>NC_064628.1:930432844-940432844 GCF_023864275.1 Schistocerca cancellata
ATTACGCAGAGGCTGTGAACGAAAACGGCGAAGCTGCTGGTCGAATGTACACTTACTACTGTCGTGAATATCTAGGGAAATAGGTAGAAGGACAGTGAAACTACCTCAAGGCTCTAAATGGTTGGACGTCCACGAGTCTTCACAGAACGTGGGATTCGGAGGCTTGTCTGCTCTGTAAAGTGGGACAGATAATACCCTGACACTGATGCACGCATAGGTGTTTCAGAGCACACCGTTCACACCGTTCATCGTACGCTGTTGAACACGTAGCTCAGCAGCAGACCACTCTTATGTGTTCCCATTCTGACCCAACGACATCGTTAGTTACGATTCCAGTGGGCGCGGGACCATCAGGATTCGACCGTCGCTCAATGTAAACGTATCGACTCTTCGGGTCGATCATATTTTTGCTACACTAGGTCGACAGTCGTGTCCACAGACACCGTCACCGAGGTGAACGGCGACTCGAAACGCGCAGCGCACCACAGACGCAGGCTGGTGGGAGCAGACATTCTCCTGTGCTTACTTGGGACATACATCCCTTCATGCTCGATGTCTTTCCCAATGGCGACGTCATCTTTCAGCAGTATAATTGTCGTGTCTCGAAGCCAGAACCGTGTCATAGTGGTTTGAGGAGCGTTATGGTGAACCCTGTTGTATTGCTAGAGAAGGCCGAAATGCACGCGTTAAACTCCAGCAGTCTGGCGTGAGGTCTGAAACAGGATACGTAATGAATGCTATAAAGAAAAGTACGTAGCTTCTGGAATACTTAACTTTAATCCACATTTGTAGAACATTGCTCTTGAGATACAGAAGTATTATAGCAATTCAAAACGGCGCCTTGCTAGGTCGTAGCAACTGTAGCTGAAGGCTATGTTAACTATCGTCTCGGCAAATGAGAGCGTAATTCTCAGTGAACCATGGCTAGCAACGTCGGCTGTACAACTGGGCGAGTGTTAGTACGTCTCTTTAGAGCTGCCGTGTGGTGGCGCTCGGTCTGCAATTACTGACAGTGGCGACACGCGGGTCCGTCGTATACTAGCGGACCGCGGCCGATTTAAAAGCTTCCACCTAGCAAGTGTGGTGTCTGGCGGTGACACCACAAACCCAAGTTGCTGTCTCGGCGACCAAATTCGCCTGATGTAAATCCCATAGACATCATCTGAGTTGCTACAGGACGCCATCACTGCTTACGCAAATCAGCGGCCGGTTATTTATGCGAATTACATGACTTGTGCGTAGACATCTAATGTCACATACCTGCACAAACCTAAGAGCAAACAGTCGTATCCCTGATACGCAGAATCAGTGATGTATTTCGTTCCAAAGACGGACAAACAAGCTGTTAAGCAGGTGGTCATACTGTTCTTGGCTCATTAGTGAGTAGTTTAATGCTTTTTAGATGTTCCTCAGCGATGAACTAACTGCTCTCTATTGCTTCTAACATATATCCATTATTCCGACATTCATTTTCGCAACAAGGAAGTAACATAGAGAAAGATTACAACTGATTTTGGCACCTAAGGAACTGTCAGTGGAGGTATAGAGTGATTGTTGTGTGTTTCATTACTGGGTCTGTGCTCATATTCACATAAACGGGTACTGAAATACAGCAGAAATAGCAAAAAAAAAGTATTTTTTTAACTGTTTTTCCATTACCTAATCGTTAGTTTTCTGTGAGTCCTATTTATTACCGGACGATGTGCGTTTTTCACACAGGGTGAGAAAGAAACCAGTTTGGTGGTATCCTATACTGTTTTCCCAGGTTTTTACGTTGGTAATCGGGCTTGTCCTAGGAGAACTATCCCATATCATATTAAAGGAGTGACAAATTGTGTGATAGATAAACGACTGTTTGGATTCAAAACCGGAATGAATCACATTTTCGAATAGGAAGAAAATCTTAAGGTCATCTGAGGTAAACTTCCTGTTGAAGAGATGATTAGAAGTGCACCAAAATCTCGGTTAGGACAAAAATGAAGAACCATGCTGAGATTCACCTTAATCGATTTTGGAAAAGCGTGGAACATCAACCTGTGGACGGGCATGCAGGGGCCCAGCAATTTAACCAATGCGCCACAACGCTCGTTTTGCCGCCGGCGTGTTACATAAAAACTACAGCTGTCTTAGCGGGTTATTTTACGGCTGAAGCCTTATGGCCACTAAATTTCTCGTATAGCGTGAAATACACTCCTGGAAATTGAAATAAGAACACCGTGAATTCATTGTCCCAGGAAGGGGAAACTTTATTGACACATTCCTGGGGTCAGATACATCACATGATCACACTGACAGAACCACAGGCACATAGACACAGGCAACAGAGCATGCACAATGTCGGCACTAGTACAGTGTATATCCACCTTTCGCAGCAATGCAGGCTGCTATTCTCCCACGGAGACGATCGTAGAGATGCTGGATGTAGTCCTGTGGAACGGCTTGCCATGCCATTTCCACCTGGTGCCTCAGTTGGACCAGCGTTCGTGCTGGACGTGCAGACCGCGTGAGACGACGCTTCATCCAGTCCCAAACATGCTCAATGGGGGACAGATCCGGAGATCTTGCTGGCCAGGGTAGTTGACTTACACCTTCTAGAGCACGTTGGGTGGCACGGGATACATGCGGACGTGCATTGTCCTGTTGGAACAGCAAGTTCCCTTGCCGGTCTAGGAATGGTAGAACGATGGGTTCGATGACGGTTTGGATGTACCGTGCACTATTCAGTGTCCCCTCGACGATCACCAGTGGTGTACGGCCAGTGTAGGAGATCGCTCCCCACACCATGATGGCGGGTGTTGGCCCTGTGTGCCTCGGTCGTATGCAGTCCTGATTGTGGCGCTCACCTGCACGGCGCCAAACACGCATACGACCATCATTGGCACCAAGGCAGAAGCGACTCTCATCGCTGAAGACGACACGTCTCCATTCGTCCCTCCATTCACGCCTGTCGCGACACCACTGGAGGCGGGCTGCACGATGTTGGGGCGTGAGCGGAAGACGGCCTAACGGTGTGCGGGACCGTAGCCCAGCTTCATGGAGACGGTTGCGAATGGTCCTCGTCGATACCCCAGGAGCAACAGTGTCCCTAATTTGCTGGGAAGTGGCGGTGCGGTCCCCTACGGCACTGCGTAGGATCCTACGGTCTTGGCGTGCATCCGTGCGTCGCTGCGGTCCGGTCCCAGGTCGACGGGCACGTGCACCTTCCGCCGACCACTGGCGACAACATCGATGTACTGTGGAGACCTCACGCCCCACGTGTTGAGCAATTCGGCGGTACGGCCACCCGGCCTCCCGCATGCCCACTATACGCCCTCGCTCAAAGTCCGTCAACTGCACATACGGTTCACGTCCACGCTGACGCGGCATGCTACCAGTGTTAAAGACTGCGATGGAGCTCCGTATGCCACGGCAAACTGGCTGACACTGACGGCGGCGGTGCACAAATGCTGCGCAGCTAGCGCCATTCGATGGCCAACACCGCGGTTCCTGGTGTGTCCGGTGTGCCGTGCGTGTGATCATTGCTTGTACAGCCCTCTCGCAGTGTCCGGAGCAAGTATGGTGGGTCTGACACACCGGTGTCAATGTGTTCTTTTTTCCATTTCCAGGAGTGTAGGTGTCAACTGCTTCCAGGTATTTTCTTACCTTCTAGAATGGAAGCAAGTACGCATTTTTGTCGTATATGGTCTACTGTAAATCAATAATAGGAACGACATGACAACTGCATAAATGTAGTCTGTTTATATTCATGAAGAGTAGCCTTGCTCAGTTATCATTCTGCAGTACTATATATTTATAATGCCAGTGTCAAAATGACCTCAGTTTCAGTGATTGTGAGTCCAGTTCCATACATGTTTGAGTATTAGCTCGGTAGGGAGTTATTGCGAAAGTTACAGAGTTAATCTTATCACTCTTGTCTCCTCTGTTTCAGACGGACGCACTGGATTCTGAGCAGGTCCAAAGTAAGTAACAAGTTTCATGTACTTACTAAATTAATCATTTGATGACCCAGTCTAACATCCAACCAACCTTTCTTCAAACATTTTCCGAATTGTTAATTTTAATAAAAGAAAACATCTATTAACAATACTATAGGCAGATACAGTTAAATCTTTGCACTTTTGAAGATAGTAATTTTATGAACCATTTAGTCGTTACCAGTTTTCTTCCAACCGGAACTGTCAGTACGATAAAAGTGAAATTGAAGACATCATTATCCACAGCCATCAAGAGTAAAATGGACTGACACAGCTAAGTAATTTTCGTATGGAGTCTACATTCAGTTTCCCTGCTTTTGTGTGGAATGCACTCTGACTGACTTCTTCATACATTTACGATCTGTGGGACACCACCTGAATAAAATAAGTTGTGCATTTATTCTTTCTCATCTCGGTTCTCTGCTGCACAAAAGACCAGTGTCGAATCAATCTCAGCACGTCTTACATTTAAGTAGAAGCAATTTACTTGGTACATCAATGTTTGGGCCCAGAAGGGTTGCTCCAATGCGGATGCTATTTATACAGGTGCGCTTAAATAATAAAATATCAACAGTGGCACTTTCTGTCATCTGATCAAGGCGTCTGATTGCGTATATCGTATTACTCTCTTATAAAAAGTTAAGTTTTATGGAATTAATGGCCTTACAAACAACTGGTTTGAATCATACTTAAGAAACGGAATAAAACCGGTTGTACTAAGTAATTCAAAGAAAATTTGAAGAATTAAGTGGACTCTTTCTAAATTTTGAGAAAACAAACTATATTCAGTTATGTAAAACGAATATGTCGTGCCAATTATTGATGCAGTGAACAGGGTAGAATGCTCCAAGCTAGGACTGAATGATGCATATTACTGAGCTACTCATACAGTTAACTTCAATTACTTCTGCTGATCGTATAACTGCTGGTATAGGAAACAAATGAATGATTTTCCTAGAATATTTCCTCTCAATAATGTCTTATGGAATAATTTTTTGGCGTTTTAACAACTCTTCACACACATATATATTCAGTAATGAAATTCATCATGAATAATTCATCACAATTTTATAAGAACAACAATCTCTTCACCTAAAACACTAGAGGAAAAAATGATCTTTGTGACCTATTACGAGTGCTGTCAGTGCCTCAGAAAGGAGTTCAATATGCAGCAACAAAAATTTTTAGTCATTTGCCGAATAATAAAGTATCTGATTGGTAGTAAGGCAGCTCTTAAATCAAAACTACAATTATTTTTTCTCTACAACTCCTTCACTCCATAGGCGAATATTTATTTAAGCACATGTAGCCTATAAAAAAACTAGATTTAAGAGTTGTTGCACGACTAGGGCAGGAATATTATATGTTTGTGTTACATATAGGCCGGAGCGCCATTTAGGAACTTGTGAATGGCCACTAATCGTGCGTACGCAAACTGTAAACTGACTCGATCAACATCATTTCGCCGGCCGGAGTGGCCGAGTGGTTCTAGGCGCTTCAGTCTGGAACCGCACAACCACTACGGTCGAAGGTTCGAATCCTGCCTTGTGCAGAAATGTGTGTGATGTCCTTAGGTTAGTTAGGTTTAAGTAGTTCTAAGTTCTAGGTGACTGATGACCTCGGATGTTAATTCTCATAGTGCTCAGAGCCATTTGAACCATTTTTTAACATCATTTCGTTAAAAGAAGTTGTTCGAAAGGTCTATGGAACATATAACTAACTAACCAGTACTGTTCACTCTTGAGGTTTTGCTATCGTTCGTAACCAAACAATACACTGCTAAACTGTTAACTCTGTTTTTCATTTTGATGCGTTATGTGCGAATAGTTATATGATGAAACACTTGTTGCTATATTACTCCTACCACCTAAACGTCCTCCTCCTTAGAAGGAATAGCCTGTTGGTCGTAACGAGGGCAGAAAAATGTTGGCAACACTCCATGAGCGTAGGCTTCACTTCTGTGAACTGTCCCACTCCGCTCTATATTTGTATTCGAATTACTAGAATTGGCATCCGATGGAAGCTCGAAAGGAACTATAACAATCACAGCGAAATCGCGGTGAAAATTATTGTGCAATTATTACTAATTGTGTTACGCCAACAGTGAAGACTTTACCTATTCATATAATCTTGTCGCACGTACGGAGAGATTGCACTTGTCTGGAACGATGTCCCCGCCAACAATAGGCATAATGTTAAACAGAAAATAATGTGCAAAGCTACGTCTGTCTGTCGAAAATTATGCCATCAACGAGCTACGGAGCGGTCGCTAAAAATCTCATTCATTTGTGAGAAAAACTTTTAAGAACCAGCAGATGCAACAAACAAAAACAGCCGGAAAGAATGGAGTTACGCTGTGTAATTAAAATATTGATATGGAATTTCTAGCACGTAAGTTAAACGAGCTACTATTGGAAATTTATATTATTCTCAAGGACGTGATGCAGACTGTTCGGTTTTCAGTAACGTCAGCAGTAAAAGATACACTGCAGACAGGTGTTTACTTCGCATTCAATGGCTAGAGACTAGTTTGTAGAATGTTTACGTGATGTTAGTACGAAAGGAAAAAGAGACTGTGAGCATCGAAATACACTGCCAGAGGTTGCCCACAAACAGCGCATAGCTTCTTAATTGTAATACACGAGGTGACAGAAGTCATGGGATACCTCCTAACATCGTGTCAGACCTTCTTTTGTCCGGCGTAGGGCACAACTCTTAGTCGTTGGAAGTCACCTGCAGAAATACGGAGCCATGCATACTCTACAGCCGTCCATAATTGCGGAAGTGCTGCCAGTGTAGGACTTTGTGCACGAGTCGACCTCTCGATTATGTCCCATAAATGTTCGGTGGGATTAACGTCGAGCGATTACGGTGGGCAAATAATTCGCTCGAATTGTCCAGCATATAAAACTAATCACGAAAAATTGTGGCCCGGTGAAATGGCGCAATATCATCCATAAAAATTCCATCGTTATTTGGGAACATGGAAGTCCATCAATGGCTGAAAATGATTTCCAAGTAGCCGAACGTCACATTTCCAGCCAATGATCGGCTCAGTTGGGCGATTTCATGTAAACCAGGGGCGGGCAGGAATCCTGCACGTGTGCGGTGCACTTGCACGCGTGCAGTTAACATGTGTTCTGCGTGCACACAGGGGCAAGCTGACCATCCGCTTATCTCCTCTCCCCACCATAACTTCTGTCCGTTCCTTCCTCTGCAATGCGTTTTGTTTCCTAGCTTGTTGTATTGAATGAAGGAATAAGGTTAGTAGGAGTGCTTGAAAGATATCGTGGTTTGAAAGAGTGCGTATTACCTACGATACGTTTTATTTAATTATCGTAGGTGGAGTGGAACAAAATTTCTACGTACAGACAAACGCAAACAGTTACTTAAATTTTCATCACTGATATCTGCTCTTAACCGAGACTTACTAATTCAGCAAATGGTTTTCCAGCTCTCGCTATATTAAGTGCAATCTTGTAACTTGCACGTACTGCTGGGCTATTATTGTTGTCGTCCTGAAAAAAACAGTGCTCCATAAAATGTTAAATCAGTTAGATGAGAGACATGACGAAAGAAAGTTGCAGATCTCTCGAGACCACAGCAACTAAGACAGATTCATGTAGTATCGTCAGATCGCTCTTCTTAAGCTCAGTCAATTACCCCATCCGCTCAGAATCCGACAATAAACTGTAATCGTCCTTGTGAAATTTGTTACAGTGACCTTCAATACTAAACTTCCACTGACCAGCGAGAATAGTGCCACATATTAAACATTTCGAATTTTCACGTTTTTGCACAAAGAAAAAATGATTCTCCCATTACTTTTTAAAAGATAGCAAATCTCCACTTCTCCGATTCCTTGTTTCACTCTGCATTTTCCGGTTCTTGAAATACAACGTTCACTACGTAGTGGTCGCTTCGTATCAACGTCCGCAGCTTAACCTGGCACTACACTGCCGCAACCTGCCGGCTGTCGCCACTGCCCCAGTGGACGATTGCACGCGAGCAGCACACGTGCAGCGCTGTGCGCTCATGAGCCGCGTGCAACGTTTGCCCGCCACTGATGTAAACGCAGCCCACACCATTATGGAGTCATCACCAGCTTGCACAATGACTTGTTGATACCGTGGGTCCATGCCTTTGTGTGATCTGCGCCACACTCGAACCCTACCGTCAACTCTTACCAACTGAAATCGGGACTGATCGGTCATCTGCTGCCATAGCCGATTAACGCCAAATTCCGCCGCACTGTCCTAACCGACACGTCTGTCGTACGCCGCCACATTCATTTGTGTGCTTATTCCACCCAGTGTTGCTTATTTGTTAGCACTGACAACTATACGCAAAGACCGCGGCTTTTGGTCATTAAGTGAAAACCTTCAGCCACTGCGTTGGCAGTGGATAGATACACTCCTGGAAATTGAAATAAGAACACCGTGAATTCATTGTCCCAGGAAGGGGAAACTTTATTGACACATTCCTGGGATCAGATACATCACATGATCACACTGACAGAACCACAGGCACATAGACACAGGCAACAGAGCATGCACAATGTCGGCACTAGTACAGTGTATATCCACCTTTCGCAGCAATGCAGGCTGCTATTCTCCCATGGAGACGATCGTAGAGATGCTGGATGTGGTCCTGTGGAACGGCTTGCCATGCCATTTCCACCTGGCGCCTCAGTTGGACCAGCGTTCGTGCTGGACGTGCAGACCGCGTGAGACGACGCTTCATCCAGTCCCAAACATGCTCAATGGGGGACAGATCCGGAGATCTTGCTGGCCAGGGTAGTTGACTTACACCTTCTAGAGCACGTTGGGTGGCACGGGATACATGCGGACGTGCATTGTCCTGTTGGAAAAGCAAGTTCCCTTGCCGGTCTAGGAATGGTAGAACGATGGGTTCGATGACGGTTTGGATGTACCGTGCACTATTCAGTGTCCCCTCGACGATCACCAGTGGTGTACGGCCAGTGTAGGAGATCGCTCCCCACACCATGATGCCGGATGTTGGCCCTGTGTGCCTCGGTCGTATGCAGTCCTGATTGTGGCGCTCACCTGCACGGCGCCAAACACGCATACGACCATCATTGGCACCAAGGCAGAAGCGACTCTCATCGCTGAAGACGACACGTCTCCATTCGTCCCTCCATTCACGCCTGTCGCGACACCACTGGAGGCGGGCTGCACGATGTTGGGGCGTGAGCGGAAGACGGCCTAACGGTGTGCGGGACCGTAGCCCAGCTTTTTTCCATTTCCAGGAGTGTATAATGCCTGTGTATTTCGGAATATTGAATTTCCTAACGATATCCAAAAGGGAATGTTACATGCGTCTAGCTCCAACAACCATTCTGCATTCAAAATCTGCTAATTCTCGTCATTCGGCCATAATCATGTCGGACACCTTTTCACATAAATCATCTGATGGTTCAAATGGCTCTGAGCACTATGGGACTTAACTACTGAGGTCATCAGTCCCCTAGAACTTAGAACTACTTAAACCTAACTAACCTAAGGACATCACACACATCCATGCCCGAGGCAGGATTCAAACCTGCGACCGTAGCGGTCACGCGGTTCCAAACTGATGCGCTTAGAACCGCACGGCCACACCGGCCGGCCTAAATCATCTGAGTTCAAACAACAGCTCCGCCTATGCACTGTTCTTTTACAGCTCGTGTACACGAGACTGCTGCAATCCTTATGTGTGAACATCGCTTTCCCATGACTTTCATCATCTCAGTGTAAACTCTCGTGATCATAGAACCCTAATACCCCGAAATGCATAGAACAACGCTGTCAGCTGGAATGGCGTGTGTGTGTTGCAGTGCTCAAGCGGGCCTTCTCCATGTTCGACTCTGGAAAGACGGGCCGCATCGACAAGGAGAAGGTGCGCACCATCCTGCAGACTCTCGGGCTCATGATCGACGAGCTCGAGTTGGAGGCGCTTGTCGCGGACGAGGACAAGGACGGTAAGGCGAGCTCTGTTATTTTATGACACCCACTGCTCAGGCATTACGTGTTTCATTTATCTATTCTAGAACGCCTAGGGTCATCAGACTCACACTTAACAGGCGCTCTACATACTTTAGATGAGATTCATTACGACACATATGGATTTGAACACTTAGAAATAATTTTTAGAGAGTTGAAAGAGTAGTAGATATTGAAGGAAGTAAAGCACATTTTATATTCGTGAATGGAAAGAAGAGGAACAAGGGTAAGTTGCAGGCAGATGGATTTTAACTGACTTCTCTGGCAACAATGGACGGACGACAAGAGAGAAAAAAGAGAGGAGAGAAAAGACGAGCGTTATGTAACACAAATAATGAAGAAACGGAGAGAAAAGTGGCACCACTGACTGACAAGCGAAAAGAGAAATAACTGTAAAGAGAGGAGTTATGGTCTGACTCGCTACTTTGCAGACAATACAAACCACAAACGTTAGTGTTTAGGGAAAAGTTTTGTAGTCGACAAAAAGAAGTGCTTGAGATTTTTCAAAAAAATCAAAAGAGCATCGAACTGCGCAGGTTAGTATGTTCCAGAGTGGACAGCGGCAACAGAGAATAATAAAATATCGTCAGATTATCATTCAAAAGCGGTAATATACATACAGACGGCTGGTGAGCTTGCAGTGAACACTGCAGATCCAACTCAAGCTACCTTGTGTTAGGGATGGTGCGATCGATGCTTTAAACATTCAACGTGTTGCTACCTAGGCAATAAATGTGAGTGGATGCTCGCTATGCCTTGCTCGTACGGTAGTGGTCAACGAGCAGTGGCATTCCGTCACTCCATACGAAGAAATCTGCGTATGGGGAGAGTAGATGGCGTTTGTACTCCTCACATATACTAACCGACAACAGGCAGTGTAGTTCGGAGATAAAGAATGAATTTTTGGGACTACTTCAGAATGAAGCTACGAGCCCCAAACTAGCAGCAAGAACGGAAGACAAATAAGTAAAACAAACACAGTGTTGCTGTGGAAATTTTATTAAAAAAGCAGCAATAATGTGTAAAAAACAGAGCTGATATGTAAGTCATTAGTATAAATAAGCTAGCTGTATGACAAAAGTTAAAGGCCACCAAATGCAGGAATACAAAATTCTTCGCCTGAAAATAACGAGAAAGAAACTCGGCCAAACGTTGCTACAACACAACAGCAGGACTTGGCTGATAACCCGAGAAAATTTCATCAATGAATTCCTTGACAAACCTCGCATTCCCATAGAAGTGTGAAGGAGCCTACGAATGTGTCTATTTAAAGGTTGCGCACAGCTAAGTGAGGCCACGTGCTGCAGCTATGATGACAAAATAGGTGTTTGATTCCTGGAAGGAGGTACAGCGCTGCATACAGAACACCTTACGAAGAAGACGTATTACACATAAGGAGAGCGCGAATAATTCAAGAACAACTAAGACCTATCTTGCCGCAAATTTGCCAGCCACCTATCTTTTACTAAAAATATTCTTATTGCTACCATAGTCACAGCAAATTTGTTTTCCAAATTAAGCTGTATCCAAACTTGTAATAGAAAATATTTTCACTGTTGTGGAACTGCTGAAGCTGATGTAAAGCTGTTTCTAAATTAAATACTCATTTTTGAGTGTCGACAAATAACACAGTGAACATTTGTTACGTGATACCATGTGATATTATTCCCACATACATGACCTATGCATTCTTGAATATATTTTCTTATTCTTATCAATGGTAACTGTACCCATCTAAACATATTAATGCTTTCCTATCAGTGAGGTGAACAAAAGGAGTGGATTTAATAATATAAACACTATGTTTCCTTAACTGTTTCTTCAATGTAGACAAAAATGGTAATAGCCAAATTCGGCGAATGGGTCTGCCTTGGGAGTTGTTTGGCTTCACTCTTATCAACCAACATCCGGGCATTCTCAACCGTCGGCGGACAGCCACCATCCTCTTGAAAAATGCTATCCATAGTTTGGAATAAAGCATGCAGCGTACAATTCACATGGTGGCTTACAAGGCTCCAGCGTTACCACAGAACTAAGTGAAAGTGTCTACATCGCTGACCAAATCAATACAGAACCGTCACTGTCCATCACGCTTCACAATTGGGAGATGAGCGACCGTTTGCATTCGCTATAGGTAAACACGTCATGCGATATGGAATGATGTATGTATAATTCGTTATATCGCATCATACCTCTACCCTGGCCAAGTAGCTTTGGAGTAGCTTGTACTGCTGAAATCGCTTCTTTGCAATTATCTGGTTTACAATCTCCTTGCCAGCAACAGATATACCGAAAATATTGTGTCTGTATAGCTCCTACGTTCTCTGGGCGTACATGTGCTTAGAACTAACTTTGTCTGTGTAGCTGTTATTAGAAACAAAAATCTTCTGTAACTCCATTCTGCCATTATCTGTAACTGCAGTTACCGTACTGAACTTAGCGGATTAGATTTCCCAAAATTTTTTTTTATGTTTTCACGGTACTTAACATAACTGTGGTACCTCTGTAGTGTGAAACAAAATTGCACTGACAAAATTTTAGAGCTTAGTCAGAGATATTTTCAGAGTATTTTAGTGTAAGGGACCTCCGGTCTCGTTACAGACTAATCATATTTCGTTTAACCTCTTATCGCTATCTATAACTGTATGTGCACTGCCGTGAAAATATCTGGATAACAATGCATTCGTCGGTGTGCGACAGACTGTTTCCATTAAGTCACGGTATTTGCTGTAGACAACAGAAATGTCCACTTTACTATTCGCCCTCAAGTTTGCATTTAGTACTTCTCGATTCTGTCTCGTGTTTCTTTTTCTGGCAGCGTTAGTTGTGCGTTAACAGTGACACACGGAAGTATCGGTGATTTCTGGTGAAAAGTTAGGTGTTACATGCTTCGTGTGTGCCACGGGTGGCCAACAGGCAACTCGCGGGCCGCATCTGGCTAGCGACTCTTTTCAGTCCGGCCCGCGGAGGAAATTCCGGATTCACGTGAAATTAATCTTTTCTCAAATACACAAGTTTGAGGCACAATTCGTTGGCCTGACATGCTGGAAAAGGGTACCGTTTATATCGATGCTTTATTACCCCATCAACATTAAAGCCACCACCGCTACAGTTCTGACTTCATACGTTAGGTGCGCTGCTGTCGCCTCGTGAGGAGGCGGCCCGCGAACTCCAGTAAGTACGTGGGCTCAGGCCCGTGGGTCACCAAAGTTGCCTATGTCCGGTGTACGGGTTCACTGTATCCAGTGAAAGTGCGGCACCATGCTGAGCTGTTCCCTCAGCAACGGCCACCACTCAATTGTATTCTTGCACTCCCAACTTTCGGTACTCTTCATCAGTTGGTTGTTGTGGTTGGTTGTTTTTTGGGGAAGGAGACCAGACAGCGAGGTCATCGGTCTCATCGGATTAGGGAAGGACGGGGAAGGAAGTCGGCCGTGCCCTTTGAAAGGAACCATCCCGGCATTTGCGATTTAGGGAAATCACGGAAAACCCAAATCAGGATGGCCGGACGTGGGATTGAACCGTCATCCTCCCGAATGCGAGTCCAGTGTCTAACCACTGCGCCACCTCGCTCGGTCTCTTCATCAGTAAAACTACCCGTATAGTTCTGTATTTTCAATGCAATTCGGATACAATTGCACCCGTAAATGGAGAAAAATAAAATAAAATACAAGTGCTATGTAACTGGTCACTAGAGACCACAGGTCATTTGTACCAAAAAATTTACAAAATACCTCTGAACGAAATTTAATCGGTCAGTTTAGGATGACCCTCTATACGCCACTATTTATTCTATATTCCTGCATTTGTCGGCCTTTAACATTCGCCATACAGCTAACTCATTCATACTGACAACGATCACTTTACGTTGATTTTTCTAAATAAAATTTCCGAGGCTACAATTTTTTTGTTTTATTGATATATCTTTCGTTCTTCTTACTGGTTTGGGGTTCGTAGCCTCATTTTCAAGTAATCTCGAAAATTCTCCATCTCCGAACTGCACTGTTTCTTGTCCATCAGTATGTGTGAGAAGTACGAACGGCATCGACTCACAGGACACAAATTTCTTCACATGGGGATGGCGGAATATCACTGCTCGTTGACCACTACCAAATTAGCAAGACACAGGCCGCATCCACTGACATTCATTGCCATGGTGGCAACACATTGGAACTTTAATGCAACGCTCGCACCATCGCCAACATAAGGTGATTCGAGATGGATCTGCACTGTTAAAGTTTATAGGCCGTGTGTATGTCTGTGACTACACTGTGTTGATATTAAATGTGGATGTGTCAGCGATGATATAGATGAACGATGTGGTGTGAGTTCTACGATTCTGTTTTGGAAAGGGAGTCGCCACACTGGTTGGCAGTTCTTGCCCAAATTGCATCAGTTCTTGTAAGAAGTTTACATTACTTCGAAGAAAGCACAAATGACATACATCCATAAGAAGGGTAACATACAATGTCTTTGATAACTCTAAGCTCAAATGTTACAACATATTCAGACTGAATGACTTCCATGGAAACTAGCATGGCTTGCAAAAACATCGGTGATACAGGACGCAATTCGCGCTTTTTTCATATGACATCCTGAAATCCGCGGATCAAAGCGGTCTAGCAGACACAGCATTTCTTGATTTCCGAAAAGTATTTGACTGAGCATCACACCAACGTTAATTATCCGAAGTACAGTCATATGGCATGTATAACGAAATTTGTAACAACATTGTGGATTTATTGGTTGGGAAACGCAGCATTTTTTCTTGGCTGGAGAGTCGTGGACAGATGCGTAAGTAACTTTAGATGTGACCCAGAGAAATTAGTTGAGACTCTTTCTGTCTGAATTGTATATTAATGACCTCACAGACGATGTTAATAGTAACCTCAGACGTCTCGCTGATAATGCGGTATTTATGAGGAAGTACTGTCTGAAAAAGGCTATACAAATATTCAATTCAGTCATATTTTCAGGTGTAAAAATTGCGAAGTTGCTTTGGATGTTCAAAAATAGCCGGCCGCGGTGGCCGTGCGGTTCTACGCGCTCCAGTGCGGAGCCGCGCTGCTGCTACGGTCGCAGGTTCGAATCCTGCCTCGGGCATGGGTGTGCGTGATGTCCTTAGGTTAGTTAGGTTTAAGTAGTTCTAAGTTATATGGGACTGATGACCACAGCAGTTGAGTCCCATAGTGCTCAGAGCCATTTGAACCATTTTGTTCAAAAATACAAAGTGGTGCACTTCACAGAACGAAATAACGTAGTATATTATGATTATAATATCAATGAGTCACCACTGGAATAAGTCAGCAATTGGTGCAACAATTTGCAGGAATATCACATAGGTTCGGTGGTAGGTAAAGCAGGTGGCAGACTTCGGTTAATTCGTAGTATACTAGGAAGAAATCAGTCTACAAAGGAGACTACTTACAAAGCACATGTGTGACACATCCTAGAATAATGTTCAAGTGTGTCAGACGCGTACTATTTAGAAGTACCAGAAGGGCAACGCAAATGGTCACATGGAGGTTCGACCCATCGGAATGCGCCACGGAAATGCTGAAAAACCTGAACTGATAGACGGTTGAAGAGGGACACAAATAGTTCAGTGAGAGCCTACTACAAAGTTTGAGCTTTAAGTGAGGGATCTAGGAATATACAACAACTGTTTACGTCTCGCCTCCGTAGGAGTCGTGTAGGTAAGATTAGACTAATTGCAACGTGCACAGTGGCGATTAAAAAATCTTTCTCCCCGCGCACCTTTGGAACGGGATACCGATACAATAAGAAGTACCTTCCGGCACAAACTTCACAGTAGTTTGCAGTATATACACGAAGATATACATCCATGCCTGGCTTGCGCAGATGTTCAAGCAAAAGTTTGAGATTAAATCTGAATCTACACTCCTGGAAATTGAAATAAAAACACCGTGAATTCATTGTCCCAGGAAGGGGAAACTTTGACACATTCCTGGGGTCAGATACATCACATGATCACACTGACAGAACCACAGGCACATAGACACAGGCAACAGAGCATGCACAATGTCGGCACTAGTACAGTGTATATCCACCTTTCGCAGCAATGCAGGCTGCTATTCTCCCATGGAGACGATCGTAGAGATGCTGGATGTAGTCCTGTGGAACGGCTTGCCATGCCATTTCCACCTGGCGCCTCAGTTGGACCAGCGTTCGTGCTGGACGTGCAGACCGCGTGAGACGACGCTTCAACCAGTCCCAAACATGCTCAATGGGTTTGGATGTACCGTGCACTATTCAGTGTCCCCTCGACGATCACCAGTGGTGTACGGCCAGTGTAGGAGATCGCTCCCCACACCATGATGCCGGATGTTGGCCCTGTGTGCCTCGGTCGTATGCAGTCCTGATTGTGGCGCTCACCTGCACGGCGCCAAACACGCATACGACCATCATTGGCACCAAGGCAGAAGCGACTCTCATCGCTGAAGACGACACGTCTCCATTCGTCCCTCCATTCACGCCTGTCGCGACACCACTGGAGGCGGGCTGCACGATGTTGGGGCGTGAGCGGAAGACGGCCTAAAGGTGTGCGGCACCGTAGCCCAGATTCATGGAGACGGTTGCGAATGGTCCTCGCCGATACCCCAGGAGCAACAGTGTCCCTAATTTGCTGGGAAGTGGCGGTGCGGTCCCCTACGGCACTGCGTAGGATCCTACGGTCTTGGCGTGCATCCGTGCGTCGCTGCGGTCCGGTCCCAGGTCGACGGGCACGTGCACCTTCCGCCGACCACTGGCGACAACATCGATGTACTGTGGAGACCTCACGCCCCACGTGTTGAGCAATTCGGCGGTACGTCCACCCGGCCTCCCGCATGCCCACTATACGCCCTCGCTCAAAGTCCGTCAACTGCACATACGGTTCACGTCCACGCTGTCGCGGCATGCTACCAGTGTTAAAGACTGCGATGGAGCTCCGTATGCCACGGCAAACTGGCTAACACTGACGGCGGCGGTGCACAAATGCTGCGCAGCTAGCGCCATTCGACGGCCAACACCGCGGTTCCTGGTGTGTCCGCTGTGCCGTGCGTGTGATCATTGCTTGTACAGCCCTCTCGCAGTGTCCGGAGCAAGTATGGTGGGTCTGACACACCGGTGTCAATGTGTTCTTTTTTCCATTTCCAGGAGTGTAGTTATTAAAGATAGCAGATGCCTAGAGTCTTAGTGTGGATTGTATTTCGTAAGCTAAGGAATTGTCGGATGAATTAATGATTAGTTTTTGCCTTTATGTCCAGTTATCAGCTCATATTGTCGTTTCCACGATGATATCTTACCTCTAAATAGTAGGCCTGCATGTTTCTAATCATTACTGAAATTTCAGTCAAAGTTATCTTGCTCCTCCCGTAGTAAAATTTTGACTATGTGTTCGACAGTTTTTTGTGGTAATTCCACAATATAACTTTATCGAACCAAAATAACAAATGAAAACTCGCTATACTGTAAACTGACACATTTCTTGATCTTTTGCTACGCATTTCGAAGTTTTATCCACCATCATTACGTAGATTATTTCAATTGAGAAGGCGGAGACGATTAATGCAGGGCGGTCAGAAACACTCTGAAAAGCGTGTATGGGTGTTGCAGGATAGGTTGTGGTAAGAACTAATTGTTAATGAAAACTTCGATACGTTGCGCAGTTTCTGGGTTAATTAGCATTGAAGTTAGCCAATCAGGCCGTTGCGCGCGTAAATTCAAGCGGTCCGTCAGACACGGTATTCTTCGTTTGGATCCCTAAAACCGAACAAAAGAGCCTTACAAAACTGGGACATGGAACTGTAGTAAGAATTGAACACGAGCCAAAGGCTAAGCAGTCCCGTGAGCTTTATAAGCTTTTCACACTATTTATGACCACCCCGTTCCTGCAACAGCTTTGTAAGCTTTTCTCACCGTTTATGACCACCCCGTATAAGACTATCGATACAGTTTCGCACTGCTGCTTAATGAACAATATACGAGAGTAATAATAGCGGAAACCTTGAAATGGAAATAACAATAAATTCCACTGGTTGCAGTAATTTGTATTTTAAACTGAAATGTGTCAGTGCAGCTGTAAAATATTCGTATTTACAACGAAAGTGACACATCCGTCGTCTTCTAGCACTGGCAATAACATTTCGATGGTCCTGAATGAAACAAGTTTTACAGAATCACCAGAGAAGTTGTTGATGCACCAACAAAGCAGACGCCAACAACAGGTCTTCGTTGGAATTCTTTGACGTCAGACACTACTTACAGTCAACTGAATGACCTCAGGCATACTGGAGTCTAAAAATATTTCCAGAGCTAGAATTGTTTTACAGTCAGAAAGTAAGCTCTGTAAACGAGTTGTTTACGCTGCGAGACCGCGGTGCATTGCTCAACTCTCGTGCATCTTTTCACCCCAGATAAATATTTACCTCATCATCGAATATTAATAGCACGACTTAGTATCCGCATAGGAATTCAACGACGCGATTGAGAAACACAAGAGTTTACGCGTATTATTCACTGTAAGCCATGAGGGATTTGCTCAGCTCCAGTAGGGCAGAACTGAGCAGCCTTGCCATTAGCTAAATCGCATTCCCGGCCTTCAAAGCAGCGGTAGCTGACGGCACGTCGCAAACAATACGCGACAGCTCCGCCGACTGCCAAGTTAAACACGCTCTGTCCCAAAAACGTTGTAGACTGGCACATGCCTTTCACTACAGAGATAATCCCATCCAAGCACGTGCACCTCTCCAGAAATCTTGGATTTCACATCACTATGGCAGAGCTTGTCGTCACTGTTGGTTCACTGTCGAGGATGTAAAAAAAGAAGTGAAATATAATTCCAAAAGTGAACTAAAACTCCATATGGGTTGGACACGTCATGAGTTCCATAGACCAGGCAGTTCTTCTGTGCCAAAACGAGGAGGACTAAGACGACTTGTTGAACAGCATGGACGGAATACTTAACACGGGTAAAAGTAGCGAATGTGACTGTGATGAAGTATACCAGAAAAGCGAATAGCGACATCGTGAACATCACAACTGGGGAAGACACAGTGATAAAAGGACTGAAAGAATTAATTTTTCTAGTGAGCAAGATTGCACAAACTGCATAAACCAAGGAAGATACCAAACTTAGACTGGCGCAGGCAACAAGTACGTTCGTGAACAAAATAACTTTACTGACACTCAGTCTTGAATAACAATTGAAGATCTTACTGAATGTGTACCTTTTGACGATATTCGGAGACCCGAAATGTGAAATAATTTGGGTGAAGGTCACGGATAAAGCAGGCTCAGACCTGGTAATTTGATGTCTCTATAGGCCTCCTGGCTCAGCAGCTATTGTGGCTGATCACCTGAAGGATAATTTGGATAATAGTTCGAGTAGATTTCCCCACCATGTAATAGTTCTGGGTGGAGGTTTTAATTTGCCGGATACAGACTGGGAGACTCAAACGTTCATAACGGGTGGCAGGGACAAGGAATCCAGTGAAATTTTTTTAAGTGCTTTATCTGAAAACTACCTTGAGTAGTTAAACAGAGAACCGACTCGTGGCGATAACATATTAGACCTTCTGGTGACAAACAGACCCGAACTATTTGAAACAGTTAACGCAGAACAGGGAATCAGTGATCATAAAGCGGTTACTGCATCGATGATTTCAGCAGTAAATAGAAATATTAAAAAAGGTAGGAACATTTTTCTGTTCAGCAAAAGTGACAAAAAGCAGATTACAGAGTACCTGACGGGTCAACACAAAAGTTTTGTGTCAAGTACAGATAGTGTTGAGGATCAGTGGACAAAGTTCAAAACCGTCGTACAATATGTCCAGACACTCTGTGACCAAAATGGTACTGAAACAGAGGATGACAGACTAAAGGCCGAAATACTAAATGTCTTTTCCCAAAGTTGTTTCACAGAGGAAGACTGCGCTGTAGTTCCTTCTCTAGATTGTCGCGCAGATAACAAAATAGTAGATATCGAAATAGACGACAGAGGGATAGAGAAACAATTAAAATCGCTCAAAAGAGGAAAGGCTGCTGGACCTGATGGGATACCAGTTCGATTTTACACAGCGTACGCGAAGAAACTTGCTCCTCTTCTTGCAGCGGTGTACCGTAGGTCTCTAGAAGAGCGTAGCGTTCCAAAGGATTGGAAAAGGGCACAGGTCATCCCCGTTTTCAAGAAGGGACGTCGAACAGATGTGCAGAACTATAGACCTATATCTCTAACGTCGATCAGTTGTAGAATTTTGGAACACATATTGTGTTCGAGTATAATGACTTTTCTGAAGACTAGAAATCTACTCTGTAGGAATCAGCATGGGTTTCGAAAAAGACGGTCGTGTGAAACCCAGCTCGCGCTATTCGTCCACGAGACTCAGAGAGCCATAGACACGGGTTCACAGGTACATGCCGTGTTTCTTGACTTCCGCAAGGCGTTCGATACAGTTCCCCACAGTCGTTTAATGAACAAAGTAAGAGCATATGGACTATCAGACCAACTGTGTGATTGGATTGAAAAGTTCCTAGATAACAGAACGCAACATGTCATTCTCAATGGAGAGAATTCTTCCGAAGTAAGAGTGATTTCAGGTGTGCCGCAGGGGAGTGTCATACGACCGTTGCTATTCACAATATACATAAATGACCTTGTGGATGACATCGGAAGTTCACTGAGGCTTTTTGCAGATGATGCTGTGGTGTATCGAGAGGTTCTAACAATGGAAAATTGGAAGGGAATGGCAATTGAATCTCAATGTAGACAAGTGTAATGTGCTGCGAATACATAGAAAGATAGTTCCCTTATCATTTAGCTACAAAATAGCAGGTCAGCAACTGGAAGCAGTTAATTCCATAAATTATCTGGGAGTACGCATTAGGAGTGATTTAAAATGGAATGATCATTTAAAGTTGATCGTCGGTAAAGCAGATGCCAGACTGAAATTCATTGGAAGAATCCTAAGGAAATGCAATCCGAAAACAAAGGAAGTAGATTGCAGTACGCTTGTTCGCCCACTGCTTGAATACTGCTCAACAGTGTTGGATCCGTACCAGATAGGGTCGATAGAAGAGATAGAGAAGATCCAACGGAGAGCAGTGCGCTTCGTTACAGGATCATTTAGTAATCGCGAAAGCGTTACGGAGATGATAGATAAACTCCAGTGAAAGACTCTGCAGGAGAGACGCTCAGTAGCTCGGTACGGGCTTTTGATAAAGTTTCGAGAACATACCTTTACCGAAGAGTGAAGCAGTATATTGCTCCCTCCTACGTATATCTCGCTAAGAGACCATGAGGTTAAAATCAGAGAGATTAGAGCTCACACAGAAGCATACCGACATTCCTTCTTTCCACGAACAATACGAGACTGGAATAGAAGGGAGAACCGATAGAGGTACTCAGGGTACCCTCCGCCACACACCGTCAGGTGGTTTGCGGAGTATGGATGTAGATGTAGATATTCAAAGCAGATTTACTCTGATGTTAAGTGTAGGAATTGTGTACAACTCATTGTGTATCGGTTAGAAACGTATGCTTTCATTTTTGATCAGGAAACTCGGAGCAATAAATGCCTGGAAGTGCTGAGGGCATTCATAATTTTTGTACGAGGTTGACAATTTTTAGACAAATGTTTAACTGTAATACTTGTGAACTACAATCCTGTAGTGGTACGATAATTAGTACCTACGCAGATTAACTGTAACTGCTATTTGTGATCACCCACATGCTTGGTACTAGGTCAATGATTTCATGTAGACGCAGTCTGCTCAAGGAAGCCAAAAACACCTACCATGACTTTCTTCGAAGCCTGATAGCGTTTTATTGTCATTTTCTGGCAGTGACGTGTCTATACAACAGGAGTCTTTACTTTCCTAATATCAGGAGGAACAAACATAATTCATGACTATCTTCTGGAATAAATAATGGTCTTATTGTGATGATCTGTTGAGGCCATATTTACGTACTGAAAATGTTGTGATAATCAAGTCTCCATCTTCATAGGTTACATCTACGCCGAGAAATAACGTTTGTATTGCCCAAAGGAACGTTAAACAGGATCTTCAGTGACAAAGCAAATATACAAACCAACTGGGCCTTGCCCTGTGACATTTTCCTTCTTTTTACGTAGAAATTAATAATTGTGTAAATATTTGGGGTCATTAAACTTTCGGCGATTATGCTTCAGTCAGTTTGTGCGCACTGTAAACATATTTCTGTGGTTGCTTGCACAACGAAAACTTGTAATAATGATAAAATATATCTTTCAGGACATTTTTATCGTATATCACTTGAATTCGTTTTTTCAGATCTGAACAATACAGATGGTACATTCGATATCCTCCATCGAAGATTCTAACCGTGAGCGATCTGTTGCAGAGAACGGTCGCCTGAATTTTGAAGCGTTCTGTCGCGTCGCCACGCACTTCCTGGACGAGGACGATGAGGTCATGCAGAAGGAGCTGAAGGAGGCGTTCCGTCTCTACGACAAGGAAGGTGAGCACCTGCCACTAACAGGAAGGTGAGGAAAAAAGGCGCAAAAGGTTATCAGCCCTTACTTAATCATTGGGAGATATTTAGCTAGTCATCCCAGTTCTCTGTCTGTTTGAAGAAAATACATTGTTGGATTCCACATTTACAAAATATAATAACGTTAATAAGAAATTAGTAGTAATTATGTTTCAGATTTATCGTCTTGAACCATATTTGGTTAGTGTTTGGTATGGGATACTGTTTCTCCCATTCCTTTTGGTAACCATGTTGTTAGAAGAGGCGGGAGGAAAGGGGGATCGCAGATGCTGAGAACACAGTAAATCATATGTGAGGTCGCGAAGAGCATATCCAAACTTTGTCTTTTATGCTCTGAAAATCTTGATAAATGCGCGTTATCGCAGCATTTATGTACGCAATATCTACATCTGTCTTCATATTCACTGATGAATGTGCATAGTCTTCAATCCGCTCCAGTTCCGTAACAATCGAAAATCGGACACGTATTCGTAGGACTTTTTCGGTTTATTTTCATATGTAGAGTTAATTCACATCACAAATTATGTGACATTCCTCCTGCATATAGTATAGAGTATTTCTTTTTTAAACAAAATTGTGTTATAGTACAAACAAGAGAAGCTTATTGTAGTGTGAAAAGTGGATGCGTCGAAGTCCTATTTATTAATTCTTCTCCATGGAGGGAGTCGAGTGATCATATCAGTTAACCTTCTATTACATAGTGTTGCCATTTGGCAAAAACAAGACCGTAAATTTACGTATAATGCACTCGTATATGCAAGACGTTGCCGTCTGCAACACGCGTAGCCTAGTTGTATCGATCTAGACTGTGTTTAGCGTCATTGTGTTGCCAGAATCAGTTCAAAAACGGTAATCTTTGCTAAAAGTCGAGTACAACTGAAAGAGTGTATTACTTCTGCCACTTACATCACATCGAGTGAGACTTTCAAGGTATGTAAAATGATGCTTAATAACAGCACTTGCTGTACGGCAACTAAACTAAAATATTGAATAAATCAAAACTAATTAAAAAATTTTGTGTTCATCCTATTACATAATATTTCGTGTCAGATCCTATCCCCAGATATTTTTTTACTGAAATTGGTTCTCTAAAAAACAAGTCATGCGACAGAGAGTTAACCGTTGAATTGAGGTATGAAGCTTTTGATTTTTAGTTCTTCTACATGTATTAAATTGTTTGGTATTCAAATTGTTTGGTATGACGGTACTGTGGCTGTTAAGTCGACGAAGTACAAATGGGAAATCCCCAATACTGGAGATGCTCGAAAAAAAACTTCAAATGACGACAATACTGTGAGTGCTTTTAGGGATAACTGTCTTCTGCCACTACCCATGTGAATGACCGACTGTATGGCAAGGCCGTGAAAATAAATTATTTACCGTCAAACGAACAAGAACACGGCGCGATACTTTATTCTCGAGAATAGTACATACAGACACAGTAAACAGAAAACTAGTAATACTCCTGCATTCTGTCTAAAGTGATGCGTAGTCGCTCTAAACAAAGAACAGTAGTTTTTTTGTGATATTTTCTAATCTATAGAGATAAAGTGGAAGTCCTTTGTGATAATCTATTATCCACAGCTGCTTGTGTCTTATATTGTGCTTTATATTTTGTTCTATACATCCTTCAAATACTACACTCAGTACTAATGATTTTCCTTTATGACAACTGAGAACAAAATCTAAATGATATATTGTGTTCGATCCCTCAGGGAACAGGTAATGTAAATTGAGATGATTTCCGGCATAGATGTTCGTGTATGAACTGAGAAATAATTCCCATAGGGACATTAAGTATCAGCCTAAGGATCAAAATAAACACGCAGATAACTTTAAAGACAGCAAAAGGTAGCTCCTATCCACAGGTAACAACTGCAAAACATTTCCACGTAGCATAAAAAGGTACACTGAAGCACTTTCAGGGTTACTGTGCATTATGAACCTTCCGATATTTCATGGAAGTATGTTCCGTCTTTGCAACTAAATGAAAGGCAGTTTGTGGTTTACCGATTGCATTACGCTTCTTTTGTAATGAAGCAACTTCAGTAGCCTCTCGTAAATATTTTTTTTAATGTGTAAAATAAATTTATTATGTAGTAGTTACAAAAATGTTGCTATGTTACGCTTTCTCTTGTTTTTCAGATTGAAAACAACTTTTGTAGCACCAGTTTCTTGAGGTTAAATTATCGTTCAGTGGTACTTACGATATAGCCTCACGGTATTCTGCTTAGTGTAATCATCTCTTGGTCTCCTTCTACGATTTTTACCATCCACCCTGCCCTCCAATACTAAATTGGTGATCCCTTGATGCCACAGAGCATATCCTACCAACCGATCCCTTCTTCTAGTCAAGTTGAGCCACAAATTTCTCTTCTCCCCAATTCTGTTCAATATCTCCTCATTAGTTATGTGATCTACCCATATAATCTTCAGCATTCTTCTGCATCACCACATTTCAAAACCTTCTATTCTCTTCTTGTCTAAACTATTTATCGTCCATGTTTCACTTCCATTCATGGATACACTCCATACAAATACTTTCAGAAATGACTTCCTGGCCCTTAAATCTATACTCGATGTTAACAAATTCCTCTTCTTCAGAAACGCTTTCCTCCCCATTGCCAGTCTACATTTTACACCCTCTCTACTTCAACCATCATCTGTTATTTTGCTCCCCAAATAGCAAAACTACTTTACTACTTGAAGTGTCTCATTTCCTAATCTAATTTCCTTAGCATCACCTGATTTAATTTGACTACATTCCATTATCCTCGTTTTGCTTTTGTTGGTGATCATCTTATATCGTCCTTTGAAGACTTTGTCCATTCTGTTCAACTGCTCTTCCAGGTCGTTTGCTGTCTCTGACAAAATTACAATGTCATCGGCATGTTTTTATTTCTTCTCCATGTATTATAATTCCTGCTCCATATTTTTAATTTGTTGCCTTCACTGCTTCCTTTTCATGCCCTTCGACTCTTATAACTGCCATCTGGTTTCTGTGCAAACTGTAAACAGCCTTTGACCCTGGCCACATTCAGAATTGAAAGAGTGTATTCCAGTCAAGATTGTCAAAAGCGCTCGCTAGGTCTACAAATACTAGAAACGTATGTTTGGCTTTCGTTAATCTATTTTCTAAGATAAGTCTAGGGTCAGTACTGCCTCACGAGTTCCAACATTTCTACGGATTCCTAACTGATCTTCCCCATGGTCGGCTTCTACCAGTTTTTCCATTCGTTTGTAAAGAATTCGCGCCAGTATTTTGCAGCCGTGACTTATTAAGCTGTCAGTCGGGTAATTTTCACACCTGTCAACACTTGCTTTCTTTGAGACTGGATTTATTATATTCTTCTTGAAGTTTGAGGATATTTCGCCTGTCTCATACATCTTGCTCACTAGATGGTAGAGTTTCGTTGGGGCTGGCTCTCCCAAGGCTGTCAGTAGTTCTAATGGAATGTTGTGTACTCACGGGGCCTTGTTTCGACTTAGGTCTTCCAGTGCTCTGTCAAATTCTTCACGCAGTGTCATTCTCCCATTTCATCTTCATCTACGTCCTCTTCCATTTCCATAATATTGCCCTCAAGTACGTCGCCCTTGTATAGACCCTCTATATACTCCATCCACCTTTCTGTTCTGCCTTCTTTGCTGATAACTGGTTTCCCATCTGAGCTCGTGATATTCATAGAAGTGGTTCTGTTTTCTCCAAAGGTCTCTTTAATTTTCCTGGAAGCAGTATCTATCTTACCCCTAATGAGACATGCCCCTACATTCTTACACTTGTCCTCTAACCATTCCTGCATAGCCATTTTGCACTTCCTGCCGATCTCATTTTTGAGACTTTTATTTTCCTTTTTGCCTCTTTCATTTACTGTATTTTTATATTTTCTCCTTCCATCAATTAAATTCAATAATTCTTCTGTTACCCAAGGATTGCTACTAGCCCTCGTCTTTTTACCTACTTGATCCTCGGCTGCCTTCACTATTTCATCTCTCAAAGTGTCCGCCCCGATAGGTCAGCGTGACGGACTGCCGTCCTAAGGGGCTCGGGTTCGATTCCCGGCTAGGTCGGGGATTTTCTCCACTCAGGGACTGGGTGTTGTGTTGTCTTCATCATCATTTCATCCCCATCCGGCGCGCAGGTCGCCGAATGTAATAAGACCTGCACCACGGCGGCTGGACCTGCCCCGTAAGGGGCCTATCGGCCAATGACGCTAAACGCTCATTTCCATTTCCATACTTCTCCTACTGTATTTCTTACCCCCGTTCCTGTCAATCGTTCCCTAACGCTCTCTCTGAAATTCTCTACAACCTCTGGTTCTTTCAGTTTATTCCGGTCCCATCTCCTTAAATTCCCACCTTTATGCCGTTTCTTCAATTTTAGTCCACAGTTCATAACCAATAGATTATGGTCAGCGTCCACATTTGCCCCTGGAAATGACTTACACTTTAAAACCTGGTTCCTAAATCTTTGTCATGCCATTATATAATCTATCTGAAGCCTTCCAGTATCTCCAGGCCTCTTCCACATATACAACCTTCTTTCATGATTCTTAAACCAAGTGTTAGCTATGATTAAGTTATTCTCTGTGCTGAATTTTACCAGGTGTCTTCCTCTTTCATTTCTTACCCCCAATCCATATTCACCTACTACGTTTCCTTCTCTTCCTTCTGCTACTATCGAATTCCCGTCACCCATGACTGTTAAATTTTCGTCTCCCTTCACTACGTGAATAAATTCTTTTGTCGCATCGTACATTTCTTCAATCTCTTCGTTATCTGCGGATCTACTTGGCATATAAACATGTACTAATGTAGTAGGCATGGGCTTCGTGTCTGTCTTGGCTGTAATAATGCGTTGACTACGCTGTTCGTAGTAGCTGACCCGCGCTCCTATTTTTTTTTATTAATTATTAAATCTACTCCTGCTTTACCGTTATTTGATTTTACATTTATAGCCCCGACCAGAAGTCTTGTTCCTCCTTTCACCGAACTTCGCTGATTCCTATTATATCTAACTTCAACCTATCCATTTCCCTTTTTAAATTTTCCAACTTATCTGCCCAATTAAGGGATCTGACACTCCACTCTCCGATCCGTAGAATACCAGTTTTCTTTCTCCTGATAACGACGTCCTCCTGAGTCGTCCCCGCCCCGAAATCCGAATGGAGGACTATTTTACCTCCGGAGTATTTTACCCAAGAGGACGCCATCATTATTTAACCATACAGTAAAGCTGCATGCCCTCGGAAAAAATTACGGCTGTAGTTTCCCCTTGCTTTCAGCCGTTCGCAGTACCAGCACAGCAAGGCCGCTTTGGTTAATGTTACAAGGCCAAGTCCGTCATTAATCCAGAATGCTGCTCCTGCAACTACTGAAAAAGCCCTCTTCAGGAACCACACGTTTGTCTGGCCTCTCAACAGATACCCCTCCGTTGTGGTTGTACCTACGGTACGGCTATCTGTATCGCTGAGGCATGCAAGGCCCCCACCGACAGCAAGGTCCATGGTTCATTGTGGGGGGGGGGTCTACTACATAATAAATTTATCCTATATATTAATAGAAACACGTATTACAGGCCAAGCTAGATGCTTTATAAATAAAAGAAGCGAAACGCGTATGGCAAAAAAGAAACTGCTTTTCATTTGGTTGCTAAGACCTCTACGAATTTTGAAGCAACTAAGGAATGACGTAGAACGGAAAAAATGACTTCCAATGTTTACTTAATATAACGACGAATCATTACAGCTTTCCTTCTAACGGATATCTGTTGAACCATGCTGACTGGTAGGTACAAGAAATCATGTAGACAGAATGTTGTTTCATAATCTTTGCTAAACAAAGTTAACATTCGGTCCATTATTAGTAAATAAAACGTGAATATGAGACCGCGAAAGCCTTTCAGCAGGCTTATTTTCCATTAGACCGGTAGAACAGGAATGTAATTTTGTAATCTGTTTAGTCTCCAAGCTGACAGATAGATGATTCACGCCTTGTTTGTGGCAGGCAACGGTTACATCCCAACATCGAGTCTGCGCGAGATCTTGGCGGCGCTAGACGACCAGTTGACGCCGGACCAGCTGGACGAGATGATCGCTGAGATCGACACCGACGGCTCCGGCACCGTGGACTTCGACGGTAAGCACCGGATTTAGAATAAAGAAGAGGTCGATGATATACAACCTGTGGCATATAGGAATTGTTAATTTCCCAGTGGAGGGAAGTGACTGAAGGGTAAAAACTTTAGATGGATAGTAAGTCTGACTACAGTAAGGCGGTTGTATTAATTATGCAGCGATAAAGAGATTTCCGTAGGGCACACTTGCATGGAGAGTTGCATTAAACGTGTCTTCGGACTGGAGACCACAACGACAAGATAGCAATAGAGCACTGAAACTGATTTGTACTGAGAAAGATGTCGGGATTATTGCAGATACAATCATAAATTCATGAGACGAAACCTACTTAATAGCGTGTTGGTCCATCTTTGGAACATAATAACAAAGTTATGACGTCTCGCCTGTCATAGTACTTGCAGTGGATTCTGATGCAGTTTGGAATTCCTGTGTGATAGTCTGGATAGATGTCAGCCTATTGCACATTACGATCCTCCTCAACTGTCGGCGGTCTCTGTCAGTCAACAGACGAGGTCGACCTGTTCGCTTTCGGTGTTGTACGTGTCACTTCACGTTTCCACTTCAGTATCACATCGGAAACAGTGGATCTAGGGATGTTTAGGAGTGTGGAAATCTCGCGTACAGACGTATGACACAAGTGACACCCAATCACCTCACCACGTTCGAAATCCGTGAGTTCCGCGGAGCGCCCCATTCTACTCTTCCACAATGTCTAATGACTACTCAGTTCGCTGATATCGAGTACATGGCAGTAGGTGGCAGCACAATGCACCTAACATGAGAAACGTATGTTTTTGGTCACATAGTGTTAAGAAAACGTTGTAAAAGTTCAAAGAAGCTGTGATTTGGAATCCCGAACATTCGGAATTGCGGTCTGACACTTGGGCACTTGTACAGAGCGAAGTAGCCAGGGCAGTGGCCAGATCCCGGATCTGCATCTACGAGGACGGCGCTTCAAGTTCGTGTCCGGCATACAGACTTGGGTTTTTCGTTATTTCCCTAAATCGCTCAAGGCAAACTTGGGGACAGAATCTTTGAGAAGGAGGGTACATTCCCTTCTCCAATATGAACATGTCCTCCGTCTCCAATAAGCTCCTACTCGCCGGAAGGTAAATCCTTCCTTCACTTTCGCACATGTGCCATTGAGTTACACGTATGTTACAGAGAAGTCAGATAATCAAACGTTTACATCAGAACATTCATACTATCTTGTCCAAAGCGTCTGCTGTCGAAACACTGTGAACACTGTGTTAGGTGAGCATTCGTGAGAAAACTAAGATTTCTTTTCTCTTTTCTTGTGGCAGATCTGAAAGTTCAAATTTTCACTATAGTAATTAGATCAGTAAATTCATTTTTCAGGTAATTTGCAAGCTTTGCTCCAATAACAAGAATAGAAACAAATCATAACTTACACATACGTTTGGCAAATTCTTCATTCATTTATATTAATGCCGTCTACTCAGGAGACATGTATATATTTTGTAGTCGTCGATGGCCACGTGTAGTGGCCGCGCGGCTTGAGGCGTCATGCCACAGACTGCGCGGTCCCTCCCGCCGGAAATTCGAGTCCTCCCTCGGGCATGGGTGTGTGTGTTGTTCTTAGCATAAGTTAGGTTAAGATAGTTTAAGTAGTGTGTAAGTCTAGGGACCGATGACCTTTGCAGGTTGGTCCCTTAGGAATTCACACACATTTGAACAGTCTTCCATGACGCAAAATACTGAATCCACATATGTAAGCCACAGAAAGAAATACTGTGTGTCTATACAGGGTGTATCATAATTAATTATGTAAATGCGTACAGTTGAAAGTGCATAACAATAGAAGCAAAACAGCCTCAGTAAACGTAGGTTCGCAAACGTGCGACTTTTTGGTTGCCAGCTACTTCTGACGAGGTTCTGTGTAAACATCGCATATCGGTCCGTGGTGTGGTATTTTTTTATATTTCCGGCCTGTGGAGTTGTAAACAGAATGGATTAGACAATACACTACACTGTCAGAGCGCCACTCACGTCAGTTGTAGGAGTGTTGTTGGTGACATGAAACATGACAGTGACGAGGAGTATGCGGATATGCGTTTCATGTATAGCAGTGCTAACGGCAATGCACGAGAGGCTGCACGCTTGTACCAAGAAGCCGGCGGGGATAGCCGAGCGTTCTAGGTGCTATAGTCTGGAACCGCGCGACCGCTACGGTCGCAGGTTCGAATCCTGCCTCGGGCATGGATGTGTGTGATGTCCTGCGGTTAGTTAAGTTTAAGTAGTTCTAAGTTCTAGGGGACTGATGCCCTCAGAAGGTAAGTCCCATAGTGCCCAGAGCCATTTAATTTTTTTGTACGAAGAAGCATACCTACGGAATATCAGACCAGCTGTGTGGCTGGATTCAAGAGTTTTTAGCAAACAGAACACAGCATGTTGTTATCAACGGAGAGACGTCTACAGACATTAAAGTAACCTCTGGCGTGCCACAGGGGAGTGTTATGGGACCATTGCTTTTCACAATATATATAAATGACCTAGTAGATAGTGTCGGAAGTTCCATGCGGCTTTTCGCGGATGATGCTGTAGTATACAGAGAAGTTGCAGCATTAGAAAATTGTAGCGAAATGCTGGAAGATCTGCAGCGGATAGGCACTTGGTGCAGGGAGTGGCAACTGACCCTTAACATAGACAAATGTAATGTATTGCGAATACATAGAAAGAAGGATCCTTTATTGTATGGTTATACAATAGCGGAACAAACACTGGTAGCAGTTACTTCTGTAAAATATCTGGGAGTATGCGTGCGGAACGATTTGAAGTGGAATGATCATATAAAATTAATTGTTGGTAAGGCGGGTACCAGGTTGAGATTCATTGGGAGAGTCCTTAGAAAATATAGTCCATCAACAAAGGAGTGGCTTACAAAACACTCGTTCGACCTATACTTGAGTATTGCTCATCAGTGTGGGATCCGTACCAGATCGGGTTGACGGAGGAGATAGAGAAGATCCAAAGAAGAGCGGCGCGTTTCGTCACAGGGTTATTTGGTAGCCGTGATAGCGTTACGGAGATGTTTAACAAACTCAAGTGGCAGACTCTGCAAGAGAGGCGCTCTGCATCGCGGTGTAGCTTGCTCGCCAGGTTTCGAGAGGGTGCGTTTCTCGATGAGGTATCGAATATATTGCTTCCCCCTACTTATACCTCACGAGGAGATCACGAATGTAAAATTAGAGAGATTAGAGCGCGCACAGAGGCTTTCAGACAGTCGTTCTTCCCGCGAACCATACGCGACTGGAACAGGAAAGGGAGATAATGACAGTGGCACGTAAAGTGCCCTCCGCCACACACCGTTGGGTGGCTTGCGGAGTATAAATGTAGATGTAGATATACCCTGCCCGAAGGCACCTCGATAGTCGAACGTTTACAAATGTTCATCAGTGCCTCCGAGAAACTGGGAGATTTGCACATACTGCAGGAGCGGATAGGCCTGTACTTATTACACCTATGCTTGAATATGTGGTGCTGGAAACAGTCGAACACTGTCCAGGAATCTCGCAAGGAGACTTGCCACATAAATCCCTGGAATGAACCACAGTAGTGTTTGGTGAACGATGCATCACAGTGCAATGCAGCCGTACCACCGCCAACGAGTTCAGAGTCTTTTTGAGGCGGACTTTGTTCTTAGACTAATGATCTGTCAGTGGATACAACAACAAACTGTAGGAAACCCTACGTTTGACAACAACATTTTATTTGCAGATGTAGCATGGTTCCATCGTAATTCTGTGTTTAATTATTACTCACGTTTGAAGTCATCTAGCCTCCAACCCACAGGCTGTGCATGAGCCTCATCAGCGACGTTTCTCATTGAATGTGTGGCTAGTCGTGCTACGTGGCTACCAAATTGGTTTCTGTTCATCTTTCAAGATTGCTTGAGGATGTTCCCTTAAAGCTACACCGGAGGATGTTGTACGTGCATGATGGATCACTGCCACACTTTGCTTCTGTGGTGAGACGATATCTAACGTGCCGATATGGCCACAGATGGATTTGGCGAGGACGACTTGTGCTGCAACCTCCAAGATCACCTGATCTGAACCCCATGGATATCTCTATTTGGGCCACCTTAGATGTGTACGCCATTCCAGTTAACATGGTTGAACAAATGGAACATAAACTTGTTGATATTTGTCAAGAATTTCGAAATGGCCCAGGCGTGTCTGAAGCTTTAGTACACCCTAGTCGCCAGAATTGTAAAGGCCTCGTCGCTACTACTGGGGAGACTGAGTTGCCACTGTTGTTATGGTAGGCCGATTTTGTGAGTTCGTGAAACGGCTTCTGGTGCAGCACACCACTAATACAATTTCTCCCTGCCACTATTACACAGCTATGCCCCAGGATAGGAGAACGAAGTTTCTACGACACTCCAACAAATTAGTAACAAAGTCACACAAAAGAGTTAAAAATATTTACTTTTCTCTGTGCCTTGCAGAATGATGAAGTCTGCAACACCGCAATTAATATAACACAAAAAATCCCTCAATGGCTAAATGCAACTTCACAGTGAATACCAAACGCAATTTACAACACTTTTAAGAGTTCACTAAACGAAGTTCGCTATCTAAGTCAGCCCTGGACGATGATCTATAGCCAGGTGGGCGAGAGCTCCTTTTCTATCTTCCGAATCTGTCTGTCTGTCTGTCTGTCTGTTGTCTGGTCACGGGCGGATTGTGGATATCTTCACCCTCAGCGCCGCCCGTGGCGCTGGTGGAACTCTCCCAAGCTGTGAGTCTATGGCGCTGGCAGCAGCTTGCATCTTTGCGCCTGTGGTTCTTTTGCCCTGGCTATGCCTTGTTCGGACGACACAGCAGAAACGATTATTGCGGCGACGGTTACAGGCCTTTATCCGGGAAGAAGCACGGCACTTTGTAAACCTTTAAGAACGAGAACGGTTATCTAACTGTTGTGTTCATTCAAAACACGTGCACTTCTAGCAAAGTACCTCTAATAACTTTTTTTAATGTTGTACATTATTGTTACCTTTTCCTAAATGGGATGATGTTTACACAGAATCAAGTCAGTGGTGGCTGGTAACCAAACTGCCGTAATATTGTCGCAAGAGGTTCGTTTGCGGACCTATGTTCCCTGAGCCTTTTTTGCCTCTGATATCTTGTACTTTCAACTATACGCGTTTACGCTATTAATTGTAACAAATCCTGAATATTTAATAGAGAATCACTGACTATATGAGGGTCGTTCAAAAAGTAAAGAACGTTTCGGCACGACTAAATAAACACTAAATACACCGTTCCCATGTTCCGCTCCTTACCACAAAGATTCGAGGCCGTATATCACTGGTTGTTTGAGGTCCTCATCGCTTGCGAACTGTCTTCCACTCAGAAATTCCTTCAGGTTCGGGAATAAGTGAAAATCACTTCGTGCCAAGTCAGAGCTGTACGCAGAATGTTCAAAAATTTCCTACTTAAGATGCTCAACTTCTTGCTGTGTTCGTACTGATGCATAATGCCGCGCATTCTCATGAAAAAAAAAAAAAAACACCTTTGCCGCGCGACCGCTACGGTCGCAGGTTCGAATCCTGCCTCGGGCATGGATGTGTGTGATGTCCCTAGGTTAGTTAGGTTTAAGTAGTTCTAAGTTCTAGGGGACTGATGACCTCAGAAGTTAAGTCCCATAGTGCACAGAGCCATTTGAACCATTTGAACACCTTTGCCGACAACATTCCACACATCTTACTAGGGAGTGACGTACAATGTTGTCGTCAAGGCAGTTTTTGATTCAAGACAATGCGCGGCCTCTTGCATCAGCACGAACACAGCAAGAACTTCAGCGTCTTAAGCGGGAAATTTCTTGACATCCGGCATAAATCCCTGACTTGGCACCATGTGATTCTGATTTATTCCCGAACCTAAAGAAATTTTTGGGTGAAAAACAGTTCGCAAACAATGAAGACCTCAACAAGTCTTTGGCGGTAGCGGAGTACAACATGCGAATGGAAAAAAATTGATCTCACGTTACGCTACAGATATTCGCTAAAAATTAGTAACGAATGCAAGGTTGTCAGCGTCACTAGGATCTTTGGTGAGAGTCACAATCACGTTGCATCACAAGAGGTTATGGTGCACAGATAATGGCGTACTAGCATATGTCTGTAAGCCCTAAAGCAGTTTCTAGAAAATTTGTCACACATATCACTTGCTGTCAGGAAAAAAAATTACTGTTACAATGCGACATTGTTAGTAGCCCTGTGGCTGAGGATAAGAATGATAAGGGGTGACACAGAATCAAAACTGAGGGACGCCTCGAGTAATTTTTACCAAATTTGGTGTATGCATGGCTCATTACTTGTATGAAATTAAAGGAACAAGGTTAGAAACTTTTTGACATTTAAAAATGCCATATCTAGCTCGAATACTGAACTTTGTTTTCGATTAGTTTATGTTGCCAGGAACGCAAGAGAGGCTATGCGAGATATTAAAAAGCAGGTGAAGGATATCTGTAGAATGAAATTTCGATTTCGGTCTTGAGGTCTGGTCGGAAGTCTCAGTTGCTATAACTCTACTAGCAGAAGGCAAATACATTGTTTAGAGTCTCGGGACATCATACACTTTCAATTAGTATCCCTGAAACGAATGTATCAAATGAATATACCTTCTGGAAAAACAGATCATGGATTAAAAGAGAAAAGCTTATAAAAACCGAAATGACACATAAAAAGGTGTCACAGTTATCGACAATTACGGATCTGTGTTCTTTTATGGCCCTGGGTTTACAAGGTTCTGTTGGACGCTAATTAAAGTTAAAAACGAGAGCTGCGTGCCTAGGAGAAATAGTAAAGGAAACAGATGTCAAGTGGGAAGGTTGCTTTGACTTTGGGAAGAGAAAATTGGCTTTCGTATTTCAATAAAATAAAGATTTTACAGTCTGGAATTCATTTCAGTTGATTACTATTTTATTTATTAGCAAATTAAAAACGGAAAAGAAGAGAATCGAAATCTTTGAGATGTAGTGCTGTAGAAGGATATTAAATATTGGGGGACTGATAAGATAAGAAATGAAGAAGTTCTTTGCAATACCGGCGGAGACAGAATCGTCTGGAAAACATTGACAAGGAGAAGGGACGTGATGATAGGACATGTGTTAGGAAGCAGGAATATCTTGATGTACTTGAGGGAACTGTAGAGGAAAAAATATGGGGTAAGACAGAGACTGGAATATATCGAAAAAATTAATTCAGGATACTGAGCGCTAATGGTAATCTGAGATGAAAAGGCTAGCACAGGAGAATTCCTAACGGGATGCAACAAACCAGCCGGGAACCTGATGGAGAAAAAAGGTGACCAAGATTGTGAATTAATTAAAAAGTAAACACCATTCACGGATTAGGCCTTACACCTGTTCGGACTGCTGCCTACAAGGCAGTACGAGGAATTAATTTTGACTGTGGGACATGTGACCAGCGTGAATCCTAATGGTGCCGCTGTTTCTTTATTCAAGCAGCTTCTCATCTGACCTCAATAAGGCTGACTGGACCCTATACCAGACCTCCCAACTACAGAACAAATCGATATCTAATATTAGGCAATCAGTAAAAACGAAACGTTTTGCCCAGCGTTTCAAGATTCCTAAAAAAAGATTAATTTCCCAAATGACGATAAAAATTAGGCATGACATGCTTGTGATACAATAAATCCTGATATTATACTCCTGCATAAATACAAATATCCCGGGAGATAAAAAAATAAAGAAGAGAGTGTTTTGTGAAGGAAATAGTCTTGTATCGCTTAAGGGAACACTTCGACATAGACATGAAATGAGTTACGAGTCCGATGTACATCTAAATCTGAATGGCCGAACGGATAGATAAAACTCCCCCCCCCCCTCTCCCTGGAACAACTCACAAACTCTCCCACTCGAGCGGCCCCGTCCAAGACAAAAGGTTTAAGGAATGGTTACTACGGTTTTCCACGATATTTTACCACTCCACACAACGTTTCAATTTGTATAAGAGCTCATTTGGCATATTCTGCGGCACTATCTGAAACCTCGTCACGGACGCTGTACATGATGTGAAACAGGAAGGTGATGCTTACACCCAAACCTCCAGATGTCAGATCGGTACCAAACGTTGTATGTCGACAGAGTATGAACCGAAACACCGATTTATTTCGTACTATATGCTGTCGTCTAGCAGAACGAGCGTAAACTTTAATTAAAAGCAACACCAAAGCCACATCAAAAGGATAACTGGGGGTAAATGAAACATGTCGTGCCCGTGGGGAAGTTGGCACACATCGAGGGACCCGGGTTCAAATCTCAATGATTAAAATTTTTTTACGCTAAGAACAATTGCATCAAACGTGCGGAAATAATAGTAACAATAATAATCAATAATGAAATAATAAGATCAATAATAAGTACATAATGTGCAACTAACGAAGCGAGAGCAGACTGCCAAAAGGATATTACAAACTCCGAAAAGTCCTTCTACATGTCAGGAAAATTATCACCCATACAACAGCTTCACGCGTAAACAATAATAATAAAAAAAACTTGTCATCAGTGGGATGTGAACGTAGCACCTTTGTTACGACGACCGAATGCGAGACCTGCGATACAATTACTAACAGATAAACTTTTCCTTCACAGAACAGCTTTTCCTGTGCCACGTAACTTCGGTGATACTTTTAATTACCTTTCACTCATGTTCAACTGGACAACAGCATATAAAACTAACTAAATCGGTGTTTTGGTTCATACTCTCTCGACATATAACGTTTGGTACGGATCTGAGTGTCTGACATCTGGAGATTTGGGTGTTGGCTACGATGCTGAGCCAAGACTAATTTACCCATTCAGCTTGTCGAAACTGTACTAACATTCCGCTCCTCATTGTGAACGACAATTTTTAAAAATATTACAAGCTGCGATGTAAATAATTACGTCTATTATCGTCCCCTAGTTTCTATTACTCATAGTGGCTTCATAGTCACACCACCGCAGTCTCTGCTCGTATGGTATGTCGACAGCCTTTCACGCTTGGGCGGCGACAACACTTCGCGAGACGACGTTGCAGTAGCGTCCGCTCTTTCCGGAACCCTCTGCCAGGATGCGAGATAAAACGTCCGGGGATGTTCCTGTAGAGAATGCGTCCACCGTTTCTCACAAAAGAAAGGGGGCACTCCAACGATGGATTCCATTTCGGTCCATCCCACCGTACACAAACGCTGATGCGCCCGAGGAACTTTCTCGTCATCCCGCATAAAACATTCCTGTCGCTCTGTGCTCCGGGATATTGCACTGTGTGGGAAAAAACTGATATTCAAGTGATCCAACCAATATAGATTTCGGCAAGCCAGGACTCATTTTGAAATAGCAACAAATTACAAGTTCTCACAGAATACTTTCGTATTTACTGTTTCTAAATACTCGTCGCAAATTAGACCCGTCATATCAGACAGAATCATCACCTGTACCTCCTGGATCCAAATCTACCACTTCTCAGCCAACAGCGAACTGCTCAATTAAGCTGCCATAAAATAATTTTGATGCTTCAATCGCGATGTTTATTTTTTTCGGTGTACTGCTGGTGTTTCACCTCCTCATGTTTCGATTCTACTACAAACCACTTCTTTTGTACGCGAAAAGAGACGAATGAGCGATGGGACATGAGTGACATCTAAAGCGTACATACCCAGAAGGAAGAAAGGGCCCGTACCCTACCCCCCCCCCCCCAAAAAAAAATCCCTCTCCGTGACCAGAAACAAGTTATCTTAAAACCGAAGTCAGCCATCTGTCACGAAAACTCGAAACAACTTCGCCTTTCACCGCGAAACTAGGTCATGTCATGGATACGCACCCTGTCAACAAGATAAGATGAGAAATCGACTTTCGAAAAATCCGCATTCGGGCGAAACAGCTGCGGATACTATGCAGCGAGATGCGAGAACATACCAGCGGGGCCGACGCAAAGTTTGAGATAAGACAATGATGTTTTCTTCCAACAGAAACTGGAATGTAAAAATCAAGTCGAAAAACCCGTGAAAATGGATAATCTTCATAATCAATAGTCAGTTTTTTTCCTTCCCCCAACAACATCCACAATCGCTTTCACCTTGTGGAATGATATATTTAACCTACTTGCAGTCCCTGTGTGAGCGAATCAGAGACCAAAAACCGTTTCCTTTAAGATGTGGTATTGACCACGACAGACACTACCTCAGTTACGTCAGATGATTCAAGTGTTATCACTACAATACGTCAGTTACCAAATCCAGACGTGCTCCTTCAGCAAATAGCAACTCAGCCTTTTCGAAGTTCTTGAGTGTTTGAAAAACGTTTTATTCGTCAGCGACAGTACTGTAGACCCAGTTTTACGGGGCTAAGAAAATTGGTAACAGCACTACTAAGTAACTCGCTAATGCATTTTGTCATATTGTTCGTTTCGGAGTAAAATCGACACTTAGAAGAAAAAGTGTTCCTTTCTGTTTACCAGATCGTTAATTATGACAAGAAAGCTAAGGCTGCTCCTGAACTGTGTCGTGGCTTTTCCAACAGCTAGTCCAATGATGACTACAAGCGAACTGTTTTATTCTTCAGTAGGCCTCCATTTACACAATATTACTCAACTGTACACTTTTCCGTCTCTATCCCTAAGGTGTCGCGGGCCCTCTGAATTCTGATGAACTGTAAACTAAGAGTAGGAAAGAGTCTTTAAATCTAAACACCAGACGAAATGGTAGCTGGGCCGAGTAAGTCCAATTTGGATTATTTCGGGGAGAATTTCCGGTTCTGGTACATGCGTTATTACCAAGGCAAACTTTTCGAAAATCTTGGTCAGAACCGGTAATGGGACCTTCACATAATTTCATCCGAAAGTAATACGCTCAAGACAAAAAATATGATGGTCTGTGCACCTGTAAATGTAATTTGTTTACGTGTGTAGGGCGTAAAGCTAACGACTTGCAGGTGACGTGAGCTATCCGATCGAGTGTGACCTGCAGTTAGTATGTTTCAAAGGTAGATGGAGTAACGTCAAAGTTATCATGCTGGAAACAATGATCGTAAATTGTGTACACCCTCTGTACAGAGAGGTTGCAAAGTTAGGTTAACTGCAATGAACACATGTTGTGAACCAGATATTTTCTGTGTTTCAGAGTTCATGGAGATGATGACCGGAGACTGAACGCTGAACAGCCAAGCACCGCTGCCACAAGTGCGCCATTTCATGATCTGGGCGTAGCTCCATCCATCATCAACTGTTACATCAAATGAACTGAATACAATTTGCAGTCTGTGGATACCTTTCTGTTGCTGTATACATCATCTACAAATAAAGCGCTTCTTATTCTCTTGTTATCTGTTTAATCTGAATAAGATTCTTTTCCAGATACAAGAAGAATGTTCTTCTTATCCACTGTTTAAAACTGAGTCCGTACATATTAGAATTACTGTCATCGGGGATTCTTCGGATCAAAGAAACGTACTAATACTTTTACTCAACACTATTGCTGCCCTTTTTTGTCGCATGTCTTAGTTCTTTATTCTGCGTTGAAGTATGTCTATAGACACGAATTATTACTTCACGGTAAGCTAACGTAATACACTAATACAACAATGACGGTGTCGATATAAAGTTCTCACTATTAAAAATGTGCAAGTCATGTTGAGAATGTTGACAGAAATCAAAGAAAAGGGAAATTTTTAAATCTGCTAATTTCACATTTTGCTGCCCCATATGTTTTTAATAATTTTATTTTTATAGGCATGTTTTTCTCTTTGGCCATACCCTTAAGTATACACAAAAACGTCTTTGAAATTGCTAAATGTTCTCACTTCCATTCTTTCAAACTTTATATCTTTATATAGTCCTGCCTAAAGTGCATCAGCTATTTGTCAAACCATAAACAACAGCTATTTCCAAAACAAAACTATCCGACGTACAGAGAAGGAAAATTTTAGAATTTTTATAATTATGACATCTTTTTCCTAGTTAAATATATCTCAGCCAATTTGCATTCAAACCGCTGCGTACCCGTGTCATAGTGGTAATACACTGGTTGTGCAACAATAACAAAATTACAGCAGAAGTGGAAGAACGCCGCTTTCATTCATTCATAAATAAGGTTACGAAATGTTTTAGGCCTGGCAGAGTAAATTTTTCATTGAATTCTACAGAAGATTCTAAACCAAAATGTTATCAGTCGCAAAATAAACAAGGTATGTTGTCTAAACGACTAAAGTAATTCCACCAATTTACCCCGAATTAATACCGATGAAGTAATGAAACTTAGTAAAGGAAGATGCTCTGCCCGCTACGTTAAGGAGAAACGAAGAGAAGATTATGGTTCAACGCTTTGACGTTTACGAAATAACTAGAGGCTGAACATGAGGGTGGATATAGTACCATTTCGGATGGAGGAATAAATCGGACGTGTGTTTTTCAGAGGCATTACATACAATGTTGCAGTGCAAGCATGTACCAAGGAACAGGCACTGCGGCGACTACAGCTATTACGAAATATATGAAATGTATTCAAGTTGAGAATGTAGACAACCTTCGGCTGTATAATGGAATGACGACACTGAAAATCGGTGCCGATCAGGGACTCGAACCCGGTCAAGAGGGAAATTCAGGCTCGAATCCCGATCTGGCAAAGATTTTCAATGTCGTCATTCATTATGCAGCCGAAGGTTGCTCACATTCGCAATGGCCAATGCACTTCATGTACCTCCTCATTTGTTGTAATTGTTTTATGGAAACTAAAGGAAAACTAAAACAGTATTGGTAGTCTGGATTCGAACTCCACTGCTCCCAAATGTGAGTCCAGTGTCTTAACCGTTATGTCACCTCGCTCAGTTGCTGTATTACGGTTAATAAGAAATACGAACTTAAGGTGTTTTAACAGCTGCCACACTTGTTCTCATATATGACAGATAGTACGTTTTACTGACAGAGAGCACCAATGGAGTGAGAGAGGGAAAGTGTTGAAGAATGTCTCTAAATCAGGGTTTCACAATCCGTGTTCTGCGGAACACCGGTGTTACGCGGCAAGTGAATAAGTGATCCACAAAAAACTTTTAATACCATAGCACTTTTTTTGCATTTTTACGATAGTCTTTATTTTTATCTTTATAATGATTTCTGTGTTATTTGTTACGATATAAAATTGAAGTACTCATGGAATAACACAAGTTTTTCCCATTTTTAAAAGTTTTATTCACCTTCAAAATGAACAAGAAGTTCTATCGTAATACCAGGATTCTCAGTGTTCCGTCAGAGGAAAGGTTCGGGAGCCCCTGTTCTAAACGAATGATTACAGAGGAATGTTACTGCAAAATCTGACACACAGTGATAATCTTTTAATAATATTACTAATGATTCTGTGATATGCTTGCATGACCGATAATGGAGTTTTGGCGACTCCGCCTTACGGCGCAGAGGACCACGCGATGCCCACAGGGCGTGTAATTCTCTGCCATTCGGATGCGGTACGGACGGCATGGAGTCAGCACAACGATCTCCCAGTCATTGTCAACTTCCTTGAGATTCGGCTCGCTGTTTCTCATGCAAGTATTTCCTCAAATGGCGTGACGACGCTGAGTGAACCCCGTTCCGGGCCTCCTACTGTCAATAAATCCCTGGCAGTAGCTGAAATCGAACTTTGGTCCTCCGCACAGCAGTTTGACGTGGTCATCGCTCAGCCACGGAAATGGACTGCTGATTTAATGCAATATGAAAAAAAAAACAAGTATTGAGAATAAAATGCATTCTCATTTGATGACGATCAACGTGGTTTGAACGAACAGTAAATGATATTCCTTCAATAAATTTCTGTTCACCAGTCACCATTGTGTCGTATCACGTAATTAATTTTGGTTTTAACGCAAAACGGACTTTGGTTCCAAGAGGACATGGTAGTGATACTGGACCGGAAATCCCTTCGAATGCTGACTTTTTTATTGGTACTGAAGTGAGTGTGTACTGAATAACAATGAGTTCTATCTCAACCTTTTGAATCACAATATTTTGCTCAAGAATTACCGAGAAAAATTTGTTAAACGATGAATCGTAGACAAAGTAATGTATTCAACACGCTTCTCACAAAAAGCGACAGTACGAATGTAGTGCGTGCCTAATTTTACATTTGCGGAGACAACAGCTCTATCGATATCGGAGACAAGATAATACAGGTTTAAATCCGGAGGCACGCATAAGAAATCGTCAGAAATTGTGCTAAACGCATTCTCTGAAAATTATTTCGAGCAATTAGTTCATGAGCCCACTCGAATAGTAAATGGTTGTGGAAACACACTTGACCTAGAAACAAACAATCCTGAGCTATTAACGAACATCAAAACGGATACAGGGATTGGTTATCACAGGTTGTCGTAGCGAGACTGATATTGTAACTCTCAAATCCTCCAAAAGTAAATGAAAAATCACCTGTACAAATAGCAGCTAAAGATTCACTTCACATCTTCCTGAGAGACAACCTCCACTCCTCCCGTATTAACAATTTACCGGGAAGTGTAGACCAAATGTGGCTTGAATTAAAAAAAAAGTATCGACAGTAGCCGAGAGATTTATAGCAAATAAATTAATAAAACTACGGAGCTCATCTACCTTGGTATCCAAAATGGGTCAGAACACTGTTGCAGAAAAAAACAAAAAACCCATACCATATTTAAACGAACGCAAAATCTCCAAGATTGGGTATCTTTTACAGAAGCTCGTAATTTAGCGCGTACGTCAATGTGCGATGCTTCTAATAGTTTCCACAACGGAACCTTGCCTCGGATATGTCAAGTATTCCGGCGGCAAGAAAGAATCGATGCCTTCTCTGCGTGATAACAATTGAGACACTATCGATGACAGTGCTGCTAAAGCAGTTACTGAACACAGATTTCCGAATTCCTTCACCAAATAAAACGTAGTAAATATTTCAGAATTCGAATGAAGAACAGATGCCAACAAAAGTAACTTAGAAATAGATATGCTCGGACTAGTGAAGCAACTAGAATCTCTTAAGAAAAGCAAGTCTTCGACTCCAGAGTCTATACCAATTAGGTCCCTTTCAGAGTATGCCGATGCAATAGTTCCATACTTAGCAATCATGAACAACTCTTCGAAAGATACGTTCCCGAAGACTGGAAAGTTGCAGAGGTCACACTAATACTCAAGAAAAGAAGTAGGAGTAATCCACTGAATTACAGGCCCACATCATTAACGTCGATATGCAGCAGGATTTTGGGATATACATATATTGTGTTCGAACATTATGGATTACCTCGAAGATAACACACAGTTAAAACGGATTTAGAAAACATCGTTCTTGTGAAACACAACTAGCTCTTTACTCGCACCCAGTGCTGAGTGCTATTGACAAGGGATTTCAAATTAATTACCTATTTATAGATTCCCAGATTTCTTTACAAGCGGCTTGTAGTCATATTGCGTGCTTATGGAATATCGTCTCAGTTACGTGATTCTACTGTCAGAAAGATCTCAATTCGTAGTAACTGACGGGAAGGTATCGAGTAAAACAGACGTGATTTCTGGCGTTCCCCAGGGTAGTGTCACAGGCACTCTGCTGTTCCTTATCTGTATAAACGATTTAAGAGCCGTCTTAGGTTGTCTGCAGATGATGCTGTTGTTTATCGTCTGGTAAAGTCATCAAACATCAAAACAAATTGTAAAACGATTTAGAGCAGATATCTGTATGGCGCAGATATTGGCAACTGATCAAATAATGAAAAGTGTGAGGTCATCCATGTGAGTGCCAAAAGGAATCAGTTAACTTCGATTTCGCTATAAATCAGTCAAATCTAAAGCCTGTAAATTCATGTACGTACTTAAGAATTGCAATTACGAACAATTTAAACTGCAAACAACGCATAGAAAATGTTGTAGGGAAGGCCGAACTTCTCACGAAATTTCGATCAACAACTTTCTCTTCCGAAAGAAAAAATATTTTATTGTCCCCGATCTGCATAAGGAGAAACAACAGCAGCAACAACAACAACAACAATGATAATAAGAATAATAAAGTAAGGGAAATCACAACTCGCACAGAAAAATATGGGTGTTCGTTTTTTTCACGCGCTGTTCGAGACTGGAATAATACAGAATTATTGTGATGATGGTTCGATGAACCCTCTGCCGGGCACTTAAGTGTGATTTGCTGAGTATGAATGTAGATACAGATGTAGATGTACAGACCAAACACCTCGCAGCTCCGAAGTGGATATCCGTGGGACTTGGGATCAAAGACAGGCTAGGTTCGACGATTGTACTGTGTAGACGACTTGTATGTGTCCTCTTGTAATGAAGCGTTATCTATCCACAATCGTGTCGGCCAACTTACTGCAACATCCTCCCGTATCCGTAGCGGAAATCTACCACACATTTATCGTCAGATAGCTTGGATGTTTCTGTAACAAGATGTAGTACGTTGATTTACCCGTGAGTTGTCCTGTACCTAGTCCAGAAGAAGAAAGTGACTGGCAGTTGAACACAAACTGTTTGACAGTTGAACATTGAAAGGGGAAGGGATGCTGGTTCGCCGCTACGCGCAAACGCAACATGGCCCCGGGAGCTGCGGCAGTGAAGTTTCGTATGTTTCCCGTTAACGTACGCTCGCTCTACAGTTTCACATAATTCCTAAAAGAAACGAACCTCACGGAGAAAGAACGCAAAAACTCTTTAAGACGCACTACATGTTTTGAGTAAGTTGTGTTAAAAGCAGTCGTATATTACACCCAAAAATCGCAGTATCTAGTATCTTTAACACTCTTATACCTTGTATCTACTTTGGATTTGTTTCCATTTAATACAACGTGAAGTCCATGAAAGTAATATGCGAAGTAAGAATGATTGATTGCTTTAAATTCTTCTTCTATGTAATTTCGGGAATAGTTCTGATCAGTTAAATCGTTTGACGTGTCTCGATGAACTGTGTGTGTCCACTGAACAAGAATGAAAGTGAAGACCACTGAGTGACTTCGCACACATAAAGATCAACGTGAATGTTGTTATTTGCTGGAGAAAGACTGTGAAAATAATATATGTTCCAGGAGATCATTTCACGTAATTTGCATTCTAGCATGTTTATAGCGAAACATCATTGGAAACTCTTATTTCTGTTTATCCGGGGGCTGCTCATCTGTAAATCAATGTGTCATACTTTTTTGTAGAACAATGAAAGCCGTCTGGCGATGAATGTATGGATTTGAAATCGTTAACGGTGCTTTATCAGTACTTCGATCCAAAACCAAATTGTGGCTGGTACTGTTTTACGTTATTCTCCAATAAAGTCATTATTTGCGAAAATAACACGCAGATACTTATTTATGCTGGAACCTAACATTGCATCAACAGGTACAAAATTTAAACCCAAAAGGAGATGAGCGAAAGGGCAAAACACATATTTGAAATGTGCAAAATGAAAGAAATTCTGAGGAAGATTGATTGTTGTGGGTAATTACACATTTTTCATCTTGCTAAAGACGGCTTACCGGTACGCTGGTAACATTTTCCGAATACTAATTGATGTTTGGCTAGGACGATGACCATTTATGTGAATTCTGGGAAAGATTTTCTTGAAAAGGAAGACGGAAATGCGATGCACTTTTAACTCTTCGTGCAGCTGCGAGCCTCCAGGATATCGTTCGCACACAACGTTCCGCCCCACAGACGCCAAAATACAAAAACCTTTCACTTTAAGCTGTTAGTTTCTCCCCCAATAGCATGCGGAAAAGAAGTTTCTACATTACGTATGAATGTGTCCGAAATCTAACTTTACTTATTTTGAATATACCTGGATCACAGTTGTTATTGTCACTGTCCTGTAAACACATAAGCTGCAGCTACTACGTTATTCTAATTCAAGATAACGATTCATGCCCGGAACTTTCGCTGGCGTCGTATGTTTCACGTTAAATATATCCGCGAGGACAACATTATCGATGTATACCCAATGAAACTAAGTACTACGACAATCATCGCAATCTAAATATCAGAATAACAATTAAATGGCATCCACTAAACAACGTGTGTGAAGCAATTGTCATACCAATGTCATACAAACTGCAAGGCATCATTTTTCATTTCGTACCGTCTATCTGAATGAATTAAAGACGTTCGATCCTTATGAAAAGTCTGTTATTCGGTACAGGGAAATCAAATAAACGTAAGAGAGCTATCTTTAAAAAACGTAGTCGGTATCTTCCATAATTTAATTTTATCACTTTTTAAAGACGAAACGAAAGGAAGCCCAATTTATGCTGATACACTATCACGGACGATTCATCATCTCCTTCATGTTCTTAGTGCACTAGGGCGTTTAACTAAGAAAAATAACATACTAATTTACCTTAGTTTGTAATCATCACGATTTGAGTAAAATACACGTAATAAAATTCTTCACAAAATACATTTGTAACTTCAGAATTTGATTAAGATTTTAACGATTTAACCTCTGTTAAAATTGGCCGTCCTTATATCATGCTTAAAACGCTAATATGGACTTCATGAAATAACAAAGAATAAGTTTTAGAAACATTCTGCAGACGATATCACTGTTTTAGTGAGATCAGTCTGCAAACCCTCGTTCTTCCTCAATATTTTCCTCCAATAAATCAATAAGAAGTAGTTAGTATAACTAATCTCACAGCATACAATCTGGGCAGCAGAATGGCACAAAATCAGTTAAGTCAATGTCTGCTCTCTGAAATTATCAATTTTCACTTCGAATAAATTAAAAAAGAACACATGATGAAAATCAAAAAGTGTGAAGGTACTCACGTGACTGTGAACCCATCTGGAATACAGACGCGTAGCGCTTCGTTCATCGTGTATGTTACTTTTGCGTGGATAATGGAGCCGCACGCATCCATTGGAAAACTACACGCTCTTTGCAATAAACAAATGACTGTTCCACGAGTTGAAGAATGCCTTTGACTTAAATTCTTGAATCTCTTTAACGCGACTGAAGAACATATATGCCCTGCACCGTTAGAAACTGATGCATTTTGAAGAGAGCATGTACTTACAGGAGCAACGAATAAGCAATAAAAAATATTTCTCATCCTCTTACCGCTCTGTAATTCTAAAAGAGAGAATATCAGAGAGAATATCTTTCATATTTATTCTTACCTCTTCCAACTTCATAGCAGCTAACAAAATTACAACAGTTGTTCTGCACTGTGAATAGAAATTTCGATTTTTGAAGTCAGCCATAAAAAAACACTTCGCTTGACTATCCACTTCTCATCACGCGCTGATTGTTACGCGATGAAACGAAAGGTTCTATTGTTGCGGTGTATATGCTTGCATGCTTCTAAATTATACGAAAGCATTCATACTTTCAAATCAGACAAATATTTCACTTACCTGTAGTGTCCGTGAGCGAAGTGAAGTTCCACTGTAAACAAAATCGTTTCAGCACGTGAAGAGAAGTGGATATTGTCGTCGAAAGGATGCTCAAAGCTCTTTGATATTTTATTAAATAATTCGCGAATTATTATTGTCTTCTTTCTCTTAAAAATTCGCGATAGTTCTTGAATATGTGGTATAATTCCAGAAATAACAATTTTGAAGAAAGTTCATCAAACCTGTTTCTTTCGAAACTGGACTTCGCTGAAATTCAAAATAACACATTAATTAAACTTTAATTCGTCCTTCATACAACAGACTGTAGTAACAGTTGCTCCAAATGATGTGTCTGCTTGGTTGCACGGTGACATCTGTAAATAAAAAACTGAAAAAAATCAGTTGAGAACTGTCTCACTGTACGTTAAAAATGAGTCACCGGTTTGATGTTCAGCAAGTATTAACAGAACGAATCGAATTAGGGTGGGCTTACATTCTGACTGCAGACTTAGAACTGCAAAGATTCTTTAAGTCTGTCTGACAACATCTGGCTACCAGTTTAAGAGGGCTACAACAAGGAAAAAAATCGAGTTTCATGTCCAGTGAGACAATCCTGATAACTTTTCGACCAGACAAGAGTTATTGCTACTGGCCAAGATGCAAACAACATAAACACGGTTCAACTAGTTCAGTAAATGGATGCACTACTTTGTCATTCTTAATACTAATTCTCTCTGTATTTATGGTTATCATGAACAGCCAGATCTCAAAAATATGGCAATGCTTCCCGATTGGCCATATTTCCGCATAAATACATTAGATCAACGAGTACAGTATGAAACAGAAATCAATTCATGAGCAAGTGTTAACTCTGCAACGAGCATATGTACGAATCTCTATGAAACTAGCCAAGAGCCGCAAAATCAAAATAATATAAATATACGTAAGTATCATGTCACCATATGCAGTCAACATTCCATAAACTCTATGTTACTAAGTCAGCTATGATCTAAATCTAAACTAATGATTTTTCTGCCGAACTGCTGGTATAGAAAGAAAATCGCTCTGTTCCAGCAAACTAATGTGAGAAGAAAATGTGATATTCAAAAGAAGAGTAAGATTAAAAAAACAAACAAGAGATACGTGCCGAAGCACAAAAGTGTCGGGTGTAGCGCAGTTGCAGTGGCGCCTAGCTGACTACGAGGCGCTCTGGCGAGCTACGCCGCTACCCGAGCCACTGCATGCAGTGATTGGCTGACAAAAGAGTAGGCCTGCATCACCTGCTCTGCATCTGGAGGGGCAATTCGTCTTACCGTGCACCGGGCGACTCACAAGGCAGAGACGCCGTCAAACAGTGTGCTTATTTGCATTTGCAGTTTTAGGAGTTTTCTGCAATTTCAAATTCTCAGGAGGCAGTACTTGCACTAGTTAACCTCGCGGTACCACACAGTCGGTGACCTCTACTGACCAGCTGGAGGAATAGTAAAATAAGGGACTATTAGAAATCAGCGTCAGTAAATTAAGGAGTTTGTTAAATGCAACGTTTACAGGGTAGTATGCAGTACCTGACCAAATGAAACAAGATTTTAAGGAATTCGTTGACGCCCAAAGCACAGCTTACACTCACTGAAAGTAGGGCAAAGATTAGGGCTGCTGATAAAATATGGATATATCGATATTTTGATCAAAAACATCGATGTATATTGGTGATAACATATTCACCGATATATCGATATCGAAAATGCAAAATCGAGTGCCTGTATTTTTCTTTTATATTTTTTTCGAAATTTTCGGTAAGTATTTGAAATCGTTGTTTTGAAATTATGGAAGTACGTAATTTTACTTTCACTATGTGATAAAATCTTAACAGTTTTTGAGCTTTCATCAAGTCCAATCTCTCTTTTTGGCTGTGTGAAGCAAGTATAGGTACACAAAGAAGCACCCCGATTGCACTGGGGGGGTTTGCTGTCTGAATGAATTTATAATATTTCCGATGTGAGGAATTAGCACACCAGTTGCGTTAAAAAACAATTTTTAACACAGCTAATGTGCTGCTTCTTCATATCGGAATTCTGCAGAAACAGTTGCTGAAACTGTAAGTAGGCTGTTTATGTTTTCTTATTGGCAACGTTACGTAGCGCTCTGTATGAAAATCATTGGCTGTGCTGTGTGCAGTCTGTGGCTAGTTTGCATTGTTGTCTGCCATTGTAGTGTTGGGCAGCTGGATGTGAACAGCGCGTAGCGTTGCGCAGTTGGAGGTGAGCCGCCAGCAGTGGTGGATGTGAGGAGAGAGATGGCGGAGTTTTGAAATTTGTAAGAATGGATGTCATGAACTGCTATATATATATATATTATGACTATTAAGGTAAATACATTGTTTGTTCTCTATTAAAATCTTTCATTTGCTAACTATGCCTATCAATAGTTAGTGCCTTCCGTAGTTTGAATCTTTTATTTAGCTGGCAGTAGTGGCGCTCGCTGTATTGCAGTAGTTCGAGTAACCAAGATTTTTGTGAGGTAAGCGATTTGTGAAACGCATAGGTTAATGTTAGTCAGGGCCATTCTTTTGTAGGGATTTCTGAAAGTCAGATTGCGTTGCGCTAAAAATATTGTGTGTCAGTTTAAGCACAGTCATGTATAATTTTTCAAAGGGGACGTTTCAAAACTGGTGAACAAAAATCTGAATGACACGACTGATCTTTGCAGTGAGCGGAGACGTGTGAGGAGAAATGCTGACGTAATCGGCGCTCGGCACTTCCAACAGAAACTGCAACGTTTAACTTCATCACGCAATTTTGGCCTTACAACTGCTTTCACTGGCTTTCCAGAAATGAAAAAAAGGGACGTCGACATGAGGTGTTCCAGACAAATCCGATACGTGACGAAAGCCAACGACGAACTCATTGGACACCTTTCATTGTGCCACTGACATGCAGTTACCAATGTTCGCAGGGTGGTTATTGCCAAGCCTCAACGCGCGTCGTTTTCCTTTCATTTCTTGCTCTAAGGGGGATAAGCTGGCTGCTAACGTCTTGTTGTACAGAACACCTAATAATAAATCAGTACTTGAACATACAATTCTAAAACTGCAAGTATATTTTACAATCTGCAGGCGATAATCCTTTTTTTTCCTTGCCGTAACGTCGACCTTTCCTGCGATACATCGATATATCAATTTCTTTTCGATATTTCAAGTGCGATTACGATATTTTTTAAAATATCAACAGTCCTATCAAAGATAGCATTCCTCGTAAGAACTGCGTTTAACTGACTGAAACATGTGTAAACATCCGGTCGCACTGAATTAATACACTCCTGGAAATGGAAAAAAGAACACATTGACACCGGTGTGTCAGACCCACCATACTTGCTCCGGACACTGCGAGAGGGCTGTACAAGCAATGATCACACGCACGGCACAGCGGACACACCAGGAACCGCGGTGTTGGCCGTCGAATGGCGCTAGCTGCGCAGCATTTGTGCACCGCCGCCGTCAGTGTCAGCCAGTTTGCCGTGGCATACGGAGCTCCATCGCAGTCTTTAACACTGGTAGCATGCCGCGACAGCGTGGACGTGAACCGTTATGTGCAGTTGACGGACTTTGAGCGAGGGCGTATAGTGGGCATGCGGGAGGCCGGGTGAACGTACCGCCGAATTGCTCAACACGTGGGGCGTGAGGTCTCCACAGTACATCGATGTTGTCGCCAGTGGTCGGCGGAAGGTGCACGTGCCCGTCGACCTGGGACCGGACCGCAGCGACGCACGGATGCACGCCAAGACCGTAGGATCCTACGCAGTGCCGTAGGGGACCGCACCGCCACTTCCCAGCAAATTAGGGACACTGTTGCTCCTGGGGTATCGGCGAGGACCATTCGCGACCGTCTCCATGAAGCTGGGCTACGGTCCCGCACACCGTTAGGCCGTCTTCCGCTCACGCCCCAACATCGTGCAGCCCGCCTCCAGTGGTGTCGCGACAGGCGTGAATGGAGGGACGAATGGAGACGTGTCGTCTTCAGCGATGAGAGTCGCTTCTGCCTTGGTGCCAATGATGGTCGTATGCGTGTTTGGCGCCGTGCAGGTGAGCGCCACAATCAGGACTGCATACGACCGAGGCACACAGGGCCAACACCAGGCATCATGGTGTGGGGAGCGATCTCCTACACTAGCGGCACCACTGGTGATCGTCGAGGGGACACTGAATAGTGCACGGTACATCCAAACCGTCATCGAACCCATCGTTCTACCATTCCTAGACCGGCAAGGGAACTTGCTGTTCCAACAGGACAATGCACGTCCGCATGTATCCCGTGCCACCCAACGTGTTCTAGAAGGTGTAAGTCAACTACCCTGGCCAGCAAGATCTCCGGATCTGTCCCCCATTGAGCATGTTTGGGACTGGATGAAGCGTCGTCTCACGCGGTCTGCACGTCCAGCACGAACGCTGGTCCAACTGAGGCGCCAGGTGGAAATGGCATGGCAAGCCGTTCCACAGGACTACATCCAGCATCTCTACGATCGTCTCCATGGGAGAATAGCAGCCTGCATTGCTGCGAAAGGTGGATATACACTGTACTAGTGCCGACATTGTGCATGCTCTGTTGCCTGTGTCTATGTGCCTGTGGTTCTGTCAGTGTGATCATGTGATGTATCTGACCCCAGGAATGTGTCAATAAAGTTTCCCCTTCCTGGGACAATGAATTCACGGTGTTCTTATTTCAATTTCCAGGAGTGTAATAACTCAAATACAGTGTTATTCTCAACTATCTCCTGGGTTTCAGAGAACGAAAGCACGAAAATTACAACGCATACAGATAAAATGACACGTATCACTGGTTACAGCCGTAGCTGAATTACGCCAGGGGACACTGGTGTCTGCAAGGTCACCAAATAAGGTTGGGCGGTAGGCGTTCCGTGCTGTTATTGGCTAGCGCTGCGACGTCACTAACGAGCAACCTATGCCTCAAGAACAGTACCGTACCAAAAGATATTGGCTTAGCATTTATGACATGTGTCTCTTCTACAATAATGACATGTGAATTGCTGTTCTGCTACTGCTAGAATGTTACTGGTACATTCTATAACTTGTCCTGCTTTTAAACAGACACTGCTGATTTTAAAAAATCAACCATGTGTGGAATCGAAACAAGCAAAAAAAGAGCGAAGTAAAGTCTGTTTTTGCCGTTTTCTGTCAAAGTACACTTTCAAAATGAGCATGCTGATTCCTAAGGTAGCTCTAATAATAGCCTTAAAGAGTAAACAAGATCCATATAACGCTAATTTTCATTTTGTATTCACCATAAGTTCAGTGCACGTTCTTGCTGTTTTCATGTGTGCTCTGTCTCCAGATTTTGACGTGCTGTCCACTGGTCACCCTACCACTAAATCTGAGGGCGGATGTCATGGGGAGTTTCATTTGTCAGTAATGTCACTAAGGAATTTTGTAAAAATGTTTCATCTGAATCATTAAAAACAACTTCGTGAGTAAATGTACGTTTATCGCCACTCTTCTCCTGTAATGAAAACTTTTCTAAGTCTCTATACTACTTCTATGGATCTAACGTGTGTTGAAACGTTGCTCCTCTGTTGCACGTAGTGTGCTATTACTAGCACTACGAAGTTACAAGATTGAATTGCATCGTTCTTCGGCACTCGTTTTCGCGGTAAAGTTCAGCAATTCCGAACACAAGTCTCTAACATACAGTTTCTTGGAAATGACGGGAGCATAGTCTAGCATTTTCAACATTCACAGCGTCGTTTTCACAGCATTTCGACAATCGTTTGCAGGTTGTATCATAAGAGAAAGCATGAAGCATTACTTCAGGTCCTACAGTGCTGTGATTGTGAAAACTGGAGCAAGGCCAGCACAATCTGATATTACTTGCACATACTAAAATCACTTTCATTTGCTAATCACTCACTATATGAAAGGAATTTAAGCGAAAACAACAACCCTCACGGAATCGCACACTCTCAAACATAAAAATAGACGTGCGAAGTGTTACTCTCTGGCGCCATGCGCACAATGGCAGAAACGCGTTTGCTTCTGCGCAGTGTTTTCTGCGCCCTCCCGGGTGGGGTGTCAGAACACGTGCACAAATCGTCCGCTCCGTCTTGCTGCGGTGAAATAATTAATGTCAGCAGATACACAATGCTATCAGCAGAGTTCTAAAGAGCCATCCAGGACAATTCGTGTCAGTAGCTTTAGTGAATTGCACGTCACAAGCGGCGCCTCCATGGAGCACCTGTAATGCAATGTGAGCTGAAAGGAGAGATGTTCTATCCACTGTTATGCAACTACTTTCTGTATGTGTTACAGTTTTCTCACATTCGTCTTCTAAAACCTTCGAAGTGATAATCAAAAACCCTGCTTACATAAAATTTTCTTTGTTTCATAGAGACACATTAGTGCCAATCCGTGCACTTTCTTACGCAATGGAGCTATAGTCGTGTAAGCAGCTGACATTAGTTGAAAAATATTTTTAAAATGCTGATTGTTGAGCTACAACTCAGTGTGAATTGCAGATGCAAAATTTCAGAGAAACTAATTCGCCTTAAAACAATAATCATAATCTCGTCCTTGGTCAGTCAAAACATTAGAAGACATTAAGCGAGTTGGATACGATGTGGGGACTAGTACTAAATGTCGGCCAGCTCGTGAAAACCCTGCCTTCGCGTATATTTCTTAAAAACAGATGCTTAAATAATGAATGATGACTTCCAGAATGAGATTTTCACTCTGCAGCGGAGTGTGCGCTGATATGAAACTTCCTGGCAGATTAAAACTGTGTGCCCGACCGAGACTCGAACTCGGGACCTTTGCCTTTCGCGAGCAAGTGCTCTACCAACTGAGCTACCGAAGCACGACTCACGCCCGGTACTCACAGCTTTACTTCTGCCAGTACCTCGTCTCCTACCTTCCAAACTTTACAGAAGCTCTCCTGCGAACCTTGCAGAACTAGCACTCCTGAAAGAAAGGATATTGCGGAGACATGGCTTAGCCACAGCCTGGGGGATGTTTCCAGAATGAGATTTTCACTCTGCAGCGGAGTGTGCGCTGATATGAAACTTCCTGGCAGATTAAAACTGTGTGCCCGACCGAGACTCGAACTCGGGACCTTTGCCTTTCGCGGGCAAGTGCTCTACCAACTGAGCTACCGAAGCACGACTCACGCCCGATACTCACAGCAGGAAAAAGTAGAGAAATTAATTTGCCTGGTCTGTTCCACTATAGTGTTGCTCATCACCATTTTACTTGTTGTGGGACCCTACCCATATAAGCTGATGTTCTGGTTTTCTTTGTGGATATAGTCATATTGCTGTCTTTGGCTATTTGACTAATTTTTGCAAATCATTTTCTTTCTCTGTTAAAATTGTTGCATCGTCTGGATATGGAGGATTTCCCCCGCAGTTTTTAATATATAATATACAGGATATATAATATACAGGATGTACTCCGGTGGTGTAGTGGAAGTCAAGACAGACAGTTTGATATAAGACTACCGAGGTCTATGGTATCAAGAAACTACCTGAAATTGGCCTACAGAAACCATCTAAGCTACAGCGTACATGAGATGAATGATATTTTAAATATTCTTTTGCTCTCATGTGAACTATTGGTCCTACAGAAAAAACAAATCTAATCTTTTTTGTCGGAAATTGAATGTAGTTTAATTTTGTAGTGAGATATGTTTTCACTAGAAACCGTGGTTTTGGAGTTAAAAAAAGTAATAAAAAAGCGTCTGCCAACACCCCAACCCCCACCCCACCTCCCCCATCCCCCGGATCAGGATTTGTAGTATGTCATTGATGGTACCCCCTCCCGACACTCAATAAAAATTTGCGAGTACACAAATTATTTCACAAATTCGATATTTTTTTTTGTCCCCATTGACTGTATTACTGCGCTACCAGCTTAGTCGTGCCACTTACAAATTGTAAAACTGACATGTGTGTAAATTTTACCTGAGAGTTTTGTGAATTTTAACAGCATTAGATCAACGATTAAATCGATTTGTTTTTTCTGCCTTTCTTACTATGAAAATACTCTGGATGTAAAAGATTCGGTTTCGATCGATTTGTAAACTTAATAGTTTCTGCGCAACGTTTACAAAAGTCTTTTCCTGTGATCACCCTCATGGGAAAATTTAAATTAATGATGTTTACGAAATAGCCGGCCAAGCCGGTGGCGTAGTAGTCCAGTCAATGGAGAACAAAAATGTCGACTATGGGAAATAATATACACTGTGTTACAAAGCGGTACCAACAAACTTCGATGGCTTATAGAGGGTGTTTTGAGGAAGAAATTGTGGATGGGAATCCGTGTCCGATAACGTCATCCAATGACACTACAGAACGTCAAAGTTATAAGCGTCAGCACCTGCACCAGGTCACCCTTCGGCAGCAAATGTGACTTTGTACGCTGACGGGCAGTGTTGTTTCCCATTCGGTGATTGTGACTAATTGCTACGATCACCAGCAAAGGGGATGGGGCTAGCTGGGCGTAGTCAGGCCTGGTCTTTTATGAACACGATGCTCTGTTGTCTCAACTGATGACTGTTTCAGGCACTGATTTCCATTCGCAGTTTATTTTTCTCCTGTGTGCCAAAAATTATAGGAAATTTTAGAGGATTCCCGTGTCCGAAAACGTCATCCACCGAGACAAGAGAACATTGCATTCATAGGAGACAAGGCCTGTCTAAGCAGCAGTTAGCTCCTTCTTCTCCACTGGTGATCGTAGAAATCAGTCGCGATCTCTGAATAGCAAACAGCATTGTGAGACGTTGTGCCTGTGGTCTATCAACGTGCGAAGTCACGTTTCCCGCCGAAGGGGAGGAGGTGCCGACGTCTATAACTTCGATGCTCTATAGCGTCATTGGATGACGTTTCCAGACACAGGTTCTATCCGCACTTTGTTCCTCGGCACCCTCTACAATCTCTCCAAGTTTGCCGGTATTATTTTGTAACATACTGTATGTTAAAAAGACTGTGTGGACTCCTATACTTTTACCTGACCCCCTGTTCGTGTTATTCCTTAACTTCACGCTTAGAGGGGAGCGGATTGACAGTCGTCCTTCCAACTCGTTAAGCGCACCAGAGTATCGTGAATTGGTTAAATGAGAGTTTTGGAGCAACCATCTTCATCTTTCAGTCTTGCAATTGGCTTCCCCTATAAATACTAACATTTTCACCTAAAATCATTCTCTATGGATACCTTGATTTATTTTATTTGGAGGTTGTGAATGTATCTAGTTATTGATCAGTAGCGGTGAGGACAACATATCGTATTGTTTCGTCTATTTGCTCACAGCATATTACATTTCATAATACTCTAGGACAGTTAGGAAAAAGTAGAGAAATTAATTTGCCTGATCTGTTCCACTATAGTGTTGCTCCTCACCATTTTACTTGTTGTGGGACGCTACCCATATAAGCTGCTGTTCTGGTTTTCTTTGTGGATATAGTCATATTGCTGTCTTTGGATATTTGACTAATTCATGTTTGCATCAGTGAACAGAGAGGAAAGAGGGAATGTGGTACACGTGCAGTTAGCACCACGCCTTAGGGTGGCACATGTAGTAGACACGGACATCTTCCTGAGTAGCAGGTGATTGTTCGTCCCTAAAATATGTTAGGAGGGAGTGGTCGTGGGTGGTTCGGATGCAGAGCGGGCGCCGGTCGTGTGCGTGTAGTCGTGCGGAAAGCAGATGCGCACAAGAGCAACAGAGCGGGGACAGCGGGGAGTAGGGAGTAGGGTACCGTACCTGAGTGATGCTCCTAAAGCTACTCGTGCTCGCGCTACTCCGCGCCTGCAAGAGAGACACACAAGAGAAGAGGAGAGGGGAGAATGCAGACAGAAGACAGACAGACAGACAGCAGGCGGAAGGCGCGACGCCGCGGCGGCGGCCTGAGCCGGGTGGGATGGGGGGCGAGGGAGGACACATCTCGTCTTTACTCGGACCATTCCTACGGAGCGGAACCCGATGTTTCAGCAGAGCCATGTTCTGACGGTCAGATAACCCTGGTTGTGGTCTTCAGGCCGAGGACTGATTTGATGTAGTTCACCGTGCTAGTCTATCACATCTGCATAGCTACTGCGACTTACATCCCTGATGTTCAGAGGTTGGCACTAGGGCAGTGGTCCCAATCCTGCTTACGATGGGAGGCCACAACAGTGGGATCACGGATTTACGCCAAACTTTGTACACCTTTAGTAGGCCATTAAAGCAACGTAATGTGCAAATAGTAAGATGCATTACTCTGGCAATTCCGAGAAAATCGCGAGAGAGCTTTCACGCGTCTACTATGTAACTGATGTATATGTGCGAAGGCACCAGTCGTATAAGAAATCGTTGTAATAAAGAGATTAGCGTTCGCGCGTTGCAAGAGGATCATAGACGAGGCGACGGTCGAAGTCCCGCTCAAACTTAATTATTAATTTATATATTTTGATCGCTGGTCACAGTATTTAACTTATATCACATTTGAGCGGCAATATAATGAAAAAAAAATCAAGTGCATTTTCATGAAGTTGTAGTGAATTTCATACGTTATTTGACTATTTACTATTTGTGATTAAATTTTCAAGGACGAGGAACAGGCTTGGGAAGCCCAAGTCAATAATGATGCGAATGACGTTATTCACAATCAGTAAGATTGTAAGTCACAATGTTCCAGACCACAAGAGTAATGTACAATTACTCGTCGGGCGTGCTCTCGACATCAACGTTGCAGGATGGTATTTCTCATATAGACGTGGCAAACAAACTTAAACTTCATGGAAATATACGTGGTTTTTTTCTCGTTATATTACCTTTCAAATGTCATATAAATTAAATGATATGACCAGTGATGAAAAAATAGATTAATAATTAATTATGAGTAGGAGTCGAACCGTCGCCTCATAACGTTCGTCTTACAAACCTTGAACGCTAATCACTTCACCACCAGCAACTCTTAACGTCCGGCACCTACGCACAGATACATAAGCCACGTAATGGACGGAGTAAAACTCCTCTTCACCTTACTACTTGCACATTTCGTTGTCTTAACGGCCTGCTAAAGGTGTACAAACTTTGAAGTAAATCTCGACGCCCAACGTCGTGGCCTCCCTTCGTTAGACCATTAATCGTGATTCCAACAGATGTTAGACAGCAATTTTTTCTCCACCCTCACCGTCATCAGCATTAGCGCTAACTAAATTTTAGAATGAAACATAATTTTCTCTGAATACTTTTATTTTTAAAATGATGAAACATAAATTGTATTTTGTTTTCGTAGGTGTTTTATTAAGCCTCCATCTGATGAGACATTTGGCACTACTTATTTCTAACGATGTTTATCGGACGAAGAAGCAAGCTAATTGCAGCCTAGAACTTATTATCAAAGAAGACGTCGAAAATAGACATTTGTTACAAAACGTGCTTCCTCTGCACCAGTCCGCTCCCAAATGACGTTTGCTTCACCCTCACGATGCACGCCATCCAAAATCAACCAAGCTAAAATGTCTGCACTATTCTTATTATTTGTAATTCACTTGATTGCTGGATTCCTTAGTTCTGAAATGACAAAAATTGGAAGACTGCATGCTGCCGATACTTTGTGCCTGATTACTGCCAATAACAATATTAATAGTACTGCGTGGCACTACAACAGTGTAATAGCCATTTCAGAGTTGCAGTTCTGTTGTGCTTTCAGTTAGTTTGTTTATTACTGCAAAGTGATTATGAACCAATTTCTTGTCTGTTTTGAGAGCTGCCTACAATTCGCACAAGGCATTTTCATGAAATACTTTAAACGTATGTGATATGTCTCAATTTTACTTTCATAGATGCATGGTGCGGAGTGGAAAGTGTGTGTGTTGGGTGGACTAAGTAAGGAAGATGTCCACACATTCATTTCACACGGTGCAACGTCCACCACACCGTTGAAACATGTAATTATTACTATCTTGTGTAATCTGTATTACACTCTTTCGAAACAGCAAAAAATTGTAATGACCTTTTAAAAAGTAGTTTCGTGATCAAAACACAACTCAGGATTTTGTTTTTATCCTTCAGAAAATTACATTTTACCTGTCAGGGGGGTGACAAAACTCAGGTTAGGCACCACTGCACTAGAGGTTCTGCTGTTGTCCGACAGCGGTGCGGTAGCTTCAGCAACCGGCGCCGCTAAAGCCGTCGGCACACGGACCGTGCATCCGAACGTTGAGCGTTGAGCGTGCCGAGTTTCTGACGTCATAGCGTGGAATAGCACGTTCGGGAGTCTTTCCGAACGTGCAGAGCAATATTTGGCATGTCAGATATTCTGAGCGTGTGTCTGAGCGTTGACCAATGAGATGGCACAACGCCACCTACGTCACACATACGCCGTCTCCCTTCAGTACAGAGTTGTGAGGCGCCATATTGGCATTCATTTCAAACCTGTATGTATATATGCCGTTTGTGAGCAACAGCAAATTGAGAATCACTAACAGAAACCCGTTGTTAACTGTGTGATTCATTTCAATAAAATAATGAGAAACATCATATTCGTGGCAAAAGAATTGTTGTAACTTGCGTATTATGAGAGTAGGCTATTTGAAGCCAGCGACACTCTCAAGATATACCCAAAAGGCATTGTTCTTGGTACAATTTGTTATAATTAAACTTCAATTAGTACCGTATCTACGATTAAGGTTTTCTGCACGTGCTAAGATAATATGATTACACATCAGAAGCACGTTATAGCTGTAGCGTAGTGACTAGCGTGACTGCCATGAAGATTATTTTGATGGGGCGGTGGTTCGTGTCTTGCCACTTCCAAATTTTTTTCCTAACATTCGCTTTTTTATTGGGTTCTGATACTTTATTATTAGTTTAATATAAGTATATACTATAATATTTGATGTTATGTAAATATAAGTTCACCTTTTTTCGAGGGGTGGCTTTGTTCGATTGGCTTAATCTACAGGACAGCTTGCGCTACTTGTATAAAGATATTTTCCTCCTTTTTCTTTTTCGCTTCGTAATTCACGTGTTGCGAAGATTCTGCTACTGGGTAGGAACACTGATCAAGTAAGACTGACCTTGGGGTCTTACTAAAATGTGGGAATGGTGAAATAATGTTTATGTTATGCGCAGAAGTATTCCAAATTTGTACCGCACTGTTTGTAACGGAACTTTTATAAACCTGTGTCCTTATTGATTGGACATAGAACTTTCCTTTTCGTGGACGATGGAGGAAATTTGCGTTTTAACAGCGCTAATGTGGGAATTTTACGCGCGCCCGTTGAGTAAACAGTGTGATTTACGAACTAGAAACACCCCTCAACTGCCGGTGGAGTGTGTTGCGATCGCGTATACCACGTTGGGGCCCACGTACCGTATGCACGAGTCGCATCGTTCCTGAGCGTTCTGCAGCACGTTGAACTTGTCACGCTCAACGTTAACGTTCGACAGCACGGTCCGTGTGCCGACGGCTTAAGCCTCTGGCTGCACGAGTGCCACGCCCCCTAGGCTGAGGCGCCGTCTGGCCACGGATCATGTGGATAAGAGACCGCCCGGCTGCAGCTCTGGCCGGGTCTTGCCCCCTTGTCGAGTAGCTCCAGTTAGCAGCAGTCTAGGCGATGGCGGCTTTCTCTAAGACGGCAGTACTTTATGCATCAGAACAGGCCTCAAGACTTAAGTTTATCCGTGTATTGTGAGCGGTTAAAGTGGTCAACTTATCCCAGCGATGCCAGGGACATATATCTAGGTCTTCAGGCCTTCAGTCCAGTACCATATCGACCATTTCTAGATGTTCAGTACATATTTTTCACCGCTTTACTTGCTTGCTAATAAGAAATGTTCCCTTTTTGTTAAAAAATTTTATTTGTTTATGCGTTTCGGGCATAGCCGATCGTCAGAACATCTGCTAAAAATATTATAAGTGCAATGAAAAAACAAGCACAACTTACAGATGATATTGACTGCAAACGTACTGATATACATTGAAGAGTGAGTTTACATACCATATAAAGGGACTTTACAGTATTGTGTCACATGATTTTAATCTCAGTATTGGTGCTACCACCGTTACAGAAACTGCATATCACTGCTTCCCACCATACAGCATGGTTGCACTGGGGTTGCAAACTCGCTTGAAAAGTCGATGGATAAATTATTAACAAAAACAGTATCATAACAAGTGTATAAACAATAGGAACAAACCCTTAAAAAGTGTTAATTTTTAAAGTCATCAATAAGTTGAGCTAGTACTTTCATGACATTTATAATCTTACTGGCAGATGTTCTGTTTATGAGCTATGCCCGAAGCGCGTAAGAAAGTAAAATATTTGTAATAACTAAAGTGTTATTTGCGCCAAAATAAAGCGAGTAAAAAAGGCGTGTTCATTATTGTCATTATAATCGCAGGTCTCTTGCTTGACTCTATTACGCAATTTCAGCTAACCCTACAGGCCTCAAATTTTATCGTGTTCACTGATCCTTACTGTTAAGTTGTGTCATAAATTTCCTTTCTCCCTTTCAATTCAATACCTTCTCATTAATTATTCATTCTACCTGTCTAATTGCATTCAAACATTTCTAGACCCGCACGAAGCTTCTGTTTTCTTCTTGGTTAGTTGATTTGAGGATGGGGACTAAATAGCAAGCCCATCGGTCCCATCGGATTAAGGGAGGATGGGGGAGGAGATGGGCCGTGCCCTTTCAAAGGAACCATCAGGGCATTTGCCTAATGAGATTCACGGAAATCACAGAAAACCTAAATCAGGGTGACCCCACACGGATGTGAATCTTCGTTCTCCCGAAAAACATTCCAGTGTGCTAACCACTGCAACACATCGCTCGGTTTTCTTCTTGTCTACACTGTCTACTGTCCAGGTTTTACTTCCTACAAGGCTACACTCCACACAAACACCTTCAGAAAAGACTTCCTTACACTTAATTTTATATGATATGTTGAGATATGTCTTTCTTAAAAGACAACAAACTGTCTTCAGTCACTAATCGTGACTTTTATTGCAATACGGGAAATATTTCGAGTCCTGGTGCTCACCTTCAGGTGCTTGAACAAATTACATCGTTTTTTGAAACTACCTCACCAGTGGTCCTGTTAAGAGTACATATATATAATACCCGGTGATATACAACGCTGTAATGCAGGTACAAATTTTAAAAGTTAAGAGCATCGTTTAACCTACCAGTAATGGAAAATGACATGGCACTCACAGGAACATAGCCGTGCTCCCCGCCTAGAAATAGATTGAAAATGGTGAACTGGTTTTCTGTTGCTGTAAAAGTCTATGAGAATAACTGTAGACGCCAAAGATACCACCAGAAATAACAGGTCTGTAATTGTAATGCTGTAGTACTGCATATACTCGTAAGCGTTACTGGAGGTAAAACAATAAGAACTGTGCTATAAAACAAGCAATATTTTGGAACATATGTCGGAAAGAGGACGCTAACTGCTTCAGGTTACAGAACATTCAATAGCTGTCTGCAAATGTGAGGTCACCGAGGAAGACGAATAGGTTGCTATAAGCATACCACAGAAAATTGCAGGTGGAGAGAAGCCAGTGATAAGTTGATGGAGTGCACTCGAGTAATTCGACTCGAAGAGCCCCACCGGCCACTTTTAGGCACCAACGTGTCATATCAAGTGCAGCACTCAATTATAACTTGTCACATGTGAATAAGACAACGTATACTTCAGCAGGAGGGATATACTTAATTTTTGCGCACAAATTCACATCCACTTTATTTCACTGGCAACAGGAACAAAGAATATGACATGATGATGGTGGCGATGAATACAAAAGCAAATAGTTTCCTTAATTCATCTGCAGGAGAAAGGAAAGTTGAGCATCCGAGCGAGGTAGCACAGTGGCTAAGGCACTGGACTCGCATTCGGGAGATTTTCCTTGGTTTACCTAAAGTACTTAAGGCAAATGACAGAATGATTTCTCTGAGAAGGTCACGTCAGATTTCCTTCCCCATGTTCGCCCTATCCTGGTAAGTGCTCCGTCTTTAATGAGAAGTCAGCGAAGGGACGTTAAACCCTGAACTCCATTCCACAGGGGATGAGGATTCTTTCAGGTCCCTCTCAAGTATCGAAATACGATAAAGCACAGGGTGAATGAAAAAGGAAGAACAGATTTCAGTTGTTTATCACAGACAAAGTATGAAAAACAGAAACATTGCACATGTCACTGGCGAGAGAAAGGTTAAGAGTTTTATGTTCGCTAGGACACTATACCACACGCTCAACATGAGCTCGAGAAACATCGAATTCATAGTCCATTTTAATTCACTCATTAATCAACAGGACATTGTTTATTGAATCAAGAGCTTCAACAATTCAATTTCTCAGCTTTTGATGAATGGCTGCCATAAGTGGGACAAAGACCTTGTCTTTTAAGTACCCCTACAGGAAAAAATCGCAAGGTGTGAGGTCTGTTGACCTACAAGGACAAAAGCAATGAACAAGATCTTGGTGTCCACCCTTCCAGTCCAGCATTGTGGGATGCTGTTGTTGACATAATACTGCAGCAAGAAAGAAAAGTCTTAACCACCGTGAACAGAAACGGCACAAAATACTTTCCGTTTCGGTGAGTCTCTTTCATGTTTGATGACGACACGAGAATTTTGACACCCAAAATCTTACATTATGGCCGTTTCTTTACTCGATACATGAAATGTCTATTCGCGCGAAAAGATCAGTCGTTCGGAAAAAGTGTCCTCTGCCATATTCTGGAGAATTTAAATGCAAAATTCGTATCTTCTGTGTAGCTGCTAGTTTCAACGCTTCATGTGAAAGCGTCGTTTCAGAACACTCCACAGCGTTGTTTGAGAAAGCTGAAGTTCCTGGTCTGCCCGTCTTATGGCCTTCCAAGGGCTCCCTGTGAATGCGTCTCGGATACGCTCGACATTTTCATCAGACGTGCGTGATCGACCAGTGCTCTTCCCATTACAAAGGCAACCAGCTTGCAAGAATTCTGTATGCCAATCATAAATGTGCTTACGCAAAGGCAGCTTTTTGCTGACTCGACGACGCAATGTACGTTGCACTCGAATAATAGATAAACTTCGCGTAAATTCCAACACATAAAATGATTTCTCTTGTGGTGTAGTTGCCATGCTGCTACAAACAAAGCGCAGCTGTGTCAAAACTTTGAACCTTCTTCTATCCAGTGACATGCGCAATGTGTTTCTAAATTTTATACACACAACAATAAAAGTTTTGCATCACCCCGGTTCCCAGAACTCTTGAAGATAGACGTTGACTGTGAATATTGTATTAGACACACAGTCTCTTTGACTGTTCAGAGATGTCACTAAACTCGACCAAAGATGTAAACAACCATGCATGAGCAGCGCCTATTAGATAGAGGGGTCCGACAGCCGATCAGTTCCAGTCATTCCACCGGGAAGGAGGTACATGGCTCGTGTTGTCCGTAGTTCAACCATGCCTAGACGGTCAATACCGCGGATCGATCACGTCCGCATTGTTACTTTGTGCCAGGAAGGGCTCTCAACAAGGGAACTGTCCAGGCGTCTCGGAGTGAACCAAAGCGATGTTGTTCGGACATGGAGGAGATACAGAGAGACAGGAATTGTGGATGAGATGCCTTGCTCAGGCCGCCCAAGGGCAACTACTGCAGTGGATGACCGCTACCTACGGATTATGGCTCGGAGGAACCCTGGCAGCAACGACACAATGTTGAATAATGCTTTTCCTGCAGTCACAGGAGGTTGTGTTACGACTCAAACTGTGCGCAGTAGGCTGCATGATGCGCAACTTCACTCCTGACGTCCATGGCAAGTTTTATCTTTGAAACCACGACACCATACAGAGCGGTACAGATGGGCCCAACAACAAGCCGAATGGACCGCTTAGGATTGGCATCACATTCTTTTCACCGGTGTGTGTCGCATATGCCTTCAACCAGACAATCGTCGGAGACCTGTTTGGAGGCAACCTGGTCAGGCTGGCAACCATATCGGCAGCATATTGGTTAGGCATTCGTCTCCATGGACGACAACTCGCATCCCCCTTCGAGCACATCTTGTGAACGACTTCCTTCAGGATAACGACATCGCTCGACTAGAGTGGTCAGCATGTTCTCCAGACATGAACCCAACCGAACAGGCCTGTGGTAGATTGAAAAGGGCTGTTTATGGACAACGTGACCCATCAACCACTCTGAGGGCTACGCGCCCAGTCGCCGTTGAGGAGTGGGACAATCGGGACCAATAGTGCCTTGATGAACTTGTGGATAATAATTCACGACGATTACAGGCATGCATCAATGCAAGAGGACGTGCTACTGGGTTTTAGAGGCATCGGTGTTTACAGCAGTCTGGACTACCACCTCTGAAGTTCTCGCTGTATGGTGGAACAACGTGCAATGTGTGGTTTTCATGAGCAATAAAAACGGCGAAAATCATGTTTATGTTGAGCTCTATTCCAATTTTCTGTACAGGTTCCGGAAGTCTCGGAACTGAGGTGATGCAAAATATTTTTTGATATGTGTAATTTGTCTTTAATAAACAACCGAAATCTGTTCTCCCTGTTTGAATCACCCGGTCTAATTAAAGGGACAAGCTTTGGTAGTGGACGTCTCCACGTCTTCTGTTGCAAGGGAAGTACGGTTCGTTAGAAAATTATTGTCACTACCGCTGTTATCACTTGAAAGTGCGACAGTACTTCGCAGAGTGATCTGTCGAAACCAGTTTTTATGTAAGGTAATACGTATGGTTCCTCTTACTTCGGCAACAATGCTGTTACTGTCCCTGCATTTTTCTTTCTACTGCGTATCGTCTGTATATCATCTATCACTACACTCGGCTGAGGTGATTGTAGAGAAACTAGTAGGTAACGTTTTGCTCGGGAAACGTTTTTCTCAATAACATATGTCTGTAAAGGAAAACTACAACGACACCGAAATATAAGCCAGCGGCAGAAATAGTATCCTCCGCAAAACTGTAAGTTCGAATTTAAATATTTACTTCGTTACTGACGAAAACAAGTGAAGTTGTTCACTAAGCGAATATGGCTCTTCTATGTGATAGAATTCCCCCCCCCCGCCCCCTCCTTCCTCGACCAGTCCCTCCTCCTCATGCCAAGCGCGTGGATGCTACACTCGACGAAACTACAGGCTGGTAACGCGCTGTGTGAAAAGTGCTGCTTCACTACAAGTAAGATGTCACCTGTCTCGAATCGTTCCACTGAGAAGTAGGCGGCAGGCAGTTGCCCACAACTACAAAAAGAGAACGACGTCTTCTACAGCCGCACCACACCCACTACACAGCATGATACAGGTTAGTCCTGGCTTCCACAGAGCGACGGAGGTCCAAGTACAACACACTCAGCGTATAGAAATGGAGATACGGTAAAAGACCATCACCGGGTGGAACACCATCAAAAGAACTGTCTCCATCTCGCTTCGCCTGCGTTTCGTCCCACCGCAAAAGAGCAAAAGAGCGTCCGTTGTAAATGATTTGCCACACCTGACCTTTACCTTTCTCCACCCCGGCCGCCTTTCACTTCTGCACTGCTGTGGTCCCAGCCCTAGGGTGAGGGAGTCATATGGGCTTCGGCCTCCCTCCCCCACGGACAGACGAGATATTAGGGATGGGACAAGGACTGCTTTGCGGCTCAGGCGTCACCGCGGGATCGCAGACAGTTAGACGCTATGTTACACAGAAACACCCAACAAACATACAGCATAGCGAAAACTTAATAACATAGAGTTTTTCTGGACGCGCTGTTCACCATTCGCTTTAAAACTTACTTTTACAGCGAATTATTTGTTCACCTCCCTGATTATCACGTGAAAGATTAATTTAAAGTAAAATTGCTCCCGCACTTACTATTGGCCTAATGTTAAAAACGTAGTAGTTTCGCGACACAATTAAATTAACTATAAGCTGTTAACTGTGTTTTTACGAAGCTGGCATAGATTCCAAAGAATAAAGCTTTTTAAAAAAACATGAGCAGAAAAATACTCTTGTACAAGACGATTCCTTAAAGATAATCAGAAATGAAACACATTTACACAAGACACAATGTTCATCTAAGAGAATTAAATGTCACGAAAAATTTAAGTTTTACAGATTTCTCCAATTTTAAACTCCTAGTCTTGAATTTCTTATTTAATTAAGACAAAATAGTAACTTAATTGTATGTTCGCAATATCCAAACAAGATTTTTAGGAATTACTTTAACTTACTCTGAAATATGAAAAAAAGCAATTAGTAATCAATAGATACTGCATAGTGGTAATGCTGTTTGACATGGCTAAATGGTGACCGGTTCATAATACTTTATCTATAAAAATAGAAAAAGTCCATAGAATGAAAGAATATAATCAAGGACTGATTCCGCTATGATTTTCATCAGCGAGCCAGCAAAAGGGATACGACAGTGAAGCTCGCGAATGGTATTCTGTTAAGTACAAGACGTCTTATGTTCCTTTTATTACTACGGAAATATATTTATGAAAAAAAATTAATTGAGATTTCGCTGACGACAAATTGTAAAATACTTACTTTTTGACACTGTCGACACAAGACACTGTAGTAGATTTTACTCTCATACTTGTAAAGGTAGTTTGCTAACCATAATTTTAAGAATTTGAAATTCTGCAACCGAGTAGCTTGACATCAGTATCACAAACATTCAAAGAAAGAAAAGGAGAGAGAAAAATAGTTTAAGGCCTGTGGTCTAGCTTGAAAAAAGCTGTGATGAAAACCTTTGCGCCCTCAAAGACAGTGTGTTCGTAGAGAATAACTCACTCAGCATAGCGAGGAAGGTGTTGAAACGTGTATAGATAAATCGAAAATAATTCACAGGCTAGCGAAATAAAAGAAAATCTGATTGAAAATGACTTAATCTTGTTGATTTTGGTGTGGTGAATTATAATATGATAACTAAACCGTATCATCCATAATTTTTATATAATTAGCACTCAACATTTATAAATGGATTTTAGCGATTTTAATGATATCTGATTCCATACCATTTCAGTTACTTACGACCTGAAGTTGAAATAGTGGTGGTGGTAGTTACACTGGTTAATACATATAGTCGCCATTATGACAAACTTTTTTGCTCTTGTCATTCTTACACAAACACCTCTGTATATTAAATTGGGTTTATTACAGCAGTTTGTGAAAGACAATGTTTTGAAGTACCTCTGCGGAAAGTTTCCTAATCTATACGAAGTGAAATTGAAAGAAGTCGTGTTATTTGGAGAAAAATGGAATTCGATTCTAACTCTTAAATCAAAACTGCCAGTGAGGTTTGCTTGGGTACCATTCTAGGAGACTGTTACTAATTTTAACCAGAGAAGGAACTACATTTTAGTTTCTGTACCTCACTTGCTGGAAAAATTCAAGAACTTAGTCTGTTTAATGAGCCTCAGGAATCAGTTTTTGGAGAGTCACTTTGATATTTTGTCTCTGAAACTTTGGGTGATGTCAGTGAGGACCTTCATCAAGACATCGACGTGATGGAGAGACGGTACCAAGGCCGCTGGACTACCCGTCTACGGTGGGGGACTACTGCTGGTCGCCTCACCGTCTCATAGAGCAGACAGTTCATACGAGGAAAAGCTAAATTAGATGCTTCAAGGAGGAGGAAGAAAGATGTTCAAGGACTACGCATAAATCAACCTCGACTTGGCCATCAGAAATAAACAAATCCTTTTAGTTTCACTGTGCTTGCTTGAACAGAAAAGGATGCTTTAAAGATCACGTTGATTTAGATCTCTGTTGCATTTGTCATTGTGTAAGCAGACAGCTAGTGAAACGGCCGGTGTTATCGCTTCCACCGCCAGTTGCGAAATACGTTTTGTCATTCTGTTAATGTTGACGAAATTTGCCGTCGATTGTGCTGAATGTATGGGATGACTAATGAATGATGGAGTTGCAGGGAGTTTTCCAAAAACGTTCAAGGGCTGTTGCAGTCCTGTGCATGTTGAAGACATTCATATGTAAATCACACACTTGCGCAACATACTGACAAAATTTTGTGCATGAGACGTCATTTCATAATTTGCAAGCTTTCTGAATATTTGCCTCAGATTTGCGGGATGAGAATTTTTAACACTGGTATGTTGTTACCATAGGTTTTGAGCACCGTAAGTACCAAAATGTCTAACCAGCATTCATGAAACTGAACAAATAGGTTCGACCTTGGCATTCCTTCAGCGCTACCTGTCAGTATGGGGAGGAATTTCTGAACAGAAACGTGACTGGGTACGAGAGAGAGGTGCAGTTCGTGAAGTCTCAAACTCAGAAACATCTGAAACAATGGACGCACACTCATTCTCCCAAGAAGTGCAGAACATTCGACGGTATCAAACCGCAAAATGGTTGTTACACTTTTTGGGACCGGAAAGGAAGTTTGACAAGACATTTAATTATAGTAACGCGGTACAATACTGTGACATCAGAGGTTTACTGTGTGATTCTTACGACACTCTGAATATCAGTCCAAAACTAACAGCGCGGGATGACTACCGAAAGAACGATTGTTCAATGTGTGGACCAGTATTGTGAATCGAACGAAGGAAAAACTCAGATTTCTCAACATCCTCCTTAAACTGCAGACTTGTCACCGAGACACTTTCATCACTTCCCCAAGACAGGGCTTGGGTGGGTATTCTGCACTTCACTACGGCTATTAGGTTAAGCGTGCTGCCAACACCTGACTGAAACACCGGTCGGCACTATTCGTTGATGAAAGGATAAATAAGCTGGTGCCTGGGTGCGAAAGGATGTTTGAATCTGGGCGGCGACTAAGTACAGAAATAATGTCAGTATGTAAGCCCACATTGTATATAAGTTTGTACTCTATTTTTCCTTTTTGTAATACTGAATAGGAGGTTAATTTATAAATAGACAGTGGTCCACAATTCCTATGTCATAAAGGAGTATTTTTCATGTTTTTACTTCGATGATGCCTTGCTTCATACTGAAAAACTAAATTAATTTTCAATAAAGTTACATGTGCTTTACACAACTAGGAATACTGACATAAGGGGCCACTGTGACTGTCTTGTAATTAAAAATCTTTTGTTTTATTTTTCTGCGTCTGGTTACACAAAGCGGTTTCGCCATCTCAGAAAGTCGTCATCAGATGAATGTGTTTAAAAAGAAAAATGGGAATGGTAGAAAAGTTAGAAAATAGATCATAAAATCGAACCAACTTCTGTACACAACTGTATCCAACAGAAGACGTTACATAGTAATTCGTCAAAATACAAATAAAGACGCCAGGAGACGCTGTAATCTCCCCACGGAAATTTACCCTCTACCACGCAATAATTAATAATGGTCAACCAAATCATCCACATTTATTCACTTTTAGAAAGTATCTGATCGGATTTCTAGTAATATATGCGCCGACAGCTCGTCGACGCCAAGGTATTTTTCTAGTAAGATTATTCTTTGGAATAACAGAGATACATAGATGTATTCTCCATGGTTATTATAGAGGGAGAGGGAGTACAGCTTCGGAAGTATCTGTTGGAAGATTGTCGGGTTGCTAAAAGAGACATATTTGCTCTTCTTCTCGCTAAAGCGAGCTATTAAAATTTGTGCCACTAGCGGGTTATTGGTGGATAGAGAAAAACGGTAAACGAAAATTAAGTAAGACTTGGAATCAACAGAAAACGGAACATGTAATGGAGATGGATTGAATATACTATTTTCCTCAGAAATAAGGTTTGTGACCCTTTTTTTCTAGAGTGAATGACGAATGAGTTCTCTGTCTGAATCATTGATGATTGCCTTGGCCCTGTAATTAGTGGGGAAGTTTCAGCTGTGACGAAGAGAGCCTGCAGTCACCGAGTTTTGATAAAATCGTCCAAAAAGGCTTCGTCCACATCTGAAATTCTAAATCTGTCGTAAAAATGAACGAATTGTTCAAACGAACGATTTTTCCCAACTGAATGCAGCGCTTAACAATAATAACAAATGTAAAGATCTTTTCTAGCAAACCAGCCGCTGAATATTAAGACGAAGGGCTCCACCAGAGATTCTATTGGGCTGATTCCACGTAAATGAAATAATATATTTAAAACTGTACACAGATAAAGGACAGAGAGAGAGAGAGAGAGAGAGAGAGAGAGAGAGAGAGCGAATGAAATTTGAGAAAATACTCAGAATCCTCCATTAGCATAATTGTTTGCCTGTCTTGTCACGGATCAGCCTCAAGATAAAACAGGAGGCCCTAACTGTATTGTACCGATTTGTGTGTGAGAGTGAAGGGGTAATAAAGGCGACAGATACACCTCTGTACAGACAAAACATTACACCAAGTTAGCGGCAAGCTGCATTCACATACTTTCATCGATTACAGTAGAATTCATTATAACGCGCCTACGTTTTAAATATATCTGTGCTAATTTGCACTTTGACGAGTTACTATGTTACGTATTCAAGTACGTGTAATTGCGAACAGAAGGTAGTGAGATACCGTAATTTAATTTTCTGGCGTTTTACGATCCTATTTTTTATTTTGAAACGTATGGTCTGATGACGACCTGCCACGAAGTCGACAGCGGCTATGATAGCATTTACTTGATCTGAGGATGAAAAATACAATAAAATGATTTCGTTTTATGCGTTTTTTACTATTTTCTAATTCATATAAAGAAGTCAGATTGTGACCTCGTATAGACATACAGAGTGTTTAAAAATTACACCGACAAACTTCAATGGAATGTAGAAGCTGCCTAGAGGAACAAAATGAGGATAGGAACCCGAGTCCGGAGATGTCATCCAACTATGTAACACTGCGTAGAAGTAATAGAAGCCGGCCAATGTAAATGTATGTACACTCCTGGAAATTGAAATAAGAACACCGTGAATTCATTGTCCCAGGAAGGGGAAACTTTATTGACACATTCCTGGGGTCAGATACATCACATGATCACACTGACAGAACCACAGGCACATAGACACAGGCAACAGAGCATGCACAATGTCGGCACTAGTACAGTGTATATCCACCTTTCGCAGCAATGCAGGCTGCTATTCTCCCATGGAGACGATCGTAGAGATGCTGGATGTAGTCCTGTGGAACGGCTTGCCATGCCATTTCCACCTGGCGCCTCAGTTGGACCAGCGTTCGTGCTGGACTTGCAGACCGCGTGAGACGACGCTTCATCCAGTCCCAAACATGCTCAATGGGGGACAGATCCGGAGATCTTGCTGGCCAGGGTAGTTGACTTACACCTTCTAGGGCACGTTGGGTGGCACGGGATACATGCGGACGTGCATTGTCCTGTTGGAACAGCAAGTTTCCTTGCCGGTCTAGGAATGGTAGAACGATGGGTTCGATGACGGTTTGGATGTACCGTGCACTATTCAGTGTTCCCTCGACGATCACCAGTGGTGTATGGCCAGTGTAGGAGATCGCTCCCCACACCATGATGCCGGGTGTTGGCCCTGTGTGCTTGGTCGTATGCAGTCCTGATTGTGGGGCTCACCTGCACGGCGCCAAACACGCATACGACCATCATTGGCACCAAGGCAGAAGCGACTCTCATCGCTGAAGACGACACGTCTCCATTCGTCCCTGCATTCACGCCTGTCGCGACACCACTGGAGGCGGGCTGCACGATGTCGGGGCGTGAGCGGAAGACGGCCTAACGGTGTGCGGGACCGTAGCCTAGCTTCATGGAGACGGTTGCGAATGGTCCTCGCCGATACCCCAGGAGCAACAGTGTCCCTAATTTGCTGGGAAGTGGCGGTGCGGTCCCCTACGGCACTGCGTAGGATCCTACGGTCTTGGCGTGCATCCGTGCGTCGCTGCGGTCCGGTCCCAGGTCGACGGGCACGTGCACCTTCCGCCGACCACTGGCGACAACATCGATGTACTGTGGAGACCTCACGCCCCACGTGTTGAGCAATTCGGCGGTACGTCCACCCGGCCTCCCGCATGCCCACTATACGCCCTCGCTCAAAGTCCGTCAACTGCACATACGGTTCACGTCCACGCTGTCGCGGCATGCTACCAGTGTTAGAGACTGCGATGGAGCTCCGTATGCCACGGCAAACTGGCTGACACTGACGGCGGCGGTGCACAAATGCGGCGCAGCTAGCGCCATTCGACGGCCAACACCGCGGTTCCTGGTGTGTCCGCTGTGCCGTGCGTGTGATCATTGCTTGTACAGCCCTCTCGCAGTGTCCGGAGCAAGTATGGTGGGTCTGACACACCGGTGTCAATGTGTTCTTTTTTCCATTTCCAGGAGTGTATATTCCGATGATTCCGTGATGATGTTACGACCTTTCAGGGATGACGGAGGAGGATAAATGTATCAATTTGAGGTGAGGCACCCTTGTCCGAGAAACGAAAATCGTTGCGATACTTTTGACAGTGGATTACAAGCATCAGTATTGTTATTGCTAAGATTGTAGGGTAGGAAATTGTTCAGAGGTGTTAGTGGAGATCAAAACAAGGAAAAATTTCCAGCAAACATAGGTTCTAAAATGCATACCTGAGGAGCTATGAGCACTTGCTCATCTTCGCTACTGTGGAACACATGTTCTCTATTGAGCAAGGGCTCCAAGTTCTTAAGGAATGCATTTTAGAGGCTATGTTTCCTTACTTTTTTTTCTTGTTTACGCCCATAGTACCACCTCCGATATCTGCCCACCCTAAAATCTTAACAACAATATTATCGGTAGAGGTATTCCTCTGTCATAGATATCAGAACGATTTTCGCTTATAACTTTCGACTCGTTCCTTTACGGAGCAGTATGCATTCCTCAGATTGATAAATTTACCTCTCTCCATCATCCCTGAGAATTTCTAACATCATCACAGATTGAGCCTTCGCGAATGATTTCGACGATCTGTAGCTTCGTTGGATGACGTTTCTGGACACGAGTTCCTTTCTTTATTTTGTTCCTCAAGACGTCTTCTACTACCCCTCGAAGTTTGTCGCACCATTTCTGGGGTACCTTATCCCGTCAAATGCCTATAACGCCAAGGGGCGGCATTCAGTCTCGCTGCGGGCGGAGGTGCTAATGATGTGGTCCATCAGCGAATTACCATGAAATTTGTCTGTGTAATTTTGAAACTACCTGTATGTATGCAATGGCCGTTCTTTCGGTCAGGTCCATCTTACGTGATCCAGCGGTCATACAGATACATATTAAAAGATTTTCAGCGACAATAGCGCATTTTGGCATTGAAATAAATTAACAGTAACAGGCATAATTTGTTCCAGACAGGGACTCGAACTCAGATCTCTCTTTTAACGCAAGCGGTCACCTTAATCACCTCGCGCATCCGACCAAGCTTCCCATTCGGCCCAAATCACCGACATGTTACACGCTACTATAATTGGAGGCACAGACGATGGAGGACGAGTTTAGGTTTGTTCTGCACACCTACATCACGCTTTCTGCGACAGTCGATAAGCGTTCAGTCCTGTTATGAGCGCTATGCTGTGAATGTCGTAGCCAAAGCAAGCTTGAAACTTGATCATAGCGAGTAATTTAGTGAATTTATATTACATTTGTTCTAAGTTGCTATCACTGATCGTGGCGATAAGTAACAAATTCTACACAAGCAAGCGAGGGACGTAATTTTGAGGATAACCGCTTTTTTAAAGAGCAAAGCATGTGTACATGTGGACCGAAAATGTCACTTGAAACAGGCCAAATGGAATCTTCGTGCGAGCACTGACCTGTGCGAACCGCCATCGTTCGTGTATCGTAATATAGCGTGGTGTCATCTATCTCGTGAACCCGTTACTCGTCATTTCAGATTACAGCAAAAGATGTACCTTTTCCCTCCATGTGCAGTCATGAATCCGTGCCTGCAGGTTGTCGGGTCAATGTTCATATATATATATATATATATATATATAGGCACCAAATATATAGAACAATGATACATTTTTTCAGTTGGGGGGGTGGGGGGGCACCACGCCCGATCTCTTATCCGAATCAGGAACTGCAAGTAAAAAGGTTCATGGATTGGTAGCGCTACGTCAGTAGGATGTGTGGCAACTTGGGTCGATCGCATGCATTAAGCGGGAAAGCCGGCCGGAGTGGCCGAGCGGTTCTAGTCGTTACAGTCTGGAACCGCGCGACCGCTACGGTCGCAGGTTCGAATCCCGCCTCGGGAATGGATGTGTGTGATGTCCTTAGGTTAGTTAGGTTTAAGTAGTTCTAAGTGCAAGGGGACTGATGACCTCAGCAATTAAGTCCCATATTGCTCAGAGCCATTTGAACCTTACTTAGCTCAGAGCCATTTGAACCATTAAGCGGGAAACGCTTGTTCGAGTCTCGGTCCGGCACAAGGTTTCACCTGTTACCACTGATTACCAAAATGCACCTAATGTCAATGAAAATCTTAAAATAATAATAATAATAATAAAAAGAAAACCGTTCGTGTTGGGGAAAAGAAGGAACTGAAGTCAGATATGTATTCAGTTCCCAGAAATAATATTTCGATGTCCTGGGCTTGAGGAGGAAGTAGCATTGCTCTAAATCAGATAACTAATTAATGCTTGGGTGCCTATTAAATGCCTCAGTTTCTATCTGGGAATAATGGGAAGAAAAGCAATAAACGCCAGTGGGAGAGTAACGGCCCCGCCTCCGTGACGTGGCAGCTGCAGCCGCCAGTAATGAGGCAATCTGCGAGCTAATAACGGCAGCGGGGCGCGGCCAGCGCCGCAGCCGGCAGCTCGCAGTGGGGGCCGCCGATGCATTCGCCGCCGCCGCCGCCGCCGCCGCGGTAGCGTTAGGCTCTCCTGAGGCCGCAATAACTTGCGAGTGGCGAAAGCCGAGAGGGCTTACTTTATTAGGAGGGCGAGGAGCGACGGCGCTGGCAGCCTGCCCGAGGCGGCGCGCTTTATGCGCTGCCCTTCAGGCGCGCCCAATCTGCCAGAGTGCGGCCGCGACCCGCCAGGGGCCACCCCCGACCCCAAACCACTGCCAGTCACACGTATCGACACCCCTGCCAGCAATTTAGAGAGTTATGCTATTCGTGCAACGTACATCGCTCAGCATTGCCCACCGGGAGACTGAATGGCGCCTGTGGCGTTGCGGGAACGTGGTGTGGTAACGAAGGCGCAGCTAACGCACGTCCAGTGTGCGCTATAACTACTGTGTCCAGCAAAACTTGGTAGATATTCTGATGCGCTAGTGCGAATGCGATTTACGCTGGAAAAACAATTATGCTGGTGTCCAACAAGCCGCTATTTCCCCGTCCTGTGTCTAGCTCACGATATAATCATACAAACTGTCAACCAGTTGTCTGTATGATCTTGTTCTGCACGAAAGATGGCATTCTGGTCAACGGAAAACCACACCAACGATGACGTCAGGGCACCTATCAAACGGAGTACTGTTTATCGGCTAGTCCCACATCCACAATCGCTGTCTCCACAGTCACAGACGGTGCACAGAGAAGATGCCTACCACACACTCTGCGGTTGAGAGCTAGAGAAAGAGTGGAAGCAGGACAGCCGCAAACTGGTTTGGTCCGATAGCACAATGTAAATCGTTGTGTTGTCTCTCAGACTTGGCGACAATTTAAGGAGACTGAAACAGTATACGAAGACCAGGGCAGGACCGAACACGTGTGACTTCAGAAGAGACGGCCGTTATTTGCCTGTAAGGGCACGACCGTACCGCCTTAGTGCTGCACAGCAACTGGCATCTGATGTGATAACGAGGGAAACGGTTTGCAGAAGGCTTCAGCAGAGTTACCTTTATTGTTTCTGACCTGCTGTATGCCTACCTCTGACGCATCTTCACAGAACGGAATGCCTGGAGTGGATCATCAACATGCCACCTGGACGGTCGAACAGTGGGCCAATGTTCTCGTCACAGATGAGTCCCAGTTTCGTCTGGAGAGTGATTCTCGATCGATTTACATCTGGAGGGCACGCGGAACAACATTTCGAGACCCAAACAATGTGGAACGAGACCGATATCGGGGAGTATCGTTATGATGTGGGCAGGGATTATGTTTGCCACTCGAAACCCTCTTCATGAAATTGTAGAGGTGAATCGGCAAGATTTAATTGCTGTCAGGTTTCGTGACGAGATCTTGGGACCTCATTTGCAGCTGTTGCGTGGCGCTGTGGGGCCGGACTTCTTAGTGATGGATGATTATGCTCGATCTCATAGAGCACGGGTAGCTGTGGTTTTCTTTGAAACGGAAGATATTGCACACATGGCGTGGCCTGCTCACTCTCCCGATTTTAATCCCATAGAGCAAGTCTGGTATGCACTCTCAAGACGACTTGCACCACGTCAGCTTCCAACATCCACTCTCCAAGACTGCCAGCAACTCTGCCGGAAGAATGGGCATCATTGCTTCGCATGAAGCTGATGACGACATTCACTGAACTAAAAACATTTTTGTCTACCGTTATGCATGTTGCAGTTGTTTACGTTCTGTATTCTCTACATTGTTTCTACTTCACTATCAACTGTTTATAACGTTTTGTGACAAAATAAATGCATCCTTGCAAAATTTTTGTTTGCTGCTTTAATTTTGGACACAAATGTAGTCCCAACTGTGAGCACAAGGTGCAAAGTGCCGCTATACGAGTAATACGTTCGTATGGCAGTATCATGCCTCCGCTATTCGACAAGCCATACCGAGTGGAACGGTATTGCTGTCGAGAAGAGAGACCCTGCACTGTTTGTAAAACTTTTTTATGTGAGCGGCAGCAATGACAGTGACGCACTGAGACAGTATGGGCGACTTAATTATCTGTGGAGAGGCCCGATGTCAATAAACGGTTTAAAGAAGACGACAATGAAATTCTACTGATAGTTATTGACGAGTTTTCTGTTGCTGTAACTGACCTTACAGCAGATGTCATGGATACTGTTAGTCTCGTGCAGTGTCACGAGATTTGTTCATTCCATTCTTTATGGCAGGGGAAATTTTGCAGTCTATTTTATACTGGTGCCAGTAAAAGATGGAGGCGGTGCCGCAACAGAAACCTCATGATCCGCAGCAACGTTCTGAATTTGCCCTTCTGTTTTTGGCACGGATCGACGTTGATAACGCGTGGCCGGACATTACTCTGTGGAATGAAGTGGCACATTTTACACTACAAGATGCAGTGTAAACACAGGAATGCATAATTTGCGGTACTGTTAAACCGCGTGTCCTGAACGAAGAGCCATTGCGTTGGGCCATTAAGATGTACCGTGACGTCTGCACGTTATCGAGACCTCGTTTGCAACTGCTTGCAAACCACTGTTTCCATGCGCAATGGAGCAACACCTCATGTCGTTCGCGCAATAAAGGTCTGTAAAGTCACCTGCTCTGAATTCGTGTGACTTTTGGCTCGTTCAATATGTAAAAGAGTACGTTTACCAGGGACACGTTCGGTCTCTACCAATCTGATCTGATGTGCGGATGCAGCATCTCGTCGAGGTCTCCGGTGCTCATATTGAACAACTTGTGTAAGCAGCAGTTACTAATGAAATTAACATTATGGCTCTCTCACTTGTTTGGCGTTTCCTGCTTATGTCCTCTTTCTAATCCACTACACATGCAAAATTTTCTGTACGTCGTTCTTGAATTCACAGCGCCAGAATCGCACCTGGTGGCCAAATTGGAACACAATTTTTCCAGCGTAAATCGGTTCCTCACTGACGCCTTATAATATCTACCAATTTTTGTTACTATACGATAATTTCAGCCCGCACTGTGAGTAGCTCCGCTGTAATTACAGCCACCTGATAGATAAGAGGAGTAGAGACGAATGGATAATCATTTTAGCAACGACACGGGCCGAAAATGAGGAAATCCGCTGCAACTTCAAGAAAGAGCAGATGGCTGTGGGTCCGCATTTGCTAACGAGAATTTCGGACATGGGAGAGCTGGTCGGTTGTTCGCAAGCTACTGGGGTTTGCATCTATGGGCGGATTACAGTGCTGGTGCTATCACAAATGTTTCGGAATAGGCCTTTTCGTGCACATTGTTGAACATGAGGCGTCGGAATAGACGAATGTTATGTGATCCCATGTTGATCCAACGACATCAACTATGATAACAGTGGGCACGAAGTCATCGAGATTGAATCATGCACTAATGGAAACTATTGACCTGGTCATATGAATCACATTTCTCGTTACACCAGGTCGAAGGTCGTGTCCAAATACGCCTTCATGCAGGCGAAGAACTGATGAAACACACACCGCGTGACAGATGCAAGTTGGTGGCGACAGTATAATGCTATGGACAAAATTCTGTTCAGCTTCCGTGGGACCTGTGCTAGTGGCACCACGTAAGTGAACACTGCGCCCCTTGCTGCTTGAGGCCATGCTCGACGGTGAGGACATCTTCCACCAGGTTAACCATTGATGTCACAAGCCAGAATCCCGCTGCTGTGGTTGAGGCAAGACAGTAGACTGACGTTGATATCCTAGCCACCAAATTCGCCTGATCTGAACCTAATGGAACACATTTGGAAGATATCGGGGGCCAGTTCCGCACCCACAAACGACACTGGCTGCTAATTTAAGGGAATTGCATGACGTGAGAAATCTGTGCAATGTAGAAGTACTTCTATATTGTGTTGCAGAGGTAGACCAACAACCTATTAAAGAAGTGTTCATAATGTTTGGCTCATAAGTGTGTATACAAAGCGTGTCAGAAAAATAAACTTCTGTTTGGATGTAGCACAGGAAGTAGTAGTCGGGACAGAACAGTCTCCTCATTGACTCATGCAAGGCAGTAACCCAGCTCGAACGGCTAAAGCCGAATAAGAGTGTAACAGTAAACTTTCATGGCTGGAAGTGTTGTGGAGCCTTGTACGTGGGTATTACGGACAAAACTATGGAGAAAGAACTAGAACAACGTAAAAGGATGTTAGTCCTTGAACAATGAAATATTTCACTGACGATTGATTTGTTACTACATTTTCATTATTTGAGGATAAATGTAAGTTGATCTCTAGTCCTATTCGAATGCCAAAACAAGAATTTTATCAAAATGGACGGGATTGTTCCTCTAAGTAATGTCGATAGGAAGAGAGTTTTGTAGAGGTGGTCGTCAAAAAGGAGTGGTGTATGAACCCTCTAGCTTAGTTGGCTCACCTTTTTATAAGATTACATTAGGATCTATGATGTACGTCAGTTTTTGTAACAGAGCACCAAGGTTAAATATTATTATTATTATTATTATTATTATATTAACGCATTTGGTAGGTTTTGTTGTAACTAAAGAATTTATTACTACTGTCATTATTAAAATCGTATTTCATTGTGGCTCTTTAAAATTGATGGGGCAGGGGATATAGTGACAGTGATGTCCCCCCAGAACCGAACCCTGGATCCACTACGTCAACGTTATGACGGAAAAATTTTTTTCGGATCGGGTTTTAAGCAGCAAGCAGGGAGGCTGACTGAACGGCGCCGGATACCTTGCTCCTGTTTCGCGGCGCGAAGTCCTCCTTGGACGTCTTCCGCCGCTTGTCCTTGAGTATCATGCGGGCCGCTGCGAACGCCATCTTGCTGCTGGTGGCGCTGATGGTGGCGGCTGCGAGAACTCCTCGGCTCCTCCTCGGCTGTTCGCTCAGTCGTCGGCGGCCGGTCCGCGACTTCCCAAAAAAATAGTCACTCTCTGCGGATCTGCTCCGCTTTATTGCTAAAGTCGCTTCCTTACAACAATTCCAATAAAAAATACACCGGTATCTGGCGGCTCGGACAGGAGTAGCTCGTTATTGCTGTCGACGGCTGTGGTATATTATTGCTGGCGTATCACAGAGCGGAGCGGCTGGGGCGGTTAGTGCGGTCCCAGCCGGGTTATTGTCGTGCGCGTGCGGTGGACGATGGTGGTGCTGCTGGCGGCGGCTGCCCGCGCCATGCCGACTGGCGAGCCTGCGGAAAGGGAAGCGAGGCTGCGGTGAGGGGGCGGCTGCTGCTGCTGCCACTGCGTGGGCGGGCGGGTCAAGGCAGAGCGAGCTGCCGGGGCTGGCGCTGCTGCGGCTGGCTGCTGGCACGGGGGAAACAGCGCCCCGGTCAGAGGCTGGCGCGCGCGAGGGAATGTTGACCAGTTCTCGCTCACTTTATCACAGGAAAATTTCATATCGAAGAGTGAAAAGTAAACAATTACCGATTTATTTAGCCACACACACACACACACACACACACACACACTGTCGCAATGAAACTTGCTCTTCAGACAATGAAACCCGCTTAATATTCATCCACCCTACTAACTCCTAACTCTTCCCTCCCTAACTTTCTCCACAACATTGGGCCACCACTCTCTCCATTATTTCATACTATCGCCTCACCGACAGTTTGGTCTTCTACTCTTACTACCTCACATCCATCTCATAAAGCTACCATAATCTATTATAACCTTCTTCAGTCATGTCATACATATTATTACACACGTTACAGGCCTTTATCAGACCACGCGAAGCATTTATGACTTCTTGTTCTTCCAGTACTCTTTCATTCGTTCGCTAAAGGCCGTTTTCCTTTCTTCGGTCCACTTGGTCTCTGGGTTTTTGGTGCTCTCTTCTCTGACATTACTTCCCACTTGTGTATTTTGAGTCTATAGACGCTTTTGTCTGTGATATCCGCTGAATCTACCTGTACTTTTTCCAGATCAATTTTGACTTGTGCCATCCGAGGTGTAGTGGCTTTGAGCCTCTGTATGTTGTGTGAGTATCCTGTTGGTGAGTCTGCTGGATGTGGCTCTAAAATTTTAGTCGCCTTTTTCTGATGTGCGCTGCGATGTTGGACAACTTTTCTGTGATGTCTCTGGAGTAAAGTCTGTATTCTTCATCTGTGAGTCTTGGCCCAACAATTTTCCTGATAATATTTCTTTCGTCTGTGAGGTTCTTCTCTAGGTCGCACTTTGTGTCTCGCAAGCGTCTAGCACCTTTGGTTTAATTACGGTATTGTAGTGACGAATTTTGATGGAGGTGGACAGACATGTTTTGTTGTAGATACCCTGTGTTTTGTATAAGGCTCTCTTCATCTTCAGTAACCTGGTGTTCTGTCATGGACCATATATATGTACAATGCCATATGCACACAAGTATATTCTGTAAATATCAGTCTGCATGAAAATGTATGTAACATTTCAGTTCCTTCAAAAAGGCAGTATAAATTTGAAAACTTAATAAACCACGGAATAATGTAGATAAAGAGGTAAAATTTGACACACATGCTTGGAATGACATGGGGTTCTATTAGAACAAAAAAAAAAACAAAGTTCACAAAATGTCCGACAGATGGCGCTAAACAGCAAAACTGCTACCGTGACTGGTGAGAAGTACGCCGATATGTTACAGAATCGCATCATCCCCAGCCTGGCTGATAAACACCTGCTGGAACGTACGGTGTTTATGCAGGATGGCGCTCCACCCCATATTGCTAGACGCGTGAAAGATCTCTTGCGCGCGTCGTTTGGTGATGATCGTGTACTCAGCCGCCTCTTCCGTCATGCTTGGCCTCCCAGGTCCCCAGACCTCAGTCCGTGCGATTGTTGGCTTTGGGGTTACCTGAAGACGCAAGTGTATCGTGATCGACCACATTTCTACGGATGCTGAAAGACAACATCCGACGCCAATGCCTCACCATAACTCCGGACATGCTTTACAGTGCTGTTCACAACATTATTCCTCGACTACAGCTATTGTTGAGGATCGATGGTGGACTATTGTTGAGGAATGATGGTGGACATATTGAGCATTTTCTGTAAAGAACATCATCTTTGCTTTGTCTTACTTTGTTATGCTAATTATTGCTATTCTGATCAGATGAAGCACCATCTGTCGGACATTTTTTAAACTTTTGTATTTTTTTTGGTTCTAATAAAACCCCATGTCATTCCAAGTATGTGTGTCAATTTGTACCTCTCTATCTACATTATTCCGTGATTTATTCAGTTTTCAAATTTATACTGACTTTTTGATCACCCGGTATATGCTCGCATTCAGAAAAAAATAGAATGACTAGAGATAGGACGTTCATTTTCACAGGACATGTACATTACAATGTTCTGCAGAAATGATTAGCATTTCAGTTACCTGCGTTCAGCATGTGTCCCATTGCCTTGCAGGCACAAAGTCTGGCATAGGTCCTGATAACTTGTTCCATGTGCATCGATGCGTGTAAGGTGCGAATGGCGTCCTGCGGTGTAGCCATACATGCTGCATTCACCTGGTTCCAAGGAAAACCTGCGGTGGCTGGCATTGCGTCACAGTGCTGCAAACGTTGTTTCACCAAATCCCACGTATTTTCGATTGGCGACACATCTGGTGATCTGGCGGGCCAGGGAAAAGCCTGACATACAGGTGGTTGTGCATTGTGTTGCTGAAAAAGGCATCTGGCGTGTTGTGCAGAAAGTGTATGGATACGACTCACAGGACGTCATTCACTTACGTCACACTGGTCACAGTGCCCTGGACATGCGCGAACTGTGCTTTGTGGTTCTACCCAATATCACCACACACAATATGTGGTGTCACCGCCAGATACCACACTTGCTAGGTGGTAGCTTTTAAATCGGCCGCGGTCCGCTAGTATACGTCGGACCCGCGTGTCGCCACTGTCAGTAATTGCAGACCGAGCGCCGCCACACGGCAGGTCTAGAGACAGGTAGTAGCACTCGCTCCAGTTGTACAGCCGACGTTGCTAGCCATGGTTCACTGAGAATTACGCTCTCATTTGCCGAGACGATAGTTAGCATAGCCTTCAGCTACATTTGCTACGACCTAGCAAGGCGCCGCATTCAATTGATATTGAGATTCTATTAATGTATCATCAAGAGCGATGTTCTACAAATGTGGATTAAAGTTAAGTATTCCAGAAGCTACGTACTTTTCTTTATAGCATTCATTACGTATCCTGTTTCAGACCTCACGCCAGCCTGCGCGAGTTTAAGCGCGTGCCTTTCGGCTTCCTCTCATTGTGTCTAGGCTGTCTTGTCTAGACACAATAAGGCCTCGAGCTGGTGCTCTATGTCTTATGCGAATGCAGTCACTGTGATGCCGCTCCCTCTGCCTGCAGTGAACCGAAATTCGGCCATCATTCTCAAACAGAATCTTGATTCTTCTGGAAACACTATTTGATGTCATTCCTATCCCCAGTGACAGTTTTCCATACACCATTGGCATCTAGCATATTTCTGCACATTCAGAGAAATGAACAACTCGCACATAGCCCATGCCGTAATAAACGGCCATGGACTGCCATCCCTGATAGTGCACAGTGTAGTACATTGTACCACTGTTACGCCAGGGCCGAGGACGATGCAGATCTGTCCTGAAATGCCATTCGGATGGAGGCGTCGATCTTCTCAGGGGATGGTCTGGGATTTCTGGGACACAGAACAAGCGAGTACAGAGAGCATCATGAAGACCATCTGATAGTCACTAAACCACACACCACCACCGTTACCAACAAATGAAACAGTGGTTACTTCAACAAATGCATCTGGATTTTCATTCAAGCATGTCACTTGTATTTTACTTTTTGAAAGACGCGTATTCTTCGTCAGTTTGATATTTTAAAGCCGCTCCTACATGTTTTCAAATACTCACATTGAACAGTGGATGTAATTTTATTGCTGACGTGTTTGGGGTGAGGAAACTAAATAACAGTAAAGAAAAAATATATTTTTCGCTAATATTCGGCTTATTAGGCCATTACTGGATAAAAAGGTCCCTGGTATGAAGTTACTATTTGTATACTACTTATTGAGTCCTGAGGAGAATTAAGAGGAAAGAGAAAAAAAATCTCAGTCTGGAAGAAAGAGTGTCTCGGAGAGACGTATGATGTGGAAGGAGCAATGTCTGTCTTCCTCACACACTGTAGCCGCTATGCATTGGCTTTGTGGTTCGTACTGAATTGGTAGAGACTAGTAGAGATAACAAACGATGAGCTGTTTCGTGTAATCGAAAGTCAGTGGGCCTTATTGATAAAGGGTCTATAAAACTAATAAACATATATAATTGATTTTGTTCTTTGATGGACAGGAAACTCATGAAGTTGTTTATCATGCCTTTTCAGAGGTGTTGATTATGCCCCTATTGACATGCACGGCGTATGCCAATGCGGTATTCAAATTTTTCCCACAGCGCAACGAGAATGTCTTGAGTTACAGCTACCACAGTTGTTGTTATGCGATGTCTCAGTTCATTCATTGTCGGTAATGGACGCACATAAAGAGAGTCTTTTATAAACTCCCACAAGAAATAATCACATACAGTCAGGTCGAGTGACTTGGGAGGTCAGTAATACAAGGCTGAATCATTTGGTCCAATCCGACCGATCCGTCGTTCAGTCATCTATGATTTAAAAATTCTCGCAGTGTGGTGGCGCCCCATCCGGTTGGTAAATGAAGCTGTTCCAATTAGTCTCCAACTGTGGAAAAGAAAAGTTCTCAAGCGTATCGAGACATGTGCTTCCTTTAACAGTGTTCTCAGCAAAGAAAAATGGACCATAGACTTTTCCCATGAAACTGCACCAAACACATTAAATTTTGGAGAGTCCCTCTCAATTTCTACAGCGTCATGTGGTTGTTCCGTATCCCATATTATGACTTTATGTCGGTTCACCTTTCCATTTAAATGGAATGTTGCTTCGCCACTAAACACTAAGCGTGGAAGAAAACTGTCAGTCTCCATCTTGCCAAGAAAGAAATTACAGAACTCCATACGTTGCTGTTTGTCACCTTCACGAAGAGCTTGCAGTAGCTAAATTTTGTATCGTTTCACGTGTAAACGTCGTTGCATCACACGGCAGACGGACATCGAGGGCATGTTGAGTTGCCGAGCTGCACGGCGCACGGATTTCTGCGGACACCTTCTGAAACTATGGCGGCTGCTTTCGACGTCTGTGTCAGACACTCGGGGACGGCCCGGCGATTTGCCTTTACACAGACAACCTGTTTCTCGGAATTATTCGTGCCATCGTCTAATGCTCTTTGCTGTAGGAGGATCCACCCATACCCAATGCAATAGTCGCGCTGAACAGTTACGACTGACCCGCATTGCGCAAAACGTAGAACACAAAACGCTTTCTGTTGTCCAGACACCATTTTTACTAGAACTGAAGTTGGCCCATACTGCTGCTACCTAGCGGGAACCATCTAGAACTCGAGAGTTTGCTCTTTCCAGCAGTATGTTGTTCGCTCACATATATCTAATGGCATAATCGTTATGATTTTTTTTAAAAAATCGGATGATTCTTTTGATACACCCTTTATTTAATAACGCCTGTTACTGTTATAAATTACGTATTACTCAAACACAAGCAGAATCCAGTCCAATAATGACTCTGGAGGCAAAACTTACAACTGTGAGTAAGCAAAACTTACGACTGTGAGTCAGAAGTGCAGAGCAGTTTCCTTTGAAAAGGCACGGCCGATTTCCTACCCTATCCTTGAAACAATAAGAGCATGTGCTCCGTTTTAATGACTTTGACGTCGACGGGACGTTAAAACCAAATCTTCCTTCCTTTCTTCCCTCCCTCCCTCCTTCCTTAAACAATATTTCTAAGCTTTGTTTATTTAAAGGCTGTTCTTTGCAACAATTATCGACTTCGACAACGTCTTGCGCAAGACAAAGTTTGCAGCGTCTACATGACGACAATGTGAATTTCAATTCTGGCTTCGCAAAATCGGTACACATTACCGTGTTATACATACTTTCACATCTTTAATTAATTAACTCCTTGAATGTCCAAAGTTTATTACTCATAGAATTATTACTCATGTAATCGTATGTAATACAGTCCGAAAAAGCTGACAACGAATCACGTGAAAATTTAAACACCGGACCGCAATAAATATAGGTTTTTCCTTTCACAACTAAGTATAAAAAGCTCAGACGATGCAAGTGTTCCTGCCAAGGTTGATGAATCGACAAAGGAGACAGGTTTCATCTTTCTTGCTAGTGTTCCTTGCAAATTTAGATAAGTGGACATAATGGATATATTATAATGCTTCCCATGCGCACCAGAAGATAATTGCTATATAACTTCAACTCATGCAGTTACTTTTTAGTTTATTATAATGCCTTCTGTTCGCTACTCGCAAACATACAATAGGCCTATCGTGCAGTGACCGATTGGATATTGAGGGCCTTCTCAGTCAAATGCCAGGTGGTCTGGTGAAGGGATGGAGGGATCCCAATTGGAGTACTTGAGAGGGGTTTCCACCGTTTGCCATACAACGAAGATATGCATCAGTATAATTACATTGTTCCAAAAGAGAAACGCCTACGACAAGTCTTGATCAACATAAAAAAATATGTGTCCAGTTTGTGTCATTGTTGCACTGGATAGTCAATTGAACGATAATTTATTCCTGTAATGTTCCACCAGTAAGAACAGCAGAGCATTCCTGGTTTACATGTCTTCTTCATTCTGAGACATACATGGGATGTAAAAATCCACGTATACAAATTTGTTGAGTTATTAGAAGAGATAAAAAGAAACACTCTTTCATGTGAGACCAGCTCCGCCTACTTTAGGCCAACGTCCTCAGCCGCTTTGAGTGTTTCGTACGCAACACGTTGCCACTGCAACCTGATTTGATACCCAATTACATCTTACTGCTGGGAAATGTCAATTTTCATTACTCTCAGCACTGTCCACGTCCCCGGACATGCCATTTCTTTATTATCGTTTACGTTACGCTGTATTTACATAAAACTTTCTATTGATGTTTACAGTTTCTTGATGCCTGCCGGCCGGAGTGGCCGTGCGGTTCTAGGCGCTACAGTCTGGAACCGAGCGACCGCTACGGTCACACGTTCGAATCCTGCCTCGGGCATGGATGCGTGTGATGTCCTTAGGTTAGCTAGGTTTAATTAGTTCTAAGTTCTAGGCGACTGATGACCTCAGAAGTTAAGTCGCATAGTGCTCAGAGCCATTTGAACCAATTTTTGATGCCTGACTACATTCTAACCGAGTTCGCTGACGTGCACCACATTTACGGTGAGGCAGGGTGCAAAAGTCGAGTATCAAGCCGTCTGCATCCAGAACAGTTTGCAGGGAGGAGCAAACCATGTCACATTTCAAAGTCCTGATGGATATCAACGTGGAAACAGGATCCCGTAGGCCAGACCAATGGGAGACTGGTAGACCTCGCATTGTCTGAAATGCTCAGCCCGTTTGGTTGAACCTGTAGCCATTATTTGAGAAATGCGCGGTTGTTTTGAGCATGTTACGCAATCATTTTTCACATCCGTGCGTTGTTGTCTCTGAGACAATATTCATGACACGGTGGTTGGAACACCGTCTCTGAACTTCACTGGTATTAAAACCCTGACCGACCACTAGTTGGGAAACTACAACCGGGACATCACCTCTAAATACAGCAGAATTTTGTATTCGTAGTCCTTTCTCATCCTGTACACGCCACTCCTACTAGTCTGGCCGCGAGCGCTCCCAGCTTTGTCGGCTACATCTGACAATACGTATCACCTGCCCACGAGAAAAAAAAAATTGTTCAAATGGCTCTGAGCACTGCGCGACTTAACTTCTGAGGTCATTAGTCGCCTAGAACTTAGAACTAATTAAACCTAACTAAGGACACCACACACATCCTTGCCCGAGGCAGGATTCGAACCTGCGACCGGAGCGGTCGCTCGGCTCCAAACTGTAGCGCCTAGAGCCGCCCGGCCACTCCGGTCGGCCCTACGAGAATCGGGTTTATTCAGCGCACTCCACGACCGTAACAATGAGATCCATGATAGGAGGAAGGGCAGCATCGGTCGTAAATTTGTAATCTGCTTCTTGCAGGTCGATTTTAGCTACTGTGTAGCTGTATGCGGTGAAATTATATCTAACAATAAGTCATGACGACTCATCGTAAATATAATAGCAAATTGCACCATATGACTAACATGAGTTTAACTGATGAGTCACGACATGGATATAACTGCCCTTAAGGTAGCTACTTCACGGTAAATGTGAACTCATTCATATTATGTGTTATCCACCATCCAGTGTCTGTCTTCAGAGCTGTTCTACTTCCACTGACAATATCCTCTTCACTGTGGATTTTGCTCAATTGCTTAATGGTATGCTAACAGGAGTTGAGCCGCGTTGTTGTTTCCCTTGTTATAGGCGAGTTCGACCCCCGCAGCCAGGATTGTTATCCCGTGAAACATGCATTTGCTCACTATTTTCCAGTTCTGATGTATGAAATGGCCAATTATCCCGCGAAAGTCTTCTTACAAAGTTTCAAAAACAAGTGTTAATTGAAGAATCTTAAAATACGCTTAAGCTCTCTGCGTATGTTTCCCGTCGAAGCGGCAAGACAAAATGAAAGTAAATTACAAGACACACATGAGAATATAAGCCGTCACACTTCCAGGACCCCATATGTTTCTATAATGGGAAGAAAGTCTACATTTGCTACTAGGCTAAGCACAGTCTGCCCTGTACTTCAAAGAGTATCTGTGTGGATTTCTGCATTTTATGAAGTTCCGAGACGCCTGTTGTGCACTCATGGCTGAGTACCTGTTTCTCTACAGGACCAGAACGAATTGCCAGCTTACATATGTTATTTTTAAGACATATACGGTTTACATGGAGAAGGCCTTCTCAACAGCTCTCATGCCAGAGAAAACTGACAAATAAATGCGACGCCACTGACAACAGCTATGTTTGCGGCGGATATTTTTCTGTCTGATTATAGAATTGCTTCGAAAAGAATTTCTTATCCTTGGAATTTATAATAGCGGGAATGTAGGACGGAGAAGTGTATAAAGTGCTCAACATAACACCATTTTAGTAATCAGATTAAAAAGTAACAATTCTTTGGGGGAAAGAATTCCTAATATTGTTGATTTTTTTGTCTCATTTCCGAAATCGTCTTGAAGCCGTAGAATAATCATCTTTTTTACTGATTAATTTATCATGATCTGTGTGCCGGCAACCCAGATTCCGTTAGGTACACGAATGAGGCTCATCTGCTCGAACTCTATTTCTACGCCGGCCGCAGTGGTCGTGCGGTTCTAGGCGCTGCAGTCTGGAACCGCGAGACCGCTACGGTCGCAGCTTCGAATCCTGCCTCGGGCATGGATGTGTGTGATGTCCTTAGGTTAGTTAGGTTTAACTAGTTCGAAGTTCTAGGGGACTAAAGACCTCAGAAGTTGAGTCCCATAGTGCTCAGAGCCATTTGAACCATTTTCTATTTCTACCTCAAAATAAAAAGTTGAATAATGTAGCTACAAAAAAGCACGACATACACTTTTCTAGTATCTGTAGCTAATCTTTTACAATATCAGAACGACATTCTAGAAATCTCAAAAGCTTTATGTCAATAATTCTCATTATTTCGGACTAGTTTCGCACTCAAATCATCTTGAGGTCGACAAATATTATCAACGTAATGTTGTTGACGCAAAACGTACAGCGAGAACATGGAGTCCCGCGTATCAAGCAACATACTAGGCAAATAATGTTAACAACTCTTTTTAGTTGCTACTTGCGACTTCCAGTTGCGATTTGTCACAGAAATCGCAGTTGGACTCGATAGCGAAACGCAGAGAAAGAGCGTAGTACGAACTTTGGTCAACAGATGGCACTGTTAACTGCGCTTTTTAGTTGCTATTTACGACTTTTAGTCGCGACTTGTCACAGAAATCGCTGATTCCATAGCATGACACCAGGTTTACAGAAAGTAGTACTAAATTCGGCCAACAGATGGCACATGGCGTTGCACGTGAAATGCTACTTGCGACTACTATAGTGACTGAAATCTCAATTAGATTCTGTAAAGTTGTTATTCTGATATCTGTGACTTCTCAATCACTATGATTTCGAACATATACGCGATTTCCTGCCCACCACTACAACATACAGAGCCGTTGACTCAGATGAACAGGATGTAAATTTCCTTCATATTGCCCTGCATAAATCTTAGAAAATCATAAAACTGTCAAATACGATAAAGATAAAAACAAGTTTGCATACCTGATGCCCCGATAGCTTGAAGGAAAATGTCGAAATGGCTAATTGACTTTCAACAGAGACACAGGTTTCTTCTCTTAATTTTAATTATTTTGTCGACAGTTACCTTTGTGAGTCGCAATACATAGTAAAGGTTGCTGCAGAAAAAAATCCGTACGTTAAGCTCATCTCATTTGTTAGGATTTCGTGATGGCGGAAGTGATTGACGAATAGCCAAATGCCCTCAGTAGTAATAGCAATGAAAACAGATGACCGTAGTTTCTCAAAAAAGCGTTAGAATTGACTCGCAACTTCACACGTAGAGAAATAACGCTGACTGAGTATGTTAAGAAGTGTGTGAGAACCTCAAAAATAATCTTCGATATCTGCATTTGCTCAAAACAATGGACGTCCGCAGACCATTTATTTAAGGTGGAGGAGGCAAGACTCTGAAATTATCGTTGAAGATACAACTGAATTGGTCAATTTCGAGATATGCCTAAGTAAATTTTATACGTGACAAAAATAACTTATTATATTCCAGAAAATCGATGGTTAGCCATCAAATACTCGTTATAAAAAGATTAATTTGATACTTGAAAGGTGAGCATAATTTCATCACTATCAGCAAAGTACATCTTTCTTTATTATTAATGCCATTAGAGTTGTAGCACATTTTGCAGCTGACGATCCGAAATTATATCATTATTTGATTTAATCTGACATGTACCGGTATGCTACAACATGGTCAATAAGTTTGGAAATGAAGTAGTACAGTCTGTACTTTCCATTCCGGGGAGCGGGGAAGTCCCCCCGCTCTTTCGGGACGTTTATGATCACAGCAACAATGTTACTTAACACCTCCTAGTTTAACAACGCAACAACTGCACATTTTACCACTGCAGCAAACCCTTCACACTGTTTCCGTCAGATTTGATAGAGACGCTCAAGTTCTTGATGTAAAATGTATTTCAAAAGGAAGGAAGGTCAGGTCGACCTCTACTGTACGATGTTAGGAACGGAGATCATACTCGGTTTGGAGAAGAACGGGGAAAGTAATGCACCCTGCATTCACTTAATCGATTTAGGGACATCACGGATAAGCAAAATTTGGATGGCGGGGCGGTTACTAGCAACTCTCTACCCCCAAAACCGACTCCAGTGCTTTACTGATTGCGCCAACTCGCATGTGAAATGTGTTTTATACGCTACTGCTTCGGAAATAGTAGTATGCTGTAACCTATTAGCTCCCGCTTGTATAAGATCATCCATATGTTGTTTGGATGCATGGGCTAAGTGACCAAAATCTGTGCAGGAATAAATAAAAATAAACAAAATCACTACTGCGTATAATTCCGAACTTCGAGAAAAATTTGAACCGAACATTAAGGTGAAATATGAAAGTTTAATGTGCGCCTGTCTTACGGATCTAATTATCATGATGTAGACTGATCTGCAGAATTAAGACAACAACAAGTCACTTATTGACAAATTTTTTCCATGCTATCGAAGCGTCACACAAACTGTATAACAGGAGTACAAGATACGTCTCATGATATTCTGTTTTCAAACGCTGCTACAACTGGGGTAAGTGTATTTCTGTGTTCATGTTTCACTTATTGTCAGATCTGAAACTGACTTCATCACTGACTTCTCGCAAGAGTTGTTAATCACAACCGCACCACAAACAGACTGCAAAACAGCATCAGATATTTTTGAATGTTTAACCTTGCCGTTGTAGACATAAACCGCCATTTCTTGAAACGAGTTAAAACTGGAAAAGTATAAAACATGTTCGGGGCTTTATAATTATTATTTCTCATTACAGAATCCTATATTGTATAAAATTCTGGTTTTTCTGTGATAATAACCCGGAACAGAAGAGAATCGAAGTATCTGAGTGCTACAGGAGAATGTTGAAAATAAGGTGGACTGATAAGTGGAGATAACTGATTTGCAGCATAGCACGAGTTCTAAGATTACACGACAGTTACTACACGTCACTACGGTGACACGTGAAACTGTTTTTGTGATTGATGCAACTGTTTCTAACTTCGGACACTCTCCATCATTGCCAACATGCGCTCCACATTTAATACACTTTGTTACAAATAACTAAAGTGGCACCGTAAACTCAGTTACATTATAGTGAAATCAGCGACTTATGTTTCGGTGGATATTATAAACATTTGTGAGCATATGCTGACAGTCGGAAATGCGGGAGAGGTCAAATGACGTCTGTAATCTAGATTTAGTTGCTGGAATTACTCCGAATATTCATATCAATCAGATTCCGCTGCCAAACTGTGTTTCTACGGAAATATCTGTCTGTAACAGTTAAACACTTGACTGACGTTAACAGAGCTTGAAACTAAAATCAAGAACAAAGGAATATGAAACGTGATTCGCTTGTCGTCGAACCATTATAAACTACCACTATTTTTATATACAGAAATAACTGTTGAAAGTACGTAAATGAATCTGTAATTATTAAAGATCTTGTACTGCAGCTCACCTATTAGAATAGACGGGCAACGAAAAGCGCGTTATAATGTCAGCTGTTTGCGCGGCTGCGGATTTCACTGACATACTGATAGTAACCAAAGAACTACTGCTTGGTGAAGATATTTCACACTGCACCAATTCCTCTCGCATTTCATAGTAATGACTAAATTGTTGTTATGAACGAAGTTACGTCTCGTAGTTCTCTCACTCTGTGCATTCTAAAATAAGTGATGGCTACCAGATGGCAGACGACATTTTTCACCAGTGGGAATGAATCGCCCATTAACATTTTTTTGTTAGCTCTAGGTTACTAAACGCTCCTAAAATATACGACTGCAGTCGGTATCTCTTCGTGGTTCCCACAAATTTGGTCACATGAGTGACACGTGCTTTTGAGTACCTTCATGGCAATATACACTCCTGGAAATTGAAATAAGAACACCGTGAATTCATTGTCCCAGGAAGGGGAAACTTTATTGACGCATTCCTGGGGTCAGATACATCACATGATCACACTGACAGAACCCCAGGCTCATAGACACAGGCAACAGAGCATGCACAATGTCGGCACTAGTACAGTGTATATCCACCTTTCGCAGCAATGCAGGCTGCTATTCTCCCATGGAGACGACCGTAGAGATGCTGGATGTAGTCCTGTGGAACGGCTTGCCATGCCATTTCCACCTGGCGCCTCAGTTGGACCAGCGTTCGTGCTGGACGTGCAGACCGCGTGAGACGACGCTTCATCCAGTCCCAAACATGCTCAATGGGGGACAGATCCGGAGATCTTGCTGGCCAGGGTAGCTGACTTACACCTTCTAGAGCACGTTGGGTGGCACGGGATACATGCGGACGTGCATTGTCCTGTTGGAACAGCAAGTTCCCTTGCCGGTCTAGGAATGGTAGAACGATGGGTTCGATGACGGTTTGGATGTACCGTGCACTATTCAGTGTCCCCTCGACGATCACCAGTGGTGTACGGCCAGTGTAGGAGATCGCTCCCCACACCATGATGCCGGGTGTTGGCCCTGTGTGCCTCGGTCGTATGCAGTCCTGATTGTGGCGCTCACCTGCACGGCGCCAAACACGCATACGACCATCATTGGCACCAAGGCAGAAGCGACTCTCATCGCTGAAGACGACACGTCTCCATTCGTCCCTCCATTCACGCCTGTCGCGACACCACTGGAGGCGGGCTGCACGATGTTGGGGCGTGAGCGGAAGACGGCCTAACGGTGTGCGGGACCGTAGCCCAGCTTCATGGAGACGGTTGCGAATGGTCCTCGCCGATACCCCAGGAGCAACAGTGTCCCTAATTTGCTGGGAAGTGGCGGTGCGGTCCCCTACGGCACTGCGTAGGATCCTACGGTCTTGGCGTGCATCCGTGCGTCGCTGCGGTCCGGTCCCAGGTCGACGGGCACGTGCACCTTCCGCCGACCACTGGCGACAACATCGATGTACTGTGGAGACCTCACGCCCCACGTGTTGAGCAATTCGGCGGTACGTCCATCCGGCCTCCCGCATGCCCACTATACGCCCTCGCTCAAAGTCCGTCAACTGCACATACGGTTCACGTCCACGCTGTCGCGGCATGCTACCAGTGTTAAAGACTGCGATGGAGCTCCGTATGCCACGGCAAACTGGCTGACACTGACGGCGGCGGTGCACAAATGCTGCGCAGCTAGCGCCATTCGACGGCCAACACCGCGGTTCCTGGTGTGTCCGCTGTGCCGTGCGTGTGATCATTGCTTGTACAGCCCTCTCGCAGTGTCCGGAGCAAGTATGGTGGGTCTGACACACCGGTGTCAATGTGTTCTTTTTTCCATTTCCAGGAGTGTATGTTGTTAACAACAAATTACCTAACACCAAACTGCCCAACACCAGCGGTTTGCTGACACTAGTGCTCTTGTAAATATTCTGACTGTTTAGTAAAGGTGTCCTCTTTTCTAATAGTGGGCCTATTTGATGTATCGCTTAAAATTTATCTTGCTGTGGTATCTTAGGTGAAATATCAAGGAGTCACAGTTGGAAAAATGTTAATTTATATCACATAGGCCATACTTAGTATTAGCACAGTATGGATGGTGCTAGGTTTGACTGTGACACCTTAGATCGGACGTCGAGCAACATGTGTTGCTACAGGAAAACAAAAGATGACCACTGTGCATGTTCTATGGAATGCCAAATATTTCAACTATAAGCGCAAATATCATTTATTGCGTGGATAAATTTGAAAAAAAAAATGAACAATCAGTGTCCAGAAAAGAGTTTATGAAATCGCTGAGTCATGATCTGACTGTAGCACAAACCAATGGAGCGGCGTCTGAACACACCAGGCATCCATTCTGGCCTAGGCAACACTGTGAGAACTCCACCTCAGCAGAAGCAGTAGAGCCGACACAAAGTCAAGGGAGAAACGTACGCTAATTTTGTCCTAGCAAAGGAAGAATGACGACGTTATGTAACCACTGGTCAAGAGCAACTTGTAAAGCACATCGAGATAGTCCTTCCTTTAATTCTAGTAATAGTGTCTAAAGGAGAAATCTCTCTACTCGTTTTGTGTGTAATAATTATAATAATTTGTAACTAGTGTACAAAATAAATTATGACCCCTTTCCGTATAAAATTTTGAACAGCAAAATTATTGTTACGGGGCATAAAACATGATATTTTGAAGTTATTTTGTATATAGAATCTCACTGGATATCTAATAGTTGTAATTAACTAGTGTGTAGCTTATAAATTATTACTTCCTTTGGAGTCGTAAATTTTACGATTGTTTAATAGCAATACAAAGTTTCCCCACTTTGTGCTCTACAGATGCCGAGCAACATAGGAATAGTTACTTCGTACGCCCAGTTAGTAAAAGGCAGCAGCCTCCCTTAAGGGTGTTTATAATGTGTGGTCTTTCCACGATTTAATTATTCAACTACTGAGCTCTATTATGTTCACGACATCACTGCAACGTCACTGATAAAGATGCAAATGTGAAGTTGTATTCCGGTTTTATAGCTTTGCTATGTTTTCAGATTATCAATGGATACAGTTTACATTTGTATTCCTGCTTTAATCGTTGCTAACAAGCGATAGGTGTCTGTATTTTGTTTATTGAACTACTTGTCCTCCTTTATCATTTATATCCATCTCTAATGGTATCAGGATAAGATATCAGAGCAAAGATGCAATTAAAAACTTCGAAGAGGAACCTAACCACTACGTCTCAGATGTTTGGGATTCACACATAGAAGAAAGAATAAATAAATGAATATTCATTTACTAAAGTTTAACAAAGACTGTCAGAGGTTGTACTCAAGAGAGGAAGCTGGCGTACGCTAAACTTATATTTTGAGAACCAAAGACATGGCACGACGATGTCTGTCATTGTATCATGGGTCATACAGAAAAACGATACCCGTATCTCGGCGGATCATTTAGTAATCGCGAAAGCGTTACGGAGATGATAGATAAACTCCAGTGGAAGACTCTGCAGGAGAGACGCTCAGTAGCTCGGTACGGGCTTTTGTCAAAGTTTCGAGAACATACCTTCACCGAAGAGTCAAGCAGTGTATTGCTCCCTCGTACGTATATCTCGCGAAGAGACCACGAGGATAAAATCAGAGAGATTAGAGCCCACACAGAGGCATACCGACAATCCTTCTTTCCAAGAACAATACGACACTGGAATAGAAGAGAGAACCGATAGAGGTACTGAAGGTACCCTCCGCCACACACCGTCAGGTGGCTTGCGGAGTATGGATGTAGATGTAGATGTAGAACTGTCACTGTGAACACCAAAGAAGAAGAAAAGAAATTCTACCTAGACAAGAATATGGGAAGGTGGTGCATTTCGATGTATACCATAAAAAAGAAGATTTTCAAAGAGGCTGGAGGCTGTTTATTATGTTTAAATAATGAGGAAACATTGATGAATTATTTACTAATGAGGCATGTGGGCAACAGTTAAAACAGATTTCTTGAGGTACCTCATCCCCCCCCCCCCCCCCCAGTGCATGCATAACCCCACAACTATGCTCTTCGAATTACAACAAACCGTATGACGAAGAGTACTTAAGTTTTTACTATATTTAATGTTTGTTCCTATTTTTCCCATTGAATTTACAGATAGAACGTGGGAACAACTGATGCTTGCTCACCTTTCTGAAAGCCGTTATTAGCCTGGTTTTATCTTCAGGCAGGCTGTAGGTAAGATGTTGAATAATAATTAATATTTCCAAACTGATAACCGGTTCATGAAGTTTTGTAAACACATTTAAATAGATACATAAGTGGACTTCCTACCGGTTACAATTTTTTAGCATTTATATTTCACTCTACCGAGGAACAAACACGTCTGCGACTGTTAGTGACGCCCTTCTTTTTGTACACCTTACGTTCCCGATTAGTCAACTTGACATGGAAGTCACGCAGATAAAGCAAACAGTTCAGAGCTCCTTCGCAGATAACTTGAAGATTGATAGTTTCTTTCGAATAAATCCTAGTTTGCCATTTAGTTTGCCCGAAACTTAGCTTTTGTAATCGTGTTATTCCAGAATTCTTGTGACACAGCTGAAGCCAGATATGATGCATTATTCGCTTAATTAAAGACTGATACTGTTTTAATTTTCATGGATTTACATTTCTGCTCTTTGAAACGTAGCTGTCAGCCGGTAAACTATAGTACGCCTGTGACTCAACTGATGGCATCGGATAATTCAAATGGTTCAAATGGCTCTGAGCACTATGGGACTCACCTGCTGAGGTCATTAGTCCCCTAGAACTTAGAACTAGTTAAACCTAACTAACCTAAGGACATCACAAACATCCATGCCCGAGGCAGGATTCGAACCTGCGACCGTAGCGGTCTTGCGGTTCCAGACTGCAGCGCCTTTAACCGCACGGCCACTTCGGCCGGCTCGGATAATTCCATAATATATAATAAAGATTGTACTGTTACTATTTCAATTGCCTAGAAGCACCAGATATTACAGGTCTATCTAGAGACCATTATGACTACCAGTGTGAGATAGTGTGCTTCATCCAGCATGTCAATAAATCTTCAGTTCAGTGTCAATAATTTAAGAACAATTTATTTGGAATTATTATTTCCAAATTACAAAGGCTTCTTCATAGAAGAACGTGACATTTTAGTTTAAACAATACGTTGACTAATTTACCGCAGTCTTTCGTTAAATGTCGCAAGGTCGGTGAACAGTGTGCCCAGCTACCTCGAAACGCATGGATCCCGCTCTAGTATCGGTTGTTATCGGTTATTTTTACGTTTCACACCGGCACACCATCTCTGAGATCGCTAAGTGTGTGAAATGTGCTTTGTTTCCAGATAGCAGGTCAAATAAATATGTAATTTGAACGAACTTGCTTCATGCGTTCTACCACATGCTCTGCCACAATGGATCTCTCCCTCCTCCGCCCCTCCCCCCTCCCTCGCCAATCCCCCACCTATCCCACCAATCCCACTCTCACGACCCTCCACAAATAGAATTCCTGGGATGTCTTATCTTCACATTCTTTTTCGTACAGAAAATAGCATGTGTTCACACGTGACTGAAATTGCTCCAGGTATTTGTTCCACATGCCTGCCTCCGCAGGAACAGAAGCTACGAGTGTCTTGCACTCACGGTAGTTGACTCCTGATAGTAATTCTTTTGTGTACTAAGTTTGGTTGAGATTACTCCACCCTTTCCAGAGCTGTGCTGACACACACAAACACACACACACACACACACACACACCACACACACACACACACACATTCATTTACATAGACAGATGAGCAGAAACATTATGACCGCGTGCTGAAGGGCGTGTTGGTCCGACGTCGGAACGGAACGTAGCAGCGATCCAGCATGGTATGGGTTCGACAAGTCCTTGGTAGGTTTCTGGAGGTACAACGGAGACTCGATTATCCGGATCTCAGCTATACGGATTCGCCGATTATCCGGGATGTCAACCACGACCAGATATCTGTATAGTCTAGTCAGTGTGCGCACAGACATGCCGCGCTGGCTCTATCCGCCCGCGCTCCGCGCCATCTCTGCCACGACCGTTGCATTACTTTTTCAGTTAGCTGCCAGTCGCTGCGCCATTGCGCCGTGTCGAAGCGCTACGAAGTGGTGTTTTATCGCTTAAAGATTCATTAAAAAGGCAGGAAGTTCATTAAAAACAGGAAGTTAACCGGTAACTATGGTGTAGGTACTTCTACTGTAAGCGATATTAAGAAGAATACCACCGAATCAGTTTTGAAATACACCTGCAACTTTGATAATGAAGACGGGAGTAAACATCGAAACGTGATCAAGAAATCGAAATATGAACTTTTGGGGGAAGCTTTGAATTGTTGTTTTCGTTTTCAAAAAAGATCAACTGGGCTACCGATATCTGGTCCTTTGTTCTGTGGAAAGGCATTACAAGTAAATAAAAAAAACTAGTAGTAACGAATAGTTTGTAGCAAGTAAAGGATGGTTTAAATCTCGTCATGGTATTCGCGAACTGGAAATACGAGGTGAAAAAAGGTCAGCTAATGTAGGTGCAGCCAATTCTTTTAAAGATGGGTGAAAAAAAAAAAAAAAGGAACTGGACGAAAATGACTATGACTTGAACTTTATTCACAATTGTGATGAAACCGAACTACATTGGGAAACAGTAAAAATCTTCAGCTGCTTCTAGGAGAGATGCTTCAGCTCCAGTATACAAAAATATTGTAAAGAGCGAGTAACAATATTACTTAGCGCAAATGCTATCCCGGGTCATAAAATTCCTTTTCTCTTTATCGGAAAATCCGAAAAAAACAGATGCTTCAAAAGTATCAGATTTTTCTTAATTTATTAAAAAAAATCTTGATGTACTCCAAAGTATTCACTGACTGGTATTAACGTATGACAAATTCATAACGAAATTAGTGAACAAGGAAAAGTTGTAATTTTAGTCCATAATACGGCAACTCATCCTTCGGCTGAAATGCCAGAGGGAGAAAATGAAACATTTGCAGTAAATTTTTGCCGTCTAATGTGAAATCCTTGTTACAACCAATGGGTCAAAGTGTTGGTGAAACATTAAAACGACTTTATACACACCATCTTTTACGTATGTTATTATCTGTTGATGAAGATAACGTAGAGGTCGTTTTGCCATGTTTCAGGCAAATGAATTTAAAGGAGTGTTGTTACATGGTTGTAGATGCGTGGGATTTGAATGACAGGAAGACTGGACAAACCTTGGTAACCGAATACTAAAACGGGGAAACAAAATTTCAAGAACCTATCCGAATGATTCCGTTTTCGAGGATATAAATGACATAACGACGAACATACAAATATGCCAGGCACAGTAATGATACTGTCAGATGAGGAAGTTATTGAACATGTATTGCAGGCAAACGAACAGCAGGAATGCAAGAAGATGTAACAAAAAAATGGTTCAAATGGCTATGACCATTATGGGACTTAACCGCTGAGGTCATCAGTCCCCTAGAACTTAGAACTACTTAAACCTAACTAACCTAAGGACATCACACACTTCCATGCCCGAGGCAGGATTCAAACCTGTGACCGTAGCGGTCGCGCGGTTCCAGACTGAAGTGAATAGAACCGTTCGGCCACTCCGGCTTGCGTTCAGGAAGAGTTTCCGGGTTTGGTGAAGATCGTTTAAACGTATTAATTCACAATGTTTCACAGTAGCATCCTCGAGAAGTGGCAGATGTGATGAACTGTGGTCACTCCACCGTCTTGCGGCATTTGCATGCAGTGGGGAAGGTTCAAAGTCAGATGTATGGGTACCGCATGCTCTAAGCCAAAATCACAAAAATCACTGTCATATAAATTCGGACTCGTTTCTCCTCGGCACAAACGCGTTACTGTTTATGGTCCGGACCTTCTCGCTTTTTTTACACCCATCTCCAGGCTCGGGGATTACAATAACATCCGTAATTTCGCAAGGTTTGCTAGAATATCACACTATTTTTGCAGTGCTTATTCATATCAAGCAAATAGCAATATCGCTTATATAGCAGTGTCGCTTGCACGACGTAATTCCGAAGATATAGACTGGAAATTATTTCTCTACAAACTCGAAACTTTAGCTAGGTGGGGCGTGCTGTAAACCACTGACTAACTAGAAACTTGTCACGACTGCGAGGACATTTATGTGGGAACTCGAAAAAAATACAGGAAACTTATATTTCCACTCACGAATACTGATGTCATTGATGTAACAGATTCCGATCATCCCTATAATTTCCAAAGTCAACTAAGGTGTTTCTCACGTCTAGAGAACCAGCAACTACTAGTAAATAATGTTAAGAAACAGTCAACCAAACAATTTACAAGGGAGGGAATAATCGTCGAGCACAAACACATATCCATATTCAATCTTCTCAAATTTCCACGCGACCACAAAAGCTATACAATACATACTAAGTATTAGTTTGCTATTCGGTCGTCTAGAGGATGATACAGTTAAGTCATCTACATTCGTACACTCCCAGCAGACCTTTCCATTTGGGCAGCTCCTGCTGTTAACGGGAAAAGTGAATCATTACCGCTACAGGACACCGTCACTGCACACTAAGCACGCCCAGGTAGAATCATCATCCAAAGAAATCGGTCACATATAAATTTTATCCCTATACTTACCGCTAAATGTTAGAAACGTGGTCTCACTTGAACAACATTCGACAACTAGCGAAGTATCGGAAATACACCATGTTGACGGCTTTGGCTCTGGAAATAGAAATATCAGTACCATTCTTATGACCTGACATACTCCTCCCTTTGCTGTGACAGTACTCGACGTCAAATCCATACCTTCCCTTTTGCACATGTCAGAACACAAACACATTCTTTATAAGCTTGATTCACTAGGCAAAGCTATCACGCACCCCCTACACGTACATATACACAAATATACAGAAAAATGAGCAAACGCTCTCCAAATGTGGAAGTGACTGGATACAATCAAGTACAGTTCTATACTACGCCTCTCGATTTTGGGCTAGGTGGTAACAGATGTACTACATTTACAAGCAATTCTAGAACACAGAACGAGAGGTTATGTCATGATCACATGGATGGAACTGACATAAACATCTACATCTACATACATACTCCGCAATCCACCATACGGTGCCTGGTGGAGGGTACGTCGTACCACAACTAGCATCTTCTCTCCCTGTTCCACTCCCAAACAGAATGAGGAAAAAATGACTGCCTATATGCCTCTATACGAGCCCTAATCTCTCTTATCTTATCTTTGTGGTCTTTCCGCGAAATGTAAGTTGGCGGCAGTAATATTGTACTGCAGTCAACCTCAAATGCTGGTTATCTAAATTTCCTCAGTAGCGATTCACAAAAAGAACGCCTCCTTTCCTCTAGAGACTCCCACCCGAGTTCCTGAAGCATTTCCGTAACACTCGTGTGATGAACAAATCTAGCAGCCCGACTCTGAATTGCTTCTATGTCCTCCCCCAATCCGATCTGATAGGGATCCCAAACGCTCGAACCGTACTTAAGAATAGGTCGTATTAGTGTTTTATAAGCGGTCTCCTTTACAGATGAACCACATCTTCCCAAAATTCTACCAATGAACCGAAGACGACTATCCGCCATCCCCACAACTGCCATTACATGCTTGTCCCACTTCATATCGCTCTGCAATGTCACGCCCAAATATTTAATTGACGTGAATGTGTCAAATGCTACACTACTTATGGGGTATTCAAACATTACAGGATTCTTTTTCCTATTCATCTGCATTAATTTACATTTATCTATATTTAGAGTTAGCTGCCATTCTTTACACCAATCACAAATCCTGTCCAAGTCATCTTGTATCCTCCTACAGTCACTCAACGACGGCACCTTCCCGTACACCACAGCATCATCAGCAAACAGCCGCACATTGCTAGATAGAATTGCGAAAAATGACAGGGGCATAGGTATAAGTTGACGAAATATACACCGAAATGTGGGGGAAATTGAGGAAGTACTTGCGTATCTTCAGGTTGGCGCATGGCAATTTGTACATGGGAACAAGTATGTGGCACCAAGAGTAATCCGAGAAGACGTCGACATGGAGATGAAGGGCATCAGGGAAGCAGTTAATTATTTTTTCACCATTTTATGTCTATTGAGGTACCAATGATACATGTGAGATGATTACGGTATTTGATGCTTTTCAGGAAGACAGAGAACTATCCACCTCTAAATATACATGCATCTGCGATAAAGGATGACAGAGAGTGGATGGGGTGATCGATTGAGATGGAACTGTAATGAGGTACGATTTAGTGGTAGACTGATGATGCACTCTAGAGAGGAAGAAGTTGCTGTAGGTCATTTTTTCCACTGTTCTGTCAGAACGCATCAGTCGCGTGATATAGCCTGCGTTCAACTCGTATACAGCCACGTGTTCTGTATGTGATTTAAAGCGCTGTCTACTTGCGATCGTTAACGGTAAACCTGTCGATCATCAGAGGACTTCCATCTCATGTATGATGTAACATGACACATTCCTCTAAACGAACTATGATTTATGTGATACACTCCATCCCCCTGTCGCATCTAGGGTGTAAAATAAAGACTTCAGCTTCATAACTAAGTTGATGTTCGGTGCTTGTGAGGCACTGCAATTCCCGTGTACACATATGCATGGCAGATATGCTGTTTACAGAGTTACTGGCGGAATGTAATTTTCACATGTCGGACGCTGCTGCGATGCGTTTATCTGTTCCTTGTAAGATGTATTCCCTGTTACTAACCATCATTTTATATAGGTGTGATGCAGGCATACTATAATTTCTGAAGCATGATCGAGTGTGAACAGTGGATGCTATACATCTCTGGAAAGCAGAATTGTGCTTGTATCACACAGAGCCAATGCTTTAAGGAAGTAGTTTTTTCGTTTTACAGTACGATAACACAGTTTATCGTACAGAAACCGGGAAGAAGGATGTATGTCATGCGCTTGAAATATATTTCTTACATTGGAATATCAACAGTAGTTCATTACATACGAATGATAGGTCGGAAACGCAAGTTATCTAACATTATAGCCCGTTTTAAGTGCAGAACGTTGTAGCCTTAGGATGCGTGTGTTTATGTTCTCTCTTACCAATACCTCGAAGGGAGGATATAAGATGAACATCAACAAAAGCAAAACGAGGATAATGGAATGTAGTCGAATTAAGTCGGGTGATGTTGAGGGTATTAGATTAGGAAATGAGACACTTAAAGTAGTAAAGGAGTTTTGCTATTTGGGGAGCAAAATAACTGATGATGGTCGAAGTAGAGAGGATATAAAATGTAGACTGGCAATGGCAAGGAAAGCGTTTCTGAAGAAGAGAAATTTGTTAACATCGAGTATAGATTTAAGTGTCAGGAAGTCATTTCTGAAAGTATTTGTATGGAGTGTAGCCATGTATGGAAGTGAAACATGGACGATGAATAGTTTGGACAAGAAGAGAATAGAAGCTTTTGAAATGTGGTGCTACAGAAGAATGCTGAAGATTAGATGGGTAGATCACATAACTAATGAGGAAGTATTGAATAGGATTGGGGAGAAGAGAAGTTTGTGGCACAACTTGACCAGAAAAAGGGATCGGTTGGTAGGACATGTTCTGAGGCATCAGGGGATCACCAATTTAGTATTGGAGGGCAGCGTGGAAGGTAAAAATCGTAGGGGGAGACCAAGAGATGAATACACTAAGCAGATTCAGAAGGATGTAGGTTGCAGTAGGTACTGGGAGATGAAGAAGCTTGCACAGGATAGAGTAGCATGGAGAGCTGCATCAAACCAGTCTCAGGACTGGACCACAACAACAACAACAACAACAACCAATACCATCCAGTTACTGATCCTAGACTCTGGAACAATACTTTAGAACTGATAGCTTGGTTGATTTACATAAAAATGCTTCGAAATCCATCTGTATGGATCTCCATCGCGCATAAAAATCACCCGTTTCTTGTCCTTCTTCACCGTCTGCTATTACATCACAGCGCTTTCAAATCTGTTACTATACATCGATAAGGAGTGCTAACCTCCTCGATATGGGCGTATCTCGTGAAATCTTGTGCACTTGGATGTGTGAGGACTCGGCAAGCTCCATTCATTCACTAGACATGGAATGTAGCAGTCTACTTCTGGTCGATCGATTGCAGATTACATCGGTAATGGTGCTGCAGGGCGGGTTCGTCAGTGACAGTGGTAGGGGAGGGGGGTGGGGGTCGTTAAGTATCTAATTTTACCCTAAGACTGAGAGAATGCTCTGTGACTCCCATCAGCATAGAGGCAGCTTAAAGCACAATGCTCGAGGTGTTAGAATTATGTAGAGCACTGTCTGATATACTTTGATGATGGATGTGTTCAAGAATTAACAATACATGGATGTACTGCTCATCTATTCACATTTACAATGATGCTTGCAAAGTGAGGAGGGGGTTGTTTAGCTAGGGTACTAAAATTTGGGAACATGCTGTCACATCATTGGTCGGTGTTGAATGTACTGTAAAATTGCTAAAATTGTGCACAAAATCAACTATAATGCTTATTATTATAGCACATTGGGGGTGTCTTTTCCATCCCATCCGTCCATTGGTGCGCTGTTGGTTACCACATAATGATTGACTGACATCACTTGTTTGAGTTGGAGAAAGAGTTTTGGTGGAGGGACAACACCTTCTGGGGACAGATAGCACCAAAACAGTGATCGCGTACGTGACTGAAATGTGAGGAATCAGTCGAAAGGGAATGCGGAGCCATCAGATATTCCATCACTGTGTCAGATAAGTTTAAATGTAGAGGTTGTCAATCACTTTCAGACAGCAGTTTAAAAACTTTCCACAACGCTGCCGAACTCTTCCAGTTTCCATATGTTGTAACTGTCTTTTATTTAAAATCAGTGTGTGTGGCATGTTACGGTAGGCACAGTAACAACAAACAACATGATTTACACCATGCGACATCTAGTTTCCTGCGAGAGGCAATAGATCAGAACGTTTTAATGTCAGTTTAGAACCTGACACAGACCTTGAAGTCATTGCGGAAAAACAAAATGTATAGCAGTGTACAAAGAGTGTTACAGCAGAAAAAAACCATGTTTCAAACAACGACACAGGGTCACAGGGAGCGTCTCTTGCGACTTACAGTATATTCTGTGGAATACGATCATCCTCCTACAGTATTGGTGATGAAACTTTAAACTGGTCTGTGCAGTGGATCAATACCTGTATATTTAATAGGATCGCCACATGTGCTCGAAGCCGGGAAGCATGCGGTATTTGTTTTTGACGTATGGGAGGAGAGAGATGTGGTAAAAATCTTATCAAATTCTCTATTGGATGAAGTTAGTGGCGGTTTTATGGTTCGTAATTTTTCTCTGGTGGATGGAATAGAATATTGATGATAAAATGTTGGGGTGATAGACGTGAATGGGCGCTGGGGGATGGGGATCTGTAGTACCTGCTTGTAATTTGGAGAAGCACCACAATGCAATAGCAAAATCGATGTCCTTCCTCCAGTTCACATACTGTCTTTTATACTACCTCGTGTTGCAGGAGCAGGCTTCGTTTCCTTCAAATGGTCAAAACACAGTTCTGTCGCATCCACTCAGCTTCGCCTGTTTCTACACGGGTTGCAGAAGGTGGTAGATATAGTTTTCCTCTGACCCCTACTCAGTTCAAACTAACATTGGAACGATCACATGTGCAAAGCTGCAGGGATGGAAGCGTAGAGTCTGAGGGGGCAGTTGCAGGATGCGTAGGTGCTACTTTAAACCATGTTGGAATTTTACTGTTGCAGATAGGTTCGAGAAAGGTGACCCGTTTCGAAATATGAGAGTGCCAGAAATATGATTCATTTGTGACTGTAATCATTAAACGACTTCTTCATAGGATCCAATGCAGGTATGTGGTTGAATGGAAAGACTTGATTCCAAATCATAGGCATTATTTCTAGTGGACAGCGTAGCACAAGAGATCTGAAAATCTAGTGTACATTTCTTACGACCTCAGTCAGCACACCATCTACTACTGCTTGTGATCCTTCTCAATCAGTCATCGCCTGTAACTCAGAGGATATATTGCAGAACCTCTGACATGGTATCGAGACAGAATACTTTACAAATACTGAAGAAATATCTAGTGGCAGTGGCGTGAGGGGGTTGCAAATAGCGGTTTCATAACACGTTCAGTTCATGACAAATTACAAAACTCCGCCATCTCTCTCCTCACATCCACCACTGCTGGCGGCTCACCTCCCACTGCGCAACGCTACGCGCTGTTCACATCCAGCTGCCGCTGTCCAACACTACAATGGCAGACAACAATGCAAACTAGCCACAGACTGCACACAGCACAGCCAGTGATTTTCATACAGAGCGCTACGTAACGTTGCCAATAAGAAAACATAAACAGCCTACTGCTATATATATTATGACTGTTAAGGTAAATACATTGTTTGTTCTCTATTAACATCTTTCATTTGCTAACTATCCCTATCAGTAGTTAGTGCCTTCTGTAGTTTGAATCTTTTATTTAGCTGGCAATAGTGGCGCTCGCTGTATTGCAGTAGTTCGAGTAACGGAGATTTTTTGTGAGGTAAGTGATTTCTGAAAGGTATAGTTTAATGTTACTCAGGGCCATTCTTTTGCAGGGATCTTTGATAGTCAGATTGCGTTGCGCTAAAAAAATATTGTGTCAGTTTAAGCACAGTCTTGTATAAACTGTTCTAAGGGGACGTTTCACGCTCACTGCTCTCCTGGCCTTTGTCAGTTTTCGTGACCGGTGCCGCTACGCCTCAATGAAGTAGCTCCTCAATTGGCCTCACAAGGGCTGGCTGCACCCTGCTTGCCAACAGCACTCGGCAGACCCAGGCGGTGACACATCCAGGCGCCAGGCAAGCCCGACAGTGCTTAACTTCGGTGATCTGACGGGAGCTGGTGTTACCACTGTTGCAATGCCTTTGGCTCTTGTGAACCAAATTAAAGATGATGAAAAGTGGCTGAAGTCGAGTAAGAGTGAAAGGAGTTAGGCTTAGCTGTCTCGCCAGTAGAGTACGACACAGCTGCTTCAGTGACGTAATCAATGAACTTGCTTCGCTCAAAAACTCAAAATACAAAATAATATTGTTATAAAATCACAGTTCCTGGAATGGGGTGTTCTCTCAAATTTCAATTATAACGCAGAGAGGACCTGTCAACAGGTGAAGTTGCTTGACATGTACACGTGAGTCAAAGAGATGTGCGGACATGGGATGGGCGTCAATTGACAGGTAGTGTTGAGGAATTACGTCACACAGGCCGTCCACGTTCGACAGGTGCGCATGATGATCGACATCTACGGCTTTTGAATAAAAGGAATCGCGGGCTATGTGCAGCAATGTGGTTGTATCTTGCCTAGGGCAATCTCTATTTTGAGGTACGGAGGCTACCTGACACTGGCACCGAAAAATCACCTCGTATTTTCACGAAGCAGAGCCATACGTTTGCCAAAGGCTTTATGTTGTGGGAGATACCGCTAGCATCCACATGTCGTGTTTTTCTTTGTTTCTTTCTTGTTTGTACGACGATGACTATGATGAGAGAAGAGAGAGGGTGAAACGCGATGCCAGCACATAACCTAATCCTCGCGAATAGCGTTGAGGGAGTCGCCAAGCTTAAATTTCCCGTATGACCATCACATGCCCTCAGCTCACGAGACACGGCGGAGAGGTTTGGTGCCGGCCGGTGTGGCCGAGCGGTTCTAGGTGCTTCAGTCTGGAACCGCGCTACAGCTACGGTCGCAGGTTGGAATCCTGCCTTGGAAATGGATGTGTGTGATGTCCTTAGGTTAGTAAGGTTTAAGTAGTTCTAAGTTCTAGGGGACTGATGACCTCAGATGTTAAGTCCCATAGTGCTCGGAGCCAATAGAACCTTTTTTGAAGTTTGGCATTTAAACCAGGATATTGGCGCAGTCTGGTGATCAGCAACCGTACGCCACCATCTCTCTACCATTTGCTGGCCTAATACTAGCAGTGCATACTTTTGCCACCACCGGGATTGAAACCAGTTTACCCCCGGGTCGAGCGCCACCGCACAAGCATGTGTTAGCAGCCTCGGCCACAGAGGAGGATATCGCTCCGGTATATTTCGTTTCTAATGTTAGGAGCGTCGAATGCACGGGGTTGGCGTTGTAGTGGTTGCGAGCAGAGGAGCGAAGCGTAACAGAGCGCCTTAACCGATGCACAATAACTTTTGAAGGAGGTATATTGCGTGAGAACGCGACGGTCGACATGACGGACGCAGTGATTGCGTTATTTGGTAGCGGGAGACGTGGGAGGCGTGGTGCAGCAGCCGGTGGGCGGCGGTCGGGCCCGGCGCTGGGCGGCGATCGATACGGCCGGGGGCGGCGCCGCCCTCCGCCGGGCCTCGCGGCCGCGCCCAGGCGTCAGCCACCGCCTGCCGGAAGTGCCAGCACCTGCCGTGGCGCCGCCGCTCTCTGCCGCCGACAACCCTGTGGCCGTCACGCGTTACAGCAGTAAACGAGCGGACAGATTCCGAATACTAGCGGATCATTCCGACATCTCGAGCTTCCAAATTACTACCTACACACTTTTTCCTTGCATCACACCTTTGTTTCGAAATTCGTGCCACAGGAAACAAAAACTGGCTCTGAGGCGTGCATTTATATTCATTTGCAATATGTCCAGACCAAATCAAGAACAGACGTTTGTGCAACGACAAAATCGTCTGTTGCCCATGGGGGGTTGGGGGTTCTTCGCAGCACTCCTGAGCAGAGCCTATGTGTGATGGAATGTCCCCTTGCTCGGATACAACCTTGATTCCATAGTGGCACACTATCGACGAGACCATCAAGTCATTGATGATGGTGATGATGTTTGGTTTGTGGGGCGCTCAACAGCGTGGTTATCAGCGCCCGTACAATTACCCAATCTTTGCTCAGTCCAATTGCACCACTTTCCTGGATGATGATGAAATGATGAGGACAACACAAACACCCAGTCATCTCGAGGCAGGTGAAAATCCCTGACCCCGCCGGGAATCGAACCCGGGACCCCGAGCTCGGGAAGCGAGAACGCTACCGCGAGACCACGAGCGGCGGACATCAAGTCATTCCTGGTCCAAACGGCCCCACTGTTCAGTGGTGAATTTGCGACGTCGAAAAGGGTACATACGTTCGATTGGGTTCATGTGCAAGAAACAGGTTGGCCACCCCACTCTGTTGAACGCAGGATGATGAATGAACGTGTTCACGAGAACAGCTCAATGAACACGTGAGTTATCATCCATCGAGCTGACACGGTCACCAAAATCTTGGCTTTGCGGTCCCACTATTGGTTGGAGAACCTCGCCCCTGTACCGTAGTGCAGTGAGCCTGCACTCAACAACCACAAGAGTCGCACGGTGGCCCCACGTAATACCACCCAGAAAATCACTCCATCGCCACATTGTTGGATCTATGGGACACAGGGCTGGAAGCGTTCGATACTACCAGTTATAACCCACTCACGTTGTCTGCTTTTACCATTGTTCAAACAGACCCCAGTTTCCTCCGTAAACAATACCCAAAAACAATCCTGGGACGTCCATTCTGCATGATTTCTCGCCAATCTGTAACGGAGTCAATGATGTGGTGTTCGACGTGGAGCTCGCCAGCGTCGTCTCCTAATAGTTTCAACCGACACATTACGTCCTGTAGCCTCATTGAATGGCGAGTTCAACCCTGGAGCGCACAGACTGTGGTGTCACCGCCAGGCACCACACTTGCTAGGTGGTGGCCTTTAAATCGGCCGCGGTCCGTTAAGCCGTCGGCACACGGACCGTGCTGTCGAACGTTAGCGTTGAGCGTGCCAAGTTCAACGTGCTGCTGAACGCTCAGGAACGATGCGACTTGTGCATACGGTACGTGGGCCCAACGTGGTATACGCGATCCATCGCACTCCAGCGGCAGTTGAGGGATGTTTCTAGTTCGTAAATCACACTCTTTAGTCAACGGGCGCGCGTGAAATTCCCACGTTAGCTCTATCAAAACGCACTTTTCCTCCATCGTCCACGAAAAGGAAAGTACCATGTCCAAACAGTAGAGACACAGGCTTATAAAAGTTCCGTTACAAACACTGCGTTACGAATCTGGAATACTTCTCCGCATAAGATGAACATTATTTCATCATTCCCACATTTTAGTAAAATCCCAAGGTCAGTCTTACTTGATCACTGTTCCTACCCAGTAGCAGACTCTTTGCAACATGTGAATTACGAAGCGTAAAAGAAAAAGGAACAAAATATCGTAAGACAACTAGCGCAAGCTGTCCTTTAGATTAATCCAATAGAACAAAGTCACCCCTCAAAAAAGGTGAACTTGTATTTACATAACATCAAATATTATAGTATATACTTATATTAAACTAATAATGAAGTATCAGAACCTAATAAAAACGCGAATGTTAGGAAAAAAATTTGGCTGTGTCAAGACGCGAACCACCGCCCCAACAAAATGACACATTTAGGGAAAGTCACGCTATTCATTACGCTAAACCAACATCTGCATTTCATACTCTAATTATAGTATCTTACCACTTGCTGAAAACTTTAATCGTAGATATGATACTAACTGAAATTTAATTATAACAAATTGTACCAAGAACAATGCGTTTTGTGTGGCTCTTCAGTGGCCTTCAAATAGCCTACTGTCATAATACGCAAGTTACAATAATTCTTTTGGCACGAATATGATGTTTCTCATTATTTTATTGGAACGAATCACACAATTATCAAAGGGTTTTCCAGTGATTCTCAATTTGCTGGTGCTCAGAGACGGCATATATACGTATACACTTGAAACGAATGCCAATATGGCGCCTCACAACTCTGTACTGAAGGGAGACGGCGTGCTTGTGACGTAGGTGGCGTTGTGCCATCTCATTGGTCAACGCTCATACGCACGCTCAGAATATCTGGCATGCCAGATATTGCTCTGCACGTTCGGAAAGACTCCCGAGCGTGCTATTCCACGCTATGACGTCAGAAACTCGGCAGCTCAACGCTCAACGTTCGGATGCACGGTCCGTGTGCCGACGGCTTTAGTATACGTCGGACCCGCGTGTCGGCACTATCAGTGATTGCAAACCGAGCGCCGCCACACGGCAGGTCTAGTCTAGAGAGACTCCCTAGCACTCGCCCCAGTTGTACAGCCGACTTTGCTAGCGCCGGTTGACATACGCTCTCATTTTCAGAGACGACAGTTTAGCGTAGCCTTCAGCTACGTCATTTGCTACGACCTAGCAAGGCGCCATATTCAGTTACTATAATGACTATCTTCAAGAATGTATTCTGAACATATAATATTGTGAATCGTCCGCAGCTCGTGGTCGTGCGGTAGCGTTCTCGCTTCCCGCGCCCTGGTTCCCAGGTTCGATTCCCGGCGTGGTCAGGGATTTTCTCTGCCTCGTGATGACTGGGTGTTGTGTGATGTCCTTATTTTAGTTAGGTTTAAGTAGTAATAAGTTCTAGGGGACTGATGACCATAGATGTTACGTCCCATTGTGCTCATAGCCAATATTGTGAATCGTGTACCGTCAAGAGCGACGTTCATCGTTAATGGATTAAAGTTAAGTATCAAACTAATTAGTCTGCTTTCTGAATTCTCATTCCTTGTCATGTTCCAGACCTCACGTCAGTATAGTTCTTCCATCCTCACGCCAGCCTGCGTGAGCTAAAACGCGTGCATTTCGGCCTCCACTTGTAACACGGTGTTGGCTTCTGCTAACACAAAACAGACCACCATTCTTTTTATTCAAAAGTCGTAGATATCGACCATCTTATGCACCTATCGAACGTAGACGGCCTGTGTAGTTTAAGTCCTAAACGATACGTGTCAACTGAACCCATTACATGTTCGCTCATCTCTGTCACTCCGGTTCACACGTCGAGCAACCTCGCCGGTTGACAAGTCACCTCTGGGTTATAATTGAAAGTTGAGAGAACATCCCTTTCCACGAATTGTGTTTTTATAATAATATTATTTGAATTTCGACGCTTTGAGCGAAGCAGATTCGTTGATTACGTCACCCGAATGACATTTACCAGCTGTGACGTACTCTACCGGCAAGACAGCTGAATCTACCTCCTTTCACTCGACTCCAACCACTTTTTATCATCTTTAATTTGGTGAACTTCACAAGATGCTACAGTCACTGGCATTGTCATTAAATTCCTCAAAGCTATTTCGATATTTGGGAAAGCATGCCTTAACCTGTATTTTCATTAGCACTTTCACAAGAAACTCAGAAACAGCTGTTTCCTTAACTAGATGCGCGGTGTATCAGTCGTTCTCCAGTAACTGGTACCAAAATCAGCTGCACATATTTCAAGATAAATACAGAGCACCATTTAAGACCTGTGCTGGTAGGAAATTAAAGTCAGATAAAATAGTGTGTTACATGTGAATGCGTTTCCCATTTCCATTATTATTGTATCAGATACTTTGAAGCACCCTGGCTCACACGGTTCCATTTTATTTCCCCGTCGGGACAAAGCGGAAAAAGTCGGAGGCCTTCGGTCAAAATTCTGCAATCGCTTGCCTACCTTTGAGATCCTACAGGACTAATACCGAACTCCTTTGTTCAACATGAGCGAGCTGTGTAGGCGGTAGCTGTGTGAACAAAGTGCAATGTTGCCACAGATACCATGTCAGCAACAGATGTATGTTTGGTATTAGTTGTTTCTATACTGGCGGGAAAAAAATCACAACACCGAGAAGAAGTTGGTGGCTGTGACGCATCGTAGTGCATCTGTAGCAGCAATTGGATCACCAGTTGGCAGCAGACTGACAAAACAAATTGTTACAAATAGGTTACTTCATGGAACAGCTCCGAGCCAGAAGCCCTGTGGTGTGCATTCCACTGACCTCATACCGCCGCCGTTCGCAATTTGAGTGGTGTCAAGCGAGAGCTCATTGGAGGGCGGAATGGAGGACTCTTGTGTTTGCTGATGAAAGCTGGTTCTGTTTCGGTGCCAGTGATGACTGCGCATTGTTTTGAAGGCGATCATGTGAGAGCCTGCAACAAAGCTCTCTGCGGCCTACATACTGGACCTACACCTGAAGTTAGTGTCTGGGGTGCGATTTCGTATAACAGTAGGAGCACTGGTGGTTATCCCAGACACTCTGACTGCAAGTTTGCGCACTAGTCTATTGATTCGGCCTGTTGTGCTGGCACTCATGAACAGCATTGCAGGGGGTGTTTTCCAACATGACAACGCCCGCTCACATACCGCTGTTATAACCCAGCGTGCCGTGGAGAGTGTCGACATGTTGCCTTGGCCTGCTCGATCGCCACATCTGTCTCCAATCGAGCACGTATGACACATCATCGGACGCCAAGTCTAGCATCATCCACGACCAGTATTAATCGTTCCTGTACTAACCGATCAAGTTCAACTGGCAGAGAACTCCATCTCACAAACTGACTTCCGGTACCTGTACGACACGGTGAATGCACGTTGGAGTTCTTTACTTTAACGTTCTGTTGGTTTTACTGGTTATCAATGCACCAGCTTTTCATATTTGCTATGGCTTATCTTGCGCCTGTAAGATGTGAGCTTGTAATGTTAATCAGTCAAATATGTTACCGAAGTTTCATTACTCCCCATTAATTATTTTTTTTATGTTGCGAATTTTTCTGTTAGTGTTTATCACGCTTCTTGGAGGAAATACAGGGTGATTCAAAAAGAATACCACAACTTTAGGATTTTAAAACACTGCAACGACAAAAGACAGAGCTAAGCACTATCTGTCGGCGAATTAAGGGAGCTATAAAGTTTCATTTAGTTGTACATTTGTTCGCTTGAGGCGCTGTTGACTAGGCGTCAGCGTCAGTTGATGCTAAGATGGCGACCGTTCAGCAGAAAGCTTTTTGTGTTATTAAGGCAGAAGTGAATCGACGACAGTTGTTCAGCGTGCATTTCGAACGAAGTATGGTGTTAAACCTCCTGATAGGTGGTGTATTAAACAACTCAGTATGAACGTGACTCGCCTAAGGTGAACGTTTTCTGTGCCATTTCAGCCAATAAAGTTTTTGGTCCCTTTTTCTTCGAAGGTGCTACTGTAACTGGACTAGAGTATCTGGAGATGTTAGAGAATTGGCTGTTCCCTCAGCTCGAACAAGAAGCACAACAATTCATATTTCAGCAGGATGGGGCGCCACCACATTGGCACTTATCTGTCCGTAACTACCTGAACGTCAACTACCCGAGGCGATGGATCGGCCGCCAGGCAGCCCGTGACAGAGCACTTCATCACTGGCCTCCAAGAAGCCCTGATCTTACCTCCTGCGATTTTTTCTTATGGGGGTATGTTAAGAATATGGTGTTTCGGCCACCTCTCCCAGCCACCATTGATGATTTGAAACAAGAAATAACAGCAGCTATCCAAACTGTTACGCCTGATATGCTACAGAGGGTGTGGAACGAGTTGGAGTATCGGGTTGATATTGCTCGAGTGTCTGAAGGGGGCCATATTGAACATCTCTGAACTTGTTTTTGAGTGAAAAAAAAACTTTTTTAAATACTATTTGTAATGATGTATAACAGAAGGTTATATCATGTTTCTTTCATTAAATACACATTTTTAAAGTTGTGGTATTCTTTTTGAATCACCCTGTATTGTAGAAAAAATAAGGAAAGCAATAAAGATTTACCATGTTGCATTAGAAGACGCAATTTCCTCGACAAAAACAACACACACACCGCTTCAAATCGTCGTTGAATTTACGTGAAATGTGGTTGTGTTATTCATAAAGAACTTACGCATTTATCAGTAATAACAGGAAACACTTTCACGATGAAGAACTTTCTGTCGAGTACAAAGTAACACTAATATACACATGTATCTCTTTTATATTTGTATATGTGAACTGCACTTATATAAAAAAAATAATTGATTTGGTTATATAAAAGCCGAGAAGTTACGCAAGCAACTAATTTTTATTACTTATAAAAGACCGTTTATATTCCGTAAGGAGGTAAAAAAGACACAGTGGAGTAACACTGGATTCCGTGCTGTTATAATTATGTCCAAAGCAACCAAACAAAAGAAACAAAGATAAGTCGTCGGCTACCAGATTCTCTCTTACACATTCTTTTATGTTTCTTTCCCCAACCGTGCTACATTGCAATTCTAATAGAGACTCATTGCCCATTGTCGATGTAGCTTCAAGTGTGCACCAGGGAAGAGTGTTGATACCTCTGCTGTTCATGTTGCGTATTGATGACCCTGCAGACAATACTAACCTCATGAGGAGTAACAGTGTAGATCGCCCATAAAAAATTGACTGAAAGCACAGAATTTATGTATTTTCGCGGTAAATAAATTCCTGACATTCCTACGTTTGTGTAGAAGCGGGAGAAACTCTTACCATACCAGATGTTGTTATTATTTTATTTTTAAAGTTGTGGTATTCTTTTTGAATCACCCTGTACTTTGCAGAAATGCCACTGTGACAACCGCGCGCGATGACTGCTGAGCGCTGAAGGGAATGCCTCTTCTCGTAGGCAGACTGGAATACGAGGCCTATAAGAAGCCACGTTCCCCTCAGGTTATTTCATATCCAGTGTTTCTTTCTCAATTCTCTCAGCCTGCGCTCTCGACACGGCTTGTGCACCGCGTTGTCCGTCACACACACACACACACACACACACTGTGAGCGCAGCGCTAACGCCCCGACAACAGGTGCGCCGCTGAATTATGCGCCGGCCCGCGTGCAACCCGCCAGATAGCGCTCTGTGCTCCATTAGGCTGTCACGCCTGCGATGCCTGTTCCCGCAGCTGAACGCCGCATCTCGCTGCGTGACCGAGGCGTCTGCAGTTAAGCGCCCAGTGAGCCATCGACGTTAGTCTCCGATACTCATTAACGAATGTGCAGGGTGTGGACAAGAATATGGAAACGCTGAGAACACAACACATTACCAACCCTAAAGGTGCCTGTACACCAATATGTGGGGCATTGTGGAGGACTGAACAGAACAGCCGTAAGCGAACAGAATTACACACAGGAGCTGAACACAGTAAAACAGATAGCAGAGGAAAATGGTTACAAGCCCCATGTGATAGAGAAATTAAACCAACAAATTTGTAAACAGCGTTGTGGGTAAAATCTTCGCAGGTATTGTTGAAAGGAATGTGCGAGTATTAGTTGAGGACCAATTGGATGAAAATCAGTGTGGGTTTAGGCCTCTTAGAGGTTGTCAGGACAAGATCTTTAGCTTACGGCAAATAATGGAGAAGTGTTATGAGTGGAACAGGAAATTGTATCTATGCTTTATAGATCTAGAAAAGGCATATGACCGGGTTCCGAGGAGGAAGTTATTGTCTGTTCTACGAGATTATGGAATAGGAGGCCAACTTTTGCAAGCAATTAAAGGTCTTTACATGGATAGTCAGGCAGCAGTTAGAGTTGACGGTAAATTGAGTTCATGGTTCAGAATAGTTTCAGGGGTAAGACAAGGCTGCAACCTGTCTCCACTGTTGTTCATATTATTTATGGATCATATGTTGAAAACAATAGCCTGGCTGGGTGAGATTAAGATATGTGAACACAAAATAAGCAGTCTTGCATATGTGGATGACTTAGTTGTGATGGCAGATTCGATTGAAAGTTTGCAAAGTAATATTTCAGAGCTAGATCAGAAATGTAAGAACTATAATATGAAGATTAGCATCTTCAAAACGAAAGTAATATCAGTGGGAAAGAAATATAAACGGATTGAGTGCCAAATAGGAGGAACAAAGTTAGGACAGGTGGACGGTTTCAAGTACTTAGGATGCATATTCTCACAGGATGGCAACATAGCGAAAGAACTGGAAGCGTGGTGTAGCAAAGCTAATGCAGTGAGCGCTCAGCTACGATCTACTCTCTTATGCAAGAAGGAAGTCAGTACCAAGACTAAGTTATCTGTGCACCGTTCAATCTTTCGACCAACTTTGTTGTATGGGAGCGAAAGCTGGGTGGATTCAGGTTACCTTATCAACAAGGTTGAGGTTACGGATATGAAAGTAGCTAGGATGATTACAGGTACTAGTAGATGGGAACAATGGCAGGAGGGTGTCCACAATGAGGAAATCAAATAAAAACTGGGAATGAACTCTATAGATGTAGCAGTCAGGGCGAACAGGCTTAGATGGTGGGGTCATGTTACACGCATGGGAGAAGCAAGGTTACCCAAGAGACTCATGGATTCAGCAGTAGAGGGTAGGAGGAGTCGGGGCAGACCGAGGAGAAGGTACCTGGATTCGGTTAAGAATGATTTTAAAGTAATAGGTTTAACATCAGAAGAGGCACCAATGTTAGCACTGAATAGGGGATCATGAAGGAACTGTATAAGGGGGGCTATGCTCCAGACTGAACGCTGAAAGGCATAATCAGTCTTAAATGATGATGATGATGATGATTTGTAAACAGAAAAGCAACGAACGTATAGCACACACACAGAACCTTACACAACACAGGTCAACACAGCATATAAACAATGACCACATGCAAGACACAACCGTGCAACACACACAAAACAAAATAGGATATACTCATCTACAATAACAAAGTTGTCCACAGAATAAGTAACATATTGAAGAAGCGGGGACTTCGAATAGGACACAGGACAGACAACACAACACACAAAAACTCAGAACACAGGTTAGTTCTCATGCAACATTTGCCAATCAGCACACACAGGACTATAAAAAGTAACAGCACCCATAGTACATTTGCTGACCACCTATTATCACATAATCACCACCCAGTTACAATAGCAACAGATTTAAAAACACTGAAATCGAACCACAGCCTATACCACAAACTGACAACAGAAGATAATTCCACATACAGAAGGCAAACAAGTTTTAAATGAAAACAGTACACTCTATAAAGCCACATTATTTAACACATGAAAGGAACTTTACAGGAAAGCAAGTAACACAAACAGCTAAAGGAACACACACACACACACACACACACACACACACACACACACACACTCGACAGACGGAGACAGAGAGAGATAGAGAGACTAAAACAAAATTCAAATTCGGCGCCAAACTGTCTCCGCAACAAATGACCCCGACGGGGTTAGGAAACACAACATAGTGCTCACCGCGTTTTGCGTAGTAAAAAGCCGTTTATAAAAAATGAAATTACAGAAAGTATATTAACATGTGTGTGCAGTGCTCTCAGACCGCAAAAAAAGAATCCCAGTCACAACAAAACGTGAGCAGTAACAAACATATACGCAAAACATTTTTACATGCCAAAATCCCCTTTTTTTTTTAATCAAGGGATGTCTTAACTCGCCTATGAAATTCATATTCACATCGTTTGGTTTGCAGACGACAAGTTATCAGCGCATCACACCATCCAGTTGGTTCTGCAAAACCTTGTAATTTAAAATCACGGTAAGAAGCAAAACGAACAAAAACTTTCTTCTAGGCCTCACTTTCTTAGACCATTTGCAACCTAAAATATGTTCACTTTTTACAGTTTTCAATGCACAAATCCACTAATGATGGCACAGAGATGCTGAAACATGTTTGGGTAAAAAGAAAAAACCCCATGTGTTTGCAAAAAGGCGGAACCTATACATTACAATTACGAACAACCGGTAGCACAATACGAGCGAAAGAGAACACTGCCGAATAAGCACTGAGCGCGCAATCACACGTGAACGCTGTGTTTCTGCTTATTTGGAGTTAAACTCATAGTTAAAATTGTGTCCGTCTAAATTTGTGAAAGGAATTTTTCTCGTGTTGTGTGCCTGGAATAGCTCTTGTAAGGTCTGAATTGATTGGACATGGGCGCACAGCCTCGACAGAGAAGCTGCGCGGCGCAGACATGAGTTAGCGACAGATGTCTCTGTTGATCACGAGGAAAGGAGAGGAGAGGAGAGGAGAGGAGACACACAGCTGAGCGCTGGTGTTATACGTGAAGAGTCCAGTTTGGGTTTGGTTACAGTAAGCAGCAGACAATGGAGATTTTTGGGAATTACATTACGGATTTAAAGAAAAATAATGCTTTTTTACACTGGTACGATTATACTGTTTGTGAAGAATGGATTACAGGTAACGTTTTTATTTGCGGCAGCGCTTTCATAATGCAGTATTCTAGGTTCGTCAGACATCCAAATCAGGAATCTTCTTGCTTTTCATTTTTTTTTTGTTAAGACTTATCGATCAGTATGTGAGAAATGGAAGAATTGCATTTTGAAGTTTTGTTTAAGGAATGATTATGCAAGTGAAGTTCAAGTTTTGTAATTCTTGGATTATAGTTACCTGATTTCAAAGAACTCTTACCTACTATGGAAGTTTCATTAAATGTTATTAAGTCAAATGACATGAGTTGCTACCGAGTTCATTGAACCCAGTCATTGTCCACATCACGGTGAATTTGTGGTGTCACCGCCAGACACCACACTTGCTAGGTGGTAGCTTTAAATCGGCCGCGGTCCATTAGTACATGTCGGACCCGCGTGTCGCCACTGTCAGTAATTGCAGACCGAGCGCCACCACACGGCAGGTCTAGAGACACGTACTAGGACTCGCCCCAGTTGTACGACGACTTTGCTAGCGACTACACTGACGAAGCCTTTCTCTCATTTGCCGAGAGACAGAATAGCCTTCAGCTAAGTCCATGGCTACGACCTAGCAAGGCGCCATTAACCAATTCTAGAGAGAGTCTCACTTGTATCATCAAGAATGCTGTATACAAATGATGGATTAAAGTTAAGTATTACAGAAGCTACGTACTTTTCTTTATAGCATTCATTACGTATCCTGTGTCAGACCTCACGCCCATCTGCGTGAGCGTAACGCGTGCATTTCGGCTACTTCCGAGTGGCGTGGCTGTCTTGTTACGCCACAACAGAATTAATTTTCAATTTACTTAAATCCACTACCAAAAGTGATCAACCGAGAATGATAGAATGTCTTTAGTGAACGCATTTCATGTTTTCATATCTCAGTACTTAGATTTTGCAGCTCTGTTATCGACAAGCACTTTAACTACGAGAGCAGTCTGCACCGCGTTATCCAATTGTGGGAAGCACAGATACTTTTTTTGAATTACATTTCACTGGGACCAACTTTAGTTTCAAAGTAATCAGTTTTTATCAAAGTTCATAGTCAGATTTTGTGAAAGCATTAAGTTTCAGATAGGGTATTATTTTCTTAGAATTCTCGCAGCTAGATTTTTTTAGTCATTTTAGCAGTTGAACTTTCTCAGGAACAGTTAGTGCTACGCTAGCAAGTATCAGCTTTAAGACGTGGGTATGCGCAGCATTCAAAGCAGGAAGCCCAAATTCTAGCATCTAACAGACAATGTAACGCTAGCAAGTATCAGCTTTAAGACGTGGGTATGCGCACCATTCAAAGCAGGAAGCCCAAATTCTAGCATCTAACAGACAATGTAACGCTCACAACACATCAATATTGCAGATCCATTTTCACTAAGATAAATTAAAACAGATAACTTTCAACAGACGCCATCCGACCTAACGCTACAGTATTGAAATAGCCATGATGAAAAACAGTGATATCCACACAGTGTTGTGTGTATGGCATATGCGCTGTTGGTTATGCAAGAAACGAAAACAAAGCAGCGAAGGACAAGAAAAATATGGGTGTCTGAATTTTTCCAGAATCGTCACTTACGTGGTGGCTGTGCAGTAGTCACTGAGTTACACTTCCAGACTTCATTAGATCTGTTTAAAAATTTTAGGCGTATGGATTTTCGCTGGCTTCGTCTTGCAAGTGACGGAAGATTGCAAAGCGGGACACCAGTAACAGGGAGCAATTTAGGCTGGAGAAAGACTTACACTACACTCCTGTTCTTAGCATCTAGAGATAGTTACACCAGTTGTGACTACACTAGTGACCAAAATTAAAGCAACAAACGGAAATTTTAGAAGGTTAAAGTAGTAACAATGTAAAGAATACCGAACCTAAAAAACCTCAGCAAGCATAACCATAGACAAAAATGTTCTTCGTTTTTCCTAACTTAACGGTTCTGCAGACACATTCCGACACTGGTTAATGTGCTCAGAACGGGGTGTGGCCATCTCTGGCAGCAATACAGGCATGTCAACGACGGGGCACGCTGTGAATAACGTCATCAATCGCACATTGAGGGAATAACGGCCATTCTTCCTGCAGAGCTGCTCGCACGACTTGGATAGTGGTTGCTCATGTGATGCAACCCCCCTGCCTATTGCATCCCAGACATGCTCTATGGGATTCAAATAGAGTGAGCGAGCTGGCCACGCCATGCGTCAGAGTCTTCTGTTTCGAAGAAAACATCAACCACCCATGCTCTACGAGGTCGAGCATTATCGTCTGTCAGTACGAAGTACGGGCCCACACCACCTCGCAACAATCACACATGAGGTCCCAAGATGTGTTGTCACGGTACCCGACGGCAGTTGCACCTTGCCGATTCTCACATACAATTTGATGCAGACGTGTTCGAGTGATCAACATAATCCCTGCCCACACCATTAGGATTCCTCTTCGATTTCGGACTCTTTCCACTATGTTTGAGTTTTGAAATCGTGTATCAAGCTCCCTCCGGATGCGAATCTGTCGAGAATCACTCTCCATATCAAATCGGGACTCATCTGTGAAATTCACATTGGCGCACTGTTAGACTATGCATGTGGCATGTTGACGACTCCACTCTTAGAGTTTCCCTTCCGTGAAGATGCGTCAGAGGCAGACGGTGAAGGTCACTTTGCCGAATCTTTCTGTACACCGTTTCCGTCGATACAACACGTTCAGAGGATGCTTCGATGTCGGATGCCAGTTACCGTGTAGTACCGAGGCGGTGCCGTCGTGCCCTCAGAGCCACATGAAGGTCCTCTCTTCAGACGTCACACGGGGTCGGCCCTGCCCTGCTCTCACGGATACAGTTTCGGTCTCTATAAGCTGTCACCACACCCGAGGAACAACAGAACGATTGACATTAAGCCATCGGACCACATCAGTTTCCGACTGACCTGCCTCCAAACTTCCCATGGTCATCAACCGCAGGAGGATTGTGAATGTGGGACTTCCCAGCAAACGCTACCCCGGTCGTCATCGTTGGCGTGGTTGTCCGTTGACCAGAATGTTATCTTTCCTTCAGAACACGATCGTACGGACATCTGTCGACAGTTTCTATGACTATATCGTGATTTAGACACAGGAAGGAGAAACAGCGGTTTGTGGCCTTAATTTTGGACACCCGTGTATTTACTTCGCTTTTCAGGAACTGAAGGTTGCAATACTACATGCGAAGCACTCAAGCATTATAATTTTAATAAATACGCTTAATGTAAAGTAAAAATATACAAATGAACTATCATAGCGATAAACTGTCTGTTACTTTATTTTTTAAAAATTCTGCTTTGTGGTGTTTATGGAGGAAGATAAAAACTTGTATACATTTATATATGCATACACCTACTGAATATTGTAATAAACTAGTCATTAATATACTACTGTGTGAAGCAATGAAAAATGTCTTCTCCTTCGCATCATCATGCAGAATTAAAGTATCTCCGCAATTTCTTGCCAACTGTAAGGTTTTTTTTTTGTTTTGTTTAGAATTTAAAATTGAGGAATCCCTGGACGACACAAGCTCGTCAGGGGCCGATGTCCCTCAGTGAGAAGTATAAAAAAAAAATGGTTCAAATGGCTCTGAGGACTATGGGACTTAACTTCTGAGGTCATCAGTCCCATAGAACTTAGAACAACTTAAACCTAACTAACCTAAGGACATCACACACCCATGCCCGAGGCATGATTCGAACCTGCGACCGTAGCGATCGCGCGGTTCCAGACTGTAGCGCCTAGAACCGCTCGGCCACCCGGCCGGCAGTGAGAAGTATCACATAATCACCTGTACTGTCCGCCTCCACAGCTGAGTGGTCAGTGCGGCAGAACGGCATGCGAGGGGACCAGGTTCGATTCCCGGCTGATTCGGACATTTTCTCCGCTCGCGGACTTGATGTGTTATATTCTTTATCGCATCATCCTCGTCGACACACATGTCGCCGAAGTGGCGTCAAGTAAAAAGATTTGCGCCAGGCGACCGGTCTACCCGACGGGAAGCTTTAGCCATCATATGTCCATTCTATTCAACAACAACAAGTTTCGATGTCGCGTATGAAAATTATGTGTCGGTGAAGGCTGACGACCTCTGTGCTGTTCACACCACAGCGAGTGCCGAAACAGAATGAACGCAAACTTCCTTTTGATCATTCGCTCCAAGACCGACAGCCAGAAGATCACGACAGAATACTCGCGAATGCCAAAGGAACATGGACGAACGCTGCTTAGGTTTCCTACACCGTATTAAGATGCCAGTATGCCTAAGCGAACGCAGAGGGGGAGCACTAGTGAAAAGAATATTCTATTTGGTGTAACGGAGCTCACCTGCAGTCCGAGAAAGTAGCTATACTTCGTCGGATTCCAAGTGTGCTCGGTTGTTGGACAGTTTTCGAAGAAAGCCCCGAATAACGAATTCACGGTGTCCAGATACTGGTGGCTCCAGTATGCGAATATTGACACACCTCAGTGTCCATACGTGGAGTGCATACAAGGCCTGAAGATGGCGTATTGAAAAGCTGAAACTGGTTGTCAAAATAATATAACTCCTCAAAACGTACGGCTGCTTCGCGATTTTTCTTGATAAAAAAATCACTTTCTTCCGTGGCTCGGTAGTCTAGGCTTTATGATTTTGGCACCACGTTTTCCTGTTAGGGCATTTGCATCACTGGCGAGTGGTTTTGGAATCCGAGCTCGCCCTGCAATTGCCTGCTTACGGAGCTCCCTTCGCGCTGTTTTGGTGGTGGCAGGTTCAGCGAGTGCGCCATCCAGTTGTGCAGTGACGTCTGCAGCTATCGCCCTCTCGTTTTTCGTCACAGTCCTCTTCAATCACCGTCTGACACGATCAATCGACACACACTGTCATCTGTGTTGTGACTTAGAGGATGGTTTTTTCCGCTTTCCTCGAATGCGGTAGAAATCTTCGATGTGGTGCCTCTTGAAACACAGAACACTTCGGCTCTCTTGGTTACGGAATCACCCACCATACGGGCACCAACAATTAGCTCCGCAATAAGCCAGCCACAACTGCACAGGATTCTGTTCTGACCACGGCTGACACCTGTAGCGTGTTGACGACACTGCTCGGGTGCCGCTCCTTGTCAAACACAACGGTCCACGTTTCCTCTGGTGTTTGCTTTACTGAGCTGGTTTCCACATTCCCATCATCAGTGTACGTTTACATATGCCGCGGTACTACCAAATGACTGTGCCGACGTCTTGCATTCAAGTCTGCAAACCACTATATTTCGGAGGGGACTTCTTGCCAATAATATAAATTTGTTGTTCTGAACCAATCGCATATTGAGCGACGGAAACGTGCCCTGTTTATTTGCCTGCGTATGCTCCCAAATTGGTCTTACCTTAGTTTCATGACCCCTACGAGACGCAACGTCAGTGACACCTGAATGATGTCTTTTTCGAATACAGATACTGGAAATCCTGTAGGGTTGCGCGATATGTATATCGTCTTCCATTTATAGATTCCCATTTACGGTTCCCCAAACGATTTTGTTATACTTTCATATGGGCCACACCGATCTGTTACGATGCTAGCGGCGTGTCTCTGAACTTCTTCGATATTATGTGATTCTTCAGTTTCTCCCGGCTTATTTCTTGCTCTAATAGTCCACGGGTGTACTGCCGGTCCACAGTGTCCAACGGGCACAATATTTCGGCGGTCAGACATGTCACCGAAGCCCGTTGGACACTATGGACCAGCAGTACACCCGTGGACTGTTCTTTGATATTAACTGCCATGCCTACTTCCCCATGCTGAAACAATAGTCTACAATTGATCGCATTAGTGTCTCATAAGCGATTTCCGTTACTGCACTGCGATTCTCAGAACCCTTCCACCGAATCTCAGTTTTTGTTGCGCATACCCTAACAATGACTTTACGTGATGCTATCATTTCATATCGCTTCTTAGTATTTCCCATAAATGCTTGTACGATACATGTGCTGAAGATGTTCACAGCTCTTCTTGTAAACGGCTGCTTTCCATTCCTTTTTCTTCGTTGTAGGGATTACCTAAAATTTACCTGCAGTAAAAAAGAGAGCTGTCGTTCATTACAAGTGGACATTTAGTCCAAATCATTTTGCATATCCTTACAGTCGTCCAACGACTATACTTTCATGATGATACCATGGTTGTTAACTACTTTAGTTTCTTTCACGACTGTCATAAATTTTGGCTGAAGCATTGGTCTTCTATTACAGTTAACTTGGTTTTCGGGGATAAATTCCACACAGAATCAGAGATTGATAAGCGCTTAAATATTTACGCGGAATTACTGACCGCGCCATTAACCTAGCCCTCAACTACACCTTCATGAATATACGTTACTCATTTTAATTTTCCAATCTACACTCGTCTGAGGGGAACATTTAAAATACGATAACGTCAAAATAAATCATTCCTTCCCCCTTGGCGCGAAACATGGGGAGAGGCGCGATTAGAAGCAAAGAATATTTTTTTCTGTAAGGGGTGCTCCATACGGAAATCAGGATACTTAAGATCTGAATGAAAAAAATCACGAATCCCAAGAATACGAACAATACGTGCTGTTTCTTTTCGCTTTCGGATGTATCTCTTTTGCATTCAACGAATTCCAATTGCCGATAAATCAAGAAACAGTCCGTATAATGCAGGAGTATTCCAGAGAATTCATAAATATATTCATAAATAAAATCCAATTTGCATCAGTCTCCTTTAGATTTCCATCGGTTACGAATATCACTCCTAATGAGTTACGAGATTACTACAGGAGTGGGCGGAATGTTTCATCTGAACTCCTCTCTCCGTAATAGGTCGGAATAGAGCACAAGAAACACGTTTCGCAACGGATAGGCAAACACGAACAGAGGTAGATATTGTTACATACACTTTAGAACGTGAAATAATGGAAAATAATGATTCGTGTTTGACTTGTTTACAGAACTCGTAGTTTTAAATTAATCATACATTTGGACAATTGCTGTGTCTTCTTCTCTAAACTAAACACAAGTGATATTTGAATGAAATGCGTGTAGTTAACACTGTAGCAGTTTTTTGAAGCTAAGATTCGTGTGTTGTTTCCATTTACAAATCACATCACCTACATCACCAAGCTACGCTGTAAAGCCTTGATTAAGATAAAATTTGTTAAAAAAAACGATAACAATTTATGAACAGCCTACTATGCCACACAGGGTACATCCCAAAACGTTTAGAGTTTTCGAAAGTCAAAAAGAGTACTTTTGTGTGACAACGCCAGGTATTCTGACGGTGACTGACGGCAGGTAAACTATAGCCAGAATGTCACATTTTGTATGCGCCTCCCAACTACCGAGATGGATCCTATTTATGGAAGCCAGGGAACTTCAATTATTCCAAAGTATATGTGTTGTTGCTGGAACATAGTTTACACGCGTGGCTAATCCACTTTGAAGGACCCGACACAAACACGCAGCGGGCGCGTCTCGGCTGCAGTAAACAGACACGTAAATGAATTATTGGACGTCCACGTTATCACCGCAGCGCGCACAGGACACATCAGATTGAATTAGAAATGATGTACTGGAACATACGTAAGTCAGCTGTTGCACTAAACACTCCCTTTTCGATAACAAGGTGGAAAGTAGCGTTTCGCCTGGTTCAGATTTTTGCAAGTGTAAAAATCGTCAGTATTAACTGTATGCATTTTATAAATTCAAGTCCCCAGCTGCATTATTCTGTTTTCATGTGAAGACTAATCTCAGGAACTTAAATGGCTCTGAGCACTATGGGACTTAACTACTGAGGCCATCAGTCCCCTAGAACTTAGAACTGCTTAAACCTAACTAACCTAAGGACATCACACACATCCATGCCCGAGGCAGGATTCGAACCTGCGACCGTAGCGGTCGTGCGGTTCCAGACTGTAGCGCCTAGAACCGCTCGGCCACCTCGGCCGGCTTCTCAGGAACTGCTGTAGAGGTTTTGATACGGTTTTCGCTACTACCTGTAGATTTACCGATTCACAGAAAGGTTTGTGAGTACGATATCTTACCGCTACGGCAGACCCCTCGTCGGGCTGCACATAATTAAGATTTCCCGGTGCGAAGCACTGGTCGCCAATAATTATTCAATAAAGGGGAAAATATATGTTATTACTTAAAAATGGTTCATCACAAAATTACCACATCATGGTGATTTTATAATGAGCTTACATCATATCTACACAATGAAACAATTAGGAAGGGGATGGGATGCACTATGTTTAAGACTATTAACCTAATTTTCAAGTTTTCATGTAAGTGAGTACGTACCAATGAAATTACACAGAAATATCGTTGAGAGGCATGTAGGTTACACAGGGTTATTACAAAACATGAACCCAATTTAATTAATTTGTATTTCACGACACATAAATGGGACACGAATAGTCTACATGTCCAAGGAAAGAGGAAGGTCTAAAGTTTTGTTTTCTTGACCACTAGTAGCGTAAACGGCCGCTAGGCCGCTAGGCTGTAAAGGCTGCTAGGTCGATGGTAGTTGTATAAACGGCCGCCAGGGTACTCATGCCAAAAGGCAGTTTGAGTAGATTACGATGCAGCAGAAGGTTTTCTGCATTCATGAATTCAAAGGAAGTGAGTTGGCAGTTGCATTGTAGCGGGCATTTCGTCTCCGATTCGGAAATGAACTACCAACTAGGAAACGTATGAACTGTTGGTTTAAGCAGTTTCAACAAACTGGATGTCTCTGCAGAGGAAAAAGCCTGCGTTGACCTCGAGCTTGGACATGCTGGAACAATGGCTTTTTCCTCAACTTACCGAAGTTTCACATGACTTTATTTCCCAACAGACAGGAGCTCCACTCCATTGGCATCGTCATACATGAGAAGTTTAAATCATCTCCTGCCTCACGACTGGCTCTGCACATCTGGCCACAGAGGTCTCCTGATCTAACTCCCTGTTACTTCCTCTTGTAGGGCTTTGTTACGGAGTCTGTTGACGTCCCACCAACAAATCTCGCCAATCTTAGAACAAACAGCATCGTTTATCTACACTCTTGGAAAATGAAAAAAGAACATGAATTCGTCGACCCAGCAGAGGGAAATTTTATTGACACACTCTTGGGCACGTATACCACACACGATCACAAGGAAAAAGGAATACCCACGTGAGTAAAGTCAACAGAGCGAGCGCAATGTCGGCGCTAGTACTGTGTGTACCGTCCTTTTGCAGCAATGCAGGCTGCAATTCTCCCATGAAGACGATCGTAGAGCTGCCGAATGTAGTCTTGAGGAATGGCCTGCCATGCAGTGTCCACCTGGTGCCTCAGCTGGGCCAGATTCCGAGCCAGTCGTGCAGCCCGCACAAGATAGTGTTTCACCCGGTCCCAAACATGCTCAATGGGGGACAAATCTGGGGATCGTGCTGGCCAGGGTAGTTGGCTTACAACTTGAAGAGCACGTTGGGTGGCACGGGAGACATGTGGACGTGTATTGTCCTGTTGGAAAAGCACGGCTCCCTGTTGGTGCATGAACGATAGCAAGACCGGTTGAATAATGGTTTCAGTGTACCGTTCACTGTTCAATGTTCCCTCCACTATCACCAGTGGAGAACGGCCAGTGTAGGATATGGCTCTCGACACCATGAGTCCGGGTGTTAGTCCTGTGCTCATCCGTTGTACACACTCCAGATTTTGGCGTTCCTCTGCACGACGCCACACACGCGTGCGACCGTCATTGGCACCAAGGCAAAAGCGAGTCTCATCACTGAAGACACACGTCTCCACTCGTCCTTCCACAAACGCCAGATCGTGACACCACTGGAGGCGGGCTGAGCGATGGGGAGTGAGCGGAAGACGCCCTAACGGCACGCGGGATCGGAGCCCTGCTTCACGGAGACGGTTGCGAATGGTTCTCGATGATACCACTGGAGCAATAGTGTCCCTAATTTGTTGCGAAGTGACGGTGCGGCCCTGTACGGCACTTCGTAAGATGTGACGGTCTTGGCGTGCATCTGTGTGTCGCCGCTGTCCGGACCCAGGTCGACGGGCATGTGCACCTTCTGCTGACCACTGGCGACAACATGGATGCACTGTGGAGACCTCTCGCCCCATGCATTGCTCAGTTTTGCGGTATGTCCATCCGGCCTCCCGCAGGCCCACTATACACCCCCGCTCAAACTCCGTCAGTTGCACAAACGGTTCACGTACACAGTGTCGCGGCATGCTGACAATGTTGAAGACACACAATGAGCTCCGTATAGCACGGCAAACTGGCTGCCACTGGCTCTGGCGGTGAACAACCGCTGAGCAGCTTGCAACATTCCACGGTTGATAACACAGTTCCTGGTATGTCAGCAGTGTGGCGCGTTTGATCATCGCATAGTCACTTGCGTCTATGTGTTCTTTTTCCATTTTCCAGGAGTGTATTTGCTTTGTCAAATTGGACAGGATACTAACAAATGTTTTGAAAAAAGCTAATCAGATTTCAATATATGTTTAAAAGCATTAATATTTAAGTCCGAGAAACAAACCTAGTAATATACGAGAATAAAGTTTTATGCGAATATGGCCTTTTCACTTCCCTTAAACGCAGCAAAAGTTGTGTGAAAAGAAAGTAAGAAAGAACTTTAATTCGAATAGAGGACACCCAAATGCAGTTTTCGAGAAGAAAAAGGGGTTGCTATTGTACAGAACATGTAAGAAGTGGTTCCAGGGATAGCACAGTCGGAGGTAGTTCAGCAGAAAATAAACAGGTACCGAAATAACTGATATCTACACATACCAAGGATGGACAACTAAAGGCGTCCCAGATTAGTTTTAGATAGAGAGAAATACAGGAAGACTTACGAACAGATGAAAGAAGTTTATGAAAGAAGTTAGCAGGAGAGCTTCTGTAAAGTTCGGAAAGTAGGAGACGAGGTACTGGCAGAAATAAAGCTGTGAGGACGGGGTGTGAGTCGTGCTTGGGTAGCTCAGATGGTAGAGCACTTGCCCGCGAAAGGCAAAGGTCCCGAGTTCGAGTCTCGGTCTGGCACACAGTTTTAATCTGCCAGGAAGTTTCACGAAAGGAGGACTACACCAGTATAAGGGGAAAGGGGGCTTATTGTGTTGTAAGCAAAGAAGCAGTGACAGCAGAATCGATCTGTGAGGAGAAGGATTTCAACCCATTTAGAGCTACTCATAGTGACTGTTGGTGTTGTGATCGTCCAGTGGAAACGTGAACGAACTATCAGTGCTAAACCAAGACCAGGCGTATCTCACGTACTGACAAATAAGGGGCCCAACGAGCATTGCTGGCGGTGCTTGCAAAATATCGCACGAAATCAGCTGAAGGAATCACTCCTGAGTCCCAAAGTGGTACCAGTAGTCCAGCTAGCAGAATGACTGTCCGTAAGCACTTAAAGATAACGATGTAGAGTGGTTGAGCTCCTCATAGGCCACACATTTTGATAGCCAGTGCTGATCGACGTTTGAGGTGGTTTAAAAAGGGACGAATGGAAACGATTGAACTGGAGTGGCGAATCACATTCTACCCTGTGGCTATCCAATAGAAGGACCTGGTTTTGGTCAATGCCTGGAAAACGATACCTGCCATCATGTGCAACGTGAACAATGAAGTACAGAGGAGGCTATGAGAGAGATTTTTGTTGTTAGCGTGTGGTCCCCTTATTGCGCTTCAGAAATCACTAAGTTCGGATGAATGTGATTACATTTTAAAGCCTCATATACTGCCTCTACAGTTCGTAGACGATGATTATTTATATCAGGTCAGCATGATAATCCATGCTGTTATAAAGCAGCATCTGGGAGGCAATGGTTTTTGGACGTTACCACTCCCAAATGGGCTGACCTTGTCAGAGTCCCAACCAGAACCTCATCGGCTTCCTCTGGGATAGGGTTAACGTTGACTTCACTCCATTTCGACACCACTAGCTTCACTGGTTTGGATCCTTTAGGAAGAATTGGCTGCGGTTCTTCCTCAGACATTGGGACACCTGTTTGATAGCGTTCGAAGCAGAGCTCAAGTCATCATAAAGGAGAATGATGATCACACTCTCATACTAACGTCCACTAATATGTGTCCAGCGGCTTTTGATCGGAAAGCGAATATACTGTAGGACACATATTTCTTTTGTAGAACGATAAAGAAATGAAATCTCGTCTGGTCGAATGCAGCTAACGCAACGGATACTACATTGACAAAAGACTATTACGTAATAAATTTTATTACCTTGTATTCAGTCAGATTTTTACAATAGCGATATTGTCAGGGTGAGAAGTGCTAGGCCTGAAACACATTTCAACCCTTCTGGTTACGTCGAAAGTTTGTGATCGCTTTCTCCTTACGGCGACGATTCTCTCTAGAACCAAAGGTCGTCACTGGAGTTGGTGCTTGGGTGAGGGGACAGCGTGCGACAGCAGCGCCGCGTCGCGGCAGTAAGCCGAACGAAGCGAACCGCAATTACGCAGCCACAATTAATGGTCTTTGTCGCGGCTGCCTCCGGGACGAAGCGAACGCGCGTCGTGACAGGCAAGTAAAATGAAAATAAACCCGAGGAAGGAATGAAAGAGATGCTGGCGGGCGGCCGTAATTAACGACGGGACTTCTCATTTCGTCTTACAGCAAATGAGTGGTGGAATGGGACAAAGAATCGAGAGCAGCATATCGCCACCGTCGATGTCAGAGTAAGGTGGATGAACTCAAAGGCTGTGAACTGAGAAGTATCTGCAACTGAGGAATGGAAGCGGAATGTTTAGCCACCGAATCAGTCATCCAGAAACTGTAAAACCATTTAACGGTGGCGAGTAATAACGAAGACAGCTTCAATATCATTGATTTGAAGAGAATATCCGACGAGATGCAAAATTTGTTTATAGCCTGGATCTGCCCGTTTCAGATACTAGGTCGGGGATCCTGAGTATTGATTATTAATTGGGAACTCTTGGCAGGTAGGACAAACAACATGCATTGAACAGCGGTGTGTTTCGTCATGGGACTGTTTAGTCGACACGAGAATATTAAACCAATGGTCAATTAGATCATATGGCAGACGTTACAAGAGAGACTTTGCTCACCACGGAGAGGTTTACTATCGAAATTCCAGGAAGAATCAGACAACATAGCATTTCCTCCCCTACACGTATCGCGAAATGAACACACCCCTAAGATATCAGAAATTAGAGCTAATACGGAAGTAGGTGATATTTATTTATTTATTTATTTCTACTTCACATTACAACCTATTACCTAATACGGAGGTTTGGCGGCATCAGCCTTCTCACGCTTCATGCAGGTATGGAAGAGTGAAGGGTGGAACGTATAGCGGTTCAATAAGTATTCTCCTGCTAATAATGTAACGTGATTTGTGGAGACTAGGCATATTTGTAGACACTGCGACTTCCCATCATCATTCGTGACCAAAGTCAACACGAACTGTTCAGGAAGTGTCAGCTACTTCTTCACTAATTATTTCCAAAATTGAGTTCCAACTTCATCTGAAACCACGATAATCGAGAAGTAACAGGATGTTAAATGTGCTAGTAACAAAGTGAAGTCAGAAATAGAAAGAAGAAATGGTAAGCAAATACACGAAAAACTTCTTGAATAGAGATATTTTTAAGCTATTTTGCAATGATAATGCCATAAAAGGATCATCATGTTGAAGTTTAACCACTAAATCTTTCTTGTCGAATTTGTTGTGTTAAATGTTGGCATTGCAAAAAAAGGTTCAAATGGCTCTGAGCACTATGGGACTCAACTTCTGAGGTCATTAGTCCCCTAGAACTTAGAACTAGTTAAACCTAACTAACCTAAGGACGTCACACACATCCATGCCCGAGGCAGGATTCGAACCTGCGACCGTAGCGGTCACGCGGTTCCAGGCTGCAGCGCCTAGAACCGCACGGCCACTTCGGCCGGCTTGGCATTGCACTTTCCACGTTCGTTCTCCATAGTGGTCCGACATTTCGACAATTTCCAACGTTGCCTCCGCCAGGAAAGAAAGTCACTGTTGAGGCAGTGATGGATTCACATTGATGTAGCAGTGCCAGTTGCGAACACAGATTACACAGCCATGACGTCAGAGTCCTAGTTGCTTCCTGTCAGTGTGACATTGGTTGCGCGGGCAGTCGGTGTCGGCACACCTCGCCTGATCCCTACTTGCTCTAGCAAGAGGAACCCAGAGAAGGCGATGCCGGACCTTATGGTCTGGCAAGCATTTGTCTTGATCCTACTTACAGGCATGACTCAAGCAGTCAGTCTGAACACAGAGTAATCAAAGGTTATCATGGGGATAGACAGGGTTGTTATGATTAAACTTTCGCTATTTGAGAGGGCTCCCATGAAAAAGAGTGCTCACAGGACAATGAAATTTGGGGAAAGATTTTTAAGGCCATGCAGAAGAGAAAAATCGAATAAACCATTGAAAGAAACTCATTTTCATTCCTACGTGAGAGAGTAACATTTCTTAGCTGCGTACCATATTCACATCCCAGATTACAAATTACAAATGTTTTTCAGTGTGACGGCCACCTGCATCCATGACAGGCTGGAACCGCTCTATTGCTACCCAAAACATCTCAGATGGGATGTTGGCTACCTCCCCCGCTATGCTCTTCTACAATCTCCAACGTGTGTTAGTGTCCCACTGAGAAACCCGTCCGACAGGTAAGCCCACAGCCAGATCACACGGCTTGAAATATGGTGATCTCGGTGGTCTCGCTATTTGGAACAATCGGCCAATGATTCGGTTATCTCCAAATATGTTACGCAGTAACTGAGTGACGGCGCGAGAAGTGTCAGGTGGAGCTCTATTGTGCATCGAAATAGTTGACTCTACAGAACCTCTCTCCTGTAGAGCAAGAATCCACGTAGGTGTTGCAGATCACAGTAACGTGTGGCGTTCACGCTGCGTGTCCTTCATTCTCGGGGTCCGAGTTGCTCAAAGAAAAATAGACCAATAATGAACTGTGCCATCAAGCCTCACCACACAGTGAAATGTTCACTATGCAGGGGAACATCACGAACGTTCGCTGGCGGTGTCGATCCTCCAATGCGACACTTGTCAGTGTTCATTGCACCAGCGAGTGTAAACTGCTCTTCATCACTCTGCAGAAATGTTCCAACTCCACATGCCGTCAGTTTCAGCGCTTGCAAGAAACGCGGGAGTAAAGTCCACTCGAACATCTGTGCTGCGTGGCAAAATCTCGTGGGTAGTGTGAAGTTTTTACGGATGCAGCTCTACAATTTTTCGCAGCACATTTTGAACGGCGGACCGCGAAACTGTTGTGACACAGTTCATGGTTCAAATGGTTCAAATGGCTCTGAGCACTATGCGACTGAACTTCTGAGCTCATCAGTCGCCTAGAACTTAGAACTAATTAAACATAACTAACCTAAGGACATCACACACATCCATGCCCGAGGAAGGATTGGAACCTGCGACCGTAGCGGTCACTCGGTTCCAGACTGTAGCGCCTAGAACCGCACGGCCACTGCGGCCGGCGTAGTGCATGAAGATAGCACATTGCGTCCAACATTTTCAGCTGTGGCAACAGTAACTTCTTCAACAATGTGTTGTGAAGTGTACCGTCGGCCTCTTCCCAAATCGCCAGTTAATTCCAACTTTCGAACCATGTTCTTTAGCCCCGGTGCGGACAGAGGCCATCTCCATATCCCTCTAATGCGTCGATACCCGCGCAGAACAGCAGCGCTATTGCTGTTGTTTTGATAAAACAGCTTTACGTGTGAAGTCCTCCTCACTTTGTCCAGACCCGTGCTGACTGCCTACCTCTGTAACGCACACTGATGCTCGTGTTGAAACCAGCACCGGCGCCTAACGGAAGTCATGACGTTAACTCCACTGACAGCACAAATCCTGAAGAGCACAGTCTGAACATCATTGCCATAAAGTTGGGTGAAGACACGGTTAATAATTCTCCTGTACACTGGCTCAAGTAAAGCAAGTCTACTATCGTGCCTGTAGACTAGACTTGCTGTCCTTACGACACCCGCTTACTACGTGGCGCTCACATTCCGCCAGTAGCAGGGATATCGCCTGCTAGTTAGACAGCCAGCTACACACGGCAGCTCCTATCTAGCTCCGCGCCACCTGTCCGTCAAAGCAGCGCGCAATAGCCGCGCCCGTCTCTCATCCTCTCCGCGAGCAAACTTAACATTTCTTCTTTTAAAATGTGTAAAATTAAATAAATACGTTTTTTAGTTTACTGCGAATATTACTTTTTGAAGCACGATAAACATTTTCTTTGTTTAATTACAAAGAGTGGGGATAATATGGAAAATGTTCTCAAACATAATTTTGAACGTCGAATGTGGAGTATATATACGAGATTTGGAAAGCTTCCTAATACCAAACGCTGACTGGAAGTATCTTGCATGATGAGGGGCCCTGTAGTCTGCAGGTTGACAGAAACTGTTCCGTCAGTGGAGGCGCGCCTATTTGGTAAAACATCCACACCACGTCTCCGTACGACTTATCGCCAGCCACGGGTGGGTCTTGAACCTGTCCTGGAGAGTGGAGGCGTGTTCCAGCCCGAATTAATGGAGCGCTCTGTTAGTTCAGAGACAGGTCTCCGTGCCGGCGCTGACGTACGGCGTGGTAGGAGGTCCACAAAACCTCAGGCGTGATGGGGATGTTTTGGACTTTGCGAGGGCAATAAGGAATCAACTTTTACACTAGTGTGGCCAGTGTAGCGGGCTGTGTGTAGCCTTCTTATCTTGAGAAATTGCAACTCTATTGGAATTTTTGTAAGAATCCTTAGATACTTCTGTAGAACTGATATTTTCGTGTTTATTAGTGAAGGACTGTGCTGCTGTTATTACGCAAGCGGACGCGCGACGTACTTTGTACAGATGTAAAGAACAGCTGTTTTATGTTACTAAGGCAACCATGTATGAGCAAAATCGCAGTTTAATCTTCATCAAACAACGAAAAAATAAACCTACATTATATGAGCTAAATCTCTGTTTAATTAAACAGTAATAATATCCCCCAGGCTGTGGCTAAGCCATGTCTCTGCAATGTCGTTTCTTCCAGGAGTGCCAGTTCTGCAAGGCTCGCTGAGGAGCTTCTGTGAAATTTTGAAAGTAGGAGACAAGGTACTGGCACTGTGAGGACGGGTAATGAGTCTTGCTTGGGTAGCTTAGATGGTAGAGCACGCCGTGAGACAAAGATCCCGAGTTCGAGTCTCGGTCCGGCACACAGTTGTTATCTGTCTGGAAGTGCCAGTAATAAAGTAAACTTTCATTAAATCAGATTGTTACTGCGTAAAAGTGTTACTCCATAGTAATGGCCCATTCGAAGAAATAAACACCACAGCTGCAACAGATCCCAGCCACCAGCTTATTAGATTGCTAATTATCTCATGACAGCTGCCTCATTGTGGGATTGTGCTTCTGGCTCGGAACCTGGGTCATTTTCTGCAGGTATCGGAAGGTTTTCTCATCCAGTTCGTTGCCTGGGTCAGAATGTATGGCATGGGACCAGCCATGCGTAGCGTTCTAGATATGAGATGCACACAGACGTATATTTCATGATGTTATGAATGCAGTTATCCTGTTAGTTTGGTCACGGTACGTGGTAGTGGCTGAGTGAGGTAGGCAAAATCCGCGAAATATTGAGCAATAAATACTCTTAGGTAATACTAAATAGTATGCACCGAAGCGCCAAAGAGACTGGTATAAGCATGCGTATTCAAATACAGGCTGAATACGGCGATGCGGCCGGCAACGCCTGTATAAGAGAACAGGTGTCACGCTCAGCTGTTAGATCGGTTACTGCTGCTACAATGGCAGGTTATCAACATTTAACTGAGTTTGAACGTAATGTTATCGTAGGGGCACGAGCTATGGGACACAGCATCTCCGAAGTAGCGACGAAGTGAAGATGTTGCTGTACGACTATTTCGCGAGTGTACCGTGAATATCAGGAATCCCTTAAAATATCAAGTCTCCGACATCGCTGCGTCCGAACCATTTAACGAAACATCATCGATACGGGCTTTCCGAGCTGAAAGCCCACTCGTGTATCTTTGATGACTGCACGACACAAAGCTTTACCCCTCGCCTGGGCCCTTCAACACCGACATTGGACTATTGGTGACTGGAAACATGTTGCCTGGTCGGACGAGTCTCGTCCGAAAGAGCAGACACCATTGATGATCTGCAGACGTCTAGAACGAAATTAGGATTTATTAATACCTTGAGCTGCTGACGGGCTTTGATATATAGCAACGGGGACTGGTAAAATGTGTGCCCGACCAGGATAGAGCGTCCTGCATGTAGGCAGGAGATCCCGGGTTCAAGTGCCGGTCGGGGCACACATTTTCACCTGTGCCCTTTGATATATATCAACGCCCGTCAGCAGCTGAAGGTATTAATATAATTCTAATTTCGTTCTATACGGCTGCACGTCATCAGTGGTACCTCCTCTTTCGGATAACATCAACGCCTGTCAGCCACTGAATTTATTATATTCCGATTTCAGATACTAGCCGAGCCATGCCACGTCGAGTTGCGGTACTTCCGTGTACTCATGGGGACTTTACACGATGTTAGGGAGGTGTACCAGTTTCTTTGGCTCTTCAGCGTATACGACTTACGAACATTACCATATATGTAAAAATGTTTTGATTGTATCACACATGATGCAATTTAGTGTCGATAGAGTCTTCAACGTGTTTCATCAGTACTGTGGTGGATCGAGGTGAGTGACTGTGGTTGGCAGATACCTCAGTGTACTGCGGGGTGTAGAACACTTAGTTCTCTTAGAAAAGGCTATATTCTCCATGAAATTTGAACTTTACCGTATTACTTAATACACTCGCTTACACAATTCTCTCCCTGTTCCACCCACGCTGGCATTAACGTTGCGTTTCGCGACATATTTTACCTCAGTAATACTCTCTTAACATAATGCTTTTTAAATTAAGCTCGAAATGCTCGGAAGTTGCTTTATTTCATTAGGCATCTACTTTTCATTGCATATACTTAATATATTGTTTTCACAATACTTGCTTACAGACTATATATGCAGTTACTGACAAAAACGCGTTAAATCGTGAAAAGGATTATACATACGAAGAATAAGCGAAATGCTTATGCGGAATCACTGTAGACAACCTTTCGGTTACTCATTTGTTGGTTACGAGTGGTTTTACCTTGTAGTCTATCTGGATTTATTTTCTTTGTGTCTCTGTTGATTGTAGGCAAAGTTAAACAACGAAAACGCACTGGGACATTCAAAACTGATATATTTATTAAACTTTGAATGATGAAACTGCGCAAGCATCGTATGGTGTCGGACGAATGAAACAATAAACGCATTTTCACATGTACGGTAAGGTCCCTAACTAACAGCGTGAGACCAAGCGTTATCTACAAACACAACAACGAGTGGGTGGCAGTCGATCATACAGGAAAGTCTGTCAGTAAAAAAAGTGCCTACGGCCTTCCCAAACCATTTTTTCCCATTCGTGGTAGATGACGCTGTGATGGACAAATATATATCAACTGTTCCTGTTTTTGCCCTTAAGACACAATGCATTTGATTCTACATTTCATTTACGATGTAAATGTAAACTTTGTATTAAAAAGTACATACTGATCTTCAGACGTTGCTTGAGTGTGTTGTGAATGTGTACGGTGCAAATAAAAGACATTTCTGGCAAATAAGCTACCTTTATGGTAACGTAGTTTTCTGTTTCCTACGGGGTTAACTGTGATAAGTGTCCAAACCACGTGAATGCTTCGCCGGGCGCTATGGCCGAGCGGTTCTAGGCGCTTCAGTCTGGAACCGCGCGACCGCTACGGTCGCAGGTTCGAATCCTGCCTCGGGCATGGATGTGTGTGCGGTCCTTAGGTTAGTTAGGTTTAAGTAGTTCTAAGTTCTAGGGGACTGATGACCTCGGATGTTAAGTCCCATAGTGCTCAGAGCCATTTGAACCATTTTTGTCTTCGTCCTTGCCAAACCCTACCTTAGCCAGCAAGGTCGCCTGGTCTCTCCCCAACTGAGAACGTTCGGAGCATTATGGGCAGCACCTTCTCTACATGGACACTCTGCAAATTACATTTAAGTGCCTGGCAGAGGGATCATCGAACCACCTTCACAATCTTTTATTATTCCAATCTCGTATAGCGCGCGGAAAGAACGAACACCTATATCTTTCCGTACGAACTCTGATTTCCCTTATTTTATCGTGGTGATCGTTCCTCCCTATGTAGGTCGGTGTCAACAAAATATTTTCGCATTCGGAGGAGAAAGTTGGTGATTGGAATTTCATGAGAAGATTCCGTCGGAACGAAAAACGCCTTTCTTTTAATGATGTCCAGCCCAAATCCTGTATCAGTTCTGTGACACTCTCTCCCATATTTAGCGATAATACAATACGTGCTGCCCTTCTTTGAACTTTTTCGATGTACTCCGTCAGTCCTACCTGGTAAGGATCCCAAACCACGCAGCAGTATTCTAAAAGAGGACGGACAAGCGTTGTGTAGGCAGTCTCCTTAGTAGATCTGTTACATTTTCTGAGTGTCCTGCCAATAAACCTCAGTCTTTGGTTAGCCTTCCCCACAAAATTTTCTTTGTTTTCCTTCCAATTTAATTTGTTCGTAATTGTAATTCCTAGGTATTTAGTGGAATTTACGGCCTTCATATGTCACTGATTTATCGTGTAACCGAAGTTTAACGAATTCCTTTCAGCACTCATGCGGATGACCTCACACTTTTCGTTATTTAGGGTCAATTGCCAATTTTCGCACCATACAGATATATTTTTGAAATCGTTTTGAAATTTGTTTTGATCTTCTGACGACTTTACTAGTCGATAAAAGAGAGCATCATCTGCAAACAATGTAAGACAGGTACTCAGATTGTCTTCCCATTCGTTTATAAATATAAGGAACAGAAAAGGGCATAGAACACAACCTTGGGAAAGCCAGAAGTCACTTCTGTTTTACTCGATGACTTTCCGTCGATTGCCACAAACTGTGACCTCTGTGACAGGAAATCACAACTCCAGTCACACAAATGAGACGACATTCCAAAACACGCAATTTCACTATAAGCCGCTCATGTTGTACAGTGTCAAAAGCCTTCTGGAAATCCAGAAATACGGAATCGATCTGAAAGCCCTTGTCAATAGCAGTCAACACAGCATGGGAATAAAGAGCTAGTTGTGTTTCATAAGAACGATGATTTCTCAACCCATGTTGACTGTGTGTCAATAGATCGTTTTCTTCGAGGTAATTCATAATGTTTGAACACAATATACGTTCCAAAATCCTGGTGCATATCGACGATAACGATATGGGCCTGTAATTTAGTGGATTACTCCTACTACGTTTCTTGAATATTGGTGTGACCTGTGCAACTTTCCAGTCGTTGGGTACGGATGTTTCGTCGGGATTTCGACGATCTAACGCGTCAGTTCGACAGAATTTTTGCACGATATCCCTCAGAAGAACATTCAACAACTGTATTTAAAAATGCCGATTCGAATAAATGCCTGAATAAGCACCAGAGGTGGACCAACGCGTTACTTACTTGCTCGATATCTGAAGCTCTTTCTGTTGGATAAATCATCCAGATTGTTCTGTACATGTAATACACATCGACCGATTTTCGTCTCATTCGCGTTATTCCTTCATGGCGTATAGTTTTTTTTGTGTGTTAGATTGTATATCCATATTTCCAGAATGACTACGGAAGATGCTTTATAAATAAAAGCCAAACGCGTCTGGTGAAAATACTCTTCAGTTATTTGCAGTATCCTTAATATGAGAATACCATTTATAAATATTAAACAACAGATTGCAAAAAAGTGTTGACAGTCCTTTTTGAACAACAAAGCATTTTCAGAAGAGAACGCTTCTGCTCAGATAATGTGTTTACCTTTATCAGTTTCAATAGATGGTTCCAATGGCTCTAAGCCCTACGGGACTTAACATCTGAGATCATCAGTCCCCTAGACCTGGAACTACTTAAGCCTAACTGACCTAAGGACATCACACACATCCATGCCCGAGGCAGGATTCGAACCTGCGACCGTAGCAGCAGCGCAGATCCGGACTGAAGAGCCTAGAGCTGCTCAGCCACAGCGGACGGCCAATTTCAATAGATCATCGAACATTGAGAACAGCTGAAATCTCTCAAATTGAATTAAGCTCCATGGCTCGACCGAATCCCTTAACACGCTGCATGGTATTTGCGGCTGAGTTAGCACTTCTGTTAACTATAATTCATCGTACATCGTACGAACAAATTGCCCTGCCAAGTAGTTGGAAGAAATCACAGATCGCACCCGTCTACAAGAAGGGCAGTACAAGTTATCCTCAGAACTACCGTCCAGTATCCTTGATATCGATTTGTTATAGAATCTTCGAATATATTGTAAATTAAAAAATAATCAGGTATCTCGAACAGAACGACCTCCTAATTGCACCCAGTATGGGTTCCGAAAACGTTGATCATATGAAACACAACTCGCAATTTTCTCAGATGACTGCAAAAAGTAATGGACGTCGGCTAATAATTGCAGTATTTTTCGATTTTCGGAAAGTATTTGACTCAGTATCACGGCTATACTATTATCAAAAGTAAGACAGTATGGGGTATCAATGGAAATTTGTGACAGTTGAGTATATTTGATAAGGAGAATGTAGCTTGTAATCTTGGATGGAGAGTCATCATTAGGTGTCAAAGTAACTTAGAGTGTGCCCCAGGGAAGTGTCTTGGGAGCCTTGCTGTTCATATTGTGCAGGGTGATGCAAAAGTCCGTATTATTTCAAAAGTCAATACTTCACGGAATAATAGAGGTAGGGAGAGCCGCGCGGGGTAGCCGCGTTGTCTTGGGCGCCTTGCCACGGTTCGCACGGCTCCCCTCGTTGGAGGTTCGGGTCCTCCCTCGGGCACGGGTGTGTGTGTTGTCCTCAGTGTAAGTTAGTTTAAGTTACGGGCAGATGATCTCAGCAGTTTGGTCCCATAGGAACTTACCACAAATTTCCAAAATTTAGGTTTTTACTGAAACTAAAGAAAGTGCAAATGACAAATAATACTGAGTTAATAACGAGCATAAAAACCGATATAGGCATTAGTGAACACAGGGTTATCGTAGCGATACTGTGTATTCTAATCACCAAATCCTCAAAAAATATACCTATTCAAAAAAGCAGATAAAAATTCACTTGACGCCTTCCTGAGAGACAATCTCCAATCACTCCAAATTAATAATATAAGTGTAGATCAGATGTGGCTTGCATTCAAAGAAATAGTATCAGCAGCAATTGACAGATTTGTACCAAAGAAAGTAACAAACGACGGAGCTGATCCTCCTTGGTACACGAAACGCGTTAGAACACTGTTGAAGAAACAACGAAACAAACTTGCCAAATTTAAACGATTTTGGAGACAATCTGAGTAGCCGTCTTCGGTTGTTTGCAGATAACACTGTCGTTTATCGACTAATAAAATCATCAGAAGATCAAAACAAACTGCAAAACGATTTAGAAAAGATATCTGAATGGTGCGATAAGTGGCAATTGACGCTAAATAACGAAAAGTGTGAGGTCATCCACATGAGTGCTAAAAGGAATTCGTTAAACTTCGGTTACACGATAAATCAGTCTAATCTAAAAGCCGTAATTTCAACTAAATACCTAGGTATTACAATTACGAACAACTCAAATTGCAAGGAACACATACAAAATGTTGTGGTGAAGGGTAACCAAATACTTCGTTTTATTCGCAGGACGCTTAGAAAATGTAACAAACCTACTAAGGAGACTGCCTACACTACGCTTGTCCGTCCTCTTTTACAATACTGATGCGCAGTGTGGGATACTTACCGGGTAGGATTGACAGAGTACATCGAAAAAGTTCAAAGAAAGGCAGCACGTTTTGTATTATAGCGAAATATGGGAGAGAGTGTCACAGGATTGATACAGGATTTGGGCTGGAAATCATTAAAAGAAAGGCGTTTTTCGTCACGACGGAATCTTCTCACGAAATTACAATCACTAACCTTCTCCTCCGAATGCTAAAATATTTTGTTGACACCGGCCTACATAGGGAGGAACGATCACCACGATAAAATAAATCAGAGCTCGTCCAAAAAGATGTAAGTGTTCATTCTTTCCACGCACTATACGAGATAGGAATAATAGAGAATTGTGAAGGTGGTTTGATGAACCCTCTGCCAGGCAATTGAATGTGACTTGCAGAGTATCCATGTAGATGAAGATGTAGATTATAACCACCCCGTATATAAACAAGAAAAGTACTTCTTTAACCATGACAACGGTAGGAGCAAATGTGATCGAATAACTGAAATGTGTTCCGCATTTAAAAGTTACAAATAAACAGGACAACGAATATTAAGCAGGGAAATAGGGAGATTAGAGTGCACTCGTACTCAATATAAATTTTCACATGTGATAAATTATTAGTTGAAAATAAGAGTCACAAAACTGTATCAAGGAAGCCACTGTATGGTTGGGACGAGCGACTTACACTACCGGAAAAAATCGTAACATCAGAAAATAGTTAACTTAGAGCAATGAGATCTCGAGAATGCATCCGCCTAGGTAACATACTTAAATGATTAACTTTGCAAAATCGCAGGTTAATGTAAGCGCGAGATGAGACACACACTTTTCCGTTAGTGTATCGACAATCAGAATCAACAGGGGAGCACAGTTGTTCGTTACCTAGCTTGTGGTACGTTTCATCTCGCGGGGTTATGCGCGGCGGTCGTCCCATGTGGGAATATTTACGAAGCTTATTTAGATTTCTAGCAGTTGCCTCACAACCAAGGGACATCTATTGAAATCTTTGATCGCAACCGGAGGATTTTTGAGTTACCCCAGACAAAAAGCAAAGCATAGTGTATGTGAAAGTGTATTTGACTATGAGTACTCAGTGTAATGTCGATGTGGTACTGGACGTATGCGGAGTACCTATCGCTATCGATTGCAGGCAATGCGAAGCAAGGGGAATTAAGAGTATGTCTCGTCATGCTGGAAACAAAGACACGCAAAGAAACCTTCTGTCTCTGGCTCCAATGTAATCTTTGTAATAGTACCCACTACTGTATATGTCTGATTCCATTGCTGCTACAACAGTCATTTGCTTTCCTGACGTGGTAACAGTTGATATAGTCGAAAGTTCTGATTGTTGTGGAGAATTAACATGACAAGTGCAGTGATAACATTTAATATCATTTTAAGTTTGGTCTGAATACCGAGTACCACGTGGTACCAACGTGGTACCATGCTGTGCAAATCACTGTGAAGTGGATGGCAGGGGGAATTCCCACTAAACAAAAAAGGATTGAGGTTTCTTCCTGCTCCATTCGCGTATAGAGTGCGGAAAGAAACTTTTCTTAATTGTGTTTGTATATGCTGTAATTAGTTTAACCTTGTATTTTCGGCACCTAAAGGGGTTGGACACAGGGTTGGACAAAGGTCTGGACGTACGGTTGGACAAAAGTTTGGAAACTGTACCACGTTGGTATACCAGGGCACCGACAGTGTGTTGATGGTACCTCTTTGGCTTCCTCTTATCTTGAGGACTCAATACTGACACTGTCCGATTTTCGAATATATGAGCCACTGCTAGAAGGGAGAGCCACATTACGTTTTCCGTTTCTTTAATATATCTTTTTCCTCACCATTCCTCTTCTAAAGTGTTTTTCTCTTCCGTATTTGGTTTTAATATTGGCCATGTCGTGACTCTCCCTGTTACACAACATCTTGAGCAAGATAATCGCAAATATTACATTAATCGTTTCTGCATCTCGTTTGTTGTGTGTGTCGCACATTTTTCACGCAAATTTCGAAAGTGTTCTTTCATGATATTATCAGTGGATGAACTTTGCATTGCTTTCGGCTCTGGACCATAATTCCCACTTTCCTGTTCCTCTTGAATGTACCAAATCTCGCGTTATGCAATTAATTCCGCAAGTATGAGGCGCGTGATTAATCGTCGTCCGCAGAGGGGCAGTTTGCACCATCAGCGAGACTGCACTAACAGCTTGTTGAATATAACATGGAAGCGGGGACATGAGGGGACGCAGTCCAATTGCTGCATTTGATTGCTATCCGCTGAATGGTCAAGCGAAGAGCCATCTCGTTGCAAATGTTCTTTTCTGTAATATTTGTTTTTATATTATGTTGTTTCGATGGATCGCTGAACGAACTATCAACGCATCTGACGTTGATTAAATGACTTCACGAGTCCCGAGTGGAACTGACATCTAATCAAAACATTTAACTCACAGATTTAGCCTTTCATCTCATTTCTTAAAGCCCCCTGCATTCTTCGCTATGCTATTTCCTCCCTGCTGTAAAATGGAAACTTTGATGGTCATAAAGGTTAAAATTACTAAAATTCTCCAAGCTATTATGTCGTAGTCTTCTGGGATTTGTCAAGGAACTCCGTGTGCTCTTGAGTGCAATCAAACCTAAAATCATATCTGATGACGTACGCTACACACGTATAGGAATCATGGATTGTCTAACAGATTCATGAGGATCACGGTGCAATAGCCGAGAAAGTTTTAGTAATTTCGATCGATTTTCTTCCTTCTTGAAACAGTTATTTAACAAAGTGTCATTACTTCAGTTCCGGACTGTCACCGGTAAATAGTACACAATAAATAAAACCTTCTTCTGTCGCAGTTTACGACTATCGCTGATACATTTAACAATAAAATGATATTTCCACTATTTTACTCATGTTTCTCCAGTTCTCATTTTTGGAGACTAGGACATTTTTTAACATCAATAATTTTGCTCGCTATGCTAATTAGTATTTGTTGCCCCTTGCCCTGAACATAGTAAGCTATTCTAGTCCCCTTATGTCAGCGCTCTCCGAGTTTTCCTACAAATAACTGCTATCGATTGTCTTTTGGTGGTTTTTGGTTCAAATGGCTCTGAGCACTATGGGACTTAACATCTGTGGTCATCAGTCCCCTAGAACTTAGAACTACTTAAACCTAACTAACCTAAGGACATCACACACATCCATGCCCGAGGCAGGATTCGAACCTGCGACCGTAGCAGTCACGCGGTTCCGGACTGAAGCGCCTAGAACCGCTAGACCACCGCGGCCGGCTTTGCTGGTTTTTGTTGTTTCCTGTTGATAATATTCACCACTTGCCTTCTTTTAACCAGCTGTAACCCGGAAACTATCGAAATCTGTCTTCCCAACTACGTTGTGAAATAAGGTAACTGAAACTCGTTTCCAGGAAGAAAAATATGACAGTGAAGCGTCACAAATTTTACTTTTTAAGTGAAGATGGTTTAAATCTGTGGCTACACTGGATTTGTTTTGTATAAAATATCTAGAAAAGAAAATAGAAAGAGGAAGCAGCGGTAAAAATACTATAAATATCTATATGAGGCTAGTGACTGAGGGCCACTGGTTGTAAATTTCTACAGTGTCCCTTTTAATGAGATCAGAGCTGTCAGTTACAGCAGAAGGAGCATCTGAGACGCACTACATACACTCCTTGTTTCCAAAACCTGGCCTGGTCTGGACTTCAGGAAATTTCACATCTGGTTGTAGACAAGGGGTGCCACCAGCACCGATGATGAAAAAACGTCTTAATTGTCTATCAGAGGCAAGTGAGCGGAAACCACTGCACAGCGCCAAGGAGCCGTACATCTAGACACTCTGGTCTGCCGACCCTTCTCCAACTTTTCTTCAGAAAACACTACAAGCTAGAGCAATCAGTTTAGATGTCCTTATTTGCCTGAGTCCGCATGCATGAACAATCTCTGCAGTATTCTCTAGAAGAGAGAGAGAGAGAGAGAGAGAGAGAGAGAGAGAGAGAGAGAGAGAGAGGGAGAGGGAGAGAGGGAGAGAGCAACAAATTTATGACACTTATAACCAGGTCACACCCATCCTCGAGAAGTGTAGCGGAAGTGATACACACCACTACCGTCCATTGACATATGTCTATTGTAGAATCTTAGAACACACCCCGACCTCTAATGAAACGAGGTATCTCTAACCGAATGACCTCTTCTGTGCCTACAAGCACGTCAAACTTATCTCCCACTGTTACCGCATGCCGTCCTGATAGCCATGGACAAGGCATTCGGACAGAACCAGTATTTACTCACTTCTGACAACCATTTGACTCAGTACTGCACCCACAATTATTAAAGTGGTTGTTACAAAATGTAATTTCTTGCTGGATTAAGGATTTATTGGTACGGAGGACGCTAATGTAATCTCGTATAGAGAATCAGCTACAGATCCAGAATTAACGTCAGATGTGCATCTTGCATATTAATAAAATGGCAGTCAAGATTAATAATACTGTCATACTTTTGCAGATTATTTAGTCATGTGTAATGAAACAGTGTCTGAAACTACACAGGTACTCAGTCAGACACGCATACGATCTAACAGTGACTCAACAATTAGCATCTTCCTTCAAGTACTGAGAAATGCCTTGCACAAAGCTCAAAAAATGTAATATTCTTGCTTGCAAAACATTCCAAGAATTTCTTCTGAAATGTTTGGGACCCATATCAAATAGAACTAAAAGGTGACATTGAAAGTGAACAGAAAAGAGCAGCGCATATAATGACAGGTCTGTTTTGACGTACGACAGAACGTCGCTGAGATGCTGAATGAACCGGGGGACGCTTGGAGGTAGACGTCAACTAATCGTGAAAACACAGCACCAAGGTTTCAAGTAACAGTACCGAGCGAGGCACCTCAGAGTATACCGACGAGACCTGGTTTCTCAGGATGGGGAAGGATAAGGTTACGACTGCTGACGGGGCCGTAATCAGTTACTCTCGGTTGCACAACAAATATGTAAACTTTATTTAAAGAAATTAAAATTTTAAAACAATCTCTTTAAAAAAACACACACACAATTAACTATATGTCGGCTGAAGGCCTTATCACAGAAAAAAATTCCACTATTTTTGGGGCCGAATACTAACAACAATAACCTCAAATAACAAACGGCTGTAGGCCTGAATTAGAAGTCAGGAAAACAATTCCAAATAACATACATTCCAACAAAAACTTTGCTTTTAAGACAAGCTTGCTTTAAAAAAACTTATTGTAACATGGCTGAAGACCTCATTATGAGAGAAGTGAAATTATTGCTCGGCTGAAGGCCACACACAACATCAAATCACAAACGGCTGAAAGCTTGAATTACAAGTCAGAATAACAATTCCAAATAGCACTTTTAAAATAAGTACCTTGCTTTTAAAACAAGTTTGCTAAAAAAACTTACTGCAACACGGCTGAAGGCCTTATCACAAAAGAAGTGAAATTACTGATTGACTAAGGAATGAGGCCAAGCGGTTCCCTGCAAGTGTTGCAAGGGTCGGCCTGGGAAGGTAACTCAAACATAAGGTAAGGTGAGACAGGCAGCCAAGAGTCGTACTGACGTAACAGGATGGCAACTCAAACCAGGGGCAGCTTAAGCGCCGACCGACCGGCTAACCAATCCGCCTAACGTCCGATCACCGGTACAACGATGGAATATTTTTAGGCAATGGTGAAGAGACAGACAGCACTACGTCTTCATGGATCACCCAAGGCCGAAGGAAACACTAGAACCGAGGTAGACCTCACCAAAAAAAAATATGCACAGTACAATACAAGAGGCTGTAGAACTACACGCCGTGTCGAACAGCATCAACGCGACCTAGAAAGGTACACTGCCCGAAACGTAGGCTAAACTCCACGGCAGGTAACTGAGGCGTTAGCGGCCACAAAGCAGAAAATACCGCTGGTTGCACTTCACTAATAAGAAAAATAATAAATTCAGTGATGAATAACAAATAGAGATAGACGGCTGCAATATTTCACCGCCGTCAAACACTTCACTCGTTGCCGCCAGGCTCAGCGGCCATGAGGGCAACAACCCACCGACCAAAGGCGAGATCTCAGAATAGTCGGGGCTGCATTAGTAGTTAACTCTTCACTCTACTTAAACGTCCAGGGTTCGGTGTGCTACGAAGCCGTCGCTCTCGCAGCTACCTCTCCTTGATGCGGCAGCGGCAGCACGCCGCCAGCGGCCCCGGCTTGCCCTCGCGCTGCACCGACCTGCTCGCTGCTGCGCCCCCAACCGAACTCACGTCAGTTCGTCACTCCTCATCAAATCCAGTACGTACGCAACATTAAAATAACTGCTCCTTCAAAAGCACAAGATACGCACGGATCCGGGAAAACAATTCCACCAACAAGTCACAATACTAAAACAAGTCACTGTGAAACAACACGGACGAATTATAAGTCGGCACAAACACAGAGAAGCCAGAAGCAGTCTGGAGACCAAATGCACGTCGCCCGCTGCAACGACTGACTGAACGACCAACCAACGGTCGTCCCCACTCAAGCCAGGCACGGGAAAGATCCCAGTATAAATCGTCGACAGACACTGCCATGAGGTCGGACACACACACACACACACACACACACACACACAGGTGAAAGTTGCACTACTCGAATACCACGGTTCATTCAACTAAAACTCACTGATTCCGGTCCTCGGCGTGGTCGTGCACTCTCGCTACCACATCCTTTCGTCAGACAGTGCATGTGTGTCGCCGGCGGACGGGCGAGTACTGGCTGTCCGGGCCTCACTGCTGCTCCGTCCCAACCCAACTCGCTCGACACACGACGACCCGGAAATACTAGAGGCCACTCCAAAGATAATACCACAGTACGAGCTATAGATAAGCGCTGCTGCTGCCACTCACGGACAAACAAGGTGAGCAAACGTAGTGGCTCCAGTGAATACACTAAGACAGGGGCGGGCAGGAATCCTGCACATGTGCGGTGCACTTGCACGCGTGCAGTTAACAGGTGTTCCACGTGCACACAGGGGCAAGCTGGCCACCCGCTTATCTCCCATCCCCACCATACCTTCTGTCCGCTCCTTCCTCTGTAATGCGTTTTGTTTCCTAGCTTGCTTTATTGAGTGAATGAATAAGGTTAGTAGGAGTGCTTGAAAGAAATCATGGTTTGAAAGAGTACCTATTACCTACGATACGTTTTATTTAATTATCACAGGTGAAGTTTACAATACGTTTAATATCTGGAACAAAATTTCTACATACAGACAAACACAAACAGTTACGTAAATTTTCATCACTGATGTTTGTTCTTAACCGAGACTTATTAATTCAGCAAACGGTTTTCCAGCTCTCGCTATATTAAGCGCAGTCTTATAACTTGCACATACCGTTGGGCTATTATTGTTGTCGTCCTGAAAACTTGAAAACAGTGCTCCATAAAATGTTAAATCAGTTAGATGAGAGACATGACGAGAGAAAGTCGCAGATCTCTCGTGACAACAGCAACTACGACAAATTCAAATGGCTCTGAGCACTATGGGACTTAACTGCTGTGGTCATCAGTCCCCTAGAACTTAGAACTACTTAAACCCAACTAACCTAAGGACATCACACACATCCATGCCCGAGGCAGGACTCGAACCTGCGACCATAGCGGTTGCGCGGTTCCAGACTGTAGTGCATAGAACCGCTTGGCCACTCCGGCCGGCCAACTACAACAGATTCATCTGGTATCGTCAGATCGATCTTCTTAAGCTCAGTCAATTCCCCATCCGCTCAGAATCTGACAAATTTATTATAATGGCCTTCAATACTAAACTTCCGTTGACCAGCGAGAATACTGCCACATATTAAACATGTCGAAATTTCACGTTTTTGCACAAAGAAAAAATGATTCTCCCATTACTTTTTAAAAGATAGCAAATTTCCACTTCTCCGTTTCTTGAAATACAACATTCACTGCATAGTGCTCGCTTCGCATCAACGTCCGCAGCTTAGCCTGGCACTACACTGCCACAACCTGCCGGCTGTCGCCACAGCCCCGGTCGACGCCTGCACGCGAGCAGCACACGTGCAGCGCTGTGCGCTCATGAGCCGCGTGCAACGTTTGCCCGCCCCTGCACTAAGAGAACGAGATGCCACTATCGCTGTTACAAGATGCCAAGTTAAGAACTGCATCAACGTGAGCCGCACACGGCTCAACCGAAGCCCTGTAGGTACCGTCCAAGGAGAGGGACTAGACAAGGGTGTGGAAACATTAAGAACCCAACACATATGTCGCCTGATACGGTGTAGGAAAACCGTTGGCATTGAAAACAGCTTCCAGTCGTCTCAGAAGAGATAAACACTGGTCCTGCATGATTTTCAAAGGAATCGAGGGAATCGTTTCCATTCTTTGTGCGAAACAGTGGTGAGTTCAGATAACTACGTTGGAGGTAGATAGCACTCACGCACCCTTCTCACCAAAGTATATCACAAAGGCCCAACAATATTAAGATTTGGACAATTCGAGCTATGCAGACAGGAGCCCCGTCATCTTGGAACACAGCAATACCATCGGGGAACAAACATTGTACCATTGGATGGACCTGGTCAGCCAAAATGGTCACATTATCCTTGGCAGCAATGTGGCCTTGCACAGTAACCATAGGCCCGTGGAATACCACGACACGACTGACCAAATCATCACCGAACTCCAGCCATGTTTCACTCTTCGGAGTCAGCTCGGCCAGAAGTTGCTAGCAGTGGGAAACAAGACTGAGCCGAGGGGGTTGGGTTGGATTGTTTGGGGGAGAGGAGACCAGACAGCTAGGTCATCGGTCTCATCGGACCAGGGAAGGACGGGGAAGGAAGTCGGCCGTGCCCTTTCAATGGAACCATCCCGGTATTTGCCTGGAGCCATTTAGGGAAATCACGGAAAACCTAGTTCAGGATGTCCGGACGCGGGATTGAACCGTCGTCCTCAAGAATGGGACTCCAGTGTGCTAGCTACTGCGCCACCTCGCTCGGTGACTCGGACGACCAAATGACTTTCTTCCATTGCTCCATAGTCCAGGTTTTATGACCTCGGCCCCGAGTTTTCCTATTACGAGCATTTGCATCATTGGTGAGTGGTTAGGAAATCCCTCTCGCCCTGCAGTTCCCTGCTTCTGGAGCTCTCTTCGTGTTGTTTTAGTGCTGACAGGGTTCGCGAGTGCGACATTTGCAGCTGACGTCGTCTAATTTTTCTTCAAGGTCCTTTTTAAGGAAAGTCACTCAACACACACTTTCGTCTGTGTTGTGCCTTATTGGATGATGTTTCTCCGCTTCCCCTTTATGCGGTAAAATCTTAGACGCGGTACCTCTTGGAACACCCAACGCTAGAGCTACCATGCCTACAGAAGCACCCACCCGTGATACGAGCACCAACAACTCCGACATAATGTTCTCACCACTACATAGAACACTGTTCTCGCCATGAATGTCGCTTCCAACGTACTGAGGACTCTGCACAGATGCCCCTCATGGTAAAATACAATAGTGCCACCTGCAGGCTTGCATTTATGTTCAAACAGGCATTCATCGCGGTGTTTGCATATTTTTGTCCAGCCCCGATAGGTGCCGAGAATACAAGGTTGGACTAATTTCAGCCTACACAGAGGCATTTAAGGAATATTTCTTCCAAAGCTCTATAGGCGAATCGAACAAGGAGATACTTCAATCCTTTTCTCAATGTGAAGCTGCCCTTCCATGCACTTCACAGTGGTTTGCACAGTGTAGTCGTACCTAGGGACCTCAGAATGTAACTTACATATGTGGTCCCTCGATAAGACCATTGCAAACAAAAGTGACGCACTGCTGGAAGAGGAATTTTCTGCTACTGAAGGGATATGAGGTACCGAGCGAAGTGGCGCAGTGGTTAACACACTGGACTCACATTCGGAAGGACGACGGTTCAGACACGTGGCGGGCCACCCTGATTTAGGTTTCCCGTGGTTTCCAAATGGCTCTGAGCACTATGGGACTCAACTGCTATAGTCATAAGTCCCCTAGAACTTAGAACTACTTAAACCTAACTAACCTAAGGACAGCACACAACACCCAGCCATCACGAGGCAGAGAAAATCCCTGACCCCGCCGGGAATCGAACCCGGGAACCCGGGCGTGGGAAGCGAGAACGCTACCGCACGACCACGAGATGCGGGCCCCGTGGTTTCCCTAAAATAGCTTCAAACAAATGCCGGGATGGTTCCTTGAAAGGTCACAACCGCCTTCCTGCCCCATCCTTCCCCAATCTCCTCCCCCGAATCGTCCAACATACATTAGGTGCATCACTGTGTGCGACTGGAGTGGCTCTGCAACTGGAAACGTATTCCAGAGTTGAACTACGCGGGACGGTACGACGTTTATTGGGATAACGTCTAAATTGCACACATATTCACAGTGGCATTCTGGCGGTGTATGGACCAAATGCAATGTCTCCTCCAGCCGTTGTGGAATGGTGCCAACAACTTGACCACCGGCATCAGACGTCGGTGATGCTCATCGGGTTCAAAAATGGCTCTGAACACTATCGGACTTAAGATCTGAGGTCATCAGCCCCCTAGAACTTAAAACTACTTAAACCTAACTAACCTAAGGACATCACACACACCCATGCCCGTGGCAGGACTCGAACCTGCGACCGTAACGGTCTCGCAGTTCCAGATTGAAGCGCCTAGAACCGCTCGGCCACACCGGCCGGCTGCTCATCGGGGAGTAGGCCCATCGACACTGAACACAGGCGATTACTTCCAGATAGTCGAGGGACCTATTCACAGCTTTCATACTGTGACGGTCTCGTACACTGATCAGCAGATGCTCATCTCAAGCGGGTGTTCTCATTCCATCGTCTGGGCAGCAAAAACCATACAGCCAATAGAAGTCAAAAACTATCATGTTAACATATTGTACTTTCCACAGTAGAACAATAAGAAGATTTCGCAACGTAAAATAAAAGCGTAACAGCCAGAAAAGATTACAACAGTGCCAAGTTAATGTAAGTGCAATTTTCACGATAGAGTGTGAAACGCAATGTTAAGTTAGTTATATGAATTTAAAAAAACACGAGGTTACGACCCAGATCTCTAACCGGGCCATTTCAAGAGGAAAATGAAATTTACAGCAACTTATATTTAAAAGCTGGGCGACGGCAGTTTTTACAAAGATGAGTTCTTGACGCAAAGTACAGACACAAATGAACATCACAGTTTTTGAACCGGGCTGGTACCATGCTAGGGAAAGATCCCCCAACGTACAGGTCAAAATTGGACACAGGCGCCTTTTAAATAGTTCACGAGCAAAAAATACCTATATGCGAGGGTCGTTACGAAAGTAGTGCCTCCTATTTTTAATCGTGGAAATTACAGGAGATACATGAATCACGGCAGCACAGCTAAATAGAGCAATATTTCAGCTACAGACTGTTATTCTTGCAAATAGTCATCACCAACGACGAACCAGAGCCTGTCTGCGGCATTTGTAAAGTCGGCACAAGCTAAGGTTAACCACTCCCTTACAGCTTTGGCAACAGTATCTGTGTCTTGAAAATATTCTCCATGTAGTCCATCTTTCAGAAGCCCAAACAAATAGAAGTCTGAAGGTGCTAAATCAGGATGGTACGTGCGTGTGGTAAGACAGTCCATCCAAATTTTGCAATGAGTTGCGTCGTCGTAAAACTGGTGTGCGGCAAGGCGTTATCATATTGCAGGTGAAAGCTGGTCTTCTTCTCTGGCCTTACCCTGGAAATTCGGGCTTTCAGTTTAGTCAGTGTCGTCTTGTAGCGTGCTGAATTGACAGTTTCTTCATGTTCCAGAACATCCAAGAGAACCACACTCTGGCTATCCCAGAAGAATGCGCACACCGCTTTGCCTGTAGACGGCTGTGTCCTGAATTTCTTCTTCGACGGAGAATTCGCATGTCTCCGTTCCATGGATTGCCTTTTGGATTCCGGCTCGTAGTGGTGACACCGCGTGTCATCTCTGATGACCAAGATATTCAGAAAATTGTCACCTTCTGCTTCATATTGGTTCAGCAGGTCCCGACAAATTTCCATTCGATGATCTTTTTGTTCCTCTGTAAGCATTCGCGGGACCCATCTCGCACAGACTTTGCCATAACCAAGACGTTCCAACATTATTTCCAAGGTATTAAAGCCGACCAGCTATGCACAAAATTCTTTGGTCGTTATCCGCCGATCAGCACGGGTGAGTTGAGTTCATCAAGGCGCTCTTCATTGCGAGGGATGACAGCTGTGCAGGGTCGACTGAGTCGTGGCTCGTCATGCACACCCTTTTCATCACCTTGTAAATGCCGTACCCACCGCCTAACATCGCTCACATCTATTGTAGGGTCTCCATATACATTTGCCAGAGCGTCGATGGATTTCAATCGGCCCAATTTCTTCAGCAGTGAGGAATTCAATGACACATCGCTGTTTTATACGCACATCCATATCAGACTCCGTTTTGGAACATGCCTGTGCTGGCCTCAATTACTGCAGAACAACGGAACAACCTGCAAATGAAAGTGGAAGGTTCATGCACTAGCTCTACACCAACGACATCTGGCGCGTACGTCCAAAGTCACCACAAAAAATAGGAGGCATTCCTTACGGAATGGCCCTCGTACAACAAACCGTTGAAGTAAAGCAGTTACAGTTTTAGGGAAGGGATAGCGGCTCGTAAGCAGTTTTTTGCAAAAGACCGCCCATGCGGCAGAGTAGATGGTACACGCCAGTATGACGTACTTCAGGTCCGCCAGCGCCGAGGTGTCCTGACCACAGTGTACAGAAACTATGATTTTCAACCGATACAGGTGGCCGGTTTAACAACCATGTTCGAGCATCACGCAGATGAAGGAGGTAACATGACGTCTAGTAAGCTTCACCAAGGTGAGCCATGGCCGAAGAGAGACGTTCGGTTTTATGGTTGCCACGTGGCCGCTCTTTTAGTGATGGGATACGTGACATTCAAAATTCCGGTGGCCATAAGCAGGTTTCTTGGCCGTCGGGTTGAAATCCGTGGGCGGAACAGTCCTTCCTTAATACTACTCTTTGCGACACGGTCAGCAGTTTCATTATGGTGAATGGCTTGGTGCCCTTTTATTCAAAGTAAACTGACGTCAATGCCCAATTGCAATGTCAGCATGTGTATTATGGCGTCTAAGGTATCCAAGACATATCTGTTAGTCTGTTTATCAAACGCCGGATGTTGTAGATCTTGCAGCATACTTTGAGAGTCCACGAGGAACAATATGAGCCGAAAAACTCTGCGTGATATAATAAATAGCCTTCCTGATGGCCAGTACGTCTGCCGTGTAGATAGAGAATTCTCGCGATGTAGAAAAATTGTGTAATATATATGTGTGTGACTTTAATATACAGGGCTATTACAAATGATTGAAGCGATTTCATAAACTCACTGTACCTCCATTCATTGACATATGGTCACGACACACTACAGATACGTTGAAAAACTCATAAAGTTTTGTTCGGCTGAAGCCGCACTTCAGGTTTCTGCCGCCAGAACGCTCGAGAGCGCAGTGAGACAAAATAGCGACAGGAGCCGAGAAAGCGTATGTCGTGCTTGACATGCACTCACATCAGTCAGTCATAACAGTGAAACGACACTTCAGAACGAAGTTCAACAAAGATCCACCAACTGCTAACTCCATTCGGCGATGGTATGCGCAGTTTAAAACTTCTGGATGCCTCTGTAAGGGGAAATCAACGGGTCGGCCTGCAGTGAGCGAAGAAACGGTTGAACGCGTGCGGGCAAGTTTCACGCGTAGCCAGCGGAAGTCGACGAATAAAGCAAGCAGGGAGCTAAACGTACCACAGCCGACGGTTTGGAAAATCTTACGGAAAAGGCTAAAGCAGAAGCCTTGCCGTTTACAATTGCTACAAGCCCTGACACCCGCTGACAAAGTCAAACGCTTTGAATTTTCGGCGCGGTTGCAACAGCTCATGGAAGAGGATGCGTTCAGTGCGAAACTTGTTTTCAGTGATGAAGCAACATTTTTTCTTAATGGTGAAGTGAACAGACACAATGTGTGAATCTGGGCGGTAGAGAATCCTCACGCATTCGTGCAGCAAATTCGCAATTCAGCAAAAGTTAACGTGTTTTGTGCAATCCTACGGTTTAAAGTTTACGGCCCCTCTTTCTTCTGCGAATAAAACGTTACAGGACACGTGTATCTGGACATGCTGGAAAATTGGCTCATGCCACAACTGGAGACCGACAGCGCCGACTTCATCTCTCAACAGGATGGTGCTCCACCGCACTTCCATCATGATGTTCGGCATTTCTTAAACAGGAGATTGGAAAACCGATGGATCGGTCGTGGTGGAGATCATGATCAGCAATTCATGTCATGGCCTCCACGCTCTCCCGACTTAACCCCATGCGATTTCTTTCTGTGTGGTTATGTGAAAGATTCAGTGTTTAAACCTCCTCTACCAAGAAACGTGCCAGAACTGCGAGCTCGCATCAACGATGCTTTCGAACTCATTGATGGGGACATGCTGCGCCGAGTGTGGGAGGAACTTGATTATCGGCTTGATGTCTGCCGAATCACTAAAGGGGCACATAATGAACATTTGTGAATGCCTAAAAACACTTTTTGAGTTTTTGTATGTGTGTGCAAAGCATTGTGAAAATATCTCAAATAATAAAGTTATTGTAGAGCTGTGAAATCGCTTCAATCTTTTGTAATAACCCTGTATAGTGCAGCGTACGATAAAAGTCACTAGGCCTGCCAAAATTAATGTGTAAATTACTCCTAGATGTAAATTTTGTATCGTAATTGTTCAGGTACCCGTCTTATGTCGTTTCCACCTGAACACATGTGGCAAAAGCTAGAACGTTTTATTTCACTTTTGACTTGAACATAGCTGCTCTGAATTCTGATCACTGCTTTTTAGCAACGTAATTTTACGATTTATCAAAATTTCATTCTGCTGAAGACACCCCTAGTAGGTGTCGAAACCTAGGTCATTGTACGTACCAGTTATGGGCAACCGGTTGGCTGTAAAAATTGGAAAACGGCAAGGCGGAAGATGGAACGCAGGTTATCAGCGAATTAGCGTAATGCAGGAGTGCGGCTAGTAGCGCGCTATGGAAAACGAGTTGGACTTGAAGGACGGCGCCGCTGCCTGGGAGAGAGTGGAGCGGAGCGGGCGGCCGGGCTCGCCGCCAGGTCAGAGGAATGAAACCCGGCCAGCCAGGGGTCGCGGGGCGATCGGGTTTTATCGCCGCATCTTGGCAGCCGGCCCCCCGCTCTGTAAAAGTGTTAACGGAACGCAGCGCCAGATAAATCGCGCCCGCCCAGGAAGGGAGAAGGGCGGAGGAAGGAGGAAACGCCTCTCGCGTCCTGCCAGAGATACGAGCGCTGATTTCCCGGCGGGATGTAACGCAACGCAACGCATATCGCGGGCCGCCAGACCTCCGCACGCACGCCTGCTGTTCGCGTCAGGAGCCAGCGACAACGCGCTGACACGCTAGCGTGCGGCGTAACGCTCAGGCAGCAGTTTTAACGGGGATAGGACGCACTGCTCTTAGGCATCTCGATATCCACGATTTCTTTTCCTCTACTTCAAGGACGACAACGGCGTGTCTGAGCCTATAACGAAACTGGTCACTATCTTACGCTAATCTTTCAGTAAACGATACGATACACTGTTTCCCCGAACTGCACTACACTGGTGTGCAAGACTTAAGGACGAAAGTAGCTTCCGCATGATGTGTCACTGTGAAGTAACACGGCTCTATGAAACTCGGACGGTACATAGAAAGAACTCTACAGTACAGTACAAGAGGTAACTGAAAAACTGCGCAATGAGACGAACAGAAATGGCACTTTCATTCAATGACAATAATTACACTGAAGTCACCGCTATTCATGATGACTTTGTAACCTCCCAAGAAAATTTCAAAAGAAAATATTTTAAATGTCAATGGACATAGAGCCAAGTGTAACCTCCCCACAGAAATTTGAAAATGGACAATAATTAAAAATGTTAATGGGAATATAACCTTGTGTAACCTACCAGCAAATAAAATAATTTATTGACAATGACAATTAAATGAGAACTAGCAATCTGACCTATGTATAATCTCCCACAAAATGAAAGTCAATTCAATACAAAGAATGAAATCTCAATGACAATGAAAACGCAAATAGACCGAAATGTCGATCTTTAGGCCCTGATTAAACTCAAATTCTTATCTCAGTAAAAATTGCATCTGCTCTTACTTTTCGCCATAGCTTGGAGGAAATACATCGCAAATATAATTTTTTTTGAATTTAAGGAATACTTATCTTTAAGGAAATGCAACGGAAATATTATTTCAAAAAGGATTGTTTGTTAAAAATGGTTGGTTTAAAAACAAAATTATTATTGGGGCATTTCTTGAACAAATTAATTACAATTACAATACATTATTAGATGAGCGCAATGCTGCTTCATTACCTTATTTAAAAAATATACCTCGTCCTGAATCTTGACCAGAGTCCCATGTCGGCGCCCGCCGACTCCTCACACAACAGCTAACTCGCAACTGCAACTACCGACTCCCTACATGCAACTGCTAACTCGCAACAGAACTGAACTCTCGCGCGGTCAAGAGATTCTCTCATGGCTCGCCATCGCTGTACTGAGTACCCTGCATACATACGTGTTTCAACTTCTAGAAGTTACAAACTGCGGTACACGGTTCTGAATAGCATGTTAATAACTACGGACGGCAGTGGACGCTCTGCAACGCGTTCCGACGCTGCCCACAAGGGTGGGGAGGACTTCTGGTGGTCTGGCGTTCCACTCTTCCAACAGCGCCATTCACAAATGGTGGATGGTTGTTGGTGCACGTGGATGTGCTACCTCAAGTCTCCCCAAGAAACCGACCGCGGTGGCCGAGCGGTTCTAGGCCCTACAGTTTGGAACCGCGCGGCCGCTACGGTCGCAGGTTCGAATCCTGCCCTGGAAATGGATTTGTGTGATGTCCTTAGGTTAGTTAGGTTCAAGTATTTCAAAGTTCTAGGGGACTGATGACCTCAGAAGTTAAGTCCCATAGTGCATAGAGCCATTTGAACCATTTTCTCGACAAGACGTCCCACACCTCCTCGATGGGTTTCAATAAGGGAAATTGGCAGGCGAGTCAGCTGTACAGTGTCACGATAGCGTTGACTGACGACCGTACTACAGTCAAGGGTTCGGAGGTCAGTACACCAAAGCAGCACTATGCCTCCTAACACGACAACACTTGGACCACCACAACGATCACGTTCTACACTGCTGGACGTACGCACATATGGCGAGAGTTGGGAACACGTAATGCAACCAGGAACATTCTCGAAATAGTCGTTTTGGTAGCCGATGCATTACGGTGTGGGGAGGCGTAACGTTGTGTGCGAGTATAGACGTCCAGATCTTTGAACGCGACACACTCAGTGGTCACCGTTATTGCGACGCTTTACTCCTTCGGCACGTGCATCTTTTCACGGTGCTTCCGATCCTGACTTCATTTTTATGAATGCGCGACCTCATCGAACTGCACAAGGGGAGGAGCTGTTTTTTTGTTCATTATTAAACCTACTCCTGCATTACCGTTATTTGATTTTGTATTTATAACCCTGCATTCATCTGTATTCCTCCTGCCACCGATTTTCACTAATTCCCACTACATCTACCTTTAACCTATCCATTTCCCTTTTTAAATTTTGTAACCTACCTACCTAATTAAGAGATCTCATATTCCACGCTCCGATCCGTAGAAAGCCAGTTTTCTTTCTACTGATAAGGACGTCCTCCTGAGTGGTCCCCGCCCGGAGATACGAATGGGGGACTATTTTACCTCTGTAATATTTTACCCAAGAGGGCGCCATCATCATTTAACCATACAGTAAAGCTGCATGCCCTCGGGAAAAATTACTGCTGTAGTTTCCCATTGCTTTCAGCAGTTAGCAGTACCAGCACAGCAAGGCAACTTTGGTTAACGTTACAATGCCAGATCAGTCAATCATCCAGACTGTTGCCCCTGCAACTACTGAAAAAGCCCCTCTTCAGGAACCACACGTTGTCTGTCTTCTCAACAGATACCTCTCCGTTGTGGTTGCAACTACGGTACGGCTATCCGTATCGCTGAGGCGCGCAAGCCTCCCCACCAACGGCAAGGTCCATGGTTCATGGGAGGATGATCAGTGCTGTATCGCATTTCAAAGGTGGACCAAAACGCTATCGAGCATACAGGAACGCTACTCGAAAAGTAAGTTCCGATCGGTCGGCAAATGAAAACCACTTGAAAATCAAAAATGTTTATTTGTAATAGTTAGCAACATATTACAGTTACTTCTCTACAGACCTAGATATTTGTCGTAGCGTTGTACCAACTTTCCAACAGCCTCGTCATAGAAGGCAGCCGTCCGTGTTTTCCGCCAATTCTCAGCGCTCGTATATAGGTCGTTATCTGTGTCAAAATGTTGTCTTCTTAGCCGGCGGTTCGTGCGAGCAGAGATGAAACTCAGAACGAGCCAATGACGGGCTGTGTTGTGAGTAAACAAGTACTTCCCATAGAAAACGCTGCAAGGAGCGTCTTCATCGTGCCTGTAGAATTGTCATGAAGAACGAAACGCATCACAGTTTTGTTACGTGGGGTGCATGGCATCAGGGGAAATATGTCACCAGTCGCTCATACTTGGCGGGAGGCATACTTTTCTAGGCATCTTTACCTGCTCACTGTGCGCTCAGAATTGAAAAGAGCGACGTACTGGGATCGACGGACATACTAGAGACACTACCCAACACATTTTTGCAAAACTTCATCGGATTTTGACAGTGGTTTCCATTTCGCGACTGATCGGGTCTTATTTTCCGAATAGCCCTCATACGTGATCTTAATGCTTTAGCTCACCGCTGTACCTGATTTTCTCTTGTAACAGACGTACTGCATGAAGCTGTGTGTATGAAGTACAGCTAGCAGAAGTGATCTAAAAGCTCTACCGATTCTGCAATGTAATATCCTGCGGCCAGTTATGGGTGCCTCACAGTGGATCCGAACTAGTGAGCTGCAAAGCAATTAAATTGGCGCGGTAATCCGCAATTATTTTCGGGAAAACCGTTCCCAATGCTGAACCCCTCACAGCAGCTACGTAGGAAAAATTAACAACGCTGATCATCTGAGGACATAACATAGTCATTTATAATGCACTTGATTTCAGCACTTCGCTTTTTGGACAATGGCCCATTCAACAGAAGAAATGATTAGGTTCCCAGCGATTGAGGGCAGTAATCATCATCACGAGCACGATGAGTCAGTCCTACGTTGCGCAGCTGAAGATACATTATTGTTGTTGTGGTTTTCAGTTTGTTGAGTGGCTTCATCCAGTACTCCACTAAGGTCTGCCCCGTGCAACAAGTCTCTTCATCTCGGAATAACTGCTGCAACCTACATATATTTGTTTATACATACTTAATTCATTCTACGCTTCTCCCTGCCGCACTTTTCCTGCTCCAACCACCACCCCCAACTACCGTCCATTGCCAAACTGACGACTTCTTGATGCCTAGGACATATCGTCTCAACCGATTCCTTCTTTTAGTCAAGTTGTGCCACAAATTTCTTTTCTCCCTATTTCGATTCTCTACCTCTTCATTTCTTATTCGATTTACCCGTCTAACTTTAACACGCTTCTGTAGCACGGCATTTCAAAAGCTTCTACTTTCTTCCTCTGTGAACTGCTTGTGGTTCATGTTCCATTTAAGTCTACATCCAGATAAATACCCCCAGAAAAGACTTTGTAACTATCAAATTTTTATTATACGTTTGAAAGTTCTTCTTTTTCAGAAATGATTTTATTGCCTTTGCCAGTCTACAATTTATTTCCTCTTTGTTTCTGCCGTTATGTTACTTTGCTGCCGAAATAGCAAAACGCATTTACTACATTGCGCAACAGAATTAAAGGATCTCTTTTCGACACCCCGTAATTCCCACCCATTTGACATGTAGCTCAAAGGTGCGCACAAGCTTTCTCTGTAATTGTGCAAAAGCGTGGCGCCCTGCAACCTTATCTGCGGGCTCGGCGAAGTTTCAAACAGCAAGGAGTCGACACATGTGGAAAAACTGTCACAGCTCAGAAGTTCACGTGACGTGTAATGCGGGTTAATAACATCACACTGGCACCAAATTACTTAACAATTTCGCCGAGCGCCACCTTGGAAGGTCGTCACAGCCCCTCTCATCCATATTTCACGCGTCTTTTGGCGCCTCCGCGATGGAGGTCAGTACCGCTACTCCCTCGTTGAAATCACGCGGTTTGCTAATGATTGGGAGAGAAAAACATTAAAGACACAATACCGGAGAGGACAAAAAGGCCTCATGGCGTCAGTGCAACCGCTGATTTTCCTGGGTCGTTGATTACCACAGTATTTCGTGGTGAAGACGACAGTTCGCAGTGCGATGATCTACAGGAAGACGCCATGAGAAACTCCGACACTGCTGGCACCGTTGGGCATTTCAACCCTTCTGTTAGCAGATTGTGGGACTGCATCCACATCGTACGTGGTCGCACCCGTTTGGAGTACAGCGCGAAAGCAGTTTTTTCTCTTTTGTACATGTTGGATCTACTACGGGCCGTTGAAAACCGTTCCGGAGCAGCAAAGAGTTGTTACGCTTTTTCAGCGCTCCTATTTTGTCTCCTCCTATGGTGCGATCACGAAGGGATACGAGTTTGGCTCAAGTGTGAATAAACCGGCAAAGGGTCCACCTAAGACTCCTCGTTGGCAAAAGCGTCGGTGGCATCCGACCAACTTCACTGGGAATATCAAAATGTATCTGTACAGACAGAACCCCAAACCATGTACTCGGCTCTTGCAGACCGACAGCCCCCTCCGATTCCGGATGGTCCGCTAACACTCGCGACAAGAGCAGTACAGTGGCGAATGCGCAACAGCGTAGGTTGCCTGCATGTGCCTCGGTCTCTCCACGCAATTTCTCTCTGTAGAGGTACATTTTTAAGATGCTCGAAGAAGGTGAACGGGTGACACCGCGGTTTTGCTCATCTTGTTTGTTGTCTATTCACGCACGTATTAATCTACCCCCCCCCCTCCCTAGACTTCCCATGACCATGTCACAGGACGACGCGTAATAGGGTGGATGAAAAAACGTAAATATCCTTTTCTGCTTCGGATCACCTTCAAATTTTGATATCGCGGTGCGCTCCAAGTTTTAATGGGGATACAGTTCGAAACTGTCCTTCAGATGGGCTGAAACGTCCGAGGGTGTCAACGGTTTTCAAGAACGTCCTCCTGTTGCTTATTGCACTGTGAACTGTCGCTTCTGACCGTGAAATGTGTGGGAATCAACGCCCCAGGGAAATGCGTGGTTTGACTAAGGTCCTTCGTTGCACCCGCTGCGGCCTTTTTGTGTCGATTATGAGAGGCAGTGAGTCTAGAACGTTTTCATCGTCAACAGGTAAGAAAGAAGAGTCATTTCAACGCTGTGGATCGTGGTGCTCAACTCCATCTCAGAGGCGTCAACAAAAGAGAGACTGTGGCGACCCTCTCACCGTACGACACGTCCACGGTGGAGCTGTGCAGGATTATTGTGAAATGAAGTGACATCACTGAGCAACCTTACACGTCACGTCACTTGTGAACAGCGGCCTTTTTTTATCATGTGTCGAAACACCGCTGTCTAAAGCGCCGCCGAGTCCGATGGTGACTTCGTAGAGCACCACACTTTGGCACCATTACAGAGCAAGGTTTGAGCGCACCTTTGAGCCAAATTTCAGGCCTAAGCGTCACAGTGAACGATGCTTACAGGGTTTCTAAAAAGTGGTGATTTAATTCTGTTATGCAGTACACTTTTAGTGCTCATTTCCTAACCTAATGCCCTCAGCATCGCCCAATTTAATTCATCTATCTTGACTAGTACAACATGTTCACTATGCTGTTCCTAGTAGCTGATACGCATTCCTAACTTCTTATTCTTTATTAGACCTCCTCCTACATTACCACTACTTGATTTTCTATACTGGCCTGATTGGATATCTTGTTCTTCCTGCCACCACCCTTCACTAATTTTATTATGTTTAACTTCAGTCTATCCATTTCCCTTTTTAAATATTGAATAATTCGACATTCCGTGCTCCGACTCGTAGAACGCCAGTTTTGTTTACCTGATGACATTCTGTTGAGTAGTTCCCGCGAGGGGGAATTATTTCACCTTCACAATATTTTACCCAAGAGGGTGCCATTATAATATTATTATTATTTTATTATTATTATTAAATCATGTAGTAGAGTTGCATGAACTCATGAAAGCTAACGACAATATTTTTCCTTTGCTTTCATCAGTTCGCAGTAGCAGCGCAGAAAAGTCGTGTTGGTTCAAATGGCTCTGAGCACTATGCGACTTAACTTCTGAGGTCATCAGTCGCCTAGAACTTAGAACTAATTAAACCTAACTAACCTAAGGACATCACACACATCCATGCCCGAGGTAGGATTCGAACCTGTGACCGTAGCGGTCGCCCGGCTCCAGACTGTAGCGCCTAGAACCGCACGGTCACTCCAGCCAGCAAAGTCGTGTTGGCTAACGTTGCAAGGTCAGGTTAGTCAGTTATCCAGCCGGCTGCCGCTGCAGCTACTGAAAACGCTGCTGACCATCTTAATAAACCACACGTTTTTCTGGCCTCTCCACAGATATCCCTCCGTTGTGACTGCACCTAGGGTACGGCTATCTGTATCGTTGAGGAACGCGTCACACCCCGCCTCGACAAGGTCCATGGATCATCATGGGGGACCCATTATAAGATGTGAAACGTACTTTTGCCGCTATGTTCTCTAGAGATAGTTCGATAGCGGGACATAGTATGAGCTTGCTTAATAGAAGCTTAATAGCTGTATGAATACCATCCTGTCTTCTTAGAGGAACGTTAATAATGAAGAATTTATTCTAACATCACAGGTTAGCTTAAACACCACGAAAGAGAGAAAAAGGTAAAACGAGAGCAATATTGGAATAGTGGTTATTAGGCAAAGTGAACGATGTGTTTCACGGTTAACGGCCACAGTTATGACAGTAATGAACGATAATGCAATGCTCTAGTTAATGTGGCCTGTTTTAAAGTTACTGGCGGATAGGGCGTGCATTACGCCACAGGGGGTTAGTACCGCGCGCAATAAAGGAGCTATAAACAGACTTTATTACACGTAGAAACTTAACGTACTCATCGCGGGGTGGTACTATTAGAGGCTTCCGCACTGGACTTGTCCATCACATTACCATGTGGTACAGAAAAGATTCAGCGAACGTTCAGTTGTCTGAGGTGAAAGCGATTTTCAACGAACAGTATCGAAATAACGTCGTCAGATGAATTTAACACATAAACGGGACTTTACAGTTTAGATGTAAGTATTCTCTAATTGCTCAGCGCCAAATGTTATTTTCGCACATCTCATGCAACATATGCGAAGCGGGGAATTTGTTTGTACTTCGCAGTTATAAACCAGAGAGACAAACAACTGAGAACAAGACAAGTCGAAAAATAGAACTACGTTCTATAAATGAAGAGAAAGAGAATGTAAAAGGAAAGTTGCACGACTTCGTGATAGTACTGCCTAGTGGAATTCTTGTGCATGAGCTGTTGATAGTGTGGTGGACATTCATGCTAGCATTATGTTTTATTTGCAAACCCGTTACTTTCTTTTACTCTTTGCAACTGATACGTACAATATGTGGTCATCAGCCCTCTTGTGCGCAAGAGACAGTGTAAGAGAACTATTACGAGATTTGTTGAAAACTGCTTATGGTCCCACAAACGGCAGGAAAACCATGTGTTGGCTTCTCCTTCTTTTGGTTTTTCCTCCCTCCACTTATCAGTGTGTAAGGCGCGTCTTATTTGCGCCTCGTTGTAACCGTTTTTGCAGAAAGTTTCCCGCAGATACTGTAGTAACTCATTCTGCTAGCTCTCTCTCTGTCAAGATGGTTTGATGGAGGCAACTCCGGGTAGTAAAGTAAAGGTCCATGTGCCTCTTCCTCCAGCACACCAGCCGTCCTACGTGCCGTCCAGATTTCCTTGATCACAATGACCAAGAAGGGTCGCCTGAACATGATGGACACGAAACTCATCGAAAAGTAGCGATAAGACGACGCCACCACTCGGCTGATAAGCCGAAAGTTTTTTAGCACTGGAATACGCCGACAAAGTCTGCAATCACATATAGGTTTTCAACTGATAAACACAAACACCAGAAATGGAATGATAACGAGGTGGTAACGTGGACGACACGCAGAGAACGATGAACGTCCGTACCTTAGAAGTCGTTCCTCGGTTCTCCCTTTCAGTTTAATGAACCGTTCTTTCGGAACCGTTCATTGCCTAATCATCCACCTCCAGTAGATATGCCATTAAAATTATGACAGTCGTCTAAAAAAAGCTGTAAAAATCACGTTTTGAGTGAGTTGACGTATAAAAATAGTCAATTTTAAACAACTGGAATGAGCGCCATACAGAGCAAATCAGTAGTACATGCCGATATAACATCTAAAAAGAAAGGACGTACCACTAAGTTATTCAAATTGGTCACAAATTGTCATAGAGCTATGAGCGTAAAATGTAAGAATGTGAACTTTGGCGGCCGATGGATGAATGTGTTTCACTGCAGCGCAATTTCACCGCGAACATGGCAAGGACAGTGAACAGGGGACATGTCGATATCAAGACGTCTTTGCGTATTTCATTCCGTCTACTCAGTTGGACAGTAATAACTGTGCCTCGCAGAGAGTCACGTGAACATCATACTCAGATGCCAACATTTGAGAGAAGACGTGTAGTTGGCGGAAAGAAGCAGATTGGAGTGATCGGTGAACCGCTCGAGATTTGAATGGGGACGCCACTGTTCGGCGATGATGGCAGGGATGGCTGAACCACTGCCGAACACAGCGTCAAGAAGGAAGCGTTAGACGTAGAGAGGCGATACAGCGTGAGGCCCGAGCAGTCGTCAGAGAGGCACTGAGAGCCGCGGATTCATCATTATTGTCGATACGATGAGCAGCTGGTGCTTCGGTAAGCACAAGGCTCATTAAAAAGTAGCTCGTAGAAAGGGGGCCGAGCTCGCGGCGTCCCTTGCGCTGGCTACCATTGACCTCTCTGTACACCAGAAGCTCATTTGCTGTGCAGTCGGGCACATTCGACGACGAAACTCACTGATTGGAGTAGAATTGTCTTCAGTGATAAGCCGCGCTTCGAAGTGAATCCCGATGACCAATAAAGACGTGTCTGGAGGCGCCCCGGATAGCAGTGGGATATGAACCTGACTGTCGCTCGCCATACGCTCCGACAATGACGAGTGATGATCTGGGCTGCTATGTCGTTTAAATAGCACCCTTACAGCACATCGGTACGAAGACGACACTGTCCCCTTTATGGCAAGCCACCAGGAGTTTCATTTCAGGAAGATAATTCCCGCCCACACCAGGCGCCAGTCTCTGCTGCGTGTCTTGTTTCTTGTCAGACCCTACCTTGGCTGGCAAGGTCGTCGTATCTCTCCCCAGCTGAGAACGTTTCAAGCATTATAGGGAGCGGCTTCCAAACAGCTCCATCGAGCACGCCAATTGGACAGCATTTAGTAAGACAACATCCAACAACTATGCCAATAAATGCCAAACCGGATAACTACACTACTGGCCATTAAAATTGCTACACCACGAAGATGACGTGCTACAGACGTGAAATTTAACCGACAGGAAGAAGATGCTGTGATATGCAAATTATTAGCTTTTTAGAGCATTCACATAAGGATGGCGCCGGTGGCGACACCTACAACGTGCTGACACGAGGAAAGTTGCCAACCGATTTCTCATACACAAACAGCAGTTGACCGGCGTTGCCTGGTGGAACGTTGTTGTGATGCCTCTTGTAAGGGGGAGAAGTGCGTACCATTACGTTTCCGACTTTGATAAAGGTCGGATTGACCGAGCGAGGTGGCGCAGTGGTTAGCACACTGGACTCGCATTCGGGAGGACGACGGTTCAATCCCGTCTCCGGCCATCCTGATTTAGGTTTTCCGTGATTTCCCTAAATCCTTTCAGGCAAATGCCGAGATGGTTCCTTTGAAAGGGCACGGCCGATTTCCTTCCCCGTCCTTCCCTAACCCGAGCTTGCGCTCCGTCTCTAATGACCTCGTTGTCGACGGGACGTTAAACGCTAATCTCCTCCTCCTCCCCAAAGGTCGGATTACAGCCTATCGCGATTGCGGTTTATCGTATCGCGACATTGCTGCACGTGTTGGTCGAGATCCAATGACTGTTAGCAGAATATGGAATCGGTGGGTGCAGGAGGGTAATACGGAACGCCGTGCTGGAGACCAGCGGCCTCGTATCACTAGCAGTCGAGATGACAGGTATCTTATCCGCACGGCTGCAACGGATCGTGCAGCCACGTCTCGATCCCGGAGTCAACGGATGGGGACGTTTGCAAGTCAACAACCACCCGCACGAACAGTTCGACGACGTTTGCAGCAGCATGGACTATCAGCTCGGACACCATCGCTGCGGTTATCCTTCACGCTGCATCACAGACAAGTGCACCTGCGATGGTGTATTCAACGACGAACCTGGTTGCACAAATGGAAATACGTCATTTTTTCGAATGAATCCAGATTCTGTTCGCAGCATCATGATGGTCGCATCCATGTTTGGCGACATCGCAGTGAACACACATTGGAAGTGTGTATTCGTCATCGCCATACTGGCGTATCACCCGGCGTGCTGGTATGGGGTACCATTGGTTACACGTCTCGGTCACCTCTTGTTCGCATTGACGGCACTTTGAACAGTGAACGTTACATTTCAGATGTGTTACGACCCGTGGCTCTACCCTTTATTCGATCCCTGCGAAACCTTACGTTTCAGCAGGATAATGCACGACCGCATGTTCCAGATCCTGTACGGGCCTTTCTGGATACAGAAAATGTTCGACTGCTGCCCTGGCCAGCACATTCTCCAGATATCTCTCACCAATTGAAAAGGTCTGATCAATGGTGGCCGAGCAACTGGCTCGTCACTATACGCCAAGTCACTACTCTTCATAAACTGTGGTATCTTGTTGAAGCTGCATTGGCAGTTGTACCTGTACACGCCATCCAAGCTCTGTTTGACTCAATGCCCACACTTATCAAGGCCGTTATTACGGCCAGAGGTGGTTGTTCTGGGTACTTATTTCTCAGGATCTACGCACCCAAACTGCGTGAAAATGTACTCTCATGTCAGTTCTAGTATAATATATTTGTCCAATGAATACCCGTTTATCATCTGCATTTCTTCTTGTTGTAGCAATTTTAGTGGCCAGTAGTGTACTTGCATAAGGGCCAGAGTTGTACCAGCGGGTTACTGACTTGCCCTATCTGCGAAGCTTTTTCTCCTGAATAAAACATACAATTTTTCTGAAACTGTACATGTAAATCACATCTACCGATTTCTGTACCATCCGGATAATTTCTTCATAGTGCGTCGTTTACTTTGTCTTAGAGTGTTCCTGAGCGACCACAGAGAGGCTAAAGTCTCCTAATTCCAAGATCTCGTCCGTCCTGCTTCGCTAGAGGACAGGTGGCGCGACTAGCAGAACGTCCCACGCGGCTTGGCGGATGCTGCACGCGCGGCAGTGTGTACAGTAGAGCGTGGTAGGCGGGGGGAGGGGGGAGGGGGCGCCGCCCGTCAGCTGGGCAGCCACCGAGGTCGAAGGCGACTCATCCCGCACTGTGCGCTGCGAGCGGTTTGTGGCGGACTAAGCGGCCTCTCCCTCGGCCAAGGGTGTGTTTGTTGTTCTTAGAATAAGTAGTGTGTAAGTCTAGGGATCGATGACCTCAGCAGTTCAGTCCTTTGGAATTCATTTGAACATTTGTGCGCTCCGGCCCAGCCAGCTACTGCGGCAAGCAGCAAACGAGGCGAGACCAGTTGCTCTGCTCTGAAAAGGTGTCCCACTCGACCACAATTGGCAGCACTGTGGCGTCAGTGAATTTGGCGTGAAAAAGTTTTCAACCCTTTCGCTGCTATAGACGTCCTCTCTGCATATTGAGCTGTGTGCGGCTTTGTTGTGGCTGTACTGCTCGCCTAATGCTGAAACAACTGCTGAGAGCCGGCGTTCCGACCGTTATGAAATACTTACGATCCGACTTTATGCAACAGTATCTGTGTCTGCGATGGCAGCATTGTGGAGTCGTAGAATCTTTGACAGCCAGTTGTGGATAGCTGCGGTGTGGAGCAGGCGCGTCATGCATGGACGCATTTTTGGAATTATGTTAAGTTGCAGATTTATTAGGAGAATGAATGATGACACAGAACAATCGTTGGATAGCATACAGACGTAAAAATGTTTTGAAATGAAGATGAAGGTGTTATTTCATGGCCGGCCGCGGTGGTATAGCGGTTCTAGGCGCTCAGTACGGAACCGCGCGACTGCTACGGTCGCAGGTTCGAATCCTGCCTCGGGCATGGATGTGTGTGATGTTCTTAGGTTAGTTAGGTTTAAGTAGTTCTAAGTTCTAGGGGACTGATGACCACAGCAGTTAAGTCCCATAGTGCTCAGAGCCATTTGAAACATTTTTTTTTTTGTTATTTCATGAGGTAAAAGGTTTATTTTTATTTTTGGTAGACTTGCATTGTTGGTGCATTTCACCATCATCATATTGGAGTTTTTGATAATTATTCCATTGATTGACCTTTTGCGTTAATTTACTGTACCATGGAATTTATTAGATTAAATCAAGTTTCATATTACAGCCAAAATTTTTGTAATAAGTTCCTTCCTAACTGTAATTTCAGAGCTTAAAGGTTGAATCATGTATTTGATTGGCATTCTGTGTCAAGATTACGAATCCAATTTCCCCGGAGGAGCTGTAGTTAGCTTTTTAGCTGTATTTTATGAGTTGTTGCGGAGTCTTGTTGTGTTGCTGTTGTGCCAGTACTTCATTTAGCAGGTGAGATTCACAGCACGTGAGTGTTTCGTTTCCTTCGCGCAATGAAGGTTCTCTCGGTTTCTTTATTTTACCAGGCCATATCTCAGTGCAGAAATATTCGTGTGCTTCAGGTCACATTCTTATACAGGTCGCTATTATAGTTTTCTTTCTGTATAGTTAGGCCTACTCGTTTTTCAAACAGTTCGTACTGACCAAGTCTACTGAGCATGAAATATTGGTTTGTCATTTATTTGCAAGTGACTGAGATCGGTTTTCACACACACAGGATTAATTCATGTAAGTGACGTGGCTTTCAGCCCAGTAGCACATTGCCAGGTTTGTTTTTAAGGTAACACACACTCAAGTAGAAGCTACTCACTTACAACTGTTTGCTGAAAAAAATTGACTTTTGCATATCTTACATTCTGATATCTTCGCCCGATAAGCGACTCAGTTTCTTTTCGTTGTACGTCACAGTGACAGCGCTACATCAAACGAAGTAAAATATTGCACAAAATTAAAGGCTTTGCAGAGGTAAAAACGCACTGTGTAAACTTTGCATATAGTTGATTTTAGCGCATACATTCCATTATACGAAATGTAGATAACAAATCAAAACTGCAAGCGGAGAGAGCGATACATCATTTCGTTCTCGAGTTGTTGGTTTTTAAATCCCACAGACGTTCGTGTACGACGCGCCCATTTCCGTCCCTGCGATCCGACAATTACGTGGTCATAACGATCGTCATTTTTGGTAAACAATTCAGGATATTGAAAAGAGGTATTTTGCTAATGATAGCACCCAAACAGGCGCATACATTAGAAACCATTTATTCAGCAAGATATGCAAGTAACTCGTCCCCAGCAGTGAGAGGTCAGCGGCTCAGGACGCATGCAGATTTTAACAGCAGTGTAGGGAAGTCCCGGCGGCGCACGTGTAGACGTCCAGAGTAGCTGCCGAAAGGCAGAGCGTGACGTATGTACATGTCCACGTGTCGATACCAAAGTGTGCGATATACTGTGTCAAAGCAGTTCAAAATACAATTAACGAGTCACTTTTTTGAAACCCTGTCATTTCCTCTAATTGTGATACAGAAGTCAGAAATCTGGCTTCGACAAACGTCCTATGCAATAGTGTAAAAGCATGGCGTCCTGCGACGTCACCCTACGGGTCGGCGACGTGTGAAACAACAAGGTGCCGAAACATGAGAAAAAAAGGCCAGAGCTCAGAAGTTCGTATGAGGTGTAAGCTGGAATCATGATACCATATTGGCACCAAACTTCGACACAATTCTGGCGTAAGCCACCGTGAGCGTGTCACAAAATGGCAAGGTACTACTCTTACCGAAATCTCAAATCTCTGCGATTGAGGTCAGAACCGAGACGCCCAGAATTGAAATCACGTGGTTTTCTTATGGATGGCCGAGGCAAACATTTCAGACACACCACTGGTCAGAGTCGACACAAAGAAGTCTGAGGAGATGGCGTGAAGTGCCTCAGTGAAACCAGCCCTTCCCTTGCGGCGTAGATTTCGTCACTCTTCGGGCTGGAAAGCGACAACCTGCAGCGCGGTGAACAACAGGGCGAAGTTCCTAAGAACCTTCGGCACTGTTGCACTGCTGACAAAGTTCCCCTCGCCGGTGATTCAACGCCTCTCTAAGGACTTCGTGGGGCTGCAACCCCACTGAACACGATCCGATCCCTTCGGAGTGTAGAACGATCACATTTTTGCTGTGGTATACAGGATGTAACCACTAGGGACCGTTCAAAACCATCCGACGAAATTTGAAACGTGACGCGAAGCAGCAAAGGGTGTTTATGCTTTACCAGCGCTCCTGATTAGTACCCTACTGTGGCGTGTGCGCGGGGGGCTTTGCCAATGACACATGCACGAATAAAACGGGAAAGAGACTCTCAGAACCCCCCCCCCCCCAACTCGCCCGCCGGTTTGGTAACATCCTCAGTACCCTAGAGGGGAAGCGGTCCACCTCTGCTACAGCGTATGTGAAATCTGAGTGGTGTCCAAGTAATTGCCTGACCGCACGTACCTAAAAATCGGTCAAGCGCTTTCTCTGTAGGTAAATATTTGAGGTGTCGAACTGGGAGTGGAGAGGCAGATCAGAGGGACCATTTGCCGTTTTATTCACGCATGTGTCAATGTTGCAGACCGCTCCCCCCCCCCCCCCTCCCCGCCCTCCCATGTCCACAGGCACAGGAGAGCGCGAAACAGGAGGGCTAAACAACCACAAAAACGCTTTGCTGCTTCGGATCACGTTCAGATTTCGTCGGATGGTGAATGGTTGCATGCTATACATCAGAGCAAAAACTGTAGTCGTGCCACATTCCCAAGTGGTGAGATCACTTTCAGTGGTGTTACTACTCCACGCTGTCCTTCAGGAAGCGTTGAGGTATCCGGGACGGGGGAGGAGGGGGGGGTGTCAACAGCGTAGAAGATGATCAAAAATGACGTCCGTATGCACATCACACTGCAAACTGTCGTTTTCGACCACGGAATGTGTGTAAGGGATCATTCACATCCTTCACGCCACCGTCTGGGACCTCTTTGTGTCGCTGCTGAGCGGCGATGTGCCTGAAGTGCCTCGGCTACCCATAGGACAACTGCGTGATTTAAAATCTGGGCATCGCGGTTCTGACTTCTATCGCAGAGGCGTCTAAAAAGGGTTGAGATGTTGCTAAGGCCATGTGTGACCACCTTCCCATCGTGCGACATGCTCACGATGCCACGGGGCAGAATTGTGGTGAAACTTGTGATAAAGTGACAACATTAACCCGCCTTACCCCTCACGTCGACTTGTGGGGTCTGGCCTGCTTTTCCTCACTTCTCGACACCTCGCTGTTTCAAGTGTCACCGAGGGACACGTCACGGGCCGGCACGCTTTTACGTAAGTCGAAGTGAGCCAAATGCCAAGCTTCTACGTTGCAGTGGGAGAAACTGACGGTATTTTAAAAAAGTGAGCCTTTATTTCTGTTGTGCCGTGTAAAATAGCGGGAATAAAAATACACACCCCGCTGCGAACTTGGTCTCGTTTTAAAGAGCACCAAAATGTCTTTTGTAATCTATATATACGAATATTCAAGTGACATAAATTATACGAAGATCACTGCAGTATAAAGAAAAAGGTATGATAATTTACTTTCTGTGGTCCCAGGCGTAGATACACTGATAAGCCAAAACATAATGACCACTGCCCACCGCGACGCTGGATGCCGCCTGATGGCGTTGTTGGCACGTGGCGCGCTAAGAAAAGTGTGCGATCGGAGCAGACACGGACGGGTGTCACCCTAGTGAAGATGTGGGCTGCATATCGGGAAATACATTGAGATAAGCGACTTTGACAAAGAGAGGATTATTATTACGCAGAACCTGTGAACGAGTGTCTCGGAAACTGCGAAGCTGGTTGACTGTTCATGTGCTACTATCGTGAGCATCTACGGAAGGAGGTAGGAGGACAGTGAAACTACCACTAGGGGCTAAATGGTTGTACGTCCACGACTCCTCACAGGATCAATTACGATTGCAGTGAGCACGGGACTATAGGGACTCGACCGTCGATCAATGGAAACGCGTCGGCTCCTTCGGTGAATCACATTTTTGCTACACTGGGTCGGTGGTCGTGTGAATCACATTTTTGCTACACTGGGTCGGTGGTCGTGTGAATCACATTTTTGCTACACTGGGTCGGCGGTCGTCTCCACAAACGCTGTCGTCGAGGTGAACGGCGGCTCGAAACGTGCACGCTGGTGGGAGCAGCATTAGGCTATGGGAAACATTCTCCTGCGCTTGTATGGGATCTGTAGTAGTGATCGAAGAAACACTGACAGCTGCAATCTTTCCCGAAGGCGATGTCATTTTTCAGCAGTACAATTGTTTGTGTCTCGGAGCCAAAACCGTGCTACATTGATTTCAGCAGCATTATAGTGAGCTCAAGTAGATGTCTCTGCCACCAGATTCGCCTGATGTAAATCCTATGGAACCCATGTGGGTCGCTGTCGAGTGAAATCACCCCGTACGCAAATCATCGGCCCATTATTTAAACGACTTACGTGACCTGTAGGTCTACATATAATGCCACGTATGTCCACAAACCTACCAACAAACTGTCGTATCCCTGATACGCAGAATCAGTGACGTATTTCGTCCGAAAAACGAACAAATAAGCTATTAAGCAAGTGGTCATAACATTTTTGGCTGCTCAGTATATGTTTACCAGTTGGCGAAAGGGTCGAATGTTTCCGTTACTGTAATGAATGAGAGTCTACCATCCTCCGATTTCAAGGTGTCTATACGGAAAAGGACTGTGAGGATCAATGGGCAGAGGACTGGTGAATCTTAAAGGTCAATGTTAAGCCGCGATCCTACTTGTAAGTGGAAGCTCCCCCTCGTTCCGAACATTTCAGGCGAGCCAGAAACTGATAACTACATTGGAACGAGTGCGTACGAACCACGGGTCAACTCCTTCCCACTTACTGTGGATAGGCATCTAGAATAACAGTTTTTGCTACTATCAGAGGAAAGAAGAAGGTGATGTAGAACGCTTGCTGTTTTCCTGCAGTTTCTTCGGAGCACAGCAAAACCGCTTACTGCCAAACCTTGTGAAACTGAAGGCGTCCTTCCAGTATATACTCCTGCTTTATTGAGCCACGAAGATGCACAAATATACAAAACACTAATTTATATTGTGCAAGATAGTGATCTGTCTATATGAAATTTTGCTTACTATGTATGAGTGCATAAACACTCTGCTCTCCAGATGTATGCTCTTCCGTAACTATTGAACTGCTTTTGTATTCTATTTTGTCTACAGTTGATGCGAAGAATCTTTAGTTATCAATGAGGTGACCATGTGGACACTCCAAAACAATCATAAGCGATTGTTCTAATTGTTTACATTGTGAGCTCTTAGTATACATGATTTTGTATTTCTGTCAAGCTGTTGGCATAATGCCTCATTAAACCGAACCCAAATAAAAAATCAAAAGAATGAGTGAAGATTTGCGCCAGTACCGCTCTGGGATTAGTAACATTCGGAGCTTATGAATCGCGCAAGCACAGAATGAGCCCATGTATTTCAACGTCTTACGAATCAACACTTATCAGTAAACGGAATAGTATCCGAGCCACTAATTACATCATTGTAGTGGCTTGACTTTTACTTTGAAGATGAGTATATGCTCTATGACTCATTCAAGGATCCAAGTGTGTATCTCTCCAACTAAAAACAAAATGTTGGAATGCGTGAGTTTAAAAAGTTAGAAAATTTGCTGACTTTGTTAAATTATCGCATCATAATCTGTTTTACGAACTCCGATCACGAAAGCATGGATCAGTGGATTCGAAAGATAAAGACAACGAAAACGCCGAGTTTGGGCTAAAACCAGCGGTCAAAGTAAACGCGCTGATCTACCTCAGGTGGGATCTGAGCAGTGTGGATCAAGTACGGACGTGTGTGCTATACTTCATGATATGGCGACTGTATTGCTGCTGGAATCACAGCTAGTGGACCCATATGACACACCCAGAACGGCAAGTGGTACCCAACGTAGGACATGTGCAAGACTGGTAATAGGTGCTCTGAAAGAAATGGACGTCTGCCTTTTCTACGAAAACAATTTGTTATAGTTTCCGACACAAGTATGTTTCTGTTCGTTCCTTCAAATAGATTTTAGAGGTACTGATCGAGAATTACACGTACATCTCCATCTGTACGTCTGCATCTGTCCACGGCGAAGTCCACGACAGAGGGTTCTTCACAATTTGGCAGTTTACTAAGACTTTTTCCCGTTCCAGTACCGTATGGAACGCAGAGAGAGTTATTGCTTAATGCCTCTGTGCGCTCTTAATTAGACTGCCGGCCGCGGTGGTCTAGCGGTTCTGGCGCTGCAGTCCGGCACCGCGGGATTGCTACGGTCGCAGGTTCGAATCCTGCCTCGGGCATGGGTGTGTGTGATGTCCTTAGGTTAGTTAGGTTTAAGTAGTTCTAAGTTCTAGGGGACTTATGACCTAAGATGTTGAGTCCCATAGTGCTCAGAGCCATTTTGATCTTAATTAGACTAATCTTGTATTCGTGGTCCCTGCTGTAACGATACGTAGAGGGTTGCTGTATATTCCTAGAATGCTGCAAGTTACTACTAAGGTTTTGGTGGGCTCCTTCGCATCCATCTTCAGGCGTCTGCCAGTTCAGGTTGTTCAGCGCCTCCGAGACTCTCTACCATGTATTAAACAAACCTGTGTCCATAGATGCTGCCCTTCTCTGTATACGTTCAAGATCCGTTGGTAGTCCTACCTGGTACTTCAGCAACATTCTATGAAACGGTTGTTAGAAGCCATTGTACCTTTAGCCCGTATAATTCAGCACTTTATAGTAGTGGAGGTGTCGTTGGCCGTAACAATGACTAAAACTCAATACTAGTCGGTTGTGAACTACTGCACTATCGACCGATAAACGCGACAGAGCCTCACTGGCAAAGTTCATGACGATGCAAGAATCTATCCGCCTACGTTTTACACCTTTAGGGAATAAACACTGAAAATGGGAAATTGTTGACTGAAATATATTTTATTGCATCAGTATCTATATTTTTCACTATTTCACCTGACGTTTGTATGACAGCCACTCACCATCACGATAATTTGCTTAACAGCTAAGCTTTACTTATCGACGCACAGTCATTCTGGTGTTGAAATTATTCGGCACGAAAGTGATACCTTTGAGGAATATAGGAACTCCAAATACTCAGTTAAGACAAACACTTGACAAATATTATCTCGACACACAGAGGAGCCAGTGTATTTATTCGCTTTACAAACGATCTGTGCCCTTACCTAATGCCGAACTGTATCATAACTGATTACAAATATTCAACACGATCTTGATAAGATTTCAATGCGTTGCAAAGATTGGCAGTATGTTCAGAAATGCGTAATTGTGCTCTTCACAAAATCTAAGAATGTCTTGGGTTGGGGTATAAATTCGTAGCGATTTTCCAGTCGTTTAATAAATACAGCAGACACACATAACAGAGACACTAGTCATCAATAATTCATTCTCCTTCAATATTTACAACAATCTGCCAACGCTGGGGTAACTTTTCAATTCCGCGACTGTAAAAATCACGCGGTTTTGAGGAGAAGAACACGTCTACCAAGGTTTCATTCGGAAAGGAATTTCCTAGAAGGTTGTTCGACAGAGAGCGGAAAATGTGAAAATTTGAGAGCACAAGGTCACGTGAATATAGTGGGTGCGGAATGACTTCCCAAAGCAAATCGCGTACAACGTTTTGTCAGTCTAGCAGAATGCGAGCGAGCGTTATCGTGGAGTTGCATCGGTTAACGCAGTGCTCCTGATCGTTGTTGTCGGATTGCGTCTGCGTCTCATTTGTTGACAATAAACATCAGTAGTGATGATTACATCTCGGAGAAGCAATTCGTAGAATACCAAATTCTTGCTGTTCTACAAGACGCATAAAAATCACCTTGTGTATTTGCGAGCAGAACTTCGTATGGGGACAGCTTTCTTTGGGCTCAGTCACTCCTTTCTTTTCCTTGCGTTAGCACAAAGACACCATTTATCGTCACCAGTAGCGATACAGGGTAGGAATGTTGTGTGTTGTTCACGAGCCGACTGATGACGAGCAGGGAGAGATGGACACACGTACCCGCTGATTTTTGTGATTTTGGCTTAGGGCCGGCGACATCCATAACCTGATTTTTTAATCTTTCCCACAGTATGCAAATGTCGCACGATGGTGGAATGATTACAGTTCGTCCTATTTGCCAGTTCGCGAATGCAGTGACGTGGATCATTGTGGATTAATCCGCTTAACGATCTTCGTCAAACCCTGAAGGTCTTTCTGAACGTGGCGAGCCCCTCTCGTCAAACCGATCCCCCCTAAAGCGAGAAAGCGATTTTCTTGCCGTGGTCGGTCCAATGGCATTAAGTTTGTACACGGCACAAAGGTTTCTGTCTGCCTCCGTTGCTGTCACCTCTATTGAAGTCACGCGTAGGAAAACGTCGGAAATGTTCCGATTTCTCCAGTTGGTATTGCATTTTCTAGCGTCCACAGCTCTACTCACTGTCTCTAAACGACAAAATAATGTTACGCAAACTTAAATAGCAATAGCAAACTACAAATAAAAAATTACAATCGATAAAGAAAACTCATAGCAACCGGAATACCAACATGCAAATCAAAAACACAAAGAACTTATGCACCAACGTAATAGTATTCTTCGACTATATTATCTATGAATCATAGAAACTCGTGGGAGTTTGTGAGGATATGAAATGGAATGATCAGATAGGCTCAGTCGCAGGTAAATCTGACTGGAAACGTCGTTTCATTGGCAGGATACTGGAAAAATGCAGTCTATCTACATTGGAGGTCGTTTAGAAAACTTCCGTTCGATTGTCTTGGACTTTTGCTCAAGTGTATGGTACTAACACAAAATAGTACTAACAGCAGATACTGAACGTAGAAAAATAAGAGCAGAACGAATGACAAGATGTTTATTTGTCCCACGGGAGAGAGTCACGCAATTTCTGAAAAACCAAAACCTATAGATGTTTAAAGATCGAGGGCAGCTACCCCGCGGAAACCTACTTACAGATTTTCAAGAATCAATATTGAGAAATCTAGGGGTGTGCTGCAACCTTCTTCTTATCTTTCCCTTGTGGATGGTGATGGCACGATGAAACTACCTACAGCACCCACATAGGCGATGGAGCAGACATCGTTCTCGTGTTCGATGCGCAAATGGAACTGAAAGATGCAGATATAGATCAACTCATTGGTAGTGGACCATGTGTTTACAACAGGCGAGCTTTATCGCTTCGCCGTGACCCCAAAACGGCTTGCGCTACCTCACCTAAACTGACTGCCACTGTTTTCGTATCCCAGCCGGCCTGAATGAAAAGAACTTGCGGAAGGTAGTGGGCGAAATAAATAATGATAGGCCGTAAGGATTTCATGTTATGACTGTAACCAGTATCAGACCGTGGGAAGACATGGACTAGGAATCTACTTGCACGGAGCCACTAATTTGAATGGATATTGGGGGAAACGTGGAAGAAATCGCAACGCAAATAGAATATTTAGAAACTAGAACAAAAAGATATATTCTTAAATTAGCACTTCACCGAGGGCAGCTTCCATTGGCGTAAAAACATTCACAGAACGACAAATAGAAATAGCGTTCGGCTATAACTACTGAAATTTAACTGGTAACACTTCAGAGGGAGACTACTGAAACATGAGGACTAGCTTTCGGCAACAAAACGGAGCCGCAGACTGCGGAGAACCTTGCCACACGGCCGGCGCTGCTACGAGCTACGGGAGTACGAGTAGCACCGCGGAATAGGCGCGATCGCCAAACGATCGAGACGGAGATCGAAACCGAGCATCGTTGGTACCTTCACACTGAAAACCAACTCCAACAAACTCGGTTCACAACTGTTTTCAACTCGAAGTGTGACTTAATTTTCAACTGTTGTCAACAGTTGTTTGAAGTCGCTGGTCTCAACAACTAGTCGAGGGAAGTTTTGTATAGAGTTTGTAGTTTATTGTCAGTGAGCAAAAACACGTCACAGCTGTGTGAATTGCGCATGCGCATTTGCCGTGTCGTCTGATGTGTTTCTTTGGCTCAAATGGCTCTGAGCAGTATGCGAATTAACTTATGGGGTCATCAGTCGCCTAGAACTTAGAACTAATTAAACCTAACCAACCGAAGGACATCACACACATCCATGCCCGAGGCAGGATTCGAACCTGCTACCGTAGCGGTCGCTCGGGTCCAAAACCGCCTAGAACCGCACGGCCACCCCGGGCGGCCGATGTGTTTCTTTCTTCGTCTGCTGTGTTTATTTCGACAATCGCAACGCACGAGTCGTCAACAGATCCAACAATTCAGTTTTTATTAGAAATTGAAATGGGAAAACTCTTTAGGAGCCTTCTAATAGTGCAGATAAAGGCAGACACAAAAGGCAAGATTTATTGAAAGAAGTTTCGGATAAAATTTGTGCACCGCTTGTGGAGAGTGAAAGGAACTGGACAAATACGAAAACACAGTACAATCGTGAGCATTATAATATAATGGTAAAAACTAAAAGTGGGTGTGGGACAACTGAGATCTTCGTTCCGAAATGGATATTTTAAGAACATATGAAGTATTTGAAAGGCGTGAACAAGCCAGCGGGAAAAATATTTACAATCGTAAGTAAAATGTCATTCATTAGCGTAACTGAAGCTGTACGACTTTTGGTCGGAAATTTTGTAATTACAACTGTATTTTCACGGGAAATTTATTTACTTCTCTTGTCGTATCATTTTGTCAACATGTGATACAAAGTAGTTTGCAAATTAATGGCTTACGTTGTTAGTAACTAAAGCTATAAGGGTTTTGTTCCGAAGTTTTTAATTGCACTTGTCTTTTCAATCGATATTTGTTTATTCATATTTCTCTTGCTATTTCATTTGTCAACACCCAATAGAAAGTAGATTGCAAATTCATCCCACATATTCTTTGCGGTTCTTCCTTCGTTGCCTCCATTTCTCTGAAGACATTTATTTTGCGGAGGCATCCACCAACTGCCATCCGAAACCCTGCCCATTCCTGGATCTTCCTCATCAAAACTACCAGGTAGAGAGTAAACTTCGCCTAAGAAAACTGTGCAAACACAGTTGCAGAGGTAGTCACTAATGTTGCTTTTTCAGGGCGTAAGTACATACTTGTTCTAGGACACCGAAAAACTCCTTCTGGTATTAAAAAAAAATTCTGCACAGTTATTCTAACGCGAGATATTCGGTAATTAAATATTCCTTCCTGGCTGCCTTTCTCTTGCTATCCTGCGTATGGCTTCAACATGTATTCTGAAAGAGAAATAGCATAATCTCCACCATAAGAAATGGCAAATCTTCATAGTCAGAATCCATTTTCATTGCTTTTCTGTAACACAAAATGAAAACGCCGAACGTGAGTTTACAAGAGTTTGAAACTGTTGTCAACATTTCTCAAGAGTTGTAAATTTTCCCAACTCACAACAGTTGCAAGTTTGTCAAACTCAAAACAGTCGTATGTTTTTGTTTTGTTGGAGTTGGTTTTCGGTTTGAAGGTACCTTTGCTAGACTGTGCCCCTATTACCGTGCCGTTAAGCTTTTCCTAACATGTCGGAGCGTACCTATCGAGGAGATGCGGTCGCGGGTAGACAACAGCTAGTGGACGCTGGAAGACGACTTTGCAGAATGGGCTGGAGCGGCGGCGCTCAGAGGCCGTGTCAGCTGGTCGGCACCTCACGCCACTGTGCCTACGGCTGAAAAAAGCACGTTCCGGTGCCGAATTGCTGTGTGGTCAAGCGGCTAGCTGTCGCTTGTTGGGCCACGGATCAAGCCGCTTCCTAACCTTGGCGCAGCCTCGACCATTGTATGGCGGGCTTTTCTGCGGTCGTGCGAGCCTCAGGGCCAAGAAGGCGCTCCGTTTCATTTTGAATCTTTTTAACGGCCGCCGCCATACTGATTAGTTTATTAATTCCTGTCAAAATGACGGCAGCGCAAATGTGTCTACAGATTTCGGTTCCTGTGTACTCAGGAAATTATTATTTTAAGGTTTCTTTCGTTTCTATAATTATTTAGAAGCTTTAATTCGCTGTTGAATCTTAAGATACTCCGAAATAAAATTGGTATGCAAATTATAGATCTTAGAGCAGATGTTTGTTCCTCATCAGAAGCTTCCGAATCAGTCATCTGATTTCGCATTCGTGAATGACTTCTCGGCTCATCCTTTGTTTCCGGCCTTTACGCGGCCGCCCACTCGCTCATCGCTGCACGTGGCGTTCTTGGGATGCTTCGTAACACGATGTGTTGTAGGCGGAGCTGCTGCGTAGATCCAATACAGGACGATACGCAGAAAGTCTATGAGACATAGGGGGGCGGCGAGGGGCCGGGGAGGGAGGGCGGGGAGAAGAATGCAGACGTGTGCCGACACGAAGGAGGCTTTCTCTGCGGAGTCAACTCACTTTGGTACAAGAAATCTGCGTGCTTACAGTCACGTATTTTACGTCAGAACATGCGCTCCACATCTTCTGACGGGGTGCAGGAGCACGTCTGTAGCACAAGGCCTCGTTATCGCAACCTGCTGCAAAATTTTAAACAATTTGGTCTGAGGGCAAGGAAACTGATCTAGGACGGAAATAGATCGCGTAATAATAAGTCCTAAGTAATTAAATCCAGATATATTTAATTGTTAACGGCGACTGTAACGTCCACAATACGAGCATAACTTGCTGGAAAAAAACTTGCCTCTAACGGCGTGTACGGTTAGTGCGAATTGTAGAGCGCTGAATGCGAAAAGCCCGAGTCAGATATACAATTGTAAGTTATCTCGATTGCTCGTGAATGTGTACCACCTTCTTTTCAAATGCAATGCAGTTAAGAAGACCAAGGCTAAAATAAATGACCAGTGCTGTGTGATCCGGTCCTTTCTTCTGTCTAACACCTCATTATCGACGGGACGATATACTCTGATATTCGTTCTCCTTCCTTTCGTCAAAGACATTCTACAAGTGTAAATTAACCAGAAGTTGCCGCACTCGTGACCTATACGGTATTGCAAGAGATGTGGATCAAAGAAATGGAGTTTTTTGAGACTGTAACATTCAAAGGAACGGGTAGGGCACATTTTCTACGAGAAATTGGACATGAAAAAGCTTAACGTGGGACAGTCAAGTACAGGGTGGTTGTAACTAAACTTTCACCACTCGGGTCGGTGTATACGGAAAAATAATTACCCTATGGATACCCAAATTTATAGGAATGATGTTCGGACTCTGCGCTGCACGATTTGCATTGTTAGTGGCATGACTGCGTTACTAGTACCCTGACGTAGTGTTGAAACGGAAACAGCGTGCATTACAGTTGCAAACAGTCGATATGTGTCTGGACAAGGTGAGCAGGGCTTTACGCACAAAAGCTGTTTTATCAAAACAATAGCAACAGTGCTGCCGTTCTTCGCGAATATCGACGCATAACTTACTTTGTGTGTGCGGGTGAGAGCATTTAAACTTCCTCCCTCTAAAACTCCGCGGCTTTAATGACTTCGTTTTTACACAAAAACAGATCTCCCGCTGTGCAAACAGACTCCATCCGTGGGCTTATGAGCAAACGTTCAATCGTTTGTGTTTCTCCACAATCACACTGGTCATCTTCAGAGTAGCTATGTTTACCTTGCATTTTTCGTCTTCTGTCCTCAGTAGTCAGTGCTCCCCAATGTAGTATGCGCCAGTTGCTGCCCGTGTTTGATTTCCTCTTTGGGGTGCAGGTTTGTATTTTGCAGACAGTGCCACTATAGAGACAGGCGGCGAGACAAAGATTTTTTCTTGAGCTGAGACGAGTCACAACTGTTTGTTGGTTATAATTTAACAGCCGTGAAAGCGTTTGCTGCTTTTGCTTTCCATTTCACTGGCTACTTCGCATCTGATATCGCTGATGTTATGGTCGCAAGTGGATAAATTTTGCGGGGAGGTGTAGGCCTCGGGCATCCGGTGACAATCCTGACAGCCTCATTTAAAGCGACGTCTACTTGTTTAGAGTGGCTGAAGGGCTGCAACACTCCGACTGCAAAACACAGTGCCACTGAATGATGATCGAAGAACTTCATGTGGTGCTCCCCATGTTGAACCAATCAGTTTACCTATAACATTGTTCCTTGCACCTTTAGATCAGTGTTTATTCTTTAAATGACAGTGTACGGTCTGCAGTCACCGTGCAGCGCTGTAGTCTGACCACTCTCCGTTCTATTTCCAAGGAATCAAAGGCATACAGAGAGGACCGCTTTCAGCACCAGGGGTGAAGAATATGATTCGGAAGTTCGAATTAACAGGCTGACGGTAAATTGCGCCACAAGTTATGGAAGGGTTTGCTGTTGTCATGGCTCAGAATGCTGGGCGCAGTGCGTGATCTTCAAGTAGTGCAGGAGCTGCGTCATGACAGCTGAACGTCCCACCTCGCTTCACTCTAAAAGTGCTGCGAACAATAGTGCAATGGTATCTCTAGAGCGGTTCTGTCGTGGATGCAGGTGGTCGTCACACTGGGCAACGTTTTTAACCTTGCTATTGAGGTATGTCACCTTCTCATGTGGAAATTAAAATGTGTTTTTTTCAGTGGTTCATTTGTCATTTTTCTTTCGCATGTCCTTACAATTCGTTCAACGAAGTTTCATTGTTCTACCATCTCTCGTTTTTCATGAGTGTCCTCTCAAGTAGCGACAGTTTAATTATATCGACCCACTATCAAGTTAGTTTTTGAAGACGAGAATGTACTCTGGAAGCAGTCCTCAAATCCCATTCTATTAAGTCTGTTAGCTCTTACAAACCGACGTAGAATAATGCACGGCTCTCGATTGATACCGAAAACATACCTACACTATCTGTGTCTCTAAAGTTGAGAAAAGCCTACCTTTCCGAATATACACTCTTGTTAAAGCAATCAACAGTGCAATAAAAGGACGCAGCGTTTGCGATGTAAGTAACGTAGAACTAATTTAGTCCTTATCTAATTCAGTTCGGCTCATTCAATTAATTACAATAAAATAATTCTTTTTTTTCACCACTCCAACGAAATTTCGCCTCAGCTAAAATCAGCGGACTGCACATCTAAATCAGAAACTGTATGGTATTATAAACGTGAACAGTCACATGTGTGGTCCGAAACAACTGACGGAGCTAGTATTTATAAGTAAATAGCACTACTAACAGCGGTTGGCTACTATTTTTACTTTACTGCAAGAATTAACCTGTATCACCTATAGACCCATTGGCAACGTTGAGCCCAGCCTCCCCATCGGTCGCACAATTCGCCAACGACACCCTAACACGCCTTCACCGTAAGGGGCAATACAGAGACGCTTACGCCTTAACACGTGACACTGGGGCACAGCATAGCGCTGCATTCCCGGTGAACAAGGTCTCCTGAAGCTGGTGTCAAAATCGAGCGTTCCTTGCGACTCGCGAGTCGCTCAAGTCGTCGAACTGCGAACGGACCGGGAATCGAACCGCGGGCTCCAGCAGCAGGCAGCCGGCAGTCGTTCCCTGTTCCCGCCGCTGCCGGCTTCCCGGTCCCGGCCCGGGTATTGATCGGGGGCCCGCGGCGGGCGAGGACGGCTCAAGGTCGGGCCCACCTGCAGCCGCCGCCTCCAGGAAGGCTGGAAGCTGGCTGGAGCCACTCCAGAGAAACTCCCATCTCACCACGTCACGACACGGAGAAGCGAAGAGCCGACCTCTGGTGGTACGGAGCCAGTCCACACGGACGCCGCCTATCACCTGACCCGGTCCTACAACCGTGCTGCAAACTTAAGTTTTCCTATGATTGTGAGTCAAAGACCAGTCGTCGTATTTGACGTCTTCAGTCGGAAGAGTGGACATGCAATTTTCTACGCTACTCTATCCTCAGTAGTCCTCTTCATCTTTGCATAACTACCGCAACTTATACATTGATTTCTACATGGTTACTGTATTCATCCCTTGGTCTCTTACAATTCTCCCCCTCCCCCTCCCACTTCATTACTAAACTAACGATTCCTTCATGGATTACGATGCATCCTGTCAACTGGTAGCTTCTTTTCGTCAAGTTGCGCCACAAATTTATTTTTTTCCCCAATTCGACTGAGAACCTTATCATTTGTTACTCGACCTACTCATGTAATCCTTCATTATTCTGTAGCGCCACTTTTCAAAAGATTCTATTCTCTTCTTGTCGCAGCTGCTCCTCGCCCACGTTTCACTTTGGTACAAGGCTACACTCCACACAAATAACTCTAGAAAAGTCTTCGTTAACACCGAGATGCGTATTAGGCTAGCGAACCCAGCAGTGATTCGCAAGTGCTAAATGCGCTATGGGAATTGGACATACGTCCTGATCTACTTCTGCGCTCTCTCTCTCTCTCTCTCTCTCTCTCTCTCTCTGTCTGTGTGTGTGTGTGTGTGTGTGTGTGTGTGTGTGTGTGTGTGTGTGTGTGTGCGTGTGTGTTTATATTCTCCTCCTCTTATCTCTCTCGACCTCCTCGTCCCTACTCTCTCTATCCATCTCCTCCTCCTCTCTCTCGCTACCGTGTAGCCTTGTTTTTTGCGATAGTCAACGAAAATTTGATTGGGAACTGAAAGTCGCTTAAATTGGTACATCGGTTTGGATACGGAGTGCGAAAAGTCTCTTCTGCCGCTGGATCTGTGACTATAGTACCTTCAATGACAGTATTTCGGATAGTTTTAATCTGCAAACGAGTAGGATTGCAAAGTTGCGGACGATACAGATTCTATAGTAGTTTTTTAATGATAAGGCCATAAACCTTGCATATAGCTTTCGGGTTTTCTGCAGTAAAGAAAATAAAACAGCACATAGCTGTGTATAAAATTTTTCCTTAGAATTATACATAAGGAATATATATAGCAGAAACAATTTGTCTAACGGTTTAAATGCCATGCTGTTGTATTTAAAACACACTACGGTAAAAAAAAACGAAACCGCACATTTTCACAGCGCAGCATAACACAGCATTTTCTTTCCCGCAGTCGATTTTAAGAAAAAAACTGTATATATATGTCCGTCAAATTTCCAACCAACGGTCCACCTTCACCTGCACATGTTGGGCAATAAATTCTGCCTGACTCATGTAGTACTATCACCGTCAGAGGGTGGTACGGGACCACGAGTCCCACCGCCACACCTCCAAAGTGAAGTGCAGTGACGCAGTCACTGCACAGTGGAAATTTACTGGCTCACCAACACAGTTAGACCGCAATAGACCGGCGATGCTGTATTGTAACCTATCACCCCGGACTACAAGTCCATTAAAAAAAAAAAAAAAAAAAAATCCTACCCACGGCCTCATGTAGTACTATCACCGTAAGAGGGTGGTACGGGACTACAAGTCCCACCGCCACACCTCCAAAGTGAATTGCAGTGACAAAGTCACTGCACAGTGGAAATTTACTGGCCCACCAACACAGTTAGACCGCAACAAACCGGTGATGCTGTATTGTAACCTATCACCTCGGACTACAAGTCCATTAAAAAAAAAAAAAAAAATCCTAATGCTATGGGTAAAACATAGTATGTAAGTAAATTGTCGATTAAATTATGCTGATGATATATCCATACATGCACAGCGATGTACCATCAGAACTGAGCAATGTAGTCCTCTTTACAGTGTATTGTTATACATCATATAAATTCCATAGTCACGCATGTTCTGAATGTAAATTGTCGATTAAATTATGCTGATGATATATCCATACATGCACAGCTATGTACCATCAGAACTGAGCAATGTAGTCCTCTTTACAGTGTATTGTTATACATCATATAAATTCCATAGTCACGCATGTTTTACATTCGTGTGGAGGCATGTTAGTGTATCGTGTGAAAATGTGAATAACATGGGTCAATTTTTTTGTATCTTGGTATAGACATTGACAAAGTTTTTACTTGCACGTTGCACAGCTATGTACCATCAGAACTGAGCAATGTAGTCCTCTTTACATAGTGTATTGTTATACATCATATAAATTCCATAGTCACGCGTGTTCTACATTCGTGTGGAGGCATGTTAGTGTATCGTGTGAAAATGTGAATAACATGGGTCAATTTTTTTGTATCTTGGTATAGACATTGACAAAGTTTTCTTTTTCAGAAATGCTTTTTGTGCAATTGCCAGTCTGCATTTTATGAAAGTACAAGTACATTTGTAATTGCTCTCTGTAGGGCTTCTTAACGCCGCTAGCACCCACGGATGAAGTTTCATCGTTTGTAACAATTCTATACAACGTGTCACTCTTATTCCCCTGTTAGGCACCGTACTGTAGCTAGGCTTGCTGTATTTAGCTGGGACCTCGTTGACACACTCTCAGATGGGGGTGTAGAAATGAAGTAAGACAATGATTTAATATAATTTCTTTTTATTTAGAACACAACTACATGGAACTTATTGCGGCAGAATTACCGGGTACATCATATTTTTTGGAAGATTTCACATTTTTCAGCAAGTCGTTGTTTCCTTTTACGTATTTATAAAACTCCAAACCAGTAGGCTTCTAGTTGTACTGGAGCTGTAAGGTTGATTCCACAGCCCCTGGCAGCATTCGATTTCTTTCATCAGTCCACTACGTCGTCAGCGAAAATACGTTTCACTGTGGCGTTGTGTGCGGGAATAAAAAACAAATACTCGCATAATTATAGCACTTGGCATTTCCGTTCAGGATCTTCTATTTCCTTAAGATAATAAATCCACACTTCTTCAAGAGAGAGTTATTCAAGAGTCACGCTTAGTTTCTAAAAAGTTCTTCGGATACATAAATTCCTGAAAACAGTTGTCGCCTGAAATCGTCACATCATTTTAGTCAGGTATATAATAGTTTTCAATCATGGCCCAATCTGGGATTACAGATAGCGTAATCTAATCAATACTTGATATTTATTTAAAAGAACAGCGTGTTTCTCTTAGTAGTCAAATGCTTTCGTATAGAAAACCACTGTCTCTTCCTCAAATTTCGAAATCAGATTGTTTCTTGGTGGGGGCCTCATTCTTTAATTTGTTCAAATTCACCTTGGTTTGCTTGCCGATGAAACTGGCACTCTTCCTTTTAGTCAGACGTCTTCGAATGTTGATTAATATCCTTCGAATTTCAATTATCGAGGCTTTATTGTTCCTTACGCTTTTGATATTTATTTTCAAACAGCCAACTTTGATTGCAGAAATACGAAGTAAATTTCACTGATCAGACTACTGAAAAAAATCTGGAATTATTTCAGATGGACTGTCTGGCGTTAAAAAATTGTTTTAATGGAATCCAAAACTTAAAAATTCTCTCAACTGCGGGCATGAACAATTGCTACCTTGTTTTTGAGTGAGACTGAAGAGTCTGATGATTTAATCAATATATAAGCAGAACGCTTTCAGCTTCTCTGTCCTTACCGTATATATTGAAAAATAATTAAATATTTCCATGACGATTATTTCAATGACGACCGTTAAGACTACAGCAGCACTTCATGTGACATTTTAGAGAATACAATACGGGCAGGGTATAGTGACAGGGTATCCAATTCATTCTACATTTTTTCCTAGTTCTTTAATTTGGTGACACACATTCTGCTGGCTGCTGGCCGCTTCCGTGAAGCCCTCCGGAGTTGGTATTGGTATTGTCTCCACAAAACGATATTAATTTATCTAATGGAATTTTCTGTCGTCTTAGTGTTCAGACTAAACTTCACAATAGCCTATTTTTCTGTTAAAAATATGGTTCGGATTATTCTTATTCGGAGCGATTAAAACATTCACATCTCATTTACGGTCTACATTCTCTCAAAATATCTCTTATTTTTATGTAACTAAAGCTTAATAATAATTAAATATCAAGATTTTGTCACGTGGTCGAAAACACTATTATAGCCTGAAGCTCTGGTGACGTCATAGGCCAGAAGTACAACAAAGCTATACGTATGTTACAGGTGTGTTAGCCGAAGCTACTACATCTTTACGCACTTTTTCTGCAAACAGTATAGCTACTTAGTGATGGAAAACGCATTTACAACTTTTAAGTAACATTAGAAAGGGATTTTGTGAACGGTGATGGCGGAAGCATTGTGAAAATTGATGCGTTTGTGCTCCGTTCATCGAGACCGGCGGTATGCTCAAGGACGGATATTATTTTCCCTGCTCCCTACAACGTCACTAAATCCGCTCAAAACTAAGGAATTGTGGTACTTTTGTGCAAATGGGTCCCTATCTTATATCTGGATTGTCGACTATCAGGCATGAAATACGACCCAAAGCGCAATACAATTATCCTTGGCAAACCGGACTCCTGATTTCCACTATACAACACACTCAGCAGGGAGATCGCCAAATGTGGGCGGTCTTTGGGGCAACGGGTAGCGTATAAGAGTACGAATACGACGAATGCAGGTTCGAATCCTGGAAGAGTAGTAAGTTATTAAAATTTTTACACGAAATATGAAAACGGCGTTGCTGGGACGTATTGTATTTAGCTTCTCATTATTCTTAGTCTGAGAGATGGAAACTGAGGATTTATGCATCTATTTTGCTTAAAGACAATTACCTTTTTCCGAAAGCATTGCTAGTAGTGAGGATATCACCGATATCACCATACTCTCACGATGAGGAGTAGGGCGATTAGATTTTGTATGCGGAAAAATATAAAGCATGTACCTCATGCAGATAACACAAACGTAAGGGCCCTGCTGTTTGTGTGTGTAAACTGACGTCAGTGTCTGAACCAGACTTAATTTCATCTTACGTAAGACGATAAAACTTCAAAAGCTAAAATAATAAGGATCCTAGCTGGACAGCACGAAGATTTTTTAAAAAAACCGTCGTTTCTAATAAAGTAAACAGTGTGTAGTCACACTAACTAGAAAATATCTCTTTGAATGTGACAGGCTATTGCAAATATAAGCCCATGTAAACGCCAAGAAGAACACAATAGTGCTCTGTTTCTAATCAGAGCGGTGAAGTTTCATAATTGTGATTTGGTTTTCATATGGAAGGACTGTCGATTGGTTTTGGAAGTAAGTTGAAATATTGTTGCAGGCTAGATTAGAACCAGTGACCTATGGATATAATCTTTTAATATCCGATAGTTCACCTTTCTACCAACCGAGCAATCAATAGACATAACTTTTACTAAGAATTTAATTTCATCGATTGACGCTATTCTTCTTTCTAACAGTGGAAAAACGTATCTCGGAGATACATTAATGTTAACTTTAGAGTGCAACACATTTTCAATTAAGTAAGGGAACTTGGGCATCAACCTGGTAGCATTTTGCTGGTACAGTGCCACAAATTTTTACTCACCTCCTCTTTGTCTGAAACACTCAAAAACAATTTTTCAAGAATTTTCAGCGTGGTACTATGCACCACTAGTAATCCATTTTCCGGAACGTAAATTCCAAACCAAGACATCACTGTGAATTAGCTTTATGATAGTAGGAGCAGGTAGCTAGCCAGTGACGTCACAGGCATCGCATGACACGAATGGAGCCTTTCAGCGCGGTTTCAAATGATTTGAATTTCATGTCCGCTATTATAAAAGAGTACTGAAACTCAAGAATGAAAAAAAAGTGTCATGAGCGTAGAATGACATAATTAACAATTTAAGACGATTTCCATAAAACAGTCAAATACCCTATTGTCTCTGATGTTTTGTTATTCAGAGAATCTAACTCCAACAGCTTCTGTTGGATTCCTTCAGTTTCAGTAAGTATTGAATAAGTCAAGGAAACATCTTATCAGTCTTGTGTTCACTGCGTCGGTGCTTATGCCGAAAAATAAAACTGCTTGCGATTGTTTTATGCGTTCGGACGCGGAGTGTGGTGCTAGAATATTTTTAACATGGCACTAGCTGTGGTCCTTCGTATAGACTGTTTTGCGTCGACCTCGGGTTCAGGATACATTGGGGCATTCAGTTTTACGTTACAGTCAAGAGAACTGAAGAGTGAATGATGTCTCACAACTTTATAAGCTGCTGTTAATTCTGCAGCAGCAACGACTGATTCTTCCTGAGTGTCTTCTTTAATTGTGAATGTAGAAATAGGCTTTGATGCCGACGGTACCGCGAATCTGTTTGTAAGATTCTTCGTAGAAATATAATGACCCACATCTATCTTACTACTGTGAGTTACTGAGAAGAAACAGCTACAAACGTCAAATGGCTCTGAGCACTATGGGACTCAACTGCGGAGGTCATTAGTTCCCTAGAACTTAGAACTAGTTAAACCTAACTAACCTAAGGACATCACACACATCCATGCCCGAGGCAGTATTGGAACCTGCGACCGTAGCGGTCTCGCGGTTCCAGACTGCAGCGCCAGAACCGCGCGGCCACTTCGGCCGGCTTACAAACGTCAGACAACACTTTGTAAACGGTAAGTCCTTTCTTGACAAAAGAAATTAGCCGAAAAGCGACACTTTCTTTTTCCATCCTTAGCCATTTTCGTAATCTGTGATAAGATAAATTTATTATACGCTAAACAGTCGCCAATAACGCTTCAGTCGTCGAAGTACACGTCACTAAACATTTCACGCCCTATATACCCGCAGCAAGCACTTCAGATATTACTAACTTGCACTCGTTGTTCGCGTTACGTTTAGAAAGACTCGTGATATCAGCTAGCTGTTCAAATGGGAACTGCCCGATTCTTCTTCGTGATGCTGCTTAACAGTGGCAGCCGCGAACTACTGGAGAAGTCTGGTGCTCTCTCGAATGGCGGCGCTGCATCTAGACGGTGCTTGCAGCGCCGATATAGGATATGCAACATGCAGCACCATCTGTGAGACGACCTTGTCAATATAAACTTGTTGACAAATACAACTAAGTGAGGCTGCATTTATATGTTCCGCTAACAGATGGCGTTCCTTCAGCACCTGAGGCAAGCTCGTTACAGTATTTTGCCAAATCGGGACAAAATTGTGTCGTGTCGTAATGTCGGGATAAGGAAGGTCCATAACGGTGATAATCCTGACGGTGGCAAAGCTAACTGTAGTAGATAGTGAAACGTGGCAGCTTCATTGTCTGTCTGCACCAAGGAGGAAATGAGGGCAGTGATTTGCTTTTTTGGGTGGCGTGGGAGGGGGAAGTATCAAACTTGCCGAAATTATTCGTTGAATGCAAGGGCAGTATTGTGACAGCTGCTTATCGCGAAGCACAATCTACGGAATCAGGGAAGAACTTCTCTATGTGACGAGGAAAGATCGGGCAGCCCATCGATGTCAACAACTGAGGACAATTTCGAAGTCGTTGCGAGTATGGTGATGAAAACAGGCGAATTACAGTGGACAAAATCGCCAATACCGTGAGTATAAAAAAAATGGTTCAAATGGCTCTGAGCACTATGGGACTCAACTGCTGAGGTCATTAGTCCCCTAGAACTTAGAACTAGTTAAACCTAACTAACCTAAGGACATCACAAACATCCATGCCCGAGGCAGGATTCCAACCTGCGACCGTAGCGGTCTTGCGGTTCCAGACTGCACCGCCTTTAACCGCACGGCCACTTCGGCCGGCTCCGTGAGTATCAGTCATGGTCCATTTTACACGACAGGCTAAATTTTCGGAAAGTGTGTGTGAGGTGGGCACCGAAAGAATTTTATGTGCAGCATAAGACGCAAAGGATGGACGTCTCTCCTAAACATTTGGCCCGTTATCACGGCGAGAGAGATGGATTTTTCCGTCAAACTGCTACAGTAGACGAAACGTGGGTGAAATTACAATGAAATGAATACCCCAAGCTGCATACAGGCGTTGATATAAGTCAACGCGGACAGTTGAAAATGTATGCCCCGACCGGGACTGTAACCAGGGATCTGCTGCTTACATGGCAGACGCTCTATCTATCTGAGCCACCGAGGACACAGAGCACAGTGCGAGTGCAGGGACGTGTCTCTGGCACGCCTCCTGTGAGACCCATATTCCCAACTTATTGTCCCGCACTATATTTATAGTGCCCCTGCCCATTATACTCCTTACTCGTGGCTTTTTGCCGATTCCTGTAAGAGTTCGCACAGAAGAAGATGGTCAAATGGCCGGTGATCCGTAACTGTATATATATGAAAACGGTATATGTTCATTCGGACGTTTATATATACAAACGTGGGTGTACCATCATGAACTGAAAAGTAGCGCTGCGAGCATTGTTCGGGAACACCCATCATCACCAGAAGTTAAGAAATTTAAACGTCAACTATCAGCTGGTAAGATTATGCTAATACTATTCTGGGACATGGAAGGTGTGGTAACCGTGGAAACCATGAAAATGAGAACTATTGTGTTATGTTGCGAACTAAACTGAAACCTGCAGTCAGATCCAAACGTCGTGAAATACAGTGAAAGGTATTGCAGAACAGATGATGCAGAACAGATGATGCTCGGTCACGTTCTGCCAAAAGGGTGGCCGAAACAGTAAGGGAGTTGAGATTCAAACTGCTGGAATACCCACCGCACAATCCACACCTGGCCCCAAGCGACGTCCGTACTTCAGGACCGTTGAAGGACGACCTCACAGGAAGTAGACTTGCAACCGATGTAGACATCATTGAAGCGGCCAAAAATTGGTTGCAGGTGCAACAAATAACTTTTTTCCCGAAGGAAACAAAAAACTTGTGGAACGTCGGACAGAGTGCGTTGAAGTGATGGGAGGTTACACAGAAAAATAATGTATGTTTCAGTTATCATTAGAATAAATATTCCCTTTCTCAAAAATCATTGTACTTTTTGACTTCCGCCGTATATCCTCTCTAATAAGGCCAGCATCAGTTATTTTACTCCCGAAATAGTAAAACCCACCTAATACTATCAGTGTCTCATTTTCTGACATGTTTCCCTCATCATCGCCTGGTATAATTCGTCTACATTCTATTACCCTTGTTTTTTATTGTTGCTACTCATATCATAACATCTTTTCAAGATACTATTCCTAACGTTTAAGTACTATTAAAGGTTTCTTGCTGATTACTGAAGAATTGCAATGTTATTGACAAACCTCAAGTTTTTATTTCTTCTCCCTGAGCTTGCATTCCTTCTCTAGGTTTCTTCTTTCTTTCCTTTATTGCTTGCTCTGAGTAGGGATGCCGGTTATCGCTGAAACAACCGGTTTTCGGTTACGTTGTTTTCCTTTGTCAACGCCAGTTTAACCTGACTGTTAAAATGGCTCAGAGTAACAGGTTTCTGAAATAACAGCTTTTCGGTGTTTTATTCCTGTTGTGCCGTGTAATAGAAATCGAACAAAGATAGAAAAAATTTGAGTCTCTCAGTTTCACGATACATAGAATAAAAATACCAAATTAAATAGGCAAATAAGAGGAAACTTAGTGCGTCCACGGTTCGCTGTTTTCCTAAAGTGATAAAAGATCGAATACTACAAAAAAATCACTAGTATTCTCCTAAAAATACTAATTTTTTTAGATTCTGCTGAAAATTCATGTTACAATGAGGTATTATACTTCTGTTTGGACTTTACGAATAGACATGTTAAGGGGTGAAAACAGAGGTTGAAGAACTGTATCTCATTGGACAACTTAACACGAAAACTAAAGACATGTAATGTAGACATAGGCAGCAGATCAGCAGCTTTCTGTTTTTGTTATAACTATGAACGCGTTGTTCAGTTTTAAGTTTTCTCCTTACATTATCTCAAAAGTTCGGTTTTTCATTTTTTAAAGCAAATGGTGCATTGTACATCACTGATATCGCACTTCACAAAAGTCTTCCGGACTAGAGAAGGCGCCGTTGTGTAGTACAACTGATGCCTGCCGACAACAGTGACAAACCACCGTACAGACCAGATGGGGCGCGTCTCGCACACTGCGTGCACGTGCGTACTATCTCGTAGGCCACACCATATAGCAACAGCAATGGTGTACTAGTTCTTACGCCACGTGTTTGTTGCTCGTTTGTCGGCATTAAAGTAGCACTGACCGATTTTTCCATTTTCTGTGATGACGTAATATTTGAAAGCAACGCAGATTTTTCCAATGAAAATTACTCGTTCTTCAAATAGGTTTATTTAAAAACCAAAGTTTTTAGCACTGCTGCTATGGCTAATTGGTGTTTCAGTTTTTACCCCCTTATTAATAAAAAAACACTGTTATAACCGATATCAAATAAACTCGAAAAAATACCCGTTATTCAGAAATAAATTACAGATATCGTGTTCAACCGGTCGGTTTTTCCCACCCTAGTTCAGGACAGAGCGGTCATAGTTCTATCTCACTCCTTTCTCAACCATTGCTTTCCGTTTCATATCCTTCGACCCCTATAACTGCTCACCGATTTCCGTACAAGTTGCAAATAACCATTTTTACCATGTATTTTACCCCCGATACGATCATAACTTCGAAGAATGTCGGGCAAAATTGTTTAAGTGGTACCAGTGTGGCCATTTGACCATCCTTTTCTGTTCTTCTGAACACTATTGGAATTTCAGCTCAATGTCAGCTTTCCAGTGACTCCTTATTAGGCAGGGGAACGAACATCATATGAAACATCTCACCACACACCGATCATCATGTATGTTAAAACTTGACGGAAAGCTCTGCAGTTGGCGACTATAAAAAATAATTCTTAAAGGTTATACCACGTGATAGTTGGATTGGAAGCGGTAATACTACACTACTGGCCATTAAAATTGCTACACCAAGAAAAAATGCAGATGATAAACGGGTATTCATTGGACAATTATATTATACTAGAACTGACATGTGATTACATTTTCATGCAATTTGGGTGTATAGATCCTGAGAAATCAGTACCCAGAACAACCACCTCTGGCCGTAATAACGGCCTTGGTACGTCTGGGCATTGAGTCAAACAGAGCTTGGATGGCGTGTACAGGTACAGCTGCCCATGCAGCTTCAACACGACACCACAGTTCATCAAGAGTAGTGACTGCCGTATAGTGACGAGCCAGTTGCTCGGCCAACATTGACCAGACGTTTTCAGTTGCTGAGATATCTGGAGAATGTGCTGGTCAGGGCAGCAGTCCAACAATTTCTGTATCCAGAAAGGCCCGTACAGGATCTGGAACATGCGGTGGTGCATTATCCTGCTGTAATGTAGGGTTTCGCAGAGATCGAATGAAGGGGTGAGCCACGGGTCGTAACACATCTGAAATGTAACGTCCACTGTTCAAAGTGCCGTCAATGCGAACAAGAGGTGACAGAGACGTGGAACCAATGGCACCCCATACCATCACGCCGGGTGATACGCTAGTATGGCGATGACGAATACACGCTTCCAATGTGTGTTCACTGCGATGTCGCCAAACATGGATGCGGCCATCATGATGCTGTAAACAGAACCTGGATTCATCCGAAAAAATGACGTTTTGCCATTCGTGCGCCCAGGGTCGTCGTTGAGTACACCATCGCAGGCGCACCTGTCTGTGATGCAGCGTCAAGGGTATCCGCTGCCATGGTCTCCGAGGTGATAGTCAGTGCTACTGCAAACGTCGTCAAACTGTTCGTGCAGATGATTGTTGCCTTGCAAACATCCCCATCTATTGACTCAGCCATCGAGACGTGACTGCACGATCCGTTACAGCCATGCGGATAAGATGCTTGTCATGTGGACTGCTAGTGATACGAGGCCGTTGGGATCCAGCTCGGAGTTCGGTATTACCCTCCTGAACCCCGCGATTGCATACTCTGCTAACAGTCATTGGATCTCGACCAACGCGAGCAGCAATGTCGCGATACGATAAACTGCAATCGCGATAGGCTACGATCCGACTTTTATCAAAGTCGGAAATGTGATGCTACTCTTTTCTCCTCGTTACACGAGGCATTAGAACAACGCTTCACCAGGCAACGCTGGTCAACTGGTGTTTGTGTATGAGAAATCGGTTGGAAACTTTTCTCATGTCAGCACGTCGTAGGTGTCGCCACAGGCGCCAACCTTGTGTGAATACTCTGAAAAGCTAATCATTTGCATATCACAGCATTTTGTTCCTGTCGGTTTAATTTCGCGTATCTAGCAAGTCATCTTCGTGGTGTAGCAATTTGAATGTCGAGTAGTGTAAGTTACCGTAAAACTGGAGTGGCTCCTGGGCTATCCCGCGCGGTCGAGACGCCAGGGGAATGTCTTCAGTCTCCGCTCCGTAGAAGAGCTAGGAGCTCTGTCAGCAAGTTCGAAATAAAAACGGCATGCAGAAAAACAAGTTCTTGGCCGATCCTTCATTGCTGATCGTAACATTAACGGGTTATTTGACACGCTTTACAGTGATTTAACAAATCAGAGTGCTAAATTTTCCAGTATCCTGAGAATGTCATTCTGTTCATTTGATAAGGTAGTGGCGATATCCTGAGATTAACTGAAGAAAAAGGTCACTATTTCAAGGAAAGTAATCTCGCCAGAGGAAGAGATTTTCGTGACCTGTATACCCGGTAGCTAATTATTTCTTGCCTGCAGTGATATTTACAGTTTTATTTTTAACTGTAAAGTGTACATCGAATGTTCTTTAGTTTTTATTTGAAAAGTACGTTATAATAAACTGAAACGAAATGTGCAAATGTTTTAGACAAGAAGTTAAAAATCTTGCTCCTATGCTTACATATCTTTTTTAAAAAATAATTCCAACGTGTCTAACCTATCTGTCTCATTAGCATCACTTGCAGTTGGAGGTGCAGCTGCGCTATTTCGTTCCGGAAGTAGATTTCGAGGAAAAATTACATAGCCCGAATAGTAAACGTGCTTTGTCTTTGGTGTAACGCTATTGTGGTTGAAGGGGAGCATCAGGAGCAGGCTGTGAGGAAATTTAGGGTCGATAATTTCCACAATCTCCACCCCGTCAGAGACCCTAAGTTGCGTTATTGTTAAGTAGTCTGAACATGATGGTACTGTGGAGAGACTTATTCTTCGACCTGAGCTTCGTTTATGACCCTCATAATTCCGAACTCTCTTTTTTCCAGTTCGCGTTTTGAATAGCTCTGAGGTAGAGTGTCCCAAGTTGCTGATCTCATGTGAATCTCGCAGATAAAAGACTCGGTGTCAAAACTATGCATAGCGCTCAGATGGGCGGATAAAACCCAGTGCGGGTGAGCGGCAGGCGGCGCTCGGCAGCTGTGCTGGCGTCCAGACGCGGGAGCGCCGCCCGCCGTGCTCCGGTGGCGGGACCGCCGGCAGCACCTCGCGGCGCCCGCTCTGCCGACGGGGCTGCCACACCCTCAGGTGGGGGCGGCGCCGGGGCCGCTGTCGTGCCGGCCTCGGACATCGGCTCTGGCGGCGGGGCTCACGGTCCTCATGATAACTGGTACCAATTTTTCAATTTAATTTTTTTACTAGTTGTGAAACGTCCCCTTAGAAAAATTATACAGGACTGAGCTTCCAGGTTCGAATCCTGGCAGGGTCGCCATATGAAACGTCCCCTTAGAAAAATTATACAGGACTGAGCTTAAACTGACACACAGTATTTTTAGCGCAACGCAATCTGACTTTCAAAAATCCCTACAAAAGAATGGCCCTGACTAACATTAACCTATACGTTTCACAAATCACTTACTCACCAAAAATCTTCCTTACTCGAACTACTGCAATACAGCGAGCGCCACTACTGCCAGCTAAATAAAAGATTCAAACTACGGAAGGCACTAACTACTGATAGGGATAGTTAGCAAATGAAAGATTTTAATAGAGAACAAACAATGTATTTACCTCAATATCATCAAAAGTCATAATATATGTAATTTCAAAACTCCGCCATTTCCTTCCACACATCCAGCACTGCTGGCGGCTCACCTCCAACTGCGCAACGCTACGCGCTGTTCACATCCAGCTGCCGCTGCCCAACACTACAATGGCAGACAACAATGCAAACTAGCCACAGACTGCACACAGCACAGCCAGTGATTTTCATACAGGGCGCTACGTAACGTTGCCAATAAGAAAACCTAAACAGCCTACTTACAGTTGTAACATTTACTGCGCTAAACGTAATATGCGGCGATTTATTTTGCAAATTAGTAGAGAGACCGGTCGCAGAAAACCAGACAGTAATATTGTTCGAAATTTACTCTACTGTCCTACGTGTATTGCGATTCATTATGATAGTTATGCCACGTATAAAAGCAATTAATTCTGTTCGATGTGTATTGAATGGAAGTCATTCACATCCATGAAACAGTATTGGCTCTAGTATTAATCATTGTAGAACACCATTAATAATTTCTAACCACGTCAGTCGTTCCTATAAGACTTTCGAATTTTAGCAGTCTCACATTAAATTTTAACGAAATGTAGGAGAACGAGTGTCAGATAACATTACGGTATATTGATAATTTTTACTTATGGACCGTCTGACTGCAACTGAATAAAATACAATTTTAGTGCCAGACGCGTTTCACCTTTCCTTTCTGCAAGGCATCATCAGTGGCCTGGAATATGTACATATGTCAGCTATTTAATTTACATTTTTGTCACTGTGCCTATAGGTTATAAACAGTTCTGCTGGTTGGTATTTCCTATTAAGTAGTAATGTTTTGAACTGAACTTACAGGTTGCGTGGACAATTTCTTACATATTACGCTCCTGTTTCATTTTTGGTTTTGTTCTTTGTCTTATGAATGTCAATTTCCGGTTTTTTTTCCCGTATTCCACAGCACTATGAACTGAATGCTTGTTTCAATGCAATGTTTTGGTTTCTGTTGCCGACTGTCAAAAGTTTTTGCCAAAGATCGAATGTTATTGCCAAACTTTCGAGTGTAATTATTGAAGTATCTGTGATCTGCTCGTGGATGCATTAGTGTGTGTGTGTGTGTGTGTGTGTGTGTACACCATCTTTGACAAAAACATTTGACAGTCGGCAACAGAAACCAAAACATTGCATTGAAACAAGCATTCAGTTCAGTTCATAGTGCTGTGGAATGTGGGAAAAAAACCGGAAATTGACATTCATAAGAAGAAGAACAACACCAAAAATGCAACAGGAGCGTAATATGTAAGAAACTGTTCACGCAACCTGTAAGTTCAGTTCAAAACATTACTACTTAATAGGAAATACCAACCAGCAGAACTGTTTATAACCTATAGGCACAGTGACAATAAATTAGCTACCATATGTACATATTCCAGGCCACTGATGGTGCCTTGCAGAAAATAAAGGTGAAACGCGTATGGCACTAAAATTGTATTTTATTCAGTTGCTGTCAGACGGTCCATAAGAAAAATTATCAATATACCGTAATATTACACGCAGCTGAGGAAGACAGGACTATAAAAGTTGAAGATGTCAGATAACATTTCCATTTTTGCTTTTTGGCTGATGTTTTATTCCCTCGTCCCATCGTTAACAAAGGCAAAGTGTTTGCCAGCGGGGGTGAAGGCCGACTGTTCTGTGGTTCCGCAGCAGCGTTATGCGGAGCGGTGACCGGATACCCCGCCACGCGGGCGATGAAGCGAACGTTTTGCGCCTGGAGACGTTTCGCACTCCCGCAGACACATTTGCAAGCCAAATTCACTTGGCAGAAATGTCTGACACACTCAGCTGAATTTGCAAATTAATTAAATCTGCAAGTTCTGTCTTACTTGGGACAGGAAACCTTCCTGTCCTCTTCACGAGATGGGTACTTTATGCTACATATTGATTCACTTTATGTTATACAATTAATCATCTCATTTAATGACAATTATCGTAAAAATCGTCATAACGGGCACAGACATATTAAGTAGGTCAAGGGTATGGTACTATAATATGTTGGACTGTAAATAAAACTTAAAATAATTTTATAAATATAAATAAAAAGAATAATGTCCATAGGGGGCTGTAGATAATTTCATGGCCAATTTTCAATTTGAAATTTCGGGTAGGAATAACTGTTGAATATTTAATGTCATTTTTACAAGGTGCATTTCTGAGAAGGTCTTATTTGATATTAAAGACTACTTACGTTTGTCTACTCAAGATCTGTAATCCCTTTTGTATATTAATACACTCCTGGAAATTGAAATAAGAACACCGTGAATTCATTGTCCCAGGAAGGGGAAACTTTATTGACACATTCCTGGGGTCAGATACATCACATGATCACACTGACAGAACCACAGGCACATAGACACAGGCAACAGAGCATGCACAATGTCGGCACTAGTACAGTGTATATCCACCTTTCGCAGCAATGCAGGCTGCTATTCTCCCATGGAGACGATCGTAGAGATGCTGGATGTAGTCCTGTGGAACGGCTTGCCATGCCATTTCCACCTGGCGCCTCAGTTGGACCAGCGTTCGTGCTGGACGTGCAGACCGCGTGAGACGACGCTTCATCCAGTCCCAAACATGCTCAATGGGGGACAGATCCGGAGATCTTGCTGGCCAGGGTAGTTGACTTACACCTTCTAGAGCACGTTGGGTGGCACGGGATACATGCGGACGTGGATTGTCCTGTTGGAACAGCAAGTTCCCTTGCCGGTCTAGGAATGGTAGAACGATGGGTTCGATGACGGTTTGGATGTACCGTGCACTATTCAGTGTCCCCTCGACGATCACCAGTGGTGTACGGCCAGTGTAGGAGATCGCTCCCCACACCATGATGGCGGGTGTTGGCCCTGTGTGCCTCGGTCGTATGCAGTCCTGATTGTGGCGCTCACCTGCACGGCGCCAAACACGCATACGACCATCATTGGCACCAAGGCAGAAGCGACTCTCATCGCTGAAGACGACACGTCTCCATTCGTCCCTCCATTCACGCCTGTCACGACACCACTGGAGGCGGGCTGCACGATGTTGGGGCGTGAGCGGAAGACGGCCTAACGGTGTGCGGGACCGTAGCCCAGATTCATGGAGACGGTTGCGAATGGTCCTCGTCGATACCCCAGGAGCAACAGTGTCCCTAATTTGCTGGGAAGTGGCGGTGCGGTCCCCTACGGCACTGCGTAGGATCCTACGGTCTTGGCGTGCATCCGTGCGTCGCTGGGGTCCGGTCCCAGGTCGACGGGCACGTGCACCTTCCGCCGACCACTGGCGACAACATCGATGTACTGTGGAGACCTCACGCCCCACGTGTTGAGCAATTCGGCGGTACGTCCACCCGGCCTCCCGCATGCCCACTACACGCCCTCGCTCAAAGTCCGTCAACTGCACATACGGTTCACGTCCACGCTGTCGCGGCATGCTACCAGTGTTAAAGACTGCGATGGAGCTCCGTATGCCACGGCAAACTGGCTGACACTGACGGCGGCGGTGCACAAATGCTGCGCAGCTAGAGCCATTCGACGGCCAACACCGCGGTTCCTGGTGTGTCCGCTGTGCCGTGCGTGTGATCATTGCTTGTACAGCCCTCTCGCAGTGTCCGGAGCAAGTATGGTGGGTCTGACACACCGGTGTCAATGTGTTCTTTTTTCCATTTCGAGGAGTGTATTTGTGAAGCAAAGAAAGAGATAATTTTTCAATACAGAACTTTCCTAATCAGAAAACAAATTACATTTCATGTTACGATTTATCCCGAGTCAGTTGTCCGCATGCACTCAGATTTGTTGTCGACCAAGTATGCGCCCTCCCCCCTTTCCTGTTTGAAAAAAAAGTCAGAGAGCGCATTGCACAAGGCGCATCTCAGTAGTTTGTTATAGCTCAGCAAGACAATATCTGTTTCACGGTCTTTCCAAGTAAGCCAAAATTAAATAACTAAAAAAGGGAACATCGAGTTTTTCCAGGGCCATTTTATCAGTTCAAAAGTTTAATGATTCCGTGTTTAATTCAGACAGTATTCTTCCAATTATGAGTGTTTAAATCAACGGGAAACCAGGTAAACGCTATGAAGTTACTTTCTCGCACTCAGATTATGCAATAGATTCTCACAGTCCAATTCTTATGTTCAAAGTTAACGAATTCCTATGCTGAAAATTACTAAAACTTTTAATAAATAACAACAGTCTTATTATTTTTATTAAAACAATTTTCAGTATCAAATGAATTTTTTAGTACCAGTGGGCTATACATACGTATAACACACCGATTTACGAGATCCCGTAAGGCAGGAGGAAATAAGAGAAAGGATGCAGACCCATTTTAGTGTTATGGAGAGCACAGAAGAAAGAGAACTTGTATGGTTAGGGCATGTCAAAAGAGTGGACCAAGACAGGTGGCTACAGACGGCACCTTCTGGAAGAAAAAGACCACGAAAACGGTGGCTAAGGGGTTTCCAAGAAGCGATGACGAGAAGGGGAATGGTAGAGGACGAGGAAGAATGGTGAGATCGAGGATTTGGCGACAGGAGTAACGGGATACAGCGACAGCTGTAGGAGCCCCAGGGCGAGAAGAAACAGTTATATATCTAAGAAATATATATATATCTAAGAAATTGACACGGAATGTAAAACAGGGAGTTTACCTTACCAATAAGAAACTACAATTTATTCAGAGTGATTTCTTCCACTGATCAATGAGAGGGCACGGAACAAAATAACATCTAATGAACCTACGTTGGGAAATGCATGGTTTCCGTGCTGGAGCCCATTTATTCAATCATACTTGGTTACAGGACTGCGGTTTAGTACGCGCTGTACCGTGTAGCCACCGTTACAGTATGCATGGTTTCCTACTATAGGGTGGTAACGTTTCTCATACGTCATGCCCTGGCGCTCTCTCCTGCCATAATAACTGGTAATGTTACGTCCCATTCACTTCTATTGATGACTCCCGTTGTAGTAGATGTGATACAGCGTTGTACATAATGGTTCCGTATTCGAATCGAGAGCTTGCCGACATGAAATTTACTTACGGAAAGACCAATAGCAACTGGCGGCGGGCAGCAAGTTTGTACCACTTAACAGCTTGTGCAGGCCTTACTAGCGACAGACTTTCCACATCGAGAGCATTTTTGTCACTGATTTCTTCACCAGGCAACCACGATTCCGAGATGTGTGTAGCTATCCTATTCACAGATGAGCCACCACTACGCAGATTTGTATCTTCATCTTTCATATATGATGTAATATGCAGAACCCCCATGGTGCAGTTACAGAGAGTCATCAGCATCGGTGCAGCCGGAATGTGTCGGCAAGGATAACTGGCGACTGTATTTTGGGACCAGTCTTTCTTACACGTCACCTAACAGGCCGGAACTATTGGTGTTTCTTGCGGGTTATTTTGCCTTCCCTGCTGGAAGAAGTGCCATCGATAACTCGAAGGATTATGTGGCTGCTACATGATGGTTTACCAGCCCACTTCACCGTTAAAGTCAGGACACATCTCAATCGCGTCTTCCCTGGCCGATGGATGGGACGAGGTGTCCAGTTGCACCGCCTGCTCGTTCCCCGGGTCTCGACCCGTACGATTTCTGGTTATGGGGCCATCTCAGGAGTGTCGTGTATGCAGAGCGCATTTCAGGTGTACTGGACCAGCGTATCCATGCTACCTTTGACATTGTTCGGATGCAGCCTGGCCGATGTGAACGTGTGAGACAGCTTATGCTATGGCGCGTACGCGGATGCGTTGACGCATGTGGAAACCATTTTCAACACATTCTGCAACTCTTGTTGCATGGTACAGCGCGTATTATACCGCAGTCTCTGTTTAACAATGCATGACTGAATAAGTGGTCTCTAGCATGGAAACCGTGCAGTTCCGGACATATGTTCATTAGAGTTTTTCGTTCCGTATCTTCTCATCGAACAGTCCCTAGAGTTGGTACATGGTGGCAAAAATCACCATGTATTTCTGTGTTGCCATTTGTTAGGGAAATCGGTCATCTTCTACCATTACCACTGCTAAAACCAGATTAACATGCCGATCCCGTGAAGATACAGGATAACGCCAAGAAGAAAAGGAGGACGAGTAATAATTGTTCGTCGCACAGAATAAGACTGCCCTTCCTTTCGGAAATTGTGAACATCGCTCTGTACTAAACTGCATAAACGAAAATTTTAATTTATACAGCAAGGGAAATTTTAGTGACAACGAAGATACACTTTAAACAACGCTGGTTTTACTCTCTGCTACGGAGTCCTCAAACATTTTTGTTTAAAGATGGAAATAATGTTGTCAGTTTTGGTTTCTAGGTTCACTATGAACAGGAATATAAATTTGTACGATATTTGTAAAACAAAATCTTTGAAAGACGAGTTCTCTGTTACTTCTATAGTGAAAACTAGTTTTTTCATCCAGATTCCTGCAACCAGCATAAAAATTTGAATATATTAAAACACTATTACTTTGTAGTGCATACATTTACAATTAAGTCACTACATTTACACTCCTGGAAATTGAAATAAGAACACCGTGAATTCATTGTCCCAGGAAGGGGAAACTTTATTGACACATTCCTGGGGTCAGATACATCACATGATCACACTGACAGAACCACAGGCACATAGACACAGGCAACAGAGCATGCACAATGTCGGCACTAGTACAGTGTATATCCACCTTTCGCAGCAATGCAGGCTGCTATTCTCCCATGGAGACGATCGTAGAGATGCTGGATGTAGTCCTGTGGAACGGCTTGCCATGCCATTTCCACCTGGCGCCTCAGTTGGACCAGCGTTCGTGCTGGACGTGCAGACCGCGTGAGACGACGCTTCATCCAGTCCCAAACATGCTCAATGGGGGACAGATCCGGAGATCTTGCTGGCCAGGGTAGTTGACTTACACCTTCTAGAGCACGTTGGGTGGCACGGGATACATGCGGACGTGGATTGTCCTGTTGGAACAGCAAGTTCCCTTGCCGGTCTAGGAATGGTAGAACGATGGGTTCGATGACGGTTTGGATGTACCGTGCACTATTCAGTGTCCTCTCGACGATCACCAGTGGTGTACGGCCAGTGTAGGAGATCGCTCCCCACACCATGATGCCGGGTGTTGGCCCTGTGTGCCTCGGTCGTATGCAGTCCTGATTGTGGCGCTCACCTGCACGGCGCCAAACACGCATACGACCATCATTGGCACCAAGGCAGAAGCGACTCTCATCGCTGAAGACGACACGTCTCCATTCGTCCCTCCATTCACGCCTGTCGCGACACCACTGGAGGCGGGCTGCACGATGTTGGGGCGTGAGCGGAAGACGGCCTAACGGTGTGCGGGACCGTAGCCCAGCTTCATGGAGACGGTTGCGAATGGTCCTCGCCGATGCCCCAGGAGCAACAGTGTCCCTAATTTGCTGGGAAGTGGCGGTGCGGTCCCCTACGGCACTGCGTAGGATCCTACAGTCTTGGCGTGCATCCGTGCGTCGCTGCGGTCCGGTCCCAGGTCGACGGGCACGTGCGCCTTCCGCCGACCACTGGCGACAACATCGATGTACTGTGGAGACCTCACGCCCCACGTGTTGAGCAATTCGGCGGTACGTCCACCCGGCCTCCCGCATGCCCACTATACGCCCTCGCTCAAAGTCCGTCAACTGCACATACGGTTCACGTCCACGCTGTCGCGGCATGCTACCAGTGTTAAAGACTGCGATGGAGCTCCGTATGCCACGGCAAACTGGCTGACACTGACGGCGGCGGTGCACAAATGCTGCGCAGCTAGCGCCATTCGACGGCCAACACCGCGGTTCCTGGTGTGTCCGCTGTGCCGTGCGTGTGATCATTGCTTGTACAGCCCTCTCGCAGTGTCCGGAGCAAGTATGGTGGGTCTGACACACCGGTGTCAATGTGTTCTTTTTTCCATTTCCAGGAGTGTATTTTGTACATGCCCCTGAAAGGTAGATGTAGTATCATCACACTGCCTAGGACTTCATGCAGCAAAATTATCACGAAGTGTCAAATTTTCGAATTATATTCTGCACTCTATTGATAATTCTGATGTAAATGGACAAATTAGCAAAAAAGTTTCGTTTTGAACCTTCAGATGCAATTATCAGACTGTGGAGTCAGTGCATTAATAAGTTCTTTAAAAATCGCAGTTTTGGGTAGTTACCACTTAGCAGTATCGGTAACTGTTTATATGCAGGCAAAAACCCCCATTCACTGTACGTTAATCTATGGAATTATCTTCTAGAGTCAATTTGTTAACGTCAGTAAACTACTTATTTTTCAGATCTGTATGGTATGAATCCGATCAGGAAGGAAAACTGACAATGACGGGGAAAGGGGTGCGCTGACCACAGGACCCTCCATATCCGCATACAGTGACGCCTCGGATTGAGGATGACACGGCGGTCGGTCGGCCCCGTTGGACCTTCAAGGCCTGTTCGGAGTTTTTATATGGTATGAACATGGCGCAGTGTAGAAAATGGTATATTTTACAGGGTCTCATTTAATGATCTTGAAGTTGAGTCAGCGTTTTTCAATCATTTACTCTTTAATGGAATGCATAGCTAATGACAAAAAATAAGAGATGAATTGTGATTCAGAAACCACAATGCAAGATGCAATTTGGGGCTAGGATTTACCATCTTGAAACGGATTCACAGTGTGTGTCTGTATTTTTAATCAAAGATTCTAACGAATGGTGAATAAACATAAAAAGACAAATTGAGACACTCTGCAAATTTGAAATGAATTAAGAAGTTATCTCATTAGCTAGACTTCCTACTAATTATGTGATTACCTGTATTCGAACATTGAAGAGCCCTGTTAGAAGCATAATAGGTGACAATATATATTGTAATTAGTCCTCCCATCTTAAATTTCTAAGGTCTTTGAAAATAGAGAGTGTGTTCTTGTAACTATAAGTAATAGTTGACAAGTAGTCGCTAACAATGAAGTCTTGCACTGTCGTGATTTTATTTGGACTCGTAAGGAATGAAACTACGTAATGAAAGGTCAAAGCGACAGCACACGCAAAAATCCAGTCCCACGGGGTTGGTATATTCAACGTAATGAATGTATAAACTGCCGTCAGAGACAGAGTTTCGCTGAAAGAACGCGCTTTTAACCAGGGACGAGTGTGCGCTAAATTCGGCCAGTAATGTCGCGTTAAAATCACGTATCATTCTCGCTACCGAGGCCGGAAATCTGATTTTCGCCGGTAGCGCTTTAATCAATGAGATTCCGCACAGCTTCATGGTCCAAGGCATAGCTGCAACCCCCCCTCTGCGCATCCCCTCTGCGCATCCCCGGTGAATTCCCGTCTCTGCGGGGTTTTATCTCTCTCCAGCCCCGGGCCGGAATACCGGTTAAACGGATTTTTTTCGAATGCCCGGTCGCGGGCTATAGAATGAACTGAGCGAACTGGTTTCATTTAGTAGCAGAGAACAGGTCCAATTCGTCCTTTTTATAGGAAAAAAAGACGCACGAATGACGCTGATGCTTTCCGCGTAATGAAACGTCGGTTCGATGTTAAAAATTCGGAAAGCTCACGAGAGATGCAGTTTGCGACGCACTGGACCAGTTCTTTGATTCTGCCTGCATGGTCTCCACTGAGAGCGCTATTTCGATTATTGAAATCTCTGCCCCTTTGGGTCACAGATTTCACTTACATCTGTCATCAGCTGGTTGCAGCTTTCCCTGCATACATAGAACTCACTATAAAAAGGGTATAAATACGGTTGTAATGAATAAACGTACCTCTATTTTTAACCGCTGCATTATGAAGCATAATTTTTTACGCTGGAGCATTATGACGTTCTAGGAGGAAAGTGAGGTTGTCTCAGAAATGAGGGTCAGGAAAAACCACTCCGCTGAAGGCCAGATGGCTTGCTTCGCAGTAATACAGCAGAATGAACGGGCAGCTTCAGTGTTTTCGACGCTGTTCCGTATTTTTCCATTGGTAACCCACATTCAATGCTACCGAGTCCCCTCACAAATATGGGAATAACTCAAAGCAGTTTTAACAGGTCCCAGTACGTCACACTGGGTAATGAAGGATAAACAGAAGCGACAATAATAGTGTACTGCGCAATATCAAACATGAAACGGAAATTGTCACGCGACTTAAGGTATAAAACTGTTTGTTTTGGTTTTGCGCAAAGCCAGGAGATTTTATATTACTTGTATTTGTCTTAGATTTACACGTTTATTTGTTAGTAACAGCAGTGGTAGGTGCTGGTGTTACACAAGCAAATCGAAATACACGTAACGAGGAAGCTTTAGTTTTCATAGATCAGTACGACTAAGTCACGTTCCTGGGAAGAATGTATGTTGAAAAAAATTCTGTTCTGCAAATGTGAATACTCATTTCGAAGATATTCCTACGCAGTGATGTTTTAGAGGTTATTATAGGACCACTACGTTCTCAGTACGCATTAACGATTTATGAGATAGCACGGCCCTCAGACAGATTGCCGACGACGTTATCTATACAAAGCAACGTCGCTGGTTGATTAAGTAAATGAGAGCCCATCTGGACAAGGATTTCACGAGATGTGCTACCAGACTGCTCTACTGACATATCGGCAAACGCAACACGATGTCGTCTAACACAGGGAACCTACTGGGGAGAGTAGGACAGAGGTTACATCCCATTATACCAGATATTACTGTTCCTTCCCGTTCCTTGCAGGTACAGCTTGAATGCCTCTACACTTGCTGTCATTAGTCCAATCCCGACTTCGTATTCCACACTACAGCGATATGTAGAAGCCCGTAGAATATTCCTAGTTTCCTGATTTAATACGACACTCTGCAGCTGAATTAAAGGATCACTGTTTCGAAACCCAGTAATTGTCTCCCAATGACAGGCACCAGTTTTATATTTAGCTTAAAGGTGCGTACAGCCTACAATGGTGCAAAAGTGTGGTGCCCTGCAACGTCATCCTCGAGATCGACAACGCTTCAAACAGCAAGCTGTGGAGTTCATGTGAGATGCGACGTGGGTTAATGATGTCGCGTCGGCACAAAATTTCACTGTTGGTCTGCGCAAAGGCAATGTGGACGTTTTACACGGTAGGAAAGTCGTCACAGCCCTTCTTACCCATTGTGTATCGCGTGTGTGTGTATTGTGTATTAAACCAGGGACATAGAAATGGCGGAGAGGCTTCGTCCCATCGTAGCCCTCAGTGGTTCACAACCCCACAACTCGCATGGTGTACGCGTACGTGTGGACAGTGTTTGTGCAGCAATCGCCGACATAGTGTAACTGACGCGGAATAAGGGGAACCAATCCGCATTCGCCGAGGCAGATGGAAAACCGCCTTAAGGGGCTCCGGAAAGGCTCAAAATCATGAAAAGTTCAATTTTTACTTTTTTGCGTTTTCTGAATCTGCAGACTATTACCTTTTAATAGATATATAATTTATTCAATTCCGAAGACTACAACTATTTTTAAATTTTTTTTGAAATGTGTTCTACATGGGCGTGACCCACTGTGGCGCTGTTAAACTGCTGTCAAATGGTGTTATTGTTAACGTCCGTGTTCATCAGGTACATTTTAGTGATGTGAGATAAAGTATGTGTTGTGGCTAACCTGTGATGGTTCAATATATATCGCTGGTGTGATTGTCGATTGTTTCATGTTTATTTACTCTGTCGTTATCTCGAAAATATTCGTAATTAATTCTGTTTCTTGAGTCTCTGTTTTGTTGAAGTATAATAATGAGTAAAAGTAAAGTTATTAGAAATCCTCTGAAGGCTTTTAAGAAAAGGAGAAATGAAGAAGGCTGTTTGGGCTCTTTTTCTTCATACTTCTTCAACCGATGAAAATCCCCAACATAGCTTGTGTCCCAAAGAAGAAGACAGTTGGTGTAAATATAACAAAGGATTGCTAACTGGTGAAGTGTACACTCATAAGCATAGTCTGCCTCATGCAATAATGGAGGTGATAAAACCTATTTTCAGAGACTTAGCAGCACCTGAACTGTTGAAAAAGTGTATTCACGGAAAAACTCAAAACCCCAATGAAAGTGTAAATAGTGTTATATGGTCGAGAATCCCCAAGACTGTATTTGTTGGAATAGAAACACTTCACATTGGTGTGTATGATGCTGTTGCGACTTTCAATGATGGCAACATTGTAAGGTGCAAGGTATTTAGAAATATGGGAATGAAGATAGGTTCTAACATGGTACGAGCGATGCTTGCTTTAGACAAGGAACGCCTTCGGGCTGCAGACAGGGCTGTAAAGAGTCTAGAAATACAAGCAAGAGTAAACAGGAGGAGGAACGAGAGGAAGCTGGAGGAGGAGTTTGCAGAGGATGAAGATAATCCATCCTATGGACCTGGAATGCACTAAAAAGTTAATCCAATCTTCGTCGCTCGATTCCCAAAACTTTTATTTTCTCATACTAATTACATGTTTTCTAAGGATCTTCCAAACATATTTGTTTCAAACTTTCAGTAAATGTTACACAGTACCTTCTGCATAATTTAACACAGCGTTTTTCCAAAAAACTGTATATTTTTGAATATATAAATAAAAAATTGCAAAAAAATGTTGTGAATTTTCATTACAATTGAAAAAAAAATCATCTTTAATAACTGAACTAAAATTTTGTAAAATCCCTGTGTTAAGTTGTAGCTCATATTCCAATAAATAATCTGTAAAAAGTTCAACTTCCTACCTCAAATACTTTGTGAGGAAAGATGTGATTTATAAGCGTTATTTTAACATTGCAAGTATAGGGCGTTCCGGAGCCCCTTAAAAACCATCAACAGACTGGCCGTCACACCGGACCTCGACACCAATCCGCTGGGCGGATGCACGCCTACCCGCTCGGGAAGCAGCGCGACAGACCGCGCGGTTAGCCGGGCGGGCTTCTTACCGACACTTCACCCCTTCTTTTGACACCTCTGTGATGGATGTTAGAACCGCGACTACCATTGTTCACAGTGCGCGGTTTTCTTATGGGTGGCCGAGGAAAAGATTTCAGCCACGCCGCCGCTCAGAAATGAAACGAAAAGGGCTCAGGGTATGGCATAAAAGGTGTCAATGAAACCATCCTTTTCCTCAGATCTTTGATTACTATGCAGTATGTGATCGAAAACGACAGTTCGAATTCCGATGACACCAGGAAGACAGCTACGGTCGCAGGTTCGAATCCTGCCTCCGACATGGATGTGTGTGATGTCCTTAGGTTAGTTAGGTTTAAGTAGTTCTACGTTCTAGGGGACTGATGACCTCAGAAGTTAAGTCCCATAGTGCTCAGAGCCATTCGAACCAGGAAGACATTGTTGTCAAAATCTGACACCCTCGGACGTTTCCACTCTTCTCTAAAGACATTGTGATGCTGTAGCCCCATTAAGCGTCATATGCCCCTTATGAAGGACAGCCGGACCACAATTCGCGCTCTCTTGAACAGATAGGAACCAACAGGGACCGTTCAAAACCGTTCGACGAAATCTGAACATGACCCGTGGCACGAAAGATACTTATGCATTTTCAGGCGTTCTATTCCTCGCCCCCCTTTGTGTACACAATCCGTTTTAAATTGCGCCATAGGAAGGCGTGAAACAGGAGAACTGAATTTGCTGTTTGGGATCACCTTCAAATTTCGTCCGGGGCAAGGGGCGGTTTATATTACGCCCTTTATGACACCCCTGACGCCTTTTCGTTTCAGTTCTGAGTGGTGCTGTGGCTGAAATGTTTTCGTCGGCCGCCCATTGGAAAACCACGTGATTTTAGCGTTGGGCATCGCGGTTCTGATCTCCGTCACTGAGTCGTCAAAAGAAGGGGTGAAATGGGGATAAAAGGTCTGTGACGACCCTCCCACTGTGTGACATATCCACGGTGGCGCAGGGCGCAACGATGGTGAAATTTGGTGCAACAGTGACATCATTGGCACGCTTTACAAGTAACATGAAGACAGAGCTCTGGCTTGTTCTCCCGCACCTTGCTGCCTGAGGCGTCGTCGAGCCCGATGGTTACGTCGCAGGGAGCCAGGCTTCTCCGGCGTTATGGAGCAGCGTTGTAGACATCTCTGGGCCAAATTTACAACTTACGCGTTGGACTGGGAGAGAAATAAGGAGTTTAGAAAAAGTAATCCTTTAATTCTGTTGAGCAGTGTGTATCCAGATGTACTGGGTAGTGAATACCTCGTCTCAACCCAAAAGACGTGTCACCATTATACGTATGGTACTGGCCATTCGTGCATACGATGATTTGTAGGTGGGTAATATGCATGGAGGTGTAAGGTGCAGCAGGCGGCGGTCCTGCGTGCTGCTGCGGTGACGTCTCTTGCTCCGCGTCACGTCACGTCACGTCACGCTGCACCGTCGCGTGCGCCACGGCACGCCGCTGCGGCGACGCCGAGTCACAGGCCGGGCCGCCGCCAGCACCGCCGCAGCTGCCGCCCACAGGCGTGCAGCTGCCGTCGCCGGTCACGGAACGACAGGGTGGGGAGGGAGGGAGGGAGGGAGGGAGGGAGGGAGGGAGGGAGGGAGTGACGGACGGAGGGAGGAGGGAGGGAGGGAGGGAGGGAGGGTGGGTGGGACGTCGACCGCCTCACAACCGCAAGGCCAGCGACTGGCTGGTGAAACAGTCACAGCTCTGGTATGCAGCTAAAACTTCTGCTGCTCGGCGGACGGACTCATTACTACGAGGTCTGCTCAAAAAACTCCGGGACTTGGTCCGCAAAATTTTTCTACGTTTACCGTTTATTTATTGTGCACGGTTTCCTTCCAAATACTCTCCTCCGCCACTGATACACTTCTCTCAATGCCGTTTCCATTTCCAGAAGGAGTCTTGGTAAGCCTCTTAATGGATTGAGCGAAGCGCCGTCTGCTATTTTTTTTTTTTTAAACTCGTCTAACGTTGCCGATCTTCATTCTTTCGGCGGGGTTTTCAACTTTGCAAATAAAAGAAAGTCCGCACGGGACAGATCTGCATAGCTGCAGTTGCATTATTGTAATGCAAGAGCCTTGAAATGTTTCAGGTAGTTTCCTTCTCGTATTTTCTCATCGCTCCAACACACCATTGGAGCGAAATTGCCGATGTTCCGCAATTTTTTGAACAAACCTCGTACATACGGTACAGTAGAAGAGCAGTCGACTGGTGACGATATACTGTAATGGTTCTTTATTTACGTGACCATTACGGCACTCTAACCCCAGTTCTCGATACCGGCAGTAACAGACATATTTTTGTGACAATATTCAGATTTGGTTTTATTAATGTATCGATATATTACAGTGATGTGGTTCTTGTGTGTATTGATTTCTGTGAGACTGTCATAATCTTTGACTTACTTGTATCCGTTTTGGCGTGAATGCGCACGGAGCAGTTTCACTTTGCAGAAGTTAAGTTGTTATTTCGCTTTGTAAAAGAAGCGTCAAATCTAGTGTTCGGTTAAAGTGGAAATGAAATATATGAAGATTGATACAAAACTGTTTTCTTGATGATGTGACAATTAAGAAGAAGTATATGTGAATTTGCAAGAAGTTTAATAAAAATGTGGATAGTGAACACTAAGTCAAAAATTATTTCTACCATACCATTGTTCTGATCTGGGATTGTGGGATCATTAAGAATTTCCTTAAAACCGCATTTGTTAGGTCTTCAAATATTGCTAAAATACAGATCTGGACCTTCTAGCAGTCAAATTGGAATCACCCTAGAATCAACAAGATGAGCCATAACAACTTCGACGAAATCTACGTGGGAATCCATTCAAGGTAAGTGCCAAAATTGATGATCTTTCTACAGTGACTTCATTATTTACATTCTGACGATACCATCCACAGTCAATAACTTTGTTGTGATTTCTGACCTACTTTGCAAGTGGTGGTATTGTTACAATACTCTGAAACACTTTTCTCCAGTTCATTTCTTGTAAAGCAGACAATTGTTTGCCGTCCTTCAATACATACCCTTATAAGCGAAAACAGTACGACCAGCTGCTTGCTAGCGCGACAATGCACCTCTGGAACACAATATAGCACCGAGTCTGCGTGGCGTACACCGTCCGCCCATAAGTTACGAGACTGATTTCATTTCTAGCGTACAAGCGACATCAGCGCCGTAATTACGGTAGCTGCTTCAACTAACGGCAGTGAATTACAAATGCGCGCATTCGACCAGGCAGTTGTGAGCAGGCAGTGGTAGGTGGTGGGCGTGCGGCCGCAGTTCGTTGTGGGACAAATGGTAACGGGGCGACATCTCTAATTCAAGTGTTCTCCAGAATAGTTTTGAAGAAGAGGAAGGCGCGTGCAAAGTCTGTCCTGTACTCCTTGGCTCCCGAAGAGAAGGAAAGAGGCGTGCTCGCCTGCCGCGATTGGTTGGTAATGCAAAACGCCGACACTTCTTTTCTCTAAAAACTCATGACTGGTGACGAAACTCTTTATAATCAGTAAGGAACTGCGAAAAAACGCCAAAGTGCAGAAAGTCAGATGAAGAGTCAAAGCTTTCATGAGCCAATGTGATGCGCGAGTTGAGTGACCTCGGAAGAATGATTCTTCTGCCAGTTTCACATGGTTGTACGAACGTACTTTGCGTTGTAACCAAGCGGGGCGAATCTATCTAGAACACCGGAAGCATTAAAACTACGATCTTAACTTTTCTCTATTTTTTTTTATTAATCTTCCGTAGATACTTTATTGGCTGGCATTCGACAAGTCCTTGTCAGTTTCCGGAGGTACGTGGAGATTGCTACGCATAGATTACGCTGCTCCCGTAAACTGCGGCCCGATGGTTCGTAGGCTAGGACCCACCTAGTATCTTCACTAATGCGTTCCGCCGGTTTCTGCTCAGCCGAATTTGGTCTCCACGTTACATAATTACACCTCGAATGCGCCCCACAGTGCTGGAAGAAAAAGAGTAAAAATATGGAGATCCTAACCAGTAGTAATAGGTGTACTCATTACAATTTCACACAACCTTCTGATTGCAGTCCGTGCCTACAAAATACAGAGCATCTGATCAGAAAGTTAATACAAGAGCATAAAACGAGGGGTCTAAACTCAAATATCACAATAGACAGAGACGAGAATAATAATAATAGTAATGGCGAAAATAAATACTTACACCTGAAAATTATTAATAATGCTAAAAAACGAAGAAATCAGACCCAGAATAAATTCACCAAAGATGACTACTTCTCTATTAAACGAGTTTCACGTGAGGAATGGTAATAAAACAAAAGTGTTTAAACATCGATTTAAAAAAATATTATATATATATATATATATATATATATATATATATATATATATATAATATATTATATATATATTATATATTATTATATATTTTATATATATATATATTATTTTACATTTTATATCATTATATATTGTTATATTATATATATATATATATATAATAATATATAATAATATATAATAATATAATAATATATAATTATATATATATATATATATATATATATATATATATATATATATATATATATATATATATATTATTATATATTATTATATATGGATCAGAAATTTAAGACCGTATTGTCTGAAAGGAGAGTGCTGACTGAATTAATATCATCAGCCTGCTGGAAAGTTCAACCAAAAAAGAGCGCAAAAATAACGACATCTACGTCTTTTACTGTTACAAGTGAGACCGCACCACATTATAAGAAAAGAGCTCTTTTTATACTTAAAATTATCGTGGCCCTGTGCCATGTATAGCGCGGAACACTATGCTGCGGTCTAGATAGCCTGTGCCGTAGATATGGCGCTGGCAATGACGTCACTAAGTGGCAGCCTACTGGGCAATTCTGGACTACCTGTTAGGTACGCGACCGCAAGCTGTCAGACTGCATTCCTGAGGCTGGTGCACCGCTGTACAGTACGATCGGCCTCGACTGTCACCTGGTGATTCTCGTGCCACATTCCGGCCATATTCCGGCAGGGCCACACACTGCTAGGGGCTTCCCCATCTTTAGGAACAGGACATCCACCACTGTTTCTTTAGCATACACGCATCCCTGGCATGTCGCACATAGGGATATACCTCTTGTACAGTATCTCCCGACTTTGTTCAGAACGGTCCAGCAGCAACCATTTTCGAAGCCTCGTGCACTGATACGTAGACCACGTGGATGAAGGTGACCTGGAATCAACCTAAGCCCTATTTAAAGTCGTTACCAGAGGCTCTGATTGCAGTACGGTGGTACGAAGAACTTTACTGAAAGTAGAAAACGGAAATGAGCGTTTGGCGTCATTGGCCGGGAGGCCCCTTACGGGGCAGGTCCGGCCGCCTTGGTGCAGGTCTTATTACATTCGACGCCACATTGGGCGACCTGCGCACCGGATGGGGATGAAATGATGATGAAGATAACACAACACCCAGTCCCTGGGCGGAGAAAATCCCCGACCCAGCCTGGAATCGAACCCGGGCCCGTAGGACGGCAATCCGTCACGCTGACCACTTTTTTTTTATAGATTTATTTTTGTTTCATTACAAAGAAAGATCCTACAACTGCCGTAGCCGTGCGTCCGAGTCGTCTTCTCGTCTGTTGGAAGGGGTTCCTCCCTATTCTGTCCGTAGAGGATCTATATGCTCCAGGATTCTTCTTCATTTTCAGCGTCTCATACCCGGAACGCCCCAGTGAGCAGGAGGATCCGCAAATAATGAACCTAAATAATTTGCAAAACGAGTTCTGTACTTCGGGTGGCGGCTGAAAGCTGCATGTGTCGTCATCAATAGGGACCAAAAGTCGAGCGTGCCTTTGGGAGCATCGCAAAATATGTAGTAAACGGCCATGCATTTTAGCCAGTTAACGGCGTTCGTTCTGGTTGATGGAAAGTATACGCTGTCGGGGCGCAATACTTCATCAGGGGAGATAGACTCCGGCAATCGCCGCAAGAGTAACGCCAGCATGCGCTGCGTCAGTAGCCAGCACTCACTGGTCGCGGCACACGTCAGGCGGTGTGCGTCCGAGTCAGCGACTGAGCATGTCGGACACAAGGGGTCGTCCGTCAGGTGTATGGAATGTAGCCTCTGACGAGTAGCGAACTTCCCATTCACAACCACGTACCACAATGAACGTACCGTCGTAGGTAGAAAAGGCGTGTGTACCGCTCGTCACACCGTGTTCCAGGCAACTTCAGGATGTCTGTGGGTGACCGTATTTACAGATTGCTGCTGTTGGTAGGGGCGATAATAGTCTTTTGTGCTGGGCTTCCGTGTCGTCGGAAGTTCTGACCGTAAGTAGCTGAAGTCAATCAAGAACTCTCTGATGTGGGTGAGTGCCGGTGAAATGTGTCCTACAGAAACCGGGGGGTGCAGAGAGTGTGGTGCCACTTCCGCTATCAGGGTGCCCGTCAGAATGGCGTGGGCAGAGGTCCACTTGCGACGCATAGTGTTGGGATAAAGCGATCGCGCACGGTTACATACATCAATTAAAGGGATACCGCCCTCCCGCTGCGGCAGCGTCAGGGTGGCGTATCGGACTTTAAAAACCAGACCGGTGCTTACGAAATGTCCATATGCTGCTTGAAACCCCTGAGCTATCGGGGCGGATTTGAAAGTGGAGAAATATGCGCTGTTTTCTCCTACTCATTCATTTCTTGACACATGTGTGGTATAACATTTGTTTATTCACATTAATCTTACTTTGTACTGAAATGATCACCAACGTCAGAGTGTTATCTTCCAATCATCCTCAGTGGCCTGTTGTACATGTTGTGTTTCACACCACATGTACAAGAACGGATAGCCATTTGTGTACGAGACTGTTCACAACTGCGTAACTAGTGCACCCTACATCCAACTGAACCTTCTTACCGCACTGGTGCCTTTGTGTCTTCCTGCAACTTGCACCGCAACTGAGCGCTTCGTTTAGAAGAGCTGTCCCATAAATTTCGTTTCTGCCGACTCTGTTCAGACGTGATTAGCTAGCCTATATATCCACCTCATCTTCAGCACTCTTCTGCAGCACGGCATTTCAAAAGCTTCTATACTGTTCTTGTCTCTAGAGTGTATCGTAGGTGCCAGACGAACAGTTTCAGAAAAAAATCAAATACTTAAGTTAATACTAGATATGATCAAATTTCTCTTTCCCAGCAACGGTGTGATCGGTACTGCCAGTCTGCATTTTACATGCTGTGCATTTCGCCTGTCGTGAGTATTTATCTTCTCCTCTGCAAGCTTTAGCGTCTGATTCTTAACATGATTTCCTCAGCATTCTCTGATGTAGTTGGATTTCACTACATCACCGTCCTTACTGACAGTCCTAGTGCACTTAATGGTATAATTATAACCGTGCAGAAAACATGAGAAGGTCAAGTTTGTGACGTGTGTGTGTGAAGTCTGTTTAACACACAGAAAAAAAAGCAACGAACTAATGTGTGTTCGTTTTAAGGTACGACATATAAAAATATCTGCACTTGTAAACGTTACGCACCGTATAGTCGCGCAGACGGCTATTACATACTAAGCAGATTCTTCTGATCAATTCCTCGACTAAGGGACGCTGGAAGACAGGCGGGACTGGCGCTGGCCGGTGCTCGTGCCGGCAGCCGTGTCCAGGGCGCTTTGGCAGCCCGCTGGCGGCACCTCGCGCGTCTTCTGCCGGGCCGCAGTGCGGGCGGCGGCGGCCCCCGGATGACCGCTGCGGTCGTAAAACGGCAGGGCCGCACCGTGCTGTTCTCCAGCATTATGATCGCCGCTCTCCTCGGCTGTCCCAGTTTCAAGAATGCGAAAGCTTAAGGGGCTCCGGAAAGGCTCAAAATCATAAAAAGTTCAATTTTTACTTTTTTGCGTTTTCTGAATCTGCAATGTGCAATGTGCAATGTGCAATGTGTGAAATGTGTTCTACATGGGCGTGACCCACTGTGGCGCTGTTAAACTGCTGTCAAATGGTGTTATTATTAACGTCCGTGTTCATCAGGTACATTTTAGTGATGTGAGATAAAGTATGTGTTGTGGCTAACCTGTGATGGTTCAATATATATCGCTGGTGTGATTGTCGATTGTTTCATGTTTATTTACTCTGTCGTTATCTCGCAAATATTCGTAATTAATTCTGTTTCTTGAGTCTCTGTTTTGTTGAAGTATAATAATGAGTAAAAGTAAAGTTATTAGAAATCCTCCGAAGGCCTTTAAGAAAAGGAGAAATGTAGGAAAGCCAAAGGTATGTGTTGTTACTGTAAATAATAACATTCTAACATGGTACGAGCGATACTTGCTTTAGACAAGGAACGCCTTCGGGCTGCAGACAGGGCTGTAAAGAGTCTAGAAATACAAGCAAGAGTAAACAGGAGGAGGAACAAGAGGAAGCTGGAGGAGGAGTTTGCAGAGGATGAAGATAATCCATCCTATGAACCTGGAATGCACTGAAAAGTTAATCCAATCTTTGTCGCTCGATTCCCAAAACTTTTATTTTCTCATACTAATTACATGTTTTCTAAGGATCTTCCAAACATATTTGTTTCAAACTTTCAGTAAATGTTACACAGTACCTTCTGCATAATTTAACACAGCCTTTTTCCAAAACACTGTATATTTTTGAATATATAAATAAAAAATTGCAAAAAAATGTTGTGAATTTTCATTACAATTGAAAAAAATCATCTTTAATAACTGAACTAAAATTTTGTAAAATCCCTGTGTTAAGTAGTAGCCCATATTCCAATAAATAATCTGTAAAAAGTTCAACTTCCTACCTCAAATACTTTGTGAGGAAAGATGTAATTTATAAGCGTTATTTTAACATTGCAAGTATAGGGCGTTCCGGAGCCCCTTAATAGCTCTTCTGAAGTATTGGCACTTACTAGTGGCAATCGCCTTCTCCGCAAGTCTCAAAACATAATTTTGGAAGAAAGGAAGGAAGGTTACCGCTTCATATGACGTCGACAATGAGCTCGTTAGAGACACACAGAGGAAAGCCGAGGAAGGATGCCGACCGTGTTCTTTTGAAAGGAACCTACCTGCCTCTTTACTTAACACGTTCACACCGGCGTTGAAAATATTGTTGCCCGCTATGGGGTAGCAGGCGTATTCGAGCTTTCCTTCATCTGGAGGCACTGCTTCTTTCGTTCCTCGACTCGGAGCAGCGGTCGTATTCAGAAGTCGTGTTGTTTTTATTGTCGTCTTCAGTCCAGAGACTGGTGTGTTGCAACTCTCCATACAGCCCTATCCTGTGCAAGCTTCTTCATCTGCTAGTAACTACTGCAACCTACATCCTTCTGAATCTGTTTTGTGTATTCTTGCATTGGTCTCCCTCTACGATTTCTACCTTCCACACTTCCCTAAAATACTACACTGATGATACAGGGTGTTTCAAAAATGGCCGGTATATTTGAAACGGCAATAAAAACTAAACGAGCAGCGATAGAAATACACCGTTTGTTGCAATATGCTTCGGACAACAGTACATTTTCAGGCGGACAAACTTTCGAAATTACAGTAGTTACAATTTTCAACAACAGATGGCGCTGCAAGTGATGTGAAAGATATAGAAGACAACGCAGTCTGTGGGTGCGCCATTCTTTACGTCGTCTTTCTGCTGTAAGCGTGTGCTGTTCACAACGTGCAAGTGTGCTGTAGACAACATGGTTTATTCCTTAGAACAGAGGATTTTTCTGGTGTTGGAATTCCACCGCCTAGAACACGAAGTTTTCAACGGAGGTTTAATGCAACCAAAGGACCGAAAAGCGATACAATAAAGGATCTGTTTGAAAAATTTCAACGGACTTGGAACGTGATGGATGAACGTGCTGGAGAGGTAGGGCGACCGCGTACGGCAACCACAGAGGGCAACGCGCAGCTAGTGCAGCAGGTGATCCAACAGCGGCCTCGGGTTTCCGTTCGCCGTGTTGCAGCTGCGGTCCAAATGACGCCAACGTCCACGTATCGTCCCATGCGCCAGAGTTTACACCTCTATCCGTACAAAATTCAAACGCGGCAACCCCTCAGCGCCGCTACCATTGCTGCACGAGAGACATTCGCTAACGATATAGTGCACAGGATTGATGACGGCGATATGCATGTGGGCAGAATTTGGTTTACTGACGAAGCTTATTTTTAGCTGGACGGCTTCGTCAATAAACAGAACTGGCGCATATGGGGAACCGAAAAGCCCCATGTTGCAGTCCCATCGTCCCTGCATCCTCAAAAAGTACTGGTCTGGGCCGCTATTTCTTCCAAAGGAATCATTGGCCCATTTTTCAGAACCGAAACGATTACTGCATCTCGCTATCTCGACATTCTTCGTGAATTTGTGGCGGTACAAACTGCCTTAGACGACACTGCGATCACCTCGTGGTTTATGCAAGATGGTGCCCGGCCACATCGCACGGCCGACGTCTTTAATTTCCTGAATGAATATTTCGATGATCGAGTGATTGCTTTGGGCTATCCGAAACATACAGGAGGCGGCGTGGATTGGCCTCCCACTTCGCCAGACATGAACCCCTGTGACTTCTTTCTGTGGGGACACGTGAAAGACCAGGTGTACCGCCAGAATCCAGAAACAATTGAACAGCTGAAGCAGTACATCTCATCTGCATGTGAAGCCATTCCGCCAGACACGTTGTCAAAGGTTTCGGGTAATTTCATTCAGAGACTACGCCATATTATTGCTACGCATGGTGGATATGTGGAAAATATCGTACTATAGAGTTTCCCAGACCGCAGCGCCATCTGTTGTTGACAATTGTAACTACCGTAATTTCGAAAGTTTGTCTGCCTGAAAATGTACTGTTGTCCCAAGCATATTGCAACAAACGGTGTATTTCTATCGCTGCTCGTTTAGTTTGTATTGCCGTTTCAAATATACCGGTCATTTTTGAAACACCCTGTACCTCGATGCTTCAAAACGTGTCCTACCAACGGATCCCACAAATTCCTTTTCTCCCCAGTTCTATTCAGTACCTCCTCATTAGTTATGTGATCTACCCACCTGATCTTCACCATTCTTCTGTAGCACTAGATTTCGAAAGCTTCTATTCCCTACTTGCCTACACTGTTTATCGTCCATGTTTCACTTCCATACATGTCTACACTCCATACAAATACTTTCAGGAAAGACTTCCTGACACTTAAATCTATACATGATGTTAACAAATTTCTCTTCTTCAGAAACGCTCTCGTTGCCATAGCCAGTCTACATTTTGTATCCTCTCTACTTCGACCATCATCAGTTATTTTGCTCCCCAAATAACAAAACTCATTTACTACTATATTTACTACTATAACTCATTTTCTCACTATAAGAAGCAGCCAAATGAAAACCGAGCAACCGCTACAGCTGGACCACGAAATGGTTTCACTGAAACGTAATCACAGCACGCGGTAAGACACTTATCCCACTGCGAGACGAAAGGATCTATTCCCGGAACGTGGCCGGCTGCACAACCGCATCCACTGTTTTATTTCCTCGCCCTACTGCAACCCACATTCACTCATGCCTTTTTCTTCAGGTCGCCAAAGATGTGAAAATTACACGGTGAAATATTTAGGCTGTACGGAGGATGTTATAGTGTTTCTCAACCACCTTGCGTATGTGTAGCCCTCGTGTGATTGGCAGTGTGGGGCCGGACGTTATCAACCAGGTTGAATCCGCCCGACTACATTCCTTTGCGTTTTGGTTTGATGGCGCGTCACTGTTTCTGCTGTCTTCATAGCGCTGCGCATTCATTGTGGTTTCACGCTCGAGGACCCACGCAGAGGGCCCCTGGAGCAGAAGAAGCAGCTCATCGTGCGAACAGCTTTCGAATTCCTTGGCGGGGTACATGTGGGACTTTCCACCGGTGGCTTTGCCGTTTGTTCTCAGACTGTCGGAATGATATCGGAAGGAACCATCCTGCTGGACAATAAGACCCGCCCCCACACTGTCAGTTTAACGAAGGCACTTCAGCGATTTGGTTGGAGGTACTGTAAATCCTCCGAACAGTCCGGCACTTTCACTACCCGATTTTCACAGCTCTGTCGACGTGAAGAAAGACATGCGTGGTCGTCGGTTAAGTGCAACAGCCGTCAGCAGCCTACCACTTTCTACGAACCACAAATTGGTCGTTTCGTCTCCAAATGGACTAAATGTATTAACGTTTGTGGTGATTAATTGTGAATGGTCCCGTTGTGACGGGTGTTCGGTTTTCACTAGACTACAGCTCCTGTTTTAATGTATTCACCTTTTATTTTGAACATGCCGGAAGTCCATCCTATTAAACCAACGAGAGCTCACATAAAATAACTTTAAATTAATCACAAATTAGGAGATATCTCTCACTTATTCAGAAAGTTTTATCGCAGAAGGGTCACACAAAATTGTATTGGCAGTTGCTCGTTGTGCCTGGCTGACAGGTGGTACATCATACGTTATTGTATTGCTGGTAGCATAATTGCTAGAGTCGAACGTGAGCCACTGGTGGTACACGCTGGCGAGAGTGTGTTAAGCGATTATGGGGAAAAACTGTGGAAAATGTACATCTGAGTGGACTGACTGAGAACCGTTCACCTCCTGAATATGAATCTCTGATAATTTTCGAATATGATTTCCTTGCGCTAATGCAACTACGTTACGTGTAAGAGGTTAGGTACAACAATACGCTTGCAAGAGCACTGGGGAATACATTTTATTACACATGCAATTATGTAGGTACATTATAGTATCCTATTAACAATATTTACTATTCAGTGTGCTGATATACTTTATCAGATTATCGTTTCAAGCTACCACTGTTCATTCATGGATAAGGGTCTATAAACTATTGAGGTGAAAATTTGTGTAGAATAATTCGACTTAAAGGAGTGAATGCCTTATAAATGACACTTTTAGAAGGAGGCTTTTCTAATGTAGTCATCACTGAATGAGAACAACCACCGGTGTTAAACACGGATCGCTTTAGTTGTAGACGACACCTTCCAAATATTAGTGCCAGTGAATAGGACGAGCAGATTCCTCTAGTCACCTGAAAGGCGCGCCAAACTCTACCGCACCGTCGGCCACCATTTGATCGTATAGAGTGTCGTCGCAAGTTTGTGATCAGCTGGAGGAATATTTGTCTAACTGAACCAAGTTCTTTCTACAGGACTTTGAATGTTCCACAGAAACACTCTCCTTAAATGTGGTTAAATGTAAGATAATGCGTATAACAGAGAGAAAGAGGTGTATAGTCCATGACTACAAGACTAGTGGCGAACATCTTCAGCACGTCTGCCGGCCGTAGTGGCCGAGCGGTTCTAGGCGCTACAGTCTGGAACGGCGCGACCGCTACGGTCGGAGGTTCGAATCCTGCCTCGGGCATAGATGTGTGTAATGTCCTTAGGTTAGTCAAGTTTAAGTAGTTCTAACTTCTAGGAGACTGATGATCTCAGAAGTTAATTTCCACAGTGCTCAGAGCCATTTGAACCATTTTTTCAGCACGTCACATCGTATTCATATTTACGGATAATGGTGGTGGTGGTGGTGGTTAGTGTTTAACGTCCGTCGACAACGAGGTCATTAGAGACGGAGCGCAAGCTCGGGTTAGGGAAGGATTGGGAAGGAAATCGGCCGTGCCCTTTCAAAGGAACCATCCCGGCATTTGCCTGAAACGATTTAGGGAAATCACGGAAAACCTGAATCAGTGTGCTCTCTGCCGCCGTTGGATAAGCAGCTGCCAGCAGAAAGTCGTATACTCCTAGCTCACTTATTTGTTACATAGTTTAATTCTTAATTTCTTTGCGTGTTTTTGGTACTTCCATTGTTTAATTCATAAATTTCGGGCGTATTATAGTATTTGAGAGTTGTAGCATCGCGTTTTAGTACTGAATAGTGTAAAATCGCGTAGTCTCCTTCCGCCGCCGAGCAGTTTGTCAGCAGTGCGCAAGTAGCAGCATTACTGCATATACTAGGCAATCTTGCATTTTAATAACCGTTTAAATTTTGTGTCGATTTGTTTGTGCTCTCTGTACATTAGTTCAGACGTTCTTTGCACAACAGTTTTTAGCATGGATAGGGACTGCAACTGCTGTGTTCGGATGCAGGCTGGGTTGGCATCCCTTCGCTCCCAGCTTCAGGCAGTGTTGGCTTCGGTCACACAGCTTGAGGCTGTTGCCAATGGGAATCACTGTGGGGGTCCGGATGGGGGTTTGTCGAGGACGGCCAGCTCGTCCCACGCATCCCCCGATCGGGCTACGACTGTGGCTGCCCGGGATACTGCCCACATTGAGGCTGATCCCTCACCTGTTGTAGAGTGGGAGGTCGTCTCGAGGTGTGGCAGGGGGTGAAAGACATTCCGGAGGGTTGAACGGAAGGCCTCTCCAGTTTGTCTGACGAACCGGTTTCAGGCGCTGTCTCAGGCTGATACTGATCTTCGGCCGGACATGGTTGCTTGTCCTGTTCCAGAGGTTGCCCCTTAGTCTGCAAGATCCGGGCGGTCGCAGAGGGTGGGCTTACTGGTAGTTGGGAGCTCCAACGTCAGGCGCGTAATGGGCCCCTTAGGGATATGGCAGCAAGAGAGGGGAAGAAAACCAATGTGCACTCCGTGTGCATTCCGGGGGGAGTCATTCCAGATGTGGAAAGGGTCCTTCCGGATACCATGAAGGGTACAGGGTGCACCCATCTGCAGGTGGTCGCTCATGTCGGCACCAATGATGTGTGTCGCTATGGATCGGAGGAAATCTTCTCTGGTTTCCGGCGGCTATCTGATTTGGTGAAGACTGCCAGTCTCGCTAGCGGGATGAATGCAGAGCTCACCATCTGCAGCATCGTCGACAGGACTGACTGCGGACCTTTGGTACAGAGCCGAGTGGAGGGTCTGAATCAGAGACTGAGACGGTTCTGCGACCGTGTGGGCTGCAGATTCCTTGACTTGCGCCATAGGGTGGTGGGGTTTTCGGTTCCGCTGGATATGTCAGGAGTCCACTACACGCAGCAAGCGGCTACACGGGTAGCAGGGGTTGTGTGGCGTGGACTGGGCGGTTTTTTAGGTTAGATGGCCTCGGGCAAGTACAGAAAGGGCAACAGCCTCAAAGGGTGCGGGGCAAAGTCAGGACATGCGGGGACCAAGCAGCAATCGGTATCGTAATTGTAAACTGTCGAAGCTGCATTGGTAAAGTACCGGAACTTCAAGCGCTGATAGAAAGCACCGAAGCTGAAATCGTTATAGGTACAGAAAGCTGGCTGAAGCCAGAGATAAATTCTGCCGAAATTTTTACAAAGGCACAGGCGGTGTTTAGAAAGGACAGATTGCATGCGACCGGTGGTGGCGTATTTGTCGCTGTTAGTAGTAGTTTATCCTGTAGTGAAGTAGAAGTGGATAGTTCCTGTGAATTATTATGGGTGGAGGTTACACTCAACAACCGAGCTAGGTTAATAATTGGCTCCTTTTACCGACCTCCCGACTCAGCAGCATTACTGTTAGAACAACTGAGAGAAAATTTGGAATACATTTCACATAAATTTTCTCAGCATGTTATAGACTTAGGTGGAGATTTCAATTTACCAGATATAGACTGGGACACTCAGATGTTTAGGACAGGTGGTAGGGACAGAGCATCGAGTGACATTATACTGAGTGCACTATCCGAAAATTACCTCGAGCAATAAATCTGAGGATCCAGGCGGCCGAAGATCACCTGAAATAATGTGTTCCCAAACAACTGACGCGGTATTATGATATTGCTACTCACAGTTCGCGCTGTTGCACCATCTTGCTGCCGCCAACAGTGTCGTTCATCATCCTTAACAACGTGACCAACTGCATGATGATGTCCTCTTAATGTTCAGCTACTAACGTTTCCTAGAAAAAACATTGAGCCTACAATTTTTTGTGTGGAATTGCATACCACACTTCAACATTCCCTGAATGTAATGGAAAACGTGAAGGTTTTCTGAACTCCGATATCTGTCGTTACGGTTGTTTTGATAGTCGCTTAGATGAAAGTATGGTTCATCATAATCCATCATCCGAAAACTGTTGCGAATAAAACGCAAAAGCCTTTGACTGCTATATAGTCTTTTTCCTCTATCAGGTTCTCGAATCTCATGCAAAAAGCGAATGCGACACGGGCGTAGTTTCAGCTTCTTTGTGGTTCTGCGAACAACCCGTTAAGAAAGTTTGCTGACAAAGTTTTATTGTAGATATTCTTGATGAACGTAACAAGGGCGCGTGGATATTTTCCAGTGAGGCATCGCTTAACACCGAAGGCCGGGCGGGAGATTCACATTTATTCACAGTACCAGTTTTTTTGAAACGTGCGACTATGAGCGAAATCGTTGATTTGTTAGGTACCCTTGGTTCAGGAAAAGCTACCATAAAGTCTTCCTCACATTTTAAGAAAGAACGCAATTTGAATTAACTATCAATAATGAACTTAAGTTGAGCCTGGAAAAAAAACATGTTTGTTCGCACCCATCTAACTCCACACTCACATCGAAAGGGCGAAAAACTGCTTGGCCAACACGTGCTATGCCTCTCCCCAAAGGTCATCCGTTGCCAATACAAACAGTCCCGTCGATAAGAAATTCAGTTTCCCACCACACTATGATTTCGATTGTAGGGTTGCGTAAGTTCTGGCTAACGCTGTATAACAGGAATGGTCTCATAAATTAAACTGGATTCGTTGTGCTAAATAAGAAACCTCTATTCGAAGGAGATTGTGTAACCATTATGCCCTCACCAACGTATTATGATGAAAAGCCGAGACAACTTAGGGCACTTCCAGAGGCGTTAAGTCACGCATTTTTCTCTAGCTTCTTATGCGAACGCAATAGCGAAAATAATTGATAATAATGGTACGACGTGCGATGTGCCACGCACTTTACGTTGGCTTGCGGAGTATTTATTTAGATGTAAAACCCAAAAGATAAGCAGTTATACACTAGGAAATAACATAGCGAGCGAGGTCGCATAGCAGTAAATAAGTGCCTATCTTCTTCCCACCCTTCCACAGTCCGAATTTTGTGTTTAGTGTAAATGATTTTATCATCGAAGAAACGTTGAACTCTACATGTCCTTTTCTGAAACGACACCATCCTAAATCACTCTCGTATATCGTAAATGTGTACTGTCATTGTATTTCCCATGATGTAGTTCTTACACATTATCTCAAAGCAGAACACAGATATTCTGTAGCGATTTATCCATTGATTTAGTGCACAGCGAACATCGTCGACGCCATTAAAAATCATTTTCGGGCTGATAGTAATCGTCAGGTAAATTGTAGAACAACTATATTAGAAAAAAGATACACGTGTGTTCCATCATTGCGCGATATTTACGTGACCGTAAAATCGTCAACAGATTTACACTAAGCCCATCAGGAGTGCCTGCAGTCAAAGTTGAATGGTTATGCCAAGGTAAAATTTTAATGGTCGCTGGAGCACTAGATCCAACGCCTAATTGTATAAGCAGAGATTCACCTAGGTGGTGGAATACCTGTATTTTCGGGGGATTGTAGTTGGATTCTGAATTCGCAAACAGTCAAGTTATTACGTCTATACCATACTTTATCTTTCTTCGTGAGTGGAAATATTTCGAATTTCTACTGCTAAGGACACGTTATGTATTTGCAGCGTCTGCGGTGGCAAAGTATACATCTGCATTTAACTCCCCATCACTGTGTGCCCCCCATCATCAAGAAATACACTCAATGGACGAGACGTACTTGCATTCGAGTGACCCTTCGTGACCTGCGTTGGCAGCAAAAGAAATTATGTCCGCTGGTGACTCCGATGGTAATGAATTATAGTGTGCATTCTAACCACAATGGTCTCGAATTTCTTAACATTATAGCTTTTTTGGATGCTACAGTTGTCTCATATCATACATTTTAAGACAGATACGTTGCGAAAGTGCATGGATGATCACATGCTTACTCGTAATGTTCGTATTACACTGTACAGCCACAATAATGTGTCGAAAGTCTGAATAAACTACCTTTTGCGTGGTGGACCCCTGCGAGATGTAGGAGAAGATAACCAGTGAGGTTCTGGAAGGTAGCGGCAGAGATGTGGAGCTGTGCCAACTCCAGCGCCGTTGACAGCTGCGCTGGATTTCTCGGTTGAGGATCCATGGTGCGAACAACCTGAAGGAGGCGGTTCAACAAATTCTGGATTGGATTGGAATCTGGTGGCGAGGGGAGTGCAGTGAACTTTTGGTGCTGTTCGAACCACCCATGTACACTGCGAGCTGTGTGACACTTCGCATTGTCGTGCTGGTGGGTGCTATCGTGCCGAGGAAATGCAAACTGCCTGTAGGGGTCGATTTGGTCTCCAAAGATAGATGGATACTTTTGTGCTTATCCATTATGCCTTCTATAATCACGAGATCAACCATGGAATGCTACAAAATCATTCAACAGAGATGAGCGCTTTCTCCTCCTGCCGGAACCTCCCGTCGATTGTTGCTATCAGATGCTTCACGCCGATGAAGCATGATACATGATTCGTCTGAAAATGCCATCTGCCGCCACTCGGTTGACGTCCAGTTCTGGTACTAGCGTCCAAATCTCAGCCTCCGTCACCGATGAACAGCAATCGTGGGTGCGTGGACCAGGCGCATGCTGTGGAGACCCGGTCACTGAACGGTCGTTGACGAGATGCTATTGGCAGCCCCTTGGTTCTTCGGGACGATGTGGCCCGCCGTGAACCACAGTTACCTCAGCGCCGTTTTTGGATACCACCATTTCGTCATGCACGGTATATTTTAACCACGGCGCCATGCGAGCAGTTTACAGACTTAGCCGATTCGGAAATGCTTCCACCCGTGGCCCGAAAGCCAATGTGCACGCCCTTTTGGACGTCAGATAAATCGCTCCGTTTCCGCAATACGTCAACCACTGCACTGTTTCCCTCGTCGCCGCCCATCTCATTCGATACGCTTTATATACCCTCCACCGTTGGTGCTGTCGCGTGCCATCTGTGAATAGTTACTGTATGTCGACGGTCGAGCATAGACGGTGTTAATATTATGTGACTGGACCACGTACGATTTGCATTACTGAATCATGTAAAGGAAATCCACAACCTTTCCCATCATATGACAGAGTTACACATCGTAAAAAGTTACTCATAAAAAAAATAACGTCTACCGTAGTCAAGTAAAGTAAATCATGCTTAGAAAAGTACATTCTTGGCGTAATGTGTGCAGTATTACAGACAGAGAAATCAGCAATCAGCTAATTTCATAGATGAAATCTTCTCGTATAGCATCCACATTAGATCCCGTAAAATAAAAATTTAAGCCAGGAGTTTAATCAGAAACAGTCTTCAATATAGGAAAAACAGACTATGTAGGCCAGGACCTTAATCACTGCTGCCGATCAAGTCTTGGAGCTTGTTTTAAAACGTTAAATCCCCCCCCCCCCACGTCTCTCTCTGTCTCTCTCTCTCTCTCTCTCTCTCTCTTTCTCTGTCTGTCTCTCATGTAGTGAACTCCAACTCCATATTAGAATGGCGACCAAGACTGAAGCACTGAATTCAGAGTGTAAACACTGTAATGAATATGACTGTGTATAAAAAAGTATGATTGCAACATTTAAATAACAATAATTGAGGTAAAAAATATTTAAAACTTTACTGCAGCAGAGCTATTGTATATTAAAATTTCTATAACCACCATTATGTAACAGTACTTAAGTGGTGTTATTAAGAAGTGGTATTGCTGCATTATTCGAACGAAGAAGACGTGTATAGATGGTGAACATTAATAAAACCTACAATCTTCAGGACGGGTTCCTGACTGGAAATGGGGGAACATGTGGCCGGAAATGCATCATTGCCGCAGTAGACGGCGCTGATGAAGGAAATTTTCTCTGACCACGTGCTGTGTGCACTTTGTTCAAAAATGGTTCAAATGGCTCTGAGCACTATGGGACTTAACATCTTAGGTCATCAGTCCCCTACAACATAGAACTACTCAAACCTAACTAATCTAAGCACATCACACACATCCATGCCCGAGGCAGAATTCGAACCTGCGACCGTAGCAGTCACGCGGTTCCGGACTGAAGCGCCTAGAACCGCAGGCCCACCGCGGCCGTGTGCACTTTGTGTGCTGCAAACAGTGCGATTTACGCACGGTACTGTAATGAGGAGAATGGTCCGGTATTTATGTCGGGGACAAGCCGAGGTGGTGTTTTTCCGTACGGCCAAGCAGATGGAAACGGTCGAGAGGCAGCACGGCTATACCAAACCAATTACCCTCACAGCACCAACCACATCACACAACATTTCAAGGCCTTCTTGGGAGTTTGTGTGATCATTGGCCCTTTCAGACAGAGGAATGTGCAGGGAGGCGGCGGACTGTGTGTACACCAGATTTGGAGGATCGACTTCTAGAGGATATTGAGACGAACCCCAGTACAAGCTCCGGGCAAGTAGCTCGCCAACATGGAGTAAGCGAAGAAGAGCGGAGATCCGTAATGCGACGTGTGAACGCGTGCATTGCATCCCACTAGCCGACAGGTGTGGCCGAGCGGTTCTAGGCGCTTCAGTCTGGAACGGCGCGACCGCTTCGGTCGCAGGTTCGAATCCTGCCTCTGGCATAAATGTGTGTGACGTCCTCAGGTTAGTTAGGTTTTAGTAGTTGTAAGTTATAGGGGAGTGATGACGTCAGATGTTAAGTCCCATAGTACTCAGAGCCATTTGAACCATTTTGTATCCCACGGAGACCACTCTGAACATTTGTTGTGACCTGGGTGCGGCGCAGCTCTGTACTTTGTTCCGGGGCGATCTGCAGCCGTTGCACTCACACGGCCCATATCACATTTTCACAGGACCTTCTCTCCTCTGTTTCCAGTCAGGAAAAAAAAAATGGTTCAAATGGCTCTGAGCACTATGGGACTTAACATCTGCAGTAATCAGTCCCCTAGAACTTAGAACTACTTAAACCTAACTAACCTAAGGACATCACACACATCCATGTCCGAGGCAGGATTCGAACCTGCGACTATAGCAGTCGCACGGTTCCGGTCTGGGCGCCTAGAACCGCTCGGCCACCGCGGCCGGCTCCAGTCAGGAATCCGTCCCTGCAGTTTGTCGGTTTTATTAATATTCACCCGGTATATCTTTCAAGTGGAAGTCAGTTTGTAGTTAGAGGTAAGTATCGGTTAAGGAAATTTGTTAACTGGTAATGTGTTAGAGTAAGTTTTGAAAAAATAGTCCTGATAATGGATGAAATAACACAGCGACGATTGCACGGTTCGTTGCTAAAAAAACCTTTACTAAAAATACTTATAGAAGTTTCGTAATGGTCCGATCAGTGAGCCTCAAACTGTCTCAAATTGTCCTGTCTATTGGAACGTTTTTATTTTATCATACTGGGCCATGTACCTGCGAAGTCTTCATAAATTTGCAAGATGTCAGACTGTACACAAGATTCTATATTGCTTGGATAAACAGTTTAGAAAATCGTAGGCGGAGAATGGTGGTCTCTAGGTCAATAAAAACTGCAAATTTCAGTGTGATTCACATTCCGCGTTACCTACAAATAAGGTTTACTGCAGCGCTCGGTCGATGAATGGCAGAGCAGGTGCAGGACCCGGGCTAGTGGACCGGGTAATGGAGTGGGGAGGAAATTAAACGCTTTCATCTTACTGGAAGCCCTAGCAGATTTGCTCTGAAGAAGCCTTCAGTTCGTTTATGCGCACCCTGTGAGGTTTATAATTTCGTGGCACAGGTTACAGCGATGACTACGAATTAAATGTGCCGTTATGAACGTATGCGGAAATGAAAAGAAGCGAGAGAATCGCTTTTGGACTCTGCCGCTGATGATATCCCTTATTTCATAGAGATCGTTCTGAGGGAGCTATTTTGCGCACGGAAAAAGAGTTTTTCTGCTTTCACTGGCAAACAGATATTTCGAAAAACGTAGTCTGATAATATCTAATACAAGCTTACATTAAGCATCTGAAGATAATAGCGACATGACATCGAAATATCGTGGCAATAAAACATTGATACCTAATTATTTTCGAAGCAATTCAGCAAACAATTACAGTTTCAGAGAAACTTCGGAAATTCCACTGCTTACGGGAATACCGCCTTACATAACTAGGCGGTAGTCTTAAAGTACGCGAATTACTAGATATGGTAGTCCAACAGACATAAATATCCTGTCCTGGTACAACCATTCACCTTCGATTACAGGCCTTCCTTATGGGTTTTATCTCCGAATTTGTTGAACTACTTCTGATCTCTTAAATTCAGTACAATTATAGGACACACTTGTAGGTTTGTTTAATGTATTCCTCCTGCAATGTAGGTGGCGATGACAATAACAGGACTAAAATTATTGTTAATGGCGTGAAGACGTCCCCTGTCCACTAAATCAATCGATAAATTGGTATAGGAACCCTGTATGCCGTTTTCTGACACGGGACGGCAATATACATAATGGTACATTAAATCTCTGTATGTGAGTGGAAGAAGAAGGCGATTTAGTGTCATATCGCTCAATAAAAGGAAGGGCAAAATTACGGTTCAGCGTTCCGTTCGACGACGAAGTTATCAGAGGTGAACCATAATTCTTGGATTGTGGACCATCCAGACATTCGTCGTAAGAGACTTTGGGAAATCTCAAAACACCTGGTGAAAGCGTCATTTTAAGGCATGTATCCCCTTACGTCGAATGCTTTGTTTTAATTTTCGCATTACTAGTTTATAGATTGTTCTCTGTTAATGACCAACTTTGTCTTTCAGTTGGTTCGTTTTGTCATGGATTTTAAGAAGCCACAAAATACGTAAACTGAGTAACTTTTCATGGATTGGGTTCACTGACAGACAAAACTTCCTTATAGACATCATCGTCGAACATTTTAAAATTGTGTGACATGCACAGGAGGCCAAAATAAAAGTGGCACAGAAAATATTTCATGCATCTTTCAAAGTGATGTAAGGTCTCTAACATTATTTTGATAGGCGATGATAGTGATGTGATCTCTGTTTTTATTCGATGAGACATACTTCGTCTTTGTACACTGGATATTCTTCAGAGACATATGTTTATTAGTCGATATATTACGCCACGGTTGGTCTGAGTAGTTTGTCTTTGCCTGTGTAGCAGTCGAGTGTATTGAATGACAGAATCTGGTATCGGTTCACGCTGATGAGCGGTTTGGAAAAACAGTTAGCAAAACACAGAGATGCAGAAGATGAATAAGTTGGTTTTAGTAAATGTGGTTTTGTAATAGAGGTTGATTTGAAAAGTATGAAGATATTCGCGTAATATCGCCGATGCATTGCTCGCTCTAGCGTAATTTATGATAGGTTTGACAAGGACAGATTTTGGGTACAATGTTTCTTCGTATATTCGGGTAAGTTAGATTGACTGTCGAGACGAGATTAAACAAAATTATCTGGTCACATGGCTTGGTCTCCGAGTCACAGATTCATCACTTCTTCACCATTTCATTAACGAGTTATATGGCAAAGTTATATTTTTTATGAGAAAGTTTTTAAAGAATGTCGTAGTCGTTAAAACTCACTTTCGTAACACAGTTTTTTAAATGCTGGTCTGTTCTATATCATTTAATAGGTGCAGTTTCTTTCACCGTCCCCCTACTAAAGTTATATTTTGTAATCTAGTTTCACAGCATTACACTTAGCGGAACACAATTACTTAGAGCTTAAAGTATGATGTGCTTAGTGTAGCTACATTTCCTTGCGCTGCACTTGGGCAAAGTTTTCTTTAGCTGATTTGCTGCTGCACTACGTACTTTCGAGCAGTAACGAATTTCCGTTGCCACAACGCAAGTCACGAAAGGTTGTTGGGGCGAGTTTAACATCACTGTTCGGATACTATTTACAGTCAAGTCCTAGACTGCAAATTATCAGGGTTAGTTCAGTTAACGTTTAGTTCAGATCTCGGTTCTTCTGTCCGACATTCTTACTCTTACAGTTCTGTGTCATTCGGTGTTCGAAATTTTGTTTAGTATCGTTACACAAATTTGCAGGGCATTTTAACAGAAGTATGTAGGGCATTTATTCTTTCGAAACTCAGTTTGTGATTTTATGCAGGACATTTGTTCGGTTAGTTCTGTGTGTTAGAATTGCAAGAAACGGACTGTGATGTCAAGCACCGTAGCACTGTCCACTGCACTGCACAATAAAGCGTTTCACGAGATAGCTTCTTTGGTGTACAATTTTACGTTCTTTAATTATTTTTAGGAAAAGTTAACTGGAATACAGTTACACAAATTCAGATTAATTTGGCGACTCCTTTCATCAGATAGCGGTTTCGTAAGCGTATCACTTCATTGTTCGGTTGAAAGAACGTTCACATAACGATACATGCACACACGAAAATTAAGATTAGAAGACCTTTACAGAAAACATCAACCCCACTTGTGGCATGTGATAGAAATAGAGCTGCCTGAAATATTTTCTAGACCAGTTTCACTTTGACCACCTGTATACACGTCATCATCATTTACATATGCTGAGAATTTAAATTTGTTGGCATCTTTTTCACAAATAACAGCCTCAGTCACCGTCAAACAGTCAGCATTCATACTGGTTTGATGTTATTTCTCAAAAGGTTGTCAACAACTTTAAATACCCAGCATATGCACTAGTCATTTAAAAAAAAAATTTGACGTATGTTGAAGGGCAAAATATTAGCTCTACTCCACTTGAAAATGTGTAAACGGACGAAAATGCGGCAGTCCATTCGTAAATAAATAGTTTTAGGAGTCAGTGGCAACGATGACGACTGTCAAAACGTAGGCAAACTGCTGTTACAGAAAGCGAATAGTATGGCTTTTTTAAACGCATACCTTTTTTCCGTCAACCACGAGAGTAGTAGAGCAACTCGAATGGTTCGGCGACAGGTGGGCAGCAGTTAAGCTAAAGCTGAAATTGTCAGGCAGAACGCTGATTGCACCACAGCAAAATTTGTTGCTAATTATCAACTAAAGCCAAAAACTATTAAAGAGCTCTCACAGAAAAACTATTTACCGAGTATGCTATAGAACAATGCAAACCTCACTATATCTTTATTAAATAAAACGTCTGTCCATGTTGTCTTACTTTTAAAACTCCTGCCGCTTCTGATGCGAAACGAACATTCCTGAATCTACACGAAGATGTAGGAATTTCTATGTAAAGTTTAATATAGATACTTGAGTGAACAGTTATTGTTTGGGCACGATGCTGCTAACACAATACTTGCTAGGCTCAGCTTTGTGTGATAGTAATTTGCAACGCAATGAGCACCTTTAAGTGGGTCGACCGGTAAAAATGTGCAAATCAGTGTCAGATCTCGTAAAGTTTTTAAATTTGTTGGTATTTGGAAAATTATGTATCATACGTGGAACTTTGCCGTCAGTGTCTGAACTTTTACAGACGCTGTCACAGGATGTGGCGCTGAATAAATGCAGTTTCTGTAAACGCTCTACATCATTCGTGCACAAGGTTAGGTTGTCTGCACTCATAGCGAAGTCGCTTGTTTGATTGTTTTCACGCACAACTAGGTTGCAGTTAGCAAGAGATTGAACAACCCTTGATAATTGGTGATAAACTCTTAGTGGGAGCGCCTGACTAACACATCTGGCGGTTCTTCCCCCCCTCCCCCCCCCCCCCCCCCACTGCCCCGCCTGTGTCACTAGCTTACACCCGGTATTGTTAGAACAGTGCACCGTGGTTGGTGTTACTTCGATAACGTTTCTTATGAGGAGGAAGATCCATTAATTTACCGTTTCGGCGAAGCGCTAGGACGAAGAACACGCACGTGTTGATCTCCTCACCCATTTCTACTGAGTTCGTCGATTTTAATGACAGGTTTCATAGTGTTAAGGACACAGTCCGGAATCTGCAAATACTACAACGTAGCGACGACACTATGAATATTGAACCTATGCAGCAAATAGTCCTGAAGTGTCCACCTTCTGTGTGTGTGTGTGTGTGTGTGTGTGTGTGTGTGTGTGCCTGGCCACTACATCGGAATTTAAATTAGTTACTACCAGATGTTTGATGTCCGAAGTTAACGACTTTATCGCGAGGAGTGCTGTCTGCAGGTAGCGACAAAACGCTATCCGTGGAGACAGGAAATAGCTTTAGAGTCGTTGTCCCCTGCAAAAATTGCGTAAAAAATTTAAACTCGTGTATGGCATGACCTTTGGAGGGAGGGAGGTGTAGTGCTTTGGAACACGTAAAATAAATAGATTCTGTTTTTAATTTTAATTAGGACCATGGTACGTTAAACTTTTTAGATATTTGGATGTCCAGAAAACACCTTCAAACTTTTCGCTTCATATCTCGAAAACTACTGACCTCAATGAAATAGTTTTTGTATGTCCATCCTTTTGCCTAGAGGTCTGGTGGACTGGGGCCATTCACTATTGTAAGAAAATTAAACACCTTACGCCCTTACGGTGTCATTTACTGTGTAGCTACCAGTTTAGGTGCTTCAGTGGGCCACCTACAGGCCTTCTGGGTGCTGAAGGGGCTATCACGATCCATATATACGATAGCTGATGGTTGGAAAGACGACATTACAGTTACAGGCAGCCTGCGAAAATCAGTTGTTGGCCTCCGACGCATCGTATATATGGATCGTGACATCCCCTTCAGCATGAACTAAGGCCTTAAGATGGTGCACTGAAGTGCCGAAACTGGTAGCTACACAATAAATTACATCATAAGGTCAGCTGTAGGTGTTTCATTTTCTTACACTCAATGAAATAGCTTTTTTCCCTCCACAGTAGCGTATTACGTTGTGTTTGTCATGTCATGCCCAGCCCGTACGCTATTGAATATCAGATAATTAAATTCTGACTATAATTTCTGACCCTCGTTTTTTATGTATCAGGTTTGTGGCTCAAAACACTTCTGTGGTAGTCTGTGCGAATGTTCTGGTAGCGTTATTTGAAATGTGAATGAATATTAAACGGTGCATGACGAAATTAAATCGCATGCCTTCTAGAAGAGAAACATATTCAATAATGAATTAACTGAACCTGTTGCCCACAGTGTTCCCAGTTCCCTGTCTCCAGATAAAAGCTACCTTAGGTGAAAACTCTGTTACCTGGACCATGGCAGTATCGGAGATCGATGTTATAGCAGATATTTCTCCCATACGGGCTTCTAGAAATAAGGGACAGGATGACGGCCACAAATATGTAATACAAAGGCAGGAAATAACTGAATACTTATATATTGACCATTAAATACAAGAAAATTGAACATTAAATACAAGAAAATACGAGGCAAACCTCACAGAATGGGACGATACCAATCCACAGTCTCGGATTACTCGTTGTGCTTCGAGTCCGCCATGGTAATTAGAAGATACGAGAGAAAAATTACCGAACTACGAGATCCGAAAACAGAGGCTAGCAAGCCTGGAAACTCTTTCATAAGCGTCATCGATGAGTGGTGTGCAGTCAACGAGCAGGGCAAACTGCGTACGCCATTAATTTCGGCTATCACGGTAAGTGCCTGCGACCTGACCTTAACACTGATTCTACACACAACTGTTTACGAAGTAGTGGACACCAGTGGGTCTTAAGCAAAGATGTGCGGTAACTTGCGCAGCTATAATTTCTAGCGGCACCTTGGAGAACGTGGCTCAGAATGTACCCTGGAGAGTGTCTCTGTAGTTTTATTGCCTCTGTGGGGACTCAGTGTGGTGTCTTCACAGATAAAAAGTAGAGAATGTAGTTCCCACAGTCAGCTTTTCTGGGAGACGCCCAAGATAAATAGGTGTTCCTTCGGGCCGGCCGCTGTGGCCGAGTGGTTCGACGCGCTTCAGTCCGGAACCGCACTGCTGCTACGATCGCAGGTTCGAATCCTGCATCGGGCATGGGTGTGCCTGATGTCCTTATGCTAGTTAGGTTTAAGTAGTTCTAAGTCTAGGGGACTGATGATCTCAGATGTTAAGTCCCATAGTGCTTAGAGCCATTTGAACCATTTGTGTTCCTGCGCGGTAGTGTCTCTGCAACGCAAGATTGTACGAAATAACTCTTCTCTTTAATGATATGCGTCATCTTGTTAAACAATATAATTAGCGGATATTAAAATTATTATGATTCCACCATCAGACTGTTCTGTAACTCAGAAAACAACTGCGGGGCAGCAATACTGAGTAAAACTGATGTTTTATTAGAAACTATCTGAAAAACCCTCCACTCTCCCGGTATTCATTCTACCAGTTTTTTGTTAGTAACGAAAAGAAAAATAAACTCTGTTTCTGGTGAAGTATCGCAAAAATTTCATTCCCATGTATTCCTGAAAACACCTGCGACAATAAAACAGTTGTACAAAGATATACAGCATCCATAATACAGAAATGTATGAATACAGAATCCAAATTAAGAAACATGGCCGCGGACAATTTCCGTGCGCTCGGCGCAGCTGCTTCACGTATCTACATCGCAATGGACGTCTATGCGTCTCTATGGCAATGCCCCTTCAAAACTCTTTAGACTGCTGTCGTTCACACCTCTAGCCGTTTGTGTTTCCGCAGTTGAAACTGTTACGAGCGCTGCCGGGTGTTAGGGATTTCATTAAGTTGACTCAACTGCAGGAGCATCTTAGTAGTAAAGAATAAATGTACTTCAACTTTACGCGTGTCTCAGCATTTTTTCACGTATATCAGTGTTTATAACGTCATATCCTCTGCTCTATGTGTCATACAATGATATTATTTTGTAGTTACATTCAGCGGCAAATGTGTTGCGAATAGAGTTAGTAGAAATTAGTAGAAAAGAAGTAATAAATTGAAACGTGATGCATAATCCGGATTTTTTTTTACGCATCTCAGTATTTATGACGTCATATGTCCTGAACTGTGCGTGATACCGTGATATACTGTTATAGGTGGATTTAGCGGCTTATATGGACCAGTTGAAAAATGCTCCCATCGGAGCACCAAAATGCGAATATGTTCCTGTTTATTTAAAAGACGCTGACTGCAAAGTCGGGCCTCGGCTGCCTCATTATACCTTCATCAGCACCTTTAAAATTTTCCGAAAAATTTTGACAAGCAAAAAAATTCGCACTGTTTTTAAACATGCAACTCACCTCAAACTCCCACGATCTCCCGTAACTGCAACTCACACGCAATAGCCCATTGACGTATATCGCTCATACCCATCCACTCCCTTTTACCCTTCCTCACTCACACATTCAGTCCATTATCTCTTTGTGTCTCTCTTTTATAATCTCCTGTGTCACAACCACAGTTCCTTTCGTTTTATCCTGCTTCTGCAGTTTCTTCTCACTGTCACGTTCTCCATCCTGTTCCCTCTTTGTGCTACTATCTCATTCTTTCCTTCACGCTCCTGCTGTCTCTTCTTACTATCATTATGTCTCTCCCTCGTTGTCGTTGTCATATACTCTGCCTCTCATTATCTCTGGCTCTCAACCACTTCCACCCTCTCTTTGTCTTTATTACTCTTCCCCCTGGCTCTGTGTCCTTCAGACTTTTCCTAGCACTGTCAGTATCAACTATGTTCGCCCTCTTCCACCCACACCGCCGTTCTCTCCCTTACTCTTTCTACAGCACAACCGCTGTCTGCTATCTTCCAGTATTCATTAATTTTCTGTCTCTTCACCATTTTCACAGACTTTCTCTCTCTCTCAGCTTAAAAACAAGTTTTGGGATGATTCTCGATAACGGATAAAGACTTTTACTAACTCTGAGATGACTCTTCTAGACAAATGCCTAGAGAACATACCGTTAAAATTTGAGCAATATGCTGCGGTTATTTGTTATTCAGATTTCGCCTCATACAACGTTTTACTTGTGGAAGTAGAATAACTTTGAACCTTAGTATCTTGGAAACGGATAAAGATGTCAAGAAAATGTTGAAGTTTCTTTGAGATCCATATCTTAGGAATATGTCGTAAAAATTTCAGCCATTTGTTTTGCATAGCCGTCGTGGAATCCTCAGCAAGATACTGGTTCGCTGGTCACGGAGAATAAGAAGTGAAAAACCATTTTTATGAGGTTTTGCGAGGAACCGCCCATGAACTAATGGTGCATCCGTAAGTCCCACGAACCCAACTGTAGAGCACCTGAAATGCAAAAAGAACAAACCGATTTTCTCCATTTGTAGGAGGAAGTGTGCAATATTCATAGTTTGACCCCGCACCGTGGGGTTGTGACAGTAAGCGCTATCGAAAACACTTGACTGTACGTTTTTATTACCAAAAGAACCCACCTTTAGAGCAACGGAAAACTGCATTTTTATGCCCAGTGTTTTGGAATATATTAGATGGTTCAAATGGCTCTGAGCACTATGGGACTCAACATCTTAGGTCATAAGTCCCCTAGAACTTAGAATTACTTAAACCTAACTAACCTAAGGACATCACACACACCCATGCCCGAGACAGGATTCGAACCTGCGACCGTAACAGTCCCGCGGTTCCGGACTGCAGCGCCAGAACCGCTAGACCACCGCGGCCGGCGGAATATACACTCCTGGAAATGGAAAAAAGAATACATTAACACCGATATGTCAGACCCACCATACTTGCTCCGGACACTGCGAGAGGGCTGTACAAGCAATGATCACACGCACGGCACAGCGAACACACCAGGAACCGCGGTGTTGGCCGTCGAATGGCGCTAGCTGCGCAGCATTTGTGCACCGCCGCCGTCAGTGTCAGCCAGTTTGCCGTGGCATACGGAGCTCCATCGCAGTCTTTAACACTGGTAGCATGCCGCGACAGCGTGGACGTGAACCGTATGTGCAGTTGGACTTTGAGCGAGGGCGTATAGTGGGCATGCGGGAGGCCGGGTGGACGTACCGCCGAATTGCTCAACACGTGGGGCGTGAGGTCTCCACAGTACATCGATGTTGTCGCCAGTGGTCGGCGGAAGGTGAACGTGCCCGTCGACCTGGGACCGGACCGCAGCGACGCACGGATGCACGCCAAGACCGTACGATCCTACGCAGTGCCGTAGGAGACCGCACCGCCACTTCCCAGCAAATTAGGGACACTGTTGCTCCTGGGGTATCGGCGAGGACCATTCGCAACCGTCTCCATGATGCTGGGCTACGGTCCCGCACACCGTTAGGCCGTCTTCCGCTCACGCCCCAACATCGTGCAGCCCGCCTCCAGTGGTGTCGCGACAGGCGTGAATGGAGGGACGAATGGAGACGTGTCGTCTTCAGCGATGAGAGTCGCTTCTGCCTTGGTGCCAATGATGGTCGTATGCGTGTTTGGCGCCGTGCAGGTGAGCGCCACAATCAGGACTGCATACGACCGAGGCACACAGGGCCAACTCCCGGCATCATGGTGTGGGGAGCGATGTCCTACACTGGCCGTACGCCACTGGTGATCGTCGAGGGGACACTGAATAGTGCTCGGTACATCCAAACCGTCATCGAACCCATCGTTCTACCATTCCTAGACCGGCAAGGGAACTTGCTGTTCCAACAGGACAATGCACGTCCGCATGTATCCCGTGCCACCCAACGTGCTCTAGAAGGTGTAAGTCAACTACCCTGGCCAGCAAGATCTCCGGATCTGTCCCCCATTGAGCATGTTTGGGACTGGATGAAGCGTCGTCTCACGCGGTCTGCACGTCGAGCACGAACGCTGGTCCAACTGAGGCGCCAGGTGGAAATGGCATGGCAAGCCGTTCCACATGACTACATCCAGCATCTCTACGATCGTCTCCATGGGAGAATAGCAGCCTGCATTGCTGCGAAAGGTGGATATACACTGTGCTAGTGCCGACATTGTGCATGCTCTGTTGCCTGTGTCTATGTGCCTGTGGTTCTGTCAGTGTGATCATGTGATGTATCTGACCCCAGGAATGTGTCAATAAAGTTTCCCCTTCCTGGGACAATGAATTCACGGTGTTCTTATTTCAATTTCCAGGAGTGTATTAGATACACATGCTGTCGCAGGCTTAGCGATACTACCCGCGAAATTTATTGGCAAAACAGTTTGTAGCACGGAAGTAATACATTTAAAGATCATGCATGATTCGGCAGTTTTTAATTACATCTCAGTGTTTATGACGTCATATCTCCCGAACTATAGAAAATAGGTGTTATTGCCCCCACGGCAGTTGTTGTCTATCGTAAGGGATGTGTGTAACAAGTTTGGCTGATATCGGTCCAGTGGTTTAGGAGGACATGTAGGACACACAGACACACGCAAAGAGACACACACACGCTTGCACACATTTTATAATATGTATGGATCTGAATAGTAAGCTTACCGACATTTTAAATATTCACGCAGTCGGCCCATGATTGCGGTTATGGAGCTTATGACTTTAGCTGTACATAAATCTTTGAGTGGAATAATTAGGTAAATTTTCTTTGTAAGCGCTGGACGAAAGAATCGTTGTGTGTGTGTGTGTGTGTGTGTGTGTGTGTGTGTGTGTGTGTGTTGAAACATCGTACAAAAGTCTCGGTTCTACGCTTCCACAAGCAGTGGAAGCGTGTTTTTCGCTTCTTTTTCGTCAACCTCGCACTACTAACGAATGAAAGGTTTCTTCTGGGGAAATTGTATTTTCATTTCCCCAGTTCTGCTGTTTATGGACGCAACAAAAGGTCTTCTATTCCTACGCAGGTCCTAGATGAATGCTTGATACACAAAGACAGTGCATGCTTTGAGGCAAATTACTTTTCCACCATCAGTGGCTGGGGAATATTCGGTTACGCTCTCTGACGGAATGGGGTTATTCGCGGGCCAGCAGCGGTTGGCAGAGTTCTCTGTGCCTGCCTACCCCCCCCCCCCCCCCTCACCTCTGCTACATTTTTCTGTTGCGGTGGGGACTAGACCGAGGTAATGACGTTGTTCCAGTGTGGGCTGCGCTGTCAAAGCCAGCTGATTCACCGCCGCCGCGGACTGAAGGCAATTTTCGCACTCTGCTTTGTTTCATTCCGGCTGCGGGTGCGCCACGTGTTTAATAAACCGATGCGCTGACACGCGCCGCGGCCCTGATGGATCGCCGGAACACAACCCGACCCCCGCCTGCCTCTCCCGTTGCTGTATCCGCGCATCTGCGTCGCGCCATTAACAAGTAGCCGTGTAACGCGAAACTCCCTCCCCACGCGCTGCCATCTGCAGCGCCGTCACTCCTCTACGTCGGTAATGACGTCCGACGAGACGCTGCTACAGCTGCGCGCTGACAGCTGCCAGTGGCGTAGAAGGGAATGACGCCGAATTGTTTTGATGTAAGTGAGACGGATACTGCAGGGGTGTTATACTGCCGGCCACTGAACGCTTGATTGGCATGAAGTGTACTCCATGTTTAGATTAACATTTCAGAGAGACCAAAAAAGTAAATGAGAGTAAGGCCATATTTTTTTCTGTATAGAAGGTGTGACGAGTAGAAATGCACGTCTTCCTATTGGTGACAGGACGGCTTATTGAAAAACATTACGTCAGTATTTACTTCATTTTCACACTACTAATTATGGATATTAGGAGTAGTTTATTCTAGTTTGGTTAGCTCCTTCGTGTACACTGGTGTCCAGAATTAAAGCAACAAACGGAAATTTTACAATGTTAAGTTTATTTCGCCACGAAACAGTATACACGCGCGCCCTGACCGTGACATCGCTGGCCACAGTTCCTGTCGCGGCCGTCGGCGTCCCAGGGCGTCACCGCCGACGGAAGAGGTCGCGCCACGGCTGAGCTCTGGTCCGCAGCGCCCTCTGCCTTTTGCATATAAGGAGGAGCGCTGGCCCCGAGACGGACAGTCTATTGTCGATTGTCTATTGCTAGCCTTTTGTGGAGTTTATAGCGGAGCCCTTGCAGTGTGGTATTTGCTATTATATTCGACTAGGCTCCGTACACGGATTACTCTTGGATATTACTTGGACTTGTATTGCTGGTGCACCTTTCGTCAGAAATAAAGATAAGTTGTCTCTTCATCCTAGCTGGCGCAATTCTTGTCATTAATTATTTTTCTGACAGCAGACATAGCTCCTCCTGGTCACTACCCACGCTTTATACAATTTGTGGTGGTTGCCCCAAAAGTACCACCGAGGACCTTGGGTTTGGCAGCCGTCACAAAACAAGGTATCGTAGATTCTCTACACACGGGAGAGGTGCTAAGTCGTCGTGTGAGAGGCCGCGTCCAATGGGCATCGGCTTGGATGTAGCCACATTCATGTTACTGCCCGCTGCAGTTCCGTACGTTGATATCAAATTAAGAACCATCTGTGCTTCATTCCGTGAGCTGACCAAGAGGAGGAGGTCGTCGGCATAGACACGACACCGAAAAGTATGCTGTCGCAAAGTGAGACCAGAACAGTGGGTCGGACTCCCTATGAGTGGCTCCAGATTTATGGCAGAGAGTAGTGCCGAAAATGGATAACCCTGCCTTAAGGAACGCCGGATGGTCATTGGTCCCGCCACATGGCCATTGACCTGAATCACCGATTCGGCTCTGTCGTACAGGCGCCGGATATTATCAATAAAGGCGGGCGGAAAACCCGTTTGGCTCATTACTGAGAACAGAAAACGATGCCGCACCTTGTCGAATGCGCTGTCAAGATCAATGGCAAACTCCGCGGCGTGGAGTCTGCACGTCATTGCCAGTACAATAAAAATCACGACATTCTCCTGTGGCCGTTTGTATGTTAACTGAGCCACGCGGAGTTGTATGCTGTGGAGACAGAATGCTAGGCAGAATCTTGCGGCATCGCGTCGTCAGGAGTCGTGCAAAAATTTTATATCTGCGTTAAGCGTAATTAGGGGACGGTAATGTGCTGTCGCCACTCCCGGTGTCGGTTTGTGGTTGGGTATAATAATCCCCGTGACAGAGGACGGCGGTGAGGCGTTCCCTGTCGTCAACACTTCATAAAACACACGTCCACCGTCATTAGCGCAAGGAAAGCGCGATAAAATTCTATCGGCAATCTGTGGACGCCAGACGACTTATTCGGAGCACCTTTGTTGATTGCATCGTCGACTTCGTCGCACGTAACCGGCTCCATCAGCTCGTCCGCCTCGTTACCGGTGACACACAATCCTCAGCGCGATTGTTGGTAGTCTTCTCCTAGTACGTTGTGCGGCAGTGGTCTGCAAAGCACTGACGATTTCGGCCTAGCAAGTGACGTGCTGGGTGTGACAGGTTGAGATCTCGGTGATGAGTCGTTGTCGTCAGTGTTTCCTATCAGAGATGATATGACGCATGGCTGGATGTTCCGGTCCCAGCGATTCTTGACGTCGCGTCGGCGCCGTCGCCCCCTGCAGTCTACGGCGTGTCAGAGTTACAATTGGTGCCTTAATCCTGCCACGTTGCCTCTTGGTTTCATGGGTGGGTAGCTGGGCGTCAAGGCAGCGGAGAACGACGTAGAAATACGTGCCGGCGACACGCATCTACTTCCTTGACATAATGAATCAAGGTACGTCGAATGGCAGGTTTGGCACATTCCAGCTACCAAGTAAAGGTTGCGCGATACTTAGTAACCGACGTTCAAATGTGGCCCATTCGGTATCATGAAGATGAGAGGTGTTTAGGTTCCACGGTGCACGACTACGCCAGACCACTTGCTGGGGGAGGATAATATTGCATATGTACAGGGTGTTTCAAAAATGACCGGTATATTTGAAACGGCAATAAAAACTAAACGAGCAGCGATAGAAATACACCGTTTGTTGCAATATGCTTGGGACAACAGTACATTTTCAGGCAGACAAACTTTCGAAATTACAGTAGTTACAATTTTCAACAACAGATGGCGCTGCGGTCTGGGAAACTCTATAGTACGATATTTTCGACATATCCACCATGCGTAGCAATAATATGGCGTAGTCTCTGAATGAAATTACGCGAAACCTTTGACAACGTGTCTGGCAGAATGGCTTCACATGCAGGTGAGATGTACAGCTTCAGCTTTTCAATTGTTTCTGGATTCTGGCGGTACACCTGGTCTTTCTAGTGTCCCCACAGAAAGAAGTCACAGGGGTTCATGTCTGGCGAATAGGGAGGCCAATCCACGCCGCCTCCTGTATGTTTCGGATAGCCCAAAGCAATCACACGATCATCGAAATATTCATTCAGGAAATTAAAGACGTCGGCCGTGCGATGTGGCCGGGCACCATCTTGCATAAACCACGAGGTGTTCGCAGTGTCGTCTAAGGCAGTTTGTACCGCCACAAATTCACGAAGAATGTCCAGATAGCGTGATGCAGTAATCGTTTCGGATCTGAAAAATGGGCCAATGATTCCTTTGGAAGAAATGGCGGCCCAGACCAGTACTTTTTGTGGATGCAGGGACGATGGGACTGCAACATGGGGCTTTTCGGTTCCCCATATGCGCCAGTTCTGTTTATTGACGAAGCCGTCCAGGTAAAAATAAGCTCCGTCAGTAAACCAAATGCTGCCCACATGCATATCGCCGTCATCAATCCTGTGCACTATATCGTTAGCGAATGTCTCTCGTGCAGCAATGGTAGCGGCGCTGAGGGGTTGCCGCGTTTGAATTTTGTACGGATAGAGGTGCAAACTCTGGCGCATGAGACGATACGTGGACGTTGGCGTCATTTGGACCGCAGCTGCAACACGGCGAACGGAAACCCGAGGCCACTGTCGGATCACCTGCTGCACTAGCTGCGCGTTGCCCTCTGTGGTTGCCGTACGCGGTCGCCCTACCTTTCCAGCACGTTCATCCGTCACGTTCCCAGTCCGTTGAAATTTTTCAAACAGATACTTTATTGTATCGCTTTTCGGTCCTTTGGTTACATTAAACCTCCGTTGAAAACTTCGTCTTGTTGCAACAACACTGTGTTCTAGGTGGTGGAATTTCAACACCAGAAAAATCCTCTGTTCTGAGGAATAAACCATGTTGTCTACAGCACACTTGCACGTTGTGAACAGCACACGCTTACAGCAGAAAGACGACGTACAGAATGGCGCACCCACAGACTGCGTTGTCTTCTATATCTTTCACATCACTTGCAGCGCCATCTGTTGTTGAAAATTGTAACTACTGTAATTTCGAAAGTTTGTCCGCCTGAAAATGTACTGTTGTCCCAAGCATATTGCAACAAACGGTGTATTTCTCTCGCTGCTCGTTTAGTTTTTATTGCCGTTTCAAATATACCGGTCATTTTTGAAACACCCTCTAGGTATAGTGGTCCCAAGGCCAACGGCCAAAGTTCTGCACGTTGGACTGCAGGTGTGAGTTCCCAAGAAACGCAAATCCTACCAAGGCGGCTCGCGGAGTGACTCGTCTGGTAAGTACGTCCAGGTGCGTCGCCGTGCCGAACTTCCCAAGTGTCGCGGAGCAACAGTTCACGAACGACAAGACGCAGTCCTTGACAGGTATTGTATTGGGGCATTTGATCCTTAGGGTGCAGGACACAACTAAAATCACCCCCAAGCAAGTAATTGTCACAACGCCCAAGAAACAAAGAGGTGATTTCATCTGATTAGAAGTGTGCCCTCTCGCGTCAGTGGGTGGACCCTGACGGAGCGTAAATGTCGACAATACGCGTCCCTATGGCGGTGACGGCCATGCCTCCGGTGGGTGGAAGGTATGCGATATCAGCCACCGGAATGGCTTCTCGGATGTAGATGGCTACGCCAAGTCCCAGATGATCGTCAGGAGAAGGATAAATGTTATATCCCGCGACGTCTGGAAGTGTGACTAAGTGTACTTCCTGTAGCAGTAAGATGTCGACGTTCGATGTCCGTATCATCTCTCACAGCAGTTGAATTTTCACGCGGGAGGTAATGGCGTTAGTGCTGATCGAAGCCCCGCAGGATTAGCCGAGCTGTCTAAGGCGATGCAGTAATGGACTGTGTGGCTGGTCCCGGCGGAGGTTCGAGTCCTCCCTCGGGCATGGGTGTGTGTGTGTGTTTGTCCTTAGGATAATTTAGATTAAGGGGCTCCGGAACGCCCTATACTTGCAATGTTAAAATAACGCTTATAAATTACATCTTTCCTCACAAAGTATTTGAGGTAGGACGTTGAACTTTTTACAGATTATTTATTGGAATATGGACTACAACTTAACACAGGGATTTTACAAAATTTTAGTTCAGTTATTAAAGATGATTTTTTTTCAATTGTAATGAAAATTCACAACATTTTTTTGCAATTTTTTATTTATATATTCAAAAATATACAGTTTTTTGGAAAAAGGCTGTGTTAAATTATGCAGAAGGTACTGTGTAACATTTACTGAAAGTTTGAAACAAATATGTTTGGAAGATCCTTAGAAAACATGTAATTAGTATGAGAAAATAAAAGTTTTGGGAATCGAGCGATAAAGATTGGATTACCTTTTTAGTGCATTCCAGGTCCATAGGATGGATTATCTTCATCCTCTGCAAACTCCTCCTCCAGCTTCCTCTTGTTCCTCCTCCTGTTTACTCTTGCTTGTATTTCTAGACTGTTTACAACCTTGTCTGCAGCCCGAAGGCGTTCCTTGTCTAAAGCAAGCATCGCTCGTACTATGTTGCCATCATTGAAAGTCGCAACAGCATCATACACACCAAAGTGAAGTGTTTCTATTCCAACAAATACAGTCTTGGGGATTCTCGACCATATAACACTATTTACACTTTCATTGGGGTTTTGAGTTTTTCCGTGAATACACTTTTTCAACAGTTCAGGTGCTGCTAAGTCTCTGAAAATAGGTTAGCCACAACACATACTTTATCTCACATCACTAAAATGTACCTGATGAACACGGACGTTAATAATAACACCATTTGACAGCAGTTTAACAGCGCCACAGTGGATCACGCCCATGTAGAACACATTTCAAAAAAAATTTAAAAATAGTTGTAGTCTTCGGAATTGAATAAATTATATATCTATTAAAAGGTAATAGTCTTCAGATTCAGAAAACGCAAAAAAGTAAAAATTGAACTTTTCATGATTTTGAGCCTTTCCGGAGCCCCTTAAGTAGTGTGTAAGCTTAGGGACGGATGACCTTAGCATTTAAGTCCCATAAGATTTCACACACATTTGAACATTTTTTTTTTTTTGCTGATCGTTGCTACTCGGTAGGTTAGGAGTCGTGCCCCACCGTCGAGGGAAACGCCATTAGCGGAGGGTGAAGAGGGCGATGCAACGACTAGTCATGCCGTGCACCACATGACGGAGTTATCGGCGGCGTAACTAGGTGCCCGTCTGCGGTAACGCCGTCCCCAGCGTGTGGTTCGGGTCATCGTAGACGTCGTCACTCCACACCACCGAGGGCGCTGTAGTTGCAATGTTCTTCTGATCTACCTCGGCCGTAGGAGCGGAAGTGGTTGCGTTGGCAGTCGCAACGGTGGAGTCCATTGGTTCAGATGCACCTGGGAGAGCCAGCGGAGTAGGCACCGCCACAGCCAGAGCCGGCGTCATGTTGTCGTCATTCTTGTAGTCGTGCAGGTTCTCCGAAGCCTCGTCTGGTCGGACGGCCTCAGGGTGAGGTGATCTGTCTCGTTCAGAGACCGTACGGCGCCTCCTTTTGCGCCTTTTAGGTGAAAGTTGTTTGTGTGTTCTTCCCTCTGTGTCGGAAGGCGGGAGGGAGGCGCGGCGGTCCTTTAGAAAGGCCGTCGCTCAGACGATAAGTGTAGGGGCGTCCATACTATCGGCCAGGAGGGGATCGGAAGTCGTCGCTGTTGGTAGTGGCGCCGGAGTAGCGTCAGGTTGTGAGCCTGACGCGTCGACCACGGTATCCGTAGCAGCAGGAAGGGTCACCGGTATATGGTCCGACGGACGACGGTGCGAGAAGACAGCGCCGATGTGTAGGTGAGAGGTAAAGGCGTCGTGGGAGTCGGAGGCGCCACGATAGCGGCTGGCAATTGGGTGATTCGTCGCTGAAGATCAGGCCTGAGGTGGCCCTCTTTGTCGCACCCAGAACAAGTTTTGGGTTGGTCGTCGTATATGACGACCGCGCGGCACCCGCTGATTTGCAGGTAAGATGGCTCGAGGCAACGGAGACCGATGGTGATCTATCGTACACCGTTAAGAACGCGGTACGTTTGGAACTGCGCCCAACGTTCGGCTGTGTTTCCATGTATAGTGACATAACGGCGGAAAGCGGCGATAACGTCTTTCGCCGGGAGCTCGAATGGGAGTTCGGAAACTCGTATGGCGCATTCCCAAGCCTGTGAGGTCGATAGTGACCGCACCGGCATTTTCGTCGGCGAGGCAAAAGCGTGGTCCATGTTTGGTGTCAGTAAGTAATCTTTCGTACACCGCGTTATTGATGACTTTGACGTACACCGTATTGCTTAATATGGAAAAATGGATGCCCAAGATGTCGCAAGCTGGGATCTTAGCAACGTCGCGTAGGAAGCGTTCCACTTCCGAGGCCTTTTGTCGGGTATAGTCATTGCAGAAACCGAATCGTAGTGTTGATTTTCCAAAGCGGTTGGCCATGGTTCTAGTACACGTAAGCGACGCCTAAGTGACGGCCGCTGAAAGTAAACAACAGCGAGCGCGAGCGCTCTGCAGACGGGAGCAAAAGCACGTCCGCTCTGCACGGCTGCCAAAGCCGGACTGCTGAGCCACCGTGCCGGCACCACTTGACCACGACGAACTCTACCATCCAGCTCCTACGCACAGATACGTAAGCCACATAACAGACGCGTAAAACTTCTCTCGCGATTTTCTCGGAATTGACGAAGTAGGTGCTCTTTACTGGTTGTAGACTATGTCGTTTTAATGACCTACTAAAGGTGTACAAGGTTTGAAGTAAATCATCCCAACGTCATGGCTTCCCCTTGTGAGACTGTGGTTTGTAGTTCCACAGTATTGTTAGTCGCTTTGGCTGTGATAGTGCGTCTGTCATGAGACAAGGAAGTGGTGGATTTATTAGGCCTCACTGAACATCATGCAGGATCTAGCTGTGCCATGCAACTAGCGCCCGAATAGACACACATTGTTCGCTCAGCAGTGCAGCATCGTACAATCAATATTTTCCCTCGCTCACCCTGCTAACATGCGGAAATACTCTACATAAATAATCTGTAGCACCAAGACTGCTAACACTGTCGGATGTGGGTACCTTGTTGATGTAACTACGCGGTTTGTGGGTGTTTGTAGTGCTACAAAATAAGTGAGAATGTGAGAAGTCAGATGCTAACAACTAATATCAAGAGACTTTAAATCTAGAAAACGCTTAAAACCTTTGTGTTATGGTACTGGACGTCTAGAGTCATCTGAAAGCGTTTTAGGATTAACTGTAAGTTTTCCGTTAGTGCGAGGACGTGCTGAAATGTAATGCCTCCAAATCTTTTATGTGAAAGCCCATGAGGCTATTAAAATAAAACAAAAGTTATTAGTATTCTATATCTTTGTTCTTCATATCTACACAAATATTTCTTAACATAGTCACCCCGGAGACGAACACGTTTACCTAAACGAGAGACCAGTATGTTGACACCGACATTGTAGAATGTTTCACTTTGTTGACGGAGTCACGACCTCATCTCTGCTTGCATCGCTTCACCACTATCAAAGTGAAATGGTTCAAATGGCTCTGAGCACTATAGGACTTAACTTCTGAGGCCATCAGTCCCCTAGAACTTAGAACTACTTAAACCTAACTAACGTAAAGACATCACACACACCCATGCCCGAGGCAGGATTCGACCGTAGCGGTCACGCGGTTCCAGACTGTAGCGCCTAGAACCGCGTGGCAACCGCGGTTGGCTCTCACAACCAGGATCTTACTCTGGAGCCACCGTCCATGTCGATCTTCGCCTGCAAGAGCTGACAGCTACGGACATACACCGTTCGTGGCCACTACACGAAAGGGATGTGGCGTCCAACGCAGTGACCAGCAGTAGGGATCTGTAATATTTGTCTTCGTTTTTCATTGTCTATACGCCAGATTTATTGCTGTTTGCCAAACTAATTCCCATCTCAGAAGATTATTTGTGTGTGTTGATTTTATACCTGGGTATTTTTCCTGCGCCGCATTCAGTAGAAAAGTTTCCTGCTGCGAAACATACTTGCAACGGCAGCAGTCGGTATTCAGTGTTGCAAAAGTGGGTAGTGGTGTGTTCATACTGCTTCAGCTCAACCAGTGGAGGTAGGCTGCCAGAGGGTTGCATTAACGTCACTGACAATAAATTTGGCGTAGGTACAAACCCGGACAACTGTCAGTGGGCTAGGCACTGGGGCCCGCAGGATCCCGCTAGTTTATTATTGGAATTAGTAAAAGCCCCTGTTCGGTCAGCGTAATGCGGTTTGGATGGACTCCCCAGGAGCGGCCGGCGCTGCTGGCGCACAGTGGCGGCGCCGTAATTGGGTATCGAGCCGGCAGGGCGGCGCTAAGAGCGGCAGCGGGCGGCGGGCGCCAGATTACGGCAATCCCATTACCTGCCGCTCCGCTGCGTGCCACGCCGGCGCGCGCCCAGCGCTCGGGGGCGCCGGTCGCCGGTCCTCACTCCACGCCTAAATGCGGGAGCCGCCTACTGCGAGCTCGCAGAAATAGCGCAACATCGGCCTCTTCCACGGATAAAGACAATGAAAACAATAAAAACTAGGCGGTTCAAATGGAAGTGACTGAAAGTGCTTTTAGATCAGCGGTCTGCAAACTGCAGCACGCGGGCTGCATGCGGCCCGAGTCAAGTACTGGCGCGGTTCTCAGACGAAAATTAACAAAACGTAAATACAGAGGCGTCTACTAACGTTAAGAACTTCTTAACAAAGTAGTTTTCTTGCTCAGTAACAAACAAAAATACCTACAGAGTTAGTAAGACACTGGTGTCCAAAATGAAGTAATAAACGAAAATTTTGCAATGTAACGTTTATTTCGCCACAAAATAGTATAAACAAATGATAGCAAGGGAGGAACAATGCAAAGAATACAGAGCATCATCAACTGAAACCTGCATAACGTTAGACAAAAATGTTCTTCATTTTTTTCCAATTTAACGGATTTGCACACACATTCCGACAACTGGTTAATGTGCTCAATATGGGATGTGAACACCTCCGACACAAATACAGGGGTGCTGCGAGGTCCGATGCCAGTTGCAGCGCAGTACTGAGGCGGTACCGTCTTACCCTTGCAGCCAAATAACGGTCCACTCTTTCTGATGTCACACGTGGTCTGCCCTGCCCTGGTCTCTGGGACATAGTTTTGGTCTCCATAAACTGTCGCCTCATCCGAGGAACAACAGAACGATTCACATCAAACCATCGGGCCACATCAGTTTGCGACTCTCCTGCTTCCATTCTTCCTATCGCTCTCCACAGCAGAGAGTCTGCAAGCGTCTTGTCTGTGCCGTACTGCACTGTCTGTGACTGCCTACACAGCGATTGTGGATGTGGGAGTGCAAACACTGCCTAGCTTCACAGGTGCCCTGGTGTCATTGCTGATGTAGTTGTCCATTGATCGGAATGCCGTGTTCCGTGAAGAACTCGATGGTAACGACATCTGTTGATAGTTTGCGTGATTATATCATTAATTACACACAGCAAGGAGAAATAGCAGTTTGTTCCTTCAATTTTGGTCACCAGTGTATTTAAAAATATACTTAATTTTAATTGACGTTGGTGAATTAGGCCGTCAGCTAAGTAATGTAAGCCGCTTAGCTCAGGGTTAGAGGGTAAGAAGTGGTGCCTCTGTGGTTTTAGAGGATGTGAGAGAGGGATGTTTCACTGTTTGTCTTCTACTACTGGCTGCGGTATCATGTATCGGTGCCACCTCATGGGCCTCGCAGTTGGAAACGGAACTGCAAGTTTCCGCCTGACGCCAACAGCCGGCCGGCCGTGCGGTTCTAGGCGCTACAGTCTGGAACCGAGCGACCGCTACGGACGCAGGTTCGAATCCTGCCTCGGGCATGGATGTGTGTGATGTCCGTAGGTTAGTTAGGTTTAAGTAGTTCTAAGTTCTAGGGGACTGATGACCACAGCTGTTAAGTCCCATAGTGCTCAGAGCCATTTGAACCTTCGTAGATCGTGCGTACTGGGCATCGAACGTTACGTTAATCCTGGCCTTTCTATAAGAAAGCGCCACCATCGTTCGAGGTGATCTGTTTACACTTCCATACCACTACCCGAACGAGTAAACAACGGCCCGCCCTGCGGCGCGCCGCACTCAGCCCCGCGCACGTATGCTTCACAACACGGCTGAGAGCCGACTTGCCATCTGAGCTACCCAGGCACCTCATTCTAGATGTATGTTGTTGTGATTTTGTTCTTTACATCAATGGAGAAGTGGAGAAACGAATTTTATAAACGGGATTCAACTATGACCAGGGCTGTAACACATCGAAATTAGTGTGTGTAACAATCGCAATTTGTAGAAACTGTTAGCAAGCGGTTGCCAATGAGCTTGGATCCAAGTTTGATGAAACACACAAAAAATTCCGAAGTCTTCGAAACTATGCCAAAAGCGAGGCAAGAAAATTTCATAGAAAAAGTGGAAGCTAGGGTAGCTCTTTGTCCAGATGGATAGCATTTGATGCTGTGAATTTCATACTATCTTGAAACGTACCTGAAGCAGGCTGGCTGGTTCAAATGGCTCTGAGCACTATGGGACTTAACATCTGCGGTCATCAGTCCCCTAGAACTTAGAACTACTTAAACCTAACTAACCTAAGGACAGCACACAACACCCAGCCATCACGAGGCAATCCCTGACCCCGCCGGGAATCGAACCCGGGAACCCGGGCGTGGGAAGCGAGAACGCTACCGCACGACCACGAGATGCGGGCACCTGAAGCAGGAATTCATGGACTAAACAGTGCTGTGTGCTGGTGAACAAATATAAAATATTAATAATAATTGTTATCTTATTAGGTAATGGGGAGGTGGGAGAAAGGAAAAGAAAGGAAAGTAGCTCACGATGTCAGATGCATTCGGACTTCATGTGGAGTCAGCGGCGCTGAGTGCAAATGTGTGCTGGACTCGTATTCGAAGCCGAGATCTCCAGCTTACTAGGCAGCTGCATTAACCACTGCGCCACTTCGACGTATTGTTAATCACTGTAAATCGGACTATTCCGGTACGCTCCTCGGCCGATCCAAATTTCCACCCGGCGGGAGATACCGGGTTCGAATCCCAGTTTGGTACACATTTTCAGTCGGCGCCAATGACTTCGTATAAGGCCTCAATGAAGTTTCATTCATTTCCTTTACTTTCTCTCCCCACTTTCAACTTACTTGGTACATGTTACATGTCCGGAAGAACAGATACCAAGCATTCATATAATTGTATTCTTTTTCCAAACCTCCATTACATCTCTTTCAGTTTTTCTACCAAAGACTTATATACCATGAGGCTTATTGCTCAATAGCGTGCTTTAAAGAGATACATTAAACTTCTGTACCAATCTCCAATAGCTGGAAAGCGAAGGGTGGTCGACTATTGGGTTTTACCTGGTATACTCTCTCTTAAATTTGTATTGGTTGTAGCAGTTCTCGGATAAATTGTTTGTACGAGGAATTCGAAACTAAACGCTGTCATTCTCGTGAAATTCTGGAACAGGTATGTATCCAGCATCGGTTCAGTAGCTAAATTTTCTAGAGCATCCCGCCTGCTTAGAAAAGGACGCATCCACAAAGCGTAATTTCTCTTGTTCTTTCCAACTTGATTACTTGTGTGATGTAACGGAAAAAGAGGCACTTCCCCTAGATCACGTACGTCCATTTTGTGTCAGTAGTGTGGTCCCTTGCAAACCCTTCCTCCTGGAAACGTATCGCCGCAAACTTTCCGAGTTGTACTACCCAAATACGTTATTACTGCACTTGGCTTTTCATTGTTTGCTATCGGGAACATGATGTGACGTTACAGTAAACAAGTACAATGGTGATTAACGAAAACGCATCGCACTCCTAACGATTTCGAGACAGTTATGCATAAACATTCAAGTGGTTCAGCATGTCCTCGTGAAATATCACGATAAAAACTAACAAAGTGCCGTCCAAAGCGGCCACACTCCCCGGTGCAATAATATTGTGACCGACTAATAGCGGCCGGTAATGCCGTGGTGTGTGTGGCAGCAATCCGTGTGGTTGTAATGTTGCCCAATTATCGGGATATATTTCGGCAATGCGCCATTGAATGGCCCATCTAGACGTACCTTAAAAGGGGTCATTGACGATGTGGAAATGCCTAACGAAGCTAGTCTGAAGAATGACCATAAAACTACAACATGTTTTGAACCAAGTTGACATCCCATTTAAGCGTAGGATTTGTTGATACTAACATTGGACATTTTTTTTACCACTTGTAAGCTTTGGTAAGTGAACGTATTTTTTAAAAATTAACTTTTTAAGTTTTACTACCTGGTTATATGTATGGATGTGTATAACAATTACCTCTGACTCTTAGGTTCCTTCAATCCTAACTGCAGGTCTGTTGATGGCAGAAACGGACTTTGTAAAGAAAGAAAAGAAAGAAGTATACTGAGCGATCTAAACGGCTTGATTCACACACACACACACACACACACACACACACACACACAAAATTGTACGCTACAGCGTCAGCGAAGTTGACTCACAGTTTTCATCAGAACCTGTTTCATAGCTTTAGCTTTAATTAACAGGGCTCCAATGGAGCAATAGCACCTAACTGCTAAAGGATTTAAATCTGAGTTCTCCGAGCGACTCTGTTAACACTCTGACCCTAGCAACGGCTTTCTAATTTCTAAATTTCTAAATTCTTTCGGTGTCTGTCGTTACTTCTATTTGGTGGGGACTCCAGACATCGGAGAGGTGTTGCAGGATTGGTCGCAGTAGCTTCTGGCATGTGGTTTCCTCCAGAGCTGCGCAGTACAATCCTTTTCCAAATAACTCTTCGAACAAAGCCATGTCTTCTATTAGCCTTCTCTGCCACAGTGTTTACGTGTTCTTTTGGTACCACTTCTTAGTTCTCTACGCGTCAACCACTTATAATTGGACATTTATCGACATTTGAAGGGAGCTGACTTTAACTGCACCGAGTCGAAATTTTGTCCAAGTCTTCTGCATTTCTGTGGAATCCTGGTGTTCGGAGAGAATTTTTTAACCGGTCTGGAACTAATTAATAATTTATCTCTGTTTTTAGCTGTTTGGCACTGACAGCTTTTGAGCTTGTACATTCGAATACTCGTGTTCTGCTCTCGCCAGCTAACAGACAGTGTAAATTCCAATAATTGAGATGGCAAGGTTTTAGCGCTCCCACTTGTCGATGCTTGGAAGGTTCTGTCGATATCGCCAGTTGCCCGAAACAAACAAGAAGTCGATGTGTAGATTTCCTAATTTTTTGCATTACTGTATTGGAGACAGGAAAGCTCTCGCAGATAAAAAATACCAGAAAAGCACACTAAATGAAATTAACGAAATAGTAAGTACTTATATTATGAACACTCTCTTTGCATTCATATTATGTGTAAAGTTTTTAAAGTTCCTTGATTATCGAAAGGTTGAATGTTAACATGTTTTTCTTCTTCTTTGCTTAAGAAATGAGAAAAGTAACTTCACTTCGGAAAAGTTTTCCAGTTGCATAATTGTTTATGTAACTTCGCCTTGCTCCTAAATTTCACTTACTTGTCGGATGTGTTATCACATCTGAACGCCTAAAATTTACTTCTACAAAGAGAAGTCACAATATTTGATGTGGAGGGCGCAACTAAAGTTATATTGAAGAAGAATGAACTAATTAAAACGTCAGCTGCAACTAATTAATCTGTCTCCACCAGTTACTTCCATCTACGAAACGAACAATTTCAACCTCAAATAACGTTGTTGGAAATCTTGCAGAAGATTTGTGTGCTTAGCGAGAAAATTTTCGTGAGAGTTTTGCGGAACAATATTTACATAAAAAATAGCACTATGGCTCAATGTCCTGGTAATTTATTTGCATTTGAAGAACCAATTGTTCCACAACAAGATCGTTTCTCAGAGCCGTGTACAACGTTGAATTCAACCTGTAATCTGACGGTGGAGTAACATACAGAGAAAAATATGTGTGAATCTTTGTCCTGGAAGTAAAAAAATTAAAGCCCTGCTGTGGCTAATGACGGTTTCACGTACAACGCCTGTAAAAAATCATAGACGATATGTGGTGATTACAAATAAATAAAATGTTGCGTGCTGTACAAACATTTGTCGGTTACTGGTAGGTTAAACTGTGTCCTAAGTCAGAAGACTGCTTTGATGCAGCTCTGCAAGCTACTCGTGCAAGATTCTTGATCTCTGCATAGTTACTGTAACCTCTATCCACTTGAACCTGTTTACTGCATTGAAGCCTTGGACACTCTACTGTACTTACCCCCCCCCCTCCCATAGCCTGCCCCTCTACCGCCCTCAATCCTCACTCTTCCTTCCGTTACGAAATTAACGATTCCTTGGTGCATCAGAACGTGGCGATTCCTTCTTTTAGTTACACTGTGCCGACAATTTCTTATTTCTTCAATTCTATTCAGTACTTCCTCATTTGTATTCGATCTACTCGTCTAATTTTCAACATTCTTCTGCATCACCATAGTTGAAAAGTTTCTATTCTTTTTTCATCTGAACTCCTTATCATCCATTTTTCACTACGGTACAAGGCTACGCTGCAGATAAATACCTCCAGAAAACATTTCCAAACACTATAATTTATGTGATTGTTCTCCCGGTGTATTTGATAATCAAAATATCCACGGGTGTACTGCCGGTCTACAGTGTCCAACGGGCACAATATTTCGGCGATCATACATGTCACCATCATCAGGTGAACTGACGGACTGAGCTCCTGTGAACGTGCCGGCACGGAGATCCGTACGCTATGGATGCTCAGGGGGAACTGGGTTCGGTCGCGGTGGCGGCCGATTAAAATGCCCTCCGCCCGCGGCGCGCTCACTCCGCCCTCCGCACCCCGCGCCACGGTCGCGCGGTGGAACAGATTGCGACGGCGTCTGAGGATGTTGGTGTGATGGCTCTGTCCGCCGTGGTCGTCACAACTATACGTTTGCTCGATTTACTCTTGATTAACCCAATCGCTGGTTCCCAAGCCTCGCTAAGATTATAGCCACAGTTACGGTTTATGAGGTCGTCATTGGTGCGAATTTCGATGGCCTCTCTAACAACGCTGTCCCTGTATCTCGACGTCTGTACCAGAATCCTCGTGCGTTCATACTCCTTAGCGTGATTTTCCGACAAACAATGTTCAGCGACCGCCGACTTGCTCGGATACATCAGTCGAGTGTGCCTCTGGTGTTGACGGCATCGATCCTCGACGGTAGCATCGTCTGACCAATACACGACTTGCCACATTGACACCGGTGACTAGCTCGGATACATCAGTCGAGTGTGACAGAAATATGTCTGAACACACAGTGCATCGAACACGCCTAGCTATGGGACTCCAGAGCCGACAGCCCATCTATGTGCCAATGTTAGCACCACGACTGAAGTGAGCTCATGACCATAGGCACTGGACGTTGGCGCAGTGGCAGAGCGTTGCATGGTCTGATGAATCCAAATACATCCTTTATCAGGTTGACGGGAGGACGCGAATCCCTCCTCCTTCAGGGAAAACCTCCTTGACACCGGTGCTGCGGGACGGAGACAAGCTGGCAGCGGCTCCGTTACGCTCTGGGGGCATCCATGCGTCCAATGAAGATAGCGCAAGGCACCACGACGGTCAAGGAGTTGCAGACCACGTACACCTCTCCGGTACTCTCGAGTTTCCTGACGGCAGTGGCATTTTCCAACAAAATAATGCGCAGTGTCACAAGGCCAGGAGTGTGATGGAGTGATTCGAGGAACACAGTGGCGCTTTAAAATTGATGTTCTGGACCCCAATACGTCCGATCTGAACCCAATGTAACACATCTGGGATGTGACTGAACGGGGCGGCAGATCTCATGGTCCCTCTCCCTTGAATTTACGGGAATTTGGTGACTTGTGTGTGTAGATGTGGTGCCAACTTCCTCCAGCGACCTAACAAGGCCTCACTGCTTGCATGCCACGTCGCTTCGCCGCTGTTATCCGTGCCGAGTGTGCACATACAGGCTATCAGGCAGGTGGTCATAAAGTTCTGGCTGATCAGTGAATACGAGGTGCATTCAAGTTCTAAGGCCTCCGATTTTTTTTCTAATTAACTACTCACCAGAAATCGATGAAACTGGCGTTACTTCTCGACGTAATCGCCCTGCAGACATACACATTTTTCATAACGCTGACGCCATGATTCCATGGCAGCGGCGAAGGCTTCTTTAGCAGTCTGTTTTGACCACTGGAAAATCGCTGAGGCAATAGCAGCACGGCTGGTGAGTGTGCGGCCACGGAGAGTGTCTTTCATTGTTGGAAAAAGCCAAAAGTCACTAGGAGCCAGGTCAGGTGAGTAGGGAGCATGAGGAATCACTTCAAAGTTCTTATCACGAAGAAACTGTTGCGTAACGTTAGCTCGATGTGCGGGTGCGTTGTCTTGGTGAAACAGCACACGCACAGCCCTTCCCGGACGTTTTTGTTACAGTGCAGGAAGGAATTTGTTCTTCAAAACATTTTCGTAGGATGCACCTGTTACCGTAGCGCCCTTTGGAACGCAATGGGTAACGATTACGCCCTCGCTGTCCCAGAACATGGACACCATCATTTTTTCAGCACTGGCGGTTACCCGAAATTTCTTTGGTGGCGGTGAATCTGTGTGCTTCCATTGAGCTGACTGGCGCTTTATTTCTGGATTGAAAAATGGCATCCACGTCTCATCCATTGTCACAACCGACGAAAAAAAGTCCCATTCATGCTGTCGTTGCGCGTCAACATTGCTCGGCAACATGCCACACGGGCAGCCATGTGGTCGTCCGTCAGCATTCGTGGCACCCACCTGGATGACACTTTTTGCATTTTCAGGTCGTCATGCAGGATTGTGTGCACAGAACCCACAGAAATGCCAACTCTGGAGGCGATCCATTCAACAGTCATTCGGCGATCCCCCAAAACAATTCTCTCCACTTTCTCGATCATGTCGTCAGACCGGCTTGTGCGAGCCCGGGGTTGTTTCGGTTTGTTGTCACACGATGCTCTGCCTTCATTAAACTGTCGCACCCACGAACGCACTTTCGATACATCCATAACTCCATCACCACATGTCTCCTTCAACTGTCAATGAATTTCAATTGGTTTCACATCATGCAAATTCAGAAAACGAATGATTGCACACTGTTCAAGTAAGGAAAACGTCGCCATTTTAAGTATTTACAACAGTTCTCATTCTCGCCGCTGGCGGTAAAATTCCATCTGCCGTACGGTGCTGCCATCTCTGGGACGTATTGACAATGAACGCGGCCTCATTTTAAAAAGATGCGCATGTTTCTATCTCTTTCCAGTCCGGAGAAAAAAAATTGGAGGCCTTAGAACTTGAATGCACCTCGTACATCTTAATGTTACTCATTGAAGCCGCTGCATAGGCAAGCTGCGATTGGTGCGAGGCGAGCAGGTGATCGTTTCAGGCGTTTAGTAGTGCAGAGACAGTACGTGTTTGTGTCAGGTTCGTGGACACGTTTCGCTTCCGTCCCTGAGACGCGTGCGCTGCCGGCGTTGGAGACCGTGGTCGCAGGCCGGCTGTAGCTACGCTCGCTGCCTGGCTGCCGCGCCCCGTGCTAATGGCGGGTCGTAACTCAGCTCGTTACGGAAGAGTGGAGAGGGGTGCGGGCCGCGGGGGCGGCTGTTTGCGCGGCGCTCCCCGGGGGCCTGTTTATGCGAGCGGCTGTCACTGCCGCCGTCCGGCGCTTCTCTGTGCAGTCCCGGGCCCACCTCACAGGGGAAACACGTCACCTAGGCTGCCACGGCAGGTGGCAAAGTGAAGCGGTACGCCGCACCGTCTGTCAACGGGTGCCAGGTGAGGCACAGCCGGAACTTCCGTGAGAGGAGCGCAGATCCAAGGGAGAGAGTCGTGGGGTCATGACCCCCAGAAATAACATTTTAGTGGAAGCGTTTATACTGGTTGGCGCACGATAGCCGGCCCCGACTACAGACTGCTGGCCAATTACACACGAATCGTTGCTCGCCACGAGCAAATACAACAACAAATACACTACTGGCCATTAAAATTGCTACACCACGAAGATGACGTGCTACAGATGCGAAATTTAACCGATAGGAAGAAGATCCTGTGATATGGAAATGATTAGCTTTACAGAGCATTCACACAAGGTTGGCGCCGGTGGCGACACCTACACCGTGCTGACATGAGGAAAGTTTCAAAACGATTTCTCATACACAAACAGCAGTTGACTGGCGTTGCCTGGTGAAACGTTGTTGTGATGCCTCGTGTAAGGAGGAGAAATGCGTACCATCACGTTTCCGACTTTGATAAAGGTCGGATTGTAGCCTATCGCGATTGCGGTTTATCGTATCGCGACATTGCTGCTCGCGTTGATCGAGATCCAATGACTGTTAGCAGAATATGGAATCAGTGGGTTCAGGAGGGTAATAAGGAACGCCGTGCTGGATCCCAACGACCTCGTATCACTAGCAGTCGAGATGACAGGCATCTTATCCGCATGGTTGTAACGGAATGGGGACGTTTGCAAGACAACAACCATCTGCACCAACAGTTCGCCGACTATCAGCTCGGAGACCATGGCTGCGATTACCCTTGACAATGCATCACAGACACGAGCGTCTGCGATGGTGCACTCAACGACGAACGTGAGTGCACGAATGGCAAAACGTCATTTTTTCTGATGAATCCAGGTTCTGTTTACAGCATCATGATGGTCGCATCGGTGGTTGGCGACATCGCGGTGAACGCACATTGGAAGCGTGTATTCGTCATCGCCATACTGGCGTATCACCCGGCGTGATGGTATGGGGTGCCATTGGTTACACGTCTCGGTCACCTCTTGTTCGCACTGACTGCACTTTGGACAGTGAACGTTACATTTCAGATGTGTTACGACCCGTGCCACTACCCTTCATTCGATCTCTGCGAAACCCTACGTTTCAGCAGGATAATGCACGACCTCATGTTGCAGGTCCTGTACATGCCTTTCTGGATACAGGAAATGTTTGAATGCTGCCCTGGCCAGCACAGTCTCCAGATCTCTTACCAACTGAAAACGTCTGGTCAATGGTGGCGAAGCAACTGGCTCGTCACAATACGCCAGTCACTACTCTTGATGAACTGTGGTAGCGTGTTGAAGCTGCATGGGCAGCTCTACCTGTACACGCCATCCAAGCTCCGTTTGACTCAATGCCCAAGCTCATCAAGGTCGTTATTACGGCCAGAGGTGGTTGTTCTGGCTACTGATTTCTCAGGATCAATGCACCCAAATTGCGTGTAAATCTAATCACATGTCAGTTGTAGTATAATACACTCCTGGAAATGGAAAAAAGAACACATAGACACCGGTGTGTCAGACCCACCATACTTGCTCCGGACACTGCGAGAGGGCTGTACAAGCAATGATCACACGCACGGCACAGCGGACACACCAGGAACCGCGGTGTTGGCCGTCGAATGGCGCTAGCTGCGCAGCATTTGTGCACCGCCGCCGTCAGTGTCAGCCAGTTTGCCGTGGCATACGGAGCTCCATCGCAGTCTTTAACACTGGTAGCATGCCGCGACAGCGTGGACGTGAACCGTATGTGCAGTTGACGGACTTTGAGCGAGGGCGTATAGTGGGCATGCGGGAGGCCGGGTGGACGTACCGCCGAATTGCTCAACACGTGGGGCGTGAGGTCTCCACAGTACATCGATGTTGTCGCCAGTTGCTGGCGGAAGGTGCACGTGCCCGTCGACCTGGGACCGGACCGCAGCGACGCACGGATGCACGCCAAGACCGTAGGATCCTACGCAGTGCCGTAGGGGACCGCACCGCCACTTCCCAGCAAATTAGTGACACTGTTGCTTCTGGGGTATCGGCGAGGACCATTCGCAACCGTCTCCATGAAGCTGGGCTACGGTCCCGCACACCGTTAGGCCGTCTTCCGCTCACGCCCCAACATCGTGCAGCCCGCCTCCAGTGGTGTCGCGACAGGCGTGAATGGAGGGACGAATGGAGACGTGTCGTCTTCAGCGATGAGAGTCGCTTCTGCCTTGGTGCCAATGATGGTCGTATGCGTGTTTGGCGCCGTGCAGGTGAGCGCCACAATCAGGACTGCATACGACCGAGGCACACAGGGCCAACACCCGGCATCATGGTGTGGGGAGCGATCTCCTACACTGGCCGTACACCACTGGTGATCGTCGAGGGGACACTGAATAGTGCACGGTACATCCAAACCGTCTTCGAACCCATCGTTCTACCATTCCTAGACCGGCAAGGGAACTTGCTGTTCCAACAGGACAATGCACGTCCGCATGTATCCCGTGCCACCCAACGTGCTCTAGAAGGTGTAAGTCAACTACCCTGGCCAGCAAGATCTCCGGATCTGTCCCCCATTGAGCATGTTTGGGACTGGATGAAGCGTCGTCTCACGCGGTCTGCACGTCCAGCACGAACGCTGGTCCAACTGAGGCGCCAGGTGGAAATGGCACGGCAAGCCGTTCCACAGGACTACATCCAGCATCTCTACGATCGTCTCCATGGGAGAATAGCGGCCTGCATTGCTGCGAAAGGTGGATATACACTGTACTAGTGCCGACATTGTGCATGCTCTGTTGCCTGTGTCTATGTGCCTGTGGTTCTGTCAGTGTGATCATGTGATGTATCTGACCCCAGGAATGTGTCAATAAAGTTTCCCCTTCCTGGGACAATGAATTCACGGTGTTCTTATTTCAATTTCCAGGAGTGTATATTTGTCAAATGAATACCCGTTTATCATGTGCATTTCTTCTTGGTGTAGTAATTTTAATGGCCAGTAGTGTAGATAAACTTGTAACAGTTAGATATTAAAGAAGTAACAAATAATCTACAGCAAAGGTCTATATTTAATGAATTGATCTTGTCTTTTACATGACATAAAATTAGCTGCTGAAATTGACCTCCTTGAGCTTCAGTACACTTTTGCAAGAGCCCTAACTTATTTATATACGTTTTGCGCAACTCTGCTGCATCAGTGCTCAAAATTTCATTAAGAATATTGTACTTCAAGTCTACTAACTTTACTGGCTTATTTGCGTACATTTTTCGCTTTAGACTGCCCCAGATTTGAAAGTCACAAGTGGTTAAGCCAACGAAAGTGGTGACCACTGTCCTTTGCTCACAGTCCCTTCCCCTCTGAATCTTTCAGGAATTCGTGGCATTGACTCTTCTGAAATGTGACAGGTCGCCACATCCTATTGTAAGACGGCATACGTACGTTCACGGTGGGTCATCCGTGCATAAAATTCCTCAAAAATTCGCATATGCAGGTTGCTCGGAAATTCTCGTTACAAAGCTCTAGGACATGTAAAAGGGTGTGAGTACGGAAGATTTTGAATAGGAAGCCATGTACGGAAACGTACTGTTTCCGCTCTACGACGGTTTCAGTTCAGATGTGTAACGCATCGCCGTCTTCTGAGGGAAAGAGGGAAGTCTGAGGGGTGCTTGTTCCGGTGTGCAGTACGGCAGACAGGGTGACGTGTACTGCGTCATGCCGTCCCCTGACGACACTCAACGTCCGCCTCGCTAGAGACAGAGGAAGACCTGCAGGCACGATCTGCAACAACGTTGGCTGTCGCCACATCGGGCCGGCCGCTGTTGTAATGGATCAGTACTGTTCTGTACGTACGGTATGCTTTTTTTCGAATATGTTATTACAAACAAATGCGCTTAAGTGTAAAATGGATGTTTCGTTATTTTTTCTTTCGAACTGTTACCTAATAAATGTACTACATGACACCCAATTCAGTTCCTCAAGCAGAAGTGGGTGGGTTAAACATCTGAACTGAAATTACTGTAGAACGAAAACGGTAAGTTTCCCGATCTGTGTTCTTACTCAAAATATTATGTACTCACTCCCCTCTGCAAGTCCTATAATTCGTGACGGGTATTTGCTAACACCCTGTACGCAGCAGTGTTTACTGTCGTTCAAAAAATAATAGCCCCACAATCCGACTTGCTGACAAGACACGACACACTCAGATTTTTTCACGGTGAAGAGGTTTCTCCTTAATGGTATACCGTCAGGTTATTGACCAGTGTCTGGTGTCCTCGACTGCACATGTCCTGTTATTATTCTCGTGTCATAAACATACGAATTTACAGTTGCCATACACATCAATAAACATGTACATATATGTATACAAACTGTATTTATATTACATGTGCCCAGTTCAAAATGGTTCAAATGGCTCTGAGCACTATGCGACTTCACTTCTGAGGTCATCAGTCGCCTAGAACTTAGAACTAATTAAACCTAACTAACCTAAGGACATCACACACATCCATGCCCGAGGCAGGATTCGAACCTGGGACCGTAGCGGTCACGCGGTTCCAGACTGAAGCGCCTTTAACCGCACGGCCACACCGGCCGGCACATGTGCCCAGTACTTTTCAACCTCCAAGGCGCTTGGAGTGGCTTGCAGGAGATCAATCTTGGTGCAGGATGTAGGGCACAAAAGGCACTGGAGCATGTGGCTTGTGGTTTGTTCTCGTCCACAATCACAGGACGTATCTTCTGTTATGATGCCTCATCTCTTCAGGCTGTCTCTGGATCGTCCAACTCCTGACCGTAATGTGTTTAAAGATTTCCACACCAGCCAGCTCTCGTTATGTCCAGGTGGTAGTTCTTCAGCTTCTGGCGTCTGCAGGTGAGGCGTCGACTTCTTCCATAACTCCAGCCTTGCCTTCTCAGGTGAAATGGTGAGCTTCTCGGATGTTCTCAGGAAGCTCTTTCGCGATCTCAGCCGTTGCTGTGGCGGATTATGTCCGTGCAGTGGATGGGCACTGTCCTGTTCCACTTTCAGTCTTTCCTTGTTGGCACCCACTGTTCTGCGTACCCATGGTGGCGCTACTCCACCCAGGCAGTAGAGCTTATCAGTTGGGGTAGGTCTTAAGCAACCTGTGATCAACCTGCAAGTTTCGTTGAGAGAAATGTCTACTTGATGACCTGTACCAGACTGGAGAGGCATATTCAGCAGTAGAAAAGCACAGTGCCATTGCGGAACAGCGACTAGTTTGTGGATGTGATCCCCACTGTGTCCTTTTAAGGACCACAGTTGACCATCATATCGATGAATATAGAAGGTATATCACCACCAAAAGAAGAACTGGTACAAGAGCTGTGCAGAAACATGTCCTGTCAGATGGATGAACTAACGAAATACAGCAGCAGATCTAAATCTTTGTTGTTCGTTATAGCCACGAACAGTAATTTACACATTTCGTCTTATCTTCCTCCTTCAGTTCTTGGACACATGTCGTTTTGTAGAGCTTCATCTCCATATGGTGCAAAACACGTTGAAAAGACCTACACGAAATTTCACTTGTTGTGGCAACTTATGTGTCGACTTCTTTGGACTCCGGATCGTTCGTGCTGCAGTATCCGCGGCCATAGTAGGTCTTCGAATGGATGGGGCTAGGTTCTTTATTGCGTTTGCAACTGACCCTTTAAGTACGTCACCTATTCATCAAAACCTGTATACTGCTGTTTGCTGGTATGGAAACGCTTGGGAAAACTTCTTTGCAACAATATCCCGAGTATTCTTCAATGAACGGTTAGACACGTACGCCTCTAAAATTGCGATTCTTTCTCGAAGAGGATACACCTCGCTAATATACTTACTTAATACGTCTTAATCAAGTCGCAACGGCTTTCGTACTGACGATACAAATAGTAGTCACAACAGCTTCGAAACAATAGACAACAACTGGCGGGCGACAATGAGCAGTCTTGTTTTCGGGGCTGATCATTCGTACGCCAACCTGTTGATTTGTATGTAAGTTTCGAAATTTCATACGCTGCTTTCGGAGAATTAAGTAGCTTGGAAACTGAAGAATCTGGGCAAGGAGTTGTAGAATTTACAAGTTACGTTCATCACACCATTTGTCAGTCGCTTGGTGGAGGGTGTGCCACATGGGTACGAACAGTATCATTTCAGCCAAGCGAGGGCTCCCATTAGCAGACTGACCTTACCTGCCGTCAAACAACAAATGCGAACATTGGTGAGCCCACAGCCGAGCCTGCAATTCATACAAAGTCCAGTGAGGGCCGACAAAGTACCTCTACGGCGAAAAAATAAATAACGAAGGCCTGACTTCCAAAAGGTAGACGGAAACTGCTTAAAGAAACGGTATCCTCCCTCTTTACATGCTGACATAACTTCAGTCTGCAGAATTGTGTTCATAATCGTAGACCTAAGAGAAATATTGATGTCGGTGAGCGCACACTTTCATGTTGTGCTGTTTAAATATGACATTGACAGAGTTTGTTGCTGTTATAGTTCTTAATCAACTGCAAGGTACAAGTACTTTTCAAATTTCTGGAAGAATACCTTTCAGATGCTACAGTTCACTGAATTACAATTGGTTGGACACTATTCTAAAGCGATGTGCTAAACATGCATGGAAACAAGCCATTCTATTTTTATTTTTATACACTGCTTGACACTTGCTAAGGAACAACTGGCACTTGCTACATAAAAATGACCGATTGGTTTGGAACAACCGACAATTGCTACGGAACACCCTACCGGTGATAATGAAGGGAAATGTAGAGAGCGGTAAGTGTAAAATGCAATGAACTCTGCGCACAAACGCTCCTTTTGCGTTGCAGATTCATAGAGTACGGTGGCCGGGCGAAGTGGCCGTGCGGTTAAAGGCGCTGCAGTCTGGAACCGCAAGGCCGCTACGGTCGCAGGTTCGAATCCTGCCTCGGGCATGGATGTGTGTGATGTCCTTAGGTCAGTTAAGTTTAACTAGTTCTAAGTTCTAGGGGCCTAATGGCCTCAGAAGTTGAGTCCCATAGTGCTCAGAGCCATTTGAACCATTTTTAGAGTACGGTGCTTGGTGAGGGTTGTTGTGAAAATGATCAGAAAGACTTTCCGTGCGGTTCGGTAACATGTCTGCAAGACATAGACATATTTTGAATGCCTACGATCGTGGATGGCTCTAACCCGGTCAAAGTGCCACTATTGCGGACACAGTAATGGGTGTGTCCAAAAGTGTCACCTCGCGATTACAGAAGGCCGCTGGAGGTGGAATTGCTATGTAAACGCATGGTGGTGGCCATAGACGGACCATCATACCGCAACAGGTTCTATACGTAGCCCCAGAGACGAAAAGGAACAGATTTCACTCCAAATCGGATCGCTCCAGACCTTACAGCCGCTATCGGTACACTTGTCTCTGCGACAACCATTTCGCGGCGATTAAATCAGGCTGGTTTGTATGCATAGAAGCCTGTTAAATGCATTTAACTTCAACCACGCCATCTTCGGGAAACAGTTGATTGCTGTAAGGAGCATATTGGTTAGAGTCAGCAACAGCGGTCCGGAGTTATGAACTCCGACGAATCCCGCTTCACTGTGACAAGTGACTGTCGCCAGTAGTTAGTGTGACCGGGGTCAGGGATTTTCTCTGCCTCGTGATGACTGGGTGTTGTGTGATGTCCTTAGGTTAGTTAGGTTTAAGTAGTTCTAAGTTCTAGGGGACTGATGATCATAGATGTTAAGTCCCATAGTGCTCAGAGCCAGTTAGTGTGACGAGAGCGGGAGGGAGGGAGGGAGGGTGGGGAGGGGAGGGGAGGAAAGGGGAAGGGCAAGGGGGAGGAGGACACGCCTCGCGCCACAGAGTGTTCATGGACGTCCGATATAGCCTAGGCAAAACAACGCTGCAGATCCTTGAACGATGAACCTTACAGACAGCGATACTGCTGAGGGATTATTATTGAGCGTGTCTCTCTGTGTAGGGGTGCGTAGGTCCCGAGTTTCTGTTTATGGACGACAATGCCCTCCCACACGGGGCCATTGAGGTGTCGGAGACACTGGAAGAGAAGATACAAACGCATGGGGTGGTCTCCAGGGATCCTGTGATTCTCTCGGCAGACGTCTCTCAAAGACCCTTCCCCCTCCCCCCAGCCGTAATTTGCAAGAACTGAAAACCTCCTTGGGTTGGGAGAGGAGGAGGACAATATCTCTCAAACGTTCCTCAACAGTTTGGTAGTCAGCATGAATAAGAGGTGCAAAATGTGTATTAATATCCGAGGAGGGCATATTCGTTACTGAGAGTCCGATATCGGTCTTTCTGTTAGGAGTCTGACCTTGGTCAAACACAAACGTCATAAACCAATTTTTATTATTAACAAACCTGTTTGGAATGTGCTACATACTATCCACTATAATGTCAAATGTAGTATGTGACACAGTCACAACGGAACAGGACGTATAACAAGTTTTTTGAAGATGATGATCTTAACTGTTGAAATCGGTTATCAGAAATAAATAGTACTGAATGGCATCTTGGCTATTTACAGTTTCTTTAAAGGAAATACAGATCACTCCTTCCTGCCTCTAATTATGGGAAATTTCAGTTGATTAATTAATACCATGTTAACGATCAATAGCTGATGGTAAAGCTAAAGATTTCTTCAGTAGACCTGTACATAATACAAATGCACTTCCAAACAGCAAATTGTGAACCGAAGAAATCGAATATGCAGGATGTTTCAAAAATACTTTTGTACCCTTTGCAGACATGTTCGTTACACCAAAACAACAAATAAAATCTAGTAAACCTGGGCTCGTTTCTACTGCAAGCTCTTTGTTCCATGTTTTCGGAAGAGCTAGCACGGGCAAAAACAAGAAAAAAATTGCCAGTAAACTTGTGATCAAAATGTATACCTTAAGACGATTGGGCATTCGTTCAATAGAAGAGATGTGATTCACCGTAACGAAGATGAACAAGTGTGCATAGGTCTTAAGGTTTGCGTTTTAAAGCCCATGTTTACTGAGCATTTTCCTCTTGTTTTGGTCCATAGCATCCTCCCATAATGTGGAAGGCAAAGAGTTTGCAGGGGAAATGGTTTGTTTCACAGTATCGAGAATGAGCAAGTGCTCATACCTCGTAACGTATGAATTTAAACGCTTATCTCTACTAGACTTATTTTCTTGGCTCTGAGCACTATGGCACTTAATTTCTGAGGTCATCAGTCGCCTATAACTTAGAACTACTTAAACCTGACTAACCGTAGCGGTCGCGCGATTCCAGACTGTAGTGCCTAGAACCGCCCGGCCACCCCGGCCGGCAGACTTCCTTTTCTTGTCCACATCCTTTATAAGTACGATCAATCTGCAGAACCGCTATATAAAGACAAGAGATTTTTTAACGTTGTTATACCTATGACGGCAAGCGGTCTCGGTGCGAGAAATTAATTCATCTCGTTCTTCACACATCCCACTGTGCTGCCTCTTATAGCCCTCTACATAAGCTCCTTTATGGGATTTGTGGTTAGTGACACGGACTCGTTCAAACGGAACTAATACATTCACTTAGTGAACACTGTACGGAGAAATAATTTGAGCTTGGAAAACATATCTTTGGTCAGTGTACAGAAAGTAGTACGCCACCTTGCAGTTTCAATTTTCAATATTACTAAAACTGAACAACTGTCTCAGCGTAAAACCCTAGTTTTTCAAATGTAAATATAAAGAGTTACTTGTGGTACACAACTTTTATTCAGTGTAGGCGTTCCTCACGTTGACTGAGACAATTCTGCTGTAAATAGTTAATTATGTGTACGTGGTAATGTATATACCTTGCCCTCACTTCTTAAATTTTTTATTAATATAGTTTTTTTAGGAGTCTGTGTAGTACAAAAACTAAAACGGTGTAAACCAAATTTTAGCACATTCTGCAGTGTTTTATAAACTCACATTTTACTTTAGATATCTGTACATGCTGGAGGCATACCCAAATGTTCCTAATAAGAATTAAAAAGTAGGAAGAGCAATGTAAATACATCCGCACCTGAATTTGCAAACTGAATCATAAATGTCAGATTCTCAGTTCGTGCGACGACATCACGTTGTGATGCAAATCCGGTCATGTACTCAGAAGACCGCACAATCTGCGCGAAGGTTCTTGTCCACAAAATGCAGAGCTCACTGCAGTGGGAATTCGAGCAAGAAGGCAAGGGTCACTACAACTGCGTGAGATGCGAATAAATAGCGGTGTTTATACGGGCAAACACACGTTTGCTTTTCCCATGTAACACGTGTGACGTACAGTAATACGCAACTGGCAAACACGCGATATAAAACACACGCAGACAGTGGATTACGCGTGTGCGAGAGAAATCATTTCCATGTATGCCGTCCGGCAGCAATCTGAATGAAACATTTTGCCGCATTGGTGAAAAACAGTCGTATTCAGTTGTCACACTTGCAGCATTTGTATAAGAGGCAACGTGATAGCATTCATATGATATTTAAGCTCACAAATATTTTGCTTCCAAAGTTTTGCTATGGAGCCGAATTATATCACTGAACGCAAAAGCTGGATTACTGTAATGTATATACAACAAAGAAAATCACGTTATTAATCTCACTTTGTGGGATTGTGTAATTTCCTTCAACACAATTGTGTGCGTTTGATTAATATGTCGTTATTAAAAGAGGAAACAGAAATATGTTTTCTTCCTTGCTCACCTATCGGTGCTGTCGCTATTTCACATTATTAGTGCGATTACAGACGTTCCACGACGATAAGTCAAAAACTGTCCGCAATGTTGACATAACGTTTCTTACATTGTTCATACTGACCTGTGTCCTCGTTTACTTTCTTTTTATGCTGTTGTGATCCTGCCATGAAAGTTTGATCGTAACTCCTTCATTTGTCTTCTTTTTGTTGCAGAAGGATCCGCTCCGCTAGAAGTTTGTACCATAAAGGAATAACGAGCGGTAATCCGATTTTTGTGGCTGGAAGGCGTATCGCAGTCCATCAAACACTTTCGGAATAGTACAGGAAAAGTGTAGTGTCTATGAGCGGATTGCAAAATTAAAAAAAAAAAATGGTCGGAAAAGTATCACGCATCAGGAAATCCGGACGACCATCCACGACCACAAACGATGACAAAATTGAGCGTGCACGTGACGTAGTTTGAAAGGTCTCTGTTGGATTCCTTTCATGTTAATTTCTTAAATCTGTTGTCACTTATGGCATAAATTCCTCTTCTAAATTTATTGTGGCGTTTCTGACTATCTGGGAGGAGACTGAGTAGTGGAACGTGTTACTTTTACACATAATCAAGACCGATCTGTCACACTACTACACTTTAAAACACAGGTTATATGTAATTCATGTCACACAGTCTCATACAGAACCTACATCCGCTTTCTTTTATATACTGTATATGATAAGATACTGTCATCCCCCTTCCCTTCTGTGTGAGAGGATGAATGAGCAAATGTGTTTCTAGTTGCATGCTTGAGGGCAGCAGACAAGCCTGTCTGCTAGAGAACAGTAGGACCAACGTCGGAACAGGTAGCTACGCTTTCTAAAAGCAGAGAGGTTTCTATCCTAGTATGGTCCTGTCCGTCCCTTGTCATGTTGGTATAGGAAGCTGCCCCTCTGGCCACTTCCGGTTTGTATTGGTGGGCCACCCTCAGGAAGGGACCAGGTCAGTCAGTCCGTGGCGAGCGTCTGAAGTGCTAAGATCTCCGGCTAAGCGCGTGTCTGCTAAGTCCGTAGGACAATGGATTTCTTAAGTTCAGCCTAACTGAAAATTTAATCACCTTTATTTCAGGTTTATCTCTAAAATATCTAATGTTATCTTAAATTGCAACGCAGTGTATTTCGAGTGTGAAGTTCAAAATATTTTCCAGTAGTTTCTTTGTCACTACTTTGTGAGTAAAGTGGAACCACGTGTTGATAAGTAACTCTAAGATCATCAATCTTAAATGCGAGTGTGCGTGAGATTATAACATCTCGTCTTGACAATATTTTTCAATATAGCAACTTTTCTTTATGTTCAACCCACGTGGGGTGTACTTTGTGAGACCACTACCACGTGCTTATACAATTGTTTGACCCATCAGGTTAACAGTAAGACGTTAGTAACCAGTTCGAGGTTTTTCTTTTGTAAATTGCTTTTCGATCTAATTTATTTTAATTATCAAAATTATTGTGGAGTTACACGCTTTGTGTAAACCAAGTTGACCACGTGAAGCATGTGGTGTAATCATCAAAGTAGCCCTCAGCTATTCTTATCGGGAAGATTTCACAGAGAGTTAGTATGAATTTAGTATACCAGTGTGTGGCAATTACATGACGGACAGGATTGTGCTATGAACGTAACTTCTTTGGGTGAAAACTGAATCGGTTGGGTGTGGTTAATTTCCTCTTGCATATGTTTCAACGTTCTTCGTGTGTTATTTTATGAATGCAGTGTTGTATGCAGTCTCCCAATCTTGGCTCCATATTTGATGTGTTCCGTAAGATTACAATCTCACATTTTCACAATCCTAAATAAGGCACCAGCTTAGTTGCGACTCAAGTTTAATATGCTGAAATTTCAATGATCAATGTTAAAATAAATTTCCAAATTTAAACTGATTTATTTCTTTTTATTTAAATTCTCTTATATATATATATATATATATATATATATATATATATATATATATCACCGGTTGTCGTATGATTGTTAAAAGATTATAATTAATGTTAGTCTGGTTGGGAATTTGATAAGCTAGACAGGATACCTGGTGAAACAGTTGCGCAGTAATGCAAGGTTAACTTCCTCAGATAACTCACAGCTTTTAACCCGCTTTTATTGGCTATCAGCATCACTTTCATAGCAAATTAAAGCAACAACGTTACAAGTTTCGGTAGACAGTCGAGTCACTGCTGACGAGGTGGCACGTCATCTGTAAATTAGTGACGATTCTGCCTACGAAATCACCCGCCCCTGCCCCCCCCCCCCGTCTCCTCCCACACACACACACACACACACACACACACACACACAGACGTGGGTCTGTACAAGATGGGCCCCGGAACGAGTTGTACACACAAACGCCCTTCGACATCTGTCAAGAAAACATTTGTATCGCTATGGTAACTAACGTGGCGGCTTCTTAGAATAATCATTGGGTGACGAAACTTGGATCCACCATTAAAAGCCGGAGAGCAAACGGCGGTGTATGGAATGGAAACATACACAATCGCCCAGCAGGAAAAACTTCCAAACCCAATCTTCTACAGGAATACTGACGCTTACCGTATTTTGGCAATCATAAGGCCCAGTATTGGAACACTATCGGGAGAATGGCACAACAATAAACAGTGCATGTTACAACGAGATGCTTACTGAAAGCCTGCAGTTCGAAGCAAACACCGAGGACTACTGTCAAAGATGTGTTGTTTCACGGCTGCATCCACACACAGCTGCCCACACAGCTGGAAGGCTTCGGCAACTCAAGTTTGAAGTAATGGCTCATCCTCCGTATAGTCCTCATCTTGTCTCTTCCATTGTTTGGACCACTTAAAGAGGGATTAAGAAGCCGTCGATTCACCTTGGACCAAGAAGTGAAGGACGCGGTGCATGTGTGAGTCGCTACTGAGCCGAAAAGCCTCTTTTCTGATGGCATCAGAAAGCTTATGCAACGGTGGACAAGTGCATTGAAATACAATAACACAATACTGAAAAACGATTTTAACTTACGTGTCCTACTTTTATTGCAGTAAAATGTATATCTACATTGCAGATAATTTTGACGTACCCTCAGACATCAATTTTAATGTCTGTGGTATGGAACATACTTTGATAAGAGGTGAGGCAGTCAAGACCCAGTTTTCGCTAAGTTATTGCAAACAATGTTGCAAGTTTTCCGACGTACAAAAGTAAGTTTTAACGTTGATAGCTGCCAAATATGACACATAATATTCTTTCAAATACAGCAATATATGTTTTCCTGTGGTATTGAAGACAGTTTTCGAAGAGGACTCCACGGACATCATATTTTTGGAATCTGATTAAATGATATAAAGATGACATCATCACAAACCGTCGTCCCGCCGTCGGAAGAAGAACTTTCCAGACTTGTGCCTATCGCTCCGTTGTGACGAGTAAAGCAATGGTCAGGACAGGAGCACTGAGACCAACCAACGTAGCGAGAGGTCAGTTTCTTGTCAGTGCGTACACAACCATTTCAGTTGGTTACAGCTCACTCGAACAACGATGTACTTTATTGTCACTTACTTACGATTCGTACATGTATGTCCAAGTTTCGTCATCTTTTTACAGTGTTGTACACGCGTTGCGCGTTTTCTCATTCAAGCGAAGTAAGTGTTTTTTTAGTTTCAGTCAAATTGGGCGGAATCCATTTCGAAACCAAGATTGGTGCCATATCAAATGTAATGGAGCTGCCGATACGCTTAAGGATGCCTCGATGTCGAGGTAAGGTAGCAGGCTGATTTACTTCCATCTTGTTGTGCGGAGCGTCCAGTTTTTTAGGACCAACAACTAGTTTCGAACGACCTCCGCGAAATTCTTCGCTATGGGAAGCGCGACCACGGCGGAATTTGGAAACCAATTGCAAACAGTAGTTCTTGAAGGCGACTGATTACCAAAAGTTAAACGAACGATTTTGTGCGTCGTTGTTAGGTTACAAAAAATCGTGAAAAAAATAATCTGACGAGGAATTCCCTTTTTTTTCGCAAGATGGGCACCCTTGCCGGCCGCGGTGGTCTAGCGGTTCTGGTGCTGCACTCTGGAACCGCGGGGCTGCTACGGTCGCAGATTCGAATCCTGCCTCGGGCATGGGTGTGTGTGATGTCCTTAGGTTAGTTAGGTTTAAGTAGTTCTAAGTTCTAGTGGACTTATGACCTAAGATGTTGAGTCCCATAGTGCTCAGAGCCATTTGAACCATTTTTTGATGGGCACCCTCATTGTAAACAAATTACTCGGCCTGTTTGTGAGGTGTTATTGTTTTAACAATGATACATGACAAATTTTAAAACAATAGTAATCTTATCTATAAAGAAAATCCTTTGTTAGAGTTGTGAGGAGAGACACCAGTGCGGAGACGGCGTTTGCTAGCATTTCTGTGGAGCACAAGACACCACCGATAGTTTTATGCTTTCACATTCGTTAGATTCACCAACTCACAACCAAACTGTAACATTCCAAAGTAACACAGGCGTCGGACTAAGCTACATATAAGTCTCTCAACTCATCGAGATTCGAATTCGTAGAATTCGCCAAATCACATCCAAATTCTCACAGATTTTTCGACGTGGTTATAGCCGTACGACAGGAATTAACAGATTTTGAACGCGGAATGGTAGTTGGAGCTAGTCGCATGGGACATCCTATCACGGAAATCGTTAGGGAATTCAGTATTACGAGATGCACAATGACAAGAGTGAGCCGAGAATACCAAATGTCAGCCATTACCTCTCACCACGGACGACACAGTGACCGACGGTCTTCATTTAATGACCGGGAGGAGCGGCGTCTATGTAGACTGGTCAGTGCTAACAGACAAGCAACACTGAATAAAATAATCTTCCGAAATCAATGCGGGTCGCACGACGAACGTATCGTTAGTACAGTGTGGCGAATTTCGGCGTTAATGGGCTAAGGCAGCAGACGACCAACGCGTGTGCCTTTGCTAGCAGCACGGTGTTACCTGCGGCGATTGTCCTGGGCTTGCGACCGTATCGGAGTAACCACAGACGGATGGAAAACATTGGCGAGATGAGTCAGGATTTGAGCAGGTAAGAACTGATGGCAGTGCTCGAGTGTAACACAGGCACCACAAACCGTTGGACCCGAGTTGTCGACAAGGCACTGTGCGTACTCCATAATGGTGTGGGTTGTTTTTACATGGATTGGACTGGGTCCTCTGGTACAACCGAACTACTTGGACACCATTTGCAGCCATTCATTGACTCCATGTTTCCAAAAAACTTGGAATTTTTATAGATGAAAATACGCAATGTCATGTGGCCACAATTGTTCGCGTTTCGTTTGAAGAGTATTCTTGACAGTTCGAGCCAATGATATGGACACGCAGATGGCCCAAGTGGATCCCATCGAACATTTATGGGACATAATCGAGAGGTCAGTTCGTGCACAACATCCTGCGCTGGCAACACATGGACGGCTATAGAGGCAACATGGCTCAATATTTCTGCTGGTGACTTCCAACGATTTTTTGAGTCCACGCCACGTCGAGTTTCTGCACTGCGCCGCGCAGAAGGAGGTCCGACACGATATTAGGAGGTATCGCATGACTTTTATCACAACGGTGTAACGCGACAGGGCAGTATAGGAGCTGGTTGCCGAGCGTGCGCCAGCCGCAACGGAAAGGGCGTTCGGCGTGCTGTGCTCCACGGAGGCAAACGCGCCCCCTGTGCGGGCGGCTGGGCCGACTCTCGGCAGCAGGTGGCGTGGCGCGGCTCGCGTGCCCCCTCTTATCGCGGCGGGGGCCCGCGCTTGGCGGCAGCCGGCGCGGACGCACACAAACTCCGGCGGCACGCCACGCAGAGCGCTTGATCCTCGCCGACGATAATTCCCCGCGGCCCGACGGCAGCCGTCGCGTTTTCTGGGTCATCGGAAACCGATACGACAGCCGTGCGTGCGCGGGCCGCCCCCCGGCGCCCGGGTGCAGCGCCGCTTAATGAGCGCGGTTCCTCCTCTGCCGCCGCAGAACCTCCATTAAATCCGCCGCCGCAGCCGCCGCCGCGACGTCGAAATATTCCTCCGCGCGAGGCGCGGATCCTCCACGGGACGCCGCGTCGTCTCCACAGCTGTCCCTGGACGCATCCGACGGCGTCAGAGCCCTAGCAAACAGAACAGCCGTCGAAACTTCGCGCGCCGTTCACCACTCGTAGCGGGGACGTGAAGGCACCGCAGTAGTGTGGAATTAACCCCAGCTCCATCATCCCAGTTGTGGAGGATCCACTTGGGGGGTGGGGGGGCGTTCATGACCGCCCGCCCCCACCAAAAAGAAAAGAAAGAAAAGACGCACCATACAGGATGTATCCGAATGGGACAGAACTCGACAGATGTCATATATGCTATATAGCTAGAGAAGGAGGCCGTAATGCACGCGTCAACTCACGCAGGTGGGCGGTAGGTCTGAAACAGGATACGTAATGAAGGCTATAAAGAAAAGTAGGTAACTGCTGGCATACTTAACTTTAATCCATCATTTGTATACAGCATTCTTGATGATACAAGTGAGACTTTCTCTAGAAATGGTTAATGGCGCCTTGCTAGGTCGTAGCCATGGACTTAGCTGAAGGCTATTCTAACTGTCTCTCGGCAAATGAGAGAAAGGCTTCGTCAGTGTTGTCGCTAGCAAGTCGTCCGAACAACTGGGGGCGAGTGCTAGTCCGTCTCTCTAGACCTGCCGTGTGGTGGCGCTCGGTCTGCGATCACTGACAGTGGCGACACGCGGGTCCGACATGTACTAATGGACCGCGGCCGATTTAAAGCTACCACCTAGCAAGTGTGGTGTCTGGCGGTGACACCACAATATACATGTACAGAAAAACAACTCATAAAGATTTCAGTAAAATTAGAAGATTTATTCAAGAGTAAGAGAGCTTCAGAAATTAAAAAACTCAGAAACGCGTTGGTCTACTTAAGGCGCTGTGCATGCAGTTATTCGGCTTGGTACTGATTGGTAGAGTTGTTGCGTGTCGTCCTAAGATATCGTGCCGAATCCTGTCCATTTGGCGCGTTAGATCGTCAAATCCTATGCCAGTTGGAGGGTCCTGCCCATAATGCTCCAAACACTTGACTAGCGAGAGAGCCTGCAACCTTGTTGGCGAAGGCAACCTTTGGGAAGCACGAAGACAGCCATTTGAAACTCTCACCGTATGGGAAAGGGCATTGACTTGATGAAATGTAAGCTGAGTATGGCTTGGCATGATGGGTAACAAAAAGAGGCGTAGAATATCGTCGACGTGCCGCTGTGCAGTAAGGGTGCCTCGGATGACAACCAAAGGGACCCTTTACGAAAAGAAATGGCCGATGTCGAGTCCTGCGGTGAGTATGCTGGTATCCCACAGCAGTCCGGGGCTCCTTCAGATACGTCTTCAGCTTGAAATATCATTGCATTAGAACTGTCGTCGGTGAAGAGTGCCGCTTCGAAGTGACCGCCGATGACCATCGAAGACGTGCCTGGCGATGCGCCGGATGACGGATGGATACCAACCTGACTGCTGCCCGCCATATTGACCGACAGTCAGAACTGACGGTTTCGGGAGCCGTTTCCTTTCACAGCAGGACCCTTTAGTTGCCATCCGCGTCAGCCTTTCAGCGCAGCGGCACGTTGACGGTATTCTATGGTCCCATTCCTTTGCCCTTCATGGCAAGCCATCCAGGACCTACATTTCAGCAAGATAATGCCCATCCACACAAGGCGGGAGTTTCTACCGTTTGTCTTCGTGCTTGGGAAAGCCGGGGCCCTTCAACCAGCTCGGGATTTTCACAATTTAATGCGCCAATTGCACAGAAATTCGGACGATATCCATCACGAGGACATCCAACAACACTTCCAATCACTGCCAAGTCGAATGACAGCTCCACAAGGGGCAGGCGTGGCCAAACGAGTTACTGATTCGCTCAATTTGTGAATCTCTTTCTCTTGAATAAATCCTATATTTTTTCTCAATTTGTAATAATTTGTTTTCCAGTACATGAGTATCACATCTAACGCTTTTTTTTTTTTTTTTTTTTTTTTTTTTTTTTTTTTTTATTTTTTTTTTTTTTTTTGTGGGTAAGTCCGTCGTGTGCAGAGATTTGGTTTTGCCTTAGAGTTTGTATTAAAACCAAATATCTCAGCCAACTTTCGGAGATTAATGTAGCATGAACACTATCTAAAGTGGCAAGGTATGCAAAATAAAACTGGTCCGGAGAATACTGTATTCATGCAACTTAACTCAGCTTCTCAGCTTACACCGTCCGCACCTAGGACAGATGCTGTAATTGAGTCTCCATCTTTTAGTGGATGAAATATTTTCTGAGCTGCTTTTAGCTTGTACACGCTGTATAAAATTACAAACTATGTTTTCGTCAGGCAGGCAGAACGCAAAGCTATGATGGGGCTAAGAAACTGAAAAGGCGAAAATTCACAGGCTGATCACCCCATCCACCAATAACAAATCAGACGAGAGTCTACAGCTGGGACGGGAAGCAGTGTAAAGGAAGACAGAGAAGTGAAGACCGTTCAATAGCGAATAAGGGGATAAATTCAGGAAGAGTCGCGGCGTACGCGTACTAGTTTGTTATGCATATACACGGGACTGAAAATAGTGCGCCCAGTATTCTGTCACAGGCAGCCCATTTCTGGCTGCGTACAGACCACGGAGGGCATTTTTCGCCGAGTAAGCTGCTGGGCCAGGCGCAGAGAGCAAGAGCTCTTCCACAACCAGGGGTTTACTACGATGCATTCAGCCCACTGCCACCTACGCCACCGAATCGTCATCCTGGGTGAACCGCAAGACCCCGGACTATTTCAGGTCGACACGTGGCCTACGGCACCGTATCAACAGCTCGGACTTGTAAATAATGCTTCTCGTTAACTGCAAATCCTCTCACCCACTGTGGACCTTGACTATCAGTGATTGGTGTTCAACTCTGGAAACAATAATTGGCCTACACGTCATTATCTGGGATTACGTCGACAGCCCTCATTCTTATTTCAGTTGCTTTAAGTGTTTTCCAACACCGGCCTTCTCCCACAACTAATTACTTGATGCAATAACTGTTATTCCTGTTAGACGACCTATGTTGTTGTCTGACTGTTTAGCTGTAAATTAATCATTATTGTTCTAATTCGGCCTTCAGCCGCATTATTATTTCTTAATTAGGCCTTCAAGCCGCGGGTCACCACCACTGGAAAGGGACTGAAGTTTACTTTCTTTTACGTCTTGAGAATTGTTCCTGTCCGTTGACCGCGGATGTAACTCTTCGCAAGCCACCATGTGCAAGTGGTGGAGGGTACCTCGCACAGCTACTAGTCACTTTCTCTCCTGTTCCATTCGCAAACAAAGCGAGGGAGAAACAACTGTATAGGCCCCGGTTTCTCCACCTTATCTTCGTGGTCCTTGTGTGAAATGTATGTTGACGGCAGTAAAATCGTTCTGCGGTTAGCTTCAGTTTCCCCACTATTGCTCCGCGATAACAACGTCGTCTTCCCTCAAAGGGTTCCCATTTGAGTTCACGAAGCATCGCTGTCTCCTGATAATCGGTTATACCGGTAAAAAATCCAGCAGCACGCTTCCGAATGTCTTCCATTAGTCCGACCTGGTGAGGATCCCAAACACTTGAGCAGTACTCAAGAATGGATCGCAACAGCTTTTTATACGCCGTCTGCTTTACAGATAGACTCCACTTTCCCGAAATTCGCCCAACAAACCGAAATCGGCGATTCACCTTCCCTACTGCCTTATAAATTAGAATACTGGCAATATTCTCAGTGCTTGTTGCTATTATAATTCTTACAGCAACTCCTTGACAGAGGCACGGTGGGATTAAATCTAGGAAATGTCAGGAACGTGTGGGACAAAGCACAGGCAAGTGATGGACACCTATGAAGCCTCCCATTAAGGACATGAATTGAACAGGAGATGGGCGGTGGAACCAAGGCACGATTTCAAACAAATAATGCTTCCAGTAATGGAAGTATGCCTCACTAGTCTGAGTACGGGGCGGGATGACAAGATAAAAAGTTTGTTTGAGTGATAAAGGGCAGTTATTTGGTGGCGAGTGTACATGGTTGCCATGTAATAGCGCAAACAATGAGTTAAGTGCATAGTTCATGCCAATTGGTGAGTGTTATAAACTTATATTAGGCTACGCCTGACGCACCACGTTAACTAAGCCAGCAAGATCGTGATAATGCTGACGAGAAATCGCTCAGTAGTTCTGTGTAGTTTGACTGGAGAATCAGAATTAAACAGAAGAATAGCCGCTGAAAAGTGCGGTTATGAGAAAGAACAAATTTCATAATGAAGTTGATATTACCAGAAGAGTGTTACCTTAAACGATATGAAAGCATTCTTTCTCTCCGTTATTTTGTGTTGAAATACTGCGGCATCTCTACAAAAGAGAGCGCAGCGGAGGAAGAAACAGAATGAACTACAGCTTCATGTAGGTGATATCAGGCCACAGTCATAAAACAAACCTTTCAATCACCTACTGCAGGGCTGTGTATAAAAGCTAAAATAATTCCTTCTGGGCTGCTTACAAACTGAGCTGCGTAGATACTGGGATATCAAACAATGATATACACGGGATTTTAACGCACATACATGTTAAATTACCACCATTCGGACGACTGGAACCTAAATTTTCCCTTTTGCTTGCCAGTCTCCCCAACTATTTTCGTTTTGTAGCGCGAGTTTCTCATGCAGGAGCCTCGTATTGAAGGCTAATACTTCGTTTTGTGTTCCGTGGTACATTGAGAGATGTGCCCGCTACATTTTAATGAGCACAGTACCGGCTCTGGCGGTAATCCGCTGGCTGTTTATCATAGCAGCCAGAGGCAAATCCACCGTGGTCGTAATACCACCGGCACTGCGAATTCGGTAATGGGATCCCATTTTCCTTAAACGTCCCCTGTGTCCGCTGGATCCGCGAATACGCCGGGAGTCTGTATTAACAGCGGCTGCCGCCCGTTAATGGAAATTATTTCGCGTTTCGTGAAGGGGGTGAGTAATCGGCGCCGCGAAACGGGGCTCGGATTTTGACCGATGCGCAGCGCGGAACGAAAGTGCGCCCTCGACGAAAAAACCGTTAACGAGGGCTCTAAAGCCGACCTGACGTGCCTGCTCGTTATCAGTTCCACACATGAGCGCACACATGGCTCATTAACCGGCGGTCGAGGACGCCATGCTAATGCTGAAGCGGAAAATAAACAGAGCACAGAATGACACTTTTGTTTCTCTTCACAAACTAAGATATGAGAGTATGGCTTACGACATACAGTGACACACTAATCTCTCCAAAAGCGCACAGTATGAAGCAAAAAATTGTTCAAATGGCTCTGAGCACTGTGGGACTTAACATCTGAGGTCATCAGTTCCCTAGAACTTAGAACTAGTTAAACCTAACTAACCTAAGGACATCACACACATCCATGCCCGAGGCAGGATTCGAACCTGCGACCGTAGCGGTCGAGCGGTTCCAGACTGAAGCACCTAGAACCGCTCGGCCACACCGGCCGGCCACAGTTACAGAATATAACTGGCCGGCAGCATGAAGCAACGAAAGTTTTTCGAATTAGGAATTGCACTATTGTTTCACTGTGTGCAGAACGCCACAAGATGGTGGTGTATATCTAAAGTGATATATCAACGACAAAACCAGACGCTATTTATACCTAAACGATTATATAAGCTTTAAAGTTAACGACAATAGCAGCCCTCTGTCGCAAAAAGGAGACTTTAGGCCCGGTTTCGGCGCTGCTAAGAGTGCCTTCGTCACAAATAAAACCCTCAATTTGCCCTATAACAAAATTACAAAATTAAAGGAAAGAAAAGAATTGTTAAATGTAAGTAATAGCAAGTAGTACTTACGTGCTATGTATTAAACAAAAAATCAAGCAATACAGCTTTAGTTACAAAACCTGTAAAACAGAGTACATAAAAGGCAAGCCACTACGGGCTGCTCACATGCGTCGAGCTACGGTAGCATCAGACTGAGGCTCCCGCGTTAGAAATTGCGGGCAGGTGAACATTACACCAAGACCGCCGCAAATACAAACAGGAAACTTAACATTCAAAATGTAGACAGATGAATATTGCGATGAACATTATTTTGTACATCAAATAAAAGGCAATAATTTTATCTGACAGCAGCAGACACGGTAACAGATTGTCTACACAAAAGCTTAAGAGCTTATAAATATCGTTTAAAGGCTGAAACCGCCATTTTAGAAATACAAAGGGAGCTGAATAACTCAGCGAGCAGAAAAGAATGCTATAACATGAAATGAGTTAATATAAATTTTTGAAAAACAAAAAAACTTCAATCGATTTAGACAGAAAAAAATATGTGCGTTATTTTTTGAGATGACGGTTTTCGGGAACGTATTGTTAAGGAGCAGTGTCTTTGTTGTATTTGTGAAGATTCGATGACCAATAACGATGCACAGGAACAATGGAACTCAGTTTGCTGCCCAATGCTTGAGCATGGGTTAAGTTTGTGACTTGATTTCTTCGAATGGACGACGCAGCGTGCTGTCTTGGATGGAGGTCAGTCAACAAATGTAGAAGTAACTTTAAGTGTGCCTCAAGAAAGTGTGACGGGACCCTTGCTGTTTATGCCGGCCGCGGTGGCCGAGCGGTTCAAGGCGCTTCAGTCCGGAACCGCGCGACTGCTACGGTCGCAGGTTCGAATCCTGCCTCAGGCATGGATGTGTGTGATGTCCTTAGGTTAGTTAGGCTTAAGTAGTTCTAAGTTCTAGGGGACTGATGACCTCAGAAGTTAAGTCCCACAGTTCTCAAAGCCATTTGAGCCTTGCTGTTTATGTTGCATACGGGGAGATTAAGCTGCCCCTACCTATGGGTTTTATGCAACTTGCAATGCCGTCAAATGCCACGTGCATTCTCTCGCTCCATACATGCAAATTATTAGTCCTACTGAAAAAATTAATGGGACATCTTTATAGAAAATTTGATGTAGTTAAATTTCGTACTGAGATAAGTTTTCGTAAGAGACCGTAATTTCCGAATTATTAAGAAGCTTACAATAGTGACCTTCAAAAGCGTTTTTGTTGAATAACTCGAAAATATCGGCCCGCAGTGAAAAACTTATTCCACTACAAAATTCAAGTACATTACATTTCCAACAAAAGCGTCCTATTCATTTTTTCTGTGAGACTAATACTTATGCATAGTGAGTGAGAGAACATGTAAATCTCACACATGGTTTTTGAGGGTGTTGCAGGTTGTATAAAACCCATAGGAAAGGGCAGCTGAATCAGCCAGTAAAAACGGCCCACATCTCCTTCTAAACCACTGAACCGATTTCAACCAAACTTGATGCACATATCCTTCGCTGTCAGACTACAATCGCTGTGGAGGTAAGAACCACCTACTTACCATAATTAAGGAGATGTGACATTATGAACAATGAGCTGTGTGAAAAACTGCTGCATCATGGATGATGTTTAAATTTATTACTTTTTTGGTCCTAACTCTGTTCGTTGTAGCTCTTTGATATGTAACTAGAAATATTGTTTATAATAAAGTTCTGAGTTAAGTAAACGTTACAGAGGATGTGTATATTGTTTCTTAATTCGGATATTGTACTTACACATTTTTACAATATGCATTTTTCTTTGTATTACTTTTCGTAATTTCAAACTTATTTTCTGAATACATGGGCATGAGCCCATATTAACTACAAACACAGCCCATTTTTTGTTTTCGTTTCTAATAGGAAATTGACAAAATGGATAGCAAAGCAATGCTGGGTTTGTCGGATAGTTATCTATAATTTGGTACTTCCTAAATAAGGCTGCATAAATATTCAGTCAGAGTTGATAAATTTTTAAAGCGGTGCAAGGATTATTGACTTGTTTTAAAAGTTGATAAATGGAAAGAATGCGCTCTTTTCAGAATGAAAAACGCAATAGCCTATGACTACAATATCAATGAGACGCAGCTGGAATCGCTAAACTCATAAGAATACCTGGTGTAACAATTTAATGGGATACGAAATGGAGCGATCACATAGGCTCGGTCGTAGGTAACGCAGTTCCAAGACATCGGCTCGTTACGAGCTCCACAAAATAGATTGATTACAGACACTCGTGCCAACCGTCCAAGAATATTGTTCAAGTGTGTGGGACCCGTACTAAATAGGACAAATGGGGGAAGTCCGGCACGAAGGTCAGAGGTTTGTCTGACCAGTGGGAGAGTGTCTCTGAGAAGCTGAAAGAATTCAGTTAACAAGCTCCTGAAGACGGACGCAATACATCGCAATACATCGCACGAAACCGATTTTAAGTGATTACTATACGAGCATACTACAAATCTCTATGTATCACGCCCGTAGGGTACCGAAGATAATATTAGACTAATTACAGCACACACGGAGACCACCATATGTAAATGGAACGGGAGAGGCCCAAATAACTGGTTGCACCATCAGTCGTGCACTTAACAGTGGTTTTCAGAGCATGTATGTACACTCCTGGAAATGGAAAAAAGAACACATTGACACCGGTGTGTCAGACCCACCATACTTGCTCCGGACACTGCGAGAGGGCTGGACAAGCAATGATCACACGCACGGCACAGCGGACACACCAGGAACCGCGGTGTTGGCCGTCGAATGGCGCTAGCTGCGCAGCATTTGTGCACCGCCGCCGTCAGTGTCAGCCAGTTTGCCGTGGCATACGGAGCTCCATCGCAGTCTTTAACACTGGTAGCATGCCGCGACAGCGTGGACGTGAACCATTATGTGCAGTTGACGGACTTTGAGCGAGGGCGTATAGTGGGCATGCGGGAGGCCGGGTGGACGTACCGCCGAATTGCTCAACACGTGGGGCGTGAGGTCTCCACAGTACATCGATGTTGTCGCCAGTGGTCGGCGGAAGGTGCACGTGCCCGTCGACCTGGGACCGGACCGCAGCGACGCACGGATGCACGCCAAGACCGTAGGATCCTACGCAGTGCCGTAGGGGACCGCACCGCCACTTCCCAGCAAATTAGGGACACTGTTGCTCCTGGGGTATCGGCGAGGACCATTCGCAACCGTCTCCATGAAGCTGGGCTACGGTCCTGCACACCGTTAGGCCGTCTTCCGCTCACGCCCCAACATCGTGCAGCCCGCCTCCAGTGGTGTCGCGACAGGCGTGAATGGAGGGACGAATGGAGACGTGTCGTCTTCAGCGATGAGAGCCGCTTCTGCCTTGCTGCCAATGATGGTCGTATGCGTGTTTGGCGCCGTGCAGGTGAGCGCCACAATCAGGACTGCATACGACCGAGGCACACAGGGCCAACACCCGGCATCATGGTGTGGGGAGCGATCTCCTACACTGGCCGTACACCACTGGTGATCGTCGAGGGGACACTGAATAGTGCACGGTACATCCAAACCGTCATCGAACCCATCGTTCTACCATTCCTAGACCGGCAAGGGAACTTGCTGTTCCAACAGGACAATGCACGTCCGCATGTATCCCGTGTCACCCAACGTGCTCTAGAAGGTGTAAGTCAACTACCCTGGCCAGCAAGATCTCCGGATCTGTCCCCCATTGAGCATGTTTGGGACTGGATGAAGCGTCGTCTCACGCGGTCTGCACGTCCAGCACGAACGCTGGTCCAACTGAGGCGCCGGGTGGAAATGGCATGGCAAGCCGTTCCACAGGACTACATCCAGCATCTCTACGATCGTCTCCATGGGAGAATAGCAGCCTGCATTGCTGCGAAAGGTGGATATACACTGTACTAGTGCCGACATTGTGCATGCTCTGTTGCCTGTGTCTATGTGCCTGTGGTTCTGTCAGTGTGATCATGTGATGTATCTGACCCCAGGAATGTGTCAATAAAGTTTCCCCTTCCTGGGACAATGAATTCACGGTGTTCTTATTTCAATTTCCAGGAGTGTAGATATGGATTAACTATTTTTCAGATAAGAGCTTTTCCCACGACAGAGACAGTTCCCATGCAGCGTCTATGCGTGTTACGCGTTCTATTCTCGATACTTATTTGAAACTCATCATACTTTTGTTATGAAGAAACGAAATCGGTAGAAATGCTACACAACGAGACAAAGTAGAAATGGTGGATCTAGGGGCGGTCAGGCAACACATATGTTAACGACTTATGACAAGTTATTCTTCACGGTGAATTAATTTCATGTGTAACATGGAAGAGTAGGTGCATATTGGTACAAAGCGTACATATGTGGAACAAAGACCTGAAAGCCTTAGCACGTCAATCATAATTTAGTTCTGTTATTATTAATGTCCTACACATCTGGATTGATAAGAATTTACTATGATCCTTATTAAATTGCTTCTCCAAAATCTTTAAGAAATTTTTCTTTCAGTTAGAGGAAACAAAAATGCATATTTAATCCTTCCGGAATAGTGTTGCTTCATTTGTATGTCAGCAGATAACCAAACAGGGAGGAAAAAATGAAATCACGCACCTACTTCTTCAAAAAAAAAAAAAAAAAAAAAGTTCACATGTGTGTGAAATCTTATGGGACTTAACTGCTAAGGTCATGAGTCCCTAAGCTTACACACTACTTAACCTAAATTATCCTAAGGACAAACACACACACACCCATGCCCGAGGGAGGGCTCGAACCTCCGCCGGGACCAGCCGTGCAGTCCATGATTTCAGCGCCTCAGACCGCTCGGCTAATCCCGCGCGGCGCACCTACTTCATCATGACACGTTATTTGCAAACTGAAAATATTATCACGTAAATGTCTGGCTTATGATCTCCGCTGACAGCATACTGTAACCATGCTGCTTCCCTACATTTTATAATTTCGATACAGCGAACGGATGATTGTAATTTCGGTACAAATCATCACTGAGAACGTTTTCCTTCACGAATTTATTTGGTCGCTAATAAGAACACCTCACTTATCGTTAGAAATTTGTATTTTTTTACTCGTTTCGGGCACATCCTATTTTCAGAACATATGAAAAAAGAGGATAATTGTCGTGGAAGTACAGGCAGAACGTTTCAGCGGTATGAAGAGTAAATATACTGAATAAAATGACTTAATACGTAGTATTGTGTCACGTGAGTTCTATCTTGGCACTGATGCTCAACTGATCACTAACAGTCGTTACAAAAACTGGTTTCAGTACTTGCCATTATGTGTCATTGGTGTAGTGGCGTCGGAAACTTGAATGATAAGTGAACAAGAAAATTATATAAACAGTATGAAAACAAGCGTAAAAAGAATAGAAAAATTAAATATTGTAACTGTAGCACATAACTGAACAGTGTGACTGAAGGAAAGGCTGATGGGAAGGGGAGGGTGGGAGGATCAAGGACACATGTTGGGATAAGCACAAACCAATTCTGCCTCACAAAGATCAGAGCCATCGACATACAAGACTGGCTTATTTAAAACTAAAGATGAGAAATCCACTTTAGGTTCACTAGCTAATGTGCACGCAATAGAACGGGAAGATGGCGGAGATAGCGGCGCAGCTATAAATGTTTATTTTCGACCTTTCGTCGATGATGGTAAGTCAAAGGCAGACTAAGGGAAGTCGTCCACGTTTGGACAGTTTATCTATTTTGTTGGATGCAACATTTGCCGATTTAGTCGCCTGTCAGTTCCTGCTGAACCCATCGATCCCAGACGCTAAAAGAGTTGAACACCATGCAGTGTTGTAGCCTAGAGCCACAAATTTTGTGTTAAGTCGAGCACCACTCATCTGCCACAACGCGGCAAGCTTGCTGAATACTTCTTTTTCTCCATCACGACTGGTGAGCCGGAGCCACTTATTTGCACCTCAGACAGACTCTCTCGACGTCAGGAGCGTTATCTCCAGACCAGTAGTTTAGAAAGTTGCTGTCAGTTTAATTACAAAACCACTTTGTTTATTTTCCACTGGAGTTGCTCTGAAGAAGGTACTCTGGGATTAAATCTGACAAAAAGGTTTTAATCCTTTCCGAGCAAATTTGCGTACGTTCCACAGCTCTGCACCGCTTTTCTACACGCTAACATTGTTACGTGTCTGCAGCGGTGGTCTGAAACATTAATGCGGCGCTTCTTAGCAACGGAACTGCTGGAGTTCTCGCCGAGTTGACGTATCTTATGAGAGAAACTTTGAAGCGTCTGAGCAGTTCATTCCCGAGAGTGCTCCGAGATCGATGAAGCACGAGAGGGCAGAAAAATACACAGAGAGGGGGGGGGGGGGGGAGTAGGAGTGGGCACAAAAGCGAAAAAGGCCACATGCAAAGTGGCGGGCAGCGATACGTATGCAAAGCGGAAGCGGGAACGAAAAGATGCCGGACAGGACGTGAAATGTGTGTTTGGTAGATATGCAGTCGTCCTCCCGCTGATACAGGCCTGGCCATCCAAGCTTTTATAAAACGCCACTACACGGCGGTACTGAGATGTGATGTTACCATTGTCCTCGAACTTCGTTTTTCGTTATTGTTAAAACAACTACAGCTCAGGCATTGGCCAAATAGTCTGTTCACAGTAAACGCTTAAACAGTGTTATGAAAACTGGAAGTTTTAAGCGAAGATCTTAGTTGGATGATCTTTATACCATTTCCATAAAACAGTAATGTCTCAAATCGGTTCGTTCAAGCTATTGTAATCCAGAACCTTCACAAAAGAAGTTTTACAGCTCGTTTTCAGAGATTTGTTGTGGTCGTGCCTCGGGAGGGATGACTTCCGTGAAGATCGTCGATTAAAGTTGGTTTTAGTTCTAGAAAACATCGATACTCTCCTTAGCGTGATGGAAAAAGGTCGTCGCGTGACTCATTCTGAAACTGACGTGCTCTTAGGTATAATTCCTGGTCGAAAATGTGCCAACATTTAGCAGTGGACACCAGTATGTAGTGAGTCCACATTCAGAACTGACGACGTCCTTGGGTCAACATAGAAACACCTAAGGACCATATGCTCTCGAGACCCATGTTCAGATATGGACAGCGTGCTCTGAAACATTTCTCCCTGCAGCAGTAGTATACTATGTCATCAGATGTAACATATCTCGTCGCCTATCCTAAACAGAGCGGGCATGCCTCTGAACTCCATGTCCCGTGACGAGGAGTACCTCCTCGTGGCCTACTCATGGTTTCTCCGTCATTCAACCCCACCCTTCGTTTTTATGGAGGGCTGAACTCTGCTGGTGAAACTGTCAGTGAAACGTCTGAATGTCAGTAGTGGGATGGCAGCCAGAGAAAGTAGTGAGCTTGGACGCTGGAATCTGGAGTGAAGACAATGTTCTAGGTCATCCCACAGGTGTTCCCTCGACTTCAGATCGGAATTCTGGGCAGACCAGTTCATTTCATGAGTGTTATTGTCCACCAGATATTGCCTTACATTGCTTTATAGCATGGTGCACTCTGAACTTGATACACTCACCGTCAGCCAACTACTCCTTTACGACATGAACATGCAGCACACAATGCTGTAAAATGTGTTCATATCCTTCCGCACTTAGCTTTCTCTTAAACTCGGTAAGAGGACCTCACCCTAACCACGAAAACCACCCCCACACTGAAAATCATTTCCTCCTTACTTCACTGTTGGTGCTGCACATGATGGCAGTAAACGTCCTCCAGGCTTCACCAAACGAAGCCATTGCACTTGACCGCCCCGGGACACAGCGTGGTTCGTCACTGCAGATCACTCGCTTCTAGCCGTCCACTGTGCCGTGGCGCCGTTGTTCACACCACCTCAGGTGCCGCTTAGCCTGGACTACAGAAATGTATCACTTAGGACGAGCTTCTAGACGGTTACAGCCCTTACCTTTTAGCTCTCCACACAGAGCGACTGTGCTATGTGGTCTGCTGACAGCACTTTGGACATCACGTGTGATTCCTTCCGCTGATTCCACGCGATATGTTTTACAACCACGCTCCGCAGTGCTCGACGGTCCTTGTCCATCAGGACATGAGATGTGCCTGCTCTTGGTTTTACTCCCCACTTCATTTTATAATGGCGATGTGCCTCTCCTCACGTATGGTGGTCAATTCCGCGTTACATATGGGTGCACGGGTACTTTCGTCAGCTAGTGTTCTCAGTGTGTGTTTCTGTTAGCAGTACGAAATCTAGAATGAAGTTCATTTTAATCATTTGGTAAACAGAACTGTGAACAAGTATGCAAATAGCTAGCGTGTAGAGACATAAGCTCCTGGAAGATGTATCAAGCATGGATATGATTACCCTAATGCACATCACAACGATTTATTCTACGTATGATTCATTTCAGAAGATATACGTCTGAACCACGGTGTCGTAAGCAATCGGAAAGAAAGAGAAGAATTTGAATTATGGTGATACAGAATCATGCTGATACGAAACAAGAGGTACTGTGTAGCTTAAACAAGGAAAGAAGTATTTGGAAAATCAGAGAATGGTAGAAGGAATAAGACGGTAGGACATGTGTTGAGAGACCAGAGAATAACTGAATGGTATTGTAGGGAGTCGTACAGGAAAAAAAAACTCTATGGGAACAGAGAGACTGGAGTATATATCCAGTCAGACGACTCATTCACAGGGGAAAAAGGCTTTTGCACTAAGCTGTGTTAATTGAAGACATATTTACGTACATTACATTGTTATCAAAACGAAATAGTCCCATAAAAAACGTCTTACCAGAATGCAAGAATCAGTTTAAATGCTCGATATGTATCGCCTTCATATAGACAGCGTGACTGCTTGGTTAGCTGGTGGATTTGGGGGAGGGGCCAAACAGCGAGGTCATCGGTTCCATCGGATGAGGGAAGGATGGGGAAGGAAATGGGCCGTGTGTTTCGAAGCAACTATGTTGGCATTTGCCTGAAGTGATTTACGGAAATCACGTAAAACCTAAATCAGGATGGCCAGACGCTGGTTTGAATCGTCGTCCTCTCGAATGCGAGTCCAGTGAAATCAGAACATTTTTTTTTATCACCTCTAGCAGTACGATACCTATTGCAACAACCTGTAATTAGTGTGACTTCCATTTTTCCAACCAGGCTCAACGGTCGAACTTATAACGTCCTCTTAGTGACTATTCTACCTAACCTGCTGCTAATAACAGATTACATGGTGGATGGGAAGGCAGAGGTACACATCTTCGCTGGCTTCCATGTTCCATGGGTCTAAAACCACAAAAAACTTGTGAGAGTAATGTCTTTCGAATCCCGCTACTTAGTGCGGACAGTTTTTGGGTCCGGATTTTGGAAGCCTGCTAAGTTACACACATCGCTATGGCACTGATCCAATGCAACAGCCGATAGATGCGGGTGTCAATGTTAATGGGGCCCATTATGAACGTTTCATTTAAGATAAAAGAAAATTATGTTGAATGGTAGTAGGTTGGTTTTGTGACTCTTTTCCATAGTTAAGGTACCGTAGCGGTTTGTAGAAGCATCGGCCACCAAATTATCCTGATCAGCACACGACAGGACACATCTGGCACGCTATCGGGCTCCATATCAGCACGCAAACCACCGGCACGTGAATTACGGGGACTGGAATTGTGTATGTACAGGATGTCGCGAAAGTCGGTCAACCAAAAAGGGAGTATAGTGTTTTGTAGCTTTAATGGTTTGTACAGAGTAATTTGTCCAGCTGAAAATGTTCAAAGTGGCCTCCACAGTTATGTCGACATTTAACTCATAGTTTAGGCACTGACTTACATATTTTGTCTCAACACTTCTCATTATTAGCAAAAGTGTTTTCAAATTCTTGTTCAATCACATCCATTAACTAATTTAGGTTTAATGGTTTTGTACTGAAAACACTGTCTTTAAATATCCACAACATTGAAAAGGACCCCGTATCATGCAGACCAATGAATTTTGTCCTGCCCTCCTACTCACTTTTGAAAATTGTCATCCAAAACTGCGTGCACGTGTAATCTGAAGTGCGGTGGAGCACTGCCTTGCTGCAAAGTGAGGTTGTTTCGTACACCTCCACGTACAGGGGTACTGTGCTTTTCAGTAGTAACTACTTTTAACATTATTTATCTATTTATTTCCATCTCAAGTGCCATAGGACGAAATTGAGGAGCAAATCTCCAAGGCCATGGAACATATCAGTACACGAAATTACAACATAAAAGTAATAACAGATAAAAATATAATGTTTTTGTACCCGAAGAAAGTCAGTCCATAAGTTCAAGTAAAGGCAATCAACAATACAACAATAATCAGCTTAAGTTTTCAAGGAAATCCTCGACTGAATAGAAGGAGTGACTCATGAGGAATCTTTTCAGTTTGGATCTGAAAGCACGTGGATTACTGCAAAGATTCTTGAGTGGTAGCTTATTGAAAATGCATGCAGCAGTATACTGCACACTTTTCTTCACGAGAGTTAAGGAAGTCCCATCCAAATGCAGGTTTGATTTCTGCCGTGTATTAATTGAGTGAAAGATGCTTATTCTTGGGTATAAGCTAAAATTGTTAATAAGAAATGACAGCAAGGAATATATATATATACACTCCTGGAAATGGAAAAAAGAACACATTGACACCGGTGTGTCAGACCCACCATACTTGCTCCGGACACTGCGAGAGGGCTGTACAAGCAATGATCACACGCACGGCACAGCGGACACACCAGGAACCGCGGTGTTGGCCGTCGAATGGCGCTAGCTGCGCAGCATTTGTGCACCGCCGCCGTCAGTGTTAGCCAGTTTGCCGTGGCATACGGAGCTCCATCGCAGTCTTTAACACTGGTAGCATGCCGCGACAGCGTGGACGCGAACCGTATGTGCAGTTGACAGACTTTGCGCGAGGGCGTATAGTGGGCATGCGGGAGGCCGGGTGGACGTACCGCCGAATTGCTCAACACGTGGGGCGTGAGGTCTCCACAGTACATCGATGTTGTCGCCAGTGGTCGGCGGAAGATGCACGTGCCCGTCGACCTGGGACCGGACCGCAGCGACGCACGGATGCACGCCAAGACCGTAGGATCCTATGCAGTGCCGTAGGGGACCGCACCGCCACTTCCCAGCAAATTAGGGACACTGTTACTCCTGGGGTATCGGCGAGGACCATTCGCAACCGTCTCCATGAAGTTGGGCTACGGTCCCGCACACCGTTAGGCCGTCTTCCGCTCACGCCCCAACATCGTGCAGCCCGCCTCCAGTGGTGTCGCGACAGGCGTGAATGGAGGGACGAATGGAGACGTGTCGTCTTCAGCGATGAGAGTCGCTTCTGCCTTGGTGCCAATGATGGTCGTATGCGTGTTTGGCGCCGTGCAGGTGAGCGCCACAATCAGGACTGCATACGACCGAGACACACAGGGCCAACACCCGGCATCATGGTGTGGGGAGCGATCTCCTACACTGGCCGTACACCACTGGTGATCGTCGAGGGGACACTGAATAGTGCACGGTACATGCAAACCGTCATCGAACCCATCGTTCTACCATTCCTAGACCGGCAAGGGAACTTGCTGTTCCAACAGGACAATGCACGTCCGCATGTATCCCGTGCCACCCAACGTGCTCTAGAAGGTGTAAGTCAACTAACCTGGCCAGCAAGATCTCCGGATCTGTCCCCCATTGAGCATGTTTGGGACTGGATGAAGCGTCGTCTCACGCGGTCTGCACGTCCAGCTCGAACGCTGGTCCAACTGAGGCGCCAGGTGGAAATGGCATGGCAAGCCATTCCACAGGACTACATCCAGCATCTCTACGATCGTCTCCATGGGAGAATAGCAGCCTGCATTGCTGCGAAAGGTGGATATACACTGTACTAGTGCCGACATTGTGCATGCTCTGTTGCCTGTGTCTATGTGCCTGTGGTTCTGTCAGTGTGATCATGTGATGTATCTGACCCCAGGAATGTGTCAATAAAGTTTCCCCTTCCTGGGACAATGAATTCACGGTGTTCTTATTTCAATTTCCAGGAGTATATATATATATATATATATATATATATATATATATATATATATATATATATATATATATATATATATTCATTCATTTCATTGTTGCCCTTATGGACAGTGTTTGAGCTCGAAAATCACATGATGACACAATTTTCACTTCTTTCCTTTCTTCCTCTTCTCTTCCCAAAATCTCTTCATCCTTTGGCTGTGCTCCTGTTTCCTTTGCTCTGTCCATAATGTTCCTGTCTTCTTTTTCTCCTTTACAATAAATTTTGCACTCCTAACTTTGTTTCTGAAGTATTTCCTGTCTCCTATCATTTGCCTGTTGATCCCTATCTGCCTTAAGTCTTCGTCTATTTCATGATACCAATTTGTTTTCTTGCATGAGCTGTTTACTACATCAAAAATTTTCTTTGTAAGTCGGTTGTTGTCCATTCTCTGTATGTGCCCATAGAAAGTTAATCTGCGTTTTCTGATCGCGTCTGTTAGTCTGTCAGTGTGCTGGTACAGCTCTTTGGTAGGTCGCTTCATCCATATGCCATCTCTGTGAATTGGTTCAAATATTTTTCTGAGAATTTTGCGTTCTATTTTTTCTGTGTCTATGATGCCTGATGCTCCAATTGTGGTTGTTTCTGACGCGTACAATGCTTCTGGTAATACAACTGTTTTGTAGTGCCTAAGTTTGGCCTGCCTCGATATGCTTTTCTTATTATAATGTGACCATGTGAGTTTGTATGCCTTCTGGAGTTTCTTCGTTCGTTCCATGTTAGCCGCCTTGTTTGATCCTCCCATATATATATATATATATATATATATATATATATATATATATATATATATATATAAAGAAAGATGATGAGACTTACCAAACAAAAGCGCTGGCAGGTCGATAGACACACAAACATACACACAAAATTCAAGCTTTCGCAACCAACGGTTGCCTCATCAGGAAAGAGGGAAGGAGAGGGAAAGACGAAAGGATTTGGGTTTCAAGGGAGAGGGCAAGGAGCCACTCCAATCCCGGGAGCGGAAAGACCCATCCTAGGGGGAAAAAAGGACAGGCATACACTCGCACACACGCACATATCCATCCGCATATACACAGACACAAGTCTGCTTTGTTTGTGTTTGTTTGTGTGTCTATCGACCTGCCAGCGCTTTTGTTTGGTAAGTCTCATCATCTTTCTTTTTAGATATATTTTTCCCACGTGGAATATTTCCCTCTATTATATTCATATATATATATATATATATATATATATATATATTGAGGTTAATGTCAAAATACTCAGACTCGTCTTCAGGTGTCGACAAGAGGTTCATGAACTTACAGCACTCATTGCCCGAACTGCCTGTTTCTGAGCCAAAAATATCCTTTTAGAACAGGAAGAGTTATCCCAAAATAGAATACCACGCGACATAAGCGAATGAAAATAGGCAAAGTAGACTAACCTTCGAGTCGAACGTTCATTCACTTCAGATACCGTTCGAATAGTAAAAATGGCAGCATTAAGTCTTCGAACAAGATCCTGAACATGGGCTTTCCACGACAGTGTACTATCTATCTGAACACCTAGAAATTTTAACTGTTCGGTTTCACTAATCATATGCCCATTCTGTGAAATTAAAATGTCATTTTTTTAAATTGTGTTAGAAACTGTAAAAACTGAGCTTTACTGTGATTTAGCATTAGTGTATTTTCTACAAGCCGGGAACGTAGGTCGTGAACAGTACTATTTAAAACCGAGCCAATGTTGCACACAGCATCCCTTACTACCAAGCTAGTGTCATCAGTAAACGGAAATATTTTTGAGTTGCCCATAATACTAGAGGGCATATCATTTATATAAATAAGGAACATTATTGGCCCCAACACTGATACCTGGGGCACATCCTTCCCCCCCCCCCCCCCCGCCCCCACTTGTCTGTACCCCACTTAAACCCCTGTATTCCGTAATGGTCCAACTTCTGAAGCAATATTTTGTGATCAACACACAATCAAACGCCGTAGTTAAATCAAAATATAAGCCTAGCGTTGGAAACCTTTTGTTTAACCCATCCAGTACCTAACAGAGAAAAGAGAATATAGCATCTTCAGTTGTTAAACTACTTCTAAAGCCGAACTGTACATTTGATAGCAAATCTTATGATATAAAATGATCAATTATCAGTACCTACACCGCCTTTTTAATAACGTTATCAAACACTTATGGCATAGAAATAGGTCTAAAATTATCTGCATTATCCCTTTCTCACTTTTTATAAATCGGCTTTACTACTGAGTACTTTAATCGTTCAGGAAACTGATCATTTCTAAAGGAAAAATTACAAGTATGGCTAAATACATAGCTCACATGTACAGCACAATATTTTAATATTCTGCTTGGTACTCCATCATAACAATGAGAGTCCTTAGTCTTCAGTGATCTGATTTATCAGTAACAGATATATTTTCACTACGAACTGACTTTATATCGTCGAACTTGTACTGTTGACCAGCTGTTCACTACTGACCATATACTTTTAATCTTATCCTGTGAATTAGCTATTCAATTTCCATACCACATACTCTTTGCTTCCTAATAACATTTTTAACCACCTTATAATAATATTTGTAATGGGCTGCAGCAGCTCGATTGCGACTACTTATAACAATTTGATATAATTCCGGCATTGTTCTACATGATATCGTTGTCCTACTAGTCAGGCACCTGGGCTGCCTATTACTCCTAGTACCCCGTTTAGAACGGAAAGCAACTCTCACAAAGAATGAGAAATGTGTTACGGTAAGCATTATATTTCACATCTATGTTATCGGCACTATAAACATCCTACCACTCTTGTTCCTTGACACGGTTTAAAAAACTCTCTATTGATGTTGGATTAACTTCCCTACATAGTTTTGTAATTATATGTGACATTTGTTTGAGTACAAAAACCTTTTAGTGTTAATATTTGTGCAGCATGGTCTGAAAGGCCATTCACCCTTTTACTAACAGAATGCCCGTCTAGTAATGAAGAATGAATAAAAATATTGTCTATCCCTGTGCTGCTGTTCCCCTGCACCCTAGTTGGAAAAAACACAGTCTGCATCGGATCATATGAATTTAGGAGATCTGCCAACCACCTTTTTCTTGCACCATTATATACAAAATTTATATTGAAGTCAACTAATTTCTGGTCCTTCCTGGGGGGGACCTATAAACAACAACAACGAGAAGTTTAGTTTCACAAAATTCAACTGCCCCAGCATTACATTCAAATATCTGTTCAGTGCAATGCCGTAATACGTCTATGGACTAAAATGGAATCTCTCTTTTTTTTTCTTTTTACGTGCATAGACATTCCCCAACCCCGCAAGGAACTCCTTGAAAAACATCTAGCTAATCTGTATCCTGGTAAAGGAACCCTCTGAATTGTCAAATTATTTACGAGGTGTTCAGACCCACAAATAATTTCAGAGTTAACATCTATAAGCAGTTCACTAACTTTGTCTCTAATACTTCTTACATTTTCACGAAATATGCTAATTCCTTCTCTGCTTGGAAACATGACGTACTCTGAAGGTGAGACCTCAGTTAGTGGGACTCCCTTTAAGCAGGTATACATATCAGCTGACTTCAATCTAAAAGAAATGCAGCTCTAACACCAAATACTACAGGAATTTTTCCATGAGTGATTCCACCATCACCCACTACTCTGTCACCTATGAGTCACCTATAAGGTACCTATGAGCAGTGACGGTGTCATGGAGTAAATAAGAGCTTATCAGTCCCTTGCTGCTTATACCAGCCTCAGTAGGAACTCCAGGAACATTTTACTCCTCGTGAGTAACATATCGCAGATTTTCAGAAGACCAATACGCGCAACTGTGTTAACTCTTCTATCTAACTTAAAATTTGATACATCATTACGTAGTCAGTTGCACTGCGGATCACATACCACCCACAGATTTCACATCTTCGACCAATATCATCTTCCTTAAGAGCGTGTAGTAACGTGGACTTACAAGGCTTAATGTTCTTAACATTCTGCTTAAATTCTGTCGTAAAATTGTTGTTCTCTAGAAACTCTTCTCGCAGATTTCTTGGGTGATTGAGCAAATGTCTGCGCAATGAGATGAAGATTTTCTGCAGTAGTTATTAACTTTGGGTAGACACTGCTTGATGAGTCGGCTACAGAACAAGTCATTTTGAACGTTCGATTTAATTTATTTTTATTTAAATGTCAAGTTCCGTAGGACCAAATTGAGGAGCAAATCTCCAAGGTCATGGAACGTGTCAGTACATGAACTTACAACATAAAAAGTAATAACAGATAAAAATAAATGTTCATGAACCTGAAACAAAATCAGTCCATACGTTTAAGCAAACGCTATCAGCAATACAATGAGAATCATCTTAATTTTTCAAGGAACTCCTCGACAGAATAGGAGTAACCCATGAGGAAACTCTTCAGTTTCGATCTGAAAGCGCGTGGATTACTGCTAAGATTTTTGAATTCGAGTGGCAGGTTATTGAAAATGGATGCAGCAGTATACTGCACACCTTTTTGCACAAGAGTTAAGGAAGTCCGATCCAAATGGAGATTTGATTTCTGCCGAGTATTAACGGAGTAAAGGCTGCTTATTCTTGGAAATAAACTAATATTGGTAACAAGAAACGACAATAAGGAATATACATATTGAGAGGTCAATGTCAGAATACCCAGACTAATGAAAAGAGGTCGACAAGAGGTTCGTGAACTCACGCCACTTATTGCCCGAACCGCCCGCTTCTAAGCCAAAAATATCCTTCTAGAATGGGAAAAGTTACCCCAAAACATAATACCATACGACATAAGTGAATGAAAATAAGCAAAGTAGACTAATTTACGTGTCGAAGTATCACTCACTTTTGATACCGTTTGAATAGTGAAAATGGCAGTATTAAGTCTTTGAACAAGATCCTGAACGTGGGCTTTCCACGACAGCTTACTATCTATCTGAACACCTAGGAATTTCAACTGTTCAGTTTCACTAATCATATGCCCGTTCTGTGAGATTAATACGTCAGGTTTTGTTGAATTGTGTGTTAAGAACTGTAAAAACTGAGTCTTACTGTGATTTAACGTTAGTTTATTTTCTACAAGTCATGAACTGAGCTCATGTACTGCTCTACTTGAAACCGAGTCAATGTTGCACAAAACATCCTTTACTACCAAGCTAGTGTCATCAGCAAACAGAAATATTTTAGAGTTACCCATAATACTAGAGGGCATATCATTTATATAAATAAGGAACAGGAGTGGCCCCAACACTGATCCCTGGGGCACCCCCCACTTGACAGTACCCCACTCAGATCCCACATCACAGCCGTTATCAACATTGTGAATAATGACCTTTTGCTGTCTGTTGCTAAAGTAAGAGGTGAACCAATTGTGAGCTACTCCCCTTATTCTGTAATGGTCCAACTTCTGGAGCAATATTGTGTGAGCAACACAGTCAAATGCCTTTGTTAAATCAAAAAATACGCCAAGCGTTCGAAACTTTTTGTTTAGCCCATCCAGTACCTCACAGAGAAAAGAGAATATAGCATTTTCAGTTGTCAAACGACTTCTAAAGCCGAACTGTACATTTGATAGCAAATCGTGTGATATAAAATGATTAATTAACCTTACATACACAGCCTTTTCGATAACTTTTGCAAACAATGATATCATAGAAATAAGTCTAAAATTATCTACATTGTCCCTTTCTCCCTTTTTATAAAGTGGCTTTACTACTGAGTACTTTAATCGCTCGGGAAACTGACCATTTCTAAAGGAAAAATTACAAATATGGCTAAATACAGGGCTAACATGTGCAGCACAGTACTTTAATATTCTACTAGACACTCCATCATAACCATGAGAGTCCTTAGTCTTTAGTGATTTGATTATTGTCTCAATCTCCCTCTTGTCTGTATCACAGAGGAGTATTTCAGACGTCAATCTGGGAAAGGCATTTGCTAAGAAATTTACATGATTTCCTGTAGATACTAAATTTTTATTTAATTCACCAGCAATGCTCAGAAAATGGTTGTTAAATACTGTACATATATCTGATTTATCAGTAACAGAAATATTATTACTGCAAACTGACTTTATATCGTCAACCTTGTGCTGCTGACCAGACACTTCCTTCACAACTGACCATATGGCTTTAATTTTATCTTGTGAATTAGCTATTCTATTTGCGTACCACATACATTTTTAAGCACCTTACAATACTGTTTGTAATGGGCTACTGTAGCTTGATTGTGACTACTTCTAACATTTTGATATAATTCCCGCTTTGTTCTACATGATATCCTTATCCTACTAGTCAGCCAACCGGGCTGTCCATTACTGCTAGTACCCCGTTTAGAATGTTCTAATGGAAAGCAACTCCCAAAGTGCGTGAGAAATGTGTTATGGAAAGCATTGTATTTATCATCTATATTATCGGCACTATAAATATCTTGCCATTCTTGTTCCTTGACAAGTTTTGAACAAATTCTCTATTGCTATTGAATTAACTTTCCTACGTAGTTTGTAATTAAATGCGACATTGGGTAGAGTACAAAAACCTTTTAGTGTTAAAATTTGTGCATCATGGTCTGAAAGGCCATTCACCCTTTTACTAACAGAATGCCCGTCTAGTAATGAAGAATGAATAAAAATATTGTCTATGAATGTGCTACGGTTCCCCTGCACCCTAGTTGGAAAAAACACAGTTTGCATAAGATCATATGAATTTAGGACATCTACCAACATCCTTTTTCTTGCACAATCATGTACAAAATTAATATTCAAGTCACCACATAGAACTACTTTCTGGTACTTCCTACAAAGTGAATCAAGAACCCTCTCTAGCTTAAGCAAAAATGCTCTGAAGTCGGAGTTAGGGGACCTATAAACAACAGCAATTAGAAGTTTAGTTTCACTAAATTCAACTAATGCTGCACAACTTTCAAATATCCGTTCAGTGGAGTGTCGTGATACGTCTATGGTCTCAAATGAAATACTGTTTTTTTACGTACAGAGCCACTCCTCCACCCCCGCAACGAACTCCTTGAGAAAAAGCCAGCTAATCTGTAGCCTGGTAAAGGTAGCCTCTGAATTATCAAATTATTTAAGTGGTGCTCAGATATACCAATAATTTCAGAGTTAGAATCTATTAGCAGTTCACTAACTTTATCTCTAATACCTCTTATATTTTGATGAAATGTGCTAATTCCTTCTCTACTTGGAAACATTACATCCACTGGAGGTGAGCCCTTAGTTAGAGGCACTTCCTTTAAGCAGGTATACCTATCAGCTGACTTCAGTCTAAAAACCGTGCAGCTCTAACACCAACTACTATAGGAATCTGTAGATAGATGGCCTGCGTCGTGGCTGTGTATGCGGAGAAACCTCATCTTACAATATCGTAATTTCGATCAGATTTCCACCACATCTGTAACAGACACGCCCTGTTCTGTAGACGATTTTCTGTTCATAATTTGCGGCTTTCACGCTTACAGTGAATGCACAAGCTACTCCAAGGCTTATATTGTCACGTGTTATCAACAAACCAGTTCTGCCATTTCTCTTTAAATAAACCTTCTAGCGCACAAGTTTCGCGATTTTTTAACGTAGGGGATATTTCTTAATGACTTAGCTAAAATTTGACCATGGATAGAAACGCTCTGTGGTTAATTGACTTGTGCCGCACCATGTATATACGTGCTCCAAGTAGTCACCTTATGTATTCAGTGTTGGCTTTTTGTCGGTTTTCAGGAGACGGCACAGCGATAGTGATATCTGACTTTCAGGTAACCTATCTGCTCGACAAGTGACAATTTTCCTGGTTTCGTGAGGAATAAACAATACAGTTTCTCATAGATAACCGAAATGTGACGCAACAGGGACAGTATGAAAAGATGGTGGCTGTCATTAAGATAAATAAAGCGACTTTCACTTAAGAATGTGGCCGGTGAATACTTGTTATGAGTGTTGCATAAAAAAGAAATGAATTATTCAGGAAAGTAATGCACTGTGTGGGATTCAGTGTCTTGTAAATATATGGGGATAGTTTGGTTGCTTAGTGGAATTCTTCTGCACCACGTTGAGCAGTGGCTGAAGTAACTGCTCCACATTCCCAACAAGCTGTAGCGCCACTGTGGGAGAATGAACAACATAGAACAACACAACTTTGACCACTAGATTACTTTGCTCATCAGAACTTTAGCCATTCAGTAAGAAAGTTTTCACGGAGCTATTGTTCTGCGGTAAAGTCCATACGACCGCGTAGTTCTTGAGTGTGTTTTCGATTTTCTTTATTCTGAAGCGGTGAACCTCTATCGGAATGTAATTAATGCAGCAATATATCATTTTGAGAGTCTAGGGCTTTGAATGCTGTCTGTTACGGCACATACTAGTTCAACTTATGGCTGCACAACCACTTGCAATTAGATGTTTTGTCCATTAACGGGTAGAACTCTTATTCATATGTCAGTATTATATGTCGTGTGAGTTGGAGCAGCGCAATGACATTGGATGAAATATAAACGTTTTCAGTACGTCGTATCTTATAGATATTAGATATTGAAGAAAAGATATTTTTAAATTGTTAAGGCCAAAGCTACTGTTTCAGGAAGACTGTGGTTCAAATTCCGTCAGGCTATGCTGATTTGGGTCCTCCGTGGTTTCCCCAAATTGCTTAAGGGTTAAAACAGGGTAGAAATTCTTTTTAGCCTAATTTTTATTGGTTTAAGATGTTCCTTAGAGAGTCTGTTTTTTAAGACTCAGTCATACAAAGTGTGCTACAATTATTGAAACCATGATTTATGCATGGAGGTCTGGCGCAGCCGAGCGCTCGAATGCAACCGATGTAATATTATAACAGTTACCGACGAAATAGGGGTCATGTTAGTTTCGGATATTTCACATAATATCACAGAGAGCATTAGTATCAACTAAAATACTATTCTCAACAAGATTTCTCTTCGTAACATGTTTATGCTAACAGTCTGAAAGTACGTGCATGTTTTGTTATTTCGCTTGTTTTCTATACGAAGTAAATCCTGAGTGCTTGAAAATAACAAACAAACGTATTTATACGAGTAGAAAGGTTGAAAAGTAATCCCAGTCGCGAAAAAAAATTATGCTTCGATTGGTAAGTGGAAGCCAGTTATTTGATATAATTTCGTTTAAGTGCGTGTGTTTCGACATCGGAGACGAAAAGGCCATCTGTACGGAGCTCGCACTGCCGATGAAAGGTTTGTTCAGTTTCAATATTAAAAAACATTGGTTGAAATTTTAATAGCTTATTATTTCCAGGTCGGTAGGAGCGCTAACTCATGAAATACGAAGGCTATTCGGAAAGTAAGGAACGATAGGTCGCGAAATGGAAACCACAGTGAAAATCAAACCTGTTTTATTTGCAGCTGTTAGCTACACCTTCAGCTGCTTCTCTACACAGTCGCCGCTCAGATTTAGACATATGTCGTAGCGTTGTACCAACTTTTCAATTCCCTCGTTATAGAAGACAGCCGCCAGTGCATTTCGACAATTCTCTACTCTGGACTGCAGCTCGTTGTCTGTGTCAAAATATTCTCTTCATAGCCAGCGGTTCATCTGAGCAGAGATGAACCGCAGGGGTAGCCAATTACGGGCTGTATTATGGGTGACCAAACACTTCCCATCGAAAACGCAGCAGGAGCATCTTCGTTGCCCCTTCAGAGTGTGACCGAGAAATCTTTCGCCAGACCCTCATACTTGGCGGAAGAGGCTAATTTGTAGCCATATTTAGGTTCTCACTGTGAGCTCAGAACTGGAAAGAGCGACATGATGCGATCGATGGGCGTATTGGGCACAGTGCCCAACGCATCTGTGCAAAGCTTCATCAGATTTGCACTGTACTTCCCATTTCGCGACCGATCGTTCCTTACTTTCCGAATACCCCTCGTATACCTGCAATTATTTTATATCTCTTCCTAAGTTGTGAGGCGGCGTTTTTTCTGCTGCAGTACGTTGAACTTTTGCGATATACACTCCTGGAAATGGAAAAAAGAACACATTGACACCGATGTGTCAGACCCACCATACACACCAGGAACCGCGGTGTTGGCCGTCGAATGGCGCTAGCTGCGCAGCATTTGTGCACCGCCGCCGTCAGTGTCAGCCAGTTTGCCGTGGCATACGGAGCTCCATCGCAGTCTTTAACACTGGTAGCATGCCGCGACAGCGTGGACGTGAACCGTATGTGCAGTTGACGGACTTTGAGCGAGGGCGTATAGTGGGCATGCGGGAGGCCGGGTGGACGTACCGCCGAATTGCTCAACACGTGGGGCGTGAGGTCTCCACAGTACATCGATGTTGTCGCCAGTGGTCGGCGGAAGGTGCACGTGCCCGTCGACCTGGGACCGGACCGCAGCGACGCACGGATGCACGCCAAGACCGTAGGATCCTACGCAGTGCCGTAGGGGACCGCACCGCCACTTCCCAGCAAATTAGGGACACTGTTGCTCGTGGGGTATCGGCGAGGACCATTCGCAACCGTCTCCATGAAGCTGGGCTACGGTCCCGCACACCGTTAGGCCGTCTTCCGCTCACGCCCCAACATCGTGCAGCCCGCCTCCAGTGGTGTCGCGACAGGCGTGAATGGAGGGACGAATGGAGACGTGTCGTCTTCAGCGATGAGAGTCGCTTCTGCCTTGGTGCCAATGATGGTCGTATGCGTGTTTGGCGCCGTGCAGGTGAGCGCCACAATCAGGACTGCATACGACCGAGGCACACAGGGCCAACACCCGGCATCATGGTGTGGGGAGCGATCTCCTACATTGGCCGTACACCACTGGTGATCGTTGAGGGGACACTGAATAGTGCACGGTACATCCAAACCGTCATCGAACCCATCGTTCTACCATTCCTAGACCGGCAAGGGAACTTGCTGTTCCAACAGGACAATGCACGTCCGCATGTATCCCGTGCCACCCAACGTGCTCTAGAAGGTGTAAGTCAACTACTCTGGCCAGCAAGATCTCCGGATCTGTCCCCCATTGAGCATGTTTGGGACTGGATGAAGCGTCGTCTCACGCGGTCTGCACGTCCAGCACGAACGCTGGTCCAACTGAGGCGCCAGGTGGAAATGGCATGGCAAGCCGTTCCACAGGACTACATCCAGCATCTCTACGATCGTCTCCATGGGAGAATAGCAGCCTGCATTGCTGCGAAAGGTGGATATACACTGTACTAGTGCCGACATTGTGCGTGCTCTGTTGCCTGTGTCTATGTGCCTGTGGTTCTGTCAGTGTGATCATGTGATGTATCTGACCCCAGGAATGTGTCAATAAAGTTTCCCCTTCCTGGGACAATGAATTCACGGTGTTCTTATTTCAATTTCCAGGAGTGTATTTTAAATTCGATTTTTGGTGCACATTTATATGACGACTTTTTTGTCGAGGAAAGTGAGTTTTATTTCAGAGTACCGCCATTTTGTTAAAAACAGTTTTTAAATACCCCTACATACTACTTTAGACAATATTATCAGTTTCAAAGAAGTTTTCAAAATTTTGTTCTAGGTTGAAAATTGTGACGTTTAGAGCTCCCGCCAACCACTTTTGCGACGGCCTTTTGTTGATATCGTCTAGTGTCCTTTGGGTATCAGTTATTTATTTAACAAAATATATGATTGTATCTTCAAGATGCACAATAAAGGTTAATACACAGTTTTGTAATTTGTTCTTTATTTCATTGAAAAAGAACCATGATTGTTGGTTCCAAACTCGAGCGTCACGCTAGTCTACCCCCTCAAGGCAAGTGCCGCAATGCTTCCACTGAAATCTTCGGCTTTACTTCCCCGTGTTTCTCAAATCCGTCTCGAATGAACTCGTGGTCGACGGCACCTTAAACGCTAATCTTGAAATGGTTCAAATGGCTGAGCACTATGGGACTTAACTTCTGAGGTCATCAGTCCCCTAGAACTTAAACCTAACTAACCTAAGGACATCACACACATTCATGCCGGAGGCAGGATTGGAACCTGCGACCGTAGCGGTCGCGCGGTTCCAGACTGTAGCGCCTAGAACCCCTAATCTTCCTTCCTTCATTGTATACACTGCTATAATCTGCCAATTTCTTACCCGATTCAGATGGAAAGAAAAACTGTTATTCATAAAGTACAATTCTTTGCACCGATTTACTTCTTAAAGACTTTTTAGTATTGTATCCGAAAAATAGTGAGGAACAGTGTAGTATACATATGTGGTAAAATGTTGTGCCGTGGTTCTAGTTCACAGAAAACTACTTCGAACAGGTTGGAGAAAATTTATAGTGGATGTTCCGTAGGGGACCGGCTGCTTATCTTTCGCTACGCGTTTTCTTTCTTTTCCTCCACTGAAGCCGCTGAAAAGGAAATAGAATTTATAGCGGGTCATAATCGGGAACTGCGACCGCCGCGCCTGACAAACGGAGATGCGATTTGGGTCGTGGTCCGCCCCCATCCCATCGAAAGTAGCGCTTGAAGAACTGGGTGGGTGGGGGCGCTGGCAAAGTGTCTGCCCACCGCGGCACCTGCGGGGTGTGGCTGCGGCGGCGGCGGCGGGAATCGATACCAGGACCTCTGGTCTGGGGCTGGGAGCGCGGCCTTCTTTGCGAAACTGGTCCCGCGCCCGTCGGTTTAGTACCACGCACGCTGCGTCCGAGTAAGGATTCCGCTCTGTACAGTTCAGACATGTCCGAAAGTCAAATGTGACGTCACAACTGTATTTACGTATAAATCTACATCCTTTGTTCTTCTTCCTTCCTATCGTGTACCACGTTTTACGGGTCCACAGTTTTTATGATTTGACAATTTTATTTTATTTTAGTGCTGCAGGCTGATGTCATTCCTGTCGGCGCTGCCGTCAGTTATCGTAAGGGAGGGGGGGGGGGCGTTAGTAGCTCCTTACGTGTTTGCGATAAACGTTATTATGTGGAACACGTCAACAGAAAAGACCTAGAACACATTTTTAGGTGAAAACATATTCATGTGGCTACAAGCTGGGTATTTACACTTTCTTTGCGGATAAATGACTGATTATTTTCTATTCGATAATTACTCTACGGTAGTGGTTTCCAACTATTCTTAGACCATTACCCCTGAGTGCAATGAGACGTTATCTGGTACCCCTGCCCTTCCCCCGCTGCCAACTGTTGCCCCAACCCCCTCCCCCGCATTTCCCCGAACTTTAGCACCTAAGTAAATCGTAGAATGAAGGACTTTTCTTGTAACACCTTTATTTTTAAAATGATGAAAGGTGAATGATATTCAGTATGTGTATTTGCAGGTGGGGGGGGGGGGGCGGGGGTTGGAATGAATGACGAAGAAATTCGTCGTGCATCGCAAATGCTACGTATAACTCTTTCTCCGATAAGAAAAAGAAAGCTAATTATACAGAGTGAGGGTAGACACTTGTTACAAAATATACTTCTATGTATTACTCCTCTCCAAGGCGGCACTTGCTTGACCTGCACACTGAAACCCCATTTAAAATCAGCCAAGTTAAAATCTGTACACTATATTTACTGTTCGTAAATCACTTTTTTGCTTACTTCTGAACTGGTGGAAATTGGAAGACTACGGGCTATTAATGCTTTGTGCCTGACCACAGCTGCTAGCAATAATAATAATAATAATAATAATAATAATAATAATAATAATAATAATATTCTTCTCCCGGGCCTCCCGTGGAGGCCCGGGAGAAGAATAGGCCTCCGGTATGTTCTGCCAGTCGTAAAAGGCGACGAAAAGAACAAACCACTAATAGGGCTAACCCCCCTTTTAGTGTGATTACTTGGTTCAGGACAGAACTAAAGAAGCCTCGGACAAGTGCCGTCATGGTCGGGGACGACGCTTGAACCCTATGCCCGCCCACAATGGTAACGACACTGCTAGCCAACTGGAAAAGAATTTAAATCCGAATAGAGGTGTTTTGCAGGATATGCTTCCTGCAACCACCCTAGAAGGAAGACAAAGACAGAGGATGAGATGGTCAGATGAAGTTAATCGACACCTCATGTTCTGTTATTACCAAGCAACAAACCTAGGAACCAACACAACTGGATACAGATCACAAGTATACACAACATTTATTACCAGATACCCGGAATTAAAATTTTTAACAGAACAACGACTAGCTGATCAGATCCGTGTAATAATCAAAAATAACAGGATACCCCAGTCAGAATTAGAAAACATCAAACAACAAGTACAACAAATACTGGAACAAAATAATGTGCAATCAGAAGAGGAAGAAAACACAGTAATGGACTCAAACATCCCAGAGCAAACAAACAAAGACCAACATGCATCAATTAAACAATCAGACGAAAACGAAATCTTAAGACAGCCACCAGAACAAGCACAAATAGAACACGAAGAGAGACACGTGTTAGATATAGCAGAGAAATTTCAGCTGACATATATAGAATAGAAAGACACAAATACAGACATTAGACCATTCTTGCATAGACCGCCAAATAACCCACAAGTCGTAACAACAATAAAAACTATCAACACAATCATACACAACAAAATAAATGAAAACACAACTATGGAAGAGTTACAACTACTGGTTTATATAGGAGCACTCACTACACTAAATATACACACTAGGCAGAGATCAGAACAAACCAACACACAGAAGAAACCCACAAAACCAGCATGGCAACACAGGTTACAGATCAGAATAGAAAAACTGAGAAAAGACATCGGACAGCTAACACAATTTATAAGAAATGAAATATCAGACAAAAAACGAAAAAGGTTAGGTAAAATCTCACAACAAGAAGCAATACAGCAATTAGATGAAAAAAAGCAGAAATTGCAAGCATTGGCCAAACGACTTAGAAGATACAAAAAAAGTGAAAATAGAAGGAAACAAAACCAAACATTCAACACAAACCAAAAGAGATTTTACCAAACAATGGATAACACACACATTAAAATAGACAATCCACCAAACATAACAGACATGGAACACTTCTGGAGCAGCATATGGTCAAACCCGGTACAACATAACAGGCATGCACGGTGGATACAAGCAGAAACAGACACATACAAGATGATACCACAAATGCCTGAAGTGATAATTTTGCAACATGAAGTCACCCGAGCAATTAATTCTACACACAATTGGAAAGCCCCTGGAAATGATAAAATAGCAAATTACTGGCTAAAGAAGTTCACCTCAACACATTCACATCTAACTAAATTATTTAACAGTTACATTGCAGACCCATATACATTCCCTGATACACTTGCACATGGAATAACCTATCTGAAACCTAAAGATCAAGCAGACACAGCAAACCCAGCTAAATATCGCCCCATAACATGCCTACCAACAATATACAAAATATTAACTTCAGTCATCACACAGAAATTAATGACACATACAACACAGAACAAAATTATAAATGAAGAACAAAAAGGCTGCTGCAAAGGAGCACGAGGATGTAAAGAGCAACTGATAATATATACAGAGGTGACATATCAAGCTAAAACTAAACAAAGGTCCCTACACTACGCATACATTGATTACCAAAAAGCCTTTGATAGTGTACCCCACTCATGGTTACTACAGATTTTGGAAATATACAAAGTAGATCCTAAATTGATACAGTTTCTAAACACAGTAATGAAAAATTGGAAAACCACACTTAATATCCAAACAAATTCAGATAACATCACATCACAGCCAATACAGATTAAGCGTGGAATATACCAAGGATACTCATTAAGTCCTTTCTGGTTCTGTCTTGCTCTGAACCCACTATCCAACATGCTAAATAATACAAATTATGGATACAATATTACTGGAACATACCCACACAAAATCACACATTTGCTATACATGGATGATCTAAAACTACTGGCAGCAACAAATCAACAACTCAACCAATTACTGAAGATAACAGAAGTATTCAGCAATGATATAAATATGTCTTTTGGAACAGACAAATGTAAGAAAAATAGCATAGTCAAGGGAAAACACACTAAACAAGAAGATTACATATTGGATAACCACAGCGACTGCATAGAAGCGATGGAAAAAACAGATGCCTATAAATACCTAGGATACAGACAAAAAATAGGAATAGATAATACAAATATTAAAGAAGAACTAAAAGAAAAATATAAACAAAGACTAACAAAAATACTGAAAACAGAATTGACAGCAAGAAACAAGACAAAAGCTATAAATACTTATGCTATACCAGTATTGACCTACTCATTTGGAGTAGTGAAATGGAGTGACACAGACCTAGAAGCACTCAATACACTTACACGATCACAATGCCACAAATATAGAATACATCACATACATTCAGCAACAGAAAGATTCACATTAAGCAGAAAGGAAGGTGGAAGGGGATTTATAGATATAAAAAACCTACATTATGGACAGGTAGACAATTTAAGAAAATTCTTTCTAGAACGAGCAGAAACTAGCAAAATACACAAAGCAATCACTCATATAAATACATCAGCTACACCATTGCAATTTCATAACCACTTCTACAACCCTTTAGATCACATAACATCAACAGATACAAAGAAAGTAAATTGGAAAAAGAAAACACTACACGGCAAGCACCCGTATCATCTAACACAGCCACACATAGATCAAGACGCATCCAACACATGGCTAAGAAACGGCAATATATACAGTGAGACGGAAGGATTCATGATCGCAATACAGGATCAAACAATAAACACCAGATATTACAGCAAGCATATTATTAAAGATCCCAATACCACAACAGATAAATGCAGACTTTGCAAACAACAAATAGAAACAGTAGATCACATAACAAGCGGATGTACAATACTGGCAAATACAGAATACCCCAGAAGACATGACAATGTAGCAAAAATAATACATCAACAACTTGCCATAAAACATAAACTAATAAAACAACACGTTCCCACATACAAGTATGCACCACAAAATGTACTGGAGAATGATGAATACAAATTATACTGGAACAGAACGATTATAACAGATAAAACAACAACACATAACAAACCTGATATCATACTCACCAATAAAAGGAAGAAATTAACACAACTAATTGAAATATCCATACCCAACACAACAAATATACAGAAGAAAACAGGAGAAAAAAATGAAAAATACATCCAACTGGCTGAGGAAGTCAAGGACATGTGGCATCAGGATAAAGTCGACATTATCCCAATTATACTATCAACTACAGGAGTCATACCTCACAATATTCACCAGTACATCAATGCAATACAGCTACATCCAAACATATATATACAACTACAAAAATCTGTAATTATTGATACATGTTCAATTACCCGAAAGTTCCTAAATGCAATATAACATATACCATACAGTTACAAGGAAGTCACGCTTGACCGAGGTCCGCGTCACGTTCCATTTTTAACCAGACTTAAGTCTGAGAAAAAAAAGTCAATAATAATGATGATAATAATAATAGTAAAACTGTGTACAGCACTAAAGTAGCCGTTATGTAGTTACTGCTGTGCCGTGCTGTCAATTAATTCGTTTATCTGTTAGGAAGCAAGTTATGAAGCAATTGCTGGACTAATTGGCTCTGAGCACTATGGGACTTAACAGCTATGGTCATCAGTCCCCTAGAACTTAGAACTACTTAAACCTAACTAACCTAAGGACAGCACACAACACCCAGCCATCACGAGGCAGAGAAAATCCCTGACCCCGCCGGGAATCGAACCCGGGAACCCGGGCGTGGGAAGCGAGAACGCTACCGCACGACCACGAGATGCGGGCAATTGCTGGACTACTGCAGGTATTATCTACAACCAGGAGAAGGTATTTTCTTGTGATATTTAGCATTTACTGCGTATATGTCTCACTTTCATCATCAGCAATGTACTGGAAAAGACTACGTAAGTGTGTAGTGAGTGGACTATGTGAGGAACCTGTAACCTGCACCGCATTAAAGCTCCTAATTGAGAAAAGTATTGTTAACTTGTGTAATTAATATTAGAGTCTTACAAAATTATAATAATAGTGACAATCTTTTGAAAATAATTTAGTCTCGTGATTGCAACAGAATCGAAGCGTTCAATTTTTACCCCTCAGAAAATTTCATTTTCCTCTCAGGGGGGTAACTACCTTCAGGTTAGGAACCACTGCTCTATGGTATACAAAGGGTTGTTACTTAGTAAGCAAGCTTGTTACGTAAGCCCGTGACACCGGAATCGGCCTGGTTGCACGGAGAGTGCAGCGTTTTTAATCGCTGCGGCACTAGGAGGGGGAGGGATGGCGGGTCCCTCACCCAAGCCGCGTTTTACCTCCGGGAGAGTTGCCTGGTACTCGTTTTGATAACAGGTTCAGGGGACCTGAGGTCGTCCAGGAAAAATCCTCGCCTCTATCCGGGATGAACCCAGGATCTCTAGGCCGGACGCTAGTGACATACCCGCTAGTCTACTGCGACTACGTTATTATTATCTATCAGACAGTTTAGTTCCATAGGTAGGCTGTCCAAGAGTTTTATAACTGCATGTTTATCAAAAGGTAATGCAGATCATTCTTCCTCCTAGTGTTGTACTTCCAGAATCAGGTCGATTGGCCGGCCGGAGTGGCCGTGCGGTTCTAGGAGCTACAGTCTGGAACGGGGCGACCGCTACGGTCGCAGGTTCGAATCCTGCCTCGGGCATGGATGTGTGTGATGTCTTTAGGTTAGTTAGGTTTAATTAGTTGTGTTCTAGGCGACTCATGACCTCAGAAATTAAGTCCCATAATGCTCAGAGCCATTTGAACCATTTTCTCGACAAGACGTCCCACACGTCCTCGATGGGTTTCAATAAGGGAAATTGGCCTTCGAGGTCCCTAACAGGGCGACAGTTAGGAGGATCAGGTGTGCCCTTGTGTCTCTCGCATAACACTGTTTTTTGAAATTTTCCTAGTAGGCCTTGACGGATTAGTTGTCGTCTGCCAGGTCAAGATTTTCAGCACTTCCGCCCCGCTAGTCAAGCAAATCTGTTGCCTTTGCCGCTGCTCTTCTTTGTATAGTCAAATATAGCTTTCAGTTGTTTTAGTATGGGCCCCGCACACTTGAGCTATATTCTAAGAGGGCGCATAGTGTTTGGTAATAAATCTTCCTTGCAGACCGATTGTATTTTCTCGGTATCCTACCAGCGAATCGAAGTCTGCCACTTGCTTTACCCACGATTGAGCCTCTGTGATCAATATATTCTCCCACAACTTGAAACATACTGGTAAAAGTATGAGCCGACTGATGCCAGTTGTAATTCATTGATCTTGTACTCATAGGAAACTTTTACGTTCTGTAAAGTGCACAATTTCGCGTTTCCGGATATTTAAAGCAAGTTTGCCCCTTAATGAGATCTTATCAGTATCTGAATGGATATCTGAGTCGCTTTTTTCAGATTGTAAGATCTGCAAAAGATAAAGCGAATGAAGTAAACTTTACAACGGTCCTGGATTCATCGGACTACTAAAAGCGAGTTGGACAGATCTCACAGTATCAGCAGCTACGAAATGTAATTCGAAGCCTTTGAGAGTGGTTGCTTGACACTTCAGATATTCGTCACGGATCAGAAAAGAACTGCCACAATGAATCCTTTCTCCTCAGAACACTACATACACCCAGCAACATCAATTACTTGTTTTGCACACTGGATCGTCGCATACGTTCGTGGTGTTCTTACATCATGATTTTATTTTATTAACACGAAATACATTATATAATATTATAATACAATATACGCATCCACTAAGAGATGTATCGTCATCTTTGTCAGATACCAACTGACAACGTTCAGTTTTGAGGAGTTCTATACCTTTACGGTAGAACTGTTGTGGCTCTGAGTTGAAAAAACTGTTAGCCATTCGCTAACAGAAACCTCATCATGAAACACCTGTCCCAGAATGTTGCCAGAGGGGGAAGAGAAATAACGACAATCAGAAGTCTGCTGAATGCGAAGAGAAGTGGTTCCAACCAAGATCAGCAGTTGTTTCTGTGGTCATTCTGGCCTTTCGTTTAGTAACAAGACAGATTTGGCAGGTGTCTAGTTTTCAGTAGCACCAGCAAGTCGTCTTTATTGTACAGTATACGCAGCTTTCATCGTTTCGTGTCTTAGTAGCAGTTCATGACGAAGAATGTCAGGATGGTTCCACCAAATGCACAACATAATTTCTGAGGGTGTACACTATCCTTCACACGGGGTGTAGTTGTTTTCGATGGACTCAGCCATTCTTTCCTCTTCTGTAAAATCCTGGCTTGCTCGTTGCCCATACCTCAATCCCCTAAACTTTTGGTTATAGGGACACTTGAAGGAATTGGCCTACGCCACGCCAACGATGTGCGGGCACTACAGGGTAGCGTCCGTGGCAGCAGGCACAACAACAACCAGATATATGTCGATAGGTGCGTCATTCCTTACGCCGTAGGACAGAGGGGGTATTATCATGAATGGATGCCGCGTTGAACACCTTCCGTAGGCACGTGTGTATCGCAGAAAGTGTGCATTTCCGGACCCTTGTTTATGTACTTACTTTGCTTGTGTCTATGACTAATACCACCTCTCCCAGAATTCGTCGCTTTTTTTGAACACCCTGTATAACGTACTACGCACTAATACTCGAGGAAATTGACTACCGCTCGATTACACTACTCGTGACAAATCACTGGAAACAGTAAATAGCTTAAAACAACAAGGATTAATCACCCTTAGCGACCTAAACGAGAATGATCGCATAAAAGTAATTGTAAAGAAAACACAAGCCAGCAAGAGATTCGTTGGAAGAATCTTAAGAAAATGCAATTCAACGACGAGAGAAGCGGCTTGAAAAATATTTGATCGACCGATTCTTCAGTATTGTTCACCGGACTCAGACCCATAAAAGGTTGGATTGATAGAGGGTCAGACTAGATCCAACAGAGTGCGGCACGTCGTGTCACAGCATCGCTTAGCTGGCGTGAGACCGCCGTAGATAAATGTTTCGTAAGTTCCAGTGGCAGATGCAACATCTGCATCTGCTTCTACATTTTCACCGTACGGCGCGTGGCGAGGATACGGCACCTCTACTAGTCATCATTCCCTTTCCTGTTCCATATGGAAACAGATCGAGGGAAAAACGACTGTCTATATGACTCCGTATGAGCCCTAATTTCTCGTATCCTATCTTCGTGGTCCTTAAGCGAAATGTGTCTTAGAGACAGCAGAATCGTTCTGCAGTCAGCTTCAAATGGCTCTCTAAATTTTCTTAATAGGTTTTCTCGAAAAGAACGTCGCTTCCCTCCAGGGATTCCCATTCGAGTCTACCAGTAACGAATCTAGGAGGCCGCCTCTGAATTGCTTCGGCGTCTTCCTTTGTTCCAACAACTTGGTAAGGATCCCAAACGCTCCAGCAGTGCTCAAGAGTAGGTCGCACCAGCGTTTTACATGCAGTCTCCTTTGCAGCTGAACGACACTTTCCTAAAATTCTCCCAATAAACCTAAGTGGACCATTCGTCTTCCCCACTACAATACTCACATGTTCGATCCATTTCGCATCGCTTTACAACCTTACGCCCAGATATTAAAACGACGTGACTGTGTCAAGCAGAACATATTAATGCTGTATCCGAACATTATTGGTGTGTTTCCCTACTCATCTGCACTGACTTACATTTTTATACATATAGAGCTAGCTGCCATTCATCACACCAACTGGAAATTTTGTCTGCGTCATCTTGGATCCTCTTACAGTAACTCAACTTCCACACCTCACCGCACACCATAGCATCATTAGCGAACAACTCTGTCCGCCAAATCTTTTATATACAGCGTGTTACGAAAAGGTAGGGCCAAACTTTCAGGAAAATTCCTCACACACAAATAAAGAAAAGATGTTATGTGGACATGTGTCGCCGACCGCGGTGGTCGTGCGGTTCTAGGCGCTGCAGTCCGGAACCGCGAGATCTTCTCGGTCGCAGGTTCGAATCCTGCCTCGGGCATGGATGTGTGTGATGTCCTTAGGTTAGTTAGGTTTAATTAGTTCTAAGTTCTAGGGGACTGATGACCTAAGATGTTAAGTCCCATTGTGCTCAGAACCATTTGAACCATTTGGACATGTGTCCGGAAACGCTTGATTTCCATGTTCGAGCTTATTTTAGTTTCGTCAGTATGTACTGTACTTCCTCGATGCAACGCCAGTTGGTCCAATTGAAAGAAGGTAATGTTGACTTCGGTGCTTGTGTTGACATGCGACTCATTGCTCTACAGTACTAGCATCAAGCACATCAGTACGTAGCATCAACAGGTTAGTGTTCATCACGAACGTGGTTTTACAGTCAGTGCAATGTTTACAAATGCGAAGTTGGCAGATGCCCATTTCATGTATGGATTAAAAAAATGGTTCAAATGCCTCTGAGCACTATGGGACTTACATCTGTGGTCATCAGTCCCCTAGAACTTAGAACTACTTAAACCTAACTAACCTAAGGACATCACACACATCCATGCCCGAGGCAGGATTCGAACCAGCGACGGTAGCGGTCACGCGGTTCGAGACTGAAGCGCCTAGAACCGCACGGCCACACAGGGCGGCTGTATGGATTAGCACGGGGCAATAGCCGTGGCGCGGTACGTTTTTATCGAGACTGATTTCCAGAACGAAGGTGTCCCGACAGGAAGACGTTCGAAGCAATTGATCGGCGTCTTAGGGAGCACGGAACATTCCAGCCTATGACTCACGACTGGGGAAGACCTAGAAGGACGAGGACACCTGCAATGGACGAGGCAATTCTTCGTGCAGTTGACGATAACCCTAATGTCAGCGTCAGAGAAGTTGCTGCTGTACAAGGTAACATTGACCACGTCACGGTATGGAGAATGCTACGGGAGAACCAGTTGTTTCCGTACCATGTACAGCATGTGCAGGCACTATCAGCAGCTGAATGGCCTCCACGGGTACACTTCTGCGAATGGTTCATCCAACAACGTGTCAATTCTCATTTCAGTGCAAATGTTTACGGATGAGGCTTCATTCCAACGTGATCAAATTGTAAATTTTCACAATCAACATGTGTGGGTTGACGAGAAACAGCACGCAATTGTGCAATCACGTCATCAACACAGATTTTCCGTGAACGTTTGGGCAGGGGTTGTTGGTGATGTCTTGATTGGGCCCCATGTTCTTCCACCTACGCTCAATGGAGCATGTTATCATGATTTCATACGGGATACTCTACCTGTGCTGCTAGAACATGTGGCTTTACAAATACGACACAACATGTGGTTCATGCACGATGGAGCTCCTGCACATTTCAGTCGAAGTGTTCGTACGCTTCTCAACAATAGATTCGGTGACCGATGGATTGGTAGAGGCGGACCAATTCCATGGCCTCCACGCTCTCCTGACCTCAACCCTCTTGACTTTCACTTAGGGGGGCATTTGAAAGCTCTTGTCTACGCAACCCCGGTACCAACTGTAGAGACTCTTCGTGCTCGTATTGTGGACGTCTGTGATACAATACGCCATTCTCCAGGGCTGCATCAGCGCATCAGGGATTCCGTGCGACGGAGGGTGGATGCATGTATCCTCGCTAACTGAGGACATTTTGAACATTTCCTGTAACAAAGTGTTTGAAGTCACGCTGGTACGTTCTGTTGATGTGTGTTTCCATTCCATGATTAGTGCGTTTCCGGACACATGTCCACATAACATATTTTCTTTCTTTGTGTGTGAGGAATGTTTCCTGAAAGTTTGGCCGTACCTTTTTGTAACACCCTGTATATACAGAATAGTAGAGATCATATCACACTTCCGTGGGGCATTTCTGACAATACCCTTGTCTCTGATGAACAACCGCCGTCGAGGTTTGTATTACCGAGAGATTTAATATTGACAGACCAAGTGAGTACATTCTAGAAAGAGTCTGGGATTATAGTACATCATTGTACATACGTCTCGCGATAGAATCGTGAGGAAACTCATTAAACCAGAGAAACTACGGAGGTTACTGACATGCATTTCTTACAGCTCGCCTATCGGGAATGGAAATGGAACGGAGGGCAAAGCTAGTGGCATCACATACACCCTATACCACACATTGCACTACAGATGAAGTTAGATATACTTTAACAACTACCACTCGTGCTGGCGAAACGTCAGGTTATCAGTCGAATGGACGTTACATGAAGAAGCCGAAATAGATGTCAGAGCAAGATGGTCAGAAGGCGCTGGGAAGCCTAAATGATTAAAAAGGTTTGCAAATTAATCTATGGATTAAGTAAACAATTAAAAATAAATCTAGGTTGTACTGAGGGCTATCCATTACACACAAGTTCCTTGTTTGACAGTTAACATGAATACCCGTATCACTTTTAAAAAATTACTTATGATACTCTGCTACAAAAAGCGATTCTCAAACTCACTTGATGTAGGGGAAACTCGTCAAACGTGAGAAAAATGCCTTCGTGTAGTCGATTCTGTTCGTAAATTGTCACCTCTCTACAGCAACTGTCAGCCTTTGTTCGCTGAAATGGTACAACGGAATTAAATCTGTACTGTATTTCGGAGTAAAAATAAAACGATACAGTCCCAGGAACTTAAAAAAAAGTGTGCTGTGCACGAGAGCAGTGATTTTGTGTAGTGACACCAAGAGCGTGCCTCCCCTTTCGCCATATTAGCAGAGGACGCGCAATCCCGTTTCCGCAGGCCCGTAATGCGCTTAATCTGGTGTTTGGCAAACGTCCAGGGAGTCACTCCCGCCATGAGGCTCGTTACATTTCGAAAATTAACCCCGCATCGGCCGAGGATGCTCTCGTCGGCCGAACAGCTCATTTGTCACCGCCGCACGGCTAACGCGAGCGTGTGGTTACAGCGGGGCCATGTGATGTTTCATATCTGAAGCCCCGTGAGTCACGCGTCTTTTCGTATCGCGCGCCACAACCACACACAGACGCATATTAAGTGACGTGATATTAATACTACAGTGAACTTACGTCAGTTTCGACTTCATTTATTTGGAATTCACTGTAGTTCGCACTTTCCTTTTATTGAAAAGTGGAACGTCATCGTACTGTACCAGACACCATTTGGGTCAAGTTAATTTATTGTAAAACAAGATAACTGTATTTGTATTTGTGGAAACATCTTTGAAATTATGAAACAGTTGCCAAAGAAATATGTGCAATGTACAAATGTATAAGTATAGTATCCAAACTGAGAAACACAGTCTGCAAAATATAAATTCTCTGTAATATTTATTTAATTCAGAACTCGATTATAAACTATTCCCAGTTACATGTCCAGGAGCTACGATGAATAAATTCTTGAGTGATACAAGCATTGAGCAAGCGACATAAGGCTGTCCATGAGAACAACATGGAGATGTCAGATCTACTCCGTAATATTTTGTAGACTGCCCCTGTGACGTGTTAACTGTAAGGGCAAAACAAGCCTCATTTGAATCTACAGTCTCTTGAAGTCGAACTGGAGGTCTGTCGGACTGAGGGGATCAGTGGGATGTATACATTCTCTCCTTTCCGTATTGAGGTGATAGCTTCAAGCACGTTACACACTATCTTTCTGACACACAGGTTACCTAATTTTGGCGGATCGAGGTGTCATAGTAGAGATTTGTATGGCGGGTTGAGCTGCCTCGCATGTCTACGAATCGATTTTGTAAACGTGTCTATGGCAACAACTCTTTGTAGCTCTGTAGACGGCTATTGTTTTCGCCTACAGCCGTTTGCGCATCGCACTTGAAAGCTGTCAAAAGCGCTGTCAGTTGTCAGGGATTTCCTTAAGCTGACTCGACTGTAGGAGAGTTTCAGTAGTAAAGAATAAATGCATTACAACTTCATGCACTGCGCAATTTTTCACGCATCTCAATGGTAATAAGTTGATATATCTTGAACTATGTGACGTAAAACGGTATATTTGCATAGGTACATTCTGCGCTACATATCGATTCTTTCTGGAAATATGTTGCGAATAGAGTTAGTAGGAAAAAAGCAATAAATTTAAACTTCATGCACAATGTGGCAGTTTTTCACGCGTTTCAGTGGTTAAGACGTCATATCTCGTGACTTTTGTGTTATTCCGTGATATAATATTGTAGGCGCATTTAGAGCCGTATGTGCACACTGCCTGCGAAATTTGTTGCGGATGCAGCAAGTATTACAAAAGTAATAAATTTCAACGCCATGCATAATGCAGCAATTGTCACGCATCTCACTTTTTATGAGACCATATCTTCTGAATAATGATAGGTAGGTGGTTATTTCGCCATTGGCGATCGTTGCCTGACAGTAAGTGATATGTGTACCAAGCCTGTTTAAAATCGATCCAATGATAAATATGAGATGTGAAACAACACACATACATAAACATCATTTTTTGTTAATATGTATGGATGTTGAACACATTTCCTCCATTCACTTGTGGCTGATAACGAGTCACGTATATTATCTTCGTTGGTCGTAAGCACGCATCATACACTGCTGATTTCACTTGCTGTATCGGAAACGACGAGTTGTGTCGAATTCAGTCTCTATGATGGCTCAAAAGTGTATTACAGACCAAAATACATCAGAGTAAGCTACGTTAGTGTTGGTAATAAACAAAAATCGTTACATTTAGGAGATAAAATGATAATGCTTTATAATTTCCAAGCCGGCCGTTGTGGCCGAGCGTTTCTAGGCGCTTCAGTCCGGAACCGCGGTGCTGCTACGGACGCAGGTTCGAATCCTTCCTCGGGCAAGGATGTGTTTGATGTCCTTAGGTCGGTTACGTTTAACTACAGTTCTAAGTCTAGTGGACTGATGACCTCAGATGTTAAGTTCCATAGTGCTCAGAGCCATTTGAACTATTTTATAATTTCCAAGCCATAACTTCTGTCTGAAGTGTCACAAGAGAGTTGGCACTGCTAAAACAGACATCTTACGAAATTAAGAAAAAACTATTGCCAAACTTCAGACTTGATACTGAAGCAAGAGGAATTACCGGGTGAACGAAAACGGACAACTACGCCAAAACTGACCACCACTGATCACGCTATGTACACATTTACTACTACACTGGAGACTACATAGGATAAATTTGCAGATTAATTGGACGGCTGTTCAGATTCAGCACAATATACTTCATTTTTGGGTACATACATCAATGTATATGCGGAGTAGTCTACGTTGTTGTTGTTGTGGTCTTCAGTCCTGAGACTGGTTTGATGCAGCTCTCCATGCTACTCTATCCTGTGCAAGCTTCTTCATCTCCCAGTACCTACTGCAACCTACATCCTTCTGAATCTGCTTAGTGTATTCATCTCTTGGTCTCCCCCTACGATTTTTACCCTCCACGCTGCCCTCCAATACTAAATTGGTGATCCCTTGATGCCTCAGAACATGTCCTACCAACCGATCCCTTCTTCTGGTCAAGTTGTGCCACAAACTTCTCTTCTCCCCAATCCTATTCAATACTTCCTCATTAGTTATGTGATCTACCCATCTAATCTTCAGCATTCTTCTGTAGCACCATATTTCAAAAGCTTCTATTCTCTTCTTGTCCAAACTATTTACCGTCCATGTTTCACTTCCATACATGGCTACACTCCATACAAATACTTTCAGAAATGACTTCCTGACACTTAAATCTATACTCGATGTTAACAAATTTCTCTTCTTCAGAAACGCTTTCCTTGCCATTGCCAGTCTACATTTTATATCCTCTCTACTTCGACCATCATCAGTTATTTTGCTCCCCATATAGCAAAACTCCTTTACTACTTTAAGTGTCTCATTTCCTAATCTAATACCCTCAACATCACCTGACTTTATTCGACTACATTCCATTATCCTCGTTTTGCTTTTGTTGATTTTAATACCTACTCCGAATTTTTCTTTTGTTTCCTTTACTGCTTGCTCAATATACAGATTGAATAACATCGGGGAGAGGCTACAACCCTGTCTTACTCCCTTCCCAACCGCCGCTTCCCTTTCATGTCCCTCGACTCTTATAGCTGCCATCTGGTTTCTGTACATATTGTAAATAGCCTTTCGCTCCCTGTATTTTACCCCTGACACCTTTAGAATTTGAAAGAGAGTATTCCAGTCAACATTGTCAAAAGCTTTCTCTAAGTCTACAAATGCTAGAAACGTAGGTTTGCGTTTCCTTAATCTTTCTTCTAAGTTAAGTCGTAAGGTCAGTATTGCCTCACGTGTTCCAGTATTTCTACGGAATCCAAACTGATCTTCCCCGAGGTCGGCTTCTACTAGTTTCTCCATTCGTCTGTAAAGAATTCGTGTTAGTATTTTGCAGCTGTGGCTTATTAAACTGATTGTTCGGTAATTTTCACATCTGTCAACACCTGCTTTCTTTGGGATTATGAATCTTCAATATATATTTTAAGTTTAATTTGTTTAATCCTATAGTTCGTCATTCTGATAGCGTTACAGAAGTTGATCTTACGTGAAATACAGCGCATATTATTTCACATAGTATCACAGTTTATATAGCTTTTACTTAAAGAATACATCTGCAGTATGGTGTATTCGTACTGAAATTTTCAAATGGTTCGTCCCTCAATTAACACGAATTAGTGGGGTTCCACTACGGGAGCCGTCGCGATCGTGGGATTATTCACGTTCCCTCTGTGCTACCCTAGATTCCAGTTTCCGTCTAGACTGCACCATCAGCTTATTTAATTGCAACTACATAGACATCTTGAAGGTACAGCCACCACCATGTGCGTACGGCAGTGCGAGAAAACTATACTATCTATGTCTCTAACGTCATCAACTCCAGCAACCTAACGTAATTCTATATATTGTTTTGGTAAGCAGATCCTGGCTCAAAACTATTTGTATTTACTATTTGAGATCTGCCAATGTTTATTTGAAACAGCATTAATACAATCTCCGACCAGTAATGCAGAATCTCAAGCCCACAACTCATGCGATATACTGATCTCATCTTGTGTTCTTTGAAGGTCCGCAGATACAGACACTCACTCATATACATTTCTTCTTTGAGATGTTTTTCGACTTATTAAATAACAATCATAAACTTTACGCGATGATTTTATTTGGCTGAAGATAACAAATAATCGAATAAAAGAGATGCACTAAACTATTTCGTTACATCACTGTTGCCACCTTTACGTTAGAAACAAACAGCACAGCGCCATTTTCAAAGTACGCACGTCAGTAGCTGTGCAAGTGGCTGTCTGCTACAGCCGTCGACATCGCGCCACGACTCTCACCACAATGCCCAACTTCAGCTGATGCTGTTTCGTTTATTCTAGTGGATTGTGACGTCACTTCCATGGCGTCAAACAAACCCTACGTCAGTATTACTACTTGTCTTATAATTCATACAGGGTGTTTCAAAAATGACCGGTATATTTGAAACGGCAATAAAAACTAAACGAGCAGCGATAGAAATACACCGTTTGTTGCAATATGCTTGGGACAACAGTACATTTTCAGGCGGACAAACTTTCGAAATTACAGTAGTTACAATTTTCAACAACAGATGGCGCTGCGGTCTGGGAAACTCTATAGTACGATATTTTCCACATATCCACCATGCGTAGCAATAATATGGCGTAGTCTCTGAATGAAATTACCCGAAACCTTTGACAACGTGTCTGGCGGAATGGCTTCACATGCAGATGAGATGTACTGCTTCAGCTGTTCAATTGTTTCTGGATTCTGGCGGTACACCCGGTCTTTCAAGTGTCCCCACAAAAAGAAGTCACAGGGGTTCATGTCTGGCGAATAGGGAGGCCAATCCACGTCGCCTCCTGTATGTTTCAGATAGCCCAAAGCAATCACACGATCATCGAAATATTCATTCAGGAAATTAAAGACGTCGGCCGTGCGATGTGGCCGGGCACCATCTTGCATAAACCACGAGGTGTTCGCAGTGTCGTCTAAGGCAGTTTGTACCGCCACAAATTCACGAAGAATGTCCAGATAGCGAGATGCAGTAATCGTTTCGGATCTGAAAAATGGGCCAATGATTCCTTTGGAAGAAATGGCGGCCCAGACCAGTACTTTTTGAGGATGCAGGGACGATGGGACTGCAACATGGGGCTTTTCGGTTCCCCATATGCGCCAGTTCTGTTTATTGACGAAGCCGTCCAGGAAAAAATAAGCTTCGTCAGTAAACCAAATGCTGCCCACATGCATATCGCCGTCATCAATCCTGTGCACTATATCGTTAGCGAATGTGTCTCGTGCAGCAACGGTAGCGGCACTGAGGGTTTGCCACGTTTGAATTTTGTACGGATAGAGGTGTAAACTCTGGCGCATGAGACGATACGTGGACGTTGGCGTCATTTGGACCGCAGCTGCAACACGGCGAACGGAAACCCGAGGCCGCTGTCGGATGACCTGCTGCACTAGCTGCGCGTTGCCCTCTGTGGTTGCTGTACGCGGTCGCCCTACCTTTCCAGCACGTTCATCCGTCACGTTCCCAGTCCGTTGAAATTTTTCAAACATATCCTTTATTGTATCGCTTTTCGGTCCTTTGGTTACATTAAACCTCCGTTGAAAACTTCGTCTTGTTGCAACAACACTGTGTTCTAGGCGGTGGAATTCCAACACCAGAAAATTCCTCTGTTCTAAGGAATAAACCATGTTGTCTACAGCACACTTGCACGTTGTGAACAGCACACGCTTACAGCAGAAAGACGACATACAGAATGGCGCACCCACAGACTGCGTTGTCTTCTATATCTTTCACATCACTTGCAGCGCCATCTGTTGTTGAAAATTGTAACTACTGTAATTTCGAAAGTTTGTCCACCTGAAAATGTACTGTTGTCCCAAGCATATTGCAACAAACGGTGTATTTCTATCGCTGCTCGTTTAGTTTTTATTGCCGTTTCAAATATACCGGTCATTTTTGAAACACCCTGTAGGAGGGTTGCCCAGAAGCTAACACACCGCATTTTTTTTCTCAGCCGAAAACAATGCTACGAATGTGGAGCGTTACGCATGTATTGTATGACGTCTCCTGAATGAGCGCACCACGTTTCCGTCACTTCCGACAGATAGCGTACCTGCCGGACAGTCTCAAAATGGCGTCTGTAGGTGATGTACGTTACAAGCAACGGTCCGTGATTGAATTTGTCACTGCAGAGGACAAAACTGTGGGCAATCTTCACAAACACTTGTGCATAGTCTATGGAGCATCTGCTGTGGGGAGACCATCCACGGCTGTCACACCTGACATGTTGCAGCGAGTTGATGACGTCATTCGCGAGGTCAGACGCATTACGACTCGGCAATTGGCGCTGCATCTGACAAACAGCAAAGGAAGTACGGATGCAATTATCTGCATTCTTAGATATTCAAAAGTGTGTGCCAGATGGGTCCCGCGGTGTCTGACTGTGGATCAGAAATCGCACAGAAGAAACGTTTGTCTTGATGTGTTGCAAGCTGAGGGGCAGGCCTTCTTGTCCCGGATTGTGACAGATGATGAAACCTGGGCTCACCGTTTTGAGCCCGAAACAAAACGACAGTCGATGGAATGGCGCCATTCCAACTCCCCACAGAAGAAAAAATTCAAAGCAACTGCTTCCGCCGGTAAGGTCATAATCACCGTGTTCTGGGTTGCTGAAGCGTGATTCTCATTGATGTGATGCCAAGCGGCGGTTGATTCAGAAGCATATGTCAGAACATTAACAAAACTCAAGAAGCGCTTCCGGCGACTTCGGCGCTACAACACCCCAGGATATGTCTCGCTCCAATACGATAACGCTTGTCCCCACACAAATCTGAGGACTGCTGACCACATCGCAAAACAGTGTTGGACAGTGCTACCCCAGCCACCCTACAGCGCTGACCCAGCCTCCTCGGACCCCCATTTGTATGGGCCATTTAAGGATGCCATTCGTGGAAGACATTTTGAGGACGGGGAGGAGGCGATTCACACAGTGAAGCACAAGCTCCGCCACCAGGACAAGCGCTGGTACCGACAGGGCATACACGCCTTTGTTTCACGCTGAAGGAAGGCCACAGAAGAAGGTGGAACTTATGTGGAAAAATGGGATGTGCAGATAAAACACCGTTCTTTCGTGTGTGTAATTCTCATTACGTTCAATAAGAATTTGTTGAAGAAATAAATGCGGTGAATTACTTTCTAGGCAACCCTCGTATGATGTTTAACATAAATTTAAGCTGACTTACGGCCAAATACACTGTCCAGCCACGTTAATGTGACCATCGACTATGTTCGGCGTCAACATGCAATAACCACTCACTGTGGGAGGTTGCAGCACTAGCAGTGGAGGATATATAAAATTTTCCGGGTGGACGCGGTTAACAGTGCAATTGTTGTCGTAATAGAGAAACGAGCGATTTATCTGACGTCCTAAAGGGCATGATCATGGGCTTTCGGACCAAGGGTGGAAGCATTTTCGGATGGCCTAAGTCTGTTCAAATGACTCTGAGCACTATGGGACTTACCATCTGAGGTTCCCAGTCCGCTAGAACTTAGAACTACTTAAACCTAACTATCCTAAGGACATCATCCATGCCCGAGGCAGCATTCAAACCTCCGACAGTAGCAGATGTGCGGTTCCGGACTGAAGCGCCTAGAACGGCTCGGCGACCGCCGCCGGCTGCCTAAGTCTGTAAACGTTCGCAAGGAGCGATGGTTAAAGTATACCATGCGTGGTAAAATGATGCTTTCCAAAACCGGTACCGAAGCAACCGTTGTACACCACGGTCCATAGATGACACGGACAAATTACGGCTGCGAAGATGTGTAACTGCTGGGCAGATGACCGCCCAGGTGAACCAAGTAGTTGCCGACATTGTCTGTTCAAAAACTGTTCAACGAGCAGTAGGCGTCTGACTGATGCATCCACGATAACTGCTGTTAATTGGCGATGAAAACTGCACCGGAAATGGACGTCCATCGCGTGGCGACAGTTTACCTTTTCAGATGAATCACGTTTTGTGCTCCGTGGGACAGATGGAAAACACGCTGCAGGAATCTCCGGAAGGGTCCGTTCGGGAGGAGGGAGCGTCATGACCTGGGAAATGATTTCGTGGTATTCCCTGGATGATCTTGTCGTTCTGGAAGACACAATGGATCAACAAAACTATGCATCAGTCCTTGGTGACCATGTCCACCCCTATATGCAGTTTGTTTCCCCTCGGCACGGTGGCATCTATTAGCACGATAATGCAATGTTTCACTCAGCTCGCATCTTCGTGCGTGGTTTGATGAGCACTGGCATTAGTTTACCGTACTCCTCTGGCCATGACACTCACTGGATTTAAACGTAATCCAGAATCTGTGGGTCACCTCGATCGGACTGATGGATCCCTAACCGAGAAGCCTCACGGAACTGGCCACGGCACTGGAGTCGGTGTGTCTCCACATCCCTGTCGGTACCTTCCAGAACCTCACTGACCCTCTTCCTGAGAGTCCCATAGCGGCCCGCACTGCAAGAGGTACAGTTATTCAGGCATTTAACACGTTGTCGCATGAATGTAGCTGGACAGTGTATATGGACAATTCAGAGCCCATAAATGATATTCGGAATCCTTCACAAATTGTCTAGTTGTCCAAACATAAGAAAAAATCACCAGACAAATACCGAAATAAAACATTAATTAATCATTAACAATTAAAACATCGTCTGTTAAGTAAAACTACAGCAGTTACAGGAATAGAGGTATTTTGACCTCATGAGTGTATTGAAATACCCGAACTGGTTCAAAAGTCTTATCTGAAATAATGTTAAAATTAAGATCAGCAGGTTTAGCAAGATTAATTCGTGGCAGATTTCCCCCAAAAAACCTGTTCTGCCACTGCGAATAAGAGGCGTGTCTCACTTCCAACACACATCACTAAATGTGGGGATAAATTCTAAAAGAGAAACCAAATACGAAAACGTGGACCACCCGAAGAAAGCCGAGAAGTAAATAAGAAGATCGATATTGGAAGGGGCAGATGATTTCTAGCAAGTGTCTATTATATTACATCATAACCCACATTTATACGTAAAATTTTGTGTTACACTTCACGGAGGAGTTTTCATCTGATACAGTTAAAGAATTGTAGGCCGAGAGCCTGCATTCCAGCTTAAACTTGCAAAAAGTGCCGATAAAGCAATAGAATTATGCCATATACTGACCATGTCGCAAAATTCTGAAATGAGAATAAAATAAAGGCAACAGTTACTGACGTGTAAAGGAGTCACATCAGAATCTCTCAACTCCTATACTAATTAGAGTAGACTTGGCCACTGTTTCTATGTTCCGATACAGCGTACCGATACGTGGAACTGTTTCAGTGTTTCGGAACGGCTGTGGTTCACTGTTTCGAAACAGTGGTGTTTCATTCCGCCCCTGTCTCGGGTAACCGGACCAGATTCGATATCGAGCCAGACAGAGAAACTGTATCGTTGTTTCAAAATAAGGCTGTTTCAGTCCACCTCTGCTTGGAACGGACTAATTGTATCGAAACAGTGATGTTTCATTCCGCGCTGTGTCGGACGAGATTCGGGCTCGGCATAGGTACTGAAACACAACATACCACTTCGTGAAACACTTTCAAGAGTGTCGAAATCTTTTTGACAAGCAATAGCATGAAGCTTAAGATATCCGAAAATAAAGCTTCGTTTCTAGGTGACTGTCCTATTACGAAATTGCGTAACATCTGCTTTATAAACACTAACCAAACAATGAAACAACGCGTACTATTCACATTCAAAATAGTAAATATGTGAAAATCATTCGATTAAATTACACTTTTTTTTATAACATACGCGCTTCTCTTTTCATGTACAGTAATCGTATTAAGAAACGCAAGTAAGCCTACAACATTTTGAATAAAAAAAGGCGTAGAGTGACAGTTATTAGACATTTACATAAATTTGATCTAGGTATAGTTGCAAGCAATCTGTTTGACACATCACTGATAGTGTAATGGTGAACGGGAAGCATGGTGATTTTATAGTAACGGTTCGAAACACCTTGAAAGCAAAATTTTTTTCTGTTATATTTTGTTATTTATTCGAATTATTTGGCGTTATTTGTGAGTCTATAGTCACTGTGCCTATTATCCACAATGATTCCCTTTGTGTGCATGGAAATTAGCAGGATGGGTATATTACCCATACTAACGGAATGTGGGAATCCGAGTAGCATATCCGTTGTTTCTACAGTTTGGTCCTAATTCCAGTTCCGTTCGTGGTGGTTCTTCTGTCTTCAGCTATGGCTGTCCTCAGCCAATTGAAAAGTATGAAAGTCACACGACACGAAAGCAGCGCATTTGCTGCAGGAAATACGAAACTGCCAAGACGCTCAAGTGATAGTTTCATACTTTCTGCGAAATGATTTGGCGCTCTCGCACCTCATTTGTGTTTATATGGACATACTTATACAGAAGACATTCAAGATGATAAAATGTGCAGGATTATTAGATTACAAAACACAAACTGTTTCGAAACATTATCTTGTACTGATTCATTTGTTTCGAAACAGTTAAGTGTTTCTGTTTGCCCACCTCTAAATTAGAGAAAAATGTGTAATTTAAAAAAAAGTAATTTCCTCTTTAAGATACACGCGTTCCGGTTCAAACGCACTTCAGATTTCATTACACAATCGTACCTGATCGCTCATCGCACTGAACCAATTAACCCGTGACTACTAAACGCGCTTCATAGTCAAATTCCAATATGTTGCGGTCTTTGCATCTTTCGCCTATGAGAGAGAATCTAACACGTGCTACGCCCTGACTGGCTGAAAGCCAGCAGAGCTAATGGGCGGACACGCATCTCCTCGTATTTTGAAACAAGACGACGTTGTGGCACATAAATTACGAAATATACTTCACCAAAACAAACATATAGACCCAAGAATTATTCCCTAAAAGCGCTGTCGAGAGACACGTCCGCAGAAAAAGGAGGAAGGAAAAAACACAGAATAATCGTGTTACTGTTTATGGACAGTGAAAATAAAGACCTTATAAACAGCAACAAGAAATTATTTTTAAATTTTAAAATTAGACATGAGCGCCAATGTGAAGTCAACGCAGTACTGATAGCCTGCAATATTTGCGTGAAGCAAAGACAGGGTTTATATTGTTGGTGATAATGAATACTTGTTCTGTAACAATGGAACGAAAATTTTATCGACAAAATAATTTGACAGTATATGTAGTCTAGGTAGAGCCTTCTGATATCTACCATTTTTCTTTTCAATCACTTATCTGTGCCTTGTAGTCCGCAGCTCGTGGTCGTGCGGTAGCGTTCTCACTTCCCACGCCCGGGTTCCCGGGTTCGATTCCCAGCGGGGTCAGGGATTTTCTCTGCCTCGTGATGACTGGGTGTTGTGTGCTGTCCTTAGGTTAGTTGGGTTTAAGTAGTTCTAAGTTCTAGGGGACTGATGACCATAGATGTTAAGTCCCGTAGTGCTCGAGCCATTTTCTGTGCCTTGTAATTGAGGACTTCCCATGTGACTGGAACAATGGATACACCACGTGATTATTCATGTGCTTACACTAGTAGCTTTGCTTCTAAATTTTTTACGTGTGTCTCACCAATAGCAGGATTCACGCTCTTTCACATTACCAGGCTCTTCATTGTAGATATTAATAGCAGTAATAATGAACAAATGCAATGATCACCGAGTGAGCAATAACTAAAACCCTTCACGAAAAGCGCAGTTTTTACTTCATCCGATACGCACTACGAAAGGCACGTAAAATTGTAATTAGTTATAGACTATTCACTGAAAGCCGTGTTTCAATATAGGAGCCATGTTATTTTTATATTACGACGAGTTCTCAACACACCAAAGACTACTCACCTCTCTCCCCTACAATCCTAGTCTTTGTAATTCCGAATCTGGGAAACTCTTTGCTTACTCTGGCCAGAATCAACATCCACATGTTTTGTTTTCCTTGATTTGTAGTACAGTAATATATTTAAATAAAAGAAAACCGTAGAGCGCAGATGGCTTAACATCATCACTTCGACAAAATGAAATTTTTATTAAAACTTCCAGGCTCAACAGTGAGTGAAATATTTAGTAAACAGAAAACTGAAATAAACTAAGATATCTGCTGCAGCACTGACAGAGTAATACGGAAAGAAATTTTATATCTTCACAATGTAGAGCTTCGACTACAGCAGATGTGGATGAACGTACAACTGACTACCATCGCCATTTTGTCTACCTTCATATACTACAGTGTCCCATTCTGTGTCCAACATAGAAGCGGCGCAGTAATGTGCAGGAGCCTTACGTCTTTACGCATTTCCTACAATAAATCTTCCAGTTCCTAGCATGTAGTTGCTTGTTTACATCAACAGTACCTCGTTCTCAGTTAAGCTTCGGGTGGTTTCAATCACTCCAGAGTGAATGATATTAGCAAAGAATGTTTAGATCAAAAGCTAAACAGGCATCTATCTTTTCCTCGGAAAAAACGCCAACCGCAGTTCTGCTGCGGTACAGTTCACAGCTTCATCCGTGTGCGACTGAAATATCGCAGCAACTGAAAACGCTCGAAACGTGCTCCAAAGTTGAAGAAGGCGGGACTATATAGCTTCATGGCTGAGAGGTCAGCGTGAAGCACTGCAACGTGGGGATCCTGGTTCGATTCCGGATACTGTCTCGGGTTTTTCCTTAGCGAGAGGACTGGAACATTATGAGGCCAGCTGAGGAGACACTCGCATAAGAAGCGGTGGCACCAGATCTGCTAAGGCGACAACGGCCGGAAGAACGGTGGCTGTCCTCGCGTCTCTGCATACCGCATCTCGGTGGTGCTTTTGACAGAGGACGACATGGCGATCGGAAGGTTGATCCCTCTGCGGCCAGAACAGCGGTGGTTATGCTCATCTGTGCCACTTTGAAGCATAGTGCGGCATTCAGTAAAATATAATTGGCCTGCAGTAATAATGTATAAGTTTCCTCTTGAAGTCCACTCGCAGACCACAGTGGGAAGACAAATGAAGCAGGTACAATCAGTTACATCTACCTCTGCAGCTCGCCGTATGTGCGTATGTGCAACTAAAAATGTTGACTAGTTTCTTCCTAGGAATATACACTGAAGAGCTAAAGAAACTGGTACAGCTGCCTAATATTGTGTAGGGCCCCCGAAAGTACGCAGAAGGTCCGCAGCATGACGTGGCATGAACACGACTAATGTCTGAAGTAGTGCTGGACGGAATCGACACCACGAATCCTGCAGGGCTTTCCATGAATCCGTAATAGCACATCTCTTCTGCACAGCACGTGCAAGGCATCCCAGGTATGTCCAATAATGTTCTTAACGGGGGAGTTGGTTGACCAGCGGAAGTGTTTAAACTCAGAAGAGTGTTCCTGGAGCCACTCTGTAGTAGTTCTGGACATGTGAAGCGTCGCATTGTCATGATGGAATTTCCCAAGTTCGTCGGAATGCACAACGGGATGCAAGTGATCGGACAAGATACTTACATACGTCCCACATGTCAGAGTCGTATCTAGACGTATCAAGGGTCCCAAATTACTTCAACAGCACACGCCCCACACCGCTACAGAACCTCCACCAGCTTGAAAAATCCCCTGCTGAGATGCAGGGTCCTCGGATTCAGGAGGTTGTCTCCATACCCGAACACTTCCATATCCGTTCGATACAATTTGAGACTCATCTGACCAGGGAACATGTTTCCAGTCATCGACAGTCCAATGTCGGTGTTGATAGGCCCAGGCGAAGAATAAAGCCTTGTGTCGTCCAGTCACCAAGCTTTGTGTCGGCTCCGAAAGCCCATGTACATGATGTTTCGTTGAATGGTTCGCACGCTGACACTTGTCGATGGCCCAGCGTTGAAATCTACGGCGATTTGCGGAATGGTTGCACTTCTGTGTCTTTTAACGATTTTCTTCAGTCGTCGTTGGTCCCGTTCTTCCAGAACCTTTTTCACGCCGCAGCGATGCCGGATATTTTTATGTTTTACCTGATTCCTGATGTCCACTGTACACTATCTAAATGGTCGTACGGGAAAATCCTCACGTCATCGATACCTCGGAGATGCTGTGTCCTATCGCTCGTGCGCCGTCTATAACACCACATTCAATCTCACTTAAATATTGGTAACCTGCGACTGTAGCAAACAGTAACCGATCTAACTGCGCGAAACACTTGTAATCTTATATAGGCGTTGCCGACCGCAGCGTCGTATTCTGCCTGTTTATATCCGACTGCATTTGAATACGCATGCCTGTACCAGTTTCTTTGGCGCTTCATTGTAGCTCTGTGTGGAGGCTAGGCCGATATATAGTTGTATTACCGTAGCATTTGCTACGGTAATACAACATTATATTGGCCTAGCCTCAACGAACTAGATGTGATATTACTAAAACACCGAATTAAAAGGCAAATTGGTCTCGCAAATATCGAAATCACTAGAGACAGAGTGTGCCTGAGATGAAGAGAGAGTTAGACAGTACTCTCACGAATGAACTACTCTGTCATTTGCATTAACGGACTGAAGACAAAACGGAAAATCTTAGATGGGGATGGCTGGATTACTGTTCTAACCCATGCTCTCTTCAATTCGTTCTCTTGGAGGCATTTAGTGAGTGAAGGAGGGAAGGATTTACTGAGAAAGGACTCAAATGAAATTTCCTCCTTTGGACGTACGTGGGACATAATAGTTTTGTCCTTTCCATGACAGGTAGGTGGAGGTCGGGTAGTGTCGGATGCGTGACGCGTATTGGAAACTCCACGCACGAAAGGGTACTATGATACTTTAGTAAACAGAGCTATAAAACTTGAATTCGTAAGAATACAGGTTCGATGGATTTTTTTATTATCTTTTCCACTCTTTGCATTATGGTCAATTACATTTTTGGAGGACTGTATTGGAGATAAAATCGTACACGTTCTGAACTTCGCGTCCCAAGAACTAAAAAATCATAAATATTCGATTGCCGGATGGTGTTTAGATAACAGTGTGTTCTGAATTTCTCGTTCATTTTGCAAAAATGTTTTACTTGGATTGTAAATGGTTATAAACTTTAGCTTATTCATCAGTTCACGTAGTGGATGAAAGAAATTATCAACTACCTCCTTACCGAAACCTGCTGCTCGCTGTAAACTCGTGAGTTCAGCAACCCTGAGCTGTGTTTGTCTTTTCGTAAAATCGAGAAAAAAGTCTTTGCGTTCTTTCAGTTTGTCGTGTTGAACCCATGCTCTATTTTCAATTGCTTTTCATCCACATTTTTAATATGATGATACAACATTGTTTTCTGTTCGTCACTGAATGTTTTCGTAAGAGCTTATAATTTCCTAAAACAGATTTCATGGCCAACTCTTTATTTTCCACTAAAACTTTAACTATGTGAGGACGTAGATTACAGTTTAACGTCTCATCGACAAGGTCACCAGCACAAACTTGGAATTCGGCAGCGCTATTTTCAAGAGAACCATCCAGGCATTTGCTTTAAGCGATTTATTTAATTTCACGGAAATCACGGAAAACCCAAATCTAGGTGGCCGGAGGGAGATTTGAACCGTCACCCTCTCGAATGCTGATCATTGCGCCACCCTTCTCGAATGAAGTTTCAAGTCTATCACTTAGTACACCTCTCCGAACTGAATATTTCTCACTCACTTCAAGAAGTCAGGCTTTTTCTACGGCTTCCTACGTGTTATTTATCACTACACTTAAATCCTCGATCCTCCATCTTCCTCTGATAAAGAAAAAAAAGTAAGTTCACAAGCTATCTGTTTTATCCAGTACAACCCGAAACTGCTTTGTCCGAAACTACCCGATCATAACATCGTGTGTATTTAACATTCCTATTGTTATTGCCTGGGCTAGATATTGTCACCGCATAGAATATAGACAGTAATGTAAGTTTTGTCTAAATAGTATAATAAAAAGGTGGTATCACCTGTTTACGAGCTAAAAACATTACTCCCAAATTATTGTAACGGAAAGTTGTTGCCAATCCTAAATGCACTGTGTTTTGATTGAAAACAGCGCGAGCTGTCTCGTTCCTCCGTAGCTCACCCCGTAGTGGCGCGACAGGTGCTGCCACCGGCGACCCAGTCTATAAACAGCTCTTGTCCGCGACATCCCGCCCGCCCCCTAATGCTGGAGGTTCTGTCGCGTGACGTGGAGCAGTATGCGTCTTCCGCTGCAGTCTCTATCAACAGGTAGAGTAGCTGGGCGCGGCGTGTGGTATGCCATTTGTTACTCCGACAGCTGCCGAACCAGTAAAGTGGATGAGAAACCGATGTAATCTCCGTTATGGGGCAAGGAAGGATGATTGACAAGGAGATCACGCAGCATTCGTATTTTTATAATTTCTGTTATGTTTATGGCACGTGAAATTCAGAACTCAAATTTCAGTACTCCAAAGCAGTTCCCTGCAACTTATAAAAATTCCCGATCGACTCTGAAGTTTTCCGAGGAACTTTAGGAAGTTTCATTCTCAAAAAAGGAGGCTGTTTGCCGACAGGCACTGTAACTTACTCTGTAGCGATGGAAAAAGGTTATAACCGAAGAACCACAGGTTAAAGTCTCGTTTCCGTCTTTTTCATTATATTTTCTTCATTCATTTCTAATACAGTCATCATTTCACAAATAATGCATTAAATATGTTCTAATCAACACTAAATGCACGTCTTCTTGCTAATAATTAGGTATCACAAGCAAATTCCAGTTTCCTTTGGAAATATTAATTAATAATTGTCAGTATTATATAAAATATTTTTTAAGTTTTAAAAATCATAAATTTGCTAACAATAGTTTATGAAGTGTCGACAGTAAAGAAGTTATATCTGAATGAAAACTGGAATTTTTCGTGCGATATGTAATTAGTAACAAAAATGCGTGCATTGGTATATATTTAAGCGATTTAGGTATCCGAACTGAACGAAAACAATAAAACGAAAAAAGACCATAGAGATTTTCTAACCGGAGGTCCATTGATTACTTGATAATCATTCCCAACGCTACCGAGTGAGCCACGATGCCTGTCAACAACATAATTAGTTTCATTTTAGAGAATTAAAGTTCCTCGAGTTCTTCTAAAAACTTCGAAGTCGATTCTGTCATGAATTTTAAAGAATTGTATCGTACTGGTTCGGGTTATTGATATATGCGATCTGAACTTCGCGTCCCATGAACTAAAAAATCATAAATATTCGATTGCCTGATGGTGTTTAGATAACAGTGTGTTCTGAATTTCTCGATTCCATCTTTAATTTTTGAATTTAGGTGTCATAGTGTTTTCTATCCACGACGCTATAAGAGAGAGAGAGAGAGATGGAGAGGGGGGGGGAAGCAAGGTATACTAGTCCTCTTCCACTGTTTCGTTTAAGGAAATTGCATACTGTGTCAAGGACACAGGTGATCGGACAGGATGCTTATGTACGTGTCACCAGTCAGTCACATCTCGACGTATCAGGGGTTCGATACCACTCCAACTGCACGCGTCCCACCCCATTGCAAGGCCTCCACCGGCTTGAACAGTGCCGTGCTGACACGCAGCGTCCATGGATCCATGAGATTGACTCCATACCCGTACACGTCCAACTCCTCGATGCAGTTTGAAAGGAGACTCGTCCTACCAAGCAATATGTTTCCGATCATCAACCATTGTCGGTGTTTTCAGACCCAGGCGAGGCGTTAAGCTTTTTGTCGTGCAGTCTTCAAGGGTACACGAGTGCGCCTTCGGTTCCGAAAGCCCGTATCAGTGTTTCGTTGAATGGTTCGCACGCTGATACTTTTTGAAGGCCCAGCACTCAAATCTGCACCAATTTGCGGAAGGGTTGCGCTTCTGTAACGTTGAACGATTGTCGTCAGTCGTCGTCGGTTCCGTGCTTGGAGGATCTTTTTCCGGCCGCAGCGATGTCGGATATTTGATGTTTTAACGAATTCCTGATATTCACAGTACACTTGTGAAATGGTCGTACGTCAAAATTCCCACTTCATTGCTACCTCGGAGAAACTGTTTTCGATCGCTCGTGCACCGATTCAAACACCACGTTCAGTCTCACTTAAATCTTAATAACCTTCCATTGTAATAGCAGTAACCAATCTAACAACTGCACCACACACTTGTTGTCTTATGTAGGAGTTGCCGATCGCAGCGCCGTATTACATATATGAGTATTTGAATACACATTTCTGTACCAGTTTCTTTGGCGCTTCAGTATACATGCCTTTATATCAATTTTGGAATTTGACACCCAAAACATAATTACCATTACCGCGAGACTGCATGCCGTTCGTACATGGGATGGTGTGTATACACTCCTGGAAATGGAAAAAAGAACACATTGACACCGGTGTGTCAGACCCACCATACTTGCTCCGGACACTGCGAGAGGGCTGTACAAGCAATGATCACACGCACGGCACAGCGGACACACCAGGAACCGCGGTGTTGGCCGTCGAATGGCGCTAGCTGCGCAGCATTTGTGCACCGCCGCCGTCAGTGTCAGCCAGTTTGCCGTGGCATACGGAGCTCCATCGCCGTCTTTAACACTGGTAGCATGCCGCGACAGCGTGGACGTGAACCGTATGTGCAGTTGACGGACTTTGAGCGAGGGCGTATAGTGGGCATGCGGGAGGCCGGGTGGACGTACCGCCGAATTGCTCAACACGTGGGGCGTGAGGTCTCCACAGTACATCGATGTTGTCGCCAGTGGTCGGCGGAAGGTGCACGTGCCCGTCGACCTGGGACCGGACCGCAGCGACGCACGGATGCACGCCAAGACCGTAGGATCCTACGCAGTGCCGTAGGGGACCGCACCGCCACTTCCCAGCAAATTAGGGACACTGTTGCTCCTGGCGTATCGGCGAGGACCATTCGCAACCGTCTCCATGAAGCTGGGCTACGGTCCCGCACACCGTTAGGCCGTCTTCCGCTCACGCCCCAACATCGTGCAGCCCGCCTCCAGTGGTGTCGCGACAGGCGTGAATGGAGGGACGAATGGAGACGTGTCGTCTTCAGCGATGAGAGTCGCTTCTGCCTTGGTGCCAATGATGGTCGTATGCGTGTTTGGCGCCGTGCAGGTGAGCGCCACAATCAGGACTGCATACGACCGAGGCACACAGGGCCAACACCCGGCATCATGGTATGGGGAGCGATCTCCTACACTGGCCGTACACCACTGGTGATCGTCGAGGGGACACTGAATAGTGCACGGTACATCCAAACCGTCATCGAACCCATCGTTCTACCATTCCTAGACCGGCAAGGGAACTTGCTGTTCCAACAGGACAATGCACGTCCGCATGTATCCCGTGCCACCCAACGTGCTCTAGAAGGTGTAAGTCAAGTACCCTGGCCAGCAAGATCTCCGGATCTGTCCCCCATTGAGCATGTTTGGGACTGGATGAAGCGTCGTCTCACGCGGTCTGCACGTCCAGCACGAACGCTGGTCCAACTGAGGCGCCAGGTGGAAATGGCATGGCAAGCCGTTCCACAGGACTACATCCAGCATCTCTACGATCGTCTCCATGGGAGAATAGCAGCCTGCATTGCTGCGAAAGGTGGATATACACTGTACTAGTGCCGACATTGTGCATGCTCTGTTGCCTGTGTCTACGTGCCTGTGGTTCTGTCAGTGTGATCATGTGATGTATCTGACCCCAGGAATGTGTCAATAAAGTTTCCCCTTCCTGGGACAATGAATTCACGGTGTTCTTATTTCAATTTCCAGGAGTGTAGATTGTTATGTCCTGGTGCTGGGGAACGGAGATGTCAGAAAAGATCGGCTGTCCGTGTACTCGTCACGGAACGTGGAAGCCGCCGCTCTGTGTGAGCGATCCGTGGTAGGTCTACAGTCGGAGTACAGTACTAGTGGAGGCACAAGTGTTTGTCGGCACTCAGCTGAGCGCGCGTTGTGGAACTGGGGGCTCCGCTGCAGAGAACCCCTACGTCAGCTACGATTGTAGTGGGCGTGGCATCATCGACAGTGAACCGAGGACCAACGGAAGCGTGTCGACTGGCGGCATGAACCACGGTTTACCAGGTCGACGTACGTCTTCGGATACGCCATCACATAAGCGAACGGCTGCTCGAAGCACGGACCGCATCAAGAACGCAGGCCAAAGGCCCGGTGAGGTGAGAGGAGGGGAGGTGGCCAGTATTATACTATGAGGACATTCGTCTGAGCTTCGATGGAACATGTGACAGTAAGTGATGGTACTATGACAGGTGTGCACTACGCGGACTTCATTGTGGGGCACGTACATGCTTGATGTTTTCTCAAACAGCAGCTGCTTGTTCCGGCAGGCTATTTGTCCATGTCAGAAGGCGTTAATCGCGTTACTGTCTTTTGAGAAGCATGAAAGTGAATTGATGTTGATGTCTTGGCCATCTGTTTCGCACAATCCGACGAATCACTCTGGGACTCTAACGGGCGCTAGCTTCCTACCCACAACGGCCCGTAATTTACGGAAATTGCTTGGCCTGTACGTAGACATCAGTTGCTACAAACCTCCGGAAACCTGCAAACGACTTTTAGAATCCTTGCCAAACAGTATCGCTTTTTCAATGCGTTCCAGAGTTGGAACAACGTCCCATTACGCAGGTGATCGTAATGTTTAGGCTCATCAATGTACGTGAATGATGATCGAGAAATTTCTTCCGACCAGTAACGGGACATTTTGCTGCAGGAATCCGCTGATCAGTCTCCGAAGAAACCATTTTATTCTCAATTTGTTTTTCGCTGTGTATTTTTCTGTTACAGTCTGTGATTTTGGAATAGGAGGAACATTTCCTCACTTGTGCGCAAGGTGATGCAGCGTTGTTTCAGCACGAAAAGTATGCTAAAGGGCAAGAAAACTTTTGTTGCATCCAGCACTGGACGTGCGATTTTTCCAAATACCGAGTCATATGGCGAGAGACGCTATTACGTCAAACGACAAGGAAACCGTGCGAGCTCAAAGCTCTTTCTAGGTTCTTTGATCCAGAACGGTCTTGCACTGCGACATTTGCTCCATCCCCATTCTATGCCGGTGGACTATTTTTTTTTTCTTTTTTCTTTTTTTCTGACCTATAGGGACCACTGCCCTTACTTAAGTTCATGCGTCACGACAGAAGCCATTCACATGTCTGTTATTAAATTCTGTCAGTTTTTCTCTTCTTCATGCAAACTGATTTCCGGGTTCAGCCTCTTCACTCCTGACTGAGACTCACTACGCTAATATGTCCCCTTTTGTCAATAAAGCAAAGTCTCTTTTGTGAAAGACTTATCAATCATTCACCGCAATGTCAGTGTCCGATCCTTGCCATTGCCTATCCTCTTGCGCGTCCGACGAATATTATGTAAATAATGCTAGCTGAAATCGCAGAAGATCTTGAAGCCATTTCGATCAAAGTGAATAAGATTAGAGACGAAGAATATAATATGAAAACAAATAAATGCAAATCAAACTGTTGGCTTGTGATAAAGAAGATAAAATTCGAATTTATGTAGGTAACGCGCTACGTGACTAAGTTGGCTCAGTTACTTATTTCGGAAAGAGATCAGTGGGTATAGACCAAGCAAGAGAGGAGAAGAAGAAGAAGAAGAAGAAGAATAATTTGTCAAGCGAAAACTGCTTCAGCATGAAGAAGAATATCTTCACATCAAAAAGTACGCGCCTTGAAATCAGGAAAAGTATCTCAAAACCTACGTTTGGTGTGTGGTTACGGCTGTGAAGCCTGGACGCTGGGAAATGAGGAAACTAAGTTCTTTCGAGATATGGTGTTACAGACCCATGATCAAAATGAAGTGGAATGACTTCTCTACCTACTACTTACGAAGAGGTCCTTAAGGGAGTGACAAGAGACATTTATGAAGGTAATTGTCGAAAGAAGCGTCTAACGCATGGGCGTCCAACCCGCGGGCTCAAAGCAAGTTTCAGTGCGACCCAAGAAATGAACGTGTATCATACGATCGATAAAAAGAAGTTCCATAAAATTCCATTTGGATCAGTTTCTGATAAAATGAATATTTTCAGTTTGAAACTCTCGCCACACCTCCGCCATACCCCTGACCGTCGCTTTCTTCCTCTCTCTTTTTCTCAGCATGTTACTGTTAAGTATACTATACGCGCCCCAAAAAAATCTTCCTTCTTCCATTGTGGCCCGGTGTAATATCCCCCCCCCCCCTTTCTTCTTCCAGCTATTGTCCACATTAAACAATGCCCAGTCCAAGCAAGTAATAAGTATAGTCTTTTATGAACCTTTGAGAGGAGCGAAGACTACAATAAACTTTCAAGTTTGTTTAGCTTGTCATGTTGAGATGGCTCCAGTTCTTCTTGTCTAGGGGTCTTATTCATGAGGATGAAAATCTAACATCGGGTCCTCATGGTTGGTTTGAGCTAAATAAATTGGAAGAGCGTTGTTGAAGATTTTTTTTAAGTAAATATATTTTCCACCGACTTTCTCACATTTTAGTATACCATATAGTATTTTAATTTTTCACATTAACAAAGCCGGAATTACGTTGTTCGCACGTATTATACAAAAATACGTCCGATCACATCAGAGCCAAGATTACGATTCACACAATCTGCGGAAATAATATTCCAAAGGGCTTTCAATTTTTCTTAACAAATGAATTTCTACTAGTTTTCGTTACGTTATTAATTTCGATTATAATTTCATGAATGAATCCAGAAATAAACATGGCAAAGAGCACAGGATTGCGTAATTAATAACAGAATTTTTAACTCTGCATATAATTCGTAATTTCGAATGTTTCTAAAAAAAATCAGTTTTAAATGTACATTCAGAACTAGTACTTATCGATTGTAACACCGAAACTAAGATATTTTACAAAGTAATTCATTTTCATAAATTTTAGCTTGAAATATTACCTACTGTGTATAAAATTAAATGAAAGTTTTCAGAAAAGTCAACTGAGATAATATTGACCTGTACAAAAATAAAAAAATGGTCCTGGTATCGACAACTACTGTTGAGGAAAAGTAATGCAAGAGGAGGATCCTTCATTACACCGGATAAGCTAAAATGTTGGACACTCCTGGCGTAATGTGACGTGTGCACTAAAGCAGAGGGGCATGTTAATGGAAAGAGGCCTGAAGCACCACGAACCACACCGAACATATTATGAAATATGTAGGGTGTTAGAGCTATAGAGAAAAGAAAAAGAAATCGGAAAGACGTGAAGAGTGGAAATCTGCCGCCAACTTAACTGGTGCCAAGCAGCCGTCAGATTGTTCACCGCAGAAGTAGAAATCTCTGGAATGTAAAAGTTTAGAAGACGAGGCATGCAACACTGCCGGTAGACAGACACACGAAAGGCATCCTCGGTTTACGTTCTTTCTTACTTGTACCGCAGAATGAGCGTGGGTATACACCATTGTTACAGTGCTGTCACGAGACTATTCACACTTCCAGAGAAGAAAGTCCTCAGTCCGCGAGAAACTTTCGGCGCCCGAGATTCGAGTCGCTGGTCGTCTGCCAACTTCCTCCAGGCTCAGTGAGCCACCGGAGAGGCGGGCGTGGCTGAACGGCGCTGTGCTGGAGCCAGCAAGTGTTCCAGCAGTGGCCAGTCCGCGGCTAATGGCCCGTTCCCTTGCTAATGCGCGCTGCCGGTAACCGTCTTCTTTCCTCTCACTGCGTGCGCCCTCGTGTGAACACACACAGGCGTACGCAGGCACACGCACTAACGTAGAGATTCTTGCTGACGTACTGTGTTCCACTGGTACGAATTACAGGAGTACAATGTTTTGTCTGTTTTTCCACGTAATCCCCAATAACTTCTGTGCTTTTGTACCATTGTCTTACTGGTATGTCCTAGAGAAGATAGGCGACACGGCCTACATAGAAGAGCGACGAGCTGCCTACTATGCAGGGGCAACATAGTTAAGGGGGAACGACAGGGTGACAGTCGAAACAATTAGAAATTTGCTTTATTACGGAATTAGAATGTGTACACATTGAAAGATACTTCCCCAAAATATTATGCTTCATCTCCAAATAGTAACGATTATGTGAGTGTTTGAAGCTAAAGTAAACGGTGAATTAGAAAGTTAAAAACACAAAACGACATTGCCACAAGTCGTTATTGATGCCGTCACACCTATTTATACCAATTTGGGTAAACCTGATTTGGTGGAGTGTTCTTTGGGCGGCTTTACTTAAAATGTGAACGTTAGCTACATTCATTTGGAGATACGCTCCAAAAATGACATCCAGTCGAAGCGAAATTGTCAACATTGCTTCAAATTTGGCCGTACGTCTATTCAATGTAGGCCATACTGCATTAATGCACATGGAAAGTGTCTTTCAAATCAAAATCGGCGATGAAATTTTCCGATTCTGTGAAGATAGAGACGCCAGCGGCGATGCGTTCAGCGACGAAAAGGGCTTTGAGGACGAAAATGAGGGCTTATCAGGTCAAAGTAGCAGAAAGCGGCCATCCACTAGCCTGGTCTACAGTTATTATGGACCAGGCATCGTTGATATCCCGTTAGTTTCAATCTTTGTTCCTTTTTTATGTGGTAAATACTTGTCAAACTTTAAACTCCGTTTTTATCAAAACCTTGTTTTTCGGTATGGTTGTCGTCACCCACGCTATAATTTTTATCCGGTTTTAATGAATCTTGGTCTCCCTTGAAGCAAATTCAGTTCAATTCAGATAATCGCAGCCGGTTTTTTTTATGTTGATTTTTAGTATTTTTTCGGCCATAATGGAAGGGTTCAAATTAGCCATTTTTTCAGATATCTGCAATTTCCCCCAAAAAAGAAAACATTTTTTGCACATCCTATGATGAACTAAAATTACATCTGTAAGGAACATGATGAGATGTCATGTTTCAGACAACCACAATCTAAAATTAAGAGATTCGAGTGCGCACGGAGGCTTTCCGGCAGTCGTTCTTCCCGCAAACCATACACGACTGAAACAGGAAAGGGAGATAATGGCAGTGGCACGTAAAGTGCCCTCTGCCACACACCGTTGGGTGGCTTGCGGAGATGTGGATGTGGATGTAGAACCGGAGTTACGACGACAAACGTCGAGCTAACTCTTTTCAGACCTGCCTCGGCAAAATCCCAATTCACAGTGAATATTTGTCAATAAAAATACCAATAAAAACTTCAATGTATGCTTTATTCATTGCAGCAAACCCCATTTGTCTACTACAGAGCAGTAGGAAAAAAAATCTTGAATTTGAGCAACATTTTCGTCTGTCATCCTTAAGGTGAGACTCCATAGAGGGTGCACTCAACAAAGACTATGTTACACTTCCACTTTAATCCACTCAGATAGTTCCCAAGTTGATAGGCATTCGCCTAACGTGAATATAAGCAAACTCAATGCTCCGCTCAGCTGTTAGTTATACAGTACCACAGGTCTATGTGTGCGACTCGGGACTAGTCTACAGTCGCCACCTATAAGAATGAACCTAGATATTATACAACTAATATGAGTCATCATTCGATCGATATAGGACTGTAGCAGGTTGTAAACCTGATTTGTGCAAGTGAACGTTGAAGAATATTGCCACTCGCAATATTTATACTCCAGTTAAGTCTCGTAAAATATCTTTCAGTAAACCTTTGTGAATTGTTGCTAATCTGTTTTGCCATCTATTTTCGCCATAGCTGTTACCTAACTCTATCTGGCAATGCGACGAAGTTTTGAGATTCCTGCCTCTTGTAGCACCAACTACATTTGGTAGTAGGGGGCTCGTTTCCTGTCGTATGTATGTATTTGTCGTCAAGAGAATTTGCTTAATACAACACTTACGTTTCTTGTTACCATCTCAACGAAGACTTCTTTACCGTTATCTCGATTTTGTACTTTTTTCCTTCATCTTTTCGTCGAAGAACTTCATGAGACGCTATTTTTTTTTTCATTGGACGAACGAGATAAAAATCTAAGAAGGTCGATGTAGCAGCTCTCAACCCCTTTACTAAGGTTTTTCAGTGTCATTTGTGTCATGTAAGACCGAACATTGTCTTAAGAAAGGATAACCCTTTTCCTCCGTCGTCCTGGAAAACCCGTCTTCAGTGCGACCTTGACTTTGCTCTCAGTCATACTTGTTTGCTATAGGCCGTTGCTAGTACGTTACTCCGCCAAATAAATCACAGCAAATTCGACCTTGGGCACACCACAAGACGGCTAGCAAAACCATACCACCTGATGGCAGCATTTCGCATTTTTTACGGACGGACGATTCAAAGCGTCTTTATTGCATGGCTTGACCTTCGGATTGTGTCTCAGAATGATGTATCCGAGTCTCATTACAAGATCAAGTTCTGTCCAAAAATACATCACCTACGCTACATCAACGATTTTTGACCTCAAGCAAATAATATATCTCAGCTGTATGAGACGAACAGTAAGCTCTCTGGGACTCGAGTTTGAGGAATTCTTACGTTGCCGGCCGGTGTGACCGAGCGGTTCTAGGCGCTTCAGTCTGGAACCACGCGACCGCTACGTTCGCAGGTTCGAATCCTGCCTCGGGCATGGATGCGTGTGGTGTCCTTAGGTTAGTTAGGTTTAAGTAGTTCTAAGTTCTAGGGGACTGATGACCTCAGCTGTTCCCATAGTGCTCAGAGCCATTTGAACCATTTGAACCATTTCAACCAATTCTTACGTTACTTTAGCTTCTTGTGAACGGTAGAATGAGTTGTGGCTAGACTTACTCGCCATTTTTCAGAAGTTCAAGTTTGAGACGTGAGCTCTCTTGTACTAGTGAATCAATATCAACCTGCAGCGCCGAAGTCGCAACCGCTACCGAGCATACAGAGCCGTGATCATACGTTACGCTTTTGTCGCCTCTCTCAAACTTTTATACCCACGCGTAGAAACTAGCGCGGTTCGTGCAGGTAATGTTGTATTCATGACAAGGACTATTCCTTACGGTTTTATTCCTTGCCAAAGTAAAAATCGGGTTACAGAATTTTGTTCTTCAGAACTTCTTTCTTCGAGCGGACGCTAAGAGCTTAGACGTTAACTTTAAGTAAACATTTATTCACGAAATGGCTTCAACTATTCACAAGGCTGCCAATTAACATTTACGAAAGTTCTAATTCCCCGTATTAGACGTCGTCTTCACTACGAGGTGCATTCAAGTTCTAAGGTCTCCGATTTTTTTTTCTCCGGACTGGAAAGAGAGAGAAACGTGCGCATTGTTTTAAAATGAGGCCGCGTTCATTGTCAATAAGTCCCAGAGATGGCAGCACCGTACGGCAGATGGAATTTTACCGCCAGCGGCGAGAATGAGAACTGATTTAAATACTTGGCGACGTTTTCCTTACTTGAATTGCGTGCAATCATTCGTTTTCTGAATTTGCGTGGTGTGAAACCAATTGAAATTCATCGACAGTTGAAGGAGACATGTGGTGATGGAATTATGGATGTGTCGAAAGTGCGTTCGTGGATGTGACAGTTTAATGAAGGCAGAACATCGTGTGACAACAAACCGAAACAACCTCGGGCTCGCACAAGCCGGTCTGACGACATGATCGAGAAAGTGGAGAGAATTGTTTTGGGGGATCGCCGAATGACTGTTGAACAGACCGCCTCCAGAGTTGGCATTTCTGTGGGTTCTGTGCACACAATTCTGCATGACGACCTGAAAATGCGAAAAGTGTCATCCAGGTGGGTGCCACGAATGCTGACGGACGACCACATGGCTGCCCGTGTGGCATGTTGCCGAGCAATGTTGACGCGCAACGACAGCATGAATGGGACTTTCTTTTCGTCGGTTGTGACAATGGATGAGACGTGGATGCCATTTTTCAATCCAGAAACAAAGCGCCAGTCAGCTCCATGGAAGCACACAGATTCACCGCCACCAAAAAATTTCAGGTAACCGCCACTGCTGAAAAAATGATGGTGTCCATGTTCTGGGACAGCGAGGGCGTAATCCTTACCCATTGCGTTCCAAAGGGCACTACGGTAACAGGTGCATCCTACGAAAATGTTTTGAAGAACAAATTCCTTCCTGCACTGCAACAAAAACGTCCGGGAAGGGCTGCGCGTGTGCTGTTTCACCAAGACAACGCACCCGCACATCGAGCTAACGTTACGCAACAGTTTCTTCGTGATAACAACTTTGAAGTGATTCCTTGTATTCCCTACTCACCTGACCTGGCTCCTAGTGACTTTTGGCTTTTTCCAACAATGAAAGACACTCTCCGTGGCCGCACATTCACTAGCCGTGCTGCTATTGCCTCAGCGATTTTCCACTGGTCAAAACAGACTGCTAAAGAAGCCATCACCGCTGCCATGGAATCATGGCGTCAGCGTTGTGAAAAATTTGTACGTCTGCAGGGCGATTACGTCGAGAAGTAACGCCATTTTCATCGATTTAGGGTGAGTAGTTAATTAGGAAAAAAAAATCGGAGGCCTTAGAACTTGAATGCACCTCGTATATACGTTTGTGTGTTTGATTGTTGAACGAGTCTCGTATCTGTCAGTGGTGTTCTTATGTACAGGAGAGATACAGCACATATGAAAGGTCTCTGTTGGATTCCTTTCATGTTTAATTTCTTAAATCTGTTGCCATTTATGGAATAAATTCCTCTTCTGAATGTACTGTGGCGTTTCTGACTATCTGGGAGGAGACTGAGCAGTGGAACGTGTTACTTTTACACATAAACAAGAACGATCTGTCACACTACTACACTTTAAAGCACAGTTTATATGTAATTCTTATATGTAATTCATGTCACACAGTCTCATACGGAACCTACATCCGCTTTCTTTTATATACTGTATATGATAAGATACTGTCATCCCCCTTCCCTTTTGTGTGAGAGGATGAATGAGCATATGTATTTCTAGTTGCATGCTTGAGGGTAGCAGACAAGGCTGTCTGCTAGAGAACAGTAGGACCAACGTCGGAACAGGTAGCTACGCTTCCTAAAAGCAAAGAGGTTTCTATCCTTAGTATGGTCCTGTCCGTCCGTTGTCATGTTGGTATAGGAAGCTGCCCCTCTGGCCACTTCCGTTGGTCTTTGTGAGCCACCTTCGAGAAAGCACGCTCGGCAGTAGGCAGTTGCTGTGTGGCCGTGGCGAGCGTCTGAAGTGGTAATATCTCCGGCTAAGCGCGTGTCTGTTAAGTCCGTAGGACAATGGATTCCTTAAGTTCAGCCTAACTGAAAATTTAATCACCTTGATTTCAGGTTTAGCTCTAAAATATCTAATGCTATCTTAAAGTGCAGCGGAGTGTAATTCTCGTGTTAAATTCAGATTATTTTGCGGTAGTTGCTTTGTTACTACTTTGTGAGTAAAGTGGAACCACGTGTTGATCAGTAACTGTAACTAAGATCAATCTTAAATGCGAATGCTTGTGAGATTATAACGTCTCGTCTTGAGAATATTTTTTTTTAATATAGCAACTTTTCTTTATGCTTTTCTTTATGTTCAACCCACGTGGGGTGTACTTTGCGAGACCAGTACCACGTGCTTATATAACTGTTTGACCCATCAGGTTAATAGTAAGACGTTAGTAACCAGTTCAAGGTTTTTCTTTTGTCAATTGCTTTTCGATCTAATGTATTTTAATTATCAAAATTATTGTGGAGTTGTACGCTTTGTGTAAACCAAGTTGACCACGTGAAGCATGTGGTGTAATCATCAAAGTAGCCCTCAGCTATTCCTTTTGCGAAGACTTCACAAAGAGTTAATATGAATTTAGTATACCAGTGTGTGGTAATTACATGACGGACAGGATTGTGGTATGAACGTAATTTCTTTGGGTAAAAAAAAACTGAATCTGTTGGTTGTGGTTAATTTCTTCTTGCTTATGTTTCAATGTTATTCGTGTGTTATTTTATGAATGGAGTGTTGTATGCAGTTTCCCAAATCTTGGCTCCATATTTTATGTGTTCCGTAAGATTACAATCTCACATTCTTTTCAATCGTAAATAAGGCACCAGCTCAGTTATAACTCACGTATAATATGCTGAAATTTCAATGAACAATCTTAAAATAAATTTCCAAGTATAAACTGATTTCTTTCTTTTTATTTAAATTCTCCTTTATATATATATATATATATATTACCGGTTTTGTATGACTATTAAAAGATTATCATTAATGTTAGTCTGCTAAATATCTGATGAAACAGTTGCCCAGTAATCCACGGTTAACGTCCCCAGACAGATCACGGCTTTTAACCCAGCTTTTATTGTCAATTAGCACCGATTTCAGTATACCAAAATTAAAGTAACAATATTACATTTCAGCATAGCAAATTAAAGTTACAACGTTACACATGGCGACCCTGTTCTGTGATTCCGCTAGACTCTGGAATCTCTGAAATGTTAGATTGCGAGCGTGTTATAATCTTAATTTTTTTTTTCCTTACAGCGCTCAAACAACTTCTGCGTTGTTTCCGAGCAGACTTTCAAAAGATTCACGGCGTTGTTGATCGGCGTTGCGTTGTTTGTCTTGTTTTGTTTTTTATACTTGTGTGTTTTATATGTCTGTGTGTTTTTTATTCTCGCTTGTAAATTCCACTGTTTCGATCTAAGATAAAAATTTGTTTTGCGTGTGAAAAAGTGTGTACTAGGTTGGGTATCTTTCGTGTGACTGTCGTAATTTTTGGGGGACACATTTATTGTGATTAGTGTGTTGCGTACTGAGTATAAATTGCACTAATGCAAACACGTAACCAAGCTAAAAGTAAGCGGTCCAACAACTTAAGCAACATGGACCAAGGGGATAATTTGATTTCGAATATTAATGCGTCGGACAGTTCCGAAAATACAATGGGAAATACTTCAGACGAAATGCAAAACAGCACGAACGGGCTCACATCAGAGCCAGAAATTAATTTGCCTCTAACTAACCAAATTGATGTAGCAGAACTTATGAAAGCCTTATTGCAACAAAATAAAGAAAACGCAGAGAAATCAGAAAAATCGTTCCGAGAACAAAAAGAATCATCCGAAAAATCGATCCGCGAGCTAGGCGAACAAATGACGCAGAAATCTGAAAAATCGATCCGGGAGCTAGGGGAACAAATAGACGAAAAACTAATCCAGCAGACAAATAAAGTCGACAAGTCGATGCAGAGAGTGTCCGATGATATCTCACAAAGAATAAACAATCTGGCAAGTGAGATAAAAAGTGATATTATGAAAGAATTAGGCCGTACATTTGAACAAATCGATGATCGTCTGCAAGCCTTAGAACAGAGCAAGCGAAGGGGCGATGCCGAATCTAAAGAAAGCGAAGAACGGCTGCTTAGGAATTTCCTAGAGCTGAGGGAAGAATGCCAAAGGGAGCACCAGCAGGTACTCTCGAGTGTCCATGAGGCGGAAACGCATTGTCCCACGTCCGTTAGAAACACAATAGCGGACAACAGTTTAGCGATCCACGCGTTGGAACAGCAAATAGAACAATTGAAGCAGACTGGGGCGGAGGACAAGAGACAAATTGATGATAAGATTGCGGCATTAGCGGACACTGTAGGCACGATGAAGCTGACGGAAAGCGAGAACAATACTACACCGGTAGCGGCCGCAGAGACCGAAGAAGTGCGTTCGCTTCTTAGATTTCAGAAGGGACAGTTTGAAGTGAACAGACAACACAAAGCTGTAACAGGCGAATTACAAGAACGCGTGGCGCATCTGGAAAACCGCATGGCGTGTGATTCCGAACTCGCCAATAGCACTAAAAATAGCCGGATGAACAGTGCAGAGAGGGACTCCGGCCACGAGGGAGATTTTGACGACAGGGAAGAATGTAATTTAAGGGGCAGACATGAGAGAAACAGAAACATTCAAGGGCCTCGCCAGGAGGAAATGCGGGGATTTGATTTCAAACATTTCCTTACGGTGAGAAAGTTTGAAATATTCCGAAATTCGCAAAAAGGAATACATCCACGAGCATGGCTCGAGCAATTTGAGTTCTGTCTTCCTCCCGACTGGGCAAGTTCACATAAGATAGAATATATGTGTGGCTATTTGGAAGGCGAACCGGCGATTCGCATGAGGTCGGCAGCGCGTCACTGCAACTCCACTCGGGAGTTTCGACAAGCCTTTCTGTCCGCCTATTGGTCGGAAGCGGCACAAGATAGGGTCAAACATGGCATAATTATGCTGCCAAATTTGAACCAGTCTGGTTTCGGCAGCCCTGCACGTCTATTCGACCACATGCTGCAGGCAAATCAATTTTTATACGACCCATACGGGCCTGCGGAACTAATTAGGATATGCATCACCAAATTGCCGATGCACTTGCGGCACGTCATTCTTGCGGGACGATGCAAAGAGGACGTGGAAACGTTTAAAACACTTCTCCAAGAGTTGGAATACAATACAGGAGAATGCCCGCCTAATCAAGCACAAAGTTATTACGGGGCACAGCAGCGCGACCGCAATCGTGGCCATATTACTAATCAACGGCGTGACTGGTCGTCGCGACGCGAACGGAACAATAATCGGGACCGGCCGTACAGAAACTGGGGTAACAGTCGCGAACACAGGTGGAACAGCAGAAATGATCGAGGACGTAGACAGAATCGTGAACGCTACAGGTACGGCAACCAGAATCGACACTTTGATGAATACGGTGGGAATAGGACTGTAGGCGGAGCACCTCATGATGTGGAAATTCGGCCGGCTAACCCTAGACATAATCCAGCAAATGGAAATGAACGAAACCGGCAATGACAAACGATCAGCGCAGAAGGCGCCCAATCGGAACAAATGAGCGACATGGCAAATGACTAGAAAGGACAGTGAGAAGTAGAGAGGACGGTGAGGAGAAAGAATTGATTAGTTTAAATTTGTGACGAATGCATTTTGAATAATATGTTGGTAAAAATTAATGATAAAGATGTTTCTGTGTGATGTATTGAAGCGATGTTTTAATTTTTTTCTCTCCTTGTGCAATTAGGATTTAGTTTGATTCAAACGTGAAGATAAAAGGTTTCTTTGTGAACGAGTGAAATGCTGTTTATATTTTTTTGTGTAAATTGAAAAGAGTCGCTCCTGAGAGAAGCAAGATCTGTGCTGAATTAGTGCAAAAAAAAAAAAAAAAAAAAAAAACTCAGGGGAACATCCGATCTGTGGGTATTATGGGTCTGGCAAACCCAGGTCCCCAGCTGTTAGTAGCCTTGTTTCCGATTTTCTGCTTTCAGTGCTACTATCTATCTATTACTATTCTATATCTGTCAGTATAAATGAGGATCTCTTACTATAGTATGCGTGCTGTATGAATATTTTAAGCTAGGAGAACTCTGAGAAAGGAATGAGTAAGTTTGGAATCTTGAAAACAGGATGCGATAATACGATTGTTGAACCATTGGCTTCCAATATGCGATGATATGTTAATATTGATGATGTATGTTTTTTTTTGTTCTTTATAGCTGAGTACGTAAAGTGCTGTCTGTGGATTTCGTAAGTATATTGATTCCCTTCAAGGTGAAAGAAGAATTGTGGTTTGTGTAATTTACGTGGCTCTGAAATATTATTGTGGTAGTCAAATACGAGCAGCTTTTCAGCAAATGGAGAAAGGAACGGAAATATGGATCCTTTTTGTAGTCTTGATTGATGTTGAGCCAAAGCCTAAAAAATTATTCTGCGTTAATACTTGTCCTAGAAAAGCGACGTTTATGTGTTTTGCTGATGCTGTGAGCATTACAGCTTACTGTTTTCGCTGGTGCGGGATGCACTGCAGCCTATATGATTTGTACTGAGGAAATTTCCCTCTTGAAGGTAGAGGATGATTAAATAATTTTGATTATGGGAACGAAGGAAAGCTTGGTTTAAGGTAATAAGGATAAAGCAAAACATTTGTCATTTAAACTACAGGAGGATTCGGATCTTTTGTGTCTGTTGTAAGTTCAATATGTTAAGATGATACTGTTTTACAGAATAGAGGTGACCACAATTTTGCCATTCATGAGAAATGAATCCAGAATAACCACCACAGGCGAAATAACTGATTTGGAAGCGAAAGGTAACGTAAAGAAGGAACGAAATCGCAGCAAAATGGGTAAGAAAATGTAATATAACCTGTATAATGCAAATATTTTTAACCTTCTCAGAGTCATCTGCGTGATTAATTGTTGTGATAACGTAATTTTAGGTGAAATTTTCTTACTATTTTATGTGTGAATATATGAGTATGATAAATGTATAATTGCGAGTCTCTTTTCAGGTGTGCGAACTGGTATAAATGTTTTGGCGTGTAAATAACCATTGTTCTTTTTAATGTGTATGTTTAAGGAAAGTTCTCCATATTTATCATGTGACAAGACGTATGCCGCGAGCGTCAAGAAGAATGTTGTAGTGGTATATACACGGTGTTGAAATAGCATTGAAGTAGCTTATTGGCTTAACTAGTAGTGGATAGAAGTAGAATATTGAGTAATGCATGTTTATGGGTAGTTAGTTTGTAGAATAGACAACAGGTGTGCATGTATGTGTGTGTAAATAACATGTGAACCCTATGCTGTCCTGACCTATACTTGCACAAGGCATAATCCTATTCATTTTAGTGAATTAATAAATAGCATTTGATTTATTAAAACGTAAGTGAACTACATTAGTGATGTGGATTTAAATATTATATTGTCAGTTCATTTAAATTTTTATTTTTATACTGTCAAGTCATTTCACTTTTATTTTTTTACATTGTCAAGTCATTTAAATTTTATTTTATATTGTCGATTCATCTAATTTTTTTATTTAAAAAAAATTTTTAAGTCTCACTTTGTTCTTAAAAATTGTGAAAGACAATACTAAGTGGTATTATGTATGACATTGTGTAATCACATAAGGATGATGAAAAATTTCTGTGAATGCAGTTGAGAACGTGAAAGCGAACCGGCAAAACTCTTAAGAGACAGCGGGAGCAGCCGGATTAGTTGTAAACTGGCGGGTTTCCCAGCGGGACACGCTGTCATCCGGGCCACTTTGGGAGCGCGGCCGACAACAAAAGGAGAGTAAGCGGCAAACACTTTCCCTTGTACCTGGAGCTAATGGGCGGTCGCACCGGGCGACCTTTCCTCGAGGCGATGACCTGAGATGGGCGAGCGGTCCACCGCGCGGAAATCCATCTGCTGGCAACGCACCACACGCACGCGACCGTGACGAGACGGCCGCGGTGAAACAACACAAGGGGCATGGAGCCTTTTGACAGGTACTGCCCAGAGAAACTTGCAGACGTCAACGACGCCTATCGACATTTCCTGATGGATGCCTACTGTCAAGCGACAGTAAATCTTGGTTCGATGTTCTCTGGTCGCTAAGGGTGGCACAAAAGAAGAGCCATTAAGTGTCATCCTTGCCCGAGAATATCAACCTGGCGTATCAAACGAGGATACCGCACGAATTTGACAATACAAACATGGAACCAAATCGAGATGTACGTGACACGAGAGAAACTTCATGAGAGGGCAGAGACGGCGGGATCGCACGCAACAGATGGACAAAAATCCCTACTGACAGCTGCGGCGACGAACCCCCCTCTTTCCCCTATATTGTGCCTCGGAACAGTGGAAGTACTGAGTGTGTCAGTGAACAGTGATTATACGGTTCTTAGTCCAGTGCATATACGTGTGTTTCTGTCAGAGAAACTCTGACTCGTGTGTTTTGCAGGAGTTCGATTTATTGGTGTTTATTAGACTGACTCTTGTATTTTGCAGGTGTTCTATTTATCTTTTTTAGACTTTGACTCTTGTATTTTGCAGGTGTTTTATTTATAGGTGTTTTTTGTTTTGTTTTAGATGTTGACTATTGTACTGCTTTATTTATCAATGTTTGTTTTTGTGTGAGGTATTAGATTTGTGATATTTTGTTTCGTAAATTCATTGCTGTGGCATTGCTTCGTTTATCAGTCAGATAGCTTTTTATTCTCATTGAACTGTGATCGATTAGCCTTTGCATGGGGCATATTTACTGTGAGGAACCCCTTAAGGGTAACAATCACATAATTATTGTAGTTTCAGTATAATGACAGTGATCATTGTTTGCTAGCTAATTGAAATATAGTAGAGTGATTAAATGAGTGCCACATAGATATTTTAATTCTACAAATTATTAGTTTTATACGATATAGAATTTTTTTTGCGATAACCACTTTGTAAAACATGTTTTTTCTCTTATCATTTTGTTGCTTTTGCAAATTGTGCATTGTAATGTTCTGCTTTTTAATATCGATGTTATTTGATGTTCTTTTTTAATTGCTGTGGCACCTTTGCTATTTTCATAAATTTTGCTTGTTAATAAACAGTCATAAATTTTCCTGTGATCAGTTGGCTCTTGCAATGAGCAAATACTGGTGAACTCCATAAGGGTAACAACCAGAAATTGTTTTCATATTAATGACACAGGAACCATTGTTTTTATTTGCTGACCGAATTAGGTCTACACTACCTTTTAAATAGGTGTCACAGTTTGTGTTCTTTTTTTTCTGTTTGAAATTGGTAGATTCTAAAGATGTGTTGAAATTATTGTGTTTTAGCAAGTAGCTGGTGTCCTTTTGCCTTTTCTTTTACACTTTTGGTTTAAGTAGGGTGTGAGAAGCCTGCTTGGGAATGTCCTAGCATGGCCAGAAAATTCCCTGCACAGTCTTTTCCCGGAGCGTTGGGGTTATGAAAGGTCTCTGTTGGATTCCTTTCATGTTTAATTTCTTAAATCTGTTGCCATTTATGGAATAAATTCCTCTTCTGAATGTACTGTGGCGTTTCTGACTATCTGGGAGGAGACTGAGCAGTGGAACGTGTTACTTTTACACATAAACAAGAACGATCTGTCACACTACTACACTTTAAAGCACAGTTTATATGTAATTCTTATATGTAATTCATGTCACACAGTCTCATACGGAACCTACATCCGCTTTCTTTTATATACTGTATATGATAAGATACTGTCATCCCCCTTCCCTTTTGTGTGAGAGGATGAATGAGCATATGTATTTCTAGTTGCATGCTTGAGGGTAGCAGACAAGGCTGTCTGCTAGAGAACAGTAGGACCAACGTCGGAACAGGTAGCTACGCTTCCTAAAAGCAAAGAGGTTTCTATCCTTAGTATGGTCCTGTCCGTCCGTTGTCATGTTGGTATAGGAAGCTGCCCCTCTGGCCACTTCCGTTGGTCTTTGTGAGCCACCTTCGAGAAAGCACGCTCGGCAGTAGGCAGTTGCTGTGTGGCCGTGGCGAGCGTCTGAAGTGGTAATATCTCCGGCTAAGCGCGTGTCTGTTAAGTCCGTAGGACAATGGATTCCTTAAGTTCAGCCTAACTGAAAATTTAATCACCTTGATTTCAGGTTTAGCTCTAAAATATCTAATGCTATCTTAAAGTGCAGCGGAGTGTAATTCTCGTGTTAAATTCAGATTATTTTGCGGTAGTTGCTTTGTTACTACTTTGTGAGTAAAGTGGAACCACGTGTTGATCAGTAACTGTAACTAAGATCAATCTTAAATGCGAATGCTTGTGAGATTATAACGTCTCGTCTTGAGAATATTTTTTTTTAATATAGCAACTTTTCTTTATGCTTTTCTTTATGTTCAACCCACGTGGGGTGTACTTTGCGAGACCAGTACCACGTGCTTATATAACTGTTTGACCCATCAGGTTAATAGTAAGACGTTAGTAACCAGTTCAAGGTTTTTCTTTTGTCAATTGCTTTTCGATCTAATGTATTTTAATTATCAAAATTATTGTGGAGTTGTACGCTTTGTGTAAACCAAGTTGACCACGTGAAGCATGTGGTGTAATCATCAAAGTAGCCCTCAGCTATTCCTTTTGCGAAGACTTCACAAAGAGTTAATATGAATTTAGTATACCAGTGTGTGGTAATTACATGACGGACAGGATTGTGGTATGAACGTAATTTCTTTGGGTAAAAAAAAACTGAATCTGTTGGTTGTGGTTAATTTCTTCTTGCTTATGTTTCAATGTTATTCGTGTGTTATTTTATGAATGGAGTGTTGTATGCAGTTTCCCAAATCTTGGCTCCATATTTTATGTGTTCCGTAAGATTACAATCTCACATTCTTTTCAATCGTAAATAAGGCACCAGCTCAGTTATAACTCACGTATAATATGCTGAAATTTCAATGAACAATCTTAAAATAAATTTCCAAGTATAAACTGATTTCTTTCTTTTTATTTAAATTCTCCTTTATATATATATATATATATATTACCGGTTTTGTATGACTATTAAAAGATTATCATTAATGTTAGTCTGCTAAATATCTGATGAAACAGTTGCCCAGTAATCCACGGTTAACGTCCCCAGACAGATCACGGCTTTTAACCCAGCTTTTATTGTCAATTAGCACCGATTTCAGTATACCAAAATTAAAGTAACAATATTACATTTCAGCATAGCAAATTAAAGTTACAACGTTACACCATGTTCTGGGACAGCGAGGGCGTAATCCTTACCCATTGCGTTCCAAAGGGCGCTACGGTAACAGGTGCATCCTACGAAAATGTTTTGAAGAACAAATTCCTTCCTGCACTGCAACAAAAACGTCCGGGAAGGGCTGCGCGTGTGCTGTTTCACCAAGACAACGCACCCGCACATCGAGCTAACGTTACGCAACAGTTTCTTCGTGATAACAACTTTGAAGTGATTCCTTGTATTCCCTACTCACCTGACCTGGCTCCTAGTGACTTTTGGCTTTTTCCAACAATGAAAGACACTCTCCGTGGCCGCACATTCACTAGCCGTGCTGCTATTGCCTCAGCGATTTTCCACTGGTCAAAACAGACCATGGAATCATGGCGTCAGCGTTGTGAAAAATTTGTACGTCTGCAGGGCGATTACGTCGAGAAGTAACGCCATTTTCATCGATTTAGGGTGAGTAGTTAATTAGGAAAAAAAAATCGGAGGCCTTAGAACTTGAATGCACCTCGTATATACGTTTGTGTGTTTGATTGTTGAACGAGTCTCGTATCTGTCAGTGGTGTTCTTATGTACAGGAGAGATACAGCACAGTGTAACTATCTGCTCCCAGAAAATTCCTCTACGTAATTCAAATTCTCTAATGTCGAACCATACTTCATTTAAAGTTGAACACAATGCAGCAAAAACAATTATGCATTCGATGTTTCGGAAATGTTACAAGCTATACTGAAAACATATGTCGAGATGCTGGATAGTCACTCAATAATGGGGATATCACACTGCGTTTAGGTGTAAGACGGAGGTCTACTTGGATGAAATCAGCTTCCTCACACTAGCAAGTACGCAAAATGCAACACAGTTACAGAATATAACCAAAAGTACACTACCTGACAAAGGATATGAAACATCCAGAAGAGAAGGAGGGAACATAATGAAACTTCTCCACTGATAAGGTCTGTCACATTGCAGTCATTCCAACATCGAGCCATAATTTATGAAGAACGTGGTAGTAGGAGACCAGTTATCAGTATGGCATTGCACACTTTCAGGCCTGAACACATGCGCTGATCAGTTCCGGAAGGATGTCGTGAAGCTGTTACATCCTCTCTTGAGCTAAGATGGCCTACAACTGTTGGAATTCGTCCCTGATATGCTGTATACTGGCACTGCGATGAATTTGACTACCAAGCTGTCCCACATGTGTTCTATAGTAGATATGTCTAGGGATTTTGCTGGCGACGGGAATACCTCAACATCACGTAGTTAGTTCGTACTACACCTGCTGTGTGTGGACTATCGTCGTCCTATTGAAAAGTGGCACCAAGATTCTGTCCGATGAAGACGCAAGATGCCCTTGAAATCCACTTGTGCCATCAGTATCCCCATAGTCACTGCCAGCTGCGACCTGAAGTCACGTGCGATGTCTCCGCACACAATGGCGTCAGGAGCAAAACCGTTGTGCCTCTCCAAAACGTCGGAAGAATGGGACCTCACCTAAGGTCGCCGCCATATTCGCCAACAATGGTTGTACTGGCGTAAGCTGGCTGCAGCACACCATCCGACAAAGAGGTTTCGAGATGATAGACAAAGGCCAACAGCAGACTCGGAGGGAACGTGCCGCCTACGCTCTGTCGGCCGCCAGTACTTTGTGGACTGGAGGGCGAGTCTGTGTGCGTCGGTCGCAGTCTATCGCACTGAGTGACTTCCAGTGCCATCAGTCCCAGCCCAGCGGGAATCACAGCAGCGGTTAGCTCTGTGCTAACTCAGAAACAGGCAGCACATAGCAACCATGATTGTGAACATAGTGGACTTTATACTTCACCAGCAGTGAGGCTAACGTGGACTATGCGGAAGAGCTTGTACCACAACAAATATCTTGAGTTAAGTAAAATTTCCATTCTTATGAATAAAGAACCCAGTTAATGTGTGTGTGCAGTTTGTGTTACAGAAAGAGGATACCGGCCGCCTAACAATATCCTCTCCTTGCTCCCATGGTACAGCTCTACTGAGGTAACAAGACAACATAAAAATGGTCACCTGTATTAATGCAGATCTGCGACTCATCAATGAACACACTGTGGCGCCATTCATCAAGAGTGCATGCTTGCTGGCAATGGCACCACTCTGAATGCAGCCGTTTGCGTAGTGCTGTTAAAAGGCTGCCTACACATGTCTGGCTGCACAGAATGTCGATGGGATCCGTTACTTCTTTTTAGATGGCAAGTGTAGATGCGAACAAGTGATGATGTGCTTGGTGGTACAAGGTGATCCTCTATTGTAGTCAGCTGTGGTCTGCTGATGAGTATGCCTGCCCTCACATACCAGGGCATTCCAGCATCGGGCCACTTTCAACAACGAATGCACCACAAATCTGGATACTGCACAATATAACTAGCCAGCCAAATGAAGACCCAGAACCAGGTCCCTTACAAAATCTGTCAGGTGCTGATAATGCTGTACCACAGGAGTATGTGGCATAGCCATTCCTTGACAGTGACCATTTAAGATCTGACTCTCTTCAAGCCCAACACATACCCTTCCAGCACTCGTAACAACGCTAAACACAAACAGAACTAGTGCAATATGATCGTCGTTCTACCTGTCACAGGGAATTGCAACTCTAATCGTTTACATATCCATTGATGATGTGTTCATGTAGTTCATATAGCTAATTAAACTGACATCCAGCCTTACCTTCTGGGTGCTTCAAGCTTTTTGCCACGTTGTTTATGTACACAGTAGTATATATACCAACTATCTGGCCCACTTTGCACTTAAATGACCTTGAAAACGCAGGTGTTAAAGTGGGTTGCCCTCACGCAACGGTAGCGGCAGTGACTTAATTCATGACATCATAAAGATGGCAGCAAGTCACCCCTCTACTTACCAGTGATGTCATGAAGCCACACCTTCTTTCTAGCCTCCCTTCTTCCCCCATTTTCGTCTCCAGCCAATCAAAATCCAAGATGATGGAACTAGCCAACTATGTTAAAAAAATGCAGGGTGGGGCAAATAAAAGTGGCCCAGAGAACAAAGTTCTAGGAAAAAAAAATAAAAAAAAATAAATAAAATAAAAATAAAAAAAACACGGCAGAGGAAAGGAAATACAGTACTACCCTGAGTAGAGCAGATGTTGGAAATGATCACCAGTCATCTCTTGGCTCTTTAGGGTCCTGGCCAACAAGTTGCTGAAAGAAGATCGAAGCTGGACTGCTGGAATTGCTGCAGTCTCATCCGAAATGTTCTGCTGCAGATCTTGAAGACAATGAGGGTTGTTGCAATACAAGTTAGACTCGAAGGCTCCCAACACAAAGCAATCGCACACTGACAGATCAGGTGACGCATGTGGCCAGCTAGGGCCACGACCAGGCTGAGCTCTGCTAACAGTTCTGTCAGACATGAAAACTGTGCAAATGTGCTCCAAGGTTCGAGTGTCTGTCTGGGCTGTTGATCCATCCTGTTGGAAGTAACTGTGGAACTCTTTCTCCTCCGTTAATGCTGCCACAAATGGTTTCAAAATGTTGGCAGTGTGATGCGCCGAAGTCAGCGTCTACATCTACATCTACATTTATACTCCACAAGCCACCCAACGATGTGTGGCGGAGAACACTTTACGTGCCACTGTCATTACCTCCCTTTCCTGTTCCAGTCGCGTATGGTTCGCGGGAAGAACGACTGCCGGAAAGTCTCCGTGCGCGCTCGAATTTCTCTAATTCTACATTCGTGATCTCCTCGGGAGGTATAAGTAGGGGGAAGCAATATATTCGATACCACATCCAGAAACGCACCCTCTCGAAACCCGGCGAGCAAGCTACACCGCGATGCAGAGCGCCTCTCTTGCAGAGTCTGCCACTTGAGTTTGTTAAACATCTCCGTAACGCTATCACGGTTACCAAATAACCCTGTGACGAAACGCGCCGCTCTCCTTTGGATCTTCTCTATCTTCTCCGTCAACCCGATCTGGTACGGATCCCACACTGATGAGCAATACTCAAGTATAGGTCGAACGAGTGTTTTGTAAGCCACCTCCTTTGTTGATGGACTGCATTTTCTAAGGACTCTCCCAATGAATCTCAACCTGGTACCCGCCTTACCAACAATTAATTTTATATGATCATTCCACTTCAAATCGTTCCGCACGCATACTCCCAGATGTTTTACAGAAGTAACTGCTACCAGTGTTTGTTCCGCTATCATATAATCATACAATAAAGGATCCTTCTTTCTATGTATTCTCAATACATTACATTTGTCTATGTTAAGGGTCAGTTGCCAATCCCTGCACCAAGTGCCTATCCGCTGCAGATCTTCCTGCATTTCGCTACAATTTTCTAATGCTGCAACTTCTCTATATACTACAGCATCATCCGCGAAAAGCCGCATGGAACTTCCGACACTATCTGATGAAAGGAGATGGGACCAATAATGCGGCATGCAGACATTGCACACCAACCTCAACCTTCTGAACATGCAGTGATGTTTCGTGTAAGTTACGCTTATTTCCACTGCGATTCTGTGAGTTGACATAACCAGTCAGGAAAAACCAGGCTTCGTCAGACATAAAGAACGACTCCATGTTCAAGAAATTCATTTTTGTCCCAGTGAACAGCCACTCACACAACCGGAGGCGCTGAGGAGCATCTGCTGGGTTTAATGCATGAACAAGACACGCTCGGTAAGGATGCAGATGCAGATGGAAGCGGAGTATTCGTCCGCACAATCAACGTGATATGCCCATCTCTTGCGATAGGTAACAAGTTGATTTGGTAGGGCTCTGAGGCATTTTCCGGTGAACTGCAGCCATATTTTCTAGTGTATGAGCACGTTTCCGACGGTTTTTGACTTATTCAACGCAGATCCTATCGGACACCATTTTTCGACTAAGCGTTGCATCGAACTCTTTGCTGATCATTGGGCACCATTAAACTTATCAGCAGACAACTGATCACACTGTTTTCACGACTTTGTCACATAACTTTCTACAACAAACACCTGCTGATCCATAGTCACCTTTGCACTGTAACACACACACACACACACACACACACACACACACACACACACTCTGACTCAGTTTGCAGTACGCTTTGAAACAGTGAGGATCACAGGGTGGGCGTACATGTGGTGTATGTGTCACTGGGTGTGGTCGTATCCATACATTCACGTCCCGCCATTTCCACTGGTCTGGGCCACTTTTATTTGCCCCACAGTGGTAGAACTATCCCAGCTTTGTTTAGCTCTATCCAGCCAATCATGGTGAAGTATTAAAATAATTATTAAAATATTTCAACTTACACTGTTTCCATGAAAGTCAAAAATCTTTACATAAAAGGCCGCACGCACGCACGCACGCACGCACACACACACACACACACACACACACACACACACACACACACAAACACACACACACACACACTGTGCAACGTACCACCTAACTTACCCCCTTCTCCTCAAATCAGAGCCTAGAATTTTATCACCCATTACAATGAAAGAGCCAATCACGGTGTAGTCCCATCTTGGCTGTGCTCAAAAATACGAGTCATTTGTCCAAAACTTACGTTGCAGTTTTCCTGCATCTTAAATACCTCATAAAAACACACATTTCAAGTATGTGCGAAGTCCACCTGAATTGTGTAAAATGGCACCAAGTTAGGAAAATATTGTCAACTGTATTTTTATTTGTATCGAATGTTGTTTATGGACTGTTTCGCCAGTCGAAGTTGTATTTTTTCTCTTTTATTTCCAATTCATTTCCCCACAAAGCAGGCAGACTAGCAGAAGATAAATAGCCACTCTTCAACTACAGGTTACATATGTTTAAAAGATGATTAAAATATATGAAACAGATGACAACAAGTATGTTTGTATGGCGTCTATCCGCAGTGAACAGAGATTATAACAACTGATGATTTTTTTAAATGTATTGGTGGACAAGGTTTACGATTTTTACACAACAGTGGATGAAAATAAATGAATTTTATGTTAAAAATGTTCGTAGAAAGAAGCTGATGAATTTTAAAACTTGGCTGACAATTTTAAATAACAGTTAAAATGTAGTCACTGATGGTAATGCAAATGATGTCATGGTGTAATGGTGTTGTTGGTAGGAGAAGGAAGGGGAAGGGAGCAAATAGGATCGTGTGAGGTGGATCATTGTCACTAGTTTGGAAAGAGGTATGTTGGGATGTATTCATCGTTGTGGACTGGGAGTTGGTTGAAATTCTGGTGGGAGAAGATCGACAGGACACTTGGATGCATGGGAGGTGCAAAATGTGGAATATGGATATAGTGGCGCAGCATGTTATCAGGACTGGTGATCAGTGGGTGGGATACTGTGTGCCAGGCCTCGTTTTGCAGTTCACATATTCGATCAGAAGATGCTCCTGAAAGAGGATGAGCTGATCAGTAGATGAGCTGATAAAGGATGTGGGTTGGACATGTCGTACATCTGTAAATTTCATTGGAAATTATATATAATTACCTTTGGAACATGAGAATGAGTATAGAACATACTATCCATAAGTAGTTAAAAGCCAGCTTCTCTTTATGCGATATGATTAACATTAGTAAAATGTTTACAAACTGTATTCGCTGTAATCAGCACCGACATGTAAAAAAAAATTGTATTACTTATTAAATACTTGTAGCTTGCTTACTGGTAGTGCTGATAAAAACTTTTGGGTTAAACAGCACTCGTTAACAACGAAAGTATGATTTTTTATACCACACTTTCCAAGCTTTATGAACCTTCATATTAAATATTTCGTATCTACATTGTCTGTATAACTTATTAAAATCAAACACTATTTAAGTTAATTATAGGTTTGTAGACGATTGTACTTCGACCTTTTCACCACACGTGACATTCATTTAAATACACGAAAACTTGTTGCAAAACAGGCATGTGAGCACTACTGCAGATATAACTAACAGCCTAAAACGCACTTTTCGATGAGAATTACCAAAATAAACAATGTTAGTCTCACGTGTAAACTCATCCCTAAATCGCAAGGTCGATGTTTCTACTGCTATTTGCAACGACAATGGACCTTCAAATTAAACATGTCTTACCTAAATCGTCTGCATAACTTACTACAATACAAGAAGCTAGCTTATTGACAAATTTAAATCCATCTGAAAAAAAAAAGGTTGGAAAGCGCACATGAGCACTATTGCGGATGTAAGTTACAGACTGAAGTGCCTCGAGTGTTATCTAAGTAAGCAATGACATCACTGCAAAGAGCGGATCAACATACATATTCGAATGCATTTAGCATAGTAATATGGTCAGAATAGCTAACACCAGCACAGTACTAAACGATATCAGCTTCAGCTGTTACGCAATGGAAACCTGAGCAGAAGGCTTTATTTTCCCTGTAAGAGATTATAATGTTGTTGCCTTATTAAAATAAGCACTTCAAAGAAAGAGAGAGAAGAAATTTGCTGTGTTTCATAAATCAGAGAGATGTTGAAGAAGCAGTTGTGGAAATGCTGCATGTAATAGTATTCGAAATTATCTGCCTTTGCATCTGCATCATGCTCAGCAAGCCCCCTTACAGTGTGTGGTGGAGGGTACTTCTCGTACCACTAACTGACCACCCTGCCCTATTCCACTCGGAAGTGGCGTATGCGGAGAATGATTGTCGGTAAGTCCCTGTATTGGCTCTAGTTGCTCCAATTTTCTCCTCAGGAGCTGTCAGCAAGCAGGGGGGGAGCATTCCTTAGAACTTCTTATCTTGCATATGAATTTGTTGCACTATTCTGGGAAATTTATTGCTATCTGGGATCAGTTTGCTACAATTTCACTACAACGAGTAGGGTAATTTGTTATGTCTATTGTTACTGATATAGTTAATACAATTTTTGCTGTAACTTTGTTACAGTTGTGACAGTGACAGTTACAATCTATGCTCTACCATGAATAAATTGTTAATCTTTTTACAGTTTTGGTATAATGTGGGTCAACTTATTACAGTCTTGTTGTAACGTGGATCAATTCGTTACATAGAGGGCAATCTGTTACAGTATTTCTGTAACATAAGGCGATTTGTTACAAATTTTGAGACATTTGTTACAGTTTTAAGGGCAATTTTCTACAAATCTGAGGGCAATTTATCACAGTTTTCGACCAATTTGTTACAATTTGGCTGTAACATACAGTAGGTCAGTTTGGAAAATGGAGGGCAATTTCTTACAGTCGTTTTGTAATGTGGTGGGAAGATTTGGTGACCCGTTCTGTTTCTTTAAATGGAGACCCAATCTGCTTTCTTAAACAATGACTAATTCCATTTCCTTAAACCAGCAGTCACCAGTCTTACAAAGCTTCTGAGCTACTATACGTCTTTTAAATCCTACAGTGAGTTGTCAGTCAAACTACTCACATTATCAAATGTCTCTACTTACAACGGCAGTATCATGTGAGAAACAAGCTGTTGTTGTTAGTACAGTGTGAGCTCCATGGGGCAATCCAGATTAGCCTGTCCAAGTGTTACCGTGATCCACGGAAAATGTTCCCGCAATCTAGTAGCAGCTCAAGGTTGGTGATTTGCCAATCACAGCTTTAAATGGTTACCTATTCTGTTTTTTAATGGTAAGCTATTGCGTAATTTTAAGTGGTGAACACTTACATTTTATTTACATGTTGATCTATTCCGTTTCTATTTTTTAAACAGTGACCCATTCTATTTCTTTAAATGGTGACCCAATCGATTGTTAAACAGAGACCCATTCCATTTTCTTAAATGGTGGTCAAATCAATTATTTAGGATAGTGCTCCAGTCTGTTTCTTTCCCACCTAGGGGAATTGTGGTCACATTGAAAAATGACCATCAGTGTCAGTGACCAGTGACTAACCATCATTCTCTCCACTGACCATCTTTCTCCGTTGACATTCATTCTTTGATTGATCACCTTTCCTATAGCAATCAACATTCTCCACTGACCATCATCCTTCAACATAGTATGCAGGATGATGGTGATCAGACAGTTTCACATCTCCGTCAGCTGCTATACTGCCACATCATTAATTTTGATCTCACATGTGTGCACGCAACATGAAAAGATTATGAACAATATTTCCAAATCATTCTCATCAACATCTCTGATTTACAAACCATAGTAAATTTTCTGTATCTCTGTTCATGTTACTTACTTTAATGAAGTAACAACATTGTATCATATATTACAGAAGCAATGAAAGGTTGTAACCCTTACTTTAATTAGGAAACAACATTGTCATCTACTACAGAGGGAATACAGTTTTTCTCTGAAGTTGCCATTATTTAACGGCAGAAGATGGTAATGTTTTGTGCTGTGCTGATGATAGACATTCTGATCATATTAGTATGCGAAATGTATTCTAGGATGTGTGGTGAAGTGTTTTTTGTGATGAAGCCATTGTTTACTGTGCCAATATTATGTGTACTTCAGGCTGAAATTTACGTCTGCAGTTGTGTTAATTCGAGCTTTCCAACCAATTTTAATGTATTTAGATCAATTTACTGTTGTCCGTAAAAGAGATCCATGTATTGTAATAAGTTATACAGACAATTTAGGTGCCGACGAATTTAACTTGTAGGTCCAGTGTGGTAGGAATAGCGAACTTTCAGTTTCAGGGACTAGTTAAAGATATGTGAATAATATAGTTTACTTTGCTAATTCCCATAGAAAACTACATTTCAAGCTGTACATTAGATATGCAGTAGTGCTAATGTGCCTGTTTCGTAACGAAATTTTACGTATTTAGATGAATTTAATGTGTGATACAAAGATAGAACTACAGGCTTCTACTAACTTAGAATTTACTTAAGTACGAAGCTACGCCTGGGCCCTTCAAATCCGACAGTCGACTGTCGATGACTGGAAACACGTTGCCTGCTCGGACGAGTCTCTTTTCATCTTGTATAGAGCGGAAGGACGTGTGCGGGTATGGAGACAACCTCATGAATCCATGGACCTGCATCTCAGCAGGGGACTGTTCAAGCTGGTGAAGGCTCTACACCGGAGTGGGGCGTGTGCAGTTGGAGTGATTTGGGACCACTGTTATATCTAGTACGACTCTGATAGGTGACACGCACATAAGCATCCTCTCAGATCACCTGCATGCATTCATGTGCATTGTGCCTTATGACGGACTTGGGCAATTCCAGCAGGACGACAGGACGACACCACACACATCCAGAATTGCTACAGAGTGGCTCCAGGAACATTCTTCTGAGTTTAAACACTTCCGCTGGCCACCAGTCTCCCAAGACATGAACGTTATTGAGCATATCTGGGATGTCTAGCAACGTGCTGTTCAGAAGGGATCTCCACCCCATCGTTGTCTCGCGGATTTGTGGACAGCCCTGCAGCACTCGTGGTGTCAGTTCCCTACAGCACTTCATCAGGAATTAGTCGAGTCCACGCCACGTCGTGTTGCGGGTGCCCTACACGATACTAGGCAGGTATACCAGTTTCTTTGGCTCTTCAGCGTATAAGTACAAAGTGGGCCAGATAGTAAACCAAACTTTAATGTTTCTTGCAGATGAGTGCTTGCATTCATACCCTGAGTTCACAGCTGGCATCATTCCATATACAAATGCGGTAGCTGCATATCTTACAATACGGCATATAAAATATCCCACTTTCAGAAACCTACAGGACGACCCTTCGACCATAAATATAATAGACTGGCCCTGACGTCATTTTCGTGGCTCCAACATCTCTGGGCTGAAGTCACGTGAATGTTGGCAAAACATGGTTGTTTCGTGTTGCGCTTATGGCTGTACTCAGCGTTTTGTCGGGGAAATGGCATTACATTTCACGTGTAAGTGTGTCTAAGATGGTGCAGATGCGTTTACTGAAATCTGCTGAAGTGACTTTTATATGTTTTTTACACTTGAAATAGAGTATCACGTAAATTAAAGTATTGAAAGTGATGCCTGTAAAGTCAGACTGATATTACATTTTGGAAAGTATCTGTGATAATTCGGTTACAGAAGTAAGTATAACTGTTTCTCGTTCCTACTCATAGGTTCCCTAAGGATGAAAACCGAAGGCAGCTTTGGATACAGGCCCTCAAACGGAAAAACTTTAAGCCGTTTGCACATACGCGCCTTTGCTCGAAGCACTTCGCGGAGAAGTGTTTTGATAGATTAGTTATTATTTACAATGTATATCTATAATTTGTATTTACAGTGTCTGTCATTTTTAAACCTAGGCTCCAAAATTATTTTCTGAAACTGCAAAGTCTCACCTTTCATCTGAAATATCATTTTTTTTAAACTGATAGTTTAAACTTTTGTAAAAATAGTGGGAACTAAACCTTTGAAGTGCACCTAAAATTGATACTATATAATGGACCTGCTCCTAAAGTAAACAATTTTGACACCTATAGTTGACATAATTCCCATTGCCCATTTTCTTTTATAAGTGACTAAAGCTCGAAACGTGGCGAATACAATGTCTAAAGTTTTGACACGAGCCCACTCTTACTGTTTAAAAGAATTTTAACGACTTTTTACTATAATTGATAGTTTATAGTAATTTCGTCCCGCTGCCCACCAGAGTGGCGTTCGATGTATTTGTTAGATTTTATAAATGGTACTTTGAACAAATCCAGGTCAAATGTAGTTCTGGCATAATTTTTCACAACAAAAAAAGTAGTTTTTGTTGGAAGCGTTTGGCAGTCAATTGAGAAATGTGGGGAAAATCCGATACAAACATAGGATGGCAGACCGCTGATTTGAAATCCCGCCACGTTTTGCCAACAGTCACGTGGTTTATGTTGGAGCCACACTAGCCCCATAGCTTCTGCACAGCAAGGCCAGTCTACTAGCATCTATGGTCGAAGGGACGACCACACAAAACACGGCGGCCAATAGTACGGCGTGGCCCGGAGGGAGCGCTAAATAACGCGCCACCTTGTTGTTGGCGGCCCTGACGGGCGCGGCTACCTGCCAGCACAGCGCCGGCAGCGCCCCGGTGGCGGCACCGGCACTGGAGAGCGGAGGACGGCGGAGAGCGGCCGCATTATGCATGAGCGCCGGGCCGGGCCGGGCCGGGGCAAGCCTGCCCGCCCGCGGCCACTGCGCGGCCGACTTGCCTCCCCACCACACCCCACCCCACCAATGCATCGCCGATCTCCTGCCGGGCCGCCGCCTCCGCCTGCGCCCATTCTGTCCGAGATAGCGGCCGTCTTGCCTCCAGCCGCTACGAGATGGTGTTCCGGAATAACTTGTGATAAGCACAAAGCCACGGATCTCGGTTCAGGGATTGCTTTCCCACTATCGGGCGGTACTTTCGCTTTGTGATGTAGGGTTCCATCTCTTCGTGGATATGATACCGGTGGGAATATGTTTCTGCTGCAATATACACTGAACAGCCAAAACATCTTGTCCATCTACTTAATAGCGAGTCGGGCAACGGCTTTGCCGCAGTGGATACACCGGTTCCCGTGAAATCACCGAAGTTAAGCGCTGTCGGGCGTGGTCGGCACTTGGATGGGTGACCATCCAGGCTGCCATGCCTGTTGCCAGTTTTCGGGGTGCACTCAGCCTCGTGATGCCAATTGAGGAGCCACTCGACCGAATAGTAGCGGCTTCGGTCAAGAATACCATCATAAAGACCGGGAGAGCGGTATGCTGACGCCACGCCCCTCCTATTCGCATCCTCAACTGAGGATGACACGGCGGTCGGATGGTCCCGGTAGGCCACTCGTGGCCTGAAGACTGAGTGAGTACTTAATACCGAGTCGCCCCATCTTTGAAACGCAATACAACAACGAGACTAAGTGGCATGCATTCGGCAAGTCCTCGGTGGCTTTCAGCAGGTATTTAGCACCAAATACCTATGCACAAGTCACGGAAACGGGTATTTGTTTTCTGGAAGTCGTATTAAGTGGTTAATTCTCCAATCTTATAAAATGTGTTGTTCCTCTCGAATTTCAACATTTCAATAACAAATGAAATGAATATAGTTTGAAAGCTCACTAAAATGCTCCGTTTGAGTCATGTGTGGCCTGTGACGTTACTGGCTAGGATGTTAGTCCTACTATCGTAAAGATTATTAATAATTATACCTTGTTTGGAAAATTTCCTTGGCAATTTAACTTTCGGAAAATGGGTTACAGATAGTGTGGAATACCCCACTGTGCAAGGACATTTATATAAACTTCTGAAAAAAAATTTTAAGTGTTGTAAAGAGTGAGAAGGTGCGTAAAATGTGGATGCAACTCGCTCGCAGAGATTCATATGTGATAACGCTCACTAAGTGTATTTATTTCAGTGCGAGTCAGTTTCATGTAAATAAACACTCGATGTGATCATGTTGTCACTGGTGGTAGTGTAGTGTGATGGACTTCTAAAACTATGTCCGCAAGATCGATCCTTATTGGGATAATCTCGTGTTTTCCCTTTCCTGTCATCTTTGCTTAATACTACTCACTTTTTAATTTAAAAAAAAAATGTTCAAATGTGTGTGAAATCTTATGGGACGTAACTGCTAAGGTCATCAGTCCCTAAACTTACACACTACTTAACCTAAATTATCCTAAGGACAAACACACACACACACACACACACACACACCCATGCCAGAGGGAGGACTCGAACCTCCGCCGGTACCAGCCGCACAGTCCATGACTGCAGCACCCTACACCACTCGGCTAAACCCACGCGGCTTTTAATTTTACTTTATTCGTAAGAGTTATAAATTCTATGTCACATTACATTTTAATATCTATTTTCGTTAATAATATTAATTTTACATGTGATCAGTTTGACATGAATGACAGCGAAGATGCTAAGAAACTGGATTTCATACCTGATGTGGCTTCTAGTGTAAAGACTCTGAGAAACCATTTAACAACTTCCAAGAGCATTACACTTTCCAAACAACTAGTTGACGGCAATAATTTGCCACTTCCAACGGTATCCCTTGACCCCGTTGTAAAGCTGTTGATTTACACAAAACGAAACATTCAACATTGCTTGGAAACCACTAGGTAATGTAATATGACCAGAGCATTATGATAAGATGTAAGTTCGTCCTGCTTAAGAACTTTTAAATCACAGTATTTCAGCAGCACTTAGGCATGCAGTGGAATAACAGATACTTCAAGGTTCTGCTGCCTGAGTTGCATACTTTATACCCATTCTTTTCCGCTGGTTCAAATTAGTGACCTGGAGATACAAAAAGACTACAATGTATAAAGCTGTTGAAGGCAAACACGACGATACTCAGCGGTTCCCACCTAACAGTTGTTACGCTGTCTGAATTTTGAAAATTGAGGTAGAGGTATTTGGACGAAGTAGTAGTTCTGCCAACAAATGCAGCAGTTAACAATCAGAATTGTCTTCTGAAGGAGAATATTTGCACTGTGCTTTTCTGTGTAGGCTTTCAGAAGTTGCTCTGGGAAGTCTTTTCAGCAAGCAAATAATCCCTTAGTTTTGAGACAATTCTGTGTCTTACTGCTTTGTCAGTATTTCCATCTCAGTCGCTATGCAATGCAGTTCTCACATTTCTTATTTCCGGAGCATAAAAATCTGGATTGCCTTTGAAGAATGAAGAGACCGTAAAAGCAGACTGTAACATCAACATAGGTTCAGACAGTAATAGAGAGATTTCGAGCACGTGATCAAGTCTTGAAATTTAATGACTTTACTTACATAAAAATAACATATTTTGTGAGAGTGTTGACCGAGAATACTATGTGACTGTTGTGATACCCCAGAATAACAACAATTCGAACCATAGTTTTAACGTAATAAAACACCCTTTTTTCGTAAATACCGAGCTGAGAGACTGTCAGGCGTGCCGTGACGACTGCACGTTACGACTCCTGCTGCTTTGGAAGTACGCAGCTGTGTGGAAACCTCTGTTTTCTTGCAAGATGGGGGCAACGCCTCATTTCGCTCGCCCAGTGAAAGACCTGCTTAATGCGACCGTTCCACGAATGTGTTATCTCCAGAGGTTTTCCAGGTGCACAGCCTGCAAGATCACCTGATGTGAATCCACGTGACTTTTGGCTGTGGGGATATCTAACAGAACGAGTTTACTAAGGGCACATTCGGCCTCATCCTGGTCTGAAGGCCAGCACACGAGAACACGGATTTCAGTGGAACTGCTGCGAGCATCTGTTGATCACGTCGTTTTGCGCATGCAGCGCCTCGTCGACGTCCCATTGCTCGTACTGAACAAACTGTTAAAGCAGGAGTTAATAAAAAAAATCAACATTGTGCCTTTCTCACTTGTTTGACATTTCCTGCTCACGTCTCGTTCCTAATACATTACATACGGAAACAATTATGTTCCTCATTCCTGCATTCACAGCCCAAGATTTACACCGATGGCCAAAATTTAAACTAATTTTTGTCCCACCGTAATCCGTTCCGCATTAATGCATTAGAATATATACAAAGTTTCGCTGCCATACGATAATTACAGCCCACACTGAACCTCTGTGAGTAGTTGCACTTTAATTATAACCGCCCGGTAGTTTAGTTCCCATATTGCGAGTATGCAGCGCCAGAGGTGGCATTGACACTTGTGTGGCGGGCAGTGATCATAATGTTTAGCCTCATCCCTGTATCCACTTATGAAGGCGACGCGGATAGAAAATGTCTTCTGTTTATTTCCATCTTGGCCATCGGTGGAACACATTTATCTGGATCTACTTCTTTCTGTGTGTATCTTGCTCTGGTGTATCGAGAGGTTGTAACAATGGAAAATTGTACTGAAATGCAGGAGGATCTGCAGCGAATTGACGCATGGTGCAGGGAATGGCAATTGAATCTCAATGTAGACAAGTGTAATGTGATGCGAATACACAGAAAGATAGATCCTTTATCATTTAGCTACAAAATAGCAGGTCAGCAACTGGAAGCAGTTAATACCATAAATTATCTGGGAGTACGCATTAGGAGTGATTTGAAATGGAATGATCATATAAGGTTGATCGTCGGTAAAGCAGATGCCAGACTGAGATTCATTGGAAGAATCCTAAGGAAATGCAATCCGAAAACAAAGGAAGTAGGTTACAGTACGCTTGTTCGCCCACTGCTTGAATACTGTACCAGATCTGGGATCTGTACCAGATAAGGGGTTGATAGAAGATATAGAGAAGATCCAACGGAGAGCAGCGCGCTTCGTTACAGGATCATTTAGTAATCGCGAAAGCGTTACGGAGATGATAGATAAACTCCAGTGGAAGACTCTGCAGGAGAGACGCTCAGTAGCTCGGTACGGGCTTTTGTCAGTTTCGAGAACATACCTTCACCGAAGAGTCAAGCAGTATATTGCTCCCTCCTACGTATATCTCGCGAAGAGACCATGAGGATAAAATAAGAGAGATTAGAGACCACACAGAGGCATACCGACAATCCTTCTTTCCACGAACAATACGAGACTGGAATAGAAGGGAGAACCGATAGAGGCACTCAAGGTACCCTCCGCCACACACCGTCAGGTGGCTTGCGGAGTATGGATATAGATGTAGATGTAGATGTTTCTGTTCGATGTTTACAGTTGTCCATTGTGATCTTATTGTTACAATTTTAATCTAAACTTTTCCGCATTTACGCGCAGGTTATCTAGTCTAACGTAGCACGACAAAGAGGCCCGCAACACAAAAAATTTAAAATAAAATCTGCGGTGTGTGTGTGTGTGTGTGTGTGTGTGTGTGTGTGTGTGTGTGTGTATGTGTGGATCTTATTTTGGTCGTAAAAGGCGCAGACGTAATTATTTTGGTGGGCTTATTCGGATTAAGGAGGTCAACATCACTTCTCCAACCTTGTGTTTCTGTGTGTCAGATTACCAGTCGACTTCATTTGATATACCCGCTTGTGCATCTGTGGTAAACACCAGATAATCTGTTACCTTTTTTAAGGCAGATGTTTTGCTTCCAAGTTTACGGAAACCTAATTGGTATTCGTATAGTAAGTTGGCTGTACTTAGATAGGTTCTTAGCTGGTCGTGGACTACACATTCTCAGTCCTTGGACAGCGCAGGTAGAATGCAAATAGGCCGGTAATCAGATGGTGAGGTGCCAACGGCCTTTTTAGATAGTGACTTATCTTAAGAGTCATCATTTGGACTGTGATGTCATCGTGTCCAGTAGATACTGATCTGATACGTACTTTTTTTTTTTTTTTTGACGGTGTTGCATGTAACATGTTCTAGAGAGAATTCTTCATGGCTACAGTCGTTTATGTTCTTGAAGTAATCACTGAGTCTCTGTTTCGTTTGCGGTTTAATTGTGGTTGTTGGTAATATGAAATACCGGTTCACCTCTTCGGCTGGGACAATGGGATCAGCTGCAGCTTTTGCTTTGTCTACACGAAGACTATTCTATAGGTTATTTTAGAGGACAGCTTTTTTATTTCACAAGGGAGAAACGCGTAACTGGTATTAATAAAAACAATTTTGCAACCGAGAGTGCATTTATTCAGAAAATATCATAGCCGGTTGCTGTACCAGACAGCCAATGAAGGAATGTAGTCAGTTTTAACGTTTGTATTATTTATCGTGTAAGCGAAAGCGGCGGCCGGGCGGTGTCGCGTGCGAGGCAACAAGTGCCCGCCGGACACACGCCGCCCACCCCACGGCAGCCACGACTGCGGCATATCTCTCATTCCTTGCATTCTTAACTGCCCTGGTGGATGTGTGGAGCATTCTGCGCGTGCCTCGACAGCCATTTCCTCGATTCGTTACAGTCCCGCATGCTTCAGTTTCAGCTGAACGTGCCGGCTTGCTACCGGAACCAACTGCATTGGTGCAACAAATTTGCTATTAAAATAACATTCCGGCTGAAATCTCGACGCAAAGAAAGTGGCGTTGTCGGATGTGTTTTGTGTCTACGTCGCTACGTTCTGAAGAACTTGTGTGTTTGAGAGAGACAAAGTGACAATAAAAAAATTGTTACATCCATTACGTTCTGTGGTGTGGGAACTACGACTGGAAAACAGCGGTCTGCGTCAGTCATGAAGTTTTATTTTTTCGATTAAGTGTGTCGACAGTTAACCACCGTCACCATCACCGGGCGGAAGTAGCATTGTACATGGTTGTTCTCTGAGCATTGGTGGTTTCGTGCGGCAGAATGTGAGGTGGCCAAAAGGTTAGGTTGTGACTAGTACTGCTGGCAGCTAACTGGATGCCTAACTGCTGAAACGCGTGACCGACGCAGAATGCTACGATCGTTCACTATATGCTACGTCAGTTGTATATCCTTTTGCTATTAAAATAACAAAAAAAATGGCTCTGAGCACTATGGGACTTAACATCTGTGGTCATCAGTCCCTTAGAACTCAGAACTACTTAAACCTAACTAACCTAAGGACGTCACACACTTCCATGCCCGACGCAGGATTCGAACCTGCGACCGGAGCGGTCACGCGGTTCCAGACTGAAGCGCCTAGACCGCACGGCCACACTGGCCGGCTATTACAATAACATTCCGATTGAAATCTCGACGCAAAGAAAGTGGCGTTTTGCCCATAATCCGACGCTTTCAAAGAAAGGTGTTTTAATAAAAGCCTCAATCAAAAGTTTGCACTCTTTTGGTTCTAAAAATTTACCAACATTGTTTTTCGTCGCGAGTAAAATTGGATATTTTTGCGATGAGCAGACGTAATGAAAGTATGGAGAGGTTAGCTACTGGACGGTGTTATAGGACTGATGAATTTCTGGGTCAACGACCTTCACCAGCACACCGGTCGGCGCTAGGATACACTGTATAGCAGGCACTGAGCTAGGAGCGCCAATAACAAGCGAAGACCAAGACACGCCCCCAGGCTACGCGCCGATAACGTCCCCTGGGAAGCCTGCGTATAGGCTGCTGCCGCCGCTCACCGAGCTGTCTCAGTTTCTCAATCTCAGTAGCTCAGTCCGTCGCATCAGGACTCAGTTCGCATTGCACCTCAGTACGTCGCGCTGGGCTCCAGTCTTCCACAGTGATAGTCGTCGCCTCGCACCTTAGATTGCTGTGAGGGAACGTTAGTCATTGTATATACCTATAGTGGACACGGACGAGGTTCAAGAATTAGTATAAGTTCCTATTAACCACTGCACTTCAGATTGGACATCACTGAAGTTAAGTAGTAAATTGCTTGCTGTAATAAAATGTATTTTAACCACCTGTGCATTTTGTGTTGCAGTGAGAGGAAACCGGCCGCCGACCTATCATAGCGCCCTCTCCTCATGCAGCCAGAACCACAAAACATTACTAGAGAGCACAGCCAGAATAGCGCTACTGTAGAATATCATTGGGTTTAGGGGGGGGGGGGGATGCTCTTACAATGATGTGCATCGTCGTAGGGCGTAATAGAACAGCTCACGGCGAACGTCTGGATACCGTGATCACTGTGTCTTTTGATGTTGGAGTACTGGAGTACAAAGACAACAAAAGTGATGTAGCCTGCCCGCATATTCTCCTTGTCATCTACGCATACAGTTCCATTTCACTGTGTTTGAATGACTTCACTCAAACTCTAAAATTGCACAACGAAGGCAAACAAGGGAGGAACGTACGACAACACAACAATTTCTGTTTGGGATATGTGGCTCTGTTCGTACTGCGTGTGTTTCCATACATTGTTTCAAGCAAATGTATAAAACTTTACGCCAGTTAAAACTTCATTAATAACTTTTCTTAATGTGATGATCATAAAAACTATTGCTCGATATTATTTATTATGTGGCTGTATTGTGTTGAGATTTTATAAACATCAAACACTGATTTACCGATAACTGGCCTTGGTTGTATAAAAGACACAGGTCTGTAGTTTGAAATCATTTTTATTCAGTTTTAGCCGTTAGAGCACATCCCTTGTGTGTGCTACCTGTGACAAGTTAAATGTACCAAAGTTCGTTTCAGTCAGGCTTGGTCTTCCCTTCTGAAGGAAATTATCAATGTCGATAGTTTTTAAAAGTATAAGGGGCGATAAAGAAGTTCCCCTTCGACGGCTGTACAGTCCAGAATCGGTACGCTACTCACGCAAAATCGCCACGATCATTGAGGCAATCATCCTATGGGCACACCAGGTTGCAGATACTTGTTTGGCAGAACACCGTTTCTGTCCTGCTGCGTGAAGTAGTCCGTAACAGTCTGTCGCACTTCCCCGTCGGAAAGGATGCGTCGACTCTTCAGGGCCTTTTTTACGGGAGCGAAGGCATGATAATCGCGTGTGGGGAGACGTCAGCACTGCAGGGCGGGTGCTCGGCTCTCTCCCGACTGAGTTGGTCCGTAGGGATGAGGTTGGTCTCGCAGGTCGACCGGCGTTTTGTGTCAAATCATGACCAGCGCGGAACTTGACGCACCATTCCCAAACAGCGGTTTTACTCAATCATGCTGCCCCACACATTCATTCTTCGAGGAATATCTACCGGAGTTTATCCTTCGACAGCCAACAAAAGATAACAGCAGTGGTCCTGCATTTGGTAATAACGTCGCCATAATACACGTTCCCGCATTTACCGTATGCATGTCGGAAAGACACAAATGCCACACGTCGGTGTTTATATACTCGCATTAGGAGTCGTGGGACGTTGGATATACGATGCAGCAACGTCCTCAAAGAGAAGGTTTTTGATCGCCACTTGTATAAGAGATAGCGGACCACCACTGTTAATATTTTCTTCCTAGGTTGTTGACTAAAGAAAATGAAATGGAACAGAGATTCAGTTTTTTATTAGTTACTTTACAGAGTCCTCTAGAAAATAGTTAAGTAAGTTGTCTAGCGTGGTGCTGTATGTTCTACCATTAGCTGTTTTTCTCGATATGCTTGATACAAAGCTTTCGGAAATATAATATTGTCATAAATAGATTTTCTGTTTTGTTTTGCTAATTCATTTTAGTCATTAAATAACTTGTCTAATAATTTTGAATGGGAAATATACACGTGCTAACCAAGTTTTAAGGGGCGCACCTAGTTAGCAATCCGGCGAGCACAGCTGTAATGCATGAAGCATATTCTGTGGTGGTCAGGCGGTCGCGCTGCTGCGGGTGAGCGCAGGTGTGCAGCGCCGCATCTGGAGCGCTGCGTGACGTTTATTAGCCAACCACGTTCCAGTGGGCTAGCCTAATGGGCTAGGCGACGCAATTTACATTTGCGGCTCTCCTACAACGTCACGTGGAACATACAGAATGCCGTACAGATCGGTTAAGGTGGGCCAACGATGACGATGCAATTGTGCAAAATTTAACAAGAAATTACGATATCAAAATTAAACACCTAGGCACCACCAAAGAGATTAGCGTCGGCTGATAAAGTATTCTTCAAAAAAAGCCGTTGTGCGGTAGTTATAGAAATACTGCTTACCAAGATGTCGTTTCCAGTAAGTTTCCACTTACTTGTGAATGTTCCATGTATTCAACTTTTTGCTGCTTCGTATTCAAATAAATCTTTAAGAAAGATGTCTATTCTTAATCAGTTCCGTTAACAATTACGGGTCCTCTCCTTTGCTGCCTTTCTAAGATCTGATGATATACTCCTGTATCTAAAAAGGGCGAAAGAACGGATCTGCTAAATTACGAACGAATATTCCTAACTTCCGTTTGCTGCAGACTTTTTGAACATATTCTCAGTTTGAATACAGTACACTACCTCGAGACGAGAAAGTTTCTCTTCATGAATCAGCTCGGCTTTAGAAAGCATCGCCAGTGCGAAACTCAGTTTGCCCTGTTCTTACATGATACCCTGCGAACCATGGTTGAAAGACGACGGGCAGGTTCCACATTCCCAGGTTTGACACGGTGCCCCATTGCAGACTGTTAACGATGGTGAGAGCATACGTAATAGATCGCCAGACGTGTGAGTGGGTCGAAGAGTTCTTAAGTAACAGAACCAGTGTACGTTGTCCTCGACGGCGAATGTTTGTGCGAGACATCAAGATTACCCTGCGAAATCTGATAAGACCGCAGTTAATCAAAATATCTACGGATGTACTGCCGGTCTACAGTGTCCTACGGGGACAATATTTCGGCGATCATACATGTCGCCATCATCAGGTGAACTGACGGACTGAGCTCCTGTGAACGTGCCGGCACGGAGATCCGTACGCTATAGCTGCTCAGGGGGAAACTGGGATCGGTCGCGGTGGCGGCCGATTTAAATACCCTCCGCCCGCGGCGCGCTCCCTCCACCGTCGGTGCCTCGCGCCGCGGTCGCGTGGTGGAACAGATTGCGACGGCGTCTGAGATGACGTCAATGTGATGGCTCTGTCCGCCGTGGTCGTCACAACTATACGTTTGCTCGATTTACTCGAGATTAACCCAATCGCTGGTTCCCAAGCCTTGCTAAGATTATAGCCACAGTCACGGTTTATGAGGTCGTCATTGGTGCGAATTTCGATGGCCTCTCTAACAACGCGGTCCCAGTATCTCGACGTCTGTACCAGAATCCTCGTGCGTTCATACTCCATAGCGTGATTTTCCGACAAACAATGTTCAGCGACGGCCGACTTGCTCGGATACATCAGTCGAGTGTCCCTCTGGTGTTCACGGCATCGATCCTCGACGGTGCGCATCGTTTGACCAATATACGACTTGCAACATTGACACGGAATCTGGTACACGCCGGCTTTCCTCAAACCGAGGTCATCTTTGGCGCTCCCCACCAGTGCACGAGTTTTATTCGGAGGACAAAACACAGTTCCGACCCGGTGTTTCTTCAAAATGCAGGCGATTTTCCCCGAGAGTGCGCCTGTATATGGAATGAACGTAGTGCCTACCTCCTCCCTCGTCATTTCATCCATCTCCACAGCTTGTGCTCTAGTGGTTGGGCGGAGAGCACGTTGAATCTGCCACTCTGAGCACCCATTTTTTCGAAATACAGTCCTCAGATGTTCCAATTCCTGCGATAGACTCTCTGCGTCAGAGATAGTGCGCGCCCTATGTACTGGAGTTTCAAGTACCCCAGTCCTCTGTGAAGGGTGGTGGCTGCTGTCTGCGTGCAAATACAGATCAGTGTGCGTTGTCTTCCGATACACCCCATGACCCAGGGTACCGTCAGCCCTTCTCTTGAGCAAGACGTCAAGGAAAGCTAATTTACCCTCCGTTTCAGTCTCCATAGTGAATTTTATGTTGGGGTGTACGGAGTTTAGATGTGTAAGGAAGTCAAGGAGTTTATCCATACTTTGTGGCCAGATGACGAACGTGTCGTCCACGTAACGGAAAAAGCAAGTAGGTTTCCATTCGGATGACGACAGGGATTCCTTCTCGAAGTTCTCCATGTACAAATTCGCTACCCATGGCGACTCCCTCCGTTTGTTTGTAGTATTCTCCATTAAAAAGAAAATAGTGGAAGTCAAGACATGCCTAAAAAGTTCAGTGGTCTTCTCTCTCTCGCAGGCGTACCCTCGTAAACAAGGAAACGTGGATATTTTGATTATCAAATACGCCGGGAGAAACTCAAGAATCACAAGACCGCAGTTATTTTCCATGTACATAAATGACCTGGCGCACAGGGTGGGCAGCAATCTTCGGTTGTTTGCTGTGGTCTTCCGGAAGGTATCGAAGTTGAGTGATTGTAGGAGAATACAAGTTGCTGTGATGAATGGCAGCTGACACTAAATGTAGAAAAACTTAAGTTAATGCGGATGCGTAGGAAATCCAAACCCGTAATGTACAAATAGAACTTTAATAGTGTATTACTTGACAGAGACCCGTCGTTTAAATATCTAGGCGTAACGTTGAAAAGCGATATGAAATGGAACCAGTGTGTAAGGCTTGCATAGAGTAGGCGAATGGTCGACTTAGGTTTATTGCGAGAATTTTAGGAAAGTGTGGTTCATCTTTAAAAGATGACCTCATACAGGACATCCGTGCGACATATTCCTGAGCGTATCTCAAGTGTCTGGGAAGACACCGAGGCAATTCAGAGACAGGCTGCTAAATTTGTTGCTGATAAATTTGAACAATACGCAAGTGTTAGTAGATGCTTCGGGAACTCAAATGGGAAACCTTGGAGGGAAGGCGACTTCTTTTGGAGAAAAGCTATTGAGAAAATTTAGAAAGCAGGCATTTGAAACTGACTATAGGACGATTCTACTCCCGCCGACGTACATTTTGCCTAAGAACCGTTAAGATACGATAAGATAAGGAAACTCCGGACTCGTACGGAGGTATACAGACAGTCGTTTTTCTCTCGCTACATTTTCCAGTGGTAAAGGAAGGGCACCCTTCGCCACGCACCAGACTGGAGATTGCAGAGTATGTATACAGATGTAGATGTAGATTATCTGTTTAAATAAACAGAAAGGTAACCGCGGGTACAAGTTGCAAGGTTTGTTTGGAAACCGAGGTAACTGGACCCTCCGTTGATGAAAGAAACCCCACTTCACCCTCACGAAAGAAATTCGTCATTCCTTATAACATTAGTGTTCTGGGTAAGTGAAGTGAATGAAGTTGTGTGTGGAAGTACAACGATGACTGAGAACGTGGGTCCATCTTTGGAACGCATTACAGGAACAGTTCTGCGTAACACGGAAAGGATCGATTACTGCTGCTACAATGGCAGCTTATCAAGATTTAAGTGAGTTTGAACTTGGTGTTATAGTCGGTGCACGAGCGACGTGACAAAGCATCTCCGAGGTAGTCATGAAATGGGGATTTTCCCATATGATCATTTCAGGAGTGTACCATGAACATCAAGAATATGGTAAAACATCAAATCTCCGACATCGCTGCGGCCGGAAAAATATGATACAATATCTGGACAAGCGACGACTGAAGACAATCGTTCAACGTGACAGAAGTGCAAACCTTTGGCAAATTGCTGCAGATTTCAGTGCTGGGCCATCAACAATTATCAGCGTGCGTACCGTTCAACGAAACATCATCGGTATGGGCTCTCGGAGCCGTAAGCTCAGTCATGTACCCTTGATGTTTGCACGACACAAAGCTTTACACGTCGCCTGGGCCCGTCAACACAGACATTGGGCTGTTGATGACCGGCAACATGTCTGGTCGGACGAATCTCTTTTCAAATTGTATAGAACGGGTAGAGGTATATGGGTATAGAGACAAACTCATGAATCCATGGACCCCGGATGTTAGCAGGGGACTGTTCAAGCTGGTGGAGGTTCTGTAATGGTCTGGTGCGTGTGCAGTTGGAGTGATGTGGGCCCCTGATACGTCTAGATACAACTTTGACAGGTGACACGTCGTAAGCATCCTGTTTGATCACCTGCATCCATTCATGTCCATTGTGCTTTGCAACGGACTCGGGCAATTCGAGTAGGACAATGCGCACTGCACACGTCCAGAATTGCTACAGAGTGGCTCCAGAAATACTCTTCTGAGTTTAAACAATTCCGCTGGCCACGAAACTCCCCAGACATGAACATTATTGAGTATGTCTGTGACGCCTTGCAATGCACCGTTCAGAAGAGATCTCCACCCCTCGTACTCTTACCGATTTATCGACAGCCCTGCAGGATTCATGGTGTCAGTTCCCTCCAGCACTACTTCAGACATTAGTCGAGTCCATGCCATGTCGTGTTGCGGCACTTCTGCGTACTCGCGGGGCAGTACACGATACCAGTTTGTTTGCCTCTTCAGTGTATACAGGGTGTTACAAAAAGATACGGCCAAACTTTCAGGAAACATTGCTCACACACAAAGAAAGAAAATATGTTATGTGGACATGTGTCCGGAAACGCTTACTTTCCATGTTAGAGCACATTTTATTACTTATCTTCAGATCACATTAATCATGGAATGGAAACACACAGCAACAGAACGTACCAGCGTGACTTCAAACACTTTGTTACAGAAAATGTTCAAAATGTCCTCCTTTAGCGAGGATACATGCATCCACCCTCCGGCGCATGGAATCCCTGATGCGCTGATGCAGCCCTGGAGAATGGCGTATTGTATCATAGCCGTCCACAATACGAGCACGAAGAGTCTCTAAATGGTACCGGGGTTGCGTAGACAAGAGCTTTCAAATGCCCCCATAAATGAAAGTCAAGAGGGTTGAGGTCAGGAGAGCGTGGAGGCCAATGAATTGGTCCGCGTCTACCAATCCATCGGTCACCGAATCTGTTGTTGGGAAGCGTACGAACACTACGACTGAAATGTGCAGGAGCTCCATCGTGAATGAACCACATGTTGTGTCGTACTTGTAAGGGCACATGTTCTAGCAGCACAGGTAGAGTATCCCGTATGAAATCGTGATAACGTGCTCCATTGAGCGTAGGTGGAAGAACATGCAGTACATACTGACCAAATTAAAATGAGCTCTAACATGGAAATTAAGCGTTTCCGGACACATGTCCACATAACATCTTTTCTTTATTTGTGTGTGAGGAATGTGTCCTGAAAGTTTGGCCGTACCTTTTTGTAGCACCCTGTATAACAGGTCTAATGGAGAACCTTGGAAGAGGTGTGGTTGTTTCTAAGAAGATAGCAACGCCAGAGGACTACATCGGACTGCAGAAAACACTGTAAATGGTTGATGGTTTGTGCAGTGACGGGCAATTGACACTAAACTTAAGCAACTGTGAAATATTGCTCATAATCTGGCGAAGAATTGCAGCAGTGTACGATTACCCTACTGCTGACATATCACCAGATATTGTAACTATTGTAAAATAACTAAACGTAAACATCATGAACGAGCTAAAGTAAAATGACCACATGAACGAAATAGCAGTAAAAGCTATCCACGTAAGATGTGGCTTAGAGTATACTTGCTCGTTCCTTTCTTGAGAATCGCTTCTCAGTCTGTGGCCCATTACGAGGCTGGATTACTGGAAAGGAGAGTCAGCATCCAACAAAGAGCTGTGTGCTATGTTACAGGATTGTTATTCAGTCCAGTGGCAGACGCTACACGAGAGGCGTTGTGCATGACGGAGAGGTTTGCTACTGAAAGTCCGAGAGACTGCGTTCTAGAAAGAGACGGACAACATATTACTTCCTCTCACATACCTCTAAAACAATGACCGTAACGAGGTTCAAATGGCTCTGAGCACTATGGGACTTAACAGTTGTGGCCATCAGTCCCCTAGAACTTAGAACTACTTAAACCAAACTAACCTAAGGACACCACACACATCCATGCCCGAGGCAGGATTCGAACCTGCGACCGTAGCAGTCGCGCGGTTCCGGACTGCGCGCCTAGAACCGCGAGACCACCGCGGCCGGCCGTAACGAGGATATCAGAGAAATTGGAGCTAATACGAAGGCAACCGGAAACCATTTCGCCCTTGGCGAATGGAGCAGCGAAGAAGGAAGAGATTATTCTACCAGAACTACCGTCTTCCGCTCACAAAAAGGTGCCTTGAGGAGTGTAGATGTAGATGAAGTACAGAGCGTTTCACAATTCGTGTTACACACTTCTAGAATTTTTAGTGGATCAAGTGTTACGATAGAACCTATGTCCGGGAACGTAATCCAACGACGCTACAGAACCTCAAATATACAGGTGTCGGTGCCTGTAAATATGTTTGTATACAAAGTGATTCCATGATGATGTTACAAACTTTCAAGGATAATAGAGAAGAATAAATGTATCAGTTTGAGATAATGGTCCCTAATTTGTAAAGGATTGAGTCAAAAGGTATAAGCGAAAAACATCCTGATGTCTCTGACAGTGGGATAAAGGTGTCGGTACTGTTGTTGCTAAAAATTTAGGGTATGCGACTTTCAGAAGTGATAGTATGGATCAAGTCAAGAAAAAAGTCTAGTGAACATGGGTATGGAAATGCGTACCTTAAGAGCTATGAGTACTTGTTCAGTAGAGGAAGTCTGTTTCACACTAGCGAAGATGAACAAGTCCTCACAGCTCCTCAGGTATGCATTTTAGAGCCTATGTTTACTGGACTTTTTTTTCTTGTTTTGGTCTATACTACCACCTCTGAAAGCTGCCTACCCTACATTCTTAGGAACAACAGTACCGGTAGATGTATTCCACTCTCATAGGTATCAGAACGATTTTCGCTTATAACTTTCGACTCGTTCGTTTCCAGTAAAGGGACCCTCACCTCCAATTGATATATTTCTCCTTCTCCATGATCCTTGAAAGTTCGTAACACCATCACGGAATCACCATGTAGATACATACATATTCAGGGGCTGGCGCCTAATGCTTTGACGCTGTGTAGCGTTGTTGGATGACGTTCCCAGACTTAAGTTCCTATGCAAAAAGTGATCTACTACGTGCCTTCTACAACCTCGAGAACTGTGTAACATGAATTGCGAAACCCTATACACTTGGGATTAGGTGTAGAGAAGGTGAAGATAGCTTCCCTGAATCCTCATAGCGGATATTAGTCGACTATTCATCTTCTCTGCTACTGACTCCTTCCGCTGCATTTCTTGTCATTTCGCAGCGTTGCAAACACCCTGCGTTTCTTAACATAATTACGTAGAGAAAACAAGTTTCTGGCTCTCTGGCCCACGCAAAGTGAGTGAGATATCATTCTCGTTTGAGCGCCACATTTGGGTGGGATGTTGCCATCTCTTTGGCTGCACCCTGCCTGATACATTTTGGGAAAAAAGGGGCCCCTGCAAAGGAAAGGAGCCGTCGGCGCCTTTATGGGGCTTCTTTCAGCTCTGCTCGTGTAGACAGGCCGCACCCACAGACGCTGCACAATGCCGTCCTCTCTCTCTCTCTCTCTCTCTCTCTCTCTCTCTCTCTCCCCCCATCTTTTTAGTTGCCTTTACGGCTTTCTCCTCGCGTGAGATGTTGCCGTCATCCATCTCGCTTCAGGGTCATTAGTCTTTTGCGCAGAGGGACCTCCTCCCTGTGTTCGGGCGAGATTATTAATCTTCGAGTCGCAGACCACTGCATTTCCAGGCGAGCGCGTGTCATCGCCCCAGGGGGAGCAAATATCTCACCGCGCCGCTGAGTATTGAGGGAGGAAATATGCGAAATGGAACTCGAGAATAAAGCCCTGCAGTACTCGAATGTGTGGGCCTAATTAAGAACTGCTCTCAGTGCAAGAAAACCGACAAGTCCGTTCCTTGTAGCGTGATGTCTATGGAACAAACATCTCTCTCTCTCTTTCTCTCTCTCTCTCTCTCTCTCACTCACACACACACACACACACACACACACACACACACACACACACACACATACACTGATTCAGCTGCTTCGCGTCCAAAACTATCATCCAGCGAGTCAATAGAGCACATGCTCTCCACTGGTGATCGAGGTAAAGTCGCGAACACTGAATAACGAACAACAGTGCGAGACGTTTCACCCATGGTCTGTCAGTGTAACAAGTCATGTCTGCCACCGATGAGGCGTCCTCGTGGCAGGGCCACTGTCTATAACTTCGACATTCTCCAGCGTCGTTGGATAACGTTTCTGTCCTCGATTTGTTCCACAAGACACCCCCTAGAAGCCCTCGAAGTTCGTCGCAACATTTCTGGGACACCCGCTATAGCGTGTTTCAAAGTCTCCGCATAAAATATCTAGGGGTGATAGGTCACGTCATGACTAGCAACGTATGTAGGAGACAAACTGTTCGCTGACATTTACCGGTGATATTAGGCCTCTTCCTATTGTAATCTTCGGAGCTGGGATGACGCTACCAGGGTCTATTAACCAGGGTACTATCTACCCCAGTAAATTGCCAGAATGACTTTCAACAAGAGAAGCGGAGAGAGGTATTTTAGAACCTCGAGTAAGCCCGCTCGTGCGGAGAAGATAACAGGTGACACACGCTGCATATGAACGACTCAGTATGTTTGCGCTCTGCTACCTGTTAGGGTCATAACCGATTATAAAAGGAGCCTAGTATTGCTGAGAAGTAGTGGCAAGAATTTTCTCTCGGGCAGTAGTACTGCCCCTACCGCTCTCTTTCAGCAGTAGACCTTTGATGCGAAGACCATGAAGCTCCCTGCATGTATAAATAGTGTAGGTAAAATAAAAATGGCCTGGAAAATACTTCATGTACCTTAAGATAGGCCACCCAACAGTTGAACCGCACCTTTGGCAGATGATATAAGCTGGGTGGTCTATCTTAAAATGTATCAAATATGTCTCCCTCCCACAACGTGCATAAGCAGACGCAAACACAAGAACATACACGAAGACAGAGAGAGACTCACACACAGAATATCAGTTTTATGTAATAAATACGTGAAATTTGACACTGTAAGCAGCATTATTATTTTACTGTTCTTTGTACTTGCTAGAACACAACATAAAATCTTCTCTTAGATCACTTCAGGGAAATGGTACGTGATGCAAGTACGGCCGGAAAAGAAATGTGTGAGAAATGAAAGGTATTTAATTCAAATTAATTTATATCCTTGTTAAGACCTATTACCTAGTACTTGAAAATATGTCGTATGTGTTGCAGTTTTCATCACGTAATAATGTAATTTTTTTCATTATATAGGCACATATTGCTTACAGTAAAGAAACATAAAAGTAACAATGAGTTAAAAATGTTATTACTTTTTGGGGCAGGTTAGGAAGGCATATTTAGGAATGGGGCCAACAACTTACGCATTTCTGACTAAAATTTCTTTATTTGTAAGTTTCCGTGTTGCTGTGTTTGTTTGTATTTCTGTCTCTAATATTATTCTACGTATTTGTACAGTAGAAAGGTATTTACAGCGAGATTGCTCTTCTTCAGCCTAATGGCAGTATCTACGTAAGTTTAGGATCTGTACTGAATTTTTTGTTGTCTTGTCTTGTTCTGCCCGACAGTTCCATACATTTCCTGCAACAAGTCGAAGATACAAATCGTTTGTCCCTCATTAACTGCAAGAAAACCACCTGAAGATGGAGTTCTAGTGCCCCGAAACACGTTCTGGGAAGTATGACAAATGTGACTGTTTGCAATAATTAATATTTTCCATTGATATTCAAAGCGGTGAAACTCAGCCTAAAATGTTTGCATTTAAAGTTAAAACTATATTGAGATTTTATGACTGAGTGTCTATAACGACATTACGTTCATCTTTAAAGTACAAATTCACAGCAGGGAATTTATCCTCGTGGCGACTCTTCGTTTATCCGGGCGCTGTTGTGCGCCGCAGAACCGGCCGTATCTCTCCTCGTACCATTCTTCATCACACTCCCAGCACAGCCCCAGCTGAATGGAACGTGAGCAAATGCTTGTGTTTCAGTTAATCGCCAATTAAAATGAAGAATTAAAAACAAAATACTGATCTCGAAGACACGAGGTTGGTCATCTGTATTTTAACAACAACAACGAAACAAAAACATTTTTGGTCCAAATCGTTTTATTGTTTCCCAAAAAAATTCGTCAATAAAATTTACATACTTGTGCGTGCATTCTAACCACTCCTGACAACACTTACACCCACACCTACCTCTACACTCCGTAAGCCGCCTCGTCAATCATCCGCACTTCCTCCTCCTACTGTTCCAGTGGCGAATGGTTCGCGGGAATAACGACAACCGGTAAGTCTCCATGTGGACTCTAATGTCTCTGATTTTACCTTCACGGTCTTTTCGTGAGATATAGGAGGTAGTACATTGGTTGCCTCTTTTTAGATACGCACACTCTCGGAACTTCTACAGTAAGCCACACCACGATGCAGAGCGTCTTTCTTGCATCCCTGTGACGCTTTCACGCTTACTAAATGAACCTGTAAGGAAAGGTGTTGCTATTTTTGGATATTATCTGCGGTGCAGTTCCCATACCGACCAGCCCTATTCAAGTATTGGTGGCAAAGTATTTCGTCAAGCTATCTCCTTTGCAGCGGGAATAGACGTTTTTAGGACTCTTCCAATGAATGTTGGCGTGGCATATGACTTACCTGAGATTTGTTTCATGTGGACGATCCACTTGACATCAGTCCACACCTACACTTTCGGATGTTTCATGGATGTGATTGCTTCTACTGACTGTTCTGCAATCGTGTACTCATACATTAATTGGACATTCTGGCTATTTATGTGCAATATGCTCAATGTGCTTACGATGATCGTCAACTTCCAGTCCTTGCACCAAACGTCGATCCTCCCCACTTCGCAACAATTTTCTAGTGTAGCTACCACCTTGCATACAACACCATTATCTGCGAAACGCCTCATGGAACTACTGATGTCTTCCAAGTCGTTCGTATACTCGACTTCGAGGGGCTGGGTAAGGTGTCGCAAGGAACAGAACGAGGATAGGAGTCCTTATCCGGAAACGTCATCCAGTGACGCTAGACAGTGTCGAACTTACAGGCGCCTTCTGATAGGACACCCATTCGGCTGTAAACGTAGCTTTTTACGGTGAAGAACTCTGGGCGGAACGTTCGCAGCGTTATCTCTCATTCAGTGACCTCGACTGACTGCCACGATTGTCACTGGACACTGGAGAATATGGAGCTATCTTCTGCATAGACAGGCATTGTCTACTATGGATGCAATGCTCTGTTGCCACGGTGGATACCGGTATCGGCCACTGGATTACATCCACAGTTTTTCTACCGTATACCGAGAAACATTGGAGATTTTAGTTGGTTCTGTAGGAAAAATAAACTGCAGATGGAAACCAGGTCCGAAATCGTCGTCCAGGGAATCACATTCATACGAGAGAAAGCCTGTTAACGCAGCAACCAGCTGCAACTTCCCCACTGGCGATTGTGTCAGTCAGTGGCGCCTCTGAACAACAAACGACATTGCGAGACCCTCCGCCTACGGTCCGTCAGCATACAGAGTCACGTTTGCTGCTGAGGGGATGGACTGGCGGCAGGGGCCGGCGCCTGTAACTTCTACGCCCTGTAGCATCGTTGGATGACGATTCTGGACACGGGTTCCTATCCTCATTTTGCTCCTCAAGACACCTTGAACATTCCATCGAAATATGTCTGTATAATTTTGAAATACCCCCACACAATGTGAAAAATAATAGTCCTATAAAACTTCATTGGGGAATGCCCGAAGTTACTTTTACGTTTCAAGATTTCTCTCTGTTGATAATGACATGCTGTTGTTTTGTTTGCAAGAAAGCCTTCATTTCAATCACACAGCTAGTCTGATATTCCGTACGCTGTTTATTTTGTTCATTAGGTGGCTGTGTGGAATTGTTTGGAACGCCTTACTGAATTCAGGGAACACGGCATCTGTCTGGACGGGTGAATCTACTGCTTTCTGGGAAGAACTGAACGAGCTTGGTTTCAAATGATCGCTTTCTTTCGGAACCCATATTGATTCCTACATAGGAGCGTTTCGGTCTCCAGAAATGTGTTTGTATGGGAGTATAAAAATGTTCCAAAGTTGTACAACAGACCGACGTCAGAGATACAGGCCTGCCTGTATATGGCTCTGAACTTGGTACCTGGAAAACACCGTTCTGGAAGGATTCAACAGCTCCGTTCTCAAAATGGCTGACCACGCATTTTCTCTTTGACATAAGGGAAGAAAAGGAAGTTGTTAACCGATAAATCTGGTGAATTTGAGCAACGAGATATAAACTTCGATGTTTTTTCCGTCAAGGAATTAACTGGTTCACGTAATATGTGAGAGCTGGCGTCGTCATGACAAAGACTGATGCCGATATCATTGATGACTTGTGGAAAACAAAGTATTGTAAACCATTCAGAGTTGTAGATGTTGTTCGACTCCTAAAGCATAGTATAACCGTAGCATTAAGCCATGATTTTCTGGGGAGACCTTCTTGAACGAATCGTTTTTCTGGATTTTGCTTCATCTTGGAATATCCAAGCAGGTGACTGCTGCTTGGTTTATATCTGGTTATATCTGGTTTAGATCTTTGTTACGATTTTGTATACGGGTACTACGTATCCTTGGTCGACTTCCGTCTGAACATTCCATTGTAACAAATTAAGCGGAATCCCTTCCACCAAATTAATCGAAATCCACCACGGACAGATTCTTTTCACAAGTACATGTGAAACCTAATTCACTCCAATTTTCGATATGTCTCGTCTAACAGTGAGTCGCATGTCGACTGATTGGAATTACGTTACACCCAGTGCGGATGGGTGTTGCAGTAACGAAGTATCTGGGTCGTCCTCCCAGAAATTCAGAGACACAGCAGTGTCAAAATTCTCCACAACACCCATTAACAGCTTTTTCTGACAGTGATCAATAACCAAAAGTTGAACGAATAAATTGAACGAATAAGTTAAACGAATCGATTTGAATGTGCTGTAGCCTCCAGAAGATGTGCGATGCAGCCTACACAGAAATGCGTCGAGCTGCCAACATAGTCAAGTTAGTCTCTAAAGAGGCCACACTCCAAAAGAGCTATGTTGCACATACGCTTTACGTCACAAAAATTGTTCCAAAGTGTACATCCATCCTCATTACATGGATGTAAGCAGACACATGCTTCCATTAAGCAGTTAGTTAGACAGTACCTCAAGACAATAACAAGGACAGTATCAAAATGGTTCAAATGTCTCTGAGCACTATGGGACTTAACTTCTGAGGTCATCAGTCCCCTAGAACTTAGAACTACTTAAACCTAACTAACCTAAGGACATCACACACATCCATGGCCGAGGCAGGATTCGAACCTGCGATCGTGGGGATCGCGCGGTTCCAGACTGAAGCGCCTAGAACCACTCGGCCCCCACGGCCAGCAAGGACAGTATCATCAGTGTCTCAGGAATTATATAAAGCCATCGCCAAGAACACCCAAACTAGATATTATTCCGTTGATGTTAGTCATCGTTCACTGGCTCTAGGACTATACCAGGTTTAAAGACATGTCCGTGCAAGAGGACACTGGAAAAATTCATGGTGGCCTAGAAATGTTGGGACAAGCTTCTAGTGGTCTTAGAGTGTATCCTGAGGAACAAATCGAGGACAGGAACCTTCTCCGGTAACGTCATCCAGCGACGCTGCAGTGCGTCGATGTTATAACCGCCAGCACCTGCCACTCTGGCACCCTTCGGCAGCGAACGTGACTTTGTACACTGACGGACCGTAGACGGAACGTCTCGCAGCTGATCGCCACGATCGCCAGTGGAGAGAATGCCTTGTCTCCTATGAACTTGACGCTCCTTGCATATGTGGATGATGGCTGCGGACAGAGGTATCCATCTGCAATTTATCTTGTATGCCTAGAAACGAAAAACATTGGACATTTTAGAGGGGTCAAGGAGAAAAGTGCTAATAGAACCTGTGTCTGAAACCATCATGCATAAAGGCAACAGAGTATCACATTCGTAGGGGACAAGTCCTGTTTACGCTCTAGCTAGCTCCATCTTCTCAGCTGGTGGTAGTGACAGTTAATCACGATTGCTGAAAGACGAACAACACCCCGAGGCGTTCCGTCAACGTACAAAGTCACGTTTGCTGCTGAAGAGGTGCCACAGTCGCAAGACGCCGGCGCCTGTAACTTCGACGCTCTGTAGCGTAATTGGATGACGTTTCCGGGCACGGATACCTATACTAGATTTGTTCCTCACGACTCCTTCTACAACCCTCTCAAAGTTGGTCGCAATAATCACGCAGAATATTCACTCTCCAGGTAAGTATTTTAAAATTATGTGAATGAATCATTCTAAGTTGCTGCTAATTTTGGCCCTGTCCAAAACCGCGTAAAGCCAGCCATGTGATGACGCAACTGCTTTATGAGGTTCGAGGTTCTCTTCCTGCAGCATTTATATGTTTAACGCCATGTGCATTTGGCAAGTACAACATAAGCATTCTTGATGAGTTAGGCCTGCTTGAAAATGGTATGGACTCATCCAACGTGAAAAATCACGTGATATTTTCGTTTTTCACAACAGTGCTTCTTTAAAATCTCAGTGCAAAGTAACTGCTCAGTCAATCTGCGACCTACCGTATTGCGAAGGAGGCCCCGAGTGTCAGAGAGCCACAATATGTGTCACTGATGTTGCCGATGACGCTCGCTTGTCACGCAGACGCCCAATGCAATGATGGCGTGTGAGTGACGTCACCCTCAGAGATTATGACGAAGGCTGACAAATGAATTATCACGTGTCTCGCCACATGTGCATTCTACATATTTAGCACAAGCAACGTTACTGTTTGCTTTACTTTGAAGAGGCAGCTATGGATTTAACATCGTAAACACAATGCATTCATAACAAAGTTGGATACCTGAAAATACTTCTGTTTGTCCGTAAGTTGAGTAAAATCCCCTCGAAGATGAATAGCGCATGAAAAAGGGTGCCTGAAATCTTCTCGCTACGTATTGATGCGTAAATGAAAGCAGCCGAGCACCACAGTGAAACCAGGAGCGCCCACATGTATTCATGCAGGGACCAAGAATTTTCCCCACACCGGCGATTTAGAAATTTTCAGGACGCTATTACCTGCTTATCATTCTCTGCTACTAGTTTTACAGTATTCTTTCAGTACTTGGTCAATTTTCTAAACGTAAACGAGCCAACATTATAGCTAGTATAAGACCTGTTTTTACATGACAAGATTTAATGTTTTCCAGCCATTTCGGTTATTTTCTGTCGGTCCCCTCGTTAGCACTATCCGCTCGATCAGTTGTTTTCTCGCCAAAAATTTTTCAAAATGTTCAGGTGTCTGTGAAATCTTATGGGACTTAGCTGCTAAGGTCATCAGTCCCTAAGCTTACACGCTACTTAACCTAAATTATCCTGAGGACAAACACACAGACACCCATGCCCGAGGGAGGACTCGAACCTCCGCCAGGACCAGCCGCACAGTCCATGACTGTAGCGCCTAAGACCGCTCGGCTAATCCGGCGCGGCCAAAAATTTTTGTATAGATAACTTTTCCTATATTTTACACTTTTTAACCACTACCACGAGCTGCTTCATCGATTTTCAAACCGATTCACCTGGAGACTACATCTTGTTGCCAAAATGCATAATGTGAAACCATACAGTTTTTGTAACATTTACATAAGCATCCTGTTTGATCACCTGTGTCCATTCATGCCCTTTGTGCTTTGCAACGGACTCGGGCAATTCCATCAGGACAATGTGACACCCCACACGTGCAGAATGGATACAGAGTGGCTCCAGGAAAACTCTTCTGGGCTGAAACACTTTTGCTGGCCACGAAACTCCCCAGACATTAACATTACTGAGCATATCTGAGATGCCTTGCAACTTGCTGTTCGGAAGAAATCTTCACTCCCTCGGACTCTTACGGATTTATGGACAGCCCTGCAGGATTCATGGTCTCAATTCCCTCCAACAATACTTCAGACATTAGTCGAGTCCATTCCATGTCGTGTGTCAGGACTTCTGCGTGCTCGCGGTTGCCTTACATGACATTAGTCTGGTGCACCAGTTTTTTTGGCTCTTCAGTGTATAACGCATTTTATTTATGTTGTATATTTTAGCATTTTATCGTTATTTTCAAATAATTTTAGTGATATTTTTCGAAGTAGAGGTTTGAAAAAAGGATCTGATTTCGAAACTGCATATTTATGGATAAAAGCATACTACGAACATGGAGTGAAGTGCAAAATACAATATCTTTAATTTTTTAAGCTGTGCTATTATAAATGCTCTATGTGTACACCATCATCAGTGTAAACAACATGTAGGTGATAACTAAATTCGTCATAAACTTTACGCAAATTATCTGCTTCTACAGAAGGGGTAAAGGGGAGACGAACACACTTTCCTTCACATATACCCCAAGAAGAAATCGCAATGGGTCATATCTGGCTTCCTTGGAGGCCAAGAATGCAGAGCAGTGTCTAGTGGTCCCGTGTAGCGTGTACAGCTCTCAGAGCGAGTCTCATTGAGGAGCTGTCGTACGCTTCTCTGACAGAGTGGTGCAGCTCCATCCTGCTGGAAAATGTCGTCGGGTTTCTCCTGAAGCTGTGGAGAAGCCAATACTGCAGCATTTGAAGATAGCTCATTCTAGCTACTATGTTTTACTTTGCGATGTCGACCTGGACTCTTACCTTTGCACAAGTATCCTGTATCTTCAAATTGGCGATACGAACTAAGAATGTTTTCGTGTGCAAGTGGATTAATGCTAAAATGCTGAAGAAAAGTACGCTGAAGCGAAATCACTAAATCACTCTTACCAAACTGCAGCACACAGAACACCTTCAGTTGAGTGGACGCCATACTACTACTTACTGACGGCTAACTGTGAATGCACATTGTCTGACATCTAACGCCAGTTTCCTGAAACTCTATTCGTTCAGGCGGCATACATTTCCTTGCCGGCATGTCCCATGTACCGTCCAAATTCAGGTCCCTCTTTCTGAAACGGTCTATATTTTAGTTCACAAAAAATTTCGGCGCTGAGGTTACAAGTCTTTTCTCACATTTGCAAACTAAATGAATTATCAATGGGCAGCTGACAGTCCGCTTCTAACTCCCCTCCCCCTCCCCGCCCCACCGCAACCACGCTAGCAGCGCCCCTGACTCAAACTGGTCGGCAGATTTGGTTGCTCTGGTCACTGTTTTGCAGAGGCCATCCGGCACGTACCGACCACAAAACTGGCTGTCGCGCCGCTGCGTCTGAGAGCCACGGATGCGAGTGGAGGTGGGGAGTCGTTCCACTCCCGGGGCCACTGCCAGAGCCTCCACCTGCAACGGGCCGAAAAGCGGCGAGTGGCCGAGCCGGCACGCGACCCTCGACTGCGGGGCAATATATCTCCCGGAATTACGGCGCCGGCGGCTGAGCACGACGCCCCTGTCGCAGTCACGTTATTATGCTGCACAAATTTCCCTGCTGTCACAGCGTTCCACTGGCAGCGGGTCGCGTAGTACCTGCGGGTACATTATAAAACCACTGTTCCGTCGACAGCGAGTAGCCCCCAAACAGGCAGATCTGGATAAAGTTAAATACCTCTTTCGTGAATGCCACAATGTCAACTGTTACACAGTTCCTGTGAAGGCAGATTGACAAATGCTGGGTGGCTGCCACTTGTAACGTTGTAGTCACATACCACTGTGTCATGCTTAGAGGTGTAGAACTACTGCAGGCTACTGTACACTACGGTAGTTTTCCTGGTGGCCTTGGTTAGTTAAGACCGTAAGCGCATTACCTGTATGTCAGTTGTGTTGCATACCTATCGGGCGTTACGTCATTTCGACGTCTTCATCTGCATATGCAACCAGCAGCTTATTACGTACATTCCCCCTTAGACGTCGCGTGGCTGCCGCCAGTACCGCTTTCTTGTAGTGTAATCTTTGCCATGGATTTCCCTTTGGCCTGCCGCGAGTTGATTGCTCACAGCGGGTTCGGCTGTTTAAATCTGCATCGTCGACGCAGGAGTCTCACTGTGTGGTCTGTCGGTTGCGGTTACAACGCGGTTGGAAGACTGGCACATACTTGGTGCGCATGCACACTGCGCGTGGTATTACTGGAGTGCTGCGTCCGGAGGCGGCGGAAAGGTTTTGGGTTCCGGCACGAGGCGTGGTGTTTGATTTTTCTCGCCACGCAGCGCATATTGAGAACAAGAGATTTCCGGAGCATCCCCTGGCATTAACCGTTCGCCTGGTCATGTGGTGTGTGTTCTATTTAAACAGGTGCAATTGTGTGCTTCTATATGTTTGCTAATGTTTAACTATGTTGTCTTCAGTGACGAGTCTGATATGTCAAAGTTATGTCACACGTGACATGATAACGGGGCTTGGACTTTCCATATTAGTTTCCTACCACTTGATGACGGATCTGCAGCTAGACGTAAGAAAAGCCGGTGTGCTGCTCATTATTGAGTGACTAAAATTGTGGTAACCTTGGTGATTAAGTACCAAAATTTGCACCTTAATTAACGAATAACGAAGTACTATTCCATGAAAGTGTTGTTATGCTGGGATATTGCCCGTTTAAGGTAATACTCAGCTGTCGCTATTACGTTTCAAGGAACAATCTTAATTACACGTGTACTGCAGTGTTTAAATGGATTCTTAAGGGGGTGAGTTTAAAAACTTTTTGACGAGCCTTCTTGTTTCTATGTTATTTTTATTCTTTTATGTAATTTGAATGTGCAATCGCAAGTGTGCTGTTGTAGTTTATTTGTTTCAGTTGGGCGGAGCGCAGTGTATTTCCTCCGGTACGGCGGGACGTGGCCCCGGGGCCTGACGACTTGGCAGGTGCCAGTGGAACAGTGTTTCGTTAGACCGGGCTCCGTGTTCCTGGCCTTCTGTTTCGATATCGTTCGCAAGTTGAGTATTGCTGTTCTCTTGGTTCCCGGCTCTGTCGTGTCGTTAAACTTTGTAGCTCGTTCTCCGCCACCTTGGCGGATGCATCTTCCTCGCGAAATATAAATTTAAACTTGTAAACAGGGTCACTCTGTAATTAGTGCCCGATCAGATTGCTGGAGGCTCCGCCTTATTAATTCTGTATTCCCTTATCAGCCATTTCATCACATTTGTAAGCTGTATGCTGATTGTAAAGTTTAGTTCTTATAAAAGAGTGTTTCATTTTCGTATGTTCTCAGGGAATGATTAGATGCCGATGTGGTGTTTTATCATTAATTGTTTGTTATTTAACTAACGCCTACCTGTACTGGCATTAACTGGATTATTCGTTAGAAGTTCGTGTGCCCGGTGTCTTCATTGCCGAGCGTTTAAGTTTTTGAAGTTGCCTCCTTGTTACTTGTGTGCATTATGTTACGCCTTAATGTTATACCTCGGTATGAATTTATGTTGCAAAATAGAAGTCATTGAACAGGATAGTCTTGTATTTACATCTACACAAATGTTTTTAACGTTTTATGAATTTGTTATGCCGATTTCAACAGTGATTTAAGAAAAAAATGTATTGTGCTTATAAAATTGATCGATTTTATTGTATTTAAATTGTGCAAGATAATAAACATTGTTCAATACAAACTGTGTGTGTTTGATTATGGCCCTACTGCTTCCTGCCGTATTATTGGATGCAAATAGCACGTCTCACCCCCAGAAACCGAAACTGGCGAACTGCCTGGAAACTGAGTGAGAATATATAAAGCGCTGCTTAGCACATGGCACATCTTTGTTCTATATGGTTATCCTCCTGTCTGTTACAAAAAACTGTAAATTGAAAATGTCAAGATTTATAATACAATATAGGGGTAGGAAAAAGGTAAAATTTATGAAAACGGCAAAACTAAAGCGTATCAGACATCACATGTGTACTTCATCGAGCTCATGTAAAACATGTTTCTATTTTTCATGAAGGTATCCATAATAACGGAAACTCTTCGCTTTGTTGAAGAACATTTTACTGAGTACAAAATAACAACAATAATTACTGTGGGTTAGATAGAGCAGCAATCAGTCATAGAATTAATGGTTGAACTGTGTAAGCATTCACTTGAGCACGAACAACTGCTACAATTCCGCACTGAATTGATAATGACCTGACGCAGGTCGAAATCTGATCTGCATTGTGACTATAAATGTCATATTACAGCAACTTAATTCTACGACTGATTGCTGCTCTATCTAACCCAATATAACCACAGTCGTTTCGTGCACCCACCCCATGGAGGGCAACCTAATAATTATTGTGTTTGAGCATGCAAACTGTACTTGCTTCGAAAGTAATTATTTTGCTTTCTTAAAACCACAGAAGTTACAACATCAACTAATTTTTAATACTTATAAAATTAAACTTTTTTTACAAAATCAGTCAATTATTAGTACCTATAAAATTCATACTTTTAAGGCTATAAACTACGTAATAGACTAACACTGAATGATACCCAGATGTAATTAAACGAAAAAAAAAAAACACAAAGGGAATTCGATGGCTTCCAGTTTCTTCTCAGTCATTCATTTATGTTTGTTTCTCTATCAATGCTACTGTTCCTTCTGGTAATCCTACCGTTTAATTTGTCATTTATGTACTTTACCAAAACTACCGAACAGTAGTTTTGGTTGAGCGCAATGCTAGCCATGATCGATAATTTGATTTGCTCATTTTTGGCCATGTCTGGGGAAAGAACATTTGTGGCTGGCTCTGGAGAAAGGTTTCAGTTTGTCTCATCTTTAAGCGGGTGGACCACGTGGCCACCTAGCGGTTCTAGCTCGGCCACAGGGTGTCCGTCACAGAGGCTCTGGGAACCGAAGTAGGTATCGCAGGCACTGCTTTTTGGAGAAGCGTTTGCAGCAAACCCCAGGCCTTCCGTTTTGGCTGCGAATGCAGGAACTGCCGCCTAGCCCCCGGAATATAACTGTGTGTGACGAGTTCACTTTCCTGTACGCAGGCTGTTAGCCCACCGTGGGAAAATTCGTTGCCTTCACTCCAAAATCTTGTTATCCAATCACACGAATCCTGTCTGGTACCACACTTTGGCACGAAGGGTTCGACCAATGAGAGGGACTATGCTGAAAATGATAGCAACTTCCTTCATTTCAAGACTCATTCAGTGGACAAAAAATGTGATATTAGTGCAGGGTTCCGATGTGTTCTGGAAGAAAGCGGAATTCTTGCTGCTCACTGTGGCAGTGGGTGGAGATTCTCCTTCGCTCCCTCCCCCCTGTGATGAATTTTTCGAAATAGGGAGAGGTAGTTTCAGAGGGGAGTACTTTTTGGACTTGCCCCGTGGAAGCCATCTGGGTCTCTCCTGCCCCATGATACGGTGGTTGTCTGCCTCCATCTCTGCTGCGAATAGCGCAGGTGGAGGAGCTACTGAAACGAGAGGATATTCGGCGAATGGACTGGTTCGCCGTTTACCCGACTTAAATCCAATCAGCACATGCGGGCTGTGTTGGGCAGACGTACTGCGACGCGGACTCTTGCACCAATGACCATCCAAGTTGTCAACGGCACTGGTGGCGGAACCGACTGTCAACCACAAGAGCTCCTGAGCAACTTCGTGGTCAGTACTGGAGCACGTGGCAGTGCATTCATTGCTGTATTTGGTGCTCACGCACCCTATTAAGAACTACGGTACACCATTTATACGGACCAGGGAACCATCATAAACCACGGTGACTTCAGAGTAATTATTGTCTTTGAAAAAACTGTCATTCCTGGACGTCTCATTCCGTATTTCTTTCAGTTACCTTCTGTACTATACTGTAGCAATTCTTTTCGAGATTAGTCCAAGTTTCGTGGAACTATGTTGCTTGGCAGTGACCCATTATGCGAAAATTACTTTCGTTTATAAGTTTTCGACTCCAGAAGCAGAAGTATGGTTTTAAAGACGAAGGTCCACTCCGAAGCAAAATTGGGATAAACTGCCAGAAGACAGTGTGAGTTCATCCTCTTGGGGAACACACTCTTCAGCATAATTTAGACAGATGTATCGAGGAGAAAAATGTCCACCTCCATACCCGAATGATCGATGTGACAGATCTTCATGCGGCGGACTCAGGTTCGAACGCCGGTGCTGTCCGAGTTTTTCCTTGGCGGGAGGACTGGACGGTGGGAGGGGGCACTCGTCCTCACAATACCAACTGAGGAGCTGCAAGACTGAGGGGTAGCGGCTCCAAGGTTGGAAGTTCAGCAGCAGCTGGAAGTAATGTGCACTGTCCCGATGCCCTTCCATACCGTATCTGATGATTAATGAATGAAGATGACACAGCGGTAGATCGGATACCGCGGGCTTCTTTTCTCCTTTTATACATAAGCAAAGCAGAGAGATTCAGCTGCATCATTGGGAGAATATAAATCTTCACCATGTGTGTACTGAGTACAGAACAGGAAGTATGGGGGCACAAAGAGGATTACGACATTACCGATAATGAGTCTGCAGTGTGGAAGGGAGATGTAGTTGTGAGAGGACGGGACTTTTTTTTCGGAGAACGCTTGCTTCAGCAGATCTGCCGCATTCGAGTTGACGGAATCCGGCTTCCGGGAGATGAGCTCGCAGCCCGTGCAGCGGCAACATTTAATCAGAGGCGACGAGCGCTTCGCGGAAGCGGCTATCGATCGTCCGTGTCGACTGTGTACACAAGCGGCGCTCGACTGAGTGGCGCTGCGCGGCTGCCACGAAATCCGCGCCCGCTGCGACTCACTTATTCAGGAGGGACCTTCGCGGCCGCGGCCGCCCCGCTGCCTCTGGAGGACGGCTGGCGAGCCGGGGCGCCGCCGCTCTGCCGCGTTGAGCGGGTCGGTTCTCTCTGCTGCCCACCGCCTGCCGGCTGGGGCGAGGGACAAGTCGAGTGGCGCGTCTTGCTGCGTCTCACTGCAGGAACGTTCAGAGGGATGGGACAAAGGTTCGGGATATACTGCACGAGTCTGCTTGTCCGCAGCTCGTGGTCTTATTTGGTAACCGTGATAGCGTTACGGAGATGTTTAACAAACTCAAGTGGCAGACTCTGCAAGAGAGGCGCTCTGCATCGCGGTGTAGCTTGCTCGCCAGGTTTCGAGAGGGTGCGTTTCTGGATGAGGTATCGAATATATTGCTTCCCCCTACTTATACCTCCCGAGGAGATCACGAATGTAAAATTAGAGAGATTAGAGCGCGCACAGAGGCTTTCAGACAGTCGTTCTTCCCGCGAACCATACGCGACTGGAACAGGAAAGGGAGATAATAACAGTGGCACGTAAAGTGCCCTCCGCCACACACCGTTGGGTGGCTTGCGGAGTATAAATGTAGATGTAGATGTTGTGGCTAGCGTTGCCGCCTCTGGGACACGGGGTCCCGGGTTCGATTCCCGGCCGAGTTGGGGATTTTCTCTGCCCGGGGACTGGCTGTTTGTGTTTTCCTCCTGCCTCTCCCCCTCCTCCTCCTCCTCCTCCTCCTCCTCCTCATCATCATCATCATCCACCTCATTCATGACAGTGGCTAGATTGGATTGTGTAAAAATTGGACTGTGTAAACACTGGGACTTTGTACGGGCACTGATGACCACGCAGTTGAGCGCCCCACAAACCAAACGTCATCATCACGAACCTACTTTCCGATCCAGATGTAACGCGACCAGCGAGTCGTTACGATTATCCACATTCACGTTTAGCTGTGGCTGTTGAAACACGTCTGCTTCGACTCGTTTCATTGATACCAGGCGGTTACTGTTAAGGTGTAGCTACTCACGATGGCCCAGTGTGAGCCGTAATTATCTTACGGCGTAATATGCTAATGCGTTAAAGAGGAACCGATTCATGCTGGAAAACAAATTAGTTCTAGTTATAGCCGTCAGGTGCAAATCTGGCGCTGTGCACTGTTTGTATGACTGTACGACGTCTACGCTGTCATTTGACAAGCCATAAAGTGAGTGAACAGTATGGCTATCGAGAAGAGAGACGGTGCACTGTTGGTGATACTGTTTTATGTGGACGACAGTGCTGCACTGAGTATCGCCGACTGAAAGGTCAGATAGAGCCCGATGTCATTAAGTGGTTTAAAAAAAGATGATAATGGTGAGCTTGGTGTGGCACCTGGAAGAGCAGGTGGTCCTATTCCGGTGGAAGTTACTGACAGGTTGCTGCTGCTGCTGTAAGTGTCCGTGCAGCGTGTGTCCCGGGTGCTACTAGCGCTCTGCAACTGAAACCTCATGACCCGCAGAAATGTTCAGATTTTGTCTGCCGTGGATCGAACTTGGTTGCATGTGGCCGGGCAGTATTCTATGGAGTGACGAGGCACATCTTACACTACAGTGTGCACTGAAATCACGGAATTGGCGAATTTGGGATACTGTTAAACAGCGCGTTGTGCACGAAGAGCCATTCCACTCGCCGTATGTGACTGTGTGCTGTGGACTCACAACTACTTTTATTACTGTTTCGTTCTTCTTTGAAGACAATACACCCAGACAGCCTGTCAGGTGTACTGTGACGTCTGCGCATTATCGACGCTTCCTTGTATGGGATGTGATATCTGCTTTGGAAGAGCGCAGCTGTGTGGAAACCACTGCTTTCTAGCAACATGGGGCAACACCTGATGTCGCTTTCCCAGTGAAATATCAGCTGAATACAACGTTCCACAAATTTGTTGTCTCCGGAGGTTTTGCTGATTCAAGACCTGCAAGATAATCTGATCAAGATCCACGCGACTTTTGGCCCTGGGAATATCAGAGAGAATGCGCTTCCCAGGGACATGTTCAGTTGAAGGGCAGTATACAGGGTGTTACAAAAAGATAAGGCCAACTTTCAGGAAACATTCCTCACACACAAAGAAAGAAAATATGTTGTGTGGACATGTGTCCGGAAACGCTTACTTTCCATGTTAGAGCTCATTTTATTACTTCTCTTCAGATCACATTAATCATGGAATGGAAACACACAGCAACAGAACGTATACCAGCGTGACTTCAAACACTTTGTTACAGGAAATGTTCAAAATGTCCTCCGTTAGCGAGGATACATGCATCCATCCTCCGTCGCGTAGAATCCCTGATGCGCTGATGGAGCCCTGGAGAATGGCGTATTGTATCACAGCCGTCCACAATACGAGGACGAAGAGTCTCTACATTTGGTACCGGGGTTGCGTAGACAAGAGCTTTCAAATGCCCCCATAAACGAAAGTCAAGAGGGTTGAGGTCAGGAGAGCGTGGAGGCCATGGAATTGGTCCGCCTCTACCAATCCATCGGTCACCGAATCTGTTGTTGAGAAGCGTACGAACACTTCGACTGAAATGTACAGGAGCTCCATCGTGCATGAACCACATGTTGTGTCGTACTTGTAAAGGCACATGTTCTAGCAGCACGGGTAGAGTATCCCGTATGAAATCATGATAACGTGCTCCATTGAGCGTAGGTGGAAGAACATGGGGCCCAATCAAGACATTGCGAAGTTTCTTCTGAAATTCGCAGGGCGCTGTCCTACTTGCTCGTGAGTTCTGCTCTTGTTCTGGTCTCGTTTCAGATCGATCAAGCACTTTAAGGTTGCTGTATCACATCTTGCTGTTGCTAATCCGTTGGCGAAATCGCTACACATTAAAATGTAATTGTCTGTGTTCATCTCGAAAGACCTTGGTTATCCGACGTCATGATTAGTCACGTTAAATGTTCTGCTATTTCTTGGCATTCCGACTGGAAATGGAACATAATTCTTTGTCTAAGAGTCTCAGTGACGGTTCTACGTGGACCGCAATATCCATACATGCTACTGATATCTATGATCATGCTAGATTCGAAACCATTATTCAGTAATAAGTTCGATTCCCTAATATCACTAGGTTATGTTCCCTGTAAGGTGTATTTTTGGGCTCAGTTTAAATTTCGATGATGACTGAGAAGGTTCAATGTACGTCTCCATATTCTGTAAAAAGAATGGGTTTCTAATGCAGCAAGTTATTGGCAAATCTGGTTTTCGTGTACCGTTGTTTCCAATATTCCTTATAATTTTGTTTTTTTCCAACCACATTCTTGCGTAACCACACGGCGTGGAGTACCCCATAAAATGATAACATGCTCAGTTTGACTGCACAGATACTTATAAATATCTTTTACATTTCAAAATGCCACAAGTATTGTTATAAAAGATGCTCATACCTAAACCTTCAGATGTCAGACACTCGGATCGTTACCAATCGTTGTATGTCGATAGCGTATCAATCAAAACTCCGATTTAGTTTGTAGTTGTGATGTTGTCCAGCATAAAAGGCGTAAACGTTAATTGAAAGTAACACTAGAACTACGGAGTGCATCAAGAACGTAACTTTAAGTACAAATCTTGCTTTCGTGGGGAAGCTGGTACAGCGTTAGGTCCTCGTACTCAGGATCCCGGGTCTCAATCACTAATGGCGCCAAATGTTTTTCACTGTATTACGCCTCAATGTATTATTTGTGTCAATGTTTTTATGATACGTAGAAGAGCTGTTTGGCGTTTACAGCAATGTTCTCTTGGCAGTCTGCTTCGTTTCTTTGAAAGTAGTAAACCTATAAAGTACATTTGTAATTTCACAGAATATACGATCAGAACAAAAATAAAGGAACAATTGCATCACAGGTGCGGAAGTAATAATAATAATAATTAATAATAAACAAAATAGTAAGGTGAATAAAAAGTACATAACGTTCAACTAGCGAAGCAAAAGCATACTGCCAAAACAACAAAGCTACAAACTCCGATAAGTCCTTTTACGTGGCAGGAAAATCTTTTCCCATATAACAATTTCACACGTTAACAGTTAAAAGTTATCATCATTGGGTTTTGCAAGAGGGACCTTTGATACGACGACCGAACACTCTACCTTCTCACCCACTCGTGATCGACAATACAGTTACTCACACATACGCTTTTTCTGTACTCCGTAGTTCTGGTGAAATTTTTAATTATCGTTTCCCATATCCTACTGGACTACAGCACACAGTACGAACTAAATCGGTGTTTTTGTTCATACTCTATTGACATACGTTTGCTACCGATATGAGTGTCTGAAATCTGGAAGTTTGGTTGTCACAAACGGTCTGAAAAGCTTGTAACTGTGTTGCAAGGTAGGCCGTGCCGAGAAATACTTGTTAAGAGAAAAAAACATGATACATTGCATTGTTTCCGAGTTAATTAGCATTGAAGTTAGCCAATCAGGCCATTACTCGGGGAAATGCAAGTGGTCTACCAGATACCATTAGTATCAGCTGTTCTCATAGCGTAGATGATAGCCTACGAGGCTGCTCAGCCTTTGGAAATGATATGGTTATAAGGGTCGAATCCGAGCCAGTTTTTGTATCGATCTACTCTTGGGGTTTATGGAAGCAAACTAACAACCCGTTAGGCGACACCGTCTCTGGCTGGCAGCTAGAAATCGTGCACGCAACCGCCTGATTGGCTAACTTCAACACTAATTAACTCGGAAATGGCGCAACATATCGAACCTTTCTCTTAACAAATATTTCTCAGCATCCTTAAAAACTTTTCAAACTGTCACCACCCCACATATTACGTGATTTTCTATCATTTTTTGATAAGAACATATACGGCAAGGTGATGTTCAGAATCGCAGCCAGCACATGATACTAATCAAGTCTCATCAAATGTTTAGAGAAAAGCTCTTTTTTGTGTTCATACGTCAGAGATTTTGCATTTAAATGACTTTCACTGTTTTCACATTCTCTTTCTTTCTTCTTTTAGTTGACCTTATCCCGTGTCTTCACGGGATCAGCATGTCAATCTGTACGTTGGCGGATCCATTCCTCTCACCAGCCCTTTCTGATGATGATGATGTTTGGTTTGTGGGGCGCTCAACAGCGTGGTTATCAGCGCCCGTACAATTACCCAATCTTTGCTCAGTCCAATTGCGCCACTTTCCTGGATGATGATGAAATGATGAGGACAACACAAACACCCTGTCATCTCGAGGCAGGTGAAAATCCCTGACCCCGCCGGCAATCGAACCCGGGACCCCGAGCTCGGGAAGCGAGAACGCTACCGCGAGACCACGAGCGGCCGACACCAGCCCTTTCTGCCCGGAACGGAATTCGTGTACCCCATACGTCTGCATCTGGTGTTATCCCAAGCGTAAGTGTGAAAATGTGTTTAGAATGTTTCTGAATCGTCTAACGGAGGCGAGATGTGGGTACCAGCCCAATATTCATCAATTCGGATGTGAAAAACTGTCTATGAGCCACATCCTGGCTGCCAGAATACTGGCCTTTGTCGTTAATGCACTGAGCTGATTCGATACGGGGTCAGTACGTCTCCCCGAATCCCGTAACTGTCATACTAATTCACACTGCTGTCAGTACAATCCACTGTGCGGAAGGCAGTGTGTAAGGCGATCAGCATTAAACGAAGAGTTTCACACTCTTCGCAGTCCGTTATCTCCACTTATTCCCCTCGAACTAGAAACTAACTATTTCTTTCTCAGAGTCGTGAGCGTGTTTTCCGCTGCGCTTACGAAGGCAAACACTTGTCACCACAAAAATTGTACTCAAGCGGGCTTTCACGAGGACACTCCCGACAATCGACTATAATCAGAAGTAATTAAAGTGCTTTAGTTCGAATAAGTAATATTAACAAAGACAACAGTTAGCCTTCACAGATGATCTAAAATATTGTGACCACCATTAACAGCGCGTTGGTCCATATTTGGAACGCAGTATTGGAGTTATCTGCGTGTCATGGATTCGGCCAGGCCTTGACGTGTTTCTGGACGTATGTCGCACCACGTGTCTACCCACTGGTCACGCTATTCGTGTAAATTACTGAACAGTGGCTTGTGGGCTTCGAGCTGCCGCCTGATGGCGTCCCATATACGTGCCTTCAGGATCGGATCAGTTGAACAACGGCTTCTCAGACCAACTGGCCTTGTGAAACGGACAGTTACCCTGCTACAAGTTACCATCGCCTTCGGGAAAGAGATCGAGCGTGAGGAGAACCACGTAGTCCGAAACCTAAGCTGAGGTGGTGCCATTGCTTAGTACTGCAGGTCCCTTGGAACCCCGGGTGGATGTCCCCAGTAGATAATACTTCCCTTACCACTTTGCAGCCGTTCACCTAGATGATGGCGTATCCGGACCCTGCTATCGACCTGTTAATAATAAAGTAATAGGATTCCATTGATGCACATTACAATGTCGATAATCCTTCCAGAAACCAGAAAACGTACTTTTTGTTAGTTCATACGTTGGAATGCCAAAAAATGAACGTGGAGCGAATATCACAAAATAAATAAAATTTACAGAAGGAAACGACATCAACGCCACTATTAGTAGACGACTTCTTGTTCTGACCGAAAGTAAAGAATGCTTACAATACCTGATGAACGGAAAGGATCGCGTATAAAGCGTAGAATATTGGTTGCAGACAAACATAGCTAAAACTGAAATGATTAATTCTCTTGCCCACCGCCCGAGATAATCAGCAAGTGAGGTTAACGGAAGATGTAGAGGAGTCGTAAACGAGAACTTCATGACAAATTTGCTTAATCGGTGCGAATGCGCCACGGAAATGCTAGCCAAACTGCCGTAGCACACACCAAAAGGAAACATTAGGAATCGTTTAGAGTTTCATTCTCAAAGAACTGAATTCCCCGAGTTGTAGAAGAACTGTAAAATCTACTGCTTCCTCCAACTTCTATTTCGTCTGATGTCCAGATTAGAGAAATTAGAACGTATACACAGCAGTAATGAGAATCTTTATTCTCATATTCCATCCGCGAATGGAATGCGGGAGATGTGAAAGACTTCTCCTGTTGAGGAAGCGAGATTGCATGAGGCAGCGGTAGCCAGAAAGGTGTAAGAAGTAGCTGAAGAAAATCTGGTTCAGAGAAACACTATGTCGTGCAATAGAAGTGTGTTAAAAGTTAAGTAGACGGATAAAATAAGGAACGAAGAGTTTCTAGAAAGAAGAAACAAGCATGGAAAGAAGTCGATGCAGGAACATCGCCCTGTTAAGCGGCAAGCCGGTGGGACGACTTCTTCCTCAAACAGGAATAGCAAGCTTAGCGCTGGAAGGAACAGTATAAGGGAAAACCGCCGAGGTAGACAGATTAGAAGTGCAAACAGCTTGTGGGTTATGCTGGATGTGTTTGGTATGTAGACATGTTAATAATAGTTCGAGATGGAATCTTACGTTCTACTAGTAGAAGGATGAAGACTGAAAAATTTTGCGGGATGACGTAACTGCTGTAAAAGAGGGATGGGCAGGGTGGAGGATGAATTTTTTTAATCTTTAAAAACGGAATAAGATCAGATATTTATGCCCCATCGACAAAGATTTTATATTAGATGGAATACTGACATGAAAATATGGGCCGTGCCCATTTAAAGGGAATCACTTCGGCATTCTCTTTAAGCGCTTTATGTCATCTTGTTATTCTTCTCCACGTTGTCGGCAGTGATAGTGGGATAAGGTGGTCGGATGCCGTTCGTTAAATAGGGTCACAAATAACAAAATACAAATAAGTATCCACAAATACAAGCCGCAGTGTAGAAGAATATTGCAAGACATATGAAGTCATGAGAATATGGCTTAATATACCTTGAAAAGGAAGAAGAATTAGACCAAACATTTAAATGGCGGACCGCAGGTCGATCTATACAATAATCATCATCAAGAAACAAACGTAGCTTATGCCGTGTGTGACTATAGTCTCTCCTGAGTTCAGAAGTAATAACCATGTCCACATTGGGGTAAACACAAGCGTTGTTTTTCAGATAAACGTACGAGCAACAAATACATTCCCTAAAGCTCAGTGGAAAATCATTTCCGTTGTAACTATTTCTCAACAATAATGGCAATCGGGGATACTGTAGACAACAAATGAGCGAACGCTAGCAGGTCGGTTTCCACAAATATTAAGTCGTGCAATTTCCAAAAGGCAGAAACGTAGTATCGCTAGACTGCAAACGGTTACAGGTCACAACAGCAACCACAAACACAAGTAGCTGGATGTATCAATTTCTGGGGATGTGAGATCGAATGATCACGTGGGCTCAGTGTACCGCTCATCAGTGGGATACTGAGAAAGCGCAGCCAGCTTAACAAGGAGAGTGCTTTAACAAAACCCTGTTTGTCGTCCATGAATACCGCTCAAAAAATGGTTCAAATGGCTCTGAGCACTATGGGACTTAACTGCTGAGATCACCAGTCCCCTAGAACTTGGAACTATTAAAACGTAAGTAACCTAAGGACATCACACACATCCATGCCCGTGGCAGGATTCTAACCTGCGACCGCAGCGGTCTCGCGGTTCCAGACTGCAGCGCCTAGAACCGCTCGGCCACCGCGGCCGGCACCGCTCAAGTGTGTGTGACCCATACTGTATGGTGCTAATAGAGGATACTGGAAGTATACAAAGAAGGTCAAAGGTTCCTTTTACTTACGGGAGAGCTTGACTGAAACGATGAAAAACCTGAAATTGTAGATGCACAAAGAGAGATGCGAAGTATTTCGAGAAAGTCCACTTACTAAGTTTTAGGAACTACCAATGAGCGAGAAATCTTGTAATATTCTACAGTTCCCTCAAGAAGACAATTTAGATTTACAGCGTGCGCCGCACTGGAAGGGTAATGTAAGAGTCCCTAATACGAAGTACCCTCTTGCGGAAGGTACACACTGTCTTCTACACAACTGAACGAATCTCATGTGTGTGAACCGCAAGGTCTGCCTCTTCGGCTATGTTGAAATGATGTCTGACGTACTCCACTCCTGACTGCTTCACAGAATCTGGATATTTCCGCGATTTCTGTGCTTAAGAGAACGGTTACCTCTAACAGCAGTAATTTCCAAAAAGAATCAACCACAACTCTGTGAGAGAGTGTTGACTTAATTATGATGCATGTCGTAACGACAATAGCGCTTCCAAAACAAGAGAGAGAACATTAAATATTTCGAAAACGCGTTTTCAAGATGGTAAAAATGGAATGTAGTAGAACTATTGAATGGATATGAGTTGCAGACTGCGAGTGTCCCGCAGAATCGGCCACTACCCGCTCCAGTATGCCTGCTAGCTCTGGTTTACTGCCGCGCAGGGTTTACTGCACAACGAGCAATCATAGCTATCTGAAGAAAGAGAGAAGCTAGTAAGTTATCTTTTCGTGAAGCACAAGTACTGACGGATATCGGAATCTTTAAATACTTTAGTAGGCGTAATTCAGAATACAATAGACTTCTCTAGTTATATAATGCCGCAAATAAAATGGTTGTGCTCTGTTTGCATTTGACCTAGCTATTGTAAGTTGTCATATGTTACAAAGCTATGCCATCGCACATGTTTTAAGCCAAGTATACGGAACGAAATCGCTACGGAAAACGTGCTGTAAAAATGATGTGAATAAGGAGCAGTCAAAAGCTCATCCACAGCTGAAGCATGCGTTAAAAGAAGTTGGAGAGTTATTCACATTTATGGACAATCTTGTCGACAGTAATAAACATTTTATGTACGTCTGTCGTCAACAGGATGATCTTTCCTAACACTGAACTGTGTTGCGTGTACTAGATGGCTTTATGTTTTTCTAGTACTAGTGTCCATCAGGTACTTACTCATTTTCATAGATTATTTGGGCTGCTTTGAGCCTTTATTGCTACATTTTATGACTTAGTTCTCATTACTGTTTCTCATTTTAGCTGGAAGTCTACTTAACTGCCAATGTGAGGAAGGCACATATTTCTCTGTTCATCGTTTAAGAAATGTCCGAAAGAAAAGACACCACGCATTCATATAATATGAACGTAATATCGTTTCTCTCTGCTGTGCGCAACAGAAAAATGCAATTGTTTCTGAATGATACCACGTTATCAACCACAGAATTTGTATATTTTCACAATACCGTTTTGAAACGTCCTGTGTGAGTGCAGAATATTATCCGACACTACGACATTGCAAAATACGACGATATGGAAGCAAGCAGAATAAAGAGGCTATCAGACTTCATTGACTACGGCAGCGGAGATTATAGTTGTGATGCAGAGAGCAGTACTAAGTTCACGATCAACATCTTGAATGCGATACGTCAAGAGGGATGTACACGTACATACAATTTTGAATTGTGTAACTTCACATAATACTTGATACCGTGTGGTGGACAAATGTGAAATTGCGTGGGTTACGTTACACGCAATTTATTACTTACTTTTGTTGCATTTAAGCAAGAAGTTTTATCTCTTAGGCCTCATGCTGGCATTATATATTGCGCTGCTTTTTAACCACTTGTGTTATATTCCACTATTTGTGCAAGTTCATTTGTAACATCTCCTAATAGAAAAAATAGCAAATAATTTTTTTGATGTTGCTGAGCAAATGTTATACAATAATTTTTAAATGAAATGGCTGATATTTGACTGTATTATTGATTATTTAATTACGATCTAGGTTTCGGCCTTTTATGCCATTTATATCATTAACATGTATGTCCTGCAATATGTGTTAATGACATAAACTCAATCTCTTGAAACTGACACAAAAGATCGAAACCTTGGTCGTAATAAAATAAACAACAATACAGTCAAAAGGTGGTGTGTTTACAAAAAATAACAAATAATATTGTGCGGTAGGTCGTTAATATATAGCAAGACAATCAGTTGAGGAGGAAAACAACTCTTCAGCACCATCTTATAGGCGCATTCAAAACAGTTTACTGTTTGATGGCTTCAGCGAAAGACTTACCGCTTCCTGTTTACAAGATACGAAACGCACAGTTGTCTATCTTTTCTCCTATAATCTACACAATTGTAAGTTTAACAATAGTGTTACTTAGACACTGACAATGTTTAGCGCGAAAGTGGTTGCAAGGGAAACGACGGAAATGTCTAGAATTCTCGTAAGCATTCAGAGGTACCTAAACTCGAAAAATTGATGAATTACGCTACATAAATCAGTTTATTTAAAAACTGTAAGTCCATAACAATTTTAAACGAATTAACACGGAAGTCACGTTACGTGAGAGGTAGTTTCTAGCGTAGAGCCGTGCCAGTTGCTACCATTGTTAAATTCTAGTGTGAGTGAATGCAGCTGACTCCATGTAAAAGCCGGACAATCTACTTTAGTAACGTATGCCTAAAGAAACGGTAAATAATGCAGTGGTTTACGATAGTTGCAAATGGTAATTTCGTACAGCTTGTTACATAGGGAAAAATATAAACCGGAATACTTCAGGGGTAAACACAACCTTTTACACAAATACCAGAAAACATACTTTGTTTCCATGCAGTAAAAACATCAGCGAAGTGTGTGGAATGACTACAGTTTACACATTGTAATCTAAGTGTGACTCGTTTTCCGCTGCTTGGCGCCCTAATTACGGACAACATTTTTTTTCTTTATTTCCTTCATTAATGTTGCATGCCATTGCGGTGCGGTCTTTGCACATACCACCTGAAAGTGACATATCAGCCGAAAATGACACCCTGTGGAAAGTAAATAATAATGCAGAAAATTTTATACTATCGCAATAATTTTTACGTCTGTGATATCAGCCTGATGAGAAGGAACCATCAGCGAAGTACTCTGTTTTCCACGTCACAAATCACTGTTGATACTGACGTATGATTCGCCTGGTGAGCCTGTAATGAAAGGTTTGCTACCAGCCGGTCAATGACGATTCAGTTGAATACAACGGGTTCTGTCCATGTGTCGATCTATAGCTACAGTTCTTAGGAGATTGCAATTGCAGTCTAAGAAAAGAAAGCGAAATGTTCAGCAAAAAAGTTGCTGTGAAAAAGAACAATGATATGTGGAAAGTCTGAAAGACACACTTCTCCATTCGGAAAACACTTTTTTGTAACATGACATCTCCAACTGCCTTTTGCAACCTACCGTTAGTAATTTATTGTTATCGCGCGAGATCTGTACCTGAAGAAACGTACGCGACTGAAACAAATGGTGTAGAATTAGTTACCCTATCCAGCAATAGGAGACTCATACCATGTCATTTGTTACGCCTGAACATTTCGATAACATTCTGAATAAACAGCATTTTGAAAGTCAATTTGTGTCTCAAAACACAACTGGATAGCTTCTTCAAGCCGAAAAAATCGGTCTGCAGTGCCAGTCCGAACGCTACTGAGAACGTTCTGCGTTGACTACTTGTCTGTGGACTTTTCTTAGCATCAGAATCCCTCCAGAGTGTCTCAACAGAGTCATTCATTCGATTTGTTACATTAATTTCCTTCGTTACTAAACTGTACTGACAATACCAGCCAGCACTCCGGTAAACTGCGTGCAATCCGGTGCGTACATCGTGGTGACAGAGAAACTGTTTACACTGACTAATGATAAACGCTCTTGTGCACGGTTCATTTTTCTCTTCAACACCAGGTTTCATCTATGAGACAGCTAGGTAAGTACGATGCATACGAGGAAGACAACGAGTACTGTGAGAAACGTGTTAGGGTACAGCAGAGTACATAGGAATAAATACAGAAACATTGTTTAAAATGAGTACAGTCATTGCCACGTTGCATTCTGAAGCGGTGCGGCGTGCTGTGTCTCAGACGCTCAGGAAAACCAGGAGACTTTGTATACATAAACCTATGCATGACGTATCCCTGCTTACGTAAGTCTGAGAATTCCGGAAACAAAATTAGAGAGAAAAAACTGCAGAGGATATGGACAAAGTGCTCGTTGCCAGCATTACGTAAAGTGAGTCAATGGATAGGTTTCTTTACAAAATTAATACAAATTACACACATTATAAACTTCGTTTTTGGAATGTCTGCAATTTCGTTATTAACTATTTAAGTGATAAAGTTACTGCCGGTGTTACGTCGCTTTCCATTTTCTAGTGTTTTCAGAGTTTGCACAGGTATTGCGTGTAAGTCGAGGAGTGTGTCGTTCTGCCTCTTTTTCCCTGGCGTCGTACAACGTTATCATTGAACGTAAGCAAACATTGTGAATGAGGCAATTCATGTGTGTGAACTTCTGTATGATAGAGGAGGCACATTTCCTTGAGATGATATTAATCCAACTACAGGGCAGGATAGGCTAAATGACAGACACGCATACATCCAAACAAAAATTTTTGAAAACTCTTACAGCAGTCGGAAATGGGAATTCAATGTCGAAACACATATTTGATACTGCACTTATTTTCTGAGCTTCAATTGTTCCAAACGCAGTATAGCCAAAAACGAAACCGAACGAATTACTTTGTAACTAGCCACCGTAGAACAAGGTTTATTGAAGTAGCAACACTCGAGAAACAACATTTATAAAGATGGGAAAGTGTGTTGGAAGAGTTCGGTTTCTCCATAGGGATACAGATTCCGCGCTAGGCTTTGGACAATGTTATAATTAGTGTCATTATTACTTTAGCAATTACAGTCAGTTTCTGTGCTAGACAACTAATAATGTGCAATATCGTCAAAAAATATTTGAAATATATTTTAAGGTTAAGGTCTATAGCTGCAATATCTTCCACGAAAGCTACTGTCAAAAAATGTATTCAGTTGCTACTGGTTTCCCTCTATACACGGAGCATCATCTGATAGTGATCTGATACAGAATTTTGCTAACTTACGCATTTCGTATATTTGTTTCTATACTGCGGTAAATAGGCAAGCACCAGTGTTACAGTTACATGCCACTAATACAATTTTGACATCTGGACACACGTTTAGTTTCTTTGCAAAATATGGTAAATACCCTCCTTATTCTTAAGAATAACTTAGGTAAGTCTTACAAGAAGCGTACTTTCCATCTTTTGCAACGGAAGTACAGGTGTGTCAAGATATAAAGCGTGGATTATGTAATTATAGCACTAATGCTTGCCTATTTAACTTAATATAACGGCAACTATGTTTAATGCATCAGTATGCGAAATGTAATGACAATTTTCTCGATCTGTGGCAGAAGAAGGTCCATTGATAGGCGGAAATTAGCGCAACTTATTAAAGTCTTTCACAGTAGCTGCTGGTGTAACTATGCACATGTGTCTTTTACGAAACAAAAGTGTTTAATGTGAGAATTTGAACACATTACTCTGTATGTTTCCACTCGACAGCAAGACTTCTGAGATTGAAACTCTCGACCAGTGACTCTCCAGTGAGAGTACTCTGGAAGAGATCATATAAATTCCGGACATAGAGATTCAGATATATGCATATCATTCTTCGTATGAGTTTACGTTTCGAACAGTTCAGCGGCTGTTGTGCGGAACAGGTGTGGCAACATATAACGCGTAATACATGTTATCTATTTTGATGTGTGTGTACTTATTCCTGGTACTGTACTGTTACGAAGATAATTTAGGTAACAAACCGAACTAAAGCTTTTTTAACTATCTGATAATGACGAAGATTCTTCACTTCAAAACACTTTGCAAACAGTAAAAGACAACGTGTGATAGCACAGCAGAAAATTTCGGATACTCGCTGTAAATGCACACTCAGTGTCAGGTCCGTATGACGCGATGATTGGTACGACCGACCAGCTGAGGTGTGGTTTGTTATACAGCAGACTCCGGAGTGGGGTGCAGGTTGGGGGCGGACGGCGCGGCACGAGGTGACAACAGCCAGCCAGCCAGCCAGCCAGCAGCGCTAGGCCCGGGGCGGCGGCTCGCCTGAGCCGGCAGGCAGCTGCGGTATTTACGTGAGAGAGCGGCGTCGGCGTCGGCGGCGTCGGTGGAGGCGCGGGCCATGCGACGGCGCGCTGTCACGTGGCGTGGGCAGGCTGGGCGCGCGCAGGCCGCACTGCCGGCCGCCGCCGCCGCCGCCGCCCCCGCCGCCCCCACCGCCCCCGCCGCCGCCCCCCACGGCGCACGCGCGCCCAGGCGCCGCCCGCCGCCGCCGCCGCCGCCGCCTCCGTCGATAGACGCGGCCGGGCAGCGGAAAGAGGCCGCAAACGGCGCCGCACGCCACGTGGGCGGCACGCGTGCACGTGCTCCGGCGTGCGGCGGGCGGCGGGCGGCGGGCGGTCACTTGCTGTGGTCGTGCCGCCGCTGATGCCGCCAGCCGCCAGAGGGCAGTTGTCAGCTGGGGAGCGACACCCACCGAGGTCCGTACGCACTAGAGTCGAGGCGTAGCAGTACACAGTGAACGCGACAAACTCTGGGAGGTTGTAGGGGACGTCAAAACAAATATTTTTCCCTAATGTCATTTTTTCCTATCAGGAGTATTTAAACCGGTGGAGGCCGTATTACGATCTTCAGTTGTTAGAGGCCGTATTACGCTCATCAGTTTCAGGCAACTGCTGTCCACCAGTTTAGTAGTGCATTGTCTTTGTTTACTAATGGAGCGATACGCCTGGAGTGAGTACACTGATATGGTTGGTGCATACTACGTAGCGCACCACAACGGACGAGCTGCACGGTGGGTTTATCAACGACAATATCCTGATCGCCGTATCCCGCATCATACGACCTTTGCTGCTGTGTACCAACGTCTGCAAGAGACCGGGTCATTTAGCCGATTACCTGGACAGGGACTCCTTCGCACGGTAAGAACGCTGCAATTTGAGGAAGCTGTCTTGCAGCTTGTGGAGCGGGATCGTTCAATCAGCACGCGTGCAATTGCACGTAACATGGGGACGAATTAGACGAATGTAAGAACAGACCTTCGAGAGCAATTGTTACGTCCATTTCACTTACAGCGCGTCCACAACCTGGAGCCAGTTGATTATCCACCCAGAGCACAGGTTTCGAAGTGGTACCTGAGGCAGTGTGAAATGCATCCTACATTTCCATCCTCTGTGTTGTTTGCCGATGAAGCAACGTTCGGGCGTGTTGGAGTCTTCAACATGCACAATTGACATTTTGGAGTGAGGATAACCCACATGCCACAGTTACTACCGCCCACCAAATGCGGTTCTTCGTTAATGTGCGGGTCGGTGTTGCTGGGGACTGTTTAATTGGGCCGTATCTGCTACCTAGGCCATTAAATGGCAGACACTATTACAAATGTGTCGCCAGAGCATTGCCAGAATTGCCGGAAGACGTCCCGCTCCCTACAAGACAACGCATGTGGTTCCAAAAAGACGGGGCGCCGGCACATTTCAGTCGTCGTTTGCGTCGATTACTGGACCGACGGATCCCAGAAACGTAGACCGGCAGAGGTGGTACTGTGCCATGGCATGTTCGATCTCCAGATATGTCCCCTCTGGACTTTTTTGTGGGGGGAGGGATGCGCAACCTTGTTTACGCAACTCCTGTTGCATCAGAAGTGGATCTGGTTGCCCGGATAGTAGCAGCAGCAGGAAAAATTCAGGACCTTTGTGTAATGTCAATGGACGCATTTTTGAAAATCTACTGTAGTTGAAATTGGGTTGTGTTAATGTGTTGTCTCTTGGTCATAAAAAAAATGAAAAAGTGTTCGTTGGTTTAATTAATTTGCCGCCAGAGAAATCTTCCTCTCCCGGTTTAAATACTCCCCATAGAAAAAAATGACATTAGGGAAAAATATCTGCTTTTATGTCCCCTAGAACCTCCCAGAGTTTGTCGGTTTAAATACTTTTCACCCTGTATATCGCAAAACAGGAGCTCTCTTGCGACACGTGCAGGGTAGTAAGAGAATGTAAGTCCCTTCCTAATGTAATCAGTGCGGAGGCAATAGTGTTCGCTACCTAATACACTGACACAAAAAAATTGCTACATCAAACAATAATTAACATGGAATAATAAAATTTCAGGAAAACCTTGCTCTTGGTAATCTATTTAACACTAAAAGATCGCAGGTTAAAGTACGCGGAGGTACGCTATTGCAAACGTGTAATGGTGGTACGTTAACCAGGCTAGCCGCCAAATGTTGAATGGAAGTAAGCAAACGTGCGTGCATTATGTTGTACAACTGCCGAATGTCGGCTTGTGGGATGGAATTCCATGCCTGTTTTGTTTGGTCGGCCAACACAGTCACGGTTAATGCTGTTTGTGGATGACGCTGGAGTTTTCGTCAGATTATGTCTCATATATGCTCGATTGGAGTCAGACTTGGTGATCGAGTACGCCAAGGTAACACGTCGACACACTGTAGAGCATGTTGGGTTACTACAGCGGTATGTGAGAAAGCGTTACCGGCTTGCAAATCATCCCCTGGAACGCTTCTCATGACTGGAAAAACAACAGGTGGATTCATCAGATTGACGTACACATCTGCAGTCAGGTTGCGTGGGACAACCACTAGAGTGCTCCTGGTGACATACGAAATCGCACCCCCAGACCATAACTCCAGGTGTAGGTCCAGTGTGCAGACAGGTACTTTGCAGGCCCTCAACCAGGCACAGCCGGCCGCTCTGGCCGAGCGGTTCTAGTCTCTTCAGTCTGGAACCGCGCGACCGCTACGGTCGCAGGCTCGAATCCTGCCTCGGGCATGGATGTGTGTGATATCCTTAGGTTAGTTAGGTTTAAGTAGTTATAAGTTCTAGGGGACTGATGACCTCAGATGTTAAGTCCCATAGTGCTCACAAGGGAACCTCCCCATCGCACCCCCCTCAGATTTAGATATAAGTTAGCACAGCGGATAGGTCTTGAAAAACTGAACACAGATCAATCGAGAAATCACGAAGAAGCTGTGTGGAACTATGAAAAAAATAAGCAAAATATACAAACTGAGTAGTCCATGCGGATGATAGGAAACATCAAGGAGGGTGTGAGCTCAGGAGCGCCATGGTCCCGTGGTTAGAGTGAGCAGCTGCGGTACGAGAGGTCCTTAGTTCAAGTCTTCCCTCGAGTGGAGAGTTTATTTTCGCAAAGTTATGATCCGTCCGTTCGTTCATTGACGTCTCTGTTCACTGTAATAAGTTTAGTGTCTGTGTTTTGCGACGGCACCGCTAAACCGTGCGATTAATAGACGAAAAGACGTGCCTCTCCAATGGGAACCGAAAACATTTGATCGCAAGGTCATAGGTCAAATGATTCCTCCACAGGAAAACACGTCTGATATATTCTATACGACACTGGTGACGGCGTGTGCGTCACATGACAGGAATATGTTGCCGACCCACCTAACTTGTACACTTGGCGAATGGGTAAAAAGATTCTTCTACCTTGCCCGATTTAGGTTTTCTTGTGGATGTGATAATCACTCCTAAAAAAGTGATGAGAACCTAAGAGTTTGTCACGTGAACTGCAACAAATGAATGCAACAGTTTCACAGTCGCACAGTTTTCCCTGTGTTCTGTCAAAACATATGTTTTTAACGTTTTCAAATTTTTCCGTGTGTAGACCGTCAAATCCTGCATACGCCCAAGCAAATCTGAACATGTCCTTGAATTTTGGAGAGCGAAGTTGATTATATAAAAAATTAAACTTTTCACTCCAGAGAAGACTTGAACCAAGGACTTCTCGTTCCACAGCTGCTCACGCTAACCAGGGGACCACGGCGCTCCTGAGCTCACACCATCCTTGATGTTGCCTATCTTCCGCATGGACTACTCAGTTTGTACATTTTGCTTATTTTTTTCATAGTTCCACACAACTTCTTCCTGTTTTCTCGATTGATCTGTGTTCAGTTTTTCAAGGCCTATCCACTGTGCCAACTTATAATTAAATCTGAGGGGGGTGCGATGGGGAGGTTCCCTTGTCAGAGCCATTTGAACCATTTGCCAACCAGGCACATTCTACGCAACACACCGGTATCACTGGCAGTGGCGAAGATGCAGCGCTCATCAGAAACGCGACAGACCTGCACCATGCCAGCAATGCGCTCTTGCTTGACACCACTGAAGTCGCCAATGAGGGTGGTTTGAGGTCAGTGGAATGCATGTTACAGGGTGTCTGGCTTGGAGCTATGCTTAAAATAAACAATTTCTAACAGTTTCTAACAGTTCGATCTGTCACCGTGGTGCCGACTGCCGTTCAAATTGCTGTTTCAGATGGAGTACGACGCCGCGCAGCCACACGCCCAACGTGATCCTCCCTCTTCGTAGCGCCACGTGGCCGTCCAGAGAGCCTGGTCCTCTTGGGACCGTACATTCCCGTCACCTCTGCTGCCAGAAATTATGAACGGCGGCTACATTCCTGCCAAGTGTTTCTGTAATATTGCAAAAAGCACATCCAGCTTCTCGTAGCCCTATTGCACGACATTACCCAAAACAGTGAGGTGCTGGCAATGGCGTCCTTGTCGCCTTAATGGTGTTGTTCACTAACATCAATACACTACGCCCATTCTGAAAGGTAACTAAAGTTTGTAACCTCCCCCCTCACTTATCGACCTTAATGACAGTGAAAAATTAAACCGCGTGTGCCTAATGGAAATTTGGGAAAAGCAATCGTCACCGAAGTTAAACTGTCGGTAAAGAGGGAGGAAAGGTTTACATCTAAATGAAAGGAAAAATGCAAATGAAACTGGTGGAAATTAATTTTGAAAAGCGGTAAAGTTAATAAAGAAAGTAAATGTGCGGCCGTTACGTTAACAATTAACTAGCGGTAATTAGATATTTGAGATTTGGGGGAAATTACGGTCGCCAGTCCTAAGGACAATTACTATAGTAACTGAAAAAGAAAGGTTATTACACATATAATTAGTACTAGAAGCGTGGCAACTGAAGGTTGACACGTGCAGTGTGAAAACTGAAAGTTGGTCAGAAGTAATAAATTTCGCTGCACTCTGACTTAATTTAGTAAAAGAATTAATAAAACCGGAAAATCGAAAGTTAATTTAGTGACTGAAGTTAATAGTGAGCTTTCTTTCTGAAGCACATCGAAATTCAGTAAAATACGGTTAGTCTTGGACTACCTCAACAATCATTTCAAAAGCTACTTTAATCTACGCAATTTAGAAATCAGGGATTTAACTTTGAACTTGAATTAAATGATTCTGAACAATTAACATTAGTAAAATTTAGTACGTACCAAGCTGAGCTGCAGTCACAGGTAAGCTAAAATATGGTAACAAAACTCGCACTCTTAATTTGTGCTTGTGTAATCTAAGTATTGTAGCCATCCAGCTATGAATACTTTAACTGAACTTTGAAATTAAAGTAGTGAAATGCTATATTATTATTTTAATGCTGGCGTTTGAATTTCAACGACTCTCGGGTTCATTCCGGAAAAGGAAGGGACCCTGCTTGGTAATGCAATTGGGACAATGAGCAACAAATGTTCATGCTAAGTTGCTGTAATTATAGTTACGAAAATGGTACAGTTTGAAAAGCTGAGGTCTGCCATACAGTTCTAAAACTTTACGTGCTCCCAGTCTTCCTTGTTGGTTGATTGAAGGTTTGAAGCCGTCGATCGAGGAGGTGGCGACAGTCACTCATTGTCGGCCGTCGCTGTTGCAGAAGCTCGATGTTGGCGCGCCTTCTTCTCGACACGGTCACCGAACGAAACGGGCTCTTGATGTCCTCCGGCTAATGCTTCCCGTCCGCGACACCATGTCAGAAACTATCATCGCAAGTCGAGCGCAATTACATGCTGCCAAACCCCGAAAGCACGGCAACTCGCGGGAGCGTCACACAACACACCTGCTCAACCGCACTACTCCAGCCAGACTCCCTCTCCCCACGCTCCACGCGGCCGAGTTAACACTACCAAAGATCCTGCACACTTTTATTCTTCACACGACCTATCGATGTAATCGTTCGATAGCAGTTTTCCCTAGGCAAGACCCAGCGTAAAAATACAAATAATATTTACGAAACAAACCAATTATACATCGACACAAATGCATAAATATATATATATATATACAATTAGTAAAACAATTACAATATACGAAGACACAGAAATGTTATATATTCAGGTAACAAAAATAAGGAAAACAAATTTATAGTACAATAAATGGAAATAGGAGGATATGCATGTCCGGCGTTACAAGTTCACGACCGCTACAGCGTGTATTTAAAGCAAACCGGATTTGCATCCTCATAGTGACGCTACTACCACCACTTTTCTGCGACAGCCGTGAAATATGAAGAGACATCATCTTCCAGAAGTAGAAATACGCCAACCAAATTTCGTCTATTCCTTCTTGATGTTGCGATTTTTTCTGTCGGTATATATTCCGAAACGTCACGAATTAAAACGCTGTCTTTCCTGGACTCATACCTCGTGTTGCATTGGTGATACGAAGATAGCGTCAGGATTTTGCGATAGCCCTTGGGCTTTGGACCACTTGTGTAGTTAACAAAAGGATCATCTTACTGTAACAGAGTCAAAGTTTGAATATTACACATTACTTCCATCTTAGGCAAATAGTTTTGTTCCTTCTGCATTAGACGTGGTGTACGGTGCACCGCTTAGTTCATAGGAGGTTCCCTGAGAATACCCTAAAAATGGTTTTTGGGTACGAAAGCAAGCGCCCGCATCTCGTGGTCGTGCGGTAGCGTTCTCGCTTCCCACGCCCGGGTTCCCGGGTTCGATTCCCGGCGGGGTCAGGGATTTTCTCTGCCTCGTGATGGCTGGGTGTTGTGTGCTGTCCTTAGGTTAGTTAGGTTTAAGTAGTTCTAAGTTCTAGGGGACTGATGACCATAGATGTTAAGTTCCATAGTGCTCAGAGCCATTTTACGAAAGCAAGCCGCGGATTCCAAAACGGTTATGCGCAGCATATTCCTAATATCCCGATCTGTAACAGCCTTCAAAATTTATTGATATCTTTATCCGTTTCCGAGATGTAAAGGTTCGAAGTTATCCTACTTGTAGACGTAAAATACGCACGTAAGATCCCGTGTGAGGAGAAAACGTAGTTTATTAAGTGACGTAGCAGCGATAAATCTGCTGTAAAGTCTCTCCGTTACCATCAGAAGTGCCCTGGGGACCCCATGTCGCTGTAGTACGAAAGCACATGCAAAATGTTTGTGCACATAAAATCCGTTCCGAGATTTAAAAAATTGGTTCTGCGTTATTTCAGTTTCACATACGTAAACTATCAGAATTTTACTGACGCATTAACTGCTATTTGTATGAGTGACGTGTCACGCTGTAGCAAGGGACAGAAGGCAACCAGCTGAAAACGTTTCCTATCGGAGCACAAAACATGCGAATACGTTCCTCTATAAAAGACTCTGACTGAAAAGTGGGGCACCAGCTGACTCATTCTACCTTCCTAGCTCCTGTAGACAAGTTCCAAAATTGTTTTCTCACACGAACGTATTCGCGTTTATTTATGCTGAGAGAGAAACGAATAGTGTCAATTGGAAAGAGACCGAAAAGTAATAAACACCAGAAGAAAACAGGCAGTGGTTGCACTATAGAAAGAGCGTAGGAGACAAAGTATGAGAGAAGGAGGGGGACAGAGTGACAACATAACATAGCTGACAGTGATAGAACAGTGCTCGGAAAAGAATGAAGAAGACAGTGCTAGTGGGAGACGAATAAAGAGAGGGAGAAGTACAAGTGGGTGAGAGCTTCTGGTGATGAGAGAAAGAGTCTATGACAATAACAATGAGGAAGGTAGAGGTAGCGACAGTGAGAAGAGGCGGCAGCAGTGGGAAAGAATGAATGAGAAAGCATTAGTAAGAGAGGGCAAGGAGGAGACAGTGACAGTAAGAGGACACAATAATAGGACAGAACGAAGGAAACTTGCTATGAGACAGGGGACAGTGAGGTTTAGAGAGACATAGATAGATAATGACAATGAGGTGGGATGAATAAGTGAGAGAGTGGGGAAATGGGAGTTGATGGGTATGAGCTACCTAACGGCGATGGACTACTGTGTCTGAGCGGGTTACACTTACACGAGGTTGTGGGAGTGAAATGTGAGTTGGATGTTAAAAAGAGCGCTGATATCTTTTCAGCCCAAAATTTTTGGGAAAATTTTTAAAGGTGCTGAAAGTAGCTGGTACCCCGCTTTTCAGTCAGAGTCTTTTAATAAACAGGACCACATTCACGTGTTTTGTGGTCCGAAAGAAGCTTTTTACCGCTGGTTAAATAATCGACATAAAATTTCTCACGAGAGCTTGAAATATAGACACTGCAAGGAGGTGGTATTTATGCATAGTAACTAGTCAAGTAATCGGTTTGATGGCAATCCTTGTTTGTCTAAATGCACCCTTGGAAAAATGAATAAGTCTATCAGCATTAATACAAATTTGTCGTCACGAGGCACGGAACTACAAATGTGTCACGTCGGGAAATGGCCAGGGCTGGATTCAATAGAACAATACACAGCCTTCGTGCGAGCTAACCAGCAGTGATGGGAGGGAACTCGAGTCTCGGCTGCTGTCCGTGTGTGCATCTGCACTCGCCGGTGGGAGGACACTGTTTTCGGAGCGATGCACTGCTTCACATACCGTGCTTCGTTGCAGGTACGGAGTTGGAGCGGCGCGGGTGAGTTTCAATACCTCCGCAGCAACTATCTGACAATCCTGTTTGAGGAACATCCTCAACTGAGCTTGATAGACGTGTTTGAGAATACCGCTTCAGTTGTAAGGTTTTTGTTATTTAAAACACGAACGGTTTCGGCCTCTTGTATACACTTCATCAGATGTCCTAACTTTTCGCTGCGACCCCGACCGCCGCGGTGGAGGAGAGCTCAGCGGTTGGTACTGATACACCGCGTCTTGTACTCGTCCATCGCGGCACTCGGGCTCACAGTTCAAAGTTGTAACACCTGATGGCCGAAACTGGTTGTGTTTTATATAAAAAGAACCTTACAACTGAAGCGATATTTTCAACCTCTGGAACCAAACAATGGATTCGGTACCGTGTACTGAATTATTCGAGATACGTAGTCCTTAGCAGCGTGGCGTGTATGTCAGGGGCCGGGCGTGGGACCGAACTCCGGTGTCGTCGTCCCGAAAATAAGAAGAGAACTGGGAGCGATGTTAGGCCGTCGGAGGCCCAGATGGGTTTGGGCTCTTGTTTCGGCCCCGTTAACCAACGACCGTAGTAGGCGGGTGTTCAGTCGCATCAGAAAGTAAGTTATACATGTCGCCCCAAGCTAACACCATTACAGAAAAACAGATGCGCGTTATCAGAGTAGAGTAAATGTTGTAGGTTTCCTGCAGACGTTGTTCTTTCTTGGTACAGATAACAGGTGCGCCGCTGTGGCGACTGAAATGGATCGGTAACATGAAATATACTCCAGCTCTGAGGTACGTGGAACAGTACGATGCTTGTGGACAAAACTACTAAACTGAAAATATTCACAGTGAAGCTGGCCTAAATGAAATGTCGTGTCCACCCGTGGTGAAATGATGACAACATTTTGGCCACAATTGCACGAACGTATGTGATGCTGGTCGGTAAGTCCAGTTATTGCACCGGATTCAGTTGCCTTCTTTTCGGCAAGGTGAAAGTACATCGGGTGGGAAAGAGATTTGGTGACAATGAGGAGTTTCACACAAAGGCTCTCGAAACGCTTCGTGACCAAGAAAGGGATTTGTAACGTCGAGAAGCTAAACGAATGGCAGGGTGTTCTGATTGTTCTTTACAGAGATTTAGTGACTATGCTCGATAACAGTGTCATGTATCAGGGGTACATTGGAATGTAGTTCTGCATTCAGCAAAAGTGCATGAACATTATCTGGCATAATAATGTGTAAATTAAGAGTACTTTTTCAATTCCCGTCGTAGTTAAGATACACAACCCAACTTACAGGGTGTTTCAAAAATGTCCGGTATATTTGAAACGGCAATAAAAACTAAACGAGCAGCGATAGAAATACACCGTTTGTTGCAATATGCTTGGGACAACACTACATTTTCAGGCAGACAAACTTTCGAAATTACAGTAGTTACAATTTTCAACAACAGGTGGCGCTGCGGTCTGGGAAACTCTATAGTACGATATTTTCCACATATCCACCATGCGTAGCAATAATATGGTGTAGTCTCTGAATGAAATTACCCGAAACCTTTGACAACGTGTCTGGCGGAATGGCTTCACATGCAGATGAGATGTACTGCTTCAGCTGTTCAATTGTTTTTGGATTCTGGCGGTACACCCGGACTTTCAAGTGTCGCCACAGAAAGAAGTCACAGGGGTTCATGTCTGGCGAATAGGGAGGCCAATCCACGCCGCCTCCTGTATGTTTCGGATAGCCGAAAGCAATCACACGATCATCGAAATAGTCATTCAGGAAATTAAAGACGTCGGCCGTGCGATGTGGCCGGGCACCATCTTGCACAAACCACGAGGTGTTCGCAGTGTCGTCTAAGGCAGTTTGTACCGCCACAAATTCACGAAGAATGTCCAGATAGCGTGATGCAATAATCGTTTCGGATCTGAAAAATGGGCCAATGATTCCTTTGGAAGAAATGGCGGCCCAGACCAGTACTTTTTGAGGATGCAGGGACGATGGGACTGCAACATGGGGCTTTTCGGTTCCCCATATGCGCCAATTCTGTTTATTGACGAAGCCGTCCAGGTAAAAATAAGCTTCGTCAGTAAACCAAATGCTGCCCACATGCATATCGCCGTCATCAATCCTGTGCACTATATCGTTAGGGAATGTCTCTCGTGCAGCAATGGTAGCGGCGCTGAGGGGTTGCCGCGTTTGAATTTTGTATGGATAGAGGTGTAAACTCTGGCACATGAGACGATACGTGGACGTTGGCGTCATTTGGACCGCAGCTGCAACACGGCGAACGGAAACCAGAGGCCGCTGTTGGATCACCTGCTGCACTAGCTGCGCGTTGCAATCTGTGTGTGCTGTACGCGGTCGCCCTACCTTTCCAGCACGTTCATCCGTCACGTTCCCAGTCCGTTGAAATTTTTCAAACAGATCCTTCATTGTATCGCTTTTCGGTCCTTTGGTTACATTAAACCTCCGTTGAAAACTTCGTCTTGTTGCAACAACACTGTGTTCTAGGCGGTGGAATTCTATCACCAGAAAAATCCTCTGTTCTAAGGAATAAACCATGTTGTCTACAGCACACTTGCACGTTGTGAACATCACACGCTTACAGCAGAAAGACGACGTACAGAATGGCGCACCCACAGACTGCGTTGTCTTCTATATCTTTCACATCACTTGCAGCGCCATCTGTTGTTGAAAATTGTAACTACGGTAATTTCGAAAGTTTGTCCGCCTGAAAATATACTGTTGTCCCAAGCATATTGCAACAAACGGTGTATTTCTATCGCTGCTCGTTTAGTTTTTATTGCTGTTTCAAATATACCGGTCATTTTTGAAACACCCTGTACATACCCCATCGCCTTAGAACGCTCTCTAAGTCCATGGAAGGGACCGACACCGCTTTCGTCAGTATTCAGCATTATTTCCTTTCGTGAAATTAGAGTGTACCCAGGATAGATTTTTCAGTTCCTATGCTGGTGTTATTCACACAAGTTTCACCAGTCTCAGAATATTTTTCATACAAGTGTATTTGTCTATGAAAATCCAGTTGTGTCACTTTTCAGTCTCTGGAATCGCCATATTGTCTTCATACGTGTGAGACACCGTAATTGTGATTTTGTTATTATCGAAGAAGAAGGCGTTCATTTCCTTGGTCAGTAAACTTTTGTGAACTCTGATCACTGTTTGCACTGTGTCGGTGTGAGCGACACATCGAACGATACAGCAACTTTAATGTCAGGTGCTATGGTTGTGCTTCAAATGTTCAAATGTGTGTTACATCTTATGGGACTTAACTGATAAGGTCATCAGTCCCTAAGCTTACACACTACTTAACCTAAATCATCCTCAGGACAAACACACACACCCATGCCCGAGGGAGGACTCGAATCTGCGCCGGGATCAGCCGCACAGTCCATGAATGCAGCGCCTTAGACCTATGGTTGTGCTAAAAAATGGTATGAGTGAGGATAAGCTAGTGGAAAGTCGTTCATACATGTTTGTTGCAGGAGAGACATAACATTCATATGTGAACGGGGAGGTGGAATGCGATTCCGCCGACGCAGCAGCTCCATGCCTGATACTCAGGGGGTCCTGCCGACCTTGGGAGTTTAGAACATACTCGCAGTCCATCAAAAACTCAGTCATCCAACCATATGCCTATATTCAAACTGTGAATGTCGTATTTAATATAAAAACTAATTCCTAAATTTAAGACATGTAGCCAAATACAGTCGGTCTCCACCAGATCGTCTGTAAAGGATAATTACTTTTTCAGAGGCACAGTTACTGTAAAATCATATTAAAAGTTATAGTAAAGCGGAAAGTCATATTGGTCCCTTATTGCCTGCCACAAACATTTGTTCTGCGACCGATACCGCTCGAAAAAGACACTTCTTTCTGAGTACGCGTGAGCGAAGTACGTGCAAGTCTTCTTCATCGACATTCGTGAGCAGGCGTACAGTGATGCACCCTGACGTTGGTTGTCTCTATGCAGGCGCAATTCGTGGTCTCTCCGTTTTAGTGCAAATAATTAGTGCAAGATATAAATACTGCTTCCTAAGAGTTAGTCAAAAATGTATTGTCGGCGGGGTGTGGTAACTGCAATCTCATCTCGTCTTAGCTCGGTTTATTCCGGGTTAAGAACCCTGTGGAGACGTCGGCGTTTTTATTAGTTCCTGCTACCATTGTGGTACATTTTTATATGTCGAGTGTTGGGTGTACCCGTTATGTGACAGGGCACAGACGCAAAGGTCAAGGCGAGGGAGTTTTTTGTGCTTGAGTACAAAGCGTATCTCGGTCTGCAGCATTGCCCAAGTTGGGGAATCTACAGGAGCCAGTACAATACCACAACAGCTTTTGAAGCCCTGCACTAAAACGGTGAGACCACGAATTACGCCTGCATAGAGACATCCAACGTCAGTGTGCATCACCGTACCGCCTGCTCATGAATGTCGCTGAAGAAGAATTGCACCTACGCCGCTCACGAGTACTCACAAAAAAGTACTGTCGCAATCTAGAGAAGGCTTTCGCATGCTGAGAATGACTCATGTTACAGGTGGATTAATCGGCTCTTCAAGCCAAGCCGAGCACATGCACTCGACAGAGATTTAATATTACGTTCATAGATGTGAATCATTAAACACAGTTCTCACAACAAGCGTGTGTAGAAACTACGTCTAACCCTTTGTAATGATAATACGAGGATGAGATGAAAAGTAATTCTCCGAATTCTCAGGATCGGATGAAGTATTACGTATCGGGTATATTACTCGGTCGACTTCTCCGCTTCGCTGACGCAAGTTGCCACCCTCTGCCGATAGAGGTCTCCGAATTGCAGTGCGTAACATGGCGGTGTGTAATGTATGCCTGTGCGTGAGAAAGAGCGTACTGTAATCGAGTTTCGAATTCGAAGTGTTGGTCCACACACGGAGCACCGTCTCTAAAGCACGACAACGCCAGACCCCACACGAGCGGTGCGGCATCTATAACAGTCAGACGTCTTGAGCTCACTATCGTCAATCACTCCCCATGCAGTTCCGACTTCGCACCATTCAATTTTCATATCTTTCCAGATCTTAAAAAGCATCATCGAGGAGTTCAGTTTGATAACGATGAAGCGGTGCATGCTGAGATGAGGCTGTGGCTCTGTCAGTAAAGTCACATGGTCTACAGTGATGGTGTCAATAAACTCGTATCTTGTTGGGAGAAGTGTGCTCATCCCCATGGTGAATGTATTGAGAAATAAATGTGTAGATAGGAATAATAAATGTTAGAATGTTAGTAAAGTTCCTTTTATTTAAAAAGCTTTAAGAGTTTAAACATGAAAAAATTCGTTTTTCATTTTTACCTAAAGCTCTAGCATTTTTTAGAAGTGTCTTGAAAGAAGTAAGTGAATGCTCTCTTCTTTACATTAAAGGTAACGACCGCTGCAGACCGCCTTGTGATGACCTCACCCTCCGTGCCCTGCGACTGACTGTACTTCTGTCGACAGCAGATGCTCCATAGACTTTGCGCAAGCATTTGTGAATTTCTCTGCAGTGAGAAATACAATGACAGCACGTTTCTTGTAACGTACGTCACCTGAACACGCCATTTTGAAACTGCCTTGCACCCACGCTATCTATCGGAAGTGACGGAAACTTGGCGCGCTCTCTGAGTAGGCGCCGGCCCCTGTGGTCGAGCGGTTCTACGCGCTTCAGTCCGGAAGCGCGCGGCTGCTACGTTCGCAGGTTCGAATCCTGTCTCTGGCATGGATGTGTGTGATGTCTTTAGGTTAGTTAGCTTTAAGTAGTCCTAAGTCTAAGGGACTGATGACCTCAGATGTTAAGTCCCGTAGAGCTTAGAGCCATTTGAACCATCTCTCAGCATGCTTCAGATAATACATACGTAGCATTTCGCGTTTGTAGCATTGTTTTAGGCTGAGAAAAAAAATGCGGTGCATTACTTTCTGGGCAATTCTCGTATTTCGCACGTGACTCGAGAAGAGCTCGTGCTCAGTTCTTGTGATGAGAGGTGACGTGGTCCGGAACTTTAGGAATTTTCCTTATGACTGAATGTGTAGTATCGTAGTTTATCAATACCGCCGGAGCCGGTGCCTCGAAGATACCTGCGGGCGCCGACGGCGGCTCTTTTAACATCGCCACTAACGAAGAACCGCCAGGCCGCGGACCACTTACTGCCTCGCATCATAACAAAACAAACGTGTTTTCTAGGAAAATTTGATTACTCGATATAAGTTTATAATCGATCGTGGAAGAAGTCTGCGAAAATTTGTTGTTTAAGTACCAGTATTTACTTTTACGTGGACCAAATATAATCTCACTAACTATAAACAGAAACATACCAACATACTGACAATATTCGAAGTATCATTTAGAGAAATTAAAAAAATATATCTATTCCAAATAATACGTCTATGCTATAACTGATACCACGAAAGCATGAACTGAATGAAAAATGGAATTTGTTAGTCCTCGGTTAGCTGCAACAGTAGCAAGTATTCCTGTTTAAGTTCATTCAAAAATATTGCTCTCTCCTCTCTGCACTTTGAGAAATCTCAAATACGTCGCATTGGCATCGTTATGAGACATATTCAAAGAAAGGTTCGTCCAGGTGGCGAAAAAGTTATTGACAGTGGTAACAAGTAGCAAAAAAATGGTTCAAATGGCTCTGAGCACTATGGGACTTAATATCTGAGGTCATCAGTCCCCTAGAACTTAGAACTACTTAAACCTAACTAACCTAACGACATCACACACATCCATGCCCGAGGCAGGATTCGAACCTGCGACCGTAGCAGTCGCGCGGTTCCGGACTGCAGCGCCTAAACCGCGTGGCCACCGCGGTCGGCGTAACAAGTAGCCTGCTTTCTCTGCCAAAGTCGAAGGTTGACATTTTGTCCTCAAGAAAGATATTGTAATGTTTCAGACACTTCAGTATCGTTATTGAAACGTCTATTTGTAAACTTCCAACATCGGTATTTTTTATGAAATTTGTAGATTTAGAGCAATCTGTTGGGAATGTTAACTTGAATGCGCTCCCTGAAATTCTAAATATAGCAAGGAGAAAATACAGGGAACGAAAGATTATCTACAAATTGCCTAGACTCCAGACTCTAGTAATGAATGCTGAAGAACATGAAAGGGAAGCAGTACCTGAGAAGGAAATGAGACAGGATTAGAGCCTCCCATTGACGTTACTGAATTTCAGTAATCAAGGAAAATTAGGGAGGGGAAGTAAATTCAAGGGGAAGAAACAAAAGCTTTAATGCATGGGTGTGACATCATAATACTGTCACAGATAGCAAAGGACCTGAAAGAGCATTTGAACGGTATGATTAGTGTCGTCAAAAAGTATATAAGGTGAACATTAACGAAATTAAAACAAGAGCAAAGCAAAATAGTTGATGTAAATCAGTTGAAGCTGAGGAAATTAGATTAGGAAATGGGACAGAAGTTAGTAGATGATTTTAGCTGTTTGAGTTGCAAAGTAACGACGATGGCCGGAGTAAAGAGGCTATAAAACGCAGGCTAGCAATACTGAGAAAAAGAGTTTCTGAAAAAGGGCAGTGTTCTATCGTCAAATATAAATTTATGCTACTACTTGACTAAAAGAAAGAATTGGTTAATAGGACATTCTAGGAATAATCAGTTTCGTAATGAAGGGAACCAGTGGGGTGGATGTATAAAAATGGCGACCAAAGTTGAGTATAGTTAACAGGTTCAGGACCACGAAGGTTGCCTGAAGTTATGCAGAGATAAATAGGGTTGCACGTGATACACTAGCGTGTAGAGTTGCATCAGTCCAGTCTTCGGACTGAAGACCACGACAACAAGAAGGATGGAGGGGTTTCATTTATCGCTACATATCGTAAAAGCGTCGAATTTGTGCTTCTGTTGCCTACGTAAGAGATACACCAACGGCTACAGAACTTGCTCTGTATTTCTGATAGAGTTTTCATTTTGAGTCATCACTCTTCCGGCTGGCTTGATGCGTCCTACCACGAGTTCCCTCCTGAGTCAAACTTTTCATCTCACTGCAGCAGTTGCAACCTGCATCCTCAGTTACCTGCTGGATGTATTCTAATCTCTTTCTCCCTCTACAAGTTTTGCGGACTACAGCTCCCTCCACAGAAGTTATTGTGTTATGTCTTAACAGGTATCCTATCATCATGTCCCTTTTACTTGTCAGTGTTCTCCACGTATTCCTTTCCTCTTTGATTCTGCGCACAAACTCCGCATTTCTTGCTTACACCACACAAATTACCTGCTATCCGATTCGAACGCTTCCACATACCTCAGTCTTTTTCATACCAGTCGACACACAAGATCTTGAGTGAAAGAGGCGTTGGCCTCAATTTATGGGAAGCGTCTACTGTCTATGATTTGTAGCCTCAGTATCAATCAGTACTAAAATTAACAGATGAATTTATGAAAATGATAAAGAGTTACATAATTGTCTAACGTGTACACACAAAGTGCCATAAACTACTACAAAGTGAGTTCATATTCGTATTTTGTCGAATAATTTCCATGAGAACCACTGTCTTTTCTTCATATATTTTCTTCTATGAAACCGCCTCGCCACGTAACCATTTATTTAATAATTGATATATGTGTAATGGAATATGGAAGATGACAGATGTCTGCCTTTCTCGTTACACTCTACCGTAACGAAAAACGCTGCTCTCACTTCCTTGATTCGGACGAATATATTACTTCCTTTTCCAGGCTGCTTTACACTAAGAAGAGACCAACAGTATATAGATGTTTCTCGCCCAAATTACAGGCCTCAGTAACAAGAAAGAACCTTACGCAAAAAAAATATGGCCAGACTCTTCTTCAGACGAAGAAACTTGGAAGGCGTTGCGGCCAACCTCTTGTTCTGGCGTCTTGCCAGGAAACTGCACTGCAGGTACCCGACACGCGGGGGAGTAAGGCGGCAGCATTACGTCCCAAGAATGAGAGGACTGTAACAAACAAGCCCGTAAAAAGAAGACAAGAAGTACAGTTTCGTGCCATATTGTGACGGTACACCAGAGCGAATTCAAATTGTGGCTGATGCTCATGGCAGGGAATACGCCATCGCGTGACTTTTATGTCGATGTTTCCGATCAGTCTTAAGGGCGCCGAAGTTTGACGATCACTACTGATCTCTTGTTTATCTATCCTCCTCCACTTCGACAGCCTAGGGCGTACAGAAGAGAGGTTTAAGGGCGCATGTGAAGCTATCTGTGAACCAAGTATCGCTCTTCAGTCGTGGAGATGTATTTTGTGTAGATGACTTCAGTAAGATCCTGTAACACAGTGTTAGAAGTACACTTCCCACGAAAATGAGAGAGATTGCGGTTTTAAACAGAAATAAAACTTGTACCAGCCTTTGCTACGCGCATTACTTTATTTCTGACTTGAGCATAGCTGCTCTAAATTCTGACAATTGCTTTCCCGCAATGTGATTCTACGATTCGTTAAAATTTCATTCTGACGATGAGACCATTAGTAGGTGTCGAAACCTACGTCAGTGTATCAAACAGTTATTTGCAACCGGTTGGCTGTATAATCCTGTCTTGGAAGTGTGAGAGGTTCAAGTGGTTCAAATGGCTCTGAGCACTATGGGACTTAACATCTATGGTCATCAGTCCCCTAGAACTTAGAACTACTTAAACCTAACTAACCTAAGGACATCACCCAACACCCAGTCATCACGAGGCAGAGAAAATCCCTGACCCCGCCGGGAATCGAACCCGGGAACCCGGGCGTAGGAAGCGAGAACGCTACCGCACGACCACGAGCTGCGGACGAGCGTGAGACAAATTGGTTCGGATCCGTATTAAGTTCATTGTTAACCTTGTATGAGATTATTAACGTTTTCTTCACTGAAAGAAGAGAATAGAAATGTGTTTTAATTCCCCACAAAAACTGTTGCTTACATCGCTATGTACAGTAGTTATGTCAGTTGATTCTTAAAGACATTAATTTTATTTAATAACTTTAATATACGGTGGCGAAATGGAAACCACAGTGAAATCAGGAATGTATAATTTGAAACACTTATCTACAGCTTCCAGTTACTTCTCCTATACTCACCGTTCCGACTTAGACATCTGTAGTAAAGTTGTATCAGTTTTCCAAAATCCTCGTTATAGAAGGCAGCCGCCTCTGCTTTCCGCCAATTCTCTACGCTGGTCTGTGCCAAAATGTCTTCATAGCCAGCGGGTGATGTGGGCCGAGATGGGAATCAGAGAGCCACTTCCGCGTTGTATCTTTGCTGATCAGGCACTTCCAACCGAAAACGCTGCAAAAGCGGCACCACTGCCCAGTGTGCGGCAGAGAATTGTAATGAAGAAGAAAATACATGACACTTCCGTTAGTGATGTTGCACGAAATCGGGCGAAATCTCTCGGCAGGCATCCATACTTGACCCGAGAAACCATTTTCTAGCCATCTTGACATATTCACTATGTTTTTAGAACTGCAAAGTGTAATGTGAGGGTTTAGCCGAGTTACCTCAGTGGCAAGTATAAAATGTGCTTTTAATCTTTATAGATTTCAACAAAGCTTTTGACCGCGTTAGTCATAGATACCTCTTTGCGACGCTGTCAAGAATGGCTTTCCACCCCCAGATTGTGAACATGCTAAGGAATATTGCAACAGGTGTAAATGCGAAAATAGCAATCAATGGCCAAACATCTAAACCCGTACAGATAAGGCGAGGGGTTCCACAGGGCAGTCCCTTATCAATGTTTTTATTTTCAGTATCTTTAGAGCCCTTCCTCCGCACTGTCCACGCAAGATTAACACGCATAACATTGAGTGGTGAGAAAACTGTCATACGAGCTTATGCTGATGACGTGGGCGTTGTAATAAGGAATAAGGAGGAGACAGTTACACTGGAAAGAGAAATCCAAAGATATTGTCAAGCGTCGGGAGCGACAGCAAATGAAAACAAAAGTCAAATATTGAATCTACGGGGCCTAGATCACCTTCGACTGGCATGGGCGAAACAAGACAACAAACATAAAACTTTGGGAATCACCTTAATGGCATGTCCGATGCGGATGGCTGCTTTTAACTGGACGGAAACTAGGAGGAAAGTTCATGGTGCTGTAATGGAGAACATCCATCGAACTATGGACCTGGTGCAAAAAGTCAGATTCATCAACTCCTGCGTTTTGTCTAAAGCGTATTTCACTGCGCAGGTATTTCCAATCCCTAAACTAGTAGCGAAAGGGATCATGTCCACTGTTACAAATTATTTATGGCGAGAAGACATACTCAGGGTTGGTGCGGCTTCGGTTATACTGGATGTCAGAAACGGGGGCCTCGGTTTGGTGGATATTCGCAATAAAGCGTCTGCTCTGTTCCTCAAACGGACTTTCCATATACTCAGAGAACTTCCACAATGTATAACCGCAAAGCTCTTTGAGGCTGTGACACCCCATAGCCTGCAAGCACCGATTGATGTGCGAAGGATTAATGCCCGTCTGCAGTATGTGAGGAACTTTTTCCTCGAAGCAAGTTATCTTAGTGACGAAATCAGAAGCAACACACGTATCACAGCGCGCGACATCATACTTGAAAGGAAGTTAAATGAGGGTAGAAACAAAATTGAAACGAAATTCCCAAATTGTGACTGGAAAGCTGTATGGCGGAACATCTACTATGCCGGGCTATCTACAGACGCTATTTCCGCATGGTACAAAACAGTTAATAATGTCATCAGCACCAACGAGAGACTATATGGGATCGGTTTAAACCAGACACACCTTTGTGGAAAATGCAATCTGGTGGATACACTCAGCCACAGATTCAACTGTGGTGGCAATGTGCATAACTGGAATTGGATCAGGCAACAAATCGCCTTTCTCACCAGATCCTCTACGCAATATATAACGCCGTCGCTCCTCCTGAGACCGGACATGACATACTTTCCGAAATTAAAAACCAACGCCATAAGCTGGTTACTGGGAAAATATGTTAGTTATGTCATCCACACACTTGGGTCGGACAACGAGATAGAATTCCGCGTTTACATGAAGTGTGAATATGCAAAAATCAGCACGTATCGCAACCACAAGAAGCACTATGGCAACATGCTGAAGATCATTTTTGAAAGAATGGGTGTTGGTTAAATATGTGAAACCACTACAACACCTTGAACGAGAACGAACAGAAGAAAAATAAAAGTCACTTGGTTCCTTATTATTATTATTTACTATAACCTGGCTTCCGGAACTTTTTTTTTGTTATTGTATGTGTTTAATTGGATTGTATTTAAACTGGTTCATAGTCAAGAAAACTGGTATTAAAAAAAAAAAAGCGGTCTAAGGCGCTGCAGTCATGGACTGTGCGGCTGGTCCCGGCGGAGGTTCGAATCTTCCCTCGGGCATGGGTGTGTGTGTTCGTTCTTAGGATAATTTAGGTTAAGTAGTGTGTAAACTTAGGGACTAATGACCTTAGCAGTTAAGTCTCATAAGATTTCACACACATCTGAACATTTTGTAATCTGAGGCGATCGACGGGCATACTAGAGACACAGCCCTACATATCTGAGCAAAGCTTTATCTGATTTTCAGTGTGGTTTCCATTTCGCGGACGACGGAAACTTACTTTCTGTTCAAACTCCATGCGAGGTGTTTACTCCGTACCCCACAGCTAGTATCTTCCTCGATATTTCATGTTATGCTGTGCCCTGTTGAATGTGTGTTCCATAGAATATTCTGTGAACTTCGTATTCCCAGCACAGACACCCTACAGGGTAAGGAGCCAGTCACATACTGGTTCAAAATATTTTGTGTTCGTGATTTATAAAGTCAAATTATTTTATTCATTGTAATTTTGCGTGAGACTGTATTTTCGACAATGGCACGGTAATACATTCAACAAGCATCATAAACGTCACCTACCCATTAGGAAAACCTAAATGAAATTCTTGTGAGTACAAAGCAAATTGTTCAAGGTAAATTATCCATACCAAATCCAATTTCAGAAATGCAAATCCAGGCGGAAAATCGGCATATATGGCTGCTTTGGAAACATTTTTGAAAGATGATAGCAGCGCATTACTTTTTTAATTGCTAATAAAACAAAATCAATTAGTCCTGCCAAATCCTGACTGCTGTTGTGTAAGTCAGATAGTTCAAGGAAAGTGTGTAAAGAAAGAGTAATAATTTGATGTTTTTCAGGATATCGAATGAATGAAAATAATGATCTTAACGAAATAACTACTAGCAATTAGTGAAGAACGTGTATAAAGTTGGCGTAAAGAAATGTGATTCGAAGTAACTAAAGCTGTTGATATCTTGCGAGCTATGTGTAAGCTTATGGCAGCTGATGTGTGACGTACAAATGACGGAATAATTGCGGCGAGGCATGGTTGATTAGGTAGTAACATTTCTGGGAAGGCGCAGAAAATCTAATTGCTTTATGTGTCTTTTCTGTATAATGAAGGATCACGCGGGTATACGTACTGTATGTATGGGGCGTTGCGACGAAATTTGACTGAGAGAATCTAAAATATTGGTCGCATCCGGACGTTCCTCCACGTACTGCTCCGAGTATATTAGCACTTTTCGGAAAAGCTATTTGACTCAATCCATTTGTCGCCGAAGAGGGGCAATTATCATTTTTGTGTATATTCACGTAAAATCAAGAAAGGCGCCACGCCATCTTAGCAAAATAAGAGAAGGCAGAGATTATAATTTCGCTCGCCACCTTCGTACAGCACAAGATTGGAGGCAAAGATGTTTCATTGCGCATCGAAAAGCATAGTCAGGAAAAAAAAAAAAAAAACATATTCGCATGTACAAAACAAGAACCAACATGCGATTAATAATTTCCTTTTGTTACGTAACGAAAGTAATGTCACTTATTTAGAAGCAAACTCGAATGCGAAGTTAACTGGGCAGCTGATACGCGGGATGAAGAAAAGGGTGCGGAAACGAGGCTACGGTGGAGGGAACGGGTATGCGGACTCATCGACTCCCGAGCCACGCTCGCGGTCAACACCTTGCTTCGGTTACAGCACCGAACTGTATCGAATCGGTACCTCCATAAGGCGGTATTCTGTGTATTTCCTCCTGCTAATGTTACCTTTACCTAAACATTAAGACATACCGTGTACTTTTCACTGACAACCTTGTTTCTTCCATGACACATCGTTCTTTGCTGGACTCTAGGCAACAGTCCCCCCCCCCCCCCCCAATTGCCGAAGTGGCATGCTCGCTAGCTATTCAGTCGTGTACGTACATGGTTGGAATATTATAAACTTGTTTCTTTAAGTGTCATCAGAAATAAAAATCTAGTGGATTGAGGTCCAGGGAACGTGGAGGCCAGATTATACCTCCAGGCCCAATCCATTTCCCTGGAAACACCTCATTTAAACACTTACACACATTCATTCCAAAGTGTGGTGAGCACCATCATGCTGAGACCATAGCTGTCGCCGAAAACCAAGTGGAACGTTTTGAAATGTGTCAGGCTAAGAGAGTTACGATGCAGGGGTTGTGGGGTGAGGGGGGGGGGTGGGGGGGGGGGAAGGGGACATTCAACTTGTCCAGCAATAGGTAAGGGTTCAATAGCACCCGTCCCGTGATACAAGCTCACAGGTTTGTGTCAAAGCGTACCTGAAAGACACGTTCACAGTTGACAAGTAGGTTGTGTTCCGACCAATACTGGCGGTTGTGGAGGTTTAAAACACCTTCACGAGAGGAACTAGATTCGTCAGTCCATGATACGTTATTATAAACGAACACGTTCTGTTCTACTTAGTACAAAATCCATTCACAGATCTGCACTCGTCGAATATGGTCTCATGGCCGCTGGTGTTTAGTTAACGTGTTACGCGTGTGGATGCAGTTCTTCATTACATAACAGTTCAACAACCAGCCTTTGAGATATCTGGAACTGCCTTGAGATACTGAGATACCACGGATACTTCGCCGAAATGATTGGTGAACGGTTTGAAGAATCGCGTCCTCTGTAGAGTATCTCCAGTCCACGGACTATATACGTCCATTGCTTGTGGACAAAGATTACTGGTTTCCCAAAGGCGTTATCCGCAGCTCGTGGTCGTGCGGTAGCGTTCTCGCTTCCCACGCCCGGGTTCCCGGGTTCGATTCCCGGCGGGGTCAGGGATTTTCTTTGCCTCGTGATGACTGGGTTTTGTGTGATGTCCTTAGGTTAGTTAGGTTTAAGTAGTTCTAAGTTCTAGGGGACTGATGACCATAGATGTTAAGTCCCATAGTGCTCAGAGCCATTTAAACCATTCTGAACGCAAAGGCGTTGCTCGAGGTGACGAAAAATATTTTTATTTAATTGACGCCTTTGAGGGTATTATGCAGCATATGCACAAGCAGCAGCAGCAGCAGCGGCATGGTTACTGGGTGCACCCAGCACGAAGATCATATCATCGTTTGAGTATTTCGTCGGGAATGCTAACCTATATGAACTTGACAGCACCGGTTATGGTTGTGCACTGCGCGGTTAGTAGACACGCCCATGAGGTTTAACGGAGCCCACTGCCATGTGATAGGCTATTTTCATGTGACAAAATGATGTCCTGCTAGTAAATGATGAAAACTAGTAAACGAACGTCTAAAAAATAAGAAACGAACGTGATGAGGATCCGAACCATAGCCCCAGGGTGGATGTGGTCCTGATGTCCTAGCACCAAACAGTCTACCATTTTTTTCAGAAGGAGCTTCCCTGGCGCCCAAAGGGAGGGGTGTGGGCAAAGTGGGCAGGGGTCGCAACCAGAGGCCTGGATCCCATGTTCCGTTCACATCCCCCAGGAACGAAGGAAAGCATAGGGAACGTGGAACAGAGGTGCAGTGAAGATCAATGGTTTATTTATTTATTTTTAAAAAATTAATGTTTACACCACCGAGGAAGCAGGAAACCAATCTGGCGAAGAGGAGGGGGCGGCAAAACGTCAGACATTGAGACTATCGATGCGAAGTTTTTTGGGAGTACATTCCAATGACCAGAGAACATATCGGTTCGAAGTGTGTAAGAGGAGGGGATCAACCCCTCATGGCAGAAACGTCCCACCTCAAGGTTGAGTTAAGGAACACATTACAAAGGAAGTTGGAGAAAAATTGTATTTGGGATTGCGGACAACTGCACAATGGCCTTCGTTAAGGAAGTATCAAAAATCAAGGATATTTTTGACGCCATCAGCAAACAAGTAGTGAACTGTGTGTCCACAAATACACTTCACGGAGTGCATCTTCACTTTTGGGAAATGTACCTCGTGCGAAGAAAGGAGCAGTTGAGTAGGTATCTGACGAGGAGTCGTATGGTTAATTAGGGACCGTCCGTAGCACCAATAACCAGACACCACTTGTCGATCTGTGCACCGGGCGACGGTCGTCCGTGTCCAAAACATCACAGGCGACACACAACGGTGTGTCTCTGAGGTGAATCTTGTGTAGGCGTGACCGCCATACTTGCTTCCCATTGACAGTAAGATAGCATGCAGACTGGACGTCAGAGTCAAGACAAGGAGCGCAACACCGATCGCCCAACGGCGCGCCAGTCGACGTGGAGATGTTTCCCCTCAGTCACATTCGGTGACCTGTGCTGCTGAAGGAAATGATAGGTCGCCTTCGTGGATGTCTAGTCCTCTGGCATCGTCGCAGTACGGACGTAGCTCAGTTCAAGGAAAATGTGGCGGAGTAAAAGCAGAGCGGTGGGACATCCGAAAGCAGTGCTGTGAGAGAGCGTGGTGCGAGGGCGTTCAGCAATATGCTGGTAAAGACAACGGCCCTACAGTCCCATGTCAGGGCTTAGAAAAGGACTACCGCTCTGTCAGACACGTGACACAGACATAAACAGGCCTGCATCGCGGGAGGATGAAGTTCTCGTACCTTACCTTGAACAGCAAGTACTGGTTCTAATGTCGCTAGCATGCAACGGGCCACGTCTGTGCCACGTGGGGGACAAATGACGCAGAGTATACATTTACATATTGTGTCCGTTGCAGAAGATCTAGTGCTCGTAAACGGTGATCTAAGAGCCGAGCTCGTAGTTGGAAAAATAGCCACCAGCAGTTGAGGGCAATCGTGCGCCGAAGATCACTTGCGAAATCAAATCCTAAGCATTGTATGGCATCAGCTACACACAAAGGGGTAGCACTGACCACAAGAAGTCCCATACATATTGCCATGATGCTCGATTTGCGGACGTTAAGGCAGCTACCAGAAGCTCCACCGTAGGTGGTAACCTATGACAATGAGTACCTGACGTCAGCACTGCTACGAAGAAAGATTACGAGATTGTCGGCATAAGCAGCGCAGCTGAATACATGGCCACCGAAGACGTCCCAGAGAGGCGTTCACGGAGGCTGTGGAGCAACGGTTCTATGAGCAAAGCGTGGAACAGCACTCGATATCGGGCAGCCCTGATGCAGCAATGGGCGGATCGAGATGCGTGGACTGAGACGGCCATTGTAGGGTACACAGGACGCATTACGACGTCAACGGTAGTATCATAGTATCCCATATTGCGGGGGTTGTCACCCTTTATTTGTGCATATGTCAGAAAACAACTGTAATTTTATATGTGTGATGGGTTGTATCTCTCACTATGTTAAAAGACCAAATTATTAGGAACCATTAGTAAACTAATTAATGACATGCAATATTGCGAATTTTCTTGGAAGAAACTATCATACACTCCTGGAAATTGAAATAAGAACACCGTGAATTCATTGTCCCAGGAAGGGGAAACTTTATTGACACATTCCTGGGGTCAGATACATCACATGATCACACTGACAGAACCACAGGCACATAGACACAGGCAACAGAGCATGCACAATGTCGGCACTAGTACAGTGTATATCCACCTTTCGCAGCAATGCAGGCTGCTATTCTCCCATGGAGACGATCGTAGAGATGCTGGATGTAGTCCTGTGGAACGGCTTGCCATGCCATTTCCACCTGGCGCCTCAGTTGGACCAGCGTTCGTGCTGGACGTGCAGACCGCGTGAGACGACACTTCATGCAGTCCCAAACATGCTCAATGGGGGACAGATCCGGAGATCTTGCTGGCCAGGGTAGTTGACTTACACCTTCTAGAGCACGTTGGGTGCCACGGGATACATGCGGACGTGCATTGTCCAGTTGGAACAGCAAGTTCCCTTGCCGGTCTAGGAACGGTAGAACGATGGGTTCGATGACGGTTTGGATGTACCGTGCACTATTCAGTGTCCCCTCGTCGATCACCAGTGGTGTACGGCCAGTGTAGGAGATCGCTCCCCACACCATGATGCCGGGTGTTGGCCCTGTATGCCTCGGTCGTATGCAGTCCTGATTGTGGCGCTCACCTGCACGGCGCCAAACACGCATACGACCATCATTGGCACCAAGGCAGAAGCGACTCTCATCGCTGAAGACGACACGTCTCCATTCGTCCCTCCATTCACGCCTGTCGCGACACCACTGGAGGCGGGCTGCACGATGTTGGGGCGTGAGCGGAAGACGGCCTAACGGTGTGCGGGACCGTAGCCCAGCTTCATGGAGACGGTTGCGAATGGTCCTCGCCAATACCCCAGGAGCAACAGTGTCCCTAATTTGCTGGGAAGTGGCGGTGCGGTCCCCTACGGCACTGCGTAGAATCCTACGGTCTTGGCGTGCATCCGTGCGTCTCACAACCCCGCGGCCGCGGGGTTGTGACATAGAGAGAGAGTTAGCGCCATCTCCTCCCCCAGCGCTGTCGCAACCGTTTGGCTGCGCAGCCCGTCCGCCGTCGCCACAGCCTGGCCCTTCAAACCGGCTGTCACCCCCTCCTCCTCTAGAAGCAGCAGCTCGCCGCCCACGCAAGGTATGCGTTCCGAGACGTATACCTCTCCCCGCAAATTATGATGATTACGATCACCCATCACCAGCCCATTCATCTATCGGGTGGACTCCTAGTTGTAGCAACAATAATAATAGTAATTTCCTTATGGCTAGCGGTAGTTCTCTCCCCCGTCCTATCGATAACGAATTCGATCAGAATAACGGCGTAATGACTCCCTTAGAATCTTCAGCAGTTGCTAGAGCGTTTGAGGGGCGAATCTCTTTCACCAGAATTGAGAATCCATGCGGGAGGTATCGCGATCCTGTAAGGTTTTTGGAGGCGTGCCTCCCCGTCTTGGAGACCGAGCTCCTAAAACTCTTAGAAGATCCGGAATTTAACGCCTTTAAATGCAGTGCGGTATTATGCAGTGAACTGAGTCACCCCCCTAAACATCAAGGTGACGCGGAGACGGCTACTCTGCATTATATATGGGGAGAAAATGGTGTTATATCTCGGAGCACATCGATTGCTGAGTTGTACCGAGAATCCACCTTGAGCGCTATTATGGCCCGATTTTCCGAGATGGAAGTACGTGGATCCGCTAAAGCGCTCGGCAGTAAACCACACCTCGACATCCATATACATGTCTATGATCGAATGAATGGAGGGTCCAGTTATATTAAACTCCCTATAGATATTGAGAAAAAGCAGGCGTGCATTAATGTTCAAAATAAGTATGATAATGCGTGTTTTGCATGGTCAGTCCTGGCCTGCGAGAGAAATTACAATTACAATTACAAACATCATCCCGAGCGTCCCAGCAGTTACAAAGTCAAAGATATTAAGAGACAGTACAACTTTGATGGAATAGAGTTCCCTTTAAGAATCCAGGACATACCTAAGTTTTAAGCTCAGAATACCTCAATATCGGTCCACATTTGTGGCTTGGAGAGGAAAAGCAAGTCAGATGAGCAGAACAAGCATACAGTAGTAGGCCCCCCCCCATTTCTCAAAATTTGCATGTGAGCGAGAGTTGCATGTCAACATGCTGCTCTTCTCCGAACGTGATAATTATCACTACGTCTGGATCAAAGACATGTCCCGACTCATTTCCTCCCAGTTAAGTAAAAATGAACATAAACAACATATTTGTATAAGGTGTTTGAATTATTTTTCATCTCAAGAGTTATTAGCGACACATCTATTAGATTGTGCATGCAAGGACCCGGTACGTGTTGTTACGCCCACTGAGGAAAATAACTTCATTAAAATTTAAAAATGCTCACCACCAGCAGCGTTGTCTTTTTGTTGTGTACGCCGATTTTGATGCTTGCTGGCTCCTATTACTCGTTGTGAAGGGAACCCCTTTGCCTCACACACAACCTTCACACAAAAACACGTACCTTAGGCGGCTGCGTTCCAAGTTGTATGCGCATATGATTGTAAACTTAATAGCTATCAGTCTTATGTAGGGGGCGATCCGGCGGTTTGGCTTCTCACTGAGCTTGGAAAACTCTCATGGCAAGTTCACAAGCTCTACAGCATCAATATTCCCATGACCAAATCAAAGGAAAATGATGACTTGTATGAAAAGGCTGTTAATTGTCATATTTGCGGGCTGGCCTTAGATAGAAAAGCTGAGACTCCTCGTAGAGACCATTGTCATCTTACGGGTAAGTTCCGCGGTGCAGCCCACAAAGCATGCAACTTGAAGAAACAATCCACAGTGACGCGATAATAGAGGACAAACATTATCCGCTACAGGAACGTAGGTGGAACCAGGGTAATAATAACTGGAAACCAACCAATAAAAATGGAAGGGATCAACCAGTGCAGAACTGGAGAGCGAGTGAAGACCGCAATCCAGAACCTACACAAATAATCAAAATACGTCCGGCGAACCCTGGCCGTACGCAAACTGCGCAAAACAGACAAGAATGACTAGGGCGGCACACTCGGCAGCGGAAGAACGCGGCCGGGAACAAAGTAGTGTATAATTAGATTAGATTTTTGTGATTTGTTGGCGATGTTTATTTGTATTAGTATAGGCAGTGTTTTATTTGTGTTTTGTGATTATTTGTTTTATGTTGTGTGTATTTATTTTCCTATTTTCATGTGCTTGTCTTATTTTGGTATGGATTGTGTGTATATTATGTGTTTGATGTTAAATTTTGTTGTATGGGGACCACTGGGTCGCTTAGTATAGAAAATTTGCTTCAGCTATGACACAAACAATATTTCGAAGTATTAGATTAATTATAGAAGGGGTTATCTTATGTAGATAACTTCCTATACAAAATTTTATGGCAAGGCTATTGGACAGGAGAGCTTTCAGGATAAAATCTGGCTCTGTGGTGGATGGATTTGGGGTGTGTTGAGCGTGTTGTGATGTGGTAGGTGGATATTGCGTCCCACCGAATGTGTTGCGTTTCTTGAGACGAGTGCAGGGTATGACGTCCGATGCGGTAGTGTTCAGGACCCACCCGTTGCGTTATCGGCGTATGGCGATTGTTGGTGTTTCGGGTGATAATTACACTCCTGGAAATGGAAAAAAGAGCACATTGACACCGGTGTGTAAGACCCACCATACTTGCTCCGGACACTGCGAGAGGGCTGTACAAGCAATGATCACACGCACGGCACAGCGGACACACCAGGAACCGCGGTGTTGGCCGTCGAATGGCGCTAGCTGCGCAGCATTTGTGCACCACCGCCGTCAGTGTCAGCCAGTTTGCCGTGGCATACGGAGTTCCATCGCAGTCTTTAACACTGGTAGCATGCCGCGACAGCGTGGACGTGAACCGTATGTGCAGTTGACGGACTTTGAGCGAGGGCGTATAGTGGGCATGCGGGAGGCCGGGTGGACGTACCGCCGAATTGCTCAACATGTGGGGCGTGAGGTCTCCACAGTACATCGATGTTGTCGCCAGTGGTCGGCGGAAGGTGCACGTGCCCGTCGACCTGGGACCGGACCGCAGCGACGCACGGATGCACTCCAAGACCGTAGGATCCTACGCAGTGCCGTAGGGGACCGCACCGCCACTTCCCAGCAAATTAGGGACACTGTTGCTCCTGGGGTATTGGCGAGGACCATTCGCAACCGTCTCCATGAAGCTGGGCTACGGTCCCGCACACCGTTAGGCCGTCTTCCGCTCACGCCCCAACATCGTGCAGCCCGCCTCCAGTGGTGTCGCGACAGGCGTGAATGGAGGGACGAATGGAGACGTGTCGTCTTCAGCGATGAGAGTCGCTTCTGCCTTGGTGCCAATGATGGTCGTATGCGTGTTTGGCGCCGTGCAGGTGAGCGCCACAATCAGGACTGCATACGACCGAGGCATACAGGGCCAACACCCGGCATCATGGTGTGGGGAGCGATCTCCTACACTGGCCGTACACCACTGGTGATCGACGAGGGGACACTGAATAGTGCACGGTACATCCAAACCGTCATCGAACCCATCGTTCTACCATTCCTAGACCGGCAAGGGAACTTGCTGTTCCAACAGGACAATGCACGTCCGCATGTATCCCGTGGCACCCAACGTGCTCTAGAAGGTGTAAGTCAACTACCCTGGCCAGCAAGATCTCCGGATCTGTCCCCCATTGAGCATGTTTGGGACTGCATGAAGCGTCGTCTCACGCGGTCTGCACGTCCAGCACGAACGCTGGTCCAACTGAGGCGCCAGGTGGAAATGGCATGGCAAGCCGTTCCACAGGACTACATCCAGCATCTCTACGATCGTCTCCATGGGAGAATAGCAGCCTGCATTGCTGCGAAAGGTGGATATACACTGTACTAGTGCCGACATTGTGCATGCTCTGTTGCCTGTGTCTATGTGCCTGTGGTTCTGTCAGTGTGATCATGTGATGTATCTGACCCCAGGAATGTGTCAATAAAGTTTCCCCTTCCTGGGACAATGAATTCACGGTGTTCTTATTTCAATTTCCAGGAGTGTATGAGGTGGTCTGTCCGACGCAGTAGTGTTCGAGACGCACCTGTTATCTCAATTGTGTTGATAGTGTGAGTACGGTGATCAAAACGACTATCCGGTGGCCAGTCAATCGAAATTAGGCGATAGGGACGCATCAAACATGGATAATTCGTAATCGGTGCAATGAGGATATTGTGTGAAAAGACGAGTTTTGAGCCGTCATAGAAAGACGTAAATCAGGTGGCTGGTCGCACGCAATAGCGTGATCGACAGAGCTTATTGATGATTTGGGCCGTAGGAGTGTTGTAGAGACGTATTAGCGACGCTAGCCGAGTCTAGGCTTAACTATTTGAGTTAAGCAGAGACGCTAAAACAACACGCCAGTCAGTTTAAAGGATGATAATGAAGGTCACCACAAAAGATAGATGCTCTCAAGCCCAGCCATGAACCTTGACCACTATCACTGATTTTTACTTGTTGTAACGTGTAAAACTAACTCTTGTTTTGTTCAACAGATAAGCATGACGTTGAATTGAGCCTGCCGTTACAGACAGAAGCAGACTAGGAGCGGAAGACCAATGCCATGATCAGTCAAACTAGCGTCGTCTTCAGAATTAGACTAACTGTTCTAAAACATATTAATCTTTAACACCATCAGTGGTTGAATTCGTTGTGTGGTGAGCAGATCGAGCGTCTTCATCACACAAGTTGCTGAGTGGGACGGAGAGCACGTAAGAATGGCGTCATCAGCTGAGCTGTATGGGAGCCAAACGAAATCAAATTGAATGATGGATGAGTCTGCGAAACGTAATCCGAGTGGTCCTATACTTTCGGTTCCTCTGAGAAGGTAAATATGCGGTTAATTTCTTCCTTGATTACAACACCGAACAGTTGGTGAAGAGAGTCTTATTGCACTCCAAGTAATAGTATTACAGGGAGGGAGATATTGCTGCTGTCATGGAGATCAGCCAGTGGCATCAAAGTTATAGTGTAAATTGAGGATATATGGATAGGTACGAGGCTGGACATTACTGAAATAGACTGAACAAGGGTGTGCGATAGACTGATGTAAAAAGTCGAGGCTGTTGGCAGTTTAAGTACAATACATTCTATCTCTGTATTGGCATCTTTGGCCGCAACAGTGACAGTGTATCATTTACTCACTGTGGATGCTATGATGAATTTAGCAACTGTAGAGGCAACACACTGCGTATTTCTAAAGCTCAAACACACATGCACTTCTGTGGTATACTCTGTTGTAAGGGACTCGTCTTGTAGAAGATGGTGGATACTAGGAGAGAGTTTATATACGAGGATTGTAAATTTAACAGTGGAAACTATTTACTTACAGCTCGTACAAAATAAATATGTCTTTCAAAGTTTTATTGACCTTCAAAGTAGTCTCCAGCATAGTGTATAACCCTTGCCAGTGATGCTCTTAGCAGTGTCACATGTGTCGACAGTTCGAGTGGCGCGGTCTGTTAATCGATGAGTTGCAGCAGTCGTCAAGCAAATGCCGTGAAGTGTTTCCTTCAGTCAGAAATCGAGTTGAACTCACGAGGACTTACGTCAGGGGACCGCAGTAGGTGGTACAGCACTCAGCAGTCCCATCAGTCAAACAAATCAGTAACAGTTTGCACTCTACGTGCTTGAGCATTGTTCTGCAAAATGATGGTCAGGTCCCGCAGAAAGTGTCATCACTTCTGTGTCTAAGCTGCTCGTAGGTTGTGTTCCAAAATATGTAGTGCTTTTAGTCGATATTTATTATTTCACAGAGAAATATTACATCATCATCATCGTCATCATTATCATCTTTTCCATACCCCTCCTCCGGAAGTAAGTACCATCTTGGCAGTGATGGTAGTGGTGACGGCGATGCGGAGCTATCGGGGATAGCTTCTGAAACTAAAATCAATAAATAAATAAATAACATCAAAACAAAATGAAATTAGTTTTGTGCATCACATAGACAAAGAATCAGTTATGCACCGAATTTTCTGTGTATTAGCATACCCTGTCATAGATACCTGGCTATTTCGAGTCAGACAGTATCGCTTTTGTAATGAATCGCTTTTGTAATGAACCTCGCTTGTAGTTACCGGTATTCATAACTGCGACGAGCACTAAACAATACTACTTGTAAGCCGTATATTTAGGAATGAAGTACCATCGACATTAATGGAAAACGAAGATTATGTATAATTTGACCGATATTTCATGGCTGTAAGCTGTAGGGAATAGAATAATCGAATCAAGCACGTTTAATAGATTGAATCGAGGCCTCGTAAGCCATTAGCCGGCTGCCGAAATATTAATGCGTGAAGCACGTAACTGCCACCGTCACAACTTAGCAAAAGATTTGGCAGGGAGCCGAGAACTTTCAGGCCGTGTGTAAAATCGGTAAGCGAGTCTAAGGATTCCAATCAGTTCCTTGTTGACCAGTCTTGTGCGGCAGTTGAAGATAGCAAAAGCCGAACCTAAGTTTAAAATTTCACGTTTAAGACATCGTTCAAGCATGAAAACCTTACAAACATGCAGTCTCTTGACCTTCGGACGGACCCCCGTATGGAAGATGTGTAACTGACATAAGGAAGCACCGTCAAGATTTGAAAAACAGACAAATCATCTGGTCCGGATGGCATTCCTGTTAGATTTTAGAAGGAGTACTCCAGGGAATTGGTCCATCACCCCGCCTCTCCCTCTCTCTTTCTCGTCCAACAAGAAGATCGAAACGAATGGTATACAAGAAAGATGAAGGAACAGACCGCAAAATTACAGACCAATATCCCTAACTTCGGACTGCTCCCGAATCTTTGTACGTATTCTCAGTTCGAATATAATAAACATTCTTGAGGCTAAGCTGTTTATGTTGATGAATCAGCCTGATTTTAGAAAGCATCATTCGTTCAAAACTCGGCATGCCTTTATTTCACATGATATATCTAGAACTATAAAGGAAGGTAACAGGTGGATTACATATTCTAGATTTCAGGAAGGTATATGACACGATCTCCCATCGCAGCCCGTTAACGAAGGCACGAGCACATGTAACAGGCTCAGAGATAAAAGAGTGGCTATATTCAATATGCAGCCCAGTGCAATTGGATAGCTGCTGTTCTCTTTATACTTAAATGATTTGGCGGGTCAGTAGTCTGCCGACGATGCAGCGGTCTACGATAAGTCATCAAAGCTGAGTGACTGTAGGAGGACACAAGACGATTTAGACAAAATTTCCATTTGGTGTGATGAATGGTCGCTAGCCTTAAATGCGGAAAAAATGCAAGTTAATGCTGATGAGTAGGAATAATAAACCAGTAACTTTCAGGTGAAGTATTACTATCGTCCTACTTACTTCACTGGTGGGATTGATCCGTTCCAGGTCATGTTGAATTTCGGCGAATGGCTTCTAGATTTGTTACCTGTAAGTGCCATGGAGCTGCTTTCAGAACTCAAACAGAAGTCCTTGGAGGACGGTGTTCTTTCCTAGGAACTGTAAACACAAAATTTAGAGACCCTCATTTCAAGGTAACTACCAAACGACTCTACTGCAGCTAACATTAATTGCGCATAAGGACCACGAAGACCAAATACGAAAAAAGTAGACTTCATATGGAAGCGTCTAGACAGCAGTACTACCATCACTCTAAGATTAATTGTACATGGAGCCCATTGAACTTAAAGAATTCGAAACATGCAATGCCGTAGACGTATACAAAGAAAAAAAAAACTCTGATAATAACTTCTCTGTAATGCAGTAGAAACACGCTTACATGAAAAGCAGGAAATACACCCGTCTCAAAGTTAGCTAATATCGACTCTGGCAGCTTGTAGGTGTAGGGTAGAGTTTCGATGTTTCTGTCGCTGGTTTCGAGTGGTTCTGCGAATTTTTTTCTTGGCAGGATAACACCAGTTGTATGGTATCGTCAGTTTTCGCGGCGTATTGCGATTTTATGCCGTCCTTCTGTAGTGCTTTGCATATAGTTGTGTAATTAGGACCTATCTTTGTGATTAATTACGCAATTAGGATCGATCTTTGCGTCAGTTTCTCGACCAAAATAAATAAAGTACACTAACCTAACCTTCCTCTCCCACATCTAGACAGGTTTCATGTGTTGGGGGTGCACTTGAGCATTCCGTCCAGGAGCACCAGGGTTCGAGTCCCAGAAAGGGCTCCGGCATTTTTAATTTCCCATCAATTCCATGTGTGTCTGGTGGTTTAATTGTGTTAGGTGGGAGCACTTGGCCTTTCCACCCAGGAGGAGCAGGGTTCGAGTTCCAGAAAGGGTTTCTCTCTCTATGTCACAACCCCGCGCCGGTAATAACGACTAGAGAGTCAACACTTGCCGGATACACTGCGTGCGACCTTGTTGTTGTCTACTAACGATGCTTTGGAATGGACTCTCTCTATGTCACAACCCGCTACGGTAATAACGACTAGAGAGGCACCACGTGCCGGATACATTGCGTGCGACCTTCGACTAACGATGCTTTGGAAGGGTGACGGCGGTATTTTGGAATGGTACCGGCCCTGTCCCAATACTCACGCTGTCGCGGCATGCTACCAGTGTTAAAGACTGCGATGGAGCTCCGTATGCCACGGAAAACTGGCTGACACTGACGGCGGTGGTGCACAAATGCTGCGCAGCTAGCGCCATTCGACGGCCAACACCGCGGTTCCTGGTGTGTCCGCTGTGCCGTGCGTGTGATCATTGCTTGTACAGCCCTCTCGCAGTGTCCGGAGCAAGTATGGTGGGTCTGACACAACGGTGTCAATGTGTTCTTTTTTGCATTTCCTTGAGTGTATATTGTAACGTATTAAAGTCTCCAGTGTGGTGTGTATGCATGATTCTCACAGGTGTCCTGTGCATGCTATTTTGCCACGCAAGTAAAAACGGAGAGAGGATTAGTTAGAAAGCAAAGTAAAGTACCGATAGAGCTACAGATCAAGACCAGAGTGTGGGACACATATTTGTTAACACGTTGAGAGATTGGCAGAGGATAAAGGTCGCCAGTAAATAAGGAATGGGGGCAGAGCGCTGGGTTTCACTGTCTTTTTCGCTCACCGACAGCTGCTACTCGGGCATTAGGCTGCAACGGGTCAGCCAAACGATGACGCACTGATCGGCAGACGGACTGCGCCAGGCAGCTGGGAGCGGGCGACCTGCCGGACAGCCGCTGCTTCTGCCTGGCGGCGTGCCGGCTCCCCATTCACTCGCATTAGCGACCTGCAGCGAGGCAATTTACACAGCCGTCTGCTGATGGGCGGATCAGCAGCGTAGCAGATCCCGCGAGCTTTGTCCGCGGGCTAATTCCAGGCCGCGGCACGCTGCGCCGTGATTCTGCCGACGCCACCGTTATGGCTCCCGGGGACGGATTAACTGACGCTTTCATTTATTACTCCCGCGAGACGGGGCCATTTCCGTGTCCCGCCGACGCGTACAACGTTTCAGGGCGGAACTGCTTCCTGCTGTTATTAGCGCTGCTAACTCGATTTCAACCGCTGGATAACGGACAATAATGCACAAGCCCTAGTTTCGCGAAATGTTCCGTAGCTTGCCCATGCTTGTCACAAAGTACTTGAACTAATGAGATTTCCCAATCTGTGTGTCAGTACCTGAAAAAAAAAACAGTTTAAAAAGAAAGTAACTAATACTTATTTTAAATAATTCTTCGAAATTAACGGTGGTTCCTGTTGCCACAAGTTAGTTTTAAATTTCGGCAGTGGCACTGTTGAGATAACAGTCATGGCTGACATTTAGACACTGTATAGCGTTCTATGTTAAGTCAGTAGTATGTGTGCTCATTAATACACTAATCAGTCAAAATAATGAAACCACTACCCACAGCAACAATGAATGCCACCTGGAGGTGTTGAGGCGCACGTTGCGTTAGGGAAAGCGTTCAGGATGTAATGGGAACTAATGCAGATTAACTATATGATCGAAAGTACCCGAACAGCTGGCTGAAAATGACTTCCAAGTTCTTGGCGCCATTCATCGGTAATGCTGTAATTCGATATGGAGCTGGCCCACCCTTAACCTTTATGACAGGTTCCACTCTCGGAGGCATACGTTCAGTCAGGTGCTGGAAGGTTTTTTGGGGAATGGCAGCCTAATCTTCACGGAGTGCTGCACTGAGGTGAGGTATCGATGTCGATCGGTGAGGCCTGGCACGAAGTCGGTGTTCCGAAATATTCCAATGGAGTTCTGTATGGTTCAGGTGAGGACTCTGTGCAGGCCAGTCCATTACAGGGATGTTATTCTCGTGTAACCACTCCGCTACACGCCGTGCGTTATGGACAGGTCCTCGATCGTGTTGAAAGATACAATCGCCATATCCGAACTGCTCTTCAGCAGTGGGAAGCAAGAAGGTGCTTAAAACATCAATGTAGGCCTGTGCTGTGACAGTGCCACGCAAAACAACAAGGGGTGCAAGCCCCCTCCATGAGAAACATGACCACACCACAACACCACCGCCTCCGAATTTTAATGTTGGTACTACACACGCTGGCAGATGACGTCCACCTGGCATTGACCATGCTCACACCCTGCCATCGGATCGCCAAGTTGTGTACCGTGATTCGTCACTCCACACAACGTTTGGCTCTGAGCACTATGGGACTTAACATCTGTGGTCATCAGTCCCCTAGAACTTAGAACTACTTAAACCTAACTAACCTAAGGACATCACACACATCCACGCCCGAGGCAGGATTCGAACCTGCGACCGTAGCAGTCGCGCGGCACACAACGTTTCTCCACTGTTCAATCGTCCAATGTTTCCTCTCCTTACACGAAGCAAGGCGTTGTTTGGCACTTACCGGCGGGATGTGTGGTTTATAAGCAGCCACTCGACCATTCAATTTAAGTTTTCTGACTTCGCGCCTAACTGTCATAGTGCTTTCAGTGGATCCTGATGAAGTTTAGAATTCCTGTGTGATGGTCTGGATAGATGGCTGCTTATTACACATTACGACCCTCTTCAACTGCCGGCGTTCTCTGTCAGTCAACAGATAAGGTTGGCCTGTACACTTTTGTGCTGTACGTGTCCCTTCACGTTTTCACTTCACTATCACACCGGAAACAGTGGACCTAGCGATGTTTAAGAGTGCAGAAATTTCGCGTACAGACGTATGACACAAGTGACACCCAATCACCTGACCACGTTCGAAGTCCGTCAGTTCCGCGGAGTGCCCCATCTCTCATGATGTCTAATGACTACTGAGGTTGCTGGAGTACCTGGCCGTAGGTGGCAACACAATGCACCTAATACGAAAAATGTATGTGTTTGGGGGTGTACGGATACTTTCGACCACATAGTGTATTTTCATATCTGAACCTTATTATGTTACACACATCAGTGTGTTGGTTATTTTTCTACAGCACAAAGAGTGTTGCCACAAACACATCACAAACATTATGACCTGAGTTTCTCCTGGCGTATACAACTTTCAAATAACTTCCGGGAATTCAGCCAGGTAACACTTTCAGCGACCGCCGATATTTCGGCGGGAGAACACCCCGCCATTTTCAAGGCAAACTGCAACGGACAGGCGGCGTACATGCAAATTTAATACCTCAATTCTCGGACCGAAGCAGGAAAGATAACACACACACACACACACACACACACACTGAACACTATTGCCACCAAAGATGACCAAAGTCAGAGCTATCGATAGTGAGACTATGAATTCGCAGGTGAGGCAGCATTGACAGACCTGATGAAACTTCCTGGCAGATTAATCTTCCAGGAAGTTTCATATCAGCGCACACTCCGTTGCAGAGTGAAAATCTCATTCTGGAAACATCCCCCAGGCTGTGGCAAAGCCATGTGTCCGCAATATCCTTTCTTTCAGGAGTGCTGGTTCTGCAAGGTAAACAGGAGAGCTTCTGTAAAGCTTGGAAGGTAGGAGATGAAGTACTGGCAGAAGTAAAGCTGTGAGGACGGGATGTGAGTCGTGCTTGGGTAGCTCAGTTGGTAGAGCACTTGCCCGCGAAAGGCAGAGATCCTGAGTTCGAGTCTCGGTCTGGCACACAGTTTTAAACTGCCAGGAAGTTTCATCTGAGCACACACTCGGCTGCAGAGTGAAGATCTCATTCTGGAAACGACAAGTTGTTGCCACAACTTAAGCTACATCAGTGATTGCACACATCAGTTCAGTCCAGTAGCGGACATGGCTAGTCTCTCATCTCCACACGTGTTCTGTTATCCCATCCCTTCTACTGTGCGTAAAATTCCTTTCCTCAGCCAAACTCTTAGTTGTTTCATCTTATCAGCCCACGTAATATTCAGTGTGATTCTGAAACATCATATCTGAAACGGTTCGATTATCTTGTTTTCCGGTTTTCGAACATGCCATGATTAACTTGTACACAATGCTGCGCTGCAGGCGTACGTTTTCAGAGGCTTGTTTCTCAGACTGAGGCGTACGTTTACTGCTAGCAGACTTCTTTCACTGAATAATGCCCTCTTTTCCTGTGTTAGTCTCATTGTTTAGGCCTCCCTACTTCGTCCTTCATGCGTTATTTAGCTTCCAGTGTAGCAGAATTCCTTCATGACCTGTACTAAATGAAGAAAATTTCCAAGTTAATGTTGCCACTGATTTGATTTCTGTTAATTACGATTAACTTCACGTTTCTTTTGTTTACTCGCTGCCAATATTTTGTACAGGTTAGGCTGTTGAATCCATTCAACAATTCCTGTAACTATTTCTGACATCAGCTGTGTATAACAATGTCAGTGGAGAATCTTAAAATTTAATACCCCTTCACCCTGAACTCTAATTACGCTCCTGAACCTTTTTCTTATATTTGTTATGGTTTCTCCGACGTACAAGTTGAGGAGTAGGGAAGGGCGATTATATCCTTGCCTCACACTCTCTTTACTCCAAGGACTTTCGTGGTTTTCCGTTTACATTGTTTCATTGTGGTTCACGTACATACTGCACATTATCCGTCTTTCGCTACAGCTTTTAGATATTTAAAAAATATGGAATACCAATGAGCCTTGACAGGCTCGCGTTGATGACGTTTGTTCTTTGGCATTTTTTCACAATCGAGTGGCGTCTTATTTCTCCCTGAGTTACTACCATGGAGGTAGAATAAGGGGAGATGGCACTACAGACTTACGCTGTACGTTGTTTTGAAGCCAGTGGGCGGGGCCTGCCGCCATCTTGGATCCCCCAAAACATTAGCAGACGAGTGTTTACATTTGCTTTTTATTCGTCATTTCTGTCTTGTGCACGCGATATTTGTGTTATATAGTAAATGTTACACAGTTCAAAGTGAACAACACAGCATGAGGAACGTAACGTCCATCGTTTTTCTTGCCTTAAATGCGTATTCGATACAGTAATACGACACGAAAATACGACGCATCTGGCCTCAGTACTGTAATTCCTTTTTGTTTATACACTTCAAATAACCGAGAAGAGAAGTATGAGATATGAAAAACGTGCTTTCGTAATCCATTTCTATTCACTTTCATTGTGTTTGTGTCGATTATTGATAAAGCCAGAACGCCAAAAGCAATGATTGATAGTAACGTGTAATACAATAACAAAGTGAAATTAACAAATCTATGAACAGATTCTACACTTTTATTACATACAGTTAATTCCGTTGCAGTCCCCACATTTCAGTTACTACACGTGCGTAACTATTGCAATTGAAATCTCCAGACAAGTAGTTCCGGATATTGAGGTTTAAAACCGTAATTTTATGGCAGCTGAATTCCATATTGATATGCTACATTTCACGAACCTTTTGCAAGTGAGCAGGATAAGCGGAAAAAATTGATGGCACAGTATCTTCCCTAATGCGGACTGACGAAACTGATGTTCGATCAATATCTTCCTCCCGGAAATGCTGCGAACATATTTTACTGTACTTGGTTGGTTTCCAATCTTTCCTTCTCAAAGCGTTCACCCAGAGAGCTCTTCGCGTTGGATTGATAGGAAATGTAAAGTCAAATCACAGAAATAAAACCATACAGTAAAACTTTACAGTGTATCAGAATTTCAAGTATATACACTCCTGGAAATGGAAAAAAGAACACATTGACACCGATGTGTCAGACCCACCATACTTGCTCCGGACACTGCGAGAGGGCTGTACAAGCAATGATCACACGCACGGCACAGCGGACACACCAGGAACCGCGGTGTTGGTCGTCGAATGGCGCTAGCTGCGCAGCATTTGTGCACCGCCGCCGTCAGTGTCAGCCAGTTTGCCGTGGCATACGGAGCTCCATCGCAGTCTTTAACACTGGTAGCATGCCGCGACAGCGTGGACGTGAACCGTATGTGCAGTTGACGGACTTTGAGCGAGGGCGTATAGTGGGCATGCGGGAGGCCGGGTGGACGTACCGCCGAATTGCTCAACACGTGGGGCGTGAGGTCTCCACAGTACGTCGATGTTGTCGCCAGTGGTCGGCGGAAGGTGGACGTGCCCGTCGACCTGGGACCGGACCGCAGCGACGCACGGATGCACGCCAAGACCGTAGGATCCTACGCAGTGCCGTAGGGGACCGCACCGCCACTTCCCAGCAAATTAGGGACACTGTTGCTCCTGGGGTATCGGCGAGGACCATTCGCAACCGTCTCCATGAAGCTGGGCTACGGTCCCGCACACCGTTAGGCCGTCTTCCGCTCACGCCCCAACATCGTGCAGCCCGCCTCCAGTGGTGTCGCGACAGGCGTGAATGGAGGGACGAATGGAGACGTGTCGTCTTCAGCGATGAGAGTCACTTCTGCCTTGGTGCCAATGATGGTCGTATGCGTGTTTGGCGCCGTGCAGGTGAGCGCCACAATCAGGACTGCATACGACCGAGGCACACAGGGCCAACACCCGGCATCATGGTGTGGGGAGCGATCTCCTACACTGGCCGTACACCACTGGTGATCGTCGAGGGGACACTGAATAGTGCACGGTACATCCAAACCGTCATCGAACCCATCGTTCTACCATTCCTAGACCGGCAAGGGAACTTGCTGTTCCAACAGGACAATGCACGTCCGCATGTATCCCGTGCCACCCAACGTGCTCTGGAAGGTGTAAGTCAACTACCCTGGCCAGCAAGATCTCCGGATCTGTCCCCCATTGAGCATGTTTGGGACTGCATGAAGCGTCGTCTCACGCGGTCTGCACGTCCAGCACGAACGCTGGTCCAACTGAGGCGCCAGGTGGAAATGGCATGGCAAGCCGTTCCACAGGACTACATCCAGCATCTCTACGATCGTCTCCATGGGAGAATAGCAGCCTGCATTGCTGCGAAAGGTGGATATACACTGTACTAGTGCCGACATTGTGCATGCTCTGTTGCCCGTGTCTATGTGCCTGTGGTTCTGTCAGTGTGATCATGTGATGTATCTGACCCCAGGACTGTGTCAATAAAGTTTCCCCTTCCTGGGACAATGAATTCACAGTGTTCTTATTTCAATTTCCAGGAGTGTATAAGAAAATAGCGCTTAAATAAGTCCACTTACGAATGAAATGTGATTTGTTTAAACTTTAGACTACAATCAGAACGATTAATACACCCGTAAGAGACGCAAGCCGGCATTTTTTTATCAAAACGCTTCACGACCACACGGAATCAAACCACCAAATGCGAATGTTTTGGGGTAGGAAACATGGCGGACATTCTCTTGGGTTGGCTTCAAGTTTGTGACGTCATGACAACTCCTCTTATTTTTACCTCCATGGTTACTACCATAACGAGCTGGTGACTTGCCTCCGTCAGTGGCAGCAGCAGCGCTTGTCGATACTAGTACTGCTGTACCATCTTTGGTGTGACCGCTATATTTCCGTGTGGTGGTGTGTGTGGGCAGCCTGTTGGTTGGGACAGAGCAGCGAGGAAGTCTCCGTGGCGTGAGGTCAGGCCAGGGCTGCTGGCGGCGAGCACGCGTGGTCGGATTGTGAGGCTCTAGCTGCGAGAGCTACAGCGTGTTTCAAAAATGACCGGTATATTTGAAACGGCAATAAAAACTAAAGGAGCAGCGATAGAAATACACCGTTTGTTGCAATATGCTTGGGACAACAGTACATTTTCAGGCAGACAAACTTTCGAAATTACTGTAGTTACAATTTTCAACAACAGATGGCGCTGCGGTCTGGGAAACTCTAAAGTACGATATTTTCCACATATCCACCATGCGTAGCAATAATATGGCGTAGTCTCTGAATGAAATTACCCGAAACCTTTGACAACGTGTCTGGCGGAATGGCTTCACATGCAGATGAGATGTGCTGCTTCAGCTGTTCAATTGTTTCTGGATTCTGGCGGTACACCTGGTCTTTCAAGTGTCCCCACAGAAAGAAGTCACAGGGGTTCATGTCTGGCGAATAGGGAGGCCAATCCACGCCGCCTCCTGTATGTTTCGGATAGCCCAAAGCAATCACACGATCATCGAAATATTCATTCAGGAAATTTTTGAGGATGCAGGGACGATGGGACTGTAACATGGGGCTTTTCGGTTCCCCATATGCGCCAGTTCTGTTTATTGACGAAGGCGTCCAGGTAAAAATAAGCTTCGTCAGTAAATCAAATGCTGCCCACATGCATATCGCCGTCGTCAATCCTGTGCACTATATCGTTAGCGAATGTCTCTCGTGCAGCAATGGTAGCGGCGCTGAGGGGTTGCCGCGTTTGAATTTTGTATGGATAGAGGTGTAAACTCTGGCGCATGAGACGATACGTGGACGTTGGCGTCATTTGGACCGCAGCTGCAACACGGCGAACGGAAACCCGAGTCGCTGTCGGATCACCTGCTGCACTAGCTGCGCGTTGCCCTCTGTGGTTGCCGTACGCGGTCGCCCTACCTTTCCAGCACGTTCATCCGTCACGTTCCCAGTCCGTTGAAATTTTTCAAACAGATCCTTTATTGTATCGCTTTTCGGTCCTTTGGTTACATTAAACCTCCGTTGAAAGCTTCGTCTTGTTGCAACAACACTGTGTTCTAGGCGGTGGAATTCCAGCACCAGAAAAATCCTCTGTTCTAAGGAATAAACCATGTTGTCTACAGCACACTTGCACGTTGTGAACAGCACACGCTTACAGCAGAAAGACGACGTACAGAATGGCGCACCCACAGACTGCGTTGTCTTCTATATCTTTCACATCACTTGCAGCGCCATCTGTTGTTGAAAATTGTAACTACTGTAATTTCGAAAGTTTGTCCGCCTGAAAATGTACTGTTGTCCCAAGCATATTGCAACAAACGGTGTATTTCTATCGCTGCTCGTTTAGTTTTTATTGCCGTTTCAAATATACCGGTCATTTTTGAAACACCCTGTACAACAGCTGTCCCAGGTACAGAGCTGGTTTGCCTATTTTCTGGACCAGTTTTAGTCGTATTTTGCTTACCCTGTATAGGGGTGTCCTACCAGAGATCTTCGGCAAGCGGTCGGCAACCCTTCGGGCACCTCGAGCACGCGTGCAGCCTGCACGCCTCAGCGCCGCGGTCACTCGCCGCCCTCTGGCAGTAACGGACGGACGCGAGGCGGCGCGGCGCGGCGCGGCGCGGCGCGGCGGTACCAGCGCTTGCGGGGGCGGCCACTTCCGAGGGGACCTATTCGTGTCCGCCACACTCCAGAGTGAGAGAATATTACCCCGGGTATTCCGTCGCCGGCAGCAATGAAACTCGGCGCCTGATCTGTAGAAGTCCGTTCCTCCCGCTTCTAGAGCCTACCCTGACCTCCAGGCGGTTGCTACATACTCCATCGCCTTAAGAGGCTCCGGAAAGGCTCAAAATCATGAAAAGTTCAATTTTTACTTTTTTGCGTTTTCTGAATCTGCACACTATTACCTTTTAATAGATATATAATTTATTCAATTCCGAAGACTACAACTATTTTTAATTTTTTTTTAAAATGTGTTCTACATGGGCGTGACCCACTGTGGCGCTGTTAAACTGCTGTCAAATGGTGTTATTATTAACGTCCGTGTTCATCAGGTTCATTTTAGTGATGTGACAAAGTATGTGTTGTGGCTAACCTGTGATGGTTCAATATATATCGCTGGTGTGATTGTCGATGTTTTCATGTTTATTTACTCTGTCGTTATCTCGAAAATATTCGTAATTAATTCTGTTTCTTGAGTCTCTGTTTTGTTGAAGTATAATGATGAGTAAAAGTAAAGTTATTAGAAATCCTCTGAAGGCTTTTAAGAAAAGGAGAAATGTTGGAAAGCCAAAGGTATGTGTTATTACTGTAAATAATAACATTCTAACATGGTACGAGCGATGCTTGCTTTACACAAGGAACGCCTTCGGGCTGCAGACAGGGCTGTAAAGAGTCTAGAAATACAAGCAAGAGTAAACAGGAGGAGGAACAAGAGGAAGCTGCAGGAGGAGTTTGCAGAGGATGAAGATAATCCATCCTATGCACCTGGAATGCACTAAAAAGTTAATCCAATCTTTGTCGCTCGATTCCCAAAACTTTTATTTTCTCATACTAATTACATGTTTTCTAAGAATCTTCCAAACATATTTGTTACAAACTTTCAGTAAATGTTACACAGTACCTTCTACATAATTTAACACAGCCTTTTTCCAAAAAACTGTATATTTTGAATATATAAATAAAAAATTGCAAAAAAATGTTGTGAATTTTCATTACAATTGAAAAAAAATCATCTTTAATAACTGAACTAAAATTTTGTAAAATCCCTGTGTTAAGTTGTAGCCCATATTCCAATAAATAATCTGTAAAAAGTTCAACTTCCTACCTCAAATACTTTGTGAGGAAAGATGTAATTTATAAGCGTTATTTTAACATTGCAAGTATAGGGCGTTCTGGAGCCCCTTAACACGCTCTCTAAGTCCATCGAAAGGACCGATGCCGCTTTCGTCAGTATTCAGCATTATTTCCTTTCGTGAAATTAGACTGTACCCAGGATAGACTTTTCAGTTCCTATGCTGGTGTTATTCACACAAGGTTCATCAGTCTCAGAATATTTTTCATACAAGCGTATTTGTCTGTGAAAATCCAGTTGTGTCACTTTTCAGTCTCTGGAATCGCCATACTGTCTTCATACGTGTGAGACACCGTAATTGTGATTTTGTTATTATCGAAGAAGAAGGCGTTCATTTCCTTGGTCAGTAAACTTTTGTGAACTCTGATCACTGTTTGCACTGTGTCGGTGTGAGCGACACATCGAACGATATAGCAACTTTAATGTCAGATGCTATGGTTGTGCTTCAAATGTTCAAATGTGTGTTAAATCTTATGGGACTTAACTGCTAAGGTCATCAGTTCCTAAGCTTACACACTACTTAACCTAAATTATCATAAGGACAAACACACACACACCCATACCCCAGGGAGGACTCGAATCTGCGCTGGGATCAGCCGCACAGTCCACGAATGCAGCGCCTTAGACCTATGGTTGTGCTAAAAAATGGTATGAGTGAGGATGAGCTAGTGGAAAGTCGTTCATACATGTTTGTTGGAGGAGAGACATAACATCCATATGTGAACGGGGAGGTGGAATGCGATTCCGCCGACGCAGCAGCTCCATGCCTGATACTCAGGGGGTCCTGCCGACCTTGGGAGTTTAAAACATACTCGCAGTCCATCAAAAACTCAGTCATCCAACCATATGCCTATATTCAAACTGTGCCTGTCGTATTTAATATAAAAACTAATTCCTAAATTTAAGACATGTAGGCAAATACAGTCGGTCTCCACCAGATCATCTGTAAAGATTAATTACTTTTTCAGAGGCACAGTTACTGTAAAACCATATTAAAAGTTATAGTAAAGCGGAAAGTCGTATTGGTCCCTTATTACCTGCCACAAACATTTGTTCTGGGACCGATACCGCTCGAAAAAGACACTTCTTTCTGAGTACGCGTGAGCGAAGTACGTGCAAGTCTTCTTCATCGACGTTCGTGAGCAGGCGTACAGTGATGCACCCTGACGTTGGTTGTCTCTATGCAGGCGCAATTCGTGGTCTCGCCGTTTTAGTGCAAATAATTAGTGTAAGATATAAATACTGCTTCCTAAGAGTTAGTCAAAAATGTATTGTCGGCGGGGTGTGGTAACTGCAATGTCATCTCGTCTTCGCTCGGTTTATTCCGGGTTAAGAACCCTGTGCAGACGTCGGCGTTTTTATTAGTTCCTGCTACCATTGTGGTACATTTTTTCATGTGGAGTGTTGGGTGTACCCGTTATGTGACAGGGGACAGACGTAAAGGTCGAGGCGAGGGAGTTTTTTGTGCTCGAGTACAAAGCGTATCTCGGTCTGCTGCATTGCCCAAGTTGGGGAATCTACAGGAGCCATTACAGTACCAGAACAGCTTTTGAAGCCCTGCAATAATTACGCCTGCATAGAGACATCCAACGTCAGTGTGCATCACCGTACCGCCTGCTCATGAATGACGGTGAAGAAGAATTGCACCTACGCCACTCACGAGTACTCACAAAAAAGTACTGTCGCAATCTAGAGAAGGCTTTCGCATGCTGAGAATGACTCACGTTACAGGTGGATTAATCGGCTCTTCAAGCCAAGCCGAGCACATGCACTCGACAGAGATTTAATATTACGTTCATAGATGTGAATCATTAAACACAGTTCTCATTACAAGCGTGTGTAGAAACTACGTCTAACCCTTTGTAATGATAATACGAGGACGAGATGAAAAGTAATTCTCCGAATTCTCAGGATCGGATGAAGTATTACGTATCGGGTATATTACTCGGTCGACTTCTCCGCTTCGCTGACGCAAGTTGCCACCCTCTGCCGATAGAGGTCTCCGAATTGCAGTGCGTAACATGGCGGTGTGTAACGTATGCCTGTGCATGAGAAAGAGCGTACTGTAATCGAGTTTCGAATTCGAAATGTTCGTCCACACACGGAGCACCGTCTCTAAAGCACGACAACGCCAGACCCCACACGAGCGATGCGGCATCTATAACAGTGCGACGTCTTGAGCTCACTGTCGTCAATCACTCCCCATCCAGTTCCGACTTGGCACCATCCAATTTTCATATCTTTCCAGATCTTAAAAAGCATCCTCGAGGAGTTCAGTTTGATAACGATGAAGCGGTGCATGCAGAGATGAGGCTGTGGCTCTGTCAGTAAAGTCACAGGGTCTACAGTGGTGGTGTCAAACTCGTATCTTGTTGGGAGAAGTGTGCTCATCCCCATGGTGAATGTATTGAGAAATAAATGTGTAGATAGGAATAATAAATGTTAGAATGTTAGTAAAGTTCCTTTTATTTAAAAAGCTTTAAGAGTTTAAACATGAAAAAATTCGTTTTTCATTTTTACCTAAAGCTCTAGCATTTTTTAGAAGTGTCTTGAAAGAAGTAAGTGAATGCTCTCTTCTTTTTATTAAAGGTAACGTCTTCCTTGTAGAGAACAAAAATTGAACACCTACTACATGAGTAAAATGTTGATAATGACAAAACAAATAAAAATCCCTGTTGTCCGAAAGTAAAAGACGGTGTTCTTGATAAAAGAAAGAATATTTCTTGAGAACGTAAATAAGTACACTTTTTAAACATTTTTTTTCAGAACATGCTTCATACCCCATTTTTCGATTTTTTTATTTGGTTAAACCACATAGGACGCCCTCCAGGCGAAAAATAATGATGTGCAATTAGCATCAATAACAAACAAAACATAAATGGAATTAAAAAAACACCCTCCTGGCAGATCAAACGAAATGTCATTCGCCCCCCGCCAACTTCTGGGCAGACACACTCAGAATCGCAAGGTAGTCAGACGTGTTACGGGTACGTCTCCGCGAAGAATATTCCGTCTTGCCGGTACATTGGACCGAGTCCTGCTATTGCACAATTACACCCCAGTTGCAGGGGGATCGAAGAAGGCACTACCTAAAAAGTTGGTAATATTGACGATATCGTGGATAGTGCATGAAAAAAGTAAAGCGGTTTCTCAGGAATGTCAAAAAATCAAGAACACTCTTATCGCCTTTATGCAACAAATAAGGGATCAAGAGGCATTTTATCCAGTTCGCCGCGTTGGTCTTCGTACGTGGGAAATAAGTCTCATCTGGGGACAGAAGTGTCTTCCGTGTAATGGCATGGGGACCCGTACGTAGAAGAGAGGCAAGCAGTTTCTGAATCAGCTGCCACACCTCTGCAGAAGACCCACACATCGGTCGATGTTCGTCCGTATCAAGCGTGTGACAACGAGGGTCATGTGTATGGCATGTAGATGAAGTTGTGTCATGTATTTTCCATTAACAACCAGATACCAGGTCGCACGATCGTTCGTGTCGAGGATGACGTGGTGCACAGAACGCCAAACCACGGGCCATGCGATCGTAGGATATCGGATTTCCACAGCATTCCGAGTATGATTTCTCATCATTAGGCGGTAAACATCACGTGCACTGCGGTTCCTGCTACTAGGCAAGTCGGCATGGACATAACTGTATTCGATGAAAAAGTACCTGACATGTGAGAGAGAGGAAGAAATATGGGCTACTTTGACCGGTGCCACTTAGGAAGGAGGGGCCAGCTCGTCAGTCAGCCTTTCCGATTATCCGGTTCGGCGGCGCGTCCGTGATTTAACCATCGTATTTACATAAAGATAAGTTTCTCTCGCTTGGACGTTGACAAGGCCGAGGCCGCCATCTCGAGGAGGAAGTGTCATCGCGTCGTAGCGGACTGAAGACTGGACCCGCAATTGCAAAGTAGTCGAAATCCTCATTCAGTCTCTGTGCCATTGCCTTTGGCATAGGTATAATCTGTGCTAAATGGGGTAGTAGTGATGTCGGAAGAGTGTTAACAGAATCAACATGTCAATAATCTCAGGAGGTTTCCAAGAACGTTCGTGCGGACAGCTTGAAGCAGGGGTTTATAGTTAATGAGATCGTGCGCTGCATATCGCGCATAAAGGTGATCCCCAGATATTTGAGCTTGTCCACTAACTGCAATGGAACCACACGCCCTGCTGCAAGACCTAGCACTAGAACACAGTGCTACATTTCGTCAGCTCCACATGGCTTCCCACAGCAGTTCCGTACTGGTTGATCCAATCCAATGCCTCTCGCACTTCATCCTTCGATAGAATCAATAGCACCACGTCATCTATATACTCACGGCAAATGAAATCATGCCTCCTCATTGTAATGCCTGTCAACTGGCTCCTCAAACCGTCTAAGAGTGGCTCAAGAGCGATGGCGAAAACACATTATAGTAACTGGGCCTGCAACACGGCCACTTACCAGCACTTGCGACGTGGCATCTCGGAGGAGTCGGAAGACGATGTGTATAAATGCGTGGGGGAAGTTCCATTTGGCTACCTGCCCACGACTTACGGCCACATGTCTTCAACCATGCGGCTACAATATACAACTGGCGGTTGTCTATATTCTCAGATACAAACTAATTAACAATGTATTTCATAACGGCTGCAAACGCAGCAGTGCAGGGACTTTGCATCGTAATTCAGAATAACATAGCCATTACGATATCCTATTATTTCGTTTGTTGTTTTGAAATATATTATTTGGTAATTCCGTGTTATGTGATTTCAGAACTTGGTGTGGTCCGAAGAGCGAGAGTACCCGTGCATCTGATTGGAAATATTAAACTAATTGGCTAGTGTGCTATTCCACCAGAAGCAGGAGAGATCTGCAGCGCGCTTTGTTACTGGGAGACGTATGAGGGTTGCCAAGAAAGTAGTGAGCCACATTTATTTTCTTCAACAAGCCTTTATTGACCATAATGAGAATTACACACATGAAAGAATGGTGTTTTATGTACACACACTTTACTTTTCCAGGTAATCTTCATCCTCATTCTATGGCCTTCCTCCAGTGTGAAACGAGGGTGTGTATGGACTGTCGATACCAGTCCATGTCCTGGAGGCAGAGCCAGTGCTTCACTGTGTCAATCACCTCCTCATCGTCCTGAAAATGTCTTCTCGAGTCTTAATGCGGCTGTCCTCGCGGATGACAACACCAGCTCTCTGCAACAATGTAGCATTGTCTCCACGACCGCTGCAGATCGTGGAGCTCCGCAACGCCGCCTTGTGATGACCTCACCCTCCGTGCCCTGCGACTGACTGTACTTCTGTCGACAGCAGATGCTCCATAGACTTTGCGCAAGCGTTTGTGAATTTCTCTGCAGTGAGAAATTCAGTGACAGCACGTTTCTTGTAACGTACGTCACCTGAACACGCCATTTTGAAACTGCGTTGCACCCACGCTTTCTATCGGAAGTGACGGAAACTTGGCGCGCTCTCTCAGTAGGCGCCGGCCCCTGTGGTCGAGCGGTTCTACGCGCTTCAGTCCGGAAGCGCGCGGCTGCTACGTTCGCTGGTTCGAATCCTGTCTCGGGCATGGATGTGTGTGATGTCTTTAGCTTAGTTAGTTTCAAGTAGTTCTAAGTCTAAGGGACTGATGGCCTCAGATGTTAAGAGCTTAGAGCCATTTGAACCATCTCTCAGCATGCTTCAGATAATACATACGTAGCATTTCGCGTTTGTAGCATTGTTTTAGGCTGAGAAAAAAAATGCGGTGCATTACTTTCTGGGCAATCCTCGTATTTCGCACGTGACTCGAGAAGAGCTCGTGGTCAGTTCTTGTGATGAGAGGTGACGTGGTCCGGAACTTTAGGAATTTTCCTTATGACTGAATGTGTAGTATCGTAGTTTATCAATACCGCCGGAGCTGGTGCCTCGAAGATACCTGCGGGCGCCGACGGCGGCTCTTTTAACATCGCCACTAACGAAGAACCGCCAGGCCGCGGATCACTTACTGCCTCGCATCATCACAAAAGAAACGTGTTTTTTTTTAGGAAAATTTGATTACTCGATATAAGTTTATAATCGATCGTGGACGAAGTCTGCGAAAATTTGTTGTTTAAGTACCAGTATTTACTTTTACGTGGACCAAATATAATCTCACGAACTGTAAACAGAAACATACTAACAATATTCGAAGTATCATTTAGAGAAATTTAAAAAAATATATCTCTTCCAAATAATACGTCTATGCTATAACTGATACCACGAAAGCATGAACTGAATGAAAAATGGAATTTGTTAGTCCTCGGTTAGCTGCAACAGTAGCAAGTATTCCTGTTTAAGTTCATTAAAAAATATTGCTCTCTCCTCTCCGCACTTTGAGAAATCTCAAATACGTTGCATTGGCATCGTTATGACACATTCAAAGAAAGGTTCGTCCAGATGACGAAAAAGTTATTGACAGTGGTAACAAGTAGCCTGCTTTCTCTGCCAAAGTCGAAGGTTGACATTTTGTCCTCAAGAAAGATATTGTAATGTTTCAGACACTTCAGTATCGTTATTGAAACGTCTATTTGTAAACTTCCAACATCGGTATTTTGTATGACATTTGTAGATTTAGAGCAATCTGTTGGGAATGTTAACTTGAATGCGCTCCCTGAAATTCTAAATATAGCAAGGAGAAAATACAGGGAACGAAAGATTATCTACAAATTGCCTAGACTCCAGAATCTAGTAATGAATGCAGAAGAACATGAAAGGGAAGCAGTACCTGAGAAGGAAATGAGACAGGATTAGAGCCTCCCATTGACGTTACTGAATTTCAGTAATCAAGGAAAATTAGGGAGGGGAAGTAAATTCAAGGGGAAGAAACAAAAGCTTTAATGCATGGGTGTGACATAATACTGTCACCGATAGCAAAGGATCTGAAAGAGCATTTGAACGGAATGATTAGTGTCGTCAAAAAGTATATAAGGTGAACATTAACGAAATTAAAACAAGAGCAAAGCAAAATAGTTGATGTAAATTAGTTGAAGCTGAGGAAATTAGATTAGGAAATGGGACAGAAGTTAGTAGATGATTTTAGCTGTTTGAGTTGCAAAGTAACGACGATGGCCGGAGTAAAGAGGCTATAAAACGCAGGCTAGCAATACTGAGAAAAAGAGTTTCTGAAAAAGGGCAGTGTTCTATCGTCAAATATAAATTTATGCTACTACTTGACTAAAAGAAAGAATTGGTTAATAGGACATTCTAGGAATAATCAGTTTCGTAATGAAGGGAACCAGTGGGGTGGATGTATAAAAATGGCGACCAAAGTTGAGTATAGTTAACAGGTTCAGGACCATGCAGGTTGCCTGAAGTTATGCAGAGATAAATAGGCTTGCACGTGATACACTAGCGTGTAGAGTTGCATCAGTCCAGTCTTCGGACTGAAGACCACGACAACAAGAAGGATGGAGGGGTTTCATTTGTCGCTATGTATCGTAAAAGTGTCGAATTTGTGCTTCTGTTGCCTACGTAAAAGATACACCAGCGGCTACAGAACTTGCTCTGTACTTCTGATAGAGTTTTCATTTTGAGTCATCACTCTTCCGGCTGGCTTGATGTGTCCCACCACGAGTTCCCTCCTGTGTCAAACTTTTCATCTCACTGCAGCAGTTGCAACCTGCATCCTCAGTTACCTGCTGGATGTATTCTAATCTCTTTCTCCATCTACAGGTTTTGCGGACTACAGCTCCCTCCACAGAAGTTATTGTGTTATGTCTTAACAGGTGTCCTATCATCATGTCCCTTTTACTTGTCAGTGTTCTCCACGTATTCCTTTCCTCTTTGATTCTGCGCAGAAACTCCGCATTTCTTGCTTACACCACACAAATTACCTGCTATACGATTCGAACGCTTCCACATACCTCAGTCTCTTTCATACCAGTCGACACACAAGATCTTGAGTGAAAGAGGCGTTGGCCTCAATTTATGGGAAGCGTCTACTGTCTATGATTTGTAGCCTCAGTATCAATCAGTATTAAAATTAACAGATGAATTTATGAAAATGATAAAGAGTTACATAATTGTCTAACATGTATACACAAAGTGCCATAAACTACTACAAAGTGAGTTCATATTCGTATTTTGTCGAATAATTTCCATGAGAACTACTGTCTTTTCTTCATATATTTTCTTCTATGAAACCGCCTCGCCACGTAACCATTTATTTAATAATTGATATATGTGTAATGGAATATGGAAGATGACAGATGTCTGCCTTTCTCGTTACACTCTACCGTAACGAAAAACGCTGATCTCACTTCCTTGATTCGGACGAATATATTACTTCCTTTTCCAGGCTGCTTTACACTAAGAAGAGACCAACAGTATATAGATGTTTCTCGCCCAAATTACAGGCCTCAGTAACAAGAAAGAACCCTACGCAAAAAAATATGGCCAGACTCTTCTTCAGACGAAGAAACTTGGAAGGCGTTGCGGTCAACCTCTTGTTCTGGCGTCTTGCCAGGAAACTGCACTGCAGGTACCCGACACGCGGGGGAGTAAGGCGGCAGCATTACGTCCCAAGAATGAGAGGACTGTAACAAACAAGCCCGTAAAAAGAAGACAAGAAGTACAGTTTCGTGCCATATTGTGACGGTACACCAGAGCGAATTCAAATTGTGGTTGATGCTCATGGCAGGGAATACGCCATCGCGTGACTTTTATGTCGATGTTTCCGTACAGTCTTAAGGGCGCCGAAGTTTGACGATCACTACTGATCTCTTGTTTATCTATCCTCCTCCTCTTCGACAGCCTAGGGCGTACAGAAGAGAGGTTTAAGGGCGCATGTGAAGCTATCTGTGAACCAAGTATCGCTCTTCAGTCGTGGAGATGTATTTTGTGTACATGACTTCAGTAAGATCCTGTAACACAGTGTTAGAAGTACACTTCCCACGAAAATGAGAGAGATTGCGGTTTTAAACAGAAATAAAACTTGTACCAGCCTTTGCTACGCGCATTATTTTATTTCTGACTTGAGCATAGCTGCTCTAAATTCTGACAATTGCTTTCCCGCAATGTGATTTTACGATTCTTTAAAATTTCGTTCTGACGATGAGACCATTAGTAGGTGTCGAAACCTACGTCAGTGTATCAAACAGTTATTTGCAACCGGTTGGCTGTATAATCCTGTCTTGGAAGTGTGAGGGAAATTGGTTCGGATCCGTACTAAGTTCATTGTTAATCTTCTATGAGATTATTAACGTTTTCTTTACTGAGAGAAGAGAATAGAGGTGTTTTAATTCCCCACAAAAACTGTTGCTTACATCGCTATGTACAGCAGTTATGTCAGTTGATTCTTAAAGACATTAATTTTATTTAATAACTTTAATATACGGTGGCGAAATGGAAACCACAGTGAAATCAGGAATGTATAGTTTGAAACACTTATCTACAGCTTCCAGTTACTTCTCCTATACTCACGGTTCCGACTTAGACATCTGTAGTAAAGTTGTATCAGTTTTCCAAAATCCTCGTCACAGAAGGCAGCCACCTGTGCTTTCCGCCAATTCTCTACGCTGGTCTGTGCCAAAATGTCTTCATAGCCAGCGGGTGATGTGGGCCGAGATGGGAATCAGAGAGCCACTTCCGGGTTGTATCTTTGCTGATCAGGCACTTCCAACCGAAAACGCTGCAAAAGCGGCACCACTGCCCAGTGTGCGGCAGAGAATTGTAATGAAGAAGAAAATACATGACAGTTCCGTTAGTGAGGTTGCACGAAATCGAGCGAAATCTCTCGGCAGGCATCCATACTTGACCCGAGAAACCATTTTCTAGCCATCTTTACATATTCACTATGTTTTTAGAACTGCAAAGTGTAATGTGAGGGTTTAGCCGAGCGGTCTAAGGCGCTGCAGTCATAGACTGTGCGGCTGGTCCCAGCGGAGGTTCGAATCTTCCCTCGGGCATGGGTGTGTGTGTTCGTTCTTAGGATAATTTAGGTTAAGTAGTGTGTAAACTTAGGGAATAATGACCTTAGCAGTTAAGTCTCATAAGATTTCACACACATCTGAACATTTTGTAATCTGAGGCGATCGACGGGCATACTAGACACTGCCCTACATATCTGAGCAAAGCTTTACCTGATTTTCAGTGTGGTTTCCATTTCGCGGACGACGGAAACTTACTTTCTGTTCAAACTCCATGCGAGGTGTTTACTCCGTACCCCACAGCTAGTATCTTCCTCGATATTTCATGTTATGCTGTGCCCTGTTGAATGTGTGTTCCATAGAATATTCTGTGAACTTCGTATTCCCAGCACAGACACACTACAGGGTAAGGAGCCAGTCACATACTGGTTCAAAATATTTTGTGTTCGTGATTTATAAAGTCAAATTATTTTATTCTTTGTAATTTTGCGTGAGACTGTATTTTCGACAATGGCACGGTAATACATACAACAAACATCATAAACGTCACCTACCCATTAGGAAAACCTAAATGAAATTCTTGTGAATACAAAGCAAATTGTTCAAGGTAAATTATCCATACTAAATCCAATTTCAGAAATGCAAATCCAGGCGGAAAATCGGCATATATGGCTGCTTTGGAAACATTTTTGAAAGATGATAGCAGCGCATTACTTTTTTAATTGCTAATAAAACAAAATCAATTCGTCCTGCCAAATCTTGACTGCTGTTGTGTAAGTCAGATAGTTCAAGGAAAGTGTGTAAAGAAAGAGTAATAATTTGATGTTTTTCAGGATATCGAATGAATGAAAATAATGATCTTAACGACATAACTACTAGCAATTAGTGAAGAACGTGTATAAAGGTGGCGTAAAGAAATGTGATTCGAAGTAACTAAAGCTGTTGATATCTTGCGAGCTATGCGTAAGCTTATGGCAGCTGATGTGTGACGTACAAATGACGGAATAATTGCGGCGAGGCATGGTTGATTAGGTAGTAACATTTCTGGGAAGGCGCAGAAAATCTAATTGCTTTATGTGTCTTTTTTGTATAATGAAGGCTCACGCGGGTATACGTACTGTATGTATGGGGAGTTGCGACGAAATTTGACTGAGAGAATCTAAAATATTGGTCGCATCCGGACGTTCCTCCACGTACTGCTCCGAGTATATTAGCACTTTTCGGAAAAGCTATTTGACTCAATCCATTTTGTGTATATTCACGTAAAATCAAGAAAGGCGCCACGCCATCTTAGCAAAATAAGCGAAGGCAGAGATTATAATTTCGCTCGCCACCTTCGTACAGCACAAGATTGGAGGCAAAGATGTTTCATTGCGCATCGAAAAGCATAGACAGGAAAAAAAAAAAAACATATTCGCATGTACAAAACAAGAACCAACATGCGATTAATAATTTCCTTTTGTTACGTAACGAAAGTAATGTCACTTATTTAGAAGCAAACTCGAATGCGAAGTTAACTGGGCACCTGATACGCGGGATGAAGAAAAGGGTGCGGAAACGAGGCTACGGTGGAGGGAACGGGTATGCGGACTCATCGACTCCCGAGCCACGCTCGCGGTCAACACCTTGCTTCGGTTACAGCACCGAACTGTATCGAATCGGTACCTCCATAAGGCGGTATTCTGTGTATTTCCTCCTGCTAATGTTACCTTTACCTAAACATTAAGACATACCGTGTACTTTTCACTGACAACCTTGTTTCTTCCATGACACATCGTACTTTGCTGGACTCTAGGCAACAGTTTCCCCCCCCCCCCCCCCCCCCCCCCCCCCCCCCCGCAAATTGCCGAAGTGGCATGCTCGCTAGCTATTCAGTCGTGTACGTACATGGTTGGAATATTATAAACTTGTTTCTTTAAGTGTCATCAGAAATAAAAATCTAGTGGATTGAGGTCCAGGGAACGTGGAGGCCAGATTATACCTCCAGGCCCAATCCATTTCCCTGGAAACACCTCATTTAAACACTTACACACATTCATTCCAAAGTGTGGTGAGCACCATCATGCTGAGACCATAGCTGTCGCCGAAAACCCAGTGGAACGTTTTGAAATGTGTCAGGCTAAGAGAGTTACGATGCAGGGGTTGTGGGGTGGGGGGGTGGGTGGGTGGGGGGAAGGGGACATTAAACTTGTCCAGCAATAGGTAAGGGTTCAATAGCACCCGTCCCGTGATACGAGCTCACAGGTTTGTGTCAAAGCGTACCTGAAAGACACGTTCACAGTTGACAAGTAGGTTGTGTTCCGACCAATAATGGCGGTTTTGGAGGTTTAAAACACCTTCACGAGAGGAACTAGATTCGTCAGTCCATGATACGTTATTATAAACGAACACGTTCTGTTCTACTTAGTACAAAATCCATTCACAGATCTGCACTCGTCGAATATGGTCTCATGGCCGCTGGTGTTTAGTTAACGTGTTACGCGTGTGGATGCAGTTCTTCATTACATAACAGTTCAACAACCAGCCTTTGAGATATCTGGAACTGCCTTGAGATACTGAGATACCACGGATACTTCGCCGAAATGATTGGTGAACGGTTTGAAGAATCGCGTCCTCTGTAGAGTATCTCCAGTCCACGGACTATATATGTCCATTGCTTGTGGACAAAGATTACTGGTTTCCCAAAGGCGTTATCCGCAGCTCGTGGTCGTGCGGTAGCGTTCTCGCTTCCCACGTCCGGGTTCCCGGGTTCGATTCCCGGCGGGGTCAGGGATTTTCTTTGCCTCGTGATGACTGGGTTTTGTGTGATGTCCTTAGGTTAGTTAGGTTTAAGTAGTTCTAAGTTCTAGGGGACTGATGACCATAGATCTTAAGTCCCATAGTGCTCAGAGCCATTTGAACCATTTTGAACCCAAAAGCGTTGCTCGAGGTGACGAAAAATATTTTTATTTAATTGACGCCTTTGAGGGTATTATCAGCATATGCACAAGCAGCAGCAGCAGCAGCAGCGGCGGCATGGTTACATGGTGCACCCAGCACGAAAATCATATCGACGTATTCATCATTTGAGTATTTCGTCGGGAATGCTAACCTATATGAACTTGACAGCACCGGTTATGGTTGTGCACTACGCGGTTAGTAGACACGCCCATGAGGTTTAACGGAGCCCACTGCCATGTGATGCTATTTTCATGTGACAAAATGAAATCCTGCTAGTAAATGATGAAAACTAGTAAACGGACGTCTAAAAAATAAGAAACGAACGTGATGAGGATCCGAACCATAGCCCCAGGGTGGATGTGGTTCTGATGTCCTAGCACCAAACAGTCCACCATTTTTTTTTCAGAAGGAGCTTTCCTGGCGCCCAAAGGGATTGGTGTGGGCAAAGTGGGCAGGGGTCAACCAGAGGCCTGGGTCCCATGTTCCGTTCGCATCCCCCAGGAACGAAGGAAAGCATAGGGAACGTGGAATAGAGGTGCAGTGAAGATCAATGGTTTATTTATTTATTTATTTTTAAAAAATTAATGTTTACACCACCGAGGAAGCAGGAAACCAATCTGGCGAAGAGGAGGGGGCGGCAAAACGTCAGACATTGAGACTATCGACGCGAATTTTTTTGGAGTACATTCCGATGACCAGAGAACATATCGGTTCGAAGTGTGTAAGAGGTGGGGATCAACCCCTCATGGCAGAAACGTCCCACCTCAAGGTTGAGTTAAGGAACACACTACAAAGGAAGTTGGAGAAAAATTGTATTTGGGATTGCGAACAACTGCACAATGGCCTTCGTTAAGGAAGTATAAAAAATCAAGGATATTTTTGACGTCATCAGCAAACAAGTAGTGAACTGTGTGTCCACAAATACACTTCACGGAGTGCATCTTCACTTTTGGGAAATGTACCTCGTCCGAAAAAAGGAGCAGTTGAGTAGGTATCTGACGAGGAGTCGTATGGTTAATTAGGGACCGTCCGTAGCACCAATAACCAGACACCACTTGTAGATCTGTGCACCGGGCGACGGTCGTCCGTGTCCAAAACATCACAGGCGACACACAACGGCGTGTCTCTGAGGTGAATCTTGTGTAGGCGTGACCGCCATACTTGCTTCCCATTGACAGTAAGATAGCATGCAGACTGGACGTCAGAGACAAGACAAGGAGCGCAACACCGATCGCCCAACGGCGCGCCAGTCGACGTGGAGATTTTTCCCCTCAGTCACATTCGGTGACCTGTGCTGCTGAATGAAACGATAGGTCGCCTCCGTGGATGTCTAGTCCTCTGGCATCGTCGTAGCTCAGTTCAAGGAAAAAGTGGCGGAGTAAAAGCAGAGCGGTGGGACATCCGAAAGCAGTGCTGTGAGAGAGCGTGGTGCGAGGGCGTCCAGCAATATGCTGGTAAGGACATAGGCCCCACAGTCCCACGTCAGGGCTTAGAAAAGAACTACCGCTCTGTCAGACACGTGACACAGACATAAACAGCCCTGCATCGCAGGAGGATGAGGGTCTCGTACCTTACCTTGAACAGCAAGTACTGGTTCTAATGTCGCTAGCATGCAACGGGTCACGTCTGTGCCACGTGGGGGACACGTGACGCAGAGTATACATTTACATATTGTGTCCGTTGCAGAAGATCTAGTGCTCGTAAACGGTGATCTAAGAGCCGAGCTCGTAGTTGGAAAAATAGCCACCAGCAGTTGAGGGCAATCGTGCGCCGAAGATCACTTGCGAAATCAAATCCTAAGCATTGTATGGCATCAGCTACACACAAAAGGGTAGCACTGACCACAGGAAGTCCCATACATATTGCCACGATGCTCGATTTGCGGACGTTAAGGTAGCTACCAGAAGCTCCGCCGTAGGTGGTAACCTATGCCAATGAGTACCTGACGTCATCACTGCTACGGAGAAAGATGACGAGATTGTCGGCATAAGCAGCGCAGCTGAATACATGGCCACCGAAGATGTTCCAGAGAGGCGTTCACGGAGGCTGTGGAGCAACGGTTCTATGAGCAAAGCGTGGAACAGCACTTGTTATCGGGCAGCCCTGATGCAGCAATGGGCGGATCGAGATGGGTGGACTGAGACGGCCATTGTTGGGTACACAGGACACATTACGACGTCAACGGTATTATCATAGTTTCTCATATTGCGGAACACCCCTTCCAGGTAGTCGTCACCCTTTATTTGTGCATAGAAAACAACTGTAGTTTTATATAATGTGTGATAGGTTGTATCTCTCACTATGTTAAAAGACCAAATTATTAGGAACCATTAGTAAAATAATTAATGACATGCAATATTGCGAATTTGCTTGGGAGAAACTATCATATATTGTAACGTATAAAAGTCTCCAGTGTGGTGTGTATGCATGAATCTCACAGGTGTCCTGTGAATGCTATTTTGACTAGAGATGGGGGATCCGCTCTTGAACTGATTCATAGAGTTGAATCTTTCAAAGGAGTGAACAATCAGTGCTTGAGAACGGTAGCTCCAAACGTTTCCCATGGCAGAGAGAGAGAGAGAGAGAGACGGAGCATATCAGCAGTGCCTCTGCTGGTCAGAGCACAGTGCACGCCACACAACACAGCCAGCGCCGGCCTCTGCCCTGCTTCTACCTTGGCTGCCTGCATTGTGTAGTGCCCCATTGGATTTTGTGTTTCACATATGACGTGCCGTCTCTGTGCGTCGTCTGCCGCGTGCAGTGTCTGGCGCAGCTTAACTTCGCATCGCACTCTGTCGGCGATCGTTTCAGTCGCTCGTCCTGCCCTCTGGGCAGTTGATGCGAGCAACAGGACAGAGAGCCACCTAGCGGATAACATAGGAACTACTTGCAACAACCTGCTCGCAAGGGAACGGACGATTTGTCTCGGAGCGGGTGAGTGGTGTCCGTTCACCGCTCCCCCCCATCCTCGGAACTCGCCCGCTCAACGCTCACCCCACCGTTCTCGACTCTAGCCAGAGCGTTGAGCAAAGCAACTCAGGTGTCACTCTGGTCTCTGCGGTCTTAGCTCACGCACTAATACAGCTCGCGGCTCGACCTGCTCGACTCAGTGCTTCTGCATCGGAGTTCGTCTCTACTGGATATTGTTCTTCGTAGTAATACCGCTATGTATATTACATTATTATGTTATGTATACATCATTTGTTTTTATTTTATTTTTATTTGTTTAAACTGATCAGATTAGGTTCCTGACGACTCCTCTTACTATAGGATTTTTATTATGGACACTCGAATTTACGCTTTAATTACGAGCGAACCGATAAACGTATCGCAAAATGTGATACACAAATATTTTCCTTGTTTTATTCTGTGTAAGGCTATATGCAGTACTTTCGTTTTACAGTCAAATTTATATATTTTTTTCTTATTCTGGTACGGATTTTGCGATTTTAGGCGTCTTCGGAAGGAAACATTCACTTTAAAAATATATGGCTTGCGATGTATTTGTATGAGGTTAATGAAATTTTAATACATTATAGCCAAATATATTGTTAATGTAAATCTCAAGTTACAACATTTTCTGATCACCCAAAAACCACGATAGTGCAAAATAAATCAACAATCAAAAACTTTGTCATATCGTGGAAATTTCAATAAACAATACAAAATTCTTACTCATTATCTGTGTTACTTCAAAATAGGATCAAATAAGATCAAAATACAGGTATAGTACTGGAATAAACCAAGTTTAAAGGGCAATGTGCCTTCCATTTATTTTCTATTGTAAATGAGTGGTGAGTCATGAAAAAGAGCTAATTCTTTTCAGGGAGTGAACAGTTCTGATCCGATCTCTGAAAAGAACAGTTTTGCCGATCTCTAATTCTGACACGCAAGTAAAAACAGAGAGAGGATTAGTTAGAAAGCAAAGTAAAGTACCGATAGAGCTACAGATCAAGACTAGAATGTGGGACACATATTTGTTAACACGTTGAGAGATTGGCAGAGGATAAAGGTCGCCAGTAAATAAGGAATGGGGGCAGAGCGCTGGGTTTCACTGTCTTTTTCGCTCACCGACAGCTGCTACTCGGGCATTAGGCTGCAACGGGTCAGCCAAACGATGACGCACTGATCGGCAGACGGACTGCGCCAGGCAGCTGGGAGCGGGCGACCTGCCGGACAGCCGCTGCTTCTGCCTGGCGGCGTGCCGGCTCCCCATTCACTCGCATTAGCGACCTGCAGCGAGGCAATTTACACAGCCGTCTGCTGATGGGCGGATCAGCAGCGTAGCAGATCCCGCGAGCTTTGTCCGCGGGCTAATTCCAGGCCGCGGCACGCTGCGCCGTGATTCTGCCGACGCCACCGTTATGGCTCCCGGGGACGGATTAACTGACGCTTTCATTTATTACTCCCGCGAGACGGGGCCATTTCCGTGTCCCGCCGACGCGTACAACGTTTCAGGGCGGAACTGCTTCCTGCTGTTATTAGCGCTGCTAACTCGATTTCAACCGCTGGATAACGGACAATAATGCACAAGCCCTAGTTTCGCGAAATGTTCCGTAGCTTGCCCATGCTTGTCACAAAGTACTTGAACTAATGAGATTTCCCAATCTGTGTGTCAGTACCTGAAAAAAAAAACAGTTTAAAAAGAAAGTAACTAATACTTATTTTAAATAATTCTTCGAAATTAACGGTGGTTCCTGTTGCCACAAGTTAGTTTTAAATTTCGGCAGTGGCACTGTTGAGATAACAGTCATGGCTGACATTTAGACACTGTATAGCGTTCTATGTTAAGTCAGTAGTATGTGTGCTCATTAATACACTAATCAGTCAAAATAATGAAACCACTACCCACAGCAACAATGAATGCCACCTGGAGGTGTTGAGGCGCACGTTGCGTTAGGGAAAGCGTTCAGAATGTAATGGGAACTAATGCAGATTAACTATATGATCGAAAGTACCCGAACAGCTGGCTGAAAATGACTTCCAAGTTCTTGGCGCCATTCATCGGTAATGCTGTAATTCGATATGGAGCTGGCCCACCCTTAACCTTTATGACAGGTTCCACTCTCGGAGGCATACGTTCAGTCAGGTGCTGGAAGGTTTTTTGGGGAATGGCAGCCTAATCTTCACGGAGTGCTGCACTGAGGTGAGGTATCGATGTCGATCGGTGAGGCCTGGCACGAAGTCGGTGTTCCGAAATATTCCGATGGTGTTCTGTAGGAGTCAGGTGAGGACTCTGTGCAGGCCAGTCCATCACAGGGATGTTATTGTCGTGTCACCACTCCGCTACACGCCGTGCGTTATGGACAGGTCCTCGATCGTGTTGAAAGATACAATCGCCATATCCGAACTGCTCTTCAACAGTGGGAAGCAAGAAGGTGCTTAAAACATCAATGTAGGCCTGTGCTGTGACAGTGCCACGCAAAACAACAAGGGGTGCAAGCCCCCTCCATGAGAAACATGACCACACCACAACACCACCGCCTCCGAATTTTAATGTTGGTACTACACACGCTGGCAGATGACGTCCACCTGGCATTGACCATGCTCACACCCTGCCATCGGATCGCCAAGTTGTGTACCGTGATTCGTCACTCCACACAACGTTTCTCCACTGTTCAGTCGTCCAATGTTTCCTCTCCTTACGCGAAGCAAGCGTTGTTTGGCAATTACCGGCGTGATGTGTGGTTTATAAGCAGCCACTCGACCATTAAATCTAAGTTTTCTGACTTCGCGGCTAACTGTCGTAGTGCTTTCAGTGGATCCTGATGCAGTTTGGAATTCCTGTGTGATGGTCTTATTACACATTACGACCCTCTTCAACTGCCGGCGTTCTCTGTCAGTCAACAGACGAGGTTGGCCTGTACGCTTTTGTGGTGTACGTGTCCCTTCACGTTTCCACTTCACTATCACACCTGAGCACGTTCGAAGTCCGTCAGTTCCGCGGAGCGCCCCATCTCTCATGATGTCTAATGACTACTGAGGTTGCTGGAGTACCTGGCAGTAGGTGGCAACACAATGCACCTAATACGAAAAATGTATGTGTTTGCGGGTGTACGGATACTTTCGACCACATAGTGTATTTTCATATCTGAACCTTATTATGTTACACACATCAGTGTGTTGGTTATTTTTCTACAGCACAAAGAATGTTGCCACAAACACATCACAAACATTATGACCTGATGAAACTTCCTGGCAGATTAATCTGCCAGGAAATTTCATATCAGCGCACACTCCGTTGCAGAGTGAAAATCTCATTCTGGAAACATCCCCCAGGCTGTGGTAAAGCCTTGTGTCCGCAATATCTTTTCTTTCAGGAGCGCTAGTTCTGCAAGGTAAGCAGGAGAGCTTCTGTAAAGTTTGGAAGGTAGGAGACGAGGTACTGGCAGAAGTAAAGCTATGAGGAGGTAATGTGAGTCGTGCTTGGGTAGCTCAGTTGGTAGAGCACTTGTCCGCGAAAGGCAGAGATCCTGAGTTCGAGTCTCGGTCTGGCACACAGTTTTAATCTGCCAGGAAGTTTCATCTGAGCACACACTCGGCTGCAGAGTGAAGATCTCATTCTGGAAACGACAAGTTGTTGCCACAACTTAAGCTACATCAGTGATTGCACACATCAGTTCAGTCCAGTAGCGGACATGGCTAGTCTCTCATCTCCACACGTGTTCTGTCATCCCATCCCTTCTACTGTGCGTAAAATTCCTTTCCTCAGTCAAACTCTTAGTTCTTATATCTTATCAGCCCACGTAATATTCAGTGTGATTCTGAAACATCATATCTGAAACGGTTCGATTATCTTCTTTTCCGGTTTTAGAACATGCCATGATTAACTTGTACACAATGCTGCGCTGCAGACGTACGTTTTCAGAAGCTTGTTTCTCTGACTGAGGCCTACGTTTACTGCTAGCAGACTTCTTTCACTGAATAATGCCCTATTTCCCTGTGTTAGTCTCATTGTTTAGGCCTCTCTACTTCGTCCTTCATGCGTTATTTAGCTTCCAGTGTAGCAGAATTCCTTCATGACCTGTACTAAATGAAGAAAATTTCCAAGTTAATGTTGCCACTGATTTGATTTCTGTTAATTACGATTAACTTCACGTTTCTTTTGTTTACTCGCTGCCAATATTTTGTACAGGTTAGGCTGTTGAATCCATTCAACAATTCCTGTAACTATTTCTGACATCAGCTGTGTATAACAATGTCAGTGGAGAATCTTAAAATTTAATACCCCTTCACCCTGAACTCTAATTACGCTCCTGAACCTTTTTCTTATATTTGTTATGGTTTCTCCGACGTACAAGTTGAGGAGTAGGGAAGGGCGATTATATCCTTGCCTCACACTCTCTTTACTCCAAGGACTTTCGTGGTTTTCCGTTTACATTGTTTCATTGTGGTTCACGTACATACTGCACATTATCCGTCTTTCGCTACAGCTTTTAGATATTTAAAAAATATGGAATACCAATGAGCCTTGACAGGCTCGCGTTGATGACGTTTGTTCTTTGGCATTTTTTCACAATCGAGTGGCGTCTTATTTCTCCCTGAGTTACTACCATGGAGGTAGAATAAGGGGAGATGGCACTACAGACTTACGCTGTACGTTGTTTTGAAGCCAGTGGGCGGGGCCTGCCGCCATCTTGGATCCCCCAAAACATTAGCAGACGAGTGTTTACATTTGCTTTTTATTCGTCATTTCTGTCTTGTGCACGCGATATTTGTGTTATATAGTAAATGTTACACAGTTCAAAGTGAACAACACAGCATGAGGAACGTAACGTCCATCGTTTTTCTTGCCTTAAATGCGTATTCGATACAGTAATACGACACGAAAATACGACGCATCTGGCCTCAGTACTGTAATTCCTTTTTGTTTATACACTTCAAATAACCGAGAAGAGAAGTATGAGATATGAAAAACGTGCTTTCGTAATCCATTTCTATTCACTTTCATTGTGTTTGTGTCGATTATTGATAAAGCCAGAACGCCAAAAGCAATGATTGATAGTAACGTGTAATACAATAACAAAGTGAAATTAACAAATCTATGAACAGATTCTACACTTTTATTACATACAGTTAATTCCGTTGCAGTCCCCACATTTCAGTTACTACACGTGCGTAACTATTGCAATTGAAATCTCCAGACAAGTAGTTCCGGATATTGAGGTTTAAAACCGTAATTTTATGGCAGCTGAATTCCATATTGATATGCTACATTTCACGAACCTTTTGCAAGTGAGCAGGATAAGCGGAAAAAATTGATGGCACAGTATCTTCCCTAATGCGGACTGACGAAACTGATGTTCGATCAATATCTTCCTCCCGGAAATGCTGCGAACATATTTTACTGTACTTGGTTGGTTTCCAATCTTTCCTTCTCAAAGCGTTCACCCAGAGAGCTCTTCGCGTTGGATTGATAGGAAATGTAAAGTCAAATCACAGAAATAAAACCATACAGTAAAACTTTACAGTGTATCAGAATTTCAAGTATATACACTCCTGGAAATGGAAAAAAGAACACATTGACACCGATGTGTCAGACCCACCATACTTGCTCCGGACACTGCGAGAGGGCTGTACAAGCAATGATCACACGCACGGCACAGCGGACACACCAGGAACCGCGGTGTTGGTCGTCGAATGGCGCTAGCTGCGCAGCATTTGTGCACCGCCGCCGTCAGTGTCAGCCAGTTTGCCGTGGCATACGGAGCTCCATCGCAGTCTTTAACACTGGTAGCATGCCGCGACAGCGTGGACGTGAACCGTATGTGCAGTTGACGGACTTTGAGCGAGGGCGTATAGTGGGCATGCGGGAGGCCGGGTGGACGTACCGCCGAATTGCTCAACACGTGGGGCGTGAGGTCTCCACAGTACGTCGATGTTGTCGCCAGTGGTCGGCGGAAGGTGGACGTGCCCGTCGACCTGGGACCGGACCGCAGCGACGCACGGATGCACGCCAAGACCGTAGGATCCTACGCAGTGCCGTAGGGGACCGCACCGCCACTTCCCAGCAAATTAGGGACACTGTTGCTCCTGGGGTATCGGCGAGGACCATTCGCAACCGTCTCCATGAAGCTGGGCTACGGTCCCGCACACCGTTAGGCCGTCTTCCGCTCACGCCCCAACATCGTGCAGCCCGCCTCCAGTGGTGTCGCGACAGGCGTGAATGGAGGGACGAATGGAGACGTGTCGTCTTCAGCGATGAGAGTCACTTCTGCCTTGGTGCCAATGATGGTCGTATGCGTGTTTGGCGCCGTGCAGGTGAGCGCCACAATCAGGACTGCATACGACCGAGGCACACAGGGCCAACACCCGGCATCATGGTGTGGGGAGCGATCTCCTACACTGGCCGTACACCACTGGTGATCGTCGAGGGGACACTGAATAGTGCACGGTACATCCAAACCGTCATCGAACCCATCGTTCTACCATTCCTAGACCGGCAAGGGAACTTGCTGTTCCAACAGGACAATGCACGTCCGCATGTATCCCGTGCCACCCAACGTGCTCTGGAAGGTGTAAGTCAACTACCCTGGCCAGCAAGATCTCCGGATCTGTCCCCCATTGAGCATGTTTGGGACTGGATGAAGCGTCGTCTCACGCGGTCTGCACGTCCAGCACGAACGCTGGTCCAACTGAGGCGCCAGGTGGAAATGGCATGGCAAGCCGTTCCACAGGACTACATCCAGCATCTCTACGATCGTCTCCATGGGAGAATAGCAGCCTGCATTGCTGCGAAAGGTGGATATACACTGTACTAGTGCCGACATTGTGCATGCTCTGTTGCCCGTGTCTATGTGCCTGTGGTTCTGTCAGTGTGATCATGTGATGTATCTGACCCCAGGACTGTGTCAATAAAGTTTCCCCTTCCTGGGACAATGAATTCACAGTGTTCTTATTTCAATTTCCAGGAGTGTATAAGAAAATAGCGCTTAAATAAGTCCACTTACGAATGAAATGTGATTTGTTTAAACTTTAGACTACAATCAGAACGATTAATACACCCGTAAGAGACGCAAGCCGGCATTTTTTTATCAAAACGCTTCACGACCACACGGAATCAAACCACCAAATGCGAATGTTTTGGGGTAGGAAACATGGCGGACATTCTCTTGGGTTGGCTTCAAGTTTGTGACGTCATGACAACTCCTCTTATTTTTACCTCCATGGTTACTACCATAACGAGCTGGTGACTTGCCTCCGTCAGTGGCAGCAGCAGCGCTTGTCGATACTAGTACTGCTGTACCATCTTTGGTGTGACCGCTATATTTCCGTGTGGTGGTGTGTGTGGGCAGTCTGTTGGTTGGGACAGAGCAGCGAGGAAGTCTCCGTGGCGTGAGGTCAGGCCAGGACTGCTGGCGGCGAGCACGCGTGACCGGATTGTGAGGCTCTAGCTGCGAGAGCTGCAAAGTTCGTTGCCCACCGAACCTGAACACTGAAGTTGAGTGATCAGTTAACCAGTTATGAAACCTCAACTGCTGGCACATCTCTTCTTTCATTGCCAGTTGTTGCTTCCTGGGCCATTCCAGCTAGCAGCAACGTATGGTGTGTTGGAGTCTGCGAAATTTTGCAGCCGTCCTCCTCTATGGTCTTTAACTATTAAATTGGTTGTTACTTATCAGTGAAGTGCCCCAGCGGTATTTTCTGCCTTGTGTCCGTTAACACCCCAGTTACCTGCCCTGGTCGTTAGCGTAGTTTTCCGGCAGTGTGTTTTTCCTCGCTGTGTTGATGCTGTCTGGCACGGCGTGTAGCTCGACAGCCTTTTAGTTGTTTCTTCTTGTTTTTTCTTAAGAGTGGTTATTGTGCCTTGGATGTTTTGGACGCCAATTTTGAGGACATAGTGCTGCTGGTATCTTCGTCCTCTCCTGATATTTTCAGCTGTCGTACCGTTGGTTGGGCGGAAGGGAATTGATTAGGTTGTTGGTCGGTCCTTCACCCGTCCCTCGGTCTGGTTACCGTCTAATTATTTAACCTCACTCCTGGCTGCCTGTCTCACCTCACCTCACATTAGAGCTACCTCCTGAGGCCGACCCTTGGACACTTACGAGCACCACTGTTCTGTTGGTTGTAGATTGTGATTTTCATTTTAGTCTGATGTACTGTCTGAGGCCTTCAGCCATCTGTTAATTTATTTTGTTTTAATTTTAATTTAAAGTAAAGCTTTCAGCCGACTTAAATTAAAATTTGAAAATTGATTTGCTTAATAATTAAAATTTTGAAAGTTTGTTCTATCTGAAATTCTTGTCATGCAGGCCCTAATTCCTGATTTGTTCAATGTCTAGTGTGTGGTCTTCAGCCGAGCTTTTACGTGAAATATTTCTAAGATAAGGTCTTCAGCCATCTTAAACTAAAATTTTGAAAGTTGATTTGTTTAAAACTCTTTTTTTAAATTGCTCCGTCTGAAATTTTTGTTATTCAGGCCCTAAGCCCAGAGTTGTTTTATGTCTTGAGTGGCCTTCAGCCGAGTATTTACGTGAAATAGTTTTTTAAGTAAGCCTTCAGCTGCATATATTCTTTTAAGCAATTTTTATAACTTGTGTTCAGGCCTTAAGCCGTTCTTGTTTTTCGTGTGGTTTTGTGCCTTCAGCCCAGATTACGGCATACTCCACAACCATAACCTTATCTGCTCTATCCTGCTAAACGAGGTTTCGAGCAGCAACACTTTACCATGGCAAGTGTAGCGTAAGAAATCCGTTGCCGTGCGAAACAGCTTCCAGTCATCTCGAAATGGATAACTACAGGTACTGCACGATTTTCAACGGAATTTATTCCAGTCTTCCCGCAAAATTCTGAGAAGTTCTGGTAACGATGACGGAAGTGGCCAGCGATCGTTCACCCTTCTCTCCAAACAAGACCACAAAAGCTCAGTGGTGGACAGTGGACATGCGACGTCAATTCATCCTCGTGCTCAAAAATCAACACTCAACGGTGCGAACTGGGCGAATAGTGAACCCGCCGTCTCGAAACACAGCATCACCAGTGTGTAACAAATATTATACGTTGGGATGGACCTCATCAGCCAAAATCTCGCATAATCTTTGGCAGCAATGTGACGTTGCAGAGTAACCGTGGGGACCATGAAGTATCACGGCATGGCTGCCCAAATCATTACTGAGCCTCCGCCAGGTGTCACTCCTGTGAAACTCCGTCAGAAGTTGGAAACAGTGTGAAACAGGACCCAGCGAACGGAATGATTTTCTTTCATTAGTTCGTAGTCCAGAATTTGTACGAGGTGCATTCAAGTTCTAAGGCCTCCTATTTTTTTCTAATTGACTACTCATCCGAAATCGATGAAACTGGCGTTACTTCTCGACGTAATCGCCCTGCAGACGTACACATTTTTCACAACGCTGACGCCATGATTCCATGGCAGCGGTGAAGGCTTCTTTAGGAGTCTGTTTTGACCACTGGAAAATCGCTGAGGCAATAGCAGCACGGCTGGTGAATGTGCGGACACGGAGAGTGTCTTTCATTGTTGGAAAAAGCCAAAAGTCACTAGGAGCCAGGTCAGGTGAGTAGGGAGCATGAGGAATCACTTCAAAGTTGTTATCACGAAGAAACTGTTGCGTAACGTTAGCTCGATGTACAGGTGCGTTGTCTTGGTGAAACAGCACACGCGCAGCCCTTCCCGGACGTTTTTGTTGCAGTGCAGGAAGGAATTTGTTCTTCAAAACATTTTCGTAGGATGTACCTGTTACCGTAGTGCCCTTTGGGACGGAATGGGTAAGGATTACGCCCTCGCTGTCACAGAACATGGACACCATCATTTTTTCAGCATTGGCGGTTACCCGAAATTTTTTTGGTGGCGGTGAATTTGTGTGCTTCCATTGAGCTGACTGGCGCTTTGTTTCTGGATTGAAAAATGGCATCCACGTCTCATCCATTGTCACAACCGCCGAAAAGAAAGTCCCATTCATGCTGTCGTTGCGCGTCAACATTGCTTGGCAACATGCCACACGGGCAGCCATGTGGTCGTCCGTCAGCATTCGTGGCACCCACATGGATGACACTTTTCGCATTTTCAGGTCGTCATGCAGGATTGTATGCACAGAACCCACAGAAATGCCAACTCTGGAGGGGATCTGTTCAACAGTCATTCGGCGATCCCCCAAAACAATTCTCTCCACTTTCTCGATCATGTCGTCAGACCGGCTTGTGCGAACCCGACGTTGTTTCGGTTTGTTGTCGCACGATGTTCTGCCTTCATTAAACTGTTGCACCCACGAACGCACTTTCGACACATCCATAACTCCATCACCACATGTCTCCTTCAACTGTCGATGAATTTCAATTGGTTTCACACCACGCAAATTCAGAAAACGAATGATTGCACGCTGTTCAAGAAAGGAAAACGTCGCCATTTTAAGTATTTAAAACAGTTCTCATTCTCGCCGCTGGCGGTAAAATTCCATCTGCCGTACGGTGTTGCCTTCTCTGGGACGTATTGACAATGAACGCGGCCTCATTTTAAAACAATGCGCATGTTTCTATCTCTTTCCAGTCCGGAGAAAAAAAAATCGGAGGCCTTAGAACTTGAATGCACCTCGTAGCATCGGCACCTCGTCTCGGGGAGCTGGATCACCGATGAGCGGTTTTGGAATTACACGTCGTGCTGCATTTCCCAGGTTATGGACGTCCGTTCGTGTTGTTTTGGTGCAGGTTCGTGAGTGTTACAGTCACTCCTACAGTGACATTTGCCTCTCTTACTTTCTGTCACAGTCCCCTTCAATAACCGCCTGTCACGATCACTCAACACAGACTCTCGTCTGCGTAATGACTTAATCGACGATATTCATTTCCCCTGTAAGCGGTAGGAATCGTCGGTAGAGTGCCTCTTGAAACACCGAACACTTCGCCTAGCATTATTACGGAAGCAGATACTGTGCGAACTTCACCAATCTACACCCATTCGAATTTGCTTCACTCCGACATATTGGACTCACAACTACAGAGAACACTTTTATGACCACAGCTGACACGTGCAATGTATTGACGGCACTACACAGGTGCATCTCGTGGTCACATACAAAAGCGTCACCTGCAGGCTTTGCTAGATTCTACATTTATATTCAAGCGTCCATTTGTCGCGGTCTTTCCTTATTTTTGCCCAACCTCTGTACTTTCTTCGGTTAATCAACCGTAATACGCCATGCGTCTAGTGAACAGAGAACCATCCACTTATCAGCTCTAATCCTCAGTTGCGAACTTTTCGGGAACATTTACCATTACATACAAATAAGACGAACTCTCGTGATCAGTTATAATACAAGTTTCAAAATGATTACAGAAAACTCTGCTTCTGCTTAATCCATGAGTTCCATGCTCGTTCCGTATGTGAATCGACTTTACCCGTACGAGAAGTATATGGAAATATGGCACACCAAACGAAAATACGGAAGTACTATGTAATAATATGCGAGATCTATCACGAAATTTTTACCCGAACAGGGCAGAGGTGGCTCAGTGGTAGCTTAAGGGACTCGAATTCAGCGGTGCTGATCCACGTCCGTCCATCCGGCTGCAACCTTCCCGTGTAGTTTCTCTAAATGGCTCCAGGAGAATGCTGCTATGCTTCGTCTGAAAAGGATGCGGTCGATTTCCTTCCCCACGCTGCGATTATGCCCCGTCTCTAATGACTTTGTCGTCGACGGAACGTTAAACTCTAATCTTCCTTCCTCCCAGCCCGAGTGGCAATTTCCACTGTAAGGGTAGTTCGGAGCGCAATAGGAAGACGTGCTTCGACTAAGTTTCTCGTCGGCTCAGACCAAGAAAGGTACAAAGGAAGAAAACGTGTGACTGCTGGCGATGGCGAAGTGTTCGACAGGATTTCAGCTCCTCTGTAATCTATCTGAACTCTTTGTACGTCGATGTACTAGATGAAACAGACCATGCAGAACTTGCATAATACTTACAGCTAAGCACGTTAATAATGACTCAAGTCGTATGCAAGAAACGTGCTTAAGAGTATAATAATCCTCTTCTGTCACTACACCCTGTAAAAGTATTCTACAGGAAAATATTCTCCTTTTGAATATTCTTACCATGTTCTGCCAAGCGCTGACGGAAAGTTCTGTTAAACCCTATAAACCTTAGCCACGACACGCTACTACGCGTCACAGTTTCACATTGTTGGTTATCTGGTGTATGACAATAACAGTAAGGAGGCAGTCCAAGGCTTGAACTAAACCATGTCCAATTAGCCTGCACTTAAAAAGAAATGTGAGTAAAATTGTGTTACAGGAATGCCGGTGTGCATTGACAGAGAACGTGGTTATTTCTGTTCGGCTTACGCAGTACATATTATTGATGATACATTAGGAGGACTTAATACAACGACGTTCAGAGCCTTTATTATCTCCCAATATGCGCCATGTACGTTGTGCGATGCATCTCACGTATAGACGATACGAGTTATTGAAACGTCAAAGCGCTTAAGTGCATGGTCATACTTCACCTCCACCATCAGTTATTTGTTTACTTGTTTCCTATCTTGGCCGAACGAACGTCATGCACTCGGAAGTACACTTAAAGTGAAAATAGCTATATGGCTTTTAATTTCCGCTTGGTGGAGTAGTAAGCTGTCACAGATTTGTTCTGCATTTTACAGTAGATCAGCTACCTTGCTATGCTTCAATATGATTCTCCCCAGAGGGAAAAAGATGGCAGTAACACGCGAGAATGGTGGCCCGCTCGGGTCCCTTAGCTGTGGTTTTATTTCATAATTATTCTACTACTGCCATATAAATGTTCACAGAGCTTCGTGCAAAATTGATGTTTTACTGAATTTTATACGGACGTTTTAAAGCTGTCACTTGGCTTCATTAATGTGGACGCTCACGTTTTGTATAAGTCATCTCTTTTATATGCCGATTGTTTTATAGTTTAGTCGATTTTTTCTTCTCTGTATTCCGCACTACTGACGTTGGGCCATTCCCTATACTGGATTGCTATGTATAGCACAGTATAAGCATTGATTTTGTGATGTATCAACAAGTTATATTTTTCTGCAGTACACAAGGCATAGCAAAATTGAAGACCAGCGAATTTGGGGAGGTTGTAGAGTGTGTGCCGGGGAACACGTTTATAGGTAGGAATCCATGGTCCAGACGTGAATCGCAGACTAAGAGAATGTGAAAATTACGGCGGCTAGTGCCTGCACCCCTTCGACAGTGGATGTGAGAATATATTGCTGACGAGTTGCAGTCAATGTTGTTGTGACAAGTTTGGGCGCGCTCGGTGCCCTGTACCGAAACGCTCTCAGAATGACTGCGCAGTCACAGATTTAAGGGAGGAAAGACTGAAGAACTCCGTCCCCTTGAAGGAAGATTAGTATGCGCGTTTACATTTTTAAGTACAGGGAGGGCAAAGTAAAAGTGACGCGGAAAATATTTCGTGCACCTTAAGATTGGCAAGCCAACTTCCACCACGTGCCTTTGATGACTGACGCTGTGTGACAGGATCTGTGATCCCAGTTGTATTACTAACTGAAAAAAGACGTAGTCTGGATCACAATGTCTTCTATTTACGACCATTGGTTTCGAACTGCCCTCTAGATCATCTTCAGCTCAAAGGTGGACAGAAAAAAAAAATGGTTCAAATGGCTCTGAGCACTACGGGACTCAACTGCTGTGGTCATAAGTCCCCTAGAACTTAGAACTACTTAAACCTAACTAACCTAAGGACAGCACACAACACCCAGCCATCACGAGGCAGAGAAAATCCCTGACCCCGCCGGGAATCGAACCCGGGAACCCGGGCGTGGGAAGCGAGAACGCTACCGCACGACCTCGAGATGCGGGCGTGGACAGAAAGAAGAGGCGACAATTACGGAAGTACGACATTACAAGCAGAACCATCAACGTGGCTTAAAAATACAAAAAATATCATGTAAGCAATCGCACACGGACCCTACAAGGTGCAGGTTGTCAAAAATAGTACAAATGACGTAAAACTAACGTACAGATACAAAGGGGGTAGTGGAGGAAAAATTTGTATAGTTACGTGACATGTTCACAGTCACTGAATAGTACATTAAGACAACGTTAAGAGACATTGTTCCATCATAATATAAAATTAATTAATAAAATTATAAATTAAAATTTAAAAATTACTCAATATATATATATATATATATATTAAACTAATATATTTCAATGTGTATGTGTTATAACTCAAAAGACAGGTTGGGTGAAACTGTGTTTCTTTCATTTGTTAATTCCATCATCTGCGCCGTTTGCAGATCATGTAAGCTGGATTGCTATGTAGAGATGCATTAAATATTTTCTGTCCATCCTGTACAGGGCATCTCAAAGCCTGAAACAGGGGACAGTTGGTACACTACTGAGACAGGGAAGCAGAGGTCGAAAATGCTTATTTATTGTACTACGGACGAACACAAAGTACACTGCATAACAAGATCACCTAATAAGACCTTATTTGCTGCCTTCCCATTTGACTGGTCCACGTTACTTAGTGTGCTTCCACAGCACTCCTTGCTGTCCGCAAAAGGATGCGCTTTCAACACTTTGGTGCACCAGCCCACTTCGGTGTAAGTGTCGGCGAGCACCTGACCAAGAGCGGTCCTGTCCCATGGCCAGTACGACTGCCGGCTCTCATATCTCTGGGGTTACGTCAAGACATCGGTGTACGAAACGCAAGCAGAACTTGGTGAATACCTGTTTGATAAGGTCCAAGCTGCCTGCCTTGTGGTACTATCGACACCAGGGGTCTTTGAAAGAGTGCGGCAGAACTTCATGCACCATTTCCAGGCATGCATTGAGACTGGCGGTCGTCACTTTGAAAAAAATACTACGAGCTACGTTGTTGTTATGAACTGTGTGCTGTGTGCTTTGATAACGCAATAGATAGGCATTTTCAACAATTGGTTTCCTGTTTCATTATAATGGGTTCCGGACCCACTATCACCTTTTCCAGTCTGACCAAAAAGCTTTGAGACACCCTGTATATCAGTGCCCAGTTTTCACCGCTAACTTTCAGAGAACGAAGTGTCACGAGAACTAAGAATCACGAAAATGGGATCAGCTGTAAAGGTTTGAAGCTGCGTTTAACACAGTGGCTTGCGAGATGGCCTGGCCACGTGGACAGGTGGCAATCCAGTCAGGTAGAGCTCCAAGTCGCAGCCATGGAGTGTGCGGCTGGTACCGGCGGAGGTTCGAGTCCTCCCTCGGCCATGGCTGTGTGTGTTTGTCCCTAGGATAATTTAGGTTAGGTAGTGTGTAAGTTTAGGGACTGATGACTTTGGCAGTTAAGTCCCATAAGATTTCACACACATTTGAACATTTTTGAGCTCCAAATCACAGGCTCACTGTTCCTGATGTCAACAACAACAAGTGTGACAGGGTTAGTGCGTACAACAGGTAGACACGGCGAGCCACAGGAAGTAGGCATAAGGGATAAGACGCTCCGCTAAGAAGAAAGAAAGATTCCCCAACACTAGTGGGAACGACTGAAAGGACCAGCATTGCCCTGATTTACAGGCGCGTACAGCTGTGGTTTGCAGACCTGTGTTAGGAATAGTAATTAGTGAATTACTGATAACTGTGAGTGCTTACTTTGATTTTGTATCATAGTTATCAGAGTTGAGAAATACTGTTGTTATTATAATTCTTAAATTAATCACATGATACATGTTCTTCTCAAAATTTGCAGATGTATGCTTTGCAAAGGCTGTATCTTTCTAAATTACAATTTTGTGAGCATTATGCTGAAGAAATACTATTTACCGATGTAAACAAATTATTTTGCATTTAAATATTTTACAGTAGTCAAACAACTTATTATTTTTATATTACGACATTTTATTCTCATTATTATTATTGCTATAATAATAATAATAATAATAATAATAATAATAATAATAATTATATAAATAATATATAATATATATATATATATATAATATATAATAATAATTATATAAAGAATAGGCCTCCGGTATGTTCTGCCAGTCGTAAAAGGCGACGAAAAGAACAAACCACTAATAGGGCTAACCCCCCTTTTAGTGTGATTACTTGGTTCAGGACAGAACTAAAGAAGCCTCGGACAAGCGCCGTCATGGTCGGGGACGACGCTTGAACCCTATGCCCGCCCACAATGGTAACGACACTGCTAGCCACATGGAAAATGATTTAAATCCGAATAGAGGTGTTTTGCAGGATATGCTTCCTGCAACCACCCTAGAAGGAAAACAAAGACAGAGGATGAGATGGTCAGATGAAGTAAATCGACACCTCATGTTCTGTTATTACCAAGCAACAAACCTAGGAACCAACACAACTGGATACAGATCACAAGTATACACAACATTTATTACCAGATACCCGGAATTAAAATTTTTAACAGAACAACGACTAGCTGATCAGATCCGTGTAATAATCAAAAATAACAGGATACCCCAGTCAGAATTAGAAAACATCAAACAACAAGTACAACAAATACTGGAACAAAATAATGTGCAATCAGAAGAAGAAGAAAACACAGTAATGGACTCAAACATCCCAGAGCAAACAAACAAAGACCAACACGCATTAATTAAACAATCAGAGGAAAACGAAATCTTAAGACAGCCACCAGAACAAGCACAAATAGAACACGAAGAGACACACGTGTTAGATATAGAAGAGAAATTTCAGCTGACATATATAGAATACAAAGACACAAATACAGACATTAGACCATTCTTGCATAGACCGCCAAATAACCCCCAAGTCGAAACAACAATAAAAACTATCAACACAATCATACACAACAAAATAAATGAAAACACAACTATGGAAGAGTTACAACTACTGGTTTATATAGGAGCACTCACTACACTAAATATACACACTAGGCAGAGATCAGAACAAACCAACACACAGAAGAAACGCACAAAACCAGCATGGCAACACAGGTTACAGATCAGAATAGAAAAACTGAGAAAAGACATCGGACAGCTAACACAATTTATAAGAAATGAAATATCAGACAAAAAACGAAAAAGGTTAGGTAAAATCTCACAACAAGAAGCAATAGAGCAATTAGATGAAAAAAAGCAGAAATTGCAAGCATTGGCCAAACGACTTAGAAGATACAAAAAAAGTGAAAATAGAAGGAAACAAAACCAAACATTCAACACAAACCAAAAGAGATTTTACCAAACAATGGATAACACACACATTAAAATAGACAATCCACCAAACATAACAGACATGGAACACTTCTGGAGCAGCATATGGTCAAACCCGGTACAACATAACAGGCATGCACGGTGGATACAAGCAGAAACAGACACATACAAGATGATACCACAAATGCCTGAAGTGATAATTTTGCAACATGAAGTCACCCGAGCAATTAATTCTACACACAATTGGAAAGCCCCTGGAAATGATAAAATAGCAAATTACTGGCTAAAGAAGTTCACCTCAACACATTCACATCTAACTAAGTTATTTAACAGTTACATTGCAGACCCATACACATTCCCTGATACACTTGCACATGGAATAACCTATCTGAAACCTAAAGATCAAGCAGACACAGCAAACCCAGCTAAATATCGCCCCATAACATGCCTACCAACAATATACAAAATATTAACTTCAGTCATCACACAGAAATTAATGACACATACAACACAGAACAAAATTATAAATGAAGAACAAAAAGGCTGCTGCAAAGGAGCACGAGGATGTAAAGAGCAACTGATAATTGATACAGAGGTGACATATCAAGCTAAAACTAAACAAAGGTCCCTACACTACGCATACATTGATTACCAAAAAGCCTTTGATAGTGTACCCCACTCATGGTTACTACAGATTTTGGAAATATACAAAGTAGATCCTAAATTGATACACTTTCTAAACACAGTAATGAAAAACTGGAAAACCACACTTAATATCCAAACAAATTCAGATAGCATCACATCACAGCCAATACAGATTAAGCGTGGAATATACCAAGGAGACTCATTAAGTCCTTTCTGGTTCTGTCTTGCTCTGAACCCACTATCCAACATGCTAAATAATACAAATTATGGATACAATATTACTGGAACATATCCACACAAAATCACACATTTGCTATACATGGATGATCTAAAACTACTGGCAGCAACAAATCAACAACTCAACCAATTACTAAAGATAACAGAAGTATTCAGCAATGATATAAATATGGCTTTTGGAACAGACAAATGTAAGAAAAATAGCATAGTCAAGGGCAAACACACTAAACAAGAAGATTACATATTGGATAACCACAGCGACTGCATAGAAGCGATGGAAAAAACAGATGCCTATAAATACCTAGGATACAGACAAAAAATAGGAATAGATAATACAAATATTAAAGAAGAACTAAAAGAAAAATATAGACAAAGACTAACAAAAATACTGAAAACAGAATTGACAGCAAGAAACAAGACAAAAGCTATAAATACTTATGCTATACCAGTATTGACCTACTCATTTGGAGTAGTGAAATGGAGTGACACAGACCTAGAAGCACTCAATACACTTACACGATCACAATGCCACAAATATAGAATACATCACATACATTCAGCAACAGAAAGATTCACATTAAGCAGAAAGGAAGGTGGAAGGGGATTTATAGATATAAAAAACCTACATTATGGACAGGTAGACAATTTAAGAAAATTCTTTCTAGAACGAGCAGAAACTAGCAAAATACACAAAGCAATCACTCATATAAATACATCAGCTACACCATTGCAATTTCATAACCACTTCTACAACCCTTTAGATCACATAACATCAACAGATACGAAGAAAGTAAATTGGAAAAAGAAAACACTACACGGCAAGCACCCGTATCATCTGACACAGCCACACATCGATCAAGACGCATCCAACACATGGCTAAGGAAAGGCAATATATACAGTGAGACGGAAGGATTCATGATCGCAATACAGGATCAAACAATAAACACCAGATATTACAGCAAGCATATTATTAAAGATCCCAACACCACAACAGATAAATGCAGACTTTGCAAACAACAAATAGAAACAGTAGATCACATCACAAGCGGATGTACAATACTAGCAAATACAGAATACCCCAGAAGACATGACAATGTAGCAAAAATAATACATCAACAACTTGCCATAAAACATAAACTAATAAAACAACACGTTCCCACATACAAGTACACACCACAAAATGTACTGGAGAATGATGAATACAAATTATACTGGAACAGAACGATTATAACAGATAAAACAACACCACATAACAAACCTGACATCATACTCACCAATAAAAAGAAGAAATTAACACAACTAATTGAAATATCCATACCCAACACAACAAATATACAGAAGAAAACAGGGGAAAAAATTGAAAAATACATCCAACTGGCTGAGGAAGTCAAGGACATGTGGCATCAGGATAAAGTTGACATTATACCGATTATACTATCAACTACAGGAGTCATACCTCACAATATTCACCAGTACATCAATGCAATACAGCTACATCCAAACATATATATACAATTACAAAAATCTGTAATTATTGATACTTGTTCAATTACCCGAAAGTTCCTAAATGCAATATAACATATACCATACAGTTACAAGGAAGTCACGCTTGACCGAGGTCCGCGTCACGTTCCATTTTTAACCAGACTTAAGTCTGAGGAAAAAAAGTCAATAATAATAATAATAACCAGACTTAAGTCTGAGAAAAAAAGTCAATGATAATAATAATAATAATTATTATTATTATTATTGAAATCATACATCTCTCTTCTAAATTGTGTGCGATTGGTTCTGATCTATCTTCCTACCACAGTTGCGCAAAGATGTTCTGTGAGTGTTTCAGGAATTTGTGTTGAACCTATGGGCTGCAAGGTATTCAGGCACCAGCTCACTATGCAGAGTTCAGAAGAGTGCAGCAATGTGGACAACGATGTAAACAGACAATGATCTCGATGTCAGTTCCACTACTCTCCCTGTAAACGAAACGTTATCGCTAACAGAAATTAGTGTATGGGTTCAGGCGTAACTATATGTTAGCAAAAAATGAAAATCTTAGATGTTTGTTATTAAGGTTCATTTGTTACTCTAAGTATGACTTTATGATATCAACCATAATTTTAATATGTACAGGATGATAAAATATTGATATTGGGTGTTCACAACTGTGAAGCGAAAATCCTAACTATTCTAAGGTTCTTTAAAAGTGAGATAGTTTATCACTATGTCGATGAAACACAAACAAATTAAATACAATTGGGGCCAGAAATGTCACAATGGTTCAAATGGCTCTGAGCGTTATGGGACGTAACATCTGAGGTCATCAGTCCCCTAGAATGAGATTTTCACTCTGCAGCGGAGTGTGCGCTGATATGAAACTTCCTGGCAGATTAAAACTGTGTGCCGGACCGAGACTCGAACTCGGGACCTTTGATATTGGGTGTTCACAACTGTGAAGCGAAAATCCTAACTATTCTAAGGTTCTTTAACCTAGAACTTTGAACTACTTAAACCTAACTAACCTAAGGACATCACACACATCCATGCCCGAGGCTGGATTCGAACTTGCGACCGTAGCGGTCGCGCGGTTCCGGACTGAAGCGACTTGAACCGCTCGGCCACACCGGCCGGCCAGAAATGTCAATTAAGCTAAAAATGCCAAATGAAAATAACCAAATGATGGAGGTTGGTCGGTAAAGAGCAATCAAAAAGAAGTACACAATTAAAACAATTCAATAACTTTCGTGAAATCTTCTCGGGTGATCAGCCGAGTAAAGGCGAGAAGACGACGCCTTTACTCGGCTGATCACCCGAGAAGATTTCACGAATGGAATACGCCGAGAAAGTCTCAAATCACAATTCAATAACTTTAGAGAATAAAGCACTCTACAGTGGCTGATCAATTCTTTTCGCTGAATCGGCTATCTCGCGTTTCTGCTTCAGTTAAGCCCAACGATCGTGAATATGTCTAACTACAGGTCATGGCTGAATGTACGAAAAAAACCGGAGACGACCGTAGTTCTGAGTGTCAATTCAATATCACTTGCAGGCTTAGCGCGAGTGCGCGTGTTTACCTTTCGTCGGCGGTGGCAGTGGCGGTTCTAGGAGCGAGCTGAGAACCTGAGAATCTATTGTAAATCTCTCTCGACTGTTAAACACCAGTCTGACAAATTTTCTACGTCTTGGTTGAAGCTGGGACTCCTAGTTACTCCCTAGCTAAGTTAGCTGGCACGGTTCATGCTGTTTGGCTGGAACAGCGCACAAGTCGTTGCCCTCAAATCACTCACAAGCGTTAACTGTCAATGCTCCGCGCTATTTTCCGTACTAGGAAACTTTGCAGTTTTATTCCTTAAGAGTTAAGACGGGCCAGTGAACAAGTGTTCACGTAATTACTCTCGCAATCGCAATCGTCTCAAACACTCGACGATTTTCTGGAAGAGAAGAGCGAATTTCACTGTCTCCCATTTACCTATATCAAAGCTGGCGTCTACGCTTTTTCTCAGAGCGTTCATAATTATTATAACTCCACGCACTGGAGTTTCTGTAGCCTATCACAGGCAGAGTTTACCTTCTGCTACGTAATAGATAAGCAGATTCTTACCATGTGGGTTTTTACAAATCAATTGGTTCAAATGGCTCTGAGCACTATGGGACTCAACTTCTGAGGTCATTAGTCCCCTAGAACTTAGGACTCGTTAAACCTAACTACCCTAAGGACATCACACACATCCATGCCCGAAGCAGGATTCGAACCTGCGACCGTAGCGGTCTCGCGGTTCCAGACTGCAGCGCTTAGAACCGCACGGGCACTTCGGCCGGCTGGGTTTTTACATATGTGGCTACAGTGAGTCAGCAATGTTTTGAACTGGATTTATCTAGACGTTTATCTGCCATCTGTAGCCGTGTTTCTGGAGAAAGGCTTTCGAAAGAGTCGTCGTTAAAACCGGGAACGAGGGTGGCTTTTGCCTCTGGTCTGCACAGTGGCTCGGCGCTGCATTGTGTTCGCTTAAAGTCCCGCTGTGAAGGTTTTATTCTAACATTGGGACGGGCGATGCTGTCATAAAATTCTCCTTCCCTCAGAACTGCGTCTCGTAGTTTGGGTCTAGGAAATAAATTATGTGCAATTACTAGTGTGAGTGTTAGTGGTTTATATTCATGAAATGACGGCTCGCTTATTCCATTTGCCTATCAATAAAATTCGTACCTTTTCGAGTAACTATTTCGTATGACATATCGATCTAACTGGAATTGTTTCAGGAATTCTACGTAAGATGTGTTATTTGTTTGACACCTTAGACTATGGCATGTTCAAAATTGGAGGGGACGACAGTTTGTATTTGGAGGTGGGCTGGCAGATAGCATACAAACAGTGAACTCCCCCAATCTCATTGGCTCCCAAACCTACAGAGGCAAAGATTGGAACCACACCTGGAGAGGTTCACCTGGTGGTCCATCAGCTTCACATGACGTTTGCTGCTGAGGGGATCGTCTGCTAGCCACTTTCACATTCTGTGATTTTGTGGAGTCACACTTGTGGAAACGTCTTCCTGCCTTCCTGCCTTCCCATCAGTTTGTTCCTCTACAATTTCTTGAAGTTTCTAGATTCTCCATTTTGTTAGAACCTCTATGCCATCTGTAAAGAGGAGGCATAACAAAAAGACTACAATACATGTTAACTTTCAGCTAAAAGACCTTCTTCTCAAATAGAAAATACACACAAATTCACACAACCGCAGCTCACCCACACATGACCACTGTCTCTGGTAACTGATGCAACACTGTAACTGAGCCCGATGGGAGAGGCAGTCGAAGAGTGGGGCGGGGGGGGGGGGGGTGGCGGCGGCTGGGGCAAGGACGGGTGGGATGGCAGGGTGGGGGTGGAGTAACATGTAGTGCTGCTTGTAGGGGCATGCAGTAAGTAGGGATGTGGTGGAGAGAGGTAGCAATACTAGATGCAGTTGGGAGGTTTAAGAAGAGGAGAGGCAAGGGGAGCGAAAAGGAGAGATGAAGAGGAGGGTAAAAAAGATAAGTGAATGTGTTGGTGGAATGAAATCTGTGGAGTGCTGAAGTGGGAGCTTGGATGGGGTAGGTGTGTGAAGCACAGGAACTAGCGAACGTTGAAGCCAGGGGGGTTCCGAGAATATTGGATATATTACAGGAAGAGATCCCACCTCTGTAATTCAGAAAAGTTGGTGTTGATAGAAACGATCCAGATGGCAAAGGCTGTGAAGCAGTCACTAAAGTGAAGTACATCGTGTTGGACAGCATGTTCAGCAACTAGATGGTCCAGCTGTCTCTTGGAAACGGTTTGTTGGTGGCTTTTCATGCAGACAGATGCCTGTTAGCTGTTATGCCCAAGTAGGAAACTGCACATGGTTGCAGCTTAGCTCGTAGATCACGTGACTACGTTCATTTGTAGCCCTGCTTTTGATGGGACAGATGATGCATATGACAGGACCGGACTAGGTTGTAGTGGGAGAACCTAGCAGTCCAGCCCTGCCCTCACGACGTCCATTACTGTTCCTACAACAAGGGCCACACCCTCCTCTACCACTACCCTGCCGTCCTCCCTTTTACATTCCCAGTCTCCCCCTTACCCTACCACCTGGAGATTTCTTCTCCCATCAGGCATCAGACACAGTTGCTCACAGTCTGGACTCAGAGGCCAGTGGCAGTGGTTCATTTGTGTGTGTGTGTGTGTGTGTGTGTGTGTGTGTGTGTGTGTGTGTGTGTTCTTGCATGAAGGTGTGTTTTCGACTATAGAAGGAGTCCTTTCAGCTGAAAGCTAAAATGTATAACTGTCTTTTCATTATGCCTGTCTGCGACTCTGCATTTCCTCCATATGAAATCTAAGAATCTATCCTTTCCTAATACTGTCTTCATTCCATACTGGATTTTCCATTTTACAGTGTGTTTCAGAAGAAAGTATATATTTAAACACATGCGCAACAAATCGGAGGAGAGTGGGGGGTACATTCATTGCTTACTTGGCCTCTAGGAGTTCAGTCGGTTTGGAGTGCTTGTCGGAAGCGGACCGCGTTTTCTGTGAGCGAGAATTTTAAAAAAAGCTGTGATTTTGCAGTGACCGTCGATTGCATAAAGTAAATGTTACTCCAAGTGCTCCCCATGTCTGGGGATGAATAAGAACGTTTGAGGAAACTGATTCGAGACTGGCCAAACAGAAATCCGGGCGACCAAGATCATCAAGAACGGATGAATTCGCGGAAATTGTAAATCTGTCTGTTCGTGATGATCCCAATGTCTCTATTCTTAAACGTATAAGTTATTTAAATGTGTATAGAGCATCACTGCACCGTGACTGTTTGGTGCCTGGTTATAACCAGAGAACTTGGTTTCAGCGAGACACAGGTCCAGAGCGCTTGTTTTGCGAGTTCTTGAAATTTCCCCGGGCATATTGATATTCAGGAGGGTGACATAAATTAGCCCCCATGGAGTTTAGATTTGAGCCCCATACATTTCTTCTTATGGGGAGCCGGCCGGAGTGGCCGAGCGGTTCTAAACGCTTCAGTCTGGAATCGCGCAGGTTCGAATCATGCCTCGGGGATGGATGTGTGTGACGTCCTTAGGTTAGTTAGGTTTAAGTAGTTCTAAGTTCTAGGGGACTGATGACCTCGGCTGTTAAGTCCCATAGTGCTCAGAGCCATTTGAACCATTTCTTATGGGGGAAATGTCAAATCTAAAGTCTGTGTCAATAATCTGACTTCTCTGGATAAACAGAAGGAAAATCTCTGTAGCAAAACGGCAACCGTCCCAATGTCTACATGCCGAGCCATCACGCAATTTTATTCACCGTTTAAATGAGTGCCGTAGGCCTGCTGGATTTCATTTAAATGACATATTTTTAACAATTAAATTTCCAAACTGTATATTTCCATAGTAAGTAAAGATTTTGTTGATAGACTTCAACCCTTATTTTGTTTTGACGCATCATATATAAACTCTCGTTTGAGAGACACAATATAAATGTAACTTACTCGATGCGGCTCTGACAAACGTTTTAGTGCGGCTGAAGATGCTGCGTGCTGCTTCGCAGATGGTGTTGCGTACGGAAGATCTACTCCCACAGCTGTGCTCGAAAGCGTCTAAGCACGGTGGGGCTGTTTCCTCGCTACGTATCCCGTTTGACTCAGACAAGAGGAGAAACGTGCGGCGCACGCGTCAACGGCTGGTGGAAGAGCCAGCGGCGCCCGCTGCGAGTGGCGGCTGCCGGTGTTTTGTTCTGCGCAGCTCTGTGCCGCGCCGTATCAGCGCCCGCCCGCCACTGCCCGGCTGTTTGTATGTATGTATGAGCCAGAGCTGGCCCGCATTTCTCATCTCCGACCGCCCTGGACCTTTGCCCAGACAGCGCGCCACGCAGTAACAGGCGGTGGCGCCCCCGGCAAACACCTACGCTGGCGCGTTTCCTCGTCTCTAACAAACAGCTCTCTCATAAAATCTCGTTGTGCAAACCGCGCCAAATCTGAGTTAAGGCTCGAGCTTTCGGAGATGATCACCATCTTCGTCGTCGGAAGTACTGCTGGTAACAAGGTCTGCCTCCTTTACAGTGGCGTTCCAACTTGTCTTTGGTCGGGTGGCATCGCTTAGTACTCCAGTATCCACTCTGACGTCACCCGAACACCGGGATTTGAATGCTCAAATGCAGGAAATTGGCAGTGAGGCAGTCCTCCCGCTCCCTTCCCCTTCCCCACCGGACCACGAATTAATCACTCCCCACGTATTACCTTAGTTATTCCGTTTTTTTTCATTTTTTTTATTTTGAATACGCTTTGCCTCATGTACTCGTTTCGAGGCGCCATTAAAACTGTTTGGCGCACGGACGAATTTCTGGGGCTTGTTTTATACGGAGTATCAACAGAGATGGAGATTATAATCTCAGTGGTGCCTCGAAATGAGCTCCTGATGCGAACGATCTTCAAAGAAATGAAACAATAAACCGTAATTCTTAAGGAGATGTGTTGGTGTGATTTCCGATCGCCCTGCACTCTCAGTCCCGGCCTGGATGGGGAGGGTTAATGTATCTTTCCGCGGGGCCAGCCATTTAACACACACACACACACACACACACACACACACACACACACAGAGAGAGAGAGGGGGAGAGAGAGAGAGAGAGAGAGAGAGAGAGAGAGAGAGAGAGAGAGAGAGAGACTTGTGGGATATTCAGTCACTATTACTTTTTTACATTTCAAATTTCTGTGCCATCGACGATTATATTCCTTCGACACTTCAGGCCCTGGTTGCTACTGAGGATCATTATTCCTTGAAGGCTCGTTGGCAGTAAAAATACTATTGCAACTTCCATGTATAACGTGGTAATGAATATTCTATCGGACTTTCTTGGAAACAGATCTGCAGGTTCGACTTTTGAGCAATAAAATTCTTAAACGATACAATGCGATCAACTATGCGTAGCTCTGCCTGCAATCGACGTGAGCACGATTACCCGATTCAGCCCTCTGTAACACATAAATTCATTATTTATAAAGCCAGTTACAACAACTGGCAGAAATTTGACACAAGAATGAAATCATTATTATTTCGTAAAAGGACATAACAGAGGATTCAGCAACATTACATCTTAATACATCGACGGCGAAGCCAGGAGTAAGTCACAACAAGAGGAAGTCTCTGCTTCCTTAAAAATTCATTTCTTTCTTTAAGAAAAATAAATGTGGCTCTTCTGTATACATTGGTTTTACCTTTCATATGTAGACACTGAATTTTCTTTAGTACTTCTTAATTAAGCGTTTACTTTATATACTATCTGTAATATAATAGTTTTTAATGGGTTGAAAGTTCGACATTCTTCAGATGCATTTCACCAGGGGTTTTACTACCTCACCGTCGATTTGTCGCATTTACGCATGTGGATCGCGCCGTCAAGTCCGTAAATACAAGTTCGAATACCAACCCGCGTCACCCTTCCAGGCCATTCCTGTCCAAGAGAAGTCTACTGATACCAAATATCGGCCTTAATTTGAGGAAGAAATTTCTTAGTATGTATGTCTGGAGTAAAGCACTATATGGTAGTGAAACATGGACTGTGGGAAAACCGGAACACAAGAAAATCGAAGTATTTGAGGTGTGTTGCTACAGACGAATGTTGAAAATTAGGTGGACTGACAAACTAATGAATGAGGAGGTACTGTGCAGAATCGGTGAGGAAAGGAATGTGTGGAAAACACTGATAAGGAGAACGGACAGGATGAGGGGACATCTGCTAAGACATGAGGGAATGACTTCCATGGTACTAGAGGGAGTTGTAGAGGGCAAACATTTTAGAGGAAGACGGATATTGGAATACATCCAGCAAATAATTACACGACATCGCATTTCATTTCTTCAAAATGCGTCGCAGTCCGTAGTTGACGCATGTGGAATCTTATTATTCGTGACCGTCGCATGGATGGCGACGTCGACCAGATACGCCTACGTTGGTTGGCTGAAAACTGCCGTCGTCTTCGGTGCTTCCTGTGTCGCTCATGTAATGTAGAAAAGAAAATCGTTTCTAGACACTAGACAAACAAACATGTTACGATGCACAAACGAGACAATATTTAACAGCTACACTTATCTGTATCCCTTGCTACGTACAAAGGAAATGAAATTGATGTTAATTTCCCATTATAAGCGCCTCCTCACTGCTCATGACACAGCCAGAGGCAATGCACAAAGCATCAGTGGACTATACATTTAATTAAAATTACAGGAGCATGATTATTAAAACAAGTCTAACAAAATTTTAATTATAGGCGTACCTTAATTGCGATTGCCTGCAAGTTTAATAAACCCACAAGTACTTACATGTGTTTTTTACTGTTGTAGCATTGGTGGTATATACGCGGACATTAGATTAATTACAAAACAATTATAGGAATCCATGTTAGAGTTTATACGAAAATATCGATGCCGATTGTGTTGTAATGGTACGAGAAGGTTCCTCAATAGCTTTCTTGGTCAGCACAACGGATACAGGTAAGTGTAGCTGTTAAATATTGTCTCGTTTGTGCATAGTAACATGTTTGTTTGTCTGGTGTCTAGAAACGATTTTCTTTTCTACGTTACATGAGCGACGCAGGAAGCACCGAAGACGACGGCAGTTTTCAGCCAACCAACGTAGGCGTATCTGGTCGACGTCGCCATCCATGCGACGGTCACGAATAATAAGATTCCTCATGCGTCAACTACCTACTGCGACGTTTTTTGAAGAAATGAAATGCGATGTCATGTAATTTTGAACTCTATGCTGTCCCTCTGTATCAAGATGGTTGTGGTATAATGTAATGTACGCCAAGAGGAGTCGTTTCTGATCTTCTGTGACGTATGTTGAATCAGGAGAATGAAATAGAATTATCAACAAGTGTTTAAAGTTACCATAAACAGTTTTGACTTGCTTTCAAAGACGAAAGGTTTGATGTCGTCTGAAATATTTGAATCTATTAAGAGGTAACACGATTTCTTCCAACTGTGATGACTTCGTAGAAAAGTAAAGTCAATTCGTTCGCCATACAGTTCGCAATAAGTACCGCCATTGATATTTGTCGCAGTTTATTTAAAGTGTAATTAGCCCTTATTACTATAATCCGTGCAAATAGTTTTCACCTGAATACGTGTTTGACCGACTTTTAAATTCTAAAGTGGCATCGGAAGTGGTATTTGGAGAAGTTATCTATGTGTGATAGTTTGACATTGTCTGCAAGCACAAGTGACGCGAATCCAGAGATAGCGTAATCCACCAAGTCAGTGAGGAAGATAATCTCAGGCGAAGAGAGCTTACGCGAACGTTTGTGCAAATGAGAAAATAATTTACTCAAATGGACTTCAACAATATGTACAGCTAACAAATATTAAAGAGAAGAAACTCATATTTAGATGTGTAGCGATGATCGAGATGCGTCTAATTGCGCACGCGTACTGACATCGCTTGTTCATAACTCGAAGTCAAGGATAAACATAGGTATGGGGGTAGCCATAGATACGAAAGATACACATCGACATACGACATCGACATACGACATCGATAAATCGACATACGTCACTCAAATTAGCGTCGCCAACTAAGTTGGCACATTTATTTCTGTATCTTTCCACATAGAAAATGCAAAAACACCGGGTCTTGTAATTTAGATAAAATTTATGCGGAGCTAGTGGGCAGAGGTCTTGTGTAGGGGCGTACTGCTACCCAGAGAGTACTGCGGTACGTCGCGTCTTATAGAGTACGTATCACTGAGGTCTACAATGCATCACCTTTGACCTCGAAAATGTATGAAACCCCTACATATTACGACGTTCCGTTAAAACACAACGATATCGGATTAGCTTTCTGGATACCGCTGCAGTGGAATAAAACCAAACTTTTTATCTGCGGAGGCAATTGGCTTGAGATCCAAAGGCGGCCAGTGAGGACGGATGTGATCATACAGCTTGCGATGATTAACAGCTTTATTGGGCGGTGGTTAACCTTTGTACAGTACCTTTAGAATATCGTGGTTATATCACTCATCTGTTAATTCAAAATTCAAAATAAAAATATTGGAGTGAGCTCTGGTGCTGTCAGTGAGCTGCATGTATTTAGCGTCGCTGGCTGTTATGTGCTGCGTGCCAGTTCAAACCCGACCGCCAGCAATTATTATTTCGCATTTATCATTTCTGGAACGTTCCTGATATATCATATGTTCGTAATGTTTGTAGATCTGCAATATGCGATAGTTGTATAAGTACTAGTTTTCTGGGATATTCATTGTTTGCATTAAGAACTACATTGCCCGTCTAGGAGATCATTTCAATTCTGAATGTATGTTGGTACAATAAATAAACGTGGTTTCATTGTTAAGTGCTTTGTTTTATATGATGACATAGCTTTCAGATTTGGGCTTGACTACGGTTGCAATGTAAGAATACAATTCAAGTTACATAAATACATAAAACCGAGGCACTACAACGCAGTCATCTGGTTTGATGACTGCGTTGTGGTGCCTCGGTTTTATGTTCAAAAATATGGTTCAAATGGCTCTGAGCACTATGCGACTTAACATCTGAGGTCATCATTCCCCCAGAACTTAGAACTACTTAAACCTAACTAGCCTAAGGACATCACACACATCCACGCCCGAGGCAGGATTCGAACCTGCGACCGTAGCGGTCGTGCGGTTCCAAACTGAAGCACCTAGAGCCACTCGACCACAACGGCCGTTTCGGTTCTATGTATTTATGTAACTTAAATTGTATTCTCACATTGTAACCTTACTCAATCCCAAATCTGAAAGCTATGTCGTCGTATAACCAGACTGTTTTATGAGGGTAAAAGACAGATTTTAAATAGAAAGCAACACACCGGAGAAACTCAGAAGAGAGAACGAGAAGTAATCATGAACACTTCAGGTTCTAATTATACTCAAGAAAGGACACAGGGACTGAGAGCAGGTAAAAATTTCGGATGCCAAAAAATTAAGCCTAAAATTTTATAGGCATATTAAAAGAAGGGAACCAACAAAATTAACGAGATAGGTTGTGGAATTACATGAAACTCGCAGAAAAACTAAAATTGAAACAGTAAAACAGATCGGTGCAGAAAAAGAGAATTTGAAGGAACTTGTGTCAGACAGAAGAAATTTTAGGCACAAGATTCGCAACTGGACAGTTGACGAGGCAGAGAAATGCAAGAACATCAGGACAATGCGGTCTATCGAGCAGAGAAGAATCCTTTCTGAGAGAGTGTAATTAGCGGTGTGGACACATCAAAGGAGAAGCCGAACAGGTCTGCGCATCGTCTGGTCCAGCAGGTCCCAGAGGGGAATGATGATTCGCAGTAGCTCAGGCTATCAATGAGGCATGTGCAAATGACTAGCCTGCAAATATCGTAATCTCGTAATTCTTACTACGCTTTGAGGAGCAATAACAAAGATGGGCTACATAAAGGTACAAAAGAAACAAATCCGGATAAGCAGGAGTAGGACTCACACACGCCGAGGCTTCCATACAAACTTCATTATGTATATATGTTCATCCAGCGCGGGAATCGATATCGATACAGGCAACATATGCATCTATCCATTCCTGAGAAAAAAGGGGTCTCAACAGGGCAGACAGACAGATAAATTTGTTTTTATTTTTTTTTTTCGTATGATATCAATACAGATTAATAATTTTCGGAGTCTGCCCTTTGCTTGTAAAACCTTGATTTTTAAGAAATATCACGATTCCAGGTCAATGGGAAGTATCATACAGATTTCGATAAATGAATTAGCGAGTCACATAGATGGCCGTATCTTTTGATTTCATCGACTTAGAAGTATCGATTTTTTACACCACCTAGGAACCTTAGCTCTTAATACACGACATCAATTTAAATACATCTACCAGTTCCTGAGAAAATGTATTTTTAACAATTTGACAGACTGACGGAAGGACAGAAGAGTATCCTGTAAGGCAGGGGGCGGGCAAACGTTGCACGCGGCTCATGAGCGCACAGCGCTGCAAGTGTGCTGCTCGCGTGCAGGCGTCGACCGGGGCTGTGGCGACAGCCGGCAGGTTGCGGCAGTGTAGTGCCAGGCTAAGCTGCGGACGTTGATGCGAAGCGAGCACTATGTAGTGAACGTTGTATTTCAAGAAACGGAGAAGTGGAGATTTGCTATATTTTAAAAAGTAATGGGAGAATCATTTTTTCTTTGTGCAAAAACGTGAAAATTCGAAATGTTTAATATGTGGCAGTATTCTCGCTGGCCAACGGAAGTTTAGTATTGAAGACCATTACAATAAATTTCACTAGGACAACTACAATTTATTGTCGGATTCTGAGCGGATGGGGAATTGACTGAGCTTAAGAAGAGCGATCTGACGATACCAGATGAATCTGTCGTGGTTGGCCGGCCGGAGTGGCCGAGCGGTTGTAGGCACTACAGTCTGGAACCGCGCGACCGCTATGGTCGCAGGTTCGAATCCTGCCTCGGGCATGGATGTGTGTGGTGTCCTTAGGTTAGTTAGGTTTAAGTAGTTCTAAGTTCTAGGGGACTGATGACCACAGCAGTCAAGTCCCATAGTGCTCAGAGCCATTTGAATTTGTCGTAGTTGCTGTTGTCACGAGAGATCCGCGACTTTCTCTCGTCATGTCTCTCATCTAACTGATTTAACGTTTTATAGAGCACTGTTTTCAAGTTTTCAGGACGGCAACAATAAGAGCCCAGCAGTATGTGCAAAGTTATAAGACTGCGCTTAATATAGCGAGAGCTGGAAAACCGTTTGCTGAATTAATAAGTCTCGGTTAAGAGCAAACATCAGTGATGAAAATTTACGTAACTGTTTGTGTTTGTCTGTATGTAGAAATTTTGTTCCATATATTAAACGTATTGTAAACTCTACCTGTGATAATTAAATAAAACGTGTCGTAGGTAATAGGTACTCTTTCAAACCATGATTTCTTTCAAGCACTCCTACTAACCTTATTCATTCACTCAATAAAGCAAGCTAGGAAACAAAACGCATTACAGAGGAAGGAGCGGACAGAAGGTATGGTGGGGATGGGAGATAAGCGGGTGGCCAGCTTGCCCCTGTGTGCACGCGGAACACCTGTTAACTGCACGCGTGCAAGTGCACCGCACATGTGCAGGATTCCTGCCCGCCCCTGCTGTAAGGGTTCCGTTTTTACCGATTAAGGTACGGAATCCTAAGAAGAGTACAACGTTTTTCCTGCAATTCGGACACAATCGGATTGTATCATGCTAGGAAAATAAGGGTAATAAGGTAGTAAATAGCAGTTTCGAAGTTATCAGTAAAGGTAGCTCGAAATGGTAATCAAAATGTTCCTCTTTTTTTAGCGCATTTTATGGCAAAGCAACAGCGTGAGTCTGAATTCACAATTTAAGGCAGCAATTACGTTGCTGGAGTGAGGAGCGGCGCCACCTGCACGCAACCCCAACCACAAGCGGCTGACCAGCAGGCGCGAGCTACGCCTTATCACGGGCTGTGGCGCGACACGCGAGCCGGACCCGCTGTGGAAAAAACCGGGCTTAACGTCGGACGGAGGACTGGCGCGAGAAAACGCTTAGCTTGGCGCTTATCCCTCGCGATCCGGCATGCAAGCGCTCTCTCTCTCTCTCTCTCTCTCTGTCTGTCAAACACACACACACACACACACACACACACACACACACACAGAAAAGGACCATAAGATCTATACAGACACGCCATGCGCTTTTTCCAGGAGATGTCAATAACTTCTTCTTGTTCTTGTTCTTCTTCTTCTTCTTCTTCTTCTTCTTTCGTACATGCCAACTGAGGGCCACGACATTCAACTGATGTGTAATGAGGTCGTTTTCATCTACATCTACATTTATACTCCGCAAGCCACCCAACGGTGTGTGGCGGAGGGCACTTTACGTGCCACTGTTATTACCTCCCTTTTCTGTTCCAGTCGCGTATGGTTCGCGGGAAGAACGACAGTCTGAAAGCCTCCGTGCGCGCTCGAATCTCTCTAATTTTACATTCGTGATCTCCTCGGTAGGTATAAGTAGGGGGAAGCAATATATTCGATACCTCATCCAGAAACGCACCCTCTCGAAACCTGGCGAGCAAGCTACACCGCGATGCTGAGCGCCCCTCTTGCAGAGTCTGCCACTTGAGTTTGTTAAACATCTCCGTAACGCTATCACGGTTACCAAATAACCCTGTGACGAAACGCGCCGCTCTTCTTTGGATCTTCTCTATCTCCTCCGTCAACCCGATCTGGTAGGGATCCCACACTGATGAGCAATACTCAAGTATAGGTCGAACGAGTGTTTTGTAAGCCACCTCCTTTGTTGATGGACTACATTTTCTAAGGACTCTCCCAATGAATCTCAACCTGGTACCCGCCTTACCAACAATTAATTTTATATGATCATTCCACTTCAAATCGTTCCGCACGCATACTCCCAGATATTTTACAGAAGTAGCTGCTACCAGTGTTTGTTCCGCTATCATATAATCATACAATAAAGGATCCTTCTTTCTATGTATTCGCAATACATTACATTTGTCTATGTTAAGGGTCAGTTGCCACTCCCTGCACCAAGTGCCTATCCGCTGCAGATCTTCCTGCATTTCGCTACAATTTTCTAATGCTGCAACTTCTCTGTATACTACAGCATCATCCGCGAAAAGCCGCATGGAACTTCAGACACTATCTACTGGGTCATTTATATATATTGTGAAAAGCAATAGTCCCATAACACTCCCCTGTGGCACGCCAGAGGTTACTTTAACGTCTGTAGACGTCTCTCTATTGATAACAACATGCTGTGTTCTGTTTGCTAAAAACTCTTCAATCCAGCCACACAGCTGGTCTGATATTCCGTAGGCTCTTATTTTGTTTATCAGGCGACAGTGCGGAACTGTATCGAACGCCTTCCGGAAGTCAAGAAAAATAGCATCTACCTGGGAGCCTGTATCTAATATTTTCTGGGTCTCATGAATAAATAAAGCGAGTTGGATCTCACACGATCGCTGTTTCCGGAATCCATGTTGATTCCTACATAGTAGATTCTGGGTTTCGAAAACGACATGATACTCGAGCAAAAAACATGTTCTAAAATTCTACAACAGATCGACGTCAGAGATATAGGTCTATAGTTCTGCGCATCTGCTCGACGACCCTTCTTGAAGACTGGGATTACCTGTGCTCTTTTCCAATCATTTGGAACCTTTCGTTCCTCTAGAGACTTGCGGTACACGGCTGTTAGAAGGGGGGCAAGTTCTTTCGCGTACTCTGTGTAGAATCGAATTGGTATCCCGTCAGGACCAGTGGACTTTCCTCTGTTCATGTTCGCCCAGAATATGCTCATCCTCTGACTGCGTCGTTCCTGCCTTTCTTTTCTCCAGAGCGCCGCTGTCTCCTGTTAGGGTTGTTTCTCCCGGAACCTCACCCGCCGATGCATTCTGCTGACACATATCCGGTCTTTCAAGCCTCTTCCTATACCCCTCCATTTCCCGCAGATTCTTTATCCCGTCCATCGACCATAGTAACGTAGTATTCCTATCAGCACGTGAGAACTTACTCGTCAACCTACTGCGATGAATCCTGTAGACATGTCCTCACAAGGCTAAGCGTCTCTTCGTAGCCACGTCCATTATTTTTTCACAGTATTGGTACAGTTTATTTGGTCGTCCTATATATTTAATATCTTTCTTGACTGGTCGCTCTGCCTCCATCATTATCTTTCTCTACTGACATTTTTGTTTGTGTGGGACGCCATTCATGTTCAATACTTGACACTCTCAAGCACATACAGCTTCAGGTCGGATGACACTCTAGTGGTGCTTACCAGATAGGTTGCAAATACGCTGTGCAAGACGTCGTGATCGTGTTTGTACTTCACTGAATTTATATAACTGAAGTAAGTGAATTTTAGTGTCTATGATCAACGATACACCTTAGTAACTGTTCACAAAGAGTCTGGACTGTTCATATTTTAGATTTACAAAATGGTAGCTTAAACACCGATTTCTATTGGTAAATGGTCAGCGTAAAGTGATTTCACTATTTTTATTGCTACATAATCTTACGTATTTGCATCATGTCATATACACTTGTAAAAAGGTAGAACTGAGTGATCTATTAAATTCTTTGTACTTCCCATTGAATTTTGTCTCCATAAGCAATGCCATCTATTTTTTTATATGATGGAGGTACTTTTGTGGTCACAATACAGTTAACTGTACAACAAATGTGACTGATTATGTACTAATCTTGTGGCTACTTTGTTACCTTTGAAACCACCTCTAATTTACCAGTCCCTCTTCCAACTGCTATCTTCCCCCTCACTTGTCCGACCTCCCTCCTTCATTCTTATTCCTTAGTGCTATCTTTCTTCACTTCACCCTCCCCCATCCCCTATACCCATCCTCAGTTTATCCAACCCCCAATTTACCCCAGCCCTCCCCCATTTCCTTACTCTCATTTTTTTGTCCCTCTACCCGTATCTATTATGACGATTTGCTCTTACCTTGTTTAGCTTCATTTCCTGTACACATGAAAAATAATAGGCTTATATGTGAAAATGGATTCTGTGCTTAACGCACACCCTCTGGGTTACATGCAACTTTTATTGCTAATCAATGAATCTTATGTAATTCAAAGATATTCATAATGCTGACCACGACGAACTACATATAATAGTTGATATTTGCAATGAGGCTAGGCTCTAGACATTTTAAATAAACTCACTGGTTTTTTGTCTGCACTACGATATTGCACCAACATACGTCATATGAACAACTATATATATGTTAAAGAACAACATAAAGTACTTTTACTCATTTCATATCAGCGTGGTTTGCATTTATAACTTGTCACATGCTTTTGTACAAACGTTTAACTGATATATAAATGCTGAATTTTGTCACCATAAGCAGTGCCAGCTACCGGTTTGTGATGTAGATCTGCTTAGTACTTTTTCCCATAAGCAGTGCAAAAAAAAAAAAAAAAATGGTTCAAATGGCTCTGAGCACTATGGGACTTAACATCTGTGGTAATCAGTCCCCTAGAACTTAGAACTACTTAAACCTAACTAACCTAAGGACATCACACACATCCATGCCCGAGGCAGGATTCGAACCTGCGACCGTAGCAGTCGCGCGGTTCCGGACTGCGCGCCTAGAACCGCTAGACCACCGCGGCCGGCCCATAAGCAGTGCCGTCTGTCGGTTTGTGTTGTAATTCCACTCAGTTCTTCTAGTATTCAGTTAGTTGTAAGACACATGTAACAGACAAATAATTAGTCTGATGGTTCCTACGTTTACTTCTTTAAATATTTAAAATTTCTGTATGCAAGCTGTAGGTAATTGGCAATCATTACACTAGTGCCCACTTGTAACCGTCTTGAATTAAGCCCACCTAGCATCACGATCAGTTTGCTCTTAGCTGCGTTTCACAGCAGATGCCGAGGCACGATGTACCCATACGTCAACATGTAAACAATTTTTTAGCATGATTTTTTTTACTATCAAATTTGGTAGCATTTGTCCATGAACTTTAGCAGATTCATTGTGATATTAATGAAATCACTACTTATTTATGATACCGAGTACACACTTTTCTTAACGTTTGGAAATGATGTAATATCGAAAAGTATAAGATAATTTTCATCCGATAAAAAGTGTGGATTAGACAAGCAAAGCTTCAAGTCTGATTCATTTTCGTGTTATGGGCGATAAACTTTTTGTTAAAGCTGCTCTTGAACAATTGGTATGCCAATTCCAGCTTGTTCACTCCTATTGATGTTGCTATTCTGTGGCTTCCAGTCACTCTCCGTGGTAGCTAAACGTACCGATATTTTCGATTTCTTCCAGTTCCAGGTGCAGTGTGGAAGGCGAATCACTATTGTTCGTGATGCATTGTGTTTTTGTAAGTGACATACTGAGTTCTATCTTTCCTGCTTATTGCCTGAGACCACTGAACTGATTCCCTGATGTTTACACAGAAGTGCGGGTCGTCGGCAGATGCCAGGTAATTTATATCGAGCCAACTGTGGTTGTGCCCCAGACAGGTAGAATTTGGAAGTCACTGTTTAGCTAACTCCTTTCACCATGATTTTATTACATTGTCCACACCACAATTAAAGAGGCGAGTCCATCTTCCTGTTGTACTTCTCTCTTGATTTCAAAGGTTTTAAAGTGTTGCTCTGAGCGTTAATCTTGTCCGCTACATAATACTGTTGGTCTTCTGGTCTATTCACAGTTCCTGCAGGATCTTCGTGAGAATGCTATTATTTATTTAACTTATGGCACAAACGGTATTACAAGATATTTAAAAATCACATCTAACATTTAAATTTTATATGCTAAGACCAGTTGCAGTTATCTGCACAAGGCACATAGATGTTGCAGCGAAGGCTAAACAGAATCACCGTGGTATGATCGCACCTCAAATTCTTCGAGAAGGAAACGGATTGTTGGAAGTCATCGCCACTTGTGTGTATTTTCTCCAGATGTACCGTACCCCATGCGAATCCAGATTGAACTTTTACTTTTATCGGGAATGTATCTTGAAAAGAGATTATAAGATGAAATCAACAGATGTACAAGAAAGGTAATGGAATGTAATCAAATTAAATCAGACGACGTTGGACCGATGAAATTAGGAAATGTGACACTACAGGCAGTCGACGAGTTTTGATATGAAACAAAATAGCTGATGACGGAATACGTAGAGACGACAGAAACACCATACTGGGAATAGCATGAAAAGAATTTCAGAAAACTGTAACTTTCCAGCCTTATAAAAGTGCAACTTTTCAACTATAATACTCATTTTAAATTTTATGCTTTTGCTAACTTTTGAAACAAAAGTTTTCCTTTTGCATTTCAATGAAAACTTCAGATTTTAACCCGACAGTGTATTTGATGTATATAATTTATGCTCACTAGTGGCTATGCGAGCCTATAGCCATTAATTGTACTGCACATGAAGTTTCTGTGTTTCAAGTAACTTCGTGCATAATCACGTACATTAGGTGCAGTTATTATGCACAGGCCGCAGTGGATCCACCACATGTGAATATTAGGTTGCTGTATAAACTTTGTGCGTAATCTCAGTATTTAGATTTCCAATTAAAAACACTTATCTACTGAACTAAATAATACCAGAATGAACTTCAAACCAGTTACTGTTTCACTGAATGTAATCTGAACTGATAATTTCTGTTCCCAAGACACAAGACAATGTTTAATTCTGGTCCTGATAATCACTTGGCTTATCTGTGTGACAACGGCTAAACCGGCAGTTGCAGCGCAGTCGTTTCTCTGAAATACGCTCAAATAAATCACGCTAATTTTGACATTACTTAAATAGAACTTGCGGAGTGCAATGAAAGTAATAATCATATCTTGCGAGCTGTAATGCGAGTCCGAATTGCTATGATTTAAAACTTGTAAATAGCCAGTGGAATGTGGACGCTCAGTATCGAATGATTTGAAAACTTGGTTCAGTTATATATTAACCAGCTACATTAAAATAGTTGTAACAAGCGTGCATCATTGATAATGGTTACTGTAACATGAAAAGCAAACAAAAAGCTCTTGAAATTAATTCTTCAGGAAAAGCCTATTACATTCACGAAATTAATTCTTTAAACAAAATTTACATTCAGTATTTCAAAATAAAAAGGGGTAAAGATTGATTTCTTTCTTTCTTGAGTATATACCTATTCTCCACTACATGAAGCAACAATGCAAATAGTCAAACAATGAAAGTTATAAAATTTAGAACCCAAAAATTGAAAGTGTTCCTCAAAAGCAACATCCCATTTTGTACAAAGCTAGTGCATGCGGCAAATAATTTCTATAATGTACACCAACCTCCAGCAATAGCATTCCGAACTAAGGCCTCCACGGCTACATCACCGAGCGCTCAATACCAAAGTATTTCTCACGCGGACTGACTGCTTGACAACAACATAACCTTTGGAATCCAGGAATCTGCTTTATACATGTACGTAGAAAAAGTGTTCGCTGTGGCAAACATCTCAAAAAACTTCCACTCCTCATATTGTAACGATCTTTCAAAATGACGGCAGATCATTATTGCACTTCATTTTGGCCAGATTCAGCAAAAGAAGTTTGATGTTCCAAACATAGAAAACAGAGTCTCTTTTGCAAATGTTTTCTTAATAATGACGCGTTTCGCTCAGTTGCATCTATTGCTTATGTGCAACAAGTAACAATCATCTTGTTACATAACTGTTTACTTGCGATCAATAGGATGGTGAAGCTAAAGTTGAGATGTGAAGCTATTCATTTTCCGTGAATAGCTAAGATCATGTTGTGCGGATTTTCGGCACGTTTGTGTTCCGGCCGCGAGTGTTGAAGGTCGACATTGGCCTCGCCAGAGATACTGGGGAGCCGAGTTAGCGGCGTGTGGCCCTCTGGCGACGAGAGGAGGGTTGGAGAGCAGCGAGCGAGAAGGGCAGAACGGCAGAGTGTTGGGGGCCGCATGGTCCGAATTTTATATTAATAATTTTGGCACTCTGTGGTAATGAAATGATGGTGAAACCGAGACGCTTGGGAATTCAAAGCTGCTGTGGAACGATAACACGTGGGCTCTGCAATTGTATGGACGCAATTTACGGCGAGCTGTGGCCGATGTCGTTTGTGGGTGTTTTTCCCACGGCAGATAAACAGTACAGCGTGGGCCCAACCTGAACACGCTGTGCTGTAGCATGTTCGCCCACAATAAGGATGTCATGATAATGGAGAAGAAAGCAGTGGAGTGCGGTACGTGTATTAACCTTCAGTGACTTCAGCGGTGTTAGCTTACTTAACTGTGTGGAGTTTGAGCAGTAACTGTGACTTTTCAACGAAATTAACGATTGTGTAAACGTGTTGCCAATGCCGGATGGGTATTGTCATAAAGTTATTATATTTCTCATTTGTAAACATAATTTTCTGTTATCAGGCTTACCCATTGAACAGATTTGAAATTATCCATTCTGCGCTGTAGTTCAGCGGGTTATAAACACGGGAATTTGACAAATATGCTAAGTGCGAGTTTTGGATATGTTTTTATATCAGCGTGTTAAATGAAAGCAAAGTATGAAGTTTGTAAGGTACCTTTCTACCAATAAAATTCTGTTTTTATTTATAAGTGATATTGTTTGCCACTGTTATTGGTTGAGAATTTATTACCCGATTAATCAAAGGAACAGTTATTTAACCAGCCTTTCTATGAAGTGATTTAAGACTTGTTTTTCAGTGAACTACTATTAATAAATTACTTAAATCAGTAATGTTGTGTAAGCAGTTATTGAAGGCTCTCACCTCCATTAGCCAATCAACCATGGCCAGTTGGAAGCGGGCATTGATGTAACATTAGGGGACTAGGGGCTATTTGGTAAGCTGTGGCAACGCTATTACTGTTGTTTATTATGCTTCAAATGGTTCAAATGGCTCAAATGGCTCTAAGCACTATGTGACTTAACGTCTCAGGTCATCACTCCCCTAGACTTAAACCTAAATGACCTAAGGACATTACACACTTCCATGCCAGAGGCAAGATTCGAACCTGCGACCTTAGCAGCAGCGCGGTTCCGAACTGAAGTGCCTAGAACCGCTCGGCCGCAGCGGCCGGCTTTGTTGTTCTGGTTGAAGTGTCTAGTCACCCCTAAATCAAATACTAATTCCGCACAACGTTAGTCATATTTAAAACCATTGATATGATCGCATTGAAGCGGGAAACCGCAGCCATCAAATATAGATATAAGGGACCCTGAAATGGCAAGTGGAAACCTCTAAGATAACGGCGTAAAATTGCAATATTAATAACAAATTAATATTCACGCTTGGCGATAACCAGTTAGCAAACAATGGTAACTGTTTGTGACACAATAAAAGGTGTCCGACGGGTCAGCCGTTCAGTTTCGCCACATATCGGATTTGTCCGGAACACTTTTTCCTTTCGCAGTCTTTATTGTCTATTAGCTAATAACTTTCTCTTTTGAGTGACATAAAATGAAATGTAGGAAACATTTAACCAGTGAAGACAAGGAGACAAGCAAGATTGTACACATTACTTCAATACTTAGGTCCCAGCATTTTTTTCTCTCGAATCTTGCTAGAGTTTTACACCGCGTGCTTTCCTTTCTGCGAAAGGATCTACTGTATTAACTCATCAAAGATAGCAAAAGTTTTGCTACATGAAAAATCAAAATGTCGTGGTCTATTACTGTACAACCTTGAAACTTGTTTAAATTTTCACTTAAACTGAAATAACTGAGAAGGTGAAACTTCTACTTCTTTACTTAAATTGCCTAATGCAACTGAACCTTCTAAACCTGATGAGTGAAACTGAACGTATTGTATTTATCATTTCAACACTGAACTACAGAACGTTCCCTGACAAATACAGCTGAAACTTATTCTATTCATTTATGACTGACAATATACAAACGCAATGTAATCTGACTATTAATTAGCACAAAAGAATGGCCCTAAATTAGAAGAAATCCCGACAAGAACCCACACGTTTAGTAAGTCACTCACCTCACAGAAAATCTTCATGACACGAACTACAGCATACAGCGAGCTAAATAAAAGTATTCTGACTACTGTAGGCTCTAACTACTAACAGGCAAGTGGTTAGCAAAGGAAAGATTTTGATGCAGAGCAAACAATGTATTTAGCAGATATTACCTTAATCATGCGACATCCAGTTCCAAAAATTATACAATCGTCTGTGACATCCAGTTCCAGAAATTATATAATCGTCAATAATACCATTACCCACATTTTACAATCGATGTCCGACCAACATTAAGTCTCCGTGACGGACACACGCCCAGACCGTCCGCTCGCGCTAAAACTGCTTCTAACCTCCATCACGGCCAACTACCTAACTTGTAACTGCGAGTCGGATCAGCCACAGAGTCTCTTACAGAGGGCACACAGCGCTGTCAGTGATATTAATGCAGTCTAAAGCGCTGCCAACATACAAACATATAAACAGGGTACTTACAAGCTGTTAATACGAATACTACCGAACACTGGTGCGATTTCTCGATTTAATTACGTCTATTTTGCCACTGTCTGCTAGATAAAACGAAATAAGCAATTCTAATATTGCAGCGATTGCAACACACGCCAAATAAGCCAGACTGTGTTGGCACAAATGGCTATTTTTGCCTACCTCAGTTACGTAAATAGCACGACAGAATATAATTCACAAAGTAGCGATGTCAAATGCCTATTAGGCCTACTACAAGCAAAAGTTTTATGTTAGGAAACAGCTTTACATTGTATTCATATGCTCCAGTTTCGAAAAGTAGTGGTAGTACGATATTTTTATGTAAATTTGGAATTTATGTAAATTTGAAATTTGTTCCATATAGTTTGTGTGATGCCCCCGCTTCTTGTCCTACTTCCTTGTAAAAAACAATCTTATCATCCACTAATTCTGTAACTGTTCCTCCTATTAACACCGGTTTAGTTATCCTGCGTTTATTCTCCAGTTGGGCTTTATTAATTATTTGTACAACGTGTTTTCTGCCCTATTCCGAGAATAAAATTAAGTGGCTTCTAGCCGGGTTCAAATGGTTCTGAGCACTATGAGACTTAACATCTATGGTCATCAGTCCCCTAGAACTTAGAACTACTTAAACCTAACTAACCTAAGGACAACACCCAGTCATCACGAGGCAGAGAAAATCCCTGACCACGCCGGGAATCGAACCCGGGCGCGGAAAGCGAGAAAGCTACCGCACGATCACGAGCTGCGGACTTCTAGCCGGGGACTGTGCAACTGGCTCTTAGTAGTATAGCGATTTGACAGAAATATTCTTTCAGAATTTCATTTTGTTGGACATACCGAGAATATATAATCTTTCTTACCTGTAATTCCCGTTAGTCGTTTATTTACAGTCTGGTAGTCTGAATCTGTGGATTTCTCTAATAATTATAACACCGCGGATGATTCGCACACCCAATCAACGACATAAACAAACAACGATTGGCAGTGACCCGATCAGGTTTATTCAGCTCACCTGGAATAGCCGCGTTCCTTTTTATTTGCGGCAAACCTTCTTACTTCTAGATGCGAGCCGCGCGGGATTAGCCGAGCGGTCTCAGGCGCTGCAGTCAGGGACTGTGCGGCTGGTCCCGGTGGAGGTTCGAGTCCTCCCTCGGGCATGGGTGTGTGTGTTTGTCCTTAGGATAATATAGGTTAAGTAGTGTGTAAGCTTAGGGACTGATGACCTTAGCAGTTAAGTCCCATAAGATTTCACATCCATTTGAACATTTGAACACTTCTAGATGCGACGGGGATTCTCCTGGCAGAGACATCACGTACACTAAGCGCGCATTCAAAAACCAACTTATGATTAAGTCAGGAATCAACTTAGAATGTATTAAAAAATGTTCAAAAACCAACAGGGGTGCGTTTCAAATTCATATGAACAATCGACAGACCAACGTGAGCGTTAGATGCCAGGATATTTGTGAAACAAGATGTTTTACTTCAAGAACGTGAATTTGGCGCCCTGCCGCGCCTCCCCCTCCTCCCTCCCCCCCCCCCCCCTCTCTCTCCCCCACTCTCTTCTCCGGGCCTGGTCCGCTGCTACCGTTCTGGGTTGCGTGGCAGTAACGTTCCCAGCCAGGAACATCCCGTGTAACGTCTGCGGAATCCTCTCGCGCCGGTGGCGACTCGTTTAGGACGAGCTGCCGCAGCGCGAGTCTGCGTCAGAACACCGTTATTGGCGGCTCTCGGATGTCTTAAGAGCAGGGCGAGGCGCCGTGGTACAGAGGCAGGCGCTGTTTGCCGAGTCAACAGCGGCCCGGCCGCCAGCACCACTCAGCGCCTGCCTGCTGCCTGGCTGCTCTGCTCCGCGATGAATGCGAGCACGCCGTCAGACACACCCGCTGCAGGGGCACTCGACGTGGAGGCTGCTGCACCGAGCGACATCGACGGATAAATTCTTAGCGGTACGTGTCAGAGAGCTTTACTCTCGGACAGAATTTAGCTCACCGAGCGGCCGCCATGTAAACAGACGTCTCAAGGTCATGTCACCATCGTACAGCAGTACTAATAAAAATTCCGAAAAAAAAACTATTAGACATCGCTAGTTTTAGTGTCGATTATAATGGAATACTTTCGAAAAAAAAAATTTTGCCTGATACTTTGGAAAAATCAAAACTGATGTCACTAGATATTTTGAGGAAAAATAACTTATTACTTCAGCCCGTGACAAAAGCGAAACCATTAATATATTTAGACTGAATAACAAAGTGAACATTTTCAGAGCCAGGCGCTGCCTGAGATAAGATACGTAAAAGTCTTATGAGGTAAAAAATTAAAGTACGGGAAGAGATATGAAATTGTTCCGTCGGTGCAACGAAAAATGTCGTCGCTCATAAATTTGCGTTTCTTTGGACCTTGTAGAAACTTCCAGCGAGAAAGTTGTTACGAAAAATATAAAATTAATTTTGGTATCATGTGAGAAATCTTTATAGTACAGTGTCACCTACGATCTCATTTTCTCTACGAGAGACTCGTATTTCTACGCCGCCACTCGTACAGGGTTATTACAAATGATTGAAGCGATTTCACAGCTCAACAATAACTTTATTATTTGAGATATTTTCACAATGCTTTGCACACACATAGAAAAACTCAAAAAGTTTTTTTAGGCATTCACAAATGTTCGATATGTGCTCGCAGTTCTGGCACGTTTCTTGCTAGAGGAGGTTTAAACACTGAATCTTTCACATAACCCCACAGAAAGAAATCGCATGGGGTTAAGTCGGGAGAGCGTGGAGGCCATGACATGAATTGTTGATCATGATCTCCACCACGACCGATCCATCAGTTTTCCAATCTCCTGTTTAAGAAATGCTTCTGCTTTAGCCTTTTCCGTAAGATTTTCCAAACCGTCGGCAGTAGTACGTTTAGCTCCCTGCTTGCTTTATTCGTCGACTTCCGCCGGCTACGCGTGAAACTTGCCCGCACGCGTTCAACCGTTTCTTCGCTCACTGCAGGCCGACCCGTTGATTTCCCCTTACAGAGGCATCCAGAAGCTTTAAACTGCGCATACCATCGCCGAATGGAGTTAGCAGTTGGTGGATCTCTGTTGAACTTCGTCCTGAAGTGTCGTTGCACTGTTATGACTAACTGATGTGAGTGCATGTCAAGCACGACATACGCTATCTCGGCTCCTGTCGCCATTTTCTCTCACTGCGCTCTCGAGCACTCTGGCGGCAGAAACCTGAAGTGCGGCTTCAGCCGAACAAAACTTTATGAGTTTTTCTACGTATCTGTAGTGTGTCGTGACCATATGTCAATGAATGGAGCTACAGTGAATTTATGAAATCGCTTCAATCATTTGTAATAGCCCTGTATTTTAGTTCCGACGGCCCGGCTTAATATGAGCTAGAATATTCCCTGCCTCCCGTATATTTTTTATTTGCAGCTCTTACTGACACGTCGTCACTGCACCCATCCCCAAAATCGCCGATATACGCTACACGACGGTAACTGAAAGTGCTTTTAGGCCAATAGTTATGTCGTAGTCAACCAAAACGTATTTGTGAGTAACATTTTGTGAAACCCAAGTTTTATCATATTACAAGACTGTTCTCCTCAGCACGCAATGAGTGCATTGTACATAAAACTTCGTTTCAGAACAAAAACAGTCTCGTTTCCGAGACGCGTTTCACCCTTTTCGGGCATTCAACAAATTGTGTGAAAGTATTTGCATACTTAATTATTTCGCAAAAATGGTTCAAATGGCTGAGGACTATGGGACTTAACTACTGAGGTAATCAGTTTCCTAGAACTTAGATCTACTTAAACGTAACTAACCTAAGGACACCACACACATCCATACCCGAGGCAGGATTCGAACCTGCGACCGTAGCGGTCGCCCGGTTCCCGACTATAGTGCCTAGAACCGCTCGGCCACCTCGGCCGGCAATTATTTCGCAACCGAGACTGTGTTTGTTGTGATACGCTTTTAAACCAGTCGCTGTAACAGCCTGCCACAATGGATGGGAAAATTTTTTGAAAACTTTGTTCTTGATGCTGCAGTGTCTCTGCATACCATTAAAATTTTTCGTCCGTCAATATTGAATCAAAAAGTAATGACCAGAGAAGGTAGATCCAGAAAAATTAATTTTTTCAAGGTTAAAACCTCACATTTTTCTATCCCTCGAATACTCTATCATACTATAAGGGTATGTACTAAAGCCGCGGCTGAAATCGACAACTTCGGTAGATTTCCGTTCACTTTTCTGTCGCATTCTTGGAGAATCGAAACACGTGATCACATGTAGGGATTTACCACAAGGTCGTGTCATTTTATGAACTTGCGCATAGTTTTTATTATTCCTAGGTTCTTCGCTGTTGCCCGGATCAGAAAACAAAAATATCTTTATTACGTTCTACAGGTCGGCCTTAGTTTGTTTTCAGCAGTCTTGTCGTTTAAGCACACGGACAGGACGCTGCACCGCGGAAGTCAGAAACTACACGTGAACTCACGATATCACACGGAAACACTGAACATTCGGGGCCGACCAGCTTCAGTGTTAACAGTGCATACAGTATGATGCGGGCAAATCACAGCACTCATCACCTGATGTGTTCTAACTGTTCGGTGTTGTGTAAGATATTGAGATCAGTATCGGTAAGCTGTGGAGTCCTGACTTTAAAGTCCCATATTTAAGAAAGTTAATATTGTACTTTTCCTTTTACAACTCTCTCCATCGTACTTACAAAAAATGAGCGTCTGCGGAATGCAGGCAGAAGCCGTCACCTTGAAGTGTCTGGTTTAATAACGGTCCCTTTCTAGCAGAATTCTCTCTCACGAGCAGATTTCTCAGCAGTGGGAAACAGTCAACAAAACGCGGTATAGAGGCGAGACAGTCATAGCGTAGGGTTTTGAGGTTTCTAGTTTTAACGCTTCATTGACGGTATCCAGACACACGCAACGCGATGGCCATCTCCGCTGATGGCACAGCTGTCCTTACTCAGGACTGGAAACCATGAAACAATAACTCAGGAATGTAGGCAGTATTCACAATTATCGAGGCATGGTAGGAGAAGTGACATGTTAGAGAAACGCCAACAAGTGAGAGGCAGTTCTGTTCTCTAGCAGAGCTGAACGACAGCTACATCTTCGTTTACATCTACAGTTACACTCCGCATGCCATATTACGGCGTGTGGCCACTACCCCCCCCCCCCCCCGCCCCCCGCCCCCGTAGATAACCCATGCGCATGGGAATAATTTCTGTACAAGCTCTAATTTCTCGGATTTTCTTGTCGTGGTTATTTTGCGAGCCGTTTGTGGAAGGCAGCAGCATGTTATTTGACTCTTCCCGGAACGGACTTTCTCTTAACGTGAACAGTAAACGTCTCCACGATGCGCCATGCCCTATTGTAGTGTCTGCCACTGGAGTTTATTGAGTACGTATGTGACGCTTTCGCGCCGTTCCCGTGACGAAACGCGCCACATTCTGTTGTATCATGTTTATATCGTCTGTTAATTCAACCAGGTAAGAATCTCACAGGCTTTTAAGCAATGCTCAAGAATCGCCCGAGCAAGTGTTTTGTAAACGACTTCATTCTTGGATAAATTACATTTCCTGAACGTTCTTCTAAAAATCTCAGTCAGGCCGCAGCTCTTCCTGCAATTTGTTTTATGCGATCATTCCGTTCCTCGCAGGTAGTGGAGTGGTCCAGCAGTGGATTTCCTCGCCTATTTATCCACAATGCGTCACGTTTATTTTGGTGCACCGTCAAATAGCAGTCGTTGCAACAATCATGAGTTTCAGACCTCTGCAGGTCTTCCGGCAACTCGCTACAATCTTCTGGTGTTGCTGGCGTCTTAAACACAACCACATCGTCTCTATACAGCTTCGAGGAGCTCCCAGCGTTACCCGATAGATGACTCATACAAGCGGCAGTCAAGTGAAAACAAGCCGGATGGGAAAAAAAAATCCGGGTAAGTGCAATTGAGACTCGTGTACCGGGGGTTCCGTACAAAATTAATTGCGTACATATGAGGGTCGTTCCAAAAGAAATGCCTCCTATTTTAATTCAGGAGATACATAAATCATAGTTAAACAGAGCAATATTTCAGCAACAGACTGTCATCTTTCCACACAGTCACAATCATTCGTTATGCACTTTTGCCAACGATGAACTTGCATGCCGCGCTTGTAAAAAATAGATCCAACTGAGGCTAAGCACTTTCTTACAGCTTTGACAACAGCATCCGGGTGCAGATTATGTTCGTCACGTAGTCCATCTTGTAGAGGCCCAAAGAGATTGAAGCCTGAAGGCGCTAAATCGAGACTGTGCGGCGCATGTGATAACACAGTCCTTCCGAATTTTGCAATGAGTTACGTGGTGAAAGTTGGTCTTCTTCTCTGGCCTTACCCCGGAAATTAGTATTTTAGCGTAGATAGCACGCTCAACTGATAGTTTCGCCAAGTTACAGGACATGCAAAAGAACCATATCCTGGCTATTCCAGAAGACTGTGCACATCACTTTGCCTGCGGACGGCTAGGTCACGGATTTCTTCTTTGACGTATGTCGCCATTCCATGGACTGTCTTTTGGAATCAGGCTCGTAGTGGTGACACCACGTCTCATCTCCGGTGACGATGCTATTCAGAAAATTGTCACCTTCAGCTTCATACTCTTCCAGCAGTTTCCGACGAATTTCAGTTCGATGAGTTTTTGTTCTTCGGTAAGCACCTGCGGGAACCACCTCGCACAGTCTTTGCGATAACCAAGGTATTAGAACATTGCTTACGAGGCATTACAGCCGACATTCAGCCTTGCACACAATTCTCTGGTCGTTATCCGCCGATCAGCGCGGATGAGTTAATCAAGACGCTCTTTATTGCGGGGGATGACAGCTGTGCAGGGTCTAACGGGACGTGGCTTGTCGTGTACACCGGTCGCCTCGCATCGCTCACGTCTATTGTATCGTTTCCATTCACCTTCAGCAAGCGTCGATGGATTTCAGCCGGCGCAATCTCTTCAGCAGTGAGGGATTCAATCACACATCGCTGTTTTATACGGACGTCCATATCAGACTCCATTTTGGAACACTCCTCTGCTGGCGTCAACTACCACAGAACAACGGAACCGGAAGAAGCACCAGCACTACACCAACGACATCTGGCGCACACATCCGAAGTCACCACAGATAAATGAGAGACAATACTTTCGAAAGCACCCTCGTAGATGGTTCATCCATCCTAGGAAACGAGAATTTCGACGATTTTTGGCTGTTATCGATATCAATAATGGAAAGATATCGGTTCCGGGTGCCGGCCGCGGTGGTCTCGCGGTTAAGGCGCTCAGTCCGGAACCGCGCGACTGCTACGGACGCAGGTTCGAATCCTGCCTCGGGCATGGATGTGTGTGATGTCCTTAGATTAGTTAGGTTTAAGTAGTTCTAAGTTCTAGGGGACTGATGACCACAGATGTTAAGTCCCATAGTGCTCAGAGCCATTTGAACCATTTTTCGGTTCCGGGCATTCCAAAACTTTCGGCATGGACTCTAAGATAATTTGTCCGTTTTTTCCGTTACCTGTACTCTCAAACCGTGCTTCTTGCCACATTTCATGGTTCTTTGTCAACATGAAGTACCTTACTGGTTCTGACGTGTGAGTTTGTGAGTATCAAAATATGTGACATAAATGTTATTCAAGTAGAAGCTTAAACTTTTACACCGCCAAGGACAATAGTCCTTACTATGTGACAGAAATTTGACCTTTACGCCTCCACCCGTTCCCCAGAAAAAGGGTTCTAAACAGCCGGAAAGATACACAGAGACGGACAAAGAAATTTAGCCCATAAAGGGTTTCATTTTTACCGACTGAGGTAGGGAACTCTAAAAAGTAAGTAAACTGTTCATTATCTGAAAAGTAGTCGCCATAGATGGAATACATTTATCGCATTGAGAGACAAGACGCTCAATACCTTGATGGAAAAATGTTTGCCGTTGCCTACGGAACAGTGATTGTACCCAGCGTGCACCTCTTCGCCCGGAGCAAATCGACAGCCACAAACATCTTTCTTCAGGACTCTAGAAACATGGAAATCGCGCGGGGAGAGACTGGATGGAGGATATGTAAGGGCTTAGGAACGAAACTCCTGCAGCGTAGTCTAAACAATCGTGGCACCGTTGGCAACACGTGGGCCAGCCGTGCGTAAGCATGCTTCACTAAATTTCACTGCAATGTCAAAGCTACGGAAACGGGAGTCTACTGAGGGTGCCTCAGGTCGATGTTGTTCACGGGTAAAAACTAGCAAATGTGCAAGTAGCTTTAGGTTTACCTCGATGCTATAAGAACGTTACAGACCACGAAATAATCAATGGCCGAATAAATAAATCTCATGAGGATGTTCCCGAAAGATGGTGTTGTGTTTAGGCAAGTCCTAAGCTAGGAAATGGTAGTGGCGTGAGCGGACTGCTGCAACGGATAAGGGAACACCGAATCAACTCTCAGTAATAACTCACATAATGTTCAGCGCATAAATTGCGGGAATAATCATTATTCTTGTTCGATCATACATTTTTACGGTAATTACTCAAAACAGCCGTAACCATGAAACACTTGTGCATATACATCCGTAATGATGTAAAATGAAACAACTTCGGAGAACTTTACAGGGAAGGTGCACTCCACTTTGCGGTTCATTTGAAGGATATCAAGGAAATGTGATCCATGCACGAAGGCCGTACCTAATAAACTACTTGATTGACGGGTTCTCGAAATCTGCTTATCACACAGGGACACTTTGTTAGGTACGACTGATAGACGAGACATGGAAGAGCCAAAGAGAAACGGCAACTTTTGTCACGGCTTCGCTTACGTCGTCCTCACACTCATGACGAATCACTCCAGATTTCACATTCCTCGTGGTTGGGAGCGAGCGGGTACGGCACAAGGATCGTGCTTTTTGACTTATCTGGCAGCTTTTAAGACATTCAGATCAAAAGATCTTGACATATCCGCACTTTTTTACTTGTTAGTAGTAGTACCCGTGTCACGTAACATAATGCAAGTAAGTTAACGTGGTACAGGATGTCATCTCGTATAACATGACACATGCCATCATCTCATGTCATCATACGGCTGGCGAATTTTATGAATTTTCAACACAGGATCGGGCACTTGAGCCTATAAATTGCAAGATACAGGGATGCCAACATCTTGCAGCTAAGAGAGATCACTGCGCTTGGGAGGTATGGTTAACTCGTAAAAAAGTGCGAATGTGTCAAGATGTTCTAATTTGAATGTCTTAGAAACTGCCACACAAGTCGAAAAGCTAGTTCCGTTCTCTTACATCTCTAACTGTGTCCAGGACATGTTCGTCTTTTTTGTGCTATGACAGGAGCAGTATTAATTCTGCTTCCCAACTTTTACTCTATCATAATTTTGCCGTTAGACCGACATATCTTGGCGAATGATTTTAATTTTTGTTTACTCGGGCAATTACTGATCTGGTATGGGTTTTGTTATTATGGTTCTAAACATGTTGGTTATATCGTGACAATGGATAGTGTTTTCACAAAATAACAGAACGACCATTAATTACATATATTTTTTCTTACAAAATTTGAACCAATTCGCACAAGTCTGAAACACAGAAGTGGCGCGCATAAAAGAAAACTCGCCAAAAACGTGCTTTTCGCACGTAATATCCGATTGAACCTAGATGTTAAAGCGATTTTTAATTTATTGTATGAATGCATTTCTTACTTATTTGACTCACTTTAAACAGTTTTCGCAGATTCAGTTCAAGTACGAACGAATTTTACGTGCTGCATTTAGCGCGACCTTAGATCATCGTATCCCGAAAACCGATGAAGATTATTGGATGAAAGAAGTTCGTTTTGACTTTATCCACGTTCGTGCAAAGTTTCAACTGATTCCTACAAGTTTAAAAAATAGAAGTGGTACCCTCTAAATGCTTCCAAGAAAATGAATTTTTCCTCTTTTTTGCACATTGAAACCAAAGGTTGCTCATGCAAATCGTGGCATTAATTGAGCATTAATTTCAGCCCAATTAATTTTGCAAAAGGAATTGATGGATTTGCCTGGACGCCAGCTCCAGTTCGTCGTTTAAACCTTGCTTAATATACTGTAGCACAGCTACAGTAAGACGGATGGTCAAGTGGCTACACAGATGGCCGCATGTCCGGACTAAACCAAAATATTTTCACCCCATGCACATAGTCCCAATAGGAACCAAAAACAAAGATCCCCCAAACCTCGATTCTGCATGTGGCATTTTCATATATATATTTCTTAGAGCGCTTCCGCGCTGTAACGATATGCTAACCATCTTTTCTGTACGTATTATATGTAAATAAAAACTTAAGTATCCATGTTCACGATAGTAGACAAAAAAGAAGTTCCATGTACAGTCAGTAGGAGCATCGGGTTTCAAACTTCCATTACAATTGATGTGACACTAATTTTCGATGATTCTTCACGTAATATAGAAATTATTTAATTTATATTATTATCACTTTTTACGAGAACAATAAAAGCTATCCCATTAGGTTTCTATTCAATAAAAATGGTTCAAATGGCTCTGAGCACTATGGGACTTAACTTCTGAGGTCATCAGTCCCCTAGAACTTAGAACTACTTATACCTAACTAACCTAAGGACGACACACACATCCATGCCCGAGGCAGGATTCGAACCTGCGACCGTAGCGGTCGCGCGGTTCCAGGTTGTAGCGCGTAGAACCGCTCGGCCACAACTGCTGGCCTCTATTCAATAGCAGAGATTTTGGAACAAGAGAAATACAGAAGACCTGAAACTGGAAATGCAAAATCTACTGCAAGTAGTGCAAGCTCTCTTGTAGATATAGCCAAAACATCAATTACGTACAGCAATCTTACCGTTAATTCGTTTGTAATTTATGCAAGTGTGTGTGTGTGTGTGTGTGTGTGTGAGAGAGAGAGAGAGAGACTACATGTATGCATAACAAACATCAATCTTTGCAATTGACTGGTCCATGTTTCCTTCGACATTCGCACACTTGCCCAAAGTCACTACTGAACGAAGAACGCCCTTCTAGGTACACAGCTGTGCAAAATTTTACGAGGCACTTGAAGTAAAGTAACATATTAACCTTCGGGAGAAATGGATGAAGGTGCGGCAGCATGTTGCCAGAGATCTCTCAGCCGTACCCAGGAAGACGGGCGTCGCACGGCTTGACGCGGCGCTAACGAGACATACGGGCCCTGCAACGAACTTGTGGCGTCACTCTAATGCGCTCCATGTAGAGCCCAGGGGAAATCAGTATTTAATTGAAAACATACTCGCTAAACTTCATAGTCTTGTCGTGTGCGATCGAGAACTTGCATGCATTTCAACACGCAGTCAGGAATTATTAAACTCGTCTGAAGTAGTCACTCGCTGCCCGCCGAAGACGGTTGGTGTGCCACTCGTGAGGCGTGCAGTGTCTGTCACGTGCTGTGACGTACACGCCACGGCCGGTCTTCTCGAGTGTCGCGCCGTGACGTCTGCATGACTACAGCTCCAAATAGGGCTGATCCGGGTACAACATTTCCTTGACTTTAAACGGCTACGAACCACAGGAAACTGGAAGGAGGACGATGTGTGACGAGTCCGGTCCCGGAGTTTACTTTTGCTCTCGGCGCTGTTTCACGTGCATCGAGAGCGTTTCGAACCACGTCTGGTGCTTTGTCATGTCCAGGGGACCGTGATAAATCGCGACGACTTCAGCGTAATTATTGTCTCTTAATAAAAGTCATCTATTTTTGTTCCATCTTGTATTTCTTTTAGTTACTTTCTGCACTACACTACAGCAGTTCTTCCAATGTATGGCCCAACATTCATCGAGCTATATTGCTTCGCAGTGGTACATCTTCCTTAAGTTTTACTCACTAGTGTACATTACATCTAATACTGTAAATGTAGTTCTATAAATTATTAAGAAAGTCCCAGAAAAAGTAAAGTCAATTCAAAACATATGAAGAAAGCAGGAAGCGATTAGGCAACCCTTCACACAATATGCAATACACTACAGTTACGCAAATCAGTTTGAGTCTATGTCTTTCATCTTACGATGTCCTGAAGGCTTTAGCGAGAGTTGTCTTTAGCTGACATTTTATTATAACGAACCATACAAACAAGGACGCGTTTTTTTATAGATAAATGCGCCAGTGCCTTGAAACGGCATTTCGTTGTTCACGAAATATAACAGGAAAAGATCCAAGTACGAAAATTCTTCACCATCAATACGTCATTTCCTGTAATTTCATTACAACAAATCGTACCGAAAACGGCTTGTATACGATATTTTCTCAATGTGCTGCTGACTTCATACAGCATATTTTCATAATATGCAAGTGAGAAAATAAAAATCACCAAACAAGAGGTTCAAATGCAAACATCGTAATCCAACAAGGCGTCGTAGAAACTCTACTTGTTAATTAAAAACGATTTTGCGTCTTATTGGCCACGCTACCCTCCATGAAGCAAAGCACTGACTTGTCTGATTGCTCATTTGACGTTTGGGGATGTTTGACAACGGAATCGAATTGAAAAGCTAGAGGAGACGTGATAATGATACGCCAAGTACCGTCAGCGAAGCACCGTTTGGAAACTTGTGGAAGGTCATTTTAGACCCAAAAGTGAATTTAAACGCAGGAATTCAATTAAAAAAGAGGGGACCACCCGGGAAATATTTCAGCATATCTTGTACGTGTGAATGGCACGCTGTTTCCTACGATATGACTTCGTAGTGTGATTTCATTCTCTTTGTATGCCGTTGTAGATGTTCAATTTTGTACGCCCTAATTGATCAGATGAAGCAACAGCTCAAACGAAAACTGCGTTGCTCTATACAGCGCTACAAATGAGGGGCCCGGTGGAAAAGGGGCACATCCTACCAGAGTATGTTGTGTCAGGAAATGAGAAGTAAGGAAATATGAATTTGTATAGTGAACTCCTGCTGTGATACCAACAGTTGTTACAGTAACTAGATAGCGTGTTGCAAATACCATTAAAGATTACGCCACTTTATTACAGTTTAAAGTACAAAAAAATTAAATCCTTGACATGTAGACACATTACATAGTTTGTTAGTTGTGGTCTTCAGTCCTGAGACTGGTTTGATGCAGCTCTCCATGCTACTCTATCCTGTGCAAGTTTCTTCATCTCCCAGTACCTACTGCAGCCTACATCCTTCTGAATCTGCTTAGTGTATTCATCTCTTGGTCTCCCTCTACGGTTTTTACCATCCACGCTGCCCTCCAGTACCAAATTGGTGAACCCTTGATGCCTCAGAAGATGTCCTACCAACCGATCCCTTCTTCTAGTCAAGTTGTCCCACAAACTCCTCTTCTCCCCAATTCTATTCAATACTTCCTCATTAGTTATGTGATCTACCCATCTAATCTTCAGCATTCTTCTTTAGCACCACATTTCGAAAGCTTCTATTCTCTTCTTGTCTAAACTATTTATTGTCCATGTTTCACTTCCATACATGGCTACACTCCATACAAATACTTTCAGAAACGACTTCCTGACACTTAAATCTATACTCGATGTTAACAAATTTCTCTTCTTCAGAAACGCTTTCCTTGCCATTGCCAGTCTACAGTTTACATCCTCTCTACTTCGACTATCATCAGTTATTTTGCTCCCCAAATAGCAAAACTCCTATAGCATAACACATTCATTACATTGTATTGTCACTACCATCACTTATCAATTACTGATAAAAACCTGAATATATTGGAGGCAAAAATTGCAGTAAGCTTTGAAGGTCCTTGAACTTTGCTGCCTTGATTTGACTTCCATTTGGATACTTAGGAACCAACTGTCAGTCTGCAATCTTTGTAAATCGTCTACGACCCTTCTGTAAACTAACTTGCGCAAGTTCCTCTGTTTGAGTATGCGAATATTTGATATATGCAGAATGTTCACAGCTCACTAATCTATAAGCCATTGCGTTTCTGATCTCTACAGTCGTTTTGTCAACAGTAACGTTACGTTTGACTATAATGTTCATTATATACGACAAAGACACGAAGTCGTCTTTCTTCATTTCAACCACAGTGAATGGGTTATTTGGTTGCTCTTTCTTACACGTTTAACCCATTTTGCTGTTGGCTGTATCTTTCTTTTCAGCTTCTCAGTAACTACAAAATTCGTGTCACACGGTAGGAACACGTGCTCAACAACATCAAAACTTTTTTTGTCTAGGAGATACAATCACAGATCTAGGATTATATAGTTTTTATTCTGTCCAACACACGAATCAGAGTAAATTTAGAGCCTTCGGTGACGTTCTTCCTTCACCATGCCTAAAGCCTCTAAAGCGCAACTGGCTACTTCATCGGCCCCTCTAGATGCAACATTTTCGGACCAGATACACATCACTACCTTCTCATCACTACAACGGTGAATACAGAAATTATATGTCCAAAGTTGTCTCTTATAAAAAACCATTTCCGTCGAAGAATATGGTGTTGTTGTAACTCCATGCACGAAACGACTGCATCACTACCATCCTGTTTTGACTCATTTGAGTCAGTTTTCAGAGCACTATATGCAGCTTCAGCTTTCTCAAGGTGTAGCTTGATATTTGTGAATTCGGGGTTATTACGTGCCTTAGTAGAATCACAAATACGACACGTACCACTCGACGGCAATTTAAAACCAATATTGTATCCCGTGTTGAAAATGGTTTCATACACATGTTGTTTCACTGGGACTTCATCTGTATTTTTAGGATCTTCACAGTAGAAGCGATACGTTGTAGCAATCGAGTGAACAGAGGCTATGTAGAACTTTTTCGGATTCTGCGTTCTACTATAATGTGATGTTTACCTTGGAAACATTTAGATGTGATTTCTAATCTAATTTTTTGTCTCGTTATCAATGGCATGGGGTCTGTTAGAATGCTTGCTTCTTCTATCCTGTCTTGGTGTGTCTGCAGATACATGTGTTGTAGATTCATATCTCTCAGTGTCACATTCCTCAGTAACTGAGTGTCACGAATGAAATACCTGAAAGAAATGTTCTTCTGGCTTACTGTTGGAACCTTACTCTGCTTTGGATACACTTTTTTCACTTATTAGGCCACAATAATACAAATAAATAAGCATTTTGCTTATTATAATCTCCCAACCGATAAAACTCAATAAATATCGCCTCCTTCTGCTATTCATTCAATGCTGAGTATTTGCAGAAACTAGTTTTGCAGCATGGATTACCGGCACTACGAAACACTTTCTCGGGCACAATCTAATTTTGTCGGGATTTATATTATTTTCCATTGTTTCTTAATCTGTTCCTTTCATTATCTTTCCACTCATTTTCCTTACGCATTCTTTTCTTTTGACATGTACTGTTGCATTTTCTTCGTGAGTAACATTAATTGCAACACCTATTGCCGCCATCTTGGAAACGTATAAATAACATTTGAGAAACCAAGTCAACCAATGAGACGAATCGACTCTTGAGGCACAGAAATACTACTGTCATGGGCCTCTTTTTCACTGGGAATGTGTCAGTTCTGAATAACAGCAAATATAATACGCTATCTTTAAAGGAAGTGGCACATGCCACTGTGCTAGAAGTTCTCACCTACGATACTAGGTGGCATCGGCTGTCTTCCTGTACCGAAATCACAAAATCACTGAGCAGGTGGCATGTGGCCATTTTCCACTGGGCCTCTCAACTGCGGAGGCCCCTCTAGCCCTTAACGCAGTTACCGATGGCTCCCGCAGTTGGAGACGAATCGTCACGGAATGGCTTTATATATCGACAATGGTTTCTTGGATGTTGTATTTGTAGAAGGTAACAAAGACGGTGTTCTGACTATTCATACCCATCAAAATGATGCATTCGACACTTTTATTTGGTACATACCTGTGCGAAAGAGGATACCTTCAGTTCCACAGACGACTATATTCATGCGCAAACCTAAACTGGTGAACTTTTCGTTATTTGGATAATGACATGAATTTAAAGCTTAGACGACTTGTTGAACAAGTGTGAGATTTCGAGTACATCCCACTTGTGTTACAAAAGTTCTTCTTCCTAACGAGTAAAAAATGCCCGCAGGAACTCATCAAAAATGTCAATAAATCGACGCAATGCAAGGGGGAAGGGGTGAATTACTTTCGCAGTGATCAGATTGACTGGTGAGCCAGAAGCTTATGGCCACTGGCCACTTCTAGACTGAGTGCCCAGTCTTCGGATACATGGCTCTCTGTATCCGCAGAATGGGTAGTCAGTCTAGAGGTGGCTAGTGGCTATAACCTTCTGGAAGTACAGAAGTTCAGCAGAAAGAACGACGCGGGTCGCAAATTGGGATATATACTAACATAAGCGACTTTGAGAAACGGTACATTGTTATGGTCCCGTGTTTGTGAACGACCATATCGGAAACGTCAAAGCTGATCAGCTCTTTGAAGAAAGGTGAAACCTCAAGAAGGCGACAAGGTGTCAGACGTCCATGCTTCACCAAGTAACGTAGAGGTCGAAAGCTTGCCTGTTCTATGAAGTAGCATAGGCAGCGGTCTGTGGCAAATCTATCAGCGTATAACGCTGGTACAGGCAAAAGGGTTTCGGCGCACACCGCTCAGTGAACATTGGTGAAAAGGGGGTTTTGCATTTTACAACTCCTACGTGTTCCCATACTGATCCCACATCGTCTTGAGTTAAACTGAATGGGCCACAGGATCATCGAGACTGGATCATGGATCAAGGAAAACGTGTCGCCTGGTCGTATGGATCAGGTCTCTTGTTACATCAGGTCTCTTGTTACATCCGTGGTCGTGTCCAGATACACTGTCACAATGCTGAATGACTGTACCGTGCCATCGACGTAGGCCGATGGGGGCAGTGTTATGTTTGTTAATGGGGACATTCACTTGGACTTCTATGGAACCTATAATAGTAACCGAGGGTGTCTTGACAACTGTGGACAATGTAAAAGGATATCAGGGAGAGCAGGTGGGCGTAAAATGTCGCCCGCAGCCTTGGCTCTCTGCCGGAAACCATCGTGTCCACACCTGCCGCAGGCGTCTAAGTATGCGGAAGCTGCAATAGTCTACCGAGTCATAATTACGTGAGGCAGCCTTCTGCAAAGGAAACGCCAGCGCAAATCCTAATTTACTAAAAAAAAGAAAAAAAACGTGGTAAGATTCTATGCAAATACGTACCCCTTTGTTTCCCACATTGATACCAAAGGCCCCGAACTTTAATTTTGTGTACAATAAACGATGTGTCTACACTTAACTTCCTTTCATTGCTTTAAACAACCAATAACACTATTTCGTAGCAGAATTTCTTTCTATTTATACTATTATCAGTTTCGTACTCTTCTACAACTCAAAATTCGTTCGAAGCAACTAAGATCAGATACTGTCAATTGTGTCGGATAACCTTGTAAAATTTCACCACTCTCTACTGTAGCTTCAACTTAAAAAAGGCGAAAAGAGAAAGAAAACTAAACTATAGCAGTTCTCTACGGCTGTGAGTACTGGACTCTTATCAAGTGAAAGATAAATACGATTAAGCTTCCGGAATGAAATTTTTAAGAGTTGTGAAAGGATGTACAAAATTAGTTAAACTATAAAATTAAAGTGCTAGAAAAGAACAACATACGAACTTAACAAGTGTCGGACCAGATTTTCGAATGGATTCACGGCTTCACTGCAGACGGAACTCAACATAGTGTTCTTCACGGAACAAAATCAGCAAATGCGTCACAGGATCCTTGCTGTTTTCAGTTTATTTTAATGATTCAGTGGACAACGCTGGAGCCTCGCTAAGGATATTCGTGAACTATGCTGCTGTCTGTCGAAAGGTAGCGACGCCAGAAAACTGCAGCGAAATACGGGAAGCGCCGCAGAGGACAGATAATCGGACGGAGAACTGGCAGTTGGCTTTGAACATAAATAAGCGTAACGAACTGCGCGTAAACAGACCCATCTACCGCTGTTCGATTACACTGTCAGCGACAAGTCGCTGGAAGCAGTAATTACCGAAACTACCTTCAATTAACCATCCAGAGCGACTTAAAGGGGGATGGCGATATAAAACAAACAATACATTAAGCAGGTGTCACGCTGCATGCACTGGGAGAATCTCAGTGAAGTAATTCATGCACGAAAAATGAGGCATATAAAGTGCTTCTTGTATCTATAGCTGATTATTGTTCATTCGTCTGGGACCGTTACGAAATACTGTAAACAGAAGGTGTACAGAAGGTCCAAAGAAGAGCAAAGGGCATCGTTACGGGATCGACTGTTCGACGACAGAGCCTTGAGATGTTCTACAAAACTCCAGTGGCAGGCGCTATAAGATAGACGTGTAAGACACATACGGTTGCGGTCAACAAGTATGGGCCTGAAGATGAAGATGTAACAACGTCGAAACTAGTTGCCAATAAAACGAACACCTTGATACAGCTGGAAGAATTTCTTCATCTTTTAACATATATTACACTAGGTGGCGTCCCAAGTCGTCCGTTTCAATTATGGATATACGAAGACTATAAGATAGGTGTTGTGCGCCGCGGAGATGTTTGCTGTTGAAATTTTGAGAGCGTACGTTGCAAGAGGAGTCGGGAAATACGTTGCTTCTCCCATACGCGTCTCGCGACGAGAAACGTAGAGTAACTACATGTCACACGCAGCTTTACCGTCCACCATTCTTCCCACGCGCCATTCATGAATGGAGCAGTGAATCGGGGATCGGACAGTGCTATCAGAAGTACCTTCCGCCATACACCGTAAGAGGGCTTGCGCGGCATAGATGTTGATGTACATAAAATTAACCAATAAACGATCAAATAGATGAAAAAAGAAAGAAGTAAATGGGACGACGATGTGGAAAGAAAGAGTTGCATATTACCAATGCAAGCTAAGATACACGTACCACAGGAGAAAACGAGTGATGAAAAACGCAAGAAGAGGTTGCACGAATGAGACTGCCCCTATAATACGGAACAGGGGTCACACCTGATCTCTGGAACTGAAGGCGACAGTACTCTGAACAAAAGATAGCTTCAGAGATGAAAACGTGTGGCAGTAAAACGAAAATATTTGTCGGCTGGGCAGTTATTTTCGTGTAAACGTCAGTGGTGTCTACTATTTTGAAAGTTCACAAGTAAAATGTCATACGTAGTAGTTGGTCCTCGTAAAACCCGCAGGCGTTCTGGGTGAGCCGGGTGTATGCGACTGGCCTGCATCCAGCACTGTTTCTATCCCCATTTCTCTCGCAAGGAAGTTCAGGTGTATATCTGAACCAAACTAAATAGTTTCTTTTCTTTTCTTTCCTAACGTACTTTGGCACCATTATTCCGTGTTGGTTTTGGGTCTAGTCAGGTGTTTTCGATGTTTTCGCCTTTCAAAATTTGCCGTCTACGCATTCGTGCTCGATGTCCGTAATTCTCGTCAAAATTTGATCTCATATGCAGCGACATATTAACAAATGAGGGAAACGGTCTTTCTGAAAGTCTTTACTGTAGTTTTATCCAGTATTCCGCTGGTGTGTTTGTAGTAATTCTAAAATAAATTTCCAAGAAGTACTGAAGAGTTCTACAAGAGCATTTGTAGCCTATTATAGCTGTCAGTAAGACAAGATTATTAAACCATCGCGAAGTTTCCAATTGCAGTTGTTACCAATTCCCTTTTCCCGCCAATCTGGTATCGTGGGTACGGGGTGTAAAACAGGACATTTTGTGCTCATTTTGCACGGGACATACTACTAGAGACCATAAAACGGTAATTAATTAGTTCATAAACTATAAATTATGGCGTACTTTGAATTACATGTGGAGTAGTAAAATTTAGTAACAATGTAACATTCCCCCCCCCCCCCGCCCCCTTTTGAGTGTTGAATTAAGAGACATCAGGTTCTGCTTGTAGTGCCACTGGATTCAGTTCGAACAAAAAGGAGTGTTGCATGATCACAAGTGGCCAGTGTTCTCCAATTTCCCTTGCTGTTCTAGAACACACACACCCCACACGGAAGTGAAAAGCGCACGACAAAAAGGCCGGCATACCGCCTCGCAGTTCTAGTAAATTATTGCTCCAATTCCAGCAGCGACACGGAAACCGTATTGCGCGGAGATCGGCAGCTGATAACGTAAATTTGTTATTATCACAAGACACGCGTATTCCTGTTCAATATTCATTGCGGCCGCTCGCGCGATCTGATAGAGGGAACAGCAGAGGGGGCAGCGGTGGGTCAATAGCCCAGGGCCGACCCTGAGGCAGTGGGCGCCGGGGCGAGCAGTGAACCCGCGACGCGGCCACGTGCTGCCGCCGCCCCCGGCCCTCAAAACACAAGCAGACCCGGCAAATCTGCCGCTCGCTCCTGTCGGGGACGTACACTGCCGAGACCAGCTGCGTAACAGCGTGTTGGTCGGCATTTGGAACGCAATTAAACAGCAATTTAGCGTGACACGGACTGATCAGATCCTGGCAGGTTGCTGTAGGTATGTGGCACGAAACGTCAACGTATCGGTCACGTAACTCCCGCAAATTACTGTCCTGTGTTTGCGAGTGCTGAAAACCAAGTGAATGTCTCCCATAGCAATAACACTGCCCCCATATGAGTGAACCCGTGGCGCGGTGCATATTTCGGACAGCGGTTCGTGTGAATTTTTGGAACACGACCGTCGACTTGTTGCACCGAGAAACATTATTAAGCCGACCAGGCGACCTTTCTGCGGTGTCCACGGTCGAATACAGATGATTCTTTACCCACTGCAGTCGTAGTTGAAGATGTAATTTGGTGAACATGGGAACGCACAGTGTCTGCTGCAGAGCCCCTTGTTCCATAATGTACACTGAACATTATGGTTCAAAACGCTTACACCTGCACCAGAATTGTACTGTCGTCAGATCTGCCATTTCCTGCTGTACAGAGACGGGTAGCCTCTGACATCAACTCTCCGTGATGAGGCGTGGGTGTTCAAAACCTTGTCACCTACTTGTTATTTCATCGTTCTTCAACCACTTTCCACAGATAATTACAATTAAAGTACTTTAGTATACAACAACTAATATCAGGAAGATAACCCTCAGCAACGCGTTTCGCGAGTAAAGCCCTCATAGTTTCCGTGTCTTTGTTAACCCTACCTAAACATCAACTTAAAAAACACACAAATTAAAAAAATGAAAACAAATTAAATTACTTGGAGATGAAGTCCTCATTTTACTTACAGCAACACCAGAAGCTCTGCTCCACGTATCCATGGTAGCGCCCATCCACCAAGCGTTTCTTTCATACAGTAGTGAACACCAGTCACATCAGACACACATCCCACTAACTATATCTCTGTGCACCGGCTGGCTCAGTAGACATGCGTACGCTCCAACAGACTGCACTGAGCCATCATACGTTCCATAATATTCCAAAGTTGTTTACAAAGGACATGAAGAGACAACATAACAATGGTTGTCGATGCAAAACCGCTTACATTTACCGTACTAATGGTAACCTCAAAAAAAGATCGAAAAAGGATTTAGAGGTGATGCACGTAGACAAGAAAGGAAAGAAACTTGTGGTACTTCAGGAACTTGAAATTGCAAATTCACAGAATAATTTCCATAAATGCTTATTACAGTAGATCGCAATAACAAACTTCACCGTTACCGAGATACCCTTTGTCACTGTTGGATTTCTTTTTTTGCACTTCTATTGTCCCTAGTATAGGCCCTCTTTATCAGCCTGCTTTGCAGGGGCTATGTGTATGGATTGGCAAGGTTGAGATGGATACAAGGGGGATGGATAGTGGGAGTGGGTACAGGAGGGGTCGACATAGAAACGGCAGGAGGATATCGTCGGAGAGAGAGGGAAGGAGGAGATGAACAGAGAGCAGGAGGAGAGTATGGACAGAGAGAGAGAGAAGAAAAGGGGTTGGACAGAGAGCGAGGGGGAGGAGGGGATGGACAGAGACAATGGAGGAGGTTATGGACAGGGAGGAAGAGGGATGAAGTCGTGGTCGGAGAGAGGTGGCCGAGGAGATGGGCAAAGAGGGCCGAGGAGTAGATAGATAGATAGAGAGAGAGAGAGAGAGAGAGAGAGAGGTATGGAGGAGATGGAAAGATACAGATGGGATGATGAGGTGGACAGATGGGGACGGAAGAGGTCCACACAGAAAAGCGGGGAGGGGGGGGGCGGGAGCGGAACAGACGCTCGCTCTCCGAAACATCTGTGTGTAATAGATGGAAAGGACTATATATATATTAGAGAGAGAGAGAGAGAGAGAGAGAGAGAGAGAGAGAGAGAGAGAGCACCGGATTCCAGTTTCACTGTTGACAGAGTGTTTCCATTGCGAAGGAAGTGCTGGGTTCTGTTATCTAAACAGTGTTTATTCAAATTCTGATATTTCAAATGAATGTTATTTTGTTTAGTATGCGACTACGGTGTGAAAGTGTATCGAAGACAACGATAAAAAATATGGCCCATAATTCTACAGCAAATTGATGTGAGTCACACAGGTCTTGTGTTTTCCCTATTCTATCTACATCTACATCTACATTTCTACATTTATACTCCGCAAGCCTCCCAACGGTGTGTGGCGGAGGGCACTTTACGTGCCACTGTCATTATCTCCCTTTCCTGTTCCAGTCGCGTATGGTTCGCGGGAAGAACGACTGTCTGAAAGCCTCTGTGCGCGCTCTAATCTCTCTAATTTTACATTCGTGATCTCCTCGGGAGGTATAAGTAGGGGGAAGCAATATATTCGATACCTCATCCAGAAACGCACCCTCTCGAAACCTGGCGAGCAAGCTACACCGCGATGCAGAGCGCCTCTCTTGCAGAGTCTGCCACTTGAGTTTGTTAAACATCTCCGTAACGCTATCACGGTTACCAAATAACCCTGTGACGAAACGCGCCGCTCTTCTTTGGATCTTCTCTATCTCCTCCGTCAACCCGATCTGGTAGGGATCCCACACTGATGAGCAATACTCAAGTATAGGTCGAACGAGTCTTTTGTAAGCCACCTCCTTTGTTGATGGACTACATTTTCTAAGGACTCTCCCAATGAATCTCAACCTGGTACCCGCCTTACCAACAATTAATTTTATATGATCATTCCACTTCAAATCGTTCCGCACGCATACTCCCAGATATTTTACAGAAGTAACTGCTACCAGTGTTTGTTCCGCTATCATATAATCATACAATAAAGGATCCTTCTTTCTATGTATTCGCAATACATTACATTTGTCTATATTAAGGGTCAGTTGCCACTCCCTGCACCAAGTGCCTATCCGCTGCAGATCTTCCTGCATTTCGCTACAATTTTCTAATGCTGCAACTTCTCTGTATACTACAGCATCATCCGCGAAAAGCCGCATGGAACTTCCGGCACTATCTACTATGTCATTTATATATATTGTGAAAAGCAATGGTCCCATAACACTCCCCTGTGGCACGCCAGAGGTTACTTTAATGTCTGTAGACATCTCTCCGTTGATAACAACATGCTGTGTTCTGTTTGCTAAAAACTCTTCAATCCAGCCACACAGCTGGTCTGATATTCCGTAGGCTCTTACTTTGTTTATCAGGCGACAGTGCGGAACTGTATCGAACGCCTTCCGGAAGTCAAGAAAAATAGCATCTACCTGGGAGCCCGTATCTAATATTTTCTGGGTCTCATGAACAAATAAAGCGAGTTGGGTCTCACACGATCGCTGTTTCCGGAATCCATGTTGATTCCTACATAGTAGATTCTGAGTTTCCAGAAACGACATGATACTCGAGCAAAATACATGTTCTAAAATTCTACAACAGATCGACGTCAGAGATATAGGTCTATAGTTTTGCGCATCTGCCCGACGACCTTTTTTGAAGACTGGGACTACCTGTGCTCTTTTCCAATCATTTGGAACCTTCTGTTCCTCTAGAGACTTGCGGTACACGGCTGTTAGAAGGGGGGCAAGTTCTTTCGCGTACTCTGTGTAGAATCGAATTGGTATCCCGTCAGGTCCAGTGGACTTTCCTCTGTTGAGAGATTCCAGTTGCTTTTCTATTCCTTGGACACTTATTTCGATGTCAGCCATTTTTTCGTTGGTGCGAGGATTTAGAGAAGGAACTGCAGTGCGGTCTTCCTCTGTGAAACAGCTTTGGAAAAAGGTGTTTAGTATTTCAGCTTTACGCTTGTCATCCTCTGTTTCAATGCCATCATCATCCCGGAGTGTCTGGACATGATGTTTCGAGCCACTTACTGATTTAACGTAAGACCAGAACTTCCTAGGATTTTCTGTCAAGTCGGTACCTAGTATTTTACTTTCGAATTCACTGAACGCTTCACGCATAACCCTCCTTACGCTAACTTTGACATCGTTTAGCTTCTGTTTGTCTGAGAGGTTTTGGCTGCGTTTAAACTTGGAGTGAAGCTCTCTTTGCTTTCGCAGTAGTTTCCTAACTTTGTTGTTGTACCACGGTGGGTTTTTCCCGTCCCTCACAGTTTTACTCGGCACGTACCTGTCTAAAACGCATTTTACGATTGCCTTGAACTTTTTCCATAAACACTCAACATTGTCAGTGTCGGAACAGAAATTTTCGTTTTGATCTGTTAGGTAGTCTGAAATCTGCCTTCTATTACTCTTGCTAAACAGATAAACCTTCCTCCCTTTGTTTATATTCCTATTAACTTCCATATTCAGGGATGCTGCAACGGCCTTATGATCACTGATTCCCTGTTCTGCACTTACAGAGTCGAAAAGTTCGGGTCTGTTTGTTATCAGTAGGTCCAAGATGTTATCTCCACGAGTCGGTTCTCTGTTTAATTGCTCGAGGTAATTTTCGGATAGTGCACTCAGTATAATGTCACTCGATGCTCTGTCCCTACCACCCGTCCTAAACATCTGAGTGTCCCAGTCTATATCTGGTAAATTGAAATCCCCACCTAAGACCATAACATGCTGAGAAAATTTATGTGAAATGTATTCCAAATTTTCTCTCAGTTGTTCTGCCACTAATGCTGCTGAGTCGGGGGGTCGGTAAAAGGAGCCAATTATTAACCTACCTCGGTTGTTGAGTGTAACCTCCACCCATAATAATTCACAGGAACTATCCACTTCTACTTTACTACAGGATAAACTACTACTAACAGCGACGAACACTCCACCACCGGTTGCATGCAATCTATCCTTTCTAAACACCGTCTGTGCCTTTGTAAAAATTTCGGCAGAATTTATCTCTGGCTTCAGCCAGCTTTCTGTACCTATAACGATTTCAGCTTGGGTGCTTTCTATCAGCGCTTGAAGTTCCGGTACTTTACCAACGCAGCTTCGACAGTTTACAATTACAATACCGATTGCTGCTTGGTCCCCGCATGTCCTGACTTTGCCCCGCACCCGTTGAGGCTGTTGCCCTTTCTGCACTTGCCCGAGGCCATCTAACCTAAAAAACCGCCCAGCCCACGCCACACAACCCCTGCTACCCGTGTAGCCGCTTGTTGCGTGTAGTGGACTCCTGACCTATCCAGCGGAACCCGAAACCCCACCACCCTATGGTTAACCCGATTAGGTTAACATATAAATTCATTCCATGCACAATATACCAATGAAAACTAATTTTTGTGCATTTATTTACAGTCCGTGTGAGAATGAGAAGTTCAGATAATGATCAGTTTTAGGACTGTCACTAGAGACTAATCGCCGTTGCTGTCAGTGTTCATTATGCGGTAGAATATTTTTCTCTGGATTTATTTCCCTAGAAGTACTTGTTTCGGCTCGATTAGTGTAATAATTATAAATACATAATTTTCCGATTCCATTGCTCGAAAAGTGATTTACTCATAGACTAAAATATAACAAAGCCACATATTGGAAGGACTATACCTACTGTCAATTTCTTTGAACATGCAGATCTGGAATGACAAGGAACTGCTGTAACTATTCGCCTTGAAGATGTCGGATCCAAAACAAGTGTCCCAGCTCTACAAAGTGTTTGTTACTTACAGTATTATATTTTCGGCTAATGATTTTTAATTATCACTTTAAAAGTGGTTTATTTTTTATAATATTGATTTGATTGTTTCCCACAACATGGGCGCATATTTTGAGATCTTATTCATTACATATAAATGCCTTGAGAAATCAAAATTTATTGAATCATGTTACAAAATAGACCAGCAGTTTTCGGTGAAGTTTTAAATATCGAAACTAACAATATTTCTTCCTGCTCATGCATATTTGATAAATTTCTATAACAAAGCTGACATTTCATTGACAATTTTTTATTATTTCACTAGCGGTGGGGAGTGATCTCGACAAAACATACAGGCAAATTTCAAGACTCTTTTCCACCTAGTTCCACAAAATAGGTTTCTAAGTCTCACAGATATTTCCTTCACTCAATACGTTTTTGTAGGTCTGAACATTGTGCGCTAACGAACATACAAAACAAGTAAGTTTACTACCTTTATTGGAACAATTACACCACATGCTGTATCTGCTTGGTGCAAAGCTTCTATCACGTTATTATGGCAACCTACCATGATACAGCACAAATAAAGTGAAAATAATAAATATAATTACAGTATTATAGGAAACAATATTAGACACTATTTAATTTTACCAATATTCATATAGGATAAGTAAAGAACAAGAAGTTAGCAATGGCTAATTTCTATGGAACGACTTTCGAAAAGCATAGAAAACTCCAGTTGGCTACATCATAACAAATCCAAAATCACCACTGCAGTAAATAATTTATCGTACTTCCCAGTTCATGCTTGTGAGTTACTATCACCGTAAAACACACACGCAGACTTACGCTACAAACTAATACTCATACACCGTTATCACATTCCTAAGAAATTATAAAGAAATAAATTCTCAACTATCTGACGGCGAGTTTTAAAATTCTCTAATGTCTCCTAACAACTGTTCTGCAATGCTCCTATGCGCAGCAGATAACTTAACTCGCCTTCCCGCTGCAACTGTGTGATGAGGAATATGCTAAAATATTTCAAACGCAATACTGCGATCCATGCAGAGTGCAATGCATGAACTAGCCGCAGCAACTACTGCCACATCTTTATATACATAGAAACTGAACGCTCAGGAGGGGTTTAGTGAACTAACCTTACACAGCGTAAAGACAAGAAACGAATAAAGTCTATAGTCTATTATATTTGCAATATATTATTTAAACACTGACAAACTTTACACAGGCTTTTAGTTATTCCACAATGTCTATTCTCCATAAACACGTTTCTGGCCACAACAAAGATACGAGTATTACTCTTAGTGTATGCATACAGAAATCTCATAAAATCCCTTCAGTGCTAAAACTACGTGCGGAGAAAGACAAATTACCAAAAATCCTCAATTAATACCAAAATCTCCTGCGGCGCGGCTGCGACCTCTCGTGTCGGCGGCTTCTCTCCAGTGCACCCTGCTTCCGACCACTTTCGACTCCTCTTGACCACGCTCGCTACTACTCGCGGTAATAATACATCAGAGTCAAACTTTGTGTACGCACCCAGAAGAGCTATAGACGTCCAACTTTCAATCTGATTGCAACTTCTTTTAATCATCATATAACGTAAATCCCTCGAACCGAAACTGTGCCTAGCAGTAGGACACCCATCAACAAGAAGATTAGCAGAAATGATCAAGTAAACAAATGTTCCATACTTTGACGTACATGTGTTGTAGAATCTTAGAAGATATTGTAAGACCAAACGTAATGAGGCACCTCTGGCAGAATGACCTCCTCCATGTCAATCAACACGGAATACAGGAAAGAAGGAAGGAAAACTGGTTTCAACGTTCCGTCGTCATCAGGACGGAGCACGAGCTCGGACTGTGTCAGTGATGGGGAAGGAAATCGTCCGTGTCCGTAGAAAGAAACCGTCCCGGCATTTGCAGTACGAATACACGAATTCCGAAAACATCGGTCATGCGAAACGTAACCAGCGCTTTTCTCTCATGACATCCCGGAAGCCACGTAGCTAGTCAGTCATGCAGACGCAGTATTCCCTGACTACCTAAGAGCACTTCATTCTGTGCAACAGCAACATTTATTAGCCAAAAATTCGTCCATATGGGGTAGCAAACTATATTTTTAACTGCAGTATCGGACGACTCACAGTACCGACCACCACTGTGACTTCCCTTGCCGCCTGCAAATGGCGGTAGTGTCAGGAAGCAGAAGTAAGCTTGCGTATCGATGTGCACTCGAACCGGATATTTTCTTCCTCTCTTCAGGCTTTGTCTGTTCTATGCGCACGGAATATATTGTGGTACCCGTTTTTAAGATAAGTGATTAATTTTGCTGCTGTATTTCGGTTGTCTATGTTAAACAAGGAATGACACTTAACAAACGTTTAACAATAATTTATATAAAAGAACGTACAGTATGGCAACATCCTACTGCGTGTTTGTCGTGCTGTAGCGGCCACCTGATTGTCTTGCAAGATCAACCGAAATAATTCCAGTTTTTAATTTCTTCTTCTTATATACTTTCAGATTGAAATGGCAGAAAATGAGAAAAGAACGAGGAAAACGGAATAGACAATGCATGAAAAAAATGGTTCAAATGGCTCTGAGCACTATGGGACTCAACTGCTGTGGTCATAAGTCCCCTAAGAACTACTTAAACCTAACTAACCTAAGGACATCACACACATCCATGCCCGAGGCAGGATTCGAACCTGCGACCGTAGCGGTCGTGCGGTTCCAAACTGTAGCGCCTTTAACCGCTCGGCCACTCCGGCCGGCACAGTGCATGAAAATGGCTATGAGAAAAGTTTAATAGACTGTCCGCGTGGGAGATGACTGAAGCGTTTTGAAGGAAAGGAAGGATCACCACCGAAGGGAAGAGATTAAAAGCAGAAAAAATAAACTCTGAAAGAGTGTTGAAGAAAGCAGTACGTGTTCCAAACGAAAGTAAACAAACAAATGGTGGCTATGGAGAGCCAATGATGCAGCGGAGAAAATAAAACTGGAATTTACTCGAATTGATGAGTGAAAAGACGAGACTGCAAAATGCACAAAGTGTGTGTGGAGCTGTCCGAAGAAGACTGGGTGCTGTGTACCAAGTTCAGAGCCTGGTTATTTGTTGACTGTGTGAGCTGGAGAGTATTTTGTATTCCATATACGATCTCTGTAAAACACTGAGCTGAAAACTGGTGAACTGAGCTGAAAGGGTAACAATTAGTTACCATACTTATGTGTTCTATTATTGTTCTGTAAGTATCAATGTATTGTGTCATTAACAGCCGATGTTATCACACAAAAAGACAATGATCGATACACTAAAACACTTTCTACAAGCCTTGCAATTGCTAACCACCACAGTTGCGTAGTACAGTAAAAACTCTTAAGCCGGCTGGTAGTGCACGACTCATCGCTAATGCGGCATTGAAAATATTCAGCCAGATCTTGGTAATATTTCAAAGTGCTTCAAAGATTGGCCTTTGCTTTAAATTTTTGGAAGTGTCAAATTGCACACTTCACAAAACAACAAAACGTTGTATGCGTTGACTCGATGTGAATTAATCGCAATGGGAATCAGTTCCCTATTAAAAATTTCTGAGTGTAACAATTTTTGAGTAAATGAAGTGTAATGATCGTGTGTTCTCAGCTGTAAGTGAAGCAGATGGCAGAGTTCGGTTCATTGGTAGGATACTGCGAAAATGCAACTAGTCTGTGAAGGAGATTGGTTACGAAACACTAGAGCGACCCATCCAACAATGTTGCTCAAGTGTGTGGGTCCCACACCAAATGGACAAACAGTGGATGTGGAACGTATACGTAAATGAGCACCACGATTGGTCGTAGGTTTGTTTGACTCATGGGAGAGCGTTGCGGAGATACTGAAGAAACTTAAGTGACAGAACGTTGAAGACAAACGCCAGCTTCCTCGTGGAAGCCTGATTACAAAGCTTCAGGAATAAGCATTAAGTAAGGAATCTAGGAATATATTACAACCCCCCGCCCGCCCCCCTACCTCCCCGCCACATATCGCTCCCGTAGGAGGTGTGAAGTCCAGATTACATAATTAGATCTTGCACAGTGGCACCTGTACAGTCAATCTCCCAGTGCTCCGTATGCCAACAGAACGGCAGTTGGGGTTTCCCTAATAGGGTAAAAGAGCCTATATTTCAGGTGGGCCCCTAGTTCCAGGTAGCTGTATACGTCCCTTGCTTGGTGCTGGATTCCGTAGCTCGCTCCAGCAACCAGTAGCGGAGGTCGCTCAGATACTCCATTGTGAGTTTATTGTCAGTGCTGTTCGCTCGCCACATCTGGTTTTGCATTGTGGTCAGCATAAGTGTTCATTTGTATGTCCTTTCTGAAGTTAGGCAAGGCGTACTTGCAAAGTATTTCGTATAAGACAAGAAGTTGAAGCCTGCTATTTCTTAATTGATGAAAGTGTCGTGAACCGCTCGTTTAAGGGTTAGGTTGTGCCTAAATAGAAGTAAGGTATAGTCCCTAATAGCGGGTAGTGTAAGGTTGTAATATTTCGACTGCCCGAAACTTGGGGTCAGGTTGTACAAACAGATGTTGTTGTTGTGGTCTTCAGTCCTGAGACTGGTTCGATGCAGCTCACCATGCTACTCTATCCTGTGCAAGCTTCTTCATCTCCCAGTACTTACTGCAACCTACATCCTTCTGAATCTGCTTAGTGTAGTCATCTCTTGGTCTCCCTCTACGATTTTTACCCTCCACGCTGCCCTCCAATACTAAATTGGTGATCCCTTGATGCCTCAGAACATGTCCTACCAACCGGTCCCTTCTTCTAGTCAAGTTGTGCCACAAACTCCTCTTCTCCCCAATGCTATTCAATACCTCCTCATTAGTTATGTGATCTACCCATCTAATCTTCAGCATTCTTCTGTAGCACCACATTTCGAAAGCTTCCATTCTCTTCTTGTCCAAACCATTTATCGTCCATGTTTCACTTCCATACATGGCTACACTCCATACAAATACTTTCAGAAACGACTTCCTGACACTTAAATCTATACTCGATGTTAACAAATTTCTCTTCTTTAGAAACGCTTTCCTTGCCATTTCCAGTCTACATTTTATATCCTCTCTACTTCGACCATCATCAGTTATTTTGCTCCCCGAATAGCAAAACTCCTTTACTAACAGATATTCTGACTTTAATTCCAGGTGCCACCTCTCTACTGTTTGAGAAACAAAGACGTTGGGTGACTGATGATTTGGGCGTGTTACAGAGCCCTAAAATAGAAGTGGTTTCAAATGGTTTAAAAAAAATTGAAATCTCCTCGTGACCTCCTGTCTTTTTATCTGTGGATTTACTTCTCAGCAATCTGCCGCGTATGCTGACAGGACGTCAGAAGCTACTGCAGGGCCATTGTCGACTCTAGTTACTTGAATGGAAGAAACAGCAGTTCTGCTTTTGAAGACAGCTCACCCCTGTGCTTCCACCATCAAATCCGCCACCAAGAGCAGGTAAACAGCAGTATTGACATACTCTTCTTTCGAAAAGCAGTCCCTGGGTGACAGAAATGGAAAGCAAGCAACAAGACTACACTAAAAGAGACCACTACCTAAATCTACCGTTGGACGTTCATTTAATGCATCTGATGGACCTTCAACATTTGGGGTTACTAACAAGAAGTTCTTCGTAAGAAAGAATCAGAGAGCCACGGAGCAACAGAATCACAGTGAGAAAGAGTCCGATTCAAGCGTTGAGGAAATCATGTTGAAATACAGACGGAAGAAACTGATACCAGTTCTCTGCGTCCCTGAGAACGCAGAACCCACAGATAAAACGGTCCTTTAAACGAAGTAGTGTAATCGAAACTCAAACAACACAATACTTTGCAGTGCGACTTAAATCTTTATTCTTCGTCAGTTAAAGTAGGCGCTTAACACTATAAGACAACCTACCGAGATATCCGCTCGCAGCATACCAAGCGAGAAGCGCTAAGTTACAGTGTACACAAAACATTTCTGACGGTAAAGCGCCGGTGCATTTTATTACTCAGAGTGACGGGGTATATGTTGAGGCAAACAAATAAAATAGTACCGTAACTTGCAGCGATGAAGTTAACGAATGTGCGAGCACGCTTTAGAGGATAATGTCATTGCCACACAAAAGAATTAATTTGGGAGTTTGCTTTCGAAATATATTTTTTTTTTGTACCGTAGAAGTTGTTCGGTGTCTAAAACCAGAGCAGAAACCGCACAGCAATGTCAGGGGAAAACGGCTGGTGGTGTGAAAACACGCCTGGCGCATGACGCACCACGTAACAAATCTCTCCACAGACAAAAGAAAGTCGAGAACTGAAGCCGACTGTGCGGCAGACGCGGAGACAAAAGAATGCCGCACAATCGACTCCCTGACGCAAGGGGCGGCGCGCACAAAGGACGTGTCTTAAATGAGAAGAAAGGGAGAAAACACGACGGCGGCCGGGCGCAGATCCTGTTAGCTCGCACGGCTGTGCTGATGCTGGGCAGGCTGAAAACATTGCAGTGAATAGGGAGCTGCGCTGACAGAGATACGAACTGTACATTTCCACTACGTATAGCGTCACACCATGGGAAAGAAGCACTAATAAATTTAGCTCTTTCGGAAACAACGTCCTTAAGTCGACATACACATGCGTTGATATACACGGTGATTCAGCTTTCCTACCGATGTCGTTTCAGGCAACCTGCTATGTTGATTCTGGCATTCAAAAACCACACGCGAGATTTTCATATTCTCTCGTTCGCTACGCGTATGCTAGTAGTCTTACAGAAATAATGAACAGGGCCCCCTTTTTGTAGAAAGTATAACTTAGTTAAAGTTTGTGTTGGGGTACGTTTCGTGTTTTCAAGAAAATGTGAGCTCCAAACGCACCTTCATCCCCACACTCATACTTCACCTATCAGGATTTATGGTATATTAATCGTGGTACTTCCACCTACGACTGTACAAAGAATTCCATCTATACGAACTATGCCCGATAGTCGCCCTTTTTTGATCGGGCTAACTACCAGCAAAAACAGGTATTTCGTTGGTAATAGTATTTTAAACGAGCCAGCGAGAGCAATGAAAGAAAAACGACAATTGCAAACGTTAGGGCTAAAATTAATTACGTCCACAATTCGATCCAGACTTAACTCTTATAAGCATGTGAGAGGCAAGGGGACTCACACTAATGAAGCACCCCAGCATGTGAGAGGCAAGGGGACTCACACTAATGAAGCACCCCATGGGAACATAATTCTGTTCTGTCCATGTAGTTGTTACTCGGTAACGCTAAAAGTAGGATAAGTGCATTTTGTACAAAAGTAGCTTAATTTGGCGTAACGAAAGAATTGGCTTACATTTTTTATCGATTTGATGCGTCTTTCTCGGGTAATTCTAAATAAATCAGAGTTCTTCCCCAATTTTTATATTTCTCGATTTCAGCGCCATCTGCCAATGGTTTAAAAAAATGTTTAAGACAAAACTTGATTACCTTTTTATGGAGAGTCCGAATCTGCAATAAAAATGAGTGTTTCCATTTAAGATTTAAAAGTTGCCCCTCGCCCAACCCAAGGGGGCGGGGGCTGGAGGTCACATGTAGTATCATTTGATGGCCCCCTTGGAGCTTATGAACTTGTCTACCAACTATATTTACCTGATGTATAGATTTCGAGATAATCTTATCCGAAACTTCAGATGGACAACCCTGTATAACAATGTGGGTTGCATAAAACGACATCGGTAGGAGCAAATGAATCACCTTTCATACAGATCAATTCAAGATATCGTCAGTCTGTTTACATCCTAATGAATGTGACAAAGTCATACCTAAAATGAAGGTTAGTATCTTTTTACAACTTTAATAATTATCTAGACATCTGTGAGAATCTCGCATTCTGAAATGAAACGATAGTAATTTCAATTTCTAGCTTCGTAGTTCTAAAACAATGTTTCACTGTTGAAAATGCGGTAAGTACCTTCGGAGAAATTACAATATTTAGAACACAGGATTCTACAGTTTTGCGCATGAAAGCTAGTATTGTCTTAATTAGAATTTAGTGTTGTTATAACTCAGCTTATTTCGCTAAGGCCTTCCAGCGTCAAGCGCCTGTTTTCATGTATCTGTAAGGTTGCAGAGAAATAAGCTGAGTTATCTAATATGTGTAGAAATCAGCATCGCTACCGTTGCTCTTGTCATGGATGTATAATGAGCGAAGTTATCATGAGGTTACAGACTTCTTACGTCCGCCATCTTAGCTGCCCCAAACATTAGCTTCTGGTGGAAGTGCTTTGATAAAAAAATTCCAGCTTTGGTCGTTTTCGGGTGTAATTATAGTTCTCATTGTTGTCTAACGTGTAAAGGAAATCACATTTCACTCGTAAATGGACTCAGTCAAGCGAAATTTTTTTCATACATATATTTTAGTTGTATTGTTTACTTTACTGCAGTCGTTTTAGTTATGTCATTCGACGATTTTAGATTTTCTTTAATTACAACTGGAAAAGCTCTCTGGGTGACTTCTGTAAGAAGGAATGTTTGCAAACCAACCAAATATCGTACAATACTTTCGTGAAAGCGTACATGGACCGATGCCGCTGTGGCCGAGCGGTTCTAGGCGCTTCAGTCTGCAGCCGCGTGACCGCTAAAGTCGTAGGTTTGAATCCTGCATCGGGCATGGATGTGTGTGATGTCCTTAGGTTAGTTAGGTTTAAGTAATTCTAAATTCTAGGGGACTGATGACCTCAGATGTTAAGTCCCATAGTGCTCAGAGCCATTTGAAGCATTTGGTACATGGACCGAACATCAGTTCCACCAGTCAATAATAACAAAAATGCTGGATTATGAAAAACCTTTTCACATCACATACTTTTCTTGATTTTTAGACAAAAAGGATGTTATACTAATAAAGCCAAATGAGTCATGTTGCGGCCTGGCGGGGGCGGTCGTCTGTGTTGTTGTTTACGCCATCGTTCAGTCTACCTGCCTCGATAGGATTCTTGCCGATGTTCCTTCACTCTGTGGTAGCAGATACGTGCTAGGCAGTGTAAAGCAGCGTTGATGCAACCTCCACCTAATACTTACCACACAGAGGCTGCGTAACTCTAGCTGAACGTCAGTACCTAAAAGTTCATGATTAAAAAATCGGGCGTTAGGGATATTCAGTCTACTTGCAGAAAAGCGTTTAAAATTAGATTAACTCTGTATTTAATATGGTGAAACATTATCATTGAAAGCTCACTGTCTGTATAACAAAGCCGGCCGAAGTGGCCGTGCGGTTAAAGGCGCTGCAGTCTGGAACAGCAAGACCGCTACGGTCGCAGGTTCGAATCCTGCCTCGGGCATGGATGTTTGTGATGTCCTTAGGTTAGTTAGGTTTAACTAGTTCTAAGTTCTAGGGGACTAATGACCTCAGCAGTTGAGTCCCATAGTGCTCAGAGCCATTTGAACCATTTTTTTGTATAACAAATATTCACTCGAAAAAGCAGCCAGAATTTTAGCAAGTCCGACCCTACGAATTTTCACGTTCTACCAGTCACAGACCCACAACTATTCGCGAGTTAAACATTCGGACGTTTCAGTGGTTCTCTTCGTAAGAAGTGCTCACCAAAATATTCGAACAGAGCACGAAACACGACATGCGGAATTGTTACTACGACCAGAAAGTTCACACGCTCATATATCTCAAACTATTTAACTTAGAAACACCAAACTTTCTTTAAAGTGTTCGTAACTCCAATCGCTTCAGTCACGATATGTTCGAACCGAAATTAGCTCACTATTTCCTCATATTACAGGGTATTTTTAAGGAGCGCTCTAACATCGTGTATCCGTAGGCCGGCTAGCAAGCGACTCTCTCGAGGTACCCTCCATTCGCTCGGAAACAGTTTAATTCTGATTGGCTGTTGATCTAAACGACCAATCACAACGTTCCTTCCTGATCATTCACGCGGCAAATCTTGACTTATCCAAAACTAGTGTGATAGTAATTAATGTCAGCAAAACATCAAATTCTTGTATTATGCTTCATCAAAATAAGCAAAGTGCGAAATATTCTTCAAGTTGATAAATAAACTTACTCTGCCTCTAACTTCCATCTTGGCTGCTTTTATACAAAAGCATGCACACAGAGACATACGTCACCTGAATTGTGGTTGCAACATATAACTTTCCCACAGTTCGTTTGTACAAGATTTTATGTAAAATGATATATTAAATTTCATCGTATGTTCCACATACAGTCTCTCAATCATTCTCACGCCGTCGCACAACAAAATATAATCAAATAATAATTTTGACCGATTTTTGTATTACATCTGTTTTCAGAAATGAATAATTCAAAGTGACTAAAGTTTTAAAAAGAAAATTCTAATTAATTGATTTTTTTGCACTGATCACTTTTTACTGGCTTCAAATGATAATGAAAGTCAATCTCTTATTGTTGGTCCTGAATTGGTTAAAAAAATTAGGACTTTTAGGTAATTCTCTTTATATCCGGAACTATAATAAATAAAAATCTGAAATTTTGACAGCATCATTCCATTAAAAACAAAAGGCTATGTACCGAATTTGAAGAAAATCGCATAATAACTAATATGGATTATTTAGATTCGTAGAGGGTATGAATCTTCGTCTCGACCGAATGTTACGCATGTTACGCCATGCACTTCTCACGGCAGGCAGCGTCAGCTGTGCTGTGAGCAGAGCGAAAGAAAACATAGCCATCCTGCAGCCACCGTACTAGACGGCTGCGTGTCTTACTGCAACGAATGCCATCTCCTAATAACTTGCTGCGTTACAATGTTACTAGATAAAATATTCACTGAAGACCACAAGAACTTCTTCCTAATACTGTGTTATGCACGGAAGCACCGCGATAATTACTATTTGAAACACTTGTTGCCTGCACAAGACAAAATTAAGAACAAGAAGGAATAGTAAATTGTAGTCCGCTAATTCCTTTGGGCGTTTAGCACGGCGGGGCCAGCTTCAGAGCAACGTACAGCGTAAGTTTGGAGCGCCACTTCTTCTTACCGTACCTGAATAGTTCCTGCATCACAGACATCGACTCTGGTAGTATACGGCAGCTCCGTGACTTCTACCAAATAAAATACCACACGGGGTACGGATCACTTCCGATTCCAGAGATATGTCAAGCGGCAACAAACTACATTCTCAAGGACAAAATGAGGTTACAATGCCTCTCACCTCATTCTTTGATTGAAAATGGAAGGATTGGCGTTCAGATCGCCAACCGGCCATCTACAGTGATGTTTCCGGTGGTCTTCCTGTCTCACGTGAAGTAAATCTCACGATGATAACTGTGATAAGGACGGTTCGTATCATTAGCCATTCTTGTTCCATGTGGATTGGTGCCACTTTCCTCGTGATATCGTTGTCGACAAGACGTGGAATCGAGTTTCTCTTTCATTCTTCCCAGGGATCCACACATATTATCGACGTGATGCACTCGATACTTTACTGGGTGGCTTATATGTCAGCCTGGCTAGATATAACTTACTTGCGTAGGTAACCGTAAATACTGTGTGTATAGTGTGGCGTCATGTCTGCCAAACATTCACATCCAGCAGACGGATCACCACCAACAGATCCACCTGGATGGGACACTATGATTTAGAGCGGAACACAGGGATTGAGCGATCAGTAACCTCACGCCACCACCTCTCCTCCAGTTTCCAGCCAAAAACTGGCGCAGAAACTTTCCTGAACCCTCTATGATCAAATCCTGAGCAACGGCGACGTATTTTATAAATTATACAAAAGATAGTATTGTTATGGCTAGAAACTGGAACTTCTACGAATTAAATTCGCGTTTAGAACATTCACTCTTTTGAAAAAAAAAAAAAAAAAAAAAAAACTAGAGAATGCGCCAGAAGGAACACTTGCGTGATGTCACGCAAACCAGCAGTACCCCCAGTTCCCCTTACTTCCCCTCCCCCCTCCCTACTCAACCCCTCTACCTCTACCCCGCCGCCGGCCGGTGTGGCCGTGCGGTTCTAAGCGCGTCAGTTTGGAACCGCGTGACTGGTACGGTCGCAGGTTCGAATCCTGACTCGGGCATGGATTTGTGTGATGTCCTTAGGTTAGTTAGGTTTAAGTAGTTCTAAGTTCTAGGGGACTGATGACCTGAGATGTTGTCCCATAGTGCTCAGAGCCATTTGATTTTTTCTACCCCGCCGTCATGGCCCAATACCCAGCTGGAGGAACACTGTGTAGCGGTCCAGTTACGTTCATTACTTTGTTCTCCAATAAAATATTAATTTGAAAGACAAAGCTAGCAAAATATTACACACATCAATAAGAGTTTTGCATCACCCCGGTCCCAGAACTCCTAAAGACAGACGTTCACTGTGGATATTGCATCACAAACACAGTCTCATTGACTGTTCAGAGATGTCACTCACCCAAAGGTGAAAACAACCATGCACGAGCAGCGCCTATTAGACGGAGGGGGGTTTTGCGGCCGATCAGTTCCAGTCATTCCACCAGGAAGGAGGTACACGGCTCGTGTTGTCTGTAGCTCAACCATGCCTAGACGATCAATACCGCGGTTCGATCGCGTCCGCATTGTTACTTTGTGCCAGAAAGTGCTCTCAACAAGGGAAATTTTCAGGCGTCTGGGAGTGAACCAAAGAGATGTTGTTCAGACATGGAGGAGATACAGAGAGACAGGAGCTGTCGATGACATGCCTCGCTCAGGCTGCCAAATGGCTAATACTACAGTGGATGACGGCTACCTACGGATTACGGCTCGGAGGAACCCTGACAGCAACGCCACCATATTGAATAAAGCTTTTCGTGTAGCCACAGGATGTCGTGTTACGACTCAAACTGTACGCAATAGGCTGCATGATGCGCACCTTCACTCCCGACGTCCAAGGCGAGGTCCATTTTTGCAACCACGACACCATGCAGCGCGTCTCAGATGGGCCCAACAACATGCCGAATGGACCGCTCAGGATTGGCATCACATTCTCTTCACCGATGAGTGTAGCATATTCCTTCAACCACACAATCGTCGGAGTCGTGTTTGGAGGCAACCTGGTCAGGCTGAATGGCTTAGGCACACAGTCCATCGAGTGCAGCAAGGTGGAGGTTTCCTGATGTTTTGGGGTGGCATTATGTGGGACCGACGTACGCCGCTGGTGGTCATGGAAGGCGCTGTAACGGCTGATTGCTATCCTCCGACCGATAGCGCAAGCATATCGGGAGCATATTGGCGAGGCATTCGTCTCCATGGACGACAATTCACGTCCCACATTGTGCACATCTTGTGAATTACTTCCTTCAGGATAACGACATCATTCATCTAGAAAATCGTTCAAATGGCTCTGAGCACTATGGGACTTCTATGGTCGCCGGCCGTGGTGGCCAAGTGGTTAAAGGCGCTACAGTCTGGAACCGCGCGGCCGCTACGGTCGCAGGTTCGAATCCTGCCTCGGGCATGGATGTGTGTGATGTCCTTAGGTTAGTTAGGTTTAAGTAGTTCTAAGTTCTAGGGGACTGATGACGTTAGAAGTTAAGTCCCATAGTGCTCAGAGCCAGCCACTTCTATGGTCATCAGTCCCGTAGAGCTTAGAACTACTTAGACCTAACTAACCTAAGGACCTCACACACATCCATGCCTGAGGCAGGATTCGAACCTGCGGCCGTAGCGGTCGCATGGTTCCAGACTGTAGCGCCTAGAACCGCTCTGCCACTCTAGCCGGCACTCAAATAGAGTGGCCAGCATGTTATCCAGACATGAACCGTAACGATCATGCCTGGGATAGATTGGAAACGGCTGTTTATGGATGACGTGATCCTCCAACCACTCGGAGGGATCTACGCCGAATCGCCGCTGAGGAGTGGGACAGTCTAGACCAACAGTGACCTTATAAACTTGTGGATAGTATGCCACGACAAATACAGGCATGATACTAAAATGTAGACTTTATGTCCATTATAATTATCCGGCCTGTTATGCCGTGGTCGGTTGATGAATCCTGTGATGATTCCCACGTTTCGTCTCCGACTACGGGAGACATCTTCTAGGGGGTCCATACCTCGATGGAAGGTCCAACACACCCACTGGCTCGCTACTGACTGCTGCTAAATTCTGTGTCCGCGCCCTCCCGCGCCGTGGCGTGACGTCACGTGTTTTGAAAACGTCAGTGCAATTGGCCGCTGTCCGTCGCCGTCGATCGCCGTTGCCATCACCCACTAGTGGACGGGTGGTACACATCTTCTTTAACACCGGCATCCATATACCGTTTAATTTCACGCCCTCCTCCTTTCGGTTGAAATTATTTGGCTGTTTAGCGATTTCGATTGCCTCCCTGTAGAGTCTTTCGTAATATCCGCTTGTGGCTGCTAGTACTTGCGTCTCCTCGAAACGAATATTGTGGTTCCCTGGCTGGAAAGCATGCACCGCAACAGCTGATCGTTCCGTTTCTCCTCTTCTACAATTTCCCTTGTGCTCTTCCAAACGTTTAGAAACAGTTCTTTTGGTGGTACCCACATAAACATCACCACAGCTGCATGGGATCCTATACACTCCAGCTTTTTCCAATGGTTTGCGAGCGTCCTTGGCAGGCTTAAGGTATTCCTGTATCTTCCTGGTGGGCTTGTAAATTACGGTAATGTTCCGCTTCGTCAAGATCCTCCCTATTCTTTCCGTTACATTTTTAACAAACAACAGGAAAACCATAGATTTTGCAGTAGCCTGTACGTCAGTATGATTTCTGCGTGGCTGCCTCAACGCACGTTTTATTTCGGCGGACGAATATCCGTTCTTCATTAGTGCATTGTGGAGATGTTCCATCTCTTCGTCGAACAACTAAGGTTCACAAATATATCTAGCTCTGTCCGCTAACGTCTTGATATCACCCCGCTTGTGTTGTGGGTGGTGGTTCGAATCCCGGTGCAAATAACGGTCCGTGTGCGTGGGTTTGCGGTACACTGTGTGGCCCAAACTACCATTTTCGTTTGTAAAAACAAGCACATCGAGGAAATGTAATTTGCCGTCTACCTCCTCCTCCATTGTAAACTGAATTCTCGAGTTTATACTGTTCAGATGTTCGTGGAACCGGCTTAGTTCCTCCCTACCATGTCTCCACAGCAAAAACGTGTCATCCACGTATCGGAACCATACATTTGGTTTTTTCTGGCAGTACCTAATGTCTGTTCTTCGAATTTCTCCATAAAGAAATTTGCAATTACGGGTCTTAGGGGGCTTACCATAGCCACGCCATCCGTTTGCTACGGACCCCCTTGAAGATGTCTCCCGCACTCGGAGACGAAACGTTGGGAATCATCACAGAATTCATCAACCGACCACGGCATAACAGCCGGATAATTATAATGTACATGATATTTCCGGCCGTGAAAGTCTAAATTTTAGTATCAGACGCCTCTACGGGGAGGAGATGTCAAGAGAAGTGCGACGCCTGGAAGGACTCCAGAAGAAGAGAGTGCAGCTTTTGTGTTCCCTCACATTCCTGTCTCGTTGCAGAGCCGTCGGCGTTATACCGAAGTTTCTGAAGATAAAGCGACGGTTCTATTCGGGAAAGGCACAACGCATTTTCAAACGGACTGAGGAGGCCTTACTACGAGAGCGCATTCAGCAGACCCGACGGGACTTGGCAAGTACAAACTGTAAGTTAATGTCTCTCCATATTACGATCATTAATAAACTGTGCAGCGGTGACTGGGATGAAATTGATAGGCTACTGCATGATGCCATGGGGAAGCGTATGTTGACAACGTCTAGTAGACAGAAGAAGAAGTTTGATAATTTGCTACCTAATCAGATTGTTCGGAATTTAGACGTTTCCCGGACCATTATCAATTTGTCCAAACGTTCGTTATCTGACGATGAGACATCTGTGCTTGCCAAGGGAGGAAATTTTGCTGCTAGTCCGCGTTTTGTGCCCACGGAAGAAATTATAGCCAGTGTAGAAGCAGGAATTCGCAGTGTGGATTCTGTAACAGCTGAAGTAATCCGTATAGAAACAGTGAGAATATTAGCCAATGCAAAACCGCCGAAAAGTAATATAACTGTGGGTGAGAGAAGAGCTTTAAAACTCCTGAATGACAACGATAGTATTTTGGTTCTCCCAGCTGACAAAGGAAGCGCAACGGTGGTTATGGATCTGGTCGACTATCAGAGTAAACTTACTGATCTACTGGATCCGCAAGCATATAGGAAGCTGAATAAGGACCCCACTAACAACGTTCTCAGAACTGTGTCGCGGTTAATAAAAACGTCCTCCATTGAAGAGAGTGTACAGAAAGGTCTCTGCAATTCGATTGCGCTACCACCGAGGCTTTATGGATTGCCCAAAATTCATAAAGAAAATGTGCCGTTAAGACCGATACTAAGTGCCATTGGTTCGCCCACCTACTCGTTAGCCAAGTTTTTGACTACGCCGTTAAAACCACATGTGGGTCGTTCGGACTCTTATATAAAGAATTCGGCACATTTCATCAGCAGGTTGAATGGCATAGTGGTCCAGCCGAAGGACATATTGCTCAGCTTCATTGTGGTATCACCGTTTACCATGGTTTCACTTAATGATGTATTGGAACAGCTGGATCGAATTTTTCCTGCCGATATTTTAGAACTGTTTAAGTGTTGTTTGACGACCACATACTTAAAGTGGAATGAACAGTTATATGAGCAAACGGATGGCGTGGCTATGGGAAGCCCCCTAAGTCCCGTAATTGCAAACTTCTTTATGGAGAAATTCGAAGAACAGGCCTTAGGTGCTGCCAGCAAAAAACCAAATGTATGGTTCCGATACGTGGATGACACGTTTGTGCTGTGGAGACATGGTAGGGAGGAACTAAGCCGGTTCCACGAACATCTGAACAGTATAAACTCGAGAATTCAGTTTACAATGGAGGAGGAGGTAGACGGCAAATTACATTTCCTCGATGTGCTTGTTTTTATAAACGAAAATGGTAGTTTGGGCCACACAGTGTACCGCAAACCCACGCACACGGACCGTTATTTGCACCGGGATTCGAACCACCACCCACAACAGAAGCGGGGTGATATAAAGACGTTAGCGGACAGAGCTAGAAATATTTGTGAACTGAGTTGCTCGACGAAGAGATGGAACATCTCCACATACAATGGAGGAGGAGGTAGACGGCAAATTTCATTTCCTCGATGTGCTTGTTTTTAGAAACGAAAATGGTAGTTTGGGCCACACAGTGTACCGCAAACCCACACACACGGACCGTTATTTGCACCGGGATTCGAACCACCACCCACAACACAAGCGGGGTGATATCAAGACGTTAGCGGACAGAGCTAGAAATATTTGTGAACCTGAGTTGCTCGACGAAGAGATGTAACATCTCCCCACTGCACTAATGAAGAACGGATATTCGTCCGCCGAAATAAAACGTGCGTTGAGGCAGCCACGCAGAAATCATACTGACGTACAGGCTACTGCAAAATCTAAGGTTTTCCTGCCGTTTGTTAAAAATGTAACGGAAAGAATAGGGAGGATCTTGACGAAGCGGAATATTACTGTAATTTACAAGCCCACCAGGAAGATACAGGAATACCTTAAGCCTGCCAAGGACGCTCGCAAACCATTGGAAAAAGCTGTAGTGTATAGGATCCCATGCAGCTGTGGTGATGTTTATGTGGGTACCACCAAAAGAACTGTTTCTAAACGTTTGGAAGAGCACAAGGGAAATTGTAGAAGAGGAGAAACGGAACGATCAGCTGTTGCGGTGCATGGTTTCCAGCCAGGGAACCACAATATTCGTTTGGAGGAGACGCAAGTACTAGCGGCCACAAGCGGATACTACGAAAGGCTCTACAGGGAGGCAATCGAAATCGCTAAACAGCCAAATAATTTCAACCGAAAGGAGGAGGGCGTCAAATTAAACGGTATATGGATGCCGGTGTTCAAGAAGATGTGTACCACCCGTCCAGTAGTGGGTGATGGCAACGGCGATCGACGGCGACGGACAGCGGCCAATTGCACTGACGTTTTCAAAACACGTGACGTCACGCCACGGCGCGGGAGCGCGCCGACACGGAATTTAGCGGCAGTCAGCAGCGAGCCAGTGTTGTGTTGGACCTTCCATCGAGCTACGGACCCCCTTGAAGATGTCTCCCGCAGTCGGAGACGAAACGTTGGGAATCATCACAGAATTCATCAACCGACCACGGCATAACAGCCCGGATAATTATAATGGACAAAATACAGGCGTGCATCAGTGCAAGAGGACGTGCTAGTGGGTATTAGAGTTACCGGTGTGTACAGCAATCTGGACCACCACCTCTGAAGATCTCGCTGTATGGTGGTACAACATGCAATGTGTGGTTTTCATCAGCAATGAAAAGGTCGCAAATGATGTTTATGTTGCTCACTATTCCAATTTTCTATACATGTTCATGAACTCTCGGAATTGAGGTGATGCAAAACTCTTTTTTATGTGTGTGTTTTGGAACTGATGCTGAGTGACGGTAGAATGGCGACACATGAGGAAAAATTATTTTATTAATATTTCTGTCCCGTAAGAACATCCGAACCGCCACCCAGGTTCAAATTGCCGAGACTGCAGTGCCGTGAGAACTATTGTGGAGGTAGCGGGAGGGCGAAACACTGGGCTAAGAGGCATGAGATTCACAAGCCGCCGATTTCCTAAAAAAACAAGACAATTAAGATATTGTGCTAGTGACTTTGTATTGTATTCGTTCTAGATTGGCGTGATTATATTTGCGCCAGGATAGGGCTATTGCGTTTATTATTAATATTTTCTTAGAGACTGTTAGGAAGTTGTAACTACGAGGTATACTGCCGATAATAGAGGATGAGCAAAATAGTAGCGGACAGCAAAATACACTGTAAGACAAAAAAAGCGACGCACCACGAAATAATTATCCGAATGGGATGGAAATCAATAAATGTTGTAACCACCCCTCAGAAAAATTTACCGTAACCTCCCAACAAAATTCGTTCCCATTTAACCTTCGCACAAAATTCATTCACATTTAGTGTAACCTCAGATCAAAATTTCTTTCCCATTTAACGCGCCCACAAAATTCTTTTCTCATTTAATGTAAGCTCAAAACAGAAAAATTCCTAAATCTCTCAACAGTAAAAAATTATAATTATGTTATTCACATTCAGTGTAATGTCCCAACAAAAATAAATAAATAAATAAATTCAGTAACCTGGTGATAATACAATGTAACTAACCTCTCAATTAAATTGTCACTCACTTATAACTTTTCAACAATTGACTGTGAATTTTGGACGTCAGCAGTGCTGCGTCATGGCCCTGAAAGATCATTCTGAATAGAAAAAAGAAAAATTGTTACCTCAATGAAGTCGCCGGATAACGCATATATATCTGCTCTTAAAATAATGCTGTCTGGCACAGCCCTGTGCAATGCTGGCCGATAGATTTGTCATTTATGATAGGAAGCAACTGATTTTTCTTTTGCAACAATCGGGATGATCATGGATGGGAGAGATTAGTAAATTCTTTAAACTGAAATGAATGGTTACTAAAAGTTACTTTTTATGAGAAAGATTATTATTACGAGATTTTTAAAACATTTACATGGGACTTGTGATTACTACATATGCGCGAGGCTGCTTTTTACCTTATACAATAATACTCAGGCTCCGGTATCGCTGCACCGCGACCGGCCACCCAACACGATACACCAGACCAGACCAGAGCAGACTCCAGACTAGCAACAACTTACTGCTACAGCTACACAGTTCGTACTGCAGTCAACACTGTTCTCTGGTCAGCGATTCTCTTATACCTTGCATATCGCAGGCAGCGCATGAGCAATACATCGAAATTACATCTGCTCGGACCTCTTACAATGTATGTACATGTGCAGACAATCAAATCATTCCAGTTTCAGAAAAAAATGGATGATTTATTCAAGAGGAGGACTTCACAAATTGAGCAAGTCAATAACGTGCTGGTCCAACTCTGGCCATATACAAGCAGATATTCGACTTGGCATTGGCTGATAGAGTTGTTAGATGTCCTCCTGAGGAGTATCGTGGCAGTCTGTGTAGTTGGGCGCCTCTAGACGTGTCTTCGCTTATCGTCACTTCGGAACGGGACTCGTTACTGAAGACAATTCTACTGCAGCATATGAGATTCCAGACCGGGTAGCAGTAGGACATCAATGTGACTGTCACTCGCCGTACGGGCCGACGACCAGGAGTGGTGGTGTGGCGTGCCGTTTACTTTCGCAGCAGGACCACTTTGATTGTCATTCCTGACATCCTTACAGCGTAGCGGTACGTCGACGATATTCTACGCCCACTTTTGCTGCCCTTCATTGCAAACCATTCTGGACTGACTTGGCCAGCAAATTAGCCAGATCTGTCCCGATTTGAGAACGTTTCAAGCATTGTGGGCAGAGCCCTCCAACTGTATCGTGATTCTGACGATCTAACGCGCTAGTTGGACAGAATGTGGGGTGTGGCACGACGTCCCTCAGAAGGACATGCAACAACTCTGTCAGTCAACACCAAGCTGAGTATGTGAAGGGCCAGAGTTGGACCAACGCGTTATTGATTTGCTCAATTTGTGAAGATCCTCCTCTTGAATAAATCGTCTAGTTTTTCTGAAACTGGAACGATTTGTTTAATACTAAAATGTAAAGTTTCACGGCCGGAAATATCATGTCCATTATAATTATCCGGGCTGTTATGCCGTGGTCGGTTGATGAATTCTGTGGTAATTCCCAACGTTTCGTCTCCGACTGCGGGAGACATCTTCAAGGGGGTCCGTAGCTTGATGGAAGGTCCAACACACACACTGGCTCGCTACTGACTGCCGCTAAATTCCGTGTCCGCGCGCCCCCGCGCAGCGGCGTGACGTCACGTGTTTTGAAAACGTCAGTGCAATTGGCCGCTGTCCGTCGCCGTCGATCGCCGTTGCCATCACCCAGTAGTGGACGAGTGGTACACATCTTCTTTAACACCGGCATCCACATACCGTTTAATTTGACGCCCTCCTCCTTTCGGTTGAAATTATTTGGCTGTTTAGCGATTTCGATTGCCTCCCTGTAGAGCCTTTCGTAGTATCCGCTCGTGGCCGCTAGTACTTGCGTCTCCTCGAAACGAATATTGTGGTTCCCTGGCTGGAAAGCATGCTCCGCAACAGCTGATCGTTCCCTTTCTCCTCTTCTACAATTTCCCTTGTGCTCTTCCAAACGTTTAGAAACAGTTCTTTTGGTGGTACCCACATAAACATCGACACAGCTGCATGGGATCCTATACACTCCAGATTTTTCCAATGGTTTGCGAGCGTCCTTGGCAGGCCTAAGGTATTCCTGTATCTTCCTGGTGGGCTTGTAAATTACGGTAATATTCCGCTTCGTCAAGATCCTCCCTATTCTTTCCGTTACATTTTTAACAAACGGCAGGAAAACCTTAGATTTTGCAGTAGCCTGTACGTCAGTATGATTTCTGCGTGGCTGCCTCAACGCACGTTTTATTTCGGCGGACGAATATCCGTTCTTCGTTAGTGCATTGTGGAGATGTTCTATCTCAGCGTGGAGCAACTCAGGTTCATAAATATTTCTAGCTCTGTCCGCTAACGTCTTGATAACACCCCGCTCCTGTTGTGGGTGGTGGTTCGAACCACCCACTACTGGGTGATGGCAACGGCGATCGACGGCGACGGACAGCGGCCAATTGCACTGACGTTTTCAAAACACGTGACGTCACGCCGCGGCGCGGGGGCGCGCGGACACGGAATTTAGCGGCAGTCAGTAGCGAGCCAGTGTGTGTGTTGGACCTTCCATCAAGCTACGGACCCCCTTGAAGATGTCTCCCGCAGTCGGAGACGGAACGTTGGGAATCACCACAGAATTCATCAACCGACCACGGCATAACAGCCCGGATAATTATAATGGACATGATTTGTTTGTCTGCACAAGTACATCAAATTTATTGATTTTCGTCCCATTCGGATAATTATTTCGTGGTGCGCCTTCGGATATGCTTCTGGCGTGACCTGTACCCTCTGTCTCTTTTGCAATCCAGTAGCTTCCTCATACATCGTAAGGCGCGACAAGCGTGCGGCCTGTGGGCAGTGCACAGTAGTCGGGCAGTCGGGCAGCGGCTACCGGACCCACTGCGGGGACAGGGCGCCAGCTGGAGGGTGGCGGGCGGCGCCGGGCGTCGCGGCGGCCATCGATCGCGTCCGACGCTGACAGACTGCCCGCCGGCGCGGCACGGGCGGCCCTCATTAAGCGGCGGCCGCGGACGCTGCGCCCCGCGTCGCCTCAGCTGTCGAGTGCTGCGGGCGGCGGGACGCGGCTACAGCTCTGCCAAGGCCGCGGCTGCAGCGCCCAGACTCGTTCCAGCTGTTGTCGATCTACTCGCTGTTCTCAGCTGGTGATGGAAGTGTGCACCGCCCCCATTCACATCGCCATCCGTCAAAGAGCAGCAGTGCACTAGTTAAAGAAAGGTAGACGCTGCAGGGTATTTGAAATTATGTGAGAGAACATCCTAGAAAGGCGCCAAACTGCTCGCGAAATGATACCTGGCAGAGAGAATGAAGTTCGACAGAAACGGGGCGTCACATTTACACCTTTTTCCCTCCCATCTAGCAACGATTGAGGTTAAAACATACAGATCCACCATTACCACACACTAAGCCGTAGAGCGGAAATTCATTATTCGAGATGCCACATTCCTGCAAGAGGTACCGGTAGAATTATTGTGATATTTGCCAACAACTTCTTCAGAAAATGTGTTAGGGCGTATAAAATTTGTTTTAAATTACTCAGCAGTTTGTGGAAGAGGCAGATTGATGCCTCAGATGGAAAAATAGTTCTGCAATTTTTAACGGATTGATTAGGTATACCTAAGTTTCAATTTAAAAAATAGATAATCTTTCCCTAACAGCTGCTTCTGTGCGGCGAACTGCATACAAATGTACACGATGAGCAAATTAAGCCTCGCATGGAAAGTACTTGATGCGTGGTAGGACAGGCAACCCAGTCACGTCATCTGCACCTTGGGCAGGTGGAGTAAGCTGAGTTGCCTATTTTAAGGTGTATGAACTACTTTCCGAGGGGGGTTTGTTTTACCCACTACGTGTATAATCGGGACATTTGATCTCTGTCTTAGCAACTGCGAGTAGTCCTCCACAGACGAGCTGTTCTTGTGTACGACTGCCATACGAAGACATGGATGTTGATTACCGTCCCCACTAAGATTTGGCCACTGATGCTGGGAATGGGAAGGAATGCACAGATGTCACATCGGAGAATTGAGCAGCTATCTGGAGCAATGAGATTATTGAGAAACTGAAGTAACATCTCAGGACGTCAAGGTATATGGAGTCAAGTTCTTTGTGCTAACTGAGAAGCATAAAGCCACATGAGGGACAAAGTAACAACGATGTAAGACGATGAATAGCACATACAACGTGATCCCTAGTGAAAAAACGCCGTTTCAGTCGTGACTAAGACCTCTGAAGAAAAAATATTTTTCAAAATACTTTACTTCTCGCTATAATCACTTAAAACGGATTCTCACTCACAAGCACACGTACCAAGTGGACATTGTATCGTGGACTGTGAGGAACCAGAAACAAAATGAAATTTGGTAAGTTTGAAATGTGGAACAGACCAGTTGTGGAAAGACTGACAACGAAAGTGCTAAGGAGGTTCTGCGCAGAATAGGCGAGTAATGTATGTATAACAAAAAGCGGGGACCGGATGGTAAGGCGTATGTTAACATATCAGGGAGTATATTCCACAGAACGCCGCCATTTCGAGGAAACCAGAGATGTAGACACTGGCACAGGAGAGGAATTCGAGCCGTAAGTGAAGGTGATTGGCAGTTCCGAAGCTAAACTAAAATGAAATTAAACGCCTTATGCCATTTTTTTCCTCACAAACCAAGGGATAGAGTACAGCCGCCTAGTGGAAAGGCTGTTCAGGGGTGTTCTTCTGTGCACACTGCGTCCTTTTCTTGCAAATAAGTGAGAGTTGTATCGTATGTGTGTTTGTGCAATGTAGTTGAGTGTAATGGACGCTTATACATCGCCGTGTTACACACTCCTGGAAATGGAAAAAAGAACACATTGACACCGGCGTGTCAGACCCACCATACTTCCTCCGGACACTGCGAGAGGGCTGTACAAGCAATGATCACACGCACGGCACAGCGGACACACCAGGAACCGCGGTGTTGGCCGTCGAATGGCGCTAGCTGCGCAGCATTTGTGCACCGCCGCCGTCAGTGTCAGCCAGTTTGCCGTGGCATACGGAGCTCCATCGCAGTCTTTAACACTGGTAGCATGCCGCGACAGCGTGGACGTGAACCGTATGTGCAGTTGACGGACTTTGAGCGAGGGCGTATAGTGGGCATACGGGAGGCCGGGTGGACGTACCGCCGAATTGCTCAACACGTGGGGCGTGAGGTCTCCACAGTACATCGATGTTGTCGCCAGTGGTCGGCGGAAGGTGCACGTGCCCGTCGACCCGGGACCGGACCGCAGCGACGCACGGATGCACGCCAAGACCGTAGGATCCTACGCAGTGCCGTAGGGGACCGCACCGCCACTTCCCAGCAAATTAGGGACACTGTTGCTCCTGGGGTATCGGCGAGGACCATTCGCAACCGTCTCCATGAAGCTAGGCTACGGTCCCGCACACCGTTAGGCCGTCTTCCGCTCACGCCCCAACATCGTGCAGCCCGCCTCCAGTGGTGTCGCGACAGGCGTGAATGGAGGGACGAATGGAGACGTGTCGTCTTCAGCGATGAGAGTCGCTTCTGCCTTGGTGCCAATGATGGTCGTATGCGTGTTTGGCGCCGTGCAGGTGAGCGCCACAATCAGCACTGCATACGACCGAGGCACACAGGGCCAACACCCGGCATCATGGTGTGGGGAGCGATCTCCTACACTGGCCGTACACCACTGGTGATCGTCGAGGGGACACTGAATAGTGCACGGTACATCCAAACCGTCATCGAACCCATCGTTCTACCATTCCTAGACCGGCAAGGGAACTTGCTGTTCCAATTGGACAATGCACGTCCGCATGTATCCCGTACCACCCAACGTGCTCTAGAAGGTGTAAGTCAACTACCCTGGCCAGCAAGATCTCCGGATCTGTCCCCCATTGAGCATGTTTGGGACTGGATGAAGCGTCGTCTCACGCGGTCTGCACGTCCAGCACGAACGCTGGTCCAACTGAGGCGCCAGGTGGAAATGGCATGGCAAGCCGTTCCACAGGACTACATCCAGCATCTCTACGATCGTCTCCATGGGAGAATAGCAGCCTGCATTGCTGCGAAAGGTGGATATACACTGTAGTAGTGCCGACATTGTGCATGCTCTGTTGCCTGTGTCTATGTGCCTTTGGTTCTGTCAGTGTGATCATGTGATGTATCTGACCCCAGGAATGTGTCAATAAAGTTTCCCCTTCCTGGGACAATGAATTCACGGTGTTCTTATTTCAATTTCCAGGAGTGTATTTGTGTTGTATGATGAAGGCGGGAGAATAGAGAGGGTGAAACCCAATGTCAAAACACAGGCTATTCCTCTCGAAGAGCACTTAGGGGGCAGCCGAGCTTAGTGTCCTCAGCCGAGCGACGGTTCACCATCAACAGTGTCACGGGCCCCCACTTCATGAGACACAATAGAAAGGTTTGAAGTTTAATGGGGGACGCTGACGCAAAGATAGGTGATCAGTGACTTTTGCAACCATTTCTGCTTCCCTTGCCGACCGGATACCGACAGTAATAGTTTCATGGACATCCCAGATTCGGATGAAGTGAATTCTGAGTGGGGTGCCAGCGCACAAGAGTGTGTCAGTGCCTTGGGCTACGCAGGTCGGTGCTCTGTGCTATTGGCCAGGACAGTGGGGAACTTCCGTGCTGGTGTCCATAGGGCAGCGGAAGACGGGACGATATATATGTTGATCGGTCATGGTTCACCAGGTCGTAGTACTACATATAATTAGCCATGTATTTTATGCCTCATCTGCGTCATATTGAATTCCACCTATCCGTTTATTCAGCCCCGATAGCTAAACCTTAGGCCCGTCTTGCATTGCTGGCCCGCAGGGAGCTGTACGTGTTTAAGTCCACTGCTACTTTTCTTGTGGGGCCTAGTCGGATTCCCCGCATGTTACCTGCAGTGGCCAACCAGGAGTCCTCCTTGGCGACTGACGTCACAATCTACAGGGTGAGGAGTCTGAGACAACGACAGTTAACCCTCGAGACGAAACAGAACATCACGCGCCCGCCGGCCGATTTGCGTTTTCCTCCAACGACTGTAAAGAAACTATTCGGTAAGAAAATTTGATTTTCGCAAATCTTATTGCTTCATTCATCAGCTTCATGATGAACTGCCTATCACTTCGTTATTTTTCTTCAGAGAGAGATTATCAGTGGTGAGTTGTAAATAATAATTTAAGTTCCGTTTTTACCACGTGCAAATCTGCTTCTTTCGTCAAAACACAGGCGAGTTTGAAAATATTCACGTCACTATCATTAAAATGCTGCTGAAATTGCAACAGTATAATAGAACAGCAACTGATCGGAAGACACGTCTGAACCGCGAATTTACTTTCAAAAAATTTTCTTAAAGAATTTACTAGCGATTCATCAAGAACATCAACACATTTAATCACACTAGGTGAGCGTGGAAGTAGTTGCCAGGGAGTAGCTGATGAAAATGAAATTAATTTTAAAAAAATGGGAATTTTATTCATAAAAGCCTTTTCAAAAACAGATTTAATATTTATAAGCTGAAAAGCACCCTCGAAATATCAAGTTACAATTTTATTTAGAGGCAGAAAGAACAATATTGACACTATGAGCCTTCGGGCTGAGAAGCCTGCCTGCTCCCTTTCAACACGGCCGTAGTCACGACCGCTCACAACGACCTCTGAAAGAGTACACTGGTGCAAATCTGCAACACACCAGATTACTTTAAACTAAAAATTTTAACAACTCACACAAACACATTAACTATGCACCCCGTAAGAGGGATGGAAATGGTACAAACACTCACACTAAGAAATTATTTGTTTTTAAAAGGGCTCTTACGGTGGACGGGTGGCAACTTTATAAAAATAACTATTTAAATAAAACCCATAAAATTAATACTTACATAAAATGTACAACATTCTCTACATTACACATATACCGCCTCGCAAGATGATAGGCAAGATAAAAACATATTTCACGAATTCGGCCTTTACACCTTCATTATATAACTTCGTTAACACCGATTCGACAAACATGACAGAGGCAGCTATTAACGTATGGCAGACCGACAGACAGACAGAGAGACACTAACTAACTGCCTAACAAATGCGGACGAGAAACCAACGAGCAAGCTGGGGACGGGAGACTGACCAAGAAAAAAAGTGACTGAAACAACATATCACGAATCACTCCTAATAACTGCGGTTTCTGGCGAAAGCCTGGCTCAGCATCCCCAAAACGCTCTGCCGCACCGTCCGCTGGCAGCCGCTTCAACGGACGCAGGAAGGCGCGCCGATCTCCCGTCTCACGGCGTCGCAGCTCGCCCCCACCAGACCGACGTCGTGGGTTGACTCCTGTGGCTCTCGTGTCGGCCGCGAAGCCACTACCCCTCGCTGTACGGAGCGGCCCACTGGACTCATGTGGCGACCTCACATGCGCCGACGCTCCAGGCGGACCAGTCATCTTGTGTCCCAGTGCGCGACCAACCAACCGATCGATGGATCCAACCATCAGTGCCCATTGCCTGAGCCAACACGAGCAGGCTAGCGGCCTGACACATACTAACACTCCGCACGACAGATATACACTAACTGCCTCACCAATGCGGACGAGAGACAGACCCAGACTATCTTGGCTGACCAACTGACCAGACCCGCCGACTCAGACTGCCTAGACTCCGACTGACCAACTGCCACTGGCGAGCTTATAGCGGCCCTTAAATGCACGTGAACAGGCAACTTTTCCCCTTTCTCACCACAGGGAGACACCAAAGCTCCGATTGCCACAGCCGCGCCACCGCCAGAAACGGAAGGCGACTACTTTACACTACGCGCTGCGGCGCGCTGTTCAAAACAGCAAATTATACCACGGCTCAATAGTTTACAAAACTGCCAATTATCTGTATAAAAATAAAGTGAAACTTCCTCGTATATATGGCGTTCCAAATACAAAGTAATTCTCGTTTCTTCAACTACTGATGTCGCATAAATATTACATCATTTCACCAAAAACTGTAGTCGCTTGAATATAGAAATAAATATCGACGTTCCACATATTAATTACATGACTAAATACTCTTGTCTTTGCGTACTAACATTTGCCAAAGTATTGTTTCGATATCTAAAAGTATTTACGAGATAGGAGGAATTTTCTGAATATTTTATTCTCGCTGTTTCGCTGGTGTTTGAGTTCGGGACGAAGCACTTTACATACAATTAATTTTCTCGAGATTGGTAAGAGATAGCAATATCCTTCAAAGTTTAAAGAAAAATTCCATGTGTTGGATACATTTGGTAGCAGCAACATATGAGCTCACATGCGCCAATCGCAAATTCAAAGTAACCTCGATTTTTAATTGCAAATTTTCCCATATTTTTGCAATAGTTTACTTAATCCTAAAATATTGTAATAAATATGACCATTAACGAAATAATACGCTGTTCATCATGAATCTGATGAATGAAGCTATAATATGTGCGAGAATCAAATTTTTTTCTTTACAGTCCTTTGAGAAAGATTGCAGTTCAGCCGACACATGCACTCTGCCGTTCAAGGTGACAAGCCAGCCACCTAGCTTCCGCGCCGAATCCTACACCGTGTGAGATGTGGCCGTCACGCCCCTCCCCTTCCCCCTCCCCCCTTACCCCCTCCCCCCCCCCCTTGCTTGCCGGTAAAGCTCTGTACATGGAATGTGCGGCCAACTTGCCAGTGGTCGCCATTTTGGGCCCATTGCGCCGCTGGTGATACACTGACTTCTGCAGCATACTTAGCCGTGCATATTAAAGAAGTGCACTCAACCGTTTAATGCACTGCTAAAGTGGATCAGCGACTTCAAACGGAACATCGTCGGATATTTAGCAACAAAAAATATCAACAAATTTAAGCCAAATGAGTCGAAAAGCATTTGTTGTGGCGAGCAAGAAACACTGATTTTTCCCTGCTATCCTTCATTAATGGCGAAAGCACGTTTTGCAGTTCTTGTTACAGTATCGAGTTTGAAAACCTGTATTCGTAATTAGCGTTAAACTGGTTCTATCCAATAGTCAGCAGGACAAAAGGTAACCAATATTAGTTCGCAAGTACAAGGAATAATCCATCGCTAATTTAAAGCTCTGTATCGACTTTCTTCTTGTTGCTGCTACTCGGTACTACGAAAATTCGCCTAATGTCTCTTTTATTATAAAAAATAAGACCTTGCATTCAGTAAATATGTGTGGTACCTTTGTAAATACAACTGATAAACGTGCCAATATGATTATACATGATTTATATTGTTGTCAGACCTACCCCACAAAATTTTGTCTGCAATTGTTCTGTGACATTAGGAGAATGATTACGAAAGTAATAGAGCATAAAATATTTTTAAAATGTGTTCGGACAAAACTAGGCCTACGATCAAAAGTAGGCTGTAGGAAACAGTAACAACTTTATTTGTAATGGCAACTATGTTGCAACAGTAATAATAGGCTCCTGGTAACGTTAATGGTTACTAAATGAAATGTCGTAGATTCGGTACTTGCCTAGGGCGAACAATCTTTTCTTTTTTGTAAATTACATTGTGTGGTACGAAGTACAATTTATTATTGTGAGCATCATAAATATCATTCAGGTCAAACTTTTTTTAACATCCATGATAACTTCGTAGGGTACCATTCACTATTTTTCGTTTTATGTGCTAACAGTGGTAGTTTTATCTCTAAGATTTCTATTTTGTAATTAAATTACCATTAAACATTCCTATTAGCTCTTCTAATTTTTTTTTTCTTTTGGTGTTCGAATGGTGTGGAAACTGAGTAACAGAAATAAAAAAAAGGAGACATAGGCCAAAAATGAATAAAATTAACTGAATGGTTAAGTCGAGTTCCTGCAACCTTTCCCATTGCGACCAATGTTGTCCTTCTTGTTGCATCTTCTGTACAGTTTTCCTCCCTTTTCACCTCGAAACGAACAGCCGAAAGCACAGCACTAAGGCGTTATTATATTTAAAACTTCGAAGAAACACAGCACTTCCTATGCTTCACACGTAACGCTTGGGCCCACAGTGTCTGCTAATGTCACGTGACTTGGTTTCAGGCAGTCCTGAACTGCGGACGGCGGCAAAATCAGGGGAAAAGGATGGCCACGCTTTCCTTTATACAGAGCTTTACTTGCCGGCAGCCATGCGTGCCATCTAGAAAACTTTCGGAGAACCTTACACGGTGGGAGACGGGCTTTAGGAATTCCTACGCCTAGATGTAATCACTTCTAATCTTGTAAGTGGGAGAGATGATCAGTTTTATGATTTCGGTGGGAAGGGAATTAGAGATGGTGCTCGCAAGGCTTTATCACAGTTTGCCTAACCGCAGTGATTAATGTTGTGGCAGAGTTGATAGTGATCCGTCAAACAAATGGCAGTGTTGAGCCCTGTAGCCCCTCTATAGCTTACCAGCACTATGGAAAGAAGAGTAATGTTTAGTGTACGATCGCAGACAACGTCATTAGACGCAGGATAAAAGTAAGAATTTTGCTGGACTACAAAAAGTTATCGTCCGTGACTTTTCGTGGGGAGTCATTCCGGTGTTCACCTCGAGCGACCTTAGAGGAACTGTGGGTGACCTAAATCAGGATTTGCTGGACAGGAGTTTGAACACCGATCCTCTCGAACGATGGCCTCGCTGGGTGGCACTGCCGACTCATGGCGTTGTCGGTACGCGCGCAGCCCCAGCTCGCTGAGCAGGTTCTGCCAACGACGGCGGGCCGCTGCGATTACAGACTTCGCGTGTCTCCCACCATCGACCGACCGCGCGTGTGTGTCGCCTGACGCTGCATCGACTGTAAAACTGCCCGCTGCTCCACAGGGATACTTCGGCCAGCCACTGCAGGCTAAGACACACGTTCCCGGCCACCTTTACTAAATACTTCGACAGCCACACACAAGTCAATTACGGAAATGTCATTTCTTGGCACGATAAACATTTACTACAAAATTTCCCTGTTTCAGTGGTTTCCTCCCAAGCACGAATCGTCACACCTTGTAATGTCTTGTCTGTATAGACGTGTATCTGTTGCCTTTAAGATCCTTTCACTTTCACACATCAATCTATACAGTGAAGTATGGGCCTCCCGTTTTGTCTTTAGGCTGATCCGTGATAAGACAGGCGAAAAATTAGACTAATGGAGGATTATTAGTATTTTCTCTAATTTTTATTCGCTCTCTCTCTCTCTCTCTCTCTCTCTCTCCTTTATCTATGTCCGGTTTTTGATATAATATTTCATTACGTGAAATCAGCCAAATAGAATCTCTGGTGGAGCCCTTCGTCTTAGTATTCAGCGGCAGGCTTGCTGTAAGAGATCTTTACATTTATTATTATTGTTAAGCGCTGCATTCAGTTGGGAAAATCAATCGTTTGAACAATTCGTTCCTTTTACGAAAGATTTCGAATTCCAGATGTGCACGAAGCCTTTTTGGACGATTTAACAAAGACTCGGTGATTGCAGGCTCTCTTCGACACAGCTGAAACTCCCCACTAATTACAGGGCCAACGCGAACATCAATGATTCAGACAAAGAACTCATTCGTTCATTCACTCCAGAGTAAAAGGGGTCACAAACCTTATTTATGAAGGAAATTGTATATTCAATCCATCTCCATTACATGTCCCGATCTCTGTTGGTTCCAAGTCTTAATTATTTTCCGTTACAATTTCTTTCTCTCCAAACAACCCGCTAGTGGCACAAATGTTAATAGCTCGCTTTAGCGATAAGAAAAGCAAATACACTCCTGGAAATTGAAATAAGAACACCGTGAATTCATTGTCCCACGAAGGGGAAACTTTATTGACACATTCCTGGGGTCAGATACATCACATGATCACACTGACAGAACCAAAGGCACATAGACACAGGCAACAGAGCATGCACAATGTCGGCACTAGTACAGTGTATATCCACCTTTCGCAGCAATGCAGGCTGCTATTCTCCCATGGAGACGATCGTAGAGATGCTGGATGTAGTCCTGTGGAACGGCTTGCCATGCCATTTCCACCTGGCGCCTCAGTTGGACCAGCGTTCGTGCTGGACGTGCAGACCGCGTGAGACGACGCTTCATCCAGTCCCAAACATGCTCAATGGGGGACAGATCCGGAGATCTTGCTGGCCAGGGTAGTTGACTTACACCTTCTAGAGCACGTTGGGTGGCACGGGATACATGCGGACGTGCATTGTCCTGTTGGAACAGCAAGTTCCCTTGCCGGTCTAGGAATGGTAGAACGATGGGTTCGATGACGGTTGGATGTACCGTGCACTATTCAGTGTCCCCTCGACGATCACCAGTGGTGTACGGCCAGTGTAGGAGATCGCTCCCCACACCATGATGCCGGGAGTTGGCCCTGTGTGCCTCGGTCGTATGCAGTCCTGATTGTGGCGCTCACCTGCACGGCGCCAAACACGCATACGACCATCATTGGCACCAAAGCAGAAGCGACTCTCATCGCTGAAGACGACACGTCTCCATTCGTCCCTCCATTCACGCCTGTCGCGACACCACTGGAGGCGGGCTGCACGATGTTGGGGCGTGATCCGAAGACGGCCTAACGGTGTGCGGGACCGTAGCCCAGCTTCATGGAGACGGTTGCGAATGGTCCTCGCCGATACCCCAGGAGCAACAGTGTCCCTAATTTGCTGGGAAGTGGCGGTGCGGTCCCCTACGGCACTGCGTAGGATCCTACGGTCTTGGCGTGCATCCGTGCGTCGCTGCGGTCCGGTCCCAGGTCGACGGGCACGTGCACCTTCCGCCGACCACTGGCGACAACATCGATGTACTGTGGAGACCTCACGCCCCACGTGTTGAGCAATTCGGCGGTACGTCCACCCGGCCTCCCGCATGCCCACTATACGCCCTCGCTCAAAGTCCGTCAACTGCACATACGGTTCACGTCCACGCTGTCGTGGCATGCTACCAGTGTTAAAGACTGCGATGGAGCTCCGTATGCCACGGCAAACTGGCTGACACTGACGGCGGCGGTGCACAAATGCTGCGCAGCTGGCGCCATTCGACGGCCAACACCGCGGTTCCTGGTGTGTCCGCTGTGCCGTGCGTGTGATCATTGCTTGTACATCCCTCTCGCAGTGTCCGGAGCAAGTATGGTGGGTCTGACACACCGGTGTCAATGTGTTCTTTTTTCCATTTCCAGGAGTGTATGTCTCTTTTAGAAACCCGTCAATCTTTCAACAGATACTTCCGAAGCTGTCCTCGTTACCAGTCTAACAACCATGGAGAATACATACATGTATCTCTGTTATTCCAAAGAATAAACGTACTAGAAAATACTTTGGCGTCGACGAGCTGTCGGCGCGTATATTACTAGAAAATCAGATCAGATACTTTTCCAAAGTGAATGAATGTGGATGGTTTGATTGGCAATGATTAACTGGTGCGTGGTAGAGAGTATTTTCTGTGGGGACATTACAACCTGTACGTGGCATACTCAGTGCGTTGTGATTAAACATGGTGATTCTTTATAGAATCTAATTCCCATACGTAAAATAACTTGAGACACCTGAGTACTCCACAAATGAGTTAATATACTCTCATTATCAAACACTGTATGATTACAGTCTGCATAATTTGCGCTGCATTTTAACAAATACTAGTTTTGCGCGTATCTCAATGTTTATCACCTAGCGAGGTAGCCCAGTGGTTAGCACACTGAACTCGCATTCGGGAAAGCGTCCGGCCATCCTGATTTAGGTTTTCCGCGATTTCCCTAAATCGCTTCAGGCAAATGCCGGGATGGTTCCTTTGAAAGGTCGTGCCCGATTTCGTTCCCCATTTTTCCCTAATCCGATGGGACCGATGACCTCGCTTTTAGGTCCCGCCCCCACACCAACCAACCATCCAATGCTTATGACATCATATCTCGTGTACTACGTGTAGTGATATAATTTTGGAGGTACATTCAGCGCAATATGCACATACTGTCAGCAGAATCTTTTGCGAATACATGTTGTAATAGAGAAGTAATAAATTAGAACGTCATGTCTCACGCTGAAGCTGTAGTGCATGAAGAGCGAGAATGTAGTGAACGATATACGCTTCCCGTTTCCAATTTTTGTATATGTTAGTATGTTTGTATTTGGTGTGGCCCGTGGCAGGGGGTGGTGGTCAGTGAGAAAAAATTTCGAAAACATTTGAGATTATGATAATATGAACATGTTGAAAGTCGCTCAGTAGGCTACTCTCTGTCTCAAGTACTGGACGGCTATAGTCTGCCCGACTTGCGCGCCTTGAGTTACTCTGCCCGTAAGACATATACACATGTTTGTAACTTTAATATGTGATTTATTGTGTTAATGGGGGTAGGACGTCAAACGGGTGGACTCGGAGCAGGAGAGGCACCACAGGACACTTTGATTTCCGCTGTCTACACTTTTACAAATAAATTCATAAAACTTTGTTAGCATGACCAGGAATGATAACAGTTCAAAAACATACCAAAATAATTTTTTTTGCATGTGAAACTACACCATAACAGTTCAAAAACATACCACAATAATTTTTTTGCATGTGAAACTTCACCAGTTTTTACTTACTGTTGGCTGCATTTGATGTTATAGGTACTCTTTTCTTCATACGTAGGAGAGATTCTTCAATAAATTTTGCACAGCTTACAAACCATAGTTACAGGTGTATAAAACTCTAAAATTTGAGTATTTTACTAAACATGAATTTTGTAATGTAACAGCTCACTCAATTTTTAATAAATTAAATAAATTCTAGAGTCTAAGGAGAGGATTACACCAGAGCGAATGACTAAACCCGAATAAACACGATTTAAAAGTACGAACGCATATCTGCTCTACTAGTCATCAACGTTATTCATTTGTGAAATACTGTATTTGAGCATAATCTGTATTCGAATGTAAACGAATCTAAAGACTTGAGAAGCCCAGCAAGTGGCTGAGGAGACAGTACGGTGTAACAGACAGTCAAGAATAGAAGATTGGCAACAATCCTAAGCGAAATGATATTTGGCAGAAAATTAAACATGTAGTTACTCATATGTGTAACCATGGCTACCGTAGCTGCTTTACAGTTATCAAAGGTATATGAAATCCATTTTTGTAATTACTAAAAAATCCGTGCGGGCGTCCTCCTTTGTTCAGACAAGATTGTACCTCTGACGTTGTTTTAAATGATTTCCACTTACATCTGGAAGTGGTCTCTGTTTACACATAAGCCACATATTTCAGAGTTTCACTCCGGCAGCAGTGGCCGAGCGGCTCTAGGCGCTTCAGTCTGGAACCGCGCGACCGCTACGGTCGCAGGTTCGAATCCTGGCTCCGGCATGGACGTGTGTGATGTCCTTAGGTTAGTTAGGTTTAAGTAGTTCTAAGTTCTAGGGAACTGATGACCTCAGATGTTAAGTCCCATAGTGCTCAGAGCCATTTGAACCATTTGAACCTGCGTTCCGCACTGACAAATGGTTCAAATGGCTCTGAGCACTATGGGACTCAACATCTTAGGTCATAAGTCCCCTAGAACTTAGAACTACTTAAACCTAACTAACCTAAGGACATCACACACACCCATGCCCGAGGCAGGAATCGAACCTGCGACCGTAGCAGTCCCCCGGTTCCGGACTGCAGCGCCAGAACCGCTAGACCACCGCGGCCGGCAACCCCGCACTGACATTTTTCACCTGATTTCACGTTGGGTTGCAGTACTATACAGTTATTGACACGATTGTTCGACTATTTCTTGATACGAATATTGTGTACTTACATTGTCGTGGCTGCACGTATGTGTAAGACTTACTAACTGACGTTTATTCTTGTACTGTATTACAAATACATTCGTTCAAGCATAAGTTTACGTCAGAAGAAAAATAACGAAATCCAGACATAATTATCTGTGTCCACACTACCCAGAACCATCAGGGCGCAGAACACTGTGATTTCACTAGAAGGAAGGAATATTAGTGTTTCACGTCGCCTCCACGACCAGTTCATTACAGACAGAGCACGGGCTCGGGATGGCGAAGGATACTCAGTCAGATCGGCCATGTCTTTAAAAGGAACCTTCCAGAAATTCGTCTTACGCCGCCTAGGGGAAACCACGGAAGACCTAAAGCTGGATGTCCGGACGGGGATTTGAAACGGCAGCCTCCCCGATGCGAATCCAGTGTCTTGACCTGGCATTATTACGATACATGGATGGAGTACTAGGAATCCAGAACAGCCTAACGGCCTAAACCATAACGCCAGTTGTGAGTGATGAGGTTCATGCGGCACTTGTGGTATGATTCTGACACCGTGCCTCGACTGAAAACCCCAGTGCCTGTGAGTTTCTGGGAATGGAGTACTCGATGCGTGTGACCAAGATGATCTGGTCAGCGAGAAATTCACCGACATCGAAAGCATCGCTCATCTTGCGTGTCTCTGTCACTCACTGGAACAATATACCGCGTGATGATGTCACAGTCACGCGCTTCAGCGAAGTGCGACAGTTGACGATCAGATAAAAGCACTACTACTCCAACGTAGCAAGTACATGTAACTACATGCTCGTGAATATCGTATACCTGATCACATTAAACAAATAATGACTTTACTGTTGCGTTTACTCTGAAAATGAAATGTCCAGAGATTACGACTGCCCGCCATGACGGCTCGGGTTCAATCAAACCATTGTGAGAGATTTGCGATAATATACAGGTGGAATATTTACCTTCGTATTCGCATCGGTGATATGTTTCGCCTGAAACGAGATGATTAACAGCAGACACTTGTATCTCTCTTAGCTTGGAAATTCGTGACTTTTCATCAAGTGAAGTTTCCGGTACGAAATGATATCGCTAAGCTTCTAAACTAATTTAATTGTATGTCGTTTGTTATCCTGTATTTACCACCGAAATGTTTATATAAAGAGATCTGAGCAGGGTACGGTGTTAACTGTCAAATTTAAACGAACTTTTCGATGCATTGCCTATCTGAAGTAATATATTCACTTAAGCAATCGTCAGATGAAACCAGCCGTGTAAACGTGTGCGAATCTACTTAGTTCCTGCATGAATTACTTGAAGTTTTCACGGGATCCTAACAGATCGGTATGTAGCTACACGTCTGGATTTCGATGAAAATTGTTACCGTCTTCTGGGAAAGTCAAAAGCTAAGTCATTGCCGTTTATAGATCCTGTGGTACTCTTTCAGTGATGAAGAAGAGATGCGACATCGTGAAATTCCTTGTAAGTAATATTAAAAATGCAGTGACGAAATTCCCATACATTTCAATCTACTGAAAAAGTACTCAGTCTCGATGTTTCGTAACAAGCTAAGAACATTTCTTAAGTAACAAGCCAGTTCAGGAAAATTTGATTCCTGAGGAAATAAAATGTAGCTTCCTTATTCCTCTCTGGCAGTTGGGCTTCTGGAACAATATTTTCTCAACAGCATCTTCGTTTCCGTGTCTAAAATACGGCTCAAGCTTATTCTGATTCTTGGGACAGAAATTGCCCTTATTCTGTCTGTGGTGATTTATCTCTCCGGCGCGTGCGGACGTTTTAACGAACTGCACTTTCCTCTGAACTTCTCAGCAAGTATGAATGGTCGTTGCCAATACTGGCACTATTATCGAAAAAGATGCAAGTCTCGTTTGAAAGGGAAAACGATTTCATCGATTGATAATTCGGGAAAAGCGAGCGATAAAATGCATGACTTTTAAGGGAACCATTTCTTTTTGAGACAAAGAAGGCTGGAAACATTTATGAAACAGCCACTTCCAGTTACTATGCAAAATCGTTCCCTTGCTGTGTTTGCCCTTTTTTTATCCTCTGTGTGCGTTCTAATTCGGAGGAATGGCAGTAACATTAGCACGAAAGTGGCAGAGTTCCTCTTAACGAGCAAATAAAATCAAACGTCGTAGGCACAGAACACGTAAGGCATAGAATACGTTATGTTCTACTGGAGATGTGTTACAGCACTGTAATCGAAGGAAATCAGCACTTCTCTTTCGGAGGAAGTTACACACCAAAAATATATGAAACATATACTTCAAATGTAGCATTTTCTTCAAGTTTGGTAGTTTACTATCATTCATAGAAGAGCTAAAAAATGGTTCAAATGGCTCTGAGCACTATGGGACTCAACATCGGGGTCATTAGTCCCCTAGAACATAGAACTAGTTAAACCTAACTAACCTAAAGACAGCACACACATCCATGCCCGAGGCAGGATTCGAACCTGAGACCGTAGCGGTCTCGCGGTTCCAGACTGTAGCGCCTAGACCCGAACGGCCACTTCGGCCGGCTAGAAGAGCTAGTTTGCCAGTTAAATACCTTGTGATATTGCTCCTTATTACTCATATATTTTAAATAAGTTAATGGGTATCAAATAATTGCAGACTCTATCTGATATTTTTGATGACAGTTGAGGTTGTGGCGAATATTCCAAAGTGACCAGAAGGTCTGCATGCCGTCTATTCAAACAGCTGCGCGGTCGAAAAGGAAATAATTTGGAGCAGTCTCCAAAGTCACATGGTCATAAGGATGGAAAGGACAGTCCTCATAGAAGAATTGCGACGCTATTAAAATCAAGCAGCTCCTCATTTCTGAATATTTAGCTGTCCAGTGCCGCGTTGCAAGTCAACAAACAATACCGTTGACCATCTGCAGGTAGGCCCCATCAGCTCACCTTCTAGCGCTCAGGTTAGATGTAGGTCAATATACTCCTCCCGAGGATACAACTAGTGCCAAGGTGTGTATGGAATGGTTAGAACAAAACTAGCCCAAAAAAATATTTCATGCACCTTAAGGTAGCTACCAAACTTACGTCATCCACATTCGAAGCAGATAACGTAAATTTGGTTGTTTATCTCAAGGTGCACGAAACATTTTTAGCCAGTTTTTATAAGGGGTAGTCAAACGAAAACCGAGCAACCACCACAACGGGAACATGGAATGGTTTCACTCAAACGTAGTCATCACATGCGTCAATACATTTATCTCACTGTGAGATAAGACGATCAATTCCTGTTTCGTATATGCGGTCATCCGCTGACGGATCTGCAATTGCATCCGTGCCTGCACTTCCTCTTCAGACTGAAAGCGACGTGCACACAGGTCTTTCTTCGAATCGCCAGAGATGTGAAAATCACACTGCAAAAGATCCGGGCTGTATGGAGGACCTTGCAGTGTTTCCCTGCGAAATCGTTGAAGCGTAGTGTAATACCTCTTTATATTCGATGAATTATTCTGATACAATTCTACCCTGGAATGACGTTTACAAATTTTCTATCTTCACACTCGCAGAATCCATGCGCAAAGTAGTTCCATACAATAGCTATGCCATGAGCGCATAATTATTCTTTGTAGTACTCTCTCTGGTGGAGGTTAGAAGAAAAAAGCTTCCGTGATTGTCTTCGTGCCGATTAGCCTGAGCTTGGTTTGAAGAATTGTAATCTGAATATTGCGATTTATGACAGAAGATAACTGATACGAAATTGTACGATAAAAAAGGGAAATATATATATTGCTCCTTCATACAAAAGGTGTGTATTTGACATTTGAGAATTAATGATATTCGTCGATATATTGCGTAGTTGTTAATCAGAAGGGAACTTCCGAAAGACTGGATACGAACCTGCATTTAATAATCCAAGAGCTCCATTACTTCTTCGGAGGGTTAAACTTCATCAAAGCCAAATATCCGCTTGATCTGAGGTTTCCCGACTTATTATACAACGCTCCCAAAAATTACGAGGCATTTTATTTGTACAGATTAGCAGACTGCCGCAAAGCACGAGCGTCCAGAGAAGAAGAATCATCGCCTGATTTCATTCTAACAAGTCAAATTTCTGAATCATTTTGAGTGAATGAGCTATGACTGTGTTTCATATCATGAATGACTGATTGCTCGAACGGATTGAGAGCTACATAATCAACGTAGACAGGAGGAAAAATTACAGTAGCCTTCGATGGATTGGCAGTGTGGGGCGGGCGTTTTCGTGAAAAAAGGTGAGTCCGTCCGACGGCATTCCTGGCCATTTTGACTTAAAGATAGATCATAGTTTCAACAAAGTGACTCCATGACACTGTGCATTCATTTTGCAGAACATTAGAACACAGAAATATTCATATGATTGAAATACTATGTTGCTAGTGTCCGCATTGTACGTGGCGGTACACACGCTTGTATATCATTTTAGTTTACCATTTTAATTTTGATTTACTGTGGCCCACACTGGTTGCTATGCTCCATTTTCAAGAACTTCTACTGTACCGAGGTACGGTAAGTGGAAGAATAGTTCAGGGTAGTTCAGGGCCATAATCATACAATTAAACTACATATGAAGAACAACACCATTACACAGTTGGTCAGTGATTAGGTCAGATAACTTATATTCAGTTTCGAAGTCATTTTCTTGTTATACAAAGTAAATTTCAATGAACATGTTGACATATCAGTGTGTGAAACAGTTTTAGTATTCTGAGTTAGGTACGTAAATCAACAGTGGACTTTTATTAAAGTGATTTGGATGAATTATTCACACAAAATTTAGAAGTTCAGTCGACGTGTAATTTTTTAATGGGTTCGATTTTGGTGTATTTTTGAACCGTTGAAAACTGTGCACTGCGACGTCAGGGACACACCACTGCCCTCTCGACTGTGCAGTACAGGACTTAAGTGGTCACATTTTTCAGTAGTTATTTTAGTGTACTCACACGCTACACTACACTACACTACACTAGACCCATAGAGAGTTACAGCGCCGTCTGCGGCCGACCGCGTTCTACGGAACAGGAACTGACCGTTTCGCCTTTTAGCGGGATAAATGCCTTAAACGCGAGTTGCGATTACTTTTGATTGGAAACATTCCATGGTCCCGTTGTGGAGCGTGTTCGGTTTTCAGCTGACCTTTCTCATATTTTGTCCACCCTGTCATACATCTCGCTTGCTTTCATTTTCATTCGCACGCTGCTGTCTATAAGCTTGTGTGGACTGAAGAGTTCCTAGCTTCGAACGATTTCAACCGAGCAGCAAGATACAGCTAAACTGTTTACCACCAATATTTCCAGAACTGTGTAAGATATAATAATTCTGTTTTGACCCAGGTTAAATGTGGGAAAGTCCTCACTAAACGATGTATGAACTTCCTTCATAGCTACATAATTTACGGATATATCGGTATCAACTTCGCTTTTTGAAATGGAACTACAGCAATTTCTGCTGCCAGTAACGTAGTTCTAAGCCGCTCGTGCTTGAGGAGACAACGCAGAGGCTTATGTTTTCATGTCGCAGTCGGCTTCACAACAGCAAAATATGGCGAATGTACTGCTCGGCTGATATGGCGACGGAGGAAAAGGAACTGCGGCCTTGAATAATTTGTTCTGCAACCGTGTATTCTGCCTGGATTTAGACACTATATTCGGGAAAAAGATAAGCGATAAAATTTCTCAAGAACTTCGAATGTAACGGCGAGAGTGCTAGCGTAGCAGTAAAGTTGAAACTATCAAAGAATTCTAGTTGGACGTAGTTCGCATTCTGGCAGCTTATGTACCAATAAATTATTCAGATATTTGTATCGCTTGCAGGGAAGAAAGTTTTAACCGTCTAGATGGTAGAAAGTTCAGAACTTTGTTCTAACACGCTAACTGCATTTAGGAACAACTTTGCCCTTCTCCGTTCTTTTCCGGTTTCCACTAACTACAGCGAGCTTTAATTTCCCTGAGGGGAAAGGCAGCTTGCGAAAAATTCACTGCAGTTAGCTATTTCCAGGCGATGTGCAGCTAAGTGACTGAGTTGGTGCCTGGTGTAGTTCTTCGACTGAGCCACAGTATCTGCAGACAGACTCGTGTTGCTCAGTTAACCGAGGTGCCGTTTTTACTGAAGTACATGCAGTATTATGGATGGAATTAAAGTAAGTACGTCCCAGAAGGAACAACTGAAACTGTATGAGACCAAAGTATCGGAACATATAGTGACAGTTATTGAACTACTTGAAATAAAATCGTCATAACTTCTAAACGGTCTCTGTTAGGATGTTCAAACTGCATGGTTGGTCGCGGGGCATGATGAGAATTAGTACGCGCATGCGCACGCGACTTGTTGTTGTCGGCCATTTACACATGGAATGAGCAAAACTGGCGCATTTGAGAGACTGAGAATCCGCATTTTGCGATCGATAACTCTCTTCACCGTGAACGGGTGACTGTGTGGTGAGCAATGTCCAGTGACGGAATAATCAGTTCGATATTCTTAGATGGCACACTGACTCCCGAACGGTTCATGAAATTTTTGGAGGACGATTTCATATCATTCATCCAATGTGACCCTGATTTCGACTAGATGTGGTCCACGCAAAGACGGAGCTCGACTCGATCGAAGGAGGAGGGCCGGCCGGAGTGGCCGAGTGGTTCTAGGCGCTACTGTCTGGAACCGCGCGACCGCATCGGTCGCAGGTTCGAATCCTGCCTCGGGCATGGATGTGTGTGATGTCCTTAGGTTAGTTAGGTTTAAGTAGTTCTAAGTTCTAGGGGACTAATGACCTAAGAAGTTAAGTCCCATAGTGCTCAGAGCCATTTGAACCATTTTTGAAAAAGGAGGAGCACTTTGGGGACCGCATTCTGGAGCTGGGGTACCCAGAGGTCACTGGCATGGGCCTCGATTGGCCGACATACTCTCAGGATCTGAACACATGCGACTGCTTTTTGTGCGGCTATATTAAAGACAAGATGTACAGAAAAAAAACCTCAAAACCATTACTGAGCTGGAGACAGCCGTTTAGGAGGTCATCGACAATATCAATGTTGAGACACTTCAGTCGGTCATGCAGAATTTCGCTATTCGTCTGCGCCACATCATCGCCAATGATGGGAGGCATATCGAACATGTCATAACCTAAATCCGAATATCTGTTGTGGCGTTTACATGTTGAATAACGTGTGTGCACGCCGTAGTTAGTAAATAATTTACGTTTCTTTTTGATATAATTCAATTGTGGTGTCACCGCCAGACACCACACTTACTAGGTGGTAGCCTTTAAATCGGCCGCGGTCCGCTAGTATACGACGGACCCGCGTGTCGCCACTGTCCGTGATTGCAGACCGAGCGCCGCCACACGTCAGGTCTAGAGACACTTCCTAGCACTCGCCCCAGTTGTACAACCGACTTTGCTAGCGATGGTTCACTGACAAAATACGCTATCATTTGCCGAGACGATAGTTAGCATAGCCTTCAGCTACGTCATTTGCTACGACCTAGCAAGGCGCCAGATTCAGTTACTATTGATATTATGAATAATGTACCGTCAAGAGCGTCGTTCACCATTTATGGATTAAAGTTAAGTATTCCACCAGCTACGTCCGTTTTTTCTAAAGTCTAATATCCTTGTCCTGTTCCAGACCTCACGCCAGCCTGCGTGAGCTAAAACGCGTGCCTTTCGGCTTCCTCTAGTAAACCGGTGTTGGCTCTCCTGCCAACCCACAACATCAATAATTGTCACGTTCTATGTGTATACTATGGGTATTCAGCTAACGGTTTCAGTTTATGTCATGTTAGAGTGAACTACGTAGATGACAGACCTCCCCACAGCGAGTCCCACTCATGTTAACAATGGCAAGACAACCGCCAAATCCGGCACATACAAACAAAGAAGCTTTTAATAATCCAGACAGTTGACGTGATGTAAGAGATTCTGACAGTTGATGAAACTACAAATCGAACGCCTGCATTCACGGATCGATTACATGTATATTATTTATTTATTGCTTATTTAGTCTCACAGATTAGGACTTTAAAGTCCTGCAGCTGATCAGGAGCAATACATACTAAAGATATTACAAGACATTCACGACAATAACAATAATAATAACAATATCAATATTAAAATTACTGATAATAATAACAATGATAATAATAGCAATAATAATAATAATAACTGAAACTGACAAGAATAATGATAGTTAAGGACATTAACAATGGTGTAGTTTAGTTCAGCACATTAGAAGCTATGTTTAGTTTTATCACAATGGGAAGAGATAAAAGAAGAGGTGATGTTTCACTTGACACAGTGGTAGATACACAAGAATAGAATTTAACCAGAGAACTCTGCCTACTGGGGGGAGGGAAAAGTTGTGGAGGACGGGGGATGGACGAGAGTGGGCTACAGACAGATGGCTATTACGAAAGAAGAAGAACTGTTAGCTGTCTTTTAAACTTTGATTGCGAAGTCTAGGCTTACTATAAACTGCATCGCATCGAGAGAATTTAGCATCGACAGGTACCAGAGTGGAGACTACGCACGCCTGGAGTCGACGCCACGATATGCTGTGGGCTGGACTTGGCTGAATTTTCTACCGATGTCTTACTTACTCTGTTCTAACAATTTCACGTGTGTGACGGATGTTTCCACTTATAATTCGATCTTGTGAATTGGTGGCACCCAAACTAGATAGATTGACTCAACTTTAATTTGTACTGAAGAATAAAACTTAATCAACTGCAAATTCTACTAACTGTTTTTTTGTCAGTAACCGTCCTACCTGTCCCAGCATATAGAGCAACGTTCGGTAGGAACATCTCCAGTAAGATGAGAAGCCCTGCGCCGTCATGGCCGTGGTGACAAGAGAAATTTTCTGGCGCAAGAAATTACTTATCTGCGAGAAGAAAAGCAAGTGACATGTGGAGAAACACTAACGGCCACGATTCGTTATAGTAGGTTAACGTTAGACATAGAGATATGATCCACATCTGAATTAAAATTGCGTGTCTAATTCATGCTCCTTGTGTAATGGCTCTTCTCCAGACTACTGGGCATGCTGAGTGGTGATCGTATTCTCTATTTAATGACACTCTGTACCATCACACCATGTATTTGGCCCAGATGACGATGACGAATCGAATCTGGCGACGTCCGTTCTACTCGGAGCCTCAACACATGGGTACGTCCCTCGTCATGCTGTACAAAGAATGAGGATTTGTCTGAAAATGTGCTGTGACATCAATGCTATGGGCACGTCGTTTCCTCCACTGATGCGTCAAAGTAATCCGCCACAGTGGTAGCCTAACGACAGTCCGCGCTGTTCGAGGTGTCTTCCCTTTTACCGTGTGGACACGGTTGCTACTTCAAATCTTCAGGCTGAAGGTGGGCGAGGTTGCTGTACGGTCCTGCACAGCTAAGCTCGATGCAGATGAGACGGTCCTCCTGCGCGAGCAACAACGTTGCAGAGTGATACGCAGTACTGCAGAGTCGGTAGTCGGACATGTTGGAAAGAACAGACACCACTCGCAGTTCGCAGCTCTGTGGGATTGTGGCTCGACCGTGAGGCGTGCCGAGCTGGTCCGCGTAGTTGCGATGTCACTGTGTCGCGGATGACGCAGTGGTTAACGTACCTGCCTAGTAAACAGGAGATCCCGGGTTCGAATCCCTGTGTGGTATACATTTTCAGTCGCCGCCGCTGATTTCGCGTTATGTACCTATGCAGCTGACATCAGTAATCCTTCCCTTTCCTTTCTCCTCACTTCCCCTTCAATTTACGTACTTTTAGAGTCTGTTTCCCTCAATATCACCAAATTTGAGTCGACTATGTCCTGTTAACCTTGTTTTAAATTTACTGAATTTACTGATGTTCACAAACTTTTCAAGCGCAATCCATTCTGCTCAACTTTTCTTTTTAGTGTCAACGAAGAAGTGTGCACGGTGATGGGTAGGTTGTAGTTTAATTTTTTGTTACTGTTCCGACACGCGAATTGTGTAGTTGACTGCTTTGAACCATATTACCACAGCTTCTGTCTACGCAGAATTCCAGCCGGCCACCTCCGAATCGATCACCATCGCTAAAGTGCGTGTCAACGACCTCCAGACTACGTAGGCGTGTCCGCAAGTAAAACTGAATCCATACAGGTTATAAGTATGTATGTATCTGTTTATGTTCCACAACTCCTCCTAAACAAATGCTCAGATTTCAACAAAACTTGGTACACACATACCCTACTGTCAACAACCAGTCGTTGTCAGGATAAGAACCACCTACCTATCATAGTTCAGGAAATATGGCGCCATAAACGCTGATATTCATGGAAAAACGCCGCATTACGAAGGAAATTTTAATTTAACGTCTTTATTACTAACTCTATTCGCAACATATTTCGTAGACAGTATAAAAAAGTAACCACTCAATGTATCTTCAAAATTATATCATTGTTCAGGAAAGATGTCGTCATAGAGATTGAGACGCGTGCAATCGAAACTGTAGGATTAAATTCTCTAAATATGTGTGGAATATGTTAAACATACGTCAGACACAAGTGACACTTGTGTAACATGGCAAAGCAGCGGCTAAGAAGCCCCTACTAAACCCCTGGATCAATTTCTACCAAATCGGTAGATATCCGTTGACGGAAAAAAATTTCTACGTGAAGAAGGAGTCGTGCGACATAGGCGAAAGTTGGTAGCTGTGTGTCTACATCTGAGATAATGATGTCGATTCACATTTCAGGTGAGTCGTGTAAGCGTTGTGCTAGTAGCGCCCCTATGAGGATGCAAATCAGGTTTGCTTTAAACACACTCTCCAACGGTCTTGAGCATTATTTACATTTTGGATTGGACATGGCGAGTTGATGTTAATCAAGATTTCCTTTCAGGCGACAAAGACGCCATTCTCAACACCTCATTGAGTTTGAACGAGGTCGCGTAATTGTGCTACAAGAGGCTGGATGTTCCTTCTACGATAGTGCAGAGAGACTTGGCAGGAATGTAGCCACTGCACAAGACCGCTGGCAGCAGTGATCACGAGGAAATACCGTCGGAAGAAGAACGGACTCCGGACGGCCAAATGGCTCTACTGACAAGGGAACCTCCCCATCGCACCCCCCTCAGATTTAGTTATAAGTTGGCACAGTGGATAGGCCTTGAAAAACTGAACCCAGATCAATCGAGAAGAGAGGAAGAAGTTGTGTGGAACTATGAAAAAAATAAGCAAAATATACAAACTGAGTACTCCATGCGCAAGATAGGCAACATCTAGGAGCCTGCGTGCTCAGGAGCGTGGTGGTCCCGTGGTTAGTGTGAGCAGCTGCGGAACGAGAGGTCCTTGGTTCAAGTGTTCCCTCGAGTGAAAAGTTTTATTTTTTATTTTCAGACAATTATCAAAGTTCAGGCACTCACACACAATCAACTTCGCTCTCCAAAATTCTAGGACATGTTCAGATTTGCTTGGACATATCCAGGATTTGAAGGTCTACACACAGAAAAATTTGAAAACGTTAAAAACATATGTTTTGACAGAGCACAGGGAAAACTGTGCTACTGTGAAACTGTTGCATTCATTTGTTGCAGTTTATGTGACACTCTTATGTTTTCATCACTTTTTTGGGAGTGATTATCACATCCACAAGAAAACCTAAATCGGGCATGGTAGAAGAAACTTTTTACCCATTCGCCAAGTGTACAAGTTAGGTGGGTCGACAACATATTCCTGTCATGTGACGCACATTCCGTCACCAGTGTCGTATAGAATATATCAGACGTGTTTTCCTGTGGAGGAATCGGTTGACCTATGACCTTGCGATCAAATGTTTTAGGTCCCCATTGGAGAGGCACGTCCTTTCGTCTACTAATCGCACGGTTTTGCGGTGCGGTCGCAAAACAGACACTAAACTTATTACAGTGAACAGAGATGTCAATGAACGAACGGACAGATCATAACTTTGCGAAAATAAAGAAAGTAAACTTTTCACTCGAGGGAAGACTTGAACCAAGGACCTCTCGTTCCGCAGCTGCTCACGCTAACCGCGGGACCAGGGCGCTCCTGAGCTCACACTATCCTTGATGTTGCCTATCTTTCGCATGGACTTCTCAGTTTGTATATTTTGCTTATTTTTTTCATAGTTCCACACAACTTCTTCCTCTTTTCTCGATTGATCCGTGTTCAGTTTTTCAAGGCGTATCCACTATGCCAACTTATAACTAAATCTGAGGGGGGTGCGATGGGGAGGTTCCCTTGTGAGAAGGAAGATCCTACCGTACAGCGTATAGCTCTGGCGTACCGTACTGCATCTGCTGCATCACTCTGAGGAACGGTTGGCACGGCAGTGACACAACGAACTGTCGCAAATCGGTTACTCCAAGGACAACTCGGAGTCAGACGTCCTGTGGAGTGCACTCCACTGACGCCAGACCATCACCATTTGTGACTTAAGGGGTGTCAAGCGAGAGGTAATTGGAGGACAAGGTGGAGGGCTGTTGTGTTTTGTCGTATCTGCACCGCTGGTAGCCCAGGTGTTGGTTAGGAGGGAGTCAGCTGAGGGCCAGCGACCAACCTGTCTGCGTGCTGGCCACAGCACACTTACAACTGGGTGCGACTTCGTATGACAGCAGCGGCATTCTCGTGGTTACCCCGCGCACGTCGACTGTTGTGCTGACATTCATGAACAGGATTCGGCGGGGTGTTTCCAACGCTCGCCCACATACCGCTCTTGTAACCCAACATGTTCTACACACTATCGACATGTAACTTGTCCTGCTCGATCAGCTGACCTCTCTCCAATCGAGCACATATGGGAGATGATAGGCAGACATATCCATCGTCATCCACAAACAGCATTAACCGTACCTGTATTGCCCAACCAAGTGCAACAGGCATGGAACTCCATCCCACAACCTCACAAACGGCACCTGCACTACACAATGCATGGACGTTTGCATCCTTGCATCCATCATTATGGCGGCTACACCGGTTAGTAATGTACCAGCGTTTCACATCTGCAACGCCTTATTTCACGCTTACATGGACTCTGTCAATACGTTACCTAGACAAGTGTATTCCCAAAATTTCATTATTCTACATTAATTTTTATTCTGATGCGATTTTTTCCGTCAATGTATTACTATCTGTAAAGAAAATCTGTGCGGGTAAGAAACAGTAGTCTCCTATTGGTTCGGGGGTGGTAACGTGGAGAGAGAAGAGGGAAGGAATGGGCCAAAAGAGAGGAGGAAGGAAGACATGGAAAGATATATGAAGGAGGAGAAAATGGGGATTCGAGGAAGAGGGGGAAAAGGGCAGAGAAAGAGAAGAGGAAGAGGAGGTGGACAGAGAGAGCGGGAGGAGAAGATGGTGAGGGGGAGACAGAGGGGTAGCAGGACATGGTGGAGGGAAGCACAGGGACAGAGGGGCAGGAGAAGATGGACGTAGAGGGTGGAAAGGAGTAGTTGGACAGTGAGAGATACAGCAGGAGATATACATTGGGGGATCGAGGAGGTCGACAGAGGGAGAGAAAGAAAGAGAGGGGGGATGAGGAGATGGACAGAGGGGGGACGGGGAAGTGTACTAAAAGGATCGGAGTACATACCGGGGTAATGCCGGGTACTCAGCTAGTTGTAGGTTAAAAAGAAATTTGAAACTGGACTTTTTTCCAATAGTGTTACGCAGCAGGAGAGGGACAAAATCGCCTCCAACGCTACACTGGAAGAGCACACCTTGCCCTCTCGCGGCACGGAACCGCATCGGTCTCGATTAAGCCAGGCAGCCAGGCGCTTAAGCCGTCTGGAGCTCGGCCGCTAGCTCTACTTTTTGTCCGTGCGCGGCGTGTCTGCGGCTGCTGTTCAGCGCGACCGATAAGCCGCCCGCTGTTCCTGCTGCTGCTGCTGCTGCTGCTGCTAGCACACGCTTGCAGCCCCACGCACACGCGCCGGAGTCCCTCCTCGGGTATTCGGCGCGCGATCTCGCGGAACGTTTTACACTCCATAAAGCGGAGCACGGCGCGGTGCGGCGCCACGCTCTGGTGGAGGCTGGGGGGGGGGTTCCCCGCGGGGGCATAAATCGCAGCGCTGCTCGCCTCCAGGAGGCCCCGGGGTCCGCAGACAGCGGTCCGCCTCGCCGCCGCCTCCAGCGCCGGGATGCCACTTTGTAGAGCGGCGCCGGCGATGGCGAGTCGGGGTCAAGTGGACGGCGCCGCTTCCTGCAGCCTCTGGGGACCAGTAGAAGGCCCCACCAAGGGCTCAGGCGTGTTGTAGTTCTCACGTACTGTACACATTCTCTATACCAAGTAAACCTTTCGGAGTTTGATACGCTGCTCTACCTGCTGACAGATGGTTTTTACAAAATATGTCCAGTCCAGATCGCAAATATTTAATTTTTTGTACTTCGCACATTAGTAGACTGTTCAACACAATTAAGGGATCACTTTTTTGATACCGCGTAATTATTTCATATGCTACGCGTAAGATTAAAACTTAGTCAAAGGTGCCTACAACCCTCCTCTGTAACGTTGCAAAATAGTGGCGGCCTGCGACGATTCAAACAGCTGGGTTTCGACGCCTGGGAGGAAAGGACACAGCTGTAAGATGGTTTAATGCTTTTTTCATCCTTCCTGTGGTGTCAACACGGGGGTCGGAACAGTAACATGTGCTTGAATGAAACGGCATAGTGTCTCTCTAAGATCTCCCAGTTCGGCAACATCCTCGGTGTGACGTCCACACCTTATTGGAGGACGTTAAAAATATACCTGTTAGAAACATGGAACACATTCAGCTTTGAGGCTGTTCTAGCGCCTGGTGGTTAGGCAGCCTGTTCGACGCTCTTCATGTGGTGGTTCCTTGCCTTCGGACGCTGGGGCAGCCGCGAGGCTGAGCCAGTGTTGAAGTTCCTCACAGGCACGTTTTTAACTTGCTCAAGAAAGGTGCATGAATGTCGCCGGCAGTGTTGCCAAGCAGGGTGCTCTTTCCAGTTCTGTCCACGCACGTCTTAATGTTGTAAGCCCTTCCCGGCCCGAACACGCCACAGAAGGGCGCGAAACAGTAGGGCTGGAAAAACTAACATCCTTTGCTGCTTCGTATCACGTTTATGTTTCGTCGAATGGTTTTGAACGGCCACCAGTGGTTCCACTGAAAATTGCGGTCGCGATACACTGCGAGGGGGTGAGATCAAGTTCAGTGCGGCTGCAGGCCCGTCATGTCCTTCGAAAAGAGTGAATTATCCTGGCGGTGTCAGCAGTTTCGAACGTTTCCAAGAACGTTGTCCCGTTGTTCAGCGCACTGCGATCTCTCGTTTCCGAACCTAAAATGTGTAGGAATGAGCATTCCCATACAGCGGATGGTTTCACTGAAGCACTTTACTGACGCCTTTTCGTGTCGATTTTGCACAGCGATGAGAGAAACGTTTCCTGCAGCCATTCATAAGAAAACCACGTGATTTCAACGCTAGATGTCGCGGTTCTGGCTCCATGGCAGGGGCATCAAAAGAAGGGCTGAAAGGTGAGTCAGAGAGGGTGTGATGACCTTCCCATCGTGCGACACGTCCATGGTGGTGTTGGGCCTAACTGTGGTGAAATTTGGTCCCAATGTGACATCACTAACGCACGTGATAGCTCACATGTACCTCTGAACTGTGGCCTTTTTGTCGCATGTGTGGTCTCCTTGCTGTTTGGAGCGTCGCCGACCTAGGGGTGAAGTCACTGGGCGCCACACTTTTGTACCACCACAGGTGAAGGTTGTAGCCACCTTTGAGACAGATTTCAAACATATGCATCACAATGGGAGACAGTTATTGGATTTTGAAAAAGTGATCCATTACTGTTGCGCACTGTAGCCCGCATCACCAAATCATCGCGAATATGACCATCTGATATAGTGTACATCATCACTCGTGTTTAAGGTCGACCATTTCACTGTTGTCACAAACACTAAAATACCTTGGAGTTCGCATTGTTAACCAACCAAAAGGAAGCCCACAGCAGCCAAATCTAAGTGGTCTAAGTAATCAACACGTGAGCGCTGGCGGAGCATCGCCGCTCTTGGCGAGGTCCTGGTGCAGTCAGTTTGCCATTGCCTGCCTCAGACCTTTCACCAAGTGTCAAGCGTGTATCAGTGCCGCGTGGATGACTGCCGTCAGTGCTTGTACAGCGTACGGTTGGACGTTTCGTTCTGTGGACGAAGGGAAGGGGTAGGGTGCCTGTGCCAGCGAATAGATTGCTCCTCTCGAGTAGCAGCAAAGAGGAGGCCATCTGACGGATGCTCTCACTTCATGAGACGCTGCGGAGAGATTTGGTGATTACGAGCTTTGCATCACTCTCTGTGTTCCTCTGGCGGCCAAATACTGGAAGTCAAAATTTTGCACCGTCAGCATTCGAACTGCATTACCTGGAAGTCGAGCGCCACTGCGCAGTAGAGTGTCAGTGACTTCGGCTAAGTAGATGGATCTACAATAAAGTAAAGCTATGAAACTAATATGCTGACATTGTGACTAAATCACCCTGGCAGTCTTGCATCCCTCCTGAATTCTACGATTCCAAATCCTGCAAATCGTAGAGGAATGTACAATCCATCTACCATTCCCTACCCTTCTCCTTCAGCAGTTAACCAGAGCTCCACATCTCTTCCAACTTTCTATCTCTCTCTCTCTCTCTCTTCTACAAGACATAAACACAGAGGAGCTGACACACTTTGAACCTAACAACCCTACCAGACATCAACCTCACTGTACCTCTACAGTATTCTACCGCACCTCGAACACGAAGTCGAGGAGTGGTTATAATGCTGGAATAATTTCCGCTTTTAGCCAAACTGTAGTACTGTCCCTTAGAAAAGCTCCCGCCTACTAAAAGGCGTATAATGACGCGGTCGGGACAGTGCGACACTTTCCCCTGTGTACACTCGGTAGACGGCACTCTGTATGCAGACACACGGCTACCTGCAGCTCGACGGCCGGCAGCAGACGCCTAGGGTAACGACGTACCTCTCTGGCGGTGTCGCTAACGACTGCGATAAGGGCTGCGGGTGGGGGCGGGGGGAGAGGGAGGGGGTGTCCTCAGGGCGACTATCAGCGCCTCGCATGGGTCGGCACGCCTCGTGGCCCATCCATCTCCCTCGGATGCCGCGACGCAGCCCGCGGCAGCGCTGCCCAAGGAGTGACCCGTAAAAGGGCGGCCCCCAAGGCATAATATACGGACCTTCTTAAATGAAACTGTCAACTCAGTAAAATTCCTTTGGGTATTAGGCTGTGTAGTTTCGTAACACTAGAAGAGCTAAAATGAGTAATTCAGCTGCTCCCTACTTATGTCGTATTATGCAACCCGCAATGTATTATCTGACCTTAAAAAACCACGCGGGAGATTTTCATAGTCTCTCCCTCTAAGCGTGAACTGTTAATCCTTCAGAAAACATGAACAGCAACTTTTGTAGGAAATACACTCCTGGAAATTGAAATAAGAACACCGTGAATTCATTGTCCCAGGAAGGGGAAACTTTATTGACACATTCCTGGGGTCAGATACATTACATGATCACACTGACAGAACCACAGGCACATAGACACAGGCAACAGAGCATGCACAATGTCGGCACTAGTACAGTGTATATCCACCTTTCGCAGCAATGCAGGCTGCTATTCTCCCATGGAGACGATCGTAGAGATGCTGGATGTAGTCCTGTGGAACGGCTTGCCTTGCCATTTCCACATGGCGCCTCAGTTGGACCAGCGTTCGTGCTGGACGTGCAGACCGCGTGAGACGACGCTTCATCCAGTCCCAAACATGCTCAATGGGGGACAGATCCGGAGATCTTGCTGGCCAGGGTAGTTGACTTACACCTTCTAGAGCACGTTGGGTGGCACGGGATACATGCGGACGTGCATTGTCCTGTTGGAACAGCAAGTTCCCTTGCCGGTCTAGGAATGGTAGAACGATGGGTTCGATGACGGTTTGGATGTACCGTGCACTATTCAGTGTCCCCTCGACGATCACCAGTGGTGTACGGCCAGTGTAGGAGATCGCTCCCCACACCATGATGCCGGGTGTTGGCCCTGTGTGCCTCGGTCGTATGCAGTCCTGATTGTGGCGCTCACCTGCAACGCGCCAAACACACATACGACCATCATTGGCACCAAGGCAGAAGCGACTCTCATCGCTGAAGACGACACGTCTCCATTCGTCCCTCCATTCACGCCTGTCGCGACACCACTGGAGGCGGGCTGCACGATGTTGGGGCGTGAGCGGAAGACGGCCTAACGGTGTGCGGGACCGTAGCCCAGCTTCATGGAGACGGTTGCGAATGGTCCTCGCCGATACCCCAGGAGCAACAGTGTCCCTAATTTGCTGGGAAGTGGCGGTGCGGTCCCCTACGGCACTGCGTAGGATCCTACGGTCTTGGCGTGCATCCGTGCGTCGCTGCGGTCCGGTCCCAGGTCGACGGGCACGTGCACCTTCCGCCGACCACTGGCGACAACATCGATGTACTGTGGAGACCTCACGCCCCACGTGTTGAGCAATTCGGTTGTACGTCCACCCGGCCTCCCGCATGCCCACTATACGCCCTCGCTCAAAGTCCGTCAACTGCACATACGGTTCACGTCCACGCTGTCGCGGCATGCTACCAGTGTTAAAGACTGCGATGGAGCTCCGTATGCCACGGCAAACTGGCTGACACTGACGGCGGCGGTGCACAAATGCTGCGCAGCTAGCGCCATTCGACGGCCAACACCGCGGTTCCTGGTGTGTTCGCTGTGCCGTGCGTGTGATCATTGCTTGTACAGCCCTCTCGCAGTGTCCGGAGCAAGTATGGTGGGTCTGACACACCGGTGTCAATGTGTTCTTTTTTCCATTTCCAGGAGTGTATAACGTATTTAAATTTTGTACTGGGATACTTTTTCGCTGGAGGCCAAAGTTTTCTAGTCACCCAAAAACGTACAAAAATGACCTTCAAACGCATCTCCGGCCCCACATTTATCCAACACCAATAAGGATTTATTGTATGTTTTCGTGGCACTCCCTCTTTCCACTGTACATAAATTTCCGACTACTCGAACTATTCCCGACATTCGACCTTTTTGGACTCTTAGTATTTGGTCTATTACGCCACCAGCATAGTCTATATTATTAACTTAAACGTACCCGTGACGGTAAAGAAAGAAAAACGACTTTTGTAAACGTTACGCTAAAATTAATTACGTTGACAGCACGATTCAGACTCGTCCCTTACAAGCACAGTATTTCATAGTCAGAAAGCCTGAGGAATACAATGATGTAATATTTTCGTTCACGGTGTTAAAATTCACTATCTACTAAGTTGGGGCGTAATAAGGCCAATTAATGAAGACCAAAAAACGTCTAATGTGAGGAATAATTTCTGCTGGGAGTGCCGTGAACAACGTAGTAGAAATCTTGACTGGCGGGGAAGATTATGGGGGTGGAGGTGCGTTTGAAGGTTACTTTTCTACGTTTTTCTTGAATAACTCGAAAACAGTGCCCTCCACCGTAAACGTATCCAGTAAAAAATTTAACTACATTTAATTTCTTACAAAAAGGTCAGGTTCATTTTTTATGTGGGACTGAGAGATTGCGCTTAGCGAGCGAGAGAAATGAAAATCGTTCACGTGATTTTTGAAGGCTGCAGACTGCATGAGACGACATCGGTAGGGGTAGCTAAATCACTCTGCATGTTAGGCTACTGCTGAACGCCTAGAACGGTGGACGCTCTTAGGGGCAGGTCACCTGCCTGACAAACGCCAAGGACAACAAAAATTAGATTTTCAGTAGTTCATATAATTAGTCACAGAATTTGAAAATGGAACGTGCTGTAATAATCTTCTCATTAGGAGCTATATCCTTAAGTTAATGGTTTAACACAATAAGTCCAGTATTGAAGTTAGAAACGGTGTATATGTCTTGAGTCAGCATAGCTCATGGTGTGCCAGTTATCCAAAGTATATTCAGCCAGTACCTGACAATAGGATAATTTCGAGATTCCTAACAGACTTGATACATAATTTCAAACCTTTTCGACCCGTTTTCTCGCTGACACACATAATGGAAGCGGAAAAGTTTATCACTTACTACATTTTTCACTCTTCAAGCAGTGAAATTGTTTCTTCTGACAAATCCGTCTTTTATCTATCTGTGCCGTCGTGGGCGTTATACCTGATAGGTACTCTTAAAGGCGTTGTCACTTTCGATGCCGGTTTTGGTCCGACGCTTCCTTGTTTGTTGATCATCAGATGTAATTAGGAATTGTAAAATACTTACCTGGATGATCAAAATACGTGAATAATATTATGTACCGCTTTTGACCTACAGATGGTAATGTCACACCTGGACAAAGAAAGAGCTGAGTAGAATACCAGCAAAAGAGTTGCGCTTTTTAGAAGGGATCCCGGTTAAGATGAGAAGGGTCAGGATAAGAAACCATACAATACAAAACAAACTTCAGGTTTCGTAACAGGAACTATGGACAGAAATACTATGAAATACTCTGGACGTGTCAAAAGAATGGGAAAAGATTAACCACGAAGAAGAGCACTTGAATGGGAAGAATCAGGAAGAAAACCTATTGGTACACCACAATCGATATGGAGAGACAATGTCAATGATGGTATGACTTGAAGAGGATTAGCATGGGAGGAAATGCCGATCGGTAGACTGCGAGAAGAGAGAAGATTGGCTTTGTAAATGACCTTCATAAGCAGAATCGTTTCAGGAAGTACACGCAGTAAAAAAGTCAGCGCTTCGCACAAGGTTATGATTTATTACTTCTTTATTACCAACTCGATGTACCGTCAAATGACCCGGGAAAATTATATCATTGGACGATACATAGTTCTGGAGATATGATGTCATAAGCATTGAGATTCGTGTTTTCTTAAAATGGAGTGCCAATTACCCAGATTATAATCACCCATTGTTTGATAATAAGGACAGCTGGTGACTTGCAACAAGCTTTAAAGATAATTTTTAACCTTCTATAAGCTTTTTTTACTAGCCTCGAAGTGCATAACCGAAAACTAATAAAAGGAACATAATTAGGGTATTCCGTCTTCAACCATGAAGGTCATACTCGCATAACGTCGTATTTAACACATTAATCCTGCTGTAAACATAATCGAACGCTTAAAGCTGTTTTATAAATGGGAACTGGATTCTTTAAAAAATCGGGGTGGTGGTGTTATTCGTACAACACACTAGAGATTTTGTCCATCTTAAAACCGTCACCTTCACGGCCAGTAAAGTGTGGGGTTGTGATGACGACGTCCCTGTACAGCAGCTTATTTTGGCTGTAACTCGACACTCGGCATCACTATCTCGACTCGTAATTCGGCAGTCCTCTGTGACAACGGAAATACGATGGTGTGTCATCAGACCCTGCCAATCTTGGTTCCTGCAGAAGCCCGTTTTGTATGACTGGAACGATCATTCGAAGCAAAAACGTTTCGTGAAAATGGGCTCTAAAATGCATACATGAAGAACTATGGGAACTTTTTTCGAAAGAACTGATGTGTTTCGCAACGGCGAAGATGAACAACTGGTTACAGCTTTTCAAAAAATGTGTGTGAAATCTTATGGGACTTAACTGCTAAGGTCGTAAGTCCCTAAGCTTACGCACTACTTAACCTAAATTATCCTAAGGACAAACACACACACCCATGCCCGAAGGAGGACTCGAACCTTCGCCGGGACCAGCGCTTACAGCTTTTAAGGTGTATAATCTAGAGCTCCCCCCCATGAACCATGGACCTTGCCGTTGGTGGGGAGGCTTGCGTGCCTCAGCGATACAGATGGCCGTACCGTAGGTGCAACCACAACGGAGGGGTATCTGTTGAGAGGCCAGACAAACATGTGGTTCCTGAAGAGGGGCAGCAGCCTTTTCAGTAGTAGCAGGGGCAACAGTCTGGATGATTGACTGATCTGGCCTTGTAACATTAACCAAAACGGCCTTGCTGTGCTGGTACTGCGAACGGCTGAAAGCAAGGGGAAACTACAGCCGTAATTTTTCCCGAGGACATGCAGCTCTACTGTATGATTAAATGATGATGGCGTCCTCTTGGGTAATTCCGGAGGTAAAATAGTCTCCCATTCGGATCTCCGGGCGGGGACTACTCAGGAGGACGTCGTTATCAGGAGAAAGAAAACTAGCGTTCTACGGATCGGAGCGTGGAATGTCAGATCCCTTAATCGGGCAGGTAGGTTAGAAAATTTAAAAAGGGAAATGGATAGGTTAAAGTTAGATATAGTGGGAATTAGTGAAGTTCGGTGGCAGGAGGAACAAGACTTTTGGTCAGGTGATTACAGGGTTATAAATACAAAATCAAATAGGGGTAATGCAGGAGTAGGTTTAATAATGAATAAAAAAATAGGAGTGCGGGTTAGCTACTACAAACAGCTACTACAACAGCAGACACAAAGCCCATGTAGTACAAGTACAAGTTTATATGCCAACTACCTCTGCAGATGATGAAGAAATAGATGAAATGTATGACGAGATAAAAGAAATTATTCAGGTAGTGAAGGGAGACGAAAATTTAATAGTCATGGGTGACTGGAATTCGTCAGTAGGAAAAGGGAGAGAAGGAAACATAGTAGGTGAATATGGATTGGGGGGAAGGAATGAAAGAGGATGCCGCCTTGTAGAATTTTGCACAGAGCATAACTTAATCATAGCCAACACTTGGTTCAAGAATCATAAAAGAAGGTTGTATACCTGGAAGAATCCTGGAGATACTAAAAGGTATCAGATAGATTATATAATGGTAAGACAGAGATTAGGAACCAGGTTTTAAATTGTAAGACATTTCCTGGGGCAGATGTGGATTCTAACCACAATCTATTGGTTATGAACTGCAGATTGAAACTGAAGAAACTGCAAAAAGGTGGGAATTTAAGGAGGTGGGACCTGGATAAACTGAAAGAACCAGAGGTTGTACAGAGTTTCAGGAACAGCATAAGGGAACAATTGACAGGAATGGGGGAAAGAAATACAGTAGAAGAAGAATGGGTAGCTCTGAGGGATGAAGTAGTGAAGGCAGCAGAGGATCAAGTAGGTAAAAAGACGAGGGCAAATAGAAATCCTTGGGTAACAGAAGAAATATTGAATTTAATTGATGAAAGGAGAAAATATAAAAATGCAGTAAATGAAGCAGGCAAAAAGGAATACAAACGTCTCAAAAATTATATCGACAGGAAGTGCAAAGTGGCTAAGCAGGGATGGCTAGAGGACAAATGTAAGGATGTAGAGGCTTGTCTCACTAGGGGTAAGATAGATACTGCCTACACGAAAATTAAAGAGACCTTTGGAGAGAAGAGAACCACTCGTATGAATATCAAGAGCTCAGATGGCAACCCAGTTCTAAGCAAAGAAGGGAAGGCAGAAAGGTGGAAGGAGTATATAGAGGGTTTATACAAGGGCGATGTACTTGAGGACAATGTTATGGAAATGGAAGAGGATGTAGATGAAGACGAAATGGGAGATAAGATACTGCGTGAAGAGTTTGACAGAGCACTGAAAGACCTGAGTCGAAACAAGGCCCCGGGAGTAGACAACATTCCATTTGAACTACTGATGGCCTCGGGAGAGCCAGTCATGACGAAACTCTACCATCTGGTGAGCATGATGTATCAGACAGGAGAAATACCCTCAGACTTGAAGAAGAATATAATAATTCCAATCCCAAAGAAAGTAGGTGTTGACAGATGTGAAAATTACCGAACTATCAGTTTAATAAGTCACAGCTGCAAAATACTAACGCGAATTCTTTACAGACGAATGGAAAAACAGGTAGAAGCCGACCCCGGGGAAGATCGGTTTGGAATCCGTAGAAATGTTGGAACACGTGAGGCAATACTGACCTTACGACTTATCATAGAAGAAAGATTAAGAAAAGGCAAACCTACGTTTCTAGCATTTGTAGGCTTAGAGAAAGCTTTTGACAATGTTGACTGGAATACTCTCTTTCAAATTCTAAAGGTGGCAGGGGGTAAAATACAGGGAGCGAAAGGCTATTTACAATTTGTACAGAAACCAGATGGCAGTTATAAGAGTCGAGGGACATGAAAGGGAAGCAGTGGTTAAGAAAGGAGTAAGACAGGGTTGTAGCCTCTCCCCGATGTTATTCAATCTGTATATTGAGCAAGCAGTAAAGGAAACAAAAGAAAAATTCGGAGTAGGTATTAAAATTCATGGAGAAGAAGTAAAAACTTTGAGGTTCGCCGATGACATTGTAATTCTGTCAGAGACAGCAAAGGACTTGGAAGAGCAGTTGAACGGAATGGACAGTGTCTTGAAAGGAGGATATAAGATGAACATCAACAAAAGCAAAACGAGGATAATGGAATGTAGTCAAATTAAGTCGGGTGATGCTGAGGGAATTAGATTAGGAAGTGAGAAACTTAAAGTAGTAAAGGAGTTTTGCTATTTACGGAGTAAAATAACCGATGATGGTCGAAGTAGAGAGGATATAAAATGTAGAATGGCAATGGCAAGGAAAGCGTTTCTGAAGAAGAGAAATTTGTTAACATCGAGTATAGATTTAAGTATCAGGAAGTCATTTCTGAAAGTATTTGTATGGAGTGTAGCCATGTATGGAAGTGAAACATGGACGATAACTAGTTTGGACAAGAAGAGAATAGAAGCTTTCGAAATGTGGTGCTACAGAAGAATGCTGAAGATAAAGTGGGTAGATCACGTAACTAATGAGGAGGTATTGAATAGGATTGGGGAGAAGAGAAGTTTGTGGCACAACTTGACTAGAAGAAGGGATCGATTGGTAGGACATGTTTTGAGGCATCAAGGGATCACAAATTTAGCATTGGAGGGCAGTGTGGAGGGTAAAAATTGTAGAGGGAGACCAAGAGATGAATACACTAAGCAGATTCAGAAGGATGTAGGTTGCAGTAGATACTGGGAGATGAAGAAGCTTGCACAGGATAGAGTAGCATGGAGAGCTGCATCAAACCAGTCTCAGGAGTGAAGACCACAACAACAACAACAACAATCTAGAGCTCGCGTTTACTGGTCGTTTCTCTTTCCCTGCACAGTTTTTTAGCTTACAAAATGAAAAGGCATAAATATGGAAGAGTATTACATTTAAATTGACCCTGGTCTTGAACGCCTACGCATCCATATAAGGAGCTGTTTATTACTTAAGTTCGACAGCTGATTAGTTAGTCCGACCACCGTCATCACAGTGCCATCTTCTCTCGGTAACACCATAACCCATAGCGCAGCAACAGTGCGTGGTTCTTGTTAGCCTGCTCATAACGATATAGTCCCCATCGAACGTAACACCTAAGCTGGTAATGCGAAAATTTGTGCAACATAACTGTGTTTATGACTGTACGTTATAATAAAATCGTGCTGACTTTGTTAGACTGCTGTTATCCAGACATTGTGCCGATGTCTTTAAAGAGCCAGAGTTCCCGTTCGTTTCTAGTAGCCTCCGTAAGTCTGATGTGTTTCTGCCTTGTGATGCATCTTATATTTTCTACTATTCCTCCAAGTTTAACCTATAGTCCGTGTGTCATTAATCTGTGTGTGTCAGGCCGGCCGGAGTGGCCGAGCGGTTCTAGGCGCTACAGTCTGGAACCGCTTCGTACGTCGTTAGTGTTTGACCAACTATGCCGTCAGTTTGACTTTTATTACTCGAAGTTGGTTTCTGTTTACTACTTGACTGCCTTCGTAATTCCGTACTACTGAGTAAGATCGAAAGATTTCTCTGAGACCGTCAGTGCCATGATTTTTCTTTAATGCTCCCGGAATTACTAGTAGAAGCCCTTCGTTTGTTATTGAAATTTTCTTGAAGTCAAACTCATCGTCTTGCACTAACATTCTGCATTAAGCTGGTCAGTAATTTAAAACAGTGATGTCAGGTCGATCGTCCGATGCTTTCAATGTTTGTGCTCGCTCCTTCATCAGTAGTTTGTTTCCAATACCATATTATTATTATTTAAATTTGATTAGTCTGTCCTGTTGGAAACGAGAGTGAATACCATAAACACTTCTTAGACGGCTGAAAGAAAGCATGTGACACACTTCGGATTGCGAGTGCGTCTCTGAATCACGTATGCTGTACTTTTTTTTTTTTTTAGTAGCTACAGTTCTATGTCGCTACTAAAACGCGACAGTATTCTTTTTTTAAATCTTTCGTTTGTTGTTGTTAATACTATGGTGGGGCAAAAAATGGTGGAGTACTTTTTTTAGAGTGAGCATTTAAAGAAATAGTGTTGTGAAAAAGAAATGGAAATATCACGCGAATGTTTTTGTTGGGTGACTTTTTGTGATTTTCGTTAACGCATAACTGAAGAACAATTCCTAGAATATATTCGTTCAATTTTTCGTAATGAATCATCTCCAGAAAACATATCGTGGTGCTTGCGATTCCATCGCCGTTGACTTTAGTCGAGGTGAACCGGAATCAGTAATTATTCCAGAAACCAGTTCCTCCTAATTGATATAATAAAGCGTCGCGTACGATTCATCCAAATGCTAGGCTGCGCGGCGGGGGCCAACACGCGCCTCTGTGCACTCGAAGTGGAAAGTGTGCGACCCTCCCTCCCTCTCTCCCTCCCTCCCACCCCGCCCACAGCTACTGCCGCAGCAGGCACAGACTGCTGTCGCCGGACACCATGGCGGCGGCTAGCGGCTAGCCACGCGTGTGTGCCGCTCGTTGAATATCGCATTAGGAGCGCTTCCGGTGGTCACGAAAACCTGCTCATTCGATTGAGGAGCGTTGGAGGGGTGCTTTCTGCCCGAAGGTGGGCCGTCTGAGCTTGCAGACTCACAGGGTGCGACTGATGTGATTAAGCTTTAAGGGGCTCCGGAACGCCCTATACTTGCAATGTTAAAATAACGCTTATAAATTACATCTTTCCTCACAAAGTATTTGAGGTAGGAAGTTGAACTTTTTACAGATTATTTATTGGAATATGGGCTACAACGTAACACAGGGATTTTACAAAATTTTAGTTCAGTTATTAAATATGATTTTTTTTTCAATTGTAATGAAAATTCACAACATTTTGTTGCAATTTTTTATTTATATACTCAAAAATATACAGTTTTTTGGAAAAAGGCTGTGTTAAATTATGCAGAAGGTACTGTGTAACATTTACTGAAAGTTTGAAACAAATATGTTTGGAAGATCCTTAGAAAACATGTAATTAGTATGAGAAAATAAAAGTTTTGGGAATCGAGCGACAAAGATTGGATTAACATTTTAGTGCATTCCAGGTCCATAGGATGGATTATCTTCATCCTCTGCAAACTCCTCCTCCAGCTTCCTCTTGTTCCTCCTCCTGTTTACTCTTGCTTGTATTTCTAGACTCTTTACAGCCCTGTCTGCAGTCCGAAGGCGTTCCTTGTCTAAAGCAAGCATCGCTCGTACCATGTTAGAAACTATCTTCATTCCCATATTTCTAAATACCTTGCACCTTACAATGTTGCCATCATTGAAAGTCGCAACAGCATCATACACACCAAAGTGAAGTGTTTCTATTCCAACAAATACAGTCTTGAGGATTCTCGACCATATAACACTATTTACACTTTCATTGGGGTTTTGAGTTTTTCCGTGAATACACTTTTTCAACAGTTCAGGTGCTGCTAAGTCTCTGAAAATAGGTTTTATCACCTCCATTATTGCATGAGGCAGACTATGCTTATGAGTGTACACTTCAACAGTTAACAATCCTTCGTTATATTTATACCAACTGTCTTCTTCTTTGGGACACAAGCTATGTTGGGGATTTTCATCGGTTGAAGAAGTATGAAAAAAAAAGAGCCCAAACAGCCTTCTTCATTTCGTCGACACTTTGTGTATTTTGCCTAATAGCCATTCCATAATAGTTCTGTATTTTGTCAATTACACTGTCAGTTAACCTTCCCTTCCCATCCAACCCTTTACCATCACTGAGTTTTTGTTTTTTGTACGACGCTTTCAGTCGCCGAAGTCTTGTTCCCATTCGCTACTGTACGTGTCCAATACACTCAAATTTCTGCACTACAACATCATCACCATTAGGCTTCAGTCCTTGAACATGTTTGAAACTTTTAGAATCACCGTCACCAAGGTAATTAACATATCGCACAGCGCCACAGTGGGTCACGCCCATGTAGAACACATTTCAAAAAAGAAATTAAAAATAGTTGTAGTCTTCGGAATTGTATAAATTATATATGTATTAAAAGGTAATAGTCTGCAGATTCATAAAACGCAAAAAAGTAAAAATTGAACTTTTCATGATTTTGAGCCTTTTCGGAGCCCCTTAACATACCAAGCAGGATCCTCTAGGGCCCACAGACATTGATTTTTAATGATACTGCTGTAACAGTGAGGAACAATTTAGTCTTCATTTTTATACACTCCTGGAAATTGAAATAAGAACACCGTGAATTCATTGTCCCAGGAAGGGGAAACTTTATTGACACATTCCTGGGGTCAGATACATCACATGATCACACTGACAGAGCCACAGGCACATAGACACAGGCAACAGAGCATGCACAATGTCGGCACTAGTACAGTGTATATCGACCTTTCGCAGCAATGCAGGCTGCTATTCTCCCATGGAGACGATCGTAGGGATGCTGGATGTAGTCCTGTGGAACGGCTTGCCATGCCATTTCCACCTGGCGCCTCGGTTGGACCAGCGTTCGTGCTGGACGGGCAGACCGCGTGAGACGACGCTTCATCCAGTCCCAAACATGCTCAATGGGGGACAGATCCGGAGATCTTGCTGGCCAGGGTAGTTGACTTACACCTTCTAGAGCACGTTGGGTGGCACGGGATACATGCGGACGTGCATTGTCCTGTTGGAACAGCAAGTTCCCTTGCCGGTCTAGGAATGGTAGAACGATGGGTTCGATGACGGTTTGGATGTACCGTGCACTATTCAGTGTCCCCTCGACGATCACCAGTGGTGTACGGCCAGTGTAGGAGATCGCTCCCCACACCATGATGTCGGGTGTTGGCCCTGTGTGCCTCGGTCGTATGCAGTCCTGATTGTGGCGCTCACCTGCACGGCGCCAAACACGCATACGACCATCATTGGCACCAAGGCAGAAGCGACTCTCATCGCTGAAGACGACACGTCTCCATTCGTCCCTCCATTCACGCCTGTCGCGACACCACTGGAGGCGGGCTGCACGATGTTGGGGCGTGAGCGGAAGACGGCCTAACGGTGTGCGGGACCGTAGCCCAGCTTCATGGAGACGGTTGCGAATGGTCCTCGCCGATACCCCAGGAGCAACAGTGTCCCTAATTTGCTGGGAAGTGGCGGTGCGGTCCCCTACGGCACTGCGTAGGATACTACGGTCTTGGCGTGCATCCGTGCGTCGCTGCGGTCCGGTCCCAGGTCGACGAGCACGTGCACCTTCCGCCGACCATTGGCGATAACATCGATGTACTGTGGCGACCTCACGCCCCACGTGTTGAGCCATTCGGCGGTGCGTCCACCCGGCCTCCCGCATGCCCACTATACGCCCTCGCTCAAAGTCCGTCAACTGCACATACGGTTCACGTCCACGCTGTCGCGGCATGCTACCAGTGTTAAAGACTGCGATGGAGCTCCGTATGCCACGGCAAACTAGCTGACACGGACGGCGGCGGTGCACAAATGCTGCGCAGCTAGCGCCATTCGACGGCCAACACCGCGGTTCCTGGTGTGTCCGCTGTGCCGTGCGTGTGATCATTGCTTGTACAGACCTCTCGCAGTGTCCGGAGCAAGTATGGTGGGTCTGACCACCGGTGTCAATGTGTTCTTTTTTCCATTTCCAGGAGTGTATGTGCCCTTGTGCCCTGCATCTGCTTAAGATGAATACTGCTTCATGATATCTATGATGCATTCGTTAAAGAAATACAAAAAAAGTAAGAAAAGAGTTGGGGATCTGACAGTACCCCACTTGGTGTTACCATGCTACATAGTTTGATGTACTTTTTTGTTGTTTCTCATAATGTGAATTCCACAAAATTTTCAAAATAGCCCGGAAAAAATCTCTGAAGTTGATATTCTTCGGATGCTGGATCAATGTGATCTCAGTGACCTCGAAGACGTTTTGAGAGAACCTGGTCAGGACTTCATTCCAGAACAAGATGCATTATCTAACAACCTTACCACAACAAAGGTCAAAAATAAATAATGATTGTGGTGTTGCTCAAGCTGCTAAATACTGCATTTTCGGACAACAACAAAGTTATTATGTGGCAGGCGTCATTAGAGCACAGTTAATAAAGTCATTTCAGGAAATAATGAATAAACTAGGCACTCATCTTTTCGTGTTTGTCACTCTGGTCTCGTTATAAAATCATGGCTCAATCGTCGAAAATCTCGGTGGTGATGATTCTAAGCTCGGATGCAAAGAGGCCTAGGTTTTATTCTGCTATATTCAAAAGTTTTATAGATGTGTTTCACAAACCATTCTTGAAGATTAAACCTTTGAAAGTTAGCACAATGGTCATGTAAAAAAATAATCAGCACTGCGAATTTATGTTACACTTACTTTTTATTGCTTTTGTTGCAATATCACGTAACACACAAAACATCACTTCACAATAGAAAACATACTTCAAAACATCTTCCTCACTGTTAAAGTTCACATTTTATAAGCTGACTACAATACGCGTCTTTCCAACATGACGTCCAAGACTCGACTTTCTCTAGGTCCGACTCTCTAATAAACGCTTACACGCCCAATAATCAAGAGTTACAAGTACGTCAAAGATCATAGTGACAAAAGAAAGAATACACATAATAATAATATCATTGCAATATAAACATACCGATGTATCAAAAATCAAATCAAATCTGAATGTTGTCTCAGAAATATGTTAAGTAGTTAACAGAAACACAGTAGAATATTGCTGCTATCGAGAGGCTTAGTTGAGGTGCCGTAATGATTACCTAATTAAAGTACCATTGCAATTAGAATCGAGAAATAACGTTGAAGTAAATTAAAAAGAAAGTTACACTGCCATCGAAAATTGTGACGAGGATTCCGATGAAGAAAATGAGTTTATTGTAAAGTCAAAACGAAAATGGAACAGTTCAGTGTCTCCTGTGATTTTCTATTGTCAATCTATCACATTGTGAAAGAATATCCCGCGTCAATGAATGCGAGTGATCTTGCACTGGTCCCGGCGACGGTTCGAGTTCTCCCTTGGGCATGGTTGTGTGTGTTTTTGTCCTTAGGATAATTTAGGTTAAGTAGTGTGTAAGCTTACGGACTGATGACCTTAGCAGTTACGTCCCATAAGATTTCACACACATTTCAACTATTTTTGACCTTGCACTCACAATGCTTGAAGTTTACAAAGTGTTTTTTGTTGACCAAATTGTAGATACTATATACACCTTTGCTACTGCTAAAGCGTGATTTGTTGTTCAGCATTGCAAAGCAAATGCTGCTCTGAACAGATTGAGAATTTCGACAGGTGCAGATTGTATCAAATAGCATTTTTAAGTGTGCTACTGTCTCCTGGGCCTTTTCTGTAGCGAAGCAACCAATTTTAGAAATATGAGCCACAGACGAAAATATTCGTCGTGCAGTTTTTATTACTGCCATGGCACGCAACCAATTTGTACGTATGCTTCAGTTGAGGGTTGACAATAAAGCAACACGTCAATAATACTTATTTAATTTAAATGCACGTTTAGACATCCAAAGAACGTAATGTGAGCGATCTTCTACACTACTATGTCGAGAAAGTCCCCAGAAGACCCCATCTTTGCAAACAATGTCGACGACTTAGGCTTTGTATGTTAGGGATTAAGGGAGCAACTGTATACAATCACCATAGATCAAATATCCGGAAATGGAAACTACAATAACTATCAGTGACGATAGATTTGTTTTCACTGTTCTAAACGTCATGCTTTTTGAAATTCGTAGACTAAGGAATGGTAACGGCGCCACAGTTTCCGCCGTAATTATTTGAGATCTTATAATTCCAGAACGTTTACGGTTTAGAGCTGTGAAACCAAGTGTGCCAACATTATACCTCTAGTTTTAAAAAACACGTGTGCCATTTTAAAAAAATGTAACTTTGTTTTGAAAGTGATGTTTGTTTACTTGCATGAATTCCGAATTGCTGCCCATTGTGTCAGCCTTAACGTAGGTACATTTCCAGAAAATTGTATGTTTCACGTTTTGCTTCATTTTGAAAGTATGTGAGGTGGCAAAGTTAGGTGTGACACCCAGTATACAGTGTGAATCACCTAAAAGTTACACCGCAGGTATTGCGTCAATGGGAAGGGCTATTGATGTGCGGCTTTCACACAATGGATTCTTAGCCAATCCGCAGATTGTAATAATACTTAGTAGTGTATTTTTATACAAACATACGCCTTTTTACATGGAACAATCCCTACTAAAACTAACAAACTGAAGTTAGGTTAAATTAGAATTTCAGTCATGCTTGTTGGAGGATTCTAGTGCGAGTGGTTGACAAGATATCGTATTTTGGAAAGTTTCAACATCGAAACTTGTTTGTGCCGTTCAGCCTTTGTAGTTAGTATGTAAGACGTTATGTTTGCTTACAGTGTGCTAGTGCGTTCCTTGAGCGCATTGCGACTTCCTAGTCGGTTAGTGTGTGACAGACCGAGTAGATGGTCATGCGTGGACGAAGGGATTTACAAATGCAGGAAAACGCGATACGCTTTTCGTGTGTGGCGAGAGTAGGAAGGATGCCGTTCGTTTTTGTATCACGTATGTGGTAAGATATCCTAATAGACGTTATGTAAGTAGACTGTTTATGTTTTCTTATTGGAAACGTTACGTAGCGCTCTGTATGAAAATCACTGGCTGTGCTGTGTGCAGTAGAGTTGTGGCGATTCGTGAATGAGTCGTTCATTTGAACGACTCTAAATAAAGAATCGTAAGAATCGAATCGTGATAAGGACGAATCGTCGTTCAAAAGAATCGTAAGAACGATTGCGTGTTTCCGAGTCGTGACGATTCCAAGTTCCAAAGATTCATCGATTCTTAGTACGCTATGCTTTGAAGGCAACTTCCGAATCATGCCGAGTCGTACCGAATGATTACGACCGCCAGATGGCAGTCAAATGGAGGATGCGTGTGAACAAAGGAAGCAATTTTGCACCACCTTTCGCACAAATCGACTCCCCTTTCCTCGCATACTGAAATAAAACAATAGATGCAATCAAATCAAACGTGACCTTCCATCAATCAAGGCATTACACGTATAAATCGAGAATCACACTTGTAACGTTAAATGCATGTTTACTCATAAATTATTTCTGGCATATCTTATCATGACACAGTTCGATTCTAACACCATTGAAAATTTCAGACATGTCCTGCCATCTGTGAGTAAGATGTAGAACTTTTTGCATTCCGTAAGAATCGTGCCATCGCAGACTAGAATGAATCGTGAAAGAATCGTGAACGAATCGTAGGAATCGATTCGCAGTGTGAGATTGAATCGTAGGAATCGAATCGGGAAAAAGAATCGTGATGCCCAACTCTAGTGTGCAGTCTGTGGCTAGTTTGCATTGTTGTCTGCCATTGTAGTGTTGGGCAGTTGGCTGTGAACAGCGTGTAGCGTTGCGCAGTTGGAGGTGAGCCGCCAGCAGTGGTGGATGTGGGAAATGAGATGGCGGATTTTTGAGTACAGAATGGATATTATGAACTGCTATGTATATTATGCTTTTTCAACACTATTAAGGTAAATACATTGTTTGTTCTCTATTAAAATCTTTCATTTGCTAACTATGCCTATCAGTAGTTAGTGCCTTCAGTAGTTTGAATCTTTTATTTAGCTGGTAGTAGTGGCGCTCGCTGTATTGCAGTAGCTTGAGTAACCAAGATTTTTGTGAGGTAAGTGATTTGTGAAAGGTACAGGTTAATGTTAGTCAGGGCCATTCCTTTGTAGGGATATCTGAAAGTCAGATTGCGTTGCGCAAAAAAAATATTGTGTGTCAGTTTAAGCACAGTCGTGTACAATTGTTCTAAGGGGACGTTTCAGTTAACCATTTCGGCAATAGTTTATCAACCTCTTCAACCAGTTACGTGAAAGTGGTAGGCTAAAACTTCGACACCGTAACTAAAGGAAACAGGTGATGGCAGAAGAGGGAGAAACTAATGTTGTTGGTTCTGTTGCAGCTGATCTGCGCCTCAGGTCCCCCGCAGTCGCACGAGGAAGTGGCACGACAGACGCAAGTGTCCTACGCATTCTCCATCGTCGTAGGTTCTGTCCCTATCACATCTCCCCATCAAGAGCTGCGTGGAAACGATGTTAACTTCTGTACATTGGCATTAAGACAGGAAACTCCACATGTATCATATATCTTGTTTAGTGATGAAGCCACATTCTACACCTACATACATACTCAGGAAGCCACCATAAGGTGCGTGGTGCAAGCTATCCTGTACCACAACTAGTCGTTTCCTTCCCTATTCCACTAGCAAACGAACCCAGATTGCTGCCCACCTGGTCCCAAATCGTTTATCTATACAGAGAACAAAACCGGTCCCATCACACTTCCCTGGGGTACTCCTCACGATACCCTTGTCTCTGATGAACACTCGCCGTCGCAGACTACATACTGGGTTCTATTATTTAAGAAGTCTTCGAGTCACTCACATACCTGCGAAGTTATTCCATATGCTCGTACCTTCGTTAACGGCCTGCAATGGTGAACCGAGTCAAAAGCTTTCCGGAAATCTAGAAATATGGATTCTGCCTGTTGCCCTTCATCCATGGTTCTCAATATAGCATGTGAAAAGATTCGCTATGCCAAATCTATGCTGATTTGTGGACATAAGCTTCTCAATCTCAAGAAAGTTTATTACATCCGGACTGAAAATATGTTCAAGTATTCTACAGAAAACAGAAGTTAGTGACATCGTTCTGTAATACTGCGGGTCCGTTCTATTACCTTCCTTATATGCTGCAGTCACCTGCTGTTTTTTTCAGTCGCTTGGGATTCTGTGCTGGGTGAGAGATTCACGATAAATGCAAACTAAGTAAGGTGCCAATGACGTAGAGTACTCTTTGTAAAATCGAACTAGGATTCCATCTGGACCTGGTGATTTATTTGCTTTAAAATCTTTCAGTTGTTTCTCTACGCCAGATTTGTAAATTGTAAATTTGTGGTAAGATCTTATGAGACCAAACTCCTTAGGCCATCGGTCCCTAAGCTTACACATTACTTAATCTGACTTAAACTAACTTACGCAATGCACAACACACACACACCCATGACCGAGGGAGGACTCGAACTTCCGACGGGGAGAGCCGCTAGGACCGTGACAAGACGCGTTTAGACGCGCGGCTACCCCGCGCTACACCAGATTTGCCCACTTCCTTGTCGCCCATACGGTTTTCTGCAGAATTCTAGACCATATTCTGAGTTCGAATGTAATAAATTTCGTAGATACCGAAAAGTCCACCCTTTAGAAAGCATCGTTTTTTGTGAAACCCAGCTTTCTCTCTTCTAACGTGATACACTGCGAATGAATGAAGGGCAACCGGCTGATTCCATATTTCTAGATTTACGAAAATCCTTCGACACGGTACCCCACTGCAGACCGTTAACGAAGCTGGTGCATACGGAATAGTCTCCCAGATACGTGACTGGCTAGAGGCCTTCTTAAGTAATAGAAGCCAGTATATTGTCCTCTCAAATGAGTATTGATCGGAGACAGGGGTAGCATGATCAGTGCCCCGGGGAAGTGTGATAGGACCGTTGCTATTTTCTCAGTACATAAATGGATGATGTCTGGTTTGTGTGGCGCTCAACTACGCTGTCATCAGCGACCGTACGAAGTCCCAATTTTTTTCACAATCCAGTTTTTTTCGCAGTCCATTCTAGCCACTGTCACGAAAGATGAAGAAGATGATGAAATCATGAGGACAACACACACAACCAGTCCCCGGTCAGAGAAAGATCATTTACGATCTGGCAGACAGGGTGGACAGCAATCTCTGGTTGTTCGCTGATGATGGTGTGGTGTACAAGAAGGTCTCGAAGATAAGTGTCTGTAGGCTGAGACAATATGACGTAGACAAAACGTATAGTAGTTGTGATTAATGGCAGCTAGCACTAAACGTGGAAAAATGTAAGTTAATGAGGATGAACAGGAAGAAGAAACCTGTAATTTTCGGGTACAGTATTAATAGTGTCCTGCTTCGCAAAGTCAAGTCGTTTAAATACAGGGTTATTACAAATGATTGAAGCGATTTCACAGCTCTACAATAACTTTATTATTTGAGATATTTTCACAATGCTTTGCACACACATACAAAAACTCAAAAAGTTTTTTTAGGCATTCACAAATGTTCGATATGTGCCCCTTTAGTGATTCGGCAGACATCAAGCCGATAATAAAGTTCCTCCCACACTCGGCGCTGCATGTCCCCATCAATGAGTTCGAAAGCATCGTTGATGCGAGCTCGCAGTTCTGGCACGTTTCTTGGTAGAGGAGGTTTGAACACTGAATCTTTCACATAACCCCACAGAAAGAAATCGCATGGGGTTACGTCGGGAGAGCGGGAGGCCATGACATGAATTACTGATCATGATCCCCACCACGACCGATCCATCGGTTTTGCAATCTCCTGTTTAAGAAATGCCGAACATCATGATGGAAGTGCTGTGGAGCACCATCCTGTTGAAAGATGAAGTCGGCGCTGTCGGTCTCCCCGCGACGCGTGAAACTTGCCCGCACGCGTTCAACCGTTTCTTCGCTCACTGCACGCCGACCCGTTGATTTCCCCTTACAAAGGCATCAAGAAACTTTAAACTGCGCATATCATCGCCGAATGGAGTTAGCAGTTGGTGGATCTTTGTTGAACTTCGTCCTGAAGTGTCGTTGCACTGTTATGACTGACTGATGTGAGTGCATTTCAAGCACGACATACGCTTTCTCGGCTCCTGACGCCATTTTGTCTCACTGCGCTCTCGAGCGCTCTGGCGGCAGAAACTTGAAGTGCGGCTTCAGCCGAACAAAACTTTATGAGTTTTTCTACGTATCTGTAGTGTGTCGTGACCATATGTCAATGAATGGAGCTATAGTGAATTTATGAAATCGCTTTAATCATTTGTAATAGCCCTGTACTTGGGCGTAACGTTGCAAAGCGATATGAAGGGGGGACGAGCATGTGAAAACTGTGATAGGGAAGGCAAACGGTCAACTTAGGGTCACTGGGAAAAGTTTAGGAGACAGTGGTTTACTAGTAAAGGGGACTGCATATAGAACGCTAATGCGACATGTTCTTGAGTATTATTCTAGTGTTTGGGATCCATACCGGGGCGGACTGAAAGAAGACATCGAAGCAATTCAGAGGCGAGCAGCTAGATTTGTTACCGGTAGGTTCGAACATCACGTATGTGTTACGGAAGTCCTTCGGGAACTCAAATGGGAATCCCTGGAGGGAGGGCGACTTTCTTTACGAGAAACTCTATTTGATAAAATTTATAGAGAACCGGTATTTGAAGCTGACTGCCACACCAATTCTACTGCCGCCAACATACACTGCATGTAAGAACCACGAAGATAAGATACGAGAAATTGGGCCTCATACGGAGGCATATAGACAGTTGTTCCTTCCTCGCTACATTTGCGAATGGAACAGGAAAGGAAATGACTAGTAGTGGTACAGGGAACCCTCTGTCACGCACTGTACGGTGGCTCGCGTAGTATCTACAGGGTGTTTCAAAAATGACCGGTATATTTGAAACGGCAATAAAAACTAAACGAGCAGCGATACAAATACACCATTTGTTGCAATATGCTTGGGACAACAGTACATTTTCAGGCAGACAAACTTTCGAAATTACAGTAGTTACAATTTTCAACAACAGATGGCGCTGCGGTCTGGGAAACTCTATAGTACGATATTTTCCACATATCCACCATGCGTAGCAATAATATGGCGTAGTCTCTGAATGAAATTACCCGAAACCTTTGACAACGTGTCTGGCGGAATGGCTTCACATGCAGATGAGATGTACTGCTTCAGCTGTTCAATTGTTTCTGGATTCTGGCGGTACACCTGGTCTTTCAAGTGTCCCCACAGAAAGAAGTCACAGGGGTTCATGTCTGGCGAATAGGGAGGCCAATCCACGCCGCCTCCTGTATGTTTCGGATAGCCCAAAGCAATCACACGATCATCGAAATATTCATTCAGGAAATTAAAGACGTCGGCCGTGCGATGTGGCCGGGCACCATCTTGCATAAACCACGAGGCGTTCGCAGTGTCGTCTAAGGCAGTTTGTACCACCACAAATTCACGAAGAATGTCCAGATAGCGTGATGCAGTAATCGTTTCGGATCTGAAAAATGGGCCAATGATTCCTTTGGAAGAAATGGCGGCGCAGACCAGTACTTTTTGAGGATGCAGGGACGATGGGACACATGCAACATGGGGCTTTTCGTTTCCCCATATGCGCCAGTTCTGTTTATTGACGAAGCCGTCCAGGTAAAAATAAGCTTCGTCAGTAAACCAAATGCTGCCCACATGCATATCGCCGTCATCAATCCTGTGCACTATATCGTTAGCGAATGTCTCTCGTGCAGCAATGGTAGCGGCGCTGAGGGGTTGCCGCGTTTGAATTTTGTATGGATAGAGGTGTAAACTCTGGCGCATGAGACGATACGTGGACGTTGGCGTCATTTGGACCGCAGCTGCAACACGGCGAACGGAAACCCGAGGCCGCTGTCGGATCACCTGCTGCACTAGCTGCGCGTTGCCCTCTGTGGTTGCCGTACATGGTCGCCCTACCTTTCCAGCACATTCATCCGTCACGTTCCCAGTCCGTTGAAATTTTTCAAACAGATCCTTTATTGTATCGCTTTTCGGTCCTTTGGTTACATTAAACCTCCGTTGAAAACTTCGTCTTGTTGCAACAACACTGTGTTCTAGGCGGTGGAATTCCAACACCAGAAAAATCCTCTGTTCTAAGGAATAAACCTTGTTGTCTACAGCACACTTGCACGTTGTGAACAGCACACGCTTACAGCAGAAAGACGACGTACAGAATGGTGCACCCACAGACTGCGTTGTCTTCTATATCTTTCACATCACTTGCAGCGCCATCTGTTGCTGAAAATTGTAACTACTGTAATTTCGAAAGTTTGTCCGCCTGAAAATGTACTGTTGTCCCAAGCATATTGCAACAAACGGTGTATTTCTATCGCTGCTCGTTTAGTTTTTATTGCAGTTTCAAATATACCGGTCATTTTTGAAACACCCTGTATGTAGAGGTAGACCATGCAGTGGTCACCACATCGTTGATATTGGACTGTGGTTCAGTGGAAGCGCCGCGACTTATCGGACGCATTACGTTTTTTGTCGACACCAGTCCGATGGTCGTGCCTGGCTTCGCAGTCATCCTGGCTGACGGTTGTGTGAAACATACGCCGCACTACTGGTGGAGAACGGTGACACTAACACTACACACTAGGGGCGATTCACTTGTGGTAGTGATGGGGGGCCACGATGACAGCCAAGGACTACGTGAACATTACTGGAGACCGCCTGCATCCCTTTCACGTTTGGTGTCTTCCCCGGCGTCTATGACATCCTCCAGCAGGATAACTGACCTAGTTAAAAGGCCAGAAACGTGCGACTGTGATTTGAGGCGGACAACAATGAACCCACTTCGATGTCTTGGCCCCCAAATTCGCCTTATCTCAACCCGACGGAACGCATATGGGATATTATCGATCGCAAGCTCGGCGCCCACAAACCATCAGCTCATAATTCACATGGATTGCGTGACTTATGTGTAGACATTTACTGTCTCGTACTTGCTTAACCTCAGCAAAGACTTGACGATTCAAACCAAGAAGAGTCGCTGTTATGTTGCGTTCCGAAAGTGACTCAAAACAATATAAAATAGGGTGGCATAATGTTCTGGCTGTACCATTATGTCGTACATTTACTAATAGAAACTACTCTCTTAATCCCTCTTGAATCTTCGAGCCAAACACCAGTCGAAGAACATTTTGTCATGCATCTAACAATCTTGTTGGCTACCTAGAATCATCCTACTTCCATTACTACACATGGAAATGGTAAGCTGCCACGATTATATCAACGGATAAACACACCTCTTCCACATTGTTTCTGCTTAAAAGGACGATAATGGGAACATTTTACTGCTCGCCTTCACCAAAGAATATTACAAAACTATGCAGCGGCTACACTGCAGCAACGCTATGCAATCTGTATTCGCATGTTAATGCCCCAGTGGACAAAGCACCTTCATTTCCCTTGTGATCCTAGAAAATTTATCTGGATTTGCTGGGCTTGGACTTCTTAAATTTCCAACTGCAGCCTCATCGAAGTTTGGAATAAATTACAAATCCGGTTACGCGCACTGTTCAATTTTCTTGAAATTCATCAGTGTAAGGGAAAGTCCCCGAGGATTAAATGTTGAAGGCAAAGTTATTTTTAGACAAGGCAGTTCTACACGTCATTAGTTACAGGTGTGACTTCAGAAGAACGAACAGCAACAAAAGGCCGGAAACTCTGGCAAGACAGCATTTAAAAAAATAAAAACAATAAAAAAACCCGTTTCTTCGACAGTGACGGTATGGACGAAACATTGTCGTATGCTGACATAACTACCATTATTTTAATTCTTAACTACTCACGGCAATAATAGTAAATAATAATAATTATTATAATAATAATTCAGTCCCCACTGACATTGTCCAGTATGAAGATCGAGCCAGGCGAATCTGTCAGTATGTTATACAACGCAGTTGTTTGAGAATGACAGGTTCATCTACACGTACACCTACAGCACCTATCTCTGCCTTTCGCAGGCCAACGGGCAGTTGTGGCGGGGCGTGCGTGATGGGCCAGAACCGTTTGGCTCCTTGTGTGCTCCATCGGGAGAAAGAGTGTCGGGATACCTCTGCGTGAGCATGGTCTCTCACACTCCTCAGTGGGAGTTACTCGAGAAGTTCTACTGCGTTGCTCTTCAGTCTGAAGACTATTTTGATGTTATCTCCACGCTAATCTGTGCTGTTCGAACCTCTCTGCTTAGCTATTACTGCCAACATCTACATTAATGTGATTACTGTAGTCAGTGTTGGTCTTTCTCTACAATATTTCCCTGCCACCACCCCGCCCCCATCCCCACCCCTCCCACACTTCCCACCGTTACAGCACTAAATATTCCTTGTTGCCACAGGATATGTCCTCACAAGAAATCTCTTTTTTCGGTTACTACCTACCATAAAGATCTTTTCTCCTCAACTCGAGCCAGTATCTTTTCATTGGTTATTCGATCTACCGATAAAATGTTCTGCATTTCTCTTTACACAACATTTCAGAAACTACTATTCTTCTCGCATCTGCTCTATTCACTGTCCACGTTTCACTTCCATGTAAGACCACATTCCAGAGAAATACTCCTGGCAAGGATTTTCGAATACTTGAAGTTATATTTGTCATTATCATATTTCTCTTTTGCGTAGAAGCTTTTAACATTTTTGCCAGTTTACACCACCTGTTCTTTTTCCATCAACAGTTATTTTGCTGGGCCATTTTTTGTCTTCTGTTTTTACTATTACATTTCCTGACTAATTCCCTCATTATCTCCTAATTTAATTCAGCTACACTACGTTACAATTGTTTTACGTTTCGTTGATTTTCATCTGTTACTTTCTTCGTAAGACACAATTCACGCCGTTCGACAGTTCTTGTAAATAATTTGCCGTTTCTGACACAGTTACAATGTCATCGACAAAAAGTAGAAGCTTTTATTCCTCATCAACTCCTTTCTCAAACTTCTCCTTGGTTCCCTTTACTTCTTGCTCGACGTACAGACTGTACAATTGTTCGATGTAAGGTCCGCCAGTTATGCAAAACACCGTTTTTTCACAGTAGAAACAGAAACTAAGAGTACACTACATTTTCTAGATCTCACCATACATAAAACCAATAACACACACAACTTCACAATATTCAGAAAACCGATAACCACAAGCAACACCATCCACAACCTGTCAAATCACCCACTGACACGTAAGCAAGCAAACTTCAGATTCATGCTCCAGGATTAAACAGAACACCGTTGAACAAACAGAACTACACACAAGAACTAAACACAATAAAACAAATAGGAGTAGAAAATGGTTATGATATCCATATGGCAGACAAGTGAAATAAAAAATATGTAAACAGTACAAAAATGAGCATACCACACCCACACAAGGCCTCACCCAACACAGTACAACAGAAAACACAAACAATGACCACACACAGGACACAACAGAGCAACAACACACACACAAAACGAAGTGGCAGATATTCATCTACAATAACATGATTGTTCACAGAATAGGCAACATATTAAAGAAACAGGGGCTCCAAATAGGATACAGGACGGAGAACACAACGCAGAAAGAGATCGGAGCACAAGAGATACCCACGGATACATTTAACAGATCAGGAATATATGAACTCACATGCAACACTTGCCAGTCACTGTACACAGGACAAACATGCAGAAACATCAAAACCAGATATTTAGAACATTTCAGAGCGTTAAAAAGCAACAGTTCCCATAGCACATTTGCTGACCACCTTATAGCCCACAATCACCACCCAACTACAATAGAAACAAACTTAAGAACACTAAAACGCCGCCACAGCATATACAGCAAAGTGATCATTGAGGAAAACTTCCACATACAGAAGGCAATAACAGAAGGAAAACAGCTCATAAATGAATACACTACACTCTGCAAGGGCACAGTATGTAACACATTAAAGGAACTTTACAAAAAAGAAAGCACAAACAGATAAAGTCTACCCGCACACACACACACACACACACACACACACACACACACACACACACACACGATAATTGGATACACTACACTCTGCAAAGATACACCAATTTATACACAAAAGTAACACCAGGTAAAATACAGCTAAGAAGCGTACAGAAAACACACACACACACACACACACACACACACACACACACACACACACAAAGATACACTACTGGCCATTAAAATTGCTACACCCCGAAGATGACGTGCTACAGACGCGAAATTTAACCGACGGGGAGAACATTCTGTGATATGCAAATGATTAGTTTTTCAGAGCATTCACACAAGGTTGGCGCCGGTGGCGGCACCTACAACGTGCTGACATGAGGGAAGTTTCCAACCCATTTCTCATACACAAACAGTAGTTGACCGGCGTTACCTGCTGAAACGTTGTTGTGATGCCTCGTGTAAGGAGAAGAAATGCGTACCATCACGTTTCCGATTTTGATAAAGGTCGGATTGTAGCCTATCACGATTGCGATTTATCGTATCGCGACACTGCTGCTCGTGTTGGTCGAGATCCAATGACTGTTAGCAGAATATGGAATCGGTGGGTTCAGGAGGATAATACGGAACGCAGTGCTGGATCCCAACGGCCTCGTATCACTAGCAGTCGAGATGACAGACATCTTATCCGCATGGATATATAGCATCGCGCAGCCACGTCTCGATCCCTGAGTCAACAGATGGGGACTTTTGCAAGACAACAACCATCTGCACGAACAGTTCGACGACGTTTGCAGCAGCATGGGCTATCAGTTTGGAGGCCGTGGCTGCGGTTACCCTTGACGCTGCATCACAGACAGGAGCGCCTGCGATGGTGTACTCATCGACGAACCTGGGTGCGCGAATGGCAAAACGTCATTTTTTCGGATGAATCCCGGTTCTGTTTACAGTATGATGATGGTCGCATCCGTGTTTGGCGACATCGCGGTGAACGCACATTGGAAGCGTGTATTCGTCATCGCCATGCTTGCGTATCACCCGGCGTGATGGTATGGGGTTACACGTGTCGGTCACCTCTTGTTCGCATCGACGGCACTTTGAACAGTGGACGTTACATTTCAGATGTGTTACGACCCGTGGCTCTATCCTTCATTCGATCCCTGTGAAACCCTACATTTCAGCAGGATAATGCACGACCGCATGTTGCAGGTTCTGTACGGATCTTTCTGAATACAGAAAATGTTCGACTGCTGCGCTGGCAAGCACATTCTCCAAATGTCTCACCAACTGAAAACGTCTGGTCAATGGTGGCTGAGCAACTGGCTCGTCGCAATACGCCAGTCACTACTCTTGATGAACTGTGGTATCGTGTTGAAGCTGCATGGGCAGCTGTATCTGTACACGCCATCCAAGCTCTGTTTGACTCAATGCCCAGGCGAATCAAGGCCGTTATTACGGCCAGAGGTGGTTGTTCTGGGTACTGATTTCTCAGGATCTGTGCACCCAAATTGCGTGAAAATGTAATGACATGTCAGTTCTAGTATAATATATTTGTCCAATGAAAACCCGTTTATCATCTGGATTTCTTCCTGGTGTAGCAATTATAATGGCCCGTAGTGTAAAATGTAAACAAAATTAAAATTTGGCGCCGAACTCACTGGTGGACAGAAGAACACTGACTGGGCTGGGACACACAACAACCACAATTACACTTTGTTTTGGTGCTTTTACGACCTTATTTGTGAAAATACGTGTTACATTTGCGTGTGCTGCACAACAACTCACCATGATGCTGAGAATAAATGGGCTTGCCACACGAAATCGTAAGTAAAAACGAATGTACGCCAGAAATATCGCGACAAACTAAATAGAGCATAAAAAGATAAGTTAACGCCCAACAAAATTTCTCAACATCGTTTGGTTGCAGATGAGAAGCTAACTGTAATAAATAATGGAGAAGTGGTGCTGAAAGATCATGCACACCAAGTGTAAAGGTATTAACAAAAGGAAACGAATTGTCGTTTGAACTAAATACCCACATAAATGTGAAATCACTTAGTAAAAATGTTCACATTACACATTAAATAAAACTGAAACCCACTGTTGATGGCACAGTGTTGCTGAAACGTGTTCGGGAACTTGGAAAAAACGGTCTTTTGCATGACTGGCGTACCTTACATGGAACAATTTTAGCTGTAAACACGGTAAACACAAGGAGCTGCAAATCCAAATGGTGAATAGACTGTATAATATTAGGAATAGGCTACGACACCTTGCTCATTCACTTCTAAAATACTCTCTACCTTTTACATCCTTCGTCTCTTACAAGTGGTCTTGTTTCTGTGGAAGTTGTGGATAACGCTTTACGCCAAGTATTTTACCGGTGAAAACTCCAGAATTTCAAAGAGTGTAATACAGTCAACAGTGTGGAAAATTTTCTATCTACAAATGTCGTAAATGTAAATTTGTGTTTTTTCAACTTAAAACGTCCCCTTTGAAAAATTTATACAAGACTGTTTTAAACTGACACACAATATTTTTTTGCGCAACGCAATCTGACTTTCAGAAATCCCTACAAAGGAATGGCCCTGACTAACATTAACCTGTACCTTTCACAAATCACTTACCTCACCAAAAATCTTGGTTACTCGAACTACTGCAATACAGCGAGCGCCACTACTGCCAGCTAAATAAAAGATTCAAACTACGGAAGGCACTAACTACTGATAGGGATAGTTAGCAAATGAAAGATTTTAATAGAGAACAAACAATGTATTTACCTTAATAGTCATAATATATATATCAGTACATGACATCCATTCTGTACTCAAAAATCCGCCATCTCATTTCCCACATCCACCACTGCTGGCGGCTCACCTCCAACTGCGCAACGCTATGCGCTGTTAAACATCCAACTGCCCAACACTACAATGGCAGACAACAATGCAAACTAGCCACAGACTGCACACAGCACAGCCAGTGATTTTCATATAGATCGCTACGTAACGTTGCCAATAAGAAAACATAAACAGCCTACTTACATAAAGAAAACATAAACAGCCTACTTACAAACTTATCTTCCAAGGTTAGTCATAACGTAAATATTGCCTTACGTGGTCGTTCATTTCTCCGGAACACAAACTGACCTTCTTTGACGTTTGCTTATACAAGTCATTCCATTCTTCTTCTGTGTCGGAGAACATTAGGAATTTTTTTAACTCGTATTGGAAAATGTGTCAAGGTTCTGCGTGATGTCACTTTGTAAGTGTCGCGCAATGACGACCAGAACTTAAGAATAGATCGACCGAGTGTTTATTGAGCAAGATATTTCATAGGTGCGTCATATGTCCACTTATTCCTGCGATAAAAACTGATATCAGGATGGTCTCTGCCTTACCGTGGGGCGCCGGATAAATTCTCGTAGAAACTCGACAGCTTGACGGATACCAGAGACCTTTCGTCTATTCACGCGCATTACTTTACATTTGCATAGGCCAAGTGTCAACTAATAATCCATACAAGTAACGCTGAAAGCATTTGAGTCTTCGTGGATCACCATCTGTGAACAGTCCTGGAGCTCTGCAAACGTTGTCTTGTTAGGCACTTACGTACCACTTGAACGGTAGCAGAGTTCCTCTGGAAGACAAGAGGCAAGGCGTCAGCGTAGCCTCCACGATCTCGAGAACAACCGGAAGAAGTTGACTTTCACGAGTTTTATGCAGCTTTACCCTCTACTTCGTCCCGTACATGCACCTCCACCTCCGCAGAGCTACTGTAGTCTGGATCTGTCAGACCTGCTTACTGCACCGAGCTCTTGGTTCTGCCTATACGATTTCTAATTGCAGCAGGTCACTCCATTTCCAAGTTGACAATTTCTTGATGCACAAGAATCTATGTCTTCTCTTCGTTGCGTTGTGCCATAGATTTCCTTTCTCCCCGATTCGATTCTGTATTTCTTAATTAGTTAATTTACCCACGTAATCTTAATCATTCTCCTGTAGCTATATTCCTCTCTTTTCTGGATAACTGATCCACATGGTACTTTGATGTAAGGCTACACTCCAGACAAATACAATCGATAAAATTCCTGAATTATATTCTTGATAGCCTTGAAAGTTTTATACATTACACAAAATAGTAAATCACAGTTATATGAGGCAGAATAGCAAAAAAACTCTTTTTGTTCTACTAATCTAAATAAGCAGAACTAAAACAATTTACTTGTTATTTAGTGTTAAATTTGTAATTGTTCTACGAAGAAGTAACGGAAAAATCCATAAACAAAATCAGTTTTTGTTTCTTACATCATTACCACTTGGTGTCTCTTTGGATGTAAATATAATGAAAATTACCTTTTCTTTCAGAATATCGCCACTTTAAATACTTTTGCGTACTAAATACATGAACAAGACACGGTCGCTGGTTTCCAGAGGTTACGTTATTACGAAAAGCGCTGGCAAGCTAGCAGGTAACTGTCGAGTCGCAGGCTTGCGCTGTAGTCGTTGTTGCGAAGTCGTAGAGGGGGGAGGGGGGGCGCTTGATCATAGCAGAACAGAAAGTGCAGCTTGGATAGCGGAGGTGCCGTACGCAGGCTTCTGTCAGAGATACTACGTGATATGTAACCTGGGGATGAAGGATGGCTTTTAAGATGACTAGATAATGGGATAACACTTCAGAAAAAGCAACGTATATTGGGTCTATCAGCTGCATCTTCAGAATTATTGCTGTGCAAAGATTTCTTTCTGTCCAATAATATCTACGTGTTGGCAGTCAGGAAGGACTATTAATCATGTATTCAGTATTATAATCAACCCTCCTTTATTTGGGTTAGTTAAATAATATTTTAGTAGGAATTCAAGAACACAAATTTTTGTAATAGAAATATTTGGTAGAACCAAGTATAATCGAGTACGATAATGCGAAGTTCACTTTTGTGTTTTTAAAAGATTTTCACAGTACTTCGTTTTGCAATTTGTAGATATTTCACCAAACATATTCCACTCTTCAAAGAAACGTGTTCGGTAAAATTTGCATTGTCACACGTTGCACTCTTACGTGAATAATAATTATCAGAACTTTTCCCAAAGCATCACCTGAAAAAAAAAAAATAAGAAGGCAAACTGCAGCTCAGTGATATATTTCAGTCATTATTTGCAGCGCAGCCAGAGCAAAGTGAAGTTATCCATTGCCAGGGAAAAATTTGCTGTAGGACCTAAATGAACCTTGTACTGAAATTCCATGTAAATTCAATAGATGTGTTTCTGTAAAAGGTCACATTCAAATTATGTAACTGTTAGCCATTATGAGTATTTTATGAATCATTCTTTTATGGAATCAGATTTACAGTCAGATGCGTTTCAGAATAATTAAAATCAATTTCTTAAAAAGTAATTTGCATACTCATAAGTAGTTGTTAAAAAGTGGGGAATCTACACTGATACTGGATCTCAATCTACCGGAATTAAGAAGTCAGACAATTTTGGGATTGTTAGCAAGTTAGCTGAACACATTTCAGCATGCAACAAACAACACTAAACAGATGAATTTTGACCTACTTTTTCTTTTCAGGAAAACCTGTTTCAGAATATAATTTATCTCGTTTTTACTTCTGCCATTATATCAAAAAAATGGTTCAAATGGCTCTGAGCACTATGGGACTTAACATCGGAGGTCATCAGTCCCCTACTACTACTCAAACCTAACTAACCTAAGGACATCACACACATCCATGCCTGAGGCAGGATTCGAACCTGCGACCGTAGCAGTCGTGCGGTTCCGGACTGAAGCACCTAGAACCGAGCGGCCACCAAGGCCGGCGCCATTATTTCAGTTACTCTCCTGTGCAAAAAGCAAATATAGGCTAACGGTTTTAATGTTTCGTATCTAATGTGATTTCCTCAGAATTTGAAAGAGTATACTATATTAAAAATTGTCGAAAGCTCTTTCTGAGTCTACGAATGCTATAAATGAAGTTTTCTCTCATTTCAGCCTTGTTTTAGAAGATAATTTATAAGAAAAGTTTTAAACCGCGTGTTCCTACCTTTATACAAAGTCGAATGGATGTTTCCCCTATCGGCTTCACCAGTGGTTCCGTTCACACTATGAGTATTTATGGAGATCATGATGATACTTTTACAGATGTTTTAAAGGCGCCCCTCCAAAAAATAAATGAATAAATCGAATGCTAACGTAAAAGGCGTTCCATAGTTCTACACCAAGCTGACATTTGTCTGGCATGCAAGATGCAGATTTGTTTCTGCAAAACTTCTTAACGCTTGTATGGTTTTCCAGTCATTTGCCACTCTCCATTGTTCCAGCTACCTATGACAAACTGTAACTGGAAAAGGAGCCAGTTCCTCCACGCGACCGTATTATCAGGTACATTCATTTGTCATTTAATTCCGCATTCACATACTTTGCGTCCTTGCCGCTGTGAATAGGAGGAACTGGTTTAGGCCAGACACAATTAGTATTTCAGCTTTCATTTTGGTACCTTCCGTTTCAAGACGATCTGTTGCAACGACCTTTTATGTAGTAACCAACCACGCTCGTGCAACGTATCACCAACACATCGATTCCAAAGGTATTCGATTACGAAATTCCACAGATAAAAATTCAAAGAATGCAATATTGGGGAGCTCGTTTGCTTCCGCACCGAATATCTCCTCTCCATAGCCCACATTCCAACTCATCGTATCGCTGTGTATCGAAGCAAGGCTGTATGGGTAACTGCTGGATGGGTAAAACCGGAATCGGATATCACAATGGAATACTTAAACCTTTTATGTCCCAATTGAGCAGAAAACATTCGTGTCATTTATTCGTTTCTAACATGGCACAAATGCCCAAATCCCTGAGCTTAGAAGCACAATGAGAGATGATGCGGATCCGCCCGCCACCAGAGAAGTAGAATATATGAAGAAGCCACTGTTAGGGAGGTGCATCACAAACACGCTTAGAAATATTTACGATTTTATTTAAATTATTTAAAAGCATATTTCTTGTGACCTGATCGTAAAATTCGAGAGGAAAGATTCGCGTTGCCATCAGAGATGCGGCTTTGCTGTTATTAGCTAGTCATTTGTCACTGTGTGCTATTAACAGTTTATAATAAGAAGTTCATGGGGTTTTCATTACTGTACCTCGCAGTCAATTGCACCACAGAACGCTAAATGTTCGAATTTACAGACGAGACAGTTCTCGGACACTCGTGCTATACATGGGATCCAGTGATTTGTCACATACAACTTGCTAATGAAGACTGCATGTCAACACTTGGCGATCCTGACCATTTACGTAGTGCCCAACGTCTTAAAATTTACGTAAATGTACATTAGGCAGCTTTTCATATGAGGGCTTAGTTAAAATTTGTAGATTATGTAATGAATGACTGTTTTTTAACTAAAAAATGCACGTAGTTTCCTTTCAGTGTACGTGCATTGTCCAACGTTTTCGAGTTTGTAAATTCCATTACATACCGATCAGCGATTTTTTAAGATAGGTAAAGAGGATGTTCTAAGACTGAGCCGATAATGGTAGCAAGGCTTAAGGAAAAAGCAAGATTTTTTCCTTAAGCTTTGTCAACTAAGAAAGAACGTTCTGCAACGTAAAATAGTGCAAGATGCTTGAAATTTAAGAAAAGAAAGGTATTCGCCACAGAGAACGAGGGGTAACACACAACATGTGCAAGAACCAAAGTGGATCTATAGGAATGGAACAACAAGAAAAGGGTATTCGGAGACAACCATTCCGTCTTTCACATATCCTGATCAACGTGTGTGCAGAAGAATCAAGAGAGAGGGGTGGTGTTCAGAAGTGAGATTCATATTTAGGGTAAAAATATACCAATGTTAAATTCTATAAAACTGAGTTAGAATTACAGAGCCTATTAGACGGGATGAACAGCTTACTGAGCAGAGAATATGGATTGAAATAGAATAAAGCATCAAGAAATACATAAATGATGTTAATGACAAATACGTATTAGTTGAAGTAACGGAAACGTCTCACCTTGGAAGGAGAACACCACATAACGGACGAAGCAAAGAGGATAGAAGGAGCAGACTGATACAAGCAAAGAGAGTATTCCTCTCTAAAACAAGTCTAGCAGCACAACCTGAAGGACAAATTAGTTAGAAAGTGCATATAGAGCACAGCTTTGGATCCAAGTCAACCATGGACTGTGTGACGGTCCGAAAACGAATTTGTCACGTGATAATAGAAAAGGAAGCTGAAACTACACAAACTAACTACAGAGAAAGATAGTATGATAACAGATCGGGAAATAACTTCCATTCCATGAGATACAGCTGTAGAGATGAATATTTTATGGTAAGGCAGACAGGAATAAGTACAGCAGGTGCTTAAAGATGCAAGATGTAGATGTTACTCTGAGATGAAGAGACCGGTAAATGAAGGGTATCCATCATCGGAAGAAAAAAAATCGAAAATCTGAGAAGTGGCATCTGTAAGTTCCGCAAACAAGTCATTAGCAGTTAACAGAAACTTTTCGGCACAAGGTGGACGTTTTAATTCACGATTCTCCTGAGATGTTAGAATAGTGGAAGGCAACGGGTACTAAGTAACGTGAATAAAATCTATCAGCGCTTCAAATCTCTCAGCTTTCCCATCGAGAAAGTCACTTTATGGGCAGATGCACTGCTACGGTTGTTCCAATGCAGGCCGCTTCGCAAATAATTGTGTATAGTTCCTTTACTTGAGTAGTATAAACCTGTTATTATCTGCCCATTAAAAAGTATCCAAAAGAAGAATCGGTCCAGACACTTGCCATGTTCTTTCCTCCAGATAAAATCTGGTTTTTCCTTATTGGTTTAGAGACACCGACTTTCACCGTCTCACCCTATGTTATTTCCGATTTTTCGTGGAATTCTGAGTTCATGTCCAATTTATTTATTTATTTATTTATGCATTTATTTTACCTGGCAAGATTAGTGCCTTCAGGCCCTCTCTTACACCTAACCAGGCATACTCAGATTCAACAAATTTCAGTTTTTACAGAACATTAAGGGCATATAACATGTTATACAGTATTAATGTTAAAGAAAAAAAATAGAGATTATAAAAGTAGTACAATGATAATTATAACAATCAATAATAATAATAATAATAATAATAATGACTATGTATATGAAAGTAAACATATTTTTCTTTTATGAATGTCAGTCCTATTGCAAGTTGGGAATTTTCTCGTTATATTCTTGCAGCTTGTGAGTTATTCTCATAAGCAGAGACATAAGACGAAAGAATGGGGTGAAAGAGATATAGAAGAGGTAGATAGGTTAGAGGAAGATAAATAGAATGGTAAAATTCGAAGCTATGATGGAGAGGAGAAAGAAAAAGATGAGAGTGGCACAACAATGGTGGCTATACCGTCCGTAATATGTAAGTCTTGAGTTCCCTCTTGAATGTTGAGTGGTTCTGGATAAGACGCAGATCACAGGGGAGCGCGTTCCATAGTCGTATGGCTGAGATGGAGAATGACACGGAGAAAGATTTTGTGTTATGTAAAGGTACAGCGAAGATGCTAGACGTATCCGATCTGGTATTGCGGTTGTGGAATGATGATAGGTGTTTAATGTGAGAAGATAAGTATTGGGGGCACCAGTGGCTAAGAACTCGATGAAGTAAGCACATCGTGTGGAGATCGCGTGCCTTATGTGGCCGTATCCAACCTAGCTGGGAGTATGAAGGACTGATATGATCATACAACCGTATATTGCATACGTATCTAACGCAAGCATTCATCACTAGGTCGAGGCATCTCGAATTTTCACTATTTGTGCCGTGTTGAACTACATCACAGTAGTAAAGATTAGGCAAGACTAGTGTTTGGACTAATTTACAGTAATACATCTGCTCAACAAAAGATTTTGGTCGATACTGAGACGGTCCAGACACTGCTGAGAATTCCATCTTAGCATTAATTTTGGTCAGCGTTCAACAAGGCTCTCCCTTAGATAATTTTTCAAGTGAATTGTTCATGACAATGTTTTCTGAAATTCTGATGGCATTAGCTATTGTGTGTAGGTTGAATCTCTGGTAGTCTAGTGCCACACGAAGCACACTGCAGATACTGGCGTGAAACGTAGGCGCACGTCGAAATGAGACAATATTTTTCTACGGAGCGTTTCCAGTTTTTAAAAAAAGTGTCTGTTAGCAGGAAATGAACGCAGAACGACAACCTTTCCGCTTTTATGAAGTAGACATCACGTGATCAAAGCTATTCCGCAGATCAGTTGACGAGTCGGTTTTGTTAAGGACGCTGATTCGTGGAGGGCGGTTAGCAACATTTAATATCATTGCATTCGACCTCAGAACGGGAGGTGAAATTTTCGTTAGCATAATGAATCAGAAAGCCACTGAATTTAGTTGAAAATTTAAATAGAATTCAATAAGATAATTAATTAAATACTTCATATCTACTTGGATTAAAGTACTAAAAAACAAGGTGAAATAATGATAACATGAGCTATACTGGTGCGGATTGTTTTTTTTTCATTTCTTGTACATAAAATAGGGATTACAATATTATTGGAGACTATTATTTAATACTATTATCAGAGAAACATACTACGCAGTAATCAATAAGTTATCGCTCCCATGAAGCTGATTCTAGATTTTTTTCATCCATATAGAAAGAAAATACAGTGAAACCATTACGGATATCATAAAGCACAACAGTTCTGGTTGCATATCAAAGATCGAGATATAGTCAAGGTCTTCGCCTCAGAACATTACGCTTAATTGGTGTCTCATTAAGGATGCTGTCAGGAAGAAAGAGAACGAGGGATTGACCTGTAATAGTATACAATCAGGACGAAAACGAAGAGGAAGAGTAGTACGTTACGTAAAGTAACAGTTCTAAAATAATGTTATAATCATACTTTCTTATGAACATCCAATATATATGTTTGGTATTATTACCTCACATAGTGGAACTACGAAAGCACATCAGTGTGCATCCTGAATGACGTACAGATGTTGTCTGCACGAACTAGCACCTGGGAGACACAAGAAATCCATCCACATTTTAATATGGAGTTAATCTTTGTGTGTCATCAGATACATACACGCTCCTTACCCTTCAATATTTATATTCTTTGCTGAAACAGTTAACCCTATACCATTTTAAATTTAGTATGGGAGATTTAACAGCGCTTCATTGTAGAGAATAGTTAGCGTCAGTACTGTAACTGGGGGATGATGATGAGTCAGTTGTACTTTCCTATGGACAGCATCACTTATTGCCTTGACAGTCAATATAAAAGTTGCGTACCAGTCTCTTATGCTTATAAGAGAACAGTGTCACATCCGTTTCAACAAGCACTACAGTTCTGATCATGTCATGTCAGTGAAGTGTGAAAAGAAGGACTCTAAGAGAAACATTTCTGATCAGAATATCTGGGGCTAAATTCTTATTTATTTCCGTTCCACAAGAGAAAACTGAAGCGACCACGCCCCCCGAATTCGTATTGATCGACATCTGCCAGGTTTCGCACAGCAGCGTCCATCTAGCGGCCTCAGCGCGAACCACTTGCAGCCCATCAACATGTGCTGCCACCTGGCGCCCACCGTTCTAACCACTAGACTGGGGCGGTAGCGTAGTCCCCATTCCATTGGGCGCTGTAGCACTCATTAGGGGTGCCTCTTAGCCGGTAATTGCTGCCAAGTTCGCCTTGACGAATTTACTGAATTGCTCGTTTATACCGCGTCAAGTGCTCTCATCACCTAATTGACGGGCGGCTCCCATCTTTTCACCAGCGAGTGGCACAAAACAAATCATAAACATTGCAACACATCGCTCACATTAATGCAATAATGGTCGGCTAACTAACGGATTGTATATTTTTCTTTTTGATTTCGACAGTGCTGGAATGATAGAAACAGACGAGGAGTGGAGACGCTCTATGAAAATTTCAATGAACCTACAATTATAGTTTAATTGGACTGTTACTAAAATATAAAACGGAAACCAATGTATCCATTTGTTGTGCGCAGCGTTATTCATACTACTGATTTACTATGGTGGTGCAGCTCCTTACGTTCTCTTGATAGTGTACAAGCCATCGTCCGCAGAATTGTGGATGCTTCTTATATCGCAACGCTGCTAAATTTACACTGTAGATATGCCTTGGAGCAATGCTATCGACTCCTTCTAGCATAAGCTGTTGAACCTATGCTGTATGTTGGACGTCAGTGCTAAGCGAAAAACTTTATTTGTCACAGGAGCCAACGACCTAAAAGTAAATCAACGTCCTACGAGATATGAAAGACAATTTTCCGCTCATAGGAAACTTTGACCTCTACTAGTGACAACATTAGACTCACTCCTTACGATTGACAGTTGCATTCAAACATATATTACGTCAATAACATTCGCCATTTTGCAATAAATGGCAGTATTGAGAAGTGGTGGTGCAGGCGGTAGGATGTAAGGGTAGTGCACTGAGCTTAGGCTTTTGTAAACATAACGCCATCAAAACAATAGTCGATTTGTGAGTGCAACATAAAGTTATTCTCGATTGAATTTATCAACTTATGGGCTCAGTTCTTTCTGGTTTAATATGAACAAGTCTGCGGGTGAGACTCATAAAATGCTTAGTAAGACCTATGGTGAGGTACCTATTAGTGAAAGACCGTGTAGAGAATCGTTTCCACTCTGCACGAAGCGTGTTGTTGACGTCGAAAGAGAGAGAAAGCTCTCTAAGCTACTGAAACCGACGTTAACAATCACACGAGATTGTACTCGAAAGCAGCTGATCAGTTTGAGCCGAGTACTGAAAGACAAACGGCCACAATACAGCGACAGACATGGAAAGGTGGATTTGCAGCATGACAATGTTCGACCCAATGTCGCAAAATCCGTGAAAACATACTTGGAACCGCTGAAATCGAAGACCTACCCTACTCGCCATATTCTCCAGACATTGCTTACTCTGACTACCACATTCATCGATGTATGGTACACAGCCTGGCTGATCATCTCTTCCGCCCATGCAAACAATGATGATGATACCAGAATGAGATTTTCACTCAGCAGCGGAGTGTGCGCTGATATGAAACTTCCTGGCAGATTAAAACTGTGTGCCCGACCGAGACTCGAACTCGGGACCTTTGCCTTTCGCGGGCAAGTGCTCTACCATCTGAGCTACCGAAGCACGACTCACGTCCGGTACTCACAGCTTTAATTCTGTCAGTACCTCGTCTCCTACCTTCAAAACTTTACAGAAGCTCTCCTGCGAACCTAGCAGAACTAGCACTCCTGAAAGAAAGGATATCGGAGACATGGCTTAGCCACAGCCTGGGGGATGTTTCCAGAATGAGATTTTCACTCTGCAGAGGAGTGTGCGCTGATATGAAACTTCCTGGCAGATTAAAACTGTGTGCCCGACCGAGACTCGAACTCGGGACCTTTGCCTTTCGCGGGCAAGTGCTCTACCATCTGAGCTACCGAAGCATTTGCCGGCACGGTAGCTCAGCGTGTTCGGTCAGAGGGCTATCTGCCCTCTGTAATTAAAAAGACTGAGTTAACGAATCAACAACGAACTGGAACCGGTGTATTTCGACGTCCGCCCAGAGCAGATACAACGAACAAAAACGAACAAAAATGAGATAAAAAAAATAAAAAAAGCACGACTCACGCCCGGTACTCACAGCTTTAACTGTCGGGCACACAGTTTTAATCTGCCGGGAAGTTTCAATGATGATGATGTTTGGTTTGCCGGCCGGAGTGGCCGAGTGGTTCTAGGCGCTACAGTCTGGAACCGCGCGACCGCTACGGTTCGAATCCTGCCTCGGGCATGGGTGTGTGTGATGTCGTTAGGTTAGTTAGGTTTAAGCAGTTCTAAGTTCTAGGGGACTGATGACCTCAGCAGTTAAGTCCCATAGCGCTCAGAGCCATTTTTGATGTCTGGTTTGTGGGGCGCTCAACTGCGCGGTTATCAACGCCAGTACAAATTCCCAATCTTTACACAATCCAGTCTCGCCACTTTCACGAATGACGATGAAATGATGCGGACAACACAAATACATATTTCCCGAGCGGAGGAAGTCCCCGACCCGGCCGGAAGTGGAACCCGGGATCTAGTGATTCAGGAGCAGCAAGGGCAAAACTGGAGCGATTCATGGCTTTCCTCAAAAGACGTTCAGTTCTTCCGCCGCGGGATTCGTATGCTGGCCGAAAGATTGAAGAAAGTAGTGGCCAGGATGTCCTATATTTTTAATCGAAAATTTTTTGTAAATTTTTCACAATAAAGCTTCGACCTTCTGGAAAAATGGCGAAAGTTTTAGACCTAAGGCTACACCGTCCCATTCCGATAACAGCTGGAAAATCTCGCTATTCACTACTGCAGTTTTATGAGAAACTGTTTTTGCACAAGCAGTCCAAATGGTTCAAATGGCTCTAAGCACTATGGGAGTTAACATCTGAGGTCATCAGTCCCCTAGACTTAGAACTACGTAAGCCTACCTAACCTATGGACATCACACACATCCATGCCTGAGGCAGGATTCGAACATACTACCGCAGCAGCAGCGCGGTTCCGGACTGAAGCACCTAGAACCGCTCGGCCATAGCGGCCGGCCAAGCAGTCCAAGTTTCAATGATTTTATTAATCTTTACTGACCTTACTTCGTTCTTGTGAGAACTGATGGCTCTCAATATGACGAGACTTTGGCGATAGGATGTGTATATCTTGCTCCAAGCTGAAATATTCCAAACTATTTCGCTTGCCCAGCACGGTTCCCTATTTTTTTACTGCGGAAGCGACAGCGATTCGAGAAGCTCCCAAATTTGATCGTCATACGGCCCTCCAGAACCCTTTGTTAGTGTCTGACTCAAAAAGCGTACTCCAATCTACGGAAAACCCTAAGTGGAGCAACAAAATAAAAAATCAAATACTGGAAATAACACGAGAATCAACGCTAAATAAACGAAGATGTATGAGAAACTCCTTTCTATGGACCGCAACTCATACTGGATTGGGTTACACTGCCAAGTACGACGAATTTGTGCCGCGGTGGTCTAGCGGTTCTGGCGCTGCAGTCCGGAACCGCGGGGCTGCTACGGTCGCAGGTTCGAATCCTGCCTCGGGCATGGGTGTGTGTGATGTCCGTAGGTTAGTTAGGTTTAAGTAGTTCTAAGTTCTAGGGGACTTATGCCCTAAGATGTTGAGTCCCATAGTGCTCAGAGCCCACGACGAATTTGCGAAAGAGGCCAGTGTTTCTGGTCCTGCAATGAGTGTCAATCTACTGTTCTCCGGTTTCACGTTATGGACGTGGGAACTGGTCGAGGAAGAGCGGACAGAGGATTGACGCCTGACGTCAGTCTGCCTTAAAGCTGAAACTTCTTTATTTAAATGTGTGAATCTGTACTTAAATTGCTGAATGACTGAGAAAATGAAACTTCTGACTTATTTGATTCTGAAACAGCTGAGTAAAACTAAACGTACTGAGCCTACTTTCTCTTTACTTTTTCTTATCATGCCAACACTGACCCACAATATTCTAGCGCAACGCAATCTGACTACTCAAAAAAATTACAACCTGACGTCAAATAATTAATTTATAAGAATGGCCTTGACTAAAAAGAAATCTTAACAATTGAAACGGTACAGTAGTTTCCGCTCTATAAGCAGCAGGTTTCGCTGCTCTCTCGCACCGGCAAATACAAACAGAGGCGGCTCCGCAGCCAATTTTATTACACGACGCGGCCGGCGGCGGGTGCAACAGAACCCATGTGGACGGGTGGAAAGAAATGTGTCAGGCTTCATAATACGTATTTATATGTGTCGTCTATTATGCATTTCTTGTACGTGAATGTGAATCTGCACATGAACTTTCCTAATCCTCCTCACACCTTTCCGTAAAGCGTGGCCAAATCTTTGTTGGGAAGTAGTTCTGTAGTGTAGTAGTGCCAACCTTACTCCTGGGTAGGGGATCAGAGAGACAGCACAGGCAGGTACAAGTCAAAGACTTCACAGTGTCACAAGATTTGGGGTGGAGAGGTTGGTCACGGCCAAGCGGTTCGGCCACCCCCTCCACCGGGGCCCAGGAAGACCTCCGGGTGCCCGCCATATACGTGGAGGGGTGTTACGGAAGACGGGTAAGTGAGTAGACGTGCCCTCAGTGCGTCTGTCTCAATGTTCACGCATGGAAGAGAGGTATTTGAATATTTTTACTAATTCTTTTGTTTCCAGCTTCGGATTGTGTAAGGAAATGAATGATCTCGTTAATTTAGGAAATTTGACCCCCTGTGTTAATGTATCTGGTCCCCAGTTTGCCCGTTATCCTCCTCACATTCTGAATGTCATATGTAAAATATTGGGAGACTTTCGTGGTATACATTTGGCCAAGGCAATTCCGTCTTACCCGTAGAAATGTGCGTGCAGATTCGTATATAATATACCCGAGCTATAAGTTGTAAAATTGTAATATATGTAAAACGAAACAATTGCTGCAATCGCTGTAAAGTCGAGTGATAATGTTTAACATAAATAGGTAATCAACTGTCATCAATCTTTAACATACCTTAAAAATCACAAAGAAGTCAAGTTAAAGGAATTTATTTAAAATAAAAGCTATAGAATGCAGGGACCCACACATCAGCATGTGAGCCCTCCAGCCCCTTGCCTAGTGTCGTACAGAAAGGGCACGCTCTCTAGGCAGCGCTCTCAAGCTCCCCTCCCCAGTTATCCGTTGCGCAATTTTTCATTCAGAACCTGACGACATCAACTTTCATCTGGCGTCCCTAGGCAAGGAGATTAGACGGTAAACTTTCACAATAACCTACACATTTCATTAAGCACTTACCTCACAAAAATCTTCTTTACGCGAACTACTGCAATACAGCTAGCGGCAATACTGCCACCTAAATAAAAGATTCTAACTACTAAAGCCATTAACTACTAACAGACATGTGGTTAGCAAAGGAAGATTTTGTTGCAAACCAGATAATGTATTTTTTACCTTAATAATGTGACATCCAGTGCAAACACGAATATAAATCGTTATTGACATCCAGCACAAAGATATATAATCATGAATAATTTTCAGTCTACAAGTCGGATACTTCTAGATCGTTGGCCTACGCTAACACTTCAGACCCCTATCCTCCATCAATGCTAACTTCTCACACCTAACATCCATCACTGCTGGCTGTTCAGCTCCAGCTGTCCAACATTACTTCCATCACTGCTGGAGACTAACTACTAGCTGCCCAACACTACTGGCGACCAACTTCCAACAACGAGTCGGATCAGCCACAGAGTCTCTTAAAAAGAAAGCGCAGTCAGAGATCCAATGCAAAGCGCTACACAGCGCTGCCAACACAGAAGCAGCCCACTTACAAAGCTACAGAACACGCTGGGATCCAACCAGTATCTAACTAGAAATTCCTCCCTGGTACCGAAAATTTAATGCGAACAGTAAGCTGATAACTACCTTGATACGAATGTGTAGGCTACTAACCAAGCTTACAACTTCTTTCTACTTACATTGGATAGGCATAAAAGATAACCGTTTCTGCGACTGTCAGAAGGAAGGAGGGGATGTAAACTAGGGCTGTTGACAAAATATCAATATATCTATATTTCCCCCCAAAAAATCGATGTATATTGGCGACATTTCTTTCACCGATATATCGATATAAAAAGGCAATATCGAGTCCCTATATTCTTATTTTATATTATTTTTTCCGCAATTTTCGATAAATATTTGAAGTGTCCTTTTGAAAGTTGTAGAACATAATTTTACTTTCACTGTGCTAAGGAGTCTTTCTATTTTGTGAACTTTGATCACGTCCAGTCCCTCTCTTTGACTGTGTGAAACAAATATACATGCCACAAAGAAGAAATCCGATTGAACTGGGAGATGGCGGTGTAAATGGAATAACAAGATGTCCGATGCGAAGAAATAGCACACCACTTGAGTTAAGAAACAATTTTTAACGCAGCTAGTGTGCTATTTCTTCGCATCCGCATTCTTCAGAAACAGTTGCTCAAAGTGATAAAACAAAAATCCAAATGAAAAGATTAGTCTTCGTGGTGGGCGGAGGCGTGTGAGGGGAAATGCTGAGGTAATCGGCGTTCGGCGCTACCAACAGAAAATGCGAAATTTAACTTCACCACGCTCTTTTGAGAATAGAACTGCTAGATCGCTGGCGTTTGCAGAAATTAAAAAAAAAAAAAACAGAGAAGTCGACATGATGATGTAAGTAGGCTGTTTATATTTTCTTGTTGGCAACGTTACGTAGAGCTCTGTATGAAAATCACTGGCTGCGCTGTGTGCAGCCTGTGGCTAGTTTGCATTGTTGTCTGCCATTGTAGTGTTGGGCAGCGGCAGCTGGATGTGAACAGCGCGTAGCGTTGCGCAGTTGGAGGTGAGTCGCCAGCAGTGGTGGATGTGGGGAGAGAGATGGCGGAGTTTTGTAATTTGTCATGAACTTCTATATATATATTATGACTATTAAGGTAAATACATGGTTTGTTCTCTATTAATATCTTTCATTTGCTAACTATCCCTATCAGTAGTTAGTGCTTTCTGTAGTTTGAATCTTTTATTTAGCTGGCAATAGTGGCGCTCGCTGTTTTGCTGTAGCTTGAGTAACGAAGATTTTTGTGAGGTAAGTGATTTGTGAAGGGTATAGGTTAATGTTAGTCAGGGCCATTCTTTTGTAGGGATTTTTGAAAGTCAGATTGCGTTGCGCTAAAAATATTGTATGTCAGTTTAAGCACAGTCGTGTATAATTTGTTCTAAGTGGACGTTTCATATGTCGACCCTTAGCCTAGGATACCTCACTGGAATCTTCAGATTTTTTCTTGTAGTTTGTGTATTTAGTGTAGCTTTTGTTTATTGCTAGCACGTAATTATAGAGAGAATTTCCTTGGTAGTTGTGGTTTTTCATTGTTGCACAATAAAACAGTTGTGGCATGCATGTAGATTTGCACCAAGTATTTCGCAGCTGCGCTTGCAATTAACTAGATATTATTTTCAGTTCTATGTTAATGTGTTCTCTTATTTTTGCTCTTCAAATTGTGTTTTTTTTGTGTTGTCGTGTGAAATATTGTGACAATAATGGCGTGTGAAAAACGTAATACTAGGCTCCAAAGTAAACTGAGAAATGACAGTGAAGACGAAAGCAGTGTGTTAGCGCCACCGAGTAATGAATTAACTAATGTTGAAAGTAGTAATTTGGTAACTGTACATAGGGAAATGGAGCGGGCTGCAAACAATGTTGTAGACAGTGAAACAATTAGTGAACAGGGAAGCATTATCGATCGATCGGTCGGCAACAGCTCCCCTCAGGAATCCGAAATGACAGAACACAATATTGAAAATACTGTAGACTTAGGTTTTGGGTCCTCACCGTTTTCTTAAATGAGTCAAGACACATTTTCTGCTTGTCAAAATGTGAATGTTGCTGGTGCAAATGCACTGCCGAAAAGCGTAGAGGAACAGATTCCAGACACTAATGCATTGTTATTACAATTAATGCAACAAATGGGACAAAAGCTTCAAATGTTAGACACAATGGAACAATACCAGAGACAAACACAGCAACAGTTAGACACAGTGGAACAAAATCTTAAAAAGTTAGACACAATGGAACAAAATCTTAAAAAGTTAGACACAATGGAACAAAATCTTCAAAAGTTAGACACCACACTTGAACAAACACGTGAAGATTTAACTACTGAGTTACATAACATCGAATCGAAATGTCAAAAGGTCTGTAATGATGTAAAAACACAAATTTGTGAGCATTTCCAACCTTTTTTTTCGCGTCATGAAAATGCATTACAGAATCACGAAGCAGCCATAAAAGAACTGCAAACTATTGTTCATGAAAATCATGAGACCTTGCAAGCTAAAATTGACTCAGTTGCATCTACCGATTCGGTTACGCAACTTGCAAAAACTCAGGAAAATTTAAAGGACACAGTAGATACCCTGAAAATTGGTTCAGAAAGACACATGGAGGAAATAAGTACACTATCGGAGAAAGTAGCCGAACTTTCGGATCAGGTCACTAACTTATCTACAAAGGTAGATGATGATCTGAATGACACAAGACCCATACCCTTCACTGACACAGAAGAGTGCGAACAAATTAGGAAACTGAAACAAAATCTGAATCAAATTAATACGCAACACCAAAGAGAAATCCGGGAAGTACAAGATCAGCTGACACAGGTAATACAAGAATTACGTATTTCAGAGGACACTCGCGCTCCAATACGGGAAGAGGGACATAGAAATACGGAACAGCCACAAAATAATAACACAGGGCACTTCGGAAATTATGAAAGAAGTTGGCAAGGTACACCGAATTTTGAGATGGAACCGCCGAAACGACGTAACAATGACTGATATGCTACTCGCCGACACGATGATTTTGACTATAAGCTGTTCATTACTACACGTAAATTCAAAACGATTAAGAATTCTGCCAACGACATTCATCCACAAGCTTGGCTCCATCAATTCTCTCATTGTTTCACACCCAACTGGTCATTGGAACACAGGTTAGAATTTATGTGTGGCTACTTGAAGAATGAACCAGCTGTAAGAAGGCGATCGGTCATTCACGATTGCCACAGTGAAGGAGAATTTTACCATGCATTTCTCTCAGCATATTGGTCTCAAGCCACACAAGACCGAATAAAACATAGCATCATAATGATGAAACATTTCGAATAATCTGAATTTTCCATTCTTGTGAAATATTTTGAAGACATGTTGCACAAGAATCAGTACCTGTCAAACCAATACAGCCCCTCAGAACTCATCCGCATTTGCTTACTGAAATTGCCTGAACATTTACGACATATACAGGGTTATTACAAATGATTGAAGCAATTTCACAGCTCTTCAATAACTTTATTATTTGAGTTATTTTCACAATGCTTTTCACACACATACAAAAACTCAAAAAGTCTTTTTAGGCATTCACAAATGTTCGATATGTGCCCCTTTAGTGATTCGGCAGACAACAAGCCGATAATCAAGTTCCTCCCACACTCGGCACAGCATGTCCCCATCAATGAGTTCGAAAGCATCGTTGATGCGAGCTCGCAGTTCTGGCACGTTTCTTGGTAGAGGAGGTTTAAACACTGAATCTTTCACATAACCCCACAGAAAGAAATCGCATGGGGTTAAGTCGGGAGAGCGTGGAGGCCATGACATGAATTGCTGATCATGATCTCCACCACGACCGATCCATCGGTTTTCCAATCTCCTGTTTACGAAATGCCGAACATCATGATGGAAGTGCGGTGGAGCACCATCCTGTTGAAAGATGAAGTCGGCGCTGTCGGTCTCCAGTTGTGGCATGAGCCAATTTTCCAGCATGTCCAGATACACGCGTGAAACTTGCCCGCACGCGTTCAACCGTTTCCTCGCTCACTGCAGGCCGACCCGTTGATTTCCCCTTACAGAGGCATCCAGCAGCTTTAAACTGCGCATACCATCGCCGAATGGAGTTAGCAGTTGGTGGATCTTTGTTGAACTTCGTCCTGAAGTGTCGTTGCACTGTTATGACTGACTGATGTGAGTGCATTTCAAGCACGACATACGCTTTCTCGGCTCCTGTCGCCATTTTGTCTCACTGCGCTCTCGAGCGCTCTGGCGGCAGAAACCTGAAGTGCGGCTTCAGCCGAACAAAACTTTCTGAGTTTTTCTACGTATCTGTAGTGTGTCGTGACCATATGTCAATGAATGGAGCTACAGTGAATTTATGATATCGCTTCAATCATTTGGAATAGCCCTGTATATAGGGACGATTTAGTGCGTTTTGTATGCAGGCGACATTGAGTTTTATGAGACAAACGGAGTGACCTGCAAAAAGAAATTTATCTTGCAAGCAAAATAGTTGAAGACTACAGCATGACTACACCCGCAAAGGAAACGAAAGCAATGGCTTTGATGGGACAGGATCCCATAAGAAGAGAAATAGAGTTGAACAATGGAGTAGTAGAAAAGAGCAACCATTTTAATTGTCTGGGTTATGGTGACGAGTATGAGTATGAGGAAGATACAGGCAAGAAAGTAGTAATTTGGGAACACATGTGCGACAATAAACAGATACGAAAGTAGTAATTTGGGAACACACGTGCGACAGTAAACAGATACTTAAGAAACAAGATACCAAACGTAAAACGAATAAAGTTTTATAAAGTACGCCCGTCCTCACTCTGCAATACGGAAATGAGTCGTGAGTCATTTGCAAAAAGTACTATCCGGGCCGATTTACTAGGGCTGTGAAAGGCTGTACCAGAGAAGGCAGACTAAGAACCAGCACACTTAGTAAGAAGTTAAATACCTCCAACGAAGGAAACAAAACTGAAAAGAAGAAAATGGAGGGATCATCTCTACAGAATGAAGTACGGCTGACTACGTTGCAAAGTGAGAAATTGTAGTCCGTTCGGCTGAAGAACAAACAAAGGCGTAACATTTGGAGGGCAGAAGAAGGAGAAGAAGAAGGAGAAGAAGATCATCTCACGTCATTGCACCTCCACTTATTTCATACACCCCGAAACATTGATTTGACTTCAGTGCATTTAGTAAATTTCAGGTACGATGAAACAGAGATTACTGTGGAGTGCCAGAGTGGTGACATTGTCTCAAATCGTTCTTCAACTCGTCTCGAGTAAAGGGGTACGGATATAATATTCACTACCATATGACAGAAAGCGGTAAATGCACTTACCGCGACTCTCTCGCCCAACGCAAAGCCCGAAGCGAAAATTCTCTGTTGGCTGCAGAACTGTTGAGCATATTCTAAGTTCCAAAACAATCAATTTACTTGAGACAGGAAAGTTTCTATCAATAAAGCGCGTATAGAAAGTATCGCTCGTGTGAAACTCGCCGTTTTCACACACGACGTCCTCCGAATGATGGATGAAAGTACTAGTGAAATTTCACATTACCTGATTTTCCAAATATTGCTTAAAACAGTGCTACAGCACAGACGGTAAATGATGGGCCGAGCATGCGCAGAGGTCCTCAGATACGTGAGTGGCTCAAAGAATTTTTAAACAAAAGATTCCAGTACGTTTTTCTAGACTGCGAGTGCTCGACGGCGAGAAAGACATCGACAGGACTGCTCCACGGCTTTTCTTCTGTGTGTATACGAACGATCTGACGAATAACGCGAGCAACAGCCTGTAACTGTTTGTACAGAAGGCTACAGTATTCTGGAATGTGTCACCGTTGAGTGACTATAGGAGGATGCAGGATTACGTGGACAGAGTTTGTGTGTAGTGTTCTAAATATGGATAAACGTTGAGTAGTAGGAAAAGCAGCCCTGTAATGTTCGAATATAGTTTTATTAGTGTGGTGCTTGAGACAACAACGTCGACTGAATATCGACGCGTAAGGCTGCAAACCGAAACCAAATGTAATGAGCACATGAGATCGGTTATACGAAAGGTGAGTGTTTGACTTTGGTTTATCGGGAGAATTTTAGGAAAGTGTAGCTCATCTATAAAGGAGAACGCGCATAGAAAAGTAGTGCCACTAATTCTTGTGGGACGGCTCCCCAATAGATTGGATTAGAGGAAGGTATCGGAGCAATTTTGGGTTGTTCTGCTAAATTTGTTACTGGTAGTTTCGATCAAAATGCGAGTATTACGGAGATACTCCGTGAAAAGTGGGAATCCCTGTTCTCGCAAAACACTATTGAGAAAGAATGAGATTTTCACTCTGCAGCGGAGTGTGCTCTGATATGAAACTTCCTGGCAGATTAAAACTGTGTGCCGGACCGAGACTCGAATTCGGGACCTTTGCCTTTCGCGGGCAAGTGCTCTACCAACTGAGCTACCCAAGCCCGACTCAGGCCCCGTCCTCACAGCTTTACTTCTGCCAGTACCTCGTGTCCTACCTGAAGTAAAGATGTGAGGACGGGGCGTGAGTCGTGCTTGGGTAGCTCAGTTGGTAGAGCACTTGCCCGCGAAAGGCAAAGGTCCCGATTTCGAGTCTCGGTCCGGCACACAGTTTTAATCTGCCAGGAAGTTTCGTTACTATTGAGAAAGTTTAGAAAACAGGCATTTGCGATGTACTGCTGGATACAGATTAAAACTGTGTGCCGGACCGAGACTCGAACTCGGGACCTTTGCCTTTCGCGGGCAAGTGCTCTACCAACTGAGCTACCCAAGCTCGACTCAGGCCCCGCGTGAGAACGCCAGAGCCAACATAAAAGGAAACAGAGGTCGTAAGGAAGCATACAGGCAGTCCGTTTTCCCTTTAGAATGGGACAGAATAGGAAATTACTGGCATTGTTAGACGATTACCCTCCGAGGTATTTACGTAAATGTAGATCAGGTACTTCCTATAGTCAACGACAATGACAGAGAACTGTCTTTTACTGCTGCTGATCCCGATTGGTAAATCGTTTATTTATGTTGAGAGCATTTACCGCTTCCAAATACGGTGCCTTGTGGGACAGAAGATGTTTACTTTCGTTCCTGTAGAAAATTAACCATCCTGTAGTACTAAACATGTCCGTGGAGCCGGACCTGTACTTGGGAAGACAGTCCACGTGGCGGTACGTTAGTGGCGGTGCACTGGCGAGCAGCCTTCAGGTGCTGCAGCTGGGGGCGGTGGGTGGGGCGGGGCGGGGCGTGGCCCGGCGGCGGCGGCGGCGGCGGCGGCCCCGGCGGCTCAGATCGATACCGGCCGAGGCCGGCGTAGCGCGGCGGGGCTTCCAGGCTGGGGGTCCGCGGTTCCCGTCCCCGCCGCCCCGGCACCTGTGGAGCCTCGGCGGCAGCACCGCGCCTCGCCGGACACGCCCACCCTCGGCGCCGGGCCAACGTCGCCGGTCCCGTCGCCATTCATGTTTGGCGTGAACTGCTCGTGCAGCGCTCCATCCAAGCGGTGTGTTGTGAATAAAGCCCTCTAGAGCGTCTAACACAGGGGCGGGCAAACGCTGCACGCGGCTCACGAGCGCACAGCGCTGCACGTGTGCTGCTCGCGTGCAGCCGTCGACCGGGGCTGTGGCGGCAGCCGGCAGGTTGCGGCAGTGTAGTGCCAGGCTAAGCTGCGGGCGTTGATGCGAAGCGAGCACTATGTAGTGAACGTTGTATTTCAAGAAACGGAGAAGTGGAGATTTGCTATCTTTTAAAAAGTAATGGGAGAATCATTTTTTCTTTGTGCAAAAACGTGAAAATTCGAAATGTATAATATGTGGCAGTATTCTCGCTGGGCAACGGAAGTTTAGTATTGAAGGCCATTATAATAAATTACACTAGGACAACTACAATTTATTGTCGGATTCTGAGCGGATGGGGAATTGACTGAGCTTAAGAAGAGCGATCTGACGATACCAGATGAATCTGTCGTAGTTGGCCGGCCGGAGTGGCCGAGCGGTTCTAGGCACTACAGTCTGGAACCGCGCGACCGCTATGGTCGCAGGTTCGAATCCTGCCTCGGGCATGGATGTGTGTGATGTCCTTAGGTTAGTTAGGTTTAAGTAGTTCTAAGTTCTAGGAGACTGATGACCACAGCAGTTAAGTCCCATAGTGCTCAGAGCTATTTGAATTTGTCGTAGTTGCTGTTGTCACGAGAGATCTGCGACTTTCTCTCGTCATGTCTCTCATCTAACTGATTTAACATTTTATGGAGCACTATTTTCAAGTTTTCAGGACGACAACAATAATAGCCCAGCGGTATGTGCAAGTTATAAGACTGCGCTTAATATAGCGAGAGCTGGAAAACTATTTGCTGAGTTAATAAGTCTCGGTTAAGAGCAAACATCAGTGATGAAAATTTACGTAGCTGTTTGTGTTTGTCTGTATGTAGAAATTTTGTTCCAGATATTAAAAGGATTGTAAACTCCACCTGTGATAATTAAATAAAACTTATCGTAGGTAATAGGTACTCTTTCAAACCATGATTTCTTTCAAGCACTCCTACTAACCTTATTCATTCACTCAATAAAGCAAGGTAGGAAACTAAACGCATTACAGAGGAAGGAGCGGACAGAAGGTATGGTGGGGATGGGAGATAAGCGGGTGGCCAGCTTGCCCCTGTGTGCACACGGAACACCTGTTAACTGCACGCGTGCAAGAGCACCGCACATGTGCAGGATTCCTGCCCGCCCCTGGTCTAACACATTATCTTTTTATTACGTCGCTGCGGCTACTGGCATCATCAGGTCATTAGTTAAGATCAGAACGTAAGAGTGAGGCGTGTCTATTATACGTTACCGGGCTATAAAGGACGAAAAATTAAAGGTGAAACCAGTTTTTAAAAGTTCACTCCCAAAAACTATGCATCAGAAGGCCGTCAACTGTTAATTTGGCTTACTTTTTTTTTCTTACAAAGACACTATTTTATTTCTAAATCGTCCACCCCCCCCCACCCCCCACCCCCCCACCACCCGGTAGCTGAGTGGCGCCGGCACTGAGTTAACAGATCAACAACGAACTTAAATGTATGTCTTGCGACGTCCGCTCCGAGCAGATACATCGAACTAAAGCGAACAAAAAAGTGGTCAGCGTGACAGACTGTCAATCCTAATGGCCCGGGTTCGATTCCTGGCAGCGTCGGAGATTTTATCCGCTCAGGGACTGGCTGTTGCGTTGTCCTAATCATCGCCATTTCATCCCCATCGACGCGCAAGTAGCCGAAGTGGCGTCAAATCGAAAGACTGGCACCGGTTGAGCGGTCTACCCGACGGGAGGCCCTCGTCACACGGCATTATTATTATTATTATTATTATATCTAAATGCATTGGAACCGTGTGCATCACGACCGTATTGTTGTCAGTATATTTTTGATAAATTGCAGCATCGATCATAGAGATCGAAACACTTTTTTTGCAGATCGATTTCGGTAACTATGTGACCATCTACAGTGCAAGCTTTCGAACGCTGTAGGCCCATATCATAACACAACATTTTCTGTGAGGTGTAACCTATGATGATTACTTCCAGTAGATATCTTCACTTTTACTGCATACAATAATTTTGAAATTACGGAATAGCCTCTCTTGTGACCTTAACAGCTGCCGATCCCAGTACTGCACTGCACTGAAGATGGTCATACAATGACCGAAGTCGATCAGTAACAAAGGATTTCAGTCTTTACGACCGATGCTGCCATTTATCCAAAATATAAAGATACTACCGAGAATCCAGAGGTAGCACTAGTGCGGCAACGCTTTTTTTCTCTCTTATTTCTCAGTTCTCAATGGAGAATTACTTTTTGAGCAACGTTGAGAGCTGATGTGTCGTTTAGGCATAGGTTTCATTTGATCGTCACCGAACGATGTTTTAGAATTTCCGAGTTTTGGTGAGTGGACTTTTTCAAAAAGCTCTAGCATTTTAAGTTTTTGTCTACTGCAGACTGATAAAGAATGACATACACCTCTCATAATTATTGTCTTTCAATAGTAATTGCAGATCTGACGATGGCAGTAGCCGGAACGACGTAATAAATAAAGTAATATATTAAGCGATCTAGATTGTTATATTGACAAGATTTCGATTTTTATTGCATTTAAGAAATTTCTTTTCTTTATTAGCTTCATACAGTAAGTCCATGGTCAAATTTACGTATTTCAATCAGAATTTCCTGCTCTCCAGAAGAAAGTCTGAAGTGTAAATGGTAAGGCAGAGTTGGGTAATTGTGTGCAGGGGGCAATCGTACACATTGAGTATTTCAGGATCCCGGTAAACTGGGGGACTGCTACGGTTACTGCTACCCTCTGCTGGTTCCTGCAGGCAACGAAGAGGAAAAAGAAGACAGGCGCCATTCGAGCTAGGGGATGCATACTGCAGACAGAAAAATAGCAAGGTCAGCTTACAGTCATTACTAAATGATGCTTATCTGAATGTTTTTCTAAAATATAATTCATTGTATCATTACATGCATTTCCCCCTAGATATAACAGTTTAACATATATAATCTGATTGCAGTAGCTTGTAACGTTTCACTGAAAGGCTACATGTGTGTACAATACCCCGCATTTCAACAAATTAAACAAGTGGTGGTATTTGTAAATACTATTTTACTAACTTATGATGGGCTGCGTAAATCGATTTTCTGGTGAAAATTTTTTCATTATAGAATATTATCGTCGTCTTATTCAACATTTTGTTTCAAGCTTACCCAGTAATATCCAAAACCATCTACAAAGAAAGAAATTCTTTTTAGCGAAATTTCATCCATTTCTATACTAAAAGCCAAGATAAAGACGAGGAGAAAATCACAACACTTACAAATTTTAACAAGCATGTCCGTGAAAAGGACGCTAGAAGAATCTGCGGAGAAGAAAATCGTAAGGAATGAAGAGAAGCGACAGACTTGGTTGAAGAACAAGAATGTGAAAGTTACCGAGCAGCTGGTAAGTAAGAAAAAGAAAGCCAGAAGTAAGGACGGAACACAAGTTCACCGAAGGTATCGAATGTTTTCAGTATTTGTGGTGATTACGATGACAATGATTTCAATCACTGGTTTACTGGATTATTGAAATCACTACGCAGTAAAGAGCCCAATAAGTTATGTTGTATATGTGGAGAAATAAGTAGAATCAAAGAACTTTCTAACAGGTGTGCTGGCTGCTTTGCTTTCAACACTGCTGCGGGTAATGGGGAGGAAACATCCTAAAGCTAAGTGTGTAATGGCTGCTTTTCCAAGAAATGAACATACCATAATTTTTTGAACTGTAAAAACAGAAGTTATTATTCATAATGATGGTACATTCCATGTTAATGTTGTACTTTTGCTTACTAATAGAAATTGTCAGATAGTTTAAGTGCTGATTGTGTTATGCACAGCCGGCCGGAGTGGCCGTGCGGTTCTAGGCGCTACAGTCTGGAGCCGAGCGACTGCTACGGTCGCAGGTTCGAATCCTGCCTCGGGCATGGATGTGTGTGATGTCCTTAGGTTAGTTAGGTTTAATTAGTTCTAAGTTCTAGGCGACTGATGACCTCAGAAGTTAAGTCGCATAGTGCTCAGAGCCATTTGTTATGCACATTTAACACGAATTTCCCTTCTCAAGCGCACAATTCCGCAACCACTGGGGAGAGGAATCGGTGACAATCATCTCTGTGATATTTGAGGCTGAACTTCGTGGTTCATAGTTTTACATTCAGAATGGTTTAGTACATAAAAGAGATAAAAAGCAGCAGTCTTAAGTGCAAATCGTTTTAGCTTACACCATCATCATCACCACCACCACCATCATCATCATCATCATCATCTGAGACATTATGCCTTTCAGCGTTCAGTCTGGAGCATAGCTCCCTTATAAAATTCCTCCATGATCCTCTATTCAGGGCTAACATTGGTGCCTCTTCTGATGTTAAACCTATTACTTCAAAATCATTCTTAACCGAATCCAGCTACCTTCTCCTTGGTCTGCGCCGACTCCTCCTATCCTCTACTGCTGAACCCAAGAGTCTCTTGGGTAACCTTGCTTCTCCCATGCGTGTAACATGACCCCACCATCTAAGCCTGTTCGCCCTGACCGCTAAATCTATACAGTTCATTCCCAGTTTTTCTTTGATTTCCTCATTATGGACACCCTCCTGCCATTGTTCCCATCTACTAGTACCTGCAATCATCCTAGCTACTTTCATATCTGTAACCTCAGCCTTGTTGATAAGGTAACCTGAATCTACCCAGCTTTCGCTCCCATACAACAAAGTTGGTCGAAAGATTGAACGGTGCACAGATAACTTAGTCTTTGTACTGACTTCCTTCTTGCATAAGAGAGTAGATCGTAGCTGAGCGCTCACTGCATTAGCTTTGCTACACCACGCTTCCAGTTCTTTCACTATGTTGCCATCCTGTGAGAATATGCATCCTAAGTACTTGAAACCGTCCACCTGTTCTAACTTTGTTCCTCCTATTTGGCACTCAATCCGTTTATATTTCTTTCCCACTGACATTACTTTCGTTTTGGAGATGCTAATCTTCATACCTTACATTTCTGATCTAGCTCTGAAATATTACTTTGCAAACTTTCAATCGAATCTGCCATCACAACTAGGTCATCCGCATATGCAAGACAGCTTATTTTGTGTTCACATATCTTAACCTCACCCAGCCAGTCTATTGTTTTCAACATATGATCCATAAATAATATGAACAACAGTGGAGACAGGTGGCAGCCTTGTCTTACCCCTGAAACTACTCTGAACCATGAACTCAATTTACCGTCAACTCTAACTGCTGCCTGACTATCCATGTAAAGACCTTTAATTGCTTGCAAAAGTTTGCCTCCTATTCCATAATCTTGTAGAACAGACAATAACTTCCTCCTAGGAACCCGGTCATATGCCTTTTCTAGATCTATAAAGCATAGATACAATTCCCTGTTCCACTCATAACACTTCTCCATTATTTGTCGTAAGCTAAAGATCTGGTCCTGACAACCTCTAAGAGGCCTAAACCCACACTGATTTTCATCCAATTGGTCCTCAACTAATACTCGCACTTTCCTTTCAACAATACCTGAGAAGATTTTACCCACAACGCTGATTAAAGAGATACCTCTGTAGTTGTTACAATCTTTTCTGTTTCAATGTTCAAATATTGGTGTGATTACTGCTTTTGTCCAGTCTGATGGAACCTGTCCCGACTCCCAGGCCATTTCAGTTATCCTGTGTAGCCATTCAAGACCTGACATTCCACTGTATTTGATGAGTTCCGACTTAATTTCACCCACCCCAGCCGCTTTATTGCACTGCAATCTATTGACCATTTTCTCCACTTCCTCAAATGTGATCCTATTTCCATCATCATTCCTATCCCATTCTACCTCGACATCTGAAACATTACTGATCGTATTTTCACCTACATTGAGCAACTCTTCAAAATATTCCCTCCATCTGCCCGAGGCATCCACTGGATTCAACAGCAGTTTTCCTGACCTGTCCAAAATACTTGTCATTTCCTTCTTACCTCCCTTTCGAAGACTGCTAATTACACTCCAGAATGGTTTTCCAGCAGCTTGACCCATAGTCTCCAACCTGTTTCCAAAGTCTTTCCAAGATTTCTTCTTGGATGCTGCAATTATCTGTTTGGCTTTGTTTCTTTCTTCAACATAACTTTCTCTGTCTACCTGAGTTCTAGTATGTAGCCATTTTTGATACGCCTTCTTTTTCCTTTTACAGGCTGCCTTGACTGTGTCATTCCACCAAGCTGTTTGCTTCATCCTACTTTTACACACTAGTGTTCCAAGACATTCTTTAGCCACTTCTAGTACTGTGTCCCTGTACCTTGTCCATTTCTTTTCCAATGACTGTAATTGACTACATTCAACTAACTGGTACCTTTCTGAGATCGCTGTTATGTACTTGTGCCTGATTTCCTTATCCTGAAGTTTCTCCACTCTTATCCTCCTACATATGGACCTGACCTCCTGCACTTTCGGCCTCACAATCCCAATTTCACTTCAGATTAAATAATGATCAGTGTCATCAAAGAATCCCCTGAATACACGTGTGTCCCTCACAGCCTTCCTGAATCCCTGATCTGGTATTATATAGTCAATGACAGGTCTGGTTCCCCTGCCTTCCCAAGTATACCGGTGAATGTTCTTATGTTTAAAAAAGGAGTGTGTGATTACTAAGCCCATACTGGCTCAGAAATCCAAGAGTTGTTTCCCGTTCCTGTTGGCCTCCATATCCTCTCCAAATTTACCCATAACCTTTTCATACCCTTCTGTTCGATTTCCAATCCTGGCGTTAAAATCACCCATGAGCAGAACACTGTCCTTGTCCCTTACTCTAACAACTACATCACTGAGTGCCGCATAAAAACTATCCATCTTTTCTTGATCTGTCCCTTCACAATGCGAATATACTGACACAATCATAATTTTCTTGCTAGACACTGTCAAATCTATCCACATCAGTCGTTCGTTTACATACCTTATTGCAACTACGCCGGGTTCCATTTCTTTCCTGATGTAAAGCCCTACACCCCATTGTGCTATTCCTGCTTTGACTCCTGACAGGTAGACCTTGTATTCTCCCACTTCCTCTTCTTTCTCACCCCTTACCCGAATGTCACTAACAGCTAAGAAGTCCAGCCCCATCTTACTTGCAGCCTCTGCCAGCTCTACCTTCTTCCCAGAGTAGCCCCCATTGATATTAATAGCTCCCCATCTCATTACCATTCGTTTGCCAAGTCGTATCTTAGGAGTCCCTGGTTTGTCAGTTAGAGGTGGGACTCCGTCACCTCCAAAGGTCCGATGCATTTTGCTCTGATTGTTGCCAGCATCATATTTAAAGTACCAGGGAAGCAGGTTGCTAGCCTTACTTGCCCTGAGTGCCATTGGGTTTTACCCCTAACGGTTGAGGGACTAACCGGTGGATTTGGTAGTCTTTGCCGTATGAGCACAAAGGTGACCACGACTCAGAATATGTCCGAGATGCCCAGCCTTATTCCAAAGTAACTGGTATCCCGACTGTCGGGACCACTTACTTGGCCACTAATACGTTGCCCGTGGTTCATGAACTAGGACATGACTACAGGAACCCACACCATGAACCACTTTAGCTTACATGTCAAAACAATTTTTTTGCTGAAGTGCGTACTGTTCCTCCACATTTTCTTATATTGTGTAATGTTCTTAGTATCGACAAAGGACGTGGATCAAATTCGTTGCGAAGCTTCTCCTGTCCCAAGACACTCAAATGTGAAATCAATCATCGAGGCGACTTATCCAACGCTTCTGCCTTCCTCTCTATCCAGTTCAGTGACAAGATGACAGCATTTCACCCGTAATGGGACACCTGGAACATCCAATTTGACAACAATACAACATCCTACGTACCTAACTGTTCATGATTCACCATCATAGATTGCAGTCCCTGACATTCATCTCAGAAATTTCTTTTTCGAAGTAAGGCCTGTGTTTTATAGCAAGCCATAAATGCTCTCTTTACCTGTGGTTTTCTTCTTCTGAGCTTCATGCTTAAAAACAATACAGAATTTTACACTGATGTTCGTTCACTTTGAGGCTGTTGGAAGCTATTCTTCTAGGCTCCAGCATGTGTGATCCCTGTGTCCGAGTCAACGGAGCTAATTTTGGGTTACAGTGTCACGTTTACCACATTATTTAATTTGCGTTTGCAGCTGTTGATGTAACTTCTACTGTATAGCTAATTGGATAGTTGTCTCAAAGTGTGAATCAGGATTTACGTCCATATTTTTTTCAATTTTTCGTTTTCTGATTTCCTCAAGGAATAGGACGAGTGGTAGATTGTGCTCTGGCGAAGGAAATGAGCGCTTCCAGTGGAATGTCGCGTACGATGCCCAGTAATCCGGAACTTAGAATCTGGCTTTAAGAGAGACAGTAACTGTTCATGGCTTCGTGATACATGTGCGGTAGCGGACACGATAAGTCCATAGTCCACAATTATTACAATAAATTTCTTATTTTTTTCACACAGTTTTCTAAGACACATTATGAAGGAGAGAAAGACCATGACTCACTCTTAGCGGTGGAAACGTAAGTGACGTTTTCTGCAGAAGTCGTTTCTCGGGAAACCTAAGTACGTAACATCCCAACATACGGTGATGAACAGAAACATTATGAAAACTATTTTAACGGGGTGTTAATCCATCTTCGGAACGCGACACAGTAGCAAGTCTGCATTTTGTGGCAGTTAAATGTTTCCGGAAACAATGCTGCACCAGGTGTCTACGTACATGTCACGCAAGAAAGAAAGTGTGCGTGTGGCGTATCTGGCCGTGGGTCCTCTCCTGAGAAGTGAGGCCGCCTGGTGCAAGCCCTTTTATTTGCCGGCACCTCTGTGACTTTCACGTCGATGGTGATGAAATAGTATTGAGGACAAAACACACACACACACACACACACACACACACACACACACAGAGAGAGAGAGAGAGAGAGAGAGAGAGAGAGAGAGAGAGAGAGAAAGTTCCTAGCGGAGATAACCCGACCCGGTCGGGAATCGAACTCGGAACCCCATGATGTAGGGTCAGTAACGTTAACCATAAGACCACGACCTGCTGACACGGGTCACGTGATTGCCGTAAATTATGGGCCGGTGGTTCGTAGGGGCCGAGCTGGTGCCCGATAGCGACCACATGTGTTCAGTCCTGAACAATGGCTTTCTGAGTATTTGTATTTCGTATGTATACGTTTAACTGACCCACATAACGAACTTCTGAAGTAGTTGTTTGTAACTCGGCCCCTCCGTACTGCAGAAGCTGTGGGCTACAATTTGCCCTCCTGAGCGCTTCCACGCACAAGCTTATGTTGGTTTAAACTGTTGTATTCCTTCTGTTAATAATTTTCTAACGGAGGTTTTAGCTTATAGATTGAGTAATATTCCCCATGAGGATGTCCGACATAATTTTAGTGGGGTTAACATGACAATGAATGATACTTTTGTACGTGTAACCTGACACATGATGTATGAGCTACGAATCAGGTACTAGTATATGACTTTAAAGTGTGTGCTCTAAATGAGACTATTTTCCTCAAAACTGTACCTAATATTTCCATTTTGCATTATGTTGCACGGTAATTTAGATGTCCCATACGGGCAATCCAAAGCAGGTCCCTCCTCCTTCGCATAATGCCTGTGAGTTCCAACATATGTACTGAAATACAGTGTGAAATAACTGTACTTACATGGTGTAAGCCAAATATAGTTTCCAGTTTTATTGTAACAATAAAAACTGCACCAGTGTATATTTGTTAGTTATTCTAATGTACCATATGACGTATTTCTTACAAAATCAGTACTGTTTTATTTTATAGACTGACTACCACACCTATTTAAAAGGCCCGACTTATCTTTTGTAGTTTGGATTATGTACTGTAATTCCTTAGATGTGGCGTGACATATGAATTTCGATCCATTACTTTTAATAGGACAGCACACTGAAAATAACGGACAATGAATATTGCGCCACTGTTACCTACCATTGACAGATACGATTCAAACATCCCTGGTCATATTATAAGACCTGTGGATATATTATGATATGGCAGCTTCCTGTTTGTATCGGCTAATGGACGTAATCATTTACACTATTATATTGTTTTTGAGCCACATACGGATAAAAACATGCATACCTGTTCGCTTGTACCAGTGACGTATTACAGACCTAAATGAAGCTTGAAGCTTAAGATATGTAAGTAACTTGGGCTATAAATCAAATGTACACGCGAGAGCATGTAGACAGTTTATACATAAACTATCTTCACCATTTTTGAACAGATTACAGATGCTTAAAAATGCCCTACGGTTGAAACTGGCCATTTGCACGGAGAATAAAAAATACAACCTATTTGGACCATATTTTCGTTCTCAAAACACAATGTAAGGACTACAAGCTCACACGTTTATGTAGAAGCGAAGTGCCGCAATTAACGGCAAAAGAATTATTAAGAGGAGCAAGTAAAGTTTGACTCTAAGGAGTAAAACACGTTATTATGAAGGAAATGTTGCTGACATTCGTAGGGAATTAGGAAAACAAAAAACGTTCAAATGTGTTTGGAATCTTATGATACCTAACTGCTAAGGTCATCAGTCCCTAAGCTTACACAACTACTTAACCTAAATTATCCTAAGGACAAACACACACACACCCATGCCAAAGGGAGGACTCGAACCTCCGCCGGGACCGACCACACAGTCCATGACTGCAGCGCCCCATACCGCTCGGCTAATCCCACACGGCTTAGGAAAACAGTTTTTGCCTTTGGAAAAACAAATTTACCAGACTCCATTTTCAATAAAAATCAGCACTGAGTTTTTCAAATCAAAATAAGTCAAATCCTGCCAAAAACGTGACGAATGGCGAGTAATTAGGAGAAAATAAGTCCGTTCCAGAACCACGTCCAAGAAGGCTTGGAGTAAAATATTTTTTTATGTACGAATTTGCAGTGGAATTTGTTAGACGGTCTGTTGCGGTTGGCTCTGATGAATGGACTGTGAGACCGTGGCCGGTCCACGCTGTAGCGCCAGACTTTCGCTGGACCAAGCCACTGGCCTTACCACTCGCTGCCTGGGAAATCGCGCTAGCTAACAACTGCAGCAGCTGTTGTTTCTAAGGTAAGATGGAAGCAATAACTGTACCAAGCTAAAGTGAAACGGAGAAGTTCTGGCAGTAAGGACAATTTTTTTCTAAGGTTTGTATCGCAGTTTCATATTTGCCGGAATGTGCTGTAACGTATCTTTCCTTACTGTTACAGTAAAATGTGAAAGAAATATTTAAATCTGGTGAAACCTTTGCAGTAGATTCAGGAAAGCTTGCCTCTAGAAAGTTACGTTACTAACGCGACAGCACGATACGGCTACTGCTTTAACAAACATAAAAAAATCTCCAGCTGTTTTATTATATTTCAACACCTTTAATGATTTACGTATGCGTTTCTTTTCTTCTTGGTGTCTCAGGTGCTAGAGGTTATTGTACATCGTCATTGTTGGAAAGCACTGACAGTGAAAGTATTATAATGACTTCCACACAAAAAGTAGTAATAGTACAGAATCGGATTTCGCAGTAAAGAATGCAAAGGTTCGATATTATATGCACGCAATACTTAAACGACACGGCGCGCTAAGCTATCGCCCGTTTGGTCTCAATGCGTGCACAATCCTGATATACTGTCCTCTAATATGAAACACATTTAACCGAAAAGCAGCAGTTATTATTCGGCAATAATCTGCAATTACACTGATGACTCACCACTACCTCTGATCACTTGCCGTCAGACAACAGAAGAGAGTACAAGAACCAGAAGGCCTCGCTCCTTAAACTTTTGTTTTTAGAGAAGAACTGTCTTCACGTTTTTCGTGCATAAAGTCTGTGGATTACAAACACCATTCGCTTTGCTATGCTTAACGTTACATTTATATTCTATTGCATAGTTCTCATATGAGATAATAATTTTATCACAAGATTTAAAAAAAACCGATTCATGCTTTACAGGATGTGTTTCGGTTTATTAGTGTCGTGTGCTCATTGTAGTAGCGTCTATGACATTACACGAATATACATTTAAAATTAAAAGGGTAACATAAAGCTTTTTTCTTCATTGCAGCATTAAAAAGCGTATATGTAATTTACAAACTTCCTTTTTCTTTGTTAAGCGTTGTTCGAACGCTTCACTGTAAGATGAGAATTTTTATGATCCCACTGAAACAACGTAAGATACAAATTGAGTTTTTAGACAAAAAATGTTATGTGTCTTATTTTCAAAGGTACACTGCAAATGATTCAAATGGCTCTGAGCACTATGGGACTCAACATCTGTGGTCATAAGTCCCCTAGAACTTAGAACTACTTAAACCTAACTAACCTATGGACATCACACACATCCATGCCCGAGGCAGGATTCGAACCTGCGACCGTAGCGGTCACGCGGTTCCAGACTGAAGCGCCTTTAACCGCACGGTCACACCGGCCGGCAAAGGTACATTTTTTCAAAAAAATGGTTCAAATGGCTCTGAGCACTATGGGACTTAACGTGTATGGTCATCAGCCCCCTAGAACTTAGAACTACTTATACCTAACTAACCTAAGGACATCACACAATACCCAGTCATCACGAGGCAGAGAAAATCCCTGACCCCGGCGGGAATCGAACCCGGGAACCTGGGCGCGGGAAGCGAGAACGCTACCGCATGACCACGATCTGCGGACCAACATTTTTTTTCACCCATGTTCTATTTCGAAATCTCGAGGATTATTCTACACCATGTAACTTCTTTCAGCCTAAAAGTGTGCAGCTAATGCAGTTACGTAGGCTCGACCACTTTAGTGTTGTTTGCTGGGTGGCGTCTTCGGGATGAGAGATGGCGCACTCTGCGAGGGCGCGCGGCGTGTAACAGCGGGCGGCGGGCACGTGACACGCAACAGGTGCGCGCGGGCGTGCTCTGGCGTGCCGTGCGACACGCTGCCGCGTGCAGCCCACGTGGACGCCCGGTGCTGAAATGAACAGCAGCGATTCGTAACGCGTGCAGCGTCCTATTGACGGAGTACCACCACTCTAAATTTAACGGCTCCGTTGCAAATATATCTCTGTTGGTACCCTCTGCGACTCACCTCCATTATTCAGTCGTCCTCCTAAAGTCAACAACATCGCTAAGCAATGAGAAGGATGTGAGTTAAACCTGGAAGCACTTTACTGTGGTACCTGACGAAGCGGTCAAATTAAGAAGTGCGCATGTGTGTGTCAACACTAATAATTTGGTCCAGGCAATTTAATGTGACCACCGCCTACATTCGACTTCAACGTGCGACAGTCGCTTACTGTTGTGTACATAATTCCGCGTAGTCAGCGCGTACACAACTTTCCGACTAAAGCGCAGCGCTCGTCCGTCTCCGCACTACGAGATGGCGCTGCCTTAGAGACTGACCAAATTCTGATTTCGCAGATCTGCCAATGAGATTGCTGCTAACGTAGAACCTTTTCTCCTCATGGATAACACTCGCGCAGTGATACCTGAATGTGTGAGGTATTATAATAAGTGTACAGACCTCCAATTAGCCAGTCTGCAAATGTATGCACCAGTCGGTACCAGTCTGCATTAGTCTGTACCAGTCTATGGTCAAGTTTCAGTCTGCGCCTAATAAGATTATCATATTGCTGTACATAGCCACGAAGATAAATGTATAGACACTTTGTCAAGTATCACAGATATGTGAGAATAAGATTAACGTACCAAGACCAAAAGAACTTCAGATTGTCAGTTGTAAACAACATCCAGAATCAAGTTACGTAATGTCTATGCTTTTTATTATTTTAATAAATGTGTGTCAGAATTAATCAAGTTCTGTTTAAAGTTGGTCACCGTCAATCTGCTACTCTAAACGTGCAAGTGGCATTTCTATCGTCTGACCTAACTGCAGGAGATAAACACGCCACGATAAGACCACGAGACATACAGCTGACACTCGCCTACTTAGTTAGAGCGGCAAGTCAAATAATCTGATGTTGTGTGTAGCGAAGGTCTTACAGCACGCACACCACACTTACAGACGGCAGTACTAGCAGTGGAGAGATGACATGTGTCGGGGGATGCGGAAACGTAGCGTTTTATCTGATGTCTAAACCTCCATGAGCGTTGGCATTTGCGACAATCGCGGAAGCATTTGCAAAACTGGTATCTTTGTAAATTGTTTGCGTGCCGCTGTCGCTACAGTATACCGAGCATGGCAAAATGGCGCTATCCAAAAACTGGGCCGAGGTAACTGTAGTGCACCACGAGCATAGATGACGGCCGCGGAGACGTGCGCAGCCGAATCAACACACAGCTGTCGAGCAACTGACCCCAAAGGGGAGCTAAAGGGCTACCGACAGTATTTGCTCAACGATCATTCAGCGGTCTTTGCTGCTTACTGGCTGGCGCAGCAGCCGCCTGATTCACGCGCCCATGTTGACTGTTGTTCATCGGCGACGAAGGCTGGAGTTCGCACGCCAACTGGACACCCGCAGAGTGGCGACAGGTGACCTTTTTAGACCTCAGATGGCCGTTGGCGTGTACGACGCCAGACGTCTGAAAGCAAACACCCAGCAACAACAGACGGAAGCGTCCAGACCAGAGCAGGGAGCGTTGTGGTCTGTGAATGTTTTCGTACCATTCCCTGGTTTAGATCTCTTATACAGGGTGTTGCAAAAAGGTATGGCCAAACTTTCCTCACACACAAAGAAATAAAATATGTTATGTGGACATGTGTCCGTATACTCTTACTTTCCATGTTAGAGCTCATTTTATTACTTCTCTTCAAATCACATTAATCATGGAATGGAAACACACAGCAACAGAACGTACCAGCGTGACTTCAAACACTTTGTTACAGGAAATGTTCAAAATGTCCTCCGTTAGCGAGGGTACATGCATCCACCCTCTGTCCCATGGAATCCCTCATGCGCTGATGCAGCCCTGGAGAATGGCGTATTGTATCACAGCCGTCCACAATACGAGCACAAAGAGTCTCTACATTTGGTACCGGGGTTGCGTAGACAAGAGCTTTCAAATGCCCCCATAAATGAAAGTCAAGAGGGTTGAGGTCAGGAGAGCGTGGAGGCCATGGAATTGGTCCGCCTCTACCAATCCATCGGTCACCGAATCTGTTGTTGAGAAGCGTACGAACACTTCGACTGAAATGTACAGGAGCTCCATCGTGCATGAACCACATGTTGTGTCGTACTTGTAAAGGCAAATGTTTTAGCAGCACAGCTAGAGTATCCCGTATGAAATCATGATGACGTGCTCCATTGAGCATAGGTGGAAGGACATGGGGCCCAAGCAATACATCACCAACAATGCCTGCCCAAACGTTCACAGAATATCTGTATTGATGACGCGATTGCACAACTGCGTGCGGATTCTCGTCAGCCCACACATGTTGATTGTGAAAATTTTCAATTTGATCATGTTGGAATGAAGCCTCATCCGTAAAGAGAACATTTTCACTGAAATCAGGATTGACGCATTGTTGGATGAACCATTCGCAGAAGTGTACCCAGTGGAGGCCAATCAGCTGCTGATAGTGCCTGCATACGCTGCACATGGTACGGAAACAGCTGGTTCTCCCGTAGCACTCTCCATACAGTGACGTGGTCAACGTTACCCTGTACAGCAGCAACTTCTCTGACGCTGACATTAGGGTTATCGTCAACTGCTCGAAGAATTGTCTCGTCCATTGCAGGTGTCCTCGTCGTTCTAGGTCTTCCCCAGTCGCGAGTCATAGGCTGGAATGTTCCGTGCTCCCTAAGACGCCGATCAATTGCTTCGAACGTCTTCGTGTCGGGAGACCGTCGTTCTGGAAATATTTCTCGATACAAACGTACCGCGCCACGGCTATTGCCCCGTGCTAATCCATATATCAAATGGGCATCTGCCAACTCCGCATTTGTAAACATTGCACTGACTGCAAAACCACGTTCGTGATGAACACCAACCTGTTGATGCTACGTACTGATGTGCTTGATGCTAGTACTGTAGAGCAATGAGTCGCATGTCAACACAATCACCGAAGTCAACATTACCTTCCTTCAACTGGCGGTGAATCGAAGAAGTACAGTACATACTGACGAAACTAAAATGAGCTCTAACATGGAAATTAAGCGTTTCCGGACACATGTCCACATAACATCTTTTCTTTATTTGTGTGTGAGGAATTTTTCCTGAAAGTTTGGCCGTACCTTTTTGTAACACTCTGTATAATAGGCTGATCGTCCGCTATGTTTTCCCCGTCTCTGAGGATTCGGCGATGTTTATCTTGTGTGTGGTTAATTTATTCACGCAACTTATTACAATATTACTAATAAAATATTTGGTATTGCATATGCGAAGTGTTCGAAAAGTAATTACAGTGCATAAAGATATTTAGAATGCTGTTTTCATACAACAGAAAAATTTAAATACAGTATTACACAGCCAGCAGGAGTTGCCGAGTGGTTCTAGGCGCTACAGTCTGGAACCGCGTGACCGCTACAGTCGCAGGTTCGAATCTTGCCTCGGACATGGATGTGTGTGATGCCCTTAGGTTAGTTAGGTTTAAGTAGTTCTACGTTCTATGGGACTGATGACCTCAGAAGTTAAGTCCCATAGTGCTCAGAGCCATTTGAACCAGTATTACTCATTTACAGAGATGTAGGCTCGGACCTTACCGGGTGTCTCGTAAATACCAAATGTAATTAGTTAAGAACTCGGTACCAGTGTCTCCAAATGTGGGTTTTATGCAGTAACAACCTGTGCCTATGTATTAGTTTTTGCCTGTATACAGGCACTTCCAAAAGTGGTATATTTTTAATCATAAGGACGTGTATGTAACTAAACAAATGCGGCATTTTTATTTACAGAACGTGGGAGTATAGTTTCATGTTGCAGTGAAACGAATCTTTATTAATAGTTTCACCTCTCATTTAACTTCATTCATTCTGTGTACGTCATGATAGATTATGTACTTGTGCAAGTTCCCTCACAATGACCAAATCACTATAAAATATCTTAATTATCACTCGTCCTACCGTAACTGTATAAGGAAGGGAGTTAACAATTATTCGGTGTGTGTTTATATGTTTATGATAACGGCGTACAGACACATTGCAAACGTTCCTCTCCACTTCGTCAAATACGAAAATATCATAGGATTAGAAAAATTTTGAAATCAACTGCTTCACTAAAGTTTTGGACTGGGGGAATAAAAGCAACTTTATGCAGTTGGTTTCGTGTTTATAACTACTTTTATGAACGAAGTTTTACAATAGAGAATTGAGCGTCAGGTCATAGTTCCCAGTTTTCTTCGCCCGGGGTGAGTTGGAAATCTAATAATGCTAAAACTATTTTTGCAATGGTTAGTGCAGTTCACAGTTGAACAGCTAACCATATTTACCAAGGATTCTTCAATTCATTTTATTAGAAATCTCCACTCGCATCGTGACTCATAAGCAAACGAGTGTGAATATCCTGTACTTTGGGGAAAACATGGCGGACAGTTCAGCTCAGGTTATAGGAATCTTTCGCTGGTTGATGACGTCGTTCTGGAAGACACATTGTTACAACGCAAGTGTGCGCCTATGCTTCGAGACCACGTCCACCAGTACATGCAGCTTGTTCCTTCTCGGCACGATGGAATCTACCAGGAGGACACTGCAGCGTGTCACACAGCTCGCAGCGTACGTGCATCGTTTACTGTACTCCCCTGGCCACCAAACTCCCCGAATTTAAACCTACCTCGATCGACTTGTTCTCACCATGGATTCTCAACCGAGAAACCTAGCGCAGCTAGCCGCTGTGCTGGAGACAGCCTGGCTCCATCTCTCTATTATCGACACGTTTCAGAACCTTACTGATTCTCTTCTTTCACGTCCGGCCAGCCAAAAGTGGTTACTCAGGCTCCTGTCCAGTGGTCCAATTAACTGAGTGAGCTGTGTGTATCCAGTAATCGGACTCGTTCGCCATTTGCAATGAAGGTCAATACGCGTACACCTAAGAGCTATAGCGTAATATACATCTGCCTAGTCGTACATAACATCCTAGTTCATCCAGGCGAGTTACTCCACACGAGACAACAAGATCGTTGGCGAGCCATCCTGATCAAGTGCCGCTCAACCGCCACACGTCGTCCTCAACACGCTCGTTGGAGTTGTGCCAACACGGTGACTGCATGGCCGCACGAGCGCCCTCAAACCAAATTGGGCAGTTACGGGGCTGCGAATTGCTTGCTGTGTGCGGATACATATGCCTTGGAGCGTACTGTAGATGATGTTCTCGGTCCCACGTCGCTTTGTCGGTAGCCGGTTAGAGTCAATGGCAGACATAACAGGTTACTTACTTTTGTGTTGCATAGAGCATCGGAAAGATTCTTTCGTGGAAGCGATGTACACTACTGGCCATTACAATTGCTACACCACGATTATGACGTGCTACAAACGCGAAATTTAACCGACAGGAGGAAGATGCGATGATATGCAAATGATTAGCTTTTCAGAGCATTCACACAAAACTGGCGCCGGTGGCGACACCTACAACGTGCTGACATGAGGGAAGTTTCCAACCGATTTCTCATACACAAACAGCAGCTGACCGGCGTTGCCTGATGAAACGTTGTTGTGATGCCTCGTGTAAGGAGGAGAAATGCGTACCATCACGTTTCCGACTTTGATAAAGGTCGGATTGTAGCCTATCGCAATTGCGGTTTATCGTATCGCGACATTGGTGCTCGCGTTGGTCGAGATCCAATGAATGTTAACACAATATGGAATCGGTGGATTCAGGAGGGTAATACGGAACGCCGTGCTGGATCCCAATTGCCTCGTATCACTAGCAGTCGAGATGACAGGCACCTTATCCGCATGGCTGTAACGGATCGTGCAGCCACGTTTCGATCCCTGAGTCATCAGATGGGGACGTTTGCAACACAACAACCATCTGCACGAACAGTTCGACGACGTTTGCTGCTGCATGGACTATCAGCTCGGAGACTATGGCTGCGGTTACCCTTGACGCTGCATCACAGACATGAGCGCCTGCGATGGTGTACTCAACGACGAACTTGGGTGCACGAATGACAAAACGTCATTTTTTCGGATGAATCCAGGTTCTGTTTACAGCATCATGATGGTCGCAGTGAACGCACATTGGAAGCAATTATTCGTCATTGCAATACTGGCGTATCACCCGGCGTGATGGTATGGGGTGCCATTGATTACACGTCTCGGTCAGCTCTTGTTCGCACTGACAGCACTTTGAAGAGTAGACGTTAGATTTAAGATGTGGTACGACCCGTGGCTCTACCCTTCATTAGATCCCTGCGAAACCCTACATTTTAGCAGGATAATGCACGACCGCATGTTGCACGTCCTGTACGGGGATTTCTGGATACAGCAAATGTTCGACTGCTGCCCTGGCCAGCGCATTCTCCAGATCTCTCACTAATTGAAATGTCTGGTCAATGGTGGCCGAGCAAGTGACTCGTCACAATACGGCAGTCACTACTCTTGATGAACTGTGGTATCGTGTAGAAGCTGCATGGCCAGCTGCACCTCTACACGCCATCCAAGCTGTTTACACAACGCTCAGGCGTATCAAGGCCGTTATTACGGGCAGAGGTGGTTGTTCTGAGTACTGATTTCTCAGGATCTATGCACCCAAATTGCGTGAAAATGTAATGACATGTCAGTTCTAGTATAATACATTTCTCCAATGGATACCCATTTATCATCTACATTTCTTCTTGGTGTAGTACTTTTAATGGCCAGCAGTGTAAAAGAAGCCAATTTACAGCACACATACGCATGTATAGTGTTAAAATTAATGAACACAATATTTTTCAATCCTACTCACTTTGCTACTCTTAAAAACAAGAGTTGTTCGGGCTACCAGTCTTTGCGTAGAAACTCGTCTATGGAATAGAATCATTTTTCCAAGAATTACGATTTAATGTGCAACGTCGGAAGCTCTGTGCTTCTGTCTACTGTAATTTCAGAAAGCTGTAGCGAAATGCTGCAAGATTTACAGATGATAGATCGTAGATGCACGGACTGGCAGCTGACCCCCCCCCCCCCATACACTTTCAGAAAGCTGTAGCGAAATGCTGCAAGATTTACAGATGATAGATCGTAGATGCACGGACTGGCAGCTGACCCCCCCCCCCCATACACACACATAGCGCGGTGCGTTTAATTACGAGAAAAGATCAATTATTGTGTGACTACACCTTTAGTGGTAAATCTCTGGGAAACACCATGCAGCAAAGAGGTGACAACGGGCGGCACAGGTCCTCCAACTTTGAATTCGCTGCACAGTTTGCGTTTATAATTTGCGATAACTGATGGCACCGACCGTCGTCAGCAACTGACGCTCGTGGTACGTGGCTCAGCTGCCCAACTTGTGTCCAACTTGTTGAATTTTCCCTGAAGGCATGCACGGCTGGGCGTGCGAAATGTCGGAAGGAAGGAGCTGTTGAGGCGGTCAAACTACACTTATGTCAGGCAGTGCTGCCACCACATGCATTTTTTGTTCGGGTGGTGATTTGGGGGAGGGGTCCAGACAGCGAGGACATTGGTCTCATCGGATTAGGAAAGGATGGGGAAAGAAATCGGCGGTGCCCTTTCAAAGGAACCTTCCCCGAATTTGCCTGAAGCGATTAGGGAAGTCACGGAAAACCGAAATCAGGACGGCCGGGCGCGGGTTTGAACCGTGTTCCTCCCGAATGTGAGTCCACTACCCCGCCCCACTCGGTATATTTATTTGATAACAGTCACATGCGAATGTGGAGGTAGAAGTGACACACGGAAGGAACTACCACTTCAGTGACGTGTAAGTATCTTGCTAAAGTATATGTATTGTTAAAGATCCCAATAGCACATTCAAAATGTTGTGTTCTTTAGTTATAGTTATTTCGGAGCTACTCAACGTATATTTTTCGTTAGATACGCAAGACTGGCGGCTGCCTGCTAGTTTCCTGAAGCTTTCTGATTACTGACAATTAGTAATGATTCAGTACAAGGACGACCACCTACATATATCAGGTTACGATTGTCTCTTTTATAGCTACCGTTTATCACATTTTCCAAACTTCTCTTTTGGTGTAGTTAGCTTCTTTATCTTTTTACCAGTCTGCTTAATTTTCACCATATTTCTGTAACACCATATCTCAACACCATCGATTCCCTTGTGTTCAGGATACCCCATGGTGCGTGATTCACTTTCAAAGGACACTGAACTTCAGACTTGCTGACTCCGAAACACCTTTCTCAAATGGGGTCTATATTTGTATTCCTGGGATGCTTTACTTCCTACGTTGGTTGTGCATCATCCGTCATGTTTCATTTTTCTTGCAAGGTAGCAATATTCCTTCATTTCGTCTATTAACAGTTCCCTCTTCTGAAGTGAAGTATGTCGCATTTCCTCGATTTTTTTCTCATTTAACGTTAAACCCTCAGCTGACTTAATTCCACACAGCACGCCCTACAATGCGTCCCCGCTTTCGCAGACGACAGGAATGTCGTCAGCGAAGCGTTAGTGCACTTTCATACTGAATTTAGAATAGTAGGGATAACGCACTGCTTTTCCGCCTTATGCCGTTTTCAATCGAAGGACATTTACGTTGTCACAAATTCCTTTCAGCTGACTTAATTCCACACAGCACGCCCTACAATGCGTCCCCGCTTTCGCAGAGGACAGGAATGTCGTCAGCGAAGCGTTAGTGCACTTTCATACTGAATTTAGAACAGTAGGGATAACGCACTGCTTTTCCGCCTCATGCCGTTTTCAATCGAAGGACATTTACGTTGTCACAAATTCCTTTGATTTCGTCGTGAATCATTGTCTCTGGTAGTTACAATTAATGTGCAGCTCCTCAAGGCGGGCTAGTGTGGGCTGTAACTGTCATATGACAGTGGAACTTGATACATATGCTAATACGTCAATGCAGAAACGATTTACGTTAAAAAAAATAATAATTCCAGTTTTCGCCACCAGGTGCGAATCTGGCGCTGTACGACAACCAGGCCGTCGTTTGACTAGCCATAGTGTGAGTGAGCCCTGTGCCTGTCGAGAAGAGAGACCGCCGGCAGCAATTACAGTGCTACATTGAAAAGATCTGACGTGAAGCCCGCTGCCATTAAATTGTTTAAAAAAAGATGATAATGAAATTCGAAAACACAGGTGGGCTTGGAATGGAACTTGGAATAGCAGGGTGTCCCAGCCCGATGGAAGTTACTGACGATGCTGTTGCTGCTGTAACTGACCACGCAGCACGTACCCCAGGTTGTGCCAGTCTTCTTGCAGTGTCACGAGAATTGTGCATCCTATGGTTAACAGTACGGAATGTTTTGCGGTCTAGTTTACACTGGTCCGTGTGAAAGATCCAGACGATGTAGCAACTGAGACTTTATGATCCGTAGAAACGTTCTGAATTTGTTCTTTGGTTTTCGAACTTGGTGACCTGTGGGAGGGCTATATTCTCTGGATGACGAAGCACATTTTACAGTACTGTTGTTGTTTTTGGGGAAGGAGACCAGACAGCGAGGTTATCGGTCTCATCGGATTAGGGAAGGACGGGGAAGGAAGTCGGCGGTGCCCTTTGAAAGGAACTATCCCGGCATTTGCCTGGAGGGATTTAGGGAAATCACGGAAAACCTAAATCAGGATGGCCGGACGCGGGATTGAACCGTCGTCCTCCCGAATTTTTACAGTACTAGTTGCAGTAAATAGAAAGTACTGCCGAATTTGGGTACCATTGAACAATTGGTTGTCCACGAAGAGCCATTGCACTCGCCGTATGTGACCGTGTGTTGTGGATTCACATGATGCTTTATTCTCGGCCTGTCACGTGTACCGTGACATCTGCACGCTATGGAGACATCCTTGTACGGCATGTGATTTCTGCTTCGGAAGAGCGTAGCTACGTGGAAACTACTATTTTAGTGAAAAATACGGCATCACCTCATGTCGCCGACCCAGTGTAAGATCTGTTTAATGTAACCTTCCACGAACAGGGGGGTTTCCAGATACATGGCTTGCGAGGTCACCTGATGTGAATCCATGCCTTTTGAACCAGGGTCTATCTAAAAGAACCCGTTAAACTGCGACACGTTCGATCTCTACCCGACCTGAAGACCAGTACACAGGAACACGTTGCTGAGATTCCACTGGAACTGCTGCGAGCAGCTGCTGATCACGAAGTTTTACGGATGTAGCATCTCTTCGACGTCTCTAGTGGTCACACTGAACAAATTGTGTAAGCGGTGATTAATAATAAAATCAACATTATACCTTTCTCAGTTGTTTCATATTTTCTGCAAACGTTCCGTTCCTAATCCATTACAAATGGAAATTTTTCTATACGTCTTTCTTGCATTCACAGCAGTAGATTTGCACCTAATGGCCAAAATCAGAAACAGTTTTTTCTTCAGCTTGAATTGGTTCTGCATTAACGCATTAGAATGTCTACCAAGTTTCGCTGATATACGATAATTACGGACCACGCTGCATCGTCCGGATAGGGTTACCTGTTCCTGTGAGGACTTCAAATTTGGTGCCTCATTATTACTGAACGGCTTTTGTAGGTCGACAAATACTATCGAATCTTGATCTTAAGTAGTGAGGGCAATGAATCCATTACATCGAATACCTTTTAAAGCGCGTCGCAGGATTCGTCCCCACGAAACACGAATGTAAATTTTCATGAAGAAATCAGCCGGTGACCATTTGCTGAGAGGTTTGCACCCGTTCTTCGAGAGCAGTAACGCAGTATTCCTAATCTGTAAGTCTGTCTAACATACGAGGTTTATGATTAGCTGACAACTCGTCGGTCATGATCCTTTACAAATTGCCGTTAGTAATTTTGTGAATCCTATCAAAACCTCGCAGACGGAACACAATCACGTCCAGTCTAATACCATGCAAGTACCGGGTGATCAAAAAGTCAGTATAAATTTGAAAACTTAATAAACCACGGAATAATGTAGATAGAGAGGTAAAAATTGACACACATGCTTGGAATGACATGGGGTTTTATTAGAACAAAAAAAAAATAATGCTAGACGCGCGAAAGATCTCTTGCGCGCGTCGTTTGGTGATGATCGTGTGCTCAGCCACCACTTTCGTCACACTTGGCCTCCCAGGTCCCCAGACCTCAGTCCGTGCGATTATTGGCTTTGGGGTTACTGAAGTCGCATGTGTATCGTGATCGACCGACATATCTAGGGATGCTGAAAGACAACATCCGACGCTAATGACTCACCATAACTCCGGACATGCATTACAGTGCTGTTCACAACATTATTCCTTGACTACAACTATTGTTGAGGAATAATGGTGGACATATTGAGCATTTCCTGTAAAGAACATCTTTGCTTTGTCTTAATTTGTTATGCTAATTATTGCTATTCTGAGCAGATGAAGTGCCATCTGTCGGACATATGATGAACTTTTGTATTTCTTTTCGTTCTAATAAAACCCCATGTCATTCCAAGCATGTGTGTCAATTTGTACCTCTCTATCTACATTATTCCGTGATTTATTCAGTTTTCACATTTATACTGACTTTTTGATCACCCGGTACATTCAGATGTTTTCCAGTATGTAAGAGTTCTGTATCAGGACGAATACCCGTCTTCAGCCACCGACTCAATAATCCGAACACCTCAATGAATAAAAGTACAAATCGGTTTATACAAAAGTAAAATGTTCAACCATACCATCGTTTTATGCTGCATAGATCTGCAGTTTTTCGTGACATGAGCGTTGCCATTGATGATAAAATCATGACTCCTTACACCGTTTCAGATTTCTCTTAAAACTCATAGAATACTTGAAGTTTCGACACCTCTTCTGGGATCGTCTTCTGGATTCTTGTGGTGTCCTTGGGTGCTTGAAGGTCAAGTACACTAGGAGTTCGAAGGCGAAGCCTGACAACTTCTTGTCCAAGGGAAGCGATCGAAAACACCGTAGTCTGTAAACTTTCCAGTTGTTACACTCGTGCATCAAACCAGTCTCAGGACTGAAGACTACTACAACAACAACACTCGTGCCTTCATTCCTGCACGTTGCAAGAGTTCTGTGATGGTGTGTATCCGGAGATTGAATCTAGGTCAGCCTAGTCAGTGTTCATATGATCAGATTTTAACGCGTTTAACATCATAAATATGGATAACTTTGAAACTGGGGCAACCACAGCTAAAACAGGTATACATGATTGATTGACAGTTCATACAGCAAACAGTTTTTTAACACAGGTATTAAAATTATTAAATACAAAACTGAATGAAAATTCCAATAGTCCGCTGCAATTTTTTATTGAAGTCAATTATAGACCTACACTACTTGTAAGTTGCATCTTCTGGTGTATGCAAATGCTATGTCATATGGTGTGGAGAGTTGTTACAGAATGCCGCAGATTAACTGTTGGCATGGCCAGGAAAAGTTCTCAGTCCTCCTTAAATCATCATCAACTCATAAAAAAACGTGATGTATGGTTACCTGTTGCTTGACATAGGCCGAAAAGAACAAATATTAATCAGTAAAGTGATGACAGTTCGTGGTTTTAACACAGACATGACATTCGTCATAGATGTTTTTTCTTTTTTGCCAATTGATGACTGGTTTTTTTTATCAACTGAGGAGGGCTGAGAACTTTGCCTAGCCACTCAGACAGCAACTCTGCGGCATTCTGTAACAACTCACCTCATACGAAATAGCAGTTACATACACCAGAAGACCCCAACTTACAAGTTGCGTGGATATATTACTGACTTGAATAAATATAACTACAGTGCACTATTGGACTTTTCATTTAGTTTTATGTTTAATAGTTTTAACACCTGTATTACAAAAAAATTGTTTACTGTATGAATTGTCAGAAAGTCAGTTGTTATAAATGGTTGTGTAAGTACGCTGTTTAGGTTTTTATTGGTAACGACACAGCGCTCTATATGAAAATCAGTGACTGCTGTGTGCAGTCTGAGGCTGGTCGGCATTGTTGCAATAGTCGCTATGTAGTGTTGGGCAGCTGGCTGTTAACAGCGTGTAGCGTTGCGCAGTTGGAGGTGAGCCGCCAGCAGTGGTGGATGTGGGGAGAGAGATGGCGGAGTTTTGAAATTTGTAATACTGGATGTCATGAACTGCTATATATATTACGAGTATTAAGGTAAATACATTGTTTGTTCTCTATTAAAATCTTTCATTTGCTAACTATCCCTATCAGTAGTTAGTGCCTTCCGTAGTTTGAATCTTTTATTTAGCTGGCAGTACTGTCGCTCGCTGTTTTGCAGTAGTTCGAGTAATGAAGATTTTTGTGAGGTAAGTGATTTGCGAAAGGTATAGGTTAATGTTAGTCACGGCCATTCTTTTGTAGGGATTTTTGAAAGTCAGATTGCGTTGCGCTAAAAATATTGTGTGTAAGTTTAGGCACAGTCATTTATAATTTTTCAAAGGGGACGTTTCAATTGATCCAAATTATTGTCCAGGAAAAATTACTACCACCACCTTATTTTCAGTTACATAGGGATAAAACATTATATATGGATGACTTACATATTGCCACGGTAATTTGTGGTATGAAGTTAAGGTCAATCTTGTTTATCCAGCAACTGGATTTTTCACACACGCTAGTGTTAATGCAAGCGCAGAAAGCTATAAGTTTCCCAAACAAAGCTCCAACTTTAATAGGACCCATTGAAACTGTAGAATCTGCTGTCACTAGCGTAGTAGTTAATGCTCTCTGAGGGAGGAGGTATCACGTACGTACCGGTGAGCCACTGCGTCACGTCAGATGACCAGCCGGATCTACCAGGCGCGCGTAAACGCCGCCCGTCACACGCAATCTGACTCTGTGGGCCCATCAGCACTGCTGACTGCCTCTCCCCTCCCCTCCCCTCCCCACCCAGACAGTATACACACACACACACGCTGATACCCCGCTTCGTGGACTTGGCAATCCCAACCCCGAAAATTCCTTACTCTTAAACGCAGTGAACAAAAACAAGTTTTATTTTCTAGATTCCTGTTCTGACTTTCAGATTCAGTAGTAAAGGCAGAATTAAATCTTTATCACAGAGTGGTGTGCCTAAAATAACTTGCATGTATTGCAGAAAGGTGAATGTTGCTCATCCAGGTACAGATGTTACACTAACTTTATCCACGCTGAACGGAACTTTGAGGTCGGCAACTGTATTACAAAATTTATAAAATAATTTTTCACCAATTACTTACTCTCATTTACTAATATTTATTGCTGCGACGCGTTTTGGCAGCAAACTGGTAGATGCTTCCGAAAAAGATACACTCAACATGTTAATACCTACCGCACAAGTAATCACGAGATGTTAAAACAGTTATAACCATCCGCAATAAGAACACTGTGCACTCATTTTAGTATATATATATATATATATATATATATATATATATATATATATATATATATATATATATATATATTAAATGTACAAGGGATAATCAAATCGATTTAATTGAAGAATTACGAATCTTATTCGCGGCACAATACTTGGAAACGAGTTGCTAAGTAATGTGCTAGAAAGTAGTAACGCAAATTTCTTCAACAATTTCTCCAGTGCAGATTACTTGTTTAATGAATCTTAAAGAGTGTTAACCTAAAAAAACCGAATGTAAATAGTGCTACATCCCTCCTAATATAAATTAATACCGAATAATCATACGAGATAACTAGCACCACCTGATAAATATGCTTGCACAAGAAACTCTGTACTCTCTGATCATATGCTACCTCAGGAAATGAAACAAATTACACCCTAGCAATTAAAAACATCTGCAATGTAAACAACTACGTGTTAAAATGTGAACTGATGGTAAGGCGTTAGCTCTTGTGCTCCATATGTCAGATAAGGACATTCAGCAACAGTATAACTACAGGTATCACTGATATTTTTAAACATGCAACATAGGATGTGGTGCATTGAAAATAAGTCAGTATCTTTAGACATTGGCAAATTTCGATGCATGACGTCACTGGTACTCCCAGAACATAGATCTCATCACAATCCAAAGGAATCCACGAGTAAAAATTACTCTACGCCTAAATGTAAAGCAACTGGGGAAGACAGCATGCTGCTAAGTTCCGTCGTGACAGTAAATACTGGTAAATGAAATCGAATTACGCAGAAAACTTACTTCATAAATAGCTGTGGAAACATCAGAAGAGATGAAGAGAAGGAAATGGAATTTCAACCTCTCTGGTACGTCTTGTAACAGAAAACCATCTGCACAATGTACATTATGGTGTCTTACATACTGTTTAGATAAGCACAAAGACGATGCTTGAAATCGATAAACGTGTGACACACGAACCGTGATTTATTTTCAAAGAATATTCTTAAGAATTTATTTTATTTACTAGCGATTCATCAAGAACATTAACACATTTAATCACACTATTTAAGCAAGGAAGTAGTTGCCAGAGAGTAACTGATGAAATCATAACCAAATTCCTTTTTACAAATGGGAATTTTATTCACTTTAATAGCGCCTAAAAGCATTTTTTTAAAAAACCAGATTTAAAATTAAAATCAGAAAGCACCCTCGAAATATCAAAGTTACAATTTATTCAGAGGCAGAAAGAAACAAGTGTTGACTGTATTAGTTTTCGGGCAGAGAACCTTGCCGCTCCCTGTTTGACACGGCCGTGGTTACGACCGCTCACAACAGCCTCTGAAAGACTACACTGGAGCAAATCTGCAACACACCAGATAACTTTAAACTAAGAGTTTTAATAATTTACACAAGCACACAAACTATGCACCCCTCGTAGGAGGGATGGAAATGGTACGAAACACTAACAATTAAAATATTAAACTTGGTCACCGAAGGTGCAACTTGATTTTAACTTCTAAGAAAAGTCTTATGGTGAAAGGGTGGCAACTTTATACACTAAAATGATCATTTAAATAAAAGCCCATGAAATGCAATCTTATTTAAAATTCTACAAGGTTGGCCAAACAATAGTTAAGAAGCTCTACAGTACACAGATACCGCCTCTCAAGATCATAGGCAATAACATCAAAGTTTCCAAAGATCAAAACATATTTCAGGTATTAGGCCGTTACACTCCAAGCAGTAAATTCGTTAACACACCAAATTCGACAAACATGACATTAATCGTAAAACCCGTCTCAAAGACTTTAAGCGATTTGCAGTATTAGAGAAGGCAACAAATTCACCCTGCGTACCACGTAAGAGAAAGACTTTTACATTACCACACTTACTGCAAAACACGACTAATATACATTTCACTGGAGTAGTCCTAGACGTTTGGGAGGAGTCTGACTTGTGATATAATAGGAAATCGAGCGTTGTGATCTCATGTGCTGTGTTTACTGTGCAGATGTTGGAACTGGTGGTCCAGTGGTAAAGTACATGCCTGGAAACCAAAAGTTCGTGATCCCGAATCCCGCTTGGACTACAGAAAGTTTCTGTCTGCATTTAATGTAACCTATAATTGTGAGTGATGTGAGGAGTCGACAAGAACGACATGTGGTTCGGATGCCTGGTTGAACTTCGGCTGTGGCTTTCCCCAGTTAGACAACTGGGATAGATTAGAGGCACGCAAGTCGCCGAAATGGCGTTCAATTGAAAGAACAGCACGCGGCTATTGGAGAACACGGAATTATTATTCTGCGGGTTGTTCCGTATTCTGAAACCACAGGCGCTTCACGCTGGAGAGGTCTCACTGTGAGCCACATTTTCCCACCTCTGCCTTAGAGCGGGAAGACAGTGGGGGTAAATGGTTGTTCTCCATCCCCAGTTGGCGGCCGAAGTGCTTAGCGCTGTTGGGGGCTGGGGAGGTGAACACTCTGGAGTGTCCGACAGGTGGTGGCGGAGTGTGTGTGTGTGTGTGTGTGTGTGTGTGTGTGTGTGTGTGCCGGCAGGTCGATAGAAACTCTGCAGGCTTCGTGCTTCTCTTCTCCTTCTTCTGCCAGCTTCGAGGCTGCTGTTGGAGGGGACCGCGGAGAGAAGCCATACTCCAGCATTCAACACCACACCCGAACATCCACTCCAAAAGCTGTAGTGCATTACAGAGAGAAGGCCACAAGCGAAAAAAAGGGTAAATCAACTTTCTTTGTGAAAGGCATTTTATTGTCTATTCGTGTAACTTAATTGCGCTACATTATAGTACACCAATTCCTTAGAGAAGAAAAAGGTTAGTCACAGTAATATTTAATATCTCGTTGATTAAATACAGTTCGCAAGTTAACAACATACTGGGTAAGAAAATATTGTACCGCATGGTATTAGCAGTGGGGTGCATTTTAAAGGTTAGTCAATCTCCACCTCGTCAAATTGTCAACTGTTTTGTTCTCCATTTCTGTCCTAACCTTAAACATATGCTCAGCTTAGTTACGTTCCTTATTCGTCGTGTATCACCAGCTGTAAAATGGACAATGGATGATTTCCCTACTGACAACAAATCGATCGCAAAAAGCAAGAAATGGATGAAACACTACAAAAAGAAAAACTGCTGCATCCTCAAAGTGCATAGAAGGGTGTGTATCATATCCAGAAAAAGGTACACCTGCTAAATTTTGCATCTGCAATTTAAATTTTACAGCCCCTACATAGATTTCCATTATTGTGTCAGATATCCTGCCAGCATCTCGAGAGAAGTTCGTGGACATGCAGGAATTCCTCGCAACTGCAAGACCACTGCCACGTAAGCGATGTATTATTACTCTCTAAATATTTCATAATGTTAAGTGTTTTGTAAGTAGCTAGAAAATGAATTACTTTCATGATTTTAACATGTATAAATCTTCGGAATGAACTCAGTGTCATTTTGTTGCTATAGTTTACTACTACCGTCTTTGTTGCTTTGCAGGTTCATCTCATACTAGTTCCCATTCTTTTTTATTTACTATCAAGAAATTCGTAAGACAAATAAAAGAATGTGTACAGCTACTCCCATCACCATGTCCATCTGAAAATAAAAGAGAATTTCTGGAACACAGTATTGGTGTACGAATCAATGTGATTCATTTTTTGGAACTGATCTCCTATAAAATTCACAGGGACTCTCCACTTTTTACCCCTGTGACCTTCTGTTCCCACCTAGGGACGGAAACAATTGCCAGTAGCAGGTTATAGAACGGCATCGTAGAGTGAATGAATGAACCACTAAAGTGTGTCCAGCTGTATTCTGCGCCACATGGAACGTTGGAAATGACGTGAAAAGGAAAAGAGCCGAGTAAAATACCGACTTGTGTGAGGAACGGGATATAGCACATTTGTTAAAAACCTTCAGGAACTGATGTAATGAATTTACCTTTCGTCGCAATAACTCGGGCTGTAATGTCCTGTCCCCTGTCCTGTCTATTACTTGCACTTGAGCAACCCATGGTCTGCGGGTAAATATTTTTTCAGAAGAACAGTTTCCTGGGAAACCATCGAGAGGGGTGTTTTTAAATTCATTATTGGTAACCAATGAATCTGTATTTTGTTACAGTTAATTCACATCACTCCACTAACACTAAACTCCTAGTTCATGCGATCGACGGCACCCCAGAAATAGGTTAAAGCAACTATTCTACATCTACCTTTACCTCTGTACACCAAAAATCACGTTCTGATATGTGGAGGAGCATACTTGGTACAACACTGTCATTTTTTGTGCTTTTCAACTCCTTTCGAGAAAGATGCGGTTGCAGTAGTTGCAGCAGACAGATAACCTTCGCATGAACTCGAATTTCCCTGGTTTTGTCGTCAGTATCATTTCGGGAGATATGTGTTCTTGAAGCATTTATATAGTTTATTGTAAAGAAAGCCACTGGAGTTACATGAGTATCTCCGCTCAGTAAGCGAAGCAGTGACGAAAGAATTAAACTTCTATGCATCCATTGGTGTGACTGATTTACCCAAAAATTGTGCGAATTACGATTACCAGTAATTTCAAGTTTCGATTTCATTATTCATTTGTAAACATGTACTTGACTACTAGCTTGCTAATAAAGTAGATCAAAGCTTACATGAGTAAGTGAAGTATCTTTACAGCTAATGACGAAAATACGTTAGCAACTTTTGCACTCAGTAAGTTTCAGAGTGATCTTAATTATAATATTGTTACTGAAATATCATATTTTGGCAAACTAAACTGTGCGATTCAATAACGTTATCGTTGTATCCGAAAGTTCACATTTAGAACACTCTTCCTTAGCTCTTCATTTGCTCAGGAATGTAAATCTCTAATATTAATTTGCAAAAAGTGAGGAAACAACAATAGCTGAATGTAGTTCCAATTATTTCAGAGTGATACAAGAAACAAATTGGAAGTCATTTTTAGTCAGATTCCGGAAGGTTGTGAATGGTACAAGATCTATGTCTACCAAAACGAGGAAATGTACCGCAGACGAGTTAGCGAAAGTTAGAAGATGGAAAATGTCTCGCAAGTTATCTAGATTTTATGTATGGGAGTTTGTTCAATGATTAAGTGATTATTCTAAAGCTTTAATTAGACAGGAACTGTTTAATTATCATTATGGGCTGTGTCAGTCTTCAATAATGGTCATCTACTGCGACAGTTATGTCTAACTTTGAGCTGTGTTGTTACTTCCAATAGTTATTTACATTGCATATCATTTTTCGTATTGACGTGAATGTTACTTAGCTTTCGAGGACACTGATTCAAGAACTTTACTCACTGACTGTGGTATTTTTTTTTTTTTTACCATACGTGAACTTTTGAGTCATTGCACTATTAAGTTACTTCACTCGAATAATCATATTACACGGCATCGAGCGAGTATAGTATGTGAAAAACCATTTATCTATATAAATTATAATAAATGAGCTTTGATGTGATCACAAACCACAGGTTATTTAACACTAAAGTGCATTTAAAGAGTTTGAACTGCAAAGATGGTACAGCAAGTAAGCATTTGCAATAGCTTACTTTCGACAATCACTTTTCGGCAATATTGGACAGAAACACAGCTACCGGAGGCCTATTAGCACACGTAAGTACAGTTATCTCACAGCCTCCTTCCGCTTTCCATTCCTTGCAGTCCACAAACACTTCTTTTTGTGGGTCAAAAACTGTGGTCATATTACCTTGACTTTCAAGTCACTAGTAACGGGAACGCTACTAATATCTTGCAGTCTCACAATAATTGCACAGGGAGGGTCACCGGCCCAGATACTGTAGAATACAATTAGTTGGCAATTAATGTATTCTATAAAAGTAACTGCACAATGTGGGTGCCGCTAAAACGTAGAAACGAATCCTGGTATGATCAGGGGAGTTCGCTATATGGTGTGGTAGCCCTTACATGAGTAAGTGAAGTATCTTTAAAGGTAATGATCCGTGAAGAAGGTTCCAGTTTTTACTAAAGGGCGTGCTTTCGGAGATATAAGAGCTGGAAAGTTTCGTCCTCTAGAAATTTCAAGTCAAAGTAATACAGCGACTGAATATAAATCTAAAATAAAGTGCGACAGGTGTCTGAAATGTACCTAGAGTATTTGTTAATAGAAAGATGTTTTAATTTATATTTCAGACAGTTCCCAAAAGAAAAATAGAAGGAGATCTTGCCAGTTCTGAAGCAAAACGGCGAAAACAAAATCAAAGGAGGAAAAAACGAAACAGACGAAGAGCGCGAAGCACGTTTCACTTCTCGACGAACGAGAATGAGCACCGTGAGAAGCAGAGAAACGGAAAGAAAGCTAAAGAAACGGATTGAAGAATCAAGAATTGCGACGCAGTCTTATAACAAAAGACTGCAAATTCAAGACAGCCATGAAAATATCACCCTACGAAAAGCACGAATGAGGACAGGTAAACAATATAACCCAACAAATGAAATATTCCACTACGGCCCGACAAAAGAAAAAAAACACGTTGTAAAAGGAAAAACGGATAAGATCTGCCAATTTTGCAACGCGAAAATATTCAGTAGAGAAACACCAGGATTCTGTTGCATGAATGGAAACATTCGATTACCACCACTGGAAATACGTCCGCAAAAATTTTTTACATTACATGGCCGGGGAAACTCCAGGATCAGAACACTTTCTTGAAAATATAAAAGCGTACAACGCCTGCCTCCAAATGACTTCTTTCGTTGTCACTTCAATCAGTAATAACAGACCATAAATCTCTGGAAGTATATTTTATCGCAAATGAAGAAACAGAAATTGATCAACGATGTACAAGTATCAGTGGATTGAGACGAGAAGTAGTCCGAGGTGCACAAAGGATGTTACACGAATACAATCAAGTGTTCAAAGCAGCACCATACCGAATGATTTCTGGTGACTATAAGGCCGACAAAACACCACATGGAGAACAAGAACGTCGATTTAGTGCACTTGGGAGAGACGAATCCGCTATCGTAGTTGTGGAGAATGACATAACTGTACAATGAAGAAGAGAAAGACTACAATGCAGTGCACAGACTCACCATTAATAGTTAGAATACGTTTCCAATAGAAAAATTTACCTCTTATACCTCAAATTTTATCGTTTTATTCCAACGACCACACAATCTCATAGGAACTCCCTGAGAGAAGCCGAGTACCTCAGCTACCGAAGTATGAAGTTTGAAGTTTCAAAACGCGTTGCACAACACCAACACACTGCACAGCCATTTGTTTTGTAGAGAAAAGAAGTTTGTGGCATAAACTTACAAGAAAAAGGTGAACATATCCTGGGACATCAAGCGATCACAAATTTAGTACTGGGAAAAAGCGTCGGGAGTAAAAATCGTAGAAGGAGACCAAGAGATACTTACAATAAGCAGATCAGAGGGACGTAGGTTGCAGTAGGTACTCAGAGATGGTGGGGCTTGCATAGAATAGAGCAGTATGGAGAGCTGCATCAAACCAGTCTTTGGACTGAAGACCGCATCATGAACAACATTCTATGCTACGGTTTTATGTTACACTTTCTCTTCTCTTTCGAAAGACTCAGACGACGGGTCTCAGAACGTTCTCTCAGATAGTTGGCTGCCTCTTGACGCAGCTCTCCTGACCCACCCTCCACTATCAAACTATCCATGCCGTGATTCTTTAGGACGTGGCCATTTAATCACGTTGTGCATTAAATATCTTTTCTCTCCGACCAAATGTGGTAGCTCTTAATTAGTTATCCGACCTACACTTTTAGTATTCAGCATTAGTCTGTAACATATGAAGCATTATGAAATAGGATGGTACGATTATCGTAAATGGTTGTGGATAGTCATGGACAGAAATGACAATTCTGGGCTGAGAGCCTGATGATACTTTAGCAGTCGGTGTATAACACCTCTGAAGAACGAGATTTTGGCTTTCATTCGAAAATGCTATTTCTGTTGGAAGGAAAGTGATTTTACCAGTTGTCTGGACTGACATTTTGTGGGTAAGTGAATGTTGAACGAAGAGTACATATTTATGTTCGCCCATGGTTCTCCATAATATTATACATAGTGTCTGGAGGATCGAACACTGATAGGCTTTTAAAAAATATCTTATTTAAATAGAAACTAGATGTGTCTTTATGACAGTTACAATGTGTGTGAAAACGAATAACCCAAGCCCGAACTAGCTACTTGTTTCAAGGAAACAGCAAAATTATTAAGGTGTCGCTAGAAACGTTGCATTCCGCTTTTTCCGAAAAGTAATTTTCACAAGGAGGATGGTAAAACCTTAGATCTCGTTGGAATAACTTGTGAACGCCTATCGTCTTCGAGTGAATCATGATAGTTTGGAACAGTTTCTATCAATAAAAGGCCTTCTAATGACGAACACAGTTTTAATTTGTCACGAGGATTATGATAGCGCACTGTCCATTGTGAAAGATTCATTATGGAGCTAAGAAGATCATCTTTGCTGTATGTTCGGGTTTACCTGCGCTGTCCTTGAAACTGCCCTTTTTCCTCCATCGCTGAATATATAAACTCGAATTCAAAGGTCTTGCGTGTCGTCTTACTCAATAAAATGTGTCTGCTTTCTTGCAAAAACACAGTTTTGTTTTACTATCCAGACATGTTTCACGACACTTGTTACGTATTGCGTGGATTTTCCTATTGTTGCTTGTTTTGTTAGAGTATGTATATCCTGTGACTGTCATACGATATTAGCCTAAGGTGTGCACTAACACATCATGGCGTCGTTGCTACAGTTGACCTGTTTGGAACTATATTTATTTTGTATTTGTTTGCCAAATGAATTAGCAATTTGCAAATTTTAAGCTTAATGTTACAAAATCCGATGATGACAGCGTAGACTGTCGAAACCAGTAATAGTAGTAAAAAGAGTTACGAGCGATCATGAGAAACTTGATTCTTCAAGAATAATATAATTTTAATGTCGCCCCCAACTACTGACGCAATATCAAACATAGATTTTATGCTTAAGGCGACATCGTCTCACAGTCATTGGCTGAAATCCGATTGCCGTTTCACTGCTGTGGTCTGCACTCAGCATTCACTGTATGTTTATGAGCAACTAATCCGTAACATAGCAATGATGTCATGCTATGTTTATATAGACGTGTGACCGATTTCATTTGACAGTCACAGGAAACACATTACGTAACAAAACACGCGGTGACAGGAAAATACATTGATGATGCACCAACGGTGGTGAAACGTGTTTGTTAATGAATCCAAACTGTGGTCTTGCAAGAATGCGGACCTCATAAAGTGGTAGTTCTTTCTTGCTTGCTGATAACATAGCTTTAGTTCCTTTGTGATAGTTATCTATCTTGGATTGAAACTAAGAAAAGAAAAAAAAACAGTTTTATTTTCGTTCTGACGAACGGCCACAGGAAGGAATTTACTTTGTTTGTAGTTGCAAGTTAAAGAAAGTGGAGAAACTTTGGGTCCAAATGTTTACTGCTGCGCCAATGACACGACTGCGTCGAAAGCTTGCAGACAGTTCGCCGCTGGCCGGCAGATGGCAGAGGGGTCGCGAGGGCTCCGATACATCTGCTTGTAATGAATTCGTTACAGCGGTGTTTACCTTAGTCAGTGACCGACTTTATCGCCTTTCAGTGACATGACTATTGAAATGGCCGCGTTAGATTGCCTACCTGTTGACTTGCCTGCAATTGCCGACAGCGACCGCGAAGTGTTTATCACGCTTCAGCTTCGGTGGCTTAAGCGTACACACCAATGTTCTTACATGAAGCTGTCTGGATATACCAAACGAAAGAGTAAAACGTGTACATAGTCAAATCTGACAACACGGTACATCAGCGTAGGCACTTCGCAAATGAATGACAAGTATGCGGCAGAGTACAGCCTAAACTACATAGCGCAATACTTTTCAGGCTGTGGTCGCAGTACCACCGAAGTCGGTCGGGTCCGCCGAAGTTGATACCAGCCGAAGACGGACAATCTTTCTAAATCAACTAAGAGTGCGGTAGAATGTAGCCGATCTCATCTCCAGAACGTACATACTTCTGACGACAGTCGGAGAAGTTCACATTACTTTGTTTTCTTCGGTCGAATCGCCAACGTTCTTATACACGAAATACTGAGTGAGAGAAACTGATAAATTTACTACAAGAAAGAAGTAGTTTGTGACATCATGTCGATGAAAAATATCATAATCGGGATATAGTTCGGAATCTATGGACGGAAAAGCGCAGCTTATTGGAAACCAAAAGTAGGCAAACATCTTTATCGAAATTTTTAGCTAGTTAGTTAGTTAGCTGGTTGCGTGTTCCATTGATCAATCGCACGGTCCGGAAGCCGTTATGATGTGGAACGTGACAAGTGCACAACAAGTGCACATGTGATATTACAGTACAGTGTTAAAGATTAATATTTCTATCATTTACCCCATTGCTTTAAATAGCACAACATGCATGTATTATATTAATAGATTTATTTATTGGTATTCAAGAATTCATCTATGGTATAGAAGGAGTTGTCAAGGAGATATGATTTCAATTTACTTTTGAAGTAGTTACTGCTGTCTGTCAAACATTTCATCTAGTAATTTGTCAAAAATTTTATAGCAGCATATTTTACTCCTTTCTCTGCCAAAGACAGTTTGAGTAAAGGATAGTGTAAGTCTTTCTTTTTTCTGGTATTATAACCATGAATGTCACTGTTGTTTTTAAACTGGCCCATATTGTTCAGAATAAATTTCATTCGTGAGTATATGCACTGTGAGGCTTTTCTAAGAATTCCCAATATTTTAAAAAGATGCCTACAAGACGTGTGACTATGAACCCCACCCGTTATTCTAACCACTTCCTTTTGAGCAGTGAATACTTTTTGCCTAAGTGTTGAGTTACTTCAAAATATTATTCCGTATGGCATCAGAGAGTGAAAGTATGCAAAGTATGTTAGCTTTCTAATTTTTATATCCTCAAAATTGGCAATTATTCTGATTGCAAAAGTTGCTGAACCTACTCGCTTTAGAAGATCGAAAATATGAATTTTCCAATTAGGTTTCTCATCTGTATGTACACCCAAAAACTTAGGACGCTGTGAACTGTCTACTGACTTCTGTTGATGTGTTATATTTACTGACAGAACTATACTTTTTGCAGCAGAACATTGGATGTACTGTGTTTTCCAAAGTTAGTTTGCAGATAACCAATGAATGACTTTTTTTCAAAGTTAGTCTGCAGAAAACCAATGAATGACTTTTCCAAAGACCTTATTTATATCATTTTCAATTGGAGTTTCTTTTACTGGATTAATAATGATGCTTGTATCATCAGCAAACAGTGTCAGTTCAGCTTCTTGTTTCAGATAAGAAGGGACCCATGACTGAACCCTGTGGAACACCTGATGTAATTTCACCCCAGTTAGATGAAATGGCAAAATTATTTAAATTACTTGACCCATATAAAGAAACTTTTTGTTTCCTGTTCTGTAGGTATGACTTAAACTACTCATATGCTATTCCATTTATACCATAGAATTATAATTTCTGTAACATAATGCCATGGTTCACGCAATCAAATGCTTTGGACAAGTCACAGAAAATTCCTATTTTTTTTTTAAAAAAACTCTATTACGTGGACAGTGAAACTGTATATTGCTGTCGCAGTGCAACAGCACTTTTGAAATCCGCATCGTGATTTACTAAGTATCCCATTACTGTTGAGATGTCTAACCACTCTTGAGTACATTATTTTGTAGAAGATTTTTGAAAATGCTGTAAACAAGGACACTGGCCGATAATTATTGACATCTGTGGTTTCCCCCTTCTTGTAGAGAGGCCTGGCAATGGCATATTTTAACCTGTCTGGGAAAATACCTTGAGTTAGTGAAATCATAACCTCAAAAAAAAGAATGTGTTCAAGTCAGAAAGGTGGCGTTGTAGTATATTAAAAGTAACAGTAGTGGTTCTTTTCCCGCTTGTGATACGTGGACTTTAGCCACGTACAATTATTATTATTATTATCATTATTATTATTATTCTTTACTGGCGTTTTTACAACAGTAGAGTGGTGATTATGACATACAAGATGATTTGCAAATTTGGTGTACCGTATGTGTTTGCATGTTATCGTCTTTTGTATGTTCAGAGTATCATATTCTAAAACTTAAGATTGTCTTTTACGATTATCCAGACTGATGGTCATTCAAGGTTAAGTGACATATGCCTGTTTTGACGAATTCACTAATCTCCTCCTCCTCTGTTTTGACGAATTTCTTTGAAGTTGTGCACGTCTTTGTCCTGCCTTGCTTTTCAATTGCTACACGAAGCACGTTGTGTAGCCTATGTAATAGAATGTTTCATCCCATATATTCGTAAAACTTGTCTCGTTATTCGAATAACTGAGGAAACAGTGTACAGCAGTGCTCACTTTCTTTTAGAGACAAATCAAATGAAATCATCGTGGCAGGATGTAGTATTTATTGTAAAATATATTTTGGATTTGAGCGCTCGTTGCACCTGACTGCCATGCGAAGAATTCCGGTTCAGTACGAGATACTGCCAGGAATGATTCACTGCGGCTCCAAGGACTAGAAAGACAGGAGGGCGGTGTGCTGACCCTGCTCCAAATGATGTCATCTGGGAGGTGACAAAACAGCGGACGGTCAGCGTCGTGTGATTCTATTGGCCTCATGCTGGACTTCCTTTTTTTAAGACAGTCTGTTAAGGATTCCTCCATTCTCAGACGCATGACTGTGTTCACGTCTCTGCTATTAACATAATATTATCTAAGAAATTTCTACAGAATAGATAGGTATCAGATGGAGGTATTACAGACACATTATTTTCTGGACGTGTGCAGATAGTCCATACGATCAAGGCGCTATCGAAAGTAATGGAAATTTAGGCTTAAGTTAATGAAATGTATACGAAATGAAAAGATAGTTATGTTTTAACATAGTTATATTACATTGCAGCGTGAGATTACTAAAACTTTGTAAACGTTACGACTGCAGTTGCTACCTATCTGCGGTTCCCGCTAATCTGGTATTGTCAGGATAGGATATAAAACATGACATTTTGTTCTTACAATGTATGTGGCATACCACTAGAGGTCTTATAAATGTAATTAACTAGTGCAAAAATTGAGACACCCATTAAAATTGTTCTGAGTCCGTGACTGCATTGACAGTGCTTAAAACTTCTGACGATTCGGCCACCATTGCAGCCATTGCAAGTGGCCTTCCTCAGGGTGGTAGAGTGGTTCTTCTTCTTCTTCTCCTATCTCTCTCTCTCTCTCTCTCTCTCTCTCTCTCTCTGACTGACGTTTGAGCACGCAGAGGAAGGCCACATGGAATGTGTCCGAAACGTCGGAACTCTTAAACACAGACAATGTGGAAATAGACCCAGAAGAATTTCATTTACTGTGAGAATCGCGGCGGAAGCCTACGCATACGCATACGTATAAAAATGACTTACTCTGACTGAAATACGGAGTAGTAAAATTTACGATGGGTTAGTAACAATGTAACAACCCCTCGCCCCTTTAGTTTCCTCGGGTTAAGGGCACTGGGTTTTACAGTAAAGAAAGACTGAACGTAAAGACAAAGAGCTTTGCCATATCGTGGTCTGTGATGTACGTCTTTACTGCTTTATGGGAAAAGGAGTACAGAGATAAGGCAGAGAAAAGTTATTCTAAATGTTTTGCATTGCGGAAAATCAAAGCCGGCCGCTGGTGGCCGAGCGATTCTAGGCGCTTCAGTCTGGAACCGCGCGACCGCTACGGTCGCAGGTTCGAATCCTGCCTCGAGTATGGATGTGTGTGATGTGCTTAGGTTAGTTAGGTTTAAGTAGTTCTAAGTTCTAGGGGACTGATGACCTGAGATGTTAAGTCCCATGGTGCTCAGAGCCATTTTTGAACCGTTAAATCAAAAGTAAATGATTGTGAGAAGTACGTTAGCGCAAAATAATGCAAATAAATATGAAACTTAAAGTTAAATCATTAAAATGTACTGATCTGTGAAACATCCCCTTATGAAAATTTTATACAAGACTGTGCTTAAACTGACACACAATATTTTTAGCGCAACGCAATCTGACTTTCAAAAATCTCTACAAAAGAATGGCCATGACTAACATTAACCTATACCTTTCACAAATCACTTACCTCACAAAAATCTTGGCTACTCGAACTACTGCAATACAGCGAGCGCCACTACTGCCAGCTAAATAAAAGATTCACACTACGGAAAGCACTAACTACTGATAGGAATAGTTAGCAAATGAAAGATTTTGATAGAGAACAAACAATGTATTTACCTTAATAATCATAATATATATAGCAGTTCATGCCATCCAGTATTACAAATTTCAAAACTTCGCCATCTCTCTCCCCACATCCAACACTGCTGGCGGCTCACCTCCAACTGCGCAACGCTACGCGCTGTTCACGTCCAGCTGCCCAACACTACAATGGCAGACAACAATGCAAACTAGCCACAGACTGCACACAGCACAGCCAAAAACTCCGCCATCTCTCTCCCCACATCCACCACTGCTGGCGGCTCACCTCCAACTGCGCAACGCTACGCGCTGTTCACGTCCAGCTGCCTAACACTACAATGGCAGACAACAATGCAAACTAGCCACAGACTGCACACAGCACAGCCAGTGATTTTCATACAGAGCGCTACGTAACGTTGCCAATAAGAAAACATAAACAGCCTACTTACACCTGTAGCGTTAGGACTAGGACTACTTCTTGTTGTGTTACCAGTTTGTGTAAAATAAATGTGGAGTGTGCAGAGAGTACACACTTACATGAAAAGCCTGTACGACATCTGGCTGCTAACCGTTCACCGGAGGGGTAATCATGGAAAAAGAACAACGCGAAGTACAGGTGGGCAGCGTAGGGCGAGCGCCCCCCATCCGTCCGCAGTCGGCCCTCGATTTCGCGTGCGGTCACCGGCACGGACGTGCGGTGTGCGGCGTGGACGCTGTGGCCTGTGGCCGTGGCTGCATCCGCCACGTGCCGGCTCTGGACGCTGCTCGCCACGTGGCCGCTTAGGCGCGCGTCGTCACGAGTGTGTCGCATACGTGTCTCAGCTACATAGAGAGCGCTCGAGTATGTGCTGCCATACGAGTAAAGTGCGCAGAGTGCACCACATTCCATTCGCGAAATTAAGTTCCGATCGGTCGCGAAATGGAAACCACTCTGAACATCCGATGAAGGTTTGCACTGTTGTGTTGGGAAGTGTTAGTACGAACGTCGATCGCCGCACGACGCTCTTTCAGTTCTGACGGCACAGTGAGCACGTAAAGATGCCTAGAAAATAGTGGCTCCCACCAAGTAAGAGGGCCTGGTGAGAGATTTCGCCTGAAGTTGCGCAGCCCACATAAAGTAACTGTCAGCGTTTCGTTCTTCGTAACAATTCTCGGCCGCACTCTGCAGGGGGAATAAAGGTGCTCCTGCAGTGTTTTCGATGGAAAGTGTTTGACCTTCCACAAATGGCTCTGAGCACTATGGGACTTAACTACTGAGGTCATCAGTCCCCTAGAACTTAGAACTACTTAAACCTAACTAACCTAAGGACATCACACACATCCATGCCCGAGGCAGGATTCGAACCTGCGACCGTAGCGGTCACGCGGTTCCAAACTGACGCGCTTAGAACCGCACGGCCATACCGGCCTGCACCTTCCACAACACAGCACGTAATTTGCTCCTCCTCAGCTTCGTCTCTGCTAACATGAACCGCTAGCTATGAAGGCAGCATTTTCACACAGGCAACGAGCTGAAGACGAGCGTGGACAATTGGCGGAAAGCAGAGGCTGCTGTCTTCTATGACGAGGGTACTCAACAGTTGGTACAACGCTACGACAGATGTTTACGTCGGAGCAGAGAGTATGTAGAGAAGTAGCTTTAAGGTGTAGCTAACTACAGTGGTTTTCATTTCGCGACCGATCGGAACATACTTTCCGAAAAGCCCTCGTATAGGGTAAAAATGATAAAAACCGTCAAATTCTGGAAGGTTGTTGGGAAACCGAAACAGATACTTTGCTCTAATGTGATACTTCCCTGCTATGATTATTTACACCGGTAGGAGGAGTTTTCTCTGGATGAAAATTAATAAAGCTGACAATCTCTGGGAGACTGCATGGCACAATGGAAATACTTCACCTAATCTGTTCCCTGTAAGACCAAAAAGTAACACAAAGAAGGTTTAATTCTTTATTACCGAGAGAAAACCACATTATCACGTTACTTCCATTACAGTAGAGGTTTAAAAATTTCCCCACTGACTCGTAAACAAAGCTTACGCTGATGGGTCATGTTCTGGCTAAAACCTTCAAAGACTGTAGTAGAGTCCATAATTGCTACTGCTGGTGCTAATATCCGTGCGACCAGATCCTCTTGTGAATCAATATTGATTTTATAAATAGGGTTACACATTTCTCGTCATTTAAAAAAGTCTAGAGTGGTCAAATCAGGTAACCGAAGAGGTCATGGTACAGGACTATCATTGCCAAATCACTTTTCTGGAAACTAACGGTTCAAGAATCCACTCATAGGACAACTGGAATTCGCCGGCGCCCGTCACGCTAGAACCACAGGCGCTCTCTTGTAGAGACTGGCACGTCGTCCAGCAAGGAAACTGGAAGAATGCCTGTCATTTAATGATCTACGTAGGAGATACGGCTCAATTAAATGGACACAAAAACATCTGCCCAATCATTCACGTAGAGCCGCAATCGATGAGCAAGAGTAGACCTGGCATATGGATTAACCTCACTGAAAACAAGTGAACTGCGGATGTTGAAGATCCCATCGTATCATTGCTTCATCTGTAAAAAGCACATATGACGGAAATGCTGGGTGTATTTCACACCGTTTCTGTTGTGGACTGGGGGTGTCAACTTTGATAAAAAGCTCGCTACTGCTGAAACAGACTAATAAAGGTGTCCTGGTAGGACGGATGAGTGGGTTACAGAGCAGCACACACACAATCAAAGTAGCACAAAATAGTGAAAAGTAAAACATATTACGAACTTTGGTAACGCTGTTTATAGCAATTATAAACAGCAAGTTTAGCCTATCCCGGGCGCGGGAAGCGAGAACGCTACCGCACGACCACGAGCTGCGGACCCTGGTGATGCCCCAGGGGGGAGATTCTTACGGCAGCGTAAGTGCTTGGTGCGCAGCGATCGATGTTCCTGCTGTGGACGTACCTCCACGGTACTTCTTGTACCAACTTGTCGCAGACTCTTCTTGTCTGGTAACGCAGTACACCACAGTTCGAGGTAACGCTGTGAAACCCGCGCTATGAGTGGATAATCACCAGGTAACAATTGGATTAACAATTACTCATCAGGGACGTTTCTTACACTCATCTCATTCCTCTCCATGTTGTGCGCAATTGCACGAATGCTGAGAGCGATTATGCCCCGTATCGGTTTACAAAATGGTCATAAGTAACTATGACATTAGAGAGAAATGTTTGTTTTGGTGTTCTTTGTAAGATCCCACAGTTTGTCAGTTTAAATAATTTTCACCCTATGCACAGAAAGATATCAGGAAATGGAGAATGTTGAATAAAAAAGCAAAATTTTTAGCTCAAGACGCTTAACTAAATTCAATCCTATACGCAGATGACCAAACACTGAGTGGAGAGAAGATGAAGATGGCAGTCTAGACGTCGTAGCAGATAGCCTCAGGAAACAACCGTAAGTTGTCTGTAGGTAAAAGAAAAGCGAAGGTGTTTCAAGGTATGCAACCACTAAGATTAAAACAGTTTTGAGCAATGAAATCTTTGAGCAGGTGAAACATTTTAAATATCTAGAATACGACAAAGTATAGGAACACAACCATGAAGTGAACTAAAATTTAAATAAAGTAGCATTCGTATGTTGCAAGATTGCAAAAAAATGTACAGAAAAACTCGGAAAAGAGGGGCAGGTGCAGTTTTAAAAAAAACATAGCAGTACTAACATTTAAGGAAGTGAAGCATGGGTGACAACAAAACACCAAAAAAGAAGAGCACAGGCTGAACAAACCAGCTTTCTAAGAAAGGTGAAAAGATTTATTAGAGAAGATGCTAAGAGAAATGTAATGAAAAATTAGGAATCTCTGATCTAAAAGAAAAGAATGAAACAAAATAGAAAACTGAAGGAATATGGGTGGAGGAAAAAGGCAGGTAAAGTCTCTCAATTATAAATGCACCTGTAGAAGAAATATAGGAAGACCACACGGAGATGGGGTGCTGTAATAGGCAATTAGCCTAACACATGCAGTCAGGACGAGGAAGAAGAAGAAGAAGAAGAAGAAGAAGCACTAAAATTTCGGTGCCTTAAGTGATGTCCGTTGAAATTCTTCCGTAGCGAAAAGAATAATGAGCCACTGAATCTATCGAAGATGTGTTCGCCCATCTCTGCTATGATACTGGTGGTGAACGTATTGCTTTGTAAGAGATGAATGCGACGCAAAACCTATGACGTCTTCGGCCACAACTTTACTGGTCCACATTTTATACCAAGTACATCATAATTTGTAGTATATGCAGTAGTTAATAACAATCATAATGTCCACAGTGATTTATCACATACATAATATGTGCAAAATGGCCTGGTTTACACCCTATGCAGACAATATCTGATGGGCAGGAACAGCAGTTGGTTCCAACAGCAATCGTAAATTTTACAAGGGATTAGTACTCTTGGGTTGATAGAACCGTCGGTGTGCAGGACGGCCGCGAAGTTACCCAATAGAAACCATAAATGGGGTGGTGATGTGCGGTGAGTACTGTAACTGCTCATTTTGTGATCATGGTAAGGGAGCCAAACTTGCGATTTCTATTTTCTAAAGTCTCGGTTCTCTGGTCAGTTACGTGATCCAGTCACCTAAGTGTTTCAGTTCTTTACACCGAATACTTTATCACCTTCAGTTTTGACGACACGCAGTGATGTTTTGATAAAGATAAATTTTTCACATGAAATTAGTTGGTCAGTTTTCCTGTTTGTTCGAGAAATATTTCGAGGTGATTTTTGGCAACAATGATGTTTTTTCAATTACTGCTCCTACATTTGAAAAAGATAAGCATCATAATTACAACATACCTTTCATATTATGTCTCAGTGTTTGCGCTGTTCTGCATTCTTACAGTAGTTTCAATGGCGCTGTTCAATGTGTATAAAGTTAATTCGTTCTACAATGGAAACATCAGGATACATCGGCACAATACGTAAATGGTAAAGATGGAAGATTAAGAACAAATGCTAATGATGGATGACGTCAAACACTGAATCTAATCAGCACAACAAGATTTATGGCTGAAACTGTTCACCGGTAACCAGCAAACAGTACACATCGTAGCGGCATGTAAACATTACGATATTTTTCTGTCTTTGACTGATCATGAGGAGTATAGCTTCTCGAAAACATATTTAAACAGATTATTAGTGTTACATTTTCCCTATATTCTCTAGCAAATCCATTAGCTTCGCGGCGGCTGTTGTCTCACTTCCGAGTGAGTGTAAGTGGAGCGTTCATCTTTAAATTATACTCGTACAGTCCTTCACAAAAAACTGCCACGAGGCAAAAATTCTTAATAATAGTTGGCAGCAGAAATATCATTGAAACAGCTACGGATATTCTATTTAGAATTCGCTAAAAAGGTGCAATAAAAGCTCCAACACCGTTACATCCCACACTGGTACACTGCCCAAAGGGAACACAGTAACATACTTGTAAATACATATTTTTCATCCCGTTTCCCCAGCCTCAGATAGCATAAATTGTTGCTATGCGTGTTAAACATGTTATGTATGTTATGCATATTTCGACGAATGTCATTATCAGATGTCCTGAATATCTTGGTATTAGGTCATAAAATAACTTTGATGAGTTACTACGTTCCTTATTTAAATCATGAGACGAAATCGAAATACGTTGCGATACAATTGCGTAAGTTCCCGCATCTTGAGTATGTTAACAGAGAAGTTTCCCTGATGTGGTGACGTCTGAACTATAAAATAAATGCCACTAGATAAAGTTGATGGTTCGGCCACGACTGAAGTGGCTTTCTTCTTGGTCAACTGTGGTATGTTCTTGTCGAAGGTTCATCATGTTTCGTCACGACTCCTATACTCAGCATGAGATTCCGACACAATTTTATAACCGTCGATACCGTTGGACTCCTGTGGCGGTAGGAGTGCGAAACTTTGTTACACTTAGCTTCCTGAGGTGAAATATGCGCGAATGGGGCGTTTTCTTCATCTGAAACATATGACGCGGCACCATACCCTGAAAAGCTATATGTTAAGTGTTGTGATACATCCTGTGTGACACAATGCTGGAAAAAATATTACAAAATAAATATGGACAGTCGCACATTCCGAGTAGAAAGGTGTTTATCAGCGACTCTGCGACTACTGATGTTCTTACATCAGAGTTTTGGAAGATGGTCTGTGAATTAATGTTTCGTAAGCAACTGACAGTGTCCTGTTGCTCTGTGTCCTCCACCTCCCTTCAAATTTTAGGCATTTGCCTGTTACGTCCTGTGGCACATAAAAATGAAATATTTTTCTGCCGCCATATAGCGTACAAGTGTTGATTTCCAATTCTTTTCAGTTTCTAGGTACCTACATAAATTACACGTAAGTGACACCTATTTACAACAGTATTGATCGATAGATGCGAATGGGGTAGAAAGTAACAATATCAGACAAAAAGCTTTTATAAAATTGGAATAACAAGAAGGCGAGCTGGAGTAGTAAAACAAGTGAACGTAATTTCGAGCAACACTAGCGATTTACATTGTTGCCAAAATTGCAATTACTGTCAGTATACAACCTTCAAACCAACACCAACCCTGTAACATATGTCATTTGCGATTACGTCGACGAAGATAGGGAATTACGCCACAACAACTGAGTACCTGTACGTACATCAAATGAGTCGCGGAAACGAGAGGGACGGTCACCATTCGCCATGTCAAACAGCAGCGCAACCACACGTCTACACACTGGCTGGCGGCGTGTGGGAGGCGCGCTCAGACGGCAGCCTCGCAAAGCGTGCGTGTCTCTGAGGCGTAGGCGCCTCATGCAGGGTACGCAAAGAACACTTTCACGGGACTTCAGTGTGGCAGTATCTGCAGCTCTCAGAGTTGGGGAAGTTAATAGAATGTGCTTAACATCAGCTAACCACAAAGAAATTCTTCCTCGCCTTTGCTGCAGACACTTTGTACCTTACCAAAACACATCCATATATACAGAAAACAGATTTTGACACAAATAAAATTATGTTTTACCTATACTGTATACGTTCAGACTTCGACAGAACTACGAGGGACAGTATTTCGTAACGTGTAAATGCTGCCTTTTGTAATATTACTTATCTATACTTCCCTTGTATTGCCTTTTCTATGCTTTTTTCTATTGTTTCCATTTCTTGGGAGGGTGCAACACGACGGCGCAAAATAGCGTCATCTAGTATTTGTGTCTTTTTTGTAGGCACAAGGACTTTGTAGAATTAAGTTTTATCCTCTTCATTAAGAAAAAATACCTGGTTTTCGCATAATAAGCTTAAAATTTTTTTTGATAATTTTTAAAGGATTTCTTCGTCAATGAGTAAGTATAGTCAAACTATATTCAGCTACATATTTTATGGTTACATCATTATATTATGTACTATTAAAAGCAGAGACTCGTTAACTTTATTACTTGAAATGTCGTCCATAATCTTTTACGATCCTAGTTTCAAAGTGTCAGCAGAATATGCCCAAACTTTTTAAAGTATACGAACTTCCAGCATGCTGGTGTAATTGCATGGAAGCAACTCGTGTTGATCAGTACAACGGAAAAGCAGCCAAAGTTACAAATGTCGCTTTCATGTAGTTGATGACTAGTTCCGTGTCGAGACCTCTTTCCAAATCGTCCAGATAGTGAAAATAATATTTTCCAGTTTATAAGAACCATGTCAAGGTAACAAACAAAGTGCGAATGGACAGTTACACAGCGCAAAGATAACTATGTAGGCTAGGCTCTGTGTGCTGTGCACCTGTTCATTCGCACTTTGTTATACGTGTATGTTTGTTACCGTGACACTGTTATTATAATTTAGGAAACACCGTTTTGAGTATCTGGCCGATTTGAAAATGGGTTCCGACTCAAAACTAGTCATCAGGTAAATGATATTTGAAACTTTGGCTCTTTCTCCTTTGTATCCTGAAAGTATTTTTAAAACGCAAATATCTGAAAACGGGAAGTTCGTCGAAATTTTCATGAAGTGAAGTTTGTGGAATGGCTGTTGCATCTGCTTCTTTCGTTTGAGATAAATATTCTGTGAAAATGTATTAAACAAAAATAGTGAAAGAATGATTTTCTTATCGATATTTCCTGGAGAATTCCGTGGAAAGTGCGAGTTAATCAAATCACCGAAATGGTTGTGTCATTTAATCCTATATTCTACTACAAAAAATTACCGATACGATACCACTTTTACGTATATCAGCCTTCGCTTTCGCAAATAAACGAATCAGAGAAATATTTATGTGGTAACGTCAAAGAATTTTTCAGTGGCAAAAAGCTTTCAGCGTTTAATCGGTATCCACAACTGAGAATCCTCTGGAAAATACGCGCAGCTAACTTTGAATCTTCACTGTCACTCATGTTTTGACTAAACTTTTCGTGTGTATTAATATCTTTAGAATCATTAGATACTGAGTCGCAGTTAACAAGTACGATACAGGTTATAGTCTGCCATTTAATTAATGACGACAAAAGAAATTTGTAAGTTTTAATTATTACTTCGGATGAACCTACATTTTCATTTTAGCTCATGACTAGTGGCCCGATAAGTTATGAAAACAAAGTATCTCGTTACGTTACCATCTGTGCCTGCCTTGAATCCGATGAATAACTCTTAGACCGCCAGCCGGTGTGTAACGTCGTCTTCTATTTACCCGTTCATGGCGCTGCTAGATGGCGTCACTTACCTGTGGACAAAAAAAGGAACATTTTTTAACGCAAGATAAATTAAGAATGTGGGTCTGATTTTGAGAAGTTAAATGTTGCTTGTGAATTTGACCAACAATTTTGCATAATATACTGCTGAAAAACCTTGATGCTCTGTGATATCATGGAGAAAATTGTAATAAAAGAACTCAAATGTTTTAAAATGAGTCACAGACAAAAATTCAAACTAGAGAATTTAGCAAGGACGAAGGTAAACTGTAGAAACTCTTGCCATGTGCGGGAGGGCAGTATCCATTATCCAGTTTGGATTGCTACAAAGGCAACCAAATGGAGCGGAGGATATCGTAGACGCACCGCTGTGCTGTGAGGGGGCTACAGATGAGGACCAAAAGGGTCCGTGAAAGGAAACGACGTCCGAGCCCATCAGTTCTCGTTGTCGGTCCGTGAGGCCAGCCTACTCAGACAGGTCTTCGGCCCGGACTCTCACTGACTGAAATGGGTCTTCAGTGATGAGTTCCCTTTTGAAGTGAGCCCCAAAGACCAGCGAAGTCGAATAACTGCTTTTATATGGGCCAGAGTTGGGTCAACGCGTTAATGACCTGCTCAATTTGTAAAGCTCTTTTTACTGAATAAATCATCAAATTTTCTGAAATTGTAATCATTTGTTTACCTGTACATGCAAATCTCATCTACTGATTTCCGTCACATTCGTATCAATCCTTCATGGTATGTTTTTCTTTCTCTCTTAGAGTGTGTATTACACGTATTTATTCTAGAAAGGACGCAAACAATGTTGAACTCGCAAGCAGAACGTAATAATTAATTGGAACTTTTTGTTCTTTCCGTTATGCTACTTTCTACTTCATGAATAATCTACAGGCCGTTCTCATGCAGACATAAAGGAAATGCTTGTGTTGGAAACAAAATTTTCAGTCCTGTACTGTGCAGGTGGGACACTGTCTGTAATATTCTTCACAAAGATGTAGAAAATTTTCATTACATAGCTCTGCATCTTTGGACTCAGACATAAGCCAGTGGCACGTTTCAAGTGTATGCTCGCGCATCGTAACTAAGCGCGACAGTTGTCATGTTGTCCGCAGAACAAGTTATCACGAAAAAGTCAGTAGCTCACGACAGCACCACATGTTGAGATAGTTGCTGCCAGACGCATCAGCTAATCGGAGGCGTCCGCGTAAACACGCCGCCAAATGTTTCCTTACGCCGCCGTAGCCGGAAAGTTACTTATGTCCGAGCGTAGTGTCGCCCAACCCATCCTCTAAGTAAACAGCGAGGAAATGCATTCATCGTTTACTGGACAGTACCGTCGTAGTACAAATCTTGCTGCGTGAGACTAAAACAGTTATACTAAACATACTGCCATTTTAAAGACGATTAAACTGTTCACACGACATTTACATGTAACGAAGTGCTAAGTGTTATAAGTATTAGCGACAGCATCAATTATACGTCACCTACGAGAACACTACTTTCCAAAGCATTTACCGTGTTAATAGCCCATTTGCAAAACTGGCTATTCGACACAAAATTCGATTTGTGGGTTTCCATCCTCCAGCCTTTTTTACTTAACGAGCAACAGGTTTCGCTATTACCTCAGTTTCAAAACGCGTTACAAAGCTTCTAAAACGAGAAAAGGAAAATGCAGAGTGCTGTACGTGCATCAGCCATACACTTGAAACGCCAGTTACATTCCTCTGAAGGTACAAAAGGCACTATATTGCTCGCAGCTATTGTGGCCACCGCCTAGTCATTGAGTTCACTGGTGCAAAATCAGCTAAATGTTTCTTCCACTGTATCGTCTGTGAATAAAAATTAATATTTATGCTGCAGTAAGTAGGCACCGGGCGAAGATGATACTTCTCTTTACTCTGTCAAGGAGACAGCTTCTCAGGTTCTCATTTGTTTCTTACAGAACCCACAAGCACACGCGCATTACAATGCAGGCGTTATGCTCTTATGTTAATAGAGCTGTTTATCTGCTTCTGCTTGCTTGAGATACCCGAATGCTGCGTGACATAATTGGAAGTCACTTGCTACAAGCAGATTCACCTTCAGTTACGTCACAAGAAGAAAGAATGAGTAACACGAAGGGTGTAATGAAACTGATTTAGCACTACATCACAGGCTATGCAACTCTGCTATAGAGGATCTTTAAAGAGTACGTTTATTTACTGACAGTTTTTGCGGTCAGAACAAGAACAGTGGAGTTTTGGCAACGTTGTGTCACTGGCTCCTTTTCGATGCCCTTTAAAATGATGAACCTGTTAAGATGTTGTTCCCTGTTATCGGACTCTCATTCATTCCGCCACACAACATTTTCGGTAAAATGGAAAGAGAGTTCTGGCATAAGGATGTGATGAGATCCCAGAGGTATACACAGTTCTGACAGAAAGGCATCCACAGTAATCCACTGAGTAATCCACTTGGGGCAAAGCCGTTCAATAAAATGTTGGACATTGTACACTGATGGTATCCTTGAACATCGAGGCCAGTGCCATTTCAAATTCCAGAAGTCAAATAAAGTTACAATCACATGTAAGAAGAATACGAAGGTGACTTTAGCACAAGATGATCCACAACATAGACGTAGATGAACCTAAAAGTCTGTGAAAAATGGGGATAAGCTTCAGGCAGAATAGTTTCGTTTAGTGTACTGAAAAAGCTGTTCAGCTAAAGGCACCAAAACTGTAGGATATCAGGAGGCTTTTATGTCTCCACTTTATTAAATCATATTTTGATATTACAGTATTATGTAATTTCTCGATTAATACCTTTGAACTGCTAGTTTATTACCTACAGATGGATGTTAAGACAGCGGGACATAATAATAATAAAAATAACAACATAACGAAGTTTGGTATCTTAATTAGCCCACCAGTGTCCTTTCCAAATCCTTGTCATAAAAATAGCAGGTTCTGCAAGCCCATGTAAAAACAAAATGGCTCCCATTGTCTTGCGGACCAGCTAAATGTAGTATGCAGTTCCGGAACCCCCTATATTTATATATTTAAATAGCTCATTACAATGCTGATGTGATTATGGGCCACTATATTGATTTTAGTGAAAAGGAGTCAGCTATCTATCAGGTTTCTGATAGCGTGTGCAAGATTTTTATCTACACCCAAATTTTCCTTCTAGTGCATAAAATGGGTTTTGTATATGGGGCGTTCAAATTTTAATAAGTTTCTAAAAATTTGTGAGTTTGTTGTAGTAAGCACTCAACCTTCTCCTGAACAAGACTTGCCACAATGCATAGTAATAGTGAACAGTTCCTCTGTCTACAAAAACATTGTTTTGGAATTTAACATAAAATTGTCTCTTTACTGTATCATGACCGGTTCACCGAAGTACTTTAACACTGGTGTCACCCATGTACCACAGATGTTCGTTGATCTAACACGTAGATTAAGCAAATTAAGCTACATAAAATAATCCCGGTAGCAGAGATAATGGAGTTTGGATTTAAGTTTACTGGGCTAGCGGTTTCTCGTTTATGTTCTTCGTTAGATAGACTAACTTAATTCGTTTCGTCTATTGGTGACAGCGTACTTTTGTTGACAAACTGAATCTCATTCTACGCTATACTCATAGTTACCGAGTTGTAGACCGAAAAATATTTTGTCAAGTTACTCCTCATTATGTTGACATAACAATTTACATAAAGATGTCTGTAGCTCATCTGCTCAAGAACAAGCAAAAATTTTTAAATAATTAATTACTGTTAATCACAATGTACAGGGTGAGCAAAATGAAACTGACGAAATCTTTCATGAAGACAGGCAACCCGACTTACAGTCGCGCTGGGTAGCCGTGCGGTCTGGGTGCCTTGCCACGGTCGGCGCGGCTTTCCCCTGCCGGAGGTTCGAGTCCTCTCTCAGGAATGGGCGTGTGTGTTGTCCTTAGCGTAAGTAATTTTAAGTTACGTTAAGTAGCATGTAAGCCTAGGGACTAATGATCTCAGCTGTCCCATAGGAACTTACCGCAAGTTTCCAATTTTTTTTCCCGACTTACATAATCGACACGAGCACTGATAGGTTCTGTATACAGTGAGGTGAGAGAAGTCATGGGATAATGATGTGCACATGTACAGAAGGCGGTGGTATAGTCTACACAAGGCATAAAAGGGCAGTGTGTTGGCAGTGCTGTCATTTGTACTGAGGTGATTCGTGTGCAAAAGCTTCAGACGTTATTATGGCCGCACGGCTGGAATTAACAGACTCTGAACGAGGATATTCCATTTCGGAAATCGTTAGTCAATTTAATATTCCGAGAAGTGTAATGCCAAGAGGCATTAGACCTAACTCTCACCACTGACAACGCAGTGGCTGATGGCCTTCACTTAACGAACGAGAGCAGCGGCGTCTTCTTAGACCTGTCAGTGCCAACAAACAAACAACAATGCGTGAAATTACAGTAGAAATGAATGTGGGACTTATGATGAACTTATCTGTTGGGACAGTGCGGCGGAATTTTGCTTTAGTGGGCCATGGCAGCAGACGACAAACGCGAGTGCCTTTTCTAACAGCACGATGTCCTCTGCAACGCCTCTCCTGGGCTCGTGACCATATCGGTTGGACCCTAGACGACTAGAAAACCGTGGTCTGGTCAGGTGAGTTCCCCATGAAGCCATAGACAGAAGTTATTAACAAGGCCTTGTGAGAAGCTGGTGGTGGCTCCATAATCGTTTAGGCTTTGTTTACATGGAATGGATTGGATCATTCATTGGAAATGGTTATGTTCGGCTATTTGGAGACCATCTGTAGCCATTCGTGGATTTCATGTTCCCGAACAACAATGTAATTTTTATGAATTACAAAGCGCCATGCCACTGGGTTTCAGTTGTCCATGGTTGGTTTGAAGAACATTTTGGATGGTTCGAGTGAATGATTTGGCCACATTCGTGAGATTTAATAGAGAGCTCAGTTCGTACACGAAATCCAGCACCAGCATCGCTTTCGCAATTATGGACAACTATAGAGGCAGATGTTGCAAAATAGTAATGGGAGACTGGAACGCCATTGTGGGAGAAGGGAATGAGGGAAACATAGTAGGCAGTCATGGTCTTGGAAAGAGAAATGACACAGGTGAATGGTTAATTGACTTCTACAGGGAAAGGCAGCTGATAGCGGCAAACACATGGTTCAAGAACCATAAGAGGAGGCTCTACACGTGGAAATCACCAGGGGATAAATAGAGAAACCAAATCGATTTTATACTGGTAGAAGAAAGATACAGGAACGGAATCAAGAAGGTGCACACATTACCAGGTGCAGATATTAATAGTGACCACAACTTACTTATGGCAGAAATAGAAATAAGAATGAAAAAACTGAAAAAGGCGACAATGGTGAAGAAGTGGGATCTAGAGAAGATAAGGTCCAACAAAGAACAAATTGCAGAAATGTTGTCTCGGAAATTTCTAAACACATTACGAGACAAAGAAGCACCTGATAATGCCAACGAGTACTGGAATATGCTGAAAGAAGGAATCATTAAAGCAGGACAGCAAAATATAGGATATGTAAAAGGGAAAAGGTAAAAAAAAACCATGGGTCACACAAGAAATGATTTCCAAGATGGAGGAGAGAAGAAAATTGAAAAACAAGAACACTGAAGATGCAAGAAAGATATACCGAAGGTTAAATAACGAACTGCGTAGAGATACAGAGCAGGCTAGGAAAAAATGGCTAAAAGAGGAATGTGATGAAATTGAAGAACTGGACAGGAAGGGAAGATACGACTTACTATACAACAGAGTAAAGACTATGACATGGGAACAAAACACAGCAGGAAGTGCTACTATGGAAATTTTGAGTAAAGACGAAGAGGTAGTGTACAAAGATCGTTACGATGTCCTCCAGAGATGGGAAGAATATATAAAAGAGCTGTATGACACAAATAGCAAACCAGAAATTCTCGAACTGGAATCACACAACAGTGTAAGTGATGAAGAGAAAGGACCGACCATCATAATGGTAGAAGTAAAGTCTGCCATTGCTGCAATGAAAAATGGTAAAGCAGTAGGTACAGATACAATACCGGGAGAAATACTAAAATGCTTGAACCACAATGGAATAAGAAAAATATTGAGGTTATGTAATAAAATATATGACAGTGGTGAATGGCCTGAGGACTTTTTGACAACAGAAATGATTGTATTACCGAAAAAACAAGGAACCAAGAAATGCAGCGAGCACAGGACAATCAGCCTCATTTCACATGCAGCCAAAGTGATGTTAAGAATAATTAATAAAAGACTTGAAAAAGTAATAGAGGAGAATCTCGGCGAGGAGCAGTTTGGCTTTAGACGGAATACGGGCACCAGAGATGCAATAGGGCTCCTACGAATCTTGGGAGAAAGGTTTATTGAAAAAGGAAGAGACCTATATTTGTGCTTCATCGATTTAGAAAAGGCATTTGATTATGAGGGAAAAGAGAGTGGACTGGAAAACTAGAAGACTTATGAACTCATTATACCTTAATCAAATAGTTTCAGTTAAAGTGAGAGGGGAAAGTACAAACTGGATCAGACTAGGGAAAGGAGTAAGACAAGGATGCTGTTTATCACCTACTCTTTTCAACCTGTACTTGGAAAATATGATTGACCAATGCTCATTAGATGACAAAGGAGTAGAAATTGGAGGAAGAAGAGTAGGGTGCTTGAGATTTGCTGATGACATGGTCCTTCTAGCCCAGGGGAAAAAGAATTACAGGATTTGGTGGACACCATTGCAACTAACGGAAAAAAATATGGAATGAAAATTAACACAAATAAAACAAAAGTATTGGCAATAGGAGGAAATAAGGAAATAAAAATTGTGCTGAATGGAGAAACACTAGAACAGGTGCAAAATTTTAAGTATCTTGGAAGCAGGATAGACACCGACTGCAAGTGCACCACAGAAATTAAAACACGGATAGCAATGGCAAAAGAAGCGTTTTATAAGAAAAGGAGAATCTTCTGCAGCGGTCTGGACAGAGAACTCAGAAAGAGACTCATAAAATGTCTTGTATGGAGTGTTCTTCTATATGGCGCTGAAGCATGGACTATGAGGAAAAAAGACAGAGAAAGGCTGGAGGCTTTTGAGATCTGGACGTGGCGGAAGATGGAAAGAATAAGTTGGATGGACAGAGTAAAAAATGAAGAGGTACTGAAAAGAGTGGGAGAGAAAAGACAGTTACTAGATGTAATAAAGAGAAGAAAAAGAAATTGGTTTGGGCATATATTAAGAAAGAATGACGGACTGATAAAAACAGTTTTAGAAGGTTATGTAGAAGGGAAAAGGAAGCGAGGAAGGAAGAGATTCCAGATACTGGATGACATGGTGGACGGTACAACATACAGCAGCCTTAAGAAGGAAGCAATGGATCGCAGAAAATGGAGAGGCAAAGGACCTGCTAAAATAGCAGATAACTGATGATGATGATGATGATAGAGGCAGAAAGGTTTAGTATTTCTGTAGGGGAGTTCCAACGACTTGTTGCGTCCATGCCACGTCTAGCTGCTGCACTACGCCGAACGTGAGGTAGGTGGGCACGACATTACGAGGTATCCAATGACTTTCGTCAACTCACGGCGTTCTTCGTCTACATGTATACCTACATTGATAGCCTACTCAGCAAGACACCATAGCCGGGGCGAAGGGTGCGCTGCACCACTACTTTTTATTTCCTTTCCTGCTCCAGTCACAGAGCGAGAACGTGTGTGTGTGTGTGTGTGTGTGTGTGTGTGTGTGTGAGCCCTAATTTATTTTATATTATCTTCGTAGTCCTTAAGCGCAATGTATGTTAGAGGCAGTAGAATCTTTCGGCAGTCAGCTTCAAATGCCGGTTCTCTAAAATGTCTCAAAATTGTTGTTTGAAAAGAACATTGGCATCCCTCCAGGGGTTCCCATTTGAGTTCCAAAAGTATCTCCGCAACACTTACTTGTTATTCGAACCTGCCGGTAAACAATCAAGCTGCCCGCCTATGAATCGCTCCGATCACTTCTTTCAATCTGACCTGGTACGGATCCCAGATAATCGAGTAGTATTCAAGAATAGGTATGAGGTCTCCTTTACATGTGATCTATTATGTCCTAAAATTCTCCCAATAAACCGAAGTCAACCACTCGCCTTCCCTACCACAGTTCTCACGTGCTTGTTTCAACTCATATCGCTTTGCAACGTTGTGCCCAGATATTAAAACGACTTGATTGTATCAAGCAGAATGCGTAATACTGTACCCGAACGTTTCATGTTTGATATTCCTACTCATCCGCATTATTTTACATTTTTCAACATTTAGGGCTAGCTGCCATTCATCACACGAACTGGAAATTTTGTCTGTCTTGTATCTTCCTGCAGTCACTGAACGTCGACACCTTACCGTGCAGCACGGTATCATCAGCAAACACCCGCAGATTGTTGCCCAATCTTTTATCCAAATCAATTATGTATAGAGAGAACAACAGCCGTCCTATCACACTTCCCTGAGGCACTCATGACGATACCTTTATTCCTGATGAGCACTCGCCGTCGAGGACAACATAGTGAATTCTATTATTTAAGACGTCTTCGAGCCATTGCCAGACCTGTGAACTTATTTCTTCGTTAACAGCCTGAAACGGGGCATTGTTCAAACGCTTTCCCGAAATCCAGAAATATGGGCCCTGGCTGTTGCCATTCATCCATAGTTCTCAGTATATCATGTGAGAAAAGGGCAAGCTGAGTTTCGCACTTGCGATGCTTTCTAAAAGCGTGCTGGTTCGTCAACGTAAGCTTCTCAGTCTTAAGAAAGTTGATTATATTCGAACTGAGAATATGTTCAAGGAATTCTGCAGCAAACAGAAGTTGGGATACTGGACTGTGATTTTTCGGGTCCGTTCTTTTACATTTATTATGTATTGGAGTCCCTGCGCTTTTTTCCTGTCGCTTGGGACTTTGCACTAGGCGAGAGATTCACTATAAAAGCAAGCTAGGTATGGGGCAGAAGCTGTAGAGTACTCTTTGTAAACTCGAACTGGGATTCCATCCAGACCTGATGGTTTGACGTATTAACCGGACCTAGTGATTTGATGTATTATGACGCATGAATTGTTTTCCAGGACGGTTTATTTTGTCCAGCCTTTACTGGCTGAGGGGAGGGGAGGTATGGGGTCCTATCGAGGATGAGACTGAGGTTACGTTCGCATTCTTGACGCACCTCGCCGTGCGTCTTGTCTAGGGCACTGCTGGTCTCTAGCGCCAGAATCCACGCCAAGCTGAGTTGACGCGTGAACCATGTTCCGTTGCTTGCGTGTCACCAGTCGCGGTACTCAGTGAAATGTCTGCCCCACACTGCAGCAGCATTTCGTTAGAGCAGCCAGGAGCAAATGGCGCGGTGGAATGTGGCGTGGTGATTCTTCTTCCGCATCTGAAGAGGAGCAACACTGAAACAATCTTCTCTAAGATGGCCTACGTGTCCGGCAGCAATCACCATCATAGGATGCAGTGGCTAGGTGGCAATTGAAGTGTGGTCATCGAGTCTGAATGACGCAATTGGCAGAGGTCTCTCCTTGAAGAATGGGAAATACCTTGCGAAGTGGATGCTTTGGAGACCGAAGACATGCGTATGAAAACGATAATGGAAAAAGTGAAAAAAAACCTCATAAATTAATTTTAGACATGTTGCACGACCTATTAACATGACAATCACCCCCTTAGGATGCGTTCCACCATTATTCACACCAATTCAGGAAGGCCACCAAAGTGAGACACAGTGGAAATGTTGCAGCTGAGTGTGGCAAATCGAGATAACGTTATGAGACGCCATATCACTGGGATGAGTGCTGGGTGTCCGACTGTGAACTCGAAAAAGAAGGAGCAAAGAAGTCAGAGCGAAAATGCGAATTCCTTGCCACAGAAAGAGGCGAAGGCCCACAGTCAGACAAAGCTGAGTGTTTTAGTAGACCTGGATTGATGAGGCAAGGAACGAGGAGGGCCTCCCTACCTTTTTATCACCAACAGAAGCCGAGGTATGAGCACCGTATTCGCGGCGTATTGGGCCATATTTGTGAGCATGCTGTCATACGCTTACCGATACGTGTAGCATTGTGACTACAATCACAACTACCTATACTTTCAAAGTCCAGTGGCATTATTTTGATACTGTTTCGTATTCTTTTCTGACCATTTGAACATAGTATTTCAAATATTTTATAGCTTAAGTAGTACTCACCTGCAACATCTTCTGGAGGTTTCGTGAAGAATTACAGTTTGTTAAACTTATAAAATATAAACTTATTTTCTCCAAGAACAATTCATTGAGGACTGATACAAACTCTTCTTTCATAAAATCAAAGCTGAGAACTCAGGAGGTTAAAAGCGCGACAAATCGTACATCGCGAAAGAGGAGTCAGATACACCTAGAAATTAACTCATGGGGGGGGGGGGGGGAAGAGACAGGCGGCCACGTGTAGGGATGGATGGATGGGAGTGGCTAAATCGGTAACAGCATTGTCCACTAGACTCAAGGATCGGCGGTCGAGTCCCGCCTCGGCAGACTGTTTTACTCTCGCTGGCAGTTTCGGACACGCCGTGTGATGGCACCTTGGATTTAAAACCTTGGGTAGGCTTGAGGCACCGCCTGGGCTGCACCACGCTGGCCTGTAGCGCGTGGAGCGAGGCAGCGCGGCGCCAAGTTGCTGACAGGACGGGGCAGGGGCAGGGTAGACTAGTCGCCAACTCCGGCCGTAATGCAGTTTGCAGCGTCGCCCCGGGCAGCGGCTCCGCGGGGCTCCCCAGGGGTTGCCAGCCAGCCGACGCCCAGGGGGCTGCTTGCTGCAGCTCCGTGCAAGCGGCACACCTTATCTGAGCCCCATTTACACAAGCGACTGCTCCTGGCAAGTGTGTCTGCTGCAGCGCCCCTCGTGTTTTATTCCTGTACAGACAAGTAGAGGCCTCCAGGGGTGGGACAGACTATTCGAAATCACCTACGGTTGTGTTGGTTTAGGGTCGCAGGTATCTCTCTCTTCTGGCATTCGCACTGGTGGGCCCTCGTTTCCGAGTAACTGGCACAAAAGAATTTCAGAATTTCTTGCGATTCACTACAGCCTTTAGATCCTTGGAAAGAGTGTCAATATGAAAATGGCGCAGCAGTCTAGCACCTAAGTTGTATATTCTGAAGGTTATTGGGTCGAGTCCTCCTGGAGAAATTGTTGTACACTTTTGTCGAAACGACTTCCTTTATTCTTTTTTTATATGTAATCTATCTCCAGAGGACTTTACTTATCATATTACTTGAACGTTTGAAAATATCGACCTATCGGTTAAAAAAACAAAACACTAAGCAGTGTACTGATAATGACTGTACAACGGAGTCAAAAATTTACTTTTCGTTACAATATTTAGATACTTTTTTGGATGGTTCGTCGCACAAACATTTGAAACAGAAATTCTTCTCACAGCATGGACAAAATAACACAGATAAAGATTCAAGCGAAAGATGGTTTTGTAAAGAGAACGAAATTCGAGCAAAGTGTTTAGGTTTTGCGAATGCCTCGAGAATATTACCTACCATCGTGCGTGGTGCCAACAGTGATGTATGGAGGAGGTTATGTTACGACGTGGATGTGATTCCTCGTAGTTGTTGCCTGGTCCCCCCATTTCGCCTAAGAAAGAACATTGAATGCAGACCGATATGAACGCATTTTACAGCGCTGTGTACTGCGAACAATGGAGGAACAATTCGGAGATGATGGTTGCATCAGCTTGACAACGCACCCTGTCATAAATCAGTATCTCTGCAGCAATGTTCTGTGGCCGATAACATTCCTGAAATGGATTCGCCTGCCCAGGGTCCCGACCCTTGAATCCAGTGCAACACTTTTTTTTTTTTTGACTGTGTCCCACAGCTTTAGAATATCATAGAAATGACGCAATGTAACACGTCATGTTGCTGAATTTTTATTTTCCTTGTACGATTGGTTTCGGTCAGAGACTATTGGCCAGTGCAGTTTTCGGTAACAATGGATGTCACATATATCTCATAAAATATTTGTCAAAATTTAACAATTGTAAACAATATTTTGTTATGAAGAACATAAAATTGTCTGTTGTGACAGAGTCATTTACCCTGGCATAACAGTAGATTGTTTACATATGTTATATTCTGACAACTGTTTTGTGAGATATATGGACACCCACTATTACCAAAGACTGTTCTGGAAAAAGGTCGCTAACCTAAACCGTTTTCACAGTAAAAAATAAATTATTCAGCAGCTTCACGTATTAAATACGTCATTTCTACCAGTGCAAAACCTCTGCGATGGGTCAGAACGTTGACTTATCTCTAGAGCTCACCTTCCGACATCACTAACTTCTCTGGTTTAGGCCCTTGAGGAAGAATGGGATGCCATTCTTCCACAGAAAATCACACGACTCATTGAAAGAGTCTGCAGCAGAGTCCAAGCCATCAGAAAGGTGAAGTGTGACACACCCCATGTTAACGTCTTATAACAGGTGTTGAGATCGTGTACACCTCCAATATCCATCTTGATTTCTGTGCCGACGAATACTGATAACATTCCCGTCTCACATTTTACATACTAATATTAAGCACTACGAAGCTGTTAACACCACGTCCTCACATTCCTGTCGACACGGGGACACTGCTCGTAGGGTAAGTCGTAGACTTTTTCTGTATACCTTGTTTTTTTCACCGGATCTGACTTCCCCGGATTTCTTTCTGTGCGGAAAAAATGGTACATGTATCACATTGGAACAACCGAAATAAAATGTTCAAACGTACCTACGATCTGTATTTTAATTTAAAAAACCGACCTGTTACTAACTGTTCGTCTACAATTGTGAGCCATATGTTTGTTACTATTACCACGCCATCTATCAGAAAGCGAAGAAAGTGGTACAACTAAAACATTCATATTTCTTTACGTACTACACGAATATGTAATCAAAATGTGGGTTCTTATTTTAAAAAACGCAGTTGATATCCGTTTGACCTATGGCAGCGCCATCTAGCTGTCCAAACATAGCGCCATCTGGTTTCCGCCTTCAAGTTAGACAAGTTTCGTTCTTTGTATTTTCTTCGTTTGACGCTTATTTCGTGAGATATTTGGTGCGGTCACAATCAATGGACCACCCTGTATATATGGTCCAGTAGACAGCATCTTTAACACTATCAGTTGGTGACGCGGTTGTCTATAAGAAAGTAGCAACACCAGAAAACAATATCGATATACAGAATTACCTGTAGACCGTTGATGAATGATGCAGGCTCTGTTAGTTGAGGCTCGACGTAGATAAATGTAACATACTGCGCATAAATCGGAAAAGAAACCCGCTATTACACAACTGATAACAGCTAGAAATACTTTATATGGTAAAATATCTAGGAGTGACACCTTACCTGCATTGATTACATAAAACAATTTTTAGGAAAAGCAGATACGAGACTGAGATTCATTGGAAAAACCTTAAGGAAATGTAAGCCATCCACGAAGGAAATGGCTTACAGGACGTTTGTTACAAACTTTATTGGCGTACATTACAAGAGAGGTGTTGTGCATCACGAAGAGGTTTACTATTAAATTTCCGATAGAGTACTTCCGTGAAGAGCCGGACAACATGCTACTTCCTGCCACATACATCTCAGGTAATGACCACGACGAGACAATTTGAGACGTTCGAGCCGGTACAGGGGTTTACCGACGATCATGCTTCCCACTCGCCATTCGTGATTGTATTTGTGGTGTCACCGCCAGACACCACATTTGCTAGGTGGTAGCTTTAAATCGGCCGCGGTCCGCTAGTATACGACGGACCCGCGTGTCGCCACTGTCATTAATTGCACACCGAGCGCCACCACACGGCAGGTCTAGTGAGACAGATCCTAGCACTCAGCCCCAGTTGTACAGCCGACGTTGCTAACCATGGTTCACTGAGAATTACGCTCTCATTTGCCGAGACGATAGTTAGCATAGCCTTCAGCTACATTTGCTACGACCTAGCAAGGCGCCGTATTCAATTGATATTGAGATTCTATTAATGTATCATCAAGAGCGATGTTCTACAAATGTGGATTAAAGTTAAGTATTCCAGAAGCTACGTACTTTTCTTTATAGCATTCATTACGTATCCTGTTTCAGACCTCACGCCAGCCTGCGTGAGTTTAAGCGCGTGCCTTTCGGCTTCCTCTCATTGTGTCTAGGCTGTCTTGTCTAGACACAACAGTATTATGGTATTGGGGGAGTGGGGGGGGGGAAATCAGTCCGTGGTACCAGAAGGACCCTCCGCCACACGCCATTATGTGACCTGCGAATACTGAAGTAGGTGTAGGCGTCTCTAGGGCGGTTGGCTTCAGAAAAACTAGTGATGAGTGCCTCCACCCATTTTGCCAACCTAGCTGGCTGTAGTAGGCTGACTCCCCCCCCCCCCTCCCCATCCCGTCTGTTACGTTTCCTGGGCAGGTCAATTTTGGACGAGGGCTGAGACTGTTTTTTCCAGCGAGTTTGAACTTAATGGTCTCACTCTCAGTAACTGCCCTATGAAACTGCCACTCTGCGGAAACTCCCCGACACGCTAGGTAGGTAAGAAGTCAGGAAAGGAAATATTGGGTACGGCCTTTCTGCCATACATCCCAGATTGACGGACAGAATCGGCCGTATATTGCACAAATACGTCGTAAAGACAAGTTCCAAACCGACAAGGAAGATAGAAGTATGTCTGAGATCGGCAGAGTATAAAAGGGACCCAGTTGCAATGTCGGGAATGCACTGCTTTCCATGCACATGCAGACAAGTTTATGTCGGAGTAACTGGACGATCAGTCAACACCAGGATCAAAGAAAGTAAGCGACATTGCAGGTTGGGGCAGGTGGTGAAATCGGCCGTGGCAGAGCACGCGCTGAGTGAGAGCGACCATGTAATAAAATTCGGCGACACGGAAGTTCTGGCTGTAGAGAAGCACTATCACACCCGCTTGTTTAGAGAAACTGTAGAAATATACAAACACTGGAACAGCTTCAACAAGAAACAGGAAAGCCTTAAGGTAAACGGATCCTGGCTTCCCGTACCGCAGCGAACGACCTTCGCAGGTAGCAAGAGGAGTACCGCACCAGAAATGACCTCGGAGAAGCCCTCGGACGTTGGCGCGCCAGGTACATATAGTCTGCGGCGGCGAGCTCGGCTCCAGTTCACCACCAGCAATGGATGGTGAAGCTTTGACAATGCCAGCCACTCGTGCTGGCGAAACGTCAGTAAAATCATCAGACGAATGTCGGCCGAAGAAACCGAGACAGAAGCAAATATACAACAGAACTTACCTTACTTTCGTCTTTTTAATAATACTATTATTATTGTAAGTAAAGCCTGGCACTAGAGCTAAGAAACCATCTCAGTCAATAAAAACACCAGAGGAATCCTCTTCTGACCTCTGTAAATTGTGCGCACTTGCATTTTGCCGCATTAATTTCAGCCAATCCCACTTTGTGTGGTATACTCACACGATTTTTATACTTCCTCAAAATGGTCTATAGTGTCTTTTTTCCTCATATTCTTCACTAAATTGCCTTGTCGGCCCCACATTCGCCTTGACGCTGTATCTCGCAGAGATGGACTTACCACGTAAATAACCGTAATGCCTGCCCGCACCAGCAGTGGCTGAGGCGATATAATCTTCAGGTATAAGTAATAAAATGATAGATGTACTAATGACAGATTGCAGTCAATTGTCAGATCTTGTAGTAGCCCAATACAACTGCGAATATGTTTTACTACTGACACCAGTAGGCGGCAGTGCGCGTCATGATTCACAACATATACACTCCTGGAAATTGAAATAAGAACACCGTGAATTCATTGTCCCAGGAAAGGGAAACTTTATTGACACATTCCTGGGGGCAGATACATCACATGATCACACTGACAGAACCACAGGCACATAGACACAGGCAACAGAGCATGCACAATGTCGGCACTAGTACAGTGTATATCCACCTTTCGCAGCAATGCAGGCTGCTATTCTCCCATGGAGACGATCGTAGAGATGCTGGATGTAGTCCTGTGGAACGGCTTGCCATGCCATTTCCACCTGGCGCCTCAGTTGGACCAGCGTTCGTGCTGGACGTGCAGACCGCGTGAGACGACGCTTCATCCAGTCCCAAACATGCTCAATGGGGGACAGATCCGGAGATCTTGCTGGCCAGGGTAGTTGACCTACACCTTCTAGAGCACGTTGGGTGGCACGGGATACATGCGGACGTGCATTGTCCTGTTGGAACAGCAAGTTCCCTTGCCGGTCTAGGAATGGTAGAACGATGGGTTCGATGACGGTTTGGATGTACCGTGCACTATTCAGTGTCCCCTCGACGATCACCAGTGGTGTACGGCCAGTGTAGGAGATCGCTCCCCACACCATGATGCCGGGTGTTGGCCCTGTGTGCCTCGGTCGTATGCAGTCCTGATTGTGGCGCTCACCTGCACGGCGCCAAACACGCATACGACCATCATTGGCACCAAGGCAAAAGCGACTCTCATCGCTGAAGACGACGACGGTTGCGAATGGTCCTCGCCGATACCTCAGGAGCAACAGTGTCCCTAATTTGCTGGGAAGTGGCGGTGCGGTCCCCTACGGCACTGCGTAGGATCCTACGGTCTTGGCGTGCATCCGTGCGTCGCTGCGGTCCGGTCCCAGGTCGACGGGCACGTGCACCTTCCCCGACCACTGGCGACAACATCGATGTACTATGGAGACCTCACGCCCCACGTGTTGAGCAATTCGGCGGTACGTCCACCCGGCCTCCCGCATGCCCACTATACGTCCTCGCTCAAAGTCCGTCAACTGCACATACGGTTCACGTCCACGCTGTCGCGGCATGCTACCAGTGTTAAAGACTGCGATGGAGCTCCGTATGCCACGGCAAACTGGCTGACACTGACGGCGGCGGTGCACAAATGCTGCGCAGCTAGCGCCATTCGACGGCCAACACCGCGGTTCCTGGTGTGTCCGCTGTGCCGTGCGTGTGATCATTGCTTGTACAGCCCTCTCGCAGTGTCCGGAGCAAGTATGGTGGGTCTGACACACCGGTGTCAATGTGTTCTTTTTTCCATTTCCAGGAGTGTATTAATCCGTTTCCAAAAGATGTGCGTTTGATATATAATGATGTTTTTCTTATGTAATACACGTTAAATATCTGTGAGATAAGAGAAAAATTTTTTGTGTAGAGATTGATTTATGTAAAATTACTGGTGGTCTTCTTATAAGCGGTTGGCAATACAGTTAACAGAAACTGGGATAAATTTAACGCTTTGAAGTAGAATTTTGGCGTGATAGTGTACCGTAGGACTTGGGTGTAGACAATATGGCCACGTTTTGAGGTTCAGAGGCAGTGTCATGAGGTATTATTGTGCGAAACTATTGGTTACTTATGATTAACTGGCTGTGTTTATACTGTTGGTTATAATGATTTTTGTAAAAGATGTATTTTTATCAAAGGTGTTTTGTGATGCAGGTATAGTAAGTGCTATATGCTTCATACGACAGTTTCTTTTGCAGTTAGTCTAATAAGCTCTTCGCTCAACTATTAATTAAGTATGTGGCTGAGTAATGAGTTCCAGTCTTGTATGTCCAATTACCTGAGGCTTTCCGCGGATCACGTTTTTCTACGTAAATAGCTCTAAATCGAATAACACAGCATCGAATCATAGCTCTTAACCGTCTGAGAGATGCCTATCCTTTTTGGCTAGACCTTTCTCATTTTTTTTTCTTTAATTGCCCTCTCAGGGGATGAGACAGGACGGCGATTGGGCATCAAGAGCTTTAAGAACTTGTTTCTCGAACTAAATCAGTTGATGGGTCTTACTTTATTCGCTATAATTTCCAAGGTTGTTTATGGACATTCTGTATGGCAGAGGCACGCGGGACAGCGGTCTGTGTGCGGCCGTATCCCTGACTTACTTTCTGGAAAGTATTCACATATACCACGGAAAGTACCGAAAAAATTAGATCATTCTACGACACTAAACTAGTAAACATATCCAAGAAATACACTTCTGTTTAGATCGGCCTCGAATATGTTCTAGTGTGGAACAAAATAAGAGACACGTGTTGTTTTCCTTTAATACGCACCCATACAGCCATTAAGAGGATGAGTTAACAGCCGACACACACCCCGAAAAAATCTGAGTTTGGTGTTTCTGGATTAATACCTTTGAAACGGTAAGAGATATAAGAAACTTCAAAGTCCTATGGTTTTTAATGTCGATACAATGGTGCACCGAGATTTGTCGAAAAAGTAATTTTTTCGAAATATCCTAGCCCACCACGTTTTTGTTTTTCAGTTCGTCATTTAACTACATATCTCATTATTAATACCAAACTCAGTCGCAACGGATGAAGTGGTATTCGAAAGACGCATTTCTGGGAAGTAAGGTACGGATACCTATTTATCAGTGTACGTGCGCGCGATGTGTGTCCATTCAATACCAGTTGTCAAACTGAGTTGTTTAATAAGTCCGATAAATATAATATAAATGTATATTTTATATATATATTCTTCTACTTATTTTTACTTTTAATTTTATGAAATATAAAACATCGACATCGTGTGTTGAATTTTCGTTTTCTTTTTACGTTTAATATATTCCTCTTTTGTTTTCAAATTGGAACCTTTTCAGATTTAGTTAGAGTAGAAATTGTTGGTGCATTATTATTGTAACATTATTGTATGTCTATACAATTATGAGGAATTGCATAATTGTGTGGGTAAAAAAAGGCTGGTTGCACTTTGGTTTTGCACACCAAGTACGTCGCACAAATGCATTTCATGGCAGGGGTCGTAAACAAGTTGACAGTTTTTTAAGTTAAAGTGAAAAGGTGTCTCAGATTTAAGTCATTTCTGTTCTGTGCAACCACTCTTGTACCATGCATACTTAAAATGTTTGGTGAATGTGGGAGAATGAAATTAATTGTGAATAACGTACCGAATTTTTAGAATGCTATTTCTTAAATGCGAATTAATACTGTATTGTATTTTTTTTGTTAGAATAGGATCTGAAATTGCATTTTCGTCTTCAAACCTTAAAATCTTAAAATACGGTGCCTTTGATCCATATGTCATTATAAATAGAACACAACAGCGTGCTGTACATTTTTCTCAGAACACGTTCAAATAGACGTCTATGTAGACGAAGACAGTGATGTGGTTGACGTCTTACCGAAATCGGAATGTTGGAGGCAGTTTTCAGTTCGCTGCAGTTGGGCGACATTCTCAATTGCAACACCTTACACGATGTTTTTGAGTCGGCCACATAGGTAGAAGTACAGGGGGTAAGATCTGGAGATCTGGAGGGCAAAGCAGCTGGTCGTGCACTGCCTGTCCACTTATCGAAATAAGTAACACTGAGGTACTCTCTCTTGCCTCCAGACTGAATTGTGCAGGGCCACTGTCGTGCATCAACCATAAGTTGGCTTGCGTAGTGACAGGGACATCATGAAGCAGACCATCCAGTTCACGTTGCAAAAACTGTCTATGCACTCAGACAGTCAGGCGCTGTGAAATAACATGCGGTCCAAGTAACTTATTGTCCACTATACCACATCATGTGTTCACTGCAAAACGATGTTGGCATCCTTGTACTGTAGTTACGGGAGGAATCATGTACACCCACTTCAGTGTGTCATGAGCGTTCAGAGACTCGCACTGGTGAACAGGCTCTCAACTGTACACAGTGACAGACGATCGAACAGTGGGTCAGCAGCGTGGCGCTCGAATAAACACATAAAAAAATTGTGATTTCTGGGGTAGTCTAAACGTGTCGGATCCTGTACCTCCTGCAGGTGAAATGGGTGGAAATGCTATCACTAAATAAGGGGCGCCATGCATTTCAATGAGGATGCCTACACTGACACATACGGCGGTTACTTATGGTCTGATCCACCAATTCCAGGATGTTCTTAACACCCATTCTATCCAGTTGAGGCCTATTTAACGAGCGATCACCAAGAATGCCATATCCTTTTAAGGGGCTCCGGTACGCCCTATACTTGCAATGTTAAAATAACGCTTATAAATTACATCTTTCCTCACAAAGTATTTGGGGTAGGAAGTTGAACTTTTTACAGATTATTTATTGGAATATGGGCTACAACTTAACACAGGGATTTTACAAAATTTTAGTTCAGTTATTAAAGATGATTTTTTTCAATTGTAATGAAAATTCACAACATTTTTTTGCAATTTTTTATTTATATATTCAAAAATATACAGTTTTTTTGGAAAAATGCTGTGTTAAATTATGCAGAAGGTACTCTGTAACATTTACTGAAAGTTTGAAACAAATATGTTTGGAAGATCCTTAGAAAGCATGTAATTAGTGTGAGAAAATAAAAGTTTTGGGAATCGAGCGACAAAGATTGGATTAACTTTTTAGTGCATTCCAGGTCCATAGGATGGATTATCTTCATCCTCTGCAAACTCCTCCTCCAGCTTCCTCTTGTTCCTCCTCCTGTTTACTCTTGCTTGTATTTCTAGACTCTTTACAGCCCTGTCTGCAGCCCGAAGGCGTTCCTTGTCTAAAGCAAGCATCGCTTGTACCATGTTAGAACCTATCTTCATTCCCATATTTCTAAATACCTTGCACCTTACAATGTTGCCATCATTGAAAGGATTTCTAATAACTTTACTTTTACTCATTATTATACTTCAACAAAACAGAGACTCAAGAAACAGAATTAATTACGAATATTTTCGAGATAACGACAGAGTAAATAAACATGAAACAATCGACAATCACACCAGCGATATATATTGAGCCATCACAGGTTAGCCACAACACATACTTTATCTCACATCACTAAAATGTACCTGATGAACACGGACGTTAATAATAACACCATTTGACAGTAGTTTAACAGCGCCACAGTGGGTCACGCCCATGTAGAACACATTTCAAAAAAAAATTAAAAATAGTTGTAGTCTTCAGAATTGAATAAATTATATATCTATTAAAAGGTAATAGTCTGCAGATTCAGAAAACGCAAAAAAGTAAAAATTGAACTTTTCATGATTTTGAGCCTTTCCGGAGCCCCTTAAGTACCTGTCGGAAGCTGGTGATTTGTTGTACTCTTCTGTTCGGAAAGCTGCCGTCTTGCTGCTGGTGCACTGCTGCGTTGTAAAGGAGGTGCATATCCGTTACAGTTTGAGAATATCATCACACCGCACACGACTGCAGTCCATGTGCTCCTGGTAGAATGATTGCAGGGAGTGGGTCTGGTGCCGCTACGCTACAACAGCGTCATAGAGTCCGACGGATCACACTGTGCCAGAGAAAACTGAGCACTGTAGATTGGTGTACAAAGAAACACCAGTCTATACGCAGGCAAACACGAGACGCTAAAAGCGTGTCTTCTCCCATGATGTAATGCCTAGTTCAGATGACATTATGTGCAATAACTCGGAAATAAACATTTTCCTCTTATTTTGATGCGTATGTTACACCAGCGAAGTGTGTACAGTTACTTTTGAATCATCCGGTACACGGACAATAAAGTATTCGGGGTCTTGAAGAGGTGAGCCAAGAGAAACAGCATACAGCACGTCCAGCACTCAGTGTGTTGCAGCCCAGTATATTTAGAATATATTTAGCTGGGAAAACTTATTAAACAACCGAATTTGACAATTGCCATTCAAGTGGATACACATCGCTCGCTCGTACGTATACCTGTAGCTAATTTCTGAGAAATGCTTCATCACATACGACTGAATTTGGTATTAACGATGCTACACGTTTTACTGTTAGCTAAATGTCTAAAAACAAAGTAATGGTGGAGGAGGGATTTCGAAAAATAACTTTCTCGACAAAACTCTGTGCACTGCTGTCACGTACATGAAAAACCATAAAAGTTTGAAGTTTTTTTAAATATCTGTTACCATTTCCACGGTGTTAATTCAGAAATATCAAACTGAATTTCTTTCGAGGGGGTGTCTCACCCTCTTAAAGGGCGCATGGACTTGTACAAAGAAATGTGTGTCCCTTATTTTGCTCTAGACTAGAACATATTCTAAGCCGACCAAAACCGAAGGGTATTCCTTGGGTAGGTTTACTGGTAAGTGTCGTAGAATGATGTAGCGTTTCGGTACGTTCAGTGGTACATGTGAATACTTTCTGCAAAATATGTCACGAATACGCTTAGTAGTAAAGAGGTAATGAAGTAAAAGCCTGCTTCATGCAGCAGATTTGCAGCATTAACAGCAAAAATATTGTAAATGATAAACTTTTTTCGTTTCATCATGGGGTTCGTCAGTGGAGAAAAGTTTCGTAGAGGTTTGAGATGACGTGTGAAGTTGTTGCAAGTCTCGAAGTGGTCTCGTTCTCAAATGGTGGATGACTAAATTATGGGTATTCTCTCGTCGTGCGATACGCTGCTTTTTCACCCTCACCTCCAACCCTCTGACTGATTGGTGGTTTTTACCCCAACAGTGGTTCTTTCCAGACTGTAAATGATATGTGTACCAAGTTTGGTTGAAATCGGTCCTGTGGTTTAGGAGGAGATGTAGAGCATACATACAGACATAAGTACATCCATTTATATACTTTGTACGTGTATATGGTATATCACTATTAATGACGTAATCACATATGGTTGAGATTGCACAATACTAGAAGCAAAAGTTCTCTGTAAACACACGTCGACAAACAAACCGTTTCCGAGATAACTGGTGCATTGTGGTTACCAACGTGATTCTGTGTGAACACTGAATTTTGGTCCATGGTGTTGTCTTGGTTTAAATTTCCGAGAAGTAGAGTTTCAAACAGAACGGATGCGACACTACAGTACACAGTCAGAGTGCTACTCATGGTAGTTATCTGTGGATCGTCAGTTATGTAGTACGAGTGTTGGTGGTAACACGGAACGTTGCAGTAATGACGAGCACGCGCATATGCAATTCTTGTATAGTAGGGCTAACGGCAATGCATTAGTGAGTGCAAGATTCTACCAAGACGCACACCTACCCAAAGGCACCCCGAGATTTGAACGTTCACAAGTATGTAAAAAACGGCTCTGAGCACTATGGGACTTAACATGTTAGGTCATCAGTCCCATAGAACTTAGAACTACTTAAACCTAACTAACCTAAGGACATAACACACATCTATGCCCGATGCAGGATTCGAACCTGCGACCGTAGCAGTCCCGCAGTTCGGACTGAAGCGCCTAGAACCGCACGGCCACCGCGGCCGGCTTGCAAGGATGTATCAAGGCCTCCGAGTTACTAGGAGTTTTCGCATACTGTGGGAGTGGGTAGGGCTGCACGAATTACGCTTGTGCTTGAAGATGTGGTGCTGGAAACAGTCGAACACTCTCCAGGAATCTCGGCGAGGAGACTTGCAACACAAATTCCTAGAATGAGCCACTGGAGTGTTTTGAGGATTACGCTTTGCAGTGCTGTGTGCTAGTACCACCTTCAACGAGTTCAGTGTTTCGGTGAGGCGCACTTTTGTCTTGGACTGACGCCCCGCCAATGTATTCAACAACAAGCGATGGGCAGTCCTACGCTTGACAATAACATTTTATTTACAAATGAAACGGGTTTCACTTGTGATAGTGAATTTAACTATCATAGTTTTCAGGTTTGGAGTCATCTAGGCCCCAAACTGCATGTTGTGCATTAGTTTCCACATCAGCGACGTTTCGCACTGAACAAGTGGTTAGGAGTACCAGGTGATAGTTTTATTAACTCAATGAACGAAATTACCTATGGTTTCTGCGTCATCATCGTGTAGGATTGCTTGAAGAAGTTCCCTTAGAATAACGCCAGACCATGTGGTACATGCATTATGGAGTTCCAGCACTTTTTGCTGCTATGGTGAAACAAACTTTAAAGCGCCGATATGGCCAGAGATGGGTGGGACGACCAGGACATGAGGCATGGGCTCCAAGATCACCTCATCTGAACCCCATGGATAGCAGAGACCCGTCATGGATGTCGAGAATTTCCAAATGATTTAGGTGTGTTCGAAAGGATTCGAAACTCATTGCGACAATGGGCACGGGCGTACACCTGTGACCAGAAAATCGCTAACGGATCGTTTGCGGACATATGAACTTTGAATTGCATGCACTGCAAGCAATACTATATACAGGGTGTCCTGTATGTAGGGTGAGTCGCGTAAGACGTTAACACCCCTTTTATTTCGTGAACGGTTACACATATCGAAATGTGGTTTTTGACAAATCTCAGAGCGTAGAGGGGCACGTATTGTTTTGTTTGGTTAATGCTTTTAGCGCTGGTACCAACTGAGATATTGATGCAAGTACATTTTTATAATGGAACCGTATACTTGTTATAATTACAGTGCTGTAGCGTTTTTTAATGTTGACGTTGAAACCTGTCGTAAAAACATTCGAGAAATGTCCTACAGTGAGAGAGCATAGTGGCTGGAAGGCATTAGCGGTGGAAACACTGCCTGTCAGAGGTCTCGTGATGCGGTGTGTCTGAATATCAATGCATTTCCCTGCCTCCTTGTCTGCACTGCAGGTCGCTCATTACTGCTTCAACACTCGTTGCGTGCAGACATATACACCAATGAGGAGAACTTTGATATACTACTTTTATATGGTGAATGTAAAACAAATGCCATAAAAAACAGTACTGCAGATAGGACTATCTGTCCGGATCGCCAGTGTCCGAAGCGCCAGGTAATTGCAGGAATAGTTAAGATGCTAGTGCGTACAGGCTGCTTGAACTTCAAAAAGATGGCAAGAAAGGAGTTGCAACTGCCAGAGAACACGAAGAAGCTGTTCTGGCTACGACACTAATGAATCCGCACATTTGTACGAGACATATTGCAAAGGAATGTTGAATAAGCCAGACGAGTGTCATTCGCCTCCTGCAGCGACAGAATCTCTCTCTGTATCATCTGTCACTACATCAGCCACTCGATTTTGTCGCTTTGCCCTTCAGAAGTTGAGAGACGACCTGTCGTTTTTCCAACGTGTGCTCTTCAGCGATGAAGCAACGTTTCCTAACCACTATAATGTCGATTTGCATAACGTGTACTGCTGGGCTGCCGCAATCCACACTGGCCTAGTCAGGTGCAATATCAACGTCCGTGGACCGTAAACACATAGCCCAACATCATAGGAAATTACATTGTGGGACCTTACTTCAACTCAGGCGCTCTGAATGCACATTTTCTGACGAACATTCTGCCTGTTCTTCTAGAAGGGGTACCACTGGATATTCAGCAGGGTAAGTGACTGCAACACGACGGTCGTCTAGCTCACTGGTCCCGTGTTGCAACGAAACTAGCGAATGAGAACTTTCCTGGACGCTGGATGGGGCTACATTCTGTTATCAAATTGCCTGCGAGGCCCTCCGGTTGGCCACCTCTTGATTTCCTCCTTCGGGAAGCATTCAGAGTTGGAGAGTATGACGAAGCCCCAACTACACCAGACGACATGTGTCGTGGAAACGCCAGTACATGCTCTGCTCTATCATGCACTGTAATTAGATCTGCGCGTCATTCTTTTGAACGGCGATTGCAAACGAGCCTTTCAGTCCATGGTCAGCAGTTTGAACACCTGATTAAATAAATCATGCAGTTTACGTTATGTAGTTTATGTGAGTACCAAATCATTCTTAGTAAATTGTTTATTTCATGCACGTGTGTACGAATCTGAATTGCAGTGTCAAACAAGTCGACACCGTGTATTGCACGTAGCTGGCACCATTGTCATTACGCACCTATGTTTACCATTACACGAAGCTTTGTTAAGAAGAATATTTATTTCACAGTGAGTAGGTGGTCACCAAGGTAGTTTTAATAAAATATTTAGTTCAGCTAATGTATGCCATGTGATGTAATTTAGAGCAGTGTAGGTAGAGACAGTCGTCAGGCAGCATGTATTTCACCTCTAAGAACCACACAGCCACGTACAGGAAAAGATAGATCACATCTCCGTTCTAACATTTACAATCCTGGAAATGGAAAAAAGAACACATTGACACCGGTGTGTCAGACCCACCATACTTGCTCCGGACACTGCGAGAGGGCTGTACAAGCAATGATCACACGCACGGCACAGCGGACACACCAGGAACCGCGGTGTTGGCCGTCGAATGGCGCTAGCTGCGCAGCATTTGTGCACCGCCGCCGTCAGTGTCAGCCAGTTTGCCGTGGCATACGGAGCTCCATCGCAGTCTTTAACACTGGTAGCATGCCGCGACAGCGTGGACGTGAACCGTATGTGCAGTTGACGGACTTTGAGCGTGGGCGTATAGTGGGCATGCGGGAGGCCGGGTGGACGTACCGCCGAATTGCTCAACACGTGGGGCGTGAGGTCTCCACAGTACATCGATGTTGTCGCCAGTGGTCGGTGGAAGGTGCACGTGCCCGTCGACCTGGGACCGGACCGCCGCGACGCACGGATGCACGCCAAGACCGTAGGATCCTACGCAGTGCCGTAGGGGACCGCACCGCCACTTCCCAGCAAATTAGGGACACTGTTGCTCCTGGGGTATCGGCGAGGACCATTCGCAACCGTCTCCATGAAGCTGGGCTACGGTCCCGCACACCGTTAGGCCGTCTTCCGCTCACGCCCCAACATCGTGCAGCCCGCCTTCAGTGGTGTCGCGACAGGCGTGAATGGAGGGACGAATGGAGACGTGTCGTCTTCAGCGATGAGAGTCGCTTCTGCCTTGGTGCCAATGATGGTCGTATGCGTGTTTGGCGCCGTGCAGGTGAGCGCCAAAATCAGGACTGCATACGACCGAGGCACACAGGGCCAACACCCGGCATCATGGTGTGGGGAGCGATCTCCTACACTGGCCGTACACCACTGGTGATCGTCGAGGGGACACTGAATAGTGCACGGTACATCCAAACCGTCATCGAACCCATCGTTCTACCATTCCTAGACCGGCAAGGGAACTTGCTGTTCCAACAGGACAATGCACGTCCGCATGTATCCCGTGCCACCCAACGTGCTCTAGAAGGTGTAAGTCAACTACCCTGGCCAGCAAGATCTCCGGATCTGTCCCCCATTGAGCATGTCTGGGACTGGATGAAGCGTCGTCTCACGCGGTCTGCACGTCCAGCACGAACGCTGGTCCAACTGAGGCGCCAGGTGGAAATGGCATGGCAAGCCGTTCCACAGGACTACATCCAGCATCTCTACGATCGTCTCCATGGGAGAATAGTAGCCTGCATTGCTGCGAAAGGTGGATATACACTGTACTAGTGCCGACATTGTGCATGCTCTGTTGCCTGTGTCTATGTGCCTGTGGTTCTGTCAGTGTGATCATGTGATGTATCTGACCCCAGGAATGTGTCAATAAAGTTTCCCCTTCCTGGGACAATGAATTCACGGTGTTCTTATTTCAATTTCCAGGAGTGTAGATATTTAATGGAGTAGTTGCTTTTTGCAGCGTATAAGATCTCTTTATTTTTGACGAATGAACAGCTGATTTCTCTGTTTCAGGCTTCGTAAATCTTGCAGGATACACAATGCGAAATAATTTTCTTACTCCCTTTGTGATACGCTACGTTCTAGCCTCTGTTGTATGTCCGTATACAACATTCTTAGCTGAACCTCCATCTAGGTCGTAAGTTGATTGCAGGGGAAACAAAGCTTTATTCTCGTAGTGCAGGCCTTCCTCACGGCTTACTACAACGCAGCCTCGTCAGAGACGTCTCCTGGAAGGTGTTTTCCCTGCAGTGCCGTTTCCGGCCACAGCGCTCTAACATTCTAGATCATTTCCCGATTTTTTTTTTTTTTTTACAAAAGATTTCATCGTCAACATTAGCAAACGCTACATCACTGTAATTAGTTTTTCATGCGCTATCGAATGCAGTTAAATTAAAGAAAACAAAAAAAGGCGTACTAGCTTCAATATCTCCGTTGATAGCAGCGCTAAAAACATTAATCAAACAAAACATGCGTGTCCCTCGATGCTCTAATAGTTGACGGAAACCGAAAACCGTGTTTCGATGTGTGTAACGGTTGACGAAATAAATGGTTTGTTACCCTGAGCTTCTTTCATTTTTCCTGTAACTCAAGCATAAACTACGCTGCTACCAAAGTCTCATGGACATCGATACACATTTGAAGTAGGCCTGTTAAACTGAGGAAAGAAATACCAACCTTCTACAATATTTACGTACGCCTCACAAAGGACGATAAAATTCATACGAATGTTGGCACTCGAACTGATCACTAAGTGTACAGGATGCAAAGTTTCAGTCTGCTAACATTTCCTGCGCTGTCATTCAGTAGTTATTAAGGGGAAGGTACTCATTTCAGAGGCTTGCACAAAGCTAAGTGAAAGTGTCATTAGCAGGTTGTACTCGCATTTAGGAGGAAAGCGATTCAGTTCCCCATCTGTCCAACCAGATATAGATTTTACATAATTTCTTCGAATCGCTTGAGACAAATGCCGCATGCTTCTGTTAAAAGGGCACTGCTGTTTGTTTTCCACTTCCTTCCACCTTCCGAGCTAGTTCTCCGTCCCTAATGAACTCCTCGTCGACGCGACATTGAAGGATGATTTTCCTACAGTTAAATGACTCGCAAAACATTGCAGTTCTTAAATGCACTAAATGTAACAGCTAAACAAAGGAAGAATACGCAGTGGAGACGAAGGTCTGAGGGACGCGATGGGTGAGAATTCGGTGAGTCCGTCGCCGGTCACGCGATTGCGCTATCAAGAACGTTGTTGGGTGATTCCCTAGTCCTTCTGTGAACCACCGTTCTTTAGAGCACAGTTCCGATATTCGACCACGGGAGCGAATGTTAACGAAGACAAAAACAGTGAATAATGCGTACAAGTACATTTTGTGTGTGTGTGTGTCTGGGGGGTGGGGGACGCCAGTTCCCTGACTGAGTGGTTAGGTGCGGCTCTCCGTGACCTCGCCTCCTGCACCCACCCAGCCATCCATCCATCACGGAGTAGCACTCCCACGTGAACTGAAGTCACTTCCTCCTCCTTATGCGCGTCAGTGCTGCCCACGTATTTCTTTCCTCACCATTTCAGCGAATATCCTCCTCCTTTCTTTTCTTATCAGTCCACTTAGTTTTCATATCGCAGACACTTTGATTCTCTTCCTTTCCATTTTCGCATTGTCCCTGGTCCTCATCCACATAGTGCCGGGCTGCGAACGGAAATTTTTCGAAATTTTCTCCTAAAATTGAATCACACATCTGTTACTAGCAGACTTATTTCACCGAAAATGCCGTCTTTGACTTTTCTAGTCTGGTTTTTGAATTCTCCACTGATTACTTTGCTTGGGAGCCAGAAGAATTTTGTTACTTCACCTACTACATGTCCGGAGTTTCGATGTCAAGTTTGTCGCTAATTTCTGCCAATTACTTTATTTTTCTTTTATTTACTCTCAGTCATACTTTGTGCCTATTTTATTGTTCTTTCGATCCAACAGGTCTTGTAATGATTCCTCACTTCCACTGACGATGGTACTATCATCAGCGTATTTCACGGTGGATATCCATTCATCCATACTTATAATCCCATTCCTCAGCTGCCACCTATTCTTGTTGAACATAAATAGCATAGAATAAATCGGTTCGGCTGTCCATCTATACAGACGGAAACAAATTGTCATACAGAATCTGACACCCGCAAAAATGAAATCACAAGTTCGTATTTATTTATATAAATAGTTCATTGTCATACATCTTTTCATTTTGGCAGTTACATATTAAGCGCACAGTTAAACAAACTGAGTAAAAGTTTCCTTGTACTTAGTACAGAAGAGGAAACATTTATCGGGCCAGTTCTGCCAACGGGAATTCACAGGCAATCTTGTTACTGTTTTATCGAGCTTCACACGTGCTATCTTGTTGCAGTCATCTTCGAAGTACACAGCTTCCATAAAAAGCCAGTATCACTTTGCCGTAGCAACAAACGTTAAAAAATATGCCACGTTGTTCGCTGTATCTTAGTGGAAACTGATCCTCTAAATATTTTCCCGTACTCCACATATTTGTGATGGTCTGACATTGCGACCTCTTTTCACATCTGTTTCATAACTATCATTTGAATAAGACGTGGTTGCAAAGAACTGACACGAACTATTTACGGACGAATGGAAAACCTGGTAGTAAGCCTACCTCGAGAAAGACCAATCTGTATTTTCGAGAAATGTAGGAACACGGGAGGTAATACTGCCTCTACGACTTGTCTTAAAAGATAGACTGAAGAAAGACAACACGACGTTAATAGCATTTGTAGTTTGAAAGAAAGGTTTTGAAAATACTGACTGGAATACACTGAAATTCTGAAGCTAGCAGCGATAAAATACAGGTTACTGGCAACTTGGGCAAGTATGAGACTGCATGTCTGAAACAGAAAGCAGTAGATGAGAAAGGAGCGAGGCAAGGTTGTAGCCTATCAAGTTATTCACTCTGTATTGTAGGCAAGAAGCAAAGGAGCGCCAGGAGAAATTGGGGAAGGGCATTAAAGTTCTTGGAGAAAAAATAAAACCTTTTGCGTTTACCGATGACAGTGTAGATCTGTGAGAGATAACAAACGACTTGGAACAATAGCTGAACGGAATGGATACTATCTTCAAAAGAACTTACAAAGCGAACATCGATAAAAGTAAAACAAGGGTAATGGAATTTAACAGAATTAAATCAATCGATTCTGACTGAATTAGATCAGAAAATGAGACATTGAAGTACGAGGGCAGTTCAATAAGTAATGCAACACATTTTTTTCTGAAACAGGGGTTGTTTTATTCAGCATTGAAATACACCAGGTTATTCCCCAATCTTTTAGCTACACAACACTATTTTTCAACGTAATCTCCATTCAATGCTACGGCCTTACGCCACCTTGAAATGAGGGCCTGTATGCCTGCACGGTACCATTCCACTGGTCGATGTCGGAGCCAACGTCGTACTGCATCAATAACTTCTTCATCATCCGCGTAGTGCCTCCCACGGATTGCGTCCTTCATTGGGCCAAACATATGGAAATCCGACGGTGCGAGATCGGGGCTGTAGGGTGCATGAGGAAGAACAGTCCACTGAAGTTTTGTGAGCTCCTCTCGGGTGCGAAGACTTGTGTGAGGTCTTGCGTTGTCATGAAGAAGGAGAAGTTCGTTCAGATTTTTGTGCCTACGAACACGCTGAAGTCGTTTCTTCAATTTCTGAAGAGTAGCACAATACACTTCAGAATTGATCGTTTGACCATGGGGAAGGACATCGAACAGTATAACTTCTTCAGCGTCCCAGAAGACTGTAACCATGACTTTACCGGCTGAGGGTATGGCTTTAAACTTTTTCTTGGTAGGGGAGTGGGTGTGGCGCCACTCCATTGATTGCCGTTTTGTTTCAGGTTCGAAGTGATGAACCCATGTTTCATCGCCTGTAACAATCTTTGACAAGAAATTGTCACCCTCAGCCACATGACGAGCAAGAAATTCCTCACAGATGGTTCTCCTTTGCTCTTTATGGTGTTCGGTTAGACAACGAGGGACCCAGCGGGAACAAACCTTTGAATATCCCAACTGGTGAACAATTGTGACAGCACTACCAACAGAGATGTCAAGTTGAGCACTGAGTTGTTTGATGGTGATCCGTCGATCATCTCGAACGAGTGTGTTCGCACGCTCCGCCATTGCAGGAGTCACAGCTGTGCACGGCCGGCCCGCACGCGGGAGATCAGACAGTCTTGCTTGACCCTGCGGCGATGATGACACACGCTTTGCCCAACGACTCACCGTGCTTTTGTCCACTGCCAGATCACCGTAGACATTCTGCAAGCGCCTATGAATATCTGAGATGCCCTGGTTTTCCGCCAAAAGAAACTCGATCACTGCCCGTTGTTTGCAATGCACATCCGTTACAGACGCCATTTTAACAGCTCCGTACAGCGCTGCCACCTGTCGGAAGTCAATGAAACTATACGAGACGAAGCGGGAATGTTTGAAAATATTCCACAAGAAGTTTCCGGTTTTTTCAACCAAAATTGGCCTAGAAAAAAAATGTGTTGCATTACTTATTGAACTGCCCTCGTAGTACAAGAGTTTTTCGGCAGGAGTACAACTGATGGCAAATGGAGAAGAGCAGGTATAATATGCAATCAGGCAAGAGCAAGGAAAGCGTTTGTATAAAAGTGCAATCATTAACAGCCAATATAAATCTATATGTTTGTAAGTCGCTTCGCCACGCGGGGTAGCTGCGCGGTCTAGGGGCGCCGTGCCACGGTCCGCGCGGCTCCACCCGGCGGAAGTTCGAGTCCTCCGTCGGGCATGGGTGTGAGTGTTGTCCTTAGCGTAAGTTAGTTTATGTTAGATTAAGTAGTGCGTAAGCCTAGAGACCGATGACCTCAGCAGTTTGGTCTCATAGTAACTTACCACGAATTTCCAAATTACGTCGCTTCGACAGCTATTTTTCTGGAACGTAGCCTTCTCGAGAAGTGAAACGCGGACTAAAAGTAGCTCAAGCAATAAAATAATATAGATCCATTTGAAATGCCTTACCATCAAATTATTCTGGTGATTGTGTAGGTACATCAGTTAGCTAATGAAAAATGTGCTGAATCGAAATGGGGAGAAAATAAATTTATGGCACTACCTGACTGGAGGAAAGGCTTAGTTGATAGGATACCCTCTGAATCGTCGAGAAATGGTTAATTTGGTAGTGTTTGGAAGTGTGAAGAGTTTGTACAAATTGTAGAGGCCGTCCAAGGCCTGAGTACAGTAAACTGATTCACACTGATGTTGGTTGCACTAATTCTGCACGTTGAGGGACTAACGGGGTGATCTACATCAAATGACTCTTTGGACTCAAGACCATGAAAACACACAGCGCGTTTCAAACCTTTCCATCAAAGGTCTAGGGGTGACAGATCACGATGCGCAGAACAACTTTTGTTGGAGACATAACGTTTATTGACGCTTCCCAGCGGTGCTAGGCATGCGTTAGTACTTTGCAGCCCTGGGGCGACAAAGTTTGACCGAACCGGCAGGGCATACTAACTAGGTGCCCAGCGTACTGCCTACCACAGTAACGAGACGCAGTGATTTTCAGCAAGAAAATGATCAGAATGAGTTTCTGTAAGTCAAGGAACAAATTTTAGAAGTCAATCAGGAACTAACATGTTTTTGTGCCTCTGCCTTTCGTACAGACAAAATGACTTGATTACGGGAAACGCACAAGACGCTGCAGAATGCTTAAGTCCAGCAGTCTCTCAGGAGCATAACCAGCTCCAAAGATAGTCTAATGTCGCCGCGAAATGTGAGCAACCATTCTGTTCAAAATGGCTCTGAGCACTATGGGACTTAACATCCGAGGTCATCAGTCCCCTGGAACTTAGAACTACTTAAACCTAACTAACCTAAGCACATCACACACATCCATTCCCGAGGCAGGATTCGAACCTGCGAACGTAGTGGTCACGCGGTTCTAGACTGAAGCGCCTAGAATCGCTCGGCCACATCGGCCGGCCACCATTCTGTCTGTAACAAAAGTTGTTCCCGACGATGTGATTTGTCAGCTCAGACATGTGATGCAAATGCTTTGAAACATATGTGTGTGTGTGTGTGTGTGTGTGTGTGTGTGTGTGTGTGCGTGTGAGAGATAGAGAGATAGAGAGAGAGAGAGAGAGAGAGAGAGAGAGAGGGAGAGAGAGAGATCCTGTGTTCCAAGACGGATAGGGAACAGCTGGAACAGTTTCAACAAAAGTGCGTACACATATGCATGATCTACTATCTGCAAAAGAATGTTAGGATATGATACACTTTGCATAAAGCTCTGTAAACACTAATGAAAGGAATAACGTTCAAAAGCATCGTTCAGAAGAAAATCCAGTTGCCTTTACCTTCTGAAAAATGATGCGTCTACCTATGTATATTTGTAGATGTAGCTGGAATCAGGAAACCAGTTTTTTGTGTGGGGCTTGTGCTTCAATCGAGATTTATATTACAATAATAATTTTATTATGAGTCAGTACGATTTTTAACTTTGTAATTTGCACATCATAATTCTAAGAACACGTAAATAAAGTAACTGTAACCTTAGACAATAAATAGACTTTTGGTAGATTGTAGATTGACAGATCGATTGATTTTTCTCTCCCTGTCTAATTTTTGATTGCAATAAATAAATAACGAACAAGGGGAAATCACGTGGTTGTATATTGGAAGAATTCAGTCAGTCTCCAACGGACACTGATTACTTTTTATCATTTCGTTCTGCTTGATTTTGCAGGTCTAGCAGTAGCCGTGTTTGCAGACTGGGAGACAGCAAACCAAATACGAGTTACAATGGTTTGTGTAAAAGAGGGACGTGATGTCCAGGAACTACTTCCTTATCACTTGTGCGTGACATTTCAGAATGTTGGTCATGTGTGTGGGGACCAATGAAGAAAAGGGGGGGGGGGGGAGAGAGGGACGAATGATCACAGGTTTTGTTTTACTCTTGAGTGGGCATCCGGAAAATGTTGAACATCATCAATTAAGCATTCTAGGTATAATGTGCGTCTTTCTGGAAGAATCCTATTTCAAATATTTTAAGAACCAGTGTTATGTGAAGAATGTAGAGATATTTTTTAAGCCTCCTAAGGGCCGCAACGTTGTTTATGGTGAAGACAAAATTGGATCAATTGCAGTACGCACAGATGTTTATGCAATTATTCTTCCCGCCCTCCATACGCGATTCGAACGGGAAGGACCCATAACATTTCGAACCGTGTTAAGTAGCGTCTTCAATGCACTCCACAGTGGTTAGCAGAGTATATATGAAGATAGAGATGTTGATGTAGACTCGTCCACATAGATGCGTGGGTTTGCACGTCGCTTCCAGGATTCGGGGAGGCACGCCGTCCCCTTCGTCCCCTTATCGGGTCCACCCGGCAGATTCACGGCGAGGGGCGGTGTACCGGCCACCCTGGATGTTGTTTTTAGGCGGTTTCCCACATCGCACTAGGTGAATACAGGGCTGGTACACAGACAAGAAGAGCACTTGGCCACACATTGCCAAGATCATTGCCGCCCCGTACAGGTAAGGGATATCAAGAGGAAAAAGAAGAAAAATGTAAATATGATATAATATGCAACGAGTGAATGGTTGCAAATCGACCTCATAATGTATGCAACAGTCCCTTGAAAAACACAATTAATTTGTTCCACCAGAACATCAGGTGATTGAAAAATAAAATAGATGAGCTTCTTGTATGACTAGAAGATATGGAAGATTCTGAAGTGATAGGTGTTCTGTGTCTCTGAACACTTCATGTGCACAGGGATAGGAAAGTTAAATATCAGGGGTTATAGACTAGGGTCTTATTCGTGTAGAGCTGACGTGGAAAAGAAGGAGTACCAACGTATGTAAAATGGCGATAACATGAAAAATATCGAAACAAATACTTTCTGTATAGATCAGAACCTAGAAGCATGTCCTTGTCATGTGTTACTGAGGAATACTCGTCTGGAAATCGTAACAGTCTGCAGATCCCCTCTAGGAAACTTTGAGATATTGATGAGAAACAGAGAGACATTATTGAGCTTCATCTGAGACAAGAAGAAACAGTTTTAGTTTGTGGTGATTTCAATGTATACTTCTTAAAAAATAAGAAGAGGAATCGTTATTTGGGATTCAAATTTCCAACACGTATGCCGAAACACTGTAGCACATCGACTGATAACATTTCTAAAGGTATTGCTCAGTGTGAAGCAATTTGTTAATGGACTATCTGATCACACTGAAATGTTAATGCAAATAAGCAACAAAGGAATTTATAGCCCTGAATAAAGTTCGAAAAAAGCACTGAGATTTGTTATAGAGAATAGGATAATGTAATGTCAATAAACAACAAAGGAATTTACAGCCCTGAATCAGGTTCACACAAAGCATCGAGTCTTGTTGAAGGTTTAGGATACACTACTTTAAGAGTAAGTTAAAAGAGGTGGTGTGGGATGAGGTATATATAGAAAGAGATGCTAATTTCGAACTCAGTTTCTCGCACCGGAAACTTGTGTAAATGTATTTGAATAGGAGAACTAAGATCTCCCACTTACCAAATAGAATGCCAATAGTAGTGCTGCATAATTCTAACATTGTACCTAAGGAGATATCATAATAGGAGTCCCACAAACGGAGACTTTCCACCTAATATGCATCAAGCAGAACTGGTACTTTTGGAACACAGTACTAATATTACAATAAATCTCAATAGAGATAAATCTGCAAGAGTGATTGTTTAGGATGACTTTCAAAGAATTGTTAAGTGTTTCTCTGAAAACAGACTCTCTTGAGAAAATACACTGTATTCAGTTCTGTACTACACGTAAATGCTTTGTAAAACTGCTGTAGGACATTAACAGAATTCACTAAAAATAGTAGAATGCTACTGGAACTCGATGAAACGTAGTACAGAACAGCTCAAGAAATTAAGTCCAGCCACGTTTTGCTCTTCGTATAATTGCTTGTCTTGGAAACAAGCGAACCTACCTCCTGACATATTTCGCATATTTCCACACAATAATGTCTTATGAATATGTTCTGGGGTCACTCACCAATTAGAAATGGTGTGTTGATTGCAAAAAGCGAGAAATAAGAATAATATGCGGAATTCATCTGGGGTCATGGTGTAGGGACTTTTTCAAGGAGTGAGGCAATGTAACTGCACCACCACAATATAAATATTCGCTAATGAAATTCATCGTAAATAATCCATCACAATTTGAGAAGATACCTATAATATTAGAGGAAAAAATGACAGTTAGTACCCATTCTTAAAGCTGTCAATGACTTAGAAAGGCGTTCAATATGTAGCCACATAAATTTTTGATCATTTGGCCAATAGCGTAAAACGTTTCACAGGTAGAAAATCAAGTTTAAATCTAACCTAAAATTGTTTATTATAGACAACTCCTTCCACACCATGAAATAATTTCTATTTAAAAACTAGTAACTTAAACACTTGTTTTTAAGTATAATTGCAGGAGTAGGTCTAAAAAATCACCTATAAGTATCCTGAAAACTGATTCGTTCTACACCATTTCCATAACAAATCTTGGAAGGGATCTATGGGACATTAACTAACAAACTACGTTGCATGGCGGAGGTTAAGCTGTACTACTGCTAGTAATTACTTTTCCTTTTCCACTTGAAAATGAAGTGCGAGAAAAACGACATACTATGTACTTCCATACGAACACTGATTTCTTTCATCTCGTCTCCGCTGTCATTTCGGATGATCTATGTTGGCTACAGTGGACTCGCTCTGAAACCTATCGCAAATGCTGTTTCTCCAAACTATGTCAACAGTGCTTCACGAAAAGAGCGTCGTCTTCTCTGAAGACATTCCCCTTTTAAGTTCACGGAGCATTTCGTAATTTTAGCTAGTTGATCGAGGCTATTGGTACCGAATCTAGCAGCATTCCTCTGAGTTGCTTCGACGACTTCCTTTAATCCTCCCTGGTGGGGATCCCTAACAGACTAACGAGCTTCAACAATGGATTGCACAAGTGTTGTGTACGTGGTCTCTTATACATGAGCTACATTGTCCTATTATTCTTCCAATAAACTGTAGTCGACTGTTCGTCTTCCCTACTACGGACCTTATACTCTCGTTCCATTTTATGCTGCTTCCTACGTTACGACCGGATATTTAACAGACAAGGCTGTGTCAAGCAGCGTATCACTGGGTTCGAACATTACAGGTTTGTTTTTCTATTCATCAGCATTGACTTACACTATTTTACATTTAGAGGAAGCTGCCATTCAACGCCACAGCTAGAAATTCTATGCAGATCTTCATCTATTCTCATAAAATTACTCAACGACCACGTCTTCCCCTGCACTGCAGTGTCATCAGGAAACATCCACAGACTGCTGCTCACCCTTATCTGAATGATGGATATACGTATAGACAACAAGTGCAGTCATATCAGACTTCCCTGGGGCTATCTTGCCGATGCTCTTGTCTGTGATGGACAGTCACCGTCCAGAAAGACGCCCTGGAACCTGTTATTTATAAGGTATTCTATCGATTCACATATCTGAGAACCTACACTGTGAGCTCGGATGTTTGTCAACTGTCTGAAACGAGTCCATCGCCTCGTTTCACGTAACCTGATTTACTTAGTCTCTAGTACATCATTTTTTTTTGCGCATTTATCTAGTCTGCCATGCTACTTTCCATCCGGTCAAGACTGTACTAAAACTCTGGAGAAATGATGGACCGAGGTCTTTGCTTTAGTTAACTTGCCTCTGAGGATACTGTTTTTCTTTCATCCTGTACTCCATGGTTGATCCCCATTGAATGATTGTGTGGGTGTTTGGAAAAGAAAGCATACGAGGCAGATAAGGGACGTGTTCTCATAAGGGTGTAAAAGCTAGGCATGGGGCGAAGGAGTTAGTTGGGCATTTTAAAATCAGTCTCTCCACACCACTTTCTAAAGAGAGAAACCGTGTTCTATTTAGCGTCGTTTAAGACATGGAAGAGAAAGAAACAGGTCATGATGAAGAGGAAAAGCTAAGTCTGTTGCGAGAGAGATGGTTGGACATTTCAAATTCAACAATCTCTCCCCACCACCTCTCTTAAGCAGAGGAGCGTTTTTCAGATATTTCTTGGCTGGTCGGTAAGTTGTGTCTGATCGTAGGAGAAATATATCAAAACGTGTTAATTTTGTGCTTTGTCGTTTTCAATTCCTTTTGCTTTATGATGAGGAAGTATTTGTGTTAATTATTCCATTTAACAGTATTTTTTGGCGTACTCGTGAAGATGTTATGAGGTGAACTTTGATCACCACAGTTTTCAGTTATATGTGGGTAGTTCTCTGGTAGTTGATTATTGTCTGAGATCCCTAATTGCGATTTCCTTTAAAAGTAATCAATATTTTGTGTGACAAGGATTAGGCTTATCTCCTTTCAGTGGTTTCCTGTTGTTCGTTTAGTGAGTTTTCGCGTTGGCATCAGTTCGTGATTCTCACGTTACTAGTTATTGTCACAAGCCAGTGAATGAAGCTTGGAATATCGAACAGATTGAGTTCCTATATACTGGGAGTATTTTGGCATAACAACGATTTTAGGAATTTGTAAGAGTTTCGTGGAACTCCAGTTCCCTCCAGGCTGCGCTCAGTCCCCACTCTGTTACCGTTGTATAACATTAGTCAACAGTAAATAATCATATAGCACGCTTTCTGTTTGTATTTTTGATTAATGTGGGAGAATGAGACCGCCTTTCCTTCATCACACCCTTTATGCACTGAGCGGAGACTACCTTTCCTGTCGTTTTAAATTTCTGTCCCACTACATCTAAACCACGATGCGTGTGGTGACCATTTGATGTTTACTATGATAGTTCTGATTTAAAATATAAAGCTTCATTGAAGCGCTTATAGTTGTTCTAAGAAAGAGGAATAAAATGTCGGTTTTGAAAATTACAGCTGCGTTTCAACATTTACATAAAAATGTCCCAAGAACTCCTGAGATTTTCCACACATCGCAACTCTTTTTAATATGAAAGAATGAGTGATGTCCTTTCAGTGACAGACCATATCGAAATCGACTTATGTGGAATAGGGTCGAATGTTGAATGCAGTCTGTTAGGTCACTTTTCAGCACTGTTGGTAGTAAGATGTTATTGCGTTGCACGGAACTAGATTAACAGTCATCACGAGTCCAGCAGGCAAGGGATAAGAGGTGAGGGGACAAAGCAAATACAGTTAAATAAGAGAAGGGTAATCTTTCAAGTCTGCAGTGTTCCACTATGTCAACCACACCCATTTCGGAAATAAGGAATATGGAACAGCTTCTAAAACGTCAGGCTATATGTGTTGAACAAGAGAACTGCATCTGGTTAGCCTTCTGAAACGACCACCCTTCATATTTGTGTCGTTTCACCTGAGAGAAGGTACTCTCTACTAAGACGGCCTTAACGTGAGTTGACATGCGTCACACAACTTTAATTTTTGTGTAACGTCTAGAGTTAACACAGGTTGTACTTTGTATTGATCACTCAGTTACATGTTCCATAGATAATTTAAATGATTTTTTTGTTTAAATGATGTGGAACGAGTCGGTTTTCAGATAATGGACACATGATTAATGGTACGCCGGCTGGAGTGGGCAAGCGGTTCTAGGCGCTACAGTCAGGAACCGCGCGACCGCTGCGGTCGCAGGTTCGAATCCTGCCTCGGGCATGGATGTGTGTGATGTCCTTAGGTTGGTTAGGTTTAAGTAGTTCTAAGTTCTAGGGGACTTATGACCATAGATGTTAAGTCACATAGTGCTCAGAGCCATTTGAACCATTTTGAACATGATTAATGTAAACATTAATGAAGATCGTTTTAGTCCTACTAATGAAATTTCAATTAAAAACTTGTTTCTGTTTTGCAGGCTATCGATATTGCAATAAAAGTTGATCCATGCAGTAGATGAAGTTATCCAAGAAGGATGATTTTAGGATACATTTAAATTCTCCTTTACTACCTGTGAGATGTTTTATGGTTTTGGGCCAATGAACAAAAACTTGAGTTACTCTATACTGCACTCCTATTTGATCCACTGACAGGTTCAATAACGGTTAATAAAGCTCATTTTTTCCTCTAGTATTGTAGATATGAACATCACTGCTCTTCTCAAATTGTGACAGATTACTAATGACGAATTGCGTTAGCGAATATATGTATTGAGATGGTACAGTTAAATGCTTAACTCATACATGACGACCGCGGGTGGACACCACATATTGTTCTTACTGTTCGCTTTTGTGCAATCAGTATTTTATTTATAAGTGGTGACCTGGTCCACAAAACTATTCCATTAGGCATTACTATCCAAAATATGTCAGGAATCAGATTGGTTTGTTTCCAAGACTTGCAATTATACGAAGAACTGAAGTTAGTGAACTTAATGTTTTGAGCTGTTCAGTAATATCGTTCTTCAAGTTCAAGTTTTCGTAGCACGAATTCTTCCGTATTTTATGACTCCTGTTCATGTGTTACATCAGTTTTTACCATGCCTTTACTTTTGTGAATAACTGAATTTGGTGTGTTTTCTCAAAATTAAACAGGAGAATATTTTCAACGAAGCACTTAATAATTCATTCAAAATTTTACTAACAATGTCTTCTGGGCCATTTTCTCTAATGGGATTTATTAAAACGCTATTGCCGTCAGCAAAGAGTACCAATTCTGCTTGATGCATGTTAACTGGTCTTCCTTTGTGGGATTTCCTTTGTGATTTATTCCCAATCACTAAAATTGTCACTTGTTTCAACAATATTACAGTTACTGTGCACTAGTACTTGTATTGTGTTTGTTAAGTGTGATTCAGACCATTTGCACGTGAACTGTGAATTCCATAAAACTTAAGTTTTTGTAAGAATGCAGCACGATCATCGCAGTCAAACGTCTTGGAAATAACATAAAAATACCAACAGCGGTATTTTATTTATGGCAGATAATATTTGCTGAGCGAATGTATGAATAGCATTCTCAGAGGAGCAACCCTTCTGGAAACGAAATTATGAGTTGCTAAGTAAATTGTTTCTACCTGAACGTGAGGTAACTTTTGAGTACGTTTCTTTTTCGAGGATTTTGGAAAAATACATTAGCAAGGAAACTGATCGACAATTATTTAAGTCCTTCCTGTCACCTTTCCTATATAGAGGTTTAAGTATTCCGTATTTTAAACCGTCTGGAAAAATTCGTTGTATGGACAGTACTTATTAAGTTAGAACAACTTCTCAGAATTGTGTTTGAAATACCATGAACAGCGAATGAACTTTTGTTTTTCAGAATTTTTATAGTAGTTCAGTGACGTATGTGTTGCGGCTTCTAGTTGTATAAAGTTTTGTGAAATGACATTTTTATTACATTTTTTGAACCATTAAATTGTATTTTTGCTGCTTTATTTAGAAAGTGATGATTAAAATGACTTGCCAGTTGAGAAATATCAGTCACAACAATTTCATTTACTTTAATTTTTGTGGTATCTTCTACACTGACTGGTAGACCTCTCTTCCTTTGCACAATACCGCATATAGTTTTAATCTTATTATCTGCATCATTAATTTCTGTCAACACTTGCCTATTACAGGACCTCTTAATGATTTTCCTTAAAATATCACACTGTATTTATGCTATTTAATTTTCTACTGTCGAGGAGTTCTTTTCCTTAGTTCTGCCATTGCTACGTCATCATTTGTACGGGATGGACAAAAACAGCTTGGAAAGTTCCACGGGACATCATAAATGTTATTATCAGTGTGTCGTTTTCACTTATTATGAATGATTGTCACATATAATTCGTACAAAAACAAACATAATTTTTATTGTTCTGGGATTTTGATGTTTCATCACAATGAAATCCGTAAGTTAGAAAATCCATCGCAATTTTCTACAGATTTTCTCCAGCAGAGGAAGTCAATATGCTAAATGTAACTGACCCACAGTCGGTGTGGTATTTGTTCAAGCGTTTAAAATACATGTTATCAACCGTTTTTATTCGACAAATTAAAGACCTTCAGACTGTCTTAAAATTAATAGCTTCAGGACTGTGAACTTGCTTTTACGATTATACGAAAGGCCATAGGGTTCCTTATACTGCCCCTTACAGAAACTACAAAATTCTGGGCCAACAGATGACGATCCACTTCTCTCTATCCGTTATAAGTTATTGCCGTTCCAGTAAATTTAATCTTCACTAGCTGATTCTCGACAGATGGAGGAACTATTGCGCATTTTATTGTAGAAGGGATAGTTTGTCTAGAATGTAGTCCAGTTTTCCCCATGAAACATTAGTCTATGAAAAATAATGCATTTAAATATGAAATGACTCAACATAATTCGCTATGGATAGACGTCTATATTGTAAATGATAAACGCTGCGATGATTCAGAGTCAACATATGTAGGTAGACTTATTTGTTGATTATAAAGATGAAAGCGAGATGCCAGTCCCATGGTCGAGCCAATCACAAATCTAATTATATTAATCTGTAGTTTCAAATGCTTTCCAAATTTGTCACTGTAATGTTTGTGTTTGTTTGCTGGATATGGGTGCTCCAAATAACTACCATTTTTTGCATAACTCAGCTGGAGATTTGCCTCTGTCAGACAACGAAGGAAAAGCAAAGGCAACGAGTGGTGACTTGGATGAACGTACAGAAGACGAACATTGGCGTAGAGAAATGTAGCCTTCTCAGTTTACACATCTAATAGAATCGTATTGTCCAATACTGAACCGATGTTTGGAAGATTTCCCTGACTATTTTTGGAACAGTGTCTGGGAGTGGACCATTGTGCATAAGGAGTCCAGAGAAGAAGCTGTGATTATTTTTTTTAACAAAGCAACTAAACGTGGATGTTAACTATGAAGAGGTAATATAAGTCGTGTAATAAAGGAAGTACTAGGATCAGCAGATAGACACCGAAGTCTAGTGAAAACCATTTGAGAGACTGACCATGTGGCGAAAATAAGGAAATCTAGGACGCTAAATGTTAACTTCCTTATTTAATGTCGTTATTTCTGAGACGGAGACAAGGATCAAGCACGAGTTATTATTTTTTGATCGTGTGGTAAGAGCGGAAGGGCAAGTATGCCATTCCTGGCTTAATCTGGTTGACAAGACACATTGTAATTCGGACCTAAGGCTTATTTGATACCATGAGAATGATGTCGGAAGCGACCAGAATAAAAGAAGCTGCCCCCCTATAGGAAGACAGTTATGGTGAGAGTCCTGGCGCCATGTCTACGGGTGTACCAAGCAGGGGCTTTGAAACCTAGATGATGACGATGATTATGATGATGTTTGGTGTGTGGGGTGCTCAACTGCGCGGTCATCAATACCTGTACAAACTTTCAATTTTTACACAGCCCTATTTTTTACACAGTGCAATATAGCCACTGTCACGAATGATAATGATGAGGATGAAATAATGAGGCCAACACAAACACCCAGTCCCCGGGCAGAGAAAATCTCCAACCCGGTTGGGAATCGAACCCGGGACCTCGTGATCCAGAGGTAGCAACGCTAGCCACTGGACAACGAACTGCGGACTTTGACACCTAGAGCTGTGGATACTTTTAAGATTCCGTTATATTGGTTACATTTAGTGTGATGGTGCCAACATTATTCCGCGACATATATAAGCGCATTGCACTTGGTTCTTTTTCTTTATGGACAATAATAAACAAGCACTACTCAGGGGGATGAAAACACATGTTACTTGTCAGGAGAATTATCTTATTGCAATGTCTGCCACCTTAATTCACCATCACTTTGAACCCTAATTACACTCAATTGTCATAAGAGATAATTAAAACTCGCGCTGTTTACAACATTTGTCAGCCCTATGTACGTTTTTCTCTAGGCGTCGCAGCCCTCAGCCTAGCCATGCCTTTCTGTCAAAACATTCTGGAATCTATTTTCTCGAAGGTCAGTCAGTCAGAGGCCACAAAAAGCAATGCGACAAGTGTTCAGTAAGAGCGTGCCCTCAACAACCAATAGCAGACAAGAAACGTGTATTTCGGTCGCTTCGTGGGTTAAACTACACATTACAGTTTCCATATATCGCATTATTTGGGTTGGGTGACTGCCTCTAAATAAGGCAACCACATGTTTCAAATTTGGCAGTTCTGGCCATATCCCCAAATAGTAAAAAATATTGCAAGGTGCCCTAAAACAGCTGTCGCAAGGAAAGGTCCCTCTGGATAAAAGAGGCGAATCACAACGGACTTAGGATTATTAAAGTCTGATCAGTCATCTCCAGTCTGGAAAAGGAATACAGGAATCCAGCTCTGTTGTCCCACGCGCCAAGAGAACGTCCTAAGTCATGGCAGGGAATTATATGTTATAGTATGTCCACTCGAAATGTTACATTTTACTCGCCTGAAAATGGTTATAGAAATGAACTTGCAGAATAGTGATAAAGACCAAATAAAAGGCTATTTTAATGCAGCTAACGACAACCAGTGCGACTGGTTGCTACCTTCACTGTTCCCTACAGAAATAAACCACCACACCACTCTAAATACCCTTGATAATCCAACCCAGTGTGTATCTAAGGTTTTTAAAAATATTACTCATTTTATTGGTTTTGCCTGTGACTGCCTACCCCTTTAGCGAATTACATTGTTGTTTAACACATTTTTGTTATATTTGCAATGAATTTTCGAGATATCTCATTCTTTCTTAGGTACATACGACCACTTCAAAGAACAAAACACTATGTACTGCCTAATTTTTATGTTGATGATGTTAAAAACTGGCAGTCATTTTCTCTCGTTCATGGTGTTTATGCCGTTCGACAATGGAAATAAATAACTAGTACTCTAATAGACATTAACACTATATACAAACCACCAATATAATAAAAATGAGTGCAGACGGATTTTTCATCTGGTACTAGATCTTGGTGTGCGCGTTTTGGTCAGTCACGCAATGTGGTTGCGGTGACTTGGTATCTTCGCATCTTGAAACTTCGGAATGAAAGTCAGTCTCTTGAAAGTATCGTGATATGTGAACACAAATATTCTGCTGTCGGACAATATTCGTGACATTTGTGGGTAGAGATATTCGTAGTTTCATGTCTGCCTTGCATATTGGAAACAATCGTGCAGTACGTGATTTAGACCCGCTGTGCCTAAAGGGTAATCATCGCAATATGGAGAGCTTAAAACTTTAACTCCGTGGTAAAATACACTCCTGGAAATGGAAAAAAGAACACATTGACACCGGTGTGTCAGACCCACCATACTTGCTCCGGACACTGCGAGAGGGCTGTACAAGCAATGATCACACGCACGGCACAGCGGACACATCAGGAACCGCGGTGTTGGCCGTCGAATGGCGCTAGCTGCGCAGCATTTGTGCACCGCCGCCGTCAGTGTCAGCCAGTTTGCCGTGGCATACGGAGCTCCATCGCAGTCTTTAACACTGGTAGCATGCCGCGACAGCGTGGACTTGAACCGTATGTGCAGTTGACGGACTTTGAGCGAGGGCGTATAGTGGGCATGCGGGAGGCCGGGTGGACGTACCGCCGAATTGCTCAACACATGGGACGTGAGGTCTCCACAGTGCATCGATGGTGTCGCCAGTGGTCGGCGGAAGGTGCACGTGCCCGTCGACCTGGGACCGGACCGCAGCGACGCACGGATGCACGCCAAGACCGTAGGATCCTACGCAGTGCCGTAGGGGACTGCACCGCCACTTCCCAGCAAATTAGGGACACTGTTGCTCCTGGGGTATCGGCGAGGACCATTCGCAACCGTCTCCATGAAGCTGGGCTACGGTCCCGCACACCGTTAGGCCGTCTTCCGCTCACGCCCCAACATCGTGCAGCCCGCCTCCAGTGGTGTCGCGACAGGCGTGAATGGAGGGACGAATGGAGACGTGTCGTCTTCAGCGATGAGAGTCGCTTCTGCCTTGGTGCCAATGATGGTCGTATGCGTGTTTGGCGCCGTGCAGGTGAGCGCCACAATCACGACTGCATACGACCGAGGCACACAGGGCCAACACCCGGCATCATGGTGTGGGGAGCGATCTCCTACACTGGCCGTACACCACTGGTGATCGTCGAGGGGACACTGAATAGTGCACGGTACATCCAAACCGTCATCGAACCCATCGTTCTACCATTCCTAGACCGGCAAGGGAACTTGCTGTTCCAACAGGACAATGCACGTCCGCATGTATCCCGTGCCACCCAACGTGCTCTAGAAGGTGTAAGTCAACTACCCTGGCCAGCAAGATCTCCGGATCTGTCCCCCATTGAGCATGTTTGGGACTGGATGAAGCGTCGTCTCACGCGGTCTGCACGTCCAGCACGAACGCTGGTCCAACTGAGGCGCCAGGTGGAAATGGCATGGCAAGCCGTTCCACAGGACTACATCCAGCATCTCTACGATCGTCTCCATGGGAGAATAGCAGCCTGCATTGCTGCGAAAGGTGGATATACACTGTACTAGTGCCGACATTGTGCATGCTCTGTTGGCTGTGTCTATGTGCCTGTGGTTCTGTCAGTGTGATCATGTGATGTATCTGACCCCAGGAATGTGTCAATAAAGTTTCCCCTTCCTGGGACAATGAATTCACGGTGTTCTTATTTCAATTTCCAGGAGTGTACAAACTAACACCCGTCTCCATTTGCATTCTTATGATTAATGTTGTATGTCGCATTGAGGGTTTTAACTTTAAAAAATTATGTTTCTTTTAGGAATGGGTGACGGAATCTTTGCGACCATATGAGAGGTTTCCCAGAATCGCAGCCATTCATCTGACGTCCCTTTCATTTCAATGGTTACGAAGGCTGCATAAGATACACTGCCCGGTCACATTAATTTAACCACCTGTCGCAAGCCTGAATATCCATCTTCTGCAGTACAGACCGCCGCTAGACTAAAGGAAGAGAGGGGTCAGTGAGGTTCTGGAAGGGACCGACAGGGATGTGGAGCCACGCCGACTGCAGTGCAGTCTCCAGCTGCTCTAGGTTTCTAGGTTGAGGATCTATGGTGCAAACAGGCCGATCGAGATAGCCCCACAGATTCTCGATTGGTCTTAAATTCTGGGAATTTAGTGGCCAGGGGAGTCAGGTAAACTCATCCTATTGCTCTCTGAATCACGCACGTACACCGTGGGGTGTGTGACACCTTACACTGTCCTACTGGTCCATGGCATCGAGCCCAGAGCCGAGGGAAAAAAAATCCGCTCTTCGTCGCCGATGAACAGGAAGAAACATGGGGCATGAACGAGTCACCTTCTGCGGAGGCCCGTACTCAGGAAAGTTCGCTGAACATTTGTTGAGGAGAGACTGCTGGCAGGCCCCCTTGGTTCAACTGCTCAGCTGTCGCACGCCTGCTGGGCCACGAGCTTTACGCAGCTGCCGCTCACTCCTGTCATCTACGACCCGTGGTGCGCCACAGTTGCCTCAGCGACGGCTTTGGACAGCGTCATTTTTCTATGCACGGTATCCTTTAACTACGAGAGGACGTGAGAAGCTCACAAACTTATCCGTTTCGGAAATGCTTCCACCCTTGGCCCGAACGCCAATGATCACGCGCTTTGGAAAATAAGATAAATCGTTCGGTTTCCGCATTAGGAGAACGACTACGCTGTTTTCCACCTCACCGCGACATGATTTCTATACTCTCCAACGCTAGTGCTGCCATCTGTTATCTCTGAGGTGTTATAGGACATTGACGTTGAACCTGGGTGGAGATCACTTTCATGCGATTGGACAGTGTAAATGAACAAAGAAAGTATTACGTCTGTTATACTATTGTTTGCTAATCGGTCAGTTATATCACTGTGTATGGTTCCAGAATTCGCTATGACACAGGGAAGTTGCGCTATTTTGTGCTGTTCAATAGACCGTTATTAGAGTGGCCGGCACGAAAGTAGAGTCCTCAAGTTCACAGCCACTGCCTGTCGCCAACAGGGGCTGCGGGCTGTGATTAGCCCGCCTCTCGGCTTTGTTGCCATGTAGGTACCGTTAGCGGTGCGGTAGGTCAGAGCAGCTGAAAGCTGAGTGTTACAGTACTATATCGAGTGTTCACCTCTGATCTCACTGTCTTACTATGTTTAGAAATGTGCTTTGGCGTGTGTTCGGTGGTGAACAAGAATGCAGGAGCAACGGCCTACTTGTAATACTCCTCTGGTCGGTATGCGTGTAAAGGACGGAAAGACATTCTTAACAGTCGAAAATTATCATATCGAATGTACTCAAGTTTTTTACCGATCTGCCGGACAATGAAGAAGCGAGGAATAACTTAAATTTTGCGAAAATTCGTGAGCTTACTGCTAAAGCGTGTGGTGTCTCCAAGTCAACTGTAGGCCGTATTAGCAAATCTGTGTCATTGGCAGAATCTCCAGACATGAATGAGTGTTTCTGTTCTCCAAGAAAGGGACACGAACGTGAACGGAAATCAACCGACTTGGACGATTTCAACAAAGTGGCCGTTGGATATTACGCCAGAGGAGAGTAGCCAAAGGTAAAAAAAATACTGGTTGACATCTATGAAAAAATTAATTACTCGGGCTCAGAGACCTCCGTTCTTCGTCTGCTCCGCTCCCTTGTTTTGCGCTTCTAGAAGTGTAATGACGAACGGAATTTCTTAATGGAACACAGAGACATTGCAGCAGCAAGAACGAAGTATTTGCATGCAATGAACTTCTTGCGTGCTGAAGACACCAGGCCTGTAGCGTACATGGATGAAAATTGGGTTTCACAGAACCATACCAGTAAGTATATAACGCACGACTCCAAATGAAATGGCGGTTTGAAAGTGCCTACTGGTAGAGGTGGCCGATCAATCATCGGCCACGCTGGTTCATTGACCACAGGCTTCATACCAGAGGCCAAATTTGTTTTTCGTGGTGGGAAAAGTTCTTGCCAATCCGATTATTATTCAGAAATGAATGGAGATGTCTTTAAAAATTGCTTTATTCGACTATTGTCTGCGCTGGAAGAAGGGTCAATTATCGTGATGGATAACGCCAGCTACCACTCCATTCAGATAGAAAAGCTGCCACGTTCAAAGTGGCGCAAGGCAGATATTATGGAGTGGTTAAAGAGAAAGGATGTTTCATTTCCAGTTGAAGAAAAGAAAGGTGAACTCCTGTCTAAGAAAGAAAACGTGGGTGCCAAAAAGATTTGCGAATTGGATCAACTGGCAAACGAAATGGGACACCAAGTGCTACGTCTACCACCGTATCTCTGCCGGTATAATACCATTGTATTACGTTAATATGACAAAGGATAGTATCCGACGGCTAGAGAAACACAGCGTAATGTCAGTAATAAAACTGATTAAGCTGGCCAGTCACTTTAATGCACTGTCTTCTCCAACCACTTGGTTTTTAATTCAGAAACTGTAATGATGAACGAAACTTGTAACACAAGACAGGTTCAAAATAGTTCAAATGGCTCTAAGCATTATGGGCCTTAACACTGAGGTCATCAGTCCCCTAGATGAAAACTACTTAAACCTAACGATATCACACACATCCATGCCCGAGGCAGGATTCGAACCTGCGACGGTAGCAGCAGCGCGGTTCCGGACTGAAGCGCCTAGAACCGCTCGGCCAAAGAGGCCGGCCACACGACAGGGACATTGCATTAGTAAGAACGAGGTTTTCGTGTACCAAGCTCGTATTGTGTGCTGAGAGTAATAGGGTTATAGCAAATTTAGATGAAACTTGTGATTCAGAAAACCTTCCGAACAAATATTTTGCTCGACATCAGTGAAAATATTGGGTTCAAAATAACTACATTTAGTTTTGCGTAGCGTATATTGGCGTTCTGAGTGGATGCAATGACGAAGGATATGTATTAGCAGCTAGTAAAATATTTTCGGGAAGTAGGGAATATTCTCGGTCATATTAAAGCGAGCCGTCCGAACAAACTCTTGGCGACGGACTACAACGACTCCCACGCAGCTACGCACGGAATATCGCGGAAGTAATTTGCCTCTGTACGTGACACGATCCAATAAAGATGTCTGAACTGTTCCCAGCCGGCCGAAGTGGGCGTCCGGTTCTAGTCTGGAACCGCGAGACCGCTACGGTCGCAGGTTCGAATCCTGCCTCGGGCATGGATGTGTGTGATGTCCTTAGATTAGTTAAGTTTAACTAATTCTACGTTCTAAGGAACTAATGACCTCAGAAGTTGAGTCCCATAATGCTCAGAGCCATTTGAACCAATTATTACCAAAAATAATTTTGTAGTTTTCTCAACAACTTTCTCGCTGGAAGTTTCTTCGCATTCCTACAGAACGAAAATTAATCAGCGACTACATTTTTTGCTACGCTGTCGCCACAGTTTCACACCTGTTATAATATTATATTTTTTATCTCAAAATTCTTTTATGTTTCCGAAATAAAAGACAGAGTATAAGCATCTATAGACTTTGGGAATGTTCATATTTTTTTTCAGTCCAGTTATATTAGTGATTCTGTTACTACCACAGGTTGAAGTAAAAAATTAATTTCCTCCAACATTTCTTGTAACTTCAGTTTTCATTTTTTTTCAGTAGCAGCTAGTGAGAATTTTCTTTTGGAAAGTACTCCATCATATTCTAGGCTAAAAATAGAGTTGCGTAACAATTTTTTTTTTTAATTTTGGGAACATTTGAAATTGTCACTATAAAAAAACTAGCAATGCGGTAAGACGGCGAGATGACCTTGCAGCCCTATTTTTGTGCTGGCCGCCATAGTTCCTGTACATTGAAGAGAGAATAGGTAGGTTTCAAGTTCCAGGTTTAATGTTCTGGTTTTCTAAGGCCGCTCTTCTACACTAAGGGAAACAAAAGCGCAACACAAAAATATAACTAATGAAGCGTAATGCAGTTTAGATGACAGATTTGTCTAGGTGAGATATTTAAATGATTAACATTGCAAACGTGAGATAAGACATTCCAATGTGAAATTCTGGCGTATTAATAACCAGTGCCAGAATTTAAATACAGGCACGCGAACTTGTATGCACTGAGTTGTACAGGTGCCGGATGTTAGTTTATGGGATGGATTTCCGTGCCTGTTGCACTTAGTGAGTCAATACAGCGATGATTAATGCTGCTTGTGAATGAAGTAGAATTGTGCCACATATGCTGCATTGGAAACGGATCTGGTGATCGAGAAGACCAAGACAACACCTCGACACTTTATGGAACATATTGGGTTACAACAGTGGTATGTGAGCAAGAGTTATGCTGTCGGAAAACACCCGCAACAATGCTGTTCATGTATGGGACCAGAACACATCGAATCACCAAATTTACGTAAAAATTTGCAGTCAGAGTTCGTAGGATAACCACGAGGCTGCTCCAGTTGTTATACGACATCGGACCCTCGATCGTACCTCTAGGTGTAGGTCCAGCGTGTCTAGCATGCAGACAGGATGATAGCAGGACCTCAACTGGCCTTCTCCTAACCAACATAAAGCCATCACTGGTACCGAGTGAGAACCAGCTTTCATCAGGAGACACAACAGATCTCCAAAATGTACTCCAGTCATGTCTCTCTTGACACCACTGACGTCGCAAATGGCGCTGGTTTTGGGTCAATGGAATGCACTCTACAGGGTGTCTGGTTCGGAGCTGACCTTCAAGTAACCGAACTGCAACAATTCCTTGTGCCACTGTGGTCCCAACTGCTGCTCTAACTGCTGCTGTAGATGCAGTACGATGCGCCAGAGCCGTACGAAGAACACGATGGTCTTCCATCTCGGTAGTGCCACGTTCCCGTCCAGAGCCCGGTCTTCTAGCAACCGTACATTCTCGTGCCCACCGCCTTCACCAGTCACGTACAGACAGTGACCATGTTCCTTCCAAGTCTTTCAGCTTCTCATCGCCCTATTACACGACCACGTTCAAACGCTGTGAGGCGTTGACAATGGTGTCTTTGTCACCTTAAGGGGCTCCGGAACGCCCTATACTTGCAATGTTAAAATAACGCTTATAAATTACATCTTTCCTCACAAAGTATTTGAGATAGGAAGTTGAACTTTTTACAGATTATTTATTGGAATATGGGCTACAACTTAACACAGGGATTTTACAAAATTTTAGTTCAGTTATTAAAGATGATTTTTTTTCAATTCTAATGAAAATTCACAACATTTTTTTGCAATTTTTTACTTATATATTCAAAAATATACAGTTTTTTGGAAAAAGGCTGTGTTAAATTATGCAGAAGGTACTTTGTAACATTTACTGAAAGTTTGAAACAAATAGGTTTGGAAGATCCTTAGAAAACATGTAATTAGTATGAGAATTAAAAGTTTTGGGAATCGAGCGACAAAGATTGGATTAACTCTTTAGTGCATTCCAGGTCCATAGGATGGATTATCTTCATCCTCTGCAAACTCCTCCTCCAGCTTCCTCTTGTTCCTCCTCCTGTTTACTCTTGCTTGTATTTCTAGACTCTTTACAGCCCTGTCTGCAGCCCGAAGGCGTTCCTTGTCTAAAGCAAGCATCGCTCGTACCATGTTAGAACCTATCTTCATTCCCATATTTCTAAGTACCTAGCACCTTACAATGTTGCCATCATTGAAAGTCGCAACAGCATCATACACACCAAAGTGAAGTGTTTCTATTCCAACAAATACAGTCTTGGGGATTCTCGACCATATAACACTATTTACACTTTCATTGGGGTTTGAGTTTTTCCGTGAATACACTTTTTCAACAGTTCAGGTGCTGCTAAGTCTCTGAAAATAGGTTAGCCACAACACATACTTTATCTCACATCACTAAAATGTACCTGATGAACACGGACGTTAATAACAACACCATTTGACAGCAGTTTAACAGCGCCACAGTGGGTCACGCCCATGTAGAACACATTTAAAAAAAAAATTTAAAAATAGTTGTAGTCTTCGGAATTGAATAAATTATATATCTGCAGATTCAGAAAACGCAAAAAAGTAAAAATTGAACTTTTCATGATTTTGAGCCTTTCCGGAGCCCCTTAAAGGCATTCTTGACTAAAATCAACGCACAAAGTCCAATCTCAAAGGTAACCGTTAAGGCTTGTATTCAGCCTGATTTGTATCCTCATAGCGTCGATCTTAGCGACATTCTTATGCGAGGGACAGGAAATTCGTTTAAACATCGTCTTTGAAGTGTAGAGGCACGCCTACCAATTTTCGTTTATGTCTCACAGTTCCTTCACGGTACTGACTTTTTCTCCCCCCAGTGTATTGTCCGAATACCGCTTATAATGCGGAATATGTAAATGAATGTCTCTCTTCTTGCTAGAACTTCTACTGCAAAGTTGAACGGGTCACCGCTTTGTCGATCCTAACGTCATCGAGAGTTTCTTTACCAGGAGGAACCGCACCCTTGACGCGAGGTCTCTCGCACCCCAACGGATGTCGAGAGTCGCCCCCGTCGAGAGGTCACGGAGCGGCGCCTCCCGTGGACGGGGAAGCGCCGTGGCGGCGGCTGGGCGCTCCGCTGTTGCTGTAAGCCGGGCCCTGCAGACTCGTTACGGCGCGCACCTCCCCGCCCCCCCCCCCCCCCCCACCGCCACTCCGCTGCAGCCAATTACGGCGTCTGCCGGCTCATTAGCCGCGTCAGGGCACAATGCGTCCTCCAGGGCCCCCGCGCCGCCGCGCCGCCTATTGTTCCCGCGATCGATACGCGTTTTAGGAGCGCGCGCGCCCGCGACGGCGGCAATCAGCTCGCGAGTCGACAGAGTGCTCCCCATCTGCTACAGAAAGCTGTTCTAGGGTCCTTAGTGGCTCGCTGCTCACCTTCTACATAAACGTCTAACCCTGAGGACGACGCCAGTCTAAACAGTCCTCCCAACCGACGTGAAAAGTCACGTGGAGGAGGAGCTGGTGACGTCACAGCGTGAAATTCCACGTTCCATTGCACTGTGGAGCGTGAAATGAACAATCTGGAATGCTACACTTTTGCCTTTAGGAAACGTGGGCAGTGAGACACTACATCGTTTTACGTTACAGGCAGAATGTAAGATCCGCCATATTGCACGGTGTTAAACATCGTTCAAATGGTTCAAATGGCTCTGAGCACTATGGGACTCAACTGCTACGTTCATCAGTCCCCTAGAACTTAGAAGTACTTAAACATAACTAACCTAAGGACAGCACACAACACCCAGCCATCACGAGGCAGAGAAAATCCCTCACCCCGCCGGGAATGGAACCCGGGAACCCGGGCGTGGGAAGCGAGAACGCTACCGCACGACCACGAGATGCGGGCGTTAAACATCGTATAACGTTCGTTTTCTCTCTCATACAGTACATGGTACGAACATAAACTGTTCCAAAGCACCATAAAATTGAGCATCGCTCGAAAATACGTCGTTTTAGCTACGATTTGTTGTAATAAAATGACAGAAAACCGAGACAGGTTGGTGCATAAGTCCGTACCGTTTTCCCGTACGTTTGCGGAAACACATAACAGAGACTTTATTTGTCAATAATATCTTCTGTGGAAACGTTGTTTTGAGGCGAATAACTCGTCGAGCCATTTTCGGAGCGTGTTGTCATCCGGAAAGGAAGTTCCTTGAATGCTGTTCGACAGAGAGCGGAAAAGATGAAAATCTGAGGGTTTAAGATCGGGTGAAGAAGATGCGCGTGGAATGACTTCCCCATCCCAATGCGGGCGATCGTTATCGTGGAGTAGCACCTCTTCACGCAGTCTTCCCGTCATTCCTCTCTGACTGGGTTTGCGAGATGTCTCAGGTGTTGACAGTGAATGTCAGCGGTGATGGTTGCGCCTTGTGGAAGCAATTTGTAGTGCGCAACACCGTCGCTGTTCAGCGGATGTGTGCAGGTCTTTTTACGAGCGGTTGCTGCTTTGTTTGGGCGCAACCATTCCTTTCTTTTCCTTATATTAGCATAAAGGCACACTTTCTCATGACCAGTAACGACACAGGATCGCAATGATCGCGTTTGTTGATATGAGCAAGCAGACATGTTCGTATGACCTCCCGCTGAATTTTGTGATTTTGCCTTGGAGCATGCGGTAAGCCTACACCCATTTTTGAACCGTACCGATAACATGCAAATGTCGCACGGTGGTGGAATGACCACAGTTGACCTCATTTGGCAGTTCTCGACTACACTGATGTGGGTCATTGTGGATTACTACGTTTAAAGAAATCTTCATCTAATTCCAAATGTCTTCCTGAAAGTGAAAAGTCACTAATGTTAAAACGATCCTTCCTAAAAAAAGAAAAATATTTTGTTGCCGTGCTCTGTCCAGTAGCATTATCCCCAAACACGGCGCAAATATTTCTGGCTGTCACCCCTCTATTGAAGTCAAACAGAATAATATATCGGAAATGTTCCCTTCTCGTCTTGGAACTCCGTTTTCTCGCTTCCAAAGGTCTACTCACTATTTCCAAATAAGAAAATAACAATATGTAAACTGAAACTGCAGCAATGAGCTGACATAAAAATTGGCCATCGATAAATGAATCCATGGCAACCGGAATACCATCATAGAAAACAAAAAGAGTAAGAACTTACGCGCGTCACAATTCATATCGGTAGGTAATGGCTTCATGTAGTTGATGTTTATAGTGCCGTAACTTGTGTGCTATAAAAGTATACAGTTTCAATGTTACGCACAATGATTAATTATCAAAATCGCAACTTTATGATACAGTTTGCATATTAAATATAAAATAATTCCACTTATAGAGAGAGCCTTTAAATAGTGTGTCAACTATGGAGATGTAGGGGGACATACTTTGAAACTATAGCCCATTTGGTAGTATTGTGGGCTGCAGCCTGTGATAACAAAGGTGACAGGGTCGTGTCCATCGTTCCCATTGTTTTCACCTTTTCTTTTGTAAAATGTTCTTGGTCTTTGTTATTCATGTAATAGAAGCCGATGTTATTTATTATAAATAAAGGAGTTCCTGCGACTCTTGTTGCAAAGGAACGATTGGAATTTTATACTAGTGGTCATAAATGTTGACGTGAATGCCAGTCTACGTCAGAAAGTAAGCAAAAGTTACAAAAAAAAAAAAAATGGTTCTAATGGCTCTGAGCACTATGGGACTTAACTTCTGTGGTCATCAGTCCCGTGGAACTTAGAACTACTTAATCCTAACTAACCTAAGGACATCACACACATCCATGCCCGAGGCAGGATTCGAACCTGCGACCGTAGCGGTCGCGCGGTTCCAGACTGCAGCGCCTAGAACCGCTCGGCCACTCCGGCCGCCGCAAAACTTACAAGCTGGAAGTTGTTGCTATTGCGAAAGTTTCTGTAAGCCGGTAAATATCTGTTTCTGTGATGATGGGTACCTTCGAAGAAACTTCCTCTTCCATTCGAATGGAATTTCGGAACGGATCTCGATATTCCAATCTGCGTGAGGAAGTACGTTATTTCAGAGTTATTTACTAGTCAATGCAACATCGAGAATACGGATATAATGCCTGAGCAAACTGACATTAGACGCTATACTTTAACTATACCCGATTTAAAACCGAAAATGCGTGCAAATGCAATTGAAATAACGAGTAATTTCCTCTAGAATGTACCTCAGACCGTTGTACAACATTGTATATTCTTCCTTTACCAATAATTTGCTGTTCAAGCCACCGAAGTGTGCAGAAGCTCCCATTTGCCTCTTCTCTCTCGCTCCTTCTGCACAACTCATTATCATTATCTCCTTGAATCTCTTTAACAGTGTAAGGTTTCCAGTTTATTTTTGGCATTGAAGGAATTTAATGTGACCTTTGTATTTTCATTTGGTGTGTAACACTTCGTAACTGTTATTTGGGCATTTTTCAGAAAGATGTCTTCAATAGTAGGTATCTTGCACCACAGAATTTCTGAGACAAACGCTGTGATTTTTGTCAGTAGCACTGTCACTGCAGTAGCATTTTGCGAGAAGTAAGTTTGTGAGTGCCCGCCCGGCTAGCCACGCGATCTAACGCACCGCTTCCCGAGCGGGAAGGCGTGCCGGTCCCCGGCGCGAATCCGCCCGGCGAATTAGAGTCGAGGTCCGGTGTGCCGGCCAGTCTGTAGAAGGTTTTTTCCATCTGCCTCGGCGAATGCGGCCTGGTTCTCCTTTTCCGCCTGAGTTACACCAAGTCGGCGATTGCTGTACGAACACCGGCTCCATGTACCCATACAACGTGTAAGTAGGCTGTTTATGTTTTCTTATTGGCAACGTTACGTAGCGCTCTGTGTGCTAGTTTGCATTGTTGTCTGCCATTGTAGTGTTGGGCAGCGGCAGCTGGATGTTAACAGCGCATAGCGTTGCACAGTTGGAGGTGAGCCGCCAGCAGTGGTGGATGTGGGGAGAGAAATGGCGGAGTTGTGAAATTTCTAGTACTGGATGTCATGAACTGCTATATATATTATGGTTTTTCAACACTATTAAGGTAAATACAATGTTTGTTCTCTATTAAAATATTTCATTTGCTAACTATGCCTACTAGTAGTTAGTGCCTTCTGTAGTTTGAATCTTTTATTTAGCTGGCAGTAGTGGCGCTCGCTGTATTGCAGTAGCTTGAGTAACGAAGATTTTTGTGAGGTAAGTGATTTGTGAAAGGTACAGGTTAATGTTAGTCAGGGCCATTCTTTTGTAGGGATTTTTGAAAGTCAGATTGCGTTGCGCTAAAAAAATATTGTGTTTCAGTTTAAGCACAGTCATGTATAAATTGTTCTAAGGGGACGTTTCAACCGTAATTACTCTACCACGCAAACATTGGGGTTACACTCGTCTGGTGCGAGACGCTCCGAGGGGTTCCACTGGGGGGCGAACCGCACAATAACCCTGGCTTCGGTTTGGGCGGCGGTGGGATGAGTGGACTGTTGTGGCCTCTTGTGGGGTTGTGAACCACTGAGGGTTACTGCGGGGACGAAGCCTCTCCGTCGTTTATAGGTCCCCAGTTCCATAAAGTACAACACAAGTTGGTGAGTCACGTGTTGATCACACTACTGAGCGGTCTTAAATCTGTTAACAGAGAAAACAGATAAAGATACAGAGGACGTTTAATTTTTGAAACATCATTCGGTTAAATTTAATTTGAGAAGTGTGAAGATTTTCAGGTAATGTTATTGCTCCACTGCCTGCTCGTGCATAATATATGATGTGTATGAAGAACGGAAAGTTTTAGCAGAGGTTGTTCTTTATTGGTTCGGTTTAGCAAATGTGACTGTCGAGACACTATCAAGTAAAATTATCTGCTCACGTGGCTTGCATTCAGAAGTAAAAGATTTACCACTTCTTTACCATTTCAGTAATTATTTGGATGTAAAGTTTTAGGTGATATATTATGGACATTCTCTCTCAATTGCGAAGTCACAACAACCACATAATAATTTACTAGGTCATTTTTGAGGAACAGAAGGAGCTTCGAAACAATTTACAAATTGTCAAATGAAAATCAGTCAATAACAGGAAAGGGGAGTAGACACGATACATGATCAGTTCACAAACATCGAAAGAAAAGTTACTCGAGATAAGATGATTTCGATCATTCTCATTCAGACAATGAAGATGAATGTGGAAACTTATCGCGTTTAGGGGACTATCCTAAGGAACAAAATGACTTCTGTTGACAAAATAGCAGGTAGCCAATGTGGTGCAACAAAGGACATTTCTATATACTGAAGAATGATTGTTTCGATTACAAGCGTTTCCTGACTGTTAGAAAAATTAGAGTTTTGAAATTTTGGTAATGAAATTCATCCTCAAGCTTGTCTACACGTATTTGAAATTTAATTAACACCTAATTGACTACTTGGCCACAAATTAGAAGTCATGCGTGGATACTCAGGAAATGAACTAGCTAGAATGACGCACTCTAACGCGTGAGAACGTCGCACTTAGGGACAATTCTATCATGCATTCTAATCTGCAGAATGGTGACAGACTACATCAGATCGCGTAAAACGTGCAGCTATTATGCTCAAAAACTTCGATCGGTCAGAATTTTCAAGCTCCACACGTTATTTGATATACAAGATGCGAAGGAACCAATATTTGCGAAACCCTTATAGTCGATATGAACTCAAAATTTTACCATTTACGAAATTACCGATACGTTTCAGACATGTTATACTTACAGGCAGATGCAAAGACAATTTGGAAGTAAGTCAAAGTTTATTGCAGGCCTAGAATTGCATTTTCATGTGACAACATGTTTTCAGCAATTTAGAATAAAAAAGGATTAACGAAAATGAAATTTAGGGACATAATAGATGAAGGTAAGCTACAGTATCTACCAACATGGAGCTCTAAACCTATAGGAATATGAGCTTGGAGGAAGTTAATTTTCATTCTAATTACGTGTACCTAAGAAATTTAACATTTCATAGATGGTGCGAATTTAGATTTTTTTGCTGTGTTGTGATGTTAATAGTTTTGAAGCGATAAGAGGAACTCTGTAGAGGTTGATTGTACACTCCTGGAAATGGAAAAAAGAACACATTGACACCGGTGTGTCAGACCCACCATACTAGCTCCGGACACTGCGAGAGGGCTGTACAAGCAATGATCACACGCACGGCACAGCGGACACACCAGGAACCGCGGTGTTGGCCGTCGAATGGCGCTAGCTGCGCAGCATTTGTGCACCACCGCCGTCAGTGTCAGCCAGTTTGCCGTGGCATACGGAGCTCCATCGCAGTCTTTAACACTGGTAGCATGCCGCGACAGCGTGGACGTGAACCGTATGTGCAGTTGACGGACTTTGAGCGAGGGCGTATAGTGGGCATGCGGGAGGCCGGGTGGACGTACCGCCGAATTGCTCAACACGTGGGGCGTGAGGTCTCCACAGTACATCGATGTTGTCGCCAGTGGTCGGCGGAAAGTGCACGTGCCCGTCGACCTGGGACCGGACCGCAGCGACGCACGGATGCACGCCAAGACCGTAGGATCCTACGCAGTGCCGTAGGGGACCGCACCGCCACTTCCCAGCAAATTAGGGACACTGTTGCTCCTGGGGTATCAGCGAGGACCATTCGCAACCGTCTCCATGAAGCTGGGCTACGGTCCCGCACACCGTTAGGCCGTCTTCCGCTCACGCCCCAACATCGTGCAGCCCGCCTCCAGTGGTGTCGCGACAGGCGTGAATGGAGGGACGAATGGAGACGTGTCGTCTTCAGCGATGAGAGTCGCTTCTGCCTTGGTGCCAATGATGGCCGTATGCGTGTTTGGCGCCGTGCAGGTGAGCGCCACAATCAGGACTGCATACGACCGAGGCACACAGGGCCAACACCCGGCATCATGGTGTGGGGAGCGATCTCCTACACTGGCCGTACACCACTGGTGATCGTCGAGGGGACACTGAATAGTGCACGGTACATCCAAACCGTCATCGAACCCATCGTTCTACCATTCCTAGACCGGCAATGGAACTTGCTGTTCCAACAGGACAATGCACGTCCGCATGTATCCCGTGCCACCCAACGTGCTCTAGAAGGTGTAAGTCAACTACCCTGGCCAGCAAGATCTCCGGATCTGTCCCCCATTGAGCATGTTTGGGACTGGATGAAGCGTCGTCTCACGCTGTCTGCACGTCCAGCACAAACGTTGGTCCAACTGAGGCGCCAGGTGGAAATGGCATGGCAAGCCGTTTCACAGGACTACATCCAGCATCTCTACGATCGTCTCCATGGGAGAATAGCAGCCTGCATTGCTGCGAAAGGTGGATATACACTGTACTAGTGCCGACATTGTGCATGCTCTGTTGCCTGTGTCTATGTGCCTGTGGTTCTGTCAGTGTGATCATGTGTTGTATCTGACCCCAGGAATGTGTCAATAAAGTTTCCCCTTCCTGGGACAATGAATTCACGGTGTTCTTATTTCAATTTCCAGGAGTGTATATATTTAGGTTTTCAAGCTGTTTATGATGTTGATTGTTTTGAAGAAAATTTGGAAATCTGTTGTAAATTCCTATGGGACCAAACTGCTGAGGTTATTGGTCACTAGGGTTACATACAACTTAATCTAACTTAAACTAACTTGCGCTAAGGACAACATCCATGCCCGAGGGTGGACTCGAAACTCCGACAGGGAGAGCAGCGCGAACCGTGGCAAGGCGCCTAAGACCGCGCGGCTACTCGATGCATACGGGTTTTGAAGAAATAAGATAGATGAAATGTGTAGTGGTTAATGAATAATATGTGCTACTGTGGGATACTGCTGACAATGTGTTTCACCGAAGTGGCATGTAGTTCCCACGATGTGACAGCAAAATGGCTCTGAGCACTATGGGACTTAACATTTATGGTCATCAGTCCCCTAGAACTTAGAACTACTTAAACCTAACTAACCTAAGAACGTCACACAACACCCATTCATCACGGGGAAGAGAAAATCCCTGACAGCAAAAGATGATAAACGTTTTGAACTGGGAGATGATGCTAATACCGTAGCATGGGATTACTGTAATGTTTTAGAGAAAAATTTAGACATGGGAATTTTTTTATCATAGTTTAATTTGTCAATTCTCATTGACAAGTACACACTAAGCTGTAAGATAGATCAGCAATAGAGTTAATGTGAGTAGTGTGATGCATCATGTGTGTCATACTGCAGTGAGTCGATTCTTGCATTCCCACAAGACAAGACTTGTCAGAACAATCAAAACACTGTCAGCGAGTACAGTCGTGTTGGTACCTGCCTGTTTCCATTGTGGCACTTGAGAAGCATTATTTAAATGTAAAAATATATTAATTTCAGGCTCTGTTGTGCTATATACCATTAATAGTTAAGAAATCGAACTGATGACGTACACAGGTGCTGCTTTATGTAATTATTTGAATAAATACTACTGACAACGAACAAAAAATTGAGAATGTTCGAATACTTATGAGTACAGGCAAGATGACTGTATGGTGATTAGAATGTCATGTAAAGTATTTTTAGATGTGCAAATGCAGCAACTTACACCTACAGAAATTTTGGACATTTTGCATAAATACCAAAATGGCACAAAAATTTCATAGTGTTCCGATACTTTGAAGCACAGATAAAAATACTGCAAGTTACTCCCTTTATGTAATTTTTTGAATAGATAGGTTTGAACATAGTTAAAAAAATTCAGAGCACTCAGATACATTTGAGCATTTTTCTTCATGATCAAGATGATATAATGAAAGTATAACACTGTACTGTCTGTTATAATGTTATTTTACTTTTCTACTGGTTTCGGTTCTAAACCATCATCAACGTCATCTGTAGAACACACAAAAGTGGACAATGTGTAAATGCCAAACGAAATAAGGAAACTATAAAAAAATGTAAAATGCATCAAAATGCTTACGAAAATTGTCACAAATGTATCACATGTCATACATGCTCTAAAAATAAATTATTATAGGAAACCACAATTGCAAAGATAGTATCTTGACAGAGAACAATAGCCACGGTAAGCCATGACCAAATTAATCATCCTTTACTAGAAAAATTCCTAATACCACCTGCAAAAACACATGGACCATCCAAAGGAGAATGTGAAGCAATATCTTTCACCTTTATTTCTTTCCTTGGCCACGATAGTGGTTTCAATACTACCAGTGGCCTTGTAAACAGTAGCGCTAGAGCGCGAACACGCCTAAAACGACGCATCTCGTGAGTCGTTCAAAGCAGTTGCCTGTGCAGCAGATCGAGCCAGACTACTGGCGCACGTAGATATCGAGCGCTTTAAATAGCCTAGAGCGGCCTTATCAAACCCGCAACATCCGGCGTCAGCGCGAACAGTCGCTCCTGGAGGCATGTACAACTAGTGCCTTCGCGGGGCAACCGCAATAGGCAACCCGCACAACCGCGAACGCCAATAGAACTCCGCGTTGCGCTACGCAAAAGAGCTGCGACTCACAGATATGAAGACGAATGTCTCACACAGGGAAAATCCCAGGGTGCCCCTGAGAGCTACAAATGCACCGTTTTAGGTGTGTTTTGCACTATACGATACTGTTTACAAGGCCACTGATAATACTGAAACAACTACTGGCGCCAAAGTGAAAGAAAAAGTGAAGGGGAAAGACATTGCTTCGCTTGCTGTTACCGGTTGTCATTGTGTTTTTGTACATAGTATTATCAATTTTTCGCTAGAAAAGGATGGTAAATTTAGAATTTAGTCATTGCACTGGCTGGTTCAAATGGCTCTGAGCACTATGGGACTTAACAGCTATGGTCATCAGTCCCCTAGAACTTAGAACTACTTAAACCTAACTAACCTAAGGACATCACACAACACCCAGTCATCACGAGGCAGAGAAAATCCCTGGCCCCGCCGGGAATCGAACCCGGGAACCCGGGCGTGGGAAGCGAGAACGTTACCGCACGACCACGACATTGCACTGGATGGATTTCCTTGGCTATTGTTCGATGTGGAAGTATTGAGACTATTGGTGGCGTCAGAATTTTCAATAACCTCGGTTATCACTTACCGTACTTCTAATGTTGGTGAAGTTTTCAGTAAGGATATGGTACATCATATTTGTACACTTCAGTGCCTTTTGTTCTGAGGACCCGTGGACGTTTCAAGGTGGATCAAAATGAAATTATGTATGAGTGGTGTAAAGGATCTTGTGCTTGTGTATCTGTAAAAAACGTCCTGGTGATTTGACTGTATTTTACCATAAAGAAAGACGTCCCTCCAAAGACAAACTACACATTGATCTCGCCAAAATCCAGGAAAATATTCTTGGTGTTGTAGCTCTCAGGAGCTAGCTCTCTGGGATGCCCTCTATATGAGGCACTCCTCTGCATTTGTGTGAGTCGCAGCTCTATTGTGTCTTGCAGACTCACCGAGTCGGCAAGGCTGTGTGTCGGCAGGAGCATCTCCGAAGATGTCCTGCGCGGCTCTGTACGAAACGTCACGAACTGAATAGCTTCTTCGACTACGGCATTACAGCCCGGAAGACTCATCACTCAGTATGGTCAAGATGGGTACATTCTGACCGTTTGTTTCATTTTAATGACTTGTAAGGTTATAGGCCTTGATTGCAGGAGAGGTGTGGGAAAGGAAGGCAAAGTGTTACATCTCACAGCTCTGCTAGTTTCACCATGTGGGATATTAAATTTTTTTACCCATCTTTAATCTTTAAATTTTTCGTTTTCTGACATCCCTAACTTTTTAATATACCACTATATGCCGTCTTTAATTTTTAAATTTCGTACCATCTTGTGGCGGAACAAGCGATGTATCATCGGAGAGATACAGAGGTGAGCGAGTGTGCCGGGACTTACCCCCAGTTCACCACAACGTCACCACAACGCGTCGGTGCGTAGCCCACAAGTCTTGCACCATAGTTTAAGAATGTAATTAAAAGTTAAACTTGCTTTTCCAAACTTTGTTACCATGTGCTTTAATGTATTAATTTGTATACGGTCAAATTTCAGAATGATCAAGTCCATATTTTCCCCTAAATACATCGGTTTAATAAAAAAAATAAGTTTCGCTAAGTTATAAAGCTAGAAACCCAAGAACTGGCCATAATGTGCAGATATATGTCAAAATTAACGGGTACAAGTCTCAACGTTATTAAACAAATGGTTTGGTCAGAATCCGTGTTTTTAAGGAATATAGTCGGCGTTAAATATTACACTTAGAAATATGAAGGTTTGTATGAAGCTTCAGTTCAACATAAAAATATTAATTAAGTATCCCCATTGAGCTACCATTAACAGTTTTGGAGTAATTTGCAGAAAACTAAATTTGGAACTAAGACATCCTTATTTCTAGTAAAATAAGTATGTGTTATATTAATGCTAGAAAGTTTTGGTTGCAGCAAGTGATGAAAGCTATTAAATAATAGAATTATAACAAGTTTCAAGATCTCTCTAAGTTGTACTTCAGAGCTCAGGTTTTACTATTAGTACCGTTCTGAAAATTCTAGCCATCCAAGTTTAAATGCAGGTGAGTTAAACTTTTTCTGTGTATTTAACCAACTAGCTACATGTGTTCAAAAATTACGAATATTCTAAATTAATACACAACAGTATTATAAAATACTGTGTGTCCATGAAAGCGGCAGTTTAGAGGCTGCTACCATGGGCATAGGGCGGATGACAACAGGTGTTCCCTTGGGCGTCCACTGCGCCACATACATAAATACAGCCTGAGAGGCAAGACAAGGCTTCACTTCACACCCAGTCACAGTACGAACGCGTCAGTCAAACTCCAGAGTGCACACTGTCTCGGATGACGTCAGAGGCTGGTTGTTACTCAACGCTTACTGGTTCAAATGGCTCTGAGCACTATGGGACTTAACATCTGAGGTCATCAGTGCCCTAGAACTTAGAACTACTTAAACCTAACTAACCTAAGGACATCACACGCATCCGTGCCCGAGGCAAGATTCGAACCTGCGACCGTAGCAGTCTCACGGTTTCGGACTGAATCGCGTAGAACCGCTCGGTCACCGCGGCCGGCTTCAACGCTTATTTTCAGTAATAATAGAAGGTGAACTCACAAGGACCGTACACCATTCTGGATCGCTTAGATTTTGCAAAAGTAACTGTTAGTGTGATGCCCGTAAGGTTAACAAATCCGCGTGGCAAGTACCGATACTTATTTCCCTCTTTTGTGGCGAGCAATTGTTTTGATTAGCAGAAGTTAGTGCGAAAGACAATTTAATAGTAACTTACACCAGTGGTCGCCTCTGAACTGCTCATTGTGCTGTTTAGAATAGAGAGATTTACTGTCAGTATGAACATAATGAATATTACAGAGTTGTACGTGTGAAACGTTACCAAATATATGTATCAATTAGAACTCAAAATCTTCATTTATAATCATAGCCCTGATCCCTCTGAGCAAATAGAGAACGCAAACATTTCTTTCAGTGGGCTGGTCAAGAATGTGGACTTGCAGACTGGGAACTAACGTCAGTATGTTCTCCATTGCTTTCTGGCTGACCACAGAAGTAGTTGCCAGGCTCTCGTGAAAGACAGCGAACAAATAGTCAAATATTTTCTCCTATTACTTACGACTGAATATATAATATTATCATTATTATATTATTTAACGCGCCACCCCCACAATGTGCCATCATTAATTTTTAATTTTTTCGCCATTCGCAATTTTGATGATATCCTGCATTCAAAGCCATTGATGACTTCCTAATTCAAGGTCTTTCATAGCAGAAGGTCTTGGACAGTAATGTTCTCACTGGGTCTTGAAGCTCTGTCCTCCATATCTGAAACCATGGGTATGAGGTGTGCCAGAGTCACCATAGCATTCTTACTCTTGTTTTTGCAGTATCTGCAGTGTGTTATAATGTACCCCTAGATTCCTCACTTAAAGTTGGTTCCTGAAACTTTGTTGGTAGGCCTTTTCGAAATACTTTGTGCTCATCTTTAAGTATCAGCCATTGAATTTTTTTTAGCTGGTCCGTGATGTTCACCATTTGTCAAACAATTCTGTGAGTATTGGTGTTACCCTTGTCTCTATAGGTTCAAGATCCCTCTTCGTTGTATTTTCTGCTGGTACTGCTAATACCAGACACTTGAGCAATATTCTAGGATGAACCACGCACGTGTTTCGTAAGTAATATATTGTACACAATGAACGCAATTTCATTGCATCCTACCAAAAATGCCATGTGCCTCGCACTTGCTATACTGATAACGTCGTATCTCTGTAAATTACTACAACCAGTTATTTAAATGAGTTAACTGATTACAATTGTGAGTCACTGATATTTTAGTCAAAGGAACATTTAAAGCAAGTTACCAATCTTTACATTACATTGTAATTTTATCAAGATCTGACTGAATATTTACGTAGCACTTCCTGGGCATTACTTAATTATTGCTAAATGTAACATCTTGTGAATGTCTGAGGTTACCATTAACGTTGTCTGATAGGTCATTAATATAAAACACGAATGAAAAATGCCCCCATCATAGCACAAAAAGGCGAATATTTCCTGAGCCGAGTCAGAAGTAAAAGAAGGGAACTGGCTTTCCGACTCATCTGGCAGCTTCAACGACAAATCGAAATATCTTGACGTATTCGCGTTTTTTTACTTGTCAGTGTTAGTACCAATGCCATGTGATAAAAACATCATGTTATGTAAAGCGACGTGATACATGATTTCATGTCTTATAACATGAGACATGCTATCAGGCCATCCAGCATGGCATTTGTCATGTCATGAAACATGACACAACGTGTCTTTAAAGTTTAGGATGCATGCATCCCCGCTCTGGGATACCTCTTACTATAGAAGCACCCGCACTCTCAGATACTTCCTACCGTAGATGCATCCCATTCTTTATAAGCACATAAATTTGTATCTATTTGTTCTTACACCCATCACCACATATGTATCGGGCGATGGCTCTAAGAGAGCTCACTGTGCTGAGGAAGCAGGATTAACTTGTAAAAAAGCGCGAATATACCAAGAAGATTGATTTAAATGTCTTTGAAGATGACAGATGAGTCGGAAAGCTAGTTGCCTTCTTTTATTTTCCCAACTCTTCCCGGACATATTCGCCTTAGTGCTATGATAGGACCTCATTCGTAGGAGCTTGTTCATGCTGGTTCCCAACTTTTCCTCTGTCATAATTTTGAGATTAGATTACAATAGCCTGGCAACCAATGTAGCTTTTTTCATACATTGAGTTTTTATTATTTATGTTATTCTGTTATTTTTGTTTTAAAAACATTTTTAATTTTTTAAATGTTTAATTTCTTAAATGTTTAATTTTTTTAATTTTATGTTTTATAGTTAAACACATTTTCTTCATATACCGGTATACTTGAGACTGCGTACGAAAACATATGGAAAACAACCATACATACTTAATACAGTGCACAAAATAACAAACATAAATACACTCCTGGAAATGGAAAAAAGAACACATAGACACCGGTGTGTCAGACCCACCATACTTGCTCCGGACACTGCGAGAGGGCTGTACAAGCAATGATCACACGCACGGCACAGCGGACACACCAGGAACCGCGGTGTTGGCCGTCGAATGGCGCTAGCTGCGCAGCATTTGTGCACCGCCGCCGTCAGTGTCAGCCAGTTTGCCGTGGCATACGGAGCTCCATCGCGGTCTTTAACACTGGTAGCATGCCGCGACAGCGTGGACGTGAACCGTATGTGCAGTTGACGGACTTTGAGCGAGGGCGTATAGTGGGCATGCGGGAGGCCGGGTGGACGTACCGCCGAATCGCTCAACACGTGGGGCATGAGGTCTCCACAGTACATCGATGTTGTCGCCAGTGGTCGGCGGAAGGTGCACGTGCCCGTCGACCTGGGACCGGACCGCAGCGACGCACGGATGCACGCCAAGACCGTAGGATCCTACGCAGTGCCGTAGGGGACCGCACCGCCACTTCCCAGCAAATTAGGGACACTGTTGCTCCTGGGGTATCGGCGAGGACCATTCGCAATCGTCTCCATGAAGCTGGGCTACGGTCCCGCACACCGTTAGGCCGTCTTCCGCTCACGCCCCAACATCGTGCAGCCCGCCTCCAGTGGTGTCGCGACAGGCGTGAATGGAGGGACGAATGGAGACGTGTCATCTTCAGCGATGAGAGTCGCTTCTGCCTTGGTGTCAATGATGGTCGTATGCGTGTTTGGCGCCGTGCAGGTGAGCGCCACAATCAGGACTGCATACGACCGAGGCACACAGGGCAAACACCCGGCATCATGGTGTGGGGAGCGATCTCCTACACTGGCCGTACACCACTGGTGATCGTCGAGGGGACACTGAATAGTGCACGGTACATCCAAACCGTCATCGAACCCATCGTTCTACCATTCCTAGACCGGCAAGGGAACTTGCTGTTCCAACAGGACAATGCACGTCCGCATGTATCCCGTGCCACCCAACGTGCTCTAGAAGGTGTAAGTCAACTACCCTGGCCAGCAAGATCTCCGGATCTGTCCCCCATTGAGCATGTTTGGGACTGGATGAAGCGTCGTCTCACGCGGTCTGCACGTCCAGCACGAACGCTGGTCCAACTGAGGCGCCAGGTGGAAATGGCATGGCAAGCCGTTCCACAGGACTACATCCAGCATCTCTACGATCGTCTCCATGGGAGAATAGCAGCCTGCATTGCTGCGAATGGTGGATATACACTGTACTAGTGCCGACATTGTGCATGCTCTGTTGCCTGTGTCTATGTGCCTGTGGTTCTGTCGGTGTGATCATGTGATGTATCTGACCCCAGGAATGTGTCAATAAAGTTTCCCCTTCCTGGGACAATGAATTCACGGTGTTCTTATTTCAATTTCCAGGAGTGTACGATGCCGAACGAAATGCTAAATTTTATATTAATAATGTATGTAAATATTTTACACTGAGGTGACAAAGTCATTGGATACCTATTCATATCGTGTCAGAACACCTTTTGCCCTCCGTAGTGCAGCAACTAAACGTGGCATGAACTCAGCAAGTCATTGTATGTCCTGTGTAGAAATACTGAACCAAGATGCCTGTGTGACCGAAGTGTTGCTCGTGCAGGATGTTGTGCACAGACAGACATCTATTAATCTCCCCACGGAAATTTACCCTCTATCACGCAATAATTAATAATGGTCAACCAAATCATCCACATTTATTCACTTTTGGAAAGTATCTGATCGGATTTCTAGTAATATATGCGCCGACAGCTCGTCGACGCCAAGGTATTTTTCTAGTAAGATTATTCTTTGGAATAACAGAGATACATAGATGTATTCTCCATGGTTATTATAGGGGGAGAAGGAGTACAGCTTCGGAAGTATCTGTTGGAAGATTGTCGGGTTACTAAAAGAGACATATTTGCTCTTCTTCTCGCTAAAGCGAGCTATTAAAGTTTGTGCCACTAGCGGGTTATTGGTGGATAGAGAAAAACGGTAAACGAAAATTAAGTAAGACTTGGAATCAACAGAAAACGGAACATGTAATGGAGATGGATTGAATATACTATTTTCCTCAGAAATAAGGTTTGTGACCCTTTTATTCTAGAGTGAATGACGAATGAGTTCTCTGTCTGAATCATTGATGATTGCCTTGGCCCTGTAATTAGTGGGGAAGTTTCAGCGGTGACGAAGAGAGCCTGCAGTCACCGAGTTTTGATAAAATCGTCCAAAAAGGCTTCGTCCACATCTGAAATTCTAAATCTGTCGTAAAAATGAACGAATTGTTCAAACGATCGATTTTTCCCAACTGAATGCAGCGCTTAACAATAATAACAAATGTAAAGATCTTTTCCAGCAAACCAGCCGCTGAATATTAAGACGAAGGGCTCCACCAGAGATTCTATTGGGCTGATTCCACGTAAATGAAATAATATATTTAAAACTGTACACAGATAAAGGACAGAGAGAGAGAGAGAGAGAGAGAGAGAGAGAGCGAATGAAATTCGAGAAAATACTCAGAATCCTCCATTAGCATAATTGTTTGCCTGTCTTATCACGGAACAGCCTCAAGATAAAACAGGAAGCCCTAACTGTATTGTACCGATTTGTGTGTGAGAGTGAAAGGGTAATAAAGGCGACAGATACACCTCTGTACAGACAAAACATTACACCAAGTTAGCGGCAAGCTGCATTCACATACTTTCATCAATTACAGTAGAATTCATTATAATCTCATTTATGTTAAATGTTCGATGGAATTGATGTCACATCATCTGAGCAACCAAACCTTTCAACCGAATTGTCCAGAACATGCTTCAAACCAGTCGTGAACAACTATGGTCCGGGGACTTGACATCATTGTTTGCAAATACGAAGTCAGTGAGTGGCTGCAAGTGGCCTCCAAGTAGCTGAACATAGACATTTCCAGTCAATGACCGGTTCAGTGGGACCAGAGGACCCAGTCCTTCTTGTGTAAACACAGCCTACAGCCTTATGGAGCCACCACCAGCCTGCACAGTGCCTTCTTGAGAATTTGGAGCTATGGTTTCGTGGCGCCTGCGCCACTCTCTAACCCTACCCTAAAGTATTCAACAATAAAAATTGAAAATTAAGAAATCGCCATTACAAAAATTAAGTGAATAATTTTGGTGCAAAGTTTTGTAACAACCAAGCGAAATTTGAGCAGGCCACGGTTTTCCAGGCGTCTATGGTCCAACTGACACGGTCAGGAGCGCAGGAGAGGTGTTGCAGGCGATGTCGTGGTGTTAGCAAAGACACCCGTGTCACCTGTCTGCTGCCATTGCCCGATAACGCCAGATTTCGCCACACTGTCCTAACGGATACATTCGTCGTTTGCCCCACAATGATTTCTGCGGTGTTGCTGTTCTATTATCACTGTAAGCTCTAACCGAACACCGCCGCTCACGGTCGTTAAATGGAGGCTGTGGTCCACTGCGTTGCCTGTGGTGAGATGCAATGCTTGAAACTTGTTATTCTCAGCATACTCTTGGCACTATATATATCAGAATATTGAATTCCTTAACGATTGGCGAAATGAAATGTTCCTTGCGTCTAGCGCCAAGTACCATTCCACATTCAAGGTTTGTCAATTCCCGTCGTGCAACCACAATCACTTCAGAAACAAGTTCACAAGAACCACCTGAGTGTAAATCACAGCTCCGTCAATACACTGCCATTTATACTTTTTGTACGTAATACCATCGCTATCTGTATATGTGGACATCAGTATCCCATTACGTCTGTCACTTTAGTGTATATTACATCTATAAACTTATGACACGGAGATTTCATACTGGTAAACTTGCTTAAATGCTTACTATATCGCAAGGTGAATGAGTCAAGCAACGAATAATAAACTATCGAAAAGCATACATCTCCTTGTCTCTGATCTTAAAATTCTTGTCACTGTTTATTTAAAGTATTCAACAATAAAAATTGAAAATTAAGAAATCGCCATTAGAAAAATTAAGTGAATAATTTTGGTGCAAAGTTTTGTAACAACCAATCTTAATTAAGTATGAGTTTTCTTGGCTGAAATAAGAAGGGGGAAACAATGTGAAACGTCCCCTTAGAACAATTATACATGACTGTGCTTAAACTGACACACAATATTTTTAGCGCAACGCAATCTGACTTTCAAAAATCACTACAAAACAATGGCCCTGACTAACATTAACCTATACCTTTCACAAATCAGTTACCTCACCAAAAATCTTCGTTACTCGAACTACTGCAATACGGCGAGCGCCACTACTGCCAGCTAAATAAAAGATTCAAACTACTGAAGGCACTAACTACTGATAGGCATAGTTAGCAAATGAAAGATTTTAATAGAGAACAAACAATGTATTTACCTTAATAATCATAATATATATAGCAGTTCATGACATCCATTTTTACAAATTTCAAAACTCCACCATTTCTCTCCCCAGATCGACCACTGCTGGCGGCTCACCTCCAACTGCGCAACGCTACGCGCTGTTCACATCCAGCTGCCGCTGCCCAACACTACAATGGCAGGCAACAATGCAAACTAGCCACAGACTGCACACAGCACAGCCAGCGATTTTCATACAGAGCGCTATGTAACGTTGCCAATAAGAAAACATAAACAGCCTACTTACAAATGTATACACAACAAAATGCGGCTTTTCAACCCGATATGAAAATTAATGCACTTCAGCTTGTTTTGTCTGAAAATAAATTATCTATGGGAGAGCAAAATAGTTTTTGAGGAAAACGCAGTAAAATACAATCTGTTTTTCCGACAATAATTTTTGTAGCAATTTTCGAATTTAATTTTCGACATGGTCATCGAAAAAGCTTTAAATACATGAACCAAGAAACTGTTTCTGCACGTAAAATCTGAACAGTTAACACACAAATGGTGCCATTACCTGAGCATTAATTTTCTTCTGGCATAACCACAAGCGCCAGAACGAAGAGGAAGAACGCAAGACTACAGAAGTGGGTGGCGAAACGCCAGCCAATTGCCCGTTGACGAGGACAGCGCCACGCCAGGAGCGCCCTCTGCCAGAAGTGAGCAAAAGCGCCCCCCTCCCCCCCCCCCCCTCACCCTGCCAGTGTCAGCCTCGGCAGCCAAGATCGGCTCAGAATACGGACATTAGTGGAACCTGTTTACGGAGCATGTTCACAGCTTAGCAGAGAGTCCTACAAGGACAGCTAGTTGTGATCCTTATCAGCTGCTTGTCTGGATTCTGTCTATGGCGATGAATGATCTTCCTCAAGGTCTGCCTCTGCCAGTCTTTCTATTACTCTGTAAAATGTTGATGTCACTATTTTGCAACCAATGATTATTAAACTGATGTTTCCTTAATATTCAGACAAGTCAGCAGCTGCCCTTTTTTTTGGATTTGGAATTATTGTGTGTTTCATGAGGTCTGAGAGTACTGCGCCCGTCTCTAATACCTTGCGCAAGTGACTGAATAGTTTTATCATGGCTGGCTACCCCAAGGATCTCAACAACTTTGCTGCAGGCATCTTATTTCGACTTCAGTCCTGCAGTGCTCCGTCAAATCCTTCTCGTCTTACACCGCCAGTAAATGTCCTCTAGCAAAATAATCACTCTTAGAAGTAGTATTGGAGGGCAGCGTGGAGGGTAAAAATCGTAGGGGGAGACCAAGAGATGAATACACTAAGCAGATTCTGAAGGATGTAGGTTGCAGTAGGTACTGGGAGATGAAGAAGCTTGCACAGGATAGAGTAGCATGGAGAGCTGCATCAAACCAGTCTCAGGACTGAAGACCACAACAACAACAACAGAAGGCCCTCAGATGCGACCGCCAAAGTTCATACGCCGCCTCCTGCTGCTTGCTATCAAGTAATCAAAAGCAAAACGGTAATACCGTTCGAAGTGAACTATTCAGAATACAAGACACCACGCTCCGAGCTTCCACAGAACTGGTGATAAAGACAGACGTATTGCTTTCGCATCAGAAGTATTGTCCAAAGCTCAGTGTAACCATCCACAAATTGAAAAAGACGCTTCGGCTATTGTGTATGGTGTCACCAAATTCCTTCACTATTTGCACGACAGAAAATTCTGTTTGGTAAAGGATCGCAAGCATTTGCACTCTTTGTTTCACCCGATGGAACCGGTTCCTGTACGAACTGCTCAGAAACTGCAAAGATGGGCTTTGTTGTTGTCTCAACACCAGTACGAGATTGTGTATCGTCAGACGGCTCAACTTGGTAAAGCGGACGCACTTTCACGTCTTCCGATTGGCCCTAATACAGACATTGACGCTTCTTCTGCATCTTCTTGTCACATCGATGATCAGGGTTCTGAATTGCTTCAGTCATTTCCACCTAACTATAGGAAAAATGCACAGGCCACGGAAGATGATACCGATTTGAACATTTTGCTCGAGTATATTCGCACCTCTTGGCCTCGTTCCTTGCATCGAAAAAAAAAAAAAAAAAAACTCTAATCACAAGACCCAACAAATTTCAGTCCCAGTAACATCTTTTGCAAAAGGAATAATCGATTCATACAATTTCTCTGGGCACCAACACCGGTTCGTCGCTTAGACCTTGCTACAGAAAGACTGATGTTCAAATGGCTATGCAAATGGCTGCTGGGGCTAAAGCAGAACCTTTTACCCAATGTTCCTAGCGCAAATAGGAACAGAGCACCTCCAATACCGCAATTCTGCGCACGAACTTTGCATTCTGCAGGGTAATGACTAGGATCTCAGCACACATCCCTGGGCCATGTATGAAGTTACATCTACATCTGTCGATGACTCTCCAAGACAACATGGTGCATCGTCCCTACGAAGAAATTCTCAGTCCAGTCACAAACCCCCACAATGACAGCCCATACGATCATAGTTCCGATAGAGTGTGTATAATGGTGTGTCGTACGCTTTACGGAAGTGAGGTCTACCTAACAGCCTTGATTCCACGTTGGTGGCACGGAGGAGCTCCTTCTGTAGCGGAGACGTCATTACGTTTGAATTCAGAATACGTTCTAAACCTCAACAGCAGATGGATGACCACAATGTTGTGTATCCCATTTGCTGTCCTCCTTGTAGACAGCAGTGACCTCTGCTTCCTTCCAACTTGTGCCATAGTCTTTTTCTGTATGAGGCGTATATAGTGCATTATGGTTAGAACACCGCTTAATAGATCTGAAAATTTTTATGACGACAACAATAAAAATGCTGTTTGAATCGTACAGTGTTCAGGTAGTTCTAATATTGTAACTGAAGCGATGTTATTGTATATTAGTAAATCCCAGATTTCCTAAAGAACCGACCACAAACCTATAAAACAGCTTCACACGTCTGATTACTTTAAAGTGTTAATGTATTAAATATTTGACATTGAGCATGTAAGTGGAAAAAGAGTTTGGAAAAGTTTGAAATTATGCTTAAGGATTGTTTGAACCCACTAAGTCTACATCTACGTCTACATCTACATGATTACTCTGCAATTCACATTTAAGTGCTTGGCAGAGGGTTCATCGAACCACTATCATACTATCTCTCTACCATTCCACTCCCGAACAGCGCGCGGGAAAAACGAACACCTAAACCTTTCTGTTCGAGTTCTGATTTCTCTTATTTTATTTTGATGATCATTCCTACCTATGTAGGTTGGGCTCAACAAAATATTTTCGCATTCGGAAGAGAAAGTTGGTGACTGAAATTTCGTAAATAGATCTTGCCGCGACGAAAAACGTCTTTGCTTTAATGACTTCCATCCCAACTCGCGTATCATATCTGCCACACTCTCTCCCCTCTTACGTGATAATACAAAACGAGCTGCCCTTTTTTGCACCCTTTCGATGTCCTCCGTCAATCCCACCTGGTAAGGATCCCACACCGCGCAGCAATATTCTAACAGAGGACGAACGAGTGTAGTGTAAGCTGTCTCTTTAGTGGACTTGTTGCATGTTCTAAGTGTCCTGCCAATGAAACGCAACCTTTGGCTCACCTTCAACACAATATTATGTATGTGGTCTTTCCAACTGAAGTTGTTCGTAATTTTAACACCCAGGTACTTAGTTGAATTGACAGCCTTGAGATTTGTACTATTTATCGAGTAATCGAATTCCAACGGATTTCTTTTGGAACTCATGTGGATCACCTCACACTTTACGTTATTTAGCGTCAACTGCCACCTGCCACACCATACAGCAATCTTTTCTAAATCGCTTTGCAACTTATACTGGTCTTCGGATGACCTTACTAGACGGTAAATTACAGCATCATGTGCGAACAACCTAAGGCAACTGCTCAGATTGTCATCCGGGCCATTTATATAGATCAGGAACAGCAGAGGTCCCAGGACGATTCCCTGGGGAATGCCTGATATCACTTCAATTGTACTCGATGATTTTCCGTCTATTACTACGAACTGCGATCTTCCTGACAGGAAATTACGAAGCCAGTAGCACAACTGAGACGATACCCCATAGGCCCACAGCTTGATTAGAAGTCGCTTGTGAGGAACGGTGTCAAAAGCTTTCCGGGAATCTAGAAATAGGGAATCAACTTGAGATCCCCTGTCGATAGCGGCCATTATTTCGTGCGAATAAAGAGCTAGCTGCGTTGCACAAGAACGATGTTTTCTGAAACCATGCTGATTACGTATCAATAGATCGTTCCCTTCGAGGTGATTCATAATGTTTGAATACAATATATGCTCCAAAACCCTACTGCAAACCGAATTCAATGATATAGGTCTGCAGTTCGATGGATTAATCCTACTACCCTTCTTAAACACTGGTGCGACTTGCGCAATTTTCCAATCTGTAGGTACAGATCTATCGGTGAGCGAGCGGTTGTATATGATTGCTAAGTAGGGAGCTATTGTATCAGCGTAATCTGAAAGGAACCTTATAGGGATGACTTGCCCGTATCAAGCGATTTGAGTTGCTTCGCAACCCCTAAGGTATCTACATCTAAGAAACTCATGCTAGCAGCTGTTCGTGTTTCAAATTCTGGAATATTCCATTCGTCTTCCCTGGTGAAGGAATTTCGGGAAACTGCGTTCAATAACTCCGCTTTAGCGGCACAGTCGTCGGTAACAGTACCATCGGCACTGCTTGTGTACTTTACATACGACCAGAATTTCTTCGGATTTTGTACCAAATTTCGAGACAATGTTTCGTTGTGGAAGCTATTAAAGGCATCGCGCATTGAAGTCCGTGCCAAATTTCGCGCGTCTGTAAATTTGAGCCAATATTCGGGATTTCGCGTTCTTCTGAACTTCGCATGCTTTTTCCGTTGCCTCTGCAACAGCGTTCGGACCTGTTTTGTGTACCATGGGGGATCAGTTCCATCTCTTACCAATTTATGATGTATGAATCTCTCAATTGTTGTTGCTACTATATCTTTGAATTTGAGCCACATCTCGTCTACATTTGCATAGTCAGTTCGGAAGGAATGGAGATTGTCTCTTAGGAAGGCTTCTAGTGACACTTTATCCGCTTTTTTAAGTAAAATTATTTTGCGTTTGCTTATGGTGGATTTGGAAGAAACGGTAATGCGCCTAGCTACAACGACCTAGTGATCACTAATCCCTGTATCAGTCATGATGCTCTCTATTAGCTCTGGATTGTTTGTGGCTAAGAGGTCAAGTGTGTTTTCGCAACCATTTACAATTCGCGTGGGTTCGTGGATTAACTGCTCGAAATAATTTTCGGAGAAAGCATGTAGGACAATCTCGGAAGATGTTTTATGCCTACCACTGGTTTTGAACAAGTATTTTTGCCAACATATCGAGGGAAGGTTGAAGTCCCCACCAACTATAACCGTATGAGTGGGGTATATATTTGTTACGAGACTCAAATTTTCTCTTAACTGTTCAGCAACTATATCATCGGAGTCTGGGGATAGGTAGAAGGAGCCAATTATTAACTTAGTTCGGCTGTTAAGTATAACCTCCACCCATACCAATTCGCACGGAGTATCTACTTCGACTTCACTACAAGATAAACCACTACTGACAGACACAAACACTCCACCACCAATTGTGCCTAATCCATCTTTCCTGAACACCGTCTGAAACTTCGTAAAAATTTCTGCAGAACTTATTTCAGGGTTTAGCCAGATTTCTGTACCTATAACGATTTCAGCTTCTGTGCTTTCTATTAGCGCTTCAAGCTCAGGAACTTTCCCAGCACAACTACAACATTTTAAAACTACAATTCCGACTGTTCCTTGATCCAAGGACGTCCTGTATTTGCCGTGCATCCTTTGGGATTGCAGCCCACCCCGTACTTTCCTGAGGCCTTCTAACCTAAAAAAAAACGCCCAGTCCACGCCACACAGCCTCCGCTACCCGTGTAGCCGCCAGCTGAGAGTAGTGAACTCCTCACCTATTCAGCGGAACCCGAAACCCCACCACCCTATAGCGCAATTCAAGGAATCTGCATCTTCTCATTATTAAATGCTGGATGAATATAGTGAAGTTAACTCAACGTCCGTTTTTACCCTAGCAGACTCGAATTTTACTGGCGGAAGAAAAATTTTTATTCATGTGGTAATGCTCTTAGGCACTGATTTTAGATGCAACATCTGTATGAAAATGTGTACCCATTTTCAAAGCATACTTTGTACACTTGGCTTCATTTTACGGACTATGATAACTAATTACGAAATATTCTCTACTGTATTAAATAGTAAAATGATCATTCGTGAAAAATAACAATATTCAGTTATGCAGTGAGATACAGCGAACCAGCCACATCCGTGTATTCGGGTGGTCACGACCTTCTGCACACTGCTGCACTGACTTACTGATATTTTCACAGTGATGCCTAACAGTTGGCAGCATTTGCGAATGATGAAAATGTTAAACATTTACAGATGTGTACTTCAGTTTCCATTGGGAAAAATACTTCTGTTGCAGGTAGAACACAGTAAAAGTTATTGTTGACAACTGTAGCTAGGGGGGCTGAAAAGGCTAAGCCGAAACTAGTTTTTTACGTATCTAAATGTGTATGACGCAATATCTCCTGAGCTATTTATCGTACAATAATGTAATATTGCAGGTACATTCAGTCATATGTATGCATAGTGTCCGTAAACTGTGTTGTAAATAGAATCCGTAGTGACGATGTAATAAATTAAAACGTCGTGTCCGATCCTCAAGTTATACTCCGTGAGCAGCGAAAATGTTTTGAATGATTACCTTTTTTGCTTTTATCATTATGTGGAGCAGAGATGTCAGTTTTTTAAAGATTTACAATTGCGTGTAAAGTTTGCTAGAAGTTCTTAACTGTCCTCATTATCAGATACTGGATGAATAATGTCCGGGCATATCACCCTCGTAATTTGCAGTGCCTCAGCACGAAAACATTGTTACGCTTTTAGCTTAAGAGTGAAGTGTTCCAGGCTCGGAACAATCCCAGAAGGAAACATAAGAATAAAGTTCTGTCTCCATTTATTAACGAAATTATTTTACCCAACTTAAGAGAAACGGGCTCCTTTGAAAGATACTAAAGTTCAACATAGACAACAAAGTGCAAAAATGTCAGCTATCTGGCAGAAAATCTTAGACTAACCGGAAAATTCACTGAATGCTTGGTAACATAGTGCTATTATTGGAATACTACAGAGATATTTTCTATGACATTATACAGTCTTCCCACTTGATCGAACCGTCGGGAAACCCGAAGTCCATGCTCCCACTGGGAGGCGTAAGCCTGAACAGAATGAGGCTTAAGATTGCGACTAGTCCGGAATAATTTCAGAGTTCTTTCAATCTCACCGGGAGAGTGCTATACTAACGTATTGCTGCAAACAGTTCCCCCGAGCACGTCGCCGAACTTAGCGTTGTTCACTGGAGGTAAAGACAGCTTGTAGTCAGAGCGGTGCTGGGTCCGTGGAGAAAACATCCGTTGGCTGGCCTGGGCCCGGCGTGGTCCTAAATACTAACATGGCTAAGGTATATTTGCATTTAATTGGTCGCACGTGACACGGCTGATACAGCAAAAGGTCCGCAGCAGGGACTGTTGTATAGCTAGAGAAGGCCGAAATGCACGCGTTGAACTGACGCAGGCTGGCGTGAGGTCTGAAACAGGATACGTAATGAATGCTATAAAGAAAAGTACAATTCGTCTCCACAGCACTGATTTATACAACCTTACCTTATTTCATGTCGCTTTGCGGTATTACCACTGCGTATCGGAGCTGTGTGATAGGCTCCTGAAACCTAAAAATATTCTCGAAATATGATGATAGCAGCCTTTTTCTCATTCATGCTCGCATTACCTTACGTTTATTCACACTTCAAGGGCGTTGTCAGTGTAGCAGATGGGCTGCTGATTCTACCCGAAAAATGTATCGATACCTAATAAATCATTGTTCACATCATTATACACTCCTGGAAATGGAAGAAAGAACACATTGACACCGGTGTGTCAGACCCACCATACTTGCTCCGGACACTGCGAGAGGGCTGTACAAGCAATGATCACATGCACGGCACAGCGGACACACCAGGAACCGCGGTGTTGGCCGTCGAATGGCGCTAGCTGCGCAGCATTTGTGCACCGCCGCCGTCAGTTTCAGCCAGTTTGCCGTGGCATACGGAGCTCCGTCGCACTCTTTAACACTGGTAGCATGCCGCGACAGCGTGGACGTGAACCGTATGTGCAGTTGACGGACTTTGAGCGAGGGCGTATAGTGGGCATGCGGGAGGCCGGGTGGACGTACCGCCGAATTGCTCAACACGTGGGGCGTGAGGTCTCCACAGTACATCGATGTTGTCGCCAGTGGTCGGCGGAAGGTGCACGTGCCCGTCGACCTGGGACCGGACCGCAGCGACGCACGGATGCACGCCAAGACCGTAGGATCCTACGCAGTGCCGTAGGGGACCGCACCGCCACTTCCCAGCAAATTAGGGACACTGTTGCTCCTGGGGTATCGGCGAGGACGATTCGCAACCGTCTCCATGAAGCTGGGCTGCGGTCCCGCACACCGTTAGGCCGTCTTCCGCTCACGCCCCAACATCGTGCAGCCCGCCTCCAGTGGTGTCGCGACAGGCTTGAATGGAGGGACGAATGGAGACGTGTCGTCTTCAGCGATGAGAGTCGCTTCTGCCTTGGTGCCAATGATGGTCGTATGCGTGTTTGGCGCCGTGCAGGTGAGCGCCACAATCACGACTGCATACGACCGAGGCACACAGGGCCAACACCCGGCATCATGGTGTGGGGAGCGATCTCCTACACTGGCCGTACACCACTGGTGATCGTCGAGGGGACACTGAATAGTGCACGGTACATCCAAACCGTCATCGAACCCATCGTTCTACCATTCCTAGACCGGCAAGGGAACTTGCTGTTCCAACAGGAAAATGCACGTCCGCATGTATCCCGTGCCACCCAACGTGCTCTAGAAGGTGTAAGTCAACTACCCTGGCCAGCAAGATCTACGGATCTGTCCCCCATTGAGCATGTTTGGGACTGGATGAAGCGTCGTCTCACGCGGTCTGCACGTCCAGCACGAACGCTGGTCCAACTGAGGCGCCAGGTGGAAATGGCATGGCAAGCCGTTCCACAGGACTACATCCAGCATCTCTACGATCGTCTCCATGGGAGAATAGCAGCCTGCATTGCTGCGAAAGGTGGATATACACTGTACTAGTGCCGACATTGTGCATGCTCTGTTGCCTGTGTCTATGTGCCTGTGGTTCTGTCAGTGTGATCATGTGATGTATCTGACCCCAGGAATGTGTCAATAAAGTTTCCCCTTCCTGGGACAATGAATTCACGGTGTTATTATTTCAATTTCCAGGAGTGTATGTCTTACAATGCATCCAGTGACATACCAGATAAGACTTTACTTTCTGACGATTAGTGAGCGTCCAGTATATTGCACTGGAATCTAACTCGAATTTACTGTAATTCAATCATGCGTTTGTTAACACTTTTCATGTGGTCTATGTTAGCTGTAAAATTTGAAATTTTTCCGGTGAATCAACTGTTGAAACATATTTGGGGCGTGCATCCGGTCGTCGTCGTAAACTTCATTGCACGATATTTCGGCTGGACAACTGCCAGCCATCTTCAGGCGAGACGGGTGCGCTGATAGTACTGCCGGGCATGCGTTGCAGTCGCGGAGACAGAAAGGACCACACCGCCCGGCGACAGCGCCCTCGCTGGTGGAACTGCAAGACTAAGCTGCTGTCGGTATTGTTGCTTGCTGCAGCTATCGAAGTCTTCTGGCGTCTTCGTCTCGAGAAAATTCCGGAAATGATGGGATTCTATGCGATATTCAATTGGTAACCACTGTCACGGTTCATTAGATTTCGCGCAATGCATATTTCAACGGATTCTTTGATAATGGAGTCCCAAAAAGTTGTCACTGTGGCCAAATTCGAAGTTTTGTCGTACTCCATTGAATGTCCGTTAGAAATCCAATGTTCCGTAACTGCTGACTTACTGGGTTGCAGTAGGCGAGTGCAACGTTGATGTTCTGTACAACGCCCTACCACAGTGGACGTTGTCTGTCTTATATAGGCCATACCGCATTGACCACGATATATTGTAAATTCCCGCCTTCCGCAGTAACAAATCATCCTTCACCGATCCCACAAAATGCGAAATCGTAGAAGGCGGACGAAAAACCCTTGTGCACAGGGCATATACGGTGTCGGATGCAGAGAATTTGCCTAATGAACTTGCACATTTACGGACGGTGTTCAGAGACAATGGATACTCGACCCGGCAAATTAACAGGACCTTCTCAACTAGAGCCATGAACCGGGAATAGGGTAAAGAGGAGGACGCGCCAGCCAAGTCCCTAGCTGTTCTTCCCTTCGTTGAAAATACCTCCTTCAAGATAGCGAGGATTCTTAATAATTTTCACGTGAAAGTGTTTCTTCGTCCGCCTTCTAAGATTTGGGATTTGCTGGGATTGGTGAAGGATGATTTGTTACTGCGGAAGGCGGTAATTTACAAAATATCGTGGTCAATGCGGTATGGCCTATATAGGACACACAACGCACACTGTGGTAGAGCGTTGTACAGAACATCAACGTTGCACTCGCCTACTGCAACCCAGTAGGTCTGCAGCTTCGGTACATTTTATTTCTAACGGACATTCAATGGAGTTCGACAAAACCTCGATTTTGGCCACAGAAACAACTTTTTGGGACTCTATTATCAAAGAATCCGTAGAAATACGCATTGCGCGAAATCTAATGAACCGTGACAGTGGTTACCATTTGAATAACGCATGGAATCCCATCATCTAAGAAATTTGCTTGAGACGAATACGCCAGTAGACTTCGATAGCTCCGGCCAGCGACAATACCGACGGCAGCTGAGTACTGCAGTTCCACGAGCGAGGGCGCTGTCGCCGGGCGGTGTGGTCCTTGTGTCTCCGCGACTGCAACGCATGCGCGGCTGTACCATCAGCGCACTATGTAAGACGGAGCGGAGAACGTCTTCGTCATTCGCCTCCCGTCCCCCACGGGGATCCTCTATGATCTCATTCCTTTCCCCCATCTGCTCCTTTTCGTCGAACATATCCGCATCCTCTACACCTCCCGCCGTCTTGAACCCCCTCACCCCCTGGTTGCTCCACTCCTCTCCCATCCCCGCCCCCTGCCACGTCTTCACCGTTGTGTCCCCCCTACCCTCCATCTCTACACCCTACATCTCCTTTCCCAAGGTGGCTTCCATCAACTCCCCCTCCCGGATGGTGCCCTCTCTCTCTCCATTTATCCTTCCTATCAACTCTGATCCTCACTCCCCCTCCTTTCCTCTGTCCTTTCCCTGGGATCCCTCTTCCCCCCCCCCCCCTTCCGTCCTGTTTTCTCCCCACTAAACCTCTACCTACCTCCCTTCTCCCCCCTGTCCTTTTGTATTCCCCTCCTCTGCCTACCCCACTCCCTGTCGCGTCTGCCCCCACCCCTCTTATGGGTCCTCATCCTCCATCAGCTCCTTTACCGGTTCCCCCCCTTCGCTTTTACTCTCCTTTCCCCCCTTTTTTGTTTTCCCATCTTCTGTCCAGTTTCCCCCCACCTGCTCTCGACTGTGGTATGTCACATTTGACAACTTTTTAGTGCAGTGTTCCAGTGACTATTCAGTGTTGTTTGTCTTTCTCGTGTTGCGAACAGAAACCATGCTGTCGCTAGGTGTGAATTTTATGTCTTTTGCGAACAGAATCCAGACTGTCGCCGTGTTTTTTAATTGTCTGTCTATTGTTTTCCCTGTCTGCTTCGTATGTATTTTTATTAGCATCATCATCCCTCTGTTGTTTGTTTTAAGTTCCACGATTTCTTTTCGCCATGTTACTCTTTAAGTCTCCGATTTTATCGCCTGTTTTTTTATTATTTGTTCTCTTGATCTTTGTCACAAAATCTGTAGGCTGAAGAGCGGCATACTAAGCTGCTGCCAGCCCGCCCCCTTCGGGGGGAATTGAAATTCAATAAAGGAAAAAAAAGAAAAAAAAAACGTCTTCGTCAGTCCTCGTTCGGCTCACCTGAAGATGGCTGACAGTTGTCCAGGTGAAATATCATGCTATTTTAGCTGTCAGCCGACTTTGTTTTATGGTATCGAATGACTGTCAGAAATCTAGGATGACCGAATTGATTAGTTCACTTGTATCCATATTTAAAACGTCATTGGCTGAAAAGCGAAACGCTCTTCTTGCTAGTGGTATTTCCTGAATCATATGCTATTATTTGGAAAAAAGTATGTAAAATTATAGAGAAATGTGGTAAATAACTCTGTCTTTAGTTTTCGCCAGGTATTTTCTATTACCGGTCAGGTGCTACATTAGCAATTATCTACAGGGTGTAAATGCAGATATTTTTATATGTGGTACCCTAAGATATAAACACATCAGTGTGATGCTTGTTTTTTCTCTGCATCGAACAGTCTTCCCACAGACATGTGACAAACCTTATGACTTGTTTTCTGCATCACTAAGAGGAATACACCTGTCAGCATAGCCGAGCGGGGTAGCCGCGCCGTCTGCGGCGCCTTGCCGCAGTTCGTGCGCCTCCTCCCGTCGGAGGTTCGAGTCCTCCCTCGGGCGTGGGTGTGTGTGTTGTTCTTAGCGTAAGTTAGTTTAAGCTGGGTTAAGCAGTGAGTAAGACTAGAGACCGATGGCCTCAGAAATTTGGTCCCATAGGAGCTTACCACAACAACCTGTCAGTGTAGGCTAACTGCTTGGCGCCTATGCGTCCTAACTTCAACGACTGAGCTGCCGCACAGAGGGATGCGCTTAGAGGTACTAACCAACCTAAAAACATGCTACTACTAACACCTACAGTTATTAATCAGGATGTAATGTTGTTCATAACACCATTCTGGGTCACCGATACAAATATCAGCACTTATATCTCTTACGCCATGTATTTGTTACCGTCTCATATTTGGGTGTCTTAAAATAAATGTGTAGTGAGGTACATATTTAATTTGCCCTCTCCTGGTGGATGTTGAACTGAGGAGCTACTCATGCTTTTGTTGCAACAGCTCCTCTTAAAGGAATGGAGAGTTTCAAAATACTTTGGTGTGGACTGCTTTGACTAATGACCTGTCCTATGATTTTGTCTTTAAATTTATAGAAAGACATCGAATGTTACGTAGCCAGAAGGGAACGCCAGTCGCTGCGTATTCTATGACAAATAGAGGGAGAGCTGGAGAAGATCGATGATTGATGCCGAAATTGTCACTTGAGCCTTACAATGTACTAAACGTGACACATTGGGCATAAATAGGTGTAAGGGCACGTTGTTGTTTGATTAAACAATTGCCTAACAACCAGTGCAAAGATTTAAAGCCGTGAAATATGTGGGAGAATGAGTATGGAGCGATTTAAAGTGGAACGACCACATGATACTAATCGCAGGAATGGCTGATGTCAGAAGAACCCCCAGGAAGCGTAGTAACCCACGAAGGAAGTAGGTTACAAGACCCTCGATTGCTCGAGCGTCCGAGACCCCATATCAGGTGGGACTGAAAGAGGAAACAGAGAAAATAAAAAGGTGATAAGCCCGTTTCGTCTCTGGTTCTTCTGGCAGTCACCAAGCAACAGAGTGATGCTCCTCCCAACGGCAGACGCTACAAGGGTGCGCTGCGCAGTCGCTGCGTGCTTCTTGACTGGATTTCCGGGAGTATAAATTCCTGTAAGTGGACGCCCTTCAAATATGCCCTCAAAATGCCATAAGGCAAACGTTAGAGAGAATGGATCCCATACTGAGGCTTAGCAACAGTGGTTCTTACCTCGTAACACCGCTGACTGTAATAGGAAAGGGACACCAAGTACCCACCGCCACACACCAGGAGGTGGTTTTTAGACTTAAAATGTAGATAAAGAACCATTTGAAAGAAGCTTCCTTTCTCATAGGCAAATTAACTATGGGCTATCCTCTAGCATCACGCTACACATTGATAGATAGAGACTGTTCTCCAATTTTCTGCATACTTTCTTATACGGTTTTTGGTAACAGGGGTGATGTGATCAGTGCGTGTGAATTATTTATTCCGTAGGAATTTTAGCCAGGCATAAGCGAAGAAACGGGTGTCTTCAGCAGCATATTAAATGTGAAGTGTGACGCAGTTTCCATTCCCGCTTTCTTTGAGTTGAGCTCAGCGGTTTCTCAACACCAGCAGTGCTTATTTCAACATGTCGATTGCACGGTTGTGTGGTCGAAACGCTATGGTGCGACACTACTTTCTCACGTGTGAAGTTTTTTTAACAGGAAACTCAATATTTAGTTTCTCCGTCTCCTTCGTCCGATTTTGAAAATAGGTTTGTCCACGACAGGCTTCAGTCGATGGTGGATCCATGAAGCACTGTCCCACGGCCACAGATGCTGCCATCTTAGCTGCAGGATGGGAAGGTGTAGTAATGAGTCACTATGCTACCTGCGATTGTCTCTTTCCAATGTGGGAAATAATTTACACAATATGTAACAAAATTACACTGACGAACTTGTTGGGAGCGGGGAGGGGAGGAGATGAGATGTTTATGTGGGGGGGGGGGGGGGGGCGCTAAATCCAATGGCTTGGAAAATAAATTGAGGAGAATACCCACAGACAATTAGGACACCACCTTGGCAAAAAAGCGAGTTTGTAGCTGACGTAAATAACTTATGTTATACGACGACGAACACATCACGCCCGTTACAACACTATAAAGCGCAGCGTGCAGACTCAGGTTTTGCTGCCTGAGGGATGGTTTAGCGGTAGGCGGTTTTCCTGTAGCTTCAACACAGTACGGCAAAGATGGATGATGTTTCCGCATCTGGACTCGTGTCGACATACACTACATCGCAACACTCTCTAGAGCCCCTCGATGTTTGTCGCTATAGTTTTTCCCCATTCCGTATATCTAGTTTGCCTATGACAGCCCAGAGTAGAAACACCTTTATCGATAAGATTACTCGAAAGTTTATTAGTTTGAAAGACATTAAATTTCGATAGACACGTTATGTAACACAATGTAATATTAAAACAAATAAGTGAAGCAGAGCAGTGAACTTAACGAATACCGCAAGAGTTTGAATGAATGGAGCCTAACATTCAGATTAAAAAGCGGTGTACTTATTCCTCTTTCAGAAGTCAATGCAGCAGATCCCCACAAGACAATGTTGCGTGGTCGTAAGTGTTAATGTTGAAGTTGTGGTCGTGCGCATCCTAGACTAGTAGAAGTAGGGGGCGAAAGGGTGATAATTTCCGACTGCGTACGTGGTCTGAGATTGTCACCACAACGCTGGAAGGACGTTCGTAGGTTTTGTGGTCAAATCGCGCAGTGCTTCTCAAAGAAACGTGTCAGCACATAATTCTGCCCAGAAAGACTCCTGTTAATACACAAAAGAACGTGTCGTACTTAAGTATTTCATTTATTTGTTACTCTTTCCAATCCAGTTTATTAAGACAATGTTGTACCGAGATAGTGGACACAGCGTCCCGGAACAAAGCGTCCGGAATTAATGATCTTAATTCGCAGCGTCCATCTGTTGCGACTTGTGGCTGTGTAGCGATGAGCGGATCAGATTTCAGAGGTTTAAAAGTGGTGCTTTCCGAGTATTTTAATATATGGAACACGGGGTCTCTGGCGACACGTTACATAGTAGTAATTCCGGAATCATTTATTCGTTTTGATAGCCCATTTACCTCTGTAGCTCTGTAGATACTTTCATAACAGTGGAAAAGCCTGTAATACGAAATCACCAAACGTACAATAAAATATATTGTGAAATGGCGGAAATTACCATTCATTGATACCATTCATTCATAATTTAAACACATTTATATTACGTACTGACAAGGAAAACGTACCTCAGAAAAATTGGACAATTCAAAAGTAGGGATCATTCATTGATTCCAAACTACTAAATAACAGAAAGACAATTCCAATGTTCTTGGAAAGAGAAAAGTCAAATTTTTATGCACTGAATGAGAGCACCATATGTTACACAACATTTATCAAAACGGTGTCTCACTTCCCGCCACACACGAAGCAGCTGGTCTCCCATTACCGGCTTCATAGCTTCAACAGGTAACGTCGGACGTGCTTAGAGAAATTTTGTGGATGCTATATTTTGCGAGCGTCCGACAGCATATAGACAGTCTCACAGACGTTGTACACTAACTTGAATAATGAAGTGCTTGCTACATCCAATAACAATTCCAAAATTCTGCAGGAATATTTCTATCACCTTTACCTTGTTTGATAGCAATTCATTCAAAACTCTGCCAAATTCTAACAGTGAACCCATTACGTCCTCCAAATCGACGCCCGTTTCATCTTCCATCATGTTAACAGGCAAATCGCTTTCCTACGCAAGGGCATTTGGTGTCATCTCTCCACTGTCTCTAACAGTATAAAACCTTTGGCACTCAGTTAAACTTCACTTAGCAGGAATAATGTCGTTCCCGACACTATTAAACACTAGTGCAACGTGAAAAATCACATTACCATGTACTAACAGCTTGCCGTTCTTCTTATGTGCGCTGAATTCCATAGTAGGTATCTCTCGTTTAGCGCTGTATTACATTTAGTTATTGGTTTCTACGTGCACTACAATCTTTACATCATGCATTATATCTAGCGGAACGCCGTATTTCTGTAGTATGTAAACTGTTATAACCACACAGTACGTCCCCATACTTTGTTGTGCTACTTCGTAGCGACATTACCTACTTAATTCTTCCCACATGCAGCAACTTTCGTTATGTTCTCTGTATTCCACTGGTTGTGGTTTTGCTTCTATTATTTTACTATATGGTTGCAACACCCTAAATTGAGCAGCTACTCACTTCACGTTAGATGAAAGTGATCTAAGGTGGCCGATTTTCGCCAAATGTCTCTAAAGAGCTTTCGGCGTGAAAGTTCAAAGGCTACTGTGGGGCGATGACGTTTTCGCTGGACAATATTGGCGGTGCATTTAAAAATACCGACGCATCATTCCCAAACAAAGTATTTTTTAAAAATCAGCTGTAAATAAACACCACATAGAATTATAACAATGTTTGAAGTTATTAACACGGTGATCTGATGTAACAGCAATTTTCGACAAACAAAAAATTATGGAAATGAAATTAGCTGTACTCTGATAACGTGGCACTACCGAATTCGAAATTGTTGTTCTCACCATGCTTGTATTTACTCATTCTTATACTAAACTATACTTCTTATACTAAACTAACCCCCCCCCCCCCATGAACCATGGACCTTGCCGTTGGTGGGGAGGCTTGCGTGCCTCAGCGATACAGATGGCCGTACCGTAGGTGCAACCACAACGGAGGGGTATCTGTTGAGAGGCCAGACAAACATGTGGTTCCTGAAGAGGGGCAGCAGCCTTTTCAGTAGTTGCAGGGGCAACAGTCTGGATGATTGACTGATCTGGCCTTGTAACATTAACCAAAACGGCCTTGCTGTGCTGGTACTGCGAACGGCTGAAAGCAAGGGGAAACTACGGCCGTAATTTTTTCCCGAGGACATGCAGCTCTACTGTATGATTAAATGATGATGGCGTCCTCTTGGGTAAAATATTTCGGAGGTAAAATAGTCCCCCATTCGGATCTCCGGGCGGGGACTACTCAGGAGGACGTCGTTATCAGGAGAAAGAAAACTGGCGTTCTACGGACCGGAGCGTGGAATGTCAGATCCCTTAATCGGGCAGGTAGGTTAGAAAATTTAAAAAGGGAAATGGATAGGTTAAAGTTAGATATAGTGGGAATTAGTGACGTTCGGTGGCAGGAGGAACAAGACTTTTGGTCAGGTGATTACAGGGTTATAAATACAAAATCAAATAGGGGTAATGCAGGAGTAGGTTTAATAATGAGTAAAAAAATAGGAGTGCGGGTTAGCTACTACAAACAGCATAGTGAACGCATTATTGTGGCCAAGATAGACATAAAGCCCATGCCTACTACAGTAGTACAAGTTTATATGCCAACTACCTCTGCAGATGATGAAGAAATAGATGAAATGTATGACGAGATAAAAGAAATTATTCAGGTAGTGAAGGGAGACGAAAATTTAATAGTCATGGGTGACTGGAATTCGTCAGTAGGAAAAGGGAGAGAAGGAAACATAGTAGGTGAATATGGATTGGGGGGAAGGAATGAAAGAGGAAGCCGCCTTGTAGAATTTTGCACAGAGCATAACTTAATCATAGCCAACACTTGGTTCAAGAATCATAAAAGAAGGTTGTATACCTGGAAGAATCCTAGAGATACTAAAAGGTATCAGATAGATTATATAATGGTAAGACAGAGATTTAGGAACCAGATTTAAATTGTAAGACATTTCCTGGGACAGATGTGGATTCTGACCACAATCTATTGGTTATGAACTGCAGATTGAAACTGAAGAAACTGCAAAAAGGTGGGAATTTAAGGAGATGGGACCTGGATAAACTGAAAGAACCAGAGGTTGTAGAGAGTTTCAGGGAGAGCATAAGGGAACAATTGACAGGAATGGGGGAAAGAAATACAGTAGAAGAAGAATGGGTAGCTCTGAGCGATGAAGTAGTGAAGGCAGCAGAGGATCAAGTAGGTAAAAAGACGAGGGCTAATAGAAATTCTTGGGTAACAGAAGAAATATTGAATTTAATTGATGAAAGGAGAAAATATAAAAATGCAGTAAATGAAGCAGGCAAAAAGGAATACAAACGTCTCAAAAATGAGATCGACAGGAAGTGCAAAATGGCTAAGCAGGGATGGCTAGAGGACAAATGTAATAAGGATGTAGAGGCTTGTCTCACTAGGGGTAAGATAGATACTGCCTACAGGAAAATTAAAGAGATCTTTGGAGAGAAGAGAACCACTTGTATGAATATCAAGAGCTCAGATGGCAACCCAGTTCTAAGCAAAGAAGGGAAGGCAGAAAGGTGGAAGGAGTATATAGAGGGTTTATACAAGGGCGATGTACTTGAGGACAATATTATGGAAATGGAAGAGGATGTAGATGAAGACGAAATGGGAGATAAGATACTGCGTGAAGAGTTTGATAGAGCACTGAAAGACCTGAGTCGAAACGAGGCCCCGGGAGTAGACAACATTCCATTTGAACTACTGATGGCCTCGGGAGAGTCAGTCATGAAAAAACTCTACCATCTGGTGAGCACGATGTATGAGACAGGCGAAATACCCTCAGACTTCAAGAAGAATATAATAATTCCAATCCCAAAGAAAGCAGGTGTTGACAGATGTGAAGATTACCGAACTATCAGTTTAATAAGTCACAGCTGCAAAATACTAACGCGAATTCTTTACAGACGAATGGAAAAACTGGTAGAAGCCGACCTCGGGGACGATCAGTTTGGATTCCGTAGAAATGTTGGAACACGTGAGGCAATACTGACCTTACGACTTATCTTAGAAGAAAGATTAAGAAAAGGCAAACCTACGTTTCTAGCATTTGTAGACTTAGAGAAAGCTTTTGACAATGTTAACTGGAATACTCTCTTTCAAATTCTGAAGGTGGCAGGGGTAAAATACAGGGAGCGAAAGGCTATTTACAGTTTGTACAGAAACCAGATGGCAGTTATAAGAGTCGAGGGGCATGAAAGGGAAGCAGTGGTTGTGAAAGGAGTAAGACAGGGTTGTAGCCTCTCCCCGATGTTATTCAATCTGTATATTGAGCAAGCAGTAAAGGAAACAAAAGAAAAATTCCGAGTAGGTATTAAAATTCATGGAGAAGAAGTAAAAACTTTGAGGTTCGCCGATGACATTGTAATTCTGTCAGAGACAGCAAAGGACTTGGAAGAGCAGTTGAACGGAATGGACAGTGTCTTGAAAGGAGGATATACGATGAACATCAACAAAAGCAAAACGAGGATAATGGAATGTAGTCAAATTAAGTCGGGTGATGCTGAGGGAATTAGATTAGGAAATGAGACACTTAAAGTAGTAAAGGAGTTTTGCTATTTAGGGAGTAAAATAACCGATGATGGTCGAAGTAGAGAGGATATAAAATGTAGACTGGCAGTGGCAAGGAAAGCGTTTCTCAAGAAGAGGAATTTTTTAACATCGAGTATAGATTTAAGTGTCAGAAAGTCGTTTCTGAAAGTATTTGTATGGAGTGTAGCCATGTATGGAAGTGAAACATGGACGATAACTAGTTTGGACAAGAAGAGAATAGAAGCTTTCGAAATGTGGTGCTACAGAAGAATGCTGAAGATAGGGTGGGTAGATCACGTAACTAATGAGGAGGTATTGAATAGGATTGGGGAGAAGAGAAGTTTGTGGCACAACTTGACTAGAAGAAGGGATCGGTTGGTAGGACATGTTTTGAGGCATCAAGGGATCACAAATTTAGCATTGGAGGGCAGTGTGGAGGGTAAAAATCGTAGAGGGAGACCAATAGATGAATACACTAAGCAGATTCAGAAGGATGTAGGTTGCAGTAGATACTGGGAGATGAAGAAGCTTGCACAGGATAGAGTAGCATGGAGAGCTGCATCAAACCAGTCTCAGGACTGAAGACCACAACAACAACATACTAAACAATGCGCCGCAGTCCCTGTAATACGAGCAGAGGGCAGCATTGCCTGGGTATAGCGTTGTTCTCACAGCACAGAATCATTGCTTGGCTGGGTAGCCTACGCGCCGTCAGTAGTGCTGTGACCAGGTAAGGGTGTGCAGTTGTAGTGGAAGTCTGCAGTAACTAGTCTTGTTTTGATTTCTCTCGAAGTGCTTTCATCCGATTTACGTGAATACGCAGTGTGCTATTGCCTGGTATGTACAGTAACGTCTGGGAAATGCGTTAACAATGCACTTCACTTCCGTTATATTTTTCTGTGAGCTGAAATTTGATTCGATGAAGTATTCATTGAAATCTATTACAGAAATTGTGTATTTCTCGTGTGTTCATTTAAGATATGCGACCGAGACAAAAATTGAAATCACATATTTTCTACTTGCTCATTAAAGTATAACACATTAATGAACAACAGGTTGATGAATGGAAAAAATGTCATACGTCCTTTAAAACGCAGATTATTTATAGGAAGCCTATTGAATGTTCGAATGATGGTTTTTAATGTATGGTTCCCCCTATAAGCAAAGAAGTCTTCACAAAGAAAAAAATGGGTGCTAAGTACGACAGTGTAATGTAATATAATGTATGCTCCACAATTCGCTATGTACTACATGACAAAGATATTCTTCTTCCTGAACCCCTTCACTGAAAAACTGAGAGCAGGGGTGTTTATCCGAAGGGAAGTGGCAGTCAGCAGTGTTAACCGATTATTGCTGGCTGTAGTAACTGGACGCCCCTGAAACACAATACCACAAGCAAACCTACAAGGTATGGTTTTACGGTATCTGTTATTTCTTCATCTTAGTTCATCGTCTATTTAAAGATATGCAAAAGAAATACCATTAGCTCAAACCTTACATCTGAGAAATACATGTCAGTTTCTTTTTCGTATCTTAAGACTCAACAAAAGTAAGAAAATCGTATTCTGTTTATCACAGTATTCAACATTAGGAAACTGTAGAAAAGTTTTATATTTACTCTCCTTGTTACTGAATGTAAATAGCAGAACTGATAGGGTACGTTGACAAATTGCACATTTTTTAAAGAACTGTAGTGACAGTAACCTGAGGTGCTTCGACAAACTGAGGAAAAACTAAACCGCATTGCTCGGAAAGGGATTACAACAAATTCAAGTCAGCATCTTAACTCTCGTACCACCGACGCAACTAATTCGCAGCAGAGAACGGCACGTATTCCTTCCACACCGCTCACCCATGACCCGTAGCACCTTTCTAGGGCACCAAAAGGTTACTGCAAGGAGCCAGGGTTATCGATTTGGCAATGCGGAGAGCAACGGAAACGAGATTCGGTGTGCATCTACGAGTGGAGGACATGCGACCCGTTTTATTGGCCGTAAAAGCAAGCCCAGCATGCTATTTCAAGAGCTCTAGGAGTGCTCAGCGGATGGGTCCTTAAGGAACACGATAATTGTTTTTGGTTCTTCTTAGTGGCCCATAAAAGCCGATCGGGGGCCGCCAGTCTCACGCCGTCGCCGCCTTCCAGGCGCCTTCCTACGCTGACACATTCAGTTACAATTCTGGGGAACGTGGATCTAAATCTTTTGGACTGGTTTGTACTGTTTTTACATAAGTTTAATAAACACAGCAGAGACACATAATAGAGAATTTAACCCCGTCAATATATTTTCCTTCACTATTTGGAAATTTGCAACAGTCTGCAACTGTAGAACTCAAATGGCTTTGAAATGAAGTACTCGTCGAGCCATGTTCGGAGGGAATTTTCATCGAGAAAGAAAGTTCCTTGAAGGTTGTTCTATAAGGAGCGGAAAAGGTGAAAATCTGAGGGTGCAAAGTCAGGTGATTAAGGTAGGTGCGGAATGATCTCCCAATCAAACTCCTGTTAGGTGTCTAATCTCAGTGCGGTCTCTCTGTTGTCAACAATTGTCCCTAGTGACTGTTACATCTCGTGGAAACAATTTGTGATAAGCCAGACCGTCATTGTTCCACCAGGTGCGTATCATTATCTTTTATGGATACGGGCTGGTCTTTTTACGGGCAGCTGCTGCTTTGATTCGACTGTTATTCCTTTCTTTTCGTTCTGTTAGCATAAGGACACAATTTCTCGTCATCAGTAACGATACAGGACAGAAACGGTCAATGTTGCTCAAGAGTATTTTGATGACGGGAAACCACAGATGTACATATGGCCACTCACTGATTTATGTGGAGTTGATTTAGTACATGTGGTAACAGAACACACAATCTTCGAACCTACCTCATTGCATGCAAATGTCGCACGATGGTGGAATGATGACAGTTCATCACATTTGCCAGTTCTCGAGTACACTGAAGAGGACCATTGTGGATAAATGAGTTTAAACGAAGTTCGTCAAACCACGAAAGTCTTACTGAACGTGGCGAGTCATTAATGTCAAAACGATCATTCATAAAACGAGGAAATCATTTTCTTGCCGTGCTCTGCACAGTGGCATTATCCCCATACGTGGCGCAAATGTTTCTGTTTGCCTCCGCTGCTGTCACCCCTCTACTGAACTCAAGCAGAAAAATAAGAACAGAAGACTAAGAAGGTTCCGATTTCTCCAATTGGCTCTTGTTTTCTAGCGTCCACAAGTCCACTGACTATTTCCAAATGAAAAAATGACAATTTCTAAACTCAGATAGCAACAGTGATATACAAATAAAAAATGACAATCGATACATAACGCAACAGCAACCGGAATACCAACATGCAAAACAGAAACGCTACGGACTTACGGACCAACTTAATGCATCCACACTCTGCACAGCTATGTGAACTGCAGGGCAAAGAATACTTTTCATTATACCATAAATTATGGCTTTTTTTGTCCACTCGTGTATAGGGCGCTGCTTAAACACCTCTTTGCCCGCTGACATTAGTCTAACATTGTCTTCACAGACCCTACACAGTATTCCTAGATTTCACTCATAATAAGGATTTCTGACACTTTGTGAGTCAGCTTTCCCTTGATAATTAGCGTCTGTCTTCAAGCTACATCGCTCCTCTTGTGTTAACTAGCAGAAGCCCCAGTGTCTGGTTCTAATAGAAGAACCGTTCAAATGGCTCAAATGGCTCTAACCGCTGTGGGACTTAACATCTGAGGTCATCAGTCCCCTAGACATAGATCTACTTAAACCTAACTAACCGAAGAACATCACACACATCCATACCCGAGGCAGCAATCAAACCTGCGACCAAAGCAGCAGCGCGGTTCCGGACTGAAACACCTAGAAGCGCTCGGCCACAGCGGCCGGCAGACGAACCGTCAACGCGATGTTGGAGATGTGCAGATCCGTCACATCTCGGAAAAGTTTTCTAGAAGACCTTCACCTGCTGTCTTCTAAATATGTCCCTTCACATGCCCTTCTGCCCAGACGATAGGTCTTTTGACATTGTGCTATATTATGATATTATATGCCATCTGAACATAAGTGTTACAAAGCGTCTGTCTGAAATGTCAGGATTTTCAGTATTTCTTTGAATATCTCCCGTCGCTAAAATACACCAGTTACCATTCCTGCAGCAGTCTTTGTACGCGTTCTGTGTTTTAAAGTAATCACTATTTGCTTTGGGTCCCATATATTTGAGTAATATTGTTCTCAATTATCTCCTTTCTAGAATGACTGCATTTTACTAGAATCTTACGCATGAGCTGAGATTTACTACTTGCTTTATCAACGGTGCAGCCTACGTGATTATTCCGCACTAAATCACCGCAAACTGTTACTGTCATTTTTTGTATAAACTGACTGATTCCAACTATTAATCAATGGCATAATAGATTTTTTTGCTATTTACATTTACGAACATTTAAAGCGAGTTGCCAATCTTTGTAATATTATGAAATCTTATCAAGATCTCATTCGATATTTGTGCAATTTTTTTTCAAATAGCACGTGATTATTCACTGAAGCGCCAACGAAATGGGTATAGGAACGTGTATTCAAATACAGACACATCTAAACAGGCAGAATACGGCGCTGAGGTCGGCAACGCCTATATAAAACAACGTGTCCACCATAGTTGTTAGATCGGTTACTGCTGCTACAATGGTAGGTTATGAAGATTTAAAAGAGTTTAAACGTGGTGTTGTAGTTGGCGTACGAACTATTGGACACAGCAACTCAGAGGTAGCGATGATTTGGGGATTTTCCCGTACGAACATTTCACGAGCGTATAGTGAATGTCAGATAATCAGGTATTCGGCAAAACATCAAATCTCCGACATCGCTGCGGCCTGAAAGAGATCCTGCAAGAACGGGACCAATGACGACTGAAGAGAATAGCTCAAAGTGACAGTATCATACCTAAACCGCCCTCTCCCCAATTTGCAAGTATCATTGCGTATGTGGATAGATAACTGTACAGTATGTCCATGCATTGTTAATTCTCGAACACATCCATCATTAAACTACACTCCTGGAAATTGAAATAAGAACACCGTGAATTCATTGTCCCAGGAAGGGGAAACTTTATTGACACATTCCTGGGGTCAGATACATCACATGATCACACTGACAGAACCACAGGCACATAGACACAGGCAACAGAGCGTGCACAATGTCGGCACTAGTACAGTGTATATCCACCTTTCGCAGCAATGCAGGCTGCTATTCTCCCATGGAGACGATCGTAGAGATGCTGGATGTAGTCCTGTGGAACGGCTTGCCATGCCATTTCCACCTGGCGCCTCAGTTGGACCAGCGTTCGTGCTGGACGTGCAGACCGCGTGAGACGACGCTTCATCCAGTCCCAAACATGCTCAATGGGGGACAGATCCGGAGATCTTGCTGGCCAGGGTAGTTGACTTACACCTTCTAGAGCACGTTGGGTGGCACGGGATACATGCGGACGTGAATTGTCCTGTTGGAACAGCAAGTTCCCTTGCCGGTCCAGGAATGGTAGAACGATGGGTTCGATGACGGTTTGGATGTACCGTGCACTATTCAGTGTCCCCTCGACGATCACCAGTGGTGTACGGCCAGTGTAGGAGATCGCTTTCCACACCATGATGCCGGATGTTGGCCCTGTGTGCCTCGGTCGTATGCAGTCGTGATTGTGGCGCTCACCTGCACGGCGCCAAACACGCATACGACCATCATTGGCACCAAGGCAGAAGCGACTCTCATCGCTGAAGACGACACGTCTCCATTCGTCCCACCATTCACGCCTGTCGCGACACCACTGGAGGCGGGCTGCACGATGTTGGGGCGTGAGCGGAAGACGGCCTAACGGTGTGCGGGACCGTAGCCCAGCTTCATGGAGACGGTTGCGAATGGTCCTCGCCGATACCCCAGGAGCAACAGTGTCCCTAATTTGCTGGGAAGTGGCGGTGCGGTCCCCTACGGCACTGCGTAGGATCCTACGGTCTTGGCGTGCATCCGTGCGTCGCTGCGGTCCGGTCCCAGGTCGACGGGCACGTGCACCTTCCGCCGACCACTGGCGACAACATCGATGTACTGTGGAGACCTCACGCCCCACGTGTTGAGCAATTCGGCGGTACGTCCACCCGGCCTCCCGCATGCCCACTATACGCCCTCGCTCAAAGTCCGTCAACTGCACATACGGTTCACGTCCTCGCTGTCGCGGCATGCTACCAGTGTTAAAGACTGCGATGGAGCTCCGTATGCCACGGCAAACTGGCTGACACTGACGGCGGCGGTGCACAAATGCTGCGCAGTTAGCGCCATTCGACGGCCAACACCGCGGTTCCTGGTGTGTCCGCTGTGCCGTGCGTGTGATCATTGCTTGTACAGCCCTCTCGCAGTGTCCGGAGCAAGTATGGTGGGTCTGACACACCGGTGTCAATGTGTTCTTTTTTCCATTTCCAGGAGTGTATATCAGACAGCGCTCTACATATTTCTAACACTTCGGGTATATTGCTTAATTTACGATCTATCTCTATGTTGATGGGAGTCCAAGAGCATTCTCGCAGTCTTAAGGTAAAATAAGAGACTGAAAGACGCCCCTCACACTTTCGTTGACAAACCCGCCCTGCAGCACTGCTACCGGTTTAAGTAGTAGACCGCTACATTCCACGTCTCATGAATTAATGGAGCTTGCCGAGTCATCATTTATGCAAGTGTATTCCCCATGTATACGTGGGGAATGCAGTGCCTCACAAGCACGTATCGCTAACTTAGTTATGATGCTGAAGTCTTGAGATGCGCCCACGTCGAGAAGGTTAGCACTCCTTATCGATGTATAGTAACAGATTTGGAAGCGCTGTGATGTAATAGCAGAGGGTGAAGAAGAACAAGAAAGGTTGATTTTTATGCGTAATGGAACTCCAGTCGGATGGACTTCGAAGCATTTTCACGTAAATCTAGCAGGCTATCAGTTTTAAACTATTATTCCAGATTCTAGGATCAGTACCTGGAAGGTATTGGTAAGAGAGAACATAAACCCACGCACTTCTAAGGATACAATGTTCCACACTTAAAACGGGCTATAATGTTATACAGCTTGCGTTTCCGACCTATCAGTCGTATGGAATGTAGCGCTGTTAATACTTCAATGTAAGAAATATATTTCAAGCGCATGAGATACATCCGTTTCCCGGTTTCTCTACAGTAAACTACGTTATCGAACCGTAAAACGAAGAAACTACTTATTGAAAACATTAGCTGTGTGATACCAGCACAATATCGCTTTCGAGAGATGTATAGCGTCCACTTTTCACATCTGATCACACTTCAGAAATTATACTATGCCTGCATCAGCCCTATATACAATTACGGTTAGTAACGGGGAATACCACTTACAAGGAAACAGATAAACACATAGCAGCAGTGTCCGACATGTGAAAATTACAAGTCATTCCGCCACTAACTCAGTCATCAGGACATTTGTCATGCAGATGTATACATGGGGAATGCAGTGCCTACAAGCACCTATCGCTAACTTAGTTATGATGCTGCAGTCTTGATTTTACACCAAAGATGCGAAGGGGGGATGGAATACATTGCGTATGTCATAGTTCGTTTAGAGGAATGTGTCACGTTTCATCACACATGAGACAGAAGTCCTCTGATGACGGACAGGTTTACCGTTAACGATCGCAAATAGACAGTGATTTAAATCACATACAGAACATGTGGCTGTATACGAGTCAAACGCAGGCTATGTCACGCGACTGATGAATCCTGACAGAACAGTGGAAAAATTAACCTACAGCAACATCTCCCTTTCTAGAATTCATCATCAGTCTACCATTAAATAGTACATCTCTACAGCTCCATCTCAATCGATCACCCTGCCAACTGTCTTTTATCCTTTGAGGCAGATGCTCGTGAGCTTAGAGGCGGATGGTCCATTGTCTTCCTGAAAAGCGCCAAATAGAGTAGTCAAGTCACGTGTATCACTGGTACCTCAATAGACGTGCAGTATACTGCTGCCTCGACGGAAAAAAAGAAAAATTGACTGCTTCCCTGATTCCCTTCGCTTCCATGTCGACGTTTTGTTTGATTCCTCTTAGTGCCACATATTTGTTCCCATGTACAAATTTCTCTGCGCCAACCAGAAGATACGCAAGTACTTCCTCAATTTTCCCGGATTTCGGTGTATATTCGGGCAATTTATACCTATCCCCCCATCATTTTCGCAATTCCATCGCTTTTATGTCAGTTCCATACACGCGATCATGACGTAACCTCTCGTTCTGTGTTCTAGAATTGCTTGTAAATGTAGTACATCTGCTACCACCTAGCCCAGGTACACTTATCGGGAGGCGTAGTATAGCACTGTATTCGTATTTATTCAGTCACCTCGACATTTGGAGAGCGTTTGCTCTGTTTTCTGTACCTCTGTGTATATCCATGTGTCGCGGGTGGCTCCCATGACCTGCAGTAGACCCGAGTTGGCGTTCGCGTGTGGACCCACCACATGTTATATCCAGAGCGATATTGGGATGCTGATCCACAATATGCAGTGCAAGGGATAGGGTTTGAAGGCGGATCCGCTACGCACAATGTAGCTGAGGGAACCTCGATTGTGGTGTGTGCATGTAGCAGGTGAAAGACGGGTGAAAGACTAGTTTGCTGGTTCTCTCTAGACATGAGAAACACTTTAGTTGACTTTGGACGGCTCTGAGCACTATGGGAGTTAACATCTATGGTCATCAGTCCCCTAGAACTTAGAACTACTTAAGCCTAACTAACCTAAGGACAGCACACAACACCCAGCCATCACGAGGCAGAGAAAATCCCTGACCCCGCCGGGAATCGAACCCGGCGAGAACGCTACCGCACGACCACGAGATGCGGGCAGTTGACTTTGGAAATTATAGGAATGATTTGGAATATGTTACATCACCGACATTAGTATTCACGAGTGGAAATATCAGTTTCATCAAACTGTGTGACTTAAATGGTCGTATCTTTTGATTGCAACGACTTAGAAGCTTAAATTTTTTTACACCGCCAGGGAAACATGAACATTAGTACGTTACATAATTTTCAAGTTTAACAGACGGCCGAACAGACAGAGAGGGAAATAAGAAATGGCAACTTTTTTCTCGCGTGACTTTATTGCCAGTTTACAGTGTCGGATTGTTTACTTCGGCTGTACTATCAAAATTTTCTTTTTACCAATTTTCACGATTCATAGCGAATCCTATAGATTTTGTTGAGCTTGCGAGTATTAAAATATACTTGGTAAATCGAAGTATCTTTTTGGTACGGTGATCCACAAACTTCCATTCTTTACACCTCCATGGGCCCACAGGTTTCAGTATGTGACATGAATTTCAACTTGATACGTCCACCCGTTGCTGGGAAAAAGGGTTTTTAACAGTCGGGTACAGAAAGAAAGAAAGGCGGACAAAGGAGCAGTACTATAAGGATTCAGTTTTTACCGACTGAGGCACGGAAACCTAAAACGAAGGATCCGGATTAACTGGAGATCCAGATCAATGAGGGCCGTTGTAGTTGATATGCGTGGACACGGAACGAGTCAACGAGTCTGCACCTGCGACACACGGAGAGTCCGGCGTGGGCGCAGCAGGCCCCCGGCACAGAGCGCGTGGGCTGCCCACGCACGACCTCGTTAGCCGGCGTGCGTGTATCGGCCGGCCGGGACGGACGCTGAAAGCTGCCGGCGCGATCGGTCGGCGCTCGTTAGCGCAGCGCGCATCCAGGCCGGCAGGGCACTTTGTTTGCCGCCGCCGCCGCCGCCGCGCGCGCGCTATCACGCCACCGCCCCGGGCTTCCGCACAAAAAGCACGTTTCGCGCGGCGCAAAAGGAAATTGCATTCCGCCGCAAGAGCGCCGGCCACGGGGCGTGGGCAGGCACCGCGGCACTCGGCGGCCTGCGCAGTTTCCGGCCTTTGTCTGCTGTCGGCGAGACTCCCCGAAAGGGGGATTGGAAATTTATTCGTTCGTTCGCCCGTCCGTCCACCCGTGTATCCCAGCTATCGTGGGGCTATTGGATTCTAGCGGCTGCGAAGAGCACCGTAGTACTGGCAGTGTGCGTCCTCATGAAGCAGAGGGTAATGAAAGTGTACAGTCTGAAATCTCACGTAATTACACTAGTATACTACTGTCACGGAACTTCCTGGGCCGCGCGGGATTAGCCGAGCGGTCTAGGGCGCTGTAGTCATGGACTGTGCGGCTGGTCTCGGCGGAGGTTCGAGTCCTCCCTCGCGCATGGGTGTGTGTGTTTCTCCTGAGTATAATTTAGGTTAAGTAGTGTGTCAGCTTAGCGACTGATGATCTTAGCAGTTAAGTCCCATAAGATCTGACACACATTTGAATATTTTTGAACGGAACTTCCTGGTGTGTTTACTTATATATTTTTCTTTCTTTTCCGGTAATTCACATTATCCACGTTAAATTGAACAGAAGGGAGCTCATGACTAATGCAACACATTTTTTCGGCCAATTTGCGTTGTAAAAAGGCTGGATTTCCTGTGGGACATCGTGTAATGGTCCCTCTTCAGCCCCTTTAGATTCGCGAAGTTCCAATAGATGGCGGCGCTGCACACAGCCCTCAAAAATACCCTCTCTAACGGAGTTGCTTCACTTTCTTTTGGCGGAAAACCAGAGCATCGCAGTCATTCATAGGGGCCTGCAGAACGTTTACGGAGACTTGGCAGTGAACAAAAGCACTGCGAGTCCTTGGGCGAAGCATCTGTCTTCATTGCTACAAGGTTGCGCGAACATGCTCCATTTTTCCGCACCTGGCGGCCGCATTCAGCTTTGACTCAAAATCAAATGGTTCTGAGCACTATGAGACTTATCAGAGGTCATCAGTCCCCTACACTTAGAACTACTTAAACCTAACTAACCTAAAGACATCGCACACATCCGTGACCGAGGTAGGATTCGGATCTGCGACCGTAGCAGTCGCGCGGTTCCGGACTGAAGTCCTCGGTCAACGCGGCCGGCCAGCTTTTATTCCAGCAATATTGGAACGTGTGAACCTCCTCATTCGAGTTCATCGACGGATCTCAATCTAAACGCCGCGCTGCTCAACTGGGCGTCTCTGTTGGTAGTGCCGGCACAATCGTACATCAGTTGGCGTACTGATAGGTGTGCGAGTTGCTTGCATGTTACGAGGCTGATCGTGACAATATTTTGTCGAAACTCATCACAAGCGATGAAACATGAGTTCACCACTTCTGGCCGGAAATACACTACTGGCCATTAAAATTGCTACACCAAGAATAAATGCAGATGACAAACGGGTATTTATTGAACAAATATATTATACTAGAACTGACATGTGATTACTTTTTCACGCAATTTGGCTGCATAGATCCTGAGAAATCACTACCCAGTACAACCACCTCTGACCGTAATAACGGCCTTGATACGCCTGGGCATTCAGTCAAACAGCTTGGATGGCGTGTACAGGTACAGCTGCCCATGCAGCTTCAACACGATACCACAGTTTATCAAGAGTAGTGACTGGCGTATTGTGACGAGCCAGTTTCTCGGCCACCATTGACCAGACGTTTTTAGTTCGTGAAAGTTCTGGAGAATGTGCTTGCCAGGGCAGCAGTGGAAGATTTTCTGTATCCAGAAAGGCCCGTACAGGAACAGCAACAGGCGGCCGTGCTTTATCCTGTTGAAATGTAGGGTTTCGCAGGGATCGAAAGAAGGGTAGAGCCACGGGTCGTAACACATCTGAAATGTAACGTCCACTGTTCAAAGTGCCGTCAATGCGAGAAAGAGGTGACCCAGACATGTAACCAACGGCACCCCATACCATCACGCCGGGTGATACGCCAGTATGGCGATGACGAATACAAACTTCGATGTGCGTTCACCGCGATGTTGCCAAACACGGATGCAACCATCACGATGCTGTAAACAGAACCTGGATCCATCCGAAAAAATGACGTTTCGCCATTCATGCACCCAAGTTCGCCGTTGAGTACACCATCGCAGGCGCTCCTGTCTGTGATGCAGCGTCAAGGGTCAGCGCAGCCATGGTTCAAAATGGTTCAAATGGTTCTGAACACTATGCGACTTAACTTCTGAGGTCATCAGTCGCCTAGAACTTAGAACTAATTAAACCTAACTAACCTAAGGACTTCACACACATCCATGCCGGAGGCAGGATTCGAACCTGCGACTGTAGCGGTCACTCGGTTCCAGACTGTAGCGTCCAGAACCGCACGGCCACTCCGGCCGGCGCAGCCATGGTCTTCGAGCTGATAGTCCATGCTGCTGCAAACGTCGTGGAACTGTTCGTGCAGATGGTTGTCTTGCAAACGTCATCTGTTAGCTCAGGGATCGAGAAGTGTCTGCAAGATCCGTTACAGCCATCCGGATAAGATGCCTGTCATCTCGACTGCTAGTGATACGAGGCCGTTGGGATCCAGCACGGCGATCCGTATTACCCTCCTGAACCCACTGATTACATACTCTGCTAACAGACATTGGATCTCGACCAACGCAAGCAGAAATGTCACGATACGATAAAACGCAATCGCGATAGGGAACAGTCCAACCTTTATCAAAGTCGGAAACGTGACGGTACGCATTTATCCTCCCTACACGAGGCATCACAACAACGTTTCACCGGGGAACGCCTGTTTGTGTATGAGAAATCGGTTGGAAACGTTCCTCATGCCAGCACGTTGTAGGTGTCGCCAGCGGCGTCAACCTTGTTTGAATGCTCTGAAAAGCTAATCATTTCCATATCAAAACATCTTCTGCCTGTCAGTTAAATTTCGCCTCTGTTGCACGTCATCTTCGTGGTATAGCAATTTGTGTGGTGTCACCGCCAGACACCACACTTGCTAGGTGGTAGCCTTTTAATCGGCCGCGGTCCGTTAGCATACGTCGGACCCGCGTGTCACCACTATCAGTGATTGCAGACCGAGATCCGCCACACGGCAGATCTAGAGAGACTTCCTAGCACTCGTCCCAGTGGTACAACCGACTTTACTAGCGATGGTTCACTGGAAAAATACGCTCTCATTTGCCGAGACGATAGTTAGCATAGCCTTCAGCTACGTCATTTGCTACGACCTAGCAAGGCGCCATTACCAGTTACTATTGATGCTGTAAAACATGTACCGTCAAGAGCGATGTTCACCATTTATGGATTAAAGTTAAGTATTCCACAGCTACTTCCTTTTTTACTAGTCTAATTTCCTTGACCTGTTCCAGACCTCACGCCAGCCTGCGTGAGCTAAAACGCATGCCTTTCGGCTTCCTCTCATACCGGGTTGGCTCTCTTGCCAATCCACAACATTTGGCGACGAGGCCACACCGCGTTCGTAACTATACTGCCCTGATTTACTTGTGTAATGGCTTCGCCACAATCTCCAGATGTACTGTCCGAATTTTATCGCTTACAGAACCAGCAGACGCAAGCCTTACTGGATGTCCTTGGACAGCTCATCCAGGGTCAACTTGCAATGCAAAATGATGCGGCAGCCGCCGCTCCACCGCTCACGCAGCCACAACACGCAGTTGCACCAACTTTTCGTCCTTTTGATGCTGCACTGGAAAGCTGGACGGAGTGGTCACGGCAATTTGGATTCCATCTCGCCGCCTACAGAATTCCAGGTAACGAGCGGTAGCATTTTTTATTATCTTCCGTCGGGGTGACTACGTACCGTGTGATAGTCAAATTATTTCCCCGACGCGACGTAGCAACTCTGTCCTACGAAGAAATTTTGTCTGCATTAGATGCATATTTCAAAGAATCAGTCAATGTAGTTGCCAAACGGTATACCTACTTTCGTACAAAACGTACGGCAGGTCAGACTAATCGGGTGTGGGTTGCAACCTTGCAAGGCCTTACTAGGGATTGTGCTTTTGAGTGTCAATGTGGACTCCCTTATTCCGATACTATGGTACGTGATGCAATTGCACTGAATGTTTCTGATGTTCGTATACGGGAACAGATTTTTAAACTAGTCAATCTCTCCCTTCAACAAGTGATGGACATATTGGATCGGCAGGACACCCTTGACTTTGCTCAGGCATCATTTCAACCTTCGCCACCTGTGTGTCAGGTTAACCAGCCCGCCGGGCGAGCTGCACGGAACAGTAAACAGTCCTCGCGCCCGGCTGCGCCAAAGGCGCCTGGCTCTCAGCCACGTGTACCACGCTGGCAAGCAAATGCTGTGCTAACATCATGCCCGCAGTGTGCTACTAGACATTCGCATGAGAATTGCCCGTCATGCCAAGCTATTTGCTTTTACTGTAATAAAAAAGGACATGTTCAAAGTGTTTGCCAGAAAAAGCTCAGATCGGAAGCTCAAAACCATTCCAGGCCCTTTGCTTCGCGCCGGAATCAGAATCGAACCAAGGGTACTCAGGCTCGTGACACTTCGCCCATGGAAATTCATATAGTTCATGCCACTCCGCCCAGTGCCACTCTCTCTAACAGTGACTGTGTTCGTCCCACAAATAGTGTGCGTCGACATCGCCGGCACTCTAGTCATATCACAAGAAATTTTGTACCAGTGTCAGTTCACGCTGCACAAGACAGTCGCTCTTGTCGTCAGCAGGACTATAAACTTTTTGTAGACTTGGACATTAACGGCAAAGTGATATCGTTCCAGCTCGATACCGGGGCTGCAGTTTAACTGATCAATCAAGACACTTACAAACTGCTGGGCACACCTCCGTTGCGTGCCGCAAATGTTAAGTTAAGTACCTATTTGGGTCACCATATCCCTGTGTTAGGACAGTGCAGCCTTCTTGCAACATACAAGGGAAAAACAAAACTTGTGTCTTTTACGTCCTTCGTTCTTCTTCCGCAGTGAACTTGTTTGGTTTCGACTTTTTTCAGTTGTTTGACTTGTCTATAGTCAATCAGGTCCTATCAGTGAACCAGATTGTGCCTTCAGACAGTGTTTCTCGTCTATGTGAAGAATTTGCAGACATTTTTGCACTGGGCCTCGGTTGCGCTAAGAACTATGAAGCACACTTGGAACTGAAAGTAAACGCGCAACCGAAATTTTTCAGAGTGCGCTATGTTCCCCACGCATTGCATGATGAGGTCGCAAAAACATTACACGATTTGGTATCACAAGGTGTAATTGAACGTGTGCAGGCTTCTCTCTGGGCATCACCCTTAGTAATTTTGCCAAAACCTTCCGGAAAATTGAGACTTTGTGTGGACTTCAAGGCAACAGTGAACCCACAACTAGTGACTGCAACTTTTCCTTTACCCTGCCCGGAAGATATTTTTGACAAACTGTGCCCGGGTAAATATTTTTCTAAGTTGGACCTAGCAGATGCGTAGTTGCAAATACCGGTGGACGAAGAATCCCAGCGCGTTTTGGTGGTTAACACGCATCTTGGTTTGTATCGATTCAAACGACTGCCATTCGGGTGTGCACCCGCCCCTGCATTGTTTCAGCAATATCGACAAACTGTTTGTGCGTCGGTCCCTACTGCAGGAAACTATCTGGACGATATTGTGGTCTCCGGAAAGACAGAAGAAGAACATTTAGCCAATCTCAGAACATTATTTCAGGTCTTGCGACAAAATGGTCTTCGCTTGCTGAAGGACAAATGTATGTTTTCTGCTCGTGACTTACCCTATTTGGGACATGTACTCAATGCCCAAGGCATACATCCCAGTCCAGAGCACCTCCGTGCCATACAAGACTTGCCTTCACCGCAGAATTTGAAGCAGCTACAGAGTGTGCTGGGAAAAATAAATTGCTATAACAAATATGTTCCCCACGCCTCTTCCATTTCAGCTCCGCTTCATCGCTTACGCCGTAAAGGTGTTCCGTTCGTATGGACGAAGGAATGCAAACGCACCTTTCGCCAGCTGAAATCGGCGTTGATTTCCAATACTTGCCTTACGCCATTCGATCCCCGGAAGCCCCTTTTGTTGATGGTGGATGCATCGGATTTCGGGATCGGTGCTGTGCTTGCGTTCAAAGATGGTTTGCACGATCGCCCTATTGCCTTTGCGTCCAAATTGCTCTCGTCTGCGCAAAGAAATTATTCACAGATCGAGAAAGAAGCATTCGCTCTCGTATTTGGTGTTACAAAGTTTCATGATTTCTTGTATGGTCGTCGCTTTACCATCATCACAGACCACAAACCTTTGACATCGCTTTTTCATCCGACCAAGCCTGTACCTCCACGTACAGTGCAGAATTTCATTCGCTGGTCTATTTTTGTCTCGCAGTACCGCTACGATATCTTGTATCGGTCCACTGCTAAGCACGGAAACGCCGATGCGTTGTCCCGTTTGCCTGTTGCTGAGGATAGAGCATCCGATTCCTCCGAACTTGCTTGCATGTTCATTGATGCGGAAACCGATGACGTGGTCGAATCGTTTCCGATTGATTTTCGTCGCGTAGCGTTTTGTTGCTACGCAATGGCCATTGTCAAAGTCACGGGTCGGGGATCCCTTGGTTCGCCGATTTTTTGCTCACAAGGAGAGACTTTTTGTACGACGTGGTGTTTTGCTGTTGCGTACAGATAATGATCAGCCCAGGGTCGTGGTCCCACGTTCGTTACAGTCCTCTGTCTTACGGCTTCTCCACCAAGGACATTGGGGTATAGTGAGAACGAAACAACTTGCTCGTCAGCACTGTACTTGGTTCGGAATCGATGCCGCGATTACGAATATGTGCTCTTCTTGCATGGTGTGTGCCGAACAAAAATCAGCCCCACCGCAGAAATTCTTTGCATGGCCAAAAGCCACTTCCCCTTGGCAACGCTTACACATCGATTTTGCTGGTCCATTCTGGAATGCTCGATGGTTGGTTATGGTAGATTCATTCAGTAATTTTCCTTTTGTTGTCCGGATGTCTTCCACGACGTCATCTGCCACCATCCAAGCGTTATTCGCTATCCTTTGCATTGAAGGTCTTCCACAGGCTATTGTTTCCGACAATGGCCCACAATTCATGTCTGCAGAATTTCAGTCATTCTGCAAGGCCAATGGTATTCAACATCTGACGTCCGCGCCGTTTTCGCCACAGTCAAACGGTGCCACTGAACGTTTGGTCAGGACCTTCAAGTCACAGATGTTGAAGTTGAAAGAGTCGCATTCTCGGGAGGACGGGTTATTGCTCTTTTTGTCCTCGTATCGCTCTCAGCCCCGAGATGGTCGCTCGCCAGCTGAGTTGCTCCATGGCCGTTGTTGTTACCGACGCTGCCTTTCATTTTGCCCCATGGCGACGCACCGCCGCCAACGCCGTCGCCGCCTGTGCTCCCGCCGGCGACGCCCGCAGTGGACGCGTCGCTGCAACTGCCGGGCGCCTCCCTGGGTCACGCGCCGCCAATCGCTTCCCGTGACCAGTTGTCCTCCGACATGGAACTCTTGCCCGCTCCTGACCATATGTCGTCTTCGCCCGTCGGGTGCCCCGGCCCGATGGAGGTCGACCCTTCGGCCCCTCCTGTCTCTCTACGGGCACATACACCACATGATGGCGTGCACACTGGAGCAGGCTTTTAGTGGTTTCCTAGCTCCCCACGGTCCGAATGGCAGGGTGCGGGTGGCACAGCCTCGCCTGTTTTTAGGTTCCCCACGTCGTCGCATACGTCAACATTGGGTCCTCCCCACCGCGGGCGGAAGCCTTATGACACAACCGTGCGCCGATTTGCGGGGGAGGAATGTGGTGTCACCGCCAGACACCACACTTGCTAGGTGGTAGCCTTTGAATCGGCCGCGGTCCGTTAGTATACGTCGGACGCGCGTGTCTCCACTATCAGTGATTGCAGACCGAGCGCCGCCACACGGCAGGTCTAGAGAGACTTCCTAACACTCGTCCCAGTGGTACAACCGACTTTACTAGCGATGGTTCACTGGCAAAATACGCTCTCATTTGCCGAGACGATAGTTAGCATAGCCTTCAGCTACGCCATTTGCTACGACCTAGCAAGGCGCCATTACCAGTTACTATTGATGCTGTAAAACATGTACCGTCAAGAGCGATGTTCACCATTTATGGATTAAAGTTAAGTATTCCACAGCTACGTCCATTTTTGCTAGTCTAATTTCCTTGACCTGTTCCAGACCTCACGCCAGCCTGCGTGAGCTAAAACGCATGCCTTTCGGCTTCCTCTCATACCGGGTTGACTCTCTTGCCAATCCACAACAATTTTAATGCCCAGTTGTGTAAAAAGGCAAATCTTGGTGTGGGGCCACCCTACCTCCGCTTCGAAGAAAAAGTTGAAAGTCGGTAAGGTCATGGCGACGGTCATCTCAGACTCTGCCCTTCATGGTGCAACTCTGAAGTGTGCTCTGCTACCCTCAGGAAACTGAAGAAACAACACCAGCGTGTTCGTCGCCACAAAAATACAAACCAAATTTTCCTTCTTCACGACGACGCAAGTCTTCACGCAAGTAGGCCCACCCGACAGGAGCGCACGAAACTTTATTCGACTGTTCCTCCTCATCCGCCCTGCAGCCCGGATCGCGCACCTTCTAACTTCCATCAGTTTGGGTCAGAGGATGATGCACTCTTCGTCTTCGGAGAGCAGTATGTGGATGATGGGCAGGTTACTGATCCAGCAAGATGTTGCCTTCGACATCGACCAGTAGATTAATAACACGCGGGCTTACAGGCCTTCCAATAAGGTGGTGTAAGGCCGTTGCATTAAACTTAGATTACGTTCAAAGATAGGTATTTGTAGTTGTGAGTAATTTGGTGCATTAGAATCCTTAATAAACCATACCTCCTTTCAGAAAAAAATTTGCTTTACGTATTGAACGCCCCTTGTAAGTCAACTGTAGATATGTAAGTGCTACTATCAGAAAATAGAAGCAACGCCTTGTTGCGGTAGCCATCTTCGTTTGTGGCTCATCATCTGTATCACTTGCTTGTTGTTGCTACATTTCAAAAAAATGGTTCAAATGGCTCTGAGCACTATGGGACAACATCTGTGGTCATCAGTCCCCTAGAACTTAGAACTACTTAAACCTAACTAAACTAAGGACATCACACATATCCATGCCCGGGGCAGGATTCGAACCTGTGACCGTAGCAGTCGAGCGGTTCCAGACTGAACGCCTAGAACCGCTCTGCTACCGTGGTCGGCGTTCCTGCATTTCATTCTGCTGACAAAAAATCTGTAATATGAAAGTTCTGGGTCGGACTTGTGATATTTTGCCGAGAACTTTAACCGCCAACATGTTTTTCATGAAACTATTCTGTCTATTATGTGTCCAACTAATTTAGTTTTTCTTCTCTGTATCATGTTGTCCAATGTCCTTTTCTCTGTAATTTCATTTGCAAATCTCTATGGACACGGAAAGTGTCAGTACATGAAATTACAACATAAAAGTAGTAACAGATAAAAATAGAATGTTTATGAATCCGAAAAAAGTCAGTCCATAAGTTTAAGTAAACACAATCAACAATACAATCAGAATCAGCTTAATTTTTCAATGAACTCCTTGGCAGAATAGAAGGACTGACCCATGAGGAAACTCTTCAGTTTCGATTTGAAAGTGCGTGAATTACTGCTAAGGTTTTTGAATTCTTGTGGTAGCTTATTGGAAATGGATTCAGGAGTATACTGCACACCTTTCTGCACGAGAGTTAAGAAAATCTGATGCCAGTACAAGTTTGATTTGTGCCTGGTATTAACTGAGTGAAAGCTGATTATTCTTGGGAATAGGCTGATATTGTTAACAAGAAACGACAGTAAAGAATATATATGTTGACAGGCCAATGTCAAAGTTCCCAGACTAGTAACGAAGAGGGTCGCCAACTTACATCTCTTATTGCCCGAACCGGACATTTCTGAGCCAAAAATATCATTTTAGAATGGGAAGAGTTACCTCAAAATATAATACCGTACGACATAATCGAATGAAAATAAGCAAATTACACTAATTTTCGTGTCGAATGATCACTTACTTCAGATAACGTTCGATTAATTAATTGGAGCATTCAGTCTTAGAAGAAGATCCTGAACGTGGGCTTTCCACTGCAATTTACTATGTATCTGAACACCCAGAAATTTAAAATGTTCAGCTCCACTAATGATATGCCTATTCTGTGAAATTAAAACGTCGAGTTTTATTGAATTTTGTGTTAGAAAATGTAAAAACTGAGTCTTACTGTAATTTAGCGTTAGTTTATTTAGCACAGGCCATGAACTTATGCCATAAACTGCACAATGCGAAAAAGAACCAATGTTGTAGACAACATCCTTTACTACCAAGATAGTGTCATCAGCAAACATAAATATTTTTGCGTTACCCGTAATACTAGAGGGCATATTATTTATATAAATAAGAAACAGGAGTAGCCCCAACAGTAATCCCTGGGGAACCCTCCCTCCCACATTTGATCGTACCCCACTCAGACCCTACATCACGGCCGTAATGGTCCAACTTCCAAAGCAGTATTTTGTGATCAACACAATCAAACGCCCTAGTTAAATAGAAAACTATGCCTAGCGTTCGCAACCTTTCGTTTAACCCATCCAGTACCTCACAGAGAAAAGAGAATATAGCATCTTCAGTTGTTAAACGACTTCTAAAGACGAACTGTAGATTTGATAGCAAATTATGTGACATGAAATAATCAATTATCCTAAGGATAATAATAACTTTAGCAAACTCTGCAGTTTCGTTTTCGCGCAGCTCAGTGTCTAGAACGTTGTATCTTCTGAACTATGTGCTATACAATGATATAATTTTACAGGTACATCCAGTGTTATTTGTGGCTACTATTTACGAAGTGTGTTATGAATAGATTTAGTATTAAAGAAATATTAAATTAAAACGTCATGCGTGATGTGGCAGTTTTCACTTGTTTCACTGTTTATAAAATCATCCCTGAAATACATGTTGTACAATGACATATTTTTCTAGGATCATTCTGCGGCAGATGTGGATGCAGTCTGCAAAATGTGTTGAGAGTAGTGTTAGTAGAAACGAAGCAATAAATTAAAACGACGTATATGATACGGCAGTTTTTCACGCATCCTGAACTATGTTGTAAAATGATATAGGTAAATCCACTTAACAGCAAAAAAGTGGACCACTGCCGAATGCACCAACATAACGTTGCTGTGTCGCAGGTCCTCTGAAGGCCACATCATGATTACCAGTAGAGATCAATTGGGAACACTGCTCATTATGGCAATCAATCCAGATGTAATCTAATACGGCGATACAACAAATATTATAAATCACGTTATTAGAGATGAGGCAGTCTCGAATGCTTATTAATCACTTCATTACCATAAATGACACTGCGGAAGTCTTATAACACTCATTAAATGACATGGCGAGTTGCCGTTCGTGACTGGAATTTGAACCCACTGTTAACCAGACAAAAGCTTCCGTGTCTGATCGAGACTCGACTAAGCGTAAAGAGACGCAAAATACCGAAGTGTCCACCAACTTACCAGGCCTACTGTTCGGACGTGGAAATAAATGACGGTATATTTAACACTGCAACGTGAACCCCGTGAAGTTTATATTGCCCATGAGAAGTAACCACGAAAGGTATGCACAAGTGTGAGACTCCATGAAGTAAAGTTGTGGTGATGGATGTGGAGTAGAACCCAATATCTCTATGAATTCATAACAAAATACAATCAGATGTCAGATATTAAATATATTTACCAACAGCTCACTATAGGAACCTGAAACGATGATACAAATGATTTTCATCTATTACGGTTTCGAAACTGGCACCTTTCGCTGTTCTCTTACAGCTACAAATAGACCTGAAATATTTGTTTCTTCACCACTAGCGAGATGTACACATGTTCGGCTAAAGGTAACATAAAAAATTGTTCAGTGCTGCCTGGGAATCAAACCCCGTGCACATAGTCGTTGTTGACCCCACACCAAGAGGTATCAACTATCAAATTCCCCTTTCCCTAGTCGTTAAGATCGCGCAGTTTATAGAGACCTGGGGTCGTTTGGTATCCTGAGGGAACAAAAAAGTGATATGACAGAGTCATCTCAAAGGGTTCAAATCAAGAGAGAAATTGGAATCGGAGCTCTAATTCCACGTTAATGTCAATATTTTCAAAACGTCAGGGTCACACGATTGGTTCGTGAACTACGGTAACATTACTAGTGTTACAAAGCTTACTAAAGACAGAGTTTCTGCTACAACCGACTCCCGTGTATGACAACCAAAACTAATCAAACTCTGTTCCATTCAGTAGCGTACGGACATGTTTAATGTTTATTTGGAACCTCTTCCCAGTCTTACATTCTTTACTTGGAGTGACTAGAAGTGAAGAGGGTGGGTTTGTGGCTGTTACAAACTCTAATCTTAGCCATTATAAGCTGATTCAGGCCGACGAACCACCGAATTTAAGATGTGTTAGCATTTTCTTTCTGTCAGAATGGGATACGCAGCACACGGTACGAGAAGAGGTGACTTCCACTTGAGCTGCTGTTGTGAATAACCTATTTGTAGTCTGGTAGTCAACGTCATCCAGTGCGAACACAAAACCGTGATATCAGACCCATCCGTTTTGCTTTGGTTTTTAAGCCGTATTCTGTCTGTCTGCTAACAGCATCTGACAGAATATCAGAGAAAGTTTTGTTAATTTTATAACCAGCTAGTAATAGAAAAATCGTGTGGAAAAATGTTTGTTAAGGGGCTCGAGGTGGTCTACTATGGTAGAACCAGTTTCAGCGCCATCAGCCCAGGTGATTGCGACAAATCGGGCATAGAGCCTATGATCTCCAGCGGACCTTTCTGCACTCGAATTAGCAAGTACGGCATAACGTAACGTTCCGTTTCATATAATGTTATGTTTCAGCATCCTCCGTGGTGATTTTGTAAGGCATGATGCTGTAAGCACATTTAACTGTAGCCTTACTTCGTTGATGTATTAGTGTAGCTCGAGCCATAACAACTCCAATATTCCTCATTTTTGACATTATGAGGAGCATCGTTCCTGCATCAGAAAAGGTAATCTGAACCGGAGTAAAGTCTAACATTTATGACATTTCAGTTTGTGCTTAATAAAAGTAGTGGCGACAATTCGTAACACCTGTGCCCTGTTTGGAGTGAATGCTATCTAGAAAGCCAAGTTATGTCGATTCTAGTACGATCGTTTTGAGATAAATTCATGATCACATTCAGGAAGACATACAGACGTTGATGTAGGACGTTTCTGCTTTTTCCTATTTTGATGAACAACAGTTTATCCGATAACTGGCAAATATGATGACCAGTTAACCTTCAGTAGTCACATTGAGCTAAAGAGAAAGGAAGGAGGATTACAGTACAATGTCACGGCGAAAACATGATTAGACACGAAGCAGAATCTCGAAATGGGAAACACGAGGAAGGAAGTCGTCTATGCCCTTTCTAAGAATTAATCCTGGCATTTGCCATAACAGATTTAATGAGGTCATCGTAAACCCAAATCAGTGGGGCCTGATGGTGATTTGTAGTACTGTAAAGTAACTTCATAAGCAGTTGGTAAGCCATAACAAACATTATCTCAAAAGACGTTCTGTATACGTCCAGAAAATGTATTGTTGGTATACATCTGGTAGCGCAAAGAAGGTGTTTTGTGTTATGAACGTCTTCACACGGATGTGTCTTTCACAGTTACCATTTGTTCTCAAAAAATACGATGCCTTGCAGTCGGAAAGGCCTGGAATGCAGCACCAGTGACTGTTGGCAAACATGCTTACCATAAGTCTTCTAATCTGCCAGCCGCACGTATTTACCTCTCTCGCCTCTTATCGATCAACCACAATGAAAGTTTGTTTTATTTTTCTTCTGTTTGTTTTATTTGGGCAACGTGGCTTAACTCAGAGTCAGAAAGTCACAATACGCAAGGAATCGAAAAATTATCTGCACATCAGATGGTTTTCGATAACAAGGTGGAATATATTTTAGACAATTTCTCTGATATTTGCATCTTTGGCGGCACTCGTATGAGGTCGCCACTTCGAGATTTGTCAACTGGCAATGATCGACGCGCTAGGGACAGCAGCAGTCGCAGTCGCAGCAGCATTGCAGCACAGCAGCAGTCCTCGCACCCAGTAGCAGGATCAGCCGCAGCCTTCCCGGGGTCACAGCCTTCCCGGGGTCGGCTACCTCCTTGGACCTGCATTCTCCGTCGCCAGCCCAGGTGAGAAGTTCCTCACCACTCAGCAGCATGCACCGTGCTGGTCGCCTACAACACCTCACCACCACCACCACCACCACCACCACCACCACCAGCAGGGCAGGCCCCAGACCCCACCCACCGACGTCACAGCAGCAGCAGCAGCAACAGCAGCCACTTTCCTGGACTTGTTCAGCATCGTCTTCGTGTTAGTCTTCATCGTCCGTCCTCCTCAGTGTTTTCCTTACTCGTGATCTGTTCTCTCTCTTTCCACCACGACCATCCCCTCCACCACTAACTTCACAACCACCACTGCCATTACATACACCTCCACCCTCTGCAGCCACCACCACCAATACCTGGTGTGCCCAATCCCCCAGTATATATCGCCTCTCCTCACCATAGCCACAGCAGTTCACTGCACCGCACCCACTCCTGCTACCCCACATCCGTCCTCTTCCATCACCTATGATCCTTTTCATCCCTTCCCCCCTCTTCAACTTCTACTCTTGTGGCCCCCACCTAGGTGGCCACCAGGAGAGTAACTGTACATGCTCCATTATCACAGGGACCTGCCACCTCCCACCACCTCCCCATAACTCTTGTCCCTCAGTCCCCCTCCCACGCCTCCCTCACCCACAAATGACCAAGCTCCTCCACTTCCACACCAACTCCCAAAAAATTCCAGCCTCTTCCACCTCTTCCTCCCCCTCAATGATTCCATGGATGTCTCTCCACCAGCCACTTCTGCCCCCTCTCCTCTGCCCCCTCCTCTCCCTCCATCTCCCATGAATATCTCCTGTCCCATCTGGACTCATCTCCCTTGGAGGCCCAGAACCTCACCTTCGTCCTCCGCACATACTTCTTGGGAGACTTTTTCTCTCTCCCATGTAGGGACTCTGCCATCATCACCTCACTTAGCTTCACCTTCCATACTGGCATTCATGTTGCCCACTTTGTCCCCAATGCCTCCCTCGCCCCAGCTCCTCTACATTCCTCTTCCTGCCAAGCTCAACCCCTGCATCACCCACCGATCCTCATCACCATGATCACTCGGCTTAGTCCAGTGATCATGGAGGAGGAGGAGGAGGAGGAGGAGGAGGAGGAGGAGGAGGTGTTGACGGAGTGCAGTCGCATCCTTACCTGTATGTGCGTGCCGTCTGCCACATCTATAACCCTGCTGACCCCACCTGCCTCATGCAGGTCTTCTCAGAACACCCCCCCCTAAATCGACCTACTTTCAAAGAGGGTGCCCTTCTGTTCCACTGCAGGTAAACTTCTGAGTGCTGCGAGGACCCAGTCTGTCCACACTGCAAGGAAGCACACTTCCTCCAGTCTCTCCCATCCAGTAACTCTTGTAACTTACCCCACGCCACCTACCCTCACTACCAGAAGTGCATTGCCCGACAGCACCCCCCCCCCCCCACTACTGAGCTCACCATTCCTGTCCAACCTCTGGATGACCCCACTCCTCCTGGAAACTTCCTTCATCCCCCCCCCCCCTCCACTGCTGAGGACATCATTGGCTTTATTACCATCATCCTTCAAAACATCCCTCCATTCCAATGCCCCCATACCCTTCAACAGATTTCCCTTGCAGCCCACTCCATCTTAATACCTTTGCCACCTACTCCCATAACCAGGACCACTTTACCTTCTCGCATCTCAACACCCTTGTCTAAGTTCCCATAATGACGCGACAGCACCATATCTTGTTCAACAATATCTGCTCCCTTCCTCTTAACAAGAGTCTCCTCATGCATACCCTCATGACTCACCGCATGGATGCCTTCTCCTAAAAGAAACCTTTGTCCAGCCCCACCATACCATACACACTTCGCCCTACCTCCTTCACTGCTCCGATAATCCCCTCCCGATAGCGCATAGTGGGATAGCCATTGGCCACCACCTCCAGATCGATGTTCAGCTCCAACCCCTCCTTACCAACCCCATGGAACACTTGATCATTAGTCTCTTCTTCCCCAGCCTCACCATTTCCTGGCTCTCTAACCCTATTCCCTTCGACTTCCTTTCCCACATCGACCATACCTTCTCCTCCTATGTGATCGCCGCTGACCTCAACATTCATAGTCATCCTGCCACCCAGTCATGGTGGTGGCATCGGTTCATCAACACACTCCAAGGTGACATCCTTCCCCTTCCCCACCACACCCACCCTGAATCCAGTACCACTCCTGATGTCATAAGAGCCCCAACCTTCTTGGATGCATCACGGTGGACGTCCTAGACCCTATTGGCAGTGACTCTCTCCTCTTCAGCATATCAGACGGCCATCACTCCTGCCTAGATCTTCGCATCGACCCTCCCCCAAAATATGTCCAAGACTATTCCTGCACCAACTGGAATGCCTACCAGGATACCCTCACTACACCTCACCTACCACCACCCCAATGACAGAACCCATGCCATCTCCTTTCTCCAGCAGACCTTGTCTGAGGCTGCTCAGGCTCACATCCCTACCACTGCCATCCACCTGCACTGCCCCACCTTACTGCCACAGACCATTCTCCTCCTTGATGAATCCCGCTGTCTCTATTGTGCATTCCTTCACACACGGGACTGGGACACACTGAAACGCCACCAACAACTTCAAAGACATGTACGAAACTTGCTTGCTGCCAAGAAACACTGGGACTGGCGACAGACATGCATCCACGTAGATGCAACCCTACCTATTAACTCGTCTAAGTACTGGTCAGCCTTCCGCCACCTTACTTGGTCTAAACACTCCCCCCACTACCCTCTCCTTCATGATGACCACCCCTTTCCAGATAACCTTAGTAAGGCCAACCATTTTGCTTCATACCTTTCCGACATACTTAGCATCCCTGATGATTCCCAGTTTGACCACACCCTCTTCCCTGACGTCTGTGATCGAACTGACACCTATGCCCCTCACAGTACTTGGAAAACATTCCACTCACTGAACTCAACACCCCTATCATGACCCAAGATATAATAGCTACACTATGCACAACACGCAACACCACTGCCCGTCACGACCACTTTACCTACCGTCACCTCTGTGAAGCTCCTGTATCCTTCCACACCACCCTGGCCAGACTATATAATTTGGTTTTGTGTACCGGCATCTACCCCAACCTGTGGAAAACCTCCCAGATCCTGAGGTTCCTCAAACCAGACAAACCACCATCCGCTGTCTCCTCCTACTGTCCCATAAGCCTTACCTCAGTCTTCAGCAAGGTCCTGTAATCCATCCTCACCCAACACACCCACCAGCATCCCCACCTGCACCACCTCCATCCCTCTACCCAACGTGGCTTTCAATAATCCTTCTCTGCAGATCTCCTTGACCTCACTCACCTCCTCTCTAAACAACTAAATTCCCGTCGCTCCACCATCTTACTCTCTCTCGACCTTGAATGTGCCTAGGACCATGTATGGCATCCGGTCTCCTCTTCAAGCTCCAAACTTTCGCCCTCCCTATTAACTACTTCCAGCTGATCGCCTCCCTCCTGTCTCAACGTCCCTCCTATGTCACCATCCGTAATACAAATTCCTAAACCTTCCATCCCTCTGATGGTGTGCACCAAAGTTCTATCTTCTCTCCTCTTCTCTACCTTCCTTATATGATTGACATGCCACAGCCTTCACCCCCGTACACCTTCTCCAATACGCTGATGACACGGCCTTCATTGCCCTCGCCCCCACCCTGCAATGCTCCCAGCACCTTCTCCAATCCCATCTTGACTGGTTCACTACCTGGTTTAACCAGTGGCTGCTCAAGGTCAATCCTTCCAAAACCCAGGCAATCACTGAATGCAAAACCACCCCTTCCTTCTGTCTCCTTGATTTTTATATCACTATCTATGGCTGTCCTATCATCCTCACCCCCACCCTCAAGTACCTTGTATCTTGGCATCACCCTTGACTGTCAGCTTTCCTGGACCCCCCATCTCTGGTCAATCCAAGCCAAGGCATGCCCCCAACTCCACCTCCTCAAACTCCTCTATGGCCGCACTTGGGGTCTGGACCCCTCAACTGTCCTTCACACTCACGCACATCCCTCATCAGCCCCATCCTCTGATACACCCATCCCACCTGGATGGTGTTCGACGCAACGTTCTTGCACGGTTCGCCATGTCGGCCCAATAATATGTTCCACCATGTCATGGGATCTTATACACGCCAGGAAGTTTCATATCAGCATACACTCCGTTCGAGAGTGACAATTGCATTATGGGAACATCTCCGTGCTGTCGCTAAGCCATTTCTCCGCAATATCCTATCTTGCGGGCGTGCTAGTCTTGCGAGATTCACAGGAGAGCTTCTGTGAAGTCTGGAATATAGGAGACGTGGTACTGGAAGAATTACAGCTATGAGGGCAGAACGTGAGTCGTGCTGGGGTAGCTCTGTCGACAGAGCAATTGCCTGCGAAAGGCAAAGGTACCGAGTTCGAGCCTCGTTTCGGCTAACAGTTTTAATCTTCCAGGAAGGTTGAGAAAGTTGCGGTTTGAGAGTTTCTCAGAAATTAACGGTTGTTGCTATTCTCAGCTATTAACTATTTCTGCTGAAATCAACCGCATCTGAAATCAGATTTCGGAACACTGTTCCTCAGCAGCTCACAAGTCTATTACCGTCTCTGTTCTCTCAGAATTTTTAATAAGGGAGATTGATATGCATTTTAAGATTAGGTGCCTTCGAAATAAAATTGATACAATAAGAATTTCACCAGCTAGTTAGTGATTACGAATGGGTCCTGACTCTGCCATGACATGTATTAGGCCTCAAGCCAACGCTTGTTGGGGCACATGGCAGCCTGACTAGGGTCGTTATGCTGCACTATTCAACGAACCTTTCATTCTTGCTTTTCCTTTAAGTGATCTGCGGGAGCAACAGACAGCATGACCAACGCGCCGTCTCACTCTGTATCGATATTTCGCGGACCTTGTTTGCTATGTAGGTGTAGAGCCATAGGTAAACGTGAAAGAGGCAGGGTCAGGAAAGACGCCTCTCTAGTAATGAAATTGTTGTGCTCGAGGTGATGCGGGAGATGAGATGAGGTGAGGTGAGAAGAGAAGAGACCTCGGCGCAGGTTATTGCGTGGAATATTTCACGGCTGCAGAGGGAGCGCAGCGTGCTGGGAGATTGCTGCTGCTTTATCTCGGCCGCCACACGCCGCTCTGCGGCCAGAGATTGAATCCCGCGAGGGGGACCGCCGCGGGAAATTGCACCCGCCAGCAGCCGACGCTGTGTGAGATGGCTGTGGCTGGCTGTGAGCACAACAAAGGCAGCTGAGACAGGAGGCCGTCCGCTCCCTACCGTACTGTCCCAGTACCCTACTGTCCCGGTACCCTACTGTCCCAGTACCTTACTGTCCTGGTACCCTACTGTACCGGTACCGTACTGTCCCAGTATCCTGACGGGGCAACGCGGAGCGCTTACCAACCTTGGAGGGGGGATGTTATCGTACAGCAGGATCCCACTCACCCGTATCATTAAAGTCATCATCACGAAACAGTCTTGAGCTCCAATCAAAGCTTACTAAAATGAGCCCTAGGACTGATTTACTAGCTGTAAGTGCTACCCCACGCTAACATTATCATCTGCAGCGTTGTTCACAACCCCACTGCGTGTCAAGAGAAGTGTATCGCCCAGAAGACATTGTCAGGTGCCAATGAAATTTCGGACACGGCCATACCATAGAAAGATATGTATTAGGTTGCTTCACAACTTCGTAGCGTCTTTCCATAAGTTTAATAAACACAAAGTACACTCACAACAGAGTCTTTAGTCATCAGCAGTATATTCTCCTTCACTATTTACAATTTAGATTCCGCGACGGCAGTAAACACGTGGTTTAGAGGCGAGGAAGTCGTCGAACCATGTTCGGAGCGTATTTTCATTCGGAAACGAAGTCCATTGAAGATTGTTCGTTAGAGAGCGGAAAAGGCAAAAATCTGAGGCCTGTAGATAAGGTGAATAAGATGGGTACGGAATGGCTTCCAAACCCAACAGCTATGTAATGTGTTTTGTAACTCTAGCACAATGGAGGCGGACGTTATCGTTAAATATAATCACTTCACGCAGTGTTCCATCTACATCTACGTCATACTCGTCAAGCCAGCTAATGGCGTATGGTGGACTGAGCCCTCCATTGTTGCTCCACTCGTGAATAGCGCGTAGGAAGAATGATTGTCGGTAAGCCTCTGTATTGCCTCTAATTTCTAGAATTTTCTGCTCATGGTCATTACGCAAGACGCATTTGTGGGGCTCCCTCGAAATTACAATAGTACATGTCTCCGCGATGCACTACAGCTCCCTTGTAACGTTCGCCAATGGAGTTTGTTGAGAACCTCCGTAACGCTCTCGTGACGAGTAAACGATCGCGTGACGGAACACTCGGCTATTCGTTGGATTTTGTCTATGTCGTCCATCAGTCTTACCTGTTACGAATCCCAGGTAGAGGAACAGTACTCAAGAATCAGTCGAAAAAGCGCCTTATAAACCACTTCCTTTGTGGATGAGTTTCATTTCCTTAAGACTCTTCCTATGAATCTGGCATCTCCTTTTCCCATAATTTACACTCCTGGAAATTGAAATAAGAACACCGTTAATTCATTGTCCCAGGAAGGGGAAACTTTATTGACACATTCCTGGGGTCAGATACATCACATGATCACACTCACAGAACCACAGGCACATAGACACAGGCAACAGAGTATGCACAATGTCGGCACTAGTACAGTGTATATCCACCTTTCGCAGCAATGCAGGCTGCTATTCTACCATGGAGACGATCGTAGAGATGCTGGATGTAGTCCTGTGGAACGGCTTGCCATGCCATTTCCACCTGGCGCCTCAGTTGGACCAGCGTTCGTGCTGGACGTGCAGTCCGCGTGAGACGACGCTTCATCCAGTCCCAAACATGCTCAATGGGGGACAGATCCGGAGATCTTGCTGGCCAGGGTAGTTGACTTACACCTTCTAGAGCACGTTGGGTGGCACGGGATACATGCGGACGTGCACTGTCCTGTTGGAACAGCAAGTTCCCTTGCCGGTCTAGGAATGGTAGAACGATGGGTTCGATGACGGTTTGGATGTACCGTGCAGTATTCAGTGTCCCCTCGACGATCACCAGTGGTGTACGGCCAGTGTAGGAGATCGCTCCCCACACCATGATGCCGGGTGTTGGCCCTGTGTGCCTCGGTCGTATGCAGTCCTGATTGTGGCGCTCACCTGCACGGCGCCAAACACGCATACGACCATCATTGACACCAAGGCAGAAGCGACTCTCATCGCTGAAGACGACACGTCTCCATTCGTCCCTCCATTCACGCCTGTCGGGACACCACTGGAGGCGGGCTGCACGATGTTGGGGCGTGAGCGGAAGACGGCCTAACGGTGTGCGGGACCGTAGCCCAGCTTCATGGAGACGGTTGCGAATGGTCCTCGCCGATACCCCAGGAGCAACAGTGTCCCTAATTTGCTGGGAAGTGGCGGTGCGGTCCCCTGCGGCACTGCGTAGGATCCTACGGTCTTGGCGTGCATCCGTGCGTCGCTGCGGTCCGGTCCCAGGTCGACGGGCACGTGCACCTTCCGCCGACCACTGGCGACAACATCGATGTACTGTGGAGACCTCACGCCCCACGCGTTGAGCAATTCGGCGGTACGTCCACCCGGCCTCCCGCATGCCCACTATACGCCCTCGCTCAAAGTCCGTCAACTGCACATACGGTTCACGTCCACGCTGTCGCGGCATGCTACCAGTGTTAAAGACTGCGATGGAGCTCCGTATGCCACGGCAAACTGTCTGACATTGACGACGGCGGTGCACAAATGCTGCGCAGCTAGCGCCATTCGACGGCCAACACCGCGGTTCCTGGTGTGTCCGCTGTGCCGTGCGTGTGATCATTGCTTGTACAGCCCTCTCGCAGTGTCCGGAGCAAGTATGGTGGGTCTGACGCACCGGTGTCAATGTGTTCTTTTTTCCATTTCCAGGAGTGTATTTTATGTGCTCACTCCACTTAAGGTCGCTCTGGATAGTTACTCCTAGATATTTTAAGGTAGGTAATATTTTCAACAGCTTTTCACCAACAGTGTAGCTGTACAGCAGTGGATATCTTTTCCTATGTATTTCCCGGTCGTTGTTCTTGGATTACGCGTGTGACACGTCTCATTTGTTGACGATAAATGTCCGCAGTGATGGTTACACGTCGGAGAAGCGGTAGGAGTACACCACATCGTCGCAGTTCCACCAGATCCTTTGTGAATGCTCTTAGATCCTTGTACGGCGAGTTGTTGCTTTGTTTAGCCTCAGCCATTAGTTTATTTTCCTTACGTGAGTATCAAGACAATATTTCTCTTCACCAGTAATGACACTGAAAAATAATGATCGGTGTTGTTCCCGAGCCAATTGATGATGGGCAAATATAGATGTACATGCGGCCACCTGCTGATTTTTCTTATTTTGAGTACCCATACACCGGATTTTAAACCTTCCGGGTTGCATGAAAATGTCACACGGTGGTCACCGATCATCACAGATCATCTCATATGCCAGTTGTAAACTACACTCACGGGGATCACTAAATGCGCTTAAACTATCTTCATGAAACCCCGAAGTTTCTCCTCAACGTACAGAGCCCCTAATGCCGAAACGATTCTCCTTGAAACGAGAAAACCCTTACCTTGCCGTGCTCTGTCCAGTGGCATGGTCCCCACACATGGTGCAAATGTTGCTGGCTGCCTCCGCTGCTGTCACCCATATACTGAACTCAAACCCAAGAATACGTCGAATAATCCAGGATGGAAAGTAACAATATTATGAAAAGGACAGTTGCTACTCACCATACAACGGAGATGTGGAGTCGCAGAGGGGCACATCAAAAAGACTGTCACAATATAAGTTTCCGACCAACAATGCATTTGTAAAAAATAGACGACACACACACACACACACACACGCACGCACGCACGCGCTTACGCACGCACATACATACACACACACACACACACACACACACACACACACACACACACACACACATACACACACACACGACTGCAGCCTCTGGCAGGTGAAGCCACACTTCAGTTGCCTTGTGTGTGTGTGTGTGTCGTCTATTTTTGACAAAGGCATTGTTGGTCGGAAACTTATATTGTGACAGTCTTTTTGATGTGCCTATCTGCGACTCTACATCTCCGCTATAAGGTGATAATAATATGTCGTATATGTTCCACTCGCTACTTCATTTACTAGATCCCACAACTCCACTCACTAACTCCAAATGACAAAATGACGATGTCTAAACTCGAATGCTGCAGCGACTCTGCTCTATCAAATTCACAGTGTAATTTACTCACGTAATCTGACATACTTCAACCTTTATCCAACTATTGAATATCACTGGGATTCTGGGCGGACAAGGAACACATGATAGGCTGTCAAGAGAAAAATGGTTGCAGTGTACTAAAAACTGTGACCATCAACTTATGTTAGTGATTCAGATTTACTCTCGGAGTTTCCCATGCCAAGTACTACCGCAATAATGAATGACAAACAAAAAAATGACAATAGATAACAAAACCCATAGCAACCGGAATACCAGCATGCACAGCCAAAAACGCTACAAGAAATATGCACCAACCTAACAAATGATGAGTTGCAATTCTCTGCGACAGGTGGAACGGCCGCCAGAGTGCTTTGGTTTTGTTTGTGTTTCCTGTTGATATCAGGCCTGGCAGTGTACATAAGGAGTGTGAACAGCATCAGATGTTGAGTGACTTCTCCATAGGACGTGGAAATGCCACATATTCGTGTGAGAGTGTTATCGGTTCTTGCCAGAATGGGAAAAGGTCCTCATTGCGGGTTTCTATTTTGGGGAACTGGTCAGATCGTGCAATATTCATCTTTTTGGGGCATTCGTATGTGACGCTGGCCGGATGTTGGACTGTAACTGAAAGTGAGGGCAGACACAATTGTCGTCGAATTTCCGGTCGAGCACATGTGGCCACCACAAGGGAGGGTTGCCATATTGTGCACTGAGCACATTGTATCCAGATTTGCGCCTGCCATCGGGGAAGAGGCTGAAATTGTACTACTCTCTGTGTATCTAGCAATCAGGCCTACTAGGTATTTGATATGGCGATCAAATTAACTTCGTGTTTTTAACGGTATATGAGACAATGTACTGTGCTGTGTTCTTTTCATCATTTCGTCATTCACAGTCAATCCCATCGACGCCCTGAGTATCTGATTTTATAATTGTAATATTACTGAAATTGTTTTAAATGTGGGAAATTGAATTTTCTGTCTGACGGACTATCAGTATTACGCAGTTAATACTACCGCTGCAGCGACTCTGCTCTATCAAATTCACAGTGTAATTTACTCATGTAATCTGACACACTGTCAACCTTTGTCCAACTATTGAATATCACTGGGATTCTGGGCGGACAAGGAACACATGATAGGCTGTCAAAAGAAAAATGGTTACCATGTACTAATTAACTGTGACCATCAACTTATGTTAGTGATTCAGATTTACTCTCGGAGTTCCCCATTCCAAAAAAAAAATTGAACAACATATCCTTTACAATATATAACTTTATCCAGTGGGCATGATACTTCGTTAATATTATAAAGCTTCCATGTTCTCGTAAAAGTCTACTCTACTATGCACTTTGTGGATAGGATTAGGATGTCCACTACTAAATTTGCATTTCTTCGCTCATCCATAAGGCTAACCAACGGCAGAGCGCTGGACATGTCTTTCCACGAAGGTATTCTCCACTTCGTCACTGGTCGGAGACTGCCCTGTTACTACATTGGTCACCTAACGCCCAGACATTCCACTCACTAATATGAAATTTCTACTGGCAAGGAAGAAGCTGTTCAAAGATAACTAGCAACTCCATATGCACCATCTATAGTTTTTTCCATGCAGACGACCCAGTCACACATTATCCATTCAAAAGAAAACACAGAGCATTATGGACACAGGGATCTAATGCACTAGGAAGTACACGTATGGAAAATTAACTGTCTATTGAATAAAAATGTGTTCTGACAAGAACAACGAACCAAATAGATATGTGACAGGTAACACTGCACCCTTTCAAAGTAATGAAATCCCTACGACACTTTGTGTCATCCCACAACATTGATCAGAGACTATATTGAGGCACTTTGGGAAATTACAGTAACATGCCGGGGCTGCTGCTAATACAGCAACACAAATGTCTGCGTCTGGGGTAGCGCTATGACCAGCAGGCACGGACTGTTTATGGATGGCGTCGCACTGCGATCAGTGATGAGTAGAGATTCTCCACTACTCTGGCTGAGAATCGTCAGCGAGTATGGAGGCGACCTGGGGAGAAGTCCCATTCTTCCATTGTTTTGGAGGTGTACGGTGATGTTACTCCTGCCAGCATGGCGTGGATACTCGTTGGGTGTAACTTCTGGTCATGGCTGGTCGCGATTCAGGGTATTGTGATTCCACAATACGGCACAGATATCCTGTGTCCTCGTGTGACCTCTCATGTGACAGTATCGTGGTGCCATTTTTCAATAGGACAATGCTCGTTTACATATGTCTCTATGAACTGTCTCCAAGATAGTGATGTATCCCTATGGCTACCAAGATCTCCAGATTTGTCCCACATGAAACATGTCTGGAACCAGTTTGGATGTCATCTCCATGGCAGCGCCAGTGTCAAAGATATCTTGGATGAGTTACAACAGTCATGGCCCAAAGTGCCTCAGGAGAGGATACAATGGCCTTTTGACACATCTCCTGACAGAATCAGGCTAGGAGGTGCAAAAACATAGAAGGCTCATACTTCCAAGTTCTACGTGAATTTGACTCAGTTTTCTAACCACTGAAACAATAACACATATCTCATCAACCTGTGAAGTTATATTTCGTTTCCCCATGCAGTTCATGGTGGTTCACTGTTTTTGTCAGCGAGTGTACCACTTGGGTTTAGGAAAACGACAGTAAAAAAAAACCACAGCTCACAGAGAAAAATCTCCCCAAATTTCGATACGTAACACGTACTACGTGTAGTTTCATTATGGGGCAGGCATGCTAGAACTGTTAGACAAGGTGTGGCCAAGATTTTGGCTCATGGGCTGTACCCAGGCATGAGTACTGTAGGGCTCAGTCTTGCCGCACATTTCACCCACCGCCTCGCCACGCTGTCTATGTGTGATGAGGGGAAGAGAGGAAGACTGCGAACGCATTGCATACGACTCGGTTCAATATTTCACATTTCTGAACAACATAGATCACCAACAAAACATATTTTCGATATTATTTAGTTCTTTTTGCCACACTGAAAACGTAATACAATTTTATATGCTACAAAGCGTAGACATAGGGACAGACGCAAACAATTTCACAGTTTTTCGCCCTCAAGTTGATGTATTTAGAATCATAACCAAAAATTGGTGTTTTACACAAATATATAGATCGAAATATTGTATTGCTTCCGCAACCTCCTTATAGAGACGTCGGAACTCTACTTGAGGAAAGTAATGAATACATCCAGGATCGTCTTAACTTTATTTCTCATTATAAGTCAGTCAGGTAATCTGTACATGCGCAGAGACACTTTCAACAAAAATGGTAATCGGTCTCAGGAACAACTCGGTTGGTTGGTTGGTTGGTTTGGGGAAGGAGACCAGACAGCGTGGTCATCAGTCTCATCGGATTAGGGAAGGATTGGGAAGGAAGTCGGCCGTGCCCTTTCAGAGGAACCATCCCGGCGTTTGCCTGGAGTGATTTAGGGAAATCACGGAAAACCTAAATCAGGATGGCCGGACGCGGGATTGAACCGTCGTCCTCCCGAATGCGAGTCCAGTGTCTAACCACTGCGCCACCCCGCTCGGTACAGGAACAACTCGAAAATAGATGTAAGACTGACAGTGCCATCAAAACGTTTAGGACACTGTCATTGTAATTCCGTCTTACCCACTATGAATTCTTCAAGCCTCGCATTTTCGTCAACGACAGTGAGATTAGTGAACTGGGCTAGGTTCGCCAGAATGTGTCACTCCCACAAGGCCCTTTTCTTTGTGAATGCATCAACATGAAATCATAAAATGTTTTTCTCACCTTGTAGTGTCGTACTGTGGGCAGTGTGCAGTCCGCTTACAATGCTGCAATACATTCGAGATGATGCCATTTTCATTTCTTGAAATCCTTTTCTATTCATAAATTCAACGACAGCGAGTTTTAAACCGAAAAATCATCCGGTGATAGCCTCTTGACTTTACGAATGTACACTACTGGCCATTAAAATTGCTACACCAAGAAGAAATGCAGATGATAAACGGGTATTCATTGGAGAAATATATTATACTAGAAATGACATGTGATTACATTTTAACTCAATTTGGGTGCATAGATCCTGAGAAATCAGTACCCAGAACAACCACATCTGGCCGTAATAACGGCCTTGATACGCCTGGGCATTGAGTCAAACAGAGCTTGGATGGCGTGTACAGGTACAGATGCCCATGCAACTTCAACACGACACCGCAGTTCATCAAGAGTAGTGACTGGCGTATTGTGACGAGCCAGTTGCTCGGCCACCATTGAGCAGACGTTTTCAATTGGTGAGAGATCTGGAGAATACGCTGGCTAGGGCAGCAGTCGAACATTTTCTGTATCCAGAAAATCCCGTACAGGACCTGCAACATGCGGTCGTGCATTATCCTGCTGAAATTTAGGGTTCCGCAGGTTCGTAACACATCCACTGTTCACTGTGCCGTCAATGCGAACAACAGGTGACCGAGACGTGTAACCAATGGCACCCCATACCATAACTCCGGGTGATACGTCAGGGCGTTCACCGCGATGTCGCCAAACACGGATGCGACCATCATGATGCTGTAAACAGAACCTGGATTCATCCGAAAAAATGACGTTTTGCCATTCGTGGACCCAGGTTCGTCGTTCAGTACACCATCTCAGGTGCTTGTGTCTGTGATGCAGCATCAAGGGTAACAGCAGCCATGGTCTCCGAGCTGATAGTCCAACGTCGTCGAACTGTTCGTGCAGATGGTTGTTATCTTGCAAACGTCCCCATCTGTTTACTCAGGGATCGAGACGTGGCTGCACGATCCGTTACAGCCATGCGTATAAGATGCCTGTCATGTCGACTGCTAGTGATACGAGGCCGCTGGGTTCCAGCACAGCGTTCTGTATTACCCTCCTGAACCCATCGTTCCATATTCTGCTAACAGTCGTTGGATCTCGACCAACGCGAGCACCAATGTCGCGATACGATAAACCGCAATCGCGATAGGCTACAATCCGACCTTTATCAAAGTCGGAAACGTGATGGTACGCATTTCTCCTCCTTACACGAGGCATCACAACAACGTTTCACCAAGCAACGCCGGTCAACTGCTGTTTGCGTATGAGAAACCGGTTGAAAATTTTCCTCATGTCAGCACGTTGCAAGTATCGCCACCGGCGCCAACCTTGTGTGAATGCTCTGAAAAGCTAATCATTTACATATCACAGTATTTCTTCCTGTCGGTTAAATTTCGCGTCTGTAGCACGTCATCTTCGTGGTGTAGCAATTTTAATGGCCAGTAATGTACTTTGAAGTAAATATAAAGCGTCTATACTCTTTGTTCAATTCCATCAAAAAACTCCTGCAACTTAAAGTGGAATAATCCATGCGACTTTATGAATTTTAATATTCATTTCACCAATTTCTTCCTGTGCTGCAAGTCTGGAAATGTGGCACACAGTCCTTCCTGATGTACTGAACAATGAATCCTCCCTGTTAAGCATTGAAAGTCTGTGCTGTTTCGTTGTCAACTAATTTAAATTCTTTCTACATGGTATTGTCATATCGCTTCCCAGTGCACTTGTAGTATCCATCGCTTCTATGACTGCATAACAGGTAATAAGTATTCACATCCATCTCTTCTTTCACTTTCATTTCTTTTTAATCGCTCGTCGCAATGGATCACTAGACTGCCTCTTTTTGTGCAAATAATCACTGACCCTATGAATATCCTTTTGTATCGTCTCGTTGTTACTGTATGCTTGTAGCATGGGAAACAAGGAGAGGATGTCCGGCATCTTCTTTCTATAAGACAACTGTATGTATGTATTAACTGTGTTCTTTATTCACAAGACTAAGAAGTTACTTATCTTAAGCTAGTTGTTGTGGTACAAGCTCTTCTGTAATAGTCCACGTTAGCCTCATTGGTGGTGAAGAACAAGTCCGCTATGCACACTACTCTGGTCGCCAGGTACTGACCCTGAGCCAGAGGCTGAGCTAATTGCCACTGCGACACCCTTTGGGCTGTGACTGGTGACCCGACTCGTTGACTCACAGGATGACTGACTAACTGGGCCTCCGGTTTGTGGCTGCGACGGAAATACTGGCGGTCGAGAGGGCGTTGGCGACGTGTTACCTGCAAGTCTCTAGTAGGGCTCTCTCCTGACAGGCGCCTTGCTTGCACCTACTATCGATCTTCTCTGAACCTCTTCGCTGCCTGGAGTGCTGTTGACAGTTTATGTCAGCACACATCCTTCGTACAACAAACGAATAGTGAAGGGTAAAGAGCAGTTACACCACGATTCTACTGAAGAGGAGAGAGTTGTGCCGACCGAAAAATGGCGGACCGCAGTACTAAATAATATGTCGCGCTTTACCGAGTGCCAGGGAGGAACTAGCAAAGCCAGGCCATTGCCCCCACGCAGCCCGTGCCCCTGCATGTGTGAAGTCTGGCACACCATGGCCGGCACTGATTTACACACACTGTCCCCTCAGCTTCGCCATATCTGATTAATTCGCACCTGCTGATAAGCTGCTCAATAAACAGATTTGCAGAGCGATCTGATGTTTCGCCTTACCAGGCAGTTCAAGTCAGTGACTTCGATGCGTGTACTGCCACACCAGAAATGGTGCGTGTGACTTGAAAATTTGGAGACATGCACCGCTCCTTTTTCTTCTTATCTTGTAGTTTTGCACACAGTTGTTTTCTGAAAGCGCACAGGTATTGACAAATAACCCTATACAAACATCCTCACTACTAGTTTCCAGTTAAATGAAGTTCAATTAATAAACTTTGCATTTGAAAGCTATAGACCCGGTCTTGGGGTCTATCTCTGATTCTTCGTGACTGATTTGTATTTATGCACTACTTCGGGTAATCAGATGTGCCCTTCCCGCTCCCTTCTGTAATGTTATGTTTTCTTCATTTGCAGATATTTGTCCTAATTATGGTTTAATGTCAGTATATTCTTTTCGATATTGGATTGTATATCCTCCTTCAAGTCTGAGAAATATCATTTCTGCAGTCTGCATTCTTAGCATGTCCTCCTTTCATTGTTATCCAGACGTAACAACAACATGTAACTTTTTTCTGTAGCATATCATAATTTGTCTATTTACATACTTCACCTTATAAAGTTAGTCTAATAGCACTATTCACACCAACAGACTAGCAAACAAAACGTCATTAGTATGTCGTGGCTTTAGAATCCTGACATCAGAGTGCAACAGCCATAACCTTTTATTTACATACTGCCCATATGTTATACTCAGTTGTTGGCTACAGAAATCTTTTTATGGGATTAGGTGCACAACTGAAAAACTAAAGACAAGAGCGTAAGAATAATGTACAGATACTTTCTAACTTCATCATTTCAGTAGACTACTGCACATACAGCGCTGTCCAGCAGAATAGGACAATATCTGGGTTGAACGTACATTTATCGCAAAAGAATAAGCGTAACATTTAAAGCACCATCCTCTGCCATGGCATGAAATTTTAACACAAATTGCTAACGTACGTTAAAGACATTACTGAAACGAAGGCGTTTGCAAAAGCAGTCGAAAAGACCTATTCAGTAAAACATTCCACTTAGTGATTGATGACTTAGGTAATACAGAGCAGAGGCGTGACAAAAAATCCAAAACAAGTAAATAGTACTTAAAATCTGTCATTTCACAAAACATTTCCAAATTAGATATTTTTTTTTGAAAAATCTTACAACACAGTTCTGCAGTTAAAATTACTCGCATCTAATCCTATTCTGTGTTCAAAATCCAACTTTTTATGGAGGAAACGCTGAATAACTTTCTCATGTGATAAAAAGAGGAACTGCAATTCACACAGTGGAATGATAGTGTGTTGCAGTATATGAAGTGACCGCTGTTGATAATTAAATTACAAGTGATCCTCTAGCTTTTCACATTGTAAAACAACTAATTTTCTGGAATGTATAAACAAAACAGTATTGAAAATTAGGGATAAACCGAACGAAGTTGCGCTCTTGTTAAGAGGCTAGTCTTGTATTCTGGGGTACTGATGCCCTAATCTTCATAGGAGTATTCTGACGCTGAAGGTTCTCCCGATTACTTCAGGCAGTGACAGCGAATATTTTCTGGTAGTGATTATAAAATATTCCTTTGACGCCGTGTTCTTCCTCATGTGAGGAAAATGTGTAAAAATTCATGACATTAACGTATACTGTCCAATGACATTACATATCACAAGAAATTATGGTGGAGATGGGATAGCACACGGTCGTTTCATAAAGTTTATTATTCTTTATCAAAGTTTAAGACGTCATAAAGGGACCCACTTCATCAAGAGGTGCACAAAAAACATGGAGTACAACAAGTCAGCCGTGAGAGACTTCTTGGTTATAGTAGGTTTTCCTTTTGTTACTTGGTGGAGTAATTCCTGTTCCGAGACTTTTCTTTAAGCAGCCAGTGTTTAGGGCAGTTATTAATGATACTGCAAGCGCAAATGTGTGACTGCTAGTTGCGTCTGGTTACAAAACAGTCTTTGTAGATTCCCCAAAGGGCATCGGATAGGGCTATACCGTTACAGAAAACGGTAGTCGGCTAACATTTTCTGACTGAAGCTTCGTGTCTCGCTTCACTGACCGGAAGGAAGTTTGTTTATAGAGACAGCGGAGAAGCACATCAGCTGGGAAGGCGAGCTGTCAGGCAATTTAATTAAAGAGAATGACGGGCGTACGGCGAGGGAGCGACGCCAATTAAGGGACCGGCGGGCGCTAACGACAGCAGACGCGCGCCGCAGTTTGGGAGGAGAAACGAGAACAATGCCGCCTTGACGGGCAGCGGCGTCCTTATTAGGGACGCGAGAGACTGATTACGCCTTCAGCGGACAAACTGCTCGCGACGGTAACTCGATCACAGCGCCGCCACGCGACAAACTGGGTTACCAGCGCGGCGGCGGTACTGCGCGCCGGAACGGCACTCCAGCGTCGGTTAAGAGAGATGGCGGCAAGAATGGCGGTGTGTGTGTTGGGGTGGGGGCGGGGTAGTGGTGGAGGGGAGGGGAGAGACACCTTGTCACAGCTAAGGACGTGATCCAACGAGGGAAAATTGTACATACCGTAAAACACAGTGCCGGAAATAATTAGCACGCCCTTTTCGAGGTTTCCACTTCAGTCAAGATTTATTGTTGCATTAGCGTATATGGAGTATATGAAATGGTTACGAGTACAGATCAATAGCAGAAGCGGTGCTGAGGTACCAACTATCGACCAGTGCCGAAGCACCCACACTAGCAGTTGGCGTAGCCTCCACCAGCGGTAATGCAGGCGGATGAATGTCATCTCGTAGATAGTACACATGACGATTAAGTTCTTGCGATCATAAAATGAAAGCAGTGCTTTTTGCCGATGACCTGATGTTATGGGGAAATTGCGAGAAGGAGGTGCAAGAGCAGTTACATGTATGCGAGGCAACGGCAGCACAATATGGAATGCATTTCTCTCCAAAGAAAAGTGAAATAATCGTCACAACAAGGAAGAAGAATACGATAAATGTGGATATAACTTGTGGAGGGGAAAAACTACAAGTGGTAGAGAACTTCAAGTACCTGGGAAGCGTGATTGAAAGTAAGGGGGGAAACGCAATGGAAATAAATGATAGGTGCAGAAAAGCAGGGCAGTTCTACAAATGCATTAGGGGGCTTATTTGGAGCAAGGAGGTGCCACAGAAATCCAAGGGAATTATATATCGAACCTACTTTATCCCCATATTGGCATACGGAAGTGAGACGTGGGTAATGCACAAAAGCGACAAAAGTAGAATACAGGCTAGTGAAATGAAGTTCCAGAGGAGCGGGTTGGGTGTAACAAGACGAGACAGATTGCGAAATGTGTATGTGAGTGAAAGACTAAAGGAGGAACCAGTACAGGACAGGATAGAAAAATCAAGACTGCAGTGGTATGGACACATGACCAGAATGGATGAGGGAAGAATTCCAAAGAGGATGTTTGATCTGCAACTGGAGGCGAAGAGGCCCAGAGGAAGACCAAGGGATAGATGGGTGAAGGGAGTGAAGGAATGTGTGATGAGAAGAGGAGAGAACTGGAGGAAGGTGGAAGAGGGGAATGGTGGAAAGACAGAACACGATGGAGAGGCTTGTGTTCCCGACAGACAAAGCCAGTGGCTGGAAACTGTCCAAGATGATGATGATACCTTATGCCACGCCTGCTCGACCCCTTCACGTAGTTCTCTAAGAGAAGGTGGATGATGTGTCGCGCGAGTGACATCTCGTCCCACCATATCCCACACGTACTCAACTGGAGACAAGTCTAGAGGTCGGGCTCTCCAGATACGTTGATGCTCATCTTGCATACCACGTTGAGCTTCACAGGCAGTGTGTGAGCGAACAATATCCTTTTGAAACAACACATCACCTTCTTGTGACGTAAACGGCAAAAGAACTGGTCTAACAACTTTCTGGATATACCGAGCGCTGTTTAGCGTCCCCTTCCAGAAATAGCAAAGGCGTACGATAGTTTTAGCTTATCGTACCCGAGGCAAACGTACCTTGGGCGAATGCACTTTCTGAGGCAGCACTCACCGGGACTACGTCGTACACTCCAACGACCGCCAACTGCGCGCAGGCAGAAAATGCTTTCACCGCAGAAGACCACGGCGAGTCATTCCTTCTTCCAAGTGACCCTCTGACGGCAACAGTCAAGCGGTGCACGTGATGCTGTGGTGTGAGTGGGAGATGGGCTAGAGGTGTAGAGGTGTGCCTGCCTGTAATCCTGCTGCTAATAACCGGTTCGCAATATTTTGTGTTGACATGCCCCGGCCCAGAAGCTCTTCTTATGTGTGGTGTGATAGCCGTATGATCCGCCACTGCTCCTTACGATACGACGATCCAGGCGAGCGTCCGTTCTGAGAGTGCCCCCAGAAGCTCGTCTACGTGTGTGAGAATGTTCACGTGACCTCTGACACCAGCACCGTTGCACAACTGCCGCAGCACGTCCAACGTGTGTGGCAATTTGCCTAGACGATCATCCGGACACTGTAAAGGCCACAGTGTGACACATTTCAGATGCGTACAGTTGGCTGTAGGAAGTGTGAGTGCATCTCTGTGTCACGGTGGACTGCTTGCTGCACACGTTTGCACAGCACTGAGCCTTCAGGCTACGAACATCCCCCATTAACGGAAAGACGCAGCCGACGCTCTGGTACCTATGGCACTACACAATCTGTTGCCAGACGACACTGAAACCATTATCAGGAGATCTACTATCACCCCAAAAGGCATATGTTGTCATAAGATCGAAATCGACGTCGTCTTTGCAGGTGTACTAATTTTTTTTCGGGCAGTGTATGTCAGTGTGCATGAAAATGCGACGGACATTGAGAAAGTAACTTAGTTTCAACGATGAAAGATAATAGGCCAGTCATTGGGAATGTGTGGGGGATGTCGAACGTAATAATTGTGTGCACACAGACTCAAAAGTAACGAAAAATTCTTTCCTGAGGTCGGAGGGCGCCTTATAGAAGCCATGAGACTGTTACTGATGTCTTTGTTCACTCCTGCCTACGTGAGTTGACATACAGGGTGATTCATCTACCCCTGCCGATTTAGTTTTTATGCAGCCCACAGTCTACTTGTTTCAGGAACGTTAGCCAAAAAGGCTTACACGAAGAAAGACTGGAGACACTCGGGTAAGTATGTTACAAGTAAGTTATACCCTGGTCCAAAATTACTAAGTACCTCATGGCAAATCCTCACTTGTATTTTTTGCGACGACTTGAAGCAGTTGCAATATAGCAGGCAGTTCATCCTTTAGTATAGACGTTTTAATTTCAGCCAGTTGTACTTTATATGGTACACCGATTATTTATTTATTTATATATTCATATTTCCTCGAAATGGTTTGCATTCCTTCCTTGCCGATCTTTTCCAATATTTCTATAGCTGCCGCATTGTCATTCTGTGTGTGAGAAATGCTAGATTCCGCTTTACATGGTGCCTTCAAACTTGGAGAATTTACCACGTATCTAGTTGTTACATCTACGGCACATTTCATTCGTTAACGTTACAGGCTACACTTCTCTAACTTTTTTTGACAGACCATTTTGTCATAGACTTTAAACACCATGATGTTACCATTACCTGGAATCGATGTAGGCGCAATTAAACTTTCTTGCTAAGGAAAGTGACGTCTTCGATGTGATTCACTCTAGATTATTTATATACTTGTTTTACCTGATGAGATTAAGGCCATCAGTCTGTCCCTCACACGGGACCAGGGTTCACACTTACAACACTTTTTTAACATCGTAGTTACCTAAGAAATAGGAGCTTTAATATGATGAATGATTTGAGTGTCTGAAAGGCTCTACGGGTAAATAATACTCACTACGAATTAATGAAGTTAATACTGCCAGCACTTTTACTACTACACCTGCTGTCACTTGTAATACTACTACTAACTACTACTACTACTAATAATGATAATAATAATGACTATACTGTATTAACGATAATGATAATGGCTGATATAAAAAGAATTTGCAGCTGTACAAATTAGGTATTTCCTGCTCTAGCGAGATCAGAAGGAAGGAAATTTAAAGAGACTGCACCAGCTAAGAATACTGAGAAATGAAGAAACTCTGGTGGAAAAGAAGGATGTACAAGGGTGACGAGTGCATACATGGACAATAGTAATCATTTTTGTTGCTCTAGTAGATGTCATTAACTGTCTTCTGAACCTGGAGATGTTTTCAAGCCTCTAATATAGCGCGAGTGGTTATTTCAGACTCTGGCTCTCGCTACTGAGAAGGACTTCGAGGAAGTGGCTGAATGGTGGAGTGGGACAGCACGGATTTTGCTTCGATGGGACGGGTGTTTCTGTCATTTTATTCAGGTGAGAGCATTACGATCGACGGGGGATGCGTGGGACAGTAGAGAAGATAGAGGGTATGTAAATCTCCGCGCTTGTCTGGGAACACAGCCGGGATAACTGACAGTGAAATGTGATCAAAGAAGCGAATCTCACTGTTATAACGAAGACAGACATCCATAACCAGTTCCAGGCACCGAAAGCTTTCCTGGGAAGCGCCTCACAGGGCAACATCGCTGTAATCTGTAATTGGAAGTGTAAGTGTTCGTACAAGTTTCTTTTTCAGGTCAAGAGGGAATAGCTTTTAATATTTCTGTAAGGCATAGACTCACATCGCAATCAGGTAATGATAATGATTATGCTGGAGTTTAAGGGACTAGTCAGGAAAAATCAGTGCACAGGGAAGTGGAATATCGAAGTGCTACGGAGTGAAGACATACGCTTGAAGTTCTCTGAGGCTATAGTTACTGCAATAATGTATGGCTCAGTAGGCAGTTCAGCTGACGAAGAAAGGAGATCTCTAGAAAGGGCAATCAAAGAAACCGGGGAAAAATGTAAGTACAAAGAAGGTTGCTGTAAAGGAATCATGGGTTACGAAAAAATACTTCAGTTGATAGAGGAAGTACAAAAATGTTTAGGGAAATTCATGAATAAAAGTACAAGTCACTTTGCAATGAAATAAATAGGAAGAACAAGGAAACTAACGCCAAACGGCTACATGAAAAAAGGGAAGAAGGACTGTCTCAGCCTACAGAAAACCCAAAACAACCTTCTATTCAAAATGGTTGAAATGGCTCTGAGCACTATGGGACTTAACTTCTGAGGTCATCAGTCCCCAGAACTTAGAACTACTTAAACCTAACTAACCTAAGGACATGACACACATCCATGCTCGAGGCAGGATTCGAATCTGCGACCGTAGTGGTCGCGCGGTTCCAGACCGTAGCGCAACCTTCTGTGAAATGAATAGTAAGAGCGGTAACATTAAGAATGCAACAGGATTTCCACTGTTAAATTCGGAGCAGAGACCAGCTAGGTGGAATGGCCTCTATGAAGATGAGAACTTGTCTGACGATGTTATAAAAGAAGAAACAGTAGTCGACAGGGAAGAATCACGGCATCCAGTATTAGACTTAAAATCAAATCAGCCGGAAGGGATAGATAACATTCCACTTGTTTTTCTACAGTCGTGGGAGCAACTGGGAACAACACGATTACCTACATTGGAGTGTAGAATTCTTGTGAGTGGCGATATGCATCACCCTTTCGGAAAAGAAAACACCATTCACTTAATTCCGAATATTGTAAAATCCGACAAGTGCCAGATTTACAATACAATCAGCTGCACAGCTCAGGCATCCAAGGTGATGACAACAGTAATATGGGATGGAAAAGAAAATTGACGATCTGTTACACGGCGATCAGTTTGGCTGATGGAAAGGTAAAGGCACCAGAGAGGCAGCTCTGACGTTGCGGTTGATATGGAAGCGAGACTGAAGAAAAATCAAGACACGTTCATTGAACTGGTTGACCTGGAAAAAGCGTTCGACAGTGTAAAATGGCACAAGATGTTAGAAATTCTGAGAAAAATAGGGTTAAGATATAGGAAAAGAAGGGTAATAGACAATATTTACAATAACGAAGATGGAACAATAATAGTGGAAGACAAAGAACGTAGTACACGGATTAAGAAGTGTGTAAGACAGGGGTGTAGTCTTTCACCCATGCTATTTAACTTACACGTCAAACAGTCAATGACGGAAATAAAAGAGAGGCTCAAGAGTGGGATTAAAATTCAAGGTGAAAGGATATCAATGATAAGATTCGCAGATGACATTGCTATTCTCAGTGAAAGTGAAGAAGAATTACAAGATCTGTTGAATGGAATGAACAGGTTAGTGAGTACACTATACGGACTGAGAGTAAATCGAAGAGAGACTAAACTAATCTGAAGTAGCAGAAATGAGAACAGCGACAAACTTAACATCAAAATTGGTAATCATGAAATAGATGAAGTTACGGAATTCTGTTACATAGGCAGTAAAATAACCCACGACGCTTGGACCAAAGAGGACATAAAAAGCAGACAAGCGCTGACAAGAAGGGCATTCCTGGCGAAGACAGGTCTACAAGTATGAAACAAAACCTTAAACTGAGGAAGGCATTGCTGAGAATGTTCATTTTGAGCACAGCACAGTACGGTAGTGAAATACGGACTGTAATAAAACTGGAACGGAAGAGAATAAAGTAATATGAACTGTCGTGCGACAAAAGACAGTTGAAGAATAAGTAGACTGATAAGGTAAGGAATGAAGAGAGAACGGGCCAGGAAAGGAAGAAGGGACAAGACGATAGGACATCTGTTGAGAAATCAGGTACTAACTTCCATTATGGTACTAAAGGTAGCTGTATCCAGGTAATTGAGGAGCTAGGTTGCAATAGCTGCGCTGACATGATAAGTTTGGCAAAGCTGAGTAATACTTGGCGGACCGCATCAAACCGTAGAATACTGACGACACAGAAAAACCACTACGATTTTATTTATTATTACTACCAGACTCTTAGATGAAGAAGACATGTTGATAGATGTCTCATTTAGGGTCAAAGACGGTACAGATTCCCCATATTTCGAGCTAATGAGCCAAGAATGACCAACCAATATCGCTTTGGTTTTGTATGGATTGAGGTTTAACGCTGTATCCTGCGCCTATTTTGATAGTGTACACAGGTTGGTACCATCATTCTCGATAGCTGTCTTCAGATTTATTGGTTTTGCCCTTTGAGGCAACTGAGCGGTTTGGTGCAGAAACGGTGTAACCAACTAATACCTATTTTTTATATTTTTGTGAGTTTTGTTACTTCATTAAACTGTTTTTATAGCCTATCATTTTTGTACTTATTTCAGGTGCCATTCAGAAGTAGAAAATTAGTGGTGTAACTCGTAGACAACTACACCCCTGGAAATTGAAATAAGAACACCGTGAATTCATTGTCCCAGGAAGGGGAAACTTTATTGACACATTCCTGGGGTCAGATACATCACATGATCACACTGACAGAACCACAGGCACATAGACACAGGCAACAGAGCATGCACATTGTCGGCACTAGTACAGTGTATATCCACCTTTCGCAGCAATGCAGGCTGCTATTCTCCCATGGAGACGATCGTAGAGATGCTGGATGTAGTCCTGTGGAACGGCTTGCCATGCCATTTCCACCTGGCGCCTCAGTTGGACCAGCGTTCGTGCTGGACGTGCAAACCGGGTCTGACGACGCTTCATCTAGTCCCAAACATGCTCAATGGGGGACAGATCCGGAGATCTTGCTGGCCAGGGTAGTTGACTTACACCTTCTAGAGCACGTTGGGTGGCACGGGATACATGCGGACGTGCATTGTCCTGTTGGAACAGCAAGTTCCCTTGCCGGTCTAGGAATGGTAGAACGATGGGTTCGATGACGGTGTGGATGTACCGTGCACTATTCAGTGTCCCCTCGACGATCACCAGTGGTGTACGGCCAATGTAGGAGATCGCTCCCCACACCATGATGCTGGGTGTTGGCCCTGTGTGCCTCGGTCGTATGCAGTCCTGATTGTGGCGCTCACCTGCACGGCGCCAAACACGCATACGACCATCATTGGCACCAAGGCAGAAGCGACTCTCATCGCTGAAGACGACACGTCTCCATTCGTCCCTCCATTCACGCCTGTCGCGACACCACTGGAGGCGGGCTGCACGATGTTGGGGCGTGAGCGGAAGACGGCCTAACGGTGTGCGGGACCGTAGCCCAGCTTCATGGAGACGGTTGCCAATGGTCCTCGCCGATACCCCAGGAGCAACAGTGTCCCTAATTTGCTGGTAAATGGCGGTGCGGTCCCCTACGGCACTGCGTAGGATCCTACGGTCTTGGCGTGCATCCGTGCGTCGCTGCGGTCCGGTCCCAGGTCGACGGGCACGTGCACCTTCCGCCGACCACTGGCGACAACATCGATGTTTTGTGGAGACCTCACGCCCCACGTGTTGAGCAATTCGGCGGTACGTCCACCCGGCCTCCCGCATGCCCACTATACGCCCTCGCTCAAAGTCCGTCAACTGCACATACGGTTCACGTCCACGCTGTCGCGGCATGCTACCAGTGTTAAAGACTGCGATGGAGCTCCGTATGCCACGGGAAACTGGCTGACACTGACGGCGGCGGTGCACAAATGCTGCGCAGCTAGCGCCATTCGACGGCCAACACCGCGGTTCCTGGTGTGTCCGCTGTGCCGTGCGTGTGATCATTGCTTGTACAGCCCTCTCGCAGTGTCCGGAGCAAGTATGGTGGGTCTGACACACTGGTGTCAATGTGTTCTTTTTTCAATTTCCAGGAGTGTATTTTGAAATTAATTGAGTGCAAAACTGGCGTAACCTACAATGGATTCACTTAGTGAAGAAAATCTCAGAGATTCTGGTTGTGATCAAGAATATGTTCCACAAGCTTCTTCATACAAAGATGACTGATTATGAAATCCCCAACAGGAAGCTTAAGAAGAGAGATGTGAAAAGACAAACTTGTGCTGAAACAGCAAGACTACAACGATGTGCTGTGTCAGCACCTATAAATGACCCACAAAGTAAAAGAGGTAACTCTACTCTCACAGATCCTGGAAATGGTGGACAAATAGCACGTCCCTCAACTAAAACTACAGTTACTGTCGCTGAAGGAGATGAAATTGCTGATCTGGATGCGAGTGGAAAATTTATTGATGTTGGAGATAACCCTCCTGCCATTCAAAAGAGTGCAAGGCATCCTGATTTGTGGAAACGAAACGTAAAGATGATGGAACGTGTTACTTGCAAGTAAAAGAAGTTTAGTTTCTGTCATTGCAGTTGTCCTAAAACTGTGAGGTTAATGTTCCTGAAGAAGCCAGGCACTGCAATTTTGAAATGTCCTGTTCCCTTGGAAAAGAAGGTGACAAGAAATTTTTTCTGTGGACCGATTCAACAAACAACGAAGAAACGGTCATACAGTACATGCAGTACGTGCATTCACTCGTACACACACCTTAAAGAAACAGGATGGTACTAATGTTAATTTGTGCAGACTTGCTTTCCAAAACACCTTTTAAATTTCGTCTGGTTGGCTATATCCGGCTGTTACTTCTTACAAACAAAATGGAGAAGTCACTTCAGGTAATTGTGGTAAATGTGAACCTGGGAACAAAATTCCTGCAGAAGTCAAACATCAAGCTAAAGAACACACAGAATCATTCCCAAGGCACCTCTAACACTATTCGAGAAAGGAAAATCCAAATAGAGAATACCTTAAACCCGAACTGAACATTGCCAAAATGCGTAGTTTGTATTTGGATTCCTGTAAAGAAGGAGATTACACTCCAATAAAGGAATCTCTTTATTATCAGGTATTTAGTTCAGATGTCAATCTTTCATTCCATCTACCACATTCTGATACGTGTACAAGTTGTGAAATTAAGGAAACAGTAATAGCAGCTTCAACTAATGAAAATGAAAAGAAAATGCAAGAACTGCCACATCAACTACACCTTCGAAGAGCTGAACTGGCAAGGTCCCAAATGAAGGAAGATGAACAACTGGCCAGACATGTCCTGAGATGAGTGTTATAGCAATCGGTTTCTTTCATTGCCTAAACTCCCAGTTCCAGAGATATACAATCTATGGCAGTTAAGCTGCTTCAATTTCTGTATTCAAACTGTAGTGGAAGACAAAGCTTCCATGTATTTCTGGACAGAGGCACAAGGAGGTAGACGATCGCATCAAGTTGCTTCATAAATTTCGCATTATGTGAAAAATCTTCCCTTGAATGTAAAGAAATTGGTCTGTTGTAACGATACTTTTGGGGAACAAAATTGAAATTTCAATCTGTCTTAAGTTGCTGTATATTGTCACGAATCCAGAGATTAGTGTTGAGACAACTGAGCTGAAATTTTTTGTATCAGGACACTCCTTCATGGCTTGTGCCCAGGATTTCTCATGTGTACATCATGGGATGAAGAAAGAAGAATACAGATTTGAAGCTGAAAGTGTTATTACAATTACTGGGGTGGCAAAAAAGAAAGGAAACAAATTTCAAGTCACTCATCTACAGGATGACGGTTTTAAAAGCATTAAGCCTTTGAAAGATGGATGGTGACAAAACCAAAGGCTGAATATACAGAAGCTGAAATTTCACATGGAAAAATCTTTTGAAATCGATTTCTCTGAAATAGTAAATCAAGATATGCCATACAGGTCCATGAAGTTCAAGGAAACCAGAAAATGACACAAGATACATCAACCACTTTGTGTCAAGCTTTTGAAGTTATATGAGGAGAAAAAACCTACAATAACACATTCTAAAACCAAACATTTAAGGAAGCTGACGAAATATGTTCCTTTCATCCATCACAGCTTTTATGAAGATATCATTAATGCACAGGCTACACTTCCCGAGTATGTATCAGACATATATTTGAATGAAGAAGGCGAAAATGAGTGATCGCTTGTTTACTGGGAAAAATATCTACACATTTTTGTAATATTACCTTAAAAAGTTTCATTATTTTGAGCACTAATGTCAAATGGTTCAAATGGCTCTGAGCACTATGGGACTTCTGAGGTCATCAGTCCCCTAGAACTTAGAACTACTTAAACCTAACTAACATACGGACATCACACACATCCAGGCCCAAGGCAGGATTCGAACCTGCGATCGTAGCGCTCGTGCGGTTCCAGACTGAAGTGCCTAGAACCGCTCAGCAACAATGGCCAGCTACTAAAGTCAATAAAGAAAGAAGTTATACTTTTCATCGCATGTTCTTAGCAAAATGTGAAAAAAAAATGTTTAGTTTCTTTAATATGTACTGTTTATTTAATATAAATAGTGTTATTTCCATAATTTTTCTTTAAACCATGACAATGTAGGTTACTTCATTCTAGCAGTGAATACATATTTTGTTCGTAGAGAGCAACAGTGACGTATAAAAGTACAAAAATGTGGAATACATCAATAAAGCTTCAAACTTTTCTTGGAAGTAAAATGGTGTAACCCAGAATTTTGGCTCTGAAAACACAATTTTTAAGTTCATCTAGAGAGCAAATACGTACGTTTAATAGTATCAATGCAAATACGAAGAACAATATTTTAGCAGTAATAGTTAATGTATATGGGTTCTTTAACTTCACACCTTTTTTTCTAAAAATGGGTTACACCATTTCTGCAGCAATCCCATCAACTGAAGGTCATCAGCGTACTTGAGCTGTTTGCAGCAGGACAAAACTGATTACGTATTATTAACGTGCAATGGAAAGAGTGGAGGACCAAATACTGAACCCGGATAGACGGCCGATACTACCTGTCTTCAGTAAATACGTGGTGTATGGTGCCAGATATGACGAATTGCTGACGAGATGCCAGATAATAGGGAAACCATAGCATGGCACTTGACAAGAAATTTAGGCCGCTTAGTTTGCGTCAAAGGCTTTGCTTAAGTCTAAGCAGCATACAACAGCTGCCTTTTGTGCTATCATGGTAAGCTTCAGGTCATATATTGTCTTTATGAAGCAGATGTAGTGCTGCGATTTTACCGGAAAACTGATCGATATTTCTCTAGTAGGTTGTTTCAGTTAGATAGTTTGTTACCTCGTCATAGATTATGTATGCTAAGGTGCAGAACAGCACAAGAAGAATGTGTATAAATTGGTAATCAGGACGTGCAATGGAAACGTCTCTTGTAGGAAGTGGCTTAACTAGTACCTATTTCCAGGCCTGAGTGAAAACACTTGTGGGTAAGGAGTGGCTGAAGATATCTGTTGTAGTGTGCAGTAATGGGTCAGTAACAAGCTTTCATAATTTGGACTATGATGTCATCGTGTCCTGTAGATGCTGATCTGATATACATGATGGCTTTTTTGACAGTACTGCAAGTAACATGCTTCAGACAATTTTTTGTGGCTACAGTCGTTCACCCTACGAAGCAATTGATGGGTGTCTGATTCGTTTTTGGCTCAATTGTGGCTGTGCATAATGTAAAGTATCGGTTCAGTTCTTTAGCTTGAACAATGGAATCAGCTCCATCGTTTAATTCGACTGTACCAAGGCCACTCAACCTCTTCCATAGTGCAGCTGGCCTACTTCTGTTGTCGTTAATATAGCCTAACAGAGCGTTAAGTGGTATTCGGGCGCATTTCGTTTGTGCAGGCTACACACATTCAGGGGCAATCATTCGTTTAGGGGCAAATTATACCCTCTCCCTTACTATAGTATATTGTTATACTAATTGATTTACCACTTCTGGTGGTTGAGTTATGATCCCCTAGGGATAGTCCCCCCCAACCCTTATGGGAAAAGGGATGCCAAACCTGGGCCACTTTTTTTGTCTACCCTGCCCGGTTTAGAACAGAGTTAATTTTTTTCCTGTGGTAAATCCCCCCACCTTTCCTCACTTCTCACTCTTCCGGAAACCCTGTGCTACTCTTGATATCACAATATTTACTGGGAAAGAGCTCAACTGTGATATCTCCAATCTTACATAAGGGTGCATACAGGTGCTGTTACATCAATACCCTTCACCGCTTTGGTCCCACAACCCCTCGGTTCCCCACTCCCTTCTGGAAATACTGACACACTTTTGATTGATAGACATAACTCAACTAATCGCTACAGCTTTTTTGGTATGACATATCCCATCAAACTCGACTATTTTGAAACATCCACCTCCATGAAACATATCTAATGAAATAAATTCATATTCACATCAATGTGCATGCCGCCTGCTAACTGTAGCAGTGCCAGGTACCATGGCTGCACTGACCACGAGAGGCCTGGCTGCTGGCCAGGGAAAGTTCAAAATTGTTGAGAATGCAGTATTCATCCATTTTGTGGGTATAGCTCACAGATCATCAGTTAACAAAATACACATACCACTCAGAACTCAACTGACACTTACCCTACATCCCTGGTGCTTCAAGTACACACACATCATGGTTCAATGCATTCCACTATAAGTGACAGAAAAGGCTTCACTGCCCTAATTAGACATGGAAATTGTCGACAAAAAACCCTCCACTTGTAAACAGCAGAACACAATGCTACACACACACGCACACACGAGAATCACGCATACATTTTGGAGATAAAGTATTAAATTAAAAAAACGCTCACCAGAGAATTACATACATTCAAGGTCTTTTATGAAATGACATTTGAGAACACAAGCAGCTTCCTCCACACACTGCCCGTAACATGCATCATATTTCATCGTGAATACAGTCCAATGCATACTGAGTAGAAGTTCACAATGCATCCAACTGTAGAGTGCCGCAACAGCAGGTGCAAACTAAATTTTTTGTGACCACCCACCTGGCTGGTCTGTGACTTGACCCGCACAAGGAATGTGTGATATTGGATGTTGGATTCCTTGCATCTCTCAATCCAGCGACTGCTGCCTTCTTTCATATTGGATATATGAGAAAAAATCCCACCAAACCATCTCCACTCTCTCTGAAGTGGCTATTTCCTGCACCTCGAACCCTTAAACTAAATTTCTCCCCCAAAGCTGCCCAGAACCCACCCCATTCTCCACTTGCGAAAAAAAAAGTCTGTCCTAAGCTGCTGCAGAGGAAGGATTTAAGATATGTATTTACTTATTTTTATTGGTGTTAATCTGATGGATTGTGTTACAGCTACATACACACTCCATCACCCTCTGTCAACCACTGGCCCTCTCACTTCTTCTCATTGCATGTGTATGAGTATATGTTCGCCTTGCTGTATGCACTACACCACAATACCACTTGACAAACACCCTACTGTCTCCACACTCTACTGCCTCTGTCTCGCCCCTCTGTACCACCACCATACTTATATTAACCTATGACACACTTCTTGTGTGTGTCTACCATATGTAAAATTGATAACACATCCTAAATGAATCTAAAAATTCCACTGTTCTGGTGTGAAAATCACCAATCACCACACAAGGTCCTTGTTATTTTGGAACATCCATCTGAGTAAAAGTGAGAACTGTTTTTGGTTAAATTTAAATTCCAAAACATCTAACTATTGCAATGATGATAAAGCTGTCATGGTTCCATGAGGAAAGATACAATCTACTTTTTAAGTTTAATGGACAAATTGGTATACTTTCAGAGTGATCCTCACGTTCCAACTTAGCGTCTGGAAGTCTTGTAAATAAACTGTCAAGCATGTGGATATTACATAAATTTCAGACACACGAAATGTCAATACAGAACAGTGTCTTTCTCACATATAAAAAATCCACGGTCTTTCTACATTTGACAGGAAGTTACAACGCATATCTCTCCCTCTCTCCTCGTTATTTTGTAACATCCAACGGAGTAAAACTACAAATTATGTCACCAGGACTCTGCCCTTTATTCTGAAGTGGGCTGCCCCTCGTTGAACTTGACGGCTATAGATGGTTGGTCTCTCTCTATCTCTCTCTCTCTCTCTCTCTCTCTCTCTCTCTCTCTCTCTCTCTCTCTCTGCATCTAGAAGCTGTTCCTATGTCTTTAGCCAACCCTCGCTGCTACAGTGTCTCCGATACTTTTTGGAACTGACCAAAAGTAGGAGAGCACTAAACCCACTACATTCGATATCTTGTAATGAAACAGAGCTATCTGAGTTCCACATAATCAATACACGTCGATATTTTGCTTTTGAGAAGAGCTTAACATGTGTTCCAAGTGACCATTTCTAGTGATATAGACTGGCATTCTCATTCCAATACCATACCAGTGTCTCTCAAGGCGCCCATCCAAGTACACACGATCTTTCTAGATGCATGCATAGTGAGGAGGTTAGCACACCTTACTATCGTATAGTAGATACGAGCCTGAAACATTTGAGAGAGTTGTAGTGATTTAAAAGATGGTTGAGAAGAAGAAGAAGAAGAAGAAGAAGAAGAAGCAACTATGCGTTATGCATGATGGAGCTCCAGACAAAACAAGTTTGAAACATTTTGCGTAAATCACTAAATCACTTGTGCTCTCAATTTAGGAATATTGTTCTAGATTTTGGAGACCATACCAATAAGGTGTTGTGAAGAAAGAAATGGTCATAGACACACAGTCGTAAGCCTGCATGGTTCTGCACTTAAACACACTATAATGTTAAACTCATGTTGTTTCCGATATTTTGTTGTGTGGAATGTAACGCTGTTAATACTCCAATGCAGGAAATATATTTCCAACATCCTACATACATTCAACACTGTTCACTTCTGATTACAATTTGGAAATTATGCTATGCTCGCATGAGTCCTATAAAATGGTCGTCAGGAAAGGAAAATGCATGAAACAATGACATCTTATGAGGAAACAAACAAATGCATAGCATCAGTGTTTGACATATGAAATTAAATGCCATACTGCACTAGCTCTGTGAACAAAACACAGTCTCGTCCAAACACAATATCTGCCAAGAAAATGTATACACAGGGTTTGCAGTACCTCACAAATCCCCATCTCTGATTTTAAATCACTGCAGTTATGAAACTGAAAACTCGATTTATGGACAGAGCGCTTTATAAATTGATCCACTCTGTAGTTGTAATAGTTGAATGTAGGCGATCACAGACAGGGCAGAAACACATCTGTTGGTCAACAGATCCCTCACACGCCACTGGACTGGTTTGTGTGATCTTGGTATGGCACACGCCTTAGTTCGGAAATGTCTATTCATTCTGATCGCATCCAAGACCACTAGCTGCTGGCCGCACCACGCAACATCATGCCACAAGTGTCAGACTAGCTGGTCAATTTGCGTCGCTACATCGGCTCAGATTTCTCTCTAATGTCATATTTAATGCTAGTGTTGATGATCATCTTTCCACACTCACCAACCATCATTCAACATTGGCTGTCATTCACCCTGTTGGATGTCACACTTTAAACAATTATTTGAACCTCATATTATTATTATGATTCCAAATTTGCATATGATGTTTGATCCTATCAATATGTGTAATGATCTCAGTGGCTGAGTCTAGCTGTAAGTCCATTCAAACACCTTATAAAGAGTATTATGTTTCTTATTGGTCAGCTGGCTATAAGATGCACCAGTTCTCTCAATAATTATGTCCACTCAGCGTAGGAGGAAATGTCTCACAAACTCAGTAGCACAACAGTGCCACCTCTAATATCATGAAGTAATTTGACAGAAAAACATGGAACAAGTGTCAATGTAGTTGTATGTGAGTAAGTGAATTTACATGTTAAACCTGTGTGAATACAGACCATTGCCATTAAAACTGCACACAAAACCTATACAGTTAACAGTTGTCTATCGTTACAGAAGGTGTAAAGGCACGATTAAGGAATGGAACATTTGATGGAGTAAAACTAGGACTTGTATGAACTTCACTAATGTCACCTGGTAGAGAACTTGATAAGCTTTTACAGTGTATCTGCCCTTCTGATACATCCAAAACAAATACCATCTGCATATGTAGCATATGTGGTGATTTCATTAAGTGCATACGTATTGGTCTAGTGGAGCAGGGGGCCAGTAATCAAAGTTGCTTCCACAGACCAATATAAAATATTTTTGTGCCTTCTGGAAGAAGACCATCTCCCACAGACTATCAGTCACAATACATGGTTTCTGTGTTGTAGTTTCATAAGCAGTTGACAAATTATTTTTTGATGTAACACATCCAAGCAGTGTATGACTACAGCTATGTACACAGCCATACATTCTTTTCATATCAGGTCTATGTCAGGTGCTAAGCCTGCATTAACACATTTTGATCCAATGTCTCTCAGAGAATGCTGGACATTGTGTAGTGTAGGGTGTGCTGCCCTCAGAACACACAGCTTGGTGGAAATAAAAGACTGAGGCCTTATTTCCTACTAACAAAAATGTGGAAGATATTGTAAGGGAATGCAACATGGTGGATGATTTCCAAACAGGTGTCCAAAGGTGATGACCTACGCATTCAATCTCATGTTCTACAGTGATGGGCTAACAGATAACTTGATAATCCGTTTTTGAAGAGAACAAGAGCATTGATTCTTCATATTGTGCACAAGTATATGACCATTTATTTGGTGTCCTGGCCTCTAAATCCTTGGAAACAGCATATTTCATTTCTATGGCATTGTAAGCATATATTGACACTGCATATGGGGAAGTGTGCATTCTCTAGGGCTTAAACCCATAGAGCATGTAAAGACCATCAGTTGTTTCCCCCTTCAAGCTAGACAAGTTTCGTTCTTTGTAGTTTTTTCGTTTGATGCTTGTTTCGTGAGGTATTTGATCCGGTCACTATCAATGGACCACCCTGTATATACGAGGAGAACACTGTCCTGGATTGGAGTGAAACATTTCTCGCCTATTGCTCCTGTGTAAAACTGATGTCGTCTACGTTGAGTTGCTGTTACGAATGGATGGATGATTAAAGCTGAATGCAGACAGAATTTATAAACTTTTCGCAGACTTTAGTGTCTGGGAGGTTGACATTGCATAAAAACACTCACAAACAGGGTCAAAAAGTGTATCAAAATAAATTGTTTCCAAAACTACAACATCCATCATCGCAACTTGCAGCTCCTCTACCACTAAAGCACCCCCTATACTGGCTTGGCTTTTCACCAGTACAGGCGACAAGACTACACACTGGTCATCGATACGTCTGTGGGAACGTCCTCGATCACAGAACCAACATTATGCACGACAGGTAAAATCCTAAGAGGTTGTTGTGTGAACTGACGTATTTCCATTACACTGTGTGTACAAACACCGATATTTAGCAAGAAAATGTCGAAACAGAGTTTTACTGATTTTCTGATGTGTTTCCATACTTCCGATATTTATCCATATTTATATACACTTATTGCTTACCCGAAGTGACTTGCTATTTGTACCATTCATCTACAATACATAGCCCTGAACCCAGTCATACACACACGTAAATGGACTACTGAGGTGAGACAGGATGTTGACACTATTCTGTTGTAAACACACTCATATCAGAGTACATTTATGCCATTTCGTGTGTCGGATTCGCACGCTGGGACCTCCCACACCTTCTCACTCACTCCACTGACATCTGAGGCGTTTGAAACAGCCCAGGCATCAGAATTGCTGTATACCTCCCTAACTACGATAAAGTCATTACGTCGAATGGAAACTCTTAACGGCAAGATATTTTACACCTCTTTGTAAGGTACGTAATGCTGTACTCTGGGATGATCGGTATGTTTCAAAATGTAGAACACACTTCGTTCACTGCAATCGAGAGGCCATTTCCTGGTGTGGTATGCGGAAAAAATCATAAATTGCTGTGTAAAGACACTTCCGATGTCAGTTTCAAAGAGATTCAACAGACGTTAACATAATTAAGGCTTGGTATGACTATTTCCTGCCCACTGGGATTACAGTCTGTCAGGTTCTGGCAGAACGTACATCTAATGAAATGGTAGAGTAAATCAGAGAAACATCCGAAGTCAGTTCGCCGAGCATTACCAAAACTCGACATCCCTCGCTCTACAGTTCACAAGTTAAACGCCCTCGCCTGCACGCTTAAAAAGTTCAAATTGTGCAAGCATTGAAGCATGAGGACTTACACCTTCAGTACGAATTTGCTATTCAGAAGTTGGAACGGACGGGGCAAAACCTCAGCTATCTAAGAAATTACGTTTCTCTTCGAGCGACATCCACGATTGTTAATGGCGGTGTCAAAATGCGCTACAGTTGTAAAAGTAATTTATTTCTAAATAGGAAAGCAGTACCCAGTTTCAGGACATATGTCACTGCAGCGGACGACAGTGGGTGGTTTCTTACACCTGTTGTTGGTCGGTACAGTTATCTAAGTCTTGACCGTCAGATAGCGTGAGTCGTCCTCTCGCTTACGCTACCGGTACACGGCCACTCCTGCCGGCATTTCAACTTTAGGACGTGCGCAGTGCTGGTGCTGGTGCTATGGGTGTCTATGAAGCATTGGTGTGCCGCAAATTTTACTCGGGTGATTACATTGTTTTCCTGACGTTACTACTGGGGCGCAGTCTATATAACTCCCCCCCCCCCCCTTTTTTTAGACGTCTCAGTGTTCGAAAGACCGTCCATCTCTCCTCCTGTTGATCGACGTGTGGCACGCCCTAAGACTGGACCGTTGTAAGTTTTGCAATGGGGCATTTGAGATGTCGGACCGTTAATTCTTCACACATTTTATTCCATTTAACGGTGGTTTCCGCCCTTCTAATTGGGAACATTTATCTTTTTATGTAAGCATTCTCTTGCCTGTCATGTACCAGAGATGCACTATTTTAGTATGTTTCATCGAGGGTATCGTATACTCGCATTTTGTTGTATGTGTAGCGTTCTTTTCTGAGAATTTCTGGTGGTACTTTTTAGCTATGACTGGGTTAAGATCGTGAATAGGTATTATTGTTCCTTTACAAATTCTGCAGATGCATCTGAAGATAGGGCACATGTCCCGAAACAGGGTAGTGCTTTCCTTTTTAGAAATATTGTTTTTAAAAATCCGTAGCGGATTTTATAGGTAGGAAATTTCGTTCTGTCTGACAAAGTATCCTTCATACCTCTAGAAAGTTTAATCGGGACAACATTTGCATTTGGAGTTCGTAAAACGTTCTGGTTTTCGAAAACATGTCAGATACAGCGAAAAGACGAATGTACAGTGTGCTTTTGTGGAGAAAGCAGTAAAACGTACCGTTAATAGGGAGATGCTTGAGCAGTTGCTGTGTCTCAGCTTCTTCCCCTTCAGCCAAATGTGATCTTCCAGCAGGAGGTGCACCAGTGCACTGGGTTGTACCCGTCTTGCTCGACCGAACGTTTTCATAGAGATGGATAGGACGCGACTGACCAACCAAATGGCCACCAGATATAATCCTTCTGGTTTTCTGTGGTTTATGTGAAAGTCGCTGCGCATCCCTCGCCTGATCTATGCCACTGCCGTGGAGAAAATGTGAATACAGTGGCCCATGTCAGCCCAGACATTCTTGTGTGTTCATGCGATGAGACAAAGAATCGGGTACACATTTAAGGGGTTACGAAAGTAGTCCTTGTTGAGTGTATTAATTCTTTCTTCAGAAGTTTTTGATTTACCTTACATGCCGCCGCAAACCGCAAGTATATAAGACTCACAATTCTTTTAATTGTGTTTGGTGAAGAGGGAGGTTTCATGGCGACACGTGTATTATTATTTGAAGTATGGAGCCAACTAATGTATTAGTGGTAAGTGACCCAGTGTATAGAGTGCCTGTGGATGAAAGAGTTGAAGTACGAGAAGGAGGGAAGAGAGTAGTTTATCTGGTAGTGAAGGGGTGATAAGTAAAACTCACAAGAAAAGAAAACGTATTGAGTGTGATGGCAGTGACGACGAAGAACTGGAACTCATCTCATTGGCCCGAACAGCAATATTGTTGGGTAACGTAAGCATTACTGCTCATTTTACACGATGAACGAGTTTGTAATCGATTGACAACCAGTTGTGTGAATGATGGCCGTCTATCGTGTGAACGGGTTCACTATTATGCTCGCGTTAGTAGCGACGCACGATAGTCCAAGGGGAAAAGGAATAGGACCAGTTCTAAGTTCGGTGCTAGTGGCCGCACTGCGCAGGCGTGAACTAGTGCTCGTCGTCTGCTGTGGACACTTCTCAGCTGAGAGCTGAGTCCGCCATATTGCGTTCTGGTGCCCTTGCCGTATATTGTTTTTTTTTTTTGTTTATGGTCGTTTTGTTACCATAAGGAGCTTTCTGAGCTAGTGAGTATAATGCATTTTTCGTAAATATTTTCAGGGAAGTGTTTGAATCCCTGTAAATTTTTTAAATAATTAATGATACGCTCATGTGAAATGTCCGCAGCTCGTGATCTTGCGGTAGCGTTCTCGCTTCCCGCGCACGGGGTCCAGGGTTCGATTCTGGGCGGGGTTAGGGATTTTCCCTCCGTCGAGATGACTGGGTGTTGTGTCGTCTTCACCGCCATCATTCATCCCCATTACGGTCGGAGGAAGGCAATGGCAGACCACGTCTGCTAGGACCTTGCCTAGTACGGCGGGGCGCGTCTCCCACATTTTCCCTTGCGCTCCTCGGAGTATGGGATCCCATCACCATAATGCGAAATCACGATTTTAGCGCTGATATGCTATTAGCGGTACGCTGTGTTTACGTTCACCATTTAAACAGTCTGCGACAAAATCTTGTACGAGGTTATACACTCCTGGAAATTGAAATAAGAACACCGTGAATTCATTGTCCCAGGAAGGGGAAACTTTATTGACACATTCCTGGCGTCAGATACATCACATGATCACACTGACAGAACCACAGGCACATAGACACAGGCAACAGAGCATGCACAATGTCGGCACTAGTACAGTGTATATCCAAATTTGCAGCAATGCAGACTGCTATTCTCCCATGGAGACGATCGTAGAGATGCTGGATGTAGTCCTGTGGAACGGCTTGCCATGCCATTTCCACCTGGCGCCTCAGTTGGACCAGCGTTCGTGCTGGACGTGCAGACCGCGTGAGACGACGCTTCATCCAAACATGCTCAATGGGGGACAGATCCGGAGATCTTGCTGGCCAGGGTAGTTGACTTACACCTTCTAGAGCACGTTGGGTGGCACGGGATACATGCGGACGTGCATTGTCCTGTTGGAACAGCAAGTTCCCTTGCCGGTCTAGGAATGGTAGAACGATGGGTTCGATGACGGTTTGGATGTACCGTGCACTATTCAGTGTCCCCTCGACGATCACCAGTGGTGTACGGCCAGTGTAGGAGATCGCTCCCCACACCATGATGCCGGGTGTTGGCCCTGTGTGCCTCGGTCGTATGCAGTCCTGATTGTGGCGCTCACCTGCACGGCGCCAAACACGCATACGACCATCATTGGCACCAAGGCAGAAGCGACTCTCATCGCTGAAGACGACACGTCTCCATTCGTCCCTCCATTCACGCCTGTCGCGACACCACTGGAGGCGGGCTGCACGATGTTGGGGCGTGAGCGGAAGACGGCCTAACGGTGTGCGGGACCGTAGCCCAGCTTCATGGAGACGGTTGCCAATGGTCCTCGCCGATACCCCAGGAGCAACAGTGTCCCTAATTTGCTGGGAAGTGGCGGTGCGGTCCCCTACGGCACTGCGTAGGATCCTACGGTCTTGGCGTGCATCCGTGCGTCGCTGTGGTCCGGTCCCAGGTCGACGGGCACGTGCACCTTCCGCCGACCACTGGCGACATCATCGATGTACTGTGGAGACCTCACGCCCCACGTGTTGAGCAATTCGGCGGTACGTCCACCCGGCCTCCCGCATGCCCACTATACGCCCTCGCTCAAAGTCCGTCAACTGCACATACGGTTCACGTCCACGCTGTCGCGGCATGCTACCAGTGTTAAAGACTGCGATGGAGCTCCGTATGCCACGGCAAACTGGCTGACACTGACGGCGGCGGTGCACAAATGCTGCGCAGCTAGCGCCATTCCACGGCCAACACCGCGGGTCCTGGTGTGTCCGCTGTGCCGTGCGTGTGATCATTGCTTGTACAGCCCTCTCGCAGTGTCCGGAGCAAGTATGGTGGGTCTGACACATCGGTGTCAATGTGTTCTTTTTTCCATTTCCAGGAGTGTAGTTCGGGCCTAGTTCGCTTGGAGCGCTTCAATAGATTATAATCTTTCTTGAACACTTTCGATCATCGTGCAAAAAGGGCTTAAAGTTGATCAGGATAATGCTGAACTAGAAATCAAAATTGGTAAATCTATAAAAGAACTTAAGGTTGATGATGTGGAACAAAACTCTCAATTCGAAATTCACATTACGGGGTGTCAGAAGAAAAAACATACAGAAAAGTATAAATTAATTAGCAGCCTTACTGGGTCTGAAGTATAGGTAAAACCTGATCTAAAAAGACGAAAAATAAGTCCACTAACGATCAACATGATAATGGAAAATCAGCGGTTCGAATCTATGTAATTTATCGAAGAACAAAACCAGAGCTATCCGAACAACACGAGCAGCTTGTAGAAGTAAACAGTTGGATTGAAATAAACAAAAATAATTTAACGGGTTTACATACATTGTTCGAAAGTTGTTCAGAAAAGCTTACTGAACTGCAACAAAATGTGAGTATCGTTCACACTACCCACTCGCAGCAAGCTGGGAGCTGTCTAGCGGAATTATCGAGTCGAATACGTAGGACGGATGAAGAACTAATAGAAATGAGTAAATAAATACTGAAAAGGAATGTAATAGTTTCTGATCAGGGAAACAGGGAGAATTGTGAAACAGGATGAGAAGTGATGAAAGAGTCAACTGTATTGCAAAAATGATAGCTGTACTAGACGAGTATCACCGATGACCAAGAAAACGATCTTTCATTGAGGATTAAAATTTTATAAATGAACACACTAGATATTTCATGCTGTGTCCGATAGTTTAAAAGAAGGCATTCGTTTGTTCAGAGACTATATCTCATAGCATTCGGTGTGAGCTCAGACACTAACTCCTTCTTATTTGTCTTTCCGTCGTTGTCGCGTTTGTCCCGGTATTACCCGTTGACGAGTGGTTATTAGTCGTGGACCTGCTACTTATTAGTGTGATTGGTGTCATCCATAACCCCACTACTTTTAAGCTCAAAGGAAAATGGGGTAAAGTAAAAGACACTTTTCTTGCAAAATAGAAGAAAAATAACTTTCTTTTAGAACTGGCCCTCTTAGTTCTGACTCGTCATAAAAGGAGGAGGGGGGACGACATATGGGGGGGGGGGTGGTTACATCTCACGTGGATATGTTCTCCAGCTCATAATGCCTTTTTACTTAAGAGTGCACGAAAACAAGAAAATCATTGCCTATTTTGGGGTCCTAAGACTTGTATGAGTAAAACCGCAATTATAAATCAATTAAATTTGTTCAGTAATGAATGTTTAAACTTACAAGAATCACATAGGTGCAACATAATTAATACTTAGGTAAACATAAATTTGCACGATTTCTCTGTCCTAATACAATAGTGCTAATAACAATGAAAACTGATGTTTTCTTAACACACAATAAATGGGGCTGAAAGTAGCAACTTCCCAGTCACATTCCTTTCAGTTGGTATAAAATAATAACTAGTAGACTCCCAAGTTTTCACGTTGCTGGATAAGTCTGTCGGTTGGGGGAGGGCGAATAGAAGTACAATAATTTTCTTGCCGCGGGCGAAGATGTGGCGCCGTTGGATCCTCCTGCGAGGTGTCACCACGACACACTGTGCTGTACCAGGTGGACTACTGTCACTCCTGTGAGAGAGCGAATTTGATCGGAACATTTACGATAAAAAGGTTGCCGATCAAATGAGGTTTCCTCAGCATTCAAAATGGTCAGGAGTCAAAGAGATACGGAGACTGCGTGGTACGACTGCTCTTCATTGTCCTTCAGGAATGAACAGAGTGCGTCCTTTCTGACTGGGATCTTGGTACACAAGGAGCTGCAACAACAAAGTATTGCCACCTTGCCTTTCTTTTTACTACCGAATGAACCCTTTCCAACCATTCTGCATTCCATCTGGCCCTTTTCTCGCACATTTCACGGAAAAATACAAGAGACGACTGAACTTCCAGCCGAAAACACGATTGCCATCTGGACTTAGTGAGCCGGCGTAGAATTTTTCATATCGATTACTCTTTAGGCGCTATCATACCACCCGCAAGCGAGCGGTATTTCAGAGCTGGCGGGGCGATCCGGCAAACTTTAGAGCAAGTCGGGAGTTTCTGAGTAGAGTGCCATGTACTGGGTACGTCTGAAACTGTCGGTGTCTATGAACAACTCAGAACCTGGCTTTAACAAATGAAGGATGCAGACGGCCATTCGACGAGAGAACAGTTAGCTACCTGGCGGATCAAGTAACAGGAGCTTTCGACTCGTATGATGTCTTGCAATTCTACCGTCCGTGTGTATACATGCGATCGTGGGATTCACTGTTGACAGTACTGGCTCATTTAGAAGGACCTGAAATATTATTCCAGTGAATACCAAATGGAGAAACGACAGTTCCTGAACAACTGTACAGGAATGTGTGGACTATACTGCAGCTTTCATTTTGAATAGGCTGTAGCAGAGCTGCAGAAGTTAAGCATTAAGCCCAAAGTGTTCAGATCTGACATGGGGTAGGTCACAGACATGGTGAACCGATGCGGCTCACATTTGGTATGTCGCCTGTTTACAATATGGAAGTATTTTCGCACAACACCCCTCCGGTTTCGAGAAAAGCACCCCTAAAGTTAAGGGAGCAATAGTCTCAAAATGATAGGATCGCTAAATAAATGAAAACTGAGCATTTTCCATCGACACAGGTGAGGGCTTCAAGCGTGTGTTTTCCTAGAAATTGGGGGAAGAAAGTGTTACAACCGCTACGTATGTAGTCGTAAGGTAAACGCTATTTAGCGAAAGCGCAATTGGTGTAGCGAGCAAGGTATCTGGGTGCGGAGTAAAGTACCTGTATTCGTTCACCATATGCATTCTGCAGCTTTTTTCAACTGTAAATTTTTTTCGTGTTGAAACTGGTAGAAATAAGAGGGTCAATAAGGCAATCAATATGGAATATCAAGAAGACAGGGAATTACTTTCAATTCGGTATGGGAGTTTCTCACAGTAACTGACAACTTTCCTCTGTGGTGTATTACTCACTCATATGCTCCCTCAGAATTATTTTTTCCGTTTTATTAATACTTTAACACTAAAGGTGCCGTTGGAACAAAAGTGTCCCGGCTCTATTCCATGCTTCTATACCTTGTTATTAGACATTCTATTTCAGAGAATAAGTTTTTCTCTAACAAATAGCCACTCTAATGGACTGCTACTCGTATTACGTTTTAATACTGAAGTACAGTCATGCCAGATACGATTTGTTTTAAAATATTTTCGTGTTTCAACACAGAAATGGAATATATTCCTAATTTTTATTTCCAGTTCAACTACAGTATCAAATACTTGAAAACCTTTGATAATTACATGATGAAATTATTTTTCTTATTATAGAAATACAGTCGTCTCCAAAACATTCAGCACGATATGATATTTTCAACAAGTAATCAAGAATACATAATATACGATCAGTACATTATGATGGTCTAATGGTAGTCTACACTTTGATACACATTATCTAAATGTAAAAATAACATTCTGTGTAAGTAAAAGTGTTTCTGTCGGACACATATAGATCATAATTGTCTGTAGACTGAGTTTTTCAGTCTGCACAGACATATAGAAACAACATAATTCTTGCATACTACTTTGTTGCAAGAAACACTTTTATATGAATTTTTTCCTTCATTGAAAGATTTTCATACCTGGCAGTTGCTGTGGCATCTGCTTATGTTTGTTAATATAAAGTGAATTCCTAGAGCTCTAATTCTGGTTTCTCTATAATCTTTGATAAGTTCCTCTATGACGTTGAGAAGGTAATCTCATCTACTTATATTGATGTTTGTTACTTACCCAATCACTGATGCCTGCTAAATGTAGACTATTATAAGAAGCGTGAACAGGCTACCCTCTTCCATCACTTTTGACTGAGTTTTTAAGTTCAAAACAGTCTTGTTTGCAACTTATTACCCCCCGGCCGAGGTGGCCGAGCGGTTCTAAAGGTTTCAGTCTGGAACTGCGCGACCGCTACGGTCGCAGGTTCGAATCCTGCCTCGGGCATGGATGTGTGTGGTGTCGTTAGGTTAGTTAGTTTTAAGTAGTTCTAAGTTCTAGGGGACTGATGACCTCAGATGTTAAGTCCCATACTGCTCAGAGCCATTTGAACCATTTGCAACATATACTTTTATTAACAACGCCTTTCGCTTTCGAGGGGCATCTTCGGATTATCTTAAAATTTCTCTTTTACAACATATTAAAAACCATAAAACGGCTCTGTATTAGACTGACGCACGCTCCGAATCAGACGAATCTGCAGAGACTTTAATAAAGTCGTGCCAGCAAACCAGAATGGTGCAATAGGTCCACACTCACAAAGACGTGTTCACATTTTAACATAATATACAGAAATGCCGCCGTAACTTCATGGCAGGGAGCCATGGTCTAGCGGTTAGCATTGCTCTGTCTGGACCACGGGGTCCCAGGTTCGATTCCCGACGGAGTCGGAAATTTTCTCAGCCCGGGAACTGGGTATCTGTGTAGTCAATGTTTCATCATCATTAGGGTAAATGGCGAAGTGGCCGGCGAAAAGATTGGGAATTTGAAAGGGCGCTGATAACCACGCTGTTGACCGCCCCACAAATCAAAATCATCATTATCATCATCATCATTATCATCATCATCATGGCGGGAGCAGATACACAGGCTAAGATATATGAAAAGTCACGAAGCCTCATCCACGTTCTACACTCCTGGAAATTGAAATAAGAACACCGTGAATTCATTGTCCCAGGAAGGGGAAACTTTATTGACACATTCCTGGGGTCGGATACATCACATGATCACACTGACAGAACCACAGGCACGTAGACACAGGCAACAGAGCATGCACAATGTCGGCACTAGTACAGTGTATATCCACCTTTCGCAGCAATGCAGGCTGCTATTCTCCCATGGAGACGATCGTGGAGATGCTGGATGTAGTCCTGTGGAACTGCTTGCCATGCCATTTCCACCTGGCGCCTCAGTTGGACCAGCGTTCGTGCTGGACGTGCAGACCGCGTGAGACGACGCTTCATCCAGTCCCAAACATGCTCAACGGGGGACAGATCCGGAGATCTTGCTGGCCAGGGTAGTTGACTTACACCTTCTAGAGCACGTTGGGTGGCACGGGATACATGCGGACGTGCATTGTCCTGTTGGAACAGCAAGTTCCCTTGCCGGTCTAGGAATGGTAGAACGATGGGTTCGATGACGGTTTGGATGTACCGTGCACTATTCAGTGTCCCCTCGACGATCACCAGTGGTGTACGGCCAGTGCAGGAGATCGCTCCCCACACCATGATGCCGGGTGTTGGCCCTGTGTGCCTCGGTCGTATGCAGTCCTGATTGTGGCGCTCACCTGCACGGCGCCAAACACGCATACGACCATCATTGGCACCAAGGCAGAAGCGACTCTCATCGCTGAAGACGACACGTCTCCATTCGTCCCTCCATTCACGCCTGTCGCGACACCACTGGAGGCGGGCTGCACGATGTTGGGGCGTGAGCGGAAGACGGCCTAACGGTGTGCGGGACCGTAGCCCAGCTTCATGGGGACGGTTGCGAATGGTCCTCGCCGACACCCCAGGAGCAACAGTGTCCCTAATTTGCTGGGAAGTGGCGGTGCGGTCCCCTACGGCACTGCGTAGGATCCTACGGTCTTGGCGTGCATCCGTGCGTCGCTGCGGTCCGGTCCCAGGTCGACGGGCACGTGCACCTTCCGCCGACCACTGGCGACAACATCGATGTACTGTGGAGACCTCACGCCCCACGTGTTGAGCAATTCGGCGGTACGTCCACCCGGCCTCCCGCATGCCCACTATACGCCCTCGCTCAAAGTCCGTCAACTGCACATACGGTTCACGTCCACGCTGTCGCGGCATGCTACCAGTGTTAAAGACTGCGATGGAACTCCGTATGCCACGGGAAACTGGCTGACACTGACGGCGGCGGTGCACAAATGCTGCGCAGCTAGCGCCATTCGACGGCCAACACCGCGGTTCCTGGTGTGTCCGCTGTGCCGTGCGTGTGATCATTGCTTGTACAGCCCTCTCGCAGTGTCCGGAGCAAGTATGGTGGGTCTGACACACCGGTGTCAATGTGTTCTTTTTTCCATTTCCAGGAGTGTATATCAGTTAGAAGAGGGAGAGAGGTAAAAATTTTGCTATGAGACAAAAATGACCCGTCGACGGTTCTAGTGTTGATGGTTAAGACATTTATTGATCAGTATTCTGTATACATGTACTGACTCGTTCCGTGAACAAGTAACTTTGGATCGCATGGTCCCAACGAAACTGACAAATAAATAAATGAAAACAAATATCAATGGAAAAGTTGATTTTTACAGGGTGAACCTTACAAATTCGTTGTTTGTTCCCGGGGCGACTGAGAGATGTCGATAACGTAATGATGTCCACAGGGGCATTTTCTCCGATTTTTGCTGTGTTTTATTAAGGCCCAGCTAATGAGCACTAGCTGACGTCATTTTCAAAGACAAATGCTTTAGTGGTTGCTGTGGTGTGCATCTAGGCAGCACGAACCTTTGGATTAGGTGCCATGTTAGTTTAAGCATTCACCGAATGCTGAAACCTTACAAGAAGAGGAAAGGTAACACATTCGACTAGTAGCTATTTCATTTATATCATCAATCGCGTATCGCGATGGCATAAACTATCGCACATTTCAAGCCAGTAATCGACCTTTTCTAATTTTTTAGTCTAACGACGACCCTCACCTGGCTGTTTGGAAGCAACCCTTCCTGTACTACAGGTTGACGCACGAAAAACCGACCCCGAGTACTAGATTTCTCACTGTCGCCCGCCAGTTGTCGTCTGTCATTTCGAAGCTGTTATGACAACGTTTTGTATTGTCAGTACGAAAGCCATTGCGACTTGGTTAAGACGTGTGAAGTAAATATCTGAGCGAGGTGGGTCCTCTTCAAGAAAGAATGTGTCCACCGGTTTTTTTTAAGGAAGCGAGAGACATTTTTGCAAAGAAGTTTCCTGGCCTTTCTACACCAGCAAAGATACATGATTTGGTGATAAAATGGAGTAGTACAGGGTAGGTAGCTTCGTTACTCTTGAGTCGAACAAAGCCTGTGACATTCAAGAGATTTTCCATTCGTGTCGGAATGGATAAATACAGGTATTTCATATTTATCAGGGAATCTTATAGCATGCTTCTTGCGAAATAGTAGCAAGTTCAGGTAACGACGATGGAAGTGGGTAGCAACAACTCACCTGCTTCTCCATAGCAAACCAGAAAGGCACAGTAACACTGAGATCTGGTGAATGTGATGGCCAGAGCAGTTGTGAACATTCACCTTCTCGCTGACAAAAGCAGCCCTGGGCGATGCGACCTGTATGGTCAGGGGCCTGCCGTCTTGAACACTGTATCACAACTGGGTAACAAACATTGCACCATGGAATTGACCTGCTCAGCCATTGTGGTCAGGTAATCCATGGCGGTAACGGAACCTTGTTGCTTAGTAGCCATGGTTCCCATGGTATAGAACGGTATGGCTACCCAAACCAGCCATGTTTCACTCGTGGAGCGTAAACTAGGCCAAAAGTTGGAAACAAGGTTAAACAACGCTCACCGGAGAGAGGATGATTCTCCCATTGCCCCATGGACCAAGTTTTATGGCTTCGGTACCCCGTTTCACCTGTTACAGGCATTTGCATCGTTGATGAGTGGTCTTGAACTGCTCACCCTGCAGTTTCCCGCTTACGGAGCTCCTTTCGTGTTGCTTCGATGCTGTTAAAGTTCGCGAGTGAAACGTTCAGTTCTGCAGTGACTTTTGCAGCTCTCGTTCCTTTATTTTTCCTGACATCCCTCCTCAACTACCGTCGGTCCCGATCACTTTGTTTCTTAGCGTGACTTTGTGGATTATGTTTTTTCGGCTTTCTCTGCATGCCGTACAAATCTTGGAGACAGTGCGTCTTGAAACACCAAACACATTGCCTACGTTCGAGTTGACTCATTTCCAACACAATGCACTCGTGGCTCCACGGAACACCACCCTGACCGCGACTGACACAACGTACTGAGGACAAAGCACAGGTGCTGTTGTGTCGGCAGATTAGCCAACACAACGCACACTAATTGAGAGAGGAGGCCGAAATGCACGCGTCAACTCACGCAGGCTGGCGTTAGGTCTGAAACAGGATACGTAATGAATGCTATAAAGAAAAGTACGTAGCTGCTGGAATACTTAACTTTAATCCATCATTTGTATACAGCGTTCTTGTTGATACAAGTGAGACTCTCTCTAGAAATGGTTAATGGCGCCTTGCTAGGTCGTAGCCATGGACTTAGCTGAAGGCTATTCTAACTATCTCTCGGCAAATGAGAGAAAGGCTTCGTCAGTGTAGTCGCTAGCAAAGTCGTCCGTACAACTGGGGCGAGTGCTAGTAAGTCTCTCTAACCTGCCGTGTGGTGGCGCTCGGTCTGCAAGTACCGACAGTGGCGACACGCGGGTCCGACATGTACTAATGGACCGCGGCCGATTTAGAGCTACCACCTAGCAAGTCTGGTGTCTGGCGGTGACACCACAGGTGCCGTTCGTGGTGAAATACAACAGCGGAACCTCCAGGCTTGGCTGGCGTCTGCTTTTATGTTAAGCCGTGCATTTCTCACGTTGTTTCCATAATTTTGTCCAACCACTCTAATGTATTAAACTTCTATTGCTCTGTTTCTGTAAATATCTTTTTCCTTCTACTAAGTTTTTAATGCGCGCAAACTGGGTTCAAAGTAAACGGTTTAGTAAATTTACAGTGGCTAGTAGTTTGTGTTACATTATTCCTTCTGGTAGTGGTAGTTTTCGGAGATTATTGCAAGAGTAACAAAACACAGAGAAAATATTGCTCACTATCGGAAGGGGCGGGTGATACAAGACGATGCGCTTATTATTATTTTACACCTCGCTGTCACATCGCAGAAGGAGAGGTGAGGGAAGCTTCCATCCTCCTTGAGTTGCCGGAACTCGGCTGCGGGTGACGTGGCTGACCTATGACCTTCAGGGAAGGCGGCGCTTCGCGGCAGCTTACCTCCGCAGCCGTCTGCGTCGGGAGGGATTAGGCTGAGGCGAATTCCGCGCTCCCCAGTGGGATTTGGGAGTGGTCCGTTCGGCGAGCGAGGCCTCCACTGTCTGGTCAGGAGGGCTATGGCGCGGCGGCGGGGCTGATGCTGACGGCCGTCTCAAGCCCAACGTAGTCATGCTGGCGGATTGCGTTCTAGGAAGCAGAGTTCGTAATGATCATGATAGCGTTTGTATCAGCCACTGTGCACATAAGCTGTTTAACCCCTGTATCACATTCCACTAGACAGCCATTATCAGTAGTCCATAAATACACTAGTGTCCAAAAATAAAGCAACAACCGCTATTTCCCCGTCGTGACTCTAATTCACGGTATAATCATATAAACTGTCAACACATGCCCGTGCACAGAAGGTGGCATTCCAGTCCACGGATGATCACGCCATCTATGACGTCACGGCACCTATCAAACGGGATGGTGCGTACTGGGTAGTCCCACATCCACAATCGCTGTATATACAATCACAGACTGGGCGGATGGCACCAAGAAGACACCTATCATACTCTCTGCTGTGGACGGCCATAAGGAGAATGGACAGTTCCAAAATGATGTGGCCCGATGACTTAATGTTAATCGTTCTTTCTGGGATGTTGCGACAATTTACAGAGACCGAAACTGTGTCCCGAAGACCAAGGCAGGGCCTACCGCGTGTGATATCAGAAAGAGAGGAGTATTAGTTGGAAGTAAGGACACGACGGTACTGCCTTAGGGCAACACTGCAACAGGCATTTGATCTCGCAGCATCCATTGGACGTGTTGTATCGAGACAAACGGTGTTCAGAAGGCTTTGGTGGAGTGGCTTTTATTGTTGGAGACCAACTGTATGTGCAGCTCTGATGCGTCATCACAGAAGGAAACGTCTAGAGTGGTGTGGTCAACACGGCACCTGGTCGTCTTACAGTGGGCCAATGTTCTTTTCATAGCTGAGTCCCGATTTCGTCTGGAGAGTTCTCCAAGCAGTGCATCTTGAAGGAACGTGAAACACAATTTCGGGACCCAAGCATTGTGGAAAGAGACCGATATCGAGGAGTATCCCTAATGTTGAGGACAGGGATTACGTGGACCACACGAACAACTCTGCACGAAATTGTACGGGTGAGACAGCAAGGTCTAAATGCTGTCAGGTATCGTGACGAGATCTCGGGACCTCATGTGCGGTTTTTGCTAGTTGGTGTGGACCCATACTTGGCATTAATGAACGAGGATGCTGAGCCTCGTAGAAGAAGGGTGGTTGATGATTTTTTTGGAAAAGGAAGATACAGCACTAGTGCTTGGCCTGCTCATTCGCCCAATTGGTATCCCATAGAGTATGGGATGCACTAAGGAAACGGGTTGCATCATGTCAGCGTCCACCAACAACTCTCCATGAGTGCGAGCAGCTCTGCAGGGAGAAGTGCCTCAACATGAGATTGAAGACATCATTCACAGCATGCCCTGTCGTTGTCGGGTCTGTACTGCTGCCAGAGGTGGTCATACCTCATACTGAGCACATTAACCAGTTGTCGGAATGTGTGTGTGCAAATCAGTGAAGTTCCAAAAAAGAAAGATCATTTTTGTTATTTATGTTCTGTTTCGTGGCAAAATAAACGCATCCTTGCAGAATTCCGCTTGTTGCTTTAAATTTGAACACCAATGTACTTCTTGATCACTGATTGCCAATGCGCGTCAGGAGCCTCATGGAAATATTGAGCTCTACCATCCTTTGAGATGGCCGTCAACCAAGAAGTACATCGTTATTGATAATTACCTGTGTGATTTCAGAAGATGTCTGCCCTAAAAGTATAAGTTATATTAATAAATGATACATATCAGTGGACAGAGCATCTTAAGTTTCGATTCATAATATACGTTTTGGCTCATTTTCACAAGAAGGCAGGTGTGTAAAAACACGGAAGAATGGACGCATTCCGTATTGTCACACAAAATTAGTCTACGGCTGTAGAAGGGGAACCCCGTGAACAGATTTCTAAACTGACTGCAATCACGCCCTCCAGGAGAATATGTGCTAGCGGTCTCTATGAATTGCACACGTAATGACGTGTGTCGCGTCACAAACGGTGCACAGAATTTATGAAATGCTCTACCACTGATGTGAGTCTTTTTCGTATGTCTAATAGTGTACAGTAACACTCCTGGTGGTCTTTACAAGCTCTGCATCAATGTTTTCAATCGTCTGTACGAAGTGCGCCGGAACCGGCCGCGTAGCGACTTCCAGAGAAGCCGTGCCTGTATTAAATTTTGTACACCACTCGTACATATACTGTAGGGACTAAAACATCACTTTACTCTACTTTTATCCTGCGATGCATTTCCACAGGCTTAATGTTTTCAATTGCAGACAGGTGTGAAGATTACTGAACTGTCGGTTTCATAAGCCACGTTTGCAAAATACTAACACGAATTCTTTACAGAAGAATGGAAAACCGGTAGAAAACGACTGCGCGGAAGATAAATTTGAATTTCGGAGAAATGTAGTAAAACGCGAGGCAATGCTGACTCCGCGACTTATCTTGGAACATGCGTCAGAGCCAGGAAAATATACGATAGTAGCATTTGTAGACTTAATGGAAGCTTTTGAAATTGCTGACTGGAATACTCTCTTTGAAATTCTGATGCTATCAGGGGTAAAATACAGGGAGCGGATGGCTATTTACAATTTGTACAGAACCCGTGTGACAGTTATAAACATCGAGGGGCGTGATAGAGAAGCAATGATGAGAAGGGAGTGAGACACGGTTGTAGCAAATCCTCAATGTTATTGAAACTCTAGACTGAGCAACCAGTAAAATAAACAAAAGAAAATTTGGCGTAGGAATTAAAGTTTCAGAAGAAAAAATAAAAATTTTCGGCTTTGCCAGTGACATTGTAATTCTGTCAGAGACAGCAAATGACTTAAATCAACTGAACGGAATGGACACTGACTTGAAAGGAGGATGTATGATGAACATCAAATAAAGCAAAACAGGGATAACGGAAAGAAGTCAAATTAAATCGGGCGATGTTGAGAAATTAGATTAGGAATGGAGAATGTTAAAGTAGTAGATGACTTTTGCAATTTGTGGCAGCAAAATAATTGATGATGGCCGAAGCAGAGAAGATGTAAAATGTCGGCTGGCAATGGCAAGAAAACAGTTTCTGAAGAAGAGAAATCTATTAACATCGAATATAGACATAAGAGTAGAAAATGTTTTAGGAAGGTATGTAGTCATGTATGAAAGTGAAAGATGGACGATGAACAGTTTATACAAGAAGAGACTAGGTTTTGAATTGTGGTGTTTCAGAAGAATGCTGAAGGTTAGAATGGTGGATCACGTAACAAATGAGGAAGTTCTGAATGAAACTGGAAGACAAGGAATTTGTTGCACAACTTGACTGAAAGAAGGGATCAGTTGGAAGGACACATTTTGAGACATCAAAATAGTGGAGGGAAGTGTGAGGGTTAGAGAGAGATCAAGAGATAAGCACAGTAAGCAGATTCAGAAGGATGTGGGTTGCAGTAGTTATTCGGATATGAAGAGGCTTGCACAGGATAGAATAGCAAGAAGAGCTGAGTGACACCACTCTTCGCACTGAAGACCACAACAACAACAAAAACAACAACAACAACACATTTACCACCCAGGACAGATATTACAGTTCGCTGTCACAACGCGGTGTGAATCGGCTATGTGGCGGCCATCTACAAACAGAGGTGTCTCTGCTGTGATGCAACAGCGCTTTGACTACTGCTGTTAATTTCTCGAAAGACAAAGATAAATCCTGTCAGTTTTCAGATCGATTGTACAACTGTTAAGAATAATTTTTTATCTTCAGCTTTTACTTTTGAATCATAATCCTATGAATGTCATTCAAAGATCAGTGAGCTAATCAATAATAACAACGATAGCAAGAGGCCTATCCTACCATGCACCGTGCAGTAGCCTTGATACACAAGAATAATAACTGTGTAACGATCCTATCACACAAACTTTTTAATTCTCACTTAAAATATTAATTTCAAATAGGAAAATATTACGGACTTCGAGCATATTGGAGTAGGTGCTGGTCAGAAACTTCTGTTAATCAGTCCACAGTTGAATATTTTTACATTTTTAATCACTCGATGACTAATCTCGGGCCGAGACCTATTTCCAAACTATCGTAAAAGATAGTGCAACGGACAGTTACAGCGCAGTAACTGGTCGTTGCACATTTTTGGCATAGTTTCCCCGTCTTCGGAATTCCATTTTCGACTGTGCGACTTTGGACTGCTTTTTAGTTCCACTGAGGAAAATATTAGTTTGAAATTGTTGTGAGTGATGGGAGAAGAGCGATAACGAGGGAAAATGTACAATATTAATGATCTGTAGAAAAAGTTTTCAAATATTGTCATCAAAGTACTTCGGAGCCCGCATGCAGCTTCAAGTTCATGGAGATGCAGTTCACCGAGTGCTTATATGTGCGGTGTGGAGGCGTGCCACGGTCTTGTAAGGAGCACAGCGACCACAACCTGCCGTTGTCACGAAAAACGGAAGAGAATCTGAGCGCTTTGACTGTCAGTGTCAGTACTTTATTCAATTTAGACTGACTTGTTTACATCTGTGCAGAATTATTGGAGTAACATTCATATTTAAAAGACAGTTACGAAGTTTAATTACACGAGAGACAGTGCCTGTAATAGTACTACAAAAAATATGTTATTAATAAACCTCAGATCTAAAAAAAATCGAAATATCATGTATAAAACAGCTTTACATCTCACAATGGATTAAAAATTAGTTAATGTGCCGTATTTTCGAAATAAAAGAAATGGATGAGTGCAGTCTAGGTAATCTGCACTCCATTTTAAGCAAAAGCAGAAGCTAGTATTTAGCTCATCACAGAGCATTACAATATCTCGGCGTAAAAGATATTCGAAGTAACAATGTAATCTTTGCCGGCCGCAGTGGTCTAGCGGTTCTGGCGCTGCAGTCCGGAACCGCGGGACTGCTACGGTCGCAGGTTCGAATCCTGCCTCGGGCATGGGTGTGTGTGATGTCCTTAGGTTAGTTAGGTTTAAGTAGTTCTAAGTTCTAGGGGACTTATGACCTAAGATGTTGAGTCCCATAGTGCTCAGAGCCATTTGAACCATTTTTGAATGTAATCTTCGTTACCTTTTTGTATTTTCTTTAAGAGATCAAAAATATCAGTTGGTTTAGTTGCTCTCGCAAAGGCTAGACACTGTTGTCCGTGAGCTAAGAGGGGATTTGGTAAACAGAGTCCTGCTTTTGAAGCATTTATTTGTGAGTGTCTTTTATAATGATCGCAAATGTAATTTTAATAGGCAACTGTCTTCATGTCAATTGAAGACTCATGCCAGGATCAGATGGTGTTTAGGTTATCCGTGGTATTACACCGGATTTCCCGGTGTCAGTCAACTGAGCATTAATTCTAAATTCATCGAGTTTTGTTACAACCATGTGTCGCCTATTGACAAAGCCCAGTTATCAGCGTATGTGGCCGTAATTCTGATGGATCTGACGAATGTGAGAATTCTACAGGACGTTTGTCGTTTCAGAGGGGATATTCGTTCAGAAAAGTCAACTTTTACGAGGGCAGATATAGCGTATTACCGCAGTGGTCACGGTTATTGCCGCTGACAACGCTGTATTCAAATTATCCAGTTAACAAATACTTTAAAATAAATTAAATGCTATTCGTAATAAGAGAATTCGGGACAAGTAACTCATATTAGTAAAACAAAGGCATGAAGCCGGACATCCCTGAAACCATTTTGCCTATGATAGTTAAAACTCTCTTTTATTTCCACAAATAGTGAAGTTTTAGCGCAAAATCGGTATGCATTGTTAGAAGCCGGTAGAAAACCTTTCAATGATGCCTCATTTATTTCTATACGATTAGTAAGTGTTGAGGAAAAGTGATGTTGACTTGACAAACTAAATACGCCGACGGAAAAAAATCGGGGCACCAGAAAATAAAATGAAGTTTGCGGAATACATTTGTCGGGTAACATACTTAAGTGGGTAACGTTGCAAGATAACAGGTTATAGTAGGTGTCAGAAAAGCCTTTGCAAATGTGAAATGCTGGTACATTAATAACCACAGCGACTACCGGAATATTGAATGCAAGCGGTACGTGAGCGAGCGCTGTCTCTTTGGGTTCAAATGGTTCAAATGGCTCTGAGCACTATGGGACTTAACAGCTGAGGTTATCAGTTCCCTAGACTTAGAACTACTTAAACCTAACCAACCCAAGGACAGCACACACATCCATGCCCGAGGCAGGATTCGAACCTGCTACGCTAGCAGCAGCGCGGTTCCGGACTGAAGCGCCTAGAACCGCTCGGCCACAACGACCGGCTATCCCGTTGGGAAACACCCCGTGAAATGCTGTTCATCAATGGCAGTACAACAGGTCGAATCACCACACTGATGTAAAAATTTGTAGTCAAAGTGTGTGATATGATCACGGGAGTATTTCTCCTGTCAAACAAAATTGCACCCCTTACGATAACTCCAGTGTATCTACGAGGCAGACACGTTTTTTGAAGGCCGTCAGCTGGCACCCTTCCAATCAGCACGCGGCCATTACTGGTACCGAGTCAGAACCAGCTTTCATCAGAAAACCTCGATCCTGCCGCCCAGTGAGCTTTCGCTTGACACCATTGAAGTCGCAAATGGCTGCGATTTGGCCTCAATGGAATGCACGCTACAGGACATCTGGTTCCGAAATGTCCTCGAAGTAACCGATTTGTAACAGTTACCTGTGTAACAGTGGTGCCAACGGCTGCTCAAATAGCTGCTGCAGATGCAGTGCCAGGGCCATACGTCGAACACGGATCTTCTGTTTCGGCAGTGCCAAGTCGCTGTTCGCAGCCCGCTCTCCTTGCGACCGCACATTCCCGTCACCACTGCTGCCAGCTATCAAACACAGTGGCTACATTCCTGCCAAGTCGTATTGCAGTATCGCAAAAGGAACATCCAGCTTCTCGTAGACCTACGACACGGCCTCGTTCAAACAGTCAGTGTGATGTTGGTTAAGGCGTCTTTGTCGCCTAAAGGACATTCTTGACTAACATCAAGTCACGACTTCCAATGTCAAAAGGAACTAACTCTCTTGACTGTTGCAGCATTTAAATCAAACCTCGTTTGCATTCTCATAATCACGCTAGTAGCGCACTCTTATGCGACTGGAGTGAAATTTGTACAGACGTCATTTTTGCAAGTCTAGAAACACGCCTGCCAAGTTTGATTTACGTCGCAGAATTCCCTTCTCAGCGTTCCTTCTCTCAATGTATTTAAATCAGAATTCTGTAGCCTCTGTTAGCCGTTAGACAGGCGCCCTGCAAGTGAATCCTTGTACCATGGATCATGAACCACGAGCGGGTATAGCCGTTTTCTCGTACAGATTTTTGTCCTCTGTATTTCTTCTTTTTCCTTTACAAAGCCAAACTGAGTAAAGAGAAATAATCTTCAATCTACAGAGTGCGAATTTTTTCATATATTTATTTCATGCTTCATCATATAGTCCATGTGGTGTCACCGCCAGACACCACACTTGCTAGGTGGTAGCCTTTAAATCGGCCGCGGTCCGCTAGTATACGACGGACCCGCGTGTCGCCACTGTCAGTGATTGCAGACCGAGCGCCACCACACGGCAGGTCTAGAGAGACGTCCTAGCACTCGCCCCAGTTGTACAGCCGACGTTGCGAGCAATGGTTCACTGACAAATTACGCTCTCATTTGCCGAGACGATAGTTAGCATAGCCTTCAGCTACGTCATTTGCTACGACCTAGCAAGGCGCCATATCCTTTGCTATTTATCTTGTGAAGCATGTACAGTCAAGAGAGATGTTCACCAATTGTGGATTAAAGTTAAGTATTCTACCGTTACGTCCTGTTTTGCTAGTCTTATTTCTCTGACCTGTTCCAGACCTCACGCCAGCCTCCGTGCCTTTCGGCTTCCTCCAAACCCCATGAATTGGCTCCTGCCAATTCACAACAGTCCGCATCTATAGCTGAGTGGTCAAAACAGATGGCTGCTATGCCACAGGACATGGTTTCGACACTGGGCACTGCCTATGGTTTTTGCTTGGTGGGAGGATTAATACGGGATGCTGTCAGCCTCTTGATACCAACTGAGGACCTACTTGAATGAGAAGTGGTGCCTGCAGGGTGTGCAGAGTCGGTAGAACGACCAGAAGAGCGGTGTGCTGACCACTTGCCTCTCCAGTCCCGTTCCGTATGACGCTGCAAGGCAGAGGATGGCACGGCGGCCGGCGGACATCCATTGGGCCTTCACAACCTGGACAAGAAACTAATTTTCCTATCCTCTAGTATTCTTGGAGTTCAACAACGCCTTGAGCGGTGGAACATTAACAGCAGTCAGATGTGTATTCTAGGGCCCCAGTTATGCTGGTAATTTTTTTTTTTCAGAAATTTTCACTGTGGGCTCCTAGTACCTGTGGTTCATCCGAGACAGACCTTAATAACTCAGTTCATGTGAACCTCCGAGCTCGGGACTCTAACATGAAATTTTTATATTTTGAAAGGTCGTCGCCACGGATTGCTTCCGTATTTCTAGATTTCCAGAAGACTTTCGACACTGTATCACAAAAACGGCTTGTAGTCAAATTAAGTGCTTATGGAATATCGTCTCAATTATGTGACAGAATTCGTGATTTCTTGTCAGAGAGGTCTCAGTTCGTAGTAATTGACGGAAAGTCATAGAGTAAAACGGAAGTGAATTCTGGCGTTCCCCAAAGTAGTGTTATAGGCCCTCTGCTATTATTTGTCTTATAAACAATTTACGAGAATGTTGTGAGAAGCCGTTATATGTTGTTTTCAGATGATGAGCTTGTTTATCGTCTAGTAAAGTCATCGGAAGACCAAAACTAACTGCAAAAAATTTAGAAAAGTTATCTGTTAGTTCGAAAATTGCCAATTGAACCAAAATGATGAAAAGCGTGAGGCCATCCACATGAGTGCTAAAAGGAAATCGTTAAAGTTCGGTTACACGATAAGTGAGTGAACACTAAAGCCGTAAATTTAACTGAATACCTAGAAATTACAATTATGAACAACTTAAATTGGAAAGAACATGTAGAAAATTTTGTGGGGGAGCAATCTATAGACTGCGTTTTATTGGCGGAATATTTGGAAAATGTTTTAGCGTACTGTTGCGCAGTGTGGGATCCTTACCAGATAATATTAACAGAGTACATCGAGAAAGTTCAAAGAAGGGCAGCACTTTTTGAATTATAGCGAAATATGGGAGAGACTGTCACTGGTATGATACAGGATTTAGGTTGGAAATCATTAAAAGAAAGTCGTTTCTCATTCAGGCGGTATCTTCTCACGAAATTTCAATCACGAACTTTCCCCTCCTAATACGATTTGTTGACTCCAACATACATGGGAGAAGTGATCGTCATAATAAAATCGGAGTTCGTAATGATAGATATAGGTGTTCGTTTCTTCCACTCTCTTTTCGAGCTTGGAGTATTTGAGAATAATTTTGAAGGTCGTTCGATGAACTCTCTGAGGGGCACAAGTGTGATTTGCAGAATGTCCACGTGGATGTAGACAAGTGTCCTCACTTTGTGTTCGTGACCATGCTACGATACAAATGTGTCTCAAATGCCGTACGCCTCGAACCAGTAGCATAGTAATACGAGGAGTACCGGCTGGAACGTGACCGACTGTAATCCTATTAATGCTATTTTGCTGCAGCTTCCGCAGGGTACTCTAGAGTCGCCTTCAGAGGCGGCAGAGGACGCCATAGCTCTCCGGCTTCGGAGAAGCGGAAGAGGTCCGCTGTTGTATGTGGAAGGGTTGCGAGCGCGTCCTTAAGCGTCCTTAAGCGCGTCCTTAAGCCCCCTGAAGACGTGCTCCTGCAAATGTATGCTTTCCGGTGAGGAATTGAGCGACAGTGCGGGCCGCGGCAGCCGCGCGTGCGCCTCCTGGTCCCCCCCCCCCCCCCCCCCCGGCGGCGCGCCCGCAGGAGTAAACCGCACAGATGTTGGCGCAGCACCGGCGCGCACCGCGGAACGTTTACTTATTTACGCTCTATTTATGCTGCGCGAGGCGGCAGCCCCTGCTCTCTGCGTGTACCGGAATATTGCGACGCGCGGAAGCTGGTAGCGAGAGAGGGCGGAGGGACACGGCAATATTTAATTACTTTGCGGCAGTCAGCGGAGTTGGGTCGTCTCGTAATTTCCCGCTTTTACACCGCAGAGAGGATTAAACTGTGGAGTACCCTCATTCTGTTTTGTATAGGACGCTGAAATGGCTTCGCCGTCAGTGAAGCGTTTTGAAGTTTTCATTCTGCGCTACCGCACGGCACAACGATGAACAGTAAAGCTCGCGCTACAGTGTCTTGTTAGCAGATGTGTTCAACTGAAAATCTGCGAGTCTGGCGTTGGCACATGTTTGTGATATTCTTATTCAAGTCACTTTAGCCAGACGGTCGCCCACTGCTAGTTGCTATTTGTATACCTAAATGCTCCTAGGGGCAACAAAAGTTTGATTTTCACGATTTCATATAACTACTGACCGAATTGAAGAGTGTAATGTTGTCATAATCTACTCATTGGAAGTTATAATCTTATGTTGAAGGCTCAGCAGAAGTATTAAAATTAGAATCTGTAATTAGAATCTATGTATACCATCTGAGACAACAGCAGCACGTCGTAGTTATGATAATTGTTGATATTCATACAGGTATTGGCGAAAGTCAAAAATTGTAAACTTTCGCCGCCAATGGACGACATCGCAACGGTATCTCACCTCGCAGCTAGCAAGGATAGGCGGATGTCAGCATCTGAGAGAGGACATGAAGTTGGGATCAAAGAGGCTGGTTAGAGTAATCGGCGAATCGCTCCACATTTGAATAGGGGCGATGCATCTATTGAACGATGTCGGCAGGAATGGGTGGAACATGGACGAACAAGGCGCCAAGAAGGACGCGGTCGACCTACAGAGGCGACAGAACGCCAGGACCGAGCAATCGTCAGACACGCAACCAGAGCTCCGGATTCATTATTATCATCGATCTGACTTGGAATTCGTCCTTCAAAGGTCACAGGGTCCTTTGCCAGGTGTCTCACAGTAGGGAACTGGGCTCAGTGCGACCCTTGCGCCGAATTCCACTGACCCGTGTACTCCAACAAGCCCGTATCTACATCTACATCTACATCCATACTCCGCAAGCCACCTGACGGTGTGTGGCGGAGGGTACCTTCAGTACGTCTATCGGTTCTCCCTTCTATTCCAGTCTCGTATTGTTCGTGGAAAGAAGGATTGTCGGTATGCCTCTGTGTGGGCTCTAATCTCTCTGATTTTATCCTCATTGTCTCTTCGCGAGAGGGAGGGAGCAATATACTGCTTGACTCTTCGGTGTAGGTATGTTCTCGAAACTTTAACAAAAGCCCGTACCGAGCTACTGAGCGTCTCTCCTGCAGAGTCTTCCACTGGAGTTTATCTATCATCTCCGTAACGCTTTCGCGATTACTAAATGATCCTGTAACGAAGCGCGCTGCTCTCCGTTGGATCTTCTCTATGTCTTGTATCAACCCTATCTGGTACGGATCCCACACTGGTGAGCAGTATTCAAGCAGTGGGCGAACAAGCGTACTGTAACCTACTTCCTTTGTTTTCGGATTGCATTTCCTTAGGATTCTTCCAATGAATCTCAGTCTGGCATCTGCTTTACCGACAATCAACATTATATGATCATTCCATTTTAAATCACTCCTAATGCGTACTCCCAGATAATTTATGGTATTAACTGCTTCCAGTTGCTGACCTGCTATTTTGCAGCTAAATGATAAAGGATCTATCTTTCTGTGTATTCGCAGCACATTACACTTGTCTACATTGAGATTCAATTGCCATTCCCTGGACCATGCGTCAATTCGCTGCAGATCCTCCTGCATTTCAGTACAATTTTCCTTTGTTACAACCTCTCGATACACCACAGCATCATCTGCAAAAAGCCTCAGTGAACTTCCGATTTCATCCACATGGTCATTTATGTATATTGCGAATAGCAACGGTCCTACGACATTCCTCTGCGGCACACCTGAAGTCACTCTTACTTCGGAAGACTTCTCTCCATTGAGAATAACATGCTGCATCCTGTTATCTAGCAACTCCTCAATCCAATCACACAATTGGTCTGATAGTCCATATGCTCTTACTTTGTTCATTAAACGACTGTGGTTAACTGTATCGAACGCCTTGTGGAAGTCAAGAAACACGGCATCTACCTGTGAACCCGTGACTATGGCCCTCTGAGTCTCGTGGACGAATAGCGCGAGCTGGGTTTCACATGACCGTCTTTTTCGAAACCCATGCTGATTCTTACAGAGTAGATTTCTAGTCTCCAGAAAAGTCATTATACTCGAACACAATACGTGTTCCAAAATTCTACAACTGATCGACGTTAGAGATATAGGTCTATAGTTCTGCACATCTGTTCGACGTCGCTTCTTGAAAACGGGGATGACCTGTGCCCTTTTCCAATCCTTTGGAACGCTACACTCTTCTAGACACCTACGGTACACCGCTGCAAGAAGGGGGGCAAGTTCCTTCGCGTACTCTGTGTAAAATTGAACTGGTATCCCATCAGGTACAGAGGCCTTTCCTCTTTTGAGCGATTTTATGCAGTGGTGTCGGACATATTCGGACGGAATCTTACCGCCTGGAGTGGAACTGTCTTCAGTGATGAGTCCCGCATCGAACTGAGCCCCAACGACAAGCTGAGTCGCGTCTGGAGGCGCCTCGGACAGCGGTGAGATACTGACCGAAGCGTCGCCCGCCACAGGCCCGACAGCCAGCAGTGATGGTCGGGAGCGTCATTCAGTTTCATGACGACACCCCGCTGGTCGACATCGGCAGCACCTTTACAGCACAGCGGAACGTCAACGACATTCTACGCCCCCGTTTTACGTCTCTTCATGACAAGACATCCTGGGCTTAAGCACGATACGCCCGCCCGCACACGGCGGCAGTTTCTATTGCTTGTCTTCTCGGTTGCCAAAGCGGATCCAGATCAGCAAGGTTATCGGATCTCTGTCCGATCAAGAACGTTTGTGGTGAACTTTCAAGGGTCAATCCAAATACCTGAGGATTTTAATGATTTAAAACGGGTTGGACAGAATTGAACACGATTTTCCTCAGAAGGACATACAACAACTCTATCAATCAATGCCAAGCTAAGTTGCTGCTTGCACAAGGGCGAGCGGTGGACCAACGTGTTATCGACTTGCTCTTGCAACAAACTTTAAACACAATTTGAAACCCTTTCGAAACTCCTGAGTTTATTGCTCACTACGTTTTCGCTGTTGGTACAGTAAAACGTCAGCATCAGACATTGCATTATAATTAATTCATCTTTTACTTTTACCTCTATTCACGGTAAATTTTGCTAATAGTATCCACATATACTAACGAATGTACTTGCAAAAGTATATCATTGCACGAAACATAGTTCAAGAGATATGCAGCGAAAACTATGTTTCCTCAAAACGGAGTAGTTTTACCTACACTATACTGATTCAGTGTTTAATAATGTGAGCACTTATTGATTAAATCGTTTGTAATCAATGAGACGTTTGGACTATTTCATGCATTGGAATCGGATTGTTTAAAGAAACGCGGTTGGTGTGTGCGTCTCATTCTTTGTCATGTAATTTGCGACACAGTCAGGAAAGAATACTGTGACCCAGAAAGAACAGAATATGTTGCGTCGTCGTGTGGAACCAGCGAGGCCTCGGTAGGCGGCTGGAGGGAGTTGGCACCGCATCTGCACACACCAGTCACCTGATGTCCGTAAATTCCGGGGAAGGGGGCATTGAGCTCTGACGCCGCATTCAGTCACGTCCCAGATGTGTTCGATCGGGTTCAGATCTGCGCGTTGCGGTGGCCAGCACATCAATTAGACCTCGTCACTGTGTTCCTTGAACCAGTCTATCCCACTCTTGGCATTGTGACATGGCGCATTATCTTGCTGAAAAATGCCGTAGCTGTCGGTAAACATAATCGTCATGAAGGGGTGTACACGATCTGCAACCAGTGTACGATACCCCTTTCCGTCACGGTGCTTTTTACGAGCTCCACTGGACCGAGAGATGCGCTCGAGAATGTTACCCAAAGCATAATGGTGAAGTCGCCAGCATATCTCCGTACTGCAGTACAGGTCTCAAGGAACTATAGCCCTGGAAGACGACGCATTGACGACCTACCATCGGCATCGGGAATCATCAGACCACGCAACGCTCTGTTACTGTGCTCAGTCCAGTGCCAATGGTCGCATACCCATTTCAATAGCAACTGCCGATGTCTTAATTTTAAATTGGCACATTCAAGGGTCGCCGGCTGCAGCGGCCCCTCGTTAGGAGTGTTCGGTGCATTGAGTATTCATACACACCTTGCACAGCATTAAATTCTCATGTTAGTTCTGTCACAGCTCGCCGCCCGTCCTGTTTTACCAGTCTGCCCAGCCTACAACGTCCACCATCTGTAATGAGAGGTGACCATCCAACCCCATGACGTCTGGATGTGGTTTCACCACTTGGTGGAGACATTCGCCGCAGCACTTCTCGAAGTCCTATCAAGTCGCGCAGTTTCCGAAATGCTCGTGCCGAGCTTCCAGACCAACACAATCTGCCCTCGGTCAGATTCGGATATGTCGCGCGCCTTCCACATTCTAGGCACGGTCAGAACGCCCACTGATACTTCACGCACTGCGCTTGTGTCTGGCTAGCAGTTCTTCTTCGCCAAGAGACGCTGCTACCGTCTGGACGGTAGTAGGTCGATAGTCACAATGTTCTGGCTGACCAGTGTAGCTACTGGAAAACTCGAATCTTGCGAACAAAAAAATCATGACATAATGAGAAGCTGCTGGAGTGTGGACAGTACAGGTTGGCAGTCGGTAGCAAGTGTAATCGAACGAGAACTCTGGCCTCCGTAGGGTGAGGACAGGAGCTGCACGTACCTATTACCTATCACAGGGCTGTTGGCATGCGGCTGCGTGCCGTGCTGTGCTGTGCTCCTGCCAAGGCAGAACTGACATAATGGTCATAGGGGTCACCGATCCATTCTGGTGCTGTGAGGGCCGTACTCCATCTCCGTCATGGAACACGGTTAGCCTCTTCAGTCATTCCAGAGTAATGAAAGAAATCATCAAACAACGCGCATCACAAAGCCAAGCGGAGTTCACAAAGCGTTCGATAACGGCTACGGCGCAGTTGTTTGATGAGTTTAGCACTGTCGGACGCGACCTTTTCCACTGTTCATTCACATTAGTGTGGCCACGTATCAAACGCCTGAATCACCACCTTTGCTAGGAGAGCGGTCTAAGGCGCTGCAGTCATTGACTCTGCGGCTGGTCCCGGAGGAGGCTCGAGTCCTCCCTCTAGCATGTGTGTGTGTGTGTTTGTCCTTAGGATAATTTAGGTTAAGCTTAGGGACTGATGACCTTAGCAGTTAAGTCCCATAAGATTTCACACACATTTGAACATTTTGAACCACCTTTGCAGCGCGGACCGTTGCGAGACATGCGGAAACTGTGTCACTGAGGCTTTGGAAGGTACCGACAAGGGATGTGGAGCCATGCCGACTCGAATGCCATCACCAGCTACGCTAGGTTTCTTGTTGAGGATTAATGGCGCTAACAGCCGATCGAGGTGGCCCCACAGAATTCAGTTACATTTAAATCCGTGGAGTTTGGTGGCCAGATAGTACGATAAACTCATTGTGGTGCTCTAAAAACCACGCTCATACACTGCGAGCTATGTGGCACATTGTGGTGTCCTGCTGGTAGATGCTATCGTGCAGGGGAGAAACAAACTGCAAGTAGAGGTGGACATGGTCCCTAATTATATATGCATACCTGTGTTGACACATTGTGACTTCCAGAATGATCATATCACACGGGAAACGCCACGAAAAGATTCTGGAGGCGGTTGTTGCAGGTGTTTGTTTTCAGACGTTTGACGCGTACACGCCCCTGTCTGATGGAGCGTAAAACGTGATTCATCTAAAAGCGCCAGTTGTCGCTACTCGGTGGACGTCTTGCTGCTTTACTGGCGTGGAAATTCTAGCATTCTTCGCCAAAGAACACCACTCAGCGTGGGTGCATGAACCAAATGCCTGCTGCAGACACCCATGAGCAGTAACGTCCACTCAGTGTTCATTGAGGACACTGTGTTGGTAGCCCCTTGTCTCATCTTGGCAAGAACTGCAAGTCTATTCGCCTGTTGACATCTACCCCTCTCATCTAAGGCTCTTGGTGCTCCAGAGTTGCCTCGGCACCAGATCAGAATAGTGTCATTTTGCCATGGACGGTATTCTCCAACCACATTGGCACGTGAACATCCGAAATTTTCTGCTACTATTCTTGAAGACTATGAGGGTTTTGAGATATGCCTTAGACTTGAGGCTTCCCGCACAAAGTAATCCCACACTGACAGAACCGGTGACCTGAGTGGCCTGCTAGAACCGCCACCAGACTGACCTCTGGTAAGAAGTCAGTCAGGAATGAAAGTTGTGTAAATGTCCTCCAAGGTCCGGTGGGCTGAATGGGTAGTTGGTCAATCCTTTTGGAAGTAACTGCAGGTCTTTTCCTCTTCTGTCAACGCTGCTTCAAATTCACATCCAGTTGTATCCACTTCTCTGGGCTATTTTTACTTGCTCCATCCTGTGTAGCATCCACTGCTAGTGCTGCCAAGCTCTGTGTGAATGGTTATTGCACTTTCACATCGAACACAAGTGGTTGTTGCATTAATGTGGTTGGACTGTACACAAGCAATTACAATTCAAAAATTTACCCACTTAAAACTGTGGAAACCCATAGTCAGCGTTTCGGGAAACAGGATCTGACTCAGTGAAAACTGGCTGCCACGCAGGAGACGGCCATTCGCTGCTTTTGACGCACAGTGGAAAGACATCTATCAGCACTGAGGGACAGCCAAGCTCCCCACAGCCCCACTCACACCCTTCCAGAGATAAATGGAATGTTTTCCAGTCCCACCAAAATGTACCAAGCTCATAAAATTAATTATCACGTAATCGTAAAGAGATGAAGCAATATTATAAAAAGAATACCTGTAGGTCATGTTACTACATCCTATGTTAAAGCGTCCTCATAGTAATTTCGTACATATATGTGAAACACAAGCTTAAAAATATGATCTTGTTTTTATTGAGAGAGAACAACTTACTTTCTCACCCATTTTTCATATACAGAAAATTATTAAAGATTTTGTTACAACTTTATGCACCTTGTGCGAGACTCTAGGAAGTTAGTGGTCTGAGCAGACTTTGACGGAGCCTTGTAGGGCGCTAAAAGCGTGTGGTATTTTTATCGTACTTAGCTCACAGAAACGGCATGTTGGAAGTTGAAAGCTATTGGCAGTGAGCCCATCTCTCAGTAAATCGTGCTGGACAGGCTCACAGTCGTACAGGGCAGACCAGACCCTAGCCAAGACAGGTCTCCAGCAGAACAATGCCGAGCTACCTGCCACAGCGCCAGTGGAAGGCTGGGCTGGGGGTGATGGACTGAAACCATGGGTCTGCACAGTGAAGTCATAAACTGGCCATTCTGTGCCGAACCATGCATGATAAAAATTCACAAGTTTTATTGTTTGTCGATATTGCAAATAGGCCTGTGACCCGCTTCGATCGCCTGCCTTGGTCGTATAAGAAACGCCGGCGTCTGAGAAACGTTTAGAGATAGAATCTTTATTACACCTCATAGCTGGGACTAACATTCTCTAAGGCATAGGCGATTTAGATAAAGATCCTTAAGAAAGCTGTCTTTTAGATAAAGATCTTTAAGAAAGCTGTCTACCCCTCTGATTAAAACTTAAAAAAGTCAGTAATTGGTGGTTTCTTTTTTCTTTTTTTTTCAGAGACGCACGTTTCTTAACTCTTGTGCTGATTCGACATGAGTTTGTGCTGTCATGTAGGAGGGAAGATTTAGCGCCCCTAAAGCCCTGTGATTGGCTCAAGATGCCGTGATGGCCGTGTCGTTCGTACACTTTGCAGGAAATCTGATTTTTTTTTTATCTGGATAGGTGCGAGGCACTAGGGGTCTGTACTTTGGTCTGGAAACATCTTCTGGTCGAAGCTCTGGCATGTGTTGTTGGTACTTGGGACCTGTCCTGAGACTGACTTCACTTGCGAGTAGTTAGACTGGGGAGCATGTGCTGAAGTTCATACTGTACTGACAGTGTGACTTCAAATGTCTCGGACTACTAGTTTGCCGAGGGCACACTTATTTATTTTCGGCTTACCAGTCTTGACGTTTGGTATCCTTGTGCACTCTGTCGTATAAATGAGCCAATTTGGTCCTTGGTACAACTATTGAACAGTTGTGTGACACACTGAAATCTACGGTGACTTCAGGGTTCTGGTAGAGACTAAATTGCGATCCGTCTGCCTGATCGCTAGACAGTGAGATTTTTGCATTTCTTTCGTGGCCGCGATCGACTCACAGGTGCCGCCTCCACGTCTCGCCACCGCCGCACAGTTCTCGCCAGCTACAATCGACATCACCACACGAAGCAAATTGGGTAATGTACTGCTGCTCCAGCATAGTCAGGGTGTACAAATCACAATCGTCACTTGCTCTCAGCTACACCCATATAAACTTCTGTAGATTATCAGTCAAAGTCTGCTCAGCGTCAGATCAATTAAGATTTCATTATCCACATTTTTAAGGCCAGAAAACTTGACTCACTTCTGCCACCAAGGATCCTTGTCCATTGTTTTCTTAACCCAACAGTTAGTTGCTTACAGTATTCAGTCAATAACTATAATTTATATCTGTTCTTTCTTTTGAAAAGTAAGTGTTGTTAGAAATATTACTACATTCTCAATCATTTATGTAGTCACCCCACGGGTTAACTTTCATTGTGGCGTCCCATGCCAGGATAATTTGCAGTGTATGTGTACGAAATAACTAAGAGGGCATTTTAACATAGCAGTTGTAACAGGATAGTGTTGACTCATATGAGTATAAACCTGAAGAAGCTATATATTATCCTAACATGATGAAGCTGATCTGACACAGTTTTATATATATATATATATATATATATATATATATATATATATATATATATATATATGAGGCAGTGTCTCAACTGACTGACTAACTCACGGATTCAAAATCATCGAGCCCAAACCACTAAGGGTAGAAACTTAAAATTTGCAGATTTGCAGAGGGGATTGATCTTGTACTGTAGGCTTCGTTATTCCATCCTGAAGAAGTTGAAGCATGTAATGGAATGTTTTATGAAATGGTCATTATGAAAGTATTTTAAAGCTAAATCTATGGCAATTTGTATTTCGCTTCTGTATTAGAAATAAAGAAATATGTATGTGTTTTTGGAAATTCAATTCTCAAGGTGTGATGTAGGGGTGAAACGTGGTTTTAAGAATACGTTATTGTGAAAACATTTTTAAAGCTAAATCTATCATAAGTGGTATTTGGGTTCTGAGCTACAAATGTAAAAATATTTCTTTCACTGTTTTTGGAAATTCAGTCCCTAATGGGAATGAAATGGGATGAGACTGATTCACTGACATCATCTCCGAGCAAAAATTACTAAGGACAGAAAGGTGTGGATCAAGTACTGTTGGCATCGTTAAAGAAGGGATTGTTCGAAATTCCACTCTTAAGGTGGTGAAATAGAGGATGAAAGACTATGTCACTATTAAATCAATTATGAATCTAGAATCAGGGAAACTAATATTTGGTTCCTCAGTCAGAAAAAAAGTGATTCAGTAGTCTTGCAAATTCAATCACCAAGGAGATAAATAGTGGCTCACAGTTTTTTTTTGGTGGATAAATAGTTAGAGAACTACTAAAGCATTTTAAAGCGGAAACTGGTATTTGAATTCCTGGTTAGAAATAAAAAAAATGTATACTTCAGTGTTTTTGGAAATTCAGTCGGCTAAGTGAGTAAAATAGGACATGAAAAGTATTTTCAAAGCTATCTTTACGAAAATTTATATTGAATTCACTGTTAGAAATAAAAAAATACCTGTTTCACTGTTTTCGGAAATTCAACCACTAAGAGAATAAAATAGGGAAGTGAAAATTTTGGAGGAAGCATTTCGTTACATTAAAAAACTTTTTTAAAGCCACCTCTATGAAGACTGGTACTTCATTTTTCGGTTAGCCATAAAGAAATTTGTGTTTACGGCCGAAAGTTTCTGTTGAAATATCACCATATGAACGCAAAAGTCATAACTAAGGAAAACCTTGGATTCCAGATACCAGAATTACATTTTGGTCACAAGCAAATTCAAAAAGACCACTATTCTACGGCCATAACGAGAGTGAGATGTTTAGATGTTATAATTTGCGAACAATATAAAAACTGGTCATCATCATCATTTAAGACTGTTTATGCCTTTCAGCGTTCAGTCTTGAGCATAGCCCCCCTTATACAGTTCCTCCATGATCCCCTGTTCAGTGCTAACATTGGTGCCTCTTCTGATGTTAAACCTATTACTTCAAAATCATTCTTAAGCGAATCCAGGTACTTTCTCCTCGGTCTGTCCCGACTCCTCCTACCCTCTACTGCTGAATCCATGAGTCTCTCGGGTAACCTTGCTTCTCCCATGCGTGTAACATGACCCCACCATCCAAGCCTGTTCGCCCTGACTGCTACATCTATAGAGTTCATGCCCAGTTTTTCTTTGATATCCTCATTGTGGTCACCCTCCTGCCATTGTTCCCATCTAATAGTACCTGCAATCATCCTAGCTACTTTCATATCCGTAACCTCAACCTTGTTGATAAGGTAACCTGAATCCACCCAGCTTTCGCTCCCATACAACAAAGTTGGTCGAAAGATTGAACGGTGCACAGATAACTTAGTCTTGGTACTGACTTCCTTCTTGCAGAAGAGAGTAGATCGTAGCTGAGCGCTCACTGCATTAGCTTTGCCACACCTCGCTTCCAGTTCTTTCACTATGTTGCCATCCTGCGAGAATATGCATCCTAAGTACTTGAAACCGTCCACCTGTTCTAACTTTGTTCCTCCTATTTGGCACTCAATCCGTTTATATTTCTTTCCCACTGACATTACTTTCGTTTTGGAGATGCTAATCTTCATACCATAGTCCTTACATTTCTGATCTAGCTCTGAAATATTACTTTGCAAACTTTCAATCGGATCTGCCATCACAACTAAGTCATCCGCATATGCAAGACTCGATTGAAGGAAAAATAAAAATTTAGGATGGCCATACAGTCTATACGAGCGAAGCAGACGGCGCTTAGTTAGATATAAACGAAGTTCGACAGTGCCAACTATACTTTCCTGCACAAGGCACCTCATCTGCCACAGGCGAGTTTGAAGGCCAGTATTGCCGCGGGAAAGCCACAGCGGCACAAACGCCTGACCGTCTTCCGCTTGGTGCGGTCGGTGTTCGCGACCGCGTCGTTAGCCACAATAGTCCAGGAACTCGTTCAGCACTCCGGGGGACTCCTATAGTTCAATTCTTTTATCTTGGCGGCTCGCGCATGCCCGCCCAGACGCGGGAGATTGCTGCGTTGCCAGTTGCACACGACGCACACGCCAAGAGAAGCAGAGCCCTAGAATAGCATAGTTCGCAAGCTTACGTTTAGGGGTGAGCGCGCAGTTCATGAAGTAAAGCCACCACGGCCGCATTAACCCTTTCACTGCTACAGAGACGTGCTCCCCGCATTCCGCGCTGTGCGCGATTCTGTCACTGCACTGCTCGCCTGTGCTGACACATGGTGTTCCGACTGCTTTGACACTCTTATTTCGATTCCACAAAAACTATTTGGCCCAAAAATTAGATTTTTACCCATCCTCTTGACTGATACCTTCCCCCATAAATGACTTAATTTTGTTTCGATGTTCAACCCAGTTATCGTGCAGCATTAAATGTAGTAAACCATTGCACGAAATTTCGCAGAGGTAAAAGTCCATAGCGTATACTTTCCTATGGTCGATTTTAGTTGCCAAAATGTTGAGAATGAAATGTGGACAAGATACCTAAATTTCATACAAAATTTACTGTGTAATAATATCTTATTTAATTTAAGTACCACATAGGTACATGACAAAATCGCGCACAACGCGGAATGCGGGGAGCACGTGTCTGCAGCAGCGAAAGGGTTTATGAAGAGACAAAGCACTAGAAATTTCAAAAAATTGCATTCAAACGAATAAAATTCGTGAAGTAAGACACTTAGATATTGTTTTTAAATAAAGAAAATATTATGCACCATACAAGGTTTGGACTCGTCACCTTTCACGCACGAACCCAACGCCTTAAGCGTTGCGCTAACGCAGCTCGTACTACGACGTAATTCCATGAGAACTCTAACAAGTCATGCAAAATACTGGCAAGTACGGTTCGTATGATTATGAATTACTGACACTTCGTCGAAGTACAATAGGAAATAAACAATTACCACTTTTCTTTATTCCGAAATAGCTGTTCGTCGGATTGATACAAACACCTTTCCTTCCTATCGCCTGAATTAGGAGTCTTATTGCTTGTTTGGTTTAATTAATTAATAGAATAAGAAGCAATTGGTATAAAGAATGCTTTTTCCAAACTTTCTATAAAAGAAAGTCTGCTATCAAGACATTGCTTTTGTTCTATTACTTTATTTATGACTGAACGTTTCTAAAACTGAAGACACTCGTCCGTACTCTGCTCTGCAGTCGAGATCTGGCAACGTCGTTCTCTGTTCATTGGCTGACTGTGTTTTGTGACGTCAGATGCGCAGAACGAACCTGAACTAGGCTGCCAACATAAATGACGCGCACTTTAGTAGAAGATGAGACCGGAGACGCGCTTCGCCGCACCCCTGCACGCCGGGAGGCGGGTGGCAGACTTGACGATGCTCTGGATGTCGTCACGGAGCAGCCTGTGGTACCACCTGGCCCCAGGCTTCCCGAGCCCCCTTCCCCCCTCGTCTCAGCCCAACCACTCTTCTCTAACAGTGTGTTCAAAAACAGGCTTCCAAACAGCAACAGCGATGCGGGGCTCCTCTTCAGATGCTTGAGAATCTTCATCAGGCTGTTGCATAACGGGGTTTTAAGTTCTTTTTTTTCCTCTGTATATTAAATTAGTACCTGCATATAATTTATTGTTTACAAGACTCGTATTATCCAGCATTTGTGTTTTGTTTCCTTATACCAGACAGCTCTTAAAATGGTGTTTACGGACCTACATCTACATATACATCCACAATTCGCAAGCCACCTGACGGTGTGTGGCGGAGGGTACCTTGAGTACCTCTATTGGTTCTCCCTTCTATTCCAGTCTCGTATTGTTCGTGGAAAGAAGGATTGTCGGTATGCTTCTGTGTGGGCTCTAATCTCTCTGATTTCATCCTCATGGTCTCTTCGCGAGATATACGTAGGAGGGAGCAGTATACTACTTGACTCTTCGGTGAAGGTTTGTTCTCGAAACTTTGACAAAAGCCCGTACCGAGCTACTGAGCGTCTCTCCTGCAGAGTCTTCCACTGGAGTTTATCTATCATCTCCGTAACGCTTTCGCGATTACTAAATGATCCTGTAACGAAGCGCGCTGCTCTCCGTTGGATTTTCTCTATATCTTCTATCAACCCTATCTGGTACGGATCCCACACTGGTGAGCAGTATTCAAGCAGTAGGCGAACAAGCGTACTGTAACCTACTTCCTTTGTTTTCGGATTGCATTTCCTTAGGATTCTTCCAATGAATCTCAGTCTGGCATCTGCTTTACCGACAATCAACATTATATGATCATTCCATTTTAAATCACTCCTAATGCGTACTCCCAGATAATTTATGGTATTAACTGCTTCCAGTTGCTGACCTGCTATTTTGCAGCTAAATGATAAAGGATCTATCTTTCTATGTATTCGCAGCACATTACACTTGTCTCAATTGAGATTCAATTGCCATTCCCTGCACCATGCGTCAATTCACTGCAGATCCTCCTGCATTTCAGTACAATTTTCCATTGTTACAACCTCTCGATATACCACAGCATCATCCGCAAAAAGCCTCAGTGAACTTCCGATGTCATCCACAAGATCGTTTATGTATATTGCGAATAGCAACGGTCCTACGACACTCCTCTGCGGCACACCTGAAATCTTACTTCGGAAGACTTCTCCCCATTGACAATGACAAGCTGCGTTTTGCTGTCTAGGAACTCTTCAATCCAATCACACAATTGTCTGATAGTCCATATGCTCTTACTTTGTTCATTAAACGACTATGGGAAACTCTATCGAACGCCTTGCGGAAGTCTCTACCTGTGAACCGGTGTCTATGGCCCTTGAGTCTCGTGGACGAATAGCGTGAGCTGGGTTTCACACGACCGTCTTTTTCGAAACCCGTGCTGATTCCTACAGAGTAGATTTCTAGTCTCCAGAAAAGTCATTATACTCGAACACAATACGTGTACCTAAATCGACAGTCTGACAACATTTTGTTTGTGATTATCGATGTGAATTAAGGAATGAGGTTCTGTGTTAGTAGGAATACTAAGGCTGTTCTGCATGAAAAATGGTCACGGCGTGTACAGTGCGAGTTGACCTTCCTGTGTACATGACATAATCTGCTTATCTTATCAATGGTGACATCACCACCAAATACGAGCCCATGCTTTTCTTCCCATCAACCTCCTCGCCCCTCTTCAGCCAATCAAAGCACAGTATTTCAGAGGACATTAAAATGAAGTAATCAGTAACAGCATAGGTATTAACATGAGGAAGCCAACCACAATGCAGGTGTGAGGGAAATAGACTGATCTCTTGGGCTAGAGAGAGAGAGAGAGAGAGAGAGAGAGAGAGAGAGATAGATAGATAGAGAGAGACACAGAGAGAGAGAGAGACCACCTCACGTGTGAGATGTTTAATGCCTGTCCAGTTGCTTGCCACTGCTGCTGTGACTTTCTGCTCGTGCAGAGAGAGAAACCAGAACATACATCCACGCTCTCTCTCTTTCTCCCTGTCTTTCTTACAAAAACTAAACTATACTGAACTCCCCCCGGACAAACCATTGTATTGTACGACTACCGCAGTCCACTTCACCCCTCCGTCGTCCCACACCGAACCACTCTTTCAGGGTTATTGTGCAGTTCGGCCCCCGGTGGACCCCTCCAGGGAATGTCTCACGTCAGACAAATGTAAACCCTATGTTTGCCTGGTAGAGTAATGGTAGTGTACGACTACGTGGAGAACTTGTTTTCGCAGGAATCGCCGACATAGTGTAGCGGAGGCGGAATAAGAGGAACGATCCCGCATTCGCCGAGGCAGATGGAAAACCGACTAAAAACCATCCACAGAGTGGCCGGCTCACCGGACCTCGACCCAAGTCCGCCAAGCGGATTCGTGTCGGAAACCAGGCGCTCCTTCCCAATCCGGAAAGCCGTGCGTTGGACTGCACTGCCAAAAGGGTGGACCGAGCAGACCATGAAGACCCAACGGTACCGACCAGTCACTGTGTCACCCTCAGCTCACAGGCGTCACTGGATGTGGATACGTAGGGGCACGTGGTCAGCACACCGCTCCCCCTGCTGTGTGTCAGTTTACGAGACCGTCTCTCTTACAAAGTAATCCAGAAATTAAGTGTTTTATCTAAACCCCACCATTTTACGAAAACTTTGTTCCTTTTCTTCACATGATTATTTCTATCACATATGTGGATGTGTATCTGGATTTTTGTTGTTCTCTGATGCAGAAACCTTCTGCTCTCGTTTAGCAGATATGTTTTTTGGTTTATATCCTGAACTGTTCGAATTTTAAATATCTTATTAGACCAAAGGGGACGGGGTAGATGGTAAAAGGGGGACACCTTAATCGAAAATTGCGTATGTTTGCTTTTTTTTTTTTTGAGTCAACAGGTCTTCTGACTAGTTTGATGCTGCTCGCCACGAGTTCTTCTCCTGTGCCAACATCTTTATCTCAGAATAGCACTTATGTCCTCGATTATTTGTTGGATGTATTCCGATCTCTGTCTCCGTCAACAGTTTTTACCTTCTGCAGCTGCATCTGATACTATGGAAGTTATTCTCTGACGTCTTTACAAATGTCCTATCATCCTGTCCCTTCTTCTTGTAAGTCTCTTCGATATATTCTTTCCTCCTCTTCTTTCTGATAGTGCTAGTCAGCTCCGATGCCCTCCGTGCTCCCGTTCGTCATGGCTTATTTTTCTGTCTATGCGGCGGAATTCCTTATCATCATCTACTCAAGTGATCATCAATCCTAATGTTGCGTTTCTCGCTGTTCTCGTTTGGCAACTTCTCATTACTTCCGTCTTTCTTCGATTTACTCTTAATCCATATTCTGTACTCATTAGACCGTTGATTCCATTCTGCAGACCCTGTAATTCTTCTTCACTTTCACTGAGGAGAACAGTAAAAAAATCTTATAATTGATATCCTTTCACCTGGAGTTTTAATTCCACTTCTGAACCTTTCTTTTATTTCTCTCATTGCTTCTTCAGTGTACAGATTGAACAGTACGGACGAAAGGCTCTGTCCCTGTCTTACACCCTTGTTAATCCGAACACTTCGTTCTTGGTCTTCCGCTATTATTATCCCCACCTGTCTCTTGTACATGTTGTAAATTACTCGTCGCTCCCTATGGTATACCCCAACTTTCCTTAGATTTTCGAACGTCTTGCACATTTTGACATTGTCTAACGCTTGTTCCGGTTCGATAAAACCTATGAACGTGTCTTGATTTATATTTAGTCTTCCTTCCATTATCAAACGGAACGTCAGAACTACGTCTCTGGTATCTTTACTTTTTCAAAAGCCAGACTGATCATATAGCAGATCCTCACTTTTATTTTCTTATTAATGCTAACAAATCGCCGAATTGCTTCATTCTACAAACAACTTTTGCAGCTGCTATGAAATTACTGCCCGCCTTCATATAATTTACACCAAATCCACTGTTCTGTTCATTATATTACACTCGAGTCCAATATGTTCAGCGTTCATCCGACAAACGTTCTGGGTCAATTGCATGTTAAATGTCATATTCCTCGAATGCTTCAACTAATGAATAGACTCTAATGTCATCAGTGTTTAGAGGTTTCATTCGCTTTGTTTCTGGCTTGCAGTATGAGTAATCAGATATCCGAAAAAATTGGAAAATTGTGGTAAGGGCTATGGGACCAAACTGCTTAGGTCATCGGTCCCCAGGCTTACGCACTACTTAATCTTACTTATCCTAATCACAACACACACACAAACTCATGCCCGAGGGAGGACTCCCCGCGCGGCCAGATATCCGGAATTCAATAGAAAAGTTGTTAATAACATGAGTAAGTGGAGATCGACCCTGATTCCTCTTTTACTTATTAATTCCACAACTTCCACCTTACAGGTAATTGTGCACAAGACTCTAAACCCTACAATTATATATCAGTTGCTGCAAGGCGAAAGAATCTTTGGTCAGTTTGAAGATGCAATTCAAGAAGCACGCACTTCAACTTCCCAAGACTCGTATTCTGATAAATGTGTTTTATGACCACAAAACCACGAACTTATTTATTTCAAGAAATAATACCTGATCCTTCCAAATGTGGGAAAACGAATATGATTATTATCTCAAATTCAAGAACATATACATCAATCCCAAATGTTTTCCTCAGTGTAATTACAAATTTCTAGGACAAGTGGTAGAAAACCTGAATGATACTGGGTATTCCACATTTTCAAATAAGGGGATTATATTATCAGCAAATGAAGCGCTACCATTTTCGAATTGTATTTTCGGAAATGTTATTTGTGTTAAGTAAGATCACATGAAGGCATATTATTCTATGGGTCGCCATTATGGTGCAGACGGTTTATGTCCAACGTATAGCAAAATTACGAAACAGTTAATTGGAGACTATGCTAATCTGAATATTCTTTTCGAGCAGACAAACGTAATTTGAGGCATGCAGTCAACGGTCGTGGTGGCAGCCACCTGCATCCTTGGGTTCTTGACGTAACACACTTGTTAATCTTAATCCCTGCCACTCTGGATCCTGTGATGCAAGGGGCCTCCACAAGACTGTTACGCAAGTGGAAACGCAATCAAGTGAGTGATGCGCAAATTAATTGTTAATTAATAATGTCTATAACAACTAGGTTACAGTTAATAGTAACAGAGCTGCACTGATATAGGTGAACCATAAATTATTGAAAAAAAATATTAAAATTACTGAATGAAAAATCATGATCCAGATTATTATTATTATTATTTTTTTTTTTGTCATCAGTTTACTGACTGGTTTGATGCGGCCCGCCACGAATTCCTTTATCTGTGCTTGTGCTAACCTCTTCATCTCAGAGTAGCACTTGTAACCTACGTCCTCAATTATTTGCTTGACGTATTCCAATCTCTGTCTTCCTCTACAGTTTTTGCCCTCTACAGCTCCCTCTAGTACCATTGAAGTCATTCCCTCATGTCTTAGCTGATGTCCTATCACCCTGTCCCTTCTCCTTATCAGTGTTTTCCACATATTCGTTTCCTCTCCGATTCTGCGTAGAACCTCCTCATTCCTTACCTTATCAGTCCACCTAATTTTCAACATTCGTCTATAGCACCACATCTCAAATGCTTCGATTCTCTTCTGTTCCGGTTTTCCCACAGTCCATGTTTCACTACCATACAATGCTGTACTCCAGACGTACATCCTCAGAAATTTCTCCCTCAAATTAAGGCCGGTATTTGATATTAGTAGACTTCTCTTGGCCAGAAATGCCTTTTTTGCCATAGCGAGTCTGCTTTTGATGTCCTCCTTGCTCCGTCCGTCATTGGTTATTTTACTGCCTAGGTAGCAGAATTCCTTAACTTCATTGACTTCGTGACTATCAATCCTGATGTTAAGTTTCTCGCTGTTCTCATTTCTACTACTTCTCATTACCTTCGTCTTTCTACGATTTACTCTCAAACCATACTGTGTACTCATTAGACTGTTCATTCGGTTCAGCTGATCATTTAATTCTTCTTCACTTTCACTCAAGATAGCAATGTCGTCAGCGAATCGTATCATTCATATCCTTTCACCTTGTAATTTAATTCCACTCCTGAACGTTTTTTTTATTTCCATCATTGCTTCCTCGATGCAGAGATTGAAGAGTAGGGGCGAAAGGCTACAGCCTTGTCTTACACCCTTCTTAATACGAGCACTTCGTTCTTGATCGTCCACTCTTATTATTCCCTCTTGGTTGTTGTCATATTGTATATGACCCTTCTCTCCCTATAGCTTACCCCTAATTTTTCAGAATCTCGAACAGCTTGCACCATTTTATATTGTCGAACGCTTTATCCAGGTCGTTCACTCAAATGGTGCAAAAATTGGATCACCGCAATCGATAAATGCGCGTGATTGAAAATCCGTTTCACGGGTTTTAAAAACATATCAACTTTATACTCAAGACAGACAGCTAGAAACTGATACTAACTAGCGGAGGAAAGACACACCGGTGCCTAGCTTCCTGTCCCACAAGAATTTAGCCAAGTTCCAAGCATGCTATTCTGTATTGTTTATGTAAACTCACAAAACTGGAGAAGATTCTACCAAGCCTGAAATCTCTCCCACCTAAATTTTTCAGTCTCTGGCTAGAGTGGAAAACAACAGGCACCTAGCCGTCCGGCCTCCGCAGCTGAAAGCTGAAGTCTGCGTCCGAGCTCCACCTGGCTGTGCTTGCATCTGAGAGAAGGGCTGGACATGCCGGTGGGACAGAGCACAGGCAAGACCACCACCTACTGCTGCGCGCGGGGCCCCCAGCGACCCGACATCACAGTACCCAGCCACATGCGTGCTTCGCATCACTTTGCCGAGCACGAGGCAGACAGGTAATTACTTAACAGTTCGTCTTTCACATCAGGGCCAAGTGAAACGAACTCCATCGAGAAAGCTATTCCTCACAAACGTACATACCCTGTTTAAATATTAACTGCGAGATATAGTACGAAGAGAAATTACTGAAATATCATAACAGCTGTAACTCGCAGCCATTCACTTTTTGACAGAAAAATGAAACTGCAATTGAAAAGGAGACGAAGTCATGTAAACTTGAGTTGGCTTTATATCAATACGGAATTAAAATGGGATGGGGAGGCCCAGATCAGACTGACTCGTCGCAATTTTGACCCAGATATGAGTTTCAATGCATTATTCGCAATGTGCAATCGTGCATGGAATAAGTATGCATGCAATTTTCTGGTTATAAGCAAATATGATATGACTTTTCAAATAATGGGTTTTCCCACATCAACTTCCATAACTGTATCTGTGTTTGAGCTCATCGCGCCTTTCTGACCAGTTCCGTATTGTGACATAGATTGAGAAGTTTCCTTATAATCATTTCATATGTGCACTGACTATTGCAGTTGTCAAAGTACCTCTAAATTCCACTGGCCGAATGATTAGTCTTAACACTCAGATGTTGAAATCTGCACAAAATATTCGTTTCCCGGGAAACTGGCATTTTTGCAAAAGAGAGAAGTCGAAGGTATGTCATTATTGGGAATCGCATTTAGACCTATTCCTCAGCCACTCGAAAAATGATTCAAGAACGACAGGCGTTTGGAAAGGAGAAGCAAGGCCAAGACGTAGCCAAGCCAAAGATAACATTATATTTATAAAAGCAGAGGTCAGAGGAAAGTAGAAAATTAATATGATGTGAAAATTTTGAAGAAGAATGACTAAAGAAAATTAAAGGAGAGACAGGACGTACTAGCACCATTATTTTGTGGCAAACTAGTAACCAGAACGTGTGCTATTGTATATGGCATGAGATTCAATCAGATAGCAAAGGGGTGGTAATTTATAAGTAACTGTCGAATGAGATGACTTAGTAATTCACGATGTAAGGTACTCGGAAACGGCAGCATGAAATCTGTGGTGTCACCGCCAGACACCACACTTGCTAGGTGGTAGCCTTTAAATCGGCCGCGGTCCGTTATTATACGTCGGACCCGCGTGTCGCCACTATCAGTGATTGCAGACCGAGCGCTGCCACACGGAAGGTCTAGATAGACTTCCTAGCACTCGCCCCAGTGGTACAACCGACTTTGCTAGCGATGGTTCACTGACAAATTACGCTCTCATTTGCCGAGACGATAGTTAGCATAGCCTTCAGCTACGTCATTTGATACGACCTAGCAAGGCGCCATTACCAGTTACTATTGATACTGTAAAACATGTACCGTCAAGAGCGACGTTCACCATTTACGGATTAAAGTTAAGTATTCCAACAGCTACGTCCTTTTTTGCTAAAGTATAATTTCCTTGTCCTGTTCCAGACCTCACGCCAGCCTGCGTGAGCTTAAACGCGTGCCTTTCGGCTTCCTCTCATACCGGTGTTGGCTCTCCTGCCAACCCACAACAAAATCTTCATAATTATGTTACGTTCTGAAGTCTACTAAAGTTCACAAGGAAAGCTGTGTCTCCCACAGACCACTGAATTCAAACAGAGGCTGTAAACATATCCCAAATCGTTAATTCTGCCTTAAAATAGAAGTGGCAGATCAGCATTGAGAGTGAAGACATAAATATCTGTGTGGGAGATAATCAAAAGTGTACTCGACGTTCACGACTGGAGGGCAAACTCAACCGAATTGCCAACGCATGTCATTTTGTTCACTTGAATAATCGAAATAAATTGATGGAGCAATTAGTATGCGTGCTAGCTTCGTAGGCGGCGGGCAATAATTCCCAGTGTAATGAAATAATATCAATGGAAGTGGATGATCGCGAAGCATCAGTTAACGTTTGAAGTTTTCGATGGCTTTCGAAAAGAGTAAAGTAAAGAACTCAGTAGCAGAATGGAAAGTTCTGTATGAGAACATCCATCAATAGAAATACGCTGCAGAAAGTGTATTTCGTGATTTGGAAACAGTTCAGACAGTTCAGGATTTCCCGTATCGAAGAGTACACGCTGGATCTTGGGAGCAGATGCCGAGGGATCGTGTTCGATCTCAGTGACGGTCTAAGGCGCTGCAGTCATGGACTGTGCAGCTGGTACCGGCGGAGGTTCGAGTCCTCCTTCGGGCATTTGTGTGTGTGTGTTTGTTTTTAGATTAATTTAGGTTAAGTACTGTGTAAACTTAGGGACTGATGACCTTAGCAGTTAAGTCCCATAAGATTTCACACACATTCGAACATTTGATCTCAGTGAAGAATTGTAAATATAGTTAGAGTTATAGCGACAATATTACATGATTACTTGATTCATATCAGAATGGGCAATACTTTGTCGAGGGCATATCTTACCTGCATTCCAGGAGGAAGCCAGGGGTCTTGAACAGTTGCTTTGGCTCCTGGAGAAGACACAGCCGAGCTTATCATACCCAAGTTTGACGGGAGTAACAATTTTCTTTTACCCAACAAATTGTGATTATTGCCATTGTGCTTAAGCAGTGCAGAAGTGAAGTAGCACCTGCAACTGAGTTCCTAGAATGTACCTATCTGTTTCATGTTGATTTTAATGGGGTGATCAAATATGCAGTTTTGACACGAAGTTCCTTGATTATGCACATACTTAAGCACACAAACCATCGAATCCACCTTCCTTGAATGTGAAAATCGTCGGAAGAAGTAGAAACTGGTTTGAACGTATAGAAGCAGAAGGCCAGCTCCAAGTAGTACGTCATTGTTGCTAGACACTAGCAGTCTTGTCGTCGTAGCCGTGCGCTAGCGTTCAATGCTTTCTTCTTTTTACAGATGAAATTTAAGCCTGATACGCTCTCATATTACTAGTGCTCATAAAATTTGTATTTTGCTCATCAATTACTCTTTGTAATTCGGGCACGTAGGGTTCTTATGCCTGTGCATTCAACTTGAAGCATCTGGGAAATCGTTGTAGGGCAACATGTACGGAGAGACCATCAGCATTGGAAAAGGTACAGCGGCATCCAGTGCTGAGCGTAAAACGCACCAACGCCGGATATGGAGCTCCAGTGCTGGTTTATCTGAAGCACTGCGAAATGTGTCTGCTTTAAAGATTCTTTGCTGCCAGTGATGACTGAATTGACTTCCTCTCAGCACCACTGTGTACGTAATATATTGGCGAATAATGAACAGCACGAATACAGAGCTTGATTTCAAAAATAGTCATGCTATGCAACGTAATTTTTTTCTTATGTCTCTAGTAGAAAAACTGTGAGCAGAAAAATGTCGGCGCCTGTCCATAAGATATAACGGAGTGGTGCTGTAAGAGAAGTTAATGTCTATTCTCTAAAAGAAATCTGTTATGGATTTGGGTTTAATTTGCAAGACTGTTTAATAATCACACAGAAGGTAATTGGTTTTGGTTGCGATCTAAAACGTTTTCCAGAAGTAAATGTGAGAATAACGCAGTCGTTCAGGAAGATACTGAACAATTTGTTGCTTTAGAAGCGCGTGGTAAGTATGAATATATTTACTCATTTTACTAAGGTTTGAAGCTCCTATTTTCGTTCTTATGTGTTTACGATTTAAAAACTGGATTTTTGGGGAAATCGGCCTCATGCAAACACAACTAGTTTATTTTTATATTTACCCAGACATGTTTCGACACCAATGTGTCATCTTCTGTGGGTCAAATTTTTATTTCTGCAAAGTACAACATCACATTTGTATTAATTTAACTGCTGTACGCCTAAGAAATACAATATTTGGAATTTGCTTTGTTTTGTTTAGACACTCGTCTTAAAATTACATCGCTAACTGAACTGTATTATTATACATCCAGTTTAGTTTAAGTTTCCTTTGATTTACGTCTATGGTCACAAACTTTTTGTTTAACAGATAGATCATCTGATCTATTTCACAAAAACATTTGGACTTTGCTTTTTATGAAACAGATGTGATAATGCTCATTAAAGAACGAAACCGGTAATCTGTTAAACAAAAAGATTGTGAGCATAGACGTAAATTAAAGGAAAGATAACTGGAATTCTTGCAAAACACTATCTGCCCGTATTGCAAGAATAACTACTAGGAGACGGTGTGGATTCACCCCTTCTAGAGGAGCGACGGATACGGTACTAACAGCTCATCAGACTTAGAAAAAATTCTGGAAACAAAATAGACATCTATACGTTGCTTTTATTGACTCACTGTCCAAGTGACTCCATAAACTCTGAAGCCTTATGGAAAATTATAGCTGCTCATAGTTTTACACAGAAATTTACCGCCATATTCAAATTTCTCAAAGCAAATATGACATCATCTGTCATTTGTAACGACTCTGTCGGTGAGTCATTCCATACTGATACCGAAGCTAAGCAAGGATGTGTGATTGCCCTCACGTTATTTTCCCTGTACGTTAGTTATAAATGATATTCCGTTAGGAATACGGTTAACGTACAGACTCAATGACAAACTATTTAAACTGAGTCTTTTAAAAACGAGAACTTTAACATTTTCTACAGCATTTGTTGAGGAACAGTACGCTGATGTTAATGAGTTGTAGCTCAGGCCGAAGAAAAACCTTCCTCACAGCATAAAGAAGGTTGGTCTCCAAATGAATACCTGCAGAACACAGATACGTCACCAGCCAATACCTCGGGAAGGGCAAAGAAATATTAGCGTCACCACTGACAGAGTGAATCTTCAAGCAGTCCGTAAATGCTTCACCGAATTAACCGTGCTGGCTGATCCTCTGCCTGACTCATACCTCGAGTATTAGGCAGTCTCTACTTCAATGCTGTGACGAAGATGCTCGTATACATTTCTGTATAATTCCCATCCTGCATTATGTAAAGCTCAAAAAATATCATTAGCGACGAGCGAAGCCTGTGAAGCACCCTGCAAATAACATGGCGAGATAGATACACAAATGCTAGGCACGTAAGATTAGTATAGAAGGACGGTTTCAAGACTCCAGTTACGATGCGCAGGGGATGTAGTCCGCATGCACAGTAATTGAACCACCCAACAAGTCTTTTATGCTCTGTTAAGTGGTAAAATGATTTATAAGAGGTAAGAGGACACAACGTAAGGATTTGGATAAGGCTAAGATACAGGTGCCTCACATTAATGTAAATAAATGGGAGACCTCAGTCCACGACGTTCGTCCTGGAGACCACTTCTCCATCACTGGGCACGACTTTGGGAGAAAACAGCGAGTGATACAAGGCAGCGTAGGAAAGAAGAGGAAATAGTGATACGAAATGGAAGTATAGATTCTGCTCCACCAGGGAGCAGCAAACTGTGCACACCTGACATTGGACTCGCAAATGATTGGAAGACAAACCAACCCGATAACGAATGTTTTCTGGGGATCTAATCTGGTAACAATCTTCAACGCCAAAAGTTTTTTTAGTGGTGCTGACGCTGAATATCACTGGTAGAGAAGACAGGGAGTGATAACATGAAATATGAATACGCTTTATTTGTCCCTTTGCAGGGTACGGTTATTAGATTAATTAGCTCCTTATGAATGCAGTAATTACCATACTCACAGAAAATTACTCTCTCTCAACATCCAGCAAATTTGGGACAGTGAAATTCATAAATTCGTAGATAAATGTAGTGTTATATACGACCTACATTTATTGAAATAAAAATATTATATGCGGTTGTGATCAGATATATCATAGATACATTACATATAACGTATACATGAATATATACAGCTGAAATGTAAATCATTATTTTTATCTGTCACGAGCAATTTAATTTCCTAGACCTACAACCAGTGAAGGAAAGGGGGCAAATTGTGATATAAGGAATGTATGTAAACAAGAAAGGTTGAAAAGGACAAAATGAAATTAAAATACCTATATGTGTCTTTTGCACCACCATTAAGGTACTTTGTGTGTAAAACCCTGTATTTGTGTATAATCGTGTTTGGAAGTCAACGAAACTGAACACAAGCTACTGAGAACATACCATGCAATAGACAATTATGACCAACGCATCGACCAAAGTCATACACGAGGTATTATTTGGCATAAAAGCTGAACATCTGCTTGACACAATACATGTTAACACACGCAGTACTTGCAGAGTCGTGTTTTCGAAAGTAGGACTCGGTGTTTTATCGTTCGTTTTTCCATTACACGTCATGGAAGTGCAGACGTACAGTTGTACATAAGTGCTTAATGTACAGTATGTAAGTATCCTGGTTGTATGTTGGCAGCGCTACAGACTGTATTAATAACGCTGACAGCACTCTGCGCCCTCGGCAACAGAATCTGTGGTTGGACGGACTAGCAGTTTGCGAGTGGACAAAGAAGTGTATGGACATATTTTTCTTAGTGGAGACCCTGTGTTGGTAGCATACGCAATGTAAAGTGAGATAAAATGCAAGGAAAGGTATAATAATGGATGTATGTTTGAAAATGTTTGTATAGTGGAATTATTGACAACTATATAATTTTTGGAACTGGATGTCACATGCATAAAGTAATATTTTCTAAATACGTTTTCTGCTCTTCCACAAAATTTTTCTTTTGCTAACCATACGCCACCTAGTAGTTAAAATCTGTAGTAGTTAGCATCCTTTTAATTAGCTGGCTGTTGTTGCTGCATGCTGTAATTGCTGTATTCGTGTTATGAAGATTTTCTGAGAGGTAAGCGACTTATGAAAAAGAATGGGGTTTCCACTATCGGTGTGCTTGATTGAAATTAATTTAGGCAACTAACAGAGTAGGAGGTAGTTTCTTATTTCTTTAGTTTCATATTTTTTGGATTTCTATTACTCTTAAGATTTCTTGCAGTTCAGGGCCATTCTTTTGTGTTAGTTATTGGAAGTCATGTTATGAATGTATAGCAGTCATTGGGCTTGTATATTGTGGGTAATAAATGAATAAGTTAAGTTTGAGTTGTCTTTGTCAGGGAAAATTGTGTTGGTCAGTGATTTAAAAAAATAATTAAAGAGTTAGTTTCAAGTGCAATGGAGGGGTACACGCACTTGACTCTTTTTACTATAATTTACAGCCCCCGATCACACAAGCGGCCTCATAACCGATTTGGATTTACTAGCGAATCGTCGTAAGAGACGCTCCGTGAAAAGAAGGAAAGACGTTTACAGTGAAACGCCGTAAATAATTGACAAAATCAGTCTTCCTATACCTAACCACATGCTCTTGGATAAGTACCATAGTGATCAATCGAATTACAACAGAACGAGCCAGGAGAGGCACGTACAGTGTAATCGTATTTTCTCTCTGATTGTTGGAACTGATGGCTGCAGTTTGCTACGAAATGGTAAAAATCTGGGAACATTTAAGTAGTAAATATAAGACTAAAAACAGTTCATTACTGTGTTAAAACGTCCTGTAAAACGAGCGTCAAGTACTATTCTTGTTTGGCCCACGTGAAATTTCGGAAAAGTGCCAATTTCATTTTACACATGCCAGACTGTGTACTTATTATGCCTCTTTTATTCTAAAGTTGATTATCACTACAGAAAACTACTCACGCTTTATTCTTACTGAAAGAATGAGAAATCTGTTTAGAAGCTTCTCTGCTGTAAGTCATTTCAAGGAACTTCTCTTTCGCATTTCCCGTTATCATCTATGCTGATCGTCCACTTCTTAATTAATTTATTATGCAAGTTAATGATGTCCTTAGTTTCATAAGGGTGGATCTCACCACAAATATTATATTCTGCATATTCTAATCTTATATTTGCGATTTAAAACTTGTGTTGTTGTTGTGACTGCTGTGGTCTTCACTCCAAAGTGTGGTTTTATGCAGCTCTCGATACTAGGATATACTGTGCAAGTCTCTTTATCTCTGCGTAACTATTACAAAGTTTCTGATAACAGCTATAACCTACATCAGTTTTAACACGCTCACTGCATTCATGACTAGGTATATCCCCTCACTTTTAACCCCTCACGCTTTTCTCCAGTAACAAACTGAATTTCTCTTAATGCCTCAGGATACGCCTTGTCGACCGATTACTCCCTTTTATCAAGATGCGCCGTACATTTCATTTTTACCCAGTTCCAATCAGTATCTCTTTATTAATTATTCGACCTACATATCTATGTTTCCCAATCCTTCTATAGCACCACATTTCAAAAACTTGTATTCCCTCTTTTCTGAACTTTTTGCTGACTACGCTTGTCTCACACAAGGCTTCATTCCTGGCAGATATGTTTAGAAAAGACTTCTTAACCTCTAAGTTTATATTAGATGTCAACAAATTCTCCTTTTCCAGACATGCCTTTCGCGCCATTGCTAGTCTTCATTTCACATGCTCTGCCTCGACATCGCCGAATTTAATTTCCACAACATTCCGTTACCCATTTTTTAGTTTGTTGATGTTCACCTCATAACCTTTTTTCCAAGATACTATCTATTCCATTGAACTACTCTTCTAATTTCTTTTCCGTCAGTGCCAGAGTTACGATATCGGCGGGAATTTTCAAAATTTTTATTTCTTCTCCCTGAACTTTAATTCCTTTCAAAGTTTACTTTACAGATAACTCAATGCGCAGATTGAATAACATTGGGGATATCCTAAAATCTTGTTTCACTCACATCTGAATCAATGTTTACCTTTTATATTCTTAGGCTATTATAATTGCAGTCTGATTCGATTGCAAGTCGTAGATAACTTTTCACTCTCTTTTACCTCCAAAATTTCAAGGAGTGTAGTCTAGGTAGTATTGTTAGACGTTTTCTCTGAATTTCAAAATGTCAGAGATGTTAGTTTGCCTCTCTTCTACAGATTTCCTAAGATAATATGCAAGATCAGTATCATTTCGGGTGTTCCCATATATCTTCAGAACCCAAATCGATTGTGTTCCTATATGTCTTCGGAACCGAAATCGATTTTCCCGAAGTCGTATTCTGCCGGTTTTTCGATTCTTCCATACATAATTCATATCAGTATTTTCCAACCATTATTATGAAACTGGTGCTTCGGTAGTATTCACATCTGTCTGCAACTGTCAGCAGTATTTACACCTGTGAGCACTTGTCTCCTCCTTGGAATGGGAATTACTAAATTCTTCTCGAAGTCTTAGGGCGTTTTATCTGTCATCTGTAAGTTACACACAACATGGAATAGTTTTGTCATGGATGGCTCTCTCGAGGAACTCAGTAATTTTGAAGGAATATCGCTGCCTCCAGGGACCAGGCTTCGACTTAGGTTATTCATGCTCTAGCAAATTCGTATCGCCGTATCTTATCTCGCATGTCAACTTCATTCACTTCGCCTTCTGTTTTTATAAATCGGTTTCCGTTATATAGATCCTCTAAATATTGTTTTCGCCGTTCAGTTTTCCTTACTTTAATTAGTACTGTCTCGTCTTTTGAGCTCTTGCTATTCATAGTCCTGCTTCGCTTTTCTCCAAACGTCTCTTCCATTTTCTTATAGGTGGCATTTGTCTTTCCCCGGGACATGCGTGTTTCTGCAGTCTTGCATTTGTCATCTAGAATTCGTGCTTAGCCATTAAATAGTTTCTGTCAGTCTCATTTTTTGATGTCTATCTTCTCTTTCGCCTGTTTCGTTCGCTGCATTTTTCTCGTTATCTAAAAATTACTAACTTAATAGCTTTATGCAGTTAGCTGCAGCCTTCAGTTCGACCATTCAGTGTACAGGAATGTACTTTGAGGAGCTACTACATAACTTATTAAAGGAATTGTAGTCTTGTAGAAAAATTAAGAGTTATAATGAATTAGTTTCATAGTACAGGGTGATTCAAAAAGAATACCACAACTTTAAAAATGTGTATTTAATGAAAGAAACATAATATGACCTTCTGTTATACATCATTACAAAGAGTATTTAAAAAGGTTTTTTATCACTCAAAAACAAGTTCAGAGATGTTCAATATGGCCCCCTCCAGACACTCGAGCAATATCAACCCGATACTCCAACTCGTTCCACACTCTCTGTAACATATCAGGCGTAACAGTTTGGATAGCTGCTGTTATTTCTCGTTTCAAATCATCAATGGTGGCTGGGACAGGTGGCCGAAACACCATATCCTTAACATACCCGCATAAGAAAAAATCGCAGGGGGTAAGATCAGGGCTTCTTGGAGGCCAGTGATGAAGTGCTCTGTCACGGGCTGCCTGGCGGCCGATCCATCGCCTCGGGTAGTTGACGTTCAGGTTTCATAACTAACCTTTTTCGTAGGACTCTCCATACAGTTGATTGTGGAATTTGCAGCTCTCTGCTAGCTCTGCGAGTCGATTTTCCTGGGCTGCGAACAAATGCTTGCTGGATGCGTGCTACATTTTCATCGCTCGTTCTCGGCCGTCCAGAACTTTTCCCTTTCCACAGACACCCATTCTCTGTAAACTGTTTATACCAACGTTTAATACAGCACCTATCAGGAGGTTTAACACCATACTTCGTTCGGAATGCACGCTGAACAACTGTCGTCGATTCACTTCCGCCGTACTCAATAACACAAAAAGCTTTCTGTTGAGCGGTCGCCATCTTAGCATCAACTGACGCTGACGCCTAGTCAACAGCGCCTCAAGCGAACAAATGTACAATTAAATGAAACTTTATAGCTCCCTTAATTCGCCGACAGATAGTGCTTAGCTCTGCCTTTTGTCGTTGGAGAGTTTTAAATTCCTAAAGTTGTGGTATTCTTTTTGAATCACCCTGTATTTAATCCTCCCCCTTCTTTTTTCTTTTAAAACAGATCACCAGATTTTCGGATGATAAGTCGAAACCGGATATGATACGATTGGGTTCAAATGGTTGAAATGGCTCTGAGCACTATGGACCTAACATCTGAGGTCATCAGTCCCCTAGAACTTAGAACTACTTAAACCTACTTAACCTAAGGACATCACACACATCCATGCCCGAGGCATAATTCGAACCTGTGACTGTAGCGGTCACGCGGTTCGAGACTGTAGCACCTAGAACCACTCCGGCCAGCCGATACGATTTGTGTGACCTAAGTTGAAATATGCAATTAAAAATTCATTTATAGGGGAGTCACATTATTGGGTTAATGCAGTATGCCTAGTATGTGTATACAAAGTTAAATTTATTACGAAATAATACCTCATTTCTCACACTTGTGAATCTACTCGTCGTAAATGTCTGTTAAACAGTATTGTGCCTCCAGTGAAATGTGCATCTGTAGTCATTTAGATTTATTAATCATCATTGGATGCTTGTACAGAGATACATACTTTTATAGGAAAATGCTCTACATCGACGAATTTTGTAGTTCGAGCTGAGATAGATTCGTTGGGAGAAAAACTGCCGAAATGTCCGTCTACGTCTGGACTCTACATTCTTATACAGAGATCTACATTGAAGAGCAAAAGAAACGAGTACAGTCATACGTATTCAAATACAGAGAGATGTGAACAGGCAGAATACGGCGCAGCGGTCTGAAATGCCCTATATAAGTGAACAAGTGTCTGACACAGTTGTTAAACCGGTTACTGCCGCTACAGTGTCAGGTTATCAAGATTTAAGTGAGTTTCAACGTGGTGTTATAGTCGGTGCACGAGCAATGACACACAGCATCTCCGAGGTAACGATAAAGTGCGATTTTTCCCCTACGACCACTTCACGAATGTACCGTGAATTTCAGGAATCTGGTAAAACATCAAATCACCGGGATCGCTGCGGCCGGGTAAAGATCCTGCAAGAACCGAAGGCCCACTCATGTCCCCTTGACGACTGCGCAATACAAAGCCTGGAAACGTTTTGCTTGGTCGGACGAGTCGCGTTTCAAATTGTATCGAGCGGATGGATGTATACGGGTACAGTAACAACCTCACGGATCCATGGACCCTGCATGTCAGCAGGGGTCCTTTTAAGCTAGTGGAGGCTCTGTATGTGCGTGGAGCGTGTGCAGCTGGAGTAATACGGAACCCCACATACGTCTAGATACGACTCTGACAGGTGACACGTACGTTAGCATCCTCTCTGATCAACTGCATCCATTCATGTCCATTGTGTATTCCGACGGACTTGGGCAATTCTAACAGAAGAACGCGACACTCAACGAGTCCACAATTGCTACAGAGTGGCCCCAGGAACTCTCTTCTGAGTTTAAACACTTCCGCTGGCCACCGAACACCCCAGACATGAACATTATTGAACGTATCAGTGGTGCCTTGCAACGTGCTCTTCAGAAGAGGTTTTCAACCCCTCTTAGGGATTTATGGACGGCCCTGCAGGATTCATGGTGTCAATTCTCTCCAGCACTACTTCAGACATTAGTCGAGTCCAAGCTACGTCGTGTTGCGGCACTTCTACGTACTCGCGATGGCCCTACACGATATCACGCACGTGTACCAGTTTCTTTCGTTCTTCAGTGTAATTCGCCCTCTTACGAGAATGAACGTCGCAAGCTAAGAGATACACTACAAAAGACTCGCAGCACGCTGCTTGGACAATCCGGCACAGCCGAGAGGCGCGGCTCGGGTTAACGACTTCCCCGCACAGTAGTCAACGTCATCGCCTGACCCTAATGAGCTGAGTGGCTTTGCGCTGCGCTGCTGTCTCGGAACACGCAGTCCGCTGGTAATTACTGTTTGTCGCTCTGGATGGAAGGCCGCTGAAAGAAGTGGCGGCCACGACAGACGCCTGAATCGCGAAAGCGAGTCGCGCACGAGTTTTTGTGTCGCCGACGCTAGTGGCTCTTGTACTTAACGAGCAGCAGCACTTTGGGGACAATCCGCTCCTCGGCTCTGATGAACCACTGAGCTAAACATACGTACATCTTCATTTAAACCTGAACGACTGCCGTACTAATCGAAGTGCACATCACGAAATTACCCATTGTAACCAGCACGATTTGCGCGGTGTTTAGAGAACAGGTGCTATGACAAAAGCACCTACAAAAATGTGGGACTAGTTGAGGTACTTACAATATGTGGAGAAAGTAACGATGCAGATTGTGAAAGCTCAAAATTGATGTTCCGCTTGTAATTTTCGCTCTCTTCGGCGTAGTGTAACCTTCATTCACTATTTGCACCAGTGCCGTTGACATCCTAATACTCGGTAGCTGATTCAAGATATCGCTGAAACTTACCTCTTTTGTATCTCCGCGGCGTCGAAAAAAGTACGTTCGTGTTGAAAGAACACTACCGACATTAACTACTTTCGATAGCTAGTGAAAAATCTATATCGATGACATTGTTCGCCAAAGTAGTTACGAAGTTATTGTGAAGAGCTCTTGTTATCTGAAAAATTAGTTTTGGCTTAAATAGAGTGTTAGCCCGAATTGAAGAGCCACAAAACGCTGTCAGGGAACTACAAGATGTGCTAACATTGGTCCTGACGGTTTTTAAACAGTTAACTTCAAACAGAAAATTTTTTAATAGGTAAACATTACATGCTTCAGCAGAAACCGCGTCTCGCTGATACATTTGTTATAGTTTACTGTTATTTTTCTCCGTGTTATAGACTTATACAGGATGAAGCAGGTAATATATAATACCCCTTGCATCTCCGCAATAGATAAAAAGATGCCGTTTGGACAGTGAATTGCAGAGAAAACGGCTACTTCAATGCATCACATTTCATGTTTGTGCTATTTTTTTATTACAGTGATATGATGCCATCTGTGTTTTTTTTTTAAATGGAACCCTTAGTTAAATTTTAGCGTAGGGCTTAAAAAGACGGTTTCAAATATGTGTGTATCATAATATTTAGGCGAATAGTTTTTGAGACACAGATATATTCCCGTATCGTATTCGTCCTCCGAAGCGGCGTTGTCCAATGCGACCTTTCCTGTTGGCCACTAAGGAACTTAACAGGGAAGGCGTTGTTTTCCTGCTTCTCGATAACGCCGCAAGGTGACGCGTGAGGTAGCTGAAGAGAAGGGTATAAATGTGCTGCTGGAGTAATGAGACATCGCATTTCCGTCACAGTTTCTTGGAGTAGATATGTACACTAACGAAGAAAAGTTATATATGCGTCTAGTGTATGGAGAAAACAGAAGAAATGCTGTTAGATCAATAAAGTGATATGGAGAGATACATCGCCGGCCGAAGTGGAACCACGGAGCGCGCTCCCGCATGATGGTCAACGGTTATCAGTCTGGTCACATTGTTGTTGGACGGTCAGTGCGACAAGGGTGCCCCCTGTCGGGTATATTATTTGCTGCAGCGCTTGAACCAGCTTTACATGGTCTACGACAGCGATTAACTGGTATCTCCTTGCGGGACGAGACCTTTCGTTGTGGTGCATTCGCCGATGACGTGGTGTTCCTGGCCAGATCAGAGGATGAAATGCATATGGCGCTACAGTGGCTGCGCCAGTACGGGGCGGTCGCTGGGAGCGTCATCAACGTGAAGAAGACAAAATACATGGATGTCGGAGGGGGGCTTTCCCACACAACGGCGGTGCCCATTGACAAGGTGCCCGTACTCAAGTGTTTAGGAGTGCAATTCTATAGCAACGTCCGCCGCACGGCGGCGGCTACGTACCGCCGGCTCCTACACCAGACACGTGCTCTGCTGCAGGACAACAAACTGCGTCGCTTGGATATGCTTCTCAGAACACGTTATGTCAACACCTATCTTGTCTCAAAACTGAACTATTTTGCGCATATCCTTCCCTTGACGGCTACGATGGCCGACAGATTTCAAGCAGCATATGGACATTTCGTAAGCACCGGTCTGGTTTTTAAAGTCCGATACGCCACCCTGACGCTGTCGCAGCGAGCGGGCGGTATCGGTTTAATTCATGTATATAACCGTGCACGATCGCTTTATCTCAACACTATGCGTCGCAAGTAGACCTCTGCCCACGCCACTCTGACGGGAACCCTGATAGCGGAAGTGGCACCACACTCTCTGCATCCCCCGGTTTCTGTAGGACACATTTCACCGGCACTCACCCACATCAGAGAGTTCTTGGTTGACTTCAGCTACTTACGGTCAGAACTTCCGACGACACGGACGCCCAGCACAAAAGACTATTATCGCCTCTATCAACAGCAGCAACCTGTAAATACGGTCACCCACAGACACCCTGAAGTTGCCTGGAACACGGTGTGGCGAGCGGTACACACGCCTTTTCTACCTACGACGGTGCGTTCATTGTGGTACGTGGTTGTGAATGGGAAGTTCGCTACTCGTCAGAGGCTACATTACATACATCTGACGGACGACCCCTTGTGTCCGACATGCTCCGTCGCTGACTCGGATGCACACCGTCTGACTTGTGCCGCGACCAGCGAGTGCTGGCTACTGACACAGCGCATGCTGGCGTTACTCTTGCGGCGATTGCCGGAGTCTATCTCCCCTGATGAAGTATTGCGCCCCGACAGCGTATACTTTCCATCAACGAGAACGAACGCCGTTAACTGGCTAAAAGGCATGGCCGTTTACTACATGTTTTGCGATGCTCCCAAAGGCACACTCGACTTTTGGTCCCTATTGATGACGACACATGCAGCTTTCAGCCGCCACCCGAAGTACAGAACTCGTTTCGCAAATTATTTAGGTTCGTTATTTGCGGATCCTCCTGCTCACTGGGGCGTTCCGTGTATGAGACGCTGAAAATGAAGAAGAATCCTGGAGCATATTGATCCTCTACGGACGGAATAGGGGGGAACCCCTCCCAACAGACGAGAAGACGACTCGGACGCACGGCTACGGCAGTTGTAGGATCTTTCTTTGTAATGAAACACAAATAAATATATAAAAAAATGTTATAAAAATTAAAGAAATAAATAAATAAAACAACATCGACAAACCCACTACATCCTCTTCCTGATCCTTCGATCCTCGAACTCGAACACGTTGCTTGGGCGTGGCGGCGGGATGGCCAGGCTTCGGGTGTCGACCCCTGCCCTACCCGTCGTCCTGCTCCTGCAGCGGTTCATTAGAAAAAAAAAAAAAAAAAAAGTGTCCGTGCGGTTAAAGGCGCTGCAGTCTGGAACCGCAAGACCGCTACGGTCGCAGGTTCGAATCCTGCCTCGGGCATGGATATTTGTGATGTCCTTAGGTTAGTTAGGTTTAACTAGTTCTAAGTTCTAGGGGACTAATGACCTCAGCAGTTGAGTCCCATAGTGCTCAGAGCCATTTGAACCATTTTTTTTTTTAGAGATACATCCTGATCGTGAGCGTCCTACGCGCCAGCACCTTGTACGTATTTGCAAGAAACTACTTGAATCGGGATCACGGAACGCCTTACAGAGGACAAGGCAGAAAACTGCAGCTGGCGAGATACATGAAGAGGGCGTTCTAGCGTTGGCGCATAATGACCCTACTGTTTCGTCGCGACGTATCGCCTCTGAATGTGGTATAAGTCAGAGAAGTGTTCTACGCATGTTGCACCGGCATAGATTTCACCCGTTTCACCTTCCATTACATCAAGCACTCTCTGGTGTCGATTTAGAATGGCGCCAAGAGTTCTGCTGGTTTGTTCTGCAGCGCCTACAAGATGATCCAACGTTTTTCCAGCGGGTGCGTTCTACTGATGAAGCGACTTTCACTAACCACGCTAATGTGAATTTGCATAATATGCATTACTGGTCAATAGAGAACTCTCATTGGCTTCGACAGGTACAGTATCAGTAACCGTGGAGTGTTAACGCGTGGTGCGGCATCGTCGGAAATGTCACTGTGGGGCCGTACATCTTTCCGGACATACTAAGTGGCAATAACTATGCTCAGTTCCTGCGACACGTTCGGCCCATTTTGCTGGAAGGGGTACCAATAACTACGCGTCAGTGCATGCGGTTCCAACGTGACGGCTGTCCTGCTCACTCTTCCCGTGTGGCTACAGAGATGTTAAATGAAAAGTTCCCGGACTGTTGGATAGGACGACGTGCTGAAGTGAAGTGGTCAGCTCGGTCTCCTGATCTGACCCCTCTTGATTTTTTTTCTGTGGGGAGCAATCAAATATAAAGTGCATGCTCAAATATCAACTACGCCAGACGACATGAAGCAACATATCATCGAAGCGTGTGCTGATATCTCACGTGATACACTCGCAGCCGTTCACAAATCATTCGAACGGCGACTACAAATGTGCGCTGCAGCAGAGGGGAAGCATTTTGAGCACATACTTCAGTAAAGTTTTGTAACATGTACCGTATGTATTTTGGATCTTTGTGTGTATTTACTTCGTATTGTGATCAACAGTAAATACTTCCAAATAAAACACAAATACGTACGAAATAATTGTGACCGATAAGGGCCTCCTCATTTACATTTGTATTTCTGTTACTTAAAATATATTAACATCTTGTAGTATTTTAATACTACATGTTGTCTACTATTTTGGTATCACAGTTGTCAAATATATGAATAATATTTGCGCGACATCATCAGTTAATTTTTGCGCAAAATATCGCCATATGTATTACTATTGTTAGGTAAATGGGCGTGTTCGTGTAAGGACGGACTCGCGAAGTTTACCATGTACTCTACACAACAGGAAAGGTCGCATTGGACAACGCCACTTCGAAGGACGAACACGATACCAGAACATATCTGCGTCTCAAAAACTATTCGCCAAAATATTATGATACACACATATTTGAAACCGTCTTTGTAAGCCCTACGCTAAAATTTAACATAGGATTCCATTTAAAAAAACCAAACATGGTCTCACATCTGTGTAATAAAAATTAGCACAAACATGAAATGTGATGTATTCAAGTAGCCTCTGTCCCTGCAGTTCACTGTCCAAACAGCATCTTTGTATCTGTTGCGGTTGGGGAGATACAAGGGGTGTTATGACTTAGCTGTCTCACCCAGTGTGAAGTCCAGAGTCACAAATACGTGACTCCATTAAGTAAGTAATAACTACATATCAGCTGCTTCACTATCACGGTAATCAGAAATTACGAATATTTATCGAATTTCTTAGACTTATTTTTGTAACAAAAAAAATGAACCCGGTAAAAGCCATCATACTTCAAAGAGAATGTTTCAATCTCCATTCCAAAGAAAACAGGTGTTGATAGGTGTGAATTTTATCAAACTGCAGTATAAGTAGGGTTTGCTAAATCCTTACACGAATTATTTGTAGACGAATCGGAAGACTGCTAGAAGTTGACCTCGGGGAAGATCAGTCCGGAATTCAGAGAAGTGGTGGAAATGTGTGCCAGTACTGACTTACCTTGTAACACAGATTGAAGAAACGCAAACCTGCATTTTTAGATATAAAGAAAGCTTTCCACAATGGTGACCGGAAGTCGCTCTACGAAATCCTGAAGGGAGCAGACACAAAATCCAGGAAGTTAGAGATTTCTAAAGAGGCGATGTTGCAGTCATACGAGTCGAAGGAGACGGAAGGCAAGAAGAATTTGAGAAGGAAGCGGGACAGGGCTTTAGGCAATTACCTTAGTTATTCAGTGAGCACAAGCAGAAAAAAAGGAGAAGCGCAGAAAAGGTATTAAAATTGAGGAAGCAGAAATAAAGACTTTAAGGTCTGCCGCTGACATTGTAATCCAGTCAGAGGCGGTAAAGGACTTGAAAAATCAGTAATTTGAAAACATATCATAGAACGAACACGAATAACAAGAAACGAGAATAGCAGAATGCAGTCAAATTAAATGAGAAGGTGTCAAGAAAATGAAATCTGATGAAACAATATAGTTAATGGACGATTTTGTTTGTTTGTTTGTGCAGCACAGTAATCGATTACGACAGGAAGTAAAAAAAATATTTAAAATGCGGTCCGACGCTATATCAACATACGCTTTTTTCTGTAAACTAGACATTTATTAACATCTAAAATAAACTTAAGTTTTATGAAACAGCATCTGAATAAATCTCTCTGGAGCGTAGCGTTATCTTAAAGTTAAAAATGGTGGGCAAACAGTTAGGTCAAGACTAATACAGATTTTGGCACGTGGTAATAGAGAGAACTGTTTATGATTAACTTCATGGATTAGATAACTAATGAAATAATAGTAAAACGAACAGGAGAGAAAATATATATATGACAAAACTTGACTACAATATAGGATAGTGCAGTCTGAGACATCAAGGAATAGTCAGTTTTGTAATATTGGAATGCAGATCCTCCAAAAATAAACGAGAAATGTGCTTGATCAAAGAAACATAAAAATACACTTGTGCCTTCCTGAAAGACAATCTCCACTCCTTCCATATAAAAAATGTAACTTAGACGAGATGTGGCTTGAATTCAAAGAAGTAGTGTCGACAACAATTGAGAGATTTATACCAAATAAATTAACAAACGATTGAGCTGATCCCCCATGGTACACAAGACTGGACAGAAAACTGTTACAAAACAACGAAGAAAGCATGCCAAATTGAAACGAACGCAAAATCCCCAAGATTGGCGATCTTTTATAGAGTCTCGAAATCTAGCATGGAGATAAATGCGGGATGGTTATTATTTCCACAACTAAACCTTATTTCGAAACGTGGCAGAAAATCCAGAGACGTTACGGTTGTATGTAAAGTATGCTAGCGGCAAGACACAGTCAACGCCCTCTCTGCGCGATAACAAAGGAAATGATATCGACGATAGCGCTGCAAAAGCAGAGTTACTGTACACAGCGATTCTAAATTCCTTCGCCAAAGAAGACGAAGTAAATATTCCGGGATTCGAACCAAGAACAGCTGACAAAATGCGTAACTTAGAAGCAGATACCCTCAGAATAATGAAGGAACTTAAATCATTACTAAAAGCAGGTCTTCTAGTCCAGACTGTATACCAGTTAGCTACCTTTTAGAGTACGCTGATGCAATAGCTACATACTTATCATATACAACCGCTCGCTCGACGGAAGATCCGTACCCAAAGACGGGAAAGTTTCACAGGTCACACCAATTTTCAAGAAAAACAGTAAGAGTAATCCACTAAATCACAGGCCTATATAATTAACGTCGACATAGCAGGACTTTGGAATATACACTCCTGGAAATTGAAATAAGAACACCGTGAATTCATTGTCCCAGGAAGGGGAAACTTTATTGACACATTCCTGGGGTCAGATACATCACATGATCACACTGACAGAACCACAGGCACATAGACACAGGCAACAGAGCATGCACAATGTCGGCACTAGTACAGTGTATATCCACCTTTCGCAGCAATGCAGGCTGCTATTCTCCCATGGAGACGATCGTAGAGATGCTGGATGTAGTCCTGTGGAACGGCTTGCCATGCCATTTCCACCTGGCGCCTCAGTTGGACCAGCGTTCGTGCTGGACGTGCAGACCGCGTGAGACGACGCTTCATCCAGTCCCAAACGTGCTCAATGGGGGACAGATCCGGAGATCTTGCTGGCCAGGGTAGTTGACTTACACCTTCTAGAGCACGTTGGGTGGCACGGGATACATGCGGACGTGCATTGTCCTGTTGGAACAGCAAGTTCCCTTCCCGGTCTAGGAATGGTAGAACGATGGGTTCGATGACGGTTTGGATGTACCGTGCACTATTCAGTGTCCCCTCGACGATCACCAGTGGTGTACGGCCAGTGTAGGAGATCGCTCCCCACACCATGATGCCGGGTGTTGGCCCTGTGTGCCTCGGTCGTATGCAGTCCTGATTGTGGCGCTCACCTGCACGGCGCCAAACACGCATACGACCATCATTGGCACCAAGGCAGAAGCGACTCTCATCGCTGAAGACGACACGTCTCCATTCGTCCCTCCATTCACGCCTGTCGCGACACCACTGGAGGCGGGCTGCACGATGTTGGGGCGTGAGCGGAAGACGGCCTAACGGTGTGCGGGACCGTAGCCCAGCTTCAGGGAGACGGTTGCGAATGGTCCTCGCCGATACCCCAGGAGCAACAGTGTCCCTAATTTGCTGGGAAGTGGCGGTGCGGTCCCCTACGGCACTGCGTAGGATCCTACGGTCTTGGCGTGCATACGTGCGTCGCTGCGGTCCGGTCCCAGGTCGACGGGCACGTGCACCTTCTGCCGACCACTGGCGACAACATCGATGTACTGTGGAGACCTCACGCCCCACGTGTTGAGCAATTCGGCGGTACGTCCACCCGGCCTCCCGCATGCCCACTATACGCCCTCGCTCAAAGTCCGTCAACTGCACATACGGTTCACGTCCACGCTGTCGCGGCATGCTACCAGTGTTAAAGACTGCGATGGAGCTCCGTATGCCACGGAAAACTGGCTGACACTGACGGCGGCGGTGCACAAATGCTGCGCAGCTAGCGCCATTCGACGGCCAACACCGCGGTTCCTGGTGTGTCCGCTGTGCCGTGCGTGTGATCATTGCTTGTACAGCCCTCTCGCAGTGTCCGGAGCAAGTATGGTGGGTCTGACACACCGGTGTCAATGTGTTCTTTTTTCCATTTCCAGGAGTGTAATTAACGTCGACATAGCAGGACTTTGGAATATATATTGTGTTCGAACTTTATGAATTAGTTCGAAGAGAATGGTCTATTGACACACAATCTACACAGATTTAGAAAACAGCGGTCTTATGAAATGCAACTAGCTCTTTACTCACACGAAGCGTTGATTGTTAATGACAAGGGGTTTCAAATTGGCTCCGAATTTCTAGATTTCCAAAAGGCTTTCGACACTGTACCACACAAGCGGCTTGTAATGAAATTGCGTGCTTATGGAATATCGTCCCACATATGTGACTGGATTCGCGATTTCCTGTCAGAGATGTTACAGTTCGAAATAACTGAAGGAAACTCATCTAGTAAAACAGAAGTGATATCTAGCGTTCCCAAAGTCAGTGTTATAGGTCCTCTGCTCTTCCTGATGTGTGTAAACGATTTAGGAAACAACCTGAGCAGCCGTTTTAGGTTGTTTGCAGATGATGGTGCCATTTATCGTCTAGTAAACTCATCAGAAGATCAAAAAAATTTGCAAAAGGATTTAGAAAAGATATTTGGATGGTACGAAAACTGGTAATTGACTCTAAATACGGAGAGGATGAGGTCATGTACATGAGTACTAAAAGGAATCCTGTAACTTAGATTACACGATAAATCAGTCTAATCTAAAGGCCGTAAATTCAACTAGATACCTAGGAATTGCAGTTAAGAATAATTTAAATTGGGAATTACACATAGAAAATGTCCTGAGGCAGGTAAACCAAGAATTCCGTTTTGTTGGTTGAACACTTAGAAAATGTAACAGATCTAGTAAAGAGATTGCCTACACTACACTTGTTCGTCTTCTTTTGGAGTACTGCTGCGAGGTCTGGGATCCTTACCAGACAGTTCAAAGAAGTGCATCACATTTTGTACTGTCGCGAATAAGCGTAGTGAGTGTCACGGACATGATACAAGATGGTGGATGGACACCTTTAAAACAAAGGCGCTTTTCGTTGTGGCAGAATCTTTTCACGAAATTTCAATCACCAACTTTCTCCTTCGAATACGAAACTATTTTGTTGGAACCGACCTGCATAGGGAGAAACAATCATCATAATAAAATAACGGAAATTAAAGGTCGCACGGAAAAATATAGATGTTCGTTTCTTCCTCACACTCTTAGAGAGCGGAATAATAGACAATTATTTTGAAGGCGGTTCCATAAACCCTCTGCCAGGCACTTCAGTGTGATTTGGAGAGTATCGATGTAGATGCAGATATCGAAGTTGACGAAGTATGTACGAGTGGTTGTCGGTTGAAATAGTTTTGCAGAGGTGGAGAAACTTCCATAGGACAAAGCACCGTTGAAGATTGCCTCTAACGATTCATCTGGAGATCGGAGACCACACACCATTTTTGTGGGGCTCCATAGAAATTCTTGCTTTGGTGAAGACGTTGTTTATAGATTATGGGTTCGAATGTAACTACTCTCGCGGATGTGTAACTTACTGCAGGATTCAATGTGATTATATCAAGCATTTTGAACATTGTGATAACTATAGCGAGTGGATTTTGTGGGAGATTACGTAATAGAAATTTGTAGCAACTGCATAGCTAGAAACGTTATTCTCTTTTATCTCATTTGTGACATGCAAACTGGCCTTTTCTGGAGATATCTATCTATGTCAGACTTAATGTACAAAGTCTTCTTTGTAGTGGTGTCTGCTATTATGAAATACCAGGAGATAAAGAAGAGGAAATACATCACAGAAAAGGGGCATCAAGCATAATCGTGTTCCTATTGATGGAACCAGTCGAATATTCTCCTACGACAGCGAAGGGAGTGCGATACTGGATGAATGGGCACTAATCAGACCTCGTTTCCTCCACAGCAATTTCATATGTTCATTCTATCAAATAGCCACGAGTGAGCAGTAACGTGTGTACGAGAGCAGTTGTGAGATGTGAAATACATAAATACAGCATAGTGATTTGATTGAAAAGAGTGTCTGTCTGCAGAAGGCCAAGGCTTTGTTTGATGTCACGATCCCACACCTTGCCTGTTAGAAATTCTCAATAGAGTCCACTCTCCGCTGATACAAATATTTGTATTGTATTGTATTGTATGTTAACCGGGGGCCTAGAAACGACGGAAAGGCTCCGTCCCCACCGCAGCCGCAGTGGTCCACAACCCCACGACGGCTACCGCAGTCCACTTCACCCCTCCGCTGCCCCGCACCAAACAAAGGGTTATTGTGCGGTTCGGCCCCCGGTGGACCTCCCCCCCCCCCCCAGGGAACGTCTCACATCAGACGAGTGTAATCCCTATGTTTGCGTGGTAGAGTAATGGTTGTGTACGCGTATGTGGAGAATTGTTTACGCAGCAATCGCCGACATAGTGTAGCTGAGGCGGAATAAGGGGAACCAGCCTCCATTCGCCGTGGCAGATGGAAAACAGCTTAAAAACCATCCACAGCCTGGCCGGCCCACCGGACTTCGACACAAGTCCGCCGGGCGGATTCGTGTCGAGGATGAGGCGCTCCTTCCCACTCCAGAAAGCAGTGCGTTAGACCGCACGGCCAACCGGGGGATCCGTTGATACAAATATTTAGTTTTTGATCCTGTGATCATTACTGGAACATGTGTTGAAGGTTAAATAGAATTATTAAGACGACCAACATGGTGAGTAAGGAGTTGGAGATAGGCGTAGTAGTCTCGTGTGTTTGATACAAGGATGATACAAATGCGAAAGTGAATGTGAAGCGTGAGACGAGATTCAGCATTCTTTCACAATCTCGCCTATAATTTGAATGTAAGAGAACAGGCTTTGGGCATAGTACGGCAACTTGCACTTTGACGTAATGTAGCTGCGCATTCAGTAAGCTGATAGTTGTGTTAAAAATTGGAAAATGGCTAGACCATAACAAATGCAAACAACAATAGAAAATATGTCAAGACATTCAGTAAATACAAGATGTTTCACGAATAAAAGGAAATGACGCAAATTTGACTATCATATGAAAGAGAACTTTTTACATATTAAAATACGTCTATAAAAATGACATTACTCTTAGGAGTGACATTTATACCATCTATGTCTATGCTTCACGATCCAGGGAATGTATTACCTTGAAACTGATGTGTTCATGGGCATTAAAAGTAATAAACCAAAAAAATTCCGATTCCTTAAAGAATCGAGCTCGAGTGTATAAAAAAGCTACGAACAGAAGTTTACTTTTAGAGATCAGTTAATGTGTTAAATATTCGGCATTACACATGCGCGCGTGAAAAAGTTTGGGAAAGGTCTGAAATTATGTTTAATCTCTATTGGAAGTTGCTAAGTGGTCTTATTATCACACGCTGGATGACTAATAATTGATTTCCATTTTAAACAAAAGCAACGTCTTCACACATCTGAATGCTTATGAAGTCATATATCCTGAACTGTGTGTCGTACAACGATATAAATTTGCAGGTATATTCAATGGTACATGTGGATATCATGTGAAATTTCTGTTGAAAATGGAGTAAATAGTAAAGAAGTAATAATCTAAAATGTCATTTTAAAATTTACAGAAAGCGATAAACGTTTTCCATTTCATCATGTTATAGGAGTGTGACAGTTAGCAGTTCTGTAAACATTGGAAATTATGTCTAGAGTTTGTTAAGAGCTACAAAGTGCTCTCATTCTGAGAATGAAGTCTTGGTAATTTCCACGACATGAGTCACGCTGTATCAAGACATACACAAAGTTTCTAATTGTAATAGTTGCCCTATTGCATTAAACCTTTAACACAAGCTAGTCATATGCGTCTGTAAGCTGACAACTCCTTGACACCGCTCCGATTCCAGATGCCAACCTGCAGGCGCCGAAGACTACTTCGCAAGTTGTCCCTGCAAAGGGACATATTTAAAATTCTCCGTAAATGTCTCAGTGTCGATGCCCACCATTATCACGCCACAGGTGGGCGTCAAACAGGAGTGCGGATAACGCGTAAGTACCCTCTGTTGCTTCCTGTCACATTCAGATTTCGTCGAATGGTTGTAAACTGTCCCTAACGGTTGCGGCCTGTACACGAGATCAAAAATAGCAGTCGTGCTGCGTCCCATACGGATGCGATCACCTTGAATGGGGATGCAGCCCCACAGGTCCTTAGACTACGGTCGTCAGTAACAGCGTCCTGTTGCCCACAGCACCGCGAACCGTCGTTTCCGACGACAAAATATGTGGCAAATTAGCGCTCCGAGGAAAGGGGTGGTTCCATCTTTATCCCACCCTCTCAGACCTTTTTGAGGCGATTCTGAGCGGCGGTGTGTCTGAAATATATTTCTCGGCCAGCCAAATAAAAACCGCCACGCTTTTGGTTGTAGGCACCTTTGAGCCCAATTTCAAACTAGTACGTCGCGATGGGAGACAATTACACCGTTTCGAAAAAGTGAGCCCTTAATTATGTTGCACAGTGTAGCTACTCGTTTCTCTCAATGTACTGACCATATCTGTTTCTAATCACTGCGCACATGAGATCTTTTGCTGATCGGTCGGTCTCCGCACAAAATCTGTGTGGTATTTTTGGGTCCACCTTGATACAAAATCCTTCGTTTTATCTGCAAACTAATTTCGGTAGTAGTTCACCCTGCATAGTGAGCTTTCTTAATTCTAAAAGCAGATTCATTGTTCGTTGTTATTACACAAATCACAATTTTAAAATGTAGTTTTGATTAGTTGCACTCCGATATTCAAAAAATATAGTTTCGTTTCCTGTTCCTTATATGTCATACCATTAATAACGTGGAACTTCCTGGCAGATTAAAACTGTGTGCCAAGCCGAGACTCGAACTCGGGACCTTTGCCTTTCGCGGGCAAGTGCTCTACCAACTGAGCTGTGAGGACGAGGCGTGAGTCGTACTTGGGTAGCTCAGTTGGTAGAGCACTTGCCCGCGAAAGGCAAAGGTCCCGAGCTAGAGTCTCGGCCTGGCACTCAGTTTTAATATGCCAGGTAGTTTCATATCAACGCACACTCCGCTGCAGAGTGAAAATCTCATTCAGTAATAACGTGTTGTACGTCTTCCTGCCAGATGAGGGAACGCAACAACCAATACTATTTGTGTTTGATTTCGCAGTTTAAAAAACGTTCATAATATTATGGCATCTCGAACTTTCGATACTATTACTAATGTTGCTTTGTATCGAGAAACGTGTATCAGCTTCAAGAGCAGGGCGTCAGTGAAAATCTCCACTCAATACAGTTTTATAACACGAACAAAACCCAAAATACAGACGAAGGTAAGCGGAACACGTTTCTATCAATAAACATTATTGATCATCATCATCATCATCATCATATAAGACTGATTATGCCTTTCAGCGTTCAGTCTGGAGCATAGCCCCCCTTATACAGTTCTTCCATGATCCCCTATTCAGTGCTAACATTGGTGCCTCTTCTGATGTTAAACCTATTACTTCAAAATCATTCTTAACCGAATCCAGGTACCTTCTCCTCGGTCTGCCCCGACTCCTCCTACCCTCTACTGCTGAACCCATGAGTCTCTTGGGTAACCTTGCTTCTCCCATGCGTGTAACATGACCCCATCATCTAAGCCTGTTCGCCCTGACTGCTGCATCTACAGAGTTCATTCCCAGTTTTTCTTTGATTTCCTCATTGTGGACACCCTCCTGCCATTGTTCCCATCTACTAGTACCTGCAATCATCCTAGCTACTTTCATATCCGTAACCTCAACCTTGTTGATAAGGTAACCTGAATCCACCCAGCTTTCGCTCCCATACAACAAAGTTGGTCGAAAGATTGAACGGTGCACAGATAACTTAGTCTTGGTACTGACTTCCTTCTTGCAGAAGAGAGTAGATCGTAGCTGAGCGCTCACTGCATTAGCTTTGCTACACCTCGCTTCCAGTTCTTTCACTATGTTACCGTCCTGTGAGAATATGCATCCTAAGTACTTGACACCGTCCACCTGTTCTAACTTTGTTCCTCCTATTTGGCACTAAATCCGTTTATATTTCTTTCCCACTGACATTACTTTCGTTTTGGAGATGCTAATCTTCATACCATAGTCCTTACATTTCTGATCTAGCTCTGAAATATTACTTTGCAAACTTTCAATCGAATCTGCCATCACAACTTAGTCATCCGCATATGCAAGACTGCTTACTTTGTGTTCACATATCTTATCTAACCCAGCCAGTCTATTGTTTTCAACATATGATCCATAAATAATATGAACAACAGTGGCGACCGGTTGCAGCCTTGTCTTACCCCTGAAACTACTCTGAACCATGAACTCAATTTACCGTCAACTCTAACTGCTGCCTGACTATCGATGTAAAGACCTTTAATTGCTTGCAAAAGTTTGCCTCCTATTCCATAATCTTGTAGAACAGACAATAACTTCCTCCTAGGAACCCGGTCATATGCCTTTTCTAGATCTATAAAGCATAGATACAATTCCCTGTTCCACTCATAACACTTCTCCATTATTTGCCGTAAGCTAAAGATCTGGTCCTGACAACCTCTAAGAGGCCTAAACCCACACTGATTTTCATCCAATTGGTCCTCAACTAATACTCGCACTTTCTTTTCAACAATACCTGAGAAGATTTTACCCACAACGCTGATTAAAGAGATACCTCTGTAGTTGTTACAATCTTTTCTGTTTCCATGTTTAAAGATTGGTGTGATTACTGCTTTTGTCCATTTGATGGAACCTGTCCCGACTCCCAGGCCATTTCAATTATCCTGTGTAGCCATTTAAGACCTTACATTCCACTGTATTTGATGAGTTCCGACTTAATTTCATCCACCCCAGCCGCTTTATCGCAGTGCAATCTATTTGCCATTTTTTCCACTTTCTCAAATGTGATCCTATTTCCATCATCATTCCTATCCCATTCTACCTCGAAATCTGAAACATTACTGATCGCATTTTCACCTACATTGAGCAAATCTTCAAAATATTCCCTCCATCTGCCCAAGGCATCCACAGGATTCACCAGCAGTTTTCCTGACCTGTGCAAAATACTTGTCATTTCCTTCTTACCTCCCTTTCGAAGGCTGCTAATTACACTCCAGAATGGTTTTCCAGCAGCTTGACCCATAGTCTCCAACCTGTTTCCAAAGTCTTCCCACGATTTCTTCTTGGATGCTGCAATTATCTGTTTGGCTTTGTTTCTTTCTTCAACATAACTTTCTCTGTCTACCTGGGTTCTGGTATGTAGCCATTTTTGATACGCCTTTTTTTTCCTTTTACAGGCTGCCTTGACTGTATCATTCCACCAAGCTGTTTGCTTCATCCTACTTTTACACACTACTGTTCCAAGACATTCTTTAGCCACTTCTAGTACTGTGTCCCTGTACCTTGTCCATTCCTTTTCCAATGACTGTAATTGACTACATTCAACTAACTGGTACCTTTCTGAGATCTCTGTTATGTACTTGTGCCTGATTTCCTTATCCTGAAGTTTCTCCACTCTTATCCTCCTACATATGGACCTGACCTCCTGCACTTTCGGCCTCACAATCCCAATTTCACTGCAGATTAAATAATGATCAGTGTCATCAAAGAATCCCCTGAATACACGTGTATCCCTCACAGCCTTCCAGAATTCCTGATCTGTTATTATATAGTCAATGACAGATCTGGTTCCCCTGCCTTCCCAAGTATACCGGTGAATATTCTTATGTTTAAAAAAGGAGTTTGTGATTACTAAGCCCATACTGGCACAGAAATCCAAAAGTTGTTTCGCGTTCCTGTTGGCCTCCATATCCTCTCCAAATTTACCCATAACCTTTTCATACCCTTATGTTCGATTTCCAATCCTGGCGTTAAAATCACCCATGAGCAGAACACTGTCCTTGTGCTTTACTGTAACAACTGCATCACTGAGTGCCTTATAAAAACTATCCATCTTATCTTGATCTGTCCCTTTACAATGCGAATATACTGACACAATCCTAATTTTCTTGCTAGACACTGTCAAATCTATCCACATCAGTCGTTCGTTTACATACCTTATTGCAACTACGCTGGGTTCCATTTCTTTCCTGATGTAAAGCCCTACACCCCATTGTGCTATTCCTGCTTTGACTCTTGACAGGTAGACCTTGTATTCTCCCACTTTCTCTTCTTTCCCACCCCTTACCCGAATGTCACTAACAGCTAAAACGTCCAGCCCCATCTTACTTGCAGCCTCTGCCAGCTCTACATTCTTCCCAGAGTAGCCCCCATTGATATTAATAGCTCCCCATCTTATTACCATTTGTTTGCCAAGTCGTATCTTAGGAGTCCCTGGTTTGTCAGTTAGAGGTGGGACTCCGTCACCTCCAAAGATCCGAGTCATTTTGCTCTGATTGTTGCCAGCATCATATTTAAAGTACCAGGGAAGCAGGTTGCTAGCCTTACTTGCCCCGAATCCCATTGGGTTTTACCCCTAACGGCTGAGGAACTAACCGGTGGATTTGGTAGCCTTTGCCGTATGAGCACAAAGGTGACCACGACTCAGGATATGTCCGAGATTTCCAGTCTTATTCCAAAGTAACTGGTATCCCGACTGTCGGGACCACTTACTTGGCCACTCATACGTTGCCCGTGGTTCATGAACTAGGACATGACTACAGGAACCCACACCATGAACCACATTATTGATTGTTTCCCAAATATGTGAGAAATTTGTTAATAAATTCTTAGTTAGTCGTAGATCCATTATATACATTGAAGAGCCTAATAAACTGATATAGGCATGCTTATTCAAATACAGAGATTAAACAGGCAGAATCCGGCCTTGCGGTCGGCAGTGCCTATATAAGACAAGTGTCTGGCGCGGTTATTTGATCGGTTACTGTATGCTACAATGTCAGATTTTCAAGATTTAATTGCGTTTGAACGTGATCTTATTGTTTGCGCACGCGCGATGGGACACAGTATCCCCGACGTAGCGATGATGTGGGGATTTTCCCGTACGACCATTTCCCGAGTGTATCGAGTACATCAGGAATGGGGTAAATCATCAAATCTCCGACAGTGCTGCGGCCGGAAAAAGATCCTGCAGGAACGGGACCAATGACGACTGAAGGGAATCGTCCAGTGTGTTGTATCAAGCGGATGGAGTGTACGAGCATGGTGACAACCTCATGAATCCATGGGCCCTGCATGTCAGCAGAGGACTTTTGAAGTTGGTAAAGGCTCTGTAATGGTGTGGGGCGTGTGCTGTTGGAGAGGTATACTTCTAGATACGACTCTGACAGATGACACATCCGTAAGCATCCTGTCTGACAACAGCATCCATTCATGTCCACTGTGAATTCCGACTGACTTGGGAAATTCCAGCAGGATAATGCAGCACGCCACAGGTCCGGAATTGCTACAGAGTGGCTGCAGGAACACTCCTCTGAACTTAAACACTTCCTCTGACTACCAAACGCCGCAGACACGATCATTATTGAGCGTATGTTGGATGCCTTGGAACGTGCTGTTCAGAAGAGATCTCCGTCCCCTCGTACTCTTACGGATTTATGGACAGCCCTGCAGGATTCATGATGACAGTTCCCTCCAACACTTCTTCAGACATTAGTCGAGTCCATGCCATGTCGTGTTGCCGCACTTATGCGTGCTCGCGGGGGCCCTATGCGATATTACGCAGATGTACCAGTTTCTTTGGCTCGTCAGTATATTACATTATAGGTATTGGTAAGATGTGAGAAACAAAGCTGGAACGGGCGCGTAGCTAATCATTGACTCCAGGCTCAGCACTACGCCTGGGTGTGCCCCAGTACTGACGCTGTATGCTATCCCTGAGTGTGATTCATTCGTGCTAGCCAGCTTAATATCTTAAAGTAGGCCAAACCGTGGCAATAATATTGAAGTTGCAAAGATGAATTTATTTAAAATTACGTGATAGCCCATAGACTAATTAAACTCTTGCCACCTACGGCTCAACCACTCGTACAAATCTTTTGTACCAGTTGAACAATGTTGGCGTCATGTTTGTAACAAAAAATCAACAAATATAAGAAAAGAATTCAAAGTTTGGCATAAATTTCCTGAAAATACGTGAGAACACAACACATGCTGTCTTTCCAAAATACTTGTGATACTATGCACCACCAAAAGAGAATGACAATCTGATGACAACGCGGTGACAAAATTTACATTTAAAAAATAAATGAAAGAAATCTGTAAGGATGATTCCGGATTCTGGACAATCAAGACAGAAGTTACAAGTAACTAATAAAGTTGCAGACTGGTGAGCAATCATCCGGGTGACGGCACTTTAAATGAACGTCTGATCATCAATAATGACGTTTTGCGTGATTTTGATAAATCGCGGAAGGTAAAATCTATGGAGTGGTTTCATTGAAAAGAGGAAGACAAATTTGTTTCCTCATCCTCCCCCGATTCCGGTTTGTACTCCGTCATTAATGACGCGAAGATAATTCCAAATATATCTTCTTTACTCTGCTTCGGAACCATGTTTGTTGTTGCTTCGAACGATCGCATCAACAGAAGCAGCAACTCAGAGACAATATGATTCTACTAGTTAATAATTTGTTCTTCGTGTTTGTAGATTACCTTCGCCTGTCTCTTCGACCACAAAATCGCAGTTAAAAACTCTATCGCTCAGGTAGTAATATTCTCTATAATAAACATCAAACTCCGTCCAACGCTTCTGTCTTACTTTATTATTCAAACAAAAAGCGTAGGTACTTGGAGGTCTAGTCTGACACAGGGCTACACTAGACAGAGGGCTGCAACCCGCAGCATGGACCACTTAGTTACTGGAGGAGACACTGCCAACGGATAGTACTACCGTATCTGCATGAGAACAAGCAGTTGAGATACTGCTGCGTCTGTAGTTCGAGTCGCGAATCTCAGGCATGGATCAACACAGATGCGGAGCACTTGCTTTAGCCCGTAAAGTTGCTGAGCTAAATTACGACTCCCGCTCTGTAACCAGGTCTCTGATATCTCTGCCTCTGGCATTTCGCCCAACTGCAGAAATAGTTGGCGTCCGCCGCTCTACTTTATGGAGGAACGGCGGAGACTGGCGGTGGATTGTTTTCTTGAAGGGCAGGACGTTTCGATAAGACCTTTACAACTTTGCAACTGTATGCAGGTTTATTACGACAACTCATAGAGCTGTTTCTAGTCTCATGCTTTATAAAAATACATTACTTAGCTTCTATATTAATAGGAAATTGCGGAGGAAGCTGAAAGGATCACGCTTCTGTGAAAGCCTTGTAATTGTTTTCGGTATTCCTTTTATTTCACTTCCTCACTACTGTTCCCTCACCATTTAACTTCAGTCGAAAAATAGCATTCACATCGCATATAGATTATTCATGGGCACAAATACAGTATATATGCTTATCCTACTAAAACTGGTCAATCGTATGCTGTTCCCAAACATCCTTTTGTATAACTAAAACCAATTTTACTTAAGCTGGCTAATTTTATAACTGCAGGAGACCAAAGGGATTTTTAGCAAGTAGCTCTAGTTTGTTGTGTTGTGAAACCATTTAGTTATGGTAGTTGGATGCTTATTTAATTTTGTAGGATTTTTAATGGCATATATATGGACTATTGAGAGGAAGATGTAATTTAAATTTTCTTAATTCCAAATCCCAGTATTCGCCTTACGACTCCCCGCTGACGGAAAAACCTCTCGGTCGAAAAAAACCCAAATAGGATTGGTTGCCTGTTGTTCTGACTTGTATATCTTCATATTACCTTAGTGGCCTCGATATAATGACACTGCGATCTTGGAATTTTGTTTATATGCAGAATTTATGTCTAATTACGTAGAACACGAAAAATTTGAAAATGTAGTCCAAGTAGAGAATTTTGTCTGGTTCTGTATGAGCTGACTGAAATGCTATTACTCAATAATGTGTTTTTATATACATCTGTGCTCCAACCATACCCGATAAATATATCAATAGTCCGTGATTTCTTCCAAATAAATGATTATTCTTTTTACTGCAAAAGAAAAGGAGGTCTCGAAACCTTATGTTTTATCTGGTTACTTACTCATGAATGTATATGTTGTTCACTTTTGCCGTCAATGTTTTTCGATGCCCAAATATATATGCAAAGAAGTCTCTCCTAACTCGTGATTTATGAAGTCTCGGCGCCGATCTTGTTTTTAGGCGAATATACACTAAAATAAATTTTCACGCTCTTGGGCAACAAATTGGCTTGAATCAAACAGATTCTTCTGAAAAGTACTCCGAGCAGTGTATAGAAGAGGGGGAATATCTTCAGTTTGCTCACAATCGCCGATTTTCAGTTTATGTGATCGCAAGGCCCGATATATAACTGTAGGGACGTAAAGGTACTAAGTGTTCACAAAAGTGTTACGGAGTGATCAATCATTTCTCACCATAATTCAGTTTTCACATTCATCCGTCATTTAAAGCTCAGAGATCAGTTCCTCTATGTTTATGAATTACTAACAGAAAATCAACATCTTTAATAAACTAGAATCACACATTCTCTACTCCACATCTACAACCCGCTGTTACAAAAAGGTGATTCGTTAAAATCGTCGTTGTTATCAATCGATTTTGAGAAATTCTCACACCATTACTCTCCCTCTATGTACTCCTTGTTCTTCAACTGTCCGTTCTTCTGACTTTACAGGAACACTGACTGATATCTGTGAGCGTACGACGCGGAAAATAGAAAATACACGAGTACGCCACTTATTTTCATGCCAATTTGCATAATTTGGGTATTGGAGACAGCATTAATTTAAGGAAAACATAGTTTAAAACTTAAATACGTGGAAATGCCATCACAGGCTTTCTGATTCACTCAACTTGATCTGTTTCTGCCACAAGCCGCTTAATTTGCCTTGTGTAAGTGAATTTAAGTGGGATGCTTGATTTGTTGTTTTTGTGTCGGTGATGCCGATGAGAAATGGGGGAACCAAAACCAGCCACAAAACCAGTTACTCTTAAATAGCACAAAGACAGTCGCTAACCTGACGTATGCGCTGCGCGTTAGGCGGCATTTGTATGCCAGTTTAAGGTTTGTTCCCCGGCTTGATTGACAATGAGAGTCTGTATTAATTTGTTCGTCTTGACTTCAGGCACACCACTGTGATATTTTGTAAATAGTTATCGTCTGTAATCGGTGTGTGTTTGAATCTATTTGTGCTGTGTGTGTAGAAAGTATGGGACCTGCCGAATTCTAAAGTGAAGAGGTTTCGAAACTATAATTGTTACCGAAGTTTGTTGAATATCTCCAGGATATAGTAGTCAATAATTCTGAAGGAGGAGCTAGGAGCTGCATTGGAGAGCACTGCTCAACTGGAACTTAAAATCGAAACGGAGACACTGTCCTGTGAGGCGGCAGAAAGTTTTGGCAATGCAAGTAAGTCCAGTGAGGACATAGGCTTACAATAAGTCTTGCAAGCTATGAACCGCAATGTTTGCTAGCGTTAAGCAAGACTCAGACGCAAGGTTTTTAACGACGAACCAAAATCCACAGTGATCATAGAATATCTTCAGTGAAATGCGAACTTAATAAACCTCTTTTCAATCTAAATCTACATACATACAGTCCACTGTACGGTGCATAGCGGAGGGTACCCTGTACCACTACTAATCGTCGCCTTTCCTGTTCCGCTTTCAAAAAGAGTGAAGGGAAATCTACTGCCTATATCCCGTCGTATGAGCTTCAATTTTGGTTATCTTATCTTCGTGGTCCTTACGCAAAATATGTGTTGGCTTAGATGAATCGGTCTGCAATCAGCTTCAAATGCTGATTTCCAAAATTTTCGCAATAGTGTCGCTCGAAACAAAAGTTGCTTTCCCTCCGTGGATTCCCATTTCGATTCCCGAAGATTCTCTGTAAAACCTGCGTGTCGTTCGGACCTTTCAGCAACGAATCTAGCAGTCAGCGTCTGAATCGCTTCGATATCTTCCTTTTATCAGATCTGGTAGAGATCCCAAACACCCTAGCAGTACTCAAAAACAGGTCACACTGGCGTCCTACATGCTGTCTCCCTTACAGATGAACCACTCTCCTGGAATTCTCCCACTAAACCGAAGTCGATCATCGGCCTTCCTTACCACTATGCTCGTTCCATTGCATTTCGCTTTGCAACGCTACGCCCAGACATTCAAACGACGTGACTGTATCAAGCATAATACAGAATATTACAAGTGCTGTTTCCAGACACTGCGGTTTTGTTTTTGTTACTCATCCACATTAATTTATATTCTTCTACACTCAGAGGTAGCTGCCATTCATCACACCAACTAGAAATTTTGTCTATTTCATAAGGAATACCCCTACAGTCACTCAACTTCGGCACCTTACTGTACGCCACAGCATCGTCAGTAAACAACCGCAGGTTGCTGCCCACCCTGGTTGCCGGATCATTCATGTATATAGAAAATAATAGTGGTGTATCACACTTCCCTGTTGTCTCCAGTGAACACTCGCCTTCGAGGACAACATACTGGGTTCTATTATTAAAGAAGTCTTCGAGTCACTATCATGTCTGTGTAGCTATTCCATACGCTCTTACCTTCGTTAACAGCCTGTATTGGACCACCGTGTCAAATGCTTCGCGGAAACCTAGATTCATGGGATCTGCTGTTGCTCTTCATCCATTGTTCGCTGTATGTCATTTGAGAAAAGGGCAAGCAGAGTTACGGAAAAGCGATACTTTGTAAAACAGTGCTGATTCGTGGATACAAGCTTGGTCTCAAGGAAATTTGTTGTATTACAACTGAGAATACGTTCAATCAGCGAACCAATGTTAGAGATAGTGGTCTGTAATATTTCGGTTCCGTTCTTTTACCCTTCTTACTGACTGGAACCACTTGCGCATTTTTCTAGTCGCTTGGGTCTTTACGCTGGGCAAGACATTTGCGAAAAGTGGAAGCTAAGTAAGGGGTGCTTTTTTCAACTCTTTCTGTTATTTATGCTCGCAGGTGATGCTTATTACTATGCCATCCAAACGGGAGTCTGTTGGATGGTCAAACGGCGACATGTTGCTATGAATCGCCTGCGTGAACGACTTCCTAAGCACGAAATGTAAAACTTCGGCTTTCGTTTTTGCTACCTTCAAGTGCCACACCAGACTAGTCCCTAGTGATCAGATGGAAGGCTGTTAACGCTTAGAGGATGATGTAGAAAAGCTGTGCAGTTACTGTAACGTCAGTTTTCCAGTACTGGAGAATCACCGTATTGAGCAGATGATTTAACGCACAGGCACAGGCACAGTGTAAAAAATATTCTCTAGAAAAGCGCTTATTTCGGGTACAGGTACAAAGTGTGGCAGATCATAAAGGCCTGGAAGCCAAGTAAACTGAAGGATTAAATGACGTTAAGCAAAATGCAGAGAAATGTGCCGGTTTACTGGAGTCCGTCTCATGTTCTGGTAAGAGAATGTCAGTGGAAAATGTGCCTGTTAAATTTAAGAATTTTTCACTCCGTACATTTTTTCTAGGATTTTGGAAAGTTTTTTAAAATTTAGTTATTGGAATGAAAAGGAGAAGAAATCGTTTATCAAAAGTAATGCAAGTGACAAAGCCTTTCCTTGGGCAGCAGTAACTGCTGACGCCTGCCAAACAGTTAAGGAGATTAAAGCTAAGTTGCTTTTGAAGTACTAGCAAGGAAATGTCAGCAGGCCGAGATTTACGTCCATACCCTTGGGAGTCCAACGGGATTGTTTTCCTTTAATGGGTCAGTTTATTACTGTATTATATCAGAATTATCTAGAAATTGATAACATAAAACTTGTTCACATTTATGTGTACTTTCTGTGGGGTTATTTTAGTGAAACAATAAAGGAAGCATTGAACAGTTTGTGCAATACACACTGTTACAAAATGATTCGTCTGGTTGGTCATATTCGTGTCTTTCAGGCAGTCATCAGTAACTTGTGATTTGAAGTCACAGGGTTGGCGTAATGGCAGTCATCAGCAAGTTGTGATTTGAAGTCACAGGATTGGCGCAATGGGAACTCGCATTACATAGAAACCAGAGTTATGTCACCATGGAAGAAAGAGAGTTTCCAGTGGCGTTGGAACAAAAGGGGAGGTTTGTGCAGGCACAAGCTGTCCCCAGCACGCCAGTCGGCAAAGGTGTAGCGCCAAGATCGATAGTAGGCGCTGGATCAAGCGCCCCCATCATGGGAGAAGCCAGAGACACACCAGCAAGCAACAGGCCGCCAACGTCCTCTCGACGGCGTGAATTTAGGCCCACTGCCACTTACTGGACTCACAGACTCACTCTTTTCAGTTTGGTGTCTGTCAGTATCATCACAGAGCGGGCTCATTTCACATCACAGGCTATGAAATTACATAAAAACTAAAGAATTACTCCTGAACAGGTCTTGGAAGGCCCAACGGTACTGACCGGCCGCCGTGTCATCCTCAGCTCATAGGCAACACTGGACGTGGATTTACATGTGGTCAGCACATTGCTGTCCTGGCCGTGTATTAGTTTCTGAGACTGGAGCCGCTACTTCTCAATCAAGTAGCTCCTCACTTTTCCTCACAACGGCTGAGTGCATCCCTCTTGCCAGCAGCACTCTTCAGGCAGGATGGTCACCCATACAAATGCTAGCCCAGCCCGACAACTCTTAACTTTGGTGATCTGACGGGAACCGGTGTTACCACTGCGACAAAGCCGGTTGCTTACGACATTAAATAGCGGCCATATCAGTGACCATAGTGGGATTTGCACTTTACCTGCAGTGAGACTAAAGTTTGTAATAGCAAGGTTACCGATATTGTCTGCAAGAGGACTATTACTGATGAGCTTGTAAGACACAACATGGACTCTATTCTAGTTAAGTAAATGGTCATGTAGATAAAGAACCTTGTTATTCGACATGATCATTTATGTTGTAGAAAGAGGATAACACACTCTCCCCCCCCCCCCCCCCCATTAAATAACCTCTCCCTTGGTTGCTTGTAGTACAAGTTAGCTACGGAAACGGTGATAAATACGTTGGCGGGAGAACAATTGGACATTATGAGAAGGACAATTCTGTCAGTCTTGAAATAGGAGATGTAGTTGTAATTTCTATGAAATCTTTCGTATGTGTGCAATTAAGTTGCAATAAGAGGTTGAGCAACTGCATGGTTGGTATCTATCCTCCTCCTTCAGCGTACTGTTATTTGATCGCGGAATTCTATTTAATTCTTTTCGCTGCTAGCCATTGTTGAGGAAAGTCTGCTTCAGATGTTTTAATTCGGTGTTTAGGTGTTCCGGTGCCAAATTATTTGGCTGTCGTTAGGTCTTTTATTGACAATCCTCTTCTGCTGTGAATGATACTTGACGTTCTTACGTGAATATCTGACTTTCCGAAAAGCTTCATTTTCTAGCTTTCCGTTGGTATGGCTCATAATCAAAATATCCAAAGATATTCCATTGACATCTTTTAATTCCGTTACAGAATGGATTTTTGGATTCATGTTATTTAGAGACCATAAGGATTCGAAATTCCTGGCAGGTTAAAACAGTGTGCCGGACCGAGACTCGAACTGGGGACCTTTGCCTTTCTCGGGCAAGTGCTCTACCATCTGAGGTACCCAAGCACGACTCGCGCCCCGTCATCACAGCTGACGGAAAATAAAAGCTGTGAGGTCGGGTATGTATGATAACTAGTTTTAATATACTATACAGCACTTAACTGAGCATAATTCGAAATATTTACAAATCGAATAAAACAACAAGTTTACTGTTTCACCAGCCACTGATTTATTTATATCCACACCCTGTTTCGAACGTTTTAACCTCCAACATCAGGTGGTTTTATACGTGTTGGTACGACATATGTGTATGTTGTGGTACGATTTTGTGGTAACGCGTGGAACTGTCTAGTGGAGAAGAAAGAAACTATTTCAGAACATGGTTTTGAGGAAGTTTTTGGCTAAAGCTGAACGTATATCTGAAGTTGAAAATTAACAACTAAAATAGAATACCTTCACCTTTACCTATACGTTTAGTTTTAGTCAAAAACCTTCCTCAGAACCACGTTCTGAAATAGAACTTTGTTTGTTCAGTAGACAGTGCCAGAAGTTACCCCAAAATCGTAACAGAACACTCACATAGATCATACTAACACCTGTAACCACCTGGTGATGGAGGTTTAAATCTACGAAACGCCTTGCGGATATGGATAGATCAGTGACTGGTAACATTAAACTTACTTCATTCGATATCAATAACAGTCACGGTAAAGGATAACTTAAAACATTGGCATTTACGGTTAAGCATTTACAAATGCTGCACAAAAGACAACCTTATGTCTAACAACAACAAAAACTGTAGAAAATGGCAGAAACTGCTTTTGGTGCGCTTTAGAGAGCATTCTAAAGCATTACTGTGACGTACTGATCAAACAGCATCATGTGTTCCTAGGTACATATGCTGTAGGTACGCCACTTGGCCTTGCAGATAGGAAGAGGATAGCTACTTCGAAATGTGGTGTTAGAAAAGAATGTTGACGATTACGTGAATAGATCGCATAAGTAATCCGGAGGTACTGATTAGAATTTGGATGTGTGTGTGGGGGGGTAATTATGTTTTGGGGCAATCCGACTGAAATTAGTGATAGGTTGATAGGACACTTCCTGAGGAATCAAGTAGCGGTCAGTTTGGTAAGCGAGGTAGGTATGTGGGAGGTAAAGGTAGGAGAGAGAGAGGGAGATGAGGGGGGTGGTTGACTACAGTGAGCACGTTCAGACAGAATGGATGTAGGTCGCAGTAATTACGCAAAGAGATGCAGGGCCTCGATCAGGAGAGCTGACTGAACAACGGGGAAACAAGAATATCGGTGGAGACATAGCGACATTATTTATAGAAAATACCGATCCAAGTTAGAAGGAAGAAGTGATGATGACTCATCATAAACTTAATCGCACATGGTACCACCTGACGTCTCAGATAAAAAGAGTTTAACTGATGCTTGTTATCTGTAACGTCAAGTGGTAACATTTGTGCGACACAAACGAAAGTTCGTGGACGTTTTTCTACATCTGAAAGATGGCGTCTATTCAGATTTCTCTCTAGTCGCATCAGAATGGTGCTAGCAGCAATATTATGAGGATGCAGTTCGGGTTTACTTTAAATGCACGTTGTAGCGGTCATGAACGTTAGCTACCTTTGAGATTGGAGTTGGCAGTGGTGGCCACGGGAATGTACAGTCGCAGGAAGATCAGGCTACGGGCAGCCAGGTGGCACATCCGAGGCGGAAGATCATCGTGTCTGGCGTATGTCTCTGGTGTATCGTACTTCATCTGCAGCGGCAGTTCGAGCAGCAGTTGGCAGGACAGTGACGCAATGGCCTGCTATAAATCTGTTGGTTCAAGGACAGCTCCAATCCAAACGCCCAGTAGAGTGCATTCCACTGACTCCAAACCATCGCCGTTAGCGACTTCAGTGGTGTCAAGCGAGAGGTCACTGGAGGACTGGGTGGAGGTCTGTTGTGTTTGCTGATGAAAGCTGGTTCTGCCTCGTTGTCAGCGACGGCTGTGTGTTGGTTACAAGGAGGTTACAAGGGCCTGCAACCAACCTGTCTTAAGTGCTAGACACACTGGGCCTGCACCAACAGTTATGGTCTCGGGTGCGGTTTGTATGGCGGAACTGCAAATACGTACGTCAGACTGGTTATCCGACATGTAGTACCACTTTTCGTGAACAGGATTTCAGAGTGATTTTCCCAACAGAATAAGGCTGCTCCACGTACCGCTGCTGTAACCCCCATGTTCTACAGACCGTCAACATGTTCCTTTGGTGTACTCGATCACCAGACCTGTCCAGTTTGTCACATGTGAGACATCATCGAACGACAACTCCAGCGTTATCTACAACCCGCATTAGCCGTCCCTGTATTGGTCAGCCAAGTGTAACAGGTATGTAACTCCATCCCACGAACTGACATCTGGCCCCTGTACAACACAGTGCGTGCACGTTAACATGCTTGCACTCAGCATTCTGGCGGTTCACCTGTTACTAACGTACCAGTATTTTACATTTACATAGCTTATCTCTCGCGCTGTTAATCACTTAAATATGTTACTTAGACAAATGTACTCCCTTTATTTCATTACACTGTATAAAGTATTTTTTGGTGTTGCGATATTTTTTCCGTCAGTGTTCTTGATCTGAAGATATCTACACAGCAACTGAAATCGATCTGCAATAAACAGGTTCAAAATTCACGAGCTATGCTGTCTCATTAATACGTTCTTGCAGTACGCTGTTCCTGATGCAAACAAACTTGAAAAAATATCGATATTGGCGATCTAAAGATTCTGGTGGCCATTTGCATCCACAGTCCTCTTAACCAAAAGACAATCGTGTCCACACTCGCTATTACACAGAAGGGAACTCAGTGTCCTTGCAGTCTACTCTGGTTGTGGTGGTGTGGATCCCTTTGCCGCCCCCGACTACCCCCACGCGCCACGTGTGCTCGCCTTGACCCCGCAGCAGCCATCCCGGCCGTCGCCATGGCAACCGCCGCGGGCAGCCACGCCCTGCACGCCGCCCATCTACGCCGAGCGATTGCGGCTGACTCTGTCCTGTGGTTCAGAGTGTCGGAAACCTACTGTGCACCCAAGCAGTCTAATTATGCCAAGTATGAAACTGATGTTACACAATGAACGAGTTTTATTTCTGCAGCTCAGTGTGCACTGACTGGAAACTTCCCGGTAGCTTAAAACTGCTACCCGGATCGGGAATCGAACCTTGATTTCTTATGTCGGAAAATGATGCTGACACTCTGCAGCTAACCAGACGATAGAAACATGGCACTCTGGTAAGATAGTTATATATTTTGTGATGAGATTTTTCACATTTATTATTTGCAAGTTATCGCCAGTATGAATATATTAGTGTTTAAACTGTTGTGCTTTACATATTTAAATTACACATTGAGATTATAAACAGTTCTGACACCTAAAGGTTATCTATAACGTATGATATAAATTGGTTCTTACAAAATTCGCTGGTATAAATTTGTTCTTTTACCACTTTCAGCCTACCATAAGGAATTTCGTTTTCATAGCATTAGGGAATGCACATTTGTTTACTTGATGTTACGTTTTGGATGGTGTTACTCCCTCTTGAATGTTATCAACTGTTCAAAGTTTTTATGAACTACCACAGCAAGGTCATAGGTAGCAAATTAATAGAGAGAAGAGCTGCTCCTATTCAACATTTTGCGAGGCATCTTCTTCTGTTTAACAACCTTCCTTCTCACATGTGAAGTCCCATGACCATCGAATCGTAAGATTCCAAAACCCATCACCTGGTCAATGTGAAATATACTGAAACGACCTGACTGTACCTGAAGAATACTGTTGTCAGACTACGAAGACAATGCTTTAACGGAGATAAATAAACAACAGAGAGGAAAAACAAAAAAGATTCTTTCCTGGTGCAGCTATTGCAGTGTTTTGACCGTTTATGTACTTTTTGATCACTACCTACATACATACTGTTTGTGTATGTGAATTAGATACTTCCTACAATATTCTCAATAGTTTTTAAAAGATGTAGTTCATAACAAAGGCCGGCCAGTGTGGCCAAGCGGTTAAAGGCGCTACAGTCTGGAACCGCGTGACCGCTACGGTCGCAGGTTCGAATCCTGCCTCGGGCATGGATGTGTGTGATGTCCTTAGGTTAATTAAGTTTAATTAGTTCTAAGTTCTAGGGGACTGATGACCTTAGAAGTTAAGTCCCATAGTGCTCAGAGCCATTTGAACCATCATAACAAAGTTGTGTGACACCAGTGGGTTGCTAATAATAATATTGATGGTTAAATAATAGCAGAAATAGTATAAATGTTGTGTGTTAGAAGTAATATCAACTGAGATGGTACATGCTTATGTATTGGGGAAAAATTAAGAAAATTTTGAATTGAAAAGGAAGAATAACTAGTAAACGAGCATTGGAGCATTTCGTTTTCTCTCCACCCTATCCATCACAATTTTCGGTGGTAAAAAGCTTTCGGGATGGTGTCGGGACAGTTTGTTCCACCCCCATGTACGAGTCATGATGTGTGACGTCCTCTCTCCGACGCACAACTGCTCCACCCCACCGTTATTGTATGTAACACCACTAATATTCAGGAATAAATGCCTAGCTCTGTAGCTTGTGAACACTTGCCAGCCCAGGGTACATTACTGAAGGGGTGCAGAGCCTGTACCCAGTTGGCACCAGTTCAACATGAAGGTCAATAAATGCCAATGTGGCCATATGGGACCACTCGACTACGTCTTTTTACCTGTAACGGAATTAGTGAACCTTACAAGACAAAACAACTTTTACACCAACTTATAAGAATTTGATGAACTGGATGTTGTGCCGGCGTGGGGATAATACTGTAATACTGTGAGTTCTGTGTCCTCTGACGTTATGTTGTTAGTTGCACACGCGCTTTCTGTGACAGATGATTTCATTTACATAATCCCTATTTACATCGTCTGCGACACAAGTTTTCACTTGCCAGCGCATCCTCGTTAAGAGCACATTCAATGCTGCATGATTATGCTGGGGGGACTGGAAACATATTTACCACTCTTATGTCGGAAAATCATGCTGACTACTTTATTTGTTATACATTTGAGTCTCGAGTCTTCTGACTGGTTTGATGTGGCCACTCACGAATTCCTCTCCTGTGCCAATCTCTTCATCTCTGAATAGCACTTGCACCATGTGTCTTCAATTACTTGCTTGATATATTTCAATCTCTGTCTTACCCTACAGTTTTTACCCTCCATAGCACCACCGAGTACCATGGAAGTTATTTCCTGATGCCTTAACATTACCCTGTCTCTTCTTGTCAGTATTTTCGGCATATTCCTTTTCCCTCTGATTCTGCGCAGAACCTCCTCATTCCTTACCATATCAGCCCAACCAATTTTGAACATTCGTTTGTAGCACCACGTCTCAAATGCTTCGATTCTCTTTTGTGCCGGTGTTTCCACAGGCCATGTTTCAGTACCATACAATGCTGTGCTCGGAACGTACATTCTCAGAAATCTCTTCCTCAAATTAAGGCCTATGTTTGACGATAGTACGTTTCTCTCGGCCAGGAATGCCCTTTTTGACATTACTGGTCTGCTTTTGATATCCTCCTTGCTCCGTCCGTCGCTGGTGACTTTGCTGCTTATGTTTTAGTATTTCTTAACTTCCTGATGATAAGATTCTCACTGTCCTATTTTGTGCTACGTATCATTACCTTTGTCCTTCTTCAGTTTACTGTCAGTCCATAGTCTACACTCATTACACTGTTCATTCCATTCTGCAGATCATGTAATTCTTCTGCACGTTCACTGCGGATAGAAATGTCATCAGAAAATCGTATCATGGATATCCTTTCAAGGCCGGCCGGAGTGGCCGAGCGGTGTTCGGTCAGCGGACTACGTACCCTCTGTAATAAAAAAAACTGAGTTAATCGATCATTAACGAACTTAATCAGATGTCTTACGACGTCCGCCCCGAGCAGATACAACGAACAAAACCGAACAAAATGAGATTAAAGAAAAAAAAAAGCGGTTAACGGCGCTACAGTCTGGAACAGAACGACCACTACGGTCGCAGGTTCGAATCCTGCCTCGGGCATGTATGTGTGTGATGTCCTTAAGTTAGCTAGGTTTAAGTAGTTATAAGTTCTAGGGGACTTATGACCACAGCAGTTGAGTCCCATAGTGCTCAGAGCCATTTGAACCATTTTTTTTTTATCCTTTCAACCTGAATTTTAATTCACTTATCTCCCTCTTTGCTTCTTCGATGTATAGCTTGAACAGTAAGGGCGGAAGACTACATCTTTGTCTTACAACCTTTGTAATCCGAGCACTTCGTTTTGTCCTTCCACTCTCATGATTCCATCTTGATTCTTATACATATTGTATAGTACTGGTCTTCAGAATTTCGAAATTAGTGGACCATTTGACATTGTCGAAAGATTTTTCCAGGTCTACATATCCTATGAACATGTCTTGATATAACTTCCATTATCAATCGGAACGGCAGACTTGCCTCTCTGGTGCTTTTACGTTTCCTGATGACAATCCGATCGTAATCTAACAAAGCCTCAGTATCTTGCACTCTTCTGTAAACTACTCTTGTCAGGAACTTGAATGCATGTGCTGTTAAGCCGATTGTGAGATAAATTCTCGCAATTGTCACCTCTTGCACTCTTCGGATGATATTTTCCTGAAATTCAGATGATATATTTCCATTCTCACACATTCTACACACCAACTTCTGTTACATCAGACAGATTTTCCCCCTCATGGATGCTTTCAGTGTACTCTTTCCACCTATCCAATCTGTCCTCCTCTTTAGAAGTGAAATTCACTTTGTACTCTTAATGTTATCATCCTTGCTTTTAATTCCACCGAAGGTTGTTCTGACGTTCCTATATGCTGAGTCAACTCTTTCGACAATCATTTCTTTCTCGATTTCTTCACAGTTTTGATGTAGCCACACCATCTTAGCTCCTCTGCACTTTCTATTTATTTTATTCCTCAGCGACTTGTATTTCTGTATTCTTGAATTTCCCTGGGCATTTTTGTACATCCTCCTTTCATCGATAAACTGAAGTATTTCTTATGTTACCCATGTTTTCTTCGTAGTTACCTTCTTTGAACCCATGTTTTTCTTTTCAGTTCTGTGACTGCCCTTTTTAGAGATGTTCATTCAACTCTACTGCCTACTGAGCTGTTCTTTATTGCAGTATCTTAGCCTTGGGGAACTTCAAGCGTATCTCTTTATTCCTTAGTACTTCGGTATCCTACTTCTTTGCGTATTGGTTCTTCCTGTCTAATCTCTTAAACTTCGGCCAAGTATTAATCACTACTAAATTGTGATCTGAATCTGTATGTGCTTTTGGGCACACCTTGCAACCCAGTATTTGATTTCGGAATCACTGCCTGACTTTTTCTACATCTACATCTACATCTACATCTACATCTACATCCATACTCCGCAAGCCACCTGACGGTGTGTGGCAGAGGGTACCTTGAGTACCTCTATCGGTTCTCCCCTCTATTCCAGTCTCGTATTGTTCGTGGAAAGAAGGATTGTCGGTATGCCTCTGTGTGGGCTCTAATCTCTCTGATTTTATCCTCATGGTCTCTTCGCGAGACCAAGTATAGCTCTTCCTCCTACGATTCTTGAACAGGGAATTCGCTATTACTAACTGAAATTTATTACAGAACTCAATTGGTCTTTCTCCTGTCTCATATCTTGTCCCAAGTCCATATTCTTCTGTAACCGTTTCTTCTACTCCTTCCCGTACAACAGCATTCCAGTCCCCCATGACTATTACATTTTCATCCCCCTTTACATACTGTATTACACTTTCAATATCCTCATACTCTTTCTCTACCTCTTCATCTTCAGCTTGCGACGGCGGCATGCATACCTGAACTATCGTTGTCGGTGTTTGTTTGCTGTCAGTTCTGATGAGAACAACCCTGTCATTAAACTGGACACAGTAACACACTGTGTCCTACTTTCCTATTCGCAACGAAGTCTACTCTCGTTATACTATTTTCTGATGCTGTAGACATTATCCTATACTCATCTGACCAGAAATCCCTGTGTTATTTCCATTTAAATTCACTGACCCCCACTATATACATATACAGGGTGTTACAAACAGGGACGGCCAAACTTTCAGGAAACATTCCTCACACACAAATAAAGAAAAGATGTTATGTGGACATGTGTCCGGAAAGGCTTAATTTCAATGTTAGAGCTCATTTTAGTTTCTTCCACCTATGTTCAATGGAGCACGTTATCATGATTTCATACGGGATACTCTACCTGTGCTGCTAGAACATGCGCATTTACAAGTACGACACAACATGTGGTTCATGCACGATGGAGCACCTGCACATTTCAGACGAAGTATTCGTACGCTTCTCAACAACAGATTCGGTGACCGATGGATTGGTAGAGGCGGACCAATTTCATGGCCTCCACGCTCTCCTGACCTTAACCCTCTTGACTTTCATTTATGGGGGCATTTGAAAGCTCTTGTCTACGCAACCCCGGTACCAAATGTAGAGACTCTTCGTGCTCGTATTGTGGACGGCTGTGATACAATACGCCATTCTCCAGGGCTGCATCAGCGCATCAGGGATTCCATGCGACGGAGGGTGGATGCATGTATCCTCGCTAACGGAGGACATTTTGAACATTTCCTGTAACAAAGTGTTTGAAGTCACGCTAGTACGTTCTGTTGCTGTGTGTTTCCATTCCATGATTAATGTGATTTGAAGAGAAGTAATAAAATGTGCTCTAACATGGAAAGTAAGCGTTTCCGGACACATTTCCACATAACATATTTTCTTTGTTTGTGTGTGAGGAATGTTTCCTGAAAGTTTGGCCGTACCTTTTAGTAACACCCTGTATAGAATGAGCCTTTGTATTTCTTTTTCCAGATTTTATAGCTTGCCAACCACGTTCAAGTTCCTTACATTCCAAACTCCGTCTCGTAGAAGGTTATCGTTTCGGTGGTTATTCAATCTTTTTCTCATGGTGACCTCCTCTTTGGCTGCCCTAATGTTCTCTAATTCCCTTACGGGCGTTATAGGTAAAACCGATATATTCGAATGTTCTCACATGGCCGCACTGACATATATCGTCCTTCATTTTGCATGGCCTGACCATGCCTTGCAAGGTACAAACCGAAGTATTCATGCATATTAGTGATGTCGCTACTTATTAATTTAATGCAATCATCCTGTGAGTGTGAAGCAGATTGTGGTGTCACCGCCAGACACCACACTTGCTAGGTGGTAGCTTTAAATCGGCCGCGGTCCATTAGTACATGTCGGACACGCGTATCGCCACTGTCAGTGATCGCAGACCGAGCGCCACCACACGGCAGGTCTAGAGAGACGGACTAGCACTCGCCCCAGTTGTAAGACGACTTTGCTAGCGACTACACTGACGAAGCCTTTCTCTCATTAGCCGAGAGATAGTTAGAAGAGCCTTCAGCTAAGTCCATGGCTACGACCTAGCAAGGTGCCATTAACCATTTCGAGAGAGAGTCTCACTTGTATCATCAAGAATGCTGTATACAAATGATGGATTAAAGTTAAGTATTCCAGCAGCTAAGTACTTTTCTTTACAGCATTCATTACGTATCCTGTTTCAGACCTAAGCAAGCCGGCGTGATTTGACGCGTGCATTTCGGCCTCCCTCTCTAAAAACAGTGTCGGCACGTCTGCCGACACATCACAGATCATACTATACATTCAGTACACTGAAAAGTCTCAACATAATGGTATACATTTTTAACGCAAATAATACAATATTAAAGTACTAATTTATGCAGTTTTCTTGATAATGAGTATATATGTGTAAAAAGGTAACATAACAAGTTGGAAAGAATATGAAACGAAGGTGAGTCACGAAACAAGACAAAAGAAACAAGTGTATTGTGTTATTTAGTATGTAAGCTTCTCTAGCTCAGTTTGCGGCTACCTCTGTACATCTTCCAGTTTTACCTGCGTTGAGTGAAGAAAGAGGCTACACTCCATCCATCTGTTCATTTCCTACACATATTATACCCATAAATCTAAACTGAAACATTTAAAATTGCCTATATAATTTATTACCCAATTATTGAGTGGCTCGATATATGTATCGATTGATCACAATTAGTTGTTAATGACGGTGCCATTCTATAAGAGGCACTCAAATAAAATCTCTACACATAAAAAGTAAGTACACTGTTCATTATTTCAAAAATTATCACCGTAACTGTTAATACATTCGTCCCTCTTGGAGACAAGTTGGTCCATGTTTCCTATAAAATGTCTGCTGTTCACTTGGGGACTATGATTGTAGCCAGGCGTGCGCCTCTTTGTCCAAAGCAAGGCGATGGCCACGAATGTCTTTCTAATGTCATTCTTCAGAGCTCCCAAAATATTAAAATCGCACTGGGAGACATCGGGACTGTATGGAGAATGTATAAGCGCTTCACAGCGAATTTGAGTGGGCTCACATGTTGCCAAGATTGTTCCGACGAGTTTGAAGAATTTTCGCAGGGAACCCGTTACACATTCTCCACATGGTCCCGACCTCTCCCATGTGACTTCGGTATTTTTGGAGCCCTGAAGGAAGACGTAAGTGGCTTGAATTTGCTTCGGATGAAGAGCTGTCCATCTGCGTCCAGTCGTATCATCTTGTCTCAGAGTGGGATAAATGTATTAATAGCTACAGTGATTACTTTTAAAATTCGTCGGTTGTTTCCTTTTCTTCCATGTCTCTCGTTTTCTTTAGTAGCTCATCATATTACAAATGGACTATTAAACTAAATTATGAGTAGACACACCACATTATTACCCGACGTAATACTTCACTAGCAACACAGCGTCTTTACGCTACTTGTGACCTTATCGTCTCCTCTTATCTCCTCAGCATCGGAATATTGTCCCTCTCTCACTGCCTCTCACCTCTTGACGTCTGTTGTAGGTGTGTGTCCTTCTCTAACACCTATTCTGAACTTATTTAGTTCCTTTCAAGATACATTGTTTGTGACTACTCCAGGAACTGGAATATATCAGCGTTCCTAATTAGTAACCCTGAGAGGTTTCACGTCTTCTTGCTTCCACTGAGTGGGCACGTGAAAAACCACGTACTGAGGGTATCCTAAATCACTATAGTCACACAGTTCTGTCAGTCTCTTTCCTATTCTATGTACGTATTGAGAGTAATGGCATTGTCCTCTGACAGAATGAGCCATACCTCTGTTGGAGACTGTATGATTCATTTGTAGTCTCTCTGAAGCTCCAAATGAGACCGTGTAACCGGGGTCTTCTCTTTCCACTATTGAAATCCCCCTACTATTCGTCAAGTGATTTTGTTAGATATTTTGGTACCTGTAACTTCTTGTACTTTATCTATGGTATCTCGCCGCACCCATTACGAATGGTTCAAATGGCTCTGAGCACTATGGCACTCAACATCTTAGGTCATAAGTCCCCTAGAACTTGGAACTACTTAAACCTAACTAACCTAAGGACATCACACACACCCATGCCCGAGGCAGGATTCGAACCTGCGACCGTAGCAGTCCCGCGGTTCCGGACTGCAGCACCCATTACGCTTCGGCACGATACCGTACTGTGCTGTCAGCGCGACATGTTCCCACAGTGAGGAGAAGAACCTCAGCCGGTGTTGTGCTGTATGTTCCCGTCAACTTCAATTTTCAGCGGAACACACCGGTTACCAAAGGTATAGAGCGTAAAATTTCCCGCACATTTCACAGGTCAAATGCATTTTTCGACCCAACAGTTACTGAGGTACAGTGGTTAAAAAAATACAACTGTTGTGGATTGGAACAGGTCAAGGAAATGAGACTAGCAAAAAAGGACGTAGCTGTGGAATACTTAACTTTAATCCATAAATGGTGAACATCGCTCTTGACGGTATATGTTTTACAGCATCAATAGTAACTGGTAATGGCGCCTTGCTAGGTCGTAGCAAATGACGTAGCTGAAGGCTATGCTAACTATCGTCTCGGCAAATGAGAGCGTATTTTGTCAGTGAACCATCGCTAGCAAAGTCGGCTGTACAACTGGGGCGAGTGCTAGGAAGTCTCTCTAGACCTGCCGTGTGGCGGCGCTCGGTCTGCAATCACTGATAGTGGCGACAGGCGGGTCCGACGTATACTAACGGACCGCGGCCGATTTAACGGCTACCACTTAGCAAGTGTGGTGTCTGGCAGTGACACCACAACAACAAATTTCTCAAATCATCAAAAATAGTAGAATATGCAGGTTTTCGCCTTATAACTTTCATTATTTAACTTTTCTGTATAAATTATGTGTAACGTAGTTTCCTAAGCTAAATGTTGTTTTCTTTTGTGGTAAGTTTCATTGCAGTTGTTCGATGTAACTGCTCGTTGGCGACTTGCTACTTCGGTGACATTACAGTGCGTTTTTCTTGGATGTGATGCAATTCGAATTATTTTAGCTGCGGTGCTGAGCTAATATTACATCTTCAGTTGTGTTAGAACTGTGTTTCATGCGCGAAGAGAATTTGTCAGAACGCGAAGTAGCTGTAGTTAAAAAGAGATAAATTGCTACGCTTCTTGCCTCCAATATTAAACACAAAAGGTTACAGGAAAAAGTGGAGGAAATTACGGGTCACATAGCTTGTCAAAAGAAGTGACTGTGAGAAATTGATTTTGGCCTCATTACGCCGTGCACTTGACACTGTTACAACTGCCCACAAACCAACCCTTTCAGGTAAGCATTCGTTGTCATTTGATTTCAACAACAAATTCTTCTTATGTGAGGAAGAGGTTAACTGCGAGTACAGTCGAAAACACACTAAGTTACCTAGGGAAAGGAACAATCGCGTCATCAAAGTAACGCTACCAGAGGTAGCAAGCACCATTTAGTCGTGTTGAAGACTACAAATGATGAATGGGGACAAAAAAATTGAAGAACGAAAGAGCGCGTTGCAGAATATGGTCACAGATTTACTTGCTGTTAACTGCGGAATATCCCCAAAAGTGTATCCACAAATTCTTCACAATACCTGCACGTCTCCACAAATGCCGGGAGACACCCTACTCCAAACTCAGATAAAGTCATGGAATCCGTGTTCACTTTTCTCGGGGAGAAAAATGACAAGTGGCTGTTTGCCTTGGATACTTGCTTGATGAGGTATCTGATATTTCTCATCCATATGTTAAACACTTGAAAAATCATCTGGAGAAGAAGAATGAAGTAATCATGTCTTTTTCATCCAACACAAGGAGTATCGTGTGTTTCAGCAATGAATATAATATCCTCCTTCATGGACTGAGTGAGTGCGACACCAATTCAACACATCTACATCTACATCTACGTCTACATCTACACTCTGCAAACCACCGTGAGGTGCATGACAGAGGGTACGTCCCATTGTACCAGTTATTAGGGTTTCTTCCCGTTGCATTGACGTATGGGGCGCGGGAAGAGTGGTCGTTCGGATGCCTCTGTGCGTCCAGTAATTACGCTCGTGTTATCTTCACGATCCCTGTATGAGCGATACGTAGGGGATTTTAGTACAGTTCTAGAATTATCATTTTAAGTTAATTCTTGAACCGTTTTTAATAGAGTTTCCCTGCATAGTTTACGCCTGTCTTCAAGAGCCTTCCAGTTCAGTTCCTTCAGTATCCCCATGACACTCTCCCACGTATCAAACAAATCTGAGACCATTGTTACTGCCCCTCTCCGTTTATGTTCAATATCCCATGTTAGTCATCTTTGGTATCGGTCACCCGAAATTGTACTCAATGCTTTCTCAGAAAATTATTTTGAACAATTTGTTCATGAGCCCATTAGAAGCGGGAAAGGTTGCGAAAGTATGCTTGACCTCTTAGCAACAAATACTCCTGGACCAATAGTGAATAGCGTGACGAATACAGGCACTAGCGATCACAAGGCAGTTGCTGCCAGTCTGAATACCATAATACCTACAACCATGAAGAAGAAACGCAAAGTACATCTGTTTAAAAAGCCATTAAAAATGCTCTTAACACCTTTTTAAGCGACAATCTTCACTACTTTCGATATAATGTAAGCGTAGTAAAGAAGCGGAATGATTTCAAAGAGACCGTATAGACGGTAATTGAGAGGTATACACCACATAAATGAATAAGTGATTGTACTGATGCCCCATGGTACACAAAACGGGTCAGATCGCTTTTGCAGAAGCAACGAAAAAGCATGCCAAATTTAAAAGAACGCAAAATGCCCTAGGTTGGCAAAGTTTTGCAGAAGTTCTAAATATGGCGCGCACTTCAGTGCGAGATGCTTTTAATAATTTCCACAACGAAACTCTGTCTCGGAATCTGGCACAAAACCCAAAGAGATTCTGGTCATACATAAAGCACGTCAGTAGCAAGACGCAGCCAGTGCCTTCACTGCGCCGTAACAACGGTGGTCACTGATCACAGCGCCACTAGAGCAGAGTTATTAAACACGGTTTCCCGAAACTCCTTCAGCAAACAATTCCATTAAAGAACAACTGCCAAGATGAGAGACATAGAAGTAGATTTCCTCGGTGTAGCAAATCAGCTGAAATCACTTAATGAAGCCAGATTGTACACCAGTCACATTCCTTTCAGTGTATGCTGATACAAAGGCTTCATATTTAGCAATTATATACAACTGCTCGCTCACAGAAAGATCCGAATCCTAAAGACAGGAAAATTGCTCGAGTCACACAAATACCCAAAAAGGGAAGTAGGAGTCATCCGCTGAATTACAGGCCCATATCAATAACGTCGATTTAAAGTAGCGTTTTGGAATATATACTGTGCTGCACTATTATTAATCTTAGTAGTAGGAAAGAGGAAATTTTATTAAAAGTCAATGAATGCACGGTTGGACGGAGGAATCTGGGGGCGCTGGCAGAGTGTTAAAGCAGTCGACAGCTAGTAGGCCAGGAAATTCTAACATGGCACTCGAGAGCGCGGTGCGGCGACGGCGCTATTGCGCGAAAGAATTGCTCTGTGTGAAGCAACGACGAGGCAGGAAACCGCAGCGTTCCTTGAAGTTACTGCGATACGAGGCGAGAAACTAGTCCAGAACCGAGACCTGTAGATGGCTGACGTTTGGGAATTTATATCTGCCAAAGTTTCTGTCTCTCTCTGACACTACGTCAGAGGCGAGGGGAGAGGCAGTGTAAATAGTGATGTACTTTTACCTTGGGATGAGGTGTGCTAGGTCGGGACGGACCTATGCTGCTCCACGATTATAGGGGCCAGTCTGGCAGCAATGTTATAAGTAATTTATGTAAATCTTACTTTATTTCAATGTACTTGTTCGGGCTGTATTCCGCCTCCGGGGGTCGCAACACCGTGGCGTGACGGAACAGCAATCGAGTACTTGGATATCGCACGGTCAGCCTAAAGGAAGGCAGTGGCAGCAGTCTGCAGCATCCAGGACGGGCCACGTTCGCTTCCCACCTGGCGTACCGGAGTCAGGGCGAGGCCTACTCTACGGGAGGCGTGGCAGCGCTGGAGCAGCGGGGGTTGCCATCTGGCACGCACCGCTAGCGGAAAGCTGCGGCACAGCGTCCAGGACGGCATCGGTTCGAGTGCGGTCCTGTCTTGGGAGCAGCAGCGGCCGAGGGCCACAGCTGACCAGTACATCCAACTTCGTCGCATGGTCGGACAGAGCAGGGGGCGGCGAGGATCAGGGACTGTAGCAGTCTCCGAAAAAGCCGGCAGCGGCGCGGCGCCAGCCACTACGCCTCGGCCAGCGAGGGCGACTGGGCGAGCACGGCTGAGTAGAGATGGTGGATCCGCTCCTGAACTGATACATAGAGTTGAATCTTTCAAAGGAGTGAACAATCAGTGATTCAGAAAAAAAGAACGGTAGCTCCAGACGTTTCCCATGGCAGAGAGAGAGAGAGAGAGAGAGAGAGAGAGAGACGGAGCATATCAGCGGCGCCTCTGCTGGTCAGAGCACAGTGCACGCCACACAACACAGCCAGCGCCGGCCTCTGCCCTGCTTCTACCTTGGCTGCCTGCATTGTGCAGTGCCCCATTGGATTTTGTGTTTCACATATGCCGTGCCATCTCTGTGCGTTGTCTGCCGCGTGCAGTGTCTGGCGCAGCTTAACTTAGCATCACACTCTGTCGGCGATCTTTCAGTCGCACGTCCTGCCCTCTGGGCAGTTTATGCGAGCAACAGGACAGAGAGCCTCCTAGCGGAGAACATAGGAACTACTTGCAACAACCTGCTCGCAAGAGAACGGACGATGTGTCTCGGAGCGGGTGACTGGTGGCCGTTCACCGCTCCCCCCACCCTCGGAACTCGCCCGCTCAACGCTCACCCCACCGTTCTCGACTCTAGCCAGAGCGTTGAGCAAAGCAACTCAGGTGTCACTCTGGTCTCTGCCGTCTTACTCACGCAGTAGTACAGCTCGCGGCTCGACCTGCTCGACGCAGTGCTTCTGCATCGGAGTTCGTCTCTACTGGATATTGTTCTTCGTAGTAATACCGCTATGTATATTACATTATTATGTTATGTATACATCATTTATTTTTATTTTATTTTTATTTGTTTAAACTGATCAGATTAGGTTCCTGACGACTCCTCTTACTATAGGATTTTTATTATGGACACTCGAATTTACGCTTTAATTACGAGAGAACCGATAAATGTATCGCAAAATGTGATATACCAATATTTTCCTTGTTTTATTCTGCGTAAGGCTATATGCAGCACTTTCGTCTTACAGTCAAATTTATATTTTTTTTCTTATTCTGGTACGGATTTTGCGATTTTAGGCGTCTTTGGAAGGAAACGTTCACTTTAAAAAGATATGGCATGTGATGTATTTGTATGGGGTTAATGAAATTTTAATACATTATAGCCAAATATATTGTTAATGTAAATCTCAAGTTACAACATTTTCCGATCACCCAAAAAACCACGATAGCGCAAAATAAATCAATAATCAAAAACTTTGTCATATCGTGGAAATTTCAATAAACAATACAAAATTCTTACTCATTATCTGTGTTACTTCAAAATAGGATCAAATAAGATCAAAATACAGGTATATTACTGGAATAAACCAAGTTTAAAGGGCAATGTGCCTTCCATTTATTTTCTATTGTAAATGAGTGGTGTGTCATGAAAAAGAGCTAATTCATTTCAGGGAGTGAACAGTTCTGATCCGATCGCTGAAAAGAACCGTTTTGCCCATCTCTACGGCTGAGTTCCAGCTGAGCGGCCTTGCAGGCGGCAGCAGCGGTGTCGGCATACCAGCAGTTGCTGAGCCGGCTGGACCCGTGGCACAGCGAGCGGGCGGCCGCCGACACTATGCTGCACTCATCATAGCACTGTGAATTATGAGAACAAATTAGTGCCACCAAATACCGCTGTATCACTCTGAACTGCCCCTTGGCGCTCGGCCTCCTGACGAAAGTCGGTGGTGTGTCCCGGCTTCAGCTCGGCCAACTGGAGTCCCGGGTTCAACCATCCGGATACCCCGCAACAATTGTGTTCAAATATTATGAATTACCTCGAAGAAAACAATTTATTGACACATAGTCAGCGGGGATTCAGAAAACATCGTTCTTGGGAAACACAAGTAGCTCTTTATACTCATGAACTGATGAGTGCTATCGACAGGGGATGTCAAATTGATTCCACATTTTTGGAGTTCCAGAAGGCTTTCGAGACAGTTCCTCACAAGCGTCTACTAACCAAACTGCGTGCCTCTGGAATATCGCCACAGTTGTGCTACTGGATTCGTGGTTTCCTGTCAGAAAGATGACGGTTCATAGTAATAGACAGAAAGTCATCGAGTAAAATGGAAGCAATATCCGGCGTTTCCCAAGGAAGTGTTATAGGCCCTCTATTGTTTCTGATGTATATTAACGACATAGGAGACAATCCGAGTAGCCGTCTTAGATTGTTTGCAGATGATCCTGGCATTTACCGTGTTGTGAAGTCATCAGACGACCAAAACGAATTGCAAAATGATTTAGATAAGATATCTGTATGGTATGAAACGTGGAAATTGACCCTGAATAAAGAAAAGTGTGAAGTTATTCACATGAGTACTAAAAGAAATTCCCGGGTTCGATTCCCGGCGGGGTCAGGGATTTTCTCTGCCTCGTGATGGCTGGGTGTTGTGTGCTGTCCTTAGGTTAGTTAGGTTTAAGTAGTTCTAAGTTCTAGGGGACTGATGACCGTAGCAGTTAAGTCCCATAGTGCTCAGAGCCATTTGAACCATTTTACTAAAAGAAATACACTACAATTTGATTAAACGGTAAGTCACATAAATCTGAAGGCTGTAAATTCAACTAAATACTTAGGGATTACAATTACAAACAACATACATTGGAATGTTCACGTAGATAGAGCTGTGGGTAGAGCAAACCAAAGACTGCGATTCATTGGCAGCAGGTTCGACAGGTCTATTAAACAGACTGCTTACACCACGCTTGTCCGCCTTATCCTGGGATATTGCTGTGATGTGTAAGATCCGCATCAGGTGGGGCTAACGGATGACATCGAAAAACTTCAAAGAACGGCAGATCATTTTGTATTAACAAAAGGGAGATAGTGCGACAGACATGATACGTGAATTGGAGTGGCAATCATTAAAACAAAATCGTTTTTCGTTACGATGGGATCTTCTCATGAAATTTCAATCACCAGTTTTCTCCTCCAATTGCTAAAAGATTCTCTTGGCACCCACCTACATAGGAAGAAATGATCGTCACGATAAAATGAGGAAAATTAGGGCTCGCACAGAAAAATTTAAGTGCTCGTTTTTCCCGCGCGCCGTTAGAAGGTGGTACAGTAGAGAGACAGCTTGAAGGTGCTTCATTGAACCCTCTGCCAGGCACTTTATTGTGAAGAGCAAAGTAATTACGTAAATGTTAACACACGCTTGAAATATATTCTAGAACCAGTTGTAAAAGTTATGTTCTAGCAATCTCCTTTGTAGACTGATTGTATTTCCCCAGTATTCTGCCAATACGCCGAATTCCATCACCTACTTTGCCCACAACTGAACCTGTTCTATCATTCGATTTCATATCCGTACAAAGTGTTTCACCAAGGTGTTTGTATGAGTTGGTCGATATTGCCGACAAAGGATACTATGTTTTTTTTGTTTGTTTGTTTGTTAGTGAAGTGCCCAACTTCACATTTCTGAACATTTAAAGCAAATTGCCAACCTTTGCCCAAATTTGAAATCTGACCAGGATCTGAGTGAATATTTATGCAGCTTCTTTCAGATAGTACATCATTATGTATAACTGCACCATCTGCAAAGAGTCTAAGTTTACTATTAATATTGTCTGCAAGGACTTTAATATACAATATGAACAGCAAGGGTACGAACACACTTCCCTGGGGCACACGCGAAGTTACTTCCGCATGTAACGATGACTCCATCCAGGATGACATGCTGCTTCCGTCCTACCAAGAAGTCCTCAGTCCAGTCACAAATTCCACTTGATACCCCATAGGATCGCACTTTTGACAATATTATTAGTTATGATATTGAGTCAAATGATTTTCGGAAATCCAGAAACACTGCATCTACCTCACTGCCTTGATCCAAAACTTTCAGTATGTCATGTGAAAAACTTGTGAGTTGGGTTTCACATGATCGATATTTTCTAAATTCTTGCTGGTATGTATTGAGGAGGTCATTCTGTCGGAGATACCTCATTAGGTTCGAGCTCATAATACACTCCTGGAAATTGAAATAAGAAAACCGTGAATTCATTGTCCAAGGAAGGGGAAACTTTATTGACACATTCCTGGGGTCAGATACATCACATGATCACACTGACAGAACCACAGGCACATAGACACAGGCAACAGAGCATGCACAATGTCGGCACTAGTACAGTGTATATCCACCTTTCGCAGCAATGCAGGCTGCTATTCTCCCATGGAGACGATCGTAGAGATGCTGGATGTAGTCCTGTGGAACGGCTTGCCATGCCATTTCCACCTGGCGCCTCAGTTGGACCAGCGTTCGTGCTGGACGTGCAGACCGCGTGAGACGACGCTTCATCCAGTCCCAAACATGCTCAATGGGGGACAGATCCGGAGATCTTGCTGGCCAGGGTATTTGACTTACACCTTGTAGAGCACGTTGGGTGGCACGGGATACATGCGGACGTGCATTGTCCTGTTGGAACAGCAAGCTCCCTTGCCGGTCTCGGAATGGTAGAACGATGGGTTCGATGACGGTTTGGATGTACCGTGCACTATTCAGTGTCCCCTCGACGATCACCAGTGGTGTACGGCCAGTGTAGGAGATCGCTCCCCACACCACGATGCCGGGTGTTGGCCCTGTGTGCCTCGGTCGTATGCAGTCCTGATTGTGGCGCTCACCTGCACTGCGCCAAACACGCATACGACCATCATTGGCACCAAGGCAGAAGCGACTCTCATCGCTGAAGACGACACGTCTCCATTCGTCCCTCCATTCACGCCTGTCGCGACACCACTGGAGGCGGGCTGCACGATGTTGGGGCGTGAGCGAAAGACGGCCTAACGGTGTGCGGGACCGTAGCCCAGCTTCATGGAGACGGTTGCGAATGGTCCTCGCCGATACCCCAGGAGCAACAGTGTCCCTAATTTGCTGGGAAGTGGCGGTGCGGTCCCCTACGGCACTGCGTAGGATCCTACGGTCTTGGCGTGCATTCGTGCGTCGCTGCGGTCCGGTCCCAGGTCGACGGGCACGTGCACCTTCCGCCGACCACTGGCGACAACATCGATGTACTGTGGAGACCTCACGCCCCACGTGTTGAGCAATTCGGCGGTTCGTCCACCCGGCCTCCCGCATGCCCACTATACGCCCTCGCTCAAAGTCCGTCAACTGCACATACGGTTCACGTCCACGCTGTCGCGGCATGCTACCAGTGTTAAAGACTGCGATGGAGCTCCGTATGCCACGGCAAACTGGCTGACACTGACGGCGGCGGTGCACAAATGCTGCGCAGCTAGCGCCATTCGACGGCCAACACCGTGGTTCCTGGTGTGTCCGCTGTGCCGTGCGTGTGATCATTGCTTGTACAGCCCTCTCGCAGTGTCCGGAGCAAGTATGGTGGGTCTGACACACCGGTGTCAATGTGTTCTTTTTTCCATTTCCAGGGGTGTATATCTTCCTGCTTGTTTTAGTTATTGTTTGTACTTTGGTAACCACGGTCAATGTTACGAGTTTCGATTTGGCCATCCTCCAACTGGTCAGGTCTATTTGTTTCCATTAGATCCATATATCCGTCGTAAGTGGGGTTTCCAACAATTTGTTCTAGCTAGTTTTCATGGAAGGTTCAAAAATGGCTCTGAGCACTATGGGACTTAACTTCTGAGGTCATCAGTCCCCTAGAACTTAGAACTACTGAAACCTAACTAACCTAAGGACATCACACGCATCCATGCCCGAGGCAGGATTCTAACCTGCGACCGTAGCGGTCGCGCGGTTCCAGACTGTAGCGCCTAGAACCGCTCGGCTATCCCAATTGGTTTTCATGGAAGGCGTTTAGTAACTCTTCACAAAGGATGTCTTATCACTCCCATCACTAAAAATATTGTAATATTCCCAATTAAGTGTCATGTGATCTCCAGCAATGATTACAGTGTGACTGTGAAACTTACGTTAAAGTGAACTGATGTTTTCTCTAAAGTTTTCTGTTCTATCAAGAGTTGCATATGGTGGGCGATAGCAGGATCCAATTATTTTAGGCCCACTCCTGGTACCGAGTCTTGCCCGAACAATTCCACATGCAGCTTCAATTTCTATCTTGGTGGATTTGATTTTCTCATCTACTGCCACAAATGCACTACCCCCATTTAACGTTTGCCTATCCTTTCGATACACACTTAAATTTTTCCCAAAAACTGTCAGTCACAGGTTTCAACCAGCTTTCTTAATGAAGGATTATGTGATCTTCACTGCTTTTCATGAGCACTTCAAAGTCTGGCACTTGGTTGCGAATGCTTTAGAAGTGTTAAGAAACAAGTAATACAACTCTATGAGAAAAATCCTTGGGTGTCAGACACAGTTGGTGTTTCGAAAGAGTCTAAGGCAACACCACACCAAATACCTGAGCCAGGAGGGAAGTTCCTTGTGAAGTTATATAGTGGAACCATCACGCAAATAAACTGGAGGATCTGTGGTACCGAATATTCTCATCTAATGTTGCAATACAACCAAAATTTGAACTGGGCACGTTTCCACCTGGAAGTTATGCCGACGAATAGCAATCCTTCAGAACATACAGCAAGTGTAAATATGGCTGAGGAGTGAATGGATCCCACAAGTATCTTCATCTGCTTGGGGTTGTAGTCTGACGAAATGATGTTAGTATTGTACACGTTCATAGTATTTGTCGTTCGTTAAATTTTCAGCATATCTGACTGTTATTTAATGACTGCTCTACTTTGTAATAACTCATTGTGCTATGCGTAAACAGACATATTTATCTATTTATTTTGTTTGTTTGTTTACAGATGTTATCCTCGTCACTAAGAACGTGGATGGTGCTCCTCAACGTCAGTCGCGGCGGACGTGCTGCAGGCTAGGGCACGGTAGTCTGCAGCTGGTCTCCGGTACTCTACCAGCTGCAAGAATTGCGTTCATACCGCATGCGAAAATTCTCCAGAAATAGACTTCACTGGCGCTGCATACGAAGAACATGCCAACCTCTTCGACGAAATTGTAGTTCGGGAGGGAGAGGCCCATGACCAAACGACGACGACATGCCATCAGCGTCAAAGAGGTCAAGGCGTGCGGACGCCGGACGTTTATTTGTTTTTTCTGTGTAATAGGTTAATCACGTTTTATTCTTCAGACGAGTGAGGTATTTAATGATATTTTATTGAATTGGGGTAATTTCTTGCATGCATCGTAAGCCACTGAAATTTGAAGGAAATTCTGGACAGGAATGTGCTCCGACATGTCCAGAGAACAGATTTCTATGCGTGCCATGAAGAGATATGTCGTGCTCACTCGTGGCCATGCTGCCAGTGATAGTGTGCTAGGCGCTACAGTCTGGAACCGCGCGACCGCTGCGGTCGAGGGTTCGAATCCTGCCTCGGGCATGGATGTTTGTGATGTCTTTAGGTTACTTAGGTTTAAGTAGTTCTAAGTTCTAGGAGACTGATGACCTCTGAAGTTAAGTCCCATAGTGCTCAGAGCCATTTGAACCATGGTTTGTTTCTATGTGTCGAAATTTGTTGGCAGGCACGTAACAGAATGTGCACTGAAATGTTGGAAAGTGAAAGTTATGAGGTACAAACTTTCGTTTTGCTGCTCTTTTCGATAATTTTAGAAAATTTATTGTATTTTTAACCATTGTATCTCTGGAGCTGTTAGATCAAAAAATATTTTTGACCAGTCAAATGTGCTGGAAAGGTAAGACTGGTGAACGTTGTAAATCGATGTATTCCGCTAAAAACTCGTAGTTTAGATCATACAATGTAAGCTTTCACGGCCGGTATTGTCTTTACTTAAAACTTCCGGGCTGATAGGCCGTGGTCGAAGTATAAAACACTCTCCTGACGTTTCGTCTCCAACTGCGGGAGACATCCTCGGAGGTAAAGCGGCGAACTGCGAAGAGAACTCGACGAAGCGCTGATTATATAGGCAGTACAGAGGGCGCCACAGTCGATCACGTGGCGTCGGCTATGAGATTGTCTCTGGTAATGCCAACATTCTCGATTGAAAGTAATCGATCGTCACGCTTGCGGTGCAACGCTGACATCCAAATTTTATCCAGTTTAACACCTTCGTCTTTCCTGTTAAAATTATTACGATGTTTGTCAATCTCGATAGCCTCTCTATACAAGCGTGCATAATAACGCGAGGTTTTTGATATGACGCTCGTCTCGCTGAATTTTATTTCATGATCACCTTCCTGCTAAACGTGTTCCGCTACGGCCGATTTATCCGTGTGACCCAGGCGGCAATTCCTCTTATGTTCAACAAGACGGGTGTTCACACTTCTCTTTGTGGTACCGATGTAAACCTGTCCACAACTACAAGGAATTTTATATACCCCCGGTGTAGCCAAAGGGACTCGTGCATCTTTTGCCGACCTTAAAAATTCTTTTATTTTTCTGGTGGGTCTGAAAATAGTTTCCACCCCATACTTGCCTAAAACTTTCCCAATGCGGTCTGTGACCTTACTAATGAACGGAAGAAAAACGTTGCCCTTGGACGACTGTTGTTCGTCGTTACTCCTGATTCTCTGCCTAGAGCGAAGTGCTCGATCTATATCCTTGCTAGAATAGCCATTCTTCACGAACGTTGACCGTAGATGTTCAATCTCATCTTTAAAATAAACAGGTTCACAAAGTTTGTACGCCCTGTCTACCAAAGATTTCATTACACCTCTTTTTCATCTAGGGTGGTGGTTGGATTCTTTGTGTAAATAACGATCAGTATGTGTGGGCTTTTCCTCCAATTACAAAAAACTCCAGAAAGATCCGACTATGAAGATTTTAAGAATGACAAATCGACTGGTGAAAGCTTCTTCATTTGGCTCCGACAATAAGAAGCTACTTTGTAAAACAGAAGCATATCCACCTAGACTTTATGGCTTACCCAAAGTTCATAAACCTGGGATTCCGTTGAGGCCAATTGTCAGCGCTATAGGCGGACCAACACACGAGTTAGCTAGACACCTTGCCTCAATGCTGCAGCCTTATGTTGGTAGGACGGACAGTCATATTAAAAATTCAGCTCATTTCATTGACAAGTTAAAGGAAATGAGTGTGGGCCAGGATGATATCCTCGTCAGTTTTGACGTTGTGTCATTATTTACCATGATTCCGGTAAACGAAGCTATCTTATGCATAGCGGATATTTTTCCTACCGATATTGTGGCATTATTCCGGCACTGCCTCACCACAACCTACTTTCAATACAATAATGACTTTTATGAACAGATTGACGGAGTGGCTATGGGCAGTCCTCTCAGTCCTGCTGTGGCTAACTTATTTATGGAGACTTTTGAACAACGGGCGTTGCAGACTGCCAGTAAGAGACCAGCCAGATGGTATCGCTACGTCGATGACACGTTCGTAGTATGGACACACGGAGCAGAGGAGTTGGATGCCTTCCTGACACATTTAAACAGCGTTAATCCGAAAATCCAATTCACTATGGAGACGGAAAGGAATGGGCAATTGAACTTCCTGGATGTGTCTGTGATTAAACGACGGGACGGAACGTTGGGCCATAAGGTGCATAGAAAGCCCACACATACTGATCGTTATTTACACAAAGAATCCAACCACCACCCTAGACGAAAAAGAGGTGTAATGAAATCTTTGGTAGACAGGGCGTACAAACTTTGTGAACCTGTTTATTTTAAAGATGAGATTGAACATCTACGGTCAACGTTCGTGAAGAATGGCTATTCTAGCAAGGATATAGATCGAGCACTTCGCTCTAGGCAGAGAATCAGGAGTAACGACGAACAACAGTCGTCCAAGGGCAACGTTTTTCTTCCGTTCATTAGTAAGGTCACAGACCGCATTGGGAAAGTTTTAGGCAAGTATGGGGTGGAAACTATTTTCAGACCCACCAGAAAAATAAAAGAATTTTTAAGGTCGGCAAAAGATGCACGAGTCCCTTTGGCTACACCGGGGGTATATAAAATTCCTTGTAGTTGTGGACAGGTTTACATCGGTACCACAAAGAGAAGTGTGAACACCCGTCTTGTTGAACATAAGAGGAATTGCCGCCTGGGTCACACGGATAAATCGGCCGTAGCGGAACACGTTTAGCAGGAAGGTGATCATGAAATAAAATTCAGCGAGACGAGCGTCATATCAAAAACCTCGCGTTATTATGCACGCTTGTATAGAGAGGCTATCGAGATTGACAAACATCGTAATAATTTTAACAGGAAAGACGAAGGTGTTAAACTGGATAAAATTTGGATGTCAGCGTTGCACCGCAAGCGTGACGATCGATTACTTTCAATCGAGAATGTTGGCATTACCAGAGACAATCTCATAGCCGACGCCACGTGATCGACTGTGGCGCCCTCTGTACTGCCTATATAATCAGCGCTTCGTCGAGTTCTCTTCGCAGTTCGCCGCTTTACCTCCGAGGATGTCTCCCGCAGTTGGAGACGAAACGTCAGGAGAGTGTTTTATACTTCGACCACGGCCTATCAGCCCGGAAGTTTTAAGTGAAGTCGTAGTTTAGATGTTATAAGTGAAAAAAAAGACGCCAAAGAGATTGAGGTTCTCCGCCCCGCTCCCCCCCCCCCCCCCCCCCCCAAGTTAGAACAGGCGCCATGAGGCAGAAATCTGCGACTACTCCGCAGAGTACCCGAAAACAACATATGACAGTATTATTAATTTTGGAATAGTTTCCATCTGGAAAGTACATACCTGTTACGAGAGCTTTGTTCTATGTCGTACCAGGCGGAACCGGTGAACGTGGCACTAATTGCAAAAGCCGTCAGTGCTGCAGTGTGGTACCGTTTTACATCCTCACTGCTGGCGGCACGTGCATGTCAGCGGTGTGTTGTAATGAGGGAGGCGCTGACACACCCACAGGACGGCGCGCGGCGGGGGCCACCTGTTGCGCGAGTCACGGCCGTGCGAAGTGGCGGCGGCCGCTCTCCTCAGCAGACACCTGCTGTCCGTGGGACTTCCCTGTAGCTAGGAAACTTACTGACGCTACGAGAAACACTGCCACCTCTACAGGGTGTTTCCGTAGGAGCGTGCAAAGATGTAGCAGGCAATACAAAACGCTCCATTAAACATCTTGAGGAAGGGAACCTATGATCGGAGAGGCCAATTAAGGAGATATATAAATAACTTGCAGAATGAGATTTTAACTCTGCAGCGGAGTGTGCGCTGATATGGAACTTCCTGGCAGTTTAAAACTGTGTGCCGGACCGAGACTCCAACTGGGTACCTTTGCCTTTCGGGGGCAAGTGCTCTACCATCTGAGCTACCCAAGCACGACTCACGCCCCGTCCTCACAGCTTTACTTCTGCCAGTACCTCGTCTCCTACCTTCCAAATGTGGTGTCACCGCCAGACACCACACTTGCTAGGTGGTAGCTTTTAAATCGGTCGCGGTCCGCTAGTATACGACGGACCCGCGTGTCGCCACTGTCAGTAATTGCAGACCGAGCGCCACCACACGGCAAGTCTAGAGAGACGTACTAGCACTCGCCCCAGTTGTACAGCCGACGTTGCTAGCCATGGTTCACTGAGAATTACGCTCTCATTTGCCGAGACGATAGTTAGCATAGCCTTCAGCTACATTTGCTACGACCTAGCAAGGTGCCGTATTCCATTGATATTGAAATTCTATTACTGTATCATCAAGAGCAATGTTCTACAAATGTTGATTAAAGTTAAGTATTCCAGAAGCTCCGTACTTTTCTTTATAGCATTCATTACGTATCCTGTTTCAGACCTCACGCCAGCCTGCGTGAGCTTATAGCGTGCATTTCGGTCTCCTCCAACAAAACAGTGTTGGCACGTCTGCCGACACTTCACCAAACTTTACAGAAGGTCTCCTGCGAAACTTACAGGACTAGCACTCCTGTAAGAAAGGATATTGCGGAGACATTCTGGAAACATCTCCCAGGCTGTGGCTAAACCATGTCTCCGCAATGTCCTTTCTTTCAGGAGTGCTAGTCCTGCAAGTTTTGCAGGACAGCTTCTGTAAAATTTGGAAGGTAGGAGACGAGGTACTGGCGGAAGTAAAGCTGTGAGGACGGGGCGTGAGTCGTGCTTGGATAGCTCAGATGGTAGAGCGCTTACTCGCGAAAGGCAAAGGTGCCGAGTTCAAGTCTATGTCCGGCACACAGTTTTAATCTGCCAGGAAGCTTCAGGAGTAAACTTGCCTACCGCTTTGTCTAGCATTACTGTTTTCCAGCTTATTTACGAGGGATACCCCCAGAAAGTAAGTCACTGCATCTTTTTTATCATCAGGAAGCAATGTTACGACTGCTAAACGATACGTATGTATTATTTGAAGTCTCCTGTTGTGCACGCCAAGTTTCCGTCACTTCCGACAGATAACGTAGCTGCAGGACTGTTTCTAAATGACGTCTGTGGACGATGTACGTTGCAAGCAATGTGCCGTCATTGAATTTCTCACTGCAGAGAAAGAGACTGTCTGGAATAATCACCAATGCTTGTGCGAAGTCTATGGAACATCCGCTGCCGATAGAAGTACAATTAGTCGTTGGGCATGGAGGATGAGGTCATCAGGAAACGGTTCGGCGGAGCTCCCCGATTTGCAGCGGTCGGGGAGACCATCCACTGCTCACACTTGACATGTTGCAGCGAGCTAGTGATGTCATTCGCAAGGACAGACGCATTGGCAATTGGTGCTGCATATGGCAAACAGCAAAGGAAGTGTGTATGCAATTATCGTCGCTGTTGGATATGAAGATGTTTGTGCAAGATGGGTCCCACAGTATCTACGGGTGGATCACAAATCGGACAGAAAAAAACATTTGTCTTTGTTTGTTGCGACGTTTTGAAGCTGAGGATGGAGGCCTTTTTGTTCCGGATTGTGACAAATGATGAAACCTGGATTCACCATTTTCAGCCCGAAACAAAACGACAGTCAACGGTTTGGCACCGTTACCTCTCCCCACAGAAGAAAAAATTGAAACCAACTGCTTTCATTAATAACGTCATGATCACCGTGCTCTGGGACTGTGAAGGTGTGATTCTCATTAATGTCATGCCCAGAGGCGGTACCATTAATTCAGTAGCATGTGTCCACATATTAACAAAACTTAACATGCGCCTTTGGCGACTTCGACGCCATAGTAACACAGGAGATGTTTTGCTGCAACACGATAACGCTCCGTCCCACATAAGTCTGAGGACTGCTGAACATATCGCAAAACAGGGTTGGAAAGTGTTACCCCATCCACCCTACAGCCCTGACCTAGTCCCCTCGGACTTCCACTTGTTTGGGCCATTAAAGGATGCCATTCGTGGAAGACATTTTGAGACCGATGAGGAGGTGATTCACACAGTGAAGCACTGGCTCTGCCACCAGGACAAGGATTGGTACCGACAGGCCATACACTAACTTGTTTCGCACTGGAGGAAGGCCATAAAACGGGGTGGAGATTACGGGCAAGAATAGGGTGTGTAGATAAAACACCATTCTTTCATGGGTATAATTCTCATTATGTTCAATATTTGTTTACACGTATTGCGCCGTTTATTTACGTGTACACTCCTTATTTTGAGCGTGTAAACAAGGAAGACTAGCCTGATTACTAGGAAGTCATGATGCGGGTTTTGTTTACTTTCCTTGTCTATATGGTGGCTCTGTAGTATCGTATTTACGTTGTCCCATGAGAGAAGGACTTATGACCACAGCAGTTGAGTCCCATAGTGCTCAGAGCCAGCCATGAGAGAACAAGCTATCAATTAACGACATACCCTTTTTATTACTCAGTGCTATTCAGAGCCGTACAGTACAATACGATGGAGTAAGTCCGGTACAGTTTCGTGGAACTCACTGACATGAACCTTGTCTATGTGGAAGTACGTTACAATGCTCTCGTTGCTGAAAGCGTTCTATCTGAGAACGCACCCTTGACAGTTGGTGAGCGTATGTGGATAACACATAACGGTGTACTGCCTCACTTCACTCTGGATGTCTGCAACAGTGTCAATGCTGTATTTCCTGGTGGCTGGATTGGAAAGCGGGGTCCAATTCCATGGCCTGCGAGGTGACCTGACCGAAGTCCCCTTGATTATTTCCTATGGGGGTACCTGAAGTCCCAGTGTATGAGACCCCAGTGGATATGCAAATAGAATTAGTTGCCAGAATTGTAGCTGCCTGTAACGTGATTCTAAACAGACCAGGGATATTTTTCAGGGTGTGTCAGAATCTTTTCCATCGATTTCATGCTTCCATCAAGGTTGATAGCCGTCAGTTTGAGCACATTTTGTAAGATACAGCGCAAATGCTAAGTTCATTGTGTCAGTGATGGTATTTGCAGTCAACTGTAAGTAATCTAAGTAAAAAAAGTACACTGTAATGTTATTTTATTGCTATTAACTCTTTAATCTGGCTTTTCCGACCCCAGGTTCCCCACCTCAAACTGTTCAGTGGAGCATGCTCTACGTCCTGTCAAATTTCTGCACCCCCTTACAGAAACACCCTGTATAGGAAAAATTGAGGTCAGCAGAACAGCGTGAGGGCGAATGTCTCATTTAAAATTTTTTTTGTGTTACATAATAATTCAGTGTGATAGACATATGAACATTAAGAAGTGGCAATCCTGTGGACATTAACAGAAACTCGTATATTGGCGGTGAATGTAGGAGTAAATTGATGGTATGTGCGAGAGGTTCTGTTTGCTCCCAGTCACTACTGCAGGAGCTGTATATGGTTTAGTTACACAACGGCAGTTCACGTTGTAAAGGAATGCATACTGCTATGACAGGAAGAGACCTCCTTTGAGACTTTCTGTTAGGTTTCTGTCGGGAGATGGTTTGGCATACCTTTGTTAACGCGCACCTCGTGCCCTTGGACACAGGTAATGTCCGTGCCCAGAGAACGACAGTGGCATGGGTTGCCGATCGCACCACAGACGCTAGTGGACAGAAACCCGTGCGCGATATAAGGAACTTTCCAGTGGCCGGAAATACGGCGTAGCCGCATCTTTACATGGGAGTATGTTTTTGTGGGTACTTGTTTTTGACGGATGCACAAAGTGTCGCTGAGGAGACATAGTATAAGCCAATTGCGTCTGACGTCTCGTGGGATACCATAAATAAAAAAGAAAAAAGAAAAACTGTGAGCATGCGTCAACTGCCAAAAGTCCGTAGGTAGAGAAGTGTAAGAGAATATCAATATACAAAGACGCTATAAGTAAAAGTGCGCAATTGACAGGGATGCGCTTCGTCATTCTTCTCTTGGGTATTGCCCGCTATTATTTGCTCTGGTCTGTGAAGCGTATTATCTGTAAGGCAATACGAAAATATATTAAGTGTTGTTAAATGTAAATGAATTTCATTCGTGTGAAGTAGTATCCCAAACCGCATATTAGAGTAATGAGCGGTATTTGCTATAAAAATAACGCTTTCAGCCTGTTTACATTATTTAATTGCCGGCCGCCATTACGGCATACTTGTTTGAATACAGCCACAGAGGCCATTTGACGGGCTAAGGATAAAATGGTTCAAATGGCTCTGAGCACTATGGGACTCAACTTCTGAGGTCATCAGTCCCCTAGAACATAGAACTACGTAAACCTAACGAACCAAAGGACATCACACACATCCATGCCCGAGGCAGGATTCGAACCTGCGACCGTAGCGGTCTCGCGGTTCCAGACTGTAGCGCCTAGAACCGCACGGCCACTCCGGCCGGCTAGGCTAAGGATATTTCTTCGCGACTGCACAGAGGTTTCCCGCGATACAACCTACGGCATAACAGAGTGACAGTATTCAGAGGAAACAAGCCTTTGCGTTCTTGCATTGGACCCAGTAGAGGCCATACTTGTAGTGAAGGTCGCGCACTCACTTTCTGCATAGTGTCGTCAACGTGACACTGTCAAGGAAGCCTTAAATCTGTCCTTAGTCCTATAAGTTTACAATGGTCGAGTTCACCGACTATCTAGTCACCTGTTGACAGAAAACTTTCGATTTTGCATTATCTCCGCGTCAGAAATTCTACGCATTGGGTTTTCTTGCAGTTAAGCGTTAATATGTTCCCTGAAACCTACGTGCTGATACTAGTGACTATCCTGTGAGCTACGTCATTTGTATTATGTTACATGTACTTCACAGTTTGAGTCATGTGCAAATAGAAAATTTTTTGAGTCATCCATCACTTTCTGTCGCAGTTCATAGATGCATATATGTAATATGTGCCACACGTAATATGTGCCACTCCCCTCCCCCGACCTAACATGACCCCAGTGACATTCATGCATCTTCCCTATTTGTCGACACTGGAGTATAACGTTTTTCTTCTTTCTTTCCAGATATAAACCAGTCTTGAGCTTTTTCTCTAATCTTCTAATGTTCCAACTTACGCCAAATTATTGCATAAACTCCTCCAACAAATGGTTTTGCTAAATCAAGAAAGTACGTAAGGTCCGCAGGATAATCCGTAGCCTAGATAGCGCCTCACACATGAAAGAAACAAAATTTTCATTCTTGGTGCATAGGTACAAGGTTTTTTTTCCGAAGCCAAACTACGAGTCTGACAAAAAGCTGTATGTACTGAAATGTGCCGCTTCTGTTCTACACATTTCTTTATCCAAAACGATTGGAAACATTGGTAGCAAATAAATTGACCAATAATGGTCTATGTACATTACCTCTTCTACCCTTGTTACAAAGTGGTTTCTCCAACGACTATATCAAACTGTCGGGAAATTCATCAGATCTGGAAGACACACCGCACAGGTGACTGAATGGTAAAAATATCCCGACTGAAACCCAACTCAGTGAATCAGTTGCACACTTTATGCAAAAGTGACCGCGCATAAAATAATTATTCTTAAAATTTAGGAATGGTTAACCATCTTATTAAGTAAGAATTACGGATATTACTCTATGTCACCCAGCGTTGTACTGAGACGTTAGAAGACTAACTCTTTCCATGATGAAACATTGACTCTCCAGTGGAACGTTTCATATTTTTTTATCTTCTTCGAGATCTTAATACATACTCCGCAAACCAATTTACGGTGTGTGTTGAAGATCACCTTTTATCACTGCTAGTCATTCCCTCTCTTGTTGCGCTTGCAAATGGAGGAAGGGAATATGACTACCTATATGCTTCTATACGAGCCCTGGTTCCTCAAATCTTCCTTCGCGGTCCATACGCGAGACGTGCGTTGACGGCAGTAGAATCGTTCTGCCTTCTGTCTGACGTGTCTGAACTCTCAGCTTTCACAGTTTTTCCTTTCAGAGATTTCTGCTCGACTAGAGGGATAATTTTCGTTAAACTTGCATGTTTATCGAACCTGCTGGTAAGAAATCTAATCTAGCACGTCTCAGAACTATTTCGACATCTTCTTTTCGTTCCAAACACTGAACAGCACTCGGGAACTGGTAGCACAAGTGTTTTATAAACGGTCTCGTTTACAGACGAGCTGCACTTTCTTAAATTCTTCCAATAAACCGAAATCAACCTTTCGCCTTCTCTACTAACCGGCCGTAAGTGGTCCCGTTTCATGTCGCTTTGCATCGTTACGCCTAGATATTTAATCGAAGTGACTGTGTCCCGCAGCACGCCAATAACACTGTATTTTAATATTCTGGGATTTCGTTTCCTGATTACCTGCATTAAACTTACTTATTTCTGCATTAAGAGTAAGCTGTCATTCATCAGCCTCTATACACCTACAGTCACTCAACTACGACACTTCCCCGTACCGTACAACGTTAGTAGTAGAGTCGAAGATTGCTGCTCTGTCTCTCTCTCTCTGTCCCCTAGATCTTATATGTACACAGAGAACAGGTTCTGTCCTACCACTCTTCCCCGCGGCACTTCTGACCATATCTTTCTCCCTGATCGATACGATCATCCAGTGCAACGCACAAGTTTCTATTTTTTTTAGAAAGTCTTCGAGCCACTCACATACCTGTGAAGCTATGCCGTCCGCTTGGACCATCGTTAACAATTTGCAGTGGGCCACTGTGTCAAAAGCTGTCCGGAAACCTAATACTATGAACCTGCCTGTTGATCTTCGCCTATGTCTCGTATCATATCGTGAGGAAAAAGGGCATGCTTAGGTTCGGACAAGGGATGCGTTCCAAATCCGTACTGATTTGCGGATGGAAGCTTATCTATCTCAATCAAATTTCTGACGTTCCAACTTATAATATGCTGAAGAATTCTGCAGCAAAACAGTATTAAGGATATTGGTTAGTAATTTTGCGGGTACTTTCTTTAACCCTTCTCGTATATGGGAGTCACCTGCATTTTTTTTCCAGTCGCTTGTCAGTTTACACTGGGCGAAAGATACAATTGAAACTTAGTAATGAGCAAATGTCGAGGGGTACTCTTTGTAAACTAAATTGGGATTTAATCTGGACCTGGTGACTAGCTCATTTTCAACCCTTTCAGCTGCTTCTCCAGGCCAGAGACGGCTACTACTGTGTCCTCCATACGAAAGTCTGTGCGGCCGTCAAGCGATGGTAAATCTTTACGATCTTTCTGCGTCAGTGATTTGTAAAGCGAAGTTCCGAACTGATGCTACTGCAGTTTTATAATGTCTGATGATAATCTTTTCGATTGACAGGTTTAGCAAATAAATATTTGTAATCTGGTAATTCTAAAATATGACTTCCTTTGGAGAAGATAAATTTTTCTTTACGTTAGGCACACGCTTGGATGCAAAACATGCTGGTTCTATAAAAGCAGAAAGATACTATGTTCTCGGTTGTTTTTCCGATCTCATCGATGACTTGTGACAAACAAATCGTTGTATACGATTTACCTCTATCCGTTCTTCGATCCCCCAAAGTAATCTTCGTGCTATGTCGTAACACAACGAACTATCTCAGAAACAAACGAGCTGAGTACGACTTAATTAGTAATTTATCTTATTTAGGATCCCTTGTTAATGAACAACACACGGACTATCCATAATTTTCCTATCAATATTATTTCTATATCCTTCAAAATTCAGTAGTGATATAAACACATCCAGGAGAAAAACACTCCAACCTAATGACGCCAAACATCCTGGGGAAACAAAATTTCGAAATAGTTTTTAGACATTTCGAGACATGATAGTTTATTTATAGTGGCAGAAACTGTTAAAAACTACTAAAACAGTAAAAAGTCGTTTTTCTTCCTCATAAAGGAATGCAGTGAGTAATACGTGGATATAACGAACACACTCGGAGCATATACCGTGAGCCTACTTTCTGTGAACACAAGAAGCCGCCGATCATAATAATTTGGGACACAAAAGATTGTATTATTTCAGTCTGAGACAGGACTGAGCAAATTAGTAACTGAACAGCCAGATGACCAGATACAGGTGTAAATTATATTTTATTTTTATTTCGTTTTATTTATTTTTTATTTTTTCATATTTTTATTATTTATATTTTTCAATTATTTCCAGGCACTGGCCTCACATTGCCTGAAATACAGTAATGAACAAAGCATAAAAACGCATTAATAACCAACATGCTTTTCTCTTCAAATAAAATGAATAAGTAAGATACAAAATTTCAATTAAACTTAAAATTCAAGTTCATGAAATTGTTTCTCGTTATTTTTCAGTTTCTTCATTTCTTTATATCTTAGTTTAACGTTTTTATGTTCAGAAAACTGAAAATCATAGCCATTAATTAGTTTATAATATCTGTTTAGCAAAATAAATTTAGCAAAATAATTTCAAAATCGTTATAGAGCTCCACACAATTTTTTCATCCTGTTCAGTTTCTTGAGTAGAGTGTCCATATATATGGAGAAAACTTTTAGTAAGGTTAAAAAAACATCTTGCTAATAGTATCAAAATACATCGATAAATAAGCTTAAAATATCCACTGAAAATTCTATGCGGCACATCAAATGTTAATTTTTTCTCATCACACATGACTGTATAGAGAAGCGTTTCATTCAGAATTTTATCACTGAGTTTGGCACACAGCTTTGGTGTTGTTTTCTTTGTGGCCAATGAATTCATTTATCTCGACATATTTATGACATATTGTTATGAAATTACATGGATTTTCATTAATATCACCATTCAATTCTGTGACTCACTTATAATCTCAGAAAGCATCATAAGCTTTCATATAATTATCTGGTGGATCTCAATTCCACATTTTTATAGCAAAAACCTAATTCCTTACATTCTTTGCGTAAATATTCTGTAGTTTGATGTCATTAGAGAGTCAGTCATGAGACAATCGATTGATTATTTTAACAATTAATTTGAAACATTCAAAAATAGAACAAGGCATATCAAATTCTGAAGATTTATAGTGATGTGATACCTAACTCAAAATTTCTCTTTCCATTCAATCCATCAATTTCTGTGGCTTATGGCTCAAAGAAAGATATGAGAATATTCCAATTTTTTCGTCTTACTTGCTCTAGCTTGAGTGAATATTGTGTTTCATATGGATTTCTATTTATTGTACAACAATTTTGCCTTCCTTAGGAAGTGTGGTTACATCTTGCACACCAGCTTGATAATTATAAGCCCATCTAGGAAAGGGCGTCATTTGGACTAGAACATAAACTAAAAGTTACAGTTAAATTGTCTTCTGGCATCACTGATTTATCATGTTTAAAAAACTCACCAAACAAATCTAGTGGAAAAGGTACTTCATTTCTTCTTACTTTTTATTTTACCATTATTGAGGATATGACCTTCCATGGTTAAGGCATTGGCTAGAGATAAAAACTATCACATAAGGACAGATGAAGAAATAAATGGATGTTGCATTCTAGACAAAATACTGTTTCGTTTCTTAATGGTAATACTCTTAAACAGCTTTGCCATGTTGTTATCAACCGATTTGTATTGTATTTTCCATCATATGTTGAGTAATGTGTACGATTAGTTCCACTGACACACATGATCATACACAGGTGAGTATGATTAGGATGAACCCAATCATCTCCAATATTAATATTAATTTCTGCAGCCTTGGAAGTAAGATTTTGGGTGTTCGTATCTTCTCATTCACAGCGAATGTGTGAAACTAGCAGCTTTTAATCCTATTCACTTAATAAGGGTAATTTTGGTTAAGCCGTTTCTAAAACAACTGTTACAGTATCACCATTGAAGTCAATCAAATTATTTTTCTTCAGTGACAGTTATTTCTAAATCTTGTATTTTATCGTGAACTGGAATAAATACAAGGTGGCTCATGAATTAGTTGTACACCTAGTTCAGCATTTGGCTTGAATGTAGCAATAATATTAGTTTCTCAATGAATACGATCAGTACGCTTGACATACACAGGCGCCGACCCCATGGGGCCTGAGGGGGCCTGAGCCCCCTCAAAAATTCGTTTCTGTGGGTGGAGCCCCCCAATAACTTAAGAAAATTATTAGTTATATTATGTTTTGTAAAATCACAAAACTATATTAAATTTGTTATATTCCTTGTTTGAGGATAGTCACCTTTTAAAATACATTCAGTAATGAGTTAAAAATAATAATTATTATGATAGTAAGCTGGTTAACTGGAAACGAGTGGTGTGAACCATGATAGTCTTACAGTGCTGTGGGCACACTTCGAATTTCACCAGGTACGTGAACCTTCGGGTAAAGCCTGGCGGCGGCGGGACTGCACTGCAGCTGTGGCGACATCAAGAGGACTGGAGCAGAAGTGCCTGGAACCCTCTGCCTCGTGTCGCCTTGACGCTTCGAGATATTATGATGCTGCGGCTATGTAAAGCCCACCCTGCTGTTGCAGTCATTCAGTGTGGATAGTTTCGTTCAGTGCACACTGCAGACGTGTTTCGTGTTCTGGCTTTAGTGTCTAGTGGACTGTTTTACATGACTATATTTTATTCGTTTACTTTAGTCTCTTAGTGTATTGTGTATTAAGTTTGCAATGGATAAATTTGTTACCAAAACGCTGCGCTTGGAATTTGATGGTACTGCAAGTCAGCCTCCAACAAGTATTGTGTCGTCAATTGCTTCGTCGTCTCCAGGCGGGAACCGTTCACAGCCAAAACGTGGACAATCTGGCGAGGGAAGTTCATTTCAAAATTCTTGGTTGACCAAATATACATGGCTAGAATATGAAGCATCTACTGAAAGTTTTTGCAAACCTACAAAAGGGCAGATGCAAAAATTATTACAATTTTCTTCAAAAAAAGACGATGCATTTACTTCCGTAGGATTTTCTAACTGGAACCGGCTTGGGAAAAATTCTGTCTTCATGAAAATACGTTTACACAAAAAGAAGGTGCTCAGAAACTAAATTCTTTCACTGACCTAAGTGCGGCCACCCAATTGAATGATAGTGATATCAAGAAAGGCCGTTTAGTTGTTGAGACAATTTTTACTACTGTGCAACTTCTATGTCGATAAGAACTAGAAATTAGAATACATGAAGATGTAAAATCAAGTGGCCCGACTCGATGGACTATGTGAGGTTTTTGTATCTTGAAAAATACTGAAAACCTCTGAAGAACTTCTAGAGTTTTTGAAACATTTTCTGCACAGGACAAAACAGAGGCAGGTTACGAATGTGCAGGCTACCTTGATCCAATGTTACAATGCAAGACATTTCCTTTTACGTCTTTATTGCCAAGCAATGAACCCACTAGAGGATGTCAATGAAAAATTTCAGTGCCCTCATCTAAGCATCGCTGATCTGAAAAAAAAAGAAAAGATGGATTGATCTGTATATTGAATGGAAGGCGTAATCGTTTTGAACACTTTTGGGAATTGTGTTAAAAAGAAAAACCTTCACGAGTTGATGATCCTCCACTTCCTCAGAATCGAAAAATACCAGAGAGGTATATAAAAACGAAGCCCGCTAAGCACACACTTTTAAAACCCCAAAGCAATACTACAAAGCTACTTACATTGAAGTTCGTGAAATGGTGCAGTCTTGTATTATTGAGCGGTTTGCTTCAACTGGACTCACTCAGGTCACTGCAGTTGAACAAGAGTTCTTGCTTTTAGTAAACAGAGGTGAAGTAAATTTGGAAGAAACCAATTGAGTTTTGTCAAAAATGGCCTAGACATTCAGAGACTGCGCTTACACTTGAATTTGTTAGCCTATATCGCTAATAAAAAACTACTGGTCATAAAAAACATGTGTGATGTAAGAAAGTACATTACACAAGAGCCTGAAGTTGGAGAAATCTTATGTGAAGTAGTGAAGTGCATTAAGGTACCCCAAGTATTTCCAATCACGGCAGCAACAGCAGAACGGTCATTTAACGCCCTTAGACGTCTGAAGTTATATCTATGATCAAAAATGAGACAGAAGCGATTGAATAATGTGGCTGTTCTTAAAGCCCACCGAGATGTTTTGGATGAATATATCCGATCACTCATTAACGATTTCATATTCAGTAATGCAATCAGACAGTCATTTGCACCTTTCTGAAGACACTTAAGCACTAATAATGGAATTTAGAACAATCTTTATAAAATAGAGAATTAAATACATACATAATGTTAAGTTTTCATTGTTGAAATATTAGTACTAGGTTATTACTGTATTACTATAGCACTGTATTAGTTATTTTCAAATACTTAAATATTTTTAGGATGTAAGAGCCAACTAAAAACTGCTATTTACATACTTTTTGTCAGAAAGTATTAGGCATACTGCATTAACGTTATTAACTGTGTTAAAGCATTAACTTTGAGATATTGTTTTTATTTAATGAACCCTGAGCCTTATTGAAAGTGTGGTGTCACCGCCAGACACCACACTTGCTAGGTGGTAGCCTTTAAACCGGCCGCGGTCCGTTAGTATACGTCGGACCCGCGTGTCGCCACTATCAGTGATTGCAGACCGAGCGCCGCCACACAGCAGGTCTAGAGAGATGTCCTAGCACTCGCCCCAGTTGTACAGCCGACTTTGCTAGCGATGGTTCACTGACAAATTACGCTCTCATTTGCCGAGACTATAGTTAGCATAGTCTTCAGCTACGTCATTTGCTACGACCTAGCAAGGCGCCATTATCATTTGCTATTTATCTTGTGATGCATGTACCGTCAGACCGATGTTCACCAATTATGAATTAAAGTTAAGTATTCCAGTAGTTACTTACGTTCTTTGCTACTATAAATTCCCTTAACTGTTCCAGACCTCACGCCAGCCTGCGTGAGCTTAACGCGCGCCTTTCGGTTTCCTTATAGTGGCTTGGCTGTCTTGCCAAGTCACAACAGAAGGTAAGCTTATATTAGCTATTTCACTTATTAACCAAAGTATATTACTGTGCGGCAGCAATATTTTATGTTTTATTTTTTTAATGATAGTTTAGGATTTGTTTAAATATAATTTCATTCTTTTCAGAGCTATATAGTGACTACTCTGTGATAGTCAGTAGGATTGATTATTACTGTAAATTAAATTAGCTTTTTACGACAAACTTGTTTGTGTTTATGTTTTGTTTCTTTTTTTCAAAGCCAAAAAAATGTGTCAGGCTTGTTGAGTTTCCTGGAGTGTCGAGTTATCGACAATCCAGTTTTCGGGGATTTAATGTTGATTATATGTTAGTCGGACATTGTAGATAACGATCTTGATAAAGGTGACGAGCAGCAGTTCCATTACCATGAGCTTTACCGTGCACAAGGATCTTGTCCATGTATTCTCCAAACGTGCAGTCAACCATGTTGCGCTCGAACACTCATACATACGTCAATGGAGCTCGAACTATGTCACAGAAGTGGGACGGAAGTCAAATGACATCAGGCAATCCGACGCGAGCAGCCCCCGACCATAACTACCCTGTTCCATACCTATATAGCAAACATGTTTTCAATCGGCCGTAGCACGGAAACAGTACTTTTCCGGACATAGGTTCCTATTCAAGTTATTTTCTATTCCGTCCCCTCTCCTAGTCCTAGATGTTTGTAATGCGAGTTTCTGGACACCCTGTGTATTTGTGTCCCCTTGTTTCTTTTTCATAACGGTTATGATATGCTCCGATCTTTCGCAGTACCCATCAAATAAGGGAAACCTATAGGTAGTAACGTTGCCAATTTGAAATTTCAGTGGTATGTTAATATTTACCGTTCCCAAAAACTAGGGCAAAACTCCTCACATTTTTGCCACCTGTGTTTGAAAGAACTGAGGAAGACACAGGACTGAAGTAGCAGAAAGTCCGTCATAAGAGCAACACTAGTCATGATTGACCTGGAAGCACTTCGCAAACGAAACACTGTTATCGGTTTCGGTTCATCTCGGATCACTCAAAAGCTTCACTGCTGCGTATTTTGCGGCTCATGTGACTATAAAAAAGTGAAGTCTTCTGTTACAGTGTCATACCCGATGTCTGCAATCGTCGTTCGTATTTTCTGCGGTAGTTTTTGAACTTCGATCAAATTGACAGGTATCTGTAGCGGAAGAGGGCTTTTACACAGCCAAATGTTGCTGCAAAATCGAATGTACCGTAGTCTGTGAAGTGCCTAACAAGGGCTCTGTCTCACGAGAATCTCAGGCGCACCCCCTTCAATCGTATTGTACTCAACATCGTGGTTTCTTGGAAGAGAAACAGATTTTGATCGACTTTCATGAAATTCATCGCTGGCGGAAGAATGACGACAAAGAAATTTTGCAACCTAATTTTAAGAATCCTTTTGTGAAGGTAGTTAACTGCGGAAAGTAGGGTTAATCAATTGGAGGCAATTGTTACTGAGTCATACTTTCAAACAGATCTAAAAAAAATCGTCCAATGAAAACTATCACTTGAAATTTAAAATTTTTCACAACACAGTCTTCTTAACTGTCCATTGTCAACAAATTACTCGTAGAGTTTCCGAACTACCGTTGTCTTAATAAATTCGATGGCAAAATTTAAAGCACTAGTAATTCCACATATCAATTTCCATCTGTCTAGTGGTCTTTTCTTCCCTCTCGCCCAATAAGGGTTTGAGCAGGTTGTCAGCGGTACAATCGCCCGTATGATACGATATACCACAATCGCGGTAGGCCACACTCCGACCTTTATCAAAGTCGGAAACGTGATGGTACGCATTTCTCCTCCCTGCACGAGGCATCACAACAACGTTTCACCAGAAAACGCCAGTCAACTGCTGTTTGTGTATGAGAAATCGGTTGGAAACTTTTCTCATGTCAACACGTTGTGGGTGTCACCACCGGCGCCAACCTTGCGTGAATGCTCTGAAAAGATAATCATTTGCGTATTACAGCACCTTCTACCTGTCGGTTAAATTTCGCAGTGTAGCACGTCATCTTCGTGGTGTAGCAATTTTAATGGCCAGTAGTGGAGATTCAGGGTGATTCCATGACGATGTTACTAATTTTCCAGGCTGATGGAGAAAGATAAATGTATCAGTTTGATGTAAGGGTCCCTGCATCGTAAAGAACCAGTCGAAAGTTATAAGGGAAAACCGTTCTCATGCCTCTGACAGTAAATACATATACTGGCACTGTTGTTGCTAAGACTGAAAGGTAGGCAGCTTTCAGATGTGGTAGTATGGACCATAATAAGGAAAAATAGTGTAGTAAACTCGGGCTGTACAGCGCACACCTTGAGGGTTAGGAGCACTTGTCCGATAGAGGAGATGTGTTTGACAGTAGCAAAGATGCACAAGTTCTCATAGCTTCTCAAGTATGCAGCTTAGAGTGTATGTTTACTGGACTTTTTTCCTTGTTTCGGTCCATACTTTGTAATTTGCCTAAGCAGCAACAGTGCCAGTACATGTGCTCCACTGTCAGAGATATCAAAACAGTTTTCGCTTTAACTTTCGACTCTTTCGTTTCCGGTACGGGGACCATTACGTCAAACTGATACATTTATCATTCGCCTTCATACTAGAATATGTTTGATATCATCAGGGAATCACGCTGTACATACATACATTTATAGACACCGACGCCAGTAAGTTTGACGCACTGTAGCGCCGTTGGATAACATTTCCGGACATGGGCTCCTATGGAAAACTTGACCTACTAAGTCACCTCTCAAACCGCTAGAAGCGTGTAACCTGAGCTGTGAAACATCCTGCACGTGTAGCGCCGTGGCATTAAGTCGGCCGGCCTTTCGGGAGCTCGTGGCCCGCGCCGCCGCCGCCGCCGCCGCCGCCGCCGCCGCCTCCGTGACGTACGACCGCTGGTGCAGGCCGCCTCAGAGACTCCCAACCGCCTCTCGGTTGGCAGCTAATTTGCAGCTCCAACCGGCGGGCCGCGCCGCTGAGGGTCGTAAAAGCACCGCCCAACGGCCGCCGTTAACGCCACAGAACCAGCGAGTGCAGCCGGTGGCCACAAATTCGCCTTGCGGCTCGTATTTACTTAGTTAATAGCCTCTAAATAAGGGCTCGCGTCCGTAGCTTGAAGTCTCCGACATATGTCTGCGAATAAGCTATGGGAATTGTAAGGAAAAGTGGTGCTTGTAGCTGAGAATCCTAAGGTGGAGTCCCCCTCCCACCCCCAAAAAAGCACATTTTAAAATGTAACTTCGTGAGCTTGTAAGTTCGTTTACACGAGTCCCTCTCGAACAGACCCTTAGTTTCATTAGTGAAAAACTGGGTGAAGAGTTGGTGAGGATTTGTCATCATGTAATGGCATCCACGTATTTTTCATTTAAGGACAACATTTTCGAACAGAATGACGGAGTGTCTACGGGCAGTCCTTTGTCACCCATAGTCGCCAGTTTATTTATGGAGGGCTTCAAGAACATGGCTTTGCAACCATCGTGCGTCTGGAGGTATTTAGGTGATACCTTTTTCGTCTGACCATATGGACGTGATGCTCTCACTAGATCTTTGGATCATTTCAGCTGTCTTCATCCCAGCATTAAATATATCAAGGTGGTCGAAAGTGATGGGGTGCTTCCATTCTTGGACGTCATGGTTTACGAAAAACCAGATGGTACTCTGGGACACAGTGATCACCGAAAGCCGGCGCACACAGATCGGTATCTATATTCTAGGAGTTGTCATCCGCCATACCAGCGCAGTGGCTTCCGAAGGACCTAATAACTTGCTCATTTAATGACCATTTTTAAGGAAAATGGATACTCTGAGGAGCAGATGACTTACGCTGTGGAGTTTGGACCATCACCAGAGGGGCATGAAGAGGAGCACAGATCGTTGGCCTTTATTTCTTATGGTGGAGGCATATCGTTTATGACTGGAAGAATTTTAAGGAGTTTTACATTAAGAATATGTTCCGTACAACTTCCTGGATCATGGCATTACTCAGCTCTGTAAGGCATGATTGGGGTTTAGGATGCCTGATATATATATATATAAAATTCCTTGTCGATGTGGACAGGCTTACATCGGCCGTTCAATTCGCATTCCGAACAGATGTGTTGAACATCGCCGTCAAGCGAGGCTACGACTACCGGAAAAATCGGCGGTGGATGAACATTTTCTAAACGAGCGGAACCCGATGAAATATGACGAAACTGTGATAGTTGCCAACACTTCCTCTTCGGTGCGGCAAGTCGGAGTGTTCGAAAATGGTCACTGAGTGCTTTATAACCTTACCGCCGGTGTTCTAGTAAGGGCGATTCTAGTAAGGCCCGGTGTTGGACGGTAGCAACTGCGGTGGGCGGCGCATGCGCCGCGTACGCTACGGAGGCCTATATAGGACGCCGATTCGCAGCCTTCGCATCACAGTCTTCCCAGAGAGAGGCTCAGCAGCAGAAGCCGCGTTCTCCTAAAGATGGCCAACAGTTGGATCTCGGAAACACTGAACTGAGTTGATTTTAGGACCCGTCGGCACACCTGAAGAAACTATCAATACATAGTAAAATATGTCAAAAGGATGGACGTACAAAAAACATTAAAATGTGTTTCTCGAAAACGTGTTACAGAATTTAAATTATCAGGAACATTAGGCAAATAAAATTTAAACAATGACTGTCAGTATTTTTGGAGCCTTCAAACGCTGATTAGTTGTACGTAGCAGTGGTTTAACGGGGTGGGGTGATTTCCAGGGAGTGTAGCTCTTATGGGCCTCTCAAAGACTCAGTTCGTTCAGCCAAAGTGTATATTTATTACCTGCTTGGCGTTTCTCAAAATATATCCGTATTTGCTATCCATTAAAAAGAGTGCGAACCAAGTTACCTTATTGTTTATAACAAGCGGCTACTGTTGAATTATTTTACTGGATTTTGCTCACACTGAGAAAGAGGTGACGTGAATACGGAATTTTATTGTTAACTTACGGAAATGTAAGTTGTTATTAGAATTGCTATAATATTGCCTTATCTGTAGAAAGTCTACGTACAATCTCAAGAAATGTTGATATAATCCCTGAATCAACAAATGTATAGTAAGGCTTGCCCACTACCGAGCTAGAATGCTGATTGACGACAATATTGGGACATTAGCAATACTGCCCAAAAGTACCGTTATCCAAGATGGCGGCGATGACATCCTCCAAGATAGTAGCTTTTGGCCGGAAGTTTGATTGTGGCGGGATAGTGCCACGCCCCCCCCCCACCAGAAAATTGGCGGGAAGTTCAAATTCCAAAATTATAATGCGTCACACCAAGGAATATGGTGGGAGGAATGGAGTTGTCATGATTATTTAACCAGTTTCAAGCATGTGTGTTCGCTACTATGTCTGGACACCAACTGGCTTAATTCATAGCATTACCACCAGAGACCACCACTATGAGACAGATCATGATGCACATACCGTTATTCAAGATTGCTTCACCCAGAGTGTTCACCGCGAGCTCCAGAGCCCAACTAGCCTAGTTCATATCGGTGCCACCAGAGGGCGCTGTCCTGACATCATATCAATACAGCAGTACCGGTATACAAGATGACGGCACACACTATGTTCACTGTGAGCTGCATAGCCAAAATGACTTAGTTCATATTGTGCCCACTAGAGGGCGCTACCTGGAAGTCGCGTGATGACACATGATCGTCTGCTCCCTCTCGAGCGTGCGCTTTATAACCGGACATGCGACGCACCACCGGCCCGCAGATGTCAGACTGCTTACGTCACACACCCTCGGCCGCCACCTCCATACACGCACCGAACATAGTCTTCTGTAAATATGCTAACTAAAGTAACACCAACATCGTGCATCTAACATATCAATTACGTAAGTATTTAATTCCATTTCAATTTTAATCATATTCAATAATTCAATTTACAGTTTCAGTATTCACTGATCAAATGAGAAGTTCCACATTTTCCCACTATCAGTGCGGTGTTCATACTTGACATACCACCCCATGCCCCACCGCTAGAATGCTGCACTTCTATTGGCTACTGCAATTAGTCACGTGATAGGAAAAGGTGTTCACTAAACATTCAACTACCTAGTTTCAACTATTTTTCAAGGTCCAGAACGCCACATCTGCCTAGTAACCGGCGCCGAGTTTGAATTCTGGCAGTAAAGAAGGGTCACTTGGACTTTCACTACCAGCCTAAGAAAATTGTTCCAAACAAAGCCCACTGCCACCAACCTAAGCCTCCAGGGCGCAACCTTTTCTTAGGGATTGTTGGTAAAAGGACTCAGCTGCAGTAGGCTGATGGAGAGAGGAAGGAGTGTATTTATTTGAGAGCAATTAATTTAGGAATGGGGTATATGTATTACAGAACACACGCTCTGAGATGCCCCACTGCTTACAGACCTGCAAACTACTCCTACATAAGTCATGTATAAGGCTCTACACACATGTTTGCTAATTGTAAATCGTCAAAAATAACGCACTGCACAGCCTACTGACAAGCGAAGCACTCGAAAATAATGCAATGCATTTACTTCCAAATAGCCAAACAGCTCGTGAATTGTCAAAATAATAATTCATCTAAAACACTCTGCTTGCTAATTGTCAGCTGTTGATATCATACACCAGCCTTTATTTAAAGAATTAGAGGTAGCACCAACACCCAGTGTATTCGCCACTGAGTCCAGAGCCCAACCGACTTAGTTCATATCGAGGCCACTAGAGGACGCTGCAGTGACTTCAGGTGATGACGTAAGTACTGTACTCAAAGATGGCGCCACCTAGTGGGTTCACCACGAGCTCCAGACCCCCAGCTGTGTTCGTACATTTCGTCGCCGCCAGAGGACGCATCCGTGACACCAGCTGATGATACAGGTACAGTTATCCATGATGGCGGAAAACAGTACTAGACCTCGTGGGGAACACACTAAGTACCACCATCAGAGGACGCTGTCGTCCTTTTCGTTATGTAAACCAAGATGGCGAGATAAAATGGTGTGAAAACAACTCAGCCTGCTTTGGGCTGCTGGAGAGCGTAAGTCTGAAGTGCACTCTATTTATTCTCAAACATCTTATTTAAGGATAGAGTATATCTATCACACTCATACAAAACATCAACCCTGATGTGTCTGGGGTCATGTTGCACAGCGCACAGGCACGTAACTAACTCGTAACTTCGGTACACAATAGCAACCTGGTCCTAAACAATTCTTCACACTGATGTGAAGACATGCTCAGTACTCGTAAACTGTCCAAACAGCACATAGCAGGGCCTACAGAGCCGAACTCGAAATAATGCAATCAACGTGCGCAAGCACAGTCCACCGCCTCGTCAGTAGGATACACAGGAGGTAGTGATAAGTGACGCATCCATCAGATGTCAAACTGTGCACAGCCCCTGCTCGACTTCCGCAAGCATGAGGTGGCGGCACCCCCATTCATACATAACACCTGAAAAATTCCTATCCAAATACGTGTTCACCTACTCAAACTTGCTGACGTGATCGGGCGGTAGCGCAACAGCGAGCTGCAGCCGAACGCAGGGCGAAATTGTATGTAGGCGCCATTAATGCCGGGGGGCTTATTTATAGAGCTCGCACCCCAAGCAGAGCTGCACACGTTCGGCGTTCGTCACTACCCTCACCCTAACTGCGGTCCAGTGTAGACACCGCAGAATTCCGTTCCACAATAGCAGAACCTGCTTTCTCCTTAGCGATTCTAACGGACCATACGTCACGTTTGTCTCACGCTTCATCGCGCGTAGCTACATACCAACACAAACGCATCTAGCAACGGTAACGATCTTATACTCAAGTCACGTTGCTATCTAAAATAATAACCTAGCCAAACACTACTAAATTCCATAGCCAACCAGAAACACTTATCGCTCGCTTTCTTGTTGTCTCAGCTTGTATGCGCCAAATTCCTACCCTAACAGAACCTGTTTATCAAAATATCGCCGAATGCAGTCTTCCTCTCGGACAAAACGTAATAGTCTTCCTGCTCTCAACACATGTAAATGGTCTCACCACTCCTATATCCCACCAAAATCAATCGAGAATTTTCTCTCTGAGGTTTTCTGTAGTTATTTTGCAAAAATTGCTAAATTGCACCGACAGTTCCCTCCGAAAGAACAGATTCCATCGTAGTATGTATATAATTAAGGCTCACCGGCCACTTGACCATCTTCTTCTGTGCAAATGCACAAACAGTGCCCGAACTCTTACGGGAATCGGCAACGCGCCGCGAGTAATGAGTATAATGGGCGGGGGCACTACGAATGTAATGCGGGACAACACGTTGAGAATGTGGGTTTCTCGGGAGGCGTGCCAGAGATAAATCCCTGCAGTCGCGCTATCCTCTGTGTTCTCGGTGGTTCAGATGGATAGAGCGTCTGCCATGTAAGAAGGAGATCCCGGGTTCGAGTCCCGGTCTGGGCACACATTTTCATCTGTCCCCGTTGACATATGTCAACGCCTGTAAGCAGCTAAGGGTGTTCATTCGAGGTAATATTACACTTAGTATTAGTGTTGGGTGTGTGATATGTTAACATTTCAGCATCAGGTTTATAAAGTATATCTGTTTGTGTAAAGGAAATGTCTATGTGCTGTTGTAGGGAGGGTATGGATTGACTTGGAGTACTGTAATAGGAAAGGGAAGAGTATGTCTGTTGGTCAGAAAGGTATAGGTATTTCCGGAGTCACAGCGGTCAACAGAGTGTATTTCCGATACTTCACTCATTGCCGAATACCGTTCAGTTGAGACCTCTATCGTAGGATTTAATTCTAAGTTTAATGATAGAAGAAATATGTGTGGGGTTTTCTAGAATGTGTTCATGTATGTGAAGTCTGTGGTGGTATTGATACGAGTTCCCATGTTAATGGTAGCAGTCTTCCGAATGCAGAGGCCTGTTGGGGTGTAATAATGTATAATAGTTAACTTTAACATCTTCTAGACGGCAGAATAGGGAACTATGTACGTGTTGTAACTTTGAGAAGATGGTGCGTTTGCGGTGGAGCGTTGTTCGGTCGACTGCTTCTGCACATTTGATGCGTTTATTTAGTTGAGGGAAGAAGGATTGTGGTGTGTTGCACACACATTTGCCTGCTCTCCAGACGTGGGATAGAACCAAGTTGGTTTGTAAACAATAGTGATCATCTGGAATCTGTTACATCACCGACTTCGGTATTCTACAGTGCAAATATTAATTCACTCTATTTGTTTCTAGTTAGTCTATGGTTTACAGCACAATGCGCCTCACTAAGGTTTCGTGTTTGTAGAGAAATAATTTACAGTCGATATCTTGGGAAATATGTTGCGTTAGCGATCGGGAGGCTACTGCTGTGTGCCTGATATCGAGAAGTGTTGCGAAAATTGTATAACATTTTGGCGAAAATATGGTTGTTCTTTTAATCGACGAGTCTGGAGACGTCTGTAGAAATGCGAGCAAGAAGGCGGTTAACAGTAACGCGTTTATGCTGGGGGGGGGGGGGGGGGGGGGGGGGGGCAAGCCTGTCTTTCACATCAGTTCTGAGAGAGTGACTTCAGTTCGCTGATGTAAAGGGGGTGATTTGGTATTTTGGGGGATATGAATTGCATATTTACTAGATCAAGAGAGTACTCGGTGATATATTCCCTGGTTGGAGATCGGTTTGACGCTCCAATATCATTATTCTTGCGAGTATCGTATGTATTTGATGAACTGTAGATAACTTTGCGATGTTTAGTTCTCAGTGCAAAATGGTGATCAGTGTAAAATAATTTATTACCACTGATTGTAGCGTCTGTAGAAAGAAAGAGCGGGTTGGGGGTGTATAGATTGAGGGAACTGTCAGTGCAGTTTAGCAATCTTTGCAAGATAACGACAGAAAGCCTCAGAAAGAAAATGCTAGATTGATTGTGGTGAGATACAGGAGCGGTGAGAGCATTTGCGTATGTTGAGAGCAGGAGCGTATCACGACATGTCCGTAAGAAAGACTGGTTCGGCGATATTTTGGTAAACAGGTTCTGTTAGGGCAGGAATATTGGCGCATACAAGCTGAGACAACAAGAAAGCGAACGTTAACTATTTCTCTGTGGCTATGGAATTTAGTAGAGTTGGTTATTATTTTAGATAGCATTGTGACTTGAGTATAAGATTGATAACGTTGCTAGATGCGTTTGCGATGGTACGTAGCTACGCGCGGTGAAGAGAAACGTGTGACGAATGGTCCGTTAGAATCGCTAAGGAGAAAGCAGGTTCTGCTATTGTGGAACGGAATTCTGTAGTGTCTTCGCCGGACCGCAGTTAGAGTGAGGGTAGCAAGGAACACCGAACATGCGGGTCTCAGCTTGGAGTGCGCGATCTGTAAATAAGACCCCGGTCACTAACCGCGCCTACATACAACTTTTCTTTGCGTTCAGTTGCAGCTCGCGGTTGCGCCCCGCCAGATCATGTGTGTAGGTGAACGTATTTGGATAGGAATTTCTCAGGTGTTACGTATGAATGGGGGTGCCGCCACCTCATGCTTGCGGAAGTCGAGCAGGGGCTGTGCACAGTTCGACATCTGATGGATGCGTCACTTACCACTACCTCCTGTGTACCCTACTGACGAGGCGGTGGACTGTGCTTGCACGCGTCGATTGCATTATTTCGAGTTCGGCTCTGTAGGCCCTGCTATGTGCTATTTGGACAGTTTACGAGTACTGAGCGTGTCTTCACATCAGTGTGAAGAATTATTTAGGACCAGTTTGCTATTGTGTACTGAAATTACGAGTTGGGCTGTGCAAAATAGCCCCAGGCACATCAGGGTGGAAGTTTTGTATAAGTGTGATAGATATACTCTATTCTTCAATAGGTTGGTAGAAAATAAATAGAGTGCACTTCATCCTTACTCTCTCCAGCAGCCCAAAGCAGGCTGAGTCGTTTTCATACCATTTTATCTCGCCATCTTGGTTTACATAACGAAAAGGACGACAGCGTCTTCTGCTGGTGGTACTTACAAGGGGAGGCCGCCAATTGTGAAATTCAGATTCGATTCATACTGCGCGTAATAAAAGCTCATGGCCAGAGGTGTAATGTGGCAAAGCACCAAGATGCACTTCTCAGCCCTTATCGAGAAAATCGACAGTTAAAAGAAACCGTTGCGGTGAAATACTCTCTACGATTAACAGTTTTCTACAGCGTCGTGGCGCAGCGGTAAGCGCTGGGGTTCGCAATCCGAAAGTCCCCGGATCGAATCTCGCGCCATGCAACATTTTTTTTATTATTTGTTTTTTTGTAATTCAAATGTACACACAAACACACACACACCCCCACCCACACCCACCCACCCACACACACACACACACACACACATATATATATATATATATATATATATATATATATATATATATATATATATATATATATATATATATGTGTGTGTGTGTGTGTGTGTGTGTGTGAGTGTGTGTGTACATTTGAATTACAAAAAACAAATAGTAAAAAAAAGTTGCATGGCGCGAGATTCGATGCGGCGACTTTCGGATTACGAACCCGAGCGCTTACCGCTGGGCCACGACGCTGTAGAAAACTGTTAATCGTAGAGAGTATTTCACCGCAACGGTTTCTTTTAACTGTCGATTTTCTCGACAACGGCTGAGAAGTGCATCTTGGTGCTTTGCCACACTACACCTCTGGCCATGAGCTTTTATTACGCGCAGTATGAATCGAATCTGAATTTCACAATTGGCGGCCTCCCCTTGTTAGTGTGTTCCCCACGAGGTCTAGTACTGTTTTCCGCCATCATGGATAACTGTACCTGTGTCATCAGCTGGTGTCACGGATGCGTCCTCTGGCGGCGACCAAATGTACGAACACAGCTGGGGGTCTGGAGCTCGTGGTGAACCCACTAGGTGGCGCCATCTTAGAGTACAGTACTTACTTCATCACCTGATGTCACTGCAGCGTCCTCTAGTGGCCTCGATATGAACTAAGTCAGTTGGGCTCTGGACTCAGTGGCGAATACACTGGGTGTTGGTGCTGCCTCTGATTCTTTAAATAAAGGCTGGTGTATGATATCAACAGTTGACAATTAGCAAGCAGAGTGTTTTAGATGAATTATTATTTTGACAATTCACGAGCTGTTTGGCTATTTGGAAGTAAATGCATTGTATTATTTTCGAGTGCTTCGCTTGTCAGTAGGCTGTGCAGTGCGTTATTTTTGATGATTTACAATTAGCAAACATGTGTGTAGAGCCTTATACATGAGTTATGTAGGAGTAGTTTGCAGGTCTGCAAGCAGTGGGGCATCTCAGAGCGTGTGTTCTGTAACACATATACCCCATTCCAAAATTAATTGCTCTCAAATAAATAAAGTACACTCCTTCCTCCCTCCATCAGCCTACTGCAGCTGAGTCCTTTTACCAACAATCCCTAAGAAAAGGTTGCGCCCTGGAGGCTTAGGTTAGTGGCGGTGACCTTTGTTTGGAACAATTTTCTTAGGCTGGTAGTGAAAGTCCAAGTGACCCTTCTTTACTGCCAGAATTCAAACTCGGCGCCGGTTCCTAGGCAGAGGTGGCGTTCTGGACCTTGAAAAATAGTTGAAACTAGGTAGTTGAATGTTTAGTGAACACCTTTTCGTACCACGTGACTAATGCAGTAGCCAATAGAAGTGCAGCATTCTAGCGGAGGGGCATGGGGTGCTACGTCAAGTATGAACACCGCACTGATAGTGGTAAAATGTGGAACTTCTCATTTGATCAATGAATACTGAAATTGTAAATTGAATTATTGAATATGATTAAAATTGAAATGGAATTAAGTACTTAGGTAATTGATAGGTTAGATGCACGTTGTGGGTGTTACTTTAGTTAGCATATTTACAGAAGACTATATTCGGTGCGTGTATGGAGGTGGCGGCCGAGGGTGTGTGACGTAAGCAGCCTGACACCTGCGGGCCGGTGGTGCATCTCATGTCCGGTTATAAGACGCACGCTCGATAGGGAGCAGTCGATCACGTGTCATCACGCGACTTCAAGGAAGCGCCCTCTGGTGGGCACATTTGGGCTATGGAGCTCACAGTGAACACAGTGTGTGCCGTCATCTTGTATACCGGTACTGGTGTATTGATATGATGACAGGAGAGTACCCTCTGGTGGCACCGATATGAACTAATCCAGTTGGGCTCTGGAGCCTACGGTGGACACACTGGGTGCAGTCATCTCTAATAATGGTACTTGCATCATGATCATGCGTCATGGTGGCGCTCTCTGGTGGCGACGATATGAACTAAGTCAGGCCCAGTGGCGAACACACATGCTTGAAACTGGGTAAATAATAAAGAGAAGTCCATTGTTCCCGCCATTTTCGTAGGTGTAACACATCATCACGTTGGGGTTTGAACTTCCAGCCGTTTTTCTGGAGTTGGGTGCATGGCACTTTCCCTCCAAAAGTCGGACTTCCCACCAAAATCCGCCATCTTGAATGACGCATCGCCGCCATCTTGGATGAGGTCATTGCCGCCATCTTGAATAATGGTACTTTGGACAGTATCACCCTTGTCCCAATACCGAGAACCTGTGTTGCGTCGTGAGGCTGAGTAAGACGATAATCAAGATTATTTCATTTATTACTCAGAATACAAGTCGTTGCCATGTTGCCGTGTCTACTGTGATGGATGGTGGGTGGCTAAGTAATCCGGTGAGAAATCCGCTGAATCCAACAGTGGACCGACAGCTGCCGAGAACGCTTCGTCACCTCTGAGACGAAGTCGATGTCACCCCGGTATGTCAGTTTGCCGCCCAATGGCGAGGCAGTCGCACTCAGTCGGTAGCCCCGCATTGGGATGGTGGTGACCGCATCGTGTAAGTTCGACTCACGCGCTATATCTGAGAATACTCAATTCCTCCCAGATCACTGTCTACGTTGTCGTTCAATACTGAACCGTGCCGTCCAGTACTGCAGGCTGTCATAGACGTGCGATGCTGGAGTCTGAGGGCAGCTTATGCCCTGGACTGAAGTCTTCTTGGTAGATCCCCTGAACTACCCATCACTACTGGCTGCTATGCTGACTACCGTGTCGGACGCTGGATTTCATTATCGGTGTCTATGGATCGTTCATCTTCTCGTAAGGCAGAAAGTGTAAAATGAACACTAGAACAGTCTCACACACAAGGTGTTACCGTGTCATAAGCCGAGAATCGAATGCGAGCGACAGGATCGCCACTGATCCTAAACATCGAGTGCTCTAGGTTAGTTGGTGTGCCGCATTTAAGTCGTCATTCATAATGACTTCTGTATCCGCCTGGTAGGCGGCGCGTGGGTCTGCTCCTGTAAACTGAAGGGTAGGGCGAATGTAGGAAGTGAGTAGGAGCAGGAAAAGGTGAAATGCTTCGGTACTGCGGGTAGATTTTACAAGTTTACTATAGTCAGAATTAGGATTACATTAGGCTTACTTAACTTTGGATGAGATGAGTTCGTAGGTGCGAAGCAGTACATCAATCAAATCTAACATTGGCCACAAGTTACAAAGGCAAAATCTGTAGGGGTTCGCCCACTATGAAACAGAAACAATGTTGCTTGGTCGCCTACTCGGAATCAAATGGGCTGAATCCGGAGCGGCACTCGTAGAGCTGCACAGCGCAGGCTGGAGGGCGCTGTCGTCGTAGCCGGTGTCGTAGTGCCAACCTGAGAACGCCGTAGCATCGTATCTATCGATACCACAATGACCGAATCGGTTCTGCCCTCCATGAGTCGTCAGTGGTCTTCAGTTACCATCTCTTTACTGCTCAGTCAGAAACTTGCTGGGCGATGTTGCACCCTACCTAGTGTCTCACATAACACTACCGATTCAGTCCGGTCTGTGCTCCTCTGACCATTTTCTGCTGAGCCAGCTCTTGGTCGCACACAAGAGTGTCGATGTTGCTGTCTTTCTGATCGAGTATCGGTGTTGAAATGTTTACGCTTCCCAGCCTGTGGATATTGATACTTCCATATGGTTAACACCAGCTGTCCGTAGATAACTTTACCATATCCTTATTAATTTTTCGCGTAATAGTGTGTAAGGTCTGGTGAGACTGTGGCCTTTGTGTATCGCTTTTCATTTCAAGTATTTAGTATTATTTAGGCCCTTATTCGGGTTTGTGGGATGGAGTTTTTGTCCTCTCATGGCCTTGCGATTAGAACCTGATGTGTTCGAAAATTGTTGAGAATATTTCCGTATTTTAAAAACAGAATACGATACACACATCGCGCAAAAGTACCGTACATGACACTACGTGCGATACTTCTCCAACCACATAATAAGTACCTTTGTAAATAATGGTGTGTTTACCAACATTCACATGATTGTCGCACTGCTTGTAACGAAAGGGACTCGATAGATTGACTGAACGTTATCTATTGATTTCCTGTCTGGGCATATACCAATTATACATTGATACGTCATTAATCGACATTTAATATAAATATGTATTTTTTATGGAACTGAAGATAATTTTTTCACCAGCCGCTGTGGCCGAGCGGTTCTCGGCACTTCAGTCCAGAAACCCGCTGCTGCTATGGTCGCAGGTTCGAATCCTACCTCAAGCATGGATGTGTGTGATGTCCTTAGGTTAGTTGGGTTTAAGTAGTTCTAAGTCTAGGGGACTTATGACCTCAGACGTTAAGTCCCATAGTGCTTGGAGCCATTTGAACCATGTTTTTGATAATATTTTCGTTTCAGACATTGGCAAATCTACCCGCTGTATGCAAGGCTTGCTGAGTTTATTAATGTCTCGTAGAGTCAACAAAAGTACGGTAAAATAGGTAGCAGCGCCCAGTGAGTGTCTCACGCATGATTAGAGGAAATTCCCATTACCTTCAATTGCTACGAATTTCCTCGTTCGACGACGGCGTTTGCTGGATACACGCAAATTTGTTTTTGTGAGTGTACTGTGCATGAATTTTTTTGTTTTCTTGCCAAAAACTGTAGCTTACCGCGCGTCTGAAATGGGCATAATATGAAATTCAGTCTGCAATCTGTTAGGGATAACTTTTGTAAGCTGAGCTTAGGATGAATGTGAAAGAACTTGGTGCGTAAAGACCCGAACTAAACATCTATTAAAAAAAAAAAAAAAAAGAGCAGTGAAAATCTTGGCAAGTGTAAACATGTGCTTTCCACAGAGAAATGTATAGAGTAACGTGTTTGACTATCGACATGTTATTTTCAGACACTTTAGCACAACAAACCGTACTAAAAATGCATATTTCAGGAGAGATAGTTAATACGGTGTATCGCTTTCCCTGGATATTTTACGCAAATTTAAATACGAAAGGAGAAAAAGACCGCATGCTAGATCCATAATGCTTAAACCAATATAAGGCGGTTGGGTTTGCTTTTGCGAACCGGTCACCAGTAACGTCACGGAATGTCATTACTTCTTCACGTGAACCCGTAAACGTCACGGACTGAACACGAACGAAGAACATTAAACGTCGAATGTTCGGAAGGGAAAATACGAAGAACATTAAGTATGCAGCGCAGTTAACATACATCTCATTAAAGATCTCCAAAAACGCATCGCTTTTAGTAGGCTCTGCTGCGACAGTGTCAGGAAATGTGATGTTGGCAGCTAAATATGCTACCTACAGATTTATCTAGTCGTTGGCTTCTGTTGTTGTGTTGTAGTGGATTATGAAAAGGGAAGGAGATATAGCCTGAACAATTTTACAGAGCCCTGGCATCCCCGTTCCGATCGATAAATGTTGCAGCTTTCACCAGTCGTCAGGAAACTTTGCTGATAAGAATGCTGTCAGAACCGTCATGTGCAAACGTAGCTCTCCTTCACCTTCATTTTTCTCCGTTCCGGAGTATTTCAAACATGTCTCTTACTGAATGTCATACGTTCGTTTTTTTATTAGGTTCTGTGTTCACGATTCAACTTTTCCATCCTTGCAACGACACAGTTACACTGTCCTTCTCAAACAAATCACTGACTTCACTGGACGCGTAGACAAGCTCACCCACACATATATAGAGTGTCAGAAGTATAAGAAATACCTTTGAAAACTACGTGTGTGCCATGACTGATTTCCAAAAAAATTCCTTCCTTAATGAATTCATTTGTATTCCTACGTCTAGAAGGTCTAGTGTGTCCTGAAAGAATCATGTTCTCTTGTTTTTTTTGTCCTCGAAATTTTAAAACATTTGCACTGGTGGTAAATTTTCCTTTGCAAAGACACAGTATGCCAAATTTAAAGTTCCAAATAAAACGAAACAGTTGTAAAATGAATTTTAATAAACAAACGGAGTTAAAAAGTTTTGCACAGTGATCTCAAATTTTTTTATTTTCTGCAGGAGGAGAATGAAATTTTTTGTGAACATACTTGGAATATTTAACTATGAGATGGTGTACAAAAGTATTTTCTTTTATTTACAGGTGAGCCATAATGGACCATGAAGTAGATGTCAGATTGCGACAACGGTCGGTGATCATACAAAATGACAGATGTGTGACGACACGACAACTTGATGAAATGACTCGTTTGTCTTTGGGTAGTGTGGTATCCTGGTAAACTCAGCTCATCAGACTACACCATGACAATGCCAAACCCCATACAGCACGTATGACGCAGCAGAAAATAAGGAAAATTGGTAGGAAAATTGTTCCTCATCCACCCTACAGTCAGGACTTAGCTCCGTCTGATTTTTATCTCTTTGGTCGTCTGAAGGCCCATCAGCGTGGTGAAACATTTGACAGGGGAAAGACCTTATTTCCTGTGTCAAGTGATGGTGTAAAAGTCAATCCCCAGAATTTTACCAAAGTGCATTCACATCATGGAAAGAGCGTTGGGCCAGATGCGTTACAGCTGATGGAGGCTACATGTTCGAAGTATGTTCACAAAAAATTTCATTCTCCTCCTGCAAAAATAAAAAAAAATAGAGATGGGTGAACAAAACTTTTTAAATGCCGTTTGTACAAAAAGAAATATGTTGTATTCTCCCCTGTATTATGCCCAGAGAGCCACGCTTTATCTCCAACGTTCTTTCTGAAATGACAAGGAACACACGTACTAAATACATTTGCAACACGCCAACATTTAATACTTGTAGCTGCTGCAGAACGCCAGATATTGATGCGACGATAAAATGATTCTTATGCACAATGAACTTCGAATTATGAGCGGCTTACCACAATCATGTGAGTCGCTATCAGGCATCGGCCTGTTTTCCTTTCTCTTACGCAAAAACGGAAACCTACATCGTGAACTACACACATCAAAAAAAGTTTTGCATCACCCCGCTTCCCAGAACTCCTGAAGATAGACGTTGACTCTGGATACTGTATCACAGACACAGTCCTTTCACTGTTCAGAGATGTCTCTAAACCCGCCCAAAAATGTAAACAACCTTGCATGAGCAGCGCCTGTTAGACGGAGCGGGTCCGGCAGGCGAACAGTTCCAGTCATTCCACCAGGAAGGAGGTAAACGGCTCGTGTTGTCTGTAGTTCAACCACGAATAGACGGTCAATACCGTGGTTCGACCACGTCAGCATTGTTACTTTGTGCCAGGAAGGGCTCTCAACAAGGGAAGTGTCCAGGCGTCTCGGAGTAAACCAAAGTAGTGATGTTTGGACGTGGAGGAAATACAGAGAGACAGGAACTGTCGATGACATACCTCGTTAAGGCTGCACAAGGGCTACTACTGCAGTGGATGACCACTACCTACGGATTATGGTTCCAAGGAACCCTGACAGCAACGCCACCATGTTGAATAATGCTTTTCGTGCTGTCACAAGACGTCGTTTTACGACTCAAAATATGCGCAATAGGTTGCATGATGCGCAACTTCACTCCCGACGCCCATGGCGAGATCCATCTTTGCAACCACGACACCTTGCAGCGTGGTTCAGATGGGCCCAACAACATGCCTAATGGACCGCTCAGGATTGGTATCACGTTCTCTCCAATGATGAGTATCGATATGCCTTCAACCAGACAATCGTCGGATACGTGTTTGGAGGCAACCCGGTCAGGCTGAACGCCAGACACACTGTCCAGCCAGTGCAACAAGGTGGAGGTTCTCTGCTGCTGTGGGGTGGCATTATGTGGGGTCGAAGTACGCCGCTGGCGGTCATAGAAGGCGCCGTATCGGCTGTACGATATGTGAAAACCATCCTCCTACTGACTGTGCAACCATATCGGCAGCATATTAGCGAGGCATTCGTCTTCAAGGACGATAATATGCGCCCCCATCGTGCACATCTTGCGAATGACTTCTTTCAGGATAGCGACATCGATCGACTAGAGTGGCCAGTACGTTCTCCAGACATGAACCCTATCTAACATGCACGGGATAAACTGAAAAGGGATGGTTATGGACGATGTGACCCACCAACTAGTCTAAGGGATCTACGCCGAATCGTCGTTGAGGAGTGGGACAATCTGGACCAAAAGCGCCTTTTGCATAGTCTGCCACGAGGAATACAGGCATGCATCACTGCAAGAGGACGTGCTACTGGGTATTAGAGGTACCGGCCTGTACAGAAATCTGGACGACTACCTCTTAAGGTCTCGCTGTATCGTGGTACAACATTCAATGTGTGGTTTTCATGAGCAATATAAAGGGCGAAAATGCTGTTCATGTTTATCTGTATTCCAATTTCCTGTACAGATTCCGGAACGCTGGAAAACGAGGTGATGCAAAACTCCTTTTTTTGTGTGTGCATCTCAAATTCAGTCACGCAGAATAATACAGCTAACAGTAAATGATATTTATCCACTTTACAAAATAAAAGTAAAAACGTGGCTGCTATTTGAGGTCTAGCCTTTTACTTTACTGCAGCTTCGTTTTTACGACTATGCAATTCGCATCCAGAACGAATTTTCTTTAGAACTGTACGGACATGATTTTATAACCTTTGTCCTAACAACACACTGTCAGATTTTGGAGTTACATCACACGTATATTTGATTTATTTTTTGCTTACTTTAAATATGTAAACGTAGTTGCAAACTCTAGTTAATAATCGCGTCTGATTTTTGCTGAAATGCTGATCTGGTGTCCGCTGTAGATCTCCATAGCCAAGTGAAATGCATTCTTGGTTTTCTCCATCACCTACACTGCGTGGTGAAACAATTTGTGAAGCTCAAACTTCGTAACAGTGTACTTTAAAGGTCTGAAAATGAAAAATGAATTTAAAACGAAATAAATAAAAACAAATCATAAACGAAGTAAAGCTGCAGAAAAACCTGAAGTTCATTTTCATTATTAACATATACTTTAAGAGAAATGTTTTTCAGTTGACAATGCTACGATAGTAATTTACCTACACCTACTCGAAAATGCGCTCCCCAGTCGCTGGTGTAACAGAAAAGTACATCTAAGAATACGTATTTCTCCCTTAACACTGACATTGGACTGTTGATGACTGTCGAAACATGTGCCTAGTCGGACGAGTGTCGGTTAAAATTGTATCGAGCGGATGGACGTGCACGGGTATGAAGACCACGTCATGAATCCATGGATGTCAGTAGGGAACTGTTCAAGTTGGTGGAGTCTCTGAAATAGTGTGGGGGCGAGTGCAGTTGGAGTAATATGAGACCCTTGATACATCTCGATACGATTCTCACAGGTGACACGTACGTAAGCATCCTGTGTGATCACATGTATCCACTCATATCCATTGTGCATTCCGACGGTCTTGGGCAATTGCATCAGGAAAATGCGACACCCCACACGTCCAGAATTGCTACAGGTGGCTCCAGGAATACTCTTCTGTGTTTGAACACTTCCGCGGGCCACGAAACTGCCCAGACATGAACATTATTGAGCATATCCAGGATGCCTTGCAACATGCTGTTCAGAAGAGATCTCCACCCCCTCGTACTCTTACGGATTTATTGGCAGCCCTACAGGATTCATGGTGTCAATTCCCTCCAGCACTACTTCAGACATTAGTCGAGACCATACCACGTCATGTTGTGGCATTTCTGCATGCTCGCGGAGGCCCTACGCGATAATACGCAGGTGTACCAGTTTCTTTGGCTCTTCAGTTTATTAGTCATTTTCCTTCACGTTATTTAGTTATCGTTCTTGAAATGCAGTTTAGATACATAAACAAAGCACGTGCTATGTCCGCATTTCTTATAATTATCTATTTCAGGTATTATACTCTTTGTGTTACGAGCCTGTGTGTTATGTTTTCGTAGTGTTTTTGTCATTTTATGTATCTGCATCTGTATCAGTGTCTGTGGCTGTGTCGGAGTTTGTATTATCTCTCGGATCCTGCTGTCGTATTTGTTGTATATCTGTTCGAGATCTTCCGTACGGATTTCTTCTCTGTGCTGTGTTGTTGAAATATTATCAACGATGTAACCAAGAGCACACCATTTGTGTGGGTCGCGCAACATTCCTTTGATGTGATTATTATCTGTCTCAGGTCTTACATGTGTGAGGGTGTTGCAATGTATTGCCACGTTCGGGAGAATCCTATGTCCCGCACGTGTTCGTACGGCTCTGGCGGTTCAGCCGCGCTGCGTGTGGACCTTCGCCGGTCAGAATGTGGTCCTTGCCGCGGCTTGGATCTGCATGCTTCAGCTTCAGCTTTCCCCGCATTTTGGGGAAGAAGTAGAAAACGCGACAGCCTGTGTGGGTCGTCTCCCATTCCCGTTGCCGTATGTCAAGGCGCCAACTATTTAACTGACGGATTTGTTCCATTATTTTCCCCTGTTGTTTTTAGAACCTTGTTGTGTCTACCCCTCATTAGCTAGTATGCTCTGTGACGGGCAGTGATGCGAATGGGGCGAGACCCCAGAGCCACACACAAGGATTCTATTGATGTGATGCCAAGAGCACGAGACTCTCTAAGTACTACGAGCAGCGAGCTGCGATTCATGAGAAGATCTTTCGCCTGGATTGCCCACCAAATTAATCAACTGTTGGCATTCGAGGACCGAGAACTACCGCACACATTCGGTAGTATATTACGCGTCTCCACCAAGCGAATACTAGTAAGCCAACGAGCGTGATAACGTGAAGCCACAACTCTGTGAGAGCGCTTTGTGAAGTTTTGGGCGGTCCTCTTAGGGGCAGTACAATGCTCAAGCTATTTATTTATCTTCCTTTAAACCTGGTAATCATGTGATGCCTGTTACAGGAGAACGACTCTTACTGCGAAGGAAACAATTTAACTGCCAGCAGACCTTGAATCAAGAGCGCCACCTCTTATTAAAATAGAATTCGATAAAAATATTAACAGTACGAGCTATCATTTGCAAGTACAACGCTACGTCAGTTTGATAATGGAAATGAACACGTCAAGGGAGTTTTCTAAAGGGAGCCACATTTTTTCCGATAAGATTACCCGGATATGTATTAATCTCTAATTACGTAAGTAGCCAATGGTCTCAAGATAGGTCGAGATCACTCACCAATCTCGAAAACAACTACCAGAATGACTTGTGAGATTCCCGCTATGTGCCTAATCTCATTGTCTCAATAAGGGTATGATGGTGGTTCCTTTGAGAAGTAATGATAATAAACTGAGATGTCTCTGTCATTACGATTTCTATTTTATCATAAGACATCTTCTTCCTTATTTGGCTTCTGACTAAGGTCCTTACCTTTTAGTTACCTAAGCCAATTAGACTTGTTCCCTCATTGCTATATGATTTCAAATTCGGCTCGAGAAGCGTCCCTTATGTTTTGTGAGGACCAACAAATCGATTCAAATATGATTCACCAGCGACATTTGAAATATATTTAAAAGGCTGTGTAGTCACGTCCTTCCAGCCATTGTTCAACAGTCACGCAGAGAAGGGCCACTCACGGAGAAATTTTTCTCGTGCTCAAATAACTTCTCAGCATTTGTAATAAATTAGTTATTAGTAGAAATCCTGTAACCTCAGAAAGTTCCCCACATGTTAAGGCAATATTTCTCAAAAGTATATGTCCCAAGTTTCACTGCTCGTTGATGCATTGAGTTTACATCCTGGCTTGTCTGGTCCCGAGCTCAGTTCCTACAACTTTTCGACACAATCATCTGCTTTAGAACGAAACTGGGTATAGTGCATTTGCACTAAAGTGAAGGTTAACACATTTTTGAATGAACCATTCCAAGAGGTGTACCCTCGCAGAAAATTCAGCAGGTGATAGGGCATGCAAACGCTGTACATGGTGCTGATACAGCATTTTCTCACGTAACACTCTCCAGTGATGTGGTGAACATTAGTTGTAGCAGCTGTCTTACGCTGACGCTTAGGTTACCGTCAACTGCACGAAGAAGATCTTCCTCAAGTTAAAATGTCATCGTCCTACTGGGCCTCCCACAACATTCCTTCTTGCTACCATTGTTTTACGCTGACAATATGGTTGTTGTCAATTGCACGAAGAACTTCCTCCATCGGAGGTGTCCTCATCATTTTAGGTCGCGAACAGTAGGCCTGATAGGCCTGAACGGCCTATGTGCCGTAAGACGACTATAAATTGATGCAAACGATCTCCTTTCCTTTCGGGGCACTGTCGTTCTGGAAATCTCTCGCTATACAGACGCTGAGCGCCACGGCCGTTACCATCCTCTAATCCGTCCATTAAACGGACATCTTCCAGCTCTGCACTGCATTGCAGTGGAAACCAAGTCCGTGCTGAACACTGGAAAGTTGATTCTGTGTGCTTAGCTCTAGTACAGCAACGAAGCCAGTCATATGTTAGGCAGACAATGAAGTGAAACACATGTCAATATTACGTTCGTCCAATTGCAACAATAAACAGTAGCAGCGAACCTAAGACTTACAACTTATGCACGTTCTAACCAAACGTAACTAAGAAGGTATTCTGAACATTTAATGTAACAAAAAGTTTCATGTAATCATGTTACATTCTGTTTCTGTGTGTTTTCAGTAACTAATGTGATTGTGAAGACAGGCAGAAAACGAGCTCTAACATGGAAATAAAGAGTTTCTGGAGCATGTAACACATTTTATTCCTCTATGAGTGAAGAACGTTTCCTGAAAGTTTGGCCTCATAAATCACTGGAGTAACAATAGAAATGCAGGTTTCAGCCACATTACTGTTACGTTTTGGGTCTATGCACCACCGATTTCACATATATTGTGAAGATATTGTATAGAGCATTGATGATGGTGATATAAATCTTAGAAAGCGGCCGGCTGATAAATTTCATTAAACTTTAGCTGCTTGGTAGATGTCCATCGTGGACCAAATGAAGTGTGCACTCGCAGACCCTGTTTGATCAGCTTGTATGTTTAGAAACACCAAAGTATTCTACTTTCTACAGCTGACGTACACGTGTAGCCATAGGCGTATGTGCTTCCCGTTCATTTTCTTATCGGCTGCAGTGTCATTGCGATATTTCGAGTATGCTCAATGCAGCCTTTCTCCAAGGCAGAGCACGTCTCTCCGAGGAGAAAGAAAATCAAAGCACCTCTCCGGCCTCCCTTTCATCACTTGTGATGGCAGGACGGCTCATCGGAACGTGTTGCATCTGTGCGGGGGGAGGCGGAATGAAGGCAGGAAGGAAATGGATTGGTGGCGCCCTGTGAGGTGGGGGTGTGGGTGGGCTCCCGCGTCCCTTTCTCCTCCCATCCTCCTCCCCCTCCTCCCCCTCCTCCTACTCCTCCTCCTCCTCCTCCTCCTACCTGCTGGGAGACCTGTAGACCCTGCCACGCCTCCGCTTGGCTCCGCGCCTGCCTCCACAGCCCCGCAGCAACTGCCGGTGATCGATAGCGCCGCCGCCGGCCGAGGACAAAGAGCGCTCTGGCACAGCTGGGTGGGGACGTCGTCCGCCCTTCCGTGGGCTTCACACCCACAGCTGTGCTGGAGCATTTCAGCACGTGAAGAGCAGCAAAGGAGCATGGCTCATGATCAGTCACTTGGTGAGACTCTCGAGACCACCAAATTCCCCACCACTTGACTACTTTCTTAAGGAGAGCCAAATGCCCCGTCACTTGGCGTTTCTCTAAAGGTAGCCAAATGCCTCATCAGATGGTGGGTCTCTTACCTTACCCAAGCTTCGTCACTTGCCAGTTCTCTTAAGGGAACCAGATTCCTTGTCACTTGGCGGTTCTCTGCTGCACACAGTGGAGCTTCTATGTCAGTCCCTTCGTACATGGGAATGTATCCAGAACTGGACGTCTAGGCGATAGAAAGATGGCAGCGTCTGGCCAGTGGACGATCAGATAGACGGGAATACCTGTGGCTCGACTGGTGTCACAACGAGAAAACGACGAAGTATAGTTGCCAAACCGTCTGTGTTACAGTCCAGGGCCGTACTGAGGGTGCCCGAGACATGCGGACATGGAGACTTGCGGACCACACAGATTTTCAGACACTTAAGGTTGCCTAAGACTAAACAGTGCAGTGGCGGCTACAAGTAGTATTGGATCCCACGTGATTAATATGGATATATACGTGCTTGTGCTCTGGTCAGTTGCACAGGTACGGAGATTTAATAACTAATGTGCTACAGATCTGAAATGAACATTGTCGTCAGGTTTGAGAATGGGCCCCAGACACAGCCAGGTATGGTTATCACTGGCATCATTTAATAACTTGGTTAATAAACGTTTTCGTTTATTCTTTCTGTAGCACTGAAACTTACACAGATATTTAAAATAAACAAAAATTAAACCTTATTCTATAATGTTACAGGGTTAACCAACTACTGCGCAGAACTTCTTGCTGAAAAAGTGATTCATATTGCTAGGATAGGTTAAACAAACCAAAAATTCATAACCACGTTGGTTTTTATTGTGTTCCGTATACGCATTGCAGAATATGAGCAGGCGCAGAAACAAACCACTGACCATATGGAATAACACACACTGTTTTCTGAAATGAAAAGAACGGAAACAATGTTCATATAGGCGTACATTAGATTTTACTCACCTGTGAGTTGTGTGTAATTTACAGAGAGCACATCTCTTTCTTTTGCTCTGAGGAACAATAAAATGACATTTTTCGTCGAAACGAATCGCCAAAGAGCTTCTACTAGCAACTGGTGAGTGACTTTGTCATGCCGTACATTCCCGTTTCTGATATTTTCATAAGAGACTTATTGCTGGGAGATATATTGCTACGCTTCTTCTAAACACGGGAAGATCCACCTATTGATGTTGTTGTGGTATTCAGTCCAGAGACTGGTTCGATGCTGCTCTCCATCCTACTCTACCTTGTGCAAGCGTCTTCATCTTCCAGTACATACTGCAACGTCTTCTGAATCTGCTTAGTGTATTCATCACTTGGTCTCCCTCTACGATTTTTACCCTCCACGCTGCCCTCAAATACTAAATTGGTGATCCCTTGATGCTCAAATGGCTCTTAGCACTATGGATCCCTTAATGCCTCAGAATATGTCCTACCAACCGACCCCTTCTTCTAGTAAAGTTGTGTCACAAATTTCTCTTCTCCCAATTCTATTCAGTACTTCCTCATTAGTTATTGATCTACCCATCTAATCTTCAGCATTCTTGTGTACCACATTTCGAAATCTTCTATTCTCTTCTTGTCTAAACTATTTATCGTCCATGTTTCACTTCCACACATGGCTACACTCCATACAAATACTTTCAGAAACGACTTCCTGACACTTAAATCTATACTCAATGTTAACAAATTTCTCTTCCTCAGAAACGCTTTCCTTCCCATTACCAGTCTACATTTTAAATCCTCTCCACTTCGAACATTATCACTTATTTTGCTCCCCAAATAGCAAAACTCATCTACTACTTTAACTGTCTAATTTCCTAATCTAATTCCCTCATCATCAATCGATTTAATTATATTACATTCTAATATCATCATTTTGCTTTTGTTGTTGTTCATCTTACATCCTCCTTTCAAAACACTGTCCATTCCGATCAACTGCACTTCCAGGTCCTTTGCTGTCACTGACAGAATTAAAATGTCATCGGCAAACCTCAAAGTTTTACTTCTTCTCCATGGATTTTAATTCCTATACCGAATTTTTCTTTTGTATCCTTTACTGCTTGCTCAATATACAGATGGAATAACATCGGGAGAGTGTAAAACTCTGTCTCACTCGCTTCCCAACCACTGCTTCCCTTTCATGCCCCTCGACTTCTATAACTGCCATCTGGTTTCTGTACAAATTGTAAATAGTCTTTCGCTCCCTGTATTTTACCCCTGCCACCTTCAGAATTTGAAAGAGAGTATTCCAGCTTTCACTAAGTCTACAAATGCTAGAAATGTAGGTTTGCCTTTCCTTAATCCATCTTCAAAGATAAGTCGTAGGGTCAGTATTGCCTCACCTGGTCCAACATTTCTACGGAATCCAAACAGGTCTTCTCCGATGACGGCTTCTATCAGTTTTTCTATTTGTCTGTAAAGAATTCGTGTTAGTATTTTGCATCCGTGGCTTATTATTCTGATAGTTCGGTCATTTTCACATATGTCAACACCTACTTTCTTTGGGATTGTAATTATGACACTCTTCTTGAAGTGTGAGGGTATTTCACCTCTCTGATACATCTTGCTCACTACGTGGTTGAGTTTTGTCAGGACTGGCTCTCCCAAGGCCGTCAGTAGTTCTAATGGAATGTTGTCTACTCCCGGGGCCTTGTTTCGACTCAGGTCTTTCAGTGCTCTGTCAAACTCTTCACGCAGTATCGTATCTCCCATTTCACCTTCATCTACGTCCTCTTCCATTTCCATAATATTGTCCTCTAGTACATTGTCATTGTGTAGACCCTCTGTACACTCCTTCGACCTTTCTGCTTTCCCTTCTTTGCTTAGAACTGAGTTTCCATTTGAGCCTTTTATCTTCATACAAGTGGTTCTCTTTTCTGCAAGGGTTTCCTGTAGGCAGTACCTATCTTACCCCTAGTGGTATATGCCTCTAAAGCCTCCCATTTGTCCTCTAGGCATCCCTGTTTAGCCATTTTGCACTGCCTATCTATCTCATGTTTGAGACATTTGTATCCCTTTTTTTCTCCTTCTATTACCCAAGGATTTCTATTAGCCCTGGTCTTTTTACATGCTTGATCCTCTGCTGCCTTCATCTCTCAAAGCTACCCATTCTTCCTCTACTGTATTTCTTTCACCCGTTCTTGTCAATCGTTCCCTAATGCTCTGTCTGAAGCTCTCTACAACCTCTGGTTCTTACAGTTTATCCAGGTTCCATTTCCTTAAACTCCCACCTTTTTGCAGTTTTTTCAGTTTTAATCTATAGTCCATGACCAATAGATTGTGGTCAGAGTCCACATCTGCCCTTGGAAACGTCTTACGATTTAAAACCTGGTTCCTAAATCTCTGTCTTACCGTATATTAATCTATCTGAAACCTTCCAGTGTCTCCAGGCCTCTTCCGTGTATAGAACCTTCTTTCATGATTCTTGTAAAAAGTGTTAGCTAAGGTCAAGTTATGCTATGTGCAAAATTCTACCAGGAGGCTTCCTCTTCCATTCCTTACCCCCATTCCAAATTCACCTACTATGTTTCCTCCTCTTCCTTTTCCTACTATCTAATTCCGGTCACTAATGACAATTAAATTTTCGGCTCCCTTCGCTATCTGAATAATTTCTTTTATCTCATCATACATTTCATCAATCTCTTCGTCATCTGCGCAGCTAGATGGCATATTAACTTTTACTACTGTGGTAGGCGTGGGCTTCGTGTCTATCTTTGCTACAATAAAGCGTTCACTATGCTGTTTGTAGTAATTTACCCGCGCTCCTATTTTTTTTATTCATTATTAAACCTACTCCTGCATTACACCTATCTGATATTGTATTTATAACCCTGTATTCACCTGAATACAAGTCTTGTTCCTCCTGCCACCGAACTTCACTAATTCCCATTATATCTAACTTTAATCTGTCCATTTCCCTTTTTAAATTTTCTGATTAAGGGATTGGACATTCCACTCTGCGATACATAGAACGCCAGTTTTCTTTCTCCTGTTAACGGCGTCCTCCTGAGTAGTCAAAAATGGTTCAAATGGCTCTGAGCACTATGGGACTTAACATCTAAGGTCATCAGTCCCCTAGAACTTAGAACTACTGAAACGTAACTAACCTAACGACATCACACACATCCATGCCCGGAGCAGGATTCGAACCTGCGACCGTAGCGGTCGCGCGGTTCCAGACTGAAGCGACTAGAACGGCTCGGTCACACCGGCCGGCTCCTGAGTAGTCCCCGTCCGAAGATCCCAATGGGGGACTATTTTAGCTCCAGAATATTTTACCCAAGAGGACGCCATCATCATTTAACCATACAGTAAAGCTGCATGCTCTCGGGGAAAATTGGGGCTGTAGTTTCCTCTTGCTTTATGCCGTTCGCAGTACCACCACAGAAAGTCCGTTTTGGTTAATGTCACAAGGCCAGATCATTCATCATCCAGACTGTTGCCCCTGCAACTGCTGAAAAGGCTGCTGGCCCTCTTCAGGAATCATACGTTTGTCTGGCCTTTCAACAGATACTCCTTCGTTGTAGTTGACCTACGCCAGCATGTGTGTCCGAGCGGCTCTAAGCACTTTAGTCTAGAACCGCGCAACCGCTACGGTCACAGGTTCGAATCCTGCCTCGGGCATGGATGTGTGTGGTGTCCTTAGGTTAGTTAGTTTTAAGTAGTTCTAAATTCTAGGGGACTGATGACCTTAGATGTTGAGTCCCGTAGTGCTCAGAGCCATTTTTTAGGCTGACCTACGGTACGGCTATTTCTATCGCTGAGACACGAAAGGCTCCTCACCAACGGCAAGGTCCATGGTTCATGGGGGAGGAGCCATCTATTTATTCCAAAATGTCTGTACACTAGCTATGAATTTTGAACAGGTACATCAAAACTCCACAAAAAATTGGGCACCACCATTTCTTGGATTGATATTTGTCCCGTAATAGCTCAAACTTTTGGTTCACTTTTTAGTGGCCAATTTTCAGTTAAGTTGCTTCTGATGGTTCCACTTGTACCAGTACGAATTTCAGTACTTTTGTCTACTGTTTTCAAGAATACGAAGTAGTTGTCTGAATACAATTAAGGGGCAAATCGTCACAACAACAATTCATAGGCAGGCATTCAGTGAACTACAGAAGGGTTTCCCCTCCCAACCATTATCTTCTTTGTATTTATTTTGTAGTTTCTTTGATCCTTGATAAACTTCAGAATTTGCAAGATAACATAGTCTGAAGATATGGCACCAAACCGAGTATCCAAACCCCGTAGGTTTGCCCCTAAGGAATTGCTTGAGGCCACGAAGTCAAGCGTAAGGTATCGTAGTTTCATCTACACTGCTTTCTTTCTGTCACACAGCATGCTCAAGAAAACAGCTTCTGAGATGTTCTAAGTAGGGCCGAACTGTTGAGAAGCCGTCGTTCTTATCTAGTTTAGTGTTGTCAAAGATGGACATTACTCATAATGTTTTCAAAATGGTTTCTTCTCAGTAACTGTGATATACCAAAGTTCTGTGTGTCATCACTTTCCTCCCACTACATTCGTTTTCGAGGTAGGACGTCATACCCATGAATCAATAATATCAGAAAGAAAACCTTCAGTTCTTCAACACACAACTCATAACTCACCTAGCCTTTCTGCGATGCGTATAAAACACGTTGTTTCACAATGTTCGCAATAAAATCATCAACGAAAAACAATTCAAATATATTCAGTCGAGGCAGCGGTCTTTCTACATGACTAGTTCTCTGAAACAAGTAACCAAGTTCAGCTATATTCCTTTTCATTGGGTTTATCTCAGACAATCAGAAACAAACCATCTTCTGCCAACCGTTTTGTTCATTCTTTATGTGAAATGTGGTAGGTTCTTCGATTACCTTGTTCTTTTTTACTGAAAACGACTATTTTATTTTCATTAGTATTTCTTACAGTTACTTCAGCTTCTGGAGTCAATTTATGGCTGTTCATCCCTTTATTTTCTGATTTAGTATCACAGAAAACATTTACTTTATCTTTCTTACAACTGATTCACATTCTGCTCTCAACTGTTGACAATTCTAACTACTGGTTTGCAGTGTCTTTGTTTGTGTCGACTCTGACATAAGGGGGAACAATGTAGAGATCCAACGAGTATGCCATTTCAAGATCTTCAGTATCAGATTCGTCTAGGAAAGTCAAGACCTCGTCCACACTCAAACCTCGGCAAAGAGAATAATAATGTCCTCACGATGTAGAAAACAATATACTAATTGCGCTATGAGCTTTGTACTTCATACTCTAATTTAAGCTAGAATGTAGAGTTGCTGTTTCGGCAAAGGGTATACTCTTCTGGCTGCCAGAGCGTTGCGCATAACCTCATGCCATTTTACACACGTACGGAACACAGCTCACCAAAGGCAATCCGAGCAACAGTTTACTAAATATATAATATTTTTGCAATATATTTACCTTCTGTTGTTATGATGTGTAGCCATTTTGCTCTCTGAAACGAAATAATACCTTGATCCCTGAAAACAATAACACACTACAACAATTCATCAATACAAGAATGCTGAACACGCAGTGTCATATCTTTGCTGTACTGAGACAAGATAAGGAAGTAGAATCTATTGTCATTTGTTTCCATAAACATCGTAAAAATGCTACATGGTGCATAAAAGTATCACCATGCGCAAATGGGTTAATACAACGGTCTCTGGCATTCTGTTTAAACATCTTTGATACATGTTGTAGTGCACATGTTCGTATCACAATTAATCACAGTAGAACGAGCTCCCGACTCACTGCTGTGGGTAGCTTAACTAATATTGAATGTAGCTGTTACTTATACCCCTTGCCCACCTATCACGCGTTGTGTGAACCACACGCTGGCCGAAACACAACTCCCAGTCCTCACATCCCTGCCGAATTTCCTAGTGCCAATATCGGTTAGAACAATCAAAGGCAGGCTTTCTGTTCATTGCAGTGGTTACACGTGTAGCAAATTTATTGACACTAAAGAATGTATTGTAACGTGTGTGTGCTTATGCGGAAATTCCAATCGTTGCAATACGAAGGTTAGTTGCAGGAATTGAGAAGTGTTTTATGTGTCTGAAGATTTCTGTGAACTAAACTACTCAGTTCTAGAAGTAAAAACCCAAGTGGGGAGCCCAAAAAAGTGGGCCCGAGAACAAATTACCCAGTTATCCGAGATATTCATGGATGAAATAGTGAAGTTTCATAAGTAACCCTTAGCTGCTATGGGCGATGGCAGGAAGACAGTTACCACCCGTATGTCTCTCATATAACCTTTTTATTTTTCGTATGTAAATGTATTATTTTAGTAAACAAATATTTTCATGACTTTCTGTCGTTCTTAGACTTGTTGGACATCTGGTTTCATGGAAATTTTAATTTTTAGTTTTGCAGGGCTTAAAAGGAGAGAAATAAAACACAGCAAAATTTGCAGTATGTTTTTATTTCATGTATTAATAAAATAACAGTAGATAGTTACCCTTCTACTTAGTGACACATTACCTTCAGAAAGAATATTACAAATCGACAGGAAAAGCACTTTCCCTTTATGGGTAATTGTATGCGATATCATCTTTGAGTTTACTTCTCATCGTTTCAGCGTAGAGCCACAACTGCACCCTATTAATCTATGAAGACAGAAACTTTGCTTTAGTTTGATTTCAAAAGATGAATTACAAAGTAATCCTGTATTCTTATGAAGCCCTAGATCATATTTTTATCACTTTCTGCCTGTATATCTTGCAGACCATCTTAGAATGCTGCAAACAAAACGGGACACGACACTGTTGTCACGAATATCTCGTTTTCCTCTTCAGATGATGAGGGCAAACAGCATTTGTTTTTCGTGGGAAAAGAACAGAGCCCATACCTCGAAAACAGCAGGGTTTTCTCTGAGAATTTTCGTTATCTGTCGCAGTCCAGGCAGCGGCATCATGTCTTCATCACCTTCATATTCCTGCTCCGAATTAGTGTCGTGATCACTAATTCTCTCGAAAGCAGGATTATCATCACTGTGTACCAAATCTCCATCTGACGATTCAATTATTTGTTCTTGGACACACGCATCTAACCTACGTCAAACACGTTGTATAGAAAATAAAGCTTTACGTGACTCAGAGTAACGGTAAAATACAACAAATACGTGACACACAAACACTATGGTACGTCTGTGAGACCTCTCAAGACAAAAATTAGAAACAAACCGCGGCAACAATGGAAGAGCTCTGTTACGTGTAGCTTGTCAGCCTGTGGGACGGAACGCGGAGGAGTCCACTTCGCTGCACAGGCTCCCACGAGACAAAAATCGTAGCTGTTTGAGAGACAGACCATAGTGCTGAGGGTTAAAGGATACATTTTTGTTACGGTAATGCTCCGTTCAGAATGTATGATGAGGTTCTTGTAATAATCAACAGAGGGAATCGAGGGTACCAACAACAGCCCAAGAACTGTTTTGAAATTGATTTTTAGGAAGATCTCTTAGAATGGGTGATGGAAGCAGTTTTCTTCTAGAAGACAAGAGACTAAAGGAGAGGATAATTATTTTTAGTCGAAGCAGAGGAAAGAAAGTACATCGTATTTACACAATAAATGCTACTGCATGCCAGTCTCACGTAATTATCACAAACGATTAAGGAACCTCGACAGGCATCTGTAGCAATCCTTACTTACATGCTGATCAAAACTTTAATATGTACACATGTATGGCTTTTATCCCTGTTTGTTTCGACAGGGTGCCGCAGAATCAAATAACCTGTTTTAAACTGCGCTCCACTGGTGAACAAAGTCGCTACCTGACAATGGTGATGTCCGCGTGTATACTACGCACGCTGCTGTAGGTATTCCCTCGGCGTTCGTGTAGTTGGGATTCGTAACCTTCGTATTCCTGTCTTCCACTAAGTACAAGTACTTCCCACGGCCTGCGATTATAAACAGTCGCTGTTTTCAGAACGTTATTTCTACATTTTCGTTTCGACCAGGTAGCGTAGTAAGCGAACGAGTCCTACCGAACAAACGCCTATTGTTTCGCGACATTGCACTTCGTTAACTCAGCTGCCACCTACAGAGCTCGTGTACGTTCAACAATGCAGTTCTGTTTGCGAGTTCCGATTTCTGCTGACTTCTGACGTCTGAGGCCGGGAGCGAGTGCGACAGTGGAAAAAACAGGCACAAAAGATAGAGTTGATGTCTAAGGTACTTGTCTTCCAGCCATTAGTTTTGTTACTCCCAGGGCTCGGTTAGCATTATCTTCAGATCAAACAGAAAAGGATTCAGGAAAGATCCTTCCGTGGCTGATTAATGACATTACGGAAGTTGTTTGTTGTTCTGCCTGTAGTTCTGACATATACAAACGTGAAACGGACATTGTTTCAACTCATAATTATAAACATTTTGCTTTTATTTAAACTAATAATTTTCGCGTTATTAATAACACAGGTCTATGATGAAAAAATTCTTTCCAATTTTTATTATGATTATGATGGTATTTTTTGTGCTGATTATAGAAAAAATAGGGAAAAACTTCCATCCGAGTTGTTTGCCAACAAATCACAAATTGAATTTTTGCGTTTAAGATATTTATAACATACCGCCTAACTATAACCTTTCGGTAAAATCTAAATAATGACTTTAAAATGTAACATTTTTAGCCTAACAGGTTAAGTTGCAAATAATCACTCTAAATGTAGGTTGCCATCATGAGACACCCTTTTATTTTGTTAAAAATAACTCTCGGTGAAACTGGTAGAATCCGGTTCATACTAGATTCGCTGCTATTAGTGTGGATGTAAACCCTCTGCTGAGCACACTTCCATTATTTCTTCGTTGAAGTAAAATGTAGTTTTGTGTTTATAATGGCTTCTGACGAATGTCTGGAGTCTCCTGACTGTTTGTGCTATATTTGTGGTACATTTACTGTTAAAAATCAACAGAGAAGCATTCCTGGTTTTGTTAGAAAGGTATACTTTGCCTACTTTAGTGTGAAACCAGGCGATCCAGACAAATCATGGGCTACCCACAAGGTGTGTAGAAGGAGACAATGGTTTCAAGGTAACAAGAAATTATTACGTTTTGTAATACATATGATTTGGAGAGAATCGAAAAATTTCAGTGAAGGCAATAGTTTTTGCTCTTTCTGTGTGCAAGGTTTTAATTTGAAAAATAAGGAGATTTTGTATCCGACCATTCCTTTAGCCCTTTTCCTTATGGGCTTCATTTACCTGTACCTTGTCCCCCAGCTACACTTGAAAACATTTTAGATGCTGATGATCATTTGTCTCAAGGCAGTGATGACGATGACAATGATGATAGTTATGAGCCCCCCCCCCCCCAACAGTGAGCCAAACTCTTCACACAGTCGGACTAAATGATCTTGTTAGAGACTTAGGCCTTTCAAAGGATTCAGCCGGGGTTTTACCGTCGAGGTTGGAATAAAAAGGGTTGTTGGCTGCTGGAGCATCATTTTCTTGGTACAGGGGTAGAGAAAAAGAGTTTTTGCCGCAAATACGAACCTGATGAATCGAGAATTTATTGATTCCCTCAAAAGAAGTCGGAAAGCTGTTCTTCTGCACAGTGACAAACAATATGCAGTTGGACCAATAGGCCATTCAGTTCATTTGAAAGAATGTTGTGAGAGCCTTGAATTGGTCCTTAACAAGCTTAGCTACTTTGATCATAAGTGGACAGTTTGTGGGAATCTGAAAGTGATCCCTGTGCTACTAGACCAACAGGGTGGCTACACAAAGTTCCCCTGCTTCCTCTGTGAAAGGGATAGTCGTGACTGTAAACAGCATTATGTTAAATCACAATGGCGAGTAAGAAAAATTTTGGTTCTTGGAGGACGATGAGAAGGAGAGTTTATTGGATCCAAAAAGATCTTGCTTCCGCCACTTCACGTCAACTTGGGACTGACGAAACAATTCATTATGCATTGCCTAAAGAAAGAGAGTGTTTTAAATATCTTTGTGATCCATTCCCTGGCCGCTCTGAAACAAAACTTATGGAAGTGGGGTTTGTTGGGTCTGATATTTGAAAACTTGAGAAGGATCAAATCTTAGAGTTGAAAATGGAAAACCAGGAAAGGAAAGCATGGAACTCTTTTAAACATGTGGTAAGCGGCTTTCTAGGAAATAAAAAAAGACCTCAAACACAAGTCGTTAATCCGCCAGGCGCATTAGATCTGTGGCCGGCGCGCCTACCCGAGTCCAGGAAGCAGCGCATTAGCGCCCTCGGCTACCCTGGCGGGTGTTGTACATAAGTAATAGTGATATAAAAGTAGGCTGTTTAGGACTGTTCCTAAAAGTTTTACCTCTTTTTCTAGACAAACCTAACATGATAGAAAAAAGCCAGTTTCATTTCAGAAATCAGTTCCAAAAACTACCCAAAAATAATTTGTCAACTCTAAAACAAACATTAAAAATATTTCCTTTTGTAGACCTGTGTAGTTCATGGGGAGCTAAAAATTTTTTGTTTAGCATAGTCTACAAAGCCTAATGAATAGTAACTTTCATTAACAAAAAGATACGGATACTGTTCCGCGTTAATTTTTTTAGTAATTTATAATTTATTTAATTTGTTTACTACAAATATAAATTTGAATTGTTGTCTACAATAAATGTAGTCGATTTGCGTAAAAAATCCAATACAGCTACCTTTTGTTTAAACTTTTTTACAAAATCATATAATTGCAAAATAATTACAAAATTACCTAACTCGAAACAAGGTCCTGGGAGTAGACAGCATTCCATTAGAACTACTGACAGCCTTGGGAGAGCCAGTCCTGACAGAACTCTACTATCTGGTGAGCAAGACGTACGAGACAGGCGAAATACCATCAGACTTCATGAAGAATATAATAATTCCAATCCCAAAGAAATCAAGTGTTGACAGATGTGAAAATTACCGAACTATCAGTTCAATAAGCCACGGTTGAAAAATAATAACGCGGATTCCTTACAATCGAATGGAAAAACTGGTAGAAGCCGACCTCGGGGAAGATCAGTTTGGATTCCTTAAAAATAGTGGAACACGTGAGGCAATACTGACCCTACGACGCATCTTACAAGATAGACTAAGGAAAGGCAAACCTACGTTTCTAGCATTTGTAGACTTAGAGAAAGCTTTTGACAATGTTGACTGGAATACTTTGTTTCAAATTCTGAAGTTAGCAGGGGTAAAATACAGGGAGCGAGAGGCTATTTACAATTTGTGCAGAAACCAGAAGGCAGTTATAAGAGTGGAGGGACATGAAAGGGAAGCAGTGGTTGGGAAGGGAATGAGACAGGGTAGTAGCCTATCTCCGATGTTATTCAACCTGTATATTGAGCAAGCAGTAACGGAAACAAAACTAAAGTCGGAGTAGGTATTAAAATCCACGGAGAAGAAATAAAAACTTCAAGGTTCGCCGATGACATTGTAATTCTGTCAGAGACATCAAAGGACCTGGAAGAGTAGTTGAATGGAATGGACAGTGTCTTGAAAGGAGGATATAAGATGAACATCAACAAAAGCAAAACGAGTATAATGGAATGTAGTCGAATTAAATCAGGTGATACTGAGGGTATCAGGTTAGGAAAAGAGACACTTAAAATAGTAAAGGAGTTTTGCTGTTTGAGGAGAAAAATAACTGACGATAGTCGAAGTAGAGAGGATATAAAATGTAGACTGATAATGGCAAGGAAAGCGTTTCTGAAGAGTACAGATTTAAGTGTCAGGAAGTCGTTTCTTAGAGTATTTGTATGGAGTGTAGCCATGTATGGAAGTGAAACATGGACGATAAATAGTTTGGACAAGAAGAGAATAGAAGCTTTCGAAATGTTACGCTACAGAATAATGAAACTTCCTGGCAGATTAAAAATGTATGCCCGACCGAGACTCGAACTCGGGCTGAAGATTAGATGGGTAGATCACATAACTAATGAGGAGGTATTGGACTAGTATTGGGGAGAAGAGAAATTTGTGGCACAGTTTGACTAGAAGAAGGGATCGGATGGTAGGACATGTTTTGAGGCATCAAGGGATCACCAGTTTAGTATTGGAGGGCAGCGTGTAGGGTAAAAATCGTGGAAGGAGACCAAGAGATGAATACACTAAGCAAATTCAGAAGTATGTAGGTCGCAGCAGGTACTGGGAGATGTAGAAGCCTGAACAGGATAGAGTAGCACGGAAAGCTGCATGAAACCAGATTTGGACTGAAGACCACAATAACAACGACAAAATGTTAGTTTTATGGAAAAGGAGGGTGGGTTGGATTGAGGAGGGGGCCACCGGCGTCTGTGAAGAAGCTCCTACATCTTGGCTTCTACAGTTATAAACCTTTCGTGCTCGGTGTTAGTGAGGCTTTGTCAGTGTCGATAAGCACCAACATCACTGAACGGATGACAGCTGCAGGGCCGATACCGAAGGTCGCCGTTGGACAGAGAATGGACCTCTTTGCACTGACTCCTGGGTCGTCGCAGCTGGAGGACGATATTTTATGCTTCATTTCTTTGTATTTTTCTGAAAGTGCACATATATTGATGACTTCTAGATTTTACCTCTGTAATAATTTTTGAGAACAATAATTTGCTTTAACGGCCAAATGCATCGCTTCTTGGCTGGTCTACTGAGTTTTCCAAACGGCACGATACATTTCGTTCCTGTTAAGACATTCAAGTGCCTCGTACGTGGTGTTCTCTTAAGATAGTCAAATGCGTTGTACTATGCGGTTCTCTTAAGACAGCCAAATAACTGCTCACATATATCTTCCCTAAAAGTAGCGAAAAATGTTGTGGACTGGAGGCGACCGCTTTGATGAGAATCTCACGGCAGCTGAAAAAGACTAATAAAGGTGTCTTGGTAGGTCGCATGCATGGGCTCTATAGCAGCGCACACACAATTAAAAGCCAGTGAATAGTAGACTCTATTACACGACTTTGGTAACACTGGTTACAGCAATTTTAGGATGCAGGTTTAGCCTACCTGTCCTACGTTGACTACAATTTCATGAACAGAAACTAAATAATGTTCTCTGAATTTAAGTCGGAAGAAAACTAATTTTTTGTCATGATCTAATATTCGAAGAATAGTTACAAACTAACAACACCCAGTTACATCTCTAGGCAGGCGGTTTCTGTCCATCCATGGTAATTCTGTTTTGACTGAAGACTAACCACTGTCTGGCTATAGGATGATTCACGAAGCTATCCGAATATTTTAGTATGTTATTCTACAAATGAAACTAAAGAAAAAAGCCCGCAAATGTTTAGTTAAATAATAATGGCTAATAAAAGATTTTGCCTGAAATTTAGCAACTTCGCTACTGTGAAGCCATCGCAAAACTATACGAGGTTGCAGTAAAGCACAATTTCCATTTATTTTGTTGTTATTGATCTGGTGCATCTTGTAAAGCATGTCCCAGACGAGTATCTGTAGTTGTTTTCCAGAACATTCAGAGAAGCAAAGACGTAATTTCGTAAAATTTTTAATTTATTAACTACTTGGTCCAATTGCAGTTTTCAGCAGAAGTTGCACAGAATTTAATTTGAGAAAAATGATGGTAATAACGTTAACTGAAACTGTATGAATGTGTCAGATAATCGGCTTTTATTAATACCATAGCACATCTGAATTCATGTTAAACCGGAAAAAAACAAAGCTCTTTGTTAAGGACGTAGTAATGTGTAAATACAATTTCACAATACATTCACAATAAATGTTCAAAAATGTCTCCACCGAGTTCAATGCATTTAGCTGCACGTGTATGAACGATTTTTGTTGCTCGTTTCAGTTTCACAGGGTTGCTCAATCATAATGCGAGCAAGTAATGCAGATACACTTCTGGGATATGTTTTATTATGTTCACCAGACCAATAACAACAAAGTAAAATGGAAATCGTACTGTACTTTAACCTCGTACAGTTTTGCGATGCCATCATATTAGCGAAGTTGCTAAATTTCGGACTTAATCTTTTAATAGCCTCAACTCCGTAACCAAACATTTGCAGACCTATGTTTATATGAACTTTTTTCTCTAGTTTTACTTGTAGAATAAAATATCAAAATATTTGCATATCTTCGTGCATCACCTTGTATGCTTCATTGTTTCTATCTCTCTGGACGACTTGAAGACACGACGAACGTTGTGCAGCAACTCCCTAGCAAGACTCTGACTGACGTACAACTTGGCGCTGACAACTTCTGTTTTTCTCCTTTATTGTTACTTCATCCCCCGCTCCCAATATGGGCGGTTGGTGGCCTCCCAGCGGTATACTTCTCCGCTCTTAACTCAAACTAACTTACGCTAAGGACAACACACACACACACACACACACACACACACACATGCCCGAGGGAGGACTCGAAACTCCGCCGGGTGGCGGGGGGAGGGGGGGGGGGAGCCGCACAAACCGTGGCAAGGCGCATAAGACCGCGCTAAACAACAGATACATACATTTTAAAAACACTTCATAGGAAGTTAAATTTCTTCTGATGAAAACACCAAAACACAGCACTTTCACTTAAAATTTGAGGACCAGCACTAGGGTGAAGGGTACTGCTAGAGGACAGAGTATATTCCATATGGTTGAGGAATGCGGGTAGGAAGACAGAGGCCTGTTAGATAGGAAAACTATCGAGATAAGATGTAGGAGCTTAGGTGTATGGTGGGAAAGAAAGAGAGTGAGGAGTAGTGTGTCGCGTGGGCAGAGGAGGGGTTCCAAGAGAAAAGGGAGGGGAATGAATGGCGAGGGAAGGTAGAGGGCAGCCCTGATGTGGCGTGAGTGAGGTGGGAAAGAGATAAAGTTGGTAGGAAGGTTAAATGTTGGGGTGGGTTTCATTGTCTGGGAGAGTGAGTTGGTTGAAGTTCCGTTAAGATAGGATATGGAGTGTGTATAGGTATAAGGGCGAAAGGAAGTGTTTGTGAAAGTGCGCCAGCAAACAATTTCTGCTCGTTCACTGTTACTTAAGATCGCGTCGTTCTTTTCCTGTGGCCGCTGCCGCGCCAGGAGACGTGATTCTCGCAGGCTGCATGACTGGTTTGCGCGAAGCGTTTTTCCTGCTGCAGACAGACGTTCACGGCACTTCTAGTACCATCTGTCGCGAACCCTTCTAGTGTGGTATCTCAGTACACCACTGATATTTCGTCTGCCTTCTCGTGGGCTTCACACCGGCAGCCACGCAGGAGAAACCTAACACATGAAGAGCTGGAAATAAGCAATGTTAACGTCTTGACTTAATTGTATACGGCAGAGGAGGCACTGTCTACCCACCGTATTACTGAGAGAGGAACAGGCTGCCCACCACACAGTGGTATGTCATGACATAGTCAGTATGACATCACTTGAAATCTCCAAAATGATGATCTATATTTAGGATAACAATCATCCATTGAAATCATCTCAGCCGGGATGGCTCCTTTGTTTTATCACACTCATTTCCTTTCCCACCTCAGCACACTCCTATACTGCCACCTAATGCACATTATACGGGTGAACAGAGTAAAAGATCAGCTGTATTATCGGATTGGAGAATTTATAGCAAACAGAACACTGCGTGTCATTCTCAATGGAGGTAAATATTCAGACCTAAGATCCCAACGAAGTTAGGACCATTACTTTCTATAACGTACAAGCTTGTCAGAAAAGGTCTGTAAAGGTTGTAAGGGAGTTACAGAGTATATTGTGCTGAGAAACAATAGTTAAGAAAAATATTCGCTTCGTTGCACTCTTTCCAAGTTAACTGACGTTGAAGTTAGGCTGTCAGGCCATTGCGAACTCAAATTCAAGCCGGCTCCCCAGGCACACTAAGACGTGTCAGTTGTTCCCACAACGTAGATGATGGCGCACGAGACTGCTCAGTCTTTGGTCCGGGTTCGACCCTCACTGCCATACCATGTACGTCTTCTGCGTCGCTCTCGTGTTCAGTATCAGTAAGCAAAACGAAGAACACGTTTGGTGACACTGTCTCTGGAGGGCCACTTGAATTGACCCACAGAACGGCCCGATTGGCTAACTGCAATGCTTATTAACTAGGAAACGGTGCAACGTATGCGACTTATTTTTGTTGACAATTATTTCTCTGCACAACCAACCCTCCTAAATTCTTAAATGTTTTTCAAACTGTTTCTGACCACCCTGTATATCAAAGACATAGTGGATACCGTCGGAAATTCCGTGAGGGTTTTCTCTGAAGATGATGTTATACAGACAAGTTGCAACAGTAGAAAATTATAGCAAGACGGGATAAGTCCTGCTGAGGATCTATTCTTGGTGCATGGATTGGCAATTGACACTTAACATAAAAGATCAGACGTATTGCGAATAACTAGGAAGAAGGATCCATTATTCTATAGTTACACAACTGCAGAAGAATTACTGTAAGCAATCACTTTCATTAAATATCTGCCAGATGCTTCATGTCTTGCAGAGTACGTTGAGGTTCACGGGCAGTTGCGGGCAGGCGTTATCTTGCTGAGACGACACATCACTTTCCTATTGCAAGAACTGTAAAAGAACGGGTCCAACAACATTCTGAACGTACAGATCGCTGGTTAACATCCCCTCCAGATACACCAACGGTGAACTAGACTTTATACTATCACGCCCCAGTCCATAAAGCCTGGGGTGGGGCCACATGTGTTTTGGACGACTGCACTCCTCGAGACAGCACTCACCAGGTCTACGTCGTACCATCAGACGATCATCACTTGCGTGCAGGCGGAGTCTGCTTTCATGACTGAACACTACGGCGCGCCATTCTATCCTGCAAGTGATCGTCTAACGGCACCAGTTGAGCCGTTGTGGCGTGAGTGGAAGACGGGTCAGACGTGTGAGAGCTAATGACTGGTCAACAACAGTTCGTGCTGACACGCCTCGGCTCAAAAGCCCTCTTATCTGGGTTGCGGTAGCTGTATGATCTGCCACTGCTGACCTTATAGTATGGCTATTCTGGCGGGCGTCTGTGCTGCGCGATCGTCCAGAGCCTCGTCTACGGATGTGAGCACGATCACGTGACCACTGATACCGGCATCGTTGCACAACTGACGCAGCGCGTCCAGCTTATGTGCCAGTTTTGCGAAAGGACCGACCTGACACTCGAAAGGCCACAATTTGCTCCGTTTCAAACGCGTTCAGTTCGCTGTATGGAGCATGAGTATATGTCCGTGACATGGTTGCCTGTTTGCTTCAAGCGTTTGGACCACACTGACCCCTCTGGCTGCGAGCATTCTCTGTTAAGGGGTGGACACAGAAGGTGCTCTGGCAGCCGTGCCATTACGCTATCTTTTAGCGGACGACGCTGATACCATTATCAGTACATCTATTGTCCTCCAGGTGGCATATGCCGTCATCGGATCAAACTCGACATCGTCTTTCCAAACTACTTTTTTTCCCAACAATGCATCTACGTCCAGACTGTCCAACATGTCACTAGCTGTCAAAGCTACAGCGGCATTTGTGTATGAAGCAATGCATCAGTTCCTCACTAGATCATAAATAACTGCTAGGTTGCAGTCACTGGTCGAATCGGAACTGTAAAACCGAAACGCGATTCTTTAGTCGATGACGTTTGCCCCAGTAGGCACCGTTGATGCTGCAGTTGATGCACAGAGAAACGTCGAGGTGATGTCTGCTGTTGCGATTCCGCACGGTGGGACGGGCTACACTGCATTTATCGGGCGACCTGTCTACAGGCGCCATATTTCATTCCCTACTTGATAAATGGCGCCATTTTCCCTAACGTCGGCCGGTGCTGTGTCGGCAATTTGTCGCTCCGACGTTTTCCCCTCCGTGTCACATTATCTTGCCTCCACCTGGCGATCCGTCCCAACAGATTGAATTATGTCGCTCTCTCCTGCCTCTGCGGCGCTTGGCTTTCTCAACGCACTGTTTTCGTCCATCCTCGTACTATGTGATATCAATAAATCAATGACTTTATCGCCTTCCTTTTTGCTAGATTATTCTCATTTTCCGGACGTGTTTCTTATTATACACACATCAAAATTTTTTTTCCATCACCTCGGTTTCGAGAGTTCCGGAACCTGTACAGAAAACTGCAATAGAGATCAACATAAATATTATTTTTGTCCTTTTTATTGCTCTTGAAAACTACACATACCTTGTTCTACCACCATACGGTGAGACCTTCAGAGGTGTTGGTCAAGATTGCTGTACACACCGATACATCTAATACCCTGTAGTACGTCGTCTTGCATTGATGCATGCCTGTATTAGGCACAAGTTCATTGAGGCACTGTTGGTTCAGATTGTCCCACTCCTCAACGGCGATTCGGTGTAGATCCCTCAGAGTGGTTGTTGGGTCACATCGTCCATTAACATCTCTTTTCAATTTATCCCAGGCATGTTCGAGAGGGTTCATGTCTGGAGAACATGCTAGCCACTCTGGCGACGTCGTTGTTCTGAAGGAAGTCATTCAGAAGATGTGGACGATTGGGGACGAATTGTCGTCCACGAACACGAATGCCTCGCCAATATGCTTCCGATGTTTGCACTATCGATCGGAGGATGGCATTCACGTATCGTACAGCCGTTACGGCGCCTTCTATGACCGGCAGCGGCGTACGTCGGCCCCACATAATGCCACCCCAAAACAGCAGGCAACCTCCACCTTGCCAGTACTGCCAGTGCCGTCCTAACTGCCGTCTAGTTCACATCTCCTGTGCAGCAAGCTACCTAAATTTGAGTATTAACTGTGTTTATCTTACTTGTCACTTCTTTTTGCGTGTGTTTTTGCTTTTAGCAAACATTAAGTTTCGAGTACTAGTAATAGTGTTCCACAAATTTCGTGTTTGTTTTGAATACAGTACAGAGACAGTTAGTGCTTATTTCCATTGTTTCCAACATGAAGTGTCCAGTAACCACAGTTAAGTCAGCTATCAGCCGCCTTTAGTGAATTAGCAGTCTAGTTAAAAGTTGATTAGTTAACTCTCTACAGTAAATTATTGATTTCTTAGTATGGATAGGATGTGTGACTGCTGTGTACGGACGCAGGAGGAGCTGGCCACTGTTGGAGAGCAGCTGAACGTGCTGATGGCCACCATCAGCCGTCTTCAGGCTGCTGCCTCGGAGTGTAGAGGCAGTGGGGAGTCTGGTGCGTCGCAGGGTACACCCCAGGTGTTACATGCTTCACCCACGGTCCCAGCTGTTGAGACATCTTCGCGGGTATCGTGCGCGATTGGGCCACCCTCTCCCCAAAGGGAGTGGCGGGTTCAACGGCGTACGTGTCGCACGAGGCGGAGGGTCAATGTGGAGGCTGGCCGTGTGGCATCGCCCGCTCTGCCTGTGAGTGGACATGTGGCCGCTCCTCCAGCAAGGTCCGAGCAGGCACACGGCGGGAGGGGTTTATTAGTGATTGGGAGCTCCAACGTTAGGCGGGTGATGGAGCCCCTTAGGGAAATAGCGGAAAGGCCGGGGAAGAGCGCCAGTGTTCACTCTGCTTGCCGGGGGTCTCATCCGAGATGTGGAGGAGGCCCTGCCGGAGGTGACAGAGAGCACTGGGTGCACACGACTGCTTACAGGCGGTTGGCGGAGTTGGTGAAGGCGGAAAGCCTCGCTCACGGGGTGGAATCTAAGTATTTGTAGTGTCGTTCCCAGAACCCATCGTGGGCCTCTGGTTTGGAGCCGAGTGGAAGGCTAAACCAGAGGCTCAGACGATTCTGCGGAGATCTGGGTGCAAATTTCTCGACCTCCGCCATCGGGTGGAGAAATGTAGGGTCCGCTGAATAGGTCAGGGGTGCACTACAAGCAGGAAGCGGCTACAAGCGTAGTGGAGTAAGTGTGGAGTGCACATGTGGATTTTTTAGGTTAGAGAATTCCCTCCCTAGGGACGACAAAACGCCTCCTGATACGCGACAAGGTAGCAGTAGGCAAAACGCAACAGGGAATGACAATATTAAATGGTAATAGTAAACTGCCAGAGCGTCTATAGAAAGGTCCCAGAATTGTTCCCATTAATAAACGGTCACAATGCCCACATAGTACTAGGGACGGAAAGTTGGCTGAATCCAGAAGTAAACAGTAACGAAATTCTAAACTCAGATTGGAATGTATACCACGGAGACAGGCTCGACAATGAAGGGGGAGGCGTGTTTATAGCGATAAAAAGTGCAATTTTATCGAGGGAAATTGACGAAGAACCTAAATGTGAAATAATTTGGGTGCAGGTCACTGTTAAACCAGGTTCAAACATGGTAATTGGATGTCTTATAGGCCCCCTGGCTCAGTAGCTGTTGTGGCAGAACACCTGAAGGAAAATTTGGAAAACATTTCTAGTAGATTTCCAGACCATGTTATAGTTTTCTATGGAGATTTTAATTTGCCAGATATAGACTGGGTGGCAGGGACAAAGAATCGTGTGAAACTTTTTCATTGCATTATCTGAAAACTACCTGGAGCAGTTAAACAGAGAACCTACTCGTGGTGATAACAGATTGAACCTTCTGGTGACAAACAGAACCGAACTATCTGGAACAGTTAACGCAGAACAGGGAATCAACGACCATAAAACGGTTACTGCATCGATCATTTCATCCGTAAATAGAAACATTAAAAAAGGTAGGAAGATTTTTCTGTTTAGCAAAAGTGACAAAACGCAGATTTCAAAACCATCGTACAATATGCATTAGATGAGTATGTGCCAAAAAAGGTCGCAAGAAATGGAAAAGAGCCACCGCGGTACAACAACCGAGTTAGAAAACTGCTACGGAAGCAAAGGGAACTTCACAGCAAACATAAACATAGCCAAAGCCTTGCAGACAAACAAAAATTACGCGAAGCGAAATGTACGAGTAGTGTGAGGAGGGCTATGCGAGAGGCGTTCAACGAATTCGAAAGTAAAATTCTATGTACTGACTTGGCATAAAATCCTAAGAAATTTTGGTCTCATGCCAAAGCGGTAGGTGGATCAAAACAAAATGTCCAGACACTCTGTGACCAAAATAGTACTGAGGATGACAGACTAAAGCCCGAAATTCTAAGTGTCTTTTTCCAAAGCTGTTTCACAGAGGAAGACTGCACTGTAGTGGCTTCTCTAGATTCTCGCACAGATGATAAAATGGTAGATATCGAAATAGATGACAGAGGGATAGAAAAACAATTAAAATCACTCAAAAGAGGAAAGGCCGCTAGACCTGATGGGATACCAGTTCGATTTTACACAGAGTAGGCCGAGGAACATGCCCCCCTTCTTGCAGCGGTGTACCGTAGGTCTGTAGAAGAACGTAGCGTTCCAAAAGATTGGAAAAGGGCACAGGTCATCCCCGTTTTCAAGAAGGGGCGTCGAACAGATGTGAAGAACTATAGACCTGTAACTCTAACGTTGATCATTTGTAGAGTTTTGGAACACGTATTATGTTCCGAGTATAATGATTTTTCTGGAGACTAGAAATCTACTCTGTAGGAATCAACATGGGTTTCGAAAAAGGCGATCGTGTGAAACACAGCTCGCGCTATTCGTCCACAAGACTCAGAGGGCCATAGACACGGGTTCCCAGGTAGACGCTGCGTTTCTTGACTTCAGCAAGGAGCTTGATACAGGTCCCCACATTCGTTTAACGAACAAAGTAAGAGCATATGGACTATCAGACCAATTGTGTGATTAGCTTGAGGAGTTCCTAGATAACAGAACGCAGCATGTCATTGTTAATGGAGAGAAGTTTTCCGAAGTAAGAGTGATTTAAAGTTTGCCGTAGGGGAGTGTCGTAATACCGTTGCTATTCGCAATAAATATATATATATATGACCTTGTGGATAACATCGGAAGTTCACTAAGGCTTTTTGAGGATGATGCTGTAGTGTATCGTGAGGTTGTAACAACGGAAAATTCTACTGAAATGCAGTGGGATCTGCAACGATTTGACGCATGGTGTCTCTATGTAGACAAGTGAAATGTGCTGCGAATACACAGAAAGAAAGATCCTTAATCATTTAGCTACAATGTAGCAGGTCAGCAACTGGAAGCAGTTAATTCCATAAATTATCTGGGAGCAGGCATTAGGAGTGATTTAAAATGGAATGACCATATAAAATTAATCGTTGGTAAAGCAGATGTCAGACCAAGATTCATTGGAAGAATCCTAAGCAAATGCAGTCCGAAAACAAAGGAAGTAAGTTACAGTAACCTTGTTCACCCACAGCTTGAATAGTGCTCAGTGGTGTGGGATCCGTACCAGACAGGGTTGATAGAAGAGATAGGAAAAATCCAGCGGAAACTATGTGGATAAAATCTCTTCGAAGAGACCATGAGGATAAAGTCAGACAGATTAGAGCCCACAGAGAGGCATACCGACAATCTTTCTTTCCACGAACAATACGAGACTGGAATAGAAGGGAGAACTCTGCACTCGCTGGACAGTGTGTCTAAGATGTTCAGCCTGACTGGGTTGCCTCCAAACATCTCCGATTATTGTCTGTTTGAAGGCATATGCGACACTCATCGCTGAAGAGAACGTGATGCAAAACATGAGCGATCCATTCGGCACTTTGCTGGGCCCATCTATACCGTGGTTGCAAAGATTGACCTCGCCATAGACGTCGGGACTGTAGTTGCGCATCATGCAGCCATTATGCACGTTTTGAGTCGTAGAGTTTCTCCTAGCCATAATACGTAGGTAGCTGTCATTCACCGCAGTAGTAGCCCTTGGGCGGTCTGAGCGAGGCGTGTCATCGACAGTTCCTGTCTCTCTGAATCTCCTCATGTCCGAACAACGTCACTTTGGTTCACTGCGAGACGCATGGACCCTTCCCTTGTTGAGAGTCCTTCCTGGCACAAAGTGGCAATGCGGACTCGATCGAACCGCGGTATTCACCGTCTAGGATGGCTGAACTACAGACAACACTTTGACTCGAGCTAGTGCAAAGTTTTCCCGTACAGATGCCGTCGTTTGAACGACAACATTGTGATTCCACTTAATAAATGCTGTCAATTACTTGATAAAGTGTGCATACGCCTTGACGTAAATTGAAATAACGTTCATAAGGACTCTGTATCCGTGTTAGAAGCAAATGTGAAAAATAAATTAAACGGCTAGTTCAACCTATATTGAAGAGTACAGTTCTTCAAGTCCAACCCATCCCGGAGGAGAAAGACGATAAAACTGCGAAAATAGACGAAATGGTGAGACACAAAAATAAATAGAATGGAAAATGAGCGCAAAAACATACGTCGAGGATGTGCCAGGAAATATTAAACAAGAACGGAAAGTAAAATACTTACTGAATGATAAACAATCTCACTATCAGCTACTACGTAAGTTTAGTCAAACTACCTTGTGTTGATATCGTGTCAGATTTTCGCTGCTAGCCGGCCGGAGTGGACGAGCGGTTCTAGGCACTACAGTCTGGAACCGCGCGACTGCTACGGTCGCAGGTTCGAATCCTGCGTCGGCCATGGATGTGTGTCAGTTAGGTTTAAGTAGTTCTGAGTTCTAGGGGACTGATGACTTCAGCAGTTAACTCCCATAGTGCTCAGAGTCATTTGAACCATTTTCGCTGCTGATTGTAAGAAACGAATCCCATATCCTTGAATAATATCTATGTCTTCTGTATTCTGATGTAGAGCTAATTCAGAATACTAGGAAATACATTCTTTTAAGACAGTCTTTATTACTAAATAGTCGTACAGTAAACATCCTTTTAATTCCGTTCGTTGTCTGTCATATCCTTGAAATCTTTAGGACGGTACGGTATTCATTTTCGGCTTTGCAAGCTGCGGAGTCAGGCCGGGAACAGTGCCTTCGCTCCTCCGTTACGCGCGTGGTCAGGGACGGCGTGAGAAGCGCGACGTGCGGAGGCTGTGCTCCAGAAGCAGCGGAGGCGGCGGCGGCGGCAGTGTTTGCTCGCTGTTCGCGCCTCGCCGCCCGCAGAGTTTTGCTGCGCGGCTTGTAATGACCAAAGTTGCGCCTTTCCCGCTCCACTTCACGGGGCAGTGACGCGGGCTCTCCACAGAGCTGTGTTTGGCCGCGCAGAGTGCGCTTCGTGCTGCTTGCGTACCGTCTCTACGTGCATGATAATCCTGTTTTAGAAGCCAGGTAAGAAGACCGAAAGTGATTAGAAATACTGATACCACTAGTTTTGGAAAGCAGTGAGTGAAGAGTACTTAAACAGAGATCGCTTCCGGCGGAACAGTCGCAGAATAAATCTGATCATAAGACTTCAATACACACTCAGGTGACACTAGTCATTGGGTAGTGGTATGCACGTATACAGATAGCGGTAGATGGAGTACACAATGTGTAAAAGGGCAGTGCATTGGCGGAAATGTCACTTGTAATCAGGTGATTTGTGAGAAAAGGTTCCAGACGTGATCATTGCAGAAAGACGGGAATTAATAGAGTTTGAACGTGGGGTGTTTGTCAGAGCTTGACAGACGGACATTCAGTTTCGGAAATCGTTAGGAAATTCAATAATACGAGATCCATAGTCCCAGGAGTGTGCCGAGAATACCACATTTCAGGCATTATATCTCACCACGGACAACACAGTGGCCCACAGCCTTCACTTAACGACCGATATCAACAGCGTTTCGTAGAGTTGTCTTGGCTAACAGACAAGCAACTCTGCGTGAAATAACTGCAGACATCAATGACGGACGTATCACAAACGTATCCGTTATGACAATGAGGCGAAAACTGGCGTTAATGGGCTATGGCAGCAGACGACCGACGTGAGTGCCTTTGTCAGTAGCACGAGATCACCTGTAGCGCCTGTCCTGGGCTCGTGACCCTATCAGTTAGGCCCGATTTCAGTTGGCGAGAGTCGATGCCAGGGATCGAGTGTGGCGCAGTCCCCACGAAGCGAAGGAACTAAGTTGGCAACGAGGCACTGGGAAAACTGGTGGTAGCTCCATAATAGTGCGGGCCGGGTTTACGCGGATTCGACTGGGCCCTCTGGTCCCACAGAACCGATCATTGACTGAAAATGATTAGGTTCGACTTTTTAGAGACCGTTGCAGCCATTCATCGATTTCATGCTCCTAAACGACGACGGAAATATCACCTGGGAGATCTGTTTGCGATTGATTTGAAGAACATTCTGGACAATAAGAGCAAATGATTGTGTCACCCACATCGCCCGACACGACTCCCTTCGAATATTTATGGATCATAATCGAGAGGTTTGGACAAGAAGAGAATAGAAGCTTTCGAAATGTGGTGCTACAGAAGAATGCTGAAGATTAGATGGGTCGACCACATAACTAATGAGGAAGTATTGAATAGGATTGGGGAGAAGAGAAGTTTGTGGCAAAACTTGACCCGAAGAAGGGATCGGTTGGTAGGACATGTTCTGAGGCATCAAGGGATCACCAATTTAGTATTGGAGGGCAGCGTGGAGGGTAAAAATCGTAGGGGGAGACCAAGAGATGAATACACTAAGCAGATTCAGAAGGATGTAGGTTGCAGTAGGTACTGGGAGATGAAGAAGCTTGCACAGGATAGAGTAGCATGAAGAGCTGCATCAAACCAGTCTCAGGACTGAAGACCACAACAACAGCAACAATAGACAGGTCAGTTCACGCACAAAATCCTGCACCGGCAACACTTTCGCCGTTATGGGCGGCTCAATATTTCTGCAGGGGACTTCTAACGACTTGTTGAGTCCACGCCACGTGGAGCTGGTCCACCACGCCAGGCAAAAGGAGGCTCGACACGATGTTAGGACGTACCCGATGACTTTCGTCACTAAAGTGTAATATCAATGATTCAGAGCATTTCGCACTTCTTATTCCAATGTTCAGCAGCCAGAAGGGGGTGGTACACCCTGCAAACAAGTCTTCCATGTCACAGCTTTCGCTCAGATTACTGCAAACCGACAAGTGTTCAGAGATCTGCCTTGCTCCACACCCACAGGGCTAATCACCACCGATAACCCACCTCTTCAAATTCATCTTGCACCTTGTCACGTCTGTTTTCTACCTGTTCACGGTCTTCCACAGCTCAGTTCGGCGGGTACGCAAGAAAGTGTACTCTGACAGTATAATACACAGTTCCACACACCGTCGACAACAATGGCCGATGTACATGAACTGAGCTTTGAGTTGATTCCTCATCGAACCTATCCGTCAGACGTAGCCCCAAGTGACTTCTTCCTGTTCCGTAACTTGAAGTTCTCTCTTGCCAGGAAGAAATTTTCATCAAATGTGATACTTGAACTCAACGAATATTTTGCAGACTGAGACAGAGCCTACTTTTCCCAGAGGATGAAAAAACTGGAGGATCGTTGCACTAAGTGTATATGCCTCAAAGGAGATTATGTCGATGAATAAGGTGAGTTGTTTACGAAACAGACATTTTATTTCTTTTCTTTTTTTTACCCGAATTATCAAACGAAGCTCGCAATACAGGACTTGGTCCCAAATCTGGTGATCAGGAATATATACCACCACGCCAGGGAGTGTGAAATGTGTGAAGTGTTTCATTTCTCTTGCGGAAAGAACGTGAAAGCGGCAGAAATCATTGTGGAGATTAGTGAAGCTTTTGTAAACGGTGAGGTGCTAGGAAAATCTGTTCAAGCTTTTAAATATTGCAACGTTCATGCAACGTCCGGTAAGTGCGAGAACTATCTCTCAGTCATTTCAATACCTTATGCATCCTGACCGCTGAAAAATATAATATTTATAAAGGGTGGGAAAAAATGATGATATGTTACATGAATGCGGCTTTAGGGAAGATAAAGTTACCAGAAAGGCAGGTCTGAGAAATAATATGAAAAATCAGTGTAAGTTCACAGGATCTGGGAACTTAAAAAAATGTTTTTGACAATGTAAATGGTGAAAGATGTTCGAAATTCAGAGAAAAATAGGAGTAAACTATAGGGTAAAACTGACAGTATATGATATATACAAGAACCAAGAAAAAAATAACAATGGGAGACCAAGAATGAAGTGCTCGGATTAAAAATGTTTAGACATGGATGTAGTCTTTCGTTCATACTGTTGACACTGTGCAAGGAAGAAGCAATGATTGAAATAATTAAAAAAAAAAGGTTGTGGAGTGGGAATAAAATACAAAGAGAAAGGATATCAATAATAAGTCTCTTTGATGACTTTTATCTCCCTAGTCAAAGTGAGGAAGACCTTTTGAATGGCAAGTGGAATGAATAATGTAAGGAGCAAACAGTATGGTCTGAGAGTAAATTGAAGTAAGACAGAAGAATTGGGGAGCAGCAGAAGTGAGATCACCGATAAACTTAAGTGGAGTTGAAACGCCCTATCCTGTCAATTTTAAATTTAGTGACTTGGCTTCCCTGTATTTCAGGAACCACTGTAGCCATTCACATAAAACTTTTACAGGACATTAAACTGTATGTTATGGGTCTACTGAACTATAATAATTGCATTTCAGCCAGTGCTTTCGGAAATACAATTTTTTAATTACACAGTTAAAATTTTGTGTACTTTTTGTTCGTTGTCCTAAATAATTTTAATTATAAATAGCATTATGTTCTTATTTTAGTTAAGTAGACTCAGGATATGTATGTAATTACTCCCTGCAAATTTTAATACTGTACTCGAAGTGGTTTCTGAGATTTACGGAAAAATGTAAAAGAAAATTTAGATTTTCAGAAACGGCTTCTGAAGATTCAAAAGACTCACTTAATATATGCTTAAATTTTTATTTTTAGTCACTCAGAAGCACCTTGCACCATTCTGTATATCACACTCTTGATCTTTTTCCAAGCTGTTTCTTCTTTTCTTCTTTCTGGACTCCTTATTGGCCAACTGCGCTGCATACTCTGCTTTATCAACTCGGAACTTGTCAAGTTCTCTGATGCCGTTTGCTCCAGGATTAATTTGCACATGCTGTAGCACTTTCACCCTACCAATGTTGCAATCATTAAAAGCAGTAACAGCATTACTGCCCCCCCCCCCTCACTTTAATGATTTTATTCCAACAAAAACATTTTTTGGTAAGCGAGTCCATATAAGATTATTGAACGACTCATTGGGATTTTGAGTCTTACCATGCATACACTTCTTCAGTAATTCAGGATTTGACAGGTCTCTGTAAATAGTAAATAGGTTTCATCATATCCATGACTGCTGCTGGGATGAAAAATTTATGGCTGTATGAGCTGTTTGAGTACTGGGCACTGTGGTAATTCCACCGTGAATCAGATCCCGGAGGGCGAAGGTGGTGTACTGGTTTTTCATCAGTTGACAGTCTGTGGAAGAGCGTAGCCTACCTGCTGCATTTTCAACAAATCCTCAGTATTATTTCTAATGGACATCCAATAATACTGCTGTAGTTCACCAATCATTTTGTCTGTCAGCCTGCCTCTTATGGTTTTGCCATCAGAAAGTTTCTTGTCTCTCAAACTTTGTTTTATCTTCCTCATACTGGTGCTCATCCTCTTCTGGACATGACCAACACATTCCAGTTTTGTAATAATCTTCTCACCATAAGGCTGAACGAATACTATACTGTTGTATGCTTTTGAGTCTCCATCACCTAAGAACTTAGTGTAACACACTCCCCTTTTGTACACATATCGACAAAAAATTTTAGTGGCTACAGGAGCCTCTATACCACCACTTGTTCCTTCTTAATTTGTCACAGATGTGCCCTTCTCCATTCCCTGATTTACACTTACAAGCAATGTTTGGTTAAAATCTGGAAATCTACTACCTTTCCTGGTCACTGTAGCAACAGAATTCTTAGAACTGTTGCCGCGCTTCTGCCAAGTGCCATCAAAAGCTACTGGTATGTCAGTCATACCAACATTTATTTCAACAGCTTTGATTGTAGCATCCTTCATTGACACGCGTAACAGTTTCCACAGCACCTCCAATCAATTCTGCATACTCGTCGATTTTACTAGGTGGAGGTGGCATATTCATACGGCACACATTGTTTCTGTGCAGTGTATCCTTTGATAATAGCTCTCAATCAATAAAACCACCTAACATTTACTTCAAAATAATTATCTTTACACATCAGAATTCCAAAATGAATTAGTATATTTACAACTAGCACAATTAAGGGTAAGTTTCCTGGCTAGTCCATTTGATACCCCACTGTTTTCGTGTAAACTAACTAGCCCATATTTTACAACACACACATGCAACTAACAACCTTGTTAGGATGTGTAAATCTATCATAATATAACCTAACCTACCATTTACATCACTTTCGTTTTGAGAAATTTGTGTATCACAAGGTTTTATTTTAATCTTCAAATCACTAATGGGTGTTTCTCTAGATGCTGATGAGTTTTCCTGTATTGCACTGTCTGTAACTTCACTTGCCACATGTTGAACACAAAGTTTTCCGTTATTCGAAAATCTATTACCATGAAACCCACGTTTCTTAAAAATACTTAGTTTTGGCGTCATACTTTACTTTAGGGGAGAGTTACCAATGTATTCGACACTTTTCCTCGGAATAACGTTAGCACTTCGACATACAACGCGTGTTTATACTATGAAACGATACGATACTCTTTTTGCCAGTGCTACCAATACAAACACGTGATGTAATCTTTATAGCACAGCAATCCACAGCCTTCTATATAATAATATAGCAATTGTATAAGATCTTGAAGTAAAGCACGAAAAATTTTAACGTTTTCAACCGGTTTAGATTATACTTAATAAAATAAATGATTCCAATGAGAGTTTATAAACGGTTTGACAAGAAAGAAAGACATCATGGTAGGACATGTGTTAATTCACGTGGGGATTACATTAATGGTGCTAGAGGGAATATATATATATATATTCGGAAAATTGCAAATTTTATAATGAGAAAAAAAATCCGAAAACGAGAAAAAGATTTTTTCCATTCTAACTCCCCGTGATACAATTATTCGGGGCCACTCAATAGACAAAGTGAATGCATCTGTTACCTTGGAGGCAAAATCAACGATGGAAGAAGCATGGAGTATACAAACAGCAGACTGTAACACAGAAAGAGCGCGTTCTTGGCCAAATGAAGTCCTCTAGCGTCTATTACAGGCCACAATTTGTAGAGTAAAACGCAGCATTCTGTTGTAGAGAATCGAGGACTACAGGAACAAAAAAGGAAGTGAATCGAAGTTTGAGATGTGGTGCTGAAGACGGATACAGAAAATATGGTGAACTGATATGGTAATAAGTGAGGTTTTTCGCAGACTCGGTGACTTTAGAAATATGTGGGGAACGTTGACAAGAAAGAAAGACATTATGGTAGGACATGTGTTAATTCACGTGGGGATTACATTAATGGTGCTAGAGGGAGTTGAGGAGAGTAAAAATTGTAGGGGCAGATAGAGGATGGAAAACATCCAACATATAAGTGAGGACGCTGCATGCAATTGCTGCTTTGAGAATATCAGTCATGAAGTGTGAGTTGGGAAACAGTCTTTCATCAGTCAAGACTTCATAGGCAAAGATAATACAGTGTGTGAGAAGAGTGTTTCAGGATTTAAGCTTTTGTAATGGCTTTCTCAAGTTTCAAGAAACTACATTCAGGCCGTCAGGATCACAATTACGACAAAGACGACAAAATGGCCATTCACCAGAGTTTGGCAAATCACTTAGCAGATAATTGTGGGAACTGAATCCGAAAATCGTTTTTAGCTATAATAAATCAATTAATATTGGAGAAAATTATGTTTAGATGTATACCACGTACAGAATTTTTATATAATTATAAAAATTGTGTAAAATACAAAAACACGCCATCAAACGTCCAGTCCACCTTGATTTGGTACCTCATATACGCTCATGGATGAAAACACTATGACGAATTGCTTACTAGCATGCTGGTATAATTTTCAATTCATTATAGCAGCGATTCGGCATGCCTTGTGTTCGAAAGTCTTCGACAGGATTGCGGACGTATGTGTCACTAGACTTCTAGGCATAGGTCACGTACATTATGTGATCAACAGTATCCGGATACCTGGCTGAAAATGACTTACAAGTTCGTGGCACCCTCCATCCGTAATGCTGAAATTCAATACGGTGTTGGCCTACCCTTGCCTTGATGACAGCTTCCGCTCTGGCAGGCATGCGTTCAATCAGTTGCTGGAAGATTTCTTGGGGAATGGCAGCCCATCCTTCACGGAGTGCGGCACTGAGGAGAGGTCTGTGAGACCTGGCACGAAGCCGGCCTTCCAAAACATTACAAAGGTGTTCTGTAGGATTCAGGTCAGGACACAGTGCAGGCCAGTCCATTACAGGGATGTTACTGTTGTGTAACCACTCCACCACAGGCTTTGCATTATGAAGAGATGCTCGATCGTGTTGAAAGATGCAGCCGCCATCTCCGAATTGTTCTTCGAAGGTGCTTAAAACATCAATATAGGCCTGTGCTGTGATGGTGTCCTTCAAAACAACAAGGGGTGCAAGCCCTTTCCAAGAAAAACGAGACCACACCATAACACCACCACCTCCGAATTTTACTCTTGGCACTACACACGTAGATGACGTTCACCGGGCATTCGCCATGCCCATACCCTGCCATCGGATCGTCACACTGTATACCGTGAGTCGTCACCCCACACAACGTTTTTCCACTGTTCAATCGTCCAACGTTTACGCTCCTTATAGCAAGCGAGGCGTCGTTTGGCATTTAGAGCCGTGATGTGTGGCTTATGAGCAACCGCTCTGCAATGAAATCCAAGTTTTCACACCTCCCGCCTAACTGTCATAGTACTTGAGGTGGAACCAGATGCAGTTTGGAATTCCTGTATGATGATCTGGATAGATGTCTGCCTATTACATATTACGACCCTCTTCGACTGTCGACGGTCTCTGTTAGTCAACAGACGATGTCGACCTATGCGCTTTTGTGTTGAACGTGTCCCTTCACGTTTCCACTTCATTATCACATCGGAAACAGTGGACCTAGGAATGTGGAAAACTCGCATACAGACGTTTGACAAAAGCGAAACCCAATCACGTGACCACATTTGAAGTGAGGTGACTGATATGGAGTACCTGGCAGTAGGTGGCAGCGCTATGCACCTAATACGAAAAACGTGTGTTTTTGAGGGTGTACGGGTTATTTTGGACATATGGTGTATTTCCTGTAAGTTGGGGGCCTCTGACTTGTGGTCGTAGAAGCGAAGTCACGTAGCGTCCCATATATGTTCCATTCAGTACTCGTCAGAATTGGTCAAGACATTAACGTGAATTTACAAACATGCTCCACAATTTTTTGTATTCATGTTGGGTCTCCAGCCGTAACTGATCGTGATCTGGACACAATATTTCGGCGGTCTACCTGGCTGCCGTCTTGAGATAATTAGGCCGTCGTCCTAACTCGCCGGAAATGAAATCAAACTCACCGCGGCGAGTTAGTGCGATGGCCTACTCACCTCAAGATGGCGGTCGGTTGGACCATGAAATATTGTATCCAGACGACGATCAGATCCGGCCGGAGACCTGAGATGAATACAACCAATTATTACGCCGGGAAAATTCACGGAGCCAAACGCTCCTCAATTACTATAACACGACTCTGTCTTTGTGATACGATTATTTATAGAGCTGGAAGTTGCCATCGCCGATGGGGGAAGACATCAAGCGTGAAGAGACACTGGTGGTCCTCAGTAATGTTCACATAGTCCACGGAGTCCGATTACTACCACAGGTTCCATGTAGGCCCAGACGGAAGTCCTCCAAAGCGTAATACTGTCCTCACCGGCCTGACTCGTGGTACGGTGCATTTTTCGAGTAATCGTTCGTCTGGGTGACGACGACAGTCGACCTGGCGTAACAAGAAACGTGATTCAGCCAGTCATATATTGACAATGTAATGACTTGTGCATTGTTACGCAGAAGGCTGTTGAAAGCCAGTATGGGCACTCCGAGATAGAAATCAGCGAGACAATGCAGAGAGTTGGCGAAGGTGGTAGCGTATAGGTTACCAGCGGTCATCACTAACTTTAGAGCCCTGCGAATTGCAGATGCTATAAACAACTGTCCCAAGGGGGGGGGGGGGGCGAGGAGTTTGACTTTTGACTCCAGAGGATTAACTGGCAACTGCTTCCACTGCCTAGTCGCCGTTCTAAGGCGTTATTGTAGAAGATGGCCGCTGAAGACCGAGACGCCAGTAGATTTACACTGGTCAGATTGCAACAGTAGCGTAAACTATTGTTGTTGCTGGCCATAAGAAGAACAGCTGTGACGTTCAGTTCGTCTGTACACTGTTTATAAACTTGTGTTTATAAATGTAAAGTCGAGATACGTCTTTATCTGGCGAGTGGGGGAAGGGGAGGAACCTGAATGTGGTTGGACAGAGGCGCCCTGGAGGGACAGAGCTGCCCGTCAGATTTTGTGGGGCCTGTAAACTGCCGGTGCATTTGTGGGCCGATGATAAGAAGACAGAAATAGTGCGCTGTCACAATCGTTTAAAAACTCATATTTTTGTGTTCACAGGGAGTTCTGAGTCAGATCATTGGGACGCCAAGCCCGTGTCGCTCGTTGCCAGCCTCAGTAAGCTCCTACAAGTCTGTTTCTCTCACTTTGAGTGCTGCTCTCAAAGTTCGTTCTTAAAATGTTGCTAGTGTTCGCTGCTCCTGTTATCTCTGACCCCAATGGCTGCGATTCTGACTTCTGTTCTACTACCAGTAACACCCTTTGCTTTTTCTGGTGTTTAGAATTAACCTCCAGTGTAGCAGCTGGTTTGAATGCAAATAAGGAATACTAATCACACCCCTCAATATCTCTATGTCTCGCTGCGAGAATGCTGTCGAGTCTCAGAATCCGCACCTCTTCCAGATGCCTTGGCTCTACTGCCAATTATCACTCTGCCTTAAGTGGAACCTTTTCTTTCTGCAGTTGCTCCTAACCGCTCGGAAACTGCAGACTGACCTGTAACACCCTGTCTTCCCTCCATCCTCTGTTAGGACACGACAGTATAACCAGGCGACATGCTTCTATATACTGAATTTGTCTTGACAAACTTTCTGTTTTAGATCTTCTCACATTTCTCCTGTAGGCATTTCACTTTAGCACCTTTACACTTCCTGCTCCTTTCCTTTCTGAAAAGTTTTATATATATTTATTTCTTCTATCAATTGAAGCGTTTCTTTTGTCACGTGCAGTTCCTTTGCAGTTACTTTCGTTATTTTTCCATCCCGCCAGGGAGGCGGCGCGTGGGTAGGAACGGGAAAAGGTAATACAAGTCGGTACTGCAATAACGTGGTTTACTGGTGCAAATACAAGGTGTAAACGATTACATAACTTTGTACGTAGGTGCGATGCTAAAGCAAAGTGTCCTGGTTGGCTGTACCTGATGAAGATGGGCTGAAGCAGTCGCGGAGCTCGTAGACCTCGACAGGACCGGCTAGAAGGCGCTGTCGTCTGTGTCTCTCGTAGTGCCAACCTAGCAGAGCGGACCTATGTTGTGGCATCGTTGCTAACGATACCACAGTTATACCTACATTTGTCTGTTCAACTTCTTTGATTACCCTGTTTAGAGGCGTCCATTCCTCCTCAATTGAATTATATATCATGGTATTCAGCATGGCAGTACGTATAACTTCATAGAACTTCAAACGCTGATGCACGCTTGTAGTTCTTATAGGTCTTCTGGAAAAAGTATCACAGAGGCTGAGCCATGTGAATCGAAGTTACCTGCACCAACGTGAATTTTGGTGTGGTAACGTCTACGTACTAACGAACGCAACTTTTATCCGATGAATTAAGAGTTTTCCTGCTGGTGTACGGGGCCTCGTAATGCGACATCTTACAATTAGTGCGCGGCCTTTTACTCCTACCCAAAGTAAGCTGACTTGGATTCTCCATATCGGTGCAGTCTTCTTAAGTGCCTCTCTTCGTTCTGGGATGCCTGTAATTCTTTTAAAACTCTGAGTCAAGGCGTAACGAGACTCCTGTTAGGCATAAAATGGAACCAGAAGTTTTGTTTTGGAGGGGGGATGACGAATTATGGAGTTACGACAGTTTTATGTGCAAATAAATGTCGTCCCATGTCTGAAAACAGTAGTACATCACGGAACTTACCGGTTATAGCAAAGATGTTAGTCATAGCTCTATAAACTCCTGCCGATGTATCCTGACATTCCGAAGAAAATTTGGCGCATATGTGTAGCGTTCTAAGCGAGGAGAGTATGAAGAACTTCTAGGAACAACTGGAAGTACAGACACACATCAAACAGATGTATTTCTAGAAACAAATCATAAATACAGGGTTATTACAAATGACTGAAGCGATTTCACAGCTCTACAATAACTTTATTATTTGAAATATTTTCACAATGCTTTGCACATACATACAAAAACTCAAAAAGTTTTTGTAGGCATTCACAAATGTTCGATATGTGCCCCTTTAGTGATTCGGCAGACATCAAGCCGATAATCAAGTTCCTCCCACACTCGGCGCAGCATGTCCCCATCAATGAGTTCGAAAGCATCGTTGATGCGAGCTCGCAGTTCTGGCACGTTTCTTGGTAGAGAAGGTTTAAACACTGAATCTTTCACATAACCCCACAGAAAGAAATCGCATGGGGTTAAGTCGGGAGAGCGTGGAGGACATGACATGAATTGCTGATCATGCATCTCCACCACGACCGATCCATCGGTTTTCCAATCTCCTGTTTAAGAAATACCGAACATCATGATGGAAGTGCGGTGGAGCACCATCCTGTTGAAAGATGAAGTCGGCGCTGTCGGTCTCCAGTTGTGGCATGAGCCAATTTTCCGCGGGCTACGCGTGAAACTTGCCCGCACGCGTTCAACCGTTTCTTCGCTCACTGCAAGCCGACCCGTTGATTTCCCCTTACAGAGGCATCCAGAAGCTTTAAACTGCGCATACCATCGCCGAATGGAGTTAGCAGTTGGTGGATCTTTGTTTAACTTCGTCCTGAAGTGTCGTTGCACTGTTATGACTGACTGATGTGAGTGCATTTCAAGCACGACATACGCTTTCTCGGCTCCTGTCGCCGTTTTGTCTCACTGCGCTCTCGAACGCTCTGACGGCAGAAACCTGAAGTGCGGCTTCAGCCGAACAAAACTTCATGAGTTTTTCTACCTATCTGTAGTGTGTCGTGACCATATGTCAATGAATGGAGCTACAGTGAATTTATGAAATCGCTTCAATCATTTGTAATAGCCCTGTATACGTACATATCAACAAATGTACTTGATAAATTGTAAAAAATAAACCGAATCAGTTTCTTTAAATAAAATGCGAATATAATGCCATATTTATGAATACAAACATTCCTTGATAGCGGCACAACGATAACGTGATTTTGTGTTTACCTTAACTTTTTGCATTTGCTAAACCTTTTTCAGTGTCATTCAGGTGTGTAAATGCATGCGAAAACATATTCGTTTGGCTCCAGAAGGTGTGTGACCGACACCGCTAAATGTGTTATTGGTAAAACTGACGATAACGGAGGACAAAATCGTCGTTAAATTAAGTTAGTGCGCCAACGCCAAAATCCAAGCCCAATGGTAGTACGGTTTGTGAGAACAAACTTGAAGTGCATAATGTCACTGGCATGAGAACTCTGGTAGCGTACAGTGAGGCTATTGACTTCGAGAGATGTACAGCAGTGGCATTATTTCTGCATATATAGCACGTCTGAAAAAGATTTGCAAGAAAAACTTCAGTTCTAGGCGATAAGTCGAGTATATTAAATACTTACCCACAATGTACAGGAAGGTCAGTTTGGATTCGGTTTATACCTCTTGGGTACTTCCTCGTTTTTAGGTAAGCAGTCAGATGTCTGCTAACGTCACGCTAAACTTCCGCAGGCCATTTAAACAGCTTAAACTGGGATGTTTGGTTACGGCAAACTTACCTGAAACGAAATTAAAGCATCTTTTAGTTTAGAAACACAGAGAAAATTTTATAGCAGTTATTGGTATGATGCGGGACATGAAAGCAAAGAATACGTTTATCACTTTCATTACTCCAATACGACGGTGTACATGTCACCTATTACAGATTTTTTCGTATGGAAAACAAAATTTCATTTTAGAGTAAATGGTTAACGTGGTCATTTCACAGTTACAATAACTGTTCCTTCGCAACCAACCTCTTGCATGGAGGGAATTCATTTTTGGTCAGTGAAAAACTAATGTACAGTTTCTGTAAACGAAGAATCAAGCTCCTTGTGCAATATTCGGCTACAAAGCAGTCGTTCCTTGAACTACCGTCAAATCTGGAACCATGAAACAATTCTGAATCAGACTTCAACATGATGAAAATGGGCTGAAGCAGTCGCGGAAATATGATCAAGAACAAAAAATGAAAAAGCGTAGACAAGCAATGATTATATCTGATAAATTATTGAAGGAAAAATATTCTGCGTTAAGGCTAGGCTGTACATTAGTGCACTGTAACAAGGCGTAAAATATTTTCCAAGTATATGAATTGCTTCCTGTCACGAAACATGCATTACCGCCACCTCATCTGAGCATACATCCTGAATATAATGATCACAGAAACGAAGTATATGAATAATTCAAAAGTAAAAATATACATTACTTTAGGCATTATTTTCATTACTAAGTGATAATGGCGGAGTTTGGAGCTACGGGCACTTGAAACGAGACTTCCAAATTTATCACCAATACAAAACAAAATTGGTTTTCATTTAATTAAATTCTTCAATGTCGTGAGAACAGTTGAGCAGAAGTTTCCGGGCCATTGAACGAGTCCCTACCAGTCAACAGAAAACAGATAAGGAAATTCAGAAAAGAGAAACGATACAACAAAAAATGGACATTAAAAGTTTACGATAGTAAATATGGTATTACAGTATACGGCTTTAAATTACTACGCGGCGTTTCTGTACTGAATAAAAGGAAAGTATGTGGAAAGAATGTCTTTCAACTTAGTTTGAAAATCGGGAATACATCAGCTAAGACTTCCTGTGCTGCTGAAATTACAGTAAAATGTAAACTGCGGAACAGTGCTCGCTTTTCACTATATTTTTTTAATCCAACTACAAACAGCTTTTCCCGAATAGTGTTCAGTGATTGAGGTAATCGCTGTTGGCAATGCGAATGGTTGTCTTGGATTCTTTGGGAGAATTATTGGAGTGTGTATATGATCTGTAAAGGAGACCACGTATAGAAAACTAGTGTGACCTATTCCTGAACACTGCTCGAGTTTTCAGATTCCCACTTGTTCGGAGTAATGGAAGACAATGAAGCAGCTCAGAAGCGTGCTGCTATAACTGTCACCAATGAGTTCAATCAACACCCGTGCACTTCGGAGAATGTACGTGAACCCAGATGGGAATCACTGAAGGTAAGTGGACGTTCTTTCTCGAAGCACTTGGGAAAATTTTGAACAACGGTCAATGTTCTCTTCACACAAGAACAGCAAACACAAAATTAGAGAAATTAGAGCTCGTACGAAAGGAATAGTTTTTCCCTGGTTCCATTTGCTAGTGGAGCAGGAAAGGGAATGGGTAACTGGGGAACAGGGCAGCCTCTGCCATGTGCCATATGGGGGCATATGGAGTGTGAATGTAGATGTATATGTAAATACGAATGTGGATATACATCTATTATGAGTTCGATCCAGCTGCAGAATTACTGTTTCCACTGTGGTGTACTAACCTCAAATTCGTGGTTTTTCAAAAAATTATCAAGCTTTTGAGGAGGAGTAACTCACTGTCGATGCTTCTTTGTTCCACCTAAAGGGAGAAAAATGAATTTTTACGCAATAAATCAGTCCTTGTTTCTCCTTCTAACAGCCAACAGTAGGACATTCTGTGTGACAACTGAGCTCCCATCTCTAAATCCGTAGTGTAGCAAACTCACTTGTGGCAGGGACATACGGTACACAGGCTGAGTCAGGAGGAAAGGTACACCCTTTGAGGGGTGATAGTATTGGTGATCCTGAACAGGAAACTTCACATGGACATTTGCCCTATTCCGAATGATTCCTGAGGTACAGTACATTTATTGCACATTTGTATTATTTAGATATTGTAATTGTTTACAACGTACGATAACAGTGTAGAAGAAGTTGAGAAAAATTAGATACTTGTGATCTATCAAGTCGGGAAATTGTCTCAAATTGGCCTATAAAGACTACCTAAGCTACCGCGCAGGTGCGTAGCGCAAGATTTATAACATTCTCGCACTCTCTAGTCCAAGTCACAGAGAAGAAATGAATAGGGCCTTTTTTTGGAGGAAGATTTATGTAATTTAATTTTGTACTATGACACGTTTTCACAGGAGAGTGCGACTTCCATTTGTTCAAGAGAAAAGTACAAAATTTATTATAAATGTGTTCTGTCACTGAAACCATTCAGTATAGGGCAAATGTACATACAAAGTATTCATGTTCAGAATCACCAACACTATCGCTCCTCAAATCATGTACCTTTCCGCCTCACTCACAGTGTATAGGGGTGAACTGCACATTTTAAAAAGGTTTGTTATGTTTTAATATAGATGTTCGTTTCTTTTGAAACCATAAAAAATTGTTTTCTACTCCATGCGTCCATTTTACTGTTGACCACCAGCAGAATACGTGAGGCCTCCGATAACCACGCTGTGGCGAGTGGCTAGTCACCACTACAAATGGACGGAGGGCCATCACTCTTCGGAGAAGAGGAAGGCTTACAGAACATGTTTAACTGGAAGGGCGGTTTGATTTGGAAATAAATTTCGTCATATTCAAGTAAGGAAATAACTTTATTTACTGCGACTTTCTGACCTCTATATATACACACTATATTAACTGTCGGTGCTAATGAAGAACAAGTTAATCACTGTCACCATACCACCTTTTCTCCCACCATATTTTCTCTCTCGTGTAGATGAAACAACGAACCTGAAACAATATATTCTAAAAAATAATTTAGGTGATGGTTTGGATAGAGGCTGAGAGGATATATATTATTGAGCTTCAGACAGCGAACTTTTCTGTAGGTCACAGAATAAAATAAATAATAAAATAATTGTAACACCACAAATTCACAGAGCGCGCGTTCCGAGAAAAGGGCAACAACGAATTACTTTCTTCCACACTCGTTTCGTGAAATGACCACGATGAGAAAATCAAACAAGTTATTCTCGCTTCGTAACGTTCACAGTGGGGAAAAAAAGGGGGGGGGGGGGGAAGAAATAGGACATCGGTCACGTTATGTCCCTCGCTGGCTATGTGGTGTGATCTTTGTCTTGAACGCCGAATTTACGAAAGGATTGTTAAGCGTTTTCAATTAATATTGGTGAAAAACAAAAATACAAATTTTGTTGCTGCGAGTGAAACGAAAAGAAATTTAAGCTCTATTCTTAAGTACCTTTCCAGTCACATACTCGGAAATAATAACATATTCAAAAGAACCTGCAACATATTTGTGACATGCAAGAATGCAAATAATGTCATTACTGCTCCTTTAACTGGTATCAATTTCATCTTTAGTTATTTTTATCAGAGTGAAGTCACAAAACCGGAGAAATTGCTGGTAAGAGATGGTGCTGTTGTATGTGAATAATATCGAATACTTTGGAACATACAATTATTAAATTAGTAAGGCAGTTCCAGAACCTATTAGAAAAACGGAGGTGAAAACGTTTTTAGAATATAGAAGGATGCAAATCTATTACTTTCTACTTCGTAAGTCCATACCTCTACGCATGCAACTTCGGACATTATGTTTCATCTTACCTCGTCCTAGAGGCTAACATCATCTACGTGCTATTAACTAAAGTTTAATCATAACAAATCGCACAAATAGCGACGTGCTCGTGATAGATCTACAATGTACAATTTTCTCGAACCTTCATTCTATAATACGGAACTAATGAAGCATGACGAAAGCCATTGTGGCGTCACCAAAGTTACTCCATACCGAGCGAGGAACGTGACGTGATTGATTTCAGCTGAACGCTGTTGCAGCGCACTCATCTTAATCAAAAGAGCTAGTTTCCGACTAGTATGCACATACCCATGTTTCGGCTCTACGATGTTGCAAACTGATTTTTCTTTTCGTAACACCAATGATACTTATTTTCGAACATCTCTCAAACTACGTGGAGTTCTTCGGGAACTGACTTTTAACAGCTGAAAGTTCATGCAAAATCAGGGGTATTGCAGTCTTTGATGTATCTAGGGATGCCACTGTCACACTGTAGATCACATGACGATACTGGTTAACCCTGGAATACTATGTTGGAGTACCGTAATCGCCAACTTTATTTTCCATGTTTATAACAAAGCAAAGAACTTAATATTTGATTCGTGATCCAGTTAATTTTTGGGCACGTAGAAATCTATGCAGTCACAGATCCAAACAAGTTTCAAGTACCTGTACATTTAACCAGTCGCAATGTTGCCGCACCACATACCTCAATTCTGTGTTACTGTAAGTGTTGCTTTCCAAATTTCCGTTTCTGTGTAGTTTTAAACCCTGATGGAAAAGTGGGTTAGTTACCAGTGACAACATCAAGAAGAATAACATGGATAATATAAATTATGAATGTGCAATATGTGTATAACAGATTCTTTATCATGTTGAAAATGGCGAGGGAAAATCATGGTACGGGGAGATTTTTAGAACACTGAAATTTGAAGATGAGGGCGGAGATGAACATGGATGCAATGAAAAGATGAAGATGAGTGTAGTAATGTTGACCATGTTTAAGAGAATGAGGAGTGGTAGGAGTTCTTGAATAAATTCGGGTTGACGAAGTGGAGCCCCTTCAAAATCGCTAAGCCTGGAGAGGTTACTAAAAGGAGAGCGGATGAAATTAGAACTCCAAATGACAGTTGTCTGCCAGCTAAAAGTGGACATCAGTGTCATCACCTAGGGAAGGGCCCCATATAGGGATACTGTCCTTCAAGTGCCTGGTGAAAAAGCGCAAAGGAAAAGCTATGTCGGCCGAAGTGGGAAGTTAGGGCCTTTGTGTAACATTATACATACCGAAGAGAAACATAGCGCACACAAATATTGAAATTTTCTGTCAGACAGGTCGATTCTCATTAAGAGCAATTGCTATCATTTATTAGTAATCGGATAGTGCTGTTCTCAAGGACAACCATTTCTTTTTAGAGGGTGTGTGTGTGTGTGTGTGTGTGTGTGTGTGTATGTGTCGCACACACTGCGATAAGCGCCTTTATCAACTATGAATATGGTTTCATTTGCTGCAATTAGAGACCTTACAGATTTGGTTGTTGCTTACTGCCAAGGCTTGTGCAATACATGCTGTACTGTTGACTAACAACTGCATTCGTTCCATGGATACCCACGTAAGTTGTATATGCCCAATTAACAATCAAAATATGGCATAAAGTTGGTGCTCATGTGCCGCAACAGACACATTGTGCGGAGTCAGTGCTGTCATATGTAAGAAAAATCACGCAGATGCATCAAGCCTCTAGTGGATTTCTGCTTGAAAGAACTCACGAAACCGATTCGTCGTTTTAGTCGTAGCAGGACAGAGATGCCTCCAGAAATGAAGATATGGCATCTTTGAAGGGAAAAGAAGTTTGAAGTACACTGTTTCTTTTATAGAAGGGGTGAAGAATAACAACAACGACAACATTCTACCCTAAAATAAATAAGGTGGTGGTTCTGGTTTCTACGATGCTTCAGGGTAAGGTCTCAAAAACCAGAAATAGCTGAGATCTATAACGAAAGCATCAGCCGTGTTCAACATACAGTACCTCGAGAGAAACAGGTCACTGGTCTCTTTGTGCCTAGTAAGGAGTAATCAACGTAAGCAGTGCTAAGGCAGCTCTTATGAAAGTATGCAAGCAGTACTCAACGTACAGCTATAACAGTATTGTGCAGTCCACCTTACGGTGCGTGGTGGACGGTACCATGTACCAATACTAGTTATTTCCTTTCCTTTTCCACCCGCAGGCACAACGATGGAAAATGACTATTTGTATACCTTCGTATGACCCCTAATTTATCTGATCTTCGTGGTCTTCACGCGCAGTGTATGTTGGAGGCACCAGAGTCTCTCTGCAGTCAGCTTCAAATGCCGTTTCTATAAATTTATACAGCAGTGTTGCTCGAAAAGAACAGCGCCTTACCTGCAAGGATTTCCATTTGAGTTCCCCAACAATCACCGTAATATTTGCATGCTGTTCGAACCTACCAGTAACAAGGCTAGCAGCCCACCTCTTAATTACTCCGACGTATTCCTTTAATACAACCTGGTACGGATCCCAAACACCCGAGCAGTACTCAAGAACAGGTCGCACTATCGTCCCGTATGCTGTCTCCTTTATAGATGAACCACGTTCCTAGAATTCTTACGATAAACCGAAGTCGACCATTCGCCTTTACTACCACAATATTTACATGCTCCTTCCATTTCATACCGGTTTGCAACCTCCTCACATTTAAACGACGTCACTGTGTGGGACAGGACACTACTATTGCTGCATTCTAAAATCACGGTTTTTTTATCCTACTCATCCGCATTAAGTTACATTTTTCCACATTTAGAGCTAGCTACAATTCAATATGTCAACTAGTAATTTTATCCAAGTCGTCTTGTATCCTCCTACAGTTACCCACCTTTGACACATTAACCGTGCATCAGCAAACGACCCGAGATTACTGCCAACCCTGCCCGCCAAATCATTTGTGTATACAGAGAACAACAGCGGTTCTATCACACTTCCCTGGGCCACTCTTGAAGATACCCTTGTCTCTGATGAACACTCGCAGTCGAGGAAAACACACTGGGCTTCACAACGTAAGAAGTCATCAAACCACTCACATATTTGTGAACTTATTCCATATGATCGTACCTTCTTTAACAGCCTAAAATGGGGCACCGTGTCAAATGCTTTCCGGAAATCTCGAAATATTCAATCTGCATGTTGCGCTTCATCTACAGCTCACAGTATTGTCGGAAATAGCAAGCTGAGTCTCTCACGAGCGATGCTTTCTAACAACATGGTGATTTGTGGGCATAAGCTTCTCTGCCTCAAGAAAAGTTATTATATTCCAACTGAGAATATGGTCAAGGATTCTGCAGCAAACCTACGTAAGTGATATTGGCGTGTAATGTTACGGGTCCGTTCTTTTGCCCATCTTATATACAGGAGTCACATCCGCTTATTACCTCCGCTTGGGACTTTGCTCTAGTCTATAAATTCACGGTAAATGCAAGCTAAGTAAGCGGCCATTGCCATAAAGTGCTCTTTGAAAAACCGTATTGGGATTCCACCCAGACCTGCTGACTTATTCGTTTTCAACTCCTTCAGTTGTTTGTCGACGCCAGGGATGTTTATTACAGTGTCGTAACCGCTGCTATGGCTGTTCTTATGTAAGTGTGTAAGCAGTGAAAGGAGATGACGTAGCTGCAAAAAGATTTTTCCTAAATATTGGTCGATAGTCAATAATTGGCTCTATGAAAGCAAGAGTAGTGAAGTTCTGACTTCAGTCTAACTTCAGGGCACACATTAGCGATATACTAAGGAAATAACCTCACGTCACAGCCGCTGAAAATCATCTCAAAAGAGAATACTGCTGCAAAAGGTCGCTGCGCTGGTTCAAATGGTTCAAATGGCTCTGAGCACTATGCGACTTAACTTCGGAGGTCATCAGTCGCCTAGAACTTAGAACTAGTTAAACCTAACTAACCTAAGGACATCACACACATCCATGCCCGAGGCAGGATTCGAACCCGCGACCGTAGCGGTCGCTCGGCTCCAGACTGTTGCGCCCAGAACCGCACGGCCATTCTGGCCGGCAGGTCGCTGCGCTGTTGTCTTTGTCACGTGAAGACAGAAAACAACAGTTACATGTGAAAAAGTTGCATATTTATTTACAACACACGTAAAGTGACTATTTGTAAATTAATCATACGGAAACTGATTTTGAATTTAATTCGATTGTTAATAATACTGTCATGGCAATAAAACATGTAGTTGTACCATTGGAATTATGATTTGTTAAAAACATTTTGGTAGTCGTGGTATGAAGTTTCCCAGCGTTATAGTAACAGGTGCGGTGCACAGGTATAGGGTAGTAGAGTTCATCATGTTGAACACTACATAGGTAATTTTTTGGAGCCGCAATCGATTTTAGTCGGCTTCATCTGATTCATCGCTGACGGAAGCACGACTACGACGCTTTTCCGTAAACCAAATTAAAACGGTATTTTCTGGAGGTGACTGATTGTCAAACGTTGAACAAAGCGTTTCTAAGCGTTTCGTTGAGGCAGATTTAGTGGCAATTGTAATATGTTTCAGCTAAGCCTGCACGTGAAACTTCCATTTTCTCACAAAATTTTATCTTAAAACGCTCACTGTAAACAAATTACGCGGTAAAGTTTCGAGATCTCATTGTTTTCACGTTAGCGACAGGCAGATTTTGAAATAACGGTAACTGACATTGTAATAGCGCCATCTAGGTGTTGTTTGTAAAAACCTGAAAGGCAAGTTTTGCACCCCGCAGTCATTACTGATTAATTTTATGTGAATAAGTGCTTAAAACCTGTAATTGAATTCATAATTGCATGAATTTGCCATCTGAATATAAAATTTTAACATAAAGAACTTTGTGGCGCTATTACGTGATGACAAATTGCGGTAAATGGTGCACTTTCAGAGAACAAGTGCGTACTCCGTGAAATAGAAACTGGAAGAACAAAATACGAAGAAGAATGTAAGGAATGGAAAGAAACAACGCGAGAGATGTATCAGCTTGTTTTACTGAGCAGCAAGAAAAATGAGTTACGTAGTACATGTGGAGATGTCGGTAAAGATAAAACCACTGAACCGATTTCAATCAAAGTTGATTCACGTATCACTTATTGTCTGAAAATAACCTCCCACCTATCAAAAGGGTGGACGGTGGGAGAAAAAGCAGTTAAGTCCACGACGTGCGAGTACCGATAGCTTAGTCACCAAGTGTTTGAGAATGATACCATCTGCAACAAACTTTGCACATAATTTCATGTCTTTACGAAGCTTATTCTCGCTGAAAACCGCAGAAGTTTATCTCTTATTACATTTTGGCTGTTCATGTTGTAAAGTGCCGCATGAAGCATGATATTTTAATTTATTACTTCTTTACTATTAACTGTATTCGTGACACATTTTACAGAAAGTATTCATTTATATTCCCGCTACAGGAGAGATGGTGTCATAAACACTGAGACGCGTGGAAGAGTGCCGCTTTATGCGTGACGTTTCAATTTATTACTTCTTTACTACTACTCCATCCACAATATATATGGCAAACAGTAGTCACATACATCACTGGATGTACCTGTAAAAATAAATAATTGTACGACACATGCTTCAGGAGCTGCGACATCTTAACATAGATCTAGGTGAAAATGAAAATACAGGGCGAAATTCGCTAGACATAGAGGTGAAATACGTATACAAATATGTGCGAAACATGTCAAACATATGTGAAATACACTCCTGGAAATTGAAATAAGAACACCGTGAATTCATTGTCCCAGGAAGGGGAAACTTTATTGAGACATTCCTGGGGTCAGATACATCACATGATCACACTGACAGAACCACAGTCACATAGACACAGGCAACAGAGCATGCACAATATCGGCACTAGTACAGTGTATATCCACCTTTCGCAGCAATGCAGGCTGCTATTCTCCCATGGAGACGATCGTAGAGATGCTGGATGTAGTCCTGTGGAACGGCTTGCCATGCCATTTCCACCTGGCGCCTCAGTTGGACCAGCGTTCGTGCTGGACGTGCAGACCGCGTGAGACGACGCTTCATCCAGTCCCAAACATGCTCAATGGGGGACAGATCCGGAGATCTTGCTGGCCAGGGTAGTTGACTTACACCTTCTAGAGCACGTTGGGTGGCACGGGATACATGCGGACGTGCATTGTCCTGTTGGAACAGCAAGTTCCCTTGCCGGTCTAGGAATGGTAGAACGATGGGTTCGATGACGGTTTGGATGTACCGTGCACTATTCAGTGTCCCCTCGACGATCACCAGTGGTGTACGGCCAGTGTAGGAGATCGCTCCCCACACCATGATGCCGGGTGTTGGCCCTGTGTGCCTCGGTCGTATGCATTCCTGATTGTGGCGCTCACCTGCACGGCGCCAAACACGCATACGACCATCATTGGCACCAAGGCAGAAGCGACTCTCATCGCTGAAGACGACACGTCTCCATTCGTCCCTCCATTCACGCCTGTCGCGACACCACTGGAGGCGGGCTGCACGATGTTGGGGCGTGAGCGGAAGACAGCCTAACGGTGTTCGGGACCGTAGCCCAGCTTCATGGAGACGGTTGCGAATGGTCCTCGCCGATACCCCAGGAGCAACAGTGTCCCTAATTTGCTGGGAAGTGGAGGTGCGGTCCCCTACGGCACTGCGTAGGATCCTACGGTCTTGGCGTGCATCCGTGCGTCGCTGCGGTCCGGTCCCAGGTCGACGGGCACGTGCACCTTCCGCCGACCACTGGCGACAACATCGATGTACTGTGGAGACCTCACGTCCTACGTGTTGAGCAATTTGGCAGTACGTCCACCCGGCCTCCCGCATGCCCACTATACGCCCTCGCTCAAAGTCCGTCAGCTGCACATACGGTTCACGTCCACGCTGTCGCGGCATGCTACCAGTGTTAAAGACTGCGATGGAGCTCCGTATGCCACGGCAAACTGGCTGACACTGACGGCGGCGGTGCACAAATGCTGCGCAGCTAGCGCCATTCGACGGCGAATACCGCGGTTCCTGATGTGTCCGCTGTGCCGTGCGTGTGATCATTGCTTGTACAGCCCTCTCACAGTGTGCGGAGCAAGTATGGTGGGTCTGACACACCGGTGTCAATGTGTTCTTTTTTCCATTTCCAGGAGTGTATATTTGACATGTGCGTGTACGGGCAAAGATACGGCTAAGAATCACATCCTACATCCCTGGAACGATTTCATTCAAATTTAGTACGCATATGAGTCACAATATGGAAAGATGCACTCTTTGTATAAGAACCAAAACCTTTTTACTGGGATGAGCTTGATAACATGGAGAGAGAAGGGAGCAGGAGGAGGAAGAGATGGACAGACCGTATGTGAGAAGAGGAAGATTGGTACAGAAAGTAGGAAGAGGAGAGGGACAGAAGTACGGGAGGGGAAATGGTCAGAGAGATGGGAAAGGAGGAGATGGATAGAGAAAGGAAAGAGGAGGAGGCGCACAGAGATGGGGAGGGGGAAGAGACAGGCAGGATGAGGTTCCACTGGTGTCATTTGCTTTCAGCAGATGTGTGTGTTCTTACAAGCGGCTTCCGTAGTCAACACTTGTTTGTTCAGCATCTTCATTCGGTTTAGCTCTTCTGTAAAAGAGTTCGTGCCGGGAAGGTGGGGACATAATTGTTACATCCCTCTTCTGACACCAATTGTAACCGAGTACGTGGTTTGCAGATGGGGAGAGAAACTTCTGACACCCATGTTAATATATAAAATGGCAGGGAAGGTGGAAGAAGGTTGTTAAATACGCCTCGTGGCGGCAGTGTGCAGGAGGTCGAGCGGTCAGGATTTGATAGTGGGCATCCGGCGCTGCCGTTAAATGACAAAACAGAGAATTAAGTACAATAAAGAGGATGTGTTTCGATATACGGAGCACAAAAGGCGCGCCTAGGATCGGAAGTTAGCAGGTTTAGGCTAGGCTACGACGTCGCAAAATTAAATGAAATGTGTCACGGAAGGGGAAGCGGTTCATGTTAACTTACGTTGGTGGCCGGTCGTGAAAAGCATAGCCAGAGGCTCTGCCTCCCAAAAATACGTCTGTTCTGCTCGAGGTCTGGATTACAAGAGAGAGAGGCAACTATGCTCTGTACCGCAGAAGACTCCAGCGGCCACACACGAGATCGGTTTCCCGCGCACCCTATTGGCTAAAACTAATGGCGAGAATTCGCTAGCAGTTTCAGCAGAGGGCTCATGGCGTCTCCTGTCAGCAGGTTTAACTGAACAGAACTGCCTCGGTTCTGAAAGGCAAGCGACCTGTGTCACGTAGACACGGCGTGAATTACTCAGGGAGAAAACTTGTAAAGAGTCCACTGGGCCTACGAAATAAATTTTTTAAACTAATACCCTATAATATTCCTTGACTGGCTGCCATCCTGTACAGTGTGTGTTCTTACAAGCTGCTTCCGTAGTAAGCACTTATTTGCTCACGATCTTCATTAGGTTTAGTTCTTCTGCGTCACACTTCAGGTTTTTCAGGTTAACTAACGTCGAGATTGTCATAGCTGTCGTCGATGAACATTGCTTCATTCTTTGTTCATTCTGTTGTTATTGTTGTGGTCTTCAGTCCTGAGACTGGTTTGATGCAGCTCTCCATGCTAATCTATCCTGTGCAAGCTTCTTTATCTCCCAGTATCTACTGCAGCAAACATCCTTCTGAATCTGCTTAGCGTATTCATCTCTTGGTCTCCCTCTACGATTTTTAGTCTCCACGCTGCCCTCCAATACTAAACTGCTGATCCCTCGATGACTCAGAACATGTCCTACCAACCGATCCCTTCTTCTAGTCAAATTGTCACAAGCTCCCCTTCTCCCCAATTCTATTCAATACCTCTTCATTAGTTACGTGATCTACCCATATATAATCTTCAGCATTCTTCTGTAGCACCACATTTCGAAAGATTCTATTCTCTTCTTGTCTAAACTATTTATCGTCCACGTTTCAATGCTATACATGGCTACATTCCGTACAAATACTTTAACGACTTCCTGACATTTAGATCTAACTCGATGTTGACAAATTTTTCTTCTTCAGAAACGCTTTCCTTGCCATTTCCATTCTATATTTTATATCCTCTCTACTTCGACCATCATCAGTTATTTTGCTCCCCAAATAGCAAAACTCCTTTACTACTTTAGGTGTCTCATTTCCTAATCTAATTCCCTCAGCATCACCCGACTTAATTCAACTACATTCCATTATCCTCGTTTTGCTTTTGTTGATGTTCATCTTATACCCTCCTTTCAAGACACTGTGCATTCCGTTCAGCTGTTCTTCCAAGTCCTTTGCTGTCTCTGACAGAATTACAATGTCATCGGCGAACCTCAAAGTTTTCATTTCTTCTCCGTGAATTTTAATACCTACTCTGAACTTTTCTTTTGTTTCCTTTATTGCTTGCTCAATATACAGATTGAATAACACCGGGGATAGGCTACAACTCTGTCTCACTCCCTTCCCAACGACTGCTTGCCTTTCATACCCCTCGACTCTTATAACTGCCATCTGGTTTCTGTACAAATTGTAAATAGCATTTCGCTCCCTGTATTTTACCCCTGCCACCTTCTTAATTTGAAAGAGAGTATTCCAATCAAAATTGTCAAAAGCTTTCTCTAAGTTCACAAATGCTGGAAACGTAGGTTTGCCTTTCCTTAATCTTTCTTCTAAGATAAGTCGTAGGGTCAGTATTGCCTCACGTGTTCCAACATTTCTACGGAATCCGAACTGATGTTGCCCGAGGTCGGCTTCTATCAGTTTTTCCATTCGTCTGTAAAGAAATCGCGTTAGTATTTTGAAGCCGTGACTTATTAAACTGATAGTTCGGTAATTTTCACATCTGTCAACACCTGCTTTCTTTGGGATTGGAATTATTAAACTCTTCTTGAAGTCTGAGGGTATTTCACCTGTCTCATACATCTTGCTCACCAGGTGGTAGAGTTTTGTCAGGACTGGCTCTCCCAAGGCTATCAAAAATTCTAATGGAATGTTGTCTACTCCGGGGGCCTTGTTTCGACTCAGGTCTTTCAGTGCTCTGTCAAACTCTTCACGTAGTATCATATCTCCCATTTCATCTTCAACTACATCCTCTTCCATTTCCATAATATTGTCCTCAAGTACATCGCCCCTGTATAGACCCTCTATATACTCCTTCCACCTTTCTGCTTTCCCTCCTTTGCTTAGAACTGGGTTTCCATCAAAGCTCTTGATATTCATGCAAGTGGTTCTCCTTTCTCCAAAGGTCTCTTTAATTTTTCTGTAGGCAGTATCTATCTTAACCCTCGTGAGATAAGCGTCTACATCCTTACATTGTTTGTTTTCAACTTGTGTTATCATGTGAAATAGTGCGATAAACATGGCATGCGAAAAACGTAACACTAGGCCGAAAGTAAATTGAGAAATGACAGTGATGACGACCGTAGCTTGTTAGCACCAACTAGTAACGAAGTGATAAACATTCAAGACAAAAATTTGGTAATATGTATAGGGACATGGATCAGGCAGTAAATGACGGTGTAGAAACGGAAACAATCAGTCAACAGAGAAGTATTAGCCATCCCTGCTTAGACAGTTTGCATTTCCTGTCGATATGACTTTGAGAGGTTTGTATTCCTTTTGGCCTGCTACATTTACTGCATTTTTATATTTTCTCCTTTCATCAAATAAATTCAATATTTCTTCTGTTACCCAAGGGTTTCTACTAGCCCTCGTCTTTTTACTTATTTGATCCTCTGCTGCCTTCACTATTTTATCCCTCAATGCTGCCCATTCTTCTCCTGCTGTATTTCTTACCCCCATTCCTGTCAATTGTTCCCTTATGAAACTCTGCACAACCTCAGGTTCTTTCAGTTTGTCCAGGTTCCATCTCCCTAAATTTCCACCTTTTTGCTGTTTCTTCAGTTTTAATCTACAGTTCATAACCAATGGATTGTGGTCAGAGTCCACATCTGCCCCTGGAAATGTCTTACAGATTAAAACCTGGTTCCTAAATCTCTGTCTTAACATTATATATCTGATACCTTTTAGTATCTCCAGGGTTCTTCCATGTATACAACCTTCTTTCATGATTTTTGAACCAAGTGTTAGCTATGATTAAGTTATGCTCTGCGCAAAATTCTACCAGGCGGCTTCCTCTTTCATTTCTTAACCCCAATCCATATTCACCTACTATGTTTCCTTCTCTCCATTTTCCTACTCTCGATTTCCAGTCACCCATGAGTATTAAATTTTCGTCTCCCTTCAGTACCTGAATAACTTCTTTTATCTCCTCATACATTTCATCTATTTCTTCGTCATCTGCAGAGCTAGTTGGCATATAAACTTGTAGTGCTGTAGTGGACGTGGGCTTCGTGTCTATCTTGGCCACAATAATGCGTTCACTATGCTGTTTGTTGTAGCTTACCCGCATTCCTATTTTCATATTCATTATTAAACCTACTCCTGCATTGCCCCTATTTGATTTTGTGTTTATAACCCTGTATTCACCTGACCAAACGTTTTGTTCCTCCTGCCACCGAACTTCATTAATTCCCACTATATCTAACTTTAACCTAGCCATTTCTCTTTTTACACTTTCTAACCTACCTGGCCGATTAAGTGATCTGACATTCCACGCTCCGATCCGTAGAACGCCAGTATTCTTTCTCCTGATAACGACGTTCTCTTGAGTAGTCCCCGCCCGGTGACAATTTAATAATAATTTCAGGCTTTGTGTAAAAATGTGTTAAGACGAGAATTCGAGATATGTATCCTCATTGCAGATGTCCTTATCTATAACATGCAGCACTCACACATTCATTACGTATGTGCATGAACTTACTGGTAGGAGATTTGGTCATTTTAATTCATTCCATAGATTAGGGCATTGCACAAAACTAAAGCCTTCCGTACAAAAATTTATTCTGAAAATATTGTCGAGTATGTTTCGTAAAATTTCGTGTGTCAAAACAACCTTGCTATGAGAGGGCTTTTCAAACAGTGCAACTTCCTGTAGCCAATCTCACATGATGTAAGAATTTAAATTACAAGGGGCAGCTTATAACTTCTTGTACTGTTTTTAGGTTACTCAGTCCCTGAAAACGGATCCTTCTTAAGATTGCTTCGTTGTCCGTCTATTTGCCTGCCTGCCTGCGGCCTGTCTGTTACGAATCGTTTTTCTCGTGAACGGGCAGACGTATCAAGTTGAAATTTATATCATACAGTAGGATCTACAGTCATTTAGCAGTGTAAAACTTTTATGCTTCTAAGTCGCTGCAATGAATCGATACCGCCAAACAGAAAATTTTAACACATCCAAACTCAGTCATCAAAACGTACATTCTGATATCGGAAATACAATTTTGCAAGCGGGAAGGATTCTCAGTACAACTGAGGAAACAATCCGATAAATGTTAAATTGTACTTATAGCACATAAAAATATCTTTTTGCCTTTAGAGCTTACAGTGCATTCATCATGTATCAAAAGCATAATAAAAAGTATTGCTGCATGCAAACATAAAATTAAGTTGTAATTACATTTTAGTATGTAAATACAAAATATTTTGTAATATTATCTCTCTCTACATACATAAACTACAGTCCCCTGCTCGCTCCGTTTTGTATATGCGTGTTAGTATCAGGAACTACAGTAGAGGTTTTGATACAGTGTTGGAACTCGCAGGACGGATATCTTGCAGATATCGATATCGATAACGGGCCAAAATCTTCCAGATTCTCGATTCCGGTGATGGATGAATTTTCCGCGCACGTGTGTAACTCTGAAAGGACTCTCAGTGTGCGTGTCGTACTCGCACTTCACTTGTTTTTGTGGCGCTAAAGCACAATAAGCGTTCTGCATGCTTTGATCATGGGTACATTACTTGTCTTCCTTCATGATATATGATCCATATTTTTATGTACAACACTGATGTAAACTTAAATACTGAATTAAAATGTTTGCCATCGCTGGGACTTGTACCCAGGCCGTCTTTTTTATTTTTTATTTATTTGTAGTCACGAGTCTGTTAACAGAAGAACTTTGTTCAATTTTTTATTTTTTGTCCTCACAAGTCTGTTAACAGAAGAAATTTGTTCACCTGTACGCAGGGTTTCAATACACTAGTCAAAAAATTTCGATATAGATTTTGATGAAGTAATGACGATATTCCCCTGTTTTGTCTTCCCCTTTGTTTTACATGAATTTTATGAAAATATTGACAAATAGAATATATTAAGCGTTAGTTCGGTTCATTTTCAATGTAAGTGATGTGAAAACTGAAAATAAAAAAAAGAGATATTATAGTTTTCGCACAGCGTCTCGACAGTCCGACCCTCGGATTACCGTCCTCCACTGTTTCAGCGGCGGCAACCACTACCTTTTTTTAAAATTCTTTTTTAATTTTGATCGTAAACAACACTGATTTTTAATATCTGGTCCACTGAGCCATCATCAGTCAGGATTAAGAGTAACGAAGATAGAGAGAGCTGTCATTCGACACTCGTCATCGTGCGGTTTGCAACACTTGAGGCGGAGGTTAGATTTTTTTGGCAAAGAACTAGCTCGTAAAATTTCTTTTGCACTTTATACTTGACTGAGACTAAGTTATCTTTTAATTCTATTCCAAATATGGCAGTCTTCTCTCTGCTTTATTTTCTGAGTTGTAATTTGTTTCACCACATGATAAACGTATTTTTAATATTTGCTCTCCATTTGCCTGATTCGTGCTTACTTTGTAAATTACTAATAATGGTCACTCGCTCCCGAGAGAGAACTGTTTATGCATGCAGCATCCAACATTACACCACATACTTCTACTAAATTAAGAAGTACTTCATTCATAAATCTGAAGGCGAAAGAGAAATGGAGAAAAAAGAAATGGAGACGGCTGAACACGAGTCAGGTGCTTCATCTCTCGTCATTACTTCCATGATTTTCTTTTTCTACGGAGGGGAGGCATGGAAGGGAGGGCAGAGTGGGCTGAGTGGGCAGAGGTCGTAACTCGAGGGCTGGCCGCAGCATCCCCCTCGCCCGTCAAGGTATGAGGGATGGTGAGGAGAGATCAATAGTGGGAATAGGTTTTATCTAAATTTTTGTTTTAACTGTATTTATAATTTGTATTTCCTTTATGCCACACCAAAAATAAATGTATCTAGCGTCGCATCGTGCACTAAGTAAACGAAACAAATTTCTCGGTACTTTCCGATACCGAGGTAATATACACTCCTGGAAATTGAAATAAGAACACCGTGAATTCATTGTCCCAGGAAGGGGAAACTTTATTGACACATTCCTGGGGTCAGATACATCACATGATCACACTGACAGAACCACAGGCACATAGACACAGGCAACAGAGCATGCACAATGTCGGCACTAGTACAGTGTATATCCACCTTTCGCAGCAATGCAGGCTGCTATTCTCCCATGGAGACGATCGTAGAGATGCTGGATGTAGTCCTGTGGAACGGCTTGCCATGCCATTTCCACCTGGCGCCTCAGTTGGACCAGCGTTCGTGCTGTACGTGCAGACCGCGTGAGACGACGCTTCATCCAGTCCCAAACATGCTCAATGGGGGACAGATCCGGAGATCTTGCTGGCCAGGGTAGTTGACTTACATCTTCTAGAGCACGTTGGGTGGCACGGGATACATGCGGACGTGCATTGTCCTGTTGGAACAGCAAGTTCCCTTGCCGGTCTAGGAATGGTAGAACGATGGGTTCGATGACGGTTTGGATGTACTGTGCACTATTCAGTGTCCCCTCGACGATCACCAGTGGTGTACGGCCAGTGTAGGAGATCGCTCCCCACACCATGATGCCGGGTGTTGGCCCTGTGTGCCTCGGTCGTATGCAGTCCTGATTGTGGCGCTCACCTGCACGGCGCCAAACACGCATACGACCATCATTGGCACCAAGGCAGAAGCGACTCTCATCGCTGAAGACGACACGTCTCCATTCGTCCCTCCATTCACGCCTGTCGCGATACCACTGGAGGCGGGCTGCACGATGTTGGGGCGTGAGCGGAAGACGGCCTAACGGTGTGCGGGACCGTAGCCCAGCTTCATGGAGACGGTTGCGAATGGTCCTCGCCGATACTCCAGGAGCAACAGTGTCCCTAATTTGCTGGGAAGTGGCGGTGCGGTCCCCTACGGCACTGCGTAGGATCCTACGGTCTTGGCGTGCATCCGTGCGTCGCTGCGGTCCGGTCCCAGGTCGACGGGCACGTGCACCTTCCGCCGACCACTGGCGACAACATCGATGTACTGTGGAGACCTCACGCCCCACGTGTTGAGCAATTCGGCGGTACGTCCACCCGGCCTCCCGCATGCCCACTATACGCCCTCGCTCAAAGTCCGTCAACTGCACATACGGTTCACGTCCACGCTGTCGCGGCATGCTACCAGTGTTAAAGACTGCGATGGAGCTCCGTATGGCACGGCAAACTGGCTGACACTGACGGCGGCGGTGCACAAATGCTGCGCAGCTAGCGCCATTCGACGGCCAACACCGCGGTTCCTGGTGTGTCCGCTGTGCCGTGCGTGTGATCATGGACAGTGGCGTAGGGTACTTCCTAAGTAATTAGAAAAATACTGTCCATATTTTAGGCTGTGTACAATCTTACCATGACGTTCTTGTAGGTAGATCCCGAAGTCCTATACATCTTTGCGTCCAAGGTGAAATAAATATTGTACCACATGTGCATGAACCCACGTGACGGCGTTGATTTTGGTGCACGGGAAGCACTGTTCAACCGGAAATAGCAGAAGCCGAGGTGTGATTTGTTCCGGAGTCAGCCGTAGAAAATACGACAAAATTTGTCACACCAAGCGTCATACGTATTCTGCCGCGACACTTCTGAGACGGTTCCGTGTCCGCTATTCCGCAGTCTGCACATAGAGGCAAGTCCGTCATATTTATCTTATGGGGGCGTGATCGGGTGCTGTTTTCCGTTGAGTGTGATGTACCATGTGGATCGGACGTCTGTATCCAGTGTAACCACGAGTATCGTCCGCCATATCACCTTCCAACTAACAAGAGGAGTTTTAGGCTCTACTATGTTTGGTGCGTGCCTCCGTTGTAGGACGCACTATATAAACCATGCCGTCGCCTGTTTCGTTGGTGGTACTGCGGCACGGACGTAACAGTCTTCGATGTAAAAATACCCGAAGTCGTAGAAGGGTGAGGGTATGCCTTGCTTCGTCAGTGGGGGCATAATGGAGGACAGAGCTAAGGACTCCAGCGCCAAACTTGTCAAACTTTTTGAATGGTGGCGCAACAGCTTGACGTACGAGCTGAGAAATAGGGTCACCGCTTTGTCGTGGGTATGGACTAAGCCAAGACCTACCCTTTCTCGAAGAAGGGTCAGCGACTCATAACTTGACTTCGACGAGCATGCCTGTAATGACGTAGGCTCCGAATGCCGCTAGTAGGCGTCGAGCCACCAGTAACGGTATTGGAAGGACACGCGCTATGTGTGGAAAGCACGATGCAGAGTAAACACTGCCGAAGTGTGTCCTTCGAACAATGTCAAGGGTCCGCAGACGAATGTTTGAGACCAGGATCCGAATTTGTTGTAATAAGCGGCGGTAGTTAAGGGCCGCAGTGCGCCGTATGTTACCGTGAAACGCTTCTCCGAGCCATTTTATAGTGCCACCAAGCTGTAGGATATCGACACACGCTGGGGTCATCCCGTCTCCTATGGCCTTGGCGACCGATTTGGTGACGTTTAGACAGCCGCCTGAAGCCACACCATGTGTGGTAATCCATTCTAGTGCGCTGGTAACACGAGAACCAGGTCGTCTACAATACGCCGTGCAACGAAATGTGACGTCACGTAAGGTGAGTCCGGTGACGCGTTGACGGAGGCCACGGAAGAGCTGTTCGAGTGCCAGAGCGTGGAGCAGGGTTGGCAGGGGGCAGGCTTGACGCACCGACTTGAAAATCGGGAGCGACTGCGTGAGACGCCCGTTAACGAGGACCTTGGCGGTCGCCCCTCTGTGAACCGCTGCGGGTACTGCAAGTGTTGGAGGACGGACGTTAGATACGCGTGATCCACTCGATCGAAACCTTGGATAAAATCTAGTGATGCCAGCACTCCCGGTATGGGGCGTGCCGTCGCTAGGGCTATTATGTCACGGTGTCGACACAGTGCTGTGTGGATGTTACTCATACCCCATAAGGAAGGCAGCCGGCCGGTGTGACCGAGCGGTTCTATTCGCTTAAGTTCAGAATCGCGCTGCTGCTACAGTCGCAGGTTCGGATCCTGCCTCGGGCATGGATGTGTGTGATGTCCTTAGATTAGTTAGGTTTACGTAGTTCTAAGTCTAGGGACTGATGACCTCAGATGTTTAGTCCCATAGTGCTTAGAGTTATTTGAATTGAAGACAGGGCCGGTAGTATACGGTTTACTACTACTCTGGTGAATATCTTTATGTCGTAGTTGACGAGTGTCAGAGGGCGGTAATCACGTTTTGGAACCCGACCTTTAGGTTTGTGGACCGGTATAATCATTCTTTCAACGAATGCCGCGGGGATCGGCACCGCCGGGGACATAAGTTTCCGACAGATGTCTGTTAACTTGGGAGCCAGTAAAAGCTGGAAAGTTCTATAAAGCCGGCCGCGCTGGTCGAGCGGTTCTAGGCGCTTCAGTCCGGAACCGCGCGACTGCTACGGTCGCAGGTTTGAATCCTGCCTCGGGCATATATGTGTGTGGTGTCCTTAGGTTAGTTAGGTTTAAGTAGTTCTAAGTTCTAGGGGACTGATGACCTCAGACATTAAGTCCCATAGAGCTCAGAGCCATTTGAGCCATTTTGCTGCTGGGCGGAGGGGGGGGGGGACGAGGTGTGGGAGGGAAGCCCCTCTCCTCATCCACCAGCGCTGGCCTACAGTCGTCTTTAATTCCCATTATTTTCCCATAGACTATATTTTAGTTAAATTCAAGAGGATTTAGCAGAGTAAAAGGCGAGATAGTATAGCAAACTTACATGCAGTTGCACTTAGATTACTTATTATGACTGTGTCAAAATAATAATTTTTGCTTAAGTACACACTATTTTTGCACTTTCTGTTAATAATCAGAACTGTTAGGTAGCAGTACTATTACATTGTTTTCCTCTGCGCCCCTGACCTCCTACGACAGGTCGCAAGTGGTTATAAGAGAGCATTCTGACGTCGTAAATAAAAATGTGAGCTCTCCACTGCACCTGCCCCGCTATCCACCTCCAGTGTTGCGGACAAAAGCAGAAGCAGAGAGACAGTACATACAGGAGGATGGTGGAGGGAGGGAGGGAGCGTGAAGCTAGCGCCAGCTGGGAACTGCCCTCCGGAACAGCGGCTATTGTGCGGCGGGACAATGTGGGAGTCGAGGCGGCGCCAGTAACCGGTAGGTCGGGGGCTCGCGCTCCACTGCCCGCGCTGCCAGTTCGGGGCAAGAATTGCCGGCGGCTGGGTGCCGCCAGGTAGTTCCACTCCGGTGCTCCCGTTCTCTGCTTCCAGAGTCCGTCTCAGGCTGGGTAGGTTGGCTGGCGAGGAACGAGACATTGTAATATCAGTGGCGCTGCACAGGAAATGGCACGTCAAATTTCTCTCATTAGCAAGCTCTATAAAAGAAACTTGAAGAGGATATTCTGGAAAGAGAAGAGCAAGTTGATGGAAATGAAATGAGCAATGCATAGAATTTAGTCCATGGGAGGAACCATCGAGACAAATCTTGGATTCATGATGAAGGTCGACAATACCCAAAGCTGTCTAAACCACTGTATTTCATTTTGTATCGGTATGAAGCCAGCAATTTCTTAATAAAACATCAGTGTAATTAACTAACTTTGACTTCATATGGAACCGTTGTGGACAGCGACCGTGTAAGGACGTAAAGGAACATAGTAATCATTCGTAATCCAACACTCCTGGAAATTGAAATAAGAACACCGTGAATTCATTGTCCCAGGAAGGGGAAACTTTATTGACACATTCATGGGGTCAGATACATCACATGATCACACTGACAGAACCACAGGCACATAAACACAGGCAACAGAGCATGCACAATGGCGGCACTAGTACAGTGTATATCCACCTTTCGCAGCAATGCAGGCTGCTGTTCTCCCATGGAGACGATTGTAGAGATGCTGGATGTAGACCTGTGGAACGGCTTGCCATGCCATTTCCACCTGGCGCCTCAGTTAGACCAGCGTTCGTGCTGGACGTGCAGACCGCGTGAGACGACGCTTCATCCAGTCCCAAACATGCACAATGGGGGACAGATCCGGAGATCTTGTTGGCCAGGGTAGTTGACTTACACCATCTAGAGCACGTTGGGTGGCACGGGATACATGCGGATGTGCATTGTCCTGTTGGAACAGCAAGTTCCCTTGCCGGTCTAGGAATGGTAGAACGATGGGTTCGATGACGGTTTGGATGTACCGTGCACTATTCAGTGTCCCCTCGACGATCACCAGTGGTGTACGGCCAGTGTAGGAGATCGCTCCCCACACCATGATGCCGGGTGTTGGCCCTGTGTGCCTCGGTCGTAGGCAGTCCTGATTGTGGCGCTCACCTGCACGGCGCCAAACACGCATACGACCATCATTGGCACCAAGGCAGAAGCGACTCTCATCGCTGAAGACGACACGTCTCCATTCGTCCCTCCATTCACGCTTGTCGCGACACCACTGGAGGCGGGCTGCACGATGTTGGGGCGTGAGCGGAAGACGGCCTAACGGTGTGCGGGACCGTAGCCCAGCTTCATGGAGACGGTTGCGAATGGTCCTCGCCGATACCCCAGTAGCAACAGTGTCCCTAATTTGCTGGGAAGTGGCGGTGCGGTCCCCTACGGCACTGCGTAGGATCCTACGGTCTTGGCGTGCATCCGTGCGTCGCTGCGGTCCGGTCCCAGGTCGACGGGCACGTGCACCTTCCGCCGACCACTGGCGACAACATCGATGTACTGTGGAGACCTCACGCCCCACGTGTTGGGCAATTCGGCGGTACTTCCACCCGGCCTCCCGCATGCCCACTATACGCCTTCGCTCAAAGTCCGTCAACTGCACATACGGTTCACGTCCACGCTGTCGCGGCATGCTACCAGTGTTAAAGACTGCGATGGAGCTCCGTATGCCACGGCAAACTGGCTGACACTGACGGCGGCGGTGCACAAATGCTGCGCAGCTAGCGCCATTCGACGGCCAACACCGCGGTTCCTGGTGTGTCCGCTGTGCCGTGCGTGTGATCATTGCTTGTACAGCCCTCTCGCAGTGTCCGGAGCAAGTATGGTGGGTCTGACACACCGGTGTCAATGTGTTCTTTTTTCCATTTCCAGGAGTGGATTTCTGTTACACTTCTAGATTTCATCTGTGTATAGTCATCTTCAGTGATTAAATACAAGTAAATTCTAGAATCCAAATTGATTTACAAGAGTCATTAAGTGAAACATTCCAGTCCAAATACCATTTCAGGGAGTTACAATCCAACAAACTTGCAACTGCTGAGGTCATTAGTCCCCTAGAACTTAGGACTAGTTAAACCTAACTAACCTAAGGACATCACAAACATCCATGCCCGAGGCAAGATTCGAACCTGCGACCGTAGCGGTCTTGCGGTTCCAGACTGCAGCGCCTTTAACCGCACGGCCACTTCGGCCGGCAAACTTGCAGTACATATCACCGTATGACTTCACCTGGTGTAGAGGCAGAAGCAGACTGAGGTGGTTGTTTACAGTAGGTATTGCAGCTTTAGTGTGCTTCATGTAGTGTCAGTAACATCATCTACAATACTAACTGGACTGGACTGGTGCCTTAATGTATTAGTTTTTATAGCATCTGTCCTGAAGGGGGGGAAATTATACTGAAAAGTATGGTAGTGAAATATATACTGCAGAAAAGGATGGAAATCCAGTTACAAACGGGGGACAATATACCGGAATCTGCTCTGATCCTTTAATTAATATAACTTATTTTAAATAATGACGCACATTTTTGCTGCGGATTCTTGGCGTGAGATGCCTCAGAGTGTCACATCTAAAATGGTTACGTGATACATCGAAAAGAGAAACATCTCAGGGTATCTTCGATAAACTTAAGCGTAAGAACGTGTTATTATTCGTGGGTGTCGCGCGGCGAAATATTGTTGTCTCTTCGTAAGGAAACGTTAATTATTTATGCTATATAGCTAGAGAAGGAGGCCGAAATGCACGCGTCAACTCACGCAGGTGGGCGGTAGGTCTTAAACAGGATACGTAATGAAAACTATAAAGAAAAGTAGGTAACTGCTGGAATACTTAACTTTAATCCATCATTTGTATACAGCATTCTGGATGATACAAGTGAGACTCTCTCTTGAAATGGTTAATGGCGCCTTGCTGGGTCGTAGCCATGGACTTAGCTGAAGGCTATTCTAACTGTCTCTCGGCAAATGAGAGAAATGCCTCGTCAGTGTAGTCGCTATCAAAGTCGTCGTACAACTGGGGGCGAGTGCTAGTCAGTCTCTCTAGACCTGCCGTGTGGTGGCGCTCGGTCTGCAATTACTGACAGTGGCGACACGCGGGTCCGACATGTACTAATGGACCGCGGCCGATTTAAAGCTACTACCTAGCAAGTGTGGTGTCTGGCGGTGACACCACAATTTATTATTTTTTTACCTCAAATAATTGTCTACGAAACGGTAGTCGATCGTGAAGCGGCCTATTTGAATCACAGAACTGATAGTCCACAAATTACGACAGTAATACTGTAAATGCCTTAAAGTTACTAGCATATTCATATGAACCCTGTCTAAGAGAAATTATTTGTACACGCCTGGGAGAAGCTGTGAAAATATTAAGAGAAATGTGGCGCCCGGTAGAGAAATGTGGCGGCCAACAATGACTTTTACTGGCACGTTCTTTCCGCGCTGCTGCAGTGACTGAAAATTAGAAACATTACTGTTTCCTTCATGGGACAGGACTGTCTACTTCAATGAAACAGTAATAACTCACTTTATTATATATTTAACAATTACTAAATTGTTACAGACTTACGTTCAGTGGCTGACCGTTGCGTGCATTGCAGAATATGAGATGCCTGATAGTGAATTCTTTGTCCTTGTACAATGGTTAAGAAATAAAATATTTTTTCTAATTACCTAGAGAAAAGGGTGTCTTTATTATCAAATAGTTTCTATGCCGATCTAATTGATATTATTCTTAAATTAATTTTAATACCTTCTTCTTTATGTACGCCTGTATCAAAGCGTTAGCGCATAGTCAAAGTATTTCAGCATATAAAAATATTCGCTATATTTATTGTCATCACCATGTCTCGCTAGATAATCCAACCTCATTCCAGTACAGTAGTTAAATTTTTTTTTCTAGGTAAAATCAGAAAGTTATTTTTGTATTTTAGAATGAGTTACTTACACTACATGACAACCTGAGGCCACTGTACCTACTGTAAACAACAACCTGTTTCCTTCCGCCTACGGATCAGTAAGGTCATACGGTGGTATTTACTGTTGAAAGTTTGTTGGATTGTAACTGTCTTAAATGGTATGTTAACTTGAATGGGTCATTGCTGTTAGATAACGTGGTGTTTTAATTAATGTTTCATATAAATCAACTCTGATTCTGTAATTTACTTCCATTTTAGCACTGAAGATGGCTATTTGTAGCTGAATTCTGGATATGCAATAATAATAATAGAACCAATAAGATTGCGTCTGACTACTGTGTTCCTATGCAGCCTTTATAACTAAAATTACTAAAACTAGTATGTGTAGATATTCATTCTCCGTTCCTTGTTGATGGCTCTTGTCTAATATACTGATATAAATTTTAATTCATTGCAGTGGCCGAAATCAATATGTAATATAATTATTATTTCCTGCTAAATAATTTCGTTTTGGCGACCGACCCGCCAGGGTAGCCGAGAGCGCTAATGCGATGCTTGCTGGGCTCGGGTAGGCACGCCGGCCCCGGACCGAATCCGCTAGGCGGATTAACGACGAGAGCCGGTATGCCGGCCAGCCTGGATGTATTTTAGGTGGTTTTCCACATTCCACTAGGTGAATTCCAGGCTGGTCCCCACGTTCCATCTCAGTTACACGACTCACACTACCCGCCAGGGTAACCGAGAGCGCTAATGCAATGCTTGCTGGGCTCGGGTAGGCGCGCCGGCCCCGGACCGAATCCGCCAGGCGGATTAACGACGAGAGCCGGTATGCCGGCTAGCCTGGATGTATTTTAGGTGGTTTTACACATTCCACTAGGTGAATTCCAGGCTGGTCCCCACGTTCCGTCTTAGTTACACGACTCACACTACCCGCCGGGGTAGCCGAGAGCGCTAATGCAATGCTTGCTGGGCTCGGGTAGGCGCGCCGGCCCCGGACCGAATCCGCCAGGCGGATTAACGACGAGAGCCGGTATGCTGGCTAGCCTGGATGTATTTTAGGTGGTTTTCCACATTCCACTAGGTGAATTCCAGGCTGGTCCCCACGTTCCGTCTCAGTTACACGACTCACACTACCCGCCGGGGTAGCCGAGAGCGCTAATGCAATGCTTGCTGGGCTCGGTAGGCGCGCCGGCCCAGGACCGAATCCGCCAGGCGGATTAACGACGAGAGCCGGTGTGCCGGCTAGCCTGGATGTATTTTAGGTGGTTTTCCACATTCCACTAGGTGAATTCCAGGCTGGTCCCACGTTCCGTCTCAGTTACACGACTCACACTACCCGCCGGGGTAGCCGAGAGCGCTAATGCAATGCTTGCTGGGCTCGGGTAGGCGCGCCGGCCCCGGACCGAATCCGCCAGGCGGATTAACGACGAGAGCCGGTATGCCGGCTAGCCTGGATGTATTTTAGGTGGTTTTCCACATTCCACTAGGTGAATTCCAGGCTGGTCCCACGTTCCGTCTCAGTTACACGACTCACACTACCCGCCGGGGTAGCCGAGAGCGCTAATGCAATGCTTGCTGGGCTCGGGTAGGCGCGCCGGCCCCGGACCGAATCCGCCAGGCGGATTAACGACGAGAGCCGGTATGCCGGCTAGCCTGGATGTATTTTAGGTGGTTTTACACATTCCACTAGGTGAATTCCAGGCTGGTCCCCACGTTCCGTCTTAGTTACACGACTCACACTACCCGCCGGGGTAGCCGAGAGCGCTAATGCAATGCTTGCTGGGCTCGGGTAGGCGCGCCGGCCCCGGACCGAATCCGCCAGGCGGATTAACGACGAGAGCCGGTATGCTGGCTAGCCTGGATGTATTTTAGGTGGTTTTCCACATTCCACTAGGTGAATTCCAGGCTGGTCCCCACGTTCCGTCTCAGTTACACGACTCACACTACCCGCCGGGGTAGCCGAGAGCGCTAATGCAATGCTTGCTGGGCTCGGTAGGCGCGCCGGCCCAGGACCGAATCCGCCAGGCGGATTAACGACGAGAGCCGGTGTGCCGGCTAGCCTGGATGTATTTTAGGTGGTTTTCCACATTCCACTAGGTGAATTCCAGGCTGGTCCCACGTTCCGTCTCAGTTACACGACTCACACTACCCGCCGGGGTAGCCGAGAGCGCTAATGCAATGCTTGCTGGGCTCGGGTAGGCGCGCCGGCCCCGGACCGAATCCGCCAGGCGGATTAACGACGAGAGCCGGTATGCCGGCTAGCCTGGATGTATTTTAGGTGGTTTTCCACATTCCACTAGGTGAATTCCAGGCTGGTCCCACGTTCCGTCTCAGTTACACGACTCACACTACCCGCCGGGGTAGCCGAGAGCGCTAATGCAATGCTTGCTGGGCTCGGGTAGGCGTGCCGGCCCCGGACCAAATCCGCCAGGCGGATTAACGACGAGAGCCGGTATGCCGGCTAGCCTGGATGTATTTTAGGTGGTTTTCCACATTCCACTAGGTGAATTCCAGGCTGGTCCCCACGTTCCGTCTCAGTTACACGACTTACAGATAATTGAAAATGTTCGCACTGTTTCGTGACTTACACTAGACGCAGGCAGCTGGGGTACACCTCGTACTTCCGTCCTCGGGTATTCGGGGTGGCGGCAGGAAGGGCATCCGGCCACCCTCTGCGACTAACACTGCCAAATCAACGGTAACACTGCCAACCCCGCGGCATAAAGTCCCCAAGAAAGAACGAAAATTTGGTTTTGGCGACCAAATTTTAAGCATCTTGTGCTGCACGGTTTTCGCGCCTACATTCATTTTCACAAGCTCTGACAGACCACGGCCCACTGACTTTTGTTCAGTATCAACTATCAGATCAAATGACGCCTATGCTCATTCATCTGCGGCAACGTCCAGTAGTTTCTGTTTAGCTGCAGCTCTGCTTTCGTACAATAATGACAAATATATATAACCTATATCGAAATCTAGATTTACTTGATACCTAATGAATAAAAATCCATGCGCTGTGACGGGATTCGTGACAAATTTGCAAGCCTTATGTCAGCTACATTATCCAAGGCGACATGTAGCGAGGTAAGTGTAGGCATATTTCACTTGTTGAATACGTCTTTTAACTGTCTGCCGTCCTCCACATACGAATACTGATAAATTGGAAGAAAACCGCCTGGAGCTGTATCTCCTGTAAATACATCCTGGCTCTCATCGATTTCTCGTCGTGAAGCGTAGAGTTCTGAATGCAGCACATTAGAATACTTTACCATACTGAATTCTCAGAGTCAGAGAACAAGTCCAGTTCTGTAAATCTAATAATTTCTTCTGAGGTTTCAATAAATTAATTCAGACACGTTCAGGATGGCTCCTACTACAGGCCCACGCCAGACTATTTTTCCGTCTTTGTCAAAGCACACCTGTAATTACATAAATACCTTTATCTATGAATTACGTTACTTTGTTATTAACAGTAACAGTATATGTAAAATATCTTACTAAAAGTGATTCAACGACACACTGGCGACAAGATATTGCATGCATCAACCTGCGAAGACCGAGTTGGCTCACCTTTGGAACACCATACAATAGTGTTCCTGTATGCCGTGGATTCGACAAATCCTCCGTGTGTTTTCCAAAGTATGTGGCCGCTGATGTCTACGCACAGGTCACGCGATTTCCGCAAAATTTTCTCGCGAAGACATCAGTGGGAGTTCAAATGGTTCCAATGTCTCTGAGCACTATGGGAGTTAACATCTATGGTCATCAGTCCCCTAGAACTTAGAACTACTTAAACCTAACTAACCTAAGGACATCACACACATCCATGCCCGAGGCAGGATTCGAACCTGCTACCGTAGCAGTCGCGCGGCTCCGGACTGAGCGCCTAGAACCGCTAGACCACCGCGGCCGGCGGGAGTTCACGGTCATATTCTTTAAACCTCCATAGCACGACTCCGCAATTGTGAGACGGGCAGTTATCCTGCTGGAAGATTCTAAAGCTACCATAGAACACATGAAGTCAAATAAGCCGCCCGGTGTGGCTGAGCGGTTCTAGGCGCTTCAGTCTAGACCGTGCGACCGCTACGGTCGCAGGTTCGAATACTGCCTCGGGCATAGATGTGTGTGATGTCCTTAGGCTAGTTAGGTTTAAGTATTTCTAAGTTCTAGGGGACTGATGACATCAGATGTTAAGTCCCATAGTGCTCAGAGACATTTGAAGTCAAATAAGATGCTATGCAATGCAGGTGGTCAGCAATAATGTGCGCATAATCTTCAGCTGTTACGTAATCGTCGATTACTACCACACATCCTTTCTAAACCGAGGTGAGTTTCCCTCGAACCATAACACCGCCCCCCCCCCCCCCCCCGGCTGCATCCATGGTGTGGTGTACGTAATCGTCGATTACTACCACACATCCTTTCTAAACCGAGGTGAGTTTCCCTCGAACCATAACACCGCCCCCCCCCCCCCCCCCCACCGGGCTGCATCCATGGTGTGGTGTATGCTTGAAGCAGCAGTCCGCCTGAATGACTGTTTATTGCCGGCCGGAATGGCCGTGCGGTGCTAGGCGCTACAGTCTGGAGCCGAGCCACCGCTACGGTCGCAGGTTCGAATTCTGCCTCGGGAATGGATGTGTGTGATGGCCTTGGGTTAGTTAGGTTTAATTGGTTCTAAGTTCTAGGCAACTGATGACCTCAGAAGTTAAGTCGCATAGTGCTCAGAGCCATTTTTAATGTTTATCCGGACGTAACCACGAATTTCGTTTAACAAGGAGTGTGATTCATCCGACCAAGTGACAAGTATCCACTGACCCACGGTCCTGTCTCGATAGTTCTGTGCCAACTATTGCTGCGGAGACACATGTTCATCATCAGCTCCGGAACACTTATGGCTGCAGAAATGTAGTACGTATCTTGTCAGATCAGACACAAATCGCCACCTATCCTCCATGCACACGAACTGTCGACCATCTTCCCCATTTTGGAGATGCTCGCTCCCAGGCGCCAGGTCTTTACAATCGGATATCCTCATTTGCGAGCGCATCGTCCGTAGAGTGATTCCCCATTCGTGTGGGTTCCGCTTCTACACTGATGAGCCAAAAGATTGTTTGTCCATCTTTGGACCAAAATACATCACTGATGTTGCTTATCAGGGATCTGACAGTTCGTTGTTAGGTTTTTGGAAGTATGTAGCACTAGATGTTTACGCAGTCATGTAATTTGCGTAAACAACGGGCTGCTAATTTGTGTAAGCAGTTATGACACCAGTATCGACCCAGATCGGTTCAAGAGGATTTGCATCAGCCGAATTTGGGAGTTCACTATAATTCTCGTCAAACAAGTTTAGCATGATTCTGGCTCAGAGACACGAAAAAATACTGCTGAAAAATTACACTGCTGTCATTGCTGTGGTTCGCACCTGTTCAAATGGCTCTGAGCACTATGGGACTTAACATCAGTGGTCATCAGTCCCCTAGAACTTAGAACTACTTAAACCTAACTAACCTAAGGACATCACACACATCCATGACCAATGCAGGATTCAAATCTGCGACCGTAGCAGTCGCGCGGTTCCGGACTGAGCGCCTAGAACCGCTTGGCCACCACGACCGGCTCGCAGCTGTCAGCATGTTTTGGATCACTGCCACAGATCCCATTCAAATGCAGGAGAATGTCTCCCAGAGCATAATAATGGTGCCACCAGCCTGCGTACGTGGCACGATGGACGTCTCGAGCCGCATTTCACCTCGATGACGGCGTTTGTGGAGACAACCATCGACCTAGTGTAGCAAAAATGTGATTCACCCGAAGAGCAGAAACGTTTCCATTGATCGACAGTCGAATCCCGGAGGTCCCTAGCCCACTGCAGTATTAATTGACGGTGTTTTGGGTCGAAAGGTAAACACGTAAGCGTGGTCTACTGTGGAGCTCCCTGTTCGACATTGTACGATGAACGGTGTGCTCCGAAACACTTGTGCTGTTTCGGCAGAGGTGTCACAACAACCACATATCCTCCTTTACAGAGCGGACAAGCCTCCAAACAGCACGCTATGTGCAGGGTGTTTCAAAAATGACCGGTATATTTGAAACGGCAATAAAAACTAAACGAGCAGCGATAGAAATACACCGTTTGTTGCAATATGCTTGGGACAACAGTACATTTTCAGGCAGACAAACTTTCGAAATTACAGTAGTTACAATTTTCAACAACAGATGGCGCTGCGGTCTGGGAAACGCTATAGTACGATATTTTCCACATATCCACCATGCGTAGCAATAATATGGCGTAGTCTCTGAATGAAATTACCCGAAACCTTTGACAACGTGTCTGGCGGAATGGCTTCACATGCGGATGAGATGTACTGCTTCAGCTGTTCAATTGTTTCTGGATTCTGGCGGTACACCTGGTCTTTCAAGTGTCCCCACAGAAAGAAGTCACAAGGGTTCATGTCTGGCGAATAGGGAGGCCAATCCACGCCGCCTCCTGTATGTTTCGGAGAGCCCAAAGCAATCACACGATCATCGAAATATTCATTCAGGAAATTAAAGACGTCGGCCGTGCGATGTGGCCGGGCACCATCTTGCATAAACCACGAGGTGTTCGCAGTGTCGTCTAAGGCAGTTTGTACCGCCACAAATTCACGAAGAATGTCCAGATAGCGTGATGCAGTAATCGTTTCGGATCTGAAAAATGGGCCAATGATTGCTTTGGAAGACACGGCGGCCCAGACCAGTACTTTTTGAGGATGCAGGGACGATGGGACTGCAACATGGGGCTTTTCGGTTCCCCATATGCGCCAGTTCTGTTTATTGACGAAGCCGTCCAGGTAAAAATAAGCTTCGTCAGTAAACCAAATGCTGCCCACATGCATATCGCCGTCATCAATCCTGTGCACTATATCGTTAGCGAATGTCTCTCGTGCAGCAATGGTAGCGGCGCTGAGGGGTTGCCGCGTTTGAATTTTGTATGGATAGAGGTGTAAACTCTGGCGCATGAGACGATACGTGGACGTTGGCGTCATTTGAACCGCAGCTGCAACACGGCGAACGGAAACCCGAGGCCGCTGTTGGATCACCTGCTGCACTAGCTGCGCGTTGCCCTCTGTGGTTGCCGTACGCGGTCGCCCTACCTTTCCAGCACGTTCATCCGTCACGTTCCCAGTCCGTTGAAATTTTTCAAACAGATCCTTTATTGTATCGCTTTTCGGTCCTTTGGTTACATTAAACCTCCGTTGAAAACTTCGTCTTGTTGCAACAACACTGTGTTCTAGGCGGTGGAATTCCAACACCAGAAAAATCCTCTGTTCTAAGGAATAAACCATGTTATCTACAGCACACTTGCACGTTGTGAACAGCACACGCTTACAGCAGAAAGATGACGTACAGAATGGCGCACCCACAGACTGCGTTGTCTTCTATATCTTTCACATCACTTGCAGCGCCATCTGTTGTTGAAAATTGTAACTACTCTAATTTCGAATGTTTGTCCGCCTGAAAATGCACTGATGTCCCAAGGATATTGCAACAAACGGTGTATTTCTATCGCTACTCGTTTAGTTTTTATTGCCGTTTCAAATATACCGGTCATTTTTGAAACACTCTGTAAATAGTCGTGGACATCCAACCATCTAGCGCCTTGTGGTAGTTTCACTCTTTCCGTAGATGCTCACAATGGAAGCAATTTTTCATTCAACCAGTTTCGCTGTTTTCGAGATACTCGTTCACAGATTCTGCGTAATAATAATCCGCCCTTTGTCAAGGTCATTTATCTCAATGGTTTTCCCCATTTGGATCTAATGTCTTCGCTAGGGTCATCCCCTGTCCGTGTCTGCGCCTCTTACATACTTGCATTACCGTGCCATCGGGTGGCATCCAACGAATCGGTGGGCAGTGGTCATAATGTTTTGGCTTACCATTGTATCCATCCCTCATCGCGTCACATGGCATTAGATCTGGCAGTTGGCACTAGTATTAGGTTCTAGCTCATCAGTGTAAATAAAATTACTACTTCACAGTCACTACATTTTAGTGTTGTTATAAACGTAAGCATGTGTGTGTGTATTGGTGCAATTGAGGTATTTATCAGATCTGTCTTCACAAAGAAGCAGTTTTATGAGATTGTTTTGACGACTGTGTATAGGGAAACAGATAAAAAAAAAACTTGCGGTGGACACCTGTCGCAGCTACTATTCGTCCTCCTCCGCCATTGCTGGGCTTTCAGCGTGAGACGCCCCAGTGCTATCTCCGCAGCGGCCGGCAAGTTTCTGGAGAATGGCGCCCCTCTAGAGTCAAGTTGCGCCCTTTTGACGGGCCGCCGGATGCCGCCGTCACCGCCCCAACAGGCGACAGTAGGAGTATCAAGTCGAGGCGCGCTGCGTCGTCACCTTGGCGGACAAGGGCGCACACAGGCCGCGGTGGCGCTTCTCACGAGCACACCGCCGGCCCCCTCACAGCTCCACCAAACCGTGACGGCTGCTGGCGGATACGGAAGAAAGAGTTGAGGCAGCTAGTGAGGCAGGCAGCAGTAACAAACATTCACCTGTCCAAGTCTGAAACTTGGGACCAATTTTTCCTGAATGACAGAGATATGGCAAAATTCTAGCGTATACGCGGAACTCGGTGTACGGCCAAACAAAAGTACCATCATGAATGTACTAACAGTTGCGAATATCGATAACCTCAGTGGTATAACGGTATGCCGGCTATGGAAGTTTGTGCCGGACCTGGACTCGAACCCGGATTTCTCGCTTACGGCGTGTGGTCGAACGACTCAGGGCCACACGCAAAGCTCCATATATCATTAACCATGCGTCTGCACCCTGTACTCGTACATGCGTTATGTGATTTAACGTACAGGGGAGACGTTTTACTTGAAAGTCGACTGTGCGGTATCGGAGGCATCGTAATTCGGAATAACACAGACACTGCGATATCGTATTTATCCGCCGACACCCGGCACGAGACTTTCAAGTAAAAACGCTCCTGTGTACGGGACTAAACATAAAGGATGTACGATTACAGGTTGTAGACACGTGGCTGACGACATATGGAAGTTTGGGCCTGCCGTGAGTCATGCTCGAGTACCAAATCATGGGGCGACCGCTCATTATAAACGGGAAATCCGGGTTCGAGTCCCGGTCCGCCACGAATGTTCACTGTCGTCATACCGTTATACAGCTGACGGTTCTCCACATTCGGCGAATACACTTAATGTATTTCATAACGGCTGTAGTCGTTGCACTGCCTGTTCCTTCAAAAATTCACCCAAGTCAGAAGGAACTTTGCATCGTAATTCCGAATAACAGTCACTGCAATATCGTAAAGTACCATTATATCGGGAATAAGAGAAAATATTTTACTGGGTTGAGGATAGCGTGATGGAAAGGACAAATGTAATCCTGGATTACGGTTGCAATAGACTGACAAGTTAGAGATAAGAATTATACGAAAATGAGTGAAATACCACGGATAAGTACAAAATAGGAAGTAGTTAAGAAATATGTCACAATATTTTCGAAATGTCGAAAATAATGGCAAAACAGAAATCTGATTTTTCTTTAAAAAGTAACAAAGCAAATATTTTAGCACCGCTGGCTTAAAAGAGATAATGAACTATCTACAAAGAAACAATATTCATGAGTCAGAAATAAATCTAGAAATTTCTGTAGAAAAAGACAAAAAATTCCAAAGAAATGGCGTAAGAAAACTTTGGACGTAAATAAGAAAATATTGAAAAACCGAAACAACAAACCATTTTAATTCTTTTCGTCAGAGGCAGCTATGGACTATTTCATTTCATTCGATAATTCGTTTCCTCTAACATTCAGTCACATTCTATGTCTCTTTTGTCCTCTTACTCATGTTACCTTACTGCTTCAACGTCCCAGATACAAGATGTATATTCGTAATATTAGAAACTTTTCAGGGGAACCTTTGTTAGCCTATTGACTTTTCCGGCCGGGGTGGCCGAGTGGTTCTAGGCGCTACAGTCTGGAACCGCGCGACCGTTACGGTCGCAGGTTCGAATCCTGCTTCGGGCACGGATATGTGTGATGTCCTTAGGTTGTTAGGTTTAAGTAGTTCTAAGTTCTGGGGGACTGATGACCTCAGAAAAGTCACATAGTGCTCAGAGCCATTTGAACCATTCTAATGTCTCCCATTCTGTTTAAATGATCCAGTAATATGGGTGTTCATCCCTTTACTCTTTCTTTAATTCTGTATATGTTTTGACATACTCCATTGCTGTATTTTAATCTCTAGGATTCTTTGTTTATTAATAGTCCTAAAATACTCGACGTAACTATTCTCCCTCACAGTTCTGCTTCATTGACGTAGCATTAACTGGCATTCTGGTTTCAGCATCGCGTCACAGTGGGTAGTATTTGGAATTCCCGATGTGTATTCAGCAGACGGCAAACACCTGCATATGACTCATTAGCATTCTGATCCAAAATATTCAAAAAAAGTCGATGTATTTAGTAGGATGAGAAAGATAATACGTAATAGCATCAGAAAGAAATATCAGCAAGTAAGGGCTAACATTAGACGAAAGAAGAATATTGGAGTGAGATACTTTATTTGCTGGTTGAGGTTCCAAACAGAAATGTTGCAGATGTTGACGAGCTCCTTATTTACAAGCAGTGAGCATCTCTCTTAGAACAACAGAATTTCAGGGAGGGCTCCACGATGTGAGACTTACAAAACTGCTCCTTAAGCTTTATTATAAATGCAGACTGAATCATTTATGGAAATCTGAATCTTTAGTGCTTCGCTAAGATTCTAGCATCGCAGATAGTCTACATAGAAACGTAGTCATTTAATATTTCTGGATCGCTGCGAATGAGTTATAAATTCGTACAGGGGCTTAGACTATAGCTACAGTACTCCTTGTGACAACCAACGCTAACTCGCCCGCCGTGCTATTTTAGCCCAAACATTACGAGAAGCCACTGTGCTGTCTTTGTTAGAAGTGTTAACCGTGAGCCGTGCGCGGATCGTGTTAGGGCCTTTATTGCTTGATATTTTGTCCTGGCAGTACTCCTGCCTCGTTTCTTATTCGATTTACTGGCGTCACTAAGTTGCTAGCTTGCCTGCCCGTGAGTGGCAGCAGCAGCACATAGAGCACTCTAGTACTATCTTTGGAGCGACCGCTAGTATTTCCGGGTCGTCCTGTGTCGGTAGTACAGTGGGGGACAGAGCAGCAGTTAGGTCTGGACAGGCATGACTCGCCCGACTGTTGCTGGCACACATGACTTCAGAGGGGACGACCTTGATTGGTCGTTTGGTCAGTCGTCTCATCGGACGACACGCATTTTGTCGCCGACCACTTCCGGGTTCTCTGTGTGTCGACTTGTGATTCCTCCTAGTTGTTCCACAGTGACTGGTTTTAGTATTGTTCCAGTTGTTTACGGAAGTGTTTTGCAGAACCTTGTGTAGCTTGTGTGGTTTTGACTGAGCAGTTATTTTAATGCTGTCTGTGTGCTGGATTGAGTCAGTCGGTAGGATCGGAGCAGCGAGCAACACTCTGCAATGTGAGGTCAGGCTGGGACCGCTGGAGACGTGCACGTGCTGTCGGGTCGTGATGCGCTATGGGACTTAACTTCTGAGGTCATCAGTCCCCTAGAACTTAAAACTACTTAAGGGGCTCCGGAAACGCTCAAAATCATGAAAAGTTCAATTTTTACTTTTTTGCGTTTTCTGAATCTGCAGACTATTATCTTTTAATAGATATATAATTTATTCAATTCCGAAGACTACAACTATTTTTAAATTTTTTTTGAAATGTGTTCTACATGGGCGTGACCCACTGTGGCGCTGTTAAACTGCTGTCAAATGGTGTTATTATTAACGTCCGTGTTCATCAGGTACATTTTAGTGATGTGAGAGAAAGTATGTGTTGTGGCTCACCTGTGATGGTTGAATATATATCGCTGGTGTGATTGCCACATTGTAAAAAAAAAAAAAAAAAAAAAAAAAAATTAAAAAATTCGCGAAATTCAAATTCCGACATCAGCTACAATAGAGTATTGAAATAAATTCAATGGTGACAAATGAAATTATGTGCCGGAGTGGGACTTGAAGACGGATTTCCCTATTCACGCGAGCGGTTGTAAGGTGCAAGGTATTTAGAAATATGGGAATGAAGATAGGTTCTAACATGGTACGAGCGATGCTTGCTTTATACAAGGAACGCCTTCGGGCTGCAGACAGGGCTGTAAAGAGTCTAGAAATACAAGCAAGAGTAAACAGGAGGAGGAACAAGATGAAGCTGGAAGAGGAATTTGCAGTGGATGAAGATAATCCATACTATGGACCTGCAATGCACTAAAAATTTAATCCAATCTTTGTCGCTCGATTCCCAAAACTTTTATTTTCTCATACTAATTACATGTTTTCTAAGGATCTTCCAAACATATTTGTTTCAAACTTTCAGTAAATGTTACACAGTACCTTCTGCATAATTTAACACAGCCTTTTTCCAAAAAAACTGTATATTTTTGAATATATAAATAAAAAATTGCAAAAAAATATTGTGAATTTTCATTACAATTGAAAAAAATCATCTTTAATAACTGAACTAAAATTTTGTAAAATCCCTGTGTTAAGTTGTAGCCCATATTCCAATAAATAATCTGCAACAAGTTCAACTTCCTACCTCCAATACTTTGTGAGGAAAGATGTAATTTATAAGCGTTATTTTAACATTGCAAGTGTAGGGCGTTCCGGAGCCCGTTAAACCTAACTAACCTAAGGACATCACACAACACCCATACCCGAGGCAGGATTCGAACCTGCGACTGTAGCAAATGGCTCTGAGCACTACGGGACTCAACGAGGTCATTAATCCCCTAGAACTTAGAACTAGTTAAACCTAACTAACCTAAGGACATCACAAACATCCATGCCCGAGGCAGGATTCGAACCTGCGACCGTAGCGGTCTTGCGGTTCCAGACAGCAGCGCCCTTAACCGCACGGCCACTTCGGCCGGCAAGCGACTGTAGCGGTCGCGCGGTTCCAGACTGAAGAGCCTAGAACCTATCGGCCACACCAGCCGGCAGTGCAGCGAGAAACTTTAGTTGCTGGTTGAGGTTCCAAACAGAAATGCTGCAAATGTTAACAACGTCCTTAATCACAAGCAGTGAGGATTTTTCCTACAATAACCAAATTTCAGGAAAAGATCCAGTATGTGAGACTTACAAAACTGCTCATCAACCATTGTTGTACTTACAGAATGAATCATTTATGTAAATCATAATCTTCTGAGCGGATAGGTGTTGATGTATAAACGACTAGATGCCAAGGTTATTTTGCTTAACGGTCAGTGAGAACAATGTGAAAACGGAATATCAATGAAACTATTGTAAAGTGAAATCGAAAGGAAAACGTGAAAATGAAATGTCAAAAATACACCTTAAAAATAAGATGTCAGTGAGCGAGATATTTCCTTGCATATTATTATTATTATTATTATTATTATTATTATTATTATTGAATTACTTGTGTTTAATATTTGTAACGTTGTCGTTCATGTTAGACCTGTTATGCAGTGTCTGGCAGTGCCCTTAAATACGAACAAAAGTACAGAACTTCTGCGCCGGTATCAGGTTCCAGAAACTAAAACATAACAGGTTCTGAAGTTGATACTATAATCTTCCGGTGGTAACTGCTCAGACAGCGAGCAACAGCTGAATTTATCGTGTTAGAACAAGCACGTCTTGAGTAGTCCTGCAATTTTGTCTGCATTGATAAATTTATCCATGTTTCGACAAAAACTTTCCTTGTTGCTGTCAATGTACAAAGAAATCACCTTGGTTTACAGTTTTCTTTCGTGAGCAGACATAAAACTAGCATCAACTGTTTCAAAGAGGTGTGAAAAAGCACGTCACGGCCATGACTAAAGAGAAAATTAAGGACAGGGCCTCAGTTCGCTTCAAACATGGCGGATGTATAGACACTGTATGGAATTTCAGCTCGTTGATCGCTACAAAGTTAAAGGCCTCACTGATCACACAATTTATGGTTGTTACTTTGGAAACTGCCTGTGTGATTTACGAAGTCTGTGGTAGTTAGAGGCATCGATGTTTCTTTTAAGAGAGCACTTGTGATTAAATTGAGCATTCCCGATTATTATTTGATGAGCGTTTCAATAATTAAAACTGAATGTGAAGTATCTATATTTCCTGTATTTAACTGGAGCCTCTGGCCTTAATAAGTGTTATGAACTTTAGTGTCATTCCCGGCATGTACAGTAAAGCATCAGGCATATTCACTATGTAACTAAGAAGGCGTAGCACTTAATGGAGTTTAATGAATCGCCCGTCGAAAAGTGCGTAGCAGAGAAACAGAGCATTTATGCCAGTTCCATTTTGTACCGACGGGGACATACCATTGATATGAGAGGTCTGGGAAGAAACCTAAAAGATCACAGTGATTTATGTCCAGACAAGCGGAATGTGTTAGGAGAAGTGCACCGAGTCCCAGCTAAGCACATTAGCGGGCCGTGCTCTGCATGACTCTCTTCTCTGAGGTTTTTTCATCAAAGGAAAAATCCGAGAGGCGAAGTTATCCTCCGAGCGAGGCCGAGGACGAAAACGGCGGAAGCGGGAGCGTCAAGAGCGCAAAGTGACTAAAAAAAGGAGAAAGGAATAAGTTATTCGGGTGCGATGAATAGCAGCTCCGCCGCCAGCGGGATTTCAAAGGGCGTTTTTCCGGCACGGTAGAGCAGTGTTTCGCTGCTACGGAAAGCCGCGTTGTAGGCAGCGGCAGTGAATAGAGCACTCACACTCTTACTCACTTGCCGCGCACACGCGGCGGCGGCGGCGGCGGCGGCGCCTTTTGATGTGCCGCATTGAAACTGGAAGCGTGGAGGGGTGTGGGGCGAGGCGGGGTGTCGGCAGGTGCTGGAGGCCTTCCAGCGGGGGCAGAGCGACCCCGGGCCGGAGAATTACTTCCTTCTTTGCTGCCTCCCGTCCCTCGTCAGCCTAATAGCACTTGGCGCTCTCTGAGCAGCCGCCAAAACAAGTGCCCGTACAGCGCCTTCACTTAAGTACCGACAAGTAGGGCGCGCGGCGTGCTGCTGGCTGCTTCGCCTGCTCGTGTGCCACTTACCAACGTTAATTCCCCTTATAGCTAAAAGGTGAACTATTTCCTCCACAAGTTGCGTGTAAAGTGTGCCCTGCGTGCAACGCTGTCTTCTCGCCTATTAAACTACGTTTCCAAAGTGCCGAGTAACTGAAAAGGAGTCTGATACGGTCTATCACAGTTATACCTCCTATATTTACGGTTGATGTGGCCCAGACACGTTTCAACACAGTTGCGTCAACCTCTGGGGCGCTGTTCCTCATTACAATATATATCTATATACACTCCTGGAAATTGAAAAAAAAAAAAACACATTGACACCGGTGTGTCAGACCCACCATACTTGCTCCGGACACTGCGAGAGGGCTGTACAAGCAATGATCACACGCACGGCACAGCGGACACACCAGGAACCGCGGTGTTGGCCGTCGAATGGCGCTAGCTGCGCAGCATTTGTGCACCGCCGCCGTCAGTGTCAGCCAGTTTGCCGTGGCATACGGAGCTCCATCGCAGTCTTTAACACTGGTAGCATGCCGCGACAGCGTGGACGTGAACCGTATGTGCAGTTGACGGACTTTGAGCGAGGGCGTATAGTGGGCATGCGGGAGGCCGGGTGGACGTACCGCCGAATTGCTCAACACGTGGGGCGTGAGGTCTCCACAGTACATCGATGTTGTCGCCAGTGGTCGGCGGAAGGTGCACGTGCCCGTCGACCTGGGACCGGACCGCAGCGACGCACGGATGCACGCCAAGACCGTAGGATCCTACGCAGTGCCGTAGGGGACCGCACCGCCACTTCCCAGCAAATTAGGGACACTGTTGCTCCTGGGGTATCGGCGAGGACCATTCGCAACCGTCTCCATGAAGCTGGGCTACGGTCCCACACACCGTTAGGCCGTCTTCCGCTCACGCCCCAACATCGTGCAGCCCGCCTCCAGTGGTGTCGCGACAGGCGTGAATGGAGGGACGAATGGAGACGTGTCGTCTTCAGCGATGAGAGTCGCTTCTGCCTTGGTGCCAATGATGGTCGTATGCGTGTTTGGCGCCGTGCAGGTGAGCGCCATAATCAGGACTGCATACGACCGAGGCACACAGGGCCAACACCCCGGCATCATGGTGTGGGGAGCGATCTCCTACACTGGCCGTACACCACTGGTGATCGTCGAGGGGACACTGAATAGTGCACGGTACATCCAAACCGTCATCGAACCCATCGTTCTACCATTCCTAGACCGGCAAGGGAACTTGCTGTTCCAACAGGACAATGCACGTCCGCATGTATCCCGTGCCACCCAACGTGCTCTAGAAGGTGTAAGTCAACTACCCTGGCCAGCAAGATCTACGGATCTGTCCCCCATTGAGCATGTTTGGGACTGGATGAAGCGTCGTCTCACGCGGTCTGCACGTCCAGCACGAACGCTGGTCCAACTGAGGCGCCAGGTGGAAATGGCATGGCAAGCCGTTCCACAGGACTGCATCCAGCATCTCTACGATCGTCTCCATGGGAGAATAGCAGCCTGCATTGCTGCGAAAGGTGGATATACACTGTACTAGTGCCGACATTGTGCATGCTCTGTTACCTGTTTCTATGTGCCTGTGGTTCTGTCAGTGTGATCATGTGATGTATCTGACCCCAGGAATGTGTCAATAAAGTTTCCCCTTCCTGGGACAATGAATTCACGGTGTTCTTATTTCAATTTCCAGGAGTGTACTAAGATTGTATCTGTTCTTTCGGACATGTCCGAGAGAACAGATACCATCGGTGACCATCCAGCTCGTTAGAATGAAATTACAATGAAATGAACACCCTTAGCTGCTTACAGGCGTTGATATACGTCAACAGGGACATATGAAAATATGTTATCCGACCGGGACCCGAACCCGGGATCTCCCGCTTACATGGCAGACGCTCTATCCATCTGAGCCACCGAGGACACAGAGGATAGCGCGACTGCAGGGATTTATCTCTGGCACGCCTCCCGCGAAACCCACATTCTCAACGTATTGTCCCGCACTACATTCGTAGTGCCCCCGCCCATTATACTCATTACTCGCGGGGCGTTTCCGTAAGAGTTCGGGCACTGTTTGTGCATTCGCACAGAAGAAGAAGATAGTCAAGTGGCCGGTGGGCCTTAACTATATATACACACTCACTACGATGGTATCTGTTCTTTCGGACATGTCCGAGGGAACAGATACCATCGGTGTCCATGCAGCTCGCTAGAATGAAATTACATTGAATATATATATAGTTAAGGCCCACCGGCCACTTGACCATCTTCTTCTTCTGTGCGAATGCACAAACAGTGCCCGAACTCTTACGGAAACGCGCCGCGAGTAATGAGTGTAATGGGCGGGGGCACTACGAATGTAGTGCGGGACAATACGTTGAGAATGTGGGTTTCGCGGGAGGCGTGCCAGAGATAAATCCCTGCAGTCGCGCTATCCTCTGTGGCCTCGGTGGCTCAGATGGATAGCCGGCACGGTAGCTCAGCGTGTTCGGTCAGAGGGCCGGTTGGCTTCTGTAATAAAAAACTGAGAGGAAGGATCAACCACCGAACTTGAACAGGATGTCTTGCGACGTCCGCAACGACCAAACACAATGATCAATAACGAAGAAAATGAAAAAAAAGATGGATGGAGCGTCTGTCATGTAAGCAGGGGATCCCGGGTTCGGGACCCGGGCGGGGCACACATTTTCATCTGTCCCCGTTGACGTATGTCAACGCCTGTAAGCAGCTAAAGGCGTTCATTTCATTGTAATTACAATATATAGCGTTTCAGAGAACTTGTCATGATAGTCCTCAGCTGTTCGTCGTCCACTCACATTAATGTGACCACCACCTGTTCGATGTCAACGTGCAATAACCACTCACAGATGACAGGTGTCAGCACTAGCAGTGAGGGGTATATAAAACGTGTCTGGCGGACGCGGAAAACAGTGCAGTCATTGTCGGAATGTGGAATCGGAGCAGTTTATCAGACATTTTATCAGATACCCAGAAGGGCACGATCATTGGCTTTCCGACCAAAGGTGAAATCATTTCCGTAACTACTAAGTTTTTAAATTGTTCGTGTGCGAATGTGGATGAAGTACGCTCTGCATGGCAAAATGAGGCTAACCAAAACCGGTGCTGAGGCAACTCTAGTCAACCATGGGCCATAGATGACAGAGGTCAAAGACGACTGCAATGTTTACGGGCGAATAGACGAGCAGCTCTTGAGCAACGGAGCGCCGGGATGAACCAAGAGGCTACCAACATGTAATCTCCCAACAGTAAAAAATAATTATATGATTCACTTAAGCGTAACCTACCAACAGATTACTTTTTGTAACCTTGGAACAATAAAATGTGACTAACCTCTCAATAAAATTGCGGCTCACTTATAACCTTTCAATAATTGACTGTGAATTTAAACTGGTAAATTTGGGACGTCATCAGTGCTGCGTCATGGCCCTGAAAGCTCATACTGAATACATTGAAAATTCTTACCTCAATAAGGTCGCCGGATAACGCATATATATTGAAACGTCCCCTTAGAACAATTTATACACGACTGTGCTTAACCTGACACACAATATTATTTAGCGCAACGGAATCTGACTTCCAAAAATCCCTACAAAAGAATGGCCCTGACTAACATTAACCTATACCTTTCACAAATCACTTACCTCACAAAAATCTTCGTTACTGGAACTACTGCAATACAGCGAGCGCCACTACTGCCAGCTAAATAAAAGATTCAAACTACTGAAGGCACTAACTACTGATAGGCATAGTTAGCAAATGAAAGATTTTTGTAGAGAACAAACAATGTATTTACCTTAATAGTGTTGAAAAAGCATAGTATACATAGCAGTTCATAATATCCATTCTGTACTCAAAAATCCGCCATCTCATTTCCCACATCCACCACTGCTGGCGGCTCACCTCCAACTGCGCAACGCTACGCGCTGTTCACATCCAGCTGCCGCTGCCCAACACTACAATGGCAGACAACAATGCAAACTAGCCACAGGCTGCACGCAGCACAGCCAGTGATTTTCATACAGAGCGCTACGTAACGTTGCCAATAAGAAAATATAAACAGCCTACTTACAATATCTGCTCCTATAAGAAATTTTTCTGGCACAACCCAGTGCAATGCTGGCCGATATATTTGTCATGTATATAAAGAAACAACTGATTTTTATTTATAATAATCGGGATGACCATGAATTGGAGAAATTAGTAAATTCTTTAATTTCGGATGAATGATTGTCAAAAGTTTATTTTTATAAGAAAGATTATTAAGAGATTTCTTAAAAACATTTAAATGGGACTTCATATAACAATAGTACATATGCGCGAGGCTACCTTTACCTTTACCTTTACCGCTCCCCACGACCGGCCCAGCCAACTCGATACACCAGGCAGCTAGCTACTACGTTCGCCTACTGCCACTGCTCTTACTGCAGCCAACATTGCTATCTGCTCTGAGATTCTCTTATGGCTTACATATCGCAGGCAGCGAGTGAGCAATCCATCGAATTTACATCTGCTCAGTGCGCTAGCAACAAATTCCTTAGTCGTGGACCTCTTACAAACAGTCTCTCCTCAACAAACATTCAGCGACCGTTGCTGCCTCGGGAGCAGGCACTTGATTCATGCACCCATGTTGACTTTCGTTCCCTGGCAACGAAGAATGCCAATATCGTAACTGAACGTCCACCGAGTTGAGACAGGTGGCCCTTCCGGATGAATCACATTTTATGCTCCATCAGATCGATAGCAAATACCCTGCAACAATCGTCGGAAGATTCCACGTCGGAGGAAGGGGCGGTTACGGTCTGGAGCCTGTTTCCGTGGCATTCACTGGGCAGTCTTGTCTGGAAGGCACAGTGGATCAAGGCGAGTATACATCTATCGTTGGGACAATGTTCAAGATTACATGGGTGGTACGAAGAACACAAGGATGCGTTTGCCGTACTCTGCTGCGCACCAAACTCCTTGAATTTAAACCCTATCAAAAATCACTGTGACCACCTCAATAGAGCTGTTCGCGCCACGGATCTTCAACCGACGTACCTGGAGCAGCTGGCCATGGCAGTGGAGTCGGCGTGGCTACACATCCCTATCGACACCTACCAGTACCTCACCGACGCTCTTCCTACGTAAGTCCGCAGCTCGTGGTCTCGCGGTTGCGTTCTCGCTTCCCGAGCACGGGGTCCCGGGTTCGATTCACGGCGTGGTCAGGGATTTTCACCTGCCTCGAGATGAGTGGGTGTTCGTGTTGTCATCATTTCATCATCATTCATGAAAGTGGCGAGATTGGACTGAGCAAAGGTTGGGAATTTGTACGGGCGCTGATAACCGCGCAGTTGAGTGCCCCACAAACCAAACATCATCATCATCTTCCTACATAGCTCGCTGCGGTCCGCGCTGCAAAGGGTGATGATTCAGGCTTTTGACAGGTCGTTACATCAGTGCGACTGGATGGTGCACAACAGAGTACGAGCGAAAGGCCACTTGTTTAAACTAGCAACCACATCGGCACGAAAGCCGTCGACAGGTATCAGATTAAATGGCTTGACCCAGACGTGAGACGACACTTATTCAAACACTGCAGTGATATGCGCATATATGTCAGCATTCTCGCTCTTCCTCCAATTTTATTGTGTATATAAAAAAGACACAAGACTTAAGGTTTACAACGATCATCAGATGTGTAAGATGTAAGTATATCACCAGTGTGTCACAATTTGTGAAACTCGAACACTGAGCTGTTTCGCAGGGCCGGAAAAAAGAGTAAGCTTTATTTATAAAGGTCTGTCTTGATTACATGAACTGTACAATTCACAATTACTGGTTTTGACAATTGTCGACATCAGACAGTGGTGTGGCGAACTAAGTTCAGATAAGTAAGTAAGTAAGTAAGTAAGTAAGTAAAGTCTCGCTCTCCAGTCGTCAAGGCACCAATCGAATCCGACAGAACGCCATGTCATTCTCTGCCAATGGCGTCATTGGATACGGTACAGAGCGTCGTGTGGACAGCACACTGCTCTCCCGATCACTATTGGCTGCCTTGACTTTGCAGTCGTGACAAATCGGTCGAGTGGCTCCTCAGTTGGCCTTAGGATGCTGAGTACACCCCACCAGTCCTGCCACCAAAGAAAAATCCCTGGTAGTATCAGGAATCGTACCTGGGTCTCTAGAATGGCAGAGAGCGGCGCTGTCCACTCCACTACGGAGGTGGACTAAGTTCAGTTAGATGAAGCTATGTCTGAAAAAGCTCTAGGACTGCATAAAAAACCATAAAAAATAACAACATGGCCATACATACCATACAAATTTCTAGTATATCAGCGTCGGAATCTATAGACAAAGGTGCATAATACAGAGAATGACATTGCAACATTTTTATGGTGCTTAGGATAGTATGTGTGGCTATTACTCATGTTTTTGTTAATTAGTGTTGTATCTCGTGGATTCCTATGACATTTGTAGATTTAGCTTCATATAATTGAACTTGTTTTGTCACAAATCTGGTTTTCTATTTGTAACGGATCTGAAGAAACTCATAACTGTGAAATGTACAACTTACGTCATCAAGACGTACCTTTACAAATAAAGTGCCATAACGTGACTGTGGACTTATTTAAAGACTGTCTTAAATTGGTTAGCAAGCTTATTACCTAACATGGCAACGTCATTAACGCATTTCAAAAAATCATATACGTTACAGTTGTATGATCAGTTGAGTTTGAACAAAAGAACTGGGCTCACGTGCAAAAATCTATTCTCATCCCGACCACTGAGCGAGTCCACTGGTTCGTTGCCAAGGGGCGTTCCACACGGCTGGGTGTCGCCCGCATGCCGACCATTCGCTGATTATTTTATTCATTACTCTAGTCAGAGACTGTTGATTTTCAGCAACTGCGTTTGTCGAATCATTGGTCGCACTGATACATCCTGTTAATACCATCGTTTTCAGCCCACTAGCTGCAAGACTTTTACGAGCTGCGAACTTGTGACCGGAATCCAGCTGTTGGACTGAAGCGCCCCCACCGCGCAGTCTGCGCTCTCAACGGTGCCATCAGCATTACAGGCATTCCCTCCCCTGCCACTCTGCCTGCGCAGTTACAATGGAAGTTATTTTGTGCACACTCCAAAACTTACAAAATATTGGCACTGGAGGAACTTCTTTTTTGAGAATAAAAGTCAGAAAGCATAGTTAGGTTTATACATCCACCAATTACGTATAACAATATGATCAGTAAATCATAAACGAAAATGTAGAACTGCAAAGATAAAAAAACTGAATGTTTAATGTAATAACAACAACAAAAATTTACCTGAAATTACGAAGTACTGGTAATAAATAAATGCAAAAGAAATGCGTGTATGATGAGGAGATGGATTACTGAGATGGTTTAAGCAGTTCCTCGATAGTACATCAGTATGCAGTAGCCACAGAACGAGAAGTGGTGCGGAACTAGTTATTCCATTACTTTATTACAGTGGACCTACTCGGAACCACCAGCTCGTGTTTGTATGTAGATTTTATGGCAGGTAACAAGCAGCTCATAGAATCAGACAAAGGCTTGTGCTAGGAACCAAACTGGGAATGGTAAATCACAACGTTCTCTGTTATAGAAAGTCATTAATATGTGGAAGTAGGTGTTTCTATGAGGTTGAAATTGTCCATCCAAGGCTACATCGCAATTATTTTTCAGGTTATCGAAGATATCAGTTTCTTCCTGTAAACAAAATGAGTTCCACTTACGTTCGCGATATTTGCAGCCACCGTATTGGAAGCAGCTGCCTCTGTGTCGACGTTATGTTTCCATGAGCCGCCATCAACACTCACTCTTTCAACGCTTGTAATAAGTTCATCACCACACCATACAGCCTCTGATGACAGCACTGCCTGAATGGAAAAGCACGTACCTAAATAGTTGTCAGTATCATATGAACATATACTGCCACGAAAACAATGCAGCAACCTCGAGGTTTGTGTTCAGTGGCACTAGGGTATAATACGTGCGTAGTGAGCGACCGTAGAGTTAATGATTCACGTGTTACAGTCATCAGCGATCAGATGGCGCTCAGGAGCCCTGTATGTGCACACATTGGTTTGACTGTGCAGGAAGTAAATTTTATGAGTTTAGAGGTGAACAGTGTTTCCAACTTTCATTGTAGGGTAGAACCACGCTCCAACGACGTACGTATGCTCCTACTTAACTTTTCAGCGGGGTCACACACATAGTGCACAATCTATCAGTGGTGTGTCGCTACTTTCAACACTGGCTTGTGGAACATTCCTACATCTGTGGACCAGGTTCAAGTCGTCTGCGTAATACACACGCACGTCGTAACTGACGCAACGTGCAACCTGTGGGAGCCGACTAAACATCATCCGGGGACGAAATACTTTCTCATGTTACACCTGCTGCGTTACCAGGAACCACTGCCAACCGTCTGCTTGAAGCAATATTAAGATCACTTGTGTCTCTGGCTAAGCTACTGCTGACAGCACGACACCACCGAACATGGCTGCTCTGACGTCAGAAAAATCATTAGATGAACGTTGGCCGAAGAACCCGAGACAGAAGCCAATAGGCAGTTTGTCAACAAGTGGCCACGAAAGCCTTAACAATTTTGTATTACGCCTCTACGGGGAGGAGATTTGCAGATTGTACCGACGCCTTGACCAACGACGGAAGAGGAAAGCGCGACTGATGTCCTCTCTCGCCTTTCTGTCACGGTGCCGAGATGAATGTGCTACACCGAAGTTCTTGAGATGCAAGCACCTATTCACCACCGCCCAAGCACATAAAGAGGAAAGCCTTAAGGTAAACGGATCCTGGCTTCCCGTACTGCAGCGAACGTCCGTCGCAGGTAGCAAGAGGAGAAACGGACCGGAAATGACCGCGGAGAAGCCCTCGGACGTTGGCGCGCCAGGTACATATAGCCTGCGGCCGCGAGCTCGCCTCCAGTTCACCACCGGCAATGGAGGGTGAAGCTTTGACAATGCCAGCCACTCGTGCTGGCGAAACGTCAGAAAAATCATTAGATGAACGTTGGCCGAAGAACCCGAGACAGAAGCCAATAGGCAGTTTGTCAACAAGTGGCCACGAAAGCCTTAACAATTTTGTCGTGAAAGAGTTGACTGGACAGTGGAATGGAGCTCTGTTGTCTTCCGTGTGATACACGTGTGATAAACGTGTATGGCGTACATCTCGTGAGCTGTCTGTTCGGGAATGCATTCGCCCACAACACACTTGTTTCACTCCAAAAATTATCGTGTGGGGGGCTATCAGTAATAGCTCACAGTCACATTTGGTGTTTCTGCAGGGTAAAGTAACCTGTGTCCACTACATTGCACAACTTGATAACCCCGTCCTACAGCCATTACTTCGGCAGGAAGGTAACGTGGGTTTCCAGTAGGACTATGATGTTCACATACGACTGCTGTGACGTAACGTGAACCCGTTAACCCCGAGGCACTGCCATTTCTTGGACAGGAAGATGACGTTTCCCACCATGGCTGTGTGTGTCCATATAGGACTGCCGTGACGCAACGTGGACCTGGTGGTGGACAAAAATTGCCCCGGCCAGCAAAAAAAATGTTCAAATGGCTCTGAGCACTATGGGACTCAACATCTTAGGTCATAAGTCCCCTAGAACTTAGAACTACTTAAACCTAACTAACCTAAGGACACCACACACACCCATGCCCGAGGCAGGATTCGAACCTGCGACCGTAGCAGTCCCGCGGTTCCGGACTGCAGCGCCAGAACCGCTAGACCATCGCGGCCGGCCGGCCAGCAAGTTCACTACATCTCCCGCCAGTTGAATACGTATGGGGCATGATGAAGGGAAAACTTACTGCTTATCTAGGGCCTGCAACAACCATTGCCAAATTAATACAAAAGACACAATACGCATGCGCCAATGTTTCACAGGATGACTTTCGGTGTCTCTATTATCGTATGCATAAGAGAATATGCGCCTGCGTTGGTGAAAGATGATGGTTCAGTGTATTATTGTGACTGTTTGGGATTCATTTACTATGACGTGTGTGATTTGGTTCCTCTGAATTTTTTGTAATACAGTCCAACACAGAGAAATGATCTTGAAACTCACTTGTCAATAAAACTACCTTGACCTTGAAGGTGTTGCATTTTTTCGGGCAGTTTAGCTAGAACAATGGTTCCCAACCTGGGGTAACTACCCCCTGCGGGATAAAATTAAATTTTCTGAGCGGTAAAAACCAACCGATCTCATTCTGTTTCAATTAAGAAACTAAACTATTTTCGAAAGATCATTACTACTATCACAATTCTGTAAGACTGTAATACCGATTATATAAGTTATCAATAATTATTTTTTCTCAGTTAGTAGCGTTAATGTGATGTAGATTACTGATTTCTCACGTAGTCCACCCACTAAACACGTAGTTGTGCTTTGTCTCGTACATTGCTGATCATAGAAGTGAGAAATTCACGTAACAAATGATAAACCTCTCTGAAAATATCTTCTACAAGTTGCAGGTAGTACCTGCAGTAGTTCAGAAATTTGGGCGCTAATGACCATAGAAGTTTTGCGCCCTAAAACAAAAAAAAAAGTTCAGAAATTGCTTCATTACTGAATTAAAAACGGATAAATGAATAAACTGAGAGCAGAACACAGCAGTACCTACATAAAGGTTGCTATAGTGGTGCACAATATTATTATGTTATAATTATTATTATCATTGTTGTTGTTACTATTAGTGGTTGTGGTCACACACAAAGCATTAACAGCCTGAAGTCTTTCAATTTCTGCCAGTTCAGAAATAAGGAGTGCAGCAATGAAGTGATGTCCGAACAAAAGCGTAGTGCACGCATTTTAACTTGGTTGACTTTAAATAGAATTGCAGTGTGCAGGTCAACCAAGTGTGATAACGGAGAGGAGTAATGCAGGGGAAGTATTGTTGTAAGAAGTGTCTCCCATAGCTGTGGTTAGTTAGCTTTCTTGTTTGTGAAGCAGTTGTGGGTAGCACTTGCGATGCACCACGAATTCCTTTGTCATTCACTGTAACTTCCTCCCCCCTTCCCCCCTACCGCCCCCTTCCCCCCACATACACAAACTAAATGGTTCATATGGCTCTGGGCATGGCTAAGGTCATCAGTCCCCTAGAACTCAGAATGCTTAACCCTAACTAACCTAAAGACATCACACACATCCATGCCCGAGGCAGGATTCGATCCTGCGACCGTAGCGGTCGCGCGGTTCCAGACTGTAGCGCCTAGCACCGCTCGGCCACTCCGGCCGGCTACACCAACTAAATATCATCTATCTTTCACAATTTTAATACTGAAAGTGTTCCAAGAAAAGTTTTCATTCTAGAATTTAGTTAGGTGCTACAGTTGGTGATAATGTGGGGGAAGGTGTGGGCAACTCTTGGCACGTGGGGGTGGGGGTGGGGGGTAGGGGTTACTAGCTAATGTTTGTTTTGACTCAGGGGTAATGGTCTGAGTGAGGTTGGCAACCACTGATCTAGAAGAACGTGTGCGTAATTTTCCGAAAACGCACCTCTTGTGCACAGAAAGTATTCTTACTTCGGAAGCTCCCTTCGTATTGGCGTTACCTTTCGATTATGTTGATCACTGCTATGCTGCTGCACGTTCACACGGTATTGACTACACATTTTGTACTACAGTGTCACAATTATATACCCAAGAGGGAAAAGTAAGTGTGGAACACCAAGAAGGAAGAGCTCGGATTAGTAAGAGTGGAGTAGTCTACTCCTTCCGTTAAGTCTAAACATCGAAGAAACAGTGGTGAAATTAAAACTTTCAGGAGTGGGAATAAAATGCAGGGCGAAAGGAAATCAGTGATAAGATTCGCAGTTGACACATATATTCTTGGCGAAACTGAGGAAAATCACAAGACCTTTTGAATGGAATAAATAATCTAATGAGCACACACTGTGGATTGACAGTAAACTGACATTAGCTGTGGACAAGGTGTAGTGTGATTGGACAGGTGTTAATGCATCGTGAAGTAACGTTTATGGTACTTGAGGAAGGTGTTGTGGGAAAAAACTGTAGGGACAGACAAATTAGAATATAGGCAACAAATGATTACGTTATTGGGAATAAGAGCTGTTCTGAGATGAAGTTTGCGGAGGAGAGAAATTCCGTGTTGCGGGTAACAAAAAAGTGAGAAAAAAACGTGTGAATAAAACACATCAAAACGAGGAGGAGGAGGAGGAGGAGGAGGAGGAGTAGGAGGGGGGGGGGAGGGGGAGGAGGAATGGATCGGTAGGCGTAAATCCTAAACATTTTGAAAATACGGTCGATTAGCTAGTGAAATCCAAAAATAGGTTGTGCAATATGTGCTTGTTGAATATTTCGTGTATTTTTGACCGAAAACCTCTTTTTCCTTCTTATACCACAAGAAATTTTTTGTCTGCAAGCTCCTGTGAAATGGAGCCAATTCTGTAAACTACTTCGACATCTCCTCTCAATCCGTCCCGGTAAACCTGCATTTTCAGTTGCAGTTCAGTAAGGCGCACATTGTCTCCAGTCGTGAACAGGACATGTCAGCTGGCGTACGTCGCTCAGTCAACCAACAAACCGCGATGGGTCGTTTCTGCACCTACACCTGCATCTACCTACATACATACATAGTCCGCAAACAACCGTACAGTGCGTGGTGGAGGATACCTTGTAGCACTACTAGTCATTGTCTTTCCTATTCCATTCGCAAACAGGGTGAGGGAAAAACGACCGTCTAAACGAATGCAATACAAACCCTAATTTCTCTCACCGTATGTTGATGGTCCTGACGCCAAATGTGCATTGCAGGCAATGGATTCGTCCTGCACTCTGCCTTAAATGCCGGTTCTCTAAATTTGCGCAGTGATGCGTGTCGGAAAGAGCGTCGTTCTCGCTCCAGGGATACATATTTGAGTTCACGAAAAGTCTCTCTAACACTTGCATGCTAATCGAACATATCGGTAACAAATCTGGCACCCCGCTTCTGAATTGCTACGATATCTTCCTTTAATCCACCCTGGTGCGAATCCCGAACATTTGAACAGTACTCAAGTAGGAGTCGCACTAACATTCCATACGCCGTTTCCCTTACTGATGAGCTACACCTCCCCAAAATCGTACCGATATAACTAAGCATTCCCGATATAACTAAGCCTTCCCTACTACCAGCCTAAAGTGCTCATCCCATTTCACATCGACATGGGACGTTCCGCGTAGGTATTTCATCGAAGTGACTATACTAAGCTGCACCCTACTAATGCTAAGTTCGTAAGTTACAGGACTATTTTTCCTACTCATCCATACCATAGTCAGGCAGCAGTTAGAGTTGACGGTAAATTGAGTTCATGGTTCAGATTAGTTTCAGGGGTAAGACAAGGCTGCAACCAACCTGTCTCCACTGTTGTTCATATTATTTATGGATCATATGTTGAAAACAATAGACTGGCTGGGTGAGATTAAGATATGTGAACACAAAATAAGCAGTCTTACATATGCGGATGACTTAGTTGTGATGGCAGATTCGATTGAAAGTTTGCAAAGTAATATTTCAGAGCTAGATCAGAAATGTAAGGACTATGGTATGAAGATTAGCATCTCCAAAACGAAAGTAATGTCAGTAGGAAAGAAATATAAACGGATTGAGTGCCAAATAGGAGGAACGAAGTTAGAACAGGTGGACGGTTTCAAGTACTTAGGATGCATATTCTCACAGGATGGCAACATAGTGAAAGAACTGGAAGCGAGGTGTAGCAATGCTAATGCAGTGAGCGCTCAGCTACGATCTACTCTCTTCCGCAAGAAGGAAGTCAGTACCAAGACTAAGTTATCTGTGCACCGTTCAATCTTTCGACCAACTTTGTTGTATGGGAGCGAAAGCTGGGTGGATTCAGGTTACCTTATCAACAGGGTTGAGGTTACGGGTATGAAAGTAGCTAGGATGATTGCAGGTACTAGTAGATGGGAGCAATGGCAGGAGGGTGTCCACAATGAGGAAATCAAAGAAAAACTGGGAATGAACTCTATAGATGTAGTAGTCAGGGCGAACAGGCTTAGATGGTGGGGTCATGTTACACGCATGGGAGAAGCAAGGTTACCCAAGAGACTCATGGATTCAGCAGTAGAGGGTAGGAGGAGTCGGGGCAGACCGAGGAGAAGCTACCTGGATTCGGTTAAGAATGATTTTGAAGTAATAGGTTTAACATCAGAAGAGGCACCAATGTTAGCACTGAATAGGGGATCATGGAGGAACTGTATAAGGGGGGCTATGCTCCAGACTGAACGCTGAAAGGCATAATCAGTCTTAAATGATGATGATGATGATGATGATGATGATGATGATGATGATGATCCATACCAAAATACATTTTTATAAATTCAGAGAAAGGTGCCATTCATCACGCCAGCAAGGAATTTTATCCACGTCATCTTAAAGATTCCCACGGTCACTTCTAAGCCATCTTGTAGATTCCTACAGTCACTCAACTACGACAGCTTCCCGTACACCGCAGCGTCACCAGCAGACAGCCGCACCGGGTGAAATGTTTACCGGAAATCCACGAATATCGTATCTGCCTGTTACGCTCCTTTCTTGGTTTGTAGCATATCATGTGATGGAAGAGCAAGCTCAGTCTGACGCTAGAGATGCTTTCTACATCCGTGCCAATTTATGGACAAACGTTTGTACCTCAAGGAAAGCTTACACTGTACGCATGCTGCCACTTGGTGGGCAGAGGTTGTCACCACTACAAGTCGACCACGGGAGCGTCATTCAAGTTACTGCCCCTCTGTGAACAAAAAAAGCACTGAATATCTGCCACATCCTCCTCCACAAACAAACAAACAAACGCCAAGGGTGAGCCAAGCATGTTATGATGCAAGAGTGTACAGACAGAGTACTGAATATTAATAAACGAAATATTTTGATGTAAGGTATATGTGCCTACATGAGAATGCCACAGATCTGTTGCTGCCTCAATCCATACCGTAGCCGACCGTCCCCACATTATGAATTTCTCTTCTGGACCTCAGTGATATAACGTCCTCCTCACTGACAAATCCAGACCGTCTGACAGCTGAAAATCGACGTAGAAGAACGTGGAAAGCGCCGTATACCAACGCACATCTCAGCCACGTTGTCGCAAGGTTCAGCGATGAGGACGGCCAGTCTTTTTTTTGGATTCATGATTTACTGTCCGCCTATGTAGGGTAATATGAGAGCTTGTAAGTATTGGGATAGTAATCTTCAACCTCTTGTCAACGTATACACTCAACATCTCGGTGATGGCCTCTTCTTTCAATATAACAATGCACGAGCACATGGTACCGATCGTCGTGGGTGCAGGAATCAGTCAAATGGAGTGGCCTGCCCATCTTCTGACATGAAACTGACTGGGTAGCCTTGGGACCAGTTGTAACTTACAGCGCGTCGTCCTCAGACAGTTACGACTTCAGGATAGCCGACGTCGAAGTGTGCAACAGGCTTCAGCAGTGACCTCTCGAGCACCCTGTGCGCAGCACGCCAAGGATGAGCCAAGCATGTTATGATGCAAGAGTGTACAGAGTGTACTGAATATTAATAAACGAAATATTTTGATGTAAGGTATATGTACATCAGCTGCTACAATTTAGGTTATTGTTCTCTTTGTATTTCATACTATTTGTGTGTTTTAATTTCATAAGGCTTCTTTTTCCATTCTCTGCTTCCCTTGAATCTAAGACCACACATGTTTGATGATACCAGGTAGATATAATTAAAGTGCAGCTACTCACGGAGAACTACTGTGGGCTGTAATTACCATATGTCAGTGAAACTTTATATACAGGGTGTTACAAAAAGGTACGGCCAAACTTTCAGGAAACATTCCTCACACACAAATATAGAAAAGATGTTATGTGGACATGGTTCCGGAAACGCTTAATTTCCATGTTAGAGCTCATTTTAGTTTCGTCAGTATGTACTGTGCTTCCTCGATTCACCGCCAGTTGGCCCAATTGAAGGAAGTTAATGTTGACTTCGGTGCTTGTGTTTACATGCGACTCATTGCTCTACAGTACCAGCATCTAGCACATCAGTACGTAGCATCAACAGGTTAGTGTTCATCACGAACGTGGTTTTGCAGTCAGTGCAATGTTTACAAATGCGGAATTGGCGCGGTACGTTTGTATCGAGACAGATTTCCAGAACGAAGGTCTCCCGACACGAAGACGTTCGAAGCAATTGATCGGCGTCTTAGGTAGCACGGAACATTCCAGCCTATGACTCGCGACTGGGGAAGACCTAGAACGACGAGGACACCTGCAATGGACGAGGCAGTTCTTCGTGCAGTTGACGATAACCGTAATGTCAGCGTCAGAGAAGTTGCTGCTGTACAAGGTAACGTTGACCACGTCACTGTATGGAGAGTGCTACGGGAGAACCAGTTGTTTCCGTACCATGTACAGGCACTATCAGCAGCTGATTGGGCCCCACGGGTACACTTCTGCGAATGGTTCATCCAACAATGTGTCAATCCTCATTTCACTGCAAATGTTCTCTTTACGGATGAGGCTTCATTCCGACGTGATCAAATTGTAAATTTTCACAATCAACATGTGTGGGCTGACGAGAATCCGCACTCAGTTGTGCAATCACGTCATCAACACAGATTTTCTGTGAACGTTTGGGCAGGCAATGTTGGTGATGTCTTGATTGGGCCCCATGTTCTTCCACCTAAGCTCAATGGAGCACGTTATCATGATTTCATACGGGATACTCTACCTGTGCTGCTAGAACATGTGCCTTTACAAGTACGACACAACATGTGGTTCATGCACGATGGAGCTCCTGCACATTTCAGTCGAAGTGCTCGTACGCTTCTCAACAACGGATTCGGTGACCGATGGGTTGGTAGAGGCGGACCAATTCCATGGCCTCCACGCTCTCCTGACCTCAACCCTCTTGACTTTCATTTATGGGGGCATTTGAAAGCTCTTGTCTATGCAAACCCTTTACCAAATGTAGAGACTCTTCGTGCTCGTATTGTGGACGGCTGTGATACAATACGCCATTCTCCAGGGCTGCATCAGCGCATCAGGGATTCCATGCGACGGAGGGTGGATGCATGTATCATCGCTAACGGAGGACATTTTGAACATTTCCTGTAACAAAGTGTTTGAAGTCACGCTGGTACGTTCTGTTGCTGTGTGTTTCCATTCCATGATTAATGTGATTTGAAGAGAAATAATAAAATGAGCTCGAACATGGAAAGTAAGCTTTCCGGACACATGTCCACATAACATATTTTCTTTCTTTGTGTGTGAGGAATGTTTCCTGAAAGTTTGGTCGTACCATTCTGTAACACCCTGTGTATGGTAATGCATTAATGGGGAACCGATTTACGCTGGAAAAAAAATAGTTGCAACTTAGGTCACCAGGAACAAATCTGGCGCTGTAAGCATCTCCTCCACGTCTCAGATGCTCATATTGAACAAACAGTGTAAGCACTTGTTTGGCCTTTTCTGTGCCACATCTTGTTCCTAATCCGTTAAATACAAACATTTCTGTAAGTGTTTCTTGCATTCACAGCGCCAGTTCGAACGTGGTGGCCAAAACGTAAACAATCTTTTTCCTAGTTTACACTGGTTCTGCATTGGCGCATTAGAATATCTGTCAACTTTCGCTGCCATACGATAGTTAAAGTTCACACTCTCCCTCTGTAATTGAACTTTACCTACAACAACCCGCTACGTTAGTAATGCAAAAGTTCGGCTGTTGACGTCATGCTGTAGCTGACCCGAGCTGTCTGCCTACGCTCCCTGAGCGGCGAGAGTGCACCGCGGGTGTGCCTAGCACGCGGCGACCAGCGAGTGCCGTGTCGCTGGCACGCGAGCTCGCAGTGCCACCTGTTGCTGGACACGGACACTGCAGACAGCTGCCAGACGGCCGCCAGGGAGCGAGCGTGACCGTGCAGCCGGGGACCGGGGATTCCCACAGCAGGGGAGCCACCCCACCACGGATCACGTGCCACAAATCCTGTCACGTGGCGAGGAGTGACCGGCACGGCTAGAATGAAATGACATAGCGCATAAAATGCACATGTTCCATAGTGCGAAATACCAGCTATTGCATTACCAACGCATAGTTTGCTCCTTTGTCATGTTGTGAGGTTCGCTATTTACAGTAACACGAAATTTTTTTGCTGCCACGATGGTGCACCTATAATGAGGTTGGACGAAAATATGGAAACTCCAGAACAACACATTACCAGGCCTAATACGGTATAGGAGAACCTTAGCGTTCAAAACGGCTTCCAATCATCTGGGAATTGGTAAATACAGATCCTGTGTGTTTTTTCAAGGGACTCTCATACCCTTCTTCCTGTAAAATAGTGGCAAATTCAAATGATGGGGATGGATAGCAATCACGCAAACTTCATTCCAAACTCGACCACAAAGACTCATTAATACTGAGATTTGGTGACTGTCGTAGCCAGTTGAGATCCGATACTTCATCCCCGTGCAGACAAAACCAATCTTGGATGATGCAGTCTGTAAAAATCCGTCCGGTCGGAGCACACTTTCACCTTCAAATAGCCACACAGATACAAGTCTGTCGCGGTTAAACCAGGCGAGCGAGGCGACCATTCGACACGGATGATAATCAGATCAAAACGGATTACGCGACGAATGGAAGTCAGTGAAACGTTTAGCGTTTGGGCACGTTTCCGTAACGACGAGGTTTCGCCTGCAAACTACTGCACACACACATTTGGTAATCTCTGGAGTTCGATCGATTCTCCGAGAGCCCGTTACCTTTCGATTTGATGCACTGGCAGTTGAACTGAGGTTTTCTACCCAGTACAGTATTGTTCCACTACCAGGAACTGGATATTACGGCTGAATCTGCGAATGCACGTTGCAAGTGCTCTACAAATCCGCGGTAGAGCAAAAACAGCACCCCGCCGCGAATGCGCGATGTTGTTTCGATCAGTATGACATGATTACTGACTCGCGTATGGGACGAAATTCGCATTTCGCACTACCAATACACAGGGCCACCGTCGCTGTAACTTGATTTTAGCAGGTGTAATTAAAATGTGAAATTCTCAAAACACTGTGAAACGCCTTTACAACAGCGCAAGCTGCAGGCTTGGCTAGCATCACCGCTTATTTTCAACCACTCATTTCTCGCTGTGTTTCCATTCTTTTGTCCAACACTTGTAAGTCATTACGTCGTGAAATTCATTGTGAAAAAAGGTATTTATTTCCCCGAATTACCAAAAGACGTAATGAAGAATCTAGATAGAATGATCTTCTTGTCACGATCACGAAGCGAACTGCCATCTGCCAGCGTTACAATATATTGTAACGTTTAGGAGAAAGCAACTCAACCGGTAAGAATCACAGTTCGTAGATGTAACAAAGAAGGCATCTTCTTTCCAACCACGTAGAAGTAAGTAGCGAAAATGTAGACGGTACTGAGGTTCTTATATGGCACAAAACGTCGTTCGTACACCTCCCAAACCGGCTTATTCTCAAAGGACAAATAAATTACCAACGGGATGACACAACGTTAACTGATCTGATAAAAGTATACTTTCCTTGACACGTGTGAGTCTCACCATTATCTCCGTTAATGACAAAAGTTACAGAAACGAATTAAAATTATTACCGCGGCGGGGGCATCAACGCAGGCCTCCTGCTTACTAGGCATATGTGTCAGCCATTACCCCACCACAGCAGTACAGCTGCCACAGACGTGTAACCTGTGCTGCTCTCGTGGTGCAAGCGGCAGCACATTTGTCTAACAAACAGGATACTCAAGGCTCGGCGGGGGTACAAATTTTAGTTTATTCCTTCGCTTCTATCATTGTCGTTAAGTCGTTAAGTCTCAACCTGAAGAAAACGTGATTAATGTGTGGAAAATGCGTCTCAGGAATAAATTTATTAATAGAAGGTCAGAGAAATGCAAAGTGAATGGCACACTATTTGAAAAAAAAGGAAAAAAAAAGATTAACGACTGAAGCTCAACGAGTATTTTATATCAGATGTAGTTGGATTATTTAAAAACTGGCTTTCAAAAAGCTACTGGCAACATAGCGATGCCAAAGGTAAATTTATATGTAATATGGTACATATTTGAGGAGTCTTAAGACTTCTTTTAAGGATATGAATGAATTTACAATGGAAAACAATAGTGACAGATGAAACTTCCTGGCAGATTAAAACTGTGTGCCCGACCGAGACTCGGTCGGGCACACAGTTTTAATCTGCCAGGAAGTTTCATATCAGCGCACACTCCGCTGCAGAGTGAAAATTTCATTCTGGAAACATACCCCAGGCTGTGGCTGAGCCATTTCTCCGCAATATCCTTTCTTTCAGGAGTGCTAGTTCTGCAAGTTTCGAAGGAGAGCTTCTGTAAAGTTTGGAACGTAGGAGACGAGATACCGGCAGAAGTAAAGCTGTGAGTATCGGACGTGAGTCGTGCTTCGGTAGCTCAGATGGTAGAGCACTTGCCCGCGAAAGGCAAAGGTCCCGAGTTCGAGTCTCTGTCGGGCACACAGTTTTAATCTGCCAGGAAGTTTCGTATCAGCGCACACTCCAGAGTGAAAATTTCATTCTGGAATAGTGACTGATGATTACCATCATAAACTCCTATTTTGGAAAATAAGTGGAAGAAACTATTCACGTAACGCTTGATTATTTGAGGAGACACGGTGGGTCTCTGGACAAAGTAATGAGAAAATATACACTCGTCATACAAATAGAACAAGTACGCCCCAAACTGAACGTTCGTTGTATTTAATCTCTACTAGCTAGCTACGGCCATTAAGTTGTTGTAATAATGCCATATCTGTGTAATGTTAATGCGATAAATCAAGTTTGGTCTAAAGTGAAAGCATATGTCAAAACACCCAATACAGGTTGTGACATGTCGTTCAAAACAGTGCAGGAACTTGTACAGAAGGGTCTCGTTTGTGTCGCTGAATAGCAGAAAATTGTTACTGACTAAGAGATGGAATTATGGACGACATCGTAGACTGTTACACGGAGTGTGGGCTACCTAGTTATCAGCATATGGACCTATAACTCAGCGTAGCCAACCCTAAAAATACGTTAAAGTGAGTGATATCTGAATGAAGTCACAATTCCCGGCTGCAGCCTCGCACTCACTCGTGGTTGATAAAACCAGTTAGATTTTTGAAAGAATAATTAGTGGGATACTGAATGCCTGAAATCGATTGTAGTTTGTGGAAAAAACAATTAACTTCACACCTCATTTTGTTCCAATAAGGACATATAAAACGCCAAACATTGTTTTCATTAGATCGACGTCGCTCCACGAATGTACGTGTCACTTATAAACAAAAGTATCAGTGGAAAAGAAAGTCTTTTTTCGAATTACGTTTAACAAAAGCAGACTTTGAACTTCAATACTAGTAAACAGACTCAACGGTTTCGGTTCGCTCATTATTTAAAGGGACGTTTTAACACAGTTAAACTCAAGGCTGTTACACTGTCCCATCACGTTAATGTGAACACATGTCAAAAGCGAGAATGATCGACTTATCCAGTGTCGACTTTGGAGGTTCTGGAAAGTACCAACAGGGATGTGGAGCCCTGTCGACATCAGTGGCTTGGCCAGCTAAGCTAGATTTCTCTGTTGAGCTCCTTGTCACAAACAGCCTGACCAAACTGGTCCCACAAATTCTCGATTGAGTTTAAATCCGGGGATTTTGGCAGAGAGGGGAGTATGGTAAACTCAAGTGGTGGAACAAAGTGATCGTCACTCCACTTTCCATTGTTGCCAGAATTATCCAAGTTGGAGGCGATGATGTAATCAAAATGGCGGCCTGTAGATGTGGAAACAGCACATGACGTCATCTAGGATGGAGCCTGTGACATCATCCAAGATGGATGATTTTGGCAGGAAGTTTGAATTTTGGTGACAAAGAAAGGTCAATTGGGTTATCTCTACTGACCTCAGAAAATGGCACGAAAGAAAAGGCAGTTGGGCTACCTCAACTAACCTCTTCCGAGGAAATGGTGGGAAGAGGCCTCGACGTTATCTGGACATAAGTCTATTTTCAGTCCTTATTTAGACAGTTAGAGGCAGTACCACCATCAAGTGTAGTCGCCATGGGGGCTGGAGTCAAACACACCTCGTACACAGTACTGCCACCACTGGTCACTGACATCCATTCCCTGACATAATCCAAATTGGCAGGAGGACATGGATGGCAATACTTAGGTCTCGACAGAGTCTGGAGTCCAACTGACCTAGTACACAGTACTGCCACCAGAGGATACTGTCATCCATCACATAATCCGAGATGGTGGTCTGGGGTGGGGGGAAATGGCAGGAAACAGTGTGGTTACCATGGAGTTCAGAGTGCATCTGACCCAGTATACAGTACTGTCACCAGAAGGGACTGTCGTCCATTCTGTGATGTAAACAAAGATGGTGAAAAACAGTGTGTCTGCCACAATTTCCGGGCCTAGTACACAGTACTGCAACAAGACGGAGCTGTCGTCCATTCTGTGATGTAGCCCAAGATGGCGGTGTAGAGGTGGGTTTGTAGAGAAATAGTTTACAGTCTATATTTGTTACACTGATACAAACACCCGAGCTTTCATGCTTGGGGTCACAATACACAGTCTGCAGACCTGCAAACTACTTGTATATAATTCACTAGAGTGATGTACAGAAACACAAATAACTCGTAAATTACCCAAGTAATTCATGTAAAATGCTCAGCAGACACACTACCCATAAAGTGTCCATATAACGCATAGCACAGGCTACAGACCTGCTCATGTAATAATGCATCAGACATGCAAACATCTGTGCACAGGCACTGCCCACCACCCCCTGTCCACTGGACAGCACAGGACGCTACTGCACATGCTCCCGTAAGTCGCGATGCACCGGCAGCCCCCATGAAGTGATGCACAGCTGCCCATTGATGTCCTGCAAGCATGAGGTGGCGACATCCCTTTCATACTTGGTGCACGAGAAATTCCTCTCGAAATACGTGTTCACCTAGTCACCATTTCTGATGCAACCAGATGGGCACGAAGACCTATTTGCAGAACGTGTCGATGCCAGTGTGAGACATCACTAGATGCAAGCCACTGTGAGCCATTACTCTCACTCTGCGGCCAATGGCTTGTGAAAGTTCTTGGGGTGTTATATTGATGTCACATGTCTATCTAAATACGCACCAAGTCATCCTCTGGGCCACACACGCGTGTGTTTACCACTGCTGGCGCGATGACACATAGCTGCAGTGTGGATCCAGCACTGAGAGGATTGGAATATCTATCTAGGCATTTGACCTGCATCCCAGCTATGTATTATCGCGCCAACAATGGTGAACACACATGCATGCATCCCAGAGCATGACTTGGTGCTTATTTAGACAGACATATGACGTCAGTATAACACTTCAAGAACTTTCAGGTGGCGTCAGGTGCAGAATGAGAGTACTGGCTCGCACTGGCTTGCATCCAGCAGTGGCTTGTGGCAGCATCAACACGCTCTGAAAATAGCTCTCCACTCCCATCCGGTCACGTCAGGAATGGTGCCTAGGTGAGAACATATTTTGAGAGGATTTTCTCTGGTACCAAGAATGAAAGAGAAAGTATGACAGAGATGTCAACACCTCATGATGGCAGGACTCGAACGGGCAGCTGTGAATCACTTTGCCGGGGCTGCTAGTGCATCCTGACTTCTGAGAGCATGTGCAGTAGTGTCCTGTGCTGTCCAGTCGACAGGGGATGGCAGGCAGTGCCTGCGCTCCTTGTTTGTGTGTCTGTTGCATTATTATGTGAGCAGGTCTGTAAGCTGTGCTACGCATTATTTGGACAGTTTAAGGGTAGTGAGACCGTCTGCTGAGTGTTTTACATGCCTTACTTGGGTAATTTACAAGTTATTTGTGTATCTGTACATCAGTCTGATGAATTATTTACAAGTGGTTTGCAGGTCATCAGACTGTGTAATGTGACCCCAAGCACAAAAGGGTGAGAGTTTTGTATCAGTGTAATAAATATAGACTGGAAATTATTTCTCTATAAAGCCATCTCCAGACTGCCATTGTGAATTACATCATGGAACAGACGACAGCACCCTCTGGTTGTGGTACTGTGTACTAGGCCCAGACCTTGTGGTGAACACACTGTTTCCCACCATCTTCGTTTATATCAGGGAATGGATTACAGTGGCCTCTGGTGGTGGTACTGTGTACTAGGTCAGTTGGACCCTGGACCCCATGGTGACCCCACTGTTCCCCACCATTTTCCCCCACCCAGACCGCACCATCTGGTGGCAGTACTGTATGTTATAACAGTTGCAATCCGAAGACCCTGGCCACCACACTGTTCCACTCCATTTCCCCCAGCCATCTTGCATTACTTCACAGAATGGATGACAGTAACTTCTGGTGGCAGTACTGTGTACTAGGTCAGTTTAACTCCAGAACCCCATGGCGACTACACTTGAAGGTGGTTCTGCCGCTGGCTGTTTAAATAAGGACTGAAAATACAGACTTATAACCAACTCAGGTCCCCTTCCACGATTTCCTAGGATGAGGTTAGTGGAGGTAGCCCAACTGCCAATTTTCTCATGCCATTTTCTTAGGACAGCCCCATTAACCTTTCTTTGCCGCCAAAATTCAAACTTCTCATCACTTCCTAGGAAGAGGTGGTGGTTCAAAGGTTAGTGAGGTAGCCCATGTGACCTATCTTCCCACCATTTTATTAGGTTGGTGAAGATGTGTTGCAGTGTCCTGATGGAATTCGAGCTAACGAACATTTTCTGGGGGGATGGAGGCAGGGGAGGGGTGGGTTAGTGGTTATAGCCCAATTGACCTATCTTCCTACCATAATCAGCCATCTTGGATGACATCACAGCCGCCATCTTGGATGTTGTCATCGCCGCCATCTTAGATACATCTGGCAACAATGGAGAGTAGAGTGAAAACCGCTTTGTCACACTACTAACTCATCCTGGTGGTATTCGAACTATAAACGTACACTGCGAATTGTCTAGTATGTGCATGGTCCTGCTGGTAGATCATACTCTGCTGATAAAAAAGAAAACCGCATGTAGAGGTGGGCATGATTACCAAGGATAGATGCAACTAGTGTTGATTCATTGTTCGTTCCCGACTGGCGAGATCTGTAAGGAAATGCCCTCCTGCCTGATCCTTTCTGACGATTGTTGTGGGATATTTACTTTCAGACGTTTCACGCCAACAGCCATCTGTCTGATGGAGTATAAAACTGATTCATCTGAAAACGTCACATGTCGCCACTCAGTGGACGTCCAGTTGTGAAAATTCCGTCCCTCATCGTCGATGAATAGCAGTCAGCATGGGTGCCAATACGCAGCAACGATCGCTGAAAAGTCGTTGAGGAGACACTGTTGATAACCCTTTGGTTCATCTGGGATATGAAATGCTCAATAGTTGTAAATCTATTCGCCCGTACACGTCTCCACAACCGTCGTGTACTCTTTCATCCCTGGACTGTGGTGCACCCCAGTTGCCCTGGCGCCAGTTTTAGACAGCATTGTGCACGGTAGCATGGGATCAGCTCACAAAGTTAACTATTTTGGAAATGTTTCCATCCTTCGCCCATTAGCCAAGCACGATGCCCTTTTGGACCGCGGATGAATCTCTCCGTTTCCATGTTACGACAACGATTTCACTCTCTTCCGCGTTCCCAGAAATGCACTCTACATATCCTCCAAAGGGTATTGCTTCCATCTGTGAGTGCTTATTCGACACTGACGTCGAACATAGGCAGTGGTCAGATAATGCAAATGGACCTTGTATAACTAGAATCATTAGTGTGATGTGTAGAATCAAAGAAATTAGCCAGTAAGATTATTTAAAACTTTCATTTTAAGGTTGATTATTTTGGAGAGTATTGTGTATGTTTTAGTTTCTTGGTTGAAACATTCCTCGCCTTATTTTGCATTTGCTTAACAAACGTGTTTACTTATTGAAATCACCTGGCAGATTAAAACTTTGTGCCAGACTGATACTGACTGCAATAGATGACTATTTTAATTGAAATATGAATATATAATTACGAATCTCAGTTTATTAAAAAAAATTGTCGTTCATAGCGATGTTAACAAAGCTTGATGAGCATCATAATGATCTCAATTATTTTCATTTTTTAATTCATCAATTTATGAAACTAAAATTATTTGCTGTGGAATATAAGACATAGACTTCAAATTGGAAAATTACTGTAAGATAATATTTTTGCGGATAGTCTAGCGGTTAGTGTCACTGCCTTTGGTGCAGAAGAACCCGGGTTCGCTTCCCTTAACCTGCTCAGGTATTTTTCCGGAGGTAGGGAGGTCTGCAGTGGGGTCACTCTGGCTGCTTGAATAAAGAAGCAGTGGCGTCATCAGGATTCATTAACTAGATAGAACACCCGCAGGAAGGATTGGCGACATCGTGAGCACACGTCCCACGATCAGGGATCACTTCGTCATACTTCCCTGTAGGGAGCAATCAGTCTAATCCACTAGTGATGTTTACTTAGTTTGATGTTTAGGTACCACAAAACTTCTCATGTTACGATCTCCACCACAGGCACAGACTGGTTTCGTAATTAACGTGGAGTCAAGATGGTAGCGGACGCGGCTACAGTAGCAACAGTGTGAGGAAAAATGTGGATAATTTCCTTGCCGCAGGGGTCCTTGTATAAAAAAGGTAGGTGATCGATGTTTACAGTTTTTAGGCTACGGCATCCTTGTGAACTTACTGTCGACGCTGTACCGCGACTTACTGTGGCGCGGCCGTAGTAACCAGCTGGCGCGGGTACTGCCGGCCACACGCATGGTCACATACGTCCCATATGTAGGCGTTTCAGGCCCTACGACTTTCTGCTCTCATCTCGCAGAGCATCCACATCACGCACAGTGTTGGAGATACAGTCAGGGGCAATGTGTGTGGTTAGACCTATTAGTACTCGTTTCAAAAGCAGCTAGCCATCGAACGAATAATGTATTCAACTTGGCGTAGCTGCAATTATGGCATTTAAACCATGGCCAGACGTCCCGTTGAGTTATGAATTTATAAGAGTTCTACGCGATGCATCATGAGTGATTTTTATAATGTTCATGGGTGATTTAACCTCGTCCATATCCAGTTACATGTAGTTTGGGTTCAAATTAACTTCGTTTTTTTTCGGGGGGGGGGGGGGGGTGCTGGGATGGGGGAGACTGTGCCATTAGTGTATTCGTCTTACGAAGTTGACGAGAAAAGAAAGTTTCCTCGAGATATGGTTTGAGTGAAAACTGTAGCAACAGTATGGCAGGTAGCGTAGAGTGTTCCACGAAATGTTTATGCAAAATTTTGCGTTCATTTTGTCGTAAATAACAACTAAGTGGTTCAGTTGAACAACGATCCACAGCAACTGAAGAACAGGACAAACATTGTTAGGCATTTCAATCTGTTGTGGTCTGTGAGGGAAGTACTTTCTTCATGCAGTTTGGGGCACCAACACGGAAAATGTACAAGAGCGTGCACAAGTTCTTTATGAAATTATTAATAGTTTGTGGTCACCATATATATATATATTTCCAGAAAATGATAAATACCATGTAACGTGAGGGTTTGTACACTAAAACTGCATTATTTTCATTAGAATCTTTTAGCTTTATTACAAAAAAATACACCCGATGCAAAAAAATGAATTCTCGAAATCAGAAAGTACATATGCTCTGAAACAGTTTCTAGGTCCATTTTTCAATCTCCATCCCCAGTGTTAGAACCTGAAATGTTTAACAAATTACAGTTGTGTCTGTGAGTGAGTATCTGTAACTCATTTCGTCTGATTTAAATAAAACTGATCTTTATGTTGAGCTGTTATCATTTACGCACTGTTAAATAATGTTCAGTACAGAAACACATTTCACTGACGCTGACAACAAGAACACATCTCACTAGGATTGCGCAGTTAAGCAGTTGTGTCTGATGTCGAGTACACAAACGCAACAGACGTATAATGAATATAAAAGCACAAAGGACTGATAATAAATAAATCTGGGTATAGTGAATATATTTCTGATTATAATGAATATTTAAATTAAAAGGAATTATCTTCCCGTAATTTAGACATTAATGTTCTCTCGGGTAATGTTTCAGATTGCACAAGATCACCATATTATCTGCTCTATTGTTCTGTATCCAGCCAGACTTTAAAATTTCTTATAACTTTTTTTTGAGTTAGCGGACAGATTTCCACCTACCCATGATCTTTGTCGTGGTTACTGAAAGCTGAAACAAAGCAATGCTGTGCTTTGAATTGTAACCAGTAATCGTCCGATGATCTGCCTTGGTTCTGACCACCTAAGATTTTGTGTCATTTTACCTAACTATTTCCTTATTATTATGGGTTAATATAGAGACAGAAACTGTGGCTTTACAAAAAGCAATCGACGCTGCAGAAATATATAGCATCTGGTGGACAAGTACGACACAAATCTTCAATACAGGTTAGTAAAACACAGGTGGAGGAAGACATGAGTGGATCATTTGCACGAAGAAAAGTTTACACACGCATTTCAACCTAAATGCACGCGTGTTCGTAACATCTCGCCCATCGTTCACCCCAGGACAAAGTATTCAGGAAAAAGGCAAATCTCTAACCAAAACTCACGATGTCTGTTTATTCCTTAGATTCTATGTGCCAAAAATGTAAGGCGGCGCTTCAAACTCTGTGGGATTCTACATATACTTGCCAAGAGGGCATTGGTTTCCTAGAGTTAACGGAAGAACACCCTGAAGATGACTCAAATAACCATAAATTCAGACACCAATTAAGAGAGGATTCTTGTCTTATAGAAGCTACGACAGTTCTGACCTCATTAATCACGACCTTGTAAGACAAACTACTTGCGGCTCAACAACCACTACGTGGCACGCCAAATCTCGAATTTACCAGTTTCTCCTCTCTAAAGAATTATGGGTACACCACACATTTAGACACAGGAATTTCCCAAGTATTTACGAGATACGCTTCAAGCGACCACAATAATAGCTTATCAACTCACACGCAGGAACGTCACGAACTCCAAACAATGTCTTGGCACGCTAATTTACGAAACCTAGTTGTTGATCGAATATCTCAGTTTCTGCAGTTTAAGTGACAGGAATTTGTACTTTGTGTATATTGTTTTGATGTTTATTCAATAACCTAGAAAATTAAGTGATTGTAGCACTGATTGCGTGGGTGCAATAAGAGCAAGTAGGTTTTTCTCGTAAAGTGATAGCTTATAGACATTGTAAGTGATAGAGAAATATTTTCCCTAATGTGAACACCTGCCCTATAAATCGATTGTGTGAATAAGTGTTGAATTCTCGATGTTTCCTTTGACCAATGTCACGCGTTGTATCTTCAGATAAATGCACTCAGCGTCAAATATATGATTTCATGATGCCTTCTTTTCTCCCTACACGATATAGAATTTATTTTGTTTCCTGCTCGTGTGTAAATTGTGGATTCGGTTCATGAATGTTGGGCTCATTGTTTGAGAATTAGAAGGCGGTAGTTTTTGGTCTTTGCTTGAAACAGACCTCCGCTACAGACGCAATTTTGGTGTATAGCGCAGCCACATATCGGAACGTCATGAAACTATTCGAATTTACTGATGGGCTGTCTTTTCTAACGCTGAAGAAATTATTGTGTGTGTAGTAGGCACCTCACTCTTCTTGTCCATGAACGAGGGGCATCCAATAAGTATTTTTTGAGAAAGCACGTTGGTTTCACTCTGGATTCCAATTCACCGTATTATTCCCCACTCTTTTGGCTACAAAACCCTGTTTTCCAACATAATCTGTGATCAATGCGACGGCCTTACGTCACCTTACTGGGAGGGCCTGTATCCCGAAATGTTACCACTCTATTGTTCGATATCGGAGCCAACGTCTTGTAACGTGCTTTCTGCGGAGTGCATCCTTCATTGGACCAAACAAATGGAAGTCAGAATGTGCGAGATCCGAACTGTAAGGTGGATGAAAAAGAACAGGACAGTGAAGTTTTATGAACTCCTCTCGGGTACCAGGCCTTCGTTGTGATGGAGAAGTTCGTTAGTGTCGCCTAGAATGGGAGTGTTCTCACGTTCCAACACTGCAGAAGACACTGTTAAGCGTGGGTGGCCGACACGCGGAGATCGAACAGGTTTGCGCGACCTTATTGAGGTGACGAGAGGCGCCTCCCCCAAGCGACTCACTGTGCTTTCGTTCACTCTCAGGCCACCGTAGACACTCTGCAAGATCCTATGAATATCTGCGGTGCTCTGGTTTTCTGCAAAAACAAACTCAGTGACAGATATTTGCTTGAAACACACCTCCGCTACAGACGCAATTTTGAAGAATATGTACAGCGCCGCCGTGTATCGGAACGCCATGAAACTGTAGGTGCGGAAGTTGGAGGATTCGACGATGATCCACAAGAAATTCTGCATTTCTTCAGCCGAAATCGGCCGAGCAAACATTATGTTGCATTGCTTATTGAATGCCCCTTGCATCTCCGCCTCAGATAGTATAACTTATGGCATCATAAGATCCTTCTACCTCGATTTTCCTGACGTGTGAGTAGTACATACCTATCCTTATTACTTGTACGATATACCGCGAACTGCCAAATACGTGTAACGTACAGTAGTTTCAGTTAGCGAATATCGTTAATTGAATGAATGTTTGAGGTTCTTTTAGTTAGAAATAGAAACAATGTAATGAGATACGGGATTCCGTTACAGAGAATATGTCGATATTTTCTTTCATTGTTTCACTGGCTACGCATTTCGTCTAATCCAATCCTGGATGTAAGGCATAAATGTTGTTTCTGTTACGCTTGAGATCGGAGGAATTATGCCGAGAAAATAATTTGGTCTGCTTAGTTACGTCTAAGACAGAGCAGTGGGATAATCTAGGTAATGTTTTCTTATGTGGTTCATTTATGCCACCACTACTGGCACGTCCTAGTTTTTGATTAATAGCAGCACTAAATCATTTAACTTCTATAATAGCTCCCCTTACCACAACTTTCTTGTGATCAAATTACCAGTAAACTTCCATCTTCTCTCAGTGTTGACTTTCATGTCATCAGTAATACATCCCATGAAGATCATTTTAAATAATGCAGCCTAGTAAACAGGCCGGCCGCAGTGGTCTAGCGGTCCTGGCGCTGCAGTCCGGAACCTCAGGACTGCTACGGTCGCAGGTTCGAATCCTGCCTCGGGAATGGGTGTGTGTGATGTCCTTAGGTTAGTTAGGTTTAAGTAGTTCTAAGTTCTAGGGGACTTATGACCTACGATGTTGAGTCCCATAGTGCTCAGAGCCATTTGAACCTAGTAAACAAAATTTTGAAGTTTTTGTAGAGACCATTCCGAGAACTGTGACCCACATTGAAAGTAGAATGAGATTTTCACTCTGCAGCGGAGTGTGCGCTGATATGAAACTTCCTGGCAGATTAAAACTGTGTGCCCGACCGAGACTCGAACTCGGGACCTTTGCCTTTCGCGGGCAAGTGCTTGCACAGGCTGTGGCTAAGCCATGTCTCCGCAATATCCTTTCTTTCAGGAGTGCTAGTTCTGCAAGGTTCGCAGGAGAGCTTCTGTAAAGTTTGGATGGTAGGAGACGAGGTACTGGTAGAAATAAAGCTGTGAGTACCGGGCGTGAGTCGTGCTTCGGTAGCTCAGTTGGTAGAGCACTTGCCCGCGAAAGGCAAAGGTCCCGAGTTCGAGTCTCGGTCGGGCACACAGTTTTAATCTGCCAGGAAGTTTCATATCAGCGCACACTCCGCTGCAGAGTGAAAATTTCATTCTGGAAACATCCCGCAGGCTGTGGCTAAGCCATGTCCCCGCAATATCGTTTCTTTCAGGAGTGATAGTTCTGCAAGGTTCGCAGGAGTGCTTCTGTAAAGTTTGGAAGGTAGGAGACGAGGTACTGGCAGAAGTAAAGCTGTGAGTACCGGGCGTGAGTCGTGCTTCGGTAGCTCAGTTGGTAGAGCCCTTGCCCGCGAAAGGCAAAGGTCCCGAGTTCGAGTCTCGGTCGGGCACACAGTTTTAATCTGCCAGGAAGTTTTCACATTGAAAGTAATTTACATGACGCTGTTGACGGAGAGGAATGTGGAAATGATTCAGTGAATTGGAAAATGGAAATTTGTGGTAAGTTCCTATGGGACCAACTTAATCTAACTTAAACTACATTACGCTAAGGATAACGAACACAACCCTGTCCGAAGGAGGACAATGACAAGGCGCCCTACACCATGCGGCTAAAGCCGTTGGAATGATGTAATGTTAGCAGAACGCTGCTTTCACCCGTTGTTGTTGTTGTTGTTGTGGTATTAAGTCCCGAGACTGGTTTGATGCAGCTCTCCATGCTACTCTAACCTGTGCAAGCTTCTTCATCTCCCAGTACCTACTGCAGCCCACATCCTTCTGAATCTGCTTAGTGTATTCATCTCTTGGTCTCCCCCTACGATTTTTACCCTCCACGCTGCCCTCCAATACTAAATTGGTGATCCCTCAATGTCTCAGAACATGTCCTAGCAACCGATCCCTTCTTCTAGTCAAGTTGTGCCACAAGCTCCTCTTCTCCCCAATTCTATTCAATACCTCCTCATTAGTTATGTGATCTACCCATCTAATCTTCAGTATTCTTCTGTAGCACCACATTTCGAAAGCTTCTATTCTCTTCTTAACTATTTATCGTCCACGTTTCAGTTCCATACATGGCTACACTCCATGCAAATACATTCAGAAACGACTTCCTGACACTTAAATCTATACTCGATGTTAACAAATTTTTCTTCTTCAGAAACGCTTTCCTTCCCATTGCCAGTCTACATTTTATATCTTCTCTACTTCGACTATAATCAGTTATTTGGCTCCCCAAATAGCAAAACTCCTTTACTACTTTAAGTGTCTCATTTCCTAATCTAATTCCCTCAGCATCACCCGACTTTATTCGATTACATTCCATTATCCTCGTTTTGCTTTTGTTGATGATCATCTTATACCCTCTTTTCAAGACACTGTCTATTCCGTTTAACTGCACTTCCAAGTCCTTTGCTGTCTCTGACAGAATTACAATGTCATCGGCGAACCTCAAAGTTTTTATTTCTTCTCCATGGATTTTAATACCTACTCCGAACTTTTCTTTTGTTTCCTTTATTGCTTGCTCAATATACAGATTGAATAACATCGGGGATAGGCTACAACCCTGTCTCACTCCCTTCCCAACCACTGCTTCCCTTTCATACCCCTCGACTCTTATAACGGCCATCTGTTTTCTTTACAAATTGTAAATAACCTTTCGCTCCCTGTATTTTACCCCTGCCACCTTCAGAATTTGAAAGAGAGTATTCCAATCAACGTTGTCAAAAGCTTTCTCTAAGTCTACAAATGCTAGAAACGTAGGTTTGTCTTTCCTTAATCTTTCTTCTAAGATAAGTCGTAAGGTCAGTATTCCCTCACGTGTTCCAACATTTCTACGGAATCCAAATTGATCTTCCCCGAGGTGGGCTTCTATCAGTTTTTCCATTCGTCTGCAAAGAATTCGCGTTAGTATTTTGCAGCTGTGACTTATTAAACTGATAGTTCGGTAATTTCCACACCTGTCCACACCTGCTTTCTTTGGGGTAGGAATTATTATATTATTCTTGAAGTCAGAGGGTATTTCGCCTGTCTCGTACATCTTGCTCACTAGATGGCAGAGTTTTGTCAGGACTGGCTCTCCCAAGGCTACCAGTAGTTCTAATGGAATGTTGTCTCTTCCGGGGGCCTTGTTTCTACTCAGGTCTTTCAGTGCTCTGTCAAACTCTTCACGCAGTATCATATCTCCCATTTCATCTTCATCTACATCCTCTTCCATTTCCATAATATTATCCTCAAGTACATCGCCCTTGTATAGACCCTCTATGTACTCCTTCCTCCTTTCTGCTTTCCCTTCTCTGCTTAGAACTGGGTTTCCATCAAAGCTCTTTATATTCATGCAAGTGGTTCTCCTTTCTCCAAAGGTCTCTTTGATTTTCATGTAGGCAGTATCTATCTTACCCCTAGTGAGATAAGCCTCTACATCCTTACGTTTGTCCTCTAGCCATGCCTGTTTAGCCAGTTTGCACTTCCTGTCGATATCATTTTTGAGACGTTTGTATTCCTTCTGCCTCCTTCATTTACTGCATTTTTATATTTTCTCCTTTCATCAATTGAATTCAATATTTCTTCTGTTACCCAAGGGTTTCTACCAGCCCTCGTCTTTTTACCAATTTGATCCCCCCCTGCCTTCACTATTTCATCCCTCAATGCTACCCATTCCTCTTCTACTGTATTTCTTTCCCCCATTCCTGTCAATTGTTCCCTTATGCTCTCCCTGAAACTCTGTACAACCTCTGGTTCTTCCAGTTTATCCAGGTCCCATCTCCTTAAATTCCCACCTTTTTGCAGTTTCTTCAGTTTTAATCTACAGGTCATAACCAATAGATTTTGGTCAGAGTCCACATCTGCCCCTGGAAATGTCTTACAATTTAAAACCTGGTTCCTAAATCTCTGTCTTACCATTATATAATCTATCTGATACCTTTTAGTATCTCCAGGGTTCTTCCATGTATACAACCTTCTGTCGTGATTCTTAAACCAAGTGTTAGCTATGATTAAGTTGTGCTCTGTGCAAAATTCTACCAGGCGGCTTCCTCTTTCATTTCTTAGCCCCAATCCATATTCACCTACTACGTTTCCTTCTCTCCCTTTTCCTACTCTCGAATTCCAGTCACCCATGACTATTAAATTTTCGTCTCCCTTCACTACCTGAATAATTTCTTATATCTCATCATACATTTCATCAATTTCTTCATTATCTGCAGAGCTAGTTGGCATATAAACTTGTACTACTGTAGTAGACGTGGGCTTCGTGTCTATCTTGGCCACAATAATGCGTTCACTATGCTGTTTGTAGTAGCTTACCCGTACTCCTATTTTCTTGTTCATTATTAAACCTACTCCTGCATTACCCCTATTTGATTTTGTATTTATAACCCTGTATTCATCTGACCAAAAGTCTTGTTCCTCCTGTCACCGAACGTCACTAATTCCCACTATATCTAACTTTAACCTATTCGTTTCCCTTTTTAAATTTTCTAACCTGCCTGCCCGATTAAGGGATCTGACATTCCAAGCTCCGATCCGTAGAATGCCAGTTTTCTTTCTCCTGATAACGACGTCCTCTTGAGTAGTCCCCGCCCGGAGATCCGAATGGGGGACTATTTTACCCAAGAGGACGCCATCATCATTTAATCATACAGTAGAGCTGCATGCCCTCGGGAAAAAAAATTACAGCTGTAGTTTCCCCTTACTTTCAGCCGTTCGCAGTACCAGAACAGCAAGGCCATTTTGGTTAGTGTTACAATGCCAGATCAGTCAATCATCCAGACTGTTGCCCCTGCAACTACTGAAAAGGCTGCTGTCCCTCTTCAGGAACCATACGTTTGTCTGGCCTCTCAACAGATACGCCTCCGTTGTGGTTGCACCTACGGTACGGCTATCTGTATCGTTCAGGCAGGCAAGCCTCCCCACCAACGGCAAGGTCCATGGTTCATGGGGGGAGGTACCCGTACCACTAGCATATTACAGCTGCCTCGTAATGACACATTTGGGTCGTTTGTTACCGCTGCTACAATGTTAAGTGTGCTTGTCATCATCAGTTGCTATTATCCATCGTTTAAACTCGCTCTTCTCGCATCCACCCTTTTTCTAAGTTTCCAAATATGCATATAGTGAGAGCTTCTCCCGATCAAGAAACCTTTCAGCATACAATCGCAGCATACAGTCCGGCGACACACGCCACAAACGCGAACCATATACACATTTTCGTGTATCATAGATGCTGTGATAGACAAATACGCCAACCGAACCTAAGTTATGGGTTTCCTTGTAAAAGTGTACAAAAAAGCTTCATATCTTAAATGGTATTTTGCTTTAGAAACCCGCTTCATCAAATACAGCTTTTGACAATATTTTTGAGTTCCTTGAAATAACTCAAGAACTCTAAAGAGGTAGAACATCACGAGTGACAACTCTGACGTGTTGAGTGATGCGACAGTACGCTTTGTTCGGTCTCTGAATGCAGCCCAATTGTGAACGTGGCTCCCCGCCGTCGCGCAGGCACGGACAGCCCGCTGTATCGCCGTATGCTGACGTGCAGCGTAGCCCAGGGGGAGGGCAGGCAGCGTAATCAGAGGCCCTTTCAGAGAGCCTGCATTAACAGCCGCGAGCCCGTAATGGCGGCCGGCCCACGCAGGTAAACAGCTGGGAAGCCGATCCCTAGGGGCGCGGTACCCACTCGGCACACACTGCCCATCGCAGCCTCCTCCAGCCTAAAGCAGGACGTGAGTAAAATTTGTTGACGACAAGGTCCTCCTCTGTTACTTCTGGCTACGATACTGAACTGTTCTGGAGAACACAGATTATTCCTTATCACAGCAAGCTTTTTCACACTGTGATAGAGGCGTTTTGTACTACTTCGCAGTATGGTTACCCAAAATTTAACAATATAATTATCCTTAAATGGTTGACTTGTCTTCCACAAATTCTATCATAGTGCCAATCGGTGGTTCTTACATGTCTCTAGAATGATCTTGGCTCACTCGCACGTTATTTCTCATTTACTAAGAGTGTATTTTTAACTTCCTGGCAGATTAAAACTGTGTGCCGGACCGAGACTCGGGACCTTTGTCTTTCGCTGACAAGTGCGCTACTAACTGAGCTACCCAAACACGACCCACGATCCGCCCTCACAGCTTCAGTTCTGCCAGTACCTCGTCTCCTACCTTCCTAACTCCACAGAAGCTCTTCTGCGAACCTTGCAGAACTAACTCTCCTGGAAGAAAAGATACTAGGGAGAAATGGCTTGGCCACAGCCTGGGGGATGTTTCCAGAACAAGATTTTCGCTCTGCAGCGGATTGCTGATAAGAATCTTCCTGGCAGATTCATACCAGTGCACACTCCACTGCAGAGTGAAAATCTCATTCTGAGACCGAGCGAGGTGGCGCAGTGGTTAGCACACGGTATTCCCATTCCGTAGGACGACGGTGCAAACCCACGTCCTGCCATCCTGATTTAGATTTCCCGTGATTTCCCTAAATCCCTTCAGGCAAATGCCGGGATGGTTCTTGTGAAAGGACACGGCTGAATTCCATCCCCATCCTTCGCTTATCCCAGCTTGAGCTCCATCTCTAATGACCTAGTTGTTGACGGGAGGTTAAACACTAATCTCCAATCTAATCCAATTATTCTGGAGTGTATTTCTAAATTCCGGAAAGAACTTAATCCGTTGAAATACTAAGTCCAGTTAATTATTAAGATTATTATAGTCACATAACGGATAACAACCACAGATTAGTGTGAGCACATAGGTGAGAGCCACAACGTTGCTTTTATCCTGAAATGCAATCCAGTAAAAGAACTTCCGTTCTACATTTGAAGTACACAAATTCAAGAATGAAACTTAAAGATGAACAGGGGGAAGTACATGGGAAGTGATGGACGAGCAGTATAATCAGTAACCAGAGTGATTCGTTGTATAATACTGTAATTTAGTCGCTACTTAGGAAATGGGTTAACTAATCTCAACAACCTAATCAAATAAGGATCCCTTAATGAAAAAACAAGCTGAGTCCTCCAGTACTATAGTCAGCAAAATTGCTCTCACTTGTAAGACAGGGAAACAGAATTCAGAACATAACTAACAATGAGATAATATACATGAAAATGCGTTTAATCACTCACACTCGGGAAATACTGATACTAATTTACCGATTTCTCAACCAAAATTAACTAATCGGAAAGGCAATCTCCAGGGTAGCAATCAGCCTGTCTAAAGACTTTGTTTAGACTTAGAACTACTTAAACCTAAATAACCCAAGGGGGTCACACACATACACACCAGTGGCAGGATTCGAACCTGCGACCGTAGCAGAAGCTCGACTGAAGTGATTTAGAACCACTCGGCCACAGCGGACGGTTACAGAGGGAAGGGGCTGCAATAGTGGCCTGTCCGCGGCTCTTGTTTGTCAGAGAATATCTTTGAATCTGAGGCCATTCGCAAGGAAACTATGTTAACTGTCCATGGGCGTGAAAGGTAAATAGTAACTTAGAAGGAATTTTTAGAGGGTTGAAGCCTCTCCCCGATGTTATTCAGTTTAAACAATGCGCAAGCAGCATAGAAAACAAAGCAGAAATTTGGAAAGACGAAAAAATTAAGACTTCGCGTTTTGGTGTTACACGTAATTCTATCAGACGCAAAGGCCACGGAATATCACTTCAATGAAGTACACAGCTTCTTGAAAACTGGTTTTAAATTCATATTTAATGCTGTCGAATGAAATCAAGTGATGTTGTGGGGATTACATTAGGGAATGAGGCAGTAAAAATAGATAGATAACTAGTTTTGCTGTTTCGATACCAAGCGTTCTGAAGTAGAGAGGATATAATGTGCACGCTGGTAATAGCAAGAAAAGCGTTTCTCCGCCATAGAGAGTCCCAAGGCCAGATGAGAAAGGAAGAGAGGGAGCAACAACAACCTCGTTAAAAAACTAAACTGGAATCCACTGGATACTGGGGATACACAGCGATAGTTGAATATTCAAGTGGCTAGAGTCAATTGTCACAGGTTTATGCCCTGACGTGGTTATGCCTTTATGACTCTTATGGTAATGCACCCTGCAAGGGTTAAAAGTGAAGATGGCCAACAGCTTTAACACAGGATGGAAATTGCAAGTCACAACGCACTACTACCGAGAAGGTGGAGGGACTGTTTCTAGCAGGTTCTGCAGACAGCGCCTGTCCTCCTGGTTAGGGTATGGCTGATAATATCACCCTGAAGAGCCAGGGAAACTGGTACACCTTCCTAACATGGTGTAGGGCCAGCGCGAGCACGCAGAAGTGCCACAACACGGTGTGGTATGGGCTCGACAATTGTCTGAAGTAGTAATGGAGAGAAGTGATACTATGAATCCTGCAGGGCTGTCCATGAATCCGTAAGAGCACGAACAGCGCGTTGCAACGCATCCCAGATATGCTCAATAATGTTCATGTCTATGGAGTTTGGTGGCCAGCGGAAGTGTTTAAATTCAGAGGAGTGTTCCTGGAGCCATTCTGAAGCAATTCTGGACGTGTGGGGTGTGGCATTGTCCAGCTGCAGTTGCCAAAGTTCGTCGGAATGCACAACGGACCAGAATCATATCTAGACGTATCAGGGGCCCCATATCACTCCATCCGTACACGCTCCACACCATTACAGAGCCTCCAACAGCTTGAACAGTCCCCTGCTGACATGCAGAGTCCGTGGATTCATGAGGTTGTCTCCATACCCGTAAACGACCATCCGCTCGATACAATCTGAAACAAGAGCGGGCAACATGTTTCCAGCCATCAATACTCCAATGTCGGTGATGTAGGATCTAGGCGGGGCATAAAGCTTTGTTTCGTGCAGTCATCAAGGATACACAAATGGGCCTTCAGATCGGAAAGCCCATATCGTTTAATGGTTCGCACACTGACGCTTTTTGATGGCCCAGAATTGAAATCTGCAGCTATATGCGGGAAGGTTGCACTTCAGTCACCTTGAACGATTCCCCTCAGTCGTCGTTGGTCCCGTTCTTTGTGGGCCGCAGCACTGTCGGAGATTTAATGTTTTACCGGATTCCTGATATTCTCGGTACACTCGTAAAATAATCGCACAGAACGATCCCTACTTCATCGCCATCTCGAAGATGCTGTGTCCCATCATTCGTGCTCCGACTAAAACGTCACGTTCAAATTCACTTAAATCTCGCTAACCTGCCATTGTAGCAGCAGTAACAGATGTAAAAACTGTGCCACACACTTGCTGTCTTATATGGGCTTCCCAACCGCAGCGCTTTATTCTGCCTGTATACGTATCTCTGTATTTGAATACGCATGCCTATACCAGTTTCTTTAGCAGTTCAGTGTATAAACCTCGGGGTTAACAGCCTTGGGAGTAAACAATCCGTCATCAGACTGAATATTAAGGGAAATATTAACGTTGAGCATAACCCAAGTGGTAGCCAGACTAGACCTGTTTGTGATAGGACAAGCGGGTCATCGGATTCTGGGGAGCCTGCATTTTCCTGTGTTCCACCATATACACATTAACGTAAAAACCTAGCCCCACTCAGCATCAAGTCCTTCTTAAACGTAGGATAACTGTAACATACCCTGGATATGTTGGCCAAGTATAGGATCAAGGTAACAACACTACGAGAGACTCAGTTCACTCTCGAAGATGCGATGGAATCCCAAGGATACACGATCTATAAATGAAAACTAGGCATCAGAGTAATGAAGTCACTGGGTTAGCTGTATGTCAGATGTTTTCGATTACATAATAGATTCTACTTCACTTAATGTTAGGACCTCCCCACTATTCATAAGATTTCGCAATAGAGCATGTGCTATAGTGAACATTTATCCACCTACAAACAACACTATCGGGGAAAACCTAGAGGCAGTGAAACACCACTGGAGTATTCTTGAAGAAACCCCAGACACTATCCCACAATACCACATCTCTATACTGCTGCAACATTTGAAAGAACAAGTTGACAAAGAGACAAGATATCGTATAATAGTTGCCTATTATCCAACCCATAAAAGGACCATAAGGAATCGAGAGTGCTTTGTAGACCGTTTCGACAAATATAACACATTCCTAAAGTCAACAACCTGCAAGTTCAATCAAATGCAAGTACCTACCTAAGAAGTCTAAACCTGCAAAATCCCAAATCCCTTGTAAGGTGAATTATAGGCAGCCCACTTCACTATGAGCCAGAGGTACCACTGCAAGGTACTGATAGGAGCTATCCTAGACTCTGACCATTACGTCTCTCTAGCGAAGAGCGAGCTACAACCATTGAGGAGATCACTTATACCATCAAAAGCTGTAGGATTCTTAAGTTCGACGTCCTACGTCTGAATGACGAGGACTGCACATTCCAGGCCGCCCTAAGGAAAATCTCACAAAAACGAGGGCGAGCCAATATAAAAAGAATACTCTGATGAATGCCACACAAGAAACCAACCCTGCATCATCAAACAGAGGCAAACATGCCTGATCCATCACAGAATTCGACCAGGCTACACAGGAAAGGAGTGGAGCATGGATCAAGTGGACCCAACGTAACGATGAGCCCAACTACTAGGTATTTTTAACACAAGGAAAAATTACTGCGAATACTATTTGCAGTACCAAGAAAAATACACTAGGTCCTTGATACAACAGGCAGAGGAACGTGAAGAACAACTCAAAGAAGGAGACGAAATCGTACACAGCTTCCACTATTCAATTTCGTGAACCACTACAGAGGCATATCTCTGTTAGATGTCACCTACAAGATTTTTTTCCAGAGCATATGATTCGATAGAACACCTTATATGAACGGGACCAAAATGAGAAGACCACTTTGAGGAATATTGCCTTCAAAATCAAATTAAGTTGTGACTTCTCTGAGAGTTTCGCCATTCAGGCACAAGTCAGACAAGGTGATGTCCTTTCATGCATGCTTTTCAATTGCATACAGGGGAAGCTTATCAGAGAATGGAATTGCACACTGCCATCGGGAAATGGTATGAAGATTGGATACAATGTTCGTTTGATACAGGATACAATTATCCTGCCTAGTCTTTGGAGATGATCTTATCTTGTTGCCTAATAATATAGAGGAGGCTACTCACGAACGATAGACCCTCTACAGCATAGTTTGAAGGTCGGTATAAAAAGACACTGAGTTAATTACTAATGTAAAAGGAGCCACATCTGCAATTCCACTAGAATGCACCATTATTCATAAAGTCCCTACCGTTTATGAGAGTGGGTTTCAGCAAATGAGAGTATGAACTTCGCTACAGATACCAGGTGTGCCAAGCTCTAAAGGGTCTACCACTCCTGCACGAGCATTTGCATCCCCAATTAACGTTCCAAAAACCTGAAACACAAACAACTCAGTGGTAAGACCCTCCGTCTTCTAAACCTCTGAATGCCTTCTGATGAACAGAAAGGTCGACTGAAGAAACTAGGTTATTAAGGAACGGAAAATCGTAAGGACAATACTAGGGCCAATAAGAGGACAGCACCTACAGCAGGATCAGACACGACAGTGTGCTATACCATCTCCAAGAAGAGGAAATGGCAAGTTATCAAGTATCAAGGATTCGTACGTCTGGTATGGCAGTAAGTATGGATGATAAAAATTTTAGAGCGAGCCCAACACGTGAATACAGCATCCAGGTTAGAAAGACTATTAGCAGCATTAATTATGCAGAGACGAGGAGGCTTGCACAAGTCGTACTTTCGGTTTTTGAAGTAACGTTTCACGATGAACTATTTTCTCAAGGGTGAAACTTCGTAAGTTATCCATTGACACCCCACAGAAACTTATGGCAACGGGCGGACCAACTACACCGATGTTTAGAATTTACGCTGTTAGGGTCAACGTGACAGTAGGTTAGTCAAATCCCACGACGATGAATATATACTGATAGCTTCTGGAGATGAAGCAGTAAAAGAGGACAGCATCACACGACTTAAAGATATCGGAAAGCCAGCTCTGCAAGTATGGTCTCTTTTGGGTTATTCCAAATACCTGTAATTGCAAATACCTGTAATTGCAAATACCTGTAAATGCAGTTGCCCCTACCGATGCAACTTGCAATATCTCTGGTCACCACGATCAAGATTTTAATATTATCTCGCAAACTATTAGTACTACAGAAAAATTAACAAGGCGTTTTTGTTGGAAGTGCAATGTAATTAAATTGTGTACTAGGAAACGTTTCCACTGGAGGCCAAGGTTTTGAGTTATTCAAGAAAGAATGTACAAAGTGACCTTCAAACAAACATCCACCCTCCTACTCATCCCTCACCAGCAAGGTTTTCCAGTACACTATGTAATCAAAAGTGTCCGAGCATCCACAAAAACATATGTTTTTCATGTTAGGTGCATTGTGCTGCCACCTACTGGAGGTACTCCATATTAGCAACCTCAGTAGTCATTAGACATCGTGAGAGAGCAGAATAGAGCGCTCCGCAGAACTCACAGACTTCGAACGTGCTCAGGTGATTGGGTCTCACTTGTGTCATACGTCTGTATGCGAGATTTCTGAACTCCTAAACATCCCTAACTCCACTGTCTCCGATGTGATAATGAAGTGAAAACGTGAAGGGACACGTAAAGCACAAAAGCGTACAGGCCGACCTCGACTGACAGAGACCGCGGACATTTGAAAAGGCTCGTATTGTGTAATAGGAAGATATCTATCCAGACCATCTCACAGGAACTCCAAACTGTATCCGGATCCACTGCAAGAACTATGACATTTAGAAAACTTGGATTTCATGGTCGAGCGACTGCTCATAAGCCACACATTATGCCGGAAATAACAAACGACGCCTCGCTTGTGTAAGGAGCGTAATCATTGGACGATTGAACAGTGGAAAACCGTTGTGTGGAGTGATGAATCACGGTGCATAATGTGGGGATCCGATGGCAGGGTGTGGGTATGGTGAATGCCCGGTGAACGTCATCTGCCAGCGTGTGTGGTGCCAACGGTAAAATTCGGAGGCGGTGATGTTATGGTATGGTCGTGTTTTTCATGGATGGGGCTCTACCCCTTCTTGTTTTGCATGGAACTATCACAGCACAGGCCTACATTGATGTTTCAAGCACCTTCTTGCATCCCACTGTTGTAGAGCAATAAATGGGTGGCGATTACATGTTTCAACACTATCGAGCACCTGTTCATAATGCACGACCTGTCGCAGAGTGGTTACACGACATTAAAATCCCTGTAATGGGCTGGCCTGCGCAGAGTCCTGACCTGAATCCTATAGAAAACCTTAGGAATGTTTTGGGACGTCGACTGCGTGCCAGGCCTCACCGACCGACATTGTTACCTCTCCACAGTGCAGCACTCCGTGAAGAATGAGTTGCTACTCCCCAAGACACGTTCCAGCACCTGACTGAACGTATGCTTGCGAGAGTGGAAGCTGTCATCATGGATAAAGGTGGGCGAATACCATATTGAATTCCAGCATTACCGATAAAGGACGCCACGAACTTTTTCAGCCAGTTGTCCGGATACTTCTGATCACAAAGTGTAAGTTGTTCGTGGGACACACTACGACTACTGTAGAAAAAATTTCGACTACACCCAGTATTCCCGATATCTGACCTCTGTTGGTTACTATTCGTCAGGCCACTAGTTCAAATGGCTCTGAGCACTATGGGACTTAACTAAAATTGTTCAAATGGCTCTGAGCACTATGGGACTCAACTGCTGAGGTCATAAGTCCCCTAGAACTTAGAACTACTTAAACCTAACTAACCTAAGGACAACACACACATCCATGCCCAAGGCAGGATTCGAACCTGCGACCGTAGCGGTCACGCGGTTCCAGACTGTAGCGCCTAGAAACGCTCGGCCACCAGTGGCCGGCTGGGACTTAACTTCTGAGATCATCCACTAGAACTTAGACCCACTTAAACCTAAATAACCTAAGGACACCACACACATCCATGCCCGAGGCAGGATTCGAACCTGCGACCGTAGCGGTCTCGCGGTTCCAGACTGTAGCGCCTAGAACCGCTTGGCCACTCCGGCCGGCGGGCCACAAGTATTGTCGGCTATTTCGTTAACATTAATAACTTAAACATACCGTTGAGAGTAATGAAAGAAAAACAACATTAGTATATGTTATGGTAACATTATTTACGTTGACAAACTGATCCACACTTAACCCTTACAAGCACATTGGTTTCGTAGGTAGGAGCCCTGACGAATACAACGATGTTAATTGTTTATTTTATGCGGTCAAACTTCACAAAGCTGTCGGGTAAAATTTAGACAAACGTCAATTTTACAATCTGTAAGTGCTGGACTAAGATGGTAGCGTAATATAGCTTGTCAATGAAGACCAAAACAGGTCGAATGTAGGAAATAATTCGTGCAGTCGCTTAATGTTTGTACAGTGATAGGAGGGAGTGCCATGAATAACGCACGAGAAATCCTTTCGCGTGGAGGCTGAGTGTGGAAGTGGGATGAGTCTGATAGTCATTTTTGGACGGTGTTCTTGCATAATTCTATAAATACGGCCTCTAGCGAAAACAGGCCACAGTACAAAAGTAAACTTCTTATATTGCTTACAAAAAGGTCTTGTTGATTTATCTGTAGGACTCTTCTAAGCTTGAGAAAATGATGATTTGCCATGTGGTTTTGGAGACCAGATGTAACACTGTATGTTACATTCAACGTCGTCAGTAGGGGCAGCTGAATCACCCTGTATTTAATTACGCGCAAAATATTTTCTTAGTGCCACCAGTCGCACAACGGTTAATGCCCAGCTCAACTAAGGAAATGTGAGACTATTTCTTGTGCCGACATTGTAGATATTGATTTAACTTCTCTCTCCCTACCTCTCCATCCTGCTCTCTGCAGGAGAGACAGAACTGTATGCACCGACATATTCTGTATTAATGATATTTATTTCATACCGTGGGTGGAGTTAATAACTGTGCTCGTTTCGGACAACGTAAAAAAAAGCTCAAAATTAACAACGCGTGAAAATCAGAGCTGGACCAAGTGTGTTCCGCGCTGGGTAAACTGTTGCCATAGCGCCCGGGTTTGCGCAGAGCGGACGTGTGGCAGAACGAAACAGACACTGTTTAGCGCGGCTAACGCAATTCCATTGTGAGCTGTAACTGGGCAGGCGCTAACAGAACCGCATAAAACGGCCGGGACAAAGCTATCGCCGCGGCGCTGTTACGCCGTCGCCGCGGTGGCGAATTGAGTTATCGCTTTATTGTCCACCGAAGCGTGTCTGCCTACTACACTACAGATTTACGCTGAAAGCGAATTTGTTGACGTTAGCTAGACATGCATTAAATTTGATGCATTCTCGCTTAGTCTCCGTGCAACAATGCAACAGAAAACACGAGCGAGTGCCCACTGAAGATTTTGTTTGTAATATAATTAAAAAAACTTTTAGCTCCGCCATAAAGTTGAAATATTCTGAATTTTGGACTGAAATTATAAGCTTTGGAGAGATCAATCGAAGTATTTCTTTTTTAGAACCATTCTTTATTTCAGATATCCAGCGGCGAACAGAAATATGGAAACATCAAAACACAGCAGTTTACCATATGGTGCGGAAAATCATATGGCATTCAAAACAGCTTCGAGTAGCCTCGGAATGGATGAATATAGCTCCTGTGTGTGTTTCAATGGAATTTTATACCATTCTTCCTGCGAAATAATGGTAAGTTCAGGTGGTGATGGTGGAGGTAAAAAGCGATCACAAACCGTTCTCCCAATGTACACGGCAAAGGCTCAATAGTTATGAGATCTGGTGAGTATGATGGACATGGGAAAAGTGACGATTCATCCTCGTGGTCGCAACACAAGTTCTGGATGATGACAACTTTGGGACCAGAGGCTCCATTGCCTTTTAACACTTCACCACCAGTAGGGACCAAACACTGTGCCATGGGATGGACCTGATCTGACAGAATGGTCACATAATCCACTGTAGCAGTGCCATCTAGTACAGTACCCTTGGGACGCATGTTATTCCGCGATATTCTGCGCAAATCATCTCCGAATCCCCGCCATGTTTACTCTTTGGATTTGAACTCCGGCAGAATTTGGAAACAGTGTGAAACAAGTCTCACCAGACGGGATGACATCCTTCCATTGCTCCGTAGTCCAGATTTCATTTCACTGTTACGGGCATTTGCATCACTGATGACTGACTTTGGATGACTGACTTTGGAATTCCAGCTCGTCCTGCATATCTAAGTTTACGGAGCTCCCTCCGTGTTGTTTTGTTGCTGACGTGGTTCATGAGTGCGACATGCTAGTTCTGCAGTGACTTCTACAGCTGCCGTTCTTTACATTTCCTCAGAATCTTCTTCAGTGAGTGTCATGATCACTCAAGAGGCACTATCGTCCGCGTTGTGACATAGGGGATGGCGTTTTTCCTATTTACCTGTATGTGGTAGAAGTGCCTCTTCAAGACTTCGGCTTCCTTGGTTAAGGAAGCGCCTTCCGTAATAGGATCAACAATTTATCCACGTTTAACTTCACTTAACTCCGACATAAAGCACTAAGAACTACACAGAACACTTCTAACGACGACTGACGCTTGTTGAGGACGTTCCACAGGGGCCATTCGTGCTCACAAGGCATGTTCATGCAGGCTTTACTAGCATCTGGATTTATGTTTAAGTATGCGTTTTCGAGGTGTTTCTATATTTTTGTGCAATCCCTGTATATTTACCTTTCACCGTCTTCACTGTAACAGTCTTTGTGATAAAAGCTGTAGCACTAGACAGTTCCTGATGATATCGTTGGGCCTGTTGATGTGTGTTTACATATTATTGTTCAGAAACTTATTGCCTCTGAGCACCATGGGACTTAACTTCTGAGATCATCAGTCCCCTAGAACTTAGAACTACTTAAACCTAACTAACCTAAGGACATCACACACATCCATGCCCGAGGCAGGATTCGAACCTGCGACCAAAGCGGTCGCGCGGTTCCAGACTATAGCGCCTAGAACCGCTCGGCCACTCCGGCCGGCCATAAACTTATTGATCGATATTTTGTTACTATGAAGAGCAGCTACTACTTCAAAGTTCTCGTCTTTCACTTTTCTCCGTTTTACAACTACAGTCAGAGACTTTTGCTACTGTCGTCATTTAACGTGTACATTTTCAGTATTTTTAGCTTCTAAAACATCGTGCGTTTTTTTAAGTTCCAAATTCATACAAGAGGTAGTAGCCAAAACCAAAGGAATGAACTGCAAGTGCACGCTCAGAAACAAATACACTCCTGGAAATTGAAATAAGAACACCGTGAATTCATTGTCCCAGGAAGGGGAAACTTTATTGACACATTCCTGGGGTCAGATACATCACATGATCACTCTGACAGAACCACAGGCACATAGACACAGGCAACAGAGCATGCACAATGTCGGCACTAGTACAGTGTATATCCACTTTTCGCAGCAATGCAGGCTGCTATTCTCCCATGGAGACGATCGTAGAGATGCTGGATGTAGTCCTGTGGAACGGCTTGCCATGCCATTTCCACCTGGCGCCTCAGTTGGATCAGCGTTCGTGCTGGACGTGCAGACCGCGTGAGACGACGCTTCATCCAGTCCCAAACATGCTCAATGGGGGACAGATCCGGAGATCTTGCTGGCCAGGGTAGTTGACTTAGACCTTCTAGAGCACGTTGGGTGGCACGGGATACATGCGGACGTGCATTGTCCTGTTGGAACAGCAAGTTCCCTTGCCGGTCTAGGAATGGTAGAACGATGGGTTCGATGACGGTTTGGATGTACCGTGCACTATTCAGTATCCCCTCGACGATCACCAGTGGTGTACGGCCGGTGTAGGAGATCGCTCCTCACACCATGATGCCGGGTGTTGGCCCTGTGTGCCTCAGTCGTATGCAGTCCTGATTTTGGCGCTCACCTGCACGGCGCCAAACACACAAACGACCATCATTGGCACCAAGGCAGAAGCGACTCTCATCGCTGAAGACGACACGTCTCCATTCGTCCCTCCATTCACGCCTGTCGCGACACCACTGGAGGCGGGCTGCTCGATGTTGGGGCGTGAGCGGAAGACGGCCTAACGGTGTGCGGGGCCGTAGCCCAGCTTCATGGAGACGGTTGCGAATGGTCCTCGCCGATACCCCAGGAGCAACAGTGTCCCTAATTTGCTGGGAAGTGGCGGTGCGGTCCCCTACGGCAGTGCGTAGGATCCTACGGTCTTGGCGTGCATCCGTGCGTCGCTGAGGTCCGGTCCCAGGTCGACGGGCACGTGCACCTTCCGCCGACCACTGGCGACAACATCGATGTACTGTGGAGACCTCACGCCCCACGTATTGAGCAATTCGGCGGTTCGTCCACCCGGCCTCCCGCATGCCCACTATACGCCCTCGCTCAAAGTCCGTCAACTGCACATACGGTTCACGTCCACGCTGTCGCGGCATGCTACCAGTGTTAAAGACTGCGATGGAGCTCCGTATGCCACGGCAAACTGGCTGACACTGACGGCGGCGGTGCACAAATGCTGCGCAGCTAGCGCCATTCGACGGCCAACACCGCGGTTCCTGGTGTGTCCGCTGTGCCGTGCGTGTGATCATTGCTTGTACAGCCCTCTCGCAGTGTCCGGAGAAAGTATGGTGGGTCTGACACACCGGTGTCAATGTGTTCTTTTTTCCATTTCCAGGAGTGTATTTGCTGAGGTTTGGGCCACTCCTTCCTGTGATAGTTTGTATCGGTTGGCGCAATAGGAGGTGCTCAATGTGATTACCTCCATTCTTACACATGCTTCGGCAAGCATTCTCAAAGGGACCCGGACTCTAACCACCTGGTTGCCCTCAAATTTAGTAGCGATCGGCGTGGCGCAGTCGTTACCACACACACTGGACTCTGATCCGGGAGGGCGAGGGTTCAAACCTCCGTTCTACTGGCCAAATTTAGGTTTTCTGTGGTTTCGCTAAATCGCTGGAGGTAAATGCTGGTATCGTCCCTTTGGCCGATTTATTTCCCTGTCACGGAGAAAGCCTTCTCTTGTGCTCCGCCTATGATGATCACGTTGTCGACGGGACCTTAAACCCTACCTTCCTACCTTCCTTCTGATTTAGCAACATCCACGGGACACCCGCTCCTGTAACGCATTGCCGACGGATGCGAAATACGAAAATGCCTTGAAATGTCGTCATAGACGAAGTTGCATCAAAGAAACTTGCACAGGGCGGTCGAACTACCGCAGAATGTGTCTCGCACCCAATAGCGCCATTCAACCTGTAATTTCATAGGCAGAAATCTGAGGGATTATGACCAGGTAAACGAGGAGGCCGTGATTATGAACGTATTTAACAATTTCATAGCTGATTGCCGTTAGTTTGAGGTACTGCTGTAATGGACATCGAAAATCGGATGATAATTTGTCGGGCGAATATTAGTGACAAACAGTAAGGATTGATTTGGCCCGTAGTGTGTACAGCGCTATACGTTTGTGACCTACACTTCCTGACCACAAGTCTACATTAGTAAATGGCTAAAAAGTGACCTGTTATCAGTTGTAGGTTGCCTAACGACTTCCATGGGTCACAAAAATCTGGTTCTCAGTATTTCCTTCAATTATCGACAGAATACATGTCTTGTGACAAATTCACTTTAGCCAGAGATCTTTGAGATTATCTGGCTGCCTCTGTTTCTTGGCATTACGTATTTGAGTGGAAGTGGGATATAGTTGCTAAGAATCTGGACAAATATCTTGGTTGGACTCCTCCAACAAAAAACTATGGGAGGCTTAATCAGATGAAAAACAGCCGACCAGTTGCAAAGGATAAAGTAATCTTTACCTAGGTTTCAATAGGTTTAAACCTATCTTCTTCAGAAGACCGACCTCCATGTACTTAATTTTATTTATTTGACGAACCCTACTCGTAGGGCTATATTGTATTTGAACTAATGGAGCTATGGAGATGTTTGTAAAAATTGCAACGACGTATCATGCCATGTTAATGTAATACTGCCGTCTTCTGAAGAAGATAGGTTTAAACCTATTGAAACCTAGGTAAAGATTACTTTATCCTTTGCAACTGGTCGGCTGTTTTTCATCTGATTACGTGGAACCGTTGCTGTTACGCAGCTATGTTTAAAATATGGGAGGCTTGTTGGAGTTATGATAAGTACAGTAGAGAAGGCGCTCGGTAGGAACTACCGGAAGCAATATATTCGAGGTTGGGATTCAACTACTGAAAACAATATGATGAATTTCTAAAAAGTGGTGACTAGGAAAAAGCGGATAACCAACTTCATAATCTCGGTATGGCAAGAGGTACTAGTTGGATAGGAACTGTTGAGTGACTTAGCTTTCAAAGATCAAGTAGAGAAGAAACATTGCCATTACTAAGAAAGTTGGGCGAAAATGTAAGGGACAACAATAATATATCAGCTAACAGGACTGAGTCACTTTTAGTGTCCATATCGAGAGCACCAAGGGATAAAACTCTAAAGCCTCGATAGATACCGGGACATGATGGAATCCGCCCAGAATTTCTACTGCATAGTGAGAACTGTGCAAACAGATGGCTGGTACATTTCTTTTCTGACATTATGATACCAGTTTCAATCGCACACAAAATGGAGCAATCAAAAATCATAGCAGTACCCAAGCCTGGAAAAGGCATTATACTAGCCTAAGATATATCGCCAAACAGCACTACTGAGAAGTATTTATAATTTTTTGGAAATAATTCATACAATCAAATTAATCAAGTGATATTTCAGAAAAATCTTATTGAGCTAGCTCGATTTAAACCAGAGAGGAGCAGGCTACTAAATGAAGCAGGAAACAGTAGCCTTCGTTGATCTAAGTGCAACATATGACACGGTTTGCAGACATGGCCTGCTTTGTAAATTACTGCAACTCGTCCTATGCGGAGAGACATACTAATTGACAACATTTTGGCCTGTAGGACATTTACAGTAACTACAGTGAAAGACACTAGATGTTCAGAAGTAACGGCTTACCGTAGCGATGCGTCCAGTAATTACAGTGAAAGACACTAGATGTTCAGAAGTAACGGCTTACCGTAGCGATCCGTCCTTGCTCCTCTTAACAAAGACATGCGCATTGTTAATGGGTCAATACGATCTATTCTCACATACTGGTTACCTATCTTGTGTCACTTTCCACCTCCTGCTATCAGATGGAAGAACGCGTACTGCGTGAATAATTGCTGATAACACCGACGTAATATTGAATGATGTATTTCGTGCGGAGCGGAAAGGACTAAGATCTAGACATCCCACTCTCATCACAGTCAGGACTGTCACGAAACTGAATTCAGTGCGATGGATGAATGGAAACGATGCTGGCAGCAAAAATCAATTCGTCCAGCATCGGGAAATCCGAACCACCCCGAACCGCATCATAACCGGCTATGCAAAATGTGCAGTTTTTCTCCACAAGTGGGGCAAATGTTCATCACCATTGTGTGACTGTGGACCGGAACGACAAGCAGTTGCTCATGTTGTGTCGACATGCCCCGTACGTGCCTACAGGTGTCCTTTCGGAGATTTGCTGACACTGACAAATGGTGTGACAAAGTGCATAAAAAACTTCGATATCCCAGTTTGTGTTATTTTATGATGTAGAACTGTGTTTGAATGTTGAAATGTGGTAGCTTTGAAATATTTGTATATGTATTGCAATACGATAAATAAAAAAGTTATAAGATTCTGAACATGTTTGGGCATCAGGAACTATGTGTGCAAGACCTTCAACGGTTTGGAAAGAAAATTATTGAGCTGTTACAGCACTTCAAAGATCTTGAATCCTTCCTATTTGGTCTTACATTCAATTATGTAAGGAAACTGAGACTTGACGTAGTAAAAGAGGAATGAAGCTGTCAATAAATTCATCAAGGGGAGGGCATATAGATATCTAATTTAATCAAAGAAACAATGAAAATTTAACAGCCTACCTATTTCTCGATAAACCAAACTTTTGTGATGATTAAATTTTCTGTCTTCAAGGTGGAGCCCCTCCACGCCCACACCGGCATGATTGTCAACTCAAAAGGTCTACTGCCATCTCTGCATAAGGCTTAGTTTTCACTAAAATGAGGTGCAGGAAGATGTGGGTACTGCGATGTTTGCGTACGTCTGATTAAAGTTAACCATTAATACGAGCTCATCTGGAGATAGACTGGGTCGAAAGTGGAACGAAGGGTAGCGATGTGAAGGGCAGAGGGGAAAAACGTGCCAAGGCAAGCGCCAAGGGTAAGAAACCTGTGCGATAGTTAGGTCGGGTAGTAGAGGCAGTAGTAGATGTCTTGGTGACTGCGACAGTTCATGCAAGGGTAGGTTATGTTGATGGCGGGTATCGTGCAAGAAGGTACCATGTCAGTGCCACGGTCGTTATTATAAAAGGAGTCCGGTGCGACGACGCAGTGCGTTACCTTGAGCCCTCTGCTGGTCGGCGTCTCCTGCTGCTGCGTGGCGCAGGTCTGCATTTCTCGAGCAGCTCTGCTTGCTCGGCGTAGTGCGCCGCAGTTTCATTGGAGACCTGCAGGCCGTTCTCTCACGCATGCTCGACTTAGGCTGCCCTTCTGACTTCTCGGTCCCTTGCCGGGGCTGCCTCCACGGCGGTCGGCTTCGCAGCCGATACCGTTGGGGCGGCGGTTGTGGTCTTTGCACCCTTCCCCTGCGGCGCTGATGAGGCGGCCGGCGGGGCAGTCACCCGAACGCCCTTCTACGAGTTTGTAGGGATTCGAACCACCTCTGCTGCACGGAGGCCTTGGGAAAGGACCGCACGCAGCTCCCTCAAGGCCTCTCTTCCTTCTCCGCAGCCACGGCGGCTGCGAAGGCAGCCATCTCGCCCGCCATGACGGCTTTGAGGGCTGCTGTGGCCTCCTCCACGACGGAGCCGATGTCGACGCCGCTGCTCTTCTCAGGGGCGCGGGCTGCATCCCGAACGTTCGCTTCCAGGCGATCGTCCCCGCACCTGGTGAGCAGCTGCTGCTGCGCCGTCCCTCAGCTGGGCCGCGCTGGTCTGCTCCCGTCGTCGTCGCGGACGTCGTCGTCTCTTCCGCTGCGTCGGTGCGGTCGCGGCCACCTCAAAGGCGCGACTATGGCTTGAAAAGGCTGGGCAGCCGCGCCAGCTAGCGACTTGCGGGCCGCCACACCGGACGCAAGTGGGCAAAGTTTGTACGCCGCGGTCGCAGGCGCGGCTGTCGTGCCAGCCGGAACACTTGACGCAACGCGCCACGTCGCGGCAGTACTTCGCGACATGGCCCTCGCCCTGGCACTTTAAGGGGCTCCGGAACGCCCTATACTTGCAATGTTAAAATAACGCTTATAAATTACATCTTTCCTCACAAAGTGTTTGAGGTAGGAAGTTGAACTTTTTACAGATTATTTATTGGAATATGGGCTACAACTTAACACAGGGATTTTACAAAATTTTACTTCAGTTATTAAAGATGATTTTTTTTCAATTGTAATGAAAATTCACAACATTTTTTTGCAATTTTTTATTTATATATTCAAAAATATACAGTTTTTTGGAAAAAGGCTGTGTTAAATTATGCAGAAGGTACTGTGTAACATTTACTGAAAGTTTGAAACAAATATGTTTGTAAGATCCTTAGAAAACATGTAATTAGTAAGAGAAAATAAAAGTTTTGGGAATCAAGCGACAAAGATTGGATTAACTTTTTAGTGCATTCCAGGTCCATAGGATGGATTATCTTCATCCTCTGAAAAGTCCTCCTCCAGCTTCCTCTTGTTCCTCCTCCTGTTTACTCTTGCTTGTATTTCTAGACTCTTTACAGCCCTGTCTGCAGCCCGAAGGCGTTCCTTGTCTAAAGCAAGCATCGCTCGTACCATGTTAGAATGTTATTATTTACAGTAATAACACATACCTTTGCCTTTCCAACATTTCTCCTTTTCTTAAAAGTCTTCAGAGGATTTCTAATAACTTTACTTTTACTCTTTATTATACTTCAACAAAACAGAGACTCAAGAAACAGAATTAATTACGAATATTTTCGAGATAACGACAGAGTAAATAAACATGAAACAATCGACAATCACACCAGCGATATATATTGAACCATCACAGGTTAGCCACAACACATACTTTATCTCACATCACTAAAATGTACCTGATGAACACGGACGTTAATAATAACACCATTTGACAGCAGTTTAACAGCGCCACAGTGGGTCACGCCCATGTAGAACACATTTCAAAAAAAATTTAAAAATAGTTGTAGTCTTTGGAATTGAATAAATTATATATCTATTAAAAGGTAATAGTCTGCAGATTCAGAAAACGCAAAAAAGTAAAAATTGAACTTTTCATGATTTTGAGCCTTTCCGGAGGCCCTTAAGCACTGGGCCTGGGAGTTCATGGCGGTCGGGAGAGCCTCTGTCGTAACCGGGAAGCCCAGCAGCTACTTTAAACCAAAGATGTTGCCCTCACTGTCGGCTGTTTGCAAAGGCACGGCAAAGAGTGGCGCCCTCTTCTTGTTCGTCCGGTTGTGCAAACTTGCGGTTGCGTTACCGAAACCGGCTCCCAGCAGTCCCTTCACGGACCGCTGCTTCACACAGCACCAAGGCACTTAGGAGTACCTTGGTCGTCTTCTTCCTTCCATCGGAAGGCGCCTTCTTACTTAACGGCGGTGCGTAAACGGCCACAGCGCTTCTGATCGCCCTGTGGTCAGCCAGGTTTGCTGCCAGAACGCAGATCAGAGAAATTGGCACATGACTTACAAAGGCGGCTGCGACTCGTCTTCTCCGGTCTTCCTTGCTTGGTCGGCAGTCTCAGTGAGTCGCAAACCGAAGGCCCCCTCGTGGCAGCAACTTTCTTCCGCGCGTTGTTCTTTCCCATGCTGTGGGGCGCAGAACACGACAATTTGCTGGCGTTGTGAAAACAACACACGACAATTTGCTTTTCGAGGTACCCACAGCACAGAAGCTCTAGTCGCAGCAGCATCGATGCGCAAACCTCGGTGGCTCAGGCCGATAATGTTTACATGTGAGCTTTCCTAATAAAAGCGAATATCTATAGAAGACATACGAGAACCACACATGTAATCTTTCATACTAAGCATTTTAGTAATCATAAGATATAACATAGCTTGCTTTCATGATTTACTTTCATAAATACTAAGATGCTTTCCATTGTTCATTAACGAGAACACGTAGCGAGTCCCAGCACAGTTTAAACACAGTGTCAAACGTTTTATATACTTTCTCGAGTTCTGAAGTTTTACATGCTTAAATTTAAATATTTAGGACGTTGAGTGATTTATATAGCAATCAGTTCTTTTATCCAAGGGAGTTAAATTATTTACAGAGTCGGTGGTGGAGGGGGCAAGGAGTGGCGGCGGGTGTTGCTGGCTGATATATAACCGAGTCTGACGCCCTCCTTGTGTCATCGCTCGAGTGCAGGGATGTGGCCACGCGCGGGTACGGGGGTAATTCATCGTCTCGTCTCAACCATGAATAAAATGCAACACTTGAAATGCGAATCTCCGGTGTTCTGATTTGGCAGTCCTTTTATGTGGCATGGTGGTCTTGCAACCTGAGAACATACACACGCTGTAAGTCATGTGGACCAAGTAGCTGCTCATGCAGAAATATGAGGCAAGAGGCTGTCTGCGACTTCAGCAACTCCGCTTATTCACAGACATCTTACAGGATCATTCTCTGCTTTTCGTAACTCGCTCTTCCATACCCGGCGAACGATCGTGCGGGATCTGCCGCCACCATCTGTGTGCCTGTTGGGGGTGAGCCGTCGCCTAAGCCTGATGAATATTACTAGATGGAGAACGTTGTTCGCCGCACATGCTGCGTGCCTGCCGATAAACGCAGTCTGTCAAACCAGCACAGACTACCACGACTGATGTTTTACTCATGTAACAACAGGAATTCATTTACCTGCTTAAGTTGTCCGTTAATCTCGTTCCGACCTCAGAGCAGCCTCAAAAATACATGTGGCTGACGTAAAATACAGTTGTGAATGCTGTGGCTGACAGCAGAATCTCGTAAATACAAGCACGACGAATAACAACACGTCAACAGGACGACAACTTACACCATTCACTGTTACAATACAAGTAAAATGATCCGTATGGTCCTCCGAATATGGGCATGGAATATTTTTTTCTTAATTTGTCTAGTACATGGTAAATAGAAACATATGAATTCTGAAGGATTTGAAACAAAGAGTAGAAAGAAATCTTCGCTTACAGTAAATGTGCTATAAAAGGTACCTACTTGGACTTGTATAACGCTATATCTATGTCTACGTAACTACTATGCAATTCACACTTAAGTACGTAGCAGTGGATTCTTCCAGACACCTGCACACTATTCCCTCTATTTAAGCGCAGGGGAAACGAACTGTTAGATCTTTCTTCATACAATAGCATCAGCGTGTACGTTTCAATTTAAGTTATCCTCAGCTCTTGGTCTAGTGACTAGCGTTGCTGTCTCTGGATCCCGGGGTCCAGGGTTCGAGTCCCGGTCAGATTGGTGATTTTGTCTGCCCGGGGACTGTGTGTTCGTTTCATCATTTCATTATCACCATCATCACTCGTGAAAGTGGCTCGATTGGATTGTAGAAAAAAGCTGGACTGTGTAAAAATTGAGTCTTTGCACGGGCGCTGATGATCGCGCAGTTGTGCGCCTCACAAACCAAACGTCATCATCTAGTTTAAGTTGTTCGTAACTGTAGTTGTTAGGTATTTTACTGAACTGATAGCGTTTAAATCTGTGTGATTTCTCGTGTAAGTGATATTTACAGATTTATTTCCGTTCTCGTGTATATGACCTCACTTTCCCTTACTCAGAGACAATGGCAACTTTTCGCTCCATACAGATGTCATGTCTAAGTCATTTTGCAATTGGTATTAACCTTCCTGTGGTGTCACCGCCAGACACTACACTTGCTAGGTGGTAGCTTTAAATCGGCCGCGGTCCATTAGTACACGTCGGACCCGCGTGTCGCCACTGTCAGTAATTGCAGACTGAACGCCACCACACGGCAGGTCTAGAGAGACGTACTAGCACTCGCCCCAGTTGTACGGACGACTTTGCTAGCGACTACACTGACGAAGCCTTTCTCTCATTTGCCGAGAGACAGTTAGAATAGCCTTCAGCTAAGTCCATGGCTACGACCTAGCAAGGCGCCATTAACCATATCTAGAGAGAGTCTCACTTGTATCATCAAGAATGCTGTATACAAATGATGGATTAAAGTTAAGTATTCCAGCAGCTACGTACTTTTCTTTATAGCATTCATTACGTATCCTGTTTCAGACGTAAAGCAAGCCTGCGTGTGTAAACGCGTGCCTTTCGGTTACCCGTCACTGTGGACTGGCTGTCTTGTCAGTCCACTACACTTCCGATGACATTACCGAACGATAAATGACAGACTCATCTGCAAGGAATCTAAGAGAACAGTTCATATTGTTTCGTCAGTGGTTTATGCAGATTAGGAACAGCAGAGGGCCTCTAACACCAGGGAAAACCAGGTATCACGACTATTTTCCATCGGTTACTACTTACAGTGATCCCTGTAACAGAAAATCACTAATTCATTCGTACAACTTAAGCGATACCCTATAACCACGCAATGTGATTAGAAGTCGCTTGTAAGGTACAGTGCCACAAGCCTTCTGGAAATGTAGAAATATGAAATCAGATTCAGATCCCATGTCGATAACATTCATTACATCCTGTAAAGTAAGAGGTTATTGTGTTTCGCAACAATGATAGTACCTGAATCTGTGCTTACTGTGTGTCAACAGCCCGTTATTATCGAGGTAATCGTTATGTTCCAACACCGTACATGTTCGAAAATCCTACTGCAAAGCGGCGTTGGTGATACGTGTCTGTAATTCAGCGGATTAGTCCTATAAACTTTCTTAAGTATTCTACATCTACATCTACATGATTACTCTGCAATTCAAATTTAAGTGCTTGGCAGAGGGTTCATCAAACCGCAATCATACTGTCTCCCTACCAGTCCACTCCCGAACAGCGCGCGGGAAAAACGATCACCTTAACCTTTCTGTTCGAGCTCTGATTTCTCTTATTTTATTTTGATGATCATTCCTACCTATGTAGGTTGGGCTCAACACAATAGCTGTGTAGCTTTCCGGTCTGTTGGTACGAATCGAGCCAGCGGTTGCACATGATTTGTTAAGTACGAGGATAGCATGCTCTGAAAGGAACCTAACTGGTACGCTATCTGGACCGGAGGACTTGCCTTTAAAGTTCTTTAAGCTACTTCGCTACATCTAGGGTATCTGCTTCTGACATACTGATGTTGACAATTATTCTTCATTCGAATTCTGGAATATTTACTTCGTTTTCTACAGTGAAGACATTTCCGAAAACTGTGTTTAATAACTCCGCATCATCGGTATTACTACCATTGGTATCGCGCAGTTAAGATATCGATTGTGTCTTTCCGATGGTGACTTTACAAACGACCAGGATCTCCTTGGATTTTCTGGCAGATTCCGAGACAGAGTTTCGTTGTGCGAGGGGTTGAAAGCATCTCACACTGAAGTCAGGGTTGGTTTATGAACTTCCGTAAAACATTGCCAATCCCGGATTTTTTGTGTTCTTTTAATGTTGGCTTGCTTTTTTTGTGTACCATAGGGGATCACTATCAACTTTTATTAATTTACTTGGTATTTCTCTCTCAATTGCCTCAGATACTATTTCCCTGAATTCAAGCCCCATCTGGTCCATAGTTGAAAAGGAATGGAGACTGTTTCTTCGGAAGGCATCACGCAAATTTTTATCGGATTTTTAGGTAGATATATTTTGCGTTTACTTGTGGTCAAAACAGGTGTTGCGGTAGTCAGCCCCGCTACAATGATCCTGTGGAATTTTCTCTCTGAAGGTGGGATGAATAACTTTTAATCTATAAAAATAACATATTACATTCATATCGTTTATTTTTTGTCCTGACTTTAACTAAAAATGCACTAATTAATTTTAGTTTTGTTAATATTGTCTAGTACTAAATACTAATTTTATAGATTGTCCAATAGGCTACCTGCACTGAAGATTAAAATTTGCAACACTGAATCACTTAGATATACTCGTACGTGAAACGACGAGTGAAGAGAATTATAATGATCGAATCCGACGGCTTCCAAAGTGAGGACGCGATCGTGTCCCTAATAAACTAGACATGCTGACAGGTGGTAACATCGACTTTACAAACAACGTGAAACGTGCTTTGGTCATCAGGTCACTCCTGCTTAGTTTTTGTGTAAGTAATTCACCGGTAGGTGTGCTTGGGAAAATGCATGGTCGTATGTACAGAGTGTTTCAGTGACTTTACACTAAACAACAGTAATGATAGATCTTTTCATGGAAAGCAAGTGCTGTTAGAGACAAAATGTCCTGCGAGGACGAGATTTCACCAAACTACCAGGTCTACCAACCAGAGATGCTTCATACTATCTATCCCAGTAAATTCATTGAGTGATTTTCAACAAGAAACCTTTCAGAATGAGTGTCTCTAAGTGGAGAAAGAAACGAGTGGCGTTCAGTAAGTAACGCAGCACATTATTTGTCGACCAGTTTCTGTTCAAAAATGTGGAATTTGTTGTGGAACATCGTGGAATATTCCAGCTTCATCTCCTGCAGTTTCACCAATTGAGGTGGCGCAGTGGTTAACACACTGGACTCTGGACTCGCATTCGGGAGGACGACTGTTGAAACCTGCGTTGGGCCATCCTTATTTAGGTTTTCCATCACTTCAGGCAAATGTCGGGATGATTCTTTTGATAGGAAACGGCCGATTTCCTTCTCCATCCTTCGCTAATTTGATGGGACCGATGACCTGTCTGTTTGGTCCTCTCTTCGAAAGTCAAGCAACCAACCCCTATAGTTTCATGAATTTCCTACAGCTGGTGGCGCCATACGTAGCTTTCAAAATGGCGTCTGTAACGGCGCTGTGTTCTTAACAGAAAGCTGACATTGACTTTCTTTTGCCAGAAAAACAGAGCATCGCTGATTCTCATAGGCGCTTTTGGAATGTCCATGGAGACCTGGCAGAGAACAACAGCACGGTGAATCGTTGGGCGAGGCGCCTGTCGTCATCAGGACGAGGTCGCGCAAACCTAGACGATCTCTGGCGTGTCGGCCGGCCGCGCACAGCTGTGACTACTGCAATGCTGGAACGAGCGGATTCAGACATTCGAGATGATCGACAGATCGCGGAATAATCACTGTTCAACTGGACGTCTCTGTTGGTGACACATTCATCCACGAGTTGAGGTACTCAGAGGTGTGTTGAACCGCTGCTTTCCTCGGCCCCTACCAAAAGACTATAAACACCAACGAAGGATCATCTGGGCGGAGCTACCTGCGCGTAACGATGCTGATCGTGAAGTTATTTACGAAGCAAAACGTTGTTTCCGACTTCCACCACTAGAGTGGTATCATGCGGGCATACAGGCCCAGCCAGTAAAGTGCCACAAGTCCGTCGCATTGAACGAAGATTATGTTGAAAAATGCGGTTTTGTAGCCAAAAGAGTAAGGAATAAAATGGTATAATGGATTCACGAATAAAGCCAACCTGCTTTCTGAAAAAAAGTGTTGCACTGCTTATTGGACGCCCCTTGTACTTTACAATAGAGTTAAGAGCATTAATTTTGCTGGGCCTACACCCATTTTAGATAGAGCAGGTAACTGGATTATAGGCAACATACAATGAATACGAACGCCGCCAAGTTACCACACCCTGCGGCCTCTCAGGTTCATAACCAATACTGAAGGACACTTAAGGTCACCGGGAAGCATCAGTAGATATTTCGTCAGTAACTGAACTTTTTCCCCTTCATGTCATCTATCAACGCTAGACATTTGATGTATGTTGAGACTGTATGTTGCAATGAAAGAGTCACTTACGCATGCGGCTAGCATGTGCCACTCAGGGGTGTCGAAATGGTTGCCTGCCGCACTGCCGCCTAGTAATCAGTGACTGACTTTCTCTATACTGGTGTTTTTGTAAGAGCGTGCTAAAACTGAAAAGGATGTAGAGGGTCCTCCGTTTAACAATTTGTGGCAGGGAGCCTGAAGTCGGAGAAACCGGTTTAAGGAGTTAATAGAATAAAATCACGTTACTGTGTACTTTTTTACTTACATGAACGTACCATTTGTTCTGTATCTTACAAAATGTTCTGAAACCGACGGCCGTCAACCTCAATGCAGTCATCGGCGAACAAGATTCGGACGCACCCTGACAAATATCCCTGGTGTGGTTCGAATCGCATCAAAGGCAGCTACAGTTCTAGGAACTAAGTGTATCTCCATATCCACTGGGTTTCAGATACAACTGCCTTGAGATTTCCCCATAGGAAATAATCAAAGGGTTTCAGGTCAGGTGACCTCGTAAGGCATAGGTTAGGACCTCCTCTTCCAATGCATCGACCAGGAAATACTGTACCGGTACTGGTGTAAGGTGTCAGGCAAATCCAACACCTTCCATGAAAACCCTGATATGATAGCAAATCCGGCAGTATGTCACATAGCTCAAAATAAATCCTGACATTAAATTAACCAAAGTACTATGATCAACGAGTGAGCAAATGGAATACCACAGACTAACACAAGAACGCCTAATTGCATGTCTTACCTTTCCACCGTCAAACAGACGCAGTTCCGAGGGGAGAAACGAGAACAGAAGCCGAGAGCAGAGCCGTGTAGGCTAGAAGGCCCTACGATAAGAGAGGACACCCACATCGCCGGCTGATCCCCGGGAGGTCCACCCCCCAGTCCATGTTAAAAGATAGCGCCATCCAGAAGAACAGTATAGATCTTACGATAACACTAAAAGGGCCACACCAGCTTCAAGTTTTAGTGTGAGACTCTGTTACGTAGCAAACTTTAAAAAACATCGCCCCACCACGAAAAGTATAACGTTTCTCATTGGATAGACAGAATTTGTGAAGGTGGAGCTTAAGGTTAACATTGAGATGCTGATTGGTCAGCTGAAAACACAGTCAGATACTTTTTTCTTAAACCAACTTCGGTAAATTGTAGTAAGGAGAAGTTACGAGAGTTGCTACCTAGCCAGCGAGTTGTGTGGAGCTGCGCCGCCCGCCGCCCATGACGCTGCCTAACCACCGACAAGGTATTGAACGCACGCTATGCTGCATAAGAGCGCATAAGACTTCACTCAAAACTGCAGAAGTCTCATCTGTTACATCCCCTTTTTACGTAATACTAGTGTCGATCGTCAATTAAACTTCGTGGTATTCACATTTGCTACTTAAAGTTAAAATCAGAAACGCGATGATTTTTCTCTTATATAATTATTGAAAAGCCACATCAGCCACTGTAATTTACGACAAGTTAAATAAGTAATAAACGATAATTGAGGGTCACTGTAGACCATTTTTTATAGTTTTCTCTTTTATGAAACTTAATTAAAACCTAGATTATAGATGTGATATGGCATAGGTCATTCTTCGGTCCGTTATAGAACTTGGAAACCCATTCAGGGAATATTCGTTCACATTGTTGTTGAACGCAGTTGGTTTTTATCATCCTGTATTAAAATAATTGCTTTTATCAATCGTGCAATTTATAAACAATGTTTTGTGAATGGAATAAAAATTCCAGTGGTAAACTTAACTGCTTTTTCTATGTTAATTTACCAGCTAACTAACCAGTAAATTTGGGTAGTATTAAGATTCTTTTACAGGTAGTGCAGTGGAGCTGACGCTGAAATCATTAAGTATTTGATTATATCATCGCTAGTCTCACTGAACTCTTCTGAACTCTACATGTCATGTGTGGTCTGGCGTCTCCTTACCAGCAACAGGTCCCAGGTTGAAACTAGTCAATTCCCTAAAAAACACGCTCAGAGCGTCGTTGCGGGAAAGTGGTAGGGAGACACGACTTAGAACAAACAGACAACACGCAGAAAGTTTGACTGGTTCATCGTATTTTACTGTACGTCCCTGAACAGCACCGAGTAATCAGTGCGTCTGTCTCTGATTCATAGCATGTCCTATCATGGGACAATGTAAATTCAACAGCGCTACCTTATGGACAAGTAAAAAAAAACCTGAATCGTGACTTCCTGGTAATGAGGCTCGTCCTTCTTGTTTCCTTGCAGGCAATAAAGAACGTACATGCAAGTAAACGGCACAGTATGTGTAAATTCGTACGCAAGTTAGTACTAAATAAGCTGGATAACAGTAATGCCAGACAAAGCGGTAGACTAGTTTACTTCCATATCTCCTTAAGCTGGCTTCTCCGGCCCCAGGTTCCCTATCTCAAATTGTTCAGTAGAGCATTCTCTATGTCCTGTCACATTCTTGACGGTCTTACGGAAAACCCATGTACAGGTAGGTAGGTATATTTGTAAGGTGCTCACTCGAGGTACGCAGGTGTCACCGGGGCTGTTGCAAAACTGGAGTGTCTTACAGGGAGGCTTTGTCGTTTTATTCATTTCATTCATGTGACAATTCCTTACTCTTCCCTTTCTCCTCCCCCGCCCCCACTTACTGTGTCATCAGGCCATAGGACGACTCAGAAAGGATGAACACCCTTTACTAATCGGATCATATTCAAATCAATTCGAATGGATCTGAACGGTGCCTAATGGTTTCTTCCTGTATACCAGTGAAAAACTCACGATCACACTACACTCCAAAGGTGTGGGATCACGTTAAGTTTGGTTAGAGCCCCTCAGTGGCCTCAGCGAAGTGTTGAATCGGGCTCAAGATGTCAGAAAATGTCAAATGTTGAGAAGAACGTCGTCCTATTGCTCATCGCAAGGCGAACTATCGTTTCCGGTCGCAAAATGTTTGGGAATCAACGCCAGAAGAAAGGAGTGCTATCATTGACACCCCTTATCGCACCTGCTGAGACCTTTTCGTATAAATTACGAGCGACGGTGTTTCTGAAAATTTGCTTCCGCCAGCCATAAGAAAACTGCGTGATTTGAGCGTTGGACATGAGGCCACGACTTCCATCCCAGAGGCGTCATAAGAAGGGGAGGAATGTAGGTAAGAGGGGGTGTGACGGCCTTCCCATCGTGTGTCACGTCCACGGTGGCTCTGGCCAGACTTGTGGTGGAATTTGGTGCTAATACAATACGATTAACCCATCTGTCATATCATACGAGCCTTTGAGCTCTGGCACATTTTGTGCCTGTGTGCACACCTTCCTATTGATGGCCGTGGGTGATATTGTAAGGTACCACGCTTGTTTAAATTAGAGAGGAATGTTGTAGATACCTGAGAGCCAAATTTCAAACCCGCGTCGAAAACATGACCCTTTAATTCGGTTGCTATCTGTAGTTTTACCCAGTCACTTCAAAAAGGTTTTGAGACTGATTTATTAAAAGCAAAGAAAAGGCAAGATCGTTGTTTATGCTTGAGATGTTCTACATAGTCTCCTTCCACATGCGTACATCACACAGAACGTTCATACAACTACGTGAAAGTGTCGCATAAACTTTCTCTGTGATGATGATCAACTCACCTGTCACGTTCGCAACTTCTTCGCTATTTGCGGACCATAAGAGGCCCTTTCCTTATTTTTGGTTTTGTGGTACCTTCTGATAACAAAAGATCTCGCCAACTTCCAAGATGTTTTTCCAGAAAGCAATGTCCGTGTCCGCGTTATACATTTTACCCAAGATGCAACATGATTTCCACACACTTTTCTCTTCTACAAAACATTCTGGAAGATGTCTTGAACACTTGATTTACAGTTGTTCAATTCTTTGCTTTGCTGCGATTTCAGGCAAACAACGTTCACACACCACAGTCGAACGTGCACTACTTATCACTATCTGTCCACAACTGCTTGGTCCATTGCACAGCTGTTGTTTCGAGTTGTTATTTCGAGCTGCTCCCGTACTTACTGCTCTGAAGTCGCGTGTACATCAGGGATAAAATCTGTCTCGGAACTTCGTGACGGGCGGTGTATTTTCAGTGAGAAAATATCTGTCTGAAATGTAAACCAGTTGACGCATTCCACATCATAATGGGATATGGGAAACTCATTCTACATAATGATAAGTATAATGAAGTTTACAACTAACTATCGTTTCGCAGATTTCTAAAACAGCTTGTTGTTGCTAATGAGACTGTGCACATCAAGAGGAAATGCGGTTCGATGGTGCTCGGGGACAGCACTTTTCGATCTGTACTCGGCTTATCATTATGTAGAGGTGACGTCAGAACCCTGTCTGTACCTTGAATGTCCACTGTGGAAGGACACCACAAGTCCTCCGTCCAGAGGCCGGAGCGGACGCGTCGCGCCCTGCTTCCTGCCTCGGCGCTGGCGGTTAGCCGCTCGGCGAGGCGCGGACCTACCACCAGCTCCAGTGTCGTGAACTCAGACCGTGTCAAGAAAATACTCTGGCGCATACTCGGGAAAACTCATGACTGATTTCAAGTGGGGATCACGTTGTTTTTTCCGCTGGCTGTGAGAAACACAAGATGGAGCAAAGAGCTGGGGCAAATCCCAATACTGCTTGACGTCAGCTATCTTCGGCCGCGTTTACGGGTTCAACTTAACGAGAGGATTGCATAAAACACTAATGCGGACAGCTGCTTTCCACTTACTCTCCCATTTGCTTCGCTGGCAAAACTTCTGCCCACGATATGTAGGGATGCTGTGACACTGTATGGTGTCAAGTTTCAAAACGAATCGTTCAAAGTCATATTGCTATCAATATGGTAGAAAAGTAGTGATTTCTTGACTGCCATAAGTAAAGTATAGATATTAAATTATTCTCTTTTATAGAGGCAAATATTCCGTCAAATCGATAGTCAGGTATTTAGTCGATGTGTGGATATGTTTCGTTTACACAGTTCTCAGAATATATTTCCTCTCTGCCAATCAAATGACTAGAAAAGAACTGCTACTACGGAAGCCTTAGCGGAAGATAAATAACGAAGGCGGTGAATATTTAGGGGCACTGCCCTGCTTCGTATCAAACAGTTAAGATATATAAGTGAAAATGAAATGAAAACGAGACAGAGGGGAAATGTACGTAAACTGTGTTATTTAAAAAACTACTCGCCGCAACTGTAGATAGATTTATTCCACTGTGAGACAAGACGGCCAACTCCTTCATGAAAAGATGGTGGCGTTTGTCTTCTGAACCGTGACTGTACCCAGGCAACCGACTCTCCTAACCAGATAGACGCCTAGGAATGTCTTCCTTCATGGCTCCAAAAATAAGGCAATCGCATGGCGAGAGATTAGGACTATAGAACACTTCCCGGCGATAATTCTGCAGCGAGGTCAAAACAGCCTGTGCAAGGTGTGTGGTTTATCGTTAGTCCTTACTACATCTATTGAGGTACTTCGATACATCGGTGCGGCAGTACTCTTTGCTATGTCATATTTTAATGATTTTTTATTTTTTTATTTTTGTTCTTTTGACAGTACACTCTTTACGATAGTACTGTAGAAAAAGGCGAAAAATGATCTGTGTATATTCAGTGTATAGCATAAAAATCATGACCATCGAGAGGGGTTATGACAATGCAGTAAACAGTGTGTAGCCACACTAGCGACCCAATGCAGCAGGGTGCAGTTAGGGTTGTAGTTGAAAAGAAACCTGCGAGGCTTTAACGAGAGCACCCTGTAATCAGACTCTCACGGACACGTGGGAAAACCTCTTCTTAGTCCGAAAACAACTTGTGGGATGTCATTTCTTTTGTTTTCTGGAAGTAAGGACAAGCTACAACGTGATTATTAGGGCTTAAGGTAAATTAGATGCTATCGTACTAAAGTAAAATAAATAAATATAATAAAATATTCAATACTGTACATGGTAAACATGACGAAGCACAGAACCGTTTGTCAATTCCAAAAAGAAGTGCAAACAGCGAAGGATCAATGGCCAGACCCAGCTTAGTGAGCAATTTATGATTCACTACACAAATTTTACGAAGAAGAACGTAGGTGTACTATTCACATAACCAGATGTAAAGAACTCTTTCAAAAACTGTTGAAATAACGAAAGAACATACTCAAGAGTCGTACCACGTGGTTTTAATTAAACTGAAGGTGTTACGAGTGGTAGAGGGGGGATTGTGTACACCCCAGGATGCTGAAACATCGTGGTTATGTTCATTAATCGGTGCACTATCAGAGTATGCTGAAAAAATAACATTTTCACTCTCTGCCACCAGGTGAAAATATGTCGCTCTAAACAGCCAGAATATGTTGTGGGTGCAGATTAAGGGGAGTAACGGTCAAACACAGAACAACCGTAGTTCGGCACGTTCATTGGCGTATGGTCCACAAGTTAAAACATGTTTACAATATGGTTTCCAGACTCAGAAACATGCTGCACATGTAACACTGCAGGGACGACAGTCGCTCCAGCATATCCGATGTAATCAGAGCGATATTCCGTCGTATGGTGTTCTTCAGACCAGGTAGAGTCCAGATACATCTCTCATAGACACGATCTTTCAGTGGATGAGAAAAACCACATATCTTTAAATCGCCTAGAGATGCTGCGATCATTATCTCGGAGCAAATTTTTGGCCTGTTAAGCGACATGTGCTGTCGCATAACCTTGCATGAGAGTAGTAATGTGGACATAGTTTCGTTCATGCAAAGCCAGAATCACTTGTTGCACAAGGAGGTCCTTACAACATGCAGATGTCACCGTACACCTAACGCACTCTGAAGTTGTTATATCCTCGAAGAAAAATAGACTGGGAATAAAGGAACTTGTGAACTTAGTCACATAATCTGAGTGAAGTGGATGCTTCTGCCTAACATGTGTTTGGGTAGAATCCCATATGCAATAGTTCTGTGCATTCACGTCACCGTGTAGAGTAAAGTGTTTCTCGACTCCCGGGTTCGATTCCCGGCGTGGTCAGGAATTTTCTCTGCCTCGTGATGACTGGGTGTTGTGTGATGTCCTTAGGTTAGTTAGGTTTAAGTATTTATAAGTTCCAAGGGACTGATGACCATAGATGTTAAGTCCCATAGTGCTCAGAGCCATTTGAACCGGTTTTTAAAATTTTTCTGGTCACATCCATCCATTTCCATGCGTGCTAAAAAACGAAGGGCAAAATCACTGCATTCTAGTCTATTTTAGGTCTTCATCATGTTGACATTAGGAATCTCTTAGGGATAACAGTGTAAAATCTGTCGCAAAATCTTTTGAGCTGTTGATCAGGTAGAGACAATTCCCGTGACACAGGTGGAGCACTGGCTACAGAATTTGAGGCATGAACTATACGGTCGGCTATAGCTACAGCAACCCTATCAACAACTGACATGGGAATGGGTTGCCTCCCTCTCCGTGACGCACCACCTAGTTCACCTGTTTCATCAAAATTTCTTGATCACATAATTTAGTCCATTTATTGACATGTCGCCTCTTCGCCCCTGTTTCTGTCGGTGATATTCCCTCAACGCAGCGCTGCTACTGCTGCCGTTCTGATAAACAAATTTACCAGCAGTACAAGTCTTTCTTCATGATAGGTATTGCGTTTCGTACGCAAAACTTGAACATTCTTAACCATTTATACCAAAAATCACTCCACAAAGAAAATCAATATGTGTCTCCAAACAACAAACAGCACACTCATGTCAAAACACTAAATATTTCACATTACGACAGCTTGCAACGCCATATTTTCACGTGGTGGCAGGAAGTGGAACTATAATTTTTTCAGCATACTCCTCGAGTGCACCGATTAATGAACATACGTACAGCGTTTCGGGGTCCTACGATTATACAGACCGCACTGAAGCACCGCTTAGTAGAACAGTGTCGTATGGAAGTGACTAGTGGACCATCGCAATCCACATAAGTATAAACTGGACACGTTTCGGATGTGATGTTAGCCATAAATATTAAAAACGAAGTGGCCATATAAAGTATGAAGTGATTAAGTCGTGAAAATGCTAAGGAAAGAAATCTGTAAGAGTCTTTTAGCTTAAAAAGTACATGTTAGCAGAATCTCTGCTACAACATTTAGGAATAGCTAAGGTGGCACTGAAAGGGGCAGAAGAGGATAATATACAAAATAAGCAAAATAAAACTGGCGTATAAAACATTTAATACGTCGCAGGATAGGCAATCCAACTTTCATTAATTGCTTTTGGGGCAGAGGTTGTACGATAGGTTGCCTACCTCAAGCTGCGTGAAATACATAATGCCAGTTCTACTTTGCCCATTCTGTAGTACGGCCAGACAAGGAAATAGGCTGTAGGAGATGTTGCGAACAATATGTAAGTAGGCTGTTTATGTTTTCCTATCGGAAATGTTACGTAGCGCTCGGTATGAAAATCACTGGCTGTGCTGTGTGCAGTCTGTCTGCCATTGTAGTGTTGGGCAGCGGCAGCTGGATGTGAACAGTGCGTAGCGTTGCGCAGTTGGAGGTGAGCCGCCAGCAGTGGTGGATGTGGGGAGAGATATGGCGGAGTTTTGAAATTTGTAAGACTGGATGTCAATTATGAATATTAAGGTAAATACATTGTTTGTTCTCTATTAAAATCTTTCATTTGCTAACTATGCCTATCAGTAGTTAGTGCCTTCAGTAGTTTGAATCTTTTATTTAGCTGGCAGTAGTGGCGCTCGCTGTATTGCAGTAGTTCGAGTAACGAAGATTTTTGTGAGGTAAGTGATTTGTGAAAGGTATAGGTTAATGTTAGTCAGGGCGATTGTTTTGTAGGGATTATTGAAAGTCAGATTGCGTTGCGCTAAACAATATTGTGTGTCATTTTAAGCACAGTCATGTATAATTTTTCAAAGGGGACGTTTCAAATAGTTACGTAGGAATAAAATGATTAATACAGTGCAGCGAAACAGAAGGAGAGAAAAGACTGGTCTGATGCAGCTGTCATCGCTACGCTGTCCTGTGCAAGCTTCTTCACCTCTGCATAAATGCCGCAACTGAAATCCCTTTGAACCAGCTGACCGTACTTACCACTTCGACATTCTACGTCTTGTCTCCCCTCGCCCCTACACTTCCATTCGTTACGAAGTTGGTGATGCCTTGATGCCTAAGGAGTTATTTTATCAGCCAATTTGTTCCAATCGGGCTATGTCTTTTTTACGCAATTCGTTTTATTATGTCTCCAATAGCTGCTACATGTACCGATCTAATGCTCAACAGTCTTCTGCTTGACCGTAATTTAGAAGTTATTATTTTCTTCACTTCCGAAGAAGCCAGTGGTCCATAGAAATACATTCAGAAACGGCTTTCTATCACACACATTTATAGTACATGTACAAATTTCAAATGTTCGAAAATGCTTCTCTTGATGTTGACAGTCTACATTTTATGTCACCTCTACTTCAGTAGTTTTCTTGACCAATAACAAAACGCGTCTACAGCTATTAGTGCCTGATTTCCTAATCTAATTTCATTGAATTCCAGTACCCTTATTTTACTGTTATTAATGTTAATCTTATAACCTCTTCTCAAGACATCATCCATTTCTTTCAACTGCTCTTCCCAGACCTTTTATACCTATGACAGAAATAGTGTCATTGGCACAAATGTCAAGTATTACGATTTGTTCCTAATTATCGGTTTTTAGGCTAAAGTTACGATCTTACAGGAGCCCCTGTTAAAATTACGGAATTCTTTATTTAATTTATTTTTCTAGTTTGACAACTGTGTTTTTCGTTGGATAATTTTGTGAAGCAGTGTAGTTTCAAAAGTAACGCAATAAGATTTTGTCATCTGTTTACACTTCCCTTCTATAGTGGTGCGTTGCTAACTTCACTACTCTGGGTGCGTGAACTTGTAGTGTGATTTGGGGTACCGATTTTCACGCGTGTGGCTTCACTGCCGAGTGCGACGCAATTGAGTAGCATTTAAGTTAACTCTCGCCATTTATTTTAATCTCTTTCGGGCGTAGGTAAACGAATGTAAAGTTTAATGAAACTGTTGGTTTTGAAGTCACGAATACTCTGCAAGAATATTTTTTATTACGTTTGGCCACCACATTAGAAAATGCAAATTATTTTTAAATATCCAGCACCCTTTCTTGTCATTCGTATTAGGTGCCAAGGGCCTTTACATCTCTGTCTCTCTCCATTCTGAACTACACCAAATAGTAGATAATCTTTTTTATAGCTGCTACCTTCAGGACTGCAAAGTGTGTATTCCAGGCAGTATTTTAAAAATTTCTCTCTGAATTGACAAATGTTATAAATGTTCATTTGTCTTTCTTCAAACTATTTTCTGAGACAAGTACTGTGTAGCATGTTCCCACTCTTCTCCGGAGCCCCAAGAGATCTTCCCCGACATCGGCTTATACTAGTTTTCCCACTGTTATGGAAATAATTCGATTGAGTATTTTGCAGCTACGACTTACTAACCTGATTCTTCATTATGTGTATACGCCTCAGAATCTGCCTTCCTTGAAACAGGAATTACTACATTGCTCTTGAAGTCTGATTGCACTTCGCCTATTCCGTATAGCTCGTATGCCAGGTCGAACACTTTTCTCGTGAATGACTCTCCTAAGGACTTACGGCATTCTGCGTGAATGTCATCTACTCAAAGGACATGTTTCGTCCAAAATCTTTCAGCCACTACTGCTGTATCGCTTTTCAGTATCCTGTAGCAACCTCACTACTTTCAAAAGCCTCTCAGATCCCAGTACTGTATTGGATCTGTTTCTACTCTCTCCTGTTCTCAATCTCCTCCATAAACAGAATTGGAGAGCGTCGAAAATCGAAACGTAGGACGACACGCACTCCGATTAGCTAATGGTTCCACGCTCCCCTATGCATTCGCTGCTTACTGAGTCCTTGTACGCCAATTGAAATGTAATTTCCCACCCCCGAAAACGGAGAAACGAATAAGCCGGTTCCTACTCAAGGGGACGCATTTGCGAACTCTTTCTAAACATTCTGTAGACACAGCTGTAGTGGTCACTGAGGACCTCTGACTACTGACATCCGAAACACACTTCAGCTCAGATGGCACAAGACTTTTGGCCTATATGGGGGCTTCGGGTGGCTGACCATTTCGTGAATTCCAGAAATTCCCCACCAAATTATTCAGCATTAGTCGCCTCAAAATATCTAAATCAGCAAGATGGGACAGACATTTTGATTGGTCATTTGACGTTAGAGAACAGCAACCATTATGAGAACTCACAAGCAGCAATGTCGGCATTGTACACAACCCATGTAGGACGATTAAGGTGGGTTTACATCGGTGCACCTCACACCCAGTCTCCGTGCAGCTGTGTTTTGCGTATTCGTCGACACGTGCGATGCGTGATTCCATTCACACATAGATACAGTTACTCGCTGTGTTCCAGTGATCAAGAAATCCTCTCTTCGGCTATCAGCAACTGTTGCTGTAGTCTGTTTATTTTCAGATGAAGGCGAAATCGTAGATAGTAGCTCAACTACTAAGATATTTAATAGTCTTTGCGTAGTACATGTGTTAGCGTGTAGAAAGAGATAAAACTGGCAAAGAATACTGCTGTTAATAACTGTATCGATGGTTTCGAAGAAAAGCTTCATCTTTTGATCCACTGATATGAAAGAAAATACAAAATACATAAAGGCTATACCACTGATGACTTTATCAGCTCTGATACTTCGAAATCTTGCCACCAGAACAAATTGCTTCTGACTGAAGTTCCAGTTCTAGTTACGTATTGCATAGAAAACTAACATTATTCAGACAATTTTCCAGCCTCATGTGATAACGTCGAAGGAGGCCACTTAACGTTTACTTCTCAGGAAGACGAAACACTAATTTCGTAGATACCGTCGAGAGAGAATGCAAGAATATGCGAATCGATGTTTATTTATAAACATGTAACAATGTAGAGTTTGGTACTTTATCCATCTTCCGCAAATAAAGTCGTATTTAACGAAATAATAAGCAACCAGTTGCATAAGAGAAATTTAGTTTCTTTACTACTTTCAGGCATTTTGTAAAATGAAGGGGATTCAGTATTGTATTACTTATTGCTCCTACATATAATGTTTAGGACCGTGTCATTTTGCTGTATGCACTTTATTATTGACTCTTGCAAATAATGCAATAAGCATAACCTTCTGAAGAAGGGCACTAAGCACCCGCAACCAGTAAAGGAATTAAATTTCTTTTGTGTAACTGGTTGATTATTATTTAATTTTGAACACTGTAGTGGTACGGAAAGAAATTGCTGAAAAGATAACACCATTCCGTTGGCTTATACGTCAGCCAAACCACATAAATGTTGTTGGCTATGTGTGTGTGTGTGTGTGTGTGTGTGTGTGTGGGTGTGTGTGTGTGTGTGAAAGAGAGGAAGAGCGAGCGAGAAAGAGAGAGAGCGAGAGAGAGAGAGAGAGAGAGAGAGAGAGAGAGAGAGGTATGTCTACCTGCAGCCTTTAGAAGAAGGTGACTGGATGTCACACGAGATTTTGAAGCGATGTGTTATTTTCCGCACAGTTTGACAGCTTTGGACGGCAAGCATATAGTTCTGTGATATCCACAGATCAGTAGAAATCGCTATTTGAAGCACAATTTAAATTTATCTTATTTTTTGTCGTTGACGCAACCTGTTTATGATTCAAAGCGGCTAGTGATGGAACCAAGACATCTTGACTTATCGGGGACCCCAGAATCACCCCTCTTTTTCAACACATGTTCGTCGGAAGTACGAACAAGTCTTTTCATTTTGCAGAACCTTGCCTTTGCTGTTTTCATGTTGTTGCTATTTGTCAGGAACTTCCTTATAATACATGGAATGATCTAGACACAAATAAGGAAATGTACGACAATATTCTTCGAATTTCATGTTTCTCATCTGCCAAACGTTCAAAATGCTAACGCAAAGGCAAAATTGTAATGCGTGCAAAAACTGTTTCTTTCAACAGTGGGAAGTAACAAAACAAACCACCAAGCTGACAGAACCGTGAAAGGCGCACGATTGCTTCATGTGTGCCTAGTTGGGATGGAGGGAGTTCTGCGCCTGCCCATGGACACGTGTATGCACAGATCAGAAGCTTGCGTAACTTTGCACCGGTGCGACTACCCATTGTCCTCTACGTGCAGCGACTGCATGCAGCCAATGTACACGAAAATCTATACAGGTGGAAAATCCATTTTGGGGGAAGATCAGTTCAACCTCCCTTGGCACGACGGAAATTTCACTCCTTCGGATCCCGGAAACAGACCCCAATACAGACAAAAACCACAGGACAGGGACATATTTGCAGATTGAGATGTTACCATATCTCACAGTATTAACATCAGTTCACTGTCGTAAATTTAGATAAGGTTGTAAACCCATGTATTATAAAGAGGTGGAGGAGAGAGGAAGAGGCCAATAGCACACAAAAATGTCCCTGTGATCATTTGTCGCAGTGCCCATGGTACATGTGGAGACTGGTGCGCGTCGCGGGTTGCCTGTACTCCAGGCTCTTGTGTTTCCGAGCGCGCTGCCTGTTTGCTAGCCCCGGCCAGCACTGACGCAGCGGGCTTTTACCGAATTAATTGAGTTAATTTAGGGGATGGACGCTGGCCGTATTTTTCGCGGTCCCTGCCCCTGCCCCCACCACGCCTTGCCACCACCACCCCCACCACTTGGACGGCCCTTCCGGCGCGGCGCGCTGGTGGGTTATGCGGCAGCACAGCAGTACAGACAGCTGCCCGCTCCCACTCCACGCTCCACCCTCCCCCTCCTCAATGTCCGACAGGCCTCTCCACATAATTGCTTACAGAGATTTCGCTAGGCGATTACGCTCAGCGTGACCACAGTTTGTGGAGTCGCACACGCGCCCTGCTTCATAGTTTCAATACTGCTGCTCGAGAACAACTTGCAAATCACATTTTTCTCCTGTTATGCGAGTTAGTGTCACTATTTTTACAGCTTTTTGCTCCGTTACCGTGTATGTTAAGGTAATACGTCTAGTTAGTATTAAGAATTAACTAGCAGTATGCATTAAAGCTGGTTGACGCTAGGCGATTAATTTAGTCACGCAGTGAGTGATGTGCTGGTTCTGCAAAAGGAGGAAACGGGAAACAGGCGAGTGAGTGTTCACAGACGGTTTGGTTGGTGGTCGTGTCGAGTTTGGTGGAGTTGCACTGCGAAACTATTTGGAAGGCGAGGGTGAATCAAGTAATACATCTTGCAGCATTGCTTAACACGGGGAAAATCGAAAGAAGTTTTAGAAATGTGAAGAAGAGAAAATGAATACTGAGATGGAATAGTTGGGATGATTTGTACGTAGTATTTCATGAAACTTCCACAAGCATACCATTTATACATAATAACGATCGTTATTTCAGACCCACAATCAACAATTGACTGAAAAGAGAGAGAACGTGGTAACGTCTGAAGGAAGGACGAGTAACGCACTCTGCTGGACAGATGGTGTTCACTATTATCCAGTGAGTAACCTATTTGACGAGCTGCTACACAACTTACTAGCAGGTTTCCAGAAGTGTTTCGTTAACAACTATGTTGCCACTCTAGTAAGTTGCTAGTACTGTTACACGAAAATTTGTTGGGAGTGCCGACAAATTAAACTTTTCTTATATTTGCACTACAGCTAGAATCACGAAATGTATGAAATTTATAGACTTAATAACCTAGACAGTCAGGTCCCTATTCATATAGGGTAAACAGAAGAGGTAAAGAATATCCAAAGGAGAGCAGCACGTTTCTCCTTAGGTCTGTTTATGGTATTTAGTACAGGAATGACACGTAGCTCAGTTTGACACTGTGCTGCAGAGACTGCAAGGCAGCCAACGCGTATCATGGACAGGTCTAGCCTTGAAGTACCCAGAGTATCTTTTCAAAGAACGTCCAGAAAAATTCATCACACATTCATGAACTCGACGCTTAAATCAGGGAAAACTAAGATTGTATGGAGGCTAGTGAAGATCGCTCCTCCTGTAGAACATTCACGAATTGAACAGAAATGGAAGAGTATAAATGAACAGATTTCAGAGCGTTGCAACAACTGTTTCACTTGAAATAAAAACGTCTCTGATGGCGAATTATACCAACACCAAGACTTTTTCGGACTGTTGATCACTGTCAGATAGTTTTCATCTGAAAGTGTCCTTCATGAGTCCAAAGACATGAAATTCAGAAGTAGCAGCTGTATAAGGGATACAATAAGGGAAACTGGAGCCACTACGTAGATTTCCTCTGCAAAGTGTGATGGTTCATAAGAAACTAAAGGTCACACTTGTTGTCAGAAGTACAACGTATCGGTGGTGTTAAGACATGGTAAAATGTTGCTAAATGCTAAAATAGAAAATGATAATCTAAACTGCCTTACCGATATCTTTACTGGGAAATTCTTGTTTTATTAACATAAAGAGACCTGGTTAACCGAACAAAAATTTTGACTATTTCGAACAATTTAGAATTACTGAATAATCGTATTATATAATAATACCTGAGAAACTCGGCGTTATCTGGGTATTTATTTCTACCTGTTCCTACTCATATGTGTGGAATTTATTTTTGACTCAGAGAGCCATTTATATACACTGTGTGTAGTATGATTGGAAACATGAGCGAAGAGCTTGTTTGCTTCGCTAATTGGGAGAGAGCCACATAGAGCTGGCAATGTGAAAAGCAACTGCTCCTAAGAGCCATGCCACAACACACAGCATCTGGACATGTGCTTTGTTTATAGTCATGACATAACATAAGTTCAATGGGAATTGTACACGTTTAAAGCGAAAAGGTAAATTCTTAGGTATAAGTGGGATTCAAGGTATAAAAACCCACTCAGTTGCGCCACTTTTCATCAAACTTTCCACTTTTCTGATGTTAGTTGGAGAGAAGTAACTTTAAGCATTTGTGAATGAAACGTTCTCAAGAACGAGATAAAGCATTAGGTTCTCTATCAGAGCTACGTCACGCCTTACTCTGGTAAGGAGTTTCCAATGAGCGAGTTAAAACCTGGTGTTCTCAAGCTACAATACACCTCGCCTCCCAATTTTCATCATAGTCCTGTACTGTATGTATTGGTTCTTTCTTGCACTATGCCCACATGATACAACATCCGAATTACTAAGCTGAGGAGGTGACTTTAGATAAGATTTTATATCACATGATTTTTTCGTTGTTCGATTTTGATGAGATAAATCTTATGCGTTGTCCCAAGCTACACTCACGGTACATGTGAAAGCCTCATGAAAATTCGTCGGGCACTTTTTGAGATAAGCGTGTTCAAACATACAGATTATCACGATGGTTTTACAATTTTGTTATTGCTACAAATAGAGATGAGAAGATGTGTTGTGACACAAATATGCTTAGCAACTGAAGTAATTCTTATGCCTTCACTTTAGAATCCTTGGAATGTGAAAAACTGAATGTGAAAATGTTAAGATTTAGTGCTCTACTTGTCCCTGCGCTCTTTGCGCCACCCAAGTACGTATTCAGCAAAAGTGTATAAGTAAAGACATCAATGATACAATTCACAGATACAGCCACGTAAGATACATAATGAAATAAATTAGTCTTTCTCTAGAGATAAATTTCGGTACATCACCTTCCTGACACCAAAAGAACAACCCTCATCACACATCAAAGAATGAATAATCTGAATTAATGCAACATAGACACTGAAGCGGCAAAGAAATTGGTACAGGCATGTGTATGCAAATACAGATATATACACTGAAGAGCGAAAGAAACTGGTACACCTGCCTAGTATCGTTTAGAGCACCGAACACGCAGAAGTGCCGCAGAACGACGTGGCATGGATTCGACTAATGTCTGAAATAGTGCTGGAGAGAACTGACACCTTGAATCGTGCAGGGCTGTCCATAAATGCGTAAAAGTTCGAGGGAGTGGAGATCTCTTCTCAACAGCACGTTGCAAGACATACCAGAAATGCTCAATAACGTTCATCTCTCCGGAGTTTGGTGGCCAGCAGAAGCATTTCAACTCAGAAGAATATTCCTGGAGCCACTCTGTAGTAGTTATGGACGTGTTGGGTGTCGCATTGTCCTGCTGGAATTGCAAAAGTGCGTCGAAATGCACAGTGAACGAATGAACGCAGATGATCAGACAGGATGCTTACGTATGTGTTACCTGTCGGAGTCTGTGGAATCCTACAGAAATACATAGCCAGACTTTCTTCCCATGGTTCAATCGTGATCCAAATTAAAGACTTTTTTCTGCGAGTGGGCACTGATTTAAACTAATGGGGAAATTTGAAAATTTGAGGCAGACTGGGATTCGAACCCGGATCTTCTGCTTACTAGGCAGATGCGCTGACCACAGTGCCATGCGAACACAGTCGCCATGGCAACTGCATGGACTACCCTTGCCCTTCTCCCCACAGACACTAATTCTGAAACTATCCACAATGCCCGAGCCTTTTGAAATAAACCAATTTTTTTAGGGATGGACATCGTTTACCTGCTGTCTATAGACCTAGTTGGGTTACAGCTATTCGCGTACAGCAGCACAAATTACGCCACGCTGAGCGATGAAACTGCATGTCCACTGGCCACAGGGGATTTAAATTTCGACACTCTGACAGCCATATAGGAAATGTAACAGTGGCTCCTTCAGGTGTGGTAGTGAGTGTCATTCGGACCTATGAAATGGCGTTTGGGGTACCAGAATCTATAGCTATTGAATCGCTGCGACCATATTGGACTGTACTGAGCGATACGCCTAAGCGCTGGGTAAATTTTAGCACCTATCCCGTGCTAAAAGGCGTCCGACAGTCGCGGATAGTCCTTAACACAAATATCTTATATACTGAAGGATACTGAGATATTGTGATTCACGACGGCCAGCCAGAGAAATGTTCTGACTGCGGTGGAGAAGGACATACCCGCTTGGAGTGCGTAGAACGCCGCATCATGCAACTACCAGGTGCAGAAGCGTCACATCGAGAAGTTCCCACGCAACTGCCGATGACCTACTTGTCAGTGGTCCGCCGGTAGGCGTTGCCAAGTTCGGAGCGTGATACGGACACGTTGATGCAAGAGCGGACCGAGTTAGGGGTCCATGGAGGGTACAGGGAGGATGCCCCTACACCCAGTTCAAGGTAGACGAGGGAAGATGGTTGGTTTGTAGGGCGCTCAACTGCGCGGTCATCAGCACCCGTACAGTGTCCCACTTTTTACGCAGTCAAATTTTTACACAATCCAGTTTAGCCACTGTTACGAATGATGATGATGAAATGACGAGGAGAACACCCAGTCCCCGGGCGGATGAGGGAAAGGCCTCTTCAAGACACAGACAGTGGCGGCAGCAACGGACCAACGAACGCTCGATAAACACAGTAAGGCGCCGACGCTAAGGCAGTAGAAGTCAGGGCGCAAAAATAAAGAAAAAAGATGTTCTCCCAAGCCCCGCAACAAGAACTCCCATAGTTTGGGCGACACGTCCTCTCATAGCCTAGTGGACAAGGAGCATCTTCAAGCCGAAGATACACATGAAATGGAACATATGGCATAGAACACATGCCTTTACAGAACGTCGAAAGGATTCTTTATGATGGTGACTGGATGTATTGCCTTCCAGACGGTCCCTCCTCATTGACACAGATTGATCTGACAACGCCGATGAAGGAGTCAGTGACAGCGTTCCCGTAATCACATCAACCCTGAGAAAGAGAGCGTTTCTGTGATTTATGACGTATATGACTGAGCAGAGCAAGTCGAAAGGATAGCGGCGTTGGCACCCCCACTTGATGACAACTCACTTTCAGGACACACACCATAGGACGAAAACAATGGGGGCAACACTCCGAGCACGGACAGTGGACTTTAGCTTGGAGTTTACCGTGACATGACACTAGCTTGACGACGACAACGAATCAATCATGTAAAGTGGGAACAGCGAATATTAATACCGCACGGTCGCTTGCATAGTTGCAACTTTTCTGGGGTGTGATCCACGCAACGGACGTGGATATCCTGCGGCTGCAGGAAACCTGCAATGCTGCCCTTCCAGACATGCTTGGTTGTAGCACTCACGCAACGGACGTGGATATCCTGCGGCTGCAGGAAACCTGCAATGCTGCCCTTCCAGACATGCTTGGTTGTAGCACTTACCTGCCGCCGACTCCAGCTGTAGGATATCACACGACGATCTTGCTACGGGAAGGGATTCCAGTGTGTGACCTCTACATCTCTCTTCAGCCCGGGGTTTGGCATTCGTATTGCAAACATCTATGCACCCTCCAGATCTGACAATCGACAGGTGAGTGTGTAATTGTATTTGGAAGAGATTGTCCCCTTTCCCGTGGCAGATGTAACCACATGTTAATGGGAGGGGACTTTGACTGTATTCTAACGCCGAAAGATCAAACCGCGAATTTTAACTCCTGCTATGCACTGCGCTCGATCTGTCGAGTCATAATATTAATGGACACATGGGAAAAGATCCATGGGCAGCGTGAGGGCTACACGACTGTTTCTTGCCACTCGGCGAGCAGATTGGATCTGATTTATGTTCCGGACGAATTACGAGATCACGTTTTGGCTGCTGAACGTTGGCCCACAGTTTTTACGCACCACTTTGCAGATGTATGCACGTTAACCTTCCCACGGCAGGAGGTCTGGTGGAGCCGCAGTTCGTGGAAACTTAATTCATCGTTATTACTGCATCCCGAATGACCCTGCGGGTCGAAGAAGAGTGGCAGATATGCGCTCAGTTTCTCCCTACGTGCTGTACTGTTCTTTCATGGTGGCTGCAACGTGCGAAACCGGCGATACGAAGGGCTCTCGTAAATTTCAGGAAGCAGAAAGTGAGAAGGCTCCAGGACACACTTTAATTTTACTACATGTTGCGACCTGACCTGTTCCTCCGGGCTCCATTGCCCGACCGTCAAGCGGAAGTCCATCCAATTCGGGAGAGCATTTGATCAGTGACGAGACGTCGGTTGAAGGGACTTTCGATCCGTGCTCGATGCTTGGACAACGTCTATGGGGAACGTACTTCCATGCAACATGTGCGAGTCGTGGCGCCATTGAATTAGTAGGCTGCTCTAAATGGCGCCACTGGCTTAGGTGTGGTACCGACGACCCCCTCTTGCAACCCCATGGCCAATATCTGTGAGGAAAAGTTGGTATCTGTGGGTTGTGTCCTTAAAAGGTCTTTGCTTGCCGATATATATATACGGGGTCCGCTGGCCCGAGAGGGAAGCACGGAGTTTGGGGATTGGCGGTAGCGTCGCAACAAGAGGCGGCTGAAGCCACGAGCTGCGCAAGCAGGGCCTGCGCAGAGCTAAGATACCGGAGTACTTCACCGGGGTCAGCGTCGACTACAAGCAGCAGGCCGGCATCCCTTCGGTTGGTTGGCAACATTCGTGTCGGACGACTGCTCGTGGCCTGGCTGCCCTCTTCTACCTGGCTTTCACCGGTCGGCTCCCTTCAGTAACCGCTGCAACACACCGTGGATCCATGGAACTGCTGGCTGATAGAGGGGAGTAGCATTCTGTAATCCTTGTTGTAATTTGTTTCTCTGTCTACCTACCCCCATCTTTTTCTGGCTTGTACCCGACCCTCAGAGTTTAACTCGCTCGGCTCTTTGGCCGTAAATATAGGCAGTAATATTGTACTAAGACACTAGTAATCGTTTGAAAAATTTTCCCGCTATTATATAGCCTTTTATTTCTGGTTTGTACCCGATCATTAATGTTCTACTTAATCAGCTCTTGGTCGTAAATACAGGCGGAACAATTGTAGTAAAGCACAGGTTCCCGTTAATCAAAAGAGGTTGTGGTTGATTTAGCAGTTAACCGATTCATTTCTTTGATTGTAATTGCATTTCTCAGTCGTTAGTTACAATCTCAACACGTTGTTGTACTAAGCTGTTCGTTTCTGTATTTTAAAGACCGGGTCATCATTGCGGTATTTTAGGTGGAACTTGTGGCTCCACCGAGTGAGTTCCCTTGTAATAAGTGTTCAAAAGTAATGTTTTAAGCCGTTATTTCAGAGCGGTCTTAATAACTGGCAATCTGTTTATCTTTGACAATATTAACAGCCAACTGTCACCATTGCCTTAGTCAAAATAAAATTGTCAGAAAAGACGGGTTGGTATCCAGTCGCATCTTGGTTGCCGACTGAAATTAAGAGTTTGGGTGCTTTGAAGTAAGACTTATCATTGTTATATTGTTTGCTAACCTGTTTAACCTTTAAGCACAGGTGCACATCTAAACTCCGAACCTTTAGATATACAGCTTTCAAATTAAAATTTAAGTCACCTGTTTTGAGCAATTGAATCGCTCTTTTCATCAGTGGTGCTTATATAGATTTCATGTGTTGAAGAAGGGCATTTAATAAGACAGACTGTGACCAGCGCGGTAGTAAACAGCGCTGTTTTGCCCGGTAAAGGTCGGGCTGCAGGTCCGGTCATCCTGTAATCAGTGTCATATTGTTTGCTGTTTTGCAGTACATCACCTTAGTTTTCTTTTGCAAAGATTAAAAGCTTATTCAGCTTATGGTTTAAGGTCAAAAGAATTTTGCAAATTTGTCCATTTTATTAAAGTAAATTTTACGGTTAAATGCTTCGGTTATCTCTGAAACATAATCCATATATTGTTAAATAAACAGGTTGTGTTAGTAGTAAGTTGTATTGGCGAGTCCTCCCTTCCACGTTTTCCTTAATTCTAGTAAGTACCAAGTATCAGTGTATCCACGGTACATACACGTAATCGCCAACCGTTGATGACAGTGCTCCATGAAAGGGATGATCGGCCGTGACGTCACAGTAGGACATAGTGCTGGACTTCTGGAGCATTACCACCTCGTTTTCGCCGGGGCGCCGACGAGCAATCGGATGGGAGAAGACATTTGCGGCAGATGCAGACGGGGGTCAATGGATCGGATGCAGCTCCATTATTGGAACCCTTACCGGAAGATGACGCACGGATGGCACTCAAGCCGGGTGCGGCGCCAAAGTCCTCTGGATCAGATCGATTTACACTCGAAACTTATCGAAAATTTATATATCTAACGATGCCCCAATGGGTGTTGATGTATACAGAGTTGTTGTACCCCAACGCAGACGCCCTGTCGCAACTCACGGCGGGATGCTTATACCGGTACCGAAATCGGCAGGGAGTGTCAGCGCCCATCAATTTCGACCGCTCACGATGCTCAATACTGACTACAAAATCATTGCTGGAGTGATAATAGCAAGACTAAAGACTGTAATATCTAAGACATTACCACCAGACCAGGCTCGTCTAGGGGTGAATATTGTAACATCACTGCCCTGATGGAAGTATCTCGCATGCGTGCCTTGACACGATCAACCATGATTTCCTTGACTCGACCCTGTGTCTGATGGCGATATCTCAGGATCTATTTACCGTCGTCATGCGCCTTCTTAGCGGCGCTCCTACGGCGGTGATAGCCAAATATCAGTGAGGTCGGAACGATTCCCGTTTACAGTTCAGTTAGGCAAGGATGTCCTTTGTCGAGGGTGCTGTTTTCAATAGCCCTCGAAACACTGATGCAGACTCTTCGACGGACTCTTACCGGTGTTCAGCTCGGTGCGAGTTCCTCCATGTATCGAACATATGCCAATGACTATCATAGTCGTCTGATCGGATAACGAAGAACTTAAGTTGGTTGCCCTTCTTCCTGCATACAGCATGGCGGGGGAAAGCAGGGCGAAAATTAATGACACCAGAAATGTGGACATCGGACTGGGGCTGGACGCTCTGCACAGTCCCTTTGTGACGGTAGACATATTGCGATATCTCCTTTTTTTCCTTTTTTTCCCCCCACCCAATCGCTACGGAAACCAGTGACTGTGAGCTATCGGTGGCTGCTCCAACAAGTCCCACTGCACATACGCCACAACTTGCTCCGAACTCACGACATGCTCGAAAGGGTGGAATATGCTAATGTTCACTTTGCCTCACGATTGCCACACCTGGCACAGATACTGCCAATGCCCTATGATATTCCTCACAGGTTAATGGCGGCATTTGGTTACTATGTCTGCGAAGGGATGCAGTTTAAGATCAAATAGGAGACTTTAACTCAAGTCACTCCACTCCATTCGCAAACTATTTGGCACTGGTACAAGAACCAGGGCAATGTTATAGACCGAATTCAGCCACAGTTGCAGTAAGGACGAATTTATTAGTTTTTCATCTGCGAGGCGTTTCGGCTATATTGAATGGCGTTTTCAGACAATGTAGGAAAATTACGAAACCCAGTACAAATATAAGAGTGAGAGACGGCACGGAACTGGTACCAACAGCAACACGTCATCACATGTGTGATCCTGGACATTCGTTTCCGCCGTGCTTTGAACCACCGATGGTGGTAGGCGCAATATTACCTTCCTTTCCCCACGTCGCGCGATTCTTTGTAGAATTTGGTCGTGTTCAGGTACAAGTACCTACCACGAGGATCCCCGCAACTGATACTTGTGGTGTGATCGCGGCAGCAATGTTGTCGAACTTAAATACCCGGCGATGGACTGGCGACCAATCTGGCGAGCTGTTCATAGTCCTCTCCTCACCACGACAGCGATATCGTCTTGGTGTGCATCTGTCAACCGCAATACAGTCACACGCCGACGACTGTACGACATTCGCATGGTCGACTTCCCACTATGCCTTACATGTGGCATGCAGGACACTGACGAACATTATGTGCAGTGCGGTAAGGCGAAGGATGTTTGGCGGCTGGCGCAACGCATCGTGGCACTCCTACAGCGCACCGACGATTCCGCTATCACGACGGGCGCTGCATTTTTCCCGGACGCGTTCTTTTCCCACCACCAGGAAACATCGGCAATCCACTGGATTGCACGACGCGCATGGCACTGCGTGCCCTCACGAACTGCGATGTCGTGCGTGGGTTATTGGCTCTGTCTAATAGACTAACATGAGATCATACGACGTCGCTCGAAATACAAAACACACTTTACAAACTTCCTAGACAACAAGTTTCATGAACCCCGGGGCAATGGGGTGTCCCACGTTTGTGCAGCTTCACGTTCTAGGATACTGCTCCCAGTGGAGTGACGAGTGTATTACTTCGGCCCTACATTTCTTTTCCAGATGTGTGTTTTTGTGGGACTAAAGATTAAAAATGGAGCTTAGACAGTTGCCTCTCAGTACTCTCAAGAGCCGGGGGAGACCGTGGGCAGGTCTCCAAGTGCGACCCTCGCCCCCTCTGCCCTGCACCTGTTCCTTAAGAAGAAAAAAAAAATAACGTGGTTCTCGTATCTTCCTAGTAAGCAGGAGGCCCGGTTTTGAATCCCGATTCGGCACAAACTTTCAACCTTCCTCATTGATTTACATCAATTCCCACTCACAGCCAGTGTCGGTAACTGTTCTGCGCGTTAATTCATAGTGGCCACTGGATCAAAGTGATGTCTGTGTGAATATTTTTGGTATATTAAAAGTATAAATTCGAGAAAAAAAATAGCGTTCCACTTTTCTAGCTGCGTGACTGACGTTAGAGGTGGGCAGGGAATAGGGAGGCAATGCAGAGCTGCCGGAGGGATGCTCCATTCCCGTGATTAAACTGTGCTCGACTGTGAAGTTTCGTATTGAGTCGCTTTCCGCACCCCAAATCAACAGCATAGTAAATGGAAAACGGAGAGTTCTTATTATACGAGTGTATAACGACAGTGGACTCGCATTCGAACGATGGGAAGCGTTAGGAGGCGGTAAGTGGAAAGCTGTAATCTACACTTTTAGTGAGATACGCATATTATACATTTACATCGAACAGCGTAACAGAGTGGTTGTTCGATAGGACTGAGGAAAATTCGGCTTTGGAATACAGTGAATGGAGCAAGATTCGTTCTCTCACAAATTGCGGTTGTGTGTCGACGGGCGGTACTGGGTAAATTTGCGCCTGCGTGAAACAGACCAAGACATCAACACACTCATGTCGCGAATTTATAGGATCTGCAGACATGCTGCCGGATATTACGCACATCCAAAGCATCAAAAAAGGTTCTCTGACAAAACTCAAATGAGAAACATTCCTCTGTAGGAAGAAGAGATCATTGTTACTGTTAGTTTTTATGCATAAAATGCTCTATAATTTGTCTAAGGACCACTTCGTAATTCCATCTCCGTGATTCAGTGGCATCAGGAAAGGAACGGAGTCTTCGTGTTAACAGCCACCTATTGCTGTTGTGGTCTTTAGTCTGATGACTGTCGACACTTGTGTATCTTGCGCAAGGCTCTTCACCTGTGCACTGTTACTGACAGCTACATCCATCTGCCCTCGCTTACTGTAGTCATGCATTGGTCGCTGTTACAGTTTTTACCCGCACACTTACCTCCAGTACCAAATTACCTCTTCGTTGTTGCCTCAGGATAGGCCCATTTACTGACCCCTTCTGTCGGCCAGTTTTGCGATAAATTTTTCTTCCCAGTTCGATTCAGTACATTCTCAGTAGTAACTCTATCTACCTATCAAAGCATTAGCATTATTCTGTAGCATATTCCAAAGTTTTCTTGGTTCAATTCTTCATCATCCAATTTTAACTCCCGTACTAGGATAACTCCAGACAAATGATTTCAGAAAATGCTTCCTAATGTCTCAATCACTATTCGAAGTGAAAAATTTTTGTTTGGTTTGCTTTTGTTCTTCAGCTGTCGAGCTTGGTTCACGCTTGGATGGGTAGCCGTCCGGGTCTTCACAGCGCTTTTGCCAAGCGGGATGCACTCAACACTTGGGAGGCCAACTGTGGAGCGACAACGGCAGGGAGGGACCTCGGTGGACTGTCCGCATGCCAGCCCCTCTATACCCGCAACCAGCGACGCCTCTCGTCGGCTGTGGATGACGTAGCCAGTGGGTACAGATGGGCCGTCTTAGGCCTGTTCGGACGGAGGGGGTTTTATTGCTGAAGATTCATGAAAAAGAATTGTAGATGAAACTTTGCAAATAAAACATTAAATTCTCCTTGTATCATAACCAACCATCAACATATCGCCATATTGCATTCCACGATTCGCAATAGCCCACTCCGGACAAATTGTGTATCGTGCAAATCAGTCGGAAAAAAGAGAAGCGAATTGCAGGTGTTACTGAACCCCACAAATTTTGTGATATCGGTACTTGTACACATAACTGGATGAGAAAAGGTAATCATTGCTATACGGGACTCTCTTCCGGGAGGACGGTTCAAATCCGGGTCCCGCCATTCTGATTTAGGTTTTCCGTGATTTTCGTGATTTCCCTAAATCTTTTCCGGTAAATGTCGGGATGGTTCCTTTCAAAGGGCATGGCCGACTTCCTTCCCCATCCATCCTTAATCCGATGGGACTGATGTCCTCGCTGTTTGGTCCCTTCCCCCAAATCAACCAACCAACCAATATACGAGACCAACCCAGCATTTCCACAGTGCTGCGAAGGAAACTACTACGGGGAAATTAAAATAAACTCTGCCTATCTTCTGCTTGATGCTCTATTCGAGTTCTGAGAGCCTCTTAATGCCAACAAGTCCCCATTGTGACATGTTCATAGGGAGGCAAAGGATGTACAACTTATCTTAAAGTTAGGAATAATGCAAGGTTTATAGTGCTGTTGTTATGCAAGGTATTCAACATCTATGTGAAGTAGTTCTTCCGTGATCCACTGAACTACATAAGGGCACCTAAACCTTAATTCACTACAAAGATTAACAGAGAGATAAGGAAGACCTATTCGTAGGTAGAAAGGCGCCACACGGAAAGACCATCGATTAACTATAGATATTTGACGATCGTTACTATTTTCAGTGATTTATAGCCAATGGTGTAATTGATGTGCACTCCACAGATACAAGCCTCAGCCATACACGGGGTGCCACACGGAAAGATCATCCTTCGAAGAGACGAAACAGTTGTGGTCAGACGCCGTAGACGGCGCACAGAACACAGACGCTAATATGCTTCTCCTTTACGTCAGCCAAATATTTCCCAAGCGTGACATTACACAGTGTATTGACCCTCAGTAGGACAGTAGCAACATTGAGCCAGGAAACAGCATATGTCTTACGTATAGTCGATGCCCAGAAGATCCAGACTGGACATTCAACTAGTTATGTTAGTCATCATTCACTCTGTTCAGGACTAGGCGAGTCGAAGGAAACTTAACAGTATTACCACACATCATCATCACGCTCAAATGTGTAACGTATAATTTTTTCTTCATGAATTATTGCAAATTGTTGCTAATTTGTGTTGTTGTAGTTGCCTAAACCTATTTGACCCTATGACGAAGTATGTACGTAGTTTCTGCATTCGTGTAAGTCATCTCAACTACACTATCTACTTGCAGTGGTAGGGGACTCTTTTACTGCTTTAAGGAGTAGCATTTGGTGAACACAAAAGTGATCGTACAGAATAACGCTTTTCTGCACCGTAAGTGTACAGCCTACCTTTTACACAGTCACGAACTGAATCACATATTTTTAGCACTATGCGACTTAACGTCTGAGGTCATCAGTCGCCTAGAACTTAGAACTAATTAAACCTAACTAACCTAAGGACATCACACACATCCATGCCCGAGGCAGGATTCGAACCTGCGACCGTAGCGGTCGCTCGGCTCCAGACTGTAGCGCCCAGAACCGCACGGCCACTCCGGCCGGCTTTAACACAGAGGAAGTCTTCCGAACTACATCAGATTAGTTGGAAAAAATAACGATTTAACAATATGAAGCTGTTTGTCGTCAATTTTTAGTGTTCGCAATCTGTTCAACACCGAATTGTCCTCTTATGTTCTGAGAAGTACCAATCAGTTCTATTAACGTACTTGTAATGAACGAGTAGTTTAATGCTTTTTCATAATACTGCAAATCAGACACTAGTTTTCGCAACATTATACTTCAGAGACGCATTTTTAAATAGTTTTCATCGTGCACGTTTCCGTGATTGCGGTATGGAAATGCTGATTTGGCTGTGCATGCGTGTGTGACTTCGTTCCTGTCTTACACGTCGAGGGCTCGCTGCTGTGAGCTGTAGTGTAGTCAACGCCGTAATCGTCGTTTTATCGTTAGCTGCCTTGTGTTAGAAAACTGTGAAGTGATTGTTTTGTAGGAAAGCTAGCTTCTTGAGTTTGTAATAATATTTGAGTACAGGAGGTGGAAGGTGTACCTAAATAATGAATATTTGAAAGACTGAATGTGGCTGCTGCTCGAAACAGAACGTGTTTTCTGATGGAGTCCAATACGTAACTTTCTAACAATGTTGATAAATTAAATGCCAGTGAAACTCTAGCATGATTGCAGTTTAGCTGCTGGCCATCGTTTATGAAAAGAAAAACTTTGGACACGTCTGCCTGTTCTACTCGCAGAATCATCACAAAAAAGTAAGACACAAACATTGCCACAAGAACTAATGAGTCATGCTGAAAGGCAGAAAAAGAATAAAGAACATCCTCTTGAACGGAATACGTGTTGGTACTGAGTACTAGTTCCATTTGTACTTTTCTGTCCCTAAGAACGGAGACACATCTCTGAAAAAATCGTGATAATTTTCTACGACTATGTTGTCTATGTATCATTTTCAGTTACGAAAAGAGTCATTTTCTAGTCTTATTGACAATTTCTAGGTGAACTAGTTCATTGATCAGAACAACGTATCTCCTCCTGTCTTTTCTTTCTTTGTCCCGGATCTGCTGGTGCTAATCCACTGGACAGCAGAACGGAATATTTTGTTTGGCTACTTCAAAATAGATGTTGATTTCTACAGGGCACCTTCCAGTAATTGTAGGTTGAACTTCTGTTGAAATCCCGGTGGCAGGTGGCATTAGCCACCTAGGAAGTATTCTAGCCAGCCACGTGTGAAACATGCCGAGCGCTGACATTGCTAATGCAGATTCCGTGTTGCGCGCCCCCACTGCGGCACACGGCTGCCAAATGCGCGTGATTTGCAGTTGTCATCCTTGCGACGCCCTTGCGCAGCTGCAGCTCATCGTGCGGTTCTTGGTACTTTGTGGGATCTGCGTGCCCGCTATGGACTTACAGGTCCGGTTGATGTGCCCTGTACGTTCTCAAAGTCATTACCACGCGCGCATTACTAATTCCATTAGGGAGTTTTCTGGGAAGTGATCAAAAATATTTCAATGAAATTCTCACGTTGCATTCTGTTAACTTCAGATTGTGATACAAACCAGCAACTGGAATCCATATATACCAACACAAGAGTGGATATGTCAAACGATCTACTGCCAAATCTCAAATTTGTCAGGATGATCAAAACAGAATATATCGCTTCCCCTTATGCACATAACTTCTTTGTATCCAAAAAGTTGAGAATGTATTCTGACACCACATAACTATGCTACTCATCTCACTGAAAAAGTGAAACATATTAAAAAATAAGTAACTTACTTAGAACGTTCCAGGTGGCATGCCAAGGTACTGAATGGTTCTGTGCCTATAAAAATGTTTTCATTCTAGTTCATAGTGAGACCCTACGTTTTACTTACGACAATACAACTACATAAATACAGCAGCAATGTCTGCTGGAGTATCGCACCTGCCGTGTCTCCATCGCTTCATTTCGAGGATTTGCAGTAAACGTGATAGTTAAGATCCTTGGTCATTTCCACACTTTACTCCGTAATAATCATTGAAAAGTGTGAGCTTCCAGTGAAAATCTATGTATCACAGCATTTATAACTGCATTTGCAGGAAGCTTAAAACAATGATATAAGATAGACTGTAGAAACTGCTCCAGGTATTTCACAACGGTTAAACGAGATGTCAGATCACGAATACTACTTCTAGTACATTAGCTGAATGAAGTAAATGCAGAAAGTTTGTTATTGAATCGGTAGTAAGAGTTATTGTGTAATCGTTCGGTGGCTATTTATCAGGAAATCTGTGTCTTGCTTTCCTCTTTTCATACTCTTTGCAAAGATTTATCAGGAAAACTTCGTTATGTCTGTTCATTTATTCAACTAATTGCAGTAGTTTTTAATCCCGGATGATCTTCCTTTACAAAGTCGTTCAACTCATTCAAACACAAGATTGCATGTACTCTACTTTCGACAAAAGCCGCGCGTAAGTGGAGACATCCTTGACGCATGGTGCTTAAAATTGCACAGGTGAGCACTGCTTGGCATAAAGACCATCTTGTAATAAATATTTCAAACATCTTCTCTGTGATTTGAACAAGACTAGGGACATGAAACACCGTACCGAGTACACAGTACAACAGTAAATGCGTTTTCTGAAAATAAAGAAATGACCATTAGAATGTTGGACATTTTCAGTCTTCAGTCAATCATGTACGTCATCAAACGTCACGTTCCAACGTGCCCCTCTTAATGCTAAAAAAAAGGACATTAAGACAAATCTGCAAATCTTTTAACTGCCAGAATTCTACTGTAACATCCTCAATAGCGTACCTGCCCTTCTGCTACGCTAATATTGCTTTTGCTATCTCCGTTTCCAAAAGGGTCATCAGACTTATTCACAAAATTACAGGTAAGCTATATAATGCAACATCAACCAGTTATGTAACTTACATACTATGAACTTCTTGGAAAACTAAACTGTCGCCTATAGGAGTCAAAATAGATTGCCGCAAATAGAGGTATTATGAAACTCTGTTCGCTCTTTCGTTCATGAAATATGTAGAACCGTAAGCAACGGATGAAGACATGTTCCCTGAAATACGGAAGTCAATTGATAAAGTTCCATATTGTAGATTAACGTAGGGAACATGAGGTTATCGAGTATCGGACCGACTTTCTGTCCAGCGTCAACCCCTCATTTCACAGTGGCACTTGCAGTTAACGTCCTCAATTATCCGCTGAATAAATCTTAATCTCGGTGTTCCTGTACAATTTTTACCCTTCACAGCTCCGTCTACAGCTATCTAAGTAACTGTTCGATGCCTTCACATAAGGCATATCATTCTGTTCCTACTTATTGTCAACGTATTGTCTGTTCCTCCTTATTGTCATTGTATATCTAGAGACCTTACACATCTCTTACCTCCTGTCATACAATTCTTCTCACCAAATTTACATTTGCAGGAATTTTATTTGCAATCAAACATGCAACGCCTATTCTTAACGGACCCATATTGGCAGGGCCATACGAAATTCCGTGACACTAGAGGCAGGTGTCATTGGATCGTGACTGTTTACAGTATATATCTGGTAAATATCTAGTAGATAACAGTAGCCATGTCAAAAGATTGTAGCGAAATGCAGGAACACCTGTAGATGATCGATGATTCGCGAAGGCTGAGTTCGAACGTAAATAAATGTAACATACTATACTTGGATAGGCGAAGAGATCTGCTCTTGTAAGATTGCGCTACTGGTGATTTATCAGTGGAACAATAACTAGGGCAGAATACCTAGCTGTAACCGTCCTGACCGCAGGAAACTGATGGTAAGTGATGAAGACGCCAGGCTCGGATATAATCGAAGAACCATGTTACAAAATATTTGTCTGATTTCCCTGTTTCGACAGGACGCTGTCATCAATAGGATTCTTTCAAATGGCACGTATCTGTTACATCTAAATGGGTACTGTAGGAGACAAAGTCCGGAGTCGGTACATCCCAGTACATTTCAATACTCGGATCTATTCCTTCTCCATCCCCTTTCATTTAAGTCTCGGCCTGAATCGGCAACCTCGTTTCCAGACTCGTTGCTGTCAGATAGATTTCCCAGCCGTTGAGAATTCGTTCACGCTTTGTGCATCTCTGACGATCCTATGTAGAAGGCGCTTGTAATTCGTGCCCAAATTGAATTGTATTAGAGACTGGTGGATTCATTTCAACTTCATCTTTTTCACGAAGTTAGGAGAATTATTATAAGTTTTGACTGTGAGACATGTGCAAGGATTATTTGTATTTTTGTTGTGTCACCGCCAGACACCACACTTGCTAGGTGGTAGCTTTAAATCGGCCGCGGTCCATTAGTACATGTCGGACCCGCGTGTCGCCACTGTCAGTAATTGCAGACCGAGCGCCACCACACGGCAGGTCTAGAAAGACTTACTAGGACTCGTCCCAGTTGTACGACGACTTTGCTAGCGACTACACTGACGAAGCCTTTCTCTCATTAGCCGAGAGATAGTTAGAATAGCCTTCAGCTAAGTCCATGGCTACGACCTAGCAAGGCGCCATTAACCATTTCTAGAGAGAGTCTCATTTGTATCATCCAGAATGCTGTATACAAATGATGGATTAAAGTTAAGTATTCCAGCAGCTACGTACTTTTCTTTATAGCATTCATTACGTATCCTGTTTCAGACCTAACGCCAGCCGGCGTGTGTAAACGCGTGCCTTACGGTTACCCGTCACTGTGGACTGGCTGTCTTGTCAGTCCACTACAATTTTACAACCACTTTACTTATCAGAAATTCAGTTCAATAACAGAACTAACAGTTACATAGGTTTCGAATTTTGTACTATAAATAGTGCAATACAATATTCAGGGAAAAGAGATCGAGTAATTTCTTTTTGTAGTGAAGTGTCTACAATTAAGTAGTCGTATAGTACAGGGACGGTAAATATGAAATTGAAAGTAGCCTTCCTGTAACGATTTCCTCGTATCAGAGCTATTGCATCTACCGCATAACTTCCACCGTCGTCAGGTAGGTGGAATATACTTGTTTTTTATCCAAATGTTTATGTTCCGGCGTATCGGCTAGCGCTAGGAGGAAGATGAAGAACACAAGAGCAGAGAAGGCTGTGAGACGACGTCAGCCAACAGTACGCTGAGTAGGACCGCACCGCGACTGGAGCGGCCTCTACGAGAAGAGAATACAAGCGCCGCCCCTGCCAGCCTCGGCCGCACAGTACTAGACTGGCACTAGGAGAGCACTACGATAGCCACTATTAGTGATCGATATCCACTGCTAGTATGGACGCAGTGTATAGAGAAAGACACTGAGTCTTTGCCTGTCGACCATCGCTTGCGACACGTTCTTGTAATACAAAGTTAAGTACTGTCTATATTGTTTATTGTAATAAAACTATTAATGTGGTTTGCTTGAATTGTTATATAGCATTCCGAGGACGCAGCATCCAAGTGGGCGGGACCCGACAGTTTATACTAAGTCTAACAAGTAAGGAATACTGTGTGACAGATTGGTCGCTTGACACTATAGAACGTATGCGATTCAGAACTATGAAGTTTCGATCCAGCGCGGTTGCTCTATATGTAGTAAATTAATTTGCGAGAAAACTAAACGGTTTCTATACAACTGACATTTTAGGAAACTGATAGCCACCTACTGATCGTGAGACAGGATTTACGCAGAAAATGGACAGATCTTGTCGCAGATATCCACGAAGGTGTTACCGTCTCTAGTGTCCTTGGTATGAATGATATCTTATCCTAATCTTCCAATTGGTGACATGGAAGGATTTCATTGTAAGGACTGATTGGAAGCATACTCTCCAGCGTGGATAAGAAAACAGTTATTTTCCCTAGGAAAGGAAGAGAACAAGATTAAGATTAAACAAGCCAACTACTACGAGTGTCTTGAAGACGGCCCACAATGTCAGATTGGCCAACGATGGTGCAGTCGTCTCAAATGGTGTCAGGAAACAACTGCAACCTAAATATCGAAATAGGCTTGAGATCTTGCTACTGTGGAATCAGAGTGAAACCCTTCAATCATTCCACGCTGTCACATAAAAAAAGCTATGAAAATAAATATATCATCATTTGATGACATTCATGATTTCTCTGTGGCAACAAATATGTTTTCTGAAAAACCAGGAATATCACTGGTGATATCGCGGCATTATGTCTCAGTCTACCAAGGGACTGGGACACGACGCTGTAAAGAAGAAGTGCAAGGAATGGAACGTTCTGCAGCAATAAGAACAACATCTGTGAGATATTCCACCTGCTCACCACAACTGTGGAAATCATGTTGTTAGAATGTCGCCAGCTATGTGCAAAGCTGTCAGTCAGCATTAGTAAGCTGTCGTTTGGGGGTTCACGCAAGTGGGTTAGGACTAGCGAACGGACAGCACATGGGAAATGGTAGCTGGAGTAGGTGTCAGAAAGAACGGACCACTCAAGACGATGGCTACCAGGGCAGTGCCTAGGGAGAGGTCCAAATGGGAATAAGTGTGCGAGTAGCAGAAGGGAATGGGGGTGCTCCAGTGTTAAGGCAGAAAATGTTGAATTGATTAAGAAGATCAGCCAAGAGGGAACCTCTCTGATAGGATCTGGGAGAACAACAAAGCGGGTGATGCCCTTTAAAGTCGTCAAGTAGCACATGTGAGGGAGGTAGCTGCCCAATAAGCTGGAAGAGGACTACCCTGGTGACATCAAATGACAGAGGGACATAAATGGTACAGAGGGAAAAAGTCACGTGAGGAAGGAAAAGGCGAACAGCCATAGCTTGAAGATGGGTAGTCAGGGAGATTGGTTGACTATGATCACCATTCCAAATGAGCAGCATGACGCCTGCATGATATGGAATGGCGATCAATGGGGGAAGTTCAATCTGAACCTGGATGAAATGTGGAAGCTCAAAGTGGTCGTCAGGACTCAATTTTGTTTCCTGAACGCAGAGTACAAAGGTATGCTGTGATGTTAAAAGAAGCCATAAATCCTCATTGTGGGACCAAAGGCACGAATGTTCCATTGGAGGAGAGTCGTGATGAGGAAGAGATGAAGGTGTGTCACGTCGGCGGCTGCCATGTGTCAGCCTGTTGAGAGTCGCTACTACACGGCACAGAAGCAGGAGGATCTTGCTCCATGAGGTTCTCAGAACCATCGGCTTGGTTGTGCTGTCGGTCTGTGGAGTCCAATGCAGAAAAATGGTTGGTGGTGCGCACTGGTGACACGGAGGTCGAGGAGACTACGGTACCATGTGGCAACATCGTCGAAGAGGATCTCCGACTCAGCGAAGTAGACCGTTTGCCTTTGTTGGACTTCTTCTATCCTTTCCGGCTAGCAGAGAAAGACGCAGGTGTTGTTTCTCTGGAGAGATATATTAAGTCTTCATGGGAGTTCTACGCCTGTCTTTTCTGGCCTACTGGTTGTGTAGCTGGAGGCTTCGCCTCTTGAGGTGAGAATTTGATGGCTTGTAGCACAGCTGGATGAGCGATGGCGATGCTACCTTGACTTTGGGCGATTTCACAATCTCAGAGCTGAATTTGAGGTCGCATATCTACGAGGCCTTGTCCTTGATGGAATGAGAGCTAACAAGAACAGAGCTATAAGTGCCACATGGGACTAACCAATAAGATGCAAGCGACTGAGTATGGCACTTCTTCCTTTTCCCAGATCTCGTGGACAGTTCACTCATCAAGATACACAGGAAAATCCCAAGAGGAGGTGGCATGACCGCCATTGCAGTTGGTAAAGTGGGGATAAGGAGGCGGATTCGCCCTCATGCGCATCCCTACCACATGTTACACATTTGGCTGGTGTCTACGAGATGTTCTAGTGTGACTGAAAAGGTAACATTGGTAGCAGCACATCAGGTTCAGTGTGTACAGCCGGACTGTGATAATTTCGTAGCCTGCTTGATCTTGGACGGAAGCACCACTCCATCAAAGGTGAGAAAAAGAGTGCAGCTGGGCACTAAGGAGGAATCTACCTTTTTCTTCAAACAATGGACGGCATCGACACCCTGATCAGAGAAGTGAGACTGGATATTAGCCTCGGTCAGACTGTCGAGCAGCCTAGTGTAAATCACACCATTGGAAGAATTTAGAGTTCTATGGACCTTGAGATGGAGCCGTGGAGAAGTGAAGCAGCAAGCAGTTGTTGTGCTTGAGAATCAGAAGTATTCTGCGAAAGCAAAGTGCTATTCCGTAAACAAGAGCGGGAGTTCACAGGTCCGTCAGCGGCATCAACAACTTTCTGAATAATGAACAAATTTACTGTTGCGAAGGACTTACCATCTTCAGTACATGAAAACACGAGGAACCGTGGTGTAGCTGGAAGGGTGTTTGAATCATTAACCTCATTCCATTTAAGTTTCGTAGACATTTGTTGGGAACAGGAGTGACTCACTGCGAGGAAATCCCCCACGATTGCGAACGTCTCCGATGGCGCGCTCCTTCCTACTGGGGGCCCCCTTCACAAGAGGCGCACCGGCCTTAGGTGATTGTTCCCACCTCAGGTCACACCTCCCGAAAACCTGACAGTGGGACAAATAGGCAATTTGGGAATGTAGCAGCTCAGGATATCAACCTTCCTGGGCCTGGCCTGTACCAGGGGGTATGTGCAAACCCCACCTGTTGACCTGGGCCTGGGAATTACACGCTACCCAGTCACCTGTTCCACGTCAGACGCGTGGGCCGGCCATCGAAAGTGCACAGGGAGGAAGAAGAGAAAGAGGAACCTCAAACACCAAAGTGGAGGAACGAGAGGAGAAGGGAAACAAAGAAAGGAAAAGGGAACGAAAAACAGTGGTGAGACTGTTTTTGTGTCAGCGACAGACTACGTGGAACATTCCCAATAACACCCCAGACCCGTTCGCCAAGGCAGGGGAAAAAGAATAGCAAGAGGATAGACATGCCGCATGGAATTCAAAAGATGGTGCAAAGGCTGGGGCCCCTTGTTAGTCGAGCACGAACCCGCCAAAGAGTGACGAGCCCCCTGGGGGTGTTCATGTACTTCTCCCCATCTCTTCCTTTCCTCTCCCTTAGTTTCCCAAGCCTCTACCTCTGTCCATCTCCTTCTCCTCCTCTTATCTGTGCCTATCTCTTCCTTCCCACACACTGCCTGTCCATCTCCTCGTCCTCACTTCTGTCTCCACGTTATCACACTCACCCCAGTAAGATCTCACAAGTATTTAACATATTCCACAGGTATTTGTACACGTATTTCACCTGTGTGTCTAGCAACTTTCGCCCTGCAGTGTCATTTTCGGACAGCTCAATATTTATGACGTATCTCCTGAACCATGTGCTGTACAACGGTATAATTTTGTCGTTACATTCAGTGGTATATGTGCTTACTGTCTGAAAAATGTGTTATAAATTGACTTAGCAGTAGAGCAGTAATAAATTAGTTTTTCATGCAAGGTGTGGCAGTTTCCCACCCATCACAGTGTTTATGACGTCATACTTCCTGGACTATGAGTCATACAAAGGTATAATGTGTCACGAATACAGTTAGTAGTAAATAAATAAATTAAAACTTAATGCTTCATGTGGCAATTTTACTGCATTAAGAACGAAAATGAAGCAAGCGATTAACTTCTTCCCTTGTTTCATTTTGTGGGGATCGTCAGCTAAAAATAATTTCGTGAAGGTTAGAAATTATGTCTAAAATTTGTTTCATGCTTCTAAATGCTCTATTCCCAAATGCTGGGTAGTTAAGGTGGGTGGTTCATACCCCCCCCCCCGCCCCCTTCAGGACACACACACACACACACACACACACACACACACACACACACACACACACTTACATCCATACATATACACATACGTACTAAAAAACTTTTCACAATGTTCGTGTATTTTATATTACACACAGGTAAAGAAGAGAGTGATCTATTGAAAATGGACATTCTCCTCTAGCTCTTGACGACTATGCAACTGTTACAGACAAGTTGTGTGTGAATGTTCTCTCAGAAGTTACAAAACCGTCAGTGATTTGCATTTTATGTTCTCAAGCAAGTATTTATTGTGCATGAGCAACGCGTTATTGTGATCCGACAAAGCAATGATGTAACCTGAGGCAGAATTTGTAATAGGAGCGTACGGTATTACGTAAATTCCGTAAGAAATCTTGCAGATAGAACTGGGAAGAATTGGCCCAGAGCTCACTGTAACACGTGTTCCTAACCGTTTTCTGCGCACGGCAATTCGTGCAGATAGCTTGTCGTGGGAAGGCGATTTGATTATTGTACACTTTGGAGGATGAGTCTGGGCCGAAGTTCGATGTGAGAAGAAAATCTTCTCCACACCACTAATGATAAAGAATTTACATCAGACACAGTAGTACTAGAGAGTGACCTATCCTAACTGGTGTTCCACTGTGTTTCTGCAAAATAGGTGACTGACTGCAGAAGTACGGGTCACTAACACGCCTACTAGGACTCGAATTCAAAGGTCTACCTACTGCAAGTGACACAGCAATAACTGCTAAAGGCATCACTGCTGCACAAGAACAAATTAAAATGTTGTAGGGATGAACATTGGAAATTGAAATACGAATTTAGATCGAAAAACAAGATGAAAATTATGTGATTGAGAGGAAATCATCAAGAAATGATCTCAAAATTAGGCATGAAAAATTGTTAAGGAATTTAATTACATAGATGCACGAAACAAAGAAGGCAATGGTCCCCATACTTCAAGAAACAGAAAGCACATTCCATTTCACAAAACATATTTATAACGAAATTTTCTCTTCTTGGAACTGTAAAACGATATTATACAAACTGGTCAAATAAGAATCAATTTACGCACCAGACACAATTATACACCAACACAGAACGCTGAAAGAGCAATTTAAGAACAATATTTTTAAAAAGATAAGCTAGACGTCCTAGAACAAAAGTTAGATGATGAAATATGTCACCCACAAACCAAGTACAGAAGCCCATAACATCATGGTTACAATCAGTGCATTCCGGTATGAGTGGATTTCAACGCATGGCATGCATAGAAAGAAAACATAAAAACAGGATAACACCACGTTCATATGCTCTTGAAAAATAAAATCTGTAGACCCAGGTGGTGCAAACGAAGAGGTGAAGTGCTTAAGGAATGAAGACCACATTTTCGAGACCGAGATGCAATTAAGAAAGTCACACAATCACATACTTTCGAGAAAGAAGAGAAAACGGAGCAACGGAAGTCGACACATACGTCACGCTAATAGGAGTGCCACTGAGGCTCACTTCGCGTGGTCTCAGCAGGCCGACTCGCGAAAACGTTAAGTGGAGGCTGCGCATTCTCTTTAATAATGTAACACTTTCCATTTTCACGGAACTCGATATAAGGTGGCTATTTTGATGGTCGCTACGCAAGATCGTACCGTAAATGTTACTTAAATATGTGTCTGAATAAAAGGTACAAGAAGAGGACTAAAATGTAGAAACAGCACAACATGACAGATTACCGTGCCTTATACGGAGCAAGAAAACCGTAGGCATTCAAAACAGTTCCAGTCGTCTCGGAATGGATAAATACGGCCTCTGTATGATTTTTAAGAGAATCGTATACCATTTTTCCTGCAAAATAGTGGCGTTCAGATAACGACGGTAGATGTGGAAGGTATCACGCACTCCTCTCTTCAATCCAGACCACATAGGCTAAGTGATACTAAGAACTGGTGACGTGGTGGTCGGGCGAGACGCGACACCGCAATCACATGTTCGTAACACCGGAACTCCACGAAGCAAGCATTCTGAACGGGAGCCCTCTCGTGTTGGAACATAGCATCACGATTCGGGAATAAACATTGCACCGTGGGATAGACCGCATCAGCCAAAATGGTCACGTAATCCTTGTCAGTAATGCTAACTCGTGGAGTAACCATGTGACCCATGGAATACCATGATGTGACTGCGCAAACCATCACCGAAACCCGTGCATTTGTCACTGTTGGGGCGCAACAAGTTGGAAACCGTGTGAAACAGAATTAGTCCGATCAAATCAGGTTTTTCCATCACTCAAAAGACCAGGTCATATGGCATCGGTACACCACATTTTTGAGTTATCGGCGCTTGAATCACTGATGAGCGCTTTTGGAATTCCAGATGGCCCTGCAGTTTCCTGCTTATGGGGCCTTCCGTGTTGTTTTGATGCTGACAGGATTCTGAGCGCGACATTCAGTTCAGCTGTCATGCACTTATTTTCCGTTACAACCCTCTTCTGGTCACGGCGGAGGTTCGAGTCCTCCCTCAGGATTGGATGTGTGTGTTTCTTCTTAGGATAATTTTGGTGAAGTAGTGTAAGCTTAGGGACTGATGACCTTAGTAGTTAAGTCCCATAATATTTCACACACATTTGAACATTTTGAACAATCCTCTTCAAAAAATGGTTCAAATGGCTCTGAGCACTATGGGACTCAACTGCTGTGGTCAGAAGTCCCCTAGAACTTAGAACTACTTAAACCTAAATAACCTAAGGACAGCACACAACACCCAGCCATCACGAGGCAGAGAAAATCCCTGACCCCGCCGGGAATCGAACCCGGGAACCCGGGCGTGGGAAGCGAGAACGCTACCGCACGACCACGAGATGCGGACAACAATCCTCTTCAATGACCGTCCGAGACGATCACTCAGCACTTCCATCAGCGTTGTAGCTTACTGGATAATGTTTCCTCAGCTTTGCCTGTATACGGCACGAATCTTGTATACTCTGCCTCTTGAAAAACCAATCACTTCGGCTTTCTTGATTGGGGAAGCACCACCATATGAGCACCACCAACTTGCATACATTAAAACCCACAGAACTCCGACATAATGCACTCACACTACACACAATACTATTCTGACGATGTCTGGCACTATCAACGTGTTGGGGATATTGCACAGATGACGTTCGTGCTCAAGTACAGCAGCGTAATCTGGTTTAGCATCTGCATTCATGTTCAAGCAAGCATGTCTCGCTGTGTCTCATAATTTCGTCAACCCCCTTTAAATGTGTGTCTAATTCAGTAGCGTCATTATTACATGAAGTTCCAAATTCAGGAAAAGCGTCATGTGTTGCAATTACCCGGCAAGAACTTTACTTCATTGCCTTTCCGTGGCGGCTTCCCACGATAAATCTGAGTTCCCAGATCGGATAGCATACTGTTTTTTCTCATGGTCACGTAATGATAGAAATGAAATTACGCTTTCGGAATCAATAAAAGCGGCATTTTTAAACGACACTACACGAGATATCGGCAACAGGTTTCGACGCACTGAGTCGCAGTACTAGATAAATCATACTGCAATAAAATAAAATGTATGGAGACTTGTCAAGAAGTCGGTACAACACAGTATTGTCTGTGTGATTAGCACTGAGTTATTAACTGTCGAATGACCCGTAATTAAAAACCATAGGTGGAATAGTTGCTGAACTGAATTTAGGTTACACATGGTGTATTAACCATACGAATTTATTCAGTTAACGCAAACCAAGACGAACATAAATGCATGTTGTAAAGAACATACACTGTTGGCGTTCCACAGCTGTACGAAATATTTCGAAATTAGTTCGCTGACTGTGAATTCGTTGACATCAGCTGCATTAGGTATAGGTCTACTAGCCACCAGTGACCAATGGAAATTTGTGGCGGGCTGGTACTCCAATTAGGACGCAGGTACTCCACTTATCGCGATCGGTCACCTCTAACACTAAGACTCTTGCAGCCTTATTGTCGGCTCATTTTCAAATAATGTCATGTTCGATTGCGTGGATGTATACTGACAATGCTCGAAAATTGGGCTAATATTTCGGAACCTCCAAGTTAATATTTATATTGATCACATTTGAATAATTGACGATCAAAAATTTTGCGTTTGAGAGCGTTGGCTGCACCGTATATGCAACGCGTTACGACACCGATATGGGTATATAAGCACCAACATGTAGGCAAGGGATTAGTCATGATGACTTCAGTGCTCATGGCGCTTTTGCCTGATTAGCATACCAATTTGGGACTGTACGACCTTCGCTCCTGATAATTAGCATCAGTTGTGTTCAAGTGAATTAATGAAGAGTCCAATGTAGCATCACGCGATCCGAACAGAAAGAACACAGCTTTTCGCAGTGAGTATTCCACGAACTGCAGTAGGAAATGTTCCATGTCTAAGAGTTACACTTGGCGAAACCGTCCATGTCGCACCAATCCACAATGGAGGATTCAGGCTGAGTGCAGCTAACACTTGCGGTTTCGCTACCACCCGGAGCGATCTAACTCCCTCGTCGTATCCCTTCAAACAGTGCCGTATCCGTCGATGTATCCCTTGTTTATTCAGCAGTACCACTGTACAACCTTCAGATGCTACACCCGGGTGCAATTTTTTTTTAATATTTAAACTACGTAAGCTGCATTAATCTGAATACACCCAAAATCAGCATATGAATATGCCGCTTATTGCGGTACCAGAACACAATCCTTATCACGTCAGGTATTGTAGCAAATGCTTATTTACGAGTACACTCTTAATATTATTTCTGAAGAATTATGTTAATTTATTTCAAATTATTGGGCAAAGAAAACAGAGGAAACGCTCCCGAATGTGAAGATGATTGGATACAGTCGAGTACACTGCGTTGCAAAAACTAATGAATTAGGTAGTTGCGTACGGTGTGATGGAGTCGCAAATAGCGCTTGCAAACCACGTTCCTTAGCCGAATCACTTTCAAAGTTCATTGAGTTTATTGAGAGGTTGCATCGTTGGCTGTTAATACACACACATTTCTACGATCACGGTCACGGTATTTGTCAGTAAAACACCACCTCAATCAGAGGTCGTACCTCGATTCGTAAAGCGGTTATTGGTTTTAACATGGACACTAGGGTGCACCTGTAGAACCAAGAGCGCTTGTGAGAGTAAGATGCAGTAATTGTTGGGATCGGGATCTTTGCTTTTACATCTGCTCGATTACGTCTATGAAACGGTGGTATAACGTAAGAGACATACATAATCGATTTTCGGTCAGTATTATTTGGTATCGTATGCATCCAGTTACTGACGAGGTAATATTAGTACTAGTGCCAAGTGTGTGGTATGTTCGCATTTGAGGATCAAGTTTATAAAGTATATTGGATTGTGTAAAGGAGATGTCTATGTGCTGTTGTATGGATTTGACTTGGAGTACTCTGACAGCGAAGGGAAGAGTATATCTAGTCGTAAGGAAGGTACAGGTATTTCCAGAGCTACAGCGGTCAACAGAGTGTACGAGGTGTGGCCTGAGAAAAACCGGACTAGTACTGGTGAAACAATAAAACGAATGCAATAAGGCTGAAAGTCGCGTGGCCTGTCACGTGACTCTCGCTCCGCCTACTGCTCGAGTCTCATCTGCCTCCTGCACTCAGTCTGCCCGTGGCGTCTGTTTTAAGTAGTTGACGTTTTGTCTGTGCGTCGGAAAATGTTGAGTGTACAGAAAGAACAGCGTGTTAACATCAAATTTTGTTTCAAACTAGGAAAATCTGCAAATGAAACGTTTGTAATGTTACAACAAGTGTACGGCGATGATTGTTTATCGCGAACACAAGTGTTTGAGTGGTTTAAACGATTTAAAGATGGCCGCGAAGACACCAGTGATGACACTCGCACTGGCAGACCATTGTCAGCAAAAACTGATGCAAACATTGAAAAAATCGGTAAACTTGTTCGACAAGATCGCCGTTAAACAATCAGAGCAGTGTCTGAGTTAACAGGAGTTGACAAGGAAAGTGTTAGGCAGATTCTTCATGAAAGTTTCAACATGAACAAAGTGTGTTCAAAAATGGTTCCAAAGTGTCTCACAATTGAACAGAAGGAACGCCGAAGAATGATTTGTTCTGACATCCTGGAAAACATTGAAAGTGATCCCACCTTCTTACAAAATGTTATTACTTGCGATGAATCGTGGTTTTTTACTTACGATCCCGAAACTACACGCCAATCGATGCATTGGAAAACTCCTGGTTATCCACGACAAAAAAAAGCACGAATGTTAAAACCGAAATTGAAGGCAATGATGATTGTTTTTTTTTGACATAAAAGGGATTGTGCACATTGATTGGATACCAGAGGGACAAACAGTGAATCAGCATTACTACATTAGCGTCCTGGCTACCCTACGTGAGCGAGTACGGAGAAAACGAAACGATTTGTGGAGAAAAAAGTCATGGATCCTTCACCAAGACAATGCCCCAGCTCACAGTGCGTTGTCAGTGAAGACGTTTTTGGCGAAACACAACATTCCCACCTTAGATCATCCACCCTACTCACCTGATTTGGCCCCCTGTGACTTTTTTCTTTTCCCTAAAGTCAAGTCAGCTTTGAAAGGAACTAGATTTGAGACTGTTGAAGCAGTAAAAGAAAAAGCGACGGAAGTGATGTATGGACTTACCGAAAATGATGTGCAGCATTGCTATGAACACTGGAAAATTCGTATGGAGCGGTGTAGAGACCGAGGAGGAGAGTACATTGAAGGAGATAACATGAAATTGTAAATAATTGTAAATAAATGTTTTTTCCAGCATCAGTCCGGTTTTTTTCTAGCCGCACCTCGTATTTCCGATACTTTGCTCATTGCCGTAAGTAAGTGTAATGGTAGAAGATATATGTGAGGCGTTTTCTAGAATGTGTCCATGTATGCAAAGTCTGTGGTGGTACTGAATCGAGTTCCCATGTTAACGATAGCAGTCTTCCGAATGCATAGGCCTGTTGGAGTGTAGGAATGTATCAGAGTTAACTTTACCATCCTCTAGAAGACCGAATAGCGAACTAATACTTACTATGTGTTGGGCGGCTTTCGTGACACATGTTTGTTTGTTCTCTAGACATGGGAAAGACCTTGGTTGACTTGTAAACAATATTGATCATCTGGAATCTGTTACATCACTGACTTCGATATTCGAGAGTGCAAATATCAGTTTACTTTGTTTCTAGTTACTCAGTGGTCTAAAGGACGCTCCACACAGGTAAAGTTTCGGCTTTGTAGAGAAATAATTTAGAGCCTATATCTTGGGAATTATGTTGCGATCGGGAGGCTACCGCTGTGTTCTTGATATCGAGAAGTACTGCGATAATGAAATAATATTACCGTGAAAATAAGTGTGTTCTTGTAATGGACAGATCTGGATATGGGTGTAGAAAGGCAGGCAAGCAGACTAGAAACAGTAGGTCGTTTGTACCGATAGGGAAAAGAGCCTGTCTTTGCACATCAGTTCTGCGAGTGACCTCGGTTCGGTGGTGTAGAAGGGATGATTTTGTATGGTGGGGGATATTAGTTGCATGTTTACTAGATCGAGACGGTACTCGGTGATATATTGCCAGGATGGAGATCGGTTTCACGGTCCAATATCCTTGCGAGTCTGGTATGTATTTCATGATGTGTACACAACTTTGTGAGGTTTAGTTGTCGGTGCAATACGGTGATCAGTGTAAAATAGTTGATTACCGCTGAATGTCGTGTCTGTAAAATGACAGAAATGGCTGACGGTGCAATTGTATTACTTAATTGTAGTGATACTGGTAACTATCTTCCTGGCTACGAATATTCTTGTGAGTATAGTACGTATTTTATGATCTGTAGACAAAAAATGGCTCTGAGCACTATGAGACTTAACATCTGAGGTCATGAGTCCCCTAGAACTTAAAACTACTTAAACGTAACTAACCTAAGCACATCACACACATATATGCCCGAGGCAGGATTCGAACCTGCGACCGTAGCTGTCACGCGGTTCCCGACTGAAGCGCCCAGAACCGCACGGCCACGGCGGGAACTGTAGACAACTTTGCGGGTTTAACTGTAGTTGCAAAATGGTTATCAGTGTGAGATAGTTTATTACCGCTAAGTGTAGCGTCTGTAGAAACAAAGAGTAAATTGGGTGTATATAGATTGAGGGAACTCACGGTGCAATTTAGCAGTCTGTGCAAAATAACCATATAAAGCCCCGAAAAGAAAAGGTGGATGGTGCTTTGATGACAGTGGCGTTGGTAATTCGACTGCTAAATTCGGTAAGAGCGAATCAGAATGCTAGATTGATTGTGGTGTGATATAGGTGCAATGAGAACATTTGCGTATGTTGAGGAAGGCTATCACGCTATGACCGAGAGGAAGACTGGATGCGGCGATATTTTCGTGAATAGGTTCTGTTAGGGTAGGAATTTTCGCGCACACGAGCTGAGACAACTAGAAAGGGAGCGTTAACTCTTTCGGCGCACCATAAAATTAGGAGAGCTGGACTTGGCTGTATTTTTTTTTTTCAAAAAACCATGTGACGTAAGAATAAAATTAAGAAAGTTTCATATGGCGAGATGTTAGTCAAGCTGGAGGCGGGTACGCACGGCTGAACATGTGTGACAACATGCTCTGTGCTCTTCTGCCTTCAATGGTAAAGACAAGTGGCGCCTGGAGACGCCTCAAATATGAGACTGGCGTGGACGCGCTTTGCAGTGCTATGATGCCAGTATAGCCGTGGCTGTACAGAGGCATGCATCTTTCACTTGTGTTCGACGTCGCCGGCACGGGGACTGTGACGGAGCACGCGGGACCCGAGCTGCGGCTGCCTCACTTCGTGCAGCCCTAAATGGATGTCTGTGCGTGCTTTGACAGGTGACGGCCGCGTCGACTGCAAATGCGCGCGAACGAGATTCTAGCGTTTGCGCTCTGTAAGTATGTGTTCGTCATAGGCGTCCAGATGAACACGTATTTGGATAGGAGTTTCTCAGAAATGATGTATGAATGAGATGTCACAGCTTGTGGGAATCGGGTGGGTGCCTGTACGTGGTTTGACAGCCGATGGCCGTGCCACGTCGTTGGGTTTGTCTACGCTCTCTACTGGACAGGAGTTGGCGGAAGGTGATTGTGGGTGTTGATTGAGTTATTTTGCGAGGAAGTGTGTAGGCTGCGCTACGAGGTATTTGGACAGTTTACGAGTACTGAGCGTGCTGAATTGTTTAGGAGGAATATGAATGTCTGTAATTAAATTATTTGCGTAAATCAGGAGGTGTCTGCGTGTCTGCTGACTGTATTGTGAGAGCAAGCATGAAATGGAGAGTGTTTTGCGATCTCTTAATAAATGTTCAAAAGTAAATTGAGTGGGCTCCTTCCTTACTCTCCCCAGCAGCCTAGCACACGCTGAGTAATTTCAGCATAATTCTTGCCCCTACAGACCACCATCTGGGATTAGGTCATAGGAGGAATGACGGTACGATCTGATGGCAGTAATGTGTACTATGTCAGTTGGACGGTTAAACCTTGTAGTGGAGACACCACCTGCAAAATAAAGACTTGTGATCAGATCTGTTTTCCCGTCCTTTCACCCCACCATCTTGGGTGACATCATGCACTGAGCACGTTGGTACAGGTTAGTGCACATTAGTGCAGGTTAGTACACGTTAGTGTCCGTCAGTGCACCGTTAACCGCCAACATGGGTCGGTAAGGGGGTGTGGTGCTGCGTTGAAGATCGTGGCTGAGAATATAACTGTTTGATTCCAAGTCCAGGTGGGTGTGGCACTGGTGAAAATTTATTCCAAGTCCTAGGTTCTATGAAGTCGAGTCACGTGACTAATGCGGTAGCCAATAGGAGGGCAGCAGTTTAGGGTTGGGGGGTTCTGGGTCATGAATGAACACCGCAATGCTAAAATGTGGAACTTCTCATTTGATCATTGAATACTGAAATTGTAAATTGACTTATTGAATATGATTAAAATTGAAATGGAATTAAGTACTTCGGTAACTGAGAGGTTAGATGCGCGATGTGGGTGTCACTGTAGTTACCATATTTACGGAGGACTAAATATGGAGGTGGCGGCTGAGGGCCGAGGTTGTGTGACTTATGCGGTCGGATGCCTGCGGGCTGGTGGCGCGGCGCGAGAGAGAGCAGAGGATCTTGTGCCAAGACGCCATTTCAAGGTAGCGCCCTCTGGTGGACAGGATATGAAGTAAGTCAGTTGGGCTCTGGACCTCTTGCTGAACACAGTGGGTGCCGTCATCTTGAATACTGGTACTTGCATCACGATCTGACGTCAGGAGAGCGCCCTCTGGTGGCACCGATATGAACTAAGGCAGTCCTGACCCAGTGGGGAACACAAATGCCTGAAATTTGTTAATTAATAAAGACAAGTCTTTTTTCCCGCCATTTTCCTTGCTTAGTACAGCTGAGTGTTGTGTGATGCATTATCATGTTGGAGTTTGAACTTCTTATGGGTGATGGGGGCATGGCACTTTCCCGCCAAAACTCAAACTTCCAGCCACAGTCCACCATCTTCATTGACGTCATAGCGGCCATCTTGGACGACGATATCGCCGCCATCTTGGATAACGGTTCTTTGGGGTAGACCTGGCCTAGCCCCAATACTCACGTCCGCTTGCATTCGTCATGGCATACTATCCACAATTTCATCAAGGCACTGTTGTTCCACATTGTCCCACTCCTCAACAGTGATTCGGCGTATATCGTTTAGAGTGGTTATTGGGTCACGTTATCTATAAACAGCCCTTGTTAATCTATTCCATTCATGTTAGATAGGGTTCATGTCTGGAGAATATGCTGGCCACTCTAGTCGAGCGATGTCGTTATCCTAGAGCAAGTCACTCACAAGATCTGCACGATGGCGGCGCGAATTATCGTCCATGAAGACGAATTCCTCGCCAATATTCTGCCGATATGGTGGCACTATCGGTCGAAGGATGGCATTCACGTATCGTATAGCCGTTACTGTGCCTTCCATGACCCCCAGCGGCGTACGTCGCCCCCACATAATGCCACCCCAAAACAGTAGGAAAGCTCCACCTTGCTGCACTCGCTGGACAGTGTGTCTAAGGCGTTCACCATGACCATGTTGCCCCCAAACACGTCTCCGACGATTGCCTGGTTGAAGGCGTATGCGACACTCATCGGTGAAGAGAACGTGATGCCAGTATAGTTGTCGACATATCTGCCATAGTTGATGAAGTATCTAGTAAGGAAAAAAAAAGAATTACCGTTGTTCCTGTACGCACTCGTTATCCTTGTACATCCTTCTTTCCAATCCGTTTTTCCTCATTCCCCTGTGTTCTTAGTTGATGCAGTCTCTTTAAATTTCCTTTCCTCAGAAGTGGCTATATCAAAACACACCTATTTAGTACTCCTACAAATCCTTTTCACGTCTGTCACTCTGTTATTATTATTATTATTATTATTATTATTATTATTGTGATTAATTTTACTACTATTTCCACTGTTAGCGGCAGTGGTACTGAGAGAAATAACAGTTTTAGTTCGTAGTGAGTATTATGTAATTATATTGCCGCTTCAGACACTCAGATTGTTTCGATACTATTTGTAATACTAAAATTCTTATTTATTAATTAAATTTGATGTAAGAAAGGAAATAAACGGGTGAAACCTTTGTCCGATGTAAGAACGGGTCTGATGACCCTAATCACATGAGGCTAATTAAATACATAATGGATGGGAAGGTGTAACATAGTAGTTTCTAGAAATTCAGTTCATGTGGAGGAGTTATATTGTGGGTTGTTCAGATTGGGCAGAAATTAAATGCTCATAGATTTTTGTGTCATTCATGTAAGAATCCAAAGTCAGTTTATATGTAACCGAATTGTTGATCTTCTGTTGATTATTAGCCACAAAGAATTGGACTCTGACGCTGTAATCTGTATCTATTCCTGTGGCTATCTACACATATACAAAGTCCATCGCTGTGATTTCTGTCTGACGATTTGTGTCGCTAACTATTTGTACATCACTCCTATCGCAACAGGATTTCACCACTAGAGTGATTAAGAAGGAATATTTGCGTATACAGTTGATTACAGTTAAATAACGAAGAGTGTCTAATATATGTATTTCACATTTTATGAGCATTTGGGAAGACATGGCAAGGTGTGAGCCACAGGCAGGTCCTCTAGGGAGGAGGAGGTATCTCGGGGGGAAAGCAGTAAAATAAAGAATTACTGCAAATCCAGAGAGCAGCGAAGTTTCACCAGAATCTATAAATATCAGAAATTAAAAAGCACCGCTTGCGTTTTATGTCTGTACGTGAAGGCTTATCTTAGAAAGAGTTGTATGGATTTTTATACTAATAGATACACTGATTCACGAGGGGTTTTTGTGTATATTACGTACGTTATAAACCTGTAGTCCGGCCGTACATACTAAGTGTTACCCACGCATAGCCGATTTGTGTTTCTAATTATTTATGCATCACTCTTTCCGCAGGAAAAAAAAAAAAGGTTCACATGGCTCTGAGCACTATGGGACTTAACATCTGAGGTCATCAGTGCCCTAGAACTTAGAACTAATTAAACATAACTAACCGAAGGACATCACACACATCCATGCCCGAGGCAGGATTCGAATCTGCGACCGTAGCGGTCGCGCGGTTCCAGACTGTAGCGCCTAGAACCGCTAGGCCACTCTGGCCGGAAAGGTGGCGTGTGGCAGACGCGAAGACGAACAGTAGAAACTCTCGCCATGTGTGGGCGGACATTTTCTTGCTGAAGTGAAAGCTCAGTGTGGCTTGCGTTGAAGGGTAACAAAACGGACACCAAATATCGTCGACCTACAGCTATGCTGTAAGGGTGCCCCAGCTGACAACCAAAGGGGTCCTGCTAGAAAAAGGAATAGCACACCGGACTATCACTCCAGGTTGTAGGACAGTATCGTCGACGACAGTGAAGTTGATATCCGGCCACTCTCACCACTGCTCTGTGGCGCATCCAGACAGTTTTCGTTGATCACGAAGGCTCAGTTCGAAGCTGGGCTCATCACTGAAGGCAATTCTACTCCAATCAATGAGACTCCAATCCGAAGTCGCGGCTGGGAACGCCCCGGCAGTGGTGGCATGCCATCACAACTGTCTGGCTCTACGCTGCCCGACAGTCAAGTGCAATGGTCTGGTGTCGACTTTCTGTTTCGCAGCCGGACCCCTTTGGCTGCCATCAGAGGCATCCTCACAGCACAGCGGTACGTCGACGATATCCTACATCCATTTTCGTTGCCCTTCGTGATAACCAATTCTGGGCTTTCGGTTTAGCAAGACAGCACCCGCTCGCATATGACGAGCTTTTCTACGACCCGTCTTCGTGCCTGCCAAACCCTACCTTGGCCAGCAACGTCGTCTTACCTCTCCCCAGTTGAAAATGTTTACAGCACTATGAAAAGGACCTTCCAACATGCTTGAGATTTTGACGATCTAAGGCGCCAATAGGACAGAATTTGGCACCATATCACTCAAGAGGACATCCAACTACTCTATGAATCAATGTAAAGCCGAATAACTGTTTGGTGGACCAACGCGTTATTCACTTGCTAAATTAGTGAAGCTCTTTCTCCTAGGATAATCATTCATTTTCCGAAATTATAATCGTCTATCGTTCTGTACATACCCATCGCACCTACCGGTTTCTGTCCCATTCGAAAAATTGCTTCGTGGCGTTTCTTTATTCTTGTCTTCGAATGTACGCTCTGTAACTCTGCATGAAATGAAAACTGGGATGTACTGTCAGCTAGTGCGAAAATTATTGGACTGATATTTTTCCATGAAAATGTTAGTTTTAATGGGCATCTGGGCAGTATACTACCACTTTTTGGGGTCAGTCAACAAAAATACATGTGACGGAAGACACCCTGGCAGCCTAGTGTACTGAGTCGACACTCACAGAACACAGGGAGGGGAGCCTGACGCCAGTCAAATCCACATTGTGGATAAACTGTTGTAACTGCGACCAGGACGGTCGCGGGGTAGCAATGACGGAAAGCGCGGCGGGATCCGCGGAGGGGCCCGCGAACAGCGACACAACGGGAGAGGACGGACACGACCAACGAAGGAACGAAGGACGGAACGAATACAACAAGACCGAACAACAGAGTCACAAGGAAACAAACACGTCCACTCGTACACAGAACAAGGAAGTAGACTGTCTAACGTGAGGCGAGGTGTCAACCGACGTACGCGTGATTAGACTGGCTGACTGAGCTTTTTTTTTTTTTTTTTCTTTATTGAATTTCAATTCCCTCCGAAGGGGGCGGGCTCGCAGCAGCTTAGTATGCCGCTCTTCAGCCTACAGACTTTGTGAGAAAGATCAAGAGAATAAATAATAAAAAACAGGCGAGAAAATCGGAGACTTAAAGAGTAACATGGCGAAAAGAAATCGTGGAACTGAAAACAAAGAACAGAGGGATGATGATGCTAGTAAAATATATACGAAGCAGACAGGGAAAACAGTAGACAGACAATTAAAAAACACGGCGACAGTCTGGATTCTGTTCGCAAAAGACATAAAAGTCACACCTAGCGACAGCATGGTTTCTGTTCGCAACACGAGAAAGACAAACAACACTGAATAGTCACTGGAACACTGCACTAAAAAGTTGGCAAATGTGACATACCACAGTCGAGAGCAGGTGCGGGGAAACTGGACAGAAGATGGGAAAACAAAAAAGGGGGGAAAGGAGAGTAAAAGCGAAGGGGGGAAGCGGGAAAGAAGCTGATGGAGGATGAGGACCCATAAGAGGGGTGGGGGGCAGACGCGACAGGGAGTGGGGTAGGCAGAGGAGGGGAATACAAAAGGACGTTTGGGGGGGAGAAGGGAGGTAGGGAGAGGTTTAGTGGGGAGAAAACAGGACGGAAGGGGGGGGGGAAGACGGAGCCCAGGGAAAGGACAGAGGAAAGGAGGGGGAGTGAGGATCAGAGTTGATAGGAAGGATAAATGGAAGGAGAGAGGGCATAGTCCGGGAGGGGGAGTTGATGGAAGCTACCTTGGGAAAGGAGATGTAGGGTGTAGAGATGGAGGATAGGGGGGACACAACGGTGAAGACGTGGCAGGGGGCGGGGATGGGAGAGGAGAGGAGCAACCAGGGGGTGAGGGGGTTCAAGACGGCGGGAGGTGTAGAGGATGTGGATATGTTCGAGGAATAGGAGCAGATGGGGGAAAGGAATGAGATCATAGAGGATCCGCGTGGGGGACGGGAGGCGGATACGGAAGGCGAGGCGGAGTGCATGACGCTCAAGGATCTGGGGGGACTTATAGAATTTGGGGGGGGGGCAGATATCCAGGCAAGACTGGCATTACAGAGGATGGGACGGATTAAGGATTTGTAGGTGTGGAGGATGGTAGAGGGGTGCAACCCCCACGTCCGGCCAGAGAGGAGTTTGAGGAGTCGGAGGCGGTTGTGGGCTTTGGATTGGATGGAGCGGAGATGAGGTATCCAGGTGAGATGATCTGACTGAGCGAGAGGCAGGCGCTTAAGTACGCTATCGGGGGCACCGCTATTGGCAGCTGGAACCACGTGTTCCGCTGTGGGGCTCTCACATTAAAAGCGGGCCAGGAGGCGCGCGCCGCCACAGCTTACGGCGCGGGTCTACGACGTCCATGACGTCTGGCGCGGATTCAAACTCCGCGGCGCGCGGTAGCAGATTAACAACGAGGGCTGGTGAGTTTGCCAGTCTGAATGTGACTAATTCGGTTTCCCACATCCCACTAAGTAAGACCCTGGGAGGTACTCAACGCTCCGCATCAAATACGAGCTACTGTAACATTTACCAAATGTAGTCACACTTCTTGATGATATTTACTCTGTTTACTCTACACCAAGGCACGAGGGGTACGCAGATTCCATCCGGTGCAGTAAGGGGGAGGGGAGAAATTAGAGACGTACGTTGCTGTGAAACACGCTCCATTTTTACGATTTGTCTGGTAGTAGCATGGGCTAGGGAGTGGAAGTAACTAGGGCATTAGAGGGAGCATACGTATTTTAGTATTACACATAATTTATCAAGAACCAAATATCTAGATGAGTTTGAAACAAAAAATATTATATCATCATGTTATTTGAATAAAAATGAACTTGTAGTATACCACTTTTTGAATTGCACCGTAAACTACAAAATAATTCCTTCTAGCCCTGCACATATTGCTAACCCCATACAGATGGTCCTGAAAATTTTCGGCTGTGAATTTTGAAGATCCTTGATAACAGTTGTAAGATTTAAAAAGAGAAAATTAGCTTGCATACAAGAGATGGAAGTACGGAGGCGGAATACAGACGCATTGATGATGTATTCTACGTACCCGTATTTCTCGTTTTAAATTTTATGAGTGTTTTCACAGCTATTAAAAATTCACATTTGTAACAGATGTAGTGCGTGGAAGGGCTACGAGGAAATATGTGTTACATTTTTGAACAACTATTTATTATAATTTTAAAAACGGCAAATTTTTTGAAAGCCCAAAACACCTTTAAGAGAAATATTTCATTTAATACTCGACACAATAAATGGTGCACAATTTTAAACAGTTGATTTCAATGACTTGGGTCAGTTGGACGTATAATTGAATGAGTTGAACGCCCCATCTAGTACACAGGTAAATGACTGAAAATGCACCACTTTAACACCGAAAAATTCAACACTATTCACGAACAATACCGCCACAAAAGTTCGTAACACAAGGCAGCGCACACTAAGTGTATTATTTAAAAAAAGAACTAATTTGCTTGCGTTAAACTGCATCGGTACCATAAGCAGACCCAGCTGCCGCTGAAGTACATAGGCCAAGTCTTACAGCAGCGTGCGACATGTTCCAGTACCAGCAGGAAGTCTTTGTTAACCACTTGTAAAAACAAAGTACAACAATGACAGGGGCACAGACACCTATACCGACACCGACCAAGGCGTTAACACGAGCGTCGGGCTGCGGGAGGGCGAGCCCACCACACTCGTCGGCCCTCACTACGGACGGCTGAACCACAGGAGGGCGAGCCCACACTCGTCGGCCCTCGCAGACGGACGGCTGAACCACAGGAGGGTGAACCCACACTCGTCGGCCCTCGCAGACGGACGGCTGAACCACAGGAGGGCGAGCCCACTCTCGTCGGCCCTCGCAGACGGACGGCTGAACCACAGGAGGGCGAGCCCACACTCGTCGGCCCTCGCAGACGGACGGCTGAACCAGAGGAGGGCGAGCCCACACTCGTTGGCCCTCGCAGACGGACGGCTTAACCACAGGAGGGCGAGCCCACACTCGTCGGCCCTTGCAGACGGACGGCTGAACCACAAGAGAGCGAGCCCACATTCGTTGGTCCTCGCAGACGGACGGCTGAACCACAAGAGAGCGAGCCCACATTCGTTGGTCCTCGCAGACGGACGGCTTAACCACAGGAGGGCGAGCCCACACTCGTCGGCCCTCGCAGACGGACGGCTTAACCACAGGAGGGCGAGCCCACACTCGTCGGCCCTTGCAGACGGACGGCTGAACCACAAGAGAGCGAGCCCACATTCGTTGGTCCTCGCAGACGGACGGCTGAACCACAAGAGAGCGAGCCCACACTCGTTGGTCCTCGCAGACGGACGGCTGAACCACAGGAGGGCGAGCCCACACTCGTTGGTCCTCGCAGACGGACGGCTGAACCACAAGAGAGCGAGCCCACACTCGTTGGTCCTCGCAGACGGACGGCTGAACCACAAGAGAGCGAGCCCACATTCGTTGGTCCTCGCAGACGGACGGCTGAACCACAGGAGGGCGAGCCCACACTCGTCGGCTCTCGCAGACGGACGGCTGAACCACAGGAGGGCGAGCCCACACTCGTCGGCCCTTGCAGACGGACGGCTGAACCACAAGAGAGCGAGCCCACATTCGTTGGTCCTCGCAGACGGACGGCTGAACCACAGGAGAGGTCGCGCGGTGTGGCCGGCAAGGAGCGGCTGCCAGCAGGCGGCGCCGTGCCATAGCAGGTGCCGACGAGGCGGTGTGTGGCGCAGATTCAATCCGCCACAACAACTGACTTAATGTCGGCACAACAGTCGCAAGCTCTGAGGACTACACGTATGTGGCTAGGAATCTTTTTGAGGCTAGGAAAAATTGTTTCTGTCGTCGTGCCCTGAAATGAGATATGTCCCATGCTTTCCACTCCTCCCGCTGTGGTATTCCACCGGCCACCGAACCTACACAATATACTCGCCTATGCCTACACAACTCCTTCCCCTAATTCCTTACCTCATGGCTCATACCCCCGTAATAGACCTAGATGCAACACCCGTCCCATACATCTCCCACCACCACCTACTCCAGGCCAGTCACAAACGTCACCTACCCCATTAAAGGCAGAGCTACCTATGAACCAGGTCATGTGATCTACAAGCTATACTGCAACCCCTGTTCAAATGGTTCAAATGGCTCTGAGCACTATGAGACTTAACTTCTGAGGTCATCAGTCGCCTAGAACTTAGAACTACTTAAACCTAAGTAGCCTAAGGACATCACACACATCCATGCCTGTGGCAGGATTAGAACCTGCGATCGTAGCGGTCATGCGGCTCCAGACTGTAGCGCCTAGAACCGCTCGGCCACTGCGGCCGGCCAACCCCTGTGCTGCATTCTATGTGGGTACGACAACCAACAAGAATGGCCACCGACAAACTGTGGCCAAGAAATAAGCGGACTGTCTGAGCACGCTGCCGAACACGACATCCTTCATTTCAATGACTTCTTCACAGGCTCTGCCATATGGCTTCTTCCCACCAACATCAGCTTTTCTCAACTGCGCAGCAACTTTCACTGCAATATATCCTACGTTCCCGTAACCCTCCTAGCCGCAACCTTCGTTAGTCATTGTCAATGAAATTCACCAACAGCCGTCTAAATTAAGATGCTATTTTATTTTGAAGGCTACCAGTTTCTGTTGCAGTTGACGCGGAGGCTTACCAGTGGTCATTTCTTCCCGCAGAGCGTTTGCGGCTGGAACACGAGAAACGGTAGTGGTACACAAAGTACTAATTTTTTTCCCTTTTTCTTGAAGTTTTGAAAAGACCCACTCACTTCCTTGAATAAATCGGTTTATAGACTTTCTTTCCTTTGAGCCCTGTTCTTTGTATTTACTACGGTTTTGTCACATAAAACTGACCTTACTTCCGCTAAAGAAATTACTCGTCCAGTGTTTGTGTCCCAAGCCTCTCGCAGGTCTACGAAAAATAGAAAGTCAAGTATCAGAAGGGCCGATTCTAGAATTAGGCAAGAGTAGGTAGCCACCTACTGCGGCAAGGCTGCGGGTGGAAAAGACCGGAAAAAATCTGTGTCAAAACAAACATCGAAAAAATTGTGCAAATTAGGAGAAGAAATGTAAAAGAGGTAAAGTTAAAACACTGTACTGTTTTCAGAAGCGTACGGAACAGTTACGTAGTAAGTCTTTATTTCCTTCGACGAAAGTAAGCATATTGCTTCTACCAACCTCACAACTGAGGCAGCCGCTAATGAGTACAAAACGGAAAGCAACGTAACTTCACTCATCTACGTCGAACACTGATGCGGGGCACATGCGCTGGCTTGCTATCATGTTGCGATTGATACCAGACCTTCCCCGTCCCTCTTTGTGGTTTTGCCTCTGCAGATCATTTGTCATGTCTCAATTGAATTGGCAACTGTTTCCAGAAAATTAATACATCTCGTCACCTTAGTTTAACGATTACGAATATGGTAGGAGACTAGCATTGTTGTGTAGTTGCATGTTGGTGCTGGTCCGTTCTGCTTCTACTGAAGACCAACCACCGTCTCTCTATAGGCCACTGTCTCTATTATACTCTACTAAGACCTCGTGATATTCCTGGCTGTGGCCGCCAGTATTTTATCTTGCTAGAAGCTCGCCTTGCTGCAGCTTGGTACCCGTGAAGTAGCATATGGTACAAAAGAGGAGTAGCGTACAAGCAGCAGATAGTACAGTAAGTACCAGTCCCGTGGCCGGGCGATGTGGCCGAGCGGTTCTAGGCGCTACAGTCTGGAACCGCGCGACCGCTTCCGTCGCAGGTTCGAATCCTGCCTCGGGCATGGATGTGTGTGATGTCCTTAGGTTAGTTAGGTTTGAGAAGTTCTAAGTTCTAGGGGACTGATGACCTTTGAATTTAAGTCCCATAGTGCTCAGAGCCATTTGAAACATTTTTTGAACCAGACCTGTGGGAGAGCCCGCCAATGGTACTGAACTTGCTTCTGATTGGTCGGCACATTCGGGTGTTAGGCGATAAAACGCCTAACTTCTCTGATTTATTATTTATATAATTTTCATTGTATTTAACCAAGTTTTCAGGATCACAATGCCTCATGGTTAGCCTCGAGCCAACCGTTTCTGTTTATTATATTTCACTAGTTTTTAAAAACACAAAAGTAGTGATATTACAACCGAAATGCTTCGGACACTTTCGGGTCGCTTTCACGCGCCTCGGAGACGAAGTACTTGGGCTGCGCTAGTCACTCTGTTTCGGGTTTTCTTCACAGCCGGAAGTGTATCTGTGTTCCGGAAGTTGTTAGAAAAGTTACTGTACTACTGAGAAAGCTATGTCGAGTGTTGTAGTAGGCAGTGTAAAAAGTGATATTTTAAAACATAAACAGGTGTCGCCTACCATCATTGTCAGTACTAAAGATCTTGCCCTCTGTAGATACAGAGACTAACTTGGGCAAGTGTCATCCCATGAAAAGCAGGAGCACTGGTTCAAATTCGACATGATAGCGTAGCAGCCTCCGCCGAAGAAGATCCCACGACCGACGATGTGTCTTCTGCGCTGAGGACCCAACTTAAAGAAGACGACAGGTTGGTCGAAAGAACGGTTAGGGACTCTTATTCAATCTCTACAGACCTCTCCAGCTTCCAGATCTGACTTCGGACACGACAACGTATGATTTTGTAAACTGAGAAACCACCTGCAGGAACTCCCTAGCAAGACTCGGACTGACTGGCAGCTGCCAACTTCTTCGCGTGCACGGCTACTTAACCACGCGTCTCTCTTCCTGGTGGCACTGCCGATCCAGAGGGCGTGATTCAAGAGGGCAGCGTGACTGGATTTGTGCGCAGCGATCTTCCTGCTGCGGAGGGACGTCCACGATAATTGTGTTATCAACTGTCGCAAACTCTCCTCTCACAAGGGAAAGTCCCCATCGCAGTCCCATCAGATTTACTGGTAAAATGGTCTCGTCAAAAACTGAACATTTGTCAAGTATGAAAACAGGCTGAAGGTGTAGTGAACTGTGAAAAAGAAGTTAACGGCCCATGCTCAAGATGTGCACCATCCAGCGAATTTGGAAAGGGACGAAGTCGTGGTTGTGCGGTCACAGTGTTCAACTGCGAAGGGTGAGATCCGTGGTGAGATGTCCATCGTGCCTCATTATTTTTTTCGCAAAATTACGAACTGTCACTGACGTGTCATTTGAATTTTAATGGCTGGGCGAGCCGCGTGGTACGGTGGTATAACAAGGCCTTTCGGTCCACGGAGGATCGTAAAAAGCAGTTGTACTTATTTGGCGATACAAATATTGGCAAGTAGACTTCGACTGAAAAGGTTTTGTCGAAAAAGCAATACGTTTTTTTTGCCCTTTTGTTCCGAATTTGGATTTGGTGGGTACGATAGTCGAGACCACAAGATAATTGTGTTCGAAGAATTCGAGTGGCCGAGATGGCTTCAATATGCTTCTGTTTTGATGCGTATTGTCGAAGGGCGACCAGTTACTGTTAATGTTAAAAACAAACCTGGCATGGTTATTACACATCGTGGCTTGGTTATATTTGTATCGAATGAGTTTAGTATTGGAGATGAAGATTTAATTTCCCGGCTGGAAGTCGTATATGCAGATTGTCATATTGTTCATTGTCGTTCATTTAAGGAGGATGTGGATGCGTCGGACGCGTCGGACGTGGAAGCCCAGCAAGAAATTGTCTGCTTATCGTCGGATGAGGATGTACCTGAAGTTTCCTGCTGCACGCCCTCGGCTTTGGATACGTGACGGACGAATCTAACTAGGCCTATTTTCGGCCGCATGTGTAGGTGGCGTACAGAATTTATTCAAACGGATGGTGTACGCTTTGAGTATGGGAAAAAGGCAGCTTTTGAGAAACATGACGAAAAAGCGAAGAAATTTTCTACTTTGAAGCACTATGATATTAATGATGAGTTTAAGTTTTTTGGTAACAAGTATGGGTCTGTTACTATTAATAAAATTGTAACATATTTTTATAGGGTTAATGTTAGGATTGAGCGACTAACGTTGGACGATAAAGCTAACAAAAAAATATTTGGGGATCAGGGTGAACTAGAGAAAGTGCGTATAGCTTGTAGTAATAAAATGGGTGCTTTCGATTTGAATCCTCAAACGTCAACTGGTGTACCTTGGCGTAAATATACTAGAAGGAATAGATTTAAGTTTGTACATCAACAAAAGGAAAACGAGGATAATGGAATGTAGTCAAATTAAGTCGGGTGATGCTGAGGGAATTAGATTAGGAAATGAGACACTTAAAGTAGTAAAGGAGTTTTGCTATTTAGGGAGTAAAATAACCGATGATGGTCGAAGTAGAGAGGATATAAAATGTAGACTGGCAATGGCAAGGAAAGCGTTTCTCAAGAAGAGAAATTTGTTAACATCAAATATAGATTTAGGTGTCAGGAAGTCGTTTCTGAAAGTATTTGTATGGAGTGTAGCCATGTATGGAAGTGAGACATGGACGATAACTAGTTTGGACAAGAAGAGAATAGAAGCTTTCGAAATGTGGTGCTACAGAAGAATGCTGAAGATAAGGTGGGTAGATCACGTAGCTAATGAGGAGGTATTGAATAGGATTGGGGAGAAGAGAAGTTTGTGGCACAACTTGACTAGAAGAAGGTATCGGTTGGTAGGACATGTTCTGAGGCATCGAGGGATCACAAATTTAGCATTGGAGGGCAGCGTGGAGGGTAAAAATCGTAGAGGGAGACCAAGAGATCAATGCAATAAGCAGATTCAGAAGGATATAGGTTGCAGTAGGTACTGGGAGATGAAGAAGCTTGCACAGGATAGAGTAGCATGGAGAGCTGCATCAAACCAGTCTCAGGACTGAAGACCACAACAACAACAACAACAACGTATTCGAAGCCGGAACAAAGTGCTGATATATCTAAAGTTAAGTCTTGGACCGATCTAGAGAAGGAATGTAAAGTTAAGAATCGCCATTTTGAGGGTACTAATCCATTTTATATTGGACTGCAAATTGCTGGTGATGAACCTGAGAAAAACGATAATGTTCAGAGTGAAGTAAAATATGTTACTTTTGTTGTGAGGAATAGAGTCCATATGGCATTTTTTAAGAGGTAAGGTAATGTTACTTTCTGAATAAAGGTATTTGTTTACAGCTTGTAAGTAGGCTGTTTATGTTTTCTTTAAGGCTGTTTATGTTTTCTTTATGTAAGTAGGCTGTTTATGTTTTCTTATCGGCAACGTTACGTAGCGCTCTATATGAAAATCACTGGCTGTGCTGTGTGCAGTCTGTGGCTAGTTTGCATTGTTGTCTGCCATTGTAGTACTGGGCAGCGGCAGCTGGATGTGAACAGCGCGTAGAGTTGCGCAGTTGGAGGTGAGCCGCCAGCAGTGGTGGATGTGGGGAGAGAGATGGCGGAGTTTTGAAATTTCTTATACTGGATATTATGAACTGCTCTATATATTATGACTATTAAGGTAAATACATTGTTTGTTCTCTATTAAAATCTTTCATTTGCTAACCATCCCTATCAATAGTTAGTGACTTCCGTGGTTTGAATCTTTTATTTAGCTGGCAGTAGTGGCGCTCGCTGTATTGCAGTAGTTCGAGTAACGAAGATTTTTGGTGAGCTAAGTGATTTGTGAAAGGTACAGGTTAATGTTAGTCAGGGCCATTCCTTTGTAGGGATTTCTGAAAGTCAGATTGCGTTGCGCAAAAAAAAAAAAAGAAAAATATTGTGTGTCAGTTTAAGCATAGTCTTGTAAAAATTGCTCTAAGGGGACGTTTCAAGCTAATGTCTGTGTTGGAATTTTTTATGCCAACTGGGACCATATCCGAAATTATCCGGACGACCTACGCCTGGTCTTCCTTGTTCCTGAGAACCAGCAGAGGATTGATGAGCTTGCTATAACGTTGTACGGCAACAGGATTAATTATTCTGCAGCTGTTATTGTATTGGAAGAATTGTGGTATTATAAGCCTAATTTGGATGATTTAATTCGTCAGTTTAGGGACGCCTACAGAGAATATGTATTTATGCCAAACGGTATAAGATGTGCAAACAGGTACTTTGCTTTTAGACAAGGTCGTTATAGGCCATTGTGGTACAATTATTAGAACCTCAATAAAATAACCTCAAAAGTCATACCTCAGACGCACAGCCGAAGGCCATCCTAGAAAATGGCCTCACGGGTAGTGAGGTCTGCTGATCAGGGTAGAATGAAATATAGGCTTGTACACAAGTTATGCAAGGAGAAAGTGCATTGGCATTGTAAATGTTCATATGAATTTTGTTTACATTTGAGGTGGGTATTGTTGCGACGGTGGTATTATTTGTTGGAAATTGTAGGATGGCGTACAATCTCCGTTCCGCTGTGCGATTCAGAAGAGCAGACTATGAATGGCTTACCAATAGTCGTCAACAAATCCAAGGTGATGAACATAAGACGATTAATACTTCGCCGCAGCACAGGACAATCATCAAAATCTCAATTTGACGACGGATGGGAAGTGCCGCTGTCGCGCATGCCAGCGTACCTAATGGGAGCTGCAGGGGCATCCGCTGGGAGTGAGAACCCTGTGGGAGCCGCATTAGAAAGTCAATCGCCGCCACCTAGTCTGTGTCGTCGTTCAACTTCCGTTTGCGACAGAGACGTGTAAAGAGGGGACCTCCAGACGTACGTACCTCCAACCTGCCCAATACCAGTATCACATGTTATGCCCCTTTCGTTCTGCTTTAGAAGTTTTGACTCTTTAATTCCTTTGTTGTAACGTAGTTCACACCCGTTCACTCGACGTTTTCATTTATCTGAGGTCTATGCGACATCTCGCCTGCTCTCGCCATCCATCACATTTACTTGCGACTGTAACTCATTCTTATACATATGACTCATATTCTGTAACCTTTGTATAGTATGACAATTGCCAAGACTAGAAAGGAGAAAAGACTCGTGAATGACCAGACCGAAAGTTCATAAATTTGTGAAAGGGATAAAGGAGCTTTAGGCGGTTTGAACACAGATCTCCCACTTTGCACTTCGATTACGTGAAAAGCACTACCACGGCACCTTAGTTCTTGCAGTTCGCTTGATGCTGTACATCTCGAACTTGTGCCGTTCACTTTTTCTATTTTGCGTCCTTTTCGCAGTTCAGAATAGTTTCTTCGTGTTTTCATGCTTGATCTGTGTACAGTTTTTGACAGGCTATCCACTGCGCCTTTTCACCACTGTATCTGAGGGGGTGCGATGGGGAGTTTCCTTTGTAAGTACACTACAGTATCTTGACTGATGCCTCTGTCTCAGACTAACGTACATTTCTGGTTGGTTGGTTGGTTGGTTGGTTTGGGGAAGGAGACCAGACAGCGTGGTCATCGGTCTCATCGGATTAGGGAAGGATTGGGAAGGAAGTCGGCCGTGCCCTTTCAGAGGAACCATCCCGGCATTTGCCTGGAGTGATTTAGGGAAATCACGGAAAACTTAAATCAGGATGGGCGGACGCGGGATTGAACCGTCGTCCTCCCGAATGCGAGTCCAGTGTCTAGTACATTTCTGTAGCTTTCTCGTATATACTAGTAAACCACTACCGCGCAACAGGGCACCAGTTGCAAGATGCATATTAACAGCTTCTATGGCAAAGACTTTATTTTCAGTATTTTGCGTAATTATTGTCGCAATTTAAAAACAATTGTCATACTCTACTCTTTACGACATATGACAACACAATAGAATAGGAATTACGGTTACAAACTTGGTGTTATTCGTGAGATAGGGTAACCGATGGCTAGCAAATGTTCAGACTATTTCATCCAGTATTTCAGAAAGAGAGCTCTTAGCTGCTTCCAAAAACTTAACATATAGTTTCAAAGTTTTACTAATTGTTTCTCGCTGACTCCACCACAAAATGATGAAAGGAAAAAAGTTTGTCGCTGTTGACGCAGTGGAACTTGAGCATCAACTACCATTTTTTAATTTCTTGCTACTTTACTAATGTCCGAATCTGTATATGCCTCTGAATGTACCTGGATTATACCATTTTTCGACATATAGTTCAGCAGCTACGACCGCATAAACACTAAGAAATGTCAAAAACTAGGTTTTGTTTAAAATGGGCGCACATTACCCAGGCCGTATTAATACAGTGTTTCATTCTGGGAACACTTAGTGACACAATAAACATTAAGCATAATTTCAAGTCTTTCATTAGCTTTTTCTGACTTACATGCTTGAAGTGAAATATTTAACACAAACACATTAGTGAAGTAATTAGACCTTTGGAACTGTTTTCCAGATGCGAATTGGATTCCTTAAAGAATAGGGGCTTTTGCTCTTTACTAAATGAACCTGTGACGACAGTCACCGCTGTTCTTTGGATATGCTCCATCTCCTTATCCTACCTAGTAAGGCTCACAGGCTGACATCAAGGCGTCACGAATAAATGAAACGAGGCTTTTATAATACATGTCTTCGTAGATGAAAATATACGATAGGAGTATCAATTAATGCCCATATAAAGTTCGGCAGTTTCTGTATTTTTGATTTGGATAGTCAGGGATATGATACCTACAGTAACTATTGTGTGAACGTGTGACTCTTTTTCGGGGCATCGCCCACATGTTGACACGCATCGGTGGCTGTGTTGTCCAGCCCCTTGCAAAAGAAATATACTTATTTACTGATTAATATTGGACAGTAGATTCGTATAGAAGGCAAAATTACAAATCCAACGACAGTAATCGTGGCCCAGTTGCATCAGTGGCCAACCAAAATAGCAAATTATAGTAGTATTAAAAATTTTTCTTGGTATCCTGGACCGAATGATGAGATGCCTAAATCTAGGACCATCGGTTGTTGGGGGCATATCGATCTTAATAACAGTAAGGCAGTTCACTTGAGGAAGTCGCAAGATGGCGTACATCGGTGAAGAGAAGAGCGGTTGCGTTCAAATTGGCGGACGCAGTCACGTCAGCGCATAAATACACTGCCCAACAAAACTACAGGTCCACTTCTACCAAACCCCGTAATTGTCTCCCATTGCGACGCGTGAGTTCTAAATTTTGCACAAAGGCTCGTGAAACCTTCCTCTGTAACTGTACAAAAGCGTGGCGCCCTGCAACATCACCCTCGAGCTCGGCGACGCTTCGAACAGCAAGGTGCTGAGACATGCGAAGGAAAGGCCACACCTCAAGAAGTCCTTGTAAGATATAAGGGGTATCAATGGCGTCACATTGGCACTCCGTTTCCACACAACGCCACCATGGATTTGTCCTCTTACCCACATTTCACCTTTCTTGCCACGCCTGTGCGATGGAGGTCAGAAACGTGACGTGATCATTCGGGAACCCAGTAGTACCACGTGGGTGAATAAAACTGGCAAAGGAACACTCGAAGACCTTCCAGTTTTGTAACATCCTCATTTCCACCAAAACAAATTTGTTGAGCACGCACAATGTCCCTCTCAGAAATTTTTACACGAATTCCGCCTGGGGTCTGCTCTAGCGCCTAAGTTATACAAACCACATGCAGTGGTTGTCGATTGGGTTGCGTAACCCTCGCGCACTAGGGCAGCTGCCACACTGATTTGGTGTCGAAATTTCTGAAAGTACACTACTGTCGTGCTCAACGAAATCTGTGTGGGTGGCACCGAGTGTGTTGCGGAACTGGCGGGCCCTTAAATGGACCCTTTGTTGTTTTATTCGCCCACGTGTTAACGTGTGATCACGCGAAGGCGAGCGGAAAAAAAAGAAGGTTGAAAAAGCGTAAGTACACTTTCCTTCTGCGGATCACGTTCAAATTAGGTCGAATAGCTTTATACGGACCCTAGTTGTTCCATCCGGTACACGAAAGTACACTCCTGGAAATGGAAAAAAGAACACATTGACACCGGTGTGTCAGACCCACCATACTTGCTCCGGACACTGCGAGAGGGCTGTACAAGCAATGATCACACGCACGGCACAGCGGACACACCAGAAACCGCGGTGTTGGCCGTTGAATGGCGCTAGCTGCGCAGCATTTGTGCACCGCCGCCGTCAGTGTCAGCCAGTTTGCCGTGGCATACGGAGATCCATCGCAGTCTTTAACACTGGTAGCATGCCGCGACAGCGTGGACGTGAACCGTATGTGCAGTTGACGGACTTTGAGCGAGGGCGTATAGTGGGCATGCGGGAGACCGGGTGGACGTACCGCCGAATTGCTCAACACGTGGGGCGTGAGGTCTCCACAGTACATCGATGTTGTCGCCAGTGGTCGGCGGAAGGTGCACGTGCCCGTCGACCTGGGACCGGACCGCAGAGACGCACGGATGCACGCCAAGACCGTAGGATCCTACGCAGTGCCGTAGGGGACCGCACCGCCACTTCCCGGCAAATTAGGGACACTGTTGCTCCTGGGGTATTGGCGAGGACCATTCGCAACCGTCTCCATGAAGCTGGGCTACGGTCCCGCACACCGTTAGGCCGTCTTCCGCTCACGCCCCAACATCGTGCAGCCCGCCTCCAGTGGTGTCGCGACAGGCGTGAATGGAGGGACGAATGGAGACGTGTCGTCTTCAGCGATGAGAGTCGCTTCTGCCTTGGTGCCAATGATGGTCGTATGCGTGTTTGGCGCCGTGCAGGTGAGCGCCACAATCAGGACTGCATACGACCGAGGCACACAGGGCCAACACCCGGCATCATGGTGTGGGGAGCGATCTCCTACACTGGCCGTACACCACTGGTGATCGTCGAGGGGACACTGAATAGTGCACGGTACATCCAAACCGTCATCGAACCCATCGTTCTACCATTCCTAGACCGGCAAGGGAACTTGCTGTTCCAACAGGACAATGCACGTCCGCATGTATCCCGTGCCACCCAACGTGCTCTACAAGGTGTAAGTCAACTACCCTGGCCAGCAAGATCTCCGGATCTCTCCCCCATTGAGCATGTTTGGGACTGGATGAAGTGTCGTCTCACGCGGTCTGCACGTCCAGCACGAACACTGGTCCAACTGAGGCGCCAGGTGGAAATGGCATGGCAAGCCGTTCCACAGGACTACATCCAGCATCTCTACGATCGTCTCCATGGGAGAATAGCAGCCTGCATTGCTGCGAAAGGTGGATATACACTGTACTAGTGCCGACATTGTGCATGCTCTGTTGCCTGTGTCTTTGTGCCTGTGGTTCTGTCAGTGTGATCATGTGATGTATCTGACGCCAGGAATGTGTCAATAAAGTTTCCCCTTCCTGGGACAATGAATTCTCGGTGTTCTTATATCAATTTCCAGGAGTGTAGAAATTGGGGTCTCTCTGCACTCCAAACGGGTGCATGTTCAACAGTGATGCAACCCCACAATGTCCGTAGAGATGGATTGAGACGTCCGAGCGTGTCAGCAAAGTTGAAGGCTGTCAAGGGTGCCTTCCTGTAGTAATTTCTCTGGGAACCCTCGTCTTAAACCGCGAAAAGTGTCAAAACAAGGGGTGAAATGCGGCCAAGAGGGACTGCGAAGACCTGCTCATCATGTGGCACCTCCACGCTGGAGTTTGGCAGAATTGTGATGAAATTTGGTGTCAGTGTGGCGTCATTAACCCACCTCACAGCTGACATGAACTGAGCTCTCACCTTTCTTTCGCATGTGTCGACAACTTGCTATTTGACGTGCCGCCAGTTCCGAGTACGACGTCGCAGGGAGCCATATTTTTGCAACGTTAAAGAAGAATGTGGTAGGCACCTTCGAGCCAAATTCCAAAATTATGCATCACATTGGGAGACACCTATGTGGATTCGAGAAACTGGTCCTTAAATCGGTTTTGCAGGGAGTCTTTCTCCTGCACACACCGCCAAACGACCAGCCTAAGCGTCAGGCTCCCTTTTCCCACTTCTTCGGTCAAATTTAGTTACAGATTTGAGGTAGAGCATTTGCTAGCAGACTTCAGATGGTGCCATTAGATTGCAGATTTGAATAGGAACCGATTCGTGAGCAGGCTCATGACGGTGTTGTTAAAAATCGTTAATGAGGAAGCTGGTGCCATCTTTGTCACATGGTCTGGTTTCCATTACTTTGGAATCGGACGTGTGTAAAACTCACATCGGAGAAAATTCGTATGTGCTGCAAGAGTATGCAGGTGCCTATCTTGATCACTAAATAACGCTTGCTTGCACCTTGCTTTGCTATCTGTCTGCACACGTCTCACTGATGCTTCTAACGACCCAAGTACGTCAGACGGTATAGGAACTGTTCCGTTACGTTTAGTAATAGTTATTTCCTTATTCTCTGTCTTAACTTAAAAAATACGATCAATAGCAGGGCAGTTGTAAAATCCTATATAAAGCAAGCAGTGGGCAATGATGGTGAATATGCCATCTTACGGCGGCAGCAGTGGTGGGCAGGAAATCGCGTATCCGTTAGAAATCACAGTGATTGAGAAGTCACAGATATCACAATAACAACTTTACAAAATCTAACTGCGATTTCAGTCACAGTTAGCAGTTGCAAGTGGCATTTCACATTCAACGCTGTGAGCTATCTGTTGGCCGAATTCCGTACTGCTTTCTGCGATTTCAGTGACAAGTCGCGGCTAGAAGTCGCAAGTAGCAACTAAAAAGCGCAGTTAACAGTTGGCCAAAGTTCGTACTACGCTCATCTCTTCGACACGCTATAGAGTCCAACTGCGATTTCTGTGACAAGTCGCCACTAAGAGTCGCAAGTAGCAGCTAAAAAGCGCAGTTAGCAGTGCCATCTGTCGAGCAAAGTTCATACTACGCTATTCGCTACCGAGTCAAACTGCGATTTCTGTGACAAATCGCAACTAAGAGTCGCTAGTAGCAACTAAAAAGCGCAGTTAACATTATTTTCCTAGTGCCATCTGTTGACCGACGTACATACTTCGTTGTGAGAGTCTTGTGCCTTACGAGATAGACGTGCTGTGTGTGCATATGAAGGGCTTATTTCAATAGTGGTACAAGTCCATTTTTGTTCATTTTGAGATATACAGTCGTAAAGTTAATTAAGCGCTATGAAATCTGCAGTTGAGATACCAGAAATATTCAAGCATATGGCTTCTTGCTAGAGATGAACCTTTATTTATGTTTGTTTGGATCATTAATTTCAGAAGCATTATAGACATAAAAGTGGAGGTAATGGGCTTGTACCACTATTGAAATAAGCCCTTCATATTATATGACGACATGCACATTCAGCATCAGTTATGGTTGGTCAAACACAGCTGTGACTCTGAATATATTATAATAATAAGAAGCAACATTGCCTTTTTCTCCTGAAAATATCAAGTAACGTAACAAATGTGTTTGATTCTGCTTCCAATATGACAGTTTGGGTTAATACTCCACATGCCTACAGGACTTTGCAATGTTAACACAGCAGAACTCAGACATCTGCAGAAGAGTAGTGAAATGAAAACAGTATTATTGAATCATATGAATGCCTCACTTTTGTTCTGGCACAGATCAAGACTCGAGAGAAAAGTTTTACATCTGGTGTTCTACATGGCAACTTCACACACAAGAACTTTTTGCCGACACTACTACCACCTACATAAGTAAGCTTTGCCTGTGTTACTTTCAAGTAATGCACTTAAGCTATTCCTGATTTAACTGGAAGATCTGTACGTCCCACTTTCATATCAACAGCCTCAAAATGCATATTGTAGACTTCGGGATATGTTACAGGTCAGTGTCACACCACGATTGTGGAGAAACGGGGGGGGGGGGGGGGGGGGCGGCATGTCACTCTCCAACAAGTGTTTACCAATATATAAGTGGCGGAAAATTACGGGTATAGGGCGGCTTAACATGTGGAAAATGAGATTTTCATTATTCACTCACTGTATTTAACATTTATTATTCCTTTAAAATCGCACAACAACTTCAATAAAACACAGTTTAATCACTCATCTGCACACTTATTTCACAATTATGTCACTTTTAAACTGCAAATCCTCTAAGAGCTGTCTTGAATCTTCACGAGTCTCCTTCAACAGCCTTGATGTGGATAGATACGTAGAGCAACCAATAATCAGAGTCAGAACTGTGTCTGCAAAATCACAAGGATTATTTAACAATTTTTGCTGTCACTAATTACAAGCAATATAACTGACAGAGTAGATTGCTTATATTTGCTGTAATGAAAGCCACTCAATGGGGTATATTTCACATTTGCAAGAACGATCACACTGAAGTAATTAAGTTCATCAAAACACTTAGAAACTAACCTCTCGTCTGACGGAAACGGTCTAAAGACGCAGTGGAAATTTCTCCAGATCTGTTGACAATGATATTTTGAGTTATCACTTTACTGAGTCACTGAAATGTAGTTCGGGTACCTGTGAACATCACAATATGTTAGAATTCATTTTCTAAACACGAACTATTACGGTACTGTATGGCTACTTACATATTAATTACACTATTAATATTTTCACAGTTGTTTCGTTAATACAAAATTAAAGCCAACGGAACAACAAACGTAAAACATACTTACCAATGACACGTTTGTTGAGATGCAATTTTCTGTGTGGACAGATGTAACTTTTTCATACGGTGGTAAGTCGCAGAAATCGCAGGACTCACAGAAATCACAGAAGTAGCAGAAGTCACAGAAATCGCAGAAGTAGCACAAGTCACGGAAATCGCAGAAGTCACAGAAATAGCAGAAATCGCGGAAGTAGCAGAAGTCGCAAAAATAGCAGTGGCGGAGGGATTCACGTGCTAGGTTCCTTAACTGCGACTCTTAACAGCGACAAATCACAGTTAAGAATAACAGATACTGAAAAGTAGCATTCACATCGGAAAATCGCAGTTTAGCCCATCACTAGGCGGCAGGGTGAAGTAAGGCAGGTCGCCGCTAAAGTGCTGCCACCATCCTGCACAGTAAGCAGACAATAATCTGTAACTGTATTTTACATATATAGCTACAAATAATTTTTTTGTATTGATATATATTTCGTTAGGTAGATCTCAGTTTATAAAGTATTATCAACCTTTTTAATTATTGCTTTAATGAGTCATGGCTTTAGGCTTAAGTTAAAATCTACAGGGACTCCCCGCGGTAGGAAATGGTGGGACAATCGTTGTGACAGTTTCAGAACAGTCATCTTTGTGAACCGGAAGGGTTTTGAAGTAGCGTCTGGTGCAGTGCCCACGTATTGTATCGTGTGGTGGCTAAAGTCAGCACAATCATTGTTATATGGCCTCAGATGGACGGGAAATTGTTGCTACACATAATTCTACAGTACTAACCAGCTGTTTGTTAACCAAGGAGAAGAGGAAATGTCATTACAAGGGCCAGTTGAAAGTCGTATGTTGTGGAGGTGGCAGATATCACGTTGCAGCATTACCCACTGTACTGGCCAAATATTACGATGGGAATTACGACTTGGAAGCCATCGTGTAGAAGCTGCTAAACTATCCATCTGTACCAAATTTTCGTCAGAGGCTGCAATACGTCTCTCAACACCATAAAAGGACTGACTAATTTCTATTGTGACGTTTAGGATATCTTATTTTTCATAGTGACGGATATGTTTTAAAAGTCATGATTCATCATCTTCTTGTACAGGTTAAGTAATACAACTGTTTAGAAGCAACAAGCTTTACCACAGTGTTGTTATTTCAGTAGATGTTTAGTGTATCCTCATCATATACTGTGGTACTTTTTAATCTGCCACATTTTCAGATCATAAGCTGGATATACATAGGCCTATATAAAGTGCTTGAAATTATTATTATCGTATTGAGCAAGGCTTTAGACTGTGTACAAAGTACTACTATTTTATTACATTGACAAGCATAATAAAAGCAGTTGCAGAAGCAGACAACGAAAGGTATTGTGCACATTTTCAATAATACCAAAAAGATTGTCACTGTGGTTTTCAGAACATACAGTTTTACTGATAAATGGCATGTAACAAAGTAAATTTATGTTGCAAGAAGTGCAGGAAAGTGTTGTTGTTACATTGCATTGAAGTACTACCAGTTCAAAAATTCTTCACGTTGAAAATTATCCGGTAACATCAGTGTAAAAAGCCATTTTCAGTCAGTGTTTCGTTTAGCGTAAAGCTAATGTTAAAAATGATGTTTATTAGTTACAAAAACTACAAATAATGCCACCATAGTAGCTATGCATTTTTCATGCTTAATAGGATCTTTTCACTCTACATATCAGTGTTATTTTATATATAAGTGTCTCAAGTTCAAAACAAATATATTCTGTATGGATGAAAGTGACTTTTTCTGCGGTAACGAAGGTAATACATATGTAGATCCGTATTGCCCACATGCAGTACATGTCGCTATTTCAAAGTGGTTATGACTTACATCGTGTGCTCGCCTTGCCCTTGTTTGTTTGTCAAGCACCTATATCGGTTCCCATTATTCAAAGTTAAGGATTGTGTGGCAAGAGCTAAGCTCTACAGTGCTTAGAGAAAATAGTAAGATCAACACCGAACTCTTACTGCACTCGAGTGCCCGTCAGTTATAATTACGAATTCGATCACCAACCGCACTCATTTATAGGTGAAAACTGATCGATAGAAGGATAGAACTGGGTGGGGCATCGCATGCTGACGGTGTAAGAGTTGCCACGCTTAACCTCCTTTGTACTCTAAACTCTGGTCTCTCATGGTCAACAATGTTTCTTAGGATGCTTACTCACGTTGCACTTAGTAACGATTCCCTGGGCACTCTACAAACTCTTCATTCTTGTTGAATTGTTTCTCTCTTGCAGCTTTTAATTCCTTCGGAGTACTGGCTATCCGACAAGTATTCTTTAATTGTGGGCTGTTGTCACATGACTTAACATGTCTCTTTCAGATTCAAACGCTGTTTTTAAGGGGACAGTATATAATTATTCCAAAGATTTAATGCCTGTCTGTTACGTGTTTGTGTCCTTCTCACTGTCCTTTGTTATGTAACTACTCCTGGTGGAAAAACCCCCATGTAGGGTCGATCTCTGATGTTCCCATAGTCAGGTGATAGAAGATATGCAGGTAAGATAAATTTTATCATCCGATAGAATAGTGGCACCAAACAGGACAGGTAATTTTATAGCACAGGTGGAAGGATGTTATGGAATTTTTGTACCCTTTACTCTTCTGACACGGAAATTTTGGTTCCTGGACAATATTTGGGTGAGGAGGAACTTACATGATGACGTGATTCTACTTTTTACATCAGATGAAGGAACTGTAACTGTTCTGAAACTGGTCATGTACCAATAAAAGATTGTGGGTTAAGCAACTATCTTACGCTTTCTTCCAGTTTTCAAAATTTTGCTTGACTGTGTAAATAACAGGCAACCATCAAGTGGGCCTTATGAAAACCATGGATCCTAAATAAGTCCCAGTGGGTACTCAATAAAGCGCACGCTCTTAAATTGTTGTGGGAGTAGAAAGTATAACTGGTCATATCAAATGTTATTGCATTGTTGTAAATGGAAATGACTCATTTTAGTACAAATGTAGCAGTGCTCATGATTTAAAAATATCTTTTGGCATTTACAAACTGAAGGAATGACTGAAAGAAATCACAACAAATGTGGAACAGAGCAAGAAAATTCAAAGTAAACTGATAGTGAAATCTTTAGTTGCCACGTTACAGGTCGTCATCACGATCAGGACAAATAAAAGGTTCACCATCTTCAGAAGGTACCCCCACATTTTACTTATAGACACACCCCTTGCTGATCACTCGTAGTTGCCTACCTAAACTCTGAACCTTTCAACAGACTGTGCAGTACTGTGATTCGTTTGCTTCTTTTCTCTTTTTGGTGCCATTAGGCTCTGGATGGTTTTCAAGCGGTTTACTTCTTTCGCTTGGGAAGTTTTGTTTTTCCCTTCACACATGCTATCTGAACTACAAATCTTTGTATGGATTCTTTTTTCGCAATAATTTTTGTCATAGCATATATAGCCTGACACCGTGCCACTCTTTTCTGATACGACCCTTATTAGGTATCTACTACTTTTTATTGTTTAATATTGACAACTTGCACATGACTAATAGTTTCGCAGATTTAATGACATTTTTAAAGGCGAATATACTAGCTGTCCGGGTTTTTGTAGTACAAAGTAGAATACTTACAAATGACGCCAGATATTTAAAACCTCATATTCTCTAAAGCTTCTCACACCAAGCATTCATAAGCATTAACGCAAAGTGAAGAAAAACGATTCTTACATGAAATGCATTACTGGCATCGTCCTGTGTTTATTAGCAGACGGTTCCGTAAGTGCTGAAACCTCCCAGGTCTCACTCATAGAGTCTGAATTACGAACAGTAGGCCTCCTATAAAAATGGGCAGTATAAAATACACCTCCGTTGCGATTCTTTCAATAGCATTCTCTTGATATATGTCCAGAACTAGACTGACTTGGCAGTTTCATACCATAAAGGAAGACTTGTTGGCTGTATCTGCTAAAATTACGTATATTATGTCACCAATGTGTTTCGGTATTCGATGAGGTAGTGCTTATTTTTACTACAAAACAGTGCAGAAAATCACGTATTGCCCACCAGAAACCAAGTAACCTGGCACCTGCACAGCGTCATTGTCTGTGCTCCTGTATGTATCATGTATATTATCACAATTATGGAATAAGTTCATTTTTGAACAGATAACATTCAGCAATATCTCTTCAATGTATAATCCCCTATACCTACAATGTAGTTTTTAAGCGAAATAATTGCAATAATGGATGACACGTCTCGGAAATAGCATGGACTGTGAAGAACTAATTAATCCAAAAATATGTAAATAAGTAATAAACGAGTCGTTATTGTGCGACAACTTTTTACATTAATACCGATCGGAAGAATCTTTAAAAATGATAAAAACTGAAGAGTAGTTAGTGAAATTTCAGATAATGAAGTTATAGATTTTTTTTAGTTTAGATTACAATGGTTATGGAAAACCAACGCCAGCTCACGTTGTGAGCGGACAGTATTCTGCAGTTGTTAATCAATTTGGAAAAAAAAATCTATGTAAAAATTCATGTAAGAGTCAGGCATGGACGGGCACAGTAACACTTACTCGAGCTCAGATCCAAAATCACAGTCTCACCAACTTCGTCATGGTCGCGTATACAAACAGTGATCCAATACTGTCAATTTTTTTTATTCCAATCTTTGATCACAATATGAATTCTTTAGACGATGACCGGTTTCAGTCCGTAATGACAATAATCAGATCTGTTTTACACCATGTCCTAAAGTGATAAGGCCATAATGGCATCGTCAAAACATATAATATAATGACGATATTATGCTGATTACATTTATATGTTTTGACGATGCCATTATGGCCTTATCACTTTAGGACATGGTGTAAAAAAGGTCTGAGGATGGTCATTACGGACTGAAACCCGTCATTGTCTAAAGAATTCATATTGTGATCAACGACTGGAATAAAAAAACATTTGAAAATCACAGTTGGTATTTTGAAATAAATCTAATCATGAAATCTTTAGTGCAAATTGCGCTAAGCATATGCACTTCACTGCCAATTGTTTGGCACACAAGTGCGTGATAAATAGCTTTGCGCAACCTATCAAAATGTCCACTGTTAATATTTCTACTCTTATAATTGTTATTAAATAAATATTTTCTTTTCAGTAAAATATATCTCATTAGTGTGTATTTTTCATTAAGTAACTAATGTTTAACGTTTACAGGACAGTGTTACGTATTTTGGAAACGAGAGCAGAAATTATTGATCACACAAAGAAATTAAACATTCTCATCTACAATAATCTTTAGAAATTCGCTGAACTTCGTTTTTCCGAATTACTGAGTATTAATACTGAAGATTATCGGCAACAGTGACACTCTGTTTTAATTAATGATATGACCCTACTTGTTAATCGTTCTAGTTTAAGCCCTTTTGAAATAGCGTTCACGTTAAGTTGGTAATTATTCACAAAGTTTAACTACTACGGTGGCTAGCCGCGACACACTTCTAAATATTAAAGTTGGTCTGGCCTTACTTTACTGCGTGCCTGTTGGTGCTTCGTAAGATAGTAATCGGCGACAATGCATGGCAACAGCCTGTTCTTAGCGTCACTTTGCAATAAACTGTTTCGAGTCCACGGTGGCCATCTTTCACATTAATTCCTCTTGGTACTTTTTGCATAGCGCCCAGTTAACACCGTAGTTATGTCTGGCCATAACACACTTTTTCCAGTTTGGTACCTCACGATGTACGGCACTACGTGCCGCTAGCAACCACAACGCCTGAGCGCTTCTGTCGGACTCCACTGCACAACAAAGCGCGCTAGACTCAACTGCACTGTGCGCGTCCCAGCCCAGCGACAGCGTCCCATGCTTCGGATACACTCTTTGGCTGTTCCCAGTAGCACATCGCCCTGACTAGGCCAGCGTGTTCAGTACATGTTGTCATATAATTCGTTTTTCGGTATTGCATTTAATTGCGTAACAACAGGTTGCTCATAATTTTAAATCATCTAGATGACATGATAGTATGCGTTAGTTCCGTGTCGATGACAGAGTAATTTTAATGCTTAAGGGGCTCCGGAAAGGCTCAAAATCATGAAAAGTTCAATTTTTACTTTTTGGAATTTTCTGAATCTTTAATAGATATATAATTTATTCAATTCCGAAGACTACAACTATCTTTAAATTTTTTTGAAATGTGTTCTACATGGGCGTGACCCACTGTGGCGCTGTTAAACTGCTGTCAAATGGTGTTATTATTAACGTCCGTGTTCATCAGGTACATTTTAGTGATGTGAGATAAAGTATGTGTTGTGGCTAACCTGTGATGGTTCAATATGTATCGCTGGTGTGATTGTCGATTGTTTCATGTTTATTTACTCTGTCGTTATCTCGAAAATATTCGTAATTAATTCTGTTTCTTGAGTCTCTGTTTTGTTGAAGTATAATAATGAGTAAAAGTAAAGGCTATTAGGCAAAATACACAAAGTGTTGACGAAATGAAGAAGGCTGTTTGGGCTCTTTTTTTCATACTTCTTCAACCGATGAAAATCCCCAACATAGCTTGTGTCCCAAAAAAAAAAGACAGTTGGTGTAAATATAACAAAGGATTGCTAACTGGTGAAGTGTACACTCATAAGCATAGTCTGCCTCATGCAATAATGGAGGTGTTAAAACCTATTTTCAGAGACTTAGCAGTACCTGAACTGTTGAAAAAGTGTATTCACGGAAAAACTCAAAACCCCAATGAAAGTGTAAATAGTGTTATATGGTCGAGAATCCCCAAGACTATATTTGTTGGAATAGAAACACTTCACTTTGGTGTGTATGATGCTGTTGCGACTTTCAATGATGGCAACATTGTAAGGTGCTAGGTATTTAGAAATATGGGAATGAAGATAGGTTCTAACATGGTACGAGCGATGCTTGCTTTAGACAAGGAACGCCTTCGGGCTGCAGACAGGGCTGTAAAGAGTCTAGAAATATAAGCAAGAGTAAACAGGAGGATGAACAAGAGGAAGCTGGAGGAGGAGTTTGCAGAGGATGAAGATAATCCATCCTATGGACCTGGATTGCACTAAAAAGTTAATCCAATCTTTGTCGCTCGATTCCTAAAACTTTTATTTTGTCATACTAATTACATGTTTTCTAAGGATCTTCCAAACATATTTGTTTCAAACTTTCAGTAAATGTTACACAGTACCTTCTGCATAGTTTAACACAGCCTTTATCCAAAAAACTGTATATTTTTGAATATATAAATAAAAAATTGCAAAAAAATGTTGTGAATTTTCATTACAATTGAAAAAACATCATCTTTAATAACTGAACTAAAATTTTGTAAAATCCCTGTGTTAAGTTGTAGCCCATATTCCAATAAATAATCTGTAAAAAGTTCAACTTCCTACCTCAAATACTTTGTGAGGAAAGATGTAATTTATATGCGTTATTTTAACATTGCAAGTATAGGGCGTTCCAGAGCCCCTTAATAAGAACAATTTATGCCCTCTGTTCCACCACTACCGGCTGTTACTACAAAATTTGCATTATAGTGATAATGTTGCTCTGTTGAAGAGTTTTAACTTCACTGTGCTCGTCCGTAATGGAAAGGTATTACATTGTTTTTTGAATGACACAAATGGAAATCGAGTCAATATGCCATTAGTAATGAAGTAGGCTGCATCACGCAAAAGGAAATGGTCGCCAGCCCAATTAGGCACAAATGTACCAAGTGCTAGCGCTATTGATACTGAAAGTTAGGAGTTGGTATTTGCTTTACTTGATATTGAAATACTGTTTTTGCATATAGGACACGAGACAGTAGTACACTTTAGCAAGCAATATGCCGGTGGTTTCTCATGAATAATACAGAAGGTGTATTAAAACGTTTTGGCAACAACTGGGTCTAGTATCACTATGTCTGTTTTGAAGCAGAAAACTAATGATCATTTCAGGTAAAAGTTTATTAACAGTGGAGAACTGCTACCTTGGATATGAGGAACTTCTATCAGTTTAATTATTGGGGAATACTGTCAATGAAACGATATTGAAGTCTTTGTGCTACTTTTCCATATTAGTGTTTCTTCTTTCAGGGAGCATTTACTTCTATCTATTAAATATCACACACAAGACGTGGTCGCTGAACCTGCAGTGATTTGAACAGCGGTATCTATGTACTTATTGCCGCACACAAATGTTATAAAGTTAGCAGTAACTGTAATTTGAGAAGTAAAGCTAGCTCAACAATTTGTATTAGGGGCCAAAAACTAACCTACGAGTTATAAAGATCAAGGCTGGCTCGTTTTGTTATAACACAGTATGAGGAACAATATTAACTGTATACACATCAAATTAAAAACATTTATTTGCAGACCAGTACGATAATCATTCCTAGAGTTGGCCCTCCAACTTCAATAGCCAGTAAACTAATCTGCTTGTTCCCAGTTTTATTCATGTAACTTCTATACTGTACCGAGATTTCAATAACAGCAACATTCAAGTAAAATACTTTAGAGCGTCTCTTCGCAGCTGTACTTTTATGAAAAACATGTGGAGTACTTCTACAAGCTAGGCCCACTGAATATTTATGAAATTAACTACTCCACAGAAGTTATAAAATTTATTTGTAGAAATATATTAGTGATCCGTTCGATAAAACAGTATACTCGGAAAAATTGCAATACTTGGGAGAAGACCTGCTTCGGTAAAAGACTAGGGATGAAATATGTGATTTCCACACAAAATTTAAGGAATTAAATTACCATTTGAGTAAGAAACTGAATAACTTTTCCTTGCAGTTATATGCTACTCAACCCGTAATTTGAGACGACAGTGATGGCTGTGGCGATTTCCTGTGGCTACTGAAAAAAGTGGCAAAAGTAGCCATGGCTCTTGCTCTGTAACAAGCTCTGGAAATTCTCATCTTAGCTTCTAGCTCACCTATGTATGCCATGTGTAACAGAACTAGCTGCTACTGTATCCGGGGCTACAGTGTATAGTCTAGCTGCTCCTCATGCCTCTCTCAACACACAAGATGTGGACACGCTGTCTGGCAGCCTGCCAGTCATCGACTGACTCTTGCCACACAAAAGCCTTGCACTTGGACAGCCAAATCCACCTTGGGTATTCCCGCCAGGCTGGTTTTGTTCTGGAAGGACTTCCCTCCAGCATTTACATGATTACGAACCTAAGTACGCCATCCAAAACTAAATTACAATTACATAAAAGAACATAAACAATGAATAAAAATTTAAAACTTAGTTATACAGATCTCACATTAAGTAAAAGCAGACCAAGAAATTGTTTGAGATAAGCATAAGTAATATCGATATTTGTCTTGCGTGTTGTTTTTGATAAGCATAAATGAATTTACATTTACACTGTCGAACGGTGAAAATTTCGTCTTTTTGCAGATCGTGTAAGGAAAGACGTTAGATAATATCTGTAACATTACTAAAACAGATATTAGTGAGATATTGGAAACCATCGACACATTGCTCAGTGGAAATGGATTATCATAAAACTTTCGGAAGTCATAGTACATGCAGTTGATTATGAAAGTAATCTGTTAAAATTACGAAACAGATGAAGTGGATGTAGTTCAGTTTTTGGAGTGGATCGTAACAGTGAGTGGAAATTCCACACTATGGAATTCCTTACACATCTTTGTGCTACACATGACTGCAGATACATGTGATGTAAAATGAAAAATATCGTTTGATGTGCACCTTTTCAATCAATAATAAATTATGATTTTTTTTGGGAAGCTCACCTCAGGGAACAATAGTTTCAGAACGCAGAAGTGTTTCATATGGATTAGATTAGGTCTTAATTATAGAACATGGTGAACAGACCTCTCCGAAGGACTTATTCTGATGGCAGTTTCCCTGTAGGTGTAAGCATACTCAGTTAACGTTAGCCTTTTAATTCTCAATTAAAAGTAATGGAAAGTGTGAGTCATACAATATGGCCGAAAGCAAGCTCTGAAAAACATTAAAAAGGTACCACTGTGAAAATTTTAACCAGTTGAACATCATTTGAAGAATTAGTCACGTATATTCGTGTATTCAGTTATATTCATCAACCTTACAGAGCATATTAAACGTCGTATTGGTAAATATGGTGGAGTTTAAGACTGAATTAATGAACATCCTGTAGCGAAACTAGTTACACTCGTAGAATTTATGCACAGAAACTTTTAAAGTTATTGAATCAAGTATAATACGTTAATGTTAGAACTATAATACTGTGATTATTCAGATTTAACAATCATTTATTTGTCATGTGTACCGATAATATTTACGTCACCATGAAAAACTCTTCTCTCACTATTAAGTAAATCTTAAGCCGATCGTCCATGCAGTTAAATATTTCAGTATAAATACCGTTTGAGACGAGCCGTACAGGTACGATCTGTCTGCTTAGGTTCCTAGAGGTGCTTCGACAATGTACCACATGCTCGACTGAAAGTCAAGATATGATTATTCAGAATAAATTCTGATATATGCGACTAGTTGGAAGAATATTTGAGAGACAGAACCGAGTCCGCTATGTTATACAGAAACGAATGTATTATTCAGTGACCTGAAGGGAACATACTAGATTACGTGATGTTCTCAGTATACATAAAAGATCAATCATCCTGGATCAACAGCGCTATCAGGTTGTTCACTAACGATGATGTTGTCTGTAGCGATGTACTATCGTTTGGCTGTAGTAGGGGAATGTAATACAGATAGACACATAATTATGTTGTGGCGCTACTGTTTACCACGTTAAGTGGCTCTTCCGACACTGATCATACAATGTAAGCTTTCACGGCCGGTATTGTCTTCACTTAAAACTTCCGGGCTGATAGGCCGTGGTCGAAGTATAAAACACTCTCCTGACGTTTCGTCTCCGACTGCGGGAGACATCCTCGGAGGTAAGTTCGCCGCTTTACCTCCGAGGATGTCTCCCGCAGTCGGAGACGAAACGTCAGGAGAGTGTTTTATACTTCGACCACGGCCTATCAGCCCGGAAGTTTTAAGTGAAGAGATCTTCCGACACTGTTGTTCCAGCTTAAGTCCGGGAGAGACGTCGCTCATTTTGAAAATCGCATGGGAGAAGTCCCATGGTGAAATTTTACTGAACATATTCTTTGTAGTACAACTAAACACACCTGTTTTCTATGACATACAGCCTGAAGTTTTTCAGTGAGAAATTTATACGATATATTTGCCAATGAAAATGTCTTTACATTGAGGCTCTATCCCTTATGCTATGGATGATAGGCTGCATCATAAAAACCGTGAAACTACCACGTTTTCCAAGTAGGAACCTGTAGATTATAGACTTGAAAGCCAAAATAGCCACATTACAATAAAAACATTCCCAGTAGAACTTACCGTTAATATTACTGCTTAAAAATTTGGAAATATTTGACTATTTGGCATACACTAAGAACTAAGCGTGACGGTGAAAAAGATTTGATGGGACACTTATAGACTTCCCACAGCCCTTATGGAAAACCTTCTCGATCGAAACGTAACCATTTATTATGACCTGGAGTCCCTGAGCAACCGCAGTGCCGATACGCGCGCATCCCGACTGTATTTGCCGAAACGACAAGCGGTGCCCAAGCCATACCACATGCGGCGCCTTTCTCGGATTTACCCACCAAGAACCGACGGAGGATACAGTTAACATCACAACACCAAGAACCGACGGAGGATACAGTTAACACACAAGATGCTGGAAGAATTTGACAGTATTTTCACCCACATCTGCATCTATATGTAGATCTCCGTGACTGCTCTGCAGTTCACTCTTAACTTCCTGACAAAGTGTTCTTCGAAGCACCTTCAGGACATTTCCCTACCTTTCCACTTTCTGACAGCGAGTGGGATAAATGAAGACTAAATCTTTGTGTATGAGTTCTGATTTCTCTTATTTTATTATGATGATCATTTCTCCATATGTAGATTGATGACAAAATATTTTAATATTCAGAGGAGAAAGTTTGTGATTGCTATTTCGTGAAAAGATCTCGCCGAAAAGAGAAACACCTTTTCTTTAATTACTGCCACCCCAATTCACTCTTCGTATTCGTAACACTCTCTCCCCTATTTCGCGGCAATACAAAACGATCTGCTCTTCTTTGAAATTTTCTGATATCTTCCTTCAATCCCGTCTGGTAAGGATCCCACGCAACACAGCAGTACTATAGCAGTGGACGGACACGCACAGCGGCCGGCCGTGGTCGTCGAGCGGTTCTAGGCGCTACAGCCTGGAACCGCGCGACCGCTACGGTCGCAGGTTCGAATCCTGCCTCGGGCATGGATGTGTGTGATGTCCTTAGGTTAGTTAGGTTTAAGTAGTTCTAAGTTCTAGGGGACTGATGACCTTAGAAGTTAAGTCCCATAGTGCTTAGAGCCATTTGAAGTATTTGAACACGCTCAGCGTAGGCTATCCGTTTACAATAGCTGTGTGATTTCAGTGCTCGTCACTAATTCCTGGCTATTTACTTGAATAGATAGGCTTTACATTTGCGCGATTCATCGGGTAACCCAAATTTAACTGATTATATTCTCGTACTCATGTGGATAAATTACAGTTTTCCTTATTCAGAGATACATGCCACTTTTCGCGCTACGCACATATCGTGTCAGATCTTTTTCAAGTTGGGTTTGATCTTCTAACGACTGTACTAGTATCATCTGCAAACAATCTTAGAGGGCTGCTCAAACTGTCTCCTAAATTGCTTATCTGTATTTGTTGTGGGTTGGCAGGAGAGCCAACACCGTATTATTAGAGGAAGCCGAAAGGCACGCGTTTTAGCTCACGCAGGCTGGCGTGAGGTCTGGAAAAGGACAAGGAAATTAGACTTTAGAAAAACGGACGTAGCTGGTGGAATACTTAACTTTAATCCATTAATGATGAGCGTCGCTCTTGATTGTACATGATTACAATATCAATAGTAGCTGGTACTGGCGCCTTGCTAGGTCGTAGCAAATGACGTTGCTCAAGGCTATGCTAACTATCGTCACGGCAAATGAGAGCATATTTTGTCAGTGAACCATCGCTAGCAAAGTCGGTTGTACAACTGCGGCGAGTGCTAGGAAGTCTCTCTAGACCTGCCGTGTGGCGGCGCTCGGTCTGCAATCACTGATTTTCTCTGCCTCGTGATGACTGGGTGCTGTGTGATGTCCTTAGGTTAGTTAGGTTTAAGTAGTTCTAAGTTCTAGGGGACTGATGACCATAGATGTTAAGTCCCGTAGTGCTCAGAGCCATTTGAACCATTTGAAATCACTGATAGTGGCGACACGCGGGTCCGACGTATACTAACGGACCGCGGCCGATTTAAAGGCTACCACCTAGCAAGTGTGGTGTCTGGCGGTGACACCACAGTATTAGTAACAACAGAGAATCTATAATACTTCCATGTGGGACGCCATATATCACTTCCGTATGAACTCTATTTTTTGTCGATTTCTGCGTTGTGATTTTTCTGATAGGTAGTCACGAATCCACTCGCCCAACTAAAGCCATGTTCTTTAAGGCTTCAATTTTATTATAAACTCTGCTGGAAATCTAGAAATATGAAAGTAATTTGAGATCTACAGTCTAACGATATTTTCTGAATCTGTTTTGATTGTTTTTGTCAATAAATCGTTTTGTTCGACGCAATTCATAATGATCGTACACAGCATATGTTTCAAAAATTGGGTCGGTAATTCATCGGATTACTCTGATTTCCAGTCTTGAGCACTGGTGTGACCTGCGCAACTTTCCAGTCTTCAGGTACGGATCATTCATCGATCGAGCGGTTGAATATAGCTGCTGAGTATAGGTCTATTGTCAGCATAGTCTGGAAGGAAGCTAACTGGTGCAGTACCTGGATCGAAAGACTTGCTTTTATTAAGCGGCCGCTATTCTGGAACACGTACTTCCATTGCTTTGGTGAGGAAATTTCGGAAAAGTGTGTTTAAAAACTCCGACTAGTGGAGCTCTCATCGGTAATATTATTATTGGAAACTTGCAGTGAAAGTATAGAATGCGTATTGCCGCTGGCGTTCTTTATATACGGCCGCAATGTCTTTTAATTTTCTGTCAGCTTTCGAGACGAGTTTCCTTGCACTGCAATGTCCAGCCCGCAAAAGTTTCCTCAGCAATAGGTGCCATCACAAAGCTCAATTCTGGCATCTCGCATCGAAGTCTACACCAAGTTTCGAGCTTCCGTGAAATATCGCCAGTCTTTGAGACTTTATGTTGTTTTAAATTCAACATCCTTTTCTCGCTGATTCTGCCACAGTGTTCTGGCCTGTTTTGTGTACAATGGGGGATCAGCACCGTCTTTTATTAGTTTATTTGATATAAATCTCTCAGTTGCCGCAGATATTATTTCTTTGAATCTACTGTATTCCATGGAAACTCTGTTTATGTATGGGAAAATGGTACAGTACCCGTAACAAAGAGAAAGAGTCTTCTTGTAGCCTACAGCGCAATTAGTGGGAAATAACCTTGATACAGCACATCGAAACGGGATGGGATGAACACCTGAATTCTGAAATAGGTAATGCGAATGGAAGTGTGGGATTTGTCTGAAAATCCTTGGGAAATGTAATGTGTGGAAGAAATATATAGAGGAAATCACATACATGACAAGTGGTACAGGCTTTTGAGTATCGTTGTGGCCTTTGAAGTAGGTACGAGGATAGAAATACAACGAAATCAGAAACACGCTACTGTCATTGTCAACGATTAAAATAGCAACTCTGCAAGATGTCCTGGTAACTGCAATTGCAGTCGCTGGATGAAGGTCGACGTTGGCCTCATGAAATTCCCTTGGGGGGATTGGGGCAGGGAAGGAGGGGGGATGAGAAAAGGGAGAACGTGCTCTCCTTGTGGGTACTAGTTACAAGAAGTGGATGAACATTTGTGTCAAACAGTACTACCACCTGAAAAACAATGCCCTTTAAATAGGCCTTTTACATCCGTAGGGGGTCCTTTCCCACTTGATAAAATTTCTCCTCTCCTAAAATTACATGAACATCTTCATAAATCCCATACATCCTGTAAATTCTTAGATTATAATCCCGTTTGTCCGCCAGTCCTCCCCAGTCCTAGCCTGCCGTCATTCCTACACCAACACATCGCCCCCTGCGTCGGTCTCCAAACTTTTAGTGTCAAATTTCACGGCAGCTTCAATGGACGCCCTCTTGCTGGCCCAGAGACCCGCCCTGTCTTGTTCTCATCCCAGCAGCTACACCCCCGGCCCTCCTATTCCTACTGTACATCAATGATCCAAAACTCATCCAGCATTATTCTCTCTCTTTCCCTCCTGTTCCATCCTGCACTTAAAAATATAACTTACTTGCCCAATTTCATCCTACCGACAACCAGAGACAGCGACCCCCGTTTCTGTATTGCATTAACCCTCATCTCTCCAGCCACACAGCATTCACTTGGAAATGATTTAGGTGTACTTACCAAATAGAACATCTTCAACACACCATCGTCATGAATCTCTAGTAGTAAATCACTAAAAAAAATAACTTTTGTTCAATTTTAATCCCATTATTTTAATCAGTGCAGAACTGAGGTTCAGTTGCCATTACATTGGAACCACATGACTGGAAAGTAGCGGCTCAAAGGTCTGTAAAGCTGACAGCGATCGGGAATACGGTCTGTTGACGCCATGGCTCTCCACGCAGCATCCATATGACACCATTTGGTAGAGAATGACACGGCAGATAATGGGCGTCGCGTGGTACTCTTGACCTGTTAGCAGGGTTACTTTCTATATATATATATATATATATATATATATATATATATATATATATATATTAATATTAAGACAATATCCTGAAGAACAGGAATATGGCTGCTGGAATTTTGGAACAGTGAGCCTGTTTGTTCTAGCCAGATGCTATTCGGATGCCAGAATGGAGCTTTGTAATGGCACCTATGGCTGAGGAAACTTTTGCGGGTTGGACATTGGTTCTGGGAGGAATTAATTCCGTAGACGGCGTCGAGATTTCACGGCTGTAAGTGTGTGTATAGATTTATCTGTACTACAATTGTACTTTGATTGTGTTCAATCAATTATGTTAAGAAGACACCAATAAATCAATAATCACGTTTACACTGCAGAAAATATACTGTCTAGGTAGTGTGTCATGGTTGCACTGAGCAGCAACTAGCGTTCCGATTACAGTTTTTGGTGAAGAGTCTGCCTTACACACTACAGGTTATTGCTGAATGATTTCTAATACCAGGATTATTTCTATGTATTAAAGCTGACTCAAGAACATGGCTACAGTCCTTTATTGATGATAAGCTGACTTACATTTTATTGTGGTCTATGTTGTACGATCCACATACTTAAGCTGTGAGTACTGTCAAAAAATGGTTCAAATGGCTCTGAGCACTATGGGACTTAACATCTATGGTCATCAGTCTCCTAGAACTTAGAACTACTTAAACCTAACTAACCTAAGGACATCACACAACACCCAGTCATCACGAGGCAGAGAAAATCCTTGACCCCGCCGGGAATGGAACCCGGGAACCCGGAACGCTACCGCACGACCACGAGCTGCGGACGAGTACTGTCATTTTAGAATCAGTTTTACATCATAAAATGTTTATAAAAGCTTTCTAAATTATTTTACAAAATATCTGCGACGATATGGTGAACATCTCAGCTATGTGTAAGTACATTTCTTGTATACTACGGAAGTTGTTAGTAAACACATATATTGCCCTTATGTGGGATTGTTGATAGTGGATGCCTTCTATCTGAACCCAGTCGCCAATGAATCATTACGTGCAGCTGAGGCACACAGCAATATCTTACGGACCTGAAGCCTTGAGGTGTGTTCAAAAATGTGTATGTCTGGGCCAAAGAAGATAGACTGTAGGGACGACATGGGCAGCAAACAGGGATATCGTCTTACATGAATCACTTCGATGAAAGCTAGATAGCTGTGCATGGCAGAAACCTTCTCGAAAATGAGAGAGATGCTCGGGCGTTCGCGTGTTGCTGGAGTGATCATATCTGGAAAGTGATTGAAGGACGGTGAAACCACGAGGCGGCGACAGCGTATTGGACGTCCACGCCTCATCAGAGGACAGACACAAGCGTTCCAGAACAGACCGTTCAGCGCACACTCTTCATCCCGGGGCTCTGCAATAGGCGACCTCAATGTGCTTCCATGTCTACTCAAACAGACCCTGAATTACGATTGCAGCGGGCACGGATTCTACGGACTTCGACCGTGGATCAATGGAAAAGAGTCTCCTGGTCGGATGAACGACATTTCTTTGTTGCACCAGGTCGAGGTCATGTCCACACACATTCCGGGAAACGGCTGTTCGAAATAAGCCACGTGTCACACACGCAGACCGGTGGGGACAGCAGGATATGGCGGACATTCACCTGGACTTGCATGGGGCTTGCGGTAGTAATCGAAGGCAGTATCAGAGTTGCGGACTACGCGAACATTATTGCGGAGAGCCTGCATCTCTTCGTGCTTGATGTCTTCCCAGACGGCGATATCATCTTCCAGCCGGGTAACTCTACGTATCACAAGTCCAGAATAGTGCAACGGTGTCATGAGGTGCGTGTCAGTGAAGCTACTTCAACGTCTTGGCCACCAAAATCGGCTGATCCTCAGTCCGATACAACACAAAGCGCCATTCCCAAATTTGATCAAACGTATTATTATGTAGATAGTCATATGGTTTTTGATCATCCTTGCAGGAACGGTTCACGGTATCTTATCTATTAGTACTTATGACACGCGTTTCAGAGCAGACTGTTCGACGCACATTGCAGATTTGGGGCTCTGCTGCTACAAAGATGTTTGCATGTTGATTCAACGAGATAGTCAGCACACTGATGAGGAAGTAGAGGAATATTATGAAACTATTTAAGAAATTATGGATAATGAAAAAAGAAGCTACTGCATCATCGTAATGGAAGATTTTAATGCAGTGGTAGCAGAGGGAAAAGATGAGGTGTGGTTGGAAAATTTGGATTGGGAAATGCGAAGGACGAGGCAGTAGGGTTACTTAGTTTCTGCAGAGGAAATTCTTTTGTGATTGGAAACACATTCTTTGAATGTCACAGAAGATGATAATATACTTCGATATGTAACTTGGATGACGACAGGTACCAACAGACGGTGTCGTAATTCACAATAGTTGCAAAATCTGCCTATAGAATGTCAGAGCATACATATCCTGAAGCATACATAGATCCGGACCACAACTTGCTGATGGTGACTAGCAAATAATGTTGAAGACAGGAAGAGGACAAAAACCAAGACCGAAATTTGACCTAGAAAGACTGAAGAAAGAGAGTAAGAATGATGAGCTGGAAAACACATTTGTATCCAAATGGGATAGAGGTCTCAATGAAGAGAGTGCAAACGAGAAATATAAGGAGATATGACAAAACCTTACGGAATCTGCAGAAGAACTAGGTAGGATGCGGAAACTCGGAAGAATGAGGAAAGAATGAGTAACAAAGAAAATACTTGGTGAGATGGAAGAAACAAGGAAACTGGAAACAGTAAGAAATGCAGAAGAGAGCAAAGTACAGAAAGCTGCACAATGAATAGAGGAGATAAACAGAACAGGCAAGGAATGGATGAAACAGAGATGTAATGAAAAACGTGGGAAAGAAAGAAAAACACGAAATAATGCATCGATTAGATGCTGATCTAGTCTTTGAAGAAAAGAAACGTTACATAAGTGCACTAACAGAAAGAAGTGGTGGTGCTATGGTTCATAAGCTGGAGGAAGTGTTGCGGTGGTAGATGGAATATGTTGAGTGCCTATATGAGTCTGATCAAAAACCAAATGATAGTAAATTAAAAGAAGAGACGAGAGTTATAGACGGGGACAAAGGCTGCTGCACCAAGGAAGGAGAAGCAGAAAGGTCTTTAAGAGACATGAACAATCATAAAGCAAATGGAATTGCTGGATTACCAGCAGAGTTGTTTAAGAGCTTTGACAACAGTGGTGCAAAAGAGTTAATGAACTATTTAATAAGATATATGAAATTGGTGAATGGCTGGATGACTTTCTCCCAGCAGTAATGGTGCTGATTGAAAACAAATGCAATACCAAAAAAATGTGAGGATTTTAGAACCATCATTTTGGTTTCTCAGGCAGCGAAAGTTGTACTAAGGGTGAAAAATTAAAGATTCATGGGAGGCTGGAAAAAATATTGCAGAGAAACAGTACGGATTTTCAAGAGGGAAAAGTAGAAGAGATGTAACTGGACTGCTGATAGTTGTATGTGAGAGACACACTGACTGAAGAAAAGAAATTTATAATGCTTTCATTGGCTTAGAGGGATCTTCTGAAAGAATACAGTGAAATAAATTAATGGACTTTCTGAGGAAGAATAGTGTGGAGGAGGGATATAAGGCTGATTAAGATCCTATCCCAAGAACAGAAAATATGAATGAAGAATGGGAAAGTGCAACTGGAAAGAGAGTGCGGCAAGGCTGCTGTCTCTCGCCAATACCGTTCAACATGCATATATTTGGAGCATATTATTCAGAAATGTTTGAAACGAAAAAGACGAGTATGGGTTGGTAGTAGGAGAACAGAGTGTATCCGATTTGTAGATGATGTGGCGTTTTCGGCAGATAGCGAGAGAACTATGATTGGAATGTTGAAAGAACCGAATAAAACGTGTAAGGATTTCAGAACGAAAATTAATAAGAAAAAGATAAAATGTGTTGTGCAAGGAAAGTAAGATCAACTAAAAGTTACGACAGGAAGCTATAGAAGTAGTTAGTGCTTTCAAATATCTAGGAAGCGTAGTTATGTATTATACGGTATGTAATAAGGAAGTGTAAACACGTATATCTATTGCCAAGGAGGCTTTTAATAAGAAGTGGAGTCTTCTATGTAGGTGCATGAACAGGGATCTAAGGAAGAGACTGGCGAAGTGCTTTCTGTAGAGTATGGCATTATGTGGAGCTGAGACAAAGACAACGAGGAAAGAGAAAGAAAGAAAGAAAGAAGAATAGAAGCAGTTGAGGTGTGCATTTGGAAGAGGATGGAAGAGATGAAACTGGTAGAGAAAGTGAGAAATGAGAAGGTGTTGAGATGAGTGGAGGAAGGGAGAGTAATTTGAAAGGTAATCAGGAAGAGGAAACACAATTGACTTGGACGTTGTATGAGACGAGATTGTTTACTGGTTGATACTGTGACAAGAGTGGTGCATGGAAGAAGAAGGAGGAGGAGGAGGAGGAGGAGGACGGAGTAGGTACCAGATGTTGGATAGTAAAAGAGTAGGAAACAATAATGAGAAAACCAAGATGGTAGCAAATGACACAGAACTGCATGTAGAGCTACATGTAAACATCTGTCCTGCGAAAGAGCAATAATAATTATTATCATGATGATGATACGATGGAGTGAGATGGATAGATAGATAGATAGATAGATAGAGGGAAGGAGATAGATAGAGAGAGAGAGAGAGAGAGAGAGAGAGAGAGAGACAGAGAGACTAGAGGGAATGTACACTTTGTACACGAAAGAGAAATCCTTTGTGAGTCTTTTCCCTTGTAAGAAAGGAATCCGCAGAATGGGGAGTTATATTTTATGATGGGAGACTGGGCCCAGTGCGAGCTATTGTGGGCAGCGTGAGAGGGAGCAGGTGCGCGCGCGGCGGAAGGGATTGGCAGGCGGCCGGCGGCGGCTGTCGGCAGTGGATGCTGCAGTGGTTCCGGCGGAGCTGCCGGCGGACAGCGCGACCTTAATTAAAGCGGATCAGGCTACTGCTGGCGGCTACGGCGAATAATTCGTCACTGTGGTGGCGCCGCTCGGCGCTGCCAACCTTCCGCCGTATCACAGGCTGCTGGCTTCTCGCTGCTTAGCCGCAGACGCTCTCTGCATCACTGCTCTGCCGACAGTCATCCGTTATCCGCTGAGCGCTACCGGCTTAACGTCTTTAGGTAGGCACGTAACGCTGCTCCGTAATGAAATTAACACTACATGAGAGACGTTGACAGGATTGCACGCCAGTGGATCAGCACTCAGGCTAACTCCAATGATTATAGGACTGATGTATTAAGGACAACGGCCACTTGGTGTTCAAATGATTATCAAGCCGCTGCGGTGTGAGAAGGAGAATTTTTATTTACTAGAGACTTGAAAAATCCACACATATTATAAAAATACATATGTAAATATGTACAGTACGTGTGTATACACTGATGATCCAGAATATTATGACCACACGATTAATAGGCGCTTGTAAGTCTTGGTGATCGACGGACGGATGCCGATGCTCCCGAGCCGACTGCAGTAGTTGCTGACGATGTCGTTGGGTCAAAATACACTCCTGGAAATGGAAAAAAGAACACATTGACACCGGTGTGTCAGACCCACCATACTTGCTCCGGACACTGCGAGAGGGCTGTACAAGCAATGATCACACGCACGGCACAGCGGACACACCAGGAACCGCGGTGTTGGCCATCGAATGGCGCTAGCTGCGCAACCGTCTCCATGAAGCTGGGCTACGGTCCCGCACACCGTTAGGCCGTCTTCCGCTCACGCCCCAACATCGTGCAGCCCGCCTCCAGTGGTGTCGCGACAGGCGTGAATGGAGGGACGAATGGAGACGTGTCGTCTTCAGCGATGAGCGTCGCTTCTGCCTTGGTGCCAATGATGGTCGTATGCGTGTTTGGCGCCGTGCAGGTGAGCGCCACAATCAGGACTGCATACGACCGAGGCACACAGGGCCAACACCCGGCATCATGGTGTGGGGAGCGATCTCCTACACTGGCTGTACACCACTGGTGATCGTCGAGGGGACACTGAATAGTGCACGGTACATCCAAACCGTCATCGAACCTATCGTTCTACCATTCCTAGACCGGCAAGGGAACTTGCTGTTCCAACAGGACAATGCACGTCCGCATGTATCCCGTGCCACCCAACGTGCTCTAGAAGGTGTAAGTCAACTACCCTGGCCAGCAAGATCTCCGGATCTGTCCCCCATTGAGCATGTTTGGGACTGGATGAAGCGTCGTCTCACGCGGTCTGCACGTCCAGCACGAACGCTGGTCCAACTGAGGCGCCAGGTGGAAATGGCATGGCAAGCCGTTCCACAGGACTACATCCAGCATCTCTACGATCGTCTCCATGGGAGAATAGCAGCCTGCATTGCTGCGAAAGGTGGATATACACTGTACTAGTGCCGACATTGTGCATGCTCTGTTGCCTGTGTCTATGTGCCTGTGGTTCTGTCAGTGTGATCATGTGATGTATCTGACCCCAGGAATGTGTCAATAAAGTTTCCCCTTCCCGGGACAATGAATTCACGGTGTTCTTATTTCAATTTCCAGGAGTGTATGAACACGTAGGGGTAGTCTGCTGCGGAGCTTCATGGTCAACAATGTACAATGAACGGTCTGCTCCGAAACATTAGTCCGTGCACTAGCGTTGTGCCCTTTCGTTAGAGGTGTCACAAATTATCACCTATCCTACTTTAGCGAGCAGACAAGCCTCCAAACCCCACGTTCCGTGAAGGATTGTGGACGTTCAACCACTCATTGCCTAGTGATAGCTTCACTATCCTTCTGCCTCTTTCTGCAGATGGTCACAATAGTAACATGTGAACATTCGACAAGCTTAGCCGTTTTCGAGATACTCTGTCTGATATTAATCTGCCCTTTCTCAGAGTCACTTGTCTCAATAATTTCCCCATTAGCAGCCCGGGGTGATTCCCCATCTATGTCTGCTCCAGGTATGTACTTTTGTTACCGCGTCACTCAGTGACCTGTATAATACTTTACACGTAATTTCTAACCTATTCGAAACTTTTTCTCTCTGAAACTAAAACATGAAAGGAAAAGAAATTTATTGCTTACTATATTGCCCGGGAGTCGTTGCTACAACCTTGCTACTCTGGCTAAAAATGGGGTGAGATGCGACTATAAGAACTCAGAAAGAGAGCTCACGTAGCTTCTCTCACCTCACTTCTCCACAATACTACATGCACGTGGTGCCCCCGTGAAGCTGAGCAACCCAGTGGAAGGTTGGGTAACCAACCTCAGTGGGAAACTGGGTCAGCGAGCCGACAGGATGTGGAGGACGGTGGAAGGCAATGGGAAACCACCACTGGAATTACTTCCCTAGACGTTCGTGGGATGGACCTCTTTGTACAATATTCCATAGGTGAAGATTCCCCTTAATCGGATCTCCGGGAGAGGAATACAACGAGGACTCCAGAGATTAGGGTAAATGGAAAAGGAAGGAATGAGGAGAAGAAGAAGAAGACGACTTATTGAGGATTGAGACTTGAAATATTTTAACCCTTCTCCAGGAAGGAAAATTAGAAAACGCCAAACATTAGATGACAAGCAACAAATTGGACGTGCTCGGGATGTGTGATGTGAGATGGGGTGGCTGTGGAGAACCAGAAAGCGCCGACTTCCGATTATGCTATTCAGGTGGAAATAAAAGTGGAATGTATGGGTTTGGAATTTTCATAGGTAAAAGACTGAAGGACAAGCTTATCAAGGTTGAATATGTTAGTGGAAGACTAATGATGATGAGACTGAAAGGGAAAAAGGAAAACATAGTTATCATCCAGGTCCATATGCCAACAAGTAACCATTCAAAAGTAAATGTAGAAGAATGTTATGAGAAGATAGAAAACTTAGCAGAGAGAGAGAAAGAATGTTACAATGGGTGATAGGAATGCGTTAGTTGCTGAAGAGTGAGAAGGAAAAGCTCACTGAAAATTTGGACTGGGAGAAATAAAGAGAGGGCAAAGATTGTTAGAATACTGGAATGAAAATTTCATGGTAGTTGGAAATACTCTATTTGATAGCCACAAAAGACGACGGTATACTTGGATATCTCGAGTTATCAACAAAAGATATCAAATTGATTAGATAATGATAAAAAAAGATACTGAAGTTGCCTAAAGAATGTCAAACGTTATCGAGGGTCAGATATTTGCTCAGATCATATATTGGTTGTAGCTGAGGTCCTAGTTAAATTGGAAAGAACCTTGAAACGACAGGAGAGAGAGCACATTAACTTTGAGAAACTGAAAGACAAAGGAAATTGTGAAAAATTAGTGAATGCATATTGTGAAATCATGATGCAAGGACAGGAAACGGAATGCACAGAAGGAAGATGGGATCGTTTTAAAAATGGGATCAAAAAGGCAGCTAAGGAAACGCTTGGGGTCAAGCAGACGAACAAAGTAAAGAAAGAATGGGTAACATCAGATATGATAACCAAGATGGATGACCGCAGAAATGGAAAACTGTAAACACAGAAGAAGGGTAGCGCAACTACAGTAGGTTAAATAATGAATTAAGAAGTGAGACATAAAATGCAAAGGAGAAATGGCTGACAGAAAAGTGTGGCAAGATAGAGAAATTAGAGAAAGAAGGAAAATATGATTTGACGTACAAAGAAGCAATGGATTTGACATTCTGGGAAAAGAAAAACAACAATGTACGAAAAGAAGTAGAGGCAGCAGAGAGTAAAATGGTGAGTGAACCCCAAGAAATAATCAGAAGATGGGAAGAATATATAGAATGGCTATACGCTGCAGACAGCAGACCAAATGAAGAAGAGCTTGGGCTAGAAGAAGAAGATAAAGTTGCAGATGATGACAAAGGAAATGCAATACTAACTAGTGAGATTGAAGCATCTATGAAGGAGATGAAAAATGGAAGGGCAATGTGAGCTGGGGAGATTCCTGCGGAACTGTTAAAGTCATTGGAGAGAGAAGAGAAAAGGTAGTGGATGGAATTGTGTAATCAAATATACATGACAGGAAAATGGCCAAAGGACTTTACAAAAAGAATCTTAATACCTATAGAAAAGAATAGGAACAGCAAAAGTGTGAGAACATAGCACAGTGAGCCTGATATCGCATGCTGCGAAAGTCTTGCTGAGGACGCTCTACAGAAGCCTATATGGGAAGCTGAATACCGTAATAGGAGATGAACAATTTTTAGGCGAGGGAACTAGAGATGCCATTCGTCTACTGAGAGTGATAGGAGAGAAGTACATGGAGAACAAAAGGAAGGTGAATGTTGCGTTCAGTGATCTTGAGAAGACACTTGACTGTGTCAGATGGAACAAACTGATTGAAATCCTAAGGAAACATGGAGTTGACTGGAGGCATAGACGGCTAATTAGAGATTTATATTTGAACCAGAGAGCAAGGGTAAGAATAAGAGGAGTGATGAATAAAGAAATTTAACTTGTAAGAGGTGTAACACAAGTTTGTTGTTTATCACCAACACTGTTCTATATCTAACTGGAGGAAATTATCAACGAAAGTTTTGACGGAAGGAGAGCAGTTAGTATAGGGGGTCGGAGAGTGGAGTGCATAAGATTTGCAGACGACATGGTTGTGACGGCAGAGAGTGCAAGAGAGATGGAACAAATGTTAGATGATCTAAACTCAAAGCCACAAGAATATGGAATGAAGATTAACAAAAAGAAAACGAAAAGCATGGTAATTGGAGGAAAGGGGAAGAAATGCCATATGAAAATAGGGGGATAGGAAACAGAGCAAGTGAATAACTTCAATTACTTGAGATGTGTAATAATGGATGATATGTATTGCTCAACAGAAACTAGGAAAGGAACTGAAATGGCAAAAGGAGGAGTCAAGAGGATACAATTACTTTGCGGACCACTAAGCAAAGATCTGAGGAAAAGACTTGCAAAGTGTTACATCTGGAGCGTTGCACTGTATGGTGCGGAGACCTGGACGTTGAGGAAGGATGATGAAAGAAGATAGGAGGCACTAGCGATGTGAATGAGGAGAATGGAAAAAGTGAAATGGGAAGACCGAGTAAGGAATGAAGAAGTATTAAGAAGAGTTGGAGAAGAAGAGAACATAATGAAAGTCATCAGAAAGAGAAAACGGAACTGCATTGGACATTGTTTGAGGAGGGACTGTTTATTGAAGGAAGGAATAGAAGGAACGCTGGAGGGAAAAAGGGGAAGAATAAGATATCAAACGCTGGACAATATCAAAAGAGACAAATATTCAGAAACTAAAAGACTGGCTATGGACAGACAAAAGTGGAAGAGATTTAACGCATGACAAGACCTGCCGTGAGGCACAATACCATACTACTACTACTACTACTACTACTACTACATTTTCGCTGCGTATAAAATAAAACTGCCGCATTAGGCATCATGCTTTAATTTATTAGTTATTTACTACCAACTATATTCGCAACACATTTTTCAAGCAGTATTGCCATATATCAATTAATGTACCTACGAAATTACATCCGTTGACGACACTCATTTCAAAAAATATGATGTAATAAACTGAGGTGCGTGAATAACTGTGGCATCATGCGTAACGTTTTACTAACTCTATTCGACAAACCCTTACCAGACAATATGCAAATATACCATTGAACGTATATGCAGAATTTTATCATTGTGGGACTCATTGACCAGGAGATATGGCATGAAGATTGAGCTGCACGAAAAACAAACTGCAGGGCGAAATTCACTAGAGATACAGATAAAATATGTGTAAAAACACGTGTGAAATATGTTAAATAGATGTTAGATATATGTGGCATGTACGTACTCTGGGAAAGTAGTGATAAAAAGCTCCTCGTTAACCCATACACCAATTTCTACCGAAAATTGTACACATATTGCTTACTATCTGGAAAGAATAGTGGGTGGGTGGGGTGGGTGGGGTGGGTGGGGTGGGTGGCAAGATCCACCACTCTCTACTGGGTTAGGGGTGGTAACTTGATGATGAAGAGGTAAGGTGGTGAAATCGAGATGGACACAGGGGAGAAGGAGGAGATGGACACAGATAGGCGGAGGAAAACGTGGACAGAGAGAGGGGGTGCAGGGAATGGACAGATAAAGGGAAGAGATGAGTGGAAAGAGGGAGAGGAGAAGACGGAAGGCGAGAGGGGGAGAAGCAGATGAGCAGAGAGTGGAGCTGGAGGAAATGGACACAGAGGAAAGGAGGAGGTGCACGAACAGAAGACTGGAGTAAACGGGATAGCCAGCCGATGCCAGGCATTTAGCTGGTTTACAATAAAAGTTAGAAGACAGCTTGTTGCAAGATATTACTTTGTTACCCACGTTTTTCCGCAAGACCAACTAAAGAAAAGTCAACTATGGAAAAAAATTTAAGGAGCTACCGATGGAAAATTGTATGTTTCACAAAGGTGAAATATTTTAATTTTGCGTTTGGTGCTTTCAGATATAAAAGTACAGGATGAAACAGGGGGAACCGTAAACGAGATATAAATGGGCACTTTGTAAGCGGAGTACTCTCTTAACTAAATGTTTGAACTTCTCGCAAGTAAAACCTATCTGGCCCAGGTATAAAGAAACTATGCGTTATATCAATATATTAGAATATGCATGCTTTGCCATGTCGTGCTATACACGTTGAGACGAAAATCTCTTGAAATGACTTGTGAGACATGAATTAATACACTTTCGTAGAATCACCTACAGCGTCACTCCAACCACTGTCCATCACCAGAAACGACCTTGTTGGCTGAAACCGCTTACATAAGAATGGGATATTAATTAGCCTACTAAAAGTATGAGATGTCTGAAAAGTGAAATGTGCGGTGGAAATCATCAAATGTAACACTGAGCTAACAGAAATGTAGTGCCTCATAACAAGTGATCACTAAATGGTCACGAACAAAATATTGTGCCAATTCACACTTAAATATTCAATAAACGAATCAGGAAGGTAAAAATGAAAAACAGCAGTTAAATTTAAATTATATAGATAACTCAGATCGTAAGAACGTTGTAACACAGCAGCTGTAGGAATCACAAAAATTAAGTGTAGCTATGGCATTTTTAGCTTGGAGGGCGTTAGGCTACCTGGTGCAGTTTTACTTGACAACGCTTCCGCGACTTGGGCATCGATGATACTGATGATGATGACAACACAACCACTCCTCATCGAGAAGAGAAAATCCACCACCTGCCCGGGAACCGAATCCGGGGTGCCTTGACAGAGTCCGCACAGGTAACCACAAGACCACGACCTGCTGACTTCACATTACAGACACACGCGATAAAAGAACGACAATACGCTATCACATGAAATCAATTCCGTACACGACTTAAAGTAAATCGTTAGATGAACTAAACTGACGGAAAGAATGATTGAAATATTTCCAAAAAAATGAGGAAAGTTCGATTTTGTAACCGGTTCGTATCTAATTATTTCACAAAGACGCGAAACATTTAAATCATGACTATGAATACGTGTTCACTTCCGAAGCTCATAGCAAGTTTAGCAGCGCACAACAAATGAAAGTTTAGACCTATAGTATGATCGTCTCATGTGTGATTTAACTGCATGGAACTGTGTAACGTCTTATTGATCATCGTAATAAATGCAGGAGCCACACCGGGAAGTGTAAGGTCGAGGCAACTGCATTTAACTCGCACCAGCCCTCTCCAAGAAGCCCCAGAACAAGTGTTTTCGAAATGCAAGTAAGCAACGTGCTTCCAAACCGTGTAAACGCCAATTTGCAAGTTCTTCGAACATCATAAAGACACACTAAACATTGTGATTGTCCGTAGTCGATGCTGGTCACAGAAACGAAAAAGTATTTGTCAGTACTCTTCCGTAAGGCAAAGAAGGAATACGACTGAAAAACTGTATGCGTCGATTTAACTGGCACCTTTGATCACACACTGTTTTGAAAATACTAAAGGCATATTTGTGATGTCCTTTGATATTGAAGATTTTTCTATCTCTACCTCTCTCTCTCATTCCACAGCACACAATATATATATATATATATATATATATATATATATATATATATATATAGTTTGTAAGTTCTTCCCTAGCACAGGCACCACAAAATAGTTTCACTAAACAATCAAAATCAGCTCCACAATGACCACATACAACGCGATGAACATTTAAGGGGGAGTTAATAACATAGATCACTCGGTGAGTGTGACGGCCTAAGTGTATACACTTACAACAGAAAAAGAAAACACACCAGAGATACACAACTGAAAGAAACACATAAGAACAGGAATCACACAAAGGCTATTCATGAAGACGTATTTTCATAGTTAAAAGTTCTTCAAACAAATACTTCCCAGTATTTTGCAGATGTGATGCTCCCGATCGACAAAAAGACATAAAAGCAAACCGACTTATACAAATCCTCCACCTCCAACAACGTGGATTAAGGTGAGCAATAGAAACCAAACTAAATAATATACTTATGTTATAATTCTCAGGTCGAACATGAACCATGAACTTTGTGCGATATTTTTACAGTATTAAATCGGGGTCCACAGATGTCACTTTGTCCAGACTTTTTGGGGTTAACAGGAGAAGAAAAATATTTTTTGTTGAAGGTGGAGGTTTAAAAGACAAATTAAAGACAATAGGTGAAAGAGGGCTCTGTTGTTCAAATCCGTAGATTGATTCAGCTTACGTTATTGATTTTTTAATTTTAGTATACGTTCAGTCACATCCACTTTGTGTTACTCTTACCAAATTCTTCTGAACCCCTTAATCCACAAACTTAAGGTTGGTTGTGTTTACCTCGTCAAATGCGTTTTCGTAGTCAAGTAGGTACAGTCTATAGACGATCCCTTCAGAACTAGTTATGTGCATGATTTTGATTGCTTTTGATATTACAGTAAATCTTTTCGGTATTATCTTTGCTGGTATTTAATGTAATATAGGTGACTAGCTTGTTCGTTTATAATGGAAATGAGCGTACATCATTGTGGTCCGGGAGTCCCCTATTCGGAGAACCTCGGCCGCCGAGGGCAAGTACTTATTGCATTCGACGTCACATTGGGCGACTTGCGCGTTACAGGTGGGGATGAAATGATGATGACGACAACACAACATGCCCTGACCGGAGAAAATCGTGTGCCCCAGCGGGGAATCGAGCACGGGCCCCTTGGCGTGGCATTCCGCCGCGCTGAGCATTCAGCTAACGGGGGTGAACTGTTCCTTGGTAATTTGTGAGTTTACTTCCGTCTCCATACCTAAATGTTGTATGTATTCCAGCTGTATTTCATTTCTCTGGCATTTGTCCATACTTCCATTACCTTAATGAAACAGCGGAATTAAGTTTGGCTCAAGGATGCCATACGAAATTTCTAAAATATTAGCGAAAATGGCGAATAATGACATTTACTGTTGTTCAGTCCAACTTAGAGCTTTACTTGTTACCTTAGAGCAGGGGCGGGCAGGAATCCAGCACGCGTGCGGTGCACTTGCACGCGTGCAGTTAACAGATGTTCTGCGTGCACACAGGGGCAAGCTGGCCACCCGCTTATCTCCCCTCCCCATCATCATGTTTGAAAGATATCGTGGTTTGAAAGAGTACCTATTACGTACGACACGTTTTATTTAATTATCACAGGTGGAGTGGAACAAAATTTCTACATGCAGACAAACGCAAACACTTACTTAGATTTTCATCACTGATGTTTGCTCTTAACCGACACTTACTAATTCAGCAAATGGTTTTCCAGCTGTCGCTATATTAAGTGCAATCTTATAACTCGCACGTACCGCTGGGCTAGTATTGTCGTCGTCCTTATAAACTGAAAACAGTGCTCCATAAAATGTTAAATCAGTTAGATGAGAGACATGGCGAAAGGAAGTCGCAGATCTCTCGTGACCACAGCAACAACGACAGATTCATCTAGTATCGTCAGATCGCTCTTCTTAAGCTCAGTCAATTTCCCCATCCGCTCAGAATCCGACAATAAAATGTACTCGTACTTGTGAAATTTGTTATAATGGCCTTCAATACTAAACTTCCGCTAACCAGCGAGAATACTGCCACATATTAAACATTTCGAATTTTCACGTTTTTGCACAAAGAAAAAATGATTCTCCCATTACTGTTTAAAAGATAGCAAATCTCCACTTCTCCGTTTCCTTGTTTCACTCTGCATTTTCCGGTTTTTGAAATACAACGTTCACTACGTAGTGGTCGCTACGCATCAACGTCCGCAGCTTAGCCTGGTACTACACTGCCGCAACCTGCAGGCTGTCGGCACTGCCCAGTCGACGATTGCACGCGAGCAGCACACGTGCAGCGCTGTGCGCTCGTGAGCCGCGTGCTACGTTTGCCCGCCCCTGCCTTAGAGGAAGTTATTACATTGCTGGAGTGTTCATATTCGGACTGTTAAGTAACATAAACATATACAACAATTTCGCTTTCCTTCTTTTTTTATTTATGAAGATTACCATGGCACCATATTTTGTCTTATAGCGAGAAGCGGCGCAGTGTAATGCACTCACCTCGCATCGGAGGGGAGTGAGTTTCAAACACACTTCCGACAGTCTGGACTTTTACTTTCTGCAGTCTCCCAAGATTGAATAAGGCAGTTGCGAATGTATCTTAACAGTAGTGACCAGCAGATTATTAAGCTCCAAAAACCAGATAGTATCTAGACAAAACATTTCCTTCAAACAAGACATCTACATCCATGTGAGTTCTATGCAATTCACACTTAAGTGCCTGTCAGAGGGTTCTTCCAACGACCTTCCGAACATTTCTCTACCACTCCACTCTCTAACAGCGGATGGGAAAAACTAACACTGAAATCTCTCTGTTCCACTTCTGATTTGTTTATTATGATGATCATTTCTTCCTACGTAGTTTCGCGATACTAAAATGTTTTCACAACAGAGGAGAAAGGTGGTAATTCCATTTTCATGAAAAGTTGTAGCCGCAACGAATAACGCCTTTGTTTTCTACCCCTACCCGCTGATATCCGTCACCCTATTACCCCTATTTCATGATAATGTACAGGGAACTGCCATTCATTAAAATTTTCCGATGTCCTCCGTTAATCCTGTCTGCTAAAGATCGCACACTGCACACCAGTATTCTAGGAGAGCGTAGCGTAGCGTAGGCAGTCTCTTTAGTAAACCAGTTGCATTTTCTTTGTGTTCTGCCAATAAAACTCAGTCTTTCCTTTGTCATCCCCACAACATTACGTATGTGAGGGTTCAAATTTAAGTTGTTCGCAGTTATAATTACCAGGTGTTTATATGAACTGACAGCCTGTAAATTTGCGTGATTTATCGTGTAACCGAATTTTAAGGGACTCCGTTTCGTGGACATGTGGATAACCTCATTCTTTTCCTTATTCAGAGACAATTTCCCTTTTCCACACCATATGGTTATTTTTCAATCGGCTTTGATCTTTTTATGACTTAACTATAAGATAAATGACAGTATCATTCACGAACAGTCTATGAGGGGTGTTCAAATTGTCCCGTAAATCTTTACATTGATTAGGAATAGCGAAGTGGGGAATAACTTTTTTTGGGAAACACCGGATATCACTTTCGCTTTACTCGATTTTTCGTCGATTACTACTTGCTGTGATACGCTGATAGACAATCACGAATCCATTCACATAACTGAAGCGATACTTCATAGGTACGCAATCTGATTAGAAGTCTCTTGCGAGGAACGATGTAAAAGCCCTCTGGAAATCTAGAAGTATCAATTTGCAATTCCTTGTCAATAACATTCATTCTTCCTGAGACTAAAGAGCTAGCAGTGTTTCAGAAGAACGATATTTTTTTAATCCATGCTAACTATGTGTTAATATACCGTGACCTTCGAAGTACATACTTCATAATATTACAACGGAGTGTATGTCCCGGAATCCTACTGCAAGCTGACGTCAGTGATATGAGTCTGAAATTCATTGGATTACTCCTGCTTCCTTTCTTGTGTATTGGTGTGACCTGTGTAACTTTCCACTATTTTGGCAGGATCCTTCGTCGAGTGAGCACCTGTGTAGTATTGCTAAGTATGTTAACACATACAGTACCAACGGAGTTATATTTTGCAAATGGAATTTAGTATCTTGTCTTACGTTCTTACCTTATTCGTCATCGATCTGCAAATGTGGAGTTTCATTGACTTGATTGAGAGTCAGAGAAATGGAACAGAATGTATATTTGTCAGGGAAACATTTTATTAAGAACCACATACCACACTATCGAAGTAAGTTGGTGCCAATTCATTGCACATCATTGTCTGCCTCTACTGCAGCAATATTTGAAATATGTAATTAAGACGAAAACTTGACAATGAAAATAGGTTTCTTACTTATCTTCCAGTTGGCGTCAGCGTCTAAGATTCTTAGTTTGAGGATAACCTTAAAGAAAATTCATAATTGTCCAGCATTGGTTTTGCGATGAGACTGAAGTCTAATGCTTAAACTGTCACATATCCATCTTTTACTTCATATCTTCAATTCCAGTGAACACCAAACTAATATTTTTGATACGATAGAAAGTCACATTTTTCGTAATAAATCTAAGTTTGTAAAAACTCGTTATTGTACCACACTTAATTCAAATTGGTGAACGTACAGCACGTGTGTACGGTCGCAAGACTAGTATGCTACTGATGGTGGGTTAAGCACCAATTTACACATCAAACAGCTAATGTTCTGGAAGCTGCAGGACCTTTCTGTCATTCAAAATAAAAGTTATATACATTTCTGCCTTTGGAAACAATTATGACTCCATGCTAGTAATTGTTTCACATCTGAAAATATTTTAAAATTATCTTCTGGTAAACCTTCCGGGATGTAAGGTCGTGGTCCATGAAACTCTTCAGCTCCTAACGTTTCGTCCAGAGCTGCGCTGGACATCTTCAGAGGGGTGTTTTTCCTCCGGTGAGTCTTGCCGACTGACGGGTCGGACGTCTGAGAGCGACTTATATATCGTAGAAAGTGGGCGTGGCCAGAGTTACACGTGATATGCAGAGATAATATTTGTCAGGGATAAAACTTGACTATCGATCGTAAAAAAAAATTTATCTACGACGACGAACTATTACCCACGGCTTTGTAGAGAAGCAATTGAAATATATAAACATAGGGATAATTTTAATCGGAAAGAAGAGACCATGAAACTTAGTGATATTTGGACAGTAGCACTACAGAATTGCTAGACAGTTTTATCCGTGACGAGATTACGATCGATAGTCAAGTTTTATCTCTGACAAAGGTTATCTCTGCATATCACGTGTAACTCTGGCCACGCCCACTTTCTACGATATATAAGTCGCTCTCAGACGTCCGACCCGTCAGTCGGCAAGACTCACCGGAGGAGAAACACCCCTCTGAAGATGTCCAGCGCAGCTCTGGACGAAACGTTAGGAGCTGAAGAGTTTCATGGACCACGACCTTACATCCCGGAAGGTTTACCAGGAGATATGTCATCCGGTCGTGAAAGCCTTCGTACTATTTTAAAATTGTTTTGAAAATAGAAGATATTTACGAAAACGACGAGATAAATTGTTTTTCGGAAATATAGATGTTGAGTCATGTTATAAAATCAGCACAATACATGTTCGAAAATTAAGTAACTCAAGTAATTTTTTCATAAATGACAGTATTTTGACTTTATAAAATACAATTGAAAACGAAATTATATTTGTGAATGTTTGGGGCGTACTTAGGAAGACTAATTTTCGTAACATAGCCCAAATATTGATCTACAAACAACGAACTTTACGTGCAGAACTTCGCCAGACTGTTAAACATTGGGTAAATATCCAAAAACAGGAATTACCTTCTACACATCTTACACATCTGGAAAAAAAACATATCCATTGCCGAAAACTAAGAGATACTATGGTAAGTATCTGTAATGTAAAAATGTCACCTAACATGTTGGGCTGTTGTAATATGTACATGTAATGTCACTTACAGTGTATCCGCAAGAAAAGATATTAGCACATATGATATGAAGCAAATTTTTACCTGTTCCTCAAATAATACCTCATGTGTTAGCACCGTGAATCTGCTGTCACAAATGTCTGTTATACGTGACTTCCGCATTTCTAGTTTTTACATACTTTAGCCTACAAACATCGATTGTACACATATGCATAGTTTTACTGATACATGATCTTCAAGGGATCTACGATTCTTACGGTAATTATTATTCAGTTTTCGATGCTGGAGCTGAGGTACTTTCCGTGTTAGGACTGACTAATAAGGAAGTTTGGAAAATACGCCTGTGTGATCATAGAATGGAAACTGACGGAAGATAGCATCAAGAGAACCTAAAACTGATGCATCTAAACGAATTCTGCAAAACTTACATATTACAGTGCCTTTACTTGATAAAGTGGACGAACAGCCTTGTGGCACAGAACATCTAGATCTATAATCTAGAATCGATCTTTTCGTGTATGGTGGAGGGTACTTCTGGCACCAAAATCATTTCCCTCCTCCTCTGATGTATTCGCGAATGATACGCGAGAACAGTGATTGTACATAAGTCTCTTTATGATCTCTAATGTCTCTACCTCTTTTTGGTCCTTACGGTCACTTCGCAAGACTTGTGCGGGAGGAGGTAATACGTTGCCGGACCTCTTGCAACAAAAATGGCTCTGAGCACTATGGGACTCAACATCTTAGGTCATCAGTCCCCTAGAACTTAGAACTACTTAAACCTAACTAACCTAAGGACATCACACACACCCATGCCCGAGGCAGGATTCGAACCTGCGACCGTAGCAGTCCCGCGGTTCCGGACTGCAGCGCCAGAACCGCTAGACCACCGCGGTCGGCCCTCTTGCAACATAGGCTTCGCAATGTCAGCAGTAAGCTTCTCCGTGATACACATCGTCTCTCTCTTATCTCCTTTTGCTAGAAATAGTTTTATGTGAATGCCCCACTTTAGGTCGCCCTGGACGGTTACTCTTAGGTATTTGATGGCTGTTTCCAGATATATGTAGCCAAAGCAGCAACATATAACATACCCTTGTCGAGATATTCTTCGTTCTCGTCCTAGAATGAGCCAGCGACGAAGATTAACAGCTCTGAACTACATGACGAGGTTGAATCGAAAAGTAATGCCTCCTGTGTCATAAAAATTTTAATAATGGACAAATAGCAACTGAATTATTAGATATCATAACGTTAACATCCTCTACACAACACTACCGTTCAACATAGTCAACACGCATTTGCGACATCGTTGAACCGATGCATCAAAACCAGTGTGGGAAAATTCAGGGTTCCACTTCTTGACCCACGATGTAAAATATGATTTACGCTCGTCTATTTCACCTAATCTGCAGTCGCGTATGTTGTCTTTCACAAACGCAAGTCGATAGAGGGCAGCAAATCACGGATCACGGATGTAGGGTGCGTGAGGCACCACTCATCAGACCAGTTTTGCAATCGCTTGGGCGTTCGAGTGCGTGCATCAGTAGCATTCGCAATGTTCTTATTTGCCGCTTCACAGATTTCGCTGTTGCTTGTGATATCTAACATGTCTGTCTCCTGGAATCACTTCATCATGACGTCCTCGTTTGGCAAGGCCGCTGCGCCGTCTACCTGCTGTGTTTGCTTCTCCGTTATCAAATTCCTTCACCAAATTCCGCTCAATTCTGATGTCTATTGCAGCGTCCCCATAAACTTTCTTCGTAGATGACCTTAAACAGCTTTAAAATCATTGATGAAGAAGCAGAACTCTGAATTTTTTATGCCTGGGTTCAACGTTGGTGCAAATATGTACAACAAATGAGTAGTGACTATGTTAAAAGGCGATGTTTTTGTGGAGGACGGATGAAGCTATGATCTATACTAATTCCGCTGCTTTACGTTCATGATTAATTCTGATATGACGCAGGGGATATTGCTGTTTTATCCACCCTCGTACATCTACATCATTACTCTGACATTTGCACGTTAGTGTTTGGCAGGCACTTTCAGACTATTTCTTTATAGTTTTATGTTTATTTTCTACCGGTTTAGATTGTTACTGTCATCTTCAAGGAGAAAAACATTGTACATCAATGGGTCAACCAGACATTTACGCCATACAAGTGGAGAGAGATCTCCGAATGTGCAGCAATATAATTCTGCCAAGGCACAGTATGGACTATGTTAAGAAATACTATTATGATAATTAGATATATTTTACATTTGTATGGCACATATATGACGAAAATGGATGGTTGATCCACAGATGTACAATGTTTTTCTGCTCGAAGATGACAGTAACAAACGAAACCGGCAGAGAATAAACATAAATCTGTACAGCTAATGGAACAAAAATGGTTTTCAAATTACTTAACAGCTGTAAACGATTACCTACGAAAAGCTCCATATTACCGTACCACTCTCGAATAGTACGTGTGACAAACATCCAAATCATTTCGTGCGATCTCTCATTCTTCGTACTTCACCCTCTCCCAACGTAGGCTGAGTATCAACCAAATATTTCGGCACGTGGAGGAGAAAGTTTCCGCATGAATTTTCGTGACAACAACTTGCGACAACGAGAATCATCTTAGTTTACTGATAGCCGTCCCTACTCTCCTATCTCATCAACGACACTCTCACCACTATCTCGTTATCATAGAAAACGTGCTGCTCTTCTTTGAACTTTTTCTATGTCCTCCTTCATTGCCATCTTATAAGAATCCCACGCCACAAGCAGTACTGCAGATGAAAACGGACAAGAGTATTGTAGGTAGCTTATTTACTTGGTTCGTTGCATCTTGTAAGTGTTGCACCACTATCAGTCTTTCGCTTACGTTCCCCCACAGCATTTTCTATGTGATCCTTCCAGTTTCAGTTGTAATTGTAAACCCTAGGCATGTATCAGAATCGAAAACCATTAGATTTGCGTAATTTATTGTGTAATCTAAATGAGATTGAAATTTATAGCAGGCTACTCATATGAAGAACGTACCTCTTGTTATTGTTTAAGGTCAACTGCAACTATTCGTACCAAGATGATATTGTGTCTAAATAGTTTAGCAGTTGGTTTTCGCCTTCAGATGACTTTATTGGCCGGTAAAGGACACCATCTTCAAACAACGTAAAAACGGCGGCTCAGGTCGACTCGTAAATCACTTACATGAATTAAGAACAGCAGAGGGTCTGTACCACTTCCTCGGAGATCCCCAGACATCTCTTCTGTTCTACTAGATGAAGTTTCTCACACGGAGTCACTACACTGAGATGACCAAATCATGCAATACCTGCTAATATTGTGCCCGATCTCCCTATTCCCGGGGTGGTGCAGCAACTAGACGTGGCATGGATTCAACGAGTCGTTGGAAGTCTGCTGAGACATATTCGCCTATGCTGCGTCTATAGCCGTCAGCAATTGCGAAACTTGTTTTGTGCGCGAATTGGCCTTTCGATTATTTCCCAAGAATGTTAGATGGGATTCACGTCGGGGTATCTGGGTGGACAAATCATTCGCTTGAACGGTCTAAAATATTCTCAAATCAATCGCAAACAGCTGTGGCCAGTGACTGGCCACATTGTCGTCCAAAAAAACTGCGTCATTTTATGGGAACATGAACTCCATGAATGGCTTCAAAAGGCCTTCATACAGCTGAACATAACCATGGCCCAGTTCATTCCATGTAAACACTGTCCACACCATTCTGGAGCCACCACTAGCTTGCACAGTGCGTCGTTGATAACTTGGGTTCATGGCTTCGTGGGGTCTGCACCACACTCCTAAAATCGGGACCAATCTGACCATGTCACGATTTTTCAGTAGCCTAGGTTCCAAGCAATATGTTCAGAACATAGGAGAGGCGCCGCAGGCGATGTCGTACTGCCAGCAAAGGCACGAGCTTCGGTCTCTACTGCATATCCTGTTAACGCTAAATTTCCCCGCTCTGGTTTCACAGATAAGTATCTCGTACGTCTTACATTGATTTCTGCGGTTACTTCATGCAGTGTTGCCTGTCCGTTAGCACTCAGATGATGATGTTTGGTTTGTTGGGCTCCCAACTGCGCGTTAATCACCACTCAGAATTCTACGCAAACGCCGCTGGTCTCGGTCGTTAAGTGAAGGTCGCCGGCCAATGTGTTGCCCGTGTTGAGATAGAGCGCCTGAAATTTAATATTCTGTCCATCTCGGAATACTGAAATCTGTAACGATTTCCGAAATGGAATGTCCCATGCTTCTAGCTTCATTACCATTCGACGTTTAGTCTTAATTCCCGTAGTGCGGCCGTAACCACGTAAGAAAATTTTTCATCTGAGTACAAATGACAACTCCGACTGGTCTATTCTACCTTGTGTATGCGATAGTACGACCGTTATTACAGGGAGTTTCAAAAATGACCGGTATATTTGAAACGGCAATAAAAACTAAACGAGCAGCGATAGAAATACACCGTTTGTTGCAATATGCTTGGGACAACAGTACATTTTCAGGCAGACAAACTTTCGACATTACAGTAGTTATAATTTTCAACAGAAGATGGCGCTGCGGTCTGGGAAACTCTATAGTACGATATTTTCCACATATCCAATATGCGTAGCAATAATATGGCGTAGTGTCTGAATGAAATTACCCGAAACCTTTGACAACGTGTCTGGCGGAATGGCTTCACATGCAGATGAGATGTACTGCTTCAGCTGTTCAATTGTTTCTGGATTCTGGCGGTACACCTGGTCTTTCAAGTGTCCCCACAGAAAGAAGTCACAGGGGTTCATGTCTGGCGAATAGGGAGGCCAATCCACGCCGCCTCCTGTATGTTTCGGATAGCCCAAAGCAATCACACGATCATCGAAATATTCATTCAGGAAATTAAAGACGTCGGCCGTGCGATGTGGCCGGGCACCATCTTGCATAAACCACGAGGTGTTCGCAGTGTCGTCTAAGGCAGTTTGTACCGCCACAAATTCACAAAGAATGTCCAGATAGCGTGATGCAGTAATCGTTTCGGATCTGAAAAATGGGCCAATGATTCCTTTGGAAGAAATGGCGACCCAGACCAGTACTTTTTGAGGATGCAGGGACGATGGGACTGCAACATGGGGCTTTTCGGTTCCCCATATGCGCCAGTTATGTTTATTGACGAAGCCGTCCAGGTAAAAATAAGCTTCGTCAGTAAACCAAATGCTGCCCACATGCATATCGCCGTCATCAATCCTGTGCACTATATCGTTAGCGAATGTCTCTCGTGCAGCAATGGTAGCGGCGCTGAGGGGTTGCCGCGTTCGAATTTTGTATGGATAGAGGTGTAAACTCTGGCGCATGAGACGATACGTGGACGTTGGCGTCATTTGGACCGCAGCTGCAACACGGCGAACGGAAACCCGAGGCCGCTGTTGGATCACCTGCTGCACTAGCTGCGCGTTGCCCTCTGTGGTTGCCGTACGCGGTCGCCCTACCTTTCCAGCACGTTCATCCGTCACGTTCCCAGTCCGTTGCAATTTTTCAAACAGATCCTTTATTGTATCGCTTTTCGGTCCTTTGGTTACATTAAACCTCCGTTGAAAACTTCGTCTTGTTGCAACAACACTGTGTTCTAGGCGGTGGAATTCCAACACCAGAAAAATCCTCTGTTCTAAGCAATAAACCATGTTGTCCACAGCACACTTGCACGTTGTGAACAGCACACGCTTACAGAAGAAAGACGACGTACAGAATGGCGCACCCACAGACTGCGTTGTCTTCTATATCTTTCACATCACTTGCAGTGCCATCTGTTGTTGAAAATTGTAACTGCTGTAATTTCGAAAGTTTGTCCGCCTGAAAATTTACTGTTGTCCCAAGCATATTGCAACAAACGGTGTATTTCTATCGCTGCTCGTTTAGTTTTTATTGCCGTTTCAAATATACCGGTCATTTTTGAAACACCCTGTATATGTGCATATCGCTATCCCGTAACTTTGTTCACCTCAGTCTATTTCAGTATAACGTCTGAGACGAAACTCCTTTGACGCACAATTCTATGAGGAACCGCCTATGGGGGACAGTAACAAAAGCCTTATGAAAATCTACTAATATGGAAACACCTTGTGATCTCCTTTCGGTAGCACTAATTACTTCACGCGAATAAAGAGTCAATTGCATTTCACGAAAACGATATTTTCTGAATCCGTGCTAAAGGAAGGCGTGGTTCCATCCCAGACGTTGCTGGAGATGTGATACAAACCGCCCAGGGCCTACAACAGTTTAGTGGGAGTACAGAGGCGCTTGCTGTTAGCCCTGCGTCTGACGCCCTATCGCCGCGTGTACACGAGGCCCTTCGCAGGGCGTTAACCGCCACGAGATGGCGCTCCCGCAATCTCTACAGCCCCTGGGGGTCTCGCAAGGCAGTTTGCTCCGTCACGGCGCAGATATCGGCTTCCGGCGTAGACGTAGTGCCTGCCCCGGGTGCTCTGAAGCACGTACTACGGGCAGCATGGCGCCCGTCACGCGTCTGTTGAGGTCTGCAGTGGCACTGCTGCGTGTCGTGACTCGCCAGTTACCCCGCTGTTAGAGCGCGCATGGTAACGACGCATGCGCCGTTGAGTCCGGCGTAGAATCCACAGGACCGTAATCTGTGGGGGTGGTTAAATGAGTAAGGTAACGGTGACATCTCACGCACGGACAGGGTGGGCAAAATAAAAGCGATCCAGAATATACAAGGAAGACAACTTTCGCTACCCACACTCAGAGCAGATAAGTTCGGCTGGCCATCTTAACGTGTCTAAAGCGTATCTACACTCCTGGAAATTGAAATAAGAACACCGTGAATTCATTGTCTCAGGAATGGGAAACTTTATTGACACATTCCTGGCGTCAGATACATCACATGATCACACTGACAGAACCACAGGCACATAGACACAGGCAACAGAGCATGCACAATGTCGGCACTAGTACAGTGTATATCCACCTTTCGCAGCAATGCAGGCTGCTATTCTCCCATGGAGACGATCGTAGAGATGCTGGATGTAGTCCTGTGGAACGGCTTGCCATGCCATTTCCACCTGGCGCCTCAGTTGGACCAGCGTTCGTGCTGGACGTGCAGACCGCGTGAGACGACGCTTCATCCAGTCCCAAACATGCCCAATGGGGGACAGATCCGGAGATCTTGCTGGCCAGGGTAGTTGACTTACACCTTCTAGAGCACGTTGGGTGGCACGGGATACATGCGGACGTGCATTGTCCTGTTGGAACAGCAAGTTCCCTTGCCGGTCTAGGAATGGTAGAACGATGGGTTCGATGACGGTTTGGATGTACCGTGCACTATTCAGTGTCCCCTCGACGATCACCAGTGGTGTACGGCCAGTGTAGGAGATCGCTCCCCACACCATGATGCCGGGTGTTGGCCCTGTGTGCCTCGGTCGTATGCAGTCCTGATTGTGGCGCTCACCTGCACGGCGCCAAACACGCATACGACCATCATTGGCACCAAGGCAGAAGCGACTCTCATTGCTGAAGACGACACGTCTCCATTCGTCCCTCCATTCACGCCTGTCGCGACACCATTGGAGGCGGGCTGCACGATGTTGGGGCGTGAGCGGAAGACGGCCTAGCGGTGTGCGGGACCGTAGCCCAGCTTCATGGAGACGGTTGCGAATGGTCCTCGCCGATACCCCAGGAGCAACAGTGTCCCTAATTTGCCGGGAAGTGGCGGTGCGGTCCCCTACGGCACTGCGTAGGATCCTACGGTCTTGGCGTGCATCCGTGCGTCGCTGCGGTCCGGTCCCAGGTCGACGGGCACGTGCACCTTCCGCCGACCACTGGCGACAACATCGATGTACTGTGGAGATCTCACGCCCCACGTGTTGAGCAATTCGGCGGTACGTCCACCCGGCCTCCCGCATGCCCACTATACGCCCTCGCTCAAAGTCCGTCAACTGCACATACGGTTCACGTCCACGCTGTCGCGGCATGCTACCAGTGTTAAAGACTGCGATGGAGCTCCGTATGCCACGGCAAACTGGCTGACACTGACGGCGGCGGTGCACAAATGCTGCGCAGCTAGCGCCATTCGACGGCCAACACCGCGGTTCCTGGTGTGTCCGCTGTGCTGTGCGTGTGATCATTACTTGTACAGCCCTCTCGCAGTGTCCGGAGCAAGTATGGTGGGTCTGACACACCGGTGTCAATGTGTTCTTTTTTCCATTTCCAGGAGTGTATTTGGCAGCCGTGTACACAGTGTGATTCAGCTCCTGCTGCTGATGTGTGATTTATGCAACCTGCACCACGTTTGTATCGGAAACTGTATCCAGACCGTGTATAATCTCGTAAACGGTATAAGTTCCCTCTCAGAGCATTGGCCGAAATTTAGCAAACCCAATCATACTGTAAAGTGAGGACTGGCCGGTGTTACAGGGTATTTCTGTACCAAGATATACCTTACTTCTGCCATACTTACCGAGATGTTTTCAGGATTTCACTGTGATATTACCGGTTTATTCACACAGGTTCTGGATGTCTTTGTAAGTTCATTCCGTTCGTAGTATTTAATCTTTCGTAAATGGTTCAGGAACGTTAGCTCAAACAGTCTGTTTCACCATCAAACTAAACTAAGAGGAGATAACAATATGGGAAGCGTGGAAGTAACAACTTCTCGGTGTGTAACCAAACTGAAAGAATAATATACGAGATTGGTTCCCCACATTAACATGCTACAGTAGTTTCAGAAACAGACCTTGTTTAATAGGTCTCAGAAGTCTTTGCATACTTTTGACACATTTTGCCAAGTTGCTTCACATTTGCAGAGCTAACTGGGCATGAACATTGTTCTGTCACGTGGGGATGAATAAAACATCGTTCGAGACAGATGAATCACCACGTACACAAAATGGTCGGAAACAGTCTGAAAATCTTGTAAGCGTTTTGCAAGGTAACTATTGCTGAGAAATAATTGTTAATAAAAATATTCGACACTTGCTCTGTTTCAGAGTTAAATAGCAGTCAAGTTACCCCTTCAGCTCGATGCACTCGCAAATTCGAGTGGCCCTCCAGATACAATTATTAGTGTAATTTGTTATCATAGCTCACGAGACTGCACAGCCTTCGGCTCTGGTTCTATCCTTACTACCGTCCCATGTCCAATTTTTGTATCACTCTGATGTTCGGTTTTAGGAAACCAAACGACCAACACATTTGGCGATATCGTTTCTGATGAGTCGCTTGAATTTGCTCTCGCAGCGGCCTGACTGACTAATTTCAATGCAAATTAACTCGGAACTGGCGCAAACTACCGATTCCTTTTTCTTTACAGTTATTGGTACAAACCGTTTCATTGTATCAAAATACAGTAGTGGTCAATGAGATTGTTAAACGTTTGTGTGTGTCTGAGTCAGTTCAGCACCATTTTTACGTTGTGATATTGATACCGCAAAACATGATTTCCTGAGGATTCAATAGCTTCTTGATGTGAATATCTGTGTCTACCATTTTGTTCGAGTTAATAAAACAAAATGAAGGTCGCAGATGATAAGTCATGTACATATATGGGTACTGAGATATTAATCCGATATATTCGCCCGGTCAGATTATTGTTTGAGAAGATTTATCGTATGATCCTCTGTAAACCGCAATTCCCCAAATTTTGTAGTACTTCTTGTAGCGCGAGTCGTGGGTTTGAAGAAGAAACAACATTCTTGATTGATATTTGAAATTGCACGCTTTGAATGTACGAGTACGCCACTACGTTCCATACACTCTCTTTCCTGATTTTGACCACGATGTACTTCTGCTATTAAGCTAAATTGCTAAGTGTTCTAGACTGGCGAATAAAATTCGAGGATGAGTCGGGTAAGGCTTGTACAGTATTTAATAAAGGTATACCGACAGTACTTCAGAAGTTTCACGTAACACACATACTCACCGTTACGAAGTGCCCTCACGTTTGCTGACTTCGGTGAGCTAAGTGTGTACATACCTGCAACAAACAAGAACGATTCCCAGTTATTCGAATTGTATTTCTCCATAGTTACTTAGTTCTGAAGGCAATCATTTACACTTTTGTTTGCAAAGAGGCATCCTTGTGGCTAAGTAGTATACAAAGCTTAACATATAGATACCGAAACATTTCTAGGTGTATGAGGAGAATGTCTAGAGAAAAAAATGAAGCGCAGACCATCCAACGACGTTACAGAGGGTGGACGTTGTACTGTGTAACGCGCGCCCCAATCCAGAAAATGCGGAGCTCCTACGCACGAAACATTCAATACATTAAAAGGGGTGTTGGACGAACACTTTTCATAACAGCACTGAACTCTGCATGGATGGCCAGGGCGGTGCCTAGCGGCAGGTGTTACTTACTGTAACCACTACGGTCTGAATTAGCATTTGATGTAGTTTCCATGCATGTTCTCTAGTCTTAAAAAAAAGGCTCTAATGCTCTGAGCACTATGGGACTTAACATCTGTGGTCATCAGTCCCATAGACCTTAGACCTACTTAAACCTAACTAACGTAAGGACATCACACACATCCATGCCCAAGGCAGGATTCGAACCTGCGACCGTAGCAGTCGCGCACCTCCAGACTGAAGCACCTACAACCGCTTGGCCACCGCGGCCGGCTCTAGTCCTCATTTTGGTCCTCTAGGCACCCCCTACAAATGTCCAAATGTTGTCAATGTTGGTTTCTTACACTCTGTACAAACGACTTAAATCGTCGACCAGTTACGCTTCATGTGATTGCTTCTCATGTCAGTTTGACATCCGCTTTGCTTATACTGACATGCAATGGCCACAGTACTGTAGAGAGGACAGCTGCAACTGAGTGCAGTGGTAGTTTGGCAGTAAGAAATAGAAAATGACGAATGCATTTATCTATTTACGCATATTACATTACACAAGTTCACAGCCCTGTCACATTAATTAGACCACTTGTCAAAAGCCGGAGTAACTATCATTTGCAGCGTGGTAAGATGCGGGACGTGTAGAAAGGTAATCACTGAGGTTCTGGAAGACACACAGGAATGTGGAGCCATGACAATCCAACGCCGTGGCCGCGCTCTAGGTTCCTCGGTTGAGGATCCATGACGCGAACAGCCCGATCGAGATTGTCCCATAGGTCCTCGACTGGGTTTACATCAGGGGTGTTTGGTGGCCAGCGGAGTGCAGTGAAGTCGTCTTGGCGCTCTTCCATCCACTCACGTAAACTGCAGGCCGTGTAACACGTTGCACCGTCCGGATAATAGATGCAAATTTGCCGAGAAAAATCTAACCGCCTGTAGGGGTGTTCATCCATTGTGGCTTCCAGACGGAGATGATCCAGGTAATTCAGTCTGGCCTAGATCCTTCCGGCGTGCACGCCGGCGACCATCTGTCAACCGGAGCGTACAACGTGGTTCTTATGGAAACAACATCTATCGCAACTCGGTGGACATCAAGGTGCGGTGCTAACGTGAAAATTTCATTCTCAGATGCCGATGAACGGCAGTCAGAACGGGTTCATGAATCAAATGCCTGCTGAAGAGACCAATTAGGAACAGTCGTTGAAGGGACACTCCTGGTAGCTCCTTGGTTCATCAGGGTGGTCAGTTGCTAACAAGGTGCCCGTTTATTCGCCCGTACACATCTTCGAAGCCGTCATTGGCCCCTGTCATCTACTGGTATGGTGCACCACAGTGCAATGACGCCGGTTATAGATAGCGGAATTTTTGAATATAGCATCAATCGCCACTCGCTGGACATCCAGGTGCGGTGCTAACGTGAAAATTTCATTCTCAGATGCCGATGAACGGCAGTCAGAACGGGTTCATGAATCAAATGCCTGCTGAAGAGACCAATTCGGAACAGTCATTGATGGGACGCTCCTGGTAGCTCCTTGATTCATCAGGGCGGTCAGTTGCTAACAAGGTGCCCGTTTATTCGCCCGTACACATCTTCGAAACCGTCATTGGCCCCTGTCATCTACGGGTATGGTGCACCACAGTGCAATGACGCCGGTTATAGATAGCGGAATTTTTGAATATAGCATCTAACGCCACTCGCTGGACATCCAGGTGCGGTGCTAACGTGAAAATTTCATTCTCAGATGCCGATGAACGGCAGTCAGAACGGGTTCATGAATCAAATGCCTGCTGAAGAGACCAATTCGGAACAGTCGTTGAAGGGACGCTCCTGGTAGCTCCTTGGTTCATCAGGGTGGTCAGTTGCTAACAAGGTGCCCGTTTATTCGCCCGTACACATCTTCGAAGCCGTCATTGGCCCCTGTCATCTACGGGTATGGTGCACCACAGTGCAATGACACCGGTTATAGATAGCGGAATTTTTGAATATAGCATCTATCGCCACTTGCTGGACATCCAGGTGCGGTGCGAACGTGAAAATTTCATTCTCAGATGCCGATGAACGGCAGTCAGAACGGGTTCATGAATCAAATGCCTGCTGAAGAGACCAATTCGGAACGGTCGTTGAAGGGACGCTCCTGGTAGCTCGTTGGTTCATCAGGGCGGTCAGTTGCTAACAAGGTGCCCGTTTATTCGCCCGTACACATCTTCGAAGCCGTCATTCGCCCCTGTCATCTACGGGTATGGTGCACCACAGTGCAATGACGCCGGTTATAGATAGCGGAATTTTTGAATATAGCATCTATCGCCACTCGCTGGACATCCAGGTGCTGTGCTAACGTGAAAATTTCATTCTCAGATGCCGATGAACGGCAGTCAGAACGGGTTCATGAATCAAATGCCTGCTGAAGAGACCAATTCGGAACAGTCGTTGAAGGGACGCACCTGGTAGCTCCTTGGCTCATCAGGGTGGTCAGTTGCTAACAAGGTGCCCGTTTATTCGCCCGTACACATCTTCGAAGCCGTCATTGGCCCCTTGTCATCTACGGGTATGGTGCACGACAGTGCAATGACGCCGGTTATAGATAGCGGAATTTTTGAATATAGCATCTATCGCCACTCGCTGGACATCCAGGTGCGCGGCTAACGTGAAAATTTCATTCTCAGATGCCGATGAACGGCAGTCAGAACGGGTTCATGAATCAAATGCCTGCTGAAGAGACCAATTCGGAACAGTCGTTGAAGGGACGCTCCTGGTAGCTCCTTGGTTCATCAGGGTGGTCAGTTGCTAACAAGGTGCCCGTTTATTCGCCTGTACACATCTTCGAAGCCGTCATTGGCCCCTGTCAACTACGGGTATGGTGCACCAAAGTGCAATGACACCTTTTATAGATAGCGGAATTTTTGAATATAGCATCTATCGCCACTCGCTGGACATCCAGGTGCGGTGCTGGCGTGAAAATTTCATTCTCAGATGCCGATGAACGGCAGTCAGAACGGGTTCATGAATCAAATGCCTGCTGAAGAGACCAATTCGGAACAGTCGTTGAAGGGACGCTCCTGGTAGCTCGTTGGTTCATCAGGGCGGTCAGTTGCTAACAAGGTGCCCGTTTATTCACCCGTACACATCTTCGAAGCCGTCATTGGCCCCTGTCATCTACGGTTATGGTGCACCACAGTGCAATGACGCCGGTTATAGATAGCGGAATTTTTGAATATGGCATCTATCGCCACTCGCTGGACATCCAGGTGCGGTGCTAACGTGAAAATTTCATTCTCAGATGCCGATGAACGGCAGTCAGAATGGGTTCATGAATCAAATGCCTGCTGAAGAGACAAATTCGGAACAGTCGTTGAAGGGACGCTCCTGGTAGCTCGTTGGTTCATCAGGGCGGTCAGTTGCTAACAAGGTGCCCGTTTATTCGCCCGTACACATCTTCGAAGCCGTCATTGGCCCCTGTCATCTACGGGTATGGTGCACCACAGTGCAATGACGCCGGTTATAGATAGCGGAATTTTTGAATATAGCATCTATCGCCACTCGCTGGACATCCAGGTGCTGTGCTAACGTGAAAATTTCATTCTCAGATGCCGATGAACGGCAGTCAGAACGGGTTCATGAATCAAATGCCTGCTGAAGAGACCAATTCGGAACAGTCGTTGAAGGGACGCTCCTGGTAGCTCCTTGGTTCATCAGGGTGGTCAGTTGCTAACAAGGTGACCGTTTATTCGCCCGTACACATCTTCGAAGCCGTCATTGGCCCCTGTCATCTACGGGTATGGTGCACCACAGTGCAATGACGCCGGTTATAGATAGCGGAATTTTTGAATATAGCATCTATCGCCACTCGCTGGACATCAAGGTGCGGTGCTAACGTGAAAATTTCATTCTCAGATGCCGATGAACGGCAGTCAGAACGGGTTCATGAATCAAATGCCTGCTGAAGAGACCAATTCGGAACAGTCGTTGAAGGGACGCTCCTGGTAGCTCTTTGGTTCATCAGGGCGGTCAGTTGCTAACAGGGTGCCCATTTATTCGCCCGCACACATCTTCGAAGCCGTCATTGGCCCCTGTCATCTACGGGTATGGTGCTCCACAGTGCAATGACACCGGTTATAGATAGCGGAATTTTTGAATATAGCATCTATCGCAACACGCTGGACATCCAGGTGCGGTGCTAACGTGAAAATTTCATTCTCAGATGCCGATGAACGGCAGTCAGAACGGGTACATGAATCAAATGCCTGCTGAAGAGACCAATTCGGAACGGTCATTGATGGGACGCTCCTGGTAGCTCCTTGGTTCATCAGGGTGGTCAGTTGCTAACAAGGTGCCCGTTTATTCGCCCGTACACATCTTCGAAGCCGTCATTGGCCCTTGTCATCTACGGGTATGGTGCACCACAGTGCAATGACGCCGGTTATAGATAGCGGAATTTTTGAATATAGCATCTATCGCCACTCGCTGAACATCCAGGTGCGGTGCTAACGTGAAAATTTCATTCTCAGATGCCGATGAACGGCAGTCAGAACAGGTTCATGAATCAAATGCCTGCTGAAGGGACCAATTCGGAACGGTCGTTGAAGGGACGCTCCTGGTAGCTCCTTGGTTCATCAGGGTGGTCAGTTGCTAACAAGGTGACCGTTTATTCGCCCATACACATCTTCGAAGCCGTCCTTGGGCCCTGTCATCTACGGGTATGGTGCACCACAGTGCAATGACGCCGGTTATAGATAGCGGAATTATTGAATATAGCATCTATCGCCACTCGCTGGACATCCAGGTGCGGTGCTAACGTGAAAATTTCATTCTCAGATGCCGATGAATGGCAGTCAGAACGGGTTCATGAATCAAATGCCTGCTGAAGAGACCAATTCCGAACAGTCGTTGAAGGGACGCTCCTGGTAGCTCCTTGGTTCATCAGGGCGGTCAGTTGCTAACAAGGTGCCCGTTTATTCGCCCGTACACATCTTCGAAGCCATCATTGGCCCCTGTCATCTACGGGTATGGTGCACCACAGTGCAATGACGCCGGTTATAGATAGCGGAATTTTTGAATATAGCATCTATCGCCACTCGCTGGACGTCCAGGTGCGGTGCTAACGTGAAAATTTCATTCTCAGATGCCGATGAACGGCAGTCAGAACGGGTTCATGAATCAAATGCCTGCTGAAGAGACCAATTCAGAACAGTCGTTGAAGGGACGCTCCTGGTAGCTCCTTGGTTCATCAGGGTGGTCAGTTGCTAACAAGGTGCCCGTCTATTCGCCCGTACACATCTTCGAAGCCGACATTGGCCCCTGTCATCTACGGGTATGGTGCACCACAGTGCAATGACGCCGGTTATAGATAGCGGAATTTTTGAATATAGCATCTATCGCCACTCGCTGGACATCCAGGTGCGGTGCTAACGTGAAAATTTCATTCTCAGATGCCGATGAACGGCAGTCAGAACGGGTTCATGAATCAAATGCCTGCTGAAGAGACCAATTCGGAACAGTCTTTGAAGGGACGCTCCTGGTAGCTCCTTGGTTCATCAGGGTGGTCAGTTGCTAACAAGGTGCCCGTTTATTCGCCCGTACACATCTTCGAAGCCGTCATTGGCCCCTGTCATCTACGGGTATGGTGCACCACAGTGCAATGACACCTTTTATAGATAGCGGAATTTTTGAATATAGCATCTATCGCCACTCGCTGGACATCCAGGTGCGGTGCGAACGTGAAAATTTCATTCTCAGATGCCGATGAACGGCAGTCAGAACGGGTTCATGAATCAAATGCCTGCTGAAGAGACGAATTCGGAACAGTCGTTGAAGGGACGCTCCTGGTAGCTCTTTGGTTCATCAGGGTGGTCAGTTGCTAACAAGGTGCCCGTTTAATCGCCCATACACATCTTCGAAGCCGTCATTGGCCCCTGTCATCTACGGGTATGGTGCACCACAGTGCAATGACGCCGGTTATAGATAGCGGAATTTTTGAATATAGCATCTATCGCCACTCGCTGGACATCCAGGTGCGGTGCTAACGTGAAAATTTCATTCTCAGATGCCGATGAAGGGCAGTCAGAATGGGTTCATGATTCAAATGCCTGCTGAAGAGACCAATTCGGAACAGTCGTTGAAGGGACACTCCTGGTAGCTCCTTGGTTCATCAGGGCGGTCAGTTGCTAACAAGGTGCCCGTTTATTCTCCCGTACACATCTTCGAAGCCGTCATTGGCCCCTGTCATCTACGGGTATGGTGCACCACAGTGCAATGACGCCGGTTATAGATAGCGGAATTTTTGAATATAGCATCTATCGCCACTCGCTGGACATCCAGGTGCTGTGCTTACGTGAAAATTTCATTCTCAGATGCCGATGAACGGCAGTCAGAACGGGTTCATGAATCAAATGCCTGCTGAAGAGACCAATTCGGAACAGTCGTTGAAGGGACGCTCCTGGTAGCTCCTTGGTTCATCAGGGCGGTCAGTTGCTAACAAGGTGACCGTTTATTCGCCCGTACACAACTTCGAAGCCGTCATTGGCCCCTGTCATCTACGGGTATGGTGCACCACAGTGCAATGACGCCGGTTATAGATAGCGGAATTTTTGAATATAGCATCTATCGCCACTCGCTGGACATCAAGGTGCGGTGCTAACGTGAAAATATCATTCTCAGATGCCGATGAACGGCAGTCAGAACGGGTTCATGAACCAAATGCCTGCTGAAGAGACCAATTCGGAACAGTCGTTGAAGGGACGCTCCTGGTAGCTCCTTGGTTCATCAGGGCGGTCAGTTGCTAACAAAGTGCCCATTTATTCGCCCGTACACATCTTCGAAGCCGTCATTGGCCCCTGTCATCTACGGGTATGGTGCACCACAGTGCAATGACGCCGGTTATAGATAGCGGAATTTTTGAATATAGCATCTATCGCCACTCGCTGGACATCCAGGTGCGGTGCTAACGTGAAAATTTCATTCTCAGATGCCGATGAACGGCAGTCAGAACGGGTTCATGAATCAAATGCCTGCTGAAGAGACCAATTCGGAACAGTCGTTGAAGGGACGCTCCTGGTAGCTCCTTGGTTCATCAGGGTGGTCAGTTGCTAACAAGGTGCCCGTTTATTCGCCCGTACACATCTTCGAAGCCGTCATTGGCCCCTGTCATCTACGGGTATGGTGCACCACAGTGCAATGACACCTTTTATAGATAGCGGAATTTTTGAATATAGCATCTATCGCCACTCGCTGAACATCCAGGTGCGGTGCTAACGTGAAAATTTCATTCTCAGATGCCGATGAACGGCAGTCAGAACGGGTTCATGAATCAAATGCCTGCTGAAGAGACCAATTCGGAACAGTCGTTGAAGGGACGCTCCTGGTAGCTCCTTGGTTCATCAGGGTGGTCAGTTGCTAACAAGGTGCCCGTTTATTCGCCCGTACACATCTTCGAAGCCGTCATTGGCCCCTGTCATCTACGGGTATGGTGCACCACAGTGCAATGACACCTTTTATAGATAGCGGAATTTTTGAATATAGCATCTATCGCCACTCGCTGGACATCCAGGTGCGGTGCGAACGTGAAAATTTCATTCTCAGATGCCGATGAACGGCAGTCAGAACGGGTTCATGAATCAAATGCCTGCTGAAGAGACGAATTCGGAACAGTCGTTGAAGGGACGCTCCTGGTAGCTCCTTGGTTCATCAGGGTGGTCAGTTGCTAACAAGGTGCCCGTTTAATCGCCCATACACATCTTGGAAGCCGTCATTGGCCCCTGTCATCTACGGGTATGGTGCACCACAGTGCAATGACGCCGGTTATAGATAGCGGAATTTTTGAATATAGCATCTATCGCCACTCGCTGGACATCCAGGTGCGGTGCTAACGTGAAAATTTCATTCTCAGATGCCGATGAAGGGCAGTCAGAATGGGTTCATGAATCAAATGCCTGCTGAAGAGACCAATTCGGAACAGTCGTTGAAGGGACACTCCTGGTAGCTCCTTGGTTCATCAGGGCGGTCAGTTGCTAACAAGGTGCCCGTTTATTCGCCCGTACACATCTTCGAAGCCGTCATTGGCCCCTGTCATCTACGGGTATGGTGCACCACAGTGCAATGACGCCGGTTATAGATAGCGGAATATTTGAATATAGTATCTATCGCCACTCGCTGGACATCCAGGTGCTGTGCTTACGTGAAAATTTCATTCTCAGATGCCGATGAACGGCAGTCAGAACGGGTTCATGAATCAAATGCCTGCTGAAGAGACCAATTCGGAACAGTCGTTGAAGGGACGCTCCTGGTAGCTCCTTGCTTCATCAGGGCGGTCAGTTGCTAACAAGGTGACCGTTTATTCGCCCGTACACATCTTCGAAGCCGTCATTGGCCCCTGTCATCTACGGGTATGGTGCACCACAGTGCAATGACGCCGGTTATAGATAGCGGAATTTTTGAATATAGCATCTATCGCCACTCGCTGGACATCAAGGTGCGGTGCTAACGTGAAAATTTCATTCTCAGATGCCGATGAACGGCAGTCAGAACGGGTTCATGAATCAAATGCCTGCTGAAGAGACCAATTCGGAACAGTCGTTGAAGGGACGCTCCTGGTAGCTCGTTGGTTCATCAGGGCGGTCAGTTGCTAACAAGGTGCCCATTTATTCGCCCGTACACATCTTCGAAGCCGTCATTGGCCCCTGTCATCTACGGGTATGGTGCACCACAGTGCAATGACGCCGGTTATAGATAGCGGAATTTTTGAATATAGCATCTATCGCCACTCGCTGGACATCCAGGTGCGGTGCTAACGTGAAAATTTCATTCTCAGATGCCGATGAAAGGCAGTCAGAACGGGTTCATGAATCAAATGCCTGCTGAAGAGACCAATTCGGAACAGTCGTTGAAGGGACGCTCCTGGTAGCTCCTTGGTTCATCAGGGTAGTCAGTTGCTAACAAGGTGCCCGTTTATTCGCCCGTACACATCTTCGAAGCCGTCATTGGCCCCTGTCATCTACGGGTATGGTGCACCACAGTGCAATGACGCTGGTTATAGATAGCGGAATTTTTGAATATAGCATCTATCGCCACTCGCTGGACATCCAGGTGCGGTGCTAACGTGAAAATTTCATTCTCAGATGCCGATGAACGGCAGTCAGAACGGGTTCATGAATCAAATGCCTGCTGAAGAGACCAATTCGGAACAGTCGTTGAAGGGACGCTCCTGGTAGCTCCTTGGTTCATCAGGGTAGTCAGTTGCTAACAAGGTGCCCGTTTATTCGCCCGTACACATCTTCGAAGCCGTCATTGGCCCCTGTCATCTACGGGTATGGTGCACCACAGTGCAATGACACCTTTTATAGATAGCGGAATTTTTGAATATAGCATCTATCGCCACTCGCTGGACATCCAGGTGCGGTGCGAACGTGAAAATTTCATTCTCAGATGCCGATGAACGGCAGTCAGAACGGGTTCATGAATCAAATGCCTGCTGAAGAGACGAATTCGGAACAGTCGTTGAAGGGACGCTCCTGGTAGCTCCTTGGTTCATCAGGGTGGTCAGTTGCTAACAAGGTGCCCGTTTAATCGCCCATACACATCTTCGAAGCCGTCATTGGCCCCTGTCATCTACGGGTATGGTGCACCACAGTGCAATGACGCCGGTAATAGATAGCGGAATTTTTGAATATAGCATCTATCGCCACTCGCTGGACATCCAGGTGCGGTGCTAACGTGAAAATTTCATTCTCAGATGCCGATGAAGGGCAGTCAGAATGGGTTCATGAATCAAATGCCTAATGAAGAGACCAATTCGGAACAGTCGTTGAAGGGACACTCCTGGTAGCTCCTTGGTTCATCAGGACGGTCAGTTGCTAACAAGGTGCCCGTTTATTCGCCCGTACACATCTTCGAAGCCGTCATTGGCCCCTGTCATCTACGGGTATGGTGCACCACAGTGCAATGACGCCGGTAATAGATAGCGGAATTTTTGAATATAGCATCTATCGCCACTCGCTGGACATCCAGGTGCGGTGCTAACGTGAAAATTTCATTCTCAGATGCCGATGAACGGCAGTCAGAACGGGTACATGAATCAAATGCCTGCTGAAGAGACCAATTCGGAACGGTCGTTGAAGGGACGCTCCTGGTAGCTCCTTGGTTCATCAGGGTGGTCAGTTGCTAACAAGGTGCCCGTTTATTCGCCCGTACACATCTTCGAAGCCGTCATTGGCCCCTGTCATCTACGGGTATGGTGCACCACAGTGCAATGACGCCGGTTATAGATAGCGGAATTTTTGAATATAGCATCTATCGCCACTCGCTGGACATCCGGGTGCGGTGCTAACGTGAAAATTTCATTCTCAGATGCCGATGAACGGCAGTCAGAACGGGTTCATGAATCAAATGCCTGCTGAAGAGACCAATCGGAACGGTCGTTGAAGGGACGCTCCTGGTAACTCCTTGGTTCATCAGGGTGGTCAGTTGCTAACAAGGTGACCGTTTATTCGCCCGTACACATCTTCGAAGCCGTCATTGGCCCCTGTCATCTACGGGTATGGTGCACCACAGTGCAATGACGCCGGTTATAGGTAGCGGAACTTTTGAATCTAAGATATACTTCAAGCACGGCAGCCCCTGAAGGGTTTAGAAACGTAGTGGTTTCGGAAGTAGTTCCTCTCTTGGCCCGGAAACCGACGATCATGCGCTTTTGGACGTCAGATGAAATTCTGCGTTTCTGCATTACGACAATGATTGCACATTTTTTCGCGTGCCCCGTTATGCTTTATATACCCACCACTCGTAGTGCTACCACCTGTTGTCTCGGAGAGTTTATCGGAGGTTGACATCCAACATAGGCCGTGGTCACATTCCTGTGTGTCTGGACCGACTATAAGACGTACACTGGTGAATCAGAAGGTTACGACCACAGTTCGACTAGAGACTGAAGACCGCCTTGTGGGGATGAGGGCATGTGACGTGACAAGTAAAGTGTGTAACTGCATCAGAGAAAAATAATTCTAGTGACAATACAGGCTGGTAGTCTACTGACATAAGCGACTTTCACAAAGGGTTGATGGTAATGGTCCTGCGTCTAGAAACGAGTATCTCGGTATCTGCGAAGATGATCGGCTGTTCGCGTGCTACTGTAGTTAGCATCTGTGAAAAGTGGTAAAATCATAGGAAAACCTCGAGTAGCGGACAAAGTGTTGGACGTCCACGTCTCATCACAGAATCTGGAGGTTGAAGGTCTGTCTGCTCTGTAAAGCAGGAGGGTGACGACCTGTGCCACATCTAGCGACAGAGTACGAGTACAATGGTGGTGACGGCACAACTGCTTCGGAGCTTACCATTCAAGCACACTGTTGAACGTGGAGCTCCGCGGCCCCCATATCTTCCCGTTTTGACCCAACATCATCAGTTAAAATGACATTGGCACAGGAATACTGAGTTTGGACAGTGGATCAAGGTGTCACATCGGGTAAATCACGTTCCCTGTGTCCAGATATGTCTTTATACAGGTGAACAGTTTCTCGAAACATGCCCTGCACTGCAGACCAATGACCGATAGTGACATTCACCTGGGCTTCTATGGGATCGATGTCAGTAATCGATGCTAGCGTTACTGGTGTAGACTACGTGAACGTTATTTAGGACCGTCGAGATTCCTTTGCGATTGAATCCTCCCGAAAGCGATAGTACCTCATACCACTATAAATGTCAGTAGCCGGCCGCGGTGGTCTAGCGGTTCAGGCGCTCAGTCCGGAACCGCGCGACTGCTACGGTCGCAGGTTCGAATCCTGCCTCGGGCATGGATGTGTGTGATGTCCTTAGGTTAGTTAGGTTTAAGTAGTTCTAAGTTCTAGGGGACTGATGACCACAGCAGTTAAGTCCCATAGTGCTCAGAGCCATTTGAACCATTTGAAATGTCAGTAATCACAAAGTTACAGTGTTTTGCCGGGCATGAAAGTGAACTTTATGCGTCGGCTACCAAATTCACCGGCGTTTAATTTACTGGAATCGCGTGACCTTTGAGGAGACACCTGGTATCGAATACCTCCAGAAACTAAACAAGCACTTTTCTAGCCCATGCCATGTATAATCATCGCAGTATTGCGTTTCAGAGATGACATCCTGTTGTCCAGTTGCTCATAAAGTTGTTGCTCATAGTAGTTGTGTGACCTCAGTTTAGTTTTCAGTAAGGCTGCCAGGAGTTCCGCGGCTTTTCCCTGTGTAAGATGTACTGAATTGCTGGGTAACAAGTTCAGTGAATCTTGTTACATACATATGGTGATGCAGTTCTCAACTGAGAAATAGCCACACAGTAATGCGATAGAAATACTTCCTAGGTCAATCGTACAGAATAGCTCATTTTTTCACGAAGAAGAATTTGGTCAACTTCTGTTTAGATAATTTAATTGTCAAAAACACTTGTATATATGGTTACGATCGGGACCAAACTAATCTGAGGTAGTCATGTGAAACCGAACTCACGCTTTCATCCTGCGACATGCTGAATACACTGCTGTCAAGTCGGTCACCTGGATGCAGTATTTCTTCCTGATTTCATCATCAGTCAGTACAACACCAATGATTATAAACGGAGGTACGGGCATATGAGATATAGAACGAAATTTGAGACCGGCAGCAGATAGGAGACGACACATTACTTTTTCTGTAGCGTTATCAAATGAAGTGAAAGTTACTTCAGGTGCGCCACCAGAGAATGTGTTGGAATCCTTGCTGTTCGTGCTTTTTGTTGATGAACTCCCCGCAGTATTAACGGCAACTTCAGAAGATGATTGAGTTACCTCTCTAAATCCTGTGTCAACTGGAACAATCAATGGAATAGTTAACGAACTCATAAAAGAAAGTGCGAAGAAACAACCGGAATGAGTTGTATCAGGCAGTGGATGTAAATTCTAAATTTATGCATTTCTAAGTATATTTCATTCGCCTTTTAACAGCTGTTTCCAACAGAAGGTCTTAAATATAACGCATGTATCTTAAAACACTAACCCTAGATTGAGAAATGCATTAAATAAGTGGCCGAAAGCTCGAGATATTAATCTAAATTACAAAAAAGGAGTGGGGCAGTATGATCACTATTTCGATATCACCTACTGACTGCCATCATCTTCTTCGCTGACGTCCATTATGCAGTTCTAGTCTCGACTGCCCCTGTTCAGCTTATATCAGAGCTCTTCACCGTCCCTATTAACTGTTTTCCTCGTTCAATCTCCTAATTACGAATTTTATCTTTCCAGCTGAACCATCCATCGTCCTTCAGACAAATATTCCAGCACTATGTATCACAACACTTCACACGAATCACTTAAACAAGCCTTTCCCTAGATGTTTATACAATGTATATTGACAAACTTGAATAAAATTTTCCTATTCTCTTGCGATTATTGTTTCACTGCTTATTGTACACATTAAACGCTTGGAACTGTAGTTCTACAATACTTTTTTCAGTTATATGTCTTCCTTTTTCCAGGGTTATCAACATCTGTTTTCTCTTTCTTTCATTGACTAAGACACAGTTGTTCCTCAGTCCCTCCGAATTGCTACTGATTGTCTTTCGTTTATAATAGCGCAACATTTGAAAAACTTATGGTCTTGCTGTTCCCTCTCCAGCTACAACTTCTTACAGAAACAATTTATAACCACCGTTATTTAATATGACTTAATTTTTTGATAGTTCTTCTCTAATTCTTACTTATTTTAGTTGTGTCATGTGTAACTCGCATAATAAGCGTCTTAAGAATCGATACTAAATTTGTGCAGGATTTAAGGAAGCGTTGTTCTTTTACTCTGTAAAATGTTTTTTCCACATCCACAGTATTTCTGTAATTGCAGCATGTTCTTAGCATCAGTTTCCTTTCAATATGGCGCGATAATCGTTTCCGAGAAATCTTTACGTCATCGTAATCCCCAATAATGATTCTCCGTACTTTTGGAGTGTCGGGCTCGGCAGCCAGGTGCCAAGGTGCGAGACTGGAGGCCGTAAGGACTCTCGGTCGAATCCCAGTAAGACATCGCAATATTTCGGTCAGCCTTTACGCAAATCTTCACCTTTCAAGTATCTGAGGAAATATGAGCAAAGGCGTGTGATCGGATTCCACGTTAAACTGCAGTTCATCTGTCCCCTGTCAGGATTACTGGTGTGGATAGCCTTTTGAGTCCCAACAGTACGAAAAAATATGTAATTTTAACATAGTAAGCAAAGAATATAAGAATAAATGGGGAAAAAGTATAATTTTTGAAGGAGATGGTTTCAGTTTTGAATGAAATTTTAAAATTTTTCATAAATTTAACCTTTGTTGTCATAATAATAAATGATTACAATAGGAAATTGCCAAAAAGTAAACAATCAATTTTGTAAGGAGTTGGTTTCATTTCGAACGATTGGGACACAGTTTTCAACCACTCGTCATTTCATATGATTCATTTGAATGCAAATTTGCTTTTTCCCTGGACAGAGTTCCACATCTCGATGCTTCCATGAACCCATAAGGTCTAAAACAAATTAAAGTCCTGAATTACAAGCAAAAGTGGGACGAAAATGTAATGAACTTTGTATCCGAACTACATATTGCCCGTTTGGTTCATTTGCAAACCACTCATAAAAGCAGTTGTAAAAACTCGATGGACTTACTTTCTCCATCGATAACTTTCTCAATATGACCACTAGGGAAAAAATCGCAGTCAGGTAACACACTGTCCGCGCCGACTTCAGCTTTAAACGCTATGAGTGCAATTCGTAGAAGGAAGTTAGTGCAGAAATAGATGTCTCTGTCTTGCAACAGCATCGGTGGTTCATGCCAAAGGCGCTGGTACTTCGAAACAAAATTAATAAAATGTTCGTGTCAGACAGACACTACTGGTGTTCAAAAGACTAAGGACGCGCTAGTCACAGAAGTGGTGTGCAATTGAAACAACTTCCAAACGGGTGGCTGAAAATCCCTCTTTAGTGGTTCCAAGCCACTCATGCCACACGAATTTATTTATTTTACCAGTTTAGTTTCTACGTCTTCTACTTACTTTTCCGTTTTCAACTTCTTGATAGATGTCTCTGTCTCCCAAGTGAATCGGATATCCCAAGTTCCTTTCAGTAACTTTCTGATTCCATCTTCAACACTTATAGGCGATTCTTATCTCTATTAAATTCTTCGAAGTAACTACTCCACTGCTTAATAAACCATCGTATTTCTATAATTTCAGCTTCTCTCGTTGACATTGTTTCAGAGCTGCTCTTTTTAAGGTCCACTTGATTCACTTTGTGGTCATACCGTCCTCTCCTATATATGCCTTCTATCTCTGCACATTTACATCGACACCAGCATTCCTTTACTTTATCCACTATTTTCATAGATTTAACTATCGAGATTTCTGCACTTTTTTTCGAACTTCTTTCTCGTTATTTTTCAGTTTCTCCAGTAATCCTGCGGTAATCAATATGCTCTAAATTTTATCCTTAACTTTAAATGTAGTTGTTTTTCTGCTGCTTGCCGTATACAGGGTTCTAAGTTAACCCACTTTTTACAGAGCCAACTGTCACGTTCCGTAATCTAGTTGTTAACAAGTAATGTCATGTCCCAGTCCCCGTGTTAGTAAACACTACAAGAGAACCTAAATTCACTTCTTAGTATTTGTATAGCATTATACAGGAACGCATAGAAGAAATAATATTGTGATAATTATTAAAGGAGTGTACAGTATATAAATTACAATGAGGGGGAATTATATTAACTCACAATCATACAAACTGAATGAGGAAGAAAACGAGGAAGTCGATAGATAGGGCCTCACCCAGCAGCGCTAAATCACAAATTCGAGATCAGAGAAAGTGTACATGAGGTTTATAATCGCATCAGTGCAGAACAAATGCAGGCTAATAGCAAAAAAGGCAGCGCGATGTTGAACAATAATTTACGGCAATATTACAGAGTGGCCAGCTGCGCTGGGCACTCTGGAGCCGAGGGCCTGATAAATATTGTGACAGCGCTCGGCGGGCCGTGTTTAATGCCAGCCCTCCAGGGCTTCATTCGGCAGGCAATTGTTTCCGAGCCGAACGCCGCCCTGCCGTCCGGCCGCCTGTTTACTCGCAGGCAGCACAGTGGGTGGGTGGAGGGGGGAGGGGCGGTGGCTAGAGGTGGTGGAGGAGGGCCGGGGGGGGGGAGGTTGCCTCGTGCTCGCTGCCGATACGCCAGTGGCACAGCCCAAGATTGCTGCCGGCAATGAATTTCACTTCGCGGCCGTCGCAGCACAGCGAGTCTCTGCATCACATATGATCTCTTCAGTTTCGAGTGTCTTTATCTTCATTCACGGAGGACAACGTGAAACATTCAGTTTACAGTTAGACTGGTGCTGGAATGACACTTTTTAATGAACATGACAGAAGATGGCGGAAAAGGGCACAAATGACGTATGTTGCGCTGTGTTCGATTTATCAAACTGAGACAGGTGTTGCAACTCTGCCTTAAGGATAACATCAAAAGCATTTTAAAAAAAATGGTTCAAATGGCTCCAAGTGCTATGGGACTTAACATCTGAGGTCATGAGTCCCCTGGACTTAGAACTACTTAAACCTGACTAATCTAAGAACAACACACACAGCTATGCCCGAGGCAGGATTCGAAGCTGCGACCGTAGCAGCAGCGCGGTTCTAGACTCAAGCGCCTAGAACCTCTCAACCACAGCGGCCAGCAAGCATTTTCCGTCGAGATAAATATACACGTATATACACGCGGTTTCTGTTTTTTCAGACACGTGCGGCGAAACGGACACCACGCATATACACTGAGGTCACAAAAGTCACTGCATAGCGATATCCACATACACAGCTGATGGAAGTATCGCGTTCACAAGGTATAAAAGGGCAGTGCATTGGCGAGGCTGTCATTTGCGGTCAAGTGACTCATATGGAAAAGTTGTGGATGTGATTGTGGCCAAACGACAGGGATTAACACTCTGAACGCGGAGTGGTAGCTGGAGCTAGACGCATAGGGCATTTCATTTCTGAAATCACCAGGGAAGTCAGTATTATGACAACGTTGTGGCCTCCACTTAACGTCCGAGACCAGCGCCACTTGCGTATGGCTGCCAGTGCAAGCAGACAAGAAATGTTACCTGAAATAATGCAGAAATAAATGTGGAACGTACGACTAATGTATCCCTTAGGACAGTGAGGAAAAATTTGGTATTAATGGACTACGACAGCAGGCGAACGACGCGTGTGCCTTTTTGTGGTGTCACCGCCAACCACCACACTTGCTAGGTGGTAGCCTTTAAATCGGCCGCGGTCCGCTAGTATACATCGGACCCGCGTGTCGCCACTGTCAGTGATTGCAGACCGAGCGCCGCCACACGGCAGGTCTAGAGAGACTTCCTAGCACTCGCCCCAGTTGTACAGCCGACTTTGCTAGAGATGGTTCTCTGACAAATTACGCTCTCATTTGCCGAGACGATAGTTAGCATAGCCTTCAGCTACGTCATTTGCTACGACCTAGCAAGGCACCATTATCATTTGCTATTTATCTTGTGATGCATGTACCGTCAGACCGATGTTCACCAATTATGGATTAAAGTTAAGTATTCCAGAAGCTACGTACTTTTCTTCCTACTATAAACTCCTGTTACTGTTCCAGACCTCACGCCAGCCTGCGTGAGATTAGACGCGTGCCTTTCGGCTACCAATCATAGTGGCTTGGCTGTCTTGCCAAGTCACAACACACATCACAACCACATCACTCCTGGGCTCGTGCCCATATCGATTGGACCCTACACGATCAGAAGACCGTGGCCTGGTCAGATGAGTACCGATTTCCGTTGGTAAGAGGTGATGGTACCATTCGTGTGTGGTGCAGACTACTCATTAAGGCCCTTTGCAAACTCCATAATTTTAATGGAATGGAACGGAATGGGTGCTCTAGTCCAACTGAACCGATCATTGACTGGAAATGGTTACGTTCGGCTACTCTGAGACCATTTGCAGCCATTCACGCTTGCAATCATGGTTTTCTGCTCGTTTTCGTTTAGGTCGGGTAAACACTGAGGAGAACCCAAGAAGTGGAAGGTCATTAACTGCAACCGAATACACATTTTTAACGAAATTTTTTAGAGGGGATTGACGAAACATGTCAGGAACTTGTATGTGAAGCAAGAATGGATGTCATTTCAGTTTTCAGTACCATAACTGAAATGTTGAAAATGAGAAATGTTGCTGCCAGACAGGTTTCCCGTTTTATGAGTGAACTTTGTATGCCTGAAAAAATACCACCGCCAATAATTAAAGATGAAACTGGTTGTGACAATAGCATATGACGTGAATGGAGTCACAGCTAAAATAGAGCGCTCCGGGGGACACCTGTAAAAGTGGCACACTACACGCTATTACGCGACTGGCGCTAAATCTGAATAGACAGCTTCTTTATGTCGCACATCTTCTTGGTGATGAGATTCTTTCCGTTCGTGTATATACGTTCCATACAATGAAATTTTAAAATGGGCTGATGTTACAATGTGATGCAAGAAAATTCTTTGGTGGTACGGGGAGTCAGTCAGTAGCTGTTTGTAATGAAGACGATTAAGTGAACACTTCCGAGTATGAGATTTACACTGTAAGATGGGATATAGAGCACTATATATTCGAGTTAACGTAAAATGTTCTTATAAAAAACACTGATGAATCAAAAAATTTTCACAAATGCTCACGTCGAGAATAAATACTGCCTAGTAAGGAAACGGCAAGAAAGGTGTCTAGAATAATTCTTCTATTGCGCAGTGAATAACGTACACTCTTTGAAAAGTAAGTACCGGTGACTGCTTCAGATGTGAAGATTTGACACAGTGATCGAACAGTACACATCGTGAATCAAGCTACTCAGTCCTTCCCAAACACGAAGAAGACGTCGTTTCAGCGGCACCGAAATTAAGCCTTCGGGTATTCGTGATATAATGCTTGAGACAGGAGACAGTTGTACAACGCTTCAGCTAACGTTCAGTCTCAGAAAATGGATGCCTACATCTCTTATGTAACGAGATGTTGCACAACAGAAAACTGATTAGGAGCAGGAATAAAATTTTATTAGAACCGCCTGGGACGACGCTAAGCGAAACAAGTCTGCCGGGTACGCAACGTCGGCACAACCAACGTCAACACTCGGAAGATCCGAAGTACGTACGTAACAGGGTGCTTGTACAAGGTCCGGCAGAAAAACCTCCCCTTTAAGGAAAGCTAATAAAAACAAAACCAAATAAGGTAGAACAATTTTATTTATACTAAATAAAAGCACATATTATGCCATTTTAGAAAATACTCTTATGGTCTTGCTTTTTAAATAAACCATCCCTTAAATGGCTTCCTGCACTGTCGACACACTGATTGAGTCTTTCCCTGAAGTTATTCATTACTCTTTGAGTCATTTCAGGTGGAATAGCTTCAACCTCTTGTGTAATTGCTTCTTTCAGGGCTCGTAAAGATTGTGGACGTTGTTCATAAACTTTTGCTTTTAAATAGCCCCAAAGAAAGAAATCACAGGGCGTTAAGTCCGGCGATCGTGGGGGCCAGCCAATGTCTCCACGCAACGAGATCACATGTCCAGGAAACATTTTCTTCACCAATGCCAGTGACTGCCGCGCTGTGTGGGTTGTAGCACCATATTGCTGGAACCACACGTTCTCTATTTCACCAAAAAGCTCCCTTAGTTGCGGTTGGAGAAAGTCGCGGAGCATGGCACAATAGCGTTCACTGTTGACGGTTAAATTCCTGTCATTTTCTTCGAAAAAGTAAGAACCGATCAGTCCGGAATTGTAAACAGCACACCATACTGTTACTTTAGGGCTATGAAGTGGTCGTTGATGAAGTTCTTGGGGATTGTGTTCACACCAGTACCTGCAATTTTGGCTGTTCACTGTTCCGGCAACGTGAAAGTGTGCTTCATCAGAAAAAATCACAATATCGTTGGGACGAATGTTCCGAAGAAGGTCTTGGCACAAACTTACATGGACACCACAGTCTCGTTCACTCAGTTCCTGCTTAGTTACAAGTTTGTAAGGATGCATTTTAAGATCTCGATGCAAGATTCTTCTCACACTTCGATCAGATATCCGTAATGCTGCCGCATGCTTTTTAGCGGATCGTCGAGGAGATTGTTGAACTGAAGCTCTAACTGCATCAACATTTCCGGGGCCTGTTGCAGTCCGTGGTCGTCCAGGTGGTTTCCTTTTTAATGCGGAACCTGTCTCACGAAAGTTAGCAACCCAATAATAAATTGTTTTCTTATCGGGAACAGGGTCCCGTCGTCCGAGCGCAAAGCGAACGCGAAAAGCACGTTGAGTATTAATAGGCGATTCGCCATTTTGAATAAAATCTTCCACTACGAAGGCACGATGTTCACCAGACCACGTCATGGCGTACACTGAAAACGGCACGTAGGCAGCTACTTAACGACGCGCCCCCCACCACTCTGCTCCTTCTACTGTCCGCTGCACGTTACTTTGTAATCGGGGAGTTTTTTATGCCGGACCCTGTAGTATGTGAGACAGGATGCCTTCACCCTTGATACAGCACTCAAACAACAGTGGCGAGAACACACAGCCCCCTTGTGTAACGAGGCTACATGTAGTACCTCCACCTGGGATGAGAAGAACGCCATTGAGACTGAACACTTTGCATAAAGCGATGAAATTGAACATTAGGCCAGCCAAGAGCGTTGACAGACCCAGAAATCGGAAACATATTGGGTCACTCGTATGGGGTGAATCACGTCCAAAACTGCTACAAAACCTTCACTCTCCTTCCACTCACTCTGAGAGTTAGACCATTCCATCTTCATCACGGATACCTACTGAAGGTGAGCTCTACAAGTTGCAGGCTGCCCTAGTTGACACAATGAAGTGTATGCCTTTCAGACCACTGCTACGAAACCACAAGCGTGTGGAGGGAAATTCAACACTGCGAGGTGCTCTCCCGCGAGTCACAACTGACTGAAGATCAGCGTCGGGCCAATCTTCCGTTAATGGAGATCTGGTTTGCCAGTCTACGAGCTGTACTGCTTGGAGCAGGGCACTTGAGCAGTAGAAGTACAGCCTTACCAGCTATATGATGGGACCGCGTCCCAGACTGTCTCTTGTCAAACCTTGAGTCTTCCGCCTACATCACATCTCAACAACCGACGAAAGAGCCATGAGATTTCTGAAGCCAAGACTTTGTGCATCTTCCACACGACGAGAGCGCTGAGCTTCCGACAGAGCCCACAGCCCAGCTGGGCCACAGCGATGGGCTGGCCGCCCCACCCTCCTACGTCGGGACGTCCGACACTGCCAGACGCTGCACCTGCAAAATCTCCGACGGGCGGTGACGCCTACCTGTAACACGGCAACTGCTGGCCAGCGGCGATGGCAACTGAGAGTGGATGTAAAACCCTTGCTAAAAATGACTGAATGACGTCCTACTAGCGCCGCAGCGTTCCACAGGAGTCCACTGACGGACCTCCGCTCGTCTATCCCCCACTCACATGGGTGACAGACTCCTACAGAAACAACTATAGGTACACTGATCAACCAAAACATTATGACCACCTGCTCAGTAGCGTGTTGACTTATCTTGGAAACCGTAGCATGATTTCGGCATGTCTTTGGCAAGTTTCCGCTGACGCGTCACGCGAGATGTCTACTTGCAGGTCATGTTATTCCTATACATTACTGGTCTGTGGTAAGTTCGGATCAGTCGAATTTTGGTGCGCAAGACAGCACTGGGAGTTTGGTACCATGCTCCTCAAACCAATGTAGCACAATTATGGCCTTGTAAGCCGGACAACTAACATACTGGAGCACTTTAGGGCAGGTGTTAAAATATCGATATATCGATATTTTGTCCAAGAAGTATCATTATGTGTTGGTGACCCTTTTCATCGGCAGATCTATGTCCTAATATCGAACTGTCAATATCGACTGCCTATACTCTATTTTGTATTTTTTCCGAAATTATCGATAATTTTACATTCACTGTGTGGAGTTTTCATATTCTCTAAGCTTCCATCACATCCAGTCTTCCTATTTGACTGTACGAAGCAAGTATAGATGGCGCGAAAATGAACCCCGGTAGAACTGTGGGGTGGCGGTTGAATCGAATAAGCTATACGATGTGAAGCAATAGCATACCAGTTGCGTTAAAAAACAATTTTTGACGAAACTAGTCTGCTATTACTTCACATAGGCATTCTTAAAAAATAGTTGCTGCAAACTGATGAACAAAAAATCTAAAAGACAAGATTGGTCTTTGTGATGGGCGGAGACGTGCGAGGGGAAATGATGACGTAATCGTCGCTCGGCGCTACCAACATGAACTGCAACGTTTTACTTCACCACGCAATTTTGACACTGCAGCTGCTAGGTCGCTGGCGTTTGCAGAAATGGGGAAAAAAACTGTAACTCGACATGAAGTGTCCCAGACAAATCCGATGTGTGACGAAACCGAACGACGGTCCCGCCGGACACCTTTTATTGTGCCACCCGCCTGCAGTTACCGTTGTTAACAAAGTAGTTATCGTCAAAAGTGAACAAGCACGTTTCCCTTTCATTTCTTGGATAAGCAGACTGCTAGCTTGTTGATGTACAGAATATCTAATAATAAATCAATACTTAAATAGACAGCTCTAAAACCGGCAGTATATTTACAATGGGCAGCCGATATTGTTTTTTGGCCGGTACGTCTATATCTCCGCCGTCAATTAATCGATAATTTTACATATGTCGAGGAGCAAAAATGGTACTTTTAAATATAAATGTACTACATTCACGATATTTTTAAAAATATCAACACTCCCACAGCGTACCATCGCTGTCTGGCCGGACACAAGTAGTCACCAAAAATCACCAGGTCTACTGCTGTGTTGCGTCCTTCGATGACTACCACAAGATCCACCAAAGTCCAGCACAGCCCCCCAACTAACTACTGCCCCCATCATTCCTCAACCATGGCGCGATGTGTGTTTCGACCAACCTGTCACCTGGATGACGACACATGGCTCTGAGCACTATGGGACTCAACATCTTAGGTCATCAGTCCCCTAGAACTTAGAACTAATTAAACCTAACTAACCTAAGGACATCACACACACACCCATGGCCGAGGCAGGATTCGAACCTGCGACCGTAGCAGTCCCGCGGTTCCGGACTGCAGCGCCAGAACCGCTAGACCACCGCATGACGACACATCCGGAAACGACCATTACAACAGTCCGGTGCAACAAGAAATCTGATTCATTTGAGCAGGTGACACATCTCCGCTATCCAAATTAAAATAATGAATATCACGTGCCCATTTCAATCGCAACTGACGATGCTGTTGGATCAACGTTGGACCACGTAGGGTTCGTCTGCTGCGGAGTCTCATGTTCAACGATGTGCCGTGAAAGCTGTGCTCGTAAACACTGGTGCTTGGGACTGGTCTGCGACCTCTACGTCTACGGAGCGGACGAGCCTTCGACCTCCGAGGCGTGGACGTCCAGTGGTTCACCATCCCCCTCAGACACTTTGCCATCAGATATCTTCACTGATACTTCACCTCAAGCGAAAAACGCGACGAAGGTACAGTATAATGTGCAAAGTTGAATTCTGAATTATTTATTTGACATTGACTTTGTGGCTTCTTTCTGATGGTTACTGCTGGTCAGGAAGTTCTGGTGCACCTCACACGGTTTGGTATTCGCCTTCTTGTTGGCAGAACACACAATTACCGTTTCCAGGTCAATTAATTTGAACGATTCTTTACAGGAACACACAGCCGCGACAACGACTGTGTACACGTGAATTATGGAACGTCGTGCACACAATGGAGGAAACTGCAGCTGAGCGTATTTCTAAATAGGAAGGACTAACTTTCAGTACAAGATTTGTTACTTTACTTCACTTGTAACACCCATACCAAAGATATTTACGGGACATTGTAGTTAATGAACAAGTACGGACTCACAGGCAATTATATCTGAATTAAGTACTCGAGAAGTACAGGACATCCATTAGCTCAAAGATCGACTGTACAGTGCCCGCCTTCTTGAGGGTGGGCAGATATCGAGCGGGGCGACTAGCAGAGAAGCCCAACTTCGGAGAACACTGCTGTATTATGGAACCCGTTGCGGAATTCTTGAGCGCCTTCTTCCGCAGGAATTTGCATCTACGGAAGTTTGCTCGCTTCGGGAAGGAGATGGAAGAAGGGTGCGAGAGGTTTGGGGGGAGGGGAGGGAGGGAAGCAGAGAGAGGGAGAGAGAGAGAGATAGAGATAGAGAGAGAGAGAGAGAGAGAAAGAGAGACAGAGAGATAGTACTAGAATGTAACGGCACGAAAAGTGACCAATTGATCATTCCAGTATGGTCCATCACTTACTGGCCCTTTTGGTAGCAGAAGCGTTAATACGTACAACTGACGGGGAATTTTACAAAGCATGGAGTAGGCCAGTTTGTTAGGGGCTTACTTCTAACCTATCGTCTTGCGGAACCTCCGAACAAATACTGTCGTGACGAGCGAAAACACAAGATGAGAAGTAATCAATCAGGTGACAGATTCATGACCTTTTGATAAGAAACGAACTGCTACTGTATCCATAATTTGCGTATCAATTTTATTTCGAAGTACCGAAAAGTTCAACTGTAAACTGAAGCAAGGAAGGAAACCTTGCAACAATATTATCTTACAAAACAGTTAACACTGTGCTGTCTGTGATAATGTTACTTATTCTGCACCGGTTTAGATTTTCAACCATCATCAACGGGAACTGTTCGATATACAAAAGAGGACAATGTGAAAACCCGAAACGAAATAAGATCGAAACAGGAACAGCAGTTAAATCAGTGGAAACACAAAAATTATCGCAGATTCATTACATGTCATGCATGCTTTCATGTACGTTACTACGGAAAACCGTAATTTTCAATAAGTATGGAAAATTGTAGGAAGACTACAGATGGCCCATGGACAAAAGGACTACATGTGTTGTATAGCAATACAGGTCAAAGAAATTCGAAGTCAAAGATGACATTTTTGATCAAGTCCAAATAAGTTACCATTAAACACTTCTGTGTTAATTAGATTACAAAAGTGAAGTATTAACTAGTCTACACTTGATTAATATTTCACAGAACATGAATAAAGTGAACACGAAGAAAGAATAACAGGATTGAAGAATCGAAGAGTATATAATATCTTACAATCCAGTCAAAAATTTAAGCATGTAAAATACAAGCTACAGAGCAGTCCATGAAATCACAATCAGTCACGCCATTTCTGATCAAGCAATAACAGACGAAAATACACATTAAAGTAAATTAATATTATGGAAATACACTTATTAGGAGTGATAATAAAGGAAAGGAATGTAGAACATGTAGCTGTAAAACATCTAAAGTTTTATGCACCTGGTACAGTTTAATCTTATACCTTAACATGGTATACATCTAAAGTGTTACACATTAGTTAGAAGAATAAGTCATCCGATGTCTATAAAATCAGAAAATGTAACTGAAATTCCATTTATCATACAGATAAAAATTGAAAAGTGAAATTAAATCGTGTGTGTGAAAGGCATCTAAAATGTTACACATCAGTTAGAAGAATATGTCACACAATGTCTACACGATCATAAAATGTAACAAATTCCATTTATCATACAAATTACATATAAGAGGTAAATAATGATAAAATTCAAAGGAAAAGAAGTATGTTTTAAAAAACAAAAGTGGGTAATGAAAAGGGGGGGGGGGGGGGGGAAGGTGCAGAAGTGAGGTGAGGACACAGATGAAATGAAAAATGGGGGCCTAATTGAGGGGAGTTTTAATGTAAGGAGGTCCACTCAATTGATACATGCTGTTGGCCAGCGCCTATACAAGATGTGCAGCTTATTATAATAATTTTCTACAAACAGAGAAATCTGGGCCAGATTTCGGCTGCCGTTATTTTGAGAGAAATGACTCATTTGATCAAGATGGCGTGACGGTTAAGAAAGTTTGATTTCGTGCAGAGCATTGTCTTGTTTGAGACTCGCAAATTGTTTCACGAAAGCTCGGTGTTCTGACGCATGTATCAGCAATGGAGCAGTAAATGTCTGCTGCAAAAAGCAAGCGGCCGATTCCGTTGGCCGGCCGGTGACATCTAGCTGCTGGAGTGGCCAGGTTAGCACCAGCCTGATTTTTGAAGGCGTGGGTATACGAGTGAGAAGCGATTATCATGTCCAACAGACCAACCGATTCTGGAAGATCTTTATGGGAAGACCAGTAGCTGCTGTCTCGGTCGCGACCTCGTCTTCGCTGTATGAACTCGCCGTCAGGATGCTGCAACTTTTAACTGTTCATTACTTTGGGCGGACTTTAGCAACGTCGTTCGGATGCGGTGGCTATGCCGGCCGCCTGGTGACTGCGAAGACTTGGCGATACAATGGGAGAGGAGCAGGGCTACTCGTGCAGTGAAGTTCATCTGAATCTGCCTGCCACCTTTGCTTGCCGAAACCTGGATATCATAGATCAGTGTTCCCTTTCTGATGCGCTCCCTGTTAAGTTTGTGCAGTTCTACTTCAAAGCTCATTCTCTATTAATGTTTTGTGACTGTGCGAATGTCAGTGAAAGGTGCACTTTGTTAAATGACACTCTGTCAATTCCAATTTCAGATTATATTTCTGTATTATATTTTCTAAATCTTTTATTTATTTGTGTCGCGATTTCGACAACCTTTCACTATTATCCGAACGAATCACTGGCCCATTCCATCTAGAGCAGCAGTCAACCCCTTTCACGGTCCGATACTGGGTGGGAAATGAATCTGAAATTCAGACCGCCTATCAACACCTACTGTGCCGCGTAGCTGGGGCAAGTTCATCTACGCCTCCTGGGCTCCTGGGATACGAGCTTCCGCCCAGACAGTTTAGCTGCCGCAGTGCACCCTGTCGTACCACTAGAATAAGGCTTCTGAGTTCTGTTTATATACGTATGTTTTATATACGTATGTTTATATACGTATGGTCTTAGAAGAAAGATTAAGGAAAGGCAAACCTACGTTTCTAGCATTTGTAGACTTAGAGAAAGCTTTTGACAATGTTGACTAGAATACTCTCTTTCAAATTCTAAAGGTGGCAGGGGTAAAATACAGGGAGCGAAAGGCTATTTACAATTTGTACAGAAACCAGATGGCAGTTATAAGAGTCGAGGGACATGAAACGGAAGCAGTGGTTGGCAAGGAAATCAGACAGGGTTGTAGCCTCTCCCCGATTTCGTTCAATCTGTATATTGAGCAAGCAGTAAAGGAAACAAGAGAAAAATTCGGAGTAGGTATTAAAATCCATGGAGAAGAAATTAAAACTTTGAGGTTCGCCGATGACATTGTAATTCTGTCAGAGACAGCAAAGGACTTAGAAGAGCAGTTGAACGGAATGGATGGTGTCTTGAAGGGAGGATATAAGATGAACATCAACAAAAGCAAAACGAGGATAATGGAATGTAGTCGAATTAAGTCGGGTGATGCTGAGGGAATTAGATTAGGAAATGAGACACTTAAAGTAGTAAAGGAGTTTTGCTATTTGGGGAGCAAAATAACTGATGATGGTCGAAGTAGAGAGGATATAAAATGTAGACTGGCAATGGCAAGGAAAGCGTTTCTGAAGAAGAGAAATTTGTTTACACCGAGTATAGATTTAAGTGTCAGGAAGTCATTTCTGAAAGTATTTGTATGGAGTGTAGCCATGTATGGAAGTGAAACATGGACGGTAAATTGTTTTGACAAGAAGAGAATAGAAGCTTTCGAAATGTGGTGCTACAGAAGAATGCTGAAGATTAGATGGGTAGATCACGTAACTAATAAGGAGGTATTGAATGGGATTGGGGAGAGAAGTTTGTGGCCAAACTTGACTAGAAGAAGGGATCGATTGGTAGGACATGTTCTGAGGCATCAAGGGATCACCAATTTAGCATCGGAGGGCAGCGTGGAGGGTAAAAATCGTAGGGGGAGACCAAGAGATGAATACACTAAGCAGATTCAGAAGGATGTAGGTTGCAGTAGGTACTGCGAGATGAAGAAGCTTGCACAGGATAGCGTAGCATGGAGAGTTGCATCAAACCAGTCTCAGGACTGAAGACCACAACAACACAACAACACGTATGGTCCCTTGAAAAGATGCATATGTTCCTGAATTTACTGTTGCGCTGACAGCTATGATAAATGTCCAGGGTGTCCAAAACCCTTGGGACAAAAACTGTACAACTGTTTGTAGTTCGAAACGGAGTACTTTGGGTACCATAAATATACGAATAAATAGGGTGTCACAAAACGATACCTATAAACTTCGAGGAGCTGTAAACGGTATCTTGAGAAAAAAAATTAGGAATAGCAAACCGTTTCCTGAAACGACATCCAACGACGCTACAGAGCGTCGAAGATATACGCCCTGGCGCCTGCTGCCTGGCCACGCCTTCGGCAACAAAAGTTACCTTGTACGCTGACGGACCGGACCGTAAGCGGAAGGTCTCGCAACGTTGTTCGCTGTTCATTGATAGCGACTGAATGCTGCAATTGCCTGTGGAGAAGGTAGAGCAAGCTGCTGCTGTGTACAAGGGAATTACGTCCTACGAATGTGAGGCTCTGTAGCCTCGGTGGGTGACGGTGTCGGACACGGGTTTCCATCTGCAGTTTATTTATCTCCGAAGAACACAGGAGATTGTCGAGTGTTCCAGTTAAGTGCTGTATAACTTATTAAACTTATTTGGCATATTTTCTTAATTCTTCAGGTACAGAATTTTATGGTGAGTAAAATGCTGTAGTCTGTTCCACAAGAAAGTGTACGCCGTTATCTGTATGAACTAGAACAATTGTAACTGTACTTTTACATAAAAATAAATGTTATTACTATTTGCGCAATCACCTAATAGTTTATCCAATCGTCGCCGTTATCGATTATAGCTTGGCACCTTACTGACATGCTTTTCACGCGATTTTCTGCATATTCTCTCGGTAACCATATCCATATCGTCCTGATCTGATATGACAGCTGCTTCAAAACATATATTGGCTTTCCTTTAAGCTTCATCTTAATATACGAACAAACATTTGCGATAGGATTTGCATCCGAAGACATTGCAGGCAAATCCATTGTGGACGCCGCATTCTCTTGTTTACACAGAGACGGTGTTGGTGGTAAGTTCCTGCTGAGGTTGCGCTCCCTAGGCTTACAGACTACTTAATCTAACTTAAACTGACTTACGTTAAGGATAACACACACATCGATGCCCGAGGGAGGTCTCGAACCTCCGACGGGGGCAGCAGCGCGAATCGTGGCAAGGCGCCTGAGACAACGCGGCTACAGAGGTGGCTACGATGTTTCGGACCATTATCCTCTTTAAGTACTCCGTTTTCCTCTTCTTTCGAACCAAACAGCTTCTTAACAGACCTCACCTCAGAAGGCAGTTTTGATAAATATTGCACTTTCTGCACTACCTCGTAACGCTACAGACATTTCGTACTCATTTTAAACTGAAATCAATAAAATATTCAATTCACACGCTGTTTATCTATACACTGTGTGAAAGCGCATTGAGTACAGATTCGAGACCACTACCAGAGATGTTGCTGCGGACGTTACATTTAAAATTATGGCGTACACTTTCTTGTGGAACAGACTGTACGTACTATTAGAAATAATACCATAACATGTGGACAGTTAAGCCATACACTCTCGGTCGCGCACCATCTTGTACCTGAAACAGAAGCAGCTCTTTTACCATGGCTCTTTCGATACTTGCAAATGGACTGAGTTTGTTTAATGTCTTAATTTTACCTGTCTATAAAGTGGAAGTCGGCGTCAGCGCTGAACAGCATCTATTATAAAAGTTTTTAGTTTGTAACTGAATATTGATAATGGTTTTGCTCAATTTGATTAACTGTCTCATCATTGGTGTCTCATAGAATAATAATTAATAGGTAGACGATTAAATGCAGTACTGAGAAGATTCTCTCGATTGCAACGGTTTTAAATTTCAGTATGGTACTTCTTCCTGGATACATGACGCCGTTGTACCTTGAGACACGTTTTCACATTTGAAAAACGTTAATCTGTTGCAGTAATTTTTTTCAATTTCAGAAAAAGATTGCGGCAAATAAGTGAGTGCCATCATTTAAAAATGGAGTAATAAAGGCATTATGCTTCTATTACAAGCCTGGCTGTAGGCCCAAGAGCAAGAAGCAGAAAACTCTCTTCTATACTGTATACTTCGGAAACAGTAACCGCCAACCCACTTCCCCCCCCCCCCCCCCCCAGCCCTGTTCAGTACACGATTCTTTGCATAATCTGGCTCCCACGAATAAAACCGCTTCAAACTTCTGATGACTTCACGAATGTTTACTTTTCATTATGTCATGCGGTTGCAAGAGAGAAAAAGTTTGAGAATATGTTGAAAGTTTTTTGGAAACGCTCTACCAAACACTGAATGAGTATATTCTGAGTAGTTTCCGTGATGTGAGTTTCGGTACCTCAAAGCATATACGCAGTTTCTAGCTTTTACACTTCACTTGCTGTGTCCAAACTTCAGATTAAGATTGCATCTCTTAGTGATTAGATTATGAGATTTTAAACTTTTTAGATTCAATCGATAATTGTATGAAATTAGCTGACAAACACGGCACTGCTCGAGTATTCGTTTTGCCAATTGTCATCGAAAAAAAAAACAAAAAAATGAAGTATGTTTGTAGTGTAATATAATTTCCATGTATTCATGAAATTTTGTTTGAGATTGTCACACAGTCGTGCAAAGAAATATGCACAATTTACAAATGTATGAGTACAGTACCCCTGACTTTCTATAAGGTGGGCGGTGTTGCTTCGCGTGTCATCAAAGCGAGTTTTTAAACGCAACGCCACTTCATAGTCCCATAGACAGCTATTGTTTGGTCTTCGCAGTTGATGGCTGTCGAAAGTGTTGCTGGGTGTCAGGAGTTTCCTTATGTTGATTCGACTATAGGCGTGTGGTAGCAGTGAAGAATAAATGTATCTTTATGATGTCATATCTCTTGAAATATGTACCGTACAATGATACATTTCTGTAGGTGCATTCAGCTACATATGTGGATACTGTCTGAAAAACGTGTTGCGAATGGAATTAGTAGCAAAGAATTAATAAATTTAAACGTCATGCACTATGCGGCAGTTTTGTACGCATCTCAGTGTTTATGATGTCATCTCTCGAACTATGAGTGCTACCATGATATAATTCTGTACCTGAATTTAGCAGCATTTCTCGATAATGTCTGCGAAATTTATTGCGAACAGAGTTAGTTGCACAGACGCAATACATTTAAACGTCATCTATGGTGCTGCATTTTTCACGCATCTCATTGTTTTTCATGTCATATCTCTTGAACACTGACAGACAGGTAATTCTTACCACCGCAACGATTGCTGCCTGTCATAAGGGATAAGAGTGCCATGTTTTGTTGAATTTGGTGCGGTGGTTTAGGAGATGTGGAACACATTCAAACATACATTTTCGTAATATGTATGGATACTGATAATTTTTGGTTACCCTGCAAGCTGTTAAATAGGGAACCTGCAAGTGTGACTGGGTGACATAAGCAACACCTTGAGTGCGAGGTCTCAAAAGGCGAATGATGTTTCCGGCATTCGATGCCCACATATTCTCTACCGTGCAATATAAATATCGGCTGCTAATGGAAAGAGGGGCGGGACTGGTGGTATCCAATGGTGAGCACAGAATGAGGCTAAGTAGTGTAGATCAACTGCTCAGTCGACGAACAACTCGTATCAGTGTTACAGTGATACAAAGCAGAGCAATCGCAACGAGAAGCAAACATTGATTATACCTACTGCAACAACTGCTGTTCAAGTTGATATTTCGTCGTATAGGAACCGAAGGAATTTCGCAGTGTGAGGAAGAAGTGGCAGATGAATTAGCGTTTCTGCAAGATGAGTCAGGGGAATGTATAGCGTCGTATACGTTCGACTATGCTTGCAATGTACGTGAGCAGTACAATGGTGACGGTACGTGCTTAAAAACTGAAAGTGATACTGAAAAAGGTGTCGAGCTGTGTAGTCAATCGTCCTTGTCGGACAGGCGGCAAGTCTCCAGTGAAACGTAGTAAAAGGCAATGGTTGCCCAAAGTAAGTTCTGATGGTTCGCCAAATAGAAACCACTGTGAAAAACCGATGAAGCTTTTCACAGGGGTGTTGGGCAGTGTCTCTAGTATGCCCATCCATCGCGTCACGTCATTCTTTTCAGTTCTGAGTTCACAGTGAGCGAGTAAAGATGCATAGGAAATAGTGTCTCCCGCCCAGTATTAAGGCCTGGTGAGAGATTTCATGCAGCCTACATAGCACAACTGTCATGTGGTTCCTTCTTCATGACAATTATCGGCAGGGGCAATAAAGACGCTCCTGCAGCGTTTTCGATGGAAAGTATTTGATCACCCACAATACAGCCCGTAACAGGCTGCTCCTAAGTTTCACCTCTACTGACATGAACCGCTGGCTTTAAGGGGTTCCGGAACGCCCTATACTTGCAATGTTAAAATAACGCTTATAAATTACATCTTTCCTCACAAAATATTTGAGGTAGGAAGTTGAACTTTTTACAGATTATTTATTGGAATATGGGCTACAACTTAACACAAGGATTTTACAAAATTTTAGTTCAGTTATTAAAGAGGATTTTTTTTTCAATTGTGATGAAAATTCACAACATTTTTTTGCAATTTTTTATTTATATATTCAAAAATATACAGTTTTTTGGAAAAAAGCTGTGTTAAATTATGCAGAAGGTACTGTGTAACATTTACTGAAAGTTTGAAACAAATATGTTTGGAAGATCCTTAGAAAACATGTAATTAGTATGAGAAAATAAAAGTTTTGGGAATCGAGCGACAAAGGTTGGATTAACTTTTTAGTGCATTCCAGGTCCATAGGATGGATTATCTTCATCCGCTGCAAACTCCTCCTCCAGCTTCCTCTTGTTCCTCCTCCTGTTTGCTCTTGCTTGTATTTCTAGACTCTTTACAGCCCTGTCTGCAGCCCGAAGGCGTTCCTTGTCTAAAGCAAGCATCGCTCGTACCATGTTAGAACCTATCTTCATTCCCATATTTCTAAATACCTTGCACCTTACAATGTTGCCATCATTGAAGGTCGCAACAGCATCATACACACCAAAGTGAAGTGTTTCTATTCCAACAAATACAGTCTTGGGGATTCTCGACCATATAACGCTATTTACACTTTCATTGGGGTTTTGAGTTTTTCCGTGAATACACGTTTTCAACAGTTCAGGTGCTGCTAAGTCTCTGAAAATAGGTTAGCCACAACACATACTTTATCTCACACCACTAAAATGTACCTGATGAACACGGACGTTAATAATAACACCATTTGACAGCAGTTTAACAGCGCCACAGTGGGTCACGCCCATGTAGAACACATTTCAAAAAAATTTTTAAAATAGTTGTAGTTTTCGGAATTGAATAAATTATATATCTATTATATATTCAAAAGACGTAAAAAAGTAAAAATTTAACTTTTCATGATTTTGAGCCTTTCCGGAGCCCCTTAAAGACAACGTTTTGACACAGTCAACGAGCTGTAGACCAGCGCGGGTATTGCCGGAAAGCGTAGGTGGCTGCCTTCTATGACGAAAGTATTGGTTCAAATGGCTCTGAGCACTATGGGACTTAACATCTGAGGTCATCAGACCCCTAGCACTTAGAACTACTTATGCCTGACTAACCTAAGGACATCACACACATCCATGACCGAGGCAGGATTCGAACCTTCACCGTAGCAGTAGCGAGGTTCCGCACTAAAGCGCCTAGAACCGCTCGGCCACCGCGGCCGGCACGAAAGTACTGGAAAGTTGGTACAAGGTTACGACAAATGTCTAAGTTGGAGCGGCGACTATGTAGAGAAGTAGCTGGAAGGTGTAGCTAACTAATGCAAATGAAGCATTTTTAATTTTCCCAGAGTTTCCATTTCGCGGTAGCTCGCAAGTAACTTACTTTCTTAATAGCCCCCGTAAACATAATTACATACATGGAAGATCATCCACAGTATAGCAAAAAACAGTTATGAACAGATTTCGAATAATTCCGCAGCAGTACCTCTCTGAATTGCGTAAGGACAACTATGGATTTCCAAGGGAGGATCAGGCGCGTTTGCTACAAAATCTGATGTTTGCACGTTTCAAAAATACTCTATTTACAGGACGTGCATGATAGTGACCTACATGGATTACTCATTTCAAGGGAATATGTGGATAGTTGTCTAACTTCAAACAGTGCTACAGAACTGGTGGAAGCAAGATAACGAAATTTCAAACGAAGCGACAACTTCATTATGCACAGCAAATCGGTCGTAAAATCTGTAGAAGAGAAACTTACCAATCGTTCAGTAAGGAATTTGGTTTCAACTCTGACCAATCGGGACTTGAAGAGGAAATGCATATGAAAGGAGCCCTGGAAATTAGAGGTACACTACGTGATCAAAAGTATCCCGACACCTGGCTGAAAATGACTAAGAAGTCGGTGGCGCCCTCCATCGGTAATGCTAGAATTCAGTGTGGTGTTGGCCCATCCTTAGCCTTGATGACAGCTTCCACTCTCGCGAGCATACAATCTATCAGGTGCTGGAAGGTTTCTTGGTGAATGGCAGCCCATTCCTCACGGAGTGCTGCACTGAGGAGAAGTATCGATGTTGGTCGGTGAGGTCTGGCACGAAGTCGGTGTTTCAAAACATCCCAAAGGTGTTCTATAGCATTCAGGTCAGGACTCTGTGCAGGCCAGTCTGTTACAGGAATGTTATTGTCGTGTAACCACTCCGCCACAGGCCGTGCATTATGAACAGGTGCTCGATCGTGTTGAAAGATGCAACACCATTCCCGAACTGCTCTTCATCAGTGGGAAGCAAGAAGTTGCTTAAAACATCAACGTAGGCCTATGCTGTGGTAGTGCCATGCAAAACCACAAGGCGTGCAATCCCCCTCCATGAAAAACACGACCACATCGTAACACCACCTTCTCAGAATTTTACTGTTGGCCGGCCTGTGTGGCCCAGTGGTTCAAGGCGCCTCAGTCTGGAACCGCATGACCGCAACGGTCGCAGGTTCGAATTCTGCCTCGGTCATGGATCTATGTGATGTCCTTAGGTTAGTTAGGTTTAAGTAGTTCTAAGATCTAGAGGACTGATGACCTCAGATGTTAAGTCCTATAGTGCTCAGGGCCATTTGAATCACTCTCTTTTTTTTCTTTTTTTTACTGTTGGAACTACACACGCTGGCAGATGACGTTCTCCGGGTATTCGCCATAAACACACCCTGACATCGGATCGTCAGATCCTGTACCGTGATTCGTCACGACACACAACGTTTTTCCACTGTTTAATCATCCTTTATTTACTCTCCTCACACCAAGCGAGGCGTCGTTTGGCATTTACCGGCGTGATGTGTGGCTTATGAGCAACTGCTCGACCATGAAATCTACGTTTTCTCACCTCCCGCCTAACTGTCATAGTACTTGCGGTGGATCCTGTTGCAGTCTGGAATTCCTGTGTGATGGTCTGAATAGATGTATGCCTTTCCAACTGTCGGCGGTCTCTATCAGTGAAAAGACGAGTTCGGCCTGTACGCTTTTGTGCTGTACATGTCTCTTCACTTTTCCACTTCACTATTACAGCGGATCAGTGGACCTTGGGATGTTTAGGAGTGTGGAAATCTCGCTTACAGACGTATGACACAAGTGACACTCAATGTTATGACCACGTTTGTAGTTCGTGAGTTCCATTCTGCTCTGTCACGATGTCTAATGACTACTGAGGTCGCTGATATTGAGTACCTGCCAGTAGGTGGCACAACAATGCACCTAATATGAAAAACGTATGTTTTAGGGGGTGTCTGGATACTTTTGATCACATAGTGTGCCAGCGTAGTTGTAACACGATCAACTAACATCAGTGACTTGACGCATTCATATACAATTATGCCGACTATTAATCTGCATGGTAAATTACCTACAAAGTTATGTACTGCGGTCTGGCCCCTACGATTCTTTCTCGTGTGGGTGATCTTGCAAGGGCTGTAGAGAATAATTACGTCACGGCAAGCAAGAATGGGGAAATGGGCATAAGGGAGGTACAATTATGATATGAGCACAACTTTTGGTCAATAGCTGGTCAATATATCTTGCTTTTGCTCGATTCCTGGTGTGCATGTAACTGTCAGATTCCTTTAGAGGATACTATCCTTCCTGTAAAGTGTGTGAAATTGCAGTTAATACCACCTTGAACGACTAGACAAACAACTTCTGGATCTATGTTTTCAGTGTCTATAAAACATTATCGCACTATTTGCAGCTACTCCTTAGACGATAGCCAGTTTCACGGTAAGTTCCACGACAGAATGTTTCGCATTAGGTTGCATACCACCACTTTCCATTAGCCTTCATCAGCCCGTTATACCAGTATTATTCTGCATAGATTCTTTACGAGTGGATACCTAACTGAACGTCTCACGGTTTGTAACCCCCAATGAGTTCACGTCTCTCCTTGATAGTGCGAACCTTTGTGATCATCGTGGCGCTCCACTTTTCATGCGGTGCTCATGGTGCGAGTTAATGGTTTGTTTAGAACATTTGTTGAATGTCGGCGATGTCCAGTTTGCAAAGTGCAATACATTCATTCCATAGAAGGTTGATTTCTGAACCTTCAGAACATTCATTTTCTGTCGCCACCCTGATCCACATAATGAGTCGTTAGCAGCTAATATTTTTCCTGACATAATTGTTAATACAACACTTTCCGATTAGCATTACTAAAGATAGAACTTGCGACCTTGTATTCAAGGGACTCGTTGACATCTTTTTAGCCGTTCACTAACACAGAGGTGAATTTCTCACGGAAATGAAAGTAAAAAATCTGGTCTTAAATGATCTAATATGGTCTTAAAACATTCTACTGTGCAAACACTCTTTCTCTTGGAATTTGGCCAGCTTTCTTTATAGTGATCGCGGTATCTTCTCACTGTTCCATCTGGATACCAAAAACAAATGTCTGTTCCGGACTTTTTCTGTACATACTACTCATTTTCCGGGATCTGCAACATAGAACAAATACATGACTGCAAGTTTCCCCTCTGCGAAACATAGACCTTTCCGCGGGAGGGGTTTCCTGCGTGCTTCAACGATGCGGGTATTCGTTTCGTTGGTCCAACCTCTTCGGACGGGTACCTGTTGGAGAGACCAGTCTGACGCGCAGTTCTTAATGAGGGACCGAGCGAGGTGGCGCAGTGGTTAGCACACTGGACTCGCATTCAGGAGGACGACGGTTCAATCCCGCGTCCGGCCATCCTGATTTAGGTTTTCCGTGCTTTCCCTAAATCGCTTCAGGCAAATGCCGGGATGGTTCCTTAGAAAGGGCACGGCCGATTTCCTTCCCCATCCTTCCCTAATCCGAGCTTGTGCTCCGTCTCTAATGACCTCGTTGTCGACGGGACGTTAAACAGTAATCTCCTCCTCTTAATGAGGGGCAACAGCCTTTTCAGTAGTTACAGAAGCAAAAGCCGCGGTAACTGGCTGATCTGGCCTGACAAGACAAACAAATGGCGTTCCTTATGTTGGTACAGCTACGTGGCGGGTAAGCAAGGGGAAAGTTTAGCTGTTGTTTTACCTGAGACCACGAAGGTCTACTCTATGCTTTAATGATGCCGAAATCCTGTTGGTTAAAGTAATCTGATTATAAAATAGACCCCCAATAGGATATTTGGACGGAACAGGTCAGGACGTTGAAAGAGTAAATTTGCCGTTACATCGTCAGAGTATGGAATATTAGATCACTAGATCCAAAAATTGGGTAAGGAAGTGGGATAATTTGAGAAAATGAATGCGTCTGTTAGGTAACTGGCAATTAGGGAAGTGCGAGAGCAGAAAAACAGGACTTCTGATCAGTGGACTATATACAGCCAGATGAATTTAAAGTGTGGTTCTGTAGAGTGAAATATGTCAGCAAAGGATTGTTGCAAGCGATTTGATGCTGTTCAAAAATTTTAATTGTCTACTCAGCTTAAAAGAGAGGTAATGTAGTAATAAGTTTAATACTGAATAAGGAAACACAACAACATACTGAGGAAATTATCGTACGGCCTGGAAGATAAAGTCAGGGTCCTTTAAAAAGTATACAGGATGTTAAAATCATTATTTCAAGTTGGGAAGATCGCATAATCGAACAAAACAAGCAAACAATTCCATTAGACTTGGGCCGTAAAACGCATACCTTAAGAGCTACGAACATTTGTTCTGTAGAAGAGACGAACTTCACAGTAGCGCGGATGAACAACAGCTCAAAGCTCTTAAGTTATACGTGATAGACCCCACGTTTCCCGAACATTTTTGTCTTTTTTTGGGCCGTACTAAAAGCTCTCAAAATATGGAATACTTTTTTTAACACCCCCTGTGTTCGCTGGACGCTGAGGAAATTAAGTAAATTTGTGACGAGATAAAATAAATGATTCATTTCGGTAAGAGACGCATATATGCGATGCGGAGCTGTAACTCGATGGTAGGAAAAGGAAGAGAAGGAAACATGACGGGAGAACATGGACTAGAGGAGAGGAAGTTGGGTGGTAACTTTTTCGAGAAGCACAATTTCATCTCTGTTACCCTATGTTTTAAGGATCATTAAATAACATTTTTTCGGTGGAAGGGATGTGCAGACATCGGAAGGTTCAGCCAAAACAAAAGCTTTCTTCCTGGTGTGTAATATAGATCACACAGCTGTAATACCCTCAGACTTCAAGTCTAGTGTGATAATTCCAACCCCAAAGAAGACAAGTACGGACAAGTGTATTACCGATCCATTAGTGCAATATTTCAACGTTGCAAAATGCTGACACAAACTATACAATGTAAGCTGTCGCGAGTAGTGTAAACATCAGTTAAATTTCCTCGCTATCGGGCCGTGATTGAAGAAAAAACTATTCACCGATGTTTCGTCCTCATTTACGGAACACATCACAGACACATCGGCAACTACATTTTCAGACGAATCAAGAGCGATATAGATGGCACCCTCATGCTTGACGCATGATTCCATCTACCTCCTGACGTCGTTTTCAATTAGATGCAAGCGATCGTTATTTTCTTAATGGAAAGTCAGCACCTATATGTTATTTTTCTTAACTCTCGCTTCTTTTCTGTTAAAATTGTCACAACGATTATAAATTTCTATCACTTTTCGACAGAAGCGTGCATCATAATGCGACTGCTGATTTATTTCCGAAGATGGCTACCGCGAATATGGATGAAATATCAATGAATCGTTTTTTACATCGAGCACGGCCTCTCAGCCCTGAAGTTGTAACTGAAATTATCACGATTTATTTAGACAATAATGAGAAACCTTGTACAAGCAATCCGGAGAGTTTCAAGAACATGCGAGTCAGTGATGAACCTACTACATATCTTACACCATGTTCTGGACACAAATGAACCTATATTTAGAGAAAGTTTTGACAGTGTTAACTAGAATACACTCCATAAATTTCGATATTACTTAGGACAAAACACAATGACCAAAAGTTTGTGTACAATCTGAACAAAAACCAGGCAGCTGTCGTGAGTCTACGACCCCTGTGTTATTCAATGTGTATGTTTAGCAAAGCATAACAAAGAAAGGAAACCAAAGAAAGATATGGAGATAGAACTAAGGCCAGGTACATAAAATAGAAACGTTAAGGGGAGGCGATCACAGTGTAATTCTGTTAGTGATGGCGAATGACTTGGAAAATCAATTGAAGAGAATGTATAATATCTTAGAGACTGAAATATAGACGTTAACAAAAGTAAAATAGTGAAGGATTATTGTCGAATTACATCAAATAAATCTGTGGGTATTAAATTAGGAGATAAGACACAGAGAAGACGGGCTTGGAAACACGGTAATTTGTGAAGGTAGAAGTAAAGGCGATGGAAAATGCAGACTTAACAGTCAGAAATCCGAAACCTAAAAAGAGGAATATTTTAACTTATAAAGCGAAACTGCGTTGTTAGGAAATCTTCTGGAGTGCAGCCTTTAAGTGAAACATAATGAATAAAGTGTACAGAATTAGAGATTTTGAAATGCCTTGCTATGGAGAACGCCCAAGATTAAGTGGATAGATCTTATAACGAATGAAGCAATTTGTACCACAATTAGACTAAACGAAGAAATCAGTTGGTATGCTCCAAGGAGCATTCAGTTTGGTAATGGAGGGTATTTGGTTGGTAAATGGGACGGGGGATGTGGGTGAAGGGGGGAGGGGGGAATAGAATTTACAGTTGAAGATCAAAGCTTGACTACAATCAAGTTCTAGTTAACTTAACTTGAAACAGTTATGCAAAGATCAAGAGACTTGGAAAGGATAGACTGGTATATGCAGCATCATCAAGTTAATCTTCGGTTGAACAACAACAAGGAATGTACGTTTTTAACAATTTGTTTAAGTTATGCATGTTAGTTGTGTGCACTAAACAAAGTGGTCTACCCACAATTACTGGCTATTAATCTTTTTAGAGGGTTTAACCCGCTGTTCTTGTCTACATGTGCGTTTCCATCACTGACTTTAAATAGCTTGAGTTTACGGAGATAGTGGATTTCATGCTTCTAACAAACCTCACAAGCCCACAACGACGATCAAACCTGTTGCTATTGATATTCCTAGGTAGATTCTACATCTACATCTACATCTTCATTTATACTCCGCAAGCCACCCAACGGTGTGTGGCGGAGGGCACTTTACGTGCCACTGTCATTACCTCCCTTTCCTGTTCCAGAAGCGTATGGTTCGCGGGAAGAACGACTGTCTGAAAGCCTCTGTGCGTGCTCTAATCTCTCTAATTTTACATTCGTGATCTCCTCGGGAGGTATAAGTAGGGGGAAGCAATATATTCGATACCTCATCCAGAAACGCACCCTCTCGAAACCTGGCGAGCAAGCTACACCGCGATGCAGAGCGCCTCTCTTGCAGAGTCTGCCACTTGAGTTTGTTAAACATCTCCGTAACGCTATCACGGTTACCAAATAACCCTGTGACGAAACGCGCCGCTCTTCTTTGGATCTTCTCTATCTCCTCCGTCAACCCGATCTGGTACGGATCCCACACTGATGAGCAATACTCAAGTATAGGTCGAACGAGTGTTTTGTAAGCCACCTCCTTTGTTGATGGACTACATTTTCTAAGGACTCTCCCAATGAATCTCAACCTGGTACCCGCCTTACCAACAATTAATTTTATATGATCATTCCACTTCAAATCGTTCCGCACGCATACTCCCAGATATTTTACAGAAGTAACTGCTACCAGTGTTTGTTCCGCTATCATATAATCATACAATAAAGGATCCTTCTTTCTATGTATTCGCAATACATTACATTTGTCTATGTTAAGGTTCAGTTGCCACTCCCTGCACCAAGTGCCTATCCGCTGCAGATCTTCCTGCATTTCGCTACAATTTTCTAATGCTGCAACTTCTCTGTATACTACAGCATCATCCGCGAAAAGCTGCATGGAACTTCCGACACTATCTACTAGGTCATTTATATATATTGTGAAAAGCAATGGTCCCATAACACTCCCCTGTGGCACGCCAGAGGTTACTTTAACGTCTGCAGACGTCTCTCCATTGATAACAACATGCTGTGTTCTGTTTGCTAAAAACTCTTCAATCCAGCCACACAGCTGGTCTGATATTCCGTAGGCTCTTACTTTGCTTATCAGGCGACAGTGCGGAACTGTATCGAACGCCTTCCGGAAGTCAAGAAAAATGGCACCTACCTGGGAGCCTGTATCTAATATTTTCTGGGTCTCATGAACAAATAAAGCGAGTTGGGTCTCACACGATTGCTATTTCCGGAATCCATGTTGATTCCTACATAGTAGATTCTGAGTTTCCAAAAACGACATGATACTCGAGCAAAAAACATGTTCTAAAATTCTACAACAGATCGACGTCAGAGATATAGGTCTATAGTTTTGCGCATCATCTCGACGACCCTTCTTGAAGACTGGGACTACCTGTGCTCTTTTCCAATCATTGGGAACCTTCTGTTCCTCTAGAGACTTGCGGTACACGGCTGTTAGAAGGGGGGCAAGTTCTTTCGCGTACTCTGTGTAGAATCGAATTGGTATCCCGTCAGGTCCAGTGGACTTTCCTCTGTTGAGTGATTCCAGTTGCTTTTCTTTTCCTTGGACACTTATTTCGATGTCAGCCATTTTTTCGTTTGTGCGAGGATTTAGAGAAGGAACTGCAGTGCGGTCTTCCTCTGTGAAACAGCTTTGGAAAAAGGTGTTTAGTATTTCAGCTTTACGCTTGTCATCCTCTGTTTCAATGCCATCATCATCCCGGAGTGTCTGGACATGCTGTTTCGAGCCACTTACTGATTTAACGTAAGACCAGAACTTCCTAGGATTTTCTGTCAAGTCGGTACCTAGTATTTTACTTTCGAATTCACTGTACGCTTCACGCATAGCCCTCCTTACGCTAACTTTGACATCGTTTAGTTTCTGTTTGTCTGAGAGGTTTTGGCTGCGTTTAAACTTGGAGTGAAGCTCTCTTTGCTTTCGCAGTAGTTTCCTAACTTTGTTGTTGTACCACGGTGGGTTTTTCCCGTCCCTCACAGTTTTACTCGACACGTACCTGTCTAAAACGCATTTTACGATTGCCTTGAACTTTTTCCATAAACACTCAACATTGCCAGTGTCGGAACAGAAATTTTCGTTTTGATCTGTTAGGTAGTCTGAAATCTGCCTTCTATTACTCTTGCTAAACAGATAAACCTTCCTCCCTTTTTTTATATACCTGTTAACTTCCATATTCAGGGATGCTGCAACGGCCTTATGATCACTGATTCCCTGTTCTGCACTTACAGAGTCGAAAAGTTCGGGTCTGTTTGTTATCAGTAGGTCCAAGATGTTATCTCCACGAGTCGGTTCTCTGTTTAATTGCTCGTGTTAATTTTCGGATAGTGCACTCAGTATAATATCACTCGATGCTCTGTCCCTACCACCCGTCCTAAACATCTGAGTGTCCCAGTCTATATCTGGTAAATTGAAATCTCCACCTAAGACGATAACATGAAAAGAAAATTTATGTGAAACGTATTCCAAATTTTCTCTCAGTTGTTCTGCCACTAATGCTGCTGAGTCGGGGGGTCGGTAAAAGGAGCCAATTATTAACCTAGTTCGGTTGTTCAGTGTAACCTCCACCCATAATAATTCACAGGAACTATCCACTTCTACTTCACTACAGGATAAACTACTACTAACAGCGACGAACACTCCACCACCGGTTGCATGCAATCTATCCTTTCTAAACACCGTCTGTACCTTTGTAAAAATTTCGGCAGAATTTATCTCTGGCTTCAGCCAGCTTTCTTTACGTATAACGATTTCAGCTTCGGTGTTTTCTATCAGCGCTTGAAGTTCCGGTACTTTATCAACGCAGCTTCGACAGTTTACAATTACAATACCGATTGCTGCTTGGTCCCCGCATGTCCTGACTTTGCCCCGCACCCGTTGAGGCTGTTGCCCTTTCTGTACTTGCCCGAGGCCATCTAACCTAAAAAAACCGCCCACCCCACGCCACACAACCCCTACTACCCGTGTAGCCGCCTGTTGCGTGTAGTGGACTCCTGACCTATCTAGCGGAACCCGAAACCCCACCACCCTATGGCGCAAGTCGAGGAATCTGCAGCCCACACGGTCGCAGAACCGTCTCAGCCTCTGATTCAGACCCTCCACTCGGCTCTGTACCAAAGGTCCGCAGTCAGTCCTGTCGACGATGCTGCAGATGGTGAGTTCTGCTTTCATCCCGCTAGCGAGACTGGCAGTCTTCACCAAATCAGATAGCCGCCGGAAGCCAGAGAGGATTTCCTCCGATCCATAGCGACACACATCATTGGTGCCGACATGAGCGACCACCTGCAGATGGGTGCACCATGTACCCTTCATGGCATCCGGAAGGACCCTTTCCACATCTGGAATGACTCCGCCCGGTATGCACACGGAGTGCACTTTTTTTTTCTTCCCCTCCCTTGCTGCCATATCCCTAAGGGGCCCATTACGCGCCTGATGTTGGAGCTCCCAACTACCAGTAAGCCCACCCTCTGCGACCGCCCGGATCTTGCAGACTGAGGGGCAACCTCTGGAACAGGACAAGCAGCCATGTCAGGCCGAAGATCAGTATCAGCCTGAGACAGAGCCTGAAACCGGTTCGTCAGGCAAACTGGAGAGGCCTTCCGTTCAGCCCTCCGGAATGTCTTTCGCCCCCTGCCACACCTTGAGACGACCTCCCACGCTACCACAGGTGAGGGATCAGCCTCAATGCCGGCAGTATCCCGGGCAACCACAGTCGTAGTCCGATCGGGGGATGCGTGGGACGAGCTGGCCGTCCCCGACAAACCCCCATCCGGACCCCCACAGTGATGCCCATTGGCCACAGCCTCAAGCTGTGTGACCGAAGCCAACACTGCCTGAAGCTGGGAGCGAAGGGATGCCAACTCAGCCTGCATCCGTACACAGCAGTTGCAGTCCCTATCCATGCTAAAAACTGTTGTGCAAAGAACGTCCTAAAATGTACAGTCCGAAGTGATTCTTCGGACCTGCGTAGTCTAGGGGATGACTGCACACTCGTCGCTTTAGGAAGCTATCGTGCTGGGCTGCTGGTTCCGGATGCTCCTCTGGGAATGCCGCTGCCGGCAGACGACAAGGTATAGGGCCGTACACGAGTAGGGAGCCACGTGCCAACGCTAGCTTTCACACGCCGCACGTTGCTCTGTTCAGACACCATAGAGGACGCACACAACACTAATTACATTGTGCTTCCGCCTTACGTCATCTAAGTAGTTCCCAAGTGAATGGCTCCTGTCAAATTAGCTGTCTCAACAATTACTTCGACAGTATCAACAATGTGCTCAGATGGCATCAGGACACGTCTAAGACCCCAGTTGGACTGCCTACTAATTACGTAGTCATCTTTCACAGGATTCAGGATTAGATCAGTGTTCAAAGACAGATCTTGGGGCGTATCTTTTCATATCGCACAGACAGCTTTAGACAATGAGTCGTCGTTATCGCACGACAGATGCTCTCTGTTCCAGTTGCTAAGTGCAAGCAGGTAGGGCTATGGCCGAAAAACGTCAGCAGCTTAAGGCCTACGAAATTATCATGTCGTTAAAACATGTTTTGGAAACAAAACTGTAGTTCAAAACTGTTTCAAATGGCTCTAAGCACTATGGAACTTAACATCTGAGGTCATCATTCCCCTACAACGTAGAACTACTTAAGCCTAACTAAGCTAAGGGCATCACACGCATCCATGCCCGAGGCAGGATTCGAACCTGCCACCGTAGCGATCGCGCGGTTCCAGACTGTAGCACCTAGAACCGCTCGGCCACCCCAGCCGACAAAACTGTAGTTATTGTGATTGCTACGCCCGAAATTATCACTAATATTTTTTATTAATGTGAATGATGCTGTAAATCGTATTATTAAATTTTCTCTGAGACATTTAAGTGTCGACTTTTTCACTTCTTCAACTTCGTACGTTATCGTAGATGCTGTGAAAAGAAAGTCAGATATTAAATAAATATTGTTATATTCATTAACTGAGTACACGTTAGCGTGAGAACTATGATTTTACAGGGAAAGTAAATTATACTCTCGGGGAAATTTTGTAACGTACAACAAAAAAGCTTATAGTACGGGAAAAACAGCTATTTTAGGATAATTCTGTTATTTAAAGAGGGATATATTCTGATATTTTTTAAGTTTCTGAATTTGCTCATTTAGTAAATTGTTCATAAAACATTTGTGATAGGTCAAATGTAAACGACACTTGATGGCGCGATTTAATATTGATTACCGATTGACTTCGATGTTTAACAGGGAGTCAGAGGACAGTACGTTCGGGAGTATTTTGTGGGTTAAAGAATTGCTTTGTCAAGTCTAAACAGTCAGTTCGGAGCTCAACCATCATATATGATCCGGTGCGGATATAAGGAGCTGTGAATAGATGTGATAATATTGCAGAAAAATGATTAGAATTAGACCTTGGAGTTCCGAAAGGTGGCTGCGAAAGCGTGAGAAAAACGAACACGTGAAATTCCGATTTTAGTATATAAACTGTGACATTTTAGTAACAAAAATGAGCGTAGGATTGTATACAAACCATGGCTACAAACTGAATATTCGTAGTGGTCGAATTGTGTAATATCGGAGCGAGTATTGTCAAAGATAAACCATTTGGTAATACTTTAGGTAACGCGTTTAGTTGATTACCATAAGCTGCCTAAAATGACTGACAGTGATTACGTGTGATAGTTAAAAGAAGAACTTAACATTAGGACATTCTTGGCACGGATTTGTATAAAAAAGGCCCAGTATATCGAAGGTTTCACTAACAAATTACCTTCCATTAAATCGCTAATTTATCTTGATACTGAAAAATACCCGCTGAAGCCGTTGGATTCGAATTATGCTACTGGTATACTACATATTTTCCAGCAGAGGAAGTCATTCGTTTTTAACAGGGAAAGCTTGTCGACTGCTGAAGAATGTAACACTTCAAGGTGAATGAACCTTATTTCTGTGGGACAAGCACACAACAACCGCGACGTTGCAACCTGTGCAAGTGAACATTTAACAACATTGCCTTACTTCAGTTGAGTATTTTGAATTCAGTTTAATAAATTACTATAAATTTTTTCTAATCGGTGTTGCCATATTTCTGCAGTAGGTTGTCTAAACCTATCTCGCTCTATGACGAAGCTATACAGATACTGCGCGCGATCGAGCCACGTCAATAGCAGCGACCACCCTCGACGGCAGGGGGCTTCACTTCATGTCACGTTAATGCAGGACGCCAAAGGTGTTTGCGGAATATAACATAAAACTAGTATATATGTACTGAGGCGGCAAAGTCGTGAGTCACATGACATCGTGTCGGGCCTCCTGACGTAGTGCAGAAACTCGACGTGGCGTGGACTCAACAAGTTTTTGGATATCTCCTGCAGGAAGAATGAGCCATTCTGCCTTTATAGCCATCCATAATTGCGACAGTGTGGCCGGTGCAGGATTTTGTGCATCAACTGACCTCTCGATGACTCATAAATGTTCAACGGGATTCATGTCGGGCGATCTGGGTGGCCAAAGCATTCGCTCGAGTTGTTCACAACGTTCTTCAAAAATAATCGCAAACAGTTGAGGCTCGGTGACATGGCGCACTGTCATCCTTAGACATTCATGGTTTTTTGGGAACATGACGTCCATGAATCGCGGCAAGGGATCTCCAAGTAGCGTAAGATGATCATTTCGAGTCAATAATCTGTTCAGATGGACCAGGTGACCCAGCCCAGACCGTTATGTAGCCACGACCAGCCTGCACAGTGCCTTGCTGGCGACTTAGATCCATGGCTTCATGGCGTCTGCGCCGTATTCGAACCCTACCGTCAGCTCTTACCAACTGTAATTTGTATTCATCTGACCAGACCACGGTTTTCCAGTTGTCTGTGGTCCAACCGATAGTCACTAGCCCAGGAGCGGCGCTGCAAGTCGTATCGTGCTGTCAGCAGACACACTCGCGTCAGTCGTCTGCTGCCATAGCCAATTAACGCCACATCTCGCCTTACTGCCCTAATGGACACGGTCTTCACATGTCCCAGATTGATTTCCGCCGTTGTTTCACGCAGTGTTCTTGTCGGTAGAGCGTCGTCCGTCGCGAGGTGCAATTTCAGAAATATTCTCGGCACGTTCTTGACACTGTGTGGATCTTCGAATGCCGACTTCCCCAACTATTTTCAAAATGGAACTGTCCCATGCATCTAGCTCTAACTACTATTCCGCCGTTCAGAGCCTTTTAGTTCTCGTCGTTCGGCCATAATCACGTCGGAAACATTTTCAATAGATGTACATGAATGCAAATTAGTGTTTGGCCAATGCACTGCCTTTTATTTCTCGTGTACACGAAACTACTGCTATATGTACAGGGTGTTTCAAAAATGACCGGTATATTTGAAACGGCAATAGCAACAGCGATAGAAATACACCATTTGTTGCAATATGCTTGGGACAACAGTACATTTTCAGGCAGACAAACTTCCGAAATTGCAGTAGTTACAATTTTCAACAACAGATGGCGCTGCGGTCTGGGAAACTCTATAGTACGATATTTTCCACATATCCACCATGCGTAGCAATAATATGGCGTAGTCTCTGAATGAAATTACCCGAAACTTTTGGCAACGTGTCTGGCGGAATGGCTTCACATGCAGATGAGATGTACTGCTTCAGCTGTTCAATTGTTTCTGGATTCTGGCGGTACACCTGATCTTTCAAGTGTCCCCACAGAAAGAAGTCACAGAGGTTCATGTCTCGCGAATAGGGAGGCCAATCCACGCCGCCTCCTGTATGTTTCGGATAGCCCAAAGCAATCACACGATCATCGAAATATTCATTCAGGAAATTAAAGACGTCGGCCGTGCGATGTGGCCGGGCACCATCTTGCATAAACCACGAGGTGTTCGCAGTGTCGTCTAAGGCAGTTTGTACCGCCACAAATTCACGAAGAATGTCCAGATAGCGTGATGTAGTAATCGTTTCGGATCTGAAAAATGGGCCAATGATTCCTTTGGAAGAAATGGCGGCCCAGACCAGTACTTTTTGAGGATGCAGGGACGATGGGACTGCAACATGGGGCTTTTCGGTTCCCCATATGCGCCAGTTCTGTTTATGGACGAAGCCGTCCAGGTAAAAATAAGCTTCGTCAGTAAACCAAATGCTGCCCACATGCATATCGCCGTCATCAATCCTGTGCACTATATCGTTAGCGAATGTCTCTTGTGCAGCAATGGTAGCGGCGCTGAGGGTTAGCCACGTTTGAATTTTGTATGGATAGAGGTGTAAACTCTGGCGCATAAGACGATACGTGGACGTTGGCGTCATTTGGACCGCAGCTGCAACACGGCGAACGGAAACCCGAGGCCGCTGTCGGATCACCTGCTGCACTAGCTGCGCGTTGCCCTCTGTGGTTGCCGTACGCGGTCGCCCTACCTTTCCAGCACGTTCATCCGTCACGTTCCCAGTCCGTTGAAATTTTTCAAACAGATCCTTTATTGTATCGCTTTTCGGTCCTTTGGTTACATTAAACCTCCGTTGAAAACTTCGTCTTGTTACAACAACACTGTGTTCTAGGCGGTGGAATTCCAACACCAGAAAAATCCTCTGCTCTAAGGAATAAACCATGTTGTCCACAGCACACTTGCACGTTGTGAACAGCACACGCTTACAGCAGAAAGACGACGTACAGAATGGCGCACCCACAGACTGCGTTGTCTTCTATATCTTTCGCATCACTTGCAGCGCCATCTGTTGTTGAAAATTGTAACTACTGTAATTTCGAAAGTTTGTCCGCCTGAAAATGTACTGTTGTCCCAAGCATATTGCCACAAACGGTGTATTTCTATCGCTGCTCGTTTAGTTTTTATTGCCGTTTCAAATATACCGGTCATTTTTGAAACACCCTATATATGTGTACACTGATGTCCTATGACTTGTCACGTCAGTGTATTTTGGAGTGCAGGGGATGTGCCTCATGGCGTACGACAAACGTAGGGAACATTAAAGAAGAGCCTTTAATGAGAAAATAGTGTCACGTACGCGTTGACAGCTCCATTTAATGCAAATTTTCAATATAGTTACATTGATTTAGTTAAAAATGAAGTTACATTTTCTTACACTGGAGATAACTGCTTGCGAGCAAAATTCTAAACTTTTAGTAAAACAGAACTTATGTTCTTAAGCAACTATCCTGGAACCTCACCACTTTCATTTACCCATATAATTCCATCCAAACCTCTCCTCAAGCGACAGAGCTGTAACTAGATCGTGAACTCCTCCAACAAACAGCGGATTAAGAATGGGGTGATCTTGTGCAAAATGATTTATTCATAGCCTACGGTTCGTGTGAGCACATATGAAACGCAGACGGAGCCAACTCCGGATTGTATGAACGGGTATCAAACACTTTCAATCGAGAAAGCTGAAGGAGTATCCTCATTGCCCCTGCAATGCGCGGATTTTCATGGAGAAGGAAATTCATGAAGTACCGGTATGCGGGTGCACGAAATTGGGCGACAATTTTCAACAGGCATCTGTACTTGGCCGGAGACACTGTTTTATAGCCATCTGTATATTGTCACTGTGCGCTCAGAACTGCAAAGATTTTTGCGATCAATCGGAACTTAATCAGCTAATAGCCTTCGGATATAACTGTCCTGTTACAGAAAAAATTTCCACGATTTTTTTTCTTACGAAAAATTGTGGCAGGAATTTAAGTAATGGTAATACTTCATAAAATTGTCGCTCTATTATTGTCACAAATGTGTCCTGAACTCGAAGAAGCAAGACCTAAGTTGTTGATTTCATGTTTTCCGGAACTTCTCCACTTGCAAAATTGTAAAATTTGGTCATCTGCGTATTCACAACCTCTGTGTGTTCATGGACATATGTATTCCATATATATATTTCCTGGCATACGAAGAAATTACAGAGCCCCTGCTTTAAAGGTTCTAATGCGTGTGGTGAACGTCGTTAAGAGAGACTCACTGTCTCGCTAATGCGCCTTCCGTGCTCCGACCTAAGCTCCGAGCACAAAACTGCTGCTGCCGCAGCCCCCCAGCGCCGGCTCAAAGCGGGGAGTTCGCTAAGCGAGGAGCCCTTTGAACAAGTTGGAGGGCCCACGAGGGCGCATCAGCCAACTTAGGTGGCGCCGCTCTAGCCCCGTGTTTGGCTGCGGCGCACACAGGCTGCTTCGTTCCAGCAGCGTGAAAGCGTGGCGGGTGCCCGCAAAGTGCGCAGTCTGGTGGGACCGAAGGGAGATGGAACGCAGCGTGACAAGAGTCTCAGAGGTGGAGCAACTTGTTACGAGAGGAGAGCAAAGAGATCAGGCAACAAATTGTACAGTAGAAGTTTTTATCTTCATATTCTGAAAATATCCTTAGTCGATACATTTCGTACCGTGAGCATACAAAGGTCATGAAGCACCTTGCGAGAAAGAATGTGTGGTGTCACCGCCAGACACCACACTTGCTAGGTGGTAGCTTTAAATCGGCCGCGGTCCATTAGTACATGTCGGACCCGCGTGTCGCCATTGTCAGTGATCGCAGACCGAGTGCCACCACACGGCAGGTCTAGAGAGACGTACTAGCACGCGCCCCAGTTGTACAGCCGATGTTGCTAGCCATGGTTCACTGAGAATTACGCTCTCATTTGCCGAGACGATAGTTAACATAGCCTTCAGCTACAGTTGCTACGACTTAGCAAGGCGCCGTATTCATTTGCTATAATACTTCTGTATCATCAAGAGCAATGTTCTACAAATGTGGATTAAAGTTAAGTATTCCAGAAGCTACGTACTTTTCTTTATAGCATTCATTACGTATCCTGTTTCAGACCTCACGCCAGACTGCTTGAGTTTAACGCGTGCATTTCGGCCTTCTCTAGCTATACAACAGAATGTTAAACAGTATGTTATAGTAGACGCTGCATTTCAAACAAAAACTCTGAACCAGAGTAAAGGTAACATCGAGTGTAAATCATTTAAAGTTTGAAAGATGAGTTAGTATCCTAAATACTAAAATATTCATGCTTTAGTATCCTGTAAGGGTCGAGCAACTGAAACATATATTAATAATTGTGTTCGGGTCACGGAGTAGGGATCTGTACTGATATTTAAAACTTTTCTATGTCCGCTCCATGTATTACCAGAACTTCTAGAGAATCTACCTCTGAATTATGGACAACCGATATACTTTCAGTGCGTTGCGGTGTCAGCACATTTCAGTAATCACCTGAGAACCACATTCGGGAATAGAAGGTTTGGTCGAGGTGGCCCTGTGGCCTGACCAGCCGTGTCGCCTATCCTCGTGCGTCTGGATTTCTTCCTCTGGGAGCACATGAAGCAAGCAACTGGTGTATGAAACCGTTGTGGAAGCAGAAGACGACTTCGTTGACATTTATGCTCTGGAGTGTAGCCTAGTGATTATACGTAACACTAGTTGTAATAACATTTTTCATTACAGCACTGTCTTATGCAGTGACCACGTTTGTGCTTCCTGTCTGAATGCAAACAGATCTAAAAAAAAGGAGAAAATGTAACGTCATCTGACTGTGTCAGTACGATACCGATGGCCCTCCCGCAGGACAAACTGCATTAGTGGAGCATCTGCGTAAAGGTCATACTAAAGTATGTAGTAGCGTTTCCAGTACCTTCACCAGCAACAGTCTGATGGATGTGACCTTTTAACATTAACTAAAATGAAATTATTGTACTGGTTTGCGAGCGACTGAAACAATTGGGGAACTAAAGCCGCTAGCTTTCATGAGAATTGGCAGCTTTGTTGCGTGACTTAATGATGACAGCATCCTTTTAAGCAAAATATTCTGGAGATCAAATAACTCTCCATCTGGATCTCCGATCTGGTACTACTCGGATGGGTGCCGTCATAAAAAAAAGAAACAAAAGCTCAGTATATAGAACGTTAAATTCCTTAACAGGACAGGTGACAACTATTAAGGCAAAAAGGATAAATGGGTATAGCAGATACTAGTGAAGTGTGACTACAGAGTTATCGACGCAAATGAAGGAGAAGCTATGATTATGTGTCAGAAAGTAGGAATGAAAGTGAGGTCTTATAAATGGAATTATCAAGAGAGACACAAAACAAACAGCCACCACCATAACACAAGCTCCGCAGTTAATGAACAGACTGAGATAAAATACATTAATCAGTTTGCTAAGGAATGCTTTGTGAATGTCTGAAATTCGAAGGCAAGTAAAGAAAGAGGAGTAAAAATACCAGGAGAGCATGGACTGACTGATAAGAATGAAAAGGGAAGCCTCTTGGGTGAACTTTACGCGTAGTACAATTTAATCATTCCATTCAGTTTAAGACACACGAAAGACCGTTGTGTACATGGAAGAGAACTCAGATACCGGAAGATTTAGGATAAATTTTAATTATAATAATGGCACAGAGATTTATGTACCATATTTCGAAACACAAAACATTTCCAGGGGCAGATGAGATCTCTGACCCTAAGACACAGGTACCGAAATGCAGACTAAAAGTGAAGAAATTGCAGAACGTTGAGAAATTATTATGGTACCAGGCTGAATAGAAAAATCCAGTGATTGTCGAGAGTTTTTGACAACAATTTATTGACACTCTGAGAAAGAATACAATATAAATAGAATGGGTAACATTGAAACATAAAATTCACTGACATAAAAACCTTATTAAGAAATAAATAACACATGGTAATGAAATTTCGGGAAAACATTTGTCTGGGTAACATACTTCAGTGATTAACACTGCAAGATCACAGGTTAATGTAAGCGCTAGATAAGCCATTGCAGATGTGAAATGCTGGTACATTAACAGCCGGTGTAACCGCCAAAATGTTGTGATGTCCCACAAGTGCTCGACTGAAGACGGATCTGGTGATCGATGAAGCCAAGGCAACGTTTCGACATTCTGCAGAGCATGTTGGGTGACGACAGCGGTATTGGGCGACTGTTGTCCTGTTGGAAAACACTGCCTAGAATGCTGTTCGCGAACGGCACCACAGCATGTCCGGTCACCAGAGTGCCGAACAAATTTTCAATCAGTGTGCGTGGGATAACCACGAGGATGTCGCTGCTGTCATGCGAAATCGCACTCCAGACCATAGCTCCGGGTGTAGGTTCAGTGTGTCCAGCATGCAGACAGGTTGCTTGCAGGCCCTCAACTGGCAACCTGCTAACCAACAAATGGCCGTCACTGGCACAGAGCCAGAACCAGATTTCATCAGAAGAAACAACAGACTTGATCCCTGGCCTCCAATGTGCTCCGACGTGACACCACGCAAGTCGCAAAAGGCGGTGGTTTGGGATCAACATAATGCACGTGGCATGGTGACTGTCTCGGAACTAATCGATTTGTGGCAAGTCGTTGTGTCACTGTGGTTTCAACTGCTGCTCAATTGGCTGCTTTCAGATGCAGTACGATGCTCCAGAGCCGCACGCCAAACACCATGGTTTTCTCTCTCCGTATCCCGGCCTTCTTGTGACTGTACTTTCTCGTGACCGCGACTACCAGCAGCCATGCGTAGTGGCTACGTTCCTGCCAAGTGTATTGGTAATATAACAGAAGGGGCACGCAGCTCCGCGTAGCCACATTACACGACCTTCTCTAAACTCAATGAGATGTTGATAACTGCGTTTTTGTCACATTAAAAGAATTCTTGATTGACATCAAGTCACAACGTCCAGTTTCGAAGCTAACTAACGCCCACGACCGTTACAGCTTGTACAGGGTTATTACAAATGATTGAAGCGATTTCACAGCTCTACAATAACTTTATTATTTGAGATATTTTCACAATGCTTTGCATACACATACAAAAACTCAAAAAGTTTTTTTAGGCATTCACAAATGTTCGATATGTGCCCCTTTAGTGATTCGGCAGACATCAAGCCGATAATCAGGTTCCTCCCACACTCGGCGCAGCATGTCCCCATCAATGAGTTCGAAAGCATCGTTGATGCGAGCTCGCAGCTCTTGCACGTTTCTTGGTAGAGGAGGTTTAAACACTGAATCTTTCACATAACCCCACAGAAAGAAATCGCATGGGGTTAAGTTGGGAGAGCGTGGAGGCCATCACATGAATTGCTGATCATGATCTCCACCACGACCGATCTATTGGTTTTCCAATCTCCTGTTTAAGAAATGCTGAACGGTAAGGCTTCTGCTTTAGCCTTTTCCGTAAGATTTTCCAAACCGTCGGCTGTGGTACGTTTAGCTCCCTGCTTGCTTTATTCGTCGACTTCCGCGGGCTACGCGTGAAACTTGCCCGCACGCGTTCAACTGTTTCTTCGCTCTCTGCAGGCCGACCCGTTGATTTCCCCTTACAGAGGCATCCAGAAGCTTTAAACTGCGCATACCATCGCAGAATGGAGTTAGCAGTTGGTGGATCTTTGTTGAACTTCGTCTTGAAGTGTCGTTGCACTGTTATGACTGACTGATGTGAGTGCATTTCAAGCACGACATACGCTTTCTCGGCTCCTGTCGCCATTTTGTCTCACTGCGCTCTCGAGCGCTCTGGCGGCAGAAACCTTACGAGTTTTTCTACGTATCTGTAGTGTGTCATGACCATATGTCAATGAATGGAGCTACAGTGAATTTATGAAATCGCTTCAATCATTTGTAATAGCCCTGTATTTAAAGCAAACCTGATTAGCGTCCCCATAGTGGGCTACTAGCGCCACTCTAATGTGACTCCGCGAAAATTTAGTGGACATCATCTTTCAAAAATACAAACACGCCTGACAATTTTCGTTTACGTCGCACAACTCCATCTGTGTGTTGACATTTTCCCGTCTTTATATTAAAGGCAGGCGATGATTCAATATACCCATTCTATATCCATGAAAAAGACGTGAGATAGTGATATTAACCAGAAAAAGGCGTTACAGACAAAACAATTGGACTCGGAGGTCTAAAAGGCCTAAGCAGGAATGACTAGAGGAGAGTGGGAAAGATGTAGCACTGTGAATGACTGTGTCAGAAATAGGTGCCGCGTATAGGAAAGTTCAAGATTCTTTTGGAGAAAAAAGACGCACCTGTGTAAGCACCAAGAGCACAGATGGACTGTTGTACCCCTGGATATATACAAGAGGAAACGAACTCTCTGTTATAGAACGAGAAGTTGAAGTAGATTAAATGAAATGGGAAATACCTGTATCGAAACATAGCACCTGGAGCAGACGACTTTCACTCAGCATTATAAAAATGGAACCAGGGGGTAGACGACTTTCCCTCAGCGTTATTGCGAAGCTTGGGAGACCATGCAGTTATAACATATAGTCACCAAGTATCCAAGATAATGAAATAGCTGAAGTAATATCAGATTTGGAGAAGAATTTAATCTCAGTTTCAAAGAATGCATGTGCTGGGCGGTATGAATATCCGAGAACATGCAGTTTAATAAACCGTGTTCGCGAAATAATGAAATGTATTATTTATAGAAGAATGGAGGGACTGAAGCCGATCTCAGGGAAGACGTATAGTGTTTATAGATTTACAGAGCGCTTTTGTGCATGCTCATTTTGAAATTATGAAGGTATCAGGAATTACATACAGCGGTAGGTTAACCATAACTTGTACAGGTACAAGTTCTACGAATCTAAGAGAAGTGCTGTTGTAAGAGTCGAAGAGCATGAAAGGAAAATGGCAGTTGAGAGGGGAGTGTGGCAAGGTTGTAGCTTCTTCCCGATGTTATTCCGTCCGTACATTATCAAACAATAGAGGAAACCAAGGATAAATGAGAGGAGAACTTTAAGATTTACCAATGATGTTGTAATTCTGATAGAATCGGCAAAGAACTTGGAAGGTAAGCCTGAAGAAAGCTGTAAAACGAACGTAAAGAAATAAAAAGAAGGTTAAACATGAACATCACGGAAAGAAAAACAAAGTTAATGGAAGTAATAAAATTATTCGAACGGTGCTGAATCAACTGGATTAGAAAATAAGACACTCAAAGTCAGATGAGTTTTTTTATTTCGAAAGCAATATGATTCACGCCGGGTGAAGCAGAGAGGATATGAAATGCAGTCTGACAACAGCAAGAACAGAGTATCTACAGAGGAGAGATATGTTTACATAAAATATAAATGCAGGTGTTAGTAAATGTTTTCTCAAGTTGTCTGACTGGTGTGTAACGTTACACGATGGCGAAACGCGGTGGGCAAGCCGTTCAGGCTTGAAGAGAACAGACGCATTTGAAATGTGGCACAACGGAATAACGCTGAAGATTAAACATATATATCAGTAATTAAGGAAAACGTAAGTCATCGAATTGCGAGAAGAAACATTTATTGCTCAACTTTAGAGAGAGAAGGCATTGGTGTAGGCTTAGAAATGGGAAGTCATCTCATTGGATCATTGCAGAAGTTTTCATTAACTACCTTGAAAATAAACTTCTCAACAAGATATCATGAACTGAAATAGATGCACTTTCAGAACGCATAACTAAATACAAAAGCAGACAGACGGACATGGTTACTCACCACAGCATAAAAAAACTTAAGTATTTATCGATACCATATTTAGGAGTCATCTGAGACAAAATATCCGAGTTGTTTAAAAATACAGACATCAAGATCACTTTTGAAACGAACAACAACTTAAGAAATGAACTAGTCCATGACATTGTACAACCTATAGATAGACTGAGCAAACCAGAAACTTATAAAAACACATGTAGTCACTGCACCAAATGTTATATAGCCCAAACACGAACAAACTTTAAAACCCCTTTTAAGAACACATTGACTGTTTCAGACTGGATGAAAATAATTAAGTCAGCTATAGCAAAAGATACAAATGAAACAGGACACAATGTTGTTATAAAGACCTCAAAGTACAGCATACTTTGTAAACTTCTGGTAAATGGACGTCTTGGAAGAAGTGGAAATATTCATCCATGGCCTTAAATCGAAGAAGATCCTAAATGAAGTGACAAAGTTCAAAAATCACTCCCTTACGAATTTCAACTCAATGCTCTTAAATTATTAAACACACGACATTAATCATATATGGTGTACCATTTATCTTGACCGTCCTAAATTACTAGAATGAGACTCTGCAGCGGAGTGTGTGCTTATATGAAACTTCCTGACAGATGAAAACTGTGTGCCGGACCGAGACTCGAACTCGGGTCTTTGCCTTCCGCGGACAAGTGCTCTACCAACTGAGCCACCCAAGCACGACTCACGACCCGTCCTCCTAGCTTCAATTCTGCAGTACCTCGCCTCCTACCTTCCATACTTCACACAAGCTCTTCTACGAATCTTGGAGAACGAGCACTCCTGGAAGAAAGGATATTGCGGAGATCCCGAGTTCGAGTCTCGGTCCGGCACACAGTTTTAATCTGTCAGGAAGTTTCATCCTAAATAACTGTTTGTCCACATGCAAAGTACAAAATGTTTCAAGCAAAGGTTGTTTAGCCGTCAGGGGGACAACAGTCAGCATTATTGCTTTCGTTGTAGCATTGTTTTTTACAAAGATATGAACAGCGGTATGACTTTTTTAAATGGCACTCTGTATATTTTATTCGGTAATTCATTTCCTCTCCTAAAGACTTATTCAAAAATGAATCACATTGTACCATTCACTGAAACACTACGTTATTAATTACATAACACAATATTGACGTTGACGCTCCCAGCGCTTAGTGCAGATACTCGGGGTAATCGAACACATCCACGTGCTGACGTTGACAGAGGATAAACTTAAACGTAAGTAGAATGCGACCTCGTCATCCCATCGTCAGTTGCAGAGTTATGTGAGTAGAATTTACATCAACGACGACAAGGTAGAAATGCTACTCACCTATGGTGAATGGAAGTTAGCAGAACAGTAATTGCAATACTGTTTTCTTATGTACGGGTACATTTAGTACAGTACTTTAGTCCTTTTAAATACTACTGTGTAGAATAGGCATACAGTAAAGGCTGTCCTTCCTACAAACTGCATCGACGTAACATTTCTTTTATTGCTATTGTTGTTGAAGGTAGGATAAATGCTACACAGACAGCGGAACTGTACAGAGAGCGATATCCTGACAAGAACCTACCTTCCCGACAGATGTTTTCTCGTCTTGTTGCGACGCTTCAGGTAAGAGGAAGTTTCAAACCACGACAACGCAGCCGTCGTAGCACTCGCACAGATGAATCTGCCGAAGTTACTGTTCTCGCTCCCATTGCTAAGAATCTACATGTGAGCACACGACAGCTTGAGAACGAGACTGGATTTCCTAAAATCAGTGTACATCTTATTCTTACACTTCATCGGTTCCATCCTTAACATGTACACCTACATCAAGAATGGCATGGGAACGATTTCCAGAATCGTGTACAGTTCTGTCAGTGGGCACAGCTGCAAATCCTTGCCAACCCGATCTTCATCTCCAATGTTCTATTTACCGATGAATGTTCCTTCTCAAACAAAGGACCATGCAATATTGGTCTAGCGACAACCCACGATGGCTTGGACAGTTGGAACATCAGCGTCAATGGAGACTTAATGTCTTGGTATCACAATTGTTGACCCTTATTGCATCAATGGTAGTCTAAACGGCACAGCGTATGCCAACTTCTTCAAACGAATTCTTCCTTCTCTTCTGGATGAAGTGCCCCTAAGAGCCAGAATACTTATGTGGTATCAACACAATGGATGTCCAGCACATAATGCCTTACGTGCACGTCGTGTGCTGAACCGACGGTACCCTGCCAGATGGATTGGTCCAGGAGGAACAGTTACTTGGCCTGCTAGGTCTCCTGATTTACATTCTCTTGAGTTTTTCTTTTGGGATGCATTAAAGAGGTTATCCATCGAGATATCCCAACACCTCCAGAGGACATGGAGGAATGTATTATGCTTGTTTGTAATTCTCTTCAGCAGGCAACACTGGAAGCAGTAAATAATTCTTTCATTCAACGAGTCCACCAGTGTATCGGTGTCCAGGGCCAGCACTTTGAGCACCTTTGAACTATTTCTGGGCATTGGTACAGGAGAGTGAAAGTCAATTTTGTGTTATGTTTATATTTGGTTTTCATTTGTTTTCTGACAATTCCAGAAAGTAGACGAGTTTGTGATCGCGGCCTCAAAGTCAATGTTGTGTTATGTAATTAAATGGGACACCCTATATATATATATATATATATATATATATATATATATATAAACCAATTGAAAATATTTTCATTTGGTTTATAAAGTTGTAACAGTCAGTCATTTTGTAGTATACTACAACAACTAACATCAGTGATTTGACAGCAAGACAACACCAGGATCAACATACTGACAGTCAAATCTAAAGTAGCCTTGCTTTGACCGCCATCTTTTGCTTTACGCTGATGATTTGTTTTTTATATCGTACTTTAAAGCCACCGTCGTGAAGTCTGAAGAATGATGAAGTCCAGAAGTGCCATGAAAATAGCTATGCCTCGACACATCACAGGAAAACTGCCATGCCACAAGAGCAAAGTGAATGACTGTTTTATGTGATCAGAACACCAATACACAAAGTGACATCGCCTCTGACTAGATTATCGTTCTCTCTCTTCACAGGACGATCACAGCATTCATACAAAGGAGCTTTAATATATGTATAAACATGTGTTACATGTTTTTGTAATGCCATTAGAGCCTGATGGTTAAGCATCGCCTTCAAACTTGCCACTAAATAACTAATTTATTTAGGTATTTGTAACTGGTAATCTTTTCATACTTTTCATGCACGGTCCATTAATGGTCAGTATGGCTTCAAATTAAAAGATTGGTTAAAAGCAAAAATTCTGGGGCTTCAAGAAATCACCTGTGAGGTTTTGATGGAAATGCTGGGACTACAAAAAAATTTTACACGGAGACCAATGTTTCATTGCAAAAAGTAAATTCAAGTGAATGTGGGTGTCAGTATTTGTACAGAGATGAAGATGCTTGCTCATGATGACCGTGGAGAGTTGCGTCAAGCATGTATTCGGACGAACCTCTGTCTATACAGAATAACTTTCACTTCATACTTATTCTTCGTTTGAAGATATTGAAATATCCCTTTGGTCAGTAAAAGCAAACGAAAATCTCTCTTCCTAAACGGCTAGTCATCCAAACCCAGGTGCAAGTTGGCTATCCAGCGGCTTCATTTTAAGTATTTCAGATAATTATTGGAAGAATTTAAAATTTTAAAATGCTGTCTTAATTTACTAAATAAGAATTGAAACAAATTAAATCAGCTATTTAAGCTAGAAACTGCATATATGTCTTCAGACAGCGTAAGTCATGGCACGAAAATTATCCACACTGTCCTCAACCAATATGTAAGAATAAAGATAACTAGTGACTCAAATTTTACACATCATTTAAAACCTTTTCTACATTTATTTTCACTTGTTTCACATGCTTGATGTCAAATATGCAACGCACTGTAACACATGTAAGGACGCGTCTGACCTGTTTTATACAATGTGAGCCAGATTCACCTACCAAACCGTTTTATGCAAAGAGCACTGCGCCCATATCACGAACGTAATCCATACTCACGATACACACGTTATCAACGTTAGTTCCCAGTCAGACGTTTGGCCGACGGTTAGCGAACGATATCCTACTCTAAAACGTACAAGTGAGAAATTATCATGAGTAACAGTATTTTTGGGAAATATATACCTCTCTTCTGACATAATCACACAAATGTTTCCAATCTCCGTTTGTGTAACTAGCTCTATAGTCATGTAGGTTTTGGATGTCTCTTTAAATCCATCCTGTTTATGTTGGTGTGGTCTTCAGTCCAGGGACAGGTTTGATGCAGCATTCTATGCTACTCTATCCTGTGCAAGCCTCTTCATCTCTCAATAACTACTGCAAATTACATCCTTCTGAATCTGCTTAATGTATTCATCTCTGTCTCGCTCCACAATTTTTACGCTCCACACTTCCCTCCAGCACTAAATTGGTGATTCCTTGATGCCTCAGAAAATGTCCTACCAACTGATCCCTTCTTCCAGTCAAGTTGTGCCACAAACTCCTCTTCTCCCTAATTCTGTTTGGTACCTCCCCATTAGTTATGTGATCTACCCATCTAATCCTCATCATTCTTCTGTAGCACCACATTTAAAAAGTTATATTCTCTTCTTGTCCACACTATTTATCGTCCGTGGTTCATTTCCATACATTGCTACACTACACACAAATACTTGCAGAAACGGCTTCCTGACATTTAAACCTATACTCGATGTTAGCAATTTTCTCTTCTTCAGAAACGCTTTCCTTTGCATTGCCAGCCTACATTTTACATCCTCTCTACTTCGCACATAGTGTCTCATTTCCTAATCTAATTCCTTCAGCTTCACTTCATTTAATTCGTCTACATTCCATTATCCTCGTTTTGCTTTCGTTGATGTTCTTCTTATATCCTCCTTTCAAGACGGTGTCCACTCCGTACAGCTGCTCTTCCAGGTCTATTGCTGTTACTGATAGAACTACACTGTCATCGGCGAACCTCAAAGTTTTAATTTCTGCTCCATGGATTTTAATTCCTACTCCGAATATTCCTTTTGTTTCCTTTACTGCTTGCTCAATATACAGATTGAATAACATCGGGGATAGGCTACAACCGTGTCTCGCTCCCTTCGGTTACTATAGCTGCCATCTGGTTTCTGTACAAATTGTAAACAGCCTTTCCCTCCCCGTATTTTACCCCTTCGGCTTCTATAGCTGCCATCTGGTTTCTGTACAAATTGTAAACAGCCTTTCCCTCCCCGTATTTTACCCCTGCCACCTGCAGAATTTGAAAGAGAATATTCCAGTCAACATTGTCGAAAGCTTTCTCTAAGTGTACTAATGCAAGAAACGTAGGTTTGCCTTTCCTTAATCTATCTTCTACGATAAGTCGTAGGGTCAGTATTGCCTCACGTGTTCCAACATTTCTACGGAATCCAAAGTGATTTTTGCCGAGCTTGGCTTCTACAAGTTTTTCCATTCGTCTGTAAAGATTTCGTGTTAGTATTTTGCAGCCGTGACTTAGTAAACTGATAGCTCATTAATTTTCATACATGTCAGCACCTGCTTTCTTTGGGATTAGAATTAATATATTCTTCTCGAAGTCTGAGGGTATTTCGACTGTCTCATACATCTTGCACACCAGATGGGAAAGAGTTTTGTCAGGGCTGGCTCTCTCAAGGGAATCGGTAGTTCTAATGGGATGTTGTCTACTCCCGAGGCCTAGTTTCGACTTAGATCTTTCAGTGCTCTGTGTGGTCTGTCAAACTCTTCACGCAGTACCATATCTTCCATTTCATCTTCATCTACGTCCTCTTCCATTCCCATAATATTTTCCTCACGTACATCGTTCTTGTATACATCCTCTCTATACAGCTTCCAACATTCTGCTTTCCCTACTTTGCCCTAGGACTGGTTTTTCGTCTGTTCTCTTGATGTTCATACAGGTTGTTCTCTTCTCCAAAGGTCTCTCTAATTTTTGTGTAGGCAGTATCTGTGTTTCCCCTAGTGATATATGCTTCTACATACTTACATTAGTCCTGTACCTATCTCTGCTTAACCAGTTCTGATACGTTTGTATTTCTTTTCACCTGATTTATTTACTGCATTTTTATATTTTCTTCTTTCGTCAGTTAAATTCAGTATCTCTGATGTTACGTAAGGATTTATACTAGCTCACGTCTCTTACCTACTTGATACTCGGCTGCCTTCACTTCATCTCTCAAAAGTACCTATTCGTCTTCAACTGTATTTCTTTTCCCTGTTCTTGTCTATCGTTCCTAATGCTCTCTCTGAAACTCTCCCCAGCCTCTGGTTCTTTCAGTTTATTCAGATCCCATCTTATTAAATTCCTATCTTTTTGCAGTCTCTTCAGTTTTTATCTACAGTTCATAGCCAGTAAGTTGTGTTAGAGTCCACATCTACCCTGGATATGTCTTACAATTTAAAACCTCGTTCCTAAATCTCTGCCTTACCATTATACAGAGTGAGTCACTAGCTATTGCCACCTAAAACAACTCCGAAAGTGTGACAGGAGCTAAAAAGTTTGTGGGATAAAAGCTGCTTCGGACAACAGGGGCCATAATATGGCGTTCGTTTTCTGTTGCCAGGTGGGGTCGCTTCACAGATATGAAGGCCAACGTTTTTTAATGGGATGCCATAGTTTGGTACTTATTTTCTGATAGCGTCCATCGAGACGAATCCAATGATGTGTTACAGTAAGGTCTTTGAAGGTCAACGAAGGTCACAAAGGTGGCATGAACGTCCATTTACAGAAGGTGTTCGAAGTGATGACCACTGGTATCAATGGAGTGCTGCAATCTCCTTGTCACTGATCGAGTGACAGACCTCTCGCATATGTTCAAGTCTAGTTGGAACGTCTTTATGAACAATATCTTTAACGAATTCGTACAAGAAGCAATCCAGAGCGTCAAATCTGGAGAACGAGCCGGCCACGGAATATCTCCTCCGCGTCCAATCCAACGATTTGGGAATTGTCTCTGTAACTCATTTCTAGCCATCAACGAAAAATGTGCCGGACACCCTTCGTGTTGATACTACATTCTCTTCCTTGTTCGTAAAGGTATTTCTTCCAGTAACAGACCTAATGTGTCTTGGAGGAATGTGGTCCACTTCCTACCATTAAGATTTCCTTCGATGAAACAGGGGCCTGTAATTCTGTCCTGCAGAATCCCACACCATGTATTCACCGAACACGGTTTTTGGTTGCGCAGCCAACATGGATTTTCAGTTGCCTAATAATGCATGTTATGCAAATTGACATTTCCACGGTTCGTGAATGTAGTCCTGTCAGTAAACAAAATCAAATTATTAAATGTGTAATTTCTCTGAATCTGAAGTTGAGCACATCGGCAGAATTCAATGCGACGCATATAATCCGTACCAGTTAATTCTTGGCGGAGACTGATATCGTAAGGGTGATATTTATGGTGATGCAGAACACGAACAACAGTGCTCAGGTTCATGCCAGATTACCTTGTGATTTGCCTTGAACTAACACAAGGATCTCGAATCACAGTGGCAAGAGCACCAATTTCCGTTTCCTTGTTAGTAACTTTCCTTCGCCGGATATGTTTCCAATGTTTAAAGATCCAGTTTTTATCAATTTATCATACGCTCTGTAAAGAAGCATGGGACTTCATTTCCATTTTTCCATCATACACATATGTAAACGTAAAACGTGTAGGATGAGTTCGCTGAGGATATCTTTCAGCTTATAAGTATCTAAAAAAATGGTTCAAATGGCTCTGAGCACTATGGGACTTAACATCTGTGGTCATCAGTCCCCTAGAACTTAGAACTACTTAAACCTAACTAACCTAAGGACATCACACACATCCATGCCCGAGGCAGGATTCGAACCTGCGACCGTAGCAGCCGCGCGGTTCCGGACTGCGCGCCTAGAACCGCTAGACCACCGCGGCCGGCTATAAGTATCTAGTTCTCACTGAATTTAGTTGGAATTCTCCGTAACTAAGAAGCATATCGACTTGTTCTTCGAAGGAAAACATTATTCACATTCGCTTGATTCGACGATACTAGTTTTACCGTTCCTATTAGTGCTTTATTGGGAAACCATCGAATGTCGTTTACATGTCAATGACACATTAGATGGATACGCCGTATTCAGCGAATATTTACGTTTTGTACGATATACGAGAGAGAAATGTCAGAGCATGTGCTTCGATAAGTACCGAAGTCATAAGGAACACCACTCACTCCATGATAAGAAGCTTGCAGCACTGCATTGATACCAATGGTCATCACGTCGAACACTTAAATGGATGTTAGTGCCATCTTTTTGACCTTCGCTGACATGCAGAGACCTTACTGTTACACATCATTGGATTCGTCGCGACAGCCGCTATCAGAAAATGAGTACCAAATTATAGAATCCCATTTAAAAAAAATAAAGTTGACGTTCATATCCCTGATGCGATCCCAACTAGCAACAAAAACCAACGTCATATTATGGCCCCTGTTGTCCGATGCAACATCTACCCCACAAACCTTTCAGCTCCTAACACACATTCGGAGCTGTTCTTGGTGGCAATGGTTGGTGACTCACCCCCGCATAATCTGTGAGAAACATTCCAATGTCTCCAGGCCTCTTGCATGTATTTACAGCCTTCTTTCATGATTCGTAAGCCAAGTGTTAGCTGTAATTGAGTTCTGCTCTGTGCAAAATTGTCCAGATAGCTTCCTCTTTCATTCATTACCCCCAGTACATATTCACCTACTACTTTTCCTCCTCTTCCTCTTCCTACTATCGGACTCCAGTCCCCCATGGCTATTAATTTTTCGTCGCCCTTAACAATCTAAATTTCTTCAATCTCTTCATCACCTGCGGAACCAGTTGGCATATAAACTTGTACTATTGTGGTAGGCGTGGGCATCGTGTCTATCTTGGTTACAATAATGCGTTCGCTATGCTGTTTGTAGTAGCTTATCCGTGTTCCTATTTTTTTATTCGTTATTGGACACACTCCTGCATTGCCCATGTTTGATTCCATATTTATAAACCTGTATTCACTAGACCAGAAGTCTTGTTCCTCCTGCCACTGAACTTCACTAATTTCCACTATATCGAACTTTAATCCATCCATTCACTAATTCCCACTATATATAACGTTAGTCCACCAATTTCCCGTTTTAAATTTTCTAACCTACCTGCACGATTAAGGGATCGGACATTCCACACTCCGATTCGTAGTACACCAGTTTTATTCTTCTGACAACGACGTCCTCCTGAGTAGCCCCGCCCGGAGATCCGAATAGGGGCTATTGACCTCCGGTATATTTTACCAAGAAGGTCATCGTTTAACCATACAGTGAAGCTTCTTCCCCTCGGGGAAAATTACGCCTGTAGTTCCCCCTAGCTTTCACCCGTTCAGAGTACCAGCACAGCAAGGCCGTTTTGACTGATGTTACAACGCCGGATCTGTCAGTCATCCAGACTATCTCCCCTGCGATTATTGAAAAGGCTCCTGTCCCTAAAAATCTCTTCGGGTTTGCTGCCGGATCCTAAAATCAACTCGACTCGATATTTCGGCGATCCAGCTGTTCGCCATCTTCAGGAAAATGCTGCTTATGCTGATAAGTCCCGCGGAGAACTGACGCCAGCTTGCAAATCGACGTCCTATATAGGCCACCGTTCAGTACACGGTGCATGCGCCGCCCATCACGGTTTCTGCCTTCCAAAACAGGGAGGTGGCGCCGCCATAGATTTTCGAAGATTAAGTACCTATAAACGGAATAAACTTTAGAGACGTCTATAACCTGTACGACTACACCAATAACTACCCAAAGAAAGAGCGAAGACACTAGGATAAGTACGACAAAAGTATGGCACATTTTGGTGCAAAAGTACCGTGCAACTCGTGCCGAGTCTTCACGTGTGCTTTTTATATGATGTGGTTTTCTAACAGTCGCCCAAAGCTCTGAGAGGGAGCTTATATCGTTTACGTGCCTGTCGACTGTATATTTGCTGTTAAGAAAACATTGTGTGGGTTGCGTGAAACTGATCGATAGGGGCAGCTGAATCACTCTGACACGAGAGTTTAAGTCTTCTAAAAAACTGGTTCGTTAGGCGAGCAGCGAGTATCTGATTACTGGTGCGCCATCAGAAAAGTTTCGTTTTAAGACGTTACCTACGAGTGCTATTGACATACGGACGTTAACGATATTTAATGTCCATGATAGGAAATTTTTAGTTTCTGCCGAGCGAGGTGGCGCAGTGGTTAGACACTGGACTCGCATTCGGGGGGACGACGGCTCAATCCCGCGTCCGGCCATCCTGATTTAGGTTTTCCGTGATATCCCTAAATCACTCCAGGCAAATGCTGGGATGGTTCCTCTGAAAGGGCACGGCCGTCTTCCTTCCCCATCCTTCCCTAATCCGATGAGACCGATGACCTCGCTGTCTGGTCTCCTTCCCCAAAAAAACAAAAAAAAAGGAAATTTTTAGTCTTTTCTCACCTTTGTGTTTAAGAGCGGAATTCTTATTCTCTCCTAAATGTCAAACCCTACCCTTTTATTTCACCGAAAGTTCCGTTTGATTTTCTACTTAATGAATCAGTCCTGATGATCGTATCAGTGGCTGGCATCTTAGAACACCTATCGAAAGCGACAGAGAATTTCAGCGATAGCTCAAATTTTGCGGGCGAAGTTCTTTCGAGGGTCGTTACTCAGCTGACAGGAGTGAAAGGAGCGATGACTGCATGTAAAGCAGTGGCGACGCAGAGGCGAAGGGGCGAGAGGACTGCGCCGGGTCGATCGGAGCCGCGGCCGGAGATTTATTCCGCTCTTAATTTCCTGTCCAAGTGCTCCCCACATCCCGCGCCGTCTTCCCCTTCCTGTCCCACTTAAGGGATGGCGACAGGCTCATTTACGGGGCATTAAGGGTCAGCCGGTGAGGGGTTTACGACGGTCACAGATGCAGTCGCGGTCCAGTAAAATGTGGAACCAGGCCAAGCGCGACGACAGCATTCGCACATCTCACGTGATGTGGGTGGAGCGATCGTTGTCTGGACTGTCAGCCGCTGGCAGAGGATGTCATTTTACTTTTACTTTGGCAAAAATACTCCTAGACCGCGGCTGTTAGGGCATTCTACAAGAGTGGTAATGGTAGCAGAAGTAATCCACAAAATTACCCCCCAGCACTACTGACATCGTTTGTTGTAGACTCATGGAACATATTCTCAGCTCAAACATAGAGAGGTATCTCGGACAGAATGACTTCCACCATGCCAACGAGCACGTATTCCAAAAACATCGATGACGTGAAAAGAAACTCGCCTACACTCATCGAATACACTCATTAGACGCTGATTGACAAGGTGCATTGCGATGATGGTTGTCATGTAGATAGATTGTAACATCCATGTGAAATTATTATACTATGCTGATCCAACATGTATTGCCCTATACAGCCACAAAATACACATATTAATATAGTATCGGGCCCCACTGTTGTGAGTGTAAACGTTCAGACGACACACCATGGAAATATACAGGTCTGGGATGTAGTCCTGTGATACTCCAACCCCTGCCGTTTCCACCTGAGCATGCAGATCCTGCAGACTGGAGTCCTTTTGACACGCTCCATGGTATTCCACACATTCCCTGTTGGGGAGCGATTGGGCCATGTGGCATGCCGTGGCAGAGCATCCACAGACGCAAGATATGGTCGGGTGTTGGCAGCGGTGTGAGGACGAGCAGAGCGTTGACCCACAGAAATAGGCCGGAAGCGTGTCTCTTCGTGAAGATCAGAGCTACCGCCTGCAGGGCATCATCCATGGACTGTGAGGCTGTCACTGAGCCCGTTAGGTGACAAGGCGCCATAGGATATCGCTCCCCACACTGTCACACCAGGCTGTCGTGACGTGTGATGACGAACCATTAAACGCTTTTGTATTGGCCTCCACTACATCTCCAGGCATGGACCTGGCGGTCGTCGCCTGTAAGGCAGAAGCGAGACTCGTCACTAAAGATGACCTACCACCAGTCTGTAGGCCTTCATATCCGTCGTTGCCAACACCAGGCGAGTTGGGCGTGATGCTGCGTGGGTGTGACCGACAGGCACTGTGAAGGTCAGTGTGCGGCATGCCGTACGTCACTCAACGGCCTGCCAAAGCGGGATTTTGCAAAGTAGGCAGACCGCCGAACGGCCCAAGTCGTTGCTGTCGGGTCTGCTCGCGTGTGGCGGACAATCCTTCGGCACTCTGTAGTTCCACCTTTATATAGTTCCACCTTTATACAAGATGGTTGTGGGACCTCGACTATTCAATACAAAAAGTCAGATCGAAAATATTTCCAGCCGTCTATTTTTCGGTTTTATTTTACTTTTCTTGCCACACCATGTTCAGGCCCTGTGACCGACGTGTAGGAAGAATCCCACCTCTTGTAGAGTCGAAATAAAGCCCAGTATAAAGCCACGGGTATCGGTGGATTTCATTTTAATAACTTCAATCACTTCGATCCACACTTTCAGGCTGTTAGACAAAAATTTATCGCGTTGTTAATAAGAAGATCACCGATACCAGTGACTGTATGCTGACTCCTATTTCGATTGTACAAGAGGTGGGAGTCTTCCTACGCGTTGTTTAGGATGCCTCAAGATGGCTGGTGTAAGGTCGAACTTGGTAGCAAAAATAAAATAAAATGTGAAATATCAAGGGTTGAAGGTATTTTTGGTTTAAAATTTTAATCCTCCTTGGTTCCCTCCTTATGGTGCATGTCAGACCTCCAGATCCTACATGTTGTGCATGCACGTTGTATGTTTAAATTACTACAGCTCTGTCCTTGATAACTAGGGAAGACATGAGTTTGCTAATGATTCTTTACAGGTATAAATCAGAGTATTGTGGAGAGTAAGAGTAACTTACGTCCTCCATAAGCTCAAGTAGACACATGAAATGCTTTCGCAATTGCGAGTGTGGAAACCATCTGCTGTATAATGGAATGATGACAGTGAAAATGTGTCCCGGACCGGCACTCGATCTGTGCGTGGTAGCCGCGCGGTCTTGGGCGTCTTGTTACGGTTCGCTAGGTTACCCCGTTCGAGTCCTCCCTCGGGCGTGTGTGTGTGTGTGTGTGTGTGTGTGTGTGTGTGTGTGTGTGTAGTCCTTAGCGTAAGTTAGTTTTAGATTAAGTAGTGTGTAAGCTTAGGGACCGATGACCTCAGCAGTTTGGTCCCATAACACCTTACCACAAATTTCAAATTTTTTTCCGGCGCTCGAAGCCGGATTTCTCGCTTATCGCCAGACCTGAACTTCCATATTTCGTCAACGATACGTTTACAACCTGTACTCGCACATCCTTTATGCGTATTCCCGCACAGGCAATACATTTTACTTGAAAGTCGCTTGCCCGGTATCGTGAGATAAATTCAATATGGCAGTGCCTGTGGTATTCAGAACTACGACATAATGTTCCTTTGGACATGCATGCATGTTAAAATGTGTCTCGCTCGTACAGGAATGTATATAATTAATGTACCTGTATAGGTTGTAGACACATGGTTGACGACATACGGAAGTTTGGGTCTGGCCGTGTGAGTCGTCACCGATAGGCCAGTGGTAAGCCAGCCGTTCGCAATAAGCGGGAAATGCGGGTACGACTTCCAGTGTGGCACAAATTTTTGACTGTCGTCATTCCATTACACATCTGATGGATATTCGCAATCGCGAATACAGTTCGTGTATTTTATATCGGCTGTAGTGGCTGCAGTGCCTGTTCTTTGGACATGCATTCAAGCCCAAAGGAACATAGCGGTACTGCAATACCGTATGGTCCTGCAGAATCTGAGCCTTCTGTTACACGAAATCGGTTGGTGCGGAGACGCGAGGCTGAGGTCCAATTCGTGCCAGTGGAGTAGCAGCTGGCGCGGTTTCCATGGTGACACAGCGGCCGCTCCCAGCGGCCTGGAATATGCACACGCGGATTACGCCCTCCACCCCATCCCACCCCACCGCCAGCAGCTGCAGCTTCGGCTGTGTCACAGTCACCTACTTTGCTCTTTGAATTACTAGACAGACGCTCTTAAAATGTCAATGATCCCTCTCTGGCATGTCAAGGCATCGTCCAGTGCTCCAATCTCTTTTGCCGCCTAAACTACTCGGTGAGGTATATACTGCTGTTCTCCTCTGTTTGGAGAGAGATTCGCATCTGGATGTTTCTCTTACACCGCAGCCAGTACATCGTCCAAACAGTCCGCTGTAAGCTGTGGCAATAACTAAAAACTTGTAGTGTTTCAATATTTACTTACCATTAAATATTATCACAACGTAAACGAGCGGGTCGTTGGGTCCACGAAACATCTACGTTAACAAGAAAGTAAACAATGTAGAATGAACGGCCACCTGAAGGTTTCTGTAACTGGTCGTATTCAGTGATACTTGATAACAACGTAAGTTCAGACTTCTCCACATAACACAGGTCACAGTAGCACAGATACCTGGACGGAATATTTCCAGGTCTATTATCTGTAATGGGACACTACCGACTAGGTAAAATCCCAAGTGCGCAAGTGCGCAAGAATTCTGCACTGTGCAACCGAGCGGAATGGCATCGCGTTGCGAGGGCAGCGGCAGTCTCGGTGCGATGCGGGTGTCTGGCGTAGCTGGCGGTGATCTGCTTGAGGTGGCTTCGAGAAGAGGACTGACTTCTGTCACCTCCGTTTCGTCACCACGTACGTGATCGGGAGTCACATGGCGTAGATGTCGGAGCATGTGCCAAACGTTAAACCTACAACGTCCGTAGTCTCTGTCATTGATTTCTTTCGCCCATCAATGGCAAAGACATAAAACAATCTTATTTCTCTGATTGCTGGTAGTTTTCGATAAATCTGTACTTACACAATCAACAATTAAAGTTATAGCCAAAGTTGATTCTAGAAATTCACTAAGATGGAGAACGGTTATACAATGTGTCCAGCGGGAAAGAGTTTCACAGGTCATGACTCCCCATCAGTAGAATATTTCTCACGGTCAGCTTAACGGTAGTGTGCCTGATGTTGAGGTTGCCAACAGACAACTATTTTTTAAACTAAAACATAGCTTTCTTGCGAGTTTGAGCTAGCTGGTTTAACGAACGATGTTGATGAATCTTTTACCCGTATGTCTGTGCGTATAGGTACTAACGCTGGTCACTGCTAAGCAGCTTCTATGCAGCAGTTCATTACAGAAAATTGACTGCGTAAAATTATCAAATAGAACTATGGACCTTGCCAATATAGTGTGGCTTGCGAGTATGATCAGTACAAATAGCTGTAGTGCCTACTACAGGTTCAACTGCAACGGATGGGTGCTCACGCAAGAAAAACAAGTGATTCCTGAAGAGCAGCAGCAGCAGCCAATTCAGTAGTCGCAGGAGCAACAGTCTGGATGATTGATTGATCTGGCCTTGTGACGTAATCAGCATAGCCTTCCTGTGCTGAAAGCAAGAGGAACATGCTGGGGACATGCTGCACTACCGTGTGGGTTAATGATGATGCCATCGTCCTTGTTAACATATTCCGGATATAAAATAGTTCCCCATTCTGATATTCGGACGAGAAATACTCAGGAGGAAAAAAAAAGAAAAAAAAACTGGAGCTCTATTGGTCAGAGCTAGAAAAGCTGGATCTCAGAATGAGTAGGCAACGTGCAGAATTAGAAGGACAAATGGATTTAGTGGGAATTACTGAAATGCGGCGGCAGAATAAAATACAATTTTTGGACAACTCAGTACAGGGCTAGCAACATAAAATCAGATAGTGTTAAAGGCAGTAGTAACTTCCATAATGGATACGAAAATAGGGATATAGGGAGGCTACTATTAAAAGCATACCGAACGCATTACTGGAGCCAAGATAATCACAAAACCAAAACCCAGCACAGTAGTACAAATTTTGCATCCCACTTAGCTTCGCTAGTTCAACAGACTGAAAGAATGTATTATGACGTAAAGGGAATTATTCACATAGTTAAGGGAGCCGAAACTTTTATTATGACGTGTGACTGGAATTAGGCAGTAGGAAAAGGAATGGATAACAGTCGGAGAACATGGACTGGGGAAAGTAATGAAGACGAAGCCACATGCTAGATTTTGCAGCACAGCGTCATTGAATCGTCGCTAACACTTGGTATAAAAATCTTGAAATGAGGTTGTACACGTGGACGAATCTGGAGAATGTTGAAAATTTCTGACTGATTATATATAACCGTAAGACACAGATTTAAAATTGTAAAATAATTCCAAGAGGGGATGTGGATTTATTACATATGAACTGCAAATTAAATATGAAGAAATTTCAGAAAGATAGGAATTTAAGGAGAGCCGACCGGGATAAACCCAAAGAACAAGAGGTTGTTGCGAGCTTTAGAGAGAGTATTAGGCACCATTGGACGCAACAGAACAATAATCTGAGAGATGAAAACAAGAAAGGAAGCAGAACATCACATATTAAGAAAGGCACAACCCGTAGAATTTTCTGTACAACATATTGTTGTCGTTGTGATCTTCAGTCCTGAGACTGGTTTGATGCAGCTCTCAATGTTACCCTATCCTGTGCAAGTTTCTTCATCTCCCAGTACGTCCTGCAACCTACATCCTTCTGTATGTGTCTAGTGTATTCATCTCTTGGCCTCCCTCTACGATTTTTACCCTCCACGCTGCTCTCAAATACTAAATTGGTGATTCCTTGATGCCTGAGAACATGTCCTACCAACCGATCACTTCTTCTAGTCAAGTTGTGCCATAAACTTCTCTTCTCCCCAATCCTATTCAATACCTCCTCATTAGTTAAATGATCTACCCATCTAATCTTCAGCATTCTTCTGAAGCACCACATTTCGAAAGCTTCTATTCTCTTCTTGTCCAAACTAGTTATCGTCCATGTTTCACTACCATACATGGCAACACCCTATACAAATGCTTTCAGAAACGACTTCTGGTCTAGTGAATACAGGTTTATAAATACGGAATCAAACATGGGCAATGCAGGAGTGTGTCCCATAACGAATAAAAAAATAGGAACACGGATAAGCTACTACAAACAGCATACCGAACGCATTATTGTAACCAAGATAGACACGATGCCCACGCCTACAACAATAGTACAAATTTATATGCCAACTGGTTCCGCAGGTGATGAAGAGATTGAAGAAATTTAGATTGTTAAAGGCGACGTAAATTTAATAGCTATGGGGGACTGGAGTCCGATAGTAGGAAGAGGAAGAGGAGGAAAAGTAGTAGGTGAATATGTACTGGGTGTAATGAATGAAAGAGGAAGCTATCTGGACAATTTTGCACAGAGCAGAACTCAATTATAGCTAACACTTGGCTTACGAATCATGAAAGAAGGCTGTAAATACATGCAAGAGGCCTGGAGACATTGGAATGTTTCTCACAGATTATGCGGGGGTGAGTCACCAACCATTGCCACCAAGAACAGCTCCGAATGTGTGTTAGGAGCTGAAAGGTTTGTGGGGTAGATGTTGCATCGGACAAAAGGGCCCATAATATGACGTTGGTCTTTTGTTGCTAGTTGGGGTCGCATCAGGGATATGAACGTCAACTTTATTTTTTTTTAATGGGATTCTATAATTTGGTACTCATTTTTTGATAGCGGCTGTCGCGACGAATGCAATGATGTGTAACAGTAAGGTCTCTGAATGTCAGCGACGGTCAAAAAGATGGCACTAACGTCCATTTAAGTGTTCGACGTGATGACCATTGGTATCAATGCAGTGCTGCAAGCTTCTTATCATGGAGTGAGTGGTGTTCCTTATGACTTCGGTACTTATTGAAACACATGCTCTGACATTTCTCTCTCGTATATCGTACAAAACGTAAATATTCACCGAATACGGCGTATCCATCTAATGTGTCATTGACATGTGAACGACATTCGATGGTTTCCCAATAAAGCACTAATAGGAACGGTAAGGCTAGTATCGTCGAATCAAGCGAATGTGAATGATGTTTTCCTTCGAAGAACAAGTCGATATGCTTCTTAGTTACGGAGAATTCCAACTAAATTCAGTGAGAACTAGATACTTATACGTTGAAAGATATCCTCAACGAACTCATCCTACACGTTTTACGTTTACATATGGTATGATGGAAAAATGGAAATGAAGTCCCATGCTTCTTTACAGAGCGTATGATAAATTGATAAAAACTGGATCTTTAACGCATTGGAAACGTATCCGGCGAAAGAAAGTTACTAACAAGGAAACGGAAATTGGTGCTCTTGCCACTGTGATTCGAGATCCTTGTGTTAGTTCAATGCAAATCACAAGGTAATCTGGCATGAACCTGAGCACTGTTGTTCGTGTTCTGCATCACCATAAATATCACCCTTACGATATCAGTCTCCGCCAAGAATTAACTGGTACGGATTATATGCGTCGCATTGAATTCTGCCGATGTGCTCAACTTCAGATTCAGAGAAATGACACATTTAATAATTTGATTTTGTTTACTGACGGGACTACATTCACGAACCGTGTAAATGTCAATTTTCATAACATGCATTATTGGGCAACTGAAAATCCATGATGGCTGCGCAACCAAAAACCGTGTTCGGTGAATACATGGTGTGGGATTCTACAGGACAGAATTACAGGCCCCTATTTCATCGAAGGAAATCTTAATGGTAGGAAGTGGACCAAATTCCTCCAAGACACATTAGGTCTGTTACTGGAAGAAATACCTTTAGGAACAAGGAAGAGAATGTAGTATCAACACGAAGGGTGTCCGACACATTTTTCGCTGATGGCTAGAAATGAGTTACTGAGACAATTCCCAAATCGTTGGATTGGACGCGGAGGAGATATTCCGTGGCCGGCTCGTTCTCCTGATTTGACGCTCTGGATTGCTTCTTGTACTAATTCGTTAAAGATATTGTTCATAAAGACGTTCCAACTAGACTTGAACATATGCGAGAGGTCTGTCACTCAATCAGTGATAAGGAGATTGCAGCACTGCATTGATACCAATGGTCATCACTTCGAACACCTTCTGTAAATGGACGTTCATGCCACCTTTGTGACCTTCGTTGACCATCAAAGACCTTACTGTTACACATCATTGGATTCGTCTCGATGGACGCTATCAGAAAATAAGTACCAAACTATGGCATCCCATTAAAAAACGTTGGCCTTCATATCTGTTAAGCGACCCCACCTGGCAACAGAAAACGAACGTCATATTATGGCCCCTGTTGTCCGAAGCAGCTTTTATCCCACAAACTTTTTCGCTCCTGTCACACTTTCGGAGTTGTTTTAGGTGGCAATAGCTAGTGACTCACTCTGTATAATGGTAAGGCAGAGATTTAGGAACGAGGTTTTAAATTGTAAGACATATCCAGGGTAGATATGGACTTACTGGCTATGAACTGTAGATAAAAACTGAAGAGACTGCAAAAAGGTAGGAATTTAATAAGATGGGACCTGAATAAACTGAAAGAACCAGAGGCTGGGGAGAGTTTCAGAGAGAGCATTAGGAACGATAGACAAGAACAGGGAAAAGAAGTACAGTTGAAGACGAATAGGTAGTTTTGAGAGATGTAGTGAAGGCAGCCGAGTATCAAGTAGGTAAGAGACGTGAGCTAGTATAAATCCTTACGTAGCATCAGAGATACTGAATTTAACTGACGAAAGAAGAAAATATAAAAATGCAGTAAATAAATCAGGTGAAAAGAAATACAAACGTATCAGAACTGGTTAAGCAGAGATAGGTACAGGACAAATGTAAGTATGTAGAAACATATATCAGTAGGGGTAACACAGATACTGCCTACACAAAAATTAGAGAGACCTTTAGAGAAGAGAACAACCTGTATGAAAATCAAGATAACAGAAGAAAAACCAGTCCTAAGCAAAGTAGGGAAAGCAGAAAGTTGGAAGCTGTATAGAGAGGATGTATACAAGAGCGATGTACGTGAGGAAAATATTATGGGAATGGAAGAAGACGTAGATGAAGATGAAATGGAAGATAAGATACTGCGTGAAGAGTTTGACAGAGCACTGAAAGATATTAAGTCGAAACTAGGCCTCGGGAGTAGACAACATCCCATTAGAACTACCGATTCCCTTGAGAGAGCCAGCCCTGACGTAACTCTATACCATCTGGTGTGCAAGATGTATGAGACAGTCGAAATACCCTCAGACTTCGAGAAGAATATATTAATTCCAATCCCAAAGAAAGCAGGTGCTGACATGTATGAAAATTAATGAGCTATCAGTTTACTAAGTCACGGCTGCAAAATACTAACACGAAATCTTTACAGACGAATGGAAAAACTTGTAGAAGCCAAGCTCAGCAAAAATCACTTTGGATTCCGTAGAAATGTTGGAACACGTGAGGCAATATTGATCCTACCACTTATCGTAGAAGACAGATTAAGGAAAGGCAAACCTACGTTTCTTGCATTAGTACACTTAGAGAAAGCTTTCGACAATGCTGAATGGAATACTCTCTTTCAAATTCTGCAGGTGGCAGGGGTAAAATACGGGGAGGGAAAGGCTGTTTACAATTTGTACAGAAACCGGATGGCAGCTATAGAAGCCGAAGGGAATGAAATGGAAACAGTGGTTGGGAAGGGAGCGAGACAGGGTTGTAGCCTATCCCCGATGTTATTCAATCTGTATATTGAGCAAGTAGTGAAGGAAACAAAGAAAAATTCGGAGTAGGTATTAAAATCCATGGAGAAGAAATAAAAACCTTGAGGTTCGCCGACGACATTGTAATTCTGTCAGAGACAGCAAAGGATTTGGAAGAGCAGTTGAACGGAATGGATAGCGTCTTGAAAGGAGGATATAAGATGACCATCATCAAAAGCAAAACGAGGATAATGGAATGTATTCGAATTAAGTCGGGAGATGCTGAGGGTATTAGATTAGGAAATGAGACACTTAAAGAAGTAAATGAGTTTTGCTATTTGGGGAGCAAAATAACTGATGATGGTCGAAGTAGAGAGGATATAAAATGTAGACTGGCAATGGCAAGGAAAGCGTTTCTGAAGAAGAGAAATTTGTTAACATCTAGTATAGATTTAAGTGTCAGGAAGTCATTTCTGAAAGTATTTGTATGGAGTGTAGCCATGTATGGAAGTGAAACATGGACGATAAATACTTTGGAAAGGAAGAGAATAGAAGCTTTCGAAATGTGGTGCTAGAGAAGAATGCTGAAGATTATATGGGTAGATCACGTAACTAATGAGGAGGTATTGAATAGGATTGGGGAGAGGAGAAGTTTGTGGCCGAACTTGACTAGAAGAAGGGATCGATTGGTAGGATATGTTCTGAGGCATCAAGGGATCACCAATTTAGCATCGGAGGGCAGTGTGGAAGGTAAAAATCGTAGAGGGAGACCAAGAGATGAATACACCAAGCAGATTCAGAAGGATGTAGGTTGCAGTAGGTACTGGGAGATGAAGAAGCTTGCACAGGATAGAGTAGCATGGAGAGCTGCATCAAACCAGTCTCAGGACTGAAGACGACAACAACAAATGAGGATCTTGGTGACAATGAGATATGACATGCGATAGTGCGAGGAGAGTTTGATGCATTGCTGAGAGGCCAAGGTAAGAGAAGAGGCACATGGAGTGCACGATGTTCCCTCATAGTCTTTGCGAAGGGCAGCCATACAAAACTTTTCCATGTGGTGTGCAAGACATATGAGACAGGTGAAATATCTTCAGATTTCAAGAACAATGTAATTATTCCAATTCCAAAAAAGACGGCAGGTGCTGACAAGTGTGGAGATTGCCATAGCATCTGTTTAATAAGTCAGTGTTGCAAAACATTGACACTAACTGTTTACAGTAATCCTGAATAAGCCGACGTTGGTGAAGATCACTTTGGGTTCCAGAGAAGAATAGGAATTCATGAGGCAATACTGAGCCTACGGTTTATCTTAGAAGATTGGTTGAAGAAGGGCAAATCTAAATTTATGGAAACCAAACTTCATTTACAAGTGACTCGTAAGGGATGCGTTCGTTGCCAAAGTAATAAAACAGAGCATTAGCCTGTCCCACATAATTCAGTATGTACACTGAGCAAACAGTGAACGATGTCAAATAATGAAATGGAAAGTGAATTAATGTTAAAGGAGATGAAACATAAACTTTGAGGTTTGCTGACGACATTGTAATTTTGTGGGAGACAGTAAAAATTTTGGAAGAGCAGTTCAACGAAATGCTTAGTGTCAAGGAAGTGGATCGTAAGACGAACATCAACAAAAGTGTAATTAAGGTAATGTCATGTAGCTAAAAGGTGGAGGAACTGATTATGAAACAAGACACTAAATTGTTTCCTATTATTTAGGCATTGTAATAACTGATAGTACCTGAAGTAGAGATGGTATAAATTGCAAACTGCCAGTAACAAGAAAAACATCTGTAAAAACGAGGAATTTGTTAGTATCTAATATGAATTTACGTGTTAGGAAGTTTGTTCTGAAGGTGTCTGACTAGGTTGTAGTCTTTTGTGGATATGAAACGTGGAAGATAAGGAGGTCAGACAAGAAATGTCTTGCTTACAAAGATTTTTAGAAGTAAATGGTGAGAAAAGCTATTTGCCTTTATGTGAGTCACTAGAGGTCGTTGGTAAGATATTTGACGTATTGGTTGACTGGTTGACTTGGCGGAAGAAACCAAATAGCGGGCATGGCGAAGGAACTCAGCCATGCCCCCTCCAAGGAACCATTGTGGCATTTGTGTGAAGTGATTGAGGGGAAATCCCAGAAAACCTAAATAAGGATGTCCGACGCTGGCTTGAACTGTCGTCCGCTCGAATGCTAGTCCAGTTTTCTAATAACTGCACCATATCGTTCCGTTACCTACGTTTTCAGGTGGCCTGACATCAATGTATTTCTTATTTAATGGAGAATAGTATAAACACATGGAATGAATACTAACGGGCAGCCAACTCTGGACCGTTGTCAGTCTGTATATGAAGCACCTCGACGAAGAAGCCCGGAAGTCATTCATATGCAATCGTACTTGCATTTTCTACTATGTGGACTTGACGGTGATTATCCATCCTCCTGGAAAAGAAACTCCATAACTTTCTCACACATATAAACTGTACATATCCCGACATCGGGTGCTGGTTGGCTGGTTGGTTTGGGGAAGGAGACCAGACAGCGTGGTCATCGGTCTCATCGGATTAGGGAAGGAAGTCGGCCGTGCCCTTTCAGAGGAACCATCCCGGCAATTGCCTGGAGTGATTTAGGGAAATCACGGAAAACCTAAATCAGGATGGCCGGACGCGGGATTGAACCGTCGTCCTCCCGAATGCGAGTCCAGTGTCTAGCCACTGCGCCACCTCGCTCGGTCATCGGGTGCTCAATTGAAGTGTAGGGAATACTACGTTCTTGTATATCATGATCTAGAGAAGAGCCGATGCCACGCTGGGCCATATCGTATGTCGAAAGAAAATGAGGGCTGACCTCTACTTGAAGACAGGCAGCTCTCACAGTGAGTTGTTCCAAATGCTGGTACACAGGGCGCGCACGATCTCAGATGCAGGGCCTCTCTCCGGGAACAGCAACTTCTCAGAAGGAAACGGAGATAGAACTGCAAATATTTGGATACTTCAATAGCTTTTTCCATTCCTTGCCTCCAAAGGTAAAGCGGGCTTTCCGAGTAATAAGACAATGAAGAATCACAGACTTCCTGAACAGCAGAGACTCTCCAACTACACTCCTGGAAATGGAAAAAAGAACTCATTGACACCGGTGTGTCAGACCCACCATACTTGCTCCGGACACTGCGAGAGGGCTGTACAAGCAATGATCACACGCACGGCACAGCGGACACACCAGGAACCGCGGTGTTGGCCGTCGAATGGCGCTAGCTGCGCAGCATTTGTGCACCGCCGCCGTCAGTGTCAGCCAGTTTGCCGTGGCATACGGAGCTCCATCGCAGTCTTTAACACTGGTAGCATGCCGCGACAGCGTGGACGTGAACCGTATGTGCAGTTGACGGACTTTGACCGAGGGCGTATAGTGGGCATGCGGGAGGCCGGGTGGACGTACCGCCGAATTGCTCAACACGTGGGGCGTGAGGTCTCTACAGTACATCGATGTTGTCGCCAGTGGTCGGCGGAAGGTGCACGTGCCCGTCGACCTGGGACCGGACCGCAGCGACGCACGGATGCACGCCAAGACCGTAGGATCCTACGCAGTGCCGTAGGGGACCGCACCGCCACTTCCCAGCAAATTAGGGACACTGTTGCTCCTGGGATATCGGCGAGGACCATTCGCAACCGTCTCCATGAAGCTGGGCTACGGTCCCGCACACCGTTAGGCCGTCTTCCGCTCACGCCCCAACATCGTGCAGCCCGCCTCCAGTGGTGTCGCGACAGGCGTGAATGGAGGGACGAATGGAGACGTGTCGTCTTCAGCGATGAGAGTCGCTTCTGCCTTGGTGCCAATGATAGTCGTATGCGTGTTTGGCGCCGTGCAGGTGAGCGCCACAATCAGGACTGCATACGACCGAGGCACACAGGGCCAACACCCGGCATCATGGTGTGGGGAGCGATCTCCTACACTGGCCGTACACCACTGGTGATCGTCGAGGGGACACTGAATAGTGCACGGTACATCCAAACCGTCATTGAACCCATCGTTCTACCATTCCTAGACCGGCAAGGGAACTTGCTGTTTCAACAGGACAATGCACGTCCGCCTGTATCCCGTGCCACCCAACGTGCTCTAGAAGGTGTAAGTCAACTACCCTGGCCAGCAAGATCTCCGGATCTGTCCCCCATTGAGCATGTTTGGGACTGGATGAAGCGTTGTCTCACGCGGTCTGCACGTCCAGCACGAACGCTGGTCCAACTGAGGCGCCAGGTGGAAATGGCATGGCAAGCCGTTCCACAGGACTACATCCAGCATCTCTACGATCGTCTCCATGGGAGAATAGCAGCCTGCATTGCTGCGAAAGGTGGATATACACTGTACTAGTGCCGACATTGTGCATGCTCTGTTGCCTGTGTCTATGTGCCTGTGGTTCTGTCAGTGTGATCATGTGATGTATCTGACCCCAGGAATGTGTCAATAAAGTTTCCCCTTCCTGGGACAATGAATTCACGGTGTTCTTATTTCAATTTCCAGGAGTGTATATTGGAGAAGCATCTCAGCATCAAACGAAATGGGGCTTCCTGTTTGAAACCAATTGTAGGTGCTTTAATCAAATGGGTCTATATGATCCCTGAGGCCTTTCGAACTCTCAAACATCTATGATGTATGTAGGCAGACTGAAGCGGCGAATGAAAATTTGTACCGATTTCGGGATTCAAACTTGTGCATCCTGCTCACTTGGCAGATTCTGTTCGAGTTTAGGGGGAATATCAAGTCGGCTGAGGCGTTGAACGGGAATTTGAACTGAGAACGGAGGCGTGCTGGGATATAGCAGAGGTGTGCAACCATTGTGGTGCAGCGGTACTGCATGTGCCTACTGACAAGGGAACCTCCCCATCGCACCCCCCTCATATTTAGTTATAAGTTGGCACAGTGGATAGGCGTTGAAAAACTGAACGCAGATCAATCGAGAAAACAGGAAGTTGTGTGGAACTTTGAAAAGAATAAGCAAAATATACAAACTGAGTAGTCCATGCGCAAGATAGGCATCATCAAGGAATGTGTAAGCTCAGGAGCACCGTGGTGCCGTGGTTAACGTGAGCAGCTGCGGAACGAGAGGACTTTGGATCAAGTCTTCCCTCGAGTGAAAAGTTTAATTTTTTATTTTCAGACAATTATTTTGCGAAGCTGCATAGGTACAGAGAGCAGTATTGTTTACGTGATCGTGTGTCAATTATCAAAGTTCAGGCGCTCATACTAATCAACTTTGCTCTCCAAAATTCCAGGACATGTTCAGATTTGCTTGGATATATACAGCATTTGACGGTCTACACACGGAAAAATTTGAAAACGTTAAAAACATATGTTTTGACAGAGCACAGGGAAAACTGTGCGACTGTGAAACTATTGCATTCATTTGTTGCAGCTTATGTCACAGACTCTTATGTTTTCATCACTTTTATGGGAGTGATTATCACATCCAGAAGGGAACCTAAATCGGGCAAGGTAGAAGAATCTTTTTACCCATTCGCCAAGTGTAGAAGTGAGGTGGGTCGAATATGTTATTCCTGTCATGTGACGCACATGCCGTCACCAGTGTCGTATAGGATATATCAGACGTGTTTTCCTGTGGAGGAATCGGTTCACCTATGACCTTGCGATCAAATGTTTTCGGTTCCCATTGGAGAGGCTCGTCCTTTCGTCTACTAATCGCACGGCTTTGCGATGCGGTCGCAAAATACAGACACTAAACTTATTACAGTGACCAGAGACGTTCGCGGGACTTCTACGGTCGCAGGTTCGAATCCTGCCTCGGGCATGGGTGTGTGTGATGTCCTTAGGTTAATTAGGTTTAAGTAGTTCTAAGTTCTAGGGGACTTATGACCTAAGATGTTGAGTCCCATAGTGCTCAGAGCCATTTGAACCATTTGAACCAGAGACGTCAATGAACGAACGACAGATCACAACTTTGCGAAAAATAAAGAAAGTAAACTTGAACCAAGGACCTCTCGTTCCGCAGCTGCTCACGCTAACCACGGGACCACGGCGCTCCTGAGCTCACACTATCTTTGATGTTGCCTATCTTGCACATGGACTACCCAGTTTGTATATTTTGCTTATTTTTTTCATAGTTCCACACAACTTCTTCCTGTTTTCTCGATTGACCTGTGTTCAGTTTTTCAAGGCCTATCTACTACGCCAACTAAATCTGAGGGGGGTGCGATGGGGAGGTTCCCTTGTGAGCAGAAGACCAGGGTTCGAATCCAGGCTTTGCCACAATTCCTCATTCGTCGCTTCAGTCGGCATATATACTTACTTAACTTTTTGTTCGTCCCCACATGATCTACGTCGGTCTAGTGTAACTACAAAAGTTAATGATCATTTGCAACAGTGTATGAACTACAACCAAGAGATTTATTGCGTAAAGTGTGATTCAGCCATGTGGCTCTCCCATGCAGCAGATTTTGTTACTAGGAATCGCAACGTGGCAGCAGCCAGCTGAGGGAGTGGATGTCTTAGTGCCAAGTCAAGACAGGCCCCATAAACCGGTACTGAGCAGACTTCTCAACATCCATGCCGAGACAGTCTAAAGAATGAAAGTATTGACTCAGCGGGTAGTACTACATGCCGTGTTCCAATTTCTTAAATTTGATTAATGTCATATTGTCATGAATTAGAATTAGGTAACTATGCCTTATGACAAATTGCCGGGTTCTTTAGTGCGCATCTAATGTCTCTTTTTTTATTTATAAACCTGACCGTTCGAGGATCGAGAATTTCATTAAATCTGTAGTGACTGGCCTCACTGATCACTGTAGCGCCTTTGTGGAGGAGCGCAATTTACAGCCAATAAGAAGCATACGCGCGAAGATATTGTGGGTCAAGGCAGGCAGGGAGGGTTGAGTTGATTGCTCTGAACGGAGCTCTCGCTTTTGCTCGCGATGTGGTAAATACTTGCGTCCCGGTCGAAGTGCAGTCAAGACTGGCTGAACCTCATTTTCCTGAGTGACTTAAGACCACATGTGTTTACAGCTGCGCTGTTTATAAATTCTGGGAATGAAGTCGAGCGAAAAAATTAGCTTCTGTGGTGACAAACGATAAAATAGTTTGTCAGTGAACATTAACACTACGCATGGAAAACGACAGTATCTACACCTTTGCTTACAGCTTGCAACAACCGATTTCTCATTCCAGTTAGTTATTTCCCGCGAACTGTGTGTTTCAGTAATAAACCGTTCAAGTTCAAACTGACCCCTTGTTGTCCCTTAATAGTGAAAATAATATCACTGCAATTATAACTTTATAATTCTATGCTGCTAACTGTAGAAACTAGTACGAAGACTTTTGGAGCTCAATTAATTATCAGTCATCTGTTGAACAGTTGTGGAGAATACATCATTGTCTTAAGCCCTTTTAAATAAGTGAAAGCTACTATGCCAGCCTGTTCTCCGAATAGTATTTGTCGTATTGATCACCATCGCTATCTTCGCCTACGGTTTATACTAGGGCTGTTGATAAAATACCGATACATCGATATTTACCTAAAAGATATCGATATAAGCGAGCGCTACATTCCCACCGGTATATCGATACCGAAACAGCACTATCGATTGATAAAAGAAGTAGTCCAATTACATTGGGAGGAGGGGGAGGGGGGGATGCGCGAATAGCGCACCACTAGTGTGCTATTTCTACACAATGGAATTCTTCAAAAACAGTAGCTGAAACTGGTGAACAAAAATCTGAATGACAAGATTGGTCTTTGCGGTGAGCAAAGACGTGTGAGTGGAAATGCTTACATAATAGGCGTTCGGTGCTACCAACAGAAACGCAATGTTTTTGCAAAAATGAAAAAAAAGGAAAAAGGGAAGTCGACATGAAGTGGTCGAGACAAATCCGATATGCGACGAAACCGAACAACGGACTGATCGGATGCCTTTGATTGTCCCACTTGCATGGAATTACCAGTATTTGCAAAGTAGTTATCGACAAGGGTGAACGTACATCGTTTTCCTTTCAATTCTTGCTCTAACGGGGATAAGCAGGCTGCTAGTTAGTTGACGTACAGAATGTCAAATAATAAATCAATAGTTAAATATAAAGCTCTAAGACTGGCAGTTTATTTTCCATGTATAGCCATATTTTGTTTGGTCGGTACATCGATATATTTTTAGCATCGGTGTATCGATATTTTCTTCGATAATCGATGTACCTTTGAAATTATATATAACGGATCCCAGATATTTTTAAAAATATCAACTGTCCTAGTTTGTTCCCTCTGCGATTCCCTGTTACGATGCGATTTATTTACCGATATCTTAATACATACACGTGTTCGGCTCGGATAATTTCTACGTGTTGCGTCGTATTTCGTCTTGGAAGTTATCATATCGTCCTGTCACCTCTTCTTTCCTCTACTGCGGAACGCCTCCTCATTCCTTGTCTTATTGGTCCATTTAATTTTGAGTAGCCTTTTGCAAAATAACATTCCAAACGTTTCGAATTTCTTGTTTACCAGTTTTACCACAGCCCTTCATTAACTTTCGTACACCTCTGCGCGAGGTATACATTATTGTTACTGTGACAGTGTGTGGGATATACATGCCTTGCTAAGTGTGTTATACACTGTATTGCATTCGTTGTTACGGGATAGGTTTATTTCGTCAACCATGTCGCCCCACTTTTGATTTTAAGTTCGTCGCTAGTAATATTTCTGTTGCTCCTTGATCAGCTCATTTGTTTTTTGGTTTGCTCTCTATCTTTGTACTGTATGCAGCACGCTCATCATTCGCTATAACAGTTCCCGTTATTATTCCTCACTTTCGCAGACCATGTTAACTTCATCAGGAAACCTTATACTTTCACGTAACTTTTGATCTGAAACTTCCCTTTATTTCCTTATTGCTCCTACGATGTACAAGTTGAGCAGTCGTGGAGAATGCCTTACACCCTGTTAAATAATGAAAAGCTTCTGACGTGAGTCTCCGTGCTGTCGTTGTTGTGACCTGCAGTCCAAAAGTCTAGTGTGAAGCTGCTCTCCACGCCGGTCTATCCTGCGAAAGCCTCCTCTCTTGCCGCAACCTAACCCTATTTGATCCCTCTTACTGTATTCCTACCATGGATTCCGCTAACAATTTTACGCCCTACATTTCTCTCCATTTCCAAGTTGACTGTACTTTGACGCCTCTCTTCATTTAGGCAATTTGTGCTATAAATCCGTTTTCTCCACAGTTTCACTCGGTAGCTATTCACTATTATCTATACCCATCTAATATTCAACAGTTATATAGCACAGCATTTAAAATGCTTGTTTGCTCTTCTTGTCTCAACTACTGTATGGTAAGTAGCCCACACTGTTGATATTTTATTACTCCTTGAGTTCTCCAGCTCAGATACTGCAACACTGCCGAACGTGCATTTCAGCATGACATGATTGTTGTGGTTGAGCTTTTTGATGTTTCTATTTTTCAATCTGTCACAAACCAGAAGTGTTCAAAAATCCAAAAGACGGCGCCATTTTTATAATTTAAAAACTGGTAGCATGCAGCCACTTTTTTGTTTCGTTTAGAAACCTGAAATTCATTACTGAACTATAACAATTTTCAAGCAATCTCCAAAATTATCCATAATTCTGTGGTGAATAATTTATGCATTTGGGTGCTTTTGTTCCAGCAGAGCTGTTAAACGCCTGGAGAAATTTCATCCATAGTGCGTATAAATACGTCGACGGGAATGGAAGTACCACACCATCGGAACCTTGGTCAAACGTTACCAAACTGATACTTCAGTATTCCCATACCTGTTGGAGACATTGATTAAATATCATCCTTACGTAAGGTTTTTCCAGTAGAAAAAGAAGTCATTCGTACAAAAGGAATCGGATCCCTACATGATGACTTCTGAGTGTGTTCAACATTACTGGAAGTTTTAAGGTGGAGATCGCAAGACACCACGGTCAGAAGAAATACAAGTGGAGTTTACTGTCATCTTTCAAAGTCTTAGAAAGCAGGAGGTCGCAAAGACAGTTGGCCTCAGTGGAATGCATAACGAGTGGTGACGAGGTGGTGTCAGGACACAGGGTGGAGAGACGAGCAGGACGCATCGTGCCACAAGGAGTACGCCGTGAGAAGATCGTAGGGTCGATCGACGGATGAGAAGAGCTGAAATCAGGGCGGACGATACTGACAGTATCATCACGAACTGCCACGAATAGAAAACTGGAAGCTAGGTAGAAGTCTCCACTTACCACTCGTTGTTTATCGCTGACAGCGTACCACAGAGGGCAGGGAAGTGCATGGTGTAGCGCTAGAGTCAACTGGGGCTTTCATAGGAATGGTATATTCCAGCAGGATAATGCAAAACGCCACACTGCAGTTTAGACCACCAACGCCTTCAGGAGTGTAATGATCCCTGGTTGACCTGCCCGTTCTCCTCGCTTGTCATCCCCAGTGTATATCGGCGATGTAATGGTAAGATCTTAGCTTCCAGCTAAAAATGTTCCTGAACTGCCACAGGACACGTTTCAGGTAAGGTATTTCACAAGATGACATTGGTAGCCACAATGAATCAAGAATTACAATGATGGAAACCAGTTCCGAATGAAATGAAAGTTTGATCACTCAGTACTCGTTACACGATGAAATTCTCAACAAAGATTGAAGAGTGCTTCATAATGTAACAGTTTCCAATTATGTAAAGGTATGAGTCGCTCTCTGAAGTGAATATTGTAGGTGTTGGGTTGGCAGAAGAGCCAACGCCGTGCTAGTAGAGGAGGCCGAAATGCACGCGTTTTAGCTCACGCAGGCTGGCGTGAGGAGGGAAGAACTATACTGACGTGAAGTCTGGAACATGACAAGGAATTAGAATACAGAAAGCGGACGTAGCTAGTTTGATACTTAACTTTAATCCATTAATGATGAACGTCGCTCTTGACGGTACATGAGTCACAATATAATCTGTTCAGAAGACATAGTAACTGAAATGGCGCCTTGCTAGGTCGTAGCAAATGACGTAGCTGAAGGCTATGCTAAACTGTCGTCTCTGCAAATAGAGTGTAAGTAGTCAGTGAACCATCGCTAGCAAAGTCGGCTGTACAACTGGGGCGAGTGCTAGGGAGTCTCTCTAGACTAGACCTGCTGTGTGGCGGCGCTCGGTCGGCAATCACTGATAGTGGCGACACGCGGATCCGACGTATACTAACGGACCGCGGCCGATTTAAAGGCTACCACCTAGTAAGTGTGGTATATGGCGGTGACACCACGGTAGGGAATCGATGTAAGTAATGCAGGATGGGGTTGCGAAGCTAGAGTTGCAAACTTTGGACACGTCTGCCTAGCTAACTGGCAAAATGAGGCTGTTGGATCCGTAAGGATGACATTAAAAATATAGTATCTATCCAGTGAACAATTTTTAGTATAGTTAGATTGATATGAAATAATCTCGATGAGATGTAAGTGTACAGTTTCTCTGGTAGAACTCTACAAGCCTCGGAAAAATATTCATTTTCCCAAATGAAACTGTTGTAGGTAAATAAATGAAATAGTATTTACCTTTTTAGCTGACCAGAAACTTCCTATTTCTGAGGACAGTATTACATCCAGTTTGAAGTCTATTTCTTGGAACTGTATCTACATATATATAGTATTTTCTTTAAACATTTTAATATTATCCTACGGTCTGCATTTTTTCGCATGTGTAATTACTGCTAAGTTACATTGCTGACAGCTGTACTGTAATTTTCCAGTTTTGCCTTTAGTGAGTGTGGGCTGTACTCTCGTTGAGGGTGGTTATGTCTCTAACTTTGTTTCATGTGGCTTCCTTCTCCAGCAGACTTTTAACTTTTTCTGTGTTACCATCTAACTTTGCTGTATATGTGGCGTTCTTATGATGTTAATATTTGTAGCCTATACTGCTTCTTTTCCTGGCCTGTAGAAAATTAGAGAAAACCTTATGATACTGGTTAATTAGATAGTTCATCACAAAAATTTATGCTCATAACATACACTGGCGTGCAAAACTTAAGGACGAACGTAACTTTCGTATGATGTGTCACTGCCAGGTAACAGAGCTTGATGAAACTCTGAGCGTACATAGAAAGAACTGCTATGGTATGGTATGGTATGGTATGGTATAGTGTAGTGTAGTGTAGAACAGAGACGAACAGAAATGACAGATGTGTTCAAAGCCTGTGATTACACCCAAGGTACCGCGATTTATGTTGGCCCCCTGGGCATCACAAAAGGCGGGGCATGGTTGTTAATAGAGTGCATGCTCTAGAGCGTGCTACTACGTGGGCCACAGGTTGGTGATGAGGCTCTGTATCCCCCTACCAGAGGGGTTGACAACTGCTCGATGGTCGTCAGTGCACGTTAACACGCTACAGTGTGTCTCCCAATGCATCCCAAACGTGCTCGATAGGATTTAAGTCGGGGGAACGGACAGGCCAATCCATTCGCCGTTTATCGTTCCAAAATCTGCGCTGTTCGATTTGGTTGCGCTTTTTTACACATAAACACGAAGTTGGGGCCGAATGCACCCCTGAGAATTCCATTTCGTATTCACACACCAGGAAAACTTGCACATTTTGTCTGGGTTCATTATTTTGTCACCTAAAGTAGTCTTAATTTTTTTTTACAAAATCACAGCTGTGATAAACAAGTGCCTCCGGGATTTCTAATGGTCAAAGCTAACGTAATTTAATAAAATCACACGATTGTGAGCATCGTAGCTCAGAACTGATTTAAAGGAAAAGTCTGGAATGAAATTCAAAATCGAGGTAATACTGCGATATTTTTAGAAACTAAATTTTATGCAATTTTCATCATGTTTCAAATATTTAGTACAAAAAGCCGTTTTAGATGGAATTACAATTATGATATAATTGCAGCATTTTATTTAAAAACAATATTAGTTAGCATTTTGATGGCAACTTCAATGGGGAACTGTAGAAAAATCAAAAAGTAAATAGAAACAGTGGTAGCTCGCTGGCTACGCTACACCGCAGCGCACAGTACTTGTGAATCATGACGAGACCGTTGTCGATCGACTGCTGTTTCTGTGTCACTGTGACGAAACGCCGACTAGTGGGACGCTAAGAGCGTGAATAAACAAACACCACCACTTTTGTTCCCCTGACCCAAGCGTATTACTTCTTTGTCAGGAGCGGTTGTGATACAGATGTGTACGGCAAAGAGTTATGAAGGCATTTTTGAGTGTATGATACTTTTTCGTTAATTTGATTGGACAGTTTATCACTTTAAGGTAAGAAAAGCGCCATGTCATTATAAAATAGGTTGCTAAATAAAAGTATTTAGTTTCATAATAACCCAACCCTGCTTTGAATAATTCAGTGCGTACTTCACACTTCACATGGAGGGCGAAAAATGCCTTATGGATATCACCACTGCATCATTCCCTAGAAATTGCGCTGTCACAGGTACGAAGTTAAGTGTGTTATCCCAGACCGATAAAAAGGGATTTGTTCTACGCGTAAAATTAAATTAACAGTAAATGAAAGTGTTAGCACTTCTACCTGGGTCAAAGAGAACAGCCAAATAATGTGTAACCTAGTGTTAATGTAAGTAGTGAGTGTAGCAGTAGCAATAGTTAAAGGAATCCTTCGCATGGTCCCGATGAACTGATAAAGCCAACTGCAGTAGCGGGAGTAAGTGAAGCTCTTGTTCTTGCTAGGTGAATCCCCGACACAACAACAAAAGAGCTCTGACAGAAATAATTTGGAAATGTCAAAGGTAGAAAAATAACAGCCTCTTTGAAAACTTAAGCGTTTTAGCAGTCAGACTCAGATGAATTACAAACACCTGTAGATAACCAAGGCATTTTAGAACATCTAAAAAGAACATTTATTTCTGCTCAGCACAGAAACTCTAAAGTTGAGATCGTCACTCTACATTGGTCCGTTGCTAATTATGGAAATGATTTTAATACAGCAGAACACACGATTTCAGTGTAGTGGTGTGTATTCCGGGAACAAGAGACAGGTAATCAGTTTCCTGAAGAAACTATAAATTTAGTTATTGCGTTTTACCAATTGGAAGAAGTTAGACGACAAATGGCTGTATGTGACACTTAGCAAGCCCAGGAGAAGTGCAGAAGAAACTAACACTGAACAGCCCAGAGTAATTCCATTGTCATTCCACTGACACATTCAACATTGTATTTGGGGAGATCTAGAGGTAGCCACTGTATGTGTGTGCACTTGGGTCTTTATCGTCTCCCGGTACCTACGGCAACCTGCGTGCTAATACTAAATTGGTGATCCCTTGATACCTCACAACATGTCCTACGAACAAATTCCTTCTTCTAATCAAGTAGCGCCACAAATTTCTCCTATCCCCAATTCTATTTAATACCTCCTCATTAGTTATGTTGTATACCCATTTAATCTTTAGCATTCTTCTGTAGCACCACATTTCGAAAGCTTCTATTCTCTTATAGTCTGAACTATTTATCGTCCATGTTTCACTTCCATACAAGGCTTCACTCCACACAAACACTTTCAGAAACTAAGTCCTGACATTTACATCTATATTCGATGTTAACAAATTTCTCTTCTTCAGAAACGCTTTCCTTGCCATTGCCAGTCTACATTTTATATCCTCTCTACTTCTGTCATCATCAGTTATTTTGCTCCCCAAATAACAAAGCTCATTTACTACTTTAAGCGTCTCATTTCGTAATCTAATTCCCGCAGCACCGCCCGATTTAATTCGACTACACTCCATTATCATCTTTTTGCTTTTGTTGATGTTCATCTTATATCCTCCTCTCAAGACACTGTCCATTCCGTTCAACTGCTCTTCTAGGTCCTTTGCCGCGTCCGACAGAATCACAATGTCATCGGCGAACCTCAAAGTTTTTAGTTCTTCTCCATGCATTTTAATTCCTACTCCGAATTTTTCTTTTGTTTCCTTTACTGCTTGCTCAATATACAGATTGAATAACATCGGGGGGAGGCTACAACCCTATCTCACTCCCTTCCCAACCGCTACTTCCCTTTCATAACATTCGACTCTTATAACTGCCGTCTGGTTTCTGTGCAAATTGTAAATAGCCTTTTGCTCCCTGTATATTACAACTGCCAGCTTCAGAGTTTGAAAGAGTATTCCAGTCAACATTGTCAAAAGCTTTCTCTGTCTACAAATGCTATAAACGTAGGTTTGCCTTTCCTTAATCTTTCTTCTAAGATAAGTCGTAGGGTCAGTATTGCCTCACGTGTTACAACATTTCTACGGAATCCAAACTGATCTTCCCCGAGGTCGGCTTCTACCAGTATTTCCATTCGTCTGTAAAGAATTCGCGTTAGTATTTTGCATCCGTGATTTATTAAACTGATAGTTCGGTAATTTTCTCACCTGTCAGCACCTGCTTTCCTTGGGATTGGAATTATTATATTCTTCTTGAAGTCTGAGGGTATTTCGCCTGTCACATACATATTGCTCACCAGATGGTAGGGTTTAGTCAGGGCTGGCTGTCAAAAGGCTATCAGTAGTTGCAGTGGAATGTCGTTTCTCCCGGCGCCTTGTTTCGACTTAGATTTTCAGTGCTCTGCCAGACTCTTCACGCGGTATCATATCTCCTATTTAATCTTCATCTACATCCTCTTCCACTTCCATAATATTGTCCTCAAGTACGTCGCCCTTGTATAGACCCTCCATATACTCCTTCCACCTTTCTGCTATCCCTTCTTTGCTTAGAACTAGGTTTCCATCTGAGCTCTTGATAATCATACAAGTGGTTCACTTTTCTCCAAAGGTCTCTCTAATTTTCCTGTAGGCGGTATCTGTCTTACCCTACATCCTTACGTTTGTTTTACAGTCATCCCTGCTTAGCCATCTATATAGATGGGAAACGTTATTACCAAAAATCTGTTTTACTTCAAATTTTTACACAACTCTAATGAACATTGAACGGTCATAGTGTATATATGAAAATAGTGAAATGTAGCTACAAAACAAGAAAGTTGTATGTTTTATCACTTACAATACTAGTGCAAAATCTGAATGCCATAATAATCAACAAATCTTAACGTCAGATAGAGAGGGGAAGAGGAGATATACGGAATGTTGGGAGGAAATTATGAACTGAAATAAAAAGCGGTTAAGAGGAGAAGATAAAGAGAGAGGGGTAGGTGATGGACAGAGAGAGGGGAAGAGAGAGGTGGCAGAGGGAGATGGAGAGAAGAGGGAGGAAGTGATGGACAGAGAGAGGGAAAGGAGAGGGGCAGGAGTAGGTGAAGATAGATGAGGGACCAGAAGATGCACAGAGAGTTGGGGGAGAAGGTGATGGACAGAGAGAGGGGAAAGGCTGAGGAGATGGACAAAGAGAGAGGAAGTAGTGGATGGACAGACACATAGGAGAGATGGTGATTATGGTACATATCCAATTGTCATACATTTTAGAAATATGTGTTTGTGTTTTCTCTTTTCTTTTTTTTCTTTTAACCACACTGAACCACAGCAATTCATGGCTGGGAAAAGCTGGTATTCTATAAAGTGTGGTTTACGACTGAAAGAACAACATTAGAGACATCGGAGAAATCAATAGACGAATTTATTGAGGTCTCATTGGAGAAGTTGATCGTCTTTAAAAACAACTGTTTATAGCGTCAAACGAAAGTTACACCAATAGGTAACAACAAAAGCCTAAAGCTACGCAACTTGGTGTTTTAATGTATTTTTTGAAAAATTATTAGTCAGGGCTGGCTGTCAAGCTTTCACTGGAATAATAACTAGGCCACGCTACATCATTTTGTTATCTACTGCAGTGGTGGAGATTCTGTGAGTTGTATGTCGTTCGTTAGATTTTCCGATTGTTTGAAGCTCGACACACTCTTAATTCACTCTTATCTGGGATATGTAACAATGTTCATCAACGATAAATTGCTAAACGTGGCTAATATAATTTATTTAAGTGATGGTGCTAGGTCCCTATGTGAAAATACGAAGAACTCTACAAATCTAAGAATTCATGTAGAAGATTTTTGGATCATCTCATGGAAAGGCGTCATTCGACGGCCCTGGGGGAAATATTAAGAGACTACCAGATCGACTAAGTATCCAATGTCCAACACAAGAGCAAATAATCATAACTTACGAATTGTATCTATAGGCAACATAGAGTCTAATAACTGTAACATTCTGTAGTGTAGTGTGTTCAAAGATTTGCAGGTCAGTACGCCTATGAAACAGACCACCTAAACGATATGTCCCTCAATGTTCCTTGCTCCTGTGTGCATTACGTATTCCTACCTACCTCCAAATGAGGGTACTCAAAAATGAGTCGAAAGAGCGTATTATAAGACACTTTTTTGTTAATACTTTTCGTTAAGATTCTTCCAGTGAAGCCCAAACTTCCTTCCTGCAACTAATTTTATCTGATCTTTCGACTGTTGGTCATCGTGTACGGCAACTCAAGAATATTTTAAGGTAACTGCCGATTCCGGTAATGTAATCGACCTGAGAAGCAACTCATTGTCAACTTATACGCAAAATTTTACATTGAATCTCTAAGACAAGTAGAACGTCACCCAACGAAGGAATTAGCCCAAAAGGACGGATAGCGGTAGATATCATGTACATGTAAAGGCAAACAAATGATGATAATTTCAGAAAAGTTCGATGATTATACAAGTGAAAGACCTTTAAAATTGAGCATGTCAGTAACGCCGTGGTACACCTCTGGCCGTTATGGAAGCAGTTATTCTACTTGGCACTTAATGATAGAGTTGTTGAAAGTCCTGTTGAGGAATACCGTGCCCAATTCTGACCAACTGGGAAATAGATCGTCAGAATCCCAAGCTGGTTGGAGGGCCCTGCCCATAATGCTCCAAACGTTCTCAACTGGGGAGAGATCCAGCAGTAGAAATTCTCGTGTGCAGTAAGGCATTACCATACTGAACTGTCAGACCAGGATAGCTTGCCATGTAGAGTAACAAAATGGAGTGTACAATTTCGTCGAATTACAGCTGTGCTTTAGGGTGCAACGGATGACAAGGAAATGGGTCTCGCTATGACAACGAATGGCGCTCCTGACCGTCACCCCTGGCTGTGGGGCCAAGCTGTTACCCCACCGCTGTCTGGGGCGCCTGCAGACACGTTCACGCTGGCCATCGTGGTTCAATTCGAAGCGAAATTCATCTCTGAAGGCAGTCCTACTCCAGTCAACGAGAATTCAGGCCGAAAATGTGACTGCGAGATGCCCCGAATATCAGTGGAAAACCAACCTGCCTCACGGCTCGACACCAGGAGTAATGGTCTGGGCTGACATTTCTTTTCACAGCAGGACCACTTTGGTTGTCAAACGGGTTACAGCACAGCAGTATCGTGGGCTGACAAAAATGGTTCAAATGGCTTTGAGCACTATGGGACTTAACATCTGTGGTCATCAGTCCCCTAGAACTTAGAACTACTTAAACCTAACTAACCTAAGGACATCACACACATCCATGCCCGAGGCAGGATTCGAACCTGCGACCGTAGCAGTCCCGCGGTTCCGGACTGAGCGCCTAGAACCGCTAGACCACCGCGGCCGGCGTGGGCTGACATTTCAGGAAGAGAATGCGGGTGGACCTCTACTGCATGCTTCGTGCTTGAAAAACCCAACTTTGGCCAACAGGGTCGCCGGATCCCTCCCCAATTGCGAATGTTTGCAGCGTTATGGGCAGGGTGTTCAACTAGCTCTTGATTTCGACGCTTAACGCGCCAATCGGACAGAATTTCTTGTGGTACGTCTTAGCATGGCTTCCAACAACTATCGATCAATGTCAAGCCGAATAACTGGTTGCAGAGGTGGACCAACGTCTTAATGACTAGCTCAATTTGTGAGGTTCTTTGTCTTCAATAGATCCTCCAATTACTCTGAAATTATAAGCACTTGTTTGCTGTTTACCGATTTCCGTTCCACTGGAAGAATTCCTTCGTGGTGCATCGTCTTTTTTATTTATTTTTTTGTATCGCTTTGCAACGTTACGCTGAGATATTTAAAAGACGTTAAATGTCAAGTAACACACTGCTAATGCTTTTTTACATTAGTTAATCCACTGTCGGCTCTTACTGCAATTTCGTTACCGTCTTCCGGAAACTTTCTTACAGACAGCAAAACATGCGAGCGTCCGATGGTAGTTCCGATGGTACACATTAGATCATTTATGTATTTTATAAACAGTAATGATCCGTTAATCTCCTGTAACTTTCATTATTACGCTTTTCTTATGTTTGGAGTAAGAACAACTTTACAGTGATTTCTATTAACAACCAATTTCGCAGCATCAGTAGAGATTTAGGTGTTACATAGCTTCCATCTGTGATCTCAAGTCTATACTAACATACCGGCGGTCTATGTCGCTCCACATCCACACTGATATCTTATTCAGCCCTGTTGACTTGAACCCGATACCCACCTGATCTCACTATCAGGAACTATAAAGCAGAGTATTAAGAGGATAATGATTGATATGGTTTGCTCCAATTAAAGAAGGCTAAGCACGTGATTCGGCAAAGATATGATTCAGTATGATATGTCCACATGTTCCAGTTTATGTGAGTCCGCACAACAACTATGCCATCTATCTCGTGTAGTGGTCTACTGTAGTTCTGGGCGGTGTTGCTGCTGTACGGTTTTCGAGCTGCAACGCGTCACTGGAGAAGAGCGCTTTGTCTGTGTTTGGAGCATTCCGCCACAATACCCGTACCTCTCTTTGTGTCGTTTCAATAGCCTATACCGGAAAGAGACAATAAAAAGCAATGAAGTGAATGTCAGGGGTCAGAGGCAAGCGCGTCGTCATTTTCATACGGATGCACTGAAATTACAGTTTGGAAACCACTTACGCGTACGTGCGTTGTGAACAACAATGCGGGTACAGAGGCAAATGTTACATTATTTATATCCTGCAAAGGACTTCGCTGCAAAAACAATCGGTAAATGTTTGCGCTTGGGCTTGTTATGTGCACCGCAGACAGGATCTGTGGGTAGTCATTGCTTTCCAAACGGATATAACAGCTTTTGCAACAGGCGTAGAACGTAACGATGGTTTCAGATATTAATAACTCTTCTCTAGCGGAAAGCAGCATACGTTGAACGACAACATACTACAGCACTGAGAATGACGTGTTTCGTATGTGTACAGTTGTGCATGATGACGGTGGCACTATAGCTGAAACTAGATCTACAACTGCAACTTTACAAGCAAATTTCCTAAGAAATTCTTGTTCTAGATTTTTCGATTGCAGTAAGACCATAAAACGACGATTGCAAGCAGAACTATCCACACGCAGATGTCGAATAGAAAAAAGATGATGTAAGCTCCCAGAAGACTCCATTAAGAAAATTGGTTCCGGACATGTACTGTACAAATCATTTGGAAATGTAACCGGTGCAGAACACTTTATTACTTGTATCATTACTGACAGAGTTGCAGATTTTCTGATCTATCGTTGATGGTGGTGAAATGAAGCAATTAACGTAACTGTCTTCCGAACACCGAGGTTTGCGGTGTGCAGGAAGAGTGTCACTGACTGTAGTAGAAATGTAATAAGTTTAAATTTACTGTGTTTCAGAACCACTGCTACATTACTTATTATTTTCATTTTAGAGTAAGTAATTGTATATTATCTTATAGTGATCTTTAATGTATGTGCTTCTCGTTATTTTTAAGTGTAGGACACGGATGCATTTGAAACGAGAAGTATAGTTACTAAGTAAACAATACTTTCTCAGAAGTCTGATTGGCTATTAAGAGATATGGAATCTGGGTCTGAGCACTATGGGACTTAACTTCTTAGGTCATCAGCCCCTAGAACTTAGGACTACTTAAATCTAACTAACCTAAGGACATCACACACATCCATGCCCGAGGCAGGATTCGAACCTGCGACCGTAGCGGTCTCGCGGTTCCAAAGTGAAGCGCCTTCAACCGCTCGGCTACCACGGCCGGCGACATGGAATCTCTCTGGTTTCCTTCAATTATTTCAGACCAATGTTTCTGACGGTGATTTCACCCAAGACCCAAATTGTTAAAAACTGTTCTGCCGATATGGTTTTAAGGCAATTTTCTTCACATGTGTCGTTCTTATTACCTCGACTGTACCACTACTCAGCAACTTACACAGTTAAAAATGTACTTTGCCTTCTGTGCAGTTCTAAAATCGATTCTCTCTTAAACTCACCGGCTGCCACTTCAGAAGTTCAAGATCGTTTCACTGTGATGATAATTAATCACATATATTTTATTGAGCAACCTGGTATAGAACGATTAGTAAGAGTAGCTTCGGAGATAATAATGCATGCGAAGAGCTTTTATAAAGGGATAGTGCTAATAACGATTACCTCAAAATTCGAAAGAAGTAAAATATCTGTAATATATAAGCTAAAGCTCTTTGGATGATGATTTTTGGAATAGAGAATCCATCCATCTGTGAAGTTGTGCCCCTATCGGTCGACGAATCTTTGTAAACAGAACTGGTAAACAACAATTTTTTGCAGCTGGCGTTTTATATATTAGTTACTACATATTTTCAGTGGTGGGATCTGAATGTATCCTTAGAAATGTATCACAAAAGGTTTTCGAGATATTTAAAATTATGTGTTATTGTTTCCTTCATTTTTGATCGATATTTAAAATATTAACGGTGTAATGTGTGTGTGTGTTGAAACACGTGTATTGTGTGGCGGGGATGGTGAGGCATTGTACAATCTCTGACCAGAGAGCATGTAGTCAGCTCTGTTGCGAGAGAGTAATAGCGCGCGAGATTTTCAGTTTGTTGCGAGATGCAGTAGTAGTTAGTAGCGAGCCGCGAGAGTAGGCAGTCGGTTGCGAATTTTCAGGGCAGTTGCATGTAAGCAGTCTGTCGGTAGTAGCAGCCCAGTGCAGTTGTGTGTGAGGAGTCGGTGGGCGTCGACATGGCTCTATGGTCGAGATCCAGGACAAGGTATAATGTATTGTAATGGATCTTAACTGTAATTAATTTGTTCAAGAATCGCCCCAATAATAATTTTGTTTTTTAAACCAAGCACTTTAACAAACAATCCTTTTTTGAAATAATATCTCCCTTGCATTTCCTTAAAGAAAAGTTTTTTACTTAAGTTCAAAGAATTTTTACGAAGCATTTCCTCCAAGCTATGGCGAAAAATAAGAGCAGATCCGGTTTTACTGAGGTAAGAATTTGAGTTTAATCAGGGCCTAAAGATCGACATTTCGGTCTATTTGTGTTTTCATTGTCACTGAGATTTTATTCATTTATTGAATTGACTTACATTTTTGTAGGGAGGTTATAAATGGCTGAGATTGTTAGTTCTCATTTAATTGTCATTGTCATTAAATTATTTTATTTGCTGGGAGGTTGCACTAGGTTCTATTCTTGTTAACATTCAAATTATTGTCTTTCTACATTTTTGTGGGGAGGTTACACTTGGCTCTATGTCCAAGGTTACACTTAGCACGATTGTAATTGTAGTTTCAAATTATTGTCATTATAAGAAAGTTTCTCTGGGAGGTTACACTATTGTCATTCTTCTCTCACATTTTTCTGGGGAGGTTACACTTGGCGACATCTGGTCCAGGATCGTATTTCGTTGAGAATCTTCTGAAAAGTAGTCAGATATCTGCTCTTATGTGCTTTAATATAATCAGCATTTGGCGCAACGCTTTTATTAATTTTGTGACTTTCTTTCCTCAGATCATCGGCAATTCGTTGTTCTGTTGTATTTGTGTGTTGCTTTTGCATTGTGCTTATTTCTTTTGTGAATAATTGTGACTATTGTAAAAATGCCGCGAAAGACTGTGAATAGTGTATCGCGAGGTATTATGAATGAAATTACCGACTTAAACAACGTGACCGATAGTAATTATGACACACAGTGTAATGATGACAATTCACTGTATATTGACAATCATCCTAATGATGAACAAGCGAACTCAATTGTGTCCTCTGTCAATTTGACGACAGTTGATGACACGGGGCGCTCTGTTGCAATGAGTGCTGCCCAGATTAACACACCCGGTTTGCTGGATTTACGTGATGAACAGATAAATTTTTCCAATGAAAATGAACAGGATACTCAAAGTACGACTGATCTATTTAATTCCGAAATAGTGTCTGACAGTGTACATCCGACTGATAAACCTTTTTGTAAATTACAGAATGACCAAATGGTCACACAAAACGCGACAATCGCAGATACACCATCAAACAGTACAGAGAATGGAGCAGGTAATTTAGGCTTGGATCAAATTATGGCACTATTACTACAACGGGTTAATCAAATTAATGAAAAAGAAGACAATAATAATGAAGATCTCAAACAACTTAGTGAACAGAACAGACAGTTAAATGAAAAATTAGACAACAATTCCAGACAGTTAAATGAAAAATTAGACACAGTTAAATGAAAAATTAGACAACAATTCCAGACAGTTAAATGAAAAATTAGACAACAATTCCAGACAGCTTAGCGAGCAGATTGCAGCCGTTGCCGCGCAGTGTCATGATACTAAGGAACAGTTACGCGAGGAAATTGAGGCTTGTTCAAAGAAAAGTAGCGAAGAAATTAGATCTGTTGCTCAAGAATTAAGGGATATGCAAACAGTTACAACAGAGACACTTATAGAGGAAATTAGCGCAGTCGGTAAACAATGCTCTGAAAAGGCTACACAATTACGCGACGAGTTTAAAGCAATGACAGCAGAACTTTCGCGCACAATGGATGAAAGGATTGACGCGAAATTCGACCAACAGAACACTCAAATTGACGAGCGTTTTAATCACCACATAGAAAACAGTAATACGCGTTTCCGCAAATTTATTCAGGATCAAAATAAAGTAAAACGTCAGGTAATGGAAACAATCACTGCACAGAGACAGGAAGACAAACGTAAATTGTTCGCGAAAGCGAAGACATACGTAGACAACAATATTGCTACAGTGTCCGACGAAATTAATACCATCAAACAGTCAAACACAGAATTACGTGACGAAGTTTCTGATTTTAAATTAAAAACAGACACATACACAACAGATTTTCAAACAGTGACCGACAGACTCGAACAATTAGAACTAACACAGGATTCCGATGTCGTCAAAGCTGACGTTAAAAAATTGAACGAAACTACACGTAAATTGCAAAACAGATTAATGCCACTGACACTAAAACGGATGATCAGGTAAAAATACTGACTGAAAAATGTGATGAATTGGCCAGTCGTATTGACGCTATTGAAAGTAATAATGACAGCAAATCAGACGATACTGCACCGGGTTCATTTAACCAAACACCTGAATTTCAAAATTTGCAGCAGACAATTAATGAGATCGATTCGTCTAACAACACGTTGCGTAGAAAATTGTCGAGTTTACAGCAAGAAGTAACAGAGATGAAAAATATTTCAGTTAATAACACATCACAGCAGGCGACACTTTTCGAACATTTTTCAGACTCACGCAGCGCGTATAATTTGGGTAATCTACAGAGAGTACGGGACTTAGATTCCGAACAACCACAGTTCAACAGATTCTCTTACAATCCTGAACCTGTTCTATCACATAGAGACGATAATTTTGATTACAAACATTTTCTGTCAGTTAGAAAATTTAAAGTGTTTAAGAATGACAGAACACAGATTCACCCACTAGATTGGATACAACAATTTAGCTTTGCTTTTCCACCGACTTGGCCCGTTACGCATAAACTTGAATTTATTTGCAGTTATTTGGAAGGCGAACCGGCAACTCGTATGAGACCGATCGCGAGACAATGTTATTCGGTAGAAGAGTTTCAGAATGCTTTTCTATCAGCGTATTGGTCGAAGACGACACAGCGCGGAATTAAAGATCAACTAATTAGCTTACCGAATTATGAGAACTCAAACTTTCCCAGTGTCACTCAGTTTTTTGAACACATGGTGCAACAAAACCAGTACCTAAGTGAACCGTACAGTGAATCTGCACTTATACAATTATGCATTTCTAAATTACCACGGTCATTAAGAGTGTCACTTCTAACGGGTCAGCAAAAAGAAAACATTTCGGCATTCAGGGATCTGCTGCAGCTTTTAGAAGTGCAGCAATCAGATTATTCTTTCGTAAACAAAAGTTTTTCGTATAACAACCAAGGCCAACAAACGTACAGCAATTATGATCAGACACGTAATTTCAATAGGAGAGGTAACAGACGCTTTAGGAATGACAACCACGAAAACTTTAATAACAGACAAGATTCTAATTATCAATATCGTCAGAATTTTCAGCAACAGGAGACACATTTTAGTAACAATAGAGGTTTTTCACAACAACTGCAACAAAACCAGCCAGTTAGAATACCTAACCAACAATGGAATGCACAAGGTGAACCAGGCTTTAATGTTTCGCCGCGTGCACGTACAGTCCCTGATACAACAAATACACTCCTGGAAATTGAAATAAGAACACCGTGAATTCATTGTCCCAGGAAGGGGAAACTTTATTGACACATTCCTGGGGTCAGGTACATCACATGATCACACTGACAGAACCACAGGCACATACACACAGGCAACAGAGCATGCACAATGTCGGCACTAGTACAGTGTATATCCACCTTTCGCAGCAATGCAGGCTGCTATTCTCCCATGGAGACGATCGTAGAGATGCTGGATGTAGTCCTGTGGAACGGCCTGCCATGCCATTTCCACCTGGCGCCTCAGTTGGACCAGCGTTCGTGCTGGACGTGCAGACCGCGTGAGATGACGCTTCATCCAGTCCCAAACATGCTCAATGGGGGACAGATCCGGAGATCTTGCTGGCCAGGGTAGTTGACTTACACCTTCTAGAGCACGTTGGGTGGCACGGGATACATGCGGACGTGCATTGTCCTGTTGGAACAGCAAGTTCCCTTGCCGGTCTAGGAATGGTAGAACGATGGGTTCGATGACGGTTTGGATGTACCGTGCACTATTGAGTGTCCCCTCGACGATCACCAGTGGTGTACGGCCAGTGTAGGAGATCGCTCCCCACACCATGATGCCGGGTGTTGGCCCTGTGTGCCTCGGTCGTATGCAGTCCTGATTGTGGCGCTCACCTGCACGGCGCCAAACACGCATACGACCATCATTGGCACCAAGGCAGAAGCGACTCTCATCGCTGAAGTCGACACGTCTCCTTTCGTCCCTCCATTCACGCCTGTCGCGACACCACTGGAGGCGGGCTGCACGATGTTGGGGCGTGAGCGGAAGACGGCCTAACGGTGTGCGGGACCGTAGCCCAGCTTCATGGAGACGGTTGCGAATGGTCCTCGCCGATACCCCAGGAGCAACAGTGTCCCTAATTTGCTGGGAAGTGGCGGTGCGGTCCCCTACGGCACTGCGTAGGATCCTACGGTCTTGGCGTGCATCCGTGCGTCGCTGTGGTCCGGTCCCAGGTTGACGGGCACATGCACCTTCCGCCGACCACTGGCGACAACATCGATGTACTGTGGAGACCTCACGCCCCACGTGTTGAGCAATTCGGCGGTACGTCCACCCGGCCTCCCGCATGCCCACTATACGCCCTCGCTCAAAGTCCGTCAACTGCACATACGGTTCACGTCCACGCTGTCGCGGCATGCTACCAGTGTTAAAGACTGCGATGGAGCTCCGTATGCCACGGCAAACTGGCTGACACTGACGGCGGCGGTGCACAAATGCTGCGCAGCTAGCGCCATTCGACGGCCAACACCGCGGTTCCTGGTGTGTCCGCTGTGCCGTGCGTGTGATCATTGCTTGTACAGCCCTCTCGCAGTGTCCGTAGCAAGTATGGTGCGTCTGACACACCGGTGTCAATGTGTTCTTTTTTCCATTTCCAGGAGTGTAGTAACGCACGGCAGCAAGGAAACAACTATGTACAGAGAAGACAGTATTACAATTCCTATCGCAATGCACTGTATAGGAACGACTATCACGACAGACGTAAAAACGATGAGTGCAATTTTCAGCGTACATCTAACAGTCGCTCATATCAGCAGCAAAATTATCCACAAGAACATATTCTCATGAATGAACCCGACAGTAGATTTCATCCAGAGCGTAATACGTCTGGAAGAAATAATAGAACAGTTCAAATAGTCGAAATGCCACAGAATCGTCCTGAAAGTAATAACACGTCAGATAGAAGATGACTAGATACTGTACAGGTCGCATCTTCCAGTAACACAAGCACTACCTTTGACACGCAAAATGTTGTTCACGAAAATGTTATTACTTTTGACGACATCAGAGACACTCTTTTACAGGGAAGACCAGTTGTTCAAAAAACTATTTCACACCCTGTCATCGAAATTAAAATTGGTTCATCGAAATTTTCAGCAGTAATCGATTCCGGATCACCTATGTCAGTAATAAATGAAGAAACTTTTAACGAGTGTAACAAGGAGAATACGTATCCTACATTACCACTAGGTAAAACGAAAGTAAAAGGAGCAGTATCGAGTAAAGGAGTAGACGTTAAATTACAGACACATTTATCATTTTGTATTGCAGGTCACACATTTCACTCTAATTTTTGGATTGTTCCTTTATTGACAACAGACGTTATTTTAGGTACTAATTTTCTCGTACAACACGACGCAGTGGTTGATTTTCAGAATTCCTATTTAATGCTAAAGGATGAAGATGTACAATTGGCTTTAGAATTTCAGCACTCACTATCTGCGGAAGAACAAACAATTAATTGCACAGAGGTCATTTCCGTATCACGTGGCATAGACTGTAATCCCACATTGTTCACGGATACGTACGTACATAACTATAACACCCCAAACGAAGCTGACTATGATGTAATGCAGATGATTTCTGATAAGGTTAAACAGAGTTGTGCAAATACAGACGACGAACGCACGCAACTACACAAAATTCTTTTACAGCAAGCACCAGTTTTCGACAATGTTCCTGGTACTATGTCCGGTTTTATGTATGAATTTCAAGTCAAACCGCACGATACATTTAAAGCCAAACATTATCCCATTCCATATATACACAGAGAACAGGTTAAAAAAGAGTTGCAGGATATGCTTGACCAAGGAATTATTGAACCAGCAGTTAGTCCATACATAAACCAGCTGCATATTGTTAAGAAAAAAGATGGCTCACTTCGCCTTGTACTTGATTCGCGTCACATTAATGACATTATTATTAATGAAACAGATCGACCACAAACACTAGAAGAACTACTACAGAAATTTCACGGTACTGCTATTTATTCTACACTAGATCTAAAATCGGGGTTTTGGCAAATTCAGCTTCATCCGAATTGCAGAAAGTATACAGCTTTTCTCTGTTTTGGTGACTGTTATCAATTTTGCAAATTACCATTCGGTTTAAGTACACTCCTGGAAATGGAAAAAAGAACACATTGACACCGGTGTGTCAGACCCACCATACTTGCTCCGGACACTGCGAGAGGGCTGTACAAGCAATGATCACACGCACGGCACAGCGGACACACCAGGAACCGCGGTGTTGGCCGTCTTCCACTAACATATTCAACCTTGATAAGCTTGTCCTTCTGTCTTTTACCTAAGAAAATTCCAAACCCATACATTCCATTTTTATTTCCACCTGAACAGCATAATCTGAAGTCGGCACTTTCTGGTTCTCCACAGCCACCCCATCTCACATCACACATCCCGAGTACTTCCAATTTGTTGCTTGTCATCTAATGTTTGGGGTTTTCTAATTTTCCTTCCTGGAGAAGGGTTGAAATATTTCAAGTCCCAATCCTCAATAAGTCGTCTTCTTCTTCTTCTCCTCATTCCTTCCTTTTCCATTTACCCTAATCTCTGGAGTCCTCGTTGTATTCCTCTCACGGAGATCCGATTAAGGGGAATCTTCACCTATGGAATATTGTACAAAGAGGTCCATCCCACGAACGCCTAGGGAAGTAATTCCAGTGGTGGTTTCCCGTTGCCTTCCACCGTCCTCCACATCCTGTCGGCTCGCTGACCCAGTTTCCCACTGAGGTTGGTTACCCAACCTTCCACTGGGTTGCTCAGCTTCACGGGGGCACCACGTGTAGGTAGTATTGTGGAGAACTGAGCTGAGAGAAGCTACGTGAGCTCTCTTTCTGAGTTCTTATAGTCGCATGTCACCCCATTTTTAGCCAGAGTAGCAAGGTTGTAGCAGCGACTCCCAGGCAATGCAGTAAGCAATAAATTTCTTTTCCTTTCATGGTTTAGTTTCAGAGAGAAAAAGTTTCGAATAGGTTAGAAATTACGTGTAAAGTATTTTACAGGTCACTGAGTGCAGTTATTCTCAAATACGGATTGTGTAAAGTGCGTCGTGGGCTACACACCTTTTCCAACTTCACCCCCGTCCCTTTGACAGGGTGATGATGGTTCTTACCTCTACAGCGATGATTTTAAGACAGTAAGTGATATGAGTACAAAGTGTGGTTGAGATTGGTCCAGCGGATTAGATGGAGATGTGGTACATACATACACATACACTGTTGAGCCAAAACATTGTGACCACTGACTTCCGCGACATTGGATGCCACCTGACGGCGTTGCGGGCACGTGACGCGGTAACAAAAGTACATACCTGGAGCACACACAGATGGGGAATCACCCCGGGCTGCAAATGGGGAAATTACTGAGACAAGCGACTGTGAGAAAGGGCAGATTAATATTAGAAAGAGTATCTCGAAAACGGGTAAGCTTGTCGAATGTTCACATGCTACTATTGTGACCATCTGCAGAAAGAGGCAGAAGGATAGTGAAGCTATCACTAGGCACTGAGTGGTTGAACGTCCACAATCCTTCACGGAACGTGGGGTTTGGAGGCTTGTCTGCTCGGTAAAGTAGGATAGGTGATAATTTGTGACACCTCTAACGAAAGGGCACAACGCTAGTGCACGGACTAATGTTTCGGAGCAGACCGTTCATTGTACATTGTTGACCATGAAGCTCCGCAGCAGACCACCCCTACGTGTTCACATTTTGACGCAACGACATCGTCAGTTACCACTGCAGTCGGCTCGGGAGCATCGGCATCCGTCCGTCGATCACCAAGACTTACAAGCGCCTATTAATCGTGTGGTCATAATATTTTGGGTCATCAGTGTATACACACGAACTGTACATACACTCCTGGAAATGGAAAAAAGAACACATTGACACCGGTGTGTCAGACCCACCATACTTGCTCCGGACACTGCGAGAGGGCTGTACAAGCAATCATCACACGCACGGCACAGCGGACACACCAGGAACCGCGGTGTTGGCCGTCGAATGGCGCTAGCTGCGCAGCATTTGTGCACCGCCGCCGTCAGTGTCAGCCAGTTTGCCGTGGCATACGGAGCTCCATCGCAGTCTTTAACACTGGTAGCATGCCGCGACAGCGTGGACGTGAACCGTATGTGCAGTTGACGGACTTTGAGCGAGGGCGTATAGTGCGCATGCGGGAGGCCGGGTGGACGTACCGCCGAATTGCTCAACACGTGGGGCGTGAGGTCTCCACAGTACATCGATGTTGTCGCCAGTGGTCGGCGGAAGGTGCACGTGCCCGTCGTCCTGGGACCGGACCGCAGCGACGCACGGATGCACGCCAAGACCGTAGGATCCTACGCAGTGCCGTAGGGCACCGCACCGCCACTTCCCAGCAAATTAGGGACACTGTTGCTCCTGGGGTATCGGCGAGGACCATTCGCAACCGTCTCCATGAAGCTGGGCTACGGTCCCGCACACCGTTAGGCCGTCTTCCGCTCACGCCCCAACATCGTGCAGCCCGCCTCCAGTGGTGTCGTGACAGGCGTGAATGGAGGGACGAATGGAGACGTGTCGTCTTCAGCGATGAGAGTCGCTTCTGCCTTGGTGCCAATGATGGTCGTATGCGTGTTTGGCGCCGTGCAGGTGAGCGCCACAATCAGGACTGCATACGACCGAGGCACACAGGGCCAACACCCGGCATCATGGTGTGGGGAGCGATCTCCTACACTGGCCGTACACCACTGGTGATCGTCGAGGGGACACTGAATAGTACACGGTACATCCAAACCGTCATCGAACCCATCGTTCTACCATTCCTAGAACGGTAAGGGAACTTGCTGTTCCAACAGGACAATGCACGTCCGCATGTATCCCGTGCCACCCAACGTGCGCTATAAGGTGTAAGTCAACTACCCTGGCCAGCAAGATCTCCGGATCTGTCCCCCATTGAGCATGTTTGGGACTGGATGAAGCGTCGTCTCACGCGGTCTGCATGTCCAGCACGAACGCTGGTGCAACTGAGGCGCCAGGTGGAAATGGCATGGCAAGCCGTTCCACAGGACTACATCCAGCATCTCTACGATCGTCTCCATGGGAGAATAGCAGCCTGCATTGCTGCGAAAGGTGGATATACACTGTACTAGTGCTGACATTGTGCATGCTCTGTTGCCTGTGTCTATGTGCCTGTGGTTCTGTCAGTGTGATCATGTGATGTATCTGACCCCAGGAATGTGTCAATAAAGTTTCCCCTTCCTGGGACAATGAATTCACGGTGTTCTTATTTCAAATTCCAGGAGTGTATTTCTTCTGCTGCTTTTATTCGCGGTTTGAACACAATACTTCCGACAGAACTTAAAGACAGAATCACGACGTACGTAGATGACATTCTTATCGCAGAAGCTAACTGGACTGAACACAATCTGATTCTAGAACGACTGTTGCAAACTTTTCATGCGCAAGGACTCACAGTTAACCTCAGTAAATCGCATTTTGGCAAAACTTCTATAAAATTTCTTGGACACGTAATTTCAGCAGAAGGCATTGCGCCTGATCCGGAAAAACTTCAAGCTCTACGTGACATTACTGTTCCTACGACGAAGAAACAATTACGCAGCTTTTTGGGTTTAATTAACCTTTTTCGCAAATTTATTCATTACTCTGCCTTGGACGCACCCAGATTATGTCAATTGACACACTATTTGGCCTTGGGATAAGCAAGCACATTCTGAATTTGTGAACCTGAGAGAAGCCTTGTTGAATGCTCCACTTTTATCGCACCCAGATCTTACCAGAAATTTTTCCATTGCCACCGACAGTTCCAACACCGCTTTAGGCGTACACATTTTTCAGGAAATTGAAGAAGATGGTTGTACTGTAATTAAAAACATCTCATTTGCAAGTCGCATTTTGTCACCTGCTGAACGAAATTACTCGGTTACAGAACTGGAAACATTATGTGTTGTATGGGCTTTTACGAGATTTAGGCACTTTCTTTACGGAAGATATACCACCGTTTACACAGATCACAGAGCTATACAATTTTTACTTTCAGCTAAATTCACTCACGACAGACTAAGCAGATGGAAGCTTTATTTACAGGAATTTAATATTACAATTGTTCACATTCCCGGCACACAAAATGTTGTAGCAGACGCACTATCTCGTTCTCTCAGTAACAATCAGCAAGACGTCGCAACCAACTTCTGCAAAGCTAATTTCAGCGTCATGTACATTCAACAAGTGGCATTTGAAAATTTTATTTCGTCGTCATTACAGGACATAGCAAAAGAGCAGAATAAAGACAATGTGTGGAAAGAAATTAAACACCTTTGGCAAGATAAGAATAATGTTACGATTAGACACCATTACACTGTACGCAATAACATTCTATTTCGCCGCTCTCACCCTGACAGCAACAATTGGTTATTATGCATTCCTGACGAACTGGTTAACAAATTAATCTGGTATACTCATTTAAGTTATGCGCATTATGGAGCAAGAAAATGTTTTCTTATACTGAGACAGAATTGTTATTTTAACAACATGGAGAAACGTATACGACGAGTTTTAGCGTCATGTAAAATTTGCCAGAAAGCTAAGTCAGACACAACTTCACATATTCCTCCATTATATCCGATTGTACCTGTTAAATTATGACATATGGCCGCAGTAGATATTTTTGGTCCAATTCCGAGACCTAACAGAGTTTTTTGCTACATCTTTGTCGCTGTTGAACTCACTTCAAAATTTGTTACCTTCACTCCGTTACGCAAAGCTACTGCTAAAACTGTTTCAAAAGCATTTGTAAAGCATTTTCTATTTCATGTAGGGCATGTGATGAAAGTAATTTCTGACATTGGATCACAATTTCGTTCTGCTATATGGACACGTATGTTACGAGCTAGAAACATTTCTCCGATCTATATATCCAAGTACCATGCTTCTTCGAACCCCTGTGAACGATTGATGAAAGAAATTGGTAAACTGTGTAGAATTTACTGCCATAAAAGACATATTGATTGGGACAGACACATACACTCATTCCAGGATGTAATTAACTCCATACCAAATGAATCCACTATGCTATCTCCGTCTGTTATACTGAAAAACGTTGAACCACCAAACAAAATTAAAGAATTAATAAACTTTCCTAGATCTCGTAGACTACGACACCGTGAAATAATTGACATTGCGCTGAACAACATCAAACGTGCCGCAGAGCGCCGGAGAAGACAGCAAAAACAGGTTTGTATACGCCGTGACTTTCACATTGGACAGAAGATATTAGTACGTACACACTATTTATCCAGCAGAATAAAAGGTAAGTGCAGTAAATTTGAACTTCTATACGCAGGTCCATATCGGATTCGGAGCATTCCTCACCCCAATGTTGTACACGTCGAAACTTTGAGAACGAAAAAAAGTAAAGGCAATCACCACGTCTCCAACATCAAACCCTTTATTCAATGAACATACTTTATGATTTATCGCACAGTAATGCCATTTCCTAATTTTTTTATGATTACGTATGCAATTATACTCACATGAACACTTACTGACGATTATCGTATTTTTCTTGGCAAGTGCCTGGCAAGGTAAGGTTAGCAGGTCGCTCTTCTTGTCGATTACACATCAGACCGTGCATATTTTTCCATTTGAACTTATACATTTTATGACCACTTATGCAATTATATGATTACCTACTGATGACTATCGTATTTTGTCTTGGCAAGTGCCTGGCAAGGTAAGGTTAGCAGGTCGCTCTTCTTGTCGTTACACATCAGACCGTGCACATTTTTCATTTTTTTTGGTGTGTATGATTGTTTTCCTGTTTTGTTTGTATGCACTGTGAAATAGTTAAGGTATAACACACCCGTTGACTTTGACATTTTTTGCCCTATGATATCTCAACATCGTGACTATTTTACATTTTTCTTTTTTTTTTGCTGCTGCATTGTGATATTCTCTGTACATTTTGCCTTTGAACACTGTCTATGCTTTTGACATATTACGTTTTCTGTCATGTTATGCTGTATGCTTAATTATGTTACCGTTAATCAGTAATTATTTAGTGAGTATATGATGTAAATGCAAAGAACATTCTATTTCATTTGTTCATTTGTTCATCAATTTCAGAAAGAAATGATACGTAAATGAAATAAATTAAACGGAAATGGGAATTTCACCTACGGAATAGACGAAAGAGGATACAAAAACCTTATGAAGAAGAGTAAATGGATCAGAATTAACAAGAATATACAATACACATCGCAGAATAGCAGTCTTAACTAATTTTTTCTTTCAGAATACGAAGCGATTGATGCAGGCTGTCAGACAGAACTACACATTTTAGTTTTAGTGATGAAATATGTTAGAGATAAGGAATAATTGTGTAATGAATAATGAAGTGTTTTTTTTGCAGATGATAATGAGTGATGATGAATAATGATGAAGAATATGATAATATGGATAATGAAGTTTTTCTTTACAGGTGATGATAATGATGGAGTTATGGATAATGAAATGATGGATAATGAAGTTTTTTCTTTACAGATGAGGATGATGTTGAAGTTTGTGTATTTATGCGATGTAGTTACTTAAGTATTTGTTGCAGTTTGCTTTGACAGCAGGTGTTATATTGCATAGTAGGATGACGGAAGGTTTTGGAAAGGACTGCTGTGGAACATATTTTTTATACACATTTCACTACGTGTTAATTCGAAGTTCACTACTTTTCAGCATAGTATACGTTTCTTCTTTCAGCTCAATAATCCATTTGTATTTTTTCCAGCAGAAGCTTTTCATGATATTTACTAAACCTGTTACTTATTACACCTGTACTAGCACTTTTTTTTTTACCCATTTGTGTCTATCATTTATAAATGTGATCACATATACTGCCTTGTTTCATAACCTTGCTACAGCTGACTCATGACGAATGACGTTACACATTTTTCATTTACAGGAACAACCCAGAACCTATTTTTTTCTTTCTTTTTTCTCTTCTTGCTTTCTCTTATAATTACCCAAAGCAATGCTTTGCTAGCACAAAAACAAAAAAAAACTAAAAAAAAATGTATTACCAGTCCCGAATAATGATACTAGTTTAAGAGAATTCTGAATAATACTGATCAGCTCTGAATAGTATGTCACTTCAGTAATGACTTCTTAAAAATGTGTTTTGTAACTGGCTAATAACTCCACTGTTTATTGTAGTGAGACTAATTATAATGCCCTTGATTATTAATGCTATGACTGTAATTAACTGATTTTAATAATGACTTAAGAGATTTCTGAGTAATACTGATTATTAATGCTATGACTAATTAACTGATTTTTAATAATGAATTAAGAGATTTCTGAGTAATAATTATGCCATTAATTAGCTTCTGTTTTCAATTATGACTTTTCATGTTTTGGTCACTGGCCAATGAGTGCCAATAATTTGTATAAGTCAATGTATTATGCTAGGCCAATAATTGACTCTCCTTTTCAATGAAGAGTTCTGATGAACATTATTCTGTCATACTAAATATGCTTTGTAACTGGCCAAGGACTGCCACTGTTTATTGTAATACGATTACCCAAGATGCCAATAATTTAATTTTATCAACATTTTTCTGTAATACTACATTCATGGTACAGAAATGTTCAATAGTTGGGCTATGAATTCCGCAAACTACTAAGGTAATTACTAATGACGAATTGTATGTGAGCTAACTACCCTGAATTACTGTAATATCCATTTGTCCTGTCCATCCTCATGAACATGGAGCACTATACTTGGTTTTGCACTACTTCTACATTGGTGTGCCTTGTAAAAGCGTGGTGTTGACACGACATGCTGTCCACCACCATGAGCGATGAAGACGTTATTATGGTCCCACTGTTTGGTGTACCGGATGTACTGCTAAAATGATAACATGGAATAATACTACGACATTTCAGTGTCTTGGATACACTGATAAATACTTCTGGGAAAAGAACAGCAAATGGTCTCACTTGGTGTTGTATTTCTGTGGAAAGATATGGACTTTCAGTGCAGCTGCGTGCAACCTAAGTGCTACAACCATGACGCAATCCTTCCTATTCCTTTCATAATTATTGTAAAATGAAAAAGTCATATACAGTGCGTGTGCACTTCCTTTCTTTTGTTGATGAGATCAGTTATCCTGAAATTACTAAAGACTTCGATAGTGCACGTGCACTTTATTACACTCCTTGATTTGTTTGTTTGTTGTAGGAAAATATCTTCTGTACTACAGTGCACTTTTGCCATTTATTAATACATTTTGTGATTTGATATGTTCTAAACTGCAGTGCATGTGCACTTGTCAACATGATTTTTTGCCATTATGTTTATTTGTTGTAAAAATGCTACAGACATTTTTTTCTTTCTATTAGTTGATATATTCTGAAGTACAGTAAATGTGCACTTTCGTCATTTGTCGATACGATTTGTATATACCTTTTTTGTGATTTGCTCTGTATTCATTGTATATGTTTTTGTCTTTGTCTGAAATGTTTTGTACACGGTGCATGTGCACCACATTTAATTCATGTACTACATCTGAATATTCTGTAAATTGTAAAGTTAATTAGTTAGAAAATATTTTGCCGCGATTGGCAAGTCCAAATGACTCACCATCGCTGCCAAATTTTTGCCCCCCCAGTGGAGGGTTATGAAACACGTATATTGTGTGGCGGGGATGGTGAGGCATTGTACAATCTCTGACCAGAGAGCATGTAGTCAGCTCTGTTGCGAGAGAGTAATAGCGCGCGAGATTTTCAGTTTGTTGCGAGATGCAGTAGTAGTTAGTAGCGAGCCGCGAGAGTAGGCAGTCGGTTGCGAGTTTTCAGGGCAGTTGCATGTAAGCAGTCTGTCGGTAGTAGCAGCCCAGTGCAGTTGTGTGTGAGGAGTCGGTGGGCGTCGACATGGCTCTATGGTCGAGATCCAGGACAAGGTATAATGTATTGTAATGGATCTTAACTGTAATTAATTTGTTCAAGAATCGCCCCAATAATAATTTTGTTTTTTAAACCAAGCACTTTAACAAACAATCCTTTTTTGAAATAATATCTCCCTTGCATTTCCTTAAAGAAAAGTTTTTTACTTAAGTTCAAAGAATTTTTACGAAGCATTTCCTCCAAGCTATGGCGAAAAATAAGAGCAGATCCGGTTTTACTGAGGTAAGAATTTGAGTTTAATCAGGGCCTAAAGATCGACATTTCGGTCTATTTGTGTTTTCATTGTCACTGAGATTTTATTCATTTATTGAATTGACTTACATTTTTGTAGGGAGGTTATAAATGGCTGAGATTGTTAGTTCTCATTTAATTGTCATTGTCAATAAATTATTTTATTTGCTGGGAGGTTGCACTAGGTTCTATTCTTGTTAACATTCAAATTATTGTCTTTCTACATTTTTGTGGGGAGGTTACACTTGGCTCTATGTCCAAGGTTACACTTAGCACGATTGTAATTGTAGTTTCAAATTATTGTCATTATAAGAAAGTTTCTCTGGGAGGTTACACTATTGTCATTCTTCTCTCACATTTTTCTGGGGACGTTACAGTGTGTGTGTGTGTGTGTGTTTGTGTGTGTATGTGTGTGTGTGTGTGTGTGTGTGTGTGTGTGTGTAGATGCGTGTGCGCGCGCGCCTTCGTGCGCAAATGTAAATGGTTTGATGCAATATTTGAGCAGTGGGTGTCAGGAACTTTCTCTACTCAGAATAAGATTTTCACTTTGAGGCGGAGTGTGCGAAGATATGGAACTTCCTGACTGTGTGCCGGACCGGGACTCGAACTTGGGGCCATGCCATTCGCAGACAAGTGCTGTATTTTTTTTTTATTATCAGATTGCCTTGGTGTTATCATGAAAATCAGACAACTACAGTCAAATCATCACTTAATATCAGCTGCAAAAAGAAAATCTACAAATTAGTTCAAGCACAAACAATTATTTAATTCTGAAGTGGAAGATTAACCCATTATCCCACCCTTATTGTCAATTTTTTTTTATATACACGTGGAAGAGGAAAACTGACAAACAAAGCTTACAAAAGAAGGGAATCAATCTCAGGGAAGAAAGAGAGATCACAGGGGAACTTAACCAACACTCTGACAATTAAACACAAGAAGGAGGATATTCGCGAAAAGTGTTCGGTATCGTGGGAACCGCTGCCATTTCCAATGCGCAGTTGTCAGATAATGGTGAAAAACGCGGGGATCTGGGTCATTCGCGTCTTCAACGACATAGTGAACGTAGTAACCAAAGAGCGAGACAAACGTGTTTGTTTTCGTCTGAGGAAAAAAGGATATGTCCGGATATAGGAGAATGTCGTCTAGGAAAGCGCTTTCAGACCCTCGAGTAAGGAAAGCTAATTAACGGCGGACCCAGATACAACGATCCCGACCGCAAGCAACAGTCCTGTGAAGTGGGGTGTCAGTCTGATGACATTCCTCACACTGATCAGTCGGACGAACGTCAATACGAAAAAGACGATCACCAGTAGGAATCAGACCGTGAATGACGTTATACGACGTTGAAGCTATCTCCATCGGTAATATAGGAAGCCTGAGACCAGACCGTTTTCCAAGACGTTGACGGGGACGCAAGTTCAACAGAAGAATGGGGACGTGGTGCACCCCAACAGGGTGATAGCTTGTTGGTACTAATATGCTTCATAGAAGGTATATCAGCACCTAGGATACCGATAATTAGAAATTATTCACGAATGTGTCGCAATTTAGGATTAATCCGTCCAACATCAACAGGAGGGGTCAGACAGACAGGCCGGAGGAGGGAAAGTACACGAGAAGTAACTGAATGCGGAGCCCGCGTACACGTTAAAACATTGCGGCGGGCAAATAAGATGAACGTCTTTATTTTGATGTCGGAAAGACCCAATCCTCCAAGCTTTCGAGGTCTGGCACTACTTCATACCGGACACGAAAGATATGGCGGCGCCACAGGAATCGACCAGACAGCTGTTTCAGTCTGCGGGCCATCATCGAGGGAAGCGGGAAGACCTGCGCAACGTAATATACTTTACTGAAGACATAGGTTTCTAAATCCCGTACCTTGTGAAGGAGACTAAGGGAACGGCGTTCATGTTCAAGGATCGCCCCGTGAACACGACTCGTAACATCACGGCAATTTAGTGTCGCTGTTTTGATTGGATTGCGATCCAATACGATCTCTAAGTTCTTATGGCGACTGACAACCATCGCCCAAGGAATGGCGACATGACAGAGGCCTCTCAACGGTAGGAACGTGCATTTACGATCATTAATGCGAGCACCAGCAAGACGACAAAATGAATCCAAGATATTCTTAAGTTTTGATATGTCCGCGACATGTCATATTAAAACCATGACGTCATCGGCGTATGCACGGACCGAAAAAAGTTCCCCCAATATAGTCCAGCTACGTAAATGCATGGCGAGACGGTTAAGTAAGGCCTCTAAGAGCAAGACAAAAAGTGACATTGATAAGGGGCTTCCCTGTGGTAAGCCCCGTCTGATCGATATCCGGAGGTGTAGGGTGACCGTTCACAATCATCGAGACACTGATACCGGTAAAAAGGCGAGTTAAGACCTGTGGAGCATCATTGCTAAAGCCGACAGCGGTGAGCGCTGTCGTTAAAAATCATGGCTGACACGATCAAACGCTGCTTGGAAATCAAGGAAAAGCAAATCCCCTGGGATATTAGCGGCAGCCGCCACCGAAATGACATCGCGACATTCGAGAACAGAAGTCAGTATCGTGCGTCCAGGCACACAGCATTGGTGAAGGGCAATAATGGTATCGACCACTTTAGAGAGACGGATATTAACTGCTCGAGCGACAATTTTATAATCGAAGTTAAGCAGAGTAATAGGACGGAGGGAATCAATCGCAGGTCGACCTGTGGATTTCGGGAGGAGGACCTGTTTTCCTTCCTGCAAAATAGCAGGAAGTGAGACTCCCCGCATCACTTCCACTTATCATTGACGTTTAGATGTCATGTGGCCAGAATTGAACATAAAACTCCTTAGGAATGCCGTCTAATCGAGGCGACTTGCGGGACTGAGGTCCTGTAACATCATAAATATCATCCTTGTGAGAGAGACTCATAAAGGCGTCATTTAATTGAGGAGTGACAAGGCGATGCTGCAAGTATGTAAAGTCATTTAGAGAGTTTTCAGCCGGGACATGGGTTTCGTACAGATTAGTAAAATAGGTGTAAATAAAGTCGGAAACGTCACGGTGAGAGGTGAACATGCGGCCGTCAGCGGTTGTGAGTGAGGCAAGGCACACACGTTTCCGGCGCGCCCGTTAACGGACTAGATGGTAAAGTGACGTCAAATCGTCTTGTAAAAGGGAACGCGGTTGAGGCCCCGTCCGTAGTCCCTACATTTGAATGCGTTTGAGCTGTAGCAATTTGGCTTTGATGTGCTGTATATCAGTAACCCGTAGGGGAGCATGCGTAGCACTATCGTACAGTTGACGTAAGACTGAGTAGTAAAATTCTTGCGTTCGCCGATCGTCTGCCACCTTCGTAGCCCCAAAACGCATGAGAGCTCTACGGATTTGTGGTTTAACATGCAGTGTCCACCATGCCACAGTAGACGAGTACCGGTCCATAGTACGAGAGCAACGAACCCATACGTCCTCCAGGACGACACCAAGAGAGATATCTTGCAAATAGGCTATATTAAGCATACAGGGAGGACGAAACAATTTTATCGGTTGCCGCTCGTAATTAAACGTGACGGGTACGGCGCAGTGATCAGTAAAACAGGCTGGTATCACATCAACATCCAAAAGTTGCCCACACAAGGAACCGGAAAGGTAAAAGCGATCGAGGCGACTGCTAGACGTAGGAGTAAGGTATGTATGTCGCACAAGTGTAGGATAGCGAGAAACCCACACGCCACGCATGCGCAAGGAAAGCAGCAAGTCATCGATTTCTTTACTGAAATTAAAATTAAGAGACTGATCCACCGGCCGTAGAACACAACTGAAGTCGTCACCTAAATTAATCTTTGTCGGGGATTTACGAATCAGGTAAATAATTTCTTCTTTATAGTAACACGAACGTGCTGTAGTACGACCTGCGCCAGAAGGGGCATAAAGAAGGAATTAACTCAGATCACGAAACTTGCGCCCGATTCCCCTTCCACTGTCGACTACTTCGAAATCCATCAACGGAATGCTCTCCATATAAAACAAGGCAGTGCCCGTAGAAAGTTTGGAAGCTACATTAAAAAAGGTTGAGAACACAGTAATGGAAAACTGGTCGAATAAGACATCCTGTAAAAAAAACATCTGCCCCAGATTGCTATATAAAATGTCGCAAAGAGGCGAGCCGAAGCTTAGAATATATTCTGTTCATATTCAGAGTAAGACATGTGTGTGCTTGCGTGCAACTTCAGCCCAGAAAGAAGAAAAAAGAACGGTAGAGATCCGTCAGTTGACGGAGCAACATACAAGTAACCATACCAGAATCAATCACTTAACCAGAGAGAGAAGAACTACGAAACAGTACCCCCATGTTCCCACTGCTTTTTATTCGGCCGTGACGCGGCTCTCTGTGGCTGTTTACGGAGTCTACTGCGGCTCCGCGGCGCCGGCGCTGCCGCGTCCGGTCGCGTGGGACCATCATCAAGTAGGTATTCCGTTTCAGATTGCGAGTGAAAGGCCTCTACATCCCACTCGTCCGCAGACATGGGTTCACGGAGGGACGGTTGTTGAGTAACAACGGGATCCACTGGCTCTTGAGAATCAGTTGTTTCATGGATAGAAGCCTGTGACCCAGTGGGGGCGACAGAAGTCGCAGAAGGAGGATGGGAACAGAGTCGACAGGAGAAGTGTCTGAGAGAACCGGAGAAGACACGTGAGAACCGGAAGCAGGTTCCTTCACGGGCATCTCCGAAGGGGCGGCCTCTGCTACAGGAATAACGGCAGATAACGTGTCAGGGATCTACTTCACGGGCGTGAAAGCACATGTGACATCGACATCCACGATTTCCGACTGACAGAGTGGGCCCTCTACTGGAGGCCCATCGGATGGTCGAGCCAATGGTAAAGGTTCATCAGCCGCTTCATCTTGTGTTCGGTGACGCTTGTTGTGAGAAATCATGGCGGGCACATCGGAAGTGACGGCATCAACATCCCTACGGAAGGACAGCGGGGGAAAATCACGGGCGTCTCGCTCGACGGATCATTGCATCCCTCAGTAACAGGGAGCGATTCAGTATGAGATCCCTGCGGGAGAAGATCTGCTGAAGTCAATTTTTTACGCTGTTCGTATGTAGGTTTTAATACCACCACACGCCGCAGGTAATTAGTACGGAAATGACCGGTTTGATTACAATAATATGTTCCTTCTTGGCCACGGTACGTAATATGGACCTCATAACCACGTACCTGTAGATGAGAAGGAATATGTTTGTTGACCACCATTTCCACCGACCGAATACCACTATAAACCTGTAAGCGATGCTGAGCAGACCAGCGATCCTTTCGAATATGATGTATTTCCCCATAAGGAAGGAAAACGGGCCTCAGAAAACAGTCGTCTACCTCGGGCGGGAGGTTAAACACCCAGACATTCGTATTTATCACTTCTTCATTTGCCAAGAGAGCCGTACTAGTGGAACCATCACGGTGCGTAAAGGGTACCTGAGAACCGTGACGAGTGGAGCATGTCAAGAAACTTAACGAAAAACACATATAATTCGCTGTCAAAATATGCAGTATGCACATGATCAGTACTGACTTTAATTGTATCGACTAACCAGTAATGTATCTCCAAAGAACCAGGCTGGTCGTGACACGAGGGTTTGTAGAAGGTGGAGCTGACAGTACCTGTACGCCGAGTTTCCGTGGGAACCGTGGTGGACATTACGGCGCGAGACGACGCCGCGACAGGAAGGGCCGCCCGAACACCGGACACCAGCCGACAACCAGCGATGCGACGCGCACGGAGACCAACACGACACTAAACGGACACGAGGAAAACACGCTGCGCTACGGCAGAGGCGGAACTAATAGCACAACCTAGTCACCCAAAGCGCGAAGTGGGAATGCTCAAACCAACTGAGCTACTAAAGCACGACTCACGACCCGTCCTCACAGCTTCAGTTGTGCCAGTACCTCGTCTCTTACGTTACAAACTTCCCAGAAGCTTTTCTGCGAAACTTGCAGAACTAGAACTCCTGGAAGAAAGAATATTGCGGTGACATGGATTGGCCACAGCCTTGGGGATGTTTCCAGAATGAATTTTTCACTCGGTAGAGGAGTGTGCGCTGGTATGAAATTTCCTGGCAGATTAAAGCTGTCTGCTGTACCGACACTACGCTATTCCACTCTCCAACAATGTATAGGAAAAATAAACACTTAAATCTGTGAGTACAAGCAATGATTTCTACTTTTTTATTATGATTATATTTTCTCCGAATGTAAGTTCTTATTGTTTATTGGCGGGTATGAAAGCAGATTAAAAGCAGTGTGGCTAAAATTTACGTTAGTACCTTTGTCTCATTAATTTGATACGAAGGAAGTGTGTCTGAACATAATTCTCCTACCGGAAGTCACTATACATGACGATAATGAAAAGATGATCAACTGTAATTTAAAATCTTTTTGCCCTGCTCAAACGCCCACAGCGTGGTTTTGAGAAAATGTTGTTTACATTCTACATCCACATGTACATGAATACACTGGAAATCACATTTAACTGCCTGGAAGAGCATTCATCGAACCACGTTCACAATTCTCTATTGTCCCAATCTCCCAAAGCGCAGAAAGAACGAACACCTACACTACTGACTGTTAAAATTGCTACACCAAGAAGAAATGCAGTTGATAAACGGGTATTCATTGGACAAATACATTATACTAGAACTGACATGTGATTACATTTTCACGCAGTTTGGGTGCATTGATCCTGAGAAATCAGTACCCAGAACAACATTTTCTGGCCGTAACAACGGCCTTGATACGCCTGGGCATTGAGTCAAACAAAGCTTAGATGGCGTGTACAGGTACAGCTGCCCATGCAGCTTCAACACGATACCACAGTTCATCAAGAGTAGTGACTGGCGTATTGTGACGAGCCAGTTACTCGGCGACCATTGACAAGACGTTTTCAGTTGGTGAGAGATCTGGAGAATGTGCTGGTCAGGGCAGCAGTCGAACATTTACTCTATCCAGAAAGGCCCGTACAGGACCTGCAACACGCGGTCGTGCATTATCCTGTTGAAATTTAGGGTTTCGCAGGGATCGAATGAAGGATAGATCCACAGGTCGTAACATATCTGAATTGTAACGTTCACTCTTCAAAGTGCCGAGACGTGTAACCAATGGCACCCCATACCATCACGCTGGGTGATACTCCAGTATGGCGATGACGAATACACGCTTCCATTGTGAGTTCACCGCGATGTCGCCAAACACGCTGCCAACATCATGATGCTGTAAACAAAACCTGGATTCATCCGAAAAAATGACGTTTTGCCATTCGTGAACCCAGGTTCGTCGTTGTGTACACCATCGCAGGCGCTCCTGTTTGTGATGCAGCGCCAAGGGTAACCGCAGCCATGGTCTCCGAGCTGATAACCCATGCTGCTGCTAACGTCGTCGAGCTGCTCGAGCAGATGGTTCTTGTCTTCCAAAGGTCCCCATCTATTGACTCAGGCATCGAGACGTGGCTGCACGATCCGATACAGCCATGTAGATAAGATGCCTGTCATCTCGACTGCTAGTGATGCGAGACCGTTGGGATCCAGCACGGCATTACGTATTACACTCTTGAACCCACCTATTCCATATTACGCTAACAGTCATTTGATCTCTAAAGAGATACAATGACTGTTAGCGAGCAGCAATGTCGCGATACGATGAAGCGCGAACGCGATATGCTACAATCCGACCTTTATTAAAGTCCTTCTTACACGATGCATCACAACAACGTTTCACCAGGCAACGCCGGTCAACTGCTGTTTGTGTATGAGAAATCGGTTGAAATTTTCCTCATGACAGCACGCTGTAGGTGTCGCCACCCGCGCCAACCTTGTGTGAATGAAAAGCTGATCATTTCCATATCACAGCATATTCTTCCTGACGGTTAAATTTCTCGTCTGTAGCACGTCATCTTGGTGGTGTAGCAATTTTAATGGCCAGTAGTGCATGTCTTTCCGTGAAAGCTCTGATTTCCCTTATTTTATCATGGTGATTTATGCTCCCTATGTAGGTCAGTGTCAACAAAATGTTTTCGCATTCAGAGGAGAAAGTTGGTGATTGGAATTTCGTGAGAAGATACGCCGCAACGAAAAACGCCTTTGTTTTAATGATGTCCGCCCACAATCCAGTATCATTTCAGTGACACTCTCTCCCATATTTCGCAATGTTACAAAATGCTATGCCCTTCTTTGAACTTTTTCAATGTACTCCGTCAGTCCTACCTGGTAAGGATACCACACCGCGCAGTAGTATTCTAAAAGAGGACGTACAAACTTAGTGTAGGCAGTCTCCTTAGTAAATCCGTTACATTTCCTAAGTGTCTTGCCAATAAAACGCAGTCTTTGGTTAGCCTTCCCCACAACATTTTCTTCCAATTTATGTTGTTCTTAATTGTAATTCCTAGGTATTTAGTTGAATTTATGGCCTTCATATTTGACTGATTCATCGTGTAACCGAAGTTCAACGGATTCTTTTTAGCACTCACGTGGATGACCTCACATTTTATTTAAGGTCAATTGCCGATTTTCTCACGATTAAGCTATCTTTTGTAAATCGTTTTGCAATTTGTTTTGATCTTCTGATGACTTTATTACTCGATAAACGACAGTTTCATCTGCAGACAACCTAAGACGGCCGCTCAGATTGTCTCCCAGAGAGTTTATATAGACAAGGAACAGCAAGAGGGCTTATAACACTACATCGGAGAACGCCAGAAATCACTTCTGTGTTACTCGATGACTTTCCATCAGTTACTATGAACTGTTACACTCTGACAGGAAATCACGAATCCAGTCACATAACTGAGACGATATTTCGTAAGCACGCAATTTCACTACGAGCCGCTTGCGTGGTGTAGTGTCCCGAAATCCAGAAATACTTAATCGACATGAAATCCCTTGTCAATAGCTCTCAAAACTTCAAGCGAATAAAGAGCTAGTTGTGTTCCACACGAACGATGTTTTCTAAATTCTTGTTGACTGTGTGTCAATAGGTTGTTTTCTTCGAGATAATTCATAATGTTCGAACACAATATATGTTGCAAAATGTTGCAGCATATCGACGTTAATGATACGGGCCTGTAATTTAGTGGATTACTCCTACTACCTCTCTTGAATATTGATGTGACCTGTCCACCTTTCCAGTCTTTGGGTACGGATCATTCTTCGAGCGAACGGTTGTTTATGATTGTTAAGCATGGAGCTATTGGTATACACTGTGGACCAGAAGGCTTGCTTTTATTAAGTCATTTAAGGTGCTTCATTACTACGAGGATATTTACTTCTTCTTTACTCATGTTTGCAGCTGTTCTTGATTCGAATTCTGGAAAATTTACTTCGTCTTCTTTTTTGAAGGTATTTCGTAAGGCTTTGTTTAGTAACTCTGCTTTGGCAGCACTGTCTTCGATAGTGTCTTCATTGCTGTCGCGCAGAGAAGGCATTGCTTGTCTTGCCGCTAGTATACTTGGCACACGACCAGAATCTCTTTGGATTTTCTGCCAGGTTTCGAGAGAAAGATTCGTTGTGGACACAATTGCAATCATCTCTCATTGAAGCCTGCGCAAAATTTCGAGCTTCTGTAAAAGATCGGCAATCTTGGGGATTTTGCGTCTGTTTGAATTTGGCATGTTTGTTTCGTTGTTCCTGTAACAGTGTTCTGACCCGTTTTGTGTACCAAGGAGGATCAGCTCCGTTTCTTGTTAATTTATTTAGTATAAATCTCTCGATTCAAGCCGATACTATTTCTTTGAGTTCAAGCCAAATCTGGTCTAAAATTATTTTGTTAATATGGAAGGAGTGGAAATTGTCTCTCAGGAAGGTGTCTAGTGAATTTTTATCTTCTTTGTTGTTGTTGTTGTTGTGGTTTTCAGTCCTAAGACTTGTTTCATGCAGCTCTCCACGCTACCCTATCCTATACAAGCTTCTTCATCTCACAGTATCTACTGCAACCTAGATCCATCTGAATCTGCTTAGTGTATTCATCTCTTGATCTCCCTCTACGATTTTTACCCTCCTCACTGCCCTCCAATGCTAAATTTGTGATCCCTTGATGCGTCAGAACATGTCCTACCAACCGGTCCCTTCTTCTAGTCAAGTTGTGCCACAAACTCCACTTCTCCCCAATTCTATTCAATACCTCCTCATTAGTTATGCGATCTACCCATTTAATCTTCAGCATTCATCAGTAGCACCATGTTTCCAAAGTTTCTATTCTCTTCTTGTCCAAACTATTTATCGTCCATGTTTCACTTCCATACATGGCTCCACACCATACAAATACTTTCAGACACGACTTCCTGACACTTAAATCTATACTGCATGTTAACAAATTTCTCTTCTTCAGAAACGCTTTCCTTGCCATTGCCAGTCTACATTTCATATCCTCCTTACTTCGACCATCATCAGTTAGTTTGCTCCCCAAATAGCAAATCTCCTTTACCACTTTAAGTGTCTCATTTCCTAATCTAATTCCCTCACCATCAGCAGACTTAATTCGACTACATTCCATTATCCTCGTTTTGCTTTTGTTGATGTTCATCTGATATCCTCCTTTCAAGACACTGTCCATTCCACTCAACTGCTCTTCCAAGCCCTTTGCTGTCTCTGGCCGAATTACAAAGTCATCGGCGAACCTCCAAGTTTTTATTTCTTCTCCATGGATTTTAATACCTACTCCGAATTTTTCTTTTCTTTCCTTTACTGCTTGCTCAATATATAGATTGAATAACATAGGGAGAGGCTACAACTCTGTCTCACTCCCTTCCCAACCACTGCTTCCCTTTCATGCCCCTCGATTCTTATAACTGCTATCTGGTTTCTATACAAATGGTAAATAGCCTTTCGCTCCCTGTATTTTACCCTGCCACCTTTAGAATTTGAAAGAGAGCATTCCAGTGAACATTGTCAAAAGCTTTCTTTAAGTCTACAAATGCTAGAAACGTATGTTTGCCTTTCCTTAATCTTTCTTCTAAGATAAGTCTTAAGATCAGTTTTACCTCTCGTGTTCCAATATTTCTACGGCATCCAAACTGATCTTCCCCTAGGTCGGCTTCTTCCAGTTTTTCAATTCGTCTGTAAAGAATTCGTGTTAGTATTTTGCTGCTGTGACTTATTAAACTGATAGTTCGGTAATTTTAACATCTATCAACACCTGCTGTCTTTGGGATTGGAATCATTGTATTCTTCTTGAAGTCTGAGGGTGTATCGCCTGTCTCATATATCTTGCTCACCAGATGGTAGAGTTTGTTGGGACTGGCTCTCCCAAGGCCGTCAGTAGTTCTAATGGAATGTTGTCTACGCCCGGGGCCTTGTTTCGACTCACGTCTTTCAGTGCTCTGTAAAAAATTTCACGCAGTATCGTATCTCCCATTGCATCTTCATGTACATCCTCTTCCAAATCCATAACATTGTCCTTAAATACATCACCCTTGTATAGACCCTCCATAAACTCCTTCCACCTCTCTGCTCTCCCTTCTTTGCTTATAACTGGGCTTCCATCTGAGCTCTTGATATTCATGCAAGTAGTTCTGTTTTCTCCAAAGGTCTCTAATTTTCCTGTAGGCAGTATCTATCTTACCCCTAGTGAGATAAGCCTCTACATACTTACATTTGTCCTCTATCCCTCCCTGCTTAGCCATTTTGCACTTCCTGTCGATCTTGTTTTTGAGACGTTTGTATTCCTTTTTGCCTGCTTCATTTACTGCATTTTTATATTTTCTCCTTTCATCAATTAAATTCAATATCTCTTCTGTTACCCAAGGATTTCTACTGGCACTCGTCTTTTTACCTATTTGAGCCTCTGCTGCCTTCACTATTTTATCTCTCAGAGCTACCCATTCTTCTTCTGCTGTACTTCTTTCCCCCATTCCCGTCAATTGTTCCCTTATGCTCTCCTTTCAAATGCTGTACAACGTCTGATTTAGTCAGTTTATGCAGGCCCTATCTCCTTAAATTCTCACCTGCTTTATAGGTGTATTTTTCGTTTATTTTTGGAGGATTTCGGGGTTACAATATTCAATCTCTCTACGACAATCCTGTGTTCACTAATCGCTGTATCCGTTTTGATGCTTTGATGGCTTTTAGGGACAGTGGAGGTAGTAAGTACTAATACAATATCCAAGGAGTGTCCTCTAGAACAATCGCATATTGCAGAAAAGGAAAATGTTGAGTACAAATCATTAGTTGTGTAAAATGTTTACGTATGTGCTTGCATTTGCATATTTTAAGACTTCCGAATTTTTCGGCTCCTGTTTATGTTAATCTTTGCGGCATCTTTAATTGTTATGAATCTTTTTAGACTGACCACCACCATTGGGTTTGTGCCAGTCACACGAGCTACACATCGTTTATTTTTGGAACTCCTACATTAAAGAAAGAATTAAAAACCTGCTTCGCTCTATTTAAGGACACACAATGCCCATCTCCGTCTGCTACCTTTAGTCAAATTGTAACAGAAGTGCACACCTACACACTTGCAGCATTGAGAATAATTCTCTTGTTTTTGTCTGTACGAAGTGGGTACACGCTTTCAGACATACACGAAAAATCTGATTATTGATTTTACTTTGCACTGGTACGTTTTTCATGTTACATAGTTCGACCTTTGCATTGTATAATGAATATCAAAGAGATGGAGTTGACAAGCAGCGGAAGCAGATGCCTTAGGGGAGTTGGGAAAGAGTGGTTAGGAGCTTGAAGTGGGCAGAAGTGTATGCTGCCGCCACACATGCCAAAACTTTGTTTACAGATTTGAGATGAAATGGCTCAGTATATTGGCACCACAGATGCCAAATAGTTGGAAGGATGTAGTCACCACAAAACTTATACGCCTTTGCCAACTGTAACTGTGTCTATATGCGTGAATTGAAAATGCTTATGACCGTCTGACATGCGTCTGGGCTGTCAACGGCACTGTGACTTCCTTTAGTCTGGACTTGTACGAATCAGTTCCTAACCTTTAGGTCACATTACCTTTCTGATGTTCCTTGTCTGGTCTTTATTTGAAATGAGAATGCTTCACATTAATGTTTGTCATGAACTAAAACTATTTTTAATAATTTTCATCATGGTGATAACTGTGTTTCTATACTTGAATTGAAATATTGCATCGAAGCCAGACTGATAATACGATACAGTTCCGAAGTGCTAAACGTACACAGATGTATGTTTCTCTTGTTTTCCTGGTCTGGTGTGTCAAGGAGTGGTACCAATGTTGTTTGCTCTTCATCGAAATTGACATTATTACGATTGATTGGATATAACTTTTGCAAATTGTATTTCATATAGGGATATCTGTAATTGCAAACAGTATAGATTTCTGATTTGGATGTTCATTTTGATAACAATGGAGCAATTAACAAATTTGTCCACTGCTTCCAAATTGATGAGTGGAGAATTTTTTGCACTGAGGTTTTTTACTAATAACTATGTTCCAGAGTTTTGTCAACATGTATTTAATTCATCACAATTATCTTCATATGATGCTTTCGTAACAGTAAGGTGCAACAATGTTAACTACAGGACGTTACTTCTGTCATTTGTCCTTATTTTTGGATTGGCGACCATACATCACACATACTTTAATTCACTAAGAGTACGTTGTATAGTTTTTGTGTTCTTTATGCGTGACTGCCTCTCTCGACATTGGTGATACATTATAAAAGTGCTGGAATTAAATATCAACGCGGTCGCTTCTAATACGGGGTGGATAAAAGAAAAGCGGCCCAGAAAACGTTTGATACACCTTAAGATAGGCAATCCAACTTACATCAACAGCTTCAGGTGCACATGATGTAAGCTAGGTTGATATCTTAAGATGCAGCAACTATTTATCGAGCCATTACTATTTTGCTCAAACCTTCTATAATGGGTAGGCTTACCAAATAAACGTGTCACCTGTGTCAGGTTATTTCAGACAGCGCAATAATATGAAGATCCGACTTACTCGTTCAGTTTGTTCAGCGATCGGGCTCCTACTTGCTTGTTACTTCCTACTTACAGTCGTTCCCAACTTTTGAGCCGCCCCCTCCCACACACACTCACATTATTGCCCATTTTAGCACCTGACTATACTCTAGAATGAAAGACATTTCTTGGAACACTGCTATATTTAAAATGATGGTAGGTGAATGATATTTACTTTGTGTGTGTGGGGTGGGGGGGTGGGGGGGGGAGGGGAATGTTGGGGTGAATGACAATGGAGTTTTGGTGCATCGCAAGCGCTACACACTACTCCTTCTCAGACAAGAAACGGAATGCTAATTATCAACAGTGAGGGTACATACTCGTTACAAAAAATACTTCCCCTGCATTACTCTTCTCTATTGCTGCACTTTCTTGACATGCAAACTGAAACACACACACACACACACACACACACACACACACACACACACAAAATCAACCAAGTTAAAATGCGTGCACTGTAATTACTGTTCGTAAATCACTTGATTTCTGCATTCCTTACTTCTGAACTGTGAAAAATGTGAAGCCTTCAGGCTGTTAATGCTTTGTGTCAGATCACAGTCACTACTAGTATTAATAATAATAATAATGTGTACAGCACTGTAGTAGTCCCTATGTAGTTACTGCTGTGTCGTGCTATCAATAAATTCATTTACCTGTTTCGATGTGAGTAATGAAGCAATTTATGGACTACTGCAGGTACTATCTGCAACTTGGAGAAGTCATTTCCTTGAGATATTTAACATTTATTACGTACATATGTCAATTTCATCATCAACCTTGTACGAGACAATGTTACAACATAAGTGTGTAGTGGGTGGATTATGTGAAGAAACTTGAAATTCCTCCTCATTAATGCTACTAACCGAGAAAAAGTAATTATTGATAACTTATGTAATCAATGTTAGACTCTTACAAAATTGTAATAATAGTAATAATCTTTTGAAATCAATTTAGTTTTGTGACTGAAACAGACTCGATTCGTTTACGTTTACCCCTCAGGGGGTACGCACCCTCAGGTTGGGATCCACTGGCTACTACGTGTTTTACCAAGCGACTGTACCGGAAACTGGTACGAGTAGCGGGTTGCCTATATAGTAGCTTCCAGGGGCGATAATGTTTTTCTCCATTTCGCGTAGTTACTATCGGAATTTAAAAATTTAAAAAATCTTTCATCATCTACTCACTAAGAGAAATAATCTTATTATAAAAATTTAACACAGTAACAGTTAGAACCCGTGTGTTTGACCCGAGTCAGCGTAACTGCAGAACTTTATTGATGCAGTATTTGACAATGAGAGCACTTAGTATGTTCCAAAAAAACTTTATACATAATTTTAAACGATTGCGAAACATTTTCTCGCTGACATCCCCAAAAATTTATGAGACGAAAAATAATATCATAGACATTTACATTCGTGAAAAACTAGATTTTGTTTAAAATGGTGCACATCAGAGCTTCAACATGAGGCAAGACATTTCAATCCACCACTTCTTTACTACTAATTCTATGTGCAATACTCTTTGAAGACAATATATGGATGTTTCACTATATGTACCTGCAAAATTATATGATTGTACGACATATAGTTCATGAGATATGCCGTAATAAACACTGAGATGCATCAGTTACTAGCTTTTACCTAAAATGGTGCACAAAATACCCTCACTACATAGTTTTCCTACAATGTCTCGTTATTAGAACACTTACCGACTTCCAAAACGATTTAAGCATAATTTCAAATGTTTTCTAAACTTTTTCTTCCATATATCATATAGGCTAATATTTAACACTTTTGTTGGCTATCACTAGCTGAAGCGTATGTCTGTCTTCATCGAAACTCAGTTTCTATAGGATCTTAAGTGAATATTGAGGCCAATCTTGGAGTTGCAGATTTTTCTACATTCTTGACACATATTTTTCTCGTGGGACTATCTGGGTAGAGCTGTTTACCTTCACAATCTCCCGATGTTTCGTAGCGCAGTGCTTGTCACTTTCTTATCTCCCTCCTCACTTGCTGGAAGCGATGAAATAATGCTTTTAACTCAGCTGTAAAGGAACGAAACGTTTGAAGCTGTTTTGTACAAGGGAACTACATCTTTCAAAGAATGTGGGTTTTCTCGCACTACATGTGATAACCTAGAGAGCCCGCACTGCTTGAAAATTCAAATTTATCCTACCCGTACTTTTACATCCACGTACTCGACAAGTCACCACACTATGCATGGCGGAGGGTACCTCGTACCCTTTGTAGTCACTGTCCTTCCTTTGCTCGCCGTTGAAGCGAGGGAAAACGTGTGCCTATGTACGTGTCAAAATTTTCCTTTTCTTCGCTATTGCTTCGCATGCTATACGTTGGTGGCAGTGAGCGGTCGCAAAAGCCGGTTCGCTAAACTTTATCAGTGGTATCCCGAAACGAGTTCCCGTTAGAATTCTTGGAGCATTTCGTTATTACTCATCTCTTGATCGAACTTAAAAAAATGGCTCTGAGCACTATGGGACTTAATGAGGTCATCAGTTCCCTAGAACTTAGAACTACTTAAACCTAACTAACCTAAGGACATCACAAACATCCATGCCCGAGGCAGGATTCGAACCTACGACCGTAGCGGTAGCGCGGTTCTAGACTGTAGCGCCTAGAACCGCTCGGCCACCCGGACCGGCATCGAACTTAATGGCAACGCATCTAGCAGCCCGCTTCTGAATTGCTTCGATGTCTATGATTAATCAGACCGGTTAGGAATCCTAAATACTCGAACTGTTGTGGCGTATCAAGACAGCCACGCCACTAGGAAGTAGCCGAAATGCACGCGTTACACAGGCCGGCTGGCGTGAGGCCTGAAACATGATACGTAATGAACGCTATAAAGAAAAGTACGTAGCTTCTGTAATACTTAACTTTAATCCATCATTTGTATACAGCATTCTTGATGATACAAGTGAGACTCTCTCTAGAAATGGTTAATGGCGCCTTGCTAGGTCGTAGCCATGGACTTGGCTGAAGGCTATTCTAACTATCTCTCGGCAAATGAGAGAAAGGCTTCGTCAGTGTAGTCGCTAGCAACGTCGTCGTACAACTGGGCCGAGTGCTAGTACGTCTCTCTAGACCTGCCGTGTGGTGGCGCTCGGTCTGCAATTACTGACAGTGGCGACACGCGGGTCCGACATGTACTAATGGACCGCGGCCGTTTTAGAGCTACCACCTAGCAAGTGTGGTGTCTGGCGGTGACACCACACGAACAGTACTCAAGATCAGGTGTTCTACACGCCGTATTCATAGAGATCAGCATCACGGACCTTATATTCTCCCAATAACCCGAATCTGACCATTCACCTTCCCTAACAGAGACCCTATGTACTCGTTCAATTTATATCGCTTGGCAACTTTGCTCCTAGATATTTCATCGATGTAACTGTATCAGGCAGCATATCACTAACACTGTATTGGAACGTTACAGCAATGTTTTCCAGTTTCATCTGAATTAATGTACATTTCTCCACATCTACAGAAAGCTGCCATTCATCACATCATCAAATTCTACAGTGACTCAAACAGAGCAATTTTCGGTATAGTACAGTATCATCAGCAGACAATCACAGATTGACGCTAACAGAATTCGCGGAATCGGTTATGTATACAAAGAACGAGAGCGCTCCTATCGCTCTTGCCCCCGCTGTGGTAGTCCGGACAATATCATTGTTCCCGATAAATATTCACCGTCCAGGCAGCGTACTGGAACTACGTATCTGTGTAGAAGGAGACCACATGACCTGGGAATATGTTAGGGAGTTGGTCTAAAAACTTTTAATTTACAGGCGCCAGTCACGTCTTGACAAGTATAGCCCTAGTGTAACTTCAGCCATGCCTACGTGAACCAAGTTTGCCTGCCTTCCAGAACTGAGGCAGTACTGTCCTGTTAGAGCTTTATGCTGAATTTGCCGAAAATCCACACCTTCGGCTTAGACAATAGCGAGTATGGGAGCGGGTCATGTGAGTGTCTGTTCGAAGGTTCTGGTGAGCTGAATAGAACTGCTTCACCCTCGTCAGTACCATCAATCGCACTGCATCCGGAAATTCCTTTGCGTCAGGAGCAAAAAGTCCATTCAGTGACGTAAAATTAGGGGAAACCTCGTGCAGTGGCAAATTTTGAACAACTATGGAGCGAGGGAGTGTCATGAACAGCATACTGAAAATCTCCACCAGTGGAGTGTGAGAATGGGAGTGTGGAAGGGGAGCTTTGAACGTCACTTTTATATGATTTTCTTGTAACAGATCTCACTACATTAGATTCCCTACAAGAATGGACCTACCAGTTTTCTTTCGCTATCACTAATGGTTTTAGTGTTGGAGGCTTGCCAATACGGCATATTATTACACGTAGTGCTTCAGTAGTATAAAACGTATGTACCAAAGGATATTCTCCCGCATACAGTGATCTGGTCTCAGAGCGATAAAAAAAGAGGGATGTAAACTACTGGACATTAAAATTGCTACACCACGAAGATGACCTGCTACAGACGCGAAATTTAACCGACAGGAAGAAGATACTGTGGTATGCAAATGATTATCTTTTCAGAGCATTCACACAGGGTTGGCGCCTGTGGCGACACCTACAACGAACTGACATGAGGAAAGTTTCCAACCCATTTCTCATACACAAACAGCAGTTGACCGGCGTTGCCTGGTGCAACGTTGTTGTGATACCTCGTGTAAGGAGGAGAAATGCGTACCGTCACGTTTCCGACTTTGATAAAGGTCGGATTGTAGCCTATCGCGATTGCGGTTTCGCATCGCGACATTGCTCCTCGCGTTGGTCGATGTCGAATGACTGTTAGCAGAATATGGAATCGGTGGGTTCAGGAGGGTAATACGGAACGCCGTGCTCGATCCCAACGGCCTCGTATCACTAGCAGTTGAGATGACAGGCATCTTATCCGCATGGCTGTAACGGATCGTGTTGCCACGTCTCGATCCCTGAGTCAACAGATGGGGACCTCCGCAAGACAACAACCATCTGCACGAACAGTTCGACGACGTTTGCAGCAGTATGGACTATCAGATCGGAGACCACGGCTACGGTTACCCTCGACGCTGCATCACAGACAGGTGTGCATGCGACGGTGTACACAACGACGAACCGGGGTGCACGAATAGCAAACATCATTTTTTCGGATGAATCCATTTTCTGTTTACAGCGTGTTTGGCGACATCGCGGTGAACGCACATTGGAAGCGTGTATTCGTCATCGCCATACTGGCGTATCACCCGGCGTATTGGTAAGGGGTGCCATTGGTTACACATCTTGGTCACCTCTTGTTCACATTGCCGACACTTTGAACAGTGGACGTTACATTTCAGATGTGTTACGACCCGTGGCTCATCCATTCATTCGATCCCTGCGAAACCCTACATTTCAGCTGGATAATGCATGACCGCATGTTGGAGGTCCTGTACGGACCTTTCAGGATTCAGAAAATGTTCGACTGCTGCCCTGGCCAGTACATTCTCCAGATCTCTCACCAATTGAAAACGTCTGGTCAATAGTGGCCGAGCAACTGGCTCGTCACAATACGACAGTCACTACTCTTGATGAACTGTGGTATCGTGTTGACGCTGCATGGGCAGCTGTACCTGTGCACGCCATCAAAGCTCTGTTTGACTCAATGCCCAGGCGTATTAAGGCCGTTATTACGGCCAGAGGTGGTTGTTCTGGGTACTTATTTCTCAGGATCTATAGACCCAAATTGCGTGAAGATGTATTCACATGTCAGTTCTAGTATAATATATTTGTCCAACGAATACCCGTTTATCAACAGCATTTCTTCTTGGTGTAGCAATTTTAATGGCCAGTAGTGTAAGAAATTTTAAAACGATAGTCACAGGTATAGTTTCATCGCCAATGGCCAATACTTCGCAGTTCAGAATTTAACAGTTTTGAAGCATACGTAATTCGACGCTCCTCCCAGGATTAAGCACTATTTTTCTTACATACAGTTAATTTACCATAATGTCCAAGGAATGTTTATGCGTTAATAATGAAATTATAACGATCGTGGAACAAACGTGACAACTGAGAAGCATTGCAACGTTGGTGTCAACGAATCTCGCAAAGCAATGAGGTGTAAATGTCAGGACGCCATACTCAAGACGCGCACGGGTAAAGAAACTGTATCGGTGTCTCATTCATAAAGTTTTCCGCTCGTGCTGCCAGATTCTCCCACATCCAACTGTGCGGCACCAGCCGCTGCACGCCTGTTGCTTCCGTTGATTGACTAGACAGCCAGCAGTGGAATGTCAGTTATGAAGATAGGAACGTGCGGACAACACACAAGCTCTCTAGTGGAGAAAGTCTCTGTGGTGTCACCGCCAGACACCACACTTGCTAGGTGGCAGCCTTTAAATCGGGCGCGGTCCGTTAGTATACGTCGGACCCGCGTGTCGCCACTATCAGTGATTGCAGACCGAGCGCCGCCACACGGCAGGTCTAGAGAGACTTCCTAGCACTCGCCCCAGTTGTACAGACGACTTTGCTAGCGATGGTTCACTGACAAAATACGCTCTCATTTGCCGAGACGATAGTTAGCATAGCCTTCAGCTACATTATTTGCTACGACCTAGCAAGGCGCCATTACCTGTTAATATTGACGCTGTAAAACATGTACCGTCAAGAGCGATGTTCACCATTTACGGATTAAAGTTAAGTATTTCAGCAGCTACGTACGTTTTTTGCTAGCCTCATTTTCTTGACCTGTTCCAGACCTCACGCCAGCCTGCGTGAGCTAAAACGGGTGCCTTTCGGCTTCCTCTCATAGTGGGTTGGCTATCTTGCCAATCCACAACATTTGACGACGAGGCCAAACGGCGTTCGCAACTATACTGCCTTGATTTACTTGTGTAATGGCTTCGCCACAATCTCCAGATGTACTGTCCGAATTTTATCGCTTACAGAATCAGCAGACGCAGGCCTTACTGGATGACCTTGGACAGCTCGTCCAGGGTCAACGTGCAATGCAAAACGATGCGGCAGCCGCCGCTCTACCGCTCACGTAGCCACAACACGCAGTTGCACCAACTTTTCGTCCTTTTGATGCTGCACTGGAAAGCTGGATGGAGTTGTCATGCCAATTTGGATTCCATCTCGCCGCCTACAGAATTCCAGGTAACGGGCGGCAGCCTTTTCCGTTGTCCTCCGTCTGAGTGACCACGTACCGTGTGATAGTCAAATTATTTCCCTGACGTGACGTAGCAACTCTGTCCTATGAAGAAATTTTGTCTGCATCAGATGCATATTTCAAAGAATCAGTCAATGTAGTTGCGAAAAGGTATACCTCATTTCGTACAAAACGTACGGCAGGTCAGACTAATCGGGAGTGGGTTGCAACCTTGCAAGGCCTTACTAGGGATTGTTCTTTTGAGTGTCAATGTGGACTCCCTTATTCAGATACTATGGTGTGTGATGCAATTGCACAGAACGTTTCTAATGTTCGTATACGGGAATAGATTTTGAAACTAGTCAGTCCCTCCCTTCAACAAGTGATGGATATACTGGATCGGCAGGACACACTTGACTTTGCTCAGGAATCATTTGAAACTTCGCCACCCATGTGTCAGGTTAACCGGCCCGCTGGGTGAGCTCCACGGAACAGTAAACAGTCCTCGCACCCGGCTGCGACAAAGCCGCCTGGCTCTCAGCCACGTGTACTGTGCCAGCAAGCCAATGCAGTGCTAAAATCATGCCCACAGTGTGCTATTAGACATTCGCAGTAGAATTGCCCATCACGCCAGGCTATTTGCTTCTTCTGTAATAAAAAAGGCCATGTTCAGAGTGTTTGCCAGAAAAAGCTGAGATCGGACACTCACAACCATTCCAGGTCCTTTGCTTCACGCCAAAATCAAACCAAGGATACTCAGGCTCGTGAAACTTCGCCTATGGAAATTCATGTAGTTCATTCCACTCCGCCCAGTGCTACTCTCTCTCATAGTGACTGTGTTCGTCCCACCAATAGTGTGCGTCGACATCGCCGGAAATCCCGTCAAGTCGCAAGTGATTCTGTACCAGTGTCAGTTGTTGTCGTCAGCAGGACAATAAACTTTTTGTAGATTTGGACATTAATGGCAGTGATACCGTTCCAGCTCGATATCGGAGCTGCAGTTTCACTGATCAATCACGACACGTACAAACCGCTGGGCACATCTCCGTTGCGTGCCGCAAATGTTAAGTTATTTAGGACAAGCGATCCCTGTGTTAGGACAGTGCAGCCTTCTTGCAACATACAAAGGACAAACAAAACTTGTGTCATTTTACGTCCTTTGTTCTTCTGCTGCAGTGAACTTGTTTGGTTTCGATTTATTTCAGTTGTTTAACTTGTCTATCATCAATCAGCTCCTATCAGTGAACCAGATTGCGCTTTCGGGCAGTGTTTCTCGTCTATGTGAAGAATTTGCAGACATTTTTGCACCCGGCCTCGGTTGCTCTGCAAACTGCAACTGAAAGTAAACGCACAACCGAAGTTTTTCAGAGCGCGCAATGTTCCCCACGCATTGCGTGATGAGGTCGCAAAAACATTACACGATTTGGAATCACAAGGTATAATTGAACGTGTGCAGGCTTCTGTCTGGGCATCACCCTTAGTAATTTTGCCAAAACCTTCCGGAAAATTGAGACATTGTGTGGACTTCAAGGCAACAGTGAATCCTCAACTAGTGACTGCAACTTTTCCTTTACCCCGCCCGGAAGATCTTTTTGACAAACTGTGCCCGGGTAAATATTTTTCGAAGTTGGACCTAGCAGATGCGTACTTGCAAATACCGGTGGACGAAGAATCCCAGCGCGTTTTGGTGGTTAACACGCATCTTGGTCTGTATCGATTCAACCGACTGCCATTCGGGTGTGCATCAGCCCCTGCATTGTTTCAGCAATATCTACAAACTGTTTGTGCGTCGGTCCCTACTGCGGCAAACTATCTGGACGATATTGAGATCTCCGGAAAGACGGAAGAAGAACATTTAGCCAATCTCAGAACATTATTTCAGGTCTTGCGACAAAATGGTCTTCGCTTGCGGAGGGACAAACGTGTGTTTTTTGCTCGTGACTTACCCTATCTGGGACATGTACTCAATGCATACATTCCAGTCCAGAGCACCACCGTGCCATACAAGACTTGCCTTTGCCGCAGAATTTGAAGCAGCTACAGAGTCTGCTGGGAAAAATTAATTATTATCATCGCTATGTGCGCCACGCCTCTTCCATTTCAGCTCCGCTTCATCGCTTACGCCGTAAAGGTGTTCCGTTCGTCTGGACGACGGAATGCGAACGCGCCTTTCGCCCGTTGCAATCGGCGTTGCTTTCCAATACTTGCCTTACGCCATTCGATCCCCGGAAGCCCCTTTTGTTGATGGTGGATGCATCGGATTTCGGGATCGGTGCTGTGCTTGCGCACAAAGATGGTTCGCACGATCGCCCTCTTGCCTTTGCGTCCAAATTGCTGTCGTCGGCGCAAAGAAATTATTCCCAGATGGAGAAAGAAGCTTTGGCTCTCGTGTTTGGTGTTACAAAGTTTCACGATTTCTTGTATGGTCGTCGCTTTACCATCATCACAGACCACAAACCTATGACATCGCTTTTTCATCCGACCAAGCCTGTACCTCCACGTACAGCGCAGAAATTAATTCGCTGGTCTATTTTCCTCTCGCAGTACCGCTACAATATCTTGTATTGGTCCACTGCTAAGCACGGAAACGCCGATGCGTTGTCCCGTTTGCCTGTTGCTGAGGATAGAGCATTCGATTCCTCCAAACTTGCTTGCATGTTCATTGATTCGGAAACCAATGCCGTGGTCGAATCGTTTCCGATTGATTTTCGTCGTGTAGCTACAGCCACAGCTGCCGACCCTGTCCTTGCTACCGTTCTGCGTTTTGTTGCTACACAATGGCCCTTGTCAAAGTCATGGATCGGAGATCCGTTGGTTCGCCGATTTTTTGCTCACAAGGAGAGACTGTTTGTTCGACGTGGTGTTTTGCTGTTGCGTTCTGATAATGATCAGTCCAGGGTCGTGGTACCACGTTCGCTGCAGTCCTCTGTCTTAAAGGTTCTCCACCAAGGACATTGGGGTATAGTGAGAACGAAACAACTTGCTCGTCAGCACTGTACTTGGTTCGGAATCGATGCAGCGATTACGAATATGTGCTCTTCTTGCATGGTGTGTGCCGAACAACAATCAGCACCACTGCGGAAAATCTTTGCATGGCCAAAAGCCACTTCCCCTTGGCAACGCTTACACATAGATTTTGCTGGTTCATTCTGGAATGCTCGATGGTTGGTTGTGGTAGATTCATTCAGTAATTTCCCTTTTGTGGTCCGGATGTCTTCCACGGCGTCATCTGCGACCATCAAAGCATTATCTGCTATCTTTTGCATTGAAGGTCTTCCACAGACTATTGTTTGCGACAATGGCCCACAATTCATGTCCGCAGAATTTGTCATTTTGCAAGGCCAATGGTATTCAACATCTGACGTCCGTGCCGTTTTCGCCACAGTCAAACGGTGCCGCGGGACGATTGGTCAGGACTTTCAAGTCACAGATGTTGAAGTTGAAAGAGCTGCATTCTCGGGAGGATGCGTTATTGCTCTTTTTGTCCTCGTATCGCTCTCAGCCTCGAGATGGTCACTCACCGGCTGAGTTGCTCCACGGTCGCCCTCATCGCACCTTGATGTCTTTGCTACATCCGCCGCCTCAGTTTCCTGTGCAGCGGCAGACACCTGCTTTGGCCCCAGGCGACGTTGTCTACTACCGCAACTATCGAGTTTCACGGCGTTGGCTCGAAGGGTGCATTCTTCGCTGCCTCGGCAGCGCTATGTATCTGGTTTTGGGGCCCTCTGGTGAGGTGCGTCGGCATCTCAATCAGCTGCGCCTCTGTCGTCACACGGGATCTGCCGCTCCCCGTCTACTTTCAGCGACGGTGCCGTCCGGTCAGCGCCCTGGGGACCCATTTATTGGCTCGCCTCAGCCCCAGGTTTTACCGACGCTGCCTTCCATTTTGCCCCATGGTGACGCGCCGCCGCCGCCGCCGCCGCCGCCGCCGCCGCCTGATCTCCCACCGGTGACGCCCTCAGTGGACGCGTCGCTGCAACCGCCGGGCGCCTCCCTGGGTCACGCGCCGCCGATAGCTTCCCGTGACCAGGTGTCCTCCGACATGGAACTCTTGCCCGCTCCGGACCATGTGGCGTCATCGGCCGTCGGGTGCCCCGGCCCGATGGAGGTCGACCCTTCGGCCCCTCCTGTCTCTCTACGGGCTCATACACCGCATGTTAGCGTTCACCCTGAAGCAGTTTTTCAGGCGTTTCCTGGCACCCCTCGGACCGAATGGCAGTGTGCGGGTGGCACAGCCTCGCCTGTTGTTAGGCTCCCCACCTCGTCGCATACGTCAACTAGGGTCCTCCCCACGGCGGGCGGAAGCCTTATGCCTCAACCGTCCGGCGATTTGCGGGGGAGGAATGTGGTGTCACCGCCAGACACCACACTTGCAAGGTGGCAGCCTTAAAATCGGTCGCGGTCCGTTAGTATACGTCGGACCCGCGTGTCGCCACTCTCAGTGATTGCAGACCGAGCGCTGCCACACGGCAGGTCTAGAGAGACTTCCTAGCACTCGCCCCAGTTGTACAGCCGACTTTGCTAGCGATGGTTCACTGACAAAATACGCTCTCATTTGCCGAGACGATAGTTAGCATATCCTTCAGCTACGTCATTTGCTACGACCTAGCAAGGCGCCATTACCTGTTAATATTGATGCTGTAAAACATGTACCGCCAAGAGCGATGTTCACCATTTATGGATTAAAGTTAAGTATTCCAGCAGCTACGTAGGTTTTTTGCTAGTCTCATTTTCTTGACCTGTTCCAGACCTCACGCCAGCCTGCGTGAGCTAAAACGCATGCCTTTTGGCTTCCTCTCATAGTGGGTTGGCTATCTTGCCAATCCACAACAGTCTCCGACCAGGCCGCGAATCGAACGCTGGTCCCATCGATTAGTAATCTGCCGCGCTGCCGCGCATATAGAAAGGAGGACGTCTTCCTCACTGCCGTACAACCACCGACCGCAACCCAGTGTGCGCCGCGCCGTGCCACTCGGCGTTGGCTGGGTACATTTTAATTTCTGATTTACTCTCAGGTCCGAGAAACACAGCTTGTCAGTGCAACTATCAGAGGAAATATACACTATATGATCAAAAGCATTCGGACATCTTGCTGAAAATGATTTACAAGTTCCTGGCGCTCTTCATCGGTAATGCTGGTGTTCAGTATGGTGTTAGCCCACCCTTAGGCTTAATGATAGCTTCCACTCTCGCAGGCACACGTTCAGTCGGGTGCTGGAAGGTTTCTTGGGGAATGGCAGCCCATTCTTCACGGAGTGCTGCACTGAGAAGAGCTATCGATGTCGGTCGGTGAGGCTTGGCATGGCGTTCCAAACCGTCTCACAGGTGTTTATAGGATTCAGGTCACGACTCTGTGCAGGCCAGTCCATTAAACGGATGTTATTGTCGTGTAATCACTCCGCCAGTGACTGTACATTATGAACAGGTGCTCGATCCTGTTAAAAGATGTATTCGCCATCCCCGAATTGCTCTGTCCATTACACGGATGTTATTGTCGCGTAATTACTCCGCCATAGACCGTGCGTTATTAACAGGTGCTCGATCCTGTTAAAAGATTCATTCGCCATCGCCGAATTGCTCTTCAACAGTGGGAAGCCAGAAGGTGCTTAAAACATCAATATAGACACGTGCAGTGATAGTGTCACGGAAAACATCAGGGAGTGCTAGCCCCCGCCATGAAAAACACGACAACACCATAACACCACCGCCTCCGAATTTTACTGTTGGCGCTGCACACGCTGGCAGATGATGTTCAGCGGGCATTCGCCATAGTCACACCCTGCCATCGGATCGCCACATTGTGTACCGTGATTCCTCGCTCCACACAAGGTTTTCCCACTGTTCAATCACCCAATGTTTACGCTCCTTACACCAAGCGACTCGTCTCTTGGCATTTACGGGCTTGATGTGTGGCTGATGAGTAGCCACTCGATCATAAAATCCAAGTTTTCTCGCCTCCCGCCTAACTGTCATAGTACTTTCAGTGGATCCTGATGCAGTTTGGAATTCCTGTGTGATGGTCTGGATAGATGGCTTCTTATTACACATTACGACCCTCTTCGTCGGCGCTCTCTGCCAGTCGACAGACGCGGTCTGCCTGTATGGTTTTGTGCTGTACGTGTTCCTTCACGTTTCCAGTGGACCTAGAGATGTTTAGTCGTGTGGAAATCTCTAGTACAGACGTATGACAGAAGTGACACCCACTCACCTAACCTCATTCGAAGTCTGTGAGTTCCGCGGAGAGCCCCATTCCGCTTTCTCACGATGTCTAATGTCTACTGAGGTCTCTGATATAGAGTACCTGGCAGTATGTGGCAGCACAGCGCACCTAATATGTATGTTTTTTGGGGTCTCCGGATACTTTTGACCACGTTGTGTACCAGGCAAGTTGAACACATAGTGTATGTCTGGTCTAAGAAACGAAAAGTAGGGTTAAAACAACAGAGTATAGAATGTCATATGTCTCTGTTCTATAACAGCTGTTCCAGGACACGCGTTGCTGTGATTCAGCCTGGTTAAAAAGAAAAGAAAGAAAACTGAAAACCCATCGTTCTAGCATGTATGGGTATTGTATAAAGGTCGTAATCTCCCTCTCCCCCTGTCTGTGTCCATCTTCTCCTCCCCTCTATTTGTTCGTCTCATCCTCCTCCCCCTCTCTCGATGCATTGCCTCCTCGCCCCTTTCTCTGTCTATCTTCTCCTAACTCCTCTCTCTCCATCTCCTCCTACCCGTCTCTCTCCTCTTCTCTCTGTCTATCACCTCGTCCCCCTTTTCTAACTTTATCATCTCGTCCAAATCTCCCTTGATCTGCTTCTCCCCCCCCTCTCTCCCTCTCACTACCCGCCACTACCTTCTATATCCAACATATCCTATCCATCTCTCTCCATCTTCTTGTCTGTCCTCTCTCTGTACACCTCCTGCTTTCAGCTTTCTATCTCCTTTCCTTCCATCCCTCTGTCCATCTCCTCCTTAGCCCTCTCTCTGCCCTTGAACCCTTTTCATTGTTATCGCATACTCAAATACTTTGGCAGTATTCTAATTTCTAATCATAACCGATAGCTATATATACAACTTTCTCGTGGTTTATAATGCTTACCTCAAAAGGTATGAGCACTTGTTTATGTGAAAAGTTGTGTTTCAAAGTAGCGAAGATAAAAAAAAGAATTCATAGCTCTTAAGGTACGCATTTTACAGCAAATATTTACAAGAAACTTTCTTCCTGGTCCATACCACCACTTCCCAAAATATGGAGAGCAAAGAGCTTGCAGTAGAAGAGGTTTTGTTTCACAGTATCGAAGATCAAAAATTGCTCAAAGCTCTTAAAGTAAGTCTAAGTCTTTCAGAGCCTATGTTTACTTGACATTTTTGTTTTGAATGGTCATTCCTGTAATATCCCTGAATATTGACTATCACTTCTGAAACTCCCTGAACAATAAGTATTTACTTACACGCAATGCATATTCAAAAGTGGTTACATAGAAACTCGCATGTATTAGAACGCAACGTTGTGCCGAAATTTCGAAGTAATCGACAAGGAATTTCGGTAGATTTGCGCGATCTTGTACATACGCACATTTACATCATTATTGATTTCCCCAATATATATATATATATATATATATATGTGTCTGTGTGTGTGTGTGTAGGCCGGTGTATTACGTATGTACAAACACACGCGTATTCGAATGCAACATTATGTCAAAATTTCAAAGGAATCGAAGAAGAACTTTCGGAGCTTTAAGATTTTCAGCAAACGAATTTGAGGCTCGTTCGAAAAGTTACGACAACTATGGTATATAGTGGAAGGTGTGGCATCATCGTAATCGCAGTAAATACATTCGAAAGCCGGCGGCAACGTCATCGAATTCGACCGACAAATTTGCTACTGCATACGAGGATGGATCGGCACAAGCGCCTGAAACATTCAGTGTGAAGTTGGCCTTGTTACAATATGGATCCTCCCGCACCACGCTACTCTCCATACCTCAGTCTGTGTGTATTGTGTATTGCGTATTGCGTATTGAAGCGGGGACCCATAAACGACTGAGAGGGCTTCGTCCCGCCGTAGCCCACAGTGGTCCACAACCTAACAGTCCAGAGCAGTCTACCCACCTCGATGCCACCCCACGCCGAACCCAGGGTTATTGTGCGGTTCGACCCCAGTGGACCTCCTCCCACCCCCCTCCCCGGTAACGTTTCATACCAGACGAGTGTACCCCAAATGTTTGCGTGGTAGAGTAATTATGGTTTACGCGTACGTGGAGAAAGTGTTCGCGCAGCAATCGCCGATAAGATCAGTCTATGTGACTTCGACCTCAAAAAAAAAAAAAAAAAAAAAAAAAAAAAAAAAAAAAAAAAAAAAATTGGTTCAAATGGCTCTGAGGACTATGGGACTTATCATTTTTGGGAACAATCCCCTAGAACTTGGAACTACTTAAACCTAACTACATTACACAACACCCAGTCAGCACAAGGCAGAGAACATCCCTGACCCCGCCGGGAATCGAACCCTGGAACCTGGCGCGGGAAGCGCGAACGCTACCGCACGACCATGAGCTGCGGACACTTCGACCTCGTTCCACAACTGAGGAAATCATTCCGTGGAAGGCGCTTTGTGAACAGAGTGAATATTCTCGCGGCATTTCGGCCACTCGTGGCACACATTGATGACTATGCTAATGGCGTTCAACACCTTCCGCATCGTTGATAATGCTGTGTGTTTGCACTGGAGGACTGGTTTGAATTTGATTCATTTTGTTTCATTTGTACCTGTGCGGAATAAAGTTACACAGGGTTCTAGTGCGTGTGTTTAATTTTAACCTTTACGGTGATCTCCTGTACTGGAACCTTATTTTATACTGAAAATCAGATACACACTGCTGTACCGGTTAGATGAACATCGTGGGGTTATCTTATTGTCGTACTGTCACAAGATAAACCATAGTTGCCAAAACGTATCGAATGTTCCTCGTATATGTTGAACATTTGCAGCTTTATTTATATACACTGAAGAGCCAAAGAAACTTATACACCTGCCTAATATCGTGTAGGTCCCCCGCGAGGACGCATAAGTGCTGCAACACGACGTGGCATGGACTCGACTAATGCCTGAAGTAGTGCTGGAGGAAACTGAAACCATGAGTCCTGCAGGGCTGTCCTTAAATGAGTAAAAGTACGAGGGGGTTGGGATCTCTTCTGAACAGCAAGTTGCAAGGCATCCCTGATATGCTCAATTATGTTTATGTCTGGGGAGTCTGGTGGCCAGCGGAAGTGTTTACACACAGAACACTGTTCCTGGAGCCACTCTGTAGCAATTACGGACGTGTGGGGTGCCGCATTGCCCTGCTGGAATTGCCCAAGTCCGTCGGAAAACACAATGGACATGAATGGATGCAGGTGATCAGACAGGATTATTACGTACGTGTCACCTGTCAGACTCGTGTCTAGACCATATCAGAGGTCTCATATCACTCCAACTGCACACGCCCTACACCATTATAGATCCTCCATCAGCTCGAACAGTCCGCTGCTGACGTGCAGCCTCCACGGGTTCATGGAGTTGTCTCCACAGCCGTACACGTCCATCCGTTCGATCCAATTTTAAACGACACTCGTCCGACCAGGTAACAAGTGTCCAGTTATTAACAGTCCAATGTCGATGTTGACGGGCCCAGCAAGGCGTAAACCTATGTGTCGTACAGTCTGTAAGGATACACCCATATCGATGACGTTTTGTTGAATGGTTCGCACGCTGACATTTGTTGATGGCCCAGCACTGAAATGTGCAGCAGTTTGCGGAAGGGTTGCACTTCTGTCACGTTGAACGATTCCCTTCAGTCGTAGTTGGTCCCGTTCTTGCAGGATCTTTTTCCGGCCGCAGCGATATCGGAGATTTGATGTTTTACCTGTTTCTTGATATTCACGGTACACTCGTGAAATTGTCGTACAGGAAAATCCCCTCGCTCATGAGCCGACAATAACACCACGTTCAAACTCACTTAAATCTTGATAACCTGCCATTGTAACAGATCTAACAACTGTGCCAGCCATTTGTTGTCTTATATAGGCGTTGCTGACCGCAGCGCCTTATTCTGCCTGTTCACGTATCTCTGTATTAGCATATGCACACCTATACCAGTTCCTTGGGCTCTTCAGTGTAGATAGTTACATATTCCCACATGTTACTTTTTGTTGTACTGTTAATGGCAGCGTATGCACGGGACAGTAATTCAGTAATTCTCTAGTCTGGCTGTTGCTAGTCTCCGACCAATGGCGTGCGACGGCACATAATGCAGTAGGGTGTCCATTACTTGGTATGGCGCAGATGTGAATGGGTTACTATGTGCCTGGCGCAGAATACGCGTTACTGCCTGGTGGTGGTCATACGTGGCCGACGGGAATCTTGACGACGATTACGCCTGCCCTCTCGTTCCCATGCAGTCCAAAATCGGGCGGATATCACATGCGAATGCCTCACCAACCTAGATGTTGCACGATTCGACCAGCCAGCTAAATGGGGATTCATAACGAGGCCGCTTTCGAATGTTGTGAGGTTCTGCTAACGTTCTCGCACATGAGTACGTAATATCTCCGTGTCCTCCAGAGTTGACGCTGGCCACAACTTACGTACACCCTACCCAGGGTGACCATACGTCTCGATTAATCACCTTTGTCCCACTGTTGGAGCTTCAAAAATTTGTCACGATTTAAAAGGAGAAATACCTTGCAGTTTTCAGTGGATTATTTTCAAACTTCCAAACCGGTAAAAAATTTCTGAGTTTCGATTTTATAAGCTAACTGTCGAGACTGACATTCCATATTTTGGTACCCGCTGATACCTGTATAAATTAAGTACAATAATCGTTTCATATCGATTTTCTTTGCTCCTCTTTGGCACTGGTGTCAGCATCAATTTTGCGAAGCGCTAGCACGTGGTGTTCGTAAGTTATAACGAGTTGTAAAAATTATATTATGAAACCGAAATCAAGGTCTTCGGAATGGCCACAGAACAAATTCCCTTGTTTCAGTTCCACAGAAACTGTTTGTTCAGCGAAGTGTCAGATACTGTGTGTAATTGTACTGTATCTGTGCCTCATGGCAGCGCCGCAGATCTCAAGTATCGGATGGATTCAGAAAAACGCAGGAGGGATATTCAGTCGGTATATTCCTCACTAAAAGTGACGAGTTGTTTTCTGGCTTTGAAGACACAGGAACAGGAAAACGTAGCTGCAGCAGAATAAACCATTTCAGTGAAGATTCTTACTCAACATTTGAAGAAACAGGTAACATGTGCTGTAAACAGTACAGGATGCTTCTCGATATCTATTGATGATAGCAACCAAAGACATTCTAAAATCTGAATGTCACAATTCTCAGCAAATAAATTTCTGAACGCTTGAAATGTTCTTCTTTACAGTTTTTTTATGATTACCATTACTCACATCAGTAAAGGCTACATTTCCAGAGGAAGAGGTGCTGTTGGAATAAAAGTGGTTTTTACGAGAGGTTAAAAGTTGTCCTACTATCAGGCCAAAAGAAGGTACGAAAATCACGCGTTTTTCCAAAAAATTATGCTCACAGTAACCCTACTACACCTGGTAGCAACACCAAATTTCTGTTCTGGATGCTTCACTTGTTTTGTCGAGCAGCGGATTTTTGTAGCTCTACAGAGTGGAGATGCGCGTTAAGCTCGTCACGTCGTCGCTCCTACGTGTTGTGCTGTGCGTACTCTGCAGAGGAGCGAGGCGAGGCGACTACACGCACTTTGAGACGCGTGCCTCCCTCCTTACCTTGGCCGGAGTGCTGACCATTCTGCCGCCCGTAGCCCACTGACAGACTGGCGGCCGCTGACTCTGCCTTCTGGAGCGCAGGCAACGCGTCGTAAACGCGGTAAGGGCCCCAAGGCGGCGGCCGTGCCACGCACTGCCTAAGCATTCACTGCCGCCCCGACAGAGGCACGCAGCCCGTTCCCGTCTCCCAGAGGCGCGACACTCCTGCTTGTGTCTTGTGCCCGCTGTGAATTCCAGCTAAGGGGGTGGTCTTCCTCTCGATAACTGTTCTTCTTCTTAATATTATTGTTATTTAACCACGTTATTCCAACTTCGTGATGGGCACTCCAAGAGCTCCATGTCTTCCCTCTAACTCGTCTGCTCTACCCATCATCCTATCCTAATCAAAGTGAACAGGGTTCAATTTACGCAGGGTGCTTTGAGTTTCCGTTTAGCCCCAAAGAAGACAGCACGTTTATCACAGAGATTGTTATCTGGATAGCGCAAACGGTACAGCGTGCCCGACGAGGGACCTCGGATAATCTAAGAGAAGTGCTTCTGTGCTTCAACGTACACCGCTTCAGACCCAACATTAATGTTGGGTTCGATTCTAAAATTGTTTCGAATTTCCCAAAATGTCAGCAGGCAGAGAGACAACACCACATGACTGCTCCCTCGATAGCGCCCAGACGACAGTGAACGTGAAAACGTGTGAATTAGGCATCTATTGGCGGCATCGAAGGGCGTTTGAGATACTGTCGATACGCCTTGGCCGGGCGACCCAAATTTTTCCCACACCCATACCCCTGTCGTTTCTGGAGGTGCCTAACAGGTAGATCAAGGTAGGCAGTTTTTCCACCTCATCAGCCGCAAACATTGTCTGCACACCGGTATGGGAAATTCTTGGGACCAGCATCCTGTCTTCGTACAGCGCTTCGAGGTGTTCCTTTCTGTAATGGCTGCACGAGGCTTCCAAGCCCGAACTGTTAAATGACCAAAGTGCCTCAACTCCAAAAAATTCGAAGCGAGCCACCGTAAAGATCTCGCATGCATTAACAACGTACATGCATCCATGAATATCTGCTCGTGTTGATAACTTCCTGTCGTCTCAGAAAAACGATGTCTTGGGTGTAAAATCAAAATTAAAGAGAAGCCTTGAATGTGAAAAATAGTGAGACTGTAACTCGTCCTCTCTCGGTGGTTCACTTGCATCTACGTGTTCGGGAGCAGCTTTTGAAATGTCTCCTGCTTTTGTCTTATTGACAAAAGTATAGATTCGAAAACTTATTTGCATACAGCTTAGATCATTGAGAAGTTATTGTTTATTTATTTACATGATTTTTTCCTGCGTCATCGCCTTCACATGCATATGTCATATACACAATGCAGGCATTTTTACATGTGCTACCTTGAAATATATCTACGTCAGTATGTTGGTTGGTTTTTTTTTTCTCTGCGTTGAATAATCTACCCACGTTACTAACTTTACGATCTGATTTTTCGAGCATGGTCATCATTTCACCACTAAGTGGTGACACACTAACCGTTTTGGATCCACCTACCCACCTCCTGCACACGAGAAAATTACCATAAATGGCTTTGTCCCGCCACTTGGAGCAGCTAACCAACCTAAATATAAACAACTCCTAAAAGCTATAATTATTAGTCTGCAAACGAAGTAGATACTGATGTAATGTTGTTCAGTGCACTCTCCCCAGTGACCAGCAGCAATATCTGCATTCATCACTGTGGTACCCTGGACTTCACACCTTCACACACACACACACACACACACACACACACACACACACACATATATATATATATATATATATATATATATATATATATATATATGTGTGTGTGTGTGTGTGTGTGTGTGTGTGTGTGTGTGTGTGCCTGAAATCCGGGGTGCCACAGATATGAATGCAGATCCTGCTGTTGGTGACTGAGGACAGCATGTACAAATTAGAGAAATAATTGATCAAATAATGAGTCTATATCAAATACATTTAAAGTATATTTGTACACATACGTCATCTGTATCTCTAGCAAATTTCACCCTGCACATTCAATAGAAATCAATAACTGATTGTCGTTTCGATGGGAGCTGTTACATTTTCTGTTGTTTTACACCATGCTACTCTAGGAAGGCCGTTAAATTTATGTGTCATATTGAGTCGTATAGCTTGATATTTAGCCCCAAAACACGATGTCGTACATACAATGAAAAATTCAAATAAGAGACAGATGACCTATCATACTTTTAAAATAATCCAACAGGTCGTTTTCGGACATTTCAATATGTTGTCCTTTCTTATCATTATCCCAACTCCTGGTGGCATTAAGGGTATTTTACTCCCACACTGTTTTGGTGCAAATAATGAGTTATGTACATACCAGATTTAACTGAAATTACTCCTGGCATTCCCGAGTTACGCTTTTATGTTACGCCTTTGACTGTCACAGTAAATTTTTGAAATCAGAAAATGATGTGTGTGCTAATTTTAAGTCAATGCTCTAGTCCCTCCCCCTCTACATCCTTCTAGCTCCACCTGTAGGGATGAAACGTCATATCGGCTGTCACCACTAAGTCTAGGGCACCGAAACCCTTGTATCGGTCGTTATAGAATATTTTTACATGACACGTCTTCTCACACCCACACCCAAACCTAGGGATGTTTGGGGTCCATTACGCTCGCAAAATTTTTATACAAATAAATGATCAAATAAAGAGTCATGTATACAGAAAATGAGACTATTCCAGAAGTTCTGTGTTGAAGCGGTGTCTCACTATCCTTTCATTCCACACAAAACTTCGCGGGCGTGAGCACAAAAGCTCACCAAGGTGACGTGGTTTAAGATTAATCAGTCATTCGTCTGAGAATATTTCTTAAGATGAAAGAAATGTAAGCATAAGTTTCTGATAAACGGAAGTGCTGTTGACAGGTGAAGGTGAAGAGAAAATCGCAGGCACTGCGCGATTTCCAGAAATTCTTCTGTGAATTCAAAAAGATGCATTTTTAAAAAATAATTCGAGATAATAATGAAAGATGTCAACTTCCCTTTATGATTTTGTAAGAACGAGTTCAGGTTCTTACTATTAAGGATTAAGGTACATGTTCGTAAAATAAAGATAGACAGTTTTTGCATTAAACTTCTTCTAGTACCGCTGCGTATCACATCTCCAGTCGAAAAGGTGTGTGGTCAAGAGTAAAAGCAGGCGTCGTTTTATGACCCTCTCTGCTGTTTGTGGTTGCAGATGCTTCCGCCTCTGCAGTCTAGCGCCGGCGACCTCGTAACCTGGCCAGAGCCATTCCCACAGCATCGCTGTTCCCTTGCTACTCGCATTCGGTCCGTCCTCTGTCCACCTTTACTGTCCTTCTCTGATTCCGGTAACATGTCCCTGAAAGCGAGCGGACACACACACACACACACACACATACACACACGGGGATGGAGCAGAAGGAGAGAGAGGAAGTGTTTGTGTGTTGGGCTGGACACAGAACGATGCCCTGCGGAACCCGCGCTCTCAGCGATTCTGGGCCGGTGCTTCCATTCCGCCGGCCACTACCATCCTAGGCGCCCTCAGACACCGTCAGTCTCCTCTGCCTCGCCGAGTAATTAGGCCACTGGGTGGCAGCCAACTCCACCCTAAGTCGGACTGCAAAAGACTTACTGCTCCATGTTCAGTCGCCCCTAAAGAACATGACATTTCTGCAGCAAACAATTACATAAACTAATAGTGAATAAAAGAGATCCGTCTTCAAATTAGAAACCTTTTTTGCCTTCCTTACTCCCCAAACATGTTTCACCACAGCTCTGGCATGTTCAGTTGGTCTTCACTTGTAATGTTTCTGGAATAAATTTACACGTACATTATGTAGGCTAGGAATACTTTTAAATAAGGTTTTGTTGTTATTTAGACTACATATCAGTTTGGTATCCGTAGAAATGCTGTAACACGCGATGCGTTATTGACCATATGACTTATCTTTGTAGACATAGAGAAAGCTTTTGACAATGTTGACTGGAATTCTGTCCTCCAAATTCTGAAGGTGGCAGGTGTAAAATACAGGGAGCGAAAGACTATTTACAATTTGTACAGAAACCAGATGGCAGTTATAAGAGTCGAGGGGCATGAAAGGGAAGGGAGTGAGACAGGGTTGTAGCCTATCCCCGATGTTATTCAATCTGTATATTGAGCAAGCAGTGAATGAAACAAAAGAAAAACTTGGAGTAGGTATAGAAATCCATGGAGAAGAAATAAAAACTTTGAGGTATGCAGGTGACATTCTAATTCTGTCAGGGACAGCAAAGGACCTGGAAGAGCAGTTGAACGGTATGGACAGCGTCTTGAAATGAGGATATAAGATGAGCATTAACAAAAGCAAAACGAGAATAATAGAGTGTAGTAGAATTAAAACAGGTAAATAGATTAGGAAGTGAGACACTTACACAAGTAGATGAGTTTCGCTATTTGGAGAGCAAAGTAATCGATGACGGTCGAAGTAGAGAGGATATAAAATGTAGGCTTGCAATGGCAAAGAAAGCGTTTCTGAAGAAGTGAAATTTCCTAACATCGAGTATGAATTTAAATGACAGGAAGTCTTTTTTGAAAGTGTTTGTGAAGAGTGTAGTCTTGTATGGAAGTGAAACATGGACGATAAATAGATTAGACAGGAAGAGAATAGAAGCTTTAGAAATGTGGTGCTGAAGATTAGATGGGTACATCATGTAACTAATGAGGGGGTACTGAATAGAATTCGGAGAAGAGTTGTTTGTGGCACAACCTGACTAAAAGAAGGTATCGGCTGGTAGGGCAATTTCTGAGGCGTCAAGAGATAACCAATTTAGTCTTGGAGGGAAGCGTGGAGGGTAAAAATCGTAGAGGGAGACCAAGAAATGAATACACCAAAGAGATTCAGAGGGACGTAGGTTGCAGTAGTTGGAGATGAAGAGGCTTGCAGAGGATAGGGTAGCATCATCGAGAGCTGCATCAAACCAGTCCCTAGACTGAAGACCATCAGAACAACAACAACAACAACATATATTTTATCTTATTTTTCATTGTTTTCGACCTGTGACAGAAAACAGGAACCTGTCTTACGTGTAAATTATGAGAGGCGATCAGTAAGCGATAAAATACCGTTTCTCTGTATCATTTTTTTCTGGATTCGAGTGTACCAAATCATTCCCCACTCTTCTGGCTACAAAATCCTATTTTCAGCATGATCTTCGTTCAATGGACGGACTTCCACCGCCTTGCTGAGAGGGCCAACGTCTTGTTGCATCAATAACCTCTGCATCATCGGTGTTCTGCTTCCAGCGGAGTGCATCCTACACTGGGCCAAACAGATAGAAGTCGGAAAGTGCAAGATCCATCCTATAGGAAGGATGAGGAAGAACAGTCCAATGAAGCTTTGTGAGGTCCTATCGGGTTCCGAGACGCCTACGAGGCACTGCGTAGTGATGAAGAAGAAGTATGTCTGCAGTTTTGTGGTGACGAACACACTGAAGTCATTTCTTCAATTTCCTGGCGGTATTAGAGTACACATCAGAGTTGTTAGTTGCACCATGAGGGAAAAAATCAAACACAATAACCGTTTCAGAGTCACAGAAACAGTCGCTATTACTTTACCAGACGAGGTTGCGGCCTTGAATTTTCTCTTTATAGGAAAGTTGATGTGGCACTACTCCATGAATTGCCGTTCTGTTTGCGGTTCGAAGTGACGATCTTACGTTTCACCGTCTGTGACGAAATAATTGTCACGATCAGTCTCGTAATGCGAAAGCGAATTTACGCAGAGTGTTGCGCAGCGAGGTGTTGGACTGTGATCCGTCGGTCACCTCGAATGAGAGTGTCCGCACGCTCCAACGCTTCAGGCGTCACGGCTGTGATCGAGCGGCTGGCATACAGGAGATCAGACAGGCAGACAGGTTCGCGCGAAATTGTTATAATGGTGACAGACGCCTCTCCAGAGAATCACCTTGCTTTCGTTCTCTGCCACGTCATCACATTGTGCAAGCTGCTTTGAACACCAGCGTTGTTCTGGTTTAGCGCCGAAAGAAACTCATTGTCCTCTCTCTGCTTGGCACGCATTACCGTTGCAGACGCCATTTCGAAGGCTAAACATAGAGCCGCCGGCTATCGGAATTTCAGAAAGTGTAGGGACTGAAGCGGGAATACTGCAAGATGCTCCATAACAAATTCCGCATTTTTTTTCTCAACTAGAATTGGCTAAGAAAAAAAGTGCTGCATTACCTATTGATGGTGTGGTGTGGTGGTGTGTTGGGGCTTATGGGCGCTCAACATCGAGGTCATCAGCGCCCTGACACACATTAAAAGGAACGAATGTGGACAGATCTAAGAAAACTAAAGCACACACTCAAAGAAAGCAGGAAAAGAAGGAAAATGCTACATAAGAAAGTAAAACCTAAGGAAAGGGGAAACATAGCAACAAGAATGTCACAGGAAATTTGTTGTGTCTAGACTAGAGTCTAGACACAGGGTGAGGTTACCGATAGGCACGCGTACACACACGCCGGCTGGCGTGAGTTCTGGAACAGGATACTTGATGAATGCTATAGAGAAAAATATGCAGCTCCTTGAATACTTAACTTTAATTCATCCTTGTGGTACATCGCTATTGACGATACAAATGAGTATCTCCAGATACGGTTAATTACAATCACTGTAAGGCTAATGGCACCTTGCTAGGTCGTAGGCATGGACTTAGCTGAAGGCTATTCTAACTGTCTCTCGGCAACTGAGAGCAAGGCTTCGTCAGTGTAGTCGCTAGCAAAGTCGTCGTACAACTGGGGCGAGTGCTAGTCCGTCTTTCTAGACCTGCCATGTGGTGGCGCTAGGTCTGCAAGTACTGACAGTGGCGACACGCGGGTCCGACATGTACTAATGGACCGCGGCCGATTTAAGCTACCACCTAGCAAGTGTGGTGTCTGGCGGTGACACCACAAAATTGTTATTGGCTGGCCACTTACATAAAATATGGGCGAGCTTGTCACACAGTGAGCAAATTAAAATCCTCTCCCTAAAATCTTTATAAAATCATTTGACAGGGCACAGAACTTTAAAACTTTAGCCACATTCGTCCGAGTGTTGCCTAAAAGAGATGGCAGGTCCGCTGGCAAGTCAGCCGCGACCCGCTGGTCAGAAAATAAAACGCAATCCAATAAAACATGGCGCACAGTGACCTGGACGCCGCAAGCACCACACATTGGAGGGTCCTCTCGCCGGAGCAGGAAGCCATGCGTCATAGGGCGGTGGCCTATTCGAAGACGAGTGAGGAGAACCTCGTCCCGTCGATGTGGCTGAAAGGAAGTACACCACACACGCGTTGTGGGCTTGGCTATACGGAGCTTATTGTCAGTCACTTCCAGCCACTCATCCTCCCACTGACGCATGACCCGTGAGCTCAACAGCAAGGTGAGTGCGTGCAAGGGGATAGCACACTGAGATACTTGTCGGGCGAGACACGCCTCCTTGGCTGCGAGATCTGCCCTTTCATTCCCAGCAATGCCGACATGCCCCGGAACCCAGCAGAAAGCTACAAGCTTCTCCAGTCGCTGTAGTCGGAGGAGGGCATCCTGGATGGTCTGGACTATTTTGTCTGCCGGATACAAACGTTGCAATGAGTGAAGGGCACTGAGTGAATCGGAAAAGACAAGAAATTTAGGAGAGTAAGAATGTCTCATGTGCTCCAGTGCCCGCAAGATCGCAGACAATTCTGCATCAAAGACAGTAAAAGTCTGAGGCAGTCGGACCTTGAGGACACGATATGGAAAAACAACTGAGCAACCAACAGAATCCCCTTTTTTCGACCCATCCGTAAAAACAGCTACATAGTCGTGGTGCTCAGATAAAATGGCAGAAAATGGTGCATTAAAAACGGTGGCAGGAGTGCAATCTCTCTGGGCCTCTTCAGTAGCCAGGGTGGCAGGCGGTTAAAACCTTGGATTTGGGGTTGTAGAGACTCCACACGGAGGGACTCTAGTACACGTTGCACACGGATCCCAAACGGCAACGTAGCCCGGGGACGGCGGGAAAAAAGGCTGTCCAGAGGTGGATGGGCAACAAGACGGTGAGCAGGCGAGCTGGGAGCTGCAAGAAACTTACAAGCTTGGCGCACCAGCAGGAGCTGCCGCCGGATGGTAAGTGGCGGTTCGCCAGACTCAGCAAAGAGGCTGGGTACGGGACTGGTCCGATAAGCACCCGTGGCCAGTCGGATCCCAGCATGGTGAACAGCATCAAGGATCCGCAAATAAGATGGCCTCGCTGACCCATATACTGTGCAGCCATAGTCCAGCCGTGAACGCACAAAAGCTCCATAAAACTGAAGGAGACGCGCCCTGTCCGCGCCCCAAGACCTGAGCGCCCCTCACCATACAGAATGTCTTCTGTTTCGTAACGATGTTAGGACAAGGTCGGAATCGAAGTTTGGTTTAGTATACAACCTCTAAAATATGTTTTTCGGAAATATGGTGGCATACGTCCCTTTTTTACCCTTATCACTGCTGCTCAAATTGGTTCAAATGGCTCTGAGCACTGTGGGACTTAACATCTGAGGTCATCAGTCCCCTAGAACTTAGAACTACTTAAACCTAAGTAACCTAAGGACATTACACACTTCCATGCCCGAGACAGGATTCGAACGTGCTACCGTAGCGGTCGTGCGTTTTCAGACTGAAGCGCCTAGAAGCGCTCTGCCACACCGGCCGGCACCATTGCTTCACCTTACCCATCTAGAGCTGTATTTAGTTTAAAAGTTGTTTGCTAAATGTGTTGTTGTTCTAATTTTTACATTTTTACGCTTTTACCTCAGTGTACTTGTTAGATTTGGTGTCGTTTTTGCTTGGAAAGCTATTTGGTGTGGTTTGCTGTTTTAAATTGTTTCCGATTTATAACAGCATTTACTTACATTTCCTCGTTCTCATTGGCGATTATGGAAGTTGCGATGCTGCTGTGGCTTCGCCCACTTGTCACTGAACGTTTTCCCTCGGGATACACAGTGTTTTTTTTTTTTTTTTTACTGGCGCCGAAATTTGAATTTTCTCGGGTGTGTTTTCATTTCGTGTGTACGTGCGTGTGTGAGTGTGTGTGTGTGAGGTTATTCTCTGTTCTTTGATACGTCACTTAGTGTGTTGAATAAAGTTGAACAGCTTTTTGGATGTGGTAATTTAGTAACTTTATTAAAAACTCGTACAGATGACGAATGACACCAGCAACGCAAAGGCAAGCATCAGGTAGGAGCGTACTCCACTATTTTACTGGAATAGATTTTCAGAGATTGTATTTCAAACAAGAATTTAGTTCAGGCGTTGCCCTATCATTCCTGTGTTAGAGAAGACATTTTTTATTAATATAGATTAGCGCCTGTTTCCTGTTTGCGACCACAGGGCGTACATAATGTTGAAAAAGATAAAGTACTTACATACCTTAACTAACAAATAAATCTGAAGGAAACAAATACCTAAAATATGTAAAATTTGTCGGTTATTTCAGAAAATACAGAACAAGAAAAATTTTCCATCATGTGTAAAATTGTATGTGCCGGTAGAGAACAAAAAGACAGTTGCACAGATGGTGGCACAAATACGCTATTTTTTTCAAATTATCTGACAGCTTCAGACAGTCACCTACGACAAACTCCAACAAGAAGAAGCCTAGCGACGATGGTACAGTCTCACCACTGTGGTGAAACATGTTTGGCGATTAAAATAATGAAAAACTGTGTTCTAGTAAGAAGGCGGACCCTGATAAGTTCACTATTGTTTTCAGTAAGCACGGAAATAGAACTTAAAGATCCATTATGTTAATTAAATGAAAACATAGGAAACGTGTTTTCTTTAGAACACATCCGGCTGCTCAATAATGGCGAGAGATGAGTAGCTTTTATAATGTATCTCCAAGGAATGTCTTAACGAAATAATGAAAAGCCACCACATATTTTTTGCACATAACTAAGGGGTTCCTAATTATTTAACGATTACTGCGTACCACGGCGGGCATATTTCTACAAAAAAAAATAAATTAAGACAAAGGTTTTCTCCCGGAAAGGAGTAATCAAAGTCGCAATCTAAACAAAGTGACTATAGTGTCTCAGGTATTTAACAATTGTTATGAAGGTAGATCCAAAAAGATGCAGTACGGAATTAGTGCAGTGTTTGACTGACCACGTCAGCGCTTCGGAAGACCAGTTACACTGATTGGTTCAAATGGCTCTGAGCACTATGGGACTCAACATCTTAGGTCATAAGTCCCCTAGAACGTAGAACTACTTAAACCTAACTAACCTAAGGACATCACACACACCCATGCCCGAGGCAGGATTCGAACCTGCGACCGTAGCAGTCCCGTGGTTCCGCACTGCAGCGCCAGAACCGCTAGACCACCGCGGCCGGCAGTTACACTGATTCCAGCCACACAACATGGCTGCCATGCGCTAAGTCATTGTGTGCTCAAAGTGCGCATAGCTCAGTACTAGGCAGCAGAGATCAGTTACCGGTCACTTCACTGTAACGGCCAAACAGGAGCTCCATTTATTCCCGCATCCTAGAAGTACGTATCCATGAATCAGATATATTCTCAAGGCCCTTCTCCATTGCCTTAGCCTCCCTCAGGAACAAGCTACCTAACTATCTACGAGCTATTCGATAACGTGTATCATCTAAGATTTGCTTAATCATTTAAAAGTGTTTGTGTGATGTCTATTTTTCGCAGAAAATATATGTAAGTTATAATAGCTGGTAAGAAAGCACCTTTTTTATGCGGTACTTGAGTTTTTATCTTATATGTAGATGCGTTTACGCTTTTTAACAAAGCATACTCAATGGTATTCCTGCAATATTACAAGATTTTTTAGACTTCATATGTTCGTCTTTAGATTTAAAACAGTTTATGTAAATATTTTATAAAAGAATGAAAAGATACAATCAAACATCTAATTCATTCCATGAAGGTTATGCAGTTTTATGTAAATGTCATATTCATAATTGTTATCCCAGTAATTCTTACGTATGGCCTTTCCTCTGTGGCAAGTGGTGATGTAAACAATCGTATTTCCTTCCAGTTACCTCTCTTTCTATTTTCGATGTTCAGACATTTCCATTTTGTTTCCTGTCTTCATTGCTTATGCTTTATTACGCTCCTATTGCGCCACTTTTCTAATGTCTTAATTCATTGTGTAAGTTCCAAATCTCTCTGCTAGCACGTCATCTCCATCATTCTACTTTTCCAATATTAATAAACAGTGTTCCCAAACGTATGAAATCATACCTAAACTGGACGTACTGTGTTCTAAACTACGTTGAGGTGAGAAGTCAATGGTCGTGCATGATTATTTCCGGTACTACGAGGTTTTTGTATAAGCAACGCGTGTGGCGAAAGAAGTTCGTAAGTTCCTTATTATTCATACCAGATAACTTCCTACAACCTTGAGGTAAACGACGTTAGCACGAGAATCAACACACGACAGTATGTGGTGTGTGCAAAGCGCAGTTTACTACTGTTGACATTTTACGACTGATTCCGCAGGTTCATTACTCGTTAAAAGATATTGCACATAAATAGTTTATGTAGGATGGAATAGGATGTAGTGCCCAGAACTTAGAATCATCCCCCGGAGAAAAGTTTCACAGCTACCGTCATCGTAATTGGCATGTCTCGGAAAGTAGCCGAAGTTGCGAACAATAGGTCCTCTGCTGGAACTGCGCGACATACGTCCGGAAAGGATCACCGTCCGAAAACCGTCCAAAGACTGGTCGATTCCGTACCACAAACTGCTGCTTCTGTATTGGACTTCAAAAGTGAACTATCATGCTTATAAGCAGTTTTCTGTCGTCAGAATCCATTGCAACAACTGGGGTGTCAGCATAGCCTGCAGGTAGGGATGTGGGCGGACATATTGCAAAACCACGAAGTCAGCTTACAGGAAGTAACATGGGCAACTTACATTCACACTTTCTTTGCTGTTATTGTAGAGCACCTTACTGGAGCACTGCTGACTGAAATTTCAGCAATGTTAAACAGGTGATATGGAGGGAACTGCTACTTGTCATTCACTTTTTCCTCACATGAAAAGCAGAACATGCTTATTACAAGCTCTTGCTGTAGTATTACTCGTTCGTTTTGGGCTTCTTACGGAAACTTCGGGATTTGTTATGCAATACCCAAACGTTTCCACCTTCCCAGATTTTTTTTTCAGTATATAAGAATAAGTATATTTCGTTCCTGTGCCTCTCATTTGAAGCGGAAGATAAAGAGCACCATGCGTTGTTAAACCATACAATCTGATTTCGGAGAGTAAAACATGCTAAAGATTTTCGTTCCCTCCGTCTGGCGAAAAACGATAGCAAGAACTTCCTCCTCCATCGTGGCAAAAAAAAAATTTCTGTGTCATTCTCCTGTTAAGCGACATTCGTGGTCACCATCGCCGGTCTTTAATGACTGCTAATTTGATAATTTCATTTTCTTTGCAGTCCATATCTATCAGCTTTCTGTTAGTAATTTTGAACCACTTTTGTACTATACTGAAAGAGAAGATTAACTTACAGTGAATGCATTCGAAGTTAAGTTGCACTTTCATGACATAATCTCGGGAATGCTACTGATAATAATAATATTAATAACAATAATAATAATAATAATAATCTAGCGTGCACTTGAAAACCATTCGTACCGATGAAATGTCCATCTGCCATGTAAATAAAGCCACTTTGCTGGGGTCTGCAGGAATTATCCAGCGATACATCACGAAGTCGTAGACGATTAGGAAGTACCCGACTAGTGATACAATACGAATTTCAGTATAGTGAACTCGTTTGCTGTGTTTACTGTTGTAATAATAATAATAATAATATTAGTGATAGTAATGTCAGTTATAATTACGTATAAATTCCCATTGTTGTCATTTATAGGTAAAGTTTCATGTACCTGTCAAATGAAAATCGGTCAACATAAGGGATGCTAGTAGTGAAGCCGAAACGATACTCTGAGACTCATTTCGCCATCAATAACTGTTCCAGAATCTTCACGCCATTTGATGTCACGCGTTTCAACATAACGGTAAATAAATATCAGATATATAAGAAGAAAGAAATGGTTATTAAAAATAAATGGCCGATTTCTGTTAAAAAAATTTAATTATTAATGTACGAACGGAAGTCTTATCTTAGATTATTCTACCGAAATGTAAGTTTATTCCCTCCTTGGCTTCTGTCTCAATATACGAAAGAAAACTGACACGTAGCAGCTGTTAAAGATCCGGAACAAGTTGTTGTTGTTGTGGTCTACAGTCCTGAAACTGGTTTAATTCATCTCTCCACGCTACCCTATCCTATACAAGCTTCTTCATCTCACAGTATCTACTGCAACCTAGATCCATCTGAATCTGCTTAGTGTATTCATCTCTTGATCTCCCTATACGATTTTTACCCTGCTCACTGCCCTCCAATGCTAAATTTGTGATCCCTTGATGCGTCAGAACATGTCCTACCAACCGGTCCCTTCTTCTAGTCAAGTTGTGCCACAAACTCCACTTCTCCCCAATTCTATTCAATACCTCCTCATTAGTTATACGATCTACCCATTTAATCTTCAGCATTCATCAGTAGCACCATGTTTCGAAAGTTTCTATTCTCTTCTTGTCCAAACTATTTATCGTCCATGTTTCACTTCCATACATGGCTACACACCATACAAATACTTTCAGAAACGACTTCCTGACACTTAAATCTATACTCGATGTTAACAAATTTCTCTTCTTCAGAAACGCTTTCCTAGCCATTGCCAGTCTACATTTGATATCCTCTCTACTTCGACCATCATCAGTTATTTTGCTCCCCAAATATCAAAACCCCTTTACTACTTTAAGTGTCTCATTTCCTAATCTAATTCCCTCAGAATCACTCGATTTAATTCGACTACATTCCATTATCCTCGTTTTGCTTTTGGTGATGTTCATCTTATACCCTTCTTTCATGACACTGTCCATTCCGTTCAACTGCTCTTCCAAGTCATTTGCTGTCTCTGACAGAATTACGAAGTCATCGGCGAACCTTAAAGTTTTTATTTCTTCTCCATGGATTTTAATACCTACTCCGAATTTTTCTTTTGTTTCCATTACTGCTTGCTCAATGAACAGATTGAATAACATCGGGGATAGGCTACACCCCTGTCTCACTCCCTTCCCAACCACTGCTTCCCTTTCGTGCCCCTCGACACTTATAACTGCCATCTGGTTTCTGTACAAATTGTAAATAGCCTTTCGCTCCATGTACTTTACCCCTGCCACCTTCAGAATGTAGGTTTGCCTTTCCTTAATCTAGCTTCTAAGATAAGTCGTAGGGTCAGTATTGCCTCACGTGTTCCAACATTTCTACGGAACCCAAACTGATCTTCCCCGATGTCGGCTTCTACCAGTATTTCCATTCGTCTGTAAAGAATTCGCGTTAGTATTTTGAGCTGTGACTTATTAAACTGATTGTCCGGTAATTTTCACATCTGTCAGCACCTGCTTTCTATGGGATTCGAATTATTATATTCTTCTTGAAGTCTGAGGGTATTTCGCCTGTCTCATACATCTTGCTCACCAAATGGAAGAGTTTTGTGAGGACTGGCTCTCCCAAGGCCGTCAGTAGTTCTAATGGATTGTTGTCTACTCCCTGCGCCTTGTTTCGACTCACGTCTTTCAGTGCTCTGTCAAACTCGTCACGCAGTATCGTATCTCCCCTTTCATCTTCATCTACATCCTCTTCCATTTCCATAATATTGTCCACAAGCACATAACCCTTGTATAGACCCTCTATATACTCTTTCCCCCTTTCTGCATTTCCTTCTTTGCTTAGAACTGGGTTTCCATCTGAGCTCTTGATATTCATACAGGTTGTTCTCTTTTCTCCAAAGGTCTTTTTAATTTTCGTGTACTCAGTATCTATCTTACCCCTTGTGAGATAGGCCTCTACATACTTACATTTGTCCTCTATCCATCCCTGCTAAGCCATTTTGCACTTCCTGTCGATCTCATTTTTGAGACGCTTGTATTCCTGTTTGCCTGAACAAGTATCCAACATTTACAGACAGATGTCACCACCTGGTTGGTTCCAAACGATCCTGGATCCTATTGTGTGCTACTGTCATTCTGGGTTATTTTTCCCCTACAAGAAACTGAGCCGTTCAGATCAAACAGAAATATCAAACATTCTGTGGAAAGAACTGTTTGTACAGTAGTAGTTGAGGAGAAAGTATAATGGTGTGGAAGATAATTTATGAGCAAGCATGCATCAACATGCCCGTGAAATGCTCATAGCACTGTCTGAAAAGTGCTGAAAGAGCAGGAATTACATATCTGTATTAAACAAAAGTGTCAACACAGAGAGGACCGGAATACAACTCCGTATTACGTTCCAACCCGTGCATTTCGGCTGGCGGTCATGACACTATGGCTTCGTAGAGCGTCCGTTCATGTCAGTGATCATTTCCGACGCGTTTTATAATACATGTAATGGTTAAACGTTGATTTTGCTTAGTTAGATATAGAGAGTCGTTTGGGAGGGGATTTTCGGTTTCAAAATTAGACTGATAATCGCTGACGTCCATTGTCATAAACGAAATTTAAAATGTTGTGTATTTGTTTGTGTGTTTGATGTATGTCAACTGATAATTGAGGAAGTAGGGCAGTCATGGACTGTGCGGCTGGTCCCGGTGGAGGTTGGAGTCCTCCCTCGGGCATGGGTGTGAGTGTTTGTCCTTAGGATAATTTAGGTTAAGTAGTGTGTAAGCTTCGCGACTGATGACCTTAGGAGTTAAGTCTTATAAGATTTCACACACATTTGAACATTTTTTGAGGTAGTAGGGTGAATCCGCTACTCTGAAATAAGGTTGACACAAGACAGTGTTTCGCCTACAGTCACTTCAAACCAATCACAACAGTGGCAACTGAAAGATAATGTGTGTGTAACATGTGCGTGTGCACTGTGCGTGCGTACTGTTTGTTTATCTCTGAGTGTGTGTGTGTGTGTGTGTGTGTGTGTGTGAGTTTCTGTCGACCTGTATCACTGTGCAGTTCCGGTAATATGTGAGAGGAATCCAGGAATCCTGGAATTACCTGTGGGAGAGACAGCAACCAAGCCATTATATGGGCTGCTTCCCCAGCCCACTAACCTCACAAAAAAAGAAAAAAAATTGCCGCAGCTTGCCGGGAACCCACACAGGGAGCCGTTACTCGGCCTCTTCATAACGAGCATCATCCGCACCTAATGAATCTCGGCTAATGCGTAATAATACGCATAATCCCGGCTCTCGCGTGGTTTCTGAACACGTTTTCAGCGCGTGTGACCCAGTATTACCGCTACCTAAAAACGAACGAGTGCTCAGCTAAATGAAAGCTTAGGCGTTTCTGGAAAGAAACAAAACCGGGCAAGAACTGAATATTTTAAAATTATTTTCTTCCGAATCAAAACTACTTTTTTGCCTCATAAATTACTTTGTCGGAATCTTCCTTTGCAGACATACAGTAGACACTGCTCGAATTACCCGTTAGTGGTGGGGTTCCCTGTTTTGATTTTCCATTTTGGCATTCCCCGCTGCCGAACTGCACTTGTTTTTTTCACACTTCCTATATCTGACAGAACGCTATCGCTTCCTAGTCTTTGCTGAAACATTTAGTACTCCGCTTTTAATCTCTACGGCATCTCTCTCATAGCGTAGCTATAATCCAGTATTAGTGATTGTAACTTGAGATTACAGCAGATAAAAAGTCGAGGAATTGGAACTAATTCTAATACCTCTTAGAGAAGATATTACAGTCCTGGTGTGTGTAGAACAGACTATACCAGTTAATCCACACCTTTTTGAGACCACTTCCCGCCGGTGCAATCAGACATTAACTAGTGCCCCATACCCTCCCCCTCCTCACCTCCTCTACCAATCAATATGTTAGCGCCTAACTAAACTTTAGAAGGAAAAAAAATTCCTTGAATTCTCTCATTTTTAATATGATGAAAGATAAATGATATTTAGTTTTATAGGTGTTTAATTAAAGCGCTAACTAACGAATCGATGAGACAATTGGTAGTAGTTAATTCTCAGAAACATTTTTACGTACAACTATGAAACATTTGTTAATGCCTCGCGAATACTACCTACAGCTTCTTCTTAGAGAAGACAACTAACATTGACGGTACAGACATGCTATAAAACATACTTCTTCTGCACCGGTACTCGATCTAGCGCCACTTGCTTCATGCACGCCCTGTACCGCATTTAAAATCAATTAAATTGAGGCTACGGTTTCTAAAACACTAAATGGGTAGAGACCTTACCTCTGAAATGGCAGAAACTCGAAGACTTTACTTAACGACTAAACCGCTGAACCGATTACTATGAATTTTTGGTATGAAGAAGGCGTGAAAGCTAGGAAGAACGAAGGCTTCTTTAGAAAGTGTCTAGTAGAAGGTATTCATTGATTTAAACGATATTAAGCGAATTTGAGAAACCTATTACGCTTTCCAAATCCTCTAAACTCTTTGATTTTTGAACAGTATCATATTTTTGAAAATGATTTTATTGGTACGTATTTAACGTAATGATTATTTCAACGTAATGATTACAATTCATATGCGCTACTAAATGTGTGTAAGCGATATTAGAAGTTCAAAATTAACTCTCTCTGTTCCGTTTCTGCGACTAAATTGCTGAACCTATTTCGGTGATATGATATGGAGATAGCTTCTTAAATCACGAGGAAGAACATAGTCTACTGCATGAAGTCAAAAACGTCGGCGGCTAAGAGGGTAAACTGGGGGATGGAACATAATTTGTTAGATCAGTGAACATGAACCACGTTAAAAGTTACTAACATTGTGGCATAATGTACACGTTGTACACTGATCTGCTGCTGCTGCTTCAGGGGGAACATTGAGAGCTGCGCTCCTCCACACACACCGCTCGGCATCGAAGCTGGCCAGCGTCACCCGTTATGGAAACAAGAGCTGGCAGACACGCGAGAGCGGCTGATGTTGAGGAGGAGGAGGAGGAGGAGGAGGAGGAGGAGATTAGTGGTTAACGTCCCGTCTACAGCGATGTCATTAGTGACGGAGCACAAGCTAGGATAAGGGAAGGATGGAGATGGAATGCGACCGTGCCTTTTTGAAAGAAGCATCCTGGCATTCAACATTACCCATCCAGGGAAATCATGGAAAACGTAAATCTGGATGCCCGGACACGGATTTGAACCATCGTCCGATCGAATGCGATGGCAGTGGATGTTGTTGCACGTACAACAGCTTACTTACTGGCCATCGCTCTTCGTAACAAACGTACTGATATGCTCACAGAGATACTTCAATATCAAGATGCATACCTGCGCACTACATGACTCAAGCTGAATTGGAAGCATGGACAAGGTTTGTATCAGTTTTCAAAAAAGTATTTGGAGACTCACAAAGCTGAAGAATATTCCGAAGTAGTAGACGAAATGCTCTAGAATTTGCCGGCCGGTGTGGCCGTCCGGTTAAAGGCGCTTCAGTCTGGAACCGCGTGACCGCTACGGTCGCAGGTTCGATTCCTGCCTCGGGCATTGATGTGTGTGATGTCCTTAGGTTAGTTAGATTTAATTAGTTCTAAGTTCTATGCGACTGATGACCTCAGAAGTTAGGTCGCATAGTGCTCAGAGCCATCTTTTAGCTCTAGAATTTCCTAAAACTAGGAGCTGATATGCGTGTCAAATTGCATTTTTTGCAGTCATTTAGATAAATTTCTTGGCAACTGGGGGGATTACGAAGAAGAGCAAGGGGCGCGGTTCCACCAGGAAAGATGTCAAGCCCGTCACTATCGTCATATGATGGATCTTGCAGAAAGACTGTCCGCGCCAAAAACACCAACTGAAATCCCACACAAAACGTCTTTCTTAATTCTTATTTTTTATGTACCTGTCGTTATGATTAATTTTATTATTATTTGTATCATTTCTGGCACTTTGATTGTTCTAATCATACTCTAAACTTCAAAACAAACGTTTTAGAAATATCCTCCTCTTTTTCAGAATTTAATTTTCAGTGTAAATCGATTGCCTTTATCTCAAAAATTCAACTGAAATATTATTATTTTCGTAACCAGCAGACCAGAATTACCTTAAATTGATTAATAAATCCCATGCCGCAAAATTAGTGTTATTCTGTTTTACCCTCGGGCGCTTCACCCCGGCCATTTGAACCTGCTTACATACTTAACATTGTCACTAAATCGCTTCCTTAATCGTGTAGTGATCGTTTTCCGCATATTCTGTTAGAGCAAAGGGGACGCTCTTCTCAACAATACAGCGGCCTCTCCAGAGGCCCACACTGTTGCTGAGCAACGGACGAGACGAAGCGACGGATGTGAAGAGCAACATGAACGTGTCCTTCCGCAGTCAGCAGAACCTCGAGAAACCGTGAAGAGCAGTAGCAGTCAGAAGGTAAGCTATGAACAAAACATGTCGGTTCTGGAAATCTGTGGTGTACAAAGCACAAGTTTCTAGCCGATTGCACGTTTCCTCGCGTGTATGTATAATACATATGTAGATCTTTAACAGTGCAATTATATGCAGGAAAACTTAATTTTCCAAACCAGCCATCCCGAATATATGTGATGGATTGCCTGATGCAGTTTGTGTTGGAGGAGCTTGAATTTCATAAATTTTGTATTTACAGGAAATTCGCAATGCAGAAAAATACGCTATACATTTTCTTACGAGGTTTCTGAGCCAAGTGACCTCTGTGTTCACTCGTATAAACATTGTTCAACAAGTCATGTCTTTCGCAATGATGTCTCGAAAACACGTTTCATATTAACATTTCATAAGCAATAATATATTTCAAACAAAACTTGTATTTTGGTCAGAAACATAATTAATGTTTTAAATCACACGACTTATAAACGTAAAGAAATGTCATTTCACATTATTGTTTACGTTTACTTGTACTTAAAGAAGATGGGTTAGTCTTCGAATAGTGCTATAAGGCGAGTGGTCGCTGGAATTCGAGCTGCTAATGTGTTGAGTCTTCTCGCCGACACGGTGGGAATCAAATAGTACAGTGTGCATAAGGCCTGACACCTGTGACCACTTATTTGTGAAAGAACATAAGTCATAAAAGTAAAGTTTTGGAAAATCAAAGAAAACTTAATAAACCTCTATAACTCTTAGCGAGCCAAACTTTACATTCATTAATTTATTTGTCCATATATGTAGGATGGTGTAATGGATAGTTTACGTACATAAACAATGCAGTGTGTTTACAAAAAATATTGAAGTTTTGAAAAGTTCCTTGACTTACGCCTTTACATAAATAAATGAACCTATTTTAGAACAAAGATATAGACTAACATTAGACACCAATTCATAATGGTTTATTTGCATTTTTTAGAAAAAAACTAATGGCGTAAGGTATACATACAAAACGTATTAATGAATTGCGCTAAGTCATAAATCATAATTACCAGATGAACTGTTTGTGGGCCCCTGGAGGAGAGATCTATAAATGTTTTGATGTTCGTTTTGTGTGGTTTGTATTTCATTGTTTTAGATAAGTCCTGATACATAGGGAGTTTCTCATCATATATGCTCCATAAGACGCCATTACACAAGAGAGTTTCATATGAAACTTGTGCTTTGATACAGAAGTGTGGATTATTAAACCACCTATGGGTCGTGAAGCAGTAACTATGCCTTTACTTGCTGAGTTGCGCTGAAACTGCAAGAAACTAGCAATGGTGATATCTTGGTTTTGGGATAATGGAACTGCGCAGTACTTAGATTTTTCTGATAAGCATTTTAGCTTGTACATTTTTGGCCACCGTGTCTTGAAATTCAATAAATCTTTCGACGTGACCGTGTGAACATTAAATTTACCAGGAATTATAGCAGATCAGATGATGTCGCACGCTTCTGACGATTCACAGTATCTCTGTCAATTTCTGCGTACTCGCTTTACGTGATCAAAATCACGTCAAGTCATAAGCAATTTTGTTAAATTTTCCACTGCCTGTGATAGCTAGTATGAATCTTATCCAGTCTGGTTCATGTTTTGCCCATCACACGAATCGCTGTAAAGATTAAGCTCTTTGATATTTGGGGAAGCGTTATCATCCACTCTCCAAATAATTTCCGGCAAGGAACGAACATCTTTTATTTCGGCCGTACTTCCTTTGACCTCCATGGTACAAAAGGAAACCAACACTTCCAGTGGTGAGATCATATACTGCGAACTGGTAAACAGAAAGCTACCTCTAGTACTGCAGGTCTTGAACATGAGTGCATGGCAGGAACAATTCCTGCATGTAATCAGACGTGACACACATAATGCTGCCCTTGTTTTTACGTAGCTGTTAAATCTTTCGTACACTGTTGTAAATTTTTTTAGCATTTCTTTAATGTACTGCTAATTCAGCTGTGTTCACATGTTTTACTGTGCCTCTTACAATAGAAATCCTTAACTGAACTTCGAGCTGTTCACATACACCAAAAGTATCAACATGTTGTTTACAGAAACTTGAATCAGAGGAATCTTTAAACATCATGTAATATAATGAATATTTCACCTGTGAATCTGGTAACTTTTCCTTGAAATAACAATACATTTTCGTGCTATCCGGAGTTGAATGAAGATATTTAATTTCCCTGAATCGCAGTGACTTGTGCTTGCGGGGAACGAACGCATCTGTTCTCTAATTTATTCCACAGCTTCTGTTTGGACCGATCACGTAATCTGCAGTCCATTGCACATCAGAATAAACCACACGAAAGAGGAAGTTATTTGTGGCTAAAATAATGATAAAAAACTAAACAACACTAACTTCCGATTTTGATATGTAACGAATGAACAAATTACGGTAGTTGTCAAGGCGGTTCGGTAAAAAGTAGTTATTCTGCTGGCTATGATTTTTTTCCATCAGAGTATAAAAACCTTTTGTATACGTGATTATTATTATTATTATTATTATTATTATTATTATTATTATTATGTAGTATTCTGCCTAGTGGCAGGTCCATGTCTTCGTACGAAGAATTCCTAATTCACTGTTCCATGTCTTCATCTTCTTCTTTCTGCCTGTTGTATCTCCTTCCATCTTCCATTCACACGTGATAGAACTACACTTAAGCTACTTTTGTAATCACTGAAAAATTCAGAAGCTTTTGGCCGAGAGATTTAAATATGCTCTAGTGACAACCATCTATAAAAGCAGACATAAACAGACTATCGCTAATTACAGACCAGCTTAACTCCTTCCAGCCTTTTTAATAGTATTTGAGAAAGGGAGGTGCGATAGATAACGAGCTCACTTTATTGAGAGAGCATTCTAACTTCCACTTGTAGCTGCATTTCGTAAAGGAATCGCCACAGAGAAAGGCATACAAGTACACACAAATGTATTATTGACACAGCTAATCAAGAATAATACTGCTGTTTGTATCTTTTATGTGGACAGAGTCAAACTGCCGTAATAAAAATAGACATTCAAACCGTAAGATCGTTGGTTTACAGGACTACAGCTTATGGGGACATACTTATATCGACACTTCGTAAAGTACGATCCTGTTAAACTGTATACACGATCTTTAAAGGACGATTCCAAAAACCTTAATCGCTGCTTATGGAATACGCATATTGCATAAGTGTCCAAAGTAACAGACATTGTCCAAATGATACGTGAAGAGACCTATCATTCATTAACACCAAGTAGTTTAATTTTGAATTTCACATATGCTCATCCTCTGCAATATCGAACAAGAAAAATTGTTTTTCTCCTACCACAAGTAGAAATTACTGAACATACAATAAATGAAAACCTCTGTGTGAAATTCAGTGGATTCTAAATAGATTGCATGTTAGAATAAAGTCAATGTAAAGATAAATTAAAGAAGAAGCTCTTTCAACTACGTTTAGAACGTGAAAGTACATCATTCTGTTGATCTGAAAACAAGTCAGTCAGCCTATTTTGCCTGTTTTCCCTCTTTCTTGTCTGATGGTACTACATACTATGGCAGTACACATGGAATAAATTTAGATAAATTTAGTGTTTACTCTTCTGAAGATAGCAGTAAGAAGAGTGTGTAAAGTAGATATCCACACGTCTCGCAGCTGTTTCCTTAGCGCTCTTGGAATTCTTCCACTCACTTTCCAGAAGGGTTCCCTTACCCTGGGGTAAGCGGGTGCCAACACTCCTCCCTTCCGCCCGTAGCTTTCAGGGAAAAAAATAGTGTAGTCAGGTATTTTTCTTTCTAGAAAATGATTTTAAAGGCGGTATTATGCAAGGTTTATCCGGGTCAGAACTGAACCCTTTTATTGCTACTCACAAGTCGCCATTTGTCTTCCAGAATTTTAAAAATATTCCATATCCCCACAACTGTCTCCTCTCCCCCCTACAAACTATCGTACGGTCGTACGGGTGCCCTTGATTCCCAGTAGATTCCTCCCAAAATAGCTCTTATTGCTGACAATGAGACATCAGTTTCTTCTGTACTGGTTTCTACATAATCACAACACAAAACACAAACATAATTTTCATGTAAACTTAACTTTGTTTCACGGCTAAGTTATATACTCTGGTGCCAAAATATTTAACTAGTTCCCCTGTAACATAAGGCAACGAATTTGAAATACATTAAGTTCAAAAGAAAACTAAAACATACCGCATTAGCTATTCCATCAATAACTCACCAGAGTTTGTAGATTCAAAAGTTTAAGAGTTCTCTTACCTACGAGAGAGTGGTTTGTGTTGAGTGCAAAGCACTGTAGCAAGCAGTAGGACTCTTGTAGTTGCATGTATAGGCAACCATTGACTTTCGAAAATTATCGTCATAATCCAACAAATATCAATATACTACTAGAAGGCAAACCTTAGCTGTTTAATACAACTGAGAAAGCTATTTCCTTTTCTTCTCCAAGTAGTGGCTATCATTCCAGTTTACGATGTTGTATTTAGATAGCGCAATCCTGAGCGATATTATGCAGTAGAATCTTAGTTTGATATGAGTTTGGAGTTCAACAAGGTGACAGACGAAAATATTGCTGAAAGTCAGGATTTTTTTTATCCGCACTGGAATGTAGTAGACAAATTGGGTTTGCTTCAGTGAATGCAGCATACAGGAAGGTTTTACTGAATTTTTTTTAATTGAAAAATGTGTATAACTTCACTAAGTAACTGAGATTTTCCCGAGTCAGCTCTGAAATGAGATATATGCACGGTTGTCGCTGTAACTCCAGTTGTGGTTATCTGTAACGTGAAATTAACTAATCACCCAGATCCTTACAGGTGTAATTTTTGTTCATCGTAGGGATTTGTAAAAAAAATTTTTTTGGGAAAATTATAGATATTTTCAAAAAGTGGCCGTTATATGGGCTGCTTCTTTTGTAACAAAAAAAATATTGTAAATATCAATATAACAATAACCGGCTATGGTGAACTGGAGAGAATTTAGCTTGCTTCAAGGGAAACCGAAAATCATTAAAATCGGATGAAAGTTGTAGCGTAGGTGACGACAACCATGCCGAAAAACATAATTTTATGAAAGACGCGTTTCAAATTTGACAACTATTTATCATATAAAGAAAGGGACGAAGCTTTGAAAAAGGGATATCACCAATGCCTGGCACATAAAAACTATGCCCAGGCTAGTGGATGGCCGTTTCCTTCTATTTTGACCTTATGAGCCCTTATTTTCGTCCTCAAAGCTCTTTTCGTTGCTGAGCGCAATGCTTTCACAGAATCGGCGCATTTCACCGCTGATTTTCATTTTGCAGGGCATTTTCCACGTGTATCAATGCAGTATGGCCGACATTGAATAGACATACAGCCAAATTTGAAGAAATGTTGATAATTTCGCTGGATTTTATTGTTTGGAACGTATGTCCAAATTAGACTATTTGAAACTTTCGTCGAGTAAAACCCTACAAACAAAGCTCCAGCAAATCAGGTTTATTCAAATCGGTATACATGGGGGTGATGGTAACGATAACGATTTGTGGCATTGGCGTTTTGTGTTTATAACGTTCCAATTAAATTTTGGGGAATAATTCTTCAATGCATATACACTGGAGTTCCGTAATTAAAAAAAAAATTCTAGTTCTTTTGACAGTCACGCTGTCGTTCCACGTTAATTAGCATCGAGATCGTCTCTCATTTCCGCAAATCTATTCCTTAATAAGCTCAATGTACCACATTTAGTTAATCGAAACACAATAAGTAAACACCCTATTACCATTTTGTTTTTAATTTCATTCCTGAGAACGCTCTTTGTTTCATTTAAAAAGTAGTCCCCGGTTAAAGGTCTCAACAAATACTATTCTACATGTATTTACTCTTTGCAAAATATCTGCAGTCTCAGTCAATATACATCAAGGATGAGAAAGAAAACAGCAGTGAAACCCTTTAATTAGGTGCTATAGTGAATCTATTCCCGTTATTTGTGACCGGATCCATGTATTACTTCTCGAGTTTTCTTTTATTGTGAAAGATGTAACAGCTTGCTACGCAATGTATGCTAGCATCGTCTTACTTAATTTGTTTTGCATAAGTTAATAAATTCTTAAGACTAATTCTCTGTATTACTGAAGAACGTCGTTCAAGTTCGAACCCTTAATTTTCCCCCTTTGTATCTGCTACTAACTACATGCGTTCCACGCTCGCACAAAAATGTAACCATTTGCCACAGAGTCCTGTCACGAGCTTCTGTTTGCACATTCTTTCCGGTAAAATGCACTTAACCTAAACACTGTACCATTACATACCATCTAGACGACTCAGGTATTTAAACAGCATGCTTTTAGTTAATTTCAGCTGTAGCGAGGAACTGCGGCCGTGAGGAATTCGCATTTTTCATCGCATCCATGCATTTTAGGGGTACAAAGAGTGCCTTTTTTCATCGCCTCTCCTGTAACACTGGACATTTATAGTAGCAAGCAGGGAGAGAACGCTGTGTGATATTCACGGCTGGTCCCGTCGATGACAGAATTCGCTGGGCAACTCGTCTTTTCGTCATACAGGACTGCAAAGCTGTACTGCCTGTTACGCAGCGAAAAGTGCAAGGATACGAGGTACAACCAACGTAGAAAACTTAGATTTGATTCTCTAGCGTAGTTTAGAGGAAGAAAAATGAAATGCCAAATGAGTGGACTTAGCAGTTAACACAAAACGAATTTTAAGCAATAACGTTTTACCGTAAAGTGCGTTTTATTCAACCATAAATGGAATGGAAATAGTCGTCTACCAAGCTTCAAAGCCAATAGTATCAACATTCTTCGTGATGCAGGCTTTTTTAACATGATGTGAAACTCTAAAGCGAATTTAACAATTGGCCCACAATTTTATTTTCCCACAGCTTTTAAGCTCTTCACGACTGGCTCGTGTTTGTCCACATCCATTTCACCGTGATGCTACAGTTCAGACACATTACTTGATATTTCTGGCACAGTGGAATAAAATGCTGTTACATTACAAGCATTTCCGTGAGTCAGGTGACGGGTTGGCAAACTGTGGACCGCATCTAGCGCTGCGGTCACACCAGAGAGAGGAGGCGAACGTCCTCAGGCCCGCTACGATGTCTGTAACGATAGATTTTGAAAAGGATGAGACAAAATCCGTAAATCAATTTCTTTATCGCCATTAACGTGATTTTATCTCTGTACGCAAACCAGGTTATATCAACAAATAATCCTCCTTATCCAAAGATCCAGATAATTATTTCATTTGTTCCTGATTGTCAAACGCTTAGCTAAAACTAAACCGAATAAGCATCAACTGTAGTATTAATTGATCACCTTAAAATTTAGATCAAGAAGTTTATTTGTGGAGACCTACACTTCATTAGCTGTCGCAATTACACCCTAAGACAAATAAAACTATGCATCCCGAAGGAATTATCCGAACGGGACGGAAATCAGTCGATATAATTTAAATTTACAGACAATCAAATGAGAACAATTAAAAAAAAAAGAGCTTCTCAATTTGAACAAGTCAATAATGCGTTCACCCATCTCTGACCCTTGTAGAAGCAGTTATTCGCCTCGGCAACGATTGACAGAGTTAGTGGTGTCCGGCTGTGAAATGAAACGTCACCCCAGAACATCACTCCTGTGTGTCGGGCTGTATGGCGGTCCACAGTTTGGTTTCGTACCGCTGCTCGGGATGTCTCCAGACAAGTCTTCGCTGCTCATCACCGCCCAATTCGGAGCGGGACTTATCACTGTAACACAATCTACACTCCTGGAAATGGAAAAAAGAACACATTGACACCGGTGTGTCAGACCCACCATACTTGCTCCGGACACTGCGAGAGGGCTGTACAAGCAATGATCACACGCACGGCACAGCGGACACACCAGGAACCGCAGTGTTGGCCGTCGAATGGCGCTAGCTGCGCAGCATTTGTGCACCGCCGCCGTCAGTGTCAGCCAGTTTGCCGTGGCATACGGAGCTCCATCGCAGTCTTTAACACTGGTAGCATGCCGCGACAGCGTGGACGTGAACCGTATGTGCAGTTGACGGACTTTGAGCGAGGGTGTATAGTGGGCATGCGGGAGGCCGGGTGGACGTACCGCCGAATTGCTCAACACGTGGGGCGTGAGGTCTCCACAGTACATCGATGTTGTCGCCAGTGGTCGGCGGAAGGTGCACGTGCCCGTCGACCTGGGACCGGACCGCAGCGACGCACGGATGCACGCCAAGACCGTAGGATCCTACGCAGTGCCGTAGGGGACCACACCGACACTTCCCAGCAAATTAGGGACACTGTTGCTCCTGGGGTATCGGCGAGGACCATTCGCAACCGTCTCCATGAAGCTGGGCTACGGTCCCGCACACCGTCAGGCCGTCTTCCGCTCACGCCCCAACATAGTGCAGCCCGCCTCCAGTGGTGTCGCGACAGGCGTGAATGGAGGGACGAATGGAGACGTGTCGTCTTCAGCGATGAGAGTCACTTCTGCCTTGGTGCGAATGATGGTCGTATGCGTGTTTGGCGCCGTGCAGGTGAGCGCCACAATCAGGATTGCATACGACCGAGGCACACAGGGCCAACACCCGGCATCATGGTGTGGGGAGCGATCTCCTACACTGGCCGTACACCACTGGTGATCGTCGAGGGGACACTGAATAGTCCACGGTACATCCAAACCGTCATCGAACCCATCGTTCTACCATTCCTAGACCGGCAAGGGAACTTGCTGTTCCAACAGGACAATGCACGTCCGCATGTATCCCGTGCCACCCAACGTGCTCTAGAAGGTGTAAGTCAACTACCCTGGCCAGCAAGATCTCCGGATCTGTCCCCCATTGAGCATGTTTGGGACTGCATGAAGCGTCGTCTCACGCGGTCTGCACGTCCAGCACGAACGCTGGTCTAACTGAGGCGCCAGGTGGAAATGGCATGGCAAGCCGTTCCACAGGACTACATCCAGCATCTCTACGATCGTCTCCATGGGAGAATAGCAGCCTGCATTGCTGCGAAAGGTGGATATACACTGTACTAGTGCCGACATTGTGCATGCTCTGTTGCCTGTGTCTATGTGCATGTGGTTCTGTCAGTGTGATCATGTGATGTATCTGACCCCAGGAATGTGTCAATAAAGTTTCCCCTTCCTGGGACAATTAATTCACGGTGTTCTTATTTCAATTTCCAGGAGTGTATTTTACTCCGGCCAATGGAGTACCAGGCCGAAGACATGTCTGGAAGTGCCCCCGGCAGTGGTGGGCTACCAGCCTGACTGACACCCATCATACGACCCCCTTTCGTTATCATCCGCGGCGCCCTTACAGCACGGAGGTACGTCGACAATATCCTACTCCTCACTTTGTTACCCTTCACGGTAAGACATTTTGCGTTTACATCTCAGCAAGATAATGCTCGCCAGCACATGGAGAGAGTTTCTGCTGGTTGTCTTCGTGGTTGCCAAATCCTACCTTGGCCTGCGGGGTTTCCGAATCTCTCCCCAATTGAAAAAGTTTGGATCATTTTGGGCAGGGCCCTCCAAAGAGTGCGGGATTTTCACGATCTAAGGCACCAATTGGTTAGAATGTGGCACCATATCCTTCGCGAGGACACCCAACAACTCCATCAATCAATGTCAAGCTGGGTAATTGCTTGCGAAAGTGTTAGAGATGGACCAACGCGTTATTTGACTAGCTCAGTCCGTGAAGCTCTTCCTCTCGATTAAACTCCCTACTTTTCTGAAATTAGAATGGTTTGTCTGACTGTACATGTACATTAGATTCACCGATTCCCTTCGTAGTTGTAATTCTGTCTGCGATGAATTTCGTTTACGTCGACCAAAGCCCGTTGTTGTTTAAAACACGACGATAGTGTACACGATATGATCGCTGAGAACCTGCGTATGACTTACCGTCAGAGGTATCCACAGCCATATCGAAGGCTGCAGTACAAGCCATTTTGCATCAGCTTTTACCTGCGAAACTGATATCTTCCCATAGGTTTAGGTTCTTTCAGACTACAAAATAGGGTCACGTCAATTGAAGTAAGGGAAATAAAGTACGTGTACAACATCATAACACGCAACGAATCTTCGACACATTCGTACAGGCCAGAAAATAAGCAGGAGTCAACTGTTTGCGTGGTCGAAGATGGAATGTAACCATGAAATATGAGTCGGTCGCGTACAATTTTAAAGAATATGGGTGGTTCTTTCTTCACTTACCCTAAGAAAAACACAAAAAATAACTTTAGACATTGGAAATTACTGACGTCATCTGCAGATAGTCGCATTATTCGTAATCTCACTCTCGCAGAACGGTGAACAATTTGTCGTTTAAGTTATAAAAAATGGAGTTAATGTCTCGTTGTCCACATTCACATGATTTATTGTCGAACGACTTCCTTTTACCTTACGTCACTCAAAAAGAGCATTCAAAACGAGTGTCTTCCGCTTATGAAGCCATTGACTTCTGCAATACGGTACTATCGAGGTAGTAATATGCAGTGTTGGCAAGTCATCAATGCTGATGTCGATTTCATCATTGACGTCCAAACACTGACGGTAGATGGTAATCGATCCCAAAACGTCTATGTTTTTTAACATCAATGTTAAATTATGAATTTGTAAAACGCCGTAAAAAGCAACATACAAATATATCTAATTTCATATTTCCTAACCAATAATTGCAGCAATCACTAACACCTTACATGCAACAGTTTTTGGTACACACACTTCAAAATAAGCTTTCCCTTCATCTTATTGCGTTGTTGACAGACGGCATATTTTGCTTCAGAGATTAGTATTTCAGAAGCTGACCATATGGTTGTAAAACTCAGATTCTTAAGTGCATTTTTTTTTAGCTTTTGATGGGTAGTACGACCGTTGTTTGTTCTCTAGAAGGCGATCTTTTCCGGTCTGTAGATTATTGTTTTATTGTTGTATTTTGTAGCGTTAACTCTATAAAAGAATGTTGGTTCCTATGCTTTGTTGAAATGTATGAAAGTATTGCCCATTTTCACTGAAATTCCTTTCAACAGCTGTCAGCAAATCCTTTAAGGATTTGTATTGCATTTGAAGATGGTACATCATCTTGAAAGAGTATGTTCCTAAATCTAGGATCGATCAACGCTGATATGCCTGATGTGCAAAGATATTCGGTTCGCACTAAATAATTTTTTATTTATTATGACACTACTCTTCAGATTTTCTTGAGTCACCTGCTTTGGTTGAATGCCAGATAGTTTAATATTCAACACATTAGCTATTTGGTTTACTTTACAGCTTCTGACGCACTTTTCTCCGTAAATTTCATTATAGCAGACATTACGAACCAGGCCGTCCTACAGTATTGCAGGTTAGTAATAATTTCAAATGTTGGTAAAAAATTCCGTTTTTAGTATACAATATGGTGGAGTACTTTCCAAATGAAAATCCTTGCCACCTGTTAATAAAAAAATCAAAATTGAAGTTATAATAAATTTTGAAGCAAAATATTTTTCAACTTGATCCTGTGAAAAATTAGAACGACTTATGTATTGCGACTGAAAATATATGAACATTCTCAAGGTCTGTAGATGTGCGTGATACATAATTTAGCCTGAAAACATAAACGTATTTCCTCAGAAAAAATAAAGTACCGTAAAAAGTGTGAAATTTTTTCGTCTGTGTAACGAAATATGTCACCGATGAATTTGCGTCCTCTTGGACCTTGTAGAAACTTCCACCGAGAAAGTTGTTACGAAAACTACGATATTAATTTTGGTCACATTTGAGATGCCATTTTGTTATCGTGTCACGTATTAACGCATTTGAGTTACTTGTTTGCCGCCGCCCGGATTTTAACTCTAACGGCTCGCAAGGAGAGGACTGAGAATATTCCCCACCTCCCGAAAATTTATTTGTATCTCTTAGTGACCGTCCGTCGCTGCTTCCATCACCCAGATCGCCGACAGACGCTAGACAAAAGTATCAATAAGTATTTTCAGGTCAGTATTTCCGTAGAAGTCGAGCAAAATATACTTGTGTGTGTGGTTTTGTGAAACTCAAGTTTTATCGAAGTATAATACAGTACTATTGCACTCGGCGCGCAGGTAATTGCATTTTACACAAAGCTGCCACAGTGTCTCTGTGTTCCATTAAAAATGTTTGTCCATCATTATCCTTCCAGAACCAGAGACCAAATGAGTGGAGAAGATAAAGAACTGAGGTCTCTGAGCCAGGATATTTTTTTTTTTTTTGTCGGGCCGCAAGATACTCTCCTCCGTCGTAGTATCGACGTACTTTTCTATGCACTAACTTCCTGTGAAGATCGTCAAATTCCATAATTTCCGGTTTCATTTATATCCCTTTCTTGGAGAATAAAAACATGTGCTCAATTTAGAGATTATGCCGATGTTACTACGCTGTTGATACGGAATACAGTCTATTCGGAAATACCACAAAGTTTTGTTGTCGTTCAGTGAACATGAGCAAAAGGTATATTATTCCGGCTTGTGGCTGTTGGCCAGACGAGTAAAAAAATTTTCAGTGCCTTCGCTAGGACAATTTTACATTGTTGTCGAATGTCTTTTCGCCCTTTACGCACACTGACCGGAGTAATAATACACGGGGGCTGTTTCTCCTGCATTTTGTTCACTACCACACAAAAGACAACAGACTATTCCACAGAAGACTGAAGCCACTCATGAACATACATCACACGGAACCAGAACATCGGGATGGCGCTGACCTAACAGGATACAGGCGACAATTCTTGAACTGCATGAAAAAAAAAGTAAATTAGTAGCATGCGACGGCGTGCACACACTTCATTCAAAATGTAAACGTCACTGCAGGTATTGGATTCAGGTTATGACATGTTCGATACGCCTGCTACCACTGCTGATGATGTGCCGCAGACGAATAGCGAGATTGTGCACGATACGCTGAAGTGTCGGAATTTCGATGCTGTCGATGACCTCCTGAATGGCTGTTATCAGCTCAGCAATGGTTTCTTGGGTTATTGCTGTACACCTTGTCTTAAATATAGTCCCAAAAAAAAGGAGTAACATGTGTTCAGTCCGGAGAATATGGCGGCCAATCGAGGCCCACTCCAGCGGCCTCTGCGTACCTCAGAACCAGAATTCGGTCCACAAATACCATCCTGCTTCGATGGGTTCGAGCTGTGTCTAGCATGAACCACATCTTGTCGAAATCAGGGTCACTTTGGATAACGGGGATGAAATCATCTTCGAAAACCTTCACTTATCGTTCGGTAGTCACCGTACCATCGAGGAATATCGCACCGATTTTTCCGTGACTACACATTGCACACCACACACTCACCTGTTGAGAGCGAAGAGACTTACCGATCGCGAAATCCGGATTCTCAGTCCCCAAATTGCGTCTGTTTTGCTTATTGACGAACCCATCCCAATGAAAAGGGGGCTTCGTCGCTAAACCAAACCAATTCACATCAAACTCTTGTTCGTCAATTCCGAGGACAGTAGTGTTGGCGAAACACAACCGCTGTTCCATGGCGCTGGGGCTTAATGGCTGATAGGTTTGAATTTTGTATAGGAATAACAACAATTTGTCGCATTATATCCTTATTGACTGCGACGTGTTGTGCTGCACGTGTAATGGGTTTTCTGGGGCTGGTCTGAAACACAGCGCGTGTCTTCTCGATGTTTTCAGGTGTTTTCGCCCTTTTTGGACGACCAACATTGCCAGCACTGTCATCACGAACACTATCCGTTCTCTCAAATTTGAGAGCCGTGCGGGTTGGCCTCGTGGTTTGAGGCGCCGTGTCACGGATTGCGCGGCTTCTCCCGCAGGAGGATCAAGTCCTCCCTCGGGCATTGGTGTGTGTATTGCTCTTAGCATAAGTTTGTTTATGTAAGGTGTAAGTCTAGGGACCGATGACCTCAGCAGTTTGGTCCCTTAGGGATTCACACACATATGAACCTTTTTAAACTTTTGAAATAAATTCTTGATTGTTAGCGTACTTGGACCGGTTGTCTTCAGCTAGAACTCGGTGACAAACTTTAATTGAGCCGCTTTTGGGCTGATATTGCTCTCATAGTAGGACATCACTGTTGTGTCTAGACAAGACATCCTAAACACAATGCGAGGAAGCCGAAAGGCACGCGCTTAAACTCACGCAGGCTGGCGGGAGGTCTGAAACAGGATACGTAATGAATGCTATAAAGAAAGGTACGTAGCTTCTGGAATACTTAACTTTAATCCACATTTATAGAACATCGCTCTTGATGATACATTAATAGAATCTCAATATCACTTGAATACGGCGCCTTGCTAGGTCGTAGCAAATGTAGCTGAAGGCTATGCTAACTATCGTCTCGGCAAATGAGTGAACCATGGCTAGCAACGTCGGCTGTACAACTGGGGCTGAGTGCTAGGATCTGTCTCTGGACCTGCCGTGTGGCGGCGCTCGGTCTGCAATTACTGACGGTGGCGACACGCGGGTCCGACGTGTACTAGCGGACCGCGGCCGATTTAAGAGCTACCACCTAGCAAGTGTGGTGTCTGGCGGTGACACCACAATCACAAGCGCTATACGCTCAAGCACGCTGTACGGCGTTACTTTCACGTGCAAATGCCCAACAACAAGGCGCGTGCGCATACACATACTAATTCCCATCATGCCCCGCGGCTAACCGTGAAGTTTGAACGTCCTAACACAAACTGTTCAGAAGTTATGACAATTTCGTATCATATAGTTCAATAATTGTCACTCTGTACCTGCAGCAACAGCGGTCCCAGACAAGAAGACACAGTACTCAGCGCCGGCTGACTTCAAGGAGTAGGTGTGACCTTGGATATCTAATTTCGTGACGGCCACATTAGTAGTCACCTCTACAGACTCCAGAACGGCACAAGCTTCTGTCAGACCTACATACAGCCTTGATGAGGTATGTTAGGAATGTCGTCCAAAGCTAAGATCCTTGCGCGATAAGAATGTCGAATTGTCAAAAGTACATGTTCTAGGTTTCCTGCAGAGACAGTTTTGCTGGGGTACAGGTAAGACGTGAATCGCACTGTGCGATTAGATGTGTCGCAGTAACTGGGAACGCACTCCAAAGATGAAGGACGCGGGACTGTCTGATCTGCACATACGTACATTCACCCTGAGATTATGGCGATGTATTTGGACCAAACACAATTTCACGCCTACCATTGTGAAATGGTGCCGTTTATTTGACCAAAGCCGCATAGACGTGCGTGATGCTGGTCAGGAAGCCCAGATCTTGCACTCCACTATTCCTGTATTTTCAGCAAGATAAAAGAACGGCTGGAGGAGGGGAGGGGGGAAATTTGGAGATTTTCTAACGAGTTTCGCGAATGACTCCTTGACAAAGCAGGGGGTTTCTATGTTCTAGGAACTGAACGATTGGAAGATCCTTCGGACGATTCTTTATAGAGACTTGGTAACTGTGTAAAAAAATGGTGTCATGTATCTGTGTCAATTTGAAGCGTAGCGAAGCATTCACTAACAATTACTTGGCCTGCCATAAAACTGTGTAACATATATTTTGAAGTCCCCTCGTGGAACAAAAATGGCTCTGAGCGCTATGGGACTTAACTGCTGAGGTCATCAGTCCCCGAGAACTTAGAACCACTTAAACCTAAGTAACCTAAGGACATCACACACATCCATGCCCGTGGCAGGATTCGAACCTGCGACCGTAGCGGTCACGCGTTTCCAGACTGTAGCGCCTAGAACCGCTCGGCCACATAGGCCGGCCACTCGTGGAACATCTGCGGCCTTTAGCATGGGTGGTGCAGTAGCATGGCATTTAATGATGTAACACAGCAAAACATAGAAACCAACATTCTTTTATAGACTGAACACTACAAGATGCGACAGTAAAACGATAATCATTTAATCAGTCGCTTGATAGAACTGAAAAAAGTTATTTAATTCTATACAGCATTGCATTCCCCTACTAGATACTTCTTCAGTTAGTTGGAGGATTGACTCTTTTCTTAGCTCGCCAACTGTGACTGCGCCTTTTTAAGCTACATTACGGTACTCTTCATTGCTGTAATCAACTAAGCCAGTTTGACATTCCGTTCAAAAGATTCTTTCGCTAGCAAATACAGCATGGGACAAAACACGATGAACGACATTTTCCCGCAATTACTATTGTTAATGCTACAATCACTGCACCGAATTCACTATGAAACCCCGGCCGCGGTGGCCGTGCGGTTACAGGCGCTACAGTCCGGAACCGCGGGACTGCTACGGTCGCAGGTTCGAACCCTGCCTCGGGCATGGACGTGTGTGATGTCCTTAGATTAGTTAGGTTTAAGTAGTTCTAAGTTCTAGGGGACTGATGACCTAAGATGTTAAGTCCCATAGTGCTCAGAGCCATTTTGAACCACTATGAAACATGTTAAAAAACATGTGCACTGTTTGGGTTAGCGCTGTAGATTTTTCGTGAAAACTTCGGGATAAAATCGTAACAAGCGATTCGTATTGATCCACACATACAAGTATTATAAAATGTGTGTGTGTATGTTTGTACTAATGTTCCACATCTCCTCTTGTAAAACAGGACCGATTCAACCGAACTTGGCGCTCATACCCCTTACTGTTAGGCAACAATCTCTCTGGTGGAAAGAACCTCCTACATGTCATATTTCAGGAGATACGACGCCATAAACAATGAACTACGCGAAAAACTGCCGTATCATGGATGACGTTTAAATTTATTTCTTCTTTTTTCAGACATTATCCACATACTCCGCTGAATGTACCTACAAAATTATATCATTGTATGAAGTCATAAACACTGAACTGCGTGAAGAAAAGGCACATCATGAGTGAAGTCTAAATACGTTATTTATTCTATACTACTAAGACACTCCTAGAGTCGAACCAACTTATGACACTTTGCGACGCTTTCGACAGGTTTCAACTGCGAAGCGCCAACAGAGGTGCACAGATTCAGCTTTAAACCTGCCCATGCTTGCCTGTTAGCCAGGCAGTCAAGCTGCCGCACGTTATCAGAACAACGGGCAGGCTACTTCACTCCCATGCAAGCCAACCTACGTCCAACGCAAGCAGGCCAAAAGGGTCTTGCTTACCTGCGCGTCTTACCGCTGTGATACGCTACGTAGCCGTTTCTGTAATCTTTGCACTTTCATTGTAATTTTATGTGTACGGCTCGGAAGTTGGTGAAAAGCCTTTTTTATCCGAATATCACGAGTGTCAATGAAGTACTTATTATTTTGGATCACTGTTGGACAGAAAGTGGAGAATTTTATTTGTCCATTTTCCTTTTCGGTGTATTTCTGGCATATTTATTTCTTTAGAGATGAACAATTTTCTCTGCAACTTCATCCACTTTCGACCAGTCCTCGTTATCGTCAATTCGAACTACCAACGAGTCATGTTTTCTGTAGTAAAGAGAACTGTCTCTGAAAGTCAAGATCCTTTGCACCTAACAACCTGAAGATGTCTGTTATACTGCAACGTCAATTACAGTTAGTTTTTGGAAGACTAGTTTCTGTAACCTTAGTGTGTTCCATCCAAATGCAACCCAGTTATACCAAGCTTAATTACTGTTTCTAGGGTGTATATCGCGAGTTCGCTAAATTCATCCAAAGTACCCAAAATAGTTCATTCTACATTTCCCAAATGCATTTTAGCAAACACGAAGTTCGTTTTTCATATTACGTTAATCCAAAACGTACGTGTATGAAAGAAGCTATCCTTTCGTACTAAGCTTTCTTCGCACTACATTGCATACCAACAAAATGTGGTTTTTAATATCAACTGAGCCATTTTCTTTCTTATTTTCAGCAATGTCTGCGCTAAATTTACAAACCTTATAAACTGTTAAATGGCCCCAAGTCCTCAAGTCCTTAGCACATTTCTACATTTTAATCAGTCTTTGTCCTCTTAAATATTTTTTTTTGGATTGAGGAACCTCATGCCGCGTGGACTGAGGCGCCATGTGACAGATTGCGCAGCCCCTCCCGTCGGAGGTTCGAGTCCTCCCTCGGGGATGGGAGTGCGTGTCCTTTAAGGTTCGTTTGTTCATTTTTCTGGTCCCCCGGTGTGATAAATGAGCTGCTGCGAATCTACCTATTCAAACATTCACCACGATAGTCACGTTGGAATGAAAACGCATCCTTTTGTCAGGTGCAGCAGGCTGAACGAGTCCGCGAGGCTTGCCAGCCTCGCGGAATCCCACGTTGGCCTCCCTTAGCCACTTACTTCAGCGCACGTGTAGTCTCGTGTATCTGTTGCGGCTATTTGAGCTGCTTCAGTGGTTTCGGCGGAGATAGGAGCAGACAGCTGGCAGGATAATTTGTACAGCTCTGAGAGCGAACGGCTGCACGTTAAAACAATAACCGTCTATTACACTACGATGAAGCGTTGCCATAGAGACGTGTACAAAATCGCGCTGTAGACACGTGAAGCATCTGTGCCCAGTGCACAGAAAGTGTCCGGATTAATTTCACCCCTCGTCTGCTCCAGGAGCACATGTAACCTTTCGTTTCTAATTCGAAACTAGCGAAATTAATACCTGGATGATGACGGGTTTGTCAGCTAGTATGTAATTTAATTATCAGTCTCTTTCATACAGTGGTTACAAAGAGTAGTATAATGCATAGAGAATAGATAAATCACGAATCTCGACCATCGCTGGTTGTAGCACACAGGATAGGCTAGCTATGAAATCGCATTGCCCCCATTTTTCATTACCTTTTGGAGCTGCCCATAGCTCTCACAGTTAGTCTACACTGTTTTTTTAGGGGTTTGCATTGCTTTCGACGCGAGTTATCCTCTGACTGGACGCTTCTAAAATTCTGAGTATATGTACAATTCATATGAGACGATATCTTTCATTATTTTGTAATTTGCATTTTAATACCGATTTTCGTTTGTATCCCGTCAATTTTTTTATTGTTTGACTTTGGCTTTTAGTAGTGCCCCGCAAGCGCTTCAGAATGACCCCCAAATCAGTGCCCTAGCTAGACGCGTTTACACGCTACACCACTTTATTGCCTTGCACAAAGATAGTTCGTAACAATCATGCGGATGCGCCTACACAGTGTGATGACGTCACAGGTAAAAGAAATATTGCCAGACAAACGCATGCATATATGACCTACGTCGTGGGTTCCACCACTGTTTACGCAATATCAGTTTCGTAGTTATCAGCGACTCAAATCTAACGGTATTTTTTCGCGCAAGGAAGTTAAGACCTCAAAAGATTTGTTTAAATGATGAAAACATTATTGAGAATGGTGGCAAGAAGTCTGATATTTCCCAGAATCGAAGTTCGATATACGAAGGATAGCCAAAATGTATTGCCTCCTATTTTTTCTCCTTTAATAAAGTATGTTACTCGAAAAACCTGCATTTCGCATTATTTCGCAAAGTGTCGTCTCCAGTCCACTGCAGTACTAACCTTTGCCTCAACTGAAGCCAATACTGCAGTCGCTTGCAAAGTGGCCAAAATCGATGGTCGTACTACAGAGAGTCCTGTGACAGAATTCTTTAATGCAGAATGTGAAACTACCATTCGCATGCACGAAAGATTGAAAAATTTGGACGGTGAGGCAAGAGTGGATATCACGAGTGTTGGACGATGGCTTAGTCGGTGTAACGAAACAGAGGGGCAAAGACCGTTGCCCGACGAAACGCGGAACTGAAGTCCCGTGACTACAGTGACTCCACGCAACAGTAAGAGAGTCGATGACGTCATTCGTGCTGACCACCGCGTGAGTGCAGATCGTCCGTGTCGCATTACCTCCTCCAACAGTAAAGGCACTGTGATTACAGTTAACGGAGACTGGGGCAGGTTTGCCCACTTTCTTTTCTTGATTTTTCTCCAGCTTGTATTTAAATATTTCCGTTATCATTTTTATGTGGAAGCATTGGTACATTGTTTCAGCACCTTTACAGCTAGTAATAATGGCGACTCACTGGTTTTCTATCCATAAAAAATGTTTAGTACAATAAGACCACCTGGGCCAACCTGTCTCAGCCATAGGGTAAATTAACCCAGCATTTAATTACTTATGGTACTGGTTATTTGACTGAAAATACACTCCTGGAAATGAAAAAAAGAACACATTGACACCGGTGTGTCAGACCCACCATACTTGCTCCGGACACTGCGAGAGGGCTGTACAAGCAATGATCACACGCACGACACAGCGGACACACCAGGAACCGCGGTGTTGGCCGTCGAATGGCGCTAGCTGCGCAGCATTTGTGCACCGCCGCCGTCAGTGTCAGCCAGTTTTCCGTGGCATACGGAGCTCCATCGCAGTCTTTAACACTGGTAGCATGCCGCGACAGCGTGGACGTGAACCGTATGTGCAGGTGACGGACTTTGAGCGAGGGCGTATAGTGGGCATGCGGGAGGCCGGGTGGACGTACCGCCGAATTGCTCAACACGTGGGGCGTGAGGTCTCCACAGTACATCGATGTTGTCGCCAGTGGTCGGCGGAAGGTGCACGTGCCCGTCGACCTGGGACCGGACCGCAGCGACGCACGGATGCACGCCAAGACCGTAGGATTCTATGCAGTGCCGTAGGGGACCGCACCGCCACTTCCCAGCAAATTAGGGACACTGTTGCTCCTGGGGTATCGGCGAGGACCATTCGCAACCGTCTCCATGAAGCTGGGCTACGGTCCCGCACACCGTTAGGCCGTCTTCCGCTCAGGCCCCAACATCGTGCAGCCCGCCTCCAGTGGTGTCGCGACAGGCGTGAATGGAGGGACGAATGGAGACGTGTCGTCTTCAGCGATGAGAGTCGCTTCTGCCTTGGTGCGAATGATGGTCGTATGCGTGTTTGGCGCCGTGCAGGTGAGCGCCACAATCAGGACTGCATACGACCGAGGCACACAGGGCCAACACCCGGCATCATGGTGTGGGGAGCGATCTCCTACACTGGCCGTACACCACTGGTGATCGTCGAGGGGACACTGAATAGTGCACGGTACATCCAAACTGTCATCGAACCCATCGTTCTACCATTCCTAGACCGGCAAGGGAACTTGCTATTCCAACATGACAATGCACGTCCGCATGTATCCCGTGCCACCCAACGTGCTCTAGAAGGTGTAAGTCAACTACCCTGGCCAGCAAGATCTCCGGATCTGTCCCCCATTGAGCATGTTAGGTACTGGATGAAGCGTCGTCTCACGCGGTCTGCACGTCCAGCACGAACGCTGGTCCAACTGAGGGGCCAGGTGGAAGTGGCATGGCAAGCCGTTCCACAGGACTACATCCAGCATCTCTACGATCGTCTCCATGGGAGAATAGCAGCCTGCATTGCTGCGAAAGGTGGATATACACTGTACTAGTGCCGACATTGTGCATGCTCTGTTGCCTGTGTCTATGTGCCTGTGGTTCTGTCAGTGTGATCATGTGATGTATCTGACCCCAGAAATGTGTCAATAAAGTTTCCCCTTCCTGGGACAATGAATTCACGGTGTTCTTATTTCAAGTTCCAGGAGTGTATATTGACCTTAATATTCAGTTCTTTATCTTCAATTCCTATGGATTTATGAAAAAATATAATCATAATTTGTGTTATCACTGTGAAATTTAAAATTTTCCCTGAGAATTAAATGTTCGAAGAGATTTCGAGATTGCAGCCGGTCGTCCTAAACTTCGGTTCAAGATATTTGAACTGGACACATGCCAGTCGTCTTCAGGTGAGCCATCGAAGACTAACGAGGACGTCCCCGCTGCGCCATATACAGCGCGCTGATAGTACTGCCACGTGTGATACGAGGACCCCACTGCCCCGCGGCAGCGCCATCGCTGGTGGAACTGCAAGGATCAGCTGCCTTCGACACAGCCGCTCACCGCACTCATCGCAGTATTCTGGCGTCTTCGTCTGGTGAAAATCTCGGAAATGACGGGATTACCCGCATTATCCAGTTGGTATCCCCTGTCACGATTCATTAGGTTTTCGGCGATGCGTATTTCAGCGAATTCTTTTATAATGAAGTCCCAAAAAGATGTTGCTGTGGCCAAAATTAGTGTTCCGTCATACTTCATTGAATTTCCGATGTCGATACAGCATTCCGCAAATGCAGACTTGCTGGGCTGTGGAAGGCGAGTGCAACGTTTATGTTCTGTGCAACGTTTTTCCACTATGCGTGTTGCTTCTCCTATATAGGCCATATCACACTGGCAATGTATTTTGTAAATTCCCGCTTTCCGCAGTAGCAAATTATCCTTCTCTGATACCAGCAGGTCAGAAATCAGAGATGGGGGCAGAAAATAACTATCATCTGAAAATTGCTGAAGATTCTGAACATATTGAAGGAAATATTTCCAACGAAGGGAAGAGAAGTTAGGGACTTTGCTGACGTGTTCTCCACTTCATCCACTTCCCAGTGCTTGGTTTCAGCTGAGAATGCCCTGTTAATTTGGCGGGTCGAGTATCCATTGACTCTAAGCACTGTGCTTAAATGTGCAAGGTCTTTAGGAAAAGTACCTGCATCCGACATTGTATGGTCCCTGTGTACAACACACTCATGGTTTGGGATGGGTGATGGTAACTTGAAGGGAGCAAGTACAAATCAGTGTGAGCAAGCTTACGGTAAACTGAATTTTCCATAGTGCTGTCACTCTTCCGTCTAGCCAAAACATCCGCTCACCGTGACTCTGTCTCATGAGTGACAATGCTATCAGCTCGCTATTTAAGGCGGAGCCGAGAACGTCTTCGTAAGTCTTCCATAGCCCACCTGAAGAGGACTGGCAGGCTTCCAGTTGAAATATCGTCAAGTGAAGTTTACGACGACCGGCTGCAATCCCGAAATCTTTTCTAACATGTGTTATCATTGTTACAATAACAATTTTACAGAAGAGTATGTCCAGAACTATTATCAGTCTTAGTCTGAAAGGCCGATAGTGTCATCACAATTCAAACATTCCTAAAATAATAATTTCGCATCATTATTAAGACACGAAAGATGTGCCTACTGCTTGCAACTTGTCAATTAAAGCGGTTCATCACCTGAACTGCTGTGAGAAAATGGTTTAAGACGCCGAAGACATAAGGCTCGCTCACCCTTATCCTCTTCATCTTGAAGAACTTTTGTAGCAAGGCCTATTTGCTTCCCGGGTTTCATTTGAAAAGTCTTATCATCTGATTTAGCTTGACTACAGGCACTTTTTTAGAAAATAGTTATTACACAAAATATCCGAATTTCCTTTTAAAGTGTTGTTTTCTTTCTTTCTGTGGAGGCTTCCTGTTGGCACTTTAACGCATGTTTCACTGGAGTATCTATTAGTATTGCTAACGTCTTTATCGTTTTCTTTATTTCTTCTTGGTTGCCATTTCTGAAACGGCGCGGGTGGTCAGCTGAAATGACGTTCAACTTAATGTGCGAGTCTTTGAGAGTATAAGCCTACCATTGTAAATCGAAGGCCAGTTTGAGCGATGAAACCACAGGCAACAGTATTAGTGTTATGTGCAACAACATTGGTGAAAATAAAAAAAAAAATATGTATAGAAATCAAAACTGCATACATGTTCCCCGCTTAAAAGCAATGCAAGATAGTGTTTACATATGTAAAAATTGCATTGGATATGACTTAGGTTTTGATTACGAATGTATCTATCAAATAAGGGTACTTACTTACATAAAGACAGGGCAAGTAGCCCACGTGGGCTGACGTGCCCGTATTTAAATGTGCCATTGTTCCCCGTCAACATATTGGAAATATTTTGTTCGTTAACAAAAACGTTTTAAACGTTTATCGCTGTAAACAGTGTCAAAATACATTAAAAAGTGGACTTTAATCTTTGTACTCACTTGTTTAGTAAGAGTGCTATCTTAGAGTACACAACGAACTATCTGAAGTAAAATTTACTTATACTAACAAGAAAACATACAATGCATGCCCATCATCACACGACAATTTAACTGCATTGACGTGTTTGTGGAGAAATGACGCTATTGTTGCCACCAACCTTCTTTATTGGTGGCGTATTATGACGGCAGTTGAACGAAGTAGTACCAATTGGCCATCGTTCCCGTCTGGCCAATGTGTCACCGTCCCCTTCTTCAACAAATAGGATACTCAAAAGATTATACAACTTGCGTACCAAGAATGTTAAGCAATCAGAAAGAAAGACGAGAGAAAAACAATTGCCTCTTAAGTCTAGCAACCTGGCACCATGAGACTTCCATTGTTCGGGCCGCTTAAGCACCCTCATTGTGGCATTGACCTTGAAAATGAGGAAGCCATGAAAACGTCCGTAGGAGACATTAGTTTTTGACTGACACTCGTACATTGTATTTAGCATCAATGTCACGATCTTTTAAGGTTAGGTTAGGTTAGGTTAGGTTAGTGTTTAACACCCCGTCGACAACGAGGTCGTTAGAGACGGAGCGCAAGCTCGGGTTAGGGAAGGATTGGGAAGGAAATCGGCCGTGCCCTTTCAAGGGAACCATCCCGGCATTTGCCTGAAACGATATAGGGAAATCACGGAAAACCTAAATCAGGGTGGCTGGAGACGGGATTGAACCGTCGTCCTCCCGAATGCGAGTCCAGTGTGCTACCACTGCGCCACCTCGTTCGGTGATCTTTTAAGGGGCTCCGGAAAGGCTCAAAATCATGAAAAGTTCCATCTTCACTTTTTTGCGTTTTCTGAATCTGCAGACTATTACCTTTTAATAGATATATAATTTATTCAATTCCGAAGACTACAGCTATTTTTAAATTTTTTTTGAAATGTGTTCTACATGGGCGTGACCCACTGTGGCGCTGTTAAACTGCTGTCAAATGGTGTTATTATTAACGTCCGTGTTCATCAGGTACATTTTACTGATGTGAGATAAAGTATGTGTTGTGGCTAAACCTATTTTCAGAGACTTAGCAGCACCTGAACTGTTGAAAAAGTGTATTCACGGAAAAACTCAAAACCCCAATGAAAGTGTAAATAGTGTGATATGGTCGAGAATCCCCAAGACTGTATTTGTTGGAATAGAAACACTTCACTTTGGTGTGTATGATGCTGTTGTGACTTTCAATGATGGCAACATTGTAAGGTGCAAGGTATTTAGAAATATGGGAATGAAGATAGGTTCTAACATGGTAAGAGCGATGCTTGCTTTAGACAAGGAACGCCTTCGGGCTGCAGAGAGGGCTGTAAAGAGTCTAGAAATACAAGCAAGAGTAAACAGGAGGAGGAACAAGAGGAAGCTGGAGGAGGAGTTTGCGGAGGATGAAGATAATCCATCCTATGGACCTAGAATGCACTAAGAAGTTAATCCAATCTTTGTCGCTCGATTCCCAAAACTTTTATTTTCTCATACTAATTACATGTTTTCTAAGGATCTTCCAAACATATTTGTTTCAAACTTTCAGTAAATGTTTCACAGTACCTTCTGCATAATTTAACACAGCCTTTTTCCAAAAAACTGTATATTTTTGAATATATAAATAAAAAATTGCAAAGAAATGTTGTGAATTTTCATTACAATTGAAAAAAAATCATCTTTAATAACTGAACTAAAATTTTGTAAAATTCCTGTGTTAAGTTGTAGCCCATATTCCAATAAATAATCTGTAAAAAGTTCAACCTCCTACCTCAAATACTTTGAGCGGAAATATGTAATTTATGAGCGTTATTTTAACATTGCAAGTATAGGGCGTTCCGGAGCCCCTTAAGGAGTACACGATTGATATTGAAACATCGATGGTTAAAATCTTAATTTTGTAAACATCGATAAGCATCGAACATGGCTCTATTGACGTACCTAAATCGATGTAGGAAAAAAAAATCCATAATTGGTTCGGATGCATGAAGAATTAATTGTATTACATTCCACGGGAACATTCAGAGAAAAAAATGCATGATTTGTTAGAAAGACGTGTGTTTCTGTAGGTGGGTTCAGTGACAACTGCTCTTATATAACCGCAGTCTACACTGACGGCATTGTGCCACCGCCCTGGCCAACCGCACGCTGGCCACTGTGGCGCTGCTGGAGACGATTTGTCCAGCACCGGCTGCGAAGGCGGGCGCGGTGACAGCGCACTGTGCACTGTTGCGTGTGACAGCCAGCAGGCCGGAAGCCCCCACCCAGTAAGCGAGCCACGTGACGGGCCCGCCCGGGGCACGAGGCCAGGGCCCCCGGAGCGGCGGCGCCGACATCACGTGCACGGCACGTGTCGTATCCGATCTAGCCGCAGTTTCAGCTCACTGGGCGGTCTCTCCGCACCGGCGCTACCGCCTGAACACAAATGGCTTGCCACGTAACAGCAAAGGCCTCCAAGTTGGGTGACTCAGCTGTCCCTACAATGTCGTTTTATGCAACCCGCAGTGTTAAATCTGGGCTTCAAAAATCTCTCGCTCGCTACGCCTAAACTATTACTTGTACAGAAAATAAATAATGAACAGGACCTTTCTGTATGAAGTGTAATATACTAAAATTTTGTTCTGGGATGCATCTCGCTGGAGACCGTAGTATTCGAGTTATTCAAGAAGAGCTTACGGGTGTGACCTTTAGAACCTCCACTTCCACAATCATCCCTCATCAGTCAGGATTCCTTTGATATTATTTTTGCAACGCCCTTCTAACGGTGTACAAAAATTTCCGCCTACACGAACAATTCCCGATATTTGACCTAATTTCGTATCTATCGATATGGCTACTACGCCACCAGCATAGCTATTCTGTTATTGTTGTGGTCTTCTGTCCGGAGACTGGTTTGATGCAGCTCTCCGTCCTATTCTATCCTGTGCAAGCTTCTGCATCTCCAGATAACTACTGCAACCAACATTCTTCTGAATCTGCTTATTGCATTCGTCATTTACCTTCATCTACGAGTTTGACCCCTACGCTCCCTGCAATACTAAATTCGTGATCCCCTGATGTCCCAGAATATGCCCCGTCAACTGATCCCTTGGTCTAGTCAGGTTTGGCCAGAGATTCCTTCTCTCGTCAGTTCTATTCAGTACCTCATCATTAGCTACATAGTCTACGTATCTAATCTTCAGCATTCTTCTACACCAACACATTTCAAAAGTCTCTATTGTCTTCTTATCTAAACTGTTAATCGTCCACATTTCCCTTCCAAACATTGCTACACTGCAAACAAGTACCTTCAGAAAAGAGCTCCTAACAATTACACAGTATCCGAAAGAATCAAATTTCTCTTCCTCAGAAACGCTTTTCTTACCATTGCCGGTCTACATGGCTCTGAGCAGTATGCGACTTAACCTCTGAGGTCGTTGGTCGCCTAGAACATAGGACTAATTGAACCTAACTAACCTAAGGACATTACACACATCCATTCCCGAGGCAGGATTCGAATCTGCGATCGTAGCGGTCGCTCGGTTCCAGACTGTAGCGTCTAGAACCGCACGGTCGCTGCGGCCGGCCCGGTCTACATTTTATATCCTCTCTACTTAGGCCATCATCGTTATTTTGCTGCCCAAATATCAAAACTCATCCACTACTCTAAGTGCCTCATTTCCTAAACTAATTCAGCATCACCTGATCTAATACGACTACATTCCATTATCCTCGTCTCGCTTTTGTTGATGTTCAACTTATATCCTCCTTTCAAGACCCTGGACAATTCCGTTTAACTGTTCTCCCAAGTCCTTTGCTATCTCTGACAGATTTAGAACATCATTGGCAAATCTAAAAGTTGCTATTTCTTCTACATGTACTTTAATTCCCACACCTAAATTTTCTTTGGTTTCCTTCAGTGCTTGCTCAATGTAGAGATTGAATAATATTGGGGATAGGTTACAACCTTGTGTGACTCAGTTCTCAACCACTGCTTCCCTTTAATTCGCCTCGAATGTTGTAACTGTCCTTCGGTTTCTGTGCAAGTTGTAAATAGCGTTTATCTCCCTGTGTTTAACCCCTGCTATCTTCATCTCCTTCATTTCCTACCTTTTTTTTTTCAATTTCTTCATCTTCAATCTAAAGCAGTTCGTAACCAATACATAGTTGTCAGAGTCCACATCTACACCTGGAAATACCTTAAAATTTAAAATATTGTTCCTAAATCTCTTCATTATATAACCAACCTGAAACCTTCCGGTCTCTTACCAGTCGGCTTCCTATTTGATTCCTTTCACCTAGTCCATATTCACCTACTATTGTTCTTTCTCTACCTTATTCTGCCATCTAATTCCAGTCCACCATCAGAATTAAATTTTCGTCTTCCTTAACTGTCTGAATCATTTGTTTTATCTCTCCAGACACTTCTTCAATCTCTTCATCATCTGTGAGCTAGTTGGCTTACAAACGTGTAATATTGTCGTGTGTGTTGGCTTTGGGTCTATCTTGGCTACAATAATGCGTTCACTATGAGGTTCATAACAGCTTACCAGCATTCCTCTTTCCTTATTCATTATTAAACCGACTCCTGCATTATCCGTATTTGATTTTGTATTTATAACCCTGTATTCACCTGACTAGATATCCTGTTCCTCCTGCCAGTGAACTTCAGTAATTCCCTTTATTTCTAACTTCACTTCTTAAATTTTCTAACATACCTGTGCGATTAAGGTAACATTCCACCCTCCGATCCACAGAACGCCAGTATTGTTCCTCCTTATAAAGACCCCCTCCTGAGCAATTGCCGTCCGGAGATTCTAGAACTAATTACGTTGACAACTCGATCCAACCTTAACCCTTACAAACACAGTAGTTTCATATTCTGAAGCCCTGACCAATACAACAACGATATTTTTCATTTTATGTCGTAAAAATTCACAAAACTATTAGATAAAATTTATTCAGACGTCAGATTTGCAATTTGTAAGTGCTCGAATAATCCGGTGTCATAATAAGGCCAGTCAATGAAAACCGATAAAGGTCGAATGTGGGGAATAATTCTTGCAGTCGCAAATTTTTGTACAGTGGCAGGGAGGAATCGCATAAACAACACACTATAAATCCTGATCGGTGGGAGGTGAGTACGAGTTCATTTGAAAGACACATTTGCAAGCTATTCTTGAACGGCTCGATAACTACGGTGTGCAGCGAAAACATAGCCCGGTAAAAAATTTAATTACGTTAAATTTCTTAAAAGAAGGTCCTGTTCTTTTTTTTCTGTAGGACTTGAAGTTTCAGCATGGCGAGCGAAAGAATATGAAAATCTCGCACGTGGTTCTTAAAGACCAGCTATAACATTGCGGGCTGCATAAAACGATATCGGTAAGGGCCGCTGAATTACGCTGTATACAAAACAATGGAAAACAAAATCGAGGATTTGCTAAATGACGATTAGTTTACATCTAGGAAAGGTAAATGTAACAAAGGCATAGTACCCTTATTCACTATGTACATCGAAGAAGCAGGTGCAGAAATGAAAGAAAAGTTCTAAAGTCCAGTTGAAATACAGGGCGAAAGTATTTCTATGCTAAGATTTCTATCTTCAGATATATTGAGGAAGAACTGGAGGAACTATTGAATGGAATCATATGTTCTAATGAGCGCGCATTATGGGTCTAAAGTAAACTGAAGGAACACGAAAGTAAAGAGGAGCAGCAAAACTTAGTTGACATACTTGATTCCAGAATTGGTGATCACGATAAATACGAAGTGATGCAGTTTTGCGAATTTTGAAGCAAAATGACACGTGACGGTCGAAGCAAGGAGGAAACGCGTAGCAGACAATGTAGGCGAAGTGGGCATTCCTGGATAATAGATATCCATTTTTATCGAACAACAGTGTTAATTTATGGAAGAAATTTTTGAGACCGTCCGTGTGGAGCACAGCTTTGTACCTTTGGCAATAATGGACTGTACCAAAACTGGATAAAAGAAAATCGAAGCGTTTGAATATTCCATTATAAACGGATGTTGAAAATCAGAACTGCTAAAAGAAGAAATGCTAAGGCGGAAAAAAATGACAAGAAGAAGGAAGGGGATGATAGGCTGTATGTTAATACATTAAAAAATAACTTCAAAAGTACTTGAGGGAGCTGCAGAGGGCAAACACTGTTGGGAAAGATAGAGATTGCAACAAATCCAGCAAATAATGGAGGACGTAGGTTGCAAATGCTACTCTGAAATGAACAGGTTGGTACAGGAGAGCCAATCGCTGTGGGACGCATGAAACAAGTCAAAAGAATGATCAGTTATAATAAAACGAGACCGACGCTACCAGGGCAATGGAGCATTACGAGTCCGAAGTCTCAGTGCCCGTATTCCTACTGTTTACACGTCATTAAACTGCTACTGTTGCCAATGGTGCACCCTAAAAGTAAATTTTCACAGCCGATAAGAAACGTACAGAGAACGTTTAATAAGACTGCATTTAGTGGAATTGATCGTTTGTCGCAAATGACCAGCACTGTTGGGTGTCGAGTATTGGCAGTGTTTGTGCTAAAGACCCAGTGTATTGTGTTTGTTGTCCTAATTATTTAGTTATTTCTGTATAGATCCATTCCCCTCGCAAAATTTGACTGTTACGGCATCTGCGTCAATATGTGTAAGGTAAGAGGAAGAAAAATGCTGTGGCACAAATGATAGTATGTAACTTACACAAAAATTGGCATCTGCCGGTGAAAACTGACGCTCATAAAGCCATTGAGGTCGACGACTTCCCAGGAAGGACCCCTACCCTCTAGCGATTCTCTGTGCAGGACCGATGATGATATGCAGTCACAGCAGGTACTCGAAGCAAGGCTCGTAGCCCTCCAAGTTTAGCTACGGGAGAAGATGTGACAGAAGCGGCCGCAGTCGACTCGTTTATTTCAGAAACCTCCTAAGACCACTTTGTGATAGTTCCGGGCAACAAAAGAAAACGTTCTATAGTTGATAATAAAACACTGTTTGGCTTCAAAAAATGGAAGTAGTAGTTAACATGCTTTCGAACTAGATATTGCCTGCAATCTAATTACATTAATTTTCCTTTATTGTTTATAAAAAAATATAATTACTTTGGTTAACGGGTTTCTCTAATAAAGCAAGTGTTTTCCTGAAAACAGAAAATATATATTTTGAAATCTAAATAACTAATTTTGGTGTTTTATTCAGTTTTGAAAAGAAAACCACAAAGCTATAAGCGATCGTTAAAGGTTCATTTATTTGAGCGTGAAGTTTCAATTGCAACAGCATTAAAGCGATCTTGGCCTTTGTTTTAACCGTACCATACGTCCTTTACTTCTGTTCATGATTGTAAACGTGTGTCTCAACTGCTGGTTACATATAATCCACAACAATAATTCGAAGTTTTATTGTTTGCTTCATCGTCAATTAGTAAACCGCATTTACGTGGGTAGTGACACATAATTTCATCATGAACAATTTTCGTTGGCACCATTTTACTTTTACCCTTCTTATAACGTTTCGTCTGTAATTGTCTTCATTAATAACTTTACGTTTCTTTTCTGCTTGAGGCTCATCCTCACCACTTCTACGAGACACTGTAAAGAAACTGTAAAACAGAATAAGATGAGAACTACACAAGTTATTATAACACCACTAGTTTAACCTACACACAACTCATCGATGATTGTTCAAAAATGATGACAAAAGACACAGGCAGAGCAAGTGGTCAACAGTGCACGTTGATACGGAAGTGAAACTAACGGCAGAAACATGCTATGTGGTATCACTTGACGGGTTTCTGCACTAAAGTCAAACTCTGAGCTGTATAATAGCTCATAAAACGCAATGACAGCTGACGGGTTTCTGCACTAAAATGCGTGTTTACACTGCCAGTTAACGATTCTGTGAAAACACCATTTTGTGACAAAATGTCCGTTTCGGGTATTTGCAATAAACGATTCAATCCCTGCAACAAAGGCTATAGCAATGTGTAAGGGTGGGCGATGTGGGCAACGGGGAACGATGCAAGAACTTGTGTCTAGCTGGTTTGATAAATTTTAGCTGGCCTTTTCATGTTTCACAATTCTTTTATCTGTAAGAAATCCAAACTGCATCATTGTTCATATCCCATGCAATAATGCACATCTGACTAAAACTGGTTGCGCGGGACATTTTCTTCTGCCGGAGGAAGAAAAGTCAATGACATCTTCAGTGACACCGTACCTACTAAACCACAGTAGTCAAGTAGAGATTCAGCGCTTACATATGCTAAGAACAAGAAAGCCACTGATGGACCTTCTGAGCTTGTACTCATTACTCCTCACCAACCGTGGTGGTGTTTTAGTAAGGCATTGACTAGACTGGTGATAGGTCACGGCCGATTTCCGTCATATCATTTCCCCCTACCAAAACTTGTTCTCCAATGACCTTTTCATCATCCTAACTTTAAGCTCTAATCTTCGTTCCATTCTTTATTTTTTGTTCATCTCCAAGCCAGACTCGGTATTCAGTATTTTCATATTATTCCTAATTTCACTTTCTTTGATGTTACTGAAGCGGCGTTATGAACATCATCTATTTCACGCCGTGGGAAAAATATAAATACCGCATTTCTTACCTGATCATTCCGTTCACCGTGGCTATAACTGTTGAACCATCAGCAAACTTTCAGCAGTTTCCATACCTCCCACGTGTTTCGGTTGTGTAAGCGGCAATTCATCTTTGCAGATCACTGTCCTTCGGTGACTCCACACCTATCTAAACAGTACATTCTCACGTTCTTTAGCATAATTGCCTGATACTAACCTGTCTGCGGGTGACACATTTAATCTGCTTCTCCCAGATTACAAATACACAAATAATTTTTATTTGGGTATACTAATTTTGAGAACTGTTCCACTACTTCGTATCTCACAAGCGTATAGTTTCTTGTTTCTAGTTTTCTCGCAGCGTACTTGCAATCCTGTTACTTAATTTTTAATTCAGTAATTAATAAACTTACTCCTTAAATGAAAAAAATATGCGACTTTTGAGTTTAACATAAGTTAAGAAAAAACAAAATCAACGCAGTTAGACGACAAAATACTCCCGTAAAAACGGTTGTTGAGTATCTGTTGTTGCCAACTCTCTTAGAAGCTACATTAATGCCAGAATGTGTAACGAATGTTAGCACTTTACGTACGAGGAACGCTGAGGAATGTGTATTACCCACACCCCAATCTGACACACGGAGACAGTCTGTAATGATACGGATGGTCTTATTGTGGCTAACTGTGCATCCTATGGACACAGCGAAATTCTGCAGGGTGTTAAAGAAAAGGGTTCCATATTTCGAGAAGACAAGAATTGCCAGTGGACATGGAATCTTAAGTGAATGCGTCAAGAACTACGAGCACTTTTCCATCTTCGCTGCTGTGAAATACGTCTCCCCTGCTGCAAGCTCTTTGCTTTACATATTTTGGGAAGTGACAGTATGGATCAAAACAAACAAAAAAAAAATTCAAAGAACTTGGACTCTAAATCGCATACCTTAAGACGTATGAACCGTTGCTCACGTTCGCTATTGTGCAAAGCATCTCTTCTACTGAAAAAGTGCGCATAGCTCTAACACTATGCATTTTAGAGGCCATATTTACAGGACCTTTCTAGGCTTATATTCCATACTAACACATCTATAAATACAGAAAGAAGAAAGCTTCCAACAGTAGCGACGATGGACAAGAGCTCATAGGTTTTAAGGTACAAATTTTAGAGCCCACGTTACTGGACATTTTTGTCTTATTTTCGTCCATACTGCCACGTCTTAAAATATGGAATACATTTTTTAGCACACCGCATAAGTTTGGGTACGAATAGTATTAACCCATCGCAGTGTATATTACAATTACAATTCAGTGCCCATTTTCAGTATCTGTAATACTGTGATCCATGGTAAATGTATAAGTTAACCGCAGGAGACATCAGGCCCTTTGAAACGTAAATTGTAGGCACAAGGCACATTAGCTGCATGCTAGTATCACTCATTTCCTAACCCCTTGGAGTCGTAGTATTCCGGTTAGAGATCATTCGAATGAGTTATAGTTGAAATGGGAAATCCGCAGCCGTAGATGAGGTCACTAACGCACGCGTGTTCGGTGGCGCTCGACTCATAGGTACACCGGTTCGAATCCTGGTGGCGGATGAAGTTTTCACTGCCAGTATTTGGCCCGTAATGGGAGTAGAGTTGGTAGCGTAAAGTTTCTGGTCATCAATCTTTGTGCCAATGTCCTGGTTTATGTTACAAACCTCTCCACGATGAAATGAGCTCTTGTGACACACTTGATCGTGCTCCGACCGTCGTATGGGGGCGTTGAACTCGGCGTCCCCCTCAGTGCCGTCTGAGAATACTAGGCTGTATGTGTAGGCCTACCAGCTTCGGGTTCCACCCTCTCTTCTGGCATCATCGTGCTACACTCCATTACACACAGATCAGTTACACTCACCCAGACTTTACAAATAGACGTGCGTCACAAGTATTACGTATCCTAAAGGAAGAGGGCCAACGTGGGCGGAGGAAGAACACGCTCTACGACAACGGGCTAAACCCTCCCCGTGGGACAGGCCAGCCAACATTGCCATAAGACGTTTATCTTTTTACACTGCTTAATCTCGTTACTTAGAATGTTCCGTTATTCACTACTATATTTGTTGTCATTACATTACCGTAGGGATTTCTGGAGAGAAAAGCGACTGCTCGCGCGTGGTACGACTTTCTGGAACACAATTTACACTGAAATCGAATGCCTGTCCTGTTTCGTCACAAGAGTCAAATGGTCAAATGGCTCTGAGCACTATGGGACTCAACATCTTAGGTCATAAGTCCCCTAGAACTTAGAACTACTTAAACCTAACTAACCTAAGGACATCACACACACCCATGCCCGAGGCAGGATTCGAACCTGCGACCGTAGCAGTCCCGCGGTTCCGGACTGCAGCGCCAGAACCGCTAGACCACCGCGGCCAGCCACAAGAGTCAACTACAAAAATTTTTTGCAGTTTCTTTATGAAATGCAATTACGCGCATCGTACCATTCACGATTGCCATTAAGGTCAAACTCTAGATCTGGTATACATGAAAGTGTTATTTAACTATCTCTGCCATTATACGAGAATAGCCCTTTCTGAACGGAAAAGTGTTATACGTGGAACACCCTGCGGGACACAAAAAGTAATTACGACCAGGTAGTTACAATCCGGATTACACATTTCCAATCCAATTGCTAGCAGTATTATTTACTCTGCCATCACTAAAATAGCGCTGTTAAAGTTCCGTCAACTGACCTCGTTCAGTACCATTCAATTTTTTCATTAGTAAATGTACTGACCAAGGCACTTTAAAAGCAGACAACATATTGCAAAGTGGAACTCTTATTGCCTGTGATTCCATAAAAAGTGATGGATGTTTTGCCTGTATTATCAGAGATATTAAATTAAATGCGGCATGTATTACAATGCATGAAAAGAAAGATTCTTAAGCATTAAACGAATTTGATATAGTAATTTCAAAGTCTTAAAAACATTTGGACTTATCAGAAATTGTGGGCAGTGCTGTGTAAATGGTGTACAGAATAAGATTCGGAAATGCATCATCATTGGTTTTAAAGTCCTAACAACCTATATCGAAGGCATCAGATTCAGCCACACGTATGTAGTGGGCTAAAATGGTTCAAATGGCTCTCAGCACTGTGGGACTTAACATCTGAGGTCATCAGTCCCCTAGAACGTAGAACTACTTAAACCTAACTAACCTAAGGACATCACACACATCCATGCCCGAGGCCGGATTCGAACCTGCGACCATAGCAGTCGCGCGGTTCCGGACTGGGGCGCCTAGAACCGCTCGGCCACCAGATCTAATGGAGATTGCTACCTCTTTCACTGTGTCGCAAACTGTGACTCGTCTTGGCATTTGCTACAAGAGAAAGCGGAAGCATTATATATAATGGGTGTACCGCAACCTCGTGTCTGTGGAATGTTAATCCAATTCGTTAGCGAAGAATCTTTCTGAAGGTGCCCGTATCGACAGCGTACCGTCGATGAACAAACACATGCCCGTGAGCGGTCATCACGTGCTGCGGCTCGACCGGAAACAAAAGACGTAACTATGGATCTAGTTCCGGAGACAGATCTCAGAAACAGAGAGGGCACCGCCATGCCCATTGTGCAGCCAGCAGACGTACACATGGAGCTGCCGACGGCGGTATGGAGCTCGCCTGCGACCTGGCATTAGCTCCCTCACCATCGGAACGTAGCCGAGTCTGCAGCGCCATCCCGCCCAGGTCCCCAAGCATCGTCTAGGGCTATATGGAAGGCTAACCAGAATTAGCTACAGGCAATAAAGTTCTCAGATCCGGACAAGTCCCCACAGTGTGGAAGGACGCCGAGATCGTCGTATTTCCGAAGCCTGAGGAAGATGCGCAGTCTCCAAACAAAGAACTGAAGGACAGTAAGCCTACTTCTTGCTCTGTTTTTTCTTTGAAGGACTATATCCAATTCGTCTCCAGAGACAGAAAGACAGGTAAAGGCTCCTCCCAGACTATTAGTTCGGTTTCCGACGCGGGAGCTAGCCACCGGCTCCGACGCCTAGGAGAAACAGACAATAGTTAGTTCTGCAAGGCGTCCCTTGTCACATTTCAAGTTACTGCGGAGGTGCTTATAAAGGCAGAGGACTGAATGTATACTCGTTGTCTCTTTCCCCCTGGCGTTCCCCAGGGCTCTGTACTCGGCCCGCTGTTGTTCACGCTTTACACAGCAGACCTCCCTCAGGACGAACGAGTGAAAGTTGTCTCACGTGCTGACGACACTAGTGCGTTTACGCGCAGTATGAACGAAGACGTGATGCGCCTGGCCAATGCGACACGCAGCCTACAACCTCGCCGAGTGGGTAAGAAAGTGGTGACTCTCACACAATGCCTCTAAAATCCACTGCATCATTGTTATTCGTAGGATGGTGCCGAATGCAAGTAATGGTGTGGGGCGAACGCGTTGGATAGTGCGGTATAGGCCACTACTTTTGGGTCACCACGTCCTCCAGGTCAGAGGAATGGCATTCGGAAGAACTAGGGTAGTTTACCGCCTCTTAAACCCCATATCTTCTCTTCGTTGTCACCTATGACTCACCCTATACAGAACTACACTTTTGTTAGTACTGGAATACGCTGCTGTCGTGCGGGCCAACACGGCAGAATGGAACCTACGATTGCTGCAGACAGTGCCAAACCGTGCCGTAAAGCGTGCTCTGAAACTATCCTTTTTGGTATTCTACGAAAGCGATTCACGAAACGGCCTGAAGGCCGCCCCTCGAGGAACGCTTCACACAGCAGCATGACAGTTCCAAGAAACAGCTTTCCAAACCAGGTATGCAAAATTTAGCGCTCTGTACCACAAGTTCCATCTGCGGAAGACAATGACCTGCTGAAGTGTGAGATGACGACGCCAATGACAAACAAAAAATGCCTTTCACATATGTTATGCTTGATGTAGTCACGATCGGAGCAACAGCGCTACGCGCTTGGTCTCCGCCCACACCAGGAGCTTCAGCAGTTCTGGTTACGCTGGCCGGCAGCTACCGGAAATAGGTCGATGATACGACCTTCTCTGCGATCTCTGGACGACATATCACAAGACTTCAGAGTCCTATGGTGCCTCATAGCCTGAACCAGTGAAAAATTTACAAGTATTGGAAAGACGACACTTTTTTAAACATTTAGTCAGTCGTCAGTCTTCCGATTAGTATGATGCGGCCCACCACGAATTCCTTTCCTGTTCCAAACTTTTCATCTCAGACAAGCAACTGTAACCTACTTTCTCTATTATTTGGTGAATGTATTCCAATTTATGCTTTCCTCTACAGCTTTTACCCTCTACAGCTTCCTCTAGCACCATGGAAGTTATCCTGTGACGTCCTAACAGATGTCCTAACATCCTGTACCTTGTTCTTGTCAGTGTTTACCATAAATTTTCTTACTCGCCGATTCTCAGGAAATCCTCCTCATGCCATGTACTTTTCAGCACAAATCAAATGTTTCCAATCTCTTATGTACTTGTTTTCCGCAGTCCATGTTTCATTACCGTGCAACTCTGTGCTCCAAACGTACACTCAGAAATTTCATCCTCACATTAAGGCCTATGTTCGATACTAGTAGATTTCTCTTTGCCTGGAATGCCCTATTTGCAAGTGCTACTCTAATTTTTATATCCTTCTTTCTCAGTCCACTACTTTGTTGACTAGATAGCATAATTCCTTAACCTCGTCTATTTCCTTATCACCAATTTTGCTATTCATTTTCTCACTATTCTCATTTCTGCTACTTCTCATTACTTTCGTCAGTCTTCCACCTATCCATATTCGGTACTCATTGCTATTTATTCCAGTCAACAGATCCTATAATTCTACTCATTCATCAATGAATCTCATCAATTATATCCTTTTATTTCGAATTTGAGTCCCACTCTTTAACTTTCCTTTTGTTTCCGTCATTGGTTATTCGGTGTATGGATTGAACAGTAACGGTGAAGGACTAATACCTGTCTTACAACCTTTTCAATTCGAGCACTTCGTTCTTGCTCCTTACTGACATTTTTCCCTTTTGGTTCTTGTACGTGTTGTATAACACCCGTGTTTCCCTACTGCTTACCCCTATGTTTTCTCATAATTTCAAACATGTGACACAATTTTACTTTGCTGAACGCTTTCTCCAGTTCGACAAATCCTGCAAACGTGTCTTAATTTTTCTTCAGTCGTGCTTCCATTATCGACCGCAGCGTCAGAGCCGCCTCTCTGGGGCCTTTACCTTTCCTAGTAATGCCAAACAGATCGCCATCCAACATATCCTCAATTTTCTTTTCGATTCTTCTGTATGTTATTATTGTCAGTATATGGATTTATGCGTTGTTAAGAACTGTGTATTAATTCTCGCACTTTTCGGCATTTGCACTCTTAGGAAATCTGTGAAGAATGTTTTTGCGAGAGCCAGATGATATACCGCCTGTGTCATACATTCTATACACCAACGTGAATAACCGTTTTGTTGCCACTTTTCCAATTATTTAGATATTTTGATACAGTGTTATATATTCCTTTTGCGTTATTTGATCTCAATTTCCGTAAAGCTCTTTCAAATTTTGATTCTAATGTGGGATCCTCTATTTCTTCCTTATCGCCTCCTGTTTCTTCTTCTATCACATCATCAGACAAATACTCCCCCTCTTAGAGGCCTTCAGTGTGCACTTCTCATTTATCCGGTCTCTCCTCTGCATTTCACAGTGGAATTCTCATTGTACTCTTACTGTTACCACCCTTGCTTTTAATTGCACCGAAGTTTGTTTTGACTTGTCTAGATGTTGAGTCAGTGCTTCCGAGTCATTTCCTTTTTGGAATTCTTCATATACTTCCTGCTGCGATTTCGCCTTAGCTTCCCTGCACTTCCTATTTATTCTATTCTCAAGTGTCTTTTATTTCTGTATTCCTGAAGTTTCCTGAACGTTCTTGTACTTCTTTCTTTCGTCGATCAGGTGAAGCATTTCTTTTGTCATCCATGGTTTCCTTGTGATTACCTTCCTTACACCCATTTTTTTCTTTCCAACTCCCATGATTTCCCATTTTAGAGATATCGATTCCTCTTCATTTGAAATACGTGCAGCGCAGTTCATTATCGTAGTATCTATAGCCTCAGAGAACTTTAACTGTATGTCTTCATTAATAATTACAAAACTCAAAAGAGACAAAAATGTTTAAACGTGACAAAAGCCATAGTTAAGTTTCGACGTAGGAACTAACACCAAACATTGACTTAATAAGACCATAGTGCTCTCAGTGATCGTGTATAGCTGTACAACTTTGAGAATAGCCTCAGGAACTCAACTAAAGAGTCTTCAGTTAATCCAAAATAAAGTCTCAAGTGAGAACTGAAATCTCCACCATGGGAAAACACAAGAGCCATCTACGAAGTTACACAAATGGAACTGGTGAAAACAATCACCCGTGATACAACCAGTAAACGGATCCCCAAAATTACAGACCAATATCCCTAACAACGGTATGCTCCAGAATCCTTGAAAATATTCTCAGTTCGAATATAAAAAGTTTCCTTGAGGCGACGAAGCTTATGTCAACGAATCAGTATAGTTTCAGAAAGCATCGCCCGTGCGAAACTCATACGATATGCTGCAAACTATGGACGAAGGATAACTGACAGATTCTACATTTCTAGATTTCCAGAATGGGTTTGACGCGTTGCTCCACTGCACGCTTTTAGAGAAGGTATGAACGTGTGGAACAGATTCACACGTATGTCAGTGGCTCGAAGACTTCTTATGTAATAGAAGCCAGTATGTTGTCATCGATGGAAAGTGTTCATCAGAGAAAAGGGTATCCTCAGGAGTGCCCCAGGTGATATGTCTGCGTAATAGGAAGAAACCAACGAGCAAAGTCCGAAAACAATTTATTGGACTGTTCAATTAACCAAAACAAATTCTTCAAGTATAACACCAACACAAAACAGTGATCCGCCTTCGAATCACAACTACATACAAGAATAATATAGAAAACAACTGAAATAATTTCCTAATAGTCTCCGCCAGAGACTTCTCCGATATACCGAGCCTAATCCAGAGATCAGCGAGAAGATCCAAGCCGGGCTGCCGGGGCGGCAGCTATCCACGTCTGCTGGCGGTCGATGAACTGCCGATGCGTGGCCGAGCGCCGGCCTTTATAGCGCTTCGGCGGATGAGTACCTCGGAACTATTTTCCATCACATGGTTTGACGCGTGAAAATAGTTCTGGGATCTGCAGCGACCTCTTCCTTATGTTTATGTGGGCCGGTAGTGGTCCCTGGTGGCCGCTGGTGTCTTTCCTGCGGTGTTGTTGTTGAGGTTATTGCTGTGGCCGTTCATCTATACTACCTGTCGGTTGTGTAGTGCTTCGGTGTGCCTGCAAGGCGGGAAACCCGCGGCTGCAGGCTGTCAGTTTGGTTGCTGATACTCTAGGCGCTATGATGTCTGGTGGAGAAGGCCATAGCACCAAGGAAGAGGGATAAGACCAGTATTATTCTTTACATACACAAATGATTTGGCGGGTAGGGTGGGTAGCAGTCTACAGCTGTTTGCTGGTGATGCTGTCACGTACGGTAAGGTGTCGATGTTGAGTGTCTGATGGAGGATACAATATGACGTAGAATTAATTTTTATTTGGTGTGATGAATGGCAGCTATATCTAAGTATAGAAAAGTATAAGTTTAAATGGAAGAGTTGGAAAAACAAACTAGTAATGTTGCGATACAGTATTACTAGTGTCCCTATTGATACAGTTAGTCGTTTAAATATGTGAGCGTAACGTTGCAGAGCGATATGAAACGGAGCGCGATTGTCAGGATTGTCGTAGGGAAAGCGAATGCTCGACTTCGGTGCCTTAGAAGAATTGTAGGAAAAGGTGATTCGCCTGTAAAGCAGACCACATACAAGACTCTAGTGCGATATGTTCAGGAGTGTTGCTCGCGTGTTTGTGATCCATACCAGATCGGATGAAAGGGAGACATCGAGCAATGTATTTGCCATATAATGCTATATACACGGTGTTTCAAGAATGACCGGTATATTTGAAACGGTAATAAAAACTAAACGAGCAGCGATAGAAATACACCGTTTGTTGCAATATACTTGGGACAACAGTACATTTTCAGGCAGACAAACTTTCGAAATTACAGTAGTTACAATTGTCAACAACAGATGGCGCTGCGGTCTGGGAAACTCTATAGTACGATATTTTCTACCCGAAACCTTTGACAACGTGTCTGGCGGAATGGCTTCACATGCAGATGAGATGTACTGCTTCAGCTGTTCAATTGTTTCTGGATTCTGGTGGTACACCTGGTCTTTCAAGTGTCCCCACAGAAAGAAGTCACAGGGGTTCATGTCTGGCGAATAGGGAGGCCAATCCACGCCGCCTCCTGTATGTTTCGGATAGCCCAAAGCAATCACACGATCATCGAAATATTCATTCAGGAAATTAAAGACGTCGGCCGTGCGATGTGGCCGGGCACCATCTTGCATAAACCACGAGGTGTTCGCAGTGTCGTCTAAGGCAGTTTGTACCGCCACAAATTCACGAAGAATGTCCAGATAGCGTGATGCAGTAATCGTTTCGGATCCGAAAAATGGGCCAATGATTCCATTGGAAGAAATGGCGGCCCAGACCAGTACTTTTTGAGGATGCAGGGACGATGGGACTGCAACATGGGGCTTTTCGGTTCCCCATATGTGCCAGTTCTGTTTATTGACGAAGCCGTCCAGGTAAAAATAAGCTTCGTCAGTAAACCAAATGCTGCCCACATGCATATCGCCGTCATCAATCCTGTGCACTATATCGTTAGCGAATGTCTCTCGTGCAGCAATGGTAGCGGCGCTGAGGGGTTGCCGCGTTTATGAGACGATACGTGGACGTTGGCGTCATTTGGACTGCAGCTGCAACACGGCGAACGGAAACCCGAGGCCGCTGTTGGATCACCTGCTGCACTAGCTGCGCGTTGCCCTCTGTGGTTGCCGTACATGGTCGCCCTACCTTTCCAGCACGTTCATCCGTCACGTTCCCAGTTCGTTGAAATTTTTCAAACAGATCCTTTATTGTATCGCTTTTCGGTTCTTTGGTTACATTAAACCTCCGTTGAAAACTTCGTCTTGTTACAACAACACTGTGTTCTAGGCGGTGGAATTCCAACACCAGAAAAATCCTCTGTTCTAAGGAATAAACCATGTTGTCTACAGCACACGTTGTGAACAGCACACGCTTACAGCAGAAAGACGACGTACAGAATGGCGCACCCACAGACTGCGTTGTCTTCTATATCTTTCACATCACTTGCAGCGCCATCTGTTGTTGAAAATTGTAACTACTGTAATTTCGAAAGTTTGTCCGCCTGAAATGTACTGTTGTCCCAAGCATATTGCAACAAACGGTGTATTTCTATCGCTGCTCGTTTAGTTTTTATTGCCGTTTCAAATATACCGGTCATTTTTGAAACACCCTGTATTTGCCATATAATGCTATATATTTGCTAATGGTAAGTCAGAACAACGCCCATGTGTTACGTAAATACCTCGGGAACTCAAACGGGAATCTCTGGAGGGAAGGCAACATCCTTTTCAAAGAACACTGTTGAAAAAATTTAGAGAACTGGTATTTGAAGCTGATTGCTGAACGATTCTACTGACTCCGAAATACGGTGCGTGCAAGGACCACCGAGGTAAGACACGAGAAATTGGGGCTCACAGACGGTCGTTTCTCTCTCCGTATGTTTGCGAGTAGAACAGTAAAGGAAATCACTCACAGAAGCACGGGTAACCTTCACCACGCTCTGTACGGTGGCTTTCGGAGAATATATGTAGATGTAGAACTTAATGAAGGTTTACTTTCACAAGGGCTTTCCTGTCATTGGAAACAAGTCGCCAGGCGCAGAACGTCTAAGGTCAGGGCCCCGTGGATAATAGCTGCCGCTTCCATCTCCTGAGCACAGTTTGCATCATACAAGAAGTTTGACTTCAACACACAGGTGACCAGATCTAAAGTTTTCCTGTTTTACCTGTTTTGCAGCACTAACTATCGCCCAGGAAAGTGAATCACAGGTTTTATTCAGAGAGTGACGATATCATTGCAAATTCTGGTGCAAGTGATAGAAACTGTGAACTGCACCACAAACTAGGGGAATAGAAACGACTGGGTGAATAGAAACACTGGGGTGAAACGAAACAGTTGGGAAAATAGTAAGGAAACTTACAAATGTTCCATGCTATCTTATCGGAAAACGAGTGGGATTATCATTCAAAGATTTGTTTGTGTGGGTTAATAGTGAACCGATCTAACAGAGAAATTACGAATTTCAATGTTGGTGACATAGTAAAATGACGTATCGTTCACTCTGTGTTAAACATCGAATGTGATGCTGAAATTTCATGTTTGGAACTTTATCTCTGAAGATGAATCTAAACTGTGCTGTTTTAATTCAGATACATTCAAAAAGAATTGGCGATTCCATTGAGTAATGAAAACATCTGCCTCATTTGTGTTCCGGACAACTGAAAATGCTTGGTTGTCCTTTCGTAATTTTTGGGTTGAACAGAAACAGTAATCGTCAGTGTTTCTTCGGAAGAAGACCAAGAATTTGATATTCATGTAGAACAACCTAACACCACCCTCAACACAGAAGATTACGATGTGACTGAAGTATATGGAAAAACAAAGCAGTCATTTAGAGTGTATGCATGCAGAAGTTGTTATTTAAAGGCAAAATTTTCTTTGGTGTTTTATTAAAAAAGCGTAGAGACATTTGTTAGTCGAAGAGATGTTGCTCGAAAACTATTCGTTAATTCTGGGTTAATACTTTCAAAACATCATTTTTATATATGAAGTTAATGATTAAATTATTAATAAAAAACCAAGCTTATTAGTTTAAGTTAGTAATTAGAGATATAATGATTTTTTCTTGGGAAGAGACTAAAAAAACGATAATTGATGCAATATTTTTAGTTTTTACATCGAACGAAACATTTTTAACTACATAAATTTTGTCTCTTATTCTCTTAGATCCATCATAGATTTTGTGAAGGTAGGAATAGTTATTATGTACTCTAATTACGTTTTCACTGCTGGCGCTGCTGCTTCTATTATTTCATTTGTTTAAAATGCCGCAGTTAGGACCATTTCTCTCATTAGTCTATTTGAATCCAATTTGCTGCAGTACATTATACGTAATTAACAAACATAATTAACATACATTACTTTCATAAGCTCGAGAGCTGTATAAACTCATCACCAAATAAATCACCTTCCGAACAATGCTAACAATTTTTTCAAACAGGTCTCTGCACTTCCATTGCGGCTGTTTCTAAACTCACCTATTGGTGAAGTGCAATGAGCAGTGCCTCCTTTTTTTACGAATTTTATTTCCTTAAAGGATTTCCATAAGTTTCTATACTTTGATAGTGGAGTTTCTTCTGATTTCTTGGGGAAATACAAACAACTATATTCGTGCAAATTTTTCTGACAGACAGCTGACGCCTTCATTCTTCGAAGAGACGTTGTCTCAAAGGCATAACGGGGATCTGAGCTGGTGAATCCAGTACTTCCATTCGGTTTCCCTCGGAGTACGATAGTGTGTCTGTCGGTTAGTTAATGAAGACGTCATCCTGATACTGTAATGTACTAGTTACATACTGTCTTCTGAGTGTAAGAAGCTTGTCACTGCCAAGGTATTTCCACTATCGTATATTTTGTTGTTTCTATCTACAAAATGCCCAAAACAGGTAAATGGTCCCACAAATAAAGGCACTACCCGGTAAAAAATTTTCACTGGCCACATAACATATTTTTCAAGGCTTTTTAGAACACTTCAAATGCTCAACCTGAGATTCACGTCATATAGACTGAGTCATCAGTCCACAAAAAGTTCCTCGTCTGCGAAGATTCCCTGCACGTGATTCCAGGCAACAGAACTTTAGCTGATATACGGAACAGTTCAGATGGAGCGCCAATGAGGTTGCTAGGAAGGTACTGTCGCAACCGATCTAGGATTAAATATTTACAAAGGAGCACGAGAAGCTGCTACTGACGTGTGATATTAATATTGTTTTAAAAGTTTTCATTCATCATTGGTAACGCTGTGGAGGCTCAGAAATTAGCGAGTGCTTCGTTTAAATGAGCTTTCAGAAGGTTCTGTTGAACAGTGGCTTCCCACTACGTTAAACATTTGGCAATCAGTCTTATTCAGAAGAGACTCCTTACAACTTATCTACAAAATTTCGTTATGGCCCTTCCTCTGTCAGAGTTGAATTCCTTCAAGGATAACCTAAATCAGTCTTTCTTTTCGCTTTCGCAATGATATGCGGAACTTTTTTCAAAAGCATAGAAATGTGACTTTCAATTTGGAATCAAAATTTATTTATAAATAAGATCTTTCATGGAAACTGAAAAACAGTCTCTTGCCAATTCGTGTACACAAATGCAGAAATACTTCAACCCAGGAAATATGAAATCTTCTGACAATACCTCGCAAAACGAGACAAAACTTGGATACATTTGGATGGGCCCAACTAAGCAGCTACCAACTATCGGAGTATCCCAACGAGAAGTGAAACCAACAAAAATATCTTTGCTTACGCTGGAGACGTCACCGCCATTTCCTCAGAGTATGAAAGAGCATTTAGTGCTTTGCCGTAAGTCGTCGTTGAAGGAAGGAAGAAGTACCAAAAATTCTACATGGTTCTTCACCATGGCAATGCTGTCTTGCACGCAGCTCGTCAAAACATAAAAACGTCTTTGGACAGCGATTTTCATTACCTCACTATGCTGTTGAATCTTTCCGGATCCCTGTTTTTGAAGTACCAATAGGCGGTGGAAAAATGCGTCCATAAATGTTTTGAACGTTGATTTCTACCAAAATGTCGTTCCTTCATTGTCTTTGTAAATCCTTAAAAGTGGCCCTCGTATCCTGCAGCAAGAGGGCAGAACTTGTATACTGCAGTCAATTTTATCGACATTTTATTTTAATCTACCCTGGTTTTCCACCCTGCAAATATTTCTCTGCTTATTTGCAGGAACAAGCTAGGTTAAAAAGCTTGAAACTTTTCCCCTTCATACTATCAGTAGGAATGCAATTGATATTTTGGGTTAATGTAATCGGCGTTTTGGACGATTCTTCAGACTATGGCAGATGAAGGCAAAGGTAGGCCTAAGGTGACAAGAGTGGTGGGGAAGGGGACAAGATGACGTCATAATACCCTGCCCTCTCCTCCAGATCTCCCCACTTACCCTGTACAACCCTCTCCTAGGCCATGTCACTTTCTTGGAAATATGCCAGTGAGACTGCATCTAAGCAAACGAAACATATTGTCCGCCCCCAATCTCAACCAACTGTGTTATCACAGGCGTCTAGACTATGTACCAGTTGGCCGCCATATCATTCTCTGTAACCCATTTGGCGGTAAAATCCAGCCGTCGTTCGCTCCTTTTACCAAAGTAAAATATGAGTTCAAAGAAACTAAAAATTGACTGTACTGTTTGCCAAAATACGTAGTAATTTGTTCTACAACAGTACAAAACTGCCGTGGGTCACTTTATTGGTGCTATTCTATAATTTACAGGTTGAGATACACATCACATCAAAACACGATGGTGGATAGATCTTTGTACCAAAGCATAACAGTGCTTTACAGAAACTTGAAATTGACTACATGATTTACAAAAATACACAAGGGACTGCTCTACAACAGTATAAAATACTAATTTACATGCAGTACTGGTACAACTTATAGGGTAATTCATCTGTGACAGCGAAACCTGACAGTGGTTTTATTTTTACGCCCACTTGGTGCAAAGCACAATTCACCATCGAATTAAGAACTAGAATATTATTTGAAGATCTAGATTATTTGTGTTATTTACCGACATATGTAAAGATGTTGGTATTAACGTACACTTAGTGTCCAAAATCCGACTGGTTCTATCTTTGTATTCCCTTGCTGCAAGGCAAAATAGACTCTCAAATTAAGAGACATAAAGTTACTTACAATTCTTAATTGTCTGTACTATTCTTCAAAAACTCATCTTAGTTTGACTGCACCACCTGCAAGAGTCTCATGACCAGTGTGCAATACATGAAGAGAATGGAACCTCCCTCCCTGGTATTTGAACCTGTACAACATTGGATACAGCACCTGTACAGCACTTCTTGTAGCTCAGAGCACTCACAAATTTTAATTTGGCCACTTACTTCCTGCACTGTAATACTGTTAACACATTCCACATAATCTTCGGTGCACATTGTCACTCTTCCCTTTATTCCTTCTGAAGCTCCATATATAACTCTAAGTTTACCACTTTAGCAAACGAATGGTGGTTAAAAGTAATTGTTCCACCACTATTAAACTCTGCAAAATGGCTTTTCCGTTGCTAGATGCAGAATGCCATGATCACGACATTTAGACATAAGCCAACCATTTTTTAAGCAGATCTAAATAGGAATGGAGATTTATAAGCAGATTTTTTGTGTCTCCTCTAACCTAGCAAATGTCCTTGGATCCACAGTTTCCTGTGAGTACTCCCCCGTTTGGCTTCTTTCCTTTGGTCTATTCAGTAAACGCTGATATTCGCTATTCTCCAGTTGTATCTACGTTTTTCGATATTCTGTGCATAAAGTAACTTGTATATCATTTTTCGATACCTGAAATGCCTTTGCCTTTATTCAGTAGCAGACTCTATACTTCCTTTGTGGCAATTTTTTCAAAAAAGACCTGTGTAATAAAAAACATTATTTATAGAAAACAATTACAAATCAGCAATATCTCTGTTTGATGCTTTTGTAGTGAACAATTTCCTGGATTATGAAAAACATGTTTGTCCTGCTTTAACACTATGGTTATGTATAATACAATATTTGTAGGAAGCCTACATTGACAAATTCCATATAATTTAAAGAGAAGCAATTAAAACTATCGGTAGACAAAACATAGTTTATAATCTTCTCTGTCCCAAGTGTAAGAAAAGTTTACTTGATTATCAGTCAACTTTAATGTATTTAATGGACTAACTTCCCCCTCCCCTCCCTTACCAGTAGCAAAATTGCAGTAAAGTATTAAATACAACTAAACTATGATTGTATAATCTGTCCCATAGTTCACACCACATAGAAGCGATTTTCACAAAGTACAGTTGAGCACATTGTAAATGCTGTTTGTTGTTATTTAACACATTTAGATGGTCTTCAACAGGGCCAAATACATCATCCATTCTCTAGATAACTAATAATAGCTTTAACCAAGGAAGAAGTGTAAGTGTAGACACATATCAGGGACACTTCGATAAGATGGTTATCAGTATAATTATTACTTCAAAATGGCTCTGAGCACTATGCGACTTAACTTCTGAGGTCATCAGTCACCTAGAACTTAGAACTAATTAAACCTAACTAACCTAAGGACATCACACACATCCATGCCTGAGGCAGGATTCGAACCTGCGGTCATAGCGGACGCTTGGCTCCAGACTATAGGGCCTAGAACCGTACGGCCACTCTGGCCGGCAATATATTTGTTACTCCTCGGCTTATAATTTCACATATAAAATTGGTAGGTATCTTTACTTTGCAATTACAGTTCATTCACACTGAACTGTATGTTTCAACTGTATTTTTCCTTCTACATAATCACGCAGCTGTTTCCTTGCTGTCTTTCTTGCACACAGAAATCATGTTTTGAAGTTAGGTAATCAAATATCTTTATTTTATTTATAAATCCCGCGAAACTCTTGCGTTATATCCGAGTAGGACAAGGAAGGAGGAGGAATAAATACAGTGGGAGAGACTGTGGGGTGATAATGAAAAGTTTTTCCCTATTGTGTGTTTCTTTCCAGTAATTTTGTGTACTGTCTAGTTCCCAATATTTATCTGGTCGGTTCCTCCCAACTGCTTATTGTATAATGGTGCTTCGTACATGTGGAAGTTTTCTTGAAAAGTACGGAAGTGTCAGGTTTTGCTTAGCTTTGTGATGTTCATATATTTTATATTACTCTTGGCCTATGATATTCCTTTTTAAAGTGGCCAGCAAATGTTAAACGGTTTCTCCTGTATCTTCTTCACCTGGCAGGTATCACAGTCCCTGCAATTGAGCTGATACATACTATATGGTTGCTATGTGTCAGTTTTTAGTTTTATGTGTGAGGTGTGTTTCCATATTGAATTATTCCTGTTGTTGGCAGTGTCTGTGCCAGTATTTAAATATATTACTTATTCCACATGTACCATAAGTTTATTTTGGTAGACCGTTAAATGCACTTTTACTGTCAGTGTGCTCCTTATATGAATAGGTGTGGTTTTTTTGTTTGATTTATCTTTTATGTCTTTATTTCGATTTTATGTTTCTCTGCTAGCGTTTTTGTAACCATTTTAACCCTCCAGAAGGCACATTATTATAAAATATACATGCTTTACATTCAATTATTGCACCACCATTGCATTGCATTGTTGATACTTACTGACAACGTTCAAATGGATCCAGTTTCTTTGTTTAGCATTCTGGTAGTTTTCTGAATTGTAAGTAAAGAGATGTTGAATGTTGTAAAAAGTACAACGCGCGCCTGCTCATGTGAGTGTTCCAAACTGTGTTTTAGGAGTCAATATGTATGGTTAAGTGTAATAAAAATTTAACTATACATATTAGCTATTTTTAATTTTTTATTCAATATATATATTAGCTTTTGCAGCACAGACTTATTTCTTCTTAAAATATAGATGTACTGAATTTTCCAATGTGCGCCTGCTCACAAGACAACAGTAAGTTGGAGGTTAACCCTCCAGCAGGTTTTTATGCCTTATCAATGCCTTGAAATTGAGCTACTCCACCAGGCTTGCCTTTACTTAAAAATGTCCATGTCGTAAATTTGACGAAGCACACCTGCTAGTGCGACAACTCAAAGTGCACTTGCTGTAAGATTAATGAACTGTTATTTAGAGGCTAGCTCTTTTTTGAAATCAGAAGTGTGTAGGACAATATTACTGAGTCTGTTTAGAATGTATCTGACTCCAACTCGTTTGTGACTCCGTGGATGGTTAGAGGCTACGTTTATTATTGTGTCTACTTTTTTGAGTTTGATATACACGACAAACTTGTGCTTGTGATTGTCTTTTCCTACGGTTACGAATAAAACCAAACGAGTATTGCGACAAAAATAAAAATTTATTTGTAGTTGCGAGGATACATTGAAAATACGTTATACAATTGCGAAGCAACAATGGACTACATAGCCACACAAATGTAAAATTTACGTTTGATATTATTGACATTAAACAGAAACATGATACTTTCAAATTCACTCTGCAATCCTTGAACGTTTAATTTGGTGCTATACTGGCAGTTATGCTACACGCTACTGGATCCATTTAAAGCTGAGTGATAGGTTAGATGTAACGAGTGGAATGTGTGGTAAGAATAATGATTTCCCTTTATTCTTATTGTTAATAGTACCGCTTCTGTACTGTTGTTTAAAACCTTTTTATGAGGACTTACATGGAACACGGAGATAATTTAGAAATTATGTTGTATAGTTTAAGTTTTGGTCATTTTTGTTGCTCCTGTCAGTAGATTTAATACTTTTTCTTCCCTTAATATTATATTCTGGCTTTGCTAAGTTGCTTGTTAATGTACGTTATTTTCTTTGTTGTTGTTGAGATGGTTTGCGTTCACAACCAGAGTTTGTTCACATAGTCTCTCTCTATAATCTGATACACTTTTCGATGAGTTGTATGTATTCAATTGTTTTCACAACCCAGTTGTTCAAATAATTTTTTCTGGAGTCCAGATCAATGTAGCATGTTCCATTTCCGAGCTGTATTCTAGAACATTCAAGAATATTCTTGCATATTCGAAAATATTACAGAATATTCGTAAAAGTTTTCGAACAGTACAGAACATTCTCGAATTTCCCCTCACCTCCTTGAGAAATATTTTGATGCGAAAAAGACTACTTCTTGGTGACCAGCGCGATGTGATGGTGACCGTTTCACACACTCATATCTCCACAACACAGCGAATATAATGCACAGCGGGAGAAATAGGGTGGGACCAAACACAAAAACCAGTGACTGTCGGAGGACTCTCGGACCGTCAGAATCATCCACACACCCTTGATTATTCCAACAAACTCGTTTTCGCTACTCCACCAACAAAGACAGACTCTAAAACTTTTATCCGTTGTGGATAAGGATCACTGTGACTGTGATGAATAAAGGTTCCTCGAAATTACTGCAACCAGTTGCTTTTGGTTTTGTTCTTCAATTTTTATTATCTCGTTCCGGTTTCTAGCTGCCTAGCGATTCACCATCGGGTGGTACATATTTATCGATTGTCTGAAGCAGTGTGAGAGTTATGTAACTGTGGCAAGATGTGTAAACAAAACATGTAAGCACTGACTGTATCGAGAGTTATTCACATAATGAGATCGATTTTGTTGCTTTACTTACAGTTATTAGTATTCGTGGGTTTGCTGTCGGAGTCGGAGTACACAGTATTCTGGAGAACTCTGTTGTTCTGGGGAAGTAGCGTGAACCCCATATACGAACGTGTGCCGACTTTAGGGATCATAACAATAGATTTAAACAAGGCGGGCCGCGCATATTTAAGAACAACGGCCACTAGGAATGAAATGGAATGAAAAAAGTAACTTCTTGATAATGTATAAACTCACAGTAATTACACAGTGGCAGACGTCACTTTGGGTCCACCCCATCAAGATGAGAAACGCACTAACGTTCCTGCGAACTTTTAACAAACTCCAGCGAGATTCTCGTCTGGGTCGGAGATTTTCTCCGCTCAGGGACTGGGTGTTGTGCTGTCATAATCATCATTTCATCCTCATTCGGCGCGCAGGTCGTCGAATGTAGTGAGACTCGCACCAAGGCGGCCGGACCTGCCCCGCAAGGGGCCTCCTGGCCAATGACGCCAAACTCTCATTTCCATTTCTATTTACCTAGTTTACAATACATCTGGTAAATACAGGCGAGTCTTGATTGTTTGCTTGATACAGTACAGGTTGCATTCAGTCCTACGAAAGTAAGATGTGTAAATGCTTACTTAGCTCATCAGTGACTTCCTTGACAATTTCCAATATGTAAGGAAAGTCAGTCGTCTAGACAAAAATTTTGTTGGGTCCTTACACCATTTGGTAATGTAAGTGATATCACTACCGGTTTCGAAATCTTGAGTTATAGTCAGATGATCTGAATACGCTACATAGAAAATCATCAAAAAGATTTTTGTACTCTTACCTAAATGCTGTACACATCTTTTTGAGTTGTTACTAAGCATTGCTTTGAATACTGTCTGTTCAAAACTTCATAAGGTCTATATTGACTGCGACATTTATTTCGTATGGAAGCGTGAGTGACAGCTGTGTTTCTCAAAATAATTTTCCAGTGGTCAAGGGATGTGATAAAAAGTCGACAACAATTAGGTAGTAAGGAAACACAGAAATTCTTTCGATCCAGACGAAGCTATCAAAATCAAGCCCAATTAAATTATGAAACCATTAAGAACACATTGGTCACTATAAAGCCGGCCGGCCGATGTGGCTGAGCGGTTCTAGCTGCTACAGTCTGGAACCGCGAGACCGCTACGGTCGCAGGTTCGAATCCAGTCTCGGGCATGGATGTGTGTGATGTACTTAGGTTAGTTAGGTTTAAGTCGTTCTAAGTTCTAGGGGACTGATGACCTAAGAAGATAAGTCCGATAGTGCTCAGAGCCATTTGAACCATTTGAACTACAAAGGCTTCGCGCCTCCGGAAAGATTTTATAAGCAAATATAGCAATCACGATTGTCTCCAAAATACAGAAATATGCTTCAGGAAATACTTTTCCGATTCCTTTGTAAGTTTCCATGAAGAGTTAGAACTATTAAATATTGAGTTGGGCGTATTATTACGAGAAGGAACTACCACTTGACATACCGTAAAAGGAAACCAATAGAACTAAGATATTAGAATTGCGCGGTGTGATGAGAACGCTACGAATGGAAGCTTTTTGGTTAGTGCAGCCATCACAATTTCTGCAACTGCGCTTTATGCTAGTTCTCAAATGAAACCAGTGGTTTTACGGCTTCGTGGCAGTTCAGCGCGGAAATAACGCGGCTCCTGTTTGTCTCTGCTGCGATTAATCGGCGTCGAAACAGCGTCGTGATGAGGTCGCCGGGGCATGAATGATGCAGCAGGTAGTTGTCGGCGGCGCAGCGGAGCGCCGGCCAGATGCAGCGGGTGGCGCCACGATGTCAGTTCCGCCAGAGTGGCAGGACGCCCTCCCCCCTCCCCCCATCCCCCTCCCCGCCCATTTGTAAACACTGAGTAGCCCGCTGTCACCTGTACTGTTCGCAGAGCCAAGTACAGCCCGAACAAATTAGTAGCGTACTAGGAATGGCGAGGAGTCGTTTTTTAACCACTCGCGTTGCAGCATGACCGGGCAGTCTGTCTTCTTTCCACAGCAGGCATTGAAATCAAATGTAATGTCGTTAAGAATCTTTGGTACTTTGTGCGAATGGCGAATAACGAACACTTATTTTAACTACACACACACACTTGCGACGAAATGATTGTGGTGAATATGAAATTAGCCGAATCACGTACCTGGTGATTCAGCTGTCCAATACCGATATCGTTTTATGCAACCCGCAACTCTACATCTGGACTTCAAAAACCACGCGCGATATTTTCATACACTCCCGCTCGATAAGTGCTACCTCTTAGTCCTATAGAAAAAATAAACAGGACCTCTTTATAGAAAATGTAATATAGTTTAATTTTTCACTGCGGTAAATATTCGCTAGAGGCCGTAGTTCTCGAATTTTTCAAAAGTAACCATCAAAATACACCCCCACACCGACGATGTATCCCAACCGGTCAGGGTTTCTAGTACGTTGTTCATGGCACTCTCTCTTACCACTCTTCAAAAATTTGCTACAGCACGACATAGTTACCATATTCGAACATTTTGGCCTTGATTGACTGGCCTTATTACGCCACTGGCTTGGTAGTCACTTACACACGGTAAAATTGACATATCTGCAAATTTTACCTAACAGTATTGTGAATCTGAACAAGATAAACGAGTTACATCGTTGTATTTGTAAGGCCTTCCTACTATGAAATTAGTGTGATTGTAAGGATAAAAATTGATTCGAATTGTTAACGGAGCTAGTGATAGCGTAGCGTTCACAAAAGTCGTTTTCCTTTCATTATTCTGAAGGCACGTTTGAATTAATAATGTTAACAAAATAGTCGAGTATGCTGCCGAAAAAAGAGTCCGAAAAATGTCAACTATCGGGAATAGTTCGTGCAGCATAAAATTTTTGTAGAGTGTTAGGACAGAGTGCCACGAACAATACACTAAAAATCCTGTCGTGATGGGTGGAGGTACGTTCTAACATGACTTTTGTACATTTTTCTTGAATAATTCAGAAACCGTTGCCTTCAGCGAAAAAGTATTCCATTACAAAATTCAACTATATTAACGTCCTGCTCATTTTATCTATACAACTAATAGTTAGCGCAAAGCGAGCGAGAGAACATAAAAGCCTCGCTCGTGGTTTTTGAAGATCAGATACTGAATTGTGGACTGCATAAAACAATATCGGCAGGGCAGCTGAATCACAATGTAAGGATATATTTGAGGAAAGATGTCAATATAATTCAGTTTTAGGACATCATGTGCCGGCCGGAGTGGCCGAGCGGTTCTAGGCGCTACAGTCTGGAACCGCACGTCCGCTGCGGTCGCAGGTTCGAATCCTGCCTCAGGGATGGATGTGTGTGATGCCCTTAGGTTAGTTAGGTTTAAGTAGTTCCAAGTTCTATGGGACTGATGACCACAGCAGTTAAATCCCATAGTGCTCAGAGCCATTTGAACCATTTGACATCATAAAATTATCAATCTCGAGGAGGTGGCGAAATGTTAAGAAAATTTGTAATCCAAAAGAACAAAACTTTAAACTTTGTTTATTAAGGGAAGGAAGCACAAAAGGTTTATATCAATGAAGAATGCATATTTTAAAGGAAAGCAGATCTGAGCATAAAAAGAAATTGGCAAAAGGAGAGTGTGGAAGATGGCTTTGCATAGGTAGAGCACTTGAAAATGTGGTAAAACATAAGTAAATAATACAGAACAGGGTCGCCAAACATGGAACACAGAAATTGTAAAAATTAATTAAAAAACAACATTTGAAGAAGGGAACTCAGAGTGTTACAAGACAGTGGTGGGGTAAACACATTAACGGTGCAAGAAAGTGAATACAGGATACTGAGGGAACTAAGGAGGTGAAATGTAAACAAGACGAAAGTCCATATGGCTCTGAGCACTATGGGACTTAACATCTGAGGTCATCAGTCGTCTAGAACTTAGAAGTACTTAATACTAACTAACCTAAGGACATCACACACATCCATGACCGAGGCAGGATTCGAACTTGCGACTGTAGCGGGCGCGCGGTTCCAGACTGAAGTGCCTAGAACCGCTCGGCCACAGCGGCCGACTGACGAAAGTTCACTCTGGAATATGTTGCTCGCATAGATGTTGTCAATAAACAGCCATGGAACATTCACTGGTCAAACGGTGGCCCATTTTCATATCCAGTGACTTGTTATTGAGCAGAACTGCAGAAGATGGGCAACGGAAAATCCGAACGCACATGAACCTGTACCTCTTCAGTCTGTATAAGTGACTGTTTGCTGCGGGCATCGTTTATCGTAGGGCGGCTTCTTCTTCTTCTTCTTCTTCTTCTTTTTTTTGTGCAAGTCGACGCTCGTCCACACAAGGCACAGCCAGTGAAGCGGCTGCTCTGGAGTCATTTCGGAAATACCAGAATTTTCAGTCATCGGTTCCCTAGAGTTTGGCCGTCCAGATCACCTCATCTTAATTCGAATCACTTCTGGCTGTGGTGTGATCTGACAGACGTTGTGTTCATTGATTCAGTTACTAACATAGCTGAACTGAAGGCACGCATTGCTCAAAGCATTCTGAACGTTAAATTTATTTGTTCCATGACGTTTCTCCCTGCGTCAATAATACAGTGTTCAATTTTGACATCATTACGAGGATTGGGTCTCTTCCTACAGCGTTTTAAAGCAGAAAATTAAATTATGCAGTTCCTAATCCATAACAACACGTGACTCAATATAGCTTTAGCAACACTAGGAAATATAAAGTCAGTGGTATTTGTTGTTATAAATTACAAAAGTATAAGTATCCATCAAAAACTGAAAGACAGTTAGATTGAAAATTAGTCACAGAGTAGTAAGAAGAAAAACGCATAGCGCGTGGTGGTGATCTTCAACATAAACTGTGCCGCACAGTTTTAACACGAAAAGTTTTAAATATGTTCAAATACTGTAGTAAATGCAAACGCGTGACAGAGAATTGGATTATAACAGCAGTGCACTCTATGGACATAAAACTAAAGTCGCAATATCACTTGGGTGTAAGCTCACTATTGACAGCACATACACTCCTGGAAATTGAAATAAGAACACCGTGAATTCATTGTCCCAGGAAGGGGAAACTTTATTGACACATTCCTGGGTCAGATACATCACATGATCACACTGACAGAACCACAGGCACATAGACACAGGCAACAGAGCATGCACAATGTCGGCACTAGTACAGTGTATATCCACCTTTCGCAGCAATGCAGGCTGCTATTCGCCCATGGAGACGATCGTAGAGATGCTGGATGTAGTCCTGTGGAACGGCTTGCCATGCCATTTCCACCTGGCGCCTCAGTTGGACCAGCGTTCGTGCTGGACGTGCAGACCGCGTGAGACGACGCTTCATCCAGTCCCAAACATGCTCAATGGGGGACGGATCCGGAGATCTTGCTGGCCAGGGTAGTTGACTTAGACCTTCTAGAGCACGTTGGGTGGCACGGCATACATACGGACGTGCATTGTCCTGTTGGAACAGCAAGTTTCTCTTGCCGGTCTAGGAATGGTAGAACGATGGGTTCGATGACGGTTTGGATGTACCGTGCACTATTCAGTGTCCCCTCGACGATCACCAGTGGTGTACGGCCAGTGTAGGAGATCGCTCCCCACACCATGATGCCGGGTGTTGGCCCTGTGTGCCTCGGTCGTATGCAGTCCTGATTGTGGCGCTCACCTGCACGGCGCCAAACACGCATACGACCATCATTGGCACCAAGGCAGAAGTGACTCTCATCGCTGAAGACGACACGTCTCCATTCGTCCCTCCATTCAGGCCTGTCGCGACACCACTGGAGGCGGGCTGCACGATGTTGGGGCGTGAGCGGAAGACGGCCTAACGGTGTGCGGGACCGTAGCCCAGCTTCATGGAGACGGTTGCGAATGGTCCTCGCCGATACCCCAGGGGCAACAGTGTCCCTAATTTGCTGGGAAGTGGCGGTGCGGTCCCCTACGGCACTGCGTAGGATCCTACGGTCTTGGCGTGCATCCGTGCGTCGCTGCGGTCCGGTCCCAGGTCGACGGGCACGTGCACCTTCCGCCGACCACTGGCGACAACATCGATGTACTGTGGAGACCTCACGCCCCACGTGTTGAGCAATTCGGCGGTACGTCCACCCGGCCTCCCGCATGCCCACTATACGCCCTCGCTCAAAGTCCGTCAACTGCACATACGGTTCACGTCCACGCTGTCGCGGCATGCTACCAGTGTTAAGACTGCGATGGAGCTCCGTATGCCACGGCAAACTGGCTGACACTGACGGCGGCGGTGCACAAATGCTGCGCAGCTAGCGCCATTCGACGGCCAACACCGCGGTTCCTGGTGTGTCCGCTGTGCCGTGCGTGTGATCATTGCTTGTACAGCCCTCTCGCAGTGTCCGGAGCAAGTATGGTGGGTCTGACACACCGGTGTCAATGTGTTATTTTTTCCATTTCCAGGAGTGTAAAATACGCGCAAAGATAGAGAAGAGTAAGCATAACAGTAGAACCAGCTGTAAATAATGCGCAGAACTGGTTCCGGAAAGTAAGATCGTATATTACAAGAAACGTAAACTCAGCAGTAATCACAAACGTCTTTTGTGGCAATAACTCATTGTCTTTACATTCTGCGGTTTACCTTTTGTTCAGAAATCATAAGCGCACATCTCAATCATTCTGACAGCTGAAAAAAATTGAACACGATTCATGTCCTTATCAAATGTGTTTACCTCGAACAACTTACGAAGTGCCCAATGTGGACATTCTTTGTCCATTTACAGATCATTTAGGGAAAAGTGACTGCACAGGTCTCAGGCTAGTGCCTGCATTTGACGTAATATCTCTCACATCTAATCAGTGATCCTCACAGCAATTTGCTCCATTCGTGCAACTATTACGTCGGTCAGGCTGATACGTTGACACAGTTGTCTTGACTGCCACACGTTCCTTGACAATGTTCGGCTTGGCTCAATGACTCATGTACTACGTTGTAGCCAGGATTATTATAGATGGGATAGTAGCAGCTGTAGGAGATGTAGAATTTCAGCTTCTAAAGCTGACACTCTTACCCGATGATCCCCACACACATGGGGAGACCTGTTCCCTGTAACCATTAAAATGACAGAGTGCCGAATTATACAGAGTGAGTCAACTGCCCCTACCGATGTCGTTTCTTGCAACCCTACATGACAGAACAATCTACATATCCACACATATATACTCTGCAAATCACCGTGAGATTCATGGCAGAGGGTACGTCCCATTGTACCAGTTATTAGGGTTTCCTCCTATTCCATTCACGCATGGAGCGCGGGAAGAATGATTGTTTGAATGCCTCAGTGAGTGCTGTAATTATTCTACTCTTGTCTTCACGATCCCTATGTGAGAAATATGTAGAGGCTGCAGTATATTCGTAGTATAATCATTTAAAGCCGGTTCTTGAAACTTTGTTAATAGACTTTCTTGGGATAGTTTACGTCTACCTTCCAGAGCCTTCGAGTTCAGTTCCTTCAGCATCTCTGTGACACACTCCCACGGATATACAAACCTGTGACCATTCATACTGCCCTTCTCTGTATACGTTCAATATCCCCAACAAAGGTGTTGGTCTGGAGACTGAATTACACTGTCGAAACTTTGCGGAACAGGTGCCAAAATATAAGAAGACATATTGAATTTATCATATAAATTATGTGTAAACTATGATTTCGTTTGCCCCCATGAACCATAGACCTTGCCGTTGGTGGGAAGGCTTGCGTGCCTCAGCGATACAAATAGCCGTATCGTAGGTACAACCACAACGGAGGGGTATCTGTTGAGAGGCCAGACAAACGTGTGGTTACTGAAGAGGGGCAGCAGCCTTTTCAGTAGTTGAAAGGGCAACAGTCTGGATGATTGACTGATCTGGCCTTGTAACAATAACCAAATCGGCCTTGCTGTGCTGGTACTGCGAACGGCTGAAAGCAAGGGGAAACTACGGCCGTAATTTTTCCCGAGGGCATGCAGCTTCACTGTATGATTAAATGATGATGGCGTCCTCTTGGGTAAAATATTCCGGAGGTAAAATAGTCCCCCATTCGGATCTCCGGGCGGGGACTACTCAAGAGGATGTCGTTATCAGGAGAAAGAAAACTGGCGTTCTACGGATCGGAGCGTGGAATGTCAGATCCCTTAATCGGTAAGGTAGGTTAAAGTTAGATATAGTGGGAATTAGTGAAGTTCGGTGGCAGGAGGAACAAGACTTCTGGTCAGGTGACTACAGGTTTATAAACACAAAGTCAAATAGGGGTATTGCAGGAGTAGGTTTAATAATGAATAGGAAAATAGGAATGCGGGTAAGCTACTACAACGTCATAGTGAACGCATTATTGTGGCCAAGATAGATACGAAGCCCACACCTACTACAGTAGTACAAGTTTATATGCCAACTAGCTCTGCAGATGACGAAGAAATAAATGAAATTATTCAGTTAGTGAAGGGAGACGAAAATTTAATACTCATGGGTGACTGGAATTCGAGTGTAGGGAAAGGGAGAGAAGGAAACGTAGTAGGTGGATATGGATTGGGGGTTAGAAATGAAAGAGGAAGCCGGCTGGTAGAATTTTGCACAGAGCACAACTTAATCATAACTAACACTTGGTTTAAAAAACATGATAGAAGGTTGTATACATGGAAGAACCCTGGAGATACTAAAAGGTATCAAATAGATTATATAATGGTAAGACAGAGATTTAGGAACCAGGTTTTAAATTGTAAGACATATCCAGGAGTAGATGTGGACTCTGGCCACAATCCATTGGTTATGACCTGTAGATTAAAACTGAAGAAACTGCAAAAAGGTGGGAATTTAAGGAGATGGGACCTGGATAACCTGAGAGAACCAGAGGTTGTACAGAGTTTCAGGGAGAGCATAAGGGAACAATTGGCAGGATTGGGGGAAAGAAATACAGTAGAAGAAGAATGGGTAGCTCTGAGGGATGAAGTAGTGAAGGCAGCAGAGGATCAAGTAGGTAAAAAGACGAGGGGTAGTAGAAATCCTTGGGTAACAGAAGAAATATTGAATTTAATTGATGAAAGGAGAAAATATAAAAATGCAGTAAATGAAGCAGGCAAAAACGAATACAAACGTCACAAAAACGAGAAAGACCGGAAGTGCAAAATGGCTAAGCAGGGATGGCTGGAGGACAAATGTAAGGATGTAGAGGCTTATCTCACTAGGGGTAAGATAGATACTGCCTACAGGAAAATTAAAGAGACCTTTGGAGATAAGAGAACCACTTGTATTAACATCAAGAGCTCAGATGGAAACCCAGTTCTAAGCAAAGAAGGGAAAGCAGAGAGGTGGAAGGAGTATATTGAGGGTCTATACAAGGGTGATGTACTTGAGGACAATATTATGGAAATGACAGAGGATGTAGATGAAGATGAAATGGGAGATACGATACTGCGTGAATTGTTGGCAGAGCACTGAAAGACATGAGTCGAAACAAGGCCCTGGGTGTAGGCAACATTCCATTAGAACTACTGACTGCAAAATACTAACACGAATTCTTTGCAGACGAATGGAAAAACTAGTAGAAGCCGACGTCGGGGAAGATCAGTTTGGATTCTGTAGAAATACTGGAACACGTGAGGCAATACTGACCTTACGACTTATCTTAGAAGAAAGATTAAGGAAAGGCCAACCTACGTTTCTAGCATTTGTGGACTTAGAGAAAGCTTTTGACAATGTTGACTGGAATACTCTCTTTCAAATTCTAAAGGTGGCAGGGGTAAAATACAGGGAGCGAAAGGCTATTTACAATTTATAATTTATAGAAACCAGATGGCAGTTATAAGAGTCGAGGGGCATGAAAGAGAAGCAGTGGTTGGGAAGGGAGTAAGACAGGGTTGTAGCCTCTCCCCGATGCTATTCAATCTGTATATTGAGCAAGCAGTAAAGGAAACTAAAGAAAAAATCGGAGTAGGTATTAAAATCAATGGAGAAGAAATAAAAACTTTGAGGTTCGCTGATGACATTGTAATTATGTCAGAGACAGCAAAGGACTTGGAAGAGCAGTTGAACGGAATGGATGGTGTCTTGAAGGGAGGATATAAGATGAACATCAACAAAAGCAAAACGAGGATAATGGAATGTAGTCGAATTAAGTCGGGTGATGTTGAGGGTATTAGATTAGGAAATGAGACACTTAAAGTAGTAAAGGAGTTTTGCTATTTGGGGAGCAAAATAACTGATGATGGTCGAAGTAGAGAGGATATAAAATGTAGACTGGCAATGGCAAGGAAAGCGTTTCTGAAGAAGAGAAATTTGTTAACAACGAGTATAGATTTAAGTGTCAGGAAGTCATTTCTGAAAGTATTTGTATGGAGTGTAGCCATGTATGGAAGTGAAACATGGACAATAAATAATTTGGACAAGAAGAGAATAGAAGCTTTCGAAATGTGGTGCTTCAGAAGAATGCTGAAGATTAGATGGGTAGATCATATAACTAATGAGGAAGTATTGAATAGATTGGGGAGAAGAGAAGTTTGTGGCACAACTTGACCAAAAGAAGGGATCGGTTGGTAGAACATGTTCTGAGGCACCAAGGGATCACCAATTTAGTATTGGAGGGCAGCGTGGAGGGTAAAAATCGTAGAGGGAGACCAAGGGATGAATACACTAAGCAGATTCAGAAGGATGTAGGTTGCAGTAGGTGAAGAAGCTTGCACAGGACAGAGTAGCATGGAGAGCTGCATCAAACCAGTCTCAGGACTGAAGACCACAACAACAACAACAATCGTAACATGTACACACATGAATATGTTGGCTGTTTCTTCCTGTGCCAAACAGTTGTCCAGCAGACATGTCACATAATTCTGAATCTGATGTTTTCTGCATGGTTGGCACTGCACAACGATGTGGACTACGCCTGCAACATAGACTAACCTCTCTGCGTTCGTGTATCTGCAATTCAACACCTGACCTGCTCTCTTGGGGAAAATAAGCATTAATGGATAGCTCTTGTCACATGTACTTGAGGGTACCAACTAATCTAAAAATATATTGCTCCTGATAGCGGCCATTTGCAAATGAATAAATAGTGATGTGATGCTGTTCAGTACACTGTCCTCAGTCACCAATAAATATATCTGCACTTACACCGTTACACCCTGTGTATGAAAACAACGGACTTCCTATTTTTGTGTTACGTGTTTGTCACCTTCTTCACGCCTCTAATTCTGCACAGCTATGTGTCCGAAATACATGCTTCTGGTTCGTTATCCGATGCTTCCACAGTCAACGGGATAGAAGACCTTCAGGTAACTTACCATAGACATTAATTCAACATTTAGCTCGATTATCGCTCTGACGTCATTCTACTGAGACTCACAACTCTTCATTAGATGTTCATTAACGTATGCCATTCAATGATCGCCACCTGATTATTACAGCCGTTGCGTTCCGGAAGATGAAGCCTACAAACATGGTTGTCCTGTGACAGAAATTCACAACTTTGTAGAAACACAGGTCACAAAGTGCTATAAACTCATGGAGTTCATCCAGTGACACAGGTGTTGTTACATAGTGATTTCGACGTATTCAGTGATAACACCACTTTGCTTTGTTGAACTAACTCTGCCAAGCAGAAATTTGATTACAAGGAGTATAAAGGCGTGCCTGACACTGCATGTCACTTGGTACTTCCCGGTTCCGTAATCGGTTGAAGGTGAAGATCTTCGCAGTTATAAGCAAAGAACAACTTAACTGCGATACTAGATGACGAATTATATAAAAATCCTACAGTACGTCATTAAGGAATTTTCTTGACCCGCTCAGCGACAGCGATAATTTGGAATATCTGTGACATGGCAGAAAGGATGAGGGGTGATTAGAGCTTACTGTCACCTCGACGTCGAGATCATTATCGTCTAAGCTGGGAATGGTGGAAGAAGGCAGCGGCCGCGCGGGATTAGCCGCGCGGTCTGAGGCGCTGCAGTCATGGGCTGTGCGGCTGGTCCCGGCGGAGGTTCGAGTCCTCCCTCGGGCATGGGTGTGTGTGTTTGTCCTTACGACAATTTAGGTTAAGTAGTGTGTAAGCTTAGGGACTGATGGCCTTAGCAGTCAAATTTCATAAGATTTCACACACATTTGAACATTTTTTACAGGGGAGCGAAACCACCCGTCTCCTCCTCAAAGAAACAGCCTCGGTATTCGTCTAAAGCTACTTCGGGAAACCACACATAACGCAAATGTAACATTTAAACTAGGCGTCTGGATAACAAATACTTTGAAAATACGACTGTGATGCTCCACTTCCATTACTTATACTGTCAGCCGGTGTCCTACATCCACAAATGGGCTTTCATAAGCTATCCATAATTTTGCATTATAAGTTTTAGGTGCGCAAGAGAAAATCAAAATCTGAATGGATGGACGGGTGTTAGAGTCACCATCCATTAGCCTGCAATGCCGGGTTGTTCAGCCCTCCGTCATCTTAATTTGAGTCACGACGGCGTTGGTAAAACGCATAGTGTGCCGATTTCATATAGGTCTTCCACTATTTCGATAAATGTCTGTAACAGGAAAAATCTGATCACCCTGATGATATGGAGAAAGACGAATGCCAGCTTTCAAATCAGACAGAGAGTTCCCAGGGATGGATATACACAAATGTGTAATAGTAGTCAGTTATATTGCATCTCATTTTACACAATAAAACTTTTCTATTCCCTTGATAAAAGCTGCAAGTAGGTAAAAGGACCCATAACATCTTCTTTCAGTGACCATAGTAGCTCAGTTATATTAAGAATCGATACCTCTGAAGACCAGGAAATAGAGTGTTATAATATCATCATGTTCACCAGATAATTCCATGACATTTGCAGAAAAATTTTTCGGGGGAATATCATCACAGAAGATGCACTCCCCTTCCCGTAAAAAATACCCCTCACCGTTGAATAAACAAATTATCTCGGAATTATTTGCTACACTTAAATCGTCAGCCGAGTAAACAGGCATTTGGGATTCAGTAATGGAAAATGGCCTTCCCTGGTCTTCCCTATCGATTATGGTCTTCTAGTACGCACGTCTCGTTGGTCCTGCATCTATTATGACGTAATTGACCGAAGTTGTAGTTTTTTTTTTTTCAACTGGATTCCAGCGAAGAACCTGCGTGATCAATTAACTATCTATTCGTCTGGTAATATGTCCTCCTCACCTCAATTTCATCTTCATTACCGTCACTAACATCATCTCTTCCACTGCAGCTTTCGCCCTGAACCGCTGGATCATTGTCCTGTCGCTTCCGGTAACTGCCACAATTCATCTCCTCTTGACTATTTGAAATGTTTTCGCACTGAGAGGGTCGCTACCGTAGGCCAAAACTGTTTGTGCACAGTTAGTGTAAGCTAATTATGTTTATTACTTAAAATGCTGTTTTTTTGAAAACAGCGTTCCAGACGACTGTTACGTTACTGTGCATTTATTTTCCTTTGCGTGGGATCATTACCTTCTGCTGCCATACATTTAGAATCTCACCGACTGGTATTACACAGTTATTGATAATTTGTGCTGATTTCTTTCCCACGTACTGGTTATACATTGTTTTAATCTTATTATAAATAACTGCATGTACCACTTTCAAACTTGAAATTATAAAAGGACGTTGATTATGACGCACCAGTTGCCCAAATATGTGATTTACATAAGTTAAAAACGTGACATTTTTCGGGATAAACGATTGCATCACCAAACCTTATAAACAAGAAAATGACAAACCATTCTATCTCGTTGTTTCACGCACTAAAGTATATGTAATGGATACAAGAAGTGTCAGTTTCATTAGTCCATCACTGTGGAAGAATAAAAGATAAGTCGTTCCTCACCACAGGAACAGTTGTGGACGATTTTCATTTCAGGAAATTATTTAGAAATGAAGTTGGCTACCATTAAGCACTTATATGAACGAATCCCGATGACGACTCGAACTTTCTTACATGGTTGCTCAATTTTTTCATGTATCCTATTACAGGTGTTCATCAAAGCAAACGTAACAACGAAAATCACGTATGCAAAAATAATCAAAATTGATTATTACAAACATCGCGACAAAATCTTGAACAGATCCCCTTTGCAAATAAAACGACAAATAAAAAAGTCTGACACTATTTTTATGTCCAGTTAAGCTGTTTCAAACAGTATTAGTATGAAAAGCAACGGAAATTTGATCTACATTCTTTGGATCTGAATTTCAAATACGCAGTTCAAGCACTGAGGTATGCCTTCATTGCATCGGGCTCCAGCAGAAAGTTTCCTCTAACTTAGACCGGCAACCACAAACCACCTCTCGGTAAAAGCTACACTTGGCGCAAACCAGACAGCGAAACACGATAACTCTGCCGCTGGCCTGCAGAGAGGTCGGTTAGCGTGCACGGGCGTACAGAACTGTCGGACCTCCCTTTGCGGCTTCATCAAAACTCTAGTCGCGCGAAACTCCGTCCCATTCGTGGCCATCAATATCCAGTTTCCAACTAACTACAAACTCAAATTCAATAACAGCGGCTGGGGGCAGAAGAACTTCATACCGTCGAAACAGGATACATTCGAGTCTGCATCTCTTCCTGAAAGTCGTTACGGATACAATAAATTTGTATTCACGAATGACAAACAATCTGAAAATATCATGACAACAAGGTGTTAATCTTCTTTTATCTGCTTTGTAAGCAGTAGCAGCATGTTTAGAGACCACTAGCTGATTAAAAAGATGAGCTGTTAGATAAACCCACAATCAACGTTCAGTTATACCATGTGATGCCACGTGTATTGGGAAAAAGAGGATGTAGGATAAGAGCCATATTCACCTCAACCGCGCAGTTTGCTTTGCAGGATTTATGGAAGCCACAGAAAGCCTAGCTCTAGATCGCTAGTTGGGAAATTTCAACTGGTTTCCACATTTATCCATCGGAGGCCAATGTTTACAATGTTGCACTTTCCGTAGCTGCCTGTATGAATATCAGTTTTCGGCCAGTTTGCGTAACTCCTTAGTTGCGCGTCTTTCTTTTTCCTTTTTCTTAGAGTGTATAACAGACTACTGTCAGCCATTTTTCAAATCACTGTAACCCTCCTCGAACGCGAAGTTCAGGACAGCTTTTATCTTTCTCTGCTGCATCTATGCACAGGCCATGCGACGTCCGTAAGTGATAGGCCGATGGCGTGTGATCGAGGAGTGGCACTAGGCAGTGTCCAAGACGTATTCCACAGTGTTTAGATGAATATGGTGAATTTGGTGACCAAGACATCAACGTGACGTCGCCGTGATGCTCGTCGAAACATTGTAGCACACCTCTCGTTCTGTGACATGGACAGTCATCTTGCTGGAACGAACCATCGCTGTCAGGGAAGACATCAGGCATGAAGAGCTGCAGGTGTTTCGCAGTAATGTTCATGTGTTCGACAGCTCTCATGGGACCTTCTATTACTACCACAGATCCCATGGGAGCCTAGGTGGATGTCCCTCACAGCGTAATACTACCACTAATATGTGGCGCGGGTTGATACTTTTGGCTCACTGGCACTATGCTGAGATCTTCCATGTCAGAAACACAGTGTTGGTTTCTTAGCAGACAGTCGAACCAGTCAAATAATGCGGTGTATAGAAACTGCAATGTTGTGCAATACGAGATGAACTCAAATGTGCAATCCTACCCTATTGTTATCATTCACTGTGTGCGTGGTCCATCACGTGATGCGGCTGAAAAATACGTCTGTCACTGGCTGTTCAGAAAGGCCACCTCTGGCTTCTGATTGGCTATCATACCAGAGACTCCAGAATGTCCGGACTCAAAGAGTTGGCTAGACCGGCTAAGGGCATGGAGAAAGACGTACACTAGCTGTCAGAAGTTTTCAGTTCCACTGTGGATTTGTGGTGAAAACAGGGATTTCGTTTCGAATATTCTGTCATGTCCCCGTTCCTATAATAAAATAAGTATCAACATGTAAAGACTAAGCGTCTCTGCTGTGTATTTGACTGGTTGTTTACGAACAGGAAGATGATGAGTGCCCACTACAACAGCGACGTGTCTCTATCTAAGACAGTTCCGTTTGAATAGGCCTCATTCCTTTAGCTGTCTGTGTAGCAAGCAGTTTGTATTAGTGTGCAGTGCATTGTGTGCATCTAGCGGTGTAGATGTATACCTGATCAGGTTCCCAGTGGTTGAGGCTAACTGGTGCCAATGCACGAGTGTCGCTTTCTGGAAGACTACGAGTAACAGCACACAGGGAAAATCAGTTCACGTATGTACGGAACAGACGCCAGCGTGCTCCTAGTGCAGTTGACATTGCCATAGTATGCGAGCAGCTCCAGTCTCTGTCTCAAACGTAAAACGCCACCTTCGCGAACAAGATTGAAAGTGTGCACAGCGACCGTAAAATCTTGTTTTACGCAAACAAATTAAGGTGAAAAGATTGCAGTGGGCTCATAAACATAAAAGCTGGAGAGTGCAGCAATGCGCAGGTGTTACTCGCGAACGAATTTAAGTTTGAAGTATTTGGCAGCAAACGCCGAATGTTTGTTCGTCAGCGGAGAAATTATGAAGAATCAGTGTGTGACGTGTACGGCAAAGCACGATGTAGCGTCGGTTAAGGTGTGGGAATATTTTGCCGATGACAAAGTCGGTGATCTACTGAGAATTAATGCAGCATTAGCGAAGGAATGAAATCAGATGATATTTTCCACAATTCAGTTTCATCTGGCAAGAGAATTATTCGTTGTGGCTTTGTTCTGCAGCAGGACAAATCCTACAGAGTGTATATCAATAGGAAACAGAAATGTGGAAAACTGATCTCTAGTGGGATGAATTTGACAGGAAGGTAAGAAAATTGAAATCATCTAATGTTGAAGATCGATGGAATTATTTACAAATCCCTGGACTGCAATATCTGCAAAACCATTACAAAATCTTTTCTGCAGAATGCCAGGAGGTGGCGCAAATGTTTACTTTCTTGATCTATGGCGTTTGTATGATGTGTTTACACAATCAATGAAAGTATACGGTTTTTATATGGGTAATCGGGAACATTTGACCGGTAGCGTAAGTTGTGTGGGCATGTGCTGTAAACACTACCGACTGTAATTATGTTTCATTGTGAGTGGCAGTGAATACAAGTTGCACACGTTCCACAAGTATAGTTCTCGCGATAAATAAGAAGTACGCTGGCTTCCATAAAACTGCGTGAATATGCTACTGCCAATGGAGATGCAACCTACGAAACTCATAGCATTCCTCATTGCTGTCATGGAGAGAGCTATCGATGGACCCACTACCGTGACATATCATCTACGTGAGGAACGCAGCTGCAGAAGACACAAAGTGAATCGAGAAAACATTCAGTGCGTGCGCCTGAAATGTAGATGTACACTTGCAACGCCCGGATGAAATGTCTCGCTGCTACAACCACTACACGTCATTACGTTTTCCGCAGTGATGACGAACGAAATTTTGGACATGCGATCTGTGCGGGGATGATTTCGAATTTGTATTACTGAGTTATGGGTAGCTACTAATAGTTTCAAATGAGCAGTTTATGCAAACAGTGATTAACGAAATAGTATGTCGAGTGTACACTTAGGGATATCGCTCCGACCGCTATAGCGACCAACAGAACACCAATTGCAAGAACAGTGAATCTGCTGCACGGTAGATTAGCAAAGGTAAACTGACAGCTGTGGTGTGTACGTGCAGTGGTGGTAAATAGGCTGATATGCAGTCCTACAGTACAGTAAGAGACAATTAATGCCATGCATGGTGAATATTGTGCTGTGTAAAATACAGAAGTCGGTACGAAATAAACGTAACTGTAACCAAACGAGTGAGCTAATGAATCATTACTACAACTTATTCAGAAGTAAACTGCTACACATCACAGAGTAACCAGAATACAGTGTAAACACACGATTTCAGAGCAAAATTGTTTTTTATTATTACCTTCCCGATTTCTTTACTATTCCTTGCGTAAGGCCCTCAATGTTGGCAACCATTTCAGGACACAATATTTTCGTTCTATTAAAACACAATCTTTCAATAAGTCTCCTTACGAAAGTGGTTTCAAATCGACACTTCCGTCTGAGAATACTGAAACGAGTGTTTCCCCACCTTCGGAGAGACCGCTACGTCACGAAGTTTCCAGTAGCGCCTCACCCCCTGCCTCCCTTCCTCCCTCACACACACACACACACACACACACACACACACACCAGCTTAGGCATAGGGGCACGCGACATAATCCTGCGCGGATTTGATCGGAAACGATTATTGTCGGACGCGAAGCAGTCCTCTGCCTTCTATACATATACCAGGTGAATATAATTAAAACTGCAGCTACTCACAGAGATCCAGAACACGGCGTATTTATCGTTGGCAGCGCAACGTCGTAGACATTTTAATGCGTCAATGTGGAACCGATTTTCTCCGGAAAAAAATAGTTCTAGTTTGGCCACCAGGTCCAAGTCTGGCCCGTGACTGCGAGAAACACGTACAGAAAATTTGTCATGAGTAATGGATAGGAACAGGACGTTACTCGCTGACCAGTTTGGTGTGGTAGTAGAAGATGGCAAAAGTAAAGCTGAAGTTTTATATTTCGCACTTAATTGCACAAACATACCGTCTTTTGACCACCACATAGACTGTTGTATTGAGGACATAGTAATAAGCATCGAGCATCGCTGGTATAGAGAAACAACTGAAAGACTTGAAAGCAAATAAATCGTCAGGACTGATGGAATCCCAATTCGGTTTTACTAAGAGTACCACTGGCCTAGCGCGAAGTCCCAAGCGACTGAGAATAAGTGCATGAACATTTTTACATAAGATGTGTCACAGAACAGACCTGAAAAGTTACAGACCGATGTCTTTCATTTAAGTTTCCTGGGTTCCCGGGTTCGATTCCCGGCGGGGTCAGGGATTTTCTCTGCCTAGGGATGACTGGGTGTTATGTGATGTCCTTAGGTTAGTTAGGTTTAAGTAGTTCTAAGTTCTAGGGGACTGATGACCATAGTGCTCAGAGCCATTTTGAACCATTTAAGTTTGCTGCAGAACTCTTGAATATGTTCTCGGGTGGAATAAATTTCCTTGAGAGGGAAAAGCTTTTGTCCACAGATCAAGACGGTTTAAGAAAGCATGGCTTCTGTGAAACTCAGTTTACCACTTTTGTCACATGAGATCTTGCGAATCATGGATGCAGAGGAACAGGCGGATTTCGTATTTCTAGATTTCCGTAAAGCATTTGACACGGTGCCAAACTGCCGACTGTTAACGAATGTACAGACATACAGAGTAAGTTCCCAGGTGTGTGAGAGACTCAAAAACTTCTTAACTAACAGAACGAAGTGCATTGTCCTCGACGGTATGTGTTGACCAGAGACCAGGGTGTCGTCAGGACTTACTCAGGGAAGTGTGAAAGGATCGCTGTTATTTTGTGTATACTAAATTATCTGACACCTAAAGGTATAAGAATGTGAGTTATGGAAGATCAGTAGGAAAAACAAGCCCGTAATATCACAGAGTACAGCATCAGTAGTGTGCTGCTTGGCGTAGGCACATCGATTAAATATGTTGGGGTAACGTTGCAAAGAGATGTGATATGAACGACCATGTAAGGATTGCAGTAAGGAAGGCGAGTGGTACACCTCGATATATTGGGAGAATTCTAGGAAAGTTTGTTTTATCTGTAAAGGAGGCCGCATTTGAGACACTGTTGCGACCCATTGTCTACTACTGTTCGGGTGTTTGTGATCAACACCAGATTGGATTAAAGGAAGACATTGAAGCAATTCAGAGACGAGCTGCTAGACCCGTTACTTGTAGGTTCGAACAACAGGCAAGTATTACTTTCTTTTCGAGGACTACCATTGACAAAATAAGGAGAACCGGCATTTGAGGTGGACTGCAGAATGATTCTGCTGCAGCCAACGTACATATCGCGTAAGGACCATGAAGATAAGATCAGAAATATTAGGGTTCGTGAGGAGGCATATATTCAGTCGTTCTTCCCGTGGTGTATTTGTGAATGCAACAGAAAAAGGAAATGACTAGTTGCGGTACAGGGTACCCTCCGCCACGCACCATATGGTGGCTTACGGAGTTTTTGCGTAGATGTAGACTTAGATATGAAAAATCAGAAAAGTGAGGAACGTGTAGTATTGCTTTTATTATTAACCGCCATTTGCACTGTGTTTTCAGTATGAGCATCGGAGACCCCGCCGAAATGCTGCATCCGTAAGACGACGTTGGTCACAGCAGATCCGTTGGATTTGAGGAACCTGTTCCCGTGTACCGGCCTAATGATCAGGTAAAGACTGCACGTGTAACTGGTAAACGAGTTCCTTTAGATATTCCCACAGCCAGAAGTCACATTGATTTTGATCAGGTGCTCTTGCAGGCCACGCATTTGAAAAACCTGTTGAGATAACACGATCGTGGGAGGCTGCATTAAGCAGGTCTTTCACTGGGCGAGAGACGTGAGATGTTGCCCAGTCTTGTACGAAAACACAGCTGCGCTCTTCCAAAGCAGGGATCACACACTGTTCAAGGAGGAGTCGATAACGTGCAGACATCGTGGTACACCTGACAAGTCCTCTGGGTGTATCCCCTTAAGCATTGAGAATAAGATGTTTGTGAATCCACATCGCACAGTTATATACGGCGAGTGCAACGCCTGTTGGCGCACACCACCTTGTTTTGCAGTACCATAAATTCAGCAATTTTGTATATTCACTGCACCCTGTAGTGTAAAAGATGCCTCGTCACTCCGTGGAATATTGCCCGGTCACGTGTCATCAACTTCGATCCATACCAGAAACCGAAGAGCAAATAGAGATCACGAGATTTCAGTTTCTGCATCTTTGGATGTTGTACGGGTACGAGTACAAAACAGAATGCAAGACTTCCCACACTGCTGTCCATGGGACGGGCAATTCTCGTGACACTGCACGAGCGTTGGTGCTACCTGGGGGAACGTGCCCCGTGGTCAGCTGCAGCAACAGCAACCTCGATAGTAACTTCCACCGGGATAAGACTCCTTCCTTTTCCAGGTGCCACACCATGCTCAGCCATGTTCTCAAATTTCATTCACCTTCTTTAAGCCATTTAATGACATCGGGACCGTTCAGACGGGGATACCCTCTCAATGCAGCGTTGTATTGGCAGCTTTTCACATAAAACAGTTTCACTAACAGCACACGACGTTTTTTCTCGATAGCAATACTATTCACTCACTGTATGACTTGTCAAATGACAGCATGGATGTCATTGCATCGTAAAAACAATGTAGAGTACCAGGGGGCCAAAACTGGATTCTTTTCCAGTGTAAATTGGTTCCGCATTAACGCACTAGCATATATCCACCTACTTTCGCTCTCTTACGATTATAACAGCACACACTGGACGTCCGGGGAGAGCTGCAATTTAATTTAAACCACCCTATGTGCGCGTAGAAGGCATAAGACTGTTCCGCGTTAACCAGTAATCATTTCCGATCAAATCAGCGCTCAAGTATGCTGCATGCTTTCCGTCGCTCAGCTTGTATGTGTGTGTGTGTGTGTGTGTATGCGTTTGGTGGTTGGGGCAGGGAATCGCAATTAGAAATGCCGGCGGCGAAGCGAAACCTCCGAATCTTGAAGAAACGAATGTTCGAATACTCTTATAAGGAAGTGTCGATCTGAAACAATTTGCTTAAGTAGAGTTCACTAGACATTATGTTTCAATAACACTGAAATATTGTGTTTACAAATTGTTGTGAATTGGCAGGAGCCAATTCACGGAGTTTGGAGGAAGCCGAAAGGCACGCGATTAAGCTCACGCAGGCTGGCGTGAGGTCTGAAACAGGTCAGAGAAATGAGACTAGCAAAACAAGAGGAACTGGTAGAATACTTAACTTTAATCCACAATTGGTGAACATCTCTCGTTACTGTACAGGCTTCACAATATTAATTATCAAATGCTATGGCGCCTTGCTAGGTCGTAGCAAATGACGTAGCTGAAGGCTATGCTAACTACCGTCTCGGCAAATGAGAGCGTATTTGTCAATGTAGCTTCGCTAGCAAAGTCGGCTGTACAACTGGGGCGAGTGCTAGGACGTGTCTCTAGACCTGCCGTGTGGTGGCGCTCGGTCTGCAATCACTGACAGTGGCGACACGCGGGTCCGTCGTATACTAGCGGACCGTGGGCCGATTTAAAAGCTACCACCTAGCAAGTATGGTGTCAGGCGGTGACACCACACAAATGATTGCCATAGTGACGGCCTTACGCAAGGAAAAGTCAAGAAATCAGGAAGGTAACATTATAATAAATGTTTAGCATTGAGGTCGTGTGTTTTCATAGCGTTCTCTTTGCTCTGTGTTGTTTACTAGTGTGCTGCTGGATAAATTGTAATAATCACTGATAAGTTCACTGGTTTCATTCTAGTTACGTTTATTTCGGGTCATCTTCTGCATTTTACACAGCACAAGATTCAGTACGCATGGCGTTCATTGCCAAATATTTACTGTAATACTTCACTGCTCATGAACCTGTTTTATCATTATTGTCACTTACAAATCGCAATTATCAGTTTACCTTCGCTGATCTGTCTTGGAGCAGACTGGTTTACCTTTGCTGATCTGTCTTGGAGCAGACTGGTTGGCCTTGCCAATCAGAATTCGAAGTTTCCATAATTTTAGTGTTGGCATGTTTGCTCACATTTCCTGATCCGCTTACTCTCAGTTCTGTTATTATTTCTACACTTTTTGAATCCATATTGTACTAGACTCGAAATCAATCAGCTAGCCTTCAGTTACTTCATTCCATTGCAAGTCATTGACATCTAGACAAGTTCATATTCTCCAGTGAATTCACATCTGGATACATAAAAAATTTTAGTGTTTCCTACAGTTCTCTGAACGGAGGATATCTCGATGAAAATTCTGCAACTGAAGAATGTAAAACGGAAGAACTCCTCTCAGTGACTTTCTCTTGATCTCGCTTTTCGTGTAAATCCAGATCGCTGCTTTTTTTTCCAATTTGGGGAATACCTATTCTTTGTGTGAACAGTGTCAGTACTAAAAACTAGCAGTTTATCCTCAGAAGAGTGAATAAGATATATTTTAACAATAACTGTTTGTCTGAGCCTTGCAGCTTTACGTTCAATTCGCTAAAATGCTGAAACAGGCCCGTAAAAAAAGTTTATTTCATATGTCACATAACATCCAATTAACTGTGAATATTGACAAATTTGCAAAATTTTTCCCTTCTCTTTCTAAAAACAGCCTGACTTCTTCTAAACAAATCATAGATCTCTGAAGCACGTTGCCGCCTCTCAGCCAGCGAACACTGCTATACGGTACGTCACTGTGGTACTGTATACTGAATTGACTCTATTTTACAATGCTTACAACTTTCTTTTAGTAGAAGCTTGCTACGACATAAGGTACGCTATTTTTGTGACTACGGCCATTATATTGTGAAAGGATGCGAAATCACACTTTGCACACAAGGCTTGTTGGTGCATGATGTAGTGAAATTCAAAAATATATTATCCAATGTGCACTTGAAATAAACTAATAAAACCATTATTTGACACCATACTGATGGAACCATCAGTCGTTATTAATTTTGCTTAAAGCTGTTTGCTTTCCAGTAAGCGTATTTTTAACTGTCGCACCAGTATCTGTGACGTTAATAGCTTCTGGAAATGTAATTCTTTTGTTCTTTTAGGTTTTCCGCCAGTTTAGGATTGTCTTTCACTGTTGTTTTAGATCCTGGGGTATCCTTCATGATCTCAGTAATCTGAGTAGGGGTTGCTCAGGGCATCACTTCGTCACATTCTGAATGACTCTGCGATCGTTGAGGATCTTTATGTATAAATCTCTCTACAGTGCTTCTCTTGTAAACTTCTTTGTAAAACTTGTGGGCTTTAATGTATACAGGAGCGAGGAACAGGCGCGGTTCGTGGCCAGAGGATTCAGAGACTAATTTATTCTACATCTAATATAAATTGTAGAAGTAATAGATAACTTTGCTTGCTGTAGTTGCAGCGTCAGTGGCTAACAGTAGATCTGAATGCTGAAATATATGCAAATACAAGGTTTACAAATCAGGCAGTCTTCAAAACAATGTCTATTCTGTAGGTGACGAGCCCTGACCGCTAGCAAACTCTGTAAATGTTATGAAATGACCAATACACAAAAATGTGCCCTATGCATCGATGTTTGGACTCGCGCACACCCGCCGCTAGAGCTCCAGAGGGGGGATGCTTGCATCTCACTGGTGGCAGCACAGGCGTTGGTGGCAGCGACCCCGTGCCGCGGTTGCGGCTGCAAGAGACACGGCGGCGTGAATGGCGGCCGCGTGTTTTAAAATGCGGCCGTCCGAATGGCGGCCGATATCGCAGCTTCATTTATTTCTTTATTTATAACATTGCTAGCTGTTCCCGACCTCGCGTTGTTGTGGTTCAGTTTGGTCAAATGGAAAAGAAAGATATTTATCGGATTTGGATGTATGTCCTAATCTCCTCCTCCCTCCTCCCTGTGCCAGTCTCTTCCTCCTCCCCCTCCCCCTCCACCGCCCTTGCTTCGCCTCTCTCCGTTCATCACAACGTCCCTCTCACTCTGTTCATCTACTCAACCACCTCACTCTCCATCGCGTCCTCTCCCTCCCTCCTTCCAGTCTGTCTGCCCATCACTTCCTACCCATCCACCTTTCCCTCTCCCTTCTCTCTCCATTTGCTCCTGCCCCCTCTCTCCCCTTTCTCCATCTATCAGCTCCTCTCCCTTTCTACGTCCTTCCTCTCCTCTCCCACTCGCCCTATTTCTTTTTATCCATTCTGTCTGTCCATCTCCTTTTTTCCACTTTTAGTGTCCATTTCCTCCCACTCCTCTGTCATCTCCTCTTACCCCTTTCTCTGTCCTTGAGCCCTTTTTCATTGTCATTGAAAAGTAAGATTCTGTAGCAGTATTCTATTCATAAGCAGATAAGCCATAAGCCATAAATAAAACTTTTCTCTTTGCACCGTTTAAAAATTTTAAGTAAATTGGCTGAGTACCCTTCCAGATTTTTGGTAACAATGTTACCCCTTCTTCTTCTTCTTCCTCTGCTACGGCCTCTGTATGACCACGGGTAGCTCCTTCGTGGACTGCATTTTTCTTTTCTTCTACCAGAACCTCTTCATTCTTTCTCTTCTTCTCTCCCGCTCTTCTTCCGAGATCTTCAGTGTCCGTTTCTCCTGTCGGCTCCACTGGTGACACTCTAATCTTTTCCTGTATTCTTCTTTGTCATTGACCTCCGGCATATTGGTCGGTATATATTTGTTCACCGAGCGACGTGGTGCAGTGGTTAGACACTGGACTCGCATTCGGGAGGACGACGGTTCAATCCCGCGTCCGGCCATCCTGATTTAGGTTTCCCGTGATTTCCCTAAATCACTCCAAGCAAATGCCGGGATGGTTCCTTTCAAAGGGCACGGTCGACTTCCTTCCCCGTCCTTCCCTAATCCGATGAGACCGATGCCCTCGCTGTCTGGTCTCCTTCCCCGAAACAAGCAACCAACTATATTTGTTCCTCCAATTTTCCATTGCTTCGACCTTGATCCCCAATTCCAACCAGTCCTACCAAAGTTCAACAACCCACTTGATTCCTGTCTTTCCATTTGTCCTCCCTGTTGTTTCCCACAATCTCTTCGTCATTCTGTCCATACTCATCCTAACTACCTAACTAAATTTCCGCCACACCTTGCGCTTTTGAGTCGGATTTCCTCGGATATTGTTCTCAATTTCCGGTAAAATTCTTCCCTAGGTCTTCGAATCCACCTCTGTCCATATATTGTATGTATATTTACGTATCTAAATATATATATATATATATATATATATATATATATATATATATATATATATATAGGCTATGTCCGTCCCAGTATTCAGTCGAGTGTTGTGCAAAAATATGAAGTAAATGTGTCAAGAATATATCCAGAATTTTGGTAATCATCTTTCCTCTTCATATATTACCTATTTAGTTAACTATATATATGTTAAAAATTGATTTATAAAAACACGCGCTTATTCGAATGCAACGTTGTATCAAAATTTCCAAGGAATCGGGAAGAAGTTTCGGAATTTCAAGATTTTGAAGGCACAAATAATTAAATTTTAATTTATATAGATATAAATGTTAGATTGTTCAAAATTTCACATTTCCGAAATTTCTTCACCGCCTGATTCGAAATTTTAATCCACTGTTACATTATAATACGCACATGTTATTATATATGTATTCCAGCATCATGCGGTATATAAATATACAGGGCGCGGTCAATAAGTTCCCGTAGGAAGGCCGTATACTCCGGAATCGACATGTTAATGACTCCAAATCGCCGTGAGCACTGAGGAAGTTGTTCGTCTCTCCAATGCGTCAGGTTGGAGATACCTGTTTGGTAGAACACCGTCTGCTGCTGCGTGAAGAAGTCCGTAACCGTCTGCTGCACGTCCCTGTCCGCAAGGATGGGTCGGCCATTTAAGGTTTTCCTTGAGATACCGAAGGCGCGGTAGTCGCATGGGGTGAGATCAGGACGACAGGCCGGCTGCTCGACCGTCCCCCACTCGTCCGTAGTGGACGAGGCTGACCTTGCAGGTCGACCGGCGTCTGGTGTCGATCCGCGACCAGGAAGGAACTCGGTGCGCCACTGCACAACATGCTGCCCCTTCTACATTCTTGATTATGCGGTGGATGTCTACAGTGTTTGTCCTTCAGCAGAGATGAAAAGAATAACCGTGCTTTGGTCCTGTGTGGACGTATTAAGAAATAACGTCGCGTAGTTTACGTTTTCACATTTACCGTACGTACGTCGGAAAGACCCTAATTCCTTGCCTACATGTCAGTGCTTATATTCCCGCATCGGAGGCGCGCTACATTGCATATTAGATATAGGTTTATATGCAATATTGTGCTCCAGTAGGTGTATCAAAATAATTACGTATTCCAATGAACGTTGTGTCAAAATTTCAAAAGAATTATTGAAGAACTTACAGAGATTTACGATTTGGACAAACGAAGATTTCAATTCTTATATATTTTGATTTAGGCTACTACCATCATCAAATCCAAATTTATAACAGTAAAACACCGTTGCGTTTCAGATCCAATAAAACCTATGGCCAAGCGAAGCGTCAAGACTTAGGCCGCTATTCGTTTTGACACTTTGCCCAACAGCGAATGTTGTTTTACAAGTTCTAAATCCAGATCTGCTGATGGCAGTAGCCAAAACAACGTTAAAAATGAAGAAATATATTAAACAGTCTGGACTAAGAAACCCCTTGAGAGCAGTGGCAGTCGATCGCAGATTCTCCGAATTGTAACCAGAAGCTACAGATTTCTAGTATTTTTTGATTTTTTTTACTACTTCCTTGAACCTGCTTCTTTGAGCGTGAACACTACATTCATAAAACACACACGCATACACACAGAGAGATACAAACTTTCTATGTATAGCCCCGTAAACTGTTCCACAACCAACACACCGTGAGCCAAAATGTTATGACCATCTGCCTTATAGCGTGTTCGTCTACGTTTGCAACACAATATTTCAGCGATTCTGCTTGGTATCAATTCGACAAGTGTTTGGTAGGTGTCCAGATGTATGTGGTATCGGATGTCAACGAACAGGTCATGTAAATTACCGGCTGCTATGTCGTGGGTGCTGCGCTGAGACCCGATCAAATTTCAGATGTTTCCTATCGGGTTCAGACCGCGCAAATTTCGTGGCCAAGATATCAGCTTGACGTCACCATCATGCTCCTCGAAAGCTCTACTCTAGCTTCATGATACGGACAGTTACGCTGCTGGAACATTCCATTGCTTTCGAGGAAGACATCAGGCACTAAGGCATGCTGATTCGCAATAATGTTCACGTAGTCCACAGCTATCATGGTGTGCCCGTGGTGTGGTAGCTGTTTGTAACAGTAGTTCACCTGGAAGACTGTGTATCCAGATGTGAACACCAGCCTAGCGCAGCAATGGCGAATTAATGGCATGCGTGTCATTAATGGCATATGACCAAATAATTTGGGCACAGCGTTCAATGATGAATTCAAGTCGGCTTATCTAATTAAAATAATTCATTTGGTCATTTGTATGTGAAGTCATAGTACCAAAGCTCATAGTGAACGGGCTGATCTGAGTGGGGGGTACGATGGGGAGGTTCCCTTATCAGTAACACATTTCGGTTGTCAGTTCACATTTACAGGTCTGTATAAACGGTAAGAGACACACAAGTAAAGGCTGCTCAGTTACTGTTATTTGAAAACTTGGTACGCAACTATCAACAGAAGAAGTTTACGTAAAATGTTGGGAGCCAACATCGGGCAACGCCCGTTGCTTTGTTTGGCTGTTAGTTGCAGATTGAAACAGTGGTAACGCTCTCCAGCCGCGAGGGCTAAAACAGCCACAAGTCGGTGCCGGTCGTGGAACGGCGTAGTTTGTGTGGAGTACCCGCCCCGTTGCCGTCGTCAAACACGCTCCCTCCGCTGTGTACTCCGGCGCTGCGGCTAGATCTGCGGGACAAGTCCAGCAGGTGATCCGCGCGCACAGTGGAGAGCAAGGGGCGTGTCCTCCCGAACACAAAGCGCGCTCCCGGGCCACCGGGCCACTGGGCGCCCGGCCATGAATATTAACGCTGCAGGTGCGGACTTTGCAGGACAAACACACCCCACAGCCCGCCCTGGCGCGCTCCCCTGCGCTCGCAGAGGCACGCCGTCGCACGCAGCACGCCCGGCTGCCGCGTTGACACGCCGGATAAGATCGTTGCCTTTGTGAATTGCGAAGTTGCAGGTTTCGCTCTGAGTGCTGGGCAACCTGCATGACGTCTCTACCAAATGATGACGGCTGCAGTCGTGTTCTGGCTACCCCACAGTGTTGCGGTGTTACTGTCGCTGTAATCCTGAGTCTGAAGACTGGCTGGTCACACTCTTCACTCTATATTATACAGATATTTTGATACCGGCATGTTTCTAGAGACAGGATAACAACTTGTTTCAGATTCACTATACGTAATTCGAGAGCACATATTTATTAAACTGTAAGACATTCAGCTACGAAAAATGAGACACATATTTACGAATCTCTCACGTACACAGTACAGATGTTCAGAGTGTACTACACTAGGACACTAATAATACACTGAGGTATCAGAAGTCGTTGGATAGCGTTAGGCATATACACACATGGAGCTAGGATTGCATACACAAGATATAAGAAGGAAGTGCCCTGGCAGGGCTGTTATTTGCACTCAGGTGGTTCATGGGAATCTGCACAGCGGGAATTAACAGTCTTTGAACGCAAAATGGCAGTATGTAGCTAAAATGTAAATGTCGTGTGACTAGGGCCTCCCGTCGGGTGGACCGTTCGCCGGGTGCAAATCTTTCTATTTGACGCCACTTCGGCGACGTGCGCGCCGATGGCAATGAAACGTTGATGATTAGGACAACACAACACCCAGCCCCTGAGCGGAGAAAATCTCCGACCCAGCCGGGAATCGAACCCAGGCCCTTAGGATCGACATTCTTTCGCGCTGACCACCCAGCTTCCGGGGGCGGACAGTATGTAGCTAGAAGAATCGGACATTTCTTTTCGAAAATCGTTATCGAATTCAAAATTGCGGGATCCGCAGTGTCAAGAGAGTGCCGAGGATACAAAATTACAGGCATTACCTCTCACCACGCATATCGCAGTGATCGATGGCCTTCACTCAGCGCGTGCCGCGTGGGATTAGCCGAGCGGTCTAGGGCGCTGCAGTCATGGACTGTACGGCTGGTCCCGGCGGAGGTCCGAGTCATCCCTCGGACATGAGTGTGTTCGTTTGTCCTTAGGATAATGTAGGTTAAGTAGTGTGTAAGCTTAGGGACTGATGACCTTAGCAGCTGAGTCCCATAAGATTTCACACACATTCGAACTCACTTAGCGTGGACAGTTCGTTTGAGTCCCGATTTTAGTTGGTATCAGATGATGGTAGTTTTGAGTGTGGCGGAGACTCCAGAAGCCACAGACCCAAGTTTTTAACAGGGCACTGTGCAAACTGCGTTGGTTCCATAACGGTGTGGGCTTTGTTTACATGGGATGGACTCGATCCTCTGGTCAAAGTGAACCGATCATTGACTGCAAATGGTCATGATACTTTACTTGTAGACCATTTGCAGCCTTCGTGTTTCCAAACAACGGTAGAATTTGTATGGACGTCGTTGCGCCAAGTCATAGGGTCACAATTGTTCGCGACTGATTTGAAGAACATTCTGGACAGTTCGAGCCAATGATTTGGATACCCATCGAAAATTTGTGGGACATAATAGAGAGGTCAGTTCGTGCACAAAATACTGCACTGACAACACTTTCCCAGTTATGGACGGCTATAGTCAGCACGGCTCAGTATTTCTGCAGGGAACTACCAGCGACTTATTGAGTCCATTCCACGTCAATTCGATGCACTATGCAAAAGGGGGCTGATACAATGTTGAAAGATATCGTATGACTTTTTTCACCTCAGTGCATCAGGTCTAAGCTAGAATTCCTCTCGTACCCGGGTGAGCATGTCCATCGTCACATCTTTCGTGGAAGTACTGATCCAATTCTTCAACTCTTCTAAGTTCTGTGCTAATGTTGCTGCACAAATGTAGTCCTCAATGAAACCCGACAGGAGGAAGTCACAGGGCGTAAAACCGCTGAAAGTAGAGGCCAGCTGGGAAGTACTAAGTCACCGGTTGTATGACGGCCAATGAAGTGGCTGGTAGAGTTTAATTCAGACATTCATGTATCTGGCGATTCTAATGAGGGCACCGTGTTGTTGAAAAGTGAAGTTCTCTTCGTTCAGCTTCGGAAACAACCAGTTTAGTGACATATCAACACACAATTCACCGTGTTCCCATCAAAGAAGAATGGACCGTAAACGGATTATTGGGATATCGTATAAAACGCATAGACTATGAGTGCATCTCGTACATGTTCAGCGTGTGCATGTTGGTTGTGTAGATCCCACTAAGGTGGAAAGTCGCTTCATCACTAAACACCACGCTTTTTGCTAAAATGTTACGATAGTCAATAGCATTCTGAAGCTCATCAGAAAGTGCCAAACGTTTAAGTTCGTCATCATGACATAGGGGCTGTAAAATCTGTAACTTGTGCAACTGCATAACCAGACGACATTTCAAAGCACGCCAAATTGTTGTAGGCAATTTCAACTCCGTATAACCGCGATGAATTTATGAAAGTACGTTGGAAAGTGTTTTGAATTTGTGCGACAATTTCGTCAGAAACACGAGGGCGGCCGGGACTCTTCCCTTTACGTACACATCCTCTATTCACAAACTGTCAATACCCTCTGGAATGTTCCATTCATTCGCTGGATCACTTAGGTATCTCAACCTGAAACGTCTTTGTATTGTAATGAAGGAAGTACACCTCACATACTCGAGAACACAAAATGATTTGTACTGCGGAGTAGCCATTTTGCAACATGTGACAATAACTAGACAAACAGAAGACAACCGAAATCAAGCGGCAATGAATATAAATTAGACAGTGTGTTCTTTCCTCGAGAAACAGAGCTGTTGCGTAGCATTCTATAGTTCTGACAACATAATACTTTGTAATACGTATATTCTTTTTGTATGATCCTGTGTTTCACTTGAGTCTCGTCATTTATTATCACAATGCCGTATGGACTGAAGAGGTTGTAAGGCAATAAAACATTTTGCAACTCTACACGTCCATCATGCTTGTCTAAACGTTTCTTCTATCCGTAAATCACTCTATCGGAACTGATTTAAAAAAGAAACAGGAGCAAGATCAACGAGCGACGTAACAACAGCTTTCTCAATCTACGTAGTGATCATGAAATGGAGAAGAGATGAGAATCGTTGATGCGAGGTTCGGTATTTATAGTCGGGGTTCCAATACAATCGACAGTGAACGCCGAGCAAGATAACGTGTACCTGTGGTTCAATTTGGTCTAAAGTTCTTGTGGAAAAACACGACACCTTTCGCTAGCAGTCTACATCCATATCTACGTACGCACTCTGCAAACCAGTTTGCAGTGCATGTCACAGGGAAATTCCCATTGTACAACGTATTAGAGTTTCTTCCCGTACCATTCGCGTGTGACACGGGGCTTAACTGCCTGTGCGCGTGCTACAATTAAGGCGACTGTGCCTTCGCGGACGCTAAGGATGATCTCCTGTGGGTTTTTATCATTTTCTGTGATTCATCATCAAATTCCAGGTGTTCAAGCTTCTTGAATAGGCTTCCGCAGCATAGTTGGTGACTGTCTTCAAGAGTCTGCCAGTCAAACAAATCTGTCAGCGTCCGTGCTGCCCTTTTCGGTTCAAATGGCTCTGAGCACTATGGGACTTAACATCTGAGGTCATCAGTCCCCTAGAACTTAGAACTACTGAAACCTAACTAACCTAAGGACAACACACACATCCATGGCCGAGGCAGGATTCGATCCTGCGACCGCAGCGGTCGCGCGGTTCCAGACTGTAACGGCTAGAACCGCTCGGCCATGGTGCCCTTTTTCATACATGTACAACACTCGTTGTTGGTCCTACTTTGTAAGGGTCTCACGCACGTGACCAACATACTACCGTTCTTGGTACGAGTCTTTTGTACGCAGTCCCCTTTGTGACCTTATTGCATTTTCCATAGTGTCCTACCAAACAATCGAAGCTTATCACTTGCATTTCCGACGATTAACCCTACACGATCACTTGATTCCGTATGTCCACAGATCGTTACAAGTAGGTGTTTGTATAAGTAGACTGATTTCAGTTGTGGTTTATTAGCATTGCTGTAGTATAGTACTGTTTTTTCGAAAATTGTGCTTTATTGAGCATTTAAAGTGTTCTGTCATTTGTTGCACCACTTTCAAATTTTTAACAATGAAATTCACCGAACAACCGTGCAATTAAGATCTTATTGTATTTTGTAGTTCCAGTCAAGTCTTCGAAGAAACACTTGAGCTATTAATTCACGACATCCAGAAACCTATGGCGCAAGTATTCCAATATCGATGATTGTTGAGAGGTGCATATGGGCCTGAAGATGGCATAATGAATTGCCAAAAGTGATAGCGAAAATAAAGTAACATCTCAATTACATGGCTGTCTGTCGAATTTCATTGTTAACTATTTTACTAGTCTCTGTCCCTTACCCAAAATGGATCTACAGAAACTTTCAAATGTTTTCAAGACCTGACTGAAATTTGGTGCACATTTTTGTCATACAGAATTTCGTTACGTATAAATGCACCAGCTGCAAATCGTTTGAAATTCCTATTGGTGTTGTATACCAGACAGTTAATACGGCGTGTGCTCAAAATATATCTGTGTCGGAGAATATATCATGCACCTTCAGACAGGCAACCCACATTACCTCTTCTGCGCCGACTGGAGTTTGGTTCCCTATTCCAGGTGGCGTCAAGTATATTCCTGGCAGGCTGTGTTTGGTTCACTCTGTATAACATGAATAGAGTTGGTGTCGACTTAATTCCCTGGGTTACTTCCACTTCTGTCGATATTTCTCTGTCTAAAATAACAAGCAGCTGTCTTTCTGCTAATAGATCCTCAATCCAAACACTAATTATCTTTCATATCTGCCACTCTTTTGCACATCTTAGGAAGGGAGGAAGGTGTCTGTCACCTTGACGACGATGCTTTCTCCGTCTCTGATGTCGCATGATGTGCCTGTGTTTGGTCGACTCCGACGATACGGTGCAGCAGAGCGAAACCGTCCACCTGGTACTCCGTTAAGTGCTGGAGAGACAGCCCCGATCGCCTGGTTTCATTGTCTGAGAGACTCGGTTGGAGTGGGTGAGAGGGTAAGCTCCGGTATTCCAATGTGTTGTGGGCGATATCCATTATACGGTCAATGGAGATGGTGTTTTGGTGTGAAATCTGTCTCACATGAGGGCAACGATGATCTAGTTGAATGAACCCTTCGACGCGCTGCACATCGTCATCTGAGGTAGATGTTGTTGGCGCCCCAGATCTTGACTCGTCTCCTGCATCTGTTGTGCTTCCATAACATTACTGGCACGAAAAACACGCCTGTTGTCGTGATATTACATTCACTACCAGTAGTTGACGATCGATTGCATCTGTGGACGTTTTCCAGAAAAGGAAAGAGCTTATTCCACTGCAGACTTCAATCGCTGACCGCTTATTCGTGAACGCCTCCATCTTGGACTAGTATTTTGTTTGCGAACGATACACTTACCTCCATCTTCCGGCAGCGTTGGAGAGCGTTTATCTTCTTTTCTACCTGTCTGTCCAATTTGAATCACACTGACCGTTTACATACATCTGAGAGTTTATGTAATATTATTTACTGAACCGTCCTAGTATGAGTCACGCATGTGAAAATTAATCGTCCTTGTTTGTTGAACATGAACATACAGCATTTCAAAACAGTGTGTAGTAATCATTATCAAATATAGGGCAGACAGTTTCATGTAACTGACAATATTCCGACATTCACAGGCCGCATTTTCCGCTACTAAGTCCCAAACAGGACAAAAACCCTAGAGCACATGGCTTTTCAGAAATAAAGTGAAATGTTATTTAAGATCATTGTGTCTATAGTGTAAGGAACAATTTGTAAAAACTAGAGACTGAACAGTGATAATAGCATTGGGAAGGATATACATCAAAGTAAGCAACTAAGGACTATATACATTTTGTACACTTTCGTAGGGAGCGATTTGTCAATGGTGAATAGGAAAAATCTTCTGCAGCGAAGATCACTTGGTATTTTGTTTTATTTCCTCTCATCATGGGATCTTAGGAAAATTCTTATTATCATACTTACATGCCACCAATAGAATGACAACAAAATTTTTTTAAGAGTTTGACAAACCAGCGTGTGTCGTTTCAAATGAGTGGAAAGTGTTCTTATTGTAATGGTGGCATCTATGAATGTTAAAAAAAGTATTTCCCAAAGATCAATGATGACAGTAAGATTCTATCGAAACTGGTCACGGTGAAATAACATAAAAATATTAATCAACCTTGGCTATAGAAGCCTTCCTATTCACAAATGATTATATGCTTCTCGTACCTGTGTCAGAATATTTCCGCTGTTTTTTTTTGTTTTTATTTTTGTTTCATACACTTATGCGAAACCATCCTATTGAAAAGGAAATAAAGGAAGACATAGATATGTGCTGGGAGGATATAGCAAAGAAAAGTATATTTTGTGTGGAAAACTGGGTTTCTGCTGCTGTGTATTAATTATAATTCACATACAACTTAGTGTTTGTACTCTATATGAAACTGATTCATAATGTATTTGCAGTATCACATACCAGCAGAATTCTTAGTATCCAGAACGAATTTTCACTGTGAAATGGTGTGTGCGCTGACCCGAAACCTCGTGGCAGATTAAAACTATGTGCTAGACGGGAATTCTGGAACGGAATCTTCGCCTTTGGTGGGCGAGCATCATAGTCGACCTCCTCCACCAGAACAGCGTACGATCTGCTACAGGCTCAAAATCTATTCTTAAAACATCCCCAGAGACTGTGGCGAAGCCACTTCTTCGTATTACACTTCCTATATGGAGTGAGGAGTGCAAGTCGCGCAAAGTATAAAAGTGACCGCCAACAGTGCTTCACCCTCGCCGGAACCTGCTACAGGTGCCTCATCTCCTGCACTATTCACTGCAACGATCTGCCGGTTATTAATTTTCGACGTTTGTCCCTCTTCACGGGGTTGGATTCTGTGACATCAAACGTTGGGATCGTCTCCGTATGCTAATGTATGTGACACTAAAGATCACCGGAGGTCCTACTTTAACTCAGCGACACCGTTCGTGATTAAACCCATCAAGCGTGGAGCGAGCGGCTCGTTGGTGATCCTTCGACAGCTTCGTCGGCAGAGACTTTCCCCACCAAAGACGAAGGTTTCACATTCCAGTTCTGGTCCGGTGCACAGTTTCAATGTGCCAGGTAGTTTTAAAATTTACTATACTTCGCTTACGTTTACGAGATTGTGTGCTATTGATCCTATTACAATTTATCTTTGTAAAAGTGGCTGTTTTATAACTTTTATTACTCTTGTGTTTCTGTGTCAATGGTTACATTAAAAAAATTAATATTTTGTTTATAACTGTCTAGTTATCAATTATCTGAATTTATTATAAAAATGAACCGTGGACAAATGAAACTGATAGTACTGCTACTATTAATGTTACTAGAACTTTATGATTACTGGGTCCATATCCTTCGTGAAAGTTTGTCATCCATATACCACGCGTACTACATGAAATTGAAACTTAAGTTTCATTATTTCACCGGCTTCCTTACGTGTATGGTATATAGAACAGCAGATAAATTCACAACAGCACATCTAACTGCTCTTGTACAGCATGTCACAGCTTCATATGATTCATTAGGTCACAGCATCAAATAATGCTTGAAAACGATTGCCTGTCGAAATTGCAATAAATAATATTTTGACTGCCCAAACCGGAATCATATAATTAAAAAATTACTGTCACTGTTACTACAATAACACTAATCATTTCTACTTGTCAGGTGCAGCAGACTACAAATACTGCTTTGGCTACAGGCAAAAACTTGGTTGCAGAGTGGAACACAAACAAGAGAATAAATAAAATTTCTTGGACATCCATCGTATGTGCTCGGAAGTGTATACAAGGGAATGGGGTCTTTCAGACCTGAGAAGTCGGAGTTGGATAACAGATGGGTATCCGCCTTCCTGTGGAGGGTAATAAAGTTTCTGCAAACACGGAACGTGGCCTCTCGCGTCCGCATTCCTACCGCTGTTTCAGACAAGGCGCCCTCGTTTTGCGTGCGGCTTGATTAATGGCGGAAGCTGGTGAGGCTGTGACGTGTCCGCCTCAGGTGAGATATGGGCGACCAATGAGAACGCAGTGTAGCGCGTCTACATACCTAGGAACTCAGTCGGCGAGTTCCGTTCAGTCCTGCCTCGACTGAGTACGGGCTGAGTCAACAAAACCTTTAGTCTATAGTCATACAGATGCCAGAGCAGCCTAAAGTGAGTACTTCGAGATGTTGTTGTTGTTGTGGTCTTCAGTCCTGAGACTGGTTTGATGCAGCTCTCCATGCTACTCTATCCTGTGCAAGCTTCTTCATCTCCCAGTACCTACTGCAACCTACATCCTTCTGAATCAGCTTAGTGTATTCATCTCTTGGTCTCCCCCTACGATTTTTACCCTCCACGCTGCCCTCCAACACTAAATTGGTGATCCCTTGATGCCTCAGAACATGTCCTACCAACCGATCCCTTCTTCTGGTCAAGTTGTGCCACAAACTTCTCTTCTCACCAATCCTATTCAATACTTCCTCATTAGTTATGTGATCTACCCATCTAATCTTCAGCATTCTTCTGTAGCACCAAATTTCGAAAGCTTCTATTCTCTTCTTGTCCAAACTATTTACCGTCCATGTTTCACTTCCATACATGGCTACACTCCATACAAATACTTTCAGAAATGACTTCCTGACACTTAAATCTATACTCGATGTTAACAAATTTCTCTTCTTGAGAAACGCTTTTCTTGCCATTGCCAGTCTACATTTCATATCCTCTCTACTTCGACCATCATCAGTTATTTTGCTCCCCAAATAGCAAAACTCCTTTACTACTTTAAGTGTCTCATTTCCTAATCTAATACCCTCAACATCACCCGACTTAATTCGACTACATTCCATTATCCTCGTTTTGCTTTTGTTGATGTTCATCTTATATCCTCCTTTCAAGACACTGTCCATTCCGTTCAACTGCTCTTCCAAGTCCTTTGCTGTCTCTGACAGAATTACAATGTCATCGGCGAATCTCAAAGTTTTTATTTCTTCTCCATGGATTTTAATACCTACTCCGAATTTTTCTTTTGTTTCCTTTACTGCTTGCTCAATATACAGATGGAATAACATCGGGGAGAGGCTACAACCCTGTCTTACTCCCTTCCCAACCACTGCTTCTCTTTCATGTCCCTCGACTCTTATAACTGCTATCTGGTTTCTGTACAAATTGTAAATAGCCTTTCGCTCCCTGTATTTTACCCCTGCCACCTTTAGAATTTGAAAGAGAGTATTCCAGTCAACATTGTCAAAAGCTTTCTCTAAGTCTACAAATGCTAGAAACGTAGGTTTGCCTTTCCTTAATCTTTCTTCTAAGATAAGTCGTGAGGTCAGTATTGCCTCACGTGTTCCCATTTTTCTACGGAATCCAAACTTATCTTCCCCGAGGTCGGCTTCTACTAGTATTTCCATTCGTCTGTAAAGAATTCGTGTAAGTATTTTGCAGCTGTGGCTTATTAAACTGATTGTTCGGTAATTTTCACATCTGTCAACACCCGCTTTCTTTGGGATTGCAATTATTATATTCTTCCTGAAGTCTGAGGGTACCTCGCCTGTTTCATACATCTTGCTCACCAGATGGTAGAGTTTTGTCAGGACTGGCTCTCCCAAGGCCGTCAGTAGTTCCAATGGAATGTTGTCTACTCCGGGGGCCTTGTTTCGACTCAGGTCTTTCAGTGCTCTGTCAAACTCTTCACGCAGTATCGTATCTCCCATTTCATCTTCATCTACATCCTCTTCCATTTCCATAATATTGTCCTCAAGTACATCACCCTTGTATAGACCCTCTATATACTCCTTCCACCTTTCTGCTTTCCCTTCTTTACTTAGAACTGGGTTTCCACCTGAGCTCTTGATGTTCATGCAAGTGGTCCTCTTATCTCCAAAGGTCTCTCTAATTTTCCTGTAGGCAGTACTTAGAGATAAGGAATCAAATAAGAGCGTACGGAATATCACGTCATCTGTGTGAATTGGAGTGTTGCTAGCAAACAGAACACATGACATTATTACAAACCAGTCAAATAGTGATAATAAAGCCCAACAAGTGGGAAGCTCCGTAGAAGATTTTTGACAAACGTTCTATATGTTTTCGAGAGTACTGAAGCCCAATTTTCCAAGTGCCACGAAATTTTCGGTCCGGAAATGGGTTAAACATTGACAGAAACAATCAAAGTGGGACTTTTGTGGGTTTTTCACGTGTGAGAGGGTTGCCCAGAAAATAATGCACCGCATTTTCTTATTCCACAATTTTTCACTGAACATAATTAGAATCACACACACACACACACACACACACACACACACACACACACACACACAGATGGTGTTTTATCTACATGCCCTATTTTTCCATGTAATCTCCATCCCCCCTTTCGTTCTATGGCCTTCCTAGAGCACGAAACAAGGGCGTGTATGCCCTGTCGGTACCAATCGTTGTCCTGGTGGTGGAGTCAGTAATTCACTGTGTGAACTTCCTTTGCTGTTTGTCAGATGCAGCGCCAACTGCCGAGTCGTAATGCCTCTGTCCTTGCGAATGACAACATCAGCTCGCTGCGATATGTCAGCTGTGATAGCTGTGGATGGTCTCCCCGACCTCTGCAAATCGTGGAGCTCTGCCGAACCGCCTTCTGATGACGTCACCCTCCGTACCCAGCGACTAACTGTACTTCTATCGACAGAAGATGCTCCATAGACATGGCACAAGCGTTTGTGAATAATCCCCACAGTTTCATTCTCTGCTGTGACAAATTCAATGATGGCACGCTGCTTTTCACGTACATCACCTACAGACGTCATTCAGAAACTCTCCTGCAGCTACGCTACCTGTCGGAAGAGACGGAATCTTGGCGCGCTCACTCAGGAGATCTCAAATAATACATACATAACGTTTTCGCATTCGTTGCAGTGTTTTCGGCTGAGAGAAAAAAATGTCGTACATTACTTTCTGATCAATCCTCGTAACTCGGAAAAGCCTCAATTTTCGGCTAAGTTGACTATGTATGAAAGTAACGAGGATCAAATTTCCCACAAAATAGGTCCAAGTGACATTTTTTGTCGGACCAACCGTATGGTGTGTAGCGCGTGTCGAAGTCAGCGCGATTCGAAACGTATGTAGGTCGACACATGACCCACTTCCCCACGTCTTACAGTACTTCGTTGCAAATCCATTGCCGAATTCCATTTTCCAGTAGTATCACGATGTTATTAGAATGGTTGCCAGGTGATACTTGGCGCGATGGAGGGTTAAGATGTTTGTGAGATGACGCTGACCTTCCCACCTGATACAGGGCAGGCCGATCCTGTTTGTTGGTCCCTGTGCCAGCGGTTGTTTAAGATTTCGGCTTCGGATGGTTGTTTACGGCCAGTAAATTCGGTTTGAGTATATGAAATAGTCATACATAACAAATTCAAGTGAGAAGTATGTCCTGTGTTGTGGTATACTGGACGATGGGAGGAAAATGCTAATACACTCCTGGAAATGGAAAAAAGAACACATTGACACCGGTGTGTCAGACCCACCATACTTGCTCCGGACACTGCGAGAGGGCTGTACAAGCAATGATCACACGCACGGCACAGCGGACACACCAGGAACCGCGGTGTTGGCCGTCGAATGGCGCTAGCTGCGCAGCATTTGTGCACCGCCGCCGTCAGTGTCAGCCAGTTTGCCGTGGCATACGGAGCTCCATCGCAGTCTTTAACACTGGTAGCATGCCGCGACAGCGTGGACGTGAACCGTATGTGCAGTTGACGGACTTTGAGCGAGGGCGTATAGTGGGCATGCGGGAGGCCGGGTGGACGTACCGCCGAATTGCTGAACACGTGGGGCGTGAGGTCTCCACAGTACATCGATGTTGTCGCCAGTGGTCGGCGGAAGGTGCACGTGCCCGTCGACCTGGGACCGGACCGCAGCGACGCACGGATGCACGCCAAGACCGTAGGATCCTACGCAGTGCCGTAGGGGACCGCACCGCCACTTCCCAGCAAATTAGGGACACTGTTGCTCCTGGGGTATCGGCGAGGACCATTCGCAACCGTCTCCATGAAGCTGGGCTGCGGTCCCGCACACCGTTAGGCCGTCTTCCGTTCACGCCCCAACATCGTGCAGCCCGCCTCCAGTGGTGTCGCGACAGGCGTGAATGGAGGGACGAATGGAGACGTGTCGTCTTCAGCGATGAGAGTCGCTTCTACCTTGGTGCCAATGATGGTCGTATGCGTGTTTGGCGCCGTGCAGGTGAGCGCCACAATCAGGACTGCATACGACCGAGGCACACAGGGCCAACACCCGGCATCATGGTGTGGGGAGCGATCTCCTACACTGACCGTACACCACTGGTGATCGTCGAGGGGACACTGAATAGTGCACGGTACATCCAAACCGTCATCGAACCCATCGTTCTACCATTCCTAGACCAGCAAGGGAACTTGCTGTTCCAACAGGACAATGCACGTCCGCATGTATCCCGTGCCACCCAACGTGCTCTCGAAGGTGTAAGTCAACTACCCTGGCCAGCAAGATCTCCGGATCTGTCCCCCATTGAGCATGTTTGGGACTGGATGAAGCGTCGTCTCACGCGGTCTGCACGTCCAGCACGAACGCTGGTCCAACTGAGGCGCCAGGTGGAAATGGCATGGCAAGCCGTTCCACAGGACTACATCCAGCATCTCTACGATCGTCTCCATGTGAGAATAGCAGCCTGCATTGCTGCGAAAGGTGGATATACACTGTACTAGTGCCGACATTGTGCATGCTCTGTTGCCTGTGTCTATGTGCCTGTGGTTCTGTTAGTGTGATCATGTGATGTATCTGACCCCAGGAATGTGTCAATAAAGTTTCCCCTTCCTGGAACAATGAATTCACGGTGTTCTTATTTCAATTTCCAGGAGTGTATTTACACCGAAGTGAACTTGAACGATGTTCTTGAAGTAAGGAGAGGAAGCATGCGATTGGTACCATTTTGAAGGGCAAAGCTGTGCGTTAGGTTCATCAACCATATCGAAAAACGTACACAAACGAAAAACTAAGGGGACTGATCGAGCGAGAGGGTCCCACAGAGACAAAGCTGTAAAAATATTGCGTAGAAGAAGCTGAGTAGCATAGTCACCGTGGCATAGTGGTTATGATACTAGACTCTTGCATAGAGGATCGTGAGATCAAAACTCACCTTAACTGTAAAATTTCAATTTCAATATTCGGTTCGTGTACAATCTAGAAGTATCCACAAATGTCAAGAATCATTGTACTGGAAAGTTCTGTAGCTGTATATATACCGTATGTGTTCTGGCCGGAGGCAGTTCGCTCCGCGCTCTTGTACATGCAAGTGCTGAATAAACCTTCGTTACGTGAAGTTAGTGTTCGTCATTCATCTAATTACACCTTCTTCTACGTGACAATATTCTTTGGTGAAACGGTGGCGAAAATGATCGCTCAGGTAACCTTCTTTTTAACTCGAAGGAGGGCTGTTTAGTATCAGCGTTAATCGAGAATTTGTCCAAAGTAGGCATAGCTTTCAAGCAAGCTGTGAAAGATGCTGATACCTTGATAATCGACACCTCGCTGTCTTTGGACCTCACACGTTCAACCGTCGTAGTTGTTGGGGAAGACGTGAACCTTCCCGTCAGTCTAACAGGCCTCAGTCAACAAAATAATGCATTACTGAAGAACCAGCGAGAGGGAAAATGCCACTGCAGTTTTACACTCCTCAGGGAACTGAGCACCCCACTCGAGAGAATGCCCTGTTCTTGATTACAGTCAGTGTCTGTGACAAAACTGCTCTCTACAAGCAGGGAAAAGTTAATTGAATCACTAAATTGAAGAAAAAGCCTGAATTACAACTGGACATACAAATATTTAAAGGTCCAAATGAGGACAAGGAGACCGCAGTGGAGTGTGGCACACGATTTCTCATTAAACTGTATGGTGCTTTAAGAGGAGAGTTTTTGAACCACCTCGGAAACAGAAGCTGCGTCAAGTCGATGTTCAGAACAACTGCCAACATCGCTTCTCTGCCGTCAATTGGAGATGATGTTTTCTAACATATTGTTCGAGTGTAGCACCAGGTACAACATCAGCAGCCAGGAAAAAACTCCTGGGATGAAGTTGGACGAGGTCCAACGATCGCCTGGTTCCAACCAGTACGTTTCAGACGCTAACTCCTGATGTTATTCTGACTTTTATGGCATACAGATGCAGAACTTGGTGTCGTGGCTACTTCTGTAGCTGCAGAAAAGATAGCTTCCGCTCATCGAAGCTCTGCATCAACTGCGATACAGTTTGCAAGAGTGTCTGCAACCTCGATTTACAAGAGAGAAAAAGCCGTGTTGGAAGGTAAGGAGGAACAGGAGACTAAAACGACGGCTTATAGAGGAGAAATTAAGCCATATTTCAAAATTTTGTTGTTATAATTTCCGTTCGTGTATCTCATGGCCTCATTCCTGTAACAAACACTGTAGATTAGTTTCAACTTCGATTTATTATTATTATAGTTGGTAAATAATTATTTATCTACTGTCTGGTGTGAAATGAAATTATTTATGTGATAACATATCGTAATATTATAATTTTCGGACGAATAAAGTAAAAACGGGGGCAGTGGAGCAAGAATTGCAAAGAGGATGAAGTTTCTTTGAAATTTCTTCAAAATGATGTTATTAATATTATGATAATTATTGTTATTACCAATGCCAAATAAAGCATAATTATTTTGTCATTTGCGTAAACGACACTTTTCAGTTGTAGGAGTGATGAAAGCTATCTTTTTGGTCTCTGTGAGCGTGATGATTGCCGAAAATTACGTCGCCTCCTAGTTATAAGCGAGAAGCTCAAAAACTCCCACTTTTCGTCTTTCTGTTCCATTTTTTACTCTTTTTCCGAGCCGAAGTTATGTTGGGACACCGATATTTCCGATTCAGTACCATCTAAAACATGTATAAAGCTTCTCAAAAGAAACTTCTTCAAGACTTTGCATTAAGAATGAGCATTTGGGTGGACTAATCATTAACGCTCAGAAATGTTCAGAGATAAATTTAACTTCAGGCCTACCTGAAGGGGGTTGATAGGACCAGTACTTTCAACAATACCCAGGGTACAGCAGAGGGAATGGTCAGTACTCAGACATATGACAGGGAAGATAATTTTAAACAAAAACGTCTAGTAAACATGTGCTCTTAAAAGCATACCTTAAGTGGTATGAGTACTTGTTCAGTAAAAGAGATGTGTTTCGCACTAGTGAAAATGAACAAGCGTTCATTGCTCTTACAATATGCACTTTAGAGCATATCCACGACGCTTTTTATGGAAATTTCTGTAGATCCGACTTCAGAAAAAGCTATGATGGTAGCGTATTGTTATGATAGACGTTGCATGCCGTATGCTGCATGTCCAACACGTAATCTATGATATTCTGTGGGAAGCCACTTGCACATTACACTACTGGCCGCTTCTTTGCTGTCGATTATCACCCCACTTCTCCTCCTATGCCTTGTACAAGGTGTACCAGAAACGTTGCGATAAATTTAGAGAGGTTTCACAGAATGTTTTGTGGAACAAATGGAGGATAGGAAACTGTGTCCAGAACCGTCATCAAATGACGCTACAGAGTGTCTAAGTTGTAGGCACCGGAGCCTCCCAGTAGGCAACCCCTTCGACAGCAAACATGACTCGGTACACTGATGGACCGTAGACTGAACGTTTCGCACTGTTGTTTGTGACTCAATCATAATGACTGATTGCCACTATCACCAGTGGGGAAGATAGAGCGAGCTACTGCGTAGACTGGCCTTGTCACCTATGAATGTGGTGCTCTGCTGCCATGGTCTGTGAGAGTTTCATATACGAGTTTTCATCTGCAGTTTATTGTTCTCCTAATCTGTATATTGAGCAAGCAGTGAAGGAAGCAAAAGAAAAATTTGGAGTAGGTATTAAAATCCATGGAGAAGAAATAAAAACATTGAGGTTCGCAGATGACATTGTAATTCTGTAAGAGACAGCAAAGGACTTGGAAGAGCAGTTGAACGGAATGAACAGTGTCATGAAAGGAGGGTATAAGATGAACATCAACAAAAGCAAAACGAGGATAATGGAATGTAGTCGAATCAAGTAGGGTGATGCTGAGGGAATTAGATTAGGAAGTGAGACACTTAAAGTAGTAAAGAAGTTTTGCTGTTTGGGGAGTAAAATAACTGTTGATGGTCGAAGTAGAGAGGATATAAAATGTAGACTAGCAATAGGAAGGAAAGCGTTTCTGAAGAAGAGAAATTTGTTAACATCGAGTATTGATTTCAGCGTCAGGAAGTCGTTTCTGAAAGTATTTGTATGGAGCGTAGCCATGTATGGAAGTGAAACATGGACGATAACTAGCTTGGACAAGAAGAGAATATAAGCTTTCGAAATGTGGTGCTTCAGAAGAATGCTGAAGATTATATGGGTAGATCATATAACTAATGAGGAGGTATTGAATAGGATTGGGGCGAAGAGAAGTTTATGGCACAACTTGACTAGAAGAAGGGATCGGTTGGTAGGACATGTTCTGAGGCATCAAGGGATCAACAATTTAGTATTGGAGGGCAGTGTAGAGGGTAAACATCGTAGAGGGAGTCCAAGAGATGAATACACTAAAAGATTCAGAAGGATGTAAGTTGCAGTAGGTACTGGGAGATGAAGACGCTTGCACAGGGTAGAGTAGCATGGAGAGCTGCATGAAAACAGTCTCAGGACTGAAGACCACAACAAAAACAGGTATGCCAAAGACAAAACGTCTTCAGGGGACACATAAACTGCGGATGGAAACCTCTGTCGGAAACCGTCATCCTCTGAAACCACAGAGCAGCGCATTCAGAGGAGACGACGCCTTTCGATGTAGCAGCAAGCTCCACTTTCTTCACTTACGATCGTACCAACCAGTTGCGTTTACTGAATAACAAACAACATTGCGGAACTTTCCGCTTACAGTCCTCAGCATTCAAAGTCACGTTTTCTGCTGAAGGACCGCCTTGTGGTAGGCGCTGGGGCCTATAACTTCGACGCTCTGTAGAGTCGTTGAATGATGTTTCCAGACTCGGATACCGATCCTCGATTTGTTCCTCAAGACACCTTCTACAACATGATTTGTAATGTTTCCATAAGGCGAGGTCCAACAGCCCTAAAGTATTTCATGAAATGCATTCTAACCATAATCTGTTTGTTTGTCGCATTAGTCATCTACCGGTTTGTGTTATTAAACGCCATCAAGATGTCGGGTACAGCGGATTACACTCCTGGAAATAAAGAACACATTGACACCGGTGTGTCAGACCCACCATACTTGCTCCGGACACTGCGAGAGGGCTGTACAAGCAATGATCACACGCACTGCACAGCGGACAAACCAGGAACCGCGGTGTTGGCCGTCGAATGGCGCTAGCTGCGCAGCATTTGTGCACCGCCGCCGTCAGTGTCAGCCAGTTTGCCGTGGCATACGGAGCTCCATCGCAGTCTTTAACACTGGTAGCATGCCGCGACAGCGTGGACGTGAACCGTATGTGCAGTTGACGGACTTTGAGCGAGGGCGTATAGTGGGCATGCGGGAGGCCGGGTGGACGTACCGCCGAATTGCTCAACACGTGGGTCGTGAGGTCTCCACAGTACATCGATGTTGTCGCCAGTGGTCGGCGGAAGGTGCACGTGCCCGTCGACCTGGGACCGGACCGCAGCGACGCACGGATGCACGCCAAGACCGTAGGATCCTACGCAGTGCCGTAGGGGACCGCACCGCCACTTCCCAGCAAATTAGGGACACTGTTGCTCCTGGGGTATCGGCGAGGACCATTCGTAACCGTCTCCATGAAGCTGGGCTACGGTCCCGCACACCGTTAGGCCGTCTTCCGCTCACGCCCCAACATCGTGCAACCCGCCTCCAGTGGCGTTGCGACAGGCGTGAATGGAGGGACGAATGGAGACGTGTCGTCTTCAGCGGTGAGAGTCGCTTCTGCCTTGGTGCCAATGATGGTCGTATGCGTGTTTGGCGCCGTGCAGGTGAGCGCCACAATCAGGACTGCATACGACCGAGGCACACAGGGCCAACAGCCGGCATCATGGTGTGGGGAGCGATCTCCTACACTGGCCGTACACCACTGGTGATCGTCGAGGGGACACTGAATAGTGCACGGTACATCCAAACCGTCATCGAACCCATCGTTCTACCATTCCTAGACCGGCAAGGGAACTTGCTGTTCCAACAGGACAATGCACGTCCGCATGTATCCCGTGCCACCCAACGTGCTCTAGAAGGTGTAAGTCAACTACCCTGGCCAGCAAGATCTCCGGATCTGTCCCCCATTGAGCATGTTTGGGACTGGATGAAGCGTCGTCTCACGCGGTCTGCACGTCCAGCACGAACGCTGGTCCAACTGAGGCGCCAGGTGGAAATGGCATGGCAAGCCGTTCCACAGGACTACATCCAGCATCTCTACGATCGTCTCCATGGGAGAATAGCAGCCTGCATTGCTGCGAAAGGTGGATATACACTGTACTAGTGCCGACATTGTGCATGCTCTGTTGCCTGTATCTATGTGCCTGTGGTTCTGTCAGTGTGATCATGTGATGTATCTGACCCCAGGAATGTGTCAATAAAGTTTCCCCTTCCTGGGACAATGAATTCACGGTGTTCTTATTTCAATTTCCAGGAGTGTAGTTTAAAACAGCCCATATTTCATTGAAGCTGAACATTATCGAAATTATCCAGAGATATTGTAAAAACAATTTAGAATACTGGCAGTCATATCTTATGTGAAACAGACAGGCATCATAGTATGAGGGTTGAATGAAAGTAATACCTATGCCTTCGTAAATCTTCAACAGTTGGCAGCATTGGTACACGGCAAATACTGGCTTGGTCCGTAGCCTCTTCTCAACAGCTCCAGTTGGCGGGAGGCCTTAGCACTGAACGGTTGTGTTGTTACAGTGTAAAGTATAGTACCCTGCACAGACAGTCGGGCAATGTAATTTAACCAACGTGCAGTCAATGAATTCTTTACAGAAGAAGGTGTAACCCCAAAGGAGATTCATCAGTGCATGAAAGCAGCTTATGGTGATTGTGTTGATGTGAGTACTGTGCGTCATTGGGCCAATAAGTTTAAAGAAGTTTAGGCGGGGACATCTGACCTGCGTGACAAACAAAGAGTTCGATGTCCAGTGTTAGCAACCAACGTGTTTCACAAGCAAAACGTTGATAGATTCATCCAGGATGATCGTCGTATCACTCAGAGAGATATTGCAAGCACAATCGGCATTTCACAAGAACGTGTGAGTCACCTTAATTCTTTACAAGGCTATCGGAGGATCTGTGCACGATGGGTACCTCTGATGCTGACTCCTGCGATGAAAGCGCACAGACTTGAAATTTTTCAGGAACGCTTCTCGGGTTACGAGAATGAAGGTGACGCCTCTTATGCAACATATGGAATCTCGAAGATTTTGCGGCATTGTAGAACGTTTCCAAACAGCTGTCCAAAGGTGAAGAGCTCAACATTTAATCTTATATTACACAGCGACAGATTACCCAATATCTAGGTTTTCTATTTCGAAGACACCAAGACCATTGACGTTTACATTATCCCCATGTATGCGATCACTGTTTCGGTGCAGGCCTTCCCCGGGAGGTGTTGCTCCCACTAAGATTCACTGTATGTGAAACAAGTGGTATCAGTTAATAGTTATGTGGTAACCAACACCATAATAATGGTCGGATGAGATCGTATAAGAACCATGGATAATGGACATTGCACTGTAATAAGCACCATCAGTTCATAGTGTTTTACCAGATTTTCTGCAATTTCAGTGCAAACCACTGACACCACAGCATTCTTCCCAATTTCTATATCATCGATAAACCATCTCCCCCCCCCCCCCCCCCCACCTTACTACTTTGCATGTACCATATCATAGATTGTAAATGTATGTAGAGGACTGTGCAGTACATCCATTCATTGTTAATTCTCGAACATATACACCAAAGTACACCAGACAGCGTCGTCCTATACTGATGCATTTAGGTTACCTACTATTTCTAGCACTTCGATCATAGTGCATAACTTAGAATACAATTGCCCATATTTCTATATGTGGATGGTAGTCACACAACATTCTCGCATTCTTAGGATGTAGTTTGAGACTGAAAGATCTCCCCACATTGTGTTTGACCAACACTCCCTAGGACTCTGTCACCGAATCAGTTTGCAGCTGACTGGAAGGAGGAAGGTACTATACCTGCTGGACTCCATGTCTCATGAAGGAATGGAGCAACTGCTGTCCAGCAAAGACTGTACCGCATCAATCTTAGTAATCTTAGTCATGTTATCCATCCAGCTGCACAAAATCTCTCCAGGTGCGGGCATGGCAAGGAGGTTAACACCTCTTATCAAAGTACAGTATATATGAGAACATTGTGATGATGTAACATATGGTTAAGAAGAAACGTGATTTATGCATGATGGTGGCCAAGACGGACTGATTTTGAAGCATTTTACGTAAATCAGCTGTGCTGTCCATTCTAAAGTATTTTTCTAGTTCCTGGGGTCAGTAACAAGAAGTTATCGGAAACAGAGAAATAATCACAGAACATAAACACATGCACTCCTAAGGCTACAGAGTACTGCACTTAAACACACTATAACGTTAAAGTCTGGTAACGATTGCAGGTGGATAGTGCGTGAAGTCACACGCAGAACCATGTAGAACCCGTCTCATCTGACCACTCCTACCACTATCTATCATCCTTTAACGCAGATCAATGTCAATTTAGAGGCAGAGGTTTCCCTTTTTCATGAAAGTATCAAAGACAGCAGTTCACTTACATGCATCACTATTATCTCAATAGACATACAGGAGAATGTGGCTAAAAAACCATACAGTAACTGTTCTGTAAGGTATTAGCTTGCTGACACTTCCTAATAGTTATTGCCAGAGAGTACAGAGAAACACATCGTAAATACTGTTTGTTAAGGTTAAAATACCTAAACAGTTCTGCATTGGCTCAAAAATGCGATCTGTTGTGTAATAGTGTATTGGAGTCCCACACATGGTAATACAAAGCTCTTTAGCTAAGGACCCTTTATGAAAATCTATAAGGTGGTTCCCGATAGCTTGAAGTCAAACCTGGGCTCGTGATCCGACTTTTATAAATTTATTACTCTACATTGGTGAACATCGACGTTAAACATTATATTCCAGCCATCTTATCGCTGTCGACGAAAAACGTTTCTTTCCCTGATTCCTGATGCTTCCATCTCAACTTTTTCTCATATTCCTCTAGCTGTCACAAACTCATCCCCATGTATAAGAAGAATTGTGGAGAATGTGTGGTTGGAGGTGACTGGATGCTTTCGAGGGCGATGCCGTGCTATACCGTCTGATCAGAAAGAGGTGTTGACAACCAATTTTAGAATGTATGGCAAGAAGTGACATTGAAGTAAAATACGCAACATTTTGGGAATATTGAAGGGGATGAGCGAGTACTTTCATGTCTTCTCCTTGGTGGAGGAAAATTCTTGTACATGAGGACGAATTTGTGACAGCAAAAGGAATATGAGAAAAAGTGTACATGGAAGCATCGGGAACACAGGAAACATTCATTTTTCGTCAACAGCGATAAGATGGCTGAAATGGAATGTTTAACGCCGATGACCACCAATGTAGAGAGATAAATTTATATGTGTCGGATCACAAGCCCAGGTCTGGTTCCAAAGTTTTCAGCAGGCACCATATAGATTTTTATAGTGTCCTTAGCTAAAGAGGATTGTATTACCAGCTGGCGGAATGCTATATAAAATTACAGAATGGATCGCGTGTTTGACCCTGTGCAGGACTGGTTAGTTGCTTTAAAGCCTTGCAGACAGTATTTACAACGTGTTTCTCTGTACTCTATAGCAATCGGCTAGTAAATACCTTACAGAACAGTTAGTATATGGTTTTTAACAACATTCTACTGTACGTAGATGGAGATAATAGTGTTGCCTGTAAGTGGACTGCTGTATTTGATTCTTTCATGGAACAGAGAATCATCTGTCTCGAAATTGACATGTACCTGCTTTAAAGGATGATAGAAAGTGGATGCAGTGACCCGTTGTAAGGGGTTATAACGAGGTATGATTTAATGGTAGACTGACGACGGATTCTTCAGCGAGGGAGATGTTACTGCAGCTCATTTATCGCGCATTTAACAACTTTTTTCCGTTGTTTTGTTGTGGTGCTTCTGTTGCGCGGTGCAACTTGCGATCGACGTGATTACAATTACGTGTTCCGTGTGTGACATAGGGCGTTTTCTACCTGTAATCGTTAACAGCAAACTCCGCCATACCACAGTCAGCAGAGAGCTTCCAACGTATGTGGGTGAATCATGTCTGTCTATGGAAAAACTATTTCACCAACCCCCCTCCATACGAATGAAAATGTGTGTAAAGTACTCCATCTTTCTGATACGGCTTGGACAGAAAACCAGTCTTGAGTTTCATAACTGCAGTAATTTTAAGTTAGTGACAGCTTCCAGAATGAGATTTCTCACTCTGCAGCGGAGTGTGCGCTGATATGACAGATGTTTGTAAGATACTGCATACCCTGCATATACATTCCCATGACAGTTGTCCTGTTTATGGAGTTAGTGCAGCATGGCGTGTAATTTCACATATCGAACACTACTGATACCTGTTTGTTTTCTTGTAAGAGGCATTCTCCGTTGCTGATGGTCACTTTATAGGACTGATGTGACCATAGTATAAAATAGGAACTGTAATTGGGTGTGAACAGTGGGTGCTATAAACCCCTAGAAAGCTGTATTGTGGATATACGAGGGTCGACAGAAAAGTAATGCCTCCACCTTCGCAACTCTTCAACAGTTGGCAGCATTGGTGTGCTGCAGGTACTGGCTTGTTCCGTAGCCTCTTCTCTACAGCTCCATTTGGCGGGAAGCAAGCCTTAGCAATGAACGGTTATGTCGTTACAGTGTAAAGTATCGAACCCTGCGCCTACTGTCGGTCAATGCAATATAAGCAACGTACAGACATTGAATTCTTTACAGCAGAAGGTGTAACCCCAAAGGAGATTCATCACAGAATGAAAAGGGTTTTTGATGGTTGTGTTGATGTGAGTACTGTGCGTCGCGGAGCGAGTAACTTTAAAGATGTTGAGGCGGGAACATTTAACCTGCGTGACAAAGAGATGGACGCCCAGTGATAGCAACCAAAGAGTTTCACAAGCATAATGTTGATAGATTCATTCAGGACGATCGCCGTATCACTCAGAGAGATATTGCAAGCACAATCAGCGTTTCACAAAAACGTGAGGTCACGCTATTCCTTTGCTTGGCCATCGGAAAATCTGTGCACGGTGAGTACCCCGGATGCTGACTCCTGAAATGAGAGCGCACAGTTTTCCAGGAACTCCTCTCGTTTACGAGAATAAAGGTGACGTCTTTCTCCATTCAATTTTGTCAAGAGACGAAACGTGTGTGCATCATTACGACCCGGAGACGAAACGTCAGTCTGTGGAATAGCGACACAAAGACTCGCCACAGAATAAGATATTCAAGACACCCTCAGCAAGAAAAATCATGGCCTCAGTGTTCTGGGACACAGGTGGTGTTGTGCATGTTGATTTCCTGAATCGTGGATCAAATGGTTCAAATGGCTCTGAGCACTATGGGACTCAACATCTCAGGTCATAAGTCCCCTAGAACTTAGAACTACTTAAACCTAACTAACCTAAGGACATCACACACACCCATGCCCGAGGCAGGATTCGAACCTGCGACCGTAGCAATCGTGGATCAACAATAAATTCAGACCGTTACATCACAACGCTGCGAACGCTGAAACGACGGAGGTTCAGAAAGGAAAAGGGAAATGTTTTCCTGCAGCATGACAATACGAAACCACACACTTCATGTGCCATTACAGCAGACCTTCAGAGACTGAATTTCTCCACCGTACGGCGTCCTCCATACAGCCCAGATTTAACACCGTCTGATTCCATCTGTTCCCAATAATGAAAGACGATCTGCGAGGACATCATTATGCTTCTGATGAAGACGTTGAGAGAACTGTGAGACTGTGGTTACGGAAACAGGGTGTCGACTCCTTTCGTGATGGCTTCAGAAAACTTGTTCATCATAGGCAGAAACGTATCCAACTGACTGGTGATTACAGGGAAAAGTGAGTATTGGAAATTAAAGATCACATTCTCAGTATTATTTCTGCGTTTGATTTATTAAAATATTCCCATCAATCCTAATTAACAAAGCTGGAGGCATTCCTTTCCATTCAACCCTCGCATGACACAGACTCTACTTTGTTATTGGGTGCAGAAGGAAGTACTTTTATTATCCTACAGTTTCGCACCGTGGTAAGTGAGATAAAACTTGCAGGTTGGATGCATTCGGATGGTGGACATATATGACCCGTATTATAGTATTATGAGTGTTACAGTCCGCATAACTAATATTTAGGAAACCACACAATTTTTAACATTATAGTGTGGTTAAGTGGAGCACTGTATAGATTTAGGAGTTGATGTGTTGGTGTTCTGCGACCATATCTTTCTTGCTACAGACCCCAGACACTAGAACAATACGTTAGAATTGATAGCACAGGTCATTAGGTAAAATGCTTCGAACTCTGTTCGTCTGGTCCTCTATCACGCATAAACAACCCATTTCTTTTAACCATCTGTTATACCATCACCACGCTCTCATATTTACTATACACCAGTAAGGGGTGCTGCCCTCCTCCAAGCGCCCACATCCGGAGAGAGGTTCATGTGGTTCATGTGGCTCTGAGCACTATGGGACTTAACATCTATGGTCATCAGTCCCCTAGAACTTAGAGCTATTTAAACCTAACTAACCTAAGGACATCACACAACACCCAGTCATCACGAGGCAGAGAAAATCCCTGACCCAGCCGGGAATCGAACCCGGGAACCCGGGCATCTGGAGAGATCTTGTGCACTTGGAGCTGTAAGTGAGACTGGTGACGAACCGTTTTAAGTGAACTGCAGTAACGGACTCAGCTCCCATTACGGTACGTGGGATATCGTGGGTACAGTACCCTCCTACTTCTGCTCAGCTGCAAATTAAATCAGTATTGTAGGGAATGTTGGTCATAGACAATGTGGGGGGATCTTTTAACCTCAAACTACTTCTTAATAACGCGGGAATTTCTTTGTGTGTCCCATCCACATACATAAAGAGCGGTAATTGTCATTGTAAATAATCGATTATGATCGAAGTGCTAGAAATATGTAGGTAACACAACTGCATCAGGATAGGGCGCTGTTTGGTATACTTTAGTATATATGTTCGACAATGAACAATGAAGGGATATACTGCACAGTCCTCTACCTATATTTGGGAAGCATACTGCCGTGTCATTGGTCGCCATTGAAATTGCGGAAAAGCTGGTAAAACATATGAACTGTGGTGCTTATTACAGTAGATTGTCTGTTATCCATGATTTTTTCTCTTCACCTCATCCTCCTACTAGTATGCTCTTGGTTACCACATAATAATTGACTTATACCACTTGTTTCACATGGAGAGAATCTTAGAAGGGAGCAACATCTCCCGGAGATGGTCTGCACCAAAACAGTAATCGGTTGCTTGGGTTGAATGTAGGGATCAACACTTTTGGTGTTTTCGAAATAGAACACCTACATATTGCCTACCCTGTCACTGTTAAAAATGAGTTTAAATGTGGAGCTCTCAGTCTTTGGGCAGCTGTTTGGAAACGTTCCACAATGCCGCAAACTCTTGCAAATTCCATATGTTCTCCATTTTTGTCAATAAGAAACCCTGCTCTTTTATTTGAACTGTTCTATGCGTTGTGTGAGGAGCATAGGTTACACCATGCAGTGTCTAGCTTCCTGTGACAGCCAATGCGTCGAAATTCCTCAATGTTGGTTTAGGACCCGACAGAGATCTCTAAGTCACGCCGGAAAAGGAAATGTATGGCATAGTACAAGGCTACAGTCATATACTGCTTCTATGTGTTGCAGCAGAGCAACAATGTATGAAGCTACTATGAAAGAACAAAACAGGTACCATCTCTTGTGACTGATAGTCTGTGGAACTTTTACACTGTTCTGTGAAAGAGACTTCGATTATTGGGCACCTGCTCCAATGCACCAGTACTTGCGTATTTATTAGGATCGCCATCTATGTTGATGTCAGCACACTGACGATATTTACATTCGATGTTTCGGAAGTGGGGGACACCGTAATATTTTATTGAGCTCTCTACCAGATGGCGTTAGCTAAGATTTTATAGTTCGTAGTTTTTCTCTGTTGAATGATACAAAGCAACGAGGACAGTGAGAATATTTGGGAGACAGAGATGAATGCAACCTGAGGAACGCAGATCTCCGCCGGACTGCAGTACCTGTATGTAGTTCGTAATGCGTCAAAATGTCATAGCAAAATCCTCGTCCCTCTTCCAGTCCATATATGCTGTGGAACCTACTAACTTTCACTATAGAAAACATCACAATAAGTTCTCATACCGTCCTTCCAACTATATCGTATTGCAGGAGAAAGCTTCGTTTGATGCTGGCCTTACATACTGTGCTTGATTGGTGAAGCTACGACAACATGTTCACATTTCCACTGATTGGTCAAAACATGGTCCTGTCCCATTAACTCCTGTTTCTCCAAAGGATGCAGAAGGTTGTAGATATAGCGCTTTCCGACTTCCGAAGCCTTAGGGATGGTGAGGCAGAGACTGAGGGACAGTTACAAGATGCTGGCAGTCTCCCTAAAGCCTCGCTGGCGTTGTGCTGTGTGGGATTCTTAGCAGACAGGTTCAAAACAAGGTGACTCTTATTTCAATATGAGACCGCCATGAATATGATTCACTAGTGGCTGTAATCATCAAAGACATCTGCATAGGATGCAACTCAAGTATGTGGTTGAATGGAGAGACTTAACTGCAAATCGCAGACAGCATTTCGACCAGAAAGCTTGACATTATAAATCTGAAAAGTTAATGAAATGGTCGTAGGATTTTGTATATTTCTTACGACTTCACCCTGTCATTGCTTTTTTAAGCGATTCCTCACATAGCACACTCTCTGCTGTATGTGATCATTCTTAATCAATCAACACCATCCCTTGCCTGTAACCCCATGGATATATCGCGGAAACTTTGTTACACCGTCTACAAGTTACGAGATAGATTGCGTTACAAGTACCGGTTGTTAATGTGGGAAACATCTAGCAGCAGCATGGGGAAGGTGCAAATATAGGCATAATACCATGTTCCCTACTCGAATCACTTTCTAAATTCATTTATAACGGTGATTTCATTACGAGCTTACACCGCTGGCGGTGTGTACCCGCACTTTCAGTCTGCTAATACACATCCCACAACCATCGTCTATATATAACTTCGGGGTATTTGTATGGAAGACCACTTCGTTCGGAAGCAATACCGGCCTTAATTTACAAAGCATATATACTTGGAAAGCATGGAAATCGTTACGATACACTTGGGTGCCTGTAGAACCAAGACTGATTTTTACGCAGAGTAACAGTAACATGGTTGTCGTGATGGTGTTTTTAACAGATGGGCGGTTATTAGACGATTACATCCCACTTCCTAAAACACACTGGTATCACTCGCAAGGTAAAAAATGAATCATGTGCATCCATCACGGATTTTCGCGCATTATTGTTGGTGCCGTTAGCGTAAGTTGGCGAACTATTATCCTTAGTAGAGGGTGTGAGATAAATTCGCTGTGATCGGTAGACTTATGAAGTTTGTGTTGGGGTGTAAAGTTAGTGTGGTCATTGTTCTGACAGGTGCATAGAAAATGACTTAAGGGGTATGAAAGACTTTGCTGTTTTCCTAGGATTACACGCTTTGGCATTCGGAGTGGGTGTCGGAGGTAACCTTTGGCCAGAACGAATGGATATTTCTGGCTTAAGGCTCTTGCGAGCAATACATACAAGGAAAGAGGCCGGCGGGCCGGCTATTCGGTTCTTCCCTGCAGGTAGAGGGGAAGTACCGGCGGCCGCGGCCTCTTCATAGCTGAATACAGAACTAATACTCAATAAGTGTTGGGCAGCCTTCACCATCACGTGGGTATTCGAGAAGATTCAGTATCGATCACTAACAAGTCTTGGTAATGGACGTGTTGATAAAATTCGGATTCCTACCACTCCAATCGTCCCCAGAAGCCCTCCACGATCGGGCAGTCCTCTCCGGCGGGTCAGCTCCGGCTGCTGATCTGGCAAGGTCACTGAGATGAGCACACAGTGCCGCCAGTAGCGCTGCGTGACTCATTGCCTTTGGGCGCTGCGAGTGGGCATTGGGAGGATGTACAATAGTTTATGCGTTCTCTGATATATATCCATCACAACTACTATTACGGAATGGGATTAGTTTTTAAGTTTGTGGTGTATACTGCTTATAAATATAGTCCAGTGGACTCGTTCTTGCAGTACAAAGGAGGCAGTGGTATTCGTTGTTGTTACTGTTCCATAATGTGGTAGACCTTTCCTCTGCCCCCTTCTCTTCGTGCTCATTCTTCGTCCTCTTGTAGCTGAGAGAACCCACTTGCGGGTTATATAGTGTTTTGAAAACCCTGTCCCAACATTAAGCTCCCGGTTGATCAATTTATTGTTTCCGACAATGATATTGCAAGCACACACACCAGTCAAACCGCTCAAAATATTTCTTATGGACATAGCACGCAACTGAGATGAAACGTGAAATTTTCAGTATCTCCAACACAATGGACTTCCTACGAAATGACCAAACTCTGCCTGTATTGACTGATAGAAGACAAGGTGAAAGAGAATTCCAGCAGGGTTTGAAAACCTTTTGGTTGTAGGATTGAATCGCGCCAAATATTCCAGTCTTAGAATCTACCAAATAGGAAGCAAGGGCTATCGATTTAATTAATTACTCAGACAATCTGATATAACGAGGGAATATTTTCAAGACATCCGCAGGCAGGAGGGGGGTGGGGGGGCGTTTCCAGGAAAACGCTGCTTTGTTTGCTGTTCGATGCAACCATGACCGACGGTGCTTGCAAATAACGCCCGACAGGACGTGGCTACTTGAGAGACAGAGAGAGAGAGAGAGAGAGAGAGCACGTGTAATTTCTCAGATATCAAATATCAAATGGCTGCCGCCACGTGACGCTTTTGTTTGGGCATTAGCGCGACATTCGACCTGCCAGTCACGGGGACAGTGGGGGCGTAGTGCGGCCTGTGCCCGCGGGAATGCGTGAAGTGGCTGGGCCGGTGGGCGGGAAATGCTTCACGACCGAAAGATTTTTGATAGTGTAATTACATATGTGAGTGATGTTGACAGTATTCTTTGCTCTATCGGAATTAAAAGTTACCGTAATTGTTGGCAAAAATCTTTATCGTGAATCGCAAGTAGCTCTTTATTCTCACGATGTAATTAGTGCTATCTACAGGGTCTCTCAAATTAATTCCATAGTTTCCCGATTACCAGAAGGCTTTTGATAACATTCATCATAAGCATCTGATATTCAAGTTGCGTACCTACTGAGTATTGTCTCAGTTGTGCAACTGGATTCGTGATCTTTTGTTGGAAAAGAACTCTGCTGTTCCTGCCTTATATGAGTGAGTTAAGAGACAACCTGAGCAGTCATCTTACATTGTTTGCAAGGTGATGCCGTCGTTTACTGTCCAATAATCTCATCATGGGATTTAAATCAATTGCAAAATGATTCAGAGAAGATATCTGTATTTTAAGAAAAGTGGAAATTGACCCTAAGTAATAAAAGTGTGAATTCATCCGCATGAGTGTTAAAAGAAATCCGTTAATTTCGGTTACATGATAAATCACACAACTCTAAGAGGCTATCAATTCAACGAAATACCTAGCAGCTGCTATTCTGATGGACTGAAACTGGAGCAACCATACAGATAAAGTTGTGAGGAAGGCCATCCAAAGACTACGTTTTATTGGCAGAACACTTAGAAGATGCAACAGACCCACTAAAGAGATTGCCTGAAATATGTTTATCTGCCCTTTGCTAGAGTACTGCTGCGCAGTATGCGATCTGTACCAGTTTAGACTGACGGAGAACATCGAAAAAGTTCAAAGTAAGATAGTTCTTTTTGCACTGTCGGTAAATAGTAGAGAGAATGTCACGAATATGACACACGAGTTGGCCGGGGGGGGGGGGGGTGGACATTAATAGAAACGTTGATGAGAGATCATTTCACAGAGTTTCGATCTCCAATGTTCACCGCCGAATGCGAAAATATTTTGTGGCACTCAGGTACATAGGGAGAAGTGATAATTGTAATAAAATAAGAGAAATCAGAGCTCGCACGGAAAGATTTAAGTGTTCGTTTTTCCCGTGCTAATAGAGTGAAACAGTAGAGAAACTGTGAAAATGCCTGGATGAACACACTGCCAGGCATTTAATTGTGAACTGCAGGGCAGTTATTTAGGTTATTTAGATGTAGATTACCCAAGCAATACTCTATGAAAACAATTTTCCTTTACAACGTAGGGGGTCAGTTACATGCCCTGGAATCAAGAAAGACTATTTCTGGAGCAACTTACTTCGCTAATTTCTGCTGAAAAGTATAATTACGCTAATATTGCGACGTTCCTTGGCGTATGTGATCAGTGAATGAGATCGGCGGATGTGTAGAAAGGCCACAGTTAACATTTTCTCCAGAAATAATTCCTCGCTAGTCTAAACGTTGACAAACGTGGCTGACCTATCGATTTTATGACATCACGCTGAAATTCTAATAAATTTCTAAAAATTGTGACACTCTATTTACATTGGTTGAAATATAAATTAATTGCCTCAGATTTTCCAATAAAGTTTTTTAGAGTTTCGGTCACATACATCACGTGGTATTCTCTTTTGACGGTAATACATATGTTAGTCTGTAAATAAGCTGCTGATTAGAGACGTTCAAATGAGCCTCCATAGCCAACTGTACACTGTTGGGTTGTTTGGTCTCTTCTGTTGTATATCTTCATTTTTTTCGGCAATTGGGCACTCACCTTCACGACGCGCTATCCTGTTTGACGGGTTTCGAGTGCTGAATGTATACATACCTGCAACAAACAAGAATGAGTCTCAGTTATTCGGTAAGCTTATACCAGCAATTACAGAGGTTAGAAAGAATACAAAGTGAGAATTATTCTTTTACTTGCAGAAATGTATGTAGGTGGAAAAGTAGCACACAGCGGTTAAGAAAACGAGACCAAAAAGTTTCGATGGTTTGCGCATTGTGCGTTGAGGATGACAACGAGGACAGGAAAGTAGTGCCGGAAAACCCTTTCCATAAGGCTACAAAGCCGTAGGCTGCAGTGCGTTCCGCTAGGCAATCCGTCGACCAGCAAACGTGCTGACATCTTTTTGTCATACCCCTCACAAAGTATTCATTAGTAACGAACATAATGTCCTGTAAATGCTTTTAGAAATATGTTGTGGGCAATTTTACGAAGCTTATGCTTCTCTGCGCAGATCACATTTTGCTTTATTTCCTGGCACTTTTCTGAAGAAAGAGGCACGCCGGTGTTTCTTTTTCGCTACGTACAGACTCCACTACCCCGTGAGAAACTGTACGTGAACATATATGAAGAATATATCATGTCTTTGTGAAATGGAATTACTGTCTTCGCTTACCTCAGACAACAATTTAATTTGACAGTCGAACTGAACACTTCATAAGGGTCGCAGACGGGTCCAATTAACTGACGTCAGACGCGTTCAGCTACCGCGCAAGTCACTCCGGTCACGTGCTGCTCATGGGCGGCGTTTGAGCTGCTGAAACTCACGAATGTATCTGAGAGTGAGGAACTGGACGCTTATGGATACTGCCGACAACTTGCACACTGGTCACGAACTTCATTCGGGGAAGAAAACAAGGCGAGTGGCAAAAAGTATTCGGTACTTCGCTTCACCGCTGACTTGCACCACCGAGAATGAGAGACTGAAGGAACGCAAAAACTACCGAGGAGGCACAAATGTACGAAGGAGAACAGAGGGTCATGAAATTTTTCCACAACTCCGCGAGCGCTGATGCTAAGAAATTGTTGGAGAAATCGGTAAACTACAGACTCGGCACAAGCGGAGCTCGTAATGCGTGTGTGGAAGAAAACACGAGCGTCGGAACGCTTCTGGCAGTATCGAAAGGGTACTTCGAGCACCGTGGCATATTCGTTACTTAGTAATGAATACATACGACATCGAATAGTGGTCTCTGCAGTAGTACTGTGACTGGCATCGTTGTGTTATCATAAAGATGCGAGGCCCATCGTGGGAAGCTCCGCCTCTTGTTCATCAGCGTAAAGGCTAATGTTTCGTGCCGTAAAGGCGACCAAGCGGAGGCCATCATCCCCTATGAATTCGACGCTGTGTAGAGCCATTGGGTGATGCTTACCGCCGTATCTTCCTGTCGTCAGTGTACTCCTCCGGGCACCCTCATTTGTTAGTTATATTCTGTTACACTCTGTGTAGTAACTAAAGAACGCATTCGGTGAGAAACCTCTGCTTGATCATACCAGTCCATAAATAAAATTATTTTCTTGGATGCATGCGTCGAAAACAACTACGACGAAACGTTCTGAAACAAACGGAAAGAAGCTACAAGTCATAAATTAAGAAATTCAAACAGGTGGTAAAGAACAATTCTGAGCCCACTAGAGTGCCAGATCTGCAAAAAATGGCTCTGAGCACTATGGGACTTAACATCTATGGTCATCAGTCCCCTAGAACTTAGAACTACTTAAACCTAACTAACCTAAGGACAGCGCACAACACCCAGTCATCACGAGGCAGAGAAAATCCCTGACCCCGTAACATCTGCAAAACAGGATGCTGTAGCTTATGTATATCTCATGAGGTTTCAAGATGTCAGGAAACTGACAGCTCCCATTTCTTCAAGAATGTCCACTGGCATCAAATTACCATAGGATGTAAGACGTCAAATCTAGATTTCTTTAACATTTTGAGCGTCCTTGGTGATTAGCGGCTACAAATGAGATTCCTGTGGAGGATCCAGTACATCCTACACGTCAAAAAGTCATTTGGAGTTCTTTATCAACAAGTTGTTACTTGTCAAGCCACAACAGATAGAATCCAACATAACAGTTCCATTTTCGTTTTCGCAATCCCAAAATACGTTCTGGCAACGAACTCTCACTTGGCAACCACATTAATGGTTAAGTGAGAAAGAGGAAAGGTGCATGAATAAAGATGATAAACGCAAAGAAATGTATAATTTGAAGGTTTGATTATTTGAATGGGGCAAGGTTCAAACGAGATATCAGTGAAGGGAAACTCAGGGTGCTAGAGCGGTCCTCTACCTGTCAAGCTGTCAGGCGTGAATCGATGGGAAGTGGCGAGAGGCTCTTCAGTGTCACAGTGTGCTCTGATGACTGGAGAAGTTCCCATTATATCACTATTACAGATTACAAAAGACACTCTCAACTGAGTATCGTACATGTGTCCCAAGCTTTTAGAACATGAGCTTTCCTAGCGCACTTTTTCATCATCAGGCTCACACGTCCATTTAGAAACTATCCCTCTCCTTGTACAGAAATACGATAACCCTGTAAACGTATTACGGAAGGAGGAAACAGGTAGTGGACGTAGTAGCTAGCTCACAGACTGGACATTGGTCCAACAATGATCGTTATTAGAATATAGCGATGAATACGTTGCTGTTCTTGTCCACTACAGCTAAGACTAAAATATCACTGTGATACACTCTTTGAGATTGTCTACTCGTAAGATCGATTACAAACTGTTTACATAAATCTTCAGTTGTAAAGCTTTTTGTTCATCATAACCTAAATTTTAACGTTGTACAATTTTTTTGAAATGTAATATAACGCATACTGTCGGCAACAGCAAACAGTTACTTCAAATTATCCATCTCTTTTCACACGAATAATTTTGTTTGTATTTTCTACGTGAGCTTTCATTGTGTGATTCAAGTTTTTGCTCTTGATTTTATTTTTAGAGGTCTTGTTAGTATTTAGTGAAAAATCAACAATATCAACTACTATTCGTAGTAACATAATAGGATTTGTGAGTGACAGTTATAATTAATTTATCCGACGAACCTAGTACGAGAGACACGCTCGATTTATTTCTTTACACGTAAAAAAAGAAAAAAAAAGCATTTAAGGTATGTCAGTCGAAACAAGAGGTCGCATTAACCCTATCCAGATAATTAATGTCACCTAAAAGATGACATTTTGATTAGTATCTTAAAAGATCGGAAAAAGGGCGTCAATACCGTTCTATATACTTTTGCGGGGCAAAATTCAGTTTCAGATTTGTGCTTTCCTAATAAAACGTGTCACTTGAAATGATACTGTGTGTCCATTTTACGTTATTATATATTGGCAACACAGAATAGAGACATTTGTAATTAAGCCATCCGTTTCATTTTTGAGCTGGAAGTTAAGAAAACAGGCAAACGTCACATAACGTTTTTCCACCACTAACATCAAATACAGCCGTTCACCTCTAACTCTAGTCAAAACCTCACCAGCAAATCAACAGAAACAACTAATTCTATCGTAATGAGTCTCAAATCCACATACGGTCACTCTACTTCAGATTTTCCTGGAACCAATCCAGTGCAATTTCAGGATAGTTTCATGCCACTGGGCCAAGACTGATTTGCCACCGTTATCCTTTCGAGCTAAGCTAATGTTATGTCCTTAATGATTTCGATTTCAAGAGAACTGTAACTAATTCTTCTTAGAAGTTGATACAGGATCATTTACTATCCATTCGAACTGCGACTGCACTGTGACTGAAATTTCCGCTGGTGTTATCTCTGGTCATAACTTGTAGGTGGCAGGCTCACTAATGAAAACATCCTCACCAACGCGTTTAAATACACGAGTCTTGCTGCATGAGTCAGCTCTCTAGCTCTGTGCTAGAGTCAGCTTACCTCGATGGCGAAAACCGTAAAAGTTCTAGGCTGAAATACTTCATACATTTTGCGCGTCTCATAGTAATGTTCCTGTTTTCTGTTTTATGAGGACTACGTAACTCCTATCCCACACTGAAAAAAATCTTTGCCAGTTCACTTAGACAACTGATAATGCTTTCAAAGTACCTTGTAAGTATAGATCGAAGCGTTCCTGTGATTTTAAAGGAGTGCCCTGTAGCCAATGCAGAAATAGTGAGGGTAGGTAAAAATTCTTAGTAAATATCATTTTATGTACGTCGTAAATTAGTGCGGAATCTGTTTCAAATCTGTAAGTAATATATGCAGGAAAAAAGCCACATTATACCAGAAGAATCAACGGAAGTTGCCTTTAATTTTTGCTTCTGGACGTTTAACAGTGATATTTCAGCACGGAAAAGCGTTTTATTTGTAAAAAAATATTGTTATTCGTTTCTATATTACAGAGACTTACCATTACTGTAATTTAAGGCATTTGTTTGTTTCTTAAAGGGACGATTATCCTAGGTGCATATGAATTATTAGTCACAATTCCCATTAATTCTCTTTGTCTATAATGCAGAAACCGTGTGGTAGTTTTAATGAGAGAGGCTCTAGCGATGATGCGTTCAATGATGTGTAAGTTTTTCAGGCCTCACTGTGAGGCACCGCCATTGTCAAATTTAAGTCCTGGCTCTTCTTCGTGTGTATTAAAACAGAATAGTTTCTGCCCTACATTCGATAACCTCTTGCGCAGTTCACGTATACATACGGAGCTACTTTTGAAATACGTAGTGAGTGTGGACCAACACGCTCCTTTAAATTTGACAGGCAGACGTGTCAAGTAACAACCTGTTAAAAAAAAAAGTCTCGCTAATTCCGGTGCGTACGCAGCACATTTCGCGTAAAACTCCACCCTTCATATGTTTATGCAGATTGGACGGACTAAGAAGAAGTACGAATGATACTCTCTTTTTGAAATTATCGTTGAGCTTTTCCTAACTTTCTACACTTAATGTAGTACTTCTGCTTTCAGTTCTCATTATAGACCCGCAGTGGTTAAAAACAAGCGAGGTGCAACAGGTGTCTCGGAATCTGCAAGATAAGCCGTTCACTCCACCTAACGAGCTTTTCTCTACAAAAGCTGCTCACTTCCTCGCTAGTGGGCTCGCCATGAGACTGAGCGTGTCTTTTCTTTTTGTGAGTGCATGGCGCATGGTTCACGCTCAGGGAGGGGTGTATAGTGCAGGAATATACATTCCTTTCATTATAGGAGGGAGAAAAGATGCATATACAGACTCAAACCACCACAAGGTAAACTTCAGAATGGAGCGTTGTAATTATCTTTTGTGCCCAAGTTTACCAGAAACTGGCGCTCAATGTTACTTAGCTATTCGTGCGGAACGTAATGTAAGAGCTCCGTGGAAAACCGGTACAGTGAAATCATTAACGCCGCTAGCTACATGAGAAAGCGTGAGATTGAACGAAGGACAAATAAGGGAACGTGTATCATATATTATTCGAGACGCTGTGTTAATGATGAATACAAACCTAAATAGGTTTTCCAAAGAGGAAGGAACAGCTAACAACACAGTAACCTCTCGATAGATTGCTACTATTCCCTTGGTAATACATTGTCATTGTTTCTTATATTCACTGCAGGTGCAAGAACAATAAATTTAATTCAAAAAATTGAAAATATTGTACAGTACTATTTAGACAAGGTGTAAATGAAAATTCAACGTTGTCAAACACACACACATTGCGCTGCGGATGTGAGCTGTAAAACAAATGAGTGTTGGAGGCGTGTTGTCCGTTCGGTGGACAGAATTCGTTCCATGGTTACCAAGTCCAAACGCTAAAACACAGCGCGCCGAGTAAATTTGCCCACCAACCACACCACAGCGTGGCCCACCAACGGTCAACATTTAACGAATACTCCTGCTCATGTGTGAGCACACTTCCTTGTTCGTCAACAACTGTCTGTACTGTTTCATTAGTTTGCTACGTAAATAAGCAAATGTTTCTGTTCTGAATAAGTATTATCGTTCAAAGAAGTCGCATTAACGCCGGCCGCGGTGGTCTAGCGGTTCTGGCGCTGCAGTCCGGGACTGCTACGGTCGCAGGTTCGAATCCTGCCTCGGGCATGGGTGTGTGTGATGTCCTTAGGTTAGTTAGGTTTAGGTAGTTCTAATTTCTAGTGGACTTATGACCTAAGATGTTGAGTCCCATAGTGCTCAGAGCCATAAGAACCTTTTTTTTTGTCGCATTAACCTTCCCTAGAATAATGTGCATATCACATTGTGAACCGGTAAATCTTCTTTTATTGGCATGCACTGCCACAGCTTCAATTTTGAATAAAAATATTCAGTAATGGTGGCCGAAAACTTCCGGCGTAAGAGGTCACCCCTCATTCAGCTAACGGCCTTGTCAAACAGGGCGGAGGAGCTGACAGAGGTTCAGGGCTCTCACTTGCCCTTGCTGTGGGAAACTGCCCCTAAGGGCGGAAGAATCAGCAGTGGTCGACGGCATGAGGATGTAGAAGGCAATGTAAACCACTGCACTAAAGACACATAATTTATATCCACAGGACATGTGGCATGTAACTGAGAAGTGTCGTGATGAGCCTTACATTGGTCAAAGATTTCGTACTAGTCTCCCATTCTGATCTCAGGGAGGGAACTGCTAAGGGAGACGTGACCATGAGAAAAAGACTAACCAACGAAAGAATAACATTCTACCAGTCGGTTGTGGAATGTCAGAAGATTCAACATGGTAGGGAAGCTAGAAAATCTAAAATGAGAAACGCTAAATCTCAATATTAAGGAGTCAACTAAGTGAAATGGAAAAAAGATAAGAGTATGTGTTCAGACATAATACGCTAATATCAATAACAGAAGAAAATGGTATAAATGGCGTACGATTCATTATGAACAGAAGAGTACGGCAGAGAGTGAACTAATATGAACAGGTCAATGATATGGTTGTTCTCAGTAGAATCGATAGCAAACCAATAACCGATGTCAAGACATCTCTGGCGATACACGCGAACAGCAAAATGGCGTGATGTTCTGGATCATGAACAAAGTGTGAAAGTTTTTTTCTCTGTGTGTAGAATCAGCTACATGAGTCCAACGAACATGCAGATGACATGATGAACGCTGAGGAAAAACGGCAGAGAAAAAGCACAGAAAATATGCCGCAAACAGCGGCAATAATTCTTAAAAACATGCCATAACATACAATAAATAAGATTTAAAGAAACACTGTTGATGGTGATATTTATCTCCGGAATAAACAAGTAAAGAAATAACAAGGGGTTTTGCATTAAGGCAGACTCATAATTCCGATACTGTTGTTTTCTATGCAAACACGGACCAAACGGAAGATTTCCAATATAAAGTTATTATTAAGGAGTAAGGAGTTTCTCCACAGAATCGTTGAGGAATGGAAAACACTGACAAGAAGGAGGGATAGGACGGTACGACATGAGTTAAGATATCAGGAAATAACTTCCATTGTACCAGAGGGAGATGTAGAGGGTAAACATTGTAGAGGAAGACAGATATTGGAATACATCAAGCAAATAATAGAGGACGTATATTGTAAATGATACTTAGAGATGAAGAGGCTGACACAGGAGAGAAATTCCTGGCGGGCCATATAATAAATTAAAAATAAATAAAGAGAAAAAAATATCCTAAAAAGGAGAAAAAAGCCAATATCTGCCAATAACAAGTTTCGAGGTATGCATCTGAATCATCTGTAGACCTCACGTATCCTACGATAACACTACTATCCGGTATAAAACAGGCTAAATACTTGAAAATGATGTTGAAGAAGTGAATGGGAAAACTTAGATATCTCGGAATTTTCTGGAAAAGTACTGCGTATGTGTAAACGGAATCTTGGAGATTAGGCTAACTGGGTCACTTACAGATCACTTCTTCGGTGTTTCGACTCCTTATGCAGGACACGTGACATTATGCGTCGAACAATACAGAGACGCGGTGGTAGCCTCTTATTGGGTTAGTATTGCAAAAGTGTAACAGCGACGATGGAGCAACCAAAATCTTTGTAAGAACGCCGACGTTATTGTCAGGAACATTTGTAGACCGTACAAATTTAGACACCCGATATCTGAGGAAGACAATGCAATTGGTCCATTGCGTCCATGGAATATTTGGCGTTAGGACCACCTAATGGAGTTGAGAGCCTTTATGGCGCGTACTGAGGCATATTGAGAGTCAGTTTTCTCTCGCACCATACGTGGCGCAATTTTCATGGTGTGTTTATTTACATATCTTTTACTGTAATGGCAAGGGGCGATCAAAAAGTTTCCGTTCGAAGGGCGTATAATCGAGAATCGATACGCGAATAACGCAACATCGCCGTCAGCATTGGGGTAGTTAGCCCACCGACACACCTGGTTGAAGATACCCGTTTGGTAAAACAGCGTGTCCTGCTGCGCGAAGAAGTCCGCAGCTGTCTGCTGGTGATCGTCGTCCGACAGGAATCGTCGAGCCTCCAACACCTGTTCTAAGGGACCGAAAGCGTGACAGTCGCCTGAGGAGTGGTCAGCACTGTAGGGCGGGCGCTCGAATATCCCCCACTTGACTCGGCGTAACTTTTGCGTTACGTCACTTGCGATGTGGATACGTGCGTTGTCACGAAGCAGCAGCACCCCTTGGGACACCATTCAACGACGGTGTTTCCGACGGACATCCTGCGCTGTTCACATTCTTCTTTCTCTCGTTGATATTTAGTGCAGTTTGTCCCTCGGCATCCAAGAAAACAATAATGGCAGGCTATCCCTGTTTGGAGACATTTGTTAACAACGTCCAAGAGATCTAATTTACAAACTTGCTGGACACTCGTCGAAAAGACACGAATGCCACACCAGCCCCTTGCTTACATGTCGGTGATTATGTACCAGCATCGAAGTCGCGCTACGTTGCGTAATGCTGCGGCAACGCTCTCGAACGGGTACTTTTTGATCTACCCCTATAATTATCTGTGGTACCGGAAATACGTAAATTTGCATTTATGTGATTGTTGCAACCGTATATTTCATGTGGTATGAGTGCTACCCTCAGAGTGATTAATATCTGTGTAAAATCGTAGGAATCTACAGTTCAAGGACAACGAGTAGAGAGAGTAATAACGACAGTAAGTGCGAGTAGCAAAACAGTTGCAGTACACAAGTTTTACAATTAATTATGGCTCAACAGCCATGGGAGAAAAAGGGAACGCAGAAATATTGCATAAGCAACTGCTACAGGGTGTATTTGTGGTTTACAGCTGCTATTGTTAGAAAGAATGTTACAATTTGGTAAGTTTTTTTATACAAACAGTGCCATGGATAGAAGAATATGTAAGTAAACACAATTTAAGACCATAGTAATCTAAGCTGTGGTTAGTACGCACGTATAAAATGATGCGCGATATTACAAGAATAATACCAGTATCTGTATGCCCTTCTTCTCTATCCCATTTCTACATGCCCCCATGAGGTGTTCTACATGTTCTGGTTTACAGAAAAAGTACTACATCACAGCGAAAAGTAAGTCATTCAGCCTCATGAATACTTTTAAAGGAAGAGAAGTCGCTATTGTGAATACAGCGCTGAATATTCCAGCATCACTCCCACTCTTCACACGCCGTGAGGCAAATGGGTACGACTTACTTGCATATATCTTTTACCACTGAGAACATCAACAGTAAAAGCGAACCAAAAATAAATTACATTACATGTGCATTCAAACTGTAACAATAATTTATATCTTGAACCAATACACAGATAGAAGGACTGCTCTTTCATTTAATGAAACAAGTCATATTACAAGCAATTTCGCAGATGAAAGTACTTACACATTTATATATTAATTTAGTGATTCAGTCCAACATGCGTTAAAAAGATGATAATCGACAGACGCAAAAAATATCTGTATTCTTTCTGCCGGCTGTACGTTAATGATAAAATTTTTGTGGGCAGCAATCAACTCATTTTTTAGCGTAATGTATCAATTCACAAAACAGTAAATATTTAAAATTATGACTGTTCCACAGGTGTAGATGTTGTAACATCATCATCATTAGCCGTGAAGTGGCAGGCTGGTAATCTTCTTCGCTTGATCCAACCATCTGTTTGCTGCTCTCCCACGTGGTCCTCTGCCCTCAGTTTTTCTGTGCACCATGGTCTTCTCTCAATTGTCCGCTTTCCTTCTCAACATATACCCAAGGAACTGAAGGTATCTATGGCTGACACGGGAAGATAACCTTCTTGCGATTTTAAGTTCTTCTCTCATTGAAGCATTTGTTCTTTTTTATGTCCACGATACACGTAGCATCCTCCGCCAACACCACATCTCGAAAACATCAATGCGGCTCTTTATCAGTACCTTTCACCGTCAGGTCTCGCAGCCGTATAAGAATACAGGAAACGCCAATGCCTCTACCAACCACGTACTCATTGTCTAGGATATTGCCCGATTCTGCCATATCTTAGTGAGTTTGACCATTGCGGCTCGGCCAAGAATGATTCGTCATTTTATCTCTTTATCAAACTTTCCTGTGAAATTGATCAGAGAGCCTAGATATATATAATCACTCATTATCTCCAGATTCCTTAAGCATCCTGTAAGTTGGTTTTGATCGATGCCTTGGCGATTTATAACTGGTTTGGTTTTTTTTCATGTTATCCTAATATCTTTCACTCTTGAGAACAGATTGTCAAGTTCTTCCTCACTTCCTGCTATGAGTGTAGTTCATCTGCGAAGCGTAAATTGTTGATTTTCCTGCCACAAATTGAAATCCCACCGTCCCAACCATCCAGCGCTTTCCTGATTACCCACTCTCCATAGATATTGTAGAGCTGAGGTGACAGTATGAAACCTTGTCTGACGCCATTAATCACATCGAAAAATTCCGAGTATTCACCATCTAATTTTATGGTTGCAGTATGGCTATTATAAAGACCTTTTAGTAAGGATACCAGGTGTTTTGGAACCCCAGAATCGTTAGACACATGCCACAGCTTGTCCCACATGACACAATAAAATGCCTTTTGATAATCTAGGAAGCAAATGTAGGCAGAGCCACAGAACTCACAACATTTTTCAGTTATCTGCCTTAAATTTAAGACTGCCTCTCGAGTACCTTTACCTGACACGAAATCCACTTATTCTGCGGAAATCTGAGACTGCAGAAAAATTTTTAGACATTGATTTATTATATGCAGGAGGACTTTACTAGCATGTGATATTAATGCTATGATCCTATAGTTGTAGCAGTCCCTAACTAATGCTTTTTTGTGCAGAGGAATTAGGACAGCTGTAGTCCAGTCTTTTGGCCATTCACTCGTTTTCCACACCTTATTACATATTAAATGTAGGGCATGCATGCGTTCCTCTCCCATCGCAGTCACATTTTCTCTGGAAATACATCTGGTTCTTTATTTGATTCCATACAAATGTTTTCTTCTTCGGTGTTGTTTCATTTGCAATACAGTGTTCCACAGTGTTGTTTCCACCTAACTATTGTTAACTGCTTGTCACTAATAATAGTGCCATCTGTCTTCTACCATCCAAGAGCGCGGTTAGAGCTCTCGGGTGATGTTGTTTTTCTTCTTGAATAGGTCATGCGTTTTATCTAGTTTTTGATGTTGTTCTGTGTCATCACAAATACTGGTGAGATACAGTCTTGTCAAATCGGCAGCTGCGCTGGATTTTGCGGCAAAGTTCTTTGTATGCTTCTTCATCTTGAGCGGTTTGTATGCCACGTTTCTTTAATGTGCTCCATTCTTTGATGAGTAGTACAGTATTGTTCGAAATCCAGGGATTCTTTTTTGAGGAGTCTTAGTAACCTGTCCAGGAAAAGATGAACTCATCATTTCTTTCATTTTGTCCCATATTTTGGTAGCTAATCCTTGTATATTTGACTCTATATGTGTATATTTTGAACTAAATTTTTCCACCGAAGAAAGATAAGTAGCGGAAGAACATTAGAAGAGAAATAAAATAACACAAAGAACGCTTTATACATATTCGATGTAACAGGACAAAAAGTCTTCCATATTGGATCCAAGTACCCTCCGCAATGCATTCTAAACCGCGTTGCCGGTACTAACGAGTAGATGTACGAGGTGCATTCAAGTTCTAAGGCCTCCGATTTTGTTTTCTCCGGACTGGAAAGAGATAGAAACAATCGCGCATTACTTTAAAATGAGGCAGCGTTCATTGTTAATACGTCCCAGAGATGGCAGCACCGTACAGCAGATGGAATTTTACCGCCAGCGGCGAGAATGAGAACTGTTTTAAATACTTAAAATGGCGACGTTTTCCTTACTTGAACAGCATGCAATCATTCGTTTTCTGAATTTGCGTGGTGTGAAACCAATTGAAATTCATCGACAGTTTAAGGAGACATGTGGTGATGGAGTTATGGATGTGTCGAAAGTACGTTTGTGGGTGCGACAGTTTAATGAAGGCAGAACATTGTGTGACAATGAACCGAAACAACCTCGGGCTCGCACAAGCTGGTCTGACGACATGATCGAGAAAGTGGAGAGAATTGTTTTGGGGATCGCCGAATGACTGTTGAACAGATCGCCTCCAGAGTTGGCATTTCTGTGGGTTCTGTGCACACAATCCTGCATGACGACCTGAAAATGCGAGAAGTGTCATCCAGGTGGGTGCCACGAATGCTGACGGACGACCACATGGCTGCCCGTGTGGCATGTTGCCAAGCAATGTTGACGCACAACGACAGCATGACTGGGACTTTCTTTTCGTCGGTTGTGACAATGGATAAGACGTGGATGCCATTTTTCAATCCAGAAACAAAGCGTCAGTCAGCTCAATGGAAGCACACAGATTCACCGCCACCAAAAAATTTCGGGTAACCGCCAGTGCTGAAAAAATGATGGTGTCCATGTTCTGGGACAGCGAGGGCGTAATCCTTACCCATTGCGTTCCAAAGGGCACTACGGTAACAGGTGCATCCTACGAAAACGTTTTGAAGAACAAATTCCTTCCTGCACTGCAACAAAAACGTCCGGGAAGGGCTGTGCGTGTGCTGTTTCACCAGGACAACGCACCTGCACATCGAGCTAACATTACGCAACAGTTTCTTCGTGATAACATCTTTGAAGTGATTCCTCATGCTCCCTACTCCCCTGACCTGGCTCGTAGTGACTTTTGGCTTTTTCCAATAATGAAAGGCACTCTCCGTGGCCGCACATTCTCCAGCCGTGCTGCTATTGCCTCAGCGATTTTCCAGTGGTCAAAACAGACTCCTAAAGAAGCCTTCGCCGCTGCCATGGAATCATGGCGTCAGAGTTGTGAAAAATGTGTACGGCTGCAGGGCGATTACGTCGAGAAGTAACCCCAGTTTCATCGATTTCGGGTGAGTAGTTAATTAGAAAAAAAATCGGAGGCCTTAGAACTTGAATGCACCTCGTATATGCACCATCAGATCTGGTGTTGTGGTCTGAATACTGAAACTCATAGCCATTCCAGTACCATACCTAATTCACTAAGTAACTTCGGAAACACGTTGACTGCCTGCTCCACTATGGGTCGTACTAACTGCACCAGATCTCACCCCGGTGATGATAATTAGCACAAAAGACAGGTCTCTATCGAACGGGTAAGTGAAACCTGCAACACTGGATTATGTGTCTCTCCACCACGTTGTTCTTGTTGTGATCGTCACGCAGAAGATCGGTTTGAAGCAGTCCTAGACTCCAGTCTGCACTTTGAAAGCCTATTCGAAAATGGTTCAAATGGCTCTAAGCACTGTGGGACTTAAGACATCTGAGGTCATCTGTCCCCTAGACTTAGAAACTACTTAAACCTAGCTAACCTAAGGACATCACACACATCCATACCCACCGAGCGAGGTGGCGCAGTGGCTAGCACACTGGACTCGCATTCGGGAGGACGACGGTTCAATCCCGTCTCCAGCCATCCTGATTTAGGTTTTCCGTGATTTCCCTAAATCGTTTCAGGCAATTGCCGGGATGGTTCCTTTGAAGGGGCACGGCCGATTTCCTTCCCCATCCTTCCCTAACCCGAGCTTGCGCTCCGTCTCTAATGACCTCGTTGTCGACGGGACGTTAAACATCACTAACCAACCAACCAACCACCCATACCCGAAGCAGGATTAGAACCTGCGACCGTAGCAGCAGGGCGGTTCCGGACTGAGGCGCCTAGCACCGCTCGGCAACAGCGGCTGGCCCAAGCCAATTCAACTCTGCACACCTGCTGCGAACTACAACCACTTGAACCTCTTTACTTGCAGTCAAGCCTTGGTCTCTCTCCACATTTAACACCCGCGTTATTCTTGGATGATTCAGGGTTTTACCAATAAACCAGTACCTACTCCTAGTCAGAATCTGCCACAAAAAATCTTTTCTACCAGATTCGGAGCAATACTTCCTAATTTGATACTCGAACTAGCTATTCATTCTTCAACGTTCTTTCTGTTACACTATAGCACATGTCCCCTTCACTCTTGTAAGATGTGCTCGTCGCACGTGTACATCGTTACACTTCCACAAATAATTCGTGTAAAGATTTTATGATACTTGAATTTATATTTTTCGTTAGTAAACTTCTCTTCTTAGGATCGCTGTCCTTGTTTCTGGCACTCCGGATCTCGTAAGAGCCGATTCTCTTCTATTACTATTACCAATGTCATTATACTGTTTTGCTAATACATACATAAAAAAAGTTCTGCATCACCCCAGTTCCCAGAACTCCTGAAGAAAGACGTTGACTGTGGATGTTGTGTCACAGACACAGTCTCTTTGATTGTTCAGGGATCTCACTAAACCCACCCAAGCCCACCCGGTTAGCTGTTCGGTCTAACGCACTGCTTTCCGTGCGGGAAGCCAGGCGGATTAGTGTCGAGGTCCGGTGTGCCGGTGAATACGGGCTGGTTCTCCTTATTTACATTACGTCGGTGATTGCTGCGCAAACACTGTTTCCATGCACGCATACACCATAATTAATCTACCACGCAAACATTGCGGTTACACATATCTGGTGTGAGACGTTCCTGGGGGGGGGGGGGGGGGGGGGGGCACTGGGGGCCCAACCGCACAATAACCCTGGGTTCAGTGTGGGGCGGCGGTGGGATGAATGGACTGCTGTAGCCTGTTGTGGGGTTGTGTACCACTGTGGGCAGTGGTGCGTACGACGCCTCTCCGGTCGTTTCTGGGTCCCTAGTTCATACAATGGAATACAATACAAACCCGAGGAAAGATGTAAACAACCATGCGGGAGAATAGAAGCTTTCGAAATGTGGTGCTACAGAAGAATGCTGAAGATTAGATGGGTAGATCACATAAGTAATGAAGAGGTATTGAATAGAATTGGGGAGAAGAGGAGCTTGTGGCACAACTTGACTAGAAGAAGGGATCGGTTTGCAGGACATGTTCTGAGACATTAAGGGATCACCAATTGAGTATTGGAGGGCAGCGCGGAGGGTAAAAATCGTAGAGGGAGGCCAAGAGATGAATACACTAAGCAGATTCAGAAGGATGTAGGTTGCAGTAGGTACTGGGAATTGAAGAAGCTTGCACAGGATAGAGTAGCATGGAGAGCTGCATCAAACCAGTCTCAGGACTGAAGACCACAACAACAACAGGCTGCATGATGCTCAACTTCGCTCCCGACTCTATGGAGAGGTCCATCTGTGCAACCACGACACCATGCAGTGTGGTACAGGTGGGTCCAACAGCATGCCGAATGGCCGCTCAGGATTGGGATCACGTTCTATCACGATGAGTCAACCAGACTATCGTCAGCGACGTGTTTGGAGGCAACCCCGTCAGACTGCCTGCCTTAGACACATTATCCATTGAGTGTAGCCATATTCACTGCTGTTTTGGAGTGGCATTATGTGGGGCCGACGTACGCCGCAGGTGGTCACGGAAGGTGCCCTAACGGCTGTACTATACGTGAATGCCATCCTTCGACCGATAGTGCAACCATATCGGCAGCGTATTGGTGAGGAATTCGTCTTCATCGACGACAATTCGCGTCCCCATCGTGTACATTGTTCAGGCTAGACTAGAGTGGCCAGCATGTTCTGCAGACATAAACCCTATCGATCATGCCTGGGATAGATAGAAAAGGGCTGCTTATGGATGACGTGACCCACTAACCACTCTGAGGGATCTACGCAGAATCGCCGTAGAGGAGTGGGAAAATCTGGACCAACAGTGCCTTGATGAACTTGTGGATCGTATGCCACGACCAATACAGGCATGCATGAATGAAAGATGATGTGGTACTGTGCATTAGAGGTGCTGGTGTGTACAGTGATCTGGACCACCACCTCTGAAGTTCTCGCTTTATGGTGGAAAAATATGCAACGTTTGGTTTTCATGAGCAATAAAAAGGGCGGAAATGATGTTTATGTTGATCTCTATTCCAATTTTCTGTGCGGGTTCCGTAACTCTCGGAATCGAGGTGGTGCCAAACTGTCGTTGATGTGTGTAGCAAAATTTGTTAATTAGGTCTGCTGTCTCATTTCGTAACCCAGTTCCCTCCGCTTCTCCTGATTTTATTTGACGTCACTCCACTTTCCGTTTTATTTTTGTTGATGTTATCTCTTAACCCTGTTCAAGACACCGCCCATTCTACGATACGATATTGCAGTGCATATGTTATTCCGAATTAAAATGCAATATTCTTTTGAACATGCTTCTCAGTGCGGCGACTACAGCCATTACGAAATACATTAAAAGTATTTGCAATTGCACATATGGGTAACGATAACCTGTATGATGGGATGACTACAATGAAAGTTTATGCCGGAAGTGGACGCGAACTCGCATTTACAGGTTATCGCGAGCGGTCACCTCGTCATCAGGCTATGCGAGCAATACTAACTGTCAGACCCACCCAAACATCCATATGTCGTCAACCACGTGCCGAGAACCTGTACTCGTACGTCCTCTATGTGCATTCCCGTACAGCGGGGAGTACTTTGGACTCTGCTTCGTAATTCTGAATTAGCACGGGCACTACAATATCCTATGTGTCTGCTTATACCGGGCAAGTGACTTCCACGTAAAATATATTGCCTACACGCGAATATACATATTGGGTGTACGAGTTCAGGTTGTACGTGCATGGTTGACGACATATGGAAGTGTGGCTCTGACCGTGAGTCGTACTCGGATAGCCTAATAGGAAAGGTATCGATCAGCATAAGCGGATAATCCGGGATCGAGTTCCGTTCCGGCACAAGTTTTCATTGACGTTGTTCCATTATACAGCTGATGATTGTCCATATTGGCAATTGCTAATGCATTTAATGTATACTATCTATACCGGTTAATGGATTTCCAAAGTCCTGGGCGGACTCTACTAGTATTACAATGCCATCGGCATATCTCAATGCTTTTTTCCTCCTGACATCAAAATATTTATAATTAAATAATTTTATATGTGTTGTAGACCACTGAAGATGCCTAACATGAATAACCGAAACATATCTGGTTATTAAGAATAAATTTCAGTTGCAAAAGACAGATTTTTTGTCTTTATGATTCAATATAACTGAAATTGTTTATACCTCTTCTTTGCACTTTGTCTTTCGAAATTTCTCTTTGTTTTCCCCTACTGCTTGTTCTGCGCACATACTGAATAAAATGGGGAACGGTGTGGTGGGTGGTGACTTAGCTGCACCGCTCTCCCTTCGTTCTCAGTTACATATTATAGCCAATATTGTCTGTTAACTTATTGTTGTTGTTGTTCTCTTCACCCCGAAGGCTAGTTTGACGCAGCTCTCCACGCTAGACAAATTGGGAATACCGCACGAGGAGGGGTGCATTGTTGCTACTTAGCGAGGTGGCTGATTGATGAGGCACGGGAACCGTTTTCTAGAGGTAGAGATCTGTGCGACTATCCTGATTTACGATGCTCATGGTGTCCAAAAATCGCTACAATGATTCGTTTGAGAAAAACAGACGATTTCCTTCCCCTGCTCTCACTCTTAGTACTACCTACTCTGACAAACTCGTAGTCAACATGATGTTAAACTATAAACTTCCATCCGGTTTAGAAACTTATTTGTAAATGGATCTTCTTCTTACTTAAATCGTAGGAATGACGGTGTTAACTCTGTCGTTTTTAATGCACAACGTTCTTGCTTTGTAAGTGGCAGTCGAAGTATTAATGCTAGGATGGGCAATCATAGCACTTACGCCAGCACCTTACACACTTTCCTAACTTCATACATGTTGGTGATGCCCGTGAACATGAAGTATCATCGTTTAAATTAGTCTTAAGAACAGTTACTCTCATACACTTACAGAGCAAAAGCTATCGTCAGAAAATGTGGCAAAAGCACGTTGAAAAACTTTTGTTGCTGAAAAGTAGAGTGTTGATGTTGCATCAACTATAGATGCCCCTTCGATACAATTTCTCGCAATTTTGTAACAGGACCAGACGCTTGTCCACTGTTCCGTTCTACTGCGAGACGTTTCCGTCCTCGGCAAACGTTGTTTCATTGTAAAACTTCATAGCTTTTTAAAGGGTGTTCTTAAAATCAGGTATAATGTATTAATCATAGGTTAAGAGAGTTGACATAAAATAATTTTTGATTTCAGATTCTTTCGTCGCCTATCCACTATCAAAACATATCTGATTATCTTCTGTTTATCTGCGCTCATAGTAATAATGTGTTTCGAAACTACAACATGTGCCACCTGGACTCTTGTTGCTGGCCGGTGTGGCCGAGCTGTTCTAGGTGCTTTAGTCTGGCATTGCGCGACAGCTACGGTCGCATGTTCGAATTCTACCTCGGGCATGGATGTGTGTGATGTCCTTAGATTAGTTAGGTTTAAGTAGTTCTAAGTTCTAGGGGACTGATGACCTCAGATGTTAGGCCCACAGTGCTCAGAGTCATTTTAACCATTTAACTCTTGTTAGCTTAATACTTATCTCTGCTGTGAAAGATACCGTCTCTGCAATTCTCTGATTTATTTGTTGAACGTTGACTGAGATACTGTGTACATCGTTTGAGGCATATGGCACAGACTTGTCTTTTACCGCCATTTCCTAACGAGTCACAGAATACCTGATCTGCCATCCCACGTGTGGAATAATACACTACTGGCCATTAAAATTGCTACACCAAGAAGAAATGCAGATGATAAACGGGTATTCATTGGACAAATATATTATACTAGAACTGACATGTGATTACATTTTCAAGCAAATTGGGTGCATAGATCCTGAGAAATCAGTACCCAGAACAACCACCTCTGGCCGTAATATCGACCTTGATACGCCTGGGCATTGAGTCAAACAAACCTTGGGTGGCGTTTACAGGTACAGCTGCCCATGCAGCTTCAACACGATTCCACAATTCATCAAGAGTAGTGACTGGCGTATTGTGACGAGGCAGTTGCTCGGCCACCATTGTCCAGACTTTTTAAATTGGTGAGAGATCTGGAGAATGTGCTGGCCTGGACAGCAGTCGAACATTTTCTGTATCCAGAAAGGCCCGTACAGGACCGGCAACATGCGGTCGTGCATTATCCTGCTGCAATGTGGGGTTTCGCAGAGGCACGGGTCGCAACACATCAGAAATGTAACGTCCACTGTTCAAAGTGCCGTCAATGCGAACAAGAGGTGACCGAGACGTGTAACCAATGGCACCCCATACCATCACGCTGAGTGATACTTCAGTATGGCGATGACGAATACACGCTTCCAATGTGCGTTCACTGCAATGTCACCAAACACGGATGCTACCATCATGATGCTGTAAACAGAACCTGGATTCATCCGAAAAAATGATGTTTTGCCATTCGTGCACCCAGGTTCGTCGTTGAGTACACCATCGCAGGCACTCCTGTCTGTGATGCAGCGTCAAGGGCAACCGTAGCCATGGTCTCCGAGCTGATAGTCCACGCTGCTGCAAACGTCGAAAGACTGTTCGTGCAGATGGTTGTTTTGCAAACGTCACCATCTGTTGACTCAGGGATCGAGACGTGGCTGCACGATCTGTTACAGCCATGCGGATAAAATGCCTGTCATCTGGACTGCCAGTGATACGAGGCTGTTGGAATCCAGCACGGCGTTCCGTATTACCCTCCTGAACCCACCGATTCCATATTCTGCTAACACTCATTGGATCTCGACCAACGCGAGCAGCAATTTCGAGATACGATAAATCGCAATCGCGATAGAGTACAATCCGACCTTTATCAAAGTCGGAAACGTGATGGTACGCATTTCTCCTCCTTACACGAGGCATCACAACAACGTTTCACCAGCCAACGCCGGTCAACTGCTGTTCGTGGATGAGAAATCGGTTGGAAACTTTCCTCATGTCAGCACCTTGTAGGTATCGGCACCAGCACCACCCTTGTGTGAATGCTCTGAAAAGCTAATCATTTGCATATCACAGCATCTTCTTCCTGTCGGTTATATTTCGCCTCTGTAGCACGTCATCTACGTGGTGTAGCAATTTTAATGGCCGGTAGTGTAGGAACCCATTTCAGTATTTATGTCGGTCATAATGTGCAGAAGCACTAATCTTGTTGAAAAATATGCAAACGTCACATCGTTACACAAGCAGTGACAGTTAGTTGTGGAAGCTGCGGCTGACGGCTGTGGTATAGATACAGAAAGAAACGCAAGTAATAAGAAACGCTCAGTGAATTTAAGCAGGTAGACTGACTCAAACGAGAAAAATCAGGATGCGTTTAGAGATGATTTTGTGTGACTAGTGAAATCCTTAGAAAGTGTAAGACGGTATAAGACTTTCGCAATGCTTCAAAATGTGATGCTAAAGCACGCAGAGTGGAGAATAACGTACAAAACCTACGAAACGCGAGTAGGAGTAACAATAGCTCAAGGATAAGAAAGAAAAGTTTGTCTTAGGATGGATGTAGGCAACGGTTGCTGTTTACGAGCAGTGTGTCCAAGATGGTATGCCGAGGAAGCAATTAGTGCCTTTCAGAAAAATTTTGGGAGAGGAGTAGAGGTGCGAACCCCCGCCCACTATTTTATAAAGAATTGGACTCCCACGTATAAGGCAGTCTGAAACCTCTCATTGTATACAATTGTGTTAATGTGTAAAATTTTTGACTTAGGCATGTAAAACGTTTTCGGTTGAAGTCAGAAAACGATACTTATGCCGTTTTTACCAGTTTCGCGTTATTAACCAAAAACTGATGACAACATTTAGAAAAGGTTTTTTGGTGTCACCGCCAGACAGCACACTTCCTAGGTGGTAGCCTTTAAATCGGCCGCGGTCCGTTAGTATACGTCGGACCCGCGTGTCGCCACTATCAGTGATTGGAGACCGAGCGCCGCCACACGGCAGGTCTAGAGAGACTTCCTAGCACTCGCCCCAGTTGTACAGCCGACTTGCTAGCGATGGTTCACTGCCTACTTACGTTCTCATTTGCCGAGACGATAGTTTAGCATAGCCTTCAGCTACGTCATTTGCTACGACCTAGCAAGACGGCATTATAAGTTACTATTGATATTGTGAATCATGTACCGTCAAGACCGACGTTCCTCATTAATGTATTAAAGTTAAGTATTCCATCAGCTACGTCCGTTTTTTCTAAATTATAATTTCCTTCTCATGTTCCAGACCTCACGCCAGCCTGCGTGAGCTAAAACGCGTGCATTTCGGCCTCGTTTAGTAAAACGGTGTTGGCTGCCAACCACAACAGGTTTGAAATTATATTTAATGTTTGTTGGAAGTCGCTAAACGCTCTCATTATCAAACGGCGGGTAAGTGCATTCTGTGTAATTTGCGCACCGTTTTAAGGCAAGCTAGTTTCTCACGCTTCACAATATTTATGACGTTACATTTCCAGTACTATATTTCGTACACTGATAGAATTTTTTAGGCACTTTCAGCCTTATATGTGGATACTGTCTACAAAATGTGTTGCGAGTACAGTCAGTAGCAAAGAATTAGTAAATTAATACAGGGTGACAATTATTGAACACTATGAAAAAGAAAACGTAAATTAGCTACAAATTGCGGCGTGCATATAATTTATTAAATACGTAAACGTCACTACAGATATTCGGATTATGGTTATGATGTGTTGGATATGCCTGCCATTGTTGGCAATGATGTGGCCTAGGCGAATAGTTAAATTCTGCATGACCCGCTGAAATGTCGGAACATCAGTACTATCAATGACCTCCTGAATGGCTATTTTCAGCTCATGAATGGTTTTGGGATTATTTCTGTGCACCTTGTCCTTAACATAGCCCTACAAAAAAGGAGTCGCAATAGTTCAGATCTGGAGAATATCGCGGCCAATCGAGGCCCATGCCAGAGGCCTCTGAGTATCCCAGAGTCAGTATGCGGTCCCCAAAGTGCTCCTCCAGGGCATCAAACATTCTCCACTTCGCTGGAGTCGAGCACCACCTTTCATGAACCAAATCTTGTCGAAACCGTGATCACGTTGGATAATGGTGTGAAATCACCTTCCAAAATCTTCACGTACTGCTCGGTAGTCACCGTGCCGTCAAGGAATATCACACCGATTATTCCGTAACTGGACATCGCACACCACACTGTTACCCGTTAAGGGTGAGGAGAATTCTCGATTGTGAAATGCGAATTGTCAGTCCCCCAAATGCGCCGATTTTGCTCATTGATGAACCCCTCCAAATGAAAGTGGGCTTCGTCACTAAACCAAATCATCCACGCGCGTACTAATTCCCATTATGCTGGCAGCCAACCGTGCAATTTGAACGTTTGAACGCAAACCATTCAGAAGCTATAACGATTTTATTTCATATATTTCAATAATTGTGATTCTGTACATAATGTCTGGTTTTGAAGTTGTATTGTGTGAGCAGCGAAGATGTACGAAGCGATAATTTCGCGGTTGGGTGTAAGCGAAAAACAGTCTTCGAAATAGTTCCAAATTATGTGTGAAGTTGGTTGGAAGTCTTTGTCTGCTCTCACTGTCAAATACAGTCTAAGAAAATTTCCGCATCGTGAGTTACTCTTCCTCAAGACATAGCGACAAAATGTCACACTGTACTTACTGTATTAAACATTTAATGTAAGATTATATCTCTTGAACTATCGATTACGACAGAATCCTAAATTTTTAATTCAACCAATAATTATAATGGGTGGTTATAATTGAAATGCAGATACTAACAACAGTCCAGTGTGGATTTTAATTGTCGTAGACATTCTAATGCGTTGATGCGGAAGAAAGTTACGCTGGAAAAACATTAGTTCTAATTTTGACCAGTAGGTGCAAATCTGGCGCTGTACATCATCTCGTCGACGTCTCCGGTGCTCATATTGAACGAATGGCGTAAGCAGTGGTTAATAATAGCATCAGCATTGTGCCATTATCACTTGTTGGGCGTTTCCTGCCCACGTCCTGTTCCCAGTCTATTAAATTTAGAAACTTTTTTTTTACGTCTTCTTTGCATTCATAGCGACAGATCTGCCCCTGTTGGAGAAAACTGGAACTCCTGTTTTACAACATGAAATCGGTTCCGCATTAACACATTAGAACATCTACCAAGTTTCGCTGCCATATGATAATTACAGCCTACACAGGTCCTCTTTGAGTAGCTACACATGTCTAATTCATAAATTAGCTACCCTTAAATTATAACTTCCCTGTTTTACTATTTTTTAAATGCTCCACACAATCATTTCTATGACAGAATCACAATCGTCTTCAGATACTCTGGGTGCCATTGGATGAACAAGTGTTCATGCAGTGTCAACGTTGACAACACGTGAACACTTGTTTATCAAATGCCGCACATACCATCTCAAGGTGCTCTTTCAAGGCCGAAACCGGTTATGATTGTATCATAAAAAGATGAATGTGTCAATGATAAAAAAGAATCGAACAAGTCAGTCAAATTCCCCGCTGGTGGAGTGTCGTTTTTTTCCAAACACTGTAATGTGTGTGTGCGTGTGTGTGTAGTGTGGTGTCATGTTTTGTGTTGCATGATAACGAGAGAAGGAAGAGAGTAAAAGCCCGGTGCCGGCACACAACCTGCTGCTCTCGAATAGCAGCAAGGGGGCCGCCGAGCTTATGGTCCCCATTGGAAGGACGGATCGTCATCAACAATGTCAACTGATCTCACTTCAGGAGACACTGCTGAGAGGTTTGGAACCTAATCCGGGACAGTGGCGCAAAGATTGGTGATCATGTACGTTACGCCACCAACCCTCCTCCGCTTTGCCCTAAAGGCAACAGCACCTGGCGTAACCCGGCGGTTACCAGTCCAAGTCCTGGCCACCCCGACACCGCTTAACTTCGGTAATCTGACGAGAACTGTTGTATTCAACCAGGCGAAGCTGCTATCTGTGTTCTGCGACGACACTATTACACTCCTGAAAGGATTATTACTGGGCGATGGTATGATAACACAGTAAGACTTGTACAAAATTTCTTTTTCGTATGATCAATAGCAGCTGTCTTCAAACGCTGATAAACGAGTGGTAATCCCCACAACAAAGAGAAAGGACCTAAGACTCTGATTGCAAGGAAAGAACTGTATGAAAAACTCTTGCGAAACAAAGGCATAAGTTAGTAGGACGTACACTTCCCCATGTATGAAGAGTCTACTTAACTCTGAAACAGTGATGTGGGAGAAAAATAATAGGAGGATGTCGACGCTGGAATATGAGGAACTGATTGTAAAGGGAGGCGGATATAATACTTCAGATGAAACAAAAATTGGCACAAGATAAGAAAGGATGGAAGACACAATTAAATAAGTCGATTCGTCGATTCCTTGAAGAAAAGAACTTCGTTAAGGGAATGCTGTACGTCTTGGACACAACAGAAATGGCTCTTGTCTTAAGAAGCTTTTGGTTCAGGACAAACTTTTACAGTAAATTAAACAGTCCGTCTAGATCTATATATTTTTTTAAAGTTATTCACTTTAACGCCATTAGGCCACAGCCATCATCAGAATCTGTCACAGTAACGAATATAAAAAAAGAATGTACCGAAGCCCTTAGTACCATTTCTGTGTTATATTAATTCAACGCCCTTGTTACGTATTTTATTAATAAACTCATCCTGATATACGTATATCCTGAGTCTACAAAAAGAAGGGCTTGAAATATAGCTTTCACACACTTTTCAATAGAGGGAAAAGTTTCGTTAAACACTGTCTTGTATATGTTAAATTGAGTTCATCAACAAATTTGATAATTTTATTATTTTTATAAATTACTTTTATCAAATACACGTGTGATTACTAACAGAAACTATGTAGATGGTAATCTGAATTTACATTTAACGGCATCTAAAGACAACTGATTGTTAGTTAAGGTAGGCTGCCTAACTAAACAGCACTAGTCGATCGCAACACTGTACTTGAGATCTGACAATGTACACTGTATCGTGGTTTTAAATATGATGTATTATCGTTGTATTTGTTACTAGCCGAGTACCCGGCGTTGCCGTTGCATGTATTTATTGGAATCTTCCATTAGCGCATCTCCTTCTTCGCATACTCTCTGTCCATCTCCTCCTTCATACCCTCTGTGTCCATCTACTCCTTCATCCACTCTCTGTCCATCTACTCGACAGCCTCTCTGTCCCTCTTCTCAGCCCCCTTTCTCTGTTCGCCTACTCCACCCTCACTCTCCGTCCACCTCCTCCTCCCCTTCTCTCTGTCAGACTCCCCCGCCCCCCACTTTATGCACATCTCCTTCTCATCCCTCTCTCTGATCATTTGCTCCTCCCTCTCTCTTTGTCCATCCCCTCTTCTCTCCTGCCTGGGTCCATCCTCTTCTTCCCCCTCCCAGTCTGTCCGTCTCCCCCTCTACTTTCTCTCTGCACGATGTCTCCCCACCGCGATAGGAATTTCCTGATTCTTACATCTAATGTGTTTCTTTCCATATAGTAACATGTGTACCAAGTTTATTTCACATTGATCCAAGGGTTTAGGACGAACTTTCTACCTGTAGCTTTTGCAGTCTACACAGATGTCAGATATGTTTCAGATATATTTAACACATTCCACACATATTTGTACACATATTTCACCCACATCTCTAACGTTTTTCGCCTACCAGTTTCATTTTCACGTATCTCACTGTTTATGAACTATGTGTTGAACAATGCTATACTCGTAATTTTCAAGGTACATCCAGTAGTATATGTGACTACTGTCTGCAAAATACGCTGTCAAAAGGGTTAACGGTAATTAAGTAATAAATTAAAACGTCATGCATAATGCAGCAGTTTGTCGCACCTCCACTGTTTATAACGTCGTACCTTTTTAACTCTGTGTGGTACAGTGATCTACTTTCGTAGGTATCTTCAGCAGCCGATCTGGATATTACCCATGAGAAGTGTTGCGAATAGAGTTAGCACCAACGAAGAGATAAATTTAAACATCTTGGAAGATGAAGAAGCTATCCACGCTTCTTAGTGTTTATGACGTCTTACTTCCTGAACTATATGTCGTACAATGGTATAATTTTTCTGGTAAATTGAATGGTATTTGTGAACACTGTCTGAAAAATGTATCGCAAATGCAGTTAGTAGTAAAGAAATGATTCATGCTGCAGTTTAAATGCATGAACAGCGAAAATGTTGTGAGCGATGACCTGTTTCCATTGTAACATTTTGTGTGACTGGTCGGCCAGACGAAAGTTTCACAAAGGTTTGAAATTATACGCAAAGTCTGTTGCAAGACTATAAGGATTCTCTGTCTCAAACACTGGATGACTGAAGTATGGATAGTTGCCCTTCGTGGGCTACACGGCTTTTTCTCACCCGTCCCTGTGGTAAGTAGGTGATTCTTACTGTCACAGCGACGATTCACGGGCAGTAAGTGGTACGTGTACGAAGTTCGGTTCACATCGGTCCAATGGTTATGGACATGCATAGATACATACATATTTATGGGAATTGTAATCATTTATTGTTTTCGTGGTTCTGAGGGGTTCTGATTATGGCTGTGGCCGAAATGCGTCAATGTGAGAATTAAAAAAAAAGGAAAGTAGACATAGCGGCCGAGAATTATATTGACCAGTTACAATGATCGTGGATTCCTATAATTATTTTATGTAATTTGCAGACAAAAATATCTGCTGGTCTTGTCTTATATTTTTTACCAGTACTGTCTCTTGTGTGAAGTCGGGACAGTCGTTTTTGAACAGTCGAGACTGCTCCGGATGGCCTATCACGGGAGACAGCGCCTCGCTGCTCCTGACCGCCTGGGATTGCCTGGATCGGCAGTCAATAGCAGAGGCGGCCCAGCCGAACGGCGGGGCTTCCGGAGCAGCCGTGACGGCAGTTCCGGGGCTGCGAGGATCGGCTGCCGCTTAATTGCGTTATAATTAACTGCGTCCTCCGGATAATGCCAGGAGGCCCGCCTTCTCGCAGAACTTAAGCCCCGCCCAGAGGCGAGGTGACGTCACCAGGCTATGCGCGACACGGGACGGGCCCAGCACTTAAGGTGTCCCCCCTGTACCAGGCTGCTCCCAGAGACTGGGGGGGACACTTCCCAGGACACTCTCACGTGGTATAACTTCGCAGAGGTACGAGAGCATAAAGGCCTATTGACACTGGCCGTCACATCAGGGTGCATCGATGTGCATGCGCATCCAAAATCTTCCAAACCACCGCGCATAGTAAATGGTGTTTTCCGGTGTTCATACCTCGGGTACAATTGATAACAAGATGGGATCGAGTGTTTTGGTGGATAGCCCGTGTGCTAGAGACCATTTGTATACCCAATGGAAGGATCGTGAGATTATACTACAGCACAAGGTCGAATTAGGAATAATACACACTTCCTCCCTGCTTACGTCAATGGCGGTAATCCGTTGGTTCTTTTCTAGGTATTTTTGAGAATTGCCATCACCCCGTCTTCAAAAATCTTTATCCGTTATCCAGAAACACCCGAAAAAGTTGCTTTTTGAATATCAGATCCCAGCCGCAGATTCCGCGTCGGCTATGCACAGGAAGTGGCTATAATGTTTACGATGTATTTGTAAGATTCCAATCTCGAGTAATTTAGAAAATTTTCTCGTTTCTCCGTTTTCACGATAGAGAGGTTCAAATCTATCCTACTTGCAGACGTATAATACGGACGTAAAACACCGTGTGAGGCCAAAACATAGTTTATAAAGCAACGTAGCATGCTCTAAAGTGTCTCCTTTATTATATTGGAACCCCATGTTGTGTTTGCTCATAAAATCCGGTCTGGGATGCAAAATTAGTTTCACGTTATTTCAGTCTCATGCAAGTAAACTATCTACATGAATAACATACCCAGCCACATAGATAAAAAAAGGGTGCCAGTGGAAAAATGTTGCTATCTGAGCAGAATAATTGCAAATATGCTCCTGTTTATTTAAAACGCTCTGAAAAGTGAACTACTGGCTGCCTCATTCTACCTTCCTCAGAACCTATAGAAATTTTCCCTAAAACCATTTTCATGTGTACATATTTGCGCTGTTGAGAGAGAGACACAAAGAGATAACGACAACGTGTTCAGATGAATGAGTGAGTGAAAGAGGGCAACTGGGTGTGGATGGGTATGGCAGTTTTGGATTAGTGGAAGCGAGTGAGCTACAGTCAGGGAAGCTTGTGGAAGTTTGAGGTCAGTTGCACTTAATAAAAGGCATCAATATGTTTGCATGCTAAAATATACGGAAAAATATTTGAAAGTGGTGAGGGAGGTAGAATATGACAACTGGTGCCTCACCTTTCAGTCAGCCACTTTTAAATAAACAGGAAAGTATTCGTAATTTTTTTTTTGTGCGCCGATAGGAGGATGGTTCATACTGTCCGTCTCCTCAGGTCAAATGAAGTCACTTTATCTCAACTCACATGGCTGTCATCGGCTGTTCTTCGCAAGATGATTCTCAACAATTTTTAAGCGCGAACTGCACATACAGAACGCGGCAGCATATAACATACTTGGATGCTGGAGTTTACATTTGTAGGAAAATGACATTTAACGCACCAAAATGGTTTGGAGCTCGCAGGAGTAGCTTTTATATTAGGAAAAGAGGAGTGCGAAATAATATCATTACGTGGTACGAAAGGGATATTTCACTCACGCTACATGGAGCTCGAGGAAGAGGAATCTGCATCTTATAATTTTTTTTTTAGAAAATCGAAACACCATTTTTCATTTGTTAAGTCAGATACCACGCTAAATTACTAAAAGGGAAACAGTGTTAAGAGCTGCCATCACACCCCTTGATAAACTGGTTGTTTAAGATTAAGTTCAGCTGCCAATCCTGTGCAAATTTTTGTTCAATATTCACACCCTTTAACATCAAGGTTTATAGGCTTCCTTTACATCGGCTGTTTGACTTTCAATAGTCAAGTGCGTTATGCGTAATGGAGTTATCTGCCGAAACCACACAAATATTGACCACTGATGCTTGCAAAACGCGTCCTTACACAATCCAGAGTGTTACTAAATAGTAAATGAGCGAGTCGCAAACACATATTTAAACAAACAACTCTGGTGCACTACTTGAGGTATACTCCACAAAAAGAGCATTTTGCCACTGGCGCTGTGCCTGAAGGTTGCAGTCCATTTCTTTATCAAACATTAGAAATGCCTGATAACATACAAACACAATCAGATTAGTAATCTATCTCAATCTATCCACAGAACCTTTCCTTCATTTCAAGTTGCAGCTATACTGCAATCCATTTCGTTGCAAAATTTTCAAAACTGTACCGGTATTTAAAAAAGTGCACTTTATAAATATAAGGCAAGTAAATTAACACACTGATGTTGTACAATTCCTACTGCTGCCCCACTGCTTCAATTAATCTTTCGCATTCATTTTAGAATTATAAATTTTAACAAAAGATCTAACGAAATGAAAAAAAATTATAAGAAATAACAAAAATAACGAATAACCAAGACTTAGAATAACAACTGGTATGAACCACGAAAAGCACGACGAAACGAAGTATGGAGGTGGGCACAGGGCTGTGTGACTCGAGGCAATGAGCTACGTCAACCGACAGAACTTTCATCCAGAGAGACCCTGACAGGGCCGTGGCGTGACTCGGCGTGATGTGACGGCCAATGAGGATGCCGGCATTTGAAATGCATTGCGGGATGTTTCGCCGGGACGTGACGTGACGTGACGACCCGTGTGAATTGGCGTTAATACCGTACCAGGAACCCAAAGAGTCAGAAAATTTCAAAATAAGTTAATCAACCAGTGAGAAACGACGTGCAGCTCGCACAAAAGGACCTGGTCCCTATGCAGAAACGCGTTATAACCCTGAGAGTTGGGCGATTTTACTCGTAAGTTTGAAAGGGGTGAGCTCCAGTTGACAGCGGACTGATTATTTGGGCACTTCGAGCGTCCTCATTGCAATTTCTTTACTAGGTAGCGCAGGATTTCAGTCATCGCACGTCAGAGGTTCAGCAAAAGTTCCTCATAATTGGCTAAATGTGATTACATGCAGTCCCTTTAAGTTTACGACACAAGGTGGAAAAGAGTAATCAAAAACCTTATTAAAAAGTTTGCTGTAGATGTTTGCAGGAACCGCTCCCTCATCCAGTCGAACAATAAAAGGACTAAAGAAGGAGGTGAAAACGCAGCGAAAAGTTCTTCGCAAGGCTTTCATACTTCAGGAAAACTGCAGATAGAGAACAAGAAAATTTTATATTTTCGTAACATTTACGAACAGATTGTCAGATGATTGACATATGTTCTGTATTTTATGTTCCCATTGATGTCGTGGCGGCCGATTATAGTGTGTTTATGTGCTACAGGACACTGTAAATATCGCGCGAAAATTCCGACATTTCACTCCGAAAACGAGCCAGAAATCGCTTTAAAATTACACCATTTCTCTTCAAATGACATCCGGGAATTGCACTAAAATCAGGCTACTTTTGCTCGAATTCGTGCTAGTATGCAAATTATGGATGAAATACTGTTACTGGTATGTGAAACCTTCATTTTTACGTTCTCAAAATTTGTTGGAGTTATGCAGTGTTTGGCGAAATATAACTGGCATGGAAGATATTTCATGCTCCTTAAGTGGGCAAACGAACTTACATTTTCCTCACTGTTGTAAACTGGGCTGCTTGCGTTAAGGAGAATGAAATATCTTCCACGCCAGTTTTATTTCGCCGACACTGTAGTTCTTAAGTCAACTTCATACCACATGTCATTCTCAAAGTTTCGGACAAATGCTTTTCAAATGCTGTATTTCTGTGATTGCAATTTCTTGAAAGATCTGCCGAAGTGAGATACTAAATTCTGAAGTAAACAATTTGTTTTTATTCTCATACTAAGGCAATTTATATATTTTACGTTATTATCACTAAAATGATAACCGTCAGTGGCATATTACAAATCCTTGTGGCGGCACGTTACATCCAACAGGCGGCGAGTGGAGTAGGAAATTTTGACCCACCACCAGAACTGAACCCAGGATCCGCTCCTGATTAGGGATGCGAAAGACATCACGCTCCCGAGCTACGGGGTGTCTCTGAGTGTGGGGAAGCCATCACACATCCCGGACACGACAAGACGCACTTCTACGAGAGATGTGTCAGACAAGGCCTGCTGCGGGACGCCTAGTCAATGGCGGTAACGTGCTGACTGCACTTCTTCGAGCGCAAGTAAAGCTGTTAGATCTTGCCCACACTGCCATTGAATGTTTACTCTCTAACGGTGTCTTGCCCATAGTCGTGGAATCATGCTATGAAGAATCACTGGGATTCTACCTGTTTTAAAAAATTAAAGTATATTCTCAATTCACACGCATGGATAGACACCGATGAGCCAAATCATTGTAACCGTCTGTACAATGTCATGTTGAGCCACATCTGGATCGCAACACCATAACAATTCCGTGCAGCGTCGATTCGATAAATCTTTATTTAGTTTCCGTAGGTGCATGACCAAGATATAAACACACACTCACGCAATTCCCATAAATTACGGGACAGTGGTTTGTGGATCCCACTGCGTTCCAGACGAATTCCGTCTAATTGTAATCAGGTAAATATGATGGCTAAGGTATTAACGTGAGTTCCCTATCGTGCTCCTCGAACTACTATAGCAAGATTGGTTGCAGAAGATGGCACTGCGCCTGGCAAAGAAATCAGGCATTAAGCGACCACATAGTCGACAGTTCTCTTTGTGCTTTCATTACTACCATAGAGCCAAGGAAAGCTCACATGAATGTTCCCAACAGCATGATACTCTCCCCGTCAGCCTGCAACAAGACATGCGAATGATCCGATCAGGCGACACGTTTTTGTTGACCCGTGATCCAGTCATTATGATTCCGTTCCCACTCCAGATACGGTGTCGTTGAGTGATCGTGGAAACGCGCCAAGATCTCCAGGTGCAGGTCACAGTGCGCTGTAACGTGCACTGAACGGTGTACTCCAAAACCCTTGTGCCTCCACCGACGATGTACACTGTCTTCATATCTGCCACAGATCACCGCCTGACATCTGACACATTTTCAAGTACCTCTGGTTTCACCATGTTTCAAATACCTTACACCAGGCTGTTCCAGCTCGTCGGCTCCGTTGTGAGCCGCGGAGCGCTCCCTGCTCCAGGGAGCCGTGTCGCTCACTGTGACCATTCAAGTGGGCCCGCACGCCGGCAGGTGGCATGGCAGGCTGAGGCAGGCGGCAAGGCAAGCGTTTTGATGTGCCACTTGCGTCTTACAAGATCGACAACCTCATACTTTTAGCTCCTAAGACGTGGTGACATGCTACACCAGGAAATACGATGTTCAGGAAATAAATAAGAAACAACTGTTTTATAAGAAATTGCATACTAAATTTATTGGGCCTCTGTAGCTTGACTTTTCTTTTCATTACAAGATCGAAAATATCAGGCGTCAAAGTGTTCACAGCGGTAATGCAGAGGATGGCCTTCATTGTTGCATCCTGAAGAAACGATCGTTCCTTACTTTTTACTCTTTTCATTGCTGAGAAAAGCTGCTCACAACAATACGTAGATCCAAACATGCCCATGATCTGAGCAGCATTGTTGTGAAGCTTGCGAAATGTTTTTTTGCTGTAATGAACGATACCATCGTGACAAATCCAACGTGTTGTAGCACCTGTCTTTCAACAAAGTTGAATATTGCTAATCAATAATCTCCAAATGAAGTGATGATGACAAGTCATCGGGGGAAACTGAAAAAGGCATGCTGAACACCTTTCCAAACTAGTGAGGTCTCGGAATCGTGTTTCAAACGACGTGATGAGCTGCTTTAACTTTGCTTGGTAATCGCCGAAAGTAGTACCTTCAGGTAGTTTTAAAGAAGCAAGACGATTGAAGAACATTAAATGTCCATTATTCATATGCCTCTCAAATAAACGTAACTTTTGCATGAACGCTTTGATCTGGTCGTGCATGTCAACCATTAGCTGCCCTTTGCCCTGCAATGACAGATTTACATTATTTAGATGCATAGTTATGTCAGATAGGAACGCCAGCTCTGATATACATTTTATATCTTTCAGAAAACGCATTTCTTCCCCTTTCATTTCGAGAAAAAGGGTTATTTCCTCACGAATGGCAAAGAAAACATCAAGAAATTTTCCCCGACTCAGCCAACGAACTGTACTGTGGTAAGGTATATCTCCATACTCCGCTTCCATATCTTTCAGGAATCCTTTGAATTGGCGATGATTCATACCGTGACGCCGCACAAAATTCACACACTTCACGACATCTTTCATTACGCCACCTAGCTCTATTGTTTCAGCGCACAGTGCCTCTTGGTGAATAAAACAATGAAGAATCAAAATGTCTTTCCCGAATTCGTCCCTGAGTTTATTTTTCAAACGAGAAGCATAACCTTGGTGACACCCGATCGTTTGTGGTGCACCGTCTGCCGCTACAGAATGGAGCTTATCCCACGGCAAATTCATATTGTCCACTGATTCACAAACAGCTTCAAAAATGTCACGTCCTGTTGCGGTGTAATCGAGTGGTACCACATCCAAGAGTTCTTCAATTACTTGCAGCTCCACGCACAAAAACTGCAAGCTGAGCACAGTCCGATATGTCGGTGCTTTCGTCAAGCACTAGCGAAAATGCAACAAAGCTCTCCGCGTTTTTCCTGAGCTGTGTCTCTAAATCCGCTGCCATGTCTAGGATTCGACGAGACATTGCTTGCTTCGACAGGCAAACCCCTTCAATTGCCTGCACCTCCCTTGGAAACAAACATTCTGCAACGGCTACCATGCACGATTTTACGAGTGGTCCCACCAAAATCGGCTTGCCACTCGTCGCAATGATGTGAGCCACCCTGCAGCTTGCTCGAATTGCAGACTCAGTAGTGTTTTCTCCGCTCTCATTCACCTGAAAATTATAAACGCATTACAGATCACGAACTATGTTGCATGTTTTGATACCCTCCATATTACGAAACCGTTTTTAAACTTAACGTCTCCTGGTATGTCGTTCTTAAGCCTGGCCACCAGTTCTCTGCGTGCAACGCCTTCTACCTGATCGTAGTGCGCTGCGTGAAGATGTGTATAATGTCGTTGTATATTGTACCTCTTCGCAGAATTAATTACTTTATGACATACAAGACACTGCGGACGACAATCCCTCTCAATGAATAGAAAGGTATCCTCCAACAGAGGTACAGGGCTCCCGCGGCTAATCATAGCTGTCATTGAACACGGATTATTGCGTCAGTTGCGGCTGCATGCGGCCAGGGGGCAGTGAGTTCGCTTTCCCCCTCCACGTGAGCTCCGAGCTGCCACAGTGAGCGCTCCGGAGCGCTCCGGCTCCCTGGAGCTCGGTTGGAACAGCCTGCCTTACACAGTTACGTAGATGGTCACAACAGTAGCTCGCAAACAGCCGACTTGTTTCGCCGTTTCCGAAATGCTTGTTCCAAAGTGCCAGGTCAAAGCAATCTGCCTTTTTCATATCATTTTGTTTCAGTGGATTACCCCATCTGTGACCATCTAGTAGCTACAGTGATTCCCTTTTCGTGCCTGCGCCTCGTGCCCTCAAAGCCACAAGATATCATTAAGTCTTGCGGTAGGCAGTGGTTGTAATTTCCCTCATTAGTGTATTCTGAGATCAAACGGAATAAAGTATCTCGAAGAGAATGGCGAGCTACGTACTTCGAACTCAGCCGTCGGGTGGGGTGTTTGTTTCCTGCAGTCGAACAATGTGACGTGTTAGTAGCGAACCCTGGAGCAGCAATAGCAGAAAGCGTAGGTTCACCTGTCTGCCACATAAATAATACCCCCACTTCTTTTCGAGCTTGTGTCTGTACAGTACGTGTGGTGGGACATTAGACTGACACTTGCCGTGCGTATACACTAGAGCAGGGGCGGGCAAATGCTGCACGCGGCTCATGAGCACACAGCGCTGCACGTGTGCTGCTCGCGTGCAATCGTCGAACGGGACAGTGCCGACAGCCTGCAGGTTGCGGCAGTGTAGTACCAGGCTAAGATGCGGACGTTGAAGCGAAGTGACCACTACGTAGTGAACGTTGTATTTCAATAACCGGAAAATGCAGAGTGAATCAAAGAAACGGAGAATTGGAGATTTGCTATCTTTTAAAAAGGAATGGGAGAATCATTTGTTCTCTGTGGAAAAACGTGAAAATTTGAAATGTATAGTATGTGACAGTATTGTCGCTGGTGAGCGGAAGTTTAATATTGAACGCCGTTATAATAAATTTCACTATGTTGCCGTTCTTAGTGCAATAAAAGAGGAATTTCTCAAGCGATTTGGGGATATATCTTACTTATCCCAAGGTTTTGAATAGTTCTCGAGAGAATCTGGTTTCTGTAGATGATATTCATCTCAGTTTGCAAATGGAATTAATAGATCTACAGTGTAATTCTCGTCTGAGAGACAAGTTCCTTTTGGCAAGACGTGTAATACAATTTTATCACGACTTTCCACAGCAAGAGTTTCCTCGTCTCCATCGTGAAGCCATGAAGATAGTCAATGTTGAGCTTGACATACTTTTGTGAGAGTTTTTTTTCTGTTGGAAATTAATAAGTCTCGGTTAAGAGCAAACATCAGTAATGAAAATTTACGTAACTGTTTGCGTTTGTCTGCACGTAGAAATTTTGTTCCAGACATTAAACGTATTGTAAACTCCACCTGTGATAATTAAATAAAACGTATCGTAGGTGATAGGTACTCTTTCAAACCATGATTTCTGTAAAGCACTCCTACTAACCTTATTCCTTCACTTAATAAAGCAGGCCAGGAGACAAAACGCATTACAGAGGAAGAAGTGGAGAGACGGTATGGTGGGGAAGGGTGAGAAGCGGGTGGCCAGCTTGCCCCTGCGTGCACGCAGAACGCCTGTTAACTGCACACGTGCATGTGCACCGCACACTTGCAGAAAATTCCTGCCCGCCCCTGCACTAGAGTGTCCACTGGAGTGTCGGTGAATGTGCTCTGTCGGACACCCTAATCCGCGTGGTCCGGCTGACGGCCTCACTCGTGATGGAGCAGCGACACAAGGCAGAGAAATGCGTCGTATGACAGGACTCTGAGCACAGTTGCCGCGGATCGGTCGCACTGTAGCTACTGACCTGATGCGTGCACAGTACGAGCCGGGCGCCCGCCCGCGGTTTTCTGACGTCACGGATAGCTCGCACGTTGCTCATCCCGAAGGCGTCCCGACAGCCACTCTACCATCTACTGTGCGCCGCCCGGCGTAACCGGCCACCTCAAGGGACGCTCCGTCACGCGACCCGGGAAATGGAGTGCGCCGATTGGCTGACCACTCACAGGCCTGAGGAAATTGGCTTCGCCCAGGTTGGAGGGAAGCTCTCAGCGTAATCAGGCGCCACACAGTTTGGTGATGCTTTCCATCGGCGGTCCCCTAAGGATTACACAATAGGGCCGTCGTTCGCTGTGCAGATGTTACGTTCTGTTGAAGCGAGTAGCCCCGTAAGGATCTCTTTACATACCCGGAAAAGTGTCCTGTACTGGTACGCTGGATTAGCAACAGGAATAAGCTGAGGATTGGAAGTGGCTGGAGTTGCGGTGCAGCAAACATACAGCGTGTTTCAAAAATGACCGGTATATTTGAAACGGCAATAAAAACTAAACGAGCAGCGATAGAAATACACCGTTTGTTGCCATATGCTTGGGACAACAGTACATTTTCAGCCGGACAAATTTTCGAAATTACAGTAGTTACAATTTTCAACAACAGATGGCGCTGCAAGTGATGTGAAAGATATAAAAGACAACGCAGTCTGTGGGTGAGCCATTCTGTACGACGTCTTTCTGCTGTAAGCGTGTGCTGTTCACAACGTGCAAGTGTGCTGTGGACAACATGGTTTATTCCTTAGAACAGAGGATTTTTCTGTTGTTGGAATTCCACCGCCTAGAACACAGTGTTGTTGCAACAAGCCGAAGTTTTCAACGGAGGTTTAATGTAACCAAAGGACCGAAAAGCGATACAATAAAGGATCTGTTTGAAAAATTTCAACGGACTGGGAACGTGACGGATGAACGTGCTGGAAAGGTAGGGCGACCGCGTACGGCAACCACAGAGGGCAACGCGCAGCTAGTGCAGCAGGTGATCCGACAGCGGCCTCGGGTTTCCGTTCGCCGTGTTGCAGCTGCGGTCCAAATGACGCCAACGTCCACGTACCGTCTCATGCGCCAGAGTTTACACCTCTATCCATACAAAATTCAAACGCGGCAAACCCTCAACGCCGCTACCATTGCTGCACGAGAGACATTCGCTAACGATATAGTGCACAGGATTGATGACGGCGATATGCATGTGGGCAGCATTTGGTTTACTGACGAAGCTTATTTTTACCTGGACGGCTTCGTCAATAAACAGAACTGGCGCATATGGGGAACCGGAAAGCCCCATGTTGCAGGCCCATCGTCCCTGCATCCTCAAAAAGTACTGGTCTGGGCCGCCATTTCTTCCAAAGGAATCATTGGCCCATTTTTCAGATCCGAAGCGATTACTGCATCACGCTATCTGGACATTCTTCGTGAATTTGTGGCGGTACAAACTGCCTTAGACGACACTGCGAACACCTCGTTGTTTATACAAGATGGTGCCCGGCCACATCGCACTGCCGACGTCTTTAATTTCGTAAATGAATATTTCGATGATCGTGTGATTGCTTTGGGCTATCCGAAACATACAGGAGGCGGCTTGGATTGGCCTCCCTATTCGCCAGACATGAACCCCTGTGACTTCTTTCTGTGGGGACACTTGAAAGACCAGGTGTACCGCCAGAATCCAGAAACAATTGAACACCTGAAGCAGTACATCTCATCTGCATGTGAAGCCATTCCGCCAGACACGTTGTCAAAGGTTTCGGGTAATTTCATTCAGAGACTACGCCATATTATTGCTACGCATGGTGGATATGTGGAAAATATCGTACTATAGAGTTTCCCAGACCGCAGCGCCATCTGTTGTTGAAAATTGTAACTACTGTAATTTCGAAAGTTTGTCTGCCTGAAAATGTACTGTTGTCCCAAGCATATTGCAACAAACGGTGTATTTCTATCGTTGCTCGTTTAGTTTGTATTGCCGTTTCAAATATACCGGTCATTTTTGAAACACCCTGTATTTACGTAACCATGTACACGTATTATCAAACACCTTCTCTTCTGTGTCACAACCACCAATATTAACTAAAGCAATTCCAAAAAGATTTGTATCAAATTGAGTGCAGTAATCACCAAAATCTTAATTGGATCGCATTTAATTAAATTTTCAGCTCAACTGGGCAAAAGTGAATAGAGCTTCAGTTGAGGAGTTCAGGATGTGGAGCACGAAGGACGAAGTGCAGCCGCTGAATGTGCACTCAAAGCATAGTCTTCTCAGAAACCAGGAAAACCCTGAGCGGTCAGCTCTCGGTGCAGTCGGTGCTGCTGTCACCTGTTGTCCTCCCACTCAGCCGCCCCCCCCCCCTCTCAGTACCCGCTCCAAGAGCCACCTGTTCTTTACCTCCCTGCCAGACCACACACCGCCGCTCCAGCCACTCACTCGTCAAATCGGTGGGAGAATGTCATTCGATTCGCTCTTGACACTTCAAGAAAAGCTCTGCAGGTCTGGCGCCACTTGCTGAGCAGCGTAGATTGTGAAAATGCCGCGAAATCACGACAGACTGAGAACCGCTTACCCGTGTGCAGCGTTATTCAAAAGACTCTCTTAGGTCCTAGAGGTGTACCGGTAGGCAGAGTATGTCTGCTAGTTTTTAGCTCAGATTACGAATGCACCGTCTGTAACACGGCAAACGTCAATAACGTGAAGCGTCTGGCGTCCACGATCAATGACGGCAGCCTGCTTTGCAAATCTGATCACTAGATTTGTCTGTCTGCAGTCGCGAACTAATTCAATGCGACGATACATTGATGATTGGTCTACATGTTCTGACGGGCGTGCCCGCTGTTGCAATTACAATGACAAGTCATGTCACGGGATAGCTATATGCACATATACAGATGGCGGTACTATCGCGTACACAAGGTATAAAAGGCAATGCATTTGCGGACCTGTCATTTGTACTCAGATTCTGACGTGATTATGGCAGAACGACGAGAATTAACATACCTCGAATGAGGAATTGTAGTTGAAGCTAGACGCATGAAACATTCCATCTCGGAAATCGTTAGGAAACTCAGTATTCCGAGATCCCCAGTGCGAAGAGCATACCGACAATATTAAATTTCAGGCATTGTCTCAAACTACCGTCAATGCAGAGGCCGAGGTCCTTCACTTCAACGGTGTGGCAGAGCGGTTATAGACGCTACAGTGGTACATGCCTCGGGCATGGGTTTGTGTGATGTCCTTAGGTTAGTTAGGTTTAAGTAGTTCTAAGTCTAGGGGACTGATGGCCTCAGCAGTTAAGTCCCATAGTGCTCAGAGCCATTTTTGAACCTTCACTTAAAGACTGAGAGCAGCGGCATTTGCGTATAGTTCTCACCGCTAATAGACAAGCAAAAATACGTGAAGTAACCGCAGAAATCGATGTGGATGAACGACGAACGTATCCGTTAGGACAGAGCAGCGAAATTTGGCGGTAATGGGGTATGGCAGTACGGTTGGTTGGTTGTTTGGGGAAGGAGACCAGACAGCGTGGTCATCGGTCTCTTCGGATTAAGGAAGGATGGGGAAGGAAGTCGGCCGTGCCCTTTCAGAGGAACCATCCCGGCATTTGCCTGGAGTGATTTAGGGAAATCACGGAAAACCGAAATCAGGATGGCCGGACCCGGGATTGACCGTCGTCCTCCCGAATGCGAGTCCAGTGTCTAACCACTGCGCCACCTCGCTCGGTGGTATGGCAGTACGAGGTGCATTCAAGTTCTAAGGCCTCCGATTTTTTTTCTAATTAACTACTCACCCGAAATTGATGAAACTGGCGTTACTTCTCGACGTAATCGCACTGCAGACGTACACATTTTTCACAATGCTGACGCCAGGATTCCATGGCAGCGGCAAAGGCTTCTTTAGGGGTCTGTTTTGACCACTGGAAAATCGCTGAGGCAATAGCAGCACGGCAGGTGAATGTGCGACCACGGAGAGTGTCTTTCATTGTTGGAAAAAGCCAAAAGTCACTACGAGCCAGGTCAGGGGAGTAGTGAGCATGAGGAATCACTTCAAAGTTGTTATCAGGAAGAAACTGTTGCGTAACTTTAGCTCGATGTGTGGGTGCGTTGTCTTGGTGAAACAGCACACGCGCAGCCCTTCCCGGACGTTTTTGTTGCAGTGCAGGAAGGAATTTGTTCTTCAAAACATTTTCGTAGGATGCACCTCTTACCGTAGTGCCCTTTGGAACGCAATGGGTAAGGATTACGCCCTCGCTGTCCCAGAACATGGACACCATCATTTGTTCAGCACTGGTGGTCACCCGAAATTTTTTTGGTGGCGGTGAATCTGTGTGCTTCCATTGAGCTGACTGGCGCTTTGTTTCTGAATTGAAAAATGGCATACACGTCTCATCCATTGTCACAACCGACGAAAAGAAAGTCCCATTCATGCTGTCGTTGCACGTCAACATTGCTCGGCAACATGCCACACGGGCAGCCGTGTGGTCGTCCATCAGCATTCGTGGCACCCACCTGGATGACACTTTTCGCATTTTCAGGTCGTCATGCAGGACTGTTTGCACAGAACCCACAGAAATGCCAACTCTGGAGGCGATCTGTTCAACAGTCATTCGGCGATCCCCCAAAACAATTCTCTCCACTTTCTCGATTGTGTCGGCAGACCGGCTTGTGCGAGCCCGTGGTTGTTTCGGTTTGTTGTCACACAATGTTCTGCCTTCATTAAACTGTCACACCCATGAACGCACTTTCGACACATCCATAACTCCATCACCACATTTCTCCTTCAACTGTCGATGAATTTCAATTGGTTTCAAACCACGCAAGTTCAGAAAGCGAATGATTGCACGCTGTTCAAGTAAGGAGAACGTCGCCATTTTAAGTACTTAAAACAGTTCTCATTCTCGCCACTGGCGGTAAAATTCCGTCAGCCGTACGGTGCTGCCATCTCTGGGACATATTGACAATGAACGCGGCCTCATTTTAAAACAATGCGCATGTTTCTATCTCTTTCCAGTCCGGAGAAAAAAAATCGGAGGCCTTAGAACTTGAATGCACCTCGTACACGGCCAATGCGTGTGCCTTTGCTATCAGTCCGAAATTGCCTGCAGCGCCCCTGCTGAGCTCGTGATCATATATTTCGGACCCTGTACAACTGGAAAATAGTTGTCTGGTCAGATGAGTCCCGAATACAGTTGGTAAGAGCTTAAGGTAGGGTTCGAGTATGGCATGGACACAAGTTAGCAGCAAGGCACTGTGCAAGCTGGTGGTGGATCGATAATGCTCTGATCTGTGTTTACAGGGAATGGGCTGCATCCTGTGGTCAAAATGAACAGATGATTTACTGGAAATGGTTATGTCCGAATACTGGGAGACCATTTACAGCCATTCATGGACTTCGTGTTCCCAAACAACGATGGAATTTTTGTGGATGACAATGCACCATGTCACTGAGCCACAATTGTTCGCAATTGGTTTGAGGAATATTTTGGACAATTTGAGCGAATGATTTGGTCACCCAAATCACCCGAAATAAATCCCATCCACAAAGTTTGGGACATAACTAAGAGGTCAGTTCGTGAACAAAATCCTGCACCGGCAACAGTTTCGCAATTATGGTGGTCTAAATGTGTAGCATGGCTCAATATCTCTACAGGAGACTTCCAACGTCTTGAATCTATGCCACGTCGAGATTCTGGAGTACCCCGGGCGAAAGGAGGTCCGACAAGATATTAGGAGGAATCCCAAGACTTTTATCATCTCAGTGTGTATCACATCACTTACTACGAAACAAAATCCAATGAGATACTCTGCTCATTGACGTGTGTCATCGTTCATATGTTTCATGCAGTCGACATCTGAAGTCCGAGAGGTACCTTTGAATAACCGTGTACAGGGTGGGGAAAGTAGAACAGCCCGGAAAATATAAGAGTGGCAACCCAGATTACATCATCTGCCCCACCTGCATAAGACGTAAGCTGGGTTGCCTGGGTTAAGGTGCATGAAGTATTTTTCGTAGCAGTCCTACTCGTATTTTTCCCATTCTATACTACTTTGATGCACAACTCTAGTCTCGAAGCTACAACTTCGGCAAAACTCCAAACTTCTGTTCTCTGGACTGAATCGTCTTCCATACTATAGTCAGGCAAAAAGTTTCGATCGCTGAGGGTGTGATTAAGGATTACCTACTTATTTCTACTTATCGGAGTAATGTCATTTGCTTAAAATTTGTGCAAAGCAGGGAAATATGGATCGGCTCATTAACCTGGTACTTCATTAGAAGATCCTTTCACCTAAGCTACGAATTATACAAAGTGATTCCGTGATGATGTTACAGACTTTCAAGGATAATGGAGAAGGGTAAATGGTCAATATGAGATAAGGAAACTGCGTGGTGAATCGATCGAATCGATAGATATCAGCAAAAATCCTCATCATAGCTCTGATTGTAGAATACGTGTACGGATGCTGTTGTTGCTGTAGTTGAAGGAAATTTTCAGAGGTGGTGGTATTATACGCCACAACAAGAAGAAAAGGTCTAGTAAACATGAGCTCAAAGATGTATAGGTTAAGATCTGTCAGAACCAGTTCGTATTCGATAGTTTGAAACAGGTATTTTCTACTGCAAACTCTCTGGTTTCCATATTTCTGGAGGAGGTAGTATGGACAAAAACAAGAAAAAACCTCAGGAAAACATGGGCTCCAAAATGCATACGTTAAGAGTTATGGGCATTTGTCAAATAGAAGAGATGTTTTTCACAACTGCAAAGATGAGCAATTGCTCATAGCTCTTAAGGTAAGTGCTTAGAGCGCGTGTTCACTAGTTGTGGTCCATACTATCACCTCTGAAGATTGTTTATCCTGTAGTCTTAGGAAAAACAGTACCAACACAGATATTCCACTGTCAGAGGTATGATAACGACTTCGCTTGCAACTTTAGACTCTTCATTCGACTTTTTGGTTGTTTTCGGAAAAAGCTGCGTTACGTTAGACTGATACATTTACCCTTCTCCATCCATGAATGTTTGTAAACCAACACGGAATTACCATATATAATACTTCCCGTGGTTCTGTGCCGGCCGCGGTGGTCGTGCGGTTCTAGGCTCTCCAGTCCGGAGCCGCGATGTTGCTACGGTCGCAGGTTCGAATCCTGCCTCGGGCATGGATGTGTGTGATGTCTTTAGGTTAGTTAGGTTTAATTAGTTCTAAGTTCTAGGGGACTGATGACCACAGCAGTTGAGTCCCACAGTGCTCAGAGCCATTTGAACCATTTTGAACCGTGGTTCTGTATCTGCCAAAAAATAAGTGCTCCAGAAGTATTTTGTATGTCTTGTTTACCCGCAGCAAACTGGAACAAAGTGCAACATCATTCCCAAAATCCATTATCTCTCGCCTTGTACTCGTATCTCTGTTGTCTACATAAAAGGACCAGCCAGAACATTGTGACCACTGACCTCCAATCGATATAAACCCGTCCAGGCGATAGCAGCGTCATCTGGCGAAGAATAACTGAATGACTACTAGCCAGACGCATGCACGGTAAATGTAGTTTCAGCGAGCGCGCTGTCTGTGTCTAGAATGGGGAACGCGGGTGCTCTGAGTTTGACCTAGGGCACATTGTGACGGCCTGGAGACTCGGCCCGAGCAGTCACAAATCTACTCTACTTGTCCGACCTTCGAGGAGTGCTGCGGTGAGTGTTGAAACCAAGGTGAAGCCACGTCCAGACGTCGTGGAGTTGGGCGGCCACCCCTCATTACAGATGTCAGACGTCGTAGGCTGGGCAGACTGGTAAAACGGCACAGACGGCGAACTTTGACGGAAGTAACGTCAGGCTTCAATGCTGGGCAGAGTGGTTGGACGCAAAATGCGCCGAACGCTCCTAACGATGGCCTTCCCCGATGCATGTGCAAATGTTAAGGGGCTCCGGAACGCCCTATACTTGCAATGTTAAAATAACGCTTATAAATTACATCTTTCCTCACAAAGTATTTGAGGTAGGAAGTTGAACTTTTTACAGATTATTTATTGGAATATGGGCTACAACTTAACACAGGGATTTTACAAAATTTTAGTTCAGTTATTAAAGATGATTATTTTTCAATTGTAATGAAAATTCACAAAATTTTTTTGCAATTTTTTATTTATATATTCAAAAATATACAGTTTTTTGGAAAAAGGCTGTGTTAAATTATGCAGAAGGTACTGTGTAACATTTACTGAAAGTTTGAAACAAATATGTTTGGAGGATCCTTAGAAAACATGTAATTAGTATGAGAAAATAAAAGTTTTGGGAATCGAGCGACAAAGATTGGATTAACTTTTTAGTGCATTCCAGGTCCATAGGATGGATTATCTTCATCCTCTGCAAACTCCTCCTCCAGCTTCCTCTTGTTCCTCCTCCTGTTTACTCTTGCTTGTATTTCTAGACTCTTTACAGCCCTGTCTGTAGCCCGAAGGCGTTCCATGTCTAAAGCAAGCATCGCTCGTACCATGTTAGAACCTATCTTCATTCCCATATTTCTAAATACCTTGCACCTTACACCTTACAATGTTGCCATCATTGAAAGTCGCAACAGCATCATACACACCAAAGTGAAGTGTTTCTATTCCAACAAATACAGTCTTGGGGATTCACGACCATATAACACTATTTACACTTTCATTGGGGTTTTGAGTTTTTCCGTGAATACACTTTTTCAACAGTTCAGGTGCTGCTAAGTCTCTGAAAATAGGTTTTATCACCTCCATTATTGCATGAGGCAGACTATGCTTATGAGTGTACACTTCACCAGTTAGCAATCCTTTGTTATATTTACACCAACTGTCTTCTTCTTTGGGACACAAGCTATGTTGTGGATTTTCATCGGTTGAAGAAGTATGAAAAAAAAAGAGCCCAAACAGCCTTCTTCATTTCGTCGACACTTTGGATTTCTAATTTCTAATAACTTTACTTTTACTCATTATTATACTTCAACAAAACAGAGACTCAAGAAACAGAATTAATTACGAATATTTTCGAGATAACGACAGAGTAAATAAACATTAAACAATCGACAATCACACCAGCGATATATATTGAACCATCACAGGTTAGCCACAACACACACTTTATCTCACATCACTAAAATCTACCTGATGAACCCGGACGTTAATAATAACACCATTTGACAGCAGTTTAACAGCGCCACAGTGGATCACGCCCCTGTAGAACACAATTCAAAAAAAATTTAAAAACAGTTGTAGTCTTCGGAATTGAATAAATTATATATCTATTAAAAGGTAATAGTCTGCAGATTCAGAAAACGCAAAAAAGTAAAAATTGAACTTTTCTTGATTTTGAGCCTTTCCGGAGCCCCTTAACAGCTAGACATCGGCAACAACGACTGAAGTGGGCACATGACCGTCGGCACTTCACACTGGGGCACTGGCAGAGCGCTGCAGGCTCTGATAAATTCCGATAACTTGTTCATCTCGCAGATGGGGGGCCACGAATCCGCCTTCTTCCAAGGTAGTAGCTCTTTGACACCTGCGCTGCGGTACGGAGACGAGGTGGTGGCGGCTCCGTTGTGCTCTGGGGAACATTCACGTGGGCGTCCCAGGATCCAGTGGAGCCTATGCGAGGCACCATGACGTCCAAGGAGCATTGTACACTGACTGCAGACCATGTACACACCTTCGTGGCAATCACGTTTCCCGATGGGAAAGTGTTTTGGTTCAAATGGCTCTGAGCACTATGGGACTTAACTGCTGAGGTCATCAGTACCCTAGAACGTAGAACTTCTTAAACCTAATTAACCTAAGGACATCACACATATCCACGCCCGAGGCAGGATTCGAACCTGCGACCGCAGCGGTCGCGCGGTTCCAGACCGTAGCGCCTAGAACCGCTAGGCCACACTGGCCGTCGGAAAGTATATTTTAACGAGAAAATGCGTCATGTCATAAGGCGAGGAGTGTGATGGAGTGGTTCGAGAAACACATTGGCGAGTTCCAATTGATGTGCTGCCCCCACCCCCTCCCAGGCAACCAGCTCGATGTGATCCTGATTCCCGATAAAACACGTCAGAGAACATTGCTTCCCTCCCCGAAATTTGTGGGTATAACTGAAAATTAACGGTTTGGAGACTATATAAATGAGAATGAAGCAAAATTTACTAGAGCTTTAACAACATTATTTTTTCAAAAGAAAAAAAAAACAGACAGAAATCATGCTAAATAAGTTATTGATTGAATACCGAAACAAATAACAGTTGGTTTAAGAGTAAAATGGACAAAGATCCTGGGCGACAGAAAAGAGTCAAGTAATCTGGCGCTAAAAATGTGGATAACACAATCTCAATTGATCTGACGCTGAGGAGACTTTGATTGATTAAATCTACTGCGGTTTCGCTAAATAGGTGCACCTGAGAGCAAGTGGCGATTGAGATCTGTACGCCCTGACAGTGCCGGAGCAGCGGTGTGTTGCCCTGTTTGCTTCGTGCAGTGATATAACCTGCAGCTGGCGAGATTGGTGTGGCAGAGGTGAGACGGCAGACGGATGGCAATTGACTCCCTACCAGAGCCCTGACAACACACTAGATTCCAGTGTGGCACACCCGTTTGCTGGTCGTACCAAGGACCAATTTGGCTCGCTTATACGACAGAGAGTACAAGGACACCAAACTTCAAGACTGGTAAACCATAAGAGAATAAGTGTGCCCTCAGCAAACGAGTAGTCCAAGACGTTTGAAGTCGTAGAGTCGGTACAGTAAGAACATCACCACAGGCTTCCCAGTCTAAACTACTCGCATGTGAAGTCAGGCTCAGGACAAGGTCGCAAGCACCAACCACACATTCCAGAGAAAAGAATCCGTTTTCCCACAAAGTGCACGAACAACACTGCCTTCACACCTTCTTGAGCCAACCATAGGGCTCTAGGGGAGCTAAATCTCCCCTCCCACACGACAGCACAAATTCATATCAAACCAGGGCAGCAGTTACGAAACCTGCATCTCTGGGAAAAAAATTAGCCAATTACTGGCTTTTTTAAATTTTCATGGAGAGGGAAGTTGATTTTCTCTGAAGTCGTGTCACTTCGCACACCAACAAGTGAACAGATACAATCATAAAGATATTTATGTAAATCGCCAATGTTGTGTCTAGACAAGACAGCCTGGACACAATGAGAGGAAGCACGCGCTTAAACTCACGCAGGCTGGCGTGAGGTCTGAAACAGGATACGTAATGAATGCTATAAAGAAAACTACGTAGATTCTGGAATACTTAACTTTAATCCACATTTGTAGAACATCGCTCTTGATGATACATTAATAAAATATCAATATCAATTGAATACGGCACCTTGCTAGGTCGTAGCAAATGTAGCTGAAGGCTATGCTAACTATCGTCTCGGCAAATGAGAGCGTAATTCTCAGTGAACCATGACTAGCAACGTCGGCTGTACAACTGGGGTGAGTGCTAGGATCTGTCTCCAGACCTGCCGTGTGGCGGCGCTCGGTCTGCCATCACTGACAGTGGCGACACGCGGGTCCGTCGTATACTAGCGGACCGCGGCCGATTTAAAAGCTACCACCTAGCAAGTGTGGTGTCTGGTGGTGACACCACAGCCAGTGCCTTGAAGCTTGTTAGTTCTAGCTATGAGGTGTAATACAGATTCTGTCTCTAAACGTTTTTCAGACACCGGAATTCCTTATACAACTGAGGCGGCCGATGGAAGTGGTCACAGGCTTATTTGGAGCATTGGCGAACACGAAAATTTGTGAAATTTTACTACGTGTGGCTCTGCACACAATGCCCAGTTTACAACTCCACTGTGTAGGCACGTTCCTCCAGTCCATTACCCACAAGCCCCGGCTTTGGTTGGCGTGAATGTAGGTATCGCGGCATTGTTCTGCTGGAGACCTGTCTCGATGAGTGGCTGCTCTGTCTGCCCTGTACAGCTGTGGATCTGTACAGTGAGATTTACTGTGGGATGTGCTCGCCGCCAATTGCTTCCAACTCCCAACATGCCATTTCTGTGAGCTAAAAATCGTAAAAATACCTCATGCTTTTAGCGCCCTACAAGGCTCCATCAACATTTGCTCAGGCCATTAACTTTCTAGAGTCTCGCTCAAGGTGCATCAGGTTGTAACAAAATCTTTAATAATATTCTGTATAGCAAAAATAGGCGAGAGAGTAACTTGTCCTCTCTCAAATTAGGTGACTTGTGTGTGTAGATGTGGTGCCAGCTTCCTCCAGAGACCTATCAAGGCCTCGTTGCTTCCATGCCACAATGCATCACTGCTGTTATACATGCCAAGGGTGGACATACAAGCTATTAAGTAGGTTGTCGTAATAATGATTATAGAGTACATGTAGTATTCAGAAGTGCAGGTACAGTTTTAAAGACTAAGTTACTAAGAGGCATGTCCTCACGATGCCTCATTCTCGAACACACTTGCAGAGGAACAGGAACAGAGGCGATTGCATAATAATTAGTGGAAGGAACGCATGTAGGCATGTGATTTCTCAACATGTTGCCTCATTGTGCCAGCAGTATGCTATGTATCGCCTTCTTTGCTGGGAGTTTGTGGAGCGTTTATAGTGAGACAAAGACAACAGAAAAAGAAAACGCAAAGGCGGCTGTAGCTAAAGAATTATCTAAGTAACACAGCCACGAGAAGTATAAAATGGCTACGTTTTGTTTGCAAATTTCAGAAGGAGATCACAGCGAGATTTTATATTTTCTGCTTCGGGAACTGGAGCGATAGGGCTGGTAATAACATTTCATTAGCCAGTTACTGGCGACTTATGTACCAGTTTGAACTATTTATTTCACATTTCACAACCTACAATGGCAGAAAAAAAGAAGTCGCAGCACGAAGAAGGAGTTGTGTAACATAAACGAAAGTTGGTAGGCGTGTTTTTACATCTGAAAGATAATGTCTCTTCTAATTCCGCGTCAGCGGTATAAGAGTGGCGCTAGCTGGATCTAAATACACGATGTAGCGGTTGTGGGCATTAATTACCTTTGAGATTGGATATAATGAATATTGATGTTAGTCAAGAATGCCTTGAAGACAACACAGGCGGCGTTATCAACACCTCATTGAGTTTGAACGACGTCATGTTATAGGGCTACGAGAAGCTGGGTGCTCCTTCTGCGAGTTTGCACAAAGATTAGGCTGCAATGTAGCCATTGTACTTGATTGCTGGCAGCGGTGTCACTAGAATGTAAGGGTAGCATGTCACGAGAATCTACGGTCGCCAAACTACCGGGATCCGGACGGCGGTGTAACATTACCGATAGGGAAGATCGTCGTACTGGGCGATGGTTGTGGTGCATCGTTCTAGATCTCCATCTATAGTTCGCATTCCACTAACCCCAAATCAGCCCATTGGCGAGTTCAGTGACGTTAAGTGGGAGTTCATTGGAGGGCAGCGTGGAGATCGATTGTGTTTTCTGATTAAAGCTGGTTCTGCCTTGGTACCAATGATAGCCATCTGTTGGTTGGAAGGAAGTCTTTTGTGCACCTACAACCAACTTATCTGCATGCTACACACACAAGACCTACACCGGCACCTGTCAGGGCTGCGATTTTCTATGACAGCTGGAGCTCTCTAATGGTTATCCCACTCCCACTGACTGCACATTAGTGCATCAGTCAAGTAACAGATCCTGTTGAGCTGTCATTCATGAACAGCATTACAGAGATTGTTTTCCAACAGGATAACACTCGCCCACATTCAGGTGTTCTAACCCAACACGCTCAACATGTTGCTTTGGCCTGTTATCATCAGATCTGTCTCCACTCGAGCACATATGGGACATCATTGCACATCTCCAGTGCCATACACAAACAGCATTACCCGTCTCCGTATTGACAGACCAAGTGCAACAGACATGGAACTCCATTCCACAAACTGACATCCAGCACCTATACAACAAAATTCATTCACGTTTGCACGCTTGCATGTAACGTCCTCGCGATTACACAGGTTATTAATGTACGTAAATTGAAGGTGGAGGGCGCAGAAAGGAAAGGAAAGGAAAGGAAAGGAAAGGAAAGGAAAGGAAAGGAAAGGAAAGAGAAGGGAGTATTGATGTCAGTAGCATCGGTACTTAACGTGGAGTCAGCGGCGACGATCGAAAACGTATGCCAGATGGGAATTCGAATACGGTATCTCCTGTTAGGAGGCAGTTGCGTTTAACGACTGTGCTACCCAGATAGCCGACCCACATTCCCACCCAGTTTCACCTATCTTTAGTCCCTGGCCATGTCCAAGATGCAAACTACTTTGAGATTACAGCAGGAGATCACGCGTAATTGTACATCCGCATTGAAGAAGGTGACTTCGTTCCCCATCAAGGCGAATCAGTTATATGGAAACATGGTGTCTGTTTTTTTAGACATGTGAGAGATTGCAGGGCACTCTCACTTCTGATTCGTTGTTTTGCCGCTTGATGTTCTGAGGGAATGTGATCTTTATTGCAATTTTTCTTCATACATCGTGATGAAACGGTGGGCAGTAGTTAATGCTCTTGCTTGCGTGTTCTAGGGAAGGATTAACAGTAAGCTTTACCTGCATTTAAAAGAATAGGGTGCCGATTTAAGCGACTGCAGTAAAAGCACCGTGACGATGGGCCGAGGGAAGCGTGTTTTTTCTAGGGAAACATGTCTGGATGGCCGAGTTCTGCGGTCTCATTGTGCAGACATGTTGGTTGGCTCCAGTCAGTCGGCATCTGCGTCCAGGTAAACAGCGCCGAGAAGTCGCCGTTGCAATGGCCAGCACATTGTCGACCGCCAGTAAAGCAGAGGATGGGGCATTGATAGGCAGGAAGCCGACGGGACATCTGTGTGCTTTCTGCGAATTTCCGTGGGACAGGTGGCTGGCGCCCTGACGTCCACACTGTTACAGAACGTATTTGTGAAAGCATGAGGCCTTTAGCGACTTTATGGCCGTTCTTAAGAAACTTCTAAATGGACGCAACACGAGAGATAACAACCTTTCTATGGAGGGCTGTGCTTCCACCCTGGTCATGCTGGTAGCAAAAGACACTGCGTAGAGTGGGACAGAGGCCGCAAAGCTGAATCTTTTTTCCTTTCCTCCCAATTAACATTAAAGTCTCTGATTGGTCAAATCGGTGTATACATAGCAAAGGGTGCTCTCCCAACTTTGAATGCCGCACTCCAGCTCGTGATTGACTTGTGCAAAAGTGGGGGAAGTCTAAGATGTAAATGTGATTTGCTACCGAGCTGATGGGGAAGCGGACAGAAAGAGAAGAGATCAATCTTGTACTGGCGCTTCGCTAGTAAAGAACTGCAGATCTCTGCCTAAACGGTGAGACTTGTGTCCTTTGCTAGTGTGCCACTTAGAGCCTGTGCCAGTCACCTTCTGAACCATCAGAGGTACTGCTTATAGCATCACGCACACAATGAGTGATGCGTGGGTGTACTTATTTGTATTGAGTCGGCTGTCTAAACTTTGACATATTCCATCATGCATAGTGGTTGCACCGAGTCAAATGGCTTTGGCAGACCAGCAAACAGGTCCACCTGCACACCGGAATCCACTGGGGTTTCAGAGGCTCATAGGAAAGTACCTGCGTTCCGAACTAACCTAACGCGAGACTGCGTACTTGGATTTTTCGGGCGCGCGTCATTAAAAGATTGTGGCCGTCCATGACTTCGGTTGCCGAACTCATGGTGGTGTGCCGCCTTGACCATCGGGAAGGTAAAGTATTTGCTACTACGGCGTAGGACGCCAATATACGAGGGCAGTTCAATAAGTAATGCAACACATTTTTTTTCTCGGCCAATTTTGGTTGAAAAAACCGGAAATTTCTTGTGGAATATTTTCAAACATTCCCGCTTCGTCTCGTACAGTTTCATTGACTTCCTACAGTGGCAGCGCTGTACGGAGCTGTTAAAATGGCGTCTGTAACGGATGTGCGTTGCAAACAACGGGCAGTGGTCGAGTTTCTTTTGGCGGAAAACCAGGGCATCTAAGATATTCATAGGCGCTTGCAGAATGTCTACGGTCATCTGGCAGTGGAAAAAAGCACGGTGAGTCGTTGGACAAAGCTTGACATCTCTGTTGGTAGTGCTGTCACAATTGTTCACCAGTTGGGATATTCAAAGGTTTGTTCCCGCTGGGTCCCTCGTTGTCTAACCGAACACCATAAAGAGCAAAGGAGAACCATCTGTGCGGAATTGCTTGCTCGTCATGTGGCTGAGGGTGACAATTCCTTGTCAAAGATTGTTACAGGCGATGAAACATGGGTTCATCACTTCGAAGCTGAAACAAAAGGGCAATCAATGGAGTGACGCCACACCCACTCCCCTACCAAGAAAAAGTTTAAAGCCATACCCTCAGCCGGTAAAGTCATGGTTACAGTCTTCTGGGACGCTGAAGGGGTTATTCTGTTCGATGTCCTTCCCCATGGTCAAACGATCAACTCTGAAGTGTATTGTGCTACTCTTCGGAAATTGAAGCAACGACTTCAGCGTGTTCGTAGGCACAAAAATCTGAACGAGCTTCTCCTTCTTCATGACAACGCAAGCCCTCACACAAGTCTTCGCACCCGAGAGGAGCTCACAAAACTTCAGTGGACTGCTCTCCCTCATGCACCCTACAGCCCCGATCTCGCACCGTCGGATTTCCATATGTTTGGCCCAATGAAGGACGCAATCCGTGGGAGGCACTACGCGGATGATGAAGTTGTTATTGATGCAGTATGACGTTGGCTCCGACATCGACCAGTGGAATGGTACCGTGCAGGCATACAGGCCCTCATTTCAAGGTGGCGTAAGGCCGTAGCATTGAATGGAGATTACGTTGAAAAATAGTGTTGTGTTGCTAAAAGATTGGGGAATAACCTGGTGTATTTCAATGCTGAATAAAACAACCCCTGTTTCAGAAAAAAATGTGTTGCATTACTTATTGAACTGCCCTCGTATATTTCTCAGTACCCTATTCATTCGAACCATATTTTCCTTTTTGTAATGGTAGGGTATAGATGCTTGATTGTGGGGTAGTTTTTGTGCCATAACCCGGATTTACGAGTATGAAGTCAGATAAAGAGATTAGTGTTCTGGTTAGTTTCGTGTATCGACCCCCAGATCATAACTTAGTCCACAATGGACCCTATGTTAGTAAAAGCGTTTGTCAAATGAAAATGTATGTGTGACGGTTCTTTGGCCATTTTTGTCTTGTGATGTTAAGAATGAATTCAAGATATTGTCATGTAAATCACAACTTATCCCAGTGTACTAATTAACAGTACCTTGCCATTTTTATTGATGTCTAAATTCTAAAAATACGTAGTTAGCTTGCCCAGGCCCGGAAGAACAAACACCGCACATTCATATAAAAAGGTTATTAATCCACCTGCGTTTCACATTTGCAATTATTTAGCTGGCGCTTACATTAATCTGTAATCATGCAATGTTAATCTATTACATTCGTTTTCAGTACTTATGTACTACCGAAATTCCATTACTCTACACTAATTATTATTTGGTGTTGCGAATTTTTGTTGGTCAGCGCACCTGCCAAACGCGAATGTAAGCTTACACACTGATCCAGTGGACGTTGTTAGTTAGCCAGCACCTCAAGACAGTACTTCAGGAGTCATTCATAGTCATCACCAAAAATTCCAAACTGGGCACAATAAAGGTGATGTTAGTCATCATTTACTGGACCTAGGACTATAGCAGTGTTAAAGACAGATCTGTGCAATTGAACAACACATGTTACTGACCTACATTTAATATGAGTTACTGCTTTGATTCTGAAATGGATACATGTTTCTATCTTACCTCTGAGAGTGGGTTCATAGTCTATATTTTGATTGTTTGGTCTGTAACTGAAATTAAGAATTGAATACTATATTTTCATTATGGTCATATTACATGATGAAATTAGGCACAGGTTAAACGTGATTTGATATTGAAACAGGGTTTTTTCGGAAACACACTTTTTTAAAATAGAAAGACGTCAGCAAAGATAGTCCGAAAAGTCGACCAATGGGTAAAATATTAAGAAAAGAATACTTTTATCAGAAATTCTATACCCTTTACGACATGGTTCCATTTCAGTTTTGGATAAATAATTAAATGAAAGTGAAATTTTCAATCGACCTAAATTAAGACGAAGCTAATAAGCGATAAATTGACTAATCACGAATTACCATTAATGAAATTATTTTCTTGGTTATTACCGATAGTCTTGGAATTTGGAAGAAACCGCATCAGAACTTCTATGGGACAAGCATCTACCAGTATTTTAAGACAACACTTATATCCTTGACGCCAGCAGGAACTCATAAAGGATGGATTATAATGAAATAATTGCAGACTTTTTGTGGTTTGTGGGCTTAAGACAGCTCCATAATGTTATTCAGTACTATAATCACGGCATATATAAACACGGAGCGATATCTCAACGGGCCGCTGAATTTAATCACATCATGAGTACATGCTTCTGGGGAGGAGCAACAAAATTACTGCTAAGCAATGTAACACTTCAGGTATCAAATACTAGTAAATGCATGTCACTGTAGACTGAGGAGCACATTGTATCATTTTAAACTTGATAGGCATTTGCTTAGTTCATTGGATTTTCCTTTTTTTTTTCATAGAAGGGAATACATGCTTATACAATGTGCTGGCGTAAGGCCATGGAACGGGATGGAGACTGCGTGTAAAAACACTAAATTTAGGGAAAATATGAGTGATATTGTCACCAAATTGTTAATCCTAAGATGAAATACCTTATGAGAAAAAATTGTGATGCTTTACTTATTGAATGGCCGTCCTATATACACGCATACATACATCACACATGCAATGATTTTTACAAGTTCAGGCTGGACAAAATAACATAGGTCTGGAAAATATATTGTACACTCAACCTACAGCTTACTTTGGATAACGTAAGTTCCGCCTATCTTAAGCTGCGTGAAGTACAGGGCTATTACAAATGATTGAAGCTATTTCATAAATTCACTGTAGCTCCATTCATTGACATATGGTCACGACACACTACAGATACGTAGAAAAACTGATAAAGTTTTGTTCGGCTGAAGCCGCAATTCAGGTTTCTGCCGCCAGAGCGCTCGAGAGCGCAGTGACACAAAATGGCGACAGGAGCCGAGAAAGCGTATGTCGTGCTTGAAAAGCACTCACATCAGTCAGTCATAACAGTGCAACGACACTTCAGGACGAAGTGCAACAAAGATCCACCAACTGCTATCTCCATTCGGCGATGGTATGCGCAGTATAAAGCTTCTGGATGCCTCTGTAAGGGAAAATCAACGGGTAGGCCTGCAGTGAGCGAAGAAACGGTTGAACGCGTGCGGGCAAGTTTCACGCGTAGCCCGCGGAAGTCGACGAATAAAGCAGGGAGCTAAACGTACCACAGCCGACGGTTTGGAAAATCTTACGGAAAAGGCTAAAGCAGAAGCCTTACCGTTTACAATTGCTACAAGCCCTGACACCCAATGACAAAGTCAAACGCTTTGAATTTTCGGCGCGGTTGCAACAGCTCATGGAAGAGGATGTGTTCAGTGCGAAACTTGTTTTCAGTGATGAAGCAACATTTTTTCTTAATGGTGAAGTGAACAGACACAATGTGCGAATCTGGGCGGTAGAGAATCCTCACGCATTCGTGCAGCAAATTCGCAATTCACCAAAAGTTAACGTGTTTTGCGCAATCTCACGGTTTAAAGTTTACGGCCCCTTTTTCTTCTGCGAAAAAAACGTTACAGGACACGTGTATCTGGACATGCTGGAAAATTGGCTCATGCCACAACTGGAGACCGACAGCGCCGACTTCATCTTTCAACAGGATGGTGCTCCACCGCACTTCCATCATGATGTTCGGCATTTCTTAAACAGGAGATTGGAAAACCGATGGATCGGTCGTGGTGGAGATCATGATCAGCAATTCATGTCGTGGCCTCCACGCTCTCCCGACTTAACCCCATGCGATTTCTTTCTGTGGGGTTATGTGAAAGATTCAGTGTTTAAACCTCCTCTACCAAGAAACGTGCCAGAACCGCGAGCTCGCATCAACGATGCTTTCGAACTCATTGATGGGGACATGCTGCGCCGAGTGTGGGAGGAACTTGATTATCGGCTTGATGTCTGCCGAATCACTAAAGGGGCACATATCGAACATTTGTGAATGCTTAAAAAAAACTTTTTGAGTTTTTGTATGTGTGTGCAAAGCATTGTGAAAATATCTCAAATAATAAAGTTATTGTAGAGCTGTGAAATCGCTTCAATCATTTGTAATAAACCTGTACGTTTTGGCCAGTTGTGTTTTTCCCACCTAGTACGAGGATCCGCAATTTAGTTGTATTTTTGTTTATTTTGATAGTACTGTCGTTTTACGTTAATGACGCATGCTTTGTTTATTTGTTGTTATATGTTTCCTATTTCCAAGCGGCTAGGTAAGTATCGTTATCGCTGCCGTGCTGTTAATCATGGCTGCTCCGCTGTCTGTTTGCACCAAAGACGAGCAACGTTCAGTGAGCCGTATTTTTGTAGTCGGAAGGCGTATCAGGGGCCGAAATTCATCGAAGACTTTCGGTACAGTACGGGAACAGTGTTTTGCCACAACGGAGTGTCTACGAATGGATAGAAAAATTACGAAATGGCAGCACAAATGTTCCGCACGGTGAAGGTGCCGGACGACCGTTTACCGCCAGAAATGAAGAAACTATTGAGCGTTCAAGTGAAATGATTCTCTTGGACAGACGATTATCTATTGACGCAGTGGCACATCGTCTGCAAGTCAGTCACGATTCTGCCTATGAAATCATTCATAACAGACTTGGGTTTCATAAAGTTTGTGCAAGATGGGTCCCAAAACAACTCACACAATTGCATAAACAAAGACGCTTTCTGCAAAAAAACATTTGGATCACCATGGTAATAAAGGGGGGCAACTTCTTAGACAGGATCATTAATGGTGACGAAACATGGATCCATCATTACGAGCCAGAGAGTAAACGGCAGAGTATGGAATGGAAACATCCAACTTCGCCGTGCAAGAAAATGTTCAAGACTCAACCGTCCGCAGGAAAACTGATGCTTACGGTTTCTTGGGACGCACAAGGTCCAGTACTGGTACATTATGGTAAAAGGGTACAACAATAAACAGTGTACGTTACAGTGAGATGTTTACTGCCAGGCTAAAGCCTGCAATTCGAAGGAAACGCCGAGGATTGCTGTCAAAAGGTGTTGTGTTGTTGCACGACAATACCCGGCCGCATACTGCTGCCCACACTGCTGAAACGCTCCAAAAACTCAGAGTTGAAGTACAGGATCATCCTCCATGTAGTCCCGATCTTTCCCCTCCCGCCTATCACTTGTTTGGTCCACTCAAACAGGTATTAATGGGCCGTTGACTTGCCTCGGACGAAGCAGAGAAAGAACCTGTGTATTCCTGGCTCGCAGCTCAACCGAGAACCATCTTTTATGAGGGCACCAGGAAGCTTGTACAACGGTAGACCAAGTGCGTTGAAACGCAGCCGGCCGCGGTGGCCGCGCGGTTCTGGCGCTGCAGTCCGGAACCGCGGGACTGCTACGGTCGCAGGTTCGAATCCTGCCTCGGGCATGGCTGTGTGTGATTTCCTTAGGTTAGTTAGGTTTAAGTAGTTCTAAGTTCTAGGGGACTTATGACCTAAGATGTTGAGTCCCATAGTGCTCAGAGCCAGCCATTGAAACGCAAGGAGACTATGTCGAATAATGGTATTCCCGTAAGTTTCCTATTTGATTAGAATAAAATTTTATAACTACTTTGCGGATGATAATTTACTTACCCATCGTATATACACCATAGATATGTCTTCGAATGTAGGCGTGTCTAAAGACTACGGTGTAATCAAGGTGGCTTTGCTGGCAGGTTTAGCTAATAAAGACATCAGTCTGTCATTTCCACTCATTTTTTGCCATTCTGGGAAACGAAGACTCCTGAAATAAACAAAGCCATTTCTCAGACATGAGGTACCTGAAAATTTGGCACGGTTGAGATGTCGCTGGTAACTCTACTGTTGTAAGTCATGCACCGAGGACTGTTGCGAAACCTGCTTAATGGTAACCCCTTCTCCGTTCTCAAGGCTCCTCCTATTCACCTCAGCGCAGCGAAGAGATCTGCAGCAACTTCTCGTTCCTGGCGAGATTCCAGGCAGTGCAGCCGGTCCTGCGGGGAGCCTGGCAGTGTTCCGGCACTCCCTGCCGAAAGCAGGTTCGGAGTCTCGTCCTTGACCGAGAATGTCTCCAGCAGTAACACAGTGGGCAATGTTCCAGCGACGGCGCTCTCTCTGAATGGCGAAGCGCCAAACCAGGTCAGTGTCAGAAAACGCGTTCTGTCTTGACGAACCGCGTTGGAGGTTTTGCAGGGGTTAGTGTTGCTTCAGACGACCAGTTGCCGCGAGCACGTCATAGAAAAACTCCAGGCCCTTCCGGGAAGGAAGCACAGTTCTGGGAACAGATGTTCCATCACGGATCGTCCTTCCCGAAGTTAAACGGCAAGAGGTATCAGGGTCAGCTTTTACGTTTTGGTGAGAGATCAGTATATGGAGACAATGGTATCATTAGGACTGCTCCAGGGAAGGGTGACAGAGCTGTTCTTGTTTTCTACATAAATAGACGATATGACCGATAGGGTGAGCAGGAACCTGCGATTGACGGCACACAGTGTACGGGAAAGCGTCGTCTTTGAGTGAATGGAGGCGGATAATGGCTGAATTTAATAGAACTTTTCTATTTGACGTGACGCATAGCTGAGTACTCTTCATGCAGAAAAGTGTAAGTTAATGCTTATGTTTATTAGAAACGGTCCTACAGTGCTCGAATAAAGTATTCTGCTTGACACAGTCACATCGATTACCTGTTTTTGTTGATGTTGTCGTTGTTGTTGAGGTCTTTAGTCCAGAGACTGGTTTGATGCAGCTCTCCATGCTACTCTATCCTGTTCAAGCTTCTTCATTCCGAGTAAATACGGCAACCTACATCCTTGTGAATCTGCTTAGTCTATTCATCCCTTGATCTCTCTCTACGATTTTTACCTCCGCGCTTCACTCCAATGCTAAATTGGTGTTCCCTTCATGCATTACAACGTGCCCTACCAGCCGATCCCTATTTCTAGTCAAGTTGTGCTACAAATTCCTTTTCTCCCCAGTTCTATTCTTATGTTACGTGGTATTTCACTTTCATACATGTCTACACTCCATTCAAATACTTTTACAAAAGACTTCCTGACACTTACATCTACATTAAATGTTAACAGATTTCTCTTCTTCAGAAACGCTCTCCATGCCATTGCTAGTCTACATTGTATATCCTCTCTACTGTCATCAGTTATTTTACTCCCCAATAGCAAAACTCGTGTAGTACTTTCAGTGTCTCCTTTTCTAATCTAATTCCTTCAGAATCACCTGATTTAATTCGACTACGTTCCATTATCCTCGTTTTGCTTTTGTTGATGTTCATCTTCTATCTTCCTTTCAAGACACTGTCCATTCCGTTCTACTGCTCTTTCAAGACCTTTGCTGTCTCTGTCAGAATCACAATGTCATCGGCGAACCTCAAAGTTTTTATTTCTTCTCCATAGACTTTAACACCTACTCGGAATATTTCTCTTGTTTCTATTACTGCTTGCTCAATATACAGATTGAATAACATATGGGAGAGGCTACAACCCTGTCTCAGTCCTTTTCCAACCACTGCTTCCCTTTCGTGCCCCTCGACTCTTATAACTGCCATCTGGTTTCTGCACAGATTGTAAATAGTCTTTCGCTCCCTGTGTTTTACCCCTGCCACCTTCAGAATTTGAATGAGAGTATTCCAGTCAACATTGTCAAAAGCTTTCTCTAAGTCTACAAATGCTAGAAACATAGGCTTGCTTTTCCTTAATCTTTCTCCTAAGATGAGTCGTAAGGTCAGTATTGCCTCACGTGTCCCAATACTTCTACGGAATCCAAACTGATCTTCCCAGAGGTCGGCTTCTACCAGTTTTCCGTTGGTCTGTAAGAAATTCGTGTTAGTATTTTGAGCTGTGACTTATTAAACTGATTGTTCGGTAATTTTCACATCTGTCAACACCTACTTTCTTTGGGATTGGAATTATTATATTCTTCTTGAAGACTGAGGGTATTTCGCCTGTCTCATACATCTTGATCACCAGGTGGTAGAGTTTAGTCAGGACTGGCTCTCCCAAGGCTGTCAGCAGGTCTAATCGAATGTTGTCTACTCCCGGGGCCTTGTTCCGACTCATGTCTTTCAGTGCTCTGTCAAACTCTTCACGTGGTATCGGATCTCCCATGTCATCTTCATCTACATCCTCTCTCATTTTCATAATATTGTCCTCAAGAACATCGCCCTTGTATAGACCCTCTATATACTCCTTCCACCTATTGTCTCCAGGATTCTTCCATGGATACATCCTTCTTTGATGATTCTTGAACCAAGTGTTAGCCATGATTAAGTTATGCTCTGTGCAAAATTCTACCAGTCAGCTTCCTCTTTCATTTCTTACTCCCAATCCATATTAACCTACTATACTTCCTTCTCTCCCTTTGCCTACTCTCGAATTCCAGTCACCCATGACTATTAAATTTTCGTCTTACTTCACTACCTGAATAATTTCTTCTATCTCATCATACATTTCACCAGTTTCTTCATCATCTGCAGAGCTAGTTGGCATTAAACGTGTGCTACTGTAGTAGGCATGGGCTTCGTGTCTGTCTTGGCCACAATGATGCGTACACTATGCTGTTTCTAGTAGTTTACCCGCACTCTTATTTTTTATTCATTATTAAACCTACTCTTGCATTGCCTCTATTTGGTTTTTTATTTCTAACCCTGTATTCACCTGACCAAAAGTCTTGTTCCTTCTGCCGCCGAACTTCACTAATTCCCACTATATCTAACTTTAGCCTATCCATTTCCCTTTTTAAATTTTCTAACCTACCTGCCCGATTTAGGTATCTGACATTCCACGCTCCGATCCGTAGAACGCCAGTTTTCTTTCTCTTGATAACGACGTCCTCTTGAGTAGTCCCCGCCCGGAGATCCGAATGGGGGACTATTTTACCTCTGAAATATTTTACCCAAGAGGACGTCATTATCATTTAACCATACAGTAAAGCTGTATGCCCTCGGGAAAAATTACGGCTGTAGTTTCCCCTTGCTTTAAGCCGTTCGCAGTAGCAGCACAGCAAAGGCATTTTGGTTAGTGTTACAAGGCCAGATCAGTCAATCATCCTCACTGTTGCCCCTGAAACTATGAAAAGGCTGCTGCCCCTCTTCAGGAACCACGCGTTTGACTGACCTCTCAACAAATACCCCTCCGTTGTGGTTGCACCTACGGTACGGTCATCTGTATCGCTGAGGCACGCAAGCCTCCCCACCAACGGCAAGGTCCATGGTTCATGGGGGGTTCTTCATTATTCCTCTTTTATTTTGCGTCTCTGACCCTGTATTCACCTGACCAGAAGTTTTGTTCCTACTGCTACTGAACTTCACAAATTCCCGCTATATCTAATTTTAACCTACCCATTTCTTTTTTAAATTTTCTTACCTACCAGCCCGATTCAGGGATCTGACATTCCACGCTCCGATCCGTAGAACGCCAGTTCTCTTTCTCTGTATAACGATGTCCTCTTGGGTAGTCCTCACCTGGAGATCCGAATGGGGGACTGTTTTACCTCCGGAATATTTTATCCAGGGGACGCCGTCATCATTTAACCATTCAGTATAGCTGCATGCGCTAGGGTAAAATTACGGCTGTGGTTTCCCCTTGTTTTCAGCCGTTCGCAGTACCAGCATAGCAACGCCGTTTTGATGTGTCGCTGAGGCACGCAAACCTCCGCACCAACGCCAAGGTCCATGGTTCATTGAACAACCTACACCTGTGTTGCAAAGTGACATGAAATGGAGGAACTTACGGGCGGTTGTAGATAAAGCGAATGGTTCGCTTCGATTTATTGGGAGAATTTTATGAAAATATAGTTCAGTTAGAAAGGATCCATTCCTGAGTACTGCTCGAGTGCTAGGATCCATACCAGATAGGATTAGAGACAGAAATCGGAGCATACCAGAGGTCTGCTGCTAGATTTATTACCAGTAATTACTGATGTGAAGCCATCACAAAACTGTCATTCAGGAAATATTAAGGATATTCAACCCAGCTGTCATCCGTATGGTTATTGCCAAAACATGTTTCGGGACAACATTACCCCATCAAGTAATAGAAACAAGGAAACTAGATAAAACAGTCTAATATCGGAAAAGATGAGGGTACTGCACGTTGAAGAAAAAGGTTGGTTGCTATCAAATGTAGACGCGGCAGAGATTTATTGTGGCTTGAAAAAGGATTGGTTCGGCGTTCTAAATGAGAGGATGGAAACGTTGAAAGGGTATTTCTGGACACGCTTCAGCGATATCCTCCTGAAGAAGCAGTCAAAAACATATTTTACCTAGTGACAAAGGATTTTCGGATGCTATTTCTGTTTAGACTGCAGCGTAGAGGTTGTTTTAAATTAGAATAGATTTTATAGAAGATTTTAGTGTCGGTGGTGCTGAGCATTAGGCTTTAAGTAAATACAATTTTTGGTAAGTGATGGGAACAGCTTTCAGTTTGAGCTGTAGTTCGGGAACGGTTGCTGCACCGGCTAGTGATGTTTTATATTTTACGGTCTGAGTTGGTAGCGCATGTCTGCAGCTTGTTTTTAAGTTGCGACGAAGCCTAATGGCATAACATTTTTTTTAAAGGTAGGTTATAACTCTGGACGTCTGTAATCCTTATTTGTCCGTCGGTATAAGAAGGGTTGTTTTACCGGGTGTCCTTGTTTTTAGCACTCGAAAATGGAATAATGTTGTTCCGAAACATGTTGTGGCAATAATCACACAACTGACAGCCAGGCTGATTATCCTCGACATTGCTTGTCATCAGTAAGTTAGATCGACAGGAGAGTATTGCGACGATGCATCGCGAAAGGAAATGTACATCTACATCCATACTCCGCAAACCACCTGACGGCGTGTGGCGGAGGGTACCTAGAGTACCTCTATCGGTTCTCCCTTCTATTCCAATCTCGTATTGTTCGTGGAAAGAAAGATTGTCGGTATGCCTCTGTGTGTGCTCTAACCCCCTGATTTTATCCTCATGGTTTCTTCGCGAGATATACGTAGGACGGAGCAATATACTGCTTGACTCCTCGGTGAAGGTATGTTCTCGAAACTTCAACAAAAGCCCGTACCGAGCTACTGAACGTCTCTCTTGCAGACTCTTCCACTGGAGCTTATATCTATCATTTCCGTAACGCTTTCGCGATTACTAAATGATCCTGTAACGAAGCGCGCTGCTCTCTCTGTAGATGTCGACGTAGCTATACATTATGTAACTGAGATGCAACATTACTAGTTTTAAGAGTTTCTCATTTGTTATTCCTGAAACAGCTTGAACTCAGAAATTGACCGAGTAGTTGTGGTGAACTTTGAAATAAACAGTGCACTGAAAACATTCGAAATTACATGTGCGTATTTACTATTTTCGTAAGAGGCTAATCCCACAAAAAAATCTCGAATCGGTTCGTTCGACTTTTGCTAATTAGTCACCTTCAGGATGGACTATTTACAACTGGTTTGCAGAATTTCGTCGTGGTTGTGCTTTCGTCAGCGATGATTACTTGAAGGCTAACAAAATTCTGTGGTTTTATACACGATGTCGGTGTTGTGTGCAACACGACTGAAAAGAACCCGTATGTGACTGCAAGCGCGGTAAACGGAATACGGATGTCTGCATGATATTTGATTTTCAATATTCAGTCAACTGTCTCTCACCTATGTATTCCGTACAGTTTCACCGTAGCTCAAAAACATCTCTTCTGTAAAGAAACCCTAAAAAAGTTAGCCGAGAAAAAATGCAAAATCTGGAGAGAACATCGAAATAAAGACAAAGTTGGGACGGAAACTTGTCAGGATTTAATTGTATAGCTGTTCCAGCAGGAAATGAAACCACGACAGTGATTCGTTCGTGAACCACTTTTAAGCGAACGATTTCCCGTTTCTTTGGTCACTCTAGACACCCCGCAAGCATTACTTTAGTTGGTAGAAGAAAGAACAAAATGAATAGTGCTCTACAACTTTTATCAAATTACGACCATGTTCAGAAAAAAAAACCAGAATACCTTGAAGGTCTAGAGATACGACGTTCAAATTCACAGGGCATGTACACTAATATGTTCCACAGAAATTAATATTATTTCAGTTGCTTCGGTTCAGCATGTGCCCTGTTGCCTAGTACACACAGAGTCCACCATGTGCTGTGATAACTTGTTCCATGTGTGATGTCATCGACGCGTACAAGCCGCGAATGGTGTCCTGTGGCACAGACATCCACACTGCGTTCACAGACATTCAAATTATCCGATTTCTGTAATTCCATTTCGATACCAGATCGTTCTAATCAGATTCAGCCAGTCAGTCTTAATGTGGATATCTGACTACGGCTCTCATCACACGATAGACTGGGTAAACCACATTCTTAATCAGACTGTTGAATCTGGATTATTTATCTATGATAGGGCCTGAATTCTTAAACACTATGGAAAATACTAATACAATGTGCTTATTACAAATACATTATTTGAATATAAATATATGAAGTAACGAGATAACAATTTATTTACAGGAACAGAGCCCTATCCATCATAGCAGAGCAGTGCAAGATTGGTTTCAGGGCCAAGAGAGGATAAATCTGTTGCCGTTTGTTACACAATCACCGAACATCAATCAGATAGAAAATATGTGGTCAGAGGTAACAAGGTCATTGCCATGTGGACCTAAAAATGCAAGCGACCTTTGGACGATTATAGAAAACGTATGGTGGGAAGTAAACCATGACGCTACACTGTCGATGACTTAATGAAATCAATACCCCTACACCTTCGAGAAATGGTAATGATGGTGGGTGGGTTAGTTATTAAAAGTATACTCGTCCACAAAACCCATGTGGGCAATTATCTGATAATCGGTCAAGCTTTGCTTTGTCGCAGCTCTTTATCATGCAAGTCCATTTCCTTTCAGTCTCCTCTTTACAATTCTTGCAATGCAAGGTAATTGAAAAATCTTATCCACTCGACGCCAACTGAGGAATTGATTGGAGCATGTGTTGTTCAACACACAGTAGTCGTCACCCTCACTGGAATCAATGTCTGTTTGTGTGTGTGTGTGTGTGTGTTTTCGTGTTCACGCACAGTCTGAATCAATACTATTAACATTAGAGAGACAACCAACAATAAATATTGCATCAAATATGACTGTAAAGTATTTTAATGCGATGGTAAGTTACAAACTGAATTTTTACCCAATCCACGTCCTGCATATTACGTTAAGTAAGTTAGACGTATTAACTGCATAATATCTTTAGAGAGACAGTGCGCTCTTGTTGTCGCGGCTCGTAAGTGCAGCGGCTAGCAGTTCCCAAAGCCGCCGCGATTTGTTTATGTCGGCTGAGCGTGGACACTGCAGCAGACACTTTGCCATAAACAGAAAGAAATCAATGGCTCTGAGCACTATGGGACTTAACATCTATGGTCATCAGTCCCCTAGAACTTAGAACTACTTAAACCTAACCAACCTAAGGACAGCACACAACACCCAGCCATCACGAGGCAGAGAAAGTCCCTGACCCCGCCGGGAATCGAACCCGGGAACCCGGGCGTGGGAAGCGAGAACGCTACCGCACGACCACGAGATGCGGGCAGAAAGAAATCACCTTGGCTCTGAGTGCAATGAGCAGACATCACAACCTCCATGTTCTTATAGTAACAAACGTAAGACTCTACTCACAAGTGCCTGGAGGAATTGCAACGGGTATCATCAGAATATTTACCAGTGATGAAATGCCAAAAATATGGGAACTTTCTCACAAAGTAATGTGAGATGTTACCAAAATTTATCTAAGACGCAACAATTAACTGCAGAACTTTCATGAACGCAGTAGTAGCTCACTTGGAAATATTATGAATTGGAAGCGTATATTTCATTTCCTCTTCTCATATCAACGCCCTTGTTTTAGTATGAAGTGAGAAAATAAAAACGAAAAACTAAAATTCCTGAGAAGGATGTAAGTCATTTCCTCATCTCATATCATAGCTTTATGTTTGAGTATGAAGTAAAAAATAAACACTTTAGTGTTCTGAAGTGTAATATGACACCAGAATCTTATCGCAGGCGCTATCGGAAAAGCAAAAACCGGGAGCTGTCCATTCTTTTGTCCAACAGTATGTTTCCTTTCATGCATTACTACCACTCGGAGATTCTTATTTAAGGACTAGTGGGCATCAAGTTCTTCAGCAGAATAAGCCTTATGTTATTGTGCTAATTACAGTATGGGAAAAATGCAACAAAGGCGAGTTCCCCTAGAGCAGTGAGGATATTTGCACATGTGTGTATTCAGCAATGACTGTCAACTGCCACAGCACTTCATATAATTTTGCTCGAGCGTTGTCTTACGATTCCCTTATTGAGTTTGTATCTGCTTGCTTGTTTCTCTGCTACAAAATAATTAAAAATTAGTGTTTCAACGAACTCGACAGACGAACAAAGGCAGTGTACACCTAACAGGCAAGCACGTTACCTGGGACCTAGCGACCACTGTGGATATCTCTGACTTACGTATTGGCCCAGTATTCTCTACGGCAGGTAAATCGCAACATAAGAGACGAGAGTAGTTGTATTTCCCGTGTGGAACGACTTGCCCTGACTCAAAAGCATTAACTGATGTCTTTGTGTCACATTCCAAGAGAAAACCACATTATTCAATTGAAATGACACGATAATGTCAAGTGAAATCAGCATGATAGTTCTGTGCCATCAAGGAATTAACTCGTCGGTCACAGAGTTGCCAAACATATTCTGCGCTGTTGCCAAGTTTCAGTGATACAGCCAGGAAGGATAGCAGCTGACGTGTTCTACGAGTGACCTCAGAAGGGACTATAGCTTCGTCTCAGAGTTGCGGGTGGCAAGGGCCGCAATATCCTCATTATGTGTCAATGAGTCTTATTCGCATTTCCGTAACTCGGTTTATGCGCTAGAGTCTACTTACTAGTAACACGTCGGTGCAATGAGTGCAAACTAAATGTCATAAATTAATAAATGCGACAATTATTTTTGTTTTACTGTCTTAATCGGACCGAAACTTTGAAAGCGTATTCACCAGACACAATCACAATTTTTGGAGATTCTCCAGTGGTTGAGTTGGCAACGTATCTTTGCTGTACAATATTGTTATTGAGATCACTGACATTGGCACATCCGCCAGAAGACAGGCATGGACTGGCTTTTTGTTGTCATCTTTTCTGACTGATATTCTGCGTTTGGTCGAAACGTGAAGACTTAAGGTCAATTCGAACATTCCATATGGCGAAAATTTGATGATTCTATTCTTACAGCTCTAACATTCAAAAAACAGTGACAATAAGCGGCAGAAAAGCGCCTGTGAACCAACAATTAATAATGCAGTGATAATTAGTGGAATCTGACAAATTCCTTCTGTCATGTGCTAATTGCGAAAAACTACTTTTTTCATCTGCACAGCACTGCAGTATGAACTGAAGGGTTTCATAGGACTCCTATACTTAATTTCGTTGTGATGATTTTCAATGACAGTAGGGGAGGACCAAAACCATCTGACTTGAAACATACTTTTCCAGGGGGATTTGAATCTTTGGCTACAGTTGCAGTAGCACGTCCAGTGAGGTATCAAGAATGTGAGCAATGACTCATTGCTGTAGTATAGGCTAGGGCAGAAAGAAGCAGGTTTCTGACAAAGTAAACGATGAGAGACACTGTCGTTGTCACTTACTAAAGAGGAATTGTTCAGAAAGTTACAACTATATCTAATGAAATGAGTAGGTTGATGCAGCTCCAGTCCGGCCCTATCACTGAGTTGCCGAACATTTTCCGAATAGCACTTACGATAAACATATGTGTGTGTGTGTGTGTGTGTGTGTGTCTGTTCTTTCGGACACGGACATTTCCGAAAGAACAGGTGCTACGAATCGAAATACACAGCCTTGTTAATCAATTAAATATCTAAGGACAGATGTCCAGGCTGTCATTGGCGTAAAAATAGAACAACGGCATCATATGAAAATTTGTACCTGACCAGGTTCGAACCCAGATTCGTAGTGTCTTTTCTTTCTGACACGTCCGAAAGAACAGACACCACACATTTATCCATATTCAGGGTGTTTCAGGAGGAAAGTAGATATTTTAGCAGGTGCTGGTACAGACGAAATGCATAAAAAAATTCCAAATAAATGCGTCCGCTTTTTATTGAGTACGGAGATACAGCTGTTAATACGTAACCCTAACAAACTCAAAGGAAAGGCAAATGAGGACGTTCGAAGTTGATTTTCAAAAATTCCCCCACCAACTTCAATGCACATTTGACTTCCCTTGATAACACCATGTGTAGCTCTTATGAGGATGTCTTTGCGTTCTTTTATGAGGGCTGCACTATTCATAATCCGAACGATCAAATCGGCTCTTGGGTTTACTTTTTCTTTGTAGTTTGTAGACTTCAACTTTAACCATCCCTGCTGGCAAAAATCCAAAGAGATAAGGTCCGGGGACCTTGGTGGCCAAGAAAAGTGGCCATATTTACTGATCCATCCTCCGGGAAATGTTAGGCTTGGATATTTTGTCACCTGACGACTAGAATGTGCAGGAGCCCCGTCATGTTGGAGGAACATACGCATTCTTGTAGCCAAAGGAACATCTTCCATTAACGGTGGAAGCTCATTTTCAAGGAAGTGTAGACAACTTGGTCCTGTAAGGACCGACATACGAAACGAAAATGCATTGAACCCAGCTACATGTACTCAATAAAAATTTGACACATGTTATATGGCATTTTTTCTGCAATTTTTCTGTACTACCCCCTCCTACAATATTTACTATTCCTCCTGAAACATCCTGAATATTTATTCAGGTCTCTACGGGTCATCGAAAGTTTTAGTGCTAGACACACGTCATCGTCCGAACCCTCGCGGAAATACAGTGTGGCCACGAGCGAGTCGAATAATGTAAGAGAGGAGGAGGCGGGGGGGAGGGCGGAAGGTACCGCGCATGTTGTATGCGGCAAAGATGGGAGTTCGCGTCTGACGAGGAGAGTGAGTTGATAGGTGCTGCAGAGAGGTTGGCTGCTGTGTCCCAATGGTGCCCACCGTCGGACGTTCGAGTCCTCCCTCTGGCATGGGTCTGTGTGTTGTTCATAGGGAGTGTGTGTTGTCCATAGTTTAAATTAGATTAAGCAGTGAGTAAGCTTAGGGAGCGATGACCTAAGCAGTTGGTCCCATAAGATCTTACCACAAATTTACTAAATTTTAAATCAAAAATACGTCATCTCGTTTCATACAATAGGTGCGTTCTGGTTAGATGTAACTGAAGAGAGACTCCAACTCGGATTGTGGTTAAGGGCGAATCCCAAGCTCATGGCTACGAACAATTGGGAGCGGAAACTTAATGTCATCGGAGCCTTGTTGAAGGACCATGACATGCGATCGTTAGACTGACTGCAGAAAGTTCAGTTTATAAATACATACATACTTAGCAAAATATATGATGTCGCAGCAGTCTTACTGATACCGCAGGTCACCGCACATAAAATACTAGCTGCAGCGTCGTGGTATACATGGAAACAAAATATCTTCAAAGTATCCTTCCACACGGCGTCTTTGCAGAGGCAAAATGGAGGACTTGGAATTAAAGGCGTTAAATCTAGATGTGACACACTGTTTCTAACTCGTGCTTTTATAGTAATACATGCCACTAAGACAGGTATCACGAAACTTCTGTTCTTCTGGTTAGATACTGGGGATAGGAACGCTCCTGTTAATGTAGCACATTTAGATGCCAGCCTACATTACGTCGATTGCAGCTGTATAAGACTTCTACCAGCACAGACCAACACTAGAACCGCCTATGATTATATTATCAAACATGGTCTTCACAACCCAATTCAGGGAAATGAACCTACTAAAAACTGGATGAACGTCTGGAAAATATCAACAATAAAATTCTACCAACTAGAGTCAGTGCAGTATGGTATGACGTTGTAAACTAAACCATACTCATAGCCGACCGATTATGGAAAATCAAATTGAGACCATCTCCATACTGCGACAAATGTCGGCTTGTAGAAACTGTAGCGCACATGTTCTTTTATGAAAATAGAATTAGAATTTGGAACTGCAATAGGAAGAAATCAGCACTATCAACAGAAACGCAGAAAGTCATATATCGATAACTGAAGCTTTACAACCCGACTGGAAATGTTATCCGTCCGTAAAGAATAACAGTTTTTCGTGGCTTCTGGGACAGTTTGTGTTTTACGTGTTAACAAAAAAACTTCGAACTTAGTAGAGCACATGTTTTATATTGCGGAAGAACGTTTTAAGCTGAGAAGAATAGCAAATATAAGGAATGGTTTCAAAATTTTTTGTCTATTGCTTATGTGGGCTACAAAGATGTGGACAGTTTTATTGATTAAAAGCAGAATACTATTCTTTCACTTTTTTACTCCTGGAATCTTCTTTTACAATGGTTCTAAAGTCAGAACTGTTCTAATTTGGCAAAACCCCTCCGGCTCCGAAATTTCTTCCATTTGTTGAAAAATATATGGATTTTTTACAGACCTTATCCATTGCATAAAAACTCAAATTGAGAATATTTAATTACTACTTCAATTTTTTTCTACAATTTAAGGCACATTTGGCAACAAACATGGAATATATGGGAATAATGCAGTTACTCGGTAGACAGGTATGGGGGAGGAATTGTGGCCAGGCCTCGGATCTTTGACCCCTGCCCTCTTTGCCTCCGCCTACCTGGTGCTGAAAGTCTTCCCAAACGTTTTTTTTTTAAAAAAATAGTGCAGTGGTCAGCGCGTCTATCTAATAAGAAGGAGGTCCAGGTTCGAAGCCCGGTCGGTTACAAATTTTCATCTGCCGTCGTTGCTGTATTTCAACGCGCTGTGACAGTGTAGACGTTCGTCGTTCGATATTTAAGATGCATTTGTTTTTTGAGACAACAGAGGTGATTTGTGAACATTTGTCTTGCCATCAATGTAACGTGACTTCACCGGCATCCAACCCTTAGTCATTGCTTTGTGACGACGCTAACCCATGTGATATACATGCGAATCAGATTGTAGCACATATTTAGTCAAATAACGAAAGGTCAGTATACAAGTATTTACGAACATTAAAAGCAGGATTGCAGCGAACAGATCACTTAACCAAGTTCAACGTAGAGTACCTGTGTAATGAGTCATTACAGCAGCATAGCTGAGGGTAATACTTGTTAACCAAATCACTGCAGAATTAATGTAATACGCGCACGATGATCTCTGTAGTCACACTGTATTAGTAGCAGCTCGCGGATGGAGTACTATGTTCGTTAAATCGGATTACTCAAGCTGATACCAAATAAAGAGAAGCGCCGACGCCACCACACTATCTTTACTTAAGTAGGTAGCCAGCGCTAAATTATGTGCACCTGCAATAACGTCACTGTAAGCAGTTTGACAACAACACCACCACAACTACTGATGACCTGTACCATTATCAACACAAAGTTGTAACTTGCAGTGATTACAAGTTGCTGATGTTTGTCAAGAATGGCGGCAAGCGCCTCATAAATGTGAAGTTCCATTTGCATTACGGCTTGGACGGAGAGAATCCTAAATAATAATGATAGGTCACCAAGCGAAGAGAAGAGTCGACGTATTGTCTCAGCTTCTTGCAGTTTGATATTAATGCAGTTCCCGATGGTTCCACAATACAATTCGAAAATGACAGTTGACGCGTACACTGACAGCGTCGCGCCGCGTTCATCTGAGCGGCGCCGGGTTTCAGGCGGCGGGTGGCGTCTGGCCGGTGGCCGGTAGGCGCTGCAGCGCGAGGAAACGCTCGAGCGTAAGCTGTTAAGATCGCGACGCAGCCACGAGCTGTCCTGCGGAATTGTTTGTGGAAGTTCTTGTTATTGCTAGTGGGTAGAATGTGAAGCGAATTATGTTCGATGTTCAATCAGACTCATAGCTTTAGACGATGGCCGAAATGTACAAAAAAAAAAAAAAAAAAAAAAAAAAAAAAAAAAAAAATACAGTTGGACGCGAACAGGCGACCATAAGTTTAGAATGCACGACGGTTTCCACTAGGCCACGGGCTCAGACAATCCGAAAACTTCTTGGAAGTAGACAACACTTCCTCTTGACACTTCCGCATATTACAGTGTTGCCAGATTGTGCAGATGACCGGACTTAGAGTTGTCAGGCGCGGTCAGTTTAATTGGCCACCTTAAGTGAACGATTCGGACTTAGCCGGCCGGCGGTCAGTTTTTATGTCTAAGACTGTACATATAGCTGTAATGCATCTGATGGCAGCATTCTGCCAAAACACGTAATGTTAATGGATATTAGTAAAACGTCACAGACGCAGTACAATTTAGTAGTAGTACTAGTAGTAGCTTTATTTTTCCATAGAGCTCTTTTTACAAGGATATACGACATGTTGAAGTATTTACAAATTTAGATCAATTTAATATAAGCTAATTCGTATACACATATATTTGCAGACTTGTAGTTAGAGACAATGATTAGATTAAACTCCTGGTATACAATACTTTTTTTTACAAATAACTTATTAAATAATGTAATGCCACATTGTGCACTCATATCTCACTATCAGTCACTGCACACACTGTTCACACATTGTTTCATAACACTTCACTCACTACACACACACACACACACACACACACACACACACACACACACACATACACACACACACACTGGTACTCTCTGGGCCATTTTCTATACCGCAACTTCCCATTTGCTATCCTGAAAAACTGAATCAGCATCCCTTCGTGATGAGAGGGATGTTGTGCTCAGAATGAGGTAGAGGTGTTAGTATTGTGGCATGTATAGCTTGGGGATAAGTATTTCTAGAGACGAAAAAAAGAAGGCAAAAAGCATTAAGTGCAGGTGTTATGTGGAATTTTTGATCTTATATGATCATTGTTATTATTATTTATTTGTATAACATTTATTAAACCACTGCTCTGTTTTATCTAAGCAATCATTCAATGTATAAAATGTATTGCATAACAGGTACTTTCTAGCTGCCTTGATTAATTAAGTGTATTTCTGATATTTATTTAATCTCTTTTGGTAATTTATTGTACAGTTTTATTCTTTGGTAGAAAACGCTGTTTTGAGTTTTATGTTTATTGTGTTGTGAACAGATCTTTACAATGAGCTCGACTAGTATTTTTGGTTACTATTCTTATGGCTCTTTTCTGGAGTTTGAAAATTGTGTTCATATTTTGTGCATTTGTTCCCCAAAAAAGAGTGCCATAGCTAAGAACTGAGTGTACATTGAATAATATGTAACTAAAAGACACTGCATGTTACACACTGATGATAGTATTCTAAGGGCATAACATGCTGGTGATATTCTGTTTCCAAGTACCTTTTTATGTTCACAACACTTCAACTGAAAATCAATAGTCACTCCTAGAAATTTTGCATTTGTTACATGCTCTATAGAGGTGCCATCTACATATAATTTAGTATTGTCATTTTTCCTCTTCAAATTGAAATTCATGGCATTAGTTTTCTTTATGTTTAATGTCACTTTATAGCTTATTGACCAATCATAAAATTCCTTGAGAGCTTCATTTGCTTTCTCTTGTTTTCTCAGAGACTGTAATATTGCTGTCATCAGCGAAGAGTATTTCTTCACCATGAGTAACAGTACTGGGAAAGTCATTGATGTATTTCAGGAATAGTATTGGTCCTAATATGCTACCTTGCGGAACTCCTATATTAATGTATTTTAGTTCAGATAAGTGTTCCACTAAATGCTTAGATCTATTTGAAGTATGTGTTATCACTACTCTTTGTGCCCTATCTGTTAGGTATGATCGAATCCAGTCATTAGCTACCCCTCTTATTCCTTGTGCTTCTAATTTATTTAATAGAATCTTGTGGTACACTGTATCAAACGTCTTAGAAAGATTACAAATATGCCTGTGACACACTCATCTTTATAAAGAGCATCAAGTACAACTTTTGTGAATTCTACTATGGCTGACTCTGTATTTTTGTCACTTTGGAAACCCAACTGTGATTCACTTAAAAGATTGTATTTATCCAGGTAATTCATTAATGTGTCTTTCATAATTGCTTCTACTATTTTTGAAAATGCTAACAGCAGGGAAATGGGCCAGTAATTTTCGATGTCTTCTGATGTGTTGGCAGAAGAGCCAACACCGTGTTCCTAGAGGAGGCCGAAATGCACGCTATAAGCTCACGCAGATTGGCGTGAGGTCTGGAACAGTTAAAGGAGATGAGTCTACGAAATAAAGCACGAAGCTCTTGAAATACTTAACTTTAATCCATAATTGGTGTACATCGCTCTTGATGGTACATAAGTGCAATCTCAATATAACTGGTGATGGCGCCTTGCTAGGTCGTAGCAAATGACGTAGCTGAAGGCTATGCTAACTATCGTCTCGGCAAATGAGAGCGTATTTGTCAGTGTAGCTTCGCTAGCAAAGTCGGCTGTACAACTGGGGCGAGTGCTAGGAAGTCTCACTAGACCTGCCGTGTGGCGGCGCTCGGTCTGCAATCACTGACAGTGGCGACACGCGAGTCCGACGTATACTAACGGACCGCGGTCGATTTAAAGGCTACCACCTAGCAAGTGTGGTGTCTGGCGGTGACACCACATCTTCTTCATTACCTTTCATAAGCAAAGGCCTCTTTCAACTGCTCTGTAAATGTCCCTGATGTGAAGGATTCATATATGTTAAGGGGCCTTGTATAATCCCTATGCATTGTGTCCGTACACACACTGGTACTTCATCTAAGGCTACTGACTCTTTATTTTTCAGTTTTGTAAGTGTTTTACTGACTTCATTCTCTGTGGTTGGAAGTAACATCATTGTATTTATCACAACATTATTTACAGGAGTTATATTTGTTTTGGGGTATTTTTGCTGTAACTTCTCTGCAATACTTGAAAAATGCACGCTTACATAGTTTGCTAAGTGCTGTGGATCATTTATTACTTTGTTCCCCTCCATTAGGAGTATGTTATTCTGCATTTGTTTGCCTCTCCCTGTTTCCTTTTTTATAACACCCCAGACTTCTTTGCTTTTATTCTCTTCATTGTATATTTTGTCATTAAATGACTTTTCTGCAGCAATCAGCACCTTCCTATAGATCTTTTTGTAACCATTATAGAAATGTATGAATTCTGGATCATTGCAAATCTTTTTCATGGAACTGAGGTATTTAAGCGTTTGGGAGCACTTGTTAATATCTGCTGATATCCATCTGTTTTTGTGAAATGTTGATACAGACATGCATACTTTTGGAAATGCCTTTTCAAAGTACAATTTAAACAATGTGGAGAATTTAGAGAATTTCTTATTCACATTGGTTTCCTTATACACTTCATCCCAGCTTAGTTTCCAGTTTCTTTTGATAGATGTCGTTTGTAGGCTTGTAGTTTAGGGAATTATTAGATGTCTGACTTTACTGTTGTTATGTGACACTGATGGTGTGATAGTCTGAGATCTTTTACAGCTACATCACATTTTTCCCTGTACATATTTGTGGCCACATGTTCAATTACTTATGAAGTCGTTGTGGTAACCCTTTTTGCACTATTGAGCAATAGGAACATGCCAAAACTTTTAAGGATGTTTATAAAGGTGCTTCTGGATTCATTTATGATGTTAGTGTTCATGTTAATGTCCCCACGCAGAATTATGTTGACCTTTGTAATTGAGACTTTATCTAGAACTTCTGTTAACTTATTGAAAAAAGTGTCCACAGTACCACTGGGAGATCTATACACACACAAAATTTTTAATTTCTTGGTGATATCAAGCCCTGTTAATTCTATAGCTGATATTTCAAAGTTTTTGTCTTCACTTACGGTACTAACGTCATGTGTTGATTTGAACTGCGTTCCTTTTCTGATATAAATGCATGATGCTCCCTTGAAGTAGATCTGCAATAAGAGTTTGCCTTTTCATACAATGATAATACTACATGTTGGATATCAGTGTCTCTACACCAGTGCTCAGTAATACAAACTACTGTGCAGTTCATAGACTGGACCTCAACTTCTAATAGTTGTGTTTTATTTTTTATTGATTCCATGTTTTGATGGTGGATTGTTAAGTCTGTGAAATGCCCCGTGTTACTGTTTCCAATGGTTTGTTTTTCTTTGTGACATCTGGTATATGTGATATTTGAGGTGTTAATATCTGTGTTGTGAGTGATTGTTTCAGTATTTTTTAAAGTGCTGGAGATACTCTTTAGGCAGGGGAACCTGTTGTCTGGATTTATCCTAAAAAAATACCTACTTTTCATACCTATGACAACAGGTATTTGACCGTGTGTGGCCCGAGATCCACCCCCTATACTTTCATGAATCAGCTGTACCAATCTTCCCTTCCCAGTCCCGTTTAGGTGTACGCCATGCCAAGTGAAACCGCGCCTGTTGATAGTCCCGAAGGGCACCAGAATAACTTGAGCAAAGTTGGCTGTCCTCAGAGCCATCCCTAACCCCACATTGATTCGCCTCACAGCTCCATTAAGGTGTGGTAGATCATGACGCCGGAACAGCTCAACAAAGTGTACGTTGCTGCCATGAGTCAGGGAAGCTATCTTGATTAGGTCATCACCTATGTCATACGCCCCGTCCCTGTCCAAAGTGGTTCCCACCCCGCCCACTATCACTACATGATCCTCTTTTGTGAAGTCCTTACATAAAGACCCTAGGTCCTCTATCACATGACTTAGGCCTGCATTTGGCTTGAAGACACTGGTGGCCTGGTACGCTGCCCCTAAACCTTCTTGTAAATGAGGGCCTACACTTCGCCCATCGCTACTACCTACTAGCAGCAATTTCTTCTTCCTAACACTTTGTACATTCCTAGGCTTCTTGGCCTCGGTTGAAGTGTGCTGCACATTTCTTGCTCCTCGTTCTACCTGAGGCTCTTCTCCACTTAACTCTGGCAGTGGTAGATATTTCATGAACATCCAATTAATGCCTTATTTGTCGTATTAGCTGTATTTAGCACCTAACTAAAGTTTTTTTGTTCCCTTACATCAAACCACAATAATATATATATTTTCATCACCTCAAAAACAGTTGTTGAATCCTTATAAATCTATATATTACTGAAACCAACAACAGAGTGGAAAAATGCAGAAATGTTGTAGTTTTAATGGCGAATGTTATATGAAACGATAAAAGGATTTGTTCCAGAAACATTTTTATTTCGTTGATTTTGAAATAAAAAGGCTTGTATGGTGGCTCTCGTGTGTTAATGTTGGGGAGCGGAAATTCTGCCCGCGTATAGCCTCACCATCTGCATCTACTACAGGGGACTGATGAGTACAGGTGCATTTGTTGACTTAACTTCGGAAAGGCAGTGCTCATGTTCTGTGCGACACTGACGCGAATAAAATTGTTCCTTCAGTTTATGTTGACAGTGCCTAAAAGATGTAATATTACTATATTTATACGCGATAATGGACCTGTTAATTATATAGACCCACTTGAGAAAGGCACAAGTTTTTCTGCATATGTTATTGCTAGACACACTAAACAGTATACAATTTGGTTAACCGCTTTGGATCAGTAGTAGGAGTAAGGGCGTGAAAGGGGGGAGTGGGCGGTGTATTCTCACCCCTAGTGCTTTTTGTAGGTAAATACACAACGTCTAGACTTCGCCCATATGAAGTAGTTCCCTGTGATTGTCACCAGGTTAGGCACACAGTTTTGTGTCATGCATGCCCTAACTGACGATTGTACTGTACAACAAGGTACAGGGTGTTTCAAAAATGACCGGTATATTTGAAACGGCAATAAAAACTAAACGAGCAGCGATAGAAATACACCGTTTGTTGCAATATGCTTGGGACAACAGTACATTTTCAGGCGGACAAACTTTCGAAATTACAGTAGTTACAATTTTCAACAACAGATGGCGCTGCAAGTGACATAAAAGATACAGAAGACAACGCAGTCTGTGGGTGCGCCATTCTGTACGTCGTCTTTCTGCTGTAAGCGTGTGCTGTTCACAACGTGCAAGTGTGCTGTGGACAACATGGTTTATTCCTTAGAACAGAGGATTTTTCTGGTGTTGGAATTCCACCGCCTAGAACACAGTGTTGTTGCAACAAGACGAAGTTTTCAACGGAGGTTTAATGTAACCAAAGGACCGAAAAGCGATACAATAAAGGATCTGTTTGAAAAATTTCAATGGACTGGAAACGTGACGGATGAACGTGCTGGAAAGGTAGGGCGACCGCGTACGGCAACCACAGAGGGCAACGCGCAGCTAGTGCAGCAGGTGATCCAACAGCGGCCTCGGGTTTCCGTTCGCCGTGTTGCAGCTGCGGTCCAAATGACGCCAACGTCCACGTATCGTCTCATGCGCCAGAGTTTACACCTCTATCCATACAAAATTCAAACGCGGCAACCCCTCAGCGCCGCTACCATTGCCACACGAGAGACATTCGCTAACGATATAGTGCACAGGATTTATGACGGCGATATGCATGTGGGCAGCATTTGGTTTACTGACGAAGCTTATTTTTACCTGGACGGCATCTCGCTATCTGGACATTCTTCGTGAATTTGTGGCGGTACAAACTGCCTTAGACGACACTGCGAACACCTCGTGGTTTATGCAAGATGGTGCCCGGCCACATCGCTCGGCCGACGTCTTTAATTTCCTGAATGAATATTTCGATGATCGTGTGATTGCTTTGGGCTATCCGAAACATACAGGAAGCGGCGTGGATTGGCCTCCCTATTCGCCAGACATGAACCCCTGTGACTTCTTTCTGTGGGGACACTTGAAAGACCAGGTGTACCGCCAGAATCCAGAAACAATTGAACAGCTGAAGCAGTACATCTCATCTGCATGTGAAGCCATTCCGCCAGACACGTTGTCAAAGGTTTCGGGTAATTTCATTCAGAGACTACGCCATATTATTGCTACGCATGGTGGATATGTGGAAAATATCGTACTATAGGGTTTCCCAGACCGCAGCGCCATTTGTTGTTGAAAATTGTAACTACTGTAATTTCGAAAGTTTGTCTGCCTGACAATGTACTGTTGTCCCAAGCATATTGCAACAAACGGTGTATTTCTATCGCTGCTCGTTTAGTTTTTATTACCGTTTCAAATATACCGGTCATGTTTGAAACACCCTGTACATATACCTGAGCTACCATCATGTGATTTAATTTCGCACAGAAGGTGCGATAGTGTTTCTGTTGGAGTTCAAAGTGTTCCCACTTTAGGCAGAAGTTGACGGTAATCGCGAATCTTGGAGACAAGCAGTTCCTGCAAAAATTTTAATCAACTACCGCGGCATCAACGACTGCTCTACAATATTTCACATTATAGACCTGCAAGTTGCTTCTGCATTTATTGAAACATGATATTGTCATCTCCCGTTGGGTCGTCATCCGACGTCTGCCTCTTCGAACCCAGGAAAGAACTTGGCTTGAATCAGTGTCGTGTTTGTAGAGGGCTGTTAGTACAAATTTTCTTGAACCTGACCCGCAAACTTTCTCAACGTAGATGACTCGCGTATAAATAGGTGACCTAACCTGGAATCACCGTTGGGTTCTATAATTTATACAATTTGAATTGATTAAATAAGATGGCTATCGAACGTAAGTTTTGTCTTCTTCAGACTCTTACTGTTTTGAGTTATTTCTCGTATCATATTTTTGTTGTATTGTTTCTCATCCTACCAGGAAAGTTTTTTCAGAAAACTGTACATTATTACTACTAGGGTTTACTTCAATATCTCTCTATCCCTTCAAAAGTAACTTCCTCTTTTCTTTTAATTTTTTCTTTCCTGCAGTATCTTTTGCTGTTTTTCCAGTATGTTTGTTAAATGATTACTACTTTAGTCTATCGTAGTACAGTGTACGCTTCTAGGATGCTCATATTGATCCTAAATATGGAGTATTTTGCTTCCTTATTCTGAATTAAATCCGTAAAATCTGATCTATATTTTTGGTTACTTTCCCGATGATGTTAATTCTTTCTAACTTAGTGTTTAATTTTAAGATTTTAATCTATATCTGAATACTCATTCGGACACTTGAAATTTTTAAGCTGTTTATGATCGTAAAAGGCTGAATAATCTTTTCATTGTTCTATAAAATATATTGAATTCATTTCCTACTCTAATTAGTCTTCACTGAGCCTGTTTTTATTCTCTTATTGATAGAATGCGCCTAGAACAAGCGGGCAGTTACCGTCGGCGAAGCCTACAAATGTAGGGCCTCTCTTACATTTTCGAAACCAAACTCCATACAATAAACGGACCCGGTTTATTCTTTGGTCAATGTTCAGAAACTTGTGGAGCAAACGGTAGGTTCATAGCAATTGTAATTGAAGTTCATTTTTTAAATTTGTTTCGTACGCTTACATTACTGTATTCTTCTTATGTTTTTTCTTTTGATACATCAGTTTTGTTACTATTTCTTGAGGTCTTCCCCATTTTCATTACAATGTGATGAGGTTGTTAGTGCATTTCCTTGAATGATGTTGATCGAATACGGTTTCATTTGGAAGCAAACCTTGTATACATACTTTGAAATAAGCAAAAGGTCAATGTAAATTATTGAAAATTATACACCATCAAGATCATGGTCTCATGAACGCATGTCAGCTCTGTACAAAGAATTCTAGAGAACCCCTACCAGATAATAATGAAAGATTTTGATGCAAACATATGTCAGAAACTGCAGAAAGATTCTTCAGTGAGAAAATTTAAGCATATATTTCACATAATTGGTTGAAGGGGTTCACAAATTGTTTTCGATATGGGTGACGTCCAGACGGATATCATTCCACGAAAAGATCACAAAGAAAAACAGTGTCGTTCCTACATTCTCCATACACCATCCTCATGTCAACGTTTTCAGCCGTGACAAATACCAGTTACCAACACGTTCTACCTCTTGATACGTCACAAAGCCACCGATAAGGAAATAGGAGTGGAATTAGCATACTGTAACGGAAACAGATATGGAAGCGTCAACGTCTATGCCTAAGCCGCTGTATGGAGCAGTACTTGCACCAAGTTTCACTGATGACCAGGAGGAACCTGACTGACGTCCAGGACTTAGTGCTCGACGTACTGCAACTTTCCTTCATCGACTGTTTGTAGGTCGTTGGATTGAACGAAGAGGACATGTATTTTGACCAATACTGTCACAGTTGACGGGATTATATTTTGCACTCTGGGGTAAGTCAAACGACAGTGTTTATAACAACATATCAATTACACCAGACGTTTAGACCATGTGAAACAACGTTTTACTGCGGTCTGCACTCAAAATTTCTGATGAAATTCTATAATGTGTGGTTCAGTCTGTACATGGAAAGCTGATGGCGTCTGAAGACCACTTTCAAAGGAAATCTCTTTTTTCTTCTGAATCAAAAGCAGATTTTTATTCACTAATTTCCATTATTTATATGCAGCAGACAACAAAAGAAGCTGTTTGGTTTTAATGCCTCCTGTAGTAACCTAGAACACGCATCTTACACTGATCGCTTACGAAGCCTTAGTTTTTGAGTTGTATCTACATTTTCAGTTCACGTTTGGCTGTCATAAGTCACATCTGATAATGCTAACTCAGTGTACAATTCTGTTCTCACATCGGGTAACTGGTGCTTAGAACCTTATTTAATTCTTTGCAAAAACAGACAATGTCTTATGGGATGACAGCAATCAGTGATTTTATAATGTTACTTAAAATCCGTCTTGATTGCAAAAAAATTTTTTTTTATTATTCATGTGACGTAGCATGTGAAAGGTGCTGGATTTGGGCGGGTTACTCCTGTAACTGAAATATCAGATCTTATTTAATTCGCCAAAAGACTTCCAGTTTATTTAAACTCTTGTATTTCCACCGTAGTTTTCACCTGTCTCAAATACAAAGCTCGTCAATCGATTCTGACTTCGCTATTAATTTTCCACTGCATAATTTTCGACATGTTGACTATATATTATTTTCGTCTCACCGCAAATGACTTTCAGGCCTATTTTCAAATGAACACCCTTTTTTTCCAATGAGTCCATAATGGTTTTACGTCTCACACAGATGCATTGAAAAGTACATATTTTATGAGTGACATACATGGGCTGTCTGTCTTGGATATTTGCGGTTTTTTTTCTACGACGCGTATTTCAGAACGAAATCTCCACCATAAGGAGTTTCGTGAGTCGCTCGAAGCTTTTCGTGAAGCAGTCACACGTGAGGAAGCTATTGTCGATATAGAAACAAAACTAAAAGGAAATATGAGCCCTAGTTAAAATACGGACTACAACCCTGTGAAACGCATGCATACTGTGAAATTCAAGTTCACTGGTGGTCCATTGCGAAATTCTTCTGAGTTTCCTGGCTTTTATTGCACATGTAAAACTACACAATTAGTATGAAACGTGTTCAGTTCGTTTCGAAATATACGGTGTTTGTCGCTGCTAAACCTCGATCCTAAAAAATAAATAGACTGATACCGTCAGATACGGCCAGGTTGCGTTCTGTTCCTCGTGAGTTAGTAGCTAGTAGTCCATTTCGTGGATGATGCAGGAGTGACTTACGGTTATGCTCATCAGTTTGTCGGCCGTAATTGCTTAGGCGTCCACGTCGTTCTTGTGATTAGTGGGGTGTGGTAGTGCGGGCGACCCAGCTATCGCAGGAGCCGCTAGGCATAAGTGGGTAATTCATTGCCAGAGACAGACCACTGTGAAATTACAACTGTCCGGTGTGATAGTATTCAGCCGAAAATCTATTGGCTCTTCACTCTATAAATGATAGCCGCTATGGAATTTCAGCTTCGTGTTTCGAAGCTATGATACTTGATTAATTGTTTTGATGTGCAAGCACTTTTTCTCTTATTCTCTCAACATTAGATATAAACCGTGACATACGAGCAGACAACAAAAGAAGCTGTTTGGTTTTAATGCCTCCTGTAGTAACCTAGAACACGCATCTTACACTGATCGCTTACGAAGCCTTAGTTTTTGAGTTGTATCTACATTTTCAGTTCGCAACATCCACTCTTCTCACAGCGTCACATTTCTGATAACGGTAAGCTGTGTTCCTGCTGGATCTCATGAACTATACATCATCTACAAATGTGTATCTCATTATGAAATCAATGTTTAGTACCATTCATTTGGAGGGTGAAGTATCATTTACTGTACTGGGGCTGTGAGAGGGGGAAACCTTTGTCATTACCCTTGTGCAATCCTTTGTAATCCTTAGTTGTCCGTTTTCCTTCCTCTCTCTCTCTCTCTTTTTATTTTTACAGTTAATCTTCTAAATGAGGAAATGAGAGGACGCTTCTGCTAAATTGAAACAACATTTGAATGAATTTATTAATGAAAGGGAAAGAAGCATGACAGGCGAGGAAGACGTTTAGTGTAGAGGGAAGATTTGGATGGCCTCCATAACAAGACCCTGCCAGCGATGATTGATTTCCTCCGTTTCTGTAGGAGATACGCGCTCTTCTGGTAGCTCGTGTTCAGTGCACACAAGTCGTCTACGAAGGGTAGTCACAGAATTTGAATCATGACATTGAAATAATGAAGTAGCGATCATTAAACTCGGTAATGGTGTGAGTCCTCAGTGCAACACACTTCCCCCAAAGATCGATGACATCGCAGAGATTTTCGTTGTAGATGTCCTCAGTTTGGCTGTTTAGGGAATGTGCTTCCTCGAAAATAATTTCATCACCATTCCGATAGTGCCTGCCACGCAGTGGTTTCTCCGTCCGAGGAAAGAGGGAGAAGTCACAGCGAGCCATGTAAGCAGAATACGAGGGGTCGGATAGGGGGTGGCAAAAGTTGATAACGCAAGTAAGCAGCACGTGTGGAAACGTCCAGTGGAGAATGCGTTGGGCCTTGTCGTTGAACGAAACCGCCGCCTTAGACACATTCCGGCGATCTCATAAGGAGACATCGACGGTGTGCTATTGTGATGGTTTGCCCCTTACGAGCATAATCTGCTGAGCACCGTACCATATTGGTCCAAAAAAGCACTCAACGTCACCTCGCCCGGCGATGACTGGGTCTATCCCAGCAGCGTTGAGTCCATAATTTCAACAGTATGCTTTGTCCCTTTCTCTTGGGATCTTGGCGACAGTTTCAAGACTCGTCCATAGCGAGGAGGTGGCTAAAGAAGTCGTCCGGATTTACCTGACACAGGTGCCAAAGTTTCCAACGTTAACAACGCATAGGAAGATTTCTCTTATGCACAAAAAGATACCAACGTAACTCATTTATAAGCCATGACGAGGATTCATAACAAAGTTTTAGTTCGCTCGTCGCGGAGTTCAGTATCATTCGGCTAGTTGACGTATTAGATACTGGCCGGTAGGTCTTGACTGGAAGAACAGACGATTAATTGTGAGTCCATACAAAAGTCAAACGACTGAACTGGTTATAAACGGTGGCAAGAAAGGAGGAAAAATCAGGTCAGTACGACAGGGGTGAACCTTTTCACATTACTTATTAAATACGTTCATCGACAAGGCAATAATAACAATCAAAGAAAAGACGACTTGACTCGGAATTAATGGTATTTATATTCATTGCATCAGATTTGTCAGTGACACTGCAATTGTGGCACAGATTCACAGAAAAAAAAAAGATTTTAAATCAAGAGATAACTGGACTAAAACTAAAAACAAATAGCAAAAAGACAAAGTTATGATTATAGACAAGGAAGGTGGTGTAGGTAACACTGACATAAAAATAGGCAATGAGCAACTCGTGGAAGTACCCGAATATATTTAATGTTTTCGGTGTGCTTGTTTAGCTTTTACTGTAATTTCAAATCCCTCATCGCATGTTGATGTGGGGGAGTGGGGCGGGGCTGTCAAGCGAACAGCATTCCACTCTTCAGCCAAAAGCTTTCTATAAACAAGGACGAAACAATTATAATTAAAACATGAAACGTTTAGAGATGTTTTTAAAATATATATAACGAAACTTCGTCGGCTTTTCCATAAAACACTAAAACTGTTCGTTTTCCTTGTTGAAACTAAAGTTGAAGAACTAAAAGATAGGAACAAAAATAGTTATTTAAAATGCGTTGCATAAATTGTGTTCTTCTAAACTGCGGCATTGGACTTACTACAAAGACGAAGGACCCGCATTACAGAAAAAGGTTTTGGGAAGGGAAAAATGTGTCTATAATGCTGAAGTGTGCGTGTAAAAATAAAGGCGTCGGCTGGGTAATAAGTGAGTATTCCTGGTGTGATGGATAGTGGGAAGACAGAAGGTGAGGATGAGTCTGGTGGATGGGCAGGTACGGCGAGAAGATGGGATGCACATAGAAGTGGAGGGAGGATGGAGTGGGGTACGTGGAGGAGAGCTACAGTTGGCAGGACGGTAATATATCAGAAAACACTTCAATGTCTGGGAGGAACAGTCGGTTACTGTTGTGCTCGGATAGGATGTGGAGACGTGTAGGTGTATGAATGGTGGGATATGTTTGTAACGGCATGGTAGCATACCAGGACTGATGATTAGAGGGATATTAATAGGGTTATTGGAATGTAATTTGTGGGTAGTGAATGATATGCAGAGGCATTCAGTGCGGGAATTTGATAATGCATGACACTACAGTATTTGGAGAGTCTGATAGAGCTTAGGTAAAGGGCATATATATGCAATATTTACGTAGGAGAGGATGAGTCGGATCAAGGGGTGGACGACAGTGGCGGGTGTAATCCCCAAGTTCCGCCAATTAGTAATGTTTGTTGTATAGTGTCCCGTGAGCTTTGTGTTGGATGGTTAGTAGGCGATATACCTATTTTAGCTACCGGTTGAGAGCCGCCCGATATATTTTAGTGTACTAGTTAACTAGACTGGACGATTGTAAGTGGTGAGGTAGAAGTCATGGAGGCGAAAACCGTGGGTGATTCTACAAATAATTACTGCATGGATTTTGGACAAGTTCATCTTTTAGATCAGAGGTTACACTTACTCCAGTGGATTTCGAGGGACAGTTGCGATTTATGGAGTGTAGGGTAGAGAGATGGAAATACAGTGTCATCGGCGTACCGCACGAGATGGGCAGGTGGAGGTGGTTTGAGCCCATCGGTAGTGCACAGGAGACAAATGAGCGGAAGGAGGCTAGGGGAACGCTTTCAGTGGGATGGAAGTCACGTGATTCGTACTGTTAATAGTGAAGAAGGATCGTCGTTTAGGCAAGAAGTGTTACGGCTAAAGTCAGCGCCGGCACGTCAGTCGGGAACGACAGAGAAGAGAAGGCTCTGAGAAGAGGTCAGCCAATCGCAGGTTGACCGACCTCTCAGGACGACAACGCCACACCAGCGGCCTCTAGGTGAAGGCGACACAGGCCAGCCGATGTGGCCGAGCGGTTCTAGAAGCTTCAGTCCGGGATCGCGCGATCGCTACGGTCGCAGATTCAAATCATGCCTCTGGCATGGATGTGTGTGAGGTCCTAAGGTTAGTTAGGTTTAAGTAGTTGTAAGTTCTAGGGGACTGATAACCTCAGTAGTTAAGTCCCATAGTGCTCAGAGCCATTTGAACCATTTGAACGAGTCATATGAGACGATATCTTTCATTATTTTGTATGGGACTTAACTAACATCTGAGGTCATCAGTCCCCTAGAACTTAGAACTACGAGTACTTAAACCTAACTAACCTAAGGACATCACACACACCCATGCACAATGCAGGATTCGAACCTGCAACTGTAGCAGCAGTGCGATTCCGCACTGAAGCACCTAGAGCCGCTCGGTCACAGCAGCCGTCACTGCATTTCAGTTGACAGACTTTTGTTAGCAACGGTCGCTATGACCAGAAGTGTTACTATTGTTTGTCTATTCTGAGGAGGACTGATTATTTTGTATGTCGCCCTTTGCTTGCGACACATCTGTGTGATAGCACTTGTAGGTGATCATGTACAAAGGACTACAAGTTAAGTGTCTGCACTTGTCTTGTAATAAAACTCATTAATAAGAGTTGTTTGATTGCTTGTGTAGCGAACAGAGTATGCAGTATTCGTAGACACAACAGGAAGTATGCAGTAAGATAGACATAGTTAACTAGAAGTACGTAAGTCAAAGGAGATTGGAATTCGATACACAGTCACAGGCTTTCCTCAGGTAAAGGGATAGAAAAATAGCAGATTTTTTTATATTATTGATCTGGTGGGATAGGAGATGTGTGACCTAAGGAGTTGGTCAACGGGGTCAGGGATTTTCTCTGCCTCGTGATGGCTGGGTTTTGTGTGCTGTCCTTAGGTTAGTTAGGTTTAAGTAGTTCTAAGTTCTAGGGGACTGATGACCATAGATGTTAAGTCCCATAGTGCTCAGAGCCATTTCAACCATTTTTTTTGAGTTGGTCAACAATGGAGAAGTTGTGATGGACTTAAAAGTTCCTCTTTCATTTGTATAACTGCCAGTGAAATAGTCTCGAATAGGAACAATGTTCCGTAATCTCTGTCCAGCCACCCAGTTTTAAATGCCAGTAATGTCCCTAAGATCAAAGGCCTGCGTTACTCATTTGAAAAGGACTCGCCTGGTTTTCGTTTTCGCTCTTCCCCAATAGGAGCTCTCAAAAGACGTCGTCGTCGTCGATAGGGCTTAAAAGCCACATGTAGCTTTATTTTGAGATGTGAGTGTGTGAATTTGTCTGGTGCATCTCGACCAACACTACATAAATTTTCAGTTCATCGGAGAAAAAGGTTGTATACTACGGTAACTGCATTACTATCAACCTCATCTCGCTAAAATAACTCCACTCTAGCATTTGGGAGAGTAACACCACGCGGTAATTTCCCGAGCGTCAGCTGCCTGCGGTACGAGTTGCCGACAAAACTCATACCGGCAGTAAACAGCTGGCGCAGTTCCCCGGCACTCCGGGTGAGGAAAGTTGCGGCACGCGTGAGGGAGGGGGGGAGTAATATGTGTCTGGCGGCTTCCGACGTCCCGCCGTTTGCATTCCTAGCGCAGCGCACAGTGTGGTCTTGTTGCTCTGCTGAACACGACAGAGCCGTAGCGCTTGCTGCACTGGCGCCGTGCTATCCCCGGGCTACAGTGCTCCACTGTACCTGCGGCGAATCAGCAGGCCGGGCCGTGGGACAGATCCCTCTGCGGCCGTCGGTATTAAAGGAGAGACGTGCGGTGGGGCACTGCGCCATGACACGCAGTCTCGTGTTGGTGACACAAAAATTGAAAAAAAAATTAATAAAAGATTGTTCCATTACGGATGTGGTGCACTGCGACTGTCGTGAATAATGTCCAACCAGACGCATTTTGTTGTGGCAAAAACTTGTACTTCTTCAAGTCGGCTGTCGATTAATGGTAGACTACACATTTCTAAGTAACATTTTATAGCATTGTGGGTGACGTTGGATAGTTGTGTTCACCTCAGTGTCAGCCGAAGTGTCTGATATGCTTGACAAAAACGTGCGTTCATTACTACAGGGGGCTGGACAAAGATATGGAAACACCGCGAGAAATACAGGTTGATTCAAAAAGAATACCACAACTTTAAAAATGTGTATTTATTGAAAGAAACATAATATAACCTTCTGTTATACATCATTACAAAGAGTATTTAAAAAGGTTTTTTTCACTCAAAAAGAAGTTCAGAGATGTTCAATATGGCCCCCTCCAGACACTCGAGCAATATCAACCCGATACTCCAACTCGTTCCACACTCTCTGTAGCATATCAGGCGTAAGAGTTTGGATAGCTTCTGTTATTTCTCGTTTCAAATCATCAATGGTGGCTGGGAGAGGTGGCCGAAACACCATATCCTTAACATACCCCCATATCGCAGGGGGTAAGATCAGGGCTTCTTGGAGGCCAGTGATGAAGTGCCTTGTCACGGGCTGCCTGGCGGCCGATCCATCGCCTCGGGTAGTTGACGTTCAGATAGTTACGGACAGATAAGTGCCAATGTGGTGGCGCTCCATCCTGCTGAAATATTAATTGTTGTGCTTCTTGTTCGAGCTAAGGGAACAGCCAATTCTCTAACATCTCCAGATACTGTAGTCCAGTTACAGTAGCACCTTCGAAGAAAAAGGGACCAAAAACTTTATTGGCTGAAATGGCACAGAAAACGTTCACCTTAGGCGAGTCACGTTCATACTGAGTTGTTTCCCGCGGATTCTGAGTGCCCCATATACAGACATTGTGACGGTTGACTTTCCCGTTAGTGTGGAAAGTTGCTTCATCACTAAACACAATCTTTGAAACGAAAGATTCATCTGTTTCCATTTGAACAAGGATAAAATCACAGAAATCGATTCTTTTAATCTTATCAGCTGCAGACAGTGCTTGAACCAATTCAGACGATAAGGTTTCATAACTAACCTTTTTCGTAAGACTCTCCATATAGTTGATTGTGGAATTTGCAGCTCTCTGCTAGCTCTGCGAGTCGATTTTCCTGGGCTGCGAACAAATGCTTGCTGGATGCGTGCTACATTTTCATCACTCGTTCTCGGCCGTCCAGAACTTTTCCCTTTGCACAAACACCCATTCTCTGTAAACTGTTTATACCAACGTTTAATACACCACATATCAGGAGGTTAAACACCATAGTTCGTTCGAAATGCACGCTGAACAACTGTCGTCGATTCACTTCTGCCGTACTCAATAACACAAAAAGCTTTCTGTTGAGCGGTCGCCATCTTAGCATCAACTGACGCTGACGCCTAGTCAACAGCGCCTCCAGCGAACAAATGTACAACTAAATGAAACTTTATAGCTCCCTTAATTCGCCGACAGATAGTGCTTAGCTCTGCCTTTTGTCGTTGCAGAGTTTTAAATTGCTAAAGTTGTGGTATTCTTTTTGAATCACCCTGTATATGCTTGAACACAAATGCTGATCCTGGCCATGCCCTTAGGTTACCCTGTTGTATTTGACCGCGAGTGGCACCTGTGAAATGTCCTCAACACGATTCAAGCATCAGTTATGGTCAGGAGACTGTTTTGTATGGTTGTGAGTGCCTTATGTCGGAGCTAAGTTAAATCGAAAGTGGGCCAATTCTTGGTTCCCTTGGGTGTTTCCGTAATCCAGGTATCCGAAGTGTTTGGTGTTGCAAGATGCGCCATGTTGACGTTCGTTCATACCGCATAGAGGGAAAGCGGAGAAACATCATCCGCTAAGTCTCAACGTGGACGAAAGTGTGTGTGGAGTAATCGTGACGGACGGTCATTGAAAGGAATTCTAACGAAAAATAAGAGGTCGAGAGCTGCAGAAGTCACTGAGAAGTGAAAGTGGCAGTGGCCAACCCTGTCAGCACAGAAACAACACGAAGGGAGCTGCAGGGTGAGCTGGAGATCCAAAACCACTCTCCAGTGATGAAAATGCCCGTAACAGGGAAACGTAGTGCCGAAGCCGTACAACCTACACTACGGACAAGTGGAAGGACGTGATCCGCTCGACTGAGTCTTGTTTGTAACAGTTCTCAACTTCTTGCAGAGTTTACCTCTAAGGATTAAAACATGGCGGGAGTTCGGTGGTAATTTGGGCAGCCATATCGTGTTCGTCGATGGGCCCCGTGGTTACTCTACAAGGTCGTACTACTGCCGAGGACTGTGTGACTATTCTCGCTAATCAGGCACATTCCACGATACAATGTTCGTTCCCCAATAGTGATGCTGTGTTCAAAGACGACAAGATCCCTGTTCATTCAGGTTGTATCGTCAGAGACTGGTTTTGTGAGCAGGAGGATGAATTGTTACGTCTCCGCTGGCCACCACGGTCGCCAGATCATAACATTATTGGGCCTTTGTGGTCTACTTTGGAGACAAGGGTGCGTGTTTTTTTTTTTTTTTTTTTTGAAGGAGGTGGAAGGGAATAATGGTATAAGATTCCCTCGAAAACCGTGCACGACACGTATTTACCTCTTCCGAGACGAATACAAGTTGTTTTGGATGCCAACGATTTTCGGACACCGTATTAGGCATGGTAATTTTTGTCTAGCCTCTGTAGATCTGCCGAGAATTTAAGCGTCTGTACGTACTGGTAACTCAAAAACGAATACAATGGTAGGCGTCTTGTTTAACATTATCACCTTCACGTAAATAATACGTAAAGGATTTACACAGTGATAGATGTATTCTTCCAGGATTGGACGCCAGGAAACACGTAAAGCATAGCACGTTATTGGTAGGCTCTGGAATCATTTACTTTGCACGCAACGGACACATGAAAACATACTTTAAATGTGATGCCAATTGGATTCATTATTCAGTCACACACATTGCAAGTTGCAGATTCCTTTGTTAATATTACGCAGTGCGATTATCGCAAAATGAAACGTTCTTCAGCATCGGGTTACATACACTTAAATGCCCGAAAAAGTATAAAAGGCAGTTTCAGGTTTAATATCCAACCACAGTGCAGTTACTTTACACTTAGCTTTCGGCGCCTGTTTAAAACCATCTGTTTCATTTCAGTCCTATCATATACCGGCGTACAGTGTGCAACTTCTTAAACCAGTAAAACACTCGTACTAAATAACAAAAAATAATCCTTCGGTAATTTGGCTCAATGCACCGGGAAAAAGAATCAAGAGAACGCATGTAACGAAATCAGCAGGAGCAAAAAGCGCTGAGATAACCATAGATGCACCAATGCCTATTACATAGAAAACAGGCCATCCTGCGGGCCTCACCTTGTCTTGGTAGCAGGCCTCCGGCCCTGTGGTCCAGATTTCCGTTCCACGACAGGCTAGTTCGCTAGCTTTCTAGACGGGAAGAAATGAGGGGAAACTGAGACAAGCCTACAATAGCTAGAACAACTTTGTCAGCCGTCTTGAAGAGAGCTTCTCTAGCGAAACAACACCTGAAATCACGAATCACTGTCGTCTACAAATAGAGGTTTAGTAGAACAAAAAGTAACCTTTTACAAGCTTCATTAGATAAGTAACCAGGCGGATACTTTTGTCGATTATACCGTGCGAAGGCACAGGATGAAAGGACACGGAATGCAGGGTAGGTTAAAAGTAGTGACTTGGAATGTCATAGGACTTGCCAACAAAGAATTTGAATTAGTTTAAGAAACGAAAGACACGGAAACATATATACTAGTTCCAAGGGAAACGAATAATTAGTTCAAAGGTTAATAGGTGATTATAATGTGATGATGTCTTACAGCGGAGTACCACAATAGACTGAGCTCAAGCTGGAGTGGAAATACTTGTGCCGCAAGTATTTTTGTAAAACAGACCAATCTACTATTATTAATGACCGAATAATGACTATAAGATTAAAGTACGGTAGAGTATACTTGACGATGGTGGCAATGTATGCTTCGGAAGAAGAAAAGAAAGTGAACACGAAAGAATTTTATTCTAATTTACAAAATGAAATTAACAAGCAAAACAAAGGTGACCCAATGATTTTAACTGGAGATTGCAACGCAAGGGTAGCAAACCACCCTTTAACTAATGTAATTCGCATCCAATGGGCATGTATTTTAAATATAAGTGAACAAGAATTAAGACAATTCGCTATTAATAATCTGAAAATTACTATTATTTGGACACCGTCTGTCAACCAACCTGTAACCTGTGGTTTACGATTAATATCCCTTTTCACAAGAGAAATAATTCGATTTTAAAAACGCAGTGAATACCCACGTAAGTAACACCAAGCTGTTGTAATAAATTCTACTGGATTTGATGAACTTTTCTGTTTCAATTTGTCCTGTTTCCTTTACCGATTTGTAGTCTCCAACCCGACGATGAGACACTAGTTGTCTAATATAATGAATCCTCACACGCATGGTGATACTTCCGCTCAACAGATGTCATCGGAATAATTAAATTATCAAAGTGTGAATCTGGAGCTTTTTGTCCCCCAGTGTGAACGACATCTTATCATACGTCCTATAGGGACGTTCTCTTGTTCGTCCATTTACTTAATTTAATAAATGTCTTTTCGTGTGTATAAGGGACCATAATAATACACGATTTACCGCCCACTGGAGTGGCCGAGCGGTTCTAGGCGCTACAGTCTGGAACCACGCGACCGCTACGGTGGCAGGTTCGAATCGTGCCTCGGGCATGGGTGTGTGTGATGTCCTTACGTTAGTTAGGTTTAAATAGTTCTAAGTTCTAGCAGTTAAGTCCCATAGTGCTCAGAGCTATTTGAACCTTTTCAACCAAGATTTACCTTTAATGTCAAGATAATTCTTTTAGCTAATTGAAATTTTATGTAATAAATAACGATAACTATGTGAATTAATCTTCATTTTGAGTCACCCCCAAAAAGACACCCTCACTTTAGAATGATCCGAAACAGGGGCTAAATTCAGATATGTGTAATATATCAACAGAATCATTCTTTACCATTTGGTGGTACGCGATCACATGCATTTCTGATGTGTACTTTTGTCTTGAAGATAGATTACACTAGGGCTTAATATTTATTCTACTACGATTCTGCAATACGCTTGCACATATGGTGGGCGACATTTGCACTGGAATGAGAACAGAGAGAAATCAGGTGCCTTATTACGGTAGTCCGGGGGTGGGGGCTCGGTAGTCGATACCAAACCCATTAAGTATGGTGAATGGTGAAAGAGGAGACTCTTTAGAAGGCTGTTGTCGAACTCTCTAATAGTGAGAAGACTAACATTGAATGGTTCGGCAGTTAATTCTGAATGAACAATAGCAGATAGGACCATTTTTATTGCTTCAAAACCGTTGGTATCAAGAGCTTATATTTTTGAAATAAAAGAGTACCTCTATTAACTCTATAATTCTTTCATTTCTTGTGTCACAGGTTGAGTAGAACAACGTGTCTGCTATCCTTGTAAGAGAATATAATCTCAGATATTTCACAGATGATGCTGTAATCTATAACGACGTAGTATGTGAGAAAAGCTACACACATGTTCACGCACGTCTTGATGTAATTTCAAAGTGGTACAAAGATTGGAAACTTCCTTACATATTCAACAATTTAAAACTGCGCACTTAAAAAAAACTCGAAAATCATATTATCGTGCGACTAAATATTCAGTGATTCACAACTGCATTATGTAACAGTTTTTGGGGATCCGAAATTGAACGATCACATAGGTTCACCACAAGTAAAGCAGGCGGTAGACTACAGTGTAATAAGGTTCTCTTTTTTAAATTTTTTGTGGCACAGACAGTTTAATTTTCCAGCCTTCTGTTTCACAATTCATTGGAAGGATACTGGACAAACTGCGTCAGTCTTCAGATGAGACTGCTAAATAAGCACAAGTGAGACAAATTGTGAAATTCTGCCAGTGTTCAGGACCTGAACCCAAGAAAACTCACAAGGATATCGAACGTACAAAAACATACCATCACGAATGACGACAGGATGATCTGATTAGCGAGAGAGTCTCAAGGAAATTATGAAAACCCTGAAATTGTTGACATTTCGTAGCTCGTCGCTAAGTATCTACTCACTAAATTTCTGGAACCAGTATCAAATAAGACATCTACGCAAATACTACAGCCTTCTGCGTGTTGCTTCCGTAAGCTCGGCGAAGACAAGACTGGGATACAGATGTCGATGCTTCAATTCTATTTGATGATTATAAAAATTTTTCGTCAACGTTACTCTTGAGATACCACCTCCAACATGATTAAAGGTGACAAAGCCTTATATTATCCTAATATCATTAAGCCGGCGGTATAGTCGAAGGATATCAACAAAATTAGCTTAAATTTTGAATACACCACTTCGGCCTTACCACATTAAGTTTATATGATAATTCCTCTGTTTTAATCAGGTCTGAAGATGTTCATTAAAGACCGAAATAGTCAATATGGCGATCAAGTTTTTGATCGTCGACCGGAATTAAAGGAACAAGTTCTATCCTTCCTGGATCTAGTTGCTGTTGTTGCTGTTTTGTGTTCTTTTTGCGACCATTCCGCAGCTTGTAAAAGATTAGATTAATCACCGTGCGGACGGAGACATTTATAAAATCTTTCCTACTTCACTCAGCAGCGAATGAATGGAACTGGAAGAGACGAGACAATGTGGTGAAAAAGGAATTAACTCTCTACCACGCGCATCACAGCCGTTTACAGAGTATGATCGTGGATGTAAAAGTCGTTACATGGATGGATACAGTTACCACCAATCCTGTTATTGGCCTCAGTCGATCAAGAGAACTACGAGAAATCTATATTTGGAAGGGTGAACGGGTTTAGAACTACGATCCTCCAGAATGCACGACTAGCGGTGGTGTGGTCGCGACGCGACCTCGCCTGTTAATTTGCATGAAAGCAGTCACTCTGCTGATCACCAGCTGTCGCGTTCGCAGCCAAATTTTCCGCGCGTTTTTCATCTACACACACACACAAACACGCACGCGCGCGCGCACACACACACGCACACACACACACACACACACACACACACACACACACAAAGACGTATACGTGCAGAGACACGCGAGGGAGGAGGGTACAAGGAAAGGAAGCAAAAGGACCGAAGAGACAGAAACAGCCAGTGGGTGGAGACAAGTAGCGCACTGCATTTCCCAGAGGTACTCCACGCTCGTCTTCTGAATGGAGAACGCAGGCAGCTGCGGGGAGGGAATACACGAGCTGAGTGCGTCCCACTGCATTGCTGCCAGATACATGGCTCAAATCACCGACTTCTCCTTCATTCTCACGGAGCTGGAGTTACTTGAGATTGGTACCGTTCCACTTCACCTAATGTTTCATAGTGTGGTTCACGAGTGAAACAAATTTAGTTCGTTTTCTCTCTCTGTGTGTCTCTCTCCATGACGTTCGTAATAAATTTCACAAACACTATCTACCAGTATCCACATATGCCGCTAAATGTGCTTGCACAAATACATCATTGTACGAAACGTAGTTCACGAGATATGACGTAATAAGCACGGAGATACCTTAAAAGTGCTGAACCAATTTTCATTTCGTGTAACAAAATGGTGTGATACGTACGTTTTACACATACAAAAAATTTTATTTCATTATCTTGTTGTAAAATTTTGTGGAAATTAATTTATTTGACAACTTTGTAGTTGACAATATATGTTACTTGGGCGCGTTTTAAGGAATGTATTTAGAGAGATAAGATGTACAAAATAGTTGAGGTTTTTGTGAGCACTAACTGTTCAGTTGGCTGAAGGCATTTGTCTCGTTATCTTCTACCGACGTTTGTTGAAAGAATTGCGTACGTTTCGGCAGTACAAGCGGCTGGCACTATCAGGGTCTCACCCTCCATAAGAGTTGGAGAATATGTAACGAAAGCAGTAGTGGAGAAAGGAAGTGAATTAGTATTGTAGCCTTTCATCGACGTTATTCAGTCTGCAAACTGACCAAGTACTAAAGGAAACTAAGAAGCCGGCCGGTGTGGCCGAGCGGTTCTGGGCGCGATCTGGAACCGCGTGACCGCTACGGTCGCAGGTTCGAATCTTGCCTCGGGCATGGATGTGTGTGATGTCATTAGGTTAGTTAGGTTTAAGTAGTTCTAAGTTCTAGAGGACCGATGACCTAAGAAGTTAGGTCCCACAGTACTCAGAGCCATTTTTTGAAACCAAGAACAAATTTTAGAAAAGGAATTCAAATTCGGTGAGCAGTCTGAAAATGACATTGTGATTCTGTCAGGGACGGTAAGAATAGTGAAGGAAGGGTTATGGAAAGTAGTCGAATTAAATCAAGCTACGCTGAGGTAATTACTCTACTCAATGAAATAGAAAAGTAGTAAACGTGTTTTTCTATTTCAGCAGCAAAATAGCTGACGTTTACCACAGTTGAGAGGACATAAGACGTCGAGTGGCAACAGAAGAAAAGCTTTACTGAAAAAGATCAATTAGCCGACATCAAGTGTAAATTTAAGAGTTAGGAAATGTTTTCTAATGCGTTTGTCTGGAGTCTTGCCTAGTACGGAAGTGAAACGTGTACAGTCAACATTTTAGACAATCGTGTGAGACAAGAAAATAATGAAAGAATTTGGAATGTGCTGCTACAGTGAGTGAAAAGATTAAGTGGGTAGATGGGGAAGGTAATAAGGGGCGACTGGAATTGGAGAGAAAGAAAGCACTGGCTCAAATGAGTAGAAGAACACTAAGAGAGTATTAACGAATATATCTATTAATTGGAGACGGTTTTGATTCCTTATTGACAGCTTCGGTTATAGGAGCAAGCGAAAAAATGTGTGAAACGTAAACAAAATGACTAGGCACGGGCGACTTTGGCTCACAACTCTATTGGCATTACAGTTACTTCTCTTGTGACGAAAACAGTGGTAATGGTGTCACAAGATTAACTAGACGCGTATTGCGTGTAGCGTTTCCCACAATACACCTCGTAAAAATATTTCACTGACCTTGCTAATCGTAATCATACAAGAACAGCGATTATTAAGTGCTGCTGTACTGATGGCTTGAGAGAAAAAAGGGAGCAGCAAGGGTTTTCTAAGTACGTTTTACCGAAAACAGCAGTGCAAGTCACCGAGGCTTGTGTCACATGCTGTTTTAAATTTGGGTAGCGACCTCCAGGATCATTGTCGGCCTGATGTTTCATCTCCTGCTGCAGAACATCACCTCAGTTCCTTTGCAGAGGACGTTAACCACCTCCATGAACTGATAATCCAGTACTTCATTGATAGCGATGAGAGGAGCATAACTGTTCATTCGTAATCGAGCAGCGGTAATCGAGTTGTGACGTAGTCACTTCGGTGACTGGGTCATTAGAAGCCTGGGTTTCGTGCGGAGGGCGAATTGTGTCTGTTTTCTGTTATTAAAACTATTTCTCACAATTTTTCTGATTTAAGTTCCTCTGATTTCCTGCTGAAATTGTTCTCATGTGAGTGACTTTCTAATTTTGAATCTACATTCTTGCAAACTTATCCATAGATGTTCGTCAACGACGACGCGTCTAAATCGAACTTCGACATGTCTGTCTGCTTAGCTTCTGACGTTGTTTTCTCGTAGAGACGGAAAGTATGACAAAATATTATCCCCTAAAACAGCAACCTAAATTGTAAAGTCTATATTACACCAAGGAAGTCACTGAAGCAGTCCATGTAAAAAATGAACCTGTCACCAAGATATAATTCTATAGCATAAATTATACAAGCATAACTCAATATTCTATAGATCAGTTTACTCTAGTGGTGGAGCAAAGAGAGAATACAATCAACATTGAAATTATTTTCAAGATTTAGTGACGAAAATATTCTGCATTGAGAGTGTTCTTTGCAACAGTTTAAAATACATAGAAGAGGGTATAATGTGATACGTAAATTTATAAATCATATCACAGAGATAGAACACAGCTGTGATTACATATGTATGACCAGAGGAAAAGTTAACTGCGCTTAGGGATACCGAATTCCATTCCACTGTTCTGATATTCAGATTTCTTCGATAAGCAGAGATACGGATAGTGAAAATGTTATAACCTCTGACAAGGAAAGTGCCAGCTCGGATGGCTAAAACTGACCGGGAAAGATTCTAAACTGCGGAGATGTGACTATTTATAAAACGTCGCAGTCATTTACTTGCAAAACTATATTTGTGTGCAATCGAGGATTGAAGTTTAAGGTTTCAGAAACCTGCGGAAACACAAATTGCTGTAGAAACGAAACCTTATAACAGGCTGTTTTTATGACTAGCCGATTCGTAACAGGAATAAATGAGGTATTATTTGGCAAAACGTTGCTTGGAACACTGTATGTTAATATTTGGGGTAGTTAGAGAGACACATTTTCCAAAATTAGAGTTGCTGGGTTGGTGAACTCGCGTTGTGATAAGAGCTGTTTGTCGATGATATCAGGAGTGGTGACATAGCCTGATGGCCTACAAACTTATAAGCGTGACAGCTAATTAGAGAACTGATTATTGCGACAGACAGCACGGTGCTTTTTCTTCCTGTTTCGTGTTCAACATCTCGTAAAGGGCTGTAAAATGCCTTCTCTCAGAACTGTTTAGTAACAGCAGCCGGGAACTGGTGTTATTTAAAGTAACTAGCCCTATTTGTTTGATGCGTTAGTATTTCCTAGCCTATGACTTGAGTGAGATCTTCAGGCGCAACATTTCCTCGGTGAGTTGTTTGCAGGCTTCCTACTATCACCATGGATCCACAATTGTTCCGAACTGACAGTCTTTAAATAGTCAGAAATAGTTATCATTTCTGCACTAATAATAAGGATAACGCAGCTAACACAGTTCATTCTAAATATATTGATAGTGAATTTATACTTAAACGTAGGGCTTTCGCCATATTGTAGTGGAGAATGTGGCGAATTTGGCGACGCGTGGAAGTAATTTTTAACGATTATAACTGGCAAATTATGATACTGACTTTTTACAAAAAAATGAAACTACACACTTTTGTGCAGGCCGATTAGCCCTTCAGCGTGACATATCGACTTTTTATCGCTAATTCTAATGTTTTTTCCACTTACGTTTCCGTGTGTAATCCATGGTGGCCTAAGTGCAGAGTAGAACCCACACTATATCTTTACATTTTACTTTTGATTGTTGTGAGCAAAGTCTGTGATCATATTAACAGAATATTCCGTCGGTTCTTGGTAGAACAACATTATAATAATAAATGAAAAGCACCAGTTTGCTTTTGTTCTACAATATTGTAGAACAAAAGCAAACTGGTGGTTTTCATTTATTATTAATAATATTATATATTATATTATATTATTATATATAATATATTATAAAATATATATAATATATTATATAATATATATAATATATTATATAATATATATAATATAATAATATATAATAATAATAATAATAATAATAATAATAATAATAATACAATTATAATAATATATTATATAATATTATATATATAATATTATAATTATATTATATAATATTGTATTACAATAATAAATGAAAAGCACCAGTTTGCTTTTGTTCTACAATATTGTAGAACAAAATCAAACTGGTGCTCTTCATTTATTATTAAGTCTGTGATCGTTTGGTAAGACTAAATATTAAAGAATTAATCGCACATATTAACAGAAAGACTGTTAATCAGCCGGCTGCTTCCATGTAGTTCTTTGCGGGTCAGATATCGGCGCTTACAACACGTTGCGGAGGCAGGCACTACGCAGAGGGAGCGCACAGCAGGCTCGAGTGCGCCGTTCAGCCTCCTCACCAGCCCATTCTGCAGAAAACTAATCGAATTTAAAAAAAAAAAAAATCTGAGAATTCAAGTCGCCTCACCATCGATTTTCTTGAGTCCGTTTTTTTCTGGTATTCTCATTTCCCAGTAATTTTTGCCACGGCACCTAATAAAGACAGATAATGACTCTTCTCGACTATTAACAATTAATTTATCATCTGTCGGTACTAGAGATTCAACTATACCACGTCTTTACTTCGAATTAGTACTTCTCTATAAAGGTACACGGTGCAGTCACATTAACGTCACCACAGCTTTTGCTCGAAGTCAGTGTGCAATAACCATTCACTGACGGAAGGTGGCAGTAAGAGCAGTGGAGGGCTCTATGAAGCGTGTCGGGTGGACGCGGTAAATAGTGCAGTCTTTGGTTGTAATCAGGAAATTGAGCGATTTCTTTGGTGTCCAAAACGGCATAATCACAGGCTCTCGGGACAACGGTGGAAGCACTTCCGAAACGGCTAAGTCTGGAAACTGTTAGCGTACCGCCGTGGTTTAATTATAAACTGCGTGACAAAAAGGCACTATCCAAAATCGGCGAGGAGGCGTCCTGGTGCACCACTGGTCACAGGTGAAGCGGGTGAAAGACGGCTGTGGAGGTGTGTAAGCACGAATGGACATGCAACTGTCGAGCAACTGGCTTCCCAGCTGAATCTGGGTGCTACCAGCAGCTGGTCCTCAATGGTCGTCCTCTGACGGCTGCTGTGTATGGGCCTCAGCAGCCGGCGACTGGTTCATGTACCAATGGTGGCTCCAGTCCATCGGCGGCGAAGGCTAGAATTTGCACGCCAATACCTCTACAGCATTTATGCTAAGGGGCGACAGGTGCCCTTCTTAATTGCATCACACTTTATTCTCCATGTGGCAGATGGCCGTTAGCGTGCACTTCGTGGAACGTCTGAAAGCAATCACCTTGCAACTAGGAAGAAGCGTTGCTGTCTGGGGAATGTTTTCGTGGTGTTCCCTGTGTGACAGTCATTCTGGAAGCCACAGTAGTTTGCATACATCGTCGTGGACTATGTCCTACCCAACATGCAGTTTGTCTTTCCTCGGGACAACGGCATCTACCAGCACGACAGTGCAACGTTCTACACAGATCTTGCATGGTTCGAAGAGCACCAGGATGAGTGAACTGTACTTCTATGACCACTAAACTCCCCGGATTTATTCCCAATCCTGAATCTATGGGATGAGCTCGATCGGACAGTTCGCACAACCGATCCCAAACCGAGAAACCTCGCGCAGCTGGCCACTGCATTGGATTTGGCATGACCCCCATATTCCTGAAAGTCCCTGCAAGTACCTTATGGAACCTCACTGAGTCTCTTTCTGCACATCTCTCGCTTCAGAAGGCGGTCATTCAGACTTTTCACAGGTGCTGACTCTAATGTCACTGGACAGTGTAGTAAGACCCAATATACAAGGAGTAAACGCATAGTGCATGGAGCTCATATCAAAGCTACATCGTAGTCACACACGGCATTTGGTCCACACGATATTGCATTTACAGATGCATTTAATTACAGGCGTAGTCACTTTTCACGCTCAAGGCCGGTGTCATGTCACTTCATAGATGTTATACTTCATAACATCGCCTATCAGACGTTGTTTTCCGCGAAATGCGCTGACGGACAGACACCTGTGAGTACTTCCGAATGACCAATGTGGAGTGTGGGAAATAGTCACGTACTGACTGTAGGACGCAGCCGGAACGTCGGTTGAAGTGAGAACGCCCTCTATCGTCTAGTTACCAGGTGTAGTCGAGTCGGCGTACGTAATTCCATGACAGCTGCCAGAGCTGTTGCATCATTCACCTGTGTAGTGCTAACGGGAGCAGACGAAAATAACAGTCGTCTGTGCCAGGTGCCTCTCCTAAGAGTCATCAGGTGTATTTTCTCTGGTGTTTCGGCAGATATTTGCAATTTAGTTTCTGCATTGTGCAGCTATATTCAGCCAGAACAAGTACCGCTCGTCGCATGTTTCATACGACGCTGAGTGTCAACAGAGAGCCTCGGTTTGTTTCCGATTACCATCAAAATTATATTTAAATCGGAATTTTATGTACTCGTTCAACACAACGCTCCCAAAGCAGTTTAGTCGGATATTCGTTTTATCGATATGTTTTAACAGGGACAGTAAAATACGAAGGACAAACAACTGTCCAGCAGCGGCTCAGAAGTGCTGTATAATTGGCGGCAGCAGTTCGTGTGGACCGGGGCGGTGCTGTCGTTGCTGGAGTTTAACGCTCTCTGTTATCCCTGTTAAATATATGTTTGTAAAATCAATATAAGGAAAGAAGGGAAAGCAGAAACGTGCAAGGAGTGTATAGGGATCTATATAAGGGAGATGCACTTGAGGGGAATATTGTAGAAATGGAAGAGGATGTAGATGAAGATGAGAAGGGACATAAGATACTACGTGAAGGATCTGACGAAGCACTGAAAGACTTAAGTCTAAACAAGGCCCCTGGAGTAGGCACGTTCCATTACGGCCACTGATAGCCTTAGGAAAGCCAGCTACCACAAAACAATTAACCTATTTCCCTTAAACTAGAATTTATTTGTAGTTTCTTACAAGGGGAACCGTAGACGAGCATGCGACCGATTGCACGCCAATGTTTTTCAGTTGCAGAATTTCAAAGCGCTTTCCTCGCAGCGAACTGCTCTAAGACGACACAGCAGGCTGTAAAAGACAAGTTGATAAAGTTACCGAACTACAACAACTCGAATTTTGAAACGTTAACACAATAATTTGAATACATGGTACAACAAAACCAGTATTTACTTGAGCCATTCAGCCCGTCAGGTTTGATCCACCTATGTATTAACAAACTTCCAGTAAATTTGAAATGTGAGTTAGGAGCAGGTCAACAAATATCTAACATACATGATTTTCGTGACGTTTAACAATTACTTGAGACTGATCAGTCGTTTTCTCAGCAGCAGAAGAAGAAGAATAACTTTTCTAACAACAACCGCAATTTTCACTACAAACACCATTGTGGTTATTCTCGTACGTTCTACAATGGCAACAAGAGTAACTATTTTGGGAATGAAACACGTAACAGGAATTTTGGCAACAACCACCAGGATATTAATGGTAATCACCAACAACAGAACCAAAGTCTTCCTAATAAATACCAACGACAAAATCTCAATTTTCAGCAGTCAGCAACATGTTAATTCTGGACAGCACATAAATCAGCCTTTGCCGCAACAGTAGTCACAACAGCAATCATTCTCGCAAAATGATTCTAGTAATAATTTTATTCACAGGAACACTTTCCGTAATTACAGACAACAGTTCTACCTGCAAAACTCTTATGGTTATGCCCAGCATTTTCAGGGTCACAATGGGAATAAGCAGGCAAGTAGAAATTTTCATCATAATTTCAGGAATAAAGGGCTCTTTAATAAAAACCAATCTTTATGCTTAAAAGAAGCAAAGTTATATTTGCAACCGTATCAAGGTAATCAAAATTCTTCAGAACCCCAGCGCACTGTTCAAATCAGTGAAGTCGCATCTGCCAACGCACAGAACAGTGCAGACGCTACGCAACAATGACTTGCCGACCAGGCGTCAGATGATGCCGACGATTCGCCAACACAGAGTGCACTGCATTCTGCACACATTATAGAGCATATGATCATCCTGTTATTATCATTAAAGTAGCAAACACATATTAGAAGCAGGTCTGGATTCTGTTTCTCCCATTACTGCCATGAGTGACACAGCATTCAACCACTGCAATGCTGATGATTCTTGTCCGATGTTACCTCTTAATAAAATGAAAATAAATGGGGCTGTACCTGGTAAGAGCGTTGAAGTCAAATCTCAAACTCATTTACAATTTTCTGCTCAAGGTCACACATTTTTCGCCAACTTTCTTATCGTTCCATTATTAACACCTGAACTCATTCTGGGCATCGATTTCTTAAACATATATAAAGCAGTGCTGGATTTTAACAACTCTTGTATTACATTACAAAACGATGACAATATAATATGTTTAAATTTTCATCAGAGTCTATATAGCGAGGAACAAGATATCTACCGCCTGCACTTTCTTTTTTCAAATAGAAATATCGAATGGTGCACTAAACAATTTGATTCTGCTGACCAGACCTGTGAGCACAACGATGACGACACTGAGATTGACATCTTCGACACGATTCAGAACAGAACTGACAATTGTAAAGCCACCTCTGACTTTCATAAACAACAATTACGGGAAATCTTAGAAACTCATGCTTGCGTTTTTGATAAAGTGCCTGGCACTATTCGTGGTTTTCTTTATGAATTTCAAGTTAAGCCACAAAATACTTTTCTTGGACGAGACTAGGCTCTATTCCTTTTACATGTCGTCAGAAAGTGAAAGAAGAAATTAATTTCATGCTTCAACAAGGTATTATTGAGTCGGCAGCCAGCCCTTATAACAGCCCGCTTTATATTAAGCGGAAAAAAGATGATATACTGAGGCTTGTTCTCGATTCGATACAGATTAACAACATTATTATTCCGGAAACAAATAGACCGAAAACCTTGGAAGAAATACTTCAGAAATTTCATGGAGTCACAGTTTTCTCCTCCTTTGATTTACAATATAGTTTTGAGCAGATTGAATTGTACCTTAATTCCCACAACTATACGACCTTCCTCTCTTTTGGCATATGCTACTAGTTCCGTATACTTCCTTTTGGATTAAACATTTCGTCTGCAGCTTTTATCAGAGGTTTAAATTCTATATTACCAGAGCATCTGAAAAATAAGATTACCACTTATGCCCATGATATTCTCATATCCGAAAAGACCTGGGATGAGCATAATCATACCTTGAATTCTTTATTACAAGTGTTTTCTGATCACGATGTTACAGTCAACCTGATCAAATCTGAATTCGGCCAATCTGACATCAAATTTTTAGGTCATGTCATATCTGTTTCTGGCACTGAACCTAGCCCGGGTACGTTGCAAGCTATCCGTGACATCACCACACCCGCTTCCAAATGTTAAGTCAGAAGATTTCTCGGTTTGGTAAATTTTTCCCGACGTTTTATGCACTACAAGGGTCTCGATACCCCAATACCAGCTGGTTCAAGGACGACCAAGCTCAACAAGAATTTGTCAGTTTAGAACAAGCTTTATTGAACGCTTCTATATTTTATCATCCTAATCTTTCACAAGACTTCTGTTTGGTCACTGACAGTTCTAAAACGGCCATTGTTGTCTATCTGCTTCAAGAGATCGAAGAAAATGGCATTATTGTTAAGAAAACTATTGCTTTCGCTAGCCGCGTTTTGTCTCCAGCTGAATGTAACTATTCTATAACAGAATTTGAATGTTTAGCAGTCGTGTGGGCCTTTGTCAAATCGCGTCACTTCTTAATTGGCAGACATACCTAGATTTATACTCATCACAGAGCGTTCCAATTTCTTATGTCAGCAAAACTTTCCCATGAGCGTTTACTTCGTTGGGCTCTGTATTTACAAGAATTTCGCTTTACTGTCATCTACATTCCCAGAGTTGAAAATATTGTCGCTGATTATCTCGCTCACTTGGCGGTACTCCGTCTGGTTCTTGAATAGAATTTTGTCACGCCAATTTCAGTGTCTTATACATTCAACAAGTAGCTCACGGAAACTTTATTTCTTCGGCGATGAACGACATTGCTAAAGAGCAAGACAATGATTCGATCTGGAAACATATCAAACGGCAATGGCGCGACAAAACCAAACCTGTCAGATTCTATTATCTCGTTCGGCACAACATGTTGTTTAAACGGTTAACACCTAACAGTCCCACCTGACTTGTCTCCGTTCCCGAACTTCTAGTTAACATACATGAATGGTACATACACTTCAGTTACGCTCATTATGGTGATCCCAAAAGCTTTTTCATTCTTCGTCAAACGTCTTGTTTCGTTAATATGGAGAAACGCATTCGTCGTGTTCCGATTATGTGTAAATTATGCCAGAAGGCCAGGACTACATCTTCCTCTTATGCTCATTTGTATTCGATCATACCTGTGAAATTACGTCATCTAGCAACCATTGACATACACGGTCTTATTGTTGCCAGCAGACAAGGCTTCTCTTATATTTGCTTAGTTGTAGAGCTCACGTCGAAATTTGTTTCATTCACACGTTCACGTAAAGCTACTGGCAAAACTGTGTCGGCTGCCTTTGTTAAGAATTTTTTAACAGAAGTTGGTCACATTGACAAGGGAATTTCCAACAACGGTCCGCAATTTAGGTCAAATTACTGACCTCGCACACTGTCCAGCACGAAAAATAAAAATGGTTCATATGGCTCTGAGCACTGTGGGGCTAAACATCTGAGGTCATAAGTCCCCTAGAACTTAGAACTACTTAAACCTAACTAACCTAAGGACATCACACACACCCATGCCCGAGGCAGGATTCGAACCTGCGACCGTAGCGGTCGCGCGGTTCCAGAATGTAGCGCCTAGAACCGCTCGGCCACCTTTGCCGGCTCCAGCAGGAAAATCAAACCCATTTACATTTCCCACTACCATGTTTCTTCACATCCAGCTAAACGCATCACGAAAGAGATAGGTAAACTATGCAGATTGTAGTGCCACAAGATACACAAAGATTGGGACAAATACATTAACACATTTCGAGATGTTATCAACTCTATTCCCAAAGCTTCTACCTTACTTTCTCCTCACCTTCTGCTTAAAAACAGTCACCTGACAGAATCAAAGAACTTGTACCGATACCTAAGTCACGTTGCTTACGACACAATCAAATTGCGGAAATAGCTTTACTAAACATCAAACGAGCTTCAGAAAAGAAGATTCCACGCCAGCAGCCCTCCTGGATCAAACGAACATTTCAGGTAGGTCAAAAAGTACTCGTCGGACCTCATAGATTGTCTCATAAAGGAAAACACTAGTTCAGCAAATTCTTTCTTTGCTGTAACAGACCATACAGAACTCGTCGTATTTGTCTTCCGAATGCCTTGGAAGTGGAAAGTTTGAGAACCAAACGTAGTATGGGTGTACACCATATTACGAATGTCAAAGAATTTCGCGGACACACTCACTCAGTTTTACAGACAACACACTCACACTGTGATCTGGATTATTAGCGGACTGATATCAATACAGCCTATTTGTCTTTTCGTATCTTATAATTTTGGACTTGTTCTTATATTTGGATTTACTTTGCTGTTACTCAGGCGAATTTTCTACCACTTATTTGTGCTATCTACAGTCTGTTGCTTTCACACATTTTTCTCTACAGCCAGAAGGAATATGTGCTGAGAGCTACAATTTCTTTTTCTCTTGACCTATTGTCATAGCAAGTGTTTCGTGTACAGTAATGGATGTTTTATAGTTATGGCTGTGAGATGTTTTTCGTGTGGGAGAAAATTGATGTCGACAGAACAGGGAATTTTATTTTGGTAGATTTCAGATGTGTTGTATTACAAGGTTTATTGCATATTCGTATATTTGATAATGATGATTACTGATGACATTTAATGAGGTATATGATTATGATTTAAGTGGCTTATGTATGTAATGTATTATGTGAGGATACGGATGACATAATGATGATGATGAATAATACGGAGATAATGTTTAGGACTCAGGGTCCCTGTTTTCGTTGAAGTCGATTTTATTTCATGAGATGATATTTCTGGTTTATAAGTGTAAAAGATGAGTTTGGATCAGTCATAGCAGGTTGATAATAGTAATTGTTCTGCAGCTATTTGCTACTATACTAAAGTCTCTTTTGTATGATACGCAGTTGTCACTCTCTTGGGATTTTTATGCAACCCTGGATATACTTGGTAATTTTTTTGTCTTCACTGTGAGAGCAGCTCAACACGCTACAGCCATGCTACATTTTACAGCAATGTACATTTCTAGTATAATTATATACTATGAAATTCTTCTTCCTAATAATAACCTACTCCATTACATTGACTGTTTGTTCTTGTGGAAGCTATGATTTTCTCATATGTACTGAATGAAATAGGAAACACATTCACAGCTTGACAGAAAATATACTCACACAACTGATACTACTACACTCAATTTGTGTCTTATCATTTTCTATACTCATGCTTTGTCTTTTCAAGAATATTGTAAGCAGGTGATATTATGCTTTATTTATCTTATATTTTGGATAGATTGTAGAGTGCTTTGAAAATTGTTTTATTACCTATAGGCAATTACGTTATAGACTGTGGCATATGTTATCTTTGATGTTTATGTTGAACCTTATTCTTGCAAATTTTTTATGGTTAGCACATTTTAATCCTATGTAATTAACTGTTACCGACCCATCTTCTGCATGTAAATGTTTTATTTTCCTGCCATCGTCTTCCCGTAATTTTGTTAACGAGTGATGGATGTATATACTTGAACAGCTTAGCACAGACAGCTTTGTACATACAGAAGCAAATGGTAAGCGTTAAGGTAATGGTCACATGGCATACACTTAGGCAGACCATGTATCATGGTTTTCCACATGATGAATTTTCGAAGTTTGTACTAATCCATTTTTTTAACATGTCTTACTTGTCTGAGACTAGGTCAGGCTTTGCCTTTGTCGGCAAATAGTATGATGTTCATGATAGTCTATATGTATTTCTAGTATTACAAAGAATCTTTATAATTTTTTTAAGTTATTGTATTAAGGAGAGACTTGGTGTAGATGATATTTTCTTGGGATTTCATGATGATTTTCTTTCTTTATTGTATAGAAGGTGTGAGATTAGGGTTACTTTTTAAGTGATTTGCTGCTATGCTAGGCTTTATTTATTTTTCTCTATGATTATTTGTGATTGGATGACTGAATTCTTGTTACCTGATGATTACTCATTTTCTGCTAATGATAATATTTACCTTATCATATCTGACATATATTGATCATTTTGGCCAAATTCTTCTTCTTGTTATGTTGACTGACACATGACGAGTGACTTTAAATTATCTCTTTCCATAGGTACAATATGCCTAGTGAACCATACAAACCTTCCTTTCCTCCCCATGACCTATTTGCTCCTGTATTTAGTGAAGCTCCTATTTTTACCTTGTGTGTATGCTCCTGCAATGATATGGAAAGTACTTTGTCATAAAGCAACTATGCTTGCACACTTCTCTGAAGAACAACTGTTTTATAGAACTGCGTTACTCATGTTACCGAATGTAACATACGTTGCTCTAGATAACTATTTTTCACGTGCCAACCCTGTACCTCTGTGTGCAATGATTTTGGTCACACTGCGACAAAGTTTGCACATTACACCGAGTGTAACAGGATGTTTCCATTCCATTTGTCTGTCCTATGGTAAACTGGACTTATATATACTCTTTTCTTGCTGATATTGTTACCTTGATTATTTGCTTAGTTTTAAGACATTTGGCAGTGTTAAGATACACGTAAATACTGATATTTTTGCTCTTTAAGGTCCAAAAATTCTTGTCACATAGCAACTAAGTTTGCACATTACTCTGACATGTGGACATCGTACATACTATTGAAAATTTATTATTTGCTTAGTTTTAAGCCATTTTGTCAGTATTCAGATGTACAGTATTGAGGTATTTTCTTTATAATTTTGTTTCTCGATGTAATATGTATACTAGATCACCATTGTATTTCATTGCCTGGACACACCCTCTTGTTTTATATGAAGCATTTGTACTTTATTTGCACTCTCCGGTCTTAGCTCTCATATTGTATTGGACTATGTCCTGGCTTGTGATTAGTCTGCACTGAACCTAAGAATACAAATCCTGTGGAGGTCTTGTGGAGACTTGTTTGTAATGAGTGGTTAGGTTCTTGCTATAGTGTGAATGGACATTTTTTAGAATATTCTGAGCTTGCTACCTCCTCATTACTGCCAATACCAAATTTTCTGATGACAGTGCCACTGGGACTGCAAGATTGTGCTGCACTGGTAGGTGATACTAAACACGTGTAATGTTGCTGCTAGTGGAGTGCAAGAGTGCCTTTACTGGTCAGTTCTCTCAAATACTTTTTATGTTGGTGCCAGTGGTCTGTAGATTCGCCTGCACTGGTCTGCTTTAACAAATACTTTTAATGACAGTGCCAGTGGGTATGCAATATTTTCTCATTGTGCTTTTCAAATAATATTTACACTGTTATTGTCTGTGGAACTCGAAGATTTTCCCTCAGTGTGTCATACAGTATGCCTATGCACTTAGGGTTGGCAGTTATGTACAGGTTTTACTACTCTTAGGACACTTTTTTGTGCCGCAACCTAGGGGGTGATAAACATTTCCTTGCTCTTCGAACACTACTATGTGCAGGGCAAATATGTATTCTACCAGGTCTCTGTACTAAGTCTTTAAACGTTTAATGCAGTGTGCAATGCAGTGAGGGTACCCTAATATTTCGCAAGTACTATGCTTGTAACAAAATGTTTATATGAAGCAATGATTTGCACCTATTTTCAGTTATGCAACTGTTTATGTCCAGCAATAATTTGTACTTCTTTTCTGTCATGTACAGTTGTATTATCACTTATGTACTCGCATTGTACCTTTGATTGATTCTGTAAAGCAAAATTTCCCAGTCTCAGCAATGTCACTGACATCACTTCACCTGTGAAATTTTGGTCCACCAGACCACGGGGTAATGATAGGTGACATGTATAATTTTGGTATGTGAATTTTTGGTATCTGAATCGATTGTGAGCGAGCAGCAGTGTTGTAAGCTGTATCACAGAAGTTAAGATACCGTCTTTGAGCTGCGTGAAGGCGTGAAGGCGTAATGATTAGCTCTGGTAGTGAGGGAAGGCGAAATAGAACTGTGTTAGAATTAAACTGATAATCTTAAGCAGTGTTAGTGAGGAAGCTATGGCGATATTATGGTTCAAATTAAAATTTATCTTTTGTTCAATCAACATGACTATGAAACTGATTTGTGAACGAATAAATCTAATGGAATGCCAGTAAATACAATAAAGATGTACCCTTTATTTACTATTGCTGCGCCATCGAACGAATTTGGTTATAGTTCTGAAAGTTGATGGATTTGAGAGACAGTAAACTGTATTGTTTGAATGTTGAAAAGCTCACTAAATCTAAAATATGCATGTTCGATTTGCAATTAACAGACGACTCACTGCACCTGTCGAGTGTCTCTGTAGATGCAGTAATTTACAGCTTGAATACAGTGGCACGTAAGACAGAGCAGTACTGCAAAGCGTTATTCAGATTTGCGCAGATTAGAGGTAAGGCGGAAATATTTTAATTGTTTTAGTTATTCAGTCATTGGGAACTTACGTTCTTGAGGAACAGTTTTCGTGATCAAATTTTGCAAAATCAATTACTCTAGGTTTCATGTCGAAGTTAATTATACAGGCAGTTTATACTGTTCAAAATTCTTGCAATCAGATTACTCACTGTTACAGTATGAAAGACCTTCCATTCAATTATGACAATTAATTACTATTACAGTGCAGCTTATATTTTTATTTATTTAGATAACTTTCAACACATATTTTCGAAACCATTATCATACTGCAAGAGCTTTGAGTGATGTGTATGGCATGGGATCATAATTTTTTAAGTATGTTCAAGGTAGATGACACTACAGAAACGAGCAGAGAGCATTTTTTAGAGGTTTTGAGATTAATGAAGGAAGCTATGACGATTTTGAGATTTGATTGATGTGTTATGATGATATTATTATGACCACAATGTGTATTATGATGTTGTAATATGGTTATGATCCATAAGGTGATGCTATATGAGGAATATGATTATGCTACAAGTTTATTATGATGAAATATTGAAGAAGTATCGACGAATATTTATATGTGTAATAAGGCAATGAATAATGAGTAGGGGCTAGGGAGTCTGGTTTGTGGAAAAGAATGTTGGAAACCATGAATTGTACTTCAATAGTTATGAAAAGTTAGTATATATGTGAATGTGAGTACCAGAATGCCGACGGAAATTTCTGGACATTGTTATTAATGAGATTTCGTTTCTATACACTTTTCCTGTAATTTTTCAACTTGTGAAATCTTATTATTTGTATGAAACTAACATTGTAGCTGACACTGCTGTCATAAATATTTTGGTAAAGAGTATATATGACCTTGATGTAATGCTCTGCTTTGCTGGGCTGCACCCTAATCGCCTTGAAATGAACCCATTGTTGTGTTGCCTTCAACACTACTGGTGCCGCTTCAGCTGCTTTGAAGCTCGCTGAACTCCCACAAGCGCTCGCATAGATGTAGAAAAGAGGGGCCATTGTCTTCACTATTGACATTTCTTTGCAGAACACACCACAAACATGACATACACAACTACTTGTAAAGATATAATTACTCTTAGGAGTTTGAACTTTATGCTACTTACTGAAATGCATATGAATTGATGAGAAATATTCTTAGATTTACACACCTGATTATGACAAGTATTTCTCTACCAGAGTTGAGGAAATTTCTACTAACTTATGAAATGCTACATGACTACTGAATGACTTTTTTATGCTTTACATTGTAGATATTTGCTTATTTTATTTGATATCTGGTTTCTGGATGCGTAGCAGCATTGGTTTTATAAAATAAAACGTAATACGTATGCCAATGCGAACACTTTCTGTCAAGCGATCCATTAAACAGTAATTTTATGATCCACATTATTAAAAAAAGAGCACTTGGATTGGAAATAACAATAACGAGGAGAAGGATCTAGTAACAGGCACTGCATACTCAATTTTCTTATCAAGAACTTGGTAATTTGTTTTGATAGAATAAGTTGTTATGGTGCACCACTTTAGTGTTCAGATGTGACATAGAACCATTGTATATCACATGGGAGATAGTACAGATCATGTTCCTTGTGCTGGCGCTTTGCATAGTTTTGATGATACATACATGGTATTGTAAGCTTACACATATATTTCTCTTATCTGCTTTGCTGTCCTTGCAGTAATATTTTTTTCTGCTTGTGTTTTGTCATATTTAGGTACAAATTATTGCATTTTCTACTGCTATTTTATTTGCCTTGTATTACTGCGCTAAGCTAGTTTTACCACTGATTTATTCTTCTTAGTTGTTGCATTTTGCCTTATATTAGATGAAACATTGCATTTGCTTTACCAGTTTGCATTTTTGTCATTCTTGTTTGTGTTAAATTTTTTGTGCTACTGCATTGCCTCATTCTCTGGTTTATGTATCTGAGTTCAGTAGATTTAAGGTAGATTAAGAGTGTGTCTGCTATATAAGAAAATAAGTTGTGATGAGTTGGGAAGAAATGCACTGAGAAGCTACAAGGCGATGTCTGGCCAAAGAGTATTGTATAATGAGGAACAAATATTTTGAAACAGGAAATGAACAGATATAAGTAGGGTATAATGACAACGTGTTTAGGTAGGATTTTTGTGGAAACAAATGTTGAAGTAAGAGAGGTCTGCAAGTGTTAAATGAAGTTTTGATCGGAAATGAAGTAGTTTTGGTTGAAGATAAAGGAGGTATGAGCATGATGGATATTACTGAAAAGAGAAATATGAGACAGAGGTATAAAATACACGCAACAAGTATTGCAGTGCCAAATGTTACAATAACACTTACACTTTGACACATTTACACTTGAATACGGATGCTGCCCTTTCCTTTTGTGTTATTCTGATATGTTTATGTGTACTGTTGTGTCTCTGTGTTCTTTCTGTCTCTTTGCGTTATGTGATAACATAAATTTGATGTAATTTTTTCCTTCTAATACTAGGTTGCATTCAATGTGATGAGGAATATTGTTATCCTCAGACCTATTCTCTGTCTTTGTACCGTGTTCTTTACTTTAGGAAGATGTTCAGACATTATTTATTTTGTTTCGTTTTCCTCAAATATTCATGTGTCAAGTTACTGTTTCTACTGATATTCTCATTTTTCATTTATTTACTTATGTCATAATTCCTCTAATACTCATGTACATTATTATTTCGGTTCTTTTTGTAAAGCCTGTATTACTACAAATGTTATTTGTATTATCCTGTTCTTTACTATAATGATGTTTTCTTTAGATTTGTAATTGTATTATTATGCTTTAAAATTGTAGTTGGATATACGAGTGGATAGGGAAGTGTGTGGACATGATATTCTTACTGGAGACTCTGTGTTGGTAGGACGTGCATTGTACAGTGATATGAAATGATGTGTTTATAAGAAAACACGCAAGGAAATGTATGATGATGGACTTTTGGTTGGTAATGTTTGGCCAGTAGAATTATTATTAACTACATAATTTTTGGAACTGGATGTCAGATGAGAAAAGTAAAATGTTATAAATACATTGTTTGCTCTTCAACAAAATCTTTCTTTCGCTAATCATATGCCTCCTAGTAGTTAGAGTCTACAGTAGTAACAATCTTTTTTTTAGCTGGCTGTAGTTCCTACTTGCTGTAATTGCTGTAGTTCGTGTTATGAAGATGTTCTGCAAGGTAAGTGACTCACGAAAAAGAATGTTGTTTGCACTGTTGGGATGCGTGATTGAATTGAGTTTAGACAATTAATAAGAGTCGGAGGGAGTTTCGTACTTCTTTAATTTCATATTTTTAGGATTGGTATCATTGTTAGGATTTCCTGCAATTCAGCGCCATTCTTTTGTGTTAGTTGTTTGAAGTCACGTTGTCAATGTATAGGAGTCAGATTACGTCGGGCTTCTATATTGTGGGCGATAAATGAATAGGTTAAGTTTGAGTTGTCTTTGCCAGGGAAAATTCTGTAGGTCAGTGTTTAACAAATGTGTGGAAGTGAAACATGGACGATAAACAGTTTAGACAAGAAGAGAACAGAAGCTTTTCAAACGTGGTGCTACAGAAAAATGTTGAATATTAGATGGGAGGACCGCGTAAATAACGAGGAGGTACTGAAAAGAATTGCGAAGAAGAGAAATTTGTGGTACAATCTGATTAGAAGAAGAGATCAGCTTTTATGACATATTCTGAGGCATCAAGGGATCACCAATCACCAGTTTGGTACTGAAGGGAAGCGTTGGGAGGGGGGGTGGGTTAAAATCATAGAGGTAGATAAGTAGATGAATACAGTAAACAGATTCACAAGGAGTAGGTTGCATTAGGTATTGGGATATGAAAAAGCTTGCAGATGATAGAGTAGCATGAAGAGCTGCATCAAACCAGTCTCTCGACAACAACAACAAAACCAATATCGGACTAATCTAATCTGGGATTGCTCTGTCGAATGTATGCGTAAATTTCCGGTTTAAAATTAATTTTGTTTGCAACAGGAAAGTGACTGGCGCTTTCTCTTGGCACTGGGATCCGCATGAAAAACGTGATGAGCAGAATCTACCTGAGCTGATACCAGCTACACAATGCATCAACTAAGTTCTAATATCTGCCAAAACACAAGAGAAAATGCTCCTGACGACTGTTAGATGGAACGTCCTGTATAGCTGCGACAAAGCTGAGTCACTGCAGTAGAGACGTTTGGCTGTCGTGGATGTGTGAAGTTGCCGTCCGCAGTCAGCTACTACTGTCAGGTATCTCCAGATTCCAACTGCATTACAGACAAGATGTGCACCCCCTCCGGCCTATCGCGACTGTTTCTGGACTTTGTTCCCGGACAAACGACATCTGCCCATGACGACCGTAACTAGGTCATGACCTGCACTCTGCCTCGAGAGTCGCCAGTTGTGCTGTGAAATCAAGAATGTACAGAAGAAGGAATTCTTTCAATTAGACTTTGCCACTGTTTCTATGTTTCGATACAGTGTATCGATACCTGGAACTGTTTCAGTGTTTCGGAACGGCTATGGTTCACTGTTTCAAAACAGTGGTGTTTCATTCCGCCCTTGTCTCGGATCTCGAGCCAGACACAGAAACTGTATCGCTGTTTCAAAATAAGACTGTTTCAGTCCACCTGCGCCTGGAACGGACTAATTGTATCGAAATAGTGACGTTTCATTCCGCTCTGTGTCGGACGAGATTTGGGCTCGGCACAGGTACTGAAACACAACATACCACTTCATGAAACACTTTCAAGAGTGTCGAAATCTTTTGACAAGCAATAGCATGAAGCTCAAGATATCCGAAAATAATGCTTCTTACCTAGCTGACTGTCCTATGCCGAAATGGCGTAACATCTGCTTTATACACACTAACCAAACAATAAAACAACGCATACTACTCGCATTCAAAATAATAAATATGTGAAAATCATTCAGTTAAATTACACTTTTTTTAAAACATACGCTTCTCTGTTCATGTACAGTAATCATATTAAGAAACGCAAGTAAGACTGCAACATTTTAAATAAAAAAAGGCGTAGAGTGACAGTTATTAGACATGTACATAAATTTGATGTAGGTATAATTGCAAGCAATCTGTTTGACATATCACTGATAGTGTAATGGTGAACGGGAAGCATCGTAAATTCATAGTAACGGTTCGAAACACCTTGAAACAAAATTTTTTTCTGTTATATTTTGTTATTTATTCGAATTATTTGACGTTATTTGTGAGTCTATAGTCACTGTGTCTATTATCCACAATGATTCCCTTAGTGTGCATGGAAATTAGCAGGATGGGTATATGAGCCATACTAATGGAAAGTGGGAATCCCAGTAGCATATCTGTTGTTTCTGCAGTTTGCTCCCACCTCCAGTTCCGTTCGTGGTGGTTCTTCTGTCTTAGGCTATGGCTGTCCTCAGCCAATTGAAAAGTATGAAAGTCACACGAGACGAAAGCAGTGCATTTGCTGCAGGAAATACGAAACTGCCAAGACGCCTAAGTGATAGTTTCATACTTTCTGCGATATGATTAGCGCTCTCGCTCCTCATTTGTGTTTATATGGACATACTTATACAGTAGACAGTCAAGATGATAAAATGTGTAGGTTTATTAGATTACAAAACGAACTGTTTCACTGTTTCGAAACACCGTATCGAAACATTACATTGTACTGTTTCATTTGTTTCGAAACATTTACGTGTTTCAGTTTGCCCCTCTCTACTTTCAATTAACCAAAAATAGTTCCCTTTAGATGCTCGCAACCTCAGTCATTGTTACAAGGCCTTCGACGACTCCTCTATACTTTTCTTCTGTGAACATTGGACAGAGCCCTCGAGGAATGCTTGAGTGATATGGCAGTCGTGTAACTAGTTACAACAGCAGTAAGATAACTGAGCCAAAAATCACAGTCCTGTCATCAGGAGAAGGAGTGCCACTGTACGAAATGCAAGAAAATGTGTAATCCAGGTACGGTTCACGTATTTACCTCTGCACCTGACGCTCACCAGTCCATTCTCTGCTGCTGGAGCCATTAGAAAACTAGCTCCTGAATCCGTTCATAGTTTTGTAATGTGTACAACAGTCCGTTAATGGAAAATGTCGCCAAACTGTTACAGAAACGAAACGTTGTATATTAAATGGTGCAAAGCTCTCTATCAGTTGTAATTGACAATCAACGAGGCAGCTTCAATATTCTGCCAGTGCTGCGTTCCGGAGAGTTGCGCCTTCTCCTTATTTCACACCATCTACAACGTCATGGCAGTGACTTTCGAAATCGGTTATAATCCTGCGCATGATTTGTACGAGAACAGCAATGCCATGGAGAGCTCAATGCAAGAGGTTGTTCACGAATGAAATATCATCTACAAACCATGTCTTGTTGCAACCCTATGTTCACTAAAGTACGAGCAGACCTTCGCGGCTCGCCATCTTACTTACAACTATTCATGACGTCACCTTTCCGGCTTAGACCTTCTTTAATATGTGACTTGTAAGTACTGCATCTTTTTCCAGTCAGTACAAACTTTAATTTTATTAATGTATTATATACCTAATATGTTTTAGAACAGTTAGTCTAATTCTGAAGGCGACGCTCATAGTAGTGTCGAAACCAGGTCAATTTGGACTTAATATTTGTGACCGAGGGCTTATTTGTTCCAATATAATTCTGACACTGTCACTGAACCTTAGCAGCTATGTTCAAAGTTTCTGAGAACGAAATTTTATAAGAATACAACAAATCATTTGTTTTCTGAAGCTTTGATTCAAAATGAAAACAAGCGCGCACACACACACACACACACACACACACACACACACTGATATATGTATCCCAGGTTCGACCTCTCTTGGTTTCATTTGCTCATTGACTTGGTTTCTACGCCACCTGCTTCATCAGCTATTTCGTTAACATTATTAATTGAAGTCTCGCGTAGCGCTATGGAAGGAAAAAAAAAAGACTTTTGTAAACGTTATGCACAACACAATTACGTTTACAATTCGATCTAAACGTAACCGTCACGAACACAATAGTTTAGCAGTAAGAAAACAAGTAAAAGAAAACGATATAATTCTTAAGTTTAGTGTTGTTAAAATTCAGGATACTGTGTGGTAAAACGTTCACAAACATCAATTTTGGAATTTTCAAGTTCCTGACTACGAGGATGCCGTTACAACAGCCCATAAAACGAAGACCAAGAAATGTCGAATATGCGAAATAATTCATGTTCACCTTAATTTTTGTACAGTGGTAGAAGGAAGTCCCATGAACAAAATATTGAAAATATTCACCGGTGGGGAATGAGTCTGGGATTGCGGTGCGTCTGAAGACCAGTTCTACACGTTTTTCTCGAATAAATCGAAAAATGCGGCATCTAGCGAATATGTATCGCAGTACATAATTAAGCTACATTAAATTCCCTACACAAAAGTCGCTATACGTTTTTGTTTAAGGGCAATAACTTGCGCTCCGATAGAGAGAGAGAGAGAGAAAAAATATATCGAAAAGCTTGCGCACCACGCTTGCGTTTTAGGGTAGATGTGGTACATTCCCGACTGGGATCGCCAAATTATCTTATATCAAACTGTTCATCTCCACTTCCTCTAGGCCACTACTGTACACTGTAAGTAATTACCGTTTACAGCGAGTATATATATGGCCATACTGGCCGGCCGCTGTGGCCAAGCGTTTCTAGACGCTTCACTCTAGAACCGCGCGACCGCTACGGTCGCAGGTTGGAATCCTGCCTCGGGCATGGATGTGTGTGATGTTCTTCAGTTAATTAGGTTTAAATAGTTCTAAGTTCTAGGGCATTGATGACCTCAGATGTTAAGTCCCATGGTGCTCAGAGCAATTAGAACCATTTGGCCATACTGGTACCTGCTTTGTACAGTTGCACTTAGAAGTTATTCATTTGAATATCCACGCGTACAGTACACTGCATGACAGTTGGACGTGTGTTGCATGCCGCCTTCTTGGTGATGGAATTTTAATGACCAGAAGTGTAATTACTGGGTGACAATTATTGAACTATATGGAAAAGAAAAGTAAATTACTTACAAACTACGGCGTGCATACACTTTATTCAACATGTAAACCTCGCTACAAACATTCGGATGTAGGCTATGACATGTGCGATATTCCTGCCGTAGTTGGTGATGATGTGGAGCATATGGCTGGCGGAATTCTGCATGACCCGCTGAAGTGTCGGAACATCGTCGCTGTGATGACCTCCTGAACGGATGTTTTCAGCTCAGCAACGGCTTTGGTGTTATTGCTGTACACCTTAATATAGCCCCATAAGAAGGAAACGCATGTGTTCGGATCCGGAGAATATGGCGGAAAATCGAAGCCCACGCCAGTGGCCTCTGGGTACCTCAGAGCCAGATTGCGATCTCCAAAGGGCTCCTCCAGGACATCAAACGCTCTCCTGCTTCGATGGGGTGGAGCTCCGACTTGCATGAACCACATGTTGTGGAAATCAGCGTCACATTGGATAGTAGGGATGAAAGTATCGTCCAAAACCTTCACGTACCGTTCGGTGGACACTGTACCATCAAGGAATATCGCACCGATTGTTCCGTGACTGGACATGACATACCTCACAGTCACCTGTTGGGGCTGAAGAGACTTCTCGATCGCGAAACGTGGATTCTCAGTCCCCCAAATGCACTAATTTTGCTTATTCACGGACCCATCCAAATGAACGTGGGCTTCGTACCTAGACCAAACCACAATGCACATACTAATTCCATTCTGGCCTGCGGCCAACGATGCAGTTTGAAATGTGCTAACGCAAACCTTTTAGAAGGTATGACGATCTTATTTCATACAGTTCAATTATTTTCACCCTGTAAGTGTTAATTAAAAATCCGTACATAAGTTTCAAGCATTCTTTCGTTTTCACCATAATAACATAATAAATAAAGGAATAAATTAATATCGACTCTTTGCACAGAGCGTGAGGTAGGATCTATCGGAAACAGCGTGTTGTCTGAATTTTTTTCCGTACTTCTGCAAGTCATGCTTCTGAACTACAAGTAGAGGAAAATAAATTGTTCAACCATATGTAGGTGAATTGCCAGCGTTTGATTCTTCGCTTCTCTCATGTGAGCTACTTCGCCTCTGTAGCTTACCGCAGGCACGTATCCTGTTATTTGTTCTGGGCAGCGGTGTTTCCTCGCAGTGTTCAGTGTTCGTAACTTCCGTCACCCAGGCCAGCTCGTACCCACACGGTGTGTTGAGGTGCGGCGCGCCACGGTTCTGTAACTTCGGCGCTGTCGCGTCAACCCTAAAGATCCGCTAAATGAGCGCCTCTGGTTGCTGCGGGGAACGACTGACGACGGCGGTGCGGCGGCACGTGATGGGGAATAACGTTGCTGAGCGATGGTCTGCACGTGCCGACCTCAATGCGACGAGGGAGCGCTTCGCGGAATATCGTCCGTGGTACTGAAGCCGGCAGCTGCTCCTAGCTGGGACTGGAAATGGCTCCCCAGGGAGTCACCGCTGCGACCTGTCCCCTTTCTTCTCTTTCCTCTTCTTTCTTTTCTCGTGTCCCCTCCCATTCCTCTCGAATATTGTGAGATAAATTGTCAGTGCTGTGAAATTCCCTACATGTGTAATGTTACCCTGACCTACAAAACTACTTAAGGGGCTCCGGAAAGGCTCAAAATCATGAAAAGTTCAATTTTTACTTTTTTGCGTTTTCTGAATCTGCAGACTATTACCTTTTAATAGATATATAATTTATTCAATTCCGAAGACTACAACTATTTTTAAATTTTTTTTGAAATGTGTTCTACATGGGCGTTACCCACTGTGGAGCTGATAAACTGCTGTCAAATGGTGTTATTATTAACGTCCGTGTTCATCAGGTACATTTTAGTGATGTGAGATAAAGTATGTGTTGTGGCTAACCTGTGATGGTTCAATATATATCGCTGGTGTGATTGTCGATTGTTTCATGTTTATGTACTCTGTCGTTATCTCGAAAATATTCGTAATTAATTCTGTTTCTTGAGTCTCTGTTTTGTTCAAGTATAATAATGAGTAAAAGTAAAGCTGCTGTTGCGACTTTCAATGATGGCAACATTGTAAGGTGCAAGGTATTTAGAAATATGGGAATGAAGATAGGTTCTAACATGGTACGAGCGATGCTTGCTTTAGACAAGGAACGCCTTCGGGCTGCAGACAGGGCTGTAAAGAGTCTAGAAATACAAGCAAGAGTAAACAGGAGGAGGAACAAGAGGAAGCTGGAGGAGGAGTTTGCAGAGGATGAAGATAATCCATCCTATGGACTTGGAATGAACTAAATAGTTAATCCAATCTTTGTCGCTCGATTCCCAAAACTTTTATTTCCTCATACTAATTACATGTTTTCTAAGGATCTTCCAAACATATTTGTTTCAAACTTCCAGTAAATGTTACACAGTACCTTCTGCATAATTTAACACAGCCTTTTTCCAAAAAAATTGTATATTTTTGAATATATAAATAAAAAATTGCAAAAAAAATGTTGTGAATTTTCATTACAATTGAAAAAAAAATCATCTTTAATAACTGAACTAAAATTTTGGAAATCTGTGTGTTAAGTTGTAGCCCATATCCCAATAAATAATCTGTAAAAAGTTCAACTTCCTACCTCAAATACTCTGTGAGGAAAGATGTAATTTATAAGCGTTATTTTAACATTGCAAGTATAGGGCGTTCCGGAGCTCCTTAAGTGAGATGCATCTTTAATATCCAAGCTACAAATTAGCTGGCACAACTTCAATGGGTCTTGCAAATTGTTAATGACCCTAGCTACATATTTTGATGGGGAGGTTTGCACAGATAAATTATTTTATATGTATGTTAGTTGTTTAACACAAATAATTTCTTGATTAACACGGAAATTTATTCAATGAGAACATAATTTTCTCACAGACCTCTTGAATGGCATGTGAAATGCTTTACAAATTCCTCATGCAAACCCTAACTAATACAGCACTACTTCAATTTACAAGAAAATGCCCCTGTGACGCTAATGGCGGTCTGAAATTTACTCTCGAATCTTGCTAAACTTATTAGAACAATGACTGTTCACCAGATACTAACTGAAAAACTCGTACATTCGGCACAGCAAATCTAGGACTCAAACAGTTGATTGCACTGATTTCGCAAGTACGGAGCAAGAAACTACCCTATCATGCTGGTGCTGCAAATTATACTCACCTTAATTCGCCACGGACAGGCGTCCAGAACGTTGCCATTATGCGAATGGTTCTGCGGTCATATGGGTCATATGACCATCGCGACAGCTGCGGGCCACGCTCATCCGCTGAGATGCGCGTTTCTGTTCATCTCCAAAAGAACGTGGCTAATATGCTCATGATGCACACAGTTCTACATTTCAGCAGAAACAGTAAAACTGCACTCATCAGTGCGTCTAGCCACGGGCTCTTGTCTGCTCTTACTCATATCTAGCCATCAACAATATAACATTTCTACAGAATCTTATACCCAGCTATATCTTCCCGCCAAACCATACATTCCGGCCAGTAGCGAAAAAGGCACACGCAGCTGCCCAATTGTGGAGCTCCTTCAAACACAAAAAATCCCACCAAGACAGAGTATCGCTATAAAATGCCAATCATATTTCACAATCCCATTTCAGCTCAGTGTCCATGACGTCAATGACCAGCTTACCAACGGTGAGTTTTCATGCCCACAAGCACCCTCGCACGAGAGGTCCTCTCCGAAATTGGAAAACTGCTCACGAGGCTAGGCCATTATTTTCAGCAAGCCATTTTCTTTCGAAAATCTGTAAGATGCTTATCTTCAAAAGTCCCTCTGAAAAACTTGAGAAAGTGCTACTCTCCAGCTGCTACAGTCGCCTCCAACCCTCAGTTCAGCCACTGGCGAGACACTTGTTGTAAATCAGACAATGGTCTATTGCCCCGCTCGGCTGGCCCTGGTGTCACAACACCTGCGGAGACAATCACCTGACCCTCTTAACTGGACTGACTGCAAAGAGGCCTCTTCCGCGCTTCATTCACGGCCTGGCCTGTTCCAAATCCAATACAATGTGTCTGTCCATGCACACAGGATCATCCAGAAAACATGACAGATTGCATCGTCTTAAATAAAAGTAAATAACGTTATAAAGAGCTCACTGTGAACAGTTACTGTGCTCCAACACACATTAATAACATTGCTATTGGATTCCACTCTGTTATCACCCTAAAGTCACTGAAGCGCCCTCAAATCGAACGAAAAATGCACGCGATACAGCGTGCCGCATTTCGGTCCCTTATTATATCTTACTAACTAGATTTCTACACTACATCTACATACACACTCCACCACACGGTGCATGGCGGACGTTACTTTGTACCACTGCTTGTAAGAAATTTAGTGACACGCTTCTTAATTGCTTCGATGTCTTCCTGTAATCTGACCTGGAGGGTGTCCCAAACACTTTTGGAATACTTAAGAATGCGTCGATCTAGTATTTTATGAGTGATTTTCTTTACAGCTAAGCTACAGTTTCCTCAAATTCTCCAAAAAAATCGATGTCATTCGTTCACTTTCTTTACTACCTATTTTACGTTTTAATTCCGTTTCATATCTCCTTGCAGCGTTACACGTACATATTTAATCGACTTGACTGTGTTAAGGAGCCCACTACTAATCTGTATTTACGTAGAACATTATGGTAGAGTTTATTTTAGTCATCCGCTTTAGCTTATATTATTTTAGATTTAGAGATAGCTACCATTCATCATACCAACTAGGAATTTTGTTCAAGTCACCTTATATCCTCTTATAGTCACTTAACAACGACGTCTTCGTGTAAACCACAGCGTGATCAGCAATCAGCCACAGACTGCTGGCCTCCCTGTCCCCTACAAGAGTGACTATAAGAGGATATAAGGTGACTTGGACAAAATTCCTAGTTGGTATGATGAATGGTAGCTAGCTCTAAATCTAAAATAATATAAGCTAAAGTGGATGACTAAAATAAACTCTACCATAATGTTCTAAATACAGATTTGTAGTGGGCTCCTCAACACAGTCAAGTCGATTAAATGTGTACGTGTAACGCTGCAAGGAGATATGAAGCGGAATTAGAACGTAAAATAGGTAGTAGAGAAAGTGAACGAATGACATCGTCTTTATTTGGAGAATTTGAGGAAACTGTAGCTTAGCTGTAAAGGAAATCATTTATGTAAACAGAAAATAACAGCTGTCCTGTCGTAGTTCACTAGGCACTACTGGCGATACCCCTGTCTTTGATGACGACAGCGTACTGCGTTATGACACTTAAGAAACCTTTGATCCATTCATATCCAACAACCTACTCCGTACGCTCGTACTTTCATTAACAATCTACAGCTGAGCGCCATGTCGAACGCTTCGGATATCTAGTAATATGGAAAGTGTAACTCTTCAGGCTTTCCCGGCGATCTAATGACATCTTGTGTTGTCGGGTGTTCTGCCGGATATCAGCGTCGTACTTGCACGATATTTCGGTCACGTAGCTCGTGACCTTCATCAGGTGCGTCGTGCAAGTACGACGCTGATATCCGGCAGAACACCCGACAACCCAAGACGTCAATATGGAAAGTACCTGTTGCCGTTTGTCCATCGATTGGAGTAGAAGTAGAATGAGCAAGTTGAGCTTCACATGAAAGATGCATTCTAAATCCGGTCAGAAGCGTCTGCCGCAAACCAGTGTTAAGGATATTGATCGCAGTTTTCTGGCCCTGTTCTTTCACCCTTCACGTCTTACAAGAGACATGGCCGCCTTCTTCCAGTCGCTTCGGACTTCATGCTAGGCAGGGGACATGTCACAAATGCCGGACAAGTAAGGGACATATGCCGAAGAGTAATCTTTGCAACACAAAGCCATTACCAAATCTGATGAGTTTACTATGCTCCTTTATTATTATTGATATTATTATTATTGCCAGTTACTGCAAAAGCAAATATGTGTATTAAAAACGGATTTTATGTTACTTCAAAACATGAAGTATGACAATCACTAATGAAACGAAGCTAGAAATACGTGGTTTAGTAAGGACAGAACCGTTTACGCACAATGTCACTCGAAAAACTACAAAGCAACGGTTGCACTTTGCGTCAACCAGGAATTTCAAAGTACAATGTGTAAGTAGGCTGTTTAGGTTTTTACGTTGGTAACTCCACGGAGCGCTCTGTATGAAAATCACTGGCTGTGCTGTGTACAGTCTGTGGCTGGTTGGCATTGTTGCAATATTTGCTATTGTAGTGTTAGGCAGTTGGATCTGAACAGCGCATAGCGTTGCGCAGTTGGAGGTGAGCCGCCAGCAGTGGTGGATGTGGGGAGAGAGATGGCGGTGTTTTGAGAGCGGACGATATATATATATATATATATATATATATATATATATATATATACTCCTGGAAATTGAAATAAGAACACCGTGAATTCATTGTCCCAGGAAGGGGAAACTTTATTGACACATTCCTGGGGTCAGATACATCACATGATCACACTGACAGAACCACTGGCACATAGACACAGGCAACAGAGCATGCAAAATGTCGGCACTAGTACAGTGTATATCCACCTTTCGCAGCAATGCAGGCTGCTATTCTCCCATGGAGACGATCGTAGAGATGCTGGATGTAGTCCTGTGGAACGGCTTGCCATGCCATTTCCACCTGGCGCCTCAGTTGGACCAGCGTTCGTGCTGGACGTGCAGACCGCGTGAGACGACGCTTCATCCAGTCCCAAACATGCTCAATGGGGGACAGATCCGGAGATCTTGCTGGCCAGGGTAGTTGACTTACACCTTGTAGAGCACGTTGGGTGGCACGGGATACATGCGGACGTGCATTGTCCTGTTGGAACAGCAAGTTCCCTTGCCGGTCTAGGAATGGTAGAACGATGGGTTCGATGACGGTTTGGATGTACCGTGCACTATTCAGTGTCCCCTCGACGATCACCAGTGGTGTACGGCCAGTGTAGGAGATCGCTCCCCACACCATGATGCCGGGTGTTGGCCGTGTGTGCCTCGGTCGTATGCAGTCCTGATTGTGGCGCTCACCTGCACGGCGCCAAACACGCATACGACCATCATTGGCACCAAGGCAGAAGCGACTCTCATCGCTGAAAACGACACGTCTCCATTCGTCCCTCCATTCACGCCTGTCGCGACACCACTGGAGGCGGGCTGCACGATGTTGGGGCGTGAGCGGAAGACGGGACCGTAGCCCAGCTTCATGGAGACGGTTGCGAATGGTCCTCGCCGATACCCCAGGAGCAACAGTGTCCCTAATTTGCTGGGAAGTGGCGGTGCGGTCCCCTACGGCACTGCGTAGGATCCTACGGTCTTGGCGTGCATCCGTGCGTCGCTGCGGTCCGGTCCCAGGTCGACGGGCACGTGCACCTTCCGCCGACCACTGGCGACAACATCGATGTACTGTGGAGACCTCACGCCCCACGTGTTGAGCAATTCGGCGGTACGTCCACCCGGCCTCCCGCATGCCCACTATACGCCCTCGCTCAAAGTCCGTCAACTGCACATACGGTTCACGTCCACGCTGTCGCGGCATGCTACCAGTGTTAAAGACTGCGATGGAGCTCCGTATGCCACGGCAAACTGGCTGACACTGACGGCGGCGGTGCACAAATGCTGCGCAGCTAGCGCCATTCGACGGCCAACACCGCGGTTCCTGGTGTGTCCGCTGTGCCGTGCGTGTGATCATTGCTTGTACAGCCCTCTCGCAGTGTCCGGAGCAAGTATGGTGGGTCTGACACACCGGTGTCAATGTGTTCTTTTTTCCATTTCCAGGAGTGTATATATATGATGACTTTTCAACATTATTAAGGTAAATACATTGTCTGTTCTCTATCAAAATCTTTCATTTGCTAACTATGCCTATCAGTAGTCAGTGCCTTCAGTAGTTAGAATTTTTAATTTAGTTGGCAGTATCGGCGCTCCCTGTATTGCAGTAGTTAGAGTAACGAAGATTTTTGTGAGGTAAGTGATTCATGAAAGGTATAGGTTTTTGTTAGTCAGGGCCATTCTTTTGTAGGGATTATTCAAAGTCAGATTGCGTTGCGCTAAAAATATTGTGTGTCAGTTTAGTGTTGATCAGAATAAGTAAAGAGAGAAATGTCTGAGTACGTTCAGTTCTGCTCAGCTGTTTGAAAATCAAATAACGTATGGGGTTTACCAACACAGTAATTCATAAATTTTTCTAAGGGGATGTTTCAAATGGGCTAGCACTACCTCGTTACTTTACCTAATGTGTTTGTTTGTGGAGGAAACTATGAAAGGGGTAGGGGAAGGGCGACATGGGGGAGATGGAATGTGGAATAAATTGCCCGACACATAATTTTACGAAGTTTAGAACCGACCACACAAATTTTTCACTGTACTGACTATAAAATTTGAAGTCCAAGCGATCACTGGAAATGATTATCGTATGTGAAAAATGTGAATGTAGAGTTTTCGAAAGATTTCCCTGATGAATTGTTCTCCTGTCACCAGCTGAGTAAAATATTCTGTGTTTGGCGACGTTTCAGCAAGTTTCTTACTTGCCATCTTCTGACATTAATGTGTTTGGTCATCAGAATGCGTGAACACTACGATTACTTTATTACATCCGCTGTGACATAGCCCTTGTTTGGAATAGGCAGTAGTCTACGTCATATGTCTGATCCTATAATTTCGGACCATACTACGAGATTAGAGGGAGATTTAGTTAGCCGAATCTCCAACATAAATTTCCTCAGTTAGCCAAAACTGCCGAAATCTTTATTCTTAAGCGTGCAACGGTCGGGATGTAACGTCACCCGACTACTGCAAAGATCAAGTAGCCTCACTGAAGTGTGTTATGGAGTTTGTACGCAGAAGAGTAGCAGCTGTTGCTTTACGTAGCACTAAGGCCGACAAAATTTCTTATTTGAGTCCTTCTTTTTTGTTAGAGTTGTTTTTGTGTGTCTGAATCTCCACGGTCTACCTATAAAAGCACAGCAATTATTCGATCTTGATGAAACTGTGGTATGAATGAACATAATTCGGTGGTCCTCTGCTCCCATTGCTTGATCTGACCCCTCTGATTTATCGGTGTTAGCTAGATGACTACTAAGTTTACGAGATTCACGACACACGTGAAAACGATGCAACTACGCATGAAGGTGTGCTAGTCTACCATATTTTGAAAAAGTTGATATAAACAGGCCTTGTTGCTTTGTGATTTTTCGAGAGTACATAGTACGTAAATATTTCTGTCCTTTTATACCCAACTGTTTCCAACTCCGTGCTGCATTCCACACTTATATATTGTCTTTCAGCTTCTAAAGTAAGAATATAACTGCTATTCCTTCTTAATGTACTTCTCTACTGTTCTAATTGTTAGCAATACTAGAGATCTAGAGGAAGAATGATGCAAAGACAAACGCAGCTATTTGTTAATATTATCAAATGGTTCAAATGGCTCTGAGCACTATGGGACTTAATATCTGTGGTCATCAGTCCCCTAGAACTTAGAACTACTTAAACCTAACTAACCTAAGGACATCACACACATCCATGCCCGAGGCAGGATTCGAACCTGCGACCGTAGCAGTCGCGCGGTTCCGGACTGAGCGCCTAGAACCGCTAGATAATATAATCAGATACAAATTTAGTGACGACGAGAAAATTAGTCTCACTCCAAAACATCTGTAACAGCTTGCAGTTTATTTTCACAGTACTCGAAACAAATGGAATTTATCCAGGTGGAACAGGTAAACAGTTATAGAAACTGTTTTACTATCACCTAGGCTGACAATACTTCACACCGGCTTGCTGGTACAGAGTACAGATCGCTGCTTTACAATAACAGTGAAACGTTAGTCACAGAGTAGTTTTTATGAAATGACGGGCGAGTACTGTGGAAACATGTATACTGGGTGGTTAGTTAGAGCTGTGGCTGCGGGTTCATCGGACCATGTGAGAACCTGGAAGCAAGGAAGGGCAAGACCAGTGGGTGCCGAACATCGTTCAATATGAAGTCTTACAACAATGTCAACTCACCATCGGTTCAAAGTAGCCCAAAATGCACATTACAAATGCGCAGACGGTGAACAAATAGTAGATCGCCTGCTATGTACATGTCGTGTGGTTCATAATGCGACACGCACTGATGAACAGTGTAATCGAAAAGGGAGACCGCTGGCCAGTTTTAGTAAAGCAATACCGTACTAATTATTGGAAGTTTTGTTATATTATAAACTTACTCAACACACAAATCATTACATTACTGGTCGAGAACAGAAAATGTCTAAAAAAATACATGGTCATAGCTCAAACCTCTTGTGACAAACACACATAATCTTCATCTATGACTATGTGATTACTCTGAAATTCATACGTAAGTGCCTGGCAGAAGGTCCGTCAATACTATCTGGTAACGATCACAAACCGCGCATCAACAGTGCAGAAGAGGACGGACATGCGTAGTGTGGTCAGTCTCTCTGGTATATCTGTTCCATCTTCTAAGCATTCTGGCAATAAAACGCAGTCCTTGGTTCGCCTTCTTCGCAAAATTTTCTGTGTCGTCATACCAGTTTAAGTGGTACGTTATTGTAAGCCCCAGGTATTTAATTTAATTGACATCCTCTAACATTTTGACATTTTGATGGCTATAAAGAGTTGTGTGCTTTGTGCTGCACAGCTGTAATTAATTATATTTAGTCTAGTTCGCCATATGTATAACATAACAATAAACCCAAACATCGAATATTACAGATATTGTAAGGGACAGTGTTTCTGTCGTTTTGTTTCTTAGAAATACTTCTGTAAGGCATGCATGTGGTAGCTGATCTAGTAGGTAAATGGAGTTAATGAGCGTTGACATACAGGCCTGATGATTCATCACTGGCCTAAATAAAACAGTTTGTATGTAAATGAGGGACAAATGAATAATCTGAGGCTCAGACTCTTACCACCACTTATACATATGTATATATAATTAGGACGAGGATGGCCAATCGTCTCTACAGTGCGGATGAATACCACGCTTGAACTCTTATGGGAATGGGCCAAATCTCGCAAGTCATGAAAATAAAGGAGGGTACATTAATAAATAGTGTGTGGATAGGTTGAGACTTTGGGTCTCAAGAGAGGCGTACTAGGACAGTCACTGAAATTGCGATGACCACTGTGTCCTGATGACGCAATGGTCAGCGCATTTGCTAAATTAGCAGGAAATCTAGTTTCGAATCCTGGTTGGGTACAAATTTTTAACATTCTCCAGTGATTTAAATCAGTACACGCTCGCAGCCAATGTCTGTAATTCGTTTGTGTACTAATAAACATATTAATTTGACGTTGTCAGGTAGTCGCTCGACACACCCTTGAAATTCGTTAGTTCATAGACGTGAGACTACTTTCCAGGTTAAGGCACATGGCACAATCACTGAAGTGTTTAATGTGCTCGTTATTATACTGTATTGCCGCGAGCTTCTGGCAGCGAGTATGGGCGTGCGTTGACGACTGGAATGTGGAGTAAGGAAGGAAACGAATTGAAAACATTTGGCGTTAAGTAGGGAGACTGTGTGCGCCTTACCCTGTTCGCCTTGGCCCTGCTGTCAGCTATGGCTCTGGATCTCGGCACCACGTGGAGCATCGCACGCAACAGACACGGGAGGCCTTCACGAGTCGGCGCACGCTCACAGAACGGCGGGAGGCGGCGAACAACAGCTGGAAATCTGTTCAGCGACGGCGCCCCGCCAGCAGGAGCACAGCACTTTGCAGCGAAGCCCCCAAACTCGCGGTGAGCCCGTAACGGGATTTGGAACACACGCCGCGAATCGACTGCCTTCCTCAGTGCCGTCCTCCGGCAGCGATAATGTGAAGTTGACAGCGGGAGAAGGGCCTGGTGGCAGATACCGGCCTTCGTGGCCAGGATATAAGCGAGCGGTCTTCTCGCATTACCAACCAAAATACTGTCTGCAGGCCGTGTCACCACAGGTCTCCAACGATTCAGAAAATACGTATTAAAACAGCGAAAAGACTTTTGCAAGTATTTTTTATTGTTGTAGATGAGTTTCGATGTTTAATCAGCATCACGTCGATAAATATTATCGATTTAACATGGGAGGAAAATGTAGTTAACGTCGTTCGTACTTGTGAGGCAGCGATGCGTTATGTAGTGGGCTGAAGGGTTCTGCCTCTAATTACCATATTAACGAACCGTCCCCTCCTATTATGTCGATAATAATTGATGACGTGATGATGTTTTAACATCGAAACTAGTATTTCCAAATTTACTTCCTTTTGTGGAATGAGAGAGGTGGAGGAAGCGAAGCACAGTTTCATATCAAAAACTGTGTAAGTACGACATACAATGCACCAAACTGAGAGGCAATAATTGATAAGGCATTTCTTCTCGCTGCTTTGCTGTCAGGCTACTAATAACTAGATACACGAATAACACTCTTTATTCGAATTTTAGTCGTTTCTTGCACAGGGAAATTGCATCGGGAACTGAAAGTAGAGGGTTATACAAATGATTGAAGCGATTTCACAGCTCTACAATAACTTTATTATTTGAGATATTTTCACAATGCTTTGCACACACATACAAAAACTCAAAAAGTTTTTTTAGGCATTCACAAATGTTCGATATGTGCCCCTTTAGTGATTCGGCAGACATCAAGCCGATAATCAAGTTCCTCCCACACTCGGCGCAGCATGTCCCCATCAATTAGTTCGAAAGCGTCGTTGATGCGAGCTCGCAGTTCTGGCACGTTTCTTGGTAGAGGAGGTTTAAACACTGAATCTTTCACATAACCCCACAGAATGAAATCGCATGGAGTTAAGTCGGGAGAGCGTGGAGGCCATGACACGAGTTGCTGGTCATGATCTCCACCACGACCGATCCATCGGTTTTCCAATTTCCTGTTTAAGAAATGCCGAACATCATGATGGATGTGCGGTGGAGCACCATCGTGTTGAAAGATGAAGTCGTTGCTGTCGGTCTCCAGTTCTGGCATGAGCCAATTTTCCGCGGGCTACGCGTGAAACTTGCCCGCACGCGTTCAACCGTTTCTTCGCTCACTGCAGGCCGGCCCGTTGATTTCCCTTTACAGAGGCATCCAGAAGCTTTAAACTGCGCATACAAACGCCGAATGGAGTTAGCAGTTGGTGGATCTTTGTTGAACTTCGTCCTGAAGTGTCGTTGCACTGTTATGACTGACTGATGTGAGTGCATTTCAAGCACGACATACGCTTTCTCGGCTCCTGTCGCCATTTTGTCTCACTGCGATCTCGAGCGCTCTGGCGGCAGAAACCTGAAGTGCGGCTTCAGCCGAACAAAACTTTATGAGTTTTTCTACGTATCTGTAGTGTGTCGTGACCATATGTCAATGAATGGAGCTACAGTGAATTTATGAAATCGCTTCAATCATTTGTAATAGCCCTGTAAATCGCTGTTTGAAGATTTTAGAATGGACAACAATCCACAACCACCAGGTATTTTCAGGTGAGAGGAAAACGGCTGGAGCAGCGAAATGGTTTTGAGATTTCATGACATATGGCTCAAAGTATAAATGCTACCGTTGTATTTCCACGAAATGTTCTCTTTTTCAAACTGACACTGAATTGATTGGTATGAATATATGCTCGTGAGTCCCGCTATGGCATGACGTATAAGGAACAGTACCACACTCTAGGAGGAAACCATGCATACTGTAACTGTGGATCCACAGTACAGCGCGTATTAGACCGCTGTATCTGTAACAATGAATGACTGAATGGTAACCATGCATTCCCGGACATAAGTTCATTAGAACTTTTGTAGAAATTTTTTTGTTCCGTGCCCTCTCCTCTCCCAATCCCTAGAATTTGTACGCAGTGGAAACAAAATCAACCTGTATAGGTATAAGCGTCTTCAGAGGTGCAGTCGACGGCCAGGCGCCAGCTCGAGCAAGCCTCAAAGTACGAGGTGCATTCAAGTTCTAAGGCCTCAGATTTTTTTTTCTAATTAACTACTCACCCGAAATCGATGAAACTGGCATTACTTCTCGACGTAATCGCCCTGCTGACGTACAAATTTTTCACAACGCTGACGCCATGATTCCATGGCAGCGGCGAAGGCTTCTTTAGGAGTCTGTTTTGACCACTGGAAAATTGCAGAGGCAATAGCAGCACGGCTGGTGAATGTGCGGCCACGGAGAGTGTCTTTCATTGTTGGAAAAAGCCAAAAGTCACTAGGAGCCAGGTCAGGTGAGTAGGGAGCATGAGGAATCACTTCAAAGTTGTTATCGCGAAGAAACTGTTGCGTAACGTTAGCTCGATGTGCGGGTGCGTTGTCTTGGTGAAACAGCACACGCACAGCCCTTCCCGGACGTTTTTGTTGCAGTGTAGAAAGGAATTTGTTCTTCAAAATATTTTCGTAGGATGCACCCGTTACCGTAGTGCCCTTTGGAACGCAACATGGAACAGAACATGGACACAATCATTTTTTCAGCGCTGGCGGTTACCCAAATTTTTTTGGTGGCGGTGAATCTGTGTGCTTCCATTGAGCTGACTGGCGCTTTGTTTCTGGATTGAAAAATGTCATCCACGTCTCATCCATTGTCACAACCGACGAAAAGAAAGTCCCATTCATGCTGTCGTTGCGCGTCAACATTGCTTGGCAACATGCCACACGGGCAGCCATGTGGTCGTCCGTCAGCATTCGTGGCACCCACCTGGATGACACTTTTCGCATTTTCAGGTCGTCATGCAGGATTGTGCGCACAGAACCCACAGAAATGCCAACTCTGGAGGCTATCTGTCCAACAGTCATTCGGCGATCCCCCAAAACAATTCTCTCCACTTTCTCGATCATGTAGTCAGACCGTCTTGTGCGAGCCCGAGGGTGTTTCGGTTTGTTGTCACACGATGTTCTGCCTTCATTAAACTGTCGCACCCACGAACGCACTTTCGACACATCCATAACTCCATCACCACATGTCTCCTTCAACTGTCGATGAATTTCAATTGGTTTCACACCACGAAAATTCAGAAAACGAATGATTGCACGCTGTTCAAGTAAGGAAAACGTCGCCATTTTAAGTATTTAAAACAGTTCTCATTCTCGCCGCTGGCGGTAAAATTCCACCTGCCATACGGTGCTGCCATCTCTGGGACGTATTGACAATGAACGCGGTCTCATTTTAAAACAATGAGCTTGTTTCTATCTCTTTCCAGTCTGGAGAAAATAAAATCGGAGGCCTTAGAACTTAAATGCACCTCGTAGAGCTGACGGCTTGCCCGCAAGTCATGACGACGCCAGTGCAGGTCAGTGCCGTGGGCGCACGCTGTGCTGCTGTGCTGATGGCGGCGCGCGGAACACGCTGCCCACCCGGCACTCTGCTGGTACCACGTACAGCTCCCACCTCGGTGACCTGGAAGACGGTCTGTCCTGCTCTCAGGTGGAGTCCTCCGATTGTGGTCCGGGACGTCGGTTTTCATGTTGACTAGGATCTGGTCAACCAATATGATCGACCAAGACCGCAGCAGATGCTCACGAGTCGGCCGCGAGGCTACATGGACGCAACTCCCCTGCATTGCGAAGATGGCAGGTAGCAGGTCACCGCAATTACCCAGCAGTGGAGCGGAGCTGCTCACTCAGCAGTCAGCTCATCCTGGATGTCTTAGTACGTAGCACTGACAGACCACCGCTGTGGTACGCATCTTTTTCGCTGCCTCACGGTGTTGAAGTCGGTAAGCAAATGTAAGGCCGACCATCATACATCAGCCTGTCGTGGTTTCACTGAAATTGAGTTGATGTCATTCTGGATCTAGCGACATGCACAGAATGGCAGGGCGATAGATTGTGTTCTTGAGCCTGTCTATTTAAACTGCTGCGTCGGCGCCTATGACGCGTTGGATCTGAGTGTATGAGATGATTTGTCCTCATTTATCATACCCATCAGCGTTTCTTGCCTCTCTGCGGTAATTCAGCAATAATCTTGGGTCACCGAGCAAGATTATTTTCTGCCTGCGTTTGATGTAGTGGTGGGACTGCGAGATCGCATCGAACTGCGCCAGTCGATGTGCTCTTTGGATGGAAGGTTATACGGCGGAAGGCAAGGCCTGGCCTGCCGGTTACCCCAGCTTAAATTCCAGCGAACCCCCGTGGGACGTGGGATGCTTTGGGGAGACGTATTGTAACACATCCAGCTGGTGGAAGAACGGAACTCCTTACCATTAGGACGCCTTAGCAACCTAGCGGCCATCAGGGGAGCTCGTTACGTAGCATTCCGTGGTGCTCGATCACATAACTTACTCACAACAACCTTTTATGTTCTCGAGGGGCCATCATAAGTCGCAGTGGCTTCAGCGTTATGTATTGTCTTTGAATAAAAGTGTCATACTTGTTTTTCTCATCGCACATTTCTTTCTGTTGATATATACAGGGTGTTACGAAAAGGTACGGCCAAATTTTCGGGAAACATTCCTCACACACAAAGAAAGAAAATATGTTATGTGGACATGTGTCCGGAGACGCTTACTTTCCATGTTAGAGCTCATTTTATTACTTCTCTTAAAATCACATTAATCATGGAATGGAAACTCACGGAAACAGAACGTACCAGCGTGACTTCAAACACTTTGTTACAGGAAATGTTCAAAATGTCCTCCGTTAGCGAGGATACATGCATCCACCCTCCGTCGCATGGAATCCCTGATGCGCTGATCCAGCCCTGGAGAATGGCGTATTGTATCACAGCCGTTCACAATAGGAGCACGAGGAGTCTCTACATTTGGTACCGGGGTTGCGTAGACAAGAGCTTTCAAATGCCCCCATAAATGAAAGTCAAGAGGGTTGAGGTCAGGAGAGCGTGGAGGCCATGGAATTGATCCGCCTCTACCAATCCTTCGGTCACCGAATCTGTTGTTAAGCATACGAACACTTCGACTGAAATGTGCAGGAGCTCCATCGTGCATGAACCACATGTTGTGTAGTACTTGTAAAGGCACATGTTCTAGCAGCACAGGTAGAGTATCCCGTATGAAATCATGGCGGTGAATCGAGGAAGTACAGTACATACTGACGAAACTAAAATGAGCTCTAACATGGAAATTAAGCGTTTCCGGACACATGTCCACATAACATCTTTTCTTTATTTGTGTGTGAGGAATGTTTCCTGAAAGTTTGGCCGTACCTTTTTGTAACACCCTGTATATACCACTTCATTCTATGTATGGCCCACGTTTCATCGAGCTATATTACTTGACTGTAGCACATCAAGTGAAAGTTAATTATATCCTTACGTTTAACATTACAGTGCATACGTTATTGCGGACGTGGAATTTTCGGGGACGGTACACCATTACTGGTGATGGTGCAACTGCTCTGACTCCTCTGGTGAAATTGAATTACTGATTTCTGTTTTGTCCAACAATTAACATTCTCTAGGGATAGCGCACAATCGCTAGTGACGGTACCCCTTCACTGCCGAACGGTGAAGAATGTGAACCATGGTTTAAATAACAAAACACACTAATATTCGGGAAGTTTCATTTTACGAGCTGCAATTTGAAAGTCATATTAAAAAAAAATCATTTATTGCAGCAAGGGCGTGAACCACAGTACTTGGAATTGCGCAACACGTTTTTCTTCTTGCAAAAGCATTTCAGAGTTAGACGTTTGTACTGGCAGTCGCATTTGAAGAGTCCTTGCCACCCTCTTGTCGAATGAGACGTCAGAGCAGTCCTGAGGCAACATTTTCCTCTGCTGGAACTTCCTAATCTAAGATTTTTCTAAGAGGGCAAGATCTCAGTTGGGACCTGAAACAAAATGTTGTCGCAGTCGTACTCATAGTCGCGAATCAAATCGCCCCCTCCCGAAATATTTAAAAACCATCGATTTATTACCTTGCGTAAAGCTGGCATGTCACACCATCTCTCTCCTCGAATCAGTGGAGCCATTGGCTCATTGCAGACGATCTGCAAACTGCCATCTTTGTACCGACCAGGCGTCGTGAGTCCATGTAGCCTCCCGACCGACTTGTGAGCATCTGCTGCAATCTTGGTCGATTCATGTTGGTTGGCCAGGACCTACCCTTCATGACATGTCTTCCTCTTCAGTGACAGGTTGTATTAATTTCGTTATTCCACCTCGAGCACTTCATATCACTTCAAAATCTTGTGGCCGTTGCCATCCCTCTTTCGTCCAGATATTAGTGATTTAACCATGCCAATAAGTGGCGTACTTTTCTCTGTCTTTGAAGACACAATTGCAATTGCTGTTTCGCCGTTCCGCTCTAAGATATTCGTATAATCTGACTGATTAAAACATATCTACACTACTATCAACCATAGCTGCACTGCAGTATAACTCAACAATAACCAACTGACGACAATTATAGTCATACAGGTGCCTTGCACCATTGTTCGCCGCATCGTTAATGATCTGGTACTCTACACATCCAGTAATCGGAGCCAGTGATGTTATGTTTTTGCTTGGGATTCTGCTTCTGTTTTTCGCTAATCATTTAGCGATATTATACGCGGTATACGGAAGGTTTACCTCCCTAACCAACCGCTCCCACTATAACACACACATAAACACACACACACACACACACACACACACACACACACACATAGACATATCCATATGTAAACTGAAGAGCCAAGGAAACTGGTACACCTGCCTAATATCGCGTAGAGCCCTTCGAGCACGCGGAAGTGGCGCAGCACGACGTGGCATGGACTCGACTAATGTCTGAAGTACTGCTGGAGGGAACTGACACCATGAATCCTGCAGCCTGTAAGAGTACGAGGGGTTGAGATCTCTTCGGAACCACACGTTGCAAGGCATCCCAGAAATGCTCAATTATGTTCATGTCTGGGGAGTTTGGTGGAGAGCAGAAGTGTTTTAACTCAGAAGAGTGTTTCTGGAGCCAGTCTGTAGTAGCTCTGAACGTGTGGGGTGTCGCATTGTCCCGCTGGAATTGCCCAAGCCCGTCGGAATACATAATAGACGTGAATGGATGCAGGTGACCAGACAGGGCGCTTCCGTACGTGTCACCTGTCAGAGACGTATCTAGACGTATCAATAGTCTCATATCACTCCAAATGCACACGCCCCACACCATTACAGAACCTCCATGGATTCATGAATTTATCTCCATATCCGTACACGTCCATCCCCTCCATACAATTCGAAACGAGATTCTTCCGACCAGGCAACATGTTTTCAGACGTCAACAGCCCAATGCCGGTGTTGACGGGCCCAGGTGAGGCCCGTCACGTGAGGCTGTCACGTTGAACGACTTTCTTCAGCCGTCGTTGTTGCCGTTCTTGCAGGATGATGGAGATCTGATGTTTTACGGGATTCCTGATATTCACGGTACACTAAACTGAAATGGTCGTAAGGGAAAATCGCCTCTTCATCGCTATCACGGAGGTGCTGTGTCCTATCTATCGCTCGTGCGCCGACTATAACACCACACTCCAACTCAATTAAATCTTGATAACCTGCCATTGTAGCAGCAGTAACAGACCTCAAAACTGCACCAGATACTTGTTGTCTTATACAGGCGTTGCTGAACGCAGTGACGTATTCTGCCTGTTTACCTATCTGTGTATTTGAATACGCATGCCTATACCAATTTCGTTGGCGCTAGTATTCAATTCGCGAAAGAATCATAATAGTAAGCCTTTAAGAAGTACGATTTTTATATTTTTCTTTTATGGGTACTTCGCGGGAGTTTGTGGAAGGAACTGATATATTGCTCGTGACTCTTATTGGAAAGTACTCTCGGAATATCAACACTATATTCCTTTCTGAAGCACAATGACTAGCTTATAGCGGCTGCTTTTGGATTTTAAATAACATCTCTGCAAGGCTCTCGCTCTTAATAAACGAGAATGTGCTGAAATAGATCTATTTTCTTTGTATCTCTTCTATTAATACTATCTAATGAAGATCGCAAAATGTAAAATAGGTTGAACGAGTAATGTCGTCTACCTCTTTCGAGATTGACTTACATTAACTTAAAATTTCACTGTGTATCTGTTCGTGTCATCTGCTCTTTACAACTAGTTAAAGTTGTTCGTTTCGGAGTATTACGCTGTTTCGGATTGTTGTATATAAGAATTTTAATTTGCTTTCTTTTCCAGAGTTTTGTCACCTTTTGTGTAATGGAGATCCAGACGCATTCGCAACCAGTCCCCGTAGGGCCAACGACGGAGCGTGCCTTTTACCTGGGACAGTCATTCGCTTTCTTGTTCCACTCACAAATGGAGACAGGGTAAAACGACTGAATATATACCTCCGTACGATCTGTAATTTCTTTTATCCTCTCATATCGGTTTTCACGCGAGATGTGCGTTGGAAGCAGTAGAGTCGTTGTGCAACCACCTGTGGGTGCAGGTTCTCTATATTTTCTCTATAGAAAAGGCGAACGACTTCCCTACAGGGATTCCCATTTGAGTTTACAAGAGCATCTCCGTAATACCCGCGTGTTGACCAAAGCGACTGGCGGCCCGTGCAGCAGTACGCCCCTGAACTGCTTCCGAGTCTTGCTTTAATGCGACCTTCTGTGGATCGCAAACACTCGAGCGGTACTCATGAACAGGTCGCACTAGTGTTTTGTACACGGTCTTCTATGTAAATGACTCACCCAAAAAACCAAAGTCGACCATTCGCCTTTCATATAACCGACCTTATATGCTCGTTTCATTTCATGTTACTTTGCGACGTTACACTGAGGTATTTAATCGACGTTACTGTGGCAAACAGCACACCATTTGTATTATATTAGAACCTTATGGGGACGTTTTTTCTACATAGGTTCGTTTCTCTGCATTCTGTGCAAGTTGATATTTATTACACCAAATAGAAATTCTGTTCAAGTTATCGTCCGCCGCTCGTGGTCTCGCGGTCGCGTTCTCGCTTCCCGAGCACGGGGTCCCGGGTTCGATTCCCGGCGGGGTCAGGGATTTTCACCTGCCTCGAGACGACTGGGTGTTTGTGTTGTCCTCCTCATTTCATCATCATCCAGGAAAGTGGCGAAATTGGACTGAGCAAAGATTGGGCAATTGTACGGGCGCTGATAACCACGCAGTTGAGCGCCCCACAAACCAAACATCATCATCATCATCATCATCATCATCTGTTCAAGTTATCCTATATCCTCCCACCGTCAATCAACCTTGACACTTTCCCATACATTAAAGTGTCATCAACAAACCGTGGGAGATTATTGCGCATCCCATCCGCCACATCGTATTTAAATACAACAGCAGGAATGTGTCTTGTTTTACACGTTTACACGCAATTCGTTACTTCTATTTACCTCCTGGGGCCCATATCTCACCCCCTGTAACAGCCGTTGGTTCTGCAGAGTGTGGGTACGGAGAAGAATAGACTGTTCTCATACATAGCGACAGAGGAGCCATGGTACTATTCTCTTACGTTGAACGTCGGGGAGTGTTGTACCAAAAGGACTGTGTACCGAAGTACAAGTGACGTTCCCTCGTCGGCTTTTCAGTCTAATGATCGATTTTTGTCACATGAATGAAAACACAGTAGAGACGACCATAAGCTGTAATCTGCATTTTCTAACGTTTTTGTCGTTGTGAGACATGAAACTGTGTTTCTTGCGGCGTTTGTAAATATTTTGAATGCTATGTATTTAAATGCTGTATAATTTATCCTGTTTGCGTGATATTGTTAATTCTTCAGTTACAGAATACTACATAATACTCAGCAGCTGAGTGTCTGTTCCTCAAAATGTCTTTGACTAATTTTGTCTGTGTATGTAAGATAAGATAGCGGCCAGTCGGAGTTGCCCTTTCAAGTAGTTTAAGTACAAAGAGTGATATAGTTGTCGGTAGAATGAAGCCGTGAGAAGCAAATTTAACAACCGGTATATTATTAATGAACACAAAAAGAAAACTTCACAACCCGATAGGGATATTTCAATCTACAAGTTCATGAGTGAAATTTACAGACCAAACCGACATGTTCTGAAACACTACGTGATTCTCGTTCCCTGAAAAGCTGTTATTTACGTTTCAGGAAATGTTAGTATCTTAGAATTTGAAGCAGAACGCACTGAAATAAAGCAATACCCGTATGTGATGCAATAAAAAGCTTTCAAACAGTTCGGAATTGCAGCCTGTCTGATACCTAATCGCGGATTAATACAAGTGATAATCCCAAAACTGATCTCGCCACGGAAAACTAACCTCCGTCACAGTAAACAGAGCTGGTCTCTCGAGATTCCTTTCTTCACTGTACTCTCTGGTCAGCAGTGGAGGTCTCCACCAGACTAAGGCAGCTTTCTTCTCAACATCGGAGCGCAGCCCAAAGTGCTCCTTCGACTTTCCCATACAATGTGCGAACAGCAAGTGATCACGAATAAAAGCGTACTGCTTTCAAACGAGAAGCACCGCATATCCTGACAGCCGCGAATACATAAACGAGAGCAATCAAACTGGCCAAGGACTTCAGTTTGTTACAGTACTCGAGCAAGGAAATTGCTGAAGAGTTTGCAAATATGCATAGAAACTGGTTAGAGTGCGTTGTCATAGAGTATAGCAAATATGAGCATCGTGATTTGCAAAAAGGCAGAATACCCTGTGAGTGAAATTGCTAAGTAGACAACCACCTTTCAAGGTCTTGGTGAGGTCTGCTACAGTCTTCTTACGTTGCAACCATACTATGAACATCAACGTCCTCTACGAACAGGCTCACTGAGTTTCAGACAGGGTGATTCCGTAAGAGCGTGCAAAAATTTAACTGGACACAGAGGATGCTCCACTGAACAATATGAGACAGGGAACCTGGGATCGGAGAAGCCAGCTTGAGGAGATAACAGAAATAAAATCACATTACTGAGTACTTTCGTATTTAGCTAGGCCCTACAGTTAACTGCAAATAAATATATTGACGTGATGGGAGTACCATTCATACCGTTTCATAAAAAAATTGCTGATGGTCATCAATCTCAATGCAACCATGTCATCGGCGAACAAGATTCTGACGCACCCAAATAAATATCCGTGTTGTGTTTCGAATCACATCACAGACAGCTACAGTTCGTACACGTAAATATACAGAACAGTACATGTAAATTTGTACGCAAGTTAATTGTAATTAAGTTGGAAAACAGTAATGCTAAACAAAGCGTTAAACAAGTTTACTTCCATGTCTCCTTAATCTGGCTTTTCCAACCCCACGTTCACTACCTCAAATTGTTCAATAGAACATTGTCTACGTCTTCTTGTTTTTTGTACGCTCTTGCGGAAACACTCTGTATATTACAAATAGAAATGGTTTCTAGCACTCGTCTAGGATAATCCCAAAATTACCTTTACCATTAATCTTTGTCCCTTTAAGAACGACGGATTGAGTTACATCTGAGTCCAATCACAAATCTGGTCCGAAACTCGGTTGACTGGTATTGTGTTGATTAGCGGATTGTGAAACTGTAACGAGTGCAGTACGGCATCAACCGACGAGGCCTCAACCAGAACGTCAGTGCCTCTGACGGTCTGGATCTCATGGACGATCAGAGCTCAGACATCTCTGGAATCCATGTTGACTTTTATACAGCAGTACTGCACTGTCAATATTGGTTGCAAGGAGTGAAAGAAAGTGGTCCATAATTCTGCAACAGATCAAAGGGTTACAAGGAGTGAAAGAGAAAGTTGTCCATAATTCTAGAACAGATCAATGTCAGCTTCATATGTACTTACTTTCAACCACTAAGTATCCTTCGTTGCTTCATTGACCTAAGATAAACTGTTGCTAGAAAGCTAACAATCTGTTCCGCATGATCTGTGTAGAATCTGCTGATGAGCAAATAGTGACGGGATTGTCTAAAGCTCTATAGAACTGTGTTGGCTGGTTACGCCAGGATTACAACAGGTGTAGTGTGCTCTTTAAGCAAACAGGGATGTGAGTGACTTCCGCTGTCAGAGGAGCTGAATCTGGAAAGAGGTCGTCGCTTGAAGGCGGTATGTTTCTAACATTCTGCGTGGTGTCTGTTTGTTGCAAGTCGTGTCTCCTTACCACTTTCGCGCAACGACGCTCTGAGCGTGTTTTTTAGGGAATTGACTAGTTTGAACCTGGGACCTGTTGCCGGTAAGGAGACGCCAGACCACACATGACATGTAGAGTTCAGAAGAGTTCAGTGAGACTAGCGATGATATAACCAAATACTTAATGATTTCAGCGTCAGCTTCACTGCACTCCCTGTAAAACAATCTTAATACTAACTAAATTTAGTGGAAGGGGTTCAAGGCTTTCCTATTTTTGGTTAGCTGGTAAAATAACGTCGGAAAAGCATTTAAGTACACCATTGGAAATTTTATTCTACTCACAAAACATTTTTAAATATTGCACTATTGATAAAAGGAAATGTTTTAATACAGGATTATAAAAACCAACTGCGTTCAACAAAAATGTGAACGAATATTCCAGGAATGGGTTTCCAAGTTCTACAATGGATCGAAGGATGACCTATGCCATATCACATCTATAATTTAGGTTTAAATTAAGTTTAACAAAACAGAAAACTATCAAAATGGTTTACAGTGACCCTCAATTATCTTTAATTACTTATCTAACTTGTCGTAAATTACAGTGGCTGATGTGGCTTATCAATAATTATATAACAGAAAGATCATCGCGTTTCAGATTTTAACTTATGTAGCATCAATTGACGATCGACACTAGTATTACGTAAAAAGGGGATGTAACAGATGAGACTTCTGCAGTTCTGAATGAAGCCTTACGCACTCAAAATTGCGGCATCGCGTGCGTTGATAACCTTGTTGGTGTTCGTCAGGGGGCGGCGGCGGGCGCAGCTCCATACAGCTCGCCGTCTCCCAAGCAACTCTTTTTTAACTTTTCCTTACTACAATTTACCGAAGTTGGTTTAAAAAAACCATCTGGCTGTGTTTTCATCTCACCAATCAGGGTCTCAATGTCAAACTTAAGCTCCGCCTACAAAAATTCTGTCTATCCAATGAGAAACGTTATACTTTTCGTGGTGGGGCAATGTTTTTAAAGTTTGCAACGTAACAGAGACGCGAAAAAGTCTCACGCTAAAACTTGCGGTTGGTGTGGCCCTTTTTGTGTTATCGTAAGATCTATACTGTTCTTCTGGAGGGCTCTAGCTTTTAACATGGGCTGGTGGGTGGTCCTAGCGGTTACTTTTCGTGGTGGGGCAATGTTTTTTAGGTTTGCAACGTAACAGTGACGCGAAAAAGTCTCACACTAAAACTTACGGCTGGTGTGGCCCTTTTAGTGTTATCGTGAGATCTATACTGTTCTTCTGGAGGGCTCTAGCTTTTAACAGGGGCTGGGGGGTGGTCCTGGTGGTTAGCTGGTGATGTGGGTGTCTGTCCCTTATCGTAGGTCCTTCTAGCTTAACACGATTCTGCTCTCGGCTTCTGTTCTCGTTTCTCCCGTCGGAACTGCGTCTGTTTCACGGTGGGAAGGTATGACATGCATTTAGACATTCTTGTATTAGTCTGTGGTATTCCATTTGCTCACTCGTTACTCGTATTATTTTGGTTAATTTAATGTCACGATTTATTCGGAGCTATGTGACATACTACTGGATTTGCTTATCATGTGTGGGTTTTCATGGAAGGTGTTGGATTTGCCCGACACCTTACATGTTGCCAGACAAGGAGGTGACAGAGCTCGTCGTATGCCCTCCGAGCGACGCGAAAAAAATCACAGCGCATTCTCATCTGGGTTAAGAAAATGCTCATGTCTAATGTGCGCTCGATTACGTCGAATAGACTCTTATAGACTCAAGGTGAATACAGCGCTTGAATTCCCGCTGACCGGAAAATCACGTACAGTTGACAGAAAACCTTGTTATGTGAACGATTTTCAGATATAATCTTGCAGTATCTAGGACAAACGCAAAGTGCAAATGGTAGGTGTGCTATCGGACACAGTTTGCGATAGCAACTCTTGCAGACATAATGAGGTTATCTCAGACAGAATGAACTCCACCATGCCAGTCAGGATGATTTCTGAAAACATGAATCATGCGAACGCACATCGTGTTCTTTTCACACGACCTCCTCGAAATCCTTAGTAGAAAAATTAAGCGGAGGCAGTACTTATTGACCACCGCAAAGCTTCATTCAGTACTGTTCCTGTGCTTATTAACGAAAGTCCAATCGTATGGGTTGTCAAGCAAATTTTGCGACGGGATCTAGGGTTTCCTGGTATGGAAATGCAACATATGGTCTTGCACAGAGGGTCTCTGACAAATGTTAAAGTACCCGTAGAACTGATGAACGTAAGTGTGTTGGAACCCTTTGTTTTCATGTTATATATTAATGACAAAAATGGTTGAAATGGCTCTGAGCACTTTGGGACTTAACTTCGGACGTCCCCTAGAACTCAGAACTACTTAAACCTAACTAACCTAAGGATATCATACACATCCATGCCCAAGGCAAGATTCGAACCTGCGACCGTAGCAGTCGCGCGGTTCCGGACTGAAGCGCTTAGAACCGCTCGGCCACCGCGGCCGGCTACGAATGACAGACATGAATATTAATGACAACCTTAGACTTTTTGAAGACTTTTTAGTAATAAGAAATGCATTGTGAAATACCAGCAAAGATGTTTAAAATTTTTTTAATTTACCCTTCCACATAACGAAGGAGAACGTATTGACCTATGATTACATTATCTAAGAATCACAATCAGCCAACTCATACTAATACCTAAGTGTAACAATTAGTCATGATAGGAAATGGACTCACCACATAGACTCAGCCGTAGGCGAAACATACTTAGAAAATGCAGTCTGTGAGCGGCATATTTCTTATACAACACTCTGTAAAATGAGCAAGCAGTAAAGAAGACCAAAGAAAAATGTAGAAAGGGAATTAATGTTCAGAAAGAAGAAATAAAAACTTTGAAGTTTGCCGATGACGTTGTAACTAATTCTGTCGGAGACAGCAAAGGACTTGGATAGAGCCGTTGAACGGAGTGGACAGTGTCTTCAAAGGAGGATATACCATGAACATCATCAAAGCAAAATATGGATAATAGAATTTAATCAATTTAATTAGGTGATGCTGAGGAGGAAGGGAGACACTAAAACTAGTAGATGAGTTTTGTCATTTTGCCAGTAAAATAACTGATCATGGCCGAAATAGAGAGGATGTAAACTGTAGATTGATGTGGAAAAATAAGTGTTTAAGTGTTTCTAAAGTGTTTTCTCTCTCTCTCTCTCTTTCTCTCTCTCTCTCTCTCTCTAATTTTTTTTTTTTTTTTTTTTTTTTTTTTTTTTTTTTTTTTTTTTTTTTTTACGACAAGCAGTTAAGCCAAGAAGGGAATAGAAGCTTTTGAAATGTACTGCTACAGAAGAATTCTGAAGACTAGATTGGTAGATCGCGTTACTAATGATTATGAAATATCAAGAAATCATCAATTAGTGTTAGAGGGAAGAGTGGGATTTTCGTTTAGTTATTTATTTTGGCTATAGATAACATTCGTCATAGTTAAAATAGTACAAAATTAATACAATTTAAAATTTCGTAATGGAACAATAGATTTGGTTTTATGTTCAAATATAACTTCTTAAGTTAAAATAAGTATACAAGGTTACAACCTTTTGTTTTAACTGTCCTGATCCCAGAAGAGTAGTTGAGGCACAACAGCTTATAGTTAAACTAGCGTATGAGATTCATTTCATTATTTCACGTTAAAGCTGTACTTATTTGCATGGAATCGGTAAGTCAGAAGGATAAAGTTGTAGGTAGGGGGAAACCTTTCATTACCAGTTTCCTGAACAGTACAGGTCCATCTTTCAAAGCACAACTGGGATCACTCTGGCAAATTTTGTTTCGCAGATCATTGTAATTATGGGTACAAATCAATGATATGACAAATTTATACAGCTGTTGCTCGTTGAAACTTCATGTAAAAACCGATTGCGTATATCTCTAGGCAAAGCAACAAGGTTAGTGCGGACCATACGCAAGAGTAAATACGCACCTGGGGCTGTCTTGTATTGATAGCACTCATTAATTGCGCTATGAATAACCTTTCTCAGCTGTTCGGCGAGTGCTACAGATATTTACGTTTGTTTTTTGTAGGGTTGGCGTAATAGTGTTGTAGTGCGAAATCTACTGCAGGAGAGTTGCCAGAACCGAAATCGTTCGCTTCTTCTCGTGGAGTTTGGCAGATGATGCGTCCAGCAGTGCAGAGACTGGGATTTCACACACCTGCCTCATTGTCTGTGTAAATCCGACGGGGGCAGTGTAAGCGGCTCTGCGCTGGACAACATGAATTTGCATAATCTGGATGTGCCACGGTGGTTCGCTGGGTGCAAATGACGTTTCAGCTGCGAATCTTGGCGAGAATGCGCCAGGACTCCGTCAACGATGTCCTCTCGCTGCTGGTGACATGCCACCTGAACCCCTAGAGACATTTTAGTATCCGACATAGAAACCTAGAACATTTTAAACGGAAATTATACTGGCCACACGGCAAATGTGACATGAGGACCCAATACGCGATTTAACAGACCGTCGGGGTAACGGTAATACCTCCGTTGGGCACCTCTTCGCACAAAAATATTACACGATGAAGATCACTGAGTAAATCATCGGCTTTTATTGATTTGAAAGGAGGAGACATCTAAGCGTGTCAGTGACGATTACAGTTTCTAATGCAACACGCGTAGGAGTGCCGTTGCAGAGAAACTAACGTAGAATGTGGATATAGCTAAGGGCAGAGACGGAAGGATGTATTTAAATTAATAAATAACCTACAGGGTATTTCAAAAATGACCGGTATATTTGAAACGGCAATACAAACTAAACGAGCAGCGATAGAAATACACCGTTTGTTGCAATATGCTTGGGACAACAGTACATTTTCAGGCAGACAAACTTTCGAAATTACAGTGGTTACAATTGTCGACAACAGATGGCGCTGCGGTCTGGGAACCTCTATAGTACGATATTTTCCACATACCCACCATGCGTAGCAATAATATGGCGTAGTCTCTGAATGAAATTACCCGAAACCTTTGACAACGTGTCTGGCGGAATGGCTTCACATGCAGATGAGATGTACTGCTTCAGCTGTTCAATTGTTTCTGGATTCTGGCGGTACACCTGGTCTTTCACGTGTCCCGACAGAAAGAAGTCACAGGGGTTCATGTCTGGCGAATAGGAAGGCCAATCCACGCCGCCTCCTGTATGTTTCGGATAGCCCAAAGCAATCACACGATCATCGAAATATTCATTCAGGAAATTAAAGACGTCGGCCGTGCGATGTGGCCGGCCACCATCTTGCATAAACCACGAGGTGTTCGCAGTGTCGTCTAAGGCAATTTGTACCGCCACAAATTCACGAAGAATGTCCAGATAGCGAGATGCAGTAATCGTTTCGGATCTGAAAAATGGGCCCATGATTCCTTTGGAAGAAATGGCGGCCCAGACCAGTACTTTTTGAGGATGCAGGGACGATGGGACTGCAACATGGGGCTTTTCGGTTCCCCATATGCGCCAGTTCTGTTTACTGACGAAGCCGTCCAGGTAAAAATAAGCTTCGTCAGTAAACCAAATGCTGCCCACATGCATATCGCCGTCATCAATCCTGTGCGCTATATCGTTAGCGAATGTCTCTCGTGCAGCAATGGTAGCGGCGCTGAGGGGTTGCCGCGTTTGAATTTTGTATCGATAGAGGTGTAAACTCTGGCGCATGAGACGATACATGGACGTTGGCGTCATTTGGACCGCAGCTGCAACACGGTGAACGGAAACCCGAGGCCGCTGTCGGATCACCTGCTGCACCAGCTGCGCGTTGCCCTCTGTGGATGCCGTATGCGGTCGCCCTACCTTTCCAGCACGTTCATCCGTCACGTTCCCAGTCCGTTGAAATTTTTCAAACAGATCCTTTATTGTATCGCTTTTCGGTCCTTTGGTTACATTAAACCTCCGTTGAAAACTTCGTCTTGTTGCAACAACACTGTGTTCTAGGCGGTGGAATTCCAACACCAGAAAAATCCTCTGTTCTAAGGAATAAACCATGTTGTCTACAGCACACTTGCACGTTGTGAACAGCACTCGCTTACAGCAGAAAGACGACGTACAGAATGGCGCACCCACAGACTGCGTTGTCTTCTATATCTTTCACATCACTTGCAGCGCCATCTGTTGTTGAAAATTGTAACTATTGTAATTTCGAAAGTTTGTCCGCCTGAAAATGTACTGTTGTCCCAAGCATATCGCAACAAACGGTGTATTTCTATCGCTGCTCGTTTAGTTTTTATTGCCGTTTCAAATATACCGGTCATTTTTGAAACACCCTGTAAATTTTACGTAACTCGAACTCCGTCCGAGGAGGCCTCGAGGGCTAACGCTACCGACCTACCGCATTGTCACCCTCATGTTCGGAGTGGTCACATGATGCGGATACGTAGTGGCAAGTGGTGAGTACGCCGCTCTCCCGGCCGTTGTCAGTCTTCGCGTCCGGCGCCGCTGTTCCTCAGTCAAGCAGCGCCTACATTGGCCCCACAAGTGCTGTGTGCACCCTGCTTGCCAACACCGTTTGGCAGACCTGGACGGCCTCACATCCAAGTGCCAGACAAGCCCGACAGCTCTTAACTTCGGTGCGGTGACAGGAACTGAAGCTGCCGCTGTGGCAAAGTCGTTGGCAAGATTCACATTAAAGATTTTCTTACTGAAGAGACAGCTAGGAAACGAGCAGTCAGTTGATTTTCAGAAATGCTATTGTGTTACAGAAAGTTTATAACATGCAACAAACTAACCGTAAGTTAATTTTGCTTCATTTGATTGGAAAGTACTGATGCGATTTTATAATTGACGAATTCACCATCATCATCTGGTCTTATCAGGACGCGAGCTACTTTGATTTGCCGCCATGTTTCCCTAGGATAAACAGCATATCTGTTTATTAACGGCTGGTCTCTTGATTAACATCTGTGTTGCTCTGGGATGAACAGAATTTCTTTGTCGTATTAATGTGAAGCATTTGGATAAAGAGAATGTCAGTTTGCTGCTGTGTTGCCATAGGATAAACGGAATGTCTGTTTGCTGCTGTGGGGGCGTAGGGTAAGCAGACAACCTGTTTACAGCTATTTCCTAAAGAGAATCATAATTTCCGTATATTTGCAGGAGTATTGACCTGAGATAAATAGATTTTCTTCTTAATTACCTTTGTGTTGCCCTAGGACATGACTGTTTATATAAGACTGTTGTTCAGATGTAAACAAATTTTCTGTTTATTTACAGCTGCTTGTTCTAGGATAAACAGATTTTCTGTTGCTTTACAGTTACATTTCTCTAGATCAAAATTTCTGATGACCTGAGAGCAACACAGCTCTAAACAAAAGTATTGTGTGTTTTGGTAAGAGCATGTAAGGGGTGTGATGATGAATTTGTAAATTAGAAACCGCTAACGGTGCTTTTAACTAAAGCGAACAAAAACCATATTATAGTTTATCGCTGCTGTACATTACAAACATTCTGCGTGACGTGACGTTCAGGGCATGCTGGGAGGTATTAGTGAGGCGGGACATTTACCATACAAGAGGTGGCCAAGAAATTTTCCTCCCTGCACTCGAAGAATAGGTCGTTTTCGATTAAATATTGTGACCAGCATGTCTGGCTAACGTTTCTAGAAAAGCTGAGATTATTTGAAGGCAACAGCATCAAGAGGGTGGCCTAGGCTCTTTGTGACTTCACTGGACGCAGCAGTTGCTAATAATCGAAGTCATACACTTAGTTTTAGTCAGATGACACGCCGTTCTCAAGTACTCGCTACCTGCAGATTGTACAGAAAAGGAAGGAAAGAAAGATTGATGTCCCGCTACCAGCGCAGTCATTAGATACGGAGCGTGAGATCGGAGTACTGAAGAAAGTCTGATGTGCCCTTTTCAAAGGAACTATCTTAGCGTTTACCTGAAGTGCTTTATGGAAATCGCGGAAAATCTAACTCTAGATGGCCGCACGGGATTCTGGAACGTCATCTTCCCGAATACTCGTTCAATGAGCTAACCATTACGCCACCTTTCTCGTTTAGTTTAGTAGACTATCGACACGAACATCCATTGGGAGGTTGATTTGGGGAATGAGGAATATTTCGCAAAAACAAAATACATAATATCAACTGACGGGAAAAAGTCGCTGCACAAAGAAGGAATTTCACGACATAAACAAAAGTCGGTTGGTTTGTTTCTACATCTAAAAGATGATATTTTTTCAAAGTTCCTGTCAGTCGCATAGGAGCGGAGGTAGCAACGCCACTATGAAGATGCAAATCAGGTTTGCTTTAAATACACGCTGTCGTGTGCGTTAGCTACCTTTGGGCGTGGTGAGTCGGTGTTTGTCTAGAATGCCTTTAAGGCGACGAAGATTCCATCATCATCACCTCACTGAGTTTCAACTAGGTCGTCTAAAGGGCTGTGACCCCTGGATCTTCCTTCTGCAATATTGCAGAATGACTTGGCAGAAATGTAGCCAATGTACATGATTCCTAGCAGCGGTGATCACGGGAATGTACGATCGGAAGAAGACCGGGCGCCGAACAGCCATAATGCACTATCGACTGAGAAGACCATCGTGTTCGGTGCATGGCTGTGGCGCATCGTACTGCATCTGCAGAAGCACTTAGAGCAGCAGTGGACACAACAATGACGCAACGAAGTGTCACAAATCGGTTACTTCAAGGGCAGCTCCGAGCAAGACGCCTGTAGCGTGCATTTCTCTGACCCCAAACCCCCAAATCACAGCCGTTTGCACCATCTGTGATGTCAAGTGAGAGTTCATTCGCGGGCGGGTTCGGGTCTGTTGTGTCTTCGGATGGAAGCTGGTTCTTCCTCGGTGTCACTAATGGTTAGAAGGAGGCCAATAGAGGCTCTGCAACCAACCTGTGTGCGTGCAAGACACACTGGACCAACACCTGGAGCTTTGGTCTGGAGTGCGACTCCTCAAGCTGGTCATTCGCCATGTTGTGCTGCCATTCATGTAAGGCATTTCAGAGGATGTTTTTAAACAAGATAACCTTTGCCTACATACCGCTTTACAGAGTTTCGAAATGTTGCCTTGGCCTGCTCGATCACTTGAACTGTCTATAGTCGACCACATATGGGACATCATCTGACGACAATTCCGGCGCCATCCACAACCACCATTAACCGTCACTATGCTGACCGACAAAGTGCAATGTACATGGAACTCCATCCCAGAAACTGACATACGGCACCTGTACATGACAATGTATCCACGTTTGCCTGCTTGAAATTCAACATTCTTGCGTTTACACCGATTATTACCGTACCACCATTTCACATTTATAAAGGCTTATCTCGTACTTGCATTAGGCAGTGATCCTGGAGCGTTAATCAGTTAAATATGTTACGTAAACAAATGTATTCCCATACCTACATTATTCAGCATTAACTATTTCTTGGTGCCACGATTTTTTCCATCGATGTTTGTATACGAATCTACGAATTTGTATACGAATTTATTTCCGCGGATACCAAGTGATATTGTTCACAAGGATCTGGAAAATATCAAACACTATATGCATCATTTTGACTTACATTTCAGTTAAAAAGCTTACCACAAACATTCAGTGTAAACTTAGCAAAATGCATAAGGTAACTCCTACGTTATTTTGATCAATTGCAATAAAAATTAACCGCAGTACTGTGCGGTAGTAAAGTATTAAATAGGAGTCACATTATCTGATATTTTTAATAATGTAGACAGCAGTCGATCAGCATGCAATAATCATCCTTCATTCGCCAGATTTAGAACAATCTCCCGAGGCCAATCGCAATTTTTAAGTGAGATTTTTGAGGGCAATGATGAACTGAGTGAATAAAGAGGGAATTGCAAACCTAGAAAGAGAATGCAAGCTTAATTGTAAAAGATGTAACAAACAATCTCTATGAAGAAGGCAAAACCGCGATACTGTAATACAGTAACTAATAAAGATTTATTTATCAGAACTAAAACTATTATAGTGTATGGAAGACTTTAAATAACAGACAGGAAGCAATAGAGAAAAGGCTGACTAAAATTTGGGGGTGAAAGTTTGATAAATGGAATTTGATGAAGAAGAAATTAAAGGATATCTCTCAAGTTACAAGGAGAAACAATTACAGAGATTATCAGTAAACACCTGTTACAGATTGGTGGTTACTTCCGTAGACTGAACGGCAATTGTCTCGCGAAGATAACGGTAATGTTGAATAAAGTCAGCCACCAGAAAAAAATGAATGTGGGTAATTAAATCGGAAGCTATTTCGGGCTTTTTCCAAACTTCACGTGATTATACGTCCAGATTAATGTTTCCATATATCGCATCGAGTTCACTGTTCAACTCATCATCATCATCATTTAAGACTGATTATGCCTTTCAGCGTTCAGTCTGGAGCATAGCCCCCTTATACAATTCCTCCATGATCCCCTATTCAGTGCTAACATTGGTGCCTCTTCTGATGTTAAACCTATTACTTCAAAATCATTCTTAACCGAATCCAGGTACCTTCTCCTTGGTCTACCCCGACTCCTCCTACCCTCCACTGCTGAGCCCACATGTCTCTTGGGTAACCTTGCTTCTCCCATGCGTGTAACATGACCCCACCATCTAACACTTTTCGCCCTGACTGCTACATCTATAGAGTTTATTCCCAGTTTTTCTTTGATTTCCTCATTGTGGACACCCTCCTGCCATTGTTCCCATCTAGTAGTACCTGCAATCGTTCTAGCTACTTTCATATCGGTAGCCTCAACCTTGTTGATAAGGTAACCTGAATCCACCCAGCTTTCGCTCCCATACAACGAAGTCGGTCGAAAAATTGAACCGTGCACAGATAACTTAGTCTTGGTACTGACTTCCTTCTTGCAGAAGAGAGTAGATCGTAGTTGAGCCCTCACTGCATTAGCTTTGCTACACCTCGCTTCCAGTTCTTTCACTATGTTGCCATCCTGTGAGAATATGCATCCTAAGTACTTGAAACCGTCCACCTGTTCTAACTTTGTTCCTCCTATTTGGCACTCAATCCGTTTATATTTATTTCCCACTGACATTACTTTCGTTTTGGAGATGCTAATCTTCATACCATAGTCCTTACATTTCTGATCTAGCTCTGAAATATTACTTTGCAAACTTTCAATTGAATCTGCCATCACAACTAAGTCAACATATATGCAAGACTGCTTATTTTGTGTTCACATATCTTAATCTCACCCAGTCAGTCTATTGTTTTCAACATGTGATCCATAAATAATATGAACAACAGTGGAGACAGGTTGCAGCCTTGTCTTACCCCTGAAACTACTCTGAACCATGAACTCAATTTACCGTCAACTCTAACTGCTGCCTGACTATCCATGTAAAGACCTTTAATTGCTCGCAAAAGTTTGCCTCCTATTCCATAATCTCGTAGAACAGACAATATCTTCCTCCTAGGAACCCGGTCATATGCCTTTTCTAGATCTATAGAGCATAGATACAATTCCCTGTTCCACTCATAACACTTCTCCATTATTTGCCGTAAGCTAAAGATCTGGTCCTGACAACCTCTAAGGGGCCTAAACCCACACTGATTTTCATCCAATTGGTCCTCAACTAATACTCGCACTTTCCTTTCAACAATACCTGAGAAGATTTTACCCACAACGCTGATTAAAGAGATACCTCTGTGGTTGTTACAATATTTTCTGTTTCCATGTTTAAAGATTGGTGTGATTACTGCTTTTGTCCAGTCTAATGGAACTTTTCCCGACTACCAGGCCGTATCAATTATCCTGTGTAGCCATTTAAGACCTGACATTCCACTGTATTTGATGAGTTCCGACTTAATTTCATCCACCCCAGTTGTTTTATTGCACTGCAATCTATTGACCATTTTCTCCACTTCCTCAAATGTGATCCTATTTCCATCATTATTCCTACCCCATTCTACTTCGAAATCTGAAACATTACTGATTGTATTTTCACCTACATTGAGTAACTCTTCAAAATATTCCCTCCATCTGCCCAAGGCATCCACAGGATTCACCAGCAGTTTTCTTGACCTGTCCAAAATACTCGTCATTTCCTTCTTACCTCCCTTTCGAAGACTGCTAATTACACTCCAGAATGGTTTTCCAGCAGCTTGACCCATAGTCTCCAACCTGTTTCCAAAGTCTTCCCAAGATTTCTTCTTGGATGCTGCAATTATCTGTTTGGCTTTGTTTCTTTCTTCAACATAACTTTCTCTGTCTACCTAAGTCCTAGTATGTAGCCATGTCTTATACGACTTCTTTTTTAGAGTCATTGGAAAAAGAATGGACAAGGTACAGGGACACAGTACTAGAAGTGGCTAAAGAATGTCTTGTAACAGTAATGTGTAAAAGTAGGATGAAGCAAACAGCTTGGTGGAATGACTGTTCAACTTAAAAGGCAAATTAGGTGGTGTTGGCTATAGACGTAAGTGAAATCACTGCAAGTGGCAAAGTGAGAAGTGTTCAATGTTCGTACATTTGGATGGAATATCCAAACCGTAAGTTCCGAATCATAATTGCACATTTGTCATTAAAGTAGTTGTTTGAACCAAATTGCACATGCACGTTTGTCATCACTATAATCATTTGAAAAAAAATATTCCCATTTACACACATTAATGGTACTTGAAATGTTTTATATATATGGCGTGATGACAGTATTCAATTTACTTACATTCGAATACAGCAATTACGATCAAAGAGATTAGACCTAAGAGCCGTTACAGACTCGGAATCACAGAACAATAAATTTCAACACTACATCATTTACTACAACACGTCAACGGACTAGAGCGACCGCAAATCGGGTACTTACAAGGTTTTATGTAAGAATTAAGTGTAAGCCAGACGGCAAGGCACTTGACAGTAAGGGGCCTCTCTGCCTCGTGATGACTGAGTGTTATGTGTTGTCCTTAGGTTACCTAGGTTTAAGTAGTTCTAAGTTGTAGCGGACTTATGACCATAGATGTTAAGTCCCATAGTGCTCAGAGCCATTTGAACCATTTAGTAAGGGGCCAAGAACACATGGACGGATGCATTCGGCTAAAAATCTTTAAGAAATCCACCTTTGCAAACGAATGTAATAGCACAGGCATTAAAGGCAAACCTTCGGATATGACACATTTTCAACAAAAGAAGATAATGAATCTCGTTGAAGAATTTGACATTTGTATTGACAGTGAACTAGTAGACATAGCAAACAGGTCATTTTTACCCACCCTTCATGAATAATTTTGAAACAAAAACTGTTACTTCTTCGCCTCTCAGAACACCAATCACAGAATCTTACGTTATTAAACCCCACATTGGCTGAGCTGTCATCTGTAGAAAGGTGATTCATGTGAGTAGGTTTGCGACGTGATTAGGTCCACACAACGGGAACTAATAGATTTTGAACACGGAATAGAAGTTGGAGCTAAACGAATGGGACATTTCATTTCGGAAATCGGTAGAAAATTCAGTATTCCGAGGTGCACAGTGTCAAATAACCGCGAAATCTATATGGGACGTACGACCCATGCGGCTGTGGCAGCAGACGAGGGACGTGAGAGTCATTGCTAACAGCATGACATCGCCCATAGCGCCTCTTCTCGGCTCACAACCATATCCGTACGACCCTAGGCAACTGAGAAACCGAGGCCTGGTCAGATGGGTCCTCTTTTCAGTAGGCAACAGCTCATGGTAGGTTTATAGTGTGGCGCAGACCTCACGAAACCATGAATCCAGAGTGACAACAAAGCACTGTGCAAACTGGTGATGGCTCCATAATACTGTTGGCTGTGTTTACATGGAATTGACTGGCTCCTCTGGTCCAAGAGAACCGATCGCTGATTGTAAATGTTCATGTTCGCATACTTGGAGACCATCTGCGGCCATTTATGGACTTCAAGTTCCCAAACAAGGGTGGCATTTTCATAGACGACAATGCGCCATGTCAGCGGTTCAAAATTTTTCGCGATTGGTTTGAAGAACATTGCGGACAGTTCGAGCGAATCATCTGGCCACCCAGATGATCCGGCATGAACCCCATGAAACATTTATCGGACATAATGTTTCTACAGGGGAGTTCCAAATACTTATTGAGTCCATGCCACGTCGAAATGGTGCAGTGTGCCGGTCAAGAGGAGGTTCGTTACGCTATTAGGAGGCAACAAGTAAATCCTGTCACCTCAGTGTGTCTCAGGAATAGTTTTGGTCCCGATGCACTACACTGAGGAAGTCACATATTAATGTATTTTGTGTGTTTCACTAAATGTTTTGACTGATTTGAGGTATGTGTCATCTCTACTTCTTGTACGCTGTCCGCTATGTATGGTCAGAATCGGTCATTAGCTATGAATCTCAGTCCTAATGCTACTAACTTATTTAGTAGAATATTAACCAGTGGAGCTGAGAAAGTAGCAGTTATGCGATGTAATACTTGTAGAGGTGTGGAACGTGTTAACACTGCAGCGGTGCATAAGACAGTTCAGGAAGTGAATCTCTGAGCAAGTAATTCCAGAAGTAGATACACCGGTCAGTCCGCTGCTACCTGTCACATACTATTGGGAAAAGCCTCTACTGAATCGAGATTCCTACTTTGTAACAGCTTTACCATCTCATGTAAGCGTGAAAAACTAACTGCATCGCACTGGTTCTAAATATATGGGATCTACAAGAGATCCCACTACGTTTGGAGTAACATTCTTCCATGAAGATCGCCGGCCGGGGTGGCCGAGCGGTTCTAGGCGCTGCAGTCTGGAACCGCGCAACAGCTACGGTCGCAGGTTCGGATCCTGCCTCGGGTATGAATTTGTGTGATGTCCTTAGGTTACTTAGGTTTAAGTAGTTCTAAGTTCTAGGGGACTAATGACCTCAGAAGTTAAATCCTATAGTGCTCAGAGCCATTTGAATCATTTGAACGAAGAAGATAATTTACTCGTGGATGATGGTAAAATCGTTTAAATAGCAACTGACAACAGAGGACCGAATGAGAGAATATTTCTGTTTGCAGTGAAACGGGAAAACTATTTTTATCAAACTGTGGTCGTTCTGTGTGACGAAACTTTGAAGAGCTCGGGCAGGCAGTTTGTACAGTTGTTTATACTTCACGTCGATCTTTGAAGATCTTGGTAAGAAACGAGCACGATTACAGATGTCAACTCGTTACTACTAACAATAGTCGAGAAATATTTTATCACCTCTTAAAGCTATTAAAACTAATGAGCCTGTATCGAACTCTGCGTCTCTTGTGATGGACGTCGAAATTACTATCTCCCAATCAGTTAAAGTTTGTTTCCTAACAGCGATTACTGTTTCCAATCACTAATTTAATCAATGTTTGCGCAAACAAGTTCAGTGTTTCGTCCTTGTTCCTCCATATAAGAAAAACAAAGAAATACGCATCATAATATATTCATTTCAAGTACATTTTCCGCTGGAAATGTTGGATAGTTGTTGGATATCTGTTCAGGACAGGCCGTTCAAAAACCAAGGACCGAAATCCTTCTATGTTGACAATGCATGAAATTGATAGAATCGTTCCAATGCTGAACACGTGTTTTGGAGGTAGCGTCTTTGATTAATAAACGAAACGTAGTGTTCCAGTACTAAAGGAACCACTGCTTAAATTTATAACAAAAATCATCAGAAATGGTTGCCGAAGACTTCCGGCATAAGAAGACACCCTCGACCTGCCAACGGGCTGGTCAAAGAGTGTGGAGGAGCGCACAGAATTTCAGCGCGACCTCTTTCCTTTATTGTGGGAAGCTGCCCCCAAAAGCAGGGACAATCTGCGGTTATCAACGCCACGTGGATGCAGAAGGCAGTGGACGCCACTGTACTGAAGACACGAAATATGTATAGACTGGATATATTGCCTGTAACTGAAGAAGTGTCATAATTATCTCTCTATTGACAAAAGATCCCGGGTAAGTTCCCCATTCGGATCTCTGAGTGCTGACCGCCAACGGGTGTCTGCCAACGGGGAGGTGACCATGACAAAAAGATGCAATAGCAAACAAAGGGACAACATCCTACGATTCGGGGCATGGAATGTCGGAAGTTTGAACTTTTTAGGAAAGTTAGAAAATCTGAAAAGGAAAATGCAATTGATCAGTATAGACATAATAATTTAAAATGCGCCAACGTTTCGGCCAGCGTTGCAGCTAGCCTTCATCAGGGCCTTACGTTAAACTTTGGTGAAGGCTAGCTGCAACGCTTGCCGAAACGTTGGCGCATTTTAAATTATGACGATGCGGTCTGATACCCTGAAGAATTTTATTGAAGATGACAACGGCCGCGGAAGCCTACGCTTACAGTATAGATATAGTTGGTGTTAGTGAAGTGAAATGGTAAAAGTATCTGATCAGACGAATATAAGGTAATATCAATAACAAAAGAAAGCACAGAAGGATTCGTTATGAATAGAAAAGTAGAGTGGGGAGTGAGCTACTGTGAACAGACCAGCGATTGAGTTGTTCTCGTCAGATCTGACAGCAAATCATAAATACTTGCCGAAGTCGCAAGAGACAAATGAAGAGATAAAGAAAGTATATGAGGATATTGAGTGGGTAATTCAGTATGCTAAGGAGGTGAAAACTTAGTAATCGTGGTCGACTGGAACGCGGTTGTATGGGAAGGAATAGCAGAAAGGACAATCGAAAAATAGATCATGGCAGCAGCATTGAGAGAAGAGAAAGACTAATTAAGAGCTGAAATAAATTTCAGTTGGTAACAGCTAATAATTGAGGACACAAAAGCAGGACGCCAACTTGGAAAAGACTTGGAGACACGGAAGGATTCCAGGTGGACTACTTCACGGATAGACAGAAATTATGAAATCAGGTGTTGGATTGTGACGAGTGCCCAGAAATGGATATAGATTCAGGTCACACTTCAGTAAGCATGAAGAGTAGACAGTAGTTTAAGACTATGATCCGGAAGGATCAGTGTGGAAGGAAGCGAGGTACTGAAATGCTGAAGAATGATGAGAAGCTTTGTAGTTAGTTAAGGATCGGATAGTCCGAGAAGGAGTACCGCGAGGAAGTTCAGTTGAAAGGGAATGGAAATCTATAAAAACGACAACCACAGATGTTGAACAGTTCGATATAGCCACAAGGCAGACATTGGGTAACATAAGAAAGATGTCAATTGTCGACTGAAGAAGGAAGTACAAAAATTCAAAGAAAGATGGGAATACAGAAATACACTCCTGGAAATTCAAATAAGAACACCGTGAATTCATTGTCCCAGGAAGGGGAAACTTTATTGACACATTCCTGGGGTCAGATACATCACATGATCACACTGACAGAACCACAGGCACATAGACACAGGCAACAGAGAATGCACAATGTCGGCACTAGTACAGTGTATATCCACCTTTCGCAGCAATGCAGGCTCCTATTCTCCCATGGAGACGATCGTAGAGATGCTGGATGTAGTCCTGTGGAACGGCTTGCCATGCCATTTCCACCTGGCGCCTCAGTTGGACCAGCGTTCGTGCTGGACGTGCAGACCGCGTGAGACGACGCTTCATCCAGTCCCAAACATGCTCAATGGGGGACAGATCCGGAGATCTTGCTGGCCAGGGTAGTTGACTTACACCTTCTAGAGCACGTTGGGTGGCACGGGATACATGCGGACGTGCATTGTCCTGTTGGAACAGCAAGTTCCCTTGCCGGTCTAGGAATGGTAGAACGATGGGTTCGATGACGGTATGGATGTACCGTGCACTATTCAGTGTCCCCTCGACGATCACCAGTGGTGTATGGCCAGTGTAGGAGATCGCTCTCCACACCATGATGCCGGGTGTTGGCCCTGTGTGCCTCGGTCGTATGCAGTCCTGATTGTGGCGCTCACCTCCACGGCGCCAAACACGCATACGACCATCATTGGCACCAAGGCAGAAGCGACTCTCATCGCTAAAGACGACACGTCTCCATTCGTCCCTCCATTCACGCCTGTCGCGTCACCACTGGAGGCGGGCTGCACGATGTTGGGGCGTGAGCGGAAGACGGCCTAACGGTGTGCGGGACCGTAGCCCAGCCTCATGGAGACGGTTGCGAATGGTCCTCGCCGATACCCCAGGAGCAACAGTGTCCCTAATTTGCTGGGAAGTGGCGGTGCGGTCCCCTACGGCACTGCGTAGGATCCTACGGTCTTGGCGTGCATCCGTGCGTCGCTGCGGTCCGGTCCCAGGTCGACGGGCACGTGCACCTTCCGCCGACCACTGGCGACAACATCGATGTACTGTGGAGACCTCACGCCCCACGTGTTGAGCAATTCGGCGGTACGTCCACCCGGCCTCCCGCATGCCCACTATACGCCCTCGCTCAAAGTCCGTCAACTGCACATACGGTTCACGTCCACGCTGTCGCGGCATGCTACCAGTGTTAAAGACTGCGATGGAGCTCCGTATGCCACGGCAAACTGGCTGACACTGACGGCGGCGGTGCACAAATGCTGCGCAGCTAGCGCCATTCGACGGCCAACACCGCGGTTCCTGGTGTGTCCGCTGTGCCGTGCGTGTGATCATTGCTTGTACAGCCCTCTCGCAGTGTCCGGAGCAAGTATGGTGGGTCTGACACACCGGTGTCAATGTGTTCTTTTTTCCATTTCCAGGAGTGTATATATGACTTAATCAATCAGGACAGGTAAGGCAAAATGGCTATAGGAAAAATGTGAAGAAATCGGAAAAGATAGAATCTTCTGAAGGACTGGCTCAACACACAGAAAAGTGAAAACAACTTTCTCTGAAATTAAAAGTAAAGGAGTTCAGTGTGAGTTACACTGTTAAACGCAGAGGAAAGAGCGGATAGATGGAAAGAGTACAGTAAAGGCCTCTGTAAAACGGAGGATTTGTCTGAAGACTTGACAGAGTCAGAAATTGGAGCCGATGAGGAACACAGGGAATTCAGTATTACTGTCAGAATTTGAAAGAGGTTTAGAAGACTTAAGATCACATACAGCAGAACGCATAGATAACACTTCATCGCAATTTCTAAACTCATTAGAGGATATGGCAACCAAATGACAACTCAAATAAGTGTCTAGGGGTGTATGGAATCTATGACATTGGCGATCCACCATCAGAATTTCGGAAAACTATCACCCACAGAGTTTCGAAGACAGCAAGGGTAGATAAGTGCAGAAACTATTGCATAACAGCTCATGCATCGGAGCTAGTCACATGAGGATTGGAAAAAAAAATTGAAAATCTGTTAGACGACGGTCTTCTTGACTTTAGGAAAGGTAAGGGCACCAGAGACGTAGTTCTGACATTTCAAGACACGCCAATAGGCATTGTCGATATGGTAAAATCATTTAACAATGTACAATTTGAAAGACGTTTGAAGTTCTACGAAATATAGGGTTAAGCTACAGGGATCGACGGTTGATGTACAATATGTGCAGGAACCAGGAAGGAACAATAAGGCAGGAACGAAGTACTACGATTATGCAATGCGTGAGGCAGGGCTACAGACTTTCGCCCTCATTGTTCACTCTATACACCCAAGAAACAAGGACAGAAATAAAACGAAGTTTCAAGAGTGAAATTGAAACTAAGAATGAAAATAGAAGAAGAAATGCGGGATCTGTAGAATTGAATGAATAGGCTAATGAGTTCAGAAAACAAACTGACAGTAAACTGGAGAAATGCAAAGGTAATGAGAAGTAGCAGAAATGAGAACAGCGAGACGCTTTACATCAAAACTGGTGGTCACGAAATAGACGAAGTTAAAGAATTCCGTACACTGAAAGCAATTTAACGCAGTGACCTAAGTAGTCATTAGACATCGTGACAGAGCAGAATGGGCTGCTCCGCGGAATTCACGGACTTCGAACGTGGTCGGGTGTTTGAGTGTCACTTGTCATATGTCTGTGAGCGAGTCTTCAACACTCCTAAACATCCATAGGTCCACTGTTTCCAAAGTGATAGTGAAGTGAAAACATGAAGGGACACGTACTGCACAAAACCGTACAAGCCTACCTCGCCTGTTGACTGACAGAAACCGCTGACAGTTGAAGAGGGTCGTAATGTGTAATAGGCAGACATCTATCCAGACCATCACACAGGAATTCCAGACTACTTCATGATCTACTGCAGGTTCTATGACAGTTAGGCGGGAGATGAGAAAACTTGGATTTCATGGTCGAGCGGCTGCTCATAAGCCACGAGTCACACCGGTAAATGTCGAACGGCGCCTCGCTTGGTGTAAGGAGCGTAAGCATTGGACGATTGAACAGTGGAGAAACGTTGTGTGGAGTGACGAATCACGGTACGCAATATGGCGATCCGATGGCAGGGTGTCGGTATGACGAATGCCAGGTGAACGTCATCTGCCAGAGTGTGTAGTGCCAACAATAAAATACGGAAGCGGTGGTGTTATGGAGTGGTCGTGTTTTTATGGACGGGGCTTGCACCCCTTGTTGTTTTGCGTGACAGTCTCACAGCACAGGCCTACATTGATGTTTTAGGCACCTCCTTGCTTCCCACAGTTGAAGAGCAATTTGGGGATGGTGATTGATTCTACCAACACGATCGAGCACCTGTTCATAATGCACGGCCTGTAGCGGAGTGATTACACAACAGTGACATCTCTGCAATGGAGTACTCTGTACAAACTCTTGACCTGAATCCTGTAGAACACCTTTGAGATGTTTTGGAACGCTAGCTTCGTTCCAGGCATCACCGACTGACATCTAGACCTCTCCTCAGTGCAGCACTCCGTGAAGAATGAGCTGCTATTTGCCAAGGAACTTCCCGTCACCTGATTGAAAGTATGCCTGTGAGAGTGGAAGCTGTCACCATGGCTAAGCGTGGGTCAACACCATACTGAATTCCAGCATTACCGTTAGAGGGCGCCATGAACTTGTAAGTCATTTTCAGCCAGCCGTCCGGATACTTTTGATCACATAGTGCATGTTGGTGCAGAAGAATACTGAAAATCAATGTACCGATAAAGTAAGGAATGAAGAGATTCTCTGTGCATGGTGCGGGAGGGAACTCTAAAGGGTAAAGAGTGTAGGGGAAGACAGAGTTTGGAATACATACAGCAATGATATAATGAGGTTGTCGCAGGAAATGAATTCATGTTGGCACGAAACCAGACTTAAAAAAGAAAGCAGAGTCCTTCCGTCATCGTCCTACAAATGGATCTGTGTCTCGATGTCTTTGCCTGACAATGTCTGACACCGGTTAGTTCCTTTCTGAAAACTACCCAAATGGGCCTAGGTGCTTCTGGGTTTAGAAGGGCTTACATTTGTTGGGCCCTTCCTGAATCCTACCCTCAAAGCTGACAATATACCACATAGACTGGAGCCTTTCTGATTCTACCCTGATAGGCCCAGATATCTCTGGGCTCTCAATCCCTCACACTGATTTAGCCAATTTCAAAACCTTTCCATTGGACAGAAATGTCTCTAGTCTCGCCATGTATGACATTGGTGAACCCCTATCTGAATTGTTCACAATAGGCTCACAATTTCCCAGATTAGTTTGGCCCTTCCTACATACTCTCCCAATTCAAGTAGATATGTATGGGCGCAAAAATTCCCATACTGGTTGGGCTCTTCTAAATCCTTCCCAGTGCAACTAGAGAGCTCTGAGCTCACGAGGTCTCAGAAAAATTAGTCGCTTTCTGAATATCCCCATCTACTAACCCAGTTGGCTGTCGGCTTAGAAAGTCTCAGATAGGTAAGGATCTGTGTTAATCCTCCCCGTTTGGGAGTAGGTACCTCTGGACTCACAGTACCTGAAATTCGTTCGGCCCATTCTGAATCATCTCCAAGTGGGCCTACAAGTTCCTGGGATGCACTGGTTTACTGTTTGTGCGGAGTATGTATGGGCGCAAAAATTCCCATACTGGTTGGGCTCTTCTAAATCCTTCCCAGTGCACCTAGAGAGCTCTGAGCTCACGAGGTCTCAGAAAAATTAGTCGCTTTCTGAATATCCCCATCTATGAACCGAGTTGGCTCTCGGCTTAGAAAGTCTCAGATTGGTGAGGATCTGTGTTAATCCTCCCTGTTTGTGAGTAGGTACCTCAGGACTCACAGTGCCTGAAATTGGTTCGGCCCATTCTGAATCATCTCCAAGTGGGCCTACAAGTTCCTGGGATGCACTGGTTTACTGTTTGTGCGGAGTATGTATGGGCGCAAAAATTCCCATACTGGTTGGGCTCTTCTAAATCCTTCCCAGTGCACCTAGAGAGCTCTGAGCTCACGAGGTCTCAGAAAAATTAGTCGCTTTCTGAATATCCCCATCTATGAACCGAGTTGGCTCTCGGCTTAGAAAGTCTCAGATTGGTGAGGATCTGTGTTAATCCTCCCTGTTTGTGAGTAGGTACCTCAGGACTCACAGTGCCTGAAATTGGTTCGGCCCATTCTGAATCATCTCCAAGTGGGCCTACAAGTTCCTGGGATGCACTGGTTTACTGCTTGTGCGGAGTAACTCTAGCGGCGAAGCCCCATCTCATCCGCGCTGTTTCTCTGTTCTTTCCTCCCTCTCTTTCTCTCACTCACGCAGCTCTCGAGCCAGCGGGCTAATTGCTTGTCAAAAAGTGACGACCGGGTCGATCGCGGCCCACAGGCGACGCCGGCGGCGGACGGCGCCGAAAATTTAATCCGCAGCAGCGCGCGAGCGACAGGGCGGTGGGCCGGCGCGTTTATTGCAATTTCTGCGCCACGCCCTGCCGCCTGGGCTACATTCCGGCTGCTCATCGGCAGTTTAATCAAAAAATCATCAAAACTGTCCGCTGAAATATTCAGGAATCAATTTTCTGTCGTGCCAATTTGCGTAACGATGTTGCTTCTCGCATATCACATATTGCGGAGATCAGGTCCTCTCTGCCGTGAAGAGCAATATTGTTTCTGAAACATCCAAAGTACGACCATGTTATATGGGAATGCAGCCTTTCTCGGTGAATTTCAGTTATGACTCTTCTCGGTTTATTACCATTTTTGACAAATTTCCCACTGGTCATCTTCAGGCGAAGACTGAGCCAGAAGATAAGGAATAGTAAATGTGTCCAAGCGCTGCCGCAGAATGAAGCCATGGCTCCGATGACAAACCGGGAAGGCTTAGTTGTTACCATTTTATGTACTCTTGAGACTGGTTTTCGTCGTGGCCCATTTTAAACCGCTGTCAGTCAAGAGAACAGTGCGAACGTCATTGTGGTTTGCTGGGCAGAAGTCCCTCTAGTAAGGTAAAGCTGCCGTGAACCCATATCCTATTTTCCAAGCAGCTGTGACTTCAGTATGCGAGGTGATATTGGAGACGGTACACTCTTAAACTCTGTCTTAGAACCGAATTACCCTGCTGGTGTCCGAATTACAGAACGGTATGACTATCTTCATGACTGGTACTGAAAGGATAGTTTAGGACGGGACAGGACGGAATACAGTAGAGCAGGGGTCTTCAAAATACGGCCCGCGAACCGAAACCGACCCGCGAGGGCCGGCAAACCGGACCGCGTTAACTGGCCGGACATCCCCGGTATTCGGCCCGCCAGATATTTGAGGTGGTACCTACACTGCCAACAATTGAGTTTCGAGGCCTATCGCGACCAGTACACCGCGACATTGGCTCTGCTACTCGCTACAAGACTACATGACTGAAGTTATTGTTGCGCCGCTTGAAATAACAATGCGTTGTCATACTCTACCTCTGTTACGTCTTGCAGTAATAGTGTTGCTAACAATGATTTTGAGATTTCGTTAAGTTTGCATTACGCTTACGTGAAGAATGTGCAGTGACATACCTTTTTGTCGGTGAAATTCACGCCAGAATTTCGGTCAGGTACGCCCACCAATCAAAATTATGTAATTAAATAAAAATCGTAGTTCGTTTCAGTGCTAGCTATTCCCACAACCTTAGATTTTTGCGATTTCATCTTTCCTTTAGCCTTACATTACGGTGATCATGGAGTGCTAGGGTGCTTTAATTCCACTAGTATGATCTTACGTGAGGCAAGACAGACCTTACGACTTATCTTAAAAGAAAGATTAAGGAAAGGCAAACCTACATTTCTAGCATTTGTAGACTTAGAGAAAGCTTTTGACAATGTTGACTGGAATACTCTCTTTCAAATTCTAAAGATGGCAGGGGTAAAATACAGGGAGCGAAAGGCTATTTACAATTTGTACAGAAACCAGATGGCAGTTATAAGAGTCGAGGGACATGAAAGGGAAGCAGTGATTGGGAAGGGAGTAAGACAGAGTTGTAGCCTCTCCCCGACGTTATTCAATCTGTATATTGAGCAAGCAGTAAAGGAAACAAAAGAAAAATTTGGAGTAGGTATTAAAATCCATGGAGAAGGAATAAAAACTCTGAGGTTCGCCGATGACATTGTAATTCTGTCAGAGACAGCAAAGGACTTGGAAGAGCAGTTGAACGAAATGGATGGTGTCTTGAAGGGAGGATATAAGATGAACATTAACAAAAACAAAACGAGGATAACGGAATGTAGTCGAATTAAGTCGGGTGATGTTGAGGGTATTAGATTAGGAAATGAGACACTTAAAGTAGTAAAGGTGTTTTGCTATTTGGGGAGCAAAATAACTGATGATGGTCGAAGTAGAGAGGATATAAAATGTAGACTGGCAATGGCAAGGAAAGCGTTTCTGAAGAAGAGAAATTTGTTAACATCGAGTATAGATTTAAGTGTCAGGAAGTCATTTCTGAAAGTATTTGTATGGAGTGTAGCCATGTATGGAAGTGAAACATGGACGATAAATAGTTTGGATAAGAAGAGAATAGAAGCTTTCGAAATGTGGTGCTACAGAAGAATGCTGAAGATTAGATGGGTAGATCACATAACTAATGGGGAAGTATTGAATAGGATTGGGGAGAAGAGAAGTTTGTGGCACAACTTGACCAGAAGAAGGGATCGGTTGCTAGGACATGTTCTGAGGCATCAAGGGATCACCAGTTTAGTATTGGAGGGCAGCGTGGAGGGTAAAAATCGTAGGGGGAGACCAAGAGATGAATACACTAAGCAGATTCAGAAGGTTGTAGGTTGCAGTAGGTACTGGGAGATGAAGAAGCTTGCACAGGATAGAGTAGCATGGAGAGCTGCATCAAACCAGTCTCAGGGCTGAAGACCACAACAACAACAACAACAGTATGATCTTGGCCCCTATGACTTCGTGTGGCCCGCGGACGAAAAAGTTTGGGGACCCCTGCAGTAGAAGAAGACAGGCCGTGATATGAGACAGAACAGGTTTATAGATGAGGAGAGGTGGCAGTACAGTGTAGGGGAGGAGGCCGCTCGGTGCAGACAGAGCCACTGCCGGATCGATGCGGCCGCAGCTGGGACTCCGCGGCCCGCTCACTGTTACTTAAGGACTGCCCGGGGCTGCTCGGCGTCACCCTGTAGTCGTGTTCCAGTGCGAGCCTCAGACCACGTCCCGACCGACAAGCGTTGTAACGAGACTACTCTTTATTTCATTCTCCAACTCTTACAGGGCAACGATGACATATTTTGATTACTTTATGTTGGGCATTCAATCTTTTCGACACTGAGTGCTTATCTTGCAGTTTCCTTACCCAGATTCGTACACTGTGGTCATAATGTCACTTGCATGCGAGACGAGTGAGAAAGACAACGAGATTGATTTTTTATCTGCCGAACTTTTCATTTTTATCAAACAAAAATACTGTCCCTTTCAAAGCTGTTTTCTTCGGCTGCTATTCACCGGCGGATTCGTTGGGCCCAGTCCTGACACCCGTGCTGAAAGGCTTCAACAGGTAGGGACTTTAACATGCCGGTCACATTCTTCCGAATGTTTTTCAGAGTCCCTAAACTAAGTCCTTTTAAGACATTTTTCAGTCTTGGAAAATGAAAAAGTCACAAGGAGTTAGATCCGGGGAATAGGGTGCTGTCGAACAACACAAATACCATCTGAGATCAAACCTTCAGTGATGGAAGGGGTCGTGAGACATGGGGCGTTGATATGATGCAGCATCCACTTGTTTTCAATGTCCGATCGCACTCGATTTACCCTTTTCCTGAGCCTTTCAAAGACTTCTTTGTAAAACACTTGATTGACAGTTTGTCCTGGAGGAACAAATCTTTTATGCACGATATCCCAACTCTAAGAAAACCAAATCACTATTGTTTTGGTCTTTGATTTGCGAGGTTCATTTTCAACATTTTCTAAGCTGCCAGAAACTATTTATCCAACGAAAAACTTGTACTCTTGATAAGGAATGTTCTTCATAGAACCGTTAGAGATCACACTAGCGGATTCCTTAAGTTTAACGCCAAAACGTGATTGCATAACATTGCTCAAAATTCCACTCTTCCAATTCCGTGACACACAACAAAACCACAAATCCACTGATGGCGCACTTCAAAATCACGTGATGGCTATAGGGAGCTGTAACTTGGACTGAGCATATGAAAGGGATGAACACACCGGTGGACGACACAGGGCTAGCAGAACGCTCGCAGTGCTGTCAGTGTCATTATTTTCCTCACACGCCTCATATAACTCAAGTGCTTCCATCGCCGTGGACGGCAACGCACATCTATGCGCCAGTTCTTGACTCCAAGGTAATCAGTTTGAATCCTATTGATAGAAAAATTATCGTAGACAGACCTTGACTAGCAACTGGAGGAGACGTGGTAGCATCAAGATGGCGATCGTAAGAGTCTGCGACTAAGACCTCAGGGCAATCTGTTACGTCGATCCGTCCTTAGGATAACGACATTAAGCCTGGCGCTCTTACAAGGTGCCATTCGAGAGATGTAGCCTGTGTGTCGGCGCTCGGTTTCATCCTCTCCCTTTGTCCACCATCATAAATCACAAACATATAAACGCCTGCTGTAGTCGTACCGTTTAGAAGTTAAAAATAAGGCCCAACTCTCCTGCACCACATGAAACGGGAACATTGCATGCGGCGGAAGAAAAACCATTCAAATCAGGCGAGTAAAGAACCGGTTGACAGCAAACAGTGCCATACGACTCCTCCCTTTATTTATTTCATTATGAACCAGGAAAGTAATGAAACACATACACAATGTCTCCCTAAGTCGTTCCAGGCAAATGCCGGGATGGTTCCTTTCAAAGGGCACGGCCGACTTACTTCCCTATCCTTCCCTAATCCGATGAGACCGATGACGTGGCTGTCTGGTCTCCTCCACCCAAATGACCCAACCCCACAATGTCTGCAAAAAGAGTGAAGCACAGAAAATGGAAGGGGGGGTGGTATGGTAGGGGGAACAAAGGAGAAAGAAAATGGAATTAAACCGTTTGAGAGGGTATGTGATGATATTCCAATTATTACAATTCCGCGTCAAATTTGCAAAGAACTTGCCTGTATGAGCCCATTTGTCACTATGATTTAGCACCACTCCTGATGTGGATCTATTCACTGATTCTGTTCGTAAAGGTGTGTAAGTTTGCTGTTTATGTTTTTATGTAAGTAGGCTGTTTATGTTTTCTTTATGTAAGTTTGCTGTTTATGTTTTTTTATTGGCAACGTTACGTAGCACTCTCTATATGAAAAGTTTGAATTGTTGTCTGCCATTGTTGTCATGAACTGCTATAGCTGGATGCGAACAGCGCGTAGCGCTGGGCAGTTGGAGGTGAGCCGCCAGCAGTGGTGGACGTGGGGAGAGAGATGGCGGAGTTTTGATAATCTGTAAGACTGAATGTCAATTATGAATATTAAGGTAAATACATTGTTTGTTCTCTATTAATATCTTTCATTTGCTAACTATCCCTATCAGTAGTTAGTACCTTCAGTGGTTTGAATCTTTTATTTAGCTGGCAGTAGTGGCGCTCGCTGTTTTGCAGTAGCTTGAGTAGCGAAGATTTTTGTGAGGTAAGTGATTTGTAAAAGGTATAGGTTAAAGTTAGTCAGGGCCATTGTTTTGTAGGGGTTATTGAAAGTCAGATTGCGTTGCGCTAAATAATATTGTGTGTCAGGTTAAGCACAGGCTTGTATAATTGTTCTAAGTGGACATTTCATATGTACAATTATTCAAAGGGGACGTTTCATATGTCGACCCTTAGCCTAGGATACCTCACTGGAATCTTCTGATTTTTTCTTGTAGTTTGTGTATTTAGTGCAGCTTTTGTTTATTGCTAGCGCGTAATTGTAGAGAGAATCTCCTTTGTAGTTGCAGTCTTTCATTGTTGTACAGTAAAACAGTTGTGGCATGCATGTAGCTTTGCGCCAAGTATTTCGCTGCTGCAATTAACTAGATATTATTTTCAGTGCTATGTTAATGTGTTCTCTTATTTTTTGCTCTTCAAATTGTGTTTTTGTGTGTTATCGTGTGAAATATTGTCTCAATAATGGCGTGTGAAAAACGTAACACTCGGCTCCAAAGTAAACTAAGAAACGACAGTGAAGACGAAAGCAATGTGTTAGCGCCACTGTGTAATGAGTTAACTAATGTTCAAAGTAGTAATTTGGTAACTGTGCATAGGGAAATGGAGCGGGCGTCAAACAATGGCGTAGACAGTCAAACAGGTAGTGAACAGGGAAGCATTATCGATCGATCGGTCGGCAACAGCTCGCCTCAGGAATCCGAAATGATAGGACACAATTTTGCAAATACTGTAGATTCAGGTTTTGCGTCCTCACCGTTTTCTCAAATGAGTCAAGACACATTTTCTGCTTGTCAAAATGTGAATGTTGCTGGTGCAAATGCACTGCCGAAAAGCGTAGAGGAACAGATTCCAGACACTAATGCATTGTTATTACAATTAATGCAACAAATGGGACAAAATCTCCTAAAGTTAGACACAATGGAACAAAATCTTAAAAAGTTAGACACAGTGGAACAAAATCTTAAAAAGTTAGACACAATGGAACAAAATCAGAGACAAACACAGCAAAAGCTTCAAAAGTTAGACACCACACTTGAACAAACACGTGAAGATTTAACTACTGAGTTACATAACATTGAATCGAAATGTCAAAAAGTCTGTAATGACGTAAAAACACAAATTTGTGAGCATTTTCAGCCTATTTTTTCGCGGCATGAAAATGCATTACAGAATCACGAAGCAGCCATAAAAGAACTGCAAACTATTGTTCATGAAAATCATGAGACCTTGCAAGCTAAAATGGACTCAGTTGCATCTACCGATTCGGTTACGCAACTTGCAAAAACTCAGGAAAACTTAAAGGACACAGTAGAAAGACACATGGGGGAAATTAGTTCATTATCAGAGAAAGTAGCCGAACTTTCGGATCAGGTCACTAACTTATCTACAAAGGTAGATGATGATCTGAATGACACAAGACCCGTAGCCTTCACTGACACAGAAGAGTATGAACAAATAAGAAAATTCAAACAAAATCAGAATCAAATTAATACGCAATACAAAAGAGAAATGCGGGAAGTACAAGATCAGCTGACACAGGTAATACAAGAATTACGTATTTCAGAGGACACTCGCGCCCCAATAAGGGAAGAGGGACATAGAAATACGGAACAGCCACAAAATAATAACACAGAGCATTTCGGTAATTATGAAAGGAATTGGCAAGGTGCACCGAATTTTGATATGGAACCGCCGACACGACGTAACAATGACCGATATGTGACTCGCCGACATGATGATTTTGACTATAAGCTGTTCATTACTACACGTAAATTCAAAACATTTAAGAATTCTGGCAACGACATTCATCCACAAGCATGGCTCCATCAATTCTCTCATTGTTTTCCTCCCAACTGGTCATTAGAACACAGATTAGAATTTATGTGTGGCTACTTGGAGAATGAACCAGCTGTAAGAATGCGATCGGTCATTCACGATTGCCACAGTGAAGGAGAATTTTACCATGCCTTCCTCTCAGCATATTGGTCTCAAGCTACACAAGACCGCGTAAAACATAGCATCATGATGATGAAACACTTTGAACAATCTGAATTTTCCAGTCTTGTGAAATATTTTGAAGACATGTTGCACAAGAATCAGTACCTGTCAAACCCATACAGCCCCTCAGAACTCATCCGCATTTGCTTAATCAAACTGCCTGAACATTTACGACATATTATTTTGGCAGGACGTTGCAAAGACGACATTGAAGCTTTTCAGGGACTGTTACAAGAACTGGAAATTGACACAGACAGTCGTGGGATGCGAAAACAGGAAATCAATCACTACAGGTCACATCCGTCACAATTCCGTGACGACAGAAATAATAACTGGACACGACAAGTCTATTCTTACAACGCAAATCGTGACCAAAACAGACACCACCCGTATGACAACCGTTGGCAGAGTAGTAATAATTACAGGGAAAGATCACCTCTCCGCAGTAATGACTATCACAGAGACAATCAGAGAAACAGACAATATGGGAACCAAAATAACTATTATCAAGGGAGACAGAATAACTTTAGACGCAACGGTCCAGCGCGTAGTTACGATTCAAGGAGAAATTCTCCACCATGTGACCGACACGAAAGAAACTATGTAAACTACCGACATGACGACAGGCGATATGATCGTAACGACAGACCTGAACTGCATCAGAACTGGCGAGTTTTAAACAGAGCTGGGCCCTCTGGGCAAGGCGAATTTGTGGAAGTTAGGCCTCCTAATCCCAGTAACGGCGCGCGCCAACAAAGAAACAGACAATGACTCGCACCGCAGGCAGCTGCGTGCGCCGGCTGGCTCCGAGAAAAATAACATTGACGCTAACCTTGAGCAAAATTCCCGTATTCTTTACGGACGAATACCGCATGATACTTGCATTCAAGTTGAAACTCTGCGTACTGAGAAGAGCAAAGGGTAAAAGATTACACCACATTTCTCATGTAAAACCATTTATTGACAGATAATCTGCTTTTTAACTTAGTCTTTGCAATTGTCACTTCACGCTACTTGTACAATTTGTCACACTGAGAAACTGTTAACATGCAACTATGTTTTTAAAGTTAACTAACCACCCAGTCAAGAACATAGGTAACTTAGACAAGTAATTGCGAATGCATTGTTATTGCGAACAGACGACACAGTGTTGTTATTTATACATTCCTCCTTGTTAGTTGCACGATTACGTAACGAATATACGGCTTACATACTTAGAACATATACCAGCACTGCTAATGAAATTTTCATGCAACATTTTGGTTTGCTTGAGAGTGGATTCTGGATTTGAGGTGCTTTCTGTGAAATGCCAGATGACATAGTGGTTAGTTTATGTGACAGCTACACGATTTTATCACGACGCTGCTAATGCGTGACAATTTACAATGTTGCTTTTGCGGTGTATCTGTTTTATATCTGCACAGTTTTTTCTGAATTCTTCTATAAAGTGAGACATGTTTTAGTGGTGACTTTTGTGCTATTGCTACAAGGAGACAGCCTTTTCTGTAGCACAACAATGTGTTACAGCACAGTACTTTCTTCATCACGGCAATAAGCGTAATAAGTATGATATCTATACGCAAAGCATTTCACTTTTGTGTATCATGAGGTAAGTACATTGACTTCTGCAGAACTTAGCTTTCGGAGGACAATAACTACGACACTTCCCAGAGATTATCTTACAGCAAGACGCACATTTAGCGCTACAGGACACGTATTTGAGTGATTAATTTTGTACTTAAAACATTTATTTTTAGAGATTTTTGAATTACAAAGAAAGTTTTTTGTGATACATTTCATTCCATTGCTGTAATCTGTAACACCTGAGGATACAATCCTCAGGGGGGTACACGCCTACTTTGTGTATCATGTGTTTGGCAAGCACAAGGAGCCCTAGCTAATATGGTATTTGCTTATACAATTTAACACATCGGTACCATATTTCTCTAACACATAAATTACACAGCTATCTGATCATTTAACTGAGAGAGACAAACTTGTTTATTTCGTCAGTGACAGATGATTACGTGATTACAGAGTTGGATTACTTCACACTTAAGAAATTGTACTTTGTCTGCACTTTGTGAACTGTTCATAATTTTTTTGGTACCATTGTGATACTATGAGAGCTTTGAATGATGTATTTGGTAAGGGAGAATGATTTTAGAGTACGTTTGAGGTAGATGACACTTTTGACATGAGCAGAGAATTTTGTTAGGTTTTGAAATTATTGGAGGAAGCTACGACGATTTTGAGATTTGACTGAGGTTTTATGATGTTATTGTTACGACGACGATGTGTATTATGCTGTTGCGGTAAGTTTATGATCCATAAGCTGATGCTATATGAGTTATTTGATTATGCTATGTATCTGTTATGATGAAATATGGAAAAAGTGTCGACGAATAAGGTAAGGAGTAATGAATAGTGGTTAGGGACTCTTGACTTGTGAAAAAGGATGTTGAAAACCAAGAATCGTACTTTGAGAGTTATGAAATATGTGTAAATGCGTAAATGCATCACAATGCAAGCGAAAATTTTTTGGACTCTGTTATGTCAATTGGATTTTGTCTCTACAGATTTGTAACGCAAATTCTTGACCTGTGAAATATTTTTATATGAGACTGTCTCTGTAGCGGAAAAATGTCGTAAATATTTCCATAAGAAAGTTAAGTGACCACCTGCACGTGCGTCGTCGGCACACAGCTGTGTCAGACACCTGGAGAACAAGCCATTAGGGTGTGCCTTTCATCGCTAATGCGACACCCTCGTTACTTAAAAACATATGATTACTCGCATTTTGTGCTAATTATTGAAATGCTTATGAATTGATGGGAAATATTCGTACATCTGCACACCTGATTATGACAAGTGTCTTTCTCCAAGAGTTGAGTGCTACTGACTTACGAAATGCCACATGACTATTGAATGATATTTTTATGCTTTGCTTTTCATAGTTGCTTATTTCATTTGATATCTGGTTTCCAGCTGTGTTGCAGCATTGCTTTTATAAAATGAGATGCATTTGCTAATGTGAACTCTTTCTGTCAACAGATCTATTAAATGATAATTTTGTAATCCACATTCTTTAAAAAAGGAGCACTTGGAAAGGAAAGAACAATAAGAAGTAACTAGTAACAGTAACACTTAATTTTCTTTTCAGGTACATGGTAATATTTTTTTACAATCAGTTGTTATGGTGCACCACTTCAATTACATAGACATTAAGATGTGAATATGCATTTCCCTTGTCTGCATTGTTGTTTTTACTGTAATATTTTTTTTTGCTTGAGCTATGTCATGTCTAGGTATAAGTTGCTGCTGTTTGCCAGGCATAGTGTTATTGAATTTGACTTTTGCTAATTTATGCTGCTAGCTTTGCCAATTTGCATTTTTTGTCATTTCTGTTTGTGTTGATTTGTTGTGATGCTGCATTGCCTCGTCCCTTGGTATATATATCTGAGCTCAGTAGATTTAAGTTAGCTTAAGAGGGGGTAGACTATATAAGAAACTGACTATGGAGAATAGGTAAAGAATGCATTGCGAAGAAAGATTTGGGCCCAAATGAGTATGGTACAATCAGAAATAATTATATTGAAAGAAATATGAGTCGAATACAGGAAGGAGGTATAGGTAGGATTTTCTTGGAAATAAATGATGAGGTAAGCAATATGTGAACATATAAATACAGAAAGCATGCTTAGATAGGATTTTTTTGGTGGAAGCAAAGGTTGAAATAAGACGAACGATCTATGGAATGAAGGGAGATCTCCAAGCAAAATACTGCAGTAAAACAAACCCTGTCCTTTCCTCTTTGCTGCTTTTTCCCAATATGTAATTGTGTGTTGTCCTTTCCATTTGTGTTATCCCACTATGTGTTTGGGTACCCGTGTGTATTTGTGTTTTTCCTGTCTTTATGTGTTTAGCTGATGAGAGCTATGTTGTAGAATTTTTCTAATACTCTGTTATTTTCTTTGTAAAGATGCTTAGACTTTATTTATTCTGTTTTGTTTTAATGCTCATGTGTGAAGTTGAATTTTTAAAAGTGATTCTGATCTTTTATGTATGTACTCATGTCATCATTCCTGTAACACTGATGTATATGTTTATTTCTATTGTTTTGTAAAGCCTGCACTACAAATATTATCTGTATTGTTATGTTTTTAATGATGTATTTTGTATCTTTGTAATTGTATTCTTATGTTATATAATTGTAATTGACAGCAGTTCATCAAATTAAGTAACTTGTAAGTTCCATCTCACTGCACACATTTCTGTTGGTCATAGTATATGGACAATATGTGAGAAGTAGGGACTGATAGTGTTTGCACGTGTGTTACTAATTCAGCAAGGGACTGGATAACAGCATTGCTGGTTCTAAGGACAATTCCAAAAACTTTGTGAGTGCACAAGTGGTGGTTATGGACTTGCTATCTTCTCTGCAAGACTCTTCGATGGTGATTGTGCACCTGCACAGTCGCAACAGATGGCTGCTGGCCATCTCTACAAGGACTACAGTGGGTCTGCATCTCTGGTGGCCCACCAATACTCTCTACCAGGACTGCAGTGGGTCTGCTCTGTGATGACCTACCTACCAATATTCGTTAGAACTTCGAATGACTCTGCTGTGGGTTTGCTCCATTGTGGCCCATTACATGTCAGCATGTCAAGAGTCAGCACTGTCTTTCCGTTGGAAGGACAACACTACTTCTTCAATACTACATGGAAATCCACTACTTCTATGTGCAATTTCTTTTACTAATGAGACTTTGTGAAAAACAAAAACTGTAATTACTATTATGATGAACAATCTGGACTGTCTTTATTGACTGTGAAAAAAATTTTAGCTGTTGACCAACATTGTATCAATAAGTGTGTGCATTTGATATCTTTGTGATTGTAATTATGAAAAATTTTTTCAAATCTGTATTGGCCAGTGCCCAACACCATTTGTAAAAATTTTTTGTGGGGAGCATGGGGGCTATGTAAGTTTGCTGTTTATGTTTTTATGTAAGTAGGCTGTTTATGTTTTCTTTATGTAAGTTTGCTGTTTATGTTTTTTTATTGGCAACGTTACGTAGCACTCTCTATATGAAAAGTTTGAATTGTTGTCTGCCATTGTTGTCATGAACTGCTATAGCTGGATGCGAACAGCGCGTAGCGCTGGGCAGTTGGAGGTGAGCCGCCAGCAGTGGTGGACGTGGGGAGAGAGATGGCGGAGTTTTGATAATCTGTAAGACTGAATGTCAACTATGAATATTAAGGTAAATACATTGTTTGTTCTCTATTAATATCTTTCATTTGCTAACTATCCCTATCAGTAGTTAGTACCTTCAGTGGTTTGAATCTTTTATTTAGCTGGCAGTAGTGGCGCTCGCTGTTTTGCAGTAGCTTGAGTAGCGAAGATTTTTGTGAGGTAAGTGATTTGTAAAAGGTATAGGTTAAAGTTAGTCAGGGCCATTGTTTTGTAGGGGTTATTGAAAGTCAGATTGCGTTGCGCTAAATAATATTGTGTGTCAGGTTAAGCACAGGCTTGTATAATTGTTCTAAGTGGACATTTCATATGTACAATTATTCAAAGGGGACGTTTCAGGTGTCGCAAAGCCGTTGTATCTTCTCCTGAATCTAAGTGGCCCACAGATGCTGTAAATGGTTCTTGATGTCTCGAACACTAGCGATGGAACGGAGTCGATGTCAGAACTGGCACCACTCACGTTCCACCACAGACAGATCTAGCGATCTTGTTGGCCACTGGAGTACCTCAACATCAGGCAGAAGGTCGATAGAGGCAAGTCCCACGTGTGGACGAGCATTCTCCCGTTGAGAAATGGCACCACAATACTGTCGCACGACAGGTAACGCATGGGAATGTCGGATGCCAACGACGCACTGTTGTGGTATCAGAGTCCACTCAATCACTACCGGTCCGTAACGGGAAGTGTTTTGTCAGCAAAGCACTGGAAGAAAGGGATCTTTCCACAGGTCGTCATCTTACTTGCTTGCGTTGGTTATCCTAGGTAATGCAGAACAGCGATCCACCGCTGAACACTACGAAACGCCTTGTAATTACCTTTTCCTCGGGACACTTGAGTCTCATCTTTATCTGCGATAAAGATGGAAACTGAAGAAATGAATTAAAATTCATGCCATGGCTGGGCCTCCACTTTTTTTATTTTCTTTTAGAAAAATCGCATTCTGTTCAAATGGTTCAACTGGCTCTGAGCACTATGGGACGTAACATCTTAGGTCATCAGTCCCCTAGAACTTAGAACTACTTAAACCTAACTAACCTAAGGGCATCACACACATCCATGTCCGAGGCAGGATTCGAACCTGCGACCGTAGCCGTCCCGCGGTTCCGGACTGCTGCACCTAGACCGCACGGCCACCGCGGCCGCCCGCATTCTGTTAGTTATTGTTCGTTGAATTTGTTCAGGGAGGACGTTCGATGATAGAAGTTAAAATTGGTCGTTTATCCGTCCACTCAGTTTTTTTATTACAGAGGCAGCTCACCCTCTGACCCAACATGCTGGCCCGTCGGGGTGGCCGAGCGGTTCTAGGCGCTACAATCTCGAACTGCGCGACCGCTACGGTCTCAGGTTCGAATACTGCATCGGGCATGGATGTGTGTGATGTCCTTAAGTTAGTTAGGTTCTAAGTTCTAGGGGACTTATGACCTCAGAAGTTAAGTCCCATAGTGTTCAGAGCCATTCGAACCATTTGAACCAACATGCTGAGCTACCGTGCTGGCGAGACTTGAGCCCAGGTCTCCTCGGTTACTAGGCAGGAATACAAGCCATTAGAGCATCGCAGCACTATAGCTGGGGTTGCTGCACGGACTGTCCCAGCTAAATGCCTTCACAATCATAACTTATGGCCTGTCGAGCATCTTCATGAAATTGTGAAATCATGTCATCAAACAAATATTTTTTTTTAACGTTTGCCCCAGCACTGTTGGTGACTGTTTGCTAGGGTCTCATTTTGTTCCACCCAGGCTCAACAAAGAAACTTATCGTCATTTCTTACAGAGTACTCTGCCTGATATTTTGCTAGATGATGTGCCTTTACGACCGCAACAACACAAGTGCTTCACGTACGATGGAGCTCCTCCTCATTTCAGTCTTAACGTTCATAGTCTCATAAAGAGCTCGTTCTAAGACGGGTGGGTAGGTAGTTCCTCGGCCACCACGCTCTCGGGAACTAAGCACACTAGACCTTTACCTGTAGGTGAATTTGAATACTCTTGTGTATGGTACGCTAGTACAAGATGTACAGAGTATTCCTGCCAGTAGCCGCGCAGGATTAGCCGAGCGGTCTCAGGCGCTGCAGTCATGGACTGTGCGGAGGTTCGAGTCCTCCCTCGGGCATGGGTGTGTGTGTTTGTCCTTAGGATAATTTAGGTTAAGTAGTGTGTATGCTTAGGGACTGATGACCTTAGCAGTTAAGTCCCATAAGATTTCACACACATTTGAATGTTTTTTTCCTGCCAGTATTTTGGAAAGCTGTGAAATTCCCCAGGGATAAATCAGCGCATCAGTGATTCAATGCGACTGCGGGTTGACGCGTGTGTTCATGCTACAGAAGGGCGATTCGGACGTTTCAATTATGAAAGTGTCTCATACTGTGCTGTTACACTATTTTCCTGCATGGTTCCCATGATTAATGTATGGAAGAGTTGTAGAAACCACCAAGACGGAATTATCTGACTGGGACGGAAATCTTTAGATGTGATGTATATGTACAGACAAATAAATCATTACAATTTTAGAAAAACTCGATTTATTCAAGAAAAAGTGCTACACAAATGGGCCACCGCATTGGTTCACCTCTGACCCTTAAGCAAGCAGTTATTTGGTTTGGCATTGAATGATAGACCAGATAGATAACCTAATGAGGGACATCATGTCAAATTATGTCCAATTGACGCATTAGATCGTTAAAATCCCGGACTGGTTGGGGGCTGTGCCCATGATGCTCAAAACGTTCACAGTTGGAGAGAAATCGCGTGACCTTGCTGGCCGAGTTAGAGTTTCGCAAGTTCAGCAAGCACTCTTACCGTGTGAGGGAGGGCGTTATCTTGCTGAAATGTAAGCCCAGGACGACTTGCTATGAAGGGTAACAAAACGGTGCATAGAATATCGTCGAGGTACCGTTGTGCTGTAAGACTGCCGTGGTTAACGACCATGGGTTCCTACTATGGAAACAAAAGGCACCCCAGACCATCAATCCAATGGCGGTTGACAGTCAGGTTGGTATCCCAAAGCACTCTGGTCCGTCTCCAGACACAACTTCATACTGGAATCAGCACTAATAGGTTCCACTGAGCGACGTCAGCCAAATACGAATATACAGTGGTTGGCAGAACGCTATGGCCACTGCACACCGCGAGGTCGGATGCCACCTAGTGGCATTGCGGGCAGTTGACGCGGTAAGAAAAGTGTGTAAGCGGAGCAGAAAAAGGACGGGGGATCACCCTGGTGAACTTTTTTTTTTTTACTGGTTTGATGCGCCCCGCCACGAATTCCTTTCCTGTGCTAACCTCTTCATCTCAGAGTAGCACTTGCAACCTACGTCCTCAATTATTTGCTTTGCATATTCCAGTCTCTGTCTTCCTCTACAGTTTTTGTCCTCTACAGCTCCCTCTAGTACCATGGAAGTCATTCCCTCATGTCTTAGCAGATGTCCTATCACCCTGTCCCTTCTCCTTATCAGTGTTTTCCACATATTCTTTTCCTCTCCGATTCTGCGTAGAACCTCCTCATTCCTTACCTTATCAGTCCACCTAATTTTCAACATTCGTCTATAGCACCATATCTCAAATGCTTCGATTCTCTTCTGTTCCGGTTTTCCCACAGTCCATGTTTCACTACCATACAATGCTGTACTGCAGACGTACATCCTCAGAAATTTCTTCCTCTAATTAAGGCCGGTATTTGATATTAGTAGACTTCTCTTGGCCAGAAATGCCTTTTTTGCCATAGCGAGTCTGCTTTTGATGTCCTCCTTGCTCCGTCCGTCATTGGTTATTTTACTGCCTAGGTAGCAGAATTCCTTAACTTCATTGACTTCGTGACCATCAATCCTGATGTTAAGTTCTCATTTCTACTACTTCTCATTACCTTCGTCTTTCTCCGATTTACTCTCAAACCATACTGTGTACTCATTAGACTGTTCATTCCGTTCAGCAGATCATTTAATTCTTCTTCACTTTCACTCAGGATAGCAATGTCATCAGCGAATCGTATCATTGATATCCTTTCACCTTGTATTTTAATTCCACTCCTGAACCTTTCTTTTACTTCCATCATTGCTTCCTCGATGTACAGATTGAATAGTAGGCGCGAAAGGCTACAGCCTTGTCTTACACCCATCTTAATACGAGCCCTTCGTTCTTGATCGTCCACTCTTATTATTCCCTCCTGGTTGTTGTACATATTGTATATGACCCGTCCCTCCCTATAGCTTAGCCCTACTTTTTTCAGAATCTCGAACAGCTTGCACCATTTTATATTCTCGAACGCTTTTTCCAGGTCGATAAATCCTTTGAAAATGTCTTGATTTTTCTTTAGCCTTGCATCCATTATTAGCCGTAACGTCAGAATTGCCCTTTACTTTTCCTAAAGCCAAACTGATCGCCACCTAGCGTATTCTCAATTTTCTTTTCCATTCTTCTGTATATTATTCTTGTAAGCAGCTTCGATGCATGAGCTGTTAAGCTGATTGTGCGATAATTCTCGCACTTGCCAGCTCTTGCCGTCTTCGGAATTGTGTGGATGATGCTTTTCCGAAAGTCAGATGGTATATCGCCACCAACGTAAATAGTCGTTTAGTTGTCACTTCCCCCAATGATTTTAGAAATTCTGATGGAATGTTATCAATCCCTTCTGCCTTATTGGAGCGTAAGTCCTCCAAAGTTCTTTTAAATTCCGATTCTAATACTGGATCCCATATCTCTTCTAAATCGACTCCTGTTTCTTCTTCTATCACATCAGACAAATCTTCACCCTCATAGAGGCTTTCAATGTATTCTTTCCACCTATCTGCTCTCTCCTCTCCATTTAACAATGGAATTCCCGTTGCACTCCTAATGTTACCACCGTTGCTTTTAATGTCACCAAAGGTTGTTTTGACTTTCCTGTATGCTGAGTCTGTCCTTCCGACAATCATATCTTTTTCGATGTCTTCACATTTTTCCTGCAGCCATTTCGTCTTAGCTCCCCTGCACTTCCTATTTATTTCATTCCTAGGCGAATTGTATTTCTGTATTCCTGATTTTCCCGGAACATATTTGTACTTCCTCCTTTCATCAATCAACTGAAGTATTTCTTCTGTTACCCATGGTTTCTTCGCAGCTACCTTCTTTGTACCTATGTTTTCCTTACCAACTTCTGTGATGGCCTTCTTTAGAGATGTCCATTCCTCTTCAACTGTACTGCCTACTGCGCTATTCCATATTGCTGTATCTATGGCGTTAGAGAACTTCAAACGTATCTCGTCATTCCTTAGTACTTCCGTATCCCACTTCTTAGCGTATTGATTCTTCCTGACTAATGTCTTGAACTTCAGCCTACTCTTCATCACTACTATATTGTGATCTGAGTCTATATCTGCTCCTGGGTACGCCTTACAATCCAGTAACTGATTTCGGAATCTCTGTCTGACCATGATATAATCTAATTGAAATCTTCCCGTATCTTCCGGCCTTTTCCAAGTATACCTACTCCTCTTGTGATTCTTGAACAGGGTATTCGCTGTTACTAGCTGAAACTTGTTACAGAGCTCAATTACCCTCTCTCCTCTTTCACTCCTTGTCCCAAGCCCATATTCTCCTGTAACCTTTTCTTCTACTCCTTCCCCTACAACTGCATTCCAGTCGCCCATGACTATTTGATTTTCGTCCCCCTTTACATACTGCATTACCCTTTCAATATCCTCATACACTTTCTCTATCTGTTCATCTTCAGCTTGCGACGTCGGCATGTATACCTGATCATTGTCGGTGTTGGTCTGCTGTCGATTCTGATTAGAACAACCCGGTCACTGAACTGTTCACAGTAGCACACCCTCTGCCCTACCTTCCTATTCATAACGAATCCTACACCTGTTATACCATTTTCGGCTGCTGTTGATATTACCCGATACTCATCTGACCAGAAATCCTTGTCTTCCTTCCACTTCACTTCACTGACCCCTACTATATCTAGATTGAGCCTTTGCATTTCCGTTTTACGATTTTCTAGTTTCCCTACCACGTTCAAGCTTCTGACATTCCACGCCCCGACTCGTAGAACGTTATCCTTTCGTTGATTATTCAATCTTTTTCTCATGGTAACCTCCCCCTTGGCAGTCCCCTCCCGGAGATCCGAATGGGGGACTATTCCGGAATCTTTTGCCAATGGAGAGATCATCATGACACTTCTTCAATTACAGGCCACATGTCCTGTGGATACACGTTACGTGTCTTTAATGCAGTGGTTTCCATTGCCTTCTGCATCCTCATGTCGTTGATCATTGCTGATTTTTCCGCCTTTCGGGGCAATTTCCCACCCCTAGGACAAGAGAGTGCCCTGAACCTCTATCCGCTCCTCCGCCCTCTTTGACAAGGCCGTTGGCAGAATGAGGCTGACTTCTTATGCCGGAAGTCTTCGGCCGCCAATGCTGATTATTTATCAAAATTTAGGCAGTGGCGGGGATCGAACCCGGGACCGAAAACGTTTTGATCATGAATCAAAGACGCTACCCCTGGACCACGGGTACATCTGGGCTGCAAATGAGGAAATCCATTGAGAAAATGTTAAAATATGTGTGAAATTTTATGGCACTTAACAGCTAAGGTCATCAGTCCCTAAGCTTACACACTACTTAACCTAAATTGTCCTAAGGACAAACACACACACCCATGCCAGAGGGAGGAATCGAACGTCCGCCGGGACCAGCCGCACAGTTCATGACTGCAGCGCCATAGACCGCTCGGCTAATCCCGCGCGGCATCCATTGAGATCAGTGACTTTGAAAAAGGGCAGATTATTATTACGCACAGCCTGTGAAGGAGTATTTCGAAAACGGCAAAGCTGGTCGAATGTTAACATGGTACTGTCATGAGCATCAACAGAAAGAAGTAGGACTGTGGAAATAGAAATACGCTATTAGATGTCCACTACGCGGGGTTCGGAGGCTCGTGTGCTATGTAAAGATGCGTAGACTGTTACTTGGGGCATATCTGCCGAAAGAGCACAGTGCTGATGCACGCACAGATGTTTCGGAGCACACCGTTCATTGTACATTGCTGAACGTGGAGTTAAGCAAGACAACCCCTACGAGTTCACATGTTAACCCGACGACATCGTCAATAACGATTGCAGTGGGCACCGTGTCATCGGGATTCGACCGTCGACCAGTGGAAGTGAGTCGCCTCTTTGGGTGAGCCACATTTTTACTACGCTGGGTGGTCTCCAGAAACTCCGTCATCGAGGAGAACGGCGGCTCGAAACGTGAGCGTGTCATGGAGGCAAGTGTGTGTGGGAGCAGTATTATGCTATGAAAGGTGTTGTCCTGCGCTGCATAGCAGTTGTGGTCGTAACTTAAGACACTGATAGCTGCGGGCCACCTGGGTCCCTTCATGCTTGATGTCTTCCCCGACGGCGATGTCATCTTTCAAAAATTTAATTGTCCGTGCCTCGGAGTCAGAACCGCGGTACTGTGCTTTGAGGAACGTTGTGGTGAACTCACGTTGATGTCCCGGTCACCAAATTCGCCTGTTATAAGTCTATGCTACTCATCACTATCGGGTGCCATCACCTCGTACGCTAAGCAGCGGCCTGTTATTTACGCGAATTTTATGACCTGCGCGTAGACATCTAATGGCATATACTTCCACAAACATACCAACGAATTATCGGATCCCTGTTACGGCGAATCAGTGACGTATTTCGTTCTAAAGGCGGGCAAACAAGCTATTAAGTAGGTGGTCATAACGTTTTGACTCTTCAGTGTATGTATGTATGTTATACTTGTAAGTAGGCTGTTTATGTTTTCTTACTGGCAACGTTACGTAGCGCTCTGTATGAAAATCACTGGCTGTGCTGTGTGCAGTCTGTGGCTAGTTTGCATTGTTGTCTGCCATTGTAGTGTTGGGCAGCGGCAGCTGGATGTGAACAGCGTGTAGCGTTGCGCAGTTGGAGGTGGGCCGCCAGCAGTGGTGGATGTGGGGAGAGAGATGGAGGAGATTTGAAATTTGTAATACTGGATATTATGAACTGCTATGTATATTATGATTTTTCAACACTATTAAGGTAAATACATTGTTTGTTCTCTATCAAAATCTTTCATTTGCTAACTATGCCTATCAGTAGTTAGTGCCTTCCGTAGTTTGAATCTTTTATTTAGCTGGCGGTAGTGGCGCTCGCTGTATTGCAGTAGTTCGAGTAACCAAGATTTTTGTGAGGTAAGCGATTTGTGAAACGCATAGGTTAATGTTAGTCAGGGCCATTCTTTTGTAGGGATTTCTGAAAGTCAGATTTCGTTGCGCTAAAAATATTGTGTGTCAGTTTAAGCACAGTCGTATATAAATTGTTCTAAGGGGACGTTTCATACTATTGTATTGAAGATTTCATATGAGGTAAAGCATAGAAAATGTTTATTTTCTATTACTTCCATGACCCAAGATCAAGTTAGGCAGAAGTTCCAGTGCAATTCTGACGACGCGGCAGTGGCTGTACCAGGCGTAATTGGGGTCCAACCGACGGCCAGCGGGCGTTAGACGATCTGGATGAACATTTGCGATACTGAATTTTACTATTGAATATATGTTGCTAATAACCGAATATAAATTGTATTCACTTCTGTATCTGATGTCCAACTGTTAACATTACAAATTTGTGATATTTGAGACCTACAACTTCTGAGAAGACAGATTAGGATAGTTCAGATCCGAGATTTGGTTGATGCGACAATCTCTAACTTTGAGACTTTTGTACATGGCTAAAAATTAGCTATGTTACTTTAAACAGCTTGTCTTATACCTCAGTGGATGATGTTGTTGGTGTTCTGGTCTTCAGTCCAGAGACTGGTTTGATGCTGCTCTCCATGCTACTCTATCCAGTGCAAGCTTCTTCATCTCCAAGTACCTACTGCAGCCTACATCTTTCTCAATCCGTTTAGTGTATTCATCTCTTGATCTCCCTCTACGATTTTTACCCTCCACGCTGCCCTCCAATACTAAACTTGGTGATCTCTTGATGCCTCAGAATATGCCCTAACAATCGATCCCTTCTTCTAGTCAATTGTGCCACAAATTTCTCTTCAATTGTATTCAGTACCTCCGCATTAGCTATGTGATCTACCCATCTATTCTTCAGCATTCTTCTTTAGCACCACATTTCGAAAGCTTTTATTTTCTTCTTGTCTAAACTATTTATCGTCCATGTTTCACTTCTATACATGGCTACACTCCACAGAAATTCAGAAACCCTACTTCCTGACACTTAAATTTATACTCGATGTTAACAAATTTCTCTCCTTCAGAAACGCTTTCCTTGCCATTGCCAGTCTACATTTTATATCCTCTCTACTTCGACCATCATCAGTTATTTTGCTCCCCAAATAGCATACCTCATTTACTACTTTAAGCGTCATATTTCCTAATGTAATTCCCGCAGCATCACCCGATTTAATTCCACTAGTGGAAGATAATAGAAGCCTAAATTGATAGTTAAATGACAGAAAGTGTTCTTATGCACAGAACATGGTCGGAAGAGTAGCAACATCTCTGACTGTTGCTACTGCGAAGATTATGCTGATTACGTTGCACTTTAGTATTCAACGCTTACGGAAGTCTAATGAAGTTTTAAGAACTCTTAATTCTTGTTGAAGCAGTGTAATAGTGATTTGATGGGCAGAGGAAAATCAATGAACGACATTACTACGATTGTGAATTCAGAACTTGTGAGTTATGCCGAGTGCTCTGAATTATGATTAGTACTCAGGCGTTTTTGAAGGACTAGCTCGATCTATTTTTGGTAGACTGCTAGTGCCGTCCAGTCAGAATTAATATGGGAGTGATATTTGAACATGCATTATCCCGATTATCAACAAGATAGTTATCTCAGTCTGCTATTATAGTTGTCGTAATCATTGAGGAGGTGCACTTAATGGTATCATTCGAAGTGAGTTATTTAAACACTTAGCTCCACAAGAAAAGGTGTACTCCTAAATGCTGTCATCACAAAACTGCATGAATGACGACATTGCCACCAGGGATCGTCGTGTTGTTGGCACACCGATGCATGGTTTCTTCGTCCGTTTCACAGTATCACAAAGCTTTCCCACGGACGTAATTCAACATTGTACGTCCAATTTATCCACGCGTCTACTCCTTGTTAGCGAAAATAGTTTCCTGCAGAAAAAAAACGTATTTAAATAGAATATTTATCGTGTAAAGTCAAGAGACGGCACGCCACTCGGAAACGGCAGAGAAGAGAAGGCGGTGGGTAGAAGTCATCCAATCTCAAGGTGACAGACACCCATCCAGGACGACGACGCGACAGCAGTGGCCCCTATGTGAAGAGGACACAAGCGCCGCGATCGACAGGTGAGGGCCCAGTTGCATATCAGCTTCAAGACTAGCCCCTTCGATAGCAGTTCACGACAGACTTTTGTCAGTTAGAGATCAGCAGTCACTGCAAAGTTTGATTATTTCGTATGTCGCCCTTTGCTTGCAACACATCTGTGTAATTCCCAGAGTTAAGAATTGTAATAAAACTCATTAATACCAGTTGTTTCATTTTTGTCTGGCGAACCGAGTAAGCATGATTCTTTGACACAACAACTTATACGAACATTATTGCAGGTTTGTCTGAGTCCTGGTTGTTCTCCAACTTGCACCTGCGACGAGGCGACACACTGTAACAACAACAGCCACTCGAGAAAAAGAACTTCTTAACCTTTAATTAATTCGACGCAGTCAGGCTGAAGTCGACGTCAGGAGAGGAAGGATAGTGAACAGGAATTCCCACTGTCTGGCATGGATGGATCCTCATGTATTCTGAACACCGTACACATAAATGATGACTAACTGAAAACCTCATCTGCCGACAGCTGTTGTTGATATACCTCGATGTGGACATCTGAAAATGTGTGCCCCGACCGGGACTCGAACCCGGGACCTCCTGCTTACATGGTAGACGCTCTATCCATCTGTTTTTTTTTTTTTTTTTTTTTTGTACGACCGTAGCGGTCTTGCGGATCCAGACTGCAGCGCCTTTAACCGCACGGCCACCTTTTTTTATTTATTTTTTTTTTTTATATATAAAGACTGAAGCGGTGAGTGAAAATTTTTGTCAGGGCGGGGAATCGAACACAGGTATCCTGCTTACTATTCAAGTGCGTTAGCCACTTTTTTTTTGTTTTGTTTTATTTATGGTCCAACAACGCGACCACTTTTTTTTCAGCTATCCTAGCCACTTTTTTTTAACAAAAATGAAAAAAAGGGAAAAATGATTTTGGAAGGTTGGTTTTTCTGCTTTTTTTATTTTATGTTATTTTATTTTTATACAAATGTATGAAAGGGAGGCCGTTCCTCTTCGGCTACATAAACATAATAATAGGAAGTCGTCCCGTTACGACAAAGGATGCTCCATACTATAGCCCGCTGCGAATTTTTCGATGACTGTCTTCTCGTTGCTGTGTTGTTTCCGTTGTTTGTTCAAATCTCATAAAAAAAGGAATTGGGAAGAGGTGCTATGGTTATCTTCTCTTGTCATCGATAATCCAGCTGCGAGGCGGATTATGGAATGCGCTCCAAAGAAAATTAGAAAAATATTGCCTATATTTAGGGTTCCTGACGATCGCACAATGTCGTTCGTTGAGGTAATACCAAAAATCGGGTACTGTCTTTTCGCCATTACCGAAGAGGTAGTGAACAGCGTGGCCGCTGATCCACGTCACAGAGTTCGTTTTTGCTCTTGGGAAATAAATCTCATCGGGGAAAAGAAGTGATCGGGTAGTTATCCTGTCGGGAGTCGTGCGTGTGAGAAAAGCCAATATCTGACGCACCAAATACCAAACGTCCTTTGCCGACCCGCATTCGAAACGATGTTCATCCGTGTCAATCACTTGGCATGTGGCACACAAGGGTGAATCAGCTAGGTGGATGTGATGTAGGCGGGACTGGCACAACTGTTTCCCATTAACAGTTACGTACCATGCAGATTGCACGTCAGTATCAAGGGTGGAGGCATTAACTGCCTGCCACACAGCGCGCCACTTTGTAGTGGGGTGTTTGCTTTCAATCACATTCGGCGTCCTGTTCATTTGCTTGGCAGCATATATCGCCCTCGTCATCATCAAGCGTGTGGGTAGTAGTGCGGTGCGGATGTAGCTTAATTCAAGGAAGAACTGGCTAATGTAGAAGAAAGGTGCTGGGATGTCCGATATCATCACAGGGGGTGCGAGTGAGATTGGTCGTAAGGCTTCCAGTAAGAGACTTGTGAGGCACGTCGGACTTCGTCGCCACAGTTGCAGGTGACAGCTGACGAACAGGGCCTTCGCTCTGTTCTGAACATGACAAAGGCCTAAACCCCCTCTGCTCCTTGGGAGGGTTAGGGACTCGTAACGAATCTTAAATAACATGCCCGTATAACAAAGGATCCCAAAACCGCCAACATGCGGTGAGCCAGGGTAGGTGGTACGGGGAGTATCTGTGCAAAATGGGGGATACGTGACGCCAAATAGACGTTAGCATATCGTGTCCGTTGCAGGAGATCTAGATGTCGCAGACGGTGGTCACTTATTCCTGCTCTCATCTGATTCAATAAACGCCTGTAGTTAAGGGCTGTTGAACGCTTCATATCAGATGTGAAATCAATGCCAAGACAGCGGATTGTGTCACTGATTCTTAGCGGTGCGACACACTCGTCGGGTAGGCCTCTGCCTATAGACAGGGCGTGTGATTTGTGGAGATTGAGATGGCTCCCCGATGCCGCGCCGTAGGTCGCCACCCACGCCAGTGCTGCACGAACTTCGTCATTATTGCGAAGACGGAGTACCAGATCATCCGCATAGGCAGTGCAGCAAAAAGTGTGTCCACCAAGGGATATTCCAGTCAGGCGTTGTCGGAGGCCCCAGAGGAGTGGTTCCAAGACGAGGGCGTACAATATCGCCGAAAGAGGGCAGCCTTGTCGCACCGATCGCTGGATCCGTACCGGCGGCGTAAGACGACCATTATATAAGACCTTGGACGTCGCGCCGCGTAGGAGACGCATCAGTACATTAACTATGACGCCCGGATACCCCATGTGTCGCAGTACATCCATCAAAAATGTGTGGTCGACTCTGTCAAAGGCCTGGCTAAAGTCGAGTGAGGCCAAAACTCCTGGCAGTTGGCGAGCTTTGGCTAGCGCGATCATATCTCTATATCGGCACAATGCAGTGCGAATATTATGGTCACCACCTAACGATGCCTGATCCTGCGACACAACACATCGTACAGATCGCTTTAGGCGTGCCGCCAGAAGCCGGGTGAAAAGCTTCAAGTCACTGTTGAGTAAGGTCTAGGGCCGATAGTCACTGATCCTGGATCCGCCTCGTGGTTTGTGTATAGGCACAATCAGTCCTTCTAGGAAGGCCCCAGGTATCTGCGTCGTGGGAGACATAAGATCGCGGCAAATATCAGTCCATGCTGGTGCCAGCAATTATTGATACGTCCGGTAAAATTCCAGAGGAAGGCCATCAGGTCCCGGGGACTTATGAGCAGCCCCAGCCTGTATTGCTTCAATGATTTCCTCTTCCGTTACATCTGCTGTCAAATCCGCCGCCGCTGTGGGAGAGATCGAGCCATAAGTGAGTTGAGAGACTTCGGCGATCACCTCTGGGGGATGTCGACGTTCCGAGTATAGCCTAGTGTAGTGAGCATGAAGGGCGTTTCCTATGTCGCGCTGGGTATCAAGGCGTCGTCCGTCTTCCGTCGTGATAGCTTGGATCAGTGTCCTGCGTCGGCGTCGTCGTTCTGCAATGACGTGGTACATAGACGGTTCCTCCTGGGCCACTCTGTCTTGAGTGCGCGCTCTGACGATCGCACCCTCAAGGTGGCAACGTGTTAATCTGATGATCTGTGCCTTGGCACGGTTCACCGTCACCTGCCGTGCAGATGAGTACGGTAGTGTTGTACATTCCCTTAAGATGCTGTAGTAAAAGTCCATGGTATGTCTCTTCCATGCTGCAACATCTCGGCTGTAGCCTATCAAGGTCTTCCGGAGAGCTGGTTTGGCGCAGAGTAACCACCACGACAGTGTAGACCGGTAGGTACCACGCCGGTGGCTACATGAGTCCCACGTGTTCTCTATAAGGCGGTGGCATTCCTGAGAAGCGAGGTGGGCGACGTTCAACTTCCAAAGACCACGGCTGTGCCATATCTTCTGGCGGCCGAGGGTAATAGCGCAGATGTAGGCCTCGTGGTCAGAAAAAGCTGTGGGCCAAACTTCGGCAGCTCTTGTCCCCACAGCTATGGAGCGCGAGATGTAAATCCGGTCGATGCGGCTGGAGGAATGGCTGGTGTAGTGAGTAAATCCGGGCCGATCGCCACAAACATGTTCCCACGAGTCCACCAATTGAAGATTATTTATAATAGTCGTAAGTTCTGCGCAGGGAGAATGGTGTGGTAACTGATCCTTAGGTGCTTGGCTACAGTTAAAGTCCCCTCCCATTATCAAGGCGTCCTGACGGCCCATAAAGAGGGGCGTGATTGTATGAGCGAAAAAGGTGGATCGTTCGCGACGCCGACCAGATCCTGACGGTGCATAGATGTTAATAAGTTTGACTCCTTGGATAGTAAGAGCCATGCCTCTGGCGTCAGGGAGATACTCGACGTCTTCTGCGGAGATACCTTCGCGGAGGAGGATCGCCACACCACTGCCATTGGCAGACGCATGTGAGACCCAAGTCTTGTAGCCATAGGGTCCCTAGAAGTCTGTGACATACACCTCTTGAAGGAGCGCAATGTCGATGTCTGCTGCGTTGAGCAGGTCCTGTAGCATCTTTAGTTTATGTCGGGCACGTATGTTGTTGATGTTAATCGTCGCTAGACGGTACGTTTGGTCAGCCAGGTCGGCAACTGGGTTGTGTAGGAGGCCAGGTGTGGGCGGCAGGGGCGGCCCCACAGAGGCTGACGATACAGCCGTAGTCACTGTTGTTGGTCGGTGCTGGGTACAGCCGCGGGAGCATCTCTGCCTTCGGCATCCTCCTGTTGCTGTGGCTCATCCTCGACATCATCCGCCCAAGAAGCAGATGCAGCAATTGGTAACTGTTGATGAGTGCTGTCAGTAGAGTGCTCGCGCGCATGTTCAGTAGCAGAAGTGATGTTGTCAGACTGAGGCTCAGAAATTGTATCCGCCGTAGCATCGTGACGGGAAGGGTGAGTTGTGGTGGTAGAGTCCTGATTGTCGTCCGAGGCTGATTGTTCGTCCGGGTCACACATCCGAAGCAGGCAATCATCGGATGGCGTATGCGCCGTTTCTTGCGTTTTCGAGGGGACCGTTGTTTCCGGACATGTTGTTATGTGTCAGAGTGCGGGCGACAATCATCTATGGCTGGCTCTGAGCACTATGGGACTCAACTGCTGTGGTCATAAGTCCCCTAGAACTTAGAACTACTTAAACCTAACTAACCTAAGGACAGCACACAACACCCAGCCATCACGAGGCAGAGAAAATCCCTGACCCCGCCGGGAATCGAACCCGGGAACCCGGGCGTGGGAAGCGAGAACGCTACCGCACGACCACGAGATGCGGGCGACAATCATCTGATGCGGTCTCCATTGGTAGGAAGGCAGAGGTCGGGACAATTTCAGTTTCTACTTCCATCTTCTCTTTAGGCTCATCTTGGGGGCACAATTGATCACCGTCTTGAGGCAAGGCTGCCGATGACGTCGTAGAGGGGGATATGCTGTCCGCCACACTGTCTTCGACCACTGACTGCAATAAGGTGTTACGATCCTGGGCAGGAACAGCTGTTGGGGTTGCAGCCGCTGCATACGTGATGGGGAGTGAAGTAGGCGTCGCCGGGGATGGAACTTCACCAACCGGTGTCTGAGTCAGTCGGCGTTGAATGCAGGCCGATCGGACATGTCCTTCCTGGCCACAGCCGGCGCAAGTACGCGGTTGTCGTACATGACAATGGCTCTGCAGCCGCCAATTACTGAATAGGATGGCACATGCTTCGTCAGTTCAATCTTAATTTGTCGCACTCCATTTAAGACGGGATACGTCTCAAACGTTTGCCATTTTTCAGCCAAGTGGCTTAGCACGTTGCCGTATGGTTTGAAAGCTGTCATCACAACATCTGGCGGGACTTCGAATGGCAGCTCGAAGACCCTCAGAGTGCGAAGGCCTAATCCAGCGTGGTCGATCGTGACAGTTCCTATGTGACCATCAGAATGCTTGAATTTAAGTCCATGAGCGTGTCGGCACACAATGTCAGTGCACGCCTTGTCATTGATCATTTTTATGTAGACGACACTTTGTGTTATAGAAAAGTGGATCCCAATGATGTCTTGAGGTGCAATATGAAGGTCTTCCCGGATGAAACGTTCAATGTCAAGTGCTCGAGGTCTTGCATAGTCCGCTTGAAACGTGATCTTAATGGTGGACTTGCGATACGAGTGCGCCATGGCACTACCGAGACACGGACGCGTGTCACTCGCCGCAGCGGAAGATAAACAGTAAACACTCGCGCGCGCGGTGCTCTAACAGGGGGACACAGGCACAACGACCTTGCCCCACCGCTGCTAACAGCGGACTGCGTCCATCTGAGCCACCGAAGACACAGATGAATAGCGCGACTGCAGGGACTTATTCCTTCGTCTGTGCAAATGCGCACAGGTTGCCCAAACTCTTACGGGAATCGCCAAAGCGTGCGCGAGTAATGAGTGGTTGGGCAAATGTCTATAAGGTACAATACATATGTAGAATTGTGGACAGTTGGGAATGTGAGTCTCACGGGAAGCGTGCAAGGGATAAGTCTCTGCATTCGCGCTGTTCATCTGTGTCTTCGGTGGCTCAGATGGATAGAGCGTTTGCCATGTAAGCTGGAGTTCTCGGATTCGAGTCCCGGTCGGGGCACACATTTTCAGCTGTCCACATCGAGGTATATCAACAACACCTGTCAGCAGCTGAGGTTCTCAGTTAGTCATCATTTATTCCAGGGAAAAGCTGCACGGTCATCAACAGTAACTGTTCTTTCGAGAACAAGTTACTGTCTTCGTATATATATCGTACACATAGACAAAGTTTATTTTATTCGTCCACTTTATCTGGTACTCCTTTCCGAATCAGTCTCTGTCCCATCTTTGAGCAGGCTACCACCTCGACACACCTGACTATCTTGTGTTAAACTAATGTACAATAGCAAGTACACTCATGTTCAGAAAAGAAACAAACAGAACACTTTGAAAAACTAGATATAGGACGATCATATTCACAGGATATGTAAGCTAGTCTGTTAGTCTGCTATATAGAAATGATTAGCTTTTGAGTCACCTTGGTTCGGCATGTGTTCTATTGCCCAGCAAGCACAACGTCCACCATAGGCCCTCATAACTTATTCCATGCGTGAAGACATTGAAGTGTATGAAGTACGGACAGCGTCCTGTGGTATAGTCATCCATGCAGCATTCACCTGGTTCCAAAGTTCATCTGTGGTGGCCGGCATTGGGTCACAGCGCTGCTTCCCGTTGTTTCACCATATTTCACACACTTTCTATTGGGGACAAGGCTGATGGTTTGGCGAGCCAGTGCAGAGGGCAGACATCCTGTGACACCAAGAAGGCACGTGTTCGTGCAGGAACAAATGGTAGTGCTTTGTCTTGCCGAAAAATGGCGTCTGGGGTGTTGTGCAGGGAAGGTACGGCTATGAGCCACAACACGTCACTCACAGAGGTCTGACTGGTCACAGTGCCCTGGACACGCACCAACTGTGATTTGTGGTTGTACCCAACAGCATCCGACATCATAAGGCCTTGAGCTTCACCTGTATGTCCTGTGCGAATGGAGCCATTGTGGTGACCCACACCCTCTCTCTGGGTGCCAAAATGCAGCCATCATTCTCAAACAGACACTATCGGATGCCATTCCTGTCCACAATGATGTTGTTCAGTACACCATTGCCGTCTAGCACGTTTCTGCACGTTCGTCAACGGTAGGCGGAGAAGTTGACGACGCGCACGTAACCCGTGCCGTATTAATCAGCAGCGGACTGTCACCCCTGACAGTGTACGATGTGTTACACTCTTCCACTGCTGCGCCAGAGCCGTGGAGGACGCACGTCAATCCTGCTACGCCATTCGTATCTTCTCGGGGCGTGGTACGACCTGACCCATCATGTTCTACGGCCTTCCGTGAACCACTCTGCGCACTGCCGAAACACTTCGGATCACACAAGCAGCAATGTTCCGGGTTGATGCCTCACACTCTCTCACGCCAATAATGCGCCCTCTTTCAAATTCATGACTTGAGGCACGGTTCATGCATACGACTGCGAGGCATTCTGCATGTCTGCTCAAGTCACACTGATCCGTTACCTTCGGTTTATGGCTACGAGAGGCGCAGGCACATTTTACCGGTAGGTGGTGTTGCGCCGCGATATTGATGTTGTTCTTGAACATGCGGGCCGACATGATTCAAATGACCCCGCCGATCACCAGACTTAACCCCCCCCCCCCCCCCGACTTTTTCCTGTGGTGATTCTTCATGGTTCTAGTTCACCCACGCGGACGCGAACCACCTAGAATAGGAATTAATGGATGACCGCCAATCACATAATGGCAATGCTAGGAATCTTTGAAAGGGTGCGGCAAAACACCGTTACCAAACCTGTGTCGCGTCAGAGTGTCGCCAGTTCGAGCACCTGCTATAAGTAAACAATGTCCTAGTTACACAAAAGGCCTTTTCACAATTTGTAAAAGGCTTTCTGTAGGCGAATTAAGAGCTGTTCACGGGTTTGTTTTCGGTATGTCTTATCATGAAACTAGAATGGATGTGTCGGGACCCCGGCGCATTCGCCACCAGAGCGCAAGGCTGGCGCGCTACTAACGAGCATCCTGGGTGTCTCGGATACATGGCGATCTCCGGCAGGCAAAGCATTCGCCGTCATGCGTTGTCCAGAGCATGCATTCCATGTGTTGGCAGTTGGTAATATGGACCAAAACATGAAAAAAGTCCATTAAACATGCGATCTACTGTGCATCCCTCAAGAGCTATGAGCACTTGTTAATCTTTGCTACTGTCAAACACACTTCTTCTATTGAACAAGTGTTAACAGTTCTTAAGATATGCATTTTAGCACCCAAGTGTACCAAACATTTTTTCTTGTTTTGGTCCACGCTTGCTCCTCTCAAAAGAGCTTGCAGTAGGACAGGTCCACTATCAAGTGTTTCAGGACGGCTTTCGTTTTTGACTTTCGACTCGTTTCCAGACTAGGGTCCCTTAGCTTACATTGGTAAATTTACCCTTACCCATGAACGCTGAGCGTTTGTAATGTGAGCACGGGTAACCACATTCTCGCCAACACAATTAGGAGGCTGCTCAGTGACATTTTCCGTGTGTTTTGGTGCAAGGGACCCGGTAGTCTCTCGTGGCTCGTTACACAGCATTTGCATTTCATTTGATTTCTTGCCCTCACCAATCTTCGTATATCTATTGCACTGAAAATAAGTGCATTACATTGAAAATGTGGATGGAATACACTGTGTGTCTTCTTTTGAAACACTTGTTTCATTAAGTTATCGTACTTGTTACTGACAACAGTATTGCCCATTTTATTCTTCCACCTCCAGATTGCTTCAGTACCACTAGGGGCTGATTTGGTTTTTGTTTCCATCCCAGTTAGTCGTTCGTTGACAGTAACGCACAACAGTACGGATAGCTTTACTAAAGCAGGGTCTGCTGAAATGTGATTGATTCACTGAACGAGATGGAAGAGCGCCAAAAGGATACTATACTAAGTTCTCCCATCGACCGCCACCTCACTGCAGTACTGTGGCGTCCATTTGGATGTTGTTGCAATACTCCGAGTTACACACTTTTTCACTGCTGTGCAGGTATTTTGCCATAAATAGTGGTAACTTCCGTGATAAACTGAAAAAATCATGATTACGTTATTATTCTGCAACGAGTTACTGTACTCAGAAAATATTACTGAGGAAACTTCGAAATTGTGACGGTGGAGTTCTGGCTCACCCTGTGTATACAGGGTGCAACGCGTGTAAGTTCAGATATTTCTGTTGGTGACTGAGGACGGTGTAATAAGTAACATTACGTCAGTATTTACATTGGTTGATTAATAACTATGGCCATTGCAAGTCTTACGCTTTTAGGTTGGGTAGTACCACCAAGTACATGAGGCAAGAGTAAGGTGTTGGACTGTGCGCATGTCGATTCAAAACGGTTGGTCTATACTGACAGAAGTAGTCCACCTAGTGGTGCTGTTACTACTGTGCGGAAAACAAGTAAAGTTTGTAACGTGTTTGTGGTAACATTGTTCAATGCAGAGAAAAAGAGACATCACACTGTGCGTTCCATTTAAGATATCACACACAAAAATACCTACACCAATATTCGTTACACCCTGGATATACAAGGTGTCCTAGAAACACCGACAGCCCTTAGAGTACAAGTTCCTTACACCAAAACACGAAAATATTCTAGCTTACATTGGCTCTAAAACGCATACCTTAAGAGCTGTTAGCACTTCTTCATCTCCTCTACTATGGAACACATCCCTTCTACAGCAGGACTTTGCTTTCCATATTTTCGAAGAATATTGTATGAACAAAACAAGGAAAAACTGTCCAGTAAGCGTGGTATCTAAAATACCTTAGGGCTATGAGCACTTCCTCATCTAGAGCGAACACATCTCTTCTACTGAACAAGTGCTTACACCTCTTCAGGTACGCATTTTAGAAACCATGTTTGCCCGCATCTCGTGGTCGGGCGGTAGCGTTCTCGCTTCCCACGCACGGGTTCCCGGGTTCGATTCCCGGCGGGGTCAGGGATTTTCTCTGCCTCGTGATGGCTGGGTGTTGTGTGCTGTCCTTAGGTTAGTTAGGTTTAAGTAGTTCTAAGTTCTAGGGGACTGATTACCATAGATGTTAAGTCCCATAGTGCTCAGAACCATTTGAAACCAATTTTACTGGAAATTTATTTCTTGCTTCGGTGTAAGGAACCTGTGATTACAGCTTCTGTTTGTGGCAACATTGTTCAATGCAGAGAAAAAGAGACATCACACTGTGCGTTCATATTAAGATATCACTTACAAAAATACCTACACCTTAAGAACTGTTAGCACTTCTTCATCTCCTCTAATATGAAACAGATCCCTTCTACAGCAGGACTTTGCTTTCCATATTTTCGAAGAATATTGTATGGACCAAAACAAGGAAAAACTGTCCTGTAAGCGTGGGATCTAAAATACCTTAGGGCTATGAGCACTTCCCCATCTAGAGCGAACACATCTCTTCTACTGAACAAGTGCTTATACCTCTTAAGGTACGCATTTTAGAAACCATGTTTACTGGAAATTTATTTCTTGCTTCGGTGTAAGGAACCTGTGATTACAGCTTCTCGGTGTTCTTTCGGGACATCTTATTGTGTGTGTTTGTATACTAAACACCCGTATACTCCTTCTGCCGTCTTCTTGCTTTTGGGACTGTCGTCAGGGAGTTCTAAAATGGATGCTAAAGTTGAGGCCCTCTATGACTGGCAATCGCGGTTGTGTTAGAGGTAAGAAATTTCTCTAAAGCGAATGCAACATATGCATTGCTAATGGCAAAACGAAATACGAATTGTTATTACCCATGGTAATAAATATTCGGAAGAATAGACTGTCACAGAAACACGCTTGAATTCTCGGTGGATGCAACATCATGTTAAATGTGAGTGGTACCATCTTCGTCTCACAAACTTAAATCTTGGTTACTTTAAACATAAATTTACTAGTGCAAGATGGCAAGAGAAAAGAACTTCTAAGGCTCTCCACCACAATTACACCGTGGCAATTGCCTGGCAAGAAACTCCCTTTATACATAGTTTTAGAAAATACAGCAAATTTTGAAAATAAAAACACGAACTGCACAAACTTGTTCGTACAAGTTGGGATGTATTCAAACACAAACTCCAAACGTATAAAAGTGCATGAATCTCTGGTGTTGTGTGTATCTGTACACATCCACAAAAACTTCCTCTTGTTATCTGTGAGATATACCGAGCGAGATGTGCCACTAACACAACCACGGATCATCTGAATCAATTCTGAAAAAGCTCAGAAGATACCAGTTAAACTAGCCGATTCGGTACATCACACACTCATGGTAGATGGAAAAATTTTGTGAAGTGAAGGCCAAAACTTGAAACAATGTGGGACACGAACTTCAACTCGTTCTTGGATAGCAGCACACACAGTTAAACCATTCGCTCATGGACAACAGGACACACAGTTAAACAATTCGCTCTTGGACAGCAGGACGCAATCCTCATTTCGCGCCTTAAGACAGTTGTACTTGTGGTGAGACTGTGTCCAAATGGTAATCAAATGGCGAACAGGAGAGACGGGGAAGAGATGAGGAGGGCGTAAATTGTCAGCGATGGTCAAGAATCTCCATAAAACTGGATTAGTGTTTTCTGTACAGGGATGGAGTACTCCCTGATTAGAATAGACCAACGCCTACGTCTATACCCTGGGCCGCAAACTCCCATACAGCATGTGGCTGCGGCTACTTCGTCAATCGCCTTTACTAACCCATTCATTTTCCTGTTCCATTCGCGAATGGTGCGCTGGAAGAAGAGGATTAGTGTTAACGCTCTGTATGCGACAGAATTAATCAAATTTTATTGTTACTGATTTTTCCCGAGTATTTGTGTGGGACGTACAACATATACTTAAGTCTTGTCTGAACGAACTATCTGGGAATTTTAGCAGGAAATAGAGTCAGTATTGCAGTATGTACCTTTAAAATTTATTGGATCTGCTCTCAACACTCCAGTCAGCCGAATATGGTAACATGAGCAAATCCTACGTTCTGCAGAAATATAATGATCACAGATTCGTCTGTACGTACTTGAAGCCAAGCTAAAAGCAGAGTATTGGCTGACTAATGGTTCAGTCACGGTTGACCCATGTTATAAACGGACTGTCACTTGTAGCTTCGAGTCTGAAACGTAATTACACAAACAAGAGTTTTGCACTCTACTTTGAAGAGTAGAATACGCGGACATAGACAGACCGCTCTCTCAATGTTTCAAGGCCTTAACAGCGGTATCCACACAAAGAAAAACTATTCGGTGTAGGCTTGGGTCGACAAAAGGCGAACTGTCAACACGGCGACTGACATCTGACCTACACTGCATGAAGAATTCCAAATAAGTCAACGAAACATATCTCTCCAGAGTTTAGAACTCGCCTCTTCCGCCCCCACCTCCCCCCTCCCCTTACTCGTCACCCAGCAAACCCGCGGAAGTGCTGTACCATGTAAACAGTGTTTAGGAGGTTCAGTGCAGTCGATCTGCATCCAAACGTCCATCATGTCCATCATAGCATTTTCCACATGGACAGCGTTGCGGCTGTAGCAATATTGAGAGTGGACCATGAATAAATGGAGAAGAGAGTATTTTTCACAGACATGTCCAGCTTCAGATTGCCGGGGGGGTTTCCATCACTTATTCGTCTGCAGGAAGAATGGTAACCGGAACAATAAGACTAACATCCTGGAAGACGTCCACTTTTTCCGCAAACCCTCTCAATCACGTGAAAGTACAATTGTATAATAGTTTATTTACTCTAGCAACGATCATTCTTCCGGTGGAGTAGCATCGGCGAATATACTATTTACGTTAGTGGAAATATTCCTTTCATAGCGCTAGTTCCGTAGTGACGGAGTCTTATTCTCCAATGTAGCATGTCTGTGTTGTATTTGGGATCGCCTCCAGGATGTAAGCAAAGAATTCTTCTTAATCGTGAAAACTGAGTCTTAGTGCAGCAGTAACTTTCCGATCGGATTGCCAAGATTTGAAGTCAATTATAGAATTTCAGGACGTCACGATCATTGTAAGAGGAAAAGCTGAGCCCTTGGCCCGAACAATTAGGCATTTAGTTCTGATTTCGTTTTCGAAAGCTCTTAAGTTTTCTAATGTGGTTTTTATATCAGGAGAGAATAGAATATCGTTCCATCGCTTGGATCTGACTATCAGTAGGAGAACACACGTCACTATGTCTTCATAATAACAAAATGTTTTTTCAACTAGAGGGACATATTCCGCTGCTAACAGCGTACATGTATCAGCGCATTACAAATATTCAGTTTTGAGTAAATAACTATAATTCTGAGACGCAAGCAGCAGTAGGTATAAATACAATCAGTCTTTCCTAAGACTCATTAAATGTGCTTTCAAAGTCAGAGATAGTTCTTGTGTATGGTCTTGCCTGTTTAACGAAAAAAAAAAATGGTTCAAATGGCTCTGAGCACTATGGGACTTAACATCTATGGTCATCAGTCTCCTAGAACTTAGAACTACTTAAACCTAACTAACCTAAGGACATCACACAACTCCCAGTCATCAGGAGGCGCCTGTTTAACGAGTACTTGATTTTGGATACTGTGTCACGTAGTTTGGTGATATCCCTGGGTATCACGGACGAAATCATCACAAAGTCACAAGCATGGCCTTTGATAATCCTACTCCTCCGTGCACAGGAATTACAGTAAAAAACCGTGCGTTTTTGCTGTTGTCTGCACTATCACAGCACTAATGGAAGCAACAGTATCGCTGAGACAGATGCACATCAGGCATTCAGCAGTGTTTTCAGGAGATACTGGCCAGGATCTGAAGACATGGTTAAGGAGATTCTACCGTCTCGCTGAATGCAACAGTTGTTTTGCCAAAGACTGGTTGTACGTAAACGGTAAAGTCAACAGTGGTTTGAGAACAACGAGGAGAATAGCAAGAACTGGGACAAAATTTCAGGTGCAAATTGAGAATATATTTGGAAACAAGTAAACAACGGGCCGTGTACAGTTCATAGCAACTGCAGAACAGAGCCCAACGTCGGTGTGAAAGGGTTATTCTGTATTTTCAGCCAAAAATTGTAGAAAACGTTTCCTTACCAAACGTTACCATTTAAGGATCCAAGAGGGACGCCTTCCACTCGTTTGAGCACTACAAAAAGAAACAGCATGGCGGGCCTCATAAAAGGGCAGACAAGGAGTCTATCATCGTCAGAGAACCTGAAAGGTAGATTCAAACTGAAAGAGCGTTGGATATTGTGTTGGCTTTTGTAATATTTGCAATTACAGCCAAATAATTGTGTAATGATTTATGTTCGATAAAGAGAAGAATAACGAAATTTATTTATATCATTCTGAAGCACACAATGGTTGAAAATATATGCATAACAATGTGTGGTTGATGACTATTAACGCCGGCCGAAGTGGCCGAGCGGTTCTAGGCGCTGCAGTCTGGAACCGCGCGACCGCTACGGTCGCAGGTTCGAATCCTGCCTCGGGCATGAATGTGTGTGATGTCCTTAGGTTAGTTAGGTTTAACTAGCTCTAAGTTCTAGGGGACCGATGACCTCAGAAGTTAAGTCCCATAGTGCTCAGAGCCAATTTGAACGACAATTAACGAGAACGCTTCTTGGAGGGGCAGCAGAGAGCGGAAGAGAAACGAGAGTGGGTCCTTTGCGACATTATCTGTCAGGGGTTCGCCAGACGCAGAAGTCCGCCACTGTGTGTGGACGGGTGGGTGTGGGTTGGGGGGAGGGGGGTACGGAGTGTCGGACACGGCCGGTGGTGGCCGCCAGCACGGCGCGCGGTGCCACGTGGCCGCGCCGTTCCAGGAGACGAGGGCGGCAGCCGCTGCGGAGCCTCCACCCAGGATAACGGGCTGGTCCGGCTTGCAACAGCTAAGCTGCAAGGACTGTATGGGTACTAGCCTCAGAAGGTAGGATGGCTGCCTCTGACTGGACCAAATATAGGTACAGGGTGTTTCAAAAATGACCGGTATATTTGAAACGGCAATAAAAACTAAACGGGCAGCGATAGAAATACACCGTTTGTTGAAATATGCTTGGGACAACAGTACATTTTCAGGCGGACAAACTTTCGAAATTACAGTAGTTACAATTTTCAACAACAGATGGCGCTGCAAGTGATGTGAAAGATATAGAAGACAACGCAGTCTGTGGGTGCGCCATTCTGTACGTCGTCTTTCTGCTGTAAGCGTGTGCCGTGCACAACGTGCAAGTGTGCTGTAGACAACATGGTTTATTCCTTAGAACAGAGGATTTTTCTGGTGTTGGAATTCCACCGCCTAGAACACAGTGTTTTGCAACAAGACGAAGTTTTCAACGGAGGTTTAATGTAACCAAAGGACCGAAAAGCGATACAATAAAGGATCTGTTTGAAAAATTTCAACGGACTGGGAACGTGACGGATGAACGTGCTGGAAAGGTAGGGCGACCGCGTACGGCAACCACAGAGGGCAACGCGCAGCTAGTGCAGCAGGTGGTCCGACAGCGGCCTCGGGTTTCCGTTCGCCGGTTTGCAGGTGCGATCCAAATGACGCCAACGTCCACGTATCGTCTCATGTGCCAGAGTTTACACCTCTATCCGTACAAAATTCAAACACGGCAACCCCTCAGCGCCGCTACCATTGCTGCACGAGAGACATTCCCTAACGATATAGTGCACAGGATTGATGACGGTGATATGCATGTGGGCAGCATTTGGTTCACTGACGAAGCTTATTTTTACCTGGACGGCTTCGTCAATAAACAGAACTGGCGCATATGGGGAACCGAAAAGCCCCATGTTGCAGTCACATCGTCCCTGCATCCTCAAAAAGTACTGGTCCGGGCCGCCATTTCTTCCAAAGGAATCATTGGCCCATTTTTCAGATTCTAAACGATTACTGCATCACGCTATCTGGACATTCTTCGTGAATTTGTGGCGGTACAAACTGCCTTAGACGACACTGCCAACACCTCGTGGTTTTTGCAAGATGGTGCCCGGCCACATCGCACGGCCGACGTCTTTAATTTCCTGAATGAATATTTCGATGATCGTGTGATTGCTTTGGGCTATCCGAAACATACAGGAGGCGGCGTGGATTGACCTCCCTATTCGCCAGACATGAACCCCTGTGACTTCTTTCTGTGGGGACACTTGAAAGTGCAGGTGTACCGCCAGAATCCAGAAACAATTGAACAGCTGAAGCAGTACACCTCATCTGCATGTGAAGCCATTCCGCCAGACACGTTGTCAAAGGTTTCGGGTAATTTCATTCAGAGACTACGGCATATTATTGCTACGCATGATGGATATGTGGAAAATATCGTACTATAGAGTTTCCCAGACCGCAGCGCCATCTGTTGTTGAAAATTGTAACTACTGTAATTTCGAAAATTTGCCTGAACATTTACTGTTGTCCCAAGCATATTGCAACAAACGGTGTATTTCTATCGCTGCTCGTTTAGTTTTTATTGCCGTTTCAAATATACCGGTCATTTTTGAAACACCCTGTAGGAACTGTTGTGGGCGGGGACGTCCATTTTGATGAAAATCTCGGTGCCACTGGAAAAGACAAGTTAAGGTGTCCAGGTAGGACGGATGCTCGGGTCGTAGGGCGGCACACACTCACAATGAAAGTAACACACAACAGAGGACACTAAAATATATTACTGAACTTCGGTAGCGGTAGCTACAGCAACTGTAGAATGCAGATATAGACAGTCTTGCGTTACCTACATTTGTATGAACTCATACTAAACAATGTTCTCTGAACGAAAATCGGAAGAAAACTGATCTTCTGTCTTGACATTCCGTCCGGGGAACAACTCCAAAACACCAGCACTCAGTTAATTCTCTAGGCAGGCTTTCTCAGTCCATGCACGATAATTATATTCACTGTTCTGTTTCATCTGAAGAACAGTTACTGTCCATCTTTCGCCCGCTGTTTCTGTCGCACTCGACGAATTGAAGACACGGTGAAGGTTCTGCAGGAACTCTCTAGAAGGACTGGAACTGACTTACAACTTGCAAATGACAACTTATTCCAATGCATAGTTACTTATGTTCACGTCTGTCTGCCTGGTGGCGCCGCCGCTCCAGGCGTTGTGATTCTCCCGGACAGCGTGAATGGATTGTGCACATCGATGTCCCTGCTGCAGACGGATATCTACGGCACTTCTGGTGACAACAGTCCCAATCACAGGAACCCCCACTACCTTGTTAAATGACATCACAGGTAAAAAGATTTTCTGGAAAGACATTTCCATTAACTGCTCTTAATAATGTGGCGATGGTTCAAAATTTCATGTACGGTAGCTATCATATTGGCTACGAATACCTTCATGATAAAAGATGCCCGAAGCTGCAAGTTTCTAAATTTCAGGGACACAAGACCGCAGTAGTATACAGAAAGAGTGTACTGCGGAGTGTACTGCAGGAAAATTACAGTGCTGAAGATATCTTAGTTATCGCTGCACTAAAAAATATTGTACACAAACGCAACGAAATCCAGTATTAAAGAAGGCCATAAAGCGTGTATTGAGGGAAGAGTCTATAAAAGGAGAATTCAAGCTAACGGATAAAACACCTTATGAAAGGAATGATGCCCCAGTGTTACCTGGCTGAATTCCCGGAAGTTATTTAAAAATTGTGTGCCAGTGTCAGTACGACTTCTGGTACCAGCTAGGTCACTTGCAGTGGTCTCATTTCACGCAACCGTAATTGAACGCTTTGGAAGGTATCGACAAATGAAAATAAATGGATAATTGTGTGCAATGACTGACGAAACTTCAGAAATTATCATGTTTCTGGTCCAAGATATACACTCCTGGAAATTGAAATAAGAACACCGTGAATTCATTGTCCCAGGAAGGGGAAACTTTATTGATACATTCCTGGGATCGGATACATCACATGATCACACTGACAGAACCACAGGCACATAGACACAGGCAACAGAGCATGCACAATGTCGGCACTAGTACAGTGTATATCCACCTTTCGCAGCAATGCAGGCTGCTATTCTCCCATGGAGACGATCGTAGAGATGCTGGATGTAGTCCTGTGGAACGGCTTGCCATGCCATTTCCACCTGGCGCCTCAGTTGGACCAGCGTTCGTGCTGGACGTGCAGACCGCGTGAGACGACGCTTCATCCAGTCCCAAACATGCTCAATGGGGGACAGATCCGGAGATCTTGCTGGCCAGGGTAGTTGACTTACACCTTCTAGAGCACGTTGGGTGGCACGGGATACATGCGGACGTGCATTGTCCTGTTGGAACAGCAAGTTCCCTTGCCGGTCTAGGAATGGTAGAACAGTGGGTTCGATGACGGTTTGGATGTACCGTGCGCTATTCAGTGTCCCCTCGACGATCACCAGTGGTGTACGGCCAGTGTAGGAGATCGCTCCCCACACCATGATGCCGGGTGTTGGCCCTTTGTGCCTCGGTAGTATGCAGTCCTGATTGTGGCGCTCACCTGCACGGCGCCAAACACGCATACGACCATCATTGGCACCAAGGCAGAAGCGACTCTCATCGCTGAAGACGACACCTCTCCATTCGTGCCTCCATTCACGCCTGTCGCGACACCACTGGAGGCGGGCTGCACGATGTTGGGGCGTGAGCGGAAGACGGCCTAACGGTGTGCGGGACCGTAGCCCAGCTTCATGGAGACGGTTGCGAATGGTCCTCGCCGATACCCCAGGAGCAACAGTGTCCCTAATTTGCTGGGAAGTGGCGGTGCGGTCCCCTACGGCACTGCGTAGGATCCTACGGTCTTGGCGTGCATCCGTGCGTCGGTGCGGTCCGGTCCCAGGTCGACGGGCACGTGCACCTTCCGCCGACCACTGGCGACAACATCGATGTACTGTGGAGACCTCACGCCCCACGTGTTGAGCAATTCGGCGGTACGTCCACCCGGCCTCCCGCATGCCCACTATACGCCCTCGCTCAAAGTCCGTCAACTGCACATACGGTTCACGTCCACGCTGTCGCGGCATGCTACCAGTGTTAAAGACTGCGATGGAGCTCCGTATGCCACGGCAAACTGGCTGACACTGACGGCGGCGGTGCACAAATGCTGCGCAGCTAGCGCCATTCGACGGCCAACACCGCGGTTCCTGGTGTGTCCGCTGTGCCGTGCGTGTGATCATTGCTTGTACAGCCCTCTCGCAGTGTCCGGAGCAAGTATGGTGGGTCTGACACACCGGTGTCAATGTGTTCTTTTTTCCATTTCCAGGAGTGTAATTTCGAAACCATGGAGCACAAGGGGTAGTTATTTCTAATTGTGCGAAACTGTTTTACTCAAGACTTGTGGTACAAGTAATTTTGCGACATAACATCGTCCACGGAATGACAGCATTTTATCAACTACAGCCGAATGTCCTCACGGAAGGTTTCATCCCAAGTTGGCAAATTTGCATACGACCTACATAGACGTTGAACTGGGAGACTGGAATAGAACAGTAGTTGTCGTGACATTCGGATACATCACAGCGAACCAAAACACACAGTTTTCATGTCATTTATCCTGTTCCGCGGTCGAGAAGCTGGAACAACAAAGGATAATTTATATCCGTTTCAACTCGTCGTTGAAAGGTTTCTCACGAGTAAAAAAAGGCATGACAAATTATACAGGTTATACCGTCTCCTGTGACTGTAATAAAAGTCGTAGAAGATCAGAAGCATTTCGATTCAATGTAGTGTATGTGTGTGTGTGTTTATAGGTTTTTTCTGCATTTTTGAGTGATTGTATAGCTACAAAATGTTTTTCTTTAAGGGAATGGTACGTTTATTAAAGGAAATCTTACAAACCCGATGAGTTGCATTTGAAATGTTTATTTGCTTGCCCAGTATTCGAGTATATAAACCATGGCGTCTGATTCACAAGAACAAAAGTATTTGCATTACTTTCTACAACATGAGAATTGAATATATAACAGCACTTAATTACTTATCTCTACAGCAATGACATGTGTGTCAGTTATAAATTCTCTAGGATGTTCAACTTGGCATCTAGAAAGCAAACAACCATATCGAAATCTAGAACAAATTTACAACCATGAATCCGTTAATACGATAAACATGAAATTCGTGCTATTTCATAGTACATAGGTTGTCGTGTATGCTACTGCCGTGAAATCTTATTAGCGGTATTTCTTGATCACATCTGACATAAATGTCATCTGGTGTAAACATGGAACTGACAGATCAGAGAATCTACATTACCTATATTTTGTTATTTCTAAGACTTAAGATCTTTCACATGTTTCATATATACGTAAAATACCATGTTTTGACATTTGGTAGATCAGGATAGAATTTTCGAAAGGTAAAAAATTGCAAAATAATGCAATATATCATGTCAAATTAGTCAATTTTATATGAAAGCTAAGAAGACTCCAAACCGAACTTTTTCGGTTAAAACGGTCGAAATTTTATACATACATCTTACTCTGTAACTCTGATTTTTCATTACGTATGTTGTAATATTACTTCGTCATATGGGTGTATACTTCAGTTTGTTGTAAAATGTTTAATTTTCTGCCATTTTCTGCTTCTTGAAGAATGGTGCCGGCCGGCCGCTGTGGCAGAGCGGTTCCAGCCGCTTCCGTCCTGAACCGCGCTGCTGCTACAGTCGCAGGTTCGAATCCTGCCTCGGGCATGGATGTGTGTGATGTCCTTAGGTTAGTTAGGTTTAAGTAGTTCTAAGTCTAGGGGACTGATGACCTCAGATGTGAAGTCCCATTGTGCTTAGAGCCATTTGAATCATTTTTGAATGGTGATGTTTTTATGATATCATTAGCAAAATGCTTATATTCTCTCAACTGAGCATTGAATGCTGTAGGATTGGCTTCAGTAACTTTAGTAAGTTCTCTAAATGTCGTACTGAAGTTTCTCCCTGTTTGGCCCACAGAAAATTTATTACATTCACCACATGTTATTTTATATAAACGTGACATGTCCTTATGTGTGTGCGAGCGTATATTATTGCTTTATTGTGGCAGAGTGGCGTTGATCTGGGGTGGGAATATTGTGTTGTTTATGTAATATTATTTTTGTGCTCTGGAGAGTTAATCTATGTAGAATGTTTCATTAGTCTAAAATTTTTTGGCTGTTAATGTTACTTTGGTCTTTTATTATGTGCTTCTTTTCTATTATTGGCCTTTGAACTAGGAAGGTCTCTTGTTACTGAATCTATTTTCATGTCCGTGTCTTATTGTGATAGGGTGGTAGTTTTCTTGTCGGAGGTGTTGTGTGTATGTTGAACGGTTGATGCCATATGTCCAACCTCTTTCACATATTTTATACCTTACTTCAAATGGTCTGCTGGTCTTTTCTAAATATAGACCATCACAATTATTATACGGTAATTGGAAAATCACAGAATTGTTTGCCTATATCAGTGTCATTTTCGTTCCTTAAACTTTTTTATTGAGTTGTTGATTTGGCATGCTACTTTTATTCCTTCTTTCTCGTGGATGCTCCGAATTTCATGAGTCACGAAAAAACTGAGGGAAACGATGATAATTTAACACTATTTATAATAGTAAGCGATAGCATGAGAACTGTGCATAATCGTAGCAAACAAAAATTACTCGTATAAGAAAAGCCGTATTTTTACAATGACCACTGAACATACATTGCAATACATCGAAACATGTTTATTCTTAATAAGACTTTTACCAAGGTTACGAAAGGCGATATAACCTACATCACCTTTAATACTGTGACCGCTGACAAAAGACGCTGTATAAGAAAGATGACAACCTGTGAGAAGCCTGACATCTGACGAGAGTACGGATCAGATACTCGAAAGATAACAACTGTTACAGTTCTGAACAACGACCCGCCTCCTCATACATATGTGCTGAAGGCCGGGTTATAAGAATATTATTAACCCACTGATTTGGACCGTACTGAATCCTACGTCGTTCATCGGAAATCCCTGTAACGTCGAGATGATGAAGTACATCGGAGATACGAATTCTCACAGCTGTTATACATGCCATTGGCATGAAAACCGATTACATTACTGCGGCGCAGATCGACGTAGAACTTGCCTGGCGGTTGCAATGACTCAGCGTAAGTAACTGCATTTGAACATAGTAAGGACCACTGAAATGTTAAAGGTGAAAGAGAATGTGAAGTTTCACCGGCTAGTTACCGTTTAACATTTGTGGTGTCTGGGAAGGTTTGGGACTTAGTTACTTGTTGGGAATTGTAATTATCCGTATGTGCCAGAGAGAGCAATAGGTAAACTTAAGAAACTTCACCTTTCTGAGAAATTATGAAGACAGTTACTTTAGTTATTTTTTCAGGAAGTTAGAGCAACGGGCTGATATTTTTTAAAGTGGATAACTACTTTTTCTATCGTGTTATGACGATAAAAATATTGCTCTCACTCGTTACTTTGTGAGTTACAGAAAAACGCTCCTTACGTGAAACACGTTGTACCCTAAAAGATCAGATTAAATGTGCTTTGTTTAAAGCACTCAACCCTTCCTATCCTTGATTCTTGTTATTTGATTGCTTGCTAAGCCAGTTCGTATTTTTCACTATCGGCTCACAGACTTGCTGAATTTACTCTGAATGCTTCCTTGATAATCTACATTCTGTTCGAGATTCGTGAAGTAAGTATATATTTTTTCGGTGCGTTCATGTTATGAATACACCACACTATGCCGCGTCAGTCTATGTTAACTACACGATAAAAATTCGAATTCTTCGTTTTCCGACTCATTGCTATCACTTTTTTGCGTATTATTTCTCTCTTATTCAACAACGGGCTACGAAGTAAACAATGAACAATGTAGCGTTTGGAAACCAATGCCTCATGTGACGTACGCAGAACCGATGGGTCGCCTTCCATACGCAGGTCACGGCCCGTAAACACAGATTGTGTTTGTTGTGGTTAAAGCGTGATTCGGGTGCGGATTAAGCATCAGGGGACGCGCAGCTAGTGGTCGAGTAATCGATAGTCGAATCACCTGGTGACCCCAGACGCACGTACTAAGCGCCACTTCTAGTCATATGGTACACGCAGAACGATCACAAAGATTCCTTGTGGCACAATCATACGTTTCATAGGACTCAAAGAAATCCAGTCACGAGGTTGAGAGTCAAAACAATATTTATAGACCACTGTCGAAAAATTAAGGCAAGTACATAAATAAAAAGAATAAACGTCGAATCAGTATGTCTTCTATAACTTGAATGTCTAAAAGAAGTCTCTGAATTGGAACATTTCACTAGATAACTCTATCTATGAAAATCACATTTTAATTCGCTCATCTAACCCGACGAAGACAACTCCATCAAGGCTCCTATGATCACAGCTGAATATGTCACGAAGAGGAAAACGCTGTAGAAAAACAAATGCTTGTTGAAAGGAGAGGGGGCGTGGCCCCATTGCTTAACGGCCCTATACATTCAGATCACAATTAACAGTGTTTTAACGCCGTACGACATCGTACAATACCTCGAAGATACTATAGTTTAGCCCGGGAGTTTGGCACACAGAATGGATTTCTCTAAAAGTACTCCATTTCACCTCATATACGCACTGACTTTTACTGGTGGAAAGTCATAATGCCAAAAGAAATCGTACTAGCTACCTCCATCATTAGAACGATTGAGTCATCGCAGTTTATACATGTCTACAAACGGGTGCCTAGTAATTTATGTGGGAAACGACCGAATACTCTTTGCCGCTCAAATACGTTCTGTTCACAGTTAGTTGTTAAGTGTTGCAATGATCAATCTCACGGTACCCGTTATGACGTGGAACGTGTCAAGTACATAAGAAATGCACACGTGAATCAAGGTTTTTTGTTTTTCTTCGTTTAAAAAAAAAACTTAAAATTTTTACTACCTACCCCATTCCCATAATTGATGGCACAAAATGCATACATTATACCTATAGGTTTATTTATTTCCAATCAAGAATTAATCTCTGGTATAGAAGAAGTTGTCAAGGAAATATGATTTCGATTTATTTATAAAACAATTACGCTGTCTGTCAGATATGTTATTTCATCCGGAAATTTATCGAAAAGTTTTATAGCAGCATCTTTTACCGATTTCTGTTCCAAAGACAGGTTAAGCAGAGGATAGTGTCTTTCTTTCTTCTGCTATTATAATCATGAATGTCACTGTTGTTTTTAAGGTGGTCCATGTTGTTGAGAACAAATTTCATTACTGAGTAAATGTACTGTGAGGTTGTTGTAAGAATTCTTAACTTTTCAAACAGATGCCCACGCCCCCAGATATGCGACTGTGAGCCCCACAACTCTAACCACATTCTTCTGAGCAGTGCATACCTTTTGCCTACTAAGTGTTGAGTTACCCCAAAATATTATTCCGTATGATATCAGGGAGTGAAAGTATGCGAAGCATGTTAACTTACTAATTTCTACATGCTCTGAATTGGCAATTATTCTGATTGCAGAAGTTTCTGAATCTAGTCACTTAAGGAGGTCCAAAATATGAATTTTCCAATTAAAATTCTCATCTATACGTACACCCAAAAACTTAGTATGGTCCACCTTGGCTACTGACTTCTGTTGATCAGTTATATCTATTGAAGGAACGGTACTCCTTACAGCAAAAAATTTGATATACTGTGTTTTTTTCAAAGTGCAGAGGAAGCCCATTCGCAGAAAACCAATTAATAACTTGTCCAAAGACATTACTTGTACAATTTTCTATTGGAGTTTCTTTTACTGGATTAAGAATAATGCTTGTATCATCAGCAAATAGTGTCGGATGGGCCCTAGTTCTTGGAACATAGAAAGCTTATCCATCGATAACTGATGACCTAACCAATTCAGGAAGTATCTCAACAAACACATAGATATAACTCAGTAATGGCAGAAACTAACGTAACAGACACAAGAACCGTGATGTAACAGACTCTACGTTAATCGTCGCACGCTACTCCACGGTGCTATGTGGAACTTACGTTCAAAGAAAGCAGAACACCTTAAACGAATACAGATAGGATGTTCATATCCACAGGACATGTATAATAATATGCTCTGCATTAATGATTTTCACTTCAGTCATTTCCGTTCATGTCTTGTTGCCTAGCAGGTAAACCCGCCATGGGCCCTGATAACTTGTTATATGCATGATGGCGTCGACGTGTATAAGGCGCAAATTGCGTGCTGTGGTAAAGTCATCCATGCTGCATTCAACTGGTTTCAGAGTTCACCTGAGATGATTAACATTGGGTCACAGCGTCACGGACCTGTCGTGGTGATTCCCCACATTTTCGATTGGTGACCAGTCTGGTGATCTGGCGGACCAGGGCAGAAGGCTGACATCCTGTGAGACCAAGAAGTCACGAGTCCCAGCGGCAACATATAGTCACGCATAGTCTTGCTGAAAAATGGCGCCTGTGGTGTTGCGCAGTGAGGGTACGGCTACGGGGAACAGGGTGTCACTCACGTACGTCACACTGGTCACGGTGCCCTGCACACGCTCCAACTGTGGTTTGTGGCTGTACCCAGCAGCACCACACACCCTAAGGCCTTGAGTAGGCGCTGCATGTCTGCCCCCCTGACTGCGGAGAGTCTAAATGCGGGCATCAATTTCAAACAAACAGAACTTTGATTCGTCCAAAAACACTATCCGATGCCACTCCTGTCCCGTGACGTCGTTCCATACGCCATTGCCGTCTAGCATGTTTCTGCACATTCGCCAATGGGAGGCGGAGAAGTGGACGACGCGCACGTAACTCATGCCATATTAAACGTCGACGGACTGTCACCCCTGATATTGTACGATGTGTTTCATTGTTCCAGTGTTGTGTCAGAGCAGACGAGGACGCAGATCTGTCCTCCAATGCCATTTGGATGACGTGTCGATCTTCTCGAAGGATGTTCTGGGCAGTGCGTCCTGGCCCATCTCATCGTGTTCTACGGTCTTCCGTGAACCATTCTGCACACCCGTTGCAGTGCCGAAACACTTCACCCCACACGAGCAGAAGTTTCCCGGATGGATGCGTTACACTCTTTCACGCCAATAGTGCGCCCTCTTTCAAACTCAGTGAATTGACGGTGCGGTTTGTGCTTACGCCTGCAATGCTTCCTGCATGTCTGCTCAAGCTACACTGATCCATTAACTCAATTTACAGTGATAAAGAGAGCCACAGGCATATTTTACTGGTAGGTAATATTGCGCCCCGATATCGATGTTGACCTTGAATCCGAGGGACGACATTGTTCAAATGTTAATCATTTTTTAGAATGTACTATTACACATATTCTGTGCATATGAACGTCCTACCTCCAGTAGTTCTATTTCAATCATATTAATCGTGGCGACACAAATGCTCTTTGGTCAACACAAGAACTGCACGTAATTCAAAAGATTGTCATTGTCTAAGAGGTAGTACATAGGAAGTTCTGCTGCTGCTAATAAACTACTACGAAGAAAGGTATTCTTCCTGCTCTTCCGAAGGCATGGTGGGAAGCTGACGGAACGTTGAGACGGGAATTTGCCTTACAAGCAACCTAAGACCTAATAATAAACGAACGAGTTTACTCCGTGATCTGAGCAGCCAGTGAAACATATCCACCAGATTCTCTTCGAACTACGGAACAAAGATTCTTGTTTTGCGGACGGGATCATTAACTCTCTGGGACAGGAAAAATAATATTGCGAAGGAGCAAGAGTATATTGTTCTCTAATGCGTTACCGTGTTAACACATTAACTTTTTTTCTCCCAACGATTAAACACAGTGCTCCGAAATAAAACAGGGAGAAAAGCTGCCATACACTACCGCACCGAGTCTACTAACTTCCATAGTCTCCAAAGCAAATTCAGTTAAAAATCTAGTGTTAGCTGTCTCCTGCACTTTAGAATATTTTTATGTTGTTTGGCCTGTTTGAAGTGGTCCTCCACAAGTTCCTTTCATTCTCATCCTTACTGCAACTTTCATTGTCAGTTATTTGCTGGGCGTATTCCAGTCTCTGTCTTCCCCTACAGTTTTTGCCTTCTACAGCTCCCTCTGGTTCAATGGAAGTCGTTCCCTAATGCCTTAAAACATGTACTATCATCCTGTGTCTTTCTTTTGTCAGTGTCTTCTATATATTTATTTCCTCGTTGATTCTACCGAGAACTGTCGTCATTACTTACCTTACCAGTTCACCTAACTTTTCAACATGCGTCTGTAGGACCACATGTCGAATGCTTCGTTTCTCTTCTCTTCTGGTTTTCCTACAGAACATGTTCTACTAACAAACAATTCCGTATTCCAAATGTATATTCTCAGAAACTTCTTCCTTAAATTAAAGCATACTTTTGCTACTAATAGACTAGTAGAGAGGAATGTCCTTTTTGCCTGCGATAGTCTGCTTGTTATGTCCACCTTGCTCCGTCCGTCATGGGTTACTTAGCTGCCTAGGTAGCAGTATTCCTTAACTTCGTCCGCTTGTTGATCACTAATACTTATGTTAAGTTTTTCGCTGTTCTCGCTTGTGCTACTTCTCACCACTTTGGTCATCGTTCGGTTTACACTCAATCCATTTTCTTCACGGATTATACTGTTCACTTCATTCAACAGATCCTGTAATTCTTCTTCACTTGCACTGAAGATAGCATTGTCATCAGCAAATCTTATCACAGATATTTTTCCTCTCTCAGTTTTAATCCCATTCTTGAATCTTTTTTCTTACTTCCCTCATTGGTTCTTAGATGTATAGATTGAAAAGTGGCTGCGAAAGACTACATTCTTCTCCTGCATTCTTTTTAATCCGAGAACTTAAATCTTTGTCTTTCAGTCTTAATGCTTGTTCCCTTTCTCTTCTTGTATATATTGTACACAGATCAAGAAAAGTTTTGTAACAGCTCACTTACAAGAGTTCATGAGCCTGTACAGAGAATTGGAATACAGATCAATATAAACATCATTGCCACCCGTTTCATTGCTCATGGAAACCACACATTGCATATTGTACCATTATACAGCGAGACCTTCGGAGGTGATGGTCCAAATTTCTGTACACACCTGTACCTCTAATACCCAGTAGCACATTCTTTTGCATTGATGCATGGCTGTATTCGTCGTGGCTTATTTTCCACAAGTTCATGAAGGCACTGTTGGTCCAGATTGTCCCACCCCTCAACTGCGATACGGCGTATTTCCCTCAGAGTGGTGGGTGGGTGGGTCACGTCGTCTATAAACAGCCCTTTTCAATCAATCCCAGGTATGTTCGATAGGGTTCATGTCTGGAGGACATGCTGGCACTCCAGACGAGCGACGTCGTTGTACTGGAGGAAGTCATTCACAAGATGTGCAAGATTGGGGTGCGTATTGTCGTCCATGATATCGTTGCACTATCTGTCGGAGGATGGCATTCACGTATCCTACAGCTGTTACGGCGTCTTCCATGACCACCAGCGGCGTACGTCGGCCCCACATAATGCCACCAGAAACAGCGGAGAACCTACACCTAGCTGCACTCACTGGACAGTGTGTCTATGGCGTTGAGTCTGACCGGTGGGCCCATCTGTACCGCGCTACATGGTGTCGTGGTATCCACAGTCAACATCCATCTTAAGGAGTTCTGGAAACTAGGATGATGCAAAACATTTTTTGAAGTGTGTACATTACCCATATTTCCTATAGTTTAACCCTATTTTTCTCAGAATTTTGAACACCTTTCACAGTTTTACGTTATCGAACGCTATTTCCAGGTCGACAAATAGTGTGTATTTGTCTTGATTTGCCTTTAGTCTTGCTTCCATTATCAACGGCAAAGTCAGGGCAGCCTCTCTGGCAGCTCTGTCTTTCATAAAGCGAAACTAATTGTCTTGTAACATTGGCAGTTTTCTTTTCCATTCTTCTGTGTAGTATTCTTTTGGGAATGTCGTTTCTTGCTACGTTCGGAATTCTGTGAATGTAGTTTTTCCTAAAGTCTGATAGTATGTCGTCTATCTCATTGATTCTACAGACCAACATTAACTTCACAGTCCATAAAACGTGATCTATCAGGCCATCAGTTGGCGAAGTTGACGGTTACCACGTTCCTGGTACTGCAGGCGAGTAATTGTTGCGATTTTACTTCGCAGGTATTTATACTTCTCTCGCAATGAAGCATCCTGGTAGACAGAAGCCTTGATCCTGAACGGGGACTCGAAACCAGAGCATTGCGTTTCGCTGGTTGTGCTCACACCGACTGAAATATGAAGGACCAACCCAAGGCTCCTCCTCACTTCATAGCTTTACTGCTTCCAGCACTTTTCTCATCGGTTCTACCTGGATAGCTCATTCAATAAGAGAGTTGCCAGCGAAAGGCACGATTCTCGGTTCAATTCCCCGTCTAGCACTCAGTTTTACTATGCCAGCAAGTTTCAAAACAGTGCACGCTCCGTTGCGGAATGAAATGTTCGTTCTGAACAAAATCGCCAGCAGTTTTCGTCCAATGGCAAGTGCTGATTTCGTTGCTCGTAGTTTGGATGCTAATTAAACCATGAACGGTACACTGCGTGTGCAACTACTGCGAATTTATCCCAGCACCGCTAAAGCTTGAACCAGCGTCACTAATATCTCAAGCCAAAGCCCATGTCATACCCCAAAACTAAGTCGCAAGTAAGGATATTGCAGAGAGGCAACACCCTTCACCAAAAAGGCATTTACATTCTGGCCACTTAGGAAGCACAAACTTCAGTAATTTATACAGCATGTCAGTTACAGTTATTCAAGTATGAAATACACGATGGAAATAGAACGAGAGGGACAGATTTATTTTCTCGACATTTTTGTTAAGAGAAGAGTGTATGAGTGCCATGGATCCAACGTCTACAGGTCATTTTCTCTGCCAGGAGCACACAGACAGATATCACAGATAGGTTCCGAGCTTAGAACTCTGGTCCGTAGTAAGCACGCGGTGCCAGACGAAGAAACGACTCGGCAAAGAATTCCGACGTCTGAGAGGATATTTTTGAAAAGAACGGTTACTTAGAACAGCAGGTCGAGGGTGCAATGCAACGAAAGTGGTCACCTCCTGTACAGGGAACCTGTCCTAATGAAGAAGCAGCCAAGATCGCATACCTTCCATATGGTCGTGCTATTTGCGGGAAGACGGAAAGAATACCTCGAAATAACACTGCGACGTCCTCTAAGGGTATTGGCAAAAAGTTGCCTGTTATTAGCAGATACAGCACAATTTAAGCCTAATCATAAAATTATAAAACGTTAAAAAAATTGCTTACGTCATTTAAATTCATTAGTTTCATATCGCATCTTGGTCAGAGACAGAGTAGGGGAGAGTTTTATACGTAGGGGGCAGTGTACCTAGCAACACGTGATGTATTGTAGTGACTGAGTTTAGAATCATACGAACCCTAGAGAGGGCCATAAGCAGTTTTCCCCGTTTTTTCTGCTTTGTTGGTAACGATGAGGTTATATTTTGTGCAGCATTTATAAATTTTTCTACTTATACGCATCTAAGTAGTCTGTAATATATTAAAGCTAACTGGTATACCATTAATTATTCAATTCCAGAATTTTATGTCAAGTAAATATCTACATATTTAAAAAAAAGGCGCACTTTACATGTCGTGCTCCATCTTGTACCTTAAATTGGTAAGTATTTTACCATGGAACACGGAATGTTTGAAAATTAACTGTGTTTCGTTAACGTCTTAATGATATTATACGGTGAAAACGAAAATTTGAGTTACTTTCAATAGCTTCTATTTCAAAATGTAAAGTTGTAATTGGTTTTTGATAATACTTTTACTTGATTTGATTTCACTTAATTAACGTTTGTGCACTGGAGTAATAATGTAACCGGTAGACGACTCTACACAGCATTGATAAGATTTTATCTATTGAAGCACTCTTAAATTTCAGTAGAGATATTGTATCTACGTACATGACCAGGTGCCTTGGAATATTGTTTTACATTTGGAAAAACCATAATTTATTGGTGTAATGGTTTTTATTTCAGAGAAAGCCTGCATCAGATAAAAAGTAAATGACATCATTTAAAATTCAATTAAAAAAGACATTGACGGAAAAAATCGCAGCAGCAAGGAGGATTTGTGCAACATAAACGAAAGTTGGATGGCGTGATTCTGCATCTGATAGTTGATGTAAGAGCGGTGTTGGTAATGCCATTCCGAGGATACAAATCAGGTTAGCTTTAAATACACGATGTAGCCATTGCGAGACTTAGTTAAATTTGAGATTGAACGTGGTGAGTTGGTGTAAATCAAGAAAGATTGAAAACTACCCATCGTTATCATCTCCCTGAGTTTGAAGAAGGTCGTATAATAGGGCTACGAGAAGCTGTATGTTCCTCCTACTGCAGAAAGGTTTTCGCAGGAAGCTAGCCACTGAACGGCTTCCGTGGTGTCAAGCGAGAGCAGTGTTTTCCGATGAAAGCTGGTTCTACCACGATGACGTAGATGATCATGTCTTGGTTAGAATGAGGCCAGTTGAGAGCCGGCACCCAGCCTGTCTGCGTGCTAAACCTGACGTGGTCTTGGATGAGATCAGAAGCATTCTCGTGGTTGTTCCATGCACCCTGACTGTAAATTTCTCCATCAATCTGGTGTGTCGACCTGTCGTGCTGCCATTCATGAACAGCATTCCACGGGGTGTCTTCCAACAGGATAACGCTCGCCCACATATCGCTGTTGTAACCCAACATACTCTTAAGAGCGTCGACATTTTGCCTTGGCCTGCTCTGTCACCAAATCTGTCTCCAATCGAGCATATATGGGATATCATCGGACGAGAACTCCAGAGTAATTCACATCCAGCATTAATCGTTCCTTTATTGACCAACCAAGTGCATCAGGTATGGAACTGCATCCCACATACTGCCATCCGGCATCTGTACATAACAACACATGTACGTCTGCATGCTTGAATGAAACATTCTGGCTGTTACACGGGTAATCAATGTACCAGCGTTTCAAATTTGCAATGGCTTATATCACGCTTACAATAAACTGTCATCTGACAATGTTAATCACTTAAATATGTTGCCTAGACAAACGTAGTGAGTAAGTTTCATTACTGTATATTTATTATTTTTTGGTGTTTCAATTTTTTTTGTAATCTGTGTATATTAACCTTACATTACAGAAGTGGCTAATGGTGAAATTCTGAAATGCGTTGAGGGATACAACCCTCTCCCAGAGTGCCTCAACTCTAGGAATACGGAGCAGTTGTGTGTATGTGTGTGTGTGTGTGTGTGGGGGGGGGGGGGGTCAGCTTCCTGTGACCTGCTGAATGAAGCAGTCTTCCATTTGCGTGCAACATTCGTGATTTACACGGTACGACGCAGCGCTAAACTTATCGCCTGCTGAAGATGAATGTGTTATCCTAATCACTGCCCCATGTCGTCTGTAGTAGCTGCAGCATAAAAAAACCTGTGGAATAACTTCGAACAGCATCACCTGGCCAGATCCTTTAATCGGCTAGATAGTAATCTGTGGTATTTAGATTGTTGTAAGGCAAAGAATCTGAAGCAGATTTCCTCTCACAATACCGCTCAGGATATAAAATGCGCATCTGGGCAACTGTTGGTTCAAAACTGTATTAGACATAATTAACGGGGCATCCAACTTATGACGGAGGGCTTCTTTTCTAAAGTATATCAGTTTTACTTTGTTCAGCACTTCGCATTATCTTGATAAACGGTCGGACTAATGACACCAACAGTAAATGTACGATAGTCTTACGCTCAATTTTTATAGACTTGTAATATTCTGACGAAAGTGCAAGCAAATAAATGACAGGAAAATAGTCGTAATTAAACAAGTTTTGTTTGAAAATACCCAGCATTCTTTGATGTAATTAATTACTTTATATAGATACAGAACACCGGTTCAGTGGTTTAATTTTGTTAAAGCGTTTAATTGCTGTGGGCGACAACACTGGTCGCTAGATTGAATTTAAGCAGCTGAACAAACTCGCACTGTGGTTTAATGTTGGAAGTGTCACTTTTTTTCTACTAAAAACGGTTTAAATGTGGCGCTGGTCATTCAACATTTGTGTACTTCGATGTCTTCTTATCGTGTAACATCTCATGTGCAGTGGAAGGTGGTGTCTACAACCATAACTCTCGCAAAAGCTTGGAAAGAATTCGGAGAAGATTGAGGGACATAAAACCCATATTACAAGTGAGCTCTCGACCATCATCTGTAGACGAGATTCAGGAGACCGTTATGCTACAGTCTGTTGACGCACAAGCCAAGTACGGCTATTCTAACACGCTACTGTAACATCTTGAATGTGAATTTACTCCCTGGCTTCAATGGTCGCAGTGGAATAAGCAAACTTTATCGTAAGATTTTTTTCTTTACATGACGGTAGCTTGCACTCTTCCAAACTACTGAGTTACGTCGTGCCAAACGTTACAAATTATGTAAAGATGCGTCATAAGTGCGTATCGGTGTTTTACATAGGACGATGTTCCTTTAAATAAAAGTATGATACACAAATTTGCGTGATTCAATTATTTTGTTCTTGTATCATACGGAACATAATAAAAACTGTGGAACAACTCGAAGACAGGCGAAGCAACTATTTCCAGTGGTCATCTAAATCGAACATGCTGTGTTGGCAGAAGAGCCAACACCGTGTAGCTAGAGGAGGCCGAAATGCACGCGTTTAAGCTCACGCAGACTGGCGTGAGGTCTGGAACAATTAAAGGAGTTGAGTCTAATAAATAAAGTACGTAGTTGATGTAATACTTAACTTTAATCCATAATTGGAGAACATCGCTCTTGAGGATACATAAGTACAATCTCAATATAAACTGGTAATGTCGCCTTGCTAGGTCGTAGCAAATGACGTAGCTGAAGGCTATGCTAACTATCGTCTCGGCAAATGAGAGCGTATTTGTCAGTGCAGCTTCGCTAGCAAAGTCGGCTGTACAACTGGGGCGAGTGCTAAGAAGTGTCTATAGACCTGCCGTGTGGCGGCGCTCGGTCGGCAATCACTGACAGTGGCGACACGCGTGTCCGTCGTATACTAGCGGACCGCGGCCGATTTAAAGGCTACCACCTAGCAAGTGTGGTGTCTGGCGGTGACACCACAGAACACAAACCGCCACTGGAAACGTTTTTATGTCGTGTGCATCTCGCAACACGTTTACGATCTATTTTCTTTTAGGAACTGTGTCAACACTGGTGGAGTACATTTGGCTCCTTCCTCAGCACTTCTGGTAGTATTCACATCTCTGCTACGCTATGCCTAGTGCCGAGGACAACATTTGCTTCTATAGTGTTAATACTCGAAGGTTTTTTAGCAAGCGAAGAAAGCATAACATATAAGCAAAGGCGGGAGCTAAAAATTAGGACCGCGCTGGTGTCTGTATCTTCATTAGCATGTGATCCTAAGATTCTGAAATTCTCGCACGCCGGCTCTTGAAGAAGTTGAATATTGATGCTGAGGCCAGACACTTGGGTCTCCATACTTTGTATGAAGATTTTTCGTTTTGGTATATCTGAATTTTGAATATTCCTTGTAATGCTCTTTGATATTTACTGTTAATGACTTCCGTCAATTACGTTTGTTCTCATGGCGCTATTTTGCGCAGACTTTCTGATGTGGCGGGCTACGTTCTAAACACAGAAATACAATAAATAACTTGTTGAACAACACGTGACCAGTTCATTCTAGTGACCTTTTCAGCACTGATATAGGACTCCGCGTGTATACGTAATGGTCGTAGGCCTTCTGAAATGCTAGTCAACCGTTGATTTCATGTTAACTTCATCAGTACTGGTGATAAAATAAGAAAAAAAAATATTTTCATGTTTTGTTTTATTGTTGTCAGATATAGTTATATTCTAAATTACGAGGGTTTAATTTTCTAAAATAAAAAAAATGATAATATAATTAAATGTTCACTTTTTAACAATCTGTCTCATAATGATCAAGTTACATATAGCCAAAGCATTACTCAAAATAAAGGTAAGTACTCTTTACAGTGTATAGGAAATACAGAAAAAGCTTTGAGGAGATAATCCCAAGGACACGTATGTGTACTCCGAATTTCGACGTCTACTTTTGTCAATATAAGAAATAATGCAAATAAAACACATATCAATCAAATATATAGTACATTTCACAAATAAAGCAAATATAAGGTGTATAATAAAGTATTAGTTCGAAACACCTTAGCGGGGCGTGCTGTGTGAAGTCATTCTGCTGAACCGTACCTTCGAAATATCGTATATGAAACTCAGCAAATTGTGGTGCAATCTAGCAGCACAAACTGAAATTGTGCAACATAGACGAACGAGCCTTACATATCTTTGGTTGGTAAAAACCCTTTGTTAATAGTACGAAGCGAACATTCTAAGTACGCACGTGTGAACCCAGTGACTGAAGTAGTTAGTCCTCGTTATCTGAGACTTGAAGGTTCATTTCAGCAACTAACACATTTACTTCGCATTTCAGCGAATGTAATGTCTAAAATAAAATCTAAAGTTTGTATGGTAAGGGTAGAAGTACGAATATACACTGGCATCCAAAATTAAGGCAACAAACGGAAATTTGGCAAGGTTGCATCTATTTTGCTACAAAACAGTATACACAGGTGATAATAAAGTAGAAAAAATGGAAAGAATACAGAACGTAAAAACTGTAACATGCATAACGGTAGACAAAAATGTTCTTTTTTTTTCAACTTAACGAATTTACAAACACATTCCGGCAACTGGTTTCTGTGCTCGTTATGGGGTATGACCACCTCTGGCAGCCGTACAGGCTGGGCAACGACGGAGCATGCTGTGAATAATGTCATTAACCTCATGTTGGGGCAATGACACTCTTTATTCCTGCAGAGCTGCTCGCGACTCTTGGAGAGTGGTTGGTGAATGCTCAGGTGATGCAAGCCGAGTCCCTAGTGCATCCTAGACAAGCTCTATGGGATTCAAATCAGGAGAGCGAGCACGCCGCGCCAAGAAAACATCAGCTCTATGAGATCGAGCATTTTCATCCGTCAGTGCGAAATCTGGGCCCACAGCACTTCGCAACAGCAGCTCATGAGGTCTCAAGGTCTCGTCACAGTACCTGACAGCAGTTAAACCTTGCTGATTTACCCGTACAATTTCATGAAGGGGTGTTCGAATGATCAGCATAATCTCTGCCCACACCATTATGGAACCTCATTGTCATCAATCTCTTTCCGTTATGTTTGGTTCCCAAAATCGTGTTCCACGTCCCCTCCAGATGCGGAGCCGTCTGAGATCACTCTCCAGACCTTTTCAGCTGCGAGAAGATCATTGGCCCACTATTGGACAGCCCAGGTGGCATGTTGATGACTCCACTCTCGACGTTCCCTTCTGTGAAGAAGCGTCAGAGGTGAATATATAGCAGGTCTCCAACAATAAAGACCATTCTCCTGAAGCCTTGTGTACAGCGTTTGCCTCGCTACAACACGTCCAGTGGGTGCTGCGAGGTCAGATGCCACTTGCAGTGCGTTACATCTACATCCGGAAGTACATCATTACTCTGAAATTCATAATTAAGTGCCTAGCAAATGGTTCACAGAACCACGTTCAACCAATTTCTCTGCCGTTCCACTCTCGAATACCTAGCGGTGAAAATGAACCCTTAAATCGTTATCCAAGGTTTCTGATTCCTATTATTTTGTTATGTTGATCGCTTCATCCTACGTATATGGTCGCCTATGAAATATTTTCGCATTCGGCGAAGAAACGTGGTAATTATTATTCCATGGGAAGATCCTGCCGCACCGAAAAGCGCCTTTGTTTTAGTGCTTACCGCCCCAATTCGCGTATCACTCTCTCTGTTTCGCGATAATACAAAACGAGCTGCCATTCTTTGAACTTTTTCGACGTTCTCCGTCAATAATGTCTGTTAAGGATCCCATACTCCACAGCAGTACTCTGGCAGAGGATGGACAAGCGAAGTGTTGACAGTCTCTTTAGTAGAACCGTTTCATCATCTAAGTGTTCCGCCAATAATTCTCAGTCTTTTGTTCTCTTCCACCAAAACTTTATCAATACGATCATTCCAATTTGAGTTCTTCGTAATTGTAATGCCCTAGTATACAACTGAATTCACAGCTCTTAGAATTGTGTGGTTCACCATGTAGCCGAATTTTAGCAGTTTATTTTCGTACTTGTGTGGAGGTGTTCACACTTTTCATTATTCGGAGTCAATTATCACTTCTGGAGCCTTACAGATATCGTGCCTAATAATCTGATGACTTTAAAAGACGGGAAAACATGGTAAATGCAATCGAGGAGGGCTAATCTAGATTTTCTCTTGAATTGTCTATACAAATCAGGAGCAGCAGGAGACCTTCATCTCTTCCTTGGCGAACGTCAGATATTATATGTGTTTTACTCGATGACTTTCCGTCAATTAGTGCGAACTGCGAGCGACCTTTCTGACAGGAAATCACCAATCCAGCCGCACGGCAGAGGCGACACTCCACAGGCACGCAATGTCCTCAGAATTCGCTGCCGAGGAACAGTCTCAAAAGCCTTCTGGAAATTTAAAAATATGGAATCAATTTGACTTCCCCTTTTGATAGCATTCTTTACTTAGAGAGAATAAAAAGTTATTTGTGTTCCCCAATGACGATCTGTTTTATATACGACTTTACTTTTTCTATATGTTTTTGTCGAGGTAATTCATAAGGTTTGGAACTCAGTATATGTCACAGAATCCTACAGTAAATCGATGTTAGTGAGTTTTAGTTTCAGTTTAGTTTAGTTTCAGTTATTTCATCTTCCGTAGATCATTCTCAGGATTATTTTATCGATATGATGCGGAACAGGTCAGATTACAACATACACACATGAATAGTGCTAATATTAATATTACTCATGGAGTAGAAGGAGTTGTCCAAAAGAAATGATTTTAAGCTAGATTTAAAACTTGATCTGCTCCCTGCCAGACACTATGTTGTTGGGCAAATGATCAAAGATTTTTGTTGCTGAATAATACACACCTTTTCGAGTAACTGACACCTCTAGTGTTGTATGTATGAACATCACCGTTCTTCGCGAATTGAGATGGATTATTTGTAACGAATTTCATTAGCGAATATATGTACTTTGATGGTGCAGTTACAATACCTAACTCCTTGAAAAGGTGCCTACAAGACGTCCTTGAGTGAACAACCCTAATTATTCTCACTGCTCTCTTTTGTTCAATCAATACTCTATGTCTAAGTGGTGAGTTACCCCAGAAAACTATTCCATGAGAAATTATTGAGTGGAAATATGCAAAGTACGTTAGAAGGCTGATCTGTTCATTATTTAGACTAGCGATTATACGAAGACCGAAAAAGGCTGAACTTAGTTGTTTGAGAAGCTCAGTAACAGATGTTTCTTCCAGTTCAAGTTGTCATCAATGCAAACACTCAAAATTTGGAGAAATCTACCCTGTTAACTGAGCCCTGTTCATATGCTACATCAATTGTCGATATGACTCTGTTCGGTGTAGAGAACTGGATATAGTGAGTTTTTTTCAAAATTAAGGAAGAGTCCATTTTCTGAGAACCACTCAATAATTCTCTGAAAGACATCCTTAACAATATCCTCAGCTGCTTTTTCAGAAATGGGATTTATTATAACACTCGTGTCATCTGCAAGAAGTACTAGCTCCGCTTGCTGAACGTTAAGTGGGAGGTCATTCAGATGAATAAGGAACAGCAGAGGACCTAAAATTGAACCCTGTGGGACTCCATTTGTGATAACTCATCATTCACTAGAATTTACCACCCTTCCAACATTATTTGTGCCATTCAGCACAAATGTTTGCTTTCTGTTGATTAAGTATGATTCAAACCAGCTGTGTGTATAGCTTTCTATTACATAGAACCTGAGTTTTTCTCAGAGTGTGATATGATCCACACACTCAAATTCCTTGGAGAGATCACAAAAAATACCAAATGGCGATAATGTGTTATTTAGGGCTTGTACTGTTTGATGGGTAAATGTGTAGATAGCATTCTCAGTCGGAATCCGAACTGTGATATGCTGAGTAAATTATTTTCACTTAAATGTGAGACTACTCTTGAATACACAACTTTTTCGAATCTTTTAGAAAATGAAGTCAGGAATGACACTGATCGATAATTATTTAAGTCACTCTTGTCCGCTTTCTTCTGAAGAGTTTTGACAATTGCGTATTTCAATCTGTCTGGAAAAATTCCCTAAGCCTGCGAAACATCACATATATCGCTAAGGACTCCACTTATCAAATTACAACAAGACTTCAAAGTTCTGTTAGAGACTTCATCAACACCACATGAGCTCTTATTTCTCAGTATCTTTATAATTTCCTTAATTTCAGTGGAGGATGTTGGTGGTATTTATAAAGGCCTAAAGTCCTGGGGAATGACTTCTTTAACATATTTTTTTGCTTCTTCAACTGAGCCTTTTAACCCTATTTTTGCTGTTACATTCAGAAAGTTATTGTTAAAAGTACTTGCGGTTTGTGAATTATCACTCACAACATCATCGTTTAGCTGTATTGCTATGGTATACTGTGCACTGTCAGGCTGGCCCGTCTCCCGTGATATATCTGTAATTCAGCTGGTTACTCCTGTTTCCTTTTCTGACTATTGGTGTGACCTGTGGAACCTCAGGTACTCATCTTTCGACGAGCAAACGATTGTACGAGCGTTATTTTTGAAGTCAGAAGCTATAGCGCATCATGTCCGCGCATTGTCACGTGACGTCCGTTCACGTTCGGCAACTCTTGGCATCTCTCACCACGCCGCCATTACGCTTCTCGTCTCTCCCGTTGTTGGTTGTATGGTTATACTGCTTGTCTCAATGTCAGTTAGTAATCCCACGCATTGTGAAGTGCTCTAGGTTATTCGGATCTTAAATGCAAAACAAGTTCGTACTGCTGAAATTCTCCAGAAGCTTGCTGAAGTTTATGGTGCATGCGTCATGAATTATGTAAATGTGGGTAAATGGAGTAGGTTGCTTAAAAAAGGGAGGACCAATGTTCATGTTCCAGATGGACAGCCTATTGGGAGGAATGAAGAATTGACACAAAAACTTGATGAGGGAATTCACCAAATCAGGCGCTTCACTATTTACGAGCTGCATCAGAAATTTCCACAAGTTTTAAGATCAGTTGTTTTTCACACTGTTACCGTCAAACATCACTACAAAAGAATGTACGCGAGATGGGTGATTTAAATGTTGACAAAATAACGCAGAAGAAAGCGAATGGCACATTCTTTCTCCGTTTTGGAGGGCTATCACAAACATGGTGACGAGTTCTTGAGTCACATTGTGACCGGTGATAAAACGTGGGCTGCGCACCACATTACAGAGAATAACCGTCAATCCAGTGAGTGGCATAGTTCGAACTCTACGACATAACATCAAAAATCAAACAAGATCCTTCAACAAGGAAAATTATGGCCTTGGTAGTTTGTTGCCGGAAAGGCACCCTTCTGTTAGACTTTTTGCGAAGGGGAATGACAATAAATGGTGAGAGGTACTGCGAAACATTAGTGAAGCTTAGACGCTCTGTTGAAAATCGCAGGAGCTGTCTGCTCTCTAGCGGCGTCGTTCTGCTTTACGACAATACTCGGCCTCACGTTGCGGCAAGAACAAAGACGCAACTGGAGAAGTTTCATTACTGGATCACCAACCACAGAGCTCTGACTTAGCACCATCAAAGTTTCATCTGTTTCCAAAACCGAAGGAATTTCTTCGTGGAAAGTGCTTGTAAAATGGTGTCATGTTGGAAGAAGTTGCTAGTGACTGTTTTAACAGTCAGTCAGCAGAGTTCTTTGATGCCGGTATCCAAAACCTGGTGCCACGACTTGACGGATGTTTAAATGTTCATGATGACTATGTTGAATATTGAAAAAATGTGCTTCTTGTAGTCTGTGATACAATTTACGTTCATAAGTAACAGGAAGTCGTTTATGAAAGTATTTGTATGGAGTGTAGCCATGTATGGAAGTGAAACATGGACGATAAATAGTTTGGACAAGAAGAGAATAGAAGCTTTCGAAATGTGGTGCTACAGAATAATGCTGACGATTAGATGGGTAGATCACACAACTGATGAGGTATCGAATTGGGGAGGATTTTGTGGCAAAACTTGACAAGAAGAAGGGACCGGTTGGTAGGACATGTTCTGAGGCATCAAGGGATGACAAATTTAGCATTGGAGGGCAGCGTGGAAGGTAAAAATCGTAGAGGGAGACTAAGAGATGAATACACTAAGCAGACTCAGAAGGATGTAGGTTGCAGTAAGTACTGGGAGATGAAGAAGCTTGCACAAGATAGCGTAGCATGGAGAGCTGCATCAAACCAGTCTCAGGACTGAAGACCACTACAAGTAAACTTTCTCTTACTCCACTGCAAATCGGTATTCAACCAAGTGTGGAGCTATTGTATCAGCGTATTCTGAAACTCTCTTTTATGGTTTGTTATTGTTCTCTGTAAACGTGGAGAATAATAGTTTGCTGGTGGATCTTTGGGATCAATACAGCACCGATTCGGTGTATAGTCGATTCGGCAAGCCTTTGGTAGCTTTCCGAAGGTGTGTTGCGCCAGATGACTGGGCACTGTTGACACAATTCCCGTGGAATACGAGCCGGGGTGTTACTGACGCTGAGTTGGCACCCTGAAGTGTCTCACAATTGTTCCATTGGGTATATATCAGGCGAATCTGATGTCCGAAATATCACCGTAGGATCACTAGCAAATGCCTCGAGCGACTGTAGCATGAATTTGGCCTCATGACGTGGACAGTTATCGTGCTGGAAGACACGATAGACGCTGGGAAAGTCATGAAGCACGAACGGATTCTATAATGTTCACATAGTTCACAGCTACCATGGTACCTTTGCTAACTGCGACACTTCCATTGGAAGCCCATGCGAATGTTCCCCTTATCATAATACTGAAGCCACCAGCGTGCATCAGAGGAGCTGTGTACGTTTGGAGCAGCTGCTCACGTGAATAACGGTGTATTCAGACACGACCATCGACACTGTGTAAGACGAAAAGTGATTCATTAAACCCTAATACATCTTTGCATTGATGTACAGTCCAGAATCGATGCCTCGTGCTCACTTCAGTACTAATATTGACGATGGCACTGTGCCATATTCGGAACACAGTAAGGTCGCCAATAGCAAAGCCCCTTGTTCAACACTGAGCGCTGTACTGTGTGGTCGGAAACACTTGTGCCTACACATCATTGTACTCTGACATCATACCTGACAGAGATCGCCGCCTATCCTGAATTACAGAGTGAGAAAGTCTCCAACCTTGACGTTTTGTGATGAGGGAGGACGTCGAACACCGTGGCGCCTTCACGAGTTCATCGCCCTTCAACCAGTGTTGTCAGTGGATGTCCCCGAGGCGAAAAAACGAACACACTGATGTGTGGACATATCAAGGTATCTCACATAAAAATATCTTTACTTATACCTGTTTACCCCTGTGGTCATTTTGTGGTCGTCAATCTGAAAACTGGTATGATGCAGCTCTCCATGCCACTCTATTCTGAGCGAGGCTCTTCATCCCCGAATAACTGCTGGAACCTACGTCCTCCTGAATCAGCTCACTGTATCCATCTCCCGGTCTTCCTCAGTTATAAACAGGTGATCTGTCGATGTGTCAGAATGTGTCTTATCAACTGAGCCATTCTTTTGGTCAAGTTGGGCCACGTACTTGTCATCTCCTCAGTTCTGTACATTAACTCCTCATTAGTTATGTGATCGAACATCTACTGTTCGACATTCTTCTGTAGCACCACATTTCATATGCTTATATTCTCTATTTGTCTACATTGTTTACCGTACATGTTTCACTTCAACACATGGCTACAGTCCAGACAAATACTGTCAGAAAAGATTTCCTAACACTGAAGTCCATATTCCATGTTAACAAATTTCTCTTCTTCAGAAATTATTTTCTTGACATTGCCAGTCTACATTTTGTATCCTCTCTATTTCAGCCATCATCAATTACTTTGCTGCACAAATAGCAAAACTCATCTACTACTTTAAGTCCCACATTTCCTAGTCTAATTCCCTTAGCGTCACATGACTTAATGCTACTTCACACCATTATTCTTGTTCTGTTGATGTTCATCTTATATTCTTCTTTCCAAGTCCATTCCGTTCAACTGCTTTTCCAAGTGCTTTGCTGTCTCTGACAGAATTATAGTGTCATTGGCAAACCTCAAGGCTTTTATTTCTTTTCCCTGAACGTCAATTCCTACTCCAGATTTTGCCTTGGTTTACTTTAATGCTTGTTAAATGTGTAGATTGAATACCATCAGGGATAGGCGACAACCCTGCCTCTCTCCTTCCCCAACCACTGCTTCCCTTTTGTGCCCCTCGACTCTTATATAACTGCCATCTAGTTTCTGTACCAGTTGTAAATATCCTTTTGTTCCTGTGTTTTTTGCTTGCTACTTTCAGAATTTCAAAGAGAGTTTTCCAGTGAACTTTGTCGAAAGCTTTCTCTAAGTCTACGTATGCTACAGTCGTAGTTATGGATTTCCTTAACCTATCCACCCTGTGTACTTTCCTTACGGCTCATGTGCTGGCGTTAGCTGTCGCCAGCACACGAGTCGGCAAAGATGTAGCGCGAAGATCGATAGTAGGCGCTGGATGAAGCGCGCCTAGCACGAGAGAGACCAGAGACGGACTTGTAACAAGCAACACACAGCCAACGCCCTCTCGCCAGCAAGCAGTTAGGCCGCCGCCGCTAACCAGAGGGCCTAGTCACTGATGGACTAACTCACTGTCACTGGCTCACTGAACTCTTTCTAGTCTGGGGTCTGTCATTCATTCACAGAGCGGGCTTAGGCTACGACAGTACACAGCGGGACCAGATAAGAGTAATAGCAAGATTACCTGTATTGTCTGCAACAGGACTATTATGGGAGAGCTTGTACCACAACGCATGGACTCTATTGAAGATGTTCATGTACATAAGGAAATCCACATGAGCGCTTGTGCTGTAGAAATAGGATAGCAGCCACCCATAATAACATCTTCTCCCTTGCTCCCTTGGCTCAAGACTCCACAGCTCACGTGCCTGCAACGTTATCTAGCGGCATTCATTCTCGTAGTAGGCAGTGGTCATTATGTTTGACTCACCAGTGTATATTAAACTAGTAAGCCATTCGCTGCTGGGAGATCACGAGCGGTATGTTCAGTAACCTAATAGCGTAGTTTTTTACTTCTCTCTGCGCATTAAATTATTTCCTTCGCAAAATACTTGCCGTAAGTTTACTTTTTGAGTGTAGCTGAGTGTACCAAGTGGATATTCAGGATTAGTTCCTCGTGCTACGCTACCGCCCAATCGGACCCTTACTTCTACCTACCCACGTACGACGGTCGAAAAAAGAGGTTGAAATTGCTCTGAGCTCTATGGGACTTAACATCTGAGGTCATCAGTCCCCTAGAACTTAGAACTACTTAAACCTAACTAACCTAAGGACATCACTCACATCCCTGCCCGAGGCAGGTTTCGAGCCTGCGAGGGTAGCGGTCGCGTGGTTCCAGACTGAAGTGCCTAGCACCCCTCGGCCATACCGGACGGAACGACGGCCATATACACATTCATGGCCCAAGAGGTGGTAGCAGAATGTAGATTATTTTTAATGATAAGGAAGAAGGTGGTCACAAGAGCAATCTTTAGAGTGAAGGTAGCCGTCAGAGAGTTTATCTTTGTAAATGATAACGAAAAGTCATTTTCAGTGTAGAGCCTGTATGAGAATGCTTTAGAAAGTGCTATTCACAAACCTATAGCTAATCCATTTACGATCTGGTAGTTAGAAGTAGGTCTCATGTGAATCTATGTATATGTGGCGATTCACCTCAGTGAATGCGAGCAACCTCTCTTCAAGGGGCATCCGTGTTGCTGCTTCCCCATTGCGTCAAAAGATTCCAGTTTTCGTGCTCCTTAACGAATTCTTTAAGATAGAACAACTCAGAATAGGAATGGCTTACTGTGAGATAAACCTAGCAATGAGTAACCATGGGCTTCATGCGTTGTACGAAGCTCATTTGTGTTTTCCTGAAGAATAAACGCAGTTACTGAGATGAACTATTTATTTTAGCTCACTTTTTTCTATTCTCTGTGTAAGTAACACGACTATTTGTTTTCGTAGGACCACTTTTCAGTTTCAAGCACAATTTCATAAAAATGGGTCAGGTGCGCGTGATATCTCTCTATTAACGCCTTCCATGGGAAAATCACACCAAAAAAAATCACTTTAATAGACTAAAGACTAGTGACAAAAAACTTATTGCTTGGGGGACTATTTACGATCTTTGGGGTCTACAATGATGACGAGAGAGAAGGGAAAGAGCGAAACTAGATGCGAGCACGTAACTTGCTGCACTCGATAAGCGCCGTTGGGACCGCCGATCTTACTGTCCCTATACGTCGAAAGAATCAACATCAACAGCACCACAACTCCTCGTCCCATCAGACAGCCGGCCGTGGTGGCCAAGCGGTCCTAGGCGCCACAGACTGGTACCGTGCGACTGCTACGGTCGCAGGTTCGAATCCTGCCTCGGGCATGGATGTGTGTGATGTCTTTAGGTTAGTTAGGTTTAAGTAGTTCTAACTTATAGGGGACTGATGACCTCAGAAGTTAAGTCCCATAGTTTTCAGAGACATTTGAACCATTTGAACCCATCAGACATTACGGACGGGTTTGCAACATCACCCTGGAAACATATTCGCGATCTGAAGCTGTAGGCCAACATGAATCCTCCCCTTGCACCCGAATACTATTACTGGAAATTTCTTCCACCATAAGGACTGAGAGTGGATGTTTCCGAGACGAGCGCGACTGCAAAGGCGCGCTGTGTTAGCGCTCTCCGTTTTTTCTACACTCCTGGAAATGGATAAAAGAACACATTGACACCGGTGTGTCAGACCCACCATACTTGCTCCGGAAACTGCAAGAGGGCTGTACAAGCAATGATCACACGCACGGCACAGCGGACACACCAGGAACCGCGGTGTTGGCCGTCGAATGGCGCTAGCTGCGCAGCATTTGTGCACCGCCGCCGTCAGTGTCAGCCAGTTTGCCGTGGCATACGGAGCTCCATCGCAGTCTTTAACACTGGTAGCATGCCGCGACAGCGTGGACGTGAACCGTATGTGCAGTTGACGGACTTTGAGCGAGGGCGTATAGTGGGCATGCGGGAGGCCGGGTGGACGTACCGCCGAATTGCTCAACACGTGGGGCGTGAGGTCTCCACAGTACATCGATGTTGTCGCCAGTGGTCGGCGGAAGGTGCACGTGCCCGTCGACCTGGGACCGGACCGCAGCGACGCACGGATGCACGCCAAGACCGTAGGATCCTACGCAGTGCCGTAGGGGACCGCACCGCCACTTCCCAGCAAATTAGGGACACTGTTGCTCCTGGGGTATCGGCGAGGACCATTCGCAACCGTCTCCATGAAGCTGGGCTACGGTCCCGCACACCGTTAGGCCGTCTTCCGCTCACGCCCCAACATCGTGCAGCCCGCCTCCAGTGGTGTCGCGACAGGCGTGAATGGAGGGACGAATGGAGACGTGTCGTCTTCAGCGATTAGAGTCGCTTCTGCCTTGGTGCCAATGATGGTCGTATGCGTGTTTGGCGCTGTGCAGGTGAGCGCCACAATCAGGACTGCATACGACCGAGGCACACAGGGCCAACACCCGGCATCAAGGTGTGGGGAGCGATCTCCTACACTGGCCGTACACCACTGGTGATCGTCGAGGGGACACTGAATAGTGCACGGTACATCCAAACCGTCATCGAACCCATCGTTCTACCATTCCTAGACCGGCAAGGGAACTTGCTGTTCCAACAGGACAATGCACGTCCGCATGTATCCCGTGCCACCCAACGTGCTCTAGAAGGTGTAAGTCAACTACCCTGGCCAGCAAGATCTCCGTATCTGTCCCCCATTGAGCATGTTTGGGACTGGATGAAGCGTCGTCTCACGCGGTCTGCACGTCCAGCACGAACGCTGGTCCAACTGAGGCGCCAGGTGGAAATGGCATGGCAAGCCGTTCCACAGGACTACATCCAGCAACTCTACGATCGTCTCCATGGGCGAATAGCAGCCTGCATTGCTGCGAAAGGTGGATATACACTGTACTAGTGCCGACATTGTGCATGCTCTGTTGCGTGTGTCTATGTGCCTGTGGTTCTGTCAGTGTGATCATGTGATGTATCTGACCCCAGGAATGTGTCAATAAAGTTTCCCCTTCCTGGGACAATGAATTCACGGTGTTCTTATTTCAGTTTCCAGGAGTGTATTTGGAATTCACTCCCCCCCCCCCCTCCCCGACAGCCCTTCGGCCCTGCTTTATGCTCAAGGGATATGGGAAGAGCACGTAAAATTAGTACTAGGGCAGGCAAACGGAAAACTTACATTTGATAGAAGCGTTCTGGGAAAGTGCGGTATACCTGCAAAGGAAACTGAAAACAAGAAGCTAGCGCCGTCCATTCTAGAATAGTGTTCCAGAGTCTGGAGTCGTTATCAAGTTGGGATGGCAGCGGACATCTGACAAATTCAAAGATACGTTGTAGGATCTTAACAAGTCCGTATGGCCTGTAGTGCAGACCGGGTCAGAATGGTCTGCCTTTGAGGTCTGAATGATAAAAAAAAATTAGAAAATTAGGAATCGTTTATTCAAAAATTTTTCTAACACAATTTGCAAATGACGATAACATATAATAAGATATTTCGTTTGTAATATCAATAGACTAACAAAGTGCCTCCAAGTCCGTTCCGCCCCGTGAGTTGTGTGCCCATTGCTTGCACTTCCACCATGTATTCCACCCTCAGTTGGACTGGAATATAATTCCTTGCAATATACACATGCTGAATTTTCGTCCCCTTCGGAAGTTGAAATTTCTGTAGAGCCAGTTTCCTTTTCTTTTGTCTTCTTCTTCTCTGATTGAACACCTTTTCCTTTTCATTTCACTTTCTTCTTCACTTCTCGAGGTAACAGTGTTTTCATTGATCTATTCTCCGTAGCTTCTTTAGCTTCCATGGGTCTTTTGGCGGTTTGTTGCTGCTCAACTTGGAGGAATTTGATGTGAGAATAGCGGTTTCACCTCTCTTTCTTGTCACTTGTTTCTGCCCTGATGTAGCTTTCAGTAGTGTTGTAACATTTTCCTGGCTAAAAGTAAACAAGCTTGACCCAGTAGATTTATTGATGGATGCATTTGGAGTCTCAGGCATCAAAGAGCACCGAGGACTAGGTCTAGCTCATTCGGTTGTGCTTTGGCACTGTATTTAGTTTGTACGAATTCAGAAGGTTGGCTTGAGGAGTCAGTAGGAGAATTAGCGGCTAGGTATGCTGAAAAAGTGGGTGACGTTTTCTCAGTAATCGTAGCTGCTGCCTGACTTGTCACAGCTGGAAAATAGTAATCGCCTTAGAACACGTAGAAAATCGTTGGCCAAATACCACTTTTCTCCAAACCTTTCAATGCCGTTCTCATTTTCACAGTATAGATAAGAGCCTTCCCTAAAAAGGATGAGATTCGCCACAAAGAGACAAGTGACAACTTTCACTGTGTTCTAGCTTAACCACCACACCATTCCGTCAGCGTAACACAAGCTCAACGGTCTCATAAATGCTACAGCAAGGGACTGAAGTCCATGCGGGAAAGGTGACGAAAGGCACAGTAAAATATCATCGTTTCTCCCAGCTTGTTTGATCACCTACAAGTTTTTCGTATGAGAGCCATACCCGCCAAGAATCAGCAGAACAGGGTTTCTATCTTTGGCATTAGAAAAGTAGATGAATTTGTGCAACCAAGAAAGGAATATTTCGCTTGTTATTCATTCAGATTCATGAGCTTCGGCCCAGTCTCTTGGCGGCAAACTAATTTCGAATTCTTGCTTTTTCCTTTCCCTCGTGTAGATCAACACTGGAGGCACGACTCTTCTGCCCACTGAACAACAAATTTCTGCTGTCACTATATTTCTCGTTCTGCAGATGTGGGCACTGCAACTAACGCGGTTCTTTACTTGCAATAATTATTGAATGATGTTGCGGAACGACAGCTGTAACCGTCTCGTCGCAGATGTAAATTCTTTCTGAGGTTTTTTTACATTTGTCAATAACTTTAGTCAAAAAGTCAAAAAACTGTGAAACAGCATCTCTAAATCCCACAGCACGCGTTTCGGGTGTAGCTTTTGGGTCCCTGAAACTTAAGTCAGGACGGTGAGCCAGAAATCCAAGGAGCCAATCCCCTCCAGTCATTTTCGTTTCGTTCTTACATGGATGCGGTCATCCGTTTCGTTCTGCGAGTTCGTACACTAATCTGCGCAGTTCTTTCACCGTCACAGCAAAATGTCAATTTTGTAGAACCTATTTTTACAAGTTCTAGCCCTTGTGCCTTAATGAAACCATATTGGTATTCCCCATAAGTTTTGTCAGTTGCTGAAAGGAGGTTATCCTTTTTCCTTTTTACGTATCCTTTCAAAGTTGTCAAAGGCACGACAAATCGTTTTGATGCTTTTTTTGTGGATCGTCCTTTTATTACTACCGTTTCAACAGATTGTACCACAGAAAAATTAAAGAGACCTTAGGAGAAAAGAGGACCACTTGTATGAATATCAAGAGCTCAGATGGAAACCCAGCTCTAAGGAAAGAAGGGAAAGCAGAAAGGTGGAAGGAGTGTATAGAGGGTCTATACAAGGGCGATGCACTTGAGGACAATATTATGGAAATGGAAGAGGATGTAGAGAAAGATGAAATGGGAGATACGATACTGAGTGAAGAGTTTGACAGAGCACTGAAAGACCTGAGTCGAAACAAGGACCCGGGAGTAGGCAACATTCCATTAGAACTACTGATGGCCTTGGGAGAGCCAGTCCTGACAAAAGTCTACCATCTGGTGAGCAAGATGTATGAGACAGGCGAAATACCCTCAGACTTCAAGAAGAATATAATAATTCCAATCCCAAAGAAAGCAGGTGTTGACAGATGTGAAAATTACCGAACTATCAGTTTAATAAGTCTCAGCTGCAAAATACTAACGCGAATTCTTTACAGACGAATGGAAAAACTAGTAGAAGCCGACGTCGGGTAAGATCGGTTTGGATTCCGTAGAAATATTGGAACACATGAGGCAATACTGACCTTACGACTTACCTTAGAAGAAAGAGTTGTAGACTTAGAGAAAGTTTGTGACAATGTTGACTGGAATACTCTCTTTCAAATTTTAATGGTGGCAGGGGTAAAATACAGGGAGCGAAAGGCTATTTACAATTTGTACTGAAACCAGATGGCAGTTATAAGGATCGAGGGGCATGAAAGGGAAGCAGTGGAGGCCGTGGTTGAGAAGGGAGTGAGACAGGGTTGAAGCCTCTCCCCGATGTTATTCAATCTGTATATTGACCAAGCAGTAAAGGAAACAAAAGAAAAATTCAGAGTCGGTATTAAAATCCATGGAGAAGAAATAAAAACTTTGAGGTTCGCCGATGACATTGTAATTCTATCAGAGACAGCAAAGGACTTGGAAGAGCAGTTGAACGGAATGGACAGTGACTTGAAAGGAGGATATAAGATGAACATCAACAAAATCAAAAAGAGGATAATGGAATGTAGTCGAATAAAGTCGGGTGATGCTGAGGAAGTTAGATTAGGAAAGGAGGCACTTAAAGTAGTAAACGAGTTTTGCTATTTGGGGAGCAAAAAAACTGATGATGGTCGATGTAGAGAGGATATAAAATATAGACTGGCAATGGCAAGGAAAGCGTTTCTGAAGAAGAGATATTTGTTAACATCGAGTATACATGTAACTGTCTGGAAGTCGCTTCTGAAAGTATTTGTATGGAGTGTAGCCATGTATGGAAGTGAAACATGGACGATAAATAGTTAGGACAAGAAGAGAATAGAAGCTCTCGAAATGAGGTTCTACAGAAGAATGCTGAAGATTAGATGGGTAGATCACACAACTAATGAGGAGGTATTGAATAGAATTGGGGAGAAGAGGAGTTTGTGGCACAACTTGACAAGAAGAAGGGACCGGTTGGTAGGACACGTTCTGAGGCATCAAGGGATCACAACTTTAGCACTGGAGGGCAGCATGGAGGGTAAAAATCATAGAGGGAGACCAAGAGATGAATACACTAAGCAGGTTCAGAAGGATGTGGGCTGCAGTAAGTACTGGGAGATGAAGAAGCTTGCAAAGGATAGAGTAGCATGGAGAGCTGCATCAGACCAGTCTCAGGACTGAGGACCACAACAACAACCACGTTTTTCGGTGACCTTTTTTGTCTGTCCGTTTTTCGTGCATAATTAGGCACCATATTCAAATAAGAAAGGCAAAACATGCGGTTCAATTCGTCGAACGAGATGCTAAAGGAGACCAGAGCGGAACGGATAACACCAGTAGACCATTCCGCCGGAAACGGTTGGACTAAACGCTGATTGTGACAAACAACTATGACAGACTTACCCTACTTGTTAATGGTCTAGGAAGTTATAATAGAAAAGCGACTTCCCTCATTTTTATAAGCAGACTACGTTATTGGTTCGCGACAACAACTGTAACCTTACTAAACCATAACAGACATTGGTTATGTAAACTGGTTATCACTTATTAGTCTGAGCGCGCTCTATCGCCTCTAGGCGAAATTAGAAAACCGAGATCGCCGTCCGCTGTGGTCGAGCGGTTCTAGGTGCTTCAGTCCGGAACCATGCTGCTGCTACGGTCGCAGGTTCGAATCCTGCCTCAGGCATGTGTATGTGTGATATCCTTAGGTTAGTTAAGTTATGAGGTTCTTCACATCATTGTAGACGTTGACCGTTACATGTCCAACACACACCTATTAGGCGAACCATCGATCCTTACAGACATGGAAAGGAAATCAGAAACTCCCACTCCGACCGACCATCATATTCATCTGTTAGACACACCGTACCCTGTAGAGAAGAGACCAATCTCCACTTCAACTAGACAATTTAGGGCACAACAGATTACATACAGTCACACATGCAATCGTTTAGATAAATAAACAAAAGATATTTTCAGATAGAATTCAGCCGTGGTAGAAGTCAGGCGACCGAAACCCTATAGTATGTCTATGGGATAAAAGTACAGATAAGAGTGAAGCGGCTTTCTTGTGCCTTATGGAAATTAAAACGTCTTCTAGGAATAAAAAAACTTCTTCAGTGAAAACTAAAAACAAATCTCTTCATGGAAACTAATAAAATAAGCTCTATTTGCGAAATACAAGTACATGTACGAGGGTTGGAACTTAATTAGTGGCAACTATTTATTCACAACCGATACTAAAGAGTTACATGTTTTCACCTGTTACTGCCCTTCAAAGTAATCACCAGCGTTGTGTAGAACCCGTTGTCAGTGATGTGGATGGCGTAGTATACCGTTAGCAGAGCCTGTTATCTTGATGGCGCGAATGGAGCGGTCTACTGCCTGTCGAATCTCTGGAACAGTTCCTTCAGCTTCAGAATCAAATCAAAGACACAAGAACTTAAGTCCGGGGAGCATGGTGGATGGTACAGTACTTCCCAGTCCCACGACCGAACAGTGCAGCTACAGCTTGCGCTATATACTCCCGCGCATTGTCTTGCAAAATGATGGGTGGGTTGCGCAGAAAGTGTCGCCGCTTCTTTCGCAAATCTGGTAGCAGATGATGCTCCAAAAACGAATAATAATACTGTGCATTGACGGACTGCCGTGGAGGAACATAGTGCGTTAGGATAACACCATCACAGTCCTATACGCGAATAACCATAACTTTAGACCGCTCCATTAGCACCACCAACAGAACAGGCTCTGCTAACGGTATACTACGCCTTCCACATCACTGGCACCGGCTTATACACAACGCTGGTGACTACTGTGAAGGATAGTAACGGGTGCAAACGTGTAACTCTTTTGTATCTGTTCTGAATAAGTAGTTGTCACTATTTAAGTTCCAACCGTCCAATTTATATTTGAAAATCAAGTGAATATTCCCTTTAATAACTAAAAAACCCCTCTAGGAAAATCGATAAACATCTTCTCGAAGAAAAGAGAGAACCAGTCTTGAATGTCATTATATCTTCCTTGCAAAAATACAATATATAACCTTCTTTAAAATCATAAATTCTTTCTTGAAAAAATACTGTATCAACCACTACGGATAGGTTCGAAATTTAGACCGGGACATCGACATACGGTGTTGTGATGGGGAAATACACACCTGGAAATTGAAATAAGAACACCGTGAATTCATTGTCCCAGGAAGGGGAAACTTTATTGACACATTCCTGGAGTCAGATACATCACATGATCACACTGACAGAACCACAGGCACATAGACACAGGCAAAAGAGCACGCACAATGTCGGCACTAGTACAGTGTATATCCACCTTTCGCAGCAATGCAGGCTGCTATTCTCCCATGGAGACGATCGTGGAGATGCTGGATGTACCGTGCACTATTCAGTGTCCCCTCGACGATCACCAGTGGTGTACGGCCAGTGTAGGAGATCGCTCCCCACACCATGATGCCGGGTGTTGGCCCTGTGTGCCTCGGTCGTATGCAGTCCTGATTGTGGCGCTCACCTGCACGGCGCCAAACACGCATACGACCATCATTGGCACCAAGGCAGAAGCGACTCTCATCGCTGAAGACGACACGTCTCCATTCGTCCCTCCATTCACGCCTGTCGCGACACCACTGGAGGCGGGCTGCACGATGTTGGGGCGTGAGCAGAAGACGGCCTAACGGTGTGCGGGATCGTAGCCCAGCATCATGGAGATGGTTGCGAATGGTCCTCGCCGATACCCCAGGAGCAACAGTGTCCCTAATTTGCTGGGAAGTGGCGGTGCGGTCCCCTACGGCACTGCGTAGGATCCTACGGTCTTGGCGTGCATCCGTGCACGCTGCGGTCCGGTCCCAGGTCGACGGGCACGTGCACCATCCGCCGACCACTGGCGACAACATCGATGTACTGTGGAGACCTCACGCCCCACGTGTTGAGCAATTCGGCGGTACGTCCACCCGGCCTCCCGCATGCCCACTATACGCCCTCGCTCAAAGTCCGTCAACTGCACATACGGTTCACGTCCACGCTGTCGCGGCATGCTACCAGTGTTAAAGACTGCGATTGGAGCTCCGTATGCCACGGCAAACTGGCTGACACTGACGGCGGCGGTGCACAAATGCTGCGGAGCTAGCGCCATTCGACGGCCAACACCGCGGTTCCTGGTGTGTCCGCTGTGCCGTGCGTGTGATCATTGCTTGTACAGCCCTCTCGCAGTGTCCGGAGCAAGTATGGTGGGTCTGACACACCGGTGTCAATGTGTTCTTTTTTCCATTTCCAGGAGTGTATAAACGATCGCCTCTCCTTCCATGGCCGTCACAATACTGGTAATGATACTCGTAATTTTCTCACCATCTGCACTTATACCAGTTACACTCTGTATAATGTTGTAAGTGGTGTGACCGAGATGGCCGTGGACGCTCCAAGGACAGAGGAACGTGTAGTCAGTCTTTGACGGACTGCATTCGGGAGCGCCAGAGAGGAAAAGAACTAACAGAGGATGGCACAAAGGGTAGGAAAAGAGGAAAAGAGAAGAAACTTGCAAAAATGTCGCTCCTACTTAAGGCAGGAAGAGATTCAGAAGGAAAAGAAGGAGGACGACATTCTGAAGACTTGAAAGCAATCACGCTGAAGGAATTTAACACAATATTGAATTGTGAGCAAAATGATTCTTACGCTACCCATTATGTCTGCCACGTTCATTGTGGCACAACATCTGACCACAGACGAAGCGAGTGGGAAGGAGAGAGAGCCGTTCAACACTTTAGAGCAAATGAGCTTGGCGCGAATGATGCCCGGCGACGTCTCGCTTTGTGATAAAGAAGACCACAAATTCCGAATGAGAGAAATACGGTTATTTGAGTGTCTGCTGTGTACCAAGTATATTTTGTTTCACGCCTTTGCTTTCCGATTACTGCATCTTTTTCAGTTGTTAACTGATGTTACGTACAGAGACAACTGGAACGGAACGGAACATACCGGGTGATCATAGTTACAGCGTAACTATTCAGTGTGGGCTGTAGTTTTGGCTGCGAAACTTGTTATATACGCTGATGCATTAATGCGGAACCGATTTAGACTGGAAAACAAATTTGTTCCAGTTTTGGCCACCAGGTACAAATCTGGCGCTGTGAATCAGAGAAAGAGATATAGAAGTGTTTCCAGATGTGGTCGATTAGGGGCGGGAAGTGGACAGAAAGGCTCATACAATTGAGAAAGGCATAATTTTCATATTATTATTAACCACTACTTACACAATTTCCTCAGTATGAGCAGAGGAGAAAACGACGAGGTGCTGCTTCCGTAAAATGATATGGTAAACAGTTGCTCGCAGCAGTTGTAGAGAAAGCTGAGGAATGTCTTCCATTATAGAGGCCTTCAGGTCAAGGAGAGCCCTAATGTGTCCCTGGTAAATGCCTTCTTTTAGATATTCCCATAGAGTAATTCACATGGATTCATGTCAGGTGGTCTTGCAGGCCATGCATGTGGAAAACCTCTGGAGATAAGACGTTCGTGGAAGGTTGTATTGAACAGATCTTTCACTGACTGAGTGGCATGAGTTGTTCCCCCATCCTGCATGAAACAGTGGTTTCCACTCAGTTGCGCCCTCCCAAAGCAGGAATGACATGCTGTACAAGGACGTGTTGATTACGTGCAGACGTCACAGTACACCTGACAGATTCTCTGGGTGTTCTCTCTTCAAAGCACAACGGACCGAGAATAAGGTGTTTGTGAATCCATAGCATAGAGCGAGTGCAACGGCTCTTCGTTCAAAACACGTTGATTTATAGAACCATAAATTTGACAATTCTGTGTATTCAGTGCACCCTGTAGTGTAAAATGTGCCTCATTATTCCATGGAATATTGCCCGGCCACCTGCCATCAACTTCGGTCCATGCCAGAAAACGAAGAGCAAATTAAGAACTTTGCTGAGGATCATGAGGTGCCAGTTGCTGCAGCGTCTGGATTTTTACGGGTACCAATGTAAATTAGACCACAAAACTTTCTGTACAGCATTGTAATTGCTGAAGTTCAAGTAAAACAGTATCACTAACACAGCACAGTCGCTCTCCTCGGTAGCCACATTGTTCGCTCACGTTATGGCTTGTCAAATGATATCATGGATGTCATATCGTCACACGGGCGGTGCGTAGCGCCAGATTCGCAACTAGTGGCCACGGTTGGAACAAATTTTATTCAGAGAAAATCGCTTCCGAATGAGAACATTAAAATATATACCACGTTTCTCTGCGATACGACAATTACAATCCACATTGGACCCCATTAGTAGCTGTAGTTCAGTTACTTTCTGATAAAGTGGAAGAGCAAAACTCTGTATCCAGCAACACGAAAATCAATATCGGTTCTGCGATGCGCCTTTTCAAAAGGAACTCAAATGGTCTTTTAAATTCAGCTAGAGTTCTCTGGAGATTTTCAGAGCCCGCTCGGTAGGAATGGCGTCTTATCCTCGCCTAGAGACAGTTTTATTACCTGCCCCCCGACCTGTGGTGCAGTGAGGCGCGGTTGGATGGACAGACGGCCGCTCATTTTCTATAATCTGGCCGGCGAGTGAGGGAAATTAAGGGCCCTCGCAGTAGCCGGCACCTAGCGCTGCTTAATCTTCCTTCTATCGCGCGGCGGAAGGGCTAAACGTTAAAACGATAAGGAGACTTACGTCTGCGTCTTGGAAAGGAGCCAGAAATCGGATTTTTCCGGTGGAACCGAGACTGCTCCATCCCGGAGCTATTATTCGGCCATATCGGAAGCTCACTGTTCTCAGAGCAGCCACGGCGCCATTATCTTGTTCCGTACAATATCGAAGTCGTTTTATTTGCATAAAGGAGAGACAGAGATTATCACAGATACTCGTGCTTTCAAGATCTACATATTCTACAGGAAACCTCAAACAACTCTCTTTCATAAATGTTTTTGTGTACTTGTTGCTTCCGTAGTTAATTTTGTAGTTAGTTTATGTCGAACAGATCATTTAAATTTCGTATTTTTATGAAAATCGTTTGTAAGGAGTCACTTTACATTGTATGTACATACTATTAGTTTTAACATTTATAGACATTTTTTGGAGACTTACTCAAGGAACTACATTTAAAAACAAGGCTTCTTTTCAGGCAACGAGTTTTAAATAAAAATTCGTCAAATGGGATGGGAACAGTCGTCCAAAAGAAAAGATTTTACGTTACATTTAAAAATTTTGCCTGAAAGACATTTTAAACTATTGGGCAAATGATGAAAAAAATTTTTTGCTTCCTATTGAACTCCTTTCTGAGCGACTCACTCCTTGCATAATTGGTAGGAAAGGTCATTTTTTCCCTCTGCTCTTATAGATATGGAAATCAAATTGTGTTGGATTACTTATGTCGAATTTCATTAGCGAATATACTGGGTGTAAGTAGTGCACATATTTATACTGAACAACTTCTTCTGCAGACTAATAATTACAGCTATTACAAGTAGTATATTTTAGGATGGTGAATACTTTCAAATACTCATGGCACAAGCAAACCATTAATTTTTATTTTCTCCTGCGCAGCAGGTCAGGTACTGTGAAGTGTTGATCTGTGGACGAAAGACGGAAAGTCTATACTGGCAGTTATAGTACGCTTAGCAGTGCAGTTATATCCCTGCAGAAAGTAAATTATGTGATGTATTTGCGGAATGACTGTTAGGTGCAAAGAAAAAACAAATAACACCCTGAAATGGGTACATGTTAAGGGTACCAAAAAGATTCCAGTATAAGTACTTTTACCTCTAAATCTCGGAATACATTGTGATGGCGCAGTCAGAATTCCCAACTTCTTGAAGAACTACCTTCAAGATGACTACAGGTGAACCCTAAACAGTATTGTTACTGTTCACATTTGTGCAGTTAATGCTATAAGTGATGAGATATTCCAGAAAATTACTCGCTAAGATATTGCTGAGTGGAAATATGGTGAATATCTTAGGAGATAGAATCGTTTGTCTTGAAGACTAACAATTATATGAACAACAAACTGTCCTGAATTTAATTCTTTGAGCAACTCAGTAATATGCTATTTCCAATTCAGATTACTCTCAGTACGTACACCCAAAATCTGGAGCATGTATTCTGTTTACTGACTGCTGTTCATCTTCTATGTCAGCTATTGGAATAACGCCGTTGTACAGAATTGAATATAGTCTGTTTTCTCAAAACTTAGGGAGTGTCAATTTTCAGAGAACCACTTCATGATTCCACGTAAAACGTCACCAGTATTCTCTTCTATCGTTTTCTCCTCAATTCCCTGTGAGAAACAGAGCTTTCAACAATTTGAGTCACTGACATCGTCAAGCAACTGATTGTACATCCAGAATTCGAATCTCACAGATGAAAATGACGTTGTAGCGCCCACTGCCTCCTGAAATTACATTGCCCCCAAAGATGAAATGTCGCCCACAGCCTGTAAGCAAGTCATTTACTTTACTCTTTGGACACATGAGGAAAACACATTCACATGCAGTAGTATCTAGATATTTTGTCTGGAACAAATCGCCTTAGAGTTAAAAATAGTTCCCAGCCCCCGGTTCATACCAAAACTTACGACAGGTTTCCTGAGGTCGTAAGGAAAATCTGGACCTGTAAATTCTCTCCGAAGTATTTCCTATTGAGAAATCTCATGCTACACTACCAGCTCGCCTTATGATGAAATGAGCCGCAGTAATGGATAGCATCCCAGCATTCACGTAGATCAATGCGGGAAACTGCCTGAAAACATATACAACCTGTTCAGCTCACAAGCCAGGTGGATTAGTTTCGGGACAAGCTCTCATAAGCAGCTCGAACATCGCTATAAGCATTCCGGGTGGAACTCTTTCGGGTAAAGAGTGATAAGAAGAAAAAGGAAGAAAGTGCAGTATCTCTGTGTGGAGAAGTTCGTGAGTTGTGCTTGGGTAGCTCTGTCGGTAGAGCACTTTCCCCCAAAGGCAAAGGTGCCGAATTCGAGTCTCGGTCCGGCACACATTTCTAATTTGCCATGAAATTTCACATACGAAAATGTTAAACAAATTACAGTCACGTCTTTCAGTACGAAAGCGTCCACAGTGACACGGCGTAAAGTACGAAAATACTGATCAATAAAAACAAACAGCACGCTTTCCTCAAATTATTTCCTGAAAGTTATGGATCAAGGAAATCAGGTAAATGCAATACTTCTTGATATCCGAAACTCACCTGATCCAGTACCCACCATTATAAGTATGGGATATTAAACAAACTTCGTGACGGGATAATGGATTTTTTGTTAGGGATCGTGGATACAGGTTCAAGCATGTTTAAGAGAAGATAATATTAATTCTAACCCCATTAGTTATCTACAATGAAGATCTTTTTGAAAAAAGCTGCACAAACATAAAGTGTACAAAACCTAAAGTGGTAAAAAAAATGGTCATCAATTTGCTGTAAACGTTCAGAAAAGTGACATTGTGCGCTCCAAAAAAAATTTAAACGATGAGATCGAAAAGCGGACATGTCCACATTTTTAAAAAATTACTGTTACCGGAAATAACTATGATCTCCGCACCTGTAAGCATGTTTCCTTCAACTGAAATGCTGCGATAGAAGGGCACTGAGTTAGAGAAGAGGCTATGCCCATATCAACAAGCTTATAGTAGACCCATTCCAAAAAGAAATAAGGAACTAGACGATGTAAAGAAAATTCTACAATACATTCGAGACGAGCAGAAATAATTTTATATCAATATCTGCCAGTGGCTAGCTAACGATGGACAAGATAAAGATGAAACAACCTACCATCATATGCCTTGCTGTATTTTGATTGTGGTTGTATTTTGTGTACATTATGAATAAATCTGTATGCTCATAACACGCTCTTTTATTGCTCCAATGAATTTGAGTAACAAGTCGCGTAACACAATCCTTCCGTTGCAAAGAGAACGCTAGTTGACTTATCATCATCAGGTTCGGGAAGCGATCACCCCCATTACATTCAAACTCGATTAGTGAACACGGTCGATGGCTAAAGTAAATTGTAATAGTGTATTATATTATTTCACTGTGGGGCCAATCGCTACATGGCAGCTCCACGACACCATGTTTAAACCCGTTGTAGAGTAAAACAGTTTTTTGTGTCTCCTGAAAAATTTATTTTCGGAGACATGACCTCTATTCCAGCTCACCGTTTCAATTGGAATCACTCAAGACCCAGAAACGTGTAACAATTTGTTGGGGTATGAAATGGAAGGATCATATAGGCTCATTCACAAGTAAAGAAGACGGCGGACTTCGGCTCATTGAGACGTGGTAGGAATACCGTGATGCAGAGGAACGTCAGTCCTCCACGATCCATTTACTGTCCATCAAAGCATGCGGCTGACGACACATCTGATATTCCGACCATCCCCGATATTGTGTCAAAGTGTTACAGCACTTCGCCATTAGGCGCCAATGCAGCATTGTGTCAATATGCTGTGCATCCCTTCAGCGCCGTACAGCAAAACATCTCGAATGGCGACGCTGTACACTGAGATGGCACAAGTCGTGGGATACCTGCTAATGCTGTGTGGGACCTTTTGAAACGTCCCCTTAGAAAAATTGTACATGACTGTGCTTAAACTGACACACAATATACACTCCTGGAAATGGAAAAAAGAACACATTGACACCTGTGTGTCAGGCCCACCATACTTGCTCCGGACACTGCGAGAGGGCTGTACAAGCAATGATCACACGCACGGCACAGCGGACACACCAGGAACGGCGGTGTTGGCCGTCGAATGGCGCTAGCTGCGCAGCATTTGTGCACCGCCGCCGTCAGTGTCAGCCAGTTTGCCGTGGCATACGGAGCTCCATCGCAGTCTTTAACACTGGTAGCATGCCGCGACAGCGTGGACGTGAACCGTATGTGCAGTTGACGGACTTTGAGCGAGGGCGTATAGTGGGCATGCGGGAGGCCGGGTGGACGTACCGCCGAATTGCTCAACACGTGAGGCGTGAGGTCTCCACAGTACATCGATGTTGTCGCCAGTGGTCGGCGGAAGGTGCACGTGCCCGTCGACCTGGGACCGGACCGCAGCGACGCACGGATGCACGCCAAGACCGTAGGATCCTACGCAGTGCCGTAGGGGACCGCACCGCCACTTCCCAGCAAATTAGGGACACTGTTGCTCCTGGGGTATCGGCGAGGACCATTCGCAACCGTCTCCATGAAGCTGGGCTACGGTACCGCACACCGTTAGGCCGTCTTCCGCTCACGTCCCAACATCGTGCAGCCCGCCTCCAGTGGTGTCGCGACAGGCGTGAATGGAGGGACGAATGGAGACGTGTCGTCTTCAGCGATGAGAGTCGCTTCTGCCTTGGTGCCAATGATGGTCATATGCGTGTTTGGCGCCGTGCAGGTGAGCGCCACAATCAGGACTGCATACGACCGAGGCACACAGGGCCAACACCCGGCATCATGGTGTGGGGAGCGATCTCCTACACTGGCCGTACACCACTGGTGATCGTCGAGGGGACACTGAATAGTGCACGGTACATCCAAACCGTCATCGAACCCATCGTTCTACCATTCCTAGACCGGCAATGGAACTTGCTGTTCCAACAGGACAATGCACGTCCGCATGTATCCCGTGCCACCCAACGTGCTGTAGAAGGTGTAAGTCAACTACCCTGGCCAGCAAGATCTCCGGATCTGTCCCCCATTGAGCATGTTTGGGACTGGATGAAGCGTCGTCTCACGCGGTCTGCACGTCCAGCACGAACGCTGGTCCAACTGAGGCGCCAGGTGGAAATGGCATGGCAAGCCGTTCCACAGGACTACATCCAGCATCTCTACGATCGTCTCCATGGGAGAATAGCAGCCTGCATTGCTGCGAAAGGTGGATATACACTGTACTAGTGCCGACATTGTGCATGCTCTGTTGCGTGTGTCTATGTGCCTGTGGTTCTGTCAGTGTGATCATGTGATGTATCTGACCCCAGGAATGTGTCAATAAAGTTTCCCCTTCCTGGGACAATGAATTCACGGTGTTCTTATTTCAATTTCCAGGAGTGTATTTAGCGCAACGCAATCTGACTTTCAAAAATCCCTACAAAAGAGTGGCCATGACTGACATTAACCTATACCTTTCACAAATCACTTACCTCACAAAAATCTTCGTTACTCGAAATACTGCAATACAGCGAGCGCCACTACTGCCAGCTAAATAAAAGATTCAAACTACTGATGACACTAACTACAGATAGGCATAGTTAGCAAATGAAAGATTTTAATAGAGAACAAACAATGTATTTACCTTAATAATCATAATATATATGCCATCCAGTCTTACAAATTTCAAACCTCCGCCAATTCTCTCCCCACATCCACCACTGCTGGCGGCTCACCTCCAACTGCGCAACGCTATGCGCTGTTCACATCCAGCTGCCCAACACTACAATGGCAGACAACAATGCAAACTAGCCACAGACTGCACACAGCACAGCCAGTCATTTTCATACAGAGAGCGCTACGTGGCGGCGGCGTTACCAATATAAGAACCTAAACAGCCTACTTACATAGCCCCCATCCTCCCCACAAAAAATTTTACAAATTGTTTTGGGTACTGGTCAATACATATTTGTTAAAAATTTTTTCACCATTACAATAACAAAGAAATCAAATGCACACAGTTATTGATACAATGTTGGTCAAAAGCTAAAATTTTCTCACAGTCCATAAAGAAAGCCCTGATCATTCATCATAATAGGAATCACAGGTTTTTTTCACAAAGTCTCATTAGTAAAAGAAATTGCACACAGAAGTAGTGGATTACCATGCAGTCTTGAAGAAGTACTGTTGTCCTTCCAACGGAGAGACAGTGCTGACTCTTGACATGCAGACAGGTAATGGGCCACAACAGAGCAAACCCACAGCAGAGTCAGTCGAAGTTTTGAAGAATATTGGTAGGTAGGTCATCACAAAGCAGACCCACTGTCGTCCTGGTAGAGATTACGGTATTGGTGGGCCACCAGAGGTGCAGACCCACTGCAGTCCTTGTAGAAATAATGGTACTGGTGAGTCAGCAAAGGTGTAGAAACACTTCGCCATTAGGCGCCAATGCAGCATTGTGTCAATCAGCTGTGCATCCCTTCAGCGCCGTACAGCAAAACATCTCGAATGGCGACGCTGTACACTGAGATGGCACAAGTCGTGGGATACCTGCTAATACTGTGTGAAACCTTTTGCTAGGCGTAGTGCAGCAGATCGATGTGGCATGCACTCAACAAGTCTTTGGATGTCCCCTGCAGAAATACTAAGCCATGCTGCCTCTATAGTCGTCCATTATTGGCAAAGCCTTGTCGGCGCAGTACTTTGTGCACGAATTGGACACTCGATTATGTCCCATAAATGTTCGATGGAACTCATATCTGGCCACACCGTCCGCTCCAATTTTCCACAAAATCCTTCAAACCAATTGCCTACAATTGTGGGTCGCTGACTTGGCAGAGTGTTATCCATACAAATTCCATTTTTGATTGCGAACGTGACGTCCATAAGTGGCTGAAAATGGAATCCAAGTAGATGAACATAGCTGTCTCCAGTCAGTCGGAGGACCCAACCCATTCCATGTAAACACGACTCACACAATTATGGAGCCACCACCAACTTGCACAGAGCCTTGCTGACAGCTTGAGTCCACTGCTTTATGAGGTCTGCGCCACTCTCGAATCCTACCATCATCTCTTAGCACTAGAAATTGGGACTCATCTGGCCAGGCCACGGTTTCGCAGCGTCTAGGATCCAACCGATATGTTCACGAGACCAGGAAAGGCGCTGCAGGCGATGTCGTGCTGTTAGCAAAGGCACTTTCGTCGGTTCTCTGCTGCCGTAGCCCTTTAACGCACAGTTTGCCGCTGTAACCTAACGGATGCGTTCTTCGTATTCATTTCCGCAATTATTTCACGCAGTGTTGCCTGTCTGTTAGCACTGACAGCTCTACGAAAAAGCCGCTGTTCTCGGTCGTCAAGGGAAATCCGTCAGCCAATGTGTTGCCTGTGGTGAAAGGCAATGCCTGAAATTTCGTATTCTCGACACACTCTTGACACTGTAGGTCTCGGAATATTGAATTATCTAACTATTTCCGGAGTGGAATGCACTGTGCGTGTAGCTCGAAGTACCAAGTGAAGCCATAATCAATTCACGAACCTTTTCACGTGAATCATCTGAATATTAATGACAACTTCGCCAATGCACTTCCCTTTTATACCTTGTGTACGATATACGTACTACCGCCATCTGCATATGTGCGTATCCCTATCCAATGGCGTCATCTAAGTGTTTGTAGACTATCATGCAGTGGAACGTTCGGCGACAGAGCTCAACAGACCCCTGTATCGGCTCAGACAGCCGGCGCCAAACAGCGGTCGGTCAGGCTCTTGGCATCAGAGCCTAGACGCCGCCTGGTTGTCCCTGGAATCCCGAGAACGCGGTGGGCCATCGCCAGATCGCCATCACCAGCGCCAAACGCAGTTGCTCTGGCCTGTGAGAGGGCTGCCCCCTCTGCAACACGCCGTCAGAGTGCCGCCTAGGCAGCGTACGAGAGGCCTTCAGGCGCAGATCTCTCTGTGAAACCGGGCACGAGAACGTAGTGGATAGACGATGGGCCACGCCCACCGGAAGAGGGTACGCATCTGTGTCTCCGGCAGTATGGCGTATTGACGAGGAGTCCTACTGGAACCGTTTAATTTGCTGCCGCCACAGTCACTTGACAGTTTTGCCCGCCGATCGAATCCACTGTGTGTAAGTGGTAGTGCTTCCTGACAGACCAGAGTAATGTCCCCCTACCTCTCAATGATGGACCGTGGGTTTGACTCGTTACAAGTGGTAGGATACTGGGAAAATGCAATCGATCTACCAAGGAGACCGCTTACAAGGCACTTGTCAATCTATCCTAATATACTGCTCAAGTGTGTGGGACTCATGGCAGACAGATGTACCTAGAGATATTTAAAGTTTACTAAGAATGACAGAGGGAATAGTCTGTTTACAAAATCAATCTATCCTAATATACTGCTCAAGTGTGTGGGACTCATGGCAGACAGTTGTACCTAGAGATATTTAAAGTTTACTAAGAATGACAGAGGGAATAGTCTGTTTACAAAATTTCAAAATTCAGCATTAGGAATGTGCAGGATGACACACGGAAGATGGATAGTTTTGAACTGCATTGCACTCTGAGCGCAGTGGCGGGAGCAGATCGCTGTGATGGTAGTTGTCCTCCGCACAAGACATCGTTTCACCTACAAACCAACTGTGGGAATTCAGCATCGTTTGTTCGTCTGCGGTATTTCCGTTAGAAGTGGTTAGTCTGTCACATGCATCCAGTGATTGTCTTCGTGTAGAATTCAATCTACGTATGTCAACACGGAGTACTAACACAGTCCCGAAAGGGCTAGCACTCCTCAGGTCAACTGGGAGCATAAGCGTACATGCTCGGGATGCTGTACCCCTTCTATTCCGTTACGTCTCTCTGTAAGCCAGGGATGCCCATTATCGATGTTCTTCTTTGTGCTGGCTATCGACCCGCTACTGATGATATTAGGAAATGCAGTCAGCGGAGTACCTCTTCACAACATCACTCTTCGCTGTGTCGCCTACGCGGACGACGTCGGCGACTTTCTGGCCGACACGAGAGACATCTATGAACGTGCATCTGGAGCTGCAATTAACCAACGTAAGACTGTCCTGTTCCACTCGTCGTCTCCACCTTACTGACGACGAACGCCGATGGTACAGGATCGTCCAGGAGCACAAAATGCTGGGACTGCAGGTGTGTGCCCGCCCTACACTCACGTGGAGACGACCCCTCAACAACGTAAGAGGATTGTGTTGTTGTCATACCAACCGACGTCTGAACCTTCACCAGGCGGTGTCGCTCATTAGCATGACAATACTCGCCAAGGCGCGGTATGGCGCCCAGCTGCTGATTGCCCCAAAACTTCTCGGTAATTCGATCATGAAACCAGCATACTGGATGCTATGGAGGCGCTCCATCTTCAAAGTGCGAACCACCACGTGTGTCCTCGATCGATCACTTGGAGGACTGAGATTGATCGACTTCCGACGGAAGTGCACAGCACTCCTTATGCACCGAACAGAGAAGCTACAAACCGGCCACCTGGACGGGACAACAGCAGCCATATTGGACCGATACAGGCCTTAGTCACAGCTCGCACCAATTTCAAAAGCGGACATCCCTTTTAAGATGTCCTACGTCAGGGAATTTTACCTTGCAAGCAGTTACGTCTTGGAGGCGGCTCCAGATAGGAAGACGTCGGGTCGACGGATCTATGAAGCTCTTCTAGGCAGTCCACCAGCGCACAAACTGGAGATAAGGATGCCAACGGTCGTCTGGAAGCAGGTATGAGCTAATATTAACAACACATTCCTGCCGTCGGACACCAGTTCGCTGTGGTACAGCGTAGTCAGTGACACCTTCCCGACTAAGCAGCGACTAGGAGACATTCACCTTAGTCCAACGAACGATTGTAGTCAGTGTGGAGATGCCGACACCAGAGACCACCGTATGGAGTGCCGTTACGTGTGGAAAGTATCGGAGTTATGCCGATCGATGGTGGGGCTTATAAACCAAACTGCACCTTCCAGTGTGACACCAACGTGGATTCTCTTTCCTGACTTTAAACTGCATCCATGAACGAAGAGCAACGCCGTGGCCTGGCTGCTGGGAGACACTGCCTACGCTATTTTTGAGATACAACAGAGTGACGCCGTGCAGTACATGGCCTACCCGTGGGAAGGCCATCAACGACTGCAACGTTCACCGAAGTACAGTGAACATTTTGCCAACAATTTATCAGTTGCGTTATTGTGTGGTTATCAGAGGATGTTTCAGTTACAGTGAATACCTTCGCTAGAAGTATCCATTGATTCCCATTTTTCATTAGAGTTTTCCTTTTTCCTTACTTCATATACTTGTTTCAGTTGTTTAAAATTGCACAACTTATTCACAATTCTTTAAGGATAGTTATCAAAAATACTTAGTAAATAATTTGTCACACTTTTCAATCATTTTTGTTTGTGTTTTTATTTTTGTTTTCTTTAAAGGATTTCGATTCTGTTTAATATTGACCTACTACTCACAATTACATTTCTGTTCATGTATTCTTGTAAAGATGTTATGTTGTAATGATGTAATGTTAATAAATAAATAATCATCATCATCATCATCATTTAAGACTGATTATGCCTTTCAGGGTTCAGTCTGGAGCATAGCCCCCCTTATACAGTTCCTCCATGATCCCCTATTCAGTGCTAACGTTGGTGCCTCTTCTGATGTTAAACCTATTACTTCAAAATCATTCTTAACTGAATCCAGGTACCTTCTCCTCGGTCTGCCCCGACTCCTCCTACCCTCTACTGCTGATTCCATGAGTCTCTTGGGTAATCTTGCTTCCCCCATGCGTGTAACATGACCCCACCATCTAAGCCTGTTCTCCCTGACTGCTACATCTATAGAGTTCATTCCCAGTTTTTCTTTGATTTCCTCATTGTGGACACCCTCCTGCCATTGTTCCCAACTACTAGTACCTGCAATCATCCTAGCTACTATCATATCCGTAACCTCAACCTTGTTGATAAGGTAACCTGAATCCACCCAGCTTTCGCTCCCATACAACAAAGTTGGTCGAAAGATTGAACGGTGCACAGATAACTTAGTCTTGGTACCGACTTCCTTCTTGCAGAAGAGAGTAGATCGTAGCTGAGCGCTCACTGCATTAGCTTTGGTACACTTCGCTTCCAGTTCTTTCACTATGTTGCCATCCTGTGAGAATATGCATCCTAAGTACTTGAAACCGTCCACCTGTTCTAACTTTGTTCCTCCTATTTGGCACTCAATCCGTTTATATTTCTTTCCCACTGGCATTACTTTCGTTTTGGAGATGCTAATCTTCATACCATAGTCCTTACATTTCTGATCTAGCTCCGAAATATTACTTTGCAAACTTTCAATCGAATCTGCCATCACAACTAAGTCATCCGCATATGCAAGACTGCTTATTTTGTGTTCACATATCTTAATCTCACCCAGCCAGTCTATTGTTTTCAACATATGATCCATAAATAATATGAACAACAGTGGAGACAGGTTGCAGCCTTGTCTTACCCCTGAAACTACTCTGAACCATGAACTCAATTTACCGTCAACTCTAACTGCTGCCTGACTATCCATGTAAAGACCTTTAATTGCTTGCAAAAGTTTGCCTCCTATTCCATAATCTTGTAGAACAGACAATAACTTCCTCCTAGGAACCCGGTCATATGCCTTTTCTAGATCTATAAAGCATAGATACAATTCCCTGTCCCACTCACAACACTTCTCCATTATTTGCCGTAAGCTAAAGATCTGGTCCTGACAACCTCTAAGAGGCCTAAACCCACACTTATTTTCATCCAATTGGTCCTCAACTAATACTCGCACTTTCCTTTCAACAGTACCTGAGAAGATTTTACCCACAATGCTGATTAAGGAGATACCTCTGTAGTTGTTACAATGTTTTCTGGTTCCATGTTTAAAGATTGGTGTGATTACTGCTTTTGTCCAGTCTGATGGAACCTGTCCCGAATCCCAGGCCATTTCAATTATCCTGTGTAGCCATTTAAGACCTAACAATCCACTGTATTTGATGAGTTCCAACTTAATTTCATCCACCCCAGCCGCTTTATTGCACTGCAATCTATTGACCATTTTTTCCACTTCCTCAAATGTGATCCTATTTCCATCATCATTCCTATCCCATTCTACCTCGAAATCTGAAACATTACTGATCGCATTTTCACCTACATTGAGCAACTCTTCAAAATATTCCCTCCACCTGCCCAAGGCATCCACAGGATTCACCAGGAGTTTTCCTGACCTGTCCAAAATACTTGTCATTTCCTTTTTACCTCCCTTTCGAAGACTGCTAATTACACTCCAGAATGGTTTTCCAGCAGCTTGACCCATAGTCTCCAACCTGTTTCCAAAGTCTTCCCACGATTTCTTCTTGGATGCTGCAATTATCTGTTTGGCTTTGTTTCTTTCTTCAACATAACTTTCTCTGTCTACCTGGGTTCTGGTATGTAGCCATTTTTGATACGTCTTCTTTTTCCTTTTACAGGCTGCCTTGACTGTATCATTCCACCAAGCTGTTTGCTTCATCCTACTTTTACACACTACTGTTCCAAGACATTCTGTAGCCACTTCTAGTACTGTGTCCCTGTACCTTGTCCATTCCTTTTCCAATGACTCTAATTGACTACATTCAACTTATTGGTACCTTTCTGAGATCGCTGTTATGTAATTGTGCCTGATTTCCTTATCCTGAAGTTTCTCCACTCTTATCCTCCTACATATGGACCTGACCTCCTGCACTTTTGGCCTCACAATCCCAATTTCACTGCAGATTAAATAATGATCACTGTCATCAAAGAATCCCCTGAATACACGTGTGTACGCCACAGCCTTCCTGAATTCCTGATCTGTTATTATATAGTCAATGACAGATCTGGTTCCCTGCCTTCCCAGGTGTACCGGTGAATGTTCTTATGTTTGAAAAAGGAGTTTGTGTTTACTAAGCCCATACTGGCACAGAAATCCAAGAGTTGTTTCCCGTTCCTGTTGGCCTCCATATCCTCTCCAAATTTACCCATAACCTTTTCATACCCTTCTGTTCGATTTCCAATCCTTGCGTTAAAATCACTCATGAGCAGAACACCGTCCTTGTCCTTTACTCTAACAATTACATCACTGAGTGCCTCATAAAAACTATCCATCTTATCTTGATATGTCCCTTCACAATGCGAATATGCTGACACAATCCTAATTTTCTTGCTAGACACCGTCAAATCTATCCACATCAGTCGTTCGTTTACATACCTTATTGCAACTGCGCTGGGTTCCATTTCTTTCCTGATGTAAAGCCCTACACCCCATTGTGCTATTCCTGCTATGACTCCTGACAGGTAGACCTTGTATTCTCCCACTTCCTCTTCTTTCTCACCCCTTACCCGAATGTCACTTACAGCTAAAACGTCCAGCCCCATCTTACTTGCAGCCTCTGCCAGCTCTACCTTCTTCCCAGAGTAGCCCCCATTGATATTAATAGCTCCCCATCTCATTACCATTTGTTTGCCAAGTCGTATCTTAGGAGTCCCTGGTTTGTCAGTTAGAGGTGGGACTCCGTCACCTCCAAAGGTCCGAGGCATTTTGTTCTGATTGCTGCCAGCATCATATTTAAAGTACCAGGGAAGCAGGTTGCTAGCCTTACTTGCCCCGAGTCCCATTGGGTTTTACCCCTAACGGCTGAGGGACTAACCGGTGGATTTGGTAATCTTTGCCGTATGAGCACAAAGGTGACCACGGCTCAGAATATGTCCGAGATGCCCAGCCTTGTTCCAAAGTAACTGGTATCCCGACTGTCGGGACCACTTACTTGGCCATTCATACGTTGCTCGTGGTTCATGAACTAGGACATGACTACAGGAACCCACACCATGAACCACATTAATAAATAAATAAATAAATAAATCCCCCACCAAAAAAACCATAATTTTTCGAAGTCGGGATGGCGTTCGCGCTAACCTGACGATTTTTTTTAAAAAAGAAAAAGACACAGTCTAACGACGGCAGGAAATGTTTGTAAGTGCAGGGGAGGCGATAGCTGGAAGCACTGGAAGCAGAGGGCAATCAGCTAGACATCATGCTAGCAGTCAATGGTGAATCGGTTAGAGGAATTTTGCATACAGTAAAATTTCGTCCGTACAGTTTTCTCATTGTGAAACAACAGAAGTCAACTAATTTCACTGTAGGCACAGACTTTTCTTGCAGAATGCAACTGATTTCGAGTAATAATGTGATTTTATTGTTGAGCTATGAAGATTTTTTCATACTGGGATCCTGAGCACCCATACCTTGTTCGCCAGTGTCATTTACAGTCGGTTAATGTCAGTCTGGTGTGCTCTTGGCTCTTTTGGCATTATTGGACCACATTTTTTCGAAGAAAATGTGGTAATTGTCACTGTTAATTCGGGGCGTTTCATTTATATGCTCGAAACATTCTTGAAACAGGAACCGAAAAGAAGATGAATCCCTTTAAGCGATGTTTGTTTCCAGGAAGATGGCGCTGCATTACAAACAGCGAACTCTTCAACGACAGTTCCTGCACCTATGTTTCCTGGATAGATTACCTCACGTTTTACAGTGTTCCTTGGCCTCCCAGATCTCCAGACATACCAGAATGTTACTTGTTTCTGTAGAGGTACCCCAAGAGCCGTGCCTACAGCCACAAACTTCGTTGTGGACCAGCTGAAGAATGCAATCTTTAATGAAATTGTTCCCATTCCTGCAGAGACATTGGCCTGTGTGATGGGCGATTTGGAGAAGAGACTTGCATTGTGCATTCGGAATTACGGCCATCACCTTGACGACATTATTTTTCTAGATAAGTCTGGACTACATTAAACGGCAAGTTATGAGCTCGGATTTAAAGTCAGCAAACATGCATTACTCTTAAAACTGCCCGGTATTCTTAATGCAAAAACCGTCCGTGCCCAGTGTCTCACCCTGTACTACTGCCCTCTTTTGTATTACTCCCGCAGAGGGCAAAGAGGCAGGAGTTGACTAAAAACAGTGTGAACAGGAGTAATTACTCATTCTTATCATCCGCGAAACCCGCGATGAACGGGAAGGGGCCCCCTGTCGTGCACTTGAGAGTAGTTTGCGGAGTCTGGATATAGCAACAGATGTAGCTTCACTTGTCAGATGTATGTCTGGAGGAGCATTACGAGGTAATCAGAGATGTACTCGAACTCAAATTCTAGAAAGGTGAAAAAGCATACTGGACTTGTGCTGCTCAAGGCAATCACTCGAACGTTTGGCTTAATTTATTCACAGAAACCAAGGAGATCCTGACTCAGGATTACTAGACGATACAAGTGAAGGCAACTGCTCTCTCGTACGAATGTTGTGGACCGTCATGAGCACCGGAGCTTCCTAAAAGATTTGTCTAAGGAGCCTAGGGATGAAACGAATATATTCCTCGATATCTGATTGTTATGTTCTAGCCAGTACGTATCAATTAAGGAAAATTTTTAGTTTTCTCTACATGTCTCAAGTACAATGTCTGACAAACCATGACACATCCAGGAGATGTGGTCTGATGTCAAAGTAATTTCCGTATATACACACCTTGGTGAATATCTAAAGATGAGAGTTACAGTTATCTTTGACAGGTCGAGTGCGTTAATGACGGTCGTGTTTAGCGTTGTTACCAGGTCTGGCAGAGGGCGTAAGGGGCGTGAACGGCACCAGATGTTGAGTGATCTCTGTGAAGGACATGGAGACTCCGCAATCCGTGCAGGCAGCGCTAACTGACAGAACTTGAAACGGGCCTCATGGTAAGTATTCATGAGACCGACTGATTGAAATCGAGATTTGTAGGGCACGCGATGTGACAGTGGCCCCGTGTTGGACTGCACTGGACCGTCAGGGATGGCACACCCTTCGTCTGACACCACAGAAGAGGATCGCCGTTTTGTGCGCCAAGCATTTCGTAGGCCCTTCAAATCTGCACCTGTCATTCGAGAGCAAGCAATCTGTCCTCTGTGCTAATTCTGTGTCATCCCAAACTGTTGGTGAGGGGTTAGTAGGAGGCGGACTAGGGAATTACAGTCTGACGCGTAGGCTGCCGTTGACGCCAAAACAAGAACGGTGCGTTTAGAATAGTGTAGTGGGCGGAAAGCATGGATTGATGTCGCACTGCGTACATCGATGAAGCGCGTTTATGCGCAACCCCAGATGACCATTATCGGCGTTATGGTGGCAGTCTGGGGAGAGGTCCCATTCCTCCACTGCTTTTGGAGAGGGACACCGGTGTTACATCTGGCATCATGGTGTGGCTAGCCACAAGCTGTAGCTTCATGTCATGAACTTTGACATCCGAGGCTAGAAATAGTCTTCTGCACACAATGTGACGCACTGCAGTCTGTAATGACACGCATCCATGTGGCTTCGCCATTTTTTTTGTGTGTCCTACCCACCTTCCTCTAGGCCGTCGCTTCAGTCTTCCGTCAACTTTTGAAAATGAGCGAAAACGTTATTTGTCTATTTTTATCTGTTTTCCTGACGGCGTGCTCTGCCAACCTCTACTTCATTTTAATTTAGTCACAGATACACCTTCTACTACATCCTGTACCCTGATGCATTTGTTTGCTTCCCTGCCTGTGTTAGTATATCTCATCATTCATCTCTCCATTTATTGCTCAACACCATCTGTTTTTGAATGTTTCTGGTATCAAGAGTCTATATTTCTTTGTCATACGTCGTAGCTGCTTACACATTGTGGGTTACATACTTACTTCCCAGACAAATAGAAACTTACTTTTGACAACGTATTTCATTTTAGCAAAAGATATGTACGCTGAAACAGACCGTGGTAGGATGTAAAGTTCCACTCGACATGAAAGAATACTCTGTCTCGCTCATATACTATAACGGTAGCAGCTGCAGGTAACTAACTTACAATACGCTTTCGATCATTAATCGCCTTTTACTGAATGTGTAGCGTTGTAGAATAATACATTCCGTTACGCGATTTACTCGAATGGTGAGAATTAAAAATGCATTGCATGTCGCGAGTGAATTCGGGTGGTGTCTGCAGCTGACCTGTATGCTTGGCTCTTCGCCAAAAGTCAGAACTGCTCAACGCCGGAGTATAAATGGCGTGAAACGTTTCTTTGTTGCTTTCTTCCAGCAGATTAATCTATTTGTTCGTTATTGACAGAAAGACAGATGACTGTTCCTGAAGTGGAGCAATGACCGTTAATAAATAGTTGGAGTAAATTAGTTCATTTGGTATATGTTTCTGCACTTATCTCCAGTCTCTTTGAAGAATTCGTCTGACTCCTCACACCATCCAATAAGCTTCTCAGGACTCCGCAATTATTTCAGGATAAATACTCTATAGTCTGATAAGCAGAATCTTGTTCTGCACCATTTCTTCCAAAGAGTTTTTACTCTGCGAACTACCTCCGGTGGCGATATGCTCGCGAATATTAGAGCAAGAGTTAACATTGGCTGCCTGAAATTGTGTTAACACACGTAAAGAAAAAGTTTACTAATTTATGTTCGTCCAGTGACTCTCTTAGTCACAGTATTCTAGGCAGCTAAACCAAAATGTAAACATGAAATAACTTATCAAAACGTTATGCTGTTCCTTGTTAGTAACAAGACTGGACACTGCCAAATGATCAAGTAATGGGTGAATAATTACAGTACAGTCAGTGAAGCAAACATTACGTAGCGGACTCGGGTCAATTACCTTCGCTCATATACTGGTGGAATTTTCTTCATCCCTGCCTCAGTTTGCCCTGGGAGCCAGCCGAAAACATCACTAATATGAGTCGTGTGGGAATTTGATTCCATTCAGAGTCCTGATCCGACATATGGCCAGATGTAACCAAACTTCCGTAAACAGCTTTAGGAGAATATCAAGATCGTTCTTTTACTAGAATACGACTTAAATTCTTGTCTATTCTTAGTATTCTTAGCTTGTACCGCGTCTCTCAACACGTAATAATCTCGAACGTATTGTGTATTAAACCGGGGACCTAGAAACGACGGAGAGGCTTCGACCTGCCGTAGCCATCAGTGGTTCACAACCACACAACAGGCCACAGCAGTCTACCCACCTCACTGCCGCTCCACACCGAACCCAGAGTTATTGTGCGGTTCGGCCCCTAGTGAACCCCCCACCCCCTTCCAGACGAGTATAGCCGCAAAGTATTTGCATGGTAGAGTAATTATGGTGTACGCGTACGTGGACACAGTTCTTGCGCAGCAACCGCCGACATAGTGTAACTGAGGCGGAATAAGGCGTGCCAACCTGCATTCGCCGAGGCAGATGAAAAACAGCCTTAAAAACCATCCACAGGTTGGTCGGCACACATGATCTCAACACTAGTCCGCCGGGCGGATTCGTGCCCGGGACCGGTACGCCTTCCCGCCCAGGGCGCATGAGACCGCGCGGCTAGACGGGTGGACGTGTCAAACATACCTGGATTTTGTTTTTCGAAGTTTACACATACATCAACATCCATAGTCCACAACAAACCTTAGGATGTGACAAGGAGAGTACTTTCTGTTGCAACTATCAAGTATACTGTTCCATTCACAAATGAGGACCTCCGTCTCAGTTATCAGTTTCTCTGATTATTTTCATTGTTGTTATTTCACTTGAGGTGCGTGGGAATAAGTAATGTTCTGTGCTACTCATGTCGCGAAATCCATTCTCGTAATTCTACGCAACGCCGCGTGGGCGTGTCACACGATGGGAAGGATGTCACAGCCCTCTTACCATCACCTGAGCCCTTCCTTTGGCACCTCGGTGTTGGAGGTGAGAATTACTACGTGCAGCGTAGAAATCACACGGTTTCCTTACGAGCAGCTGAAAAACCAGGTCAGGCACACTGCCGCTCAAAACCTACACGAAATGGCCTCAGGTAGTGGCACAAGGGCATCAATGAAACCACACCTCTCTTTGGGACACTCATTCGACAACGAAAGTTCGCAGTTCGATGAGACCAGGAATTTTCTTCTTTGATGCTGATGACATCTCCCTGATGCTTCAAACCTCCTGTAACGACATGATAGACTAGCACCCCGTCAAACGTGGTTTGCAAACCGACAGCAATTTTTGCTTTGGTGCACGGTGTGGAACCATTAGGGATCGTTCAAAGCCATTCGACGAAATTTGATGGCGATTCCAAGGAGCAAATGATCCACTCCCTCCTGCGCCGCGATCGGGTGAGGAGGGGGGAGGGGGGGGCACACAACGACAGTGTGTCCGTCTAAGGCAACCGCCTGACACGCCTCCGACTCCAACTGCCTCACTGGAGGCGCCTAATACCACTTCGCAGTTTTTTTCTGTAAAGGAACATTTTTAAAATTCTCAATGAATGTCAGCGGGTGCCAGCGAGGGGTTTGCAGAACTGGGATCTTTAGAGGGATCCCTTCACGTTGTATTCACGTATGTGTCAAAGTCACATCCCTCCGTGTTCACGTCACAGGAGGGCTTGAAACAGAAGCACTGAAAAGGCAGAAGCACCCTTTGCTTCTTCGGATCACGTTTCAAATTTCGGCGAATGGTTTTGAACGGTCCGTAGTAGTTCCACCCTCTATACCAGAGCAAAAACTCAGATCCCTGCACTACAAAATGGTGATATCACGCCTGAGTGTGGTTGCAGTCCTGTGATGTCCGTCGAGAAGAGGAATCACGTCCCAAGAAAGTGTTCGTTTCACTGTCGTACTTTAGGCCACCACCTGAGCCTTCTCGTGTTGAATTTGAGTGGCGGTGTATCAGAAATGTTTTCCTAATCCACTCATAAGAAAACTGTGTGATTTCAATTCTGGGCGTCTCGGTTCTGCCTCTCAGAGTAAATACTTGAAAGGAAGGGGTGAAATGTGGGTAAGAAAGCTGTGACGACCTCCCCGTCATGTGACACGCCCACTAGGCCGTGGGCGGTATTGTGATGTTACACGTCACATGATGTTCTGATTTTTGGAACTTTCTTTGCGTGTTTGAGCACCTTGCTGTCTGAAGCCTAGTCGAGCCCGATGGTGACGCTTTTTCGGCATTACACAGGAAATTTGTAGGCAAGTTTCAGCTAAATTTTAAACTAATGCGTCCCGATGGGAGAAAATTACATGGTTTCAAAAATGTGACCCTTCAATTCTGTTGCTCAGTTTAGTAGCGAGGCAATGAAGGGCAATAAAACACATTTTGGTGAACGATGTCTTTCTTCAATTCTGTTAGTATCGTAGACAGGCATTAATTTGAGAAAGAAATTTCTGAGAATTGGTATCTGGAACGCAGTACTGTATGCAAGTGAATATGCAGGGTGACTGAGGGAGGCAGTTACAAATGTAGTGGGAGGCCAAGGGTTAACTACAGTAAGCAAGGTCAGCAGGATGCAGGTAGCCATAATCAAGTAGAGATAAAGAAGTTATCACAGGACAGAGTACCGTGCAGGGTTGCAGAATTATTAGAGACCACATTACCTTGAGCGCCACGACGGTAAATGAATGACCAAACGAGGTACTGGCGGAATTAAGGCTGTGAGGACGGAGCGTGAGTCGTACTTGGGTAGCTCAGTTGGTAGAGCACTTGCCCGTGAAAGGAAAAGGTCCCGAGTTCGAGTCTCGGCCCGGCACACAGTTTTAATCTGCCAGGAAGTTTCTGACCAAACGCGTTTGTCTCTTTAGGATTGTGTTCGGTATCTATATATAATTTCCTAACACAAGACAAGTCCACTGACCACGCGGTGCTGCATTGCTAAAGGGACTGCCATGTTACTGTTATATCATCTCGCAAGGACCTCTGTTCAGCTGTGTGCTTTTTGTTAACCATGCACACATCTTCACTCAAACGGTTCAGAAATGTAACCACAGGATTCGCATGGCTCATTTTAGAGAAACTTCCCACCTGAAACCATCGCTTCCCCAGAACATCACCGCCTCGCGACCACAAGTCATAAATTCTCACCGGTCTTCACTGTAGGCTAGTAGAATTCCTGCGGCTACTTCTACCAGTGTCCATCTTCCGTTGTTGTAACGCAGCTATGTATTCAACGGATTGCAGTTTGCTTGGCCGTTTCAATTTTCTAAAGCGTCCAATTTTTCCTGTTGCACATCCATATTAGGACGTGGTGTTGTCTCCATGGGCAGCAAAGGTGACAATGACCCTGCCATCCAATTGATCGTACAGATCGCGAATTCTGTCCTGGAATACGTTAAGCCACGTCTGTTTGACCTGTTTAGGTACTTCTGTAAGAGTTGTCGGTTACCAGTTGCACGAGTCACTCTCGTCCCACCATACCTCACAAGCGCTCCATAGGAGACAAGATTGTGCTGACTAGGGATTTAGCTGCACGTCTTGCAGAGCACGTTGAGTTTCACGGGCAGTGTGTGGTCGAGCAATATCCTGTTGAAACAACAAGTCCTGTTGCAAGAACGGCAAAATAACGAGTCTAACAACTTACTACACTTTCCGATAGCTAGTTAGCGTCCCTTCCAGAAACATTAAAGGTGAATGAGAGTTGTAGCTTTTCGTACCCCAGACCATATCGCCTGGGATACGGCCATTGTGTCTTGACAAATGCACTTTACGAGACAGCGCTAATTCGGTCTACGTCGTACGCATTAACGACCTGCACTTGCGTGGATGTAGAATCCACTTTCATCGATAAAGAGCACGGCGCGTCAATCCATATTCCAACTTATCCGCTGACGGCAACAGTGTAGAGGTGAACGTCGACGCTGCGGCGTGAATAGAGACGGACTGGAGGTGTGCGCGCCCGTAGTGCAAGGTCTAAAACTGGTTCTCAACAGTTCGTGTTGACATATCTGGGCTCGCAAGCCATCTTATATGTGCTGTGGTAGCTGTATTATCTGCCACTGCTGCCCTTACAAGACGACAATCCTTGTGGGCGTCTGTGCTTCGTGGACGTCCAGAACCTCGTCTCCGGGTGTCTGAACGTTGACGTGATCACTGATATCAGCATCGTTCCACAACTGCCCCAGCTCGCTTGTGTAGCAGTTTTCCGGAAAGATCATCCCGCCGCTTGGAAGACCACAATTTGACCTCTTTCAAGCTCACTCAGTTGCCTGTAGGAAGCACGAGTGCGTCTCCGTGGCATGTTTGCCTGCCTGCTTCACATGTTTGCACCATACTGAGCCTTCTGCCCTTGACCATTCACTATTAAAGGGTAGGCAAAGGTGCACTCTGGTAGCTAGGCAACTGCGCTAGCTGTTAGTGCATGACGCCGAAACCAGTATCAGTACATCTACTGTGCCCAACAGGTGGCACATGCCATAATCGGATCAAAACTGACGTCGCCTTTCTGGGTGCACCATTTCTTTTCCGCCCCGTGTATGAGCAGGTGTTAGAGGTATAAGTGGAGACACTGTGATCATTAGCATACTTCAGTGTGTTAGTTTTCTATCCCTGACTGTAACAGTCTTCCCACAAACATGGCACATAAATTACTACGATAGGTTTCTGCATTCTGCACGGTCGTAACCGCACTACTAGGTAGACTACGTCTGTCAGTGTAGACTAACCATTAACCATTTTGAGCCCACATGTCCACACTTTGTCACCTGCTACATGGGAGGAAATAAGCACTAAAGAAAGAAAATATGTTATGTGGACATGTGTCCGGAAACGCTTACTTTCCATGTTAGAGCTCATTTTACTACTTCTCTTCAAATCACATTAATCATGGAATGGAAACACACTGCAACAGAACGTACCAGCGTGACTTCAAACACTTTATTCAAAATGTCCTCCGTTAGCGAGGATACATGCATCCACCCTCCGTCGCATGGAATCCCTAATGCGCTGATGCAGCCCTGGAGAATGGCGTATTGTATCACAGCCGTCCACAATACGAGCACGAAGACTCTCTACATTTGGTACCGGGGTTGCGTAGACAAGAGCTTTCAAATGCCCCCATAAATGAAAATCAAGAGGGTTGAGGTCAGGAGAGCGTGGACGCCATGGAATTGGTCCGCCTCTACCAATCCATCGGTCACCGAATCTGTTGTTGAGAAGCGTACGAACACTTCGACTGAAATCTGCAAGAGCTCCATCGTGCATGAACTACATGTTGTGTCGTACTTGTAAAGGCACATGTTCTAGCAGCACAGATAGAGTATCCAGTATGAAATCATGATAATGTGCTCCATTGAGCATAGGTGGAAGGACATGGGGCCCAATCAAGACATCACCAACAATGCCTGCCCAAACGTTCATAGAAAATCTGTGTTGATGACGTGATTGCACAATTGCGTGCGGATTCACGTCAGCCCACACATGTTGATTGTGAAAATTTACAATTTGATCACGTTGGAATGAAGCCTCATCCGTAAAGAGAACATTTGCACTGAAACGAGGATTGACACATTGTTGGATGAACCAATGGCAGAAGTGAACCCGTGGAGGCCAATCAGCTGCTGATAGTGCCTGCACACGCTGTACAAGGTAAGGAAACAGCTGGTTCTCCCGTAGCACTCTCCATACAGTGACATGGCCAACGTCACCTTGTACAGCAGCACCTTCTCTGACGCTAACATTAGGGTTATCGTCAACTGCACGAAGAATTATCTCGTCCATTGCAGGTGTCCTCGTCGTTCTAGGTCTTCCCCAGTCGCGAGTCATAGGCTGGAATGTTCCGTGCTCCCTAAGACGCCGATCAATTGCTTCGAACGTCTTCCTGTCGGGACACCTTCGTTCTGGAAATCTGTCTCGATACAAACGTACCGTGCCACAGCTATTACCCCGTGCTAATCCATGCATCAAATGGGCATCTGCCAACTCCGCATTTGTAAACATTGCACTGACTGCAAAACCACGTTCTTGATGAACACTAACCTGTTGATGCTACGTACTGATGTGCTTGATGCTAGTACTGTAGAGCAATGAGTCGCATGTCAACACAAGCACCGCAGTCAACATTACCTTCCTTCAATTGGGCCAACTGGCGGTGAATTGAGGAAGTACAGTACATACTGACGAAACTAAAATGAGCTCTAACATGGAAATAAAAGCGTTTCCGGGCACATGTCCACATAACATCTTTTCTTTATTTGTGTGTGAGGAATGTTTCCTGAAAGTTTGGCCATATCTTTAACACCATATATATATATATATATATATATATATATATATATATATATATAAGGTTTGTGTGTGTGTGTGTGTGTGTGTGTGTGTGTGTGTGGGCAGCAAACGTTTGCCACAGCAGATTCAGTGACCCAATTTAACAGCGATGTCTATTTATAGTTGATACTTACATTTTGTGGAGGAACAATTACTCGTAATTTTACTCAGGGTTTGCTACAGGGGGGTCGTGGGTGTCTTTCACACAAATGCGCAAGGAAAATTAGGCACCGGTGAACTGAAAAACACAGGACGCCGGGTAATAAGAACGGTGCCAGAGTCGATTCCTGTGGGCAGCGTGCCGGCGTTTGGAAGACCAAGAGCAATAAAGAGAGTCGATGAATATTCAGGGACCTTACAGACCGCGCGCCACAGGCCGACCCATCCTGCAGTGCGGATAAGGATCGGTGCAGAGACCGGAAGGGTCGGCATTCTTCCAAAGACGTGCCGACCAGTGACAGTGAAAGAAGAGTGTATAATTTCCGTCGATATTGTCAATCTGCAATTCTGACTCGTAGGTGCTACAGTCCCACCGTGAAGAGCGCTTCAAACTGCATTTTAATGTGTCACTCACTATCCAGGGTTTTTCAAGGGTTGGGAAAGTGAGGTTGGCAGTTATTTCCTTCATATTACTCTGACATCGCGAAAATTAACACTGATCCACAGCATTTTTATGACAAAGAATATGAATGGTATTCTAAGTCGTGGTTGCTGAATTCGAAAATGAAATTCGTTTCTGCCTATCTGGCTCAGTCGTCGTAATGAAGTACGCTCTGTGTATAAAATAACTTGAAAAAGCTTCATATTGATTACTTTGGTATTGCTTAATTAATTTGATTTTATTTATTTTTTGCGGTTTTTTATTTTGTTGGTAAGCATTCGAAATATATACAAGGAATCTGTACGTGAACCTCAGTTCCGATATTCACTGCAGGATACGAAGGGGGCCGATTAGTCTTGCTCACGCTGCATCGCAATGCGTGGTGTTTGTGGCATCAGTTTCAGCAGTGAGAAAGCTCTGACCTTGTGAGTGAGTTGCTGTAGGTTCTGTGTGAATTCAGAAGAATAAATCCCAAGTGGCTGTGTAAATAACCAACATTCTTTTTATTATATCTGTGGTGAGTTAACTCTGATATCACAAAAAAGAAACTTAATGCTCTCGTCAAGAAATGCTATGAACCTTATTTTGGGGTCTAGGTTGGCGATGAAGACAAACAACTGGCCGCCCAAATATACTGTTTCACGTGTGATACTCTGTTCACCGGCTGATTCAAATATTCACGTCACATGTCCTTTGGTATGGCTATTATTTCGAGGAAACCAACGGATCACGCAACAAATCTTTTCTGTGTGACAAACATAGCTTGCACTACGTGTAAAACAATCTCTTTCAAGACGTATACGTCACAGTGAAGAACTGTCGGTACCAGTGCCTCTTGAGACTATGGCAGTGGGCGAAGGTGAAAACGAAAGCCTACAAGACAGGCCCAAAACTTCACGGCCCTGTGAATCAGATGAACAACATCATTTTCTCTCAAGATGATCATAGTGATCTTATTCGTGATGTAGACATGTAGCATCACAATTAAAGTAAAGGAATCTTATTCTTCCTGACACCAAAGTTCTTATTGTGATCGCTATGTTCTTTCTCTGAATATTTTTCCAAGGAAGTGATATGGTTTTTTGCAATGACATGAAATCCAATATGGAGACTCTTGGGCATGATTTCAGTGCAGATGACTGGCGCTTGTTTATAGATTCCAGCAAACTTAATCTGAAAGCAGTACTTCACCACAATGACAATAAATATCCCTTTGCTTCGATTGCTCCTGCAATTAACATGAGGAGACATATGAGAACTGCGAACTGCTGTTCACACATGACCAGTGTGAGAAGTATAAACTGGGATACATGTGGAGATCTCAAGGTTATTGCGATTTTGCTCGTCTTACAGCTTGGGTGCTTAAAGTATTGCTGCCTTATATACCAATGGGACAGCAGAGACAGAAATAACCATGATTCTGCAGAAACACGCCTGCTCCGAAAAAATTACTGCCCGTGGAGAGGAACGCAGCGAAGCCTCGTCTTTTTGACACGAAAATTGTGTAGCTCCCGCAGCTGCATATTAAATTGTGTATTTTCAATATACTTCGTAAAATCCAAGATCAAAACAGCACACGAACTAATGTATCTTCGATACAAGATCCGAAGAAATAGAGAAGCAAAAATTACGGAGGTAATATTTGTATGACCTTAAATAATAGAAAGAATGGCTGATGAACATTATCGTGATTTGTTCAGTAATTTTGAAAAAAATTACATGGCTGTCCTTGATTAGTCTTAGTAAGAACTTTTTAGGCAGTCATAAGGCAGAAAACTACAGCGATATTGCACAAGAATTAGTGAGATCGTACCACGATATACGATTTACCACGCCATTTAAGATACCTTTCTCGGACGATCATTTGGGCTTCTTTCCATATAACCTTGGTACCGTTAATGGCGAACATGGAGAACTGTTCCGCCGAGACATTTCTCAACTGGAAAAGAGTTATCAAGTTAAATGGATTAGTGATATGTGGTCCGACTACTACTGGACTCCACGTATCGCAAAAAACTATGAAATAATATTATTAGGCGTGTTTATTCACTTTATTCTTATGTTGTTCATTTCTTTACTTAATTTGCGGGCTGACACCGACTCTTCTTCTACTTTTGTAGGAACACATAATTCTGTAATACACAGGCCGACATTAGCATTTACATACAACCAGTATCACTTTAAAAATGAGGTCGACACAAAAATTCTGATTTTAGATCTGGATTCAGGGACGAATTATCTTCCAAAAACCGCTTTTTTGTTTCTGTGACTGAACTTTTTAAGAGCCGCGTAATTAATAAAGGTTATTAACTGAAGCTGCTCTCCTTTTCCTTCTTTTTCTCATCTTCTTCCGAGGAATATTCGGCGGTTTAATTGTACTTATGCTTCTAATTCTCTTACCTCCACCTACTCGTAGACCTGTTTCCCTTCCTCTTCCTCTCTTTCCTCTTTCTTCAGCTTCTGCTCCTCCTCCTCCTACGCAGTGGTTGAAACCTCTCCCAGTATCTTAACATAAGTACACTCGGCTGTCTTAATCCACTCCATGTGTCACCGATACCATTGTTTGCACTTGAAGCTTAAGAATGAGCTCAGAGACGACTTCTTTTCGATCGTGGTGCTTCCATAGAGAATATTGGTGAATGGAATCAGGACTTCATCGCAGACAGAACTGAACACGTCGTTGCTAACGGAAGAAAGTCGACTTATGTAATATCAGAAGTGGCCACAGGGAGTGAGGTAGGATCGCTAATGTTTAAATTACACACAAGGTAAAACGAATATAAATGCAGATATTTCCATTGGTGAGTGAGGACGATGAACTGAACTACATTATATTAGTATTTATGTCATTTGCAGACTAAAAATTATAGCTAATACAGTGGCAAGGGCATGCCCTTAGTACATATCTTCCCCTGAGTAGCATGTCGTGTTGAAGTGTGGACACAGGGACACTAAACTTTTAATCTATACTGACAGGTGTAATGTGCTTAGTGGTGCAGTTACGACCACGGAGAAAGCATCAGATCGTAATGTTTTTGATGTGTTTGTGCGAACATTGTTCGATGCAGAGGAAAATAACCAACACATTGGTGTGTGTACATATTGAGGTACCACATATAAAAATATCCCCTTACACCCTGTGTGAATGATCTAGTAGATGAAACTGGACGCACCAGAAGACTGTTCACAGATAGCGCGGTTGCCTATAACAAGGTAGAGACGCCGGAAGACGGCAGTGAATTGCAGAAGACCTGCTGAGAAGCAATGATTTGTACAGACATTGGCAGCTGTCACTGAACTGAAACAAATATAACGTATTGGGCATAAATAGGCTAAGAAATCCAATAACTCACGACTTCGCTAATAGCGACAAGTCGCTGCAAACTGTAAAGGCGGAATAATACCTGATGGTAAACATCTGGAGCGATCTGAAGTAGAATCACCATATAAATTAAATCTGGAAGAAAATAAAATACCAGGGTGGGCTTCATTGGCAGACTCTTACGAAATCTTAGAGTAATTCATCCAGGAAAGAAGCAATGCACAAAACTTTTTTTCGAACGTTTCTTGAATATTGCTCGTCACATTTGAACGCATACGAGGCTGTATTAATAAAAGAGGTAAAGAAGACCCAACGAAGAACAGCACGTTTTCTCATGGGATCGCCTCTAGTTACAGAAATGCTATATAAACTGCACTGGCAGACATGTCAAGAAAGGCGTTGACAGTCACCAAGAGATTTACTATTACAATTTTGAGAGCATAAGTTCTGGGACGAGTCGCGTAACATACTTTTTCCTCCTACATACGTCTCGTGCAATGATCATAATGAGAAAATGCCACAAGTTAGAGTTAATAAATAGGTGTACCGGCAGCCATACTTCTGTTACCACTTTCGCAAGCGGTACATCGAAGGGGGAAAAAATAAGGGTACCAGAAGTACCCTCTGCTACACACCTTCAGGTGGCTTGGGGAGAACAAACGTACAAGGGGCGTTCAATGAGAAGTGTTATGCTTTTTTCCTGAAAGTTGATTGGTTTTATTCAGGGTTGCAACACACCATAATACTGCCCACTCTTTTGACTACAAAACCCTGTTTTTGAACGTAATCTCAACGCAGTGTGACGGCCTTATACCACCTTCCTGGGATGACCTGTATGCCCGTATGGTACCACTCTAATGGTCAACGTCGGTGCCATTGTTTCGCTGCATCAGTAACCTCCCCATTATCCACGCACTGCTTCCCGTAGAGTGCATCCTTCATTGGGACAAACTGATGGAAGTTGGAAGGTGCGGGTCCAGGCTGTAGGTGGATGAGAAAGAACAGTCCAATGAAGTTTCCTCTCCTGCGCGCAGGCTTGTGTTAGCCGTGGACAAGGAGAAGTTCTTTTCCATTTTTTGGTTCATGGTCACAGAAGACTCTCGTTATGACTTTATCGGGCGAGGATCCGACTTTGAACTTTTTCTTCGGAGGAGAGGTGGTGTGACACCACTCCATGGATTTACATTTGGTTTCCGGTTCGAACTGATGAACCCATTTTTCATCTCCTGTGACTATTGTCACGAACAGCATCGTAATGCGCAAGCAGTTCCGCACAGACAGCCCTTCATTTCTCTTTATAATCTTCTGTTAGGCGACGAGAAACCCAGCGGGCAGACTGCTTTGAGTACCACAACTGGTGGACGAATCTGTCAGCACTACCAACAGAGACGTCCAGTTGAGCAGTGAGGTATTTGATCCGCCGATCACCTCTACTGAGAGTGTTTACACGCTCCAACACTTGAGGAATCACAGCTGTGTTCAACAGGCCGACACGCAGGAGATTGGACAGGTTTGCCCGAGTTTGTTGCGATGATGATAGGCATCTCCACCAAGGAATCACAGAATTTTTGCTTACTGCCGGGTCTCCATAGACATTCTGCAATCGCCTATGAATATTTGCGATGCCCTGGTTTTCCGCCAGAAGAAACTCAGTGACATCTCTCTGCTTAGAATGCACCTCCGTTACAGACGCCATTTTGAACGCTACATATTGCACCCCGACCTATGTGAACTTCATGAAGTTAAAGGGGCTGAAGAAGGAATATTCCACGAGATTCCACAACAAATTCCGCATTTCTAAAAACCAGGATGTGCTGAGAAAAAATACGTGTTGCATTATTTCTTGAACGCCCCTGGTATCGTAGTCACTTAAGACTTTGATTAACTAAGATGAGAATGACTTGTTGGTTTTATGACAAAGTCGTAACGATAATTAGTCGGATCGCATCTCGAATATTGAAGCTGGTGACAGGGCTCGAACTACGTACAACAGCATCCTAACGACACTTATTATGTAAATTGAAGATGGAGGAAAGGGGGTAGGGAGGAAAGGAAAAGAATGAGTGATATAAGCTGTATCATGACTTACAATTAGTGTGGAATCAGTGGCGCCAAGTGAAAATGTGAGGCGGAACTGGACTCGAACCCAGGATCGTCTGCTTAATAAACAGTTGCGTAAACTGCTGCGCCATCTGGACCCAGCGTTTATAGCACATGCGTGGATCGTCTTGGCATGCTCTGTGGCCGACTCATATTCCCACATAGCGCCACCTACCCGCACTCCTCTTCCATATCCATGATCGCTAATTTTAGATTCGCATTGGAGATTGAACGTATATGCGTCATTTTGTTGCATACAAGTTCCTAATAAGAAACGAATTATCTAGTGTCGCATGAGTGCTTTTGAAATTTACTTTTTGAATCTCTGTGTGTTTATGTAGTTTATTAGACCCAGTTTCTGCGTTTTCGTCAGCGCCTATAGTAGAGTTCAGTAGCGTGTGTTGATAGTACTTTGTTTAAGAGTGTAGCGTAGTTTTCCACAGTATTGAGTATGGATAGGAGTTGGTAAAACATCGCTCTCAGCTCCAGGCTGTGATGGCTACGGTTACTCAGACTGAGGCTGCAGTGGGTGGGCATCACGGTTGTGGGCCGGCTGTGGGGATCCAGCGGACACCCAGAGCTACTCACGAGTCCGCCGATCGGCCCGCACCGGTGACCAGCCCAGTTAGTGCTAACACTGAGATTGACGCCTCACCTGTGGTCTAGTGGGAGGTCGCCTCGGGGCGTGGCAGGCGGGGAGACTTCCCACGGGGCCGAATAAAAGGCCTCCTTGGTCTGTCTGTCAATCAGGTTACAGGTGCTTTCTGAGGCTGACTCTGTGCCTCAGCCAAATGCAGTCGCTTGTCCCTTTTTCAGAGGCAACTTCTCAGCCTACAAGAGCCGGGAATCACAGAGGCTGGGACTATTGGTAGATGGGAGCTCCAGTGTTCAGGCGCATTAGGGGCATGGCTGCCAAGGAGAGGAAGAAAGCTCGTGTGCACTCTGTGTGCATACTGGGTGGAATCATTCCAGATGTGGAACGAATCTTTCAGCGTGCCTTGAAGAGCAGAGACTGTAGCTAACTGCAGGTGGTGGCTCACGTAGGTACCAATGATGTGTGTCACTTTGGATGTAAAGAGATGGTCTCTGGTTTTGAGCGGGTGTCAGAAGTGGTAAAGACTGCCGATCTAGTTTGCGGATGAGAGCAGAGATTGTAGACTTCTGGTACGGAGCTAAGTGGAGGATCTGAATCTGAGCCTCAGACGTTTCTGCAACCATGTAGGCTGCAGATTCCTCGAATTTCGCCATAGGGTGGTTGGGTTTCGGGTTCCGCTAAATAAGGCAGGAGTCCACTACACGCAGGAGGCGGCTACGCAGGTAACAGGGGCTGTGTGGCGTGGACTGGGCGGTCTTTTAGGTTACAGAATCTTGGGGGAAAAGACCTTCGGTCTCAAAGGGTGTAAGTCGACCACAGGAAGAACGAAGATCTAGAAACTATCGGTATAACGGTCGTAAATTGTCCTAATAGTGTTAGGAAAGTACCTGAGCTCCCGGCGATAATAGAAAGCACTGCTCCTGAAATCGTTTTAGGCACTGAAAGCTGGCTAAGGCCAAAACATTTGTGAAGGACCTGACGGTGTTCAGAAATGATAGGCTAAACGTTATTGCTGGTGGCGTCTTTGTTGCTGTTAGAAGTAGTTTATCTTGTACCGAAATTCAAGTAGATAATTCCTGTGAGTTTGTGTGGTAGAGATCATTCTTGGCAACCGCAATAAAATAATAACTGTATCCTTATACCGACCTCCCAACACACGTGATACAATTGCGGAAAGGTTAAAAAAAAACTTGAGTCTAATTTCAAACACGTACACGACTCATACGATTATAGGTGGCAGTGACATCAGTTTACCCCCGATATGTTGGTCAAAATACCTCTTTAAATCTGGAGGTATACATAAAAACCGCGCCTAGTGGCCACGCGGTTATAGGCGCCATGTCACGGTTACGCGGCTCCCGCCGTCGGAGGTCCGAGTCCTCCCTCAGGCATAGGTGTGTGTGTTGTCCTTAGCGTAAGTCAGTTTAAGTTAGATTAAGCAGCGTGTAAGCCTACGGATGGATAACCACAGCAGTTTGGTAATACAAGAACTTACCACAAATTTCCAAATTTTCCTCTCAAGAAATAATCCTGAGGCAATAACGTGAATCAAAACGGATACAGGAAATAGTGCTCAAAGGGTATTCGTACCAAGACAACACCGTAACTCCCAAATTTTCCAAAAATAAACGAAAATATACCTATTAAAGAAAGCAGATAAACATTCGCTTGACGCCTTCTTGAAAGACAGTCTCCACACCTTCGAAATTAGCAATGTAAATGTAGACCAGATTTTGTTTCAATTCAGAGAAATAACATCTACAGCAACTTACAGATTTATATAATATAAATAAATAAACGACAGAGTTGATCCCCCTTGGTACACTTAAAGCCTCAGAACACTGTTGCAGGAACTACGAAAAAGGCAAGCCAAATTTAAATGAACGCATAATCCCCAAGATTGGAGATCTTTTACAGATTCTTGAAATTTAGCGCGGACTTCAATGAGAGATGCTTATAATATTTCCGTTACGAAACATTGTCTTGAAATCTGGCAAAAAATCCAAAGAGATTGCGGTAGTATGCTAGCGGCAAGACACAATCAATGCCTTTTCGGAGCGATAGCAGGGTAAATATTATTGATAACAATGCTTCTAAAGCAGAGTTACTAAACACAGCCTTCCGGAATACCTTTGCCAAAGAAGACGAAGTAAACATTCCACGCTTAGAATCAAGAACATCTGCCAGCATGAGTAACTTAGAAGTAGATAACTTCGGAGTAGTGAATCAACTAAAATCACTTAATATAAGCAAGTCTTCCGGTACAGACTCTATACCAATTAGACTCCTTTCTGTGTATGCTGATGCAATAGCTCCATACTTAACAATCGTATACAACCGCTCGCTCGACATAAGATGCGTACCAAAGACTGGAAAGCTGCTAAGGTCACACCAATATTCAGGAAAGGTAATAGGTGTAATCCACTAAATTACAGGCCCGTTTAATTAATGTCGATATGCAGCATGAGTTTGGAACGTATATTCTGTTCGAACATTATGAATTATCCCGAAGAGAACGGTCTATTGACACACAGTCAACACTGATTTATAAAACATCGCTCTTGTGAAACACAACGGGCCCTCTACTTACACGAATTGTTGAGTGCTGTTTGCAAGGGATTTCAAAATTGATACCGTATTTCTAGCTCTCCAGAAGGCTTTTGACACTGTACCTCACAAGCGGCTTGTAATGAAATGGCGTGCTTACGGAAGATCGTCTCAGTTATGGGACTGGATTCGTGATTTGCTACCAGAAAAGTTGCAGTTCAAAGTACCAGCAATTGACGGAAAGTCATCGTGTAAAACAGAAGTCATTTCCGGTGTTCCCCTAGGTAGTGTTATAGGCACTCTGCTGTTCGTTATCCATATGAACAATTTGGGAGACAATCTGAGCAGCCGTCTGAAGTTGTTTGCTGATGATGCTGTCGTTTAGCGTCCTGTGAAGTCATCAGAAGATCAAAATAAATCGCAAATGATTTAGTAGAGATACCTGTGTAGCACTAAGATTGGAAATTGACCCTAAATAATGAAAAGTGTGACATCATCCACTTAAGTACAATTGCAAACAACTTAAACTGGAAAAACACATAGAGAATGTTGTGGGGGAGGCGAACCAAAAACTGCGGTCTATTGGCAGAACACTTAGAAGACGCAACAGATCTACTAATGAGACTACCTACACTACGATTGTCCGTCCTCTTTGGAGTACTGCTGCGCTGTGTGGGATCCTTTCAAGATCGGATTAGCAGAGTACATTGAGAAAGTTGAGAGAAGGGCAGCACTTTTTGTATTATCGAGAAATAAGAAAGAGAGTGTCAAGGACAAATACAGAACTTGGGGTGGATGTCATGAAAACAATCGCCTTTCTCTTTGCCGCGGGAACTTCTCACGAAATTTCAATCAGCAACTTTCTCCTCCGAGTGCGAAAATATTTTGTTAACGCCGACCTACATATGGAGAAACGATCATAATAATAAAACAAGGGAAATCAAACTTCGCAGGGAAAGATATTGGTGTTCGTTTCTTTCTCGCGCTGTTCGAGACTCGAATAATAGATAATTATTGTGGAGGTGGTTCGATGGCCCCCTGCCAGACACTTAAATGTGATTTTCAGCGTATCCTTGTAGATGTGGATGGAGACACTGAATGTCGTGGATTCATTGCCCATCGAGGTGAATCAAGTATAAAATGCGTGGTGTCTGTTCCTTGGATCATATCCGAAGGAAGAGACATGCTGAATTCATAGAACTAACGATACTTGCCAAAGTACAGTATGGAGTAATGCGTGTATGTTCAGGTGCAATGGAAACAACATAGATTCCTCACCAACACTCGAAAATTCTAAAACTCTCGGTGAACCACTACCGGACTAAAACGACGCTATTTTACAACAGTAGGAAGAGATTCGATACATAATAGTCTACAAAGAGACAGACGGATGAAACAACCGAACCCTCCTCTAGTCTTACAGTGTCAAGGTTCAAAATCTTCGAAATAAGAGGTTAACCTTACGAAAGACTTCCTTCTACCTGACGATGATTGAAACGTTTCCCCATGATCACGAATAACCTTGCTCAACTGTTTTAGTCACCCTTGTTGTACAAACCCGTCTCCGATCCTTTTACAGACAGTTGTGGATGTTACCTGCCAATCCTGCCATACATGGGACCATGTTAATGAAACGTTACGGCACCTGCCGGAGACACCTTCCATTCGTATATGCAGTAGACTGCATCTCAGGAAACGATGGACAATGTAGACTGCACTCTGAAACTTCGTTTAGGACAGAAAAGTTAATAGCGGTTTTAGAAGCGCTGTTGTATGTTTCGAATAACGTTGATCTGAAGAGTATTGCACTGTCGATATCCCAAATAGTATTGCAAACACTGAAATACCATCCCAAACGGTAGAATACTTGCAAGAGTGGAACAACGAAGCTATCTGTGTATCGTTTACTGGATTGAAATGGCTAAGAAGATAGCGAATGAAGGGTTTACCATCGTCAAAGGAGTACCATAAAAACGAGTAATTAGATTTCGCAATCAAATTCAAGAAAGCGTTGCGAAACAAATGGGGCTGTGAATGAAGAAGTTGTAGCGCTTCTAGAGGAGATAGCTGTAATGAATTAGACCCACACACGAGTGTATAAAAATATGTGTCAGTAACTTTAGGAATCTATTCTCGACATCTGTACATTACAAAAAGTTCGTATGAACCTAGGTCCGAAAATACTTCTTCAGAGAGATGTGAAATTATATTTCTTTTTCCCACAAAAGTGATACTTTTGCCGAAAGATTCATTATTCATGGCACAAAAATTATTCATTTAACAGAGATATTTACATTTACATTCACCGAAACTACTCGAAGTGAAGAACATCTCCTGCTTTCATGTACCCCCATAGCATGCGTTCTACAACGTACCTTACGGTCTGGAAAACGCCTGTATATAGTCAAATCCATACTGGATACTCTCCCTCAGAACATCGACACTGGGTACAAGAATTGAATACACTAAGGATTTAAATTGTCCCCAAACTGAAAAACGCATTGGATTCAAATACGGCGATTAGTATGCCATGCAATGGATCCTCTCGTACGATCCACTTCTTCGCAGATAGGCTATCGAGAAACAGGTAAACTGCCCGTATAAAGTGAGATGGAGCGCGATCATGCATAAGCACCTTCCCTGGGACATGTGTTGAGGTATATCAGGTAAATGAAGCAATTCATATTTAAAGTCCCCTTAGAAAAATTATGAATGTCTTTGCTAGTAAACTTCTACATTATTTGATTTTCAAACAGCTGAGCAAAACTTAACGTACTCAAGCAGTTTTCTCCTCACTTGTTCTGATCATCACTAAACTGACAAACAATATTTTTAGCGCAACGCAATCTGACTTTCAAAAATCCCTACAAAAGAATGGCACTGACTAACAATAACCTATACCTTTCATAAATCACTTACCTCACAAAACCCTTCATTACTCGAACTACTGCAATACAGCGAGCGCCAATACTGCCAGATAAATAAAAAAAAAATTACTACATATCAATTCATGACATCCATCTTTACAAATTTCCTTTTTCTGGTGGACACACGTGCAAATCGTCCTCTCAAAACTGGCATCTCTCTCTCCACATCCACCACTGTGGCGGCTCACCTACAACTACCCAACGCTACGCGTTGTTCACATCCAACTGCCCAACACTACACAAGCGAATATTTCAACAATGAGTCCAACCAGCCACAGACTGCACACAGCGCAGTCAGTGATTTTAATACAGCGAGTTACGTGCCGTTACCAACGTAAACACCTAAACAGCCTACTTACAATATCTCCGGAACGTTTTCTCACCATGACAGAAGGAAGCGGAGTCCAATGAGACGGTCGTGAATGATTTCACACCCTACAGATTGAAGCTGAACATCAGTTGATGTCTACCTCGTCGCATTTCATGGAAATTTTCACAAGCCCAGACGTGATTAGTACCAGAACTAAAGCTCCAGTAGCACGAAATGGCAGTGTCATCAGTGAAGAAGATATATGAGAAGAACTTCAGAAACATGGCACGCTGACAGAATGTCATTTTTCGCTGAAACCCTGCCTTGTCTAATTCTTATAACGGTTGAAGGTGATACGGATAAAGCATATTTTGACGTAGTATGTTCCAAATCCTGATGTGATTAACGCCTTCCCTTGTCGCGATTCTCCTGACACTAGCTGACTGAGTTTCATCCACAGTGCGGAGGAAGCGCGCTTAGAACTCAGGCGTTCGTATATCGCCTGGTTTCCCTCCATCTGTGTTCCCGTCTGCTAGGATATGTGGTGCATATCCGTTATATCATCGACTGAATGCGACCTTGTAATGTGATTTGGTACAAGTTACTCCTGAACAGAAAAAACGACACTCAAACAAAACAAAACAAATGCCATAACCAACTCTAAACAAAGAAGTGAGTAAGAATGCACATTCTGAGGCAAGTGACACAACCAGGAAGTACTACAGGGACTTCCTTTCATGCATCCCAACGAAAGGTTTCCAGACCAATTTGGTATAAGCTGTTAGTAATGTGTTGATGTCAGGAATAAACACCTAAATTTTCTGTCATAAGTTTCTACGTCCTATGTTGTTGTTGTTGTTATGGTCTTCAGTCCTGAGACTGGTTTGATGCAGCTCTCCATGCTACTCTATCATGTGCAAGCTTCTTCATCTCCCCCTACTGCAACCTACATCCTTCTGAATCTGCTTAGTGTATTCATCTCTTGGTCTCCCCCTACGATTTTTACCCTCCACGCTGCCCTCCAATACTAAATTGGTGATCCCTTGATGCCTCAGAACATGTCCTACCAACCGATCCCTTCTTCTGGTCAAGTTGTGCCACAAACTTCTCTTCTCCCCAATCGTATTCAATACTTCCTCATTAGTTATGTGATCTACCCATCTAATCTTCAGCATTCTTCTGTAGCACCACATTTCGAAAGCTTCTATTCTCTTCTTGTCCAAACTATTTACCGTCCATGTTTCACTTTCATACATGGCTACACTCCATACAAATACTTTCAGAAATGACTTCCTGACACTTAAATCTATACTCGATGTTAACAAATTTCTCTTCTTCAGAAACGCTTTCCTTGCCATTGCCAGTCTACATTTTATATCCTCTCTACTTCGACCAGCATCAGTTATTTTGCTCCCCAAATAGCAAAACTCCTTTACTACTTTAAGTGTCTCATTTCCTAATCTAATACCCTCAACATCACCCGACTTAATTCGACTACATTCCATTATCCTCGTTTTGCTTTTGTTGATGTTCATCTTATATCCTCCCTTCAAGACACCATCCATTCCATTCAACTGCTCTTCCAAGTCCTTTGCTGTCTCTGACAGAATTACAATGTCATCGGCGAACCTCAACGTTTTTAATTCTTCTCCATGGACTTTAATACCTACTCCGAATTTTTCTTTTGTTTCCTTTACTGCTTGCTAAATATACGGATTGAATAACATCGGGGAGAGGCTACAACCCTGTCTTACTCCCTTCTTAACCACTGCTTCCCTTTCATGTCCCTCGACTCTTATAACTGCCATCTGGTTTCTGTACAAATTGTAAATTGCCTTTCGCTCCCTGTATTTTACCCCTGCCACCTTTAGAATTTGAAAGAGAGTATTCCAGTCAACATTGTCAAAAGCTTTCTCTAAGTCTACAAATGCTAGAAACGTAGGTTTGCCTTTCCTTAATCTTTCTTCTAAGATAAGTCGTAAGGTCAGTATTGCCTCACGTGTTCCAACATTTCTGCGGAATCCAAACTGATCTTCCCCGAGGTCGGCTTCTACCAGTTTTTCCATTCATCTGTAAAGAATTCGTGTTAGTATTTTGCAGCTGTGGCTTATTAAACTGATTGTTCGGTGTCCTATGTACATGCATTAAATGAATCATACCAGGTATATTTTACGGAACAATGGTGCGCATTAATTACAGTCATTGGCCTCTGAAGAAGGTATATAGCGAATTGGATGAGTGGACTAGTCATATTGTATGTGCATAGAGCAAGAGGACATTTAACAACACCGTGATCGCCTGCGAGCGACGAAAACACGCAGCCTCGTGGTTCAGCTTCTGAACTGAGGACACAGGAGACCTCACAGCGTAGCAGCGGTTCCGTCTACCGACGATGTCAGGGTTTCTACCAACCATCGGACTCCCTTACACCAGAGGGCTGAAGATACAACTTAAAAAAACTCTCATCACCTACTTATAAGAATGGCTGTCTTAAGAATTCCTGCCTACTTGGGAGTATATACGTGGGAAACGTATTATGAATTCATGCTATAAACAATAGTGGTATTTTTGTGACTTGTGAGATTCCAGTGTCACAAAAAGCATAGTAATAATAACAAAAATAAAGTGACATTGTTATTGGTGCGTTATTACAAAGAGAAGAAGCAAATATACTCTCTAAGATAAAAAATAAAATGAAATAAAATAAAATCAAGATCCTAATAGGACGGACTTCGGTAGCTTTGAAGCACCTGTATAGGCAAATTAATGTTATAGTTTCAGAAAAAGTGGATGATTTATTCCAGTGTAAGAGCTTCACAAACTGAACAAGTCAGTGACGCATTGATCCATCTCTGGCCCTGATGCAAGCACTCATTCGGTTTGGCAACAGAAAATTGGAAATTGGTGATAAGCTCCTAAGGGACCAAACTGCCGAGGTCATCGGTTCCTAGTCTTAAGCACTACTTATCTAACTTAAACTAAATTAGGGTAGGGACAATACGAACACCCATGCCCGATATAGGTCTGGAACCTCCGACGGGGGAGCCACGCGTTCCGTGAGAAGTCGGCTAGACCGCGCGGCTACCCCCGTGGCTTCGGCGACAGAGTCGTGGGGTGCACTCCTAAGGGATGTCGTGCCAACGTCTGTATAATTCCGAGGTGGTTGGTGGGCTGTACACATAATGTTCCAAACGCTCTCAATTGGGGACATATCTGGGGTCGTTTCTCTCCAAGGTAAGGTTTGGCAAACAAGCAGTGGATATCTCGCCGTGTCCTGGTGGGATTCTCTTGCTGAAATGTCAACCCGGGACGGCTGGCGATGAATGGCAACAAAACGTGTCGTAGAATGTCGTTGACGTATCGCTGTATTGTAAGGGTGCCGTGGATGACAACCAAAGGAGTCGTGCTACGAAAAGAAATGGCATCTGAAACCATGACTTTTTTGCTGTCTCGCCGTATAGCTGGCGACAGTCAGGTTGGACCCTGTCGCCGTCCGGAGCGCTGCCAAACATGTCTTGCCTGGTCTTAGGGCTCAGATCCCGGCGGGACTCATCACTGAAATCAATTCTCCTCCAGTCAGATTCCAGGTGAAGACGTGACTAGGGACGCTTCGGACAGCGGTGGGATACGAACCTGACTGAAATTGTAATTACAAGGCACATTTACCGATTTCTGTCCAGTTCGACTAATTAGTTGGTGGTGTGTGGTTTTTTTTTCTTAGAGCCTACTTATTTGTAACTAGCTGAGCGCCCGCAGAGGATTTTTTGTTTTTATTTCATCGAATTGTTATATAGGTCACAAATTACAGTACCTTCTAAGCTTTTCACGTTAATGAAGCCCACACAAGCATGGTGTCTTCCTGATGTACTTCTCACCAAAAGCAATTCTGGTAGCTGGAGCCCAAAATTGATGAAAATCATGCCTTTTATGTTCCTGTGGAGATATTTCTATAACATTTTCATTCTTTATAACTTGAGCTTTAAAATTTCTTTAATGTTACGAAACATTTTCTTGAAAATTTTCGTCACCTATTGCACTCCCTTAGGGTCTAAATTTATAGGAACAATGAAACACGAAATTCTTATTTATTTCTAATCGAGAAGTCAGATACCACTTGTCATAGATGTAGCCTTAACAATCTCTTATTAGTTCGTTACTAATTATTTATTTTCATAAAAACTTAATCCTCCTGTTTTACTCCCATAGTGGTTGAATTTCCAAATATGCTGAAACACGTATTTTTTTTTAATTTTCTGACCTGGAAACCAAATACTAGTTTACGTAGTTCTAGCTTAAATATTCCCTTATTATTGACATATTTTTTCCAAAAGCCTTTCATCCCCTGTTTCACCCTCTTAGGACAGCAATTTCGGATAATCACTTCTTAAACGATGCCTACAGTATGAGATCCACACCTTACCCAAACTTCCAGTTTGGACTGGACAATGATGAGTCAGTGACTCAGACTGAACATATTTCACCCATTTAGGAGTTGAACTTCCAAAAAGAGTGAAACACGTATTTTTCCATCTGTAGCTTACAAGCCGAAGACCAATTTCCAGAGATGTAATTTTAAAAATGCTTTCGAATTAAATAGTTCCATAAAACGTTTCACCCCCTTAGGGGTTGAATTTCCAGAAATAGTAACGCGCGTGTGTTTCATTTCTAGCAGAAAAGCCTAGCCTAACAAGTTTTCATCGATTTAGCTGCAAAAATGCTTGCGTAGTGAAATATTTACATCCAAACTTCCATCTTTCGTTTTACCTCTATAGGGGTTGAACTTCCAAAATCAGTAAAACATGTATGTTTTTATTTCTATCTGAGAAGCAAAATTTACATTTTCACAGATTTGGCTGTAAAAATGCTTTCATAACAACATATTTTCCTAAAGAATCTCAGTCTCTGTTTCAACCCCTTATGGGTTCAGTTTCCCAAAACACTGAAACATGTATTTTTTTTTATTTGCAACCGAGAAATCAAATACCAGTGTTCATAGATGTAGCTTTAAAAATTCTTTAGAAGTTCTTGAATAACGATACGTATTAGCAAGAAAGGTTCCAGCCACTAATTTACCCCTCATAGGGTTAAATTTCCAAATATATTGAAAAGCGTAATTCTTTATTTCTGGCCGAGAAAACAATTTTCGTTGGTTTAATTTTTATAGTTCTCAAAAACCAAAACAAAAAAAGCCTTTATCCCCTATTTCACCCCCTTAGGGTTGGAATTTCGATGTATCCCTTCTTAAATGACGCCTGCAGTATAAGACCCGCACCATCTCCAAAGTTGAAGTTTTTATGTTTAGCAGTTGGGACTGGGCGATGACGAGTCAGCCACCCGTCAACTGAATCAGCTTCGATTCGTTCTGTTCACAGTCCATTGTAATCTGCAGATAATCTCAGTGGTGGGGTTCCTGCAGACGTGTATTTAGACACTCATCAACTGATTCTGCATGTACGGAGGAGACACACGGTATAGATAAATTTGAAGTTCACAGCGACGTCCATGGTGGGACTCGAACACATGTTGTCTGTTTGAGAAGACGGTGGTGCTAGCCAGAGAATACGTAGGCCAATGGATATGCTGCAGGTAGGGCATACACCATTTCAGGTGTAGTCTGTAGTCTGAAGGCAGGGTTGCAACACATGGAGTCTTTCTTCCACCAAAATGGATACATCAGCCGACAGATTCGGACGTCCCTACAACGCAAGAACCGAAGAAAACCACGGAAGACGAAACCCGGAACTAGAAGACAATAAGAAGGCCGCCATCATACCGTTTCCTGGAAATATGTCGTCCAAAATCGGCAGACTACAGCGAAAACACGAAACAACACCAGTGTTCCGCCCTCTAGCCAAACCACGAGCCCTATTAGGGTCGTACAAAGATGGTCTGCGTCTCTAAAAAACCGGGGATGTACAAAGTCCCGAGTGAATGAGGGAAAGCCTATATTAGTGAAACAATCCTTGCAACTGAAGATCGCTGCAAAGACCACGAGTGCTGCACACGTTTACTGCAGCCCAACATGTAGGGAATAGCAGAGCACTGCATTGAGAATGGATAGTCAATGAATTATCAGCACACGAAAGTGCTTGCCAACACGAACAAAGTTTGTGACTCCATTTGAAAAGAAGCTATTGGAATGTGTGTGACGGGACACGGGTTTCCAATTGAGTAAGGCATGGTAGCCGGTCCTTCCTTCCCCTGCCCACCCCCGAACACCCGCAGCAGCCGCTTGCCCCCGTCACCGACACGGCGCAGAGCCAGCGAGACCAGAACACTGAACTTGCGGGAATATACTTTGTGAGATCACCGCAGACCCCTCATTCCCTCAGTACCGCATGATGGAAGCGGAACGGTTGTTCGCCGAAACATCGTGGAATTTCGACGATTGCATCCGCTGGTACACTCGAGAACCGTGGAAGCATCACATAGGCCAGGAAGACCTCTGATCGCATATTCAACCAACAAATAATTCTGGTTTTGTGTGTATGTCCTGCACGTTAAATTGTCTAATTTTACTTGACAAATTCGATTATTTTCCAGTTGTATACCTGTTGTACATTCTACTTTCATGTACCAGAAACTGAAAGATGGTAATTTACGTACAAGTATATGAAACCATACCACAGATATAAAATGATCTTATAAATAACAAAAAACAGATAATGTATGATCTTTGATCTGTCAGTTACGTGTTTGCACTTTATGATAGTATGTCAGCCCTGATCAAGAATTGTCACTGCCTACGATATGACAGCAGTAACATACATGACAACATGTATGTTGTGTGGTAGGACAAATTTCATATCCGATCGCAGCACCTGACACACACACACACACACACACACACACACACACACACACATTTCCACATATGTCGCTGCTATAGATGTACATAATGTAAGCAGACTTCTGTTCCTGCTACTATATATACAATTGTCATTTTGTAGATATCGATGTGCAAATAGTTGTTGCCGATGAAGAGTTATAAACTTAGAACCGTCTTAGGCAAATAAACATGTTGTGTGGGAGACATCCTTTAATAAATCAGTGACTCCCTTTATAGAGCACCGTGGTAGTTCTGAAACTCTGTAGCTTGTGCGTAATCGGTGTCTGGCGGCCTTGTGAATTTAAACTGCTAACGTAAGCCATGGCAGTGAAGTGGTATGTATGTCTCAGCTGTGTCTGGAATCAGCGCCATAAGACAAATCGAAATGGAGCAGAGAGAATGGTAGAAAGCGGATGTCTGTTTGGACATGATCGTGACCGCACCGTGAATGAACCTGGCCGACATTTTAGTGCATCGACACACGTTTTCTAGCGTGAACAAAAATGGTGCACCTGTTGTGTCTAGACAAGACAGCCTAGACACAATGAGAGGAAGCCGAAAGGCACGCGCTTAAACTCACGCAGGCTGGCGTGAGGTCTGAAACAGGATACGTAATGAATGCTATAAAGAAAAGTACGTAGCTTCTGGAATACTTAACTTTAATCCACATTTGTAGAACATCGCTCTTGATGATACATTAATAGAATCTCAATATCAATTGAATACGGCGCCTTGCTAGGTCGTAGCAAATGTAGCTGAAGGCTATGCTAACTATCGTCTCGGCAAATGAGAGCGTAGTTGTCAGTGAACCATGGCTAGCAACGTCGGCTGTACAACTGGGGCGAGTGCTAGTACGTCTCTCTAGACCTGCCGTGTGGTGGCGCTCGGTCTGGAATTACTGACAGGGGCGACACGCGGGTCCGTCGTATACTAGCGGACCGCGGCCGATTTAAATGCTACCACCTAGCAAGTGTGGTGTCTCGCGGTGACACCACAGCACCATCCACAGCCATGGTGACGAATATCACATCTTGTCAGTGACAATCGACTTGAAACATAGCAGGAACGGCAGTTGTCGATGAATGTAGATCCATCTCAAGCAGTTTTACTATGAAGGGAAGTGCATGCAATGGGAATATGGAGTCCGGTACTTCGCAAAGGCATTGATTGTAGCATCACACAGAGCCGCACGTCTTCAGTGTGACAAACACTGCTGATGACTGAGTGGTCCAGCGAATCAGGATGCGCTAGGGATCCAAGTACTCACTTGGATCCCTGCGCCACCAAATTGAGGGAGCAAATTGTAAATTGTTTTGTTGTTGTTAAGTAACGAGCATTAATGTCACATATTTTTAGTCAAATTTATGTGTGTTATTGAAACTTAACAGTGTCTTTAAGTGCATTTTGTTGTTTACAGTAAAACTAAAATTTCTTATTGTTTTGAACCAGTTCATTGTTTTTTAAACTGAAAGGGAATTGCTTAAAACATCAAAAGTTAAAAGTTCATTGAAAAATGAATTACCAATGTGAAGATTCATCTGAGCCAGGTTAATAACCTTCCTAGATATTTGTTTATTTGCTGACTAAACAATATTCAAAAAGCTCTTCGGCTAGTCTAGTTTGAATTTCTTAGATGCTGCTTTATTTGGAGGCGGACATGACAGTGATGCAGATCCCAATTTTGTTCTCAGGAGTGATGATGAAACTACAAGTGAAAGCGATGAAAGTGTTACCCCGATATTGAGAGGTTAATTTTGTTTTATAGGCCTTTGATATGAAAAATTCATAACGAAAACGTATTTTACTTTACCAGGTTATTTTGGTTTATTCATAGCCTTACTCTAACCTAATGTAACTTCTTGCCTAACTTAATCCAGACTTCGTACTCTAGACGTAACTTACTTTTCTATCCTTCTATTTTCCTTTTTAGGTGGAATACCCAGAAGTTGAAGTGGCTGGGGAATTATCGAGGATTTACGGTTCAAATGGCTCTGAGCACTATGGGACTTAACTACTGAGGTCATCAGTCCCCTAGAACTTAGAACTACTTAAACCTAACTAGCCTAAGGACATCACACACATCCATGCCCGAGGCAGGATTCGAACCTGCGACCGAAGCGGTCACGCGGTTCCAAACTGACGCGCTTAGAACCGCACGGCCACACCGGCCGGCGAGGATTTACGGGACAATGCAGTACCACCACCGACGCAACATGGGAGAAAACGAGTTCGGTAAGCGGGACTCTAGAAACAAGAACAAATCGAGAGGCTACGAAACTCCGGCAAGGCTTATTGTGACCGCAAATCGAAATAGCATGCATCTAAGGAGGTCCATGAGTGCAACGACAACTGTCGTTTTAAGTGCATTGGAAATATTCCACAAGAGCGCAGGCAAGTCATATTTGAGAATATGTTGGAACCTGCCAAAAGGCGAAAAGAATTCGCAGTAAGTGGAAAAGACATATCAGTTACGTACAACCTTTATGGTTACAAAGTCTGCAGAGATTTTTTTGAGAACCCCTGATGTATCAAAGAAAAAGAGCAAGAAATATTATTCTAAAAAAGAGAGAAAACCCATCAGGTGTGGCTCTGCTGCGAGACAAAAGAGGTAAAATGGAACCTGAAAACAAAATTTCAGCAGAAAGAGTGGCATTTATTAAAGAACACATTAGAAGTACTCAAGTCACTACAACGGAGCAAAAGCTGTCAACAAAACGTTCCTTAATCCAGACTTTAACCTAACAATTACGTTCAAGCTGTACAAAGAGTCATGTGCGGAAAGACGAAGCGTGCCTGAAAAAGAAAGCTTCTATAGAAACATTTTCAACACAAATTCTAATTGGGGTTTTCATAGGCCCCACACAGATACCTGTGTCACTTGCGACAAGAACAAAAAAAAATTTTTCATGGCACGGAAGAAGAAAAAAGTTGGCAGAGAACCAAAAAGAGTTACACTTGAGAAAGGGTGAAGCTATAAATAATTAAAAGAAAAAAGCTCCAAAAAAGGCAAGAGATACAGCATCAACCTATGTTAACCTTCAAAGAATGATGCCTATGCCTGCAGTTAAAAGCTTATTATATGCGACAACTGTGAACGTATAACTTAAATCTCTATAATTTCAAAGACTGTACTGGAAACACGTACGTGTGGCATGAGGGGACAGCCAACAGGGGGTGTAAGGAAATAATGAATTGCCACCTAAAATACATTAAGACCCTCTCTAGCTACATCAAACACATTGAGGCATTTGCAAACAAATGTGGAGGACAGAACAAGTGCCATTTGACGTCAAAATTTTTATTGTTCGTAGTGAGAGACACAAGCATTGAGACAGTCACCCAGCATTACTTTGTACAGGTATCTCTCCACTCGTATAATGAATGTGACCGATACTTTGGGCAAATTGAGATCAAAAAGAAAAGAACAACACGGACATGTACGTTCCGGAGGACTGGGTGAACCTAGTAGCATCAGCAGATTGAAGTTTATTGTAACTAAAATGAGAGATGAAATCTTCGATGGTATTGATACAATGAACAATGTTTTCCCAAAAAGGTAAAATGCAACGGAAAAATGCTAATTCTTAAATTTAAGAAGAGTACCAGAGGCATCCTACACTGTAAGTATTCGGCAGGATACCTAGAGCCACACAGTCAACTTAGCCTAAAACAAAAAACCACTGGAAAACTACCTGCAAAGCTCCCAACTGTACAGTCAACAACAACAAAGCCTAAACTAAAACCACAAAAAGTAAAAGACCTGACTGAGCTGCTCCAGTTTGTACCATCCATCCATCGTCACTTTTATTTGGAGTTAAAAAATGTAGCCGCTCGGCCTCAAGCCCAAGCAGCAAGTAGGCGTGACGAAGAGGCAGAACTAAGTGACGGGGATAAAGAAGATAAAGCTCTGTACATAGTTTACGGAACTGACGAGGATGAACGAAAATGAAAATTTGTATTTGGTTCCACCTGTTAGATTGTATGTTTCTTGATTGATCTTTATTTTTATTTTGTAATACCAATTTTAGATTTAAAAATAAAGATAAGTGCTTTTCTACTTTCAAAATAATTTCATCATTGACCTACAGTCAGAAGGCAAGGGGTCCAAGTGCAGGTGCACAAGAGATCCAAATGCAGTGTGCAAAACATGGTGAACTTTCAGTATAGAAAAATATGTTTGTATGTAATTGAAATAATGTTTTAATATGCTTTTATTATGAACTATATCCTTGAGATACATGATAATGTGAACAGAACTGCCTAACTCCAAATGTGACCTACTGGAATTTTTTTGAACTTTAACTTCAATTATCTTGACTTTCTTTTTTCTATTTTCACCCCTTGGCTTATAGGCGCCACAATTACAGTTTATGTGTGGGCTGTATCCAACTTAGGACGCTGGGACATCGTAGGGAGGTATGTTCATTAACCAGTGTGCTCGCGTACTGGTCTGAAAAAAGAAACAGTAGCTCTACTTTCTGCCTCCAGGTCAAAATACGGGTTGTAAGCTGTCAGAATGTGAGAAGTTTCTTGTCTTGATGCAAGTAAACTGCTTGTCACTTAGCGACGAGTGTTGATTCCCTTTGAGAAGTTGCTGTTGCTGTAAAGGTTAAGGCGGAACGACAGGATGACAGTCGAAAATATTCGAATTTTTTTTTCATTACTGAATTCAAATGTATATACGTTGAAGAACTATTCGCCAAAATATTATGGGCAAACTCCAAAAAGTAACGATTCCGCGAGCGTTTGAAGCAGAGCGTGAACGTCACGCCTCGGCGTTAGAGAACCGGTTCCGCGCTCACGCTCCCTTCGTTGCGTCCGTGAGATGTTCAGGGCTGATTCTATTGGCGCAAATGTTTACCTGTGTCTCGAACACATGGTAGACTTTCACTTTCCTCGTGTTGGCCCCCTGGTCGACAGTCAGCTGTTCTACGGCTGAGTCAGCTTCAGTCGACGTCTTTCAGAGACTAGTATTTTTGTTGTTCGGCGTAAAGTGAAGATCACTGCATTAACGCACGTCGGAAATGACCTTCGAACCAAAATCGACGATGAAATGCACCGATTCGATGAAGACAGATATCCCAGAGGCGATGCGATCAGTAACGAAAAGGGTTTTGAGGACGAAAATGAGGGCTTATCAGGTCAAAGGGGCAGAAGGCGGCTATCCACTAGCCAGGATGATAGTTGTTACGGACCTGGATGATATCACGTAAGTTTCAAGCTTTGTCCCTTCTTTTATATAAGTTAAATACTTGTCAGACTTTCAACGCGTTTTTCTCAAAACCATGATTTTCGGCATGGTTGTTGTCACTGACGCTACAATTTTCATCCGATTTTAATAACTTTTTGTCTCCCTCGAAGCAAACTTCATTCTCTTCAGTTCATCATAGCCAATTTTTTTATATTGATAGTTAGTATTTTTCTCGACCAAAAAAGGGTTCCAAAAGGGCCATTTTTTCAAATATCTATATTTCTCCCCAAAATATTTTTTGCCTATTCCTGCAGTAAGTATCATGGCGATATTTTATTTTCTCATTACACGAAACCACCACCGGAATTACAGCGATGGCCGTCAATCTACCTCATTTCAGAATTGTCTCGGAAAAATCCCTGTTACGCAGTGAAGATATTAATATTTTTAAATAAGAAGATACCAATAAAAACTTCAACGTATACTTCATCCATTCCAGAAAATCCCATTTGTCTACTACATTTCAATTCGAAGAAAAAGATCCTGAATTTGAGCAATATTTTCGTCCGTCACCCTGTCTTTCCCCCTTGGGAACGTTTAAGTTTACCGTACGAAACTCAATGGCTATTGAGAAGAATGAGCATACACAGATCGTAAAGTTGTTGTATCAGAACAGCACCAGTATCAGCTCTGTACTGCGGGAACATAGCCGACAAAAATACCTGGAAAGAGGACCATATCAATAATAGGCCTAAGTTAAACGATCAAGAAATATGAAGCAACAGTTGCCCATTCCCATGGCAGCTGTAGATGAAGTAAGATGTACGTGCAGTGAGCGCCACGTGTACATCCGGCTAGCGCTGCAACACCTGTTGCGGTATGATGAAGGCCCCGCTTTGCCGAGTTGATAGTCGTCAGTGCCATCACTTCGAGCCAGAGACAAAGCGGTACGGTATGTGATGGCAGCACGCATCGTCACCTTCTCCTGAAAATTCAAACCTGCACCCTCACTGGGGAAGGTGATCCTCACCTCTGTTTTCGACGACCGAGGTCCGATTCTTACAGAATTTCTCGAGCATGGAAAAACCATTAACAGTGACGTGTACTGTGATACACTCCGTAACCTACGCAAGTCCATCAAGAACAAAAGACCTGTGGTGTTCACGGAGAAAGCGATTCTGCTCCATGATAACGCGCTTCCATACGTTTCCAAGGACACCCGAAGTGTAATGATCAAGTTGAAGTGGAAGCAGCTGGGGGATTCCACCCTAGAGCCAGAACATGTCGTCCTGCGACTTTCATGTGCTTGGTTCGCTAAAGAAACAAAATGGTTCAAATGGCTCTGAGCACTATGCGACTTAACTTCTGAGGTCATCAGTCGCCTAGAACTTAGAACTAGTTACACCTAACTAACCTAAGGACATTACACACATCCATTCCCGAGGCAGGATTCGAACCTGCGACCGTAGCGGTCGCTCGGTTCCAGACTGAAGCGCCTAGAATCGCACGGCCACTCCGGCCGGCAAAGAAACATAGAAGACAAAGTGAAGGACACGGCGGACTACTTTCTCCTGTCGCAGCACAGGAATTCTGGAAAATAGGGATCCTTCGGCTCGTGAAATTGTGTGATGGTTGTGCTCAAGCCTCTGGGTGATTACTTTTGAATATTTACTTCAGTTATAGCCACAGTGTTCTTTCGAATGCTCCGTACACTTACTGAAACTTTCAGAGCTGTTCTATCACTAATACAGGGTTATTACAAATGATTGAAGCGATTTCACAGCTCTACAATAACTTTATTATTTGAGATATTTTCACAATGCTTTGCACACACATACAAAAACTCAAAAAGTGTTTTTAGGCATTCACAAAGGTTCAATATGTGCCCCTATAGTGATTAGGCAGACATCAAGCCGATAATCAAGTTCCTCCCACACTCGGTGCAGCATGTCCCCATCAATGAGTTCGAAAGCATCGTTGATGAGAACTCGCAGTTCTGGCACGTTTCTTGGTAGAGGAGGTTTAAACACTGACTCTTTCACATAACCCCACAGAAAGAAATCGCATGGGGTTAAGTCGGGAGAGCGTGGAGGCCATTACATGAATTGCTGATCATGATCTCCACCACGACCGATCCATTGGTTTTCCAATCTCCTGTTTAAGAAATGCCAAACATCATGATGGAAGTGCGGTGGAGCACCATCCTGTGGTACGTTTAGCTCCCTGCCTGATTTATTCGTCGATTTCCGCGGGCTACGCGTGAAACTTGCCTACACGCGTTCAACCGTTTCTTCACGCACTGCAGGCCGACCCGTTGATTTCCCCTCACAGAGGCGTCCAGAAGCTTTAAACTGCGCATACCATCGCCGAATGTAGTAAGCAGTTGGTGGATCTTTGTTGAACTTCGTCCTCAAGTGTCGTTGCACTGTTATGACTGACTGATGTGAGTGCATTTCAAGCACGACATACGCTTTCTCGGCTCCTGTCGCCATTTTGTCTCACTGCTCTCTCGAGCGCTCTGGCGGCACAAACCTGAAGTGCGGCTTCAGCCGAACAAAACTTTATGAGTTTTTCTACGTATCTGTAATGTGTCGTGACCATATGTCAATGAATGGAGCTACAGTGAATTTATGAAATCGCTTCAATCATTTGTAATAGCCGTGTACGTGTTTTTTTCTGTACGTTTCGTTGCTTTCACGCTGTCGTCTTTCGAAACCCCAGAGGTACTTATTAATAACTTTCTACATTAAGCCACTGACGAGGTCGATTAGGAGTTCAACCAAGGAATTCGGACATATTTAGGAGTAAACGTACCGTCTGCGATACCTTCACGTAAAACTCGCCTGTATTAGAAAAGAGGCAGGAGAAGGCCTGTTCTGGTCTCCTGGACACGTGCAAGGACACACGAGGGCAGTGAGCCGCTGCTCATGTATTCAGAGGCGGTGTCAGTCTCTCAGAGCGGTGAGGGAGGACCCGTGTGGAGTTGTAAAGAATGCGGGAGGAGACTTCGACGAGGTAGAAACTTTGACCCGTTGCCCAAGGCGTGTTCCGATGACGTAATTGGTAACTAGCGAAAGGCACGGATGCGGTCTCAAATCTCCATCCAGTACCAAGTTTTAACTTGTCATAAGGGACACTGCCTATCGAAGGTACCTTCAGTACCGGGCGGGAGGGTTTGCGTGCTCGAGCGAAGTTGCGGGCTATGCCCGCTGTAGTATAGCTACTGGCAGGGTCACCCAAACCGGGCAGGCCTCAACGGAGCAGCCAGACGAAATGTGTTCCATCTAGGGAAGGGGGCGGGGGGGTCTCTATAGGCGTGGTGAAGCCAACGCTCCTAGGGGAGTGAACCCTGATATCAAATCCTGGTCCTGCTAGTTGGGAGTTGGGTCAATGGGCCAGCACCCCATTATCTACAAAAAGCTTCTACAAGTTAGAGAATCTAAAGCGGAGCCTCGGAAATCGAATGGAAACTCTTTACAATTATTGCCAAGGAAAAGGACATTGAGAGTTGGTACGTGGAATGTTCAAAGCCTGACAAATAAACACTTGGAAATAGAGAATGAAATTAGTCGACTGAAGGTTGACATAATTACTGTCAGAAACAAAAAAGAAGGGACAATGGAATGTGAAATTTGTAAATTTCATCCATTTTTTGTCTGGAATTGATAAACATAAACCAGCAAAAGTATACGTTTCCATTCTAATTAACAAAGCTCTGAGCGCTTACATCAAGGACTATGCATTTATATGGTAAATAATTGTCACTATTACCATCAAGTTACATGGCACTGAAACAGTTATAATAGGGGTGTATGCACCAAACGACGATGCGGCACAGGAAACCCAGACCATTTCTACCAGAAATTACACCATCTACTCAACCAAGTCAGAAAGCACCAAGAAGTAATAATAGCAGGAGACTTTAATGCAAGGTTTGGCTCACAAGTAAATGATGCAGTAGCAGGAAGATATGGAGAAAATGCCATTAATAGTTCTGGTGAAAATCTGGTGGAATTCTTTAACCAATACGACCTGAAAATTCTGAACACACACTATTCACGTTAAGATATCCATAGATATACATGGGAGAGACCGTTAATACAGCAGAACTGAATAGTTGACTATATCATTACCAAGCAAAGGCCAAAAATGGTAGTTCAAGAGTGTAGAGTCATACGGGAAGCCAACTGTGGGTCTGATCACTACTTAGTTTTAGCAAAGTTGACATACCCATTCAAGAGGAAACCATCAACAACTGGACAAGTGGCTGACCAGAGCAATCACGAGAAATTAGAGCAGGCAAGGTATAAACTCTCTCTCCTGAAGCAGTTTAGCATCAAGGATTTATTTCAATGTAGATTAGAAAATGAACTAAAAGCGATTCCAGAATATGACAATGTTGAAATAGAATATAAAAACATTAAAAATGCAGTTACAAAAATTTCTCTAGAGGTACTAGGGACTGGGTGTAGGAGTCTAGGTAAACGGGATCTTCCACTGATGTGTGATGACCTGAAGATGTTGATTAGGGAAAAGAAAAATCTCTACAAATACTGGTTATCAACTAAATTACTACAGGACAGGCAAAACTACGAGACAACAAATTACGAATTAAGAAACAGAATTATGTTAGAAAAGAACAAGATGTGGGAAGAGAAATGTATTGAAACTGAAACACTAATAGGTGGATCAGAGAGAACAGAAGTGTGGAGGACAATTACCAGTATGAAGAAAACATCAGTAAAGATAGCAGTAAAAAACCTAATTCGGTTAAAGGAATGGAAAAAGCATAATGCAGACCTTTTAACTGAAGATAGGCAATATTACACGCAACGGAATGAAGAGAAGATGGATGTAACTGACCGTAATATAATCATTACAACAGAGGAGGTGAATTGTGCATTAATTAAAATTAAGAATGGCCGATAACCTGGTCCTGTTGAATTATTGAAGGCTGGAGGAAGATATCTGAAGAAACGAGTAACCTGCCTGATAAACAACTATTGTAAAAGGACTGAAATTCCCTAGGAATGGAAAAAGTCACATATGGGTTCTGTTTTCAAGAAAGGGAATAGAAAAGACACAAACTGCTGTAGAGGCATTAGTGTCAACTGTACAGTGAGCCTCTAATTTGGCGAGACAATGTTTGAAAAAATTAGATTAAATGTTGGGCACCGTGTTGGGGAAGAGCAGAGTGGGTTTAGGCAGAAACTGATCATGTACTGATAACCTATTTATTTTACAACAACTAATGGAGAAATTTAAAGCAGTACGGAAGGAGCTACACATTGCGTTTGTAGATTTGTCAAAAGCTTACGACACAGTCCCTAGCTCAAAGCTGTTGGAAGCTATGAAAGATATAGGTATGGATGATCACCTTTTACAAATTATTATTGAAATGTACAGAGACAATGAGGTTCAGATTAAACGAGGTTCTAAGTTATCATAACCTATTAATGTCACTAAAGGTTTGCGACAAGACTGCAGTATGTCAGCCATCTTATTCAACTTATACGTAGAAGTGGCTCTCCGAAATTGGAAGAACAGCTGCAGAGAAGTGGGAACCACTGGCAACGATGTGCATTTATTTTTATTAAGTTTTGCTGACGATCAAGCTATTATAGCACAATATGATTATGACCTTGAGTTCATGATACGAAGATTATATCAGGAATACAACAGATGGGGACTACAAATGAGTTTAACAGAAACAGAGTATCAGTTTTTAAATAGTGATGCTAAATTTGTAGTACACATCAAGGACAAAGCAGTTATGAGACAGGCAGAGAAATTTAAATATCTCGGGGCACATACTGATAGAAATGGATTGGGACATACAGAAGTAAAATATAGAATAGAGCGAAGCAGAGAAGAGTTATGGTGTATGTATGGGATAAGAATATTTACAACAGCAATAAGCAAAGAGTAGGTAAGATAATGGTTGAATCAGTGCAATGCTATTAATCAGAACTAGTGTTGTTCTGGTCTTCAGTCCAGAGACTAGTTTGATGCAGCTTTCCATGCTACTCTATCCTGTGCAAGCTTCTTCATCTCCCAGTACATACTGCGACTTACATCCTTCTGAATCTGTTTAGTGTAGTCATCTCTTGGTCTCCCTCTACGATTTTTACCCTCCGCGCTGCCCTCCAACACTAAACTGGTGATCCCTTGATGCCTCAGAATATGTCCTATGAACCGATCCCTACTTCTAGTCAAGTTGTCTAAAAAATTTCTCTTCTCCCCTATTCTATTCATTACCTCCTCATTAGTTATGTGATCTACCTATCTAATCTTTAGCATTCTTCTGTAGCACCACATTTCGAAAGCTTCTATTCTCTTTTTGTCTAAACTACTTACCGTGCACGTTTCACTTCCATATATGGCTACACTCCATAGAAATACTTTCAGAAAAGGCTTCCTGACACTTAAATCTATACTCGATGTTAACAAATTTCTCTTATTCAGAAACGCTTTCCTTGTCGTGGCCAGTCTACATTTTATATCCTCTCTACTTCGACCAGCATCAGTTATTTTGCTCTCCAAATAGCAAAACTCATTTACTAATTTAAGCGTCTCATTACCTAATCTAATATCCTCAGTATAACCCGATTTAATTCCACTACATTCCATCTTCCTCGTTTTGCTTTTGTTGATGTTCATCTTATATTCTCTTTCGAAGACACTGTCCATTCCGTTCAGCTGCTCTTGAAGGTCCTTTGCTGTCTCTGACAGAACTACAATGTCATCGGCGAATCTCAAAGTTTTAATTTCTTCTCCATGGATTTTAATTCCTACTACAAATTTTTCTTTTGTTTCCTTTACTGCTTGATCATTATACAGATTGAGCAATATCGTGGATAGGCTAAAACCCTGTATCACTCCCTTCCCAACCACTGCTTCCCTTTCATACCCTCGACTCTCATAACTGCCATTTGGTTTCTGTACAAATTGTAAAAAGCCTTTCGCTCCCTATTTTTTACCCCTGCCATTTTCACAATTTGAAAGAGAGTATTCCAGTCCACATTGTCAAAAGCTTTCTCTAAGTCTACAAATGCTAGAAACGTAGGTTTGCCTTTCCTTAATCTATTTTCTAAATTAAGTCGTAGGGTCAGTATTGCCTCATGTGTTCCAACGTTTCTACGGAATCCAAACTGATCTTCCCCGACGTCGGCTTCTACCAGTTTTTCCATTCTTCTGTAAAGAATTCGTGTTAGTATTTTGCAGCCGTGACTTACTAAACTGATAGTTCGGTAATTTTCACAATTGTCTACCCCAGCTTTCTTTGGGATTGGAATTACTATATTCTTTGTTGAAGTCTGAGGGTATTTCGCCTGTCTCATACATCTTGCTCACCAGATGGCAGAGGTTTGTCAGGGCTGGGGCTCCCAAGGCTATCAGTAGCTCTAATGGAATGTTGTCTACTCCCGGGGCCATGTTTCGAATTAGGTCTTTGAGTGCTGTGTCCAACTCTTCACGCAGTATCATATCTCCCATTTCATTTTCATCTACATCCTCTTCCATTTCCATAATATTGTCCTCAATATCATCGCCCTTGTATAGATCCTCTATATACTCCTTCCACCTTTCTGCTTTCCCTTATTTGCTTAGAACTGGGTTTCCTTCTGCGCTCTTGATATTTATGCAAGTGGTCCCCTTTCTTCAAAGGTCTCTTTAATTTTCCTGTGGGCAGTATCTATCTTACACCTAGTGATATACGCCTCTACATCCTTACATCCTTACGTTTCTCCTCTAGCCATCACTGCTTAGCCATTTTGCACTTCCTGTCGATCTCATTTTTTGACGATTGTATCCCTTTTTGCCTGCTTCATTTACAGCATTTTTGTATTTTCTCCTTTCATCAATTAAATTCACTATCTCTTCTGTTACCCAAGGATTTTTATTAGCTCTCGTCTTTTTACCTACTTGATCCTCTGCTGCTTTCACTATTTCGTCTCTCAAAGCTAACCATTCTTCTTCTGCTGTATTTCTTTCTCCTATTCTTGTCAATCGTTCCCTAATGCTCTCCCTGAAACTCTTTACAACCTCTAGCTCAGTTTATCCAGTTCCATCTCCTTAAATTCCCAGAACTATGGATCTTAAATGCGGATCTCAAAAGAAGAAGAATAGCTGGAAATTGATTATTTGCGTAGCAGTGCCAGAATATCAAGAACTGAAAGGAAAACTAGTGATGAAGTAAGAGCTAGAATGAATGCAAAAGATCCAGTGACAGATACAATTGAAAGAAAGTCATAAAAGTGGTACGGACGTACTATGAGAATGCCAGATGATCGGTGGCCAAAGTACGTTTATGAATGGAAACCGCACGGCAGGCGTAAGAGCGGAAGACCACGACGTTCTTGGACAGACCTCATAAATGGAGATGCGTTGGATAAAGAGTATCGGAGGATAAAAGGAATACAACAAGTTGCAGTTATTAATTAATATTTATATTGATTAATCATAATAATATTAATAACATACACCGGTAAACCAAAGCTTTATGATCGGCCGCTTAACATCGCGTTGGTCCACCCTTTGGGACGAAAGACAGCAGCGGTTCTGTGTTCGATAAGTCCTTGGCACACTTATGTGGAAGATGGGGGAAGTGTGTGTTTAGTGTTTCTTTTTAACCTCCCGTCGACAACGAGGTCATTAGAGACGAAGCACAAGCTCGGGTTAGGGAAGGATGGGGAAGGAAATCGGCCGTGCCCTTTCAAAGGAACCATCCCGGCATTTGCCTGAAACGATTTAGGGAAATCAAGGGAAACCTAAATCAGGATGGCTGGAGACGGGATTGAACCGTCGTCCTCCCGAAAGCGAGTCCAGTGTGATAACCACTGCTTCACCTCGCTCGGTTGAAGATAGGGGAAGACAATAAAACATGAAGGGAAATAATTGATCCGCAACAACATCCACATAGTAAAATGCCCCCAATTACTGTCCCAGGTACCGTAAACGCTCCGGCTAAGACAGTACTGGCCAATGTCTGTGGCGCGGTGTGTGCTTCGAGCAGCCGCAAGCCTGGGTGACAGCATATCCGAATACGACCGTCGAGTTGGTCTTCATCTGAACAGACGATAGGTTTTCTTTGATGAATGGTCCACTCTCTGCCCCCTGCAGATGTGACTGGTGATGTCATTGGACCAACAAGGGGAAAAGTAGGAATCGTAATCTACAGAGCCCCGTGTTCAAAATGTCCACTGTAAGGTGTGCTCTGAAACTCTTTCATTGTACATCACGAGATGTGTCACAGATCGCCGGCTATCCTACTTTACACAGAGGGAGCGACTGCTACCTCCACCGTCTGTGATGAGGTGAGAACAACCAACACCTTATCGTGGTTTCGCCATATTCAGACCTCTTTCCATAGATCCTTACGGCAATAGCATGCGGACAGCTGTCAAGGTTCACCGTTTGCGACCTGCTCGAACACAGGTGCTGGAACACAGTGATCTGCCCTTTCTCAGTTACATCAGCAGATTTTCCCTTTCGCGTCCCATATTGTCGAAGGAACGATTATCCATTCGCCTCTGCTCCGCTTATGTAAGGTGTAGCGGGTAGAAGTGCTGATATTTTTATATGTGGTACCTTAATATGTACACACATCACGGTACCGGCCGTTTATACTCTATGTCGAAAACTCTTACCGCACGCACGTCACATAGGTTCCTGCCTGATGTTTTCTGCGTGGTAGTAATTGCACAACTAAGTGGTCTACGCCTGTCACTGTAGGCTAATAGTTGTGCGTCCAAGCGTCTTCAGCATCTGATCTTCTACCCAATAAGCATTAATGGCTTGCTGTTGCCACATGCACTTGGGGGCACGAAGCAACCGAAAAACATATTGCACCCAATAGCTATAATTATTAGTCTGCAAATGAAGTAAATACTGATGCAGTGTTCTTCAGAACACTGTTATCAGTCATCAATAAAAATTCCTGCACTTCTGCACTTACACCCGTTACACACTGAAGACTTCCCTCACTGGGCCACGTACACGCTACGTCAGGTGGCATCCAGTCTCACGGTGGCGTGTTTTGGCTCGTCAGGGTGAAAATAAGAGAATGGAATATTAGGGCTTCATACTGGACCACGGTATGATCATTAGTGGTGAGTTCACAAGCCTCGACTGGACAAGATAGTTTCAAAATTGGCCATGTTCTTTTCAGCGTAACCATCCCGGTGTTCCCTTTTAATGACTTTTATAAATAGCAGGAAAAGTAAATTTGTGCTGCCAGTAGGGATCTGAACTCATGTTCTCGACAGTACGAGCTCAGTGCCATTACAATCGTGCTGCCTTTCTCAGTGCAAGTGCTCGGTGCTCCAGGAGTGGCCAGTCTGCGGTTGGAGTGCTCACTTCGATACCAGTAAATGCTGTACAGTATCGTAGCAAAGTGGATCGTAAGAATGTCTTTTTAGATTTACCTCTCCTGCCACCTCAGGAAAGCATTCTACGTCATCACCTGGAACTAACCAATAGAAATTGTAAAACTTATTGTAATAGATAACACACATGAGTAAGAAGAAAAGCTGTAAAGGAACAAACAGCCATGTTAAAGATAAGAAACAACAAAAAGAAGGTCGAATTCTTAAAGGTGTTAGAGAAAGATGCAATCTATCCACATCTCTAATCAAAATTTACAAAGAACGCGGAATAAATGAGATATAAGCATGTTGTACGACTATCAGAATAAGTGGAGAGAGAATCTGAATGCTTTCATTTGCTAATGACAGCTGTGACAGCTCCAAAAGAAAGAAACCTCCAAAGTGTCTTACAAGCTATGGAGACACTACAAAGCGATGAGTACAAAATGGAAATTAACTCAAAAACGACAGAAAAATTCATGTGCTTGAAAGAATTAGAAGGACTGAACATGAAAAGTAGAGGTAATAAAATAAGACAAACAACATCTTACAAATATGCGGAACTAAGATGACTGAAGAGGGATGAAGCAAAGGAGACATAAAACAAAGGGTCAGCGAATCAGAAGCAACGCTCACGAATAAAATATTCTGCTAAAACAACACAACTATTCAAGTGAGTGTAGAGTTGGTTAAGAAATGCAATTTGGAGCAAAGCGTTATATGGCTGTGGAACACGGCCAATAGATAGAAATGAAATGAAATCCCTTGACGCATTTGAGGTATAGCACTGGGGACAGGTGTTAATCTGGAGAGATAGAACCAATAACCAGGAAAACAAACAGAGAATTACGACAGGAGGATACTTAAGAGAACAACAGAGCGAAGAAGTCACAATACGTTTGGTCACAGGTCCTTGTAAATTTTTTTCCACAACAGACGATTGACAAATAGAGTGGTGAACAAACTAGACATATTTGTAATAGAAATTCACACTACTAGATAAACTTAAAAATAAGTGATACAGATAAACGAAAATATGAGTCCCATAGATTTTTACCTATACTATTAAGGAAACCGACAATACCTTTATACATGTGAATGACCTTAGAAACCAAAAGAAAAAACGCTGATTGACGGAAGAAGTAACCACACTCTTCAAAGTCTTCTCAAATTACGATCGTTTAATGTCAAATGTGGAACAGGAAAACAAGGTGTGGTCTACATCAGATTGTTATTCATTAGCATACATGCAGGGCCGTCTTAAATGTTTTACAGATCTATAGGAACGAGGCATGATAAACACGGAGTCGTATGATGGTGAAATTCATATATGGGATCAAAGGCGTCCTCGTAAACCACTTTCCTGTAAGAATTTGAGGCCCACGCGTTTTTTTAATAAGGCAGCTTTATAAATGACAAAATAAGTTCAAAAATTAGATAATGAGGAATGAAAATATAGGAGGGAAAGTGGCGTACCTTGAGATCTCCACATTCTACAACATATTAGGTGAGAACACTTACTGTGGTTGGTATTACTATTTTTCAAATACTCCATAGATGAAAATTTTAGCCTATCACGTAATACCAACATGATCCAGTGTCCTCCACGTGTCTAAAATTAATTGTCTTAGACTGAAGCGCCAAAGAAGCAGGTATAGGCATTCGTATTCAAATACAGAGATCCGAAAACATCAAAAATAAGTTTTGCATCACCCCAGTTCTCAGAAATCTTGAAGAAACACGTTGACTGTGGATATTGTATCGCAGACACAATCCCTTTGACTGTTCAGAGATGTCACTAAACGGTCCCAAAGATGTAAACAGCCATGCATGACTAACTACTATTTGGAGGGGGGGTGGGGGTGTCCGACAGCCGATCACTTACAGTCTCATTCCGCCAGGAAGGAGGTACACAGCTCATGTTGTCTGTAATTCACCATTACTAGATGATCAATATTGCGGTTCTATCGCGTCTGCATTGTTACTTTGTGCCAGGAAGGGCTCTCAGTAAGGGAAGTGTCCAGGCGTCTCGGAGTGGACATGGAGGAGATACTGAGAGACAGGAACTATCGATAACATGCCTCGCTCAGGCTGCCCGAGGGCTACTACTGCAGTGGATGACCGCTACCAACGGATTGGAAGAACTGCGACAGCAACGCCACCATGTTGAATAACGCTTTTCGTGCATTCACAGGTAGTCGTCTTACGACCCAAACTGTGTGCAACATGGTGCATGATGCGCAATTTCAGTCCCAACATCCTCGCCGAGGTCCATCTTGGCAATCACGACACCATGAAGCGCGCTGCAGATGGGCCCAACAACACACCGAATGGAGCGCTCAGGATTGGCGTTACGTTCTCTTCACCGAAGAATGTCGCATATGCCTTCAACCATACAATCGAGGGAGACACGTTTGGAGGCAATACGGTCAGGCTGAACGCCTTATACACACTGTCCAGCACGTGGAGCAAGGTGGAGCTGTTTTGGAGTGGTATTATGTGTGGCCGGACGTACGCCGCTGGTGCTCATGGAAGGCGCCGTAACTGCTGTACGATACGTGAATGCCATCATCCAACCGACAGACCATATCGGCAGCATATAGGGGAGGCTTTCGTCTTCATGGACGACAATTCGCGCCCCATGGTGCACCTCTTGTGAATCACTTCCTTCAGGATAACGACATCGCTCGTCTAGAGTGGCCAGCATGTTCTCCCGACATGAACCCTATCGAACATGGATCGAAAACGGCAGTTTATGGACGACGTGACGCACCGATCACTCTTAAGGATCTACGCCGAATCGCCGTTGACGAGTTGGATAATCTGGATCATCAGTGCCTTGATTATCTTCTTGATAGTATGCCACGACGAATACAGGCATGCATGAATGCAAGTGGACGTGCTATTGGGTATTAGAGGTACCGGTGTGTACAGCGATCTGGACCACCGTCTCTGAAGGTCTCTTTATATGGTGGTACAACGTGCAATGTGTGGTTTTCACGAGCAATAAAGAGGACGGAAATGATGTTTATGTTGATCTATATTCCATTTTTCTATGCAGGTTCCGGAAGTGTCAGAACTGAGGTGATGCAAAACATTTTTTATGTGTGTATATACAGGAAAGAATACGGGGCAGTGGTCAGCAAGTGCTATATAAGACAACAAGTGTCTGACGCAGTTGTCATATCAGTTACTGCTGCTGCAATAGCCCGTTGTCCAGATTTAAGTGAGTTTGAACGAGGTGCTATAGTCGGTGCACGAGCAAAGGGACACAGAATCTCTGACGTAGCGATGAAAAGGGGATTTCCGTCCAAAGATTTCATGAGTGTAAAGTCAATATCTGGAATCCGGTAAAGCATCACCACTCCGACATCGCTGCGGCCGGAAAGAGATCCTGCAAGAACGGGACCAATGACAGCTGTAGAGAATCGATCAATGTGACAGAAGCGCAACCCCTCAGCGAATTTCTCAAGATGCTGAGCCATCAACAAGCATCAACCTGCTAACCACTGAATGAAACGTCATCGATATGGGCTCTCGGAGAGGAGAACCCATTCGTGAAACCTTGATGACTGTAGGACATAGCTTTACTAGCTTTAAGCCTTGCCAGGGGCCGTCAACACCGACATTGGACTGTTAATGACTGAAAACATACTACCTGATAGGACGAGTATCGTTTCAGATTGTATCGAGCGGATGGTCTTGTCCGAGTATGGAGACAACCTTACGAATCCACGGACCCTGCATGTCCGCAGGGGACTGTTCAAGCTGGTAGAGGCTCTGTAATGGTGTTGGGCGTGTTACGTTTGAGTGATATGGGAACCATGACACGTCTAGATACGACTCTAACAGGTGACACGTACGTAAGCATCCTGTCTGCTAACCTGCATCCATTCACTTCCATTGTGCATTCCGACGGACTTGTGCAATTGCAGCAGGACAATGCGACACGCCACACGTCCAGAATTGAGTTGGTGCAGGTACTATTGCAGATAACTCCGCTAACCCATGCCTGGCCACTCTCTCCGGCTGCCTCTACTGATACAGCTACCAACTCCCTAACCTGCCCGCGACAGACGTGTTGGAGCGTCCTGCTGCCGAGTTTTACGGGCCGCGTGGTTTCAGGCGCCATGTCACGGATTGCACGACCCCTTCCGCCAGAGATTCGAGTCCTCCATGGGCGTGTGTGTTGTTCTTAGCATAAGTTAGTTTTGAATAGTGTGTAAGTCTAGGGACCGATGACCTCAGCAGTTCGTCTGTTAGGAATTCACATATATTTAAAAAAATTTTCGAGTTTTATTCAGTTTTCTCCTTCGCCCCCGCCATTCCTTTACATGGCGTATTGTCGAAGGACCCCACCAGCTAATTGGCTCTAATTGTGCACTATTCGACGCAGTATGAGTGTAGGAAGATAGGGGTTCGTCGTTAAATTATGTTTTACGCTTGCTATTGGTTCTTCCAGAGACTCAGTCTCTACATCCCTCTCTCATAGTTGCTCCTTTCCTGCAACAATATCACTCTTGCTTTTTCTATATGAGCTATACGCAACCGTCGTTATCCTAGCACCTCTGGTTAGATTTTTTCCCATATGTGTTTAGCAGTGGTAATTCGGAAATTTGTGGTAAGTTCCCGTGGGACCAAACTGCCGAGGTCATCGGTACCTAGGCTTACACACTATTTAATCTAATCTTACGCTAAGGTCAACACACGCACCAACCTCCGTCGGCGGGAGCTTCGCGAACCGTGGCAAGGCGCCTGAAAGCACGCAGCTACCCCGCATGGCGCGTTTAGGAGTCCCTAACGGTTTATGTAACTTTCGTCCAAGATCTGTCTGTTGACCTGCCTACGTGACCAGTATCTCTTGTCTCGTAGCTTTCTGTTTGTTATGTTTCGAACTAACAAAAATTCAGAGCGTAGCTTCTGACTGGATTGAGAATTTCTTGGCAGAGAGGAGGCAGTAAGTCCTGTCGGATGGAGAGTGATCGACAGATGTAGAAGGAACTTAGGGTGTGGCCTAGGGAAGTTTGTAGGAACCAATGCTGTTCATCTTGTGTATTAATGACATTGGAGACAATATAATCAGTAATCTCAAATCTTCTACACGTGACGCAGTTACCTATAATGAAGTCTTGTCAGGAGGAAGATGCACTAATATACAGCCGGATATAGGTAAGATCTCATAGCGGTGCGACGATTGGCAATTTGTTTTAATTGTTTTGAAATGTAAAACTAAGCACTTCCCGAAACGAAGATAACGTCGTATCCTATGACTACATTATCAGGGAGACATAACTGGAGTCAGTTAAGTCACAAATAAGTGAGTGCAACAGTTCATAAGGTTGTGAAGTGGAACGACCACCATGTCTCAGGTGTAATTAAAGCACGTTCCATAATTTAGTAGTAGCGACAAAAAAGCTTTCAAAGTAGGCATTCCATTTGAAAAGCTACAAATCACACAAGAGCCAGAATTCTGGCCAGAAAACCTAAAAGTACGTCGATTTCGTTTCCCAAGACGATCAATGGAAAAGGGAGCAGAGCTCAACTAAACTAAGAAGAAAACCAGAAGAGCAAGAAATAAAAGCAGTCTTGTGGAATACAGAGGGAGTAAAAAGTGCTCTTAACCTAACACCAACAGACATTCTGCAAACCTCGGACCTTGCAATTCTAACAGAAACCTTCCTGATAGACAGATGGCAACATAAAGATTTCTATAATTATCACCTAATGGCAAAGAAGGGAGAAAGAGGACGACCCATGGGAGGAATATCTATCCTACTGAAACCCTGGATGACGCCCACCAAAAAAATCATAAAACAAGAAAATAGTGTGCTAATAGAAGCGGCAAACATAAATATAATTGCAGCCTATTTTAAACCGCACACAAAAACTGTAGAAATAATTGACGAAATAGTCACACTCATCAAACAATGCGACAGCAAACCCACCATTATTGCAGGCGATCTCAACTGCAGAATAGACACAGAAAACTATAAAACAAAACTAGTCGTTGAAACCCTAAAAGAAGGTGGTTTCACCCTACTTAACGATAGACAGATATCTACATACATATGCCACAATGGGAAGAGCACCATTGATATCGTATTAACAAGAGGAGACATAGAAGGAAGTATTCAACCAATATGGCATGACTCCATTACTCCTATACGAAAGCACATTCCAATGAAGATAAAAATAAATATCGTCACGTCACCGCCAGCAAGAAAGACCCACCAAATCACACAAAGAAAAATTGATATAGAAAAATTAACAAACGGGCAAGAACAATTAACAGAAACAGGAATTTTCATAGAGGAAGGAGACCTTGAAAAAGCAACAGACCAAATAGAAGACGTCCTAAAAAATTCAGTGATACAAACAATCCCCAAAACAAGGATGGCCAAAAGATGGTTCGATGCTGAATGCTACAGCAAAAGGAACACTGTTCTACGAATCCTCCACAGACTAAGAAACCAGCATGACGAGGAAACATACAAACTGTATGCCGAAGAGAGGACAATCTACAAAAAAGTAATAGAGGAGAAAAAAAAGAATACATCGAAAGTGAGGCAAAAAGAGAAGCGGATGAAGCAGAGAAAGACACATACATACCAGCAAGACCAAGAAAAATGGCTCATACGCCAAATATAGACCTGAAGGAATGGGATGAGCACTTCAGTAAGATACTGAACAAACGAGGACTCAAAACACCCCCAAGGAAAGAGAAGCAACATCAAACTAAGGAAAAAGACAATACATGGGAACCCCTAAATGAAGATGATGTGAAAGAAGTAATAAAAGCACTGAAGAACAAGAAAGCAGCAGGACCTGATAATATATATAATGAACATATAAAAGATGCAAAAGAGGCCCTCCAACACATATGGACCAAACTGTTTAACAAATGCCTGGAACTTGGAAGAATTCCGACACAATGGAGACACTCGACAATAAAAGTTCTCTACAAAGGTAGAGGAGACCCAATGGACCCAAACAAGTACAGAGGCATAGCCCTGGAAAATACTCAATTCAAGATGTTTTCAAAGATAATAACACAAAAAATCCAAGCCTCTGTGGACAGTCATCTCCCAGAACGACAAATGTGTTTCAGATCTGGAAGATCAACACTTACGGCAGTCAGGCTTCTTCTAAACAACATCGATGATGCGCTACAAAAGAAACAAATGTTCTACACAGTGTTCATAGACTTTACCAAAGCCTTTGACCTATTGGAAAGAGAGCTCATAGTCCGAAAACTGGAAAACACAATGGGAGAAGATAACGTATGGGCAAGAATAATCACATCAATCCTCGAATACAACTTAATTACAATATCAGACAACCTGTCATTTTCGAACTCCATTCTGCAATCGAACGGAGTCTTACAGGGTGACCCAATGAGGCCTTTGTTGTACATTCTTGCCACTGAAGAAGTACTCAGAATTGAAGAAAATGAAGAAGATGTGTATGTATATGCATACGCTGACGACATAGCCGTAGGTTCAACAGATATACAGAAGCTGCAGAGAATCATTGAGAAAATAGACAGATGGTGCAGTGAACACAATCTACACATAAACATAACAAAGACAGAAATGGTAATTTTCAGAAAAGGAGGCAAAACACCCAAGAATGCGGAAATCAGTATCAGAGGACAAAAAATAAAAATCTCATCAGACTTTAAATACCTAGGAGTGACATTGCAACCAACAGCCAAATGCTTCACAAAACACACAACAGAGCGTGCAGCCCAAGCAATAATAGCAATACAGGACATGAAAAACATCCGCCTACTCAGTCTAGAAACAGCCATGAAATTATTCAACACAAAAATCTTGCCAATCCTGGCCTATGGGATGGAGGTAATATGGGACCACCTGACAGAAAAAAATCTAGAAACACTAGAAAAGGTAAAATCGACCTATCTACAAAGTGCACTAGGTCTCTCAAAGACAACAAGATCTAGACTAGTGTACCTGCTAGCGAGAGAGACATCCCTAATTGAAGACATCAGACTTCGATGTATGGTGCCACACACCAGGGCTTCCAGAAAGCAACTGAGGATCATGGAGGACAAACGAGAAAAAATATGGCCGGAGTTTTATGGCACCGAAGCAATGACGAACCGCTCATGGACAGCACCAAACTTCGAACAGCGACATGTCGTAAGTAGACTTTCTATTCACGGCTTTCATCATCTAATCTGCAAGAACAAAACTTATCACGACCCAATTGCAACATGTGTATGTGAACTGTGTAACGAAGCCTGTGAACGTTATCACATAGAACTGTGCAGTAAAAGAGTGAAATCGATAAATGAATATGCAAAAATGTAAAATGTAAATGTAAAATGTTAAGCAAAGTAACTGTATATGGCTATTTGGCTGCAATTTACTAAAAAAAATAATTTAGTAGATTGGTACTATATTGGGGAAATTCAGTTTACAAAGGATACTGCTTACCTATCACTCATGCGACCCATTCTAGACTATAGCTCAAGTGCGTAGGACTGTTGCCAAATAGGACTAACAGGGGGTATTGAAAGTTTACAGAAGAGGGTTGTATGAGTGGTCACAGGTTTGTTTGATCCGTGTTAGGGTTTCATAGATATGCTACATTGGCAGACACTTGAAGGTAAACGTAAATTATCCCGAGAAATCTTACAAACAAAGTTACAAAAACCGGCTTTGAATGATGACTCTAGCAATGTACTACATACCCTTTCGTATTGCTAAAATAGGGCTCGTGAGGAAAAGATTAGCCCAAATACAGGCGCGTTTAAATACCAACTTTACCCGCGCTCCATACATGAATGGAACGGAAGAAAGCTCTAACAATTGGTAGTGGGACGTACACTCTGCCAAGCACTTCACTGTGGTTTGGATGTAAATGGAGGTAGAAAATGTGAATTAACGCAAAAATTTATTAGAATTTTGTAGATGCAAGCGACTGCCGCCAATACATCTAACGCTGAATGCGACTACTGTTAAGTGTCCCAACTGATAGTCACTCTTTCATGTTCGAGCTATCAAGATATAAAGACGAATTTCTACTAATGTAATCGCCTTTGCCTTAAAGTAAGTATAGATTCTGTTGAAACGTTGTTCAGCCGACCATTGATGGTTAGAAAAAGAACAACGTTGTAATACAACAACAGCTACTTCACAGTTCGTATTAATATAACGACTGTTTACAAATTCCGACTAGTCACCATCAGGCTGTATGAAGATCTGTAACTACAATGGAAATCCAACATCACAAAGTACATCCAGTCTTAGGAAATACTGTCAGGGAATCATCTCTAATTTAAGAAACTGAATTCTATATACTTGGCCGGCCGCGGTGGTCTAGCGGTTCTGGCGCTGCATTCCGGAACCGCGGGACTGCTACGGTCGCAGGTTCGAATCCTGCCTCGGGCATGGGTGTGTGTGATGTCCTTAGGTTAGTTAGGTTTAAGTAGTTCTAAGTTCTGGGGGACTTATGACCTAAGATGTTGAGTCCCATAGTGCTCAGAACCATTTGAACAATTTTTTCTATATACTTATCGTGGAAACTGTAGTGATCAAATGCCCAACATTATTTCCTAAAGAAATTATTTTGGGTAGTACGATTTGATCTTATTCCTCTCTTTATTACTCCAATAAATCAGCACTCTGATGTTCATGATATTCTTCTGTTGTTTCAGAATATTGTTACGCTGTAGCACTACCACCACACGGATCCTCACTCTTTGGAACTTAACAATCCATCCTGTAATATTATCTCCCACGTGCTATCCCAGGGTTCTTATTCTAAGAGTTTTGAATATGAATCCGTCACAAAACATCACATTAGTTTTTTAACATGCCATCCTGCCAGTCACGCTTTCTTGACATATCATGCTCAGATAAGATCGATAACCCTGTACGTGCGTATCTGTGTCTTCTTTACAGCTGAATATTACGTAGATGTTTTTCAGATTCACTGTGTCGGCTGTAAATCGCATATTACCCATTGGCATAGACCTCTGCATAGGGATTACACAAACTTCTCACACGAGTTAACGGGAAGTTACCTCTGCTTTGGCGTCGAGGTGGTTTCAGCGTTACCCTACATTCAAGACGGATGTTGAGATTTATGAAACACCGTCAAAACAAAGCACCCGAAATCATTCTCTTCAACATTCCTCACGTACTCCTTTCCCGTTCTAGGAATGAACCATTCCAACTCGATAACGCGTGAATTCCGGCGTCTATTTCTCGCACAACTTAACATTCCTGCAGTATTTCTGCCCAACATCCGTCCTCAATTCCCACAAAAACGAGCCCCCCTCCTGCTGCTGAACAACATCACAACAGTAACTTAACAATTGTGTTCCATCAAACAACAGTCGTCACCACCAGCTAAATCAACACTGAGCTTCACAATTGCAGAATCTAGTTCACCCTGAAGAATGCGCTCTTGTTATACGGTAGGTGCATTCATCTGAACTTCATGTGTGGGCTCAAATGAAGCGAGAAAATAGATTTTTTGTCCCGAAGCAGAGAAAATAAAGTGTGAAAAAATCAAGTTGGACAAAACTACCACTTAAAGAAATTGAATTTTCATATTCCATGAGGTTAACACAACACAACACGCGGTCATCCTGGTTCAATCCTAGGCTGTTAACAGTCGATTCTACTGAAAAACTTCTGATTTTCATGTAAGGTTCCCCACATTCATCTTTTCGAATGCTGATCTGGATTATACTTACGCGAAACAACCCAGAATTGAAACGTTGAAAACACACTTTATTAAACTTTAATTACGCCAGTCTGCCATAAAAAGTAAAGGTAATGAAAATAAACCAGTAAATCCACCAACATTATCAGAGGTGTACGCAAAGGATATCATACGTGGCTGTTATACGTGGTACAAGATCAATAAGTAGTCTTAAAGTTTATTTTCCTTTTGTTCACTTTTTGGAACAGTAATCAGTAGAATTTTGCTGCTTATTTTTGTTTAAACGACAAGATTTGCTCAAGTTTTCCGGTATCAGAAATGACATCAGAAGTGACATTTTTGGAATCTTGTCCCTCTTGCATACATTTCTGGGGACACACGGGCCCGTTGCTATCTCAATGATAACTACGCCAGAAAGACTGTGATTGCGTCCTGTGTTTCATTTTTGTGGTTTTCAGTTTAAAAAATTTTACATTATGACGGATAGCGGAACGAACATTGCCTAAAACGTTCTCTACAACACCACACTCTTCAAGCCATCGGAACAAATTTCTATTGCGGAAGGGCTTCATTTGTTCAGAAAACGGGGCTAATTTAGGTAAATTCTAAGACAGGAAAATTATTTTCATCAGAGCGTAGATGTAAGCTTGACGTTGATAATATTAGGTACCGCCTTAAAAGGTCACACTGATAACTTTGGAGCGCCGTATGTACTGTACAAGTGGTATCTGGTGACCACGTGCCCTTCCACTGCGGACGAAAGTGATGAAAGCCAAATTGTGTGTACCCAACAGTCATTCGCATGAAATCATCTCAGTATCGTAGGTCGACGTGGAGACACGATTAGGTGCCAATAAAGAGTTATTGTGCTTAGATAAGCAAACGATCACAGCGTGAATGGAGCTCGACGATTTGCTGGAGTATCTACGAGGACTGTCCAGAGAGTCTAAAATGAATGGAGTAGTACTCGCAGCCACGTAATGCGACGTAAGATGATGCTGATGGACAAGGACCGGAGGCGACCATCACGTGAATGGCCATCGGTTTCAGATTCTACTGGAACTGTTATTGTCAGTGAGAGAAGGTCCATCTCAAGCAGATTGCGAAGGGAACTACATGTAATCAACATCTGGAATCCATTACGCAGCTAAAAGTCGTTTCTCAGGGCGGCACATGAAGATGCAAGTCTTCAGTGGGCCAGCCAACACGGAAGCTGGTCAGGGGCTGACTCGAGGCATTTACTGTGGTCCGATGAGTCGCCGTTTGGCCTCTTTTATACAAGACGTGTGCTCCGTCATCAAGATTTAAGTGAGTTTGAATGTGGTGTTATGGTCGGCGCAAGAGTGATGGAGTGATGGGACACACAACCTTCGAGGTAGCGATGAAGTGGGAAGTTTCCCATACGACCATTTCACATATTTACAGTGACATGTGTACTCAGATAAAACATCACATCCCCGGCATCGCTGCGGCCGGAAAAAGATCCTGCAAAAACGGAACCAATGACGACTGAAGAGAATCGTTCAACATGACAGGAACGCAACTACTCAGCAAATTTCTGCGGATTTCAGTGCTGGGCCATCAAGAAGTGAAGCGTGAGAACCATTAAACGAAACATTATCAATATGGGCAGTCGGAGACGAAGGCTCACTCATGTATCTTTGATGACTGCAAGACACATAGCTTTACGCCTCGTCTGGGCAGGTCAACTCCGAAATTGGGCTGTTGATGACTGGAAGCATGTTGCCTGGTCACACGAGTCTCGTTTCAAATTGTATGGAGCGGATGCACTTGTACGGGTATGGAGATAACCTCTTGGCTGCAGGGGGCTGTTCAAGCTGGTGGAGGCTCTGTAATGGTGTGGGGAGTGTGCATTTGGAGTGATATGGACCCTGGTACGACTCTGACAGGTAATACATACGTGAGCATCCTGTCTGACCACCTGCATTCGGTCACGTCCATTGTGTATTCCGACGGATTTGGGCAATTCCAGCAGGAGAATACGACAGCCCTCACGTCTTGAATTGCTACAGAATGGCTCCAGATACAGTTTAAACACTTCCGATGACCTCCAAACTCCACAGACATGAACATTATTGAGCATATCTGGGATGCCTTGCAACGTGCAGTTCATAAGTGATCTCCTCCCCCTCGTGTTCTTACGGAGCTATGGACAGCCCTGCAAGGTTCAAGGTGTCATTTGCCTTCAGCACTGCTTCTGACATCAGTCGAGTCCATGTCACGTCGTGTTACGGCTAATGCGTGCTCGAGGGGGCCCTACACGATATTAGGCAGGTGTACTAGTTTCCTTGGCTCTTCATTGTATATCGCTCACATATGCTTGTTACATCACAAAAACACAGTACACAGTAACACACCTGTTCACTTAAGTAGGACCAGCTTGGCGTGAGATCCAACTTAATATGAACATCTTTCGTAACATTCGATTTTCTAAGGCCTGAAGATGACAGCAAAGTCTGTCGAAAGAGGATATCTTAAATAAAGAAACGTTTCTGCGATATAGCCTATCCGTTGTTTTTAGCAAATGAAACAGATCGCACCTGCGGACTTATCAGAATGAGAAAACTCAATTACGTAATTTCAATCAGAACATTCAGAATATAGGAATGTTATTCCGAGAAGACCTCAGAATTCTCTTGAGTGCCTTACTCAGTCCAAGAGCTACTTCTCCGTTGTGTGATTAAATCAATTCTTATTGATTTCGTAGGATGCCGCGTGCCTCAACGAGAATGGAGACCCCATTGTAAGCGCAATCGCCATTCTGTTACTGGATTTATTAATTCCACTTATGTTCTTCGTTCTAGCGTCGCGTGTCCCAATAGATGGCATTTGCGAAGTCATTATGGTGCTCTTACAGGTGGACTGCTACGTATCTGAAAAGAAAAGGTTAGGGATTACCTTGGCGTCGACGTCGCTGAGACTATACCAGAAATCTGAGCGTGCACGGACCGAAAAGGATGTCGATTATCATATTGTATAACGGTCGATACAGGCACCCGTCTTAAATAGTGATATTCTTACTTATTTATTGCTTATGGAGCCTCGCCGTATTAGGGTACTTAAATCCCTCTCTTACGGCTGACTATGACCAACATATACCTAAGACATTACAGAACATTCCCAATAATAGTAGTAATGATGATAACACACATAATAACACTAACAATAATAATAACAATAATAATCATAATAATAATAATAAATAATAATTCCAAATCCTCGCAGACTGTTTCAACAAACTTCTGCAAAAGACCTAAAGAGGATATTCACTAACAGACGTCTACACCAAATCTCTACGCTAAACCACCAACCACCAACGAAATAGCTGAAATTATCAAGACACCGAAAAACAATAGATCCCCAGGAGGAGATGGAATTATTGCAGAACTAAGGAAGTTAAATGATGAAAGATTAACAGGAAAAATCCACTAAATCATACTAAATATTTGGGAAACAGAACGGATCCCTTCTGAATGGAGATGCGCACTCATCCATCCACTCCACAAAAAAGGGGACAAAACTAAACCAAATAATTACAGGGGTATCTCACTCGTGCCGGTCACATATAAAATCCTATCAAAAGTTCTAATGAAAAGATTAGAAGAACAAGCTGACCCACAAATAGGACAATACCAGACTGGTTTTCGCAAGGGACGATCATGCATAGAACAGATCTGGAATCTGAAAATGATTCTCCAGATGAGAAACACCTGAAACACAGTGGTCACTTTTGTAGATTTTAAAAAGGCCTACGACTCAATAGACAGAGTAGCGCTCTGCAACACGCTGGAAGAATTCAGCATTGACAGAAAGACAAGAGCAATCATTCGGCAGACATTAACTGACACAGTCTTGAAGGTCAAATTTATGGGGGATATCTCTCAGCCATTTGAAATCCAAACTGGAGTGCGACAGCGTGACGGACTTTCACCATTACCCTTTAATATCATTCTTGAAAAAATTATCAGGACATTGGAAAAAGAAGTCAAAGGAATCCAAATTGGCATTAGAAAAGATGATAGATTCAATGTGAAGTGTTTAGCTTTTGCAGATGACCTTGTAATCCCCACAAATAATAGAAAAGAAGCCACTAAAACCATAGAGAAGTTACACGAATATGCACAAAGAACTGGCCTGCAAATTTCGTATGAGAAAACCGAGTGCATAGAAAGAGTGCCACAAGACAAATTGCCTATTGTGACAACCCATGGGAAAATCGTACAAGTACCACATTTTAAGTACCTGGGAGAAATCATCCAGCCATCAGGGATCAACCTAAAGGCCAATGAGGAAAGAATAAAACACTACAGAAAGCATATAAACTCACGTGGAACTATTATAACAAAAAGTCCAAATCCATTAACGCAAAACTGAGGCACTACAACACTGTCGCACTTCGAGAGGCACTGTATGCATCTGAAATAACACAAATAGGTGGGAAAACTAAAATCAAAGAAATAGAGAAACAAGAAAGGAAAATTCTCAGGAAAATTTTTGACCCGATGCAAGAGCAAGGAATCTGGAAGAAGAGACCAACATCAGAATTATATAAATACACAGACATGATTACGGATACAATAAGGAAAAGAAGAATGCAGTTCTACGGACATATCCACAGGATGAATGAAAACAGAATTTCAAAGCGAATTCTTAAAGTCATCAACTCAGGCAGGGGAAAAACAAAATGGATAAATGAAGTTGAAGAGGACCTCAGACAAGCACACATAACAGTAAACGATGCATAAAATAGAACTGAATTCAGGAACATAATCAAAAAACATAAATTTGACACCACAACACAGAAGAGACCAGGATGCAAATGGACAGCGGAGCGAAAGAAACAACACAGTGAACACATGAAGAAAATTTGGGCTCAGAAAAATCATAAACAATCATCATAAAGGAATTCAAGTTCAAACGCTCTCTTTAAATGGGAATAATCGAAAATAATAATAATAACTGACAATTAGACGTATTCAGTGCACAAATAGGCAGAGGAAAGAAATTTAGAAATGTAGTAGGACAATATCTAGCTCATAGAAGAACCAACGCAAATGGTATGAGGCTATTCAGTTTTTGTCAAAGCTCTCACCTGAAACTAGTGTCAGTCTTCTTTAGGAAACTGCCAAGAAAAGCTAAAACGTGGATATCAACCGACCTACTCTTAAGGAAATTTCAGTTACATTACGTGGCTATTTCACAAAAAAGTACATCGGAAATTATGAGAGAGAAAGTAGTAAGACATTTTGAATCTGATTCTAATCATTACCTCTTTAAAATTGAAGTCTAACTCCTCGCTAGTAAAGAACAAAAAAAGTCACAAACGTTCACGAAATGTAATACGGCAGACTACTATAACAAAAGAATCACCTAAAAACTATCAAGACGAAATTAAAGTGGCTAAACATGGCAACTGGCAAGAAATATACAAAGCAATTTATAATGCTGCACAGAAAACATCTGGGTCAATAAAAAATAAAAGTTAAATATATTGGCATTACAGCACATTAGAGAAGGCAGAAAGCATATATGCAGGCTAATGCGTTACATTGAACTACAATTTAGCCAATTTAGAAGTACGAGAAAGACGAATTATAAGGAAAACATCAGGACCACAAAACACAGTAGAAGACTGGAAATCACAAGTAATGCTGAAACAAACCAAACTTTAGAAAATACACTCCTGGAAACTGAAATAAGAACACCGTAAATTCATTGTCCCAGGAAGGGGAAACTTTATTGACACATTCCTGGGGTCAGATACATCACATGATCACACTGACAGAACCACAGGCACATAGACACAGGCAACAGAGCATGCACAATGTCGGCACTAGTACAGTGTATATCCACCTTTCACAGCAATGCAGGCTGCTATTCTCCCATGGAGACGATCGTAGAGATGCTGGATGTAGTCCTGTGGAACGGCTTGCCATGCCATTTCAACCTGGCGCCTCAGTTGGACCAGCGTTCGTGCTGGACGTGCAGACCGCGTGAGACGACGCTTCATCCAGTCCCAAACATGCTCAATGGGGGACAGATCCGGAGATCTTGCTGGCCAGGGTAGTTGACTTGCACCTTCTAGAGCACGTTGGGTGGCACGGGATACATGCGGACGTGCACTGTCCTGTTGGAACAGCAAGTTCCCTTGCCGGTCTAGGAATGGTAGAACGATGGGTTCGATGACGGTTTGGATGTACCGTGCACTATTCAGTGTCCCCTCGACAATCACCAGTGGTGTACGGCCAGTGTAGAAGATCGCTCCCCACACCATGATGCCGGGTGTTGGCCCTGTGTGCCTCGGTCGTATGCAGTCCTGATTGTGGCGCTCACCTGCACGGCGCCAAACACGCATACGACCATCATTGGCACCAAGGCAGAAGCGACTCTCATCGCTGAAGACGACACGTCTCCATTCGTCCCTCCATTCACGCCTGTCGCGACACCACTGGAGGCGGGCTGCACGATGTTGGGGCGTGAGCGGAAGACGGCCTAACGGTGTGCGGGACCGTAGCCCAGCTTCATGGAGACGGTTGCGAGTGGTCCTCGCCGATACCCCAGGAGCAACAGTGTCCCTAATTTGCTGGGAAGTGGCGGTGCGGTCCCCTACGGCACTGCGTAGGATCCTACGGTCTTGGCGTGCATCCGTGCGTCGCTGCGGTCCGGTCCCAGGTCGACGGGCACGTGCACCTTCCGCCGACCACTGGCGACAACATCGATGTACTGTGGAGACCTCACGCCCCACGTGTTGAGCAATTCGGCGGTACGTCCACCCGGCCTCCCGCATGCCCACTATACGCCCTCGCTCAAAGTCCGTCAACTGCACATACGGTTCACGTCCACGCTGTCGCGGCATGCTACCAGTGTTAAAGACTGCGATGGAGCTCCGTATGCCACGGCAAACTGGCTGACACTGACGGCGGCGGTGCACAAATGCTGCGCAGCTAGCGCCATTCGACGGCGAACACCGCGGTTCCTGGTGTGTTCGCTGTGCCGTGCGTGTGATCATTGCTTGTACAGCCCTCTCGCAGTGTCCGGAGCAAGTATGGTGGGTCTGACACACCGGTGTCAATGTGTTCTTTTTTCCATTTCCAGGAGTGTACCTCTATTAGAATCATTTCTCATCACAGTATCATCGTTGATGATGATGTGATCCAGCTGTTTTTTCTGAGATAGTTGAAATTACTGAAGGTTCAAATGGTTCAAATGGCTCTGAGCACTATGCGACTTAACTTCTGAGGTCATCAGTCGCCTAGAACTTAGAACTAATTAAACCTAACTAACCTAATGACATCACACACATCCATGCCCGAGGTAGGATTCGAACCTGCGACCGTAGCGGTCACGCGGTTCCAGACTGAAGCGCCTTTAACCGCACGGCCACACCGGCCGCCATTACTGAAGGTGTAATCCGTACTTCATCATATCTGCTTACGTTGTCCACTTGCGATGTACTGATTCTGATGAAGTTCCTCTTCTTAGATTTTGTTTGCATTCCGTAACATTCTATTCTGCCGGTGAAACTAAAATTATTTTATCATCTGAAATCATCAATATAAAACATATGAAAGTGAATAACATCCGTGGCACAACCACTGTATTTCTGTAGTCTTCTTTCTAGTATGATATCGAGTGCGGGTTGCAGCCTCCTGTGGTACCACGTCACGGCTGCAAGACTAAGATGCAGGATCCTTGCCCTTTATTTTCTCTATACATCATGTCAACAATACATGGCCTGAGGAAGAAACAGTTCTTGAGTGTAAGTAACCTTGCTGAAATTTTACTGCCACACAAAAAGGCTGAAGGTCCATTATGTGTAGGGATATCCTTCGATGGAGGTAGAAGACTTACGAGAACTAGCCGTGTCGCCTAAAAGATGTTTAGTGCTATGAAGCAAACTCCAAGGTTTGAATGACGAACGCCGCTCCGGTATTCGAAGTCGAATATCCATCTTATTACAAACCAGTCAGCTTAGTCAGTAAGATCATCCCAGCAGCGTCAATCTTGACCTCGATGCTCTGATTATTTATTGTTGTGCCCTAGTTTTCACGTTATTAGGGCAAAATTTACTGCTAACATATTGCGTGTATACCTACCAGTCGGCAGTTTGCCATTACTTGTCATGCACACTATGTAATAATTATAGTGTACGATAATAGTGTCAGAAAAAAAACATTTTCAAGGGGTAACTAAATACGTTCCGTGAAGCTGTTTGTACCAGGCCCTGATACATGTCAACATACATGTCAGCCCATTGTCTGAAACAACGCACGAGCTACCTTCCCACGTTACAGGGCAGAACGGCAGCCCACCATTTCTTTCTAGATGCTGTCATCTGTTGCTGCCACGTGGTCTGCAATCCACAATTCACTGGGTGGAATCTGCTGTTACATTTACGGAAGTAAATGAAGTAAAAGCTGTTTCATATCTTTGCTCACACTCAGTAACTAATGATCGACTTCCTCGACTAACACTTTATAAGTTTTGTGCTCAGAGCTACGTCTTGCATATTTACTTCTACAGGTGCGGTTGTTCCTCCCAATTTCTTGTGCCTCCCCGAGAAAATGATATGAGTTACTTACTTCCTGTAAAGCATTGCCTGTGAAATTATCTTTATTTTCCCGGTTAGTAAATCGTTCATTCTGATAATCTCTTACTGTTTTTATACTTATTTCAAGACGTACCGTTTCTCAAATATCGGTTCAAAAGCTTTTTTTAGATTTTGTATGATTTCTTTATTTAAATGTTTACCCTATCAGTGTCACTACAGAAACATGAATTGATGATTATCTACGACAAGCTAACTAGAACTGAGTAAGTAGTTAAATGGCTTTTTAAAGATAAAAGCACTATCCTCTATTACATTCCATCTTGCATATTTGATTGACTCCTGAAACTTCAACACATCTATTCCGCAAGAAATATGACAGCTGGAGTTGAACTTGGCAGCGAAACTGTCAGAGAGTGCCCACTCTTTATCAATAATCTTGACTCGTCTTTAGTTTTATCCACTATCGAAACAACGACGTGCGCATTACAGCTAAAACTCTGTGTCAAACTTTGTCAGTAATGCTCTTTGTTTCGTATCTGTGAATAAGCAGCACTCGCTATCGACCTACTCCCACAACTGCATTGTATCTGTCATAGTTATTTAATTGTAATGACTCCAGAGCAGATTTTAGAAATGCCCTGCAGCCAAAAAGAAACTGTGCCACCAACCAGAATGACTTTAATTCAACAGTTTGTTTTGACAAGTCAATTTTCAGGTGGTGCACATGTTTATTGGGGAGCAGAACACGTATATCACAAGTAGATGAAGCAAGCAGTATATAAAAATGCAAAACACAATAAGCTTTAACTCAATTACATCAGCTCACGAAACATATCTTCTTCATCCTCTCAGAGTTACCGCTGTTGCTGTGAAACAAATCAGCCACGTTAATCTTGAAAATGATGCCCAAATCATTTCTTCAATAATTTTCTATTCCATTCTTTGTTCATTACAACATTACTGTATAATCCAAGGTATCTAAGAAAAGAATTACTTTATGTGGTTTATATAGCCCTAATGAATTCATCGTTTATGCCCATCTTGAGCTAGGACAATGTTTATTTATTATTTGTTTAGTTGCACTTAGCTTACTAAACAAGGCCTCTTCCTAACACCAGAAAAAAATTCCAATACATAACACATTTTTATACGTTGGCTTGGGAGCCGGTTGGTGACAAATGAAGAGACAGACGTCATTTAGTAGTTTTGAATAAGTCTACAAGGAAAGCGTTTCACGAACCATGAAATTAACAACTCATAATGAGGCAAATCATGCTACGGGAGAGACTGGTTTTGCCAGTTTTAAGTTTTCCGTTGTATAAATAGTCAAAGAATATCCATGTTTCCTACCAGAATAAAATTAAGATAAAAGTGATATGTAGGCAACTTCGTAACGTGAATATTATTTCATTTTCAACCCATTCCTGAATTGCAAAGTACCCAGTATTTTCATTGAGCTTTACGCGAACTGAATTTTTGTTGGTAGATTAGACATCACAGTTTTGGAATGTATATAATGCTAGTGTTCTTGTTACTTTTGAGTCTGCGATGTCTAAAATAAAACAGTTGTAGCTATATATGACAATGTGATCGGAGGATACGCATATTTTCTTTCATAGCGAAAATATTCAGTTAAACGATCAGAAAATATTACTATAAATGCAAGACAGCGGCGTAACAGCTTTCAACAGGTAACTGTGTCCATCTGCTTACACTTTTTTTCTTCACACTCTTAAGTGATATCACAATCAAGTACTCTACAGAGGGAACTCCGTCCAAGTTTCAGCACATCGTACTTCTTCCAAGAAACAACTGCGTCACTTCAATTTACGAATAAGAAAAAAGTGAAGTAAAGAAGTATGTGATAAAACAATGTTTCGAAAATGACAGTCTTTAAGATATTATTACACTTGAATGGAAGGGAATAGAATGTTTCGTGGTTGATTAAATGACATATGTAAGTGGCCTCTCACCGCAGAGAATAAACGTCGCATTGAGAGACAGGAGTGGTCTGACGTATGGCAGAACGCCAACAGAAGGGGGCGTAGGCAACGAGCGAAGCACCAAAGGGGAACTTCAGATGCGCTGGCTAGGCGATTAATTCTGCTTTGCTCGGAAGGTATCCCGTCGTGAATTTGTGAGGTGAGCACGAAATATCTGATGTTATTTATTTCCTTAAACAATCCCAGCTAATGACTGTCCTTCGAGAAGTATCGTTCCCTCACTTACTTCCTGACGTTATTTTCGTTTAATCAGGTCTTCAAGGAACTTATTTATCACTAGACGTACCGACATCCAAGCATTGAAATCAATGTGGCGACTGAATTAAAGGGCAAGTATTGACTTACATATACGAAGTCGCTTCGCCAACTTCGACCATTATTACTCATACATTGAATACGAGTATCATAAAATAAGATCCGAAGAAAATATCAAGAGACGTACGGTAACATACTGAAAATTATAAGAAACGTCTAACGATGCCCAATATTAAAAGAAAGTAACAACCACGTCGAAGTCAGCAGCACTTAAACAGCGTTCAGACTGTAACCGCCACGCTACGTTATTATTGGGTAGTAATAGTTTCATCTTGTCCAGTCACTCGAGATATCCCCAACTGAATGTGCGATTGATTCAACCATCAGATATTGCTACCAGTCTCCTTGTATTCACTGTTGGCTCTCAATAGATCTAGAATCTTCTCCAGTTAATGGCGTGTTGTACAGAAGCAGCTCTTACACGAATCTGGACTCATTTTCCTGAGGATAAATTGTTATTAATAGCTGAAATTGAAATCAGGAATTCGTTGTTTTACGTGTAATGTCTAAAAAATTGTTGTTTGTGAAAAAAATTATATACTTGCACGTTTCTGATTTTGGATAAAAGCTTCTTTTTATTGTGTTTCCTGAAGGAGACAATTTTATTTTAATCTTTAAATTCAAGGAATTTTGATTAAACATTTCATGAACATGTATGTAGATGTCTGTAAACCAAAGTCACACAAGGTTGTGCCAATGAAAGCCCTGCAGAGACGTATGTTACGCTTGTCTCCTGTTATAGTGTGACTGTGTTTCCTGCGCAACTGTCGTACGTCTTTGAGCACACCTGACCATTAACTTAGTAGTCGGTGATAGCAGAGTAAGCAAAAATAAAGCGTGGATATCTTAGCGATACGCATCGTGAAGTTTTTGGTTTGGTGAAGAGAGACCCATCTCGGTCATCAGGGGTTTTGAGGCAGTGTCCATTTCTTATGTTTTATTTTTGTTTTATTTTCTCCTCGAGAAGCGGTTTCAGCAAAGCGAGCTCAGTATGCGACACACACAAAAGCGTGCGGCGGGTGCGGCAGCGCACAGCGCCGGCCGCCGCGGCAGTTCCCGGCGGACGCAGCGGGCAGGGAGCGCTCGGTAGGACTCACCCTGCGCATGACGCGGAGAGAGAACGAGCTGGTCTTCATTTTGGTGCTAATCCTGGCTGCCTGTGGCGGAGGGCGTCGGTCGGAGCTCGGCGCTGTCCCGCGGCGTACTGTCGCCGCCGCGGCCGCTCCCAGGCCGCCCGGGCTGCGTCGCCATGGCAACGCTCACCAGGCGGCAGCAGCCGCGTCCGCGCCCTGCACTCGGCCCTCCTAATCCACTAGCCTGCCCCCCTGCCACCCTGCCACCCTGCCACCCTGCCCCCTAACCACACAAGGCACCTGCCCCACGCGCACGTTGCGCCTTCACGGACCGGCAACCCCTCGCCCGGGCCACTCATTACGTACGTGACTGGAAGTTCTAACGCAACAAGTACTTTCTCTGCTGCCACTTCGATTTACGAGCGTCAGTCTAAGAGTAAGGGTCTTGGTCTAACGAGCAGCACAATTATATCCACATCTCCTAAGGGTTCTGTGGAAACTTAACCTATCCATATAAAAGGCAACGTCCCGACTGACAAACTCACTCGCTGACTCATCAGCGCCCAGTCCAAACCACTCGAAACTTTAAATTTGTAGAGAATGTTGATCTTGTACTATACCTGTCATTTAAAAAGGGATTTTTCGAAATTCCACACCTACGGGGATAAAGAAGCAGATGAAACATTTTTTGAAAACATGTCGCTATTACGCATATTTGGTTTACCAGTCATAAATAAAGAAATAGGTCTTTCAGCATTTTTCGGAAATGTAACCCTTTTGGGGACAAAATAGTGGGCGAATTTTTTCTAAAAATGAAATTATTAAAGAAGTGTTGAAGTTATGCTTTGGCTTCATCTATAAAAAAAATCCTATTAGAGTTCTCTGTTATAGTAAAAAATATACACATATCACAGTTATATGAAATTCAATCCCTGTGAAGGTGTAACAGGGGATGAAATGTTTTGTAAAAGCATTTCATTACGAGAGCAATTTAAAAGCTAAAAAAATGAAATTTGGAATTTGGCTGTTCAGTGTTCTACTATTTTTGGTATCTGAACTCCTAAGGGCCACACTGATTCACTGACTCATCATTGCCCAGCCCAAACCGCTAATGATACACACTTGAAATATGGAGAATGTGTGGATTTTATATCATAAACGTCATTTAGTAAGGCATTGTTCGAAATTCCACTTCTAAGCGGGTGAAATAGGGGACGAAGGGCCTTAAGTAAATATGACGTTACAAAGGTAGTTTTGAAACTAGACCTACGAAAATTAGCATTTGGTTTACTAATCAAACATAAAAGAATTTTACACGTTTCAGAATGTTTGGAAATTCAACGACTAAGAAAAAGCAGTGGTGAAGGCTTTTTTGAAAATAAATAATTACTAAAGAACTACGAAGGATAGCAAAAGCACAATGTGAAATTATTTGGTTAAAAACAACAACCCACAAACAAGAAGACTGCCTTTCCTAGGGAAGGTTTATCACCAAATTGCCAACCTCTACAACATAAATATAAGCTTCTTCACCACCAACAAAATACAAACAAAATCATGCACAGCTCCAAAACCACTATACAACTTTATCAAAAGTCAGGTGTATACAAAATCATTTGCAACTCATGCCGAAGCTTCTACATTGTACAAAGTGGTAGAAGCTACACAACAACGTTAATTAAAGAACATATACAGGGTTATTACAAATTATTGAAGCGATTTCACAGCTCTACAATAACTTTATTATTTGAGATATTTTCACAATGCTTTGCACACACATACAAAAACTCAAAAAGTTTTTTAGGCATTCACAAATGTTCGATATGTGCCCCTTTAGTGATTCGGCAGACATCAAGCCGATAATCAAGTTCCTCCCACAGTCGGCGCAGCATGTCCCTATCAATGAGTGCGAAAGCATCGTTGATGCGAGCTCGCAGTTCTGGCACGTTTCTTGGTAGAGGTGGTTTAGACACTGAATCTTTCACATAACCCCACAGAAAGAAATCGCATGGGGTTAAGTCGGGAGAGCGTGGAGGCCATGACATGAATTGCTGATCATGATCTCCACCACGACCGATCCATCGGTTTTCCAATCTCCTGTTTAAGAAATGCCGAACATCATGATGGAAGTGCGGTGGAGCACCATCCTGTTGAAAGATGAAGTTGGCGCTGTCGGTCTCCAGTTGTGGCATGAGCTAATTTATTCGTCGACTTCCGCGGGCTACGCGTGAAACTTGCCCGCACGCGTTCAACCGTTTCTTCGCTCACTGCAGGCCGACCCGTTGATTTCCCCTTACAGAGGCATCCAGAAGCTTTAAAATGCGCATACCATCGCCGAATGGAGTTAACAGTTGGTGGATCTTTGTTGAACTTCGCCCTGAATTGTCATTGCACTGTTATGACTGACTGATGTGAGTGCATTTCAAGCACGACTTACGCTTTCTCGGCTCCTGTCGCTATTTTGTCTCACTGCGCTCTCGAGTGCTCTGGCGGCAGAAACCTGAAGTGCGGCTTCAGCCGAACAAAACTTTATGAGTTTTTCTACGTATCTGTAGTGTGTCGTGACCATATGTCAATGAATGGAGCTACAGTGAATTTATGAAATCGCTTCAATCATTTGTAATAGCCCTGTATATAGATGCCCTCCATCTGAACAACCTGGATAAATCCAGCTTTGCCTCACATCCTGCCCAACACAGTCACTCTGTAAACAACATAGAACATAATCTCCTAATACCCCATTTAACAACAGAGGCACGATACTTGACCTTCGTGAAGAAATTGAAACATTTATCTACACACATATACAGCATCTGACTACCTACTCAATGGCCAAACTGAACAGAGAAACAATTTTTTTCTTAGAAGATTTACTAGTTCGAAACAAGTAACCATTAAGCAAACCGTACACTACCTCCTCATCCCCCCATCTGTAACCCTCCCCCCAATCTTTCTCCTTACATCCTAACTACACTGGTGTCTATATAAATCTCCTACCACAGAATAAACCTGTACCATATTTCCAAATGTTGAAGGCCTCTACTGTGGACATAAATCAGTACTTCTATACATATTACTTCCAGCTGGAACAAACAGAAACTGTCTTTACCAATATTCCAGATCACTTTAATATATTAACTTTTGTTCTTGGTTTTTAAATATAAAGTCTACGATCATACAAACAGCTTATGTCCATTACAAACACTATAACATTCATAGATATAAATGTAGCTAAAATAAACAGAATCTACTGTTATTAATATTCCAGATCATATTAACGTAACAACAGAAATAAGTCAATAGTTTGAAAGTTTGTTATTATTATAATTTAAAAATAAATATAAAGATCCTAGTCATTATATAAAGGTCCTAGTCATACAAACAGCTGTATCTCACTGCAAATACAATATCTCTGTGTTATTGATTCCTGGGTATTCATGTATGTGCCAGTCATGATTAAAATATTTGCTATAAACTGACTGTATTATACGTTAATAAGCAAACAGAAATAAGACATCAGAACACTAGATATTTGTTCGTGTACTAATTTATTTATTTTTTTATTTTGTATTCTCATGTTATCGCCAGTCTGATTAAAATATTTGCTCTTTTATGGACTTTAATACATGCTTAGAAGAACAAATTACATCTCTGAGAAAAGTAGGCCTATGCCACATCTTTTTGTCAAGATCTTTTGTTACAAGTAACAGTTTCATAGCACATGCTGGATGCTAGGAAAGTTTCACTGTCAGAGTGAAAATTAATACACATTGTGTGAAAGTGTGTGAAGCAATATAACAACTGGCCATCAAAATGGAGGCAGACAGATGGACAATAACGAAAAAATCCATCCATAGTGTCACAGTAAGTAAAAAACTAAATTTACATCCATATGGAGGCACACAGATGGACAATAACGAAATGAGCCATCCATAGTGTCGCAGTAAGTAAAAAAAAAACTAAATTTACGACCATATCGACAGATAAACAGTAGTCATGGCGAAACATTTAAGCGTGTTCCATCTTTTCGTCACAGAGCCACCACCCAGAATCATGCTAGAAATAATAACTTCCAGAAATTATCTGAAGATGAAATTCAGAAGGTTCGAAAACCGGTTCATGGACTAAAGCATAATTATTCAAACAGTAACTGGTTGCAGTTATGTAATTTATTTACAACTACTAAAACATTTTTAAAACCACACCTATGAAAATTGGTTTCTGAATTTTCGGTTATAAATAAAATTTTTTAAAAAAAGTGTTTCACTGATTTTGGCAATTCAACCCCTTAGCGAGTGAAACAGGGGATGAAAGTTTTTAGAAAACTATTTCGTTACATTTAAAACATTTTAAAGTTTATTCTATCAAAGCTAATATTTCACTTCTTGGATAGACACAAGAATATATGTGTTAGAGGACGATAGTTTGTATGGAAATATCACCACAAGAAAGCAAAAGACACGATTTAAGAAAACCAGCTGCTAGATTCGCTTTTTGGTGAGAAGTGCATTCAGAAAAATCATGCTCTACGGTCTTAATGACCGCGAAAAGCTTAGAAGCTGTTGCAATTTGTGAAGAACATAAAAATTCGATTAAACGAAAATAAAGAACAAATATACATGCGGACCTTTCAGTCTACACGAGAGAAGCAGCGGCTGCTAAACTAGTTAAGTGTATACTTACTTATTCCATTCAGGGAATAGAAAATCTCAACCATTTTAGCCTGTTATCGGCATTGATACTGGCATGATGTAGGCCCAAGGGATTCTAAGACTTTTCGAAAATGTTTGAATTTCAGTAACATAAACGTGACAAAGTCATGCACGAGGCAGGCGACCATTATATTTATAATCACTAGTTTTCCATTCATGCCCACTGGCTAGCTATTGTAAAAGAAAGTCAGGCTTCAGGCAAGGGACCACTTTATTCCAGGATTAAATTTTCACTCTGCAGCGGAGTGTCCGCTCATGTGAAACTTCCTGGTAGATTAAAACTGCGTGCCGGAGTGAGACTCGAACTCGGGAACTTTGCCCTTCGCGGGCAAGGAGACGAGGTACTAGAGGAAGTGAAGCTGTGAGGATGGCTAGTGAATCGTGATTGGGTAGCTCAGTTGGTAGAGCACTTCCACGTGAAAGGCAAAGGCCCCGTGTTCGACTCTTGGTCCGCAACTGAGCTTTCATCTTCTAGGAAGTTTCAACTACTTTATTGCTCATATGACGTGTTTCGAAATTTATCCATCATCAGACATCCAGGAGTTATTACTGCTAGTAAATATACTTCATTATTCTGCGAAAGTTTTTTCACATACAACTTGAAACACCATACGAGCAGTAAAGGCATTACTTGTGTGATGTTTAACTTTTACCATAGCGACCCAGTCAGCATTAATGCAAACCTACTGACTGTTTTAATTTCACGTTTGACGTAGGATAATAAATGACAAACGAAACATTTTTTTAGTCTGTTATAATGAGAAATAAACAATTCTAGCATTTTCCACGACTTGTGCTGTGAAAATTTGCTTCTTACCAAATTTCATCATTGCAGATTAGTGGAAAGTATCCTGTAGGTTATGATGAGTATCAAAACATGTGACTCAAATAGGCGTAATTTTTTAATGCATTGCCTTACCGTCAGGGTGAGAGGAATCCACATACCTTGCTCATACTGTGGCATCAAGCAGTCAGGCCTGCAAGATGAGTGGTCTGCCATGCGAGTGGGATCATTCTTATTTATCGAGTAACATGAACTCTAGTACTCACAATTAAGTTACAAGTTATTCTCGTGTTTGAATATTACGCAACTGAAACGCACATCTGACTATTAGTAATTTACACAACACTGACTGTTCACTACACACTGGCAATACCACATTTTCTTTCTTATTTAACGGCTTTTATCAACACGTGGCCATCGCACTGAATATGAATGGCGCACACATTATAAATTCTGGATATCATGACAACATACAATTCGAAGGAAAAGGCCACCAATCTTTTTCTTTTCACTATCTTATTTATTCCGATAAATTCTATAACCTGAACACACAAATTCTATAACCTACAACAATAACACATGAGAAATTCCGCCCAGTGGGCATGGCTTTACATTGGTGATTCTCTATGTTATGGTCTCGTAATTACGAGTACTTAATGCTACAGTGCACTTTCTGGATAGGTTGGTGGATCTTTTGCTATATCTCACACTTCGACTCTCACAACCATCATCACGAAACTTTCCTCCAGACCGAGCGGTACAAAAGGAACATGCATAACCCACTACCTCTGAAACTACCCTGCTACTCTCCCATCCAAACCACACATACTCAAATTACATGACATACACCATACAGCAACATGGAATACAACTCAAGGAATAGTCACAAAGTTATAATCACATCCCTTTCAGCTTTCCCACTTCAATTAGTATTTATCCCAGTTTCAGACGACACTGCCCCACTTCGTAATTTTTCTTTCCTACTATGAACTCTGGAGGATATATGCACGTCTTCCTGTGCAATGCAAGCCAAGTGGCGTTGCTGTATAGATGGCTGACTCACCTTGCTTCCCTCTCAGAGTATTATAGTTTGAATCAAGCGTCACACGGAAACATAGCGCGCAAAGTAATATTAAGTACATATTCATCACACACGCGAGTCCTCAACTGATACCATGGACGAGTACTTCTCTTTATCCTTTGTCTCATACACAGATTGAGACTCACACAGTACTCACCACGTGGAAGTACTCGTCTCTAATTTCAAGTCCTGCACACGCCATTTCTTAAATATTTCCAACTTATAGTACACATGCTAGTAATTCAGCTTAACTTAAGCACTCGGAAGTATTTCAACTTATTGCTACACGTGGTTTCATTGTAACCGTTGGTCACTTCCGAAGATTACTACGATCCCCTTAATATTACCTGCCTGACATTTAATTCTCCCCACAAAAGTTCCTGAAATAGAGAAATTGTTATTCCAAACTACTCTTAAGTATTTCACAAGCATACCATGTCTCCACTCTTTTGTCTTTACGGAGCACACCTAAGACAGGTCGTACCAACACTAGATCCTGCGACAGAGTGCTGAATCATGGCCATTCTTCAGGTCCTCTCGCACCTCTGCCGAAGTGGGGGAGCACCTTGCTACCGTATTGGTCAGCCACATTTCAGGCGCTGAAAGCTCCGGTAAATTTCATCTCTTTGGTTCCACCAAAGGTGGCCAAAGGATCGTCTCAAAGATGATCATATATTCACATTCACTATCTGCGGTTAGCAGACGACCATACATTCATTCATTTCACAGATCTCACCAAACTGGATGTAGGGATTTATTTTGTGTGAGTGCACATGTGATCAATTAAATAAATAAATTGTCATTCTTTCTTACACTGGTATCCGGCTTCGCTGTATTAATTGAAATTGAGTTATTTTTACAAAACATATGTTGTTCTGACAAGAATAATGAAGTATGTTGTACCTATTTTCAATGTCGGGTGGTACTGTACCCTTTCAAAGGGATCGTAGGCCTTAGTATGTGACATAAATTTTAATCTGATAACTCCATACGTTCCTGAATGAAACGGGTGGTAACAGACGGAGGGACGAACAGACAGCCTATTAACAAACATTTTTTGTGTGATATACTTAAAATTTACAGTTATCGGAATTTTTCCTTTGGATGCAATGTTAAAACTTGCTTCTTGCCAAATTTCATGATTCTAGTCCAACGGTAAGTACCCCATAGGTTTTGATGAGTGAGTTTGCAGGTATCAAAATGTGTAATGTAAATGGTCGTAGCTTTTGGTTGTATTGTCCTAGAAGCTTATATTTAGTACACCAATCAGGGACTATAGACCTTAGAATGTGAGGAACATTTGGAGAGACAGACAGACAGACAACATAGTGATCTTCTAATAGTTCCGTCTTTACTGACTGAGGCACTGAATCCTAAAAATTGTGAATAAAATTGAATTCTCTAAATATTTTTGCCCATTAAGAAATGAAAAAAAATAATGAAAAATTGATTCACTGAAATTGTTATGGGAAAAGCAGCAACAACATTGCACGTTAAGATATATTTCCGTTTAATTGTCTCTGACGTACTGCAACGTAGACACATGAACAAGAGTGTTACATTACCCTGATTTCCCGCACAGGTGTATTATTATTGTTACTCTTCCCGTACCGATCGGAAGGTCATCCCTGGCGTCGTTTACAAACACATTCACAGTTACCATGACCAATCGAATGGGTTGCAGAATTTCAGCTGAAAGTAAAGCACCAGTAGTGACACATCAGAGACGTCTGAGTAACAGTTGAGTGAACATTCATAACACCAAGTAGCGACCGGGTGCGCATCATCACTCTGCGTGAAGAAGTCTTGTCATCCAGGGACATTGTTCGACATGTGCACAGGAGTCACAGAAATGTGACGCGCCCATGGAATCAGTTCCAATTGACCGTAAGTTGTGAGGTAATCCAAGCTCGACTGCTGCACAGGTCGGTTGATATCTGTGATCTTTCAGTCGAAAGAACGGTAGGATGAATATTCCAGAACCGAATTAGATTTCGATGGGATACAGGACTTTATGCATCAAATCAAACACATGTGCAACAGGGTGATGGTGGAGTGATGTTCTGATGTAGGATTACATGGGGCCACCGAATACCTCTAGTGGTTTTTGAGGGCAATGCTACTGCTTCATGGTACAGAGACGAGATTCTACAACCAATAGTCGAACTGCATAGCCAACATTTTGGTGACAGTTGGATCTTGACTGACGGCAAAACCTATGCTCATGGTGCTATTCCCGAGAACACGTTCCATCCGCATGCAAGGATCACCAGAATGAAGTACCTGACAGTTCCCTGGAGATGAACACAAACGAACCTTTGTGGGACCGATTGAAGCGAGCTGGTTTTGGACGTCGACAACGACCAGATACTCCACGCAACTTCGGAATAATCACCATTGAAAAATGGAACAGTCTGGATCTCATCAGTCCTGCATTCGAGCAAGGGGACGTCCTAACACGTACTGTCGTTGCTTGATAGCGATCCCCGTCCCCTCTCAAGGAAACAGACGATTTTGCCTTTCCACAGAATGTTTTTTTTTATTTTTTTTTTAATTCACACATTCAGAATCAAGAAATACGCGCCCCACACAGCAAGATTTTGTTTTCTGTGTCGTAAATTATGAAATAAAGGGATGATTCGAAATTTTGTTGACTGTGTCTTTCATGCCATGAGATACAATAATGAGTAAAAGTTTCTTCTGGTTTATTCTTATTTAATAGTAATTCTAGCAAAATATTAGTCAGTCGCAACTGTTATTTGACGGATAAAATAGTGGCGAATTTCACAGGTTTACATCACAAGTACATCTGAATAAGCTAGGGGAGAAATGTGGGTCCTCGAGGAGGAAGAATGCGGGTGGTATTCATAGGAAGACTGTAGCATGTTACAAAGTAGATGTGTCACCCACTATTATTACGTGATCATCCAGCTACAATAATCTGGTCCCCTTTAATTGTTTTGTTCTGCCTATTTTTACAATGGACTTCATCGACTGTTAGGCTTCGTAGCTATTATTGGTGTTTCCAGTCATTATTTTTATGGCCTTCCTTATGTCACCTGTTCATTGTGTTGGTGTATTATCCCCGATAAGCTTTATTATTTATTCTTTATTTTATCGACTTTAGCCTCAGTCCTCTATATTTACCTGATTTTAGCATTTTCTAATCCAGCAGTGTAATAATAGTATTAATATTAATAATAATAACACAAAGAACTTGAACAAGTATGGGAAACCAAGAAAATCCCAAGTCACTGGAAAACTGCCCTAATTCACCCTTTGTTTAAAAAAGGTGACAAAAGGGATGTTAACAACTATCGTGGAATATCGCTTCTCCCAGTCCCATACAAAATTCTATCAAAAGCCCTGCTCAATCGTGTATCACCAATTATAGAGCGAAAACTTGGAGAATATCAAGATGGCTTCAGACCAGGAAGATCCTGTGCCGAACAAATTTTTAACCTCAAAACAACAATGAACTATTTATCTACAAGGAGCAAGAAATATTTCATAACATTCATTGATTTCAAAAAAGCTTATGACTCAATCGATAGGGACACACTCATCAAAACACTTCGAGAATATGAAATAGATGAAACAACAATCACCATAATCAAAGAAACATTAACAAATACAACATCAAAAATAAAATTCCAAGGAGAAATTTCACGGCATTTCGAGGTCAAAACCGGCGTCAGACAAGGAGATGCGCTGTCCCCGGTACTCTTCAACTGTGTTCTTGATAAAGTCATAGCAGAATGGAGAAAACTCACGCAAAAACATGGAGTTGAGAAAGTCCAAATTGGAGGGAAGTGCTACAAAGCCATTGAAACCAACTGTTTTGCCTTCGCTGACGATCTCGCCTGTTTAGCTTACACACAAAAAGACACAATAAAACAAATAGAATTACTTAAAGAAACTGCTGAAAAAGCAGGCTTGCAAATTTCATTTGAAAAGACAGAAATCATTACAAATATCAAAAATCCACCAAAGAAAATAACTACGAAATATGGGAAAATACAGGTATCTAAACATTTTAAATATCTTGGTGAACTAATTCAGCCTGTGGCAAAAGGTCATCCAGCCTGCAGGGCTAGAATACAAAAACTAGAGACAGCAACTCACTACTGCAGACAAATGTATTCAAAAAAATGTATATCCAAAAACATTAAACTCAGACACTACCAGACTGTCATTAGACCGCAGATACTATATGCATCAGAAACACTGGCAAATTTTACATACGCAGAACAGATAGAAAATCGTGAAAGAAGAATTGTGAGGACAATTCTTGGACACAGGAAAATAACAGATGATCAAGGCAAGCCTGTATACAGACTAAAAAGCAACAAAGAAGTGTATACGAAGTGCAGCAAAATTACAGACGAAATTAGAAAAAGAAGATGCTCCTTTTATGCTCACATCATGAGGATGAACCCGAATAGGCTTACAAAACAAATATTTTCGTACATCGCAAATCTAAAAAATAAAAATTTATGGTTTATCAACACAGAAAGAGATCTAAAAGAAATGGACATAGATCTGGAAACAATATTTAACAGAAACCTTTTTAGAAAAAAACTGAATTCATCCACGGGTTTCGGTGTGAAAATTAAGAAGACTTGTGGAACTAAATGGTCTGAAGAGAGAAAAGCCGCCTTCAGCGCAAGAATGAAAGAAGTGTGGACTGAGAGAAAGAAGACTTCCCAGAAGCGCAAGAAATAACTGTTTTCACGGTCTTTAACGGCCAAATTTGTATAATAATAATAATAATAATAATAATAATAATGATCGTCATCAACATTCACTGAACTATATTGATGCAGATGTGAAGCGTAATTTTTAAAAATCTGTGTGTTTCCGTGTGTGTGTGTGTGTGTGTGTGTGTGTGTGTGTGTGTGTGTGTGTGTTTTGCGTTTGCGTGTGCTAGCAAGAAAAATACAAGAACGGTAGGATTAATTTCATCCAAACGTGTTGCACACAAGACATTGTCTGAAGAGAATAAAAATAACGTCTTCTCGGTTGGTTAAGGATGGTGATCTCAAACACCTATACAAATTCAACCGACTTCTGTAGACTTATGACATACTGTCTGAAGTCTTCCATTTGGTCATGCTTGTTGTAAGCGATATTACCTGTTAGAATTTAGCCTGAGTGCGTAGCAAACTATGACTCCCGTAATATTGTTCTGAAATTATACCCCTCTCTATTAAATTTGACAATTGAGTGACCAACAACACAATCTGACTACAGTTAATGAAATATAAGGTAGTAAGCAAACTACCAAAGCGCAACTGGACGATAAAAGGCCCAGGACATCAGGTATATGAAGATAAATGGTAACCAAGCTTTTCAACTGTCCTAATGTAATCGTTCACTGCTGATTGTTGAAGAAGAAACGCATATAATCTACACTGTACGTTCTAACACCTACCGTCAAGAAAATGGTTCGTCTCAAAACAAAAATGTATTTCCTGTCACAAATAAATTTGGAGCACAGCATTTTATGGTAGTGAAACATGAACTGTTGGACAAGCGGAAGAGAAGAGAATCGAAGCATTTGAGATGTGGTGCTACAGAACAATGATGCAAATGAGGTGGACTGATAAAGTAAGAAATGAGAAGGTCCTACGCAGAATCTGAGACGAAAGGAGTATAAAGGAAAGACTGAGAAGAAAAAGGAACAGGGTGATAGGACATCTGTTAAGACATCAGAGAATAACTTCCATGGTACTAGACAGAGCTGTAGAGGGTACAAACTGTCGAGGAAGACAGAGATTGGAATGCTTCCAGCAAATAATGGAGAACGTGTGTTTCAAATGCTACTGTGAGATGAAAAAGTTGGCTCAGGAGAGGAATTCGTGATGGGCTGCATCAAACTAGTCAGAAGACTGATGACTTAAAACAAACCAAAAACCAAAATAAAAATAATAATAATAATAACTGCTAAAGAAATATGTCTAAGAATTGTGCATAAAAACGTAAAATAATACAACTGATACAGAAAGTTTACAGGAATATTAAGTTTGCTGAAAGCACTTTATTTTAAATACGAGGAGGTTGAAAACATGAACCGACAAGTTGAGAACCAAAGGTTTACTTAGCCTCTGACCTACGTTTCGATATTTCCAAAAATATCTTCTTTAGAAGTAGTGATCCCTAAAAATGTATATAAACGGTTACAAACTATTATACATACATAACAAAATATTAATAATAGAAACATGTTTGTGAGGTAAGCGTATTCACTTGTTACATCACTTGGTGGCAATATACATTAGCTGAAGCCGAGCGGCTCTTGTCATATATGAAATTGATATAAAAATCAAAAACGTCCAATGCCATGGCTTAAGATAGCAGGCAGATTATATTCAGCGTACATCAGAGTAAATGCACAAATGTTTTCGCTTACTGGTAAACGCTCTTGTCTACACAAAACTATAACAGAAGTTCAAAGAATATTTGCATAACAAAAGTATTCACCACACCAGAGACAAAGGCCAACCATTTAGGAGGTAAAGGCTCAAACCGATAAGGAAAAATTGGAATACAGAGGGCGCTAAATACAGACTACGTCTTACTTGTGTTACGTAAAAACATTTCACATTAAAGTAAGAATGCAATGTTTTTCTACAAAGCTACTAATAATGGGATAAATTTACACTTATACATTACGTATAAAATCTTTAATATACACTCCTGGAAATTGAAATAAGAACACCGTGAATTCATTGTCCCAGGAAGGGGAAACTTTATTGACACATTCCTGGGGTCAGATACATCACATGATCACACTGACAGAACCACAGGCACATAGACACAGGCAACAGAGCACGCACAATGTCGCCACTAGTACAGTGTATATCCACCTTTCGCAGCAATGCAGGCTGCTATTCTCCCATGGAGACGATCGTAGAGATGCTGGATGTAGTCCTGTGGAACGGCTTGCCATGCCATTTCCACCTGGCGCCTCAGTTGGACCAGCGTTCGTGCTGGACGTGCAGACCGCGTGAGACGACGCTTCATCCAGTCCCAAACATGCTCAATGGGGGACAGATCCGGAGATCTTGCTGGCCAGGGTAGTTGACTTACACCTTCTAGAGCACGTTGGGTGGCACGGGATACATGCGGACGTGCATTGCCCTGTTGGAACAGCAAGTTCCCTTGCCGGTCTAGGAATGGTAGAACGATGGGTTCGATGACGGTTTGGATGTACCGTGCACTATTCAGTGTCCCCTCGACGATCACCAGTGGTGTACGGCCAGTGTAGGAGATCGCTCACCACACCATGATGCCGGGTGTTGGCCCTGTGTGCCTCGGTCGTATGCAGTCCTGATTGTGGCGCTCACCTGCACGGCGCCAAACACGCATACGACCATCATTGGCACCAAGGCAGAAGCGACTCTCATCGCTGAAGACGACACGTCTCCATTCGTCCCTCCATTCACGCCTGTCGCGACACCACTGGAGGCGGGCTGCACGATGTTGGGGCGTGAGCGGAAGACGGCCTAACGGTGTGCGGGACCGTAGTCCAGCTTCATGGAGACGGTTGCGAATGGTCCTCGCCGATACTCCAGGAGCAACAGTGTCCCTAATTTGCTGGGAAGTGGCGGTGCGGTCCCCTATGGCACTGCGTAGGATCCTACGGTCTTGGCGTGCATCCGTGCGTCGCTGCGGTCCGGTCCCAGGTCGACGGGCACGTGCACCTTCCGCCGACCACTGGCGACAACATCGATGTGCTGTGGAGACCTCACGCCCCACGTGTTGAGCAATTCGGCGGTACGTCCACCCGGCCTCCCGCATGCCCACTATACGCCCTCGCCCAAAGTCCGTCAACTGCACATACGGTTCACGTCCACGCTGTCGCGGCATGCTACCAGTGTTAAAGACTGCGATGGAGCTCCGTATGCCACGGCAAACTGGCTGACACTGACGGCGGCGGTGCACAAATGCTGCGCAGCTAGCGCCATTCGACGGCCAATACCGCGGTTCCTGGTGTGTCCGCTGTGCCGTGCGTGTGATCATTGCTTGTACAGCCCTCTCGCAGTGTCCGGAGCAAGTATGGTGGGTCTGACACACCGGTGTCAATGTGTTCTTTTTTCCATTTCCAGGAGTGTATTTCCTGACAGAGTAATACTGTATGTACATTCAGCGCGCAGAAGGTAGAGTTCTATATTCGAAGGAGCCCTTTTACAAATGCAGAAGAGCACATATCAGCTAAAACAACTTTAAAAATAGAAACCTTCGTTAGTAATACGGACGCATAAACCCAGGCAAAAGACTGTTGACTGCTGTATCAGTCTTGCGGAAGCAAATAACTTACTAGGCGCCAGCAGCACGGTGACTTGCTGATTCGAAGTTGATGTCTACATTTGCTAACCTATCAACTTGCACGATGATCGATAGGATTCCTCCCCTCGCCCGTGTCCCCCTTTCTCCGCATTAAAGTCAATCGGATCAAGCAAGTTCTATCACTCTCGCAGGAAAGGGAGAGATCAGAGAGATCGGTAAGGAGCCACATTCTCTCTATCTCTCTCTCTCTCTCTCTCTCTCTCTCTCTCTCTCTCCCTCCCCCCCCACCCTCTCTCTCTTTCTCTCTCTCTCTCTTATACTCATACGTCTCATTGTCGTTTAAATTAGTAGTCCGTTCCTTTCGAAGATACACACAGCCCATGAGGTCAGCAAACAAATGACACTCAGTGTAAATTTTATGTATCGACGCGGGATTTCTGCACACTTCACATTGTGTGCTTCCTTCAGGTATAGGCCATGTGTCAGCGGATTCCAGTATATAATAAAGGTAAAAGAGCGGACCTGCAAAATTACAGACAAATATCGCTAACTTCTCCAGAAAGAGATTTTCACTCTGCAGCGGAGTGTGCGCTGACATGAAACTTCCTGACAGATTAAAACTGTGTGCCGGACCGAGACTCGAAATCGGGACCTGGCGGAAGTACAGCTGTGAGGACGGGGCGTGAGTCGTGCTTGGGTAGCTCAGTTGGTAGAGCACTTGCCCGCGAAATGCTAAACTCCCGAGTTCGAGTCTCGGTCCGGCACACAGTTTTAATCTGCCAGGAAGTCTCAGCGCTAACTTCTGATTGCTGCAAAAACCTTGAACACATTCTCATTGCGAATATAACAAATTTTCTTGAAGCTTATCAGGTTACCTCCACGAATCAGTATGGTTTTGGAAAGTATCGCTCATGCGAAACTCAGCTTGCCCTTTTCTCACATGATATGCTGAGAACTATGGCTGAAGGGCAACAGGCAGATTCCCTATTTCTTGATTTCCGGGAAGCATTTGATACGGTGCCCCATTGCAGGCTGATAACGGAGGTACGAGCACATGGAATAAGTTCACAGATATCTGTGGGTCAAAGACTTCTTAAGTAATAGAATCCAGTGTGTTCTCCTCGACGGTGTGTGTCCATCGTAGACAAGGGAATCGTCAGGAGCGCCGCAGGGTAGTGATAGGACCGCTGTTATCTCTATGTACGTAAATAATTTGGTAGACAGGGTAGGCAGCAGACTGCGGTTATTTGCTGATGATGCCGAGTGCCGAGGTGTACCGTAAGCTGTTTGTGTTGAGCCACTGTGGGAAAATATAAGACCACTTCGACAAAATTTCCAGTTGGTTTTATGAATGGTATCTAGCCCCAACTGTGGAAAATGTTAGTTAATGAGGATAAGTAGGAAGATCATACCTGTAATGTTCGGATACAGTATTGTGTAACAGTGTCCAGGTTGACTTAGTCAAGTGGTTTAAATATCTAGGAGTAACGTTGTAAAGTGATATAAGATGGAACGTTCAAATTAAAACTGCTGTAGGAAAGGTAAATAGTCGACTTCGTTTATTGGAACAATTTTAGAAATGAGTGGTTCACCTGTAGAGGTGGTCGCATATAGGACGCTGGTCCGACCTGTTCTTGAGTACTGCACGAGAGTTCTTGGGATCCGTACTAGCCAGCCGGAGTGGCCGTGCGGTTCTAGGCGCTACAATCTGGAGCCGAGCTACGGATGCAGGTTCGAATCCTGCCTCGGGCATGGATGAGTGTGATGTCCTTAGGTTAGTTAGGTTTAATTAGTTCTAAGTTCTAGGCGACTGATGACTTCAGAAGTTAAATCGCATAGTGCTCAGAGCCGTTTGAACCATTTGATCCGTACTACGTCGGATTTAAGGAAGACATCGAAGCAAGTCAAAAGAGGGCTGCTAGATTTGTTACAGGTAGGTTCGAAGAAAACGTAAGTGTTACGGAGATGCTTCCGAAACTCAAATGGGAATCTTTGGAGGGAGGGCGACGTTGTTTTTTGGAAACACTATTAGGAAAATTTAGAGATCCGGCATTTGAAGCTAACTTCCTGCTACCGCCAACAAACATCTAGCGTAAGTGCCTCGAAGATAATAAGATATGAGAAATTAGGGCTCATACGGAGGCGCACAGACAGTCGTTTCTCCCTAACTCTATTTGCGAGTTGAACAGGAGGGAAATGACAGATAGTGGTACAGGGTACCCTCCGGCGCGCACCTTATGCTGGATTTCAGGGAATCCTTTGGAATGATCTGGAATCATTGCCCCATCTCATACAGCTATGTGGAAGCAACCAAAGAATACCATGTGGTTTCTAAGGTTTTCCGTGCTCAAGCTTATACTCAGCTTAAAGTTTCTTCAAGTGCTCTGCGATATATCATCGTCATAAATCAGAACATTAATCACCTACCTCCTATCGATATCCACGCAATACCAGCGTCATCTCCCTAGGAATAACTGTTAGACACACGCACGGTGCATGTAATATTAGTGAAAGTACTGTCCGTGCGTAGAACTGGGAAGGCGCGGGATCTACTTGAGTTGACCGAGGGCAGATGTTGTGGCCCGGAAGTTCGGCACGAGTATTTCGGAAACTGGACGACGTTTCGGGTGTTCGAAGAGAGCTGTGGTGAGTGTCTTTAATACGTGGCGAAACCAAGGAGGAATGACGTCGAAATGTCTTGGGGCTGGGCAGCCACCGCTCATTACAGATGTCAGTAGGCTGGGCAGACTGGTAAAGCTGGACAGGTGGCGAATTGTGGCGGAACTAAAATCAGACTTTAAGGGGCTCCGGAACGCCCTGTACTTGCATGTTAAAATAACGCTTATAAATTACATCTTTCCTCACAAAGTATTTGAGGTAGGAAGTTGAACTTTTTACAGATTATTTATTGGAATATGGGCTACAACTTAACACAGGGATTTTACAAAATTTTAGTTCAGTTATTAAAGATGATTTTTTTTAATTGTAATGAAAATTCACAACATTTTTTTGCAATTTTTTATTTATATATTCAAAAATATACAGTTTTTTGGAAAAAGGCTGTGTTAAATTATGCAGAAGGTACTGTGTAACATTTACTGAAAGTTTGAAACAAATATGTTTGGAAGATCCTTAGAAAACATGTAATTAGTATGAGGAAATAAAAGTTTTGGGGAATCGAGCGACAAAGATTGGATTAACTTTTTCGTGCATTCCAGGTCCATAGGATGGATTATCTTCATCCTCTGCAAACTCCTCCTCCAGCTTCCTCTTGTTCCTCCTCCTGTTTACTCTTGCTTGTATTTCTAGACTCTTTAGAGTCCTGTCTGCAGCCCGAAGGCGTTCCTTGTCTAAAGCAAGCATCGCTCGTACCATGTTAGAACCTATCTTCATTCCCATATTTCTAAATACCTTGCACCTTACAATGTTGCCATCATTGAAAGTCGCAACAGCATCATACACACCAAAGTGAAGTGTTTCTATTCCATCAAATACAGTCTTGGGGATTCTCGACCATATAACACTATTTACACTTTCATTGGGGTTTTGAGTTTTTCCGTGAATACACTTTTTCAACAGTTCAGGTGTTGCTAAGTCTCTGAAAATAGGTTAGCCACAACACATACTTTATCTCACATCACTAAAATGTACCTGATGAACACGGACGTTAATAATAACACCATTTGACAGGAGTTTAACAGCGCCACAGTGGGTCACGACCATGTAGAACACATTTCAAAAAAAATTTAAAAATAGTTGTAGTCTTCGGAATTGAATAAATTATCTATCTATTAAAAGGTAATAGTCTGCAGATTCAGAAAACGCAAAAAAGTAAAAATTGAACTTTTCATGATTTTGAGCCTTTCCGGAGCACCTTAATGCTGGACAAAGTAGAAGTGTGTCTGAAGACAGAGTGCACCAAACACTCCTAACGATGGGCCTCCGCAGCCGACGACCCATGCAGGTTCCAATGTTAGGACCACGATATCGGCAGCTACGGCTGAAATGGGCTCGTGAAAATCGGCACTGGACGCTGTGCAGAGACACAGCGTTGCGTGGCCTGATCAATCCCTATACCTTCTACATCATGCATATGGGAGGGTGTAAATCCGTCGTATTCCAGAGGAACAGCGGCCTTACACCTGTACTGCAGGACCGAGACAAGCTGGCGTCGGCTCCATTATGCTCTGGGAAACATTCCCGTGGGCATCTATGGGTCTAGTAGAGCTCGTGCAAGACCCAACGACGTCCAAGGAGTATCGTATATTGGTTGCAGGCCACGTAAACCCCTTCATTGCGATCACGTTTTCCGACGGCAGTGACACGTTTCAACAAGATAATGCGCCATGTCACTAGACCAGAAGTGTGACCCAGAGGTTCGAAGAACGCAGCGGCCAGTTTCTATTGATGTGCTGGCCCACCAACTCGCCAGATCTGACCCCAGTCGAACACATCTGGGATGTGACTGAACGTGGCGTCAGAGCTCATCGGCCCCTCTCCGGAATTTAGGGAGAATGGGTGACTTGTGTGTGCGTGCAGAGGTGGCACCAACTCCTCCCAGCGACCTACCAAGGTCTCACTGCTTCCACGGCACGACGCTGGACACTATTAGCCTTGCCACAGGTGGACATACCGACTGTTAGGTAGGTGATGTATACTTTTCCACATGCGAGGAAGGGGACGACTGTCAGTACAGTGGATCTCAAGATGATGAGATCGATTTCGCAGTTATCTGTTCTAGCGCTAATGCAAGGTTCCCAGTTTCCACATCCAGAACCAGTCAAGTCTGATAACTAACTTCTTGGGCAGCCTCTGAGATCGTCTGACACAGGACGAGACAAAATGTTGCACAGAAGCATATGTATTAGACTGCGGCTAAACCTGATTGCAGTAGGAGATGGATATCAGCCGAGAAAGTCCATATTTCGTGATTAACGTGCAACGATTTGAAACCATCAAAGCTGCTGCCACTATTATACTATTTTATTTCCCCACTGATTACAGGATAATGAAGGACATGTAGCAGACATATGACAGACGCAAGTGTTTCACTGGCTATTCTGCGACTACAGCCACATTCATGTGCACAATCAGTTCGTTAGTAATTAACTGTTAAATTTATCGGTTTCTTTTGCAAAGTTAATATACGTTTTGCTGGAAATAAACAATTTTTTCAGCCTTCAGTTGCAAGGTAATTTTACTCGTTTACCTAGGTTTCGATTCCAGTAATGGAATCTTCTTCAGAACGAAAAATGAAATTATTTTGTGAGCCAAACACTGGCCATGTCACAGATTAAAAATTAAAACATTAAAGACGCATAATCATAATCTGTGACATGGCCAGTGTTTGGCTCACAAAATAATTTCATTTTTCGTTCTGAAGAAGATTCCATTACTGGAATCGAAACCTAGGTGAACGAGTAAAATTACCTTGCAACTGAAGGCTGAAAAAATTGTTTATTTGCTGTACATTTCACAGTTGCTGACACGCTGCAATATGTTAAAGATTTGTACAATTTGCTGGATTCTATGCTCTGTTCTATTACGTTAGAAGATATGATAGGCAAGGTTGCTATTTCTTATGTATAACACTTAACTCGCTGTAAAGAAGGTAAATAATCCCAGAGGTCTGCCTATTATTATGCTTCAGTCGTAACGCTAGCTGTCATATAGCCATAGATCATGATACTTGTCCTGCAGTATGAAAAAACGAAACAGGTAATTTATGTAAATTTCGTCTCATTCTTGTCCACCGTGCATGCTATGTCTTCCGTTTTGGACGACTTACGAGCTTTATCAAAACCCTGCTATTTTACTGCACAATAGTTATTCCACAGCTAACTGACTTAGAAGTAGTGGCTGCCGTCTCGTAAACTGACACGCTGTCAGGAGAGCGGTGAGCTGACCACCTGCAACTCCGTCTCCGTATGCAGTAACGCCTGTGGGATGAGGATGACACGGCGGTCGGTTGGTACTGATGGGCCTTCATGACCTGTTCGGGTGGAGTTTAGCTATAGTTTGTTCAGTTTAATACAGTTCGACTACATGGAGCTGGAAATTCACATCATGTAAACACCCATGATGTGTGAAAATACAGTGAGATAAACATGTCGCAGCACCAGAATGTATTTAATGTAGAGTAATGAAATTTCGATGTACAATTGTCTAGGTAAATATTTGAGTAATTAAAATTGTTAGCCAATGGAAGCAACAGATAAGCCGTTGCTAATGTAGATTACTGACACGTTAATAACTGGTGTAACCGCCAGAATATTGAATGGAAGCTTGCAAACGTGCATGTATTGTGTGTTACAGGTGCCAGATATCAGTTTGTGGAATGGAGTTCCATGCTTGTTGCTCTTTGTCTGCTTAATCAGGGACGGTTAATGACGGTTGTGGATGACGCTGGAGATATCGTCGGAACATGTCCCACATGTGCTCGACTGGAGACAGATCTGGTGATCGAGCAGGCCAAGGCAACATGTTGACACTCTGTAGAGCATGCTGGGTTACAGGAGCGGTACGTGGGCAAGCGTAGACCTGTCGTAAAACACGGCCTAGGATTTTCTTCATAAATGGGGGCACAAGAGGTCGAATCACAGCTGACGTACACATTTGTAGTCAGGGTGCTGGGATAACAACGACAGTGCCCCTGCTGTTGTACGAAGTCGTACCCCACACAATAACTCCACGTGTAGGCCCAGTCTGTGTAGCACGCTGACGTGTGGACTGCAGGCCCTCAACCAGCCTGCTTCTAACCAACGCACGGCGATCACTGGAACCGAGGCCGAAACAGCTTTCACCACAAAATACAAGAGACCTCCACCCTGTCCTCCAAAGAGATCTCTCTTGAGACCATCGAAGTCACTAATGGCAGTGTTTCGGGATGAAGTACGATGCGCCAGAGCCATTCGCCGAACAAGATGATCTTCCTTCTCGGTAGAGTCACGTGGCCATCCGAAACCCGGTCTTCTTGTGACCGTACATTCTCGTTACCACCGCTGCAGGCAGTCATGTACAGTGAAGACATTCCTGCCAAGCCTTTCTGCAGTATCACAGAAGGAACGTCCAGCTTCTCGTAGCCTTATTACAGGACCTCGTTCATGCTCAGTGAAGTGTTTATAGTGGCGTCTTTGTCACCTTAAAAGCATTCTTGTCTAACACCAATTCACCACGTCCAATCTGAAACATAACTGATGATAACGTCCGTTATAGCGTGTAATTAAAGCAAGTCTAATTTGCATCCTCCAGGCTCTCTGTTAACGCGGTTGACAGCCATATTCACCCAGGGCTGGTCATGACGCTGAAAAACATCCACAAACCCCACACCAGTGTGAGCTGTTGCTGCACCTGTTACATCCAGGTCACATCTAATACTATAGTCCGGATTGCTAGCCAGGCTGTTTCCTACTCCTCCTCCAGCCATCAAAATCTTTGCGCAAGGCCCCTAGGGTTCCTGTAACCTGGCTAAGCTTAGCACTAGGTTTCACAATGCTTGTGACCCAGTACTCGACTCCTAGCCTATCCTGTAGCAACTGGCCTAGTCCTCTCCCGTGTCTGCTACCTAACCGCAGGACTCTTTCCTTTCTGCTTGACTTTACTCCCGACCTAGCATTACAATTGTTACCACGGGTCTGCTGCACCCTACTTTGCTCGAAAGCTGTTTGAGGCTCTTCTGCTGCAGGTAACAAATCAAACTGACTGCTCACTGGAATCTGAAAAGTGATTTCTGAGGTTTTCTCCTTCTGACTACGACTTGTTACCTGCTCACAGCTCCCATTCTCTCTTTCCCCCTTCAACCTGTCTAATTCAAAGTACACAATTTCCAATTCAGCCTGAAGGGCACAAATCTCTTTTCTCTGTCCCAAAAATTTTCTTGTCACAGCTACAAAATCTACAACTCCATTGGCGAGCCTCATCTGGCACTATAACAGCTTCCCCGCTACAATCTCCCCAGTGAATCACCACCCCACAATCCTGATATTTCACTCCCGTGCTCACTAATCTATGACAACACCCACATTTGTCACACATGACTGTTACGCGACTGCCGAGAAATTTGAGTAGACATCATCTTTCAGATTTAAAACACGCCTACCAACTTACGTTTATGTCGTGCAACTGCTTGGTGCTGCGACTTTTTCTGTCAGTGTGCGATTAAATGTGATCCTAAATCGGAATAGATTTCAGGGCACAATTATAGGATGGGGGAATGCATGGTGAGGACATTCATTGAAAAGCAACTCTGGTTATGACTCTTGATTTCTTACAATGATCAATAACTGCAAAGTTCACCGTACTTCTTCATGATGTACTGTACGTCATACGAAATCATAACTTTGATTATTCCAACAAATCAATTTGTATCAGAATTTTTCTGCTCTCAAATTTAGGAAAGCACTGCTTTTAATTATATCCAAAGAGGTGGTGAATAAAGAAACACCGCTGCTGATTGCACTTCGTCGGTAGTGATACATGCATGTATTAATAGAAAAATTACACGACTCAAAATGCGATACTCTCCTGAGTGTTTAGTGAAGTAAATGAATCGGTTTTGTAAAACATGACAAGCATCTACCTAACTAACCGAAACAGAAAATCTGTCTAAGCATGTTCCACGTACCATTCATGCTCACCACCTCACCGATCGGACACTGGCAATATTGCCACTACACTACCAGAGAGCATAAGAAAGTTTGTGTTTCCATAACCAGTAGATCTGAATACATGCACCCACACATTCATATATGCAGGAGGAAGGAATGCATGACGATAGACTGTTAGTTATTATACAAATTGAATATTGTCGTATCTTTCGAATTCTCTTCCGAACGGAGTGCAACACACACAAAAACCATATATCACATATAAATTCACTCTACAAAACAAATGCCTGAACTACAGTGAAATCCCAGTCTTATTTCCAATTGCATTTTGGAAGTTGACAATACCATACGAATAAACCGTGGCACACACATACACTATGTAATCAAAATTATCCGGACAGCTGGCTGATAATGACTTACAAGTTCGTGGCGCCCTCCAGGAATTCAGTGTGGTGTTGGCCCACCCTTAGCCTTGACGCCAGCTTTCACTGTCGCAGGCATACGTTCAATCAGGTGCTGGAAAGTTTCTTTGAGTATCGCAGCCCATTCATTGCGGAGTGCTGCATTGAAGAAAGGTATCGATGTCGGTCGGTGAGGCTTGGCACAAAGTCGCCATTCCAAAACATCCCAAAGTTGTTCTAAAGGGTTCAGGTCAGGACTTCGTAGAGACCAGTCCAATACAGGGATGTTATTGTCGTGTAAACATTCCGCTACAGATCGTCCATTAAGAACAGGTGTTCGATCGTGTTGAAAGATGCAGTCGCCATCGCCGAATTGCTCTTCAAGAGTGGGAAGCAAGAAGATGCTTAAAACATCAGAGTAGACCTGTGCTGTGATAGTTCCACTCAAAACAACAAGGGTTACGAGCCCTCCCACGGAAAACATGACCACATCATAACACCACCGCCCCTTAATCTTACTGTTGGCACTATACACAGAGGCTGATGACGTTCACCGGACATTCGCCATACCCGCACACTGCCACTGGATCGCCACATTGTGTACCGTGATTCGCCACCCCACACGACGTTTTTCCACTGTTCAATCGTCCAATGTTTACGCTCCTTACACGGAGCGAGTTGTCGTTTGGCATTTGCCGGAGTAGTGTGTGGCTTATGAGCAGCCGCTGCACCATGAAATCACAGTTTTTTCACCTCCTACCTAACTGTCATAGTACTTGCAATGGACCCTGATGCAGTTTTGAATTCCTGTGTGATGTTCTGGATAGATGTCTGCCTATTACACATTACGAACCTCTTCAACTGTCGGCGGTCTCTGTCAGTCAACAGACGAGGTCGGCCTGTTCCCTTTTGTGCTGTCCGCGTTCCTTCACGTTTCCGCTTCACCATCACATCGCAAACAGTGGACCTACAAACGTTTAGGAGCGTGGATATCTCGCGTACAGACGTATGACACAACTGACACCGAATCACCTCAATACGTTCGAAGTCTGTGAGTTCCGCGGAGGGCCCTATTCTGCTCTCTCACGATCTCTAACGACTACTGGGGTCGTTGATATGGAGTACCTGGCAGTAGATGGCATCACAATGCAACTAATATGAAAAACGTATGTTTTTGGGGGTGTCCGGATACTTTTGATCACACTGTGTCCTTCAAGGCAGACTATAACAATAATACTAGTAGCATATTATTTTTAAATAGCATTAATACGTGCCATCTTTTTTTCAGACAGAACAGCTACATGGTCCATGTGTAAAAGACAGAAAATTTTCTATAAGGTATCATGGTTCTCTTACAAAACTGCGTTGCTACCCCAGTCAGAAGAATGCAAGTGCCTCAGAGTAAATATAGATTCTTCTTCCTCTTCTTCTTCTTCTTCTTGCATCATGGTCTGGGGCATCGCCAGCCGCTGAGTGCGAAACCACATGCGAGCCCGGTGTGTGTACTGTCTTCAGGCTGAGGTTTGGCCTACCTCCTCTTGGTTCGGCCCTTCTAGGATGTACCCGGTACAGCAGGATCTTTCATTTAGTGGTGCAGTTTTGTATTTTCCGGTCGGTACAACTCTGTGCAGCTCGGCAAAAGCATGGTGTCAGCGCTGTTTATCCCTCGCTAATTGTTCCTCGTATGAAGAATATCCACAGGTCCAGCGGACGTTTGCACAAAGAGAGGCGGCCTAGAACACAGAGTCACAAGTCCTTAAAAATGAATAGGAGGGACAATGGAGAAAGTTGCAAGCCACTCTCGCACTTTAACTATTCTGTTCGTCAGATTGATATTCATAGTCTAGGTCATGATCTCCGTGGCCTCCAATACTACTGTTGGTAGGTGTGTCTTAGACTTTTTTACAAGAGGAAATTGTAAGCAGAATGTTCTTATAACTGCATGTGCAGTCTTTGGAGAACTTGTACCTGAGGGGTCACAGTAGAGGCCACAGAGAACAGGGAGAAATATACACTCCTGGAAATTGAAATAAGAACACCGTGAATTCATTGTCCCAGGAAGGGGAAACTTTATTGACACATTCCTGGGGTCAGATACATAACATGATCACACTGACAGAACCACAGGCACATAGACACAGGCAACAGAGCATGCACAATGTCGGCACTAGTACAGTGTATATCCACCTTTCGCAGCAATGCAGGCTGCTATTCTCCCATGGAGACGATCGTAGAGATGCTGGATGTAGTCCTGTGGAACGGCTTGCCATGCCATTTCCACCTGGCGCCTCAGTTGGACCAGCGTTCGTGCTGGACGTGCAGACCGCGTGAGACGACGCTTCATCCAGTCCCAAACATGCTCAATGGGGGACAGATCCGGAGATCTTGCTGGCCAGGGTAGTTGACTTACACCTTCTAGAGCACGTTGGGTGGCACGGGATACATGCGGACGTGCATTGTCCTGTTGGAACAGCAAGTTCCCTTGCCGGTCTAGGAATGGTAGAACGATGGGTTCGATGACGGTTTGGATGTACCGTGCACTATTCAGTGTCCCCTCGACGATCACCAGTGGTGTACGGCCAGTGTAGGAGATCGCTCCCCACACCATGATGCCGGGTGTTGGCCCTGTGTGCCTCAGTCGTATGCTGTCCTGATTGTGGCGCTCACCTGCACGGCGCCAAACACGCATACGACCATCATTGGCACCAAGGCAGAAGCGACTCTCATCGCTGAAGACGACACGTCTCCATTCGTCCCTCCATTCACGCCTGTCGCGACACCACTGGAGGCGGGCTGCACGATGTTGGGGCGTGAGCGGAAGACGGCCTAACGGTGTGCGGGACCGTAGCCCAGCTTCATGGAGACGGTTGCGAATGGTCCTCGCCGATACCCCAGGAGCAACAGTGTCCCTAATTTGCTGGGAAGTGGCGGTGCGGTGCTCTACGGCACTGCGTAGGATCCTACGGTCTTGGCGTGCATCCGTGCGTCGCTGCGGTCCGGTCCCAGGTCGACGGGCACGTGCACCTTCCGCCGACCACTGGCGACAACATCGATGTACTGTGGAGACCTCACGCCCCACGTGTTGAGCAATTCGGCGGTACGTCCACCCGGCCTCCCGCATGCCCACTATACGCCCTCGCTCAAAGTCCGTCAACTGCACATACGGTTCACGTCCACGCTGTCGCGGCATGCTACCAGTGTTAAAGACTGCGATGGAGCTCCGTATGCCACGGCAAACTGGCTGACACTGACGGCGGCGGTGCACAAATGCTGCGCAGCTAGCGCCATTCGACGGCCAACACCGCGGTTCCTGGTGTGTCCGCTGTGCCGTGCGTGTGATCATTGCTTGTACAGCCCTCTCGCAGTGTCCGGAGCAAGTATGGTGGGTCTGACACACCGGTGTCAATGTGGTCTTTTTTCCATTTCCAGGAGTGTAGATTGTGGGGCACAAATTTTGTGTCTGGAGAGCTGGCTGTGCGAGTGATTCACGGAAGCAGCACTGTGTGAGCTGTTCCTGCAGGGCGGCCTCGGGCCGTGGCACTCCTCTCTTCCCATTTCGGGTCAGAGTGGGAGGGCGCCGGCTCGCAAAACATTTTACTTGGGCCAGGCGACAGCCTGTCGCGAAGGCAGCCAGATGGCGGAAAGTGGGTAGAGGAAGCCGATTAAGAGAGACTGCTATAATCTGAGGTTTTGTGCAAACAGTCATAAAACTACAAACATTCTCATGTTAGATGCTGGGATGATACGATCAGAGCGTTTGCTGCACTTGTTTAGAGAAGGCAATACTGTAACTCCCATAATTCCAGGGAGTCGCCAGGTTCTTTTAGCGATCGGAAATAAACATGTATTTCAAAGGCACGACTGTCTGGGAAGCGTAACAGCCTTCTCCCAGAAATTGGGAATTGTCAGCCTGGACAGATCAGGTCTCTTCGTAAATGCGGGACTGTGGTTCCACCGAGGCAGACATTTCTTGCTGAAACATGGCCATGCTTACCACAGGAACGACGCCTCCGTAGTCTAAAATCTTCTTTTTCCAATAGGAGAGATTTTGAGTCGCTGATTAGCTCCTATCTACATCTACATCCATACTCCGCAAGCCACCTGGCAGTGTGGCGGAGGGTACCTTGAGTACCTCTATCGGTTCTCCCTTCCATTCAAGTTTCGTACTGTTCGTGGAAAGAAGGATTGTCGGTATGCCTCTGTGTCGGCTCTAATCTCTCTGGTTTTTATCCTGATGGTCTATTCGCGAGATATACGTAGAAGGGAGCAATATACTGCTTGAATCCTCAGTGAAAGTATGCTCTCGAAACTTCAATAAAAGCCCGTACCGAGCTACTGAGCGTCTCTCCTGCAGAGTCTTCCACTGGAGTTTGTCTATCATCTCCGTAACGCTTTCGCGATTACTAAATGATCTTGCAACGAAGCGCGTTGCTCTCCGTTGGATCTTCTCTATCTCTTCTATCAAGCCTATCTGGTACGGATGGATCCCATACTGGTGAGCAGTATTCAAGCAGTGGGCGAACAAGCGTACTGTTACCTACTTCCTTTGTTTTTGGATTGAATTTCCTTAGGATTCTTCCAATGAATCTCAGTCTGGCATCTGCTTTACCGACGATCAACTTGATATGATCATTCCATTTTAAATCACTCCTAATGCCTACTCCCAGGTAATTTACGGAATTAACTGTTTCCATTTGCTGACCTGCTATATTGTAGCTGAATATATACAGGGCAGAGGCTTGTTCCAGCAGCGTGGGAACCCCGGCGCTGTGTTTGGTTTGGCTACCAGGCCAGCAGAACAGTGAAGAGGCGAGATTCAATCAGTGATGGATAGTTCGATTGATTTGTACAACGTGGAGGCGTTTTTTTCTGCTAATTCGGCTCCTCTACGAGGTTTTGTGGGAAGTGATGGTGATTCTTCGCGTTCTTCGCTTTCTGGTCCTTCCCTGGTGGCAAATTTTAGGTCTTCCCCTAGTGGGCGAGACTTGCGGTGTGCAACTTGTGGTGGACTAGGAGGCAGTGGGAGTTTCCAACTGTACCGACAGCGGAACTGCATATCATTTCGGACACATCGAGTGTCACGGGGATGAACTTATTCGTCCTCAGTCGGCTGTCTGACCTTTGACAATTCCAGCATGTGCCGTCGCGGCTGTGAGTCAAACTGGTTGGCCAAACCAGCGAACGGGAGCACCTCAAACTGAAATCTGCCGGGATTTCACGGCGCTGATAGGGAAGTTTCCCCTTCTAATAATCAGAACGCCAATGCTTGTAGTTCGCAAGTATTCGTGGACAGGTCACAGCACTACAGCTGCCACCGCGCTCCCGTACATCCCCTCCGCCTCCCCCCTGCCCCGTGTGTCGTTTTCTTCTACTGCCTGACTCAAGGTGAAAGGGTTAAGTATTGCTGGAATGTCGTTGTTCTCAGTGAGCGATAGTTTGTGGTGTACCTGGTCGTAGTTGATTACAGTTGAATAGAATCTGGCCTCACAGTGGATTCATGTAAACGAACTCAGATTGCGTTGTAAAAGGGATTAATTCGGGAGAGAACTTGTATAGTTTCCACCCCAATGAATACTTTGCCAATCAAGCACCATCCCTTTTCTGATTTATGTTCGTCATTTTCTTGTAAGATTTATCAGCCTGTTTATAGTTACAAAAGAAAGAATAAAAACTTTGTCATTATTTTTTTAATCATAAATACGCCACTGTTCTCCCCAAGCCTGTCACTGTTTTTATTTTATTGTACATTTCTCTGTCCATGAAAACACAATTATAGCACCCCAAGATGTTCGAAGATCTTCATTGATTCAACCACAGCTGCATTGCTACCAACTTAGCTGCACTGCTGTGTAACATAACAATAACCAACTGGCGATATTTACGTTCATGCTGATACCTGGTACCATTGTTCGACGCACCGTTAATGTTCTGCTACCGCACACGTCCTCTAACCGGGGCCTCTGATTGTAAACCTTAACTAGTGGATGTGTTTATTTCAGTTTATGGTAAGCTTTCATTGATCGTTTTTGTGGAGGTATACATGAACTAGGGAAGGTTTATGACTTGGAGGAACCCTGACAGCAACGCCACCACGTTGAATAATGCTTTTCCTGCCGCCACAGGACGTAGTGTTACAATTCAAGCTGTGTGCAATAGGCTGCATGATGCCCAACTTCACTCTCGCCGTCCATGCGAGGTCCATCTTTGCAGCCACGGCACCATGCAGCGCGGTACAGATGGGCCTAACAACATGCCGAATGGCCGCTCAGGATTGGGATCACGTTCCCTTCACCGATGATTGTCGCATGTGCCTTCAAGCAGACAATCGTTGTAGACGTGTTTGGAGGCTGAACGCCTGAAACACAATGGCCAGCAAGTGCCACAAGGTGGAGGTTCCCTTATGTTTTTGGGTGGCATTATGTGCGGCCGACGTACGCCGTTGGTGGTCATGGAAGGCGCCTAACGGCTGTACGATACGTGAATGCCATCCTCCGACCGACAGTGCAACCATATCGGCAGCATATTGGCGAGGCATTCGTCTTCATGGAAGACAGTTCCCGCCCCCATCGTGCACATCTTGTGAATGACTTCCTTCAGCATAACGACGTCGCTCGACTAGAGTGTCCAGTATATTCTCCAAACATGAACCCTATCGCACAGCCCTGGGATAGATTGAAAAGGGTTGTTTATGGACAACGTGACCCACCAACTACTCTAACAGAAATGTACATGAATACAGACAACACACAGAAGTAAATTTTTGATTTGCTGCCAGCTTCATGTCAACGAAGCAAGTTTTCTCTACAATGAAACGAGGAAACAAGAGAATAAGATACATGTGTATACAATAGGTTATTTACACCCAAATGTACATTAAAGCACTTTTCGTTGAATTAATACACAGGCAAGAACTGTAAAGCCTAAATAAGTAGTTCAGGTAAAGGAGACAGGCTATCGGTGACTGTTACGAATATTACATCCTGTTACATACAACTGCAGCATATTATTACAATCATGTACTGGCCAGAAATTGTCCACTAACGTCAAGTATGGACGTTATTGATTCACCTGTTGAAATCCGTCACTTATTTATTAACATATTTAACTTTCGCCCTTTCAAGATTAGAGCCATGTCGCCCTCTCGTATATCTAACCGGGCGTTCTAGATATTTTATGTCGTGTTCACTACGTCACACACGTTACTAAAGAGAGCGGGGAAAGACTATCACGTCACCGACCGAGTCAAGGAAACATAAAGAATCCTAACAGCGACAGAATAGGGGCATTTGCCTTACTGTGCAGCAGAGGGGACGTGGACATATACGCTACTTTTTAAGGAAGTACCGAGGTCGACAAACAGTGTGAAGCATTGAGAAGACGTGCTGAGATGTCAACTTAACTTAGTACACGTGCACACTGTCGGCAGGTACGTAAGTATTTTGTATTCCATCTCCTTTTGGTAGTGCATGTGGGACAAAATTATTGCTTCATCCATATTTAGACTGATAATCCATCTTCAAGGTGAGTCGGTGACTCAATTAAAACCACTTGACACGAATACACTGCGGAATAAATACACGTCCGTGAGAGATAAGAAATTAACACAAGATCATCAGTCGTAGAAGCAGTTGCAGAATGCTTTTAATTTATGGATAGGCACAGCTGGAGCACTAGGTAAGTGAGAGTTCTGTTACGATTATGATGAGACGACAGGCCCTGGATCTCTAAAGAGAGCTACTCGAGTTCATGCCTGCCGAGGTGCCACTAAGGTAGACATAGCGCATGCTAACCACTTAACCTGTCTGGCCGCAACCACCCTACCTGTGCCTGTGACGCGCTGACGTGGTCAAACAGACAGGTACTGCACATGTAACGTCGACAAGCATATTTTGTTCTAAATGTCTGTAGTTCTCACTACTCGCACCGTGCTTCATCACGTCACAATAGTGGAGGTTGGGCTGAAGGTGTGATTGCCCTAGTTTAAGATTTACACTCCTGGAAATTGAATCAAGAACACCGTGAATTCATTGTCCCAGGAAGGGGAAACTTTATTGACACATTCCTGGGGTCAGATACATCACATGATCACACTGACAGAACCACAGGCACATAGACGCAGGCAACAGAGCATGCACAATGTCGGCACTAGTACAGTGTATATCCACCTTTCGCAGCAATGCAGGCTGCTATTCTCCCATGGAGACGATCGTAGAGATGCTGGATGCAGTCCTGTGGAACGGCTTGCCATGCCATTTCCACCTGGCGCCTCAGTTGGACCAGCGTTCGTGCTGGACGTGCAGACCGCGTGAGACGACGCTTCATCCAGTCCCAAACATGCTCAATGGGGGACAGATCCGGAGATCTTGCTGGCCAGGGTAGTTGACTTACACCTTCTAGAGCACGTTGGGTGGCACGGGATACATGCGGACGTGCATTGTCCTGTTGGAACAGCAAATTCCCTTGCCGGTCTAGGAATGGTAGAATGATGGGTTCGATGACGGTTTGGATGTACCGTGCACTATTCAGTGTCCCCTCGACGATCACCAGTGGTGTACGGCCAGTGTGGGAGATCGCTCCCCACACCATGATGCCGGGTGTTGGCCCTGTGTGCCTCGGTCGTATGCAGTCCTGATTGTGGCGCTCACCTGCACGGCGCCAAACACGCATACGACCATCATTGGCACCAAGGCAGAAGCGACTCTCATCGCTGAAGGCGACACGTCTCCATTCGTCCCTCCATTCACGCCTGTCGCGACACCACTGGAGGCGGGCTGCACGATGTTGGGGCGTGAGCGGAAGACGGCCTAACGGTGTGCGGGACCGTAGCCCAGCTTCATGGAGACGGTTGCGAATGGTCCTCGCCGATACCCCAGGAGCAACAGTGTCCCTAATTTGCTGGGAAGTGGCGGTGCGGTCCCCTACGGCACTGCGTAGGATCCTACGGTCTTGGCGTGCATCCGTGCGTCGCTGCGGTCCGGTCCCAGGTCGACGGGCACGTGCACCTTCCGCCGACCACTGGCGACAACATCGATGTACTGTGGAGACCTCACGCCCCACGTGTTGAGCAATTCGGCGGTACGTCCACCCGGCCTCCCGCATGCCCACTATACGCCCTCGCTCAAAGTCCGTCAACTGCACATACGGTTCACGTCCACGCTGTCGCGGCATGCTACCAGTGTTAAAGACTGCGATGGAGCTCCGTATGCCACGGCAAACTGGCTGACACTGACGGCGGCGGTGCACAAATGCTGCGCAGCTAGCGCCATTCGACGGCCAACACCGCGGTTCCTGGTGTGTCCGCTGTGCCGTGCGTGTGATCATTGCTTGTACAGCCCTCTCGCAGTGTCCGGAGCAAGTACGGTGGGTCTGACACACCGGTGTCAATGTGTTCTTTTTTCCATTTCCAGGAGTGTATTTCCAGTGGAAATACGTTGCGAAACTTCTGGATGGCATTGAAGCAACCAGAAGTGTTCCTGCATTTGTTGCCAACATTCATCTGCCCGGATGACGTTCTCTTATAGGAATACACTCAAGTTGTCAACTGTTTTCTGATAAGGTGTTGGGTTACTGCCGAGATGAATCACAAATGATAGTTAGCATGAGCCGCTTGCAGAACAGCTTCAGGAAGGAGACTGTGGTAAATCATGCAATGCATAATGAGCACACATCAGCCGACAAGTACGTTATAGGCTTAATGATCTATATGGAAATGAAATGAATGTTTGGCGTCATTGGGCGGGAGGCCCCTTACGGGGCAGGTCCGGCCGCCTTGGTGCAGGTCTTATTACACTCGACGCCACGTTGGGTGACATGCGCGCCGGATGGGGATGAAATGATGATGACGGCAACACAACACCTAGTCCCATACCAGACAAAATCCCCGACACAGTCGGGAATCGATCCAGGGCCCCTTAGTGGGACTAATGACCTACATAGCTGTCGCGTTCGACAGTTTATAGTGGCCTATTATGTTCTAGGGACTCAAGCAACTGGACTGTCCCAAGGGCCTCTACAGCAGTTTCCGAGATTATTATACGGACAGGCAGATGAAACTGGAACGTTCAGGAAACTAAAATGTGGTGAACATCACAAATGGCTGTCCACAGGGCTCTGTTTGCAATTCAGAGTCCTAGGAATTTGACTCAGAGCAATCACTGAAGCAGTTTCACAATATGACAAGTACTAGAAGCTGCATCGGCTAAGTACACTTCTGGCCATTAAAATTGCAACACCACGAAGATGACGTGCTACAGGCGTGAAATTTAACCGATAGGAAGGCGATTCTGTGATATGCAAATGATTAGCTTTTTAGAGCATTCACACAAGGTTGACGCCGGAGGCGACACCTACAACTTGCTGACATGAGGAAAGTTACGAACCGATTTCTCATACACAAACAGGAGTTGACCGGCGATGCCTGGTGAAACGTTTTTGTGATGCATCGTGTAAGGTGGAGAAATGCGTACCATCACGTTTCCGACTTTGATAAAGGACGGTTTGTAGCCTATCACGATTACGGTTTATCGTATCGTGACATTGCTGCTCGCGTTGGTCGAGAGCCAAAGACTGTTAGCAGAATATGGAATCGGTTGGTTCAGGAGGGTAATACGGAACGCCGTGCTGGCTCCCAGCGGCCTCGTATCACTAGCAGTCGAGATGACAGGCAACTTTTCCGCGTGGCTGTAACGGATCGTTCAGCCACGTCTCGATCCCTGAGTCAACAGATGGGGACGTTTGCAAGACAACAACCATCTGCACGAACAGTTCGACGACGTTTGCAGCAGGATTGGATATCAGCTCGGAGCTCGGAGACCATGGTTGCGGTTACCCTTAACGCTGCATCACAGACAGGAGCGCCTGCGATGGTGTACTCAATGACGAACCTGGGTGCACGAATGGCAAAACGTCATTTTTTCGGATGAATCCAGGTTCTGTTTACAGCATCATGATGGTCGCATCCGTGTTTGGCGACATCGCGGTGAACGCACATTGGAAGCGTGTGTACGTCATCGCCATACTGGCGTATCACCCGGCATGATGGTATGGTGTGCCATTGGTTACACATTTCGATCACCTCTTGTTCGCATTGACTGCACTTTGAACAGTGGACGTTACATTTCAGATGTGTTACGACCAGTGACACTACTCTTCATTCGATCCCTGCGAAACCCTAGATTTCAGCAGGATAATGCACGACCGCATCTTGCAGGTCCTGTACGGGCCTTTCCGGATACAGAAAATGTTCGACTGCTGCCTGGCCAGCGCATTCTCCAGATCGCTAAATAATTGAAATGTATGGTCAATGGTGGCCGAGCAACTGGCTCGTCACAATACGCCAGTCACTTCTCTTGATGAACTGTGGTATCGTGTTGAAGCTGCATGGGCAGCTGTACCTGTACACGCCATCCGAGCTCAGTTTGACTCAATGCCCAGGCGTATCAAGGCCGTTATTACGGCCAGAGGTGGTTGTTCTGGGTACTGATTTCTCAGGATCTATGCACCCAAATTGTGTGAACATGTAATCACATGTCAGTCCTAGTATAATGTATTTGCCCAATGAATACCCGTTTATCATCTGCATTTATTCTTGGTGTAGCAATTTTAATGGTCAGTAGTGTAGATGATCAGTTAAAAATAGCACAAGTTATGGATTAGAGAAAGTTACTGGAAATTCTTCATGGAACAGTTGCATAAAATAAAATAAAGACTGCAGTACACAAAACTATTCGTTACTAAAAGGAACATTATCAAGATCGAAAGACCCGACAATCAGAAAAAGTTTCAATCAATCAAGGGAAAAGAATTTTATGGAATAGTCCCTCGGTTCCTGGAGAAACATGGATATATTAATAACTTGAATACACAGTATTAATGTTCAACACTATTATTTATTCAACAGTTTCGGCTTCTCAAGCCATCGTTAGGTAGCTTGACAGAAAAAGGATACTTCACAAAAGTTCAGCGAGAATTCATAGTCGCACAAAGATCATTGTTCAAAGATATGTGACGTTTTGAGACTATACCGATACAAAACTCAAGCACAATGTAACTTCTAAAGAGACTCTGAACAAGTAAAACTTATATGAAAATATCTTTAGCTTGTGTTTTGTATCAATATAGACATAAAATGTCACATATCTTTCTACAACAGTCTTTGTGCAGCTATGGATCCTCGCTGAAGTCGTGTAGAGTATCTGTTTCGTATTAAGAAAAGAAGTGATACCTCTGTATTCACGGTGAAAATACAGGCTTGTATGCACACATGCAAATTGTTGGTTATCAGAGGAGCATAAAAATACTGTCGAACATAAGATCACGTAGCCAAAGAAGGTTTCAGTTCACTATAAGTGCAATAAGAACATAGCACGATAATGTGGGCTGCGGGTTAAGTTTATTGGCCCATATAGCCAGAAAAGTAGAGGCAGCTGAGCTTGGTCGTCGATGACAGAGAGGGGAACCCCTGCGCCCTGCAGGAGCATCTAGGACAGTAAATCCTGGAGCGCCCCTGGTGGTATTAGCATTGGACTCATCTGGAAGAAGGAGATGTGCATAACATTAAATCGAAATGAGCGAATACGATAACGTAAGAGAGATACTGTTGCGAGCTTGCTGCTCTCCAGATCGTCGACCAAAATAATATTGCTTATTACCAAGTGCACTGTTTGGTAGTATGGATAAACTTAAAAATCGATAAATGGGTTATATGTCGAGTAGAAAAACAAGCTGCCATAGAGCATGGACATCATTGCATGCCATGTATCAATAAAGGGCGGAAAAAAGTAGGTTACGTCTCATCCCTGTGCACGAAGTGTGCAGTATTGGCCGATCGGGATGATTTGTAAGGAACCTTACTAGTTATGCAGTCACGTTACACGGAGACATACTGTCGAGTTCTAACATTCTGCGTGGTTTCTGTTTGTTCTAAGTCGTGTCTCCCTACCACTTTCGCACAACGACGCTCTGAGCGTGTTTTTTTTTTTTTTTAGGGAATTGACTAGTTTGAACCTGGCACCTGTTGCTGGTTAGGAGACGCCAGACCACATATGACATTGTAACGACAACTGTACATATAATAATTTTTTTCTTTATGAATTTAGATAAATTAATGTAAGCAATGTTTTGAATTTCTTTTTCTTTTCGTGTCATGTTAAAGAAACTGTAAGCAACTTTTGAAAATGAATGTTATTATTTATGTTAGATTTCAAGCAATGTGGTAATCAAAAGGAAGTGTTCTTAATGTTAAAACTATTGTAAGATGTGATAATTGTAATTTATACACTTGGTCCATACGTAGGTAATGCATTAGGATATGTGTAGTAGAAAACCTGTGGTGAATACCCTACCTGTAGGGGAGCGGGAAAAGGTGGAGGTAGGCGAGAGCGGGAAAACGCAGTTTCAGGCCCCCCCCCCCTTTCTCTTGCCCATTCTTTCACATTTCCTTTTTTCCTATTTTTAGTTATCTGGTAAAATAACGTCGAAAAAGCATTTAAGTTCACCATTGGAAATTTTATTCTAATCACAAAACATTTTTAAAAATTGCACTATTGGTAAAAGGAAATGTTTTAATACAGGATTATAAAAACCAACTGCGTTCAACAAAAATGTGAACGAATATTTCCTGAATGGGTTTCCAAGTTCTACCATGGATTGAAGGATGACATATGCCATATCACATCTATAATCTAGGTTTAAATTAAGTTTCACAAAAGAGAAAACTATCAAAATGGTCTACAGTCAGCCTCAATTATCTTTAATTACTTATCCAACTTTTCGTAAATTACAGTGGCTGATGTGGCTTCTCAATAATTATATAACAGAAAAATCATCGCGTTTAAGATTTTTACTTCACGTAGCAAATGTGAATACCATGAGATTTAATTGACGATCGACACTAGTATTACGCAAAAAGGGGATGTAACAGATGAGACTTCTGCAGTTCTGAGTGAAGCCTTATGCGCTCAAAAATGCGGCATCGCGTGCGTTCATTACCTAGTCGGTGTTTAGGCAGCGTCAGGGCGGCGCAGCTCCTCACATCTCGCCGTCTCGGAAGCAACTCTCTCCTAACTTCTCCTTACTACAATTTACCGAAGTTGGTTTAAGAAAAACTATCTGGCTGTGTTTTCATCTGACCTATCCTTCTCAGTGTTAACCTTAAGCTCCGCCTACAAAAATTCTGTCTATCCAATGAGAAACGTTATACTTTTCGTGGTGGGGCAATGTTTTTAACGTTTGCAACGTAACAGAGACGCGAAAAAGTCTCACGCTAAAACTTGCGGCTGGTGGGGCCCTTTTTGTGTTATCGTATAAGATCTATACTGTTCTTCTGGAGGGCTCTAGTTTGTAACATGGGCGGAGGGTGGTCCAGTCCGTTATCTGGCGACGTGAGTGTCCGTCCCTTATCGTAGGGCCTTCTAGCTTAACACGGTTCTGCTCTCGGCTTCTGTTCTCGTTTCTCCCCTCGGAACTGCGTCTGACTCACGGTGGGAAGGTATGACATGCATTTAGGCATTCTTGTGTTAGTCTGTGGTATTCCATTTGCTCACTCGTTACTCGTATTACTTTGGTTACTTTAATGTCACGATTTATTCGGAGCTATGTGACATACTACTGGATTTGCTTATCATGTCAGAGTTTTCATGGAAGGTGTTGGATTTGCCTGACACCTTACAAAGTACCATACTGAATCTAATAAGCTTGTCACGTAACATCTGAAGAGCATAGTCTTAGAAAAGGGGAACGCGTGAGATGTAGAATATTTGTAAATCAGTTATTGTTGATATTGCCAATTTATTACTATAGTTACATCCTACATGCGGTATATGAACTAACATCGAATCAGAACTGAGGTTACAGCACATTAATTATACAATTATTATATTTAGAACAAATATTACATTGGAAACCAGCCTAATGAATTCAAAGACAGGGAAAAACTAAACTCGAAATTACATAAAAGGGAGAAAATCATCCATCGTTACTTAAATAAAGCCACACATAACCTAACAAGTGAAAAAAATAGTTCATCCCGCCAACACTGAGGCTCCATCAGATGAGCTAGAGAGTTCAAAATCGAAGCCTTTCCGCTAGTAGTGATAAATGCCATAACCGTAATTCCATTAGATAAATATCACGCAAACTGGTGATCAACTCGCATAGAATTAAGTATTCTACACAGTGAGACGGCTGACACTTTCCGCATCATCACTTCGTTTACTCGTGGCAGTGAAGCTACGCAAGGAGTCGAACCTCAGAAATGAAAAAAAAAAAAAAAAAAAAAAAAAATTCCAAATTTCGTGATCTGATTCTAGTAATAAGACAGCAACAATTTGAGATACTTCTAAAGGCAATAACTTAAGTAAACAGGTGCAAGCTCAGTACTACGCTCCACAAGTGACTTGTCACACGGAAGACTATACCTGGCTGGGATACTGGAAATGGCTTCAAATGGCTCTGAGCACTATGGGACTCAACTGCTGTGGTCATAAGTCCCCTAGAACTTAGAACTACTTAAACCTAACTAACCTAAGGACAGCACACAACACCCAGCCATCACGAGGCAGAGAAAAGCCCTGACCCCGGCGGGAATCGAACCCGGGAACCCGAGCGTGGGAAGCGAGAACGCTACCGCACGACCACGAGATGCGGGCGATACTGGAAATACTTTGAATCAATTTCGTTATTCCGGCAAATTTAAAATACACTATTCTTAAGCAAAATATAGTAGTCACTTTTCGTATAAAGAAACGCAGAGTACCAGTTCATGCATTACTCATGTAAGTGAACTGAAGAATCAGTGAAAAAAAAGAAAAACAGAACTGGCGAAAATTCTCTGAAATAAATTAAACGATTTCTTCTTATCTGACAAAATCCTGCATGTACTAAGATGTGTTCCAAGATGTGTTCCAAGGAGTACCAAGTCTTACCAGGGCGGCATCCGGATCGAGAATGTCGCTTCAAAACGCCAGTCGAGGTGGTTGCCGCCCGTGGATATCCGTTTTTTTCTTTTTTGAGTGATTGCGGAGGGACATCTCTCAAGGTTTGGTAAGAAAAAGTCGGAAGTATTCTGATTCGCAAAGAATCAGCTTTACTAGACTATCTGGGAAAATATATCGATGTTGGTACTCAGCCCAAACCATACATGAAAGACTCTGCTCTCTCTCTGAGAAATTATCCGAGAAAACAGAGAGGATACGGAGAGGATGCTGGTGACGCCTGTATATAAGAAGGGAACAAGAAGGGACCCCAGAATTACAGACCAATGTCTTTAACATGGGATTGTTGCAGCATCCTTGAACATATTCGCATATACAATATAAGAAATTTCCTTCACAAGAGAAAGCTTCTGCCCACAAATCACCACTCTTTTAGAAAGCAACGCCAGTGCTGAACTCAGTTTGCCTTTTCTCACATGAAATACTGTGAACCATGGATGAGAGACAACAGGCGGATTCCATATTCCTAGATTTTCGTAAAGCACTTGACTCAATACCACACTGCTGACTGTTAACGAAGATACAATCTTACAAGATACGTTTCCAGCTATTAGAGTCGTTCATAGAGTTCTTGAGTACAGGACCCGGTATGCAGCCCTCGAGAGCGAGTGATCATCAGAGACAAGGGTATTGTCAATAATGCGCCAGGGAAGTGTGACAGGACCGCTGTTGTCCGCTGTATACACAAATTATCTGTAGGACAGGTTGGGCAGCAGAGTGCGGCTTTGCGCTGATGGTGTTCTGGTCTATAGGAGGCCGTCGTCGGTGAGTGACTGTAGGAAGATACAAGATGACTTACACAAAATTTCTTCCATTTGACTGGTGAAGACATCGATTTGTACGATATGCGAACACACCGACTTGGCATGTAGTAACTCCATGAAACAGTCTTGATCACTAAAAACTTCATTTATGATGATTCACTTCAGGCAATCGTCATCACATAACTGAGGCAAATTTTACACAAAAGAAAATTTAGAAAAGTTTATATATAAATATTACAAGGCAAGTGTAACGTCAGGAACGGAAGTACCTAGTGATTACAAGTACTTACAATATGCCTAGGAATGCTTTTACTGGTGATCACTGTGGTGTCACCGCCAGACACCACACTTGCTAGGTGGTAGCCTTTAAATCGGCCGCGGTCCGTTAGTATACGTCGGACCCGCGTGTCGCCACTATCAGTGATTGCAGATCGAACGCCGCCACACGGCAGGTCTACAGACACTTCCTAGCACTCGCCCCAGTTGTACAACCGACTTTGCTAGCGATGGTTCACTGACAAAATACGCTCTCATTTGCCGAGACGATAGTTAGCATAGCCTTCAGCTACGTCATTTGCTACGACCTAGCAAGGCGCCATTACCAGTTACTATTCAGATTATGAATAATGTACCGTCAAGAGCGATGTTCACCATTTATGGATTAAAGTTAAGTATTCCACCTACTACGTCCGTTTTTCTGAAGTCTAAATTCCTTGTCCTGTTCCAGACCTCACGCCAGCCTGCGTGAGCTAAAACGCGTGCCTTTCGGCTTCCTCCATTAATATGGTGTTGGCTCTCCTGCCAACCCACAACAATCACTACTAAAAAAAAACGTACAGTCTCATGAGAAATTGTCGTTAGGCATATTTGCAGATGTTATTGTGAGATATCGCATACCAGACTAAAGGCAGCAGAACCGAACTCGGTATTATTTCCACTTAGCGCCAGATGGCGTTGATCTCAAAGACCGAAACAAAGAGGGCATAGTTTTTATAATATACATAACCACGTACATGATTCTTACCACAATGCAATTTTTGCAGATATCGTCAATTAAACAATAAGGGCTAGAATACGTTATGAGTCGAAAGCTGTCATGAGACGGATACAAAAACGTAGAGCACACTAGGCACAACGTCCACATATTCCATCGAGAGAGAGAGTGAGAGAGAGAGAGAGCAAGGCCACCATTATAAAGGAAGACATGCACCCTACCCTGCGCTGGATTCCACCATCCACAGCTCCCCCTATTTGTATCTACCTCCAGTCCACCCTGACATGGTTGGAAAACTTACCATTTTATGATAAGATCTGTGTTTAGACGTGATCCAACTGTGGTCTCAATAGGTTGATGGCGACTTCCTGTCAATGGAAAGTAGTAGTTAAGACTTCCAATGTCTTCCTTTATAATGGTGGCCTTTACATTGCTCTCTCTCTCTCTCTCTCTCTCTCTCTCTCTCTCTGTGTGTGTGTGTGTGTGTGTGTGTGTGTGTGTCCCTCGATGGAATATTTGGACTTTGTGTCTAGATTTCTTTCTTCATTGCTATTTCATCCCCTTACGCCCAATATTGGGGGCGCGGGTGGGGGGGGGGGGGCAGTCGGCTTGGCTTTCATCGGTACAGGAAACCTGCTCTCGTGCTATTCAGCCTATGGACAACAATTCAAAAAGTGTTCAAATGTGTGTGAAATCTTATGGAACCTAACTGCTAAGGTCATCAGTCCCTAACCTTACACACTACTTAACCTAAATTATCCTAAGGACAAACACACACACCCATGCCCGAGGGAGGACTCGAACCTCCGCCGGGACCAGCCGCACAGTCCACGAGTGCAGCGCCTAAGAGCCCTCGGCTAATCCCGCAGGGCTATGGACAACAGTGATATGTGAAAGAAACTCTTTCCTGTCACTAGAAATCGGAGACACCTGATGCAGGGTAAGGAGTTAGTTGTTGATGGGGAAAAGAGTGGCCAGTGAAGAGAGTAAGAATGAGGTATAAGGATGGTGAACTGGAGCATTGCAATGATGAGGTGAGAGTGGCTGTTGAGACAGAAGAAGGGATGGAGTAGAGGGGGAAATTGGTGACACTAATAGTTGTTGGCAAAAGGGGGGAGAAAGGCGGAAGGGTAAAAACGTGGTAAGGACATGTGGGTAGGGGAAGGAGATGAAGCCCTGATAAGTTGGACTGGATGGGTTGGACTTGTAGCTGGTAGGATGGGTAAATGTCAGGATGGAGTTCATAATCTGGGAGGGGGAGGTGATTGAAGTTTTTTTGGGACAGCACGTGCAACGTGCGTAAATATAGGGGTGGGAGATGTGTTGGTAAAGGCGCAGCAGCGTATGAAGAGAGAAAAGTTGAGGGGAAACGACAGGATTATTGGAGTCGACTTTGCGGACTGCGATTCACTGGCAGAACACTTAGAAGACACAACAGGTCTACTCAAGAGACAGCTTACACCACGATTGTCTGCAATATTCTGGAGTATTGCTGTGCAGTGTGGGATGCGTATCAGGTGGGACTGTCGGATGACATCGAAAAAGTTCGAAGAAGGGCGGCTCGTTTTATATTATCGCGAAGTAAGGGAGATAGTGCCACAGACATGATACGTGAATTGGAGTGGCATTCATTAAAACAAAGGCGTTTTTCGTTGCGGCGTGATCTTCTCATGAAATTTCAATCACCAGTTTTCTCCTCAAAGTGGAAAAACATTCTGTTGGCACCCATCTACATAGGCTGAAATGATCATCACTATAAAATAAGAGAAATCAGTGCTCTCAGAGAATAATTTAAGGGTTCGTTTTTCACGCACACCATTCGAGAGTGGAATCTTAGAGAGATAGGTTGAAGGTAGTTCATTGAACTCTCTACCAGGCACATTATTGTGAACAGCAGAGTAATCAGTAGATGTAGATGAAGATGTAGATGTAGATGGTATAGTGTGTTCAGAGGTGTTCAGTGTGAGTGAGGAGAGGGGGAACGTGATGAGTAAGTAAAGTATCCTGATGGGGAGTGGTAAATGCATGCAGAAAGCAAGATGGAGTGCATGGCATTAGAGGATTTGTGGGTACTTCAGATGGGTGAATACCTGTGCAGCACTTCCATACCAAAGGCTGGGGCAGGTCAGCAAGTTAGTAATTTTACTGTATTGTGGGGTTTCTGTTGGATGGAAAGTAGGTGGGGTTTCCATGTTAGTTGCTGGTCGAAGTTTAGTCCAGTGTTACTTAGCTGGATGCGACCACCATAAACTGTGAAGTAGCAGTTATAAAGATGAAAGTTGTGGGTGGTACGTCGTATATTTATTGCCTGAGTATTGGAGAGCTTAAATGTAAGGAGCTGTTGGTTACATCTGAAAGTAAAATAATTGAGGTGGACTAAGAGGGATCGTTGGAATTCCTGGAGTGTAGGATAGAGGGTAAGTGAAGTGTTATTATCAGCTTACTGTCCGCCCCTGGTAGCTGAGTGGTCAGCGCGACAGAATGTCAATCCTAAGGGCTCGGGTTTGATTCCCGGCTGAGTCGGAGATTTTTTCCGTTCATGGACTGGGTGTTGTGTTGTCCTAATCATCATTTCATCCCCATCGACGCGCAAGTGGGGTCAAATAGAATGACTTGCACCCAGCTAACGGTCTATCCGACGGGAGGCCCTGGTCACACGACATTATTTATCAGCTTACTAGAGGCAGACGGGACCTTGACGTTTGGATGTTTCAGTAGTGTATAAAAGGTAAAAGGGAGGTGAGAGAACAGACCCTTGGCTTATTCCTACAATGGGGTGGAAGGTATGGGAATTAATATAGTTAACAACGACATAGATTAGGCGACTGTAGAGGAAGAATGGTACATCGTTGATATGAAGTGCATAAGTCTCGAGACTGAAAAGGAGACCAGAATGCCCAGCATGGCTGTACACTTCCTCGACGTCAAGAGAGACAAAGATGGCAGATTTATGATTGTTGAGCTGTTGGGATAGGAGATGGCTGAGGTTCAGGAGTTGATCATCAGCCACAATGGGTAACAGAAAGCAGATGATGTTGGTGCATATGGTGATGGATGTGACAGCAGAAGGTGGATTTAAAGAACTTCCTAAACACCGAGTTGAGGCAGACGGGGTGGTAAGAGGAGTTGGTGGGGTTGTTTGGATTGAGGAAAAGCAGTGTTTTGGAGGTCATTTGCTGGTCAGGCTAGTAGCCTGTGGAGAGAATAATGTTATACAGAGTTGCAAGAGAGAAAGGAGATAAGGTACCCTTTGAGATGATGGTAGGTAATACATGTGTGAGCAGGAGAAATGTTGCGTTTTTTGTGAAGTACTTGATTTATGTTCAATGATGTGATGAGTCTGTTTGCTTCTGTTTTTGGTATGTTGTTCAAGTACTGAAATCTGGGAGCTAGGTGTGGAACTGTGATATCTGCGCATTCATGAACTGTAGGTAATTGAGAGGAGTCAAAGTGAGGGTCATCAGGGATGGAGAAGAGGGATGTCAGAGAGGCAGGATGCAAAGCCATTGGATTTGCTCAGGTCATCAGGTAAGGAAAGGTTGTTGTGAAGGGTAGGGTAGTCAGAGTTGGAAGAGGTGCCAGTATGTCAGTGGAATGCTTTTCAGCATTTGGAAGTGTTAACTAGGAGTGTAGCATTGAATATGCTGCATGTTTGGCACCAGTCCAAACATTTTTTGATATTGAGTAAATTTCTAATGTGTCACTGCAGTTGCCAGTGACATGTCAGCACATCCAGGTCTCAAGCCTGAAGGAAGGAGCAATATTCATGGAGGAAGAGTAACGCTTGTGGTGGGAAAGTGGAGAGACGAGAGTATATGACTTTAGTAGGGATATGGGAAGAGATAGCTTCTGACAAGGTCTGCTTCAGGAAGGTTTTGGGTTCCTATTTAGCTTTCTATGGATTCCCAGCAGGCACTCCAGTTGTCACAGGAGTGGCTCTGAACTATTTTTGCTGGAGGTGGGGAATGGAGTGCATGAATACAAGGTAGTTTTAGGATGTGGTGAGGAGAACAGTTCCAGTTGGGTCGAGGACTTCTGCAATGAGACATCTAAAGAGGTTGGGAGATCCGACGACGACATCAGGGATGGCATTCTTTCAGGAGAGGTGTGCTGTGACAATGTCAACCTGGAGGGAGTCTGTAAACTGACGCCACTGCCGGAGCTCTACAGGAGCTCTACTACGAATGTTAAGATCGATGGAATTAATATGGGTAGACAAGGTACAGTCGATGTGGGTGTTTGAATCATAGGGCATGGGAATATTATGTCAGATATAGATAGTATCACATGTAAACATTTTCGTTTTTGAAGAAAAGGCTAAGAAAAAGGTGTTTGGTGAGATTATTGAGTGTGCGTTGCGGTGGAGTATGGCGTTCTTGTGGTGGCCAATTCTAACTCTACTACTGGCCAGGGAGGGGATTATCCATGACAGAGGATGCAGGGAGAAATTCAGACGGTGTGACATGGTGGGAAGAATACTTCAATTAGGATGAAGCCATCGACATTTGTGTTTGGAGAGGGTGTGCATGAACGGGTCTTGTTTGTGAGTAGGGAGCGGATGTTGTGGCAGAATATGTTGTGTTGCTGCACATGCTTAGGGAGTAGATTGTGTGTGTGTGAGGGGGTGGAGAGTTTTAAGCAAGGGTACTGAGATGGATGAAAATGAAGTGGACTTAGCAGCAGGTGTCTTGGGTGTTTAGGTGGAAAGCAGAATGGGAAGTGAGAGAAATTTGTTGTGCGGTATGCAGTCTTTGCAAAGGCTGGATAATTTGGAGGACAATGATGAAGAATATGATGATGTCTTCAGTGGTGGGAGTTGGGTGGAGTGAATTATTGGTATGGATAGGATCATCAGTAGGAAAGATGGGCACTGTTAATTCTGGTTTGGTGGTTTGGGGTATAGTGTTGCATATGGTGGAGTAGGTAGAGTGGGCTTCACTGCAGGTGTTGCAGGTGGAAGGGGAGGTTAGATTGGGACATTGTTTAAGAAAGTGAGAGTCTTTACAGTGAGGACAGGTGGTGGGGAGGGAGGGGATTCTTACAGTGGAAGTGAGGTATTCATTACAAACAAGGCATTTTTGGCAAAGGCAGGCCTGGGAAGGGGAGGCGAGACAGGAGTGGAGGGTTGAAGTTCATGCCGGCAGCTGTAAATCAGGGCTTCCTCCATGTGTAGGTGATTGATGGAAGGGGCAGACTCTGTGAATACTCACACGAGGTAGGTGGGACCCAAGTCATTGTAAATATGGTGGCTGTACGGATGTCTAAAGCGGGATTGGCACTGACGTCAAAAACCACCTCCTCTGCTGAGAGCTCAGTGACTGTCTTTGTTTTCACTATAGTGAACATGGATGGATGGCGAGGAAGCTGGGGTTGTTTGGATGTAGAAGTGGTGCTGAAGGGAGTAAGCGAGGCATGAGGGCAAATGGTAACACATGGGATTTTGTGGGGGTCAGAGAGGAAGTAGGGAGTTGTGGATTTGGTGAGGACAGGATCTTTGCAGGAAATGATTTGAGTGATGGAAATGTGATGGATGCATTTTCCTATTTGTAGAGTGAGGAACGTGGCATTTAGGAATTTCGGGTCGAGGTTGCAGAGAAGGGAGGTGAAAACAACTGTGGTTCAAATGGCTCTGAGCACTATGGGACTTAACATCTATGGTCATCAGTCCCCTAGAACTTGGAACTACTTAAACCTAACAAACGTAAGGACATCACACACATCCATGCCCGAGGCAGGATTCGAACCTGCGACTGTAGCAGTCGCGCGGCTCCGGACTGAGCGCCTAGAACCGCTAGACCACCGCGGCCGGTGAAAACAACTGTCATAGAAGGGCCCCCAATAGGGGGGGGGGATGGGGAGGAACAGTGTCTATGTGTTTGGTAGGGTCAGGAGTTGTTTGTGGGTTCCTATTTAGTGATGGCGCTAGTAGTAGAAGCTGCATTAGGGCTATCCTGTGGTTTATTGGTGATTGTGAGATGGGGTGGGGTTGATGAATTGGATGGATGGGATGTGGTGTGGTGCAGATTAATGCAGTAGGCTTGAGTAGGTTAAGTCACATGTCGATGATAATGTAGTTTCAAGCACTGCTAAGGTAGCTTGGCGAGTTAGTATTTGGCGGGAGTTGCAGGGGAGATGGTTAGTGTGAGAAAAGTTGGATAGGATATGGATGTGGCAGGAGACATTGAAGAGATCACGGGAAGTGCTGGGTAGGCAAAAGCGACTGCGGGTGGGAACGATACTGTTGGAAGGAGGGGGTGGAGATAGGCTGGTGGGTCAGAGTAAGTGGTCCATGTAGTGATAGTGTGAGCAGAAGAGGGGGTGGTGTAAATGAGAGAGATGGCTAGAGCGTCCATTGAGGGTCAAAGGAAGCAGGGAACAGAAGGTCGACGATAATTACTGACGGCAGAGCATCCCCAGGATGGGGGGAATGACGGCAGTGACGTCTGGTGTGACGTGCTGCCGGCAGGTGAGGACGGCTACGACGGCGAAGACGGAGGCGACAGCTATGTGAGTGAAAGCGACGGCGACTGTGATGAAGGAGGCGGAGAGCGGGGGCTGCAGCGGAGGCTGAACATGGCGCCGTCGCCGACAAGAAACACACAAGGAGATGATGCGAGCGCGCACACAGACACACACACACACACACACACACACACACACACACACAGAAGGCAGTCTCGACAACACAAACAAACAACGTAGATGAAGACACTTGTTCACAAAGCTTGGGTAAGTGGTCCCTGCCTGTCTAAGCATAACAAGAGTAACAACAGACGGAACTAAATGCAGAGACTTTGAGTCAGTTGATGTTGATGTGCGTTATTGTGCCTCGTGGCCTAGTGTGCTGTACGATCTCTGTATGTACGTTTTCCATGACAGGTCAATATGACGCTTATTGGAGGGAAAAAGTGTATTGTGGTGAGGAATATTCACATCTTTTGTATATTATAAAAGCTATGTCCTGTTTCGATCTTTGAGAACAACGCTACTTGGCGCCAAATTGAAATAATACGGTCTTCGAGTCAGCTGCCTTCAGGTCGCCATGCGACTTCTCAAAATAACGTCTTCTGCAAATACGCACTTTTGCAGTTGCACTTGAGATTGTACGTTTTTCTTGTATTGATCACTTGTGCGAGGTTCCCTAAAGGTATTATAAGTACCTGTGCTCGGTAAGTACTTCGGTTGCTGATGTTACGTTGACAAGTAATATTTGTGTATAAGCTTTTCTAAATTCTCTTTCGTATACATTTTCCCACCGTAATCTGATTACGATACTCGAAACGCGTCATAAATAAAGTTTTTAGCACTCAAGACGCTTCCATGGAATTACTACATATAAAATTACTGCTCAGTGTGATGAAAGGTAGCTAACTTTAAACGTAGAAATATGTAAATTAATGGAAATGAGTAGAAAAAACAAACCCATAATGTTCGAATACAATGTTACTAGCGCGCGTCTTGACACAGTCACGTCGACTTCATGCCTAAATGCAACATTGGAAACAATACGGAATGGTTTTAGCATATAACGGCAGTAGTCGGAAAGACGAATGGTCGACTTGGGTTTATTGGGAGAATTTGAGGAAAGTATGGTTTAAAGGTGACTTCATGATGCTTTTGGGTGTGTATGATCCGCATCAGGTCGTATTAAAGGAAGACGTCGAAGCACTTCAGAAGTTGACCGCTTGATTTGTTACCGTCAGTTTCAAAAAACACGCAAGTGTTACGGAGATGCTTCGAGAACTCAAATGAGTGTCACTGGAGAGAAGGCGATGTTATTTCTCAAGAGCATATTGAGAACATTTAGAGAATAGGTATTTGAGGCTGACTGCAAAGCGAATCAACTGCTGCCAAAGTTCATTTCAGGTAAGGATCACGGAGATGAGATTCGTGGGAGTAGGGCCCGTATGGAGGCATGCAAGTAGTCGTTTTCCCTCGCTGTATTTGCGAATGGAGCAGAAAAGGCAACGACTTGTAGTGGTACATGGTACCCTCCGCCACACACTGCGCGGTGTCTTGTGGAATATGTGTGTAAATGTAGGTGTAGACACACAAATTAGATATTGTAGCACTCTTCTTATTCTCTTACGAATGTTGTACAACACAGGAAATCTACTCCACCTACCCGCACGGGGCAGTGAAGCAGTATCAAATGGTAAAAACAAAAGTTGGCCTGCCTATACAGGCATCTTTAACGACACCGCCACTTGGAAAGAAAATTTTGTGGTGCTGCTTACTTTCAAAACGTTGCAAAATAAGTGACAAGAAAGCTTTTTAATTTTTTATTTCCACACACAGGAAGGGCCTTAAATCCTAATACTATTACCAAAAGACAGGGAGACAAATTTAGAAAATAGAAGATCATATACATGCAATCATCCAAGTTGTATACCAAGAATACAATTAAAATTTTCTTAGGGGGTCACAGTCCATTTAAACAAGTGACACTGAGAACGTGTCTGTATTTGTGTGGGTATACTAAGCTAACCTTGTGTAGCTGTAAAAGATAAACAGGTAGATCTTTACGTTTTATCTCTATAGATAAGAAAAACTTATACATTGAACTCTTCAGACTAGAAAGAAACAAGGAAACAGGAAAAAAATTTTATGATGGTAGTGACGCAAAGTGCTCTAACACAAAAAATGGCATTCGTTTATTGCCTCTGTTGAACAACAAGTGTTTAGTGCAAATGTGACAGAGTCACAAGAGCTAGACATACACGTGGAATCACCACTCCCAACTCTCTTGCACTTGAGAGTAAAATAGTTAATACCAGTGTGGGCTGCTGGGATGAAGGACACTACTCCTAAGACTCCTTGGAGAATGGCTGGAGGAACTAGTAAGTTTCACAAAACGTGGCTGATTTGCAGTCCATCGACATATCCTCCACTATAGGCACAACAAACTTTTTAAACAACTCTTTCCTCTGACGAACTGCCTGTTGGCTTCTGTCTCGGGCTCTTCGGCCGACGTTTGTTTGGAGATCTGTCTGACTTCCAGCCAGCAAGAGTGGCTGGCATTGCCAAAGTTTCACCCCTTCACTGCTGGTGGTGGACCGGAGTCGAGCTCTTGGCCGCAAATTATATGTACCTGGTGCGCCAACGTCCAAAGGCTTTTCCGTGTAATTTCTGGTGCTGTTTTTCCCCTTGCTACCTGCAACAGTTGCTCGCTGCAGCCGGCCGCAGTGGCCGAGCGGTTAAAGGCGCTACAGCCTGGAACCGCACGACCGCTACGGTCGCAGGTTCGAATCCTGCCTCGGGCATGGATGTGTGTGATGTTATTAGGTTAGTTAGATTTAAGTAGTTCTAAGTTCTAGGGGACTTATGACCACAGCAGTTGAGTCCCATAGTGCTCAGAGCCATTTGAACCATTTTTGCTTGCTGCAGCTCGGAAATCCAGGATCTGTTCACCTCGAGACATTCTTCTTTCTTGTTGAAGCTGTTCTCATGTGTGTGTATTTCTATAGCTTCTCTGAACAAGCGTGTTTGATACCTCTTCTCTACAGCAAGAACCACACGTCGGCGATTTCCACTTTGGGTTCGGTCTCACACAGAGCGCGCTCCCCTACAGCCGATTTCTCCACCTGCCCCAACCTACAACGTCGATTCTGTTTGGTGATCCTGGTGTTAACTGATCATCCACTAATTCCAACAGGTACTTTACTGTTCGTGCATGGCGTGCCATATATTCCCGACATTCCAACTGTGTCCCTTTTCTCGTTCGCCGATCTGAGACACTCTTTGATGTTCGTCGTCTCTTACATAGTCTTTACGCCGATTTTTCGTAATATACGGCCGATTCTGTCCTTCGCTGTGGGAATATATGGTAAAAAGGCCGTACCTGCATTCCTTTTTCGGAAATGTCGCTTCACCGAATGTTTGATTTTGGGACACTTCTTATGTAACTAGTGGAGTACTCATTGCTCCTCAGAACGCTGTCCAGGTGTTGCATCTCAGGTGCTGCGGATCACACATTCGTCTTTCTCGCGTTACGAGTCTATTAATGACGCCTCTTTTCTGGCTCGTGTGGTGATTTTACAGTTTGCGCAGCTATCGGCCTATGTGTGTTGGTTTTCGATACACATCGCGGCTCATGTTTTCACCATCCCTCGTGACCGACACACATAGAAAGGGCAGCTCTTTGTCCTTCTCTACCTCCATGGTAAATTTCTATGTTGTCATGGAGGCTGTTCACGTATCTTAGGAAGTTGCCAAACTGTTCCTCGCCATGGTTCCCTACAGTGAAGATACCACGAAGTATCTGTACCACACTTTAGGTTAACAAGGTGCCAAGTCCTGTGCGTGTGCTTCAAAATGTTCCATCGCGAATTTGGCCACCACTGGACTAAGTGGACTATCCATGGCGACACTTACCAGCTGCTTGTAGAAGCTGCCATTCCAGATAAAACAGCTCGTTGTGAGACAAGCGTGAAAGAGCTTAGTGATGTCCTGCAGGAAAAAGGAATCGATATGCTCTAGAGTGACAGAGTGTGGCACTTTGGTAAAGAAAGGAATATCATCAAAGCTGACCGAGATATCGTTTAGACAAAGTTTTAGTTTCTTCTGTTTCACAATGAAACTTCCTGAGTCCTTTAGGTACGTGTCAGTCTTTCCCACGTGAGACTGGAGCAGAGAGGCCAAATGTTTCGCCATTTTATACGCCGGTAAACCAGCAACGCTAACAGTCGGTCTTAGTGGAGCATTATTATTCTTATGAAACTTGTTAAGACTCACAATTGATGTGTGTGGTAGGACTTCGTTGTTTCGCTAGTTCCTCTGTATGTCCTCCGAGACAAGGGACTCATTGATTAAGGATTCGTATACCGTGTGATCCGCTGCGCTTAATTTTCGATACGGCGACGGATGACATAGCTCCCGGATATTACCCTCATAATCTTCGACTTTCTTTACGACGGTCGAGTTTCCCTTATCGGCAGGCAGTACTAATACACTTCGGTCGGACGTAATGCACTTGATAGCTTATAACACGTCTTTCTTCAGGTTGCAGGCTGGTGGGTTTGCTCGGCGCTGTAACCTGGCGATTCCAGTGCGTATTTCCTCCGAATTTACGCTTCAGTGTTAGCAGTGATGTCCTCCACAGGTATAGTTCTCGGGATTATAGCGGAGTTCCATCCTTTTGAAGGACACACTGTTCATCTTTGGTTAAATTCCCTTCAGTGAGATTGGCCGCTGAGATTGGTATGTCGGGAATCGCCTTGTCAGTCTGCTTCCAGCATCTTGCGAGCTATTTTCTCTGACACCCAGTGCAACGCTCGAGTTTGCTATGCATACTTCCGTAAGTGACGCTATCGACCTTATCCCAGTCGTCTCGATGCAATCCGCATTCACCGAACACAAGCGGCGTTGTAGATTCGGACAGGCGAAAAACCGCCCGTGGCGGAGCACGCGCTGTGTGAAGTCGACCACACAGCTCCAATAAAAAAGAAGGAAGCCTCGAGGTGAACAGATCCGTGATTCCAGCGCCGCGGCGAATTACCGTTGCAGGTAGCAACGGAATAACCGCAACGGAAATGACCGCAGTAAAGCCGTAGGATGCTGGCGTGCCAGGTGCATCTAATCTGCGGCCGAGAACCCACCACGATGAAGCTTTAACAAGGCCAACCACTCGTGGTTGTTAAACGTCGGTCGAAGAACTCGAGACAGAAGCCAACAGGCAGTTGGTCAACAAGTGGCCATGAAAGCCTTCACAGTTTTATCTTTCCGCTGTTGACCCCAGTTCCAGTAACTAGTCTCTCCCAGACCCTCACGTCTCTGTGAACCGAATGGCAACGTGTAAAACGACAAATCACAGTCTCAGACTGTTACATGTAACCAACAATATGTTGTAACTATACACACACATTTGGAAGCGCCATCATCACAGTGAAGCTAGATGCCACTGAAGAATTCGTAGAGTACCGTACGGTTTCTGGTACTTCAAATTAAGAAAGTGCTTCTCACTTGCGTGAGAAGAATATTGTTACTAAAATGTTTCGAAGTGATATGCCAGTATCATAGTTCAAGAAGTGTGCTCTCGCTTGATTGAGCTCAGTTGATCCTGACCGTTAGGAAAAGAGAACTTGGTGTACCAAAGCAAGTTCCTTAATGACAACGTCACTAAAGTTGTGTTGCAAAAATCGAACGTTCAGGACGGTGTACGTTCTGAACTTCTGTCATCCATCCCATCAACAGGTATTTTGCGACCCTAAACATAGATGTAGATACCGTTCACATGCGGCGATTTCACCGGTGTTTAGTTGGGTGCCAAAACATTTTCCTAAATATCGGTCGTGTCATGTCACAAACCAGTAATTTTTCCTTTATTTTCAACCCATTCCGCCAAACGACAAGTCTACCTACAGAATGTGACTCTTCTACAGGCGTAGAGTTTCTTAAAGTACTACAAGATTAAAATGAAAAATGAAACGACGAAAAACATATAGACGATGTATAACTAAAGCTTGTTAGATGTCGGGTCTTCTCTTTAGCAGGGTACCGTTGTCGTGACGATGATAAACTGTATGGCGACAATGTTTGTTGTTCTGAATGCCGGGTGGACGAAGATGAATTGAGGCACCATCGCCAACTCCAGTTCGACATGTTTGTAGAATGTGATTCAAAGTACGTACCATGGAAGCCGAAATTTGTCATGTTTTATTACAATTTTTGGATTAATGAGGCAGGAACAGGTTATTATAATGATTGGGATTTGCTGCACTATCAACGCATACGTTGTGCATTCACAGGAAAAAAAATTGGTTAATGTACGTTTGAAGCGCACTGTTGCAAAACTGGAACGAATGTGGTGTTACAGAAGAATGTCGAAAATGAGGTGTGCTGAAAAGGTAAGAAATGAGGAAGTTCTTGGAGGAACCGTTGAGGAAAGGGAAGTATCGAAAACAACGACCAGAAGAAGGAACAGAATAATAGGATATCTGTTAAGATATCAGGGAATAACTTCTATGGTACTAGAGGAAACTGTAGAAGGGAAAAACTGTAGACGAAGACAGAGATTGGGACAACTCCAACAAATAATTGAGGACATGGGTTGCAAGGGCTGCTCTGAGATGAAGAGGTCGGCATAGGAGAGGAATTCGTAACGGACTGCATTAAATCAGTCAGAAGATTGATGACTCAAAAAAAAAGAGAAAACTTGATATGATAGTAGTGGCACCAGACAATGTACATAGGTGGCAAAAAATGAAATGGGAGTGATTCTTAGATATGTGGTGGTGGCATTCAAGTAAAATATTGAACGAGTAACCAATCTGACTCGATGTAGGGTACGGGTTCGTTCAGATTGATGGATATTTTGGGGAACATTTCTGATGAAATGGAGTAGGACGTTGGTAGTTGCTAGTAAGTAATTGCGTGTCAATGGTGCATATGGCGACAATGATTCCAAGGCTTCTGAGGGAGGGTTTACCCTTTCGTTTGCATAAGTCGGACGGGAAAAATTACAAGTTTTACAATTGGGCAGAGTTTGCGAGTTAGAGAATTGTTTGAGGATCCGACTGATTTTACTGTGGGGGAGGTTGGTGGATTTCTACAGTTCCGGTTTAGTAGTGAGGTACTCGTAGTTAACAGATCTTACAAGATGATTATGTACCATTCCAGCTCAAATTTTTATAGAAACCATGTGTTAATGTGGTCTAACAGCAAACAAATTCAGCTTCTTGCCGTCCCTGGAATAACTGACTGTTAACATACATATGAGAAAAATAAGACATACCTGTAAACAAAATAAAAAACCGCATAAAGCGGTCATCCTGAGCTGTAATCATCTTAAGATGGTACGTATGTAGGTTGTACTTCTCCAGTAGCATCCAGATGCTTACACGACCCGTCTCCGTAGCGTGTGTCTCAGCGCGCTTACCGGCTGAAGTCTCACTGCGAAACCTCTCCATGAGTGCTTCAGTGAAGTCAGGTGATCTTTTATAAGCTATTACACTGAAAATCACTTCCCTCAACGCCTTGGCTCTGGTCTTCTGGTAGGCGTCGGTAGAGTGCAGCAAAGATGTCATGTCTTAAGATACCAGTACTTGTAGGTGTGAACACCACATCTTGCTTCTCGCTTGACCACAGCTATAAGTGAGATCAGTTGTCTGAAACAATTTGTAGTCCTTAAGTGGTTCAGAATCTAACATATTAACAACTTCTAGTAGTGTCCGCTAAGGCTTAGAAGCCGAACAATTAACCACGAGTTGGCTATAGCGCGTCGTGGACAATAACATAATTACCTCATTCATGCGTATAGCTCATAAACAATGGAATGAAAAAATAATGTGTGGCGTAACGTCTGTCAAACTCTTTCCATGAATTCCTTAAACCCATAGTGTAAGCTATCGATAGTTTATAAATGGTAGTACCGTAGCTGGTTTTGACTTTGTTGTTACACTACACCGTACTAGTTACTTATGGGAGAAGTACCTAAACTATAATGAAATAAATTTTCCACTGCGCCTCCTCGTTCGACATGCCATTTCAATTCGAATGTAACAAGAGTACATGTAGTGGGCTCTGTTACTGATTTGCGTGTCGAAATTCAGCCAGCCGGTAATACGATATCGTTGCGGTTTTTAGGACGCATTCAGTACACTGTAATTGGAGAACTCGGTTATTCTGCAAAAGGACTCACAAAACAAAACAAAAAGACATGTCGCCGATTGACTGCGCACAATAACACGTATTGCATCGTCTCTCGTGGCAACGCTTCATTACTCACAGCAGGCAATTTGTAGTTCACTGCGTTTGTAGCGAGCAGATTTGAAGTGTTTCGCGTTGATCACGTAATTTGACAGTTTTTAACGAGAAGTGTCGGTTGCAATTTACTCCACGATGATTTAATTCAAACACCTGTTTGTCAACATAAAGCATATATTGTATCTAGTCATTTTCCTGCTTTTTCATAATCATAACAGCCTCCCACGTCCCCTTTAGTCTTTGAGCTCTCATTTCGCTATGTAGTTTCCAGTGTACACCCTGCAGCCGAAAAAAATTCGCAAACAGGTCTGTGCCATGCAAAAGTGGTGTCTGAACGTTCACGTCCACCGCCAACACTGAGCAGAAGGTTTGGTGACGAAATGCATGTTGAGCTGTGACGTCAGCAAGCGCAGTTGCTAAGCGCTGGTTTCCCATAGTCGGGGGGGCCAGAGAGCCCCACTGATGGCCCGTGCAGTCACTCCGCTTGTCCAAGTGCGTTGAGAAAGCGTCGAGTGAGCGGTGAGTGCCGTACCCACTGATGAAGACGACAGTTCGGAAGCAACTTACGCGTAGTCAGAACTGGAGATTTCGTGCAGTTGATACAAGTTCATGAAGAATACACTATTGCTAAAACTATCCTTTAATTCCATATCCGTTCAGTCGTGTGTTAGTGACACTGTAGGTATATCTCGAGTACCGTGAAACCCATTGTGAAAAAGTGCTGTAGTAGTGACCAGGGACATACACGATGTATCAAGCCAAATGAGAAGAGTTTCAGGTAACAAGGCTAAACATGGAAAATATCGATTTCGATAAATACGTTATTCGGCAAGGAATAAATTATTTCCACAAATCAAGTGGGTTCCCAAGGACACTTCTTGCTCTATTAAAATAGAGGGTGAACTTAAAGAGTGCAGCTGAGGTCTATAAGAATGTATAATGATACAGAATTTACACGAAGAAAATAGCAAAATTCTACAGAAACTGTTAACAGAAAATACACCATTCGCAAAAAATGATTACAATATCTACAATCCATTGAGAATTATACAATTTGTTGGAGGCCTGTCAAGTAAGTGTACCAGTCTCACATAAAGCTGCGTAAAAACAGGGACTGTGCTCCTTTAATAACAAAACAATGGTAAATTTAGGACTTTTAAAATATATGCTAAACTCGTAATGAATGTGCGCCAACTTCTTACATCACTTTTTTGGTATCCTGATATAGACGTTGCAGGCTTAACTTTTGGTAGTGTGGAACTGGGTTTTTAGAGAAAAATATTACATTAAAATTGAGTCACACAAGTAAATCATGAGGACTTACTGGATGGTGGGAGTCGTTCTTGGAGAAAAGTTTCCTGTTAGGGGTAAAGACGAGGGGGTTCCGCGCACTCACACACACACACACGCACACACACACACACACACACACACACACACACACTCACACACACACCACACAGATGTGTGCACGCGACTGGGTACGGCGTTTGCACAGATTCTACAGAAGACATATGTACAACATATCGACCTTACACAGCTAGTCTCCTCATGGAGTGATTTAATAACGTCCTAATCACACTTGATAATATGTGCGATGTCGGCGATGTAAAACGGGTGCAAAATACATTTCATGCACCTTAAGACAGGCAACCCACCGAGCGCCATCCACACCTGCGGCAATAATATAAGTTATGTTGAAAGTTAGATATCTATGATTCTGCTGTGTGCATACACAGATATTATTATCCTTTAGGTACGAAAATTTACATTCTGTAATGCTAGTGAAGAAATGCACGCAAGAGCCTGGCTTGTTCATTTCCATTATTCTTTACCCCATGAATGGCCGATTGCAAACAGGTTGAAATTTATGTGCTCTTATTTGAAAAACGAATCGGTTTCTAGAATGCGTTCAATAGCGCAACAATGCCGATTATTGTCAGAATTCCAGCACGCCTTTTTGACGGTACACTGGTCTCCAACAATGCAATCACGCGTACAAACCAGTATATTAAACCAGAAACTGTTCGAAGACCCCCACATTGAACTTTGTGGACCTGGTACTTAGAAACCAGTATTTACACAATCCGCACTGTTCAGCTGAAATGATCGGTATTTGGATAACAAAACTGCGCACTTACAAAACACATGTCATTGTAGTTAGTAGATGCAAAGACGATACTGAGGAAATCCCAGGTCTTTTGCAAGAACTGGAAGACGGTGACGACAATCACCTCAACAGACAGGGCTCCAGTAATAACAAAAGTATAAATAATATGCAAATGCAAGCTTCTGTGAACCGGTACAGTAATAATGGTCATTCAACTAACCATTATAATTACGAAAATCATGCGTATCAACATGAATTTTCGCAACAATTTGCAAAAAACCCGCAGTTTGCGCAGAACAATAAGCCTATTCAAGGTTATCAGAAGTCCTAACAATTGCAACAAATATGACCAACAAGACCATTATTATAATGAAGGTAGAGCGCCCAATAAACAATTCACTGGCAACTCTTGTAATTTCCAAAGAAACAGACCCAATGGAAATTTCCAGTACGGACACTTTAATGATAAGAAAAATTTTAGAAACAAGTGTAATAGAAGAAACAATTATTACAACAGTGACTTTTTCCAGTGACACAATGCTCCCCAGAACATGCATTATAACAATAAAAAACAGTACAGTTTTGACAATGTGATAACCATCCACCAGATAGCTACAACAAACAATGTGATTTACCATATAATAGCCATGGCGACGCAAATCAAGGCTGGGCAATTGCTACTAAGAGTAATGGTCATAATAATTCTCCTCCCAATTTTCGGAGCAGACAACCGCAACTGTCAGCTTCAGACTGGCAACGCAATGATGATGTAAAGCAGCAAAATCAGCGTGAATTTGTTGAAATATGGTCACCAAAACCTGGAAACAATTTTTGTAAAATACCACTGTGACTAGCACAGCCAGCAGCAAAAGCACTTGAAACTTTACCTACTTAGTAGAGTAAAGGCCTACATTATATTTCACACATAAAGCCATTCATGTATTTTCAAATTCTGTGTATTTCCAAATGCATTCTTCTATGCACATTCTCTACATTATGTGTTAGTTTTAAGATTTATTTTCTTCATTACATTAACAGTAAGTGTCCAGTAAAGGTAAGAAAATACAATGCGACAACAAGCTTTCGAGACCACAAGGTAGGTCAAGGTCAAAAACATTAGCGGGAATTCGTCGCCCAGCTTAGGACGCTGTTACCAGTTCATCTTTTTTCGTGTGTAACTCCAGCGGATGGGTCGTAAATAAGTCACAGCCCTCGCTGAAGCGTTCCTTGTAAATTCGAAACAGATTTACTACCTTGTGAAAGGAAGTGGTCGTCATTGCCTCCATGGAAAATTTCCTCTGTCCTTCCATTTTTAAATATTAAACGTTACTCATTGTTATATGACCAGCTTCATAAAATAATCCAGTACTTCTTAAGTGATTAAGTGATGAAATGATTATTTTCACAGATTGCGACGAAACATTTTACGCATAGAAACTTCCAGTTGCTAAAGGATAATGTTACTTTTCAGAACACTCCAGAAGTTGATGGATAAAACACTTATCAATTGTATGCGCCGCCAATGGGTAAAGATGCGTGAAGCACAATTAAAATAACAAGACGCCACTACTCTCAGACAGTCTTAAGTAATACAGAGGATTGAAAAGAATTCCTCTACGTTAAAGTAACTAAATGAAGGTAAGTTGCCTTGAGGGTCCATTGCAGACACATCCAGTACTAAATTATGTAAGAAGGTCTGCGGAAGACAATTTGATTATTAAAATATTAATAAATCATTATTGTTATATTTACTCTAGGTAAATAAAACTTTTCAGAGTAGTTACCAGACTCACACAGAAAATAGTTCAGGGCATAGCTCGAAAAAAAAAAAAAAAGACAGAAATGCTAGTTACGCAAATTATGGAGAAAGGTAAAACTAAAACGGTGGAACAAGATATCATTCAGGTTTGTCTCATACAGTTTTTCGCAGTTACAAGTAGACGTACAGAAATACAGCGCTCTGGAATTTACAATGCATATATGTATGCCATTAATGAAATCTTTTCAGATAATAATAGAAATCGAACAAGAAATGAAAGGTCCAGAGATGAAAGTAAATCATAATAAAATGAATGCAAGTGAACAACAAGGGATAATTAAAGAACATAAAAAACATTTCCTGTACCAATAATCTTTTTGCAGGTGTCACAGGAAACTGAACTTGGCAGGCACTAAAGAACGAAGAAAACCTATCACTTGTTAGCTCAGACACTAACGAATTCCTTCCTTTAGAAACCAAAATGACGACAATAAACGTGCCAGCACCCACTGCAACATTAACTATTAACGTGAAAATAAGAATTTTATGTGACATTTATACTACTATTAGTATAAGGACCAACCAAATTTTTTTTTTTTTTTGTCAGATGAAAAAACAAGAGAGAACATTTATTGCACAGTATTCCATAGTGAATACAACAATGAAGAAGCTAACTATACCAATCCCATTTACTACATACCATATCCTGTGGAAAGATGGATCCAGTTTATGTATAGTATAGATTCCTGTGTGTTTTGTGGTAGTTTGGCTGTTGGTAGGACGGTGTTTCCATTCCCCAACGAAAGTGCACTTCTGATCACACAAATAACTGTTAGAATGAAACTTCCTGGCAGATTAAAACTGTGTGCTGGACCGAGACTCGAACTCGGGAGATTTGCCTTTCGCGGGCAAGTGCTCTACCGACTGAGCTACCCAAGCACGACTCACGCCCCGTCCTCACAGATTTAATTCCGCCAATACCTCGTCTCCTACCTTCCAAACTTCACAGAAGCTCTCCTGCGAACCTTGCAGAACTAGCACACCTGGAAGAAAGAAGTTAGAATGTGCGCCTCTGTAGTGCAGCGGTAACGCTAATGCTTACCATGCGAGACGTCCGGGTTCGATTCCCAGCACGGGACTGGTTGTTGTGTGTCCATCATCATCATTGACACGCAAGTCGCGAAAGTGGCGTAAACTAAAAAAAAAGACTTGCAGTATGGTGGCCGAACCCTGAAGGTAATATCCTGGCCAATAAATGACATACGATCATTACATTTCACTGTTAGAATTACAAAATATTATTGAATGTAAAAGTAAAACACTAATACATGTCATTGTTAAGATTTCTGATCAATATGCACCAAATACTGCCTCTGCATACCAATAGTTTTTTGCCTTCTTGCATATAGCTGCCTCAAGCAGCATAACCTATGTCCACATTTACGAAGCATTTACTTAGCAATATAATATTTTTGTGTTATTTCGTGTACGAAATTGCCATATGCAAAGCATTTCCTTGGCAACATAAATTTCTTTTTGTCATTTTGTGTATAACATTGTTAAATGCAGCTCACTTTGTTTGATATTTATATTATAAGCAAACACTGCCTGTGCAGAATTACTTAATATTTTATTTATACTTTATATCTTTATGTTTACCTTAATAAAATTCGTGAGCCGATATCTTAATTAGTAGCTAAACAGCTTTCTGTTGTTGTTCTTTGTAAAAACAATATTTACTGTCTAATCTACTTGTATATGTTTAGATATACATATGTTTCATAATTAAAAATTTTTAGTTCCTGTTGTCCTATTCGTACATAAGTTCTCTTCAAATTCTTAAAGAAGCGACAGAAAGGCTATGTGTGGAGTGTGTCAGAACTCTCCATTACATTGAAAACAATACTGTCAACTAAATGCCATTCTTAATATTATGCAATCTCTGAGATATCGATAGTAACAATCTGAGGGCGAAACATGGGAGCGCGATTGTAAACATTGTTGTGAGGTGAGGTCTGCCTGTGAGAGTGGAGGAGGTAGTGTCGGTCGGTCGAGAGCTTGCAGACAGAATACGTGTCAAGCTGCCCTCACGTCGGTGATGGCAGATCTTACCACAGTCAACTTAACTACACTTGAAGATGGAATTCAAGGTAAAATTCGCAAGCATAGCGCAAAGGCAATAGCAGGGTTAGGCTCGTGATTGTTAGTCCGAATTTGCAATAATGCCATGTTTTGCTTGTTACTTAAAGAAGCCTCCTTATCCTCCAGTTAATAATAATTATTCTTCACATCTAATTAACAAATAAATGCTGTGGTTTCTAAATGTTAACGTTACTTTCAAAACGAAATAATTTGTTAATCTGACATTCAGCCATTATTGACACTGTCATTGTCATGATGATTCTGAAGTTTTACAAGACTTAACTTATGAAATCCCTTCTCACAAGCAAACTCCCTTTTATTAAACTCATTCCTAGTAACAATAAGCTTTAGCCGCTGCTGCTGCATGCGTCTGCGAATTGCTGTAAACCACATCTAAAGAGGTGAGTGCAGAACTTAACAGCCAAAACAGAGACAGTGAGACTCCACAACATGTCATGTACTCTAATCCAGTAAATTCCTTTGCACTATCCCGATTCTGTATCACCTGAAAATTCTTACTCAAAAACGCAGTGAGATAGCTTAGGTGTTCACTGTTACAAGTTTATTTGTTCCTGTAGTTTTTGATTTTCAGATTTTCAAAGACTTAGTCAGATAGCTTATCTAAATGATAGTTTTAAGTTTTTCATCTACCTCTTGAGAGCTTAAAGAACAGTGAAACTGACACTCATACAACACGCACACGGTGCTATGCAGGTTGGGTTCCGTTTACTGATAGCTGACGATGAATGTACAGTCCATTTTCGTGGCTCCGTCGGTGGAGGCGACCTAACATCTACGGTGTACATGATCTTTGGACAACGAGACGCTGGTGGTGTCATAGTTTCGCCGCTCAAATTTCACTGTCTGAACTTAGGATAGCAACTCAAGCGGAGCTACCACGAAGGAACAACCCGCAACAGTTGCCTCTGACAAGTGAAGAGTGAACTTCGCATAGTTGGCAAGATGCGGCGCCATACAGTGCTGGAAGCATCGGAGGCGTTCTGAGTGCTGTAAAACTTGGCACTTGGCTGTCAAAAAAGATGGTACCGCTCCACCTAAAGGCCACACTTCGCGCCCTTTCGCTCTCACCAAGAATTTCGAAGCAGCTTCAGCTCATATGCCTGCAACATAACTGCTGACTTAAATAAAGGTAATACGTACGAGTATGTCGCCCTTAATGAGACGAAATTGAAAGTGGGGATCATTTTATTGAGGTAATTTTCAATTATTATGTTAAATTGGCCGAGCCGATTAAAGCCAGGTACTCCTGGGATGAGGCACTTTTAACTAACTATTTCACATGAACAGATTTTTTATATGCCATCGGTTCATTCCTCAAATTGGAGACATGCTACTAATTTGCAAATTTACATTAAGTATTTTTAAAGATAGGAAAGCGGGTGTAATCCCTTGCACCCGTTTTGAAAACGAACTGCTTCAGGCTCAATAGTAGCTAACGCAGGCTTCAGTCACTGGTAAGACGCTGGGGAAATGCAGTTATTCTACGAAAGTGACTGCTTACAAGACACTCACTTGATCCAACCTAGAATATTGCTCAGGTATGACTTAACGATATCAGTAACGGTTAAAAGGTGATATTGAACATATAAAAAGCATGATAGAACGAACGCTCACTTGTTTGTTTGACTCACAGGAGGGTGATGATGATGATGTTTGGTTTGTGGGGCGCTCAACTGCGTGGTTATCAGCGCCCGTACAATTACCCAATCTTTGCTCAGTCCAATTTCGCCACTTTCCTGGATGATGATGAAATGATGAGGAAAACACAAACACCCAATCATCTCGAGGCAGGTGAAAATCCCTGACCCCGCCGGGAATCGAACCCGGGACCCCGTGCTCGGGAAGCGAGAACGCTACCGCGAGACCACGAGCGGCGGACTCACAGGAGGGTGTCACGAAAATGTTGAAGATAGCTGAAAATGGCAATACCCCACAATAGTTTCATGTAATAGTGTCAGGTGAGGAGTCTACAATCATACTACAGCTCCCTTTTTTCGCTCCCGTGCTACCGTCGCAGACAAGATTATCAGAATTCAGAGTCACTAAAGCAGGCATTATTTCGTGTTCCACACCTGAATAGCAAGGGGAAAAGACCGAATATGCAACGCGATGGGAAGTACTTTCTGTCCTGTATTACCCAGTAGTTTTGCTGAGTGCAGATGAATGCGTAGACAAAGTAGATATGTGTATGGATGTGGACACCATCTGCTGTCAGTCAGGCGATAGCACCTCATCTAAATAATGTTTAGTTTTTGCTTTATAGATTTCAAGTTTAGCCAGAAGACTTGTTAGCATCTTCATCCTGGAATAATGTATTTTATTAGAAATAGTCTGTATCTATTTTTCTCTCTCGTCATGTATTATAAGCTTTTATTTCCTGTTCATGTCCGTATGTACAAATCTCAATCGTATGATGTATCCTCATTATGTTATATATGTTATATATATCATGTCAGTAAATAATAGTAACAGAAGTACCACTATCAATATCCTTATTTCCCTAAACAGTGCGTCTTCATATAACTAACTACATGAAGATATACTAATGATGAAAGGTTAGCCAAGTGTTCCATAGATTATTAGAATGATATATTTTTGTCTAAATGATGGGGAATGCGTCAATTTACTGGACGTGTTTACGCGATTAGTCATTGTTGGACAAGTTGACAACCCTGCAATAGAAATGACGTAGAGTTTTAGCGCTCTCGTGAAGATAAGTTATTTATATTGTAACGACAGATAGTTTACTACAAATTACTCACTAAATAGCGTAATAGTGCATTTTATTAAGCTTTCTGTTAAATGCATCATGTTTGTTTACGTGTTATTCCAGCAAACGAGAAAAGATCGCATGTATTTTTTTAGGTTTGGCACAGTTAACTCAGAGAATCACGTTTAATCTTACTGAGTTTCTTTCCCACAATTTAAGTCGAACGTGTTCATTCATTACTTAGTTCGTATTTCAGGAAAGGAGCGTAAATCTTGAGTTGTTTGATTTAGAAACTTTCGCATTAGTAGTTGTTTGTGCACAGTTTGCACTTACTGAAGTTATATTATACTGTGATTAAGATAATTAACTGATACTGCAGTTAAGCAAGGGGTTAGCTTTTGTTCTGAGCGGAAGTAACTAGCTTTTCACGTCATACCAATTACATGAAGCACTAACCTATAGGCCTAATATTTGCGGTTCTTAGATAACCGAACTTCATGTGGTCTAAAGAGTGTTACGTGATTTAATTCTATTTTTAAGAGTATAATCTGCGTTGCAGTGCGTGATAAGTGTGGATGTTGCTGCAGGATACTCAATGGGGAAATGGTATGTGAAGAGCGTGGGTTGCAATTTCACTGGGTGATTGCAGTGGAGAACAGAATGGGAAACTCAACGAGGCTCTCCATTGGAACTGTAGACCCGACGAAAACGGCAAGAGAATCGCTGTGCAGGAGGCACAGATTTGTGCCCTTCAGGCTGAATTAGAATAAACGAAATTTGAACTACTCGTACATACTAGTATAGGACTGAGTAGTACAGCTGAAGAGCTTCTTGTCTGTTCGGAAAATGTAGAGAGCCCTGAAAAGATAGACATCCTGTGCCTGTTTGAGCACCTTATAACTACGGTGCTAGGTAAGATACACACATAACTTTGCACTCTAGCATCTTTCTCATAGTAACGTGAAATTTATTCTATTCTGTGGTAACTTCATATCATTATTTGAAAATACTATTCTGCATAAGCTAATCAGAGACGACAGTAAACGAACATGTAAAAAAGCATGGATCACTAGAGGGATTAAAGTATCTTGTGAAAGGAAAAGAAAAATTAATCTGTTGGCAAGAGTAAGTAAAGATCCTGCAGTAGTGGCACTCTGCAAAACTACTCAAAATTACTAACGAAAGTTACTAAAACATCAACGAACATGCATATAATGTCGGAAATCAGTAATTCTACAATAGACTTAAGGCTAAATGGAATGTAGTGAAACGTGTGATAGGACAACTAGTAACAGAACAGAATAATATCACTATTGAACTGAATGGAATGGCTATAAATGAACAGTCACACATAGCAAATATATTTAATAATCATTTCTTAGACATAGTTGAAAGCATAGGGACCAAATCTTCTAGAGAAAAATAACAGGTGTGTACTGAAAAAGTCTCTCATAAAATTAAGTCATATCGATGTTACACCTATTTCTCCTCCTGAAATTAGGAAGTTGTACACGCTCTTAAAAACAAAAGCTCATCTGGTTTTGATGATGTAACCAACAGAGTACTAAAGATTTATTACAATTGAATGAGGGTGGTACTATCTGAAATATGCAAAGCGTCATTAATTAAGCGTGGTTCTCCAGAGAGATTGAAATACGTCATTGTTAATCCCCTCTTTGAAGAAGGTGATAAGACAGATGTCAGTACCTACCGACCCGTTTCACTGTTGAGATCGTTTGCGAAAAATTTAATAAGGTGGTGTATAGTAGAATATCTCACCTTAGCAACAATAATATCTTCAGCAAATCACAATGTGGACTTCAGAAGAGCTGTCCTGCTAAAATGTCACATATCTTCTCACCAAATTTTACAAGCATTAAATAATAAAATAGCGATATCTGTTGCTATCTGCGACTTATCTAGGGCATTTGACTGTGTTAATCACAGTATTCTCCTACATAAACTGAAGTTTTATGGGCTTGGCGGTATACCCAACTAACAGATAATGACATATCTAACTCAAGGAATGATGGAAGATGTATTTAGTAATTCAAGCAATATGGTCAAGGGGCCTATTTCTCACTGAGCAGGAGTCATTTATGGAGTTTCCCAAGACTCAGTCTTAGATCCACTGTTGTCCCTTATATATGTATACATTTCTACATCTAATACACAAGCATAATTAGCTGTTCTTGCACTTGACAATAGTATTGTAATCATTCTAAGCATATAAACAGAAACAGAAGAAATGTTAAACAATATTTTTAAAAGTATAATTGACTGGCTTTCTACAAATGGTTACACCCTCAATTTTAAGGAGGTATAGCAAATCCAGTTCTGCATATCTGGAGGTACTATACAAAGACAATTGCAATTACAAGGAAATAATAAACATGATGGAAACTTCAAACTTCTGTAGTGTCGATATTGATGAGAATTTAAACTTGTAAAACACAATTTGGAACTCCTCGAAATGACTCATTTCAGCCACATTTGCACTTAGGATCATTGCAAATCTTAGGGAGAGACAAATGAGTAAGGTGTTACATTCTGCTTATTTTCATTCAATAATTTCATATGGAATGATGTTTTGGAGTAACTCATCTTTAAGAAAGTAAGTCTTCATTGCTCAAAAGTGTACTGAAGTAATAATATGTGGTGTTAACCCACAACCAACTTGTAGACATCTGTTTAACAAAAACTGTGCATCCGAACTATTGCTTAACTGTATATTTATTGCCTCCAAACATTTGTTGCAAACTGTCCACTACAGTCCAAATGAAACACTAATGTAAGTCATAACAATACTAGAAGGAAAAATGACATGTATTACTCTACATTAAGGTTTTCTTTATCACAACAATGAGCGTACAACACAGCAACAAAATTATTTGTCACCTACCCAGTGAGAGAGACAGCAAAGTAAAGTCTGAAAACTGAAAATGCTTCTCCTTGTCGTCTCCTTCTAGTTAGTAGATAAATTTCTATTAATGTGTAGCAGGTGGTAGGCAGCAATTACTAAATCACATTGGTATATTAAAAAAAGACTCTGAAATGTTTGGTATGTAAGTGGATTTACAAATTAATTAGTGATGTTAATGTGAAATGATTCATTTCACATCATGAAAAATGATTGATAGTACTTAACAGTAACCAACTACAAAACTAACTAACATTAATAAACATATAATTTGTTAGTCCTATTAATGGTCATATAACGTTTTAGTCCTGCTCTTGAAAATATATCTAAGCACTAAGGTTTTCTTTACAATCTACCAGTTTGTAAATAAAAATTCAGCGATCGAATGGGAGGAGTGGTTCAGGAGAAATGATTTCAGGTTACATAAAATTTGCTTTGCTACCTGTCAGAGACTTTATAGTTTTGAGTAGATAACAAAATATTTTTCGTTGCTTCATACTGAACTCCTTTATGAGCCACCCACAGCTTTAATAGTTGAATTTGAAGGAAAATAACTTCTCAGCTAAGACTGTATTAGTAAATCCTCTACTAGCAATAAATGGTATCGTTGAAACACAATTAGCATCATCTGATATCGGTAAAAGTTGACACACGGCACCAATTAGAGCTATGAATGTACACCTTACTCAGTTAACCAAGTAGTTGACACAAGATGTGACTTGTACAATGGGATAAATTCACTGTGCAATACATACTGTGAGCAATTGTTTCCAATTTGATGCTAGTACCTTCTTTTAGTATTGTATGTATATACATTTCTATTCTTCTCAACTATGATGGATTACTTATGGCAAATATTATTAGATAATATATGTTTTGTGCTGGTTCCGTTAGACATTTTAACTCCAAGAAGAGATGCCTATATGATGACCATGGATAAACACCAAATGTTATGTTTACTGTTCGCTTTTGTTTAGTCAATACTTTCTTTGTATGTGATAAATTACCATATAAAATTATTCCACAAGACATTATTGAGTGGAAACATGCAGAATATGCCTGAAGGTTAATTTGCTTGTCATCAACGCTAGCAGTTATACGAAGAGCAAGAGTTGCTGCACCTAATTGTTTAAATAGTTCAGGCCAGTTCAAGTCTTCATCAGAAGGTACATGCAAAAATTTGAAGGATTCTGTCCTGTTTACTGACTCCTGTTAGTGGGCTAGATCATTTGTTGGTATATCCCTATTTGAAATAGAGAACTTAACATGTTCCTCAAAATTTAGGGTGAGTCTATTTTCAGAGAACTACTTAATAACGTGTTGAGAAACATCGTTAACAATATCTTCTCTTGCTTTCTCTCTGAAGGCATCTAATAGCCACTAGCATTATTTGCAAAAATTACCAACTCTGTTTCATGTGAGGTAAGTAGAAGGAATAGGAGTAGATCCAAAATTGAACCTTGTGGGACTTACTGCGCGATTTGTTACAACTCATTAAAACATTTTTCTGTCTGTTAAATATGATTTAAATCTGTTCTGTATGTCGCCATCAGTTCCATGAAACTTAACATTCTTCTAAAAGAATAATGTGATCTATATAATCAGGCACTACGAGGAAACATAAACACAAGCTCACCATACTTAATTATTTAAGGTTTGTAATACTTGGTGACTGAACATATAAATAGCAATCACTGTTGAACAACTTTCTGGAATCCCAACTATGGTGTATTAAATAAGTCGTTTCTACTTAAATCTGAATCTGCTCTTGAGTACTTATTTTTCTCGATATTTAGAAAAAGGCTCAATAACGAAACTGGAAGATAATTGTTTCAGACTATCTTTTTACCTTCTGTGAAAAGAGGTTTAACAAATGCATATTTTTTATCTGTCTGGCAAAATACCCTGTGCAATGATTATATATATATATATATATATATATATATATATATATATATATATATATATATATATATATATATATACACATACATATATATATATAGAGAGAGAGAGAGAGAGAGAGAGAGACAGAGCAGAGAGAGAGGGGTCCATTGATAGTGACCAGGCCAAATATCCCAAGAAAAAAGCATCAGACGTAAAAACTACAAGGAACGAAACTCGTCTAGCTTGAAGGCGAAAACCAGGTGGCACTATGGTTGGCCCGCTAGATGGCGCTGCCATAGGTCGAACGGATATCAACTGCGTTTTATTTTTGTTTTTTTTTTAATAGGAACCCCCACATTTTATTACATATTCATGTAGTACGTAAAGAAATACGAATGTTTTAGTTGGACAATTTTTTCCGCTATTTGATAGCTGGCGCTGTAATAGTCACAAACTTATAAGTACGTGGTATCACGTAACATTCCGCAGGTGCGGAAAGTATTTGCTTCGTGATACATTACCCATGTTAAAATGGGCCGTTTACCAAATGCGGAAAACGTCGATATCGTGTTCATGTATGGCTATTGTGATCAAAATGCCTAACGGGCGTGTGCTATGTATGCTGCTCGGTATCCTGGACGACATCATCCAAGTGTCCGGACCATTCGCTGCATAGTTACGTTATTTATGGAACAGGAAGTGTTCAGCCACATGTGAAACGTCAACCACGACCTGCAACAAATGATGATGCCCAAGTAGGTGTTTTACCTGCTGTCCCGCCTAATCCGCATATCAGAAGCAAACTGCGCGAGGATCGGGTATCTCAAAAACGTCGGTGTTGAGAATGCTACATCAACATCGATTGCACCCGCACCATATTTCTATGCACCAGGAATTGCATTTCGTCGTGTAAAGTTCTGCCATTGGGCGCAAGAGAAATTACGGGACGATGACAGATTTTTTGCACGCGTTCTATATAGCGACGAAGCGTCATTCACCAACAGCGGTAAGTAAACTAGCATAATATGCGCTATTGGTCAACGGAAAATCCACGATTGCTGCAGCCAGTGGAACATCAGCGACTTTCGCGGGTTAATGTATGGTGCGCCACTATGGGAGGAAGGATGATAATTGGCCGCCATTTTATCGATGGCAATCTAAATGGTTCAGTGTATGCTTATCTCGTACGTAATGTTCTACCGATGTTACTACAAGATGTTTCACTGCATGACAGAATGCCGATGTACTTGCAACAAGATGGATGTTCGGCACATAGTTCGCGTGCGGTTGAAGCGGTATTGAATAGCATATTTCATGACAGGTGGATTGGTCGGCGAAGCACCATAACATGGCCCGCACGTTCACCGGCTCTGACGTCCCCGGATTTCTTTCTGTGGGGAAAGTTGAAGGATATTTGCTATCGTGATCCACCGACAACGCCTGACAAAATGCGTCAGCTCTTTGTCAATGCATGTGCGAACATTACGGGAGACGAAACACTCGCTGTTAAGAGGAATGTCGTTACACGTATTGCCAAATGCACTGAGGTTGGCTGACATCATTTTGAGCATTTAGAGCACTAATTTGGTATTTACAGGTTATCACGCTATAACAGCATGCATTCTCAGAAATAATAAGTTCACAAGGATACATGTATCACATTGGAACAAGCGAAATAAAATGTTCAAACGTACCTATGTTCTGTAATTTAATTTAAATAACGAACCTGTTACCAACTGTTAGTCTAAGATTGTGAGCCATTTGTTTGTGACTATTACAGCGCCATCTATCACAAAGCGAAAAAAGTGGTCCACCTAAACATTCATATTTCTTTACGTACTACACGAATTTGTAATAAAAATGGTGGTTCCTATTTCAAAAAACGCAGTTGATATCCGTTGGACCAATGGCAGCGCCATCTAGCGAGCGAACCATAGCGCCATCTAGTTTGCCCCATCAAGCTAGACAAGTTTCGTTCTCTGTAGTTTTTCCGTTTGACGCTTATTCCGTGAGATATTTGGCCTGGTCACGATGAATGGACTACCCTGTAAATATAGTGTATCACTGCACAGGGAATTAATGTATATATTTTAAAATTACTACTTTTCAGAATTCATTTTGAAATTCATCAACACTATATGAGCAGTTCTTTTTCTCAATTTTTGCATTTCTGTCAACTTTGGTGAAGGATGTTGGTCTATTTCTAGTTGCTTCATATTTTGTGGAATAGTTTTTTTTACATATTCTCTCGCTTATTCATCTGAGTCATTTAATCGTATTTTTGCTGGTAGATTTACAAAGTGATTGTTAAAAATATCTGCATATTGCAGTTGAACATTTAAATAACTAGTCACATCATTTTCATTTGGTTTAAATGTTGTGTTGTCTTGCACATCTGCTGGTTATCCTATCTCTCATTTCACAATATCAAACATAGTTTTAATCTTATTAGCCTGTGTGTGTTATTAATTTCTGTCATGGCGTGCATATTTCTGGACATTTTAACGAGTTTCCTTAAAACATTACAGCAGTTCTTGTAGAATGAGGCTAACGTCGGATTTATTCTAGCCTCTATATAAATTTCCCTTTATCTCTAACACAAAATTTTTATTCCTATTATTATCTGTTGTTTACTTGTTTTCCTATAGGACTTAGTAGGCAATATTTTAGAAAAGTTTCTTCCGAATACTATCACAAATTTTCAGAGGGGTATATTGAATTTCACATTAGCATCCTTTTCTATGTACACGTCATTCCATACCACCTCTCTCAACTTGTTCTTAAACAGTGTACCCCGTTCTCAGTACTAAGCCACACAGCTTTGTATCAACTAGCTTGTGAACTATAAGATGTTGAATTGTTTATTCCCATTAATTATTCATTGTTATTAAATATTCCACCAACAGCTATGTATACATTGATTATTTCGGCCTGAGGACTGTCGATAAAAATGTTATCAGTTAGGGTCCAAACAGATTAGTGTCAGTAAGAACACCAAAACTGTTTGCGACTGTAACGGACTTCGCTTAACTCACCGATTGGTATCGCGACTGGAAGGCACCGTGTACAGGAAAGCTTTACGTATGCTGAGAAGAATTTGTGGCTCCAGTGATACATAGACGTGTTATGTCAGCCCGCGAATTGATTGCCTTCACTATTTTTTGCTTTGACAACAGAACATATGTATGTGGTCACAAAAGACGTTTATACACTCCTGGAAATGGAAAAAAGAACACATTGACACCGGTGTGTCAGACCCACCATACTTGCTCCGGACACTGCGAGAGGGCTGTACAAGCAATGATCACACGCACGGCACGGCGGACACACCAGGAACCGCGGTGTTGGCCGTCGAATGGCGCTAGCTGCGCAGCATTTGTGCACCGCCGCCGTCAGTGTCAGCCAGTTTGCCGTGGCATACGGAGCTCCATCGCAGTCTTTAACACTGGTAGCATGCCGCGACAGCGTGGACGTGAACCGTATGTGCAGTTGACGGACTTTGAGCGAGGGCGTATAGTGGGCATGCGGGAGGCCGGGTGGACGTACCGCCGAATTGCTCAACACGTGGGGCGTGAGGTCTCCACAGTACATCGATGTTGTCGCCAGTGGTCGGCGGAAGGTGCACGTGCCCGTCGACCTGGGACAGGACCGCAGCGACGCACGGATGCACGCCAAGACCGTAGGATCCTACGCAGTGCCGTAGGGGACCGCACCGCCACTTCCCAGCAAATTAGGGACACTGTTGCTCCTGGGGTATCGGCGAGGACCATTCGCAACCGTCTCCATGAAGCTGGGCTACGGTCCCGCACACCGTTAGGCCGTCTTCCGCTCACGCCCCAACATCGTGCAGCCCGCCTCCAGTGGTGTCGCGACAGGCGTGAATGGAGGGACGAATGGAGACGTGTCGTCTTCAGCGATGAGAGTCGCTTCTGCCTTAGTGCCAATGATGGTCGTATGCGTATTTGGCGCCGTGCAGGTGAGCGCCACAATCAGGACTGCATACGACCGAGGCACACAGGGCCAACACTCGGCATCATGGTGTGGGGAGCGATCTCCTACACTGGCCGTACACCACTGGTGATCGTCGAGGGGACACTGAATAGTGATGATGATGATGTTTGGGTTGTGGGGCGCTCAACTGCGTGGTTATCAGCGCCCGTACAAGTTCCCAACCTTTGCTCAGTCCAATTTCGCCACTTTCCTGGATGATGATGAAATGATGAGGGCAACACAAACACCCAGTCATCTCGAGGCAGGTGAAAATCCCTGACCCCGCCGGGAATCGAACCCGGGACCCCGTGCTCGGGAAGCGAGAACGCTACCGCGAGACCACGAGCGGCGGACACACTGAATAGTGCACGGTACATCCAAACCGTCATCGAACCCATCGTTCTACCATTCCTAGACCGGTAAGGGAACTTGCTGTTCCAACAGGACAATGCACGTCCGCATGTATCCCGTGCCACCCAACGTGCTCTAGAAGGTGTAAGTCAACTACCCTGACCAGCAAGATCTCCGGATCTGTCCCCCATTGAGCATGTTTGGGACTGGATGAAGCGTCGTCTCACGCGGTCTGCACGTCCAGCACGAACGCTGGTCCAACTGAGGCGCCAGGTGGAAATGGCATGGCAAGCCGTTCCACAGGACTACATCCAGCATCTCTACGATCGTCTCCATGGGAGAATAGCAGCCTGCATTGCGGCGAAAGGTGGATATACACTGTACTAGTGCCGACATTGTGCATGCTCTGTTGCCTGTGTCTATGTGCCTGTGGTTCTGTCAGTGTGATCATGTGATGTATCTGACCCCAGGAATGTGTCAATAAAGTTTCCCCTTCCTGGGACAATGAATTCACGGTGTTCTCATTTCAATTTCCAGGAGTGTAGTTATATACTACTTACTTATTCATATCACAGCCTAATTTCAATACGTACGGTCTGCGAACGATCGCAGTGCTGCCAACGTTTCGGAAAGCTGCAACATCATTCATCCTCGTAGTGGAAGCACATGGCAGCTGTGGTGCCCACTGGAAGTTTCGGCCAACTCGGCAATAAAAGGCCATTTGTACTCCGGCCGTTATTGTATCGGCGGCGGCGGGCGACTTCCGCAATAGAGCTAAGTAGTGGGAGTGGGCTCGCCTGCAGCACAACTTGCTGCCCTCCGCGGACTCGCCTCAACTACGGCAGCGAACGCGGCAACTGTAACTGCTGCGTACAGCTTTGTACACTGTCCTATCTAGAGCTGTTAGAGGCGTATATTTTAGTTAAATTTCAAAGCTATACGAAGGTTATCCCGAGTTCTGTTAGAGGTGGCTCATGAAGTCCTAAGGCCACAGAATGTAAGAGGGCAAGAGACGAAATGATTAAGCGCTCTCCAATTTTCGTACTCTCAGGTGATATCGGCAACGGAATTCCAGACAACTAGGGATGAGAGTGCTGCATTGACGACAGGTCAGTGGCGCATCGGTGGGATTTCTAAAACTTACAATGGTACTGACCTAAAATGTTTTTTCTTAAAATTTTGAAACCGTGAATGTGCAAATAAATGACCTCTCCGCATTTGATTATGTTGTATCTCGAATGGTCACAAGAGTAATTCGTAGGCTAGGAAACAGACCAGGTTAACTGGAAACACTTTAGAACAGCAGTAGACAGTGCTATAACTGAATAATCAAACGTTTGTAGTCATGTTTTCAGAAGTAATCATGCAGAGTATAATGAGCATTTCCAGTCTGTGAATAAAGCCTTTGTCAACTCAGGTACCTGCTTCTCACAGACCTAACAAACTATGACATAGGTGGTAATTCTCCCGTGGAGCTGAGCTTTCGAACTGAGGAGGCGGTCAGCGCTGATGAACTGGTCCCTAGCGCTGTCCCCGGTGTCCCTTATGCCATTGGCAGAGAGGGCACTAGTGTTGTGTGATCTTCCCGGAGAGGGTGGGTGCGGCGCCTGATATGCATAAACTGCCACGTTGGCACCACCCCTCGGGGTCCACAGACACTCACGTCCGCGCTGGCGGACTTTTGACGGCAAGCGCACGGGTGACGTCTTACGATGACAGCACAGATTATTTGTGTGTGCGGTCAGGTGCTAGTCTGTGTGTGTGTGTGTGTGTCTGTATGTGTGTGTGTGTGTGTTGCGAGCGCGCTTATGAGTGCGTCGTGCTGTGTACACACTATTTTGCTGACCGTGTAGAGTCGTACTAATGTCAGGAACGTAATGTAATGGGGCTGCAATAAGAGCACACAGTAATTCAGTTGGTAAGTATATTAAATATCTTGCTTGGACATTCCTTGGAACAACATTCTGAAGATACATAGAGAATCCTGCCTACATTTCAAGAATGCTGGAGCACCCTTCGATCTATTATAAAACGCCGTACCTGGTAACCATACGTTCAATACCAAATACATTTTTCATGGCGTAGAGAATAATCCTACAGCGTCATACTCTGCACGTATAGCATAAATCGCAACAAGCTACCTTAAGAGTGTGGGTGCTGCGTGAGACCCGGATCGAACTTCCGCGGTGGATCAGTGACCGAGCCTTCTGCACGGGTGTTTTTAAGGAATTCCTTCCCCTCCTTTTAGGGAATTCTGCTCTGATCCCCGATTTCTGCCTCAGAAAATACGATGCACAAACAGGTAAAATACTATCACATACAGAGAAAAGTTTCATAATACTTTGATTAGTGGCGCACAATACTCCCCCCTGATCCCTCAGTTAAGTGACGACAGCGACAACAGGAAGTGCAACAGGCCGCATGGTTAAGTAAAGTAAATAACCTTGCCAAATCGAGAAAAAGAGTACCTCCTAATGCTGCCTTGAAAATTTGTGTCCCTCAACTGTTATTGCCTTTGTATGTGCTTCTAAATCTGCAAAATCGAAAAACGGCACTTTGGCATGACATGTCGACAGCATAGATACAACTGAAGGGAATTTAATACAGATATAACTTGCCAATATGTATGCATTACAAGATATAGTGTATTGAGAGTGAGACGTAGCGTCTGAAGGACGAATTTATTCAAAAACTATTGGTAGCGCAGCAACTGGTAGGAGCGACTGGAAGACGAACAACTGATCGGGAACCACACTGGAGTACAAGACGCAGTTGTGATGGTAATGAAAACAAAATTCGTAATAAAATGATTTTCATGTGTGAACTTAGGATTAGGTCACTCTAACAGAAGGACTGGAGCACAATACAGTTTCTGCAGCGTTCAGTGGCCTTTAAATATACTTGTGGTCGGCCCGTACATTATCTTACAAAACCTTTGCAGACCTCCAAGGACCTTTCTAAGTGACAACGACTTACCTGTCGAGAATTCAGAGCATTTTGTTTCGATAATGGGATCAGACGTATTACTACGAGTACTACTTCTTACTACCCACACCTCTCTTTTGCGGAGAGCATGAACAAGAATTTAAAAGCCGCATTCATAGTACATTCCTGGAAATGGAAAAAAGAACACATTGACACCGGTGTGTCAGACCCACCATACTTGCTCCGGACACTGCGAGAGGGCTGTACAAGCAATGATCACACGCACGGCACAGCGGACACACCAGGAACCGCGGTGTTGGCCGTCGAATGGCGCTAGCTGCGCAGCATTTGTGCACCGCCGCCGTCAGTGTCAGCCAGTTTGCCGCGGCATACGAAGCTCCATCCCAGTCTTTAACACTGGTAGCATGCCGCGACAGCGTGGACGTGAACCGTATGTGCAGTTGACGGACTTTGAGCGAGGGCGTATAGTGGGCATGCGGGAGGCCGGGTGGACGTACCGCCGAATTGCTCAACACATGGGGCGTGAGGTCTCCACAGTACATCGATGTTGTCGCCAGTGGTCGGCGGAAGGTGCACGTGACCGTCGACCTGGGACAGGACCGCAGCGACGCACGGATGCACGCCAAGACCGTAGGATCCTACGCAGTGCCGTAGGGGACCGCACCGCCACTTCCCAGCAAATTAGGGACACTGTTGCTCCTGGGGTATCGGCGAGGACCATTCGCAACCGTCTCCATGAAGCTGGGCTACGGTCCCGCACACCGTTAGGCCGTCTTCCGCTCACGCCCCAACATCGTGCAGCCCGCCTCCAGTGGTGTCGCGACAGGCGTGAATGGATGGACGAATGGAGACGTGTCGTCTTCAGCGATGAGATTCGCTTCTGCCTTGGTGCCAATGATGGTCGTATCCGTGTTTGGCGCCGTGCAGGTGAGCGCCACAATCAGGACTGCATACGACCGAGGCACACAGGGCCCACACTCGGCATCATGGTGTGGGGAGCGATCTCCTACACTGGCCGTACACCACTGGTGATCGTCGAGGGGACACTGAATAGTGCATGGTACATCCAAACCGTCATCGAACCCATCGTTCTACCATTCCTAGACCGGCAAGGGAACTTGCTGTTCCAACAGGACAGTGCACGTCCGCATGTATCCCGTGCTACCCAACGTGCTCTAGAAGGTGTAAGTCAACTACCCTGGCCAGCAAGATCTCCGGATCTGTCCCCCATTGAGCATGTTTGGGACTGGATGAAGCGTCGTCTCACGCGGTCTGCACGTCCAGCACGAACGCTGGTCCAACTGAGGCGCCAGGTGGAAATGGCATGGCAAGCCGTTCCACAGGACTACATCCAGCATCTCTACGATCATGGGAGAATAGCAGCCTGCATTGCTGCGAAAGGTGGATATACACTGTACTAGTGCCGACATTGTGCATGCTCTGTTGCCTGTGTCTATGTGCCTGTGGTTCTGTCAGTGTGATCATGTGATGTATCTAATCCCAGGAATGTGTCAATAAAGTTTCCCCTTCCTGGGACAATGAATTCACGGTGTTCTTATTTCAATTTCCAGGAGTGTATTTCATAGTCTCAAAAGCATTGGGACCTCTCTGTCCCCCAGTTAAGTCTGGCATTTAATGCTGTTCACCATGAAGCTACAGAGGCCACTCAGGCATCACTACTCCTCGCATATCCGATTAACTCTCCTTTGGCTATCCTTTGGAACACAGACGAGTTGCTCTCTGAGCGTATCAGCCCTGACCGTCCGAGATGATTGCCAAAGAGCGAGATGCAACACAAAGCTCGCACAAAGGTGTCTGGCGCGTAGGGACAATAGTGAGGGGGCGCGAATTCAAGGGAATGCTGGAGACCACGTGTTGTTGCTCAGGTTTAATGTTGTGGCTAAGGCCGGAGGAACGACTCCTGGTAAACTGGTTCACTGTTTTGTAGTCCCCTGTAAAATGTTAAGGTTTCTGAGTCCAATTAGTATCCTGATCTGTAATGAGTCGAGTGGGAAAATCTCGAGGGTACACCTTCGTCAGGTTAAGGAAGGTTGTTAGCCCCATCCTAAGCTTCTCCCCAAGGTACAGATTCCCCGCAGGACATCTTTGGATTTGTGTGGGGGATGCTGAGCCGCGGCAGACCTGTATCTTATCGATTTCTGCTCTGGTTCGCCGTCATTGCCTCGATAGTGCAGAGTGGCGTTATCGGTGTTCCCTTGCGGAAAGAGAGAAGGGAGGGGGAACGGTATTTGCGAGTCGACGTGGTCTGGCGTGAAGATGGAACACTCCCTTCAGAGGTGTTTCCCTTGCCGAAGATGAAGGTGTCACTCATGAGTGTGAGCTAATGTGTTGAGGAACGACTACTGCTTCTGGGAAGGGGAATGAGCCTGGTTTGCATCGACTACAATCGCATGTTCAGGAGACCAATGTCTATGAGTAGGGTCACGGCCGATTCACCTAGACTCTGATTGCAGAGGCGATTTGGAATTGATTTGCCCCCATGGAACTAAAGGACGGCGTCTATGTTTTTTATGTTATTTCGCACATGTTTCTTGATTTCTGATTTTTGCTTTTTTTGAGATTAAACCGTTTGTACTCGAGTATATGGCTATTCTCGAAACGCGATTGTGGCTTGACCTGATACATACCAACTTTTTGTTTCAGCTGCACTGCTGATAATTGTTCTGCTGTTTAAAAGTAGTCTGACTGCAGACTGGTGAATACCAAAAAGTCATATGAGCTCTCTTCTTAGTAACTGTTCCTGCTATTTTAAGAAACTGTGACAGCTATTAGAATATCTTAAAATGGTGAAGACCAAGAAGTCATACGAGGCGTCCCCTTAACAGCTGTTTTGCTACATTTTGAAAAATTGTGCAGCTGTTAGAATATTTTTCTTAAGCTGGGGTTTACTTAGAAGTCATCTGGGCCTGTTTGCATGACAATTGTTTATTGGTAATGTAAAAATGTGGCAGCTTTTAGAATATTTTTCTTATTAAATTCATGTACAGTGAAAAGTCATGTGAGGTCGTGACCCGTGTGCGTCCGCCACGTGATCCACACCGGTTCAGAGGGTAGCGGGGACTGTGCCAGCGTGAGTGGAGCAGCGCAAAGGGGACGATGGCACTCACAGCGGAGCAGTGGGTGTTGGTTGTGAATAGTTCAGGACTACAAAGTCGTGGAAACGGTATGGTCAGTTGTTTTCTGAGAAGTTTAATGGTGTCAAAATGCCAGCAAAGAGTGTCGTGCAACGCTTATTCCGAAAATGGTGACAGACAGGATCTGTTTTGAACAAGTCCAAAAACTTCCCGAAACGTGCCTGCACTCCAAAGAATGTGACTGGAGTTCACCAGAAAATGCTTCAGGATCCTATCAAATGAGCCCAACGCATGTCGCAAGAGGGCAGCACATCATGTCGGTCATGTGGACGAATACTCCACTCGGATCTGAACATGCATCCCTACCGAGTGTCTGTGTGTTCATGCATTAAAACCAGCAGATGGTCCTCAGCGCCTCCAGTCTTCTGAGCGGCTGTTCACTGAGACAACAATGAATGGCTTACATATGGATCTGTTCTTTACATTTGATAAAGTCTGGTTTCACATGAATGGTTATGTCAACCCACAGAATCAGAGGTTCTGGGCAGCGGAGAGTGCGCAGAACTTCTACGAAACACCATTGCATGACCAGAAGGTTGGGCTATGGTGTACAATGTCTGCACGCAGAATTATTGGTCACATCTTCTTTCATCAGACGATGACTTTGGGCGTTACATTGCCAACATTTTGAAATCATCTGCGGCAGCATTAATGGGAGAGGAAAAGACCTAGAGTTACTTCTAACAGGATGGAGCAACAGCCCATACAGACAGCTGAATATTGGAGCACGTTCGCACAATCTTCATGCTTGACAGTGTGGTTAGCAGAGGTCAGTCTGGTCGCTGCATTAGCTGGGCACCCAAGTCTACTGAACAGTTACTTTTAGGGGGGAGCCCTGAAGTCTATGGGGTATCACAACAACCCTCATAGTCTTCAAGAACTGTAGCAGTCAGGTTAGTACTGTATTTCCTTTCCTCTTCTTTTTTTCTTTGTATCCTACAATTCTGTTCTCTGGGCTACTTTTATTTACCCCTCTCTGTATGTAGATGGCCAAACTACATGTTATCCGATTTTTCTCAGGGTTTTATGGAACCTAACCCGTTCCGGTTTCGAGCACGAACTCCCTATACTCCAAGAACAACCTAAATTTTTCCAGAGGAAACACAACCACTAAGGCTTGCCACTCGCACAATGAATGTTTTAATTGAGCAAGAGATAGGCTACGAGACGCATAGACAACCGGACGACGTTACCTTTCATGTTCCTAGAGCAAGACCGCCGCCATTCCAGGATTGCAGGCATCGGTTTCGACAGTGAAAAGATTGTCAAAGTCACGAATCGCTAACATAGGTATTTTGGTAAAAGCTGCTTTGATTGCCTCAAAGAAGGGTTGACGGCTCTACCCCAAAACCAAGGATTTGCCTTTCTTGTGCCCATATTATTAAAAGGCACGGCTAACTGGGCAAAATTGGGAACAAATATTCGAAAGAAATTTGCCGTCCCTATAAAACTTACCACCTTCTTCTTGCTCTTGGGGAGGGGCGGGGGGGGGGGGGGGGGGGACACACGAGGCACATGTTCGCTGCTGATCAATGCTGACACCCTCAGTCGAAACTAGATGGGCAAACTTGCCCCAGAATTTTCCAGCGAAAGGTAACTCTCACGCAGTAACCGTATGACGTACCTGAGACGGGGGCAGAGAGGAGGCAGTGCACGCAAATTCCTAAATTTAAGGCACCAGTTATAATCAAGTAGGGAAATCGAGCTCCCGGAAACCAAAGCAGCACATATGGGTTCACTGTATAAGTGTCACACGCGTAAGGAAACATCCGATTTCGCATTGCTCTAATGTCGACGCAACTCGTATCAGGGCATCAGGTATACTTTCCCGCCAGTGACAGGTGGCGTCAGATGTTTGGATGCGGATCCCACTTCAAGGGACACGACAGCACGAAATGCCTGCTATCCCCACACTTGAAACAAACCTTGAATTTAACCTCGCAAGGCCTGCAGCCATCTGCTTAATTCCCTCCGATGAAACAAATAAGCGACAGCCTGCCTCCTGGTGCTCATTGCCGAACCTCACCCAAAGTACCTAATTCCGTAAAGGTGGAAGTGTGACAGGCTCACAACCCACAGATCTTCTACGAGTTATAAGGTGGGTTTAGGATCTGAATTTAGGATTAGGTCACACTAACGGAAGCATTGAAGCCCCACACACACTTACTGCAACCTTCACTGCCCTTTAAATATAGTTTCCTTCATTGAATTATTAAGGGATTCCAGCAGATGTAACAATTTCAAAATAATTAACATTAATTAAGCAGACAACTCAAATGATTCGTCACTGTACATGAGCTTAGTTAGAAAAAATTGTCACAATTTAAAATTACCAAGAAAGAGTTGTTACGCAAACAGCTCCAATAAACTTCTTAATACACTACAGGTTAAGAAAAATAGTCTAACAGCTGCCACTATTTTAGAACAATGTAGTTAAACAGTTACTAAGAAGACAGCTCATTTACTTCTTAGTATTCACCAGTTCAAGAAAAATAACATCTAAAACTGTTTTCAAAGTAGCAAAAACATTTGTTAAACAGAAGGGTCATATGACTTCTTAGTAGTCACCAATTTAAGAAAAATATTCTGACAGATAAACCAATTTTTCTGAAATTCTAATCATTTGTTTTTCTGTACATATACAACAGATCTACCGATTTCAGCCCCATTCCTTCATGGTGCGTTTCTATTTTTGTCTTTGAGTGTATATGTTTAGGATAAATTGACCAAGAGAGTTTCCAAGACAGAAGAAGAGGAGAAATAGTAGGTGAGTACTCGTCATATGAAAACATGCAGGAGCTATTTGGATCTGGATTACTGGAAACTAATCCGTTGTGAAGTTGGGAAGACCTGTGTCAGTAAATAAACGACAAATGATGCTTCATTCAGAAAATATTCAGAAAGTCATTATACAAAGCGTTTGGAGGGTATTTCGCCTCCTATATAATTTCTATAAAACTTTTCCAATATCGTTTAACAATAAAACTTTCCTGTGTTTCCAAAGACTCTCATACGAAATCCTTGAGCATATCAGTAACATAGGATCGCAACCATTCTAACTGTACTCATGAACACAAAAATCGCTTGGGCACCGACTGATTTGCAGCTATTTTAAAGTTTTCTGGGAATGTCTCCAACACAATATGTTGTTTCACCTTCACCTTGCTTCTTTAGCCTAAGCTAGATATATAAAGTGACTTGACTAGCCGCAGTGGCAGTTAGTAGTGGTTGTATCCTACCCATTACTTGCACTTTACTTTATTTCCAGTTCTGCTGCTTCACATACGTGAAATGAATGTATCAGCGCTGCAGTATGTGTTGAGTAAGGAATGAGTGGTAGGTTCGCACCCTGGCTAGCAGAGGCGGTTGGCTACCTGGCGCTTTCGGAGCCAGTGGGATGAGGTGCCGATGCAGAAATTTCTCGTGACATCAGGATATAAATACGTAGAGCAAGTATATTTATTATGGTGCACATCAAGTTATTGATAATAAATATTTGCTGACGAAAGTTGCCTTTGGCCACTCAGCGATTAGGAGGAGTCTACGTGTCATAAACGTTATTTTTCAGTAATTTTACAATGACAGGAAACTATGATATTAATAATTAAATGAATAGCTTTGGCATAACCGAAAATGTAGGATCTTATACCAACTATACCGATTGTACGTTCAAGTTACAGACTGTGCGCCGTAGTCGGCAGTCGTCTATAGGATGCCTTTCCATATAGTCACGCGGTAGACCATGCTCTCGTACCGTTAACAGTTAGCGCATAATCAGTATCAGCAAGTTCATGCTATGGTGTATCTTTAAAAGAAAGAACAATAATGTCATCCGGCGGAAAAATTATTTGCACAAAAAAATTTCTTTTCGGCTTACTAAGTCAGTTTAATGACGAATTGGCTTAACTATCGCAAAACTCGGGTGAGAAAGCGTGGCCAGTTTTACTGCACGCCCCGGCTAAACTGACACATTTCTGGAGGTTCAGTAGGAGTGGGGGGTGCTTGCACTCTGTTGTCAGTAGCTATTGTGTTTTGCTTGCTTTATCTTTCCTCCAAGAATACAAGAAATGTTCGTCTTCTTTCGTTTTCTGTCCTTGGTAAATCTTTTCCCACTTTCCATATCCTCATTTTCTTTTTATCTTGTTGCAGGTGATTTCTCAAGATCTGTACATAATTTTTTTTGTAAGAGTAGAAACCCCCTTAATAGCAAAGAAAACAGAAATTAATAAACAAATTACACATGAAAATAAGCAACCGGAGGGCGAAATGTTTTGTCTAACGCAACATAATACATCTCTGGTGTGAATTCGTCTCTGCATACAATATCTGATCAAAAGTATCTGGATGTCTATTAGTAGATATCAATACGGGGGTGTATCCCTCCCTCTTTATGGTGATTTGAATGTTGCTGGGAAACATTCAGTGGGGTTTTTGAACGTCAATGCAGGAACAGAATCAAGTCGGCATTCTAGCTCTCGTCAAAGGTATTCCAGCTGCTCACGTCTAGTATTTGGGCAGCGTACTCCATTTCAGGGATGTTACTGACCACGAACCATTGTCTCAGAGATGCTGCCTTAGCACGAGGTGCATTGTTATACTGATACAAGCCATCATCATTCCCGTACTGTCCCGCTACTATACACCGTACACGATGCTGCGAATTATATTCATATTCTTTTACATTCATCGTTTTCTTAAGGACAATTACGAGACCATAGCCTAATCACAAAAAACACCGCCCCCCGGCAAACACCATAGAACCACGCCCTCCGTACTCTACTCTTGGCACTTACGTGACCACAGGCAACGTTCTCCAGGCATTCTCGAACCCCAAACCCTTCCATCGAAATGTCACTGACTGTAGCGTCACTCGTCACTCCAAGTCACACGTTTCCACTCACCCACTGTCCAGTGGCGTGGCTGTTTACACCACCTCGGATATCGCTTAACAGTGACTGCAGACCACTGCGCGACCACTACAAACATTGTTTCTGGCTCCCCGGGCACGTTCACTGCGCTAGTTTGATTCCTGGAAACACTTTAGAACTCACATGTGATTCCTTCCGCTGATTTCGTGCGATATTTTACAACTACCTTATGTAATGTTCCTTCTGTTATTGTTCTTTCGCATTTCCACGTCACAATCACATCACCAACATTCAACTTCAGCAGTTTTAGAAGGGCTGAACTGCCTTTTTGGATGAACTACACACGTGGCGTTCGGCCGCTGCTCCACTTTCGGAGTCACTGAGCTCCCCGGCCGACCCATTCTCACGCCACTGCTTCTTCACTAACAGTAAGACACTTCTCATCTCATTTTACACTGCCGCATCCGCCTGTTGCGATCTTTAATGGTGAATTCTGCTTGACATAGGAGTATCCAGATACCTTTGATGAAATATTCTGTCCGGAGCTCGTGGTCGTGCGGTAGCGTTCTCGCTTCCCACGCCGGAGTTCCCGGGTTCGATTCCCGGCGGGGTCAGGGATTTTCTCTGCCTCGTGATGACTGGGTGTTGTGTAATGTCCTTAGGTTAGTTAGGTTTAAGTAGTTCTAAGTTCTAGGAGGCTGATGACCATAGAGGTTAAGTCCCATAGTGCTCAGAGCCATTTGAACCATTTTTTTTTTAAATATTCTACGTAATATAGTTACTGTTACAACCGATAATTAAACGTGGAGATAAGGATTAAGCTGATAGTATTAAAAGGAATATCGGCAGCTTCCCCCTAATTTCGTTAAAAGAATAGTAGTTACAATGACCTTTTACATGGTCATTCAAAATTTGTTCACCGATATTTTCAGTTATCTGCCTGCATATCCGACAGTGACTCAGATTCCCTGCCAAGCCACAGTATGGATATGGAGTCCTATGTACTGCATTTAGGGAGCAAAAACGGTCACTTGCAACTCCGCAGACGGCGGGAGCAGAGCGTGGAATAGGCGCGGCCTCTGCCGGGAATTATACGGTCACGTACAGCTCTGTGCCTGTTATCTTCCTGTTTTTGCAAATATCTTTTATTGTTTTCAATTTTCATACAGAAGAATGAAAATTAAATTATGTGTCCCACTGCCGTAGAAATCATAAGACACATGTCTACGGTCATGTGTTACAAGAACACGTTATGCAATCAGACGCAATACACATTAAAAATGGAGAAAATTATAACAGTGAATACACAAGTCCGTATTTGTATACACAGAGAACCAGAAAACGATCAATTATGTTGACTTAAAAAAGAAGGAAAGTAAAAGAAAAAATCTGATGTGTGTACATTTTGTAAACATATGGGGAAATGAATGTAGTACTTGAGCATTAGTGGAGTACATTTATTTATTAATCAGTCTTACTGAAAAAAAACATGTAAAATTTGTACACTCACTGACACACATATTCTGCACAGGAATTCGCTTCATGGGACGTATTAAAGGGAATGGTACACATGCTGCATACAGAGGCTGCACAGTTCGTCACCACGGATAGTCGTTGGCAGAGCTTGGATGGGAGGGGGTGGAGGGAGGTGGGGGGGTGGGGGAAGGACTAAGACGGTGGGGGCATATGAGTCTCCGATGAATGCTCCCTGCCTCCACATCTCGGTTTCCAAAGTAGTTGATGCGGTTACCGTTTAACCGCATGATGTATTATTTTTACTGTTTGAGAATTTTTTTCCATCAGTTCATACAGCATCAGCTAGTTATATCTGTGTCACGTTGTTCAGTTAAGCGAGCAATATTTGTTTTCTGCCATTTCCAACATTCCATACGGACGCTTGCAGTGTGTCTGAGAAACATGTCGTCAGTTAAGTTACTTTTTTGGCACAGATGGGAAGCGCAAAGTCTAATCCAATGTAAGCCTCCTTTTGTGTTGATGGTATTATGTGTTTTACTTGTATATGTCCTTATATTTATGTTTTATCATACATTTACCCACTTCATATTTGCATACTTCTCTTCAGTCTCATTCTTTCTTTCGTTTTTTGTGTATCTCTAATTTTTTCTTTACTTGTTCCATTCAGCTGTATTGCATTATTACGTCGCAGCTAATTTTTCTCTACATAACATTCTATGACATGTCTCAGCTGGTAATGGATTCTCTGCACATGTCCTGTGTCTACCAAACTTTCCGGAACCGATAGTGATGCTCTGTGGATTGTCCTTTAAGAGTCATTTATACGCTTAATGTACAGGGCTGTGCATTTATGTTTGATAATCACAAGAACAGCTCTGTCTGTGTACGATGTCCAAGTTGTATTTATTGTTAATATTCCCCCTTTCCACAAGAATTTGCCTGTCAACGTAGTTTTGTTTTTTGCCGTTTTATTTGGAATCAGAAATGCACTGGTCTCCAAAATGAAAGCAACAAACGTGAATTTTGAAAGGTTGCGCACATTTTGCCACAAAATAGTATAAACAGCTGATAGCAAAGTAAAAACAATGTAAATGATGCTGGACGTAAACAACCGCAACATGCATAGCAGTAGACGCAAATGTTGTTCGTTTTTTCCAACTTAACAGCTTTGCACACACATTCCAACAACTAGTTAACGTGTTCACTACGTTGTGTGATCACCTCTGGCAGCAATACACGACTGACAACGACGGAGCATGCTGTGAATGACGTCATCAATGTCATGCTGAGGCAATAACTTCCAGTCTTCCTGCAGACATGCTTGCAAGTCTTGGAGAATGGTTGGTGGATGTTGATGTTATGCAACCTGTCTCCCTAGTGCATCCCAGACATGCTCTGTCGGTTTCAAATCAGGAGAGCGAGCAGGCCACGCCATGCGTACAGTATCTTCCGTTTCGAAGAAAACATCAACCACTGGTGCTCTATCAGATCGAGCATTATTGTCCATCAATACGAAGTCTATGCGAACAGCATCTCGCAACAACCATACAGTAGTGGACAAAACAAACGAGACCCCTCGCCTTTTCGTTATGCTGATCCGCACAGCTTTAAAGTCTGCTACACAGCATAACAGGCAAGGCGACGAAGTGCTACCAACATACTATGCACAGGCGTGAAATTTAAATACTATCCGAACTTTGTCAGACTATTTTCAATCATGTGTAAGCTACATTAATGCTGATTAGTTCAAATGGCTCTGAGCACTAAGGGACTTAACATCTGAGGTCATCAGTCCCCTATAACTTAGAACTACTTAAATCTAACTAACCTAAGGACATCACGCACATCCATGCCCGAGGCAGGATTCGAACATGCGACCGTAGCAGTCACGCGGTTCCAGACTGAAGCGACTAGAACCGCTCGGCCACAGCAGCCGGCAATGCTGATTTGTATGAACTGTATTAATAAAAATGAATGTCAGCTTATAGAGAAATCATAACTGTTTTAGTAAGACAAAGTACCCCAGATCGTTACGAATCAGCAAAATATTATGCGCATTCGGCCGCGGAACGGTCTGTGTCAACGTTCAGACCAGTCGTACAGGATTATTATAGCTGACTACCATAAAAGTGTGCAAATTTAGCAATGCGTGAAGATTCATAACGAAATTCAGTTAAAAATATTTCAGTGCCACACATAAGTCAATTCAACTATTGACAGAAGCGGAAAAAGTAGGCAGTAACAAGTATGAAATTCTACAAGAGTTTCATATTGACATCCACAAGGTTCCACTACAGAATAAAGGTAGCAATAAAACGTATTGGGGGCGCGGGAATTTCTTAAAATTGCTCTACTGATAGTCTATCTGTCCCCTTCGAGATTAGAACAGAAAACAACCAGACCTCCCTTGTAGTAGCAAACACCTTTCATTACACTAGCAGACAACCCAGGCAAACAGCCCTCTATTATTACCACGGACATGAATAACCCAGCAATTTCACAATGAAAATGCAAAATGATTTGCAATTTCTGTTGCATAGAGCTTTCTGGACTCAAAAACATGAATTTTCTACCTTTATGTCACCGCTCATGTGACAATCATTCGGAATGTTTATCGATATAAGAAAATACTGTTACTAGCGATTAAATTTAGTAGGATAGTCTGCACCACCCCAGGAAACAAACGGCGACATAGCTGCCAAACGTATTCTACATGTTTCGAATTCTCCATTAGACTCGCCACAGCGAGAATACGTTCATTAGCCGAAGTGTTTCTTAAGCTAGCTATCAATGGGATTGCTCGCACTTCTAAAACGCATTGGCATTAATATTGGGATCTGAATTATGACGTGTGTAGGCATACTGACTTTATTTGCATTCCTGTAAACGGGTTCGAAAGCGTAGCTGTCCGCAGCTCGTGGTCGTGCGGTAGCGTTCTCGCTTCCCACGCCCGGGTTCCCGGGTTCGATTCCCGGCGGGTCAGGGATTTTCTCTGCCTCGTGATGACTGGGTGTTATGTGCTGTCATTAGGTTGGTGAGGTTGAAGTAGTTCTAAGTTCTAGGGGACTGATGACCATAGCTGTTAAGTCCCATAGTGCTCAGAGCCATTTGATTTTTTTTGAAGCGTAGCTACGATTGATATGCTGATTTATCGACTGCAACTAGAACATTTCGAATAAAGAGTAGAGGGAATTATTTATGCGGCCATCACCTTCAGTAACTGTCGTAGCTATTTCGGTCTTAGTATTTCGTCACCTAAATCGGTAAAAATGGAACCCTACTAGTCTCACTTTCTTGACCGTCTATTTGTCTACCCAACTCTTAAAACCCGTTTACCTCGAGTAGACATAATAAGCGAAATGTATCGCACTTCCTGCGGTATACGGTTCCTTGGTGGTGCAAAAAAGTGGGCTTCTATGTTAGGATACAGTATGACTGGTCTGAACGATGACACAGATCGTTTCGCGGCCGAACGCGCGTAATATTTTGCTAATTCGTAACGATCAGGGGTACTTTGTCTTACTAAAACAGTTATGTTAACTCGATAAGCTGACATTCATTTTTATTAGTACCATTCATACTAATTAGCGTTTCTTCTTTCATTTACATCTTATATTTACGTGCTTTGTTTAACACACGAATCAGCATTAGTATAGTCTTACAGACGACTGAAAACGGTATGACAAAGTTCGGGTAGTTTTTTCAATTTCGTGCCTGTGTATGTTGGTAGCACTTCGTCGCCTTGCCTGTTATGCTGTGTAGCAGACTGTAAAGCTGCATAACGAAAAGGCGAAGGGTCTCGCTCGTTTTGTCCGCGACTGTACATGGGGTCCCAAGATCTCTCACGATACTTGACACAAGTTAAGCCTTTCCGATTCACCCGTACACCTTCATAAAGACGTGTTGCAGCGGCCAACATAATCCCTGCACACACCACTAGCAGAAACATTACGGTATCCTTTCGTTCATGATTCATTTTAAGCAATCATCAACGCAAAACACACTGGACTATAGGGCCGTCGCCCGGAGAAGTTCCACATTCTACTGCCCCCGGCACACGGACCGCGCATTCGATCGTCGTGCGTTGAGCTAGCCCACTCTCTCACGTCATAGCACGGAAGAAGCACTTTTGGGAGCCTTACTGAAAGTGCAGAGCAATATCTACCATGTCAGATAATTTAAGCATGCGTTTGAATGTAGGCCATTGAGATGTAAGAACGCCACCTATGTCACGTGATGCCATCACTCTTCAGTGCGCCTTAGCGAGGTGCCATGTTGTTTTTCAGCTGGGGCCCATACGTACACTGACCAGCCAAAACATTATTGCCATACTCCGATGGACTTAAGGTATGGTCTAAAGGACTACGGGCGACTATGAGTTAACGCACAGACGGCAATCACTTTAAATGCTAAGCCTTCCACTTGACCACCTCGACCAAACATCTGCTAAATTGATTTTTTACCTTTGTCTATGTTTGCTGTTGTTAGTCCGCATTAGAGGCTATCACATTTATCAGAATCTAAGTCAAGTTGAATGCTGAAATAATATTAATGAAATGCTGACCCTATCATCATTGTAGTCAATTGTTGATTGATGATAAATATATCAACATTATATTCATCTTTTATAAAAGTTGTGACACAAGATTATAGATAGTACATTCCAAGTGTGATGACAGATGAGTCATGAATTGTTGGCAACACAAAGAGACGCAACAAGTAGTTAACACGCCAGTGGGTGACGAATGGTTAGCAAAGACTAAGGTTTGTCTGATTAATTATTCTGGCTCGAAACATCAAAAATACAATCTGAAATTATCTAACCCTGAATAGACTTTGATAGACTTATTCTACACAGACCTTATAAACCCTTCTCTCAATATGTAACGCTGCCTTGGTTGCGGTTCAGTAGTCTGCAGAGCGGCGATTTTCTGCGCCTGTCATTCCCTACCGCAGGCACAAAGTATGGAAAGTCGTGGTTGGAAATCTGTTAGAAGGAACACAATTACTCTCCAATGGAGAGGTGAAATATGACCAGATTCTGGCACATAACACTCCCAGTCGCCAGTCATACCACGGACCAATTTCACTCACTTATATGGCAGTGTGCATAAGGAGATCACATGTCACGAATAAGTTTCCCCTTGGCACAGAGAGCTGTCAAACATTAATGAGGTCCAACTGCCGGTGTAAGTCCTCACCACAGGCTCTCCAGTCATTACCAATGCTAGTAGGAAGTCATCGTCAAAACAAGAGTCCCTAGTGCAACCCACTCAAGAGTCAAGGCCAGAATCCTTTCTGATCAGAGTCTGAATCAGAAGACCCGGTTCCGTCCCTCCACCAAACTCGGTAAAACCCACAAGATCACTCACACAACTGATCCCACAAGAGTTTAGTCCCAATCTAAAGATTCCATGAGCTCTATGTGTCCCGTCTCAAGTAGTTAACACACCAGTGCGTGACGAATGGTTGGCAAAGACTAAGGTTTGTCTGATTAATTATTCTGGCTCAAAACATCAAAAATACTAACTAGTCCTCAAGTGAACAACACACAGCATGTCCAAGCAGGGGTCTTGGCTAAACTAAATGAAGTGCTTTTGTGTCCCAACATAGACCATTTCAGAACCGCCAACAGTCACAAATGTTCTGTTCCATTCCAAAATTGTTTCAAAGCTCTGGGGCTTCCGGAAAAACTCTGCAGTCAGTGGGTCAACACTGCCTGACAGGTCCCCCGATAGTGTCACGTCCACAGTGAATATGGAAACTCGTGAATATTTATGGTCGCCATTCCTGTTCACAAAGAGTGTATAAAACGCTGACGAAACGCATTGACTGGTAGATCTTGATTTTTCTCACATCACTGCCGTGGCTTGAGGCACCTTACGGGTAAGTCCTGGTAGTCAGCTTTTTCGCCTCTTTGGCCAAAAGCATTGTCAGCACCCCGTTACGAGGAATTCTTGGGACCAGCATTCTGTCCCCAGAAAATGCTTTGAAATATTCCTGTCCTAATAGCTGCACATGTCTTCCAAGGCCCAAACGTCCACTGTAAGATTTATTGCGAAGAGACCAAACTCCTTGCTTATTCTCAACTCCAGAAAATAATTGAAGGAGAGCCACCAGGCGTTAGCGACGTACATGTTCCCCTTCCTGTCTTCTCACAAAAATTATGACTTGGGTGTAAAATCAACATTAAAGAGTAGCATTGACTATTGAAAGCAATAAGAAAGTGACTCATTCTTTTTTACTGTCCCCCACCATGGTTGATTCCCGATTGTGTAGTGTCTAACTTCAAAATGTTATAGTGTGACATGGAAAAGAGGAAACCATCAAATAGTACTCAGATCACACAATGATGACCTGAGTGTCGATGGACGACTTTGCCAACCAAGACTACACATATAGAAAACATCCTAACACAACCTCATTCACCTCAGGAGTCACTCACTTGTAAATAGCTGCTTGCCTATAAGAAGTATAAATGATAGTTGCTCAACGTACTATGATTTATGTGGACTCAAGGGTCGTTGATACACCAAGGCCTTCAGATAAACAATTACGAACTGATTAAACACGCTTTGCAGCAGTTTTTTTACTCACTCACACAATTTATGAGGTCAGAGACTACTAATGTCCGTAAGCATTTTACAATTCCATGGAATTTGAACCGTTCTCTGCCTCAGCGATTTACGCCTGCTCAGTCACACACCAGGTCTCAGTCGTTCATAATGTATAATCGGACAATAGTTTAACTTAAGAAACACACTCACTCTCAAAGTTCAAAAAGCAAGTAACACGTCTCATCTGTTGTACGTATTTCCTAGGGCAGTGTAATACTGTTTGTTCTACATAGAAGACATTTAAAAATCATCTTTTCAAATGGAATTTCATACAGGCTGGACAATTGACATGCACCAGATCAGTTGCATCAAAAATGTAATCAGTTTCACAATGAAATGGACAGAATTACATGAGAATCTGAGTCCTGAAACATTCTGTCACTCCCTCCACAAGGGTCGCTGGGGAGACACTTCACATTTACTAAGTCACACAGACAGAATATGGCAGAAAACACACACACCAATGGTGTTTGGACTGGCTGAAGCATAACGTACAGCGAGGTCGCGCCAGAGAGATGGTCACCTTTCACTCAGTGCTTAAAGTAGGAGCAGCAGGTGATGGCTCTGGCCCCCATCTGGTCTGCGGCAGCATCAGTAAGGCAGCTGGGCTGATTGCATCATCTCAACCTGGCAACCATTGGCAGTCAGGTGCGTTGTTGGACGCGATGTTCATGACATCTGGCGGGAGCAAATGAGACACCAGTGTGGTTGCATGGTGCCTGACACCTCCAAATCAGGTACTGGCGTCTCTATCCTGTATCTCAAAGAGTGCAGTCTTCCCTTGGATTCGGTGGTGAGACAGCGTTGCAGTTGGTGTGCAGCTCTCGTACTGATGATTTCCCCTGTCCCACTGAACCAGTGGGTAGATTATTATATCTCCACCGTTGCCAGTTCCTGTCTGCATCATACTGCACTTCTGCAAGAGCAATTCGTCCAGTCTTGTCCAATTGGTTCTGCGCGCTATTTGTAGAAGGATGTGTCCACCTGGGGGAACCCTCTGGGCCATGTTGTGGCGCTGGCTCATCTGTGGTTCCTTTCAAGGAATGGGATGACACCAGTGATGAGCTTCCAGTCTGGTGATACGATTCACAATGCTCGTTGGGTGTTTGGTGGCAGGTGTCATATACTTAGTGCCAATCTAACCGCCAGACTGTCGAGAAAGTGCTGTGGCCTCAATGGTTGGCCACCCTTGTGTGGCAGGCCTCCTGCATTCACACTCACCTGGGGTAGGGTAGTTTACAGCAACAGCAGCAGAAGCATGTGGTGTAACTCGCTCACTGCTTTCACTTTTGTTGTGTTGTAAAGTGGCAGGCAGACCACTGCCCTGGCATTCATTCAGTGCTGACAGCTACCTCTCCATTGGCAGGCTTCTGGATCACCTGCCACAGGCATTCTCCTTCAAGCTGCCATATGGTAGTTGTCACTGGTTGCAAAGTGTGGCCTCATGACACCCCAGAGGATGCACCGATAGTGGGTTTAGGCAGCTCCCAAAATCTGCGTAGTCCTCATAGTATATGGATCAGTGCCATTGTTTTACATCAATCATTATGAATCTTTCTTATGAAGAAAACAACAACCGAAAACTAAGTGCTGTGAATAAATACAGTACAAGCACAGATATAACTACTTGAGTGATCATAATAAAAAATGAAAGAAGAAATGTGTGTTATTATATTGACTACACGTAACATCGTTAACAATTACAGTTGTCTTGCATATGTGGTGTGAACTGTCTCTGGTCTGTGTGTGAGAGTTGAGTTACTACCATTTCCCATCATGCATCTTATGAGAGGCCAGCACTGCATTCACTCTTCACCCAACATGCTCATTTCACACAACACTTAGTATAACTAATTTTCCTTACCAGACGTCTGTGACATTTACCTCTAAGCCACCCTCTACGTTTAGATCGAGACTATGCTACGTATGCACCTCCCGTTCTTAGTACTTCCAATGACGCTGTCACCTGGTGTCGAAGTGGTCTGATATCATGCCCCCATTCATCTGCATAAAAGCTACTCTATTTGCACTGTGAAACTTACAAATGTCATTAGTACCCACTTACTTGTTGCTTTACAGGTTGCAAAAATGCCTCCCACCTCTTCATGTTGGGTCGCTACTTTAATAAAATACAAAGAGGGAAACTAGTTGTCTGATGTAGGTCGATCCTCATCGTCCCCGATGGTCCCACTCTTACTTCTGCTCTCCTTTTGCTGAACCAGCGGCACACCACACCACCGTGATCCGCACTTTCTGTGAATATGGCTCATAATTTCTTTGCCTACGGCGCTCTCTTGCCGTAAGTAAAATACAAAGTCCTCAGGGAAAGCTTCATCGATGACTGGCAATGCCCAGAATCCTAGTAGACATAGCGTCTCCACGCACCTAATGTGTAGGAAGTTATTACCTCTTATAACACACCTGAAACTCGAGACAAACATGCACAGTGGCATGGCCACAATCTCGTAATCGAAAAGCAACGTTCACTCACCTGTTGGACAGTGCATAAGATACCGTGGAAGAAGAGACAGAAATACTCTCAGAAGCATTAGTGATATTATGGAAGACACTACTACGACACCTATACAGCTAAATTTGATGTACATAATGTGGTCGTCTCTTGACTGTCGTTCTTATACTCCTTGGGCCTTATAATGGATAACGGCACTACGGTCTGAAGACATAATGGCCGTTTGTCACAAAGGTAAATTACCCCTGAGCTCAGTTCAGTCAACGTGCAGAGTTTGTCATTCAACAGAAATTAATACAAGGTGATGACAGTTATGAGAAATTTCATTTGAGTACTGAATATGATTTTCAAGCAGGCTGCGAACGCACTGATGATGATGATGTAACGACCACGCCACTCATTAGGCCACGTTCTTCAAGGAGTTGTACCATAAGCCAACAAATGACAAATACAAACAGATTAATTACAGAGATTCAACAATCGTATAATGTAGACCGTGGCACATAATGTCACCTAGAATTGGCTAATCTATTGAATTTCTAAGTACAAACTGATTCTAACCTATCTGAACTGCTATAAACACCTATTCTACAAATGGTTCCACGTTACACATATGGTGAATACCTAGAGATTTCAAGGTTTCGTGTTCCAGTGTGTTCATATGAGCAACCTGCGAATTCAGACACGTCCAATATAGACAGGGTGGAATTTGTGGCACAGCTGTTTCCGCTTGTTGGACCGATGGAAACGTTTGACCAACACCTTTTAACCAATGCGAAATCTCTTATACCTGCCTCTCTATCCCAGATCTCTTTTGTTTCACTCCCACCTCACGCACCCTTCTGAGTGCCAGATCAACAATTTCCTTGTGGTCCATGCTGGTTCTCGCTGGGGAGTCTATGACTTCACGGATTAGATCTCTGGGTTGCCTGTCCTCGACAACAGTCTGTGGTGCTATCTCAGTGTCGCAAAACGTGCCGATGCCACTTTACGGTGGATAAAGCCAATCATTGATAACTATGAACGATTTAGTAAAGCTCTTATTGCATCAGCTAAGAAAACTATACCACGCGGTTTAAGGAAAGAACATGCACCTGCCTGGAATGAAACAACTGAACGCCTGTATAACGAGTTCAAAGCATCAGGAGACAGGGAAGTGGCAGAGGAACTTATCGAGTCAGTTGACAGCGCCCGAAGAGAAAAGTGGAAAAAAACCGTGGAAGGTATAGACTTTAGAAAGTCCAGTCGAAAAGCGTGGGCCCTACTCAGGAAACTAGGATCTGGTGCATACAATCCCAGTGAAAGAGCAAAAACCACTCCTAATGCAATTTCAGGCCGTATAACCAATATGTCCAGGGCACCTCTTGACAAAGAAACCGCTAGAAACATTAAGAAACTAATTAAAACACGGTGGAGAGAAGCTACTGAAATATCACATCCTGCAGCACCTTTCACAGTTGAAGAACTGAAAATGGCTATCTCGAACATCAAAACTAGGAAGGCAGCTGGGCCAGATGAGTTATACCCAGAATTCATTAAGTATAGTGGGAAAAATGTTATCAACTGGATCGTGAACTTCTATAATAACATCCTTGAAGAAGGCCGAGTGCCTAAGATATTGAAAAGATCTAAAATATTGTCAATATTAAAACCTGGGACAACACCAGACAAGCCTGAACATTTTAGACCAATCTCTGTCCTGAGCACCTGCTTCAAACTCTTTGAGAGACTCTCGTATAATCGTATTGGGACGACTTTGAATGATAGAATCCCCATCGAGCAGGCTGGTTTTCGACCACAACGTAACTGTTGCGACCAAGTACTGGCTTTAACAAGACATATCGAGAACGGTTATGAACGGAAACTTAAAACAGCTGTTGCATTTGTAGATTTAACCGCTGCATACGATACTGTGTGGAGGCATGGTCTTTTTAGCAAGATACTTGAGATTATCCCTTGCCAGACCTTGTACAAATTACTAAGTGATATGCTCAGCAAAAGAACCCTTGAAGTTCATCTAGAAGGAAAGAAGAGTCGAACCATTGTTTCAAACAACGGCTTACCACAAGGTTCTGTATTGGCACCATTACTTTTCAATGTGTACCTAAGCGACATACCAACAACAAATGCGCGGAAGTTCTGTTATGCAGATGACATGGCCCTGGCTGTGCAACATGACAGTTTTGAACTGTGTGAAAACTCCCTTAACCAAGACCTCGGAGTAATGGGTAAATATTTCAGATCTTGGAGATTGATTCCTAACCCAATAAAGTCAGAAGTTACAGTTTTTCATAAAAACAACCAACAGGCATCCCGATCCCTTGACGTTATCTTTGCTGATAGGAAGTTAAAGCATAACCCAAACCCAAAATATCTTGGTATTAAATTGGATAGATCGCTTACATTCAAACCACACCTAATAGATACTGCTGCTAAGATACGTAACAGAAATAATATTATTCAAAAGCTCGCCAGTACTAGCTTGGGAGCTGATGTACACACTCTGAAGATTTCTTCTGTTGCGCTGGTATACTCTGTTGCGGAATATTGTAGCCCTGTTTGGCTTAACAGTAGCCACACGTCTAAAGTGGATACTCAACTAAACAATACCATGAGAACCATAACTGAGACCATTAAATCCACCCGACTACCTTGGCTTCCTGTTCTCTGCAGTATAGCTCCACCACATCTTAGGCGACAAACAGCCTTAGTTAATGTTGATTTTATCTTTATCTATCTGTATGTATTTAAACATGAAACCATTTGTACTTGAAAACCACATACGATAAGTAAATAATAAGTGACTCCATGTGGCAACTCGTTCATCACGTCCTGGAAGTCACATAAGAAAACATCCCCGGTGGAGTGTCGTTCAACGCAGAATATAATGTCAAAGGTTCCCAAGCCTTTCATTATCTTTTCTGCTTGGGACGATTGGGCGTGCCGTATGGAACTGTATATCGGTTTAGTTCTGTGTTTTCTTAACATAGCTTTCCACCTCTCTGACGGGAACTAGGTCCATTATCGGAGATAATTCTATCCACGTGACCTTCCTGGATGAGGAAATCTTTGCAGAAGACTTTGCAGTCTGTCTGGTTGACTTTTCCTTGGAGGTTAAGGTGACGTACTTAGATGTCAGCTCCACTTCTACAAAGATGTAAGTATGTCCTCTATCTGTGCCCACAAGGGGCCCGTTAAATCGGTTGCAGCGAGGTGCTTTACTATAGATGGAACTATGGGATGCAGAACGGACTGCACTGCCACCGTACCATGCATTAATTTCTGACAAGCCTTACACCCCGACAAAACCCTCCGAATTCGTCTGTCCATATCTTTAAAGTGGCACACTGTGTATAATTTCATGTAGCATTTCCTGGCTCCAAATTGTGCATATATAAGGTGAGGGTGCCAGATGACGTTATTCAAAAGCTCATCTGGAATGCAAACACGCCACTGCACTCCTTCCCCTTAACTGCGAAAGAGCAAGTTTCCCTTCCCCGGTAGGTAGAACTGACTGAACTTAGCTTCCATTTTGTCTTTAACCTTTTCTTAAGAGGAAGCAGAGCTGGGTTCTCCTATTGTTTCCTGCTGAAATCCTTTAGGCTCGTGGTGACGTAATTTCCAAACATAACCTTCTAATACAATACAGACTATGGTGATCTTGTTCTATAGTTTTGCGCTATATCTTTCCAGCCCCGCAATGATGTTCTCCTTCCCTGGTACGTGCGTAATAGAAAAATAGTACTCCTCTAGCAAGAGTGACCATCTGTTGCGTCTCCTACTGCAGAGATTTCCCACGAGTAAGAACTTTAAGGGTTTGTGACCGGTGAAGACTCATGTCTTTCCCGCATACCTTAAGATTTGAAGAATCGAAATTTTTCGAAGTCATACACGAGCACCAGAGCATCCAACTCAGTTACCGAATATTTCTCTCCCATTTATTGAGGACATAGCTTCCAAAATCGGTGGTCTTATGCACCACATTCTCTCTTTGCTGATACCTCTGGAAGAACGATATGTATAGACAAGGGTATGAGTTGTCCGTTGCCAAGCAAAATTCCTCCACCAGGTTGGGGTGCCACAAAATCGGTGCATTAACCAGCGCGGTTTTGAGGGTCTGGAATTCGTCTTCTGCCACGCCGCCTTCTTGCTGGTGAGGTGGCATAATCACGGTGTGCCTAGCTTCTTCACATGAATGAATCTCTTGTAGAAATTTGCAACACCAAGAAAGCTACGAAGTCATTTCTCAGTTTTTAGCGTTGCAAATTTTGCTATCGCACCAATCTCTTGCAGATCTGGTAAGATTCCTTCCGTAATGATGAAGTGGCTAAGGAATTTTACTCGTGTGGTCCCAGTGCATTAATCTATCGTGTTGGCAGCAACACCGCATTCCTTGTAGGACTGTAGTATTTCTCTTAAGATCACATTTTTCCCTTTCTACGTCTATTACACGATTCAGAGGCCGTCTACTTCAGGAGTGATACTTTGTTTTGCTTGAAACTTAACATACCATCGAGCCCGCTAGCAACGGCAGCTGGGAACACGTTTAACCCGAATGGTAACTGTCAGAATTGGTAACTTCTGCCGGAGACGAGGAATGCAGTGTACACTCCTGGAAATGGAAAAAAGAACACATTGACACCGGTGTGTCAGACCCACCATACTTGCTCCGGACACTGCGAGAGGGCTGTACAAGCAATGATCGCACGCACGGCACAGCGGACACACCAGGAACCGCGGTGTTGGCCGTCGAATGGCGCTAGCTGCGCAGCATTTGTGCACCGCCGCCGTCAGTGTCAGCCAGTTTGCCGTGGCATACGGAGCTCCATCGCAGTCTTTAACACTGGTAGCATGCCGCGACAGCGTGGACGTGAACCGTATGTGCAGTTGACGGACTTTGAGCGAGGGCGTATAGTGGGCATGCGGGAGGCCGGGTGGACGTACCGCCGAATTGCTCAACACGTGGGGCGTGAGGTCTCCACAGTACATCGATGTTGTCGCCAGTGGTCGGCGGAAGGTGCACGTGCCCGTCGACCTGGGACCGGACCGCAGCGACGCACGGATGCACGCCAAGACCGTAGGATCCTACGCAGTGCCGTAGGAGACCGCACCGCCACTTCCCAGCAAATTAGGGACACTGTTGCTCCTAGGGTATCGGCGAGGACCATTCGCAACCGTCTCCATGAAGCTGGGCTACGGTCCCGCACACCGTTAGGCCGTCTTCCGCTCACGCCCCAACATCGTGCAGCCCGCCTCCAGTGGTGTCGCGACAGGCGTGAATGGAGGGACGAATGGAGATGTGTCGTCTTCAGCGATGAGAGTCGCTTCTGCCTTGGTGCCAATGATGGTCGCATGCGTGTTTGGCGCCGTGCAGGTGAGCGCCACAATCAGGACTGCATACGACCGAGGCACACAGGGCCAACACCCGGCATCATGGTGCGGGGCGCGATCTCCTACACTGGCCGTACACCACTGGTGATCGTCGAGGGGACACTGAATAGTGCACAGTACATCCAAACCGTCATCGAACCCGTCGTTCTACCATTCCTAGACCGGGAAGGGAACTTGCTGTTCCAACAGGACAATGCACGTCCGCATGTATCCCGTGCCACCCAACGTGCTCTAGAAGGTGTAAGTCAACTACCCTGGCCAGCAAGATCTCCGGATCTGTTCCCCATTGAGCATGTTTGGGATTGGATGAAGCGTCGTCTCACGCGGTCTGCACGTCCAGCACGAACGCTGGTCCAACTGAGGCGCCAGGTGGAAATGGCATGGCAAGCCGTTCCACAGGACTACATCCAGCATCTCTACGATCGTCTCCATGGGAGAATAGCAGCCTGCATTGCTGCGAAAGGTGGATATACACTGTACTAGTGCCGACATTGTGCATGCTCTGTTGCCTGTGTCTATGTGCCTGTGGTTCTGTCAGTGTGATCATGTGATGTATCTGACCCCAGGAATGTGTCAATAAAGTTTCCCCTTCCTGGGACAATGAATTCACGGTGTTCTTATTTCAATTTCCAGGAGTGTACATGTAGAAATTTTGAATGGATAAGAAATTTTTGTGGTCGAATGGTTCGACATTTCCTGCATACAGATATACCCTCATTTCTGTAGCACGCGTCTCCATAAATCGGTGTCCAACCGATCCTCGTGCACTGTTAAGGGCTTCTCCTGTGTCGCCAGAAGACGTACACAGCTGTGTTCTGTACACCGGTTTCCGTCGTATCGGGCGTCACCGGCGGAGCGCTCTGTCGTGCGCCCTATGGCGGCTGGAGTGTTCTCCTGCGGGACTTTGTGCTGGTGACGCTGCCTCATACAGCCGCATCAAAATGTCATAATACATGCTCTTCTCGAGATTTTGAAATAGGACTTCAAAAATTAAAAAATAAATCGATTTTTCAAAAATATTTTAATTTTGTACCAATAATCTTTCTAATGAGTTTGATACATAAGACACATCTTCGAGAAAATGTAAAACACCTTGTTTAGTGTTATGTGTGCAGAAGTGTAGTGCTACGTCTCGCCACACGGAATTCTTCTCTCGCACGTCCCTGTATTTCGCTCTGTCTTTTTCCAATGAATGGAATAACTACAGGTTTTCCACTTATTCTTATAATTACATCATTGGACTCAAAATTTACCCATCCTTCACATTTATGCAAGAAGTCGGCACCTACCAACATTTCCACACTGAGTCCATTTATAACTAGAAAATTATGGTTTATGGCTACCCCATTTACAGTTAGGGTAATAGGACTTCTTGTTTAGCCACTTTCTTAGTTTTTTCAGTAGCTACAGTAATGTTTAAACCAGTCACTGGCATTACAATAATTGGTTTATTGTTTGGGAGAACATTTACAAAATTTTGTGATACAGCACACACTTCTCAACCGGTATCAATTAGAGAAGGAAATGTTTCTTCAAACATCATTACTTCAATAATCAATTGTCCTACATATTTTCTCCTGCTTACAGTCTCAGGCTCCTATGACAAATCGTGCATCACTTCTCGTCTATCGAATCCCACCTCCCTTATGGAAATCATGCTTAATTTTACTGGGTCCTCCTTATTAGTAGTGGCAGCTTCCACAAGTCTGTCCACTATTGCCAAGTTAAAGTACTCCTCCAACTTCTCACCATAATTTTCCTCTGATTCTGCAACCCCTTCCAAGGTACTGTCAGAAATTTCTACACCACTTTCTCCTTCCCGTTCTTCTGTTTCTCCATTCTAACGTTCTGAAATTCCTTCAATTAATTTACTCAAATGTTCGTCGACCCTTACGCCCGCATTAATTCCACAATTCATTGGTAGATTGTCATCTGATTCGCCGTGCTGATTCACCCCATTTCCTGATCTGAATCTTCCCTCAAATTTGCTTGTACCTTAACAATATGGTCCTTACGATCTTTATTTGCACTGTCCCTATAATATAATGTTACGTTATTTACTGGATATATACTACTGGTCATTAAAATTGCTACACCACGAGGATAACGTGCTATAACGCGAAACTTAACCGACAGGAAGAAGATGTTGTGATCTGCAAATGATTAGTTTTTCAGAGCATTCACGGTGGCGACACCTACAACGTGCTAAAATGAGGAAAGTTTCCAACTGATTTCTCATACAAAAACAGTAGTTGACCGGCGTTGCCTGGTGAAACGTTGTTGTGATGCCTCGTGTAAGGAGGAGAAGTGCGTAACATCACGTTTCCGGCTTTGATAAAGGTCGGATAGTAGCCTAATGCGATTGCGGTTTATCGTATCGCGACATTGCTGCTCGCGTTGGTCGAGATCCAATGACTGTTAGCAGAATATGGGGTCGGTGGGTTCAGGAGGGTAATACGGAATGCCGTGCTGGATCCCAACGGCCTCGTATCACTAGCAGTCGAGATGACAGGCATCTTAACCGCATGGCTGTAACGGATCGTGCAGCCACGTCTCGATCCCGGACTCAACAGATGGGGACGTTTGCAACACAACAACTATGTGCACGAACAGTTCGACGACGTTTGAAGCAGCATGGACTATCATCTCGGAGACCATATGCATGTGGAATGCACCTTCTTGACTCCTGTGCAGAAAGGAGTGCACTATTCTGCTGCATCAATTTTCAATAAGCTACCACAAGAACCCAAAAATCTTAGCAGTAGCCCAAACACTTTTAAGTGTAAAATGAAGAGTTTCCTCATGATCCACTCCTTCAATTCTGTCGTCGAGCTGCTGGAAGAGCTGAAACATTAAGCAAATTCCAGGGTTACATTGTTGATTTTCTTTATTTAAACTTACGAATTGTCGCCTGAATACGCTTCTTATATTTTATTTTATCTGTTTCTACTATCGTACTATAATTTTATGTATTGACTCGTTCCATGACCATAGAGACTTGTCCTTAATCTGGTCCCACGGAACAATAAATAAATAAATAAATAAATAACCATGGCTGCGGTTACTCTTGACGCTGCATCACAGACAGGAGCGCTTGCGATGGTGTACTCAACGTCGAACCTGGGTGCACGAATAGCAAAACGTCATTTTTTCGGATGAATCCAGGTTCTGTTTCTGTGATGTCCTTAGGTTAGTTAGGTTTAAGTAGCTCTAAGTTCTAGGGGGCTGATGACCATAGATGCTAAGTCCCATAGTGCTCAGAGAAATTTGAACCATTTTGAACAAGGTTCTGTTTACAGCATCATGATAGTGGCATCCGTGTTTGGCGATATCGCCGGTAACGCACATTGGAAGCGTGTATTCGTCATAGCCATACTGGCGTATCACACGGCGTGATGGTATGGGGTGCCATTGGTTACACATCTCGGTCACCTCTTGTCCGCACTGACGGCACTTTGAACAGTGGATGTTACATTTCAGATATGTTACGACCCGTGGCTCTACCCTTCATTCGATCTCTATGAAACCCTACATTTCAGAAGGATAATGGATGACCGCATGTTGCAGGTCCTGTACGGGCCTTTCTGGACAGACAAAATGTTTCGCTGCTGCCCTGGCCAGCACATTCTCCAGATCTATCGCCAACTGAAAACGTCTGATCAATGGCGGCTGAGCAGGTGGCTCGTCGCAATACGCCAGTCACTACTCTTGATGAACTGTTTTATCGTGTTGAAGCTGCATGGGCAGCTGTACCTGTACACGCCATCCAAGCTATGTTTGACTCAATGCCCAGGCGTATCAAGGCCGTTATTACAGCCAGAGGTGGTTGTTCTGGGTACTGATTTCTCAGGATCTATGCACCCAAATTGCGTGAAAATGTAATCACATGTCAGTTCTAGTACAATATATTTGACGAATGAATATCTCTTTATTATCTGCATTTCTTCTTGGTGTAGCAATTTTAATGGTCAGAATACCTTTAGTTTCTCCGTGTCACTCTTCTCTGCTCTTTTAGTGGCTAAATTATTATTACCAATATGTTGTTTTGTAGGTGCCTTCCTTACATTTAGTGTCGCTAGCGGGTCTAACGTGTAATGTTTTCATCTGCGAGAGCCAGTCGTTGCAGGCCGCTAACAGTTTTCCTGCCGGGTGTTGTTGTTATGGCTAAAATGCCTGTCATCGGGCGGGCACCGCCCATCTGTTACGTCATCAGCCGACAGCTGGCGGCAGTCGTACTACTGAACCCGTTTGTTGAACCTCTTTCCACTAGTACCTCCTCGTCGGTTCTAAAACTACCTCTGTATCCATTACCTCTTTGGACACTGATTCTGTTTACATTAACTTCAGTTCTATTATCATTCTGTCTGACAGGAGGCCTATATTTTCTCCTGGCATTTCCTGCTTCCTTTACAATACTTTCTACCCTTTCCAGATAGTGAATAAATCTATCACGATTATTTCTAAGAGCTGAAATTATTTAGTTTCTCCAGTACAATGGCAGCTTATTTTCTATCCCCATAATTATTTGCTCAGTTTCTACTTTTGCATTTAAATATGGCAAAATAGTTACCCACTTCTGTAAAAAATTTTAATGCCCTCTCTCTTCGGATCATACTTTTCCCTTGACCAAAATCAGTTAAAACGTCCATTTGTTTTCCTTTTCCCCAATACTCATCGAAAATAGCCTGTTGAACTCCACTAATGTGTCACATTTATTTGAGGCCAAGTTTCCCCAAATTCTTACCTCTCTCACAAAATTTGAAGTAATGAATCCTATCTTTTGTTTATCATTCCAGGATTTAGGCAAAACATCTTCAAAATCACTCCAAAATTCCTTTGGATGAACATTTGTACTAGGATCAAATCTCAAAAATTGGCGATGTGTTGCATAGGCAATTTCAGACGATTCTACTACACCATTTGTTACTACACAGCCGCTGTGGTTGTTACCATTTTGCTCTACTCGGGTTACTCTACCCTCATGCTCACACAATTGCTCATTCACACTGGTACTGAATTGCTGGATATTATTTTCTTTGTTAGTAATTTTACTAGACACTTGCATGACCAATTTAGCACACACATCTTTTCCATGTTTAACTTGACTTTCTTATTCAAAATGGCTATTCTTACAGTGTTTTTCTATATTCTGAACCTGTATATGAACTTTATTTAGTTCTGAATTTACTTGATCTTCCACTTGTTTGCTGACCTCGGCAACTTGCTTAATCTGAACAGTCAATTCATCTTTTACTGGTACAACAGCCTGGTTACATTTTCGTTGTATCTGATTAAGTTCACATTTCACATTACTACTGAACAATGTTATACCATTTTACCAAGTATCCCTCAAATTCGGAAATTTATCTTCCATCCTAGCTTCCTTTTCTATTGACAATTTAGTGAATCGTTGATCAACTTCAGTATGTAACACATTTTTCTTAGAATTCAAGGAAGTTTTTATGTCACTTCCCATTTTATTCATTTTAATGTCGATCTTAGACCCCATTTTTTAATTTTGGTGTCAATATCAGAACTTAATAGAGAGTTTATATCTGAACCCATTTCCTTCATATGTTTGAGAATATTTGCAAACATCTTTTGGTTCACTAGCCACTGACATTGGTTCCTGCTTTATTTCTTTGACAGTTAGAGGTATATTTTCAAGTTCAGAGCACTGTCTGTTGTTCTCGCTGCATTGCACAATTCACTAGTAACTTTTCACACGAGTTCTTCGCTTCTGCGTTCCAACTACAATTCATTAGTACATTTGTCTATGGTCCTACAATGTTTTTTATTCACTTATGAACACATTACAAGTTCATTTAAACTTTTTATAAAGTTCTTACACATCCGAACCTTACTACTGTTTTCCCAACCGGTAAAGCACCAATTGCGGAGTTTCAGGATTTAATTTCTCGTGTCTATTCGTCGTTGTCACTGTTCAGGCTGCAAATTAAAATTCACCTACCTCATAACTGTGTCTGCTCAATTTCCCTTCACTCGGCAACGTAGATACTTACAAGATGATGTAAAACCAGCTTTGATAAGAGACACCAACTAATATCTACAATTACTGAGGCCACGCAACTCTAGTTACGAAAGAAAGTTCTCTACGGGCAGTAAGAAAATGGATTGCTTCTGGAAAATAATGTACGAAATTTCCACACAATAATGTTTATTTTGTCCTTGATAACCAAAGAAAAGGTACTATTCAGTCCACATTTAAACTATCGGCTATTTCCTTCCAGTTCACGTTTTATACACACATTTCACACGCACAGCAGCCAGAAATCTGTCCAAACCCGACCCAAATTAAACAACGTTTTCACAGTGATTAATTTCACCACTAATATGAGTTATTACATTCCGTCCGTCTCGTGGAATTCTAAAAAAGAAACTGTTCGCCAAAAATGCTCAGTAGTTGATTACTGAAACATGCCACACGGATTCCATAAAGGCCAATATTTCGCACATGGATGCCTGCCCAACAAATTTAGTCAAAACCTCTGAAATGTCGCCAAGCATCATCAAGAACAACTGCTATTGAGTTAGCTCACCAGTAACTCAAACACTAAGTAATTCTTCATCTCACACATTATTTTTACTGGCACTAGTAACATGACCATCTGCGTTCAAAGCTAGCGAGCAACTTTCCTTCTTCCAGCCTCAGTCCCAGTATAACTATCAGGTAACGAGCAGGAACCGTCTCAGTTCTGATTGCCTGACCATACTTACTGCCAATCGTAATACTCGCTCGTGATCATACTCGCGCCAAAACTGGTCTGCACCAATCCTTGTACATAGACGCATTTGCGTCAATCTGACATACAAATGTTGTAGTAATGTTATTAAACGAAAACGAAACGACAATAATTCTGGAAATATTCTTTAGATACAGATATTATTTCTGGCTGCTCTGTTACAGTAGCAATCACACCTAGACATACGTCATCAGAAAAGTGGTTAAATCCCCTAGGATTATTTTCCCAAGAAAGGCTTGTATAGCTCTGGCTGGTTGCTTAAGACGGTATATAATACTACATTGAAATTTGACGAATGTCCCACATACACACTCTCATTTACTCATAGGCTGAGATGACACATAATAAAATAAATACTGATTTTATTAGTTTTTTCCTGAAGTTATTCTAGATTTCACACTACGACAAATCGTAAGGTATTTGAAATTTTTAAATTAAATTTCAATTAAATTATACTGTACCCTAATACTTGAGGTGCATATTTCAGTTGAAAAGCATTAAACAAGTCATAAATGTTCCCAGGTGAATTTCTTTTCTTAAGTGTGGTTTCTCTAACTTTGTAGTAAATTTTTCTAACTCCGAACATATGCCCGCTAGAAAACTGAGATTTTCACACCACCTTAATAATAAAGTGCAGTATACAAATTTTGAAAGCGATTAAACAAAAACTACTAATCTGTCAATCCTAAGGGCCCAGGTTCGATTCCCGGCTGGGTCGAAGATTTTCTCCGCTCAGGAATTGTGTGTTGTGTTGTCCTAATCATAATCATTTCATCGCCATCGACGCGGAACTCGCCGAAGTGGTGTCAAATCGAAGGACTTGCGCACGGCGAACGGTGTAACAGACGGAAGGTCCTAGTCGCACGGCATTTACATTTACTTTCAGATCGCGCTAGCTGCGTCACATGTAGATTTGCGGATGAAGAACGTTGATATCTATCCAAACAGGTGCAATACTGCATTTTAAATGTGTTTAAAGACGGTTTTTGCCCTTCGGACTGGGGTACTTCCCTTGCCAGATCCTAGCAACAAATTTCTAGCAGTTCATTTTGAATATAATGAACGCCTCTAAATAATTTTTCAAACTCTCGTCCACAGAGTCAGCTCTAAAGTGCAGCAGATTTGTGAAAACAGAACTGTCATCGACTTCCCCGCGAAGTGGAAGACCACGGTGTACGTAAAATAGTATTGGTGATGCAGTTGACCAAAGTTCCGCACTGTTTTCGAATTCCTTCTGACATACTCCATGTAGTCATTTGTGAACGCTGAGTCCCTCTTTGTCCATACCGTGTTAAAACTTTTTTGAAGAAACAACGATGACAATTTCCGTATGAGGCCATGCAGCTTCTTGAAACTTTTGAAATTTAAGGCAAGGAGAAATGATCAACTGTCGTCCTTTAGCGTACCCCAATAGGCCAGTCACTGGTAGATTGTAAGCCATTCAGATCGAAACGACGTTTTAAAACTGTAAATTTTGCTTGGCGTCCAAGATTTCTTAACAAAATTCAAACGTAGAACGTTACTGCTTTGATAATTGGAGTCCAAACACAGGTCAATATGTAATAATGCATTAGTTGCGCTGCTGCTGGTGAAATCAAGTGATGCACCTGGCAGAACGACTTTACTGGTTGCTCAGAGCGAGGTGGCGCAGTGGTTAGCACACTGGACTCGCATTCAGGAGGATGACGGTTCAGTCCCGCGCCCGGCCATCCGGATTTAGGTTTTCCGTGATTTCCCTCGATCGCTCCAGGCAAATGTCGGAATGGTTCCCCTGAAAGGGCACGACCGACTTCCTTCCCCGTCCTTCCCTAATCCGATGAGACCGATGACCTCGCTGTCTGGTGTCTTCCCCCAGACTAACCAACCCAACCCTTTATTAGTTCCGAGAAGCAAAACAAGAGAGTTTTGTTGCCTAATGTATGAATTTTCGCACTCTAAAATAGAACTAGTAAATATTCTGTAATTGTTAATGAGAAGTATCTAAAGTACACCATACACCGGTATTTTATGGAATGCAGTCGTAGTAACTCGCCATACCGTGATCACACATTTTAAATTAAAAGTAAAGCTTCCCAACCTAAGTGAAGGTCGTGGGGATATAGCTCGTCGTATGCGAATCACACTTTCTAACTTTAAATCAAACTCGACACAGGCAAACATCCTATACGTGCGAGATAAATCGCGCGCAGAACATCCGCTAAATTACCAAGTTTTTAGAGAGAAACGAGACTGAGATGTCTAGAGACAACAAAAGACACAGGAATTAATTTGGGTACAAATACAAGCATAACATACCCGGAAAGTATGCCGTAATATGGGAAGTATAGTCATCATCATCGATGTTGATCTTGCGTTTTTAGCACAGGAAACGTCTCAAGTCACTCATAATTTTTGAAAACGAACAGCTCTACACGGACAAATTACACGCGGCTACTAAGCTAAGCAACGTTGTATGTAGTTTTTGTGCAGTGCCCTCAAACTGTCAACCGTCCCTCCCCCCCCCCCTCTGCACTTAGTCCCGCCCTCCCTCCACACACGCACACACATACAACGCGAATAATTCGTATCATACTGTCACCACAACCAAGACTAGTATTTCAGGCGAAATCTTGACTAATATTTCTACAGAAAAGGCGCAAATGCGCTATAACAATGTGTATACCTGAATAAAATAGGCACCAATATGCGGAAAAGTAAGTAAATCAATCGACGACCACCAACTTTGATTAATTCATTTGCTAGCTGTATATAGACATATATAGTTAACAGCTGTTCATTGGCTACAACATTCCGTCCTCCCATTAATTGCTTCCCACATGACACAGAGGCACATCTGTGCTACACCGCAAGCAACCACAAAGTATGGACAGTCTTTTGTATAGTTTTACCGGCTAGTGTCTTAGTGAAAGGATGGAAGAATTTGAAAGTGTATACAATCACTATACAAACAAAGAATAAAAATTGCCACAAACTCCAGTACAATCCAATGTAGAGAAAACAGCTTAGAATAAAGTACTTACCTGACACCCGCCCCTGTAGCAGAGGTCGCTGATGCTCGCATCTACGATGGCGCTCGACTCGGAGGTGTTGGCTCAAATCCTGTCGGTATTTGGCCAGTAACGAGAGGAGAGGTGGCAGCCGAACGCCCACGACACGTTCTTGCTGCACGCTTCAGGCAAGATTCCTAAAAGCAGTAACGTGGTAAGCTCCACGAAGTATACCGTCAAAACAGTGAAATTACGTTAGTGCGTTGTCACTGATGTGAAGGAAACCAGGGCGCCAGGTGGACACGCGTAGCAGTACACGGCCGCTGTGCGTTACGTGCAATACATCAGCGGTAGCGGAACTCCACTGCGAATGATACCGAGTTTTTAACCTCCGGCAGACTACAGAGTTTCCGAAGCAGCCGTAGATGCGTCAGTGAAGTATGAGAGGCGACGGAAATCTTGAAGCAGTCCAGGAACGGCAAGAGCGACAGACAGGCTTCCCATGGCCGGGCGGTCTGCGATTCCGGTACGACTGTGAGTCGTTGCTGAGCAACGGCCTCACCACAACGTCTAAACAATCAGTAGAAGCAGAAAAGAAGACGTACGCAGTAGTTATACAGGAAAACTGTTTGGTACTTTTGTATTACGCATATCCTAGATTGATACTCATTTTCCTATTCCGATATGGGTACACATGTGACGGCACGCTCCAAAACGCAGCGCACAGAAACAGGATACTGACGGAACTCATACGTCGGGTTCTGTTAATAATGGAACGGTAGGGTCCAGTCTTTTGGGTAGTGCTTGGGCTAGGGACCAATTGTCTGCGCAATAGAAGGATTTTCGTACTGTAACTATTCTACATTATAGGGTCGAACTTTGAATATTACACTCTTCCTCCATGTTAGGCAAATGGAAGAAATCGGTTGGTTCTTTCTGCTTTATATGTGGTCTATGGTGCGCCTTAAGGAGCTTATGGAGGTACTATTTGGTTAATCCCCCCCATGAACAAAGCACCTTGCCGTTGGTGGGGAGGATTGCGTGCCTCAACGATACAGATGGCCGTACCGTAGGTGCAACCACAACGCAGGGGTATCTGTTGAGAGGCCAGACAAATGTGTGGTTCCCGAAGAGGGGCAGCAGCCTTTTCAGTAGTCGCAGGGGCAACAGTCTGGATGATTGACTGACCTGGCCTTGTAACACTAACCAAAATGGCCTTGCTGTTCTGATACTGCGAACGGTTGAAAGCAAGGGGAAACTACAGCCGTAATTTTTCCCGAGAGCATGCAGCTTTACTGTATGATTAAATGATGATGGCGTCATCTTGGCTATAATATTCCGGAGGTAAAATAGTCCCCCATTCGGATCTCCGGGCAGGGACTACTCAAGAGGACGTCGTTATCAGGAGAAAGAAAACTGGCGTTCTACGGATCGGAGCGTGGAATGTCAGATCCCTTAATCGGGCAGGTAGGTTTGAAAATTTGGAAAGGGATATGCAACGGTTAAAATTAGATATAGTGGGAATTAGTGAAGTTCGGTGGCAGGAGGAACAGGACTTTTGGTCAGGTGAATACAGGGTTATAAAAACAAGATCAAATAGGGGTAATGCAGGAGTAGGTTTAATAATGAATAAAAAAACTGGAGTACGGGTAACCTACTGCAAACAGCATAGTGAACGCATTACTGTGGCCAAGCTCGACACGAAGCCCACACCTACTACAGTAGTACAAGTTTATATGCCAACTAGCTCTGCAGATGACGAAGAAATTGATGAAATGTATGATGAGATAAAAGAAATTATTCAGGTAGTGAAGGAATACGAAAATTTAATAGTCATGGGTGACTGGATTTCGGTAGTAGGAAAAGGGAGAGAAGGAAACGTAGTAATTGAATATGGATTGGGGCTAAGAAATGAAAAGGGAAGCCGCCTGGTAGAATTTTGCATAGAGCACAACTTAATCATAGGTAACACTTGGTTCAAGAATCATAAAAGATGGTTGTATACATGGAAGAAGCCTGGAGATACTGACAGATTTCATATAGATTATATAATGGTAAGGCAGAGATTTAGGAAATAGGTTTTAAATTGTAAGACTTTTCCAGGGGCAGATGTGTACTCTAACCACAATCTATTGGTTATGAACTGTAGATTAAAACTGAAGAACCTGCAAAAAGGTGGGAATTTAAGGAAATAGGACCTCGATAAACTGAAAGAACCAGAGGTTGTACAGGATTTCAGAGAGAGCATAAGGGAACAATTGACGGGAATGGGGGAAAGAAATACAGTACAAAAATAATGGGTAGCTTTGAGGGATGAAATAGTGAGGGCAGCAGAGGACCATATAGGTAAAAAGATGAGGGATAGTAGAAACCCTTGGGTAACAGAAGAAATATTGAATTTAATTGATGAGAGGAGAAAATATAAAAATGCAGTAAATGAAGCAGGCAAAAAGGAATATAAACATCTCAAAAATGAGATCAACAGGAAGTGCAAAATGGCTAAGCAGGGATGGCTAGAGGACAAATATAAGGATGTAGAGGCTTATCTCACTAGGGGTAAGATAGATACTGTCTACAGGAAAATTAAAGAAACCTTTGGAGAAAGGAGAACCACTTGCATGAATATCAAGAGCTTAGATGGAAACCCAGTTCTAAGCAAAGAAGGGAAAGCAGAAAGGTGGAAATAGAGGGTCTATAGAAGGGCGATGTACTTGAGGACAATATTATGGAGATGGAAGAGGATGTAGATGAAGATGAATTGGGAGATATGATACTGCGTGAAGAGTTTGACAGAGCACTGAAGACCTGAGTCGAATCAAGGCCCCCGGAGTAAACAACATTCCATTAAAACTACTGACAGCCTTGGGTGAGCCAGTCCTGACAAAACTCTACCATCTGGTGAGCAAGATGTATGAGACAGGCGAAATACCCTCAGACTTAAAGAAGAATATAATAATTTTAATCCCAAAGAAAGCAGGTGTTGACAGATGTGAAAATTACCGATCTATCAGTTTAATAAGTCACAGCTGCAAAATACTAACGCGAATTCTTTACAGACGAATGGAAAAACTGATAGAAGCCGACCTCGGGGAAGATCAGTTTGGATTCCGTAGAAATATGGGAACACGTGAGGCAATATTGACCCTACGACTTATTGTAGAACCTAGATTAAGAAAAGGCAAAACATAGTTTCTAGCATTTGTAGACTTAGAGGAAGCTTTTTACAATGTTGACTGGAATACTCTCTTCAAAATTCTGAAGGTGGCAGAGGTAAAATACAGGGAGCGAAAGGCTATTCACAATTTGTACAGAAACCAGATGGCAGTTATAAGAGTCGAGGGACATGGAAGGGAAGCAGTGGTTGGGAAGGAAGTGAGACAGGGTTGTAGCCTCTCGCCAATGTTATTCAATCTGTATATTGAGCAAGCAGTGAAGGAAACAAAAGAAAAGTTCGGAGTAGGAATTAAAATCGATGGAGAAGAAATAAAAACTTTGAGGTACGCCGATGACATTGTAAGTCTGTCAGAGACAGCAAAGGACTTGGAGGAGCAGCTGAACGGAATGGATAATGTCTTGAAAGGAGGATATTAGATGAACATCAACAAAAGCAAAAGGAGGATAATGGAATGTAGTCGAATGAAGTCGGGTGATCCTGAGGGAATTAGATTAGGAAAAGAGACACTTACAGTAGTAAATGAGTTTTGCTATTTGGGGAGCAAACTAACTGACGATGGTCGAAGTAGAGGGGATATAAAATGTAGACTGGCAATGGCAAGGAAAGCGCTTCTGAAGAAGAAAAATTTGTTAACATCGAGTACAGATTTAAGTGTCAGGAAGTCGTTTCTGAAAGTATTTGTATGGAATGTAGCCATGTATGGAAGTATAAACGTGGACGATAAATAGCTTAGACAATAAGAGAATAGAAGCTTTCGAAATGTGTTGTTACAGAAGAATGCTGAATATTAGATGGGTAGATCACATAACTGATGAGGAGGTATTGAATAGAATTGGGGAGAAGAGGAGCTTGTGGCACAACTTGACCAGAAGAAGGGATCGGTTGGTAGGACATGTTCTGAGACATTGAGGGATCACCAATTTAGTATATTCCTAAGATTCGGTCTCGTACCAACTGGAAAATTTCCTTAATAACTTCATCCCTTTCCTACAAAACCTAAAATTTTGTAAAGGCCCTACATGCACATATAAAATACGTCATACGATCCCGTGTGAGGAGAAATATAAATACTAAATAAGAAAAGGAAAGTATTTGTCCATTAGCGTGAAACACCCCAAAAACTTGTTTTTTGGTACCAAAGTCGAGCCACGTACTCAAATGTGGCTATACATGGAAAATGACTTCAATTTTAACTATATGTACTTCACATCCTGCTCTGGAATAACCGTGAAAATTTTCTTGACATCTTTGTCCCTTTCCGATATACAGAGGTTCACGGAAAAACCCACGTAAAATCCATTGTGAGGGAAAATATAAATAATAAATAATCGTTGCAGATTGCTCAAATTTTAGCAGCATATTCTCTAGACATTAATCTAGAAGTGACACCTTCCTGTTTATATATTTATCCGTTATCGAGAAACACTCCAAAAACTTAGTTTTAGGATTTAAAACCGTCTACGCTGAGCAAATGTCGAACAAAGTTGAAAGTATTCTTTTATCTTTGTCTTTTTCCGAGATACAGAGTTCTAATTTACCCTTCTCGTACACATAGAATACACGCGTAATATCTGGTGGGAGGCGTAAACGTAGATTATAGAGCGACGTAGCACGGAGGGATGTGCTGTAATACAACTCAGTCATCATGACAATGATTCTGGAAAACCCATGTTCCAGTACTGAAGCACATGCAAAATTCTTTCGCAAGTGAAATCTGGCCTGAGGCGTAAAAATAGTTTTACGTTCCCAGAAGGAGATTTTCACTCTGCAGCGGAGTGTGCGCTGATATGAAACTTCCTGGCAGATTAAAACTGTGTGCCCGACCGAGTCTCGAACTCGGGGCCTTCGCCTTTCGCGGGCAAGAGCTCTACCATCTGAGCTACCGAAGCACGACTCACGCCCGGTACTCACAGCTTTTACTTGTGCCAGTACCTCGTCTCCTACCTTCCAAACTTTACAGAAGCTCTCCTGCGAACCTTGCAGAACAGGCGAAGGTCCCGAGTTCGAGTCTCGGTCGGGCACACAGTTTTAATCTGCCAGGAAGTTTCTTAGTTTTAGGTTATTTCAATTTCGCATAAGTAAACTATCAAAATTTTTCTGACTCATAAAGTGTATTTCATATGACAGACATGCCCTGCTGTGGCAGGAGAGGAACAGAATCAGAGGAGAAACTCTTCTACCTCAGACTAATAAAAAGCGAATATGTTCATGTTTGAAAGATGCTGACTGAAAAGTGTACTACCAGTTCCTCATTCTAACTGTCTCAGCACCATTAAAAATTTTCCTAAAAATTGTGGCATTCACACATATTTCCGCTTTTTTACCCTGAGAGAGGACGCTATGACAGCGGAAACGAGAAGGAAAATTAATAAGTACTGGAAAGTAGCTTACAGTGGTTGAGGTATTTTATTTTCTTATGGTTTTACGGCGCAAAATTGCTACAGTCATAAGCGCCCGCTTTGTGGCTTACGGAAGGGTAAAAACCCGAATGGGAAATCAGTAGCAATGGGAGCGAACCTCAACATGGAGGGAATCCAAAACATAAGGAAATCTTAAAAAACTACCATTGAAGGGTGAGGGGTTCCCCAAAAACGAGCTTCAAATGACCGAAGTCATTTCACTGGCACTGATAAACTCGAGGACGCAATCGACTGAGCGCGAGTCATCTGCTAAAAGGCAAGACATATCAGGCGACAACTGTAAACGGGTGCGTAGCGGATTAACATAGGAGCACTGAAGTAAAAGGTGTCTTACCGTCCACGGTTGAGAGCGGTTGGGACAAATCGGGAGACGACCGCCACTTAAAAACTGCCGTGGCTAAAAAGACAGTGCCCTATCCGCAGTCTAGTTCAAATTACCTCCTCCCGACCAGGAGGTCGGGAGGAAGAGGTTCAAGCACAGGGAAGGGATTTCACGTCTCGTAATTTATTATCGAGAAGTGTAGACCAATGTGCGTACAATACAAGAACAACACGACGACATAAAACGATAAGTAGATCGGCTAAGGAAACCATGCGAACAGCGGGCTGGGGAAGATAGACTGCAGCCTTGGCCGCTATATCGTCTGCTTCGTTTCCGCGGATACCAACGTGCCCTGGGATCCAGAGGAATGCCACAAAGACGCCCCCAAAGTGGAGTAAATGGAGGTCCTGAATCTGGTGGACCAGAGGGTGGACAGGATAAAGAGTTTGTAGGCCGAGGAGAGAGCTGAGCGAATCCGAGCATATTGTATACTGTAGCCGCTTATGGCGACGGATGTATTGGACAGCCTGGAGAACAGCGTAAAGCTCCAAAGTAACCGAACACTGGTTGGGAAGCCGAAATCTATTAGGGGTGTTGCCTACAATATAGGCACTCCCAACACGTTGTTTTTGAGCCGTCATTGTAAATAAATTTGGGATGCTCCATTTGTCCGCATAGAGCAGAAAATTTCCGGCGATAAACTATAGGGGGGGGGGGGGGTACTATCCTTGGGAAGCTGACAAAGGTCACGGAGCAGGCAGGTCCGGAGGCAAAGCCTAGGTGGTGCCGTACCCCCATTTGTCAAGAAAGTTCTGGGAAAGTGGAAGGAAAGAGAACGGAGCAGTTGACGGAAGAAGACTCCCGCTAGTAGTAGAGAGGAAGGGCGGCCTGCATACCTTAAATCCAAGGAGGCGTCGAAAAAAAGGGCATTTGCCGGATGAGCAGGCATGGAAGACAGATGACTAACGTAACGACTCAGAAAGACAGCTCGCCGATTGGACAGCGGAGGTTCAGCAGTCGCTGCATAAAAGCTCTCCACAGGGCTGGTGTAAAAACCTCCAGACGCTAAACGCAATCCACGGTGGTGGACAGAGTCGAGACGCCGAAGAATAAACGGCCGTGCAGAGGAGTAAACTATGCTTCCATAGTCGAATTTCGAGCGGACTAAGGAGCGATATAAGCGGAGGAGGACCACCCGGTCCGCTTCCCAGGAGGTACCACTCAGAACATGCAGGGTGTTGAGGGATTGCAGACAGCGAGCCGAAAGACATGAAGCGTGGGAAGACCAACACAGTTTTCTGTAAAACGTAAGTCCCAAGAATTTAGTTACGTCCACGAACGGAAGGTCGACAGGACCTGGTTGTACGGAAGGCGGACGAAACTCCTACGACGCCAAAAATTTACACAGGCGGTCTTACTGGGAGAAAAGCGGAAGCCGGTTTCTTGCTCCATGAGTGGAGGCCATCGAGATGTACTTCGTCGTTCAAGAAGGCTGGTCCGTTGAGAGCTGTAGTAGATCGCAAAATCGTCGACAAAGTTGGAGCCCGACACATTGGAAAGGAGACAATCCATAATCGTATTTATGGCCACGGCAAACAGTACAACAATTAGCACGAGCCCTGGGGCACCCCTTTTTCTTGGAAGAGAGTAGTGTTCAGCCGCACCATAAATGTGTGCTCTGTCATAAATTCAGGAATAAAAAGGGGTAGCCGACCTCGAAAGCCCCAAGAGGACACTATGCGGAGGATGCCTGTCCTCCAACAGGTGTCGTATGCTCTCTCCAAATCAGAAAATATTGCTACCGTTTCGCGTTCATGAGAAAATTGTTCATGGGGAGAGCAACAAGATGGCCAACTGCAGAACGATGTTTTCGGAAACCGCATTGGGCAGGTGTTAAAAGGTTTCGGGACTCGAGACCCAGGCTAAACGGCAATTTCACCATACGCTTCAAAAGCTTACATGCACTACTCGTGAGAGATATGGGGCGACAGCAGAGGGGAGATGTTTGTCCTTCCCAGGTTTCGGAAAAGAGACGACTATAGCTTCCCGCCATCTTCTGGGATAGGTACTGTCGGTCCAAATTCGATTATAAAGGCGAAAGAGGTAACGCAGACTACGGTATGATAAATGCAGCAAAATTTGGACGCGGGTACCATTCGGTTCTGGGGCAGAAGAGCGAGAGGAAGTGATGAAAGAGATAGCAATAAGAGAGGGCAAGAGGAAGACAGGGGCAGTGAGGTGAGACAGTAGTAGTGGGACAGAACGAAGGGGACTGTGGCTCCGAGACACGAGACAGTGACGGAGAGACACAGTGAGATAATGACAATGAGTGGGGCTGAATGAGTGAGTGACAATGGGCAGGTGGGAATGGATGGTTATGAGCGGCTTACAGCGATGGACCAGTGGGTGTAATCGAGTTAGGGGACCTTGTAATAGTGAGACGTGAGTTGCATGTTAAAGAAGGGTGCCAATATGTTCGCGTGCTAAAATTTTCCGGAAAATTTTTAAATGTGGTTAGGGAGATGGTACTAAAGATGTTGATTAAATGTCAGTACCTCGATATTTTGTCTCTAAAATATCGATATATACATCATACAGTTTATTTTCACCAATATATGATGTATCGATATAAAAATGGCGATATCGCATGCCGATATTAATATTTTGTATTGTATTTTTTTCGCCATTTTCGGTAAATATTTGAAACAGTTCTTTGGAAATTGTAGAAGAACATAATTTTACTTTCACAGTGCGTACTGTCTTACTACTTTTTGCCTCCATCATGTCCAGTCTTTCTCTTTGAGTGTATGTGAAGCAAACGTAGGTGGCGCGAAAGAAGTCCTTTTGCTCTAGGAGGTGGCTGTGTGAGTGGAATAATGAGATTTCTGACGTGAAGAAGAAGCACACCAGCTGCATTAAAAAAATTGATAAAGTTACTAGTGTGCTATATCTTCTCATCATCATTTTTGAAAAACCGCTGCTGAAAATGATGGGCCAAAACGAAATGTTAAGACAGGTCTCTGCGGTGGGCAGAGAGACGTGAGGCGAAATGCTGACGTAATCGGCGCTAAACTGTAAAGCTTAACTTCACAACGCAATGTTGACACTACAACAACTTGGTCGCTGGCGTTGGCAGAAATGAAAAAACAGGGAAGTCGACACGAAGTATTCCGGACAAGTCCGATAAGTGACGAAACGTAACGACGGACCCACTGGACAGCTTTCATTTTGCCACTTACATGCAGTTACCACTCTTAGCAAAGTGGTTATCGCCAAGCGTGGACATACATCGTTTACCGTTTAAGTCTTGCTCTGAGGTAAACGCAACGTTCTAGCTTGTTGATGTACAGAATATCTAATAATACATGAAAACTTAAAAATAGAGCTCTAAAATGGCCAGTGTATTTCACATTTGCAACCGATATTTTTATAGGCCAGTAAGTCGATATTATTTCCGTTGAAATATCGATATAGAGAGGGCTGATAATGAAACATTTTTAAATATCGATGTACTTGAATCTAAATATTTTTAAAATTACGAAAAGTCCTCTGTCGTACTCCACAGTCAGAGGCTTTTAAAACATGGGCCCTTTTTTGTCCCAGTAAGAGCAGTTTTCCTCTGGTACACCGACGAACCGAAACATTACGACAAATGCCGACCGCAAGTTTGTGACGGAAGAAGGAAAGTTTACAAGCGGAGCATCAACGAAAGGAGAATCATTCTAGTGACGATACGAGCTGCAGATTAGGGAATCCACTGAGACAGGTGGTACTGTCTAAGGCCGGACTGCTACGGACGGCGCCTGCGGACGGGCATCTCGCAAACGGCGAAGACGCTCGGCCGTTCGCGTGCTATTGTCGCGAGCGTCTATGGAGAACGGTTGATCGACGGTGACATGCACACCGCACCACCAACGTATAGTTCGGATTGGTCCCTGCCCTGTGAAGCAAGACAGACGGTGATCTATGGCAGAACTGACGTCAGAGGACAGTGCTGTAGCAGGCACATGTGTCTCAGAGCACACCATTCCGCGCACGTAACTCAACGTGTGACTCCACACCAGAGAATCTTTGTACGTTCTCATGTTGACTCAACGAAATCGCTAATCAGGTCATTTGTGCGCTCAGGGCCGCAAGTTTGTGACGGAATCGGAACGAGTCCAGTCGCCCGATGAATCTCATTTCTTGGTATTCCAGATTTTCGTGTCCAGATGCACCAACATCCAGGTAAAAGTTGATCTAAATTTGTACCACGCTATTGGTGGGAGAGTATTATGAGACTTTCAACTGGGTTTCGATAAATTTGTGGTGGAAATCGATGGACTATGACAGCTGTGGACTACGTGAACTATTATTGCAGAATACATGCGTCCATTCATCTTCGATGTCTTCCCCGATGGCGATGGCATATTCCAGTAGGGTAAGTTCTACATTGCTTTGAGGAGCCTGAGAGTAAAATTACAAACTGACAGAGCAGTTTATTAACAGTGAGCACTGAGAGAAACAATCATGTGAAAAAAATGAATATTTCACTTGGAAGTTTTCGTTGGACGATTTTATGCGGTTTCCTTACAGGCATAACTGAAAAATAGTGACTCACATCGCTTCGTTTAACTTTTGTTACACATCATTTGTTTACAGTTGAGTTGCATAGTAACTTTACTGTTCTGATTTAATCGCTGAAGACTTTTATAAAAGTGGATCAAAATTTATTTATTTCCGACCAACTGCTATATGCAGTAAGATTGAAGTTGACTGATACGTGACATACCATAAGGGGCAGACTTAATTAGGCATAACGAAGATAGCAGATCATTTGATTTTGCGTGAATGACTGTTAAAAAAATTCTGTTCTGAAATGATTCTGCACAAACTGACCGACACTAAAAGACTGGCTTATACACTCCTGGAAATGGAAAAAAGACCACGTTGACACCGGTGTGTCAGACCCACCATTCTTGCTCCGGACACTGCGAGAGGGCTGTACAAGCAATGATCACACGCACGGCACAGCGGACACACCAGGAACCGCGGTGTTGGCCGTCGAATGGCGCTAGCTGCGCAGCATTTGTGCACCGCCGCCGTCAGTGTCAGCCAGTTTGCCGTGGCATACGGAGCTCCATCGCAGTCTTTAACACTGGCAGCATGCCGCGACAGCGTGGACGTGAACCGTATGTGCAGTTGATGGACTTTGAGCGAGGGCGTATAGTGGGCATGCGGGACGCCGGGTGGACGTACCGCCGAATTGCTCAACACGTGGGGCGTGAGGTCTCCACAGTACATCGATGTTGTCGCCAGTGGTCGGCGGAAGGTGCACGTGCCCGTCGACCTGGGACCGGACCGCAGCGACGCACGGATGCACGCCAAGACCGTAGGATCCTACGCAGTGCCGTAGGGGACCGCATCGACACTTCCCAGCAAATTAGGGACACTGTTGCTCCTGGGGTATCGGCGAGGACCATTCGCAACCGTCTCCATGAAGCTGGGCTACGGTCCCGCACACCGTTAGGCCGTCTTCCGCTCACGCCCCAACATCGTGCAGCCCGCCTCCAGTGGTGTCGCGACAGGCGTGAATGGAGGGACGAATGGAGACGTGTCGTCTTCAGCGATGAGAGTCGCTTCTGCCTTGGTGCCAATGATGGTCGTATGCGTGTTTGGCGCCGTGCAGGTGAGCGCCACAATCAGGACTGCATACGACCGAGGCACACAGGGCCAACACCCGGCATCATGGTGTGGGGAGCGATCTCCTACACTGGCCGTACACCACTGGTGATCGTCGAGGGGACACTGAATAGTGCACGGTACATCCAAACCGTAATCGAACCCATCGTTCTACCATTCCTAGACCGGGAAGGGAACTTGCTGTTCCAACAGGACAATGCACGTCCGCATGTATCCCGTGCCACCCAACGTGCTCTAGAAGGTGTAAGTCAACTACCCTGGCCAGCAAGATCTCCGGATCTGTCCCCCATTGAGCATGTTTGGGACTGGATGAAGCGTCGTCTCACGCGGTCTGCACGTCCAGCACGAACGCTGGTCCAACTGAGGCGCCAGGTGGAAATGGCATGGCAAGCCGTTCCACAGGACCACATCCAGCATCTCTACGATCGTCTCCATGGGAGAATAGCAGCCTGCATTGCTGCGAAAGGTGGATATACACTGTACTAGTGCCGACATTGTGCATGCTCTGTTGCCTGTGTCTATGTGCCTGTGGTTCTGTCAGTGTGATCATGTGATGTATCTGACCCCAGGAATGTGTCAATAAAGTTTCCCCTTCCTGGGACAATGAATTCACGGTGTTCTTATTTCAATTTCCAGGAGTGTATCATTTGTGTACGGCATTCTCAACAAACTCATGGCGAAGGAGAATGCACAAACCCCAGCGCAGGGTGGTCATCATTGCCACGTATTCCGTTCATCTGCTGCTAATATGGCTCTCGATGGAGGTTCTGACGTCACTTGCAACGTTCAGCTCGTTTCATCAGGCTACACGCTGCACCCATATCAATTTCAGTTTACTAACGGTGGGCATCACGTCCTCCAACTCTGTCCTTTATCTTATTCATCTCCTTGTTTACCTGTCCTTAACTGTACTGGCCAACATGCATCTTTCCGTTGTTCATTGGCAACCCACAATGTTTGAATTGTTTGTGAATTTGACATCAACCTATCATTTCAGTAAGTTAAACTGGCAGCATACCCTGGTTAAAGAACTAACCGTTTCAGGCACATTGAGACTTTACCTCTGGATACAGCACTGGGTTTCCCAACTGAACTCCAAGCCATTTGTAGATTTAAATTTATTTAGTTTGCTAATGATTAACTCATAAGCTGTTTTTAGCGCCGTTATCCTTACTACATATAAGATACAATAGCAGCAGTTGTCCTAATATCTGCCAGAAGATCGATTTACAGGTAAACCTTTAAATTGGTGTGATTTCTTATGTAACTGAATTCAATGGAATTTTCAGTATCCGTGTCAACAACCTCATATTTTGTATTGCTTAGTGTCAGTTTTCGCTTTTCGCAGCAAATTTTGTCCACAACATTTTCAAATTCGCTTTAATTTTCTGATGACTTAACCAGACGTTTCACTATATCAATATCCGCAAAAAAATCTAACAGGACTGTTCAGATTGATTGCCAAAGCGTTCATATTGGTTAGGAACGGTAAGTGGTCTTAAACACTTCTTTGGCGAACTCCAGATATAATTTCTGTTTGACGATTTCTTGCCAATTACTATGGATCGTCATCGTTCTATTAGGAAATAACGAAGTCAGTAGCACGACGCAATAATACTTCATACACACGCAGTTTGATTTAAAGCCACATGTAAGGAATGCTGTCAAAAGGCTTCTGTAAATCTAGATAGTTCAATTTAGACCCTCTGTCGGTAGCATTCACTACTTCGTCGGAATAAAGAGTTGGTTCGTTTCCCAAGAAAGATAGTTCCCGAATACTGGCTGCTTCTATGTCAATATATTTTAATCTTAGAGGTATTTCATAGTGTTAGAATAGAAATTTGATATCAATTATATGGCTCACCCCCCCCCCCCCCCCATGAACCATGGACCTTGCCGTTGGTGGGGAGGCTTGCGTGCCTCAGCGATACAGATAGCCGTACTGTAGGTGCAACCACAACGGAGGGGTATCTGTTGAGAGGCCAGACAAACGTGTGGTTCCTGAAGAGGGGCAGCAGCCTCTTCAGTAGTTGAAGGGGCAGCAGTCTGGATGATTGACTGATCTGGCCTTTTAACAATAACCAAAACGGCCTCGCTGTGCTGGTTCTGCGAACGGCTGATAGCAAGGGGAAACTACGGCCGTAATTTTTCCCGAGGGCATGCAGCTTTACTGTATGATTAAATGATGATGGCGTCCTCTTGGGTAAAATATTCCGGAGGTAAAATAGTCCCCCATTCGGATCTCTGGGCTGGGACTACTCAAGAGGATGTCGTTATCAGGAGAAAGAAAACTGGCGTTCTACGGATCGGAGCGTGGAATGTCAGGTCCCTTAATCGGGCAGGTAGGTTAGAAAATTTAAAAAGGGAAATGGATAGGTTAAAGTTAGATATAGTGCGAATTAGTGAAGTTCGGTGGCAGGAGGAACAAGACTTCTGGTCAGGTGACTACAGTGTTATAAACACAAAGTCAAATAGGGGTATTGCAGGAGTAGGTTTAATAATGAATACGAAAATAGGAATGCGCGTAAGCTACTACAAACAGCATAGTGAACGCATTATTGTGGCCAAGTTAGATACGAAGCCGCCACCTACTACAGTAGTACAAGTTTATATGCCAACTAGCTCTGCAGATGACGAAGAAATTGATGAAATGTATGATGAAATCAAAGAAATTATTCAGATAGTGAAGGGAGACGAAAATTTAATAGTCATGGGTGACTGGAATTCGACTGTAGGAAAAGGCAGAGAACGAAACGTAGTAGGTGAATATGGATTGGGGCTAAGAAATAAAACAGGAAGCCGCCTGGTGGATTTTTGCACAGAGCACAACTTAATCATAGCTAACACTTGGTTTAAGAATCATGATAGAAGGTTGTATACATGGAAGAAGCCTGGAGGTACTGACAGATTTCATATAGATTATATAATGGTAAGACAGAGATTTAGGAACCAGGTTTTAAATTGTAAGACATTTCCAGGGGGAGATGTGGACTCGGACCACAATCTATTTGTTATGACCTGTAGCTTAAAACTGAAGAAACTGCGAAAGGGTGGGAATATAAGGAGATGGGACTTGGATAAACTGAAAGAACCAGAGGTTATACAGAGTTTCAGGGAGAGCACAAGGGAACAATTGACAGGAATGGGGGAAAGAAATACAGTAGAAGAAGAATGGGTAGCTTTGAGGGATGAAGTAGTGAAGGCAACAGAGGATCAAGTAGGTAAAAGGACGAGGGCTAGTAGAAATCCTTGTTTAACAGAAGAAATATTGAATTTAATTGATGAAAGGAGAAAATATAAAAATGCAGTAAATGAAGCAGGCAAAAAGGAATACAAACGTCTCAAAAATGAGATCGACAGGAAGTGCAAAATGTCTAATCAGGGATGGCTAGAGGACAAATGTAAGGATGTACAGGTTTATCTCACTAGGGGTAAGATAGATACTGCCTACAGGAAAATTAAAGAGACCTTTGGAGATAAGAGAACCACTTGTATGAACATCAAGAACTCAGATGGAAACCCATTTCTCAGCAAAGAAGGGAAAGCAGAAAGTTGGAAGGAGTATATAGAGGGTCTATACAAGGGCGATGTACTTGAGGACAATATTATGGAAATGGAAGAGGATGTAGATGTAGATGAAATGGGAGATACGATACTGCGTGCAGAGTTTGACACAGCACTGAAAGACCTGAGTCGAAACAAGGCCCCCGGAGTAGACAACATTCCATTGGAACTACTGACGGCCTTGGGAGAGCCAGTCCTGACAAAACTCTACCATCTGGTGAGCAAGATGTATGAAACAGGCGAAATACCTTCAGACTTCAAGAAGAATATAATAATTCCAATCCCAAAGAAAGCAGGCGTTGACAGATGTGAAAATTACCGAACAATCAGTTTAATAAGCCACAGGTGCAAAATACTAACATGAATTCTTTACAGACGAATGGAAAAACTAGTAGAAGCCGACCTCGGGGAAGATCAGTTTGGATTCCGTAGAAATACTGGAACACTTGAGGCAGTACTGACCTTACGACTTATCTTAGAAGAAAGATTAAGGAAAGGCAAACCTACGTTTCTAGCATTTGTAGACTTAGAGAAAGCTTTTGACAATGTTGACTGGAATACTCTCTTTCAAATTCTAAAGGTGGCAGGGGTAAAATACACAGAGCGGAAGGCTATTTACAATTTGTACAGAAACCAGATGGCAGTTATAAGAGTCGAGGGACATGAAAGGGAAGCAGTGGTTGGGAAGGGAGTAAGACAGGGTTGTAGCCTCTCGCCGATGTTTTTCAATCTGTATATTGAGCAAGCAGTAAAGGAAACAAAAGAAAAATTCGGAGTAGGTATTAAAATACATGGAGAAGAAATAAAAACTTTGAGGTTCGCCGATGACATTGTAATTCTGTCGGAGACAGCAAAGGACTTGGAAGAGCAGTTGAACGGAATGGATGGTGTCTTGAAGGGAGGATATAAGATGAACATCAACAAAAGCACAACGAGGATAATGGAATGTAGTCGAATTAAGTCGGGTGATGTTGAGGGTATTAGATTAGGAAATGAGACACTTAACGTGGTAAAGGAGTTTTGCTATTTGGGGAGCAAAATAACTGATGATGGTCGAAGTAGAGATAAAATGTAGACTGGCAATGGCAAGGAAAGCGTTTCTGAAGAAGAGAAATTTGTTAACATCGAGTATTGGTTTAAGTGTCGGGAAGTCATTTCTGAAAGTATTTGTATGGAGTGTAGCCATGTATGGAAGTGAAGCATGGACGGTAAATAGTTTGGACAAGAAGAGAATAGAAGCTTTCGAAATGTGGTGCTACAGAAGAATGCTGAAGATTAGATGGGTAGATCACATAACTAATGAGGAAGTATTGAATAGGATTGGGAAGAAGAGAAATTTGTGGCACAACTTGACCAGAAGAAGGGATCGGTTGGTAGGACATGTTCTGAGGCATCAAGGGATCACCAATTTAGTATTGGAGGGCAGCGTGGAGGGTAAAAATCGTAGGGGAGACCTAGAGATGAATACACTAAGCAGATTCAGAAGGATGTAGGTTGCAGTAGGTACTGGGGGATGATTAAGCTTTCACAGGATAGAGTAGCATGGAGAGCTGCATCAAACCAGTCTCAGGACTGAAGACCACAACAACACATATGGCTCTATAATTCAAAGTATTACTTCCACTCCGTTTCTGGAATATATTTAATAGTGCAGCAGTTCTGAGGATTAATGTGGACTACCAAGGAACCTCACATTCTTCTTCTGAGTACTGCTGCTGCACTGCATCCCTCTCCGTGTTGGAAGTCCATCCAACATCTATGGTCTTTCCCATCTGCCTTTCCATTCGACGGTCGATGGTCGACCACACTTGGATTTGGTTTATAATTGTGGACGACCTTTATTTTCCTTCCAACAGTTTACACAACTTTTCATCCTTCACTACATATTCCCCACTGTTGGATTCGACTTATAGTTGCTCTTTAAATTTTTACAAAAATATGGATTGTACAGGGAAAGACACACAATGCGGTTTAAATTCCACCTTTTGTGCCATTCCAAATTTCTGTCAAAAGTGACACATGCGAAACCCAACACAATAGACATCCATTGGAGGGGGGGGGGGGGAGGTTGTTAAGTACCTGCACAGTGGTAGCATCCTGATCATACAGAGATCACACTATTGGTGCCTCAGCTGCAAATTCCCAGCATAGGCCAAGGAGTATGTGTCCATCACGGCGGGAAATAGTTAACCAGCCTGGCTGACATTACCATGGCTGTGTGGCGCCCATGGGGAGTGTCCTAATTTGGAGCTAGTAGCTCAAAGGTACATGAGTCGCGAGTGAAGCAGTGTAAACTTTCTTCCACTGGTGGTCGCATTGACCCAGCACTCTCTTCTGAAGAAAAGTATTACAGTATGCCGCGGTATGACCCCACAATGTTTCCTTTCCTAGTTACGCCATGGGACGAATGTAGGGAGGCTAAGAGTCAAGGAGAGAAACACTCCCTACAATATTTAATTTGCTTTAGGACCGAAGGGGACTCCTTTAAAGCCGAAATGCCATTATTCTTTGTTGAACACCTTGAGGACAGGTTTGGAGGAGTAGCTGTAAATCGTAACCTGGAACGGTCAGGGTGATGATGTATAAATCCGATGTGGAAATTTAATTCTCCCCTCTGATGCAGTGCTTCATACATATGACATTAAGGCAGAGTCTTCACATTGTAATGCCAGTCTTGCCTGTAGGGTTTGTGGACATCAGTTGTTTATGAACACTCCTTGTGCCCCTCTCGATGTCAGTCACCTGTGGAGGGAGCCATTCACTATCTTCACCAGGCTGTACCGTCACCCAACGACAAAAGGAAATTTAATAATGCAAGGCCCTTGATTGTCCCATGTACCAGGAAGCCAAGAAAAAGCATGGCCATTTGTATCCTGTACGTAACACGATTTTCTATGGCTGGAAAGGTGTCATCCTCTTTAGCGACAGTACCCTCATTCGTCATGTCTTCTACACTGAGCTCATGGGGCTGCTCAACAACACTGCTCCTCTGGTGGTAGGTTGTCACCCTCCTACTGTTTCTTCTACCCCAACTTTCAGAGTGTCGACTCCAAACCACTCAAAGACCGTGATCCCAAATCCCAAGCCAGAAAAGTAGCACCTTACTCTAACAACTGTCACCATGGAGGGGTCGCTTGGGACACTCTTTTCCTAGGTTTCTACCGATGGGTAGATACCAACAAGTGCCTAGGATTTCATGTTTCTCCTCTATCTGTGTAAGTAGGGTAGACCAGCTCTCATGGACAACAAAACCAGCCAAGTGGAAGAGATACCAAATACAGATCTACAAGATTAATTTGGTTCTGGTGGTCCCCATGCCTCCAGATCCCACATGTTCCGCGTCTGTACCTCCTGCTTCAGAACCAATGTGTATTGGTGCAGTATCCTGGTGACCAATGGCAGAAGGTGACGACACATCGATGCCATTTTCAACTGTATCTGGGATTAGTGCGTGTTCCCATTCGATGGCGATAAAGTATTATCATCCCAGTACTGAAACCAAGCAAATACCTGAGTCACGTGGGCAGTTATCGGCCAATTAGTCTCACTAACGTTCTCTGTAAGTTCCTTGAACATATGGTAAGCTGGCAGCTCTTTTGGTACCTTGGGTCTTTGGATTTTTTGCCTCCATCTCAGAGTGGTTCTCATCAAGGCCATTTTACTGATAACAGTCTGATCTGCTTGGAGACTGCTGTGTGGTCAGATTTCCTTGTCATCAAAACCTTGTCTTTGAAACGCAAAAGGCTTGTGACAAAACATGGTTTCACTACATCCTCGTTGCCCTGCATGAGTAGAGTCTCAGGGGTCCACTCCCGATTTTTATCCAGCACTTCTTATCATACTGTACTTTCTGCATTCCAGTTGGTGCTTCTCACAGTACCCCGAATACACAAGAGAATGGGATCCTGCAGTGTTTTGTATAGAGAATGTCCTTTTCTCTAGTGGCTATCAACAATCCATCTGCAAGTGTGGTGTCTTCAGTCTCATTATTCCTGTATGTTGACAATTTTAGCATTTACACTGCTCACCCACTGTGGGTGGAGTGAACACCAACTGCAAGGTAGCATACAAAAGGTACATACCTGGCCTCTCACCCATGGCTTCTAGTTTTCATCTCCATGACGTCCATCGTGCATTTCTGTCGCTACCGTATTGTCCACCCACGCCGAAACCGCTATCTTGACGACCTTATTGCTCAATATGGTAGTCTTATCACTTTCTGATACTGTTCATCGATCTCTGGTTGATGTGGCTTCCCCATATTCTGCAACTTAAGTGAACGTGTTGGTCACACCCTAATACTCTTCACTGCCTCAGTAACACCAACTTTACACTTTGTTGGCCTTACAAAGCTCTGAACGTGTCCCACCTTCATTATGGTAATTTGGTGCATGATTCGAAATCACCTGCATCGTTGATGGTTGATCTCATACACCACTGTGGGGTCCGACATACCACAGGTTCCTTTCACATCAACCTACTCATGGAAGCTGTAGTCCTTCCACTACAGATCAGGCGCCAACAACTGCTCCTGAACTACTATGTGATACATATTTGCTCCTCCTCTGACCATACAAACTATAATTTACATTTTTGTAGTAGGAAGGTACACCTCCCACACCAGAGAACCAAGAATAATTTGTGATCTTTCCCTGCATGTTCTTGGCCATCCTAGATATCTTTCCAGGTTCAGAGGTGGTATAAAATTATTGCTCTATGGTCGATGGTTGGACCAGTTTTTTTTAAACACATCCAAGGTGCAGGAACTACACTCCCTGTGCAATGAATGCAGTGTATGGACTGCAGGATTGGCGGCCTTAGCTTGAACCCTCACTCACGTTCATCCTTGGACTGGCAAGACATTCTTAATCAGTAATGATTCCCTGAGTAGCCTTGAAGTCATCTACCAGTGCTAACAACCACAACCAACGATCGTGAATATCCAGAACATTACTTCTGACTTAAATAAAGCTGAATGGTCGGTCTTCTTTGTCTGGATCACAGGTCACATTGTGATCACAGGGAAAAATTATGCTGACCTGTAGACCAGGTTGGCTATCAGGATGCCGAATTTTGACATGAGATGCTGGAACTGGATCTTTGGCTGACTCAACGCCATCAGTTGCTGGAGGCTTTGAACATGGATTGGTGTGGCCTGGTTCTCCTAGAGAAATTGTGAGCAATAGTGGGGACCACAACCATGTTGAAGACTTCCTCTCATGCTTCTCACAGAGAATGTAGCACTCTCTGTCGATTTGAAATTGGCCACAATTGGGTGACCGACCACATCCTACAAATCCACCTCTTTGCCATTATTGTGTCCTGACAATGGTCCACATCCTACTGGACAGCCGCAGTTTCACCACCTGATGGCGAAACTTTAAACTTGATGTCAAAGGGCCTTAGATACCAGCGGAACACGCTAAACTAGCTGATCCAATTCACATTTTACTCTTGAAGATAGTTTCAAATCCTCGCTATCAAGCAGAGCACTCTGATCTCCTTCGCCGCATGTGCGACTGAAGGGGTGCCCCATCATCTGCTCTTCTCCAGGGTAACTGTGGCTGCCTTGCTCATTGGTCTGACCTGGGTGGTACCCTTCTCACCACTTTAGTTTTGATTATTCTTCTACAACTTTCTTCGGTTTACTGTCCCGTCGTCATTGCTCTCTTACCTGAGATTTTACCAGCTTGGTTCACATTGTTACTTTTCTTCTGGCAGACTGTGAGGAAACATCAGTCGGATGCCGAGGGTGTACCTCTCATCAAAATATGTCCTGGTGGCGGAGCAGCTCGTGTACCTCACTCTTTCTCAAGCCTCTCCCTTCTAACACTTGGATTTCAAGGTTCTATTTATTCTCGGCGTCAGGATTTGTCTCCTCTGTTCTTCCTCTTTGGGCGCTATTCCTGGCTTGACCCATATAGCGTAGGGTTGGATAACCTCGTAGTATGGTCCGTTTAACTCCACCAATACGATAGAGTTAAAGCAAATCAGTCAATAAAAATATCTGAATAAGTGTCCAGACCAGTGCGAATTGTGAGTTACCTCACTCAGGAGACTTTATGCATACTGGGTGCGACCGCGAGGAGATTTTGTGCGTCCCCGCGAGGCACTGACGGTAATGGACGAAAATTCTCAACTATTTTGGTGTTACTGCAATTAACTGTCAATCTTATTGTCATAACTTCTCTGCTAAGGTCTTCCAACCTTTGCTAAAACCGTTCTGTATGTTGTTGTTGTGGTCTTCAGTCCTGAGACTGGTTTGATGCAGCTTTCCATGCTACTCTATCCTGTGAAAGCTTCATCTCCCAGTACCTACTTCAACCTACATCCTTCTGAATCTGCTTGGTGTATACATCTCTTGGTCTCCCTCTACGATTTTCACCCTCCACGCTGCCCTCCAATACTAAATTGGTGATCCCTTGATGTCTCAGAACATGCCCTACCAAGCGATCCCTTCTTCTAGTCAAGTTGTGCCACAAACTTCTCTTCTCCCCAATTCTATTCAACTCCTCCTCATTAGTTATGTGATCTACCCATCTAATCTTCAGCATTCTTCTGTAGCACCACATTTCGAAAGCTTCTATTCACTTCTTGTCTAAACTATTTATCGTCCATGTTTCACTTCCATACATGGTTACACTCCATGCAAATACTATCACAAACGACGTCCTGACACGTAAATCAATACTCGATGTTAACAAATTTCTCTTCTTCAGAAACGCTTTCCCTGCCATTGCCAGTCTACATTTTATATCTTCTCTACTTCGACCATCATCAGTCATTTTGCTCCCCAAATACCAGAACTCCTTTACTACTTTAAGTGTCTCATTTCCTAATCTAATTCCCTCAGCATCACCCGACCTAATTCGAATACATTCCATTATCCTCGTTTTGCTTTTGTTGGTGTTCATCTTATATCCTCCTTTCAAGACACTATCCAATCCGTTCAACTGCTCTTCCAAGTCCTTTGCTGTCTCTGATAGAATTACAATGTCATCGACGAACCTCAAAGTTTTTATTTCTTCTCCATGGATTTTAATACCTACTCCGAATTTTTCTTTTGTTTCCTTCACTGCTTGCTCAATATACAGATTTAACAACATCGGGGAGAGGCTACAAACCTGTCTCACTCCCTTCCCAACCACTGCTTCCCTTTCATGCCCTCGACTCTTATAATTGCCATCTGGTTTCTATACAAATTGTAAATAGCCTTCCGCTCTGTGTATTTTACCCCTGCCACCTTTAGAATTTGAAAGAGAGTATTCCAGTCAACATTGTCAAAATCTTTCTCTAATTCTACAAATGCTAGAAACGTAGGTTTGCTTTTCCTTAGTCTAGCTTCTAAGATATGTCGTAGGGTCAGTATTGCCTCACGTGTTCCAACATTTCTACGGAATCCAAACTGATCTTCCCCTAGGTCGGCTTCTACTAGCTTTTCCATTCGTCTGTAAAGAATTCGCGTTAGTATTTTACAGCCGTGACTTATTAAACTGATAGTTCGGTAATTTTCACACCTGCTTACTTTGGGATTGGAATTATTATATTCTTCTTGAAGTCTGCGGGTATTTCGCCTGCTGTCTACCCCCGAGGCCTTGTTTCGACTGAGGTCTTACAGTGCTCTGTCAAACTTTCCACGTAGTATCATATCTCCCATTTCATCTTCATCTGCATCCTCTTCCATATCCATAATATTGTCAAGTACATCGCCCTTGTATAGACCCTCTATATACTCCTTCCACCTTTCTGCTTTCCCTTCTTTGCTTAGAACTGGGTTTCCATCTGACCTCTTAATGGTCATACAAGTGGTTCTCTTTTCTCCAAAGGTCTCTTTAATTCTCTTGTAGGCAGTATCTATCTTACCCCCAGTGAGATAAGCCTCTACATCCTTACACATGTCGTCTGCAGCTCGTAGTCGTGCGGTAGCGTTCTCGCTTCCCACGCCTGGGTTCCTGGGTTCGATTCCCGGCGGGGTCAGGAATTTTCTCTGCCTCGTGATGACTGGGTGTTGTGTGATGTCCTTAGGTTAGTTAGGCTAAAGTAGTTCTAAGTTCTTGGGGACTGATGACCATGGATGTTAAGTCCCATAGTGCTCAGAGCCTTACATTTATCCTCTAGCCATCCCTGCGTAGCCATTTTGCACTTCTTGCCGATCTCATTTTTGAGACGTTTGTATTCCTTTTTGCCTGCTTCATCTACTGCATTTTTATAATTTCTCCTTTCATCAATTAAATTCAATATTTTTCCTGTACCCAAGGATTTCTACTAGCCCTCGTCCTTTTACCTACTTGATCCTCTGCTGCCTTCACTATTTCTTCCATCAAAGCTGCCCATTCCTCTCCTACTGTATTTCTTTCCCCCATTCTTGTCAATTGTTGCTTATGCTCTCCCTGAAATCCTGTACAACCTCGGGTTCTTTCGGTTTATCCAGGTCCCATCTCCTTAATTTCCCACCTTTTTGCAGTTTCTTCAGTTTCAATCTACTGTTCATAAACAATAGATTGTGGTCAGAGTCCACATCTGCTCCTGGAATTGTCTTACAATTCAAAACCTGGTTCCTAAATCTCTGTCTTACCATTATGTAATCTATCTGAAATCTGTCAGTATATCCAGGCCTCTTCCATGTATACAACCTTCTTTTATGATTCTTGAACCAAGTGTTACCTATGATTGAGTTGTGCTCTGTCCAGAATTCTACAAGGCGGCTTCCTCTTTCATTTCTTAGCCCCAATCCATATTCACCTACTACGTTTCCTTCTCTCTCTTTTCCTACTACCGAATTCCAGTCACCCATAACTATTAAATTTTCGTCTCCCTTCACTACCTGAATAATTTCTTTTATTTCGTCATACATTTCTCCAATTTCTTCGTCATCTGCAGAGCTAGTTGGCATATGTACTACTGTAGTAGGTGTGGGCTTCTTGTCGATCTTGGCCACAATAATACGTTCACTATGCTGTTTGCAGTAGCTTACCCGTACTCCAATTTTTTTATTCATTATTAAACCTACTCCTGCATAACCCCTATTTGATTTTGTATTTATAACCCTGTATTCACCTGACCAAATGTCCTGTTCCTCCTGCCACCGAACTTCACTAATTCCCACTATATCTAACTTTAAGCTATCCATTTTCCTTTTTAAATTTTCTAACCTACCTGCCCCATTAAGGGATCTGACATTCCACGCGCCGATCCGTAGAATGCCAGTTTTCTTTCTCCTGATAACGACGTCCTCTTGAGTAGTCCCCGCCCGGAGATCCGAGTGGGGGACTATTTTACCTGCGGAATATTTTACCCAAGAGGACGCCATCATCATTAACCATACAGTAAAGCAGCATGCCATGGGGAAAAATTACGGCTGTAGTTTCCCCTTGCTTTCAACCGTTCGCAGTACCAGTACAGCGAAGCTGTTTTGGTTAGTGTTACAAGGCCACATCAGTCAATCATCCAGACTGTTGCCCCTGCGACTACTGAAAAGGCTGCTGCCCCTCTTCAGGAACCACACGTTTGTCTGGCCTCTCAACAGATACCCCTCCGTTGTGGTTGCACCTACGGTACGTCTATCTGTATCGCTGAGGCACGCAAGCACCCCACCAACGGCAAGGTCCATGGTTCATGGGGGGGGGGGGGGGGGGGCGTTCTGTATACAAACCACAAAAAATAATGTCTTATGCAACTCGAAATTTGGTTTATGTGTATTCCTTATTCACCACAATTTAAAGATTACAAGATCTGTTTCAAGACTAGAGCGCACATCCACCAAAATGATGCGAGAGAGTGTCCTCTAGTAACTTTATTTTGTGTGTTGATACACGTGCAATATCACATGTCGTCGCGCACGTAAATATACCGCAGCTGAAGCTTCTTAGTAGCCGTGCAGTACTAACAAAAACTCTTATTCGTTTACACTTTAGTATTGTAAATGCTCCGCAGTCGACAGAACACAGTTAATTACAGTTTCAAGGATGACTTATTTGTTAAGTACCGTTAATACCCGCCATAAAAATTGTAAATGTCTTTTGTATTCAGAGTCAGTGTAATGGGTCACTCTAAGATCTATGAAACGTTGATAAAGTTATACACTGCGTGGCAGTAAAAGAGAAGAATCTAGAAGACAATGTCCAATGTCAATGCAAACGACCAGTGTAGCAATTCTCTGTGAGAAGTAGAATAACCACCAGAGTGCGTTTGTGCAATTCGTGATTAGTGCTGTTACCAGGCCTCTTAGGGAATATAAGAGCGCGAACAATGTCGGATGTTGTTTGGTCACTGTGAAGGACACGGAGACGTCCCGCACTTGTGTCACACAGCAGTTATCCGTATGTGATAGAATTCGAAATGGGATTCACTTGGGGTCTCCATTTGACCAGATGGTCGAGTTGTGCAATACCCAGATTTGAGGGACATTCGGTTCGAATGGTTCAAATGGCTCTGAGCACTATGCGACTTAACTTCTGAGGTCATCAGTCGCCTAGAACTAAGAACTAATTAAACCTAACTAACCTAAGGACATCACACACATCCATGTCCGAGGCAGGATTCGAACCTGCGACCGTAGCAGTCCCGCGGTTCCGGACTGCAGCGCCAGAACCGCTAGACCACCGCGGCCGGCGAAATGGAAGAGGATGTAGATGAAAATGAAATGGGAGATATGATACTGCGTGAAGAGTTTGACAGAGCACTGAACGACCTGAGTCGGAACAAGGCCCCCGGAGTAGATAATATTCCATTGGAACTACTGACGGTCTTGGGAGAGCCAGTCCTGTCAAAACTCTACCATCAGGTGAGCAAGATGTATGAAACAGGCGAAATACCCTCAGACTTCAAGAAGAATGTAATAATTCCAATCCCAAAGAAAGCAGGTGTTGACAGATGTAGCGGAGGGACATTCGGATGTGACTGTGGCTTGATATTGGGCTGAAATGGGAATGTGAGAGCAGGCACACTCGTCATAAAGATTTTTGTTGACCACATCTGACCACCGCAAGAGAGGGCACCGTATTGTGCGCCGCTCACATTGTACCCGGTTACATCATCAGGGGGAGACTAACAACCACTGGACTAGGGAATTACCGTCCAACGCGTAGGCTGCCGTTAACAGTACAGCACAAACGGCTGCGTCTGGAGTGGCGTTTTGACTGCGAAATGTGGTCTGCTGGTGCATGGTGCCGCGTTGTGTTCAGCGATGAATCGCGGCTCTGACCTATCCCTTAGTCGGCGAGTTTGATGACCTGGTCAGATGTCCCGGTCTTCCAATATTTCGGAAATCGACAGCCAAGCTAATCAACATTCTGGTGTGGTCAGCCATAGTACATCACTTCAGGTTACGGCTGGCGATAACTGAGCCAACTCTGACGGCACGGTGGTGCGTCACGCACACGCTGCTTCCTCACGTATTTCCTCTCATGCGACAGTATCGTGATCCCATTTCTGAGCGGGACAACGCTCGCCCATACGAGGAACGTTGACTACAAAATTTTTCTACTCTTTCCTTTTACTTCTTGTGCATGATCTCCTTCGAAATATTCGCCTCCAAAATCGATATACCGCTCACAAACCCGTTTCCACTTCCAGAAGCAGTCTTGGTACTCTTCTTGCTGGATCGCTCGAAGCGCCGTCTGCGAATTCTCTTTTAATTCTATTTTACCACTCTTTCATCCCTTAACGGGGGTTTAAAACCCTAAAAATAAAAAAAAAACGTCCGCAGGGACTAGGTCTGGAGAGTACGGAGCATGAGGCAGCACAATAATATCGTTGTTCGTACCATGGCCACGCAACAAACACGGAGGAATATGCGGGTGCGCTATTATGATGCAACACCCACGAATTGTATCGCCACATTTCAGGCCGTTTCCTTCTCACATTTTCTCGCAGGCGTCACAACACGTCCCGATAGTGCCATTGATTAATACTCGTACTTTGTCCCTGTGGTACGACTGCATGATGAAATAATCCTTCAAAGTCAAAGAAAACTCTCAGTATCACTTTGACATTTGACCTGACCTGTCGAGCATATTTTCTTCTTGGAGAACCTTTCCCGACCCACTGTGAAGATAGAACCCGACCGTACACCCATGTATCATCAGCAGTTATGATTCTCTTAAAGAACATCTCGATATCATTTGCACGATCCAGAAACTCTTCATAGATTGCGAGGCGAAGGTCATTCTAATCCTGACCCATGAGTCGTGGGACGAACTTGGCGACAACACGATGCATTCCTAGTTGCTGTGTCAGAATTTCATGACGTGATCCAACTGAAAAGTTACCTTTTTTTGCAACCTCTCGGACAGTCTGTTTCCAACAGGTAAGCGCAATTTCGTTGAAGTTCCTGACATGAGTGTCGATGGTAGACATCGGAGGGCTTCGTAAAAGACTATCATCCGTTCGCCGTGTTTAAACCGTGTGAACCATTCCTAACGCTGAGTACAGCTTAAGCTCTCATCGCCACAGGCTTCCTGCATCATTTGGCGTGTCTCTTTAGAGGTTTCTTGAGTTTCACACAAAATTTAATGCAGACGCGTTGCTCCCCTAACTCTGCCATCTGGATATTCGCAAAGTGTGCGACAGTGCTCTACTCAATACAGAACTGAACAATGACAAACAGATATTCAACAATGAAACTTCTGGCAGTTACATCTTAAACACAGATGTGTGCAGGGATGCCAACCGCATTTCGCTCGAACACACCATTGGTGCGAAATTGGGAACCTCGTACATGACACGTCTCTCTATGAACTGCCTGCCTGATGTTAAGGTATTCCTATCGCCAAAAAGGTCCCATATCTGTCCCCGAAAGATCACGTGTGTGATCAGCTCGGACGTCATCTCCGTCGGAGAATATAAAGGACCGCTGAAACAGTTGTGAGGCAGCTTCCCTCAGAAGAGCACAAGGCGGCTTTAACACACCCTTCCCCATCGAAGAAGTGCGTACGTCAGTCGCAGATAGGATGCAACGTCATACTGATAAGTGTGCCCGTGCTGCCAAGTTCTTTGAAAATTTGATTCGATTTCGTAAACTCTTGAATAACATCACATACACTCTCAACCGAAAAATAATTGGGAAAGTTGTTTTAAGGTCTTATGGGACCAAATTGCTGAGGTCGTCGGTCCCTAAGCTTACGCACTCCTTAATCTAACTGAAACTATATTACGCTAAGGACAACACACACACACCCATGCCCGAGGGAGGACTCGAACGTCCGACGGGGGGAAGCCGCGCGGGCCGTGACAAGGCGCTGCAGACCGCGTGGCTTACCTTTCGTTCTCCGCTTGTGGCTACTCCAGGTTTTTTGTCAGGCAGCGTAATTTATGAATCCACTATGTGGTGTCTCGTCTCCATCACAACATCTGATTCGCAATTTTTCTGACTGCATGTTGTTAATGACGTAAATGTTTGCAAATTCGCTCCATTTTAAGAAGAATATGATACGAAAAGAAAATTATTGTGTTTTGTACCTACCACTAGAAGTAGTAACATAGCTCTTGATACTGTTCGTTACTCAGAAATCTGACGATGTTACATAATCGGCATTCAACAGAAATCTGTCAATCGCTGGTACATGCGCTATCAGTATTACTTTAAATAACAGTTTTTAACATTTATATACCTTACGGTTATTTTCGGGCAATTGGAGTAACAACGAGGGTAAGTCAATTATTATCCGCAATTTAGTTATATTTTTGTTTATTTTGGTAGTACTGTCGTTTTACGTTGATGACGCATGCTTTTTATTTGTTTGTTATAACTTTGCAATTTTCAAGCTGCTAGGTTAGTTTCGTTATCGCTGCCGTGCTGTGAATCATGGCTGTTCCGCTGCCTATTTGCACCAAAGAAGAGCTACGTTCAGTGATCTTTTTTTGTGGTCGGAAGGCGTGTCAGGAGCCGAAATTCATCGAAGACTTCCGGTACATTACGGGAACAATGTTTTGCCATGACGGAGTGTTACGAATGGATTGAAAAATTCCGAAATCGTCGCACAAGTGTTACACACGATGTAGAAACCGGACGATCGTTTACCGCCACAAATGATGAAACCATTGAGAATTCACGTGAAATGATTCTCTTGGACAGACGATTAACTATTGACGAAGTGGCACATAGCCTGCAAATTAGTTACGGTTCTGACAACGAAATCATCCACAACAGACTTGGGTTTCATAAAATTTGTGCAAGATGGGTCCCAAAACAACTCCCACAGTTGCATAAGCAAACGCGCTTGGACATCTGCAAAAAACATTTGGATCGCTATGGTAACGGAGGGGACAACTTCTTAGACAGGATCATTACTGGTGACGAAACATGGATCCATAATTAAGAGCCAGAGAGTAAACGACAGAGTATGGAATGGAAACATCGAAATTCGCCGGGCAAGAAAAAGTTCAAGACCCAACCGTCCGCAGAAAAAGGGATGCTTACAGTTTTTTGGGACGCAAAAGGTCCAGTACTGGATCATTATGGGGAAAGAGGCACAACAATAACCAGTCTACATAACAGTGAGATGCTTGCTGCCAGGCTAAAGCCTGCAATTCGATGCAAACGCCGAGGATTGCTGTCAAAAGGTGTTTTGTTGTTGGGCGACAATGCCCATCCGCATACAGCTGCCCACGCTGCTGAGACGCTCCACAAACTCAAGTTTGAAGAACTGGATCACCCTCCATAATGTCCCGATCTTGCCCCTTCTGACTATCACTTGTTTGGTTCATTCAAGCAGGCATTAAGGGGCCGTAGATTAGCCTCGGACGAAGCAGTGAAAGAGGCGGTGCATTCCTGGCTCGCAGCTGAACCGAGAACCTTCTTTTGTGAGGGCATCAGGAAACTTGTACAACGATGGACCAAGTGCGTTGAAACTCAAGGAGACTTTGTCGAAAAATGATGTTCTTGTAAGTTACCTATTTGATTAGAATAAAATATTATAGCTACTTTGCGGATAATAATTGACTTACCCTCGTACTTTCATCCAGGACCTCTCACTTATTCAGTATATGTGATTCAAATTTCCTCAATAGGCACAACTAAAAGAGTCTTATTTGTAGACACATCATATAGTGAGTATAATTCAAAGGCTAGTAAGTATTCTCACATACCCTTAATATGAGATCATTTTCACCAAAGGTATACAGTTTTATGTCACGTATTACAACAAAAACTTAAAGTACTTCAAATGTACTTCATTTCAGTTCAAGCGTGGCCAAGATGAGACTGGATCCACTCATGTTATAAAAAAGCATATTTGTTTAGTTGCTTGTGTGTATATATGTGTATATGTCCCACATCTCATTCTAACCCACTGGACCGATTTCAGCGGAACGTGGTACACATGTCACTTACTGTTCGGGAAGAATCACTGTGCGGGACTACCACCTATACATCGTGCAGGCGGCAAAGTACTCAGTGATAGTGACAACTTTTGTATCACTTGAAATGGCTTCTCTTCAGATTCATAGAATCAGTCTGGAAAGATCCAATTCGTGCCGCGCAAATGAATTACCACGTATTTGATAGCAATGTCGCTATTAATACGCAGGGAGAGGGTAAACTAACAGCAGAACTGAAAATAAATGTTTATAGAAACCCTGAAGCAACGCCACTGCCTCTGAAACTATTTGTTTGGCGACCAAGTGGACGACCTGTTGTCGAACCAGGTCCCTGGCGTAGCGCCCCCAGCCTTCCGCTGGGCAATCTACGGACTATAGTTCCCGGAATCAATGACGTACGACCGCTGACTCGACGTAAACCGCCAGTATGTGGTATCTTTGAAACAAACGCCGCGTCGATACTTGAACCCATACATTCTCAAAATGACTGCAGAGGTTGTTTCTACGCTCCCACGATAAAGCAACTGTACTCGTTCCAGCGCCGGTCAATAATAGCTGACGTAAATTTTACTGAACGTGGCCTCTATTCTGGCGGTAGATTTAAAAACTGTGTAACGTGAATACATATTTTCAATAAAGAATGGTCATCACGATGACCGTAAAGCATTTTTCTCTTTCTTTCCGTCACATTCGTATAATAATGTAGTTTCACGTTGCGGACCCCTTAGGCTCATATTCATTAACCTCAACCATTCATTTACATATTCAGCGGAAAATTTAAGAACATTCGCTGTCTAGAAACAACAGAAAATCGAATCAAATAACCAGATTTCATGTGAATGCATGTTCTGTTTCAGTTTTTCGCTGAAGCAAAAATTTATGTTGAAGCACTGTTTTATCTACGGAATTTATTACACTGATTCTTCAGAGAGTACTTGGATGTTATCAAATGTCTAAACAAGAAAATCAAGTAGTGAAAATATACTGATGGAAAAAAAAATCACGACACATAGATGGTGGTGAGTGACATAAACAAAAGTTATCAGGGGTATTTCTACGTATCAAAGACGATTTCTTTCTAAATTTCGTGCCAGTCGCTTAAGAGTGGAACTAGTAGAGCCACAATGAGGATGAAAATCAGATTTGCTTTAAATACACCTTGCAACGGTCGTGAGCGTTAGTTACCTTTGGGATTGGAGTTAGTGAGCTGAAGTTAACAAGAATGCTTTTAAGACGACAAAGAGGCCACTATCTACACCTCACTGAGTTTGGTCATGTAATAGGACTACGAGAAGGTGGATGCTCCTAGTGTGATACTGCAGAAAGACTTGTCAGAAATGTAGCGACTGTACGTGATTGCTTGCGGTCACGAGAATGAACGGTAGCAAATGACTGGGCTCCTGACGACCAAGTGGCATTACCGAGAGGGAAGAGCATCGTGTTCAGCGTATGGTTGTGACGCATCGTATTGTACCTGCAGCAGCAATCTGAGCAGCAGCTGGCACCACAGTGACACAGCACACTGTTGCAAATCGGTTACTTCAAGGGGAACTCCGAAGCACACGCCCTGTAATGTACATTCCACTGACTCCAAACCACTGCCATTAGCGACTTCAGTGATCCCAGAATGAGATTTCCACTGTGCAGCGGAGTGTACGCTGACATGAAACTTCCTGGCAGATTAAAACTGTGTGCAGGACCGAGACTCGAACTCGGAACCTTTACCTTCGCGGGAGAGTGCTCTACCGACTGAGCTACCCAAGCACGATTCGCGCCCGGTCCTCACAGCTTTACTTCTACCAGTACCTTCTCCCAAGGTCCCGAGTTCGAGTCTCGGTCCAGCACGCAGTTTTAATCTAATCTGCCAGGAAGTGACTCCAGTGTTGTTAAGCGAGACCTCATTGGAGAACCGGGTGGTGGTCTTATGTGTTCTCTGATGAAAGATGACTCGGTGCCAGTGATGGCCGTGCGTTGGTTAGGAAGAGGCCTTCTGAGGGACTGCAAGCAACGTGTCTTCGTGCTAGACACACTGAACATACAACTGGAGTTATGGTCTGAGGTGTGATTTGGTATGACGGCAGGAACACTCTTTCGATTATCCCATGGACCCTGACTGGAAATTTGTACGTCAGTCTCGTGATTCGACATGCTGTGCTGCCGTCCATGAACAGCGTTCCAAGTGGTGTTTCCAACTGGATAACACTCAAACACGTACAGTTCTTGTAACTCAACATGCTTTACAGAGTGTCGACATGTTGCCTTGGGCTGCTGTATCACCAAATCTGTCTCCAGTCGAGCACGAGTACGACGTCATCGGACGAAAATGCTAACGTCAACCTGAACCAGCATTAACCGTCCCTGTACTGACCGACCAAGTACAACAGGCGTGGTAGCCCATCACACAAACCGACATCCAGCACCTGTAGAACACAATACATGCACGTTTGCATGCTTGGAATCAAGATTCTAGCGGTTACGCTGATAATTAATGCACCAGCATTTCACATCTGCAATAGCTTACCCTGTGCATACATTAACCTGTGCTCTTGTCATGTTAATTCCGTGAATATGTTACCAAGGCAAATGTATTCCACAAATTTCATTACATGACATTAATAATTTTTTGGTGTTGCAATTTCTTTTCCCTCAGTGTATACACTCCTGGAAATGGAAAAAAGAACAAATTGACACCGGTGTGTCAGACCCACCATACTTGCTCCGGACACTGCGAGAGGGCTGTACAAGCAATGATCACACGCACGGCACAGCGGACACACCAGGAACCGCGGTGTTGGCCGTCGAATGGCGCTAGCTGCGCAGCATTTGTGCACCGCCGCCGCCAGTGTCAGCCAGTTTGCCGTGGCATACGGAGCTCCATCGCAGTCTTTAACACTGGTAGCATGCCGCGACAGCTTGGACGTGAACCGTATGTGCAGTTGACGGAATTGAGCGAGGGCGTATAGTGGGCATGCGGGAGGCCGGGTGGACGTACCGCCGAATTGCTCAACACGTGGGGCGTGAGGTCTCCACAGTACATCGATGTTGTCGCCAGTGGTCGGCGGAAGGTGCACGTGCCCGTCGACCTGGGACCGGACCGCAGCGACGCACGGATGCACGCCAAGACCATAGGATCCTACGCAGTGCCGTAGGGGACCGCACCGCCACTTCCCAGCAAATTAGGGACACTGTTGCTCCTGGGGTATCGGCGAGGACCATTCGCAACCGTCTCCATGAAGCTGGGCTACGGTCCCGCACACCGTTAGGCCGTCTTCCGCTCACGCCCCAACATCGTGCAGCCCGCCTCCAGTGGTGTCGCGACAGGCGTGAATGGAGGGACGAATGGAGACGTGTCGTCTTCAGCGGTGAGAGTCGCTTCTGCCTTGGTGCCAATGATGGTCGTATGCGTGTTTGGCGCCGTGCAGGTGAGCGCCACAATCAGGACTGCATACGACCGAGGCACACAGGGCCAACACCCGGCATCATGGTGTGGGGAGCGATCTCCTACACTGGCCGTACACCACTGGTGATCGTCGAGGGGACACTGAATAGTGCACGGTACATCCAAACCGTCATCGAACCCATCGTTCTACCATTCCTAGACCGGCAAGGGAACTTGCTGTTCCAACAGGACAATGCACGTCCGCATGTATCCCGTGCCACCCAACGTGCTCTAGAAGGTGTAAGTCAACTACCATGGCCAGCAAGATCTCCGGATCTGTCCCCCATTGAGCATGTTTGGGACTGGATGAAGCGTCGTCTCACGCGGTCTGCACGACCAGCACGAACGCTGGTCCAACTGAGGCGCCAGGTGGAAATGACATGGCAAGCCGTTCCACAGGACTACATCCAGCATCTCTACGATCGTCTCCATGGGAGAATAGCAGCCTGCATTGCTGCGAAAGGTGGATATACACTGTACTAGTGCCGATATTGTGCATGCTCTGTTGCCTGTGTCTATGTGCCTGTGGTTCTGTCAGTGTGATCATGTGATGTATCTGACCCCAGGAATGTGTCAATAAAGTTTCCCCTTCCTGGGACAATGAATTCACGGTGTTCTTATTTCAATTTCCAGGAGTGTATTTTCATCAGTGTTTTGCTGTTGAAAAGACTGGAAAAACTTTTTATACTATGTTACATAGACGATTCAATTTCACAATAGTTTTGTCGTATCCTAGGCAGCAATATAGTGTCGTGGTGACTTGTTTGCTCTTGTATTGTGTGTCTACATTTTTAGCTAGTCAGACCCCAACGCTGTAACAACCCATTCTCTGTAAGGTAAAGGATGAGGGCAGCAAGTCTAAATCAAATAATGTTTGTAGTTGTGCTTCATTTACGTCCTCTACATCTACATCGTCTACATCTACATCTACATCCACACTCTTCAAACCACTGTGAAGTGCATGGCAGAGTGTACCACCTGTCGTACCAATTAAAAGGGCCATCTCTCGTGCACTACGTTTGGAGCGCGGTAAGAATGAGAGTGTAAAGGCCTCTGTGTGTGCTGCAATTTGTCTGATCTTATCTTCACTGCAGGCAGGCACAAACCAATTTAAATCAAATTTTCATCAGTTTTAATTGAGAAGATGTTGAAAGTTTTAGCGGTATACAACATGCTATAAGTAATTGACCGTGTTTAGATGGATGTTGTCATGGCGGAATGTTCGTTTAAGTGAGGTGCTCAAACGGATGGTAATTTTACTGAATCCACAACTTAATCCAACTGCTTCATGACCTGTGGACAAGGCTTAAGGTAGCTGGTGTCACGGAGCGATAAGATTCCTTGATGAACTGTTTGAAGTCATGTTCCGTTAGATTCTAGAATGTATCTGGACGCTGCCGTATACAAGGCAGGTCAGAATGAGCAAACGATGTTCGGTCTCCCACGGATATTGACGTGGAATAAACGTGGCATATTCATCCGACGATAGTACTGATATATTTCTGAAGCTGATCCTGATGTTGATTCTTGCTTATCCATACAGTAAAATGACCTCTTGTGGATCACCTAACGCAAATGAACGTTACGCAACCAGAATATCCATCTGAACAACGCCAGTTATGTATAGCGAGTTGCATCCCGCCCTCAAACTTTGAATTTTTGCAGTTCTTCAAATGAAATTGGTGTAAATTTGATTTTAATTGGCTTGTACACAGCTGTTTTAAATGCGAGGGGCAATAGGTAAGTAAGGCCCGACCTAGCGCAAAATGGAAACCACAGTGAAGATCGGTTCAAGGTTTGCACAGATGTGTTGGGCAGTGCCTCTAACACGCTCGTCAATCGGTCACGTCGCTCTGTGCCATTGTGAAGCTACAGTGAGTGTGTAAAAGGATGCCTAGAAAGTAGTGTCTCCAGCTAAGTACGAGGGCCTAGTGAGAGATTTCACTTCATGTCATACATCCCATGTAACATAACTGTCATGGATTCCCTTTTTCATGGCGATTCTCGGCCGCGATCTGTAGAGTCAATGAAGACGCTCCTGTGGCTTTGTCGGTGTGAAGTGTTCGATCACCCACAATACAACTCCGTAACTAACTCCCTGTGAGTTTTATTCTCTGCTAACATGAACCGATGGCTACGAGGATAACATTTTAGCTCAGATAACGACTACTAGACCAGCGTAGAGAATTGGTGGAAAGCACAGGCCGCTGCCTTCTCTGATGCGGATGTTGGAAAGTTGGTACAACGCTACGACATTTTCTCATTTAAAGCGGTGACTATGTGGAGAAGTAGCTGCAAGGTGTAGCTAACTGTTGCAAAGATATTTTCCATTTTCACAGTGGTATTCATTTCGCGAGAGATCGGACCTTACTTTCCGAACAGCCCTTCTATATCAGCTACATGAGGCAAAAAAGTCTTATTTAAAAGATTATAACTCGTTGCCTTAACTATGTGGAAGATAAAGAAGTAAACTGTGTTCATAACTCCTTAGGAAGAGCATCATTTCCTACATTGACCTAAGTAAATAGATATTTCTTTCACTTATTGTTTGTGAGTTACAGAGAACACCACTTTATGTGAAACACCATCTATTAGGCACCCTGGGGCTAGCGGCCGCCAAGGTCATCGAAAGTGTGTATTATTATCTCTTATTTTTACTTTACATCGTCTCCTTTAGTTGTGACAAGTTATCATTTCATATAGAGAAGGTAAGTGACACATATGCCCACCTCAGGATGCAGTCTCTGAATCACGTCCCGGAATATTGTTCACTAGTATATAGCAGTGTCGCGTTTTTCATGTAAGGGCAATGGCGCTAAGGTTGTCTGTCATTCTCTCCTGTGATCGGTCGTATTGACTTGTGGTGACTATAGACAGCGATACTGACCCATTTTATATATTTAATCCTTTATTTTCCGGGCTGACACTCTTAGTAGGTAACTGATAAATAGCTAATGATGATGATGATGATGATGTTGATTATGGTGATGATGGTGATGATGATGATGTGCTTAGGATGGACAACAGCGTGGTCTTTAGCTCCCACCAATAATTCGGAAAAAATTTTTGGCGATTTGATTGGAGACCTATCGAATGCTCCTGACAATTTCTTTCTTTTACAGTTGTACCACAGTTCAGGTCCTGCAGTGGTAAGCGGGGCTAAGCCGTCCAGTCATCCCCTGTAGAATGCCACATTGTTGTTGCTGATGACAACTTCCCTGTCATTGGCCCTCGCCTAGAGACCCGAATGGCAACTATTTTCCGTCCGCGATATTTTGACAAAGAGCATGCAACTGTCCTGAAGCGTATTTTAGGGTCCTAGGTTTTCAGGATATACAGGTTGTTTGTTGTAACCTCAGGAAAATAAATGTGTCAAAAACGACGCGTCGTAAGGAAAAACGTTCTTTATGAAAAGTTAATGTCACTAAAGAGGACATGAGTCTGCGCTACAACAGATCACCTTGTAAACACCACTCCGGCGTGGAGTGGGCCAGCTTTGAATTTTAAAATGGAAACGCAATATTTTTGTTCCGGATTCCACGTAGCGAACAGTGTTCCTGCATCAAAACTGAATCCCGACGTGAAAAGAACACAACAGATTTTTATAAAGCATTGAGAGAGTTGCTTCAGAATAGCACAGTGCTTTCATGGCACAGAGCGAAGGTGATCTGCTCGTTTCCGTGAAAACGTTTTGATACACTTGTTGAAGCTTCCAATGAGGTGACCCTAGTAATCAGACGAAAGATAAACAACGAATATGGAATACAGAAGGTGCCAAAACGTTGGGAAGCTGCCATTACCTTGCACAGAGATTACATTGAAGACATGTAGAGGTATAATGTACGTAAAATGAAAGATTTTCTTCAGTTCTATCCTACAGAGGGCAGAAATTTGGAAATGACCCTTGTAAATGTAAACCTTGGTGTTATAACGGTCGATATTTATGTTAAAAATTTACTTTAATGTTATAAATTTGATAGAACAGTGCAGTATGTTTACGGTAGCCTTTTCAATATCTGGTTAGAAACTATGTGTTGTGTGATCCAAGAACAACGATGGGTATGCAATAGTTTTCTGTTCCCATCGGGTTGTTTGATATCGGTCACCCAACGCCTCTAACCGTTGGTGTGCTTGATTACGGTCATGTCCTTGCCTCTCTCCATTGGGGTGCTTGAATTTGGTCGGTATTCATGGCAGGTGCTATTGTCACTATCACTTCATGGACATTTATCTCATTACAATGGTTGCGGTTTGTATTATGCCAGTATCCACACCTGTAAGTAGTGCAGCAAGGGTGTGCCACCCCACTGACATCTTCCAAGGTGGCGGCTTTTGGCAGGAAAGTGCCATGTCCCCTTGACGGGAATTTCGAAATTGGAGGGAAATTTGCTCTAAGAGCTTAATCCTGTAGCTGAGGTGAGTTAGTATGGTGTTGCCGCCATTAGAAGCTGCTCATGATGTCATTCAGTTCGAATACAGTTTGTTTAAATTTGTATAAATTTCCTGAAATTTGTTTAAATTTATTGTCTACAGAAATGTAAGGACTATGGTATGAAGATTAGCATCTCCAAAACGAAAGTAATGTCAGTGGGAAAGAAATATAAACGGATTGAGTGCCAAATAGGAGGAACAAAGTTAGAACAGGTGGACGGTTTCAAGTACTTAGGATGCATATTCTCACAGGATGGCAACATAGTGAAAGAACTGGAAGCGAGGTGTAGCAAAGCTAATGCAGTGAGCGCTCAGCTACGATCTACTCTCTTCTGCAAGAAGGAAGTCAGTATCAAGACTAAGTTATCTGTGCACCGTTCAATCTTTCGACCAACTTTGTTGTATGGGAGCGAAAGCTGGGTGGATTCAGGCTACCTTATCAACAAGGTTGAGGTTACGGATATGAAAGTAGCTAGGATGATTGCAGGTACTAGTAGATGGGAACAATGGCAGGAGGGTGTCCACAATGAGGAAATCAAAGAAAAACTGGGAATGAACTCTATAGATGTAGCAGTCAGGGCGAACAGGCTTAGATGGTGGGGTCATGTTACACGCATGGGAGAAGCAAGGTTACCCAAGAGACTCATGGATTCAGCAGTAGAGGGTAGGAGGAGTCGGGGCAGACCGAGGAGAAGGTACCTGGATTCGGTTAAGAATGATTTTGAAGTAATAGGCTTAACATCAGAAGAGGCACCAAAGTTAGCACTGAATATGGGATCATGGATGAACTGTATAAGGGGGGCTATGCTCCAGACTGAACGCTGAAAGGCATAATCAGTCTTAAATGATGACGATGATGATGATGATGATGATGATATTGTCTACCTACATCATTATGGGCTTAGTTTGGTGTTACCATCACAAGTGATTGAGATATCAGTGTTTGCTTAGCTATCAGTGTGGAAGGAGCATGCGGAAATGCCAGAAATAGCTGTATTACATGCACTCACTCAGCCGAGGAGTGCATTCTCAGCTGTGCATGAAGAATGGAAGCGAGCATTAATGCTTGAAAATATGAAGAAGAAGAAGAATACAGTCCTACAAATAAATACTTTACATAACACAACGCATGGAAACATCTCTCTCAGATCCCACCCCACAAGAGAAAACTGCCTCCAGTCCAATAGACCGAAGACCTAACTGACTTAGTTTGCGAGTTCACCCAACTCACTCGCACTGCGTTTGTCTCTGCCCGACCCGTCTCAGCCACCCAGGCAACCGAGCTCGTTGATACCTGTTAAGAAGAACAACAAAGGTCTAGCCCGCTTTCAGGCCAGCGAGTGCCAGTGGGCTGCTATCTCTAAGAACACCCTCCTGCTCTCAGGCCTGCTGCTGCCGGCTGGAAACAAACAGCTAGGCGTCTGGGCACGCTGCTACCTGCAGAAGTCTCAGAATGCTTTCATAACAGCGACAACAAAGGCATCGCGAGCTCTTTAAAAGGTTTAGATATTTATCTGTCCCAAAACAGGAACCACGTAAACAAAGGCAATTCACTGCTAGGGGACACACGCAGGTGTTCTTAACAGCGATGAACAAAGAGCTCCTTCAAAGCTCTTCAGTCACTTCGCTTCATAACATCGAGAAGACTTTTCCGGACTTATTGAAGCATTGAAAGACTATGAAATGCTTCTGTTAAACACATTATATATTTAACACCAGGTCGAAAGAGTTCCAAACATATAACACATCAGTACAAAAATTATAACTATGAATTTCAAGAAAAAATTTTCCATCATCCTACTACATGCGTGGCAAAACGAGAGAATAATAATTTACAGTGGGTAGCACACTGTATCTTTCCATGTAGTGTTCATCGCTTTATTATTATCTTGAATGTAGCATTCTACCTCTGAAATAAGATGATATTCACTTTTCCAGACTTAAGACAATCAAAGATATCTATTAAACATGTAAGATATTTAATTTCAGCTCTTAAGAGTTCCAAACGTATAACACTCTACTAAAACGTGCTCTAATTTAGTTATAACTATACATGTCGAGAAATTCTACGTAAAAATTTTCCGGCATCATGGCAGAATGATTTACTAAACTTTCAGTGTTCATATAAGCCTTCGCTTCCACCAATACCGCTACTTGAAATTTCACCTTTTCCTCTGTAAACCTTTCCTGAATACTAAAACTCTCCGATTTATCGTCTGACGACTTTCTAAATCATTTGCTTCAGCGTTTACGGAGCTAAGCTAAATGTAACAAACGCTAGTGTTAATACCAGCGAGGTATAATTTCTCGTGTATAACATTCACTGTCGAAAATCACTAATCTCGCTGACTTTGAGCGAGATACAATAAAATATCCCCTTCCTTCATCCAGAATATTACTTAAGTATTCAGAGGTCTAATTGAATTCTCTGCAGCTGAAATATCTGCTGAATGCACTGAGCTCGTAATACACATAATGACTCGAGATGCAGAGGCTGAATTCAATATCATCCACCGTGTATTCCAAATAGCATCTTTACTCGAAGTATGAATTCTATCGCTGTAAATTCATAAATTATCAGAGACTCAGGTCTCTTCGAGGTTTTGGACTCACATGGCTAGTTCAGCTTCCAGTCGCCAGTGGTGCTAGTGGGCTCGCCCTAATGCCCATTGTTTGGCGTCTCGGTAACATGGGAGGATGCTCAGCATTTTATTTGAACCCCAGCATCCATGTGCCACCATCATTCCGATACAGCCAACGAGTCCTTCTTGTCTGCATTTCGCAATTATCATGAAGAGATGTTCAGACAACTGCAGCGGTGAGGGGAAACGCACTCGTCTGAACAAAGTCCCATGTAAATTATTACTTTCGTATGAGTGTTATTTAGTATGTGAAACCCTATTTACAATATAGAACTCCTCTTTTCACTTGTGAAATTGAATTTGTTTTCTTCATCATTTCAGCATTCATCGCTGAGATTCCGGACACGCTGTATGATGCACTGGGAAGGAGGAACTCGACCCCATCAGCTCAAAAGCTTGTGTATGAAATTTGTATAGTGTTTTTGTAATATCGCAAGTGTGCGATAATACTGTAATATAACGTATACTTCGCCGGCCGCGGTGGTCTAGTGGTTCTAGGCGCGCAGTCCGGAACCGCGGGACTGCTACGGTCGCAGGTTCGAATCCTGCCTCGGGCATGGATGTGTGTGATGTCCTTAGGTTAGTTAGGTTTAAGTAGTTCTAAGTTCTAGGGGACTGATGACCACAGAAGTTATGTCCCATAGTGCTCAGAGCCATTTGAACCATAACGTATACTTCATTGTTGTTGTAGTAGATTAATTGGGTGTGGTCGAGCCCTCTAGTTTAAACCATGGTCTTCTTCTTCGCCAGGGGGACGAGCCATCGGTACTGCATAAGATTCGATTCCATCGATATGTAAATACATTTTTTTCTGCACATACATTTTCCTAATTGTAATTTTTTTGCTGCAAGTGATTCGGACCAGCTCAATGATTTAAATATGCAATTTCAGCTCAATGCATTTATCCGGGCATAGTTTAAAGTGGATGGGGTTGATCCCAAAATTCATGATGAAGGGCTGGCTGCTATGACTGAGCCATGGTCTGGGAACGAACAAGGTGACTATTATCATAGATGTCATATTCTTCCTATCATTCATACTTCCATATCTATCTATTTATAATTATTTAAACATGCGCTATAACGCAATGGTTATTTTCTTTTGACAGAGGTGAAGCCTCTGATGGTCTTAACACATATCAGGACACAATGTACTGTCATTAGAACGCCAGTATAACGAGTCAGATCGTGCATCACACCCATCACCACGAAGCTATTTGCCGAGGTTCAACCCACCAGGAGCTGCACATCATGGAGTCAGCCATTGCTAGGCCCCCTCCTTCTTCCGCTCCATCCTTGGTCTCCGTGGAGGTGGTGGGCAGCAGCACCAGACGACTGCCAATGCCTGAGCAGTTGGTGGTGGTGGACTGGTGAATCTGGGGGTGAGTCCGCAGCCTCAGGCCAACATTACCCACTACACCCTGCTCGCAGCTAAGACTGGCTGCTCCCAGTGGCCTCACACTACCGCCTCACCCCTGGCTCCGCTCACTCACCACCAACACCAGGTATAGCAGACTGCATCGCCAGGTCAAACTCGTATTAGTAGTATTAGTAGTAGTAGTAGTAATAATGATAGTGAACCTATGGCTATTGGCAGTTCCATCTCTTGACCTTTTAGTCAAGGATATCAGGTCAGTGATACCATACTGCAGTTTAGAGAACTTGGTGATTGCAGACGCTTTTGAGGAGCGAATCTCGTTCACTGGGATTGAGAACCCGGCAGGAAGGTCTTGTGACCCAATCGGTTTTCTAAGGGCGTGCCTCCTTGTCGTGTAAACGGAGCTCCTCAAGGTAGTCAATGATCCGTGGTATCCTGCCATTAAATGCTGTGCAGTGCTTTCATTTGAATTATCGCAACCCCCCTAAGTTGAGTCTGGTGTTGAAGAGGCCATTCTTCACTATCTTTAGGGAATGGCGTGATAACGCAGAGCACATCAATCGCCGAGTGGTTTCGTTAATCCACCTTGAGTGCTATACTGGGCCGTTTTTTCGAGATGGAAGTCAGAGGGTCATCTAAAGCACTCAGCTGAATACTACACCTGGACATCCACACACATGTCTACGATCTGGTAAATGGAGGGTCTAGCTATACCAAGCTCCCTAAAGATATAGCTAGTAAGCAGGCATCATTAATGTCGAAAATAGAAACGATCATGCTTGTTTTGCGTGGTCAGTCCTGGCTTGCGAAAGAAAGTACAATTACAGAGATCATCCTGAGAGTTCAATTACATACAATGTAGGTGATAATATTTGTGGGTGTTATAAATTTGATGGTTTTGAGTTCCCCATCAAGATACAGGACATAGTTATATTTGAGGCTCAGAATACTGGTATATTGTTTCATCTTTATGGCCCACGGAAGAAAAGCAAGTCAGATGAGCAGGACAAGCATACTGTCGTTGGGCCCCTCCATTTCTCAAAATTTGCTGGTGAGCATGAGCTGCTCTTCTCTGAAGGTGATAATTATCACTATGTTTGGATGAAAGACATGTCCAGACTCCTTTACAGCCAGTTGTAGAAAAAGAATGATAAAAAGTACACTCCTGGAAATTGAAATAAGAACACCGTGAATTCATTGTCCCAGGAAGGGGAAACTTTATTGACACATTCCTGGGGTCAGATACATCACATGATCACACTGACAGAACCACAGGCACATAGACACAGGCAACAGAGCATGCACAATGTCGGCACTAGTACAGTGTATATCCACCTTTCGCAGCAATGCAGGCTGCTATTCTCCCATGGAGACGATCGTAGAGATGCTGGATGTAGTCCTGTGGAACGGCTTGCCATGCCATTTCCACCTGGCGCCTCAGTTGGACCAGCGTTCGTGCTGGACGTGCAGACCGCGTGAGACGACGCTTCATCCAGTCCCAAACATGCTCAATGGGGGACAGATCCGGAGATCTTGCTGGCCAGGGTAGTTGACTTACACCTTCTAGAGCACGTTGGGTGGCACGGGATACATGCGGACGTGCATTGTCCTGTTGGAACAGCAAGTTCCCTTGCCGGTCTAGGAATGGTAGAACGATGGGTTCGATGACGGTTTGGATGTACCGTGCACTATTCAGTATCCCCTCGACGATCACCAGTAGTGTACGGCCAGTGTAGGAGATCGCTCCCCACACCATGAAGCCGGGTGTTGGCCCTGTGTGCCTCGGTCGTATGCAGTCCTGATTGTGGCGCTCACCTGCACGGCGCCAAACACGCATACGACCATCATTGGCACCAAGGCAGAAGCGACTCTCATCGCTGAAGACGACACGTCTCCATTCGTCCCTCCATTCACGCCTGTCGCGACACCACTGGAGGCGGGCTGCACGATGTTGGGGCGTGAGCGGAAGACGGCCTAACGGTGTGCGGGACCGTAGCTCAGCTTCATGGAGACGGTTGCGAATGGTCCTCGCCGATACCCCAGGAGCAACAGTGTCCCTAATGTGCTGGGAAGTGGCGGTGCGGTCCCCTACGGCACTGCGTAGGATCCTACGGTCTCGGCGTGCATCCGTGCGTCGCTGCGGTCCGGTCCCAGGTCGACGGGCACGTGCACCTTCCGCCGACCACTGGCGACAACATCGATGTACTGTGGAGACCTCACGCCCCACGTGTTGAGCAATTCGGCGGTACGTCCACCCGACCTCCCGCATGCCCACTATACGCCCTCGCTCAAAGTCCGTCAACTGCACATACGGTTCACGTCCACGCTGTCGCGGCATGCTACCAGTGTTAAAGACTGCGATGGAGCTCCGTATGCCACGGCAAACTGGCTGACACTGACGGCGGCGGTGCACAATTGCTGCGCAGCTAGCGCCATTCGACGGCCAACACCGCGGTTCCTGGTGTGTCCGCTGTGCCGTGCGTGTGATCATTGCTTGTACAGCCCTCTCGCAGTGTCCGGAGCAAGTATGGTGGGTCTGACACACCGGTGTCAATGTGTTCTTTTTTCCATTTCCAGGAGTGTAGTTCCTCGAGGAGGCTCCACGCCAAAACAGATAACAATGCTGGGGGTACGTGGAGGTACATTATTCATTATCATAACGTCCACCAGTGTCCCAGATTGGGTATGGAGCTGGTTAGAATAACATGGGCTATCTCCTTCATGCTGTCCACGAGACAGAGAGCGTCCATGACATGTGACTTTGAAAAAGATTCTTATAAATTAATGAATAATTGAATTTTCTGTAAAATAATGGAAAATTTGAGGGAATGATGTGAAATTTTTATTAGAACCGAATGGGATCGGCGTTTTGGCCCAAGGAAATCCATTGTCAGGCCAAATTTTAAGTGGGTCACCATATTCAATAAGAACTTTGTTACTGTGGAAATGGCGAAATCTGCAGTAGAGCTTACAAAATCTATTTATGTGGGTATGTGCATAATAGACCTATCCAAACTACGCATGTAGCACTTTCATTAAGAATTTGCGAAAACTCATTTTACAGATCCTAAATTACTTTATATGGATACAGATAGCTTCATCTATTGGGTGAAGAACTGAGATCCATATGAAGTTATGCCATGGTAATGAATTCGACATTTACTCAAATACGGCTGATAATACTTATGGTATTATTTCACAGAACAAGAAGGTTATCGGTCTTATGCAGGAAGAGGTGAATGGATTGCCGATTGTGGAGTTTGTAGTTCTACTCGTGTCGTATAGCTCGGAGAGTCCTCTCTATCGAAGACTATTTGCGGTGTCTGTGCAGTGGTGTTCGAGGTGCTGCACTGCACCACTGTATATGGTACGGCAGACCAGTATTCAATTGAGGACACAAGATGTACACTGTGCTGCAGTCTAAAATCGGTCTGTCGCCTCATGATGATAAAAGGGTCATTTGTGATGTGTGTGTGTGTGTGTGTGTGTGTGTGTGTGTGTCGTGAAATTGTTTTTGTGTTCTATATACACGTGTATATACATACATAGAGAGGCAGGATGTGTGGAAAAGAAACAATAAAAAGAACTAAATTTATATTTATATATGCACATCATGTGTTATATATTAATTTTTTTGTTAATAGGCAATGTATGGGACTACGCCCCATGTGTATGTTGTAAATAGTTTTTCACATGCCCCTATCGAACCAAGTCAGAATAGTTTTTAAGTGTACATATGTAGCTCACAGTCCTTCAGAATTATTATTCTAAAAATCTTTGCTATTGTGGACTGTTGAAATTATATTCTAAGCATGCATAACCCATGTGAATTATTGTAAAATCTATGCTACTGGTGCTGTGGAATTTATTTATAGTAGTAAAGAAACTATCTCCACATTAGTTTTTGGCATGGATTTATAAAAAAAAAATCCTACTAGAGTTACTGTTGTAGTGTGTAAGTTGAAAGTATTTCTGCATTGGAAAAGCAGAGATAATTTGTACCTCAAGAATGTTGTATTATACCTCAAAAACTACATTGTACCTAAAGACCTATATTGTATTTGTGTCAACTGAGTAAACAATAAAACAATGAGTCAAAATAAGTCTTTGTTGTTGCTATTTACAAAACTCCTATCCTCTATTGTATTATGTATATAAAGGCTGTGCATGTCTCAAATGACATTAGTTTTGCTGAAGATGAGTGCTATTTAGGAGGTGAAGCTTAAGATGGAAGATAACAAAATATATTTAATGATTGCATGAGATTTCTCTTATCATGCTGAACATATAGATTTTTGGGACCAGGCAGCGCGTGATCGTGTCTGCTTCCAAAGACATGTAGCAAACATGGCTGAAATTATATCTCCTCTGCTTGAACAAAGCCACAGACAAAGGATCTGGACAAAGCTACATGCTAGCTAAGTAGGAGCTAGATAGAAAGAAAAACACAGAATGTGAGTTAGAAAATTCATTTATTTTCATTAATCCAATTTAAAACTAATTTTACATTTTCATAAGCAGACACAACACTGTTCTCTTCTTCTTGAGCTTATGGATGGCAGGGCACCTGCAGGATTCCAGGTATTGAATAGATGGAAACTTGAAGATTCGCTGCATCCATGCGATCTTATCCTTGTCCTTGATGTAGATAATGGTCTCAGGATAAACGAATATTCGAAGTGACGTCATCGTTTCTTTATAAGTTATACCAGGATCGTCCCAGGGGAGTCTACGAAAGAAACGTGTTAGCCACTTTACACTTCTTCTTGTTTTAACGCAGTTCACATCCTTGAAAGATTTCGGTCATGCGACGCTTGTCGCGAATGTTTCTGTTATTCCATCACTCTGTGTGAAGGCTATATTATTGCACAGTCTTTAGTTATGAATCGCTTGCGTTCGTTGTAATAGAACCCTTGAATGTCAGCTACGATCCTTACACATTGTAACATCGTGAACTGTGCTGGATCTAGCAGAGCACCTATTAATTTATGCAACTCGCTGTACAACACCTGTGAGTGGACAGTAGTTAACAACACGATCACGCAGAACTAGATCATACCCTGCAGTGTGATCTGAGGAGTTTGTTGAAGATTCAAATTCAATCCGTACATCTACCGGTCCTGATTTAATTATTTCATTCTGTTTTGAGAAGTAAATTGCGATTATTGCTGGCAACTTCTTGAAATTCTGTCGACTGAGTAGACACCCCTCATTTTCAACACCTTTATAGTAAGATGCACGGAATATGGCATACATGTCAAATGATAGACTGTATACATTGCTTTCCCACTGTAGATGTAAATTCTCGTATGGATAGTATTCCGAATTCAAGTAGACTCTGGTATTAGTCAACTTGCTGTGGTAAGATTCACTTGAATCTTTTGATACATTCCCTCGCCTTTCAGTCTGAACTGCAAGTACGATGAATCGAGGTGCCTCCAATTGAACTGATGTTTTAATAGCCCACGTATGTGTTGATGCTATAGGTAAGACCGCGTCTTCAAAAAGCTCCCATGGCCCGAAAGTAAGCGGCAGGTAAGTGCAGGCATTCAGAACGTTTAAAAATTTCATGCGTTCCTCGTCAGCAACACTGATGTGAGGTATTTTCCATACTACACTATTTATCTTTAGTTCGACGTCCTCTGCCTCTGTTTGAGTGCATGAATGTGCATCACTTGCGCTCTGCATCAAAATAAGTTCCTGTTTGGCGTTCATAATAATTAGCTGCATGTCCTCAAAGTGACCCATAAGCATTTTTAGAGGCATGCAAATACACTCCTGGAAATTGAAATAAGAACACCGTGAATTCATTGTCCCAGGAAGGGGAAACTTTATTGACACATTCCTGGGGTCAGATACATCACATGATCACACTGACAGAACCACAGGCACATAGACACAGGCAACAGAGCATGCACAATGTTGGCACTAGTACAGTGTATATCCACCTTTCGCAGCAATGCAGGCTGCTATTCTCCCATGGAGACGATCGTAGAAATGCTGGATGTAGTCCTGTGGAACGGCTTGCCATGCCATTTCCACCTGGCGCCTCAGTTGGACCAGCGTTCGTGCTGGACGTGCAGACCGCGTGAGACGACGCTTCATCCAGTCCCAAACATGATCAATGGGGGACAGATCCGGAGATCTTGCTGGCCAGGGTAGTTGACTTACACCTTCTAGAGCACGTTGGGTGGCACGGGATACATGCGGACGTGCATTGTCCTGTTGGAACAGCAAGTTCCCTTGCCGGTCTAGGAATGGTAGAACGATGGGTTCGATGACGGTTTGGATGTACCGTGCACTATTCAGTGTCCCCTCGACGATCACCAGTGGTGTACGGCCAGTGTAGGAGATCGCTCCCCACACCATGATGCCGGGTGTTGGCCCTGTGTGCCTCGGTCGTATGCACTCCTGATTGTGGCGCTCACCTGCACGGCGCCAAACACGCATACGACCATCATTGGCACCAAGGCAGAAGCGACTCTCATCGCTGAAGACGACACGTCTCCATTCGTCCCTCCATTCACGCCTGTCGCGACACCACCTGAGGCGGGCTGCACGATGTTGGGGCGTGAGCGGAAGACGGCCTAACGGTGTGCGGGACCGTAGCCCAGCTTCATGGAGACGGTTGCGAATGGTCCTCGCCGATACCCCAGGAGCAACAGTGTCCCTAATTTGCTGGGAAGTGGCGGTGCGGTCCCCTACGGCACTGCGTAGGATCCTACGGTCTTGGCGTGCATCCGTGCGTCGCTGCGGTCCGGTCCCAGGTCGACGGGCACGTGCACCTTCCGCCGACCACTGGCGACAACATCGATGTACTGTGGAGACCTCACGCCCCACGTGTTGAGCAATTCGGCGGTACGTCCACCCGGCCACCCGCATGCCCACTATACGCCCTCGCTCAAAGTCCGTCAACTGCACATACGGTTCACGTCCACGCTGACGCGGCATGCTACCAGTGTTAAAGACTGCGATGGAGCTCCGTATGCCACGGCAAACTGGCTGACACTGACGGCGGCGGTGCACAAATGCTGCGCAGCTAGCGCCATTCGACGGCCAACACCGCGGTTCCTGGTGTGTCCGCTGTGCCGTGCGTGTGATCATTGCTTGTACAGCCCTCTCGCAGTGTCCGGAGCAAGTATGGTGGGCCTGACACACCGGTGTCAATGTGTTCTTTTTTCCATTTCCAGGAGTGTAGTAAATCGACTGTATCCTACATCTGGTGCGTCTATGAACCTGCCCACGTTTTCCAAGCTGTTCGAATCAGAGGTGGAGTGTGAAACGTACGTCTTAAGGGTTGATGGTAGCCCGACATTTCTATTTCATTACGTTCATAACGGGTCTCCTGAAACAGGAATGCTGGAGCATTACGTGTCAGCTTAGGGAGTGTTACTGCAGCACCATCAGTTTTCTTAAATGTGCAGCCCAGATGTATGAAGCTCTTGCAAGATTGTGTTAATGTATATGATCCCACTTCTGGTCACCAATGTTCAGGGGCAGAAGGTTGTTACATAATTATAGCTCGTGATGACAGTGTGCAGGAGGTCGAGCGGTCAGGATTTGAGAGTGGGTATCCAGGGCTGCCGTTAAATGACAAAACAGGAAATTAGATACAATAAAGAGGATACATTTCAATGTACGGTGTACAAGGGGCGCTCCTTGGGTCGGAAGTTAGCAGGTTTAGGCCATTCGAGGAGGTCGAACAATTAATTGAAATGGGCAACGAAAGGGGAAGCGGTTCATGTTAACTTAAGTTGGTGGGCGGTCATGTAAAGCAGAGCCAGAGTCTCTGTCTTCCAGAGAGACGTCTGTTCAGCTCGACGTCTGGATTACTAGAGAGAGAGGCAACTGTGTTCAGCACCGCAGAACACTCCGGCGTCCACACACGTGACCTGTATCCCACACACGCTATTGCCTAAAACCAATGGCGTGAATTCACTACCAGTTTCAGCAGAGGGCTCAAGGTTTCTCTTGTCAGCAGCTTTAACTGGACAGAACTGCCTCAGTTTTGCAAGAAAGGCGGCTTGTGTCACGTAGGTACACCGTAAGATACTCTGGGGGAAAACTTGTAAGTATTTCACTGGGCCTTTGAAATCAGTTTCTTAAACCAATTCCCTAAAATACTCCATGACTAGCTGCCACCATGTACAGTAGTGTTAAAGCGTCCTGGTGATGAATAACAATCCTAATTTCATCATTTTTGTTAAATGTGGTTGAAACGTAGGGCTTATGTAAGTGGAATTCATGGCGTATAATTCGATCATGATACCCCACTGACTGCGTTACGTTGAGTGACGTCATCGCGCGGCTTGAGACCAATTGAAATAAGTAATCGTAATTAAGGCATGTTATCACGTAGCGCTTTTGTGGCACACTGATTGACTTTGAGCTCTGCGTGCTAGCCTTATATCTTGCCCCTGTCTTGTCTTAGATGCAGATGTACAATGATTTCTGCACCCCGAAAGTCGACAAGTCGATTATTCTGGTTCACAATACGTAGCTCCAGGTAGTCCAACGTCTGAACTGTCACCGGGAGCTATATCGCGTTTGTTGGGATCTGAACTATCTTATAACCGGTTCCAACTGTAGGGGAGAATCCGTAAATAGAGTGAATCAACTTATCGTTGAAATATGAGATTTACAAGGGGAGGCCGCCAGTTGTGAAATTCAGATTCGATTCATACTGCGCATAATACAAGCTCATGGCCAGAGGTGTAATGTGGCAAAGCACCAAGATGCACTTCTCAGCCGTTTGTCGAGAAAATCGACAGTTAAAAGAAACCGTTGCGGTAAAATACTCTCTACGATTAATGATTTCCTACAGCGCCGTGGCGCAGCGGTAAGCGCTCGGGTTCGTAATCCGAAGGTCGTCGGATCGAATCTCGCGCGATGCAACCTTTTTTTTTTTAGTATTTGTTTTTTGTAATTCAAATGTACACACACACACACACACACACACACACACACACACACACACATATATATATATATATATATATATATATATAACTCCGCCATTGCCGGTCCCAAGCCCGGATGAGAAAGGAGGAGGGTTAGAGGATGGGCCAACCCCCCATCCTCTGTAAAAAAAGATTCTGGTTAAAGAAAAAGACAAAAGGAAAAACTGGACGGATCAAAATGGTGACGAAACTGGATACGTAAATGGATTTTCTGGATTTAGAATTGGAACATGGAATGTAAGGTCAATCATGACGGGGGGAATGAAACAACTTGGAGGAGAGCTGAGTAAATATCAATGCATAGTGGCAGCAATTCAAGAAACAAGACTTCCTCAGGGTGTTATGAAGATTGGAGATACTCACACGCTCTTTAACAGCAATGAGCTAAGCCCAGCCTGGACTTCTGGAGTTGGTTTTGCTGTACACAATAAAATGATATCGGCTGTCAACAAATGGTCTCCTGTAAACGACCGAATCTGTTGGATGATTTTACACGCTAAACCATATAAGATCTGCCTAGTCAACTGTCATGCCCCATCAGAGGATGCCGATGAAGAAACAAAGAATAACTTCTATCTAGAACTAGAGAATGTAGTAGACAAACTCCCAAGACACTCAATTCAGTTGATAATGGGAGACTTCAATGCCCAAGTGGGAAGAGAAGTGCAGTATCGTCCAACGATAGGGCCTGATAGTATCCATGAAACAAGCAACGAGAATGGTATCAAATTAATTAACCTTGCCGATACAAGGAGAATGATCGTTAGAAGCACATACTTCCCCCGCAAAGCAGTGCATAAAGTAACCTGGATATCCCCAGATGGAAGTACGATGAACCAGATCGATCACGTTCTTGTTGACCGAAGACATCATTGTAGTGTCGAGCATGTAAGATCCTTTCGCGGGGCAGATATGAATTCAGACCATTTCTTAGTGGTAGTCAAACTACGTCTGAAACTTTCAACCATGTGGAGAAGAAATTCTGAAATGATGGTCCGCTTCGACAAGAATAAGTTGAAAGATGTAGAAGTGAGACAGCGCTATCAAGAAAAAATTGCAGAACATCTCACAATAACAGAGAACCCTACCAGTGTGGAGAACGCATGGATGCTGCTGAGGAATGCAGTGTTAGAAAGTGCAAATGAAGAACTAGTTTGCGATGCAAAACGAAGAAGTAAACCTTGGTTCGATGAACAATGTCGAGAATCTGTTGAGATTAGATCAGCGAAGAGGATAAAATGGCTACAGCAACTCTCGGAAGAAGCAAGGGTAGCTTACTACGAAGCGAGGCGTAACACGGACCAACTCATGAGAAAGAAGAAACGGGACCACCACAAAAGTCTGTTGATTGCAGTCGAAGAAGCAAAGTCGTCACGCTCGTTTTTCCAGGCCTCAAGATTCGCCAGAGGCGCATACAGACAACGTACATTGGTCCTAACGAATGAGACGGGTGAAGTTGTACCGCCAGAAGAGCAAGCAACCCTATTTAAAAAACATTTTGAAAACCTATTGAATCCCGACAACCCACCAGTAGGGACAACACAGACGGATGCCCGTTTTGACAGAGTTGAAGTCCCTGAACCATCTGAGGAAGAAATCAGTGTTGCCCTAAAAGCACTCAAGAACAACAAGGCTCCAGGAGGTAGTGGTATCACAGCTGAGATGCTTCGCTTGGGAGGGGAAACACTGGTGGGTGCTTTGAAACGATTAATTTCTACCATCTGGGAAGCAGAAGTTATTCCTGAGGAATGGAAGGGAGCAATCATATGTCCCATATTCAAGAAGGGAGATGCTACTCATGTATCCAACTACCGAGGGATTTCGTTACTTGAAATTGGCTACAAAGTTTTTACAACACTGCTACTAAACCGCATGAAACCACTGGCTGAAGGAATTGTAGGGACCTATCAATGTGGGTTCGTTGCTGGACGATCGACAATTGATCACATATTTACTCTGAGGCAGTTGATAGAAAAATTCTACGAATTCAATAAGGATCTACACCTCATCTTCATCGATTTTCGACAAGCTTATGATAGCATTGACCGCGCCACGTTATGGGAAACGTTAGAGGAACTTGGCATCCCATCAAAATACATCCGCTTAATTGCTGCTTGCTACTCTCAGTCTACGGCCCAAGTGCGGTTTGGTAATCAACTATCACCATCATTCAGTATACAAAATGGATTGAGACAAGGAGATCCATTGGCGCCAATATTATTCAATTTGGCCCTGGAAAAAGTAAGCCGTGACACTTGTCGAACCAGAGAGATGGAGATGGTGGGAGCAGACACAATCTTGGCATTTGCTGATGATGTTGTGATCCTTGGCGACACTCTAGAGCAAGTACGCAGGGATACTTCCCGATTCCTCCACAATGCAGAGAAAATTGGGCTGGTGGTGAACGAGGAAAAAACTAAATATCTTGTTGTATCACGCCGCCGAGATCTCCCTCCTTCCATTGATGTCGACAGGCATACCTTCGAACGAGTTGAAGAGTTCAAGTACCTGGGCTCCATACTAACAAATAGAAGTGAAGTAACGAAAGAAGTACAGCAACGTATAACAAATGCTAATCGCATGTTCTTTAGCCTGAACAATCTTTTCAGATCTCGGCTGATATCGCAGAAGAACAAGATCCACCTATACACGACACTGGTGAGACCAGTACTTTTATACGGCTGTGAAACTTGGGCAACATCAGCAACAGCAGAAGAAGCAATATGTGCATTTGAAAGGAAGGTACTTCGGAAGATATATGGACCCATCTACAATGCCATGGAAGGTAAATGGGAACGAAGAAAAAAAGAAGATTTATACCAGCGGTATGGAAAGCCACACATTGGACGAATATTGGCGCAGAAGAGACTCCAATGGTTTGGCCACATCCTACGGGCAGACGGATCCCTTCCAAACAGAGTCCTCCACTCTCAACCCACAGGAAAACGCCCTAGAGGACGCCCAAGAACTCGATGGAAGGATAGGATAACAACGATCCTGAAAGAAGTGGAACCAGCAGCCGTGGAGGAGGACGCCAACGACCGGATGAGATGGACTGCCATCTGCAACAGCTCCCTCCTCTCGTGTAATTGACAGACACTGCGTGTGTGTTTTTTTTTGTTTTTTGTTTCTGTAATGTATCCCTCTTGCCTTTTAAACCTTTGATTGAATGCCCTGTTTATTTTTTCGTTTCTTCTTTAAGCTGTAATGTACATATGTAACCTTTACTACTGTATAGAGTACTTTTGTAAGTCTTTTTGTCTTTACTTTTCCTTTGGTTCTTCTTGCTGTAGGCCTTAAAGGCCCGATAAGGCAATAAATGATGATGATGATATATATATATATATATAAAATTCCCGGCAATCAGTTGCAACAGTTATGCATATAATAAGTTTTTGAAAGTCGTTTGTCGTGGAAAAACCGCAAACAAAGTTGTATTTCACAAATGTTGTTAATTGTCTTCATAATGTTAACCATGTATAGTTAACGGAAGACGTAGAAACGATATTCCGAAACGAATACGTGTAGCGTAAGTCAAACCTTCGAATTAGAATAGAGACCCCACGAACACAAATTTGCTGTGGCAGGTATGAAATATAAATTCCGTTACTCGCTCGTTACACTTGAAGGACAGATGTTGAATGGGCCGAAACGAGCCGCCGCATAACAGCGTAGTTGCCTGCTAACTTAGAAAGAAGGTAGATGCGGTCCCTATCGCAACTTATAACATCGTCGAAAATCAGTACGGACGTTAGAGCTTTGGTACACCCTGTTAAACAAACGGAAAACTGGAGGAGGTACAATTGGAGAGCGATCCGCCTTCACTAACATGCATAAGTAACTCATTAATAGTTTTTATATATATTACAAAAAACTAATAATAAAAAAAATCTCATGGCGCGATATTCGATCCGGAGACCTTCGGATTACGAACCCGAGCGCTTACCGCTGCGCCACGGCGCTGTAGGAAATTATTAATCGTAGAGAGTATTTTACCGCAACGGTTTCTTTTAACTGACGATTTTCTCGACAACGGCTGAGAAGTGCATCTTGGTGCTTTGCCACATTACACCTCTGGCCATGAGCTTCTATTATGCGCAGTATGAATCGAATCTGAATTTCACAATTGGCGGCCTCCCCCTGTTAGCTATATTTCATTCAATTTTGGATTGTGCTGACAGTACATCCATAGCCTGATCTGATGCGTAAAATTTACTGGAACCCTTCATCAAAACACAGTCTTTCGCAAAACCTAGCAGTGAAACTATTGAATGTTTCTGCCTAAAGTGGATCATCGCATTCTCTGTTTTTTAAGTGTATTGATGTTTGCGCGTAGTTCAATTCATTTTCCAGAGTGTTTTAAGACTTCGTTTAAACCATCAATGTAGTAGGCACCAGGTTGTATTTCTAGAATCAACATCTGACCGCCAATTTCCAGGTGCAGTTTATTGTTGGAACTTGTGATATTTGGGATGCTGTTATACAGAATCGGCGCAAAGTAACTGGCACGTTATAAAGACGCTCGTTCTTTTAACGTCAGAGTGTACGACATCGCATCTAAACCTCTACTGATTGTGGGAGGGGGACGTTCAATGCTGGCTCTTATATACGTAGAAGCTGAGGTTCTTATTATTAAAGAGCGGGGGGAGGAGGAGGATCCGGGAAAGAAGAAGAAGAAAAAGAAGAGGAAGAAGAAGAAGAAAGCATATATAAGGCCTCGAGATATGCAGAGATCGACAACAACCAACCATCGAGCATCCCAGAATGGACCAGCAAAATCGATATGTAAGCGTTGCCAAGGGGAAGTGGCTTTCGGCCATGCAAAGAATTTCCGCGATGGCGCGGATTGTTGTTCGGCACACGCCATGCAAGAAGGGCACATATTCGTAATCGTAGCATCGATTCCAAACCAAGTACAGTGCTGACGAGCAAAAGTTGTTTCGTTCGCACTATACCCCAATGGCCTTGGTAGAGAAGCTTTAAGACAGCGGACTGTAACGAACGTGGGACCACGACCCTAGACTGATTATTATCCGAACGCAACAGCAGAACACCACGTCGTACAAAAAGTCTCTCCTTGTGAGCAAAAAATCGGCGAACCAACGGATCCTCGATCCGTGACTTTGACAAAGGCCATTGCGTAGCAACAAAACGCAAAACGGTAGCAAGGACAGGGTCAGCAGCTGTGGCTGTAGCTACACGACGAAAATCAATCGGAAACGATTCGACCACGTCATCAGTTTCCGCATCAATGAACATGGAAGCAAGTTCGGAAGAATCGAATGCTCTATCCTCAGCAACAGGCAAACGGGACAACGCATCGGCGTTTCCGTGCTTAGCAGTGGACCGTTACAAGATATCGTAGCGGTACTGCGAGAGGAAAATAGACCAGCGAATGAGGTACAGGCTTGTTTGGATGAAAAAGCGATGTCAAAGGTCTGTGGTCTGTGATGGTGGTAAAGTGACGACCATACAAGAAATCATGAAACTTGGTAACACCAAATACGAGAGCCAAAGCTTCTTTCTCTATCTGTGAATAATTGCTTTGCGCCGACGACAGCAATTTGGACGCAAACGCAATAGGGCGATCATGCGAACCATCTTTGTGCGCAAGCACAGCACCGATCCCGAAATCCGATGCATCTACCATCAACAAAAGGTGTTTCTGGGGATCGAATGGCGTAAGGCAAGTATTAGAAAGCAACGCTGATTTCAACTGGCGAAAGGCGCGTTCGCATTCCGTCGTCCAGACGAACGGAACACCTTTACGGCGTAAGCGATGAAGCGGAGCTGAAATGGAAGAGACATGCGGAATATATTTATTATAATAGTTAATTTTTCCCAAAACACTCTGTAGCTGCTTCGAATTCTGCGGCGAAGGCAAGTCCTGTATGGCACGGAGGTGCTCTGGATTCGGATGTATGCCTTGGGCATTGATTACATGTCCCAGATATGGTAAGTCACGAGCAAAAAACACACATTTGTCCTTCCTGAAGCGAAGACCATTCTGTCGCAAGACCTGAAATAATGTGCGGAGGTGAGCTACATGTTCTTCTGCCGTCTTTCCGGAGATCACTATATCGTCCAGATAGTTTGCTGCAGTAGGGACCGACGCACAAACAGTTTATAAATATTGCTGAAAAATGCAGGGGCGGATGCACACCTGAATGGTAGTCTTTTGAATCGGTACAAACCAAGATGCGTGTTAACCACCAAGACACGCTGGGATTCTTCGTCCACCGGTATTTGCAAGTACGCATCTGCTAGGTCCAACTTTGAAAAATATGTTCCCGGGCACAGTTTGTCAAAAAGATCTTCTGGGCGGGGCAAAGGAAAAGTTGCAGTCACTAGTTGTGGATTCACTGTTGCCTTGAAGTCCACGCAAAGTCTCTATTTTCCGGAAGGTTTTTGCAAAATTACTAAGGGTGAGGCCCAGAGAGAAGCCTGCACACGTTCAATTACACCTTGTGATTCTAAATCTTTTAATGTTCTTGCGACCTCATCATGCAATGCGTGGGGAACATTGCGCGCTCTGAAAAATTTCGGTTGCGCGTTGACTTTGAGTTCTAAATGTGCTTCATAGTTCTTAGCGCAACCAAGGCCCGGTGCAAAAATGTCTGCAAATTCTTCACATAGACGAGAAACACTGGCTGAAGGCACAGTCTGATTCACTGTTAGGACCTGATTTACGATGGACAAGTTAAACAACTGAAATAAATCTAAACCAAACAAGTTCACTGCAGAAGAAGAACGAAGAACGTAAAATGACATAAGTTTTGTTTGTCCCTTGTATGTTGCAAGAAGGCTGCACTGACCGAACACAGGGATAAGCTGTCCTGAATAACTAGTGAGCTGAACATTTGCGGCACGCAACGGAGGTGCGCCCAGTTGTTTGTACGTGTCGTGATTGAGTAGTGAAACTGCAGCTCCGGTATCGAGCTGGAATGGTATCACGTTGCCATTAATTTCTAAGTCTACAAAAAGTTTATTGTCCTGTTGACGACAAGAGCGACTGGCTCGAGCGGCGTGAACTGATTCTGGGACAGAAGCACCGGCGACTTGACGGGATTGCCGTCGACGTCGACACACACTGTTTGTGGGACGAACACAGTCACTGTTAGAGGGAGTAGCACTGGACAGTGTGGAATTAACTACATGAATGTCCATGGGCGAAGGTTCACGAGCCTGAGTGTTCTTGGTGCGATTCCGGCGCGAAGCAAAAGGCCTGGAATGGTTGTGAGTGTCCGATCTAAGCTTTTTCTGGCAAACACTTTGAACATGTCCTTTTTTATTACAGAAAAAGCAAATAGCTTGGCGTGACAGGCAGTTCTCACGCGAGTGTCTAGTTGCACACCGCGGGCATGATTTCACTGCATTTGCGTGCTTGCGCGGCACACGAGGCTGTGCGGAAGGGCGCGAGGGCTGTTTACAGTTCCGTGCAGCTCGCCCGGCGGGCCGGTTAATGTGACACACAGCTGGCGAAGTTTCAAATGATTCCTGAGCAAAGTCTTGCCTATCCAATATGTCTATCACTTGTTGAAGGGAGGGATAGACTAGTTTCAAAATCTGTTCCCGTATGCGAACATCAGAAACGTTCTGTGCAATTGCATCACGCACCATAGTATCTGAATAAGGGAGTCCACATTCACACTCAAAAGCACAATCCCTTGTAAGGCCTTGCAATGTTGCAACCCACTCCTGATTAGTCTGACCGGCCGTACGTTTTCTACGAAAGAACGTATACCTTTTTGCAACTACATTGACTGTGTCTTTGAAATAGGCATCCAATGCCGACAAAATTTCTTCGTAGGACAGAGTTGCTACGTCACGTCGGGGAAACAATTTCACTATCACACGGTAGGTGGACACACCTACACACGAAAGCAAAAACGGCTGCCACTCATTACCTTGAATTCTGTAGGCGGCGAGATGGAATGCAAATTGGCGTGACCACTCCGTCCATGTTTCCTCGGCCGGCTGAAAATTACGGAACGGTGGTGCAACTGCGTGTTGTGGCTGCGGTAGCGATGAAGCGGCGGCGGCCGCATCGTTTTGCAGTGCACGTTGACCCTGGACGAGCTGTCCAAGGGCATCCAATAACGCCTGCGTCTGCTGATTCTGCAAGCGATAAAATTCGGACAGCACATCTGGAGAATGTGGCGAAGCCATGACACAAATAAATCAGAGCAATACGAACGCAAAAGCCTCTTTTAAGACTCGTCGCCAAACTGTTGTGGACTGACAAGACAGCCAGTCCACAGTGACGGGTAACCAAAAGGCACGCGTTTACACACGCCGGCTGGCATTATGTCTGAAACAGGATACGTAATGAATGCTATAAGAAAAGTATGTAGCTGCTGGAATACTTAACTTTAATCCATCATTTGTATACAGCATTCTGGATGATACAAGTGAGAATCTCTCTAGAAATGGTTAATGGTGCCTTGCTAGGTCGTAGCCATGGACTTAGCTGAAGGCTATTCTAACTATCTCTCGGCAAATGAGAGAAAGGCTTCGTCAGAGTAGTCGCTAGCAAAGTCGTCGTACAACTGGGCCGAGTCCTAGTACGTCTCTCTAGACCTGCCGTGTGATGGCGCTCGGTCTGCAATTACTGACAGTGGCGACACGCGGATCCGACATGTACTAATGGACCGCGGCCGATTTAAAGCTACCACCTAGCAAGTGTGGTGTCTGGCGGTGACACCACACTTCCATACCTCATGTAGTGAACTACAGCTACAGTCCTCCTACGAATGTGTACATGTAATGCAGCTATTGAAAGCTGCTATATTCGTCACATTCATCTCAATGATCGAACACATCATGATGGTTCCACAACAACAGCTAAGCAAAGACTGAATGTGTGCCACCAATGCTGGTCATATGAATGGAGAAAAATAATTCCTTCCAAAATTCGAAATTCCCGCCCATCTCCCAAGAGGACGACTCACCATCACGCAAAATGTCAGAAAGGGGGACCTGTAGAAGCACATGATTCAATTTTCCGCCAAAATTCAAACTTCCCGCAAGGTGGGTGTTGCATTTTCCCGCCAAAAGCCGCCATCTTGGATAATGGTGCTCCCATTAACAGCTGACGTCACGGACGTCATCTTGGATGAAGTTACTCGCGTCATCAACTGACTTCACGGTCACCACCTTCGATGACGTCAGTGAGGTTGCATACGCCCCCCCCCCCAAATTGTTCTACTACCCCCATAGTCACGTAGCGGCCAGAGCGAGAGTCGCTGCGGTTGGATAGAAATACTCACCAAAGTTAGTTACCTGGTACCGGTGTTCGACGGCGGCTACTGAAATCAAGCATTTGGATGGTGTAGAGATTCACCACAATCAGTCCATACAGAACATAAAACTACATTATTACACAAGTAGCTTATCTGTGATAAACGTCAATACCTAGCCATATTATTTACACCGTAAAATAACGTTTACAGCACAGAAGTAAGGTTTGAATATAAACATCAACCGTTGGAACACAAACGTTTACATTTACATCGTAAATGAAAGGTACAGTCAAGTGTGTCGGTTCTTTAATACAAAAACAGGCATACTGTACTTGATGTTAATAGTTACTGGGCCATCTACCGCGAGTGAGTATGTTTCTTTTTTTTGTGTAGAATACGAATATGTAAAAAGTTTGAAAATACAAAGCTAATCGCGCCCATAGTGGCCAGTATTTGCACAAATATGTGTCCCCTTTACTAACATTGACATTATTTTATTCGATGTGTAGTTTTTGAGATATTTAGTTGTCTCGAGTCGAAACGAACACCCTGTACAACGACTGTAGTTTCCTCGCGACTGAAGCCGTTGGCACTACCAATATAGCAAGGCAGGCCCTGTTGGTTAGTGTTACAAGGTCAGATCAGTCAATTATCCAGACTGTTGCCCCAGCAACTACTGAAAAGGAAGCTGCTTCCATCAGTAACGATATGCAACTCTGGCCTTTTGACGTTGTTGCACTTACTGTACAGCTGTTGTATTATTTAGTCACAATAGTCCCTTCACAGCAGTAAATCCCATTGGTTGTACGGGGGAGGTGGTAGTGCTGAGTTTGAAGGAAAATTTCGAACAATAATCTGTGAATATATAATCCTGAACGATGCATATATAGGGTGTTACAAAAAGGTACGGCCAAGCTTTCAGAAAACATTCCTCCCACACAAAGAAAGAAAATATGTTATGTGGACATGTGTCCGGAAACGCTTACTTTCCATGTTAGAGCTCATTTTATTACTTCTCTTCAAATCACATTAATCATGGAATGGAAACACACTGCAACAGAAATTATCAGCGTGACTTCAAACACTTTGCTGCAGGAAATGCTCAAAATGTCCTCCGTTAGCGAGGATACATGCATCCACCCTCCGTCGCATGGAATACCTGATGCGCTGATGCAGCACTGCAGAATGGCGTATTGTATCACAGCTGTCCACAATACGAGCACGAGGAGTCTCTACATTTGGTACCGTGGTTGCATAGACAAGAGCTTTCAAATGCCCACATAAATGAAAGTGAAGAGGGTTGAGGTCAGGAGAGCGTAGAGGCCATGGAATTTGCCCGCCTCTAACAATCCATCGGTCACCGAATCTGTTGTTGAGAAGCGTACGAACACTTCGACTGAAATTTGCAGGAGCTCCATCGTGCATGAATCACATGCTGTGTCGTACTTGTAAAGGCACATGTTCTAGCAGCACAGGTAGAGTATCCCGTATGAAATCATGATAACGTGCTACACTGAGCGTAGGTGGAAGAACATGGGGCCCAACCAACACATCACCAACAATGCCTGCCCCAACGTTCACAGAAAATCTGTGTTGATGACGTGATTGCACAATTGCGTGCGGATTCTCGTCAGCCCACACATGTTGATTGTGAAAATTTACAATTTGGTCACGTTGGAACGAAGCCTTATCTGTAAAGAGAACATTTGCACTGAAATGAGAATTGATACATTGTTGGAAGAACCATTCGCAGAAGTCTACCCGTGGAGGCCAACCAGCTGCTGATAGTGCCTGCACACGCTGTACATGGTACGGAAACAACTGGTTCTCCCGTAGCACTCTCCATACAGTGACGTGGCTAACGTTACCTTGTAGAGCGGTAACTTCTCTGACGCTGACATTAAGGTTATCGTCAACTACACGAAGAATTGCCTCGTCCATTGCAGGTGTCCTCGTCGTTCTAGGTCTTCCCCAGTCGCGAGTCATAGGCTGGAATGTTCCGTGCCTCCTAAGACGCCGATCAATTGCTTCGAACATCTTCTTGTTGGAACTCCTTCGTTCTGGAAATCTGTCTCGATACAAACGTACCGCGCCACGGCTGTTGCCCCGTGCTAATCCATACATCATATGGGCATCTGCCAACTCCGCATTTGTAAACATTGCACTGACTGCAAAACCACGTTCGTGATGAACACTAACCTGTTGATGGTACGTACTGATGAGCTTGATGGTAGTACTGTAGAGCAATGAGTCGCATGTCAACACCAGCATCGAAGCCAACATTACCTTCCTTCAATTGGGCCAACTGGCGGTGAATCGAGGAGGTACAGTACATACTGTCGAAACTAAAATGAGCTCTAACATGGAAATTAAGCGTTTCTGGACACATGTCCTCATAACATCTTTTCTTTACTTGTGTGTGAGGAATGTTTCCTGAAAGTTTGGCCGTACCTTTTGGTAACACCCTGTATAATCTAGCGTAATGAGAGGTTTTGACAGGTTTTTGTTACAGTTAGATGTGGATCGACTGGAGTATCGTGGGGATGTACAAACACACCTGGGTCTAAATATACCTGGTCAATGGACATAGAACAGACGGGAAGGAAATTTAATTTAGTTATATTTTGCACTGGGATACTTTTTCGCTGGAGGCTACAGTTTTTAAGTTGTTCACATAAAGAATACAAAGTTTCATTCGAACGCACCTCCAACTTCACATTCATCCCTTACGAGTCAGGATTTCTAATGTGTTGATCGCGACACTCGCTCCTATCACCGTACAAACACTTCCGAAAAGACAAAGTCTTCCGGATACTTGTATTTTTCTTCAGCTTCTGTTTTTTAGGCAATTACACCACCAGCATAGTCTGCTATTTGGTTAACATTATTAATTTAAGCGTGCCCATGAGGGTAATGAAAGAAAAACAACTTTTGTATATCTTACGTTAAAAAAAATTACACTGACAGTTCGATTCAAACTTAACCTTTAGAAGCACCGTAGTTTTGTAGTTAGAAGACCTGATGAATACAACGCTGTAACTGTTTATTTAACGTTATTGAAACACACGAAATTGTTAGAAATCAGTTTCACAATTTTTGAGTGCTCGACTAAGCCGGTGGCGTAATAAGGCCAGTCAATCAAGACAAAAATGGTCGAACGTAGGAAATAATTCATGCAGTCGAAAATTTTTGTGCGGTAGTAGGAGTAATTGCCAAGAACAACATACTAGGAATCCTGACCGGTGGCGGCTGAGTTTGAGACAGAGGGTGCATTTGAGGGTCACTTATGTACGTTTTCGTTGAGTAACTCGAAGACTACGGCCTCCAGCGGAAACTTACGCTGTACAGAATATAACTACATTAAATTTTCTTCAAAAAATTCCTGTTAATTCTTTCTGTAGGACTAATAGTTTGCGCGCAGCGAGGGAAAGAATATGAAAATATCTCATGTGGTTTTTTCAGGTCATACAGAATAGGGCAGGTTGCATAAAACGACATAGGTAAGGGCAGCTGAATCTTTCTTTACCTACACAAAGCCTGTCCTCAAAAGAATATGAAACTAAATTCATTTAACTGCTATTCACCGCTACGGTCGCAGGCTCGAATCCTGCCTCAGGCATGGGTGTGTGTGATGTCCTTAGATTACTTAGGTTTAAGTAGTTCTAAGTTCTAGGGGACTGATGACCTCAGATGTTAAGTCCCATAGTGCTCAGAGCCATTGGAACCATATTTAACTGCTATTTTAATTGCAGTTCTCGGTGTTTTTCCACGAACACGAATATACATCAACGCCGTTTTTAAGTCACTGGAGTAGAAGTGAGGAAACAAATGTTCATCATAGAAATCCATTCTCGTCGTGTAGAATTTGAAGAGTTTAATAAAGATACCTTTGATGATAATGAAATACTGAATTTTCTTTTTGTACGAGACTGCAGTTCGCTTACACAGATGTTAAATCGTGCACAGCACTGTATTGTAACCGCTAGCCTGGAACGACGCGCACACGGCAGCCCCGCCCACACCACAGACGGGGCCAAGTGGCTCGTTGATCGATCAGCGGCCCCGCCGGGAAACATCTCGGCTGTGGGCGGCGGCACTTCAGCCTGTTGTTGACATCCACTGGCGCTGCGCACACTCTAGCCGGGGCCCGCGACTTGCTGGCCGTACTCTGACAGCCTTCCAAAGCCTCAGCCGACCACGTCGGAATCCCTGTTTCTCACCCTGCCTTAAACACTTTGAAGAAAATACAGGGTTATTACAAATGATTAAAATGGTTCAAATGGCTCTGAGCACTATGGGACTTAACATCTATGGTCAGCAGTCCCCTAGAACTTAGAACTACTTAAACCTAACTAACCTAAGGACAGCACACAACACCCAGCCATCACGAGGCAGAGAAAATCCCTGACCCCGCCGGGAATCGAACCCGGGAACCCGGGCGTGGGAAGCGAGAACGCTACCGCACGACCACGAGATGCGGGCATTACAAATGATTGAAGTGATTTCACAGCTCTACAATAACTTTATTATTTGAGATATTTTCACAATGCTTTGCACACACATACAAAAACTCAAAAAGTTTTTTTAGGCATTCACAAATGTTCGATATGTGCCCCTTTAGTGATGCGGCAGACATCAAGCAGATAATCAAGTTCCTCCCACACTTAACGCAGCATGTCCCCATCAATGAGTTCGAAAGCATCGTTGATGCGAGCTCGCAGTTCTGGCACGTTTCTTGGTAGAGGAGGTTTAAACACTGAATCTTTCACATAACCCCACAGAAAGATATGGCATGGGGTTAAGTCGGGAGAGCGTGGAGGCCATGACATGAATTGCTGATCATGATCTCCACCACGACCGATCCATCGGTTTTCCAATCTCCTGTTTAAGAAATGCCAAACATCATGATGGAAGTGCGGTGGAGCACCATCCTGTTGAAAGATGAAGTCGGCGCTGTCGGTCTCCAGTTGTGGCATGAGCCAATTTTCCAGCATTTCCAGATACACGTGTCCTGTAACATTTTTCTCGCAGAAGAAAGAGGGGCATCCAGAAGCTTTAAACTGCGCATACCATCGCCGAATGGAGTGAGCAGTTGGTGGATCTTTGTTGAACCTCGTCCTGAAGTGTCGTTGCACTGTTATGACTGACTGATGTGGGTGCATTTCAAGCACGACATATGCTTTCTCGGCTCCTGTCGCCATTTTGTCTCACTGCGCTCTCGAGCGCTCTGGCGGCAGAAACCGGAAGTGCGGCTTCAGCCGAACAAAACTTTATGAGTTTTTCTACGTATCTGTAGTGTGTCGTGACTATATGTCAATGAATTGAGCTACAGTGAATTTATGAAATCGCTTCAATCATTTGTAATAGCCCTGTATTAAACTGGATAAAACGTGTGATCAAAACATCTTACACGAATGTCAACAGAGAAAATGAAACATCAAATTTCTCCGATCTTGTGCTCTTATAACTAATTGATACATTCACGTTGCTCTTATGGTCTTCAGTCCGAAGACTGGTTTTATATAGCTTGTAACGTTGAGAGTATGTGGGCGAATTATTTGTCCAACCAGGGCTGGCACTGAGGAGAGCTGAATTTACTTGTGCAGCTGATGACTAGCTGTGCGGCCCCGCTGCCGAAAGCGCGTCATGTCCGGTGCCGGCCAATTGCGTGTAGAGAGCAGTAAGATGGCCGGAGACCACCCGGCTAGCCATGCGGTCTAACGCACTGCTTCCCAAGCGGGAAGGCGTGCCGCTCGCCGGCACGAATCCGCCCGGCGGATTAATGTCGAAGTCCGGTGTGCCGGCCAGCCTGTTGATGGTTTCTAAGGCTGTTTTCCACGTGCTATGTAAAAATGCGGAAAAAGTGTACAATTCCACGTTTGCTGAACATGTATTGCCCCTACAATATACGTCACGTAAACTGTATGACGTACATGAAGTGAGTAAGGATTACAAACTGGACCTGTTCGAGGAATTTGAAATTTTTAAACATCTGTCTCAAAAACATGGATTTATTCTTAACGAATAGGTGCAGCTTAGAAACAAAATTTTTTTAGATAGTTTCAAACCCCTTCTCGCTCTAACTGGCTGACTAGAAGCTAGTTTTGTTGGTTGATGCTGGTGAGATGCTTCTTTCCTGTCTTGTTGGGATTTTACGTATTCTGATGATTTTTGTTCGCGGTTTTTGATGTTTATGTGTGGTTTAAATTATTCTGTTATGCTTTTTATTCAGGACGACAGATTTTCAACATTTTGTTCGTTTTCGCAAGTATGTATCCCAGCCTTTAATTTGCGCGATATTCCCGCGCACAACACTAGTGCCCTCTCTCATGGGATATGTTCCTCAGCGCAAGCTTCATCTGCTTGACATTAGGACACAGGCAAATTGGTGTTCATATTTTCTATGTATGCGAGTGTTTTAAATGGTTGTGATATGTTTTACTTATTAAGACAGAGGGTTTACATTAGCACAACTTTAAATATTTTGATGCACATGAGTATGTATCGCTGAGTTTTAATGTGCGCGAGTGTCTCGCGCATACCACAAGTGAGCTCTCTCGGTAAAATTGTCTGCCCTTGTGCTTCTACGCCCACTTCACGCTAGTTCACAGGCTAAGCACTGATAGTATGCCGCGTTAGCATCGACCACCTCTTTATAATTATGCTGTACAGATGGAGGTGATATTTTAATTTTAACTACTGACGACGCCTTTGGCACGTTTGTTTTATGCATCTCGAGTCCTGGATGGATTTCAGTAAGTAACCTAAAAATTTTTTGTGCTTGTTATACTTTGGTAATTTTCATGGTTACTTAAGCTATAATTGTTTTTTTTTTCTTGTATCTCAGCTATGTTGCCATGTTTTTTTTTTTGTTACTGAAGTACCTGCTTCAGCCATGTTTAAAATTTTGGTATAAATAATTATTTAAACAACATTTAACAAAAATTCGTTTTAATTTGATGTGATCATAGTTGCACAAGAATACTAGCTTACTTATTTATAAATAAATCTTTATTTTTAATTATTGTGAACAATGTGAGTGTAACTGAATATTTATAGTATTTCTTTATTTAAATATTGTTGTAATACGTTACTTCAGAGCAGGAAGTGGTCATGACGAGTCAGATCATGTATGTAGAACTTAATAATGAAGTAATTATCGTGGGAAAGACGTTCAACCAATGGAAAAGCAGACAACAGTGAAACAGTTTGGCAGACAAGTCCAGATTGGGACTATTTGAATCAAGACCCCAGTGGAGCGGTCCTGTAGACTATTACGTTCATTCTTGAAGAAGGAAAACCTGCCTGTGATATAGTGTTCTATTTGCTTATATGGCTGGGCAGTGATCGGCCTCTTCCATACGTTTATTTCTCAACGGACTTTATATTGCTAGAGGTCTGAACGTGCTGCAGGCTAGCACTTTAACTTTTCCCACTTGTGTAACAGAACTCAGGATAGACAGAGTATGAGTTTCTGTTCATCATCTGGTGTGCCATAATTGTTTAATCATCATATAAAACTCTGCATTATTTTGAGCTGGTGCATATTTCGTGAAATGTGATTACGAAATAGACCTAGTTTTCACATATCTATGACGACTGTTTACTCTGGTGTTTTTGCTGCCGTTCTTATAAGGCTCTCAATGTAACTCTGCTGCATTTGATAAGGGTATTTTCTGTCTGTATTTTAAATGACTATCGTAGGACCGCTTCCCGTTTGTTTGTGACACCATTACTTCAATGAGCATTATTCACCATAATTCTCTGTCATCTACATCAATTACAAACACTGGAATATAAATCTTATTATTAAACGTTTCGCTTAAATTTTATTTTGTATATCTGTGTATTTTATTAACTCGCAGCTCCAACCAGTATGTAGGGTATTTGACTGGACGATCACAGCTATAGGTTATTATTTGCAGCAGCGAATTAACTGTAGGTTATAAAAGCAGATGTCTACGGCTCGACCCGATGAATACATTCAGCTTTTCTTTTTATACAGATCCGTGCATAGCACAAGCATCTAAAGTACAAATATCAGCAGGTAAGCAAGCATGGGATGCTGTTAGGAAGAGCAACTACTAGCATCAACTGTTAGGTACGGTCGCCAGCTCTCCATGATACTCTATCCTGAGCAAGCCTCTTCATCTCTGAATAACTTATTCTCTGCAGCCTTAACCCACTTCAACCTACTGACTTTATTATTGCCTTACTCTGCCTCTACAATTTTTATCCCCACACATTCCTCCATTACCAAATTGACAACATCCACATCTACATCTACACACATACTCCGCCAGCCATCATTCAGCGCGTGTCAGATGATACCTTCTACCATTACTAGCCATTTCCTTTCCTATTCCACACGGAAATAGAGCGAGGGAAGAATAACAGTCCATATGATTTCGTAAGTGCCCTAATTTCTCTTATCTTATCTTTGCGATCCGTCCTCGAAACATGCACTGCAGTGGTAAAATCGTTCTGCAGCCGGCTTCCAATGCTGGTTCATTAAATTTTCTCAGTATTATTTCGCCACAGAATGTCTCCCCTCGAGGAATTCCCATTTGAGTTCATAAAGCATCTACGTAATACTCACGTGTTGGTAGACCCTACCGGAAAAAAATCCAGCAGCCCCCTCCCCCCTGAATTGCTTTGATGACGTCCTTTAATTTGACCTGGTGTGGATCCAAAACACTAGAGCAGTACTCAAGAATGTGTTTCACAAGTGTCCTATACACGATCTCCTTTATAAATGAGCGATACTTTCTAAAAATTCTGTCGATAAACCTTCCCTACTACCGTCTTTACTTCCTCATTCAATTTCACATCGCTTTAGAACGTCACACATAAATATTTAACCGTGGTGACTTTCTCAAGCAGCACACTACTAATGCTGTATTCGAAAATTACATGAATTTTTTCCAACTCATCAGCATTATCTTCCATTTCTTTACATTTCGAGCAAACTGCTGTTCTTCTCACCAATTCCAAATTTTGTCTAAGTCACCTTGTATCGTCACTCAAAGACGAAACCTTCCGGTACAACACAGAGTCATCAGCATACAGCGGCAAATTGCCTGCTGTTCATCTTGTCTGTCAGATCATTTGCGTGTGTGGAGATGCTCCTTTATGCCTCAGGATATGTCCTGTCAACCTAACCAATGTTTCAGTAAATGGTGTGCCATAAATTCATTTTTCACTAATTTGATTCAGTAACTCCTCATTGGTCATTGAATCTGTCCACTAGCCTTCTTTATTCTCCACATTCCGAAAGCTTATATTCGCTTCGTCACAGAACTGCTTATCGTTTACGTTCCAATTTCGTACTAGGCTACACTCCAGACAAATCCCTCCAGAAAGATTTTCTAACTTTTAAACTTTTATTCGACCTTAAGAAGTTTCTATTTTATAAAAATTGTTTTCTTGGTATCTTAAGTCTGTATTTAATGTTCTCTCTATCCCCAGCTGCTACTTTGCCGCCCAAATACATTAAATTCATCTGCTGGTTTCAGGGTCTGATTTCGTAATCTACTTCACTCAGCATCGCCTGATTTAATTCACCTGTATGCCATTATATCATCCTTTCAAGACACTATCAATTTCGTTCATCTGTCCTACCAAGTTCTTTGCCATTTCTGACAGGACCGTAATGTCGTTGTCCAATCCCAAAGATTTTATTTCTTCTTCCTGATCTTTAGTTTCCTTTGGTTTATTTCACAGTCTGTTCAATGTATAGTTTTAATATCATCGGGCAGGCTGCGACCCTGTCTCACTCCCTTCTCAACCATTACTTCCCCTCCATATTCTTCGACTCCTATAACTGCAGACCGGTTTCTCCAAAAATAGTGAATAACCAGTCGCTTCATGCGTTTTATCCCTGCTACCTTCAGAATTTCTAAGTGTGTACATTCAAGGTTGTGAAGAGCTTTCTTTATATCTACATTTGCTATAAACATGTATTTGTCTTCCTTCTGTCTACATACTAAGATTGGTCAGAGAATCAGCACTGTTTCGATTGTTCCTTCTCAAGAACCCAAACTGATCGTCCTTGAGTTCAGCTGTGTTACCATGTCATAAAGTATCTAAACCTCCTCATGAATCCGTTGGTACAGTGAATGCATACGTAAAAGCCTCCATCGTTGTAGGCCATCTTCATTCAAAATTATCTGTTGACCACGTGATTTTGACAGGTCAACAATTATTTCAGTATTTTTGCATAATTTCCTAATATTTTATGTAATGTGATGCGGATGTACCGGTTCTTCAAGGGTTTTCCGTAGAAATTTTCATTCAATCGAGGATCTTTTCGAAGAGTGTCAATGCCCTGTCAGTAGCTAGACTGAACTTTGCGTGCGGTTAAATTCGTTGTTTAATAACAAAAACATTATGAATATATGATCGTACTTTCTTAAAACCACGTTCTTGTTCACTACTTTCCTTAAATCTAACAGCAGTTATCATGTTGTTTAAGGATCGTGAATATTAAATGTGCCCATTGTTTAGTACTATTTATACGTTAGTAATTCAATGCATCGCTTCGTTTTTTTTTTTTTTTTTTTTTTTTTTTTTTTTTTTTTTTTTTTTTTTAGGAAATATGCTTTAGCTATCTTCCTTACTTCTGGGACTTGCCTTATACCAGCAAATTAGTATTAAGAAACCGGCATGTATTCTTTGAGTTGAAATGCATAATATTCCATAAATTCTATGTCAATATTTTCATTTCCAGGACCTACCTGTCCTTAAACTCCCTGACAAGGAACCTCTTGAGAGCGAGGTCGCAAGTTCAATCTTTAGTAAAGTTTATTTCAAAGCATTGTGTTAACAGTTACGACAGGATAAATATTGCCTGCCAGAGATTCACCACGTGCATCATGAGAGTGACAGAAAGTGGGCGTCCGGGTGGTGCAGAGATCAACCTTTATGAAGTGTATGTCTTAAACTTCACAAAATGGACTTCATCGACATTAATGAAATGTTAAAAAAATCATTAATATTAACCATGAACACAGAATGAAAAACGGCTCAACACAGTGTTCACAAACGTTCACACCGTCACGATAGATGGCGAACTCCTTGGGCGTTACAAACCGTGCAGCAAGTCCAGCTGGGTATCTACTCTTAAAGAATGCATATCGAGTCATATTGGCGTAACTGGGTGATGAGAACAGATGGAATGTGATGGCGTGAAAACGAATGCGAAACAGCCTGTCGTGGAGCTTATTGTGAAACTGTCTATCCTTTAAGGCGTGGCTGCAGATAGTGGGATAACATGTTTTACAGCGACTGAAAAAACAAACATCCAGAGGCAAAGTCACATTTTACAGGAGGTTTGCTCTAAAGTGGAACTGCAAGGTCGTAAAATGTGCGAACTACGAGTTTCTTAAATATGTAGTCCTGAAACCTTGCAATCATGCCACTCAAAATAACTGTCCCAGTCGAATATGATAAGTGAATTATATATCAGGGGCACCTCTTGGTGCCGGCCGGTGTGGCCGAGCGCTTCTAGAGGCTTCAGTCTGGAACCGCGCGACCGCTACGGTCGCAGGTTCGAATCCTGCCTAAGGCATGGATGTGTGTGATGTCCTTAGGTTACTTAGGTTTAAGTAGATCTGAGTTCTAGGGGACTGATGAGCTCAGATGTTAAGTCCTATAATGCTCAGAGCCTTTTGAGCCATTTTTAGTACTTCTTGCATAAACCTTATGCTTCAACCATATTTAACAGGAACGATGAAATTAGAATTGCTATCCAGACGCTTTCTACCCCCCAAACAAGAGTTTCATATATTTGGAAGGAGAATTTAAGATAAAGGATGGTACTGCTACAGTGGGATCGAAGGTTACACATAATGCTTGGCATTCCTGTTTCAGGAGATACGATATGAACTTAATGGGGTTGAGGTTGACAATATACACGATGTAGGCAAAGCATAAACCGTTAAAATATCAGTCTCTGCTTCGTCCTCAGATGAGGCAGCGGGTAGAACAGTGGAACAGTACAAGCGATTCAATGCATGCTGACCCCTAAAAATGTTTATGAGGTATTTTGAGGACATATGAAGAATTGTTATGAATGTTAAACGAGAATTTATTCTGGTACAGAGTGTGACAGACACTAGTTCACACATTCGAGGAGTCCAAGAGGAGAACTGGATCACCATCAATAAAATAATGTTGGGAATGCCTCACATCACTGAAATGGACAAGAAGCATTTGATGTAAACAAAAGTTCTGAATGCTGGTGCATATCTGCCAAAAATTCTACGTTCATGGGAGCTTTTTGAATACTCTGTGCTACCTATAGCAACCAGATAAATGAGCGCTATTGAAACCACTTTCGGTTGGACACAACTAGATTCGTTACACTTGCATTTTACACCGACAGAAAAGGGAGTGTAGAAAATGATTCCACCACATTTGACAAAGGCGAGTTAACTAATGCTACAGTCTACTTCCATTCGTAATTTTATTTATACGACAATTTACTGCTACAGTGAGATGAAAATGTATACAATCTGGCATTTGAAATGCATGAAAGGTTCCTCACTTCTTTCTTAAACGTGCTGAAAAGGATGGATGTCTACTAACTCCATAGAAATTCAAGGAGCTGGTACAAGTCATCGTAATAGACTGCTCAAAATAGAACAAAAAAATTAAATGTGTACGGATACACGTACAAACTGAATTTGTATCTTCAGCAGACTTCCAGAAAAGCACTGCAGTATATGCTCTAGTTCTACAGGACCACGCAATTTATTGTTGCTCACTCACTGGTGTTATGCAGCGAGCTACATAAATGAACAGGTGTTATGTTGTGCCCAGAGTATTTCAAAATGTCATCTCAAAGTGTGAACACCATTGCAGACGTTCACGTTTCCCATGATGGTGAGTGCAGACAGCTCATATTTAAAGATGTTGCATTCATAGCATTCACAGAAGATGCTAGTGTAATACAGACATTCTCAGCAAGTAGGCATCAGAAATTTAAAATTTACAAGTGTACTCTGTACACACACGACGTGGAGGATACAAATATTTACAAGCAACATTTCTTCATGATATGGACGTGTTTACACATTTTTCGTCTCAAATTTCGGTTTACAAGTGACGTTTCCGTCAGCACACATGTTATGGTTACATATTTACATTCTGTCAGCACACATGGTGTGCATATTTATTTACATTTGTACATGGTACAGTACTGTGTTAGTACTCACAGTGTGCATATATATATATATATATATATATATATATATATATATATATATATATGCATGCTACACAACTAAATAAATTCACACTGTTATAAACGTGTCGTACTATTCCACATATACACTATTCGCAACTGCTATCACAATATCTCACACACTGTCTGACAATCTCACCACTTCCATCAAGTGAAAGTTGTGAGTCCGGGTGAGTATCAAGCCTTTCCTCACAATTGACTTGCTTACGTTCATGAGGCGATAGACCTACTTTAGACTGCAGCACGGTGTACACCTTGTGTCCTCGCAACTGAATACTAGTTTGCTGCACGATATGCTGCAGCTGTGGTGAAGCATCACGAAAACCACTGTACAGGAACCGTAAGTAGTCTTCAGTCATTAGAATCCTCGATGGCACATGATGCACACAATTCACCTGCCTCTGGGTAGCACCTCTCAATCTGCGATATGCATATGTCTTCGATGTGGACCGACACACTCCACAATTGGTCACCCATTTGAGTCGTCTTTCATAAGACCGATAACCTTCTTATAATGTGCAATAGTAGTGTAAGTATTATCGCTGGTATATGAAGACATGTCTAATGCATTGGCGTGGCACTTTATTAGTTCATTTGGACCACAGCTCTTCACCAATAAGATGAAGCTGTCTGTATCCATAAAAGTAATAACTTTGGATGTGCGGAATAGGGTTCTGCAAACTCATAAAGAAATCGGTACATGTGGAGTTTGAACATTTCTAACATGCACATTCTCACATAGACATGCTTCGTGAACACTCCTGCGAGCTCCTGCATCTCCACAGCAACAAAGTCCTTATTCAAGGTTGTGATCTGTTTGAAACTAAATCTGACGATACATTTCCTTCCGCCATAACGCCCATAAGACTTTGTTCTAATAAGAATTTTGCGATATTTCCTGAAATTTTCAATGGTCTTGCCATATAATGCATTTGCTATAAATTTAAAAATATCTTTTTCAGAGTCATTCTTCATGGAAGTCCTCTTTTTGGTATTTAAGTCAATGTCGTCATTCAACTCGTGAAGCTGAGCTGATGGGAACTACTCATTGGTCTGGCCCCCAGAGTACGCTTGTGTCGCAAATCTACATCTACATCTATACTCCGCGAGCCACCTTACGGTGTGTGGCGGAGGGTACTTATTGTACCACTATCTGATCCCCCCTTCCCTGTTCCATTCACGAATTGTGCGTGGGAAGAACGACTGCTTGTAAGTCTCCGTATTTGCTCTAATTTCTCGGATCTTTTCGTTGTGATCATTACGCGAGATATATGTGGGCGGTAGTAATATGTTGCCCATCTCTTCCCGGAATGTGCTCTCTCGTAATTTCGATAATAAACCTCTCCGTATTGCGTAACGCCTTTCTTGAAGTGTCCGCCACTGGAGCTTGTTCAGCATCTCCGTAACGCTCTCGCGCTGACTAAATGTCCCCATAACGAATCGCGCTGCTTTTCGCTGGATCATGTCTATCTCTTCTATTAATCCAACCTGGTAAGGGTCCCATACTGATGAGCAATACTCAAGAATCGGACGAACAAGCGTTTTGTAAGCTACTTCTTTCGTCGATGAGTCACATTTTCTTAGAATTCTTCCTATGAATCTCAACCTGGCGCCTGCTTTTCCCACTATTTGTTTTATGTGATCATTCCACTTCAGATCGCTCCGGATAGTAACTCCTAAGTATTTTACGGTCGTTACCGCTTCCAATGATTTACCACCTATGGCATAATCGTACTGGAATGGATTTCTGCCCCTATGTATGCGCATTATATTACATTTATCTACGTTTAGGGAAAGCTGCCAGCTGTCGCACCATGCATTAATCCTCTGTAGGTCTTCCTGGAGTACGTACGAGTCTTCTGATGTTGCTACTTTCTTGTAGACAACCGTGTCATCTGCAAATAGCCTCACGGAGCTACCGATGTTGTCAACTAAGTCATTTATGTATATTGTAAACAATAAAGGTCCTATCACGCTTCCTTGCGGTACTCCCGAAATTACCTCTACATCTGCAGATTTTGAACCGTTAAGAATGACATGTTGTGTTCTTTCTTCTAGGAAATCCTGAATCCAATCACAAACCTGGTCCGATATTCCGTAAGCTCGTATTTTTTTCATTAAACGTAAGTGCGGAACCGTATCAAATGCCTTCCTGAAGTCCAGGAATACGGCATCAATCTGCTCGCCAGTGTCTACGGCACTGTGAATTTCTTGGGCAAATAGGGCGAGCTGAGTTTCACATGATCTCTGTTTGCGGAATCCATGTTGGTTATGATGAAGGAGATTTGTATTATCTAAGAACGTCATAATACGAGAACACAAAACATGTTCCATTATTCTACAACAGATTGACGTAAGCGAAATAGGCCTATAATTATTCGCATCTGATTTATGACCCTTCTTGAAAATGGGAACGACCTGCGCTTTCTTCCAGTCGCTAGGTACTTTACGTTCTTCCAGCGATCTACGATAAATTGCTGATAGAAAGGGGGCAAGTTCTTTAGCATAATCACTGTAGAATCTTAAGGGTATCTCGTCTGGTCCGGATGCTTTTCCGCTACTAAGTGATAGCAGTTGTTTTTCAATTCCGATATCGTTTATTTCAATATTTTCCATTTTGGCGTCCGTGCGACGGCTGAAGTCAGGGACCGTGTTACGATTTTCCGCAGTGAAACAGTTTCGGAACACTGAATTCAGTATTTCTGCCTTTCTTCGGTCGTCCTCTGTTTCGGTGCCATCGTGGTCAACGAGTGACTGAATAGGGGATTTAGATCCGCTTACCGATTTTACATATGACCAAAACTTTTTAGGGTTCTTGTTTAGATTGTTTGCCAATGTTTTATGTTCGAATTCGTTGAATGCTTCTCTCATTGCTCTCTTTACGCTCTTTTTCGCTTCGTTCAGCTTTTCCTTATCAGCTATGATTCGACTACTCTTAAACCTATGATGAAGCTTTCTTTGTTTCCGTAGTACCTTTCGTACATGATTGTTATACCACGGTGGATCTTTCCCCTCGCTTTGGACCTTAGTCGGTACGAACTTATCTAAGGCGTACTGGACGATGTTTCTGAATTTTTTCCATTTTTGTTCCACATCCTCTTCCTCAGAAATGAACGTTTGATGGTGGTCACTCAGATATTCTGCGATTTGTGCCCTATCACTCTTGTTAAGCAAATATATTTTCCTTCCTTTCTTGGCATTTCTTATTACACTTGTAGTCATTGATGCAACCACTGACTTATGATCACTGATACCCTCTTCTACATTCACGGAGTCGAAAAGTTCCGGTCTATTTGTTGCTATGAGGTCTAAAACGTTAGCTTCACGAGTTGGTTCTCTAACTATCTGCTCGAAGTAATTCTCGGACAAGGCAGTCAGGATAATGTCACAAGAGTCTCTGTCCCTGGCTCCAGTTCTGATTGTGTGACTATCCCATTCTATACCTGGTAGATTGAAGTCTTCCCCTATTACAATAGTATGACCACGAAACTTCTTCACGACGTTCTGCAGGTTCTCTCTGAGGCGCTCAACTACTACGGTTGCTGATGCAGGTGGTCTATAGAAGCATCCGACTATCATATCTGACCCACCTTTGATACTTAGCTTAACCCAGATTATTTCACATTCGCATTCGCTAATAACTTCACTGGATATTATTGAATTCTTTACTGCTATAAATACTCCTCCACCATTGGCGTTTATCCTATCCTTGCGGTATATATTCCATTCTGTGTCTAGGATTTCGTTACTGTTCACTTCCGGTTTTAACCAACTTTCCGTTCCTAATACTATATGCGCACTATTTCCTTCAATAAGAGATACTAATTCAGGAACCTTGCCCTGGATACTCCTGCAGTTTACCAATATTACGTTAACTTTTCCTGTTTTTGGTCTCTGAGGACGGACGTTCTTTATCAACGATGATAATGTCCTCTCTGGTAAGCCGTCAGGTATTTTATCGTTTCGCCCAAGGGGGGGTCCCTCTAACCTAAAAAACCCCCGTGTGCACGCCACACGTACTCTGCTACCCTAGTAGCTGCTTCCGGTGTGTAGTGCACGCCTGACCTGTCTAGGGGGGCCCTACAGTTCTCCACCCAATAACGGAGGTCGATGAATTTGCAACCATTATAGTCGCAGAGTCGTCTGAGCCTCTGGTTTAGACCCTCCACACGGCTCCAAACCAGAGGACCGCGATCGACTCTGGGCACTATGCTGCAGATATTAAGCTCAGCTTGCACTCCGCGTGCGATGCTGGTTGTCTTCACCAAATCAGCCAGCCGCCGGAAGGAACCAAGGATGGCCTCAGAACCCAAGCGGCAGGCGTCATTCGTTCCGACATGTGCTACTATCTGCAGCCGGTCACACCCAGTGCGTTCAATAGCTGCCGGAAGGGCCTCCTCCACATTACGGACGAGACCCCCCGGCAAGCACACCGAGTGCACACTGGCATTCTTCCCCGACCTACCCGCTATTTTCCTGAGGGGCTCCATAACCCGCCTAACGTTGGAGCTCCCTATAACTATTAGGCCCGCCCTCTGTGACTGTCGGTACCTTGCCGGAGAATCGGCCACTGGCCCAACAGGCGAGGCATCCTGTGCTGGCTCGGAAACGATGTCATCACCACTAGGAAGCACCCCGTACCTGTTGGAAAGGGGTAAGGCAGCTGCCACGCGGCCAGATCCCACCTTCGCCTTTCGGCCAGGCACGCGAGAGCCCACCACTGTCCGCCATTCACCCTGGAGTGATGGCTGACCGGTTTCGTGAATTAGAGTTGCTTAATGCTGCCAATGATGAAAACGTAGCTACTCGTTTATCCACTTGTAAGAGCGTAACAATTAGTTGAAAAGAGACGTCAACGCCGAGGAATCTCCTCTGACGCTTCACAACGTTAGCGGATACGAGTCTTCTGCTCAAAACTAAACTTCGCTTTCAACACTCCCCAGTGGAAGCCTCGCAAGCTTTGTTGAGGAACATCAGCGCCAGGGGCCCGTACACGTCGGATCATCCTGCGTACTGTACGCCTTTTCTCTTCTTCCGTCCTCCCTAGCGCCGGTGGAATTAGGAGCGCCATTTCCGTAGGTGCAAAATCACTTATGCTTTCTAAGAAAGAAATTGTAGTGTTCTAAAAGAAGTAAAACTGCTGTAACGCCACCCTCAATAAATTTTTCCATACTGGAAAGATGCCACCCTCTCACCAGCACCATCGTACTAGCGGCACAAGTGCCGGAAGGAGCGACTGCTCCCGTGGCAGTCTCACTGGGCACCAGTGAGCAGGAGATGACGGCAGTTATCGACAAGTAGACGGCCACCGGTGTAGACTAACAAACAACAACACTCGGCACACAGAGACAGCCAGCAACACCACAGGATATGCCCTCCCTAAAACCTCTAGGGGAGCCGGAAACGGTGAAGCCAGACGGGAAAACGCTACATGAACGCAAAGACCGAAAATGGCAGCTGGTCGGTTCACTCCACAGGACCGCACAGACGACACACACAAGTGAGCGCACATGTTCACGAGACAACCGCCGAATTACTGTTGCCAACTCCATAAACATCAAGTATCAACACCAACAACACAGGGAACAACACAAAGAACCCTGCGACTGCATCACACTCAAGCACACACACAGCTACACAGAGCCCAAACATTTCATCGGTTGGTTTCCCACCAGTCACGGTACACAAATATGGAGATCTTAGTCCTCTAAACAAAGTCTTTAACTAAACGCACAACTCCACGGCATATTACTCAAAGCTCATGGGGGACCATATCGCACTATAGCTGGTGAACAAAACAGGCTTCACGAAACCGTTGGACTTTCTTGAAGAAGGGAAGGTAGAGCATTTTACATACAGAATCGTATTGGAAAAATCACAGCACTACATGATCAAGTGGGTAGATCTCAATCCCCAACAAACACAGTACTCAATGAACTTGCTGCCATAGGCTTGGATTCCATTTTCATAAATCAAATGATAGACCTTCATGCAGCTACATGGTTGAGATGGCAGACACGTCTAACTCACACAACCTGTTGAACATCAAATTATTTCTTCATATGGTCGTGAATGTAGTAATTGACAACATGCCATGGACACTCACTAATATCATAAATGCTAGCATTTAGCACATGCGGGTGTTTGTCGTAGTCTCACTCCCTGCTGCCGCAAATTCGGTGGTGGCCACACAACACAGCAATCTAAACTCCCCCAAACAGTACCACACGTATGTGCCAACTGTGGTGGGGGGGGGGGGGGGCGAATCCGGCCAACTACAGTTGGTGCATTGCCTCATTGCCTACAAAGAGGCTCTGAGGCCTGAAGCAGCAAAACGAGGCTCTGAGGCATGACGCAGCAAAACACGCAAAACCTATCGCCATCACAGATTTGAATCCCATCCCCCCTCACCTGCGCCAAATAAGGAATGGAATACCCTTTGTCAGAGTGGTAACTGGAACCCCCAGCAATGTGGGGCAGCCAGAGGAACCTCAGAGTTGCACAACCACACAGCAAACTCCCCCACCAACAGCCACTCAGCCAACTCAGGCAACGCTCCACACGCACATTGGGTACACCATAAGTTACAGGTGACAACAGGACTGCAGCCCATATAGGATCACAAACAGAGAGAAGGAGGAGGAAGAGTATCCCACTGGAATAAACGTAACACAACAAGGTCACAGACAACAGGACAAAAATACGCAGGTACACAACTCAGACACCAACTTAATGACCCACAGTACACACGCAATCACTACATAGACCACACAGGCGCCCACAATAACTGCAGAAACAGCTGACTCATAACCCAGTCCGAACCTGAAGCCAAGATAACCACGAGTGGCTGCCAACGCTACCAATAGCACACAGGCTGACACAGTCAACATCAACACCACATTTCGAAGAATAATGTTGACATTATTCCGCGGACTCAAGGCCATCTAAATAATAATGAAGATTATGGGGTATTTCACACAACTCCTCACACAGTTCATGTCAGGCTTGCTCAACTGGACTAATATACAAACTCGTCTCACACCACTCTTTGCACAAATTCATGGATAACACATCACACCAGTCCCATAATGCAAATATTAACACTACCACACATATCCTGTTTTGGAATACCAGCAGGATCTTACCCAGAAGAACCAAACTGGTTGTGTTCATGGAGTGTAAGGGCATCCAGATCGCCCCCACAAACAGCTCAACATGCTAGGTTATTGCGTCTATCCACTGAGTAGATAGCAGGCATAGCCATCATCATACACAAAGACATAGAACACAAAAACGTCGAGTACCCGCTCTTGAGAGATTCGAGGATATGGGCGTCAGCGTCAAGGAGCTTACACTGGACTGGTATCACTTTACATCCCACCTAAGAACATAGCAACACGTTATATCAGCACAGTTATCAACATAGCACCTCAGGTTATAGCCGCTGGCGATTTAAACTCAAAATACCCCAACTGAAATTCACAAATACATACTTGCAATGGCGAGAAACTATATGAACATGATTTAGGCCGAAACTACATTATACTAGGGCCAGACATCTGCATGTACGTGACCGCACAGGCCCGACTCATACCAGACGTGTTAGACACAGCCCTCATCAAGAGCATCACATGCACACCAAAAAATACCATATAAAACGATCTGGACTCTCTGTAATACTTCACGCAGAAGAAAGCCTGCGGAACACATAACCTGGCATGATTGTGAACGACAAGAACGTGAACTGGGCTCTGTTCAAGGATACACTTGATGGTCGGACATTCACGAAATGAACACCACAAAACAATATGAATAGGTGCGGCAGTTCTCATTACTGCTGTCCAAGAAACAATGTCTGACGCCATTCCATCTACAACACCTCGTCAACGCTCGATGACCCAGTCCCAGGATATCTTGGGTCTTATCTCAATGAGGAAATGCTTCATGAGATACTGATAGAATACTAAGTATAGGTTCTAAAAACGACACGTTAACAGACTCTAGGGACTAACACAGGAGAAAATACATACCTTCAGAAATGAACAGTGGTGGCACAAACTCGCAGGATTAAAAGCCACACGTCCTAGCCAAACATTTCACCAGGGAGAGACACTACGTTCCTACTCTACGAGGCCCAGACATCCCTGCATAATCCGTGGAGGAGAAAGCCCGCCTTATGGCCATAACCCTTGCAGCGTGTTTCATGCCGAATCACGGTCTAGCGAACCCAGTATTCACACTTGCAGGGGACCGGGAGCTTGTACGACTCGTAGCCCAGTCCATGTACGGTGAGGTCAGATGTACTAGCACAAAAGAAGTCACATGGGCTATCAAGGATACCAATGCAACTAAAGCTCGCGGTCATGGTGGAATTCAAAACCTTGTCCTCCAGTAGCTCACAAATAAAGCCTTAGAATACCTTATATACATAACGAACGTCATCCTACAAGACCAACACTTTCCCGACTTTTGGAAGGCAGCCAAAATGTCAAGGTAGCCAGGGGAAGACCACTTCCTCCCATAAAAATTACCTGCCCATCAGTCTGCTGTGGTCGGTCAGCAAGACTGTTCAGACGGAATCCAAATACGCATCGATAGGCACCCCACTGCCATTGACACGCTAAGGCTGGTGCTATTCGGCTTTAGGAATCAACACTCAACACTCAACAACACAACAAGTCCTCCTTGTGGTTGAACATAAACACATGGCTACAACGTGAAGCCACAGGGGCTGTGTTGCTGGACATTGGGAAAGCTTTCGACCATCTCTGGCCCAACAGCCTCACATGCTAACTAAGCGGTGCTGGTTTCCCTGACGGGCTTATACATCTCACACAATCACATCTTACTAACAGGTGTTTCAACATTGGCATGCAGGAGAAACAGTCGACACGACATTGTATGCAAGCTGGAAGCATACCAGAGTCCATCTTGTTCAACCGCTACATTAATAGTCTCCCAACAACACACAACACAACGTTAGCCATCTACGCAGATGACGCAGCCATCCTTGTGCAAGATTGGAAAAGCACAAACATAAATTCACGGTTACAGACAGTACTCAGAACCGCCATGCCTTTGTTTGAAAGATGTCACATTAAAGTAAACAGCGACAAGTGTAAAGCAGTTCTGTTCACATGGAGACCGAAACTACTGTGCAAACATCAACACTGCAGACAGAGATCTGCTACCCAGTATGTCCGTGATAGAAAATTAGATACCTCGGCATGTGACTGGAACAGAAACATACATGATGGGACCACACAGAATACGCTGCCAGCAGGGCGCATCTGAGGCTCAAATATCTCTGCCCTATGCTCAACAGGGAAACTACGCTAAATTGGAGGGTATCAAGGTCCATGTACATGGCACTGATAGATCTCTGATGATGCAACCAGCTTCTGTCTCCAGATACGCAGCTCCTACACACCTGAATCATCTGCAGGTCATACAGAACGAAGTGACAATATCATTAACAACATTCCACGTTACACCCACACCATAGATTTTCAGATCGAATACCGCCTTGAAACCCTCAAGGAAGTATTCAAAAATCTATCCAAACGACTTTAGAGGAACTCAACACACACGAACAATTCCTTTTTCCTTACTTTGGGAACTGTGAACACAACCATAGGTCGAAGCATAAGCGACCAAATACTGTTAGCTAAGTCCTAACCACTATGGCGAGCTAACACACATAATGTGATAACATTATCCAGCCACAGATCATTAACGTTCATGATGAGCTCTGTTTCCAAAACAGGAAGGCATGCTTGGAGAGAGCTAGTAGGATCTTTATGCCTTTCTCCTCTGTTCTTCATGCTAGCAAATGAGATACATTTCTCAAATGTATCCTCAACCATCTCATAGTTTGAGGCATTACATCACTGATCTCGAAACCTTCAGTAATAGGATGGGGAAAGGGAACTGACGCTAATTATAGTAGCACCATTGTTATTACTACTACTATTACTACTAGAAGGTGTAGACTGACTCCCTCCAGTCGACAAAGACTGTGATCAGGAGCAGGAGGGTAAATGTTGTAGTGCGCCCTCATTGTGAGGTGGATGGTTTACATATATTCCAAGGAATACATCAATCACACTCGGTTAAATCGACGTTGGTTCAGACAAGAAAAACGTATTGCTGTGTCAGGCCAGAAAGAACACCCAGGCTGGAGGGATGGTTGCCGTGTGCTGTCTGCAACCGTGACCCCCAACCCTGGCCCACCTGACAGTAGCAGTGTCCTACTGACTGGAGGGGTGGAAGTCTGCAGGTTGTTTTTCAGCAATGGCACCCAGACCAGTTCTGCGGCAGGGGCAATGGCGAGACTTGAGGTGACGACCAGTGTAGCTATGAGCCTCGTCCTAGCAGGCAATGTGTGTCTGACATAATCGCGTTTTGGTGATGCCGTTTCCACCTGTGTTATCACCCATGTCACTGTGTAATGTGAGGGTTGTGGAGTGGTTCATACCGTAGACACTGTTGGCTTGCTGACTGCAGAGAAAGAATAATGTATATAAGAACACATGTTATACACACGCCTGCTGCTGTTGAAAGGAAAGGATGTTTATTATATATACTACAAAGAATAAAGATGCATACATAAATTACCGATATCACCCATTGCCCACGATGAAACCATATATTCGTGATCATTAGGGATTGCCTACACCCACTCTGCCATCTCTGACTCGATTTCACTAAGCTGCAACTGTAGCTCTAATTGTTCCACCCACTGTGACATCTCCTCATCTGAACTGGTGAGGAGCCATTACTCCAGCTCCCTAAAATCTCCTACGACAACACAGTGACTTAAAAACCTCTTCAGCTCTCAAAAAAAAAAAAAAATAACGAAAGCAATATATAGTCACAGGACAGCTGTGGTGGGTTTGCTGGGGTTGGTGTAACACAGCACTCAGACTCAGAAATTTCCTGTTGATTTAAAAACATGTAGAGCAGACACACACATACACAAATTATTAAACAAAGAAAAAATTTTTAAAGACAATATGTACTTGCATGTATTCTGTGTCGAATACATTGCCGCTGGGGTCTGCTCCGCAATCTCATACTCGCTGACGTGCCTCCTTTCTGCCTCCAGCTGCGATCAAGATATAATCAAATGTATCTGCAGATAGACGATTAACACTCACAGACAGATAGAACCACAGACTAGAGAAGAAAGAAGTTATAATGAAATCTAGACCTCTCGCTGCTTCGAGGCGTTGATAAATGTACAAAATGTAGTGTGTGGACAGAAAGTTGGAAAGTGTGGGTCTCACGGGGAGCGTGCCAGAGGTGAGTCCTTGCAATCGCACTATTGTCTGTGTCCTCGGTGGCTCAGTCCGATAGAGTGCGTGCCATGTAATTCATAGGCCCAGGTTCGAGTCCTGGTCGGGGCACACAATTTTCAACTGTCCCCATTGATATTTATCGACGCCTGTAAGCAGAGAAAGGTCTAGATTTCATTACAACTTCATTCTTCAAGAGCTGCAAGATCACCAATGATATCTGTATAGATACCAGCTTCATCATAGAGGAGAAAGAGGATGACTGTGGAGGGGGTAGGGTTTATATAGACTCAAGCTCTGCTCACTAATTTGGTGGGAACCAATAGGAACACTTGTACAGGGAGAAAACCCAGGCCTGCATTTGGCGAGAACCAATACGAATGCTTCTGCAGGAGGAGAACCCAGGTCTTCAGGTTCAGACACGTCAGATATTGTTCATGTCCTTCAAGACTACACATAAACAGGGCGCATGTGAGAACACTGGAAACATATTGTTAAGCAGCCAGTACTTTTAGGAATGTATTTGAGTCACCTACTATAAAGCAGATATCCTAGATCAAAGGAAACTGCTGTTAGTTCAAATCCTCTGGGACGTTAGGGATGGGACTGTATTGTTCACGAGGTGAGCATCTCCCTCAGGACCACGTGTTACAGGAATGTCTTTGAAGCAACGGCTACGGAAGAAGCGCCTAGTATTTCCCCTCACTTCAGGCAGTCAGTTATGTGCGCAGATGTTCAAGAAAAGAAACGCACCTTTTCTTTGAGATGTTAGCCAGTCCTACCTAGATGATGGAATGTCCCTGTTCCATCCACTACAAATTTTTACAATCCAGAGGCAGTCACTATTTTCGTTATGGGAAGTGCACTTGACAGCAAAAAAAGTGGTTCACTGCCGAATACAACCAACATAACTTAGCTGTGTTGCAGGTCCTCTAAACACCAAAACCCAGTGGGGTACAGTCGTTTGACTACACACACTGCGTACCGCAAGAGACTACTAGAGACCAAAGGTCTTTATGGCAGTCAGTCTAAGCATCAACTAATATCGTCATACAAAACATATTAGAAAACTCGTTCTTTGCGATGAGACACCCCATAACACTCATAAATTAACCTTAATTACAACAAGTAACATTCCAAAAGTTCTGAGAAAACGGATTATTTTACACATATCATACAATAATCCTTAGTCAAAATTAAATACTTGAGAAAATATAGGGAGTTACAAAGCTGTACGGCAATTATAAAAAAGCTTTTTGCTCTCTAAAAGGTTTCCCATCCACGTGCTGAAGGTCGCTCAACTGCGAGTGGCTCTGGAAACTGGATATGGGACGAACCAGTAGAAAAACGCGATTAACGGCAACAAACACTTTAAGGAAATCTCAAGATTAACAGCCAATCACCAGTAACATCACTGTTCTCGTAACACACCAACAGCTACGTGTACACAAATCTGAATTTTAAATGACATGACCAACGTCGTCGTTCTGGACCTCGATGCAAACCCAGCACCTATAGCCATTGCTAACTAAGGTAAGCTTTGTTTGTGCCTTATTGAGACCCTATCACTAGACATAAAGAGACGTGAAGTATAGACGTTTGCTCCAGTATCAGATATCAATTCATATAGTGAAAATAAATAACGAAAATGTTTGTACTGAACTGGGAATCCTGTCATAACAGTTACCTTCCTGGGAACTACACCCAACGACGTTTAATATGGTGTCATTCACAACGAACAAGTTATGCTCATGTTTAAAATTGCTTATTATCGCGCTTCTCGATGCTTTCCTCAAAAAAATAAAATAAAAATAAAAAGAGAGAGAGAGAAAGAGACAGAGAGAGAAAACAGAAATGTATTTCAAGTATCAGCTCAGTGACGCCATGTTCGTCTCGTGATGTAAATCAAGGATAGTTGATAGGTAATATCTCGTTGTACTAGCGATATGTATTTCTACAGGGTTCTTTCCTTTCTCTCTGCAAACAACTAGAACAGAATTCAGTAAAAAAGTGGTAAGAAGACCTATGCAGTGTGCCAATTAAAAACTCAGCATTTCTTGGTTTTTTTGTTAATCGTCTGTAATGCAGTAAACATCCTTGATTATTTATTTGTGATTACTACCATTGTTATTGTTATTCGTCACACCACAGCAGCTTTCCTATCGCTCATTGCCGCCGATGCACGTAACTAATGGATCAGGATGAATGGAATGTTGGATGTTTCGTCACGGAGAATATACACATTTATCTCGGCTTCTTGTGTTAGGGTAATATGAAAAGCTCAATAAGAAAAGACGACAACGGGATACCGGTGATGCAGGCAATAACACCCAACTATTTCTGTCCACTTAACACCATAACGTCAGACAAATTGGCGTCTCACTGTATTTTGATTATAATTCGTTACCCTTTTTGCGACCTCTTTTTAATACCTCGTGGGAGCAGGCATAATATTTTGCGTTTTGGACACCGAACAGTAACACACAAAGATAGGGGATGGAAGGATACAAAGAAACAATCAGACTCATGGGTGTGGATCCAGTTCATCACTAAACAAGAGGGAAACATTACGAAAAAAAATGAATACCCTGATTAGTATACTTCATTTGTATAGATTTGAAGATGAAAAAGCGCTGATCTGCACAGTGCCCGAATCTGCGCTTTAGTTTATGTCTTGATGGGCATAATTTTTAGTTTATTCTCTTCTGAATTTTGAAATGAATTGATTATTACGTGGTACAGAATAATTAGATAACTGTGTTTCTTACAGCTTCCATTCGCACCAACATTTTTCTGCACTCTCGTGCAATTCATGACACTCTACTTGTATGATCACAAGACTGCACATAGATGCAATCGATTTCGAGGTGCGAAGTGTTTGTTATCTTACATTTCGTGACAGGTGGGCAAAGTTGATTTCCAAAGACTTTTTATTGTACTGAAATAATCTTTTGTCACAATGTAACAAGGTAAGTGTTTTATTCGTATATATTTTGTGGGAATCTGTAATCGTGATGGAAGATTACACATCTGAATGTTTGACACAGCTGGTAGGAGAAAACGCTGCATATTAACCAAACACCGCGCCTCCTCTCCGTATCCTCCTATGAGACGAGCACAGGATTCTCCTCCTATAAAGGTACAGAGCTGTTCCTAGCACAGCTGAGAATTGCAACATCGTCACAAACATTTGGCAACACTGTGACAGCGCAATCACTTCCGCGTATGGTACTGAATTGACTCGCTAAATTCACTTGATATTCCCTTTCCATTTGAATGACTCGTGGTATATAATCCCCACGTAAACTAAGACACTGAGACAGAAATTTTAATTTTTTGGCTAAAGAAATGGTATTCTTCATATAAGTGACAACTTTTAATAGCTTTCACGATGTGTTATGAGGCTGAGCGACAACACAACGATGAGAGTGGTGTACTGGCATCAGTGTGTCCGTAGCCCCGTGGTATCGCGCGTGTATCGTGTTCCATCGGTTAAGAAAATCGTCGGTTCTAACCGTGGTAGGGGCAGCGCGTGCGAGCTTTTTTGTGTATTATTTCATGGAGCTGCGAATTCCCAGAAAAAATTCAGTAACAAAATCGGAGGAAAATCTTTACACATCAAATCCTCTTGGCAGCTCGACTCAGTAAGTTGTGTTAATGGTCGTAGACCTCAGCTTTCTGACTGCCAAGCTGCTATATAATACAAGGGTCTCTGAAGAAATTCGAATCGACCGTCAACGATACGAAATTCTATATTGTTCTTCACTTAAGACTTACATGCCAGGGAATATTAAGGAAATAAATTGATTAGCAGATCAAAGCACAATGGTGAAAAACTTGAATGCTGCACAACAGGTAACGCCTCTTTCTGCTGCTGACTAGCACATTTTCGGTTTCTAGGAATACGTAACTTTATTTATGAAAAAATGGTTCAAATGGCTCTGAGCACTATGGGACTCAACATCTTAGGTCATAAGTCCCCTAGAACTTAGAACTACTTAAACCTAACTAACCTAAAGACATCACACACACCCATGCCCGAGGCAGGATTCGAACCTGCGACCGTAGCAGTCCCGCGGTTCCGGACTGCAGCGCCAGAACTGCTAGACCCCCGCGGCCGGCTTTATTTATGAAATGCCACATTTGCATACCTGTTGAGTATGACAAAGCATACCATTTAAACACAGACCCAATCGAAATCTAAGTGAGTAGTATGTTACTAATTCGTGCCAATAGAGAGCCGCTCGTGTACATATACTCACTTTTTTAAAACAGACTTTCATCGTAAGGTTATCGTGGGTAGTTTTATTTCATTTCTTACAATACAGTGCAAAGTATTCGTAAGGATTATTTTAGTGTTGTTAAAACAATACTAAACATGAGAGAGAAATTAATCATCAACGATATATGCGAATTCTCTGATGTTATTTATAACAGTCTGACAATGCACAAGCAGTTTATTTATTACATGCATGTAGAAAACTTGTTCTGAGTTAAAGATGTCAAAAAAGGTTTGAAGAAGAATAAAATGCCACTACCAAACGACAGCTAATGTAGAAAATACTTTTCTGACTATTTTGGCATGATGCGCTCTCCCCATACATAACAGAAAAGCTTCGAGACGCATCTACTGCCTGGCCGTCTATTAAACCTGAAAAGAACAAAATGACGCAGAAATTAGCCTTTTCTCCACATGCGACTATTTTGGGTTGAGAAGTGAAGAGAATTATGTTCAAAGTTCCATTAAATTGATAACATCAGCAGACAGCAGAATTGCGTTTTAAAAAAATGTAGCAGCGAATGTAATAGAACACGCGACGTCTTATCAACAGTGTGAGACGCTTACCGTTAGGCTACTAGCTGTGACCTAGCTACAGCAGCTCTCGAAGTGAACAGCAGTTGCTCCAGAACTTCCACACTCCACAGAGCTGTGAGATAATGCATATGGCCGGATCTAGACTTCTGAGAGACAGACAGTCACAGAAATTCGTTTGCACTGCACGACGGTTTCAACAAACAGGTAGCGCAAAGGAGTATCTCAAATGGAAAGGAATACTTCCTATTTAAATATCTGCATCCTACACTGTTGGCAGTTCTGTGTAGGTGGCAGTTACGTTATTTTATTTCCTTGATAAAAAATAGAGTCGAATGTATGCACTGGGTAGCCAAGGTAGCTAGTTGATGGCGATTCGGTCAACCAAGTAAATGAATGTACTGAACAACCTGCAAACCACTACAGGGAGTCTGTGTGTCAGAATTCTCATCTTGTGTGCCCCAACTGTGTTATGATAGTGAAATCGTAGAGAAGAGGGTTTGGTGGTCTGTTGGACTGATGGTAGTTTCCTATGAAGACGGTCTGGGTTCGATTACAACTTCTGCCGATGTTTTTTGACAGGGAGAGGCAGATTCTATTCTCTTCTGGCTACGCCAAGTGAAGAAGGTATAATGGCATTGTTGTCAGAAAATCATGTTAAACATGATATTCCTTCTCTACCAAGTAGGCGTTAGGTGGAACTACAATAAAGTAAGGAGTGGCGACATGTAGAAACTCTATCACTAGTAACCTTTCTTATACTAGTTATTTATTTATAGTAACGAAACAAACCCTGAGTATGATCACAGAACACTTATTCCATCTTTTATTTGAGCTTCTGTATGTCAAAAAAATTGGTTCTGAACTGGGAATGCAACTCAGACCGCCCTTAACGCGCGATATGGTCCCTTCGGGACAATACAGCTCTACTACAACCTGTTGTTTGTTCAAAACTGCAGATTCCTCAACATCTCCACATATTGCGCATGAATGGGTTGGAGTCCTAGCCCAGAGCTAAGGTTTTCACAATGTATTATCAATCTCTAGCATGAGAACACCTATCTTCTGGTGGACAATAATTTTTATTTTTAATGCATTTTCATTCGTTGTCAACACTAACGATATCTGACGGTTTTGACTCCCAGTGAGACACAGAAGTATTTGCGAGATCACTGTAAGTTCAAGGATGTTATTGCGAGCTGCTGGTGGAGAAAAATTCGGTAACTGTCGTCTCTTTGTGTGTAGTCAACAATGATATGTTTGGGGTTCGATTCTCAGTCAGCACTGAGTCATCGTCATATTATTTCTAGTTCAAACATGTTCACACGTCGCTGCTGGCGTAACAAATCCATACTTAACGCTCCTTTTCTCTAGAATATAACAGCGATACGTGCCGGGTTGGAGTCCTGGGAAGGAAAAATTAATGTTTCGTCTCGTCATTTCAGTTAATAAATCTAGCTACTGCCGAGAAAATCCAATATGTCAAAGTTGATTTTGCTTGGCTAACAATCCGATTAGGTTCTGGGTTCGAATACCTGTCCAACACAAAGCTTTACCTCACTGCATTCCAATTAAGTTACTTGTGAAGAAATAGTATATAACATCTCTCGTATTTCGTTAACAGGGACAATAGATGCTGGGTAGGAATTCGCGTCCGTTAAAAATGTTTACGTTATGTAATTTAAAGTTGATATTTGTTAACTGATACTGTCTAAAATCGAGTTATATCACTCTCCTTATGCCTAGTCATGAATGACTGTTAATTTCCGTCAGCCACGAAATCTTAGTTTGCATGACCTGTGTTTGAATCCATATGCAGGACGAGGTGGTTCGTCGTGTCGTTAGAAGTTCATACATATTCTCAACTAGCTGCTCCTGAATAATATAAATTTTTAATGACACATTGTGTTAAATAACAAGTATGGTACGTTACTTTGAAGAGGAAATCATGAATACGACGAACTTACTGCGTTCATTACCTATCTGACGTAATAATGAGAGTGCTAACATTTCAGTTATGTCATTTATTGCAATAAATGTGAGCTTGCAAGCCTTAAGGACAGTCTTATCTGTGATGAGGAGTTCCCTGATATTTGTAGTATTGTGGTATTACTTTACATCTTGAGTTATTGCGATACAGAGCAGTGTTTTCTAGTGGTGACTTGTTGGAACCATTTTGAATAGTCAAACGACTGTACCAACGAGCGATTAGAGGACCTGCTAGATAGCTGTGTTATGTAGGTTGAATGGGAATCAGACGAAATGCAATTTAGATCGTTCGGATACTTTTGAGGACGACTGTGCATAAAATCAGAAGTTAAATATCAAATGTTTTCACCAATAGCGAGATGCTGGAACCTTAAATGACGGTAGAATTGTTTTTGCCTGACTGGGATTCGTACCCAGCATTTTTTTAATGATATATATGTAAGAAACTGAATAAATCTTCTTTCCGTTACAAACTGTCCAGTACCCGTAAAACAGAAGAACACGAAATCAATCAAGCACTTCCGATTTGTTTTATGTTACGGCATCTGGCAAAAATAGTTTTCCTGAGGCACTTTACTTGCCGTACTATAAAATAAATAAATACATAAATGCCAACTTAATTATAATGAAGAAAAATTAGTATCGACTTGCTGTAGTGTTGTGCACCAACCAAAAATTACCGCTTCGTTATGTCAAAGTGTGAAGTAAGAAATTTGGAAACAAAGCTTTGTATTTCCGACTCGTTTTAAGGTTGTGGTGCTCTTCCATTATATACTGTATGTACTCGTATATACTCGCATGTGTATTCGTAACTGCAAAATATGCAAACTAGCCGATAATCCAAGTGTAACTATTGTGCTTTGTTGCAGGAAGGAAATGCCAGTCTGGTTGAAGTACATCTTTAAGTGTTATAGCAGAGTCTGTGGTTCTAGTAATTATTGCGAGTTTTTTTCTAGTCTAGTTCCATACGTGGTATTGGTCTCGGCAGATGAGAATGTGTGCCAAGGTATCTACAGTATGGCAATGATCGCAGTACGGACTCTGCTTCATTTAGATATTGTGCAGCTTTTCACCTGTGGGGACCTTCTCGTTTACAATGTCATACCACGTGGACACTACTTTGGAGTGGAAGATGGGATTGTTAATGTTTATCCAGACGTTACTCCAGTTGACCGCTGGATATTTTGCCTGTGGTGTCTCGCTAGGTGGTAATAGGTCCTTCTGGTGTTAAGCAGCTGTGAAGTATCTTGAATATAGCTCATTTCCAAGTAGTAAGTCCGGATGTGATCAAGTTGAGCGGTGATGCGACCAACATCGACTGGGGCCTTTTTGCTCGTTGGGGCTAAGCTGTTGAATAACGTTTTCGTAATTGTCGGATGGGTGACTGCAGTATTTTTCGGATTCGGTCCATATCTACGGCAGTGCATTGGTTCTTGATGTCTTTGACGCCCAAACCACCAGCGGCGCGGGTTAACACTATGGTTGGCATGGTGACTTTAAAGATGTTTCCGCTCCATATGAAACAATACGCTGCGGCTAAAAGCTTTTGTGCTGTATCCTTGGGTACTGGTAACACTGCTGCGATGTGATATATTTTGCTTAGCGCATAGCTGTTAATCAACAGAGCTCTCTGTATCCGATTGAGCGTTCTAGTTTTGTGTTCACGGAGAGTAGCCCTGAATATATGTAGTTTATGGTCCCAGTTGGCTACTGTCATCTCTCTTGGGTTGGCCATTAGAATCTTACCTAAGTGGTTCGTCTTCTCTGTCCGTTGTAGCCATGTTCTTTGAATGGTCTCCATATGGGGTCTGACAGGCAAAATTTTCGATTTTTGTTCATTGACTTTGGCTCCGGAAGAAGTGGCGTAAGCGTGGATTATTTGTTGAACGATTTCCATTTCCGAGTGCGTGTTAACTACTAAACTGACGTCATCAGCATAAGCGTGACACACGGTTTTTGTACCCAACACCTGTAGACCTTGTAACCTGTGATGCAGGTTTAACAGTAACGGTTCTACGGCAATTGCGTATAGTGCCATAGAAAGGGGACAGCCTTGTCTCACTGATTGCTTGATCGGGACTGGTGAACTTAGTTGACCATTAATTTTGATTCGAGAGGAAGTTCCGACTATACATTTGCATATGATCTGAATAAAATGGACACTGAATCCCATCAGTTCCATGACAGATAGTAGAAAGTGGTGGTTGATGCGGTCAAAAGCCTTATAGAAGTCTAAATACATGAGACCAACATTGCAGTTACATAGCCACGACAAATATATTATGTCTCTATATTCACATAATGCATTCGACATTGATCTCCCTAGGACAGCACTCATTTGATAAGGGCCAAGTACTTTCGGCAGTACCGTCTTCAGTCTACAGTTTAGGAGTCGGGTGAAGATTTTATAGTCGGAATTGAGCAGTGTTAGTGGTCGAAAATCCTTCAGCGTAGAGCTACGTGGTTTTTTGGGGATCAGTACAATCATTCCTTCGGTAAACTGAGATGGCATCTGCACGTCTCCCAATAATTCATTGGATATTTTGGTGAATTCCGGTCCTATTATGTGCCAAAAACAAGCATAAATTTCTATGGGTAGGCCATCTAAACCAGCAGATTTCTTTGTAGGCGAATCTTTAATTATGGCACATACTTCTTCCTCAGTTATGTGGGTTACAGGGTCGGCGTTGTCAGTCGGATGGACCGTGGATTGAATGTTGGATAAAAGCGGCTCACTTGCCGTCGCATCAGACGCCGATTCGGAGTAAAAATCTGTATAATGTTGCACCACGTAGTTTTTTACTGTGACTTGTTGATCGTATTCGTTCCCCTGTTCATCGCTGAGAGTGTGGATTAACTTTTGTTTACCTCTCTTGGCTTCCCGTATCACGTGATATACGGACGTATTCTCCTGCGTCAGTTCAATCGGAGGACGCGATCGAACTTTTTTCTCCTCTAGTGATTGTCGTACCAACGCCGTTATTCTTGCTTTAGTGCGTTTTATTCTGGAACTGTTTGCTACTAATCCCATGGGGTCATCATATAGTTCGCGGAGGCAAAGAAAGTGATACTCCAAGGTGCGTTTTCGCCAGTACGCTTTCATGCGACCATATCGTGCGATGCATTTTTTATCTGCGGTTTCGCAGACTGTAGCCACCACATGATGCGTGTTGGATATCTGGATTGTATCCGAAGACAACGCTGCCGTGTATCATGGATCTTCTGTTTCAGTACTGCATCCTCCAAAAGAGACACGTTTAGCTGCCATACGCCCCTTCCCAGGAATGTTTTTTGTTTAGTATACTTCGCGGTTATATGAAATGCGCAGTGATCCGAGAAGTTAGGAGGCCAAATTTCACAGTCAGTTACATTATGGATAAAACCTTTCGTTACACACAGCCTGTCTAGTCTGCTTGCCGAAGTACTGGATACGTACGGGTATCCTCGGGTGTGCTGGCGAAGGTGGCACCAAGCATCTATCATATCTAGTCCGTTAATTAACATCAACAGCTCCTCACAAAAGGTGAAGTTCGGGATTTGATCTTCTGGACGCAATACGCAGCTAAAATCTCCACCCAAAATTATGTGCAGTCGAGGATCTGTTATTAATGGGACAATTTCGTCCCGGAACAGATTGCCCCTTGCTTGTTTTCCGCTGGATCCAGAGGGAGCATATATATTAACAAGAAGTAGATCATATATTTGTGCAGTTATGCCTCGTCCAGATTCAAGAAATGCTTTTTCTGTACATGGTATGCCGTGTTTGAACAATATTCCTGTTCCACATTCATTTCCAATGTTTAAGATCGCCTCATATCCGTACACATCCGCTATTTTCGTCATAACGACCTCTTGTAACATCGCTATGTCAATGTTGGCGGCATATAAGTAATCCATCACAGATTGTAACTTTACGTCCGAAACTATTCTGTTTACATTGAGCGTGGCGATTTTATACGCCTGCGTCATTCGGTAGTCCAACTAAGCGCTTTCAGTGTCGTCAGCCCATGCTGTCCCCATATCAGTTCCGCAGCGGTCAACAGTGTCCATTGGTTCTTCAATTGGAGGGGCGAGGTTCATCTGTACGTCCTCATTCGGGTTGGGGATGTCTGGTTTTCCGATGTCTACCACGCCTTGCTTTCCGCTTCGATCTGTTTTAAGAATTTTTTTGGTACGGGAGAGTTTTTTCTCCAGTTCTTGAATCTCTTCAGGGCTCTGTTTTCGTGTTTGCCGTTTAGGTTTCACCGGCTGCTGTCTGATGTTGTCTTCCTCAGCATTCTTCAAATCTTCTAAGCGGGTGGTATTTCGAGCCAAATTGTCGGCCGTGCTCTTGGTGGATGATGGTGTCAATAGAGAAATCGGTTCACTATGAGGTTGCTCATTCCGGGATGGTTCTTGCATGTCATTCTCAACAGCGGAGGAGTCGGAGAATTTGCTGTGGCTCCCAATATCTTTCGGTGTCTGCTGTGTTGAAACCGTTACAGCTGTCACGATTTCCTTAGTTTCGTGTGGTCTAGCTTCTGTTGTGTCAGTGGTGGCAATCTGGGCTTCTTCGCGGATTGGATGGTTCTCCGTGTTCACATCAGGGCTTGGGGTCAGGACTTGGCCGCGGGCAGCCGTAGCGTAAGTCGCTGGCAGCGCAGTCATAGCCGGCGGTCGCGGCGCCTCTCCAGCTAGCAGCTGCGCCACTCGCCGCTGTAAACACTCAGCGCGGACGTGGCCGGGAGAGTTGCACGCCGCGCACGTCCTCGGCTGGCCGTCGTATATAACGATACCTCGGTATCCACAGACGCTGATGTATGACGGTACATGTTTGTGCAAATCGACCTTTAATTGTCTCACTCCGTTGAGAACTTGGAATTTGCGCGCGTTGGACCACCGTTCGGCAACATTACTGAGAACTTTACCGTACGGCGCTATCGCTACGTTTATTTGTTCCGCCGGTACTTCGAATGGTAGTTCGAATATCCTAATCGTTCGCATTCCAAACCCTGCATGTGTTACGGTGACTTCGCCTACGTTTCCATCACAATGTTTAAACTCCATAATTCCTCCGCAAGACTCAACTATTTTGTCACATAAGTTAGCATTCCTCAATTTCAGAAATACAACGCTGCTCACTATCGAGAGATGCATTCCAATTAAATCCTCTGAATCAACTTTCACTTCGTATTCCAGCCAATCTTTGATTTCGTGTAGTTTAGGTCGGGCGTAATCACGATCAAACGAGAATTTCAAAGTATCTTGTCTGTTCAAGTGGGCCATCAAGGATTCATATTTCAAATTTCAATATATGTAGACCTTCAGCAACGATGCAAGAGAACTGCGACTTACCACGCCGAAGCACAGCAGACCGCGGCGCACGAAACTCAGCACACGTCCGCACAGCACGGCTGACGCGGCAGGACTGAAGATGGTCTGGGTTCGATTACAACTTCTGCCGATGTTTTTTGACAGGGAGAGGCAGATTCTATTCTCTTCTGGCTACGCCAAGTGAAGAAGGTATAATGGCATTGTTGTCAGAAAATCATGTTAAACATGGTATTCCTTCTCTACCAAGTAGACGTTAGGTGGAACTACAATAAAGTAAGGAGTGGCGACATGTAGAAACTCTATCACTAGTAACCTTTCTTATACTAGTTATTTATTTCTAGTGACGAAACAAACCCTGTGTATGGTCACAGAACACTTATTCCATCTTTTATTTGAGCTTCTGTATGTCGATAATATTGGTTCTGAACTGGGAATGCAACTAAGACCGCCCTTAACGCGGAATCTGGTCCCTTCGTGACAATACAGCTCTACTACAACCTGTTGTTTGTTCAAAACTGCAGATTCCTCAACATCTCCACATATTGCGCATGAATGGGTTGGAGTCCTAGCCTAGAGCTAAAGTTTTCACTATGTATTATCAATCTCTAGCATGAGAACACCTATCTTCTGGTGGGCAAATATTTTTATTTTTAATGCATTTTCATTCGTTGTCAACACTAACGATATCTGACGGTTTTGACTCCCAGTGAGACACAGAACTATTTGCGAGATCACTGTAAGTTTAAGGATGTTATTGCGAGCTGCGGGTGGAGAACAATTCGGTAACTGTCGTCTCTTTGTGTGTAGTCAACAATGATACGTTTGGGAGTTCGATTCTCAGTCAGCACTGAGTCTTCGTCATATTATTTCTAGTTCAAACATGCTCACATGTCGCTGCTGGTGTAACAAATCCATACTTAACGTTCCTTTCCTCCAGAATATAACAGCGATACCTGCCGGGTTGGAGTCCTGGGAAGGAAAAATTAATGTTTCGTCTCGTCATTTCAGTTAATAAATACAGCTACTGCCGAGAAAATCCAATATGTCAAAGTTGATTGTGCTTGGCTAACAATCAGATTAGGTTCTGGGTTCGAATCCCTGTCCAACCCAAAGCTTTACCTCACTTCATTCCAATTAAGTTACTTGTGAAGAAATATCTCTCGTATTTCGTTAACAGAGACAATAGATGCTGGGTAGGAATTCGCGTCCGTTAAAAATGTTTACGTTATGTAATTTAAAGATGATATTTGTTAACTTATACTGTCTAAAATCGAGGTATATCACTCTCGTTATGCCTAGTCATGAATGACTGTTAATTTCCGTCAGCCACGAAATCTTAGTCTGCATGACCTGTGTTTGAATCCATATGCAGAACGAGGTGGTTCGTCGTGTCATTAGAAGTTCATACATATTCTCAACTAGCTGCTCTTGAATAAAATAAATTTTTAATGACAGATTGTGTTAAATAACAAGTATGGTATGTTACTTTGAAGAGGAAATCATGAATACGACGAACTTACTACGTGCATTCCCTAACTGACGTAATAATGAGAGTGCTAACATTTAAGGTATGTCATTTATTGCAATAAATGTGAGATTGCAAGCCTTAAGGACAGTCTTATCTGTGATGAGGTGTTCCCTGATATTTGTAGTATCGTGGAATTACTTTACATCTTGAGTTATTGCGATACAGAGTAGTGTTTTCTAGTGGTGACTTGTTGGAACCATTTTGAATAGTCAAACGACTGTACCAAGGAGCGATTAGAGGACCTCCTAGACAGCGGCGTTATGTAGGTTGCATGGGAATCAGACGAAATGCAATTTATATCGTACGGATACTTTTGAGCACGACTGTCCATAAAATCAGAAGTTAAATATCAATTGTTTTCACCAATAGCGGGATGCTGGAACCTTAAATGACGATAGAATTGTTTTTGCCTGTCTGGGATTCGAACCCAGCATCTAGCACCGTCGGATTCTAGCCAGGAACAGACGATAAATAGCTATTGTTGGTTCACCAGTAGCGAGATGGGCGCATGTTTAGCTAGACATCAGGCGACGAAAAGTTCTGTGCTGAATGGAATTCAAACCTCGTACACGTGGTCATGAAGAAACCTTAACTATCAAATTCTTTTCCAATAATAGCTAGGAATGGCATGTTTGTACTTTCAATGATGTGATGGAAAATACTCTGCTGGCTAGAAGTTGAATCCACAACATACAGTCGTTGGTGATCACAACGAACACAACGTCAAACCCAAATCCGTTTTCACCAGTAGGATGGAGAGGAATGTTTGAACTTGAAAAGTTGTAAGGAAACGTTTGATCTTGTTGCGATAAAAAGCTCATCATGTGGCTGTGAGTTGAAACGCACACGTTACAGCTGACAACGCACGAAGAGACGTTGAAAATGCAACTATTTTTCACTAGTAGTTCGGAGTGCACATGCTAATGCTTGAAATTAAATAATGAATATTTTGTGCTGATCAGGATTCAAAACCACATAGGTGCCTTTCGAGGACGCCTAGAAGAGTTTGTAATCATCGGGACCACAGTGAAATCAAATTCTAATCCCAGTCCAGCACCACAACTTTCAATGTCTCATTTTCAAATAAAGTAAGTGCCTTATGAACTCACATGGCCATTGGTTCATTAAATGAAATACGTTTTCTAGTCTACGACGGCTTGCTGGTGACGGAGTCTCTGCCTTACGGGGTTTTTCCACATGTCACAGCTCAAACGAATGCCACTCTGCCCCAGTCGGCAGCGAAGGGATGTTATCTTTATTGCGGATCTTGAACTACGGAGCTTACTGGCGTTCTGCACTTGGCGTTACTAGGGGGAAGGAAAGCTACTTGTGTGTGTTAAAAATCTACGCCTGACGTGAGATGCGAACCTACACGTTTTACACATCAATACAAGATTAATCCACCTTTTATTATTATTATTATTATTATTATTAAGAGTCCATCCTTCTACCTGTTTTTTTACTTTTTTATTTTATGCACTTTTTTTATGTTTTTTATGCCAAATCCTCATTTTTCTTACTTTTTGCGAGTGCTCGGCCACTTTTTCGTTTTTGGTATTTTTTCTTTTATTTCGGCTTCTTATTTTTTTTTCTGTAAGCTGGATGGCTAAATTACCTTAGTTGAATGAGAAGAAATATTTCTTCTTAATATTAATTAAAGGTAAAGAATCTTACTCTTGCTAATGGAAAGACATGTATATAAAAATAAACTGAAACGTGAAGTCTCTCATCTTCATAAGGAAAACATAAAATCTTGCATCCCCTTGAAAAACGTTTTTTATAACTTAAAACTTCTCTGCGTATGGCATAAGATGATTAAAAAAAATACATAAAACTTGATGTCTAATTTCTTCAGGAGGGTATAGTCCGGTGAGTCTTGCCACGGACTTGATTTCTTTTCTGTAGTGTCTCGTGAAAGGATCGAAAACATTCCGGTTCCAGTTATCTGTAATCGTGCAAGGCTGACATCTCTGAATTCCGTACCAATCTTAACCTGTTATTGTTCTCTGTATAATTTTATTCCATGATTGTATTTAGGAAGCATGCGTAATTTTTTTGTAGTCTTTTGTCCGCATGAGATGATGGTGCTGAGTCGTGAGATAAACCCAGTAATCTTCTTTGCTTATATTTTCTGCCTTCAAGATATAGTGCACTGTGTGACCTTTTAGCCAGTTAACAGCATTTCTTTTCGTATTAGGATATGGCACTGCGTCTGGAGTCAGAAAATCTGCGGCGGTGATAACGGTTGGAGATGTTCTGTTAACGGTCGCTAATTTCTGCTTAACTATATTCCATATGTCTCTTTCTCTTTGACACACGAATCGGTGTTCTTCAGTGTCAAGAAGGTTTCATGACGCGCACAAGGGCGAATTTGTAAGATGTATAGCATGCAATTTGGAATTAGTTGATATTTTCCTGTTGACTGCATTATACCAAGTTGCTTTCACCTTAGAGGGTAAGTTCCGATCGTGGATATTTTTCCAGATTGCAGACCAGTCGTTGTTGGGGTATTTTCTTTCAATAATATTTCCTTCCTTAGCTTCTATCAAATATGTATAGATGGCCTTTATTCTCTTCAACTGCTGTTCTGAGAGCCTCGAGGAGAAATAACTGTACTCAAAGAGAAAAGTTTTTAGGTGACAAAGACCAGCTGGTATGTGCTTCACATCTATTGGCGCCTGCATGCTTGCTGGAGCAATTTCATTCAGCAAGTGGGCCGTTACGCTGTCGAGCATCTGTTTCCATTGCTTGCACATTCGACACACATATAACGCTCGTGACCTGTAACTGAAATCAACAAGGTTTAAACCTCCTTTCCTTGTTGGGAGTGTTAGTGGATTGAACTTCACTTTGAACATGTTGCCTTGGCATACAAAGCTTCCTATCACGGATAAAATTCTTCTGGCTGTTTCTAATGGCATGGGAAAAGCTTGGACAACATAGTTAAGTTTGGATGTTATATACACATTTACTAGTTTGGTTTTCTGTATCTCGTCCAGTTGCCTCATACTGTTTCCTTGTCCAGATGCTCGTATGCTTGCAAGTAGTTTTTTTTTTTATAATTGACGGCAATAGTGTGTTGGATGTTGCTCCTGAATTCAATACCCAAACATTTCAATGTGGATACTCCCGTCAATTGTCCCCGATTTTGCATGCATATTCCTCTGCCTACGTTCATGATGTCTGTCTTCCTTTTATTTAGTTTGGCGCCAGAAGCAAGCTCATGTGTGTACAATCTGGAGAGCTTTCGCCACTTCATATTCATTTATAACCTGGACGCCCACATGATCTGCGTAGGTGTTGCACACTATTTTCTTGCCGTTTATACACAATCCTTGCACGTGATGCGTGAGTGTCGCGAGGAGAAGTTCTATTGCTATTGCGAAAAGGGCCATTGACATTGGGCAACCTTGACGTACGGGTCCAGTCGATTCAGTCTCTCTACTTAGTTGTCCGTCTGTCATTATTCGTGCTACACTGTTTTCCAGAATTTGTTGAATAATCCTCACGAATCGTGGTGGGAATCCCATTACTTCCATGATACCAAGGAGATACTTATGATCTACTCTGTCAAACGCCTTCTCGAAGTCTAATGACACTAAAGCATATTTTATTCGGCATACTTTTCCGGATGATATTATATCCCTATATTCGCATATATTCTGATAGATGTGTCTGATTGGCCTACACATGTTTGGTACGTACTAGTTACAGAGTTAATAACCATTTTTATTTTTCTTGCTAATACGCGTGCCATAATTTTGTAATCACTGTTGAGTAATGTTACTGGGCGAAGGTTTTCAATTGCTTTGCTAAGTGAATTTTTAGGAATTAGAACTATGATCCCTTCAGGAAATTCTTTGGGAGCGGCAACAGTGCCATTCATGATTTCGTTGTACATACATAGCAACTTGCTTTTCATTTGTGGCCAGAACACTTGGTAGAATTCCACGGGGATACCATCAGGTCCTGGAGACTTATTTTTAGGACTCTGTGCTATTGCGTCTTTCAATTCGTCCTCTTCTATTTCAGCCGTGAGATTTTCTACTTGCTCTGTACTAATTCGTCCTGATACGTGTCTAACAAGATCACGCCGCGCCTCGTCGACAGTAGGTTTGGTGGACATCATATCATCTGAGATATATTTATGAACAGCGTTTCGAATTTCATGCTGTTTCGTGTGCCTGGTCGCATCAGGTAACTTAACTTCTGTCAGTATTTTTCTGTTTCCTCTCTTATTCTCACGCATTACATGGTACACAGCTGGTTCTTCCCCTTCTACAATGTTGTGTATTCTCGCTCTGACTTTAAAACCTCCTGAATGTCGCCGCTTCAGTGCTAAAAGTTTTGCTTTAACTTTCTGAATCCGGCTAAAGTTCTCCATTGATTGTGTCCGAGGTGTACAGGTCTCTAATGCAGCTAAAACAAAATTCAGTCGTCATTTTAATCCAGAAACGTTTCTCTCGTGAGTAATCGATCAGCATTCTTCTTATTTTAGGCTTCGCACATTGTAACCACCAAGCTATGGCAGAACTGTAAAGCGGGAATCGTTTCTCGCATTCTTGCCACACATTTGTAAATGCTACGCGACATTCCTCATCTTGTAGATGTGTAATGTTGAGTTTCGATATGCCCCTCGCTCGGTAAGTCTCTTGTTTTTCCAAATTTACTGTGGTGATGTACGCGGCGTGGTCAGAAAACATAGTGGGCCAGACCTCAGACTGGAGTACATGGTTCTTAAGAATATACGAGACGGAAATTCTGTCTAGCCTGCTTGCTGAGTGACTGGTAAAATATGTGAAACCGGCCTGTGCGCCATGGGTATGTTCCCAGGTATCGGTTAACTGCATTTGGCGGACTATTCTTTCCAGTTCTAAGGACTTGTAGAAATTCGGTGTCTGGTCTTTCGGGCTAAGTACAGAGTTAAAATTGCCGGCTAGTATTATATAACCTTGACGTGTACTGGAGAGATGAACGATTTCCCTTTTTAAAAAAAATCCTCTCTAGCACGCCTGTTATTGTTGCCTGACGATGCATAAACGTTGATGATGCGGGCATTATTAACAGCCACTGCAACCCCTCTGCTGTTTTCAAGTTTTGCTATTTGTGTGACACGGATGCCTTCTTTCGTGAGAATTGCGGTTCCCAGCTCTGCACCGATACCGGGGTTCATTATGGCGTTGTATCCACGTATCTTTTCTAATTTAATACCTGTTACTTCCTGTAACAGTAGTATATCAACGTCAGCTGCGTATAGAAAGTCTTGCAGATGTTGTAAAGGCAGGGAGGAGCGTATCTTATTAATGTTAAACGTAGCGATTTTGTAGGCTTGTGCTGCGTTCATATTGTCCTATTCATTACCGAAGTCAATATTCGTCATACGAAGTGCTGTCGGAGGAAAATCTTTTTTCACATGTATGTTCCGGCAATGATGTATCCATCGTGTTCAGTTGATTTCTTGGGGCAAGAGTCTGTTCCGTTCCTCCAGTTTCATTCAACTCTTCGTCTTGATTCATTGCATCCGATTCACCAGCCCAGGTTATGTGTTGATTAGCTTTCGATGTCTCTTTTTCTGCATTTCTAGTATCAGGGAAAACCTTGTCTGCATCGAAATTTGCTAGCAGCTTCAACCTCTCGTGTGACGAATGGTCCGTTGACATGGGGCATGGTGTATTTGATTTGGCTTGCAGGGGGTCAGGTGCCTGCATACTCAGAACCGGATTACTATGTTGTTCTTCATGCAGTTTGTTGCTAATCAGTTTTGCTTTTTCTCGCAAAGGCGGTGCCAGTTGTTCAGCGCCCTTATGAGCTAGTCTCCTCTTTTTTTAGGTTTCCTTGGAAGACTGACTCTTGGGGAGGTTTCACCGTTTTCCATTACCTCTTGGGTTTCTTGCGCTCGGTCCTGTTCGCTGGCAAGTGATGGGTTGGTTTCCTTGTGGTTTTCTGGAGACTGCTCATTCTGAAGGACTATAACCGGTTCAGGAATTTGTTCTATTTGAACAGTGATATTTGGTTCTTTTTCTTGACTCTTTGGCTGTGTTGTCACCATCGAGTCGCTAACTTCCAATGAAACGTCCCCTTTCAACAATTTTACATGACTGTGCTTAAACTGACACACAATATTTTTAGCGCAACGCAATCTGACTATCAAAGATCCCTGCAAAAGAATGGCCCTGAGTAACATTAAACTACACCTTTCAGAAATCACTTACCTCACAAAAATCTTCATTACTCGAACTACTGCAATACAGCGAGCACCACTACTGCCAGCTAAATAAAAGATTCAAACTACGGAAGGCACTAACTACTGATAGGGATAGTTAGCAAATGAAAGATATTAATAGAGAACAAACAATGTATTTACCTTAATAGTCATAATATATATAGCAGTTCATGACAAATTTCAAAACTCCGCCATCTCTCTCCCCACATCCACCAGTGCTGGCGGCTCACCTCCAACTGCGCAACGCTACGCGCTGTTCACATCCAGCTGCCCCTCTACAATGGCAGACAACAATGCAAACTAGCCACAGACTGCACACAGTACAGCCAGTGATTTTCATACAGAGCGCTACGTAACGTTGCCAATAAGAAAACATAAACAGCCTACTTACATAAAGAAAACATAAACAGCCTACTTACATAGCCCCCACGCTCCCCACAAAAAATTTTACAAAATTTTTTTTGGGCAGTGGCCAATACAGATTTGAAAAATTTTTTCATAATTACAGTAAGAAAGATATCAAATGCACACACTTATTGATACAATGTTGGTCAAAAGCTAAAATTTTCTCACAGTCCATAAAGACAGTCCTGATCATTCATCACAGTGAAACTGCCGTTTCTTTTCTCAAAGTCTGAGCAGTAAAAGACAATGCACACGGAAGTAGTGGATTTCCATGGAGTCTTGAAGAAGCAGTGTTGTCCTTCGAACTGAAAGACAGTGCTGACTCTTGACATGCTGACAGGTAATGGGCCACATCAGAGCAAACCCACAGCAGAGTCATTCGAAGTTGATGAATATTGGTAGGTAGATCATCACAGAGTAGACCCACTGTAGTTCTGGTAGAGATTACGGTATTGGTGGGCCACCAGAGGTGCAGACCCACTGCAGTCCTCGTAGAAAGTGGGGACAGGCCCACTGTAGTCCTGGTAGAGATGGCCAGCAGCCATCTGTTGTGACTGTGCGGGTGCACAATCACCATCTAAGAGTCTTGCAGAGAAGATAGCAAGTCCATAATCACCACTTGTGCACTCACGAAGTTTTTGGAATTGTCCTTAGAACCAGCAATGCTGTTATGAAACGTCCCCTTAGAACAATTATACATGACTGTGCTTAAACTGACACACAATATTTTTAGCGCAACGCAATCTGACTATCAAAGATCCCTGCAAAAGAATGGCCCTGAGTAACATTAAACTACACCTTTCAGAAATCACTTACCTCACAAAAATCTTCATTACTCGAACTACTGCAATACAGCGAGCACCACTACTGCCAGCTAAATAAAAGATTCAAACTACGGAAGTCACTAACTACTGATAGGGATAGTTAGCAAATGAAAGATATTAATAGAGAACAAACAATGTATTTACCTTAATAGTCATAATATAAATAGCAGTTCATAACAAATTTCAAAACTCCGCCATCTCTCTCCCCACATCCACCAGTGCTGGCGGCTCACCTCCAACTGCGCAACGCTACGCGCTGTTCACATCCAGCTGCCCCTCTACAATGGCAGACAACAATGCAAACTAGCCACAGACTGCACACAGTACAGCCAGTGATTTTCATACAGAGCGCTACGTAACGTTGCCAATAAGAAAACATAAACAGCCTACTTACATAAAGAAAACATAAACAGCCTACTTACACCATTATCACTTCATTGCCGCGAGCTGCATCATCCTGAGTAGCGTCCCGAGTAGCGTCAGGAGCGTCACGCGTATGGAGTTGGCCAGCGGCTGCCGCTACATAAGTTGAAGGCAACGTTAACATGGCTGGGGGGTCTCACTGCTTCGCCCGCAGGCAGCTGGGCCACTCGGCGTTGTACACACTGCTAGCGGACATGGCCTGTACCGCCGCAAGTCGCGCAGGTTCTTGGCAGCCCATCATGTATTACTATAGCCCGATAACCACAAACATTTATATACGAGGGTATGTGCTTGTGTAAATCAACTGTCCGCATCTCGTGGTCATGCGGTAGCGTTCTCGCTTCCCGCGCCCGGGTTCCCGGCGGGGTCAGGGATGTTCTCTGCCTCGTGATGACTGGGTGTTGTGTGATGTCCTTAGGTTAGTTAGGTTTAAGTAGTTCTAAGTTCTAGGGGACTGATGACCATAGATGTTAAGTCCCATAGTGCTCAGAGCCATTTGAACCATTTGATTTTTGTAAATCAAGTCGCAGTTGCCCGATGCCATTCAAGACGGGGAGCTTGTGAGCAGAAGACCACTTTTCAGCCAAATTGCTAATTATTCTACCATTAGGAGCTATCACGTAATTGATCTGCTCAGCGGTGATTTCAAATGGTATCTCACAGATACGGACAGTCCTTAATCCAAAGCCAGCATGCGTAACATGAACTTCACTAACATTGCCATCATGGTGTTTGAACTTAAGTGTTCCGCCACTAGATTCAACAATTTTGTCATACAATTCCGTGTTTTTAAGCTTGACATACACAATGCTACTCACAATTGAAAGGTGAATACCTATAATATCTTCAAACGAATTTTCACAACTTCCTCTAACCATGTCTCAATTTCGAAAGAATTCGGTCTCTGCCCTTTCTGGTCAAAAACAAATTTCAATGTGTCTCTTCTATTAGGCTGATCCATCTCTCCTTCTAATATGAATCCATCAAGAGTCTCAAGTAACGCAGCGAACTACTGCAACAGGCGCTTGAGTTACCGAGCGCAGCGCAGCAGACCGCAGCGCACAGCACACGCCGGAGGTCCGCACACCACGGCCGCCAAAAGCAGACTGTCCACCAGACCACAGAACCCCCTGCTAAGCACATTATTATGAATTGCAGAGTATTCAGTTAGATGTAGATGCAGATGTCAAGGGTCGCGTAACAGGAAGGAGGGCGGGATCTGGGAATAGATAGAAGTGCAGAGAAGCAAAATATAAGCGTGAAATGCTTGCAAAGTATTTCTTACTTAGATGTGTGCCACAGATCGTTTTATCTTAGGACCGAGAGATAAGGAAGGACTGTTCTCAGAGCAAAGAATGGGTTATAGGGAAGGGGAGATCAAAGAATACGGTTTCATAGGTGTTGAGAGGAATGATAGAGCGTAAAGAAAGCAGTAATTAAAAGTGAAAATGTAGCGTCATTGGAAACCGCTAGATTTGTTTATAAAGTTTTGGAGGAGTGGAATAGAAGGGCACTTGCGGCGATAGTGTCAGAGAGAGAGTGTGTGTGTGAGAGAGAATAGAGGAGTTATTAACAACGGGTAAACATAGTTTTTCAAATGTGTGTGAAATCTTATGGGACTTAACTGCTAAGGTCATCAGTCCCTAAGCTTACACACTACTTAACCTAAATTATCCTAAGGACAAACATACTCACCCATGCCCGAGGGAGGTTTCGGAACTCCGCCGGGACCAGCCTCACAGTCAATGACTACAGCGCCCCTGACCTCTCGGCTAACCTCGCGCGGCGAGTAAACATAATATGATATCGTTTGCGTATTGTGCGGAGGACGGAGGGTGTATTCATGGATGGAGGGGAAGAGAGAGACGTATTTGAAATAACAGAAATTACTGTGACATAGTCCATCTACGCTGATTAGTTTGTAAGTATGTAGACAGGGTATAAATGAAACCAAAATAGAATACTTAACAATCTGTATATTCAAAAGAAATCCACTTGTATTAAAAGGGCAACTCAAAGGAAAGCTAACCCATATTGTATCTTTTCTGTTGCCACGCGATCTTCCACTAGGTCCCAATGAGGAAAAATGACGAAAAAGAAGACCTAACAAAACATTTTAAGGACTAATATTTTATCCAGAATCCTTCATTATTTCGTACTTCTATCACGCGTCTTGGCATAGAATGTTAAAGCCGTCGGACGTAACAGCCTGAAGAAGCAACTTCCTCCCAGGCTTCCAGGACGCAGTCCCAAAGAGCGTCCGCAGTAGTTGGTTGGTTTCGTGGCCAGTTCTCTGTTAATGTTCTGGCGACCTCAGCCCACATGTTTTCCATGGAGTTCATATCAGCCGCCCGTGGCGGCCAGTCCATGACGTGACGCCAATCGTGGAGAGCCTCTGCTGAACAATTGCAGACTTGTGAATGGGAGAATGGTCCTCTTCCAAAGTGACGTCTCCTTCTGCGTACAGAATTCGCAATGACGGAAGCAACACATTTTCCAATATGTGGGCATACTGCACGCTGTCCAGAGTTCCTTCTATCCTGTGAAGAATTCCCGCCCCTCTCGCAGAAATCCAACCCCAGCAGGTAACAGATAGCCGCCCATTTCTTCTCGTCGTGGTTACATATTCGCGTCGATGGCGCGTCCCTTGCGGCCTGTAAACGATTCGTGGACCGTCGTTATTGGTGGAAACCACCTTCTCATCAGTGAAAATGACGTTGTCCCACGACGCCCTCAGATGGAGCTCCGCAACTGCTAGCCCGTATAAAACGTGGTCTTCGCTGAGCTCTTGTTTCACGGCGGATTGTCGTGCATGCAGTCCAGCGTCCCTCAGCCTTCAGCGAATCGTGTCACTGGAGCCGGGGAAGTTGGTCTCCCGCTCTAACTGCTTCGCATTCAGAAAGGGATTTTCTCTGCTCATAGACACTAGGTGCCTGTCTTCCTACCGTGAAATCACTCTCTTCCTGCCTGAGCCAAGGGCCCTGTTGGTGGTGCCTCTTTCAAGGCAGATCCTCCACCATCTCGTTGCAGTGGTATGTAGTACGCCATACCGTCTGCCAGCTTCTCTGATGGAACATCCTCCTTCCACAATGAGAGCGACGACTCTACCTCGGCCGGCCGGAGTGGCCGAGCAGTTCTAGGCACTTCAGTCTGGAACCGAGCGACCGCTACGGTCGCAGGTTCGAATCCTGCCTCGGGCATGGATGTGTGTGATGTTCTTAAGTTAGTTAGGTTTAATTAGTTCTAAGTTCTAGGGGACTGATGACCTCAGATATTAAGTCCCATAGTGCTCAGAGGCATTTGAACCATTTTCTTGACTCTACCTCGAATCGGCCTCTCCCAGTAAGCCATTATGGCAGACAGCCTGATGTGTGTTTCTGCTTGCCGCTCTTATACTGATTCCAGGAGAGGAGGTAAACATATTTACGTGAAACGGAGTGGCAGAGGCAGAGGCATGCGGCGCAGCCGTGCTGGCTCGTTCCGGGCTGTTGGCCCACCAACGCCACCTCCAGCTCGCTCACTTCCGTCTCGCCTCGGCCAGCCTGGCTGGCCCGTAGCTCGCGAGCCGCGGCTAGTACAGACCCGGGCCGCAAGGCCACGATCACCCCTTGAAGGATCAAAAGTTACACCTAACCAGCCCAAGCCTGTAGTATAAACTAACGCAGCTATAGCTATTATGCTATAGAATGTGCAGGCACACCTACAGTTGACGATTCATTCAAATATTTGACGAACAATACTTTCAAAAATACATTCATTTTAAACATAGCTACCACAAAATATTTCACCTAGCTAGCAATAGCATGACGCAGGAAACTATACTTTCTTGTAAGCGCTGTGCATTAGATGTAGCCTTAAGAAAACCTGTATTCAACCACGACAACCAAGCGGAATGTAAAAGTAAACAGGTTAGGCGGCAGCTTCTCCAAATAATAGTATATACTTAGTATATAATACACGTTTTTTGCACTTATAACATGTACTCAGTGTCTCTGAAACAATACGTGCTGCAGGACGGAAATTACTTTCTGCTGAGGCACTTCATTTACATCTCAATGATACACGACCACTAGAGAAGATTGCTCTTTACGGCAGTCAATCCACTTGTAAATTAACATCATGATATCGCAGATATTATGCAACACGTTACTAGGGAAGACGAAGGCCTTAAGGTTTGTAACTAAACATGCTACTCCTAGCTACTACTGAATATGAAGTTGATCATTAACGTGTCTCCATAATCATGTGTGCGGCGTTCGACACTCAGTCAGCATAGACGTTTTCGTCACCATATTTCTAGTTAAACGTGTGCACCATCTCGCTGATGGTGGACCAACATTGGACATTTCTCGTCTGTTCCTGGTTAGACAACGACGGTGGTAGGCGCCGGGTTCGAATCCCGGTCGGGCAATGCAACTTCAGTCGTCATTTAAGGTTCCAACCCCACTACTGGTGACAACAGTGATATCTACATTCTGATTTTACGTACTTATTCAACAATCCGATTAGGTGCTGGGTTCGCATCCTTGTCCCGAGCATTACATGATGGCTTTTCAATTTTAATCATGTGCATCCTTTGTTCCTTAACAATGCAACACTATACAACGTCTTTCGAGGTTAATTAGCAAGAAGATAATTGTCATATTAGGGTTCCTGCTTTCCTACTTGAGCAAAAGTCAATATTTGTCGTCTTTTTCTGCCTAGTGATCGAGTCTCGATAAGGCACAAAGCTTTGCTTGGTTAACAATGGCCTTACGTTCTGGGTTTGCTTTCGGATCCAGAACGAAGATGTTGGTCATGTCATTTAAAGTACAACTTTGTGTGCAAGTAACTGTTGATGAGTAATGTGAACAATGGTATTACTCGTGATTCGCTGGTAATGTTGGGATTTCCGTAGAGTGGTTGCCGCCGTTAATCACGTTTTCTTTTAACTGCTTAGTATTGCATAAAGTTGATGCAAACTGTAGCGGGACTTTGAATTTCGCCACGCTACACTCGTTCCCTCAGATATAAGTTATACCGTCGCAGCGGTATGAGCGCTCGACGGCAGAGAAAATACTACAATTGTAACTCTTTTTTTTCTATCCGTTTCTTTTTTGGCTCTCGCGAGCGGAAGCTTAATGCAGTCTATTATTAGCTAGTCTTGATCTGATTTTAATGTGTAGACATATGGTGGAAGTTGTAATGAAATTCGGAGGTTGGAAGTAGCAACGTAAAATAAATTGCATTCAGTGTGAAGATGATTTTAACTTGTATAAATTAGTGATTCTTGGACAATTCCAAGATTTCGGAGCAGCTACCACTTTCATGTAGAAATGAAGTAGGAGATTTTTGAAGACCTGGACGCCGCACGAAAGAAGATGACATGTTAACATGGTAAAGGATGAACTCTTATCTACGCCATTTCCCCCTGTCAGTTACATTTTGTTATTCTCTGTTCTTTTTCAATAATTTTGGTAGTGGAAATTGGTTTAACTTTTGCTCAGAAACGCCACAAGAACCACCGAATCACGAAGTCTGATAGCTTTTGCCACAAGGACCACCCCAACAATAGCTTTTCCGAATCACGAAGTCCGATAGCTTTTCTGTAATAAGAAGTCCGATTTGCATTTCATTCTTTCCTTATTTCACAGTCATTTACGATTTTAAAACCCCCTTTTTATTCACCATATCTTCCCACATTTTCAACCTTTTCTTTTCTTCTCTTTTTCTTTTTTATTAACCACTACAGAAACACTCCCCGTTGAACGTTGAACGACGTTCAGCATGTGTGAGGTAAACCTTTTAGACAGCAAAGAACTTGTTTCCAATTGCCATACAACTTTATAAATCCATAAACTGTCTCAAATATTTAATTGTGCCTAAGGTTTACTTAACGAGTTATGTGACAAAATCTCCTCGCGGATCACACTCGTGCAGTGATACATGACCGCGCGAGGTATTATAACGAGTGTACAGACCTCCGATTAGTCAGTCTGCATTAGTCTGCATCAGTCTGCAGTAGCCTGTACCAGTCCATAGTCAAGTTTCAGTCTGCGCCTAATAAGATTATCATTGTGCTGTACATAGCCATGAAGATAAATGAATAGACACTTTGTCAAGTAGCAGAGATATGTGAGAATAAGATTAACGTACCAAGACCAAAGGAACTTCAGATTGTCAATTGTAAACAGCATCCAGAATCAAGTTAGGTAATGTCTATGCTTTTTATTATTTTAATAAATGTGTGAAAAATAATCAAGTTCTGTTTAAAGTTGGTCACCGTCAATCTGCTACTCTAAACGTGCAAGTGGAATTTCTATCATCTGACCTAACGGCAGAAGATAAACACGCCACAATAAGACCACGAGACATATTGCTGACACTCGCCTACTTCGGTAAAGCGGCAAGTCAAATAATCTGATGGTGTGTGTACCGAAGGTCATACAGTACGCACACCACAAGTGGCACTGGAAAATTCTTCTAAAACGATAACACTTCCACAACCCAAAACAGTGGTGATACAAAGATGTCCTTCCACAGCAACATCTCAGCACAGGCTCAGCTTAAGCGGAGGGTAGAGGATGGTGGGGGGGGGGGGGGAAGGCTGGGATGTGATGAGATTTGCCGAGAGGGGAAGTGGGGGGATAGGGAGGGAAGGGGGCAAAACTCATGACATCACCGATGTGCTCAGTGCGACATTGCCACTGCTACTGCCACAATCTTGAACAAATTTGGCAAAAATGTAAGCTGCGCCACAATATTGGTACCCCCTTCACCGACAGTCTGGCGAGCTAACTCTAGTTGATTGTTCCACAATGTTTTATAGAAACGGTAGACATATAACTGCCACCTTTCTTATCAGTTCTAGCTCATGCTGTGCTGCATAGCTGCCACTCATTAAACACTTAAATGTTCCTGAAAATGTACGAACTCTCTGCTGTTAAATATTTTAACTGTAACAGGGAGCTCCCCTACAGAGATTGTATGTTCATCCAGTATCACTGACAGAAGAAAACAAGACCGAAATCTGCATTGACACATCACACAGTCAGAGCCATACACCCATGGATGATATTACTTTGACTTCGAGGGTTTTCAAATAATGCCACTAGGTAGAAATCTGTTCAGTATCATACTATCGTACCAAAACTGACGCACTTACACAAACTGATGTACAAACTGATGGTTGAATACCATTATCTGTCAGTGCAAAATAATAGCTGCAAAATTCTTTCATCACAAGAATATGGTGCAATTCTGTGCTCCCATTTCTTGTCTACTAAAATCGGGACTACAGTTTGTGCTCACTGGTTCTCCGCAACACCGGAATATATTTAGAATGAAATTTTCACTCTGCAGCGAAGTATGCTCTGATATGAAACTTCCTGGCAGATTAAAACTGCGTGTCGGACAGAGACTCGAACTCGGGACGGAGCCTCAGTACAGCACACATTTTTAATTTGCCAGGAACTTTCACCGGAATATACCATTGTTTAGTCTGTGAGGTCACTTGTACCTTTCTGATTCGTTATAGATACACTAACAATTGCTAACGTATCGTTGTGTTTTAATTCTGCTTCTAATTCTTTATTACTTATCTCTCGAAGCTCTCCTACCAATAATTCTAAAACATGAAATATTTTATGACACTCGCAAACGCACATGTGCACACACACTGCCTTCTCATCACATTAAATTCACTTTAAATTTCTCCTTCCGCTTATCACTGTGTAATGATCCGAAATTCACCAGAAATCGTCCTCAGTGTTAGGTCGGCGGATGGTACACATTTTCCTATCACTATATTTTGTATTCCAGGATAGAATTCTAAAAATCTCACAGGTGTTACGAGCAGTGAAGACGTGTGACGCAGGTGTCGCTGATCCGGACGTCGCATAGTGATGATGGACTTGGCGGCCCCTCGGTGTTGTTCGAGAGCTGCGAGCTATTTGCCGCCCTCGGTCTCCCAAGCATCCCATCGCCCGATAACCAGAACATTACTATAAATCCCCTCATGCAGGTATAAAGTCATGTATCATAGTTATCTACACAAGGCTCTTCATTTAAGAGACAAAACTGACTCTTGGCGAACAAAACATTCCACTATACTCGAAGATAAACAACCTTTCCAATTTAGAGTGCAAACAAACCCTCACGAAGTCGTAGTGAACGGTCACATATGCCTTCACTTTTTACCGTACTTAGAATCGGCCTGACGTAACAAACTGACATAACTTGCCAACAAGTTGTCTCCATGGAAACACTTTCCCTATCACATAAACACATTTTCATACACAATGATGAAATTTTCAGTGTAGTCTCTAATTAAAACAGGATCAAGATGTGAGCAGTAAATATTTTACTTTTCTAAGGCTTGTCCGAATATCGCATAACAATCGTTAATTTTCAGTTTCATAATTTAAACTTTCTGAAGTTTAAAAGTAAATTGCAGTACCAACAGGTGCTCATGTTACATATGACATGATACGTGAGGAAACAAAGTATGTTATTAATGTTGTGAAATGTGTCCAATGGAAACACAAGAAAAGTATCGCTTTGAAATACATCAGCAGGAAACTAGTTTCTAAAGCATTTAAAATTAACTTAGCACTAACTCAACTTTGTAACCATTAACATTTTGCCGGATTCTGCAGTCAAACTCTGATGGTAAAGAAATAATCGCGGAAACTAGTTTAGAGATGAGAAATAAGAACTCATCTCATATTTTGCTTAGGACAAATAACTGAGAAGAAAATCGTATACAACCCTTTCATATGGTGATCACTGACATCGAGAAAGTCTGTGATAGTGACCCTTCAACCGATGTGTGGTACACTTCAAAATCAGCAGAATTAATCGGAAATTGTTAACGCTATTACACAATTCTACAAAAATTCTAAATCAAAAGCTAATATTGGCAATAATTTATCAAATGTATTTCTAGTTACTAAAGCTTAGCTACATAGATCTTGTAGATCACTGACATTGTTACAAAAATGCACGCCTGGAACTATACAAGACCAGATCAAAGCTATGTAGATAAATGGAATCCCAATAAATAATAAAAATGTAAAACAACCTATTGACGGTAGTCCAAAAGTATGGGTACATATAATATAAGAGGAGGAAGTTGATATAAAAATTTAAAAACTGTGATATAAATGTAAATATCAATGAAATTAAGTTCTCGGAACCTGATGGAGGAAATGTTGACTTAAGGCTCGAAGATGTATCAACTGATGTTGATAGATTCCTAGGGGTAAAAATTACATATAATGGGAAACATGTAACTTTATACTCACAGTCGAGTCGATCGGTCAGTTCATAATACCGAGTATTACTTTGTGTAACAATTAGTACAAAGATTAGATCGTGTCAGTACTGGCCCTATTTTAATTGTCTTTCTATCAAACGAGCCAGAGACATAGAGTTCCAGTCAAGCTGGTAAATTTACAAATTTCTCAACTGAACACTCGCTGGTGTCTTGCTACACTATTTGAAATCTCCTTTAGTTAAACACACCACTTCCGCGTCTACTTTGGTCTGCAATGTACGTCAACTACACTGGTGTTAACTTAAATGGAAATCTCTCATACAAAAATTGAAAAGATAATATACAAAATGCATTCATATTCAATCGAAAATACAATCTTTTTAAATTCACGCATATACAACAATGAATACTGAAATGTATTAATATTACAATAATTGCTGTTTTGACTGGCAAAAGATAACAGGTAACTGCTTGTATGAGTTTTAGAACAGCCAAGTTGCTTTGGTCACCAGCATATGGCGTGGAAATGCACTTGTTTCCTTACAGCCGCAATGCTACTTCTCTCGACTTTGTAAATTTGGAAAACATGACAAAGAAATAGTAAGGAAAATATAGGCGCTACTGTGTAGTGTGCTGCATCGATATACAGGCCCCTTAGTTCACCAAAATCACTTCCATGAAAAACCAGTAAGTAGAACCAATTCAGGCTCATGTAACAATGTTATAACCAATTCTGAAAAATTGTATTAAAAATGAAGAAATTCTTCCAGCTGTATTTAAGGTGTCGATTTTATTTAGACAACTAGTTTCAATGTTGTAACAACGTTGAAACTAGTAATAAAATCGACACCTTAAATACAGCTGGAGGAATTCCTTCATTTTTAACACGAATTTATACCAGCTGACGTGACACTGTCCCCCATTTCAACTATGGATGTACGAAGAATTCTGAAAATGGTGTAATCGTCAGTGTTCTGTAATCGTTTTTGTAAGTGGTAAAATCGAAACAAAACAAACTTTTAAACTTCAAAAGGCAAAACACACAAGCAATCATAAAACTACAAAAAATACTTCTTCTAACATAAAACAAATAAAATGTTATACACTTTAATAGTAATGGCATCTGAGGAAACAATAGTGAAAAAATTCTTAATCTAAACTATTAACCAGAATCCGTGTCAAAAAATGTATTGAGATTATACTATGGTTTGTTCGAAAGTTTTTTCCTGTGAATACCACGTAGTCTTGCGGAAATAAGCACTCCTATTACAATGAAAAGGCGCTTCTTTCGAAATTACAGAATGATAAGTTGATTAATAAGGAGTTGAGTCACATATAAGAGAAAATTTATTTACTCACATCAATATATTAAGTATTTTGGATGTAATATGGTTCTTGTGTCATATCTATGTCACTCCATTAATATCAGCGCTCATATACCGATGTTTCCTTTATATACAGAAAATGTCACTGTTCTATATGCCAATAGTACAGTTCAGATTAATCGTACTGGAATATGTCCACTGGAGTTACACAATTTACTCTGACAACCTCCGAAAAATCATAGAGAACAATTGTTCCAAATTATACATAGATTATTGTCCTTACAAAAGTCACTAGTATTTAGGTACAATTAATCGACATATGCAAATGCTTTATGGATAAAATTTTAATTAATCTCCCATCTCATGTAATGCATTTATACATTAGTAGTCACATTCTGCAGACGGCGTGCAGATGCAGTTGTTGGCTTACAGCCAGAATGCTATTTCGTTCAACCTTGTAACTTTGGAAAACAGTAATAAAAAGTACTAAAATAAATATATAACGGCTTGTGTGCAGTGTGCTGTACTGCCACAAGATGGATTTCTGGATACATTCAGTAATGATATAAAAAGATGAAAAAATAAGAACCACCGTAATCAGACATAGAATAAATTTTCACAGGTAATTTACAAGTTTAATTCAACAGAAATAACTACAATGGTAGGTCAGGCCATGCGTCAAAGAGAGGCAAGATGAAGGCTTCGAAAATATTTCATGCACGGGATAACTAATGGAAGAAGAATTCCGAGGCTTCTGTCATTAATGAATGGCATGAATACTTCTGAAGAGCTACGAAGGAACCGATAACAGTGCTACGAGTGATGAAAAAGAATTAACTCTTTAATCAGAGGTAATGAAACACTACTATGTTGGAAATGTGTAATACATTCGAAGTGTTGCCATCAAGGTGGGCTCACAAATCCAAATTAATTTTTCTGTGAACGCTGAACGAGATGTAGCGTGTGCGACGACCATGTGCTACAAATTACGCCGTCCCATGCGATGCAGTGCGGGCCGTGTTGTGTAACCGCCCACGTGCCTCCGTGGGGCAGTAAATGCTCTCCGAGCTGAATTGAGGTCTCGGTCTGAACGCGGCTGCCGTCTCCTCCAGAGTTCGCTACGCTGGCTCTGAGGCCATGAAAAGCGACAAGTGCGTCACCTGTGAGAGGCATTCATGCCGAAGGGAGCGGGCGCCTCAAATGGAGCGAGCCCGCTCTGAAAGCCGAAAGGCTTCCGCCGCCAAAAGCGCGAGCAGTTTGTCCCACAGAGCGTTCGCTCCGCCACTCACGTCAAATGCTCTCCGTCAGCTGCGTTCCACAGTTGCATCTCTCGTTCTCACACGAGCCTCAGTGACGTGCATAGAACTGGCGTCTCTTCACATGCACCTCTCTGCACACTCCACACTGAATTGACAACCTAATTTGGCCTCCTCAAATTGCAAAGACCGTTCCTCATAACAATTGTCTACGGACTGAACAAACGGTTAAACACGCCGCATAGGAGAACGTGGCGGAATATAAGGCAGCAAAAAATCATTAGTAATTAACGCGCTCAACGTTTGCTGTTGGGTAGATTATTATAAACTACATCGCCTTTTAAACTGTACCACTAACACATCCACCATACATCTACATCTACATCTATACTCCGCAAGCCACCCAACGGTGTGTGGCGGAGGGCACTTTACGTGCCACTGTCATTATCTCCCTTTCCTGTTGCAGTCCCGTATGGTTCGCGGGAAGAACGACTGCCGGAAAACCTCCGTGGGCGCTCGAATCTCTCTAATTTTACATTCGTGATCTCCTCGGGAGGTTTAAGTAGCGGGAAGCAATATATTCGATACCTCATTCAGAAACGCACCCTCTCGAAACCTGGACAGCAAGCTACACCGTGATGCAGAGCGCCTCTCTTGCAGAGTCTGCCACTTGAGTTTGCTAAACATCTCCGTGACGCTATCACGCTTACCAAATAACCCTGTGACGAAACGCGCCGCTCTTCTTTGGATCTTCTCTATCGCCTCTGTCAACCCGACCTGGTACGGATCCCACACTGATGAGCAATACTCAAGTATAGGTCGAACGAGTGTTTTGTAAGCCACCTCCTTTGTTGATAGACTACATTTTCGAAGGACTCTCCCAATGAATCTCAACCTGGCACTCGCCTTACCAACAATTAATTTTATATGATCATTTCACTTCAAATCATTCCGCACGCATACTCCTAGATATTTTACAGAAGTAACTGCTACCAGTGTTTGTCCCGCTATCACATAATCATACAGTAAACGATCCTTCTTTCTATGTATTCGCAATACATTTCATTTGTCTATGTTAAGGGTCAGTTTCCACTCCCTGCACCAAGTGCCTATCCGCTGCAGATCTTCCTGCATTTCGCTGTAACTTTGTAATGCTGCAACTTCTCTGTATACTACAGCATCATCCGCGAAAAGCCGCATGGAACTTCCGAAACTATCTACTAGGTCATTAATATATATATTGTGAAAAGCAATGGTCCCGTAACACTCCTCTGTGGCAAGCCAGAGGTTACTTTAACGTCTGTAGACGTCTCTCCATTGAGAACAACATGCTGTGTTCTGTTTGCTAAAAACTCTTCAATCCAACTAGTCTGATGTTCCGTAGGCTATTACTTTATTTATCAGGCGACAGTGCAGAACTGTATCGAACGCCTTCCGGAAGTCAATGAAAATGGCATCTACCTGGGAGCCTGTATCTAATATTTTCTGGGTCTCATGGACAAATAAAGCGAGTTGGGTCTCACACGATTGCTGTTTCCGGAATCCATGGTGATTCCTACAGAGTAGATTCTGGGTTTCCAGAAACGACATGATACGCGAGCAAACAACATGTTCTAAAACTCTACAACAGATCGATGTCAAAGATATAGCTCTATAATTTTGCGTATCTGCTCGACAACACTTCTTGAAGACTGGGACTACCTGTGCTCTTTTCCAATCATTTGGAACCTTCCGTTCCTGTAGACACTTGCGGTACACGGCTGTTACAAGGGGGGCAAGTTCTTTCGCGTACTCTGTGTAGAATCGAATTGGTATCCCGTCAGGTCCAGTGGACTTTCCTCTGATCAGTGATTTCAGTTGCTTTTCTATTCCTTGGACACTTATTTCGATGTCAACCATTTTTTCTTTTATGCGAGGATTTAGAGAAGCTGCAGTGCGGTCTTCCTGTGTGAAACAGCTACGGAAAAAGGTGTTTGGTATTTCAGCTTTACGCGTGTCATCCCCTGTTTCAATGCCAACATCTTCCCAGAGTGTCTGGATATGCTGTTTCGAGCCACTTACTGATTTAACGTAAGACCAGAACTTCCTAGGATTTTCTGTCAAGTCGGTACATAGAATTTTACTTTCGAATTCACTGAACGCTTCACGCATAGCCATCCTTACGCTAACTTTGACATAGTTTAGCTTCTGTTTGTCTGAGAGGTTTTGGCTGCGTTTCAACTTGCAGTGAAGCTCTCTTTGCTTTCGCAGTAGTTTCCTAACTTTTTTGTTGAACCACGGTGGGTTTTTCCCGTCCCTCACAGTTTTACTCAGCACGTACCTGTCTAAAACGCATTTTACGATTGCCTTGAACTTTTTCCATAAACACTCAACATTGTCAGTGTCGGAACAGAAATTTTCATTTCGAGCTGTTAGATAATCTGAAATCTGCCTTCTATTACTCTTGCTAAACAGATAAACCTTCCTCCCTTTTTTATATTCCTATTTACTTTCATATTCAGGGATGCTGCAACGGTCTTATGATCACTGATTCCCTGTTCTGCGCTTACAGAGTCGAAAATTTCGGGTCTGTTTGTTATCAGTAGGTCCAAGATGTTACCTCCAAGAGTCGGATCTCTGTTTAATTGCTCAAGCTAATTTTCGGATAGTGCACTCAGTATAATGTCACTCGATGCTCTGTCCCTACCACCCGTCCTAAACCTCTGAGTGTACCAGTCTATATCTGGTAAATTGAAATTTCCACCTAAGACTATAACATGCTGAGAAAATTTATGTGAAATGTATTCCAAATTTTCTCTCAGTTGTTCTGCCACTAATGCTGCTGAGTCGGGAGGTCGGTAAAAGGAGCCAATTATTAACCTAGCTCGGTTGTTGAGTGTAACCTCCAACCATAATAATTCACAGGAACTATCCACTTCTACTTCACTACAGGATAAACTACTACTAACAGCGACAAACACGCCACCACCGGTTTCGTGCAATCTATCCTTTCTAAACACCGTCTGTGCCTTTGTAAAAATTGCTGCAGATTTTATCTCTGGCTTCAGCCAGCTTTCCGTACCTATAACGATTTCAGCTTCGGTGCTTTCTATCAGCGCTTGAAGTTCCGGTACTTTAACAACGCAGCTTCGACAGTTTACAATTACAATACCGATTGCTGCTTGGTCCCCGCATGTCCTGACTTTGCCCCGCACCCTTTGAAGCTGTTGCCCTTTCTGTACTTGCCCTAGGCCATCTAACCTAAAAAACCGCCCAGTCCACGCCACACAACCCCTGCTACCCGTGTAGCCACCTGCTGTGTGTAGTGGACTCCTGACCTATCCAGCGGAACCCGAAACCCCACCACCCTATGGCGCAAGCCGAGGAACCTGCAGCCCACACGGTCGCAGAACCGTCTCAGCCTCTGATTCAGACCCTCCACTCGGCTCTGTACCAAAGGTCCGCAGTAAGTCCTGTTGACGATGCTGCAGATGGTGAGCTCTGCGCTTTCATCCCGCTAGTGAGACTGGCAGTCTTCAGCAAATCAGATAGCCGCCGGAAGCCAGAGAGGATTCCCTCCGATCCATAGCGACACACATCATTGGTGCCGACATGAGCGACCACCCGCAGATGGGTGCACCCTGTACCCTTCATGGCATCCGGAAGGACCCTTTCCACACCTGGAATGACTACTCCCAGTATGCACAGGGAGTGCACATTGGTTTTCTTCCCCTCTCTTGCTGCCATATCCCTAAGGGGCCTCATTACGCGCCTGACGTTGGAGCACCCAACTACCACTAAGCCCACCCTCTGTACCGCCTGGATCTTGCAGACTGAGGGGCAACCTCTGGAACAGGACAAGCAGCCATGTCCGGCCGAAGATCAGTATCAGCCAGAGACAGAGCCTGAAACCGGTTCGTCAGACAAACTGGAGAGGCCTTCCGTTCAGCCCTCCGGAATGTCTTTCGCCCCCTGCCACACCTCAAGACGACCTCCCACTCTACCACAGGTGAGGGGTCAGCCTCAATGTGGGCAGTATCCCGGGCAGCCACAGCCTTAGTCCGATCAGGGGATGCGTGGGACGAGCTGGCCGTCCCCAACAAACCACCATCCGGGCCCCCACAGTGATGTCCATTGGCAACAGCCTCAAGCTGTGCGACTGAAGCCAAAACTGCCTGAAGCTGAGAGGGAAGGGTTGCCAACTCAGCCCGCATCCCAACACAGCAGTAGCAGTCCCTATCCATGCTAAGTACTGTTGTGCAAAGAACGTCTGAACTAATCTACAGAGAGCACAAACAATTCGACACAAAATTAAACGGTTATTAAAATATAAGATTGCCTAGTAAATGCAGTAATGCAGCTACTTGCGCACTGCTGACACACTGCTCGGCGGCAGAAAGAGACTACGCGATCTTACACTATTCATTTACTAAAACGGGATGCTACAACTCTCAAATACTATGATACGCCCGAAATTTATGAATTAAACAATGCAAGTACCAAAAAACATGCAAAGAAATTAAGAATTAAACTTTGTAACAAATAAGTGAGCCAAGAGTATACGACTTGCTGCTGGCAGCTGCTTATCCAACGGCGGCAGGGAGCACACTCCGTGCACGCTGATGCCTCTTGTTGGGTGGGATATGTATTACTATGTATCTAGCTGTTTTATGTGAACAGTTCGACAGACAGTTGATAAGTGTGGTGCGAAATGGCACATGAATTCTTTGTGCTCTGATGAAGTGAATATTTGTTTGACAAGCTAAGCACCTGCACTCTTAGAGACATGTAAAGCCTGTTCATAATTTTTACAACACAAAGTTATACTCATTTATTAGCAACATACCGAAGAAGGATTTAAAATCACCTTATCCCCTTTAAAGTAAACATTAACTTTAATCCATGCAAAACCATGGAAAGGGGGAGGGAGGATACTTTAAGCCCATCTTTGGAATAAATTGTAATCAACTCATTTACTTTATATTTTAATATTTTGGAAGAAATTTCATTGTTTTTAATGAGTTGTTATACCATATTCCGTGTTTTGGATTTTTCAGTAAGACCCCAAATCTTAAGTGTTAGCAGAGAATGTGACTTTTCGCAAGAAAATCTCATAATCAATTTACCAATTTCAGGACCTTTCATACGCGTCTATACGTGGTGCATTCAAGCTCTAAGGCCTCCGATTTTTTTTCTAATTAACTACTCACCCGAAATCGATGAAACTGGCGTTACTTCTCGACGTAATTGCCCTGCAGACGTACACATTTTTCACAACGCTGACGCCATGATTCCATGGCAGCGGCGAAGGCTTCTTTAGGAGTCTGTTTTGACCACTGGAAAATCGCTGAGGCAATAGTAGCACGGCTGGTGAATGTGCGGCCACGGAGACTGTCTTTCATTGTTGGAAAAAGCCAAAAGTCACTAGGAGCCAGGTCAGGTGAGTAGGGAGCATGAGGAATCACTTCAAAGTTATTATCACGAAGAAATTGTTGCGTAACGTTAGCTCTATGTGCGGGTGCGTTGTCTTGGTGAAACAGCACACGTGCAGCCCTTCCCGGACGTTGTTGTTGCAGTGCAGGAAGGAATTTATTCTTCAAAACATATTCGTAGGATGCATCTGTTACCGGAGTGCCCTTTGGAACGCAATGGGTAAGGACTACGTCCCCGCTGTCCCAGAACATGGACACCATCATTTTTTCGGCACTGGCGGTTACCCGAAATTTTTTTGGTGGCGGTGAATCTGTGTGCTTCCATTGAGCTGACTGGCGCTTTGTTTCTGGATTGAAAAATGGCATCCATGTCTCATCCATTGTCACAACCGACGAAAAGGAAGTCCCATTCATGCTGTCGTTGCGCGTCAACATTGCTTGGCAACATGCCACACGGGCAGCCATGTGTTCGTCCGTCAGCATTCGTGGCACCCACCTGGATGACACTTTTCGCATTTTCAGGTCGTCATGCAGGACTGTGTGCACATAACCCACAGAAATGCCAACTCTGGGGGCGATCTGTTCAACAGTCATTCGGCAATCCCCCAAAACAATTCTCTCCACTATCTCGATCATGTCGTCAGACCGGCTTGTGCGAGCCCAAGGTTGTTTCGGTTTGTTGTCACACGATGTTCTGCCTTCATTAAACTGTCGCACCCACGAACGCACTTTCGACACATCCATAACTCCATCACCACATGTTTCCTTCAACTATCGATGAATTTCAATTGGTTTCACACCACGCAAATTCAGAAAACGAATGATTGCACGCTGTTGAAGTAAGGAAAACGTCGCCATTTAAGTATTTAACACAGTTCTCATTCTCGCCACTGGCGGTAAAATTCCATCTGCCGTACGGTTCTGCCATCTCTGGGACGTATTGACATTTTAAAACAATGCGCATGTTTCTATCTCTTTCCAGTCCGGAGAAAAAATCGGAGGCCTTAGAACTTGAATGCACCTCGTATATCTTTAAAATGTGTATTCTGAATTCAATTCAATGACAGTTAACGAAATTTGTATTTTTACAAAATTTTTGTGTTGGTCATGTAGTACAATCGTCTCTGTGTATAAATTATGGAAAATACATTGGTATTACTAGGACTGAACCAAAAGATATTTTCAGGTTATGAACCCACTTTTCCTTTTTCCTGTAAAAAGGTCTTTACACAATATTCAATGTGAAGAAAAGATACTGTAAGAAGAACCCTATTCAGCCGAGAAGAAGGCCACACAACAATCAAAATAATGCGAAAAGATTTGCGATTGCAGACCAATAATTGTAATACGAGATAGGGACATACATGGAAATGGATACCATAACAATTTCCAGATTCGAAAAGGGAAACGAAGAGAAGTGGGAGCACAATACTCAGATCAAATTTACCTTGTGAGCGACAGGTTGCTGCAGGGGGGTGGGGGTTGGGACAATGTTTCCGGCGTGCAACTGGCCACGAATCACAAGTCGCTGCTCGTAGAAGATATAAATAGCCTTATTTCATCTGCATTAGACTGATTTAGACCTGTAACTGTTCACGATATACGAGAAGTAGAATAATTTTGCAGTAACTTTAATTTTCCTTCACGATGCTTTCCGTGTCTTTACACCGTGTTCTGCTCGTGGTTCGATGATTTGCACGTCTACTCCTTTTTCTGAATTTAGCCACTTGTTTACCTTATGTTCCATTTCTGTACAGGTTAGAGGTAATGCGTCACTTGCTCTACAGGCAGCTATTTAAGCACAGTTTCAGCACTGCATATCATATGAACACAAAAGGACAACAGTCCAGAGATCATACACATGTCGAAATAGAGTGCCTTGTAAGAGTAAGTCATAGAGCGTTTCCATCTTGTACAGCAAATCAACGATATGGAAATATCCGTTTAGGTGTTTCTGTATTTGGAATTTTACATTCATTCAGAACTCATGTATGACTTCCAGAATAGGCTACCGGTCATTCAACTACATCCCCTGCGGGAGGTCAAATCTTGTAAACTACTTATACAGAGACCGGACATGGAATTAAACTACCATCGGTGTACTAATAAAAAATACGTGTACAAAATCTCCTCTTACTAGCAGTAACGACCATCATCCTGACTTCTGCACCAGAAACTGTTGTAACAACGTCACTCTATGCACACTTCGCAACCAGCAGTGAAATGGGCAAGCTGACTGGCTATTGAATCCTGCTTTTGGGGCTGAAATATTGCTGGAACAGCATGGTGCAAGACCCTAGTCCGCTAGGCCGCAGTGTCGACATAGATTTCCTATGCTGCCTTGGTCTGCTACAGAGGTGACGCCCCGTCACACTGGAATTGGGCAGAGTACTATAAACAGTTACCTCTGAGACCCTACAAGTACCTTCAATAACTATCAACCTCGACACATACTCCACACCAGTTGACAGTCCCATGTGCACCAGTCAGCTTCGTCTGCATGTGGCCAGTTAATCTGCTGGCTGTTGGTCTACGAGATTCTGTGAGACATCATGTCTCCAGGGCTGGAGCCACTGTGGTCAAACGTGGAACATCTCCATGGTGACGTCATCCATTCACAGCATGTCTCCAAAGGGTCTTGGGTTCAGGGCCTTTCCGCCAGTGTACCACGTACATGACTGACTGCAGGATCAGCCATCTGTCCATCACATGTGCAGCTGCTGCCTGCTGACATCTGGTGTCAGACTTCTGTCTTCAAGGCAACCACCAGCCATTTCCACTTTACTGAGGCAGCGCTTCTGTCTAGCGCCCATGTGCAGCTGCAGCCAAACACGTCGCTTCTTGTACGGTGACGTAGTCTCTGTCGCTGTGGTTCAACACACGTCATCGAATCGCTGCAATCAACTGCTTATCGAATTTGCTAGTTCAGCAGTTCTGCTTCTGTGACTGGTGTATTTCTGGTGCTACGTAGTCTACCATCCTGTACGCGTCATGCTGGCTTAGAGTTGACCATCATGAGAAATAATAGCGTCCACGGCACAAATTAATAAGTCATAGTTTTGAAGGATTCTGTGTGAGAAGTTGATGCAGCTGACTGCCAATAGGAGGATATAAACTCAATTATGTCGACCAGGCAGCACGTAGAGTCCACTAATATTTTCAGTAATTACACAGCACTTTGTGGACTAAATAATTAGTGTGTTTTGGCCAACCTTGTGTTGACTGGACGTGATGTACTTCGTTTAGGGAATCTTTTGGACGTGTCATTACAATCAATGAGGTTGTACTACTGGTGGTTCCATCGTTCTCTAAATGCATTGATGTGGTTGTGAACTGTATTGTATCGCATTTTGTGGACTTTTTCCTATGTTTAATGAACCACATTCGTGATTACGTTCTTGCAGTGGATTGATTCTCTCAGAGTTGTAGAGGGGTCAAAGGCGACCCCATCTTAAAAAGTAGCTTGCTTATGTTGTCGTATTACTTAAGTAACCTACTCATATGTGAACTGTCCATTGACAAGCAGTGGAACCGAGTGATAAGGAAAAGAGTACCACTCCTACTGATCTCCTCCAGCCCTTTATAACTTTTATGCCGCAGTAAAGAGATGTGTTGCATACACAGAACAAACCCTATGGAAAACAACTATTGTGTCCCACACGTAATTTTCTTGAGCGTAAGTTCCAAAAGTTAATAAAAGTAGTACCAGAGCTATCCATAGCTCCAGATCATTTCCAGGAGACATCCAGTGAATACCGTGTTACAAAGCCTCCACCCTGGATAACGGCTTCCATTCAGTGAGGAAGACAGACTCAAGTATCTTCATGTACACCATATCCAGCTGAAATCATTCACTGATTATTCGATCGTGTAGAGCTTGTAAGGTGCATGGGTGACAAGTAGCTATAATTTTTGTTATCTTTCTCAGAGAGAGAGCTTTTCCTGAACATAGGGCTGTAAGATATTTAGCAACCAGAGTTAATGTTGAGATGTAGATGACGTCACTTGCTTCTCGTAGGATGTGGTGGTATGCTGACTCTGACTTGGGTCGCTGAATTTCCATGTCAATGTATTTGGAGTGAGGTAACTTACATCTTAAAACTTCGATTTGCTGTAACCGCTAATATTTCTGCTGTTGTTATGTGGGGATTAAATTCATGGTTACTAAATTTTTGTCTTGGTAGTCATCCCACGATTCCCACGCATGTGTTCAGGTTAATTCTCATATCAGAATTTGAACGAGTCGCATTAAAAGACTTTTCGTTTGTCCCCTATACAAAAATAAAGCAATACATGAAATAGTTTTTGTCTCCATGCTTGTGTCCATCTGATTGCTAACGACAATACTTAACAAAAGAATGTACATCCAATTAAAAATTAGTGCATTAATCGTCCAAGTTTTCTTGCTTAAAATATAAGAATAATGTCGTCTGCAAGCACAGGATAGGAAGAAAATAGGGGGTTACAGATAAGTCCGCAATTTCCGAGCGGTTGGGAGCAAATGCAGAAAAACAGGTTGATTCCTTGTTGCAGCGCCGAGCATTTTCACAGGACACCAACAACGGTAGGCGCGGATTTTGACACTCGATAGCTCGATAGGATGCTCGCACCAGGAGACTGGAGGTCACTCAGGCGTCTGATTAACACTGTTCATTTGCAAACATACTAACTACTGCGGGTGGAGACCAAGCCTAAGCACTATAAAAAGCAAAGGAGGCAACTGGTTGCCCAACGGAAATCAGTGTTTAAATCCGTGTGGTGATCGTTAACAGAAGCAACGAACACTAGCAAAATTTTAGATATAAACTGTCAGAGCAGCACTCCAATGAGAAAAACAGAATTGTCGTAGCTTACCAAAACTGGGAACGAGCGTCATGGAGTTGGCACCCCAATCATCTGATTGAGAAATCTGTCTGAGTGGAAAAATATAGGTTTTCAAAGGACAGTAGCGGTGCATTATTTCTCCATTAGTATAGTCGGTCCACCAACACACCAGCACTTTACAGTATTCAGCGAAATTGACAAATGGCTCTGCACCTTCAGGGCGCCTCTGGCCAACCACAACCAGATTCCTCCTCTTCCTCTACTCCATAGGTAGGGGTGTTTCTCTACTTTACATTAACTGCCTCCACGTTTGGCAGCAATACCGTTCAGATGGACCCTCCTAGAAGCCTTTACTGAGTGGCGACCGCTGTTTCAGCACCTGTGTAAATCCAATACAGTGGCAAGTATCAAGATTGCTTGATCTGCTAAGAGGTGCCACTTTCTTGTGACCATCCTCTTCTGTGATGCCTTACAACACGGTCCAGTTAATTTACTCAAGTGAAACTTCTGCCCGGAACAGCTGCCCGGAGTGTCAGCAATTCTCTGTTCTCTAGACTTACTGGATTCCTCCGTTAACCAAAACACTACCGGTTTTTCGTGCCCTCTTCATTGTGCCTCTCTTGGAGAGCCGTTATTAGCTTCCAACAGCCTTAATCTTAACACTATACAAATTATTATATCGTCCACGTATGACAATGATTTTCAAATTGGCTGTCATTCACTTTCCTCTTGACGACTAGAAACATAGCAAGCATGACTAGTCTGATACGCAATATCATCTGATTCGTTAGCAAGCATACGCGCATTGCACTTCGGATTGATTTATTTAATAGGCATTGCTTTGCAGTGCATTACATAAAAAGCGTGATTTATTTTCAAGTACATATGCAGCTAAAAATAACTAATTTATTTCCGGCAATACTACAAATCAGAGCAGATCTGCCGTTGCGCAGGTAACGATCGATTTTAGGGCCACAACGTACCATTGTTTGTTGTGTTTAGTGTGAAGTGATGATTTACCTGTTTATACACAATTGCAGACTAGCGTCACTGACTACAAGTAATTTCACACGGCAGTTAGCCTTGCAAAGTCTTGACTCTTGCAGTGCGAGTCGTTCAGTAACGTATTCCACAGATAATTACTTCTTTTGTTCAAATCACCGAGTATTAAACCCAAGGAACAGATTGCAGCTTACCGTCCTCAGTTTAACGTAATAACGTTTAACACAATACGCATACAGGTACTACAAGGAGGAGTCAAGTGGAAACGAGACACATGGAGAAAAAGTAAGTAAAATGTTTATTATTTCAAAAATAACAGCCGTAACAATAAGATTTACCCCACTTCGATACAAGGCAGTCAGTACCTTCATGGAAGAATGTAAGAGATTGGCTACGGAACCATGAAAGTAGCCAGGCGTGCACTTCTTCTGCCGTAGCAAATCCATGGCCCCGAATGTCTTTCTTCAGGGCTACAAAAATATGTAAAACGCATGGGGAGAGATGGCGAATGTATGGAGGATGTTTAAGGGCTTCCCATGTAGGTGGGCCCACATGTCGCCGAGGTTGTTTCGAATACATCGCTCACATCTCGCTGGGGAACTTTTACAGGTTCTGCACACAGTCCAGATCCCTCCCATGCGGTTTCCACATTATTTGAGCCCGGAAAAAAAATTCGTGACCGTAAATTCGTTTTCGATTGAGCGGTGCACGTCTAGGTACAGTTATGGTTTGGTGTGCAACAGCAAACTTTTTTCTTTGGAGGCACTGACTGTGTTATTTCGCAGTGGCATAAACGTATTAACTGTTAAGACGATTTATTTTGAAGTAAGAGAAAGTTTTCGTCTTATGCTACCTGTTTTCCGTCTTTTCCTTAGTTGCTCTAAATTCGTGGAAGTATGTACCGTCTATGCAACTAAATGAAGGCAGCTTGTTCATTGCCATACGCGTTTCGCTTCTTTTATTTCCGAAGCATCATCAGTGGCCTAAAATATATGTCTCCTTTTATACAAACAATAAACGTATTTTGTGGTAGGGATAATATGATGCTATAATACATTTTGTCGTGTTTTTCTCTTGCTTTTAAGGTTAGAAGAAACTTTTGTAGCACAAGTTCGGTATTGTGAATGCATCTTTCGGTGTTACTTACGATTTCGAGCGCCGTTAACGCATGTGTGTGATCCTCGAGATGTATTTGTTAGTTTTCATACTCCAGTTGGCCGATTTCTGGCGTTCTTTCATCCACATCTGTCACTTCGCGTCTTTCACTTTCACTTTCCATTTGTGATCAACAAGTATGTGTTTTTGACGTGTAGCGTTGCCAACTGTTGTTGTGTGTTTGTCTGTCTTTTGTCTGTGTTCTGTTTGATGTTTTTCATTTGTTGATTTGTTGTGTGCATGTGTGTGCATGTGTGTGTGTGTGTGTGTGTGTGTGTGTGTGTGTATTCTGCTGTTTTTTTAAGTATGAGTTTGTGTGTGTGTCTATTTTGCTGTGTGTAAATGTACCTTTTTTTAGTAAATATGAGTTTATGTGTGTGTGTATTTTGCTAGGTGTAAAAGTACTTGTTTAATAAATATGAGTTTATGTGTGTTTGTAAATATTTATAAAAAAGTACATTTTGACATAGCAATATACATACACACACACACATCAACTCATATCTACTATTACAAAAAAAATACATTTGCACTCAGCAAATTACACAACACACACACTCATATTAAAAAACAAAATACCAGAATACACACACACACACACACACAACAAATGAAAAGTATCAAACAGAACACAAACAGAAGACAAACAAACACGCAAAAAACAGTTGGCAACACTACACACCAAAAACACATACATGTTGATCACGAAATGGAAAGTGAAAGTGGAACTCGTGATGTGACAGTTATGGATGAAAGAACGCCAGAAATCGGCCAACTGGAGTATGAAAACTAACAAATACATCTCCAGGATAAGACACATGTGTTAACAGCGCTGTAAATCGTAACACCGAACGATACATTAACGATACCAAATTTGAGTTACAAAAGTTGCTTCTACCCTAAAAATTAAGAGAAAAATACGACAAAATGTAATGTAGCCGCATATTATACCTAGCACATAATACGTTTATTGTATGTGTAAAAGGAAACATGTATTTCAGGTCACTGGTGATGCTTCAGAAATAAAAGAAGCGAAAAACGTATGGCAATAAACAAACTGCATTTATTTAGTTTCATGGACGGTACATACCTCCATAGTCAAGCAGTTTATATACGTTTGTTTCATCCGACTTGTTTTCTTTTGACTGCTCCTTGTAAATTTGGGAGTACTAGCTTCAGTTCATGAAATTCGGATATTGCAGCACGAGTATAAGTCTCGTTAGCAGCGTTTCGTATGAACAGGCGACAGCTACTAGGTTCCCATTCCCATTTCCTAGGATTCGTTGCGTTGCACCTTATACTCACAGTATTGCCTTTGGGAAAATCAGTATCATTACACAGGTTGCACAGCAACGTCGCAGTTAGAAAGGTTGCATCATAGAATATTTCACAAAAAATGCAGTGTAAATGTAGCCTTACTACCATTATCAGAACATTACACATAAAGATTTAACAGCTAAAAATTTGAAATTTATGCATTGGGAAGTAACAACCTGCAAGATCGTCACAAATGGGTCGTTGTGCAAAGGCTACGCAACAGTCAAATTTTGAAGTTTAAATTCTGAACGTTACAAGAGTGAATGTTACGTAATTAGAAGCGTACACATGAACTTTAGGCAGTATAAACATGAACATTAAGAGCTGTCAAACTACGCGGATGCTGACTGTGTGCAAATAGTGACAGGCATTTTTTACACATTAGGATAATGTGATATCGCGGGTCACTTGAGGTGTGAAAGAGTGCGTAATTGTTCGTCGAATCAAGCGGCCGTTGTCTTGGGCGACGTGATCGCCCACAAAATATCGCCATGAATATATAGCAGAAATGCTGTAAGATACGAAGCATCGTGGTTCATGCTCACGGTAATCGGGTATATGTCAGTTTAAAGTCATTGTACTGAAAACAAATAGATAGCCACCAGCCCATACTACGTTCTCCGCACACCGCCGGTCAAATGCCTTACCTCATCCGGCATTCGATGCACTCGACAACTCCTTCCATCATATAATAAGAGGTAGAGTCGTGACTTGTCGGACAGCACTCCCTGCCCTTGTCACCATCCCGGGGCCATTAAAGATGTGCACATATACACAAAGGGTTATTCTAAATGATGGACACATTTTCAAAACTTCATGTTTATTCAAGTACAAACCGAAAATGCACAAGCTTTATACAAATGGAAAGGAGAAGTTTCAAATATTTTCCCATAGTGTTTGATATTAATTTAAAAAATTCAATAATTTGTAATTAATTAGTATTAATAATTACTTAACGATTAGAAGTGTGATAAATGTTGTAAATGTTCAATGTAGCACCGCTGGCTGCACGACAAACAGACAAACATTGACGCGGTAGCCCAACTCGTCCCACAAATGCGGAAGCGCATCTGCTGTAAGTGAGTGCATGGCAATCATGATCCGTTCCGAATATCGTTCAGAGTGGTTGGCAGAGTATCAGCGTCCTGCACATAACCCCATAAGATATAGTCGCAGGAGATCTCGGTGGCCAGAAGTGCAGAGCGGGGTCCTCAAGTCCCCTGCGACCGATCCAGCTCTGAGGAAAGGAGTCACTCAAAGAGCCTCGTGCATCACGGTGTCAATGGGGCGGAGCTCTATCCTGTCGAAAATGAAGGCCGGGTAATCTTCCATAACTTGAGAGGTCAGCCATTTTTGCAACATGTCCAGTTACGTGACTCCCGTTACAACTCTTTCCGCAAAGAAAAATGCCCATAAACCTTCGTACGGCACAAAATACGATGATCTTCGGTGAGTATCTTTCGAGCTTCAGTGGTGAATGTGGATTTTCCAAACCCCATATTTGAATATTGTATCTGTTGACTTTTCCACTAAGGTGGAACCTCACCTCATCGCTAAAGATTAGACGCTGTAGAAGTTTGTCATTTCCATCTTTGCTAGCACATAACTACAAAATGCAAGACGCTTCTCTTTCTCATTGGAGAGCTTGCTCAAGTTGTAATCGGCAGGGCTTGTACAGCAAACGCCGTATCAGAACTTTCCATACAGCTGCTTGGGGTGTTCTATGTTCTCGACTGACTCTATTTGTAGACTTACTGGGACTGCGCACAAAACTTCATTGAATCCATCGAACATCGTCCTTTGACACACGCGGTCGGCCTGTGTTTTCTCCTTTGGACACACTCCCAGTTTGTTTAAATTGCTTAAAGTAACGGCCAATGCTTTTGCGAGTTTATGGTTGAATACCGAATTTGGTTCGAAATGCCCGCTGGACTGCAATTTCCGACTCACTTTTCGCGAACTCGAGAACGCAGAAAACCTTATGCTGCACAGCCGTAATCTCACTCACAACTGACAGTGAAACGGAATAATGGCCCTATTGCAGCGCGAACTTTTCCAGCCGCTTCTGTAACCACCACCATAGTCAAATCATCATATAGTACAAACTGCTAATGGGAGAGAAAATTAGTTAAGATAACAGAATAATAAATAAAAGAAGGAAAAGAACAGATAACATAGCCGACAAACCAACACCAAGCTCACATGATATGTATCAACAGTTATTTTTAAATAGTTTTTTATTAATTTTTAAATTTTTTGTATGTTTTACATATTTTTATAGGTTGTAATAGAATCTAAAAACAGAAGGAAAACGAAACCAGATTACATTCCAAATAGCAAACTAAGAACAATCCCAATCTGATTCCTAGAACTGTATACGATCAAGTGTATCAATGTTTCATATATAGACAATAGAACTGGAGCGATGCTGAGTCAAAATACAAACTGAACTAACAGGGAAACTAGGAGGGGACAAGCCGAACTAAATCAGATAGAAACGTACATAACAAAGAGACACACCCATCACAAGGCTGCTTACAATTTATTTATAATAATTATAGATCGCTGCTTCCTATAATAAGAACTATTTTCATTAAAATGTTTTATCATAAGAAAGATGAAATTAACCATCACCTTGGCGACGGAAAACAAGATTCAACATGTTGTCGAAGACGTGTCGATATCGAGGCAATCGCAAGCATGTCCAGTAGGCAGTGATCACATTCTGCATGAAGTTCGTGTGACCTTCCCCCTCGCCTCCTACAACGTAATGAACGAAGTGTCCCAGCAACCGTCGACCGTGGAACAAAAGAAGAATCTGGGCACAATGTGATGTCTGTGTTGTATGAAGTCTCAGAAGATCGAGTAGGGAAGGCGAATTGTGTCCTGATCGAAGACCATTTAGCCGAATGACCTCCGCAAGTCAAGCGATCTATCGTATTTCGAGACGTACAAGGACTACAGAAAACCGTTTCGCTAAGCCCAATACGGGAAAGTCGCTCTTTCGTTGGAATCAAGTTATTTGCTACCTTATACGACGAGGACGCTACGCGAATCTGAAAAATAGGAAGACTGATCTTGAACCAAACTGTCCTCCAGGTTGTTTGCAGCGATTCTCTTTCTACGAGGTTCCGGCAAGGGACTGCTTCGCAACGAATCTTTATAAAATTCATGGTGAGGACAGGTCTCCGCAAGATGTCAGCCACTAAAAAGCTCATCGTAAGATACAAGTCACGAATGTGTTTTAACTTTTAATTTATGCTACTAACAAATAGGGGGTTCAAGACTATGGAGACGGACACAGAGAAATAAACGAGACGTGAATGTGAGCGTTTCTTGAGTCATCGTCAAAACAGTACGACGCACATATAGCATCTGCGTCTTCATTCCTATCACTGCATACCATCAAAGCCGACATCCTAATATTAACTGCCTTCGCCACAGTCTTATAATCAAAGTTTAACAAAGTAAGTGGACGAAAAGCAATCAGGAACATCCGCTCAAGTGAGTTCCAGGATTAAAACTATTTTCCCCACTTTGAACGAGAGCGGCACTACCCTACCCTGTAACACTTCATTCAAAAGGGACGTAAAGTTAGCACCGAACAACGCCCAAAAGCGGCCATAAAAGTCCTTGGGAAGTCCATCTAGACCCGGAAACTTCTGAGAAGGTGATCCCACAATATGTTTGTAAACTTCCTCAGGCTGAAAGACAGCTAACAGCTTTGCTTTATGTTCAGGTGTAATTGTTGTATCCAAAGTCGTAAAGGTCTCACTGGACTCATCGATGTCGTAGATGACTACATAGTACCGGTGTAAGACACGCACTATATCAGCTTGCGCCATTAGGATACGTCAATCATTTGTTGTGAGAGAATGAACACAAGCGCGTCGGCGACGGGTCTGATGCCGAAGCAAATGATATTGTCACGTAGAAGAAGGCGGAATTAGATGATGACGAACACTGACTTCACTTCACGAAGGTTTATTCAGCACTTGCACATACAAGAGCGCGAAGCGAACTGCCTCCGCCCAGAACACATATAATATATATGTACAGCTACAGAACATTCCAGTGCAATGATTCTTGACATTTGTAGATACTTCTAGAACAGGGGCGGGCAAACGTTGCACGCGGCTCATGAGCGCACAGCGCTGCACGTGTGCTGCTCGCGTGCAGGCGTCTACCGGGGCTGTGGCGACAGCCGGCAGGTTGCGGCAGTGTAGTGCCAGGCTAAGCTGCGGACGTTGATGCGAAGCGAGCACTATGTAGTGAACGTTGTATTTCAAGAAACGGAGAAGTGTAGATTTGCTATCTTTTAAAAAGTAATGGGAGAATAATTTTTTCTTTGTGCAAAAACGTGAAAATTCGAAATGTTTAATATGTGGTAGTATTGTCGCTGGTCAACGGAAGTTTAGTATTGAAGGCCATTATAAAAAATTTCACAAGGACGAGTACAATTTATTGTCGGTTTCTGAGCGGATGGGGAATTGACTGAGCTTAAGAAGAGCGATCTGGCGATACCAGATGAATCTGTCGTAGTTGGCCGGCCGGAGTGGCCGAGCGATTCTAGGCACCACAGTCTGGAACCGCGCGACCGCTATGGTCGCAGGTTCGAATCCTGCCTCGGGCATGGATGTGTGTGATGTCCTTAGGTTAGATAGGTTTAAGTAGTTCTAAGTTAGGGGGACTGATGACCACAGCAGTTAAGTCTCATAGTGATCAGAGCCATTTGAATTTGTCGTAGTTGCTGTTGTCACGAGAGATCTGCGACGTTCTCTCGTCATGTCTCTCATCTAACTGATTTAACATTTTATGGAGCACTGTTTTCAAGTTTTCAGGACGACAACAATAATAGCCCAGCGGTATGTGCAAGTTATAAGACTGCGCTTAATATAGCCAGAGCTGGAAAACCATTTGCTGAATTAATAAGTCTCGGTTAAGAGCAAACATCAGTGATGAAAATTTACGTAACTGTTTGTGTTTGTCTGTATGTAGAAATTTTGTTCCAGATATTAAACGTATTGTAAACTCCACCTGTGATAATTAAATAAAACGTATCGTAGGTAATAGGTACTCTTTCAAACCATGATTTCTTTCAAGCACTTCTACTAACCTTATTCATTCACTCAATAAAGCAAGCTAGGAAACAAAACGCATTACAGAGGAAGGAGCGCACAGAAGGTATGGTGGGGATGGGAGATAAGCGGGTGGCCAGCTTGCCCCTGTGTGCACGCGGAACACCTGTTAACTGCACGCGTGCAAGTGCACCGCACATGTGCAGGATTCCTGCCCGCCCCTGTTCCAGAATGTACTCGAACCGAATACAGAAATTATAATCTTACAGTTCAGGTGAGTTTTGAACTCACGACCCTCCACGCAACAGTCTACTATCATAACCACTACAGAACGGTGCCTGTGCAACTCAGCTTCTTCTGCGACATTGCTCCCTCCGTAAGAGAACAGCGTCTCGGTGTTACGTCCTCCTAGTCCGGGAACAAGTCATCGGTCTTGCATACTCCGACTCCCAATGACTGATGTTCGCCCTGGCGGTGATCTTCTTAGAACTTCCTTTGCTACGCTCTTCGCCACCTTTCCACTTGCTGCCTGTCCCAGGAGCTTCGAATATACCCTGGGTTGCAGGATCCTTATAGGGCTTCATTCGAAGGACGTGGACCGTATCTCTGATCTTTCGTCATCTTGTTTCGGGTTCAGAATCTTCAACTTCATAAATAACATCAGACAACTGTTTTACAACCTTATAAAGTCCAAAGTAGTGCCTGTGGAGCTTCTCAGAGAGACCAACCTTCCAAACAGGAGGGAAGATCCAGACGAGGTCACCAGGCTGGTACACAGTAGAGCGGTGGCTTGCGTCTTACCTTCGGCGATCGTTTTCTTGGGTCTGCAGCGTGCGGATTCGAGCTAACTGCCGAGCTTCCTCAGCTCTGGTTAACACCTGGCCAATGTAGTCTTCGTCCACGTCATCAGGATGTAACGGAAACACAGTGTCCACCGTTGAAGTCGCCTCATGCCCATGCACCAGGTAATATGGCGTCTTGTTTGGCGGTGTTGTAGGCAAATGTCACGAATGGTAGCACCTCATCCCAGTTGCTCTGCTCAACATTGACGAACTTTGATAGCAAGGCCAAGGTCTTATTAAGGCGTTCAGTACGCCCGTTAGTTTTCGAATGGCAGGCAGTCGTCATGTGATGAATAATGTTGCACCGCCGGGTTATCTCTGTCACAAGATTCGACTGAAAACTTTCCCTAGATCCGTAATTAACGACCTTGGGGCACCGTGTTTTAATACAATGTCTTCCACGATGGATTTGACTGCCTCGAATTCTTCGGCTGTTTTGACGGCTTTTGTAATGGCATAGAGTGTCAGACAATCACTTCAACAATAATCCATCTATTGCCACTATCAGACGTTGGAAATCGTCCGAGAAGGTCGATCCCAACACGCTGCAAAAACGTTTCGGCTGGTGGAATTGGTATGAGTCGGCCAGTTGGTTTCTGCCTTTCTCCTCTGGCACTCTCGACAGTGCCACACATAGTGACGGACACTCCAAAATAAACCTGACCAGAAAAACCTCTTGCGGATCCTATCGTATGTCATAATAATACCTAAATGTCCGGCCTCAGGTGTGCAATGGAATTTCTGTGGAACATCTAAGCGCATTTGTTTAGGAATCACTGGTAGCCACCTCTTTCCGAACGGATCAAAGTTTTTCTTGCAAAGTAATCCATTAATGGGACCATACCGTGGTTCAGGTCGAAAAAATCCATTTTCAGTTTTCATCATATTTCGATAGATTAAGGTTTTATTTAAGTACTCTGAGAAGGATTTTGCTGAAGAAATTTTTTTTCGAGCGTTTAAAGAGCATTTTCCTACCATGTGTGCTTATGTGTCACGCACACTTTTCTGCCACCCAATTTTCTGCTTATATTTTAGACCTTTATGTCCCCTACATCGCACGTTAGGGATTTTTTTTAACTCGCGAGTGTGTAGGCTATCCTTGAAATGCCACGGTCGGTATTCTTTTGTTTCTGCTGTTTGTAAACAACACGCTTTCAAACATGCGGTTAATTTTGTTCAAGTGTGATTGCGAGTATTTGTTAGACTTAAGTTTTCAGTGCTTGTTTACGTGTGTTGTGTTGTGTTTATTGAATATGACGAAACGTAAACGCATTTTCAAGAAACAACAATTTAGAGGAAACAAGTTTAGAAAGCTTTCTGTACAAGAGGTTATGTCGCCTGTCAACGATGTTTCTAATTGTAATTCTTCAACAAGTGCCTCATCAAAGAAGTTCTCACCATTTCAAAAGAATTATAACGAAGTTACTGTAAGTGACAAGGGGTGCAGTAACAGTATTATAAATCTGAGGATATTATCAGATGTAATTTCTGAATTTGTACAATCTAGACAGTGTGCTAAGTCACAGAGTGTGAAAATTTGTGAGAGTGCCAGTGGGAGAAAAGGCCTAACAATTGCATTTGGATTTAATTTGCACTTAATGCTCAGCAGTGATTTCATTAATGTGTTCTTCAAAACCAGATGCAAGTGGCCCTTATGAAATCAATACTAGATTAGTTTATGCCTTACGATCCATTGGCAAGGGCATGGCTGCAGGGGGAACATTTTGTTCAGTGATGAACTTACATCAGCCACCAAATAAATTTGAGAAACTGACTTCAATACTAGAGAAAGTTCTATATGAGGTCAGTGAGGAAAGCATGAAACTGGCTACTAGGGAAGCAGTGGAAGTAAATGATGGATGTTCTGATATTGAAGTTGCACTTGATGGAAATTGGCAGAAAAGAGGACATACTTCTCTAAATGGAGTAGTGACTGTCACGAGTGTAGACAGTGGTAAAGTGTTAGATGTGGAGATAATGTCTAAATATTTCAAATGTTGTAAAATCAATGAACATAAAGAACACAGTCGTGTAGCTAATTTTAGAGGAACAAGAGGTGCTATGGAAGTTCATGGAGTACAACAAATGTTTCATCACTCTGTAGAAAGAAGAGGGGTACGGTATACCAAATATTTGGGCGATGGTGACAGTAATGCATACAACAATGTGGTGAAGTCTAAGCCATATGGAGATTCCATTATTAGCAAAATAGAATGTGTAGGCCATGTTCAAAAACGTTTGGGAACAAGGCTGAGAAAACTAACTGCTGACATAACAGGAAAAAATTAGAAGATGGAAAATTGTTGACCGGACTGGGTCAGTTAACTAAAACTGAAATAGAAAACTTGCCGGTATACTATGGGCAGGCAATTAGGAGAAATAAAGAAAATCTGGAGCCAGTGAAGAGAGATGTTTGGGCCATATTCTTCCATAAGTGCTCTACTGACGATAAGCCAGGTTATGGATTGTGTCCATCAGTGCGAATAAAATAGGGGTGAGGCAACTGGAGAATCTTATTCTCACCAGCATTCTCTTCCTGCTGCCGTTATTACAGCAATTAAACCTATTTTCAGAGACTTGGCTCATCTTGACCGTCTAACGAATTGTATGCATGGGCAGACACAGAACCCAAATGAATGTTTCAACAGCATAATTTGGAACCGCCTTCCTATTTCTGTATTTTTAGGCATGCATTCAATGAAACTATGAGTTCTTCATGCTGTTATTACATTCAATTGGGGTAACAGTGCAAAGTATTGTGTACTGAAAAAGCTGGGAATTAATCCTGGTGAAAGTATGATCAGTATGCTGCAACATTGCGATAAAATCAGGATACCGATGCAGGCAGGTCTGCATCTAATATGGCCAAGAAAGCAAGACAAACGTCCAGGAAGGTGGAAAAGAAGCTGGAAGACCTGCTAGAGGCCAAAGAAGGGCCATCTTATGCAGCAGCACAGTTTTAATTAACTGTAAGTAACAAATTTCAAAAGTTTTTTCTTTAAAGTCAATTTCCCGCAAACTAAAATTTTCAGTACTTATGCCCCATTATATCAGGAGCTATGATAGATACATGAATAAAATTTTCAGAGACTCTGCATAACATAAAAAGCCACCTCTGGTACTACATTCATTATTATTTCCCATTAGGGAGTTCAAAAAAAATATTTTCTGCAGAAAAAACTTAATATTTTTTGTTAATAAATTTAAAAAAGTATTTCTTAAAAACTATAAAATGGATAAAGTAGATTTTAGTACAGTTGACTCTATTAGCATCATTTAACGTATAATAAAAATATTAAGGTCCTGCATCAAATAGTTTTTTTCAGAAATGGGTCAGATACTTGCCTAAATTAACATGGGTTAGATAGGGAGGGTGTGGCCCCTTAACACTTTAAACTGTCCTTTCACATCCTCTGACCGATTTAAGGCAAGCTTAATTTGAGATATCTTGGCGTCCTTCTTCTGCTCAGAAGAGAGATCATGGAGTGCAGCGAGACAGCCACTATCTTGAATGAGATTTTCACTCTGCAGCGGAGTGTGCGCTGATATGAAACTTCCTGGCAGATTAAAACTGTGTGCCCGACCGTGACTCTAACTCGGGACCTTTGACTATGTCGTGCTTCGGTAGCTCAGATGATAGAGCACTTGCCCGCGAAAGGCAAAGGTCCCGAGTTCTAGTCTCGGTCGGGCACACAGTTTTAATCTGCCAGGAAGTTTCAGCCACTATCTTCATCAAAGTCTTGATGGTCTTGCACAGGGTTCTCGAGAGACAGTCGGCATCTTGGTGTTTTCTGCCACTTTTGTACACTATGGTAATGTCATACTCTTGAAGACGTAGTGCCCACCTGGCGAGTCGTCCTGTTGGATCCTTAAGACCTGTCAATCAAGTGAATGATAGTCCGTAACAACTGTGAATGGTTTTCCATTGAGATACTAGCGAAATATGCACATGGCACAGATCACAGCAAGACATTCTCTTTTTGTAGTTGAATAGTTTCTCTCGGCTTTTGTAAGTGTCCTAGAAGCAAAATTTCCCATCCGAAATTTGTACCAGAACAAAAAAAAGTTCAAATGGCTCTGAGCACTATGGGACTTAACTGCTGACGTCTTCAATCCCCTTGAACTTAGAACTACTTAAACCTAACTAATCTAAGGACATCACACACATCCATGCCCGAGGCAGGATTCGAATCTGCGACGTAGCGGTCGCGCGGTTCCAGACTGTGGCGCCTAGAACCGCTCGGCCACTCTGGCCGGCATTACCAGAACAGCACCGATCCCATACGCACTGGCATTTTTGTAGTTCTGTAGGTGCTGCCGCATCATACAGACCTACTACAGGGTCGGTCGTCAGATTTTTCGCAGCACATCGAATGAATCTTGTTGAGCACCACCCTAGATAAATTTATCAACGGCTTTTAACAACTCTTGGAGTAGCCTAGCTTTGATACAAAAGTCTTTGATAAAAAGACGGTAATAATAACATAATCCGAAGAAGCTTCTCATATCTCTAATACTCATAGAAATAGGAAATTCCGTTAGGGATTTCACATTTTCTGGGTCTGGCCGCACACCTTCGTTTGACACAAGATGTCGAAGTATTTTGATTTCGTTTGCTCCAAAGAGACACTTTCTTGGATTAAGTTGGGCTTGTTGGACACACTTAAGAAAGGCCCTCAGTCTTTTTACGTGTTCACAAAATGTCTCTGAGAACACTATAATGTCATCTAAATAACAAAGACACATCGTCCTCTTCAGGTGACTCAGAAGATTATCCATCATCCGATCAAAAGTTGCTGGTGCATTACACAAACCAAACGGCATTAGCTTAAACTCACACAGGCCCTCAAGGGTGATGAATGCAGTTTTCTCGCGATCAGCCTCATCTACTTCGACTTGCCAGTATTCCAAGTACATGTCCATGGTTGAGAAAAACGTAGCCCCCTTCAGAAAATCTAGTGTATCGTCAATTCGTGGAAGGCGGTAAGCGTTCTATTTAGTTATCTTATTAAGCTTCCTGTAATCAACACGAAAGCGCCAACTGCCATCCTTCTTTCTGACGAGAACCACTGCTGACGACCGTGGGCTCCGCGAAGGCTGAATGATGTCATTCTTCATCATTTTCTCTACCTCGACGACAATTATTCGACGTTCCGTTGCTGACACACGGTATGCTCTCTGGCTTAATGGTTGATGATCTCCAGCGCTAATCCGGTGCTTCACCGTCGATTTGTCTAATTTGCCCTACACCTGTAGATTGAAGCATTCGGAGAGCTCTTGAAAAACGGCACGTAGCTTCCTCTGTTGTTCCTTAGTGAGATCTGGTGATAGTAGAGCTAGAAGATCTTGCCTCGTAGTGGTAGAGTCAATTTCGCCCACAGACTCGGCATAGGAGGTTTCTATGACGCTCAGCTGTTCGGAAATTAACGGCTCACCATTTCCTACGCTCATGCATCTTGGAAGGATCTGTGGTTCTCGGCGACAGTTAATTATTCCGAATTCACCGAATCCGTTCTTAAACGAGACGACAGAGGCTGGGATGATCAAGTTATTCTTAAGTGGTCTGCTTCTCTTACATTCCACTACAAGATCCATGGGTTGATGCATGGCACGACACATGACAGTTACCTTTCTAGTGCTGATTGTAGGAATGATCACTTCATCCAGCACACACAGTCTCCACACACTCGTATGCACATCTTCCTGTCCACAGTATCTGATCTCGTCAAGCATAACCTTCAAGCGGCCACAATCTATAATTGCCTGAGAAGCTTTCAAAAAGTCCCATCAGAGAATGACGTCATGACTACACTCTTGTAAGACGATGATTAGCCAAATTCAGCAGAGATGTTTTGTTGTCAACGAATACGGTATTCTGCAACTGGCTACGGTACTTCTCCGAAATGACAGAATATGATGCTCCAGGGTCCACAAGAGCTTGGGCTGGTCGGCCATCCATGAAGATTTCGACGAAGTTTCCTATCATTTTTGTAGTGATTGACGGCGGAGGATTCTTCTCTGCGGCGGCCTCACTTCCTAGGAAGGTCGCACCCTTTAGTTTTCCAGGTTGCGGTGGCTAGGAGATCGGCTGGAACTTCTAAACGGTGATTTAGATCTGTATCGTCGTGTTGGGGAGCGTCCGCTCCAGCGGCTAGCTTGCGGCGATGGTAACCTACGTCGTCCTACACCCACATCTTCTTGTTCATCTTCGTCGTCCCGTAGTTGGCGTCGTCTAAGTTTGGTCTGCTGTCTTCTGGCGCGGGCGTCATCAAATATCCGCCGCCTTTATCGACAATAGCGCACCAAATGTCCCGGTCGTCCGCAGTGGAAACGTACTGGTTGGTTATCCTGGGTCCTCCAGACGTCAGTCTTCCTTGCTGCACAAACAGGTTCCTTATGCGGCATTATAGGAACGTAACTTCGCCTGGGACTCGTCTTTTTCACCGTTTTAAATGGAAATGAAGGGCAAGAGATTGGGTTAAATGTCTGTTCGACTTCCTCCCTTATTACCTCTTGAAACGTTTCGGTTTTATGCTCACCGTGCATTCCAAGTGTCTTCTCAACTTCCAGTCTCATTATCTGACGAAGAACACTTGTGAAATCAGTCTTTCTTCCATCACAGACATCGATACGACGTTTGGAAGCCGTTCAAACTTCTTGTGTCTAATTCTTTTTTGACGCCATGTCTCAATATGCTGGCACCATTGTATGAAGACGTCTTCTAACGAAACCTCCTTCAGGAGTAGGGCTTGATACATATCCTCAGCAACACCCTCCATGAAATGTGCAACCTTATCTTCCTCCTTCATTCTAGGATCCACTATTTTACACAGCTCCTAGACGTATTGAATGTAGGATGCTGTAGTTTCTCCTGGGCACTGTGCCCTGCACTTTAATGTATCTTCAGCCTTGCACTTCTCTCGTTGTGTGTCGCCGAAATACTTGCGCAGTTCCGCCTGCAATACTTTCCAGTTTGTGAAATTCTCCTCGTTGTCCTCATACCACTGCTTGGCAGTGTTCTCCAAGTAGAAAAACACGTTAGCCAAACACACGGTGTCACCCCATTTGTTAGATTTGGCTATACGCTCATATACCTTCAGCCACTTGTTTGGATCTTGGCCATCGTCACCAGATAAACCGGAAGGATGTTTCATGTGGTGGCACACAGTTGCTGTCATCGCAGCGTCCTCTCCTTCTTTGTCTCCGATCGATTGCCATCTGTTGAATATGGCTCGAACTTTGGTTTCTCGCCACGTAAACGGCGGTTCTGTCGTGGCCTGATGGAAGCCACTGTGTCGTCGATAATGTGCGCTGTAACAAGTTTCAGTGCCCAGCGCCTCAACCAGAATGACGTCACGTAGGAGAAGGTGTGATTAGATGAACGACGAACACTAACTTCACTTAACGAAGTTTTATTCAGCACTTGCACATAAAAGAGCGCAGAGCGAACTGCCTCCAGCAGGAACATATACTGTATGTATACAGTAACAGAACATTGCAGTACAATGATTTCTGGATACTTCTAGAATGTATTCGAACCGAATATAGAAAAAGAAAATCTTACAGTCCATACGAGGTTTGAACTCCCGACACTCCATATAACAGTCTAATATCATAACCACTACACTGCGGTGACTATACTACTCAGCTTTTTCTGCGACAATATAAGAAGTCAGTTCTTTCGTCATCACGAACGTGGCTTGGATCCGATTTTCAAACCTTCCATTTGTGTTCTCTTCAAGGTCAACAATTTGGGCTTTACATGCCTAGCAACCGGAACACGCAGAGGAGAGTGATCCGAAGCAGCATAAAGTGTACGCAGGATGGAATAGTAATATTCGTAAGTACTCCGAAAGTCTCGCGCTTTGGCAGAACAGGAAAGTATTAAAGTATGTCTGAGTCTCGGTTTTGCAAGCTGCGGCCACCAGATAAGGGTGGAAGAGTGTTTCCCAGTGGACAGTAGAGTACGCCTCCACACGACTCCCATCACATCACCGAGAAAGGGGTCAGCTAGGTGAGCGACGTTTAACGTCCACGGAGGGCGAAACAATTTGATTGGTTGCCGTTCAAGACTGAAAGTTGTGGAAACAGCACAGTGATCTGTAAAGAAGGCGTGGATGACTTCAACTGTAAGAATACTATCGATCAGACCGTCTGATAAGTAAAACCTATCTAACCTGCTACTAGAAGTCGCAGTAAAGTGGGTAAATTTAACTAACGTCGGGTATTTACATATCCAGACGTGTTTCAGGCGTAAGGACCGGACCAATTCATGTAATACGCGAGAGAAATTAAAATTGGGAGACTGATCTGTACGATAAAACACACAGTTGAAATCACCATCCAACAGAATACTCTGAGGATCCTTACGCAACAGATAAACAATATCCTCTTTATAAACGCGAACGATCCACGGCGCGACCAGTGCCAGAAGGGGCATATAAAAGAACCAAGGTAAGATTAAAAAGTTGACGACCTGTACCCCTTTCAGAATCCAACATCTCCACCTCAGCAAAAGGAATGCCTTCGCGAAAGAATAAGGCAATTGCCGTAGAATATTCTGGTGCTACATTAAAGATCATACGAAAACCAGGTAAGGAGACATTACTAAATAACGCGTCCTGTAACAGGACTATGTCCAGGCATGAATCATAAATTAACTGAATCAGCGAAGCCAATCGCAATTTGGATTACACACGATTAACATTTAAGGAATGGAACGTGTATGCTTGGGTCATTCGTCTTAGCTATACAGGGATTTACGGAACGTATTGAGCAGAATTAGGTAGGTAGCTGAGCGTCAACGTCTGTTGCGGAGTCCTCAGATGAATCACACATCGTGGGACCAGAACCCCAATATCATAACCTTTTCTCTTAGATTTCTTATGTTCCACCGCACTATCAGGTTGTAAACGCTCCTTCTGTAGGCTACATGGCATGGCGTCCTCTACAGACGGAGATGTGGGAGGGTTTATAGGCGCAGCCTCCTGCCCTCTCAACAATGATCATGTAATGCAGTTCCAGTCACTAAGGCGGAAGCATTCTGTGAAACTACCAATACAACAGGTGATACTTTGTCGCTAATTTTAGTCTCCTCGGGAGTTGTTTTAGGCGGTAAATTCGGGCAATCGTCGGCGTCTGAAGACGAAGGAGCAGGAAGAAATTGCGTTGGAACAGTCTGTAACGGAGGACACAAAGACGACGACGGGGGGGGGGGGGGGGGGGATCCGCTCCCTCACCACACACATACACGCCGCTCAGAAGCAGCTATTTGGCGACCAGCAGAGATGCTGGAGACAGCTTCTTCGCCACTCGCCGTACCACGAACTGGAGGTATCGTAGCATCGAGAGACACAATCGTGGAGGTTGGGGCAGAATCCACAGCCAAATCCTCACACTCACCATGAGTGCGACGTCGCTTGTTTGCCACTGTTATGGGTTCTATCCTGGTGGCAATAGCATTCTGAGCCTGTCGCGGAGGTAAATGCAGAAATAAATTTACACGATTATCAGAACAAACTTTTTGTTTATTATGAGTTGAAGCAGAAATAGGTCCGACGTTGGAAGTGGAAGGAACAAGATCAGCAACCGTCAATATGCGACGCTGCATTAAGGACACGTTTAATACAAAAACCCTCATCGGCAAATGGACCGAACATGTCCACTTTCATTACATAGGAAGCAGGTTCCGTTTTGCCCAGTATACATGACACGAACGCGATAACCACACACTTGCAAATGTGGTGGAATATTGCGTTTGACATGCATTTACACGGAAAGAATTCCACTATAACACTGTAATCTGTGTTGAGTAGACCAACGTTCACGACGGACGTTTTTCACGTTACCGTATGGAATTAATATGTTTTTTAGAAAGTTGTCGTCAACCTCCGGCGGGAGGTTGAACACTCCAACATTGATATAGTCAATTTCAGCGTCTGCGAGCTACTCCGTACTAACAGAATTTTCGAGATGCTTGAAGAGGACTTGAGAACCAAGTCACGACAATAATCTTTCAACGTTAAGGGGATCCATAAATGTCACATAAAACGAGTACTCGTCTGCATCAAAGAAACCGGTGTGCACCTGATCAGAGTTCACATGAATTGTGTCGACTAGCCCATCTTAGATTTCTAGAGATCCGTGCTGAACGTGTCGCGTTATTTTATCGAAAGTAAAGCTCCTTTTCGTGGACTACACGTGGAAACCATTGTAGCCGTAGCGGAGCGGCCGATGTCGCTGGAAGTAGACAGTAAGCTGGAGCGGAGGCTCTACGACTCACTCGGCAGACAGAATGAAACTAACGACGAAAATTTCACACTAGTGACGCTGTGGCAAGTAAAATAAACAAGAACCTTCTCACTTGGCGCACTAGCCATGAGCTGCGGACACGCGCCATACGCTTGCGTGCGGAGTATCTACAGAGTGTTTCAAAAATGACCGGTATATTTGAAACGGCAATAAAAACTAAACGAGCAGCGATAGAAATACACCGTTTGTTGCAATATGCTTGGGACAACAGTACATTTTCAGGCGGACAAACTTTCGAAATTACAGTAGTTACAATTTTCAACAACAGATGGCGCTGCAAGTGATGTGAAAGATAAAGAAGACAACGCAGTCTGTGGGTGCGCCATTCTGTACGTCGTCTTTCTGCTGTAAGCATGTGCTGTTCACAACGTGCAAGTGTGCTGTGGACAACATGGTTTATTCCTTAGAACAGAGGATTTTTCTGGTGTTGGAATTCCACCGCCTAGAACACAGTGTTGTTCCGACAAGACGAAGTTTTCAGCGGAGGTTTAATGTAACCAAAGGACCGAAAAGCGATACAATAAAGGATCTGTTTGAAAAATTTCAACGGACTGGGGACGTGACGGATGAACGTGCTGGAAAGGTAGGGCGACCGCGTACGGCAACCACAGAGGGCAACGCGCAGCTAGTGCAGCAGGTGATCCAACAGCGGCCTCGGGTTTCCGTTCGCCGTGTTGCAGCTGCGGTCCAAATGACGCCAACGTCCACGTATCGTCTCATGCGCCAGAGCTTACACCTCTATCCATACAAAATTCAAACGCGGCAACCCCTCAGCGCCGCTACCATTGCTGCACGAGAGACATTCGCTAACGATATAGTGCACAGGATTGATGACGGCGATATGCATGTGGGCAGCATTTGGTTTACTGACGAAGCTTATTTTTACCTGGACGGCTTCGTCAATAAACATAACTGGCGCATATGGGGAACCGAAAAGCCCCATGTTGCAGTCTCATCGTCCCTGCATCCTCAAAAAGTACTGGTCTGGGCCGCCATTTCTTCCAAAGGAATCATTGGCCCATTTTTCAGATCCGAAACGATTACTGCATCACGCTATCTCGACATTCTTTGTGAATTTGTGGCGGTACAAACTGCCTTAGACGACACAGCGAACACCTCGTGGTTTATGCAAGATGGTGCCCGGCCACATCGCACGGCCGACGTCTTTAATTTCCTGAATGAATATTTCGATGATCGTGTGATTGCTTTGGGCTATCCGAAACATACAGGAGGCGGCGTGGACTGGCCTCCCTATTCGCCAGACATGAACCCCTGTGACTTCTTTCTGTGGGGACACTTGAAAAACCAGGTGTACCGCCAGAATCCAGAAACAATTGAACAGCTGAAGCAGTACATCTCATCTGCATGTGAAGCCATTCCGCCAGACACGTTGTCAAAGGTTTCGGGTAATTTCATTCAGAGACTACGCCATATTATTGCTACGCATGGTGGATATGTGGAAAATATCGTACTATAGAGTTTCCCAGACCGCAGCGCCATATGTTGTTGAAAATTGTAACTACTGTAATTTCGAAAGTTTGTCTGCCTGAAAATGTACTGTTGTCCCAAGCATATTGCAACAAACGGTGTATTTCTATCGCTGCTCGTTTACTTTTTATTGCCGTTTCAAATATACCGGTCATTTTTGAAACACCCTGTATGTTGAAGTTGCAAAAATGCGCGCTGCGTTGCGCCGCGCCACACGCGCTATACGCGTCTCAATTTGCGCCTACCCTAAATGTAGGTTTTTTTTTTAACAGGAAAGGGGATAGGATGACTAACATTTTGTCTTAGAGATTAGTTTCTCTAGAGATATGGGGCAAAAACAAAGTGTAACGATGCAGCTTCAGAGGTTGGTCAAACACAAATATTCCAATATACTTAATTTCAATATAATGACGGAAAAATCGATAAAGTGTTTTGTTCAGTGTTGATGCTGCAATAAGGAAGCTGTCTAATGTAGCAACATTAAGTATATTTACTTTGTGTGGTGAAGGAATCTTAGAGACGCGTTATTTCCCTGCTGCTACAAACGCAGCATGCTATGGCTTAGCTATTATGAAAGCCGAGAACGCTAATGAGGAGTTATTAGAATATAATTAAACTTTCTCCAAGCAGAGGTCGTCTTAAATGTCTCTTGGAAGAAGGTTCATTTCAGCGGGGAGGAAGTCTTCATTCAGATTTGACGTCCCCTGCTCTTAACTGGAGAACTCCTGTCTCCCCTCATGACATCAGAAACATTTTCAATTAAGTACAGTTCCCCATCTCGGCAGGATCCTTTACTAGTTCGTTTGTGGACTTCCTTAGCAGACAGGCAACTCGAAGCACACACAAATCTTTCCTAATGTCACTGAAGAACCGTGGGAAGCAACAACAGTTATTTGCCGCTACTGCAGTTTTAAGCCGCTTTAACTGAATTCCAGCGACGTTTAATTGAAATTGTGTTGAGATCTGATTCTCTGTTTCATCTCGCTACATCTAACTCACTCATTCGCATTCCCTCTCCGTCTTTCCCTTTCTCTCATTCTATTTCTCTTCCGTTTCCTCTTTTCCTCAATCTGATGAAGTAGTTGTGATGTAGGACAGACGACGTCTCTCAGCAACTTGGAGTAACTGACGTTTTTTGTGGTGAAACCTAAAGAAACGACTGCTTTACTTGCCACAGATCAAACAACCAAGATCATGAGAAAACTCATTAAAGATAATGAAGCAGTCCACAAAGAACCCCTAACGCGAATTTAATTTTCAAAAGCCAGAAAGGGAAGTACTTTATACAGCAGTGATGGTCTTAACGTAGCCCGTCTTTCGAAATCTCTTCTATTAAGTTAATGGCTAGACTGCTTTTACCAAATGTGTGGCGTTAAATTCACTGATTTAGTGAATGAGATGAAAATAAAATTACTTATTGTTAGTTTCTTGACGCATAATCTTTTGGTGTCAGTTTTACGTACAGACCGAATGAATTTCTTTAAAATGTATTTCGTCCTATTATCGTATGCTTTGGAAGCTAAAACGTTGAAATGTCCTGCAGGAGTCCCCTGCCTCAATAATATTTTCTAGATCTTAACTGCTCCTGTGCTGAGACTTACCTTGTTTCAAATTTTGTTATATTTGGCTATAATCTACGTTGATGATCGAAAAAATTGCGACCACTACTCAACGCAACGTTTAATGGCTCCTCGTAATGTTGCACGCACGTGATTCAGTAAGGAAAACAGACTCCTCTGAGAAACGTAAGGACGAGCTGAAGAAAATAATATAAAATATCGACTGCTCAATGGAAATGAATGAAACTGTGGGAGCATGTTGCCAGATGTCTCGCAGACCTGGACAGGAAGTTGAACGTCACATGCCGTTATGTCAGAATGTCTACAGCGCCAAATAGAACCGACCCCACAACAAGAGGCAACTGAAGGTACGGGAAAAGAAAGTATGCGTCAGTCAGCGGCAGTTACGGTGCACTGGTGTTGTATGCTTCATTAGAACACTGTCCGGAAGCAATACTCATTTGGTTTCAGACACGGAAGAGTCTTCGAAAAACTGGGAGATGATAGAAGTGTGACGACTATAGACCAGGAGGGGCATGAAGGGGTCCACGTCGAACACAGAGTGCAGTGCTTATCACGTTTAATAGGACTGGCCAAATACCTGGCGACACTATTAAAACCACTGGTGGGACACTGCAGTCATCACGTGAAAAACTCCGCAGATTTCGTAAGAATACTGAAGGACATACGAATACTGAGAGGTGACGTACTCGTGAGCTTCGACGTCACCTGCTTGTTCACGAAAGAACCTCTACAAGACGCCTTGGCACTCCTTAATCAGCACGTCGAGCGTGAAACAGTGAAGCTCTTTGAATATGCACTTACGACCACCTACTTCAAGGGCAATGGAGAGCATTATGAACAAGTGGATGGAGTGGCCGTGGGATCTCCCCTTGCTCCAAGGATCGCGAATCTTTATATGGAACACTTTGAGAGGTGGCACTACAAACTGCTCACCGTAAACCCAGGCACTTCTTCCGCTATGTAGACGGCACTTTCGTGATTTGGCAGCATGACAGGAGGCAGTGGAGGAGTTTATGGACCACCTAAATGGCATATATGAGAATATCACCTTCACGATGGAAGTGGAAGAGAATAGCTGTATTCCATTCCTGGACGTATTGATCAGGAATAAAGCGGATGGTACGCTGGGCCATTCAGTATATAGAAAGAAGGCGCACACAGGCCTGTACTTCCATGCAACCAGCTGCCACCATCCGGCGCAACGCCAGTCACTACTGACCACCTTGGTACATAAGGTGCGCGTCGTTTGTGACAAAGAAAGCCTCTCAGACGAATTACACCAACTAAGAGAGGTATTGCGGAGAAACGGGTACAGTGACACACAGATTGGTAGGGGCATCAATAGGAGACAGGGTGACAAATTTCAGGAAGAGGAAGAAGAGGAAGTTAACAAGAGACTCGCCTTTCTTCCATATTTGGGGCCCATATCAGCCAAAATCGGGAGGCTACTGAGAAAATCAAACATAAATACCGTCTTCCGACCACCGCCGAAGACGAAAGAGCTGCTGGGCTCAGCTAAAGACCCACTCAAACTCAGCTCACCTGGTATATACTGCATTGCATGAGAATGTGGTGTACAGTACATTGGACTCCTCCGGTGACTGCCTGCCATGCTGCCGAATCACGAAAGTGTCGTCCACATAGCGGAAGAAGTGCCTGGGTTTACGGTGAGCAGTTTGTAGTGCCACCTCCTCAAAGTGTTCCATAAAAAGTTTCTCGATCCTTGGAGCAAGGGGAGATCCCACGGCCACTCCATCCACATGTTCATAATGCTCTCCATTGCCCTTGAAGTAGGTGGTCGTAAGTGCATATTCAAAGAGCTTCACTGTTTCACGCTCGACGTGCTGATTAAGGAGTGCCAAGGCGTCTTGTAGAGGTTCTTTCGTGAACAAGGAGGTGACTTCGAAGCTCACGAGTACGTCATCTCTCAGTATTCGTATGTCCTTCAGTATTCTTACGAAATCTGCGGAGTTTTTCACGTGATGACTGCAGTGTCCCACCAGTGGTTTTAATAGTGTCGCCAGGTATTTGGCCAGTCCTATTAAACGTGATAAGCACTGCACTCTGTGTTCGACGTGGACCCCTTCATGCCCCTCCTGGTCTATAGTCGTCACACTTCTATCATCTCCCAGTTTTTCGAAGACTCTTCCGTGTCTGAAACCAAATGAGTATTGCTTCCGGACAGTGTTCTAATGAAGCATACAACACCAGTGCACCGTAACTGCCGCTGACTGACGCATACTTTCTTTTCCCGTACCTGCAGTCGCAAAGAAGATTGGCGAAAAGGGTACTACACTTGGTTCTTTTATCAGCGTCCCAGAAGAATCGGAGAAAAAATTCTTCTTAATTCCATTTTTAGGCTCAGTGTCGTGCCAGATTTACAGGTTGCTTTGGATTAAATAAATATGTAAGCCTTTTATACAAATAACAACTGGAGATAAAATGTCATCCATAATTTAAAGTCAACTACTAGCCCTCTGCAGAATTCTGGTGTCTACAAGATTTCATGTGACACTTGCGGTGCTTATTACACTGGTCAAACAGGACGTGCCTTTTCAAATCTCTGTAAAGAACATTTTCAGAGGGGAAACGGTTCGTGTGCCCCTAATTCTTCTTTTGCAGATCACCAGTTAATCACAGGGCGCGCTCCTGAAGAGGTTGAGAAGTTGGAAATTTTGCATATTGAAAAAAAGGGCGTTGATATTTTGGAGGAGCTGGAAATTTTAAAGCATTTACTTTCGAATAACGGACTTTTTCAACGAGGAAGTGCAGTTATGCGGAATAAGTTATTTCAATGGTATAAATCCGCTGCTTGACGAGATCTAACACTTTGATGTGCCAACTACTTCTTGCAGATTCAGAGATACTTTTTACGGCTCATATATGTAAATTAAAAAAAAAACTTTTTTTGGTTTTTATACCGTATCTAATATAGCAAGCAGTAATGTCATTTGATGGAGTATTTCGTATATGTCTTCTTTATGCATTTATTGTGGAACTTTTGTACCATAGTGAGTCATTCATTAGTTGTATTTTATATCATGCAGTATCCCGCTACTGTAATTACTTCATGTACACCGTTCAGGTGTTTGTTTATTTCCCTCTCTGCAGTTACGAGAGATGTTTACAAAGTAGCTTGTTTTACCAATTATCCGCCATATGGCGGTATTGTCTTGAAGTTGCCGTGGCGCACAAGTCACATGACGTTTCAGTTTTGTGTTGATTATAGCAGAGGACACATGGCAGCCCCTAGTGGCTTGCACCTCTGTTGCATTTTATTTTGATTTTGACTATCTGACGCTGTCAGGTATGACCGCAGCTTTCGTATTTTTTGGTACGTTATGCTGTAACATTTAGTTTTAATTTTGTCCGAAGAAGGTGTCCCTTGTGACACCGAATTAATTGTGTTCGCGACTGGGGACTGTGTTTTTCAAAATTTTGTGTTATACAACAGTCGCTGATTGACAGCAATGTTAAAAACCTTATTGTGTAAGCTGTCAAAACGTTACCACTTCACAAAAACTTCATCGCCTACCTTTTTCAGAACTTTTCCCATCAGATAGACATCTGGGAATCTCGTCTTCTGTAGTTCCTGCTGGTAGAAGCTTCTTTTAATTTCGTTATTACTCATATCCTTCAGCTTATATGTAGGAGGTTTGTGTTGCTGACATCAACGACTTGAAATAATTCAGGTGAAAAATTTGCTGAATAATCTTTCTCGAACAAACCCTTCATTTTGCTGATTCTCACTTAATCACCTTGCGCGTACTTGCGTGATGCATCTCTGAGTTCCACCGCTTTTGGCCGTAGAGAATCAGTTACATCTACTGGGCTCACACCTTCTGATCTGTGCACACTGCTGTTGTAATTGTGAATCAACTTTGGCAGTAGGTCGACTCACCTGTATTTACCTTGAAGTGCAAACTGTTTCCACATTGTTTATTTGAATGTTCTGTTAAGCCGTTCGACGACTGACGCCTTAATCTCTGAAAAAGTAGGGTAGCGATTTATGTTTTCAAGGTTATTATTTATTTATTTAATCGTGTCCAAGTCATAGACAACCCACACATTACATGTACACACAAAACAAACGAAACCCAAAATGGCGAGTCACATTACAATATAAAGACAAACATAGTATATATATATCATACCACGTCCCGCCAAAATTCAGCGCATTTAACTGCCAGTGTCGTAGCGTTTGCCAGATCTTCTTTCCTGCACACTTCCCCCATGTTGCTGCATTCCAGGAGGTGGTCCATTGTTTGGGTCTGTCCGCACTGCCACGTGTCCGTCCCGTCTCGGTATCCCCGTTTACACATGTTTACGTTGCATCTGCCCACCCCAGTTCGTAGGCGGTTGAGGGTTCTCCATAATGGCCATTTTAGTTCATTTCCAGAGGCCAATTGTTTGTTGGGCGACATTAGAGGTGCCTGGTCTCCCGTAGGCAGTGTTGCTTGCCATTTTGACAGTCTGGCCTTTTGTTTTGAGGTTTCGAGCGGTTGAACTATGGTGAGGAAACTCCGTCTTGATTTTAGACGTCTGTGTGTGTGTGGGGGGTGGGGGGGGGGGCTGGTTGTTTGTCCGAAGAAGAGGATGGCGCTGGTCGCGCAGCTGCTTGAGGCGCTCTGCTTCGCTTGCTATAGCTCGTCTGATGCTGGGTGGAGCTACGCCACTAAGCAAATAAAGTTGGCTAACCGGGGTGGGTCTTAGGCATCCCGTGATTACGCGACAGGCATCGTTCAGCAGAGGATCCACTCGTTTCGCATGCGCTGATCTTTCCCAAACTGGGGCAGCGTATTCAGCAACCGAGTAGCAGAGTGCAAGTGCCGACGTACGTAAAGTATGTGGGTCGGCACCCAATTTTCTGGAGGTTAGCTTACACAGGAGGTTGTTTCTTGTTGATTGCCCCTGACCTTCTCTACATGATGTCTGTAAGTGTGCGATCAAGGGTGACGCCTAAATAACAAGGAGTGCTGGTGAACGCGATCCGTTGGTTGTTCCACGTGATGTTTAGGGTAAGTTTGGCGTCTCGGTTTCGAAGATCGAATAGGCAGGATAATGTTTTTGCTGCGTTCGGGTGTAGGCAGTTGGCTTCGTAGTATGGCGTTAGATCGTTGAGGGCATTCGTAAGGCTAATTTCTATGTCGTTAAAGTTCCGACACTGCACGGCTATTGCAAGATCGTCCGCGTAAACAAAGCTCCTAGTCCCTGGTGCAACTGGTTGATCATTCACATATACACTGCTGGAAATTGAAATAAGAACAACGTGAATTCATTGTCCCAGGAAGGGGAAACTTTATTGACACATTCCTGGGGTCAGATACATCACATGATCACACTGACAGAACCACAGGCACATAGACACAGGCAACAGAGCATGCACAATGTCGGCACTAGTACAGTGTATATCCACCTTTCGCAGCAATGCAGGCTGCTATTCTCCCATGGAGACGATCGTAGAGATGCTGGATGTAGTCCTGTGGAACGGCTTGCCATGCCATTTCCACCTGGCGCCTCAGTTGGACCAGCGTTCGTGCTGGACGTGCAGACCGCGTGAGACGACGCTTCATCCAGTCCCAAACATGCTCAATGGGGGACAGATCCGGAGATCTTGCTGGCCAGGGTAGTTGACTTACACCTTCTAGAGCACGTTGGGTGGCACGGAATACATGCGGACGTGCATTGTCCCGTTGGAACAGCAAGTTCCCTTGCCGGTCTAGGAATGGTAGAACGATGGGTTCGATGACGGTTTGGATGTACCGTGCACTATTCAGTGTCCCCTCGACGATCACCAGTGGTGTACGGCCAGTGTAGGAGATCGCTCCCCACACCATGATGCCGGGTGTTGGCCCTGTGTGCCTCGGTCGTATGCAGTCCTGATTGTGGCGCTCACCTGCACGGCGCCAAACACGCATACGACCATCATTGGCACCAAGGCAGAAGCGACTCTCATCGCTGAAGACGCTCGTCTCCATTCGTCCCTCCATTCACGCCTGTCGCGACACCACTGGAGGCGGGCTGCACGATGTTGGGGCGTGAGCGGAAGACGGCCTAACGGTGTGCGGGACCGTAGCCCAGCTTCATGGAGACGGTTGCGAATGGTCCTCGCCGATACCCCAGGAGCAACAGTGTCCCTAATTTGCTGGGAAGTGGCGGTGCGGTCCCCTACGGCACTGCGTAGGATCCTACGGTCTTGGCGTGCATCCGTGCGTCGCTGCGGTCCGGTCCCAGGTCGACGGGCACGTGCACCTTCCGCCGACCACTGGCGACAACATCGATGTACTGTGGAGACCTCACGCACCACGTGTTGAGCAATTCGGCGGTACGTCCACCCGGCCTCCCGCATGCCCACTATACGCCCTCGCTCAAAGTCCGTCAACTGCACATACGGTTCACGTCCACGCTGTCGCGGCATGCTACCAGTGTTAAAGACTGCGATGGAGCTCCGTATGCCACGGCAAACTGGCTGACACTGACGGCGGCGGTGCACAAATGCTGCGCAGCTAGCGCCATTCGACGGCCAACACCGCGGTTCCTGGTGTGTTCGCTGTGCCGTGCGTGTGATCATTGCTTGTACAGCCCTCTCGCAGTGTCCGGAGCAAGTATGGTGGGTCTGACACACCGGTGTCAATGTGTTCTTTTTTCCATTTCCAGGAGTGTATGTTGAAAAGAGTGGGTGAGAGGACACTGCCTTGGGGTAGTCCATTTTTCTGGATACGCTATCGGTTTTGCTTCCATCCTAGGTTTACGATGAACCGTCTGTTGCTGAGAAGAGTTGGTATAATTTGTATCAGCCCGAAATCATTAGTCATAGCGTATATTTTAGTGAGCAGCAGTTTGTGATTTACAGTGTCGAATGCGGATGAGAGGTCGACAAGTACGGCTCCAGTAATTACACGGTTCTCGCACCTATGCCTTATGAACTGGGTAAGATTCAAGACCTGTCCAGTGCAAGTTTTCCCAGGGTGAAACCCCGCCTGTTCCGAAATTATCTGATGATCAATATTAGGCACAAGTCGATTCAGCAGCATGCGCTCGAACACCTTGTACAAGCAGCAAAGTAATGGTACCGGTCTGAAATTTTTTGGCTCGTCCAATGGTTTGCCGGGTTTTGGAATGCCTATGACCTTGCCCTTTCTCCTGATTTTCGGGATGTTATTTAGCCGGATACAGGTATTGAAAAGTAGGAGCAGCCAGTTTTTCGTGTACTAGCCAAATTTAAGGATCTGTTCGTTCCTAAGGTCGTCTAGCCCTGCTGCTTTGCCAGGATTCAGATATTTAAATGTGGACTCTAGCTCTTCGATGGTAAATGGACGGCTGTAGTTGTTCGTGTCACTTTCGCCACTTTTTATTGGGATGGTTTTTGCTGGAGTCTTGGTTTTCTCATTAAGAACGAGTTGGTGGGCTATTTGGTTGGCTGTTACTCTTGGTGCTTCCGTTTTCTGCTTAGGGTCATTATTTAGCTTCTTAATTGTCTTCCAAGCAATGCGGCTACAATGTTTTATGTCTACACTTTCAATTAGATGTTGCCATTCTTCTCGGCGCTTCTCGATTAGCTGGTCGGTAAGTGCATTTGCAAGTTCAAGAGTTTCTTCACAGAATGGGTTCTCCTCATACTTTTCCTTACACGCATCGTATAGTTGCCGGCTGTCTTCGCTAGACCCAGTGCAAACTCCGTTCTGCAGCCCCTAGGGATAGACTTTCTTGATACATACTGGACGATTTCTATGAACTTATCGTAGTTGCTGGGTGTTGGTTCCAGAGTTTGCAGCTTTTCGTCGATTCCAATTGCGAAACCTTCCCAGTTTGCCCTCTTGAAATTAAATCTTCGTCGAAATGGAATCCGCACTGGCACCAATGCTGAAGTAACTGTGAGTTTGATGGGTCTGTGTTGGAAGTGTGGAATAGTACCCAGGACATCTTTCACGCACTCAGTTGCCAAGTTCTTGCTGACGAATACGAGGTCAGGGTTGTATCCGCTTTGCCACCTGCCGCTGTTAAAAGATGGGGGGGGGGGGGGGGAGTTTGGCGTCGTGTATGAGACAGAGTAATTCAGCATGTCTCCACCATGAGTCCGTCTTCATTAGATTCATTGTATCCCCAGCGTGTATGGTGACTGTTGGAGTCACCCATTACAATACTGCCCGTGGGAAGGGGATTATTGCGCGGCAGGTCATATTGGAATGGCGTATTTGGAGGCTTATATATTGATGTTATTGTCATATGATTAGTCTCAAGTCTGAGAAGTTCAATGTTGTTTTTGTCTGAAAGTTGAAACCCGTCGTAGGCTACTCCCTCTCGTATTGCACTTCCATATTGATCGTCAGGCCGTTCGATTGCCAGTTTCATGCCCGCAATTTTAGGCCTATTGCTGTTTGGGCCTCGGTGCGTTTCCTGTAGGCATAGGACGTGACATTCGTTCGATCTGCACAAATCAGCCAGTATATCCTGTTTGGTAGGTGATAATCCCTCCACATTTATGGAGATGATAGTCAAACGTGGTCTTAAGAAGGACCGATTATGAGAGTCGTCCTGCATTTTGTTTCCTGTAATGGCTTGGAGGTATCAGAATCAGCAGAACTACAAGTAGTCCTCCCAGGGCCGCGACGTGGACGCTTCTGCTGTGGCCCAGTTTTCAAGGTTCATCGTCTCTCTAAAGTGTTTGTTAAAGAATTCTTTACCGTTATCTGTCTGCAAATTTTTCGGCTTCCTTTCTGCCAATACATGTTTCAAAGCACTAATAACGTTTACACCAGATTTGTATTTAACAGTAATCCCCCAAGCATGTTCTCGAAATATTTCGAGAACACGTCTATCACAGTCAACAAATACCGCGTATTTTTATTGATTTTCGATACGTTCTTCAGATTACCAGGATCCATCTCAACCACGTCAGCTTGCCACAAATCGTCTATACCAAATGCTGTAACAGCTCTCCTTGGGAAGTTCTTTCTCACTAGTTTATGCAGCTCGTTCACAATTTCTTCACGAATATTCTCAGTCGACCACTTCACCTTTTTTCTACAAACGTTGTTCCTCTTACTTTTACAGTCTGTATAATTGTCCTCGATTCAGGCTCGACCATTTTTTGTGGTAACTGTCTGAGGGTGAACTGTAGCTGTAAATCTTTTGCACATCAAGCACTAAATCTGTTTCCCGTTGTCATTCATTTATAATTAACTTTCTATCTTCCTCTCTAGCGCATCAATCCTGCCTTTCATGTTATTTATCTCTAAGTCATTTTTGCTGTAGTATCCGCCGAAGTCAGGTTTGCTTGCGTAGTTATTCAATAGTGTGAGAATGCTTGTCTATTCAGCTTTGCTCACATAATCAGCGAAAAATTTCTCCAAGTCCTTTTTGCTCGGGTAGTTATTTAATTGCTTTTCTAGATATCTTACGGTAACTACATCATTGCCACCTATAGGGTCTTTTACATTTACTAATCTCTTACCTTTTAAGTCAATATAACCTTTCGTTACTTTAAAAACCCTTTTTAATTCCTTTCGCAACTGTTCAGCCTCACCTTCAATTTTTGAAGTTAATTCCCTTAAGTCATCTTTCCAGGCAGTCGACTCTTGTTGCTCCTTAACCCCGTCTTTTATCTTGTTGCGAAATGTATCCATCTATAATATCGAGAATTTTATCACACGCCCACCTGTCTGTAAACAGCTTCTAGACCAGCAAACATAGGTGGCCACATATGAACTGATCAAAATTTGGAAACCTCTCTGCGTTGTAAAAAGAGACAAAATGGTTCAAATGGCTCTGAGCGCTATGGGACTTAACATCTGAGGTCATCAGTCCCCTAGAACTCAGAACTACTTAAACCTAACTAACCTGAGGACGTCACACACATCCATGCCCGAGGCAGGATTCGAAACTGCGACCGTAGCGGTCGCGCGATTCAAGGCTGAAACGCCTAGAACCGCTCGGCCACACCGGCCGGCTAAAAAGAGAGACATCTCGGCGTGGATAGCACACTAACGCTTGTGGAACTTCGCCACCAAATGAGTCAGACACAAATTTTTCACTGCTACCCTTGAAGTAACACATACAGTGAGTGCCTGCGTGATCAGATGTACCTAGGTTAACCATTTCTGCTTCAACGTTTGCTGCTTTTTGCGGTAGTTCATCGATCATAAAGAAGCCTCTATAATTTGCAATTTTCAGTTGCTTTATTAATTTTTCTATATCAAAGTTGGTTAGCGGATGATTATACTTTTGCATCATTCCTTTGACTTTTTTTTTTTTACGCATAATTTCTTAGGCCACCTTGCACCCACTTTTCTCCATTTCTAAGTTATGTCTCTTCGGTCCTGCGAGCTGTTCATCTTCCTTCTGTTTTTTATGGACAGCGCTAGTAATTGCTGCAGCACCACCAGCCAACAATCCAATTGCGCCTAATGCAGCTAGAATCAACGACGAGAAGCTGCCTTCGTGTTTAGTTGCTTTTCTTCCTGTAAGATATTCAAGCAATTTTTTCACAACAGGAATAGATAAAGTTAGGAGTAAACTACCGCTTTTTTTAATTTTACTGGCTTTCTGTTTCATCTGTGATTCAGGAAGAAAATTATCAAGAAAGCCGTGAAAAATGGTTCAAATGGCTCTGAGCACTATGGGACTTAACATATTAGGTCATCAGTCCCCTAGAACTTAGAACTACTAAAACCTAACTAACCTAAGGACATCACACACATTCATGCCCGAGGCAGGATTCGAACCTGCGACCGTAGAAGCCCCGCGGTTCCGGACTGCAGTGCCTAGAACCGCACGGTCACCGCGGCCGGCAAGAAAGCCGTGTCTTTTCGGTTCGTCGTTGGAGAGCTTTAACTTAATAGCTTTGGCTCTGGGCTTGCAGCTAGATGTTGCATTAAAATTAATACTAAATACTTTCATTTATTAACAAGAGAGAAAAAATTATAAGTCCATCCGTTATCGTCCACTAACTCGCTTTCTATACATTATCCTCGCAACAGCAGTGGGAGCTAAGCTTCCGCCTAGCGATGCATCTTTGCTGAAAATTCTCTCTTTTGCTACCTTCTGCAATACTTAATCTGCTTCATGTCTTTTTTCCACATCCTTGTGTTCTCTGTATGCAATGTCATGTCTCTTGCAAGATTAATCTAAAGGATTAATTCCTACATCTCCACGTGCAAATCTCTCCTCTAGTTTCGAGTAATGTCCGCAGAAGCGGCAGCCGGGCAGATGCATCTCGGGCATTGGCAGATTACTTAATCCCCAGTTGACTAGGCCTTTACCGAGCTTTCCTGACTTCCAGAACCTGTGAGGGAGATTATTCAGAAATCTAATCAACTACGAAATTCCCTATGGATTGGTCACTATAAAGTCGTTAAATTTATTGGTAAGCATTTTCGTTGTTCCATCTTTTTCGTTATGATAAGTATCATTTCCTGCATTCTCTTCACCATGAATCACCGTCAGCCAGTCGATTAGATCTCTGACGTCATTCATCCAAACACACTCAACAGGTTTTGATACATATTTTTTTTACAAAGCACATTCCTGCTTTGCTGCTGCTGCTGCCTGATGACTTTTACGTCGAATTACTAAGTACTTTCCTTAACGACTGCCATGTTGGCTTAATGATGTTGTTGTACTTTTCGCTGCTGTTGGTTTGGGTTTATTCGTATTTGGATCATTGTGGTGAAATATTGCATTCGTTACCTTCAGCATAGTTGTACATGCTTCAAGGCCATCTAGCGTGTTTTCTTCGAATGATACGTTTTTTTCTGGTTAGCAGTTTCATCAAGCCATCGTTGGCGGTGAAAGCGTTACCTTTGATATAAATAATGTCATTGTGAAACATTACTTCGTAAACGCCCATGTAGTGCTTTCGAAGGTCAAACCTTAAGCCAAATACTGTGTCACCGAGACTCCCAAGTATTTTGATACTTTCAGCCCAATATAAGTTCTCGAGTGGTCTGTAACAGCCTTTATCTTCTCCCGCTCTTCTTCCTCAGTTTGCTGCAACATGGGCTCAAGCCTCTTACGCGTCATTGGCGTGATCGGTTCTCATCAACAAATAAGCTTCTTTCAAAAGATGATTCCTTATGAGTAGGCGGAATAGGAAACATATCGTCATAATTCCTTTCGTAAGGAACTAGCTGTTTTTCAGCCTCTAGATTTTTCGCTATAGCTCCGATAACTTATTTCCCTAAAGCGTCCAGTTTATCGATAACAGACTGGTCTTCTTTCTTATACTACTCGTATTCTGTCATCGGCCTTATCTTTCACTCTTTGAACTGACTTTTCAGCTTTCCAAACTTCTTCCTGTTCTTCTTTACTTGTTTAATAACCTTTGGATCATACTTTGCAAACATCTTTATTTAAGGAGTAATTTTTGAAGATGCTCGTTCTACGTTTTACGTTTGATGTCTCACGTGTCACGTCTCACGTCTTACGTTTACGTCACACGTTTACATTTTCACGTCTCACTGAGCACACAAAGATGAAGCCAGACGGACGTCTCACATCTCACTGAGGATGCAAACACGTAGCCACCATTTAGCCACTGCGTCTCACGGCTCACGTTTACTGTGAGTTTTATGGTATATCAACCATAAAAAAAATTCTGTTAGAATTCCATATCGTGGACGTTATAGCCGTCGAAATGCTTGTGACCTTTTATATTATTACGCTTGTCAGCACTGCGTAGCCCTCGTAATTCAGCACTCTGTTATATCTATAAGAATTTTACCCTCACCATCGAGCACTAGAGATGTTTTATATCCATGTCTTGTATTTACGTTCTTGGCGTTTTTAATTGCGTATAAACGTCATTCTTCTAAGTCACTAAGCTTTTTATGACATATTAGCACGTTCAAGTTACTGAGTATCGTCATCAATTTATCTCGTTCCATTTTATTATACGATATTACAGATTTATCGCTTCTAGTTACGCCGCAGTATTCTTTAAAGTCTTCATCATTGCCTTGAATGAAGAAGATGTCATTGGGCAATATATGCCAAATAATGACAGTTCAAATTTACCTGCTCTCACTAGAACGTTCGAGAATTCATTGTATTCGTAGAATATTCTATCCTTGAAGAAGCACAGAACGTTCGTGAATTCATTGTATTCGTAGAATATTCTATCGTTGAAGAAGTACAACATGCCGTTTATATATCTAAATACAGTGTCTAAGGCTGATTGCACACCAGGAAAACTTTTACTGATAACGCCATAGGCCTTTGCTCTAATGCTGCATTCGCCTATTTCTGCAAAGTATACATAGTCATAATAAATAAACGTTCTGCCTGAATAAGTGTTTAACGCTCCGGGGATGACAAGAGTTTTGCCGCAGGCCTATATCAGACACTTTTTTAGGGTAGCCAGCTTCTAGCACTAAACTCCGCACCTCAATCATGTAATTAACAATCTACACGACTTGACCTGACGGCCTCCGATAAAGGGCACATATATTTTTGAAAGTCTGCGGTAGAAATCTTAACCAGACTGTGATTAGCAGAGGATTAGTAGTATCGTAGGCGTCATTGTTATTAAGAGCGTTGATCCTAACCCTTCTTCCGTGGAAAATGTACAGGATTTCGTCCACAATAGCAGAACATCCAAACTGCTGGATTTCGCAGAATTCAGGTTCTTTTTTTCGGGCACTGCTGGCGTCGGCGGATGAGTAGGCTCAGGAGCAGCAGCAGCGGCACGTTTCCCGCATAGGCTTTGAATACCGCGTACGTCGTCTTCAGGTAGCTGCGTGATAGTGCTGTTGCAGAACGCGTACATCATTTACTCAGCGACGTCTGAATGCGCCAGACCCAGCGTGTGACCAGTTTCGTGAACTAAGGCAGCGATCAAGTTTGTTTGCGAAGAAGGCGTATTATTGTCCAAGCACCAGTATTCATCCTGATCAATATGAATTTCAGTAGGGTCATTGTACAAATTAGGGTAATCCGCATGACTCAGCACGTGACCTGTCTCGTCTAAACTGCATTGACAGAATTGCAGCACTGAATTTTGTCTTCTGTGAGCTCCTCTCTTGTTCGAAATGACAATATCAAGATTTTGGTTTCTGTTCTCAAAAGTAAGATCTGTGTGATCTTGCCACATTTTAAAAGCTGCTTCAGCTACCTGCAAAGTTTTTCAAGTCCCAAGAAAGTAATGCCATTTTATATTCTTCTTGTTTCACTTGTAAATGTGTGCAGCAAAGCTCAAAACGTTGTCTTCCACGCCACATATTGGTTTCACCGCTAATTAGAAATTTTCGTCAGTCAGCTTGCCATTAGCTACTAGATTATATTTCTGCTGAAATTATGTCAGAGACTCTTTGAACGCTTCGGCACTCAGTTTAGAAAGCTGATCTTTTTGTGCAGCCAAATAGTCAAAGTTGTGCAAGTACTTTACTGCTGCTTCATCAAGAGCAGATCATAGTACGAGAAAAAAGATTGAAAATACAGTCATTCCGTTCATAGAAAAATTATTATTACTACTTTTCATTCAGTTCAAGTTTTTCATGGACGTCTGCATATAATAAAATGGAAGCAGTTATCGATATTTGCAACAACCAACTTCTCTTCAACGACAAACAAGTGCTCGTGGTGATAGATGGACGGAACAACCCTTGGTTTGAGGCAAAGGATGGGGCTGAGATTTTAGAACATAAAAATACTGAACAAGCAAGTAGAATAGATGTTGATGAAGATGACAAATTAAAATATGAAAAAAATTTTAATCCGCTAGCGAAAATTGATCAATATTCATCAACGAATTTGGACTTTATTCACTGCTGTTAACATCCACTGAAAATGAGGCTAAACAGTTTATAAAATGGATCACCCGCGAAGTCTTGCCTTCGATTCGAAAACACGGCGAGTTTACGATTAAAGAGATGTGCCAAGGCCAAATAACTCACTTGGAAAATGTAAACAGAATTCACGAAGAGCACATTCAATGTTTAAAAGAAATATTACCTCATGTTGTCACTCAAACAGTCAATGAAAATTTGATACACATGTTTGTACTCTTGAAATTATTTGACGATGATTGCGACTACGCTTACTACGTCATCAGAGTGCAGAGATGAAATTTTCGAAAGCATTTGTACGGTATCGTGGACAGATATCCAAATAGTGATGAATTCATCTCTGGTTATCAGCCGAGTGGTAGTGTCGTCTTGTCGCAACGTTTCAATTAGTTTCGTACCCATCATCTTACAGTGAAGTGTCGGGATGCCGTGTTCTGCATATCTATACAACTGCTTGGCCGTCGTCCGCTACCATAGGCCGGCCAGTCACGTTCCTCCGGAAGGGGGTACCACGTAGGTGGTGGTGGTGATAGGGGGTGGGGGGCGTATTTTGTCAAATACAGCAGGAATGCTCCGATCTGAAGCCAGCGGCGTCCGCAGACAGATTGTATAGCCACCGGGCCTCGACGCTGGTCCGCCACCCTTCCTCCCCCCCCCCCTGTCACCACCACCTACGTGGTACCTCCTTCCGGAGGAACGTGATAGTCCGGCCTACAGTAGCGGACGACGGCCAAGCAGCCTTATAGATATACAGAGCACAGCATCCCGACACTTCGCCAGAAGATGATGGGTACTAAACTCATTGAAACGTTGCGACAAGACGACGCCGCCATTCGGCTGGTACCCGAGAAAACATCAACAGTGGAATACGCCGAGAAAGACTGAAATGGCAGACATCCAAACAGTGAAGAAATGCTAAGTATCGAGTACGATCCAAATTCGATAAATTTGTGCCAAAGAATGAAGGAAAACTTTGAGTATCGAATACCATATGAACTATTTCAATATCAAGGACGATGAGTACACGCAAGACGAAGTTATTAACGATATCAAATATCTCCATGAGCCTAACTTGGCTGTATAATTTTCTAATGGATCTCGATACATCAAAAAAGTGCAAAACCTTCGGCGCCAACTGAAGGAAACCCCGGAGGGATTTTTTCATCTTCCAGGATCTCATTCATCTTTTACACTCCGTGGTTTTTTGTCTCTCGATGGCCAAGTCCATTGCTAAGTCCGATAATCCGCGACGTGATGGTAGCTGATCCTTATTCTTTGCATCTGTCACCAGTCATCTTTGAGGGTGTAACATAAATAAGGGATTTCTGAATAAATTATAATTGTATATGTTTGCGTTGTTAAAACGTTCTGTGCTTGTTGGTATTCTTTTGGGCATCGGACTTCCTTGCATTTTTGCTGAAGCTACAATCTGTATATTGAGCAAGCAGTAAAAGAAACAAAAGAAAAATTTGGAGTAGGTATTAAAATCCATGGAGAAGAAATAAAAGCTTTGAGGTTTGCCGATGACATTGTAATTCTGTCAGAGACAGCAAAGGACTTGGAAGAGCAGTTGAATGGAATAGACAGTGTCTTGAAAGGAGGATATAAGATGAACATCAACAAAAGCAAAACGAGGATAATGGAAAGTAGTCGAACTAAGTCGGGTGATGCTGAGGGAATTAGATTAGGAAATGAGACACTTAAAGTAGTAAAGGAGTTTTGCTATTTGGGGAGCAAAATAACTGATGATGGTCGAAGTAGAGAGGATATAAAATGTAGACTGGCAATGGCAAGGAAAGCGTTTCTGAAGAAGAGAAATTTGTTAACATCGAGTATAGATTTAAGTGTCAGGAAGTCATTTCTGAAAGTATTTGTATGGAGTGTAGCCATGTATGGAAGTGAAACATGAACGGTAAATAGTTTGGACAAGAAGAGAATAGAAGCTTTCGATATGTGGTGCTACAGAAGAATGCTGAAGATTAGATGGGTAGATCACACAACTAATGAGGAAGTATTGAATAGGATTGGGGAGAAAAGAAGTTTGTGGCACAACTTGACCAGAAGAAGGGATCGGTTGGTAGGACATGTTCTGAGGCATCACGGGATCACCAATTTAGTATTGGAGGGCAGCGTGGAGGGTAAAAATCGTAGGGGGAGATCAAGAGATGAATACACTAAGCAGATTCAGAAGGATGTAGGTTGCAGTGGGTACTGGGAGATGAAGAAGCTTGCACAGGATAGAGTAGCATGGAGAGCTGCATCAAACCAGTCTCAGGACTGAAGACCACAACAACAACAACAGACGGCGCAGGACTCCGGGGACACTGGCGCTTGTCGTAATCACAAAAATCCCCTTCAGTTCAGTAATTTAATTCACTCACACTTATAATACATCGAGATAGCAATACTTCCTCTCTAAAATCGCACATCCTTATAATCCTTCTACGTAAGAGAGAGTCTGACTGTGTCTGTATGAATTAAATCTGTACAACAAAGTAAAGAGTGATTTCAGGTGTGCCGTAGGGGAGTGTGATAGGACCGTTGCTATTCACAATATACATACATGACCTGGTGGATGACATCGGAAGTTCACTGGGGCTTTTTGCGGATCATGCTGTGGTGTATCGAGAGGTTGTAACAATGGAAAATTGTACTGAAATGCAGGAGGATCTGCAGCGAATTGACGCATGGTGCAGGGAATGGCAATTGAATCTCAATGTAGACAAGTGTAATGTGCTGCGAATACACAGAAAGATAGATCCTTTATCATTTAGCTACAAAATAGCAGGTCAGCAACTGGAAGCAGTAAATACCATAAATAATCTGGGAGTACGCATTAGGAGTGATTTCAAATGGAATGATCATATAATGTTGATCGTCGGTAAAGCAGATGCCAGACTGAGATTCATTGGAGGAATCCTAAGGAAATGCAATCCGAAAACAAAGGAAGTAGGTTACAGTACGCTTGTTCGCCCACTGCTTGAATACTGCTCAGCAATGTGGGATCCGTACCAGATAGGGTTGATAGAAGATATAGAGAAGATCCAACGGAGAGCAGCGCGCTTCGTTACAGGATCATTTAGTAATCGCGAAAGCGTTACGGAGATGATAGGTAAACTCCAGTGGAAGACTCTGCAGGAGAGACGATCAGTAGCTCGGTACGGGCTTTTGTCAAAGTTTCGAGAACATACCTTCACCGAAGAGTCAAGCAGTATATTGCTCCCTCCTACGTATATCTCGCGAAGAGACCATGAGGATAAAATCAGAGAGATTAGAGCCCACACAGAGGCATACCGACAGTCCTTCTTTCCACGAACAATACGAGACTGGAATAGAAGGGAGAACCTATAGAGGTACTCGAGGTACCCTCCGCCACACACCGTCAGGTGGCTTGCTGAGTATGGATGTAGATGTAGATGCAGAAATCAGAAAATGTTCTCATTTGTCTGCGCGTTACCGCGCATTCATAACTAACTTCTTTACCATCCCTCTGGTTACTCAGTGTTTCATTACTTTAATCTTAATTTTACGACATCTTAGGGGCCTTTCATCATATACTTACACACGAGCAGCAGGGACCTGATGATGATGATCTCCATTGATTGGGGTGGCCTCAGGGCTCCCGAGCTTGGGGCAAAGCCGGGAGCACAGGCGTGCGTTTGCTAACTTTTATATATGGTTGGTGTGGCAGCGATAAAGTACTTTCTAAAAGCACCTACATTTACCAGCTTATTTTTAGCGTGATATGTGGTATTTTTGCCAGATAGTGGCAGCTCGTTTGAACAAACTAAACGCAAACTTCAATTCTCTTTAATGGTGCAAACATCAGCGACATCTGTTGACGCAAGAAGAGAACACAAGCACTTCCTACTTCTTATCTGGTTGTGCGGTGAGCGCTCTCCCGCCACAGATTGCAACACTAAATGCTAGCTGCACCACAGAAACTAAATTGCGTAATTGAAATATAAAAATATATTTTGTACAATAAATAAAAGGGAAAACAATAATAGGCGTCACAACGGTGCTACTATTACTGAAGTAAGAGCTCTTGCAAAAGAGCTCAGGATCAAAGGTTTTTACAAAATGAAGAAAGCAGAACTTCGTCAAGCTATAGAAAGAGCTTCTTCAGCAAATAATAGCGAATTGTTTAACTCTTACGACTTTTCCAAAAATACTTTTCGTGAATTGAGAGAAATTGAAAGGGGATATAGAGTCAAACGATATTCTGTGATACGTTCAAAGGAAAAGAGAATGAATTTGATAAATTTAAAAAAGGAGCGTTTGGAGAGAATTCGGCCCTTTCAGTTCTCTCCATAGGTTTTCGCAGAAAACAACAACGACAGCAGCGTGTGTCATAGAAAACAGGAAAATTAGGCGATATTTTTCCTTTCAAGAAAAAGCTGTTCGCGTTATTGAAAGAGAAGAAGTTGCCGTACGAGGTTCCTCCTGGTGATAGCACAGTATTGCCCAAGAAATACAATGGTTGGCAAACAACTTATATTATTAAAATCCAATTCTTGAAAGCTAATCCGTGAAATAAATGAAAGCTGTCAGAAAGGCTGCACACGCAGCTATAAAGGCGGGAAGAAAATTAACTGATTTCAAGCAAAGCGATCAGATGAAGGTAGTTGCTGAAAATAATCATTTTTATCACACAATTTCGTCGAAAAGGAAGTTAAAAGTCAATGCTTCACGGATACTTGCAAAGACTGAAAGAATATTAAAATGAAATGAGTATGTAGACATAAACAATACCACATTTTACTCTGAGCTCTACAAAATGCCTAGAGGAAAAGGCGAAAATCGTAATAAGACAGAGATATTGCTAATGATATCATTAGTAAGAGAAGCATTAACAGAATAACCAACATTGACAGCCTGTGCGGTCCGCGAGCAATAATCATAGCACTTACGTACGAAACTCGAAATATACTGGACAAGGAATTGACGGATAATGAGGTTCTCTACATTAGGAAAGGGAGAACTCTGCAGGAAAAATAGCAAAGGAGTTGTGCGATGAACTTGGAAAAAATTCTGAAGAAGCACTCACCCTGACAGATGTAAATGATTCAGCAGAAATTTTGAATGTTCAGATCAAGATTGTTGCAGCTGGTGCACTTAACAAGGTAATTCATTCTTCAGACGCGCAAAGAGATAAAACGATTTACTGGTACTTAAATAATGACCACTATGATGCGATCAACAACATGAAGGATTTTCACAGTTGTTCATATTACTGCAAAAAATGTTATGTTCCCTACAATAACAAAGAGAAACGCTCTTCCAGAAAAGATAAAGGAAATGTGTGCAATTTATGTTTAAGACCAAAATACGATAATACGGAAGATAAACAATAAAGAATTTATTTGTAAAAAGTGCAGCAGAATTTGTTTTGATACGGAATGCATGGATAACCACAAACGAATTTGTGAATTAGTTTACAAGTGCAAAAAGTGTAAAAAAATATGTCAAAGAAGCATTAGCGGACACAACTGTGCTATCTCTGATTGCCGTAATTGTAGTGAAGAATGTGTCAAGATAAGTGAACAAGAATGCTACGTGCAAAGGATAAAAAGCCGTGGTGGTTACTGCGATAATAAATGTACTTGCAATCGAAGTGCCACTAAAAAATTTAAGAAATGGAATTACACAGAGTGGTACTACTTTTTAGTTTTCGAAGCAAGAGCAAGATACAGGCGTACAAGCGCCAAATCTTGTGGCTGCGCACGACTTCAAATGAAACAGATACGAGTATAGAAATAACAATGAATTTTTTAATTGGTTGATATCACGCAGTAACAGGCGAACACGTGTGTAACGCACAATGCATAGGCTTATGATGCGTACTTCACTTCGCAGCATTGCGTCACTAACGGAATGAAGATCAAAACCATTTACCAAGGGACGAAACTTATAGATCTGAAAATACCTACCATAAACTTCAGAAAAATTGACTGCAAAACCTTTATCGAAGGTGGTCTCGCATTGTTTCCAAAGACATTCGGCTTGAAAGAGTTGAGAAAAGATTACTTTCCACACTTCCTCAATAAGCGCAAAAATCAAAATTACGTAGGGTAATTCCACCGCCCAAATACTATGGTGTTGACACTATGAAACCTGATGCTAGAAACGCGTTCTTAGAATAGCAATCTCAGAAGGTGAAGGAAAATTACGTGTTTGACTTCCAGAAGCAACCTGCCGAGTATTGCCATTCTGATATCGACATATTGCGCCGCGGCTGCTTTGAATTTAGGAGAAATTTCCTGGAAATAGCAAATATTGATCCATTTCAGTACATAGCAATTGCTAGTGTTTGTATGGATGTTTACAGGTTAGAACATCTTGAACATAACGCGATTGCTGTAGTCAAAGATTAAAAAAATGGCTCTGAGCACTATGCGACCTAACTTCTGAGGTCAACAGTCGCCTAGAACTTAGAACTAATTAAACCTAACTAACCTAAGGACATCACACACATCCATGCCCGAGGCAGGATTCGAACCCGCGACAGTAGCAGTCCCGCGGTTCCGGACTGAGCGCCTAGAACCGCTAGACCACCGCGGCCGGCAAAGATTAAAAGAAGGAAATGTTCAGCAAAGAGTAAACTGCGTGGTTAAATTCGTTTCCTAATCTACAGCATGCATTGAACCTGTGGGAAGTTACAATATGTGGGGCAAAAGTTGACGACTACGACGCAAGCACTAAAACCGTGTATCAGTATCACAGTTGCTTATGGCACGGCTGTCCAGAGTCTTATTCACCCAATACTGTCAACAATGCGAACAACGAAACCATGGATGATCTCTTTTCAATGACGGCAGAGCGAGCACATACATTGAGGAATACTGGTTATAATGTTGCCGAGATGTGGAGTTGGAGTGGGAAAGTTCTAAGGCTTACAGAGAGCATAAATGTCGTAGAACCCCTGAGTCCTAGAGACCAGATTTTCGCTTGAAGAACAAACGCTGCTAAATTGAAGGTTTCAGACAAGAAGCTGTGATACATAGACATGTGAAGTTTCTGTCCAACAGTGATTTTTTACGACGATTATCCTGGTGGTCACGCCGTACAGGTAGTGAGACCAGAAAAATACGACAAAGAATGGTTTCGTCTTGTTAAATGCAAAGTGCTTGCGCCTCGATGTTTGTATCATCCTGTGCTTTCGGTTAAGTAGGAAAAGCTTTTGTTCGCTCTATGCGCGAAATGTGTCGAAGAAAAGCCTCATACTTGTTGCAACGATAGTGACGATGAGCGCACCTTTGTGGGAACTTGGACAACGATAGAGCTCTACAAGACCACCGAGAAAGGCTGCAAAATCAGGAAATTTACGTGGTGTAGCATTCTGACAGAATAAGTAATGAGATGTTCAGAGACTGCGTTAAAACCTTCATGAAAGTCGAACTGGAAACTAGTCCTTGGGAAGATGATTACAAGTCGAAAGAAGAATACGGTCAAATTAGCAAGGAAAAACAAGATATTGAACTCGACATTAGCAATATTGAACCGAGTGCCGACAAGCGAGATGTTGCCAAAGTATGCCTCAATTCTCTAGGGCGGGGGAGGGGGGGGAGGGTGGAGGGGTGGAGGGGGGAGGGGGGGCAATTCGGTCACAGGCTGAACTTGTAACAAACAGAATTTATAGACGACGGTAACAATGGCACGAGCTCTCTCTCGACGGCAAAATTGATATATCTAATGTGATACCAGTCAACCAGCAAATAATCGGGGTGACATATCTCTACGATGATTTCTACGCCGAAAATAGCAAAAGTACTAACATATTTGTGGTCGCTTTCACCACTGCCAACGCTAGAATGATGTTGTATGATATACTCGATAGATTAGACGATAAAGTTGTATACCACGACACAGACTCTAATGTTTACATTGACGATGGCACAAATACAGTACAAACGGGTTGCATGCTCGGTGAATGGACAGATGAATTTGGCAAAGATGATTTTGGCACTGAATGGATAAGCACAGCCCCAAGCAGCTGTGCTTGTCGAACATGTAAGGCAAACAGACTACCAAAATTAAAGGCTTTACTCTGAACTACGAAAATTCCGTAAAACTCTACAAGACAATGACCGAATTAACACACACTTCAGAAGATAAGGTTATCCTTCCTTCCTCGGTTATCAACCCACAGGTTGGTTGGCAGCAGCACGCCATTCCGTTCTTTTGTCAACTTTCTTCTTCATATCTGCATAGGTCTGGCACCCGATGTCATTTATTACTTGTTGAATGTAGGTTAATCTAGGTCGTCCTCGGCGAGTTCTTCCTTCAATGATTCCTTCTAATATTCTCTTAATGAAATTGTTATGCCGTAAAATGTGACCTATGAAGGTTATTCTTCTTTTCTGTATATTTCGCCAAAGAGATCTGTTTTCTTTCACTCTTCTGAGGACATCTTCGTTTGTAGCCTTGTCTCGCCAGCTGATTTTTTCCATTCTCCGGTAGCACCACATTTCGAATGCCTCTAATCTTCTCTTTTCTTCTTTTCCACAAGTCCAAGTTTCACATCCGTAAAGGGCTGTACTCCACACATAGGTTTTCATGACTCTCTTTCTTACGTCTAAACTAACATTTCTACTCGTCAGTAAGTTTCTTTTTCCATTGAATGCTATTTTTGCAAGTTGTATTCTGTTTTTAATGTCACTTTTGCTCCTTCCATCTGCTGTTATTTTGCTACCTAAGTAGTTAAATTCTGTAACCTGCCCTAGTTTCTCTCCCTTTATTGTTATTCGTATGGGTTCATTGTAGTTCAGGGCGCCACTCACCATCACTTTAGTCTTTTTCTTATTTATTTTCATTCCATACTGTTCTTTTAAGGTGTTTTCCATTTCATTGAGTGCGGCTTCTAAATCTTCTTTCCTTTCTGTAATTATGGCGATATCATCTGCATATCGCAACATATCTATTTTCATTCCGTTAAGTTTTATTCCTACTTCAATATTCTCTCTTATTTTGTCTATTGCTTCTTGGATATATGCGTTGAAAATTACTGGAGATAGTGGGCATCCCTGTCTCACTCCTTTCCTTATTCTTGCTGTTTCTTCTTTGTTTTCCTTCTTAACTAAGGCTGTTTCATTTTGGTATATTTTAAAGATTATCCTTCTATCATTATATTTCAGACCAGCCTTCTTCAGAATTCTAAACATTTCTGGCCATACAACATTGTCAAATGCCTTTTCGAGGTCTACGAAGGCTATAAATACTTGTTTGTTTTTGGAAATTTGTTTCTCAATTATTAGTCTTAAAGATAAGATTGCTTCCCTCGTCCCTACACCGCTTCTAAAACCGAATTGGTCTTCACTTAGAGTGCTATTCAATTGGTTTTCAACTCTTTTCAAAATTATTCTTATTAGAATTTTTGATGCGTGTGAAAGGAGACTGAGTGTTCGATGGTTTTCACAGTCCATAGTAGATGCTTTCTTAGGTATGGGGAATATGATGCATTTCTGATAGTCTTCAGGAACTTCACCTGTTTTGTATATTTTCTGTATGAGTTGCAGTAATGTAGCTTTCATTTTGTCTCCTGATTTCTTAATTAGTTCAGAAGGTATATCATCAACACCTGCCGCTTTCTTATCTGGTAGTTCTTTTAGTGCTTTTTCAAATTCATCTTTCAGAATTGTGTCCCCTAGTTCTTCTTTCTCTACTTCTTCGCTTAATTCTATCATATTATCTGTTAGAGGGTCTCCTTGATATAGCTCTTCAATGTATTCTTGCCATCTCTTCAGCGTGTCATATCCAAATAGTACCTTGCCCTCTTTGTTCTTTATAGTTCCTGAAGATTTTACTTTCCGTTTAGCAAAGTTTTGTTTTATTGTTCTGTAGGCCAAGTCAGTTTTTCCTTTAACCATGTTTTCCTCCACCTCTTTACAAATGCTGTTGAGGTAATTTTCTTTTGCTTTCCTAGATTCTCTGTTTATTTGGTTTCTAAGCTTTCTATATTTGTTTTCGCTTTGCTCGTCAAAGGCATTTTTGTATAGTCTTCTTTCTTCCATTAGACAAATTATTTCAGGTGTTATCCACTCTTTCCTGTTTGCAGGTTTGGCTTTCCCAATAAATTCTTCTGCTGCTTTATGTATGCCTTCTTTGATTTGTTTCCACTCCTCGTTAGTACTCCCGGGAATAATGTTTGATGCCATCTCATCAGTTTTCCGTGCATAAGGGATCACTAGTTCTTCAGACTTTAGGTTATCTCTGTTCCATACTTTGTTCGTTTTTCTCTCTAATCGCTTGAGTTTGAGTAAGCATTTCATCATTACAAGGTTGTGATCACTATTAATATCCGCAGACGGGTAGCTTCTGCAGTCCTTGATTTGGTTTTTAAAACGCGATTTTACTAATATATAGTCGATTTGGTGTCTTCTAGTATCTCCTGGGGCTTTCCACGTGTACCTTCTTCTTTTATGGTGGTTGAAAAGGGAGTTCGCTATGACCAACTTGTTTTTGGCACAAAATTCAATTAGCCGGCTTCCTCTTTCGTTTCTATCTCCTAGACCATATTTCCCTACAATTCCGTCAACTTCCTCTTCTCCAACACTAGCATTCCAATCTCCCATTATAATTAAGTTCTCTTCACCTTTAACATAATTTATAACTTTGTTGATGTCTTCATACACTGTTTCTATTACATCGTCTTCTTCTGCCGATGTCGGCATATAGACTTGTACTATTACCGTGTTCTTTGGTTTGGTTCCAATTTTGACTAGTATTATCCTAGAGTTAAATTGCACATATCCTGTGACTAGATTCCCGAGTTTTCCTTTTAGAATTATTCCAACTCCACCGATTCCAGTTGTTCCTTGGTTAGTACCTGTATGAATGATACGATAATTTCCTGATCTGAAGTCTCCTGGTTCAGGCCATCGCATCTCAGATATTCCTATTATGTCTGTTCCCATTCTGTCCATCTCTAGTTTGAGGTTCTCTAATTTCCCGCATTGGAGGAGTGTTCTTACATTCCATGTTGCTATTTTTAGTGTATTCTTCAACTTTGCCTGACCTTCCATTGTCCCCACCCGGAGATCCGATTGGGGGACTATTACTCCGGATTTATGTTTAACAGAAGATTCTGGCATGGTGCGCTACTGATTCTTGGGATATCTTGAGTGATCTTTAATGGAGTGGTTTCCCGTTGCCTTCTCCATCCTATGCCGTTGACTGTGAAGTTCTTCCGCCTTTAGGAGCAATTTCTCACTCCAAGGACAAGAGAGTGCCCTGCCTCTATCCGCTCATCCGCTCTCTTTGAGACCGTTGGCACTTGATAGGGGGCGTTTCCTTATCCCGGGAAACACTCGGTCGTCAGAGCCTCGTTAGCAATAACAGGGTGTACCGTGCAGCAATCCTTAGCTGCAACTCGAGTAGGTGAGGTTGACATTTGTACAGGAGAGGCTGTTAGAGTCGCTTCACTGTAAGCAATAATACGACTACGAGAGATAAGAAGATGAAACATCTGGTGAATAAATTTATAGCAAAAGAGTTTAAATTTAACTACGATAAACGTACGCCTCTAGAGCAAAAAGACAATATGAGTGATACACTGCCGTGGGGATTTTAAAGAAAAACATTTGTATATATAAATGGAAACTGATTAGAGAATACATCGATGATCCTGTTCATTGGTACGACCCCATACTGGATGATAATACAGATATCATTAGTACCACGTTCATCAACTAGCAAATAATATAGGCGACATATAAGTACTGCTCAAGATAATTTTATAGGTCAAGACCTACAAAATTTCAAACTTGTGCTGCTGCTGCTGCTGGTGCTGGTGTTACCGCTGTTGGTAGAAATTGCATCGCAAAAACGGATGCGAAAGAATGTTCAGTCAATATTTCTTTTCATAACTGTTCTGCACATTGGACAATTATTTTGCACTGCTAACCAGGGGTCAACACATTCTTTATGAAAAAGGGGTTTGCATTTTGTTAGCACAAATTGGCCATTTTCATTTGTTAACGATATAGGACAGTCACTTTCAGGTTGTTCGGTCTGTATTTTATATGTGCATAATACATTTTGTTTGAACGATTCAGACAGATATTGAAATTTTAAATTTAATTCCAAGTTTATGTAGAAATTCCATTATAAAATCTTCAAACAGCTTTTGACAGAGAGATATAACCTTCCAGATCTTGGAAATCATGCAACAAACCTTCTCATGTTTTTGATTCAGTGACATAAATCCCCTATCTAATTTATCTGCAAATTCTCGCATGAAATTTTCAGACAGTTTTTATGTGCTGATGTATGGAACCACTCTCATCTGTCTTAGAATTCTCTCACGAAATCTTCAGACAGCGTTTGATATTTTGATATGTAAAACCAGCATAATTTGTCTTGAAATGCTCTAATTAAATCTCCAGACAGTTTCTGGTCCCATGCTATTGCATAGTAGTCTAATCTATCTTTGAATTCTCGTATGAAATCTTCAGACATTTCTCGATTATATGATATTTTATCCCAGTCTAATCCATCTTGGAATTCTCTGATGAACTTTACAGACATCGGTCTGTCATTTGATATTGCTCTCCATTCTAATCTGTCTTGAAACTCTTTCATAAAATCTTCGGACATTTTTTGATTGGATGGTATTTGAGTCCAATCTAATTTGTCTTGAAAGATTCTTATGAAATCCTAAGATAGATTTTCCCATCATGATATAGTTCTCCATCTGGAACAACTGAATGGATTTTCTTTGTTGATATAATCAGCAATTATTGCAGCGTATGTTTCATTTGTTGAGTACAGTTCGTTCAATTGTTCAAATTTTAAAAAAAATTTCGCATTTGATGAAAAAGTGCCGTTGTTCAGTCAGCGGCTGAATAGGTTCTTCTTCTTTTCTTCTTGTTCTTCATTCACTTGAGCATTATTAATCAGGTCAATAAGCTGCTAGTTTTCTCAGCTTCGAATAACCTTTTAAACCACTTTTTTCCCTTCATCTTTTAGTTCTTGCATAGTATAATTATTCGAGCCATTTCCTTTCGTAACCATTTTATTAAACATACACATGCACAATTTTTTTTAGCTGTACAGCCAATTTTCATACAGGGCAGCTCACCGAAAGTGATTGCAGAATTAGTGGTAGCCAAAAAGTGGTAGCCATCTTTTGCACAAAAAGATGAGGGTTGAAAGAGGCGACCACTCTCCCGCAAAATGTTTTAAAATTTAAAGTTAAAAAATGTGGAAAATTTAAACTTGGTTTCCACTGGTGTCCCATACCGCCCCCCCCCCCCCTTTAACTGCTCTCTCCTGATCTGTGTCGAACAACGTGGCACAGAGGTAACGAACACACAGGGTCTGAGATTAGACGGGGGATGCTGTTCCACTCCCCATCCTGACGTCCAGATTTATTTTCTCTTTGATTTTCCTAACCAGTTTAAGGCGAATCTCATTATGGATCGTATGAATGGGCACATCCGAGATACCTCTTCTCTCTTCCATAAGAGGAGCTTGTGCACCGTCTGTTATGACCTCGATGCGTCTGCCGGCGGCAAATAGGTTGGCTCACGGGAAACCATGCACAAGCAAGAATAGCACAAACTACCAATATCAGCAAATAGTGAAATGATTATCACAATACTTTTTTTTTTTTTACTGATGAATTGACCGCTTAGCATTACGCTACAGCTTCATTTTGTCCTCTACGTCCGAGTTTCCTTTGTTTCCAGTGTTCTTTCACAAAGCCACTATGCTGTTGCTTTTTTTCTGTTCATGTTCTTCCGCTATTTATAGATCTTCTTTCGAGGTGAAACACTTCCAAACATTGTATTCTGTTTCGAAACGCGAGGGTTTGTGGTTTCGGAGCTCTCATGGTTTTCGGAGTTTTTTTAGCCATATTTTGGTGGTCTTCATTTTCCAGAAGTGATAGTATACTTGTTTGGATAGCCTCATTTTGTTCATCTGCACAGTTTCCCAAGGAATACCATCTTCCTTTTCGTTACAGTCTCAGAGATCCTTTCCACATTCTAGTATAGTTCTTCACTGCTCCGCAGTTTCCATTCGGGCTCATTTTGTATGACTCACTTCATTTTTGATAGAATTCTCCTTTCCAGGATACTTCTAGCTTGGATTTCTTCAAGATGCATTCCCTGACTACAGGAATTCTGTTTTGACCACAGTGTTTATTATCACTTTTCGTAGTAAAAGTTTTAGTCAGCCCATATGCTATTTCCATTTTTGAGATCCGATGGTCTATTGGAGCTATGTCTAGTCCTTTGTGTGTCGTGAAGTGGCAGTATGCACTGGTAGCCGTTAAAACATCATGAAGGTGTGAGGTATGATCCAGGGTTCGATATGCTACTCATTAGCTTTTCAGTGTAGCAGCACAAAACAGCTAGAAGCAACGCCATCTGTTTTCAGCATACGAGGGAAGACTATGAAGCGGATTTTTCATTCAATAACTGCATTTGAATGTAAGATTGTTTGTGAGAAGGCAGTTTTATGACTCGTGTGAGACGGAGAAATGTCTGCCAGCACTTGTCGGAATTCGGCATCCGTGGATTCGTCGTCTATTGAGACTTCAGCTCATCATCCTGCAGTACTGCCTCCGAATATGAAACCGACGGGCTAAGGAGAGCCATATTCATCGCCGCCCGGGATACTAACAGCATCACGAGACTAGCATCCGAGAAGGTAGACATACTTGTTAGCGACTCACTGAGCTCATATGATGCTACAAGACTGTTCTGAATAGAGAACTGCTTGCCAGTGAAACATTTTCTTAGTCAATGTATATTTATTAAAATTAGGATGTTTACCTTTTACAGCAGCTTGGATATTTGTTAAACATACATTATACAACCTCCACCATGAACCATGGACCTTGCCGTTGGTGGGGAGGCTTGCGTGCCTCAGCGATACAGATAGCTGTACCGTAGGTGCAACCACAACGGAGGGGTATCAGTTGAGAAGCCAGACAAATGTTTGGTTTCTGAAGAGGGGCAGCAGCCTTTTCAGTAGTTACGGGTGCACCAGTGTGGATGATTGACTGACCTGGCCTTGTAACACTAACCTAAACGGCCTTGCTATGTTGGTACTGCGAACGGCTGAAAGCAAAGGGAAACTACAGTCGTAATTTTTCCCGAGGGCATGCAGCTTTACTGTATGGTTAACTGATGATTGCGTCCTCTTGGGTAAAATATTCCGGAGGTAGAATAGTCCACCATTCGGTTCTTCGGACGGAGACTACTCAAGAGGACGGCATTATCAGGAGAAAGGAAACTGGCGTTCTACGGACCGAAGTGTGGAATGTCAGATCCCTTAATCGGGCAGGTGGGTTAGAAAATTTAAAAACGGAAATGGATAGGTTAAAGTTAGATGTAGTGGGAAATAGTGAAGTTCGGTGGCATGATGATCAAGACTTTTGCTCAGGTGAATAAAGAGTTATAAATGCTCAAATGTGTGTGAAACTTTATGGGACTTAACTACTAAGGGCATCAGTCCCTAAGCTTACACACTACTTCACCTAAATTATCCTAACGACAAACACACACACCCATGCCCGAGGGAGGACTCGAACCTCCCCAACGACCAGTCGCCCAGTCCATGACTGCAGCGTCTCAGACCGCTCGGCTAATCCCGCGTGGAGGTTATAATTACAAAATCAAGTAGGAGTAGTGCAGGAGTGGGTTTAATAATGAATAAAAAAATAGGAGTGCGGGTAGGCTATTACAAACAGCCTAGTGAAAGCATTATTGTGGCCAAGATAGACACGAAGCCCACTCCTATTACAGTAGAACACGTTTATATGCCAACTACTCGTAGCTTTGCAGATGACAAAGAAACTGATTAAATGTATGATGAGATAAAAGAAATTATTCAGGTAGTGAAGGGAGACGAAAATTTAATAGTCATGGGTGACTGGAATTCGATAGTAGGGAAACGAAGAGAAGGAAACGTGTTAGGTGAATATGGATTGAGGGTAAGGAATGACAGAGGAAGCCGCCTGGTAGAATTTTGCACAGAGCATAACTTAATCATAGCTAACACTTGGTTCAAGAATCATGAAAGAAGGTTGTATACATGGAAGAAGCCTGGAGATACTAAAAGGTATCAGATAGATTATTTAATGGTAAGACAGAGATTTAGGACCCAGGGTTTAAATTGTAAGACATTTCCAGGGGCAGATGTTGACTCTGACCACAATCAATTGGTTATGACCTGTAGATTAAAACTGAAGAACAAAAAGGTGGGAATTTAAGGAGATGTGACCTGGATAAACTGAAAGAACCAGAGGTTGTACAGAGTTTCCGGGAGAGCATAAGGGAACAATTGACAGGAATGGGGGAAAGAAATACAGTAGAAGAAGGATGGGTAGCTTTGAGGGATGAAGTAGTGAAGGCAGCAGAGGATCAAGTAGGTAAAAAGACGAGGGCTAGTAAAAATCCTTGGATAACAGAAGAAATATTGAATTTAGTTGATGAAAGGAGAAAATGTAAAAAAGCAGTAGATGAAGCAGGCAAAAAGGAATACAAACGTATCAAAACTGAGATCGACGGGAAGTGCAAAATGGCTGAGCAGGGAGGGCTACAGGACATATGTAAGCATGTAAAGGCTTATCTCCTTAGGGGTCAAATAGATACTGCCTACAGGAAAACTAAAGAGACCTTTGGAGAAAGGAGAACCATTTGTATGAATATCAAGAGCTCAGATGGAAACCCAGTTCTAAGCAACGAAGGAAAAGCAGAAAGATGGAAGGAGTATATAGAGGGTCTATACAAGGGCGATGTATTTCAGGTCAGTTTTATGGAAATGGAAGAGGACGTAGATGAAGGTGAAATGGGAGACATGATACTGCGTGAAGAGTTTGACAGAGCACTGAAAGACCTAAGTCGAAACAAGGTCCCGGAAGTAGACAACATTCCATTAGAGGTACAGACAGCCTTGGGAGAGCCAGTCCTGAAAAAACTTTACCATGTGCTGAGCAAGATGTATGAGACAGGCGAAATACACTCAGACTTCAAGAAGAATACAATAATTCAAATCCCAAAGAAAGCAGGTGTTGACAGACGTGAAAGTTACCGAACTATCAGCTTAATAAATCACGGCTGCAAGATACTAACGCGAATTCCTTAGAGACGAATGGAAAAATTGGTAGAAGCCGAACTCGGGGAACATCAGTTTGGAACACGTGAGGCAATACTGACCCTACGACTTGTCTTAGAAGATAGATTAAGGAAAGCAAACCTAAGTTTCTAGCATTTGTAGACGTAGAGAAATGTTTTGACAATGTTGACTGGAGTACTGGCTTTCAAATGCTGAAGGTGGCAGGGGTCAAATACAGGGAGCTAAAGGCTATTTACAATTTGTATAGAAACCATATGGCAGTTATAAGAGTCGAGGGACATGAAAGGGAAGCAGTGGTTCGGAAGGGAGTGAGACTGGGTTGTAGCCTATCCCCGATGTTATTCAATCTGTATATTGAGCAAGTAGTAAAGGAAACAAAAGGAAAATACGAAGTTGGAACTAAAATCCATGGCGAAGAAATAAAAACTATGAGATTCGCCGATGACATTGTAATTCTGTCAGAGACAGTGAAGGATCTGGAAGAGCAGCAGAACTTAATGGACAGTGTCTTGAACGGAAGATATAAGATGAACATCAACAAAAGCACAACGAGGATAAAGGAATGTAGTCGAATTAAATCGGGTGATGCTGCCGGAATTAGATTAGGAAACTGAGTGGCAGATATAGCATTTTTTGGAAGATTTGGCTTCTCATGTAGGTGACTTAAACAGGCGTCTTCAAGGTAGAAACTTACTTATGAGTACAATGTTTCAATCAATAAACGGGATCTAAGAGAAACTGAAATTCTGCCACCATAAGTAAATGCAAACGTTTTTTCATTTCAGCACGTTGGCCAAATGTAATCCTAAGGAATGACAAAGTATGAAGCCATAAGTTTCGATTAGATTTATTCAAAATTTTTGTATCCATGCGACCCCTTTTACAAACAACATGGATGCGTTGCCAGAAGCTTTTCGGATGGTATGAATAGAGTTGCAGAGTGAAATCTAACTAAAAGAAGTATGTGATCATGTAACTTTGTTGGACTTTTACAAATCGTATCCGCCCAGAGACAAATAGCCCTTGCTTAACAGTCATGCGTCATGTATCATTATCTCTGTTTTGGATGCATACAGGCCTATGTTTATAAACAGTTATTTTCAAGAATAAAGGCACAAAACCAATCTCTCAGACGAGCGCCCTCGGAGTTCCAGCCACTTCAGTCGAATCTGCTATTGATACATTAGTTCCCCAAATTCAAAGTGCAATTTCACATTAATTCTAATTACTTATACACGGTGCTACAAAAAGGTACGGCCAAACTTTCAGGAAACATTCCTCACACACAAATAAATAAAAGATGTTATGTGGACATGTGTCCGGTCCGGAAACGCTTAATTTCCATGTTAGAGCTCATTTTAGTTTCGTCAGTATGTACTGTACTTCCTCGATTCACCGCCAGCTGGCCCAATTGAAGGAAGGTAATGTTGACTTCGGTGCTTGTGTTGGCATGCGACTCATTGCTCTACAGTACTATCATCAAGCACATCAGTACGTAGCATCAACAGGTTAGTGTTCATCACGAACGTGGTTTCGCACTCAGTGCAATGTTTACAAATGCGGAGTTGGCAGATGCTCATTTGATGTATGGATTAGCGCGGGGCAATAGCCGTGGCGCGGTACGTTTGAATCGAGACAGACTTCCAGACGAAGGTGTCCCGACAGGAAGACGTTTGAAGCATTTGATCGGCGTCTTAGGAAGCACGGAACATTCCAGCCTATGACTCGCGACTGGGGAAGACCTAGAACGAAGAGGACACCTGCAATGGACGAGGCAATTCTTCGTGCAGTTGACGATAACCCTAATGTCAGCGACAGAGAAGTTGCCGCTGTACAAGGTGACGTTGGACACGTCACTGTATGGAGAGTGCTACGGGAGAACCAGTTGTTTCCGTACCATGTACAGCGTGTGCAGGCACTATCAGCAGCTGATTGGCCTCCACGGGTACACTTCTGCGAACGGTTCATCCAACAATGTGTCAATCCTCATTTCAGTGCAAATGTTCTCTTTACGAATGAGGCTTCATTCCAACGTGATCAAATTGTAAATTTTCACAATCAACATGTGTGATCTGACTATAATCCGCACACAATTATGCAATCACGTCATCAACACAGATTTTCTGTGAAAGTTTGGGCAGGATTGTTGGTGATGTCTTGATTGGGCCCCATGTTCTTCCACCTACGCTCAATGAAGCACGTTATCATGATTCCATACGGGATACTCTACCTGTGCTGCTAGAACATGTGCCTTTACAACTACGACACAACATGTGGTTCGTGCACGATGGAGCTCCTGCACATTTCTGTCGAAGTGTTCGTGCCCTTCTCAACAACAGATTCGGTGACCGATGGATTGGTAGAGGCGGAACAATTCCATGGCCTCCACGCTCTCCTGACCTCAAACCTCTTGACTTACATTTATGGGGGCATTTGAAAGCTCTTGTCTATGCAACCCCGGTACCAAATGTAGAGACTCTTCGTGTTCGTATTGTGGACGGCTATGATACAATGCGCCATTCTCCAGGGCTGCATCAGCGCATCGGTGATTCCATGCGACGGATGGTGGATGCATGTGTCCTCGCTAACGGAGGACATTTTGAACATTTCCTGTAACAAAGTGTTCGAAGTCACGCTGGTACGTTCTGTTGCTGTGTGTTTCCATTCCATGATTACTGTGATTTGGAGAGAAGTAATAAAATGAGCTCTAACATGGAAATTAAGCGTTTCCGGACACATGTCCACGTAACATATTTTCTTTCTTTGTGTGTGAGGAATGTTTCCTGAAAGTTTGGCCGTACCTTTTTTTAACACCCTGTATACAGGGTGTCCCAGCTATCTTGTCCACCCAAAATATCTCTGGAACAAAAACAGCTATTCGAAAACGACTTTCACCGGTATTAATGTAGGGCTGGGGCCCATGAATGTACATATTTGGAAACATTCTAAAACGAAAGCATATGTGCTTTTAACACAAATTTATGTTTTTTTAATGGACCTCCTATATTTTTTCTTCAGCAATCCATAGCATGACAAAGCACATACACAATGGCGTTGATTGCATCGCAATATTCCCATTACATCCCGAGATATTAAGACGCGAAGTTGACGCTTGAAACACCCGACATGCGCTGCTAGCGCACGTCCTTAGGCTCAGGCGTGAACCCCATGCTGCCCGTAATCGCGATGTGATTGACATGCGTAATCACACTTCCATACTTATCAAGAGGTCCGAAACGAATAATACGGTCTGCTGCCATCATGCATTAACGTCGTACATTCCAGCAGGTAATTATCCCATAGGCTAGGGGTGATGCGATTCTGTAACATATTTGTGTACCGCAGCGTTAGTCACAAAGTTAACTTCGCTTATCGTTAATCCGTCACTAAAAAGGTAATGCCGCTCAACATTAAAACCTTACTTTACTGTAGATGTAGCGCAAGTGACAGTTAATCATTCACTCGTAATAGTAAAATTCATGTTCATGGTTTTAGTGAAACGAGCAAGTGGACTAGAAGTTTTACCGTTGTTTAGGTAAAAATGTTTTGATTTGGGAAGTTCAGGTAGGACATAGAAGATGAATATAAACATGTTTAACCAATTAGTTTTATTATCACATAATTATCAATGTTACGTTTATCTAATCCGTTAAATGACAAATTGTTGCAAACAAATGTTTCTTAACATCACTGGGTAAAATGGCCCTTTGTAGAAACTTCCACTGTGATACCAGCACTACAATACTAAACATAGCGTTCACATCTCATGCTCAAAGTGATGCCCATTGGCTTGCATACATAGCGTCACTCTGCGGATGAAGGATGCCCTACTTCGTGCTACTGTTTCCTCTTTGATGGCTGTACAAGCATCAATAATGCGTTGCTTCATGTCCTCTGGTGTTATTGGTTCATGTTGGTAAACAGCATCCTTCACTGCTCCCCAAAGAAAATAATCAGCGGTGTAAGGTCCGGAGATCGGGCAGGCCACCTAACTGGGCCACCTCGTCCAATCCACCTACCAGGGAACTTACGGTTCAGAAGTCGTCGTGCTCGTAAGGCGTTATGTGCAGGGCATCCGTGATGCTGATACCACATGACTATTCTGCGGTTCAGAGGTACGGTGTCCAACAGAACAGGAATATTGTGTCGTATAAATCTGGAGTATTGTCTGCCATTTTGGATGCCATTTATAAAGAAAGGTCCGACAATGGTGTGGTGTCACCGCCAGACACCACACTTGCTAGGTGGTAGCTTTAAATCGGCCGCGGTCCATTAGTACATGTCGGACCCGCGTGTCGCCACTGTCAGTAATTGCAGACCTAGCGCCACCACATGGCAGGTCTAGAGAGACGGACTAGCACTCGCCCCAGTTGTACGACGACTTTGCTAGTGACTACACTGACGAAGCCTTTCTCTCATTTGCCGAGAGACAGTTAGAATAGCCTTCAGCTAAGTCCATGACTACGACCTAGCAAGGCGCCATTAACCATATCTGGAGAGAGTCTCACTTGTATAACCAAGAGCGATGTACCACAATGATGGAATTAAAAGTTGAGTATTAACTTAGCTACGTACTTTTCTTTAGTGCATTCATTACGTATCCTGTTCCAGACTTCACGCCAGTCGGCGTGTGTGTACGCGTGCCTTTCGGTTACCCGTCACTGTGGACTGGCTGTCTTGTCAGTCCACTACAAATGGTATCTCCAATAATCCCACACCAAACATTAACTTTCCACGGACGTTGATGCTCTACCTGACGGAGCCATTTTGGATTGTCTGCGGGCCAATAATGCATATTCTTCATATTGACAATTCCTTTGTTGGAGAATGATGCCTCGTCGGTAAAGAGAACATCTGCAAAAAAATTTGGATTAGTCAGAAGTTTTTGCTGAGCCCACCGACAAAATGTTACCCTATTGCGGAAGACATTTCCATGAAGATCCTGATGTAAATGAACATGGTAAGGATGAAATTTATGACGTTTAAGAATACGCCGTGCACTTGATTTCGACACACCAACTTCACGTTCAATTTGACGTGTGCTGATTTGAGGATTCACAGCTATGGTAGCGAGCACAGCAACTTCAGCCCGTTCATCTGTGCGTGTTCTAGGACGATGTCGAGGTCATGGATTTAAGCTTCCCGTTTCACGTAGATGAGATGTGAGACGACTAAACATCCGGCGCGAAGGCGATGGCTTGTCAGGGAATCGTCTTCTGTACATTCGTTCTGCCTGAACAGCATTTCGTCCACCTACAACAGGGTACAGTACAGGTATGTAGAGTAGGGTAGAAAACAGACATATTAACTTAATAATCATAATGTTCGCTAACAGTACTATCAACAAGCAAGCAATCTCATAACGTATTTCCCGTCAACGTACTTTCTCCATAGATCAGCAGCATTTCTACCATATCTTCATGTGTGTGCATTATACTGTACAGTAAAAGTTCCACAACACAACGTTTATTCACAATGTGTACTACATCCGTGCCGTCACTAGATTACTCTGATGCACGACTACACTGGCAAGCGGTGTACTGCACGCCAAAGCAACAACAAATGGGATGCTCGGAGGGTGGTGGAGTACAGGAGTTTGCATGGGTCGCATAGGGAAACGGATAGGTTAAAGTTAGATATAGTGGGAAATAGTGAAGTTCGGTGGCAGGAGGAACAAGACTTCTGGCCAGGTGTAATGCAGGAGTAGGTTTAATAATGAATAGGAAAATAGGAATGCGGATTAACTACTACAAACAGCGAACGCATTGTTTTGCCCAAGAAAGATACGAAGCCCACACCTACTACAGTAGTACAAGTTTATATGCCAACTAGCTCTGTAGATGACGAAGAAATTGAAGATATGTATGATGAAATAAATGAAATTATTCAGATAGTGAAGGGAGACGAAAATTTAATAGTCATGGGTGACTGGAATTAGAGTGTAGGAAAAGGGAGAGAAGGAAACGTAGTAGGTGAATATGGATTGGGGCTAAGAAATGAAAGAGGAAGCCACCTGGTAGAAGTTTGCACAGAGCACAACATAATCATAGCTAACACTTGGTTTAAGAATCATGAAAGAAGTTTGTATAGCTGGAAGAACCCTGGAGATACTAAAAGGTATCAGATAGATTATATAATGGTAAGACAGAGATTTAGGAACCAGGTTTTAAATTGTAAAACATTTCCAGGGGCAGATGTAGACTCTGACCACAATCAATTGGTTATGACCTATAGATTAAAACTGAAGAAACTGCAAAAATGTGGGAATTTAAGGAGATGGGGCCTGGATAAACTGAAAGAACCAGAGGTTGTACAGAGTTTCAGGGAGAGCATAAGGGAACAATTGACAGGAATGAGGGAAAGAAATACAGTAGAAGAAGAATGGGTAGCTTTGAGAGATGAAGTAGTGAAGGCAGCAGAGTATCAAGTAGGTAAAAAGATAAGGGCTAGTAGAAATCCTTGGGTAACAGAAGAAATATTGAATTTAATTGATGAAAGGAGAAAATATAAAAATTCATTAAATAAAGCAGGCAAAAAGGAATACAAACGTCTCAAAAATGAGATCGACAGAAAGTGCAAAATGGCTAAGCAGGGATGGCTAGAGGACAAATGTAAGGATGTAGAGGCTTATCTCACTAGGGGTAAGATAGATACTGCCTACAGGAAAATTAGAGAGACCTTTGTAGATAAGAGAACCACTGGTATGAACATCAAGAGCTCAGTTGGAAACCCAGTTCTAAGCAAAGAAGGGAAAGCAGAAAGGTGGAAGGAGTATATAGTGGGTCTATACAGTGGTGATGTTCTTGAGGATAATATTATGGAAATGGAAGAGGTTCAAATGGCTCTGAGCACTATGGGACTCAATATCTTAGGTCATACGTCCCCTAGAACTTAGAACTACTTAAACCTAACTAACCTAAGGACATCACACACACCCATGCCCGAGGCAGGATTCGAACCTGCGACCGTAGCAGTCCCGCGGTTCCGGACTGCAGCGCCAGGACCGCTAGACCACCGCGGCCGGCGAAATGGAAGAGGATGTAGATGAAGATGAAATGGGAGATATGATACTGCGTGAAGAGATTGACAGAGCACCGAACGACCTGAGTCGGAACAAGGCCCCCCGGAGTATACAACATTCCATTGGAACAACTGACGGCCTTGGGAGAGCCAGTTCTGTCAAAACTCTACCATCTGGTGAGCAAGATGTATGAAACAGGCGAAATACCCTCAGATTTCAAGAAGAATATAATAATTCCAATCCCAAAGAAAGCAGGTGTTCACAGATGTGAAAATTACCGAACTATCAGTTTAATAAGCCATAGCTGCAAACTACTAACACGAATTCTTTACAGACGAATGGAAAAACTAGTAGAAGCCGACCTCGGGCAACATCAGTTTGGATTCCGTAGAAACACTGGAACACGTGAGGCAATACTGACCTTACGACCTATCTTAGAAGAAAGATTAAGGAAAGGCAAACGTACGTTTCTAGCATTTGTAGACTTAGAGAAAGCTTTTGACAATTTTGACTGGAATAGTCTCTTTCAAATTCCTAAGATGGCAGGGGTGAAATACAGGGAGCGAAAGGCTATTTACAATTTGTACAGAAACCAGATGGCAGCTATAAGAGTTGAGGGACATGAAAGGGAAGCAGTGGTTGGAAAGGGAGTAAGACAGGTTTGTAGCCTCTCCCCGATGCTATTGAATCTGTATATTGAGCAAGCAGTAAAGGAAACAAAAGAAAAATTCGGAGTAGGTATTAAAATCCATGGAGAAGAAGTAAAAACTTTGGGGTTTGTCGATGACATTGTAATTCTGTCAGAGACAGCAAATGACTTGGAAGAGCAGTTCAGTGGAATGGACAGTGTCTTGAAAGGAGGATATAAGATGAACATCAACAAAAGCAAAACGAGGATAATGGAATGTAGTCGAATTAAGTCGGGTGATGATGAGGGAATTAGATTAGGAAATGAGACACTTAAAGTAGTAAAGGAGTTTTGCTATTTGGGGAGCAAAATTACTGATGATGGTCGAAGTAGAGAGGATATAAAATTTAGCCTGGCAATGGCAAGGAAAACGTTTCTGAAGAAGAAAAATTTGTTAACATCGAGTATAGATTTAAGTGTCAGGAAGTCATTTCTGAAAGTATTTGTATGGAGTGTAGCCATGTATGGAAGTGAAACATGGACGATAAATAGTTTGGACAAGAAGAGAATAGAAGCTTTCGAAATGTGGTGCTATAGAAGAATGCTGTAGATTAGATGGGTAGATCACATAACTAATGAGGAAGTATTGAATAGGATTGGGGAGAAGAGAAGTTTGTGGCACAACGTGACCAGAAGAAGGGATCGGTTGGTAGGACATGTTCTGAGGCATCAAGGGATCACCAATTTAGTATTGGAGGGCAGCGTGGAGGGTAAAAATCGTAGAGGGAGACCAAGAGATGAATACACTAAGCAGATTCAGAAGGATGTAGGTTGCTGTAGGTACTGGGAGATGAAGAAGCTTGCACAGGATTGGGTAGCATGGAGAGCTGCATCAAACCAGTCTCAGGACTGAAGACCACAACAACAACAACATATATAGCATGTCAAATTATTTCGGTCTTGCTTTTTTTAGAATAAAGAACCATAAATTAATAAATTCTAGATTAGTTAAATGTGTTAACTATATACTCACCACCATCCCTCTTCCTTATTTTCTCAGCGGTTATTGTTAGCGTGTTCAAAAAAATTCGTCTTCTTCCAGTGCGGCGCCAGTAAACTGAAAGGATGGCGACACCTGTTCCAGGACGTGTTGGATAACCACAAAGATTATAGAACTTATTGACATATGAGATCACTTGCATGATGACAGTAGAAGAAAAATGGGAAAAATAAAGTCACTGTGTTATGACGAAGCTGAAAACAAACTACAGTTGTAAGATGGTTATACGATTCAATAATTATTCTTTTATCCAGCCTCGGAATAAAATTGCACGATTTGCAGGAAGTTAAATCTCCCACTCGCGTAAAACAGGACTCTAAAAGGAGTCTTTTATTCAAGACGTTTTGATGAAGACATTCCACCAGTTGAAATATGATCTACCCGGTGCCTCCTACACGTGCCCTGTCCTTCACTACAGGTCTACAGAAACAGCGAACCAGCCTGCTCCCCAGCACCAGGCGAATCTTCCGCACCATTAGTCGTGTGGCAGAGGGGGACGCCCACAGCACTAAACAATCCTCGGCAGCGTAGACAGCTCGGGAATTTCTAGACCGGTCTCTCGACGAACAGCGTCGCACGGAAACGGGGCTCTCCAAGCGGAAGTATTTTATGATGCTCCTGATATGATGTGGAGAGGAAGGTAATGTTATCGACAAGGAAGCGACGCATTGAGATACGAAGCAGTACATTCTGGACCACCCTTATTCTTTCGTGTCCGATACAACTGCGAACACATTTGCTATATTCTTCCGCCTCTCTTGATATTGTTGAGACGAAATATTACGTCCTCTAGTGAACAACATACTCCCACGCCGGGGTTCCCGGGTTCGATTCCCGGCGGGGTCAGAGATTTTCTCTGCCTCGTGATGGCTGGGTGTTGTGTGATGTCCTTAGGTTAGTTAGGTTTAAGTAGTTCTAAGTTCTAGGGGACTGATGACCATAGATGTTAAGTCCCATAGTACTCAGAGCCATTTGAACCATTTTTTTGAACAACATACGCCCATGTAACCTCCACTCATTCGATTGTTTGACGTCGCACAGGTAGTGCAAATGCTTACAGTGAGAAGAGGACCGTAGTCTTAAGAGAAACAGCTCATACGTTTCACTGGAATAATTTATTGTGTTTTCCCATTCTAGTAGTAAGTAACAACACAAGATTATGTTATTTTGTTTAGAACAAACCGAAAACCGATGTTTAGTTCTTCCTACTCTTCCCGTTGTTAGCTATCATCATCATATTCATTAACTTCCACATTACAATTTTTATCTAGGGTACCATAAAGGAGATCCTTATAGAAGACATTGTTTTCTCCTAGGAACCGCATCACATAAGAAAGCTCTCTGGTCTAGATGCCTAATTACCTGAACTGTTATCGTAGAATTGATGTAGATCGAGAGTAGCATACGGTGAAGCAGGAGTACTCTTAATAACTAATACCAGTTCAATGTGCAAAAGTAGCTGCTTAGCAGACACTAGATCTGACTTCAACATCATTGCGAATCATCCGTACCTGTTGCATTCTGCGTCGAGGTTAAGGCGTTTTCAAACAGAATGGGTCAGTATCAAAAGTCTATTAAATCAACACATTTCATTATTTTCAGCTTGACTGGATAAGGTTATGTACTGAATTCAACAATTTCCCTAACCCTAATTTCAGGAATTTCCCCAGTCTCTGTCTTCCGATTCTTATGCCCTGTCAGCCAAAACTGTCACCGTCTTGGTAAATTACAGAGTCCTCGCAGTGGACACAAATGTGTGTGATCACTGTGTAGGCCTTCAAAATATGCACTTGGTTGCACAAGAACTGAACCACAACTTTTGGAATTTATTTCGGCTTACCGACGTTCCTTATTTTTGTTCTGCTCATGACCTATATCTCCTCGATTTTCTAATGGAATGTTGTCTATGTAGTTTAAAATAATGGACGTCACTTCATCTGGAAAGACGCACCGTGGTTTAATAGTTGTGATGGCAAAACGATCTGTAAATAAAGAGAGCTTCATCTCAGAGAACTAAAAACCTAGGTTACAAACAAAAGCTGAACGAAGCAAAAATGGCCATAAGGACAGCAATGAGAAAAGTGCTCAATGACTTTGAAAGTAAAACTTTGTCACCCGATCAAAGTAAAAGCCAAGAAGTTTTGCTATTAAATAAAATCAGTAACAATTCGAAATTCCCAGTTCATTTACTCAGTGAACATACCCGCACCGAAATGGAAGGTACGAGTACAGAGAGAAGGCCGAAATACTGAATTTCGTCTTTCGAGAATGTTTCACCACGGAAGATCGTAACACAGTCCCTCCTTACAGTCATCATACGTGCGTCGAAATGGTAGATATTGAGATAGTAGATCACGGAATAAAAAAGACACTTATATGGATCGGAGGAGATACTTTAAGATTCGACAAAGATTGTGCGGCAAAACTTGCTCCCGTTGTAGCACTAGTTTAACTAGCTCGCACCCGTCGTTGCCCAGTTGTGTATTTATTCCAGTTTTCTACCAGTAGAACGCCTCGGTCCCCCTCTCCCTTTTCGCCTCCTTCACCCCCACTTTCTGTCCACCTCGCTCTCCACTCTCTCTGTCGCTCTCCTCGTACCCCTCCGCTCTGTCAACCTCCTCCTCCTTCAGCCTCGATCTGGATGCCTATGCTAACAGCTGAGTCAGATTTAAATTTCATATTACAATAACAGTACCAAAGAAGTACAACTTTCGTTCTTATAGCTTGTGTGTACTTTAGTAAGCAAATGGCTACAACTATTCAAACTGTACTAGGTCCAGGTATCGCAGGTCCCATTTGAACTAAATAGTATAAGCATGTGAATTCTCCTTAAGACACAATTAATAATCAGTACAAATGATAAAATTACTTGAAAATTATTTCTCTGATAGTCATTTCCTATAATTAAGCTGAAAAAGAATCCCTTGCCCACGTTAGTAGTGCTCCATCACTTGTAATCGTTTACCTATAACTATCATTAGCTCCCTGCTGTAATATACAGACAGTGAGTGTTATTGGCAGCCACTAGTTGCCAAAACGTATTAACAATCTTATTGTGTAGCTCATGTGAAACGATTGGTGCCTCATTTGCTAAATTGCGCTACTGCCTTGTATCTTATCAGCAAAACAGAAATTCAACATCAAGTAAAGTCCATTTAATACCGTTATTGTTTTCTGTTTTCCGTCATTCCTTTGTTGCTTCAAAATTCGTGGAGGTATGTAGCGTCTATGCAACAAATTGAAGACAGTTTGTCAATTGCCATACGCGTTTCATTTCTTTTATTTTTGAAGCACCTTCAGTGCCCTGTACTACATATTTCTTTTTATATATATAATAAATGTATTATGTGGTAGTCACAATATGTTCCTAAATTATGTTTTGTCCTGTTTTTTCGTGTTTTTCATGTTGGAATCAACTTTTGTAACAGAAATTTAGTGATATGAAATTATCGTTCGGTGTTACTTACGATTTCCAGCGCTGTTAGCTCATGTGTATGGTCCTAGAGATGTATTTGTTAGCCCTCATGCTCCAGCTGGCCGATTTCCGACGTTCTTCCAACCACAATTGTTTCAGCACATCGAATACATCACTTGCACTATACATTTTTAGTTCAACATGTGCGTGTTCATGGTGTGTTGTGTTGCCAACTGTCACTGTGTGTTTATCTTCCGTCTTTTGTTTGGGTTGTGTGTATGGTTGACATTTTTCATTTGTTGTGTGTGTGTGTGTGTGTCTGTGTGTGTGTGTGTGTGTGTGTGTGTCTGTGAGTGAGAGAGAGAGAGGAAGAGAGACAGAGAGAGAGGCGGGGATGAGGAAGACCCGTTAACTATTCATTATAGTTATTGTTCAGATATCTGTTTGTTATTGTTTTAGTGGCTAACACCATTATAGTGGTATTACTACGTATGTGAAAATTTTCTTACAATGTCAGGTAGTTTTTATTGTGATTATTCACTCTAATAACTGTCATGTCTTGTTCCATGCTGGATGGTTCAAATCCATGTTCTATCAGGTGTTCGGCGAAGATAGGATGGCGATTTTCATAATTCCAACTCCTCATATGTCTTTTACATCTAGTTTTGGTACTCCTATCTATCATCCCTGGATATACTGATTCACATTATTGGTACTCTAACTGGTATATTCCCGATCCATGGTATTTATCAGGTTTTTTCTTTCGTTTGTATATGTGACTGCAGTGTGTTTCTTGTTCTGTATGCAAGGTGTAATCCCCGCTTCCTTAACATATATTTGCTATCTTGTGCGTTGCTTTGTGATTGTATATTAAAGTGTGCCGTTTTTTCCTATTAGTTATGTCATGGGTGTAAGTGTTTTGTGTTTCCTTGTGTTCTGTAATGTATGTGGGTTTTTTATTGTTTGTGTTCTCTGCTTCTTTTTTAGTTCTGTTTTAATTTTTTGGTTTAGTTTTTGTTCTATATGAGTGTTGTAACCATTGTTTGTGGTTCTGAGTTGTATTTTCTGTAATTCTTTTTCATAGTTTTGTTTGCTGAATGGGATATTATTTAGCTTCTGTAGCATACTAACTATTTATTTTGCAGGTGGTTGGACGAAGCATATATTATTGTGCTGAGGATGTTGCTCTCTGAAAATGACAAATGTGTGTTTATTGTTGTCTCTCGTTATTGTTATATCCTAGAAATGTATTTGCCTTTGTATTTCATTTTCCATGGTGAATTAAATACGTACGTATATTGTTTATGTCTGTATGAAGGTCTGTTTTCTCTGTTGGTTCATCTACCATACAGTTTATGTCGTCCATAAATGTGTACCAGTAAAAAATTTTGTAGCCTTTCTTAGTGGTGACTATATGAAAGAATGGGTTTTCTATGTGGCTGGTGAATATTTTGCTAATGTCCCTGATATTGGGGATAATACTTGTAAATAAAATTCCTTTCTAAATTGGAAATAATTATCGGATATGATTCCTTAGAGGGTTTTAGTTGTTTAATTGATATGGTCAACAAGTTGTTTGTTGTATGTCAGTAACTTTCCTTGGATTAGTTTTATTATGTCTGCTGCGAGTATAGAGGTGTAAATGTTCGTTTTGTCGAAAGAGATGAGCGATGAGGGATGTTTTAATCTTTTATTTGTGTTGAAAGTCGATTTGTGTTTTTCACTGTTGCACTGTCTTGCATTTGATGATGTTGCATTATGATCTTGTTCACGCATAGTGCAACACGGTATAATAGTGTGTTCATGAAATTAATATCATGGCTCAGTGGAATAAGGAGTTCGTGGACCCTGTGATTCTTCTGAATGTTGGTACTTTTGGGTTCTTCTGTGTGATGTTTTTGTTTACCTGTGAGAATGTCTTATGTCTTGGAGATTGGTCTTTTGTACGTCTCGAAACGTGCTGTTGGCTCAGAAATCAGATCAAAAACTAGTGCCCTATGACACATGATACACAGACTAAATAAGATCACATTCAGCAAAGAAAACAATGAAAAAGAATTACAAATAATACAAAGCATAGCCACAAGCAATGATTACATCACCCATATAGTACAAAAAGTCAACCAAAAAACTAAAAGACAACTAAACAGGAATTAAAACATGAAGAGAACTTAAACACCAAAGAACCCTATTGGCACTACAGTACACATGGAAACACAAAACTCTAGGACTCATGACATGACTAACAGGAAAAATTGCGTGCTTTAACGTGCAAACAGTAAACAAAACGCAAGATAGCAAATATGCAGGGATAACCAGTTGCTTACAGAACAAGAAACACAGTCTATCCACATTTACAAACAACAGACAAACCAGATAAATACCACGGGTGAGGTATATATGAGTTAGAGTACCAAGAATGTGAATCTGTATGCCTACAGATGACAGACGGGAACTTCACAACTGGAGATAAAGAGCATATAAGAAATTTGAAATATTAAAATAGCTATTCTACTTTCGTCAAACATGTGACAAAAAGCAGGCATGAACAATCCAACATGGAACACACCGCGATAGCTATTAGATTAAAAAAAAAAAAAACTCTCGATATTGCAAGAAAACTTCCACATACGAAGAGCCCTTGCAATGAAACAAGAAGGTACTTAATGAGCAAATCAATATGAGGAAGACCTCTCTAATTATGTTAGCCACTAAAAATATAACAAACAGAGATCTCAAACATAGCAATAATAAATAATTAGTGGGTCTTCCTCTCACCCTCTTCTCTCTCTCTCTCTCTCTGTCTCTTTTTCTCTCTCTCTCTCTCTCACATACACACACACACACACACACAAATATCCATAAAAATAAAAAGTCACGCTCTCATAATGAGCGGCACATTTACACACAGGAAAATGCGCATACGCACACGCACCAATACACACACACACACATGCATACACACACAAAACAAACGAAAAATATCAAACCGCAGGCACAACACAAATAGAATATGAGAGGTGAACACACAGCGACAGATGGCAACACTACACACCATAAACACACACATGTTGAACACACAGACAGTAACTGACGTATGTACCTTATTTAAGTGAAATGGTTCCACATGTAAGCCCAGCGAATATCGGCCAGCAGTTTCATTTGTAGGCAGCTCACTATTTATGATGCCGTATCTTCTGAACTACGTGCTGTACAGTTACATAATTTTGCAGCTACATACAGTTGTAATGTGTCTACTGTCTGCGAAATGTGTTCTGTATAAAATTAGTAATAAACAAACCAAAAATTAAAACGTCATGTATGATGCTGCAGTTTCTAACGTATCTCAGTGTTTATGACGTTTTATATTCTGAAATATATATGTCGTAGAATGACATACTTTTTCAGGTACATTCAACGTCGTATGGCCACACTACTCGCGTAAAATGTTGCCAATTGAGTCAGCTGCCTCAAAGAAACAAATTTTAATATCGTGCATGATGCCGTAATTTTTCACGCATCTAAATGTTTATGTCGCCATATTTCCTAAACTTAGTGTCGTACAATTATGTAGTTTTTCTGGTACCTTCGGTGTTACATAGGAACACTGTCCGCAAATTGTGTCACGGATACAGTTACTAGTAAGAAAGTAAGAAATTAAAACGTCATTCTTCGTTATGCATTTTTACATCATGAACAGCCAGTCATCAGTTTGTGGGGGTCATCGGCAAGAAGAAGTTCCTTAAAGGTTGGAAATTATGTGTAAACCTTTTGTAAGTCTGTAAGTGCTCTCGTTATCAAATACTAGATGACTAGATTATGGTATTCTCGCGTTGTAGACTACACTGATTTTACTCCCTCCAGCTCTTTGATGTATGGGTGGTTTTTACCCCTACAGCGATTCTTTGCAGACAGTAAATGATATACGTCCTACGTTTGGTAGAAATTGGTCCAGTGGCTTAGGATGAGACGTGGAACATAAATGTATACATATACAGGGCTATTACAAATGATTGAAGCGATTTAATAAATTCACTGTAGCTCCATTCATTGACATATGGTCACGACACACTACAGATACGTAGAAAAACTCATAAAGTTTTGTTCGGCTGAAGCCGCACTTCAGGTTTCTGCCGTCAGAGCGCTCGAGAGCGCAGTGAGACAAAATGGCGACAGGAGCCGAGAAAGTGTATGTCGTGCTTGAAATGCACTCACAACAGTCAGCCATAACAGTGCAACGACACTTCAGGACGAAGTTCAACAAAGATCCACCAACTGCTAACTCCATTCGGCGATGGTATGCGCAGTTTAAAGCTTCTGGATGCCTCTGTAAGGGTAAATCAACGGGTCGACCTGCAGTGAGCGAAGAAACGGTTGAACGCGTGCGGGCAAGTTTCACGCGTAGCCTGCGGAAAATTGGCTCATGCCACAACTGGAGACCGACAGCGCCGACTTCATGTTTCAACAGGATGGAGCTCCACCGCACTTCCATCATGATGTTCGGCATTTCTTAAACTGGAGATTGGAAAACCGATGGATCGGTCGTGGTGGAGATCATGATCAGCAATTCATGTCATGGCCTCCACGCTGTCCCGACTTAACCCCATGCGATTTCTTTCTGTGGGGTTATGTGAAAGATTCTATGTTTAAACCTCCTCTACCAAGAAACGTGCCATAACTGCGAGCTCGCATCAACGATGCTTTCGAACTCATTGATGGGGACATGCTGCGCCGAGTGTGGGAGGAACTTGATTATCGGCTTGATGTCTGCCGAATCACTAAAGGGGCACATATCGAACATTTGTGAATGCCTAAAAAAACTTTTTGAGTTTTTGTATGTGTGTGCAAAGCATTGTGAAAATATCTCAAATAATAAAGTTATTGTAGAGCTGTGAAATCGCTTCAATCATTTGTAATAACCCTGTATATGTACACCGATTTTTAGAGTTTGTTTGGATATCGATGACACCGATTGTGGAAGATGTTTTATGCTCAAGAATTATGACGTTTTTGGAGAACAAAAACGTCGTCTATAAAAATCAACATTGTTTCCGCAAACAGTAAACGTCAGTTAATGAAGAGACGTGACGAATGCAGGTCACTGGAATATGTTGGCTCTTAAATACTCTATACTCGGTGTTAGTGGGTTCTCACGGTGCAGAATGCCAGCCATATTATGTTTCTTCGGTATGCACCATATCGTGTAACATGACAACTGGGCAGCGCGGAGTCGTCGCGCAGTTTGCGGTGTCATGTCACGCCTCCCGCGGGAGGTTCGAGTCCTCCATGGGTGGGTGTGTTTTTCTTAGTCTATGTTTAAGTAGTGTGTAAGTCTAGGAACCGATGACTTCAGCAGTTTGGTCCCTTAGCAATTCACACACATTTTAAACAACTGCTCTATAAGGACAGAAATATATCTTTCCAACAATGAAATGTCACAGACAGGTCCGATATATTTTAGCATTTCGACATGTATTAGGAAATACCTGTAATGCTGAAATCATGATTCTGTAGCGTTAATAACTCTTTCACGGTCATTATTAATTTATTATTTTCCCTTTGCATATCACTATAATAGCAGGGCCTGCATAACGCTGCTTCTAAGAGTGAATGATTCTTAAATGCAAATACGCACACCTTTCAAGTTTTCTTGTTGAAAGTCACTCTGTCAGTTCACTGGGATACATAAATTGCAGCAGATCTGGTTATCAGGCGCTGTTAGTTGGGTAGGACTGGTCCCAGGGCTGGCGAATAGGAGAAGACACACAGTATCGGAGGGAAACATCAGCGACAATTTGTCTCTAACAGGTTTGTCACCTCATCTGACGTAATTACTTGGAAACACCCTGCGTATACTAGTGTTTGTTTTAACTTGAACCAACTAAACATGTCGATAAGGCATTGTACGAAAACAATGTTCTAGGTGAAATGTTAATATTAGTGAAGCGGACATTTTTCAGTGTAATAACTGACCACCTCCGAACCACCCCTCGTGCACGGGAGCGGTCTACGTTACATTTTAAAACGGGAATACCCCATTTTATTTCAGATTCGGATATTAACCAAAAATATATAGGTTTTAATCAAAGCATTATTTTCTGTTAATGTAGACGTAATTGTAATCAACAAATATCAACTGAGTCTGTTTTTGCAATTAAGAGCCGACGCATTTGATTCTCCATCTCATTTACTATGCCAATGTGAACCTTTGTGTTCTAACGGTTGATACTGATGTTCAAACATTACTTAGTGTTGCAAATGTGATTTTACAGTACAAACTGTTGAGGTCTGAAACAGGACAAGGAAATTAGAATTTAGAAAAACGGACGTAGCTGGTGGAATACTCCATTAATGATGAACGTCGCTCTTGACGGTACATGATTCACAATATCAATAGTAACTGAATATGGCGCCTTGCTACGTCGTAGCAAATGACGTAGCTGAAGGCTATGCTAAACTATCGTCTCGACAAATGAGAGCGTAATTTGTCAGTGAACCATCGCTAGCAAAGTCGGTTGTACAACTGGGGTGAGTGCTAGGAAGTCTCTCTAGACCTGCCGTGTGGCGGCGCTCGGTCTTCAATCACTGATAGTGGCAACACGCGGGTCCGACGTATACTAACGGACCGCGGCCGATTTAAAGGCTACCACCTAGCAAGTGTGGTGCCTGGCGGTGACACCACACAAACAGCACAGCTAGAGCGCATGCTCTCGCGGAAATATTCATTAATAAAATCCAAGCTGCCAGCACCGAACATGACCACAGCTGAACGCGACGATCTTGTCACCGTCGTCCTGCTTCCAGCTGACAAGGGCGACGGCGCCGTCCTAGTGGAACGAGCCGACTAAGACGCGAAAATCAGATTGATGCTGGAGGAAGGTACAAACCAAAGACTGTCTTGGGACACAACCTCATGAACAGTGAGGAACATTTCGGAGCTTCTCAAACGGTGGTCGATGAAAAAGAGTGTTGTTAAAGACCTGCACCCTCAGACACCTACGCCAATCACTTTCTACAGCCTGCCAAAGGTGCACAATAAGGATATATCTTTAACGCCTATAGCGACCACCATCGGACCACCGACCTGTAGATTTGCAAAGTATTTGGCCTGTCTCCTTTCGACACACATTGAACATTGTGCGCATCACATAAAGATTACGGCGGACTTCATCTATCGAATTAGGCGTCTACGACTTGGTGAAGGGGGTATTATGGTTAGTTTTGATGTGGTTTCCATGTTCACGTGTACGCCCATCACAGACTACACCGGCTTGCAGTCCCGGCAATTTGAAGACACTATCGTGGATTTATTTAAACGTATTCTAACGTCATCGTATTATTTACGTGATGGAAAATATTTCAAACAGATATACAGCGTCTAGATTTGGAGCTTCAGTTGTAGCCAACCTTCTACGGAGCATTCTGAGAAAATCGCCTTTTTATACGGCTCCTTCAAGCCTAGTTGTTTTTATCACTACATCTACGATGCCATCGGCACACAACCAGTTCATGAAAAGCTGGAAGATTTCCTGGAACACATCAGCGATATGTACGACCACATGAAGTTCACGAATGAAGTAGAGGAGGACGGTTCGTTGCCGCTCCTGGCCGTCCATTTCCGCCGTAGACCCAAGGGGTGTCTCGGTCACAACGTTTACCGGAAGCCCACCCACACGGATCGCTATCTGCACGCCACAAGCTACCACCACCCAGCACAGAGACGTCGGCTCTGAGGAGGTTGGAACAGAGAGCTAAAACCTGCCCAGACGCCTTAAAATATGCCGAGGAAACTGAGCCGCTTACGCAAAGTTTTCAAAGAAAACAGTTACAGTAACAGACAAATTTCGCACGCAGTTTCATTGAAGCCGCGAAAACTAAAGGCCTCCGAGGAAGACTGCGTTTATAGCGTTTTTATGTTCATTAACAGGCAAGGTTTAGTCGGCTCGTGAGGGAACATAAAATCGACACAGTCTTCAGGCCCCCCAGAAAAGATCCGGCAACTAATGAAGCCTGTGAAAGACGATGTAGGGCTCAGAACAGCTGGAACATGCAAAATACCGTGTGGGTGTTTACAGTTCTATATGGGTCAGACTGTCGGCAGTGTTGAATAGCGCCACACAGAACATGACAGGTGTTTCCGCCTACGCTATCCAGAAAAATCAGCTGCAGCAGAGCATGCACTGCGAAACGGACACCGAATTGCTTTCGACGATACTTTTATTATCAAATGGACCACCGGCTTCTGTGATAGCGTAGTAAATCAAGCAATAGAGATCAAAATATCGGACAACACCCTCAATAAAGACAGTGAATTGCAGCTGAGTACGGCTTGACATCCTGTAATTGGGCAGATGAATCGAGCACGGTGACCACGCCACCAAAACATGGCCATGAATGATGTTACACTGGGCCCCAGTGACGTCACTGGTGGCAGCGTGGTTACATACGCACGGGACGCGGCATTCACACGACAGTCAGTTGCTTGACACTGGCAGAGGAGATCTCTGCCGATAGCTCGTGGTCAGTTAACGGCTTGACTCGACTGGATACCAGAGAATACTTTATTAAATAGGTCTACATTTTGACATTTCTAGCAAATAAGGTACTTGTATGGCAACCTAGTCTTCTGCTTCCTACGGCGTTCGTTGAGACGGGTCCTAAACAATCGGAATGATTGATTTCGGTCGTCGTCCTCGGTCCACATTACCAGGGAGCCTGATTTCGGTGTGTGCTTCCTTCTAACCGCCGTTGCTCTCGCTCTGGCCGCTATGCGACTGCCAGTGTAATATGAGCCGCAACCATTATAATAAGAATAGTGACTACATCCACGTCAAATCTGTCGGTTCGTAATTGCGAAAACAGACGCATTTGATATTTGTTTGTTGCAGCGCCGTCTACCACTAATGGAAAACAACTGTTTGAGTAAGTATACATACTTTTTTTCCATTTGGAAAGACACAATCGAATCGTCCACGTAGGAAGCGTGGTTAGGAAGTTCCCATTTGTAGCGCAGACAGACAAATATTTTCATCGAGAAAATTTTTTTGTACAATGCGTCGTTTTCGAGATATCTGGTTGTATCAAGTTAAAAGAAATACTCTATATTCTGCTGTTATTATTATTATTATTATTATTAGGTGGAATTGTACCTTACCGTCTGACCCAAGATATTATGTTTGAGTATTCTAAGTTTCCAAGCAGCTTTTTTCTCAGTGAAGTATTTTTTTTTCTTCGGCCCATTTGGTCGCTGGTGTGGTGATGGCTTCATGCCCGGCGGCACTTCCCATTTTCAAACTTTTTGTTTGTATAGGTTTCTGTTGAAAAAGTGTGATAGACTTATATCAGCCTTTTGTGAATCCTTTTCCATTTGCTGCTTCGAGGGTGTGGTTTGCGTTCTTCTAGATACGTCTCAATTTAAGAGTGAGTCTTGTTGTTGCGAGTCTGTAAATAACCGCACAAAATTTCAGTCTACTTCTTGTGGTGTCCGCAGCAAGATTTGATGGTCCTTCGTTTCTTTTTCGGGATTGTAGTCTGTATCCATCTTCTTTCCTTTTGGAGTCGAGTATCATTCGTAGAAATTTTGCGTTCTACATTTGTAATGCCTTCCTGATAACGCTGCTTTCTGAGTGCAAGCTTTTCGCTAGCGTTCAACATATCAGGCTTGACAACTGTGTTATATTATCTGATTCTTGCATGTACGGATACAGACTTGTTGTAGATATTCTAGATTTTACAGTAACCACACCGACGTGTGTATAAGAATTTTCTGTCCCATTTTCTCTCCCCTTGTCGGTTCAGGTATTTCGCCTAAATACTCGAAGTATGAAATTCCCATGATTGGTCAATGTCTTGTGACCAGTTTTTGAGTAGAATGTTTTAAACAGATGAACTTTGTATTTTGGAAGGATTTTTGCAGACCAACTCTTTCGGCGCACTCCTGTTTTCGTCTCGTCATCTGCTCGTAGCTAATTGCCAGATCACCTACGAAAGATAGCCAATAAATTTCGATGTCATTTTTATGCCTCCCGCGTTGTAAGGGCTTTCCATAGCTCTATTTTTAACTCTTTTTCCCATTCTCTGTTGACTTTGTTCAATCGAAATTAACAGAAATATACACTCTAAGACGAAAAAAAAGGCGCACCACGGGAGAGGTTACCTGAGTGCGATGGAAACCGGTAGATGTGATGTACAACGTACAGACAAACAAATGCTTACAATTTCAGAAAAAATGGATGGTTCATTCAATAGAAAGCCCTTCATAAATTGAACAAATCAATTACTGTTAGGTCCAAATCCAGTCCCTATGTCAGCAGTTATTCGGTTTTACATTGATTTATATAGTTGCCGGACATTCTCCTGCGTTTTACCACGACAAATTCTGTCCAACTGCCGCATTAGGGCGTCGAAATTGCAAGCCCATTACCCTCCACAGGTTCGCAGTTGGGCAGAGAGCCCGCGACCTTGCTGGCCAAAGTAAGAATTGACAATCATGAAGACAAGCAGTAGAAACCCTCGTCGTGTGCGGGCTGGCATTATCTTGCTGACATATAAGCCCGATACGGCCTGCAATGAAGGGCAACAAAAAGGGGCGGAGAATATCATCGACGTACCCCGTGCTGCAAGGGCGCCTCGGATGGCAAACAATGGTGCCCTGCAATGAAATCAAATGGCTCCTGGTCCATCACTCCTGGTTGTCGGGCCGTTTGGAGTGTGACAGTCAGTTTCGTATCCGTCCTTTGACAGGGACGTCTACAGACATGTCTTCGCTAGTCATCACGGGTCACTTCGGAACGGGACTCACCACAGAAGACAACTCTATACCACTCAATGAGACCTCAGCCGATTTGTTTGTCTGTATATGTACATCACCTCTACCGATTTCCTTGCCATTCGTAGCGCGTGGTTCATTTTTTAAATTTCATTTATTTATTTATCCGTTTATTTTTGAGTGCGTAGGGCTTGGAAATTTGGGCCTAGGAGTCAGTCTGCAGTGAAGCTGATCTACGGAAGGACTTAGAGTATTTTACGCCTGCCAGCGAAATGCTATGTACGTGCGTTCATAAGTTCACACAGACTTTCTAACTCTCTTTCTGGATAGTTGCACCAACTGGAGACTTGAACTGGTATCGGAATAGTAAAATGATTGACAGCTAGTTGTTTACAAGAGATATTAGAATGACTTTCGTGAAGCCTGTTGTTTTGTCGCTGTTGTCACATCACTCTGTGGACAACTATGGCTCCTAACGTTACCATTGTGATTCGTTTTAATCTTAATTTGTTTCTTTGTGCACATTCATTTATAAGACACAAAATAATGTTCGCAGCTAAAAGAGAAAGTGCTCAGAAAAGCGCTAAGGCCATTATGAACCCACATCGCGAAATCAGTAGTACAGCATAACGGGAAATATACGAAGGATTTCAGTACTAAAGTGTATGGCTATTGTTGCAGCTGTGTTGGGCATGAAGTTAGAAACGAACTGACAATATCGACCCTTTCCCTGTCAGTCACTTATTAATCTGATTAGGGTTGCTAGACGTACAATTTTAGCTGGAACAATACAGATTTTTTCCGTTTTGTTCTGGCTACGATGCCAACTTTTGACTGTACATCAAATGTTCCGCTTTTGAACGTAAGTCATAATACTTACATTTTTTTTAATTTTCCACTTCCAAATTTTACTATGCAGATTATGTTTTGGACACTTTATCGCAAGCATCGTGTGTTTTGCAGTTTAGAGCTGATTTCTTTGTGTAAGTAATGTGTTCAAATGCCGCTATAATTAAATTAAATACACAAACAAGCAAGCACCGGAACAGAAGACTGCAAGCGTATCGTTCAGTTTAGGGAAAACGATTTCCAGAATGATGCCACTTCACGGAAAGGCATGTAGAGCAAGGTGTACTTTGAGTTGGAAAAGCTGGAGAGGGATTTTAAGTTTCTCTGGCGAGGTAACCGCTGTTAGGGATCATTTTAACCGCAAGCTCAGGGGATTAACATCGATACAAATCACACTGATAAAAAGTCTCTACAAGGTTGATTCTGTTGAAGAAGACGGGGTACATAGCAGATCCATGCTGATTTCAACATCTATAATTTTAAAAGAAATTATTAAAAAGGTGCTGTAAATAGTGCTTCCTATCGTTTCAGAAAACTGTCTGTGAGATTGCGTTCGCGTTTTGCACAGTTAAAGATTATCACAGCTATGACAACACCAACTGCAATGTGTAACCATCTTCTCAGTTACTTCCGTACTCGACAACTTGAAATAAAATGACTTGTAATAAAACAAAATGTCTGTCTGGAACCAGTAAGTGTCATTTATTTAACTCTAACGTTAAACGATAACGAATTTTTATGTAAGATTTGACGCTTCCGACATAAGTAGTAAAATGTGTTATCTTCTTTGTATAAGGAAGCTTGACATGCGGGCAAGCAGGCACGTCCCACAGCATTGTAGATTTCTGTGAGGACTCTTGTGAATCTGCATCTGAAATCTCTGAACGATCTTAAAAAGGATCGCAAAAGACGAGTTGAATTTGTCTCAGGCTTTGCGTTTTACTGCTGACAATTGAAATGCAAATTCTGGGAATAAAAACTCTGTTTATGTTCATTTAGGAAAGGAAAATTTTGGTATAGTGAAATCTAGCTGCTGTGCCCATATAGTCTATAATTTCTATAAATTCAGCCAAAAGTGTACCTGAGTTGCAATATTTCTTGCAATTTGTTCATACAGAATACGATATGTACCTACAAGGTGGTTGAGCCTAAAGTCTGCAATAAAAACTTCGTTGAAAAATCTTCCTGCAGTTATTTCAACTTTTTTTTTAATGTAGGTGATTGTCGCTGTTTCACAAATAGAACCTGATAGGTGTGTCTGCTTCAGAAAAACAACTTATTTTAGTGGAATTATAGCTTCACTTTTCACTACATTTAACTCAAATTTCTTCGAATGGTGTACTCAAGTAGAAAAAAAATGACCTGAGAAGTTGTGAAGTGTACCACGTGATGGAGAAAAAATAAAACTGGACACAGAATATAGGATAAGTGATATGTTTTTTGGTCATAAACTGCAAGAGTTACTAGATAATTAGAGGACCTTATCCCAAGTGAAAAGCAAAAAATGTGCACAACTGGAAGAAGTGAGTCTGAAATCTTTAAATAAATAGTTTAATTTTGACAATAGCAACCTTTTGTTCTTAATCGATAGAATATCAATTGAAAAAATCCTGAGTTTCAAAATGTTTTGAAATCAGCCAGTTCACTTTGTATTGTTAATTTCCTTGGTGTAGGTGATCTGTGTTCAGAGGTCACTATGGTTTCTGATTTGTTTTGCCGGAACCGAAGTGAACGCCTGAAAACAAAGTTAGCTACTATAACAACACCACAGAGCTGAGTCTACATTATATGCCTGTGGCATCCGAGGAAGGCCTAGTGACGTGGTTACGGCTGTGGTGGGTGTTGGAGGAGGAGGCACTGGTGATCGTGTTTATTGGAACATGGTATAGAGGCACCGTGTCTGTGCTGGCGTCGGTGGTCCTCAGATCGAGCCCTGCTTGTAAATGGACACAGACGACAAGCACCAGAAGTCAGAGAGCAAAGAGTGTTATGGTATATTACGGGTAGTAAGAAAACGATATATTTCCAGACATGAGTGCCTATGATAAACGTAACCTTCTTGGTTCTCACAGAAGTACTCCACGTCCGTAAATAGAATTTAGTTACATCCTGTAGCTATAACAACAGTCTGCTATTAACGGAAGCTACTTGATAAATCGCCCTTCTACGCTTCACAACGCTGACGTTTACAGCTATTTACAAATCTGTAGGTAATTTGCGCGTGTGCAGAATTTGAAATTTAGTACAAAGAGCTGCCGCTTGTGGCACCATGGCTCTAACCCAGATAGGAACCGGGTCGGACACAGGTAGGTTGACAGATACAGGTATGTCAGACGACGCTGCTCCAACTCTGTGCCTGACTACAGCACCCACAACAGTAGGCAAGTGATGTCTTCTGAGTCTCTCAGCAGCCCGTGACCAGTTGCTTACAGCGGGCGAGAGGTCTGCAGGACGTCCTGACCAGGGCTACATCCGAGCACCATTCTCATCGGGGTAGGTCAGGACAGCGGTGGCAATATGCGATCATGTGTTATCCCATTTAAAGGCAACGCCACGGAGTCACTGAAGATAGAACTCATTTACCAGCCTGAACACGGCAGAAGTGTGATGGCAGGTGTTCATATTATCGGCTACGTCAACCACAGGTGATCGTGTTGTGTACCGAATCGTATTCTACTCCTCAGGTACAGCTCTGGGCCGTTATGTCGATGAAGAATGCAGTTACCCAACTTCGTTCCCCCCTTGAGCCTCCACACGTAGGCACGTCTATCGAGACAGTACACGCTGCATGAGGACTATCCTGAAGAGGTGACGAGTCGCCACTACTGTGTCACGTGTTGTCACTGGGCGTACCAATGTCGGTGCACTACTGTCTGCTACTGCATAAAGGCAAGCAGCAGCAGTGGTTGCTTTGCTGAAGTCCAGAAGTCGTCGAGCTTTAGTAATGGACACCGTTGCAGTATGAGAAGCCCATTTCTTCACTCAAGATACGTGGTGTAGCCTTACGATCCTACATGACCAGGCGAAAGTCCAGCATGAGGTGCTGTACGGTGTTGAGTACGGCCTCCCTGAACCCGTAGATTTCATAGCTCGTAGAATACCAACCAACAGGAGCTTCAGTCCGGCCACTATAGAGCTTTGACGTGTACTGGTATATGTTTCTCAGTCTTGCTTTACGGTTAGGTGTCACACGATATTCTTAGAAACAACTTACTGTCAAACGCTGTTTCTCCTTATGTTCAGAATGTATATGGCATTACCCATAACTACATTGTCCAGTTGCGCTAAAATGCTATTGATTTGCATTGCCAACCATGGAATACACTTTATGTAAATTTGCCGTTTCATTCATGTCATCAGGTAGCAAATTGTATGTTTATTAGAGTAAATTATCCATACGATTTCTTCTTATTTTATGGGATCCAGGTTTAGACGACTTTGCTCATTCAAGATCCACTGTCCTGAAAAGTGCAGCAATACACAGATATCCCTAATGTTATAAAAATCTGAGAGTTGCAGGTTTTGGAATATTGCCTGAGTGGACTATGCCTTCGACATCTCCATAATTTGTAGCTATAATAAACTCATAGACTCCTAATTCTAAATGATTTTTTATGCATTTTAGTTGAGGCATTCGCAAGATAGTTCATGTGCATATTCAAGTAGATGCCAGTTCAGGGTTTCTCAGTGGTTAATGAGGCTTTGTCATTGGTCATACTTATCTACATTCATTCGTGCTGATCGTCTTCATACACGTTCATTAGCCCTCATTGATCCAGTCCTCTTTTGTGCTGATCCCACGCGCTTGAGAAATATTCCAGTTTGTATGCAAGTAATCTCAATTGTAGACTTTACTGCATTTTTCCGGTATCCTACCAACGAACCCAATTCTATCATCCGCTGGAACTACGATTGAGTTTATCCAGTCAACCCATTTCACGTCGCCACAAATTGTAACATACAGACAATGCATGCTTCGATTAATTCAAAATGGTACTTCTTTTTGTTAAGTGCACAATTTCACATTTCTGAACATCTAAAGCAAGTTGGCAATCTTTCCACGACTTTAAAATTTTCATCAAGATCCAATTGGAGGGTTGTGTAGCTTTCTTTTCAGACAATATTTCGTTATAAATAGCTGCACCTTGTCCAAACATTCTGAGGTTGCTGTTGAAATTGTCCAGCCAATTGCTGGCTAGGCCGTTTTATTACCATCTACCTCTGCTTGGTATTTAATTTCTGTCGTCGTACTGTGAGAAGGAAGTTGGCTAGACATTGACAGTTAGGAAGAGAAATTGTAGGGTTTCAATAATTAATACTTCGTGTATCGCAGTTTCCTAGTTTAGATGCATCTTACGTACACTCTCGAGAGGACAAGGATCTTGCAGGTCATTTTAGCCTTACCTCTTCCAGGCACCGCTGTGACAGGTCGAGGTGAAGGGAGAGTGCTTACGTCAAATTAAATTGCTCCCTACTACCTTGAGGGTGTTTTGTATATGCAGCGACGCACTAGGTATTTGGACGTGCTGTATTAAGTCCCACAGACATTACGAGCTAAAGGAGTGACATGATATCGTTAGCTTTCAACAAGTAAAAGAATGTTGAAACGATTAGAGGGTTAGGCTTACTTCACGAAAAGAAAGGAACCAGATAAACTCCTCAATGAACAGAAAGCCTCTAGGGGTAGCCGCGCGGTCTGAAGCGCCTTATAACGGTTTGCACGGCTCGCCCGTCGGAAGTTCGAGTCCTCTCTCTGGCACGGGTGTGTGTTGTCCGTAGCGTAAGTTAGTTTAAGTTAGACTACGTAATGTGTAAGCCTAGGGACCGATGACCTCAGCAGTTTGGTCCCACAGGAACTTACCACAAATTTTTAAAAAATGAACAAAATGAGGTTGCAACAAATGCATATTTTAGTATTTGCGACGATTAATGTAGCTGAATTAGTCGCTGCTTCTTGCATGGATCTCCTCGTAATGTATGATGGGATGCGTCTGCACTCCCTGACTGCTACCCAGCTCAAGAGTGCCCTCACTCGGAGGCAAGAGGGGCCCGCCCCACCCCCCGTAGCTCCCTGAAGAAGGAAAATAATATAGCGTAGCCAAGTGTTTTTCTTTAAAAAAATCTGATCTATATCTGATCTACAGGTCGGAAACAGCACTGGAAATGACACTTTATTATGTCTACTTACAAGTCGCCTTTTATCTTCCAAACTATTAAAAATACTTCATACGCCCCTGTCTGGCACCCACGTACAAACTATCGTATGGGTGCTCCTCACCTACCTAACGTACGGGTAAACAACTCGCAACCCGAAGAAGAGAGACAGCCAGCTGTAACAAGGAACTGCCCTGGTCGTCCACTCTGCGTACTCTCTCCCGAGCTTACGTGCAGTATTGCAAACATAAAGCAGCATCAAGTGCAGCGCCACAGGGCATCCAAAACTATACCGCACGGATTCCTGCTCTGTCTCTTTTATTGTAAAGACTTCACATATTTCTAAATAAATATTACTATCTGCATGATCTGTGTTTACTTTTATATTTGATGAATAACTGATTGAAATAGTATTGTAATAGTTGCAATATTTTATGGTTTTTATGATTCAGCTTTTATGATTCAGCTTTTGACAATGTTAACTGGAATACTCTCTTTCAAATTCTGAAGGTGGCAGGGGTAAAATACAGGGAGCGAAAGGCTATTTACAGTTTGTACAGAAACCAGATGGCAGTTATAAGAGTCGAGGGGCATGAAAGGGAAGCAGTGGTTGGGAAAGGAGTAAGACAGGGTTGTAGCCTCTCCCCGATGTTATTCAATCTGTATATTGAGCAAGCAGTCAAGGAAACAAAAGAAAAATTCGGAGTAGGTATTAAAATTCATGGAGAAGAAGTAAAAACTTTGAGGTTCGCCGATGACATTGTAATTCTGTCAGAGACAGCAAAGGACTTGGAAGAGCAGTTGAACGGAATGGACAGTGCCTTGAAAGGAGGATATAAGATGAACATCAACAAAAGCAAAACGAGGATAATGGAATGTAGTCAAATTAAGTCGGGTGATGCTGAGGGAATTAGATTAGGAAATGAGACACTTAAAGTAGTAAAGGAGTTTTGCTATTTAGGGAGTAAAATAACCGATGATGGTCGAAGTAGAGAGGATATAAAATGTAGACTGGCAATGGCAAGGAAAGCGTTTCTCAAGAAGAGGAATTTGTTAACATCGAGTATAGATTTAAGTGTCAGGAAGTCGTTTCTGAAAGTATTTGTATGGAGTGTAGCCATGTATGGAAGTGAAACATGGACGATAACTAGTTTGGACAAGAAGAGAATAGAAGCTTTCGAAATGTGGTGCTACAGAAGAATGCTGAAGATAAGGTGGGTAGATCACGTAACTAATGAGGAGGTATTGAATAGGATTGGGGAGAAGTTTGTGGCACAACTTGACTAGAAGAAGGGATCGGTTGGTAGGACATGTTTTGAGGCATCAAGGGATCACAAATTTAGCATTGGAGGGCAGTGTGGAGGGTAAAAATTCTAGAGGGAGACCAAGAGATGAATACACTAAGCATATTCAGAAGGATGTAGGTTGCAGTAGATACTGGGAGATGAAGAAGCTTGCACAGGATAGAGTAGCATGGAGAGCTGCATCAAACCAGTCTCAGGACTGAAGACCACAAGAACAACAACAATGATTCAGAATTGGAAGCGTGCTTCTAGCCCAAAAAGTGGTGATTGAAAAATACACTTGGCTGTCCGTAAACAATTCTCTGGTTTCTGATTATATCTTTAGTTGACAACGTATGAATAATTGTTTATTAAACGCCGCCCTTAGGTCTGCACCATATGCATATTCATAGCACTTTACTAAGCTTACAAGTAAACATAGTGAAAGTCTTTCGACTTCGTTCATATCTTAATTTAAGCTTTTCTGTTCTTTATTGTAGTATCTGAAGATGGCCTTTGAAAGCAGAAACGAGTTATGATTGTATCATAAAAAGTGATTCTCAGAAATAAACAGACAATGCCTGACCCTACTTTCTCGTGTCGCATTGGTGAGGCCCCAGAGACAGTGACGAAGCCGTTTCCGGTCTAGGAATGGGATCGTCACGGACATTCCGACCGAGTGGCGCCGAGAAGGGCGAAGTTGAGAAAATATGTCTTCTCAGTAGACGGTCTAGCACCGCCCGAGATAAAGCGGGGAAGGAGAAAAGTTTCTTTGTGGGTTCCCACGCAAGCCTAACAACAAAGAGTTCGTCGCTTAAACACGTACCATCTCGCTTGCACTGCACCTTGTTCTGTCTCCAGTCTTACGCGGCACTTTTCCGCTCCAGTTCGCAGGCAGGGGAGGTCAGTTATTCGGCTTCTCTCCGTCCCACTGCCTATCTTCCAAAAAACTAACGTAAATGGGGAATGAATTGCAAACTGTTCTCGTGCAGTTGGGAAAGAATTGATTTTCGTACAACATTGAACAGCAAGAAGACATACGCGTTTACTTATGCAGAGAGCAGGAGTTGAACTCAGGAAGGATGTGAGAAGTTTCTTCGTCGCCCCAGTTCTGGTGTTAGTCGCGGGAGGATGCAACGTTGATGTATTCTAGTATTCGATTCAGAAGAAGGCACACACAGACCTGCGATGTGGCATCGATACTTGAGAAGGCTTCGCGAAGTGAAATGACAGGCTCAGTTAGGTAATACTCATTGTGAGACAACAATTTCGAGACGCGCGTTTCCTTCAGTTTAATTCTAGCTTATTTCAGCTAGATCGTGAATCAACCATAACTTAGTTGATTGCGCTCATATGCTTACTTTGAAGGAACTGGTCACGAAATGACGGCTTGGTTGTGTTGGTTAACTTTTTGCATGCGTGATTTAACCCCCTTTTGTAATTTCATATGATGCTGATCGAAGTAATTGCTTTTTGGAACTGCCAGAATGTACAAGCCTTGTGACTCAACTTATCAGAGGTCGTGTCATTAAATTATTTTCTCTTACTGGTTCATCCTTGTTGCCACCAAAAGCGAGAATGGTGGCTTGGTACTTCAGTAATCCCATAAGGATGCCTATGTAATAATTGTACACCTCTGCATTCATTGTACAACTTTTACATTGTTCTACTTTTACAAGTAATAAATAGTGATAATTTGAGCTAGTAGTTTAGATTCTGGAGGTAGTATAGTCCCACACCTTATCAGCTGATGTCTTCAACGTTACCATTACAATTCAGTTCTCAGAAATAATTTCATAAATGACAAAAAATATTCCACTATTGTTTCTCCCTCTCTCCCTCTCTTATGAATGCCTCCCACACAAGAAACACAGTTATACTACCAATATAGTCTGACAGCTCGCTTCAGAGACAAAAAAATTATGAGAGGGGCAGCTGTGATAGGTCTTACAGAGAACAAAGCATTGATGATGACACTGTCGATTTAAATTCTACCTCAGAAAATAACTGAAGAGGTACTGGGAATCGAACCAACGTCCTTCCACACCAAATTCAGCGACAATAGCAATTTTTGGGGGGGGGTTTGGTCTTTTTCTCTTGTTTCTTTCGATCTGTTTCATTGTCTTTTTTCTTTTTTTTCTTTATGTGTGGATATCGCATGCCATCTTTCTGAGTCCACCAATTTTTTTCTCAGTTTTGTCAGTTTTCTGTTCTCTTCCCGGAGACGCCGAGCTACATTGTTTTTCGGTTATGAATGCAATCGCGTGACACGTATAGAACATAAAAGGCACAAAAATAACAAATTAGTGTAAATTACAACCTATCTACATCTAAGAACGTTGTTAACATCACAGATCAATGTCCTAGAACTTAACCGTATAGTATGCTTCGGAGAATTCCGTAGAACGTAATTACAGTCCTTTAATATCGCCTTGAATAATAATGTCTTCCGCTGTTTGCTCCGTGGCACTGCAAACACATTCTAAGATACGCACAGTAACCCACTTATAAAGGGACACCTTGCGTTTTCCACTCCTGGTACTGATGTGGTTGAGGCGCCTTTGGATTTTTCTTGGCAGCTGTCTGCTTATTGGTAGAAACGTTGTGTCAACTTGACTCTCCACTACTTCTCCTGGAAACAGTGTTTCATCAGCTCCTCATCGCTCTTCTAAACCACAAGAAATAGGTTCGCGGAGACTGTTGCAGGTGATACAGGCTCGCTAGAACTAAATCTGGTATATAAAACGTGAGTAAGAGTGTCTTGGTTGGAGGATTTCTAGGAACTGATCCGTTGTGCATCTCATTCTACTGTCGCATGGTTTGTCACTGCCAAGTGAGACAGCTTGACGAGACTCGGCTCACAGATGAGTCCTTGTCATGGGGCGTTCCGTTCAAGCACGGGTGCGGCTGACGGCTGCAGCGTGGTCGTCCGCGCATTTGGATGTACTGCAGTGCGTCTACACAACGCAGCCCACGCGTGCTAGTTGGGATTTGCGTCGGGGAAACGGGCAGGCTAGTCCATTTGCCGAATATCCCCGTTCCAAGACGTCCCCCAGCTGTGCCGCGCGATGAGGTCGCTCATTGTCATCCGTAAAAATGAAGTCAGAACCGAATGCACCCTGCAACACGCACGTGGCGAAGACGCACAGTACAAGGGCAGTAACGACCGGTGCGTCTGCCGTGTTCAAAGATTAGGAGGTGAGACCACCCATGCAACGTTACGTCTCCACTCATCATAACACGTCGATCGTGGTCGATAATGTTCCTTGACATATTACGTGTTATCACCTCTCGCCATACGAGCATACGTGCACAATCACTATCCACACTGAATCTGCTCTCATCCGAGAAGAGACCGCAACTGAAATTTTGTTGGTCGAGTCCCTACACTCTTGGCACCATCGCAAAAGGTACAGCCTAAGTGGGGATGTCAAGCGAACACAAGGTACTAGTCCTCAGTCAAAAGGACCAGCCCCCATGCAGTCCCCGCGCCTGTGCGCAGCGTGAGCCTGCGTGACTTGCAGTTCTATTAAATGCGGTTGCAACTGCACGAGCTGTTTGACGTAGGCCCCAAATTGCTTGCGGCACAATGCAGCGGGAGTCTGCTGCTGTAGTTGACCATGGTCAGCCGCCAACTCCCTTTCTGGCAGCAGCGCCTGTGGTTCGCAACGCTCCCCCTGCATTTGGAACAAACCTGCGAGAAATACCAACCTCCTGGTCGACACTGGCCACACTCCATCCTCCTCCTATTTTCCCTATGATTCTTCCCCGCGTAATCTACTACCACAGTGCACCGTAACTATTCGCTGACTGACAAGCATTGCTATTTTCCGTTTCTGTGACTGCTTCTGCTGCGAGGCTAGCGCCATTTGGCGCTGCAGTCTCGCTGACCTCACGCCGTGTCATGTCCAGCTTTCTCTGCGCGACTGGGAGACCTCTGGCAACATGCTCCCGCACTCTCATCCATTTCCGTCGATTACTCAACAGGGGAAAGTCCACTGGACCTGACGGGATACCAATTCGATTCTACACAGAGTACGCGAAAGAACTTGCCCCACTTCTAACAGCCGTGTACCGCAAGTCTCTAGAGGAACGGAAGGTTCCAAATGATTGGAAAAGAGCACAGGTAGTCCCAGTCTTCAAGAAGGATCGTCGAGCAGATGCGCAAAACTATAGACCTATATCTCTGACGTCGATCTGTTGTAGAATTTTACATGTTTTTTGCTCGAGTATCATGTCGTTTTTGGAAACTCAGAATCTACTACGTAGGAATCAACATGGATTCCGGAAACAACGATCGTGTGAGACCCAACTCACTTTATTTGTTCATGAGACCCAGAAAATATTAGATACAGGCTCCCAGGTAGATGCTATTTTTCTTGACTTCCGGAATGCGTTCGATACAGTTCCGCACTGTCGCCTGATAAACAAAGTAAGAGCCTACGGAATATCAGACCAGCTGTGTGGCTGGATTGAAGAGTTTTTAGCAAACAGAACACAGCATGTTGTTATCAATGGAGAGACGTCTACAGACGTTAAAGTAAACTCTGGCGTGCCACAGGGGAGTGTTATGGGACCATTGCTTTTCACAATATAAGTAAATGACCTAGTAGATACTGTCGGAAGTTCCATGCGGCTTTTCGCGGATGATGCTGTAGTATACAGAGAAGTTGCAGCATTAGAAAATTGTAGGGAAATGCAGGAAGATCTGCAGCGGATAGGCACTTGGTGCAGGGAGTGGCAACTGACCCTTAACATAGACAAATGTAATGTATTGCAAATCCATAGAAAGAAGGATCCTTAATTGTATGATTATATGATAGCGGAACAAACACTGGTAGCAGTTACTTCTGTAAAATATCTGGGGGTATGCGTGCGGAACGATTTGAAGTGGAATGATCATATAAAATTAATTGTTGGTAAGGCGGGTACCAGGTTGAGATTCATTGGGAGAGTCCTTAGAAAATGTAGTCCATCAACAAAGGAGGTGGCTTACAAAACACTCGTTCGACCTATACTTGAGTATTGCTCATCAGTGTGGGATCCGTAGCAGATCGGGTTGACGGAGGAGATAGATAAGATCCAAAGAAGAGCGGCGCGTTTCGTCACAGGGTTATTTGGTAACCGTGATAGCGTTACGGAGATGTTTAACAAACTCAAGTGGCAGACTCTGCAAGAGAGGCGCTCTGCATCGCGGTGTAGCTTGCTCGCCAGGTTTCGAGAGGGTGCGTTTCTGGATGAGGTATCGAATATATTGCTTCCTCCTACTTATACCTCCCGAGGAGATCACGAATGTAAAATTAGAGGGATTAGAGCGCGCACAGAGGCTTTCAGACAGTCGTTCTTCCCGCGAACCATACGCGACTGGAACAGGAAACGGAGGTAATGACAGTGGCACGTAAAGTGCCCTCCGCCACACACCTTTGGGTGGCTTGCGGAGTATAAATGTAGATGTAGATGTATATTACTTAATGTGCGATGTTAGCCTCCGCTAAGTGTTGCACAGCAGTGTCTTATCGGTCCAATGCCTGTTGGGATCTTATGGTACCATGTTAGGTAGCAAAGGAACATAAAGTTGGTCCCGAAAATATTTCATGGACCTACAGATTGGCAGTCCAACTTACATCTCCCCTGGATAAAAATAATGTAAGTTCGGTTACCTATCTGAAATTGTATAAAATATTTTCAGTATCAGTTGCATTTTGCTCATTCTGTACAAACATAACACAAAAAACATTCATCATGGCCTGTCATTTACCTGAACGTCAGTCTAGAATATATGACTGCTTCGAGGCCACGCCGGAGGGCAATATTCGGTAAAAGGTTCCACAATCGATTGTCCTGCTGTAATTGAAGTGTCTGCTTGGTTAGTGCAATAACAGGAGAAAATCGCAAAGTTCGGCGGTGGGACTAATTACGAGACGAAGAAGGTTTGACAGGTATATAATGATAGCACTAGCTGCGTGAAGTGGACAGAAATTTCAAGAAAAACGTTTAGAGATGTGTTACCGATGTGATACCGTTTGATAAGGGAAAATAGTTTGCTTTATACGAAAGGGAAACTACCCAGTGAAAGATAATATTAATTTTATTAATAAAGATTCCGTTTAAAAAGTCAATGCTTCAAAAAAATGTACATGGTGAATGTGAAGCAACTGAAAAATCTGAAACTGTAAACCTCAGTTGTCTTCTTCCTATTATATATCTTCTTGTTCTTAGGAGCTGAAGCTGAGCAGATATAAGTTTGGTAGTTGTCATATATTTGGGCACTAAATGTTACTTAAATGTATTGTGTCGGCTTCACCATCGATTCATCCTTGCATCCTAATCTTAATTTCCATCTGTGCTGTGATTTATACACTGATCAACAAGAACCTTGTGAACACCCACTTAATAGCCAGTATGTTCACCTTTCGCACGGATAACAGCGGCGACGCGTCGTTGCCAGGAAGCAATGACGCCTTGGTAGCCAGCTGGAGGGACTTGGCTCCACAACTCCGCGCACACACACACACACACACACACACACGCACGCACGCACGCACACACAAGTCAACAAATTCCCGTAAATGTCGAGGTGGAGAGTGTAACGTCACAGGTTTTTCTAGTTGGTAGTCGATAGATTAGTATTGATGGGCCCTGGCTAAAACTCGGCGATAGTCAGTAGAGCGATGATACTGTTATTAGGTAAAGACGACGCTACAAAAAACAGTGCTGAACAGAACTCTCGACGTGTGCGTGATATTTACTTCACCAGCTGTGATCAATATTACAGTACTCGTCGCAATTAACTTGTTTATATTCGATGGTTTAAAAGTTGCTATTAAAATATTAATAATAAATTCAATTCAGTTCCACTCACACCAACTTCCCCATAGTTTGGTTGTAATTTCAAATCTCTAATAAGTCGTAATATTGCGATTGCTTCCTAACATCAAAGAGTTTCTATACATGCGCCGAACGCTTCAGTCAAATATTATCGCAGCACGCAAAAGATCACAGTTATGTCTCTGAACAATTTTGTAATTTGGAATCACAAATGCGTAAATTGGCACGAAAGGGTGGTTTCTTTCACATTAACAATCACTTCCTAACAGGGCCGTGAGGAAGAAGCTTTCCCAGGTGATGAGGGAGGGGGGGGGGGGGGGGAAGGAATTTATAAATTTTCTGCTTTAAAACTATTGCCAAGTTCCAGAGTCCATTTGCAATTACGAATGAAGTTAATTGTCTATCACTGTTCAATGCCTAACTAGATTTGAGATCGAGTTATCCAATTGAAAAGTTCTCTTCGGTCTAATATAAGGTAGTCCTCTATCTGTATTCTAAACGATGTTATGATTGAAGTCAATGTTTCGTTTCACTGCGTTATGGTAGATCGCAATTATCAATCCTCGAAAAACAATCTAACCGCGCCTACATATACAAGTATTCAAACAAGTCTGACCAGCTTCGGCTAACTCTCGTAACGTAGCGACAATGGATCAAATTTTCCTTAGCAATTACTCACGATTCTCAAAGAGTACTCACACGAAGTATTCTTTGAGATCGTTGGTTCTACTTTGCTAATTTTAATTATAGTGATTTTGCGATTTACTATGATTTTGAGTTTGAGTTTAGTGAGATTCTATCTTCCTATGTAAGTTGATAAATTACTAAGTATAAGGTTATTGGTTCAATTACTATTATTATCCAAATAATAGTGTTAAATGGAACTTCGGATTCTTATTCACTTTTCATGGAATTGGGAACTTGTTTTGGGGAAATTTTTGTGGTATTGGTTTCTATGTTTCCTTTTTTCATTTTTCATCCGAGGAAGTGGCATTACAAGAGCTGTGACGCGAGATTCAGTCACATCCCACATGTGTCCCATCTGGTTCAGATCTGATGATATGGGGGGGGGGGGGGGCGATACATCAACTGGAACTCGCTACTGTGTTCCTCGAACCACTCCATTACACTTCTGGCCTACTGACATGACGCATTAACCGGTTGAAAAATGCCACGTCCGTCGGAAAGCATGATCGTTAGGAACGGCTGTTCGTGGCCTGCAACCAGTGTACGATACTCATGGTGCCTTGCACGAGCTTCACTGGACCCATTGATGCCGACGCGAACGTTCCCCAGAGCATGACGGAGCCGCTGACAGCTTGTCTCCGTCCCGCAGTACAGGTGTAGGGAGGCCGTTCCCGTGGATTCGCGCTCTCCCAGCGGCATCATGAAGAAGGTGTCGGGATCCATCAGACCATTGCGCCAACGTCCAGTGCCATTTGAGTCGTCGTTGCCGGTGTCGTAATGTTGACATTGGAACATGCATTTTCGTCGGCTGCGGAGGCTTATTGTTAAGAGTGTTCGGTGCACTATGTGTTCAGAAACACTTTTACTCAGCCCAGCATTAATGCCTGATGTTAGTTCCGCCACAGTTCACCTCCTTTTCTGTTTTATCAATCTGCCCAGCCTGCGACATTCGACGTCTGTAATGAGTAGTCGCCCTCCAACCCTGCGACGTCTAGACGTGGTTTCACCATGGTTCCGCCAAGTGTTGAAGATCCTCAATACAGCACTCCTCGAACACCCGATAAGTGGTGCTGTTCCCGAAATGCTCTGCCGAGCCTACGGGCCATGACAACCTGTCCTCGGTCAGACTCAGATAGATCGCCCGTCTTCCCTATTCTACACACGAACAGCTCGCTCACTGATACTGCATGCGCCGTACTTGTGTCTGACTAGCAGTCATTCCTCGCCAGGTGGAGGTGTTGTCACCTGGACGGATTCACATCGGTAGTAGGTCGGTGGTCACAGTGCTGTGGCTGATCAGTGGGCGTTTCTTGGAAAAAGCTGGCGAGGCTTGCGGCTGATTATCCGAACACGAACAACCTTACACTGTTGTAGAAACTTCAGTTCCATGTACTGTAGCGAGCAATATATGCACGTTAGCCATCCTCAGTGACGGTTGCCTCCATGTCGTGAAATGTAATATTAAATTGCATCATTTACAGAACATTAATTTAAAGTATTAAAGTCGTATCGTTCAGAAACTTACGCAATTATTATCAAATTACCGAGACAAGGAGTGCAACGCCACATCTGGCGTCCAACGCGGAGCCCGTTTCTACAAAAATTTTAATCCCCGTATGTAATTAAATCTTGTCTCTCTTTGTAAATTCGTTAATTCCATTGTTGTAAAAGATCGTGAACAAGACGGCAACATTTAGGCAGCGCGCAAGGACCATAAATGGTAGGTGCCTTTCTGTTGTTTCAAAAAATAGCGCCCACCTTGTGTAATTCGGCACATAATAATTTATTCAGCGTGTGGTTGTATCATTTATTATCTGTAATACAACGTAACCGCATATTGGTATAATAATAATGCCGTGTGACGACGGCCTCCCGTCGGGTAGACCGTTCCCCTGTTGCAAGTCTTTCGATTTGACGCCACTTCGGCGACTTGCGCGTCGATGGGGATGAAATGATGATAATTAGGACAACACAACACGCAGTCCGTGAGCGGAGAAAATCTTCGATGCAGGCGGGAATCGAACCCGGGCCCTTAGGATTAACCTTCCGTCGCGCTGACCACGCAGCTACCGGGGGCGGACATCTCATTGGTGAAATAAGAACGGCTTCCGGTGCAGTAAACCGCAAAGACAATTTCTATCTGACATTGTTACACAGCTATGCCCCAGACTTAGGTAGCAAGATAGTAGAGCGGAAGTTCTACAACGCTTCAACAAGTTAGTAACAAAGTCACAGAAAGATTTACTTATCTTTGTGAGTAAGTGAATAATGAAATCTGAAACACTGCTTGTAATATAGCACGAAAAAGGCCATCTATGATTAAGTGCAAAATTTCAAAGTACATAGCAAGTGAAATTTACAATGACTGTCTGTTCATTTCTAAGAGTTCACTAGACGATGTTCCCTGTCTAAGTCAGCCCCGGACGATGATCTATTAACCAAGAGGGCGAGAGCTGTTCTTCTCTCTTCCGAGCAGTCTGTCGTCCGGTCAGTGGCGGATTGTAAGTGGCCGGTAATTGGCCAAGACGAAGTCGATATCTTCATCTTCAGCGCCGCCCGTGGCGCTGGTGGAACTCGCGCAAGTGGTGAGTCTCTATGGCACTGGCAGCGGCTCGCATCTTTGGGCCTGTGGTGCTTTTGCTCCGGCTGTGTCTTGTTCGGACGACGCAGCAGTTTGTACTTTAAATATAGCTTCTATTATACAGGCTAAGCATGAACTCTTTCCGTGATTACAAAAATTTACTTATAAGGAACTATTCCAGCTATGCGGTTTGTCGCAAATGGTAGCTTAACGCACAGGGTTGAGTGGTTGTTGCTAATGTTAGCTAAACATAAGAAGTTTTTTTGAATACAACCTACAAATGTTGTCTCTGTTATTTCATTTATGATAATTTAGGAGTTTTGCTCTCAAATGACGACTATGAAGGAAAAAGGGCAGTGTGTTTTGTGGTTTCACGAAACATGGTCGCCTATTACAGTTCAGCGACAGTTTCAGTGCTTAAGGTCGATATCTGCCAGATGTCAAGAGAAATTTATTGATACGGTGTTGTTGGTGACCAGGTAAGTAACGGCAAACCTGGAGTGAGTGGAGGCACTGTTGATAGCGTGTGAGCGTCATATCAACACGGTCAAAGCAGTGACTACCTTAATAAACTTTACATGATTGCGAGATCCAAAAGAACACGCATCAAACATCTATATAAATTATTCCCCTCGATGGGCCACGAACCCACCACCTTCAGTGCAGAGTCGGGTGTGGCTTACATTAATAGTTCAGTTCCAAATGATCTAACGGTGCATAGACATTTCATCAGCGAAATAGTGCTGAAACAGACGGAATTTTTATAATTTTTTAATTGCTCACTATGGCGTCAAAATATTGCGATACACGTCGATGGTACTTGAAAAAATGTAATCGTGTCGTGGTGGTGTCCCGTGTATCACAACCGAAACTATGACGACGGCGCTGGCTAGGAGAAATGCTTTCGCGGATCGCATGGGGTTTGCCGACCATGGTGTAGTCGGTACACCGTTTCCCAGTGGCGACAACGTGTGTATGCAGTGTGACATTTAATGGGGAGAGGTTATGCCTGTAAGCTCTAAAAATGCTTCCGCTACGCCGGGAACGTCATATCAATCAGACGAGAGTTTCCACCCGTCGTATTTCATCGGTTGTCTCATCCGAAGAGCATGGCTATTAATTATATGTGCACACAACAAATCTTGGAAAAAACATTTACAATAGAACGACAGTCATTTATACAACAAATAATTAGTTCGATACGATACAGTCGAAACAATTAACACTACACACTCGTCCGGAAACTGGGGTTCCTAATAGTTGCTTAATATTAAGAGTTGTTTCAAACTAATACAGACCTCATACTTTTTGCGGATGACGCAGTTAACTGTGCTAAACTACTGTCTGACAAACCACTGCATAAATATTCAGTCAGATCTTGGTAAGATTACAGAGTGTTGCATGGACGGCAACTTGCGCTAAATGTTTAGATATGTAAAATTGTGCATTTGACAAAACAGGAAAACTTAGTATCCTACGACAACAATATCAATGAGTAACAGCTGGATTCGGTCATCTGATGAACATTCCTGACTATGTCAGAGTGTATTGTTACGCCGTGGAACGATCACACAGACTCAGTCCCATGTAGAGCAGGTGGTTTAGTTAAGAGTGGAGCCCCTTCACTCCCACACGGGTATGATAGCCAGAACAAAAGGTCTATTGCCACCTCTCCATAAAAGTTAATTTTCATTAAGCGAGGTCATCGGAGGATATTGGTACTGCGATGTTCGCGTACGTCTGGTTGAAATTCACCATTAATACCCGCTCTTCTTGAGATAGATTAGGTTGAAAATTGAACGAAGGGTGGTGATTTGAGGGGCAGAGGAAAAACAAATGTGACGATCAAAGAGCCAAGCGAAAAAACATCTGCGATAGTTGGTCTGATAGTATGAACAGTAGTGGATTTCTTGCTGCCTGCGACAAGTCATGCAAGGGTAAGTTTTGTTAATAGTGGATATCATACAACAACGACAAGTGTCGTCGTAACTGCCGTCTGCTTCACGTCTGCTGTGCAGCGAGCTACCTTAATTTAAGTATTAACTGTATTTTTCTTACTTGTCACTTCTTCTTCCGTGTGTATTTGCTTTTAGGAAGCTTTATTTTTCGAGTGCTCTTAATAGTGTTCCATAGATTTCGTGTTTGTTTTGAATACAGTAAGAGAGAGTCCCTGTAGTCAACCATAGTGCCAGTAGTGCTAGAGTTTGTTTTCAATACAGTCCAGAGACAGGTAGTGCTATTTTCATTGTTTTCTACAAGAAGTGGCTAGCAACCACAGTTTAGTGAATAAGCAGCTGCCTTTAGTGAATTAGCAGTCTAGTTAAAGGTTGATTAACTCCCTTCAGTAAATTGTTTCCTTAGGATGGATAGGATGTGTGACTGCTGTGTACGGACACAGGAGGAGCTGGTCGCGAACAGCTGAGCGTGTTGATGGCCGCGGTCAGCCGTCTTCAGGCTGCTGCCTCGGAGTGTAGCGGCAGTGGGGAGTCTGGTGCGTCGCAAGGTACACCCCAGGTGTTACATGCTTCACCCACTGTCCCTGCTGTCGAGACATCTTCGCGGGTACCGGGCGCGGTTGGGCCACCCTCTCCACAAGGGGAGTGGCGGGTTCAGCGGCGTTCGCGGCGCACGAGGCGGAAGGTCAATGTGGAGGCTGGCCGTGTGGCATCGCCCGCTCTGCCTGTGAGGGGACATGTGGCTGCTCCTTCAGCAAGGTCCGAGCAGGCACACGGGGGGAGGGGTTTATTAGTTATTGGGAGCTCCAACGTTAGGCGGGTGATGGAGCCCCTTAGGGAAATAGCGAGAAGGTCGGGGAAGAAGGCCAGTGTTCACTCAGTCTGCTTGCCGGGGGGTCTCATCCGAGATGTGGAGGAGGCCCTACCGGCGGCGATAGAGAGCACTGGGTGCACCCGACTGCAAATTGTTGCTCATGTCGGCACCAATGACTCCTGCCGTCTGGGTTCAGAGGTCATCCTCAGTTCGTACAGGCGGTTGGCGGAATTGGTGAAGGCGGAAAGCCTCGCTCGCGAGGTGGAATCAGAGCTAACTATTTGTAGTATCGTTCCCAGAACCGATCGCGGTCCTCTGGTTTGGAGCCGAGTGGAAGGCTTAAACCAGAGGCTCAGACGATTCTGCGGAGATCTGGGGTGCAAATTTCTCGACCTCCGCTATCGGGTGGAGAAATGTAGGGTCCCCCTGAATAGGTCAGGCGTGCACTACACGCCGGAAGCGGCTACAAGGGTAGCGGAGTACGTGTGGAGTGCACATGGGGGTTTTTTAGGTTACAGAATCCCCTCCCTAGGCCCGACAAGACGCCTCCTGAGACGCGAGAAGATAGGAGTAGCCAAAATGCAACAGGGAATAACAATATTAATGTGCTAATAGTAAACTGCAGGAGCGTCTATAGAAAGGTCCCAGAACTGCTCTCATTAATAAACGATCACAACGCCCATATAGTACTAGGGACAGAAAGTTGGCTGAAACCAGACGTAAACAGTAACGAAATCCTAAACTCAGATTGGAATGTATACCGCAGAGACAGGCTGAACAGTGAAGGGGGAGACGTGTTTATAGCGGTAAGAAGTGCAATAGTATCGAAGGAAATTGACGGAGATCCGAAATGTGAAATGATTTGGGTGAAGGTCGCGGTTAAAGCAGGCTCAGACATGGTAATTGGATGTCTCTATAGGCCCCCTGGCTCAGCAGCTGTTGTGGCTGAGCACCTGAAGGATAATTTGGAATATATTTCGAGTAGATTTCCCCACCATGTTATAGTTCTGGGTGGAGATTTTAATTTGCCGGATATAGACTGGGAGACTCAGACGTTCATAACGGGTGGCAGGGACAAAGAATCCAGTGAAATATTTTTAAGTGCTTTATCTGAAAACTACCTTGAGCAGTTAAACAGAGAACAGACTCGTGGCGATAACATATTAGACCTTCTAGTGACAAACAGACCCGAACTATTTGAAAAAGTTAACGCAGAACAGGGAATCAGCGATCATAAAGCGGTTACGGCATCGATGATTTCAGCCGTAAATAGGAATTTTAAAAAGGGTAGGAAGATTTTTCTGTTTAGAAAAAGTGACAAAAAGCAGATTTCAGAGTACCTGTTGGCTCAGCACAAAAGTTTTGTCTCAAGTACTGATAGTGTTGAGGATCAGTGGACAAAGTTCAAAACCATCGTACAATATGCGATAGATGAGTATGTGCCAAGCAAGATCGTAAGAGATGGAAAAGAGCCACCGTGGTTCAACAACCAAGTTAGAAAACTGCTGCGGAAGCAAAGGGAACTTCACAGCAAACATAAACATAGCCAAAGCCTTGCAGACAAACAAAAATTACGCGAAGCGAAATGTAGTGTGAAGAGAGCTATGCGAGAGGCGTTCAATGAATTCGAAAGTAAAGTTCTGTGTACTGACCTGGCAGAAAATCCTAAGAAATTTTGGTCTTTTGTCAAAGCGGTAGGTGGATCAAAACAAAATGTCCAGACACTCTGTGACCAAAATGGTACTGAAACAGAGGATGACAGACTAAAGGCCGAGATACTAAATGTCTTTTTCCAAAGTTGTTTCACAGAGGAAGATTGCACTCTAGTTCCTTCTCTAGATTGTCGCACAGATGACAAAATGGTAGATATCGAAATAGACGACAGAGGGATAGAGAAACAATTAAAATCGCTCAAAAGAGGAAAGGCCTCTGGACCTGATGGGATACCAGTTCAATTTTACACAGAGTACGCGAAGGAACTTGCCCCCCTTCTTGCAGCGGTGTACCGTAGGTCTCTAGAAGAGCGTAGCGTTCCAAAGGATTGGAAAAGGGCACAGGTCATCCCCGTTTTCCAGAAGGGACGTCGAACAGATGTGCAGAACTATAGACCTATATCTCTAACGTCGATCAGTTGTAGAATTTTGGAACACGTATTGTGTTCCAGTATAATGACTTTTCTGGAGACTAGAAATCTACTCTGTAGGAATCAGCATGGGTTTCGAAAAAGACGGTCATGTGAAACCCAGCTCGCGCTATTCGTCCACGAGACTCAGAGGGCCATAGACACGGGTTCACAGGTAGATGCCGTGTTTCTTGACTTCCGCAAGGTGTTCGATACATTTCCCCACAGTCGTTTATTGGACAAAGTAAGAGCATATGGACTATCAGACCAATTGTGTGATTGGATTGAGGAGTTCCTAGATAACAGGACGCAGCATGTTATTCTCAATGGAGAGAAGTCTTCCGAAGTAAGAGTAATTTCAGGTGTGCCGCAGGGGAGTGTCATAGGACCGTTGCTATTGACAATATACATAAATGACCTGGTGGATGACATCGGAAGTTCACTGAGGCTTTTTGCAGATGATGCTGTGGTGTATCGAGAGGTTGTAACAATGGAAAATTGTACTGAAATGCAGGAGGATCTGCAGCGAATTGACGTATGGTGCAGGGAATGGCAACTGAATCTCAATGTAGACAAGTGTAATGTGCTGCGAATACACAGAAAGATAGATCCTTTATCATTTAGCTGCAAAATAGCAGGTCAGCAACTGGAAGCAGTTAATACCATAAATTATCTGGGAGTACGCATTAGGAGTGATTTAAAATGGAATGATCATATAATGTTGATTGTCGGTAAAGCAGATGCCAGACTGAGATTCACTGGAAGAATCCTAAGGAAATGCAATCCGAAAACAAAGGAAGTAGGTTACAGTACGCTTGTTCGCCCACTGCTTGAATACTGCTCAGCAGTGTGGGATCCGTACCAGATAGGGTTGATACAAGACATAGTGAGGATCCAACGGAGAGCAGCGCGCTTCGTTACAGGATCATTTAGTAATCGCGAAAGCGTTACGGAGATGATAGATAAACTCCAGTGGAAGACTCTGCAGGAGAGACGCTCAGTAGCTCGGTACGGGCTTTTGTCAAAGTTTCGAGAACATACCTTCACCGAAGAGTCAAGCAGTATATTGCTCCCTCCTACGTATATCTCGCGAAGAGACCATGAGGATAAAATCAGAGAGATTAGAGCCCACACAGAGGCATACCGACAATCCTTCTTTCCACGAACAATACGAGACTGGAATAGAAGGGAGAACCGATAGAGGTACTGAAGGTACCCTCCGCCACACACCGTCAGGTGGCTTGCGGAGTATGGATGTAGATGTAGATGTAGATGTAGATACCGTCTCGGAGCCAAGAGCAGGTGACAGACTTCGGTTCATTGGTAGGAGACTGGGAAAATGCAATCGGGCTACGAAGTAGAGTTCTTATAAAACACTTTCACGACACATCATTGGAAAATTGCTCAATTGCGTGAGGGACATACCAAATAGGACCAACAAAAGCTGCTGAACATATCAAAATGAGGATAGAACGAATATTCATAGATTTGTTCGACCCATAGATGAGCGTCACGGAGTCGCTCAAAGACTGAACTGTCCGACGCTTCAAGACGATATCCACTTCTGGAGCATCGACAATGGCTTTCGTTTTTCCACTGACAAAACCGTTTGCAGGAATTTCTGGCGGTGCAATTGGTTTCTCCCACCATCTTTACATCTTGGGCATGTTGCTCTTCCGTTCGTTGAAAGTACGAAATTCCTGGGGCTCATGCTCGTGGGGAACTCTCTTGGTCCTCCCACGTGTCTTACCTGGTAGCCCTGTGCACACGGTCCCTCAGTGTGCTACGTGTCCTCAAAGGTATTTCTTCGGGTGCAGGTCGAACCACCCTCCTCCGTTTGTACCGGTCCTGTGTTAGTTCGAAACTAGACTATGGGTGCATTGTTCATGCATCTACACGTCCGTCCATCTTACCCTGTCTCAATAATTTAGGAATGTGCTACAACCAGCTACGTGCAGCTCCAATAGGGATTGCAAATAGACATACAGCACGCGCCTAGGCGTTCAACCAATCATTCTTTTTGCGCTTCATTCCGAATGGAGCAAGAAGAAGCCGTCATAAATGGTACAATGGTAGGTACACTTTGTCATGCACTTCATAGTGATATGCAGAACGTAGATGTAGATGACCGGAAAAATGATGCTCTTCAGTGCCAATACTAGACCGTGGAACATGACTTAAAGTACAATGTCTAAGTTAAAACCATGTCGTCAGACCACCAAACTTTGAGATATGATTTGATCGTGAACTTCGTTAAAAAATCATACACTAAAGATTTCTATGTACCTCGAAAATCCCTGGCAGATTAAAACTGTGTGCTACCCAAGCTCAGTTGGTAGAGCACTTTCCCGCGAAAGGCAAAGGTCCCGAGTTCGAGTCTCGGTCCGGCACACGGTTTTAATCTGCCAGGAAGTTTCATATCAGCACACACTCCCCTGCAGAGTGAAAATCTCATTTCTATGTACCTTTGTTACCCACACCGACGAAGCTGCGTTAAGAAAGCTCCATGAAAAGTGAAATATTTGGGACGTAACATCTAATCGATCCCAAACATGAGCGTTTGGTGTTCAGTACCACTAAATCACGATCTCATTTCTGTTTACGGCTACCATCCATCAGATTATTGTTAAGTATTGCTTGTGAGATAAATAGCTTATTTTTGGTATTCAATGAAAGTGATGTGTAATTCCTTTTCATTCGATATGTCATACTTCTTATCTGTACACTGGATATTCTTCAAAAATGAGTCTTCAGTAATCTGTATATTAGGCTATAAATATTCAAAGAGAAAGCAGCGTGATATGTGATTGTCAGTAGCACTATGGTTGCCAGTGAAGCACTCAGTGAGATTTAAGTGTGGGATCCAGGCGTTGGTAACGCTGATGAGAGGTCTGTGAATACTAATACTAATGCAGAGGAAGTTAAATTTTGCAAATATGATTTCGTAAAGACTGATTTCCACGAACCTACTACGACGTCGTACCAAGCGGAGAGGGGATATTCTGACGTAGCTTGTCCCAAGTGGCGGAAAGGAGGGTCCTCATCAGCTTGCTTACGGACTTGAGCGAAACAAAATAGCTCTCGCAAACAAAACACAAAGCAACTTCTACGGTTTAAAACCTAGGTTGTAACTCGGAACTTGCTCCATACAAGGTTCACTACCATTGAAAGTCCAACATCGAGAGAAATCACTTATGTAAAAATCCACCACTTGGCATTTGTCAAGGAAGACTGCACCCGGGTACAATGGACAGTGACTTGGAAGGTAACTTAGATTAGTCACAGCATCTGAAAATTCCCAAGACTGACAGATAAACCAAATTTAGACTAAGACAGGACAGATAAACTACATAACAACGAACAACATGGATTAGACGATGTTGTTGTTGTGGTCTTCAGTCCAGAGACTGGTTTGATGCCGCTTTCCATGCTGCTCTATCATGTAAAAGCTTCTCCATCTCCGAGTAAATAATGCAACCTACATCCTTCTTAATGGACTTAGCATATTCACCTATTGGTCTCCCTTTACGATTTTTACTCTCCATGCTTCGCTCCAGTATTAATGCCTCAGAAAGTGTCCTATCAAATGATCCCTTCTTCTAGTCAAGTTATACCACAAATTCCTCTCCTCTGTTCAGTACACCCTCATTAGTTACGTGATCTACCCATCTAACCTTCAGCATTCTTCCGAAGTACCACATTTCGAAAGTTTCTATTCTCTTCTTGTCTACAATATTTATCGTCCATGTCTCGCTTACATATATGGCTACACTCCATACAAATACTTCCAGAAAGGACTTACTGACGCTTAAATCTATACTCGATGTTAACAAATTTCTCTTCTTCAGAAACGCTTTCCTTGCCATAGTCAGTCTACTTCGACCATTATCAGTTACTTTGTTCCCCAAATAGCAACACTCATCTACTACTTTAAGTGTCTCACTACCTAATCTAACTCCCTCAGAATCACCTGATTTAATTCGACCACATTCCATTATCCTCGTTTTACTCTTGTTGATATTCGTCTTATATCCTCCTTTCAAGACTCTGTCCATTCCGTTCAACAGCTCTTCCAAGTCCTCTGCTGCCTCTCACAGATTTACAATGTCATCGACAAATCTCAACCTTTTTATTTCTTCTCCATGAATTTCTACTCCAAATTTTTCTCTTGTTTACTTTACTGCTTGCTCAATATACAGATTGAATAACATCGGGGATAGACTACAACCCTGTCTCTCTGTCTTCTCAACCACTGCTTCCCTTTCACGCCCTTCGACTCCTACAACTGTCATCTGGTTTCTTTCCAAATTGTAAATATCCATCCGCTCCCTGTATTTGACCCCTGCCACCTTCAGAATTTGAAAAGAGAGTATTCCAGTCAAAAGTGTCAAAACCCTTCTCTAAGTCTACAAAAGCTAGAAACGTAGGTTTGCCTTTCCTTAAGTCTTATGGTCAGTATTGCATCGCGTGTTCCAATATTTCTTCTGAATCAAAATTGATCCTCCTCGTGTTCGGCTTCTAGCAGTTTTTGGTTAGGTATTTTTTACATCTGTCAACACCTACTTTCTTAGGTACTGGAGTTATTATATTCTTCTTGAAGTCTGAGGGTATTTCACCTGTCTGATACATCTTGCTCACCAGATGGCAGAGTTTTGTCATGGCTGACTCTCCAGAGGCTATCAGTAGTTCTAATGTACATTGGCTAATCCTGGGGCCTTGTTTCGACTTAAATCTTTCAGTGCTCTGTCAGATTCTTCACGCAGTATCATGTCATACATTTCATCTTCATCTATATCCTCTTTAATTTGCGTAACATTGCCCTCAAGTACATCGTCCTTGCACAGACTCTCTATGTACTCCTTCCATCTTTCTCCTTTCCCTCCTTTGCTTAGGACTAGTTTTCCATCTGAGCTCTTGATATTGATATCGGTGATTTTCTTTTCTCCAGAGGTATCTTTAATTTTCCTGTAGGCAGTATTTATCTTAAGCCTAGTGATATATGCCTCTACATCCTTGCATTTGTCCTCGAGCCACCCCTGCTTAACCATTTTGCGCTTCCTGTCGACCTCATTTTTGAGACGTTTGTATCCCTTTCCCCTTATTTCATTTACTGCATTCTTATATTTTCTCCTTTCAACAATCAATTTCAAAATCTCTTTTGTTACCCAAGGATCTCTACTAGCCCTCGCTTTTTTACTTACTTAGTCGTCTGCTGTCTTCACTAATTCATCTCTAAAAGCTACTCATTCATCTCCTACTGTATTTCTTTCCCCAGTTCTTGTCAATCGTTCTCTTATGCTCTCTCCGAAGCTCTCTACAATCTCTGGTTCTTTCAGTTCTTCCAGATCCCACCTCCTTAAATTCCCACTTTTTGCTATTTCTTCAGCTTTACTCTACAACTGACAACCAACAAATTGCGCTCAGCGTCCACATCTGCCCTAGAAATGTCTCACAATTCAAAACTTGGTTCCTAAATATTACTCCCATCATTATGTAATCTATCTGTAACCTTCCAGTGCCTCTTCCACATACAACCACGGAAAATCAAAGTTTTGACAGATGAAACGGATCACAAAGTGATTATAATACTTCGACTTCAAGAAATGAGAAAAACGGGTCAGGAATCAATAGAATCTTGAGGCTACAGGACTCGTAAGGGAATACCAGGGAAATGGGAATGAAGCAACGTGCGTAATTCGGAACAGTATTTGTGGCTGGTCTCAAAATAATTGAATCCAGAATAAAATTTAATTCTCAATCTCACAGGCTTTCAAGAAACAATAAGAAAGAACACAGAGAAGAGGTGGGTGTGTTTTGGGAGCCTTTAGATCAGATGACAACAAAGACAAATAAAAATCACAACAAAATTTTAAGAGGAGATTTTATCGCCGAGTTAGGAAGGAAGAAGAGATATAGAGAGGTAATAGGGAAATGGCAAACTCAAAGAAAAGTAAACAGGAATGGAGTGAGATGTTAATTTCTGCAGAAATTATGACACAATTTCAAAATCAGAATACTTCAAGAGAAGACCAAATGAACTCAAAGTTTGAGAACATTCAGACTGAAAAACGAGAATGGCAGCTGGATCATGTCTATATGGATCAAAATTACCACAGGGAATCTACACTGTGGAAGTTCTGAGAGAGACAGATACAGGACCAGATCATTACATGATAAAAATATAAATTAAATTCACCCCATTGACAAAAATTTCCTCCCCAAAAAGATGGGACTAAAGCCATCCTAAACTGATCAGTAACAAGCAATATAAAGAACAAACAAGGGATATGAAAATAACAATGTCCCAGAGGAAGTAGTTCCCCAGTTGAATCAAAAAACTGAGCGGTAGCCCCAGTAAAAACGAGGAAAAGCAAAAATGGTGGGATAATTAGCATGATAACACAGTGGTAGATAGATACGTAGCCTGGTTGAGATACTAGAATATAAAAAAGGGAATCAACTTAAAACTCACAGAACAACCAAAGATAACCGAAAAAAGAAGGGTTAGACACCAGTATCAAAAGGGTATACTTCTCATGATAGAAATAAGTAGCAAGAAAACAAACTTAAAGCACTACAACAAAATACTTAGCAGACAACAAAAAAGACATGAACCTCCAAAGTTAAAAGAAAAAAATAAACCAGGTGGTCCATAGTGGAAGAAAAAATACAGAAATTTTATTAGAAACATTTTAAATATTTCTAAATTGCGAATATCCTCCAGAACTATTACAGATAAACATAGATGCCCCTGCCCTGTTAAAACACCAGGAAAAAGTATAAACCCACCTGCACTGCATAAAGTCTACAAAGTTTTGAAAGAGCTCAAAAACTACAAATCAAATGGAGAAGACGAAACATTTATGGAACTTTCCAAATATGCAGCAGAACCAGTGGAAATATCATTACACCGATGCATACTGAAAATCTGGAACAGAAAAGAACTACCAGAACATTGGACTACAGCCATAATCCATTCATACACACAAAGGAAACAAATAAAATCCAGACAACTATAAATGAATTCCCTTTTTATATTACATATAAAGTCATGCCAAGAATTCTGTATAATTGTTGTAAAGATCAGTTTAAACAGGAACTATGAGAATGCAAAGGAAGATATATAGTCCCTGGAGAAGCTGCCAATAACAGAAAATTACATTGCAAATAAATTACTACAAAAGCAGGCAAAAATAAAAATTTATAACTTTTGTGGACTTCAGAAAAGCTTATGTTTGTGCCCACACATTTTGAATGACGAAGACACTAAGTAGTTTGGGTCTCCCTCCCAAAACTAATAAATGTAATGAACCTAATTCTAACAAAAGCCAAATCTAAACTAAAGTTCAAAGGAGAAATATCTGAGGCATTTACTATTAAAACACGATTAAGACAGAGAGACAGTTTATCACCGTTTCCCTTTAACTGTGTCATCGTGTCCATGATGAGGTAATGGTAGGAGAAAATACTAAAAACATACACTCCTGGAAATTGAAATAAGAACACCGTGAATTCATGGTCCCAGGAAGGGGAAACTTTATTGACACATTCCTGGGGTCAGATACATCACATGATCACACTGACAGAACCACAGGCACATAGACACAGGCAACAGAGCATGCACAATGTCGGCACTAGTACAGTGTATATCCACCTTTCGCAGCAATGCAGGCTGCTATTCTCCCATGGAGACGATCGTAGAGATGCTGGATGTAGTCCTGTGGAACGGCTTGCCATGCCATTTCCACCTGGCGCCTCAGTTGGACCAGCGTTCGTGCTGGACGTGCAGACCGCGTGAGACGACGCTTCGTCCAGTCCCAAACATGCTCAATGGGGGACAGATCCGGAGATCTTGCTGGCCAGGGTAGTTGACTTACACCTTCTAGAGCATGTTGGGTGGCACGGGATACATGCGGACGTGCATTGTCCTGTTGGAACAGCAAGTTCCCTTGCCGGTCTAGGAATGGTAGAACGATGGGTTCGATGACGGTTTGGATGTACCGTGCACTATTCAGTGTCCCCTCGACGATCACCAGTGGTGTACGGCCAGTGTAGGAGATCGCTCCTCACACCATGATGCCGGGTGTTGGCCCTGTGTGCCTCGGTCGTATGCAGTCCTGATTGTGGCGCTCACCTGCACGGCGCCAAACACGCATACGACCATCATTGGCACCAAGGCAGAAGCGACTCTCATCGCTGAAGACGACACGTCTCCATTCGTCCCTCCATTCACGCCTGTCGCGTCACCACTGGAGGCGGGCTGCACGATGTTGGGGCGTGAGCGGAAGACGGCCTAACGGTGTGCGGGACCGTAGCCCAGCTTCATGGAGACGGTTGCGAATGGTCCTCGCCGATACCGCAGGAGCAACAGTGTCCCTAATTTGCTGGGAAGTGGCGGTGCGGTCCCCTACGGCACTGCGTAGGATCCTACGGTCTTGGCGTGCATCCGTGCGTCGCTGCGGTCCGGTCCCAGGTCGACGGGCACGTGCACCTTCCGCCGACCACTGGCGACAACATCGATGTACTGTGGAGACCTCACGCCCCACGTGTTGAGCAATTCGGCGGTACGTCCACCCGGCCTCCCGCATGCCCACTATACGCCCTCGCTCAAAGTCCGTCAACTGCACATACGGTTCACGTCCACGCTGCCGCGGCATGCTACCAGTGTTAAAGACTGCGATGGAGCTCCGTATGCCACGGCAAACTGGCTGACACTGACGGCGGCGGTGCACAAATGCTGCGCAGCTAGCGCCATTCGACGGCCAACACCGCGGTTCCTGGTGTGTCCGCTGTGCCGTGCGTGTGATCATTGCTTGTACAGCCCTCTCGCAGTGTCCGGAGCAAGTATGGTGGGTCTGACACACCGGTGTCAATGTGTTCTTTTTTCCATTTCCAGGAGTGTATATACCGGAACCCAGACAGATCAAATGCTTGGGATTCGCAGATCACTTAGCGTTACTAGCTAATAATATTCAAGAAGCCAGAAATAAAATACGGAGGAACAAAATATAGCACAAAAATAGGACTCCATACTTCATTCGAAAAGACTGAGACAGTGATAGTAGCTCCACTACTAACCAACCACATAACAGTAAATAAAAGGCAAGCAGAAACGGTGAAACAGTTTAAATACCTAGGAGAAACTGTAAGATGCAACCTGGACAAAAAATCTAACAACTAACAAGATCATAAACGCTCAAAAATTAACGTGATCTACATACAATAAAAAGTTTCTACTAATCAAAACTAAATTAAAAGTTACAAGACGGTGGATCAGCCAGAAATTAAATGCAGAAATGAAACATTTTTCAGTCTCTCAGAAAAACAGAAACGAAAAAATTGTAAATGTAGCGAGCAGAATATCCAGAACATGCGATAATAAGAAATATCAAAAAGGTGTGCAAAGAATTAGAACCCATTACAGATACTATACGGAAAAAGTGATCACTTTTTTTGGTCTCATTATGAGGTCACCAGAAATCAGATTGTTAATAAAAATTATAGAGAAACGTTGGAATATCGATCAACAAATAACCTGGGTAAAAGAAATTAGGGACGATATGAAAGATCTAGAATTAATGCTGGGCAATTTACAAAGCACGATGGGAAAACACAGAAATAAAATTTTGACAAAAAACAGACAAACAACAAACAAGAAAAAAGATATTTACTGATAAGTAACGACGAAGATGATCAAAATGAATGCGAAGGTGCTGTGCAATTCGGAAAGAAAACTTACTGAAGAAAATAACGAGAAAATGATTGCTCCAATTAGGCTGTGAAAGTAGAAGAAGAAAAAGAAAGATTGATTTGAAAAGTGTGAATATGATCAAGTAATGTTGTGACTGCATTGATGGACTCGTATAATTTATGATGAACCTTTGGAAGGCAGATTTTCGTGATTTTTCTTTATTGGTTGGAGTTAGATAGTTTAATTGTCGATAGGAGATCAACCAAAATTATTGGTTCACAAAGTTTGCGCTTAGCGTTATAGTTGCACCACTCTTTTCAATTTCATGGCAGAGTTAAAGGAGTGAGTTTCATTATTCATAATGTATTGTTCGAATGAGAATCTCTTTCAGTCATTTAGTAAGTCGAATCTCTATCATTCTGTCCTCACGACAATTTTGTTTTATGATTGTGTGTTGGCGCATTGCACTTCGTGTGTAAAACTAAAGCCTAACATGCTTAGCACTGATGCACAGCCTTGCATTATACTTGAGCGAGAATTTCTTTCCTCTAGCTGGTTTACTGCTGCGCTGTGTTTTTATTTTCACCACCTTCGGAAAGTACCGAGTTTTTATTGCCACAGGGAAGTCATGAAAATGTGTTACGGCCACTTAAAAATTACGGTCAGGACATTACGATCATTCATAGTTATGCGTTGCATTGCAAAATTGTCTTCAGGTTCAGATTAGGTAAAGTTCAGTGCAGTTCTAATTTCTTACGTAGTCATTCTCCTTATTACAGAGCAAATCAAAATTCGCGCGTGTGTCTTTTATAGTATGAAATTTTATTTAGTCAGTTTGCATACGTAAATTTAGGGGACACTTTAATAGAAGCGTCATAGGCAGATATTCTTTCATAAATCGTTTTGTAATTTTACGTAGTATTTTTATTCTGTTACATTCGTGTATGGCAACTGCATGTCACACGTTGTTACGTCACGCATTGTAGTACTGTTCAGTACATTGCACAGCACAGATTCCTACGGAACAGCTTATTTAGTACACAGTTTTACGTTTTCTTATTATTTTTGATAAAAGTTAACTGCAACACAGTTGTACCATTTCAGACATTTGGTAACTCTTTTATCAGTCAGTACTGGTATATCACACCACGTACTTTGAACAGTGTCACAATACCGACACACATGAACGTTTAAAAATAGGAAATCAGTCTAGTTAACAACAACAACACTACATAACAGCAAATAATAAGAGAAGTTATGATGTATACATGTGTCATAGTGAACTGTAGGAATTTTAGTATGTCTTCGACTTGTGATAATTCCATTGATGCAGCTTAAATAATCAATAGAATATTTACATTAGTAATAATCATAGTGGTTAGGTTAATCAATGTCCGTTAGACAGAAAGGATGCCTCACGTCCCAGCAAGTACGAGGTTCGCAGACACCGGGCACAAAGCAGGGTTGAGGGAATGATGCGGAAGAAAGTCGGCCATGTCATATTGCAGAAACCATGTACTTGCCTTTAGCGATTTACGGTAACATGTGAAACATAAATCCGGACTGAAGTAGGGATATTTCAACTGTCGTCCTCCACAATGGGAGGTCGGTGTCTAACCACTGGACCACCTCGACCGGTGTCCCATTGGGCCAAAACAGTCCGCCGCTCGTGGTCTCGCGGTAGCGTTCTCGCTTCCCGAGCACGAGGTCCCGGGTTCGATTCCCGGCGGGGTCAGGGATTTTCACCTGCCTCGAGATGACTGGGTGTTTGTGTTGTCCTCATCATTTCATCATCATCCAGGAAAGTGGCGAAATTGGACTGAGCAAAGGTTGGGAAATTGTACGGGCGCTGATAACCACGCAGTTGAGCGCCCCACAAACCAAAACATCATCATCATCATCATCTCTTGGGCCAAAATGGTGCAATGTGTAGTTGGTTGCGTTAAGCATTGGCACAGTGATTCGATAAGTAAAAAATACATGTTTAATCACCTAAAACTTGCACTACAAATGTTGCGGAAATGGAAAGTGCTATTGGTTCAAATGACTAACAGCGCTATGGTACTTAACATTTGAGGTCATCAGTCGCCTAGAACTTAGAACAACTTAAACCTAACTAACCTAAGGACATCACACACATCCATGCCTGAGGGCACGATTCGAGCTTGCGACCGTAACAGTCGTGCGGTTCCGGACTGAGGAAGTGCTATTGATGTGCGGTTTTCACAGAATGGATTGGTAGTCAGGAGCCCGTACTGTTAGCCAATAAACTGATTGTAATAATACGAAATGTATTTTATGTGCAAACGGAACGATGCCTATTGACACTGGCACACTAAAAGTAGGGCGAATATTGGTAGTGTTAGTTCCAAGGTTCTAGTGTTAGTGCCGGCCGGTGTGGCCGTGCGGTTCTAGGCGCTTCCGTTTGGAACCGCGTGACCCCTACGGTCGCAGGTTCGAATCTTGCCTCGGGCATGGATGTGTGTGATGTCCTTAGGTTAGTTAGGTTTAAGTAGTTCTAACTTCTAGGGGACTGATGACCACTGATGTTAAGTCCTATAGTGCTTACAGCCATTTGAACCATTTTTCTAGTGTTAGTCATTTACAAGATATCGTATTTTGAAAAATTTCTACACAGACTTTTGTTTATAGTGTTCAACCTGCGTAATTGCTAGGTACGGTGTTGTTACGTTTGCTTACAGTGTGCTTATGTGTTCCTTGAATGCACTGCGAGTCGGTAGTCCAAGCAGTAGGCCGTGAGATGGGCTTCACCAGTGCAGAAAAAGCCGACACGCCCATCCTGTACGGAGAAGGTGGGAAGACTGCAGTTCGTTCTTGTAAGTGTATGCGATAAGATATCCCAATAGAAGTCAGCACTCTCGGCAGCTAATTACCTACCTCTTCAACCACTTACGTGAAAGTGGCAGCGCTAAGCCTAGACAACGTAAGAGAAGTAAAAACGCGACAACAGAACAGAGGGAAAATAATGTTCTTGCTGGTGTTGCAGATGGTCCGCATGTTAGCTACCGCACAACCGGAGGTGGCATGCGCCACGCAAGTGTCCAACGCATTGTCCATCATCACAGGTTCCATCTCTACCACATTTCTCCGTCAAGAGCCGCGTGGAAACGATTATGAGGATCGTGTGAACTTCTGTACATGGGCATTAAAACAGAATACTAGAAATGTATCATGTATCTTATTTAGTGATGAAGCCTCTTTTACCAATCATGGCCTGGTAAGCCGCCGAAACACGCACTATTGGTTTGTTGACAATTCCCATTGGGTTCGTCAGCTGAAATGTGGGGGAAGGGGGTCGAGGGGGATTAATGAACCATGAGCTCAGAGGCCAATTTTTCTTAGATGGAACACTGAACGTGCACGAGTATCGCAGCTCCCTAGCAGACCATCTTCCACGGATGCAAGTTCCTCTGCAGACTAGGAGGGGCCTATTGTACCAACGTGACGGCTGTTCAGCCCATGGTGCAGGATGTACTACAGCGTGTCGTCACGAACTGGTTCCAGATCGTTGGATTGGACCCACAGGGCCTTTACCTTGCCGGCCCATTCCGCTGATGTCACGCCTGTAGACGTTTTTCAGAGGGTAAAGCCAAGACACTTTGTACAACGACATACCTACTACACTTCATCATATTCAAAAGCATATTATTGCAGGCTGCTAGGACATCTCGCCTGAAATGCTAGCACATGTGCAGCTCTCGTTCCGTACCAGACTAGAAGCGTGTACTGCCGCTGCCGGTGGTCATTTTGAACACGACCTGCGGTTGCCAGTTGTCTCTTTATGATCATAATTCACATATTTTGTTAATTCACTGGTGTTGTTCTTTAGTGTGTGCTACGACAGGTGTTGTACAAGTGTCGGCGTGGGAACGCTTCGCAGTACGATATCTAATGAACGACCTGCACTAAAATCCTGCATCAAGCGCCACTGACATTCTGGTTCAGCCTACTTTTAGTCTGTGAATATCAATAGACGTTGTTACATTTAGAAAAGTTTATGTTTTCGAAGTATTACTACAATCTGTTGACTGGTTGGGAATTTGAGCACCCGACTACCAGCTCATTTTGTGCCGACAGAACATCAGTAGCGCTTTCTACTTCCGCAATATTTGCGATGCAAGTTTTGGGTGATTCACGCTGTATAAAGCCACGTTACACAGTAGTAGCTCAGGAAGTTTTATAGAACAGCTACCATTAATTTAACAATGACTATTGCGTTACCACCGTGGGTACAGTGGAAAGTATGTGTGGTCGAAAGTCAGAAGGAGTGAATGCATGTTTGTAATTATTTTTCGGTTTCTAATAACTCGTTTCCTAGTTGCCTAGTTCTTTAACGATGATGATGATGATGATGCTGATGATGATGATAATGATAATTTACTTCCTATCAGGTTTCCGGTTCAATTACTTCATTCTCTAGATTGGACTTCGCAAAATTCAGTGTTTCGCAGTTGTGCTAAATGTTAAATTTCGCTATCACGAGATCACATTTAAAACCGCATTAAGTAATTGCAAGAAACCGTTTCGAACTGTAGTACTACAACGTCATTCAAGCAGGCTAGTTGCTGCTAGCTATGTTGTCTGAATGAGGTACGTATATATTAATACAGTACCTGGTATGATATGCTAGGACGAATTACACTGCCGAGATCGACTCCGAGTCCTGTTGACGGATCGATAACAATCGTTTGCTCAGTGTTTACAGACAGGTGTTTCATATACGGCGGAAACGTTGAGTGCTGCCATATTTTGAGACAGCTTATAATTGAAGACTTTTGTCCAGTGATGCCAAGCGTAAGAAAAATACTGACGTAAATTGCTGTTTTATTGGAGCCTAATGCATTGTCTGCCTCTACCATTCCTGCATTCGGTATCCGTTAATAACAACATTCTGTAATTAAAACTGTGCACTGACACGCTCTCAGATTAATCCCGACGTACTGCACACCTTTTCTCCATAATAAAATGGAATCATATTATTAATAAGAGGGCTACAGCATTATATATAAACAATTAATTCCACCCGCCGCCCCACAATTGGTGCATAGGCTGGGAAACAAACTGAGAAAAAGTGAAAGTGATTTTTAAATATTCGGATTCGGGAGTGAAATGCGACATACAAATGAGTAATAGAACAGTGATAGTGTTACGTGTGTATGTGGACGACGCAATTGGATTAACAACGCATCAGGATTGACAGAGCTGGCAATCAGTCTAGCGGCGCTGACGGCATCGCGAGAAGCCAGTTTCGCCTCACCGCAGTCGTCCGCCGCAGCGACCGTAGTCGCGCCTGCAGTTGCGGGCCACGCAAACACACAGCAGCCGTCGAAGTGCCGTCTGCAGTTCAACCCGCTGCGTCGCATCAGTAATCCTGGTACGCTGCGCCGGCAACGCCATACGTCGTGCAGAAGGAACTAAGTTAAGTGAAAAGCTGTTAAAAATTTTACTCACCTCCACTATAAGACTGTCGGAAATGGAACTGCCAGAAGAAACTGAGGTTAAACATACATCAGAACCTATGTCTGTTGAGGGAACTGTAAATCCAGACAACGATTAAAGTGTAAATATGCATGAAAATAGTAATATTAAAGAGAAATATGAATTATTGTCTCCTGACAGTGGTGTGAGAAGGGGCAATGATTCAAAAAAGAGGAGAGGTAGGAATTGCAGAAATAATTATCAGAACCAACAATGGCATCCAAATGATAATAATTTTGGTCCGAACAAAATTATGCAGGTAAACAACAGTGCTGAAAGCAATGCTCTGCAACTATAATGTAAATAAAGGAAACAGTAGTAGGCTGAGGCAGGAAAACTAGTTCCCGTCTATGAGGACACTGGCGCTCACCAGGGGGTTACTTTTCCTAAGCCAGTAATTACAGTAATTGGTAAGACAGATCAGAATACTCAAACTGAACATGTGGATGAAGGGTCGGTAGCATCTAAGGATACAGCAGAAATATTAAATCACTCACAGTATTTGATAGATACCGTGTTAGAGACGCTTTCTAAGTGGGAAGAGAAAGAGAAGGCGCAGCAGTGTAACGGTAGGGAAGAGCTACAAAATACTGAATTGTCACGTGAAGAAGCAGAAGAAATTCATGCTTATATTTACGATGAGTATGATGTGCTCTTATCTAAAGTGCCTGTGCAGGATGTTGATTCTGTACTAATAGATTTAGGAAAGGAGGTAAGTGAGAATGTAGAGGGTAGCCTGTTGGGGGTCGATGAACCAAGTAGCTGTGACCAGTTGTCACTTGAGAAGGAACCCGACGATAATAGTGAAAGTGGTTTACCTGTAACTAGTGTTATGCCCGGTCTGGAGGCGCAGAATCGCTCACACGACAGTAATTTGGGTCATATTCAGCAAACTAAATGTAATGAAGTCTTGCGGTGTTTCGATTTGAAATTAATAGACCGACTGGATAAGGCAGCTGAAAATGTAATTCAGGAAACCCCTACACACTTTGACCTAAATGTAATGAAGACAGATGTCGGTCACTTTAGTTGGAGACAAATCCAAAAGGAACTATTGGATGAATTTGAGGAATCACCTGTACAAACTAGAATAAGCCACCCTATAATAATAGTGAATATGTTGGGTATCAATGTACGTTGTCTCATAGACAGTGGAAGTGAGGTGAGTGCGATATCTCAGTCCTTCTTTGATGCATTACCTGCTTACAGTAATGAGGGGATCAGGACTACGAATAATTGGTGCTACTGGCAAGGTGTCAAAAACAGTAAAACAAGGAGCTTTGCTGCCCTTTAACATTAATGGTAATTTAATTGATCATCCATGCCTAATTGTAAATAATCTCAGTATTGAGGTTTTAATTGGCATAGATTTCTTGTCAAAATATCGGAGTGTTGTTGACTTTGAAAGAAGCCAGTTAAAAACGGACTTGCCGATAACCGGAATAATTACAGTACCTTTTAGTAATAAACATGTAGTAACTAATGATGAAACTTGGCAACTGCCTATACGAGTTCTGAAAAATGGGGGATATTGGGGCGAAGGTGTTAATTTTAGTAAAATTAAGCTAAACACAGAAGAAGAAGAAGCAATTATTTTGGATAAAATAGAAGCTAAATTGCAGGAAATCGATAAAATTTCAGCTAATCAGAAGGAAGAACTGAGACAGGTTTTAAAAAGGCATCATAAGGTGTTTTCAAATCGACCTGACGTGGTCAAAGGTTATGAATGTCAATTAAAGGTGAAACCTGGCCAACTGTTTTTCAGGAAGCCATACCAAATACATGCATCTAGGAAGGAGCCGATTCGAAAGGAGATACAGAGAATGCTAGAGTGTGGTCTGATTGAAAAAGCGGTCAGTGAGTACAATAATCCTCTTGTTGTTGTACCAAAAATAGACGGGAGTGTCAGGCTGGTCTTGGACGCTCGTTGGTTGAATGAAATAGTGGTTAGGGAATGTGATAGACCGCAGAACATGGACGAGTTATTGCAAAAGTTCCGGGGAGTAAAATTCTTAACTTCTATGAACATCACGTGTGGATATTTGAATTTGCCACTGGCGGAAAGTTCAAGGAAATACACAGCTTTCTTGTAAGACGGAGTTTGTTACCAATACCGTGTGGTACCTTTCGAACTTAATATCAATGTTTGTGCCTTCGTACGTGTGATGTGCCATGTTTTAGGACCAGCCTTAATTAATAAAATAACAGTCTACTTAGATGATCTGTTAATAGCAACTCCTAACTGGGAAGAACACATAGTTTTATTAGAGGAAGTGTTAGAGGCTATTGAGAGAGGTGGCATGAAACTAACGATTGAAAAGACAGAGTACGTTGAAGAAGAAATGAGTTTCTTGGGATATATGATAATTGGAAAAGGTATTCTGCCTGACCCAGGCAAGCTAGCAGTCATTGAAAAATTTGAGGCTCCCAGAAACAAGAAGCAGTTGAGATCGATGTTCGGTCTTTTCGGCTTCTATAGACGTTTTGTTAGTGATCAGGCTTTTAAGGCGCCTTGTCTTCACCTCCTGCTGAAAAAAAATACCCCTTGGGTTTGGACAGCAGAATGTCAACAGGCATTCGAGGTGCTTAAACAATCTTTAATTAATAGTCCTATTTTACATCATCCTGATATTGAAAAACCATTCTGTATGTCTGTTGATGCTAGTGGCTATGGTATAGCTGTGGAGATATTCCAAGTAGAAATAGAGAACGAACAAGAAGTGCACCAGACTATAGCTTTCGCAAGTCGATCTTTACAGTCAGCAGAGAGAAATTATGGCATCTCAGAACTGGAAGCATTGGCAATTGTATTTGGGGTACAGAAATTTGAGCAGTATCTATTAGGCCACAAGATAATTGTCTACAGTGACCATAAGGCGTTGACCTTTTTAAAGACCTGTAAGTTGAGGAATGCTCGTTTGGTAAGATGGTCATTGTATCTCCAGCAGTTTGACCTTGAGGTTAGATACATTCAAGGGAAAGACAATCTGGTAGCTGATGGGTTATCTAGAAGTGCGGAGCTCTGTGACGACGCGGGAATTACAGCAACAGACCTAGGTGAAGTACTAATGTGTGTATTACACGAAGTAAAGGAAGAAAGTGCATTAAAGAGAGTGTTTAAGAACGTGAGACGTGAGCAGAATGCAGATGATCAACTGAAATTAGTGAAGAGCTATTTAGGAAATGCGAACTATCCTAAGGTTTCACAATACTATTGTCTGTATAAAGGTATTCTGTTTAGGAGGAAAAAGGTAGGTGTTTCTGAGTGGAAGCTGTGCTTTCCCTCACAACATGTGGACTTACTAATCGACTATGTACACCTGAGGTATGGGCACTTCGGTGCAAAGAAGTGCATTGTAAAATGAAAAGATAAGGTTGTGTTTGACATGTACTGCCGTGTTGCCAAGCGTCTAGCAACTTGTGTAGTGTGCCAGAAAGTCCGTGTTGGTAACACCAGAATACAAGGGGATATGCATACAGTGGAGCCAACTGAAACCCTATAATTACTGGTTTGTGATTTTTTTGGCCCTCTTCATGCTTCGAGAGTTGGTGCACCCATGTTTTTGTTGTTGTGGATGGATTCAGTTAATATGTTAAGTTATACCCAGTTAAAAGAGCAAATGCAAAGACATTGGTAGAAAAGTTGGAAAAAGATTTCTTCGTGAACGTTGGCGTTCCGAAGAATTTGCTGTCAGACAATGGGTCTCAATGGGCCTTAATTTACTTCTGATAGATTTAAGGAATTTCTAGATAAGGCCAGAGTGAAACATCTGAAAATATCTGCGTATTTCCCCAAGGAAATATGATTGAACGTATTATGAGAGAACTGAATAGGCTTTGCAGGACTTATTGTGCTTGGAAACATTCAAGTTGGGCAGAGCACATGAAGTATTTTGAGAATGTAATTAACAACTTAAGGCATGATGCAATTGGTTTTGCGCCTTGCGAATTGATGTTTGGCCAAGAACCGCACAATGTGTTTGCAGATATGGTAGAATTCCCTATTCTAACGCAAATATCCACAAACGAGAAGAAGTTAAAAGGCTAGGGCAAATATAAGAAAAAGAGCATTGGAAAGGAAGAAGCGTCATGACGCAAAAGCTGTACCCACTAGTTTTGAAATAGGTCAGTTAGTCCTTGTCAAAACCATGGAAAAATCAAAGAAAGTAAATGCAGAAACAAAGAAATTCATGTTCGTATACGAAGGACCTTTCAGGATCATAGAAAAACCACATGCCAATGCATATAGGCTGGAGTACCCTAAAAGTAAAAAGCTATTAGGTCTCAGGAACCTAAAGAAGTTCATAGGTAGTGAATGAATGCTGTAGGGAGGAGGTTGTTCTGTAACCTCTACACAGTGTGGCAGCTATGCAGTCCGAGCTGTGTGAGATCTTTCCTTTTTAGGTCTCACTCACTCTTCATCTTTCCTATCCACCTAAAATTTCGACCTCTTCTTTCCAACACATTAAATTTTCCGTTATAGTTATCAAGCCAATAATAAACTAATGAATTCTATTTGGAGGAGATTGTTCTGTAACCTCTACACAGTGTGGCAGCTGTGCAGTCCCAGCTGTGTGAGATCTTCTTTCCTTTTCAGGTCTCACTCATTCTTCATCTTTACTATCCACTAAAATTTTTGCTCTTACTCTCAAACACATTAAATTTTCTGAAACCAATGAACTCTGTAGGGAGGAGATTGTTCTGTAACCTCCACAGTGTAGCAGCTGTGCAGTCCCAGCTGTGTGAGATCTTCTTTCCATTTCAGGTCTCACTCAATCTTCATCTTTCCTATCCACCAAAGTTTCGACTCCTTCTTTGCAATACAAAAATTTCCGTCATGGCTATCAAGCCATGAGTTCTGTAACCATTCTATCCACCGATTAGTGAGGAAAATACCTACTGTGACAAACCTAACTGTGACATAAACAACAGAGGAGTATGATGTAATTAAGATACAAATGTTTTTGAGTAACAAGTATGTATAGAACCCTGGTAATATTATAAGTGCAAAGTTCTTGTTTTATTGGAAATGGTCCACCAACAGTAATTTAAAAAGATATACAAATTCGTGTATAAGCAGGATCTGAAGTGGCAGTGAAACATAGTGTATGCATTAGAGCTAACTAATTAATAGTAAAGGAGATTGCTTAGTGTTATCAAAAATATGCAGATAAGTTGTAAAAATGAACTCACCTTGTGTAGCAAGGTTTGGCAGTGTAATAGAATTGAACAGTGTTTGTGGTTGAGACGTGAAGGACACGTCCCTGAAGTATTTATAAGGTTGGAGCTGGCCATTATTTTGGTGTAGTGTGTGACAGGACACACCTACACGTATTGAGGTTATGAGTTGGAGGCGTGAATGCGACCATAGGTACCCTTATGTTAGATGAGACCGAGCAGCTCATGGTGTCCTATGGGTTTAAGGAATTTAGCATTACTCTTGGCCATAATTACTTAATGCACTTTAGTGGTAGGTCCAGAGAGACTACCTGTGGTTTCAGCGTCCGATCGAGCGGAAATGGATCAGCTGCAATACACTATAGATATGAAATAAATGTGCTATCCTATGCTTTAAATGTTAATAGAGTGAGTGTTAAATAAGTACATTCACTAGCAACATAATTGAATAACATAATGGCAGACGTGAAACATTATTTATAGCTCAGCATAAATACACTTCGATGAAGTAAGTACATAATTGCAGATGTGGAACTGACACAACAGCAGAGGACCAATAAATGGATTTAGTAGTCAACTAAACGTAGTGTGTTTTGATCACTCAGAACTGTACTATTACCACAAGTTACTCACATGTACAAAGAAGCTGAGAACACAACTACTAATCAAATATACTCATAGTAAATATACTCATAGTATAGAATAAGGTAATTGAAGATGAGGCAGCTAAGTAAATAAAATACAGATTTATCAGGAATGTACCGAGCATTGGTTCAGTGTTCCGGCCCAGAAATAATAATTGAAATTGAATAGAATTTATGATTGTATGCCTTGAGCATAAATTTTCTCAAGTACGTCTCTAAAGGCGTTCTGAGCCATTTGTTTACCGATTTTATGAAAGTAAAGTAACCGCGAGAGTAAATTGAAAAAGTTCTGTTAACTTTGCTCCAGCAAAATATTGAAAGATAAAATGTGTATATCCCCATTTCATTGTGACCCACCCTTAGATATTCAGTGAACAGAGTCTGAGGCACTCTTTTTGTTTGTTCTACAGGACAAACCAGATAATGGCAGCCTGACATACCTTTATGAAGACAATTGTATCGCGAAACCTTAGGATTTCCTAAATAGCTCTTCACTAATTTCAGCTGGTCATCTGCATTCTGCTCACGTCTCAAATTCTTAATCACTCTTTTTAATGCACTTTCTTCCTTTACTTCGTGCAACGCAAACATTCGTACTTCACTTAGGACTGTTGCTATAATTCCCCCTGTGTACTTCCTTGAACTTTCCGCCAGTGGCAAAGTCCAATATCCACACGTAATGTCCATAGATGTTAAGAATTTTACTCCCCAGAACTTTTGCAATAACTCGTCCATGTTCTGCGGTCTATCACATTCCCTAACCACTATTTCATTCAACCAACGAGCGTCCAAGACCAATCTGACACTCCCGTCTCTTTTTTGTACTACAACAAGAGGATTATTGCACTCACTGACCGCTTTTTCAATCACACCCCACTCTAACATTCTCTGTATCACCTTTCGAACCGCCTCTTTCCTAGCTACATGTGTTTGGTATGGCTTCCTGAAAAACAGTTGGCCAGGTTTCACCTTTAATTGACATTCATAACCTTTGACCACGCCAGGTCGATTTGAAGATAGCTTATGATGCCATTTTAAAATCTGTCTCAGTACTTCCTTCTGATTAGCTGAAATTTTATCGATTTCCTGCAATTTAGCTTCTATTTTGTCCAAAATAATTGCTTCTTCTTCTTCTGTGTTTAGCTTACTTTTCTAAAATTAACACCTTCGTCCCAATATCTCCTATTTTTCAGAACTCAGATAGGCAGCTCCCAAGTTTCATCATTAGTTACTACACGTTTATCAATAAAAGGTACTGTAATTACTCCGGTTATTGGCAAGACCATTTTTAACTGGCTTCTTTCAAAGTCCACAACACTCTGATATTTTGACAAGAAATCTATGCCAATTAAAACCTCAATACAGAGATTATTTACAATTAGGCATGGATGATCAATTAAATTACCATTAATGTTAAAGGGCATTAAAGCTTCTACATCTACATTTATACTCCGCAAGCCACCCAACGGTGTTTGGCGGAGGGCACTTTACGTGCCACTGTCATTACCTCCCTTTCCTGTTCCAGTCGCGTATGGTAAAGCTTCTTTGCTTTACCGTTTTTGACACCTTGCCAGTAGCACCAATTATTCTTAGTCCTGATCCCCTCATTACTGTAAGCTTGTCTTTACCAGGTAATGCATCAAAGAAGGACTGAGATATCGCACTCACCTCACTTCCACTGTCTATGAGACAACGTACATTGATACCCAACATATTCACTATTATTATAGGGTGACTTATTCTAGTTTGTACAGGTGGTTCCTCAAATTCATCCAATAGTTCCTTTTGGATTTGTCTCCAACTAAAGTGAACGACATCTGTCTTCATTACATTTAGGTCAAAGTGTGTAGAGAATTCCTGAATTACATTTTCAGCTGCCTTATCCAGTCGGTCTATTAATTTCAAATCGAAACACCGCAAGACTTCATTACATTTAGTTTGCTGAACATGACCCAAATTACTGTCGTGTGAGCGATTCTGCGCCTCCAGACCGGGCATAACACTAGTTACAGGTAAACCACTTTCACTATTATCGTCGGGTTCCTTCTCAAGTGACAACTGGTCACAGCTACTTGGTTCATCGACCCCCAACAGGCTACCCTCTACATTCTCACTTACCTCCTTTCCTAAATCTATTAGTACAGTATCAACATCCTGCACAGGCACATTAGATAAGAGCACATCATCCTCATCGTAAATATAATCAGGAACTTCTTCTGCTTCTTCACGTGACAATTCAGTATTTTGTAGCTCTTCCCTACCGTTACACTGCTGCGCCTTCTCTTTCACTTCCCACTTAGAAAGCGTCTCTAACACGGTATCTATCAAATACTGTGAGTGATTTAATATTTCTGCTGTATCCTTAGATGCTACCGACCCTTCATCCACATGTTCAGTTTGAGTATTCTGATCTATCTTACCAATTATTGTAATTACTGGCTTAGGAAAAGTAACAGCCTGGTGAGCGCCAGTGTCCTCATAGACGGGAACTAGTTTTCCGGCCTCGGCCTACTACTGTTTCCTTTATTTACATTATAGTTGCTGAGCATTGCTTTCAGCACTGTTGTTTACCTGCATAATTTTGTTCGGAACAAAATTATTATCATTTGGATGCCATTGTTGGTTCTGATAATTATTTCTGCAATTCCTACCTCTCCTAGGATGGCGAACACCTACTGTTCTGATGTTTACATTGCCATTCTGCTCGTTCTTAAAATTACTACTAGTGTTATTAGCATTTCTGCTATTACGTGCTTGCTCCTCATTGGCAGCAACACGCTCTACACGTTCAAAATATTCAATGAAGCGATCCAGATTGTCTCTAGGGCCAGATATAATTCTAGTTTGCCAATACCATGGCAGTTTTGCTTCAAGACCTAGTATTATCATTTGAGGATTTAGCTTTTCGGCCAAATGTGACAAACGTGAGATCCATGACCTGGCAAACTCTTTAGTAGATTCCTTGCCTAGATTGACGCGTTTCCCACTCCAAAATTCTCTCAACACTTCATTTTGCTTATTACTAGACCAATACTCATTAATGAAAGGTGTTTTAAATTCCGCTAATGTTTTACACTTCAACATAACATCAGCTGACCAATGCATGGCGTCACCTGCTAAATGTCTTCTAATAAATGAGATTTTCTCTCGTTCAGACCAAGTTGGTGGAATCACATCTTCAAAATCGTACCAGAAATCTAGTGGGTGGATATTTTTATCTGGATCGAACCGCAAGAACTGCCGACACCCGATAAAAGCGGCGTTTGCAGCTACAACTTGTTGCATACTACCATTACCAGAAGTTACTGGAGCTACTTTACTCTCAGTGTTACCAATGTTAGTATTAATATTTTCTACTCTTATTTCAACAATTATCTACTCTTTGCACAATATGAGTAGTGTCAGTTTTGATTGCGTCTACTTCTGCTTGACATATGTTTACTTTTATATTAACATCTTTAAACCTATCTGAGCACAGTTCAGATTCCGCCTCGATCTTTTCTGTTAACTTGTGCCCCAGCTTCGCATATTCCATTTGGAAGTCTTTGCGAACCTCAGCAACTTCGGATTTTACTGTTTTATACATTTCAGAAAGTTGTTGAGCAACCTTTTTCTTAATACCCTCATAGTTGTAATCAATTTTATAATTCAAACTGTCCAGAACCTCTTTCAACTTATTGCAACTAGCCTTGAAGGAAGTTTCTAATTCAGCTTTATTGGATTCTAATTTATTGTCCATTGCCTCAAACCGTTTATTAAAATTAGTTTGGCTGGCCACAATTCTGTTATTTACCTCAATTATATCAGATTTTAATTCAGCATTCATTCTAGCCTTACTGGCTGACATTTTTTCATTACTGGCTGACAATTTTTCATTACTGGCAGCTATTGCTTGCAATATAACATTTAAATCAATAGCCCCAGTATCTTTGGGTTGCTCACTAGCTGGCCTTTTATCACACTCAGGTGATGAAAAACTGGCTCCAACACCAGAGTCATCAAAACTAAATGGAACTTCTGATTGATTAGTCATATCTAACTTCTCCTTCTTAAACTCTACCATCTCTGATGACTGTCTCGTTTTTAATTCATCAGATAAACTATCATCCAATAAATTAACAATTTCTGACTTCTGCTTTACTACAGGGGCCTCTATTATTGAATCATTGCCCCTTCTCACACCACTGTCAGGAGACAATACTTCATATTTCACTTCAATATTACTATTTTCATGCATATTTACACTTTAATTGTTGTCTGGATTTACAGTTCCCTCAACAGACATAGGTTCTGATTTATGTTTAACCTCAGTTTCTCCTGGCGGTTCCATCGCCGACAGTCTATTAGTGTAGGTCAGTAATATTTTTAACGGCTTTTCACTTAACTTAGCTCCTTCTGCACGACGTATGGCGTTGCCGGCGCGGCGTACCAGGATTACTGATGTGACGCAGCGCGTTGAACTGCAGACAGCACTTCGACGGCTGCTGTGTGTTTGCGTGGCCCGCAACTGCAGGCGCGACTACGGTTGCTCCGGCGGACGACTGCGGTGAGGCGAAACTGGCTTCTCGCGATGCCGGCAGCGCCGCTAGACTCAGTGCCAGCTCTGTCAATCCAGATGCGTTGTTAATCCAATTGCGTCGTCCACATGCACACGTAACACTATCACTGTTCTATTACTCAGTTGCATGTCGCATTTCACTCTCAAATCCGAATATTTAAAAATCACTTTCACTTTTACTCAGTTTGTTACCTGGCTGATGCTCCACTTGTGGGGCAGCTGGTTGAATTCTTTGTTATATAAATATAAATAGAATGTTATGTAGAAAAGATGCATTTCCCAGCCGATGCACCAATTGTGGGGTGGCTGGTGGAATTATATTGTTATTTAAATGTAGAATTGTAATGTAGTAAAGAATGCATTTCCCGGCCGATGCACCATATGTGGGGCGGCTGGTGGAAATCATATGTTGTTAATATAATAATGTTTGGTTTGTAATGTAATGTAGATGCAGAAAAGATGCATTTCCTGGCCGATTAACCATATGTGGGGCAGCAGGTGGAGTTAATTGTTATATAAATGCTCCTATTATTTATGCTGTCTTTTGCCGTTCTCAACACTGGCTCTCTAACTACAATATTGGCAACCAGAAAGTGATTAACAAAACGTGAAGCCTGTAATTAGAATTCCTAGTTCCAACTTCATCTGAGAAATACACTTATAGCTACAGCTTATAGCTCTGAGGCATTAGGAGATTACTGGGATTCATAATCAAAAACGATCGTATAAAAACGTTCGCTATATTCTGAAAGTCACAGATGAAAAGAAAAAAAAGAAACCACACTATCCAACTACCAGAGCAGTTCAGAGTCTAATGCGCTGATGCAACTACAGCTATTCAAATTAAAGGTTTAAGTGAATGCTCGCCATAATTTGATGATAACATTCATCAAACGCCACACTAAATAATGGTAGAATGTTTGTCCCGCGACGGCATGTGAAAATACGACATACGCAAACTGAAGATAGATCATTAAAGTCATCCCAGAATTAACACTTCACTCGAAAACGATTTCATGGTTACGCGTATCCCGAGTAACTTATTACGGCATCCGAGGCTGTTTATAGCAATGATACCGACGCGACGCGACTCCCGACACAGGTGGTGTGCTAATCAGCGTCTGGAGAGAACTGGCGCCTTCCTTTCTCGCGCAGCGTTCTTATATATAAAGCCGCGGTGAGGACGGCTAAGGGAACGCCTGATCAAAATTGCTCTCCCGACTAGCCGCTGGGCTAGTAATGCACCACTTTAAGTTATTGAATAAATCATCGCTTCCTTTGCTGATGGATGATGAAGCTCTCAATTTAAATGTGCATTCAGCACACAGGTAAGTAATCATAAAAGTCTGACGTGGCTAACATAAATATTTTGCGCGTGAGAATTAATTTAATTACACTACACGCAGTAGACGAGCTCTGAACTTGCCCTTTGGAGATACGCTATCGCTATAGTTTCATAGTTATTCAATTGAAACTTCTCACATATTTATGATTATACGGATCTCCCTTCTACTTAAATTTAAACATCCTAGTCTTATTTAATCGCCTACTTAATCTATCTTGCTTCCTTAATTTTTAAGACAAAAACCAGAAAATCATGAATTTCCACTAAAATTTTAATTTGTGAGATCCAAAGTACTGTTTCTATTAAATTATTATGAAAAAGGAATCTAAATATAAATTTTTAAGTCTCTAGCTCTTTTCTGTTGCGCCAATGATTTTTGCAGAAAAACGTCCAAATTTCGAAAATGGTTATAGTTATTGAACTGACATTCAACACATATTGATTTAGTATTACTCCTGACATGCTAGAAACTTTTCAGGTTATTTACTTGATTTTTAAAGTATTGCGCAACATTTATGACGTCAGAGCTAGGCTGGCACACAATGGAACGACTGATGTGAATTTTATACAGCGTGAGTAGGCTGCTTCCCTACAGAGTGTTATTCACAAATTGTTACATGTTCTAAACTTTTCACACTAATCATAGTCTTCTAACAACGCTATCACAACAAAGGTAAAAAATTAATTATGATTGTAGTGCTGCTCACGCTGCTAAATATTGCATTTTCGGGCAACAACAAAGTTATTTTATGTGGCAGGTGTCATTAGAGCACAGTTAATAAAGTCATTTCTTGAAATAATGGACAAACTAGGCACTCATCTTTTCGTGATTCCCACGCTTGTCTCGTTGTGAACTCATGGCTCAATCGTCGAAAATTTAGGAAGTGATGATTACAAGCTCGGATACTAGAGGCCTAGGTGTTATTCTGCAATATTCAAAAGTTTTATAAATGTGTTTCATACACCATTCTTGAAGATGAAACTTTTGCAAGTTAGGAAAATGGTGATGTAAAAAAGTAATCATCACTCCGAATTTAAGTTACACTTCTTTATTTTATTATTTTTGTTGAAATCTCACGTAACTCGTTCCAAAACACCATTTCACAATATAAAACGTACTTTAAAATGTCTTCCTCACTGTTGAAGTTCACATTTCATAAACTGACTACAATTTGCGTCTTCTTAACATGACGATCAAAGCTTGACTCTCTAATAACCGCTTACGCGCCAAAAAATCTGAGTTACAAGTACGTCAAAGATCATAGTGACAAAAGAAAAAATACATATAAGAATAATATCATTGCAATATATACATATCGACGGATCGAAGTTCCTCTACATTAATGAAATTAAATCTGAATGTTGTCACAGAAATATGTTAACTATTTTACAGGAACACTGTAGAATATTGTTGGTATCGAGAGGTTGAGGTGAGGTGCCGTAATGGTTACGTAATTCAAGTGACATTACAGTCTTTTCCGAACGAACTTCTGACCAAAATGTAATTCTGAAAACTGGAATAGGATGTCTTTGTGAATCCTCTCTATTGAGCTTTGTTGTTATATTTTCATAGAAACCTTCATTCCGTAACAAAAATTTCCTTAGAACTCAAATATTAAAGCTGTTTTAATGTAACGAACTATTTAACAAAAATTTTCACCCTCTCTTTCATCCCCTTTGTTGTTTAATTGCCAAAAAACACTGAAACAATTATTTTTGCCAACTAAGGAGCCACATACTAATTTTCATAGATTTAGCTTAAAAATCCTTTGATAATGGAGTATTTTAATACAAATTTTCATTCCTTATTTTACCCGCTTAGAGGCTGAATTTCCAGAAACACTGAAACACATATCTTTTTATCTGACTAGGAAGTCAAATCAACTGTCCTAGATATCGCTTTATTAATGCTTTATTAGTAGTTTAATAATAATTTGTTTAAAGAAAAGCATTCGCCCAGATCAACTACTTTCCAATTCATCCAGAGTCTAACTTTCCTTTCATAGACCAGTGTGATACTTCTGTAATCTGTAATGATATGTTTGTTGGTTGCAATATTTTTCTTACATATAACTTCCTGTTTTGTTAATGCAATCCTTCTCTTCACTTCCATTAAGTATTTATTATCCTTTGTGATTATACTGGCGAGAAGACAAAATTTTTGCACCTGATCAATTCTTTGGTATGAATTTTTATACTGATTTTGATATCTCCCATATTTTTCCGACTACCGTAAGTTTTGTTTCCTGTTTGTTCACTTCAAATTTCCGTGGTTTAAGAGAGTCTGATAAGACTAGAAAAATTCTATTCATTTCTTTTTTGGGGTCTACAACTAAGCGATGTAATCCGAAAATCGAATACCATGTATCCTTTTACCATTGACTTTTCTTACCTTATATTTTAATTTGTTGGCCTTCGGGACTTGCCCATGCAGCCATCTCAACAGTTGAATATCAGTTATGATGATGCTAACGTAAGGACGGCACAACACCCACACCCCGAGCCTACAAAATCTCCGAACCGGAGGGAAGTCGAACACGGACTTAATCATTGTGTTATCCTTCCATAAAAGTCCTACTTTTCTCGTAGTTCTAAAGAGTAGCTTCCAGTTCACATCTGTCAAAGCTTTTACTAAGTCAATGAAGGTAAGTTAAGTTCTGCTATTCATGTCCATCATTCTACGAAGGAACAAAAGAATTATTGACAATAAGTAAAACTCTCTGTAGCTGCGCTGTGACGTATTTTTCGTTACCGCAATTTGAGTCTTTATGTCTTGTGTAAATGTAAACCCTTGTAATTCAAGATTATCTAAAGACTTCTACATAATTTAAATACAACATGTGCGACTTTTATATGAATAACGAGTTGTATTACGTATCCTAAAATGTTACGTCACGATAAATTGATATGTTACCGTCAAACCGGTGGAAGAGATTGATGGTGTTGCAAATCTGAAGGGAGATACAACATGCAGGAGCGAGATTGTACATCTCGGGTAGACTGAACACGGAATGTAAGAAAAGGTGGATCTGAGCGACACAACAGCTAACAGAGAAAAAATTGGACAGAAATGCATTCAGGTTGTGTGATGATAAGTGACAAATGTTTGTTCACATTTTGTTAACGAGTTCTAAACATAAAGATTTGGAAATTTGTGATAAGGGCTATGGGACCAAACTACTGAAGTCATCGGTCCCTTGCCTTACACTCTGTTTAATCTAACTTAAACTAACTTACGCTAAGGACAACACACACATCCCCTGGGGGGACGGGGGGCGGGGGGAGGGAACCGAGCGAGCCATGCAAGGGGTCCTAGACCGCGTGGCTACCCCGCGTGGCAAACACAGTGTATGAGCTATAAATGAAGGACGAAGTCGTTTTGTAGCGGTACATTTTAATGGATAACGGTGATGAATGATTCATTACTAAGAAATAGTCCATAGTAAATCTGATTTGGGTGTTTTCTTTCTGTTTAATTAATGGTCGTGAGCTTCCACTTCTATATAAGGCGTTGTGATCAATGGTGATCGAAAATTCTGCTCATTGGGAAATACCAGTCTAGCCCTAATGTTAATACAATACTGTTTCCATTTTTTTTCTCAGAAAATCTGTTTGATTCAAGTTAGTTTGTCTCCTAAAAATGTGATTCCGGCTGAGACGACCCAAGCCCCACGGCTGCACCCGTGTCTCTGTCAAATGGGTGTACTCTGACTAAAGTGAATGCATGCCTTTCCAGTGGAGCGTCGGTAGTCACACGACTCCTGGAAGGCGGGCATATCATTGTACAGAGCTGCACGACTCTAGGGTTTTGCTGAACAATCCATTCGCAACAGCTGCACGTGATTGGACTGCACTGTCATCGTAGTTCGCTTCGTTCTCTCGCAATGTCGCCGCTGACATGCATGAATGACAGTTCCTGGAACCTGTGTCGGATCATCAAAGGTATTCGTTCTTTTTATTTTATGCGTAAGTCTTCTGACTGGTTTGATGCGGCCCACCATTAATTCCTATCTTCTGCCAAACTATTTGACTCAGCGCAGCATTTGCGCCCTATTTTCTCAATTATTTATTTATTTAATGTATTGCAATCTCTGTTTTCCCCAACAGTTTTCACCCCGCATAGCTCCCTTTACCATAATGGAAATTATTCTCTAATGTCTCAACACATCTCGTTCCGTCCTGTCCTTCTTGTCACTGTTTTCCATGTATTATTTTCTTCGTCGATTTTGTAGAGAACCTCCTCATTGCTTATCTCATCAGACCAACTAATTTTCAACAGCTTTCCACGGTACCACAACTCAAACGATTAGACTCTTCTACTCCAATTTTCTCAAACTCCATGATGGCCTACCTTACACTGTTATGGTCCGACAGTATATTCTCAGAAATTTCTTCCTCAAACTAAACCTATTTGATTTAATAGACTTGCTTTGGCCGATGATGCCCTCACTGTATGTGCTACTATGTTTCTCATGACCTCACTGCTTCGTACATCATGGAATATTTTGCTTCCAAGGTAGTAAAATACTTATACATCTTCTGCTTCGTGGTCCCCAGTTTTGACGTTAAGTATATCGCCAATCTAATTTCCCCTGTTTCTCACTACTTACGTTTTTCTTTGCTTTACTATCAGTCCAAATTTTTTTCAACAAATCCAGAGTCTCTTCCTCACTTTCATTGTGAATAGCGAATATACTTTCAGGCCAAATTTTAATTCCAATGTTGGCAATTTATTTGTTTCTCGATATACTGACTGAACAGTACCGGTGAAAGACTGCATTCCTGTCTCACATCCTTTTTAGTCCTAGAATTTCGTTCTTGGTCTTCCATTTTTAATTGTTCCGTCTTGGTTCTTGTACAACTAGCGAACCAGACAATTGAAGAATGTGTGTTTAAATCTGATATACGTCCTAGCATCTTTCATCCACCTCTCTGTTCACCTCGCCCTCCCCCTGCTCGTTGGCCAACTCCTCCTCCCACCCCTTTTCCTTGTCGATCAGCTCATCCCCCGCTCTCAGTCCATCTCCTCCCTCTCGCTCTCTGTCAACCACCCTACCTCTCTCTCTCTTTATCAATTCTCACCTTGAGCCATGTTTATTGTTGTTGCAAACGAAGCCCTGCTTTAGAATTGAAGTTAGTTGAAATTTCAGTTGGGATCATTGTTACACGAGTGTTGCAGAGCATTTACTGGAAGGGCATAATACAATATTTCTAAGCATACTTTTACTGTAATGACCATCCAAACTTTTAAAAACAACGCAAAATAATTGATTTAGAACAATACGCCAAAAATAACTTTACAATGAAACTTTAATGCTTAATCTTGGCCAAGAAAAACTTTACAACCAGAAGTGAGTGTGACAGCTGCATTCATCCTGTCAAGATTCCTGCAGTTTTTCATTTGTCTATCCTTGCTCAACAAACAACTATCATAAGATGTCTCTGGACGGGACGTGAAAATAACCATCTAAATACAGCACATATGAACAGCATGACAAGTTTCGAGACTCCACCTACTGCAGAGCTCTCTGAGCCACATGGAACACGCCCGGTATTCAGACCCTTGCTTGACGACCGTTCCAGTCACCACAGCTCACTATAGCTCAAAAGGTTAATGATCGGTACTATCCTCAGTGTCACTGATGCTGACCAATGGCGTCTTCTGTCCCGAACACGTCGTGTAGCAGGTGACGCAGACCGGGGCTGCGCTCCTCCGCCTCGCTCCCCGGTTGCAGCCGTTCTTCCTGTAGCTCTGGCTCCGCCGCCCCTCGTGACAGTCGCCAGAGGACAACACCTGAGTGTCGCTGGCCGCGCCACACGTTAAGGCCGGTTCCCACTAGGACTGCCGCGCGTCAAAACCGCGCGTCAGCGGCGTGGTTGCCATGGAAACGGCGTCAGCGGCACGGCGCGGCGGGCTCTGCGTCGCGGTTTGCCCATGTCGAACCGCTTCTGCTGCCGCGTGCCGCGCTCCAGGTGCGCGCCGCCATTCACAGAACGCGCTGAGCGTGACGTCAGGTACGGAACCCCGGGCCACACGATCTTTCGCCGAACCGCTGGCGCGGACGAGGCGGCAGCCATGAAATACTTATCATCCGATTCCAAGGAAACTATTCGGTAGAAGAATTTGATTCTTGGGCATGTTACAGCCTGATATCTTCTCTCGATAAAGGACCGAATTTCTTTTCGTTATTCGTCGTGGTTGCTTGCTGTTTCGCATTTACGTAAACCTTTACACGAAATTTCAATGAGTGTGCAGAGGTAAATACGCATTGCGTGGACTTTGCGTACAGTTCATTTTAGATAATACATTATTGCGTATGAAATTTAGTCAACATATCGAAATTGTTTTTAAAGCTGAGAGCAGAACGATAGCTATCACCGTTCTCGAGATAGTGAATGATATGTCGGCGGACGGGCTGTGCAGTTGTAACAAAAACAACGCTGTACTATTGTACATACAAGAAAATTTTTTTCCATCTGATTTTTCGATAAATTAGTGTAATCGATGTTCTGATTTCATTTCTTTTTTGATTCATGCCATTATGTTAAGGAAACTGTAAACAATTTTCAATGTGAATATTAATGTTTATGTCAAATTTCAAGCAATATTGTAATAGAATTGAAATGTAAGAAACGTTGAGACTGTTGTAAGATGTTAAAATTGTAATTGTGCGTCTGGTCCATATGTAGGCAATGTGTTAGGATCTGTAGAATGCAAAACCTTTGGTGAATACCCTGTCAGTAAGGGAGCGGTAACAGGTGGATGGCAGGCGAGCGCGGGAAAATACATATGGGCGCTGCACGGCATAACGCACTCAGCAGTAGTAGTTGGAGTTTGGCATTGGTCTGAGCAACACGTTCTGGATCGAGGAGGCTCTCCTGGAAGACGTGGTTTCATTGAGCCTCGGATATGCTATTCCAATGCCTATACAGCATGGCAAAATTCCATAGGCACTAAATGGAAAAGCATGGCGACGCTAAGAAGAAGTAGAGTGCCGATACATCAAGAGTCATTGCTGTGATTGTATGTGTGCACTGTGCCTCGCCATCTCGCCGCCTACCAACCGCCGCATCGATACGAACAGGTTAAAACTTTTAGTACTGTATTTGTGTGGACCAGTGTTACTTTTGTTCCATACTGTTCAATAACAACTTAAATTTTACCAGAACTGTCCTATCATTTAATTATCCTCACAACTAACCTAGACATGGTCCTTTCCACATGTTGTGCAATCCGAGTGTCCCGAGATGAATAATTAAAGTTTGTGTTAATAATAATTACCTGCAGACCTAACTATGTTAGAATGATGTTTAAAGAACTGTTTTGTTAATGAATCAATAGATAAATAACGAAGGTCTGACAAAGTTGGAAGATAATTTTGATATTGATTTTGTAATGAAGTTTAATTATTTCGAGACAGATATAATGGTATTTAAATGAGCAGGAAATAAGATAAAAAGAGTAGTAAGTCATATATTGGAAATCTTGAGAACATAATGATTTCAGAAATCAAATTTTTTAATACAGTGACCATAACAGTTTCAGGGTCCCCCGCCCTCTTTTTTATTCATTTGAATTCTGAAGTGTTCTAAACTGATTTGACCAGCAAAGTTAAAGTCAATATAAAAGCCAAAATTTATCAGTGTTTTATCTTTATTAAAATTGACATTTTTTTTTTAATTAGAGGTGGAGCCCCTCCACGCTCACACAGGCATGATGGCCAACACAAAAGGTCTACTGCCATCTCTGCATAAGGGTTAGTATTCACTAAAGTGAGGTGTCGCAGGATGTGGGTACTGCGATGTTTGCGTACGTCTGGTTAGGATTAACCATTAATACGCGCTCATCTGGAGATAGATTGGTCGAAATCTGATGAAGGGTAGCGGTTTGAAGGGCAGAGGAAAAAAAGTGCCAAAGCAAGAGCCAAGGGAAAAAAACCTCTGCGAAAGTTAGGTCGGGCGGTAAGAGCAGTAGCGGTTGTCTTGCTGCCTGCGATAGGTTGTGCAAGGATAGGCTTTGTTAGTAGTGGGTATCATGCATGTCGATACCTTGACGTTGTGCGTTTGTGCTGCTCGGCGGCTGGCGCTGGGTGCTGGTACAGAGTCCTCGTTCAGCGTCCTGCAACCTGCAACCTGCAACAGTTAGGTTTGTTATCGGTCTTGTGTCCGATAGGTCATATACCGGAGGCACAGTGTGAGGGAGTGTTGGCAGATTGTTCGTGCGTCTGTGGGCGAGCTCGTCGGTGTCCCTGCTGTGGTTTGTTGGTCGGCTCTAATAGCAGCTGGTAGTTGCCAGTCAGTGTTGCTGATATGCAGGGGCTTACCGACGTTTGTCGCTGTTTGCGTATGTTAGTTTACCATAGGTGGTTATGACCTAGCTAGCAGTGTCTTTGTTCGCTTGTGTTTCCACCTGTGGTTGTGATCGTAGTTTCCGAGAGTGAGGATGAAAGGATTGTTCGAGTGTATCGAGTTCCTGTATAGTCGTGTGGCGTGTTTCTTGAATACTTCCTTGAGGGTATCAAGGCGGTATTCATGGTGAAGATCCACGGTGCGTGTGTAGCGTGGAGCATTGCTAATGATTCGTAGCACTTTGTTCTGTATGATCTGCAGGCGGCGCAGTCGTGTGGGAGCTGCATATCCCCAGACGGGAGCTGCGTCCGTCATCAGAGGTCTAATCAGTGTCATGTATAAGGAACTCGACACCCTCCTATTCAGTGTGCTTTCCCTGTTGAGCATTGGGTAGAGCTGTTTGAGCCTCGCGTGCGCTCGGTTGGCAACGTATTCGATGTGGTCCCCCCATGTAAGTTTCCGGTCCAGCCAGACACCAAGGTATCTGACTTTCTCTCGGAAACGTATTGGGCGTGTATGTAGTGTTATCGGTTTACAGTGTTGGTGTTTGCGCAGTAGTTTCGGTCTGCGTGTGAACAGAACTGCTTCGCACTTGTCGACGTTTACTTTAATACGCCATCGCTCCAGCCAAGGCTCAGCTGTTCTGAGTGCGGTCTGTATTCGTGAGTTGATGTTCGACGGTTTCCAGTCTTGCGCGAGGATGGCTGTGTCATCCGCGTAGACGGCTAACGTCGTGTTTCGTGGCTCGAAATTACTATTTCTGGGGTAACCTATGCCCGATTTTAATCAGATCAATAGACAGTACGAAGTTTTGTAGTAAACATTATGGTGTAGTGTTGTGTATTTATGGTTTATCCATATCAGTACAGAAAGTAAAATTATCAGGTCAGTAGATTTTCTGGTTCTAAAATTTACCATATTATGCAGTGTTACTACATGTTGTTTTGCATGAACGTACATCAACTTGTTCTGGGAAGAAACTCAGTTAATGCCTAATTAGGCTGGCGACCGTATTATTAACAAATTGGTAGCATCTTCTGTGTTGTTTCTTGTCCGTCCTGACGTGTAGTTACATTTCGGACTTGCTTGACGTATCATTACAGAGTGACGTATTACAGAGTGGGTGTAAGTCTGATTTGCCTCCATTCAGGTACACGCATTCAATATCTATACGAAAATTTTTTCTCATAAGGTGAAGCCCGTCAACTTACCATAGTACAGGCTTTAATGAGTATCGTGTGCGCCCGAACGCAGCGTTACACGGTGACCGCGCGCGGGTTGCTCACCACGCGACCGGTACTTCGTCCTGCTCGTCGTAAACCATGTGGTTTTATCAACTGCAAATTTCGTAAATGGTTCAAGAAATCGAACGCGTTTTTTTTGCAAACGATAACTTGTAAAAAGTCATGTATTTCGTCACATGTTAATATCCAAAATCTGTTTATCTACCGAGATATGTAAGTAACTACAGTTTCTCGGAAGGGATAGACGAATTTTTTTAAACGGCATTTAATAGCATGTGGAATGAGAAGTTAAACCGAGACTAATTTGCTGGTATGTCATAAGATGTAATTTGCTGCCCGCATCTCGTGGTCGTGCGGTTGCGTTCTCGCTTCCCACGCCCGGGTTCCCGGGTTCGATTCCCGGCGGGGTCAGGGATTTTCTCTGCCTCGTGATGGCTGGGTGTTGTGTGCTGTCCTTAGGTTAGTTAGGTTTAAGTAGTTCTAAGTTCTAGGGGACTTATGACCACAGCAGTTGAGTCCCATAGTGCTCAGAGCCATTTTTTTTTTGTAATTTGCTAAGTATCTACAGCTATTGATTATTCCATTTGGCGAGTAACAAATGTTTTTTTTTTTTTTTTCATCCAGTGTACTTTATTGGTTCAAGACGTGTTTCGCCTTTTACTTTAAGGCATCTTCGGTGGAATCTAGAACGATTCAATTTTGTTTTGATATGTGATACTTGCAGATTATAAAACAGTTCACATCTTTTTTTACGTGAATAACTGATTACTTACAATGAATCGAGTTTTTTGGCGGACATCTGCGTTTCCCATCACCTGGTCACATGCCTGACCCTTTGTCCTCACTCTTTGACACCTCATAATATGTCCTGTCAACTTACCCCTCTTGTAGTCAAAGTTGTGCCGTAATTTCCTCTTCCTCCTCTATTTAATTCCATACCTCTTCTTTAGTTACACGATCCTCATATCTAATCTTCAGCATTCTTACTGATCACCACGTTCTGAAAGCGTCCATTGTCTTCTTCACAGAACTGTCATCGCCCACGTTTCACTTACATACAAGGCTGCACTCCACACAAATACCGCACTCCACATAAATACCTTTGTAAAATAGTACCCAATCATTAGAATTTATATTCGATGTGAACAAATTTTATTTTTCAGAACACTTTTCTTCCTATTCACTGTCTTCTCTACTTCTGCCTTCTCAATTACTGCTTCCCTTTCAAGTCATTGAAGTCTTAGAAATGCAGTTTGGTTTCTGTACAAGTTGTAGATAATCTTGTGTCCCTGTGTTTTATCGATGGCATGTCCAGAGCTTCAAAGAATGTTTTAATTAAGATTGTCAAAACCTTTATCTAAACATGCAAATGCTATAAACAAAGTTTCGCAGTTCTTCTGTCTGCTTAGCTTAGAGGTAGGATCAGTATTGTCTTGCGTGTTCAGACATCTCACAGGAATCTAACATTGTGATTATGTTAGTTTGTACAACCCCTCCCCCTCTCCTCTCTACATATTTCTTCCGCTTTCTAGTTTTCTCTTACTTGCTTAGTTTTGGCTTGCCAAGTGAGTTCTTGACAGTTGCTTCTCCTTTGAGCAAAGTTTTCTTTGTTCTTTCTCATTTTCATTCCCCTATGTTTTCCAAGTTGCAATTTTGACTTTCTGTCAACGTCATGATTAGACATTTCTATTTCCCACGGCCTACTTTATTTTTGCATCTTTTCCCTCTTGTCAAATTTAATATATCACCTTTTATCTAACGATTTCTACCGTACCCTCTTCCCATTCACATACTCTGCTGCATTCACCACTCCTTCTCTCAAAGATATCCATTCGTATTCTAGCGGATTCCTTCCTCTGTTTCAGTCAGTCGTTGCATTGCGGTAACTTTAAGATTATCGAAAAACTGTGGGTCTTGATTTATTCAAGTTCCATTTCCTTAATTTGCTGCTGCTTACTGTCTTTTTAGTTGTAAACTGCAGCTCATAACCAATAAACTATTGTAGGTTTGCGTCTGCACCGGGAAATGTCTTATAATTTAAGATCTGGTTTCGAAAACTTTGTTCCAAATATGTATTATTTTTTCATGATTCTTAAGCAAGGTGCTGGCGATGATTACATAATGCTCTGTGCGAAATTCTATCAGGTGGCTTCCACTTTCATCCCTTCCCCCAAGCCTTTCTGTTCCTACTGTTTTCCTGTACCTGCTACCGTATCACATTTTAAATTTTTGTCTCGCTTAACTATCTGAATAATCTCTTTTGTCTACACTGTTTCAATGTGTTCTACATCTACATCTACATCTACATTTATACTCGCGGGAAGAACGACTGTCTGCAAGCCTCCGTGCGCGCTCTAATCTCTCTAATATTACATTCGTGATCTCCTCGGGAGGTATAAGTAGGGGGAAGCAATATATTCGATGCCTCATCCAGAAACGCACCCTCTCGAAACCTGGCGAGCAAGCTACACCGCGATGCAGAGCGCCTGTCTTGCAGAGTCTGCCACTTGAGTTTGTTAAACATCTCCGTAACGCTATCACGGTTACAAAATAACCCTGTGACGAAACGCGCCGCTCTGCTTTGGATCTTCTCTATCTCCTCCGTCAACCCGATCTGGTACGGATCCCACACTGATGAGCAATACTCAAGTATAGGTCGAACGAGTGTTTTGTAAGCCACCTCCTTTGTTGATGGACTACATTTTCTAAGGACTCTCCCAATGAATCTCAACCTGGTACCCGCCTTACCAACAATTAATTTTATATGATCATTCCACCTCAAATCGTTCCGCACGCATACTCCCAGATATTTTACGAAAGTAACTGCTACCAGTGTTTGTTCCGCTATCATATAATCATACAATAAAGGATCCTTCTTTCTATGTATTCGCAATACATTACATTTGTCTATGTTAAGGGTCAGTTGCCACTCCCTGCACCAAGTGCCTCTCCGCTGCAGATCTAGAGTGTTAAGAGATAGTGAACAATCATGAACAGTAGTCATGAAATCTGTTTATGGTGAAATGAAAAAACATGAATAATGAAATATGTGAAAGAGTACATTGTACAGAGAATGAAAAATTAATATGTCTTCACCGAACTTCGTCATTCCTTCGTGTAGGTGTAAGATATAGTTAATCAAACGCACCGGGCGTTTCAGTGGGTTCCGCCCCGTACCTCAGTGGCTGTCCGTCCGTCATTGGTTACCGCTAGCGTCTGCCACTTCCAGATGGGAACGCCAATTCCGCGAGCCGCCGCGTCAAAGCGGAAAACGCTTGTCGCTGCCGTTGCCGCACGACGCGCTGCCGCGCTCTAGTGGGAACCGGCCTTTAGTACCGGCTCGGGACGGTTGCTCGCGCCATTCAGAGGCGTCGGACATGTGGTGATGATACCATCGGCTCATCTTCCCCCGCCAATACCAAGTCCACTGGAGTTGGGCACCTCTGAAACTCGCACCATGCATTAGCCTCACCGGGCTGGTTGGTAATATATTCCTAGAGTAGTCTGAATGGGCGAAGTACATGAGCACCAAATGACTCCACACGAAATTACTGACATGGAAAACAAGGCTTCTAGAGAATCTCTGCGAGTATCTTTGACTGACGGACAATGATATCAGTGTTTAAATTTACTTTGCGCAGAAAAGAATAGATGGCTCAGCCCTCTACAACACACAGTATTGCGTATCCTCACTAACGTTATGTTTTAAGAGACTGAAGACCCTAAGGTATCGACATATTCGAGATTCACAATTTCCAGTACAGAAACGTAACGAAATTATTTTATTGCACCCGCTTCAGCATACGGCTTAACCTGCGATATGTGGGCACAGAAACTTCGTTTATTTTGTGGGTTTCTCACCAGCGAGGTGTCTGGGCTGACGAAGCGCAAGATTTGTACAGGACAGACCAATAGGTGCAATAGCTTGCCCATAATTTTATCCGCCGCCCGACTTACTGCACCAAAATTCTTTACCCAAACCTGGTCGCTTGCTTTCAGTGTGATCGGCCGTCTACCAGCATTACAACGCCTTTCCATTTGCTCGTGACTCTTACGCAAATTCTTCCTCGCACGGTTCCAACTGCCACGGATTTGTGCACCGTCCACCTTTTCTGGTAACAAATCACTAAGTGACCAAAAATTCTCCAGGGGCGAATCAGGCTTAAAGGCAAACATTAACCTCGCGGGGGTGGCCTTATGGGCCTCATGGGTAGCAGTATTGAAGGCATACCCTAGTCATGACAAGGAACTATCCCACCGAACCTGATCATTATGGTGGAATGCGATCAGTGCTGCCCTCAAGTTCTGGTTCACCCATTCTGCCATACACGGGTTTGGATAATATGGTGTGGTGGTAGTATGGGCTACTCCCGCTTCTAAACAAAAGTTACGGAAAGCAGTGGATTTAAAGGACGTTGCATTGTCACAAACCAACGCACGAAAGGGTACAAACACCCCAAACACACCCTGTAAATACTGTATGGAGGCATGTGAGGTTACACTGCAAGTAGGCATCAGGCAGCAAAAACCTATGAACACATCCACGCAAACGAAGATATAAGTGTTTCCATCTTTCTAAAGCGGAAGGCTTCCTACATAAACAACATACAACCTCTCCATGGGCTCCCTCACTTCTTCCGAAGCAATGAACCCCTGCTTGGCGTTCCCCACTGGCTTGCTAAACCCACACGTTTTACACTCTGTTACCATTTGCTTAATCTACTGCTCCATGCCTTTCCAAGTAAAATGCTCCTTAATTTTCATACGAGTCTTAAAAATTCCCTAGTGGTCATGTACTGGTGTTTCATGATAGCATTTGAAGACCATAGGCTTCAAACTTTGAGGCAGCACTAACTTTGTGTCTCCCCTCTCACGCGTCACACATCACAAAACGTTCCCCTTTAGCCAATAGGGCCTAACAACCTCCCGGCGCTTAATTCTCTGTTCAAGCTTGTGCAGTACGGGGTCTTCTTCCTGCTGCAGAGCGACATCTTTGAACAGAAATGGCATCCCGCTCAAAATGGCATAACTGTGCTCATTGAACCACATCACCAAGAACCACACAGCTGCAGTTATCCGGGCCGCTGGACTCTCCAAAACCCCACTCTTCGTCCTTCTGCTCCTCTAACTCAGGCTCGAATATTCGGCTTAAGCTGTCAGTCACAACAATCTCCCTGCCCCTAATTTGCTTAACCCTGAACGCTGAAATTCGTATCGCCCACCTCCCTTTTTTGGCTGATCTCCTCGGTCTTGACACTAAACGCTTGATTGTCCGTCTCCAAGAGAAATGGTTGGTGTTACAGGTATAATTTAAATTATTCTAGCTCGAGCGGGACTGCTATGGCCTGAAGATCGTGTACGGAATACTTTGCTCCTAACGGAGAAAGATAACGTGAAGCGTAAGTGATTGGGCGCCTTCCCGACGCTGCTTCGTGCAACAGTACTGCAGCAACTCCCGACATGGAGGCATTAGTCTGAACCATAAGATCCCAGTTGAGATTGGCCGTCGCTAAAACGGGGACGGTGGCCAACTGTTTCTTTAAATCCTCGAGTGATGCCTGCTGCGAAGGTCCCCACTCAAATTTTCTACTTTTCTTCTGAAGCTCGTTCAAGGGGGCAGCTAACTGGGCAAAAGTAGCAATGAGTTTTCGAAAGAAATTAATCATTCCCATAAAACGAGCCACGGCCTTCACATTTTTAGGGGTTGCGAACGAATAAATGGCCTCAGTACGACTTTGGTCAATTCACACTCCGTTCTGGGGCACAATATGCCCCAGAAAGGATATTTCAGGCTGCGCGAACTTAACTTTACATGGTTTGACAGTACATCCGGCTTCTCGCAACCTTTGGAGTACGTCGCGAACATGCAAAAAATGCTCTTCAAAATGCTGACTAAAAATGACCAAATCATCCAAATAATGATACACACACTCAAACTTAATATACGAAAAAACTCTGTCGAAGATACCGGACAACACAGCTGCACCTGTCGATAACCCAAACGGAACACTATTGTACTCATCAAGTTACCAGTCGGTCGCAAAGGCTGTCACCGGTTTAGATTCCTTCGCTAGAGGTACTTAATAATAAGCCTGATTCAAGTCAAAGGTAGTAAGAATCTTCGCCTTGTGGGACCAGGAAAAACACGAATGCAAATCAGGGAGAGGTATAGACTGTAGCACAATTTTTATATCAAGCACCCTATAATCCACCACCGGACGCACTCCGCCCTGTGGTTTGGACACCACAAATAGAGGTGAAGATTACTTAGATTTAGATGGTCTAATCACTCTGTTCTGAAAAATTTCCCGAATAGTTTCCCTTAATGCTTTCATACAACTCGGGGATAACTTATATGGTGGGCATCTTATGGGAACGTTGTCCGTTAACTCGATTTTGTCATCAGCATCTTTAATCTCACCTAACCGATCGGTTAGCACATCACTGAACTCTGTACACAACTCCACAATCTACTGTCTCTTCTCCGGCAGAAAATGCTCCAGGTCATACACCGAAACGGTTTCCACAGCGTTCATTACGTATCTGGAACCGTTAATCCGGTGATATACACGATGTCACAGTACTTGTAGACTTTTCCCTGGCAACCTCGAAATAAAACTTCCTCCGACCCCAAACGGGCTCCAGGCGTACCTTCCCGATTAAATCGGCACCCAGTATAGCTGGTATCGACATTACGCGCCACGGACAGGAAATTTCCACGTAAAGTCACCGATTCGAGTCTTAACCTTAATTGTCCGCAAAATTTGCATTTTCTCTGAGTTGGCTAGTAGGCAATTGCCGATTTTGCCTGATAAGTCCACCAACTGGCAGTGTCCACATGTGCGGACATCCATCTTTCATCCACTAAAGATGCGGAACCACCGGTGTCGAAGAGAGCACACACAGGTTCCTCGTTTAGTGCTGCGCAAACAGAAGGAACTCTGTCGCTGGGAACCGCTTCAGTTCTCCTACAGAATCCCCACCACCCGATTCTCTCTTACAATAACGTCCTTGAAGAAAAAGAGACATGACTTTTCTTTACCGCTTTGGACTCAGAAAAACTGCAAGATGAAACATGGCTAGCAGTGCCTTTGGAAATACAGCAGGCCGTAATTTAAGAGAATATTTCAGCCATTACTTTGTTATAATTGGGTTGAAATAACGCATACAGTTATGTTTTAGCGAGACGAGTGATAGGGTCCAAGAGTCAACCAATCGCAGCTGTTTGTCAGGCTCACCAGCCCACTGCGCTGTGTCGCCTGTTCTGCAGGAACAAGCAGCAGCAGGTGCCTGTCGGGCAATAGAGCGGGGTTCCAGCCTGGGCCAGATACCCCATGAGGAGTAACATGAAATTTTCTCAGGTTAAAACTAAACGATTCGATTCTGTTTCAGTGACGAAACTAAATTATTTTCGAAAGATCATTACTATTACTACAATTTTGTACGATTTTAATATTGATTTTTCATGCTACATCAGAGGTGATGATCAATAATTCACACATGGAAAGAACAGGCCAAAAATACCTAAAAAGCTCCAACGAACATGGGTCCGGAAATGAACCTTGGCCGAGGTAATGCATTAATTCGAGTTGGGAACCAACGGTTAACTGCCCTGTATACCACGATATTGGAGATCAACTATCTGCTTCTTTACGCATGCGCGACTACTTCCATTTCCCCTCCGTGCACTTTGCCGTAGCGGGCTCACAATCAGTTACGAACGTGACGGTATCATGGACGGAGGTTACACCAGTGAAGAGTACACTGGCATGCACTTCACGTACGGCAAAGCGAATGGAACTGACCTTGAGGCCGCACGATTGTATGAAGAAGTTTATCGTCTCCGCAGGCAACCCGACAGGCCTACATTTAGCAGGTTACATCAGCGTACGAGAAGGTCGACCGAGATCGATAACACCCGATGTTGAGGAAAGGGTGTTCCGCATTGTACACGAACGGCAGAGTACTTCAACAACGGGGATTGCTGCCCTAGAGCGTGCCCTGAGTCACAGCAGTGTGTGGTGGATTTTACATCGGCAAGAACTCTATCCATATCACGTCCAGAGAGTGCAAGCCCTCAACAATGAAGAGAATTTCTGCCAATGGGTGGAACAGTGTGCCCTGAATCCCCTGTTTGTAAGCAGTATTCTGTTCACGGCTGAGGCTGGATTTACCCGTGCCGGTATTGTTAACTACCATAATTGTCAAATTTGGGCCGATGCCAATATTAATGCAAAACTCGTATCACGACAACAGCAGCGATATTCGTTGAACGTCCGGGCAAGACAGCTCGGAGACCGCATAATTGGACCACTCTTCCTAAAACGGAGACTAAATGGACAACAGTAATGCGATTTCTGCAGACTGTACATACAGAAGTACATATTCATGTCCCACTGAACCAACGCCTGAACATGTGGTTCATATATGACGGTGCTCCAGCATATTTTCATTTACGAGTGCACCGACTTCGAACTGGAACATATAGTCAACATTGGACAGGTAGAGGAGGACCTGTGCCATGTCTCCGGATTTAAATCCCATGGATTTCCTGGTCTACGTAGCCGATCTCTACTCACTTGACGAATTACGCTTGCGCATTCAAACAGCCTTCCAGCATTTACAGAATTTTCCAGGACTGCTTGGGAGGATCCACAACTCACTTCAGAGACTAGTTGAATGTTACATTCAGAGTGATGGAGAACACTTCGAAACCTTCTTTAACGTTCAGAGCTGCCATGTGTACCTAGACAGTGATGAACCGCAACAGAAAATGTGTTGCATCTAGGGGCTACAGTCTGGAATCGCGCAACCGCTACGGTCGCAGGGTCCAATCCTGCCTCGGGCATCGATGTGTGTGTGATGTACTTAGGTTAGTTCGGCTTAAGTAGTTCTGTTCTAGGGTACTTATGACCTCAGAAGTTAAGTCCCATAGTGCTCAGAGCCATTTGAGACTTTTTGTGTTTTATCTCGACAACAGTTGATTTGTTGACCCATGTTTATTGGTCATTTTTAGGTACTTTTTGCCTGTACTTTCCATGATTATTAACCATCATTTCTGAAACACGCTGTATAAGTTATCAATAATTACTTCTTCTCAGTTTTAAAGATGCCTGTTTTAAAGTGGTTGGCTGTATGACTCCTATAATTTATCTCGATTAGTATCATTAATGCGGTGTAGGTTAAGTTTCCTCATCTAGTCCACCTACCATACACGGCTGTTGAGCTTTGTCCCATACATTGTTGATGATAAAAGTGAGACGTATACGTAGCGAACAAAGAATATCTCAATAACATATCTTCTCAAAGTTGTAGATAGTACTTGCAAAAGTCCAGATATTGCTTCATTAGTCGCTTCGAAACAGATGAATGAATTAATTATCAGCACGACATAACTACACTATGTGATCAAAAGTATCCGGATATCTGATTCAAAATCACTTGCAATTTCTTGGCGCCCTCCAGGAATTCGGTGTGGTGTTTGCCCACCCTTAGCTTTGATGACAGCTTCCACTCTCGCAGGCATACGTTCAATCAGGTGCTGGAAGGTTTCTTGGAGAATGGCAGCACATTCTTCACCGAGTGCTGCACTGACGAGATGTATCGATGTCGGACGGTAAGGCCTGGCACGAAGTCGGCGTTCCTAAATATGCCAAAGGTGTTCTATAGGTCTGGATTCAGTGCAGGCCAATCCATTACAGGGATATTATTGTCGTGCAATCACTCTGCCACAAATCGTGCATTATGGAGCTCGACTGTGTTGAAAGATGCAGTCGCCATCTCCTAATTGTTCTTCAACAGTGGGAAGCAAGAAGGTTCTTAAAACGTCCATGTAGTCCTGTGCTGTGCTGTGCCACGCAAAACAACAAAGTGCTCAAACCCCCTCCATGACAAAACATGACCACACCATAACACCACCGCCCCGGATTTTACTGATGGCACTACACACGCTGGCAGATGACGTTCACCGTTCATTCGACATACACCGTGCCATCGGATCACTGCATTGTGTACCGTGATTCGTCACTCCACACAACCTTTCTCAACTGTCCAATCGTCCAATGTTTACGCTCCTTACACCAAGAGGGGCGTCGTTTGGCATTTACCAGCGTGATGTGTGACTTATGAGCAGCCACTCGACCATGAAGTCCAAGTTTTCTCACCTCCCGCCTAACTGTGATAGTACTTGCAGTGGATCCTGTGTGGTGGTCTGGATAGATGTCTGCCTATTACTCATTACGTCCCTCTTCAACTGTCGACGGTCTCTGTCAGTCAACAGACGAGGTCGGCCGGTACGATTTTGTGCTGCACGTGTCCCTTCACGTTCCACTTCACTATCACATCGAAAACAGTGGACGTAGGGATGTTTAGGAGTGTGGATATCTCGCGTACAGACGTATGACACAAGTGACACCCAATCACCTCACCACGTTCGAAGTCCATGAGTTCTGCGGAGAGCCCCATTCTGCTCTCTCACGATGTCTAATGACTACTGAGGTCGCTGATATGCAATAGCTGGCAGTAGGTGGCAGCAAAATGCACCTAATATGAAAAACGTATCTTTCTGGGGTGTTGGTATACTTTTGATCACACAGAGTAAAGAAATGTTACTTTAGTTCCGTACATGGTATAATTATTATTAAAATTATTGTTATTAGTTTTATTTTTATTGTTACTGTTATTACTATTAGTGGCTGTGGTGAGACACAAAGCATTAACAGCATGAAGTCTTACAATTTCTTCCAGTTCAGAAGTATGGGGCGCAGCAGTCAAGTGCATCTGGAAGCACATCATGAAGACAGTACTCAGTCGTTAATCAACGGCCTGTCACCTCCGGATTAACAGTAGTTTTTGTGTAAAATAATCGAAAAACTTGAATTCGGAGCGCAAAGAAGCTTTCAGTGGCTTGCTTGACAGAGTCTAAAATTAAAATTATAATTCTTTTACTCATTTTTTTGCTTAAGCATAGTTTCTTCAAGACGTTTCATCATTGTAGTTTCAGCTGCATCTCGTACAACTACAACAGGCTAAAATAGATCTTCGTCTTAATTTCTTACAGGAAAAATAAATGGCTAATTTTAAGTAGACTACCACCTAAATTATATCACTGTCAACCTCTTTCCGATATGAACCAATATCGACTGTTAAAAGTTTGTAGTAGCATCTACAAAATCAAGTAAGATCATGGACAATAATTACTTTTTCTTGCAAAATTGAGAGGCAGTTATCCACGACAAAATGTTGTAAATCATGTAGTTCTGTCATAGGCGAGATACAAATGACAAAAATGTGTAACCCTCTTCAGCTACAAAGAAACCGAAGAAAATACTAATGGGCTCATAAAATAAAACTCTACAAATACCAGGAATATTCTCAAAATGATTTTCAATCCGAGCTAAGAGACAAAAAGTAGAAACACTGAAAAGCCTAAAAACTACCAAAATTTAGCTATAAATCGTGGGATCTACTCGGAAATGATACAGGAAGACACACTTATGTGAGTTCCGTATTCCTAGATTTTACTGCAGTGACTTTACGAGTTACCGAAAATCATATTAGAGACACGAGAGACGGCTCTTCTAGCAGTAAATAATACGTCGCCGTTGAGACGAATTGTTTTACAGCCAACAACAACCTCCGCACATCATTATTGAACTTCGTTCTCCTTCCTCAACGGAAGAAACATTTACAATTAAGGCATAGCTTCATATATCACAGAGTTTCGTTATTAAACTCAGTTTGCTACCAGACTGCTGGACGTAAGTCTCTTGCTCTGGCGGGCAACACTGCATCAGTTATTTGGCGCAGTTCCGAGCCGGCTTAGCTCAGGATTTCTGGACCCAATTAATCGGAATTGGCACGGCCATTTCTCTCCATGTCCCTGCCCCTCTCTGTCTCTCTCACTCCCTTTCTGTCTGTACGTCTCTCTCTCTCTCTCTCTCTCTCTCTCTCTCCGTTTATTTCTTTCTTTCTCTCTTTCTGTTCTTCTTCCTCTCGTTCAAACAATGATGACTCCACTTCAGTGTAGCGCAGGACAACACGAGCCGTAGCTTCACACGAGATCACAGAGAATAGCTCTATGTTCCAATCACATAATGGACAACATCGGGAACCAGGAATCGTAACGTCCTTAAAAAAATTATGTACCGAAAAGCATAAAAGTATTAGTGACTATGGGAGGCATTACTGAGACTATAGAACGAAATGTATATACGAAGAGGACGATAGAATGCTTCGCTTACTTGGTAGGCATATGCAGCGATTTGTAGTGTACATTTTCTGGGTGCTATACAACTACGTTTTATGTGTAGTAATTTTCATGTGAATGAAACAGAGATAGAAAGTCAGAACAATAAGTTACAAATGGAAAACAAGAAACGTTTGACCGGAAGGATGAATAATTCACTCTAAAAATAAGTTTTTGTTAGTTTGAAAGATTAAAACTGTACACAGGACCAGATATTGACCCTTAACCTTTGCCTTTCGTGGACAAAATTGTACTCTTAACTGTTGAGTTACCCAGACACTATTCACAACAAACCTTCGCGGTTGCAGCACATAGATCCAGCCATAATTGAAGGTGTGGCAGTGAGTTGTGATTTGATAGTTCTGTATATGACAAATGGCTCTGAGCACTAGGGGACTGAACTGCTGAGGACATCAGTCCCCTAGAACTTAGAACTACTTAAACCCAACTAACATGAGGACGTCACACACATCCATTCCCGAGGCAGGATTCGAACCTGCGACCGTAGCGATCTCGCGGGTCCAGACTGTAGCGCTTAGAACCGCTCGGCCACCTCGGGCGGCCAACTGTATATGACAGCATACCCTGGGGTCTCGTTTTACGGTCGGGTGCAGAGCATATTTGTCAGAGAGTAACTTTAACACGTTGTATAGCTGTATGCCTTTGTCCCGCAACGGACTTTAAGAGTTTCTCTATAGGACCGGCGGAGGTTCGAGTCCTCCCTCGGGCATGGGTGTGTGTGTTTGTCCTTAGGATAATTTAGGTTAAGTAGTGTGTAAGCTTAGGGACTGATGACCTTAGCAGTTAATTCCCATAAGATTTCACACACATTTTTTCTCCAAAGGAATTTGCATGTCAGACTAATATTGGCACGTGAATCTGGAAGGGAGAAGAAGAAAACGAGTTTGTATCTGTGTAAATCCAAATATGAAGCCCAAATGGAAACATTAGAGAATCTGAGATAGGCATTTATAAACCACCTTACTTATTAAGTGCAATGTGCACAATATCTCTAAACAACAGTCTCTGTGTCTGACCTCGAAGGAATAGGTTCAGTAGATGGCGCCGAATGTGAATTTGAGAAAAACAAACGCTTCAGTCCCTATGCTTTACTACTTCACTATTCTATGTAAGTATCACTTTGGATGTCACACATTTCACAATACTACCATTCAAACGCAAACGTTGTTCTTTACCAGTTTCGAAGGTCGCTTTTAGGTCCACTACTCTACTGGTATCAGTAGTTTATGTTTGGTGTTACGTAAAATATTTCTGAATAAGGAACACAATTAAACACGCATTTCCTTAAGTTTCCTGTGGCGCGAACTGTACACCTGTGCCCGCATCTCGTGGTCGTGCGGTAGCGTTCTCGCTTCCCACGCCCGGGTTCCCGGGTTCGATTCCCGGCGGGGTTAGGGATTTTCTCTGCCTCGTGATGGCTGGGTGTTGTGTGCTGTCCTTAGGTTAGTTAGGTTTAAGTAGTTCTAAGTTCTAGGGGACTTATGACCACAGCAGTTGAGTCCCATAGTGCTCAGAGCCATTTGACCATTTTTTTTGTACACCTGTATTTTTAATTGGCATTTCTTACTGAATTTAATCTAGAAAAATTCCTCCTTGGCGAGCATGTACGTCAAACAAAGAATGTTGCCAACGGATTTCATGTCTCTACGGCCAATGGTTTAGGCTGTGCGCTGATTCTGAGATTAATGCCTGTCGTGTCGTTCCAAACGACGTTGATACCTATTTCAACTTCTTAAAGGTTGAATTTTATAGATTTCTTTCTCATTGGGCACATAGCATGAGTAATAGACTGAAGAGCCAAAGAAACTGGTACACCTGCCTAACATCGTGTACGGCTCCCGCGAGCACGTAGAAGTGCCACAACACGATGTGGCATAGACTCGAAGTCTAAAGTAGTGCTGGAGGGGACTGACACCATGAATCATGCAGGGCTGTCAATATATCAGAAAGAGTACGAGGTGAAAATCTCTTCTGAACAGCACATTGCAGGGCATCCCAGATATGGTCAATAGTTTTCATGTCTGCGGAGTTTGGTGGCCAGCTGAAGTGTTTAAACTCAGAAGAGTGTTCCTGGAGCCACTCTGTAGCAATTCTGGACTTGTGGCGTGTCTCATTGTCCTGCTGGAATTACCCGAGTCCGTCGAAATACACAATAGACATTAATGGATGCAGGTGATCAGACAGGATGCTACCGTACGTGTCACCGGTCAGAGCCGTATCGGCGGACCTATGTCACTCCAACTGCACAAGTCCCACAACCTTACAGAGCCTCCACCAGCTTGAACGATCCCCTGCTGACACGCCGGGTCCATGGATTCATGAGGTTGGCTCCATACACTGACACGTACATCCGCTCGATACAATTTGAAAAGAGAGTCGTCCGACCAGGCAACATGTTTCCAGCCATCACAAGTCCGGTGTCGGTGTTGACGGGCAAAGGCTACGCTTAATACTTTGTGTTGAGTACTCATCAAGGGTAGATGAGTAGCCCTTTGGCTCCGAAAGCCCATTCCGATGATGTTTCGATCAATGGTTTGCTTTGAACTATGCAGCAATTGGCGGAAGGGATGCACTCTTGTCTCGTTGTACGATTCTCTGGGGTCTTCGATGGTCCCGTTCTTTCAGGATCTCTTTCCGGCCGCAGCGATGTCAGAGATTTGATGTTTTATCCGATTCCGGATATTCACGGTACACTCGTGAAATGGTCATACAGCAAAATGCCCACCTAATAGCTACCTAATAGATACTGTGTCCCAACGCTCGTGCGCCAACTATAACACCAGGTTTAAATTCGATTAAATCTTGATAACCTGCCACGGTAGCAGCAGTAGCGATCTAACAACTGCGCCACGCGCTTATCGTCTTGTAGGCGTTGCCGACGGCAGCGCCGTATTCTGCCTGTTTGCGTATGTCTGTATCTGAGTATGCATGCCTATAGCAGTTTCTTCGGCGCTTCATTGTAAATAATCACTCTAATTTCATGTTCCTCTGACAGTCGATTCGACAAAATCTCTGCGATACTTCTCTCACTGTTTTAGTAGCTGATTTTGCAAAATCCTGTTTCAAGAAACAGCTATGACACAGAGGATTTTTCCTCTAAATTTAATGCCGTTAAGATGGTTTAGGTTGTGCGCTGTTATGTCAGTGATTTAATTTTCCATTTGTGTATACAGAATGACCTTTCGATGTTCACGGAAATTTAAACGACTTCTAGACGATGCTAAAAGGAATAGGAAATATGTGCACCATTCTTCACGCAGGTCAGCATCTATAAGCTACCGCAACTCATTTTAAGTTCACAAACTAATGAAACTAATTCAGTTGTTATATGGTTGCATTCGCCAGAAGTCAAGGAACTATTTCATCTAAACGAGACAAATTGGTCGCAAAGTGTACCCAAAATTTTAGTAGTGAACCAAGCGAAAGAGGTTCTTAGCTTGGGAATACTTCACCTCCACTTGTCATTACGTGGTGATGTAGACTGGTTGTAGCATTTCACACACTTGTGGACCTGAATACATCAGGCAAACGTCGTGAATGTTGTTCCGAGTCACTTTGTGTCTTTTATGGCTTTGTCCCTCACGCAGAAGTTGTCTCATCGTCACAATTTCATTGCTATCACTCATCTCGGCTGCACTTAGGTGCTCGTCTATTGTCACTGTGCATTCAGACAACATTTAGGGTTGCCGAGATAGTTTTTTGTTTGTCACGAGAAGTATTCTTGCGGAATGTGTACCACTCATAATCACAATCACACTGAAAAATAATCATTCACATCTGAAGTTAAACATAATTTAAATCCGAATTATTTATTGCACGCTTCCGTGCTATATATGAATTTCTGCATTCACGTTCACGTAGAGAGGATATAAAATGTAGACTGGCAATGGCAAGGAAAGCGTTTCTGAAGAAGAGAAATTTGTTAACATCGAGTATAGATTTAAGTGTCAGGAAGTCATTTCTGAAAGTATTTGTATGGAGTGTAGCCATGTATGGAAGTGAAACATGGACGGTAAATAGTTTGGACAAGAAGAGAATAGAAGCTTTTGGAATGTGGTGCTACAGAAGAATGCTGAAGATTAGATGGGTAGATCACATAACTAATGAGGAAGTATTGAATAGGATTGGGGAGAAGAGAAGTTTGTGGCACAACTTCACCAGAAGAAGGGATCGGTTGGTAGGACATGTTCTGAGGCATCAAGGGATCACCAGTTTAGTATTGGAGGGCAGTGTGGAGGGTAAAAATCATAGGGGGAGACCAAGAGATGAATATACTAAGCAGATTCAGAAGGATGTAGGTTGCAGTAGGTACTGGGAGATGAAGAAGCTTGCACAGGATAGAGTAGCATGGAGAGCTGCATCAAACCAGTCTCAGAACTGAAGACCACAACAACAACAACGTTCACGCCCAGGTTTCCGTTACCACTTCATGTCCTGAAAACTCTACTCAAACACTGGCCCATCAGAGCCCAGAAAAGGCAATGCTTCCTTATAAGGAAGCCTATAAGAGGTGGGAAAAGTATTTCTCAATCTTTTCACGAGTTCCTCCATGCACCCATCACAATGTAAGAAGTTTCACGCTGTTGAATTTATCCTATGTTGCACAACATTACATGATCCACATATAGCATTATTTCTTTGGTCTCCAAATAAACCAACAACGTGTTTCAGATCTGACAGGTCTCGGTGCTGGGTCAATTGGCAAAAAACATTACAACACTTTACTTTGAATGGGCTTGGCCAGACAGCATTACTTGGTTAATGAAGTGGAATGAACATGGCATGCATTTTCTTCTGTAAGTGCCTATTCTGGCACAAACAGTTTCAAAATGTCGTGCTTAAAACAAAAACCAAGCATAGATTTCAATAAATTTATATATGGAGCCGGCTGTGTTTTTATGTTTGTTACCACGGAGTAATCTGATGGTAAACTAGTGGTCTTAATCTGTATTACTCGCTGAAAGTAGGCAAAATGTGACAGTAATTCCCTTAATCACTGATTCGTCTTATAATTTTAACACGTCTACTAATGATTGTTTCATAGCCCATAAGTGCAATGACCATCCTGTGGTTAATTGAAGTGTGAGGAATTTCTGCTTGGAAACAAGTAAAGCAATATAATTAACGAACGCAACGGAAAGAGACTGCACGCTTTGGCCTCATTTAGGTAAACACAACTTTTAGCCTTACCCCATATATTTTTCGGTCTATTGCCTGAGGTATCTGAAAATGATATGGGTGGCTTGAAGTAAAAGACTGAATTCAAATCTTTGGATTTATTAACAGTCAATTTTATATGACAGGAATTTTAATTGTGTAACACGCAATGCTCTCAAATGCTATTGTGAATTACGAAATGGAGACTTGACAATAACTTAGCACACGAAGCGATCATCATCAATTTGGGGGGGGGGGGAGGGGTTGCCTCTGCAGAACAAGGGAAAAGATTTCACAACCTAGTGCGTGATCCAGCAAGATGAGCTTACAGTTTGGTTACCCGATTTGCACAGGACAGGAGCAGGGGTTGAGAAAAATGGATTTTTGTTAGAGTCATTGAGGCAAGAGAACGAATATAATCATCAGAGTAAAGCACGGCAGCGTGAAGAATTTTGCTTACGACATTGGTGACAAAAATTTTAGCAATTCGGGAAGATTGTGGCACAAATAGCTGCTACTACGTACAAGGTCTGATTGTGACCTTACCAGCGGTATGCCAGCAAGCAGTTCCATTGCGTCCCTTCGGCATTCTCTCTTGGTACAGCTGCACAGCTTTTCACACCCGCCCGACAGCATCTACAGCTCGTCCAGACTTAAAGATGTCAAAGTTTCTACTTCGGGCTACCAGCAAACAGTGGAAACACTTGACCACGAATTCAGTTGGAAAGATCGTTCCACCTACGCGCACCAAGTCACACATGCCAGCGTCTCAGCACTCTGTTCCTAAACTGAGAGAGAGTGAAAGATTCGTCTTAGATCAAAGCCGAACAACCGAAACGGTTTTCAGGCGAGACAGGAAGTGTTTATAAAATAGTGGGTGCTGACCTTAAAAGGAAAGTAGGATTAAATGAAATATACACCACACAAATCACTTCTTGCAAGCACTGTTCCGAGTTGAATATGATAAATATGGCATCTAATATGGTAAGATAACCTTCAGTAGTTGATAGGATATATTCTAACGAAAGATGTACTCTATTAAATGCATGTCTTTCAAATTTACTAAACTTCAGCCAGGTCAAAGCACTGTGAGTGAGTTGCAATCATCTGAGAGTTCTAGACCAGGAAATTAAAAGCTAATTTAAAATTTTTCCTGTTATAAAAATCTTAATTATTACATTTACTGTTTTTCAAACTAAAAAACTTCCCAATGCTAACATAATAACAATGTGTTTTAAACTGAGAGATACCATACAGTAAAAATTAATTAATTAAAATATTATAAATAAAGAAATACACGAACACTACACATAAACAGACACACACACACACACACACACACACACACACACACACACACACACACACACACACACATAATTAAGGAATTAAAAATTAACAAATTACATATATCTAAAAACAATATGTCCTTCGAATTCTATCACAGGAAAAGAATAATTTTTATTTGTTTTTATCTTAATATAAAGAATTTAAACAAGAAGATTTTCTTGTTTATGTTCATCATGCAAAATGAGTTTGGTATGACAATCTGGAGCAATAATTTTGTATTTGTAATTCAGAATTAATGCAACTTATTGAAGATATATTGATGGTAAAAATTCACCTTTTGGGATATTGTGATGTAGTTTAAACAAAAAGTTGGTTCAAACTATGTCACAATTTTTATTTTCAAGAAATCTCTTCGACCACCATACAGGGAAAATTTTAAATAAGAGTGAAAAATAAAATCATTTTCAAAAAAGTACAAAATTTTGGTGCATGAGGAAACCTTCTTTTTTTGTACTCCCTTTATTTCATCTTTCCTCACTGGCATTTTTCTGTTCAACCTCGCTGTTGGTCTGTGACATTGGTTGCTATGTCCATCCACCCATCCTCTTGTTGCCTGCATCTTAGAATCTACATCTTAACATGCACTGAAGAGCTGCTGATGGCCAGTGTCCTTGTCTTTTCCTTGATGGGCAGCAGTGGTGGATGAATAGTACATAGTTGGCTGGCCAGAACAATTGGTGTATCACTCTGCTTTGCCATGCAGAACAAGGAAGTATTGTTTACAAATAGTTCTATATAGTTGGTAATCAAGTGGGAAAGTTGATTCAAGAATAAAAATTTCTACATGTTAGCAATTTCGTGAATGCTAACCGGAAACACATCTCACAATGTTGTATGCACAGTTTGGCACATACAATATGCATCAACAACACACATTAACATATGACAATGCATCAACTCTACTCTTTGACACATGAAAGGTGCATCAAATGTAACTTTTCTGTTTTTGGAAATAGTTGAATTCTGATTCCATTTTTGGACAGGATCTATGCCCAAGAAAGCCCGCTACCTGCAGTACATGGAAGTAAGTTGGTTTCCATATCTCACAGGGACAAGGGAGAAATTATTACTCCTTATTTTCGCAAGAGAACCACTTGCATGAGTACCAAGAACTCAGATGGAAATCAAGTTCTAAGCAAAGAAGGGAAAGCAGAAAGGTGGAAGGAGTATATAGAGGTTCTATACAAGGGCGATTTTCTTGAGGACTACATTATAGAAATGGAAGAGAATGTAGATGAAGATGAAATAGGAGATATGATACTGTGTGAAGAGTTTTACAAAGCACTGAAATACCCAAGTCGAAACAAGGCCCCAGGAGTGGACAACATTTCATTAGAACTACTGACAGCCTTGGGAGAGCCAGGCCTAACAAAACTCTACCATCTAGTGAGCAAGATGTAAGAGACAGGCGAAATACCCTCAGACTTCAAGAAGAATATAATAATTCCAATGCCAAAGAATGTAGGGGTTGACAGTTGTGAAAATTACTGAACTATCAGTTTAATAAATCACGGCTGCAGAATACCAAGGCAAATTCTTTACAGACGAATCGAAAAACTGGTATTAGCCGACCTCAGGGAAGATCAGTTCGGATTCCATAGAAATGTTGGAACACTTGAGGCGATGCTGACCCTACGACTTTTCTTAGAAAATAAATTAAGGAAAGGCAATTCTACGTTTCTAGCTTTAGCAGACTTAGAGAAAGCTTTTGACAATGATGACAGGAATACTATCTTTCAAATTTTGAATGTGTCAGAGCTAAAATACAAGGAACAAAAGGCTATTTACAATTTGTACAGAAACCAGATGACACTTGTAAGAGTGAGATGGTATTCAGTCTGTACATTGAGCAAGCAGTAAAGGAAACAAAAGAAAACTTTGGAGTAGCAATTAAAATCCATGGAGAAGAAATAAAAGCTTTGAGGTTCACCAATTACATTGTAATTCTGTCAGAGATAGCAAAGGATGTAGAAGTGCAGCTGAACAGAATGGACAGTGTCTTGAAAGGAGGATATAAAATGAACATCAACAAAAGCAAAATGAGGATAATGGAATGTAATCGAATTAAATCGGGTGGTGCTGAGGGAATTAGATTAGGAAATTAGACACTTAAAGTAGTAAATGTGTTTTGCTGTTTGGGGAGCAAAATAACTCATGATGGTCGAAGTAGAGAAGATGTAAAAAGTAGACTGGCAATGGCAAGGAAATCGTTTCTGAAGAAGAGAAATTTGTTAACATCAAGTATAGATTTAAGTGTAATGAAGACTTTTTTGAAAGTATTAGTACGGAGTGTAGCCATATATGGAAGCGAAACATTGATGATAAATATTGTAGACAAGAAGAGAATACAAACTTTCGAAATGTGGTGCTACAGAAGAATGCTATAGATTAGATGGGCAGTCACGTAACCAATGAGGGGGTGCTGAACAGAATTGGTGAGGAGAGGAATTTGTGGGATAACTTGACTAGAAGAAGGAATCAGTTGGTAGGGCATATTCTAAGGCATCAAGGGATCACCAGTTTAGTATTAGATACCAAGACATGAATACACTAAACAGATTCAGAAGGATATAGGTTGCAGTAGGTACTAGGAGATGATGAAGCTTGCACAGGATAGAGTAGCATGGAGAGCTGAATCAAACCAGTCTCTGAATGGAAGACCTCAACAACAACAACCTAACATGATTGATACAATGTCTGTATTATTTGAGAATTTTAAATGTGAGTTGATCAAAACAAATGGTTCTAGTAAATGTTGTGGTTTACATATATAAAATTTATTATGAATGTTGTTAAAATTCAGTTCTGAAAAAAAGTAGTTGGATTATCACTTTCATCCATTAGGCCTAACTATATTGTTATTCAATTTTTATAGTGAGTAGTGACCCAAAATAGTGCAATAATTGCAAAAATTGACAATTTTCAGTCTTTCTTCTTTTCTTGGAAATAAATTTCTCGAATTAGGTCCATAATTAAGTCTAAATATTACTTTCCAGTTTCAATGAACATTTATAACAGAATTCATTTGTTATCGAAGATTGCTATCTTCTATTTTAATAAAACAATAATTTTAAATAAAATTGTCATTAAATAAATGTAAAGAATAAAATTAGGTCTTAATTGTTCATTTTGTGTTGTTGGAGGCTTATCGATGAATTATGTATGGGTTAGAATACTTCATGTATTGGTGTTTTACTGCTATTTCAATTTCCATACATTTTACAATATTCCTCTTCCATATTAAATTTTATAGCATCCTAATGATGTTCATATCATAAAATATCAACAAACTGATTCTTATAACACCTAGGACAATTTTATTTTCATTGTCTTCACTTATGTCATTAAGAAATTCTATGTGTGAGTTCATGTGTAACTGATGTATAAAAAAGAATGAAGTGAATTAAAAAATGACAACATAAAAAATGAGATTTTTACTAACTGGACAAAAAATATTATTGGTAAAATTTGTAGAATAGAGGTAAAAGAATCAACTAAATAAAGTGATAAATGTGATGGCTTTCCTCAAAAAATGGAAGAAAATATTTAAATTCTAGCAATAAGCATTGTAAAAAGTGAGTCAACTCATATTTTAAGAAATGTGAACCAAAAAATTCTGAAAAAAACGAATGTTTTTGTGGAAATTTTGTTTCCACTACGAATTTGAAAACTCATCAAAACTTAGCTTACAATAAAAAATTAATAACTGATCACAATTATTATTTTTATTTTTATACAATTCTTTTCTATATTTGCAAACTTCATATATATTTTTTAGAGTTTTAAAGGTTTAGTGCTTAAAAAACTATATACATTCCAAAGTTTTAAAAATTTTATATTTTGACTTTTATAAATCACCTTTATTTTGTAATGTTCATGTGGTGAAGTACTTATTTGGTTTTCTAATATAAAACTTTTATCAAAGCTGGAGCTTAAAACATTATCATTGCATTCAGCAGAACATTATTTGTGTTAATAAGACCTTATTAAATTCATTTCTATATCGATTTTTTGTCTTTTTAATATTTGTATAATAATTTAAGTAATTTCGCTTTTCAGTACAAATTTTTAACTTGTTAAGATGTTTTTAAATATGCTATCTTCTATTTATAAGAACATATATCTGAATTAATCTAAAGTGCTCTAACTTAATTTTTTTTGTTATTTTCAACTTTCATTTTTCCTAAAACTTTTTATTAGGGGTAATCCATATGTATTGTATTCGATAATCGCATACCAAATTCGCTCATCATAGATTTCATGTCATAAAAATCTTGAGGTTTCATAACACAGATAAATCAATCAGTATCAGTACAACATGAATCAATATTTTCCCCATGGTTTTTTTTGGCAACATTTAATGAGAAGCATACATTTTTATTTTAGAGATATCTAACATATTTGTTCTGATGTAAAGAGTTTTATCTAACTTCATTTTTGTTTATTTCATACTCAATACTACTAAATTTTCTTAAAATGTGGTATGTTCAAAATTTTATTTTGAAACATATTGCACATAGTTTTTGGGATCTGATATTTTTAACATTTGGTCTATTTCTAATATTTTCTATCGTTTTATGAAAAAGAGAATTATTCATTAATTTATGAAAGTCCTTTTCAAAATTATTTGTTGGTTTTCTTTTTACTACTGTGTTGAAATTAATATATTTTTGTAACCAAATTCTACTCTACTCCATCTTCAAGCCACGAGTGACCTACCAGGACCATCTGACCACCGTGTCATCCTCGCTGGAGGATGCGGATAGGAGGGGTGTGGGGTCAGCACACCATTCTCCCAGTGGTAAGATGGTATTCTTGAATGAAGCCGCTACTATTCAGTCGAGTAGCTGCTCAATTGGCATCATGAGGCTAAGTGCACCCCAAAAAATGGCAACAGCGCATGGCAGCCTGGATGGTCACCCATCCAAGTGCCTACCTCACCTGACAGCACTTAACTTTGGTGATCTCACGGGAACCGGTGTCTTCACTGCGACAAGGCCTTTGCCCTTTGTAAATAAATTGAATGATTATATTTTGAGCTTTCGGATTTTTTAATTTTAATCCTAGGTTTAGACACTGTTTTAGATTTCTATAGCAAAAAGATAATTTTTGTTGTTATTTAATGTTGTTAATTTATTTCGTCCTTCTGGCACTAATGGTAAGTTTTTGTGTCAGACATGTAACTCATCTAAACATTCTAAATTGACTTCTAATATATACCCATATTTACAATCAACTTGTGATTCAAGTATGTTTCTAGAAACACTTTGAAATGAGCATTCGAAACCTCCAAATGGTGTGAACTTAATCATAAATAAACTATAGAAATTATCCATATCTAAACATAGTTAATAATGTGATTCTCTTCCTGGATCGAAATTACTCATATTTTTAATACTCTCAGAAAGAATTCATCGAATTTCTTTTTCAAGCACTAAAATCATATCATCATCATTTAATGCATATATCTCAATGTTCGTAATTATTAACATATCAGTACAATACCAAGAAAGATCACATTTATAAGATTTAATACACTTATCTCTGAAATTTTCAAAAACATCTACTAACATTAGAACACCCTATTTATCATATGATCTTATATACTCCTCTGAATGTTTAACATTACATATTTTCCAAACTTATTCTGCACATCAATATTGTTCAGCTTTTACACATTTATTAAGTCTTTCTCATATGGTGTCTTCAAAATTCATATATTTGTATAGACAAATCGTTAAATCTAACTTTTTACCTTGCATGTATCTCTAAATTGTTCTTGTTTAAGATTAGAATGTAATGTATCAGTATTTAACTCTCTAAATCTTGAAGTATTAAAAATGTTAAGGCTAATCCATTTTCAACTACTTTACTAAGCGAAATATACTTTTATTTATTGTTCTGAATAGTATTAATATCTTTACTATCTACTCCTAACTCTGTAATAAAGAAATAATCATCATAATGCACTAAGTTATGATTATAAACTTAAAGAAATGAAGGATTTCTTTCATAATCATTATTATAATGTTTTTAGGTGGCCCCTCGAAATTTTCCCATAGAAAGATCATTACATCTCACGTTTCTCCTATAATAATAAATTTTTTTTCACAAACAATACATGTTTCCGAATTATTAATAATTATTAACCTTATTTTGTCAATATTTCTGCAACATTTTGTTCATATAACGCTTTTATTCCTCTAGATTCGTGTTTTAACATGTCTATTAAATTTTATTGAGCTGTGATATGAAACATTCTGCATCCTATTTATAATCTTGATTAGAATGTCTTACATTGTAACTAAAAGAAATTGGTAAATGGTTTTGATATTTATTAATAGAAAATTTATCAGGATTCACAAATACTAATACTTTTTAAAAGAGATTAGAAATTAGCATAAATAATGAAAGACACCATGACCAAATCATTGTAATTTTTAAATTTAAGTTTTCTCCTCTTTACTTTTTGGTTCTTTAGAAACAAAAGGATAAATTTTTCCAATTGATTTTGATATTTTATTACTAATTAATCTAGAGAAGCCTTTTATCCTACAATAATGCTAATTATTTTGATTTTGAATCAAGAAAAGGTAAACATGTTTTCTTCCTTTTTTTTAATGGTGAAGCGGATATATTTGAAATTTTCCCTCACATGCATAAACATTTATAGAAACATTTGATTCCTCTTCAAACTTTTTAAAGTGTCTTGATACTACAGGAACATAATTTTTCTTTTTTTCAAATTTCATCTTTTTCTAGAAAGGTGTGTTTACAATTACAAACCATATCCACAGTCATTCCTCGGATATAAAGCAGCTTTTGCTGAATTTAATGAACATCCTTAAATACTTTTGGTAAATTGAAATCTCAGGAACCAAAAATAGGATTTTGTCTGTTAAATCCAAATTATTTATGGAATAAATTTCCTTACCGTGTATTCTTTGCATTTCTTCAATTTCAGGTAATGATTTTTTGTGGATCTTTCGTTATAGCCTTCTGTAGCTGTTCATGTTAATGATACTTAGTTTCTTCATGAAAGCAGCTGTGCCTAGCGTGCAAAAACAGTCTTGGATCAGTGTCTACAGCATCAGGGTATATAAGGTTTCGTTTCTAATAGAAATCTGGCAAAATGAATGCCCACACAATGGTGTACTTGTCAGTTAGTTTGAATATAAAACATAAAGCTCACAAAACGATCATTTATGACAAAAGTACCTCTTCATTCAGTACTTTACAAACAAGAGTATACAGAGTGGTGTCATGCTTCCCTGACTTCATGCAAACTGTGAAGTGCTTTAATAGTCAGAACCCAAGTCAGAGTAATCAGTAAGATTAAAGTGACAATGCTCCTTCCACACAACAATCTGTTTCCTGCAATAATAGCACAGGCAGATGCATATACAGATATTGCCTCATTTGATATGTTCCAATCTGTAGCAACTGAATTCCGAAATCAAGTCTCCACACCAGCAAGGCCAAGACAATACATCCAATTCCACCCATGATTGACAAAGAAGTGTACTAGTGTAGCCCAGTCAATGGAGATGAAAGAAGATCAAATAGAGGAAAATTCTTTTAGTCACAAGTTTTTATCCAGTGGTAGCGGGGAGTATCATGAACAACATACGAAAAATTTCCACCGATGGGTTGTCAATGTGGGCATGACAGACCCTATGTATGTCATTTTTTAAAGTGTTTCTTGAATAACTTGAAAACCGTTGCCCAATACAAAATTGAGCTATATGAGTTTCCTAGAAAAGACGTCCAGTTCCTTTCTTCCTAGGACTAATAGATTCCGTGTTGCAGGGGATTGAAAAATCGCAGACTAATAACAATAGTGTTAAGTAATATCAAATGAATGTACATTTTCAAATGAAGTTGTTTAAGAACAAATATTAAATGTGTGTACAACATGAAACAACAGTAGAGCGGAATTAAGGAAAAAATTGTGTTTAAGAACTAATATTAAATGTGTGTACAACATGAAACTGCAGTAGAGCAGAATTAAGGAATAAATTGTGCTGTGAGAGTATAGGGGCTGGGGAGGAATGTAGAAGCGTGGGGGAAGATACATCAGGAAATTGTGACCATGCACTTTCTTCCTTCATAGGTAAGCAAACTGAAGAGCGAGCTCATCATTCCCTGCACTATTTAACTCACAAAATCACAAGAAGCAACTACATGGTGTTTCACAAAGTTATACGAATCCTCCATAGAGTGCATCAAGGATCACTGATGATGAAGTGAAAATATATACCCAGGGACTGTTTATTTTCGACGGAATGCATTAACACTCCATAGAATACAGATATTATACTAATACAAGAACTGCATCCAATCAGAATCTTTGTAAACCGCTGCAAACTTCTCTACAGTGCTAGAAAGGAAATTCAGTATGACAGCTGTAGCGTTCTTTCCCTCCACCACCTGGGACGATCGGTTTTCGGTTTAAAGGCAGGCTATACGTTCCCACCATTTTCTGTCTATTTCTCTTAAGCGAGTAGACAAAATAACTTCACTGAGCTCGTGTAACTACAGGCTGAAGCAAAAACATGTCAACAATAACTGGGTGTTTAATCACGTGATATTACATGGTAGGAATTCGCTTACAGAGCTTCAATTTAGCATCCATGCCACTCACTGCACTTACAGAATTTGTCGGTTGTTAACTATGAAACCCAGTGCGCCATGCTGGCAGGGATGAAAGCGATGTGTTCAGTGATTCGAAGCTTCATGTCATCTAAGATTGCTAGATTTGCTGGCATAGACATTTTCCTTGACCCTGCCCAAGAGCCAAAATTCCCATGGCGTCAGGTCAGGCGAATGTGCTGGCCTTGGGAGGGGACTACCTCTACCAATCCAACGTATACTGAACAAGTCCTTCAGGTAATCTAGAAACATCTGACTGTAATGTATAGGGGTGCAGTCTTGCAGAAAGTACCCTTTCTGACGAATGGCAGGCGGGGCGTTCCCCTCCATGAACGAGCTGAGCATGGCAATGTAATTCCCACTCCTGAAGCCCTGTTCTTCAAGAAAGAAGGATCCATTTACTTCAAATCAGTTTGCTGCGCACCAGCTGTTCACCTCGGTGGAATCCAGCATGTGCTCTCGAACATCAAGGTCGACCAGATGACACAGTTGTGCTCGTTCACACGACTGCTGATGTGGAATGTTGATCAGAAAACATGAACAAAATATGAGGCTGACGTTCTGAAGATAATTTGTGCAGCACTCACACATGCTGTGGAGCTGCTGTACAATCTGGATGTGATATGGCTTTATTACTAAACACCTTGGAAAATTCTAACCACTGACCCTTGAGAAATGTCAGTCTCTAGAGAAAGTCTGCACTAGGTTTTCGTTGGACTGGCTACCATCGCTCCCTAGGCGATGATGATATTCCTCTCACTTCGGACAAATCTCTTTCTAACGTTGTTTCCCTTGCAATCATCTTGAATGGACCCTGTGTTTAAGAACTTCTCGTAGATCCAACCAGTTGTCAGGCACGGTGGTGCATCCACTTAAGTCCATGCCTTGAATTCTTCTTGAACAATGGTTAGGCACTGAAAGTCCATCCTGGTAGCTATCTTCCTTCGTTCGTCAACAGAATACCTGGACGCCATGGTTTAATGTGTGAATAAACAAAAAAAGGAACACCCATTTTTCCCTCACCCAGTGCAGTGAAGTTAATTTCAGAATATTAAACAAGTACATATTTGCAATATTAAGTGAAAAAGCATATCAAAAGCAGATGTCAACTGCCTACCAACCTAAAAAGCCTGACCCAAACGTACACGCTGTCAAAATGCATTAAATACCACTAACTGTAAGATTTTTCAAGTCATGATGGGTACCAAATGCAACACCCTGCAGTATCGGCCGTTATATGCTCTCACATACGCGCGCCCCAGTTACTCTGCCGTGTTTCCTGCAGCCGCCACCGCGGCGCGAAGATGCTGCTACGAACAATTACGCCACTGCTAATGAGATGGAAGCATTCCCTTCCCAATGCTCCAGCGACAGGTGTACTTAAGTTTGAACATTCATGCTCTAGGCCCATTTTGTGTGTTTGCCAGTTGAATAACGTTTACAGATTTTCATTGAGGGAAGGACTCCCTATCTTGTGACCGTTCGCCTTCTTCGGTATTTCTTCGTTTGTTGTCGTCAAGTGTTGACGTACTGGCTGAGAAAAATAGGGGGTCTGCGTGCAGTACTGTCTACTATAAAAGATGTAGCCGACAGGTGCACATTTGCATTTAACGGTTGTTCCTTTCACTTTTCACAAATCCCAATATACACATTTAATACGGCCAGTGCACTCTTGTTTAACTTTCGATAAGCCTCATAAATAGTTTTCAGGTGAAAATCCACATACTGCTACAATGGTATCCTGTTGAACATCCATGAACAGTAAAACCTAACCACTAAGTTCACAACTCTTGAAAAATGGAAAGGTACATATGGAGCAGACACTGTCATTGTTTTAACACATGGCTTAATTGTCTAAAACTTATTTCATAGTTAAGATGAAGCATTAATATTGTTCTATCCCACACAGGTTTCCCGTCTGAAACTCGGCCTTGGCCTGACTGTCTCATGACCAAATTTCGGTCCCTTCTATATCATCACAATAACAGGTACTAAAACTACACTTTGTTCAAAGTTACATTTACAGAAATTACAATTATAACTCACCTCATTAAATTAACTGAATAAATCGAAAAATTCGTTCCTTTTTCAGTTTCCTATATTACAAGGTTTAGGCAAATTACTTTTATAAATCATGAAATTAACAAATGTAAGTACGCAAACAATACTTTCGACAAAACTGTCAATTACTTTAGAATTAATTAAGAACCAGGTTTGCTAACATGTTTTTGCATAGAGCGAAATAGATCCTTAAACAATAATATTAGTTGTTCCTCCAAATGTTTATAATTAGTACAGAATTTATGTTGGTTTATATATCAACAACAGAATTTAAGTTGTGAAACAATTAATGATTTCACCCTATAACAAAAGTTACTCACTAGGCATAGTAAAAATAAATTAGAAAATCCATTACATACATGAAAGTAAGCACAAAATTAGATTGAGTGTTATATTTTTTTAAGTCTAAGGGCCAACCAATCTCTTTTATGAAAATGCCTATTACACTCACATATGTTAATGGTAATTAGTTAGAAATGAAAAAACGAATCATAGAAGGCAGATGGTAAAACAAGTGTGGAAGTAAAAATATCCCATATCTCATCATAATCTCCTGAGTAGACATTGAACTTAAGAGTGACAGATTTATAAAACTTTTGTATCTGAATACATTGGTAGATTCAAACTGCCGTTAGCAACTGACGCTGCAAAAGAAATGAAAAAGTTATTTAGTATATTTACTATTTAACATTAGATGTAGAATAAATTAATATCTGAATTAACAGTTCCTTAACGACATTTGTTCCTCGTTCCTACATCCATTAAAGAACCACACAGCTTGCAAAGGAAGACATAACACACCCTACCCTCAGCTTTCCCAACAGCTGAAGAGAGACACAGCTTACATTATCTCTCTGCCTGCAACCGAAGTATGTGTCCTAGATGTTATGGAACTTCAATTATTTCAACACACTTCAAGCAATGCATTACGGTAGATTAATATTCTACACTTGTACACAATCATTCCCATTCAGTTAGACATATTCACACTCATCTTGGATGATATAATGTGGGAGTGTGGTGTGTAGCTCCACTCAGTGCAGTCCATTACACAACGTCAGGAATTCCTGAATGGAAGAGATTTATGCTGTCTACCAGTAATAGATGTAACAGTGAGAGAAGTATAGCAAAGTAACTGATCATTCACTAATTCACCAGCTTTCCAACATGCAGTCAGTGATAGACAACAGCAGGGTGCTACCTTTACCAATTCAGTCCCTATCCCTGTAAAGGTCGTTCACAGCACCACACTTACAAATTGCACAGTTCTCAGCCACTGAACTCTGGAACGTATTTTATATAAAAGCTCATTTAACAACTGCAAACAAGTACACACTTAACAACTGAAAATCACTAAACAAACACGATCTCTGTGAAGCTATTTTGTCTACTCACATAAGAAGAGTGGCCACGAAATTCTGGGGAGATGTAGTGTGCCTGTAAACTGAAAAGCGAGCAGTGCCCGTGGTAGGGGATGTTGGCTTTCCCGGAATAACGCTTCATCTACCGCACAGGATGAATGAGAATCAATTTCCACTCTACCATCATAGATACAGTGTGAAGAAATTTGCGTAGATACTGTTCATATACGTTAGTTACGGACGTATTATTAATAATTAAAGTTCATTGCATTGCCGCAATGCCCAGGTCAGTTAGAAGTAATTTTTTCCGTTCTCTTTCTTTCCCATCCCGTTACCTTTCCATTCCTTTCTCCTCAACTATTCAATCATATCTGTATCCCATGTAGTGTTAACACATGTAGTGGAAAATAACAAAATAAACCACCACCAGCGGGCATGTCTGAAGACTACTTTAGCAGCAACTTATCAGGGCGTTACAACTTTGTGAAACACTCTGAAGCTGTGTATTGTCACGTTGCAGTGTGGATAGAGGAAGGAATCACCTACTCGATCTTCAGATCCCAAATTTATGGAGGAGGGAGTTATATAACACAAACCGGAGAACTATCTTCCCTCGTGCTTCTACCTTCCGCTCCACCACCTGCAACGTGTTACACCCCCATAACAGAATTTACCGTACTACGACATTAATTTTACGTAACAAAAAAAACTATACACATGTGAGATGTCTGTTCTGTCGGATGTGTTAGACAGAACAGACACCTCATATATATATATATATATATATATATATATATATATATATATATATATATATAACTGCCTTGATAACTTCAGTCTGTGCCTTTGTGGAATATAAATATAGCATTCACTGAGAACAAATATATGAATAGACAATGGAAGAGTAGCGCGTGATAAGTTCTAAACCTGGGTATCCCGGAAAGCGTGTCCGGATGGTGGGATGGTGGTGAAAGCAATCGCTTGCGGTAAGTGAGAGTTCCTGCTTCGATTCCCAGTCAAGGAGTTGAGCTGAAGCTGTAGTCGAAAACCCGTTGTCTCGTTTGATCTTTGCAAATCATCTTTTTGACAGCTCCTTGGTTTCTAACGGAAACCTGCAATTATTGAAAATCAATTTGCTTTCTTGCATTTGTCTAACAATTAAAATACAGTCACTTGCACTTTATAAACTTTAAATATATGTGTCGTATTTTCAGTTGTACTAATATACTTAATTGTCATATGAAATACTTGTTGTGTTATCGTTTTGGTTCGTCGTGCGTTATTCTTCTTTTGTTGCGGAAACCTTCGAGAAACATTAAATATTTTACTAACAGAACACTTAATTCAGACACAAACAGCACACTGGCTTATCGTAAGGTTTCCTCTAAGTAAAACATGCCGGCCGAGTTACCGCTGGTTGCTGTAAGGAGCGCTGTAACCAGTGTGTCAGACACATTATGAAATTTTAACTCGTTGACGTCTCAGAACAATAACTACTTTGTAAAAATGAAGAGCCACTGAAAATATTATCAAAATGAAATGTGAATAACGCACTTTAGAAATGAAAAGCTGAAAGATCATTCGACTCTCTCGTAAGTTATTATTATATTTGAATTACTTGTAATAATCAAATTCTTAAAAAAAATTTGTTCCATAGTGGACCGATTTTTGAGCCTGCGAGAGTCTGTATAAGATACTAACGAAGATACAGGATTCCTGTAACATTCAGCTTTAATATTAACTAACCGCAACGTATTTCGAAATACGCTCCGCAATCCTCATGTGGTAGCTGCTCAGAGCAAAAATAAAGCTGGCGTAAGCTATTTCAAGTTATTTGTTATGGTAATTTACAGAGGGTATGACAAAGCCGCTACACCCAAAGTAAAGAAAGATTGGCGAACATGATTTCGATTCGCTTCAGACTGGCGCTACATGAAATTTTTTCTTGTTGCTGCGATCGCTACTAGTGCTGCACCCAGGAGGATGCCATTAGAACTACTACCGTCAGAGTGAGAGAATGTCGCAAACGGCTTTACCTCGCCAAAAACATAGCATTCGTCAAAATGTGGTTACAAAGTTGTTTACACGTATGTTTCATTTGTGACCAAGAAACATAAACTATATGATTCTGTGTTCAAACATTTTCCTGCACAGTACTGTGATTTCATACAGGATGGTAATTATTGAACTATATGAAATAAAATCGTCTTAAGTTCTGAACGGTTTGCGTTACAATGTTCAAACTGCACGGTTGGCCAGGGGGAATGATGTGAATTAGTATGCGCATGCATGGTTTGGCTTAGCGACGAAGGCCGCTCTCATTTGGATGGGTTAGTCAATAAGCAAAAGTGGGACATTTCTGTGACTGAGAATCCGCATTTCACAATCGAGAAGTCTCGTCACCTTCAACGGTTGACTGTGTGGTGTGCAATGTCCAGTCACGAAATAATCCGTGCGATGTTCCTTAATGGCACAGTGACTACCGAAAGGTACGTCAAGGCTTTGGAAGATGATTTCATCATCGGTATCCGAAGTGATCCTGATTTCGATAAGATACGGTTCATGCAAGAAGGAGCTCAACTCTGTCGAAGCAGGGGAGTGTTTGATGTCCTGGAGGAGCACTTTGAGGACCACATTCTGGTTCCGGGGTACACAAAGGCAATTGGCATAGGCCTCGATTGGCCGCTATATTCTCCGGATCTGAACGCATAAGAGTCCTTTTTGTGGTGATATATTAAAGGCAAGGTGCACAGCAATAACCCGAAAACAATTACTGACCTGAAAGCAGCCGTTTAGCAGGTCATCGATAGGATTGATGTTCCGATGCTCATCCGCGTCATCCAGAATTTAGCTATTCGTCTGCGCCACATTACCGCCAGTGATGGCAGGCATATCGAACATCTCATTAAATAATATTTCTAGTGAAGTTTATATCTGAATAAATTATTTGCATGCCGTACTTTGTATCTAACGTACGTGGTTTTTTTCATATACAGTCCTGCAAATGGAAAAAAGAACACATTGACACCGGTGTGTCAGACCCACCATACTTGCTCCGGACACTGCGAGAGGGCTGTACAAGCAATGATCACACGCACGGCACAGCGGACACACCAGGAACCGCGGTGTTGGCCGTCGAATGGCGCTAGCTGCGCAGCATTTGTGCACCGCCGCCGTCAGTGTCAGCCAGTTTGCCGTGGCATACGGAGCTCCATCGCAGTCTTTAACACTAGTAGCATGCCGCGACACCGTGGACGTGAACCGTATGTGCAGTTGCGGACTTTGAGCGAGGGCGTATAATGGGCATGCGGGAGGCCGGGTGGACGTACCGCCGAATTGCTCAACACGTGGGGCGTGAGGTCTCCACAGTACATCGATGTTGTCGCCAGTGGTCGGCGGAACGTGCACGTGCCCGTCGACCTGGGACCGGACCGCAGCGACGCACGGATGCACGCCAAGACCGTAGGATCCTACGTAGTGCCGTAGGGGACCGCACCGCCACTTCCCAGCAAATTAGGGACACTGTTGCTCCTGGGGTATCGGCGAGGACCATTCGCAACCGTCTCCATGAAGCTGGGCTACGGTCCCGCACACCGTTAGGCCGTCTTCCGCTCACGCCCCAACATCGTGCAGCCCGCCTCCAGTGGTGTCGCGACAGGCGTGAATGGAGGGACGAATGGAGACGTGTCGTCTTCAGCGATGAAAGTCGCTTCTGCCTTGGTGCCAATGATGGTCGTATGCGTGTTTGGCGCCGTGCAGGTGAGCGCCACAATCAGGACTGCATACGACCGAGCACACAGGGCCAACACCCGGCATCATGGTGTGGGGAGCGATCTCCTACACTGGCCGTACACCACTGGTGATCGTCGAGGGGACACTGAATAGTGCACGGTACATCCAAACCGTCATCGAACCCATCGTTCTACCATTCCTAGACCGGCAAGGGAACTTGCTGTTCCAACAGGACAATGCACGTCCGCATGTATCCCGTGCCACCCAACGTGCTCTAGAAGGTGTAAGTCAACTACCCTGGCCAGCAAGATCTCCGGATCTGTCCCCCATTGAGCATGTTTGGGACTGGATGAAGCGTCGTCTCACGCGGTCTGCACGTCCAGCACGAACGCTGGTCCAACTGAGGCGCCAGGTGGAAATGGCATGGAAAGCCGTTCCACAGGACTACATCCAGAATCTCTACGATCGTCTCCATGGGAGAATAGCAGCCTGCATTGCTGCGAGAGGTGGATATACACTGTAGTAGTGCCGACATTGTGCATGCTCTGTTGCCTGTGTCTATGTGCCTGTGGTTCTGTCAGTGTGATCATGTGATGTATCTGACCCCAGGAATGTGTCAATACAGTTTCCCCTTCCTGGGACAATGCATTCACGGTGTTCTTATTTCAATTTCCAGGAGTGTAGTTCAGTAATTGTCACCGTGTGTCTCCTATGATGCGCCTAAGCCGAACATTATTTGACGATAGATTGTCCCTACAGGAACCACAATACCGCTGTGCAAAATGAGACCAAGTATATCCAGAGGGCAGCATCGTGCCCGCTGCAGCGCAGTTCACTGTTGACCTTTGCCGCCGGCAGTGGACGCTGCACGCGATCCGTGCGCCGCCAGTGTTGTGTGTGGGGGTGGGAGACGCCGCGACAAATGACGGCAAATGCGCTAACGTACGGCGCAGCGGCGGGGTAGTCTCACTTCTGGCGGAGACATGTCTTAGCCACAGCCTGGGGGATGTTTCCAGAATGAGATATTCACTCTGCAGTGGAGTGTGCGCTGATATGAAACTTCATGGCAGATTAAAACTGTATGCCAGACCGAGACTCGAACTCGGGACCTTTGCCTTTCGCGGGCAAGTGCTCTACCATCTGAGCTACCGAAGCACGCCTCTGCAAGGTTCGCAGAAGAGCTTCTGTAAAGTTTGGAAGGTAGGAGACGAGATACTGGCAGAAGTAAAGCTGTGAGGACCGGGCGTGAGTCGTGCTTCGGTCGCTCAGATGGTAGAGCACTTGCCCGCGAAAGACAAAGGTCTCGAGTTCGAGTCTCGGTCGGGCTCACAGTTTTAATCTGCCAGGAAGTTTCATATTCGACAATGTTTCAGTTTCAAGTTTGAACTCTGTTAACAAATGATGGAAACCATTATTTTACCTGCAAACAATTACAAATTAACATCTTGTGAATCGAAAGTACCCAATATATTTTAACGAGTGAGTTTGGGAGTGTCAACGTATGTGACATAAATGGCCGTACCTTTTGATTGCACTGACTTAGAAGCTCAGTACCTTTTATACCACCAAAGGACTATCGATCCCAGTTTGTGAAATAAATTTAAACTTGATACGTTTCTGAGGAAAAGGTGTCGTAACAGTCGGAGGGACAGATAGAAGTCGGATGACAAACGACAAAAAATTTTGTTTTCGTGGGATATAATAACTAATTAACAATTTTGGAATTTTCTCTTCATTTGTACTCTAAAATCTTTGTTCTTGGCAAATTTCGTGATTCTATACCAACAAGAAATACCCTATAAGTTTAGATGACTGAATTTGCCAATACCAAAATATTTACATTGACTTGGAAGCTTACATTTATTACACTGCTAAAGGACTACAGACTTTAGTGTACGACACAGATTTCAACTTGATCCGATTACCGTTCCTGAGAAAAAGGTGGCTTATCAGATGGACCGACAGACAGACACACAGACAACAATCGACAAAAATTTTTTGGTGTGATCTATTTACAAACTTACCATTGTCGGATTTTTCCTTTGATTGTAATGTGAAACTTTACTTCTCGCCACATTTCGTGATTCTACATCAAGAGGATTTACCCTATAGGTTTTGATGAGTATCAAAATATGTGACGTAAACATCCGTAACATTTTACTGCACCGACTTACTTTACCGCAAGGGGCCATAGACCTCAGTATGTGACATAAATTTTAAACTGATGCATTTTCCCATTCCTCAGATGAAAGCGGGCTTAACAGACGAACGGCAGACTGACGGTCTGATAAAAAAACGCCAAAATACTCTTTTTCGCGTGATATAAGAACAATGTCCCAGTGTCTTTTGCTTTGACTGTAGTGTGAAGCTTTGCTTCTTACCAAATTTCATGATTCTAAGTTAACGGCAAGTAGCCTGTAGGGTTTGATGAGTGAGTTGGCCATTATCAAAATACATGACAAAAATGAGGCTATCTTTCGACAGAATTGCCTGAGAAGCTTCTCTCTTTTTTTAAATAGCCGAGCTACCGTAGACCTTAATATGTGACACACATAATGACATGATACGTCCACCCGTTCTCGAGAAAAAAAGAGTTCTGCATAGTCAGGCAGACAGATGGAAGTACAACAGAGTTATACTGTGTATTCTGTTTTTACAGAGTGATATACGGAATACTAAAAACGACGCTCCACGAAGGAGTTATCCGAAAGGGGCGGAAATCAGCAGATGTGATGCACGTTTAAAGACAAGTAGATGACTGCAACTTCAGGTAACGCGGACAATTTATTCAAGAGTGCGAGTTTCAGAAAGTAAGTAAGTGGATAACGCGCTGGTCCACCTCTCACCCTTACCAAAGCAGTTACTCGGCTCGACACTGACCGTTAGAGTTGTTGCATGTCCTCCTGAAAGGTACCGTGCTAAATTCTGTCCAACTGGCGCGATAGGTCGCCGCAGCCACAGGCAGATTGGAGGGCCCTCACCATAAAGCTCCAAACGTTCTCAATTTGGGATGGATCTGACGATCTTGCTATCTAGGGTAGGGTCTGGGAAGGGCGAAAACAATCAACAGAAACTCTCGCGTGTGCAGACAGGAACTAGCTTCCTGAAACGTACTTCCAGGATGGCTTGCCATGAATGGCAACAAAATGAGGCGTAGAATGTCGACGGCGTACCGATGTACTGTAAAGGTACCGCGGATGACCACCAAAATGCTCTTGGTATAAAAGAAATGGTACCACAGTTGTGGGGCCACATGGCAAGTGATAGTGAGGCTGGTAACCCAACACTGTCCAGGACGGCTCCCGACACGTCACCGAAACTCATTTCAAAGTCAGACTCATCAGTGAGCACAGTTCTACTGCAGTCATTGTGATTCCAGGGCGACGACGTGTCTCAAGATACTGCAGAAAGCAGTAGGATACCAACTTGTCTGATGTCCGCCATCTGGACTGACAACAAGGAGTAAAGGTCTAGACTGCCATTTCTTTACATGGCAGGACCCATTTTGTTGTAATACAAGGTACCCTTACATCACAGCGGCCCATCTGCGATATTCCACCCCTCGTTTGATGCTTTTCATGACAAGCCATCCTGGTCATATATTTCAGTAAGATAATTCCCGTCCGCAGACGGCGAGAGTTTCTATGGCTTGTCTTCGTGCATGCCTAACCCTACTTTGGCCAGCAAGGTCGCCGGATCTCTCCACAGCTGAGATCGTTATCAGGTTTATGGGCCGGGCTCTGCAACCATTTCCGGATTTTCACCATCTAAAGTGCCAGCTGGACAGAAGCTGGAACGATATCCCTCTGTAGGACGTCCAATAGCTGTATCAGTCAATGTTGTTGTTGTTGTGATCTTCAGTCCTGAGACTGGTTTGATGCAGCTCTCCATGCTACTCTACCTTGTGCAAGCTTCTTCATCTCCCAGTATCTACTGCAACCTACATCCTTCTGAATCTGCTTAGTGTATTCATCTCTTTGTCTCCCTCTACGATTTTTACCCTCCACACTGCCCTCCAATGCTAAATTTGTGATCCCTTGATGCCTCAAAACATGTCCTACCAACCGATCCCTTCTTCTAGTCAAGTTGTGCCACAAACTTCTCTTCTCCCCAATCCTATTCAATACTTCCTCATAAGTTACGTGATCTACCCACCTTATCTTCAGCATTCTTCTGTAGCACCACATTTCGAAAGCTTCTATTCTCTTCTTGTCCAAACTAGTTATCGTCCATGTTTCACTTCCATACATGGCTACACTCCATACAAATACTTTCAGAAACGACTTCCTGACACTTAAATCTATACTCGATGTTAACAAATTCCTCTTCTTGAGAAACGCTTTCCTTGCCATTGCCAGTCTACATTTTATATCGTCTCTACTTCGACCATCATCGGTTATTTTACTCCCTAAATAGCAAAACTCCTTTACTACTTTAAGTGTCTCATTTCCTAATCTAATTCCCTCAGCATCACCCGACTTAATTTGACTACATTCCATTATCCTCGTTTTGCTTTTGTTGATGTTCATCTTATATCCTCCTTTCAAGACACTGTCCATTCCGTTCAACTGCTCTTCCAAGTCCTTTGCTGTCTCTGACAGAATTACAATGTCATCGGCGAACCTCAAAGTTTTTACTTCTTCTCCATGTATTTTAATACCTACTCCGAATTTTCCTTTTGTTTCCTTTACTGCTTGCTCAATATACAGATAGAATAACATCGGGGAGAGGCTACAACCCTGTCTTACTCCCTTCCCAACCACTGCTTCCCTTTCATGCCCCTCGACTCTTATAACTGCCATCTGGTTTCTGTACAAACTGTAAATAGCCTTTCGCTCCCTGTATTTTACCCCTGCCACCTTCAGAATTTGAAAGAGAGTATTCCAGTTAACATTGTCAAAAGCTTTCTCTAAGCCTACAAATGCTAGAAACGTAGGTTTGCCCTTTCTTAATCTTTCTTCTAAGATAAGTCGTAAAGTCAGTATTGCCTCACGTGTTCCAACATTTCTACGGAATCCAAACTGATCTTCCCCGAGGTCGGCTTCTACCAGTTTTTCCATTCGTCTGTAAAGAATTCGCGTTAGTATTTTGCAGCTGTGACTTATTAAACTGATAGTTCGGTAATTTTCACATCTGTCAACACCTGCTTTCTTTGGGATTGGAATTATTATATTCTTCTTTTTTTTAAAAAAAAAGGGGCTTGTAGTCCGGGGTGATATGTTACAATACAGCATCACCGGTCTATTGCGGTCTAACTGTGTTGGTGAGGCAGTAAATTTCCACAGGGCAGTGACTGCGTCACTGCAGTTCACTTTGGAGGTGTGGCGGTGGAACTTGTAGTCCCGTACCACCCTCTGACGGTGATAGTACTACATGAGTCAGGCAGAAATTTTGCCTAACATGGGCAGGTGAAGGTGTGACGGTGGGACTTGTAGTCCCGTACCGTGGCGATGCGGCCAGTCTTGAAGTCTGAGGGTATTTCGCCTGTCTCATACATCGCGCTCATAGATGGTAGAGTTTTGTCATGACTGGCTCTCCCGAGGCCATCAGTAGTTCAAATGGAATGTTGTCTACTCCCGGGGCCTTGTTTCGACTCAGGTCTTTCAGTGCTCTGTCAAACTCCTCGCGCAGTATCTTATCTCCCATTTCGTCTTCATCTACATCCTCTTCCTTTCCATAATATTGTCCTCAAGTACATCGCCCTTGTATAGACCCTCTATATACTCCTTCCACCTTTCTGCCTTCCCTTCTTTTTGCTTAGAACTGGGTTGCCATCTGAGCTCTTGATATTCATAGAAGTGGTTCTCTTCTCTCCAAAGGTCTCTTTAATTTTCCTGTAGGCAGTATCTATCTTACCCCTAGTGAGACAAGCCTCTACATCCTTACATTTGTCCTCTAGCCATCCCTGCTTAGCCATTTTGCACTTCCTGTCGATATCATTTTTGAGACGTTTGTATTCCTTTTTGCCTGCTTCATTTACTGAATTTTTATATTTTCTCCTTTCATCAATTAAATTCAATATGTCTTCTGTTACCCAAGGATTTCTATTAGCCCTCGTCTTTTTACCTACTTGATCCTCTGCTGCCTTCACTACTTCATCCCTCAGAGCTACCCATTCTTCTTCTACTGTATTTCTTTGCTCCAATCCTGTCAATTGTTCCCTTATGCTCTCCCTGAAACTCTCTACAACCTCTGGATCTTTCAGTTTATCCAGGTCCCATCTCCTTAAATTCCCACCTTTTTGCAGTTTCTTCAGTTTCAATCTGCAGTTCATAGCCAATAGATTGTGGTCAGAATCCACATCTGCCCCTGGAAATGTCCTACAATTTATAACCTGGTTCCTGAATCTCTGTCTTACCATTATATAATCTATCTGATACCTATTAGTATCTCCAGGATTCTTCCAGGTATACAACCTTCTTTTATGATTCTTGAACCAAGTATTAGCTATGATTAAGGTATGCTCTACGCAAAATTCTACCAGGCGGCTTCCTCTTTCATTTCTTAGCCCCAATTCATATTCACCTACTGTGTTTCCTTCTCTCCCTTTTCCTACTGACGAATTCCAGTCACCCATGACTATTAAATTTTCGTCTCCCTTCACTACCTGAATAATTTCTTTTATCTCGTCATACATTTCATCTATTTCTTCATCATCTGCAGAGATAGTTGGCATATAAACTTGTACTACTGTAGTTTGCATGGGTTTTGTGTCTATCTTGGCCACAATAATGCGTTCACTATGCTGTTTGTAGTAGCTAACCCGCACTCCTATCTTTTTATTCATTATTAAACCCACTCTTGCCTTACCCCTATTTGATTTTGTATTTATAACCCTGTAATGACCTGACCAAAAGTCTTGTTCCTCCTGCCACCGAACTTCACTAATTCCCACTATATCTAACTTTAACCTATCCATTTCCCTTTTTAAATTTTCTAACCTACCTGCCCGATTAAGGGATCTGACATTCCACGCTCCGATCCGTAGAACGTCAGTTTGCTTTCTCCTGATAACGAGGTCCTCTTGAGTAGTCCCCGCCCGGAGATCCGAATGGGGGACTATTTTACCTCCGGAAAATTTTACCCAAGAGGACGCCATCATCATTTAATCATACAGTAAAGCTGCATGTCTTCGGGAAAAATTACGGCTGTAGTTTCCCCTTGCTTTCAGCCATTCGCAGTACCAGCACAGCAAGGCCGTTTTGGTTAATGTTACAAGGCCAGATCAGTCAATCATCCAGACTGTTGCCCCTGCAACTACTGAAAAGGCTGCTGCCCCTCTTCAGGAACCACATGTTTGTCTGGCCTCTCAACAGATACCCCTCCGTTGTGGTTGCACCTACGGTACGGCCATCTGTATCGCTGAGGCACGCAAGCCTCCCCACCAACGGCAAGGTCCATGGTTCATGGGAGGTATCAGTCAATATCAAGCCGAATAATTGCATGCGGACGACCGGTGGATCAACGTATTAATGCCTTTCTTCGTTTGTGAGTCTCTTTCTCCTGAATAATTCATCCACATTTTTTGAATTTTCTCACCTACACTAATCTGTCTGTCACAAGTTTGTGATCACCTGCTTCGTAGCAGTTTGGTAACCTTTGCAATACTGTATATCAGAGAGTCTCGTAGATTAGACAAGTTTTTGACTGATTTCTCGAACCACCAGACGTCTACGTGCATGTGGCGCAATTCTCATAAAATTCAGGACGTGGGTTTGTTGATGTGGTACTGGACCCCAAGAGTGTCCCAAATGTTTCTCTCAGGCTACAGTGCAGGCGAGTTTGTTAGTCAATACTTCACAGTGATTTCACTGGCACACTCCTCAAACGACTTTAGCACATTTTTGGGCCTGTGAGATGGACAGTTATCCTGCTGAAAGATACAATCGCTGTAGGGGGAGACACAATTCTTAAAGTGATGCAGCTGGTCCGCAACAATATTCATGTAGTCCACTGCTGTCAATATGGCACCAACAGAGCCTTTGGTGAACTTCACCCAGCTCTCTGCACAGTGCACACACCTACATGGGAGAGAACACGTTTAAATTTCCTGCCAGCACGCCACTAGGTGAGTGAGCACTTCCATCGCTTGTCGTCTCTACTGGGACGGGGAGGGGAATGGCTTACCACATGTACAAATCAGCAGAGGACGCTTGTTGAGAGGCGTGTCTCTATAAGCAACCGAATTCGGAACTTCTGCCCAAGTCTCAGTGAATCTACACTCTTATCAGCAGCACTACAGAAGAGTGTATTGAGACGCTACTAACAAGGGAAACTACCCATAGCATCGCACCCCCCCGCCCCCTCCCAGCAGATTAAGTGGTAAAGTGGTATGAGATGGCTCAGTGGAAAGCCAGTCAAAAACTGAACACAGATCGAACATGAAAACAGGAGGAAGGTGTACTGAACTGTGAATAAAAGCAAAATAGAAACATAAAATATGTGTTGATCCACTGGACCAGGCAGCCAGTGATCGAAGTCACTTCTGCAGAGCTGTGCAAAGTTTTGTCGCGTTTACTTGAGGAATACAATATCTCACAGGCTACCAATCCCATTAGAGGGTTCCTGTATTGTTGTTTCATAAGCGGTCTGATTTTTTTTTTCTGTAAGACATTGAAGCAATGTGTGATTACAGCTTTGTACACCCCTACACATTTTGTTATTCTACCATGAATTTGATTTCTGTGTCAGGTGCTAAACTAACTTTAACATGTTGTGATCTACTAGCTCTCACAGAAAGCTGTGCATCACACGATCTAAGGTGAACTGCTCCCACCACACATAGGATGGTGGAAATAAAAGACAGAGGTGGTGTCTGATATTGACAAAAATGTGGAAGACATCGGAACATAACTGGAAGAGTTTGCAGCATTATGGAGCAGTTCCAAATTGCTGCACAAAGGTGATGATCTCATCTTCCACAGTGATGGGGTAGCAATGTCCTAGTATTTCATTTTCGAAGAGACCAGGAGCACTGAATCCTCATATTGGTGGTACATATTGCTCCCTTGTATATGATCATTGTTTTAGCGTCCTGACCTCTAAATCTTTGGATACGCATCTTTCATTTTTATGGTTTACAATGCATAACTGCATGTGTAACAATGGGGTATTGTGCAGAAGCACAGAAAGTATACACCATCAGTTGTCAATCCTGCTAGTGCAAGACTGGAATTATTTTCATACACAGAGGTGAACAATTTGCTCATATTTTCGTCTGTTTTACGTACTTTCGGTCAATTTTCGCAATTTTATCAGATTTTTCGTAATTTCAATGCGTTTTACCCTACTACTCATGTTCCAGACACCATCCTTGACGACGTGTCACGTCAACAAAATGTCTCATCAAGTCGATCTCGTGATGTTATCAGCCAATGACATAGCAACATGGTTCCCAATTTCTGTATCAATGCTAAACCACCCCCTCTATTACTTTGTGAGCCCTACATACTTGTGGGGGCATATCATGAGCCCTATTACACTACCTCTATCACGTGACACAAGTACTTCATTTATTCATTTCGGTTTAGCTTACTGATGTTTCTTAAGTCCTTCATATATATTCTGTAGCTACAATAGATAGTTCTTTCTTTTAACTGGTATTGTGTATCACTTTCAATGTCAAACCTCTTGAAGTAGCCTTGTCAAGTACTAATTTTATTTTTCTGGATTCGTTTATTAATATAAACCGTTATGTAGGCATACTTTTCCAGTTTTGTGTTAAAGTTGTTTCCTATTTGCTTCCTTCATATTTATGTATTGTTAAGCGTTAACTTTTTACATTGTAATACCACCACACTTCCAAACATCTCATTTAATCAGAATGAGATTTTCACTCTGCAGCGGAGTGTGCGCTGATATGAAACTTCCTGGCAGATTAAAACTGTGTGCCCGACCGAGACTCGAACTCGGGACCTTTGCCTTTCGTGGGCAAGTGCTCTACCAACTGAGCTACCGAAACACGACTCACGGCCGGTACTCACAGCTTTACTTCCGCCAGTACCTCGTCTCCTACCTTCCAAACTTTACAGAAGCTCTCCTGCGAACCTTGCAGAACTAGCACTCCTGAAAGAAAGGATATTGCAGAGACATGGCTTAGCCACAGCCTGGGGGATGTTTCCAGAATGAGATTTTCACTCTGCAGCGGAGTGTGCGCTGATATGAAACTTCCTGGCAGATTAAAACTGTGTGCCCGACCGAGACTCTCGCAGGACAGCTTCTGTAAAGTTTGGAAGATAGGAGACGAGGTACTGGCGGAAGTAAAGCTGTGAGTACCGGCCGTGAGTCGTGCTTCAGTAGCTCAGTTGGTAGAGCACTTGCCCGCGAAAGGCAAAGGTCCCGAGTTCGAGTCTCGGTCGGGCACACAGTTTTAATCTGCCAGGAAGTTTCATCTCATTTAATGTGCGTTTGTGATTCAGTCAAGATATGTAACTTCTTTTTCATTGCCGTTTTAAACAACAGTTAGTAAATGTCTGATGATGGCCTGTAATCCGAAACCAAATTAACACAATAAATATTTAATACTGTAGAACAGAAACAAACTAGCGCTTTTTGTTCATTATAAATCTTTTTGTTCATTATAAATCGCTGTCAATTTTTTATGAACATATTCTTTAAATAATTGTCATAGTTAGGTTTGTGTTATACAAAATGCAAGTTTAATTTGTAGCAGTAATAAATAAATGTACTTGTCAAGTGCAATTTCATAGGATTAGTCGACATACAAACACCACCGGAAAACATTAAGTCGTACAGTATGACCGAAGTGTTCATAAAAACAGCTAGGCAGAAAAGTATAGCAAACAATGTGTAAGAGAATCTAGAGGTATCAATAAGAACAGAAGATCTTGAGGGAAGTTCTCGGATTATAAAAGGTTATAAGGCACAGACGCAGTCTTTTCTCCTTCACTGATGAAGCTGTACATCGAGGGACCACTGAGGGAACTAAAAGAAATATTCGGCAGTGGGTGTAAAATTCCAGGTGAATGAATACAACGAAATGATTTGATGATTATATTGAGAGAATGAAACTGAGAAGGAATTAGGGAACTTGGTGACTGAGAGGGTAGAGAACACATGTGTTTAAAATGATTCAAGGAAAGACGAAATTAAGTAATATTTGCAAAACTCAAATTAGTAAACAGTTTATCATGTAAAATTGATGTGCATCCATTAGACGAAGTGAAGGAATTCTGGTGCCATGGAAGCAAAGTGAGACGCAATGGGCATATAAATAGAAATAAAACCATGACAGCAAAAATAACTTGATTTATATAAAATCCCATTTCGTAAGGACAGTTGTCGTAAAAATGCAGACATCTCTTGATGTTATGAATTACAAATGAACTAAGCAGGTACTCTTTAAGTATTAACTGATATTAAAATGTGCACTTGTCAATCTATAGCGAAATGTATTTGTACGTACTTGATAACAAAACTGATTAATTGCCTAACAGCACTCCTCCTACCACTCTGTGTTATACAAAATGTACTGAAAGTGTCACAACGTATTCCTCTTACTGAGATATAGAGATAAATTTCCTGAAAAGTGGATGTCTGTAGTCCCGTCCATAGCAATGCATTGTGATCCTTCAGTATGTTTGTCTATGATGCTGAGTACTAAAATAAGTGCTGTTAAATTTCGGCCACAAGATAGGTCACTCACATTTAAAGGTTGTCGATTCAACTGAATACTTAGGTATTGTAATTACCAAAAACATAAATTGGATTCATGACACGGAAAGACTTGTGAGAAATAGGAACCGAGTTTAATTGGTAGAGCATTCCCTCCTCCGAAAGCGAAAATATTTCGTTGACTCCCACATACGCAGCGAGAAAAGAGAGAATGTGAGATCATAAAAGATTAATTGTCAAGGGAAGTTTTAGATGTTGCTGTTTTCCTTATGCTACTCGAGAACAGTAGAGTAATATCCTGAAAATCGTTCCGTGAAACCCGTGCCGGTTATTTATGTCTGAACTGCACAATATAACAAACTTTCAGAGATGACGCAGAAGGGTAAATATATCAGTTTGTCTGAAGTGACCCGTTCAGGAACGGCCTAGACGAAAGTTACAAGCAGATATAGCTCTGATACCTCTAACATTGGACCTCCTCTACTGCAAGCTCATTGCTTACAATATTTTAGGAGGAGCTAGCGTGGACCAAAACAAGAAAAAGGCTCCAAAGTGGATACTTTAGGTGCAATGAGCACTAGTTCATTTTTGCTCCTGTGCTACTGTGAAACACATCTCTTCTATACTGAACAAGTGTTCATAGCTTTTAAGATATGCATTCTACAGCCAATGTTTGACAGCCATTTTTCCTTGTTTTGTTGGCGTACTGCCACCTTTCAATGTTGCCTACCCTAAAATATTAGCAACAACATTACCGGTACACACATTCCGCTGTTGGAGGTACCAGAAAGATTTTCTCTTATAGCTTTCGACTCGTTCGTTTATGGACCAGGGTCCCATGGCCCAGATTGATAGATCTATCCTTCTCCATCATCACTGAACGTCTGTGAAATCCTCACGGAATTGTCCTGTAGGTGTAGATCAGAAATGGACATCCAGGTAGTATAGAGATCAGAAATGAGACTTTATAGGTGAGCTATGATATAACTGCAGAGACGAAATTTGGTTAATTAAATCATATGCGAGAGTTTTCGTTATATTTATTACAAAAGTTAAACAATACTCCTGGTGACATAACGAAGAAGAGGCTTTCACTTAGATATCCAGAAACGTAATCACTTTTTTTCATTGATCTGCCAGACTGCGGATCGTAATCTGACCATAATTCTCGGTATCATCTCTCACACTGAAAATGTTGCACGTATTCAGATAACTACTGATGTCTATCTGCCTGTACTGGTCAAATCAAAATTATTTAGAAAATTCGCACTTTCCGTGTCTGCTTAATTCGGTATTAAAATTGATTACAGCTGGGCTCCGCGTTAAACACGGTGCGTTACAGGCGACTAATGGGACTTTGCGAAGGCCATTACTGCAACGCCAGAGAGTGATAATTATTTAACAGTCGAATAATCGCTAAATGTAATCAGATTTGGCGCAGTAATCGACAGATTAATCAGGTTACGCAGTGTGTGTGTGCGGAGGAACCGTTTCGTATGACATGTTACAGCACAGCGCCCATTGGCACCACGCACTAGTACGGATCTTCCACTGAGGCAGACAACGTTCCTTAGACTTAACGCACAACAACACTCAAAAGACAATTTCCGCAGGATTTATTTGTTTATCCAGGTATCGCGTGGTGTTTTAAGCACGATAATAAGTAAAGTACGAACAACGACACGTGAAATTTACGAACAGATATTTAAATCCGTAATATAACCAATTGCATCGTTCTTTGTCATCAGAAAATCGTCAAAAATTCCACTGAATGCCCATTGGGACATTCTGTAACAATATGACCGACGGTTTGCCGGATTACTCCTCAATCGCATTTTGGAGAATGGGTCATGATTGATCCCTACATAGTCTATGGATCTTCTGGGTAAATCACATTAAAGCATATTCTCACAGGACTGATGTATACATGTATCCAATCACGCACAGCGCCAGTCATACATTTCAGTATTAATTTCCATATAAAGCGACACTGACAGAATACTGGGATCGCAGAAATGAGCAATAGCTTATAAACGACCATATTTTAACCTCTGAAACAAGCATAATCCCGTTAAAATCGTCTTTCAAAATTTTTTTCTGCCTCTTTTGTACAAAAAACAATTAACCAGCTTTGGTACTTTTGCATTATATTTAATTAACAAGGGATAAAACGACGGTGGTAAAATTTTTGTAATTTTTATCTGAAACATATATAGCTTCGTGATGAAAATAACGTATAATTTTTAACCAGTTTCTTGGTCTGACCGTTTTCTGCAGAAAATACTCGTTTTGTAAGTTGAACGCCTTTATCTTGCTCCGATACAAGTATATAGTTAACACGCATATTGCTCCTTTTATATTAAAGACATATTAAGTACATTTTACGAAATAATAACCGATTTTGTTATTACATACGTTGATAATATATTTGAAAATCTTAATGCATTAATTTTAATATGAATAAAATTTTACTTACAGTTATTTTTTGTCAGTCCTGACAATTTCTTCATTTATTCTCTCGTAGTCATGTGTTTATTTTCTAAAACGATATTTAATTCACAGTTGGAAAGAATGAGTTGACATGCTTTCTTGCTCTGCACAGTCATATATGTGATCTAGAAACATTTTCGCTACTTGTGTAAAAGCACTAACTAATAATTTTAACTTAATACGAAGTAACTTACTACAACACATCCATTAAAATGTGAGTAATTTATTTTCAAGGTAGCACTTGTGCCTTTCATTAGAAAAATGGTCCGAAATTAAGATTAAGTTACAGTTACGCTTAAAAATGTTTATATGAATTTGAAGGTATTATTTGCTAAAGTTATTGTTATCTGTATTTATGATCATAAATAAAATTATAGCTCTGGAAGAAAGTAGGGTGGTCGAGGGGGGAGAGGGGGTTGGGGGCGAGAAGTGCGTACCATTCTACGTAACTCTTCCAGTTTTAACTGAACATCTATCACAACTTCATTTCCCGAAGTAAAAATTACATGTTTGTTATCCCTTATGGATAAATTAACACAATATCGATGCACTTCGAAGACTCTTCCTTTAGAAACAGACAGTCCATGCCGATCCCTTTTCATCACAACTTCTGTGTCGTGTTGTCTTTGTTTTTGGTGTCTTTTATCCGCAGTTGCACATATACAAGTTGTATAGATTAATTGCCGACTTCACTAACTGTAATAAAAATCTTATTAAGAGCAGGCGCCTTTCGTTTTGTGTTAGGGCATCTTCAGTGGTCAGTGTAAGAGCATGGTCTATTTTTCTCTTACAAATTTGTTTGTTATCCTCTGTGTCTCGTTTTCCTTTTTTGGAAACTATGTACAGCTGCGTTTGTAATCCATTAGCTACAGTAGTACCACTTCCCGTTAGAGACGTCTGTACTTCGGTGCAGCTATCCGATATTTCTTTGTATTGTCGATGCTGCATCAGCTTGGCAGAGCCATTTTCTTTCTTAATGTTTACACCCACAAACACACACACACACACACACACACACACACACACCACACACACACACACACACACACATACGAGAGGGCGCGTGCGTGCGTGCGGGTGTACGCGGGTGTGCTCGTGACCAGCTTTTACTTTATATATACATGAAGATGGTATCTGTTTTTCGGACATGTCCGAAAGAACAGATACCATCTCCATATATATATAATTAAGGCTCACCGGCCATTTGACCATATTCTTCTGTGCGGATGCACAAACAGTGCACGAACTCTTACGGGAATCGGCAGTAAAGCCGCGAGTAAGGGGTATAATGGCCAGGGGCACTATGAATATACTGCGGGACAATAAGTTGCTAATGTGGGTCTCACGGGAGGCGTTCCAGAGATAAGTCCCTGCAGTCGCGCGGTCTCTGCGGCCTCGGTGGCTCAGATGGATAGACCGTTGGCCATGTAGGCAGGAGATCCCGAGTTCGAGTCCCGACTGACCTATTTTCAACTGTCCCTGTTGACTTGTATCAACGCCTGTATGCAGCTAGGGGTATTCATGTCACTGTACCTTTTACTTTGTCTGGGACAATAAAAGCCCACAAAGATATTTCAAATTGTTGTGATCCAGATATTCGGACCAATGTTTTCGGCAGTTTTTTTGTGGTCAACAAGCGAACGCCGTCATCTCCAAGATATTGCCAACTGGAATCCCACTGACCCAATAACTGCTCGATAGGATCAGATTGGAAAAAAATACCGGAAGTTCTAAAATCATTGACTCGATATTCGTGGACTGAGAATGAAAAGCTCATAACAAGGAAGAAATGTTATTTTAGGAGATGTTCTAAAAATAAATTTAAGATATTTTCATTTCTCTGGATCCTACCAAGGTTTTTGGGAAGTTTCCCTTCAGGTGAAGGATACAAGAGGTAAACTCTTAAATATTCTAAGCTGAGAACCACCGTAATTTCGTTAGAAACACTTAAGATTTTATTTCTTTCTGTTTTTTCATTCGCTGGCTTTACAAATTCACGACCAAATTGTCACGTTCCACCTTAAACCAGGCCTCGGGCTAAGCTACAGTTCTGTCACCACCAAGTTAAACGAGTGGTGGAGTAACACAGTTTCCTTGTTCGTGCACATTTCACGGGTACGTCGAAGTGTGCTAGTTGGCGGTCTTCTTACAGACGATCCAACATCTCTTCTTCCAATCGTACTTTGCCAAGAAAGTTTTGGTGAGCGACTAGTCCAACTGACTGTAGCTAGTGCGATGCAGTTCCTTCCTACTTTTTGTCCTAGGTGGTAAATTTCTTCCCGTTAAGATTGCGATTATTCTTGCGAAACGTGAGCTCTCGAGCAGTACAACCCGCTGCACCAAACATTAAAGACGGTCTCGTAATAATAGATCGCAATTAGAATGAAACAAATCTGTACCAATTAATTATCATTTGGAGGAGATAATTACAAACTAAGTACGTTCAGTTGTCTTTCTCTCTAGATTGCTACGTGTTGTTAAACGAGAGTTCGTTATGTGGTGACTCAAACACGCTTCCTCGCCGTTTTCATCATTTACTGACACCAGATTACCTATTCACTACACAACTTCATAAAGAAAAGCAAAATCATAAAACAGACATCTTCAGACAATTAGCATTGTGACTTTAAAGTAGTACGTGAGTCACAGGCTGACTGGAATAGCACCTTTACAGGCCGAAAGTTAAACACAGAGTTCGCAAGGTCCATAAATTTTGTAAAATCACATCTACTGGGAGAATCTCTACGACACAGAAACTTCTACCAATTATCTTATCAAAAGTACAATAATATGTGAAACATTACCCATCAGCCAGATGCAACGAACAACTCTAGTTAAATCTTCTGTGACCCTATACTGTGAGAGCTTTCTGATTGAAGGAGATATCAATTAATTTAGGGTAGAATTACTTTATGTGATCTCCCGTTGTTTAAAAAAATAAAAGGTCAGTACATTAAATTACTAGTCTACGGCGTATGAACACAGTCGCCGCTCTAAGGCGAGTAGTAGGAAAAGCAGCTCTGCCATAGGAAGGAATGCATGAATACGCACATCACCCAACAGTGTGATACAGAGTTCGCAGCACAGGCGTAAACTTCTTAAAAAAAAAAAAAAAGAGTAAGGAATGACTTAATGCTTTGCAGAGTTCATGCACATAATGAAAGGCTTAAACAGACAATTTTCTAATAGTGAAAACAAAAGTTAAAACATTGAAAAGCTTCAACTGAAAATGTTAAACACGGCATTCCATTTTATGCAATATTAACACACGAGAATGCATAACCAGATATTATCACATCTAATATATTCCGAGCTGCAGCAACTGCTTTTCACAACAAAGCCTCCACACAACCATATACCAGAGAACACGTCTGACTGTACCAACACTCGACAAAGAAGTGCTGACTACGAGATAACAGTGTAAACATTGGTATCCAAAGAGTCACCTCTATACAGTCATATAGTAAATACGCTCTCTGCGACAAGTATTACCGACAAAATTGCCATCTCTCATAATATAGGAAACTTACAGCTTGATGATACGTCATTATTACTGCATGTTAAAATACGTGTTGGACTTGGCTATAGCAAATGAAAAAGCTTTTATTATCTACTAAATATGCCAAATGCTCTTGATAGCATGAAGAGTAACCAGGAATGACACATACTTAGGATTCCATGGCAAACAGTAGGCTCATTTTCCCTGGTTGGGGAACTGGGATAGATCAGGGGCACACAACTGGCCAAAGTGGACTCCTGTTAAACTTTATCTTGCATGTACACCTAAGATGTTCGGTTCAAAAAACACTCGGTTTTCCTTCCGTTTCCTGTAACTATACTTTTACACATTTGTGTACTGAATTAATAAGTAAAGTAATAGTTTAGATAATTTAATGTCTTACATTCAAACAGCATTATAGAGTAGTACAACAATACAATAACCGAATATTTATCATATGTGTGCTGATTTTTGCTAACAGTTTTTACATGTACATGTAAGATGTTTCTTCCAAGTGAATATTTTACGCTTAACACATTTCACTGAACTTCTGTCATCAGTTTTTTCCACATAGATGACATCTGCCTCTCTTCTTACTCCTAGAATCATTTTCTCCCGGTGTGAGGGGTGCAGGTTCAAACGATGCTCTTCTCTCTACAGCTTCTCTTGAAACTGTTCCTCCTGGAAGATGTCCTCGTCACTTCATATTCCCGTCAATTAGCTGCTTCCCAAAGTTTCTCGGAAAAGTGTTCTTTGCTGTAGGTTGTTTGCTGCCCACTGAAGGTAAGTTGCCTTGTATAGCACATACGGGTTTTATGCAGATATGTCGATGATAATTGAGGAAATCTGTCATCTGTTTATCTTCCTCCTCACTGTATAGTTAACCACCAACTTGTCTAGCGAGTCCACAGCTCCTTTCGTAGCGTTGTAGTCTGAAATAATTTCAGGTTCTTTTTTTTGTGCTATCAATGACTTTTGCATCGTGATACAGAGTTCGTTGCACAATAAGACATTTGTTTTTCGTCGGGATCTAAGATACAAGCGTTGTAGATATCTAATTAGGAATCCACCGATTTGCAAGTTTTCGTGGAATGGAAGACTTGTTTTTTCGCACAATTCCAATCACTGTGATATTTCTCTTCATTAGCATTTTTCCTGGCTCCTAAGAGGTGTAAAAGTTCTCACCAGTAATGCTATGCCCTTCAAAGCTATAAGATAAGTAAGTTACCACTCTTAGACCTTGGTTTCTTTCACAGAAACTACCCGGCCGTTTCCCAGTCCGTGATTGAATATTGCATACGTAACTTGCTTCATTGTCCGAAAGTACCCAGAACTTGATCCCATGCTTTGTCGGTTTACCAGGCATACGCTGGTGGAAAGGGCATTGTCCCCTAAATGCCATAAGTTGTACGTGTACTGTACCAAACATATTGGGTTTTTAAAATTTATGTAATATCTCTACCCATTTCTCCCAAACGTCTTATCAGGTGCAAACTTCTTTTATTCACGTCTTTGTAGTCTTGTTTCTCCATTATGAAATCGAATAACTCTTGATATCTTTCTGAATTTTTCTAGTGACATCGTAGTTTTGGAAACTGGGCCAGCTTTTAACTCGTCCCATAAATTTTCAGTACTCATTATGTGAATTCCCGTTAATAACAACAGACCTATGTCAGCATCTAGGTCAAGAACATATCTTTTTTCTACTTGTGTCTATATAAGCGCATTCCCTCAGCATTAGAATAGGTGAATATAGTGCTTTCAGTCGATGAAAAAATGAAAAACGTGAAAGCTGAGCATTTATTTATAATGGAAGAAGTTGTATACCTTCTTGGTCCTGGAGTCAGTTGAACTACATTACATGCTGCATGAAGTCCCAGTTAGGGTAGGGTTCTGTCTTCCATTCATCTGGTGTATCCTTTGAAATTATAATTGTACTGTTTATCATTTGCTGTTCTGGTGTACTGTCTATCCTTTCTAGTGAAGATAAAGAGCCGCATTACGAAACATGATCTTCGTCCTCCGAAACTACTGAATCTCTGTCAGATACGATCATTAGCATCATTAGTGTGTCTGCTGTCACATCATCCTCCAAAGAGGTGGCTATCTTAAGGAAAAAACTTACAAAATATACCATTTGTAAAGGCAGAAACCTAGTGACTTGAGCAGAAGTGATTCACCTTACAAAATAATTTGGTTACATAAAAAAACAACAATCCGCACTCCCCTTCCATGCTTCCCACAGGAGCGGACATTCCATTGTTTAAAACAAGAACGATTTTACTTTTTAATAGCCACCTTAGTACCACCATATAAGTGTCATTGTTGGCAAATCGAATATTGTCAGAATTTGCTGCCATAATGATAGTTAAAATACACAGGATCTAAAAATAACGGAACAGCTTGCTAAGTACTATTTCTCTGGATCCCAAACTAAAGCTTCAAAGATTTTTTTTTTTGAGCCAACGGGCTCAATGAAAGCAGTTTACTAAAAAGAAATATTTTCGAAGTTATAGATCATCAAAAAGCCTTGTGGATCAAAACAGACCCAAACACCTTATGAGAATTAAAACACTTTAATTAGCCATTGAGCCACACAAAATTATTATTACCCATCCTTCATTTATATTTCGTTGCTTAAGTTCCTGTAGCGAGCAGTACCCTGACAACCAACATCTGCTGTAAAACTCCACTGTGGGGGGAAGTAGTGGTACAGTGGGCACACAAGACAACGGTGACCTTGAGTGTCAGGATACATGTCCAGTGTTACACGAGACCTTGCACGGGTTTCATGTTACACCTGAGGGCGAGCTATAATCAAGATCACCCGCTTCCAACATTCACGCCTCCGCAGGGGCCCCCACCTCCTTCCCCACCTCCTTGTATCCTAGACCAATAGGAATCAAGTTCCCTCCCTCTTTTCATCCCTTTGTAATTACAGGAAATGCATGAGATGCATCATTCTTGATCTGTACATCATTGTGAAAAGATCACCAAGAGGCATCGAGATTCCCTCCCACTTCCCTTTCATTTATAAATAGCGGAAACGCATGAAAGGCCTGATTGTTGGCCTGTATATCATAGTGGAAAGATCACTAAGAGGCATCAGGGACCAGCCACCACCCCCAGGCAGAATACCAAGTTATGTAAGTACAATTAAACACATTCTCTCATAATTAATTGATGTTTAACAATTACTAGGTAAGTTTTTTGCAATTTCACTGATTTTCCAAGTACCTAATCTCCATCCTAAACGATGTTAAACGATAATACTGCACATTTCTTGACACATTACATCGATACATTGCATAAAGCAATTTCCACAATTCATTTATTTAAAAAATACGCTTTTGGCAAGATATTAACGTTTGAGAAATTAGGTCGATATCCAAAGACAAACAACTACTGAAAGGCATTATTTAACATCAAAGACATCCTTGTAGAGGCTCTAAGTGTCAAACAAATACCACACCACATTATATAACCAAATCTATATCACCCCTGCATCACTTGCATGTGTTTGTGAGACGTAATTTGTCAGAATTTCCATGGACACACGTTGGACCAGCAGCAGTTTGCACTATAGCGACGAGCAGTATTTAATATTCTCAGTTACCACTATGTTTCCTTGACCACCAAAATCTGTTGTGTCAGACTACAGAGCAGCGAAGCACCTGGTTGTACAATAAATCTGAAAGTCCCGGTAATGTTTTGCCGACCGATCTGGCTAAAAACCTCTATGTCATTTTTCTCTTCCCGAAGGACAGTAAGTGGATCGAAGTCATCCAATCAGTCGCTCAGCCACCATACTGACACCGAAATGCAAGATGACACACAGGAGACAAAAAATTCCGATTAGAGGAAACTGTTGCAGCGTAGATAAGTGTAACACAGACCTTTTTTTCAATCATCGCTCAAAGCCTGAAATGGCAGGTACTCGGGCACTTATTTTCTATAGCAATCATCTCTTTATGCCATGTCTTCTGTACCATGAATTATTACTGAATCTACTTTTACTTGTATTTCAACTTATATACCATATTTGCATCACTTTGTACCTGTTCACTGATATTATGATATTTTGTATACGTTTCCACCCACACTACGCATTTGTAACCACACATTTTGTACCATGCTTTTGTGATTGTTTCTTTTGGAGAATTGTTTGAATGCCTTCTGCTATTGTTTCAGCAAAAACACCTCGACAAAATTCTTGTTTAATAAGGGGAGGTGACGAAAGGGGCTGTCCTATTTGCCATCACAACTATCATGAAGTTTTGGCTGTAAATGTGTAAAAGAGCAGCAGTAGTAGAGTGTGTTGGACATTCTGGAAATGCACTTGATTTAAAAAGGGTGGAGGCTGGCCTGCTGTGTAGTTGAAACAATATTATTTCAAAAAGGATTTTGTAATTATATGTTTTGAGAAAAAATACCGAGCAGATGACATTATATTCATGGAAGAATGATAAAGGCCAACTTTTAAGGTAATTCAGTTTCTTATATTTGTAACCGTGTAACTTCTCATTGTGAGATCAATGCGTGTGGCTGAAGTTTGGCTCTGAGGCTCTGAGCACTATGCGACTTAACTTCTGAGGTCATCAGTCGCCTAGAACTTAGAACTAATTAAACCCAACTAACCTAAGGACATCACACATATCCATGCCCGACGTAGGATTCGAACCTGTGACCGTAGCGGTCGCTCGGCTCCAGACTGTAGCGCCTAGATCCGCACGGCCACTCCGACCGGCGGCTGAAGTTTGCTGTAGAAACTTTTTAATGAAGCTTTGGTCTTGTGTTACAATTGAAACAAATGTCAAGGGAGGAAATTATACACAGGAGAGTTATTAAGAAAGCTTTCTGCCAACTTGTCTAGATGTGAGAACTTCATGAAAGATATATTGTTGTTATGACTAATTAATGAAGCGCTTTTGAACTTGGAGACTTTTATCTCATTTATAAGACGTTAACATTAGTTCCCCATTTCATTTATACTATTAACTCTGTTTGCACACTAGCACTGCTCATCGCGAGTTTTGTACTTGGAAGCACATATGAAAATTGGTAAAATACCGTCATTCACTGCAAATCACAAGTACGGCAAATGAAATAAGATTTTTGACAATCACATCATTATTCCTAGTAGCAACACGTTACAAAGAAAGCAGGCGAGCTTTCCGTGCGCGCATGTAGACCAATAAATTTAATTACCATCAAAGTTCATCCTCACTGTAAGGCACAATGATTGGCAAAATCTATTTGTGAAAATAATATAAGCATCAGATCAGAGGCTTATTATTTAGTGAAGTCCTATCTTGTGAATTTTCAAACTGTTTACCAAAAAGTCAGATGCGGTAATTGTTATGTTCATTTACTATGTAATTACAATAACAGTTCTGGTTCAGTGATTGTTTGCAAGACAGAAGATAAAGATTAGCAATATTCAGAGCCAACATTTTAAACAGAGCCATTTTGTGTTTCAGTCCGATGGCGCATGTAAATTTTATTGAAAACGAAGTATTTTCTCGCGGACTAATTGAGGCGCACGATTCCAAAATCCGCATTATCAATTTTTTATGAAAATTTAGTTATTCCCTTATCTCTATAGCTCATATTATTTGGCATCTTTTCCAACAAGAAAACTGTTCCGAAACCCGCAATTTTCCCATGTAAATATTGTGGTGTCACCGCCAGACACCACACTTGCTAGGTGGTAGCCTTTAAATCGGCCGCGGTCCGTTAGTATACGTCGGACCCGCGTGTCGCCACTATCAGTGATTGCAGACCGAGCGCCGCCGCACGGCAGGTCTAGAGAGACTTCCTAGCACTCGCCCCAATTGTACAGCCGACTTTGCTAGCGATGGTGCACTGACAAATTACGCTCTCATTTGCCGAGACGATAGTTAGCATAGCCTTCAGCTACGTCATTTGCTACGACCTAGCAAGGCGCCATAACCAGTTGCTATTGATGCTGTAAGACATGTACCGTCAAGAGCGATGTTCACCAATTATGGATTAAAGTTAAGTATTCCAGCTGCTACGTACGTTTTTTACTAGTCTCATTTCTGTGTCCTGTTCCAGACCTCATGCCAGCCTGCGTGAGCTTGAACGCGTGCCTTTCGGCTTCCTCCTAGTGGATTGGCTGTCTTGCCAGTCCACAACAAATATAGCACACATTCAGTTGCCGTTTCCAAAGCACGCCTTAGCCTAAGATATTGTTGCCAAAATCCACCTTATCCATACATGTGGTAGCGCAACTGGAATGTATCTCAAATAATACTGTATGAAGTAAAAGTTAGTACGACGTTTATGAAGTGCCGAGTTCACTGTGTATTCTTTGAAACAGTTGGAAATGTTGTTTCCAATTATTTCTTACCAGTTTCTCACACGCACGTGTTTGTAAGACATACCAGTGATGTTTCGAGTTTCAGGAAAATACCAGGGTAATTCCAAAAGTAAGGTCTCCAATTTTTTGTAAGTACATAGACCTGTTTATTTCTACAATGGTTTACATCAGTTTACAGCTTGAAAATTTAGCTATTTTTCGGCCTAATCACGATTTCTGTACATGCATTTTTGTAGACGCTGTGGCAGTTTTTGTATGCCCACATCATACCAGCTCGCCGCCATGCTGTTCAGAAAGTTATGAACCTCGTCTTTCACCTCGTCGTCGCAGCTGAATCGCTTTTTGGCCAAACGTTCTTTTAACCTAACGAACATGTGATAGTCACTGGGCGCCAAGTCAGGACTATAGGGTAGGCGGGTGATTATGTTCCATTGAAACTGTTGCAGGAGAGCAACGGTTTGCCGAGCGATGTGTCGGAGAGCGTTGTCATGGAGAATGTGTGCGTGCTCAACAATCCTCTTCTCCAGTTCTGAATTGCCCGTTTGAGTTTTTTCAGAGTCTCACAGTACCTGTCAGCGTTAATTGTGGTCCCAGCGATGCAACTCCGACGAGGAGGTGAAAGAAGAGGTTCATAACTTTCTGAACAGCATGGCGGAGAGCTGGTATGACATGGGCATACAAAAACTGCCACAGCGTCTACAAAACTGGATCGACACAAGTGGTGATTATGTCGAAAAGTAGCTAAATGTTCAAGCTGTAAATTTATGTAAACCATAGTAGAAATAAACAGGCCCATGTACTTGTAAAAAATAGACCTTACTTTTGGGATTACCCACGTTGTATATCTTATTTTCTGTAGTAATGGAAAACGGAAGTGCATTGTAGATCAGCCATACACATAGCATGAAGAAGAAAGAAATCCTTCAAGATGGGAAAAGAATACAGCTAAACGGAACAGGTAAACCCGCTTAGTTATATTTTGCTTCAACATAACCTTTTGTTTGTCTCTGTCTTTCCTTATAAAATCTATTGAAGTTGGGTAGACTTATTTTGTGAACCATAGCATCGCCTTACTCTTAATCCCCCGTTTCAGGTATGTTTCTAAACGCCTCCCAACAACGCCCACTTGCAAAAACGCGAAAACTGTCTTCCAGTGCAATGAACTTAAAATGCAAGATGTGAGGCGATTTCATCAAGTGACTAGGTGAGAAAAGATGAATTTATTCTGAGATACACAACTCAAGAAGCGCCTAACAGCAGAGAGAGAGCGAGCTGTGAAGCCGAACACTTCCAAAAAATGCATGTCTGTCAAGTATTTCATAAGAGTGAAGGCAAGCAGTAGACCAACGTTAGAGCAGATTTGTCAGAAGACCTTATCAATATTGGGCATATGCAAGGACAGAGTGAAAGGAGTGTGTAAGAAATCATTCACCACTGGTCTGTCAGCAGAATGGAATCGATAAGGTGACACAAGACCTCCAAAGTATCTCAAAATACGAGAAGAGGTTAAAGTCTTCATTGAAAACCTACAACCAACTCGCTACTGTAGACGCAAATCTACGAGATTTTACTTACTGTAAGTATTCGGAAATTATGGCGAAGCTATAATTCAATAGCCCTCCCGGATATAAAAGTGAAGTACGATTAAATGGTTCAAATGGCTCTGAGCACTATGCGACTTAACTTCTGAGGTCATCAGTCGCCTAGGACTTAGAACTAATTAAACCTAACTAGCCTAAGGATATCACACACATCAATGCCCGAGGCAGGATTCGAACCTGCGACCGTAGCAGTCGCTCGGTTCGAGACTGTAGCCCCTAGAACCGCACGGCCACTCCGGCCGGCTAGTACGATTATTTCAGGACAGTTTTTATAACTGATTATAATATTAGTTTCAAGACACCAGCTACTGATGTATGTTCCGAACATCAGTTCAACGCCCTGAAAATAAAGTCAGCCTACGTATCACCGAAAGAAAAGTTATCTGCAATGACTAAATTTCGCAAGCATAAGCATAAAGCGGCTGCTTTTAGAGCCCTGTTGGAGAAAGAAGAGCGGTGATCAGATTTTCTTTCGACTGTAAGAATAATGTGGTCTTCCCCAAGGTACCAGACAAAGCGGTGCATTACTCCAGGCAGTTACGCTCATATAACCTTACACTCTGCAGAGGTGGGTCAAAGTCTTCTCAGAATAAAGAAACGTTTGCGATCTATAAGTGACTAACATGAACGCCCCAAAGGGTGCAATAAAATTATTTCCTCTTTACACTACCACCTGAACCATTCTATTCTAAGTGAGGTTACAACTGCTGAACTGTATGCAGACGGAAGCCCTGGCCAAAATAAGTATTCTGCAATGGTTGGAATGTTGTGTCACTGGTTGCAGCTTGAATCTCGCAGTAACATTCAGGCAGTATCTCTAACTTTTCCTGTTGTTGGACATTCTTTCCTGCCTGCAGACCGTATTTTCGGAAGAACAGAAGAATTATTATTGTGTATCATGCAGAATCTATTGAACTGTTTGAGGAAGAAGGTACTGTTCTAAGGCTCGAAATGATTTCCCCGTACAAATGTATCTCAAATAATTAAACCTCCAAGTGGATGGCATTACCGACTTCACCAATGTGAAGAATTATCTTCAAGAAAGGCAAGCCTTTAGTTTTGGTTAGAGGTGAGCCCATTTATAGATGTGACATTGGTGTTTTCCGTTCTCTCTTGAGAAAACATCAGAAAATTGACAATAGTGCCTTGAATACTCTACCGAAAGGTGTGTCACTAAAACCGGAGAAATTATAGAATGTCGATAAACTCCTACACAAACGGTTTGGGAAAGCGTGGCAAAGTAATGAGGACCTCATCTTGTATTCTAGCCTGATGAAACAGGAACACGCAGGGAGTGAAGATTTCGCTGAACAGCTAGACGACGGGGAAAATGAATGTGGTGATGAAGAAAACACTGTAGGAGAGTAACTTGTATCGTCCAACATTTACTTATAATTTTTGGAACATTTTGTTGCATTATGATTGATATTGAGTTTCATTAGTGGCATTTCATATTTTTATATACAATGACTGAAATGTTTTGTGCTCTCAAATAACAAAGAATAAAAGTACGTCGATAATTCCAATTAATGACGAAAATTATCATTAAGTTTTAACTACGTTTGCAAAACTTATCCATGATGACTAGTGTGGCGATTGCACACACTGACCTTGTATACCAGTAACACAACCAATTTGTAGTTGCAACAGTTCTTTATTGATGACACATACACATGAATTCATCAGCAGTAATAATCAAATAACAACATTTGCATATCAAGGCCCTATCCGCAATTAGTATTTACAATATTAACCGTCACATTTGTGATAAAGGCCCCTTTACGTGCCGGTAACAACAGATAACCAAATGTTTACAAGACGGCTATCGTCTTTCTCACTCAGTTTTACACTTACTGAAAAGGTAAAATTAGTTATCTGACCTGAAGAGTGCTATAAATTGTTCTATTTTCACTTAGCATTCTACTACACTCAACATCCTCAAGATTCTATACATAATGCAAAAACATCAATTTGATGAACATGTGATGGACGAGTGCAAACGTTGATCTATTACGATTTCACAAACACACGATCGAAAGGGTGAACTTATACTCAACTTTGGGCAGTAGGAAACCTTCAGCCTAAAACAAGCCTCTCGTTTTATAGAATAGAGAAATCGCGCCTTACCGGGGTCCGGACGGCCCTGAGTTCAAATCCTGAGAATTTCGTCACACTGCAAGCTCGCGGGGCGAGGTTTGCTCACGTAGACCACTATACACGTTTCTGGAAACAGGAAAACATAAGCGGCAGACACACTGTAGTACATACAACTTATACAAATATGTATATACAGAAAAGCAATACCTTAATATAAACATTGTGGTGTCACCGCCAGACACCACACTTGCTAGGTGGTAGCTTAAATCGGCCGCGGTCCATTAGTACTGTAACAACTACTACGGCTTCTGACATCAAATGTAACAGTTGTGGTTACTAAATGGGACACTTCTGTCACTCAATGTAACTGGGTTTTCTCTTTTGATGCTGTCAATTGTCAGGATGAGCATTCTCAAGCGTTCTGTCAGGGTGAAAATATTAAATAAATAAACTTTTCTCTCTTACAAAATGTGGGCAGGGTGGGTTCTTCCTTGGCTCGGGTATGAGGTCGAATGAAACATCATTTTATACATAAGATAACTTTTATTGAAAGTTTCGTACAACTGTTATCTTACTGGACGTTCTGGTTCGGAGAGCGGCAGCCGTGTCGTTTGCGTAGCCTTCTGCTGCGGCAGCGGCGGCGGCGGCGGCGGCGGCGTCTGATTACGCGTAGCGGTGTGTATCTCGTGTCGCCGTCTCGCCCAGCTGACCGGAGACGCGCAGCGCGAGGTGGCCTGTTTAATTATTGCGAGCGACGTCGTGCATCGGGTGGTGATACCTTGAATGTGGCGTCCCAGTGTTTCTCTTCTCTAAGCGGCCGCGTGTGTTGTGCGTCGACCAGCGGAGCGGCGCGGCGGGGGAAGGCCAGTGTCCCGGACTCGAACCACGGACTCCCGCTTGCCAGTCTTCGGCTGTCAGGTCTTCATCCCAGATCACAGGTGACTGCTGATGTGAGGCCGTCTCCTTCCCGTCCTCACGAGTCACCCGGGTATGTAAAATCAGACTTCAAAATACCTTTTAACTTCTTCTTCTGGCACTGAGGCTGCTGCTTGCTATTCTATTACAGCGGCGGACTCGGTGCGTCTGTGCATGATGTAGTCTCTTCTTGCCTGACGATCTTCAGCACCGAAACTAACTTAAAACAACTGCTACGCTTCTTCTTCGTCTTCTTCGTCGCTCGTCTCCGTCTTCGTCTCCGTCTTCGCCTTCGTCTTCCTCTCGTCTTCATCTACCTCTCTCGGGCCCACTGCGTCTCGCGTATTTATTCACTTCAGTTTACTGGAGGTGAACGACTTCACGGCCATTGCCTCTTCTGTCACGTTGAAAAGATTCTCGAAGATTCTTCTTAACGTCGGTCATTGGCTCTTGGAATGTAGGCGAGGGCCTTTGCTCACATACGACAACTGAGAAACACGTGAGCCGGTCATTGCTTCTTCTGTCACGTTGAAAAGCTTCTCGAAGAATCTTCTTAACGTCGGTCATTGGCTCTTGGGATGTAGGTGAGGGCCTTTTGCTCACATGCGACCACTGAGAAACACGTGAGCCGGTCGGGCGATGCCCTGACGGCTGAATCGACAGCGCCCGCTTATGTGGAACTTGCTGACTTCACGGTCATTGTCTCTGCTGTTCGGCCCGCTGTGAGCCAGTATGTAACTCTCCAAACTAAACCAAGTTTTCCATTTATATTCTAATTTCTAGTTCACTTTGATTTCACTAATTTATTTACTTAAGTACCACTCAACATTCCTCCACCCTTCGGAGAAATTCGCCCTCGAATTTACCACTCAACATTCCTCCACTCTTCACACGGAAAAAACACAAGCACTGAAAACTCTCGACTTACACATGCATCACATTAAGTATGTTGAAAATACTGTATCACTTTATAAAAGCCCTGTGCGCTCATGAATCACATAGTTTACACATAAATGGTTATAATAAGAGTAACAAATCTTGATGAGAATGAATAAACAAAAAATAGATTTTTCACTTAGAAAATTACATAGCAACAGCTGTTTAATCTACGCTATACTAATGCAAGAATATCTATTCTACAGTATTGTTTATTTTAACAAGAGACTGTTTAATGAAGAATGAAGTACAATAAACAAAATTAATACACTAATGCTCAAAAGTAACTACTGAAGTACACCAGTTAAGAGTGTGGTATCCAATTAACAGGGATTTGATGAAGTGGTATATTGTTATTTGGCTTATTTTTTCGTCTTAAATAAAAGAAAACTGTACAAAGCAGAAACACCAACACAAAGGTTCCAGATATACCCGTTCCTAGCATTATAATTTTAGTTTTGTGTTCACCTTTTAATTTTAAAACATGTTGCATTATAATATTGGCATCAATTTTGTCTTGCTGTGAGTTTATGAACGTATCTAATGACTTCAGAAGGGAACTATCAAGGGAGTCATTGAGGTAGGACAGGTTTTGTGCAGGAAATGCTTGCATGGCGTTTTCTGGCCAATAAATTAGAGGGAAGGATGAATTAACATTAGTTGTACCAGTGATTGTTGCGGGTAAATGAAAATTCGCTCCTGAGATGGAACATAACGTGCCGTTAATTATTAGCCCGCTTCCATGAAGTTCAAAATGTTGTAATGTTGTAGCCACACCGTTCTCGTAACATTGTGCAAAAATATCAGTTGGCTTACTGACCGCATACAACCAGTGATTTTCGACTTGCTCGAAAAAACATGATGTGGAAGTTAATATATCGCGTGGGCAATTGATGGCGTCAGATTGTTCGAAAAATAATTGAGATTCACAACTAGTGGCATGTAATCGGATTGCGCGAGATGGACATATAATAACTTGTTCGGATGTGCAACTATTTAATTCAGAAGTTGTCATTACCGTGCTCGTATTGCTTGTTTGGGAGATTAAAAATACTTGGTGTGTTCTGAACTGTACAAATTTATTTATTTTGCCCCATTTTACCGGAAATGAGTGTACTCTATAACAGTCATACATACCCATTTTATCTGTAACCGGGAAAGATATACGAACTCGTATTCTTGCATTATCTGTGTCAACTAGTACTGTAGCTAAGTGGTAATACTGTGGTAAATGTTTCTTATCCGCAGGAAATATTAACTTTAGTGAATCTGGCAATTGTTTTTCAATTTTAGCTAATAATGAGATGAATGTAACCGGCGATAGTAACGTGGGTGACAAATGTCCCTGTACTGCATAGTGGATGGCTTCCTTTAATTCCTCCGCTGCTAGCCGTGCATCTATCACTTGATCAGTGAGTAGCCGAAGCGATCTTACTACTGCAAGTTTCTTATCCACAATATCGAGCCTTGTTTGTATGACTTTTAGGTCTTTATTCAGTGTAGCAGTAGTAGCTTGAAGATAATCGTTTAATTCTTGGGTGAGGTTTCTGATGACCTTGGTATTAGTAAAAACTGTTTGCTCCAATCCGTTTAATCTTGTCGTGTGCCATTCTATAGTACCTTTATTTAATTCCGCGGTACTCTCTATGTTCTGTAATGAATTATTTAGCTGAGTAATATCTTCGTTATCCGCTGTACCGAAAATGGTCTTTAGTAGTTTACCGCCTGCGTCCACCCATCCACGTTTAGCTCGTTTAACGGTCTGCGGAAGTATATCTTGTAACTGACGCAACTGTTCTCTCAACTGTTCGTATGAGTAGTGTAATGTTTTAAATTCACTGGATATTTCTTCAAAAATCTCTGGTGAACTTGCCCTTTCATGTAGCGTATCAAATTCTAATTCAAGGTTCTTAAGTTCATTACGTAAGGCCCATAAATTATACTCTAATGAAATAGTCCACTTGTGATTGGTCAAAATTACAGTACCCTGTTTTACAAAAATTACACCACTCATCAACTGGTTGATCTGTAATCCGTTGCTCGTATTAGTCAATAATGCAATTATGATGAGCAGTACAGTCACAATGTAGTTGTCCATTATGCTAGAGGCGTTACCTGAAAAAGCAAACAACATGGTTATGGACCTACCAACCTAGTAAAAACAAAAATAAAGAAAAGAAGGAATACATTGTTAACTACAAGATCTACATGTTTCTACGTTCAACTTTTTTTTTTTCTTAAAAAATAAACCATTATCATTTATTAATTATTTACATATGTATACTATCCACAGTCTACTGAGATTCCACTAGGACATTCGTAGTCTTGGTCGAAGATTGTACTCGTATGGTGGCATGTCTGTATGTTGTGCTGGCGTGGCCACTCTTTTTCCTCTTCGTGAACTTCCTCCACCCTTCGGAAAAGCAGACACTACTGTTGAAGGAATTACATCTGGAGCGCCCTTAAAAGGTTTTAAACGACTTACATGCACAACAGTAGTTCTGGTGGGCAGTTGCAATTTAACGTTGACTGGTGACGTGATCTCAATAATTTGATAAGGACCTCTGTAGTTTGTTACAAATTTCTTTGTTTTTCCTTTCGCAACGTATGGAGCTGAAAGCATAACCCACTGACCGATTTTGTAATTTGGATATTTAGCTTGGGTATTACCTAATCTTTCCTGTCGTTCCAAAGCCTTTGTATTAGATTTTTGAACCTTTTTCCATACATCTTTCATCATTCGACTGAAATCTCTTACTGTTTCTCCGACTTTTCCGTTTTTCTGCCTGATTACATCAAAAGGGGACGGCATTTTTCTCCCATAGACCACTTCATAAGGTGACATGCCAGTTGCGTCATGCGTTTTGGCGTTGTATACCGACACGATTATTGGTAAATACGTATCCCAATTAGAATGTTGTTCGTTAATATAATAACTAAGCATCTTGCCAATTGTCCGATGAACTCTTTCTGTGCGTCCGTTGCACTGAGGGTGTAACGGAGTTGTGCGTAATTTGCGTATTTTTAGTAAGTGGCAGAGCTGTTTCATTAGTTCAGACATAAAATTAGATCCCTGATCTGTGATAATAGCTTCAGGTACGCCAAATTTAAGTATCCAGTTGTTAACTAAAGCTTGGGCAACTGTATTTGCTTGCTGATCTGGGAGACTCACCATAGCTAGATAGCGTGAAAAGTGATCTATAATTGTAAGAACATACTTATTACCAGCAGGTGTTTTATGAAATGGCCCGTAGAGATCCACTCCGCAGATTTGAAATGGACATGAAGCCTCGGGGAGCCTCTGTAAGGGTATTTTTGAACGAGAAAGTTCAGCTCGTTGTGCGCACGCAATGCAATTACGAACGTACTGCGCAACATCCTGCTTTCTGGTTTGCCACCAAAATCGCTCTGCTACACGTCTTTCGGTTGTCCGTTGTTCACCGTGTCCTGCAAGGATATGATCGTGGGCCTCTGCCATTATTTCTTGTCTAAGGTGTTGGGGAACAACAATTCGCGGTCCAAGTTTTGTTTTACGGCATAATACACCATCTTCAAAGCAAAATTGTTTTTGAGATGCATATTTTTTGCATTCTGTATCCTCATTTTGTGCCTTTCTCCAGTCCTCAGTATCTCGGCCTGTTGCTTCCAAAAGTGCTATTTTCCGACTTAGACAATCTGCATTCGTGTGTTTTTTGCCTGGTTTATGGATAACTTCGAAATCCATTTCGGAAAGACATAGGGCCCAACGCGTGAGACGACTAGATGGATCCTTTAACCCAAGCAACCATTTTAAAGCTGCGTGGTCTGTAATGACCTTGAATTTCCTACCATACAAGTAGCATTTAAAGTATTTGATACCATAAATAACACTTAACAATTCTTTCTCTGTTGTGGAATAATTTCTTTCTGCTGTTGTTAGTTGTCTCGAAGCGTAGGCTATGGGGTGTTCCGCGCCATTAATATTCTGACTCAAAACAACTCCTACTGAATGACCACTTGCGTCACAGGATAAAATAAATTCTTTATTATAATCTGGGTAGGCTAATACTGGACTGTGTGTTAACTTATCTTTAAGGGTTTGAAATGCTGATTCACAGTCTTCAGACCAATGAAATTTTGCACCCTTTTTCAATAATTGGGTTAGGGGTCGGGCAATTTCAGCAAAATTTTGAACATATTTTCGGTAATACGATGCGAGACCAATAAAACTTTGTACCTCCTTAACGCGTTGTGGTGTTGGGAAGTCCTTAACTGCCGAAATTAATCGAGGATCTGTTCTAATTCCTTTTTCACTAATGACATGCCCTAGGTATGTAACCTCTGTCAATGCAAAACTACATTTTTCCATATTTAATGTTAATTTAGCTTTCCTAAGTCTCTGAAAAACATTACGCAGACGCACAGCATGTTCATTAATGTCTTTGGAGAATACAATAATATCGTCTAGATATACACAACATTGCTGAGTTTTTAGTCCTCGCAATACTCCATCGAGTAGTCTTTGAAAAGTTGCTGGTGCATTTTTCAAACCGAAAGGCATTCTTTTAAATTGCCAGTGGCCTCCAGGGGTAGAAAATGCTGTTTTATGCCTATCTTCAGGTGCAACTTCCAATTGATGATATCCGCTACGTAAATCGATTGTTGAAAAGTATTTACTGTTACCTAAACTGTCAATGATATCTGTAATGTTTGGAAGAGGATAAACATCTGAGATAGTTTGTTTGTTAAGGTGTCTGTAGTCACAACAAAATCTATATCGTTTCGTACCGTCGGGAGACTTCTTTGGAATAATTACAATATTTGAATTATAAGGCGAATCAGAATATTCTATGATTCCATCTTTTAGATGCTGTTCTAAAAATTCATCCAGTACTGGCTGTAAGTGATGCGCAACTCTATAAGGCTTTCTATAAACTGGGGGGCTATTTCCTGTTGGGATCCTATGCTGTGTGATATCTGTTGCTGGCAGTGGACCTTCTGCATTAAATAAATCTTGAAACTCAACTAAAACTGCTTCTATCGTGTCTCTATCCTTTCCTTGCAAATGCTCAATCTTCTGGCGTAATGCGGTTTTATAGGCGTCTGGTTTCTGACCATCATTAATATCTGACCAAATAAAATCTTCTTCTTCAAAAGTACTGACTGTAGCTACTAATATTCCCTTATGCAACTCTTTGTCCTCCACTCCGAAATTGTCAATATGTACCGGTACTTTTCTTTCTCCCTCAACGTCTTGAACCCGTACAACACTTCTACGTACAAAACAATGTGATACATCTAATTCCTCATTTTCCTCCAGTGGCTCTATTAGACATATTGTATCTGTAGGTACCTCGGGGTCAACGGTCATCCAGAGAAGTTTTCCTGAGCCAGATGGTATCTGATCCCGCGAATCAACCTTCAAGGACGTTGCACGCAGTGTAGTTGATTTCGCCTTCCGGTTAGGGAAATCTTGCGGCAGAGGGCCCTTTGCAGCGGTGTCACCTAGCTGAAATACTATTCCGCTAAGTTCTACAGTTTGCTGTCTGAGGTCAATTTTAGCGTGATGTTTATTCAGGAAATCCAACCCTAGGATCGCGTCGTACCCGTCAGTTATCTTTGTTACCACTTCTACATCTTCTTGAAATTGTACACCGTGAATATAGAAAATCAATGATGTACATCCTAATGACTTCACCGTACCTCCTCCTACTCCACTCAATCTATACCTTGGAGGGTCATATTTCTTTTCTCCAATACATTCATTACTCACTATTGATACGTTTGCGCCTGTATCCACCAGTATCCTTACCTCTTTATCCCGTATGGTAGCAGATAACCAGCATTCCGCCTTCACATTCGCCTTAATGGCATGAAATTTTATTGGGAACGCCTGGCGGCGGCTCCGACATTCCCGTTTGAGTTTAACTGATTTCTATTTCCAAAAACTTTCTTAGACCTGCATTCCTTGAATGTGTGACCTATTCTTTGACAATTAGTGCATTTAGGTTGTCTGCAGTTTTTTGCTATATGGCCCTGTCGATTGCACCTAAAACATCGTACTCCTGCTGAAAATACATTTCGCTTCTCCTTGTATCTGGTGGCAATGTCAATTTCTTCAAAAGCTGTCGCCACAGATACAGCTTCTGCTAAATTCTTAGGAAACTCTGCCCTGACACGACGGGACGTTTCAGGAGGTAACCCACGTAAAAATGTATCTAGAGCTCTATCTTCTGCTTCTTGTAAAATAACTTTATTTGCTTCATCACTAGTTGTCAACTGATAGGTGTTAATATTAACTTTTCTAATCCTATCTACAAAGCTTTCTAACGACTCGTTTTGCCTCTGAGTGATAGTGTTTAACTGTTCCCTATAAAATCTACAGCTGTTCTGTTTTTGAAAACGTTTAAGTAATCCTTTCTTCAATTCCTCAAATGTTGGAGCATTCCGTAATTCTTCATGGTATAAGACGTGTGCTTTAGCCTCTCCTGTCAATCTTAACTTTGTCATTTGTAAGAGCTGTTCATCTGACCATGATCCTAACTTCGCAGCTGCTACTAAATCATCAAAAAAGGCTGTTATGTCTTCGCCAGGTTTACCTGAAAAAGGAGTTACCAAGGCTGCTGCTGAGGAATCTAGGGTGGGAGGGACTGAACTGGTTTGCCTAACCTCACACAACTGTTTAAATAATGCATTATTATCATTTTTAAGCTGTGCTATTTGATTAACTAAGCTCTGAATAGCTTCATCAGTAGAAACCCCTTGTGGTGCTGACTCTGACTTTGTACGATTTCGTGTCATCATTTTATAAACTGTTAGTTACACAATCTTACCACACTGAATTAAAAAGATGTTTAAAAATTTTCGACAAACTCTTAAAATCATGAGAGAATATACACTTCTAAAGAAAGAAAATATTACGACTGCTATGCAAACCTCTATCCTTTCACACATTAAACAATACTAACTGTGGATCTTTAGTGACTGTCATTCACACCTCATATTGAGCCAAGGGTTTTTTCTCTGACACCAAATGTAACAACTACTACGGCTTCTGACATCAAATGTAACAGTTGTGGTTACTAAATGGGACACTTCTGTCACTCAATGTAACTGGGTTTTCTCTTTTGATGCTGTCAATTGTCAGGATGAGCATTCTCAAGCGTTCTGTCAGGGTGAAAATATTAAATAAATAAACTTTTCTCTCTTACAAAATGTGGGCAGGGTGGGTTCTTCCTTGGCTCGGGTATGAGGTCGAATGAAACATCATTTTATACATAAGATAACTTTTATTGAAAGTTTCGTACAACTGTTATCTTACTGGACGTTCTGGTTCGGAGAGCGGCAGCCGTGTCGTTTGCGTAGCCTTCTGCTGCGGCAGCGGCGGCGGCGGCGGCGGCGGCGTCTGATTACGCGTAGCGGTGTGTATCTCGTGTCGCCGTCTCGCCCAGCTGACCGGAGACGCGCAGCGCGAGGTGGCCTGTTTAATTATTGCGAGCGACGTCGTGCATCGGGTGGTGATACCTTGAATGTGGCGTCCCAGTGTTTCTCTTCTCTAAGCGGCCGCGTGTGTTGTGCGTCGACCAGCGGAGCGGCGCGGCGGGGGAAGGCCAGTGTCCCGGACTCGAACCACGGACTCCCGCTTGCCAGTCTTCGGCTGTCAGGTCTTCATCCCAGATCACAGGTGACTGCTGATGTGAGGCCGTCTCCTTCCCGTCCTCACGAGTCACCCGGGTATGTAAAATCAGACTTCAAAATACCTTTTAACTTCTTCTTCTGGCACTGAGGCTGCTGCTTGCTATTCTATTACAGCGGCGGACTCGGTGCGTCTGTGCATGATGTAGTCTCTTCTTGCCTGACGATCTTCAGCACCGAAACTAACTTAAAACAACTGCTACGCTTCTTCTTCGTCTTCTTCGTCGCTCGTCTCCGTCTTCGTCTCCGTCTTCGCCTTCGTCTTCCTCTCGTCTTCATCTACCTCTCTCGGGCCCACTGCGTCTCGCGTATTTATTCACTTCAGTTTACTGGAGGTGAACGACTTCACGGCCATTGCCTCTTCTGTCACGTTGAAAAGATTCTCGAAGATTCTTCTTAACGTCGGTCATTGGCTCTTGGAATGTAGGCGAGGGCCTTTGCTCACATACGACAACTGAGAAACACGTGAGCCGGTCATTGCTTCTTCTGTCACGTTGAAAAGCTTCTCGAAGAATCTTCTTAACGTCGGTCATTGGCTCTTGGGATGTAGGTGAGGGCCTTTTGCTCACATGCGACCACTGAGAAACACGTGAGCCGGTCGGGCGATGCCCTGACGGCTGAATCGACAGCGCCCGCTTATGTGGAACTTGCTGACTTCACGGTCATTGTCTCTGCTGTTCGGCCCGCTGTGAGCCAGTATGTAACTCTCCAAACTAAACCAAGTTTTCCATTTATATTCTAATTTCTAGTTCACTTTGATTTCACTAATTTATTTACTTAAGTACCACTCAACAGTACATGTCGGACCCGCGTGTCGCCGCCATCAGTACTTGCAGACCTAGCGCCACCACATGGCAGGTCTAGAAAGGCGGACTAGCACTCGCCCCAGTTGTACGGACCACATTGCTAGCGACTAGACGTACGAGGCCTTCCTCTCATTTGCCGAGAGACAGTTAGAATAGCCTTCAGCTAAGCACATGACTACGACCTAGCAAGGCGCCATTAGCCTTACCTACTTTGAGAGTTATAGTATAAATGTCTCAAGAAGAACGCTGTATTCATCAGAGAATAAAAGTTAAGTATAAAGCAACTACGTACTTTTCTTGCTACCATTCAATAGTTATCCTGTTTCAGACTTCACGCCCGTCTGCATTAGTTAGCGTGCCTTTCGGCTACCTCAGAGTGGTGTGGCTGTCTTGCTACGCCACAACAAACATATTACAAGTAAACCAATTAACAGAATTAAGGAGCTAAGTTTCCTTTGATAAAAAAAAAGGTCTAGATACTACGTGAAAAGATGTGCCAGTCCACACCCAATCACTTAAGGTAATCTGTCTTTGCTGAATGGCTGACACCACATAAATCAAACATGCAGTACCTAACGTGACAATCAACCTTCAGATAGGTATTTGCGATTGCAATAGGAAACTGATGTCACTTCAACGCACACAAGGTATCATTAAGAAACAACAACTACCAGTAATTCGTAAAACCAGAAAATTCTAAATCTGTAACTAAATTAAGAAATGACGTTCAAGTGAACCAGCTACCTTCAGCGTGCCACTAAGCACCAAATCCAAACTTACAAATGCGAGGCGCTATTTCTAGCAACTTTAGTAACATAATTTCATGGCCGTTGCAGAACGTACGTCGCCTCGCCAACACTGCAGTGGACGTTTTGCTGGCCACTACCACGAGCAACTGCAACAGTCAACAGTCCGTAAGTACACAATAATATTCACTATATGTAGAAGGAGGAACCACCACGAAAGCTTGGCGATTAATTTTTTCTCCTTCATGTGAAATTCACACGCCATCCATCCACATAGCTCTCGAGGTATCAGCAAATCCTGGTCGCCACTGCCAGCCATGTTAGTACACTTTCCAGCAGCGACCCATGCTTGTTCGTTGCTCCAACGCAACTGGTCCTCACGGCATACGGCCGTGCCACGTGACACGGTGTCGCCAACTCCCTACAACGACAACGTCGAAAGCACGTCACGTCACAGACTGACCTCGGCTCATGCGCGGACCCACGCTCTTCGACTTGCGCACGCGCGCCACCATAAATAGCCTGCCTCAAAGACGCAAAGAGAATAAGACACAGGAACAACGATCAAAGATGGAAGGAAGAATCGATATCGCCTGGCGCCAGAAACCCACCTGCTCAATGACACTTACAAAATCCTCCTTATCCAATGATGAGTTCCAAAACATGCCTTATCCAATCTTAATTTGTAAATATCTTCCTTACATGTCGCGAATTATGTGCAGGACTCTCATATATCAATATATGAAATATATTGATATATACGCTTCCATATAATAAACATGAATAAATACATTTATTTTACTGAAGGCGGACAAGAAAGGTTTTTCTTTCATTTCCAGACAAATTTACAAAAATGGATATGCCGGATTTTGGAACCGTGTGCTTCCACTGTATGATGTACCGGCTAGTCTGGATTTCGCATCGTGTAGCGTCAGCTCCGATATCTCCGTTCAAAAACAACTGCACTGCACTGCACTGAGAGTTACATATTTCGATATCAGTAATAACTTGTACACATTTCTCATATATCAACTTCACACTTACAAACACATAAATGCATTAGAAAGTTGATACAATTCCGTGATGTCGTTTAGTGAACCAAACAAGTACTTACCGAGTGTCGGAATGAATTTGTGGCTGGACTCGGGACGACTTTTCTACTGATAGAAGTCAACACGTCTTTTTTATCGGAATAAAATAGACGGATGTTAGGGTAATTTCGTGAGTACTCCACGGATATGTGATAGGACCGGAACAATGCAGGACGGTTACAATATTCAATATACATTGGTGTGCAAAATTTTAGGACCAAAGCAACTTCCGCATGATGTGTCACTGTCAAGTAACGTAGAGCTATAGACTCGAACCTTGCATAGGAAGATCTGCTACTGTACAGTAGAATTAAGAACGCAACGAGGCGAAGAGAAATGACACTCTTACTCAAAAACAGTAATTACAGTGAAGTCACAGCGTATTATGATAGCTCCTGGACATTACAAAAGGTGTGACAGGGTTCTTAAAAGTGTGTGTGATAACCACGGACAGCAATACACGCTCTGCAATGTGCCCCCATGCTAGACGCAAGGTTTTTTAAAAAGTTCTTGTGGTGGAGCGTTCCACTTCTACAACTGCGGAATTGAAAATTGCTGGATGTTCTTTGATACCTACAGACATTGAGCTGTTTTACACAGTCGTTCGTTTAACTGCTACAAATAAATAAACACTTAATAAACTGACAGTAACTCCACTATATAAACAGTGCCCAGTGAAGTTACTTTGTCCACTCACATGAGAGAAATGGACGGTAAATACTGGGGATGCAAAGTTCGTCTGTCAACTGGAAAGAGGGCAGCCCTCGTGATGAGGGATGTTGCCTTTTTCAGAAGAAAGCCACAAATGCCGCAACGGGTGACTAAGAATCAATTCCGGTTGAAACGTCCCCTTAGAAAAATTGTACAAGACTGTGCTTATACTGACACACAATATTACCTAAACAGCCTACTTACACGGTCTAACATTCCAGAACAGTGCACAGAGATTCACGTAAATTCTACAAATTTAAGTTTATTGGTTCTGTATTATTAATGAATGATATCTTTATCCCATGTAGCGATGAAGCATTTCGTGGAACACATACTGCCGGGCATGTCTGCACGTCGCGTCGGCAATGATTCATAAGGCGAGCTGCGGAACGGTCGGTTTAAGACTGTGGAACACCACGTAGCTGACTTTTGTGACGTAGTACCGTAGAGAAATGTTACCGTACTGTCTGCACTCCTCTACGTTTTGCAGACCTATGAAAGGGGGAATGCACGACGACAATCCGGTGACCTACCTTCCATCTCGCTTCTACCCTCCACCGCCGTCTTTCGACCCTGTTACACTCCAGTACACAATTTACCTATTTATACGGTTCTAATACACATAGATGGGGTTCAAACATTTAATATTTGATATTTTAAGATTTTTCCTTCCCCTGTAACGAGAAAACTATTAGTCCTGAAGAGAAAAGTGAGCTGGACCATTTGTAAGCAGGCTGTGGCTTTTATATTGGTGACGCCATGTAGCGCTCTGTATTAAAATCGCTAATTGCGCTGTGTGCAGTCTGTGGCTGGTTGGACTTATTGTTGGATTATTCGTTAGTATAGAGTTGGGTAGTTGGATGTGAACAGCCGTAGCGTTGGGCAGTTAGAGGTGAGCCGCCAGCAGTGGTGGATGTGGGGAGAGAAATGCGAGACTTTTGAGATGTTAATATGAGAGGACGATATGGACGTGTGTCGGTCAGAAAATGGAAATTTATCAAAACAGATGTCAAGTACTTATTTATATTTATATCATGACCTTTAACACTATTAAGGTAAATACATTGTTTGTTCTGTATCAAAATTTTTCATCTGCTAACTATATGCCTGTCAGCAGTTAGTGCCTTCAGTAGTTAGAATCTTTTATTTAGCTGGCAGTATTGACGCTCACTGTATTGCAGTAGTTCGAGAAACGAAGATTTTTGTGAGGTAAGTGATTCATTAAGGGTATAGGTATTTGTCAGTCAGGGCTATTCTTTTGTAAGTATTGTTAAAAGTCAGATTCCGTGTCAGTTTTGAAATGATCTACATAAGTAAAGAGAAAACTGTCTGAGTACGTTCAGTTTTACTCAGCTGTTTCTGTGTCAGGTAACGTAGAAGTTTACCAGTCTTTCTTTCCATACATACGGGAAGTTCCACATTTTAGTAGGAAATTTAGTGTCGTTTAATTTTCTGCTGTGAAATATCTTCGCTAGATGCTGCGGTTTGCGAGAAAGCCAAGAAAAACATCAAACAAAATTACCTTTAAACCCACCGCTCCATTCACATGCTCACACACCACCTGTAAGGATTTTTAGTAAGTTAATCATTACATTCACCCCTGCCACTACACAACAATAAACTGCCACTACACGATTTTTTCCCCTAATTTTCCTTCACTGACTGAACTACAATAACCAAAGCTGTGTAACAAGCCAACCAGTTTCAAAAACATTCCGAAATGCGACTAGTGTACTGAATTACACACACCGGTAACATTTCCACACACCACCTCCAACCAGCTCTTAGCATCTTCCACCGGTAATCTCCACAACAACAAAACGGTTTATAGAGTTCGAAGTTAGCAGGTAATAAGTTACGCAAAAGCAAACATACAAAATTCCACTGTTTAAAAAGTCCTCCCTATTTACTAAAAGGCCACCGTCCAGTTAGCTACTGGCTCCGCGCTGATGTAACCCTTCTGTGCACGTGCACGCCCACCTGAAGGCAACACTCGCCTAGGAAACTGGTAAGTGCTGACTCACGAGAACGCACTTGCGTTTCATGCAAACTTTCCATACTGGAAAAATACTTGGGTGAACACTCAGGGTCAAACAACTCCCAACTTCAGCAACACCCATCAGAACAGTACCTCTGTCCCAGAGGACACACGGCACGTCGTATACGAGCAAGGACTGTCCACCGACTCCATGAAATTATTTAACATTAACGAACCAAGAAATGCTTCACGTCTTAACCTTCTCGTCCCGCTCTCTCTGTCCATCTGCTCCTCCCTCCTATCTCCCTCCATCTTCTGCGCCTTCCTCTTTCTATCTGTCCCTTACTTCCTCCTTTTTGCGTCAATTCTCTCTCCCCCTCCCCCTTTTCGGTACATCTTCTCTTCTGCCTTCGCTCTCTCACCTCGGCCTTTTTTTTATTGTTATTGCCAACAAAACCTCAATTGAAGACTGAGTCTCTCAAAATGAATGGGTATACTGGTTGGGGTCACTGGTGTATGGGATATGAGAGATCTCTCCTTGCAAGACCCCCCCCCCCCACTTGTACTAAATCTCCAGAAATCACTCAGTTTTTCCATTGAGTCCCTATAATACAAGAGGCGTACACTAATGCTGAGCGTGCTTTTCGATCCGAGTTTTGCGGCCATTAGAACAGTCCGTCCTTGGGTTACCTTAGTGACTCTTTGTATAGGATTCATCTAAATCTACATGGATACTCCGCAAGCCACCGTACGGTGCGTGGCGAAGGGCATCCTCCACCATTGCTTATCATTTCCTTTCCTGTTGCAAATACAGTGAGGGAAAAACGACTGTCTGCATGATTCCGTACGAGACCTGGTTTCTCTTATCTCATCTTCATGCTCCTTACGCGCAATATTTGTTGGAGGCTGTAGAACCGTTAGGAAGTCAGCTGCAAATGCCCGTTTCTAAATTTTCTCAATAATGTTTCTCGAAAAGGACGTTGCCTTCCCGCCAGGTATTCCCATTTGAGTTTCCGTAGCATCTCCGTAAAACATAAGCGTTGTTCAACCTACCGGTAAGAAATGTAGCAAACCCGCCTCTGAATTGTTTAGACCTCTTCCGCCAATCCGACCTAGTACGGGTCCCAAACAATGGAGCAGTACTCAAGAATTGGTTGCACCAGCGTCACACATGCCTTCTCCTTTACAGGTGAACCACTCTTTCGCGAAATTCTCCAAATAAATCAAAGTCGAGCATTCGCCTTCCCTACCACAGTTCTCACATATTCGTTCCACCTCATATAGCTCTGCAGCTCTCTGCCCAGATATTTGAACAGTTTGAGTGTGTCACACAGGAGACTAATAGCACTGTATCCGAATATTACAGGACTGATCATCCCACTCATCCTAATTGACTTACATTTTTCCACATTTAGGGCTAGCTGTTATTCATGACACCAACAGGAAACATTGTCTAAGTCGTCATGTACAATCGTGCTCAAAAGTATCGGAACGACCTGAATTGCATTTCGCCTGATTCACACGCAACCCACATAACGCAGCTGTCTAGCAGGTCCTCTATTCGCTCCTTGGTATAGTCGTTTGACTATTGAAAATGGCTCCAACAAGTCACCACTAGAAAACTCTGCTCTTTATCGCAATAACTCAATATGTAAAGTAATACCACGATACTATAAATATCAGGGACACAGATAACACTGTCCTTAAGGCTTGTAAGCTCACATTTATTGCAATAAATGACATACCTGAAAGGTTACCACTCTTATTATTTTGTCAGATAGGTAATGCACGTAGTAAGTTCGTTGTATTCATAATTTCCTCTTCAAAGTAGCATACCGTACTTGTTATTTAACACAAAATGACATTAAAAATTTAACTTATTCACGAGCAGCTAGTTGAGAATATGTGTGAACTTCAAATGACACGACGAACCGTCTCGTTCTGCATATGGATTCAAACCCAGGTCATGCAGACTAAGATTTCGTGACGGACGGAAACTAACAGTCATTCCTGACTAGGCATACAGATAGTGATATACCTCGATTTTAGACAGTATCAGTTAGCGAATATCAACTTTAAATTACATAACTTAAACTTTTTTAACGGACGCGAATTAATACACAGCATTTGTTGTCCCTGTTAACGAACTACGAGAGATGTTACATATTGCTTCTTCACAAGTAACTTACTTGAAATGCCGTCAGGTAAAGCTTTGTGTTGGACAGGGATTCTAACCCAGAACCTAATCGGATTGTTATCGAAGCACAATCAACTGTGACATATCGGATTTTCTCGGCAGTAGCTAGATGTTTTAACTGAAACGACGAGACGAAACATTAACTTTTTCCTTCCCAGGACTCCAACCCGGAACCTATCGCTATTATATTCTAGAGAAAACGAACGTTAAATATGGATTTGTTACATCAGCAGCGACATGTGAGCATGTTTGAACTAGAAATAATATGACGAAGAGTTCAGTGCTGACTGGGAATCGAAACCCACACATATCGTTGCTGACTACACGCAAAGAGACGTCAGCTACCGAATTTTTCTCCACCAGCATTTCGTAATATCATCCTTGAACTTACAGTGTTCTCTCAAATAGTTCTGTGTCTCACTGGGAGTCAAAAACGTCAAATATCGTTAGCGCTGACAACGAATGAAAATGCATTAAAAATCAAAAATATTATCCACCAGCAGATAGGTGTTCTCATGCTGGAGCTTGATTATACATAATGAAACCTTTAGGGCTGGGCCAGCATTCGAACCCATTCAAGCGCAATATGTGGAGATGTTGAGGAATCTGCAGTTTTGAACAAACAACAAATTGCAGTCTAGCTGTATTTTCACGAAGGGATCAAATTACACGTTAAGGGCGGTCTGAAATGCATTTCAAGTTCAGAACAAGTTTTATCGACATAAAGAAGCTCAAATAAAAGATGGAATAAGGGTCCTGTGACCCTACATAGCGTTTGTTTCGTCAGTTGAAATAAATTACTAGTATAAGAAAGTTCCTGGCAGATTAAAACTGTGTGTCGGACCGAGACTCGAACTCGGTCTCGAGTTCGTGTCTCGGTCCAGCACACAGTTTTAATCTGCCAGGAAGTTTCATATCGGCGCACACTCCGCTCCAGAGTAAAGATCTCATTCTGGAAGTATAAGAAAGGTTACTGGTGATAGAGTTCCCACATTTCGCCACTACTAACTTTATTGTGGTTCAACCTATCATCTACTTGGTAGAGAAGGAATATCATGTTTAATGTGAATTTCAAACCACAATGCCATTATATTTTCTTCACGTGGCGTAGCCAGAAGAGATTAGAATCTATCTCTCCCTACTAAAAATTTTCGAGAGAAGGTGGAATCGAACCCAGTCCATCATCATACAAACCCATCATCAATACAACAGACCACCAAATCCTCTTCTGCTTCACTCATTTTTCTATCATAACACCGTTGCGGCACACTCGATAAGAATTCCGACACACAGGCTCCCTGTAGTGGTTTGCAGCATGTTCAGTACATTCATTTACTTGGTTGACCGAATAGCCATGAACTAGCTCCCTCGGCTACCCAGTGTATACATTCGACTCTATTTTGAAATCACCGAAATAAAATCACGTAACTGCCACCTACACAGAACTGCCAACAGTGTAGGATGCAGAAATTTAAATAGGAAGTGTTCCTTTCCACTTGAGCTATTCTATTGCGCTATCTGTTTGTAAAAACCGACACGCAGCGCAACAGGAAAGCTGTAACTGTTTTTCACAGAAGTCTAGACCCGGCCATTTGCATTATCTTGCAGCGCTGTGGTATGCAGAAGTTCTGGAGGAATTGTTGTTCAGCCCTGGAGACGTTTTATTTACATGTCAGCTAGTAGCGTAATGGTAAGCGTCGTGCACCATATATAAAATGTCGCGAGTTCTACTACATTTATTACTAATTTTTTTTTTAAAACGCAATTCTGCTGTCTGTGGAATTACCAATCTAATGGAACTTCGAACATAATTTCCTTCACTTTTCAACCCAAAATAGACGCATGTGGAAAAAGGGCTAACATTTGTGATATTTTGTTCTTTTCAGGTGTAATAGACAGCCAGGCAGCAGATGCATCTCGAACCTTTTGTATTATGTATGGTGAGAGCGAATCGTGCTCAAATACGTCAGAAAAGTATTTTCTACATTAGCTGTCGTGTGTTAGTGGCATTTTATTCTTCTTCAGACATTGTTTGACTGCTTTAACTCAGAACAAGTTTTCTACATGCATGTAATCGATAATCTGCATGTGCATTGTCAGACTATTATAGATAACATCAGAGAATTCGCATATATCGGTGATGATTAATTTCTCTCCCATGTTTACTATTGTTTCAAATGGTTCAAATGGCTCTGAGCACTATGGGGCTCAACTGCTGAGGTCATTAGCCCCTAGAACTTAGAACTAGTTAAACCTAACTAACCTAAGGACATCACAAACATCCATGCCCGAGGCAGGATTCGAACCTGCGACCGTAGCGGTCTTGCGGTTCCAGACTGCAGCGCCTTTAACCGCACGGCCACTTCGGCCGGCTTACTATTGTTTCAACAACACTAAAGGAAACCTTACGAAAATTGTGCACTGTATTTAGGTTAGATGGCCCCGGGCAAGTGCAGAAAGGGCAACAGCCTCAACGGGTGCGGGGCAAAGTCAGGACATGCGGGGACCAAGCAGCAATCGGTATTGTAATTGTAAACTGTCGAAGCTGCGTTGGTAAAGTACCGGAACTTCAAGCGCTGATAGAAAGCACCGAAGCTGAAATCGTTATAGGTACAGAAAGCTGGCTGAAGCCAGAGATAAATTCTGCCGAAATTTTTACAAAGGCACAGACGGTGTTAAGAAAGGATAGATTGCATGCAACCGGTGGTGGAGTGTTCGTCGCTGTTAGTAGTAGTTTATCCTGTAGTGAAGTAGAAGTGGATAGTTCCTGTGAATTATTATGGGTGGAGGTTACACTCAACAACCGAGCTAGGTTAATAATTGGCTCCTTTTACCGACCCCCCGACTCAGCAGCATTAGTGGCAGAACAACTGAGAGAAAATTTGGAATACATTTCACATAAATTTTCTCAGCATGTTATGGTCTTAGATGGAGATTTCAATTTACCAGATATAGACTGGGACACTCAGATGTTTAGGACGGGTGGTAGGGACAGAGCATCGAGTGACATTATACTGAGTGCACTATCCGAAAATTACCTTGAGCAATTAAACAGAGAACCGACTCGTGGAGATAACATCTTGGACCTACTGATAACAAACAGACCCGACCTTTTCGACTCTGTAAGTGCAGAACAGGGAATCAGTGATCATAAGGCCGTTGCAGCATCCCTGAATATGGAAGTAAATAGGAATATAAGAAAAGGGAGGAAGTAATAGAAGGCAGATTTCAGACCACCTAACAGATCAAAACGAAAATTTCTGTTCCTACTCTGGCAATGTTGAGTGTTTATGGAAAAAGTTCAAGGCAATCGTAAAATGCGTTTTAGACAGGTACGTGCCGAGTAAAACTGTGAGGGACGGGAAAAACCCACCGTGGTACAACAACAAAGTTAGGAAACTACTGCGAAAGCAAAGAGAGCTTCACTCCAAGTTTAAACGCAGCCAAAACCTCTCAGACAAACAGAAGCTAAACGATGTCAAAGTTAGCGTAAGGAGGGCTATGCGTGAAGCGTTCAGTGAATTCGAAAGTAAAATACTAGGTACCGACTTGACAGAAAATCCTAGGAAGTTCTGGTCTTACGTTAAATCAGTAAGTGGCTCGAAACATCATGTCCAGACACTCCGGGATGATGATGGCATTGAAACAGAGGATGACAAGCGTAAAGCTGAAATACTAAACACCTTTTTCCATAGCTGTTTCACAGAGGAAGACCGCACTGGAGTTCCTTCTCTAAATCCTCGCACCAACGTAAAAATGGCTGACATCGAAATAAGTGTCCAAGGAATAGAAAAGCAACTGGAATCACTCAACAGAGGAAAGTCCACTGGACCTGACGGGATACCAATTCGATTCTACACAGAGTACGCGAAAGAATTTGCCCCCCTTCTAACAGCCGTGTACCGCAAGTCTCTAGAGGAACGGAAGGTTCCAAATGATTGGAAAAGAGCACAGGTAGTCCCAGTCTTCAAGAAGGGTCGTCGAGCAGATGCGCAAAACTATAGACCTATATCTCTGACGTCGATCTGTTGTAGAATTTTAGAACATGTGTTTTGCTCGAGTATCATGTCGTTTTTGGAAACTCAGAATCTACTATGTAGGAATCAACATGGATTCCGGAAACAGCGATCGTGTGAAACCCAACTCGCTTTATTTGTTCATGAGACCCAGAAAATATTAGATACAGGCTCCCAGGTAGATGCTATTTTTCTGTGACTTCAGGAAGGCGTTCGATACAGTTCCGCACTGTCGCCTGATAAACAAAGTAAGAGCCTACGGAATATCAGACCAGATGTGTGGCTGGATTGAAGAGTTCTTAGCAAACAGAACACAGCATGTTGTTATCAACGGAGAGACGTCTACAGATTAAAGTAACCTCTGGCGTGCCACAGGGGAGTGTTATGGGACCGTTGCTTTTCACAATATATATAAATGACCTAGTAGATAGTGTCGGAAGTTCCATGCGGCTTTTCGCGGATGATGCTGTAGTATACAGAGAAGTTGCAGCATTAGAAAATTGTAGCGAAATGCAGGAAGATCTGCAGCGGATAGGCACTTGGTGCAGGGAGTGGCAACTGACCCTTAACATAGACAAATGTAATGTATTGCGAATACATAGAAAGAAGGATCCTTTATTGTATGATTATATGATAGCGGAACAAACACTGGTAGCAATTACTTCTGTAAAATATGTGGGAGTATGCGTGCGGAACGTTTTGAATTGGAATGATCATATAAAATTAATTGTTGGTAAGGCGGGTACCAGGTTGAGATTCATTGGGAGAGTCCTTAGAAAATGTAGTCCATCAACAAAGGAGGTGGCTTACAAAACACTCGTTCGACCTATACTTGAGTATTGCTCATCAGTGTGGGATCCGTACCAGATCGGGTTGACGGAGGAGATAGAGAAGATCCAAAGAAGAGCGGCGCGTTTCGTCACAGGGTTATTTGGTAACCGTGATAGCGTTACGGAGATGTTTAACAAACTCAAGTGGCAGACTCTGCAAGAGAGGCGCTCTGCATCGCGGTGTAGCTTGCTCGCCAGGTTTCGAGAGGGTGCGTTTCTGGATGAGGTATCGAATATATTGCTTCCCCCTACTTATACCTCCCGAGGAGATCACGAATGTAAAATTAGAGAGATTAGAGCGCGCACAGAGGCTTTCAGACAGTCGTTCTTCCCGCGAACCATACGCGACTGGAACAGGAAAGGGAGATAATGACAGTGGCACGTAAAGTGCCCTCCGCCACACACCGTTGGGTGGCTTGCGGAGTATAAATGTAAATGTAAATGTAAATGTAAATGAAATAAAACTACCCACGAGAACCTTACGACGAAAGTCTGTTTTAATGAAACCCAGTATCTGTGCACAAGCATGCCTCTATTGACAGGAATTAGTAAAATACTACTCACTTAGATTTGGATTGGGTCTGTGTTTAATTGGTATGCTGTGTCATACTCAACAGGTATGTAAATGTGGCAATTCATAAATAAAGTTATGTGTTCCTAGAAACCCAAAATATGCTTGTCAGCAGTGGAAAGAGGCGTTACCTGTTGTGCAGCATTGTAAGTTTTTCACCATTGCACTATGAGCTAAAACTATTTTCTAGCTATTTCCTATCGATGTTTGATCTGACTGCTTGTAGCTCTTTCACAGTAGGGATAAAAGAGTTACATTCAGGGACACTGGAACCGCGAACCATAACTGACGCATTTTCACACATAAGCACGTCACCGCAGAGCTAGCGAAGCGGTATGTGAGGTGCTTTCCTCTTACGAGGCTAATAGTGGCTAGAATTCGTAAACCGCTATTTAAAGGACGAGATTAGTTGCGATTTCCACATGCTACGACTTTCCTGGGCTGAAAACCGTAAATTTACAATCTTTTGTTTCACCCAAAGCGATAATAACTCAGATTATTCAATGGAAATGACAGGAAAAATCAAGTGAACTTCGAGGCTTAATTCCATGCACACCACGAAGTAACTCGTTGATCACAGAGCTGCCAAATATACCTTGCCTTGTTGCCAAATCTCAGCTACATTACCATCAGGAAGAAGACGAACCGATGTGGTCCTACAGCGGGCTGGGAAGTGACCATAGCTGGCCTCTCAAAGACGCGGCTGCTACGGCCTGGAATTCGTAATGCGTCTGATTCGCATTTCTGTAACTACGTTTAGGGACTGGAGCGTAGTTACTAATAATAGAACTGACTGCAAACTAAGCATCATAAATCAGTAACTCTCATAGTTGTTTTTATATTTCTTTCATAACTGTACTCAAAACTAGGAAATTTATTCACGGACGTTTTCGTGCCTCGCTGATAGTAGAGCACACCAAACAAATAAAAATAAAAAGGATGGTGTGTGTGCGTGTGTGTGAGAGAGAGAGAGAGAGAGAGATAGAGAGAGAGAGAAAGAGAGAGAGAGAGTGAAATAAAGATAAAAAAGAATGAGAGAGAGGGTAGAAAATTATTGCAAAGAAAATGAATGCTGGGAGGAAAGAAATTATTCATAAAATTGACACGTTCCACATCATTACTAAAGGCGTATTCATGAGCTATGGAACAAGTATTAATCTAAACTAATCTAATCTAATTACATCATATTGCTGATTAGCCGTGAAGAGTCATGAAAATTATCCTAATTTTCGCCAATGTCTGTAACCAAATCTAAACTTGAAAATAAAAGACGACAGTTTCTGTAATAAACCGGGACTCCTATCAAGACACTTTCATCCCTGTCTACTAACCACGCAACATGTCTGATATACCTCCATTCAGAAGTAACGCAGTGTGTATGCATTTAAAGATGAAGTGTATGAAGTGAAGTTCTGTGACGGAGATACGAACCCAACACGTAATCGGTTTGTTAACTAAGTAAAATCAAATGCTACGTATCGGTTTTTCATACTAGCTGCTAGGTGTTTGAATCTAAAATAAAGATACAAATTTTTGTGCCTCAGCGACAATCGAACCGCTCACCTATCGTTCTTCTTTAACGTCCACGAATATGCCTGAAGTGTCAATTGCTTGACCAGAAATTGTTGGCAACACATGAACAGACACTAAAAATAAACGTTATTTTTCACTAGCAGGCAGGTGTGAGCGTGATAGGGCTTGAAATGAAATTATCAATATTTTTGTACTGGATCAGGAATCGGACCCACATTCTTACCTTTGGGGGAGACCTAGAGAAGATTGCAGTCTTTGAAAAAGGAACGAAATGATTGAACAACACTGTTCCGAGGTATTCAGATTCTCGAAAGAGGAGATACGAATTCGAATCACAGTCCAGCACAAAATTTTTCAACGTCTCTAGTTCAATCAAGTACAAGTAAAATAAGATCCCTGTTCCTTTAAATGTAATGTAAGTAAGTTTACTGGCGACAGTATTTCTGTTTATGATGACCTCCGCCTATGTCATTTCCCAAAGCAAACCGGCTCTGTCCAGTTGGGAATGAAGGAACGTGATGTTTAATGCGGATTCTGGATTATAACGTCTTTCTCTTGAGGTTACCAGAGGTAAAGTAACTCTGTTTGTGCCTCTTAAAAGTAAATGCCTGAACCGGCGCATTGCACCTGTGATAGATCGTTCCTTCAGACCATTGTGGCCACATTTCCCAGCCCCAGGAGTGTGCTGTAACGGATGATGTGCTTAGCTTACAAAATTAGTCACGATGGAAAAGATACGAGTCTATTAAACGGTTAAGTGGAAGCAAACTTCTGATGCGGAGATTATGCTATTCTCACGTCATCAGGATGTAATGAGATTCGGTCAACCAAGTAAATGAATATACTGAAAGTGGTGTCACCGCCAGACACCACACTTGCTAGCTGGTAGCCTTTAAATCGGCCGCGGTCCGTTAGTATACGTCGGACCCGCGTGTCGCCACTATCAGTGATTGCAGACCGTGCGCCGCCACACGGCACGTCTAGAGAGACTTCCTAGCACCCGCCCCAGTTGTACAGCCGACTTTGCTAGCGATGGTTCACTGATAAATTACGCTCTCATTTGCCGAGACGATAGTTAGCATAGCCTTCAGCTACGTCATTTGCTACGACCTAGCAAGGTGGCATAACCAGTTACTATTGATGCTGTAAGACATGTACCGTCAAGAGCGATGTTCACCAATCGGGATTCTCACTGCTTGAAGCTGTGTGAAAAAAAAGAGCCCAGACTGCCCTTCTCATTAATTTTGCTAATTCTCCATCTGTTGTATTCTGCCTAATTGCTAGACCATAGCACTTCTGAATATGGTCTACAATAGCATCTGTCGGTCCGTTTTTCCCATCTAAAGTTTCTCCATCCCTCAATTTCTTGCCTTTCATGCTAGCCTTGAGCCGTCGAAGACTTGGTCCCATTCTTTTCTGAACGTGGCCAACACACTCTAGTTTACAAATGTTCACACTATTTCCACAGGGCTTCGGTTTCTGAATTTCTCTGATTGTCTTTCAGTCACCAGGTCCAAGATAATTTCTGTGTCTCACGTTGTACCATTTTACTCAGCACTGATAAACACTTTTGACTCCAACAGCTTCAGCACAACCACTTGAACAATAATAATTTGCTATGGACTCTTCTCCATATTTATTTTTCATTTTCTCCTTGCATCTGCAATGCTTCTAAAGTATTGCAACATCAACTACCCTACTAGTGTCCATACTCGTGGCTGTTACACCATTTAGAGACGTGTGGTGTCTCTTTTGTTAGCTCCCATGGAAAGCTATCGTGGAGTCCATGTTATTTTCATTTTCAAGAACAGCTTCCTCAGGAATAACTTTCAGATTTTCCTGTGCTATATGTTCAACAGAAGAGTCTACCGCAGTGATGTGTTTGTCAAATTTTGAGGGTGAAGCAGGTAGGTTCATCACACCACATAACATGGCACCGGCAATCCTGCACTTACCTACAGACCGTAATCCTTAAACAAGTCTAATATTTATATTATATGGTCCATCTGTATATATGGTTCACCTGTATCTGGAGTACGATGTGAGGAACTCAAAAAACAGTATTGTGTTTTTGCAATAATTGCACATAAATTCTAATTAACAAGAAAGTCTTACATGTAGGTTTGTTTTCAGTGAATCACAGTATTTTCCACATTGTTTGCACCACACATTATTTTCAGAAACATCTGATAATGAAGACACATTAATTAACTCATATATTCTAGTCCCAGCAATCAGTTTCTTGTATTGTTCTTCAGTTCCAGCAAGTTTTCGTTTCGGAGCGCTTGGAAGTGCTTCACTCAATGTGTCACTACCAGTTCAGGTGTTAGACGACAAATACTCATGCAGACGATGAATCAAAAGTATCCTGAGAACCCCGTACTTTCTTTTGCCATTGTACAAACTTTCTGAATACCTTCAGAATAAGTCTTGGCATGTTGAAAGAAAGAAAATTCAATAACTTCACCAAATATGTCTTTGAAAACAAATACAAGAACTTATTCAAAAAGGAAAAAATAAAAATGTCGCAAAATCAGTTGTCAACTATCTTTCAACAACTCTCTTGTTTTCAGTTATATCTCTGACATGGCACGCTATATCAGTCATGTTTCGTGTCTCATAAACACGGTGTGGTACACCGTGTGCTGCAATATAAAAAAGAAAATGATTCAAATTGTTCCATGCTCGACATCTCAATATTTTATACATAAGTTTAAATGGGAGACTAAATGTTTCGAAAATGTGTCTTTTCTCATCGAAAAGCTCATCCGCGTGCCGTTAGAAATACGTATGTATAACCGTAATAGCAATGTTATATGTCCATGGCAATTTGATTTCAGCACTGGAATCGTTGTTTGGACACTGGTAGAACTTTAGGGTTGCAAGATTTCAGTATGTCACAAGGCAAAGGAGCGGTCGCCCTCATGACAAATTACTTCAGTAAGTAATACCACACATTTTTTGGTTGAAAAAATGCGCAATTTGCTGTGGGGCATCGCGGACAATTCCTGCTTGAACCCCTGTAGTTTCATGAAGTTCCGACAAGTGGCGGTGCTGCACGTAACCTTAAAAATGGCGTCTGTAACGGAGGTGAGTTCCAAACATACTGCTGTCATAGACTTTCTTTAGACGGAAAACCAGATCATCGCAGATATTCTTAGGCGCTTGCAGATTGTCTACTGAAACCTGACAGTGAACAAAAGCACGGAGAGTCGTTGGGTGAGACGTCTGTCATCACGGGAGGAAGGTCGCACCACGCTGTCTGATCTCCGGCGTCACACAGGTGTGACCCCTGCAGTGTTGGAACGTGCAGGCACTCTCTCTCTAGGTCATCGATGGACCACAATCAAACACGTTGCTTCTCGACGTCTCTGTTGGTAGTGCTGGCACAGTCTTCCACCAGTTGCTGAACTCAAAGGTGTGCTCCCGCTGGCTCCCTCGCCGCCTAACAGAAGACCATAAGGAGCAACGAACTGTGTGGAACTACTTGCGCATTACGAGGCTGATCGTGACAACGTTTTTGTCGAACATCGTGGCAGTCGATGTGTAAGTAGGCTGTTTATGTTTTCTTTATGTAAGTAGGCTGTTTATGTTTTCTTATTGGCAACGTTACGTAGCGCTCTGTATGAAAATCACTGGCTGTGCTGTGTGCAGTCTGTGGCTAGTCTGCATTGTTGTCTGCCATTGTAGTGCTGGGCAGCGGCAGCTGGATGTGAACAGAGCGTAGCGTTGCACAGTTGGAGGTGAGCCGCCAGCAGTGGTGGATGTGGGGAGAGAGATGGCGGAGTTTCGAAGTTTGTAATACTGGATATCATATATTATGACTATTAAGGTAAATACATTGTTTGTTCTTTATTAAAATCTTTCATTTGCTAACTATCCCTATCAGTAGTTAGTGCCTTCAGTAGTTTGAATCTTTTATTTAGCTGGCAGTAGTGGCGCTCGCTATCTTGCAGTAGTTCGAGTAATGAAGATTTTTGTGAGGTAAGTGATTTGTGAAAGGTATAGGTTAATATTAGTCAGGGCCATTCTTTTGTAGGGATTTTTGAAAGTCAGATTGCGTTGCGCTAAATAATATTGTATGTCAGTTTAAGCACAGTCTTGTATAAATTTTTCCAAGGGGACGTTACAGATGAAACGTGATTTCATCATTTCGAACCAAAAACTAAACGGCAGTCCATACGATGGCGCCACACCACCTTTCCTCTAGAGAGAAAGTTCAATGCGCACCCTCAGCCGGTAAAGCGGTCGCGCTGGTGCTCCCAGAATCTGAAGGAGTTATGCTGTTTGATGATCTCACTCAGAATTGTAGTGTGCTTCCTCAGGCAATTGAAGAAACCACTTTAGTGTGTTCATCGCCGTAAGAATCCAGACTAACTTCTCCTTTTTCCACGAGAACTAGGCCTCACACAAGTGTACACATCTGGTGGGGGTGCACAGAACTTAATAGGACTGTTGTCGCTCATCAACCCTGCAGCCTGGCTCTCGCTCCTTCCGACTTTCACCTGCTTGGTGAAGCATGCAATCCTAGAGAAGCAGTACATGTATGACTGGGAAGTGATTGACGTCGACCACCAGAATGGTACCGTGTAGGCATACAGGCCCTCCTAGTAAGGTGGCGTGAGGTCGTCGCACTGAAAGGAGGTTATGTTGGAAAATAGGGTCTTGTATCCAAAAGAGTGGGGAATAATATGGTGTATTGCAATACTCATTTAAGTATAAAATGTTTTTCAGTTCATCAAAATATGCATAAATTTGAATGTGTTACCAAAAAATAGCGATGATCAATAAAGATATCGCCCAAACAGGGATTGTTGCATTTCTTTGAAAAGATTTCTCAAAATACTATCATTAGTAAGCCGGATGGTAGAATATCGCTCAATCTGGTCACCTGGGCGATACTCGTTAATGGAAACCTGGTCCGATACGGAACGAGTGATAGGGGTATGTGGAGAGTGGAGGGAGTATGTGACGACAACTCTTTAGTTCGTTCGTTTCTAAAACATTTTTTCACCGGAATGCTTGAATTCATCTAAGCATGAAATCCTACAGAAGCAGTACATGTATGACTGGGAAGTGATTGACGTCGACCACCAGAATGGTACTGCATCCCGCCCAGCTCCCCTCATCCTTTCCCCCCACCTCGGTTTTCGTCCAAAATTCGTTTACGTTCTTGTAATGTTACAACAACTGAGGCCAGGAATTCCAAGGACAATTAAATCTTAAAATATTTCATTAACTATCAAACAACGAAATACTCACAATTCAAGAAGAAACGTGCAAATATCAGAAACCTATCTTTTGTCGTGATGCATTATGTTTCATTTTAAAACAATGGACAGCAACCAGATTCTCCAAATTCTGCTCCGACCGGGTAACTCTGCGCTTTGAGGAGCTGAGCTAGGAATCCCTGGATTCGGGAGGCCGTTTTCAATGGTTTCCCATTTTCAGTATGGGTAAATGCCAATGTTGGTCCGCTACTATAAACTATAGCCAATTCCTTCCGAATTTTTTTCTTTACTAACAAGTTCCAATTCCTTAAAGATGCAGCCTCCCAGCTTCAACGATATGGGGTTCATCGAAGGCAAGATTCCCGGCACAAAAAATAAAAAATGAATACATAATAATCCAAAATTTCCTCATTTAGGCCCAAGCACTAATTTGCCGGAACCTAGGGTTTAAGCAGAAATGATCTTTCTACAATGCAAGAACTGACAGATGCATACTTAAAATCAGAAAATTTGGAAAGAGTAAGGTTGAATGATCCCATATCCCTCATATTTACACCACCAAGAATTATTCCAACTTCTCCGTGGAACAGAAAAATGTGAGATCTGTTTATTCCCACAGCCTGTCTGTAATAAACACGCTGTCACAAACCATTCGCGCTCGTTCATTCGTCTCAAATCCAGATTGAAAAAAAAAATTATTTAATGACATTACAAGGTGAAGAGAAATTGGAGCATGAGTACTTCTTAGTGGTTTGCCAAAATACTCCTAAGCAACGAGATTGTATCTCTACTTAAAATTATCGAATGATATGCTTTATTGATCTTCGCGGACGTTCCATATCTTATGGAACAAACCTGACGAAATTCTGTATTTTCCAGAACAGCGTAATATTATGCAGTAAATGATGGAGAATATCATTACCGTGTGGGATTAAAACGTAAAATACATAACATTAAGTAAAAAAATTACAGTATGCATTATACATGAATTTACCTTCCAAATGGTCAATATATCCTAACATATATGGAAAACTGTGGCTATTTTGTATTTTTAAGCCATGAAATAAATAACACCACAGTGGGGAAGTGCAACCAACAAACACAAAGACATGAATTTGCATGAAAATCCGGGCTTTAATAGTAACTGTGACCAAAATGAGTTTGATTGGAGATTATATTGTATTGTATTGTATTGTATTGTATGTTAGCTGGGGACCTATAAACGACGGAGAGGCTCCGTCCCCGCCGCAGCCGCAGTGGTCCACAACCGTACGACGACTACCGCAGTCCACTTCACCCCTCCGCCGCCCCACACCGAACCCAGGGTTATTGTGCGGTTCGGCCCCCCGGTGGACCCTCCAGGGAACGTATCACACCAGGCGAGTGTAACCCCTATGTTTGCGTGGTTGAGTAATGTTAGTGTACGCGCACGTGAAGAACTTGTTTGCGCAGCAATCGCCGACATAGTGTAGCTGTGGCGGAATAAGGGGAACCAGCCCGCATTCGCCGAGGCAAATGGAAAACCGCCGAGTGGATTCGTGTCGGGGACCAGGCGCTCCTCCCGGTCCGGAAAGCCGTGCGTTAGACCGCACGGCCAACCGGGCGGGCGATTATACTGAAAATACGTTAATTCTTAAATTTATTTCCAACCAACTATCACTCATGAATTTTACGTACTGTTTCTGAAATTCAAATAAATAAACAAGAAAATCAACAGATTACTCGATGAAGGACAACACAAGAGGAAAACTGATTTCACGACTACAGGAACGATGTAACGTCCAACTTCCTCCCCTGCTACCAACATTTCCAGTTGCCAGCACTAGTGAAGCCACTTGTACAACGCCATTTAAAAACGAACAAACTGCTCATATCAAAAAATGCGAGTAATTACGCCAAACATTAAATTGACCTAGCAATAGGGATATACTAGAGACACTCTTGAATACTAGAAGTATTACACTCATACGCATGTGGTGATATATTCGATACAAGCCTGACAATAGATTATTCGTCTCTCTGACGTAAACCGTGAAAAATCTTGTCAATGAACAAATCCTGTTTTACACGCTGACAACTTAAACACGATGTGTTGTTGGTAACAGATTAATTGTCACCAAGCAAGAGGTGTAAATGTTGCACTTTATGTTTTTCTTTTTTTTTTTCAAGAAGAGTTCAGTGATGGTAAAATAACATTTCATGTATTCTGTTCCTACTGTATCCACTAGACGGTCAGGATTAGGCCGTCAAGTATACTTATGAAATCTAGCGCAAAGTACGAGATGAAACTCAGTAAAAACTGAAAGAAAATTATCTTGATCAGTTATTGAATTTACATAAAAAATTACAAAAAAATACCTCCTTCAGGATGCAATATGTTAACTTAGGCTCCATCGTCCAAATAGACTTCTTTATGTCTCATAAACCCGTCTATATTTTCATCGGTGAAATGTATATGCCTGCATACAGTTTTTCTGCAAATATGTTTCAAAAACTGAAATTAGTTTTTACCTTAAATCCGAAGTCCACTAATGAGTAAGGAGTTTTGCATTTATAGGTATGGACAATCAAGCAATGATCCAAATATTGCCGCGTCGTTGTGGCGCAACGAACTCCATGATATGAAACAAAGAGAATCTCTATTCGTAGTGGTTGGGTTGTTCAGGAAACCCTCTTCACAGATTATTTTTCTATTTTCTGACCGTATCGACAAATACATTTTCTATAATCTGCCTGGGGAGGGAGCTAGAGATCTATGTTCTGATAAAATCGTTAGATAAATGTATAGAGGGTAACAAGATCTGTACGAAATTTCATATATTGGTAGATTCCATAAGTTTATTCAAAACCTACATCATTAGTATTATTTTTCCCTGCTATAGTGTAGACGGAGCCTTTATATTTAATCTAGTTTACTTTTTTCCAATCGAGTAAATGATCCTAAGTATAAGTGGTCTTCGAAATTTGCAAATCAGCAATTCGTTTTACTTTTTTCTTAACTCAGAAGTTGTTACAGTTTTGTTTCAGAGATTTTATAAGGAATGTGAAGCGTCCACCAGCTCTCGAACTGAACTTTGCTTCTTTTAAATTCATGCTGTGTGGAACAACAACCAAGAAAAGTGTTTCTCCATCCGGAGTCTCTGAATGAAACGGGTTCATTCCCTCAAGGAAAGGTAAATTTCTGTTTTGGTTAGAATTTTTTCAAGTACTGCATCGTCATTTTTAGCTGCTAAGGAAAAACTAAACTTCACAATGGCATTACCAGTTATTGAAGTCCGCCCCAGTAGCTGAGTGGTCAGCGTGACGGATTGCCGTCCTCCGGGCCCGGGTTCGATTCCCGGCTGGGTCGGGGATTTTCTCCGCTCAGGGACTGGGTGTTGTGTTGTGTTCATCATCGTTTCATCCCCATCCGGCGTGCAGGTCGCCCAATGTGGCGCCGAATGTAATAAGACCTGCGCCAAGGCGGCCGGACCTGCCCCGCGAGGGGCCTCCCGGCCAATGACGCCAAACGCTCATCATCATCACCAGTTATTGAACATGTTTTCAGCTTTGAATTAAAGCTTTCAACGTGTCTTCAAAATCCACAACACACGGTGCCTCAGGTCTTCGAGACGAAGTTCTTCGGAGATTTAAATGCCTCCGTTCTGAAGATGAGTTTGAAGCTGAATATCACAAGCATTTGAAAAATCATCTCTCTTAGCTAATGATGTGTTTTAATTTGTCATCGAGGTACCTAGACAGATAAAGTTACAAGCTCAAAGAGAAAACTATCCACACGTCTCTCATGAAGTGGATCATTTTTGCTGTGAATAGGAGGACACATTGAAATCCAGAGAATGGATTTCATCGGAACAAAGATTTCTTACCTTTCATCAAAATAATGCTATGCATTAACTACCCCTGCGGGAATTTAGATAAGTTATCCGAACTGAAAATTTATTTTGAGAACAGGGTCACTTATCTCAAACCGAACAGAAGCAGAGAACACATTACAGTGCGAGAAATGGTATTATCCAGAAAAGTCTCTGCTGCCAGGTAAACTTATGTTGGTTATTGATGCTTGTGACAACAACTTCTATCCAAACATACAACAATTTTGTGTCCATACCAGTTTCAACAAGGGAAGTGAAACGAGTGAAGACTTACTTGCACAACACAGTGAGCAATGACATTTTGTCCATACTAGTGTTAATATCAGTTCACCGTCCTCATCATTCTGTAGCAGAAGATGTCTTACATTCCATGCATGATAAGGGAAACGAAAGCTTTTACTTTAGTTATCAAACCAAATTCTGTGGTATTTATACAAACATATATGCAAATTTAATGTTATTTAAGAAAACTAATGACAAATTTAAAATGCAGCAAATATTTTAAAGTAATTACTCATCCAAGAAGTCCATTTTCCATGTAAAACAAGTTGAGAGACCTATCTAATCTTTAGTGAATACTCTGGTTTTGTATGACAAAGATAGTTTAAGGAAATAATATTTTCATTTCGTTGTAGTAGATTAAAGTATTTTTGTAAAAGTTGGTTAACGCAGTTTATAATTTACCTTTTGCTATCATCTATAGGGAATTGAGATATATAACATTCACATAATGATTTGTGTGTCTGAACTGTGGATTAAATGTTGCTTTAATCTATTTGAAATTGTTCAGTTTAAATACGTCTACCATAGGTGTACATAGTATTTGCTTAGAGTTGAGGCAAAAGTAAGAAAACTCGATAAGTGGTAGAAATTAAAAACATTTATTCATTTAAGTCATTAACTAATTTCACTTAAACAATAACCTGCGAGGATTCTGTCAAAATCTGATTAAGATTTCAGTTTCAAATTTATTTTGTGCTTCTAGAACCTTCTTTCTATGCATACTCATCACACAGAGGCCGACAAGGCGGTCTTCAGTCGTTGTCAAACGTAACCAAGTCTTGACTCTTTGTAAAGTCCTGAACGATATTCCGATGGTACCTGATATGAAGGGCTGCGAAGGTGAAGTTTAAAGCTCCTGTTTTGGGACTGGGTAAAACACTAGTGCTTCTTTAACTAGCGCAACAAGCTCCAATTCCTTCCGTTCGCTCAGTGCCACATATTTTTGCTCTCGCATATTGTACCACAAGTCACAAAGAAAGTCACCACTGTAGAGAATTTACTATCGGTTGCACCAGTGCAGAATATTTTTCTGTAATTCAGACACTAACAACAAATTCAGAATCTGTAGTAGCGCAACGCAATTGGAAAGCAGAATTTTTGGTACACTGTCAAAAGCTCCATGACTACCTGGGCATAATTCTCAGTAAAGATACTCATACTATTTTCTGGAACCACCTGGATTCATAGACATTTGGTCTATTCGGGACGCATTTTCGACGAATGATCGACTCTCGAAAGGAATTTATTATTTCCTTTATTATGATAATTACATTGGATTAAGTCATCCTCAACTAAGTTCAGTTTGAAGCTAGCAGAGTGAAAAAGCAGCGCTTTTTTTATACTTCTATGGCAGAATAATAATTGACCATCACCATCCTTTCCTGACACAGTCGACCATCCATCATACCGTTGTCCTAAGCAATTTTCGGATTCGAGACCAGTGTTAACTATAGAATCGTCGATCGCCGAGGCTATGGATTTCACATCTGTGCCAGTCAGTTCCACAAAACCGAAAACCTCATACCAATGGAAAGTAGGTCTCTTCCTGATATGTCGCAGCTCTCGTCTGCCAGCATACTACAGACAAGTGCGTTGTTTACGTCAGCAATGATATCGTATCGAATGGCATCTTCGCGTGATTAATTATTCCATTCTGAATTTTTGGTTAAGTGGAAGCGACTTTTTTGCACAGTTTTCTTTCATAATGTAGTCACCAGACTCAGTTATAAGTTTTGAAAGTTCTTCAGAAACACCTTCATGTTATTTGCTCCTTAGAGGTAGGTTATGAGTGTCGCAGAACGCCACAATCGAAATTATTGATCCTACCTCAAGAGTGTATCGAAGGCTTCACTACAAACAAACCTTGGATATTCCTTATTGTTGGTTTTCTTTCTTTATTGTAGTGCCCGCCCTCAGCGGGGGGGCTGGCTACAGCGTAATACGCCGCTCTGCAGCCTACAGATAAAGTTAAAAAACATAGTGAGAAGATATAACAATAAAAAGAGGTGATAAAACGATGACTGTTTGAAACTGGTACAAGGCGAAAAAGTTGTAAAGAAAACATAAAAAACAAAGAGGTCAGTGATGCTGATTAAAAACACTTAGGAAATAGACAGGTACAATTATAAACACGGTGACAGTCTGGTTTCTGATCGCAGCACTGTAAAAATGGAACGCACAACACTGAACACTCACGGAAAACACTGCACTATAGAGTACGAAGACGTATGGGCAATGAGGGGTGGGAGGGGGTGGGGTTGATAGGACCTAGACAGATGAGGCGAGGGGGGGGGGGGAGGCGGGGCGTATGTTGTTGGAAACGACATACAACAAATGCACAACGCGCCCTATAATTTCTACGAAAGGACATATTCTGTCAACTAACTGTGCTTAAATTTTGGTTAAAAAAAATGGTTCAAATGGCTCTGAGCACTATGGGACTCAACTGCTGTAGTCATAAGTCCCCTAGAACTTAGAACTACTTAAACCTAACTAACCTAAGGACATCACACACATCCATGCCCGAGGCAGGATTCGAACCTGCGACCGTAGCGGTCGTGCGGTTCCAGACTGTAGCGCCTTTAACCGCTCGGCCACTCCGGCCGGCAAGGGCTTAAATTTTCTTTTTAATTGTACACCGTCCTTAGAAAAGTAGTAATTCGGAGACGGAATCCAACAATTTTTTAAAATATTAAGTTTTTGAGATGAGGTCATGTTGTACGAACGACCTAGCTAGTGATCCACGTCATTACAACAGTAGATTTGTTTCTGTGCACCAAATTCAGATGGCAGCATAAGTTCACTTGACGGAGATGCCGTGGAAACAGGAACCGGTGCTGTGGTGCTGTTACTGGCGCCATCGCTGGCGACTGATGCATTCTTCAGTTTCACTTCTTCTCCACCGCTATCATTTCGCCACTACTATTTTTATCTGGTTGTTTCCTCTTCTTACTCTGCTTCGCTAAAAAACAGGAGGTAGGTATATTTAACTGAAATGCAGGCCAGGCTAAATAATGTTTTACCACTTTATTTCCGATCTCAAATCTTCAAATATAATACCAAGTCAATAAAAAAATTCAAACTAAAAAAATTTTTTTGTTGGAAATACAGTATTCGAACTAAAACAAGGTATTCGAAAGAAAGTATGATACGTGATTCATTAATAATACCACACTTGCACAGTATATTTTAAATACCATAAAGTAGGAAGCGGTATGGAATCACGGTTTGTAGTCACACTTTATAATTAAGACAATTTATTGGCGTTACGCCTTTAAAAAAGTAATTTGAGAATTCCAAATTGCGGACGAGCCACTAGATAGAACCTTGCAAATACAAATAGAAACCTAACGTAGTCAGTATTCTAACAAACAATTCCAAATTAAGAAACGGGGTTACTGACAAATCTGATAACTTCAAGCTCCCGTATAGGACTTCCCTCATAATAGGTATAATGAAACAATTACAGGTAAAGGTTGACTTAGTAACACTTGAGCACTAGTACCAAACTAAGATGCCATTACGTAACATGATAGAATCACTTAATGAAAAAAAAACTGCAACAGAGACACTGATCCTAAAAAAAAATGTTTACCTACTCAGACGTGTTAATAAAAAATTATCAGAAAAAGCTGCACAAGGAACTTAGCGAATGCTATGCAGTTTAAGGTTTAGCCACTTTCCAGTCCGTAATATTTAAGTAAACAAGTTATATGTAAACAGGTTACATACAAACTATATATCTACCAGCTTTGGACGAGGGTATGTCACCAACACCAGTAGTGGCTAGGGTCTTAAATACTGTCAGGGATAGACCTAGGATGACATTTTACTCCCCGCCAAGGCGCTGGCACAATTAAAAGTTTCAGCCCGAATCACTCAGACATTCCAATAAGTCTGAAACATGGAAACACTGGGTAGAACCTTTGACTCACTTACACATGGACAACTGTATTAATAGAGAGCAGGCTATAAAAACAGCAACACGATAAAAATTGTGCCAGTATCTCATCACCTACCTTCCAAACTTTACAGAAGCTCTTTGCAGCAGAGCTTCTGTAAAGTTTGGAAGGTAGGAGACGAGATACTGGCAGAAGTAAAGCTGTGAGACCGGGCGTGAGTCGTGCTTCGGTAGCTCAGATGGTAGAGCACTTGCCCGCGAAAGGCAAAGGTCCCGAGTTCGAGTATCGGTCGGGCACACAGTTTTAATCTGCCAGGAAGTTTCATATCAGCGCACACTCCGCTGCAGAGTGAAAATCTCATTCTACGATAAAAATTGGTTGCAGCAGACACCAAAAAGCTTCTGAGAGAATTTTCAAATAACGGCCACCATTTAACTAGGCCAAGAAAGTTTCCCATAATAATAGTAAAGTTTAAAATCTCTGAGTGTGTCAGTGAACAAACAATTACTACGACTTACTCCATATGAGGTACACAAAACTAGGGGGCTGATTCCACAGTTTCACCGCTTCCCTTCAAATTTTGCTCCCAGCTAAGTCACAATCTCCAAGGTGCCCATGTCAGCAAAACGGCCAACCAGTTTCACACCACAACGTGTAACGGTCGTCACACTCGTCACAGCCGGTGACACTAGTCTCCCCTGCGAATGACACGAGATCTCGAGGGTTCCCGTCGAAGGCTAACAACCAACTCACTTCGCCTGCAAAGCCGCAAGATAAGACACGCGAACAGCAAAGATAGCGCACCTCAACCACAATCGATCTCAACGATACATGAACAAAATAAGACTGGCGCCAGCTCGCCACGGCTCAAACTACTTTAAGAAAATAAACTGGTAATTATAAACCTGAAGTAAAAATGGGTTGGACAATAAACATTTGATCATGATAGCGTGTAGATACTACTTGCTTTCCACTCCACAGCTTCTTGTCACCGTTTTTTCAAATGTTCCTTTCTTCGCTGATCCGTGAGTAACTTCGTTACAAATATTTGTTACAAATGTACAATTTCAGAAGTTTTTTCCTAAAATTAAGGCCATTGTTTGATACTAGTAGACTTGATTTGGTCAGCTTTATATATGCATCTTCGTTCTACGTCATTTTTTTCCCCAAAGTAGCACGACAAATAAGCTTCATCTGCTTCCTAGACAGAAATTTTGATGTCAAGTTTTTTTTTCTGTTGCCCCTCATTACCTGCGTCTTTCTTCGTTCGCAACGGGGCGAAATATTCAGATGTCGTAGTAGCGAAGTGAGTACCAGAGTCGAGTGCTGTAAGGCCGGTACTGCCCACGAGTCTTATAAATGATCCAATGGATTAGCAGGAAGCTACGCGAGACTGTTCGCGGATGCTGCCTTTGCATATGCGACTGTTACAACGCCAGAGACATGCTAAGAAAAAAAAAAAAAAAAAGATGGGCCACGAAAGAATTATCGGAATGGGACGGAAATCGGTAGGTGTAATAAAATTGGGTGATTTATCAAGAGAAAGAGCTTCACAAATTAAGCAAGTCAGTACATTATTTACAAAGTTGCTGGGTGTCGTCCTCAGCAATATAGTGCCAAATACTGTCCAGCTGGCGAGACAGATCGTCAAAGCCGAGGTCTGGTTGGAGAGCCCTACCCAAAATACTGCAAACGTTCTCCTTCGGGGAGAGATCCAGCGACCTTGCTGGCCAAGGTATGGTTTGGCACGAACGAAGACAAGTAGTAGAAAGACTCACGGTGTGCGGGCAGGGATTAATCTCAGCCCAGAATGGCTTGTCATGAAGGGCAACAAAACGAGGCGTAGTATGCCATCGACGTATTGCAGTATTGTAAGGGGGACGCAACTGAAAACTAAAGGAGTCCTTCTATGAAAAGAAATGACACCCCGGACCATCACTCTCGGTGGTCAGACGGTACAGCTGGCGACACTCAGGTTGGTCTCGCACCATATCTGGGGCGTCTAAGACACCTCTCCGCCACTGGTCGTCTGGTTACTTAAGACAACCGGGAGTGACGGTCTCGAATGTCATTTCTTTACATACTAGGACCCTTTTGCACCTCATCCGTGGCGACCTTACAGCACAGCGGTGTCTCGACGGTATTCTACTTCCCGTTTTGTTTCATGACATAACTTCCTGGGCTTATATTTCAGCAAGTTAATGCCCATCCGCACCCAGCAAGCGTTTCTACTGCTCGCCTTCGTGCTTGCGAAACTCTACCCTGGCCAGCAACGTCACCGTATCTCTCCCCAGCTGATAACATTTGGAACAATATGGGCAGACCCCTCCAGCCATCTCTGGATTTTGACGATCTAACCCGCCAGCTAGACATAATTTGGCACGATCTATTTCAGGGTATCCAACAAGCCTATAAATCTAAGGCAAGCCGAATAACTGCTCCTGTAAGAGCCAGAAGTGGGCCAACATGTTATTGACTTTCCCAATAAGTGAAGTTTCTAATCTTGAAAAAATCATCCATTATTTTCTGCAACTATAATCATTTGTTAGTCTGTATGTGTACTCTACCGATTTCCGTCCCATTCGGCTAATTCCTTGGTGGTGCGTCATTGTGTTTGCCTTAGAGTGTAAATGGATTGAAATGCAGGAGTATTAGGGGATTGACGGTGCAGGGACTGGCAGTTGAGCCTCAAAGTAAATAAGTGCTGGTATTGGACTTCATCACTTTATCCACAGTAGTCCAATAAAGAGTTTTGTTCTAACAGAAGCAACAGTGCTGTAGCTGTTCTTCTGCAAACAGGGACCGATCAGCAGAGAAGGGAAAGTGCACAGTGATTGTAACGGCTCGTAAAGAGTTTAACGAGCCGGCGTCAGAGGAGAAGGTGCGCCCTGCGTCAGGTGGGGCGGGTGGCGGCGACCTTAAAGAGCACCGCCGTGCGGCGGCGGGCTTCTGGAAACCAGAGGCGGCAGCAGCAGCAGCAGCAGCGGCTGTGGCGACGATGGGCAGCCGCGGCGCGGGCGACGGCTGCGGCTGCAGCTCTGGCGTCGCGACGTCGACGCTCCGGGCGGCGTCGCTGGTGCTGCTGTTCGCTGCTCTGCAGACGCTGCCGCAGGTACGTCTGGCAGGGCTCAGGCCACTCGCTGTACGCAGCCGAGGCGCAGGGCAGGATGTCAGCTGGGGCAGAAGTCTGCGCCGTAGCTCCAGCCTGACAATTTTCCCCCGCCTGTGCCTGCCTGCGCCCCCCTTCGGGACTAGACATTGGCAAAACTGTTTTTTTCAGAGATCGGATCAGAACTGTTCACTCCCTGAAATGAATTAGCTCTTTTTCATGACTCACCACTCATTTACAATAGAAAATAAATGGAAGGCACATTGCCCTTTAAACTTGGTTTATTCCAGTACTATACCTGTATTTTGATCTTATTTGATCCTATTTTGAAGTAACACAGATAATGAGTAAGAATTTTGTATTGTTTATTGAAATTTCCACGATATGACAAAGTTTTTGATTATTGATTTATTTTGCACTATCGTCGTTTTTTGGGTGATCGGAAAATGTTGTAACTTGAGATTTACATTAACAATATATTTGGCTATAATGTATTAAAATTTCATTAACCTCATACAAATACATCGCAAGCCATATATTTTTAAAGTGAACGTTTCCTTCCAAAGAAGCCTAAAATCGCAAAATCCGTACCAGAATAAGAAAAAAAAATATAAATTCGACTGTAAAACGAAAGTTCTGCATATAGCCTTACGCAGAATAAAACAAGGAAAATATTGGTGTATCACATTTTGCGATACGTTTATCGGTTCGCTCGTAATTAAAGCGTCCATAATAAAAATCCTATAGTAAGAGGAGTCGTCAGGAACCTAATCTAATCAGTTTAAACAAATAAAAATAAAATAAAAACAAATGATGTATACATAACATAATAATGTAATATACATACTGGTATTACTACGAAGAACAATATCCAGTAGAGACGAACTCCGATGCAGAAGCACTGAGTCGAGCAGGTCGAGCCGCGAGCTGTATTACTGCGTGAGCTAAGACCGCAGAGACCAGAGTAACACCTGAGTTGCTTTGCTCAACGCTCTGGCTAGAGTCGAGAACGGTGGGGTGAGCGTTGAGTGGGCGAGTTCCGAGGGTGGGGGGAGCAGTGAACTCACCCGCTCCGAGACAAATCGTCCATTCCCTTGCGAGAAGGTTGTTGCAAGTAGTTCCTATGTTATCCGCTAGGTGGCTCTCTGTCCTGTTGCTCGCATCAACTGCCCAGAGGGCAGGACGTGCGACTGAAACGATCGCCGACAGAGTGCGATGCGAAGTTAAGCTGCGCCAGACACTGCACGCGGCAGATGACGCACAGAGATGGCACAGCATATGTGAAACACAAAATCCAATGGGGCACTGCACAATGCAGGCAGCCAAGGTAGAAGCAGGGCAGAGGCCGGCGCTGGCTGTGTTGTGTGGCGTGCACTGTGCTGTGACCAGCAGAGGCGCTGCTGATATGCTCCGTCTCTCTCTCTCTCTCTCTCTCTCTCTCTCTCTGCCGTGGGAAACGTTTGGAGCTACCGTTCTTTTTTTCTGAATCACTGATTGTTCACTCCTTTGAAAGGTTCAACTCTATGAATTAGTTCAAGAGCGGATCCCCCATCTCTATTCGGGACGTGCTGTCTCTGCGCCGTAACTAGCGGGCTTGCCTGACTGCGTGTACGGCAAGGTGCACCAGCTGGCCGATCTGCAATCTTTCTCAAACGATTGTAAACAAACTACGAGGTACGTTCAAAAAATTCCGGAACATTCGTCATTTCGCGCCAATGGCGTGTTGCAGCGAAATGTGGTCGGCATACCTGCAGATACCTTCGTTTAATATTTAACTGCCGGAAGTTTCATAGTTAGTAGTCTGTTACTTAGTGTTCAGTGCTGTATTGAGCAGAACACTGTATCGCACACTTTGCGAATTTCGAGAGGCACAGTTAGAGGAGCAACGCGCTTGCACTAAATTTTGCGCGAAACTCAAGAAAACATTAACACAGACAAACCAAATGATGCAGAAACCTTACGACGATGAGCACTTAAGCCGTAGACGGTGTTACGAATGGGTCACGTGGTTTAAAAATGACCGGACCGAAGTTAAAGATGACCCCCGTTCAGGACGTCCTTCGACGTCTACCGACGAGCTCATGTCAAGATCCCCAACGAAATTGTAAGTGCCAATCGAAGACTGGCTGTCCGAGAGATTGCAGTTGGATCATGTCATGAAGTCCCGATACAGCCTGTTTCAACCCATCCTGTTGCCGTCAAGTTCGTCCCACAGCTCATGAGTCAAGACCAGAAACTCTTTCGCCTCGCAATTTGTGAAGAGCTTCTGGATCGCGCAAATGAGAACGAGATGTCCCTTAAGAGAATCACAACTGGTCTATGGTTATGATGTTGAGACCAAGGTTCAATCTTCACAATGATTTGGGGAACTTTCTCCAAGACTAAAAGAAGCTTGCCAGGTTAGGTCAAATGCCAAGTTAAGGCATATGCAAATTCATCGCTGTGGGTGCGTGACTATGGCACAATAAATGAAGTCGCAGTGCTGCCTCATCCTCACTACTCTCCAGATCTGGACCGCGCGGAATTTTTCTTCTTTCCAAAGTTGAAAACCCCGTTGAAAGGGCGATGATCTACAACGATAGACGTTATAAAAGAAAACTAGCACACGATCCAGCAAGAGGTATACAAAGATTGCTTCCGGACATGGAAACGGCGTTGGGAGCTGTATATCAATTGTAGAGGACAATGTTTCTAAGGAGACCATGTACAGTAAGCAAACGGTTTTTTTTGTAACAGACATCGTATTTGTTAAAAAAGTTTGTTCTTGCACGTCTCATAGTTTCATTCGTCAGCTTCATGACGAACTGCTTATCATTTCGTTAACGGCATAGTTATTTTGATATTTCGAGATTACGTAAACTGCTACAGGAAACTCTTAAGGGTTGCGTTAAAAAACAGGGGTCGCGAAGTTTTGCGTTTGTTGCATCTTAGGTCACACGTTTCTGAGTGTAAAATATTGATAACATATTAATTCTTTTTTTAAAGTGGAATGATAACGTTATCTGTCTACAATCTAGAGAAAATGTATTGTGTGTAAAGCGCTACATCCCGAACGCGTGCACCACCAAAAAAATCCAGAATGAAATATTTATAAATCCCTCCTATCTCATAAACGGTTTCAGAGATCAAAACAAAATTTTAGCAAATGACAGAAAGCAACGAAGAGAGCATTTTGACAAATGATTAATATGCGGAACTTGCAAAACTATGGCGATATTCAAGCAACTATAGATTTTTTCAATGGAGTACTGAAGGATATGGAATTAAGTTACAGGAATTATAATTATTAATTTTTATTTGATTCATTTATTTAATGTATATGCATCTTCACAATAAACATTTAATATTAATGACATTAAGCTCTTCACTTTAGTATTGGCCCCGTTTTATAGCTGCGTACTGCCACTGAATAGAAGTTTCTGGTGAATTAAAACGGTCGTTAAATCTTCCTCTCGTAAGGAAAGCTTCACTCGTGTTTCTGCACCTGCTTTGCGCAGGCGGCGTAAGCTGGTTATTTGTCCCACGTTCTTCCCTCCTTGGCAAGATTACTTGACGTAGTCTTATCAATCCTCAAGTAATTACGCACTACGCATAAGCCGTCACAAGTCTACAGTCTCCAACTAACACTCAAGGGCCGTTTCAGCACACGAAATCTCGAACTCAGTACACCAAATACACATTCTACTGTTTGAGGGGGACGAGAAAGTCTGTATTTAAAAACCCTATTTTTGTCATTAGCGCTCTGCATTTAGAATAGAGTCGCATGTTTCTAATAACGGAAGAGCTTCATCTCCAATGAAAACGTAAAGGGTTCCTTATTTCCCAAGTGCCAAATCAGAGTCGGCCTCTAAGTATAGCTGCATAGACAGATTCAGAGTGAACAGAGCAGGACGCTATGTCATAGCGCGGACTGGGGCGCTACTCACAAGGGAAACTCCTCATCGCAACCCCTCACATTTAGTTGTAAGGGGACCTGGCGGACAGCCCGTCAAAAACTGAAAACAGGAAGGAGGTGTACTGAATTGTAATAAAAACAAGCAAAACAGAAAAAGCGAACGGTCCAAGGCCAAGAAGTGCAATACAGACCAGCCTGAAAGACAAAAGGTGTCTTGGGCACGTGGTCGCGGTTTCGGACTGCATAGCGAGCGAGCTGTGTTCGAATCACTCCTACGCCATATTTTTGGCCGTTCGCTGTATTCAGATTTGTGTCTGTGTCGTGGTGCAACAGAGAGATGCCAGGTAGGGACCTATAAGGACAGTTGATTCTGGAAAACTGCTCTATTAGCAGCTGAAAGTATGTGTCCATCGAAGAGGAACCGCAAACGTTTGATGACAGGGCGAGAAGACAACAGAAGCCTTCACCGGGAAACACGTCGTGAGTGAGATAAGTCTCCTTGCCCGATTTAGGTGTTCGTATGAATGTGTATGTGATCACTCCAAAGGTAACGATGAAAACATAATAGTTTCAAATGGTTCAAATGGCAATAACAGAAAGTTTTCGTCATTTGCTAACTGTTTTCAGTCTTTCCCTTAGTTAAAAAAAATGGTTCAAATGGCTCTGAGCACTATTGGACGTAACAGCTATGGTCATCAGTCCCCTAGAACTTAGAACTACTTAAACCTAACTAACCTAAGGACAGCACACAACACCCAGCCATCACGAGGCAGAGAAAATCCCTGACCCCGCCGGGAATCGAACCCGGGAGCCCGGGCGTGGGAAGCGAGAACGCTACCGCACGACCACGAGATGCGGGCCCCTTAGTTAAAAAATGGCTCTGAGCACTATGCGACTTAACTTCTGAGGTCACCAGTCGCCTAGAACTTAGAACTAATTAAACCTAACTAACCTAAGGACATCACACACATCCATGCCCAAGGCAGGATTCGAACCTGCGACCGTAGCGGTCGCTCGGTTCCAGACTGTAGCGCCTAGAACCGCACGGCCACTCCGGCCTGCCATAATAGTTTGCCACATAAGCTACGACAAGTGAACGCAATAGTCCCACTATCACACAGCTTCACTTTGCTCTGTCAAAACATACGTTATTAACGTTTCTGAAGGTGCGTTCCGTTTTGGAAGTTTTAACTCTTGAATTTCTTAGCTGTAACATAGTTACACCCATTTATTTGTTGTTTTCATTTCTGTGAGACGTCTATGTGGTATTTCGCCTGCTCTCACGATTCATCACAATGACTTGCGTCGGTAATGTATTCTTACGACATGACTCATACTCTATAACCAGTGTATAGTATGACAACTCCCAAGATTACAGAAAGGAAACAAACATTTCAATGACAGGACAGAAAGTTCATAATGTTGCGAAAAAAAAATAATAAATGGCACGAGGGAGTTTTCAAAAGTGCTCGCCCGCCTTACAGTCCAACACAACGCCGTAGCTGCTCAACGTCATTTGATATCGCACTTAATAAGGTTCAACCATTCACTTCTTATTTTGCTTTCTCTTTCATAGTTCGGTACACCTTCTTCCTGTATTCCTGCTTTATCAGTGTTCAGTTTTTTACGGGCTGTCCACCGGGTCCCCTTACCACTAAATTTGAGGGGGGTAGCGATGGGGAGTTTCCCTTGTCAGCACTGCCCGGCTTCCGCTGCGGGCGGCGTGCGCTGATCTGCCGGAACCCTGTTGTGCTGCCACGGCTCGGCTGCGCTCTGCTGGTTGTGTTATGCCGTGAGCCACAGCCTAGGCGCACGCTAGAAGCCAAACCGTGCGACTAAACTATCGCACTGCTTCGTACAACATGAGTTGAGCGACTTGAGATAGGATATTGTACGTGTGTCCGTCAGACTGTGGCAAGTCTAGCAGTTGACGTTATGGATTTCTGCCTTTATGACCAAGCTCTTTTTTTGACCTGAAGCCTGATACCACGTAAAAGGTGGAACGTGGTCCTCCATGGAGGATGCTGCCCACTGTCTTCCCATGTTGACCCAACTACTTTACATCTTTTAATATTCACTACAGCAGGTTTCATTACATTAAGGAAGATTAGAGTTTAACGTACTGTCAACGAAGTTGTCATTAGAAGCGGAGGACAGCTTCGGATGAAGCAGAGATGGAGAAGGAAGTCGACTGTGTCTTTTTGAAAAGATCCACTCGCATTAAACAATACGTGGAAACCACCGAATATCAAAGTCTGTATGGGCGGACGGAGATTAGAACTGCCGTTGTGCCGAAAGCTACGTACAGTGTCGTTAAATGATATTCTCTGTTTTCACTGCACTGTGCCATTCATCCGAAAATTATATCGCAGTCTGATTTAGTCTGGAAAGGAGAGGTTAGTCCTCCTGCGAATCGCAGTTTTCGTCGTGTTTCTAGCCAAGACATTTGATATGTCGTCGGCGTTCTGGTGGAAGTTAAAAACGACAAAAACTTTTGCAAATAAATCAGGAAAAGCTAATTTCCTCTTGCATCTGTTAACAAAAGGTTATTTCTTTTACTTACCCACAACACAGACACTACCGTTTTCGAAACAGCGTCCTCAGTAACAACATACAGTTAATCGGAGCCTCTTTTCTTTAGCAGACACGGTCGTTCATCAATATCTGGGATACAGAACTACTGAGAATTCTGTTGGCGTTCTGTTCAAAGCAAGTACTGGGCGGAAGTCTCTATTTTACAATTACTTTGATAAGCGGTTTTATTTTTCAATTTAGACATGACGAAGTAACGACGTTAGTTCAAAAAGGTTCAAATGGCTCTGAGCACTATGCGACTTAACTTCTAAGGTCATCAGTCCCCTAGAACTTAGAACTGCTTAAACCTAACTAACCTAAGGACATCACAGACATCCATGCCCGAGGCAGGATTCGAACCTACGACCGTAGCGGCCGCGCGGTTCCAGACTGTAGCGCCTTTAACAGCTTGGCCACCACGGCCGGCAACGACGTTAGTACTCTAGTAAATCATTGTGGGTTTTAGACGGAAAGACCCATTGCTAGAGGGTATTTAGACGTTACTGAGGCCGTGGTACATAGCAATAGTAATTGGTAAAAACTGTTCGTTCTTTCTTTCCGGAATATATAGAGCATGTTTGTTCTTTCGCATCACACCACCCTAAAAAGTTTAAAGCCTTGATTAAAAAAAGCTTCATGTGTTCTACAATGTCTCCCTCCACTTGTTTATAACGCACAACAGTTCATTCAACCACCTGAAACTGTGAGGAATGTACTACTTCGGGATGTTGTTCAACTCAGGTTTCACATTGACTTCAATACTGGTTATATCGTCAAAGCGTTCACCTTTCAGATGAATTTCAACACTTTGTGCTTCTGTGGTAGGTTCGTGCTGATAACTCAGATTCTCGTCAACAGTGATGACCTTTTTCCCAGAAAAGAATTTTCAGTGTAATGAATTTCAATCCAGTCGCGAAAACTGTCCGTACCATTGCCTTTCTTCGGGAGTCATGGTGTGCGGGACAGCCTATGAAGACCCTTTTCTATTTTCCAAAGCATTGCCCGGAACGTCTTGGACAGTTCATTTAGAGATCTTACTCCATTCGGACGTGTGACAGAACAACACTGACGCACTACGGCTGCATGTCCACTACTTCAAACTTCCTTCTTTTCCTTGTGCCTTTATGTGCAAGTGCAGGATGAGCTTCGGCATTAGGGATTTGGCACTGTTAATTTGAGGGCTGGCCAAAATGACCTTCCCGGCGCTACCCCGTTACTCGTCAGGACGGAATCTGTGTACCATCACTACCCGCGTGCAGTGTCTCTCACACGAAAACGAGTGAAAGTTTTCTAAATGTTTGCGAATCGTGCAGCACGCCAGATTTGGGTACCAGCCCGATACTCTACTTGCGGTACGTGAGTAACCCCCTAAAACCGTATCCATACGAACCAGCAACCGACCGTCTTCGTTAATCCGCAGAGGTGGACTCGATCACCACCACCTCTTGAGATGGTGGTAATTCTATCCGGAGCCAAAGGACCTTCCTATCCCGGAAGCAGCGATTTAACACACGCAGCTAACCGGGCGGGTGATGTCCATTATGTAACACTGCCTGCACACAACCGGCTGGTCTCCTGAACACTTTATAGTTGTTAGACCACGCTGCCACCGTAGTTATTGAGCTGACGTCGTCTGTACCCCAAAACGGTTTGGACGGACGCTGTATGCCTTTGCACTGCTCTTACAACTTGGAGCGCACCAGACGTAAATCTTCTAGATCTGTTGTTTCTTGTGGATGACACATACCCTCCTCCTGTCCATCTCATGAGCACAAACATCCGAAACTAATTCCCTCAGAACACGAGCACTGTGCTCGACAACGTTTGTTTGATGCTGTCTCGCTGCCACCACTACTGCTGACCTGCACAGCTGTGAGCCTGCATATTGTCTAAACTGTGACATCTGCACTGCCGCTGTATTGACACTCTCACATTCTACATTTACACTGGATTGCAAAACTTAGGTACGAAAGTAACTGTTGCAGAATATGCCACTACAATGTAATATAGCTCGATGGAACTTGGACCATACAGAGAAAGAACTACTACAGTATACCACAAAGGACGATGTTAACGAATTCGCACAATGAGACGAACAGAAATGAAACTTTTATTTAAAGACAATAATGACACTGAAGTCACCACTACTCGTGGCGGTCCGCTGGAGATTAAAAAGGGTGGTACGTGGTTCTTAATAGGGTGTGTGGACGGCAGTGCATGCTCGGCAACGCGTTCTCGTTCTGGTTACGAGGTCTTGTGGTGGGGTGTTCCGTCCCTCTACCAGCACGGTTGACAATCTCTTGGGTGGTTGGCACAGTTGCATGTGGTCTTGCTGCAGTACGCCTTCCCAGTACGTTCCACATGTGCTCGAAAGGATTTAAGTTGGAGGAACGGAAAGGACGGAGCATTCGCCGGATACCATTTTGTTCCTAGAGTTCCTTCAGCTCCGCTGTTGGAAGCGGTCGCGGTCTGCCGTCTATAGGAATAACACCAGGGCCGCGTGTACTCCTGTAAAGACTCGCAGCATGAAGGGGTACTGTGTCTCAATAACGTAGAGAGTTGTGAGAGAACCGCGTTCAAAAAGATTTGGTGGTCAGTATACCCATTCAACAATATGCCTCCCAACACCATAACACTTAAAACACAAAAAAAATATTGTTCGACAATGTTCCTTGGTAGTCTCCCGCCATGTGAGGGTACGTCGACAATTGTCGAACATGATTTTTTTTTTTTGTTGTAGTCCAGGTGATACCGTGTGGGGAGCCATAATATTTCTCTGAACATGGCGCACTTTCCAGTCAGCGTCGTTGTGCCCTTGTACTCATTCCCCAAGTTACAATTTACAGTAGTGCATTCGGCCTGAATTTTATCATGGCTGCTGTGCGCAGTGCGCGACCGCATCGAATTGCTCAGGTGGAGGAGCTTCTGGATCGAGAAGATATTCGTGCGATGGACTGGTCTGTCCGGTCGTGCGACTTAAATCCCACAGAACACGTGTAGGATGCGCTGGGGAGCCGTATTGCAGCATGTACACATGCATCAAAGACCATCGGGAAATTGTCAGCCGCGCTGGTGGAGCAATGGAACGCCCTGCTACAAGAGCTCCTTGCCAGGTCTTTACCGGCATGGCAGCACGTTGCAAAGAATGCGATGCCCGTGCGTGGTGATCACGCACCCCGTTAAGATCCAAGTCTAGCCTTTTGTAATGTCCCGGGGACTATCATGAATACCGGTGACTTCAACGTCACTATTGTCTTTAGATAAAAGTTTCATTTTTGTTCGTCTCACTGTGTATGGCTTTCAGTTACCTTCTGTACCGTGTGCAGCAGTTCCTACTGTGCATGGTCCCAGTTTCACTGAGCCATGTTACTTGGCGGTGACACATCATGCGAAAGTTACTTTCGCCCTTAAGTTTTGAACGCCGAGATGGCGTGTATTGGTCAACGTCATGTTATAGAACACAGTGGTGAGTACTTATGGCACTATTTTCTTTTCCCCGTTCTGTATTCCGCTTGAGATTAGTGCAGGGGAAGAGTGTCCGTTGGTGAAGGTGTGTATGAGCTGTAATTTATCTCATTTGCTCCGAAGTACTATATTGCCTCAGAAGAGATTAAGAAAACATATTAAATGTATTAAATACAGTAACTATCCTCCAGAAAGAATTTTCACTCTGCAGCGGGATGTGAACTGATGTGAAACTTCCTGGCAGATTAAAACCGTGTGCTGCACTCAGGTATTCGCGGAAGCTGTGTAGATGGGTCGGGAGTCGTGCCTGCTAGCTCAGTTGGTGTACTTGCCCACGAATAGCAAAAGTCTCGGCTTCGAGTTTTAATCTGCGAGGAAGTTTCTGTAGGAGCGCTTTAAGTGACTTCTTAACAGGTTTATTTTGTTGCTCAAACTGTTGCAGCCTGCAAGACCAATTTGTCTCTGTAACACACTTAGATAGGGAAACGGTCGTTAGGAGGGGATTCGAGAGCCAGAAGGTGATGGAGGTATAAGAATCGATCCCAAGTCACATTGGTTTACACGTTGAGCACGTATATAAGTCGACAGAAGTATCATTGGCCAACACAGTTATTAAGCCTTCTGCAGCGATGTATCCTCATGGCAAATGGTTCAAATGGCTCTGAGCACTATGGGACTTAACATCTGAGGTCATCAGTCCCCTAGAATTTAGAACTACTTAAACTTAAGGACATCACACACATCCATGCCCGAGGCAGGATACGGACCTGCGATGATAGCGGTCGCGCTGTTCCACACTGAAACGCCTAGAACTGCTCGGCATAAAACAAAAGCTGTGGATAGAAAAACAGAAGCCAGTTGTAAATAGTGTGACCAGCTTTATCATGATGGTCTGACGTCACGACTTCACCAGCAGTTCAATGAGTATCAAGCACGTCCACAATGTATTAAAAACATGGTTTCGTCACAGGCTACTACAAGAAAGATTTATTTACAAATCCAAATAGAAATTAAGAGCAGTTGTGTTGAGTGTACACCTTCTGTCTCACCGAGGACATTGTGGTCTGCAGAGGAATCTGAGCTGGCTGATTTGCTGTTGTTAAGAGTCAAATTTCTAAAAGCATTGGGGGAAGTGGCAACAAAACGACTATTCACATTGGTGTGTAGAATATATGAGTCTGGCGATATACCATCTGACTTTCGGAAAAGCATCGCGAGAATTATCGCACAATCAGCTTAACAGCTCATGTATCGAAGCTACTTACAAGAATAATATACAGAAGAATGGAAAAGAAAATTGAGAATGCGCTAGGTGACGATCAGTTTGGCTTTAGGAAAAGTAAAAGGGACGAGAGAGGCAATTCTGACGTTACGGCTAATAATGGAAGCATGGCTAAAGAAAAATCAAGACACTTTCATAGGATTTGTCGACCTGGAAAAAGCGTTCGACAATATAAAATGGTGCAAGCTGTTCGAGATTCTGAAAAAAGTAGGGGTAAGCTACAGGGAGAGACGGGTCATGTACAATATGTACAACAACCAAGAGGGAATAATAAGAGTGGACGATCAACAACGAAGTGCTCGTATTAAGAAGGGTGTAAGATAAGGCTGTAGCCTTTCGCCCCTACTCTTCAATCTGTACATCGAGGAAGTAATGATGGAAATAAAAGAAAGGTTCAGGAGTGGAATTAAAATACAAGGTGAAAGGATATCAATGATACGATTCGCTGATGACATTGCTATCCTAATTGAAAGTGAAGAAGAATTAAATGATCTGCTGAACGGAATGAACAGTCTAATGAGTATACAGTATGGTTTGAGAGTAAATCGGAGAAAGACGAAGGTAATGAGAAGTAGTAGAAATAAGAACAGCGAGAAACTTAACATCACGTTTGATGGTCACGAAGTCAATGAAGTTAAGGAATTCTGCTACCTAGGCAGTAAAATAACCAATGACGGACGGAGCAAAGAGGACATCAAAAACAGACTCGCTATGGCAAAAAAGGCATTTCTGGCCAAGAGAAGTCTACTAATATCAAATACCGGCCTTAATTTGAGGAAGAAATTTCTGAGGATGTACGTCTGGAGTACAGCATTGTATGGTAGTGAAACATGGACTGTGGGAAAAGCGGAACAGAAGAGAATCGAAGCATTTGAGATGTGGTACTATAGACGAATGTTGAAAATTAGGTGGACTGATAAGGTAAGGAATGAGGAGGTTCTACGCAGAATCGGAGAGGAAAAGAATATGTGGAAAACACTGATGAGGAGAAGGGACAGGATGATAGGACATCTACAAAGACATGAGGGAATGACTTCGATTTCGATGCTACTAGAGGGAGCTGTAGAGGGCAAAAACTGTAGAGGAAGACAGAGATTGGAATACGTCAAGCAAATAATTGAGGACGTAGGTTGCAAGTGCTACTCTGAGATGAAGAGGTTAGCACAGGAAAGATGAAAGGAATTCGTGGCGGGCCGGATCAAACCAGTCGTTAGACTGATGAAAAAAAAAAGTGTTGAAAAACTACCGTAGGCTACTATGGACTGTCGCAAGTAAGAGATACTACGCTAGCTCTCCTCGCACTACCTCTACATTACGTGTGTTGCATACCTGTCGGGCGTAACCCTATTTCGATCGCTCTGTCTGCGTATGTGATCCGTGACTTAATCGATTCCACTAGAAACTGAAAGCTGTCAACCATCTAGAAAATGATTGAAGATATATAAACGGATGCGCAACTTACTGAACATTGTTGTTCTACGTAGTTATCATCCTGCCTGTTACTTAAAAGTGAACACTATTTCTATCCCTAATGCAATATCATCAACATTTAATTCAGGTTTTATTCGGGAAGTGTTGATGTTTAGCATGAAACAGTGGAACTCTGTACTAAAAGTACAGAAACAATACGGATTTATCATGCAGCGGTAGAAAATGCTATTTTCTCAAGGAATACATAAAATTAAAAAAAAACATTCAAAACATAAACATCGCTTTAATACTCCACTGCGCTTACATAAAATACGTTTACGTTGTTCATAAACAACTTTCGCACTTATCAGTAATAATGGGAAACTCTTGCCTTTGCTCATGGTGTAGAATATTCTATTGAGGACAAAATACAACAACAATAATAAAGCCTTCTTTTTATGTCTCTACATGTAAACAGCTTTTACATGAAAAATAATTGCTTTTCTTACATAAAATTGGAGAAGTCAAGCTATCAAATAATTTTTATTACTTATAAAATGTAGTTATATTGTGTAAGGATATAGAATGCACAGTGGAGTACCAGAACGATGTGAAGTTCTAATAACATGCAAAAGCAACAAACAAACAAAAAATAAAAAGAAGTCGTCGCCTCCCAGTTTCTCTTCCCCATATCCATTTATATTTCTTTCCCTACCAGTGCCACTAATACTACCGGTGATTACGCATTGTACCAAAACGACTGCACCATTGTTCCTGTAGAGCGCAACTCTAACCACTGTCCATACCGTCGTCTGCTGTTCTGTCTATAACTGTCACAGACGAAGAGGTTGGCGGAAGTGTTGCTACAACACTGTAAGAACCAGGTGTAGCGCTTTCACTGGCAGAATCCGATAACTGGCGAGACGCATTCCAGAAGGCACGACATAATTATGAGACAGCTGCAGGTCATGCAGTTAGAGGAGGTCTTCAGGACGCTGAACACAGGTGTTGTGCGGACATCTGTTATGCAGAAGATGCAGGAGTCACATTCGCTCACATTTACTGTGGATGACTGGGTAGATGTTGCAGATCCCACTGTTATTAGTTTCATAATATCCGCTCTCGATTCAGTACTTTACAAGATCATTCGTCCTGGAGACCATAAGCAAACCACCCAATATTGTCTGCATACTATCGCCGACGATATCGGCGAGGTAGGCAATGTAAAGTTCATTACGACTCTAACAGAAAACACCCAAAATATACTGACTGCACACCAGCTATTTCCACATAAGACCAGTATCAGCAGCAGAGCACGCAACACCAACCTACTGGTAAAAGACGTTATGGTTGTAAAAGTACTTCAAGAGCTTAACCTTGTAGCCAAAACGATTTTTGAACTACAGTAATTTCTCCAAGCAATACTGGAGACTAAAAGAAAAGAGAAACGTGGTGCATCATCTGTTACCCTCAAAGTTCCATCTCGAACGCGATCGGTTGCTGCAACAATATGTTTTCATAGATTGTTATTTTCAAACCAAATTTTGTTTCCTCATTTCCAGATTTACATTTCATATTGCGTCTGCAGATATCTGTAGCGTGCAATAAGCTCAGGCAGCACTGCAGAACACTGAACATGGAGTAAGACTTCAGTTCCCACCCTGGCTGAAGCAGACGCTGGACCATTTGGCGTTACCGCCGGCGTGAGGCTCTGAGGCTAGCTGTGAGACAGTCAGTTACATCAGCGAGCGATACGTAGGCGGCCATTGTGGCCCCAAGCACTTGATTTTGTTTAATAAATATTTGCTAATAAAAGCCACTTTTGCCACTGCAGATAATCAGGAGAAGTTTACTGGTCAACAACACTATTACGAAGAGGAAAAGCAGTTGTTTTAATAATGTTTGCGATAACGTAGTTCTAAGAACAGCTACTATTTTTCACTATTTTAAGTACTAGATCTGGTTTACGTGCCACAGTCGCCAGTCGTCGACGGGATTCCGTCTGAATTAGTTTCTCTCGTAAGATCATGCTCTCAAGTTATGGCTGGTTTTGAGATAGTAAGTGACATAATGTTTCACTATTATCAGCCTACGGTGTTTTCTGGGGGTATTTGCGTTCTGTAGTTGCAAGTACAATAAATCACACACATACAGTCAACTAAAAAAAAAAGAGTATAGATCAAAGATAAACTAGTGTCAATGTTATGTTGGCGAAACTACAAAACACAAACTGCAAGACATACGTATAAGTGTAAAAACAAACAGAAAACAGTGGTGTGCGTAAAAGTGTGTTCTGTAAAACGTGAGAAGTGCATAGCTTTGCAGAGAAACTAAAAATTAGACTACAAGTGTCAGTGTCTAACGAAGATAAACACCAAAGACGTGCTAGCATTTCCAGACGTAGGCGAGAAACCAAGCGGAAATCACAGAAAAAAATCGTGTTATTAAAGAACTCTTTTCAGCTATTAAAAAGATATCAAATTATGCATACCTTTACTTACAGGCCACTGACGATGCTTTACCGCAAAAAAGCGAAATGAGTTTGGTGGGGGAAAAGAAAGGTACGCATTTCTTGTAGTTGCATCGACAGAACGAAAATACCCTCAGGAACTCTAAAGCAGCTACGGATAATATGGCCACCCAAGTGAAGAATTTGCTGGGTTTTCGCAAGTGAACACATCTTAAGGGTGTTTAAGAACATTATTTCAAGTAATACAGTTTCCCGCGTCATGACTTGGAATTACATGTTACTGCACTGTACTTTTCAGAGAATCCGATGGCGCTGATACTGCTTCTGCTAGGGACACTAACAACGATTGGTTTGTGGCAAAAGAGGTAGGAAGAAATCCTACTCGACGACTCACTAAGATAATCGAATAACAGGCTCTCTTAATCTCTGTGGTTCCAGTCGTACTGTATATCTTTTACTCACTAACTAAACTCAAACACATCAGGGCGTTTAGTGAAGTTTCTAATCGGAGAAGCTTTCTGTAAGGAAATTTTTGTCACAGTGTGCAGTTCGAGTAAGCCGTGAAGAGAGCCGTACTAGAGGATGAGATATGACAAAAAATGGTTGAGGCTTTGCGGTTGCTCAAACGTATACACGCTGTTAAAACGGAAGCAGAGGCACACACTACCGTTCCGTCGGAAGTACATTACCTATTTACCGTGATCTCAGATGACGCAGAGGCAGAGTTGGAGAGGTGTAAAATGTTTTTGCAGCAAACAAATCAGTTATGAAAGCTGCACTAAAACTTAGTAAAGAGTATACGTTCAAAACGATACATGCAGTTGCAAACATTCCGGATTCCCGGTAGAGGAGAAGAGCTCTGTGGACCATGCAGCAGCACTAAGCAGTTTGGTCCAGCTTCATTCGTAAATTATTGCGGTAAACCTAGCGAACATGTCAGCTGTTGTTGCGTTCGTTTCAAACGTTTGTCTGTCGCTCGCTGCTAATCACATGTCTCCATTAGGTTGGTGGCGGAGGTCGTGCGCTGAGGAACCTTAGGGCACTTTCGTATCTACGATTTTAAATGAATCAACAACATCGGCTGCGGTAGAACGCAACTAGTTCCCTCGTCGTCGGATTCACACAGAAATCCGAAAGATGTTGGCTGCAATACGAATGGAAGAACTGGTGCCAGTGCAGAGTAACCTCAGACACAGTTCTAATCACGCGAGTAAACAATGAAAGAAATGGGAAGTGCGGGGAAGCTAAGACAAAATGGCTCCATGAAAAATGTGAAGAAATTGAAAAAGAAATGATTCTGGGAATGACTAACTCAGTATATAGGAAAGTCAAAACAACCTTCCGTGAAATTAAAAGCAAGAGTGACACCATGAATAATGCAACGGGAATTCCACTGTTAAATGCAGAGGACAGAGCGGATGGTTGGAAAGAGCCATTGAAGGCCTCTATGAGGGGAAATATTTATCTGATGTGATAGGAGTCGATTGAGTAGAGGTATGGCATCTGGTATCAGAATTTAAGAGAGCTTTGGAGGACTTAAGATCAAATAAAACAGAAGGTAACATTCCATCAGAATTTCTAAAATCATTGGGGGAAGTGGAAACAAAACGACTACTCTCATTGGTGTGTAGAATGTTCGTGACATACCATCTGACTTTCGGAAAAATATCATCCACACGGTTCAGAAGACTGAATGAGCTGAAAACAGAAGAATGGAAAAGAAAACTGAGGATGTGTTAGAGGACGATCAGTTTGGCTTTAGGAAAGGTAAAGGCAATTCTGACGTTGCGGCTAATAATGGAAGCAACACTACAGAAGAATTAGGACACCTTAACGGGATTCGTCGACCTATAAAAAGCGTTCGACAATGTAAAATAGTGCAAGATAATCGAAAGTAGGAGTAAGCTAGAGGGAGATACGGGTAATATACAATATGTAAAAGAGCCAAGAGGGAGTCATAAGAGTGGACGACCAATAAGCCGCTCGGGATTAGCGGAGCGGTCTGAGGCGCTGCAGTCACGGACTGTGAGGCTGGTCCCGGTGGAGGTTCGAGTCCTCCCTCGGGCATGGGTGTGTGTGTTTGTCCTTAGGATAATTTAGGTTAAGTAGTGTGTAAGATTAGGGAGTGATGCCCTTAGCAGTTAAGTCCCATAAGGTTTCACACACATTTGACGACCAATAACGAAGTGCTCGGATTAAAAAGGTTGTAACACAGGAATGCAGTCTCTCGCCCCTGATGTTCGATCTGTACATCGAAGAAGCAGTGATGGAAATAAAATAAAAGTTCAGAAGTGGAATTAAAATTCAAGGTGATGGATATCAGTGATACGATTCGCTGATGACATCTCTATCCTGAGTGAAAGTGAAGAAGTGTTATATGACCTGCTGAACAGAATGAATGATATGAGTACAAAAATTGATTGAGACCAAATTGAGGAAAGAGGAAATTAATGAGAAGTAGCGTAAATGAGAACAGCGAGGAACTTACCATCAAGATTGATGCTCACAAAGTAGATGAATTTAAGGCAGCAAAATAACCAATGACGCACGGAGCAAGGTGGTCATCAAAAGAAGATTAACACTAGCAAAAAGAAGATTCCTGGCCAAGGGAAGTCTACTACCATCAAATATTGGCCTTAATTTGAGGAAGAAATTTCTTAAAATGTGCGTTTGATGCTCAGCACTGAATGGTAGGAAACACGGACTATGAGAAAACCGGAATGGAAGAGACTAAGCTCTTCAGATGTGGTGCAACAGACGAATGTTGAAAATTAGGTGGACTGACAAGGTAAATAATGAGGAGGTTCTGCGCAGAATCGGAGAGGTAAGGAACATGTCGAAAACACTGACAAGGAGAGCAGAAAGGACAATAGGACATATGTTAAGACATCACTGAATTACTTCCATGGTACTAGAAGGAGCTGTGGAGGATAAAAACTGTAGAGGAAGAGAGAGATTGGAATACATCCAGCAAATTATTGATGCTCATAGGTTGCAAGTGCTACTGTGAGATGAAGAGGTTGGCTCAGGAGAGGAATTCGTGGAAAGCGCATCAAAGTTGTCAGAAGGCTGATGACTAAGGGGAAAAAACCATATCCTCCGGAAATTGCCTTTCTTTCCACAGCCGAGGATTCAGCGGCATGGCCGTCTGTAATTAGCAAAGTGTGTCAATTATTTGCCGAGTTTATTTCTCATAGCAAATTTTTTCTCTATTCAAGTTCTGGTGCATTCATGTCAAATTACAAAATCTTTTTTCCTAGAATAGATGAAACACACCATTTCAATAACACCTTTGGATTTCAAATAATTAGGTTACATAATGACGGTAAATTCTATTTCTGAGATATAGAATATAAGCACCAGGAACATTTCTTTCGTGGGACCGTATACTTTCGCTAATCCATCCAACAGTAAAATTTAAATCTATTTTTAAATGGTATCGTGTCAACTTTATAACTTACTGAAGCGCTGTAAATAACCAGCGCATTCCTAAATCTCACTTCTTGGAACGTACACTATAGGAACTTGAACAAAAGGATTTCTCCTGATGCACGACGCCTCTCTTGTGGCTTCTGCCCATGTAGTTTGTTGAGCACCTCCCTAACGCTCTAGCGCTTGCTAAACGACCCGATGCAGTCATGGACTGTGCGGCTGGTCCCGGCGGAGGTTCGAGTCCTCCATAAGATTTCACACACATTTGAACATTTTTTAAACGACCCGATGACGAAGCGTGCCGCTCTCCGTTGCGTGTCGTCTCCGTAAATCCAACCTGTTAAGTGCCACAGACTGATGACCACTACTTACTGTACGGTCTTTCAAGAGTTTTCGGGGTCATCTCTTTTGTGGACCGATTAGGCTACATTTGCCTACGATTCTTCATATGACTCTCACCCTGACATCCACTATTGCTACAATTTGTTTTATGAGGTCATTCCACATCAGGTCGAAAGTAAATGTGCATCTGCACTGCGCATACAGGCGAATCAGTTCGACGTGAAGTTAATCAACAGCCTTCAGTGCAGATGCACATTTACGTTCGACCTCCAGCGGGAATCTTAAAATTGGCAAGCGTGGAGGACATGTACAGGGAATGTGGGTAGGTGGCGGAAGGTGCGAGGGTGGGCTGGACGGGCAGCGTCCAAGACGATCGGCGCACCTGCGACAGGCGCTGTTGTTAACAGAACTGCCCGGTCAGCAGGGCATTCCAGGACCGAGTCCCGGGTCAGCACACATATTCACTAGACACCGCTGACACTGCGTGAAGTCCCAATGCAGCTAATGTCCTTTATTTCTTTCCTTACCTTTAGTTTCTCCACCTTCCTCCTGCACCTTCAGTTACACAAGAGAAGAATATTGCTCAAGACTGTGGGATCCATTCGAAACAGGAGTGCATGGGATACTGAACGTATATAAAGGAGGGAAGTATGAATGAAGTTCTTCCTTATGTATGTAAATCTTCACAGTCAGAGATAACAATACAGGGTTATTACAAATGATTGAAGCGATTTCACAGCTCTACAATAACTTTATTATTTGAGATATTTTCACAATGCTTTGCACACACGTACAAAAACTCAAAAACTTTTTTTAGGCATTCACAATTGTTCGACATGTGCCCCTTCCGTGATTCGGCAAACATCAAGCCGATAATCAAGTTCCTCCCACACTCGGCGCAGCATGTCCCCTTCAATGAGTTCGAAAGCATCGTTGATGCGAGCTCGCAGTTCTGGCACGTTTCTTGGTAGAGGAGGCTTAAACACTGAATCTTTCACATAACTCCACAGAAAGAAATCGCATGGGGTTAAGTCGGGAGAGCGTGGAGGCCATGACATGAATTGCTGATCATGATCTCCACCACGACCGATCCATCGGTTTTCCAATCTCCACTTTAAGAAAAGCCGAACATCATGATGGAAGTGCGGTGGAGCACCATCCTGTTGAAAGATGAAGTCGGCGCTGTCGGTCTCCAGTTGTGGCACGTGCCAATTTTCCGCGGGCTACGCGTGAAACTTGCCCGCACGCGTTCAACCGTTTCTTCGCTCACTGCAGGCCGACCCGTTGATTTCTCCTTACAGAGGCATCCAGAAGCTTTAAACTGCGCATACCATCGCCGAATGGAGTTAGCAGTGGGTGGATCTTTGTTGAACTTCGTCCTGGAGTGTCGTTGCACTGTTATGACCGACTGATGTGAGTGCATTTCAAGCACGACATACGCTTTCTCGGCTCCTGTCGCCATTTTGTCTCACTGCGCTCTCGAGCGCTCTGACGGCAGAAACCTGAAGTGCGGCTTCAGCCGAACAAAACTTTATGAGTTTTTCTACGTATCTGTAGTGTGTCGTGACCATATGTCAATGAATGGAGCTACAGTGAATTTATGAAATCGCTTCAGTCATTTGTAATAGCCCTGTAAGTTATCCTCCTAAAAAGGTCAATTTTTCTGTGAAAGGAACGCCGCTTCCAAGCTTTCCATTTAGCATCTTACACAGCAGCGACAAACATCAAGTAGTTGACGAAACGACCGGCGATAAAGCCTATTTTACAGCGTATTCTTGTATCCTAAGCTGTCAAAATTATTGGTTCGAGGAATTGCCGGTGAATGGGTCGTAAAATGCGCTCGTAAACGTCACTGCAGTAGCGAGTAGTTACTTCTACATGTGCTCTATAGTAGTTTTGGAGGGTTTGGGGGGGGGGGGGGAGTGGACAGGAGGAGGCTGTGCAATGCAGAAGGCGTGCGGGGACGCCCAGCTTGGCCAGTTGCTGGGGGGGGGGGGGGGGGCTTTATGGGCAGCAGGCTGCAGCCGCTCGTTAGCAGTCGGTAACAACGGCCTGCCTGCCGCCGCCGCCGCCCCCCTCTCCGCTCCCAGTGCTTCCCCTGCTGGTAGACGCCTGGAGCCGCGAGTAGCAGCGGCTGCGTCGGGGCACCCCGCAGGCCCAGCAAAGTTACGTTACGGTCGATTGGCAGTGGACGGCTTCGGAACGCCACGTAACGGAAGGGAACTCTGCCACCAAAGAGCGTAGCGTTCGCAACACACGGTAAGTCAGCATAACGTCACATCCCCTAGTCCATTGCTAAAGTGAGGTTACACCGACCGTCGTATAAATGGAACTTACACTGCTTACGATACTGTAGTGTCTGGGACCGACTTTCAATTAAAGAGTGGCCCCTGCACGGGGATTGTGACTCACTCTGGCCGTAACTCATCCAAGGATAGCCAAAGCACTTTCTTCACAAACGCGATTATGCAGTTGTGTGCAATCCCATATACAGGCAATTTTTCTCCACTTTCCTTTGCAGAGTCTTTCTTAAGCGACATCACAGTTCAGGTCTTCCCACAATGAGGAATTGATACACGCTTGGTTAGTCTCCAGTCATCAGAATGTTCTCCCCCGAAAAATTACGCATCGATAGTCTCACCAAGTCTGACGACTTGCGGCTCCTTCCTCCTAGCAAAGTCGGTTTCTTGCTATTCTCGATGGTATTAATAATAAAAGAAAAAAAATCGTTGATGTTCTTTGTACCTCTACTCAACGTTTCCTACGCCTTAATTGACTGGTGGGATGAGGGAATGGGGCTCGGTGGCCAGGCCTCGCGATGCCACCCCTGCCCAATTTGCCCCAACCCCTCCCTTTGGGCCCCAGGACGGTTCCGAGGGAAAAATATGTGGTTAACGTGGCAACAACAGACCTTGGAGGGAGGTTATGTAAAATGTCGGAGGTTCCTACAGCCATCGGGGAAAACACTGGCCAGTGGCGGCAGTGTGACGACGATCGCGTATAGATATAACACTATGAGCTGTAGCTGAATGGAATGTAGTCGAATTAAGTCGGGTGATGTTGAGGGTATTAGATTAGGAAATGAGACACTTAAAGTAGTAATGGAGTTTTGCTATTTGGGGAGCAAAATAACTGATGATGGTCGAAGTAGAGAGGATATAACATGTAGACTGGCAATGGCAAGGAAAGCGTTTCTGAAGAAGAGAAATTTGTTAACATCGAGTATAGATTTAAGTGTCAGGAAGTCATTTCTGAAAGTATTTGTATGGAGTGTAGCCATGTATGGAAGTGAAACATGGACGGTAAATAGTTTGGACAAGAAGAGAATAGAAGCTTTCGAAATGTGGTGCTACAGAAGAATGCTGAAGATTAGATGGGTAGACCACATAACTAATGAGGAAGTATTGAATAGGATTGGGGAGAAGAGAAGTTTGTGGCACAACTTGACCAGAAGAAGGGATCGGTTGGTAGGACATGTCCTGAAGCATCAAGGGATCACCAATTTAGTATTGGAGGGCAGCGTGGAGGGTAAAAATCGTAGGGGGAGACCAAGAGATGAATACACTAAGCAGATTCAGAAGGATGTAGGTTGCAGTAGGTACTGGGAGATGAAGAAGCTTGCACAGGATAGAGTAGCATGGAGAGCAGCATCAAACCAGTCTCAGGACTGAAGACCACAACAACAACAACATGAGCTGTAGGAACAAGAACGATATAACCGCAGACAAGGAGCGGGGGAACGACAGGAATAAAGGGAGAGAGTCTCAGGAAGGAGTGCCTATACGTCATGAGGAGCCTGTAGCAGGTCTAAGACATGACTTAGCGACAGATGCCTCCCTCCCTCCACTCATCCTCCGAAGAATAGGGCACAATCAGAACCAGTGAGATGGTAAGGGTCCTTCGACAACACACCATTTCAGTGACTAGAAGGGGTGTAGGGGACAACTGAATAAAACTCGCAAGCAGGAAGCTTGAAGAGGTCTACTGCAGTCAGATTAGGAAGTTGTATCAGTAGTGGCAGCCGAAGAAAGTGGCCAGGCAGGGCTAACCAATGTGCAGTAGTTGCAGTGTGGCTGATGGAATTCAAGTCGTTAAGCTACGGGCTTTTCTGTGTCGTGTCATAGATGTCGGCTTAGTTAGCACTGACAGTTTCATTTTAAGTAGACTGAGTTCAGTGCTATGATACCATGGCGTAATTGGGTCGGTTCAGTTCCGAGTTAAGCAAGACGAAAGGGAACGCCGTGTCACCGGCCAGCTCGCGGTACGACAGTGTGTCATCGTCGAGGGCGGTAACTGGGTCAGTTACGCCGGCCGAGCAACACCGGAATATTCCACCGATCTACTGGGAAGAAGAACCGCAGACGCCAGCGACAGAAAGTACCGACAGCCACCTCGTCATCAGCGTCCCTCGTGAGTCGTCGAAGTGTCACAGAGCCTGTCTCACTTGGTGGCTCCATCAGTTTGGATACGTCAGTCATCGCAGTTATCGTAACAGTCACCGTCACAACGCAAATCTTCGCCTAGAAGACGCCAGAGGTACGCCGCGGCTGTAACTATCTTCGGACGCCTTTAACAGGCAACGGCCTGTCATGGGAGTGCGTTGTGGTAACGCACTGTCGCCATCGCCTCCATAAACACTGTGACCGGAGATCTGGTATCAGATGTGGGCCTTTACAGCCCATCTGACTTGAGTGCAGCAAGTGGTATCAAAGGGCTATGAGCACTATGGGACTCAACATCTTAGGTCATAAGTCCCCTAGAACTTAGAACTACATAAACCTAACCAACCTAAGGACATCACACACACCCATGCCCGAGGTAGGATTCGAACCTGCGACCGTAGCGGTCCCGCAGTTCCGGACTGCAGCACCAGAACCGCACGGCCACCGCGGCCGGCTGCAGCAAGTGACTGACCTTCATTCCACACCCACCATCTCTCTGAGTTATACCACGGAATCCTTCAGACTCTTCTCATTGTCTGTCTCCTCTCATAAGTCTTCCTGCTGCCTCTGTTCTGTCGTTTTATCTACGTCTACCTGACTGCTCTCCAATCCACAGTGAAGTTCCCAGCAGAAGGCTCATCCAATAAATTTAACGCTATTATCCCGTCGCTCCACTCTCGTAATTGGAAAATCGGATATAGAATCCTCCCCTTAGTTCTGATATCTTATTTTATTACGATGTCGTTTCTCCCTGTGAAGGAAGGTTTTGTGAAAAATATTTCCGCATTCGGGAGTTCATCAAAAGATCTCGCTTCAACGTACACACCTTTGTTTTAATGATTGCCGCTGCAACTCGCGCATCATATCCCTGTCTGACAAAAACGAATTTATTAGCACTGAAAATAAATTTAAGTGTACGAAGTATTTTGTGAAGATATTTGTCTGCTGTGTAGCCCTGTGCAGAAGTGAAACGTGGAAGTTAAGTACAGCGCATAGGCAAAATAATGTGAATACTTGTACTTACTTGGGAATGCTTTATTTATAAAGGGGTTGACCCCCATTTGCCCATAATACATCTATGATTCTTCTTGTAATACTGGTGAGACGCCCTGTTGAACCTGCAGGACAGGAAGGTAGTTTAAATTGTGGAAAGGGGCCATAATAAGCGGCTGTCAGTTACACTCGAACATACAACTTTATTTATTTGAACAAACATTACAAGAACCAAGAAAATCTTTGAAAAACACAGCATTCATTTTTGGAACTTAATTACCAGCTGAATGCGACATACAATCTCATGCCTTAAGGACAAAACCACTTTAATTTAAAATCGACTGAAAGCCAATAACTTAAGACTCAAACCAAAATCAGAAATTTAAAAAGCAGAATGCCTTAGCTTATAGTAGTTCATTCAATTAGGCTGAAGGCGCAAACAATCTCACACCTTAAGAGCAAAACAACTTTAATTAAAAAAAAAAAGAAATCGGCTGAAGGCCCATCTCTTAATACTCAAACGAAAATTAAATTTTTAAAAGGCAAAAGGCCTTATGTTAAAACAGTTCTTTAATTAGGCTGAAGTCCCAAACAATCTCACACCTTAAGCGCTAAACGACTTTAGTTTAAAAATCGACTGAAGGCCTTTCACTTTAAACTCAAATTAAAATAAATTTTTAAAAGGCCAAAAGGCCTTATCTCAAAACAGCTCTTTAATTAGGCTGAAGGCCCAAATAATCTGACACCTCCAGAATGAGATTTTTCACTCTGCAGCGGAGTGTGCGCTGATATGAAACTTCCTGGCAGATTAAAACTGTGTGCCCGACCGAGACTCGAACTCGGGACCTTTGCCTTTCGCGGGCAAGTGCTCTACCAACTGAGCCACCGAGGCACGACGCACGCGCTGTACTCACAGCTTTACTTCTGCCAGTACCTCGTCTCCTACCTTCCAAACTTTACGAGTTCGAGTCTCGGTCGTGCACACAGTTTTAATCTGCTAGGAAGTTTCATATCAGCGCACACTCCGCTGCAGAGTGAAAAATCTCATTCTGGAAACATCCCCCAGGCTGTGGCTAAGCCATGTCTCCGCAATATCCTTTCTTTCAGGAGTGCTAGTTCTGCAAGTTTCGCAGGAGAGCTTCTGTAAAGTTTGGAAGGTAGGAGACGAGGTACTGGCAGAAGTAAAGCTGTAAGTACCGGGCGTGAGTCGTGCTTCGGTAGCTCAGTTGGTAGAGCACTTGCCCGCGAAAGGCAAAGGTCCCGAGTTCGAGTCTCGGTCGGGCACACAGTTTTAATCTGCCAGGAAGTTTCAATCTGACACCTTATGAGCAAAAAAACTTTAATTTAAAAATCGGCTGAAGGCCCATCAGTTATACAAACAACAAGAACAAATAAGAACAGGCAGTAAACCCAACGGCGCTCAGAAGTTTCCGAGGGTCAGCCTGGAATTCAAACACGAACGCTCGTGTAGGGGAGACAGGCAGTCGGCCCAACCATTCTCGATCCGATGACAACCCAACCAACAGACAGTCAACAGACCCACCGACAAGATAACTTCCACTCCACCCGACCAGCACAATAAAGGGCGTTAAATGGAACAACGTAGAAGCTATTGGCGCCCAAAACCAATTATACGTTGTGCTGTCAAACTACACACCGTGCTGGACAGCGACAACACGATGAGGAAAATACACAGCAGAATTTACGTCAACGGCCAGGGACGGTAACCGGAACGTTAACGGCCACAAGGCAGAAGATTCCGCTGGTGCACTTCAATTCAAAATAACTGTAGTACAGTTAAACTTCACCGGAGGATGGCTAAAATTAGCCAACTTGAAAACACACGTTGTTGCTCAACAGCCGACAACGACATCCAAACGACACAATGAGGACAGTCGTGACTTGCTGGTGGGTTAAGTCAAAACTCAAGCTTCGTATTCAGGATCGGTGAGCCACGGACCTCATAACAATGGGAACAGCACCACACACTCCGACCACGCGTGGACGATACCAGCAGTCTCGGCCAAATTACGCGCCGCAGAGATTTCCTCGCTGGTCCATTCCAACAAATCAACTGCCCAGGCCCGGAAACGGTGAAAGGACCAAATATACGTCGGCCGATGAGACGACCAACCGAACAAGCAACCAACGGTCGTCCCGCTCCAATCTCCCTCCGTCGGACAGTTGATGTGTGTCGCCAGCGGTCGGCGAGCACTGGCTGTCGGCGCCTCACCGGCGCTCCGCCCCCGACTTCACTGCTGCTGCGTCCCGACTGCACTGCTGGGTCGTCTCCAACTGACTGCCAGACACACGTCGACCCGGAAATACTATCGATCGCTCCAGAAGTGGTACGATAGTGCACTTATCGATACGCACTGCTGCTGCCACTCACAGGAAATTAAGGCAGGAAGTTAGTGACGCCAGTAAATGGAATAGAATACGAGGCGGCAAATTGAATATGACAAACAATAAATGGCCTGAACACGAGCCGTGCACGGCTCAGCTGGCATATAATGATTGTATAGTCTCCAGTGAAATGTTATGCCACTCTTTGATCCGAACCTCTTCTAACTCCTGTAGTGATGAGGGCGGTGGAAATCTGCTGTGGTGTCTGCGCTACAATACTGCCCAAAAGGGTTCGATAACGTTAAAGTCCGGGGACTGTGCAGGCCAGGAAAGACGCTGAAGTTAAGTTGCATGCTCCTCATACCTGATTGTACTATCCTGGCTATGGGAATGGGGCATAATCGTCCTGAAATATGGCATCATTGTTGGGGAGCAACATTTGTATCATGGGGTGCACCCGATCACCTAAAATGTTCAGATACTCGTTGGTTGTAACACGGCCTTTGAGAGTAATGATGGGACCAGTAGAATACCATTATTTAGCTGCCCATACCATCACGCTTCCACCCCCATGCCTAACCACTGAAGCGAAGCAATCAGGATTTCAGGCTTCTTTTGGTGTTCTCCAGACGTAAACCCGGCCCGATGGTGGAAATAACGAAAACGTTGTCTCGTCGAACTGTATGACGTGTTTCCACTGATCAGCCGTCCAGGATTTATGCTCCTGACACCACGTTTTACGCTGCTTTGCTTTGGTTGTCGTCACTTATGGTTTCGGCATAGCAACTTGTCTATGAATATTCGCTTTATGGAGTTCTCGGTGGAAAATGTCGATAGATACGGGGTCTCGAAGATGGCTATTGATGTCTGCAGTCACTTTAGCCACCTTAGTTTTGTGTTATTTTTACGCAATTCGCGTTGAGTACAACGATCTGCCATTTAGTTCAGATTTGCTCCCAGTATCACGTTTAGACAATGATATCTTTCTATGTCTTGTAATGGTTGTCATGATTGCTGAAACAGTTGGTATTGAAGCATTCAATAAATTTGGTGTCTTTGTTACTGATGCTCCAGCTAATCGGGCCCCCGCAATCTGCCCTCTTTGGATGGTTCAAATGGTTCAAACGGCTCTGAGCACTATGGGACTTAACATCTATGGTCATCAGTCCGCTAGAACCTAGAACTACTTAAACCTAACTAACCTAAGGACATCACACGACACCCACCCTCTTTGGATCTCTGTTAAGTCTTTCATTGCCTATCATCCCCGGCCTCTTAATGCAAATACGAAGTGTGCACTACTCGTAAACAGTCTGCACTAGTCCGTACCGAACACCCACAATCCAGCGCGGCACGTGCCTTACCTGCGTTGTTGACCATCAAACACAACCATCCCATTACTACACTGTTCGCATTACTTTACCTATCCCCCGTAGCTCAGACAAGAGAATAGGAAGTTTTTAAATGTGGTGCTGCAGAAGAATGGTGAAGAATAGATTGGTGGATTGTGTAACTAACAAGGAGTTTCTGAATAGAATTGGGGAGAATTATAAGTGAAGTGTTGGCAGAAGAGCCAACACTGTGTTGCTACAGGAGGCCGAAATGCACGCGTTTAATTACACGCTGACTGGCGTGAGGTCTGGAACAGTTAAGGGAATTAATAGTAGCAAATAAAGTACGTAGTTGATATAATACTGAACTTTAATCCACAATTGGTGTACATCGCTCTTGACGGTACATGTTATAATCTCAATATCAAATGCTATGGCGCCTTGCTGGGTCGTAGCAAATGACGTAGCTGAAGGCTGTGCTAACTATCGTCTCGGCAAATGAGAGCGTATTTGTCAATGTAGCTTCGCTAGCAAGTCGGCTGTACAACTGGGGCGAGTGCTAGTAAGTGTCTCTAGACCTGCCGTGTGGCGGCGCTCGGTCTGCAATCACTGACAGTGGCGACACGCGGGTCCGTCGTATGCTAGCGGACCGCGGCCGATTTAAAAGCTACCACCTAGCAAGTGTGGTGTCCGGTGGTGACACCACAATAAGTAATGGGGAAATTTGACTAAGAGAAGGTATGAACTGATACAACATGTAATGAGGTATCAAGATGTCGTCAGGTTGATACTTAGGGTGAATACTGTAAGTAATGCGTAGTAGCTATTCAGAGAAGAAGATACTTTCACAAGACAATTTATCGCCATCGGCTGCATTAAACCAGTCTTTAGACTGAAGAACACAACATCTTTTCATAAATCTGAGATCTAGATTTCTAATATCCACCAACAAATATACGCTCATGGCAGTCTACTTAGCTTCGCCGGACAGCCGTAGGTTTGGGTAAATGTGGAGCACTGGCGCGGTGGCATTCATTAGCAGAGTGCCCCGGGAAACTCCTCATCAGCTCTCGATGTGGAGTCACAGGAGCGGGGAGGCCGCCGGAGCGCGGCGGCACACATGGGGTCCCCTGAGCTGCTCAGCTTACAGCAGTCCAGCAGTCAGCCAGGCAGAAATGTAGCGCGAGTCAGGGCCAGCAAGCGATCCCTGCCTCTACCGTTGCGTGGCAGCTGCGAGTCGCACAGCTGGCCTCAAATTTGGACGGAAGTCTGGGGAGATTAGGTTTCAGCATCCAGCCGAGAATGAAGTCGTCAAAAATGGACCCGAAATTCACATTGGTAAAACATGAAAGTGGCTTATCGTCTTCATCCCTCTAGAATAAAACTCCGGCATCTGCCGTAAACGATTTAGGGAACCCATGAAACACTGAAATCTCTGTGGCTGGGCCGGAATTTGAACCATCGTCTTCCCGAATACAAGCCCATCATCGTAAGAGAAGTACCACCTCACAATCTTGCAAGGTTGAAGCGACCCTTCAGCATTCCATCAACACAGGGGAAATTCTGTCACTGTGTTCTCGTGTTTTGTCTAGTGGCTGCAACTAGTTGAGTTAAACAGATAAGGAGTCCCACGAATCTTGTTATGTGGAAAGCACGCAGCCTTTATAGACACAAAATGGTTTGTGTAAAGGTGCAGGAGACTTTACCCAAGACTAAACCTGAGACCCACGGAGTATTCAACTATAACACTTGGTCCGAATTTAGTTTAAGTTCACACATAAAGCATACTAACGAGCTACACTGGTAAGCCAAATGCTTACGTTGTTCAACATGGGTCTCAGCACCAGATGATTCCTACGTGTTCCCACGCTAACCCAATGAATCGTCAATTACGATTACACTTGGCATAGGACCAACCAGACTGGATCAATGAAATCATGTAACCTTGTAGGATGAATCACGTTTCTTGTTTAAACAGGTCGATGGCCGTCTCTGGGTACGCCAACTTAGAGACCAACCGTTCCTCCAAATATGTACCACGCCGAGGACGCAGGTTGCTGAGGACAGTATAACGCTATGGTAGACATTCAGCTGGGCAGCTGGGGGAACGGAGGCAGCTGTGGTAGTTATGAGATGCTACTTTGACACCTGCGGATAACAGAAAGCTCAACGACAGCTCTAGACCGCGTGAACATCGTTGCGGACCACCTGTACCTCTTCTTCCTTGACGTCTTCCCCTACGCCGGTAGCATTTTCATGTCAAAAGGCCAGAATAAAGCTACAGAGGTCTGAGAGCATGATACTGAACTGACATTGATATCTTGGCCGCTAAAATCATCTGATCGGAGCCCGATGCAACACATCTGAATCGCCAGCGCGCCCCAGTCCGTACAAACAAATTACCGGCCCATAATTTACAGGAAATGTGTCATCGGTCCGAAAAAATCGATGCCACATACCTCCGGAAACTTGCTAAGAAGTTTCCCTTCATTGAACGTAGATTCACTGCCGAATTGTGTTCCAAAGGTCGACCAACGTGCAATTTTGCAGGTCCTTATAATGATGTGACTCGTCGGTGTAAGATCTGTTATGCACCTGATAATCGCTTCGGTGAATCCTCGATTGGGTGTCTTCAGCTAATTCATGAAGATCCAATGAATGATCTCCTGCAGATCAGCACTGCTAAGGGCAGTCACCTCATTTCTTTTTTGTATATTGATTGAAGAGAATATGCTACTTTCTGCCAATTTTGGAAACATTTCCATCGTTCCTTGCTTTCTTATACGTACCTGTTTCCCTGACTTTCTTATTATGCTTTCAAATACCAACCTCTATTGAAGTGACAGTAAAATCTCGGAAATCCTGTTTCTCAGCTGAAGATTAATTTTCGACACTGAACTACTGAGTTAGCCATCCATTTCATTAAAAGAAGCACGAACCGGTGATGACTGGAACGTGGTTAGTGACACCGAGTCAGGTGCGCAGTGCTCACACATCCAATCATATGGGCGTTGATATCGCCAATCATCAAGATTTAGGTTCTCTGCTGTTATCTAAGGCCCCTTACAAGGCAAATTACAAGTTTACCAATTTTAAAAGGACAAGACCGATTTCGTTCCTCAGTTTGGCTAGTCCAAGTATGTAATCCATTACAGACGGCCTCAATATCGGCCCACAAACTGTGGTTCCTGTTCGTCTTCGTGGATTTAGAGAAGAACATAAACAGAAATATTTCTACGAAAGTAATAATAAAGACAGTTTAAACTATATACAAAGCGTCGAAATTGTTGCCTTCTCCAGACACGTCCCCATACACTCCGTGATAAAAAAAAAGAAAAGGAAAAAAACGATGCACCACGGAGGAATAATGTGAATGTGACGGAAAGTGGTACATGTGACGTCTCGGTACAGCATCCCACAATTGTCCAGGATGTCCCCATTCTCGCCATCGACCTAGAAACTCAATTACTAGGGTAAAACTGGTTTCGGTCATGAGTCACGATTCGAAATCAGCCCAGATACCAAGCAAAGACGTGTCTGAAAAACCTCCAGAAAACGGTGGGGTACCAACCTCGGTATCGCCGGCTACACGGCCCGACAGCCAGGAGTAACACACTGGCGTGCCACTTCTTTTCGTGGCAAGACACCTTCTGTTGTGATCAGTGGCATCCTTACAGCACAGCAATACCTCGACCATATTCTACACCCCGTTCTGTTGCCATTCATAACAAGCCATTTCAGCAAGATGGTGCCCGCCTGCACACGGCTACCGTTTTTACTGCTTGTCTTCGTGCTGGCCAAACCCTAACTTGGCCAGCAAGGCCGACGGATCGCTCCCCAAGCGAGAACGTTCGGAGCATCATTGGCAGCACCCTTCAACCGGCTCGGAATTTTGACGTCCTAATGCTCCACTTGAACATAATTTTGCACGATATTCCTCAGGATAACATCCAACAATTCTGTCAGTCAGTGCCAAGCCGAATAACTGCTTGCATGTGGGCCACAGGTGAACCTGTGTGTTACTGACTTCCTCAATTCGTGAAGCTCTTTATCTTAAATAAATGATCCAACTTTTCTGAAATCATAATCATTTGTAAATGAACAACGCACTATCGATTTCCATCTTATTTGGATAATTGCCGCGAGTTGCGTTGATATATTTTTGTTAAGTTTCTGGTAGTTTTCAGGTCGTATGTGGAAAGAATTGTGCACACAAAGACAACGCTTTTTCGGAAGTTATGGCTTGGTGCCCCCCCCCCACCCCATGAACCATGGACCTTGCCGTTGGTGGGGAGGCTTGCGTGCCTCAGCGATACGAAGCCCACACCTACTACAGTAGTACAAGTTTATATGCCAACTAGCTCTGCAGATGACGAAGAAATTGAAGAAATGTATGATGAAATAAAAGAAATTATTCAGAAAGTGAATGGAGACGAAAATTTAATAGTCATGGGTGACTGGAATTCGAGTGTGGGAAAAGGGAGAGAAGGAAACGTAGCAGGTGAATATGGATTGGGGCTAAGAAATGAAAGAGGAAGCCGCCTGGTAGAATTTTGCACAGAGCACAACTTAATCATAGCTAACACTTGGTTTAAGAATCATGATAGAAGGTTGTATACATGGAAAAACCCTGGAGATACTAAAAGGTATCAGATAGATTATATAATGGTAAGACAGAGATTTAGGAACCAGGTTTTAAATTGTAAGACATTTCCAGGGGCAGATGTGGACTCTGACCACAATGTATTGGTTATGACCTGTAGATTAAAACTGAAGAAACTGCAAAAAGGTGGGAATTTAAGGAGATGGGACCTGGATAAACTGAAAGAACCAGAGGTTGTAGATTTTGTGGCGGCGTTCGTAGCGACAAACACTTCGCTGTAGAAACGGCTTACGAAGTCACCGCCACACTTTTAATAGCGGGCCGACCGGTCCGCGGGAACCGTGAACAGAAAGATGAAAACCCAAACGCTCTGATTAAATAAAAGTCGGTACGTATCTTTATTAACGAAGATACAGAAACACAGTAGTGAACTCCGTGTCTACAGAAATCTGTCTAGTTCGAGTCGGAGCGGCTAGGTCAGCGTCGGCTGACGACAAACAACAACTCTGCTGCGATGAACACACAACTGACTAGCAAGTACACAAATCGGTGGCGAGTATACAACTGAGCGGCGAATACAGAACTCCTAGCGCTCGCGACTCCAGCGCTTAAGAAGGCACAAGCCAGCGGTGGCGCGCGCAGACTTGTGGCGATTTCCTGTATCGCTGGCGCTGCTTATGCGGACGGCGTCCGGACTTTGATGCTGCCAACCTTTTGGCAGCGAGCTCGGTTGGCATTACTGGCTAGGATATAACACTCTCCCCCCCCAAATCGCCGTACCGTCGTTGAATAATGACGTGGCGAGCGTCGACGGCGGGGGAGGGGTCTGGCCGCAGGCGTAGCAGAAGAGACCGGGGCGGAGACTGTTGTCGGTGGCAGTCCCCGGTCCGCACCCCAGCATTGGCTGCGCGGGGCCTCGGGAAACACCGACTGAAAACCGAGGTCAGGGTGCACGCCTGTGACCACGGGCGCAGCTTCTGGTACTGGACGCGACGGGGCGCCGGGACCCACGAAGAGAGGCAGCGTCTCCTGACGCTGCGTCGACGGCTGCTGAGTGGGCGCCGGACAAGGCGCTGCGGTGTCATACTCCTTGGGGGTGCCCAAGGAAAGCGGCTGCAGGACAGGCTGCACAGCCACCGCTTGGGATGGCGGCCCGGCTGAGGGGTCGACGTCCATCTGCTCCGAAGGCGGTGGCGACTGAAGAGGGACCGCAGGCGCCGGAGCGACCACCTGGGGCGCTCCCAGATGAAGCTGCGCGGGAGGCATCAACGGGACGGGCTGTCGGCGTGGTAGCGGCGACGGCTGCTGCTGCTGCCCTGGTGGCGGCAGCGAAGTCGGAAGGCGCGGCTGGAACCCGCCGCGGACCAAATCTGTGGACAAAGAACGAGCGGCAGAATCCGGGCGGCCAGCGCGGCGCAACTGGTTCTGATGCCTCCTGTGCACCCCAGTAGCACCTTGAACAGTATAAAAACCGCGACCCTGGACACTTATCACGGTGCCTCGTTCCCAACGACGGCGACCGTGATAAACTCTGAAAAAACAGCGTCGTTGCGCTGAAAACGCGTGCGATGCTCAGAAGCGGCGGGTCGATCAGGGGGGTGCAACAACCGTAGTAGGGTGCGATGACGACGGCCGTGGAGAAGCTCCGCAGGCGAAGGGCCGTCGCGTGGCGTGGTCCGGTACGACGACAGGAACGTGATGAGGGCCTGCTGACGAGAGTGCGTAGCACGAAGGCGGTCCATATGATCCTTGAATGTGCGTACAAAACGTTCCGCTGCACCATTCGATTGAGGGTGGAACGGCGGAGTAAGAACATGGCGAATGCCATTGGCAGAACAAAAACTTTCAAATTCAGCAGAGGTAATTTGTGGACACTAAAACTTCTGGAAGACCCTCAATACAAAAAATTGAAGTAAACGCCTGTATAGTTTGTGCAGACGTTGTAGACTGCATGGGCACAACAAACGGAAAATTACTAAATACATCTATCACGATGAGCCAACGAGAATTCCAATATGGACCAGCGAAATCAATATGTACTCGCTGCCAGGGACCGGCAGGGCGTGCCCACTCAAAATAGCGTTGAGGCGGAGCAGCTTGGTGTTCGGCACACGTCGAACAATCTGTAGACATCTGCGTAATCTGCTTATCAATGCCGATCCATGTACAATGACGGCGGGCAAGCTGCTTGGTGCGGACCACTCCCCAATGACCTTGATGCAACAGGTCGAGGACCTTGGATTGGAGCACTTGGGGAACCACTACACGAAGCTGGTCATTCTCGGTGCGTAACAGCAAAACTCCTTGTGAAACAGACAACAGATGACGTTGCGGATAATAGCGACGAACCACAGGATCCGATATGTCCTTTGCCTTGGACGGCCAACCACGTTGAACAAAACGTAATAGTAAACTCAGATGAGGATCCGTAGCTGTCTCACGTGCCACCTGACGATAATCAATCGGAAAATCCCGGAGGGATTGATGCTCATCGGCGTCAATCTGATGGCAAGAGTCTTCAGAGGAATCGAAGACATCATCCGCAGCAATCGGCAATCTAGAAAGCGCGTCAGCGTTTGCATGCTGAGCTGTAGGGCGATACAGTATCTCATACTGGTATTGTGATAACAAAAGGGCCCAACGTTGTAGTCTCTGAGCTGTCCGCTGAGGAACTGGTTTAGACGGATGAAACAGTGACGTCAGAGGCTTGTGATCTGTTACTAAATAGAATGGTCTACCATAGAGGTAGTGATGGACTTTTGTGACACCGAACACAATAGCCAACGCTTCCTTGTCCAATTGGCTATAATTAGACTGAGCTTTGTTTAGCAATTTAGATGCGAACGCAATAGGACGTTCGGTGTTACCGATTTGGTGAGACAACACAGCACCGAGGCCGAAAGAAGAGGCATCACAAGCTAACACTAGAGGCTTGTTTGGGTCGTAATGGACCAGACAACGATCATTCAATAAAGCCTCTTTAAGCTGCTGAAAGGCTGATTGGCAATCAGCTGACCACACAAACGGAACATGCTTACGACGGAGACGATGCAACGGTGCAGCAATCTGTGATGCATTAGGTATAAACGTAATATAATATGTCAATTTGCCCAGAACTGCTTGCAATTCATGCAGATTGCGAGGGGCGGGCAAATCACGAATAGCTGCTAAATGTGACTGGGAGGGATGAATGCCTTGAGCATTAATAACATGTCCCAGATACTCCATCTCCGTAAGGAAAAATGAACAATTATCGTTGTTGCAACGTAGGCCTGATTGAGACAACACTGTAAACAAACACTCCAAATTACGGAAATGTTCAGCAGGCGTCCGACCGGACACAACAATATCGTCTAAATAGTTGCAACACGATGGCACCTTAGCCAGAAGTTGTGACAAAAAACGCTGAAAAACAGCTGGAGCTGACGCACAACCAAAAGGCAAACGCAGAAAACGGAACAACCCCAACGACGTGTTTATGACAAAATACTGTTGTGATTGCTCGTCGAGGGGCAATTGCAAATATGCTTCACGGAGATCAATTTTGGAAAAGAAACGAGCGTCCCCTAACTTATCCATCAGCTCGTCCGGTCTAGGCAAAGGAAAAGAATCAATGACAGTCTGAGGATTAACTGTCGACTTAAAATCAGCACACAATCGTAACTTGCCAGACGGTTTCTTTATAATAACTAAGGGAGAAGCCCACTGGCTCGCTGAAACGGGTTGAATAACACCGTTGTTTTGCCAACGACGAAGTTCATCTTCTACAGGTGCCCGGAGGGCGTGAGGCACTGGACGAGCACGAAAAAATCGAGGCTGAGCATTATCTTTTAACGTAATATGAGCGGCAAAGTTCGCAGCACAACCTAGTTCGTCTTTAAATATGTCACTGTATTGTTTACACAAATCGGTTATGCTGTCTTGAGGAACAACAACAGAATTAATTTGCATCACATTGTCTTGGATAGACAGGCCAACCAAGTCAAAACAGTCTAAACCGAAAATGTTTACACTGTCTGTAGCGCGGAGCACTGTGAATGAAACTGTTTTTGTATTGCCACGGAATGTGGCTGGCACGCTACATACACCTAACACAGGAATTTGTTCTCCACTATAAGTAGCCAAAGAATGTTTTGCCGCTGAAAGTTTAGGGCGGCCGATAGCCGCATACGTAGCACTATTTATTAGAGTCACAGACGCACCAGTGTCTAATTGAAAATTGAAGGTCTTATCCTGGATCCGTAGCTTCACAAATAGTTTATTACACTGTCTCTGGATCGGTGCAGTGGAGGCGGAAGACACAAAATCAGCGCGTTTAGCGCGTGTTCGCCGCTTACGACAATTCGTGGGTTGGGCGGGTGGGACAACAACTCCCGCTTCACTTGCAGTCTGTACATTACTTTTTACAGCGTTTGAATTACGCTTGGGTCGCATAGCAGAGGGCTGGGTGGGTGGCTTATTGCGAACAAGTTTATTAGCCACACGAACCGTGGAAGAGTCTTTAAACGCGACCTTCTGGGCGGGCTGGCTTTGAATAACATGAATATCCATGGGCTGGGCAGTACGAGAATTGTTCTTGCGTTTACGCAAACAAACAGTCTGGATGTGTCCTTTCCTTTGACAAAAGTGACAAACCGCGTTTCTTAACGGGCAACGTTCACGAGGATGAGCAAGAACACACTTAGTGCAAGACTTAACTCTATCATTTTGCACACGCGGCCGACGAATGTGTTTAACATGACGCGGCCGGCTAGTGTTTACAGTCTGACTCTGCCGGTGTGGCCGCGGGCGTGACATAACTTGCTTAGCACAGGCAATTTGAGAAATACATGGCTGATCTAACTCACACTCAGCATAGTCAAAAGTATCTTGGGCTTCAATGATGTTCATCACAGTCTCTAATGACGGGTCAGGCAACTTTAAGATAGCAGCACGAATACGAGAATCTGCAGTGTTTTGAGTAATAGCGTCTCGTAACATGACATCACTGTAGGAAGCTCCACACACACAATTAAATCGGCACTGACAGGTGAGGAACCCGTAAATCTGTTAACCACTGTTTATTAGATTGATGTGGCAGTTTCTTTAATCTGAAGAACTTGAATCTGGCTGCTGCCACATGAACTCGCGACTCGAAATACTCAGCAAGCTTGTTAACAACAACGTCATAGTCTAAAGCTTCTGACTTGGATTCCGGGAACAACTTACAAAGTAGTCTATAGACTTCCACGCCTGCAGTGGAAATTAAATAAAGCTGCCGCTCATTACCTGTGATTTTGTAGACTGTCATGTGCGCCTGCAACTGCGCGAAATATTCTCGCCATTCTTCTCGTGATGCATCAAAAGCACGGAAAGGTGGTGCTGCCTGTGCTTGTTCCTTTTGTGTTGGTGGATTAGCCGCTTGTTTGGCGATTGCTTCCACCAGACTTTGTATTTCCTGACTCTGTAACAAGATCAACTGTTGTAATTCGGCAGACATAGTGAACACAAAGTAAACCAGCCCCCAAAATTTTATCGCTATAATTAGTATAACAAGAAACAAGTTGAACCAGCCCTGCACACGAGTTCGGAAGTCCTCGTCGCCAGTTTTGTGGCGGCGTTCGTAGCGACACACACTTCGCTGTAGAAACGGCTTACGAAGTCACCGCCACACTTTTAATAGCGGGCCGACCGGTCCGCGGGAACCGTGAACAGAAAGATGAAAACCCAAACGCTCTAATTAAATAAAAGTCGGTACGTATCTTTATTAACGAAGATACAGAAACACAGTAGTGAACTCCGTGTCTACAGAAATCTGTCTAGTTCGAGTCGGAGCGGCTAGGTCAGCGTCGGCTGACGACAAACAACAACTCTGCTGCGATGAACACACAACTGACTAGCAAGTACACAAATCGGTGGCGAGTATACAACTGAGCGGCGAATACAAAACTCCTAGCGCTCGCGACTCCAGCGCTTAAGAAGGCACAAGCCAGCGGTGGCGCGCGCAGACTTGCGGCGATTTCCTGTATCGCTGGCGCTGCTTATGCGGACGGCGTCCGGACTTTGATGCTGCCAACCTTTTGGCAGCGAGCTCGGTTGGCATTACTGGCTAGGATATAACAGTAGAGAGTTTCAGGGAGAGCATAAGGGAACAATTGACAGGAATGGTGGAAAGAAATACAGTAGGAGAAGAATGGGTAGCTTTGAGGGATGAAGTAGTGAAGGCAGCAGAGGATTAAGTAGGTAAAAAGACGAGGGCTAGTAGAAATCCTTGGGTAACAGAAGAAATATTGAATTTAATTGATGAAAGGAGAAAATATAAAAATGCAGTAAATGAAGCAGGCAAAAAGGAATACAAACGTCTCAAAAATGAGATCGACAGGAAGTGCAGAATGGCTTAGCAGGGATGGCTAGAGGACAAATGTAAGGATGTAGAGGCTTATCTCACTAGGGGTAAGATAGATACTGCCTACAGGAAAATTAAAGAGACCTTTGGAGATAAGAGAACCACTTGTATGAACATCAAGAGCTCAGATGGAAACCCAGTTCTAAGCAAAGAAGGGAAAGCAGAAAGGTGGAAGGAGTATATAGAGGGTCTATACAAGGGCTATGTACTTGAGGACAATATTATGGAAATGGAAGAGGATGTAGATGAAGATGAAATGGGAGATACGATACTGCGTGAAGAGTTTGACAGAGCACTGAAAGACCTGAGTCAAAACAAGGCCCCCGGAGTAGACAACATTCCAGTAGAACTACTGACGGCCTTGGGAGAGCCAGTCCTGACAAAACTCTACCATCTGGTGAGCAAGATGTATGAAACAGGCGAAATACCCTCAGACTTCAAGAAGAATATAATCATTCCAATCCCAAAGAAAGCAGGTGTTGACAGATGTGAAAATTACCGAACAATCAGTTTAATAAGCCACAACTGCAAAATACTAACACGAATTCTTTACAGACGAATGGAAAAACTAGTAGAAGCCGACCTCGGGGAAGATCAGTTTGGATTCCGTAGAAATACTGGAACACGTGAGGCAATACTGACCTTACGACTTATCTTAGAAGAAAGATTAAGGAAAGGCAAACCTACGTTTCTAGCATTTGTAGACTTAGAGAAAGCTTTTGACAATGTTGACTGGAATACTCTCTTTCAAATTCTAAAGGTGGCAGGGGTAAAATACAGGGAGCGAAAGGCTATTTACAATTTGTACAGAAAGCAGATGGCAGTTATAAGAGTCGAGGGGCATGAGAGGGAAGCAGCGGTTGGGAAGGGAGTGAGACAGGGTTGCAACCCCTCCCCAATGTTATTCAATCTGTATATTGAGCAAGCAGTAAAGGAAACAAAAGAAAAATTTGGAGTAGGTATTAAAATCCATGGAGAAGAAATAAAAACTTTGAGGTTCGCCGATGACATTGTAATTCTGTCAGAGACAGCAAAGGACTTGGAAGAGCAGTTGAACGGAATGGATGGTGTCTTGAAGGGAGGATATAAGATGAACATCAACAAAAGCAAAACGAGGATAATGGAATGTAGTCGAATTAAGTCGGGTGATGCTGAGGGTATTAGATTAGGAAATGAGACACTTAAAGTAGTAAAGGAGTTTTGCTATTTGGGGAGCAAAATAACTGATGATGGTCGAAGTAGAGAAGATATAAAATGTAGACTGGCAATGGCAAGGAAAGCGTTTCTGAAGAAGAGAAATTTGTTAACATCGAGTATAGATTTAAATGTCAGGAAGTCATTTCTGAAAGTATTTGTATGGAGTGTAGCCATGTATGGAAGTGAAACATGGACGGTAAATAGTTTGGACAAGAAGAGAATAGAAGCTTTTGAAATGTGTTGCTACAGAAGAATGCTGAAGATTAGATGGGTAGATCACATAACTAATGAGGAAGTATTGAACAGGATTGGGGAGAAGGTTGTGGCACAACTTGACCAGAAGAAGGGGTTGGTTGGTAGGACATGTTCTGAGGCATCAAGGGATCACCAATTTAGTATTGGAAGGTAGCGTGGAGGTTAAAAATCGTAGGGGGAGACCAAGAGATGAATACACTAAGCAGATTCAGAAGGATGTAGGTTGCAGTAGGTACTGGGAGATGAAGAAGCTTGCACAGGATAGAGTAGCATGGAGAGCTGCATCAAACCAGTCTCAGGACTGAAGACTACAACAACAACATGGCTTGGTGGTTTGTCGGTGCGGAATTGGCACCAAATAGTGTTCCGTCAGGTTGCGATTAGATGAATTTCGTTTCCGATAAATCAGTCTGAGTTCATTACCGTGCTGCTCAACATACTGTAGCACGGTTCTGCCCTTGCAACGTCATCTATGGTCCTGACAGATGATGCCTTCGGCGCCGGGGAAGACATTCAGTTTGAAGGAATCCAGGTAGACCATAATGATGCTCACGTTGTCTACAGTCGCCATGGTGCCTTCGATTATTATCACAAGTCTCATGGAAAACCAAGCGAATGTTATCCACAGCATAACTTATTCTGCCCCCACCGACCTGCGTCCCTGGCGTGGTGCAAATTTCGAGCAGACGTTCGACCGCATGACGGCGTATCCGCACACGACAGTCGACGTGCTGTAACAAGAAACGTGATCCCTCCGAGAAGGCAAACACGGTCCCATTGACCCACAGGCGTATTTAGATGATCCCGAACCTTCTGCAGTCGTGTCGTGTCGTGTGACTAGGGCCTCCCGTCGGGTATGCCGTTCGTCGGGTGCAAGTCTTTCTATTGACGCCACATCGGTGACTTGCGCGTCGATGGGGGTGAAATGATGATATTTGGAGAACACAACACCTTGTCCCTGAGCGGAGAAAATCTCCAATTGGGAATCGAACCCGGGCCCTTAGGATTGACATTCTGTCGCACTGACTACTCACCTACGGGGGCGGACTCTGCAGTCATAATTGCCGATGTTGTTGGTAGGTAGATGTAGGTTCTGAACGGTGTGCTCCAGAACACTTGTGCCTGGAGTAGCAGCGTGCTCTGACGTCACATCTGCCCCAGAACGCCGCCTACCCAGCTTTGCAGAGTGGTAAGCCTCCGACCTTCATGTTCGGTGTTTGAGGTTCAGACGCCCAACACCTTGTCGCCCACCACCCTTCAATCACTCTCGATAGATGCTCATGATAGTAGCACACCAGCAGTCGATAAGCTTCACAGTTTTCGAGATGCTCATTCCCATTCCCCAGCAATAAAAATTTGTCCTTTGTCAAAGTCACTGAAGTCAGCGGATCTCTCCGTTTCTGGCCTGTGTCGTCTCTAGAATGATTCCCCAGTGGTGTCCATTCCCTAATGTACACTGAAGAGCCATGCCTGACATTGTGCAGGGCCCCCGCGAGCACGCAGAAGTGCCGCAACACAAAGTGGCATGTACTCGACTAATGTCTGAAGAAGTGCTGGAGGGTACTGACACCATGAATCCTACACGGCTGTCCACTGATCCTGGGATGGGGATCTCTTCCGAACAATATGTAACAAGGCATAAACGATATGCTCAATAATATTCATGTCTGTGGAGTTTGGTAACCAGTGGAAGTGTTTAAACTCAGAAGAGTGTTTCTGGATTCTGTCTGTGGCAATTCTGCACGTGTGGGGTGTCGCATTGTCCTGCTGGAATTTCCCAAGTCCATCACAATGCACAATGGACATGAATGAATGCACCTGATCACGCAGGACGCTTATTTACATGTCAACCGTCAGAGTCGTACCTAGACATATCAGAGGTCCATATCACTCCAACTGCACACGTCTCACACCATTACAGACCTTCCACTAGCTTCAGCAGTCACCTGCTGACATGCAGTTTCGATGGATTCATGAGATTGTCTCCATACCCCTACACGTCCATCCCCTCGATACAATTTTAAACGAGACTGGTCCGACCAGGCAACATGTTCCCAGTCATCATCAGTCCAATGTCGGCGTTGACATGCACAGGTGAGGCGTAAAACTTTGTGTCGTGCAGTCATCAAGGGTACACGAGTGGGCCTTCGGCTCCGAAAGCCCATGTCATTGATGTTTCGTTGAATGGTTCACATGCTGACGCTTGTTGATGGCCCAGTATTGAAGTCTGCCGCAATTTGCGAAAGGGTTGCACTTTTGTCACATTGAACGATTCTCTTCAGTCGTTGTTGGTACCATTCTTCGAGGATGTTTTTCCGGCAGCACCGATGTCGGAGATGTGATGTTTTACCGGATTCCTCATATTCACGGTACACTCGTGGAATGGTCGTACGGGAAAATCCCTACTTCATCGCTACCTCAAAGATGCTGAGTCCCATCGCTCGTACGCCGACTATAACTCAACGATCAAATTCACTTAAATCTTGATAACCTGCCATTGTATCATCACTAACTCCAGACACTTCTTTTCCTATATAGGCGTTGCCGACCGCAGTGCCGTGTTCTGCCTGTTTAGATATTTTTGTATTTGAATAAGCTTGCCTGTACCAGTGACTTTGGTGCTTCAGTGTATTTCAGTGGCAACAGGATTCACGGCAGTGATAGCCTTCTTGAAAAAAAAAAGGAGCGTCCTGTTAATTCTTTGCATTTTCTTTTTCTTTTGCGCATTTCAACATTTCAGCTGTGTAGTCACTCCAACAAAAAAAAAAGTTTTACTCGTTAACTACGTATGTTTGTGTTTCTTTAGGTACTTTCTTTACCGTTCGAAAGTCTACGCAACTGAACGCAGGTCAAGCATGTAAACAGGAAGAAGGCGTAGTAGACTGTGAAAAAAAAATTGAAACAGTGATCGGTCCGAGATCAATATATGCAACATCGAGCGACTGCCGGTGAGCGTGGAGTCGTGGCTATGTGACCACGGTGTTGGACTGCGACACATATTTGTTTTTTTTTTTCGCATAATTATGAACTGTCCGCCCAGTCGCTGTATTGAAATTTGTGTCTTTGTCGCGGTGTAACGTCCGTTTGCGACAGCGACGTGCAACGACGTACGAAGCTCTTATTTGTTCTATTCAAGTACCCCAGCTTATACCTCATGCATTCCGTTTTGGAAGTTTTGACTCTCGCATTCATTTGTTGTAACACAGTTCACACTCATTTATTTGTTGTTTTCATTTCTGTGCGAGGTCTGTGTGGCATCTCGTCTGCTCTCATTATTCATCAAATTTATTTGCGACAGTAATATATTCTCTGCACATGACTCATTTTCTACACTGAAGCGTCAAAGAAACTGGTATAGGCATTAGTATTCTAATACAGAAGTATATAAAGAGGCAGGACACGGTGTTGCGGTCGGCAACGTCTATATAGGTAAACAAGTGTCTGGCGCAGTTGTTAAATCGGTTACTGCTGCTACAATGGCAGGTTATCATTATTTAAGTGAGTTTGAATATGGTATTATAGTCGGTACACGATCTATGGGACACAGCATTTCCGACATAGCGATGAAGTGGGACGAGCATTCCACGAGTGTACCGCGAATTTCAGGAGTCCGGTAAAACATCACATCTCCGACGTCCTTCAAGAACGGGACCAACGACGACTGAAGAGAATCGTTCAATGTGACAGAAGTGCAATCCTACCGCAAATTGCTGCAGATTTAAATGCTGTGCCATCGACAAGTGTCATCGTGCAAACCATTCTACGAAATATCTTCGACATGGGCTTTCGGGCCCGAAGGCCCACTCGTATACCCTTGCGAAGTGGACGACAGAAGCTTAACGCCTCGCCTGGGCCCGTCAACACTGACGTTGGACTGTTGATGACTGGAAACATGTTGCCTGGTCTGACGAGTCTCGTTTGAAATTGTATCGAGGGGCTGGACGTGTTCGAGTATGGAGACAGCCTCACGAAACTATGGACCCTGCATGTCAGCAAGGGACTGTTCAAGCTGGCGGAGGCGCTGCAGTGTTGTGGGGCGTGTGCAGTTGGAGTGATGTCCGATCCCTGATACTTCAAGATACGACTCTGACAGGTGACACGTACGTAAGCGTCCTGTCCGATCGCCCGCATCCACTCATGCCCTTTATGCATTCCGACGGACTTGGGCAATTCGAGCAGGACAGTGCGATGCCCCACACGTTCAGACTTAAAAAATGGTTCAAATGGCTCTGAGCACTATGGAACTTAACATCTACGGTCATCAGTCCCCTAGAACTTAGAACTACTTAAACCTAACTAACCTAAGGACAGCACACAACATCCAGCCATCACGAGGCAGAGAAAATCCCTGACCCCGCCGGGAATCGAACCCGCGAACCCGGGCGTGGGAAGCGAGAACGCTACCGCACGACCACGAGATGCGGGCCGTTCAGACTTACTACAGAGTGACTCCAGGAACACTATTCTCGGTTTAGACACTTCCTCTGGCCACCAAACTCCGTAAACATTAACATTATTGGGTATATCTGGGATGCCTTGCAATTTGCTGTTCAAAAGAGATCTCCAGCCCATCATTCTCTTACGGATTTATGGACAGCCGTGTAGCATACATGGTGTAATTTCCCTCCAGAGCTACTTCAGACATTAGTCGAGTCCATGCCATGTCGTGTTGCGGCACTTCTGCGTGCTCGTGGTGGCACTACACGATGTCAGGCAGGTGTACCAGTTTCTTTGGCTCTTCAGTGTATAACCAATATGTAGTATGACAATTTCTTAGAATACGGAAGAAGAAAAGACACGTCAGTGACATGACGGACAGCTCATAAATTTGCGAAACAAGAAAAATAGTAATGAAAGAAAATAAAAGGTAGGAAACGAGCAAGATTTGAACACGGATTTCTCCATTTGGAGTCCAAAACCGTAACCACACAACCACGACGCTGTTGTTTTTGCAACCAGCTCGATGTTGCACTTCTAAAGCTAGGATCGTTCACTATTTCTGTTTTTCTTCTTTCTCCACAGTTCAGTACAACTTCTTCTTGTTTCCATTCTTGATCTGGGCTGATTGGTAGGTTCGGTCACCGATTGCCTCTTTATGTCTGGCAGTTACATGACTTGTGCGAAAAATGTCGAATTACACCTTGGCTCGGAGTTCCAAGTTCCAAGTTAATCGGCTGGATAAGTCAGTTCATAGGTCGGAGGAGGTCAAGAGGGAGGGAAGGGGCAAGGGCACAACAGCGCCCAGTAAATCTTGGCTTTAATATAGCTTCACCTTCAACTAATACGTCGGGGTAAGACATTTAAACACGAAACAGATATTGGAACAGATTGTTTACAACGATAAGTACGTAAAATACTGGTGTGATCGCTGTGATTTGTGCCTCGCCTTATTCCAAATAGCTATATCGCTTCCAGTGAATACACTGCATCTCTTTTTATAGCGATAACGGTCTCCCTTCGTGTCGGCTCTTGATGCATCGTACAGCAGCCGGAACACGGTGGTAGTTGATGCTGTGGTCCTCGGCATTGCCGGATATTACGGAGCTAAACAGCTGTTTATGCACGGCATAACGGTAAAGTGCGAACCCCTCCGCCACCCGATATCACCGAGATGGGAAAGCTCCCCCGTCCCATAATGGAGGCCATCATTAGATCCGCGCCGTGCGACGCGCTGCGCGAACTTCAATAGGGCGTCGCTGCACGCGGTGCAATGCCGTAATTACTCGTTGTCATCAGAACGTGTTTCAAAACGAAACGAGCTACCGGCATATTCATTGTAATGAGCTTTTTATGGAACGGGTGGACGTTCATGAGAAAGTGTATTACACCGCCCAAAAGGCGAGTGTAATCGATGCGATTTCATATAAACACGATGGATTGCGTCAAGAGGCAGAAATAGAGCTGATAATACTAGAAAACAAAGAAGCGAGGTTACTCATTAACTGCTGTAAGATCCAAAGACATGGAACACCATAGAAAGACAACAACGAGGTAAGTGGTGCAAAATGAACACCTCTTTGCCATGTTTTATGTTTGCGAAATAAATGGTCGTAGTGTAGAATACTGGAAAGATAATTTGTTAAGTAACTACTATATAATATCCGATAATTAGAGCGTGAAAGGAAATTATCTTTGACTACAGTGCACTAACATTTGTATTGCATTGTCTTTCAGCAGGGACTGCATGGCACACATTGAAATATTCTAGACATGTTGTTGTTGCTGTTGTCTTCTGTCCTGAGACTGGTTTGATGCAGCTCTCCATGCTAATCTATCCTGTGCAAGCTTCTTCATCTTCCAGTACCTAATGCAACCTACATCCTTCTGAATCTGCTTAGTGTATTCATCTCTTGGTCTCCCTCTACGACTTTTACCCTCCACGCTGCCCTCCTGTGCTAAATTTGTGATCCCTTGATGCCTCAGGTCATGTCCTACCAACCGGTCCCTTCTTCTTGTCAAGTTGTGCCACAAACTCCTCTTCTCCCCAATTCTATTCAATACCTCCTCATTAGTTATGTGATCTACCCATCTAATCTTCAGCATTCTTCTGTAGCACCACATTTCGAAAGCTTCTATTTTCTTCTTGTCCAAACTATTTATCGTCCATGTTTCACTTCCATACATGGCTACACTCCATACAAATACTTTCAGAGACGACTTCCTGGCACTTAAATCTATGAAACTTCCTGGCAGATTAAAACTGTGTGCCCGACCGAGACTCGAACTCTGGACTTTTGCAAAGGTCCCGAGTTCGAGTCTCGGTCGGACACACAGTTTTAATCTGCCAGGAAGTTTCATATCAGCGCACACTGCGCTGCAGAGTGAAAATCTCATTCTGCACTTAAATCTATACTCGATGTTAACAAATTTCTCTTCTTCAGAAACGCTTTCCTTGCCATTGCCAGTCTAAATTTTATATCTTCTCTACTTCGACCATCATCAGTTATTTTGCTCCCAAAAATAGCAAAACTCCTTTACTACTTTAAGTGTCTCATTTCCTAATCTAAGTCCCTCAGCATCACCCGACTTAATTCGACTACATTCCATTATCCTCGTTTTGCTTTTGTTGATGTTCATCTTATATCCTCCTTTCAAGACACTGTCCATTCCGTTCAGCTGCTCTTCCAAGTCCTTTGCTGTCTCTGACAGAATTACAATGACATCGGCGAACCTCAACGTTTTTATTGCTACTCCATGGACTAGACATAGATCATCGTTTACGTGACATTCACAACGATAAGTTACGGTCTGAATAATTGCGTGTGTACTTTAACACATAATCTACCATACACAAGATATATCAAACACAGAAATATTCCAGTATCACTACGATATAGGTATAGCCCACAATTGGCGGAGAACAGGATCTCAGTGAAACTTTCTAGAAAAAGTGTTTTTATACAAATAGCATGTAATTTGAGGTTATATTTTAAAATGAAATAAATGATATAAACTGAGCGATACATGAGTCAAACGCGGTAACTCAGATTCAAGGACCAGGAAAAATACCCACTCAGCCAGTCAATATGCAAAGAAGTTGTTTGCTGACGGTTATTTCGTCTAGGTAATGCTAAAGACACTACCCAGTTAAACTGTCTTTCTCTTGAATTAGTTGATCTGCTACTCAGTATATTTGGTCAAATTATGCAAAATGGTTTCCTAAGTACAAACAGACGCCAAGATTGTTTCCTAGAGTAGTTTACACTTTGCACCTTTTACTTTGAGCAGAAACGTTTCACATTACAATTTGAAGTTGCAATTTATAACTAGTAAATGTCTGCTCAAATCACAGGTCTTTCTGTCTGTAATTCATATATTCTAATGTGGATGTATACTTCTATCAACATTTAAACCAATTATTGCAGTAATGCTTTCTGCAGTTGTCAATTATTTCATTATAACCCTATAAAAAAACCAGCATAATTCACCATACTTCCATCCAGCGACATTATTTCCAGTCACGTCCAAATTTTGCCATCTTATGCTTCTGGTGTTTCAGAAATGTTACAAAGTATACTATAAGCATTCGTGAAGATTTTCGATGGCCACAAAATTCAGGGCGTATCATATAGCTTAACGTCTGTTTTGAAGGGAACTTGGATAAAATAAGCTTTGCTATACAAGTAATAAAATACATCAACGCACACAGAAAACATTTTAGTAAGGGACATGTGTAAAAGTATGTACATCAGACTTGAGTCCTTGTTCATCTACCTCTACACCATTGTTCGTAAGCCACCTAACGGTGTGTGGCGGAGGATACTTATGGCACTACTAACTGATCCCTCCTTCCCTGTTCCACTCGAGAATGGCTCTAGTGAAGAATGATTGTTGGTAAGCCTCTTTATTAGCTCTAATTTCTCGAATTTTCTTGTCGTGGTCATTTCGTGACGCGTATGTCGGTGGAAATAATATGTTGTCCGACTATTTCTGGAGAGAAGTTTCGATAGTAAACCTCTCAGTGATGCACAACGCATCTCTTGTAGCGTCTACCACTGGAGTTTGTTGAGTAGCTCTGTGACTCGCACCGAGTAACGAACTAGTGAAGAAAGGTGCCGCTCTCTCTCTCTCTCTCTCTCTCTCTCTCTCTCTCTCCTCTCTCTCTCTCCTAAATCATCGAGTAGAACAGAAGTGATATCTGGCGTCCCGAAAGGTAGAGTCATACGCCCTCTGCTGTTCCTGATTTATATATGTATATCGTTGACGTCAATGTGTTGTAAAATTATGGAACATGTTTTATGCTCAACAATTATGACGTTCTTGGAAAATGAACAGTTTCTATATAAAAATCAACATGGGTTCCACAAACAGAGATCCTGCGAAACTCATCTCGCTCTGTTCGTCCATGAGATCCACAGTGCAGTGGACAACGGCGCCCAGACTGATGTCGTGTTCCTTGATTTCCGTAAAGCATTTGACACCGTCCGGCACTGCCGCTAATGAAAAAAATACAAGCAGACCTGCGATTGGATTCAAAACTTTTTTGCGGATATAACTCAACACGTCGCTCTTAACGGAACTAAATCGACAGATGTAATGGTAATATCCGGAATACCACGGGTAAGTGTGATAAGACCGTTGCTGTTCACAATGTATATAAATGATCTGGTAGAAAGCGCCGGATGCTCTTTAAGGCTTTTCGCAGATGTTGCAGTTGTTAATACCAAACTAGCAACGCCAGAAGACAGTAAGAATTTGCAGATCGACCTCCAGAGAACCGATGAATGATGCAGTCTCGGGAAGTTGACCCTGAACGTAAATAAATGTATCATATTGGGCATACATAGGACAATAAATCGACTTCTGTACGGCTACACTATTGATGACAAATAGCTGGAGACAGCGTTTGCCGTAAAATATCTAGGAGTAACTATCTAGAGCGACCTTAAGTGGAATGACAATATAAAACAGATAGTGGGAAAAGCAGACACAAGACTCAGATTCATTGGAAGAATCTTAAGGAAATGTAACTCATCCACGAAAGAAATGGCTTATAAGGCGCTTTTTCGCCCGATTCTTGAGTATTGTTCATCTATCTGGGATCCCTATCAGGTAGGACTGATAGAGAGGATAGAGAAGATCGAACGAAGACTGGCGCGTTTCGTCAAGGGTTCGTTTAGCTGGCGAGAGAGCGTTACGGAGATGCTAAACAAACTCCACTGTCAGACGTTACAAGACAAACGTTGTGCTTCACGGAGAGATTTACTATTGAAATTTCGGGACAGCACTTTTCAGGAGGAGTCAGACAACATATTACTTACCCCAAATACATCTCGCGTACTGACCACCAAGAGAAAATTCTAGAAATTAGGCCAATACAGAAGATTAGCGACAATCATTCTTCCCACGCTTTATTCGCGAGTGGAACAGGGTTGGAGGGATCAGATAGTGATACCGAAAGTACCCTCCACCACACTCCATTAGATGGCTTTCGGAGTCTGATGTAGATGTAGATCATCGGAAAACTCCGGCATTAACCGTCACTATATTGACCCACTCAGTACAACGGGAATGCAACTCTATCGAACAAAACGAAATCTGGCAGCGGCACAATACCTGCTTCCTTTCAACATTCTGGCGGTTACACCGGTTGTTAACATGCCAGCATTTAATATTTACTGTGTCTTATTTCGTGTTTACATTAACCTGTGATCTGGCAATATTAATCACTTAAATATGCTACCTATACGTAAGAACTCTCGAAATTTCAGTACTCTACATTAATTATTTTTTGGAGTTGCGAGTTTTTTCCAGAAGCCACTGATTTTCGGGGGTGAATGCTCTGCTGACTGAGGTATCCAAAGACGGTTCACGACCCTTTCTCACTGTGTTTCCGCCAGTATTTCATGTCCTGTCTTTCAAATTTCTCTGTGAAAAACCGTTCTGGAAACAATCCCCAAATTGTGATCTAAGTCATGTCTCCGCATCGGCCTCGGAACCGCGCAGCTGGTATGGTCGCAGGTTCGAATGCTGCCTCGGGCATGGACGTGTGGGAAGTCCTTAGGTTAGTTAGGTTTAAGTACAGGTCTATTACAAATGATTGAAGCGATTTCATAAATTCACTGTAGCTCCATTCATTGACATATGGTCACGACACACTACAGATACGTAGAAAAACTCATAAAGTTTTGTTCGGCTGAAGCCGCACTTCAGGTTTCTGCCGCCAGAGCGCTCGAGAGCGCAGTGAGACAAAATGGCGACAGGAGCCGAGAAAGGGTGTGTCGTGTTTGAAATGCACTCACATCAGTCAATCATAACAGTGCAACGACAAAAATGGCTCTGAGCACTATGCGACTCAACTTCTGAGGTCATCAGTCGCCTAGAACTTAGAACTAATTAAACCTAACTAACCTAAGGACATCACACACATCCATGCCCGAGGCAGGATTCGAACCTGCGACCGTAGCGGTCACGCGGTTCCAGACTGAAGCGCCTTTAACCGCACGGCCACACCGGCCGGCAGTGCAACGACACTTCAGGATGAAGTGCAACAAAGATCCACCAACTGCTAACTCCATTCGGCGATGGTATGCGCAGTTTAAAGCTTCTGGATGCCTCTGTAAGGGGAAATCAACGGGTCGGCCTGCAGTGAGCGAAGAAACGGTTGAACGTGTGCGGGCAAGTTTCACGCGTAGCCCGCGGAAGTCGACGAATAAAGCAAGCAGGGAGCTAAACGTACCACTGCCGACGGTTTGGAAAATCTTACGGAAAAGGCTAAAGCAGAAGCATTTCTTAAACAGGAGATTGGAAAACTGATGGATCGGTCGTGGTGGAGATCATGATCAACAATTCATGTCATGGCCTCCACGCTCTTCCGACTTAACCCCATGCGATTTCTTTCTGTGGGGTTATGTGAAAGATTCAGTGTTTAAACGTCCTCTACCAAGAAACATGCCAGAACTGCTCGAATCAACGATGCTTTCGAACTCATTGATGGGGACATGCTGCGCGCCGGCCGCGGTGGCCGTGCGGTTCTGGCGCTGCAGTCCGGAACCGCGGGACTGCTACGGTCGCAGGTTCGAATCCTGCCTCGGGCATGGGTGTGTGTGATGTCCTTAGGTTAGTTAGGTTTAAGTAGTTCTAAGTTCTAGGGGACTTATGACCTAAGATGTTGAGTCCCATAGTGCTCAGAGCCATTTGAACCATTTTTTGACATGCTGCGCCGAATGTGGGAGGAACTTGATTATCGGCTTGATGTCTGCCGAATCACTAAAGGTGCACATATCGAACATTTGTGAATGCCTAAAAAAACTTGTTGAGTTTTTGTATTTGTGTGTGCAAAGCATTGTGAAAATATCTCAAATAATAAAGTTATTGTAGAGCTGTGAAATCGCTTCAATCATTTGAAATAACCCTGTAGGTCTACGTTCTAGGGGACTGATGACCTCAGATGTACGTCACATAGTGCTCAGAGCAATTTGATTTGAACCATGTCTCCGCAATATCCTTGCTGTTCCTGCAAGTTCGCAGTTCCGGTCCGACATACAGTTGTAATCTGACAGGAAGTTTCAATAACAGGCATTATTTTCGAGACTGTAAATCTTTTTTGAGACAGTTTGTTGATTCATCTGTTTTGATACTACTCCCGTTATCGAAAGTTTACATGGTCGTAAATACGTTTCAATAGCGACAAGCGATAAAATTACATGACACTGCAATTAAGAGGCAATTGGTTACATGGTATGTACTTTTACTCGAAGTTTTGCGCGAAATTTATTTGCGCCTATGAAGACCTGCAACTCAGCACTACACAACGGCACATGTGGTAAACGACTTGAGCTCCGGGGTGGTGTATCTCTGGGCGGGATAGGAAGAAAACAAGATCTGTGTTCTGGTGAGGGGAGCGGAGGGGAGGGAGGGAGGAAGGGACTGCAGGCAGAGGCCGCGGACTTTTCTAATCAAAAACAAATGAGCTGGCGTTTCCGGGGAAATTGGATTCCTACGGGACGGGGGACGCCCACCACGTCGCTGTCAGCCCAGACACAAATTTATTGGCTGTTTGCGCAATATCCTGATTAAAGTGGGGGTGATCTGAAAATAACGTCAAGTTCTTGTTTTACGTGTTTACGTGTGCTTTAAATCGTGATGAATTGACAACGAAGTGGGCAGCGTTGTAAACAAATACTCGAACTACGTCATCGATAACAGTAATAACGTATATACTCGTATACTCTTCGAGACTGCGATTGGATTGAAGTGTTGGCTTCCATCCTTTTCCTTCCTACACCAGTCTTGTAGTTTTCGTTTATCAATGTGTGGAGATTAACGCTTGTATAGCGAAGCGGTTAAATGGTTATTGCTAAAGCCGATAAGCAGTGAACTCATAAAAGTCGTTGGATACCCGCTAATAGCGTGTGTGACCTCCCTTTACCCGGCACACTACAGGAACTCCCTTTCGCATGGACCCAACAAGCCGTTGGAAGCCCCTAGAGAAATCAAACTTAGCTTTCTGTTTTCCCCTTAGACGTTTGACGTGATTCACGTCAGACTATATGGGTGCTCATACCATTCGCTCATAATGTTCAGAATATTCTTCAAACCAATCGCAAAAAATTTAGGCCTAGTGAAATGGCGCATAGTCATCCATAAAAATTCCATTCTAGATTTGGAATTATGGAGCCACCACCACCTTGCAAAGTGCCTTCTTGACATCCTGTTTCCATGCCTCCGTGGGGTCTGCGGTTGTCTCGAAACCTATTGCTAACTCTTACCACCTGAAAGCGGAACTCATCTGACGAGGCGACGGTTTTGCAGTCGTCTAAGGACCAACCGATATGGTCACGAGCCCAGAAGTGCCGCAGGTGATGTCCTGCTGTTAGCAAAGGCACTCACTTCTGTCATCTGCCGCCATAGCCTGTTAACGCCAAATTTCACCGCACAGTCCTAAACGGTTACATTCGCAGTACGTCCCACATTGATTTACGCCGTTACTTCGCGCAGCATTACTTGCCTCGTAGCACTGACAACTCTATGCAAACGCTGCTGTTCTCGGTCGGTAACTGCGGCACACTCTTGACATTGTGAATCTCACAATATTGAATTCTCTAGCGATTTCTGAAATGGAATCGCCTATACATCTACCTCCAACTCCCATTTCGCCTTCAAAGTCGCTTAATTACCGTCGTGCGCCCATAATAACTTCAGAAACCTTTTCAAATGAACCACCTTCGCAATGCACTGTCCCTCTCAAAAGCCAGCTTCGCCAATGCAGTGTCCCTCCATACCTTCTGTACGCGATACTATCGACATCTGTATATGTGCATATTGGTGTCCCGTGACTTCTGACGCAGACGCGTATAGTCGTCACCTGATGATCAAACTGGAACTTCAGTCACATTTGAGGCACCCAGTATTTATAGTATCTGCGTAATATATCACACTAACAATTTCAGACGGTTAGCCGTTCCTCTTCTTCTGTTTGTTTTCGCATAAAACGTGGTGGACCATCTTGTTAACTACCTGGTATAATGTTTGCGTATTGCAGCTTTTATACCAGCTAAAAAATTGCTCTGAGCACTATGGGACTTAACATCTATGGTCATCAGTCCCCTAGAACTTAGAAATACTTAAACCTAACTAACCTAAGCACAGCACACAACACACAGCCATCACGAGGCAGAGAAAATCCCTGACCCCGCCGGGAATCGAACCCGGGAACCCGGGCGTGGGAAGCGAGAACGCTACCGGACGACCACGAGATGCTGGCTTTTATACCAGCTATTGAACAGGTTGGTCTACCATATTTTATTCGAAAACAAACGGAAGAAGAGGAGCCCCTACCCGTCTGATATTGTTGGTTCGATATATTACGCAGATATAAATATTGGTGCTTCAAACATAATTGGAATTCCTATCTGTAGATAAATAATTTTTGTTAACGTGGAGGAAACTGCCTTTGTCAACACATGATTTAATGAATTACTAAGTATTCCTGTTTATTACTAATTAAATAATTAGCAGTTACTTTTTACAGTGCAACTCTAAATATTACGTACTTCTATAAGCTTTACATAGTTAATACATAAACGCTATTACATTGTAAAAAGAGAATCTGAAGTTTTGTTTAGCAATCAGTTAGCTGAATCTTCATTTCTTTAGGTTCAGATACCGATTTTAAGGAGTTTCTGGCAGAGATCAACTAAAGAAAATAAGATATTGTAGTGCCTGTGTTGTACAGAAGCACGTTGCAGACTAATGCAGATTGTCTGACTAATTTGACAGAAAATACCTTGAAACACCACGAATTTGTACAGTGTTGCCAACTGTCGCTGTGTTTTTATCTCTCCTCTTTTGTTTGTGTCGTGCATGTAGTTTGATTTTACAATTGTTGTGAGTGTGAGTTTAAATGTCTTTTCTTTCTGATAGTTTGATTTTTTAAAAATTAAGCATATTTGTGTGTGTGTGTGTGTGTGAGAGAGAGAGAGAGAGAGAGAGAGAGAGAGAGAGAGAGAGAGACAGAGACAGAGACTGAAATAGAAAGGCAGAGAGAGGGAGAGGGAGTGAGAGCGAAAGAATAAGGAGAAGGGGGGAGGAAGATTGATTAAATATTTATCCTGGTGGTATTTTGGATCTCTGTTTATTATTGCTTTTGTGGCTAACATGATCCGAGAGTATACGGATTTGGTCGTTGAGTATCTTCTTTTTCATTGGAATGGCTCTTTGTATGTGAAAGTTTTCTTGCAGTGTAAGGAGTTTTCGTTGTGATTATTCACTCTGATAACTCTTGTGCCTTGTTCCATGTAGGATGGTTCATGTCCATACATTTTCAAGTGTTTGTTGAAGGTAGAATGACTATTTTTATTTTCCGTTTTCTAAGATGTGCTTTATATGTAGTTTTGAAGGTTCTACATGCCATCCCTAGATATGCCGATTTACATTCTTGGCGTTCTAGATGGTATATACCTGCTCATCGGTATGTATCTGGTTTTTCTGTTGTTTGTAAATGCGACTGGAATGTTTATTTCTTGTTATGTAACGAATGTGTAATCCCTGTTTCTTTAATACATTCGCTATATTATGAGTTGTTTTGTGTTTTTATGTTAAAGTGTACCTTTTGCCTGTTTGTTGTATAATGAGTGTTAATGTTTTGTGTTTCCATACGTGTTGTAGTGTCTGTGAGGTTCTTTTATGTTTGCGTTCTCTGCTTTTTTTCAGTTGTCTATTAATTTTTTGGTTAATTTTTTTACTGTATGGTTGTTCTAACAATGTTTGCAATTCTTTTACACGGTTTTCTTTGCTAAGTGGGTTCTTATTAGCATCATAAGGCTGCTAATTTTTGATTTTGCAGATGGCTGTATGAAGCATTTATAATTGAGTGTATGGCTGTTGGATTTCTGAAGATGTCAAATGTGTATTTATCGTTGTCTCTCTTTCTTCTTATATAGAATAAATATATTTCCTTTTTTATTTCTTTTTCCATGGTGAACTGAATATTTTTCTGTACATTGTTTATGTCTGTATGGAGTTTATCAGTTTTCTCTGTTGTTTTATGTACCATACAGATTATGCCATCCATATATTTGTACCAGTAAAAAGATATGTACCCTTCCTTTGTGATGATTGTATAAACATTTTGTTTTCTATGTGGTTGATGAATATGTTTGCCAATGTTCCTGAAATCGTGGATCCCATTGGAAGCCCATCTTCTTGTCAGCAAGATTCCTTTCTAAATTGAAAGTAATTTTGTGATGCAATTGCTTTGAAGGCCTTATTTATTTCATTAACATTGTCTGCAGGTAGTTTGTTGTATGTCAGTAAGTTTTCTTCAAATAGTTTTATTGTGTCTGCAATGGGTATTGAGGTGTACATGTTCTCTATGTCGAAAGAAATGAGTAATGTTGTTTGTTGGATGTGTTAGTCTTTCATTTTTGTTATGAGTTCATATGTTTTTCACTGATCTGCTGTTCTTCATTTCATTATGTTGCATTAGGATTTTGTTTATGTGTTATGCTGCATCGTATGGTGGTGTTGATGAAAGTAATAACAAGTCTCATCGCAACAAGGGGTTTGTGGACCTTAGGTTGTTTTCAGGTTTTCGATACTGTTAGAAGAGATGAAACCTTTAGTTTTTTTATATATGGTTCTTTATTGTTCAGCACTGTGCTGTTCCCTTCATCAGGTATTGATGTTGTTGATAGCTTGTAGTTTTTCTATTAGTTTCTTAGTGATGTTTTTTCTTTGATATGGTGATTATGTTGTTTATTTCTTTCTTCACAAGCTCTTGTGTTAACCCCATATTTATAGTGTTATTTTCTTTTTTCTCTTCTTGTGGCAGGATTCTTTCAGTTTGCACAATTGTAGAAAAATAAATGACTTTCACATATCACAAACAGCATCACTCATCTCTTTTGACATAGAGAACATGTACACCTCAATACCCATTGCAGACACAATAAAGCTAATTGAAGACGTCTTACAGACATACAATGAACTACCTGCAGACAATATTAATGATGTAACTAAACCCTTCAAAGTAATCACATCCCAAAATTATTTCATATTTAAAAAGGAATTTTACTTACAAGAAGGTGGACTTCAAAGGGATCTGCAACATCAGGAACATTGGCAAACATACTCATCAACCACATAGAAAACACAATTTTTGATACAGTAATCATAATGAAAGGATAAAAAAACTGTTTACTGGTACAGATATGTGAATGACATAATATGTATGGTGGATCAACCAACAGAGAAAATTGACAAACTTCATACAGACATAAACAACATACATGAAAATATTCAATTCACAATGGAAAAAGAAACACATTTCTTGGAAATAACAATAAAGAGAGACAACAATAAACACACATTTGACATCTTCAGAAAGCCAACAGCCTCAGCTGTAACTATACATCTTTGAACCAACTACCTGCAAATCAAAAATTAGGAGCACTATGAGAAATGTTAACCAGACTACATAATATCCCATTTAGCAAATAAAACTACGAAAGAGAATTAGAAACTGTTCAACTTATAGTCACAGCCAATGGTTACAACACTCATGTAGTAAGAAAGTTTACCAAAAAATTAAAACACAAACTAAAGAAAAATGAAAACAAACAGACAACACAAAGACATAAGAACCCCACAGACAATACAACACACGCGGAAACAAAAAACAGTAACACTCACGACAGAAGAAACATACAAACACAAAGCAACTCACGAGATATCGAATATATTAAAGTAACAGGGATTACACATTTGTTACAGAACCAAAACACACACTCCAATTACATTTACAAACAATATACAAAGCAGATAAATACCAATGAGCAGATTTATTCCAACTAGAGCGCAAAGTATGTAAATCGGTATATCTAGGGATGGCCGTAGGAACTTCAAAACTAGATATAAACCACATGTAAGAAAATAGAAATATGAAAATAGACACTCTATGTTCACCGAACACCTGAAGAAACAATGACATGAACCACCCTACATGGAAAATGACATGAGAGTTATCAGAGTGAATAAGTACAACGAAAACTCCTGACATTGCAAGAAAACTTTCTCATACAAAGAGCCATTGCAATGAAGAAGAAGATACTCAGTTACAAAATCAATATAAACAATAACTCTCCGATCATGTTTGCCACAAAAGCAATAACAAACAGCGATCCAAAACATCACCAGAATAAATATTTAATCAGTCTTCCTCTCCCCCCTTCTCCTTATTCTCTCTTTCACTCTCTCTCCATCTCTCTGCACACACACACACACACACACACACACACACACACATATATATATATATATATATATATATATATATATATATATATATATACACTCCTGGAAATTGAAATAAGAACACCGTGAATTCATTGTCCCAGGAAGGGGAAACTTTATTGACACATTCCTGGGGTCAGATACATCACATGATCACACTGACAGAACCACAGGCACATAGACACAGGCAACAGAGCATGCACAATGTCGGCACTAGTACAGTGTATATCCACCTTTCGCAGCAATGCAGGCTGCTATTCTCCCATGGAGACGATCGTAGAGATGCTGGATGTAGTCCTGTGGAACGGCTTGCCATGCCATTTCCACCTGGCGGCTCAGTTGGACCAGCGTTCGTGCTGGACGTGCAGACCGCGTGAGACGACGCTTCATCCAGTCCCAAACATGCTCAATGGGGGACAGATCCGGAAATCTTGCTGGCCAGGGTAGTTGACTTACACCTTCTAGAGCACGTTGGGTGGCACGGGATACATGCGGACGTGCATTGTCCTGTTGGAACAGCAAGTTCCCTTGCCGGTCTAGGAATGGTACAACGATGGGTTCGATGACGGTTTCGATGTACCGTGTAACCTCCCCCTCACTTACCGACCTTAATGACAGTGAAAGATGAAACCGCGTGTACCTAATGGGAGTTTTGGAAAAGCAATCGTCACCGAAGTTAAGCTGTCGGTAAAGAGGGAGGAAAGGGTTACATCTAAATGAAAGGAAATGTGCTAATGAAACTGGTGGAAATTAATTTTGAAAAGGGGTAAAGTTAATAAAGAAAGTAAATGTGCAGCCGTTACATTAACAATTAACTAGCGGTAATTAGGTATTTGAGATTTGGGGGAAATCACGGTCGCCAGTCCTAAGGACAATTACTATAGTAACTGAAAAAGAAAGGTTATCACACATATAATTAGCACTAGAAGCGTGGCAACTGAAGGTTGACACGTGTAGTGTGAAAACTGAAAGTTTGTCAGAAGTAATAAATTTCGCTACACCCTGACTTAATTTAGCAAAGAATTAATAAAACCGGAAAATCGAAAGTTAATTTAGTGACTGAAGTTAATAGTGAGCTCTCTTTCTGAAGCACATCGAAATTCAGTAAAATACGGTTAGTCTTGGACTACCTCAACAATCATTTCAAAAAACTACTTGAATCTACGCAATTTGGAAATAAGAGATTTAACTTTGAACTTGAATTAAATGATTCTGAACAATTAACAATAGTAAAATTTAGTCCGTACCAAGCTGAGCTGCAGTCACAGGTAAGCTAAAATACGATAACAAAACTCGCACTCTTAATTTGTGCTTGTGTAATCTGAATATTGTAGCCAGCTAACTGAACTTTGAAATTAAAGCAGTGAAATAGAATTAGCTATATTACTTTAGTGCTGGCGTTTAAATTTCAACGACACTCGGGTTCATTTCGGAAAAGGAAGGGACCCTGCTTGGTAATGCAATTGGGACAATGAGCAACAAAGGTTCATGCTAAGTTGCTGTTATTATAGTTACGAAAATGGTACAGTTTGAAAAGCTGAGGTCTGCCATACAGTTCTAAAACTTTACTTGCTTCCAGTCTTCCTTGATGGTTGATTGAAGGTTTGAAGCCGTCGATCGAGGAGGTGGCGACAGTCACTCATTGTCGGCCGTCGCTGTTGCAGAAGCTGGATGTTGGCGCGCCTTCTTCTCGACACAGTCACCAGACGAAACGGGCTCTTGATGTGCGCTAGTTAATGTTTCCCGTCCGCGACACCATGTCAGAAACTATCATCGCAAGTCGAGCGCAATTACATGCTGCCAAACCCCGAAAGCGCGGCAACTCGCGGGAGCGTCACACAACACACCTGCTCCGCTTGCTACTCCCGCCAGACTCCTTCTCTCAGCCCGCGCTCCACGCGGCAGAGTTAACACTACCAAAGATCCTACACACTTTTATTCTTCACACGACCTATCGATGTAATCGTTCGATAGCAGTTTTCCCTAGGCAAGACCCAGCGTAAAAGTACAAATAATATTTACGAAACAAACCAACATAAATGCATAAATATACAAATAGTAAAACAATTACAATATACAAAGAGACAGAAATGTCATATCTTGAGGTAACAAAGCAAGGGAAAAAAAATAGTACAATAGATGGAAATAGGAGGATATGCTTTTTCGGCGTTACACGTGCCCCACATTGTCTGAGGATGTTCGTGTAACGTAAACAGACTCAGAAAATGTCCCAAAAAAGAAATAGCGGAAATGCATATGCTCAAAACATCAAAAAAATTTAGCATTCGTCTAATTAACCAAAACCCAATTTTTTAGACAATAATAATTGAGTGGAGACACTCCTAATCTTATTCCACTCTGTCATCTTGCACAAAATAAAACAGGTTGACAACATATCAAAATTCATAGAAAACATAGAAAATGGTTTAGCTATTCCAAAATCATTAAAATTCGTAACACTATAAGAAATGGAATACTATTTGCAAAATTTATCAGAGTACATGGTCATAAAAAACAGGTATATCAAAATACGCAAACTAATAATTAATTACATAGAATACACAATTTTATGTAACCTTTTCATAATTAATATTCTCGTCATGTCCAATTAACGCTAAACAAGAAAATAATATACAGCAGATAAAATAAAACATAAATATTGACAGTAGAATTCTTTCAGCTGTCCAGGAAGAAAACCAGTTCCGCCTTCCGTACCCGCAAGTACAAAGAATGCCGACAGCGGCACAAGAGCCGACAGCGGCACAGAGCCGACAGCGGCTTCACCTCGCAAGTATTGTTGCGCCCGCCGGTGCGGCACGCTTGATCTCACTCCCCCTTGTAACGGCGTTTCCAGAACGTCCGTTTGACTGAATTCTTTCGGAAAAACTCACTCCCGAGTAATCTCAAGGAGTCCATAAACACTATCACAGCGGATAACTCAACACTGTCCATCATGACACGCATGTACTAGCCTGAAACTTAAAACAGCGTCTAAGTACATCGGCAATGACTAATGAAACACACATTCATGAAATCTGACAGCTAGTTACAAAAGCATATTTACTTTCCTTAATCTACTGTGACTCAGCTGAAAACTTAAACTAGCAGCTTGGATTTTTCAGATGATTACTAATCGGTTACTCTTAAATCATCTAGTCAAAATTAATTACTTATTAATTACAACTTCATTAATGACCTCTAGGTCAGGCAAAAGCATCGTAACATGGCACATCCTTAAATCTTACACTCTATATTTACATACTGTACAAGTTACCCCTTGTGTGGTATTAATCGATCCTAGGTTGGTACAATTTCAAGTCTACAATATTCCGTATACCTAATCGTTTTCCAGAGCTTGGATACTCTAAGCAATAAGCATTTGTGTGAGGTATACCAATGACTTTATATGGTCCATTATAAACAAACTTAAATTTAGAGATTTCATTGTCTATCTCGCTCGATTTCTCATGAGCTTTTACAAGTACTAAGTCTCCGATTGCAAACTTAGCAAAACGCGCTTTTGCGTCATGACGACGTATGCGAGCATCGGCTTTTAGCTTCATTACTTCTCGCAAACGATCTTTTTTTCACACCAATACTAATGTCAATCCGTGGAGGGAATTTGATTATCTCTTCCAATTCACTTTCTACACTTTTGTCAATGCCGAAATTCCTCACATTACAGTAGTTCAAATTCATACCTACGTCAATAGCATCCGGCCAGTTAACAATGTGTATTGGCTGGTATTGCCTATGCACACCGTCTCCTGCCTCGTCAAAACTAACTACTATTGTTTTATCTTGTGACGTACATGTCAAAGTTTTGCTTTCGCAATTAATCACTGCACGGTACTTTAATAGCCAATCTAACCCGATAATTACTTCCGTAGTTAAGTCTGGCACGACGACAAACTCTTGTTCAAATCGTGCCCCACCTATCTCGAAGTTGACAAAAATCTGTTTTGTGACCGGTTTACTGGCCTTCCCAGTAGCACCGATAATTTTCACTCCTGTTACTGGCATAACTACGATGCCGGGTCTGTCTTTCAGTAACTCAAATATTTTCCCAGATACAGCACTCAATTCTGCACCGGTGTCAATCAACACGTTTAGTTGTAGGTCGTGCATATTAACAGACACTACTATCTGTCTACACTTGTCCTCGACTGTTTCTTTATTTTCCCACAGTAAATCCTCGTCTATATCCAGGTCATTCCAGAAAAAACCATCCGGCTTTGATCCTAAATCCGGCTTATCTGGCGGCTTTTTCAGCCTCTGTTCAAATACAGTTTTAATTTCAACACGTTTGTCCTGAGGCTTAGTCTGTAGCTTCGCCTCCAATACCGAAACCTTTTCCTGTAACTCGTCAACTAGTGAGTGTTGCTTTGCTATCAATTCATTAATCGTCACCTTCGTTGATTCCACTTTGGTCAGATTAATCTCATCTGCCAATCTACCTGGAGGAATGTGCCCAGTATTATCTGCAATTACTTCCTCTGGATCTGCGCAACCCACGCTGCTACCGTCTGACCGTATAACGTCAGTTCTAACCTCATACACGCTGTAATCTACGTGCTTTTCTACCAATCGTGTCCGGCTATCACTAAAATTTTCGCAATCTTTCTCCTTAATACTCTCGCAATGTTTAAACTGGAGGTTTGCGTCGGATGGGTCGGCTACTTCTACCACTGAAACTTTCGGTAAGGTCTGCCGGTTAGGGCCAGAACTTTCCGTTACTACTTCAACATCTAACTCCTGCGGGACGAAACACGACGAATCTTGCTCGTGCTCCCCCTTAACATCAACTATTTCTAGTAAAGTCTGCCGATTAGGGCCAGAACTTTCTATCATTTCACAAACACTATCTTCCTGCGGGACGAGACGCGGAAAATCCTGCACGCGCTCCCCATAAACAATTCTCCCATACAGACCCCTATAATCTCTTAGTTCGTCGTATAAGCGACCGAACTGCCTTAACCAGACCTCATCCCTCTCTGCATCCCCTCGCTCGATGACGGACGTGTTATCCGACATCTGATCTTCTCTCAACAATTGCGAATCATTCTTAAACTCAATCTCCAGTTCCGCTGTGGGTATTACAGCTGCCACTTTATGATCGATTTCCGGAACACTACTTAAATTGTTCTCACTGACAGCGAATGTATTTTCTACTGCCGTGTATACAGCTGATCTACTACTTGTGGGCGCACTCTTTTCTCTTAACACTGGCACACTCTCCCGCCGTTGATTTTTCCATACGGAATTTTCATAACGGCGACACCTGGGTTTTCTCTTGTTATTGGGCCGCCAAAATTTCTCCACGCCCGCTCGGCCCCTCACCGGCGCGGCTAATGGTTTCCCTGTCTCGTCCCAGCAGATACGCTCCCCGGATGCTGCTGAGGCGGCTGATCACACCCTCTGGCGTTATTACTATTCTGTGAAGCCCGTATCACGTTAGTATGATACTGGTTTCTGTCATTCCTGTTATTATTTGCATTGTACCGATTGTTATTACGGTCCGAACCATTATTGTTATTGCTGCGGTATGCATTATTCCCACGGTTATCGTTGTTATGGTTGGGGTGGTACCCGTTGTTGTTATCACGGCCTCTACCAAAGTCGCGATTATTGCGCCAATTATCCTCGTCCTCAACTCTTTCCAGGAAATCATTGATTGTCCTGTAATTGCTTCCTACGTAGCGTTTTGTATCATCTGGAAGCTTCTTGTAGAGTTCCCAGACTATTTCGGATTCCGTGCGGCGATCACGCAAATATTCCAACTTGCGGATCCAGCCCTCACAAAACTCCCTCATCGAACCGCGCGAATTCGCATCGAAAGGCCTCGATACGACAAATTCGCGCCAATCACTTTGCTGTTTTTGCTCTGACCAGTATTCAGCCAGAGACAAATTTTTAAACTCGTCAAAAGTCTGGTTCGTAATGTTGAGGTTTAAGCCCCAACGCTTTGCATCACCAGCCAGCACATCAATAACCGCATTAATTTTTCTCTCATTAGTCCATGATCTGGGTAAAAGTCTTTCACAATTTTTATTGAAATCCGTCGCGTGTATACCGCCTTTTTTCAAGGGGTCGAACCGCTCCTCTTTCGTCAACAATTCCGAACTATGTGCACAGATTGGCACATAGCTCTGTTTTTCGTCAAGTTTCTTTTCTAATTCCGACACTCTCGTAATTACTTGGCAAGTGGTTGTCGCTAGCGTTTCCACTTCCCTCTTTTTCTCTTCGCAGGTATTAGCCTGCTCCCTCACTTTAGTGTCTACTTCGGACACTAAAGCCTTTAAAGTTTCCACCTTCTGTTGATCCTCTTTTTTCACTAATTGAATTTGTTCCGTCACCTTATTCTCGATGATCGGAGCAACTGCTTCTCCTACACTTTTCTCGATTCTGCTAATTTCGGAATCAAAACGAGTATTTATGCTCGCAATTTCCGCCTGAACGCCTATCATTTCCTGTTTAAGATTACCGATTTCGGTATTAATGACAACAATATCTTCTTTGATTTTATCAACTTTTGTATTAACAACTCCAACATTGTTGTTAACAACGTTAATAGCTTTGTTCTGATTGTCTAGCTTGGCCGATTGACTCTTGATTTCGTTAATCAAAACATTCAATAAATCAGTTAAATTCCCGGAAACTACCGGTTCCACTTCCGTGGCGGCTTCCTCTTTAATTGTCCCCCCGTATTCGTCATAAAGGGATTCGGGTTTGATTTTCACTTCCGATTCCGAAACATTTTCTAAAGTTTGGAATTCCATTTCTGCTCTTTGTTGCGTTTCGGCGGTCGCGTCTTTCATGCTAGCCGCCTGCCCCTGAACAATGGGTACCGCGGTGCGCGTTTCCCACTGTTCGACCGATTGTTCCGTATCCAAGTCTACCAAATTTTGGCAATTGTTGCCTTCACTCATTTTAATAATTTTCAATATAAATGCCAAATCTCAAATATAATTAGGATTACTCCCACTACTTATTCTCGCTGACGTAACGGCCTGTACGTAACCAATACTTTGTTACGAGATTTGCACAATGCAAAATTCGTGTCCAGAACAACCTCAAATCTGAAGATTGTCGTCTCACCAGGTCGCCACGTGTAACCTCCCCCTCACTTACCGACCTTAATGACAGTGAAAGATGAAACCGCGTGTACCTAATGGGAGTTTTGGAAAAGCAATCGTCACCGAAGTTAAGCTGTCGGTAAAGAGGGAGGAAAGGGTTACATCTAAATGAAAGGAAATGTGCTAATGAAACTGGTGGAAATTAATTTTGATATAATAATAAAGAATAAAGAATAAAGAATAATAATAAAGAAAGTAAATGTGCAGCCGTTACGTTTACAATTAACTAGCGGTAATTAGGTATTTGAGATTTGGGGGAAATCACGGTCGCCAGTCCTAAGGACAATTACTATAGTAACTGAAAAAGAAAGGTTATCACACATATAATTAGCACTAGAAGCGTGGCAACTGAAGGTTGACACGTGTAGTGTGAAAACTGAAAGTTTGTCAGAAGTAATAAATTTCGCTACACCCTGACTTAATTTAGCAAAGAATTAATAAAACCGGAAAATCGAAAGTTAATTTAGTGACTGAAGTTAATAGTGAGCTTTCTTTCTGAAGCACATCGAAATTCAGTAAAATACGGTTAGTCTTGGACTACCTCAACAATCATTTCAAAAAACTACTTGAATCTACGCAATTTGGAAATAAGAGATTTAACTTTGAACTTGAATTAAATGATTCTGAACAATTAACAATAGTAAAATTTAGTCCGTACCAAGCTGAGCTGCAGTCACAGGTAAGCTAAAATACGATAACAAAACTCGCACTCTTAATTTGTGCTTGTGTAATCTGAATATTGTAGCCAGCTAACTGAACTTTGAAATTAAAGCAGTGAAATAGAATTAGCTATATTACTTTAGTGCTGGCGTTTAAATTTCAACGACACTCGGGTTCATTTCGGAAAAGGAAGGGACCCTGCTTGGTAATGCAATTGGGACAATGAGCAACAAAGGTTCATGCTAAGTTGCTGTTATTATAGTTACGAAAATGGTACAGTTTGAAAAGCTGAGGTCTGCCATACAGTTCTAAAACTTTACTTGCTTCCAGTCTTCCTTGATGGTTGATTGAAGGTTTGAAGCCGTCGATCGAGGAGGTGGCGACAGTCACTCATTGTCGGCCGTCGCTGTTGCAGAAGCTGGATGTTGGCGCGCCTTCTTCTCGACACGGTCACCAGACGAAACGGGCTCTTGATGTGCGCTAGTTAATGTTTCCCGTCCGCGACACCATGTCAGAAACTATCATCGCAAGTCGAGCGCAATTACATGCTGCCAAACCCCGAAAGCGCGGCAACTCGCGGGAGCGTCACACAACACACCTGCTCCACTCGCTACTCCCGCCAGACTCCTTCTCTCAGCCCGCGCTCCACGCGGCAGAGTTAACACTACCAAAGATCCTACACACTTTTATTCTTCACACGACCTATCGATGTAATCGTTCGATAGCAGTTTTCCCTAGGCAAGACCCAGCGTAAAAGTACAAATAATATTTACGAAACAAACCAACATAAATGCATAAATATACAAATAGTAAAACAATTACAATATACAAAGAGACAGAAATGTCATATCTTGAGGTAACAAAGCAAGGAAAAAAAATAGTACAATAGATGGAAATAGGAGGATATGCATTTCCGGCGTTACAACCGTGCACTATTCAGTGTCCCCTCGACGATCACCAGTGGTGTACGGCCAGTGTAGGAGATCGCTCCCCACACCATGATGCCGGGTGTTGGCCCTGTGTGCCTCGGTCGTATGCAGTCCTGATTGTGGCGCTCACCTGCACGGCGCCAAACACGCATACGACCATCATTGGCACCAAGGCAGAAGCGACTCTCATCGCTGAAGACGACACGTCTCCATTCGTCCCTCCATTCACGCCTGTCGCGACACCACTGGAGGCGGGCTGCACGATGTTGGGGCGTGAGAGGAAGACGGCCTAACGGTGTGCGGGACCGTAGCCCAGCTTCATGGAGACGGTTGCGAATGGTCCTCGCCGATACCCCAGGAGCAACAGTGTCCCTAATTTGCTGGGAAGTGGCGGTGCGGTCCCCTACGGCACTGCGTAGGATCCTACGGTCTTGGCGTGCATCCGTGCGTCGCTGCGGTCCGGTCCCAGGTCGACGGGCACGTGCACCTTCCGCCGACCACTGGCGACAACATCGATGTACTGTGGAGCCCTCACGCCCCACGTGTTGAGCAATTCGGCGGTACGTCCACCCGGCCTCCCGCATGCTCACTATACGCCCTCGCTCAAAGTCCGTCAACTGCACATACGGTTCACGTCCACGCTGTCGCGGCATGCAAGACTGCGATGGAGCTCCGTATGTCACGGCAAACTGGCTGACACTGACGGCGGCGGTGCACAAATGCTGCGCAGCTAACGCCATTCGACGTCCAACACCGCGGTTCCTGGTGTGTCCGCTGTGCCGTGCGTGTGATCATTGCTTGTACAGCCCTCTCGCAGTGTCCGGAGCAAGCATGGTGGGTCTGACACACCGGTGTCAATCTGTTCTTTTTTCCATTTCCAGGAGTGTATTTTCCTAACAGGAATATACATTTCACCTCATTCGAGAGCAAAAAATAACGCATATATTGAGACAAATTACACCTTACACACACACCCACACACACACACACACACACACACATATATATATATATATATATATATATATATATATATATATCACACAACAAATGTACAATCAAACAACATACACGATGCAAACAAAAGAGGAGAGATAAACACACAGCGACAGTTGGCAACAACACTGCACTCCGAAAATACACACTTGTTGAACATAACATGTAAAGTGCAAGCGATGTATGCGATGTGTTAAATCAAATGTGGGTGAAAAAACTCCGACAATCGGCTCACTGGAGCGTGGAGACTAATGGATACATCTCTAGGAAGAAACAAATGGGTTGCCGTTGAGGGAAATCGTAAGTAACAACGAACGATAATTTCATATCACGTAAGTTGTAGTACAAAAGTTGATTGTAACCTATAAAAGAAGAAAAAAAATGACAGAATGTAGCAAAGTAATATATTGTAAGTTCCATGTAAGACAAATATTATGTGTGTAAAAAGAAACATGTATTACAGTCTACTGATGATGCTTCACCAATAAAAGATGCGAAACGCATATGACAATAAACAAACTGCGTTCAATTAGTTGCATGGATGGGACATTCTTCCACGAATTTTGAAGCTACTGAGGAACGACGGCAAACAGAAAAAATGGCGGTTATTTAATGGTATATCGGAAAGTACGTTTTTTAGTGGCTGTTAACGGTTACTCTGTCGTGTGATTAGAATCCTCTCACAAAAACGACATTAATCGCTTTGAGAGAATGTTGCATGTTGCTGCGGTTTTGTATCTATTTATAATTGTATTTTATGGATTGTATACAGGCTGATTTTGCTAAAAGTAATTTACAAGAAGCAATGATCCTTTTGAGTATGAGCTAGAACTACAGAACAGAAAAAGAGCTGCTACCTTGTTTGTGTGTTACCATTTGTGCTTTCATTCACTCAAATCTGCACTGTCAAATATCTTTCATCTCCACGTTCCTTGGAACATATTTAGGCCCTGTGTGCATTAGCCCCTTATTTGCTCCTTGTCATCACATGGACTGTTCCCTGCAGTTTGCCTCCATTTAGCAAAATCACTCTGTAGATAACCGCTTGTGTGGATGAAAGTTCCGTTAAACTGTCCAAGTTCATAGATATTATCTAGTGTACATTACTTCCTGTGTACCGCAGAATATTTGGATAACCTATCAGATTTGTTGAACATTAGCACTACGAAGAAATTCATCTTTGGCCACACCATGCACAAAAATATCTGTGAAGTTATTGCAAATATGTATTTACAAATGTGACTCTTGAATGAAGTGGTACGTACGGAAACAATGGAGAAAAAAATGTATGCTGGTGTAAAATGTTAAGAACGCTGTTCTGGGACTATGTGGTAAGTTCACACTGTTCAGGTTTTCCATTATTTCGCACATATCTTCCGCTTTTGACTTACGAAATTCATAACCTAACATCGGATCTTTTCCTAACAGGAATATACATTTCACCTCATTCGAGAGAAAAAAAATAACGCATATATTGAGACAAATTACACCTGATGATGGCCCTATAGGGTCCGAAATTTATCGTGTACTTAATAAAACACGAATAGTTGTGACTGAATGCGTTTTATCATTTCATACCTCCAGTGTTGTGAATGCAGTGACGTTTGAAGCTGCGATGTGTGGATAACATCTTAGAAAAAGTCTTTGTATTAAATTACATTCACACCACTGATTATCCGTTTCGTCGTGTTAATGTAGTGTGGGTTGTTATTCAGCTAATCGCTGGAAAAGGCTTAAGAAACCCAAAGTGATGTTGATGTATAAAGAAATACAGCCTAAGTGGAGAAAAACTCTGTTCACTTATGTAAGAATGAATAAGTTTCCTTAGTCTTCGTATTTCCATTCACAAATAACCATTTACTTCTGGAAACGTGATTTAAAATGAACACATTTTCAGAAAAAATAGCGGTATAGGATTTATATCTGTTAGTAACTGTGGAACGTTCGGTAGACACTTCGTTAAATAAATTTTGGGTATATTGATAAGTGTCTGATATTTAATATTTATATGTCCGTTGTCATGGTTAATATTTGTCTTTTCCCTGAAAGTAGTGGAAAGCATGTTTGTAATACTAGGAACCAAAATGATCTCTACTTACTTTTACAATAGTAAATTTACTGGAATAAATAGGATACATCGAGTTACATGTATTCATCATCGTGCAAAAGTATTGTATTTTAAACGTTTTATGAGTGATATAGTTAAACTGACCAGACGTCCCGACCTGTCAGGGACAGTTCCATATTTGAAGTCCTCTCCCCCTGTCCCGACAGGGTTCAACCGGGACGACTAAATGTTCTGGTTTTTACAAATCAAATGCAAGTCTCGGTTATTGGATGTTTCAACATGTAACTTCTCACATTTTTAGCATTGTAAAAGTGTTTTACACTTTATTTTCACGTCCACCCTATGAGACGTTCAAGTTTGAGACTTTCAGTAATACATGCGCTGAAGTTGGTATTACTGAGCTGGATTTCCCTGACGGTAGTCCTTTCGTGATTGTTTTGTTGGCGTGAGTATTGTAGCGCGTACAGGTTGTAACAAGCTTCGCAATACCCAAATATCACTGCGTTTTCAGTTCCGAATTTCAAGAGAGGCCAGAACGTTTTCATAATTCAGTGTCATAAACAGTGTGGTGGTAATTCTGCTTTTAATTAAACGTCAACTACTACGGATCGTCTTTCAGAGCGCAACAATTTTTTTTTTTTTTTTTTTTTTTTTGTATTGTGCTATATGAAAAGCTCACGCAAATCGAAGTGGGCTCTTCCTATTTGATGTGATTCATGGATGCCACAACAAGTTTAACGTGTGTTTGTGTATGTACGTCAGTGGCATCATAGCTTGCAAACGAAAGTTCCGATTTTAATGCAGTCTTTTTATTTGATAGCTGGTTTAATCAGAGTGATTCTTCGCTATGTTCCATGAAAGGTTGTACAGCACTTAAAATTTCACCAGCTAAATTTTAAGTAAAAAAGTTTTACGCTAGCTCCCCTGATAACAAGCTATATAATACGATATACAAGATGTACATCAAGTTAGGTAGTGCCAGATTGTAGAGCTTAACACGTTGCCTGCCAAGTACTAGTTATCTCGTGCGAACGAACTGGCCACTGCCGCCAGCTGCGAATTAATTCACAGAAAACGAGTTTCTGCATAAAGCCAGATACGACAAAATGCGTACCAAATACGTGTGATTTTCAGGTTTTGGGCGTCACGAGCAGATGTAGCAAGTCATCTGGACGTGGTGAAACAGAATTCTTATTTTCCCAATCGGAATAAAGTAAGAGAAAAGTGAACACAAAATTTCATTTTAGTTTCAGATGAAAAATGTATACTGTGTATCGCTAATGGTAACGGAGATGATGGTTTTTTTTAAATTGTTAATATGTCTTAAAGCAGGGCAAATATTTTGTCCTGGCTCGGTTATTTTTTATTTTGCCTTCCCTTCCTGAACCACTGAAATTTTTTTGTACTATAGAGCAGAACATTTGAAAGAGCTACCGCTCCCATCGCTAGTTCCTCTCGTGCCTTTCTACATTGATGTCAAAACTTGCGATAATACAGGTCTTGGCACAGAGGAGATACTTTACTGAAGTGCGTGAGCTCTGCGCGAGTAAATGTTGTCAGCCCTACTGCATTCCCCTCCTCCCTCACAGCCAGCGCAGATGATCTTCTAAAGAAAGTGATTTGACATAAGAGAGACTGTTATTTTCACACACAGTACTGCTAAGCAGCAGAGAATCTGAAATTAAGTTCAACTTGTTATTGTAATACCACTTTGCCACGCAGCTATCGTCAAAAATTTGTTAAATGTAATCACGTTGGCAACAATGCGAACATGAGCATAGCTGACAAGATTTACATGGCTAATGATGCCTGCAAGACCACAACAGCACTTATAAAAGGCAAAAAGCTCAAATTCTCATATGGCTGATAATGTAATAAATTAAAACAGTATCTAAAATCTACATAGTACACAATGTATTTAAAGCGTCAACTTTTAACAATAAAACGATAATTAAAGTTTCACAGTTATATTACCTTGTCTGTCCTCTATTACTGAGAAGTATGTAGCTGTTATTTTTAACTATGAACTCCAGATTTGGTTCAAAATACGTTATCTTTGTCCTTAGCATTGGTTCATCGGTTTATATAAGACTATTTATTTCTTCAGGAACACCAGTGGTGGAAACCCTGAGTGACAATTATGTATCGAATCTAAAGGCAGAGGAAATTTCATTGCTTGTTCTGCTAAAACGAGATCTGCTGACGACAAGACATCCAAAAAATTTGTCACACGACAGCACATTTAACGAGTTAGCATCTGAATCTTACAAATTACAGCTTTCTAAATTGATTGAAAATATGTTCCTTATCCATATTCTTTTGCTGTTGATCGAAGGAAAATATTGTATCAGATTAGTGCCCACTGTTCAGTCCCAGCAAATTCCCCTTGATAAGAGTTGCTGTATCGTGTGAAAATGAACCTATGTTTTACTCTCTTTGACATTCTCTTAGCTTTGTGTGACTCAGTATTAGGCCAAGCGCGGGACGATCGCCAGTAAAGTAGTATCTCAACGACGCGCAGTTTAATTATTTACTAGAATGAGTACAACATTTATGTAACATAAAACTGTCATATGATTCCCTATAGAAAGTAAGTTTTTTTAATTACCTTACTACTACTAAAATGTGATTATTTACCAACGTACGTAATTGTAAACTGTCAATTACGTCAACGACATATTTGTGCGACCCGGTATTTTATTTTCGTGTCCCGGTGCCGGGTATGACCCTTCAGTTGGGGAACGCTGTCTAAAAGCATTCTTCCAAGCAAAGACTTGCTGTTTATTCACAAATTAGACAGAAAACCACAAGATTACTGGTAAAAGGCGATTAACGGTAGGGTCATTTAATACGCACACAGACATGCGCAACTTATCTGGAAAATGTACTTTCTCCTTTTGCTTCATTCCTTTAAGTGTATAACGATATCCTTTCCACTCTTTACGCCAAATACGAGATAATTCGCAGGCTCTATTTTCTCGTCAATAATTACTTTTAAAAATTTCGGACACATAGAACTACAACTGAGATGACGAATGAAACTGTATGAACTGTTTAACCTGGATTCTGTGAGCAGTTTACTCATTTTTGCCGCGGCTGTCAAGGTGTTAAAAAGATCTAAATTAAAGTCTTCGAGAATGTATGTTTATTTTATACGACTGTCCAAGGAAGACAATTTCTGTCCTTTGAAGTTGCTCGTTTCAGCACTTACAAAGCAGAAAAAAAGCAGGAAATCATAAACATGTATATTCACCAGAACAATTGTTTAGATAAAAAATAATAAATAAGAAAGCGATCTGATAGATCCCTACGTAGAAATTGTGTTCCTGTAGACATTCATAGATAGTAGAGGGATTAAATCAAATTTAAACGAACAAACCCTCATACAAAGTCATTTATTTGTTTTTAACACAGATATCCATTCATAATAAAAAGAGTAAGAACAGACCACCATGTCCGTTGCACAAAATGTGGAGGGGTCTTCTGTTTCTCTTGGAGGGAAGTACGACATAGAGTATCACTTGGAAACGGCCAAACACAAGTCATCAGATGGCAGTGCCGCATCTTCGGGAAGTTTGTTAGACTTCTTTCGGCAAGTTGTCCCAACTTAAACTAGCTGCAGTGGAAGCCACATGGGTCTTCCATTTAGTACAAGAGAACCATACTTTCGTTCAAGTGTATGTGCGTCTAAACTCATCCAGCAGTGCTTCGACTCTAAGTACACTTGCGGCCATACAAAATGCGAAGCCATTGTTGTTAATGTGCTTGCTCCACACTGTCGTGATGAATCGGAGCGAGATATGTGCAAAGTGAACTGCATTACCATTCTTTCTGATGCATCTAACCATGGAAACACAAAGCTCTTCCCTGTGGTTGTTCGATATTTCTTGAAGGCATATGTGTGAAAATTCTCCAGTTTAAAGAGCAGCCTTGTGAAACTGCAGATATTGAAGCTATCTATTTGATACCATCACAGAATAAAATTTGAATGATAAAATTGTAGCATTCTGCGGGGACAATGCCAGCATAAACTTTGGTGGACACTATCGAACACGGACAAATTATATTTTCCACAGGTTAAAGGACTGGCTTGGTCGTGACATCATTGGTGTAGGATGTGCACCGCACGTAGGGCATAATGCTATAAAGACAGCTGCTGATTGTTTACCAATCGATCTAGAGTGTGTCACTCACAAGATTTATTATTACTTCAACATATATCTTGTGCGTATAGAAAGCCTAAAAAAATTTTCGGACTTCCAATGCGTTCTTTTAAATGATGTACCTACATGGGGTGAGGTCCAAAAATGCCACGAATCTTTCGTAAGCGTACTGCCAAACTATAACATCAACGACAGTGAATTATTTTCAGAGTGTCTTAATGTGCAGCGGTTTGTCACACCTCAGAAAATAGATAAATGGAACGTAGAAAAAACTGACACTGATATGAGTTGGCTACAAATGTTTCAGCAGTTCACATCTATACAAAGTCCTAATGAGAACACTTCAAAGATTATGGAGTTTGCGGTGCGCCTCCCATGTATTAATGCAGCAGCCGAGAGTGTCTTTTCTTTTTTGTGAATAAGACGTGGACATCTGAGAAACCTCAAATGAATGCAGAGACTCTGAAATCATTTCTGACGGTTAAAATTAATCTGAAATACAGATGCTCAGAATACTATGATTTTATAAATTTAAAAGAAAGCAAACATTTGTTAAATAAAATTCATTCATCGCTAAAATGTGGGGCCATGAGTAACTGAATTTTTAAAACTAGTATATAGTTATCTAAGCAACGGGTTTATTAACTTTTAAAATTTTGGTGCATCATTATTATACAATAACTATGAAAGTGTCTTATGTTTTATGTTACATTTGTTGTTTTTTCATTTGATGCCTGTTACTTATTTCAGTGTAAACTTTAATAAAGTATAACAATTATAGAACACTGTTGTATTGCGAGTAGTGACTAGTTACTGTACAAAACTGGTCCCCAAGGACGCCCATATCATAGTGTGTAGGGCGACTTCTGCGTCATGTATATATGGTGAGTCAAGAGAAAAGGTACCTGATTTGAGATGCGATAGTATTAGTGGTCCTGAACAAAAAAGCTTCATGTGGACGTATGTCCTATTGCAAACGGTTTACGGAATAGAACACTTTTAATATAACTTTTGTACATTTTTCTTTAATAACTCGAAAACTGCACACTCCAAGGAAAAAGTGTCTTCGTACATAATTAAACTAAAAAGGTCCTATTTATTTTTTGTAGAGGACTAACAGTTGGCACGGAGAGATCACGAGAATACTGAAAATCTCGCGCGACGTGCGTGTGCTGTAGCTTAGATGCTTTTTGTAGGCCAGTTGGAGGTAGTTTTCCGACTTGATAGACCACAAGCGTCCTGTATCAAAATGGTCGTCTCAACTTCCTCTGTATTACTGTTGTACGTTGTAGACAATGAAAATGAATTATATATAAAATAAACAGAAATGTACCTTAAAAGTGTTCTGTCTCAAAAACCATTCGGAATATGTTATATATCAACATCAAGTTTTTTGCTGAGAATCGCTAACACTATCACCCGTCAAAACACGTACCTTTCCTCCTGACTCACCCTTGCTCTCCTGTTTGGGCACCCATGTTGGTCCCAGCTTTAGTTTCCAGTAATATAGTCACCTTAGATATAGCGGAGTTTGGGTATAAGAACGAATTATCTGTTCAGTAATTGCTTCCAGTCCACTGAAAATGTATTCACAGGGTATGTTAAAATTATTATTTTACATTTAATAATCCTTTCGGTACAATCGCCTTTCGCAGAAAAGCAGTATGGGATTTGTGGGTCCCACTTGTGATGCCGAGCTATCACCAAAATTTATTTCAGGCTAGCAAACAAAATGTTTAAATTAAGTTGGACTCATAACAACAATTTAACCTTACGGTATTGATTAACTCATTTTTCTACAATATTCTACTACAACCCATATCCGAGAATCTAGAGGAAGCATGGAGTAGAATTAATATAAAATAATATAGTTGCTTTTAGAAAAATCGTTCAAAGTTTCATGGTTGTACATCGTCAATATTTTTTTTTTTTGTTTGTGACACTCATGGACGTTAGTTTTAATTATTGACATTTCTAAGCGGAGATAAATTCTTAAAAGTATATAATTTCTAAATGATTTTGTTTGTATATGAAATGGGCAAAACCATGTGTTGGGCAGGACTGGTACCATTTTATCCTTTTTTTGTTTACACTTGTTAAATACAACCATTAATACAACGAAACTGATTACCAGTAGAAGAAATAAAAATTGTACATTTGTGTCATGGCAAAGATCGTTATTTTTTTTTATATGCGAGAGGCTGTTATGACAGCAGAAACTTTCATTTATGTGTGATGCGCTATTCGACTACATTTCACTGCAGAGAAATTGTAAGGACCAAACAGAAAGTAAGATTTTCGGAATCGAGAACTCTTGAGAGATCTCCGGCAATAACATTACAATGGAGGGAATAAAGGCCCGCAATAACCGCCGCCGACACGCAAAGGTCAACACCGACAAAGGACAGCCGCTGCGGCGCTCGGCGTCGTTCCTTTGTTCCGCCCTCATTAATGGCGCGCCCGACGTACGGCCGGGGAGGCACTCACAGCGATGGTCGTTACAAAAGAACAGGCGGGGCCGCCCGGAGAATGAGTGCGGCTTCCCGGAAATTGTCCACAGTCGCCACTTTGCTCTGAAACGGTGTTGATGAACCCAGGGCTAAACCGCACTTGCGCGTCTCCGGTTACTATTACTGCGCGTCTTACATGAGTGACTTTCTTGTCTAAATGAACTTTTGCCGGGTGCGGATTACCTTCTGCCATGTAAACGTGCTGCCAACCATGTTCTGAAAGTGTCGGTGACGGTCAGTGACTAGTTAATTATTCCGAGTGTAGAGCTGGGGATGTGACAACTGAATGGCTGTTCACGTTAGATCATGGCATGTATGAGACTGGAGGTAAACCATCCCTAATTTCAAAAAAACATTGCCCACACAGACTCAAAGAAAGCAAAGGCAGATAAGCGTTAGAAGTATTACACAATTAGCTTCACAGCTGATGTGTCTAAGCTGGCCAGTATAACACCCACAAGAATAGAAAACGAAACTGAGGGTTTGTTGAATGACAGTAAGTGTGGCATTGGAGAGCTTAAAACCACTAGAGAGGTATTTCTATGTTGCATTTAATGATGCATAAAAAGCAAAGAGTAATTCATAGGCTTTGTAGACCTAGAAAAAGCATTCGGTAATGTACAACGACGCAAGATTTCAGATATTGTAAGTAGATGTAAGGTGTAGGGATATGTGCAAACTGAACAGGGAAAAATAGGAAAGCAAGACCAAGCAAGAATTGTTCACGTTAGAAGGAGTATAAGAGAAGGATGCAGTCTTTCGGTTCTACTCATCAGTTCGTACATCGATGGAAAAATGATGAAAATGAGGCACTAGTTCAGTAGTGGGATTAAAGTTTAGGGCGGAAGGATATCAATGAAAAGATTTGATAATGTCATTGCTACCCTCAGTTATAGTGAAGACCAATTGCAGGAACTGTTGAGTGGAATGAACTGTCTAATGAGTAAAGAACATGGACTGTGAGAAAGCCGTAGAAAAATGAAATTAAAGAGGAGTAGCGAAATTGAGATTAGCGATAAATCTGACATCGAAACTGGGGCCATGAAGTAGACGAAATGAAGGAATTTTGCGACCTTCGAAGCAAAATGGTATGCCCATGAATCACAGAAGACATAAAAAGCAGACTAGCACAAGTGAAGAGAGAGTGCCAGGCAAGTAGTATCAAACATTGGTGATACTTTGAGGAAGAAATTTCTGGGAATGTATGTTCACAGTACAATACTGTAGGGAAGGCGGTCATGGGTTGTGGAAAAACTGGGAAAGAAGAAAATCGAAGTGCTTGAGATGTGATGCTATAGAAGGATTTCGAAATATAAGTGGACTGATTTGACAGAAAGCGTGGAAGTCTCCAAAAAATCGACAACTAGAGAAAAATAAGGAAAGAATTGACAAAAATAACGGACAGAATAACGAGAAGTGACAAGATGGCAGAACATGTGTTAATATAACAAGGAATACACTCCACGGTACTTTAAGGATTTGTAGAAAGTAAAAACTACAAGGAGAGACAGAGACTGGAAAACATCCAACAAACAATTAAGGGCGTGGGCTGCAAGTGCTACTCTGGTTGGTTGAGAGGTCATCGGACCCGTCGGATAAGGGAAGAATGAGGACGGAAGTCGGCCGCACTGTTTCAAAGGAAAAATCCCCTTATTTGGCTGAAGCGGTTTAGGGAAATCACGGAAAACCTAAATCAGGACTGCCGGACATGGGTCTGAACCATCGTCCTCTCGAATGCGTGTTCAGTGTGCTAACCACTGCGCCACCTCGCTTCAGAGATAGAAACACTGCTACAGGATGTGAATTCTTGGCGGATCGCTTCATTCAGTCAAGAAGACTCATGACCCAATTGAAAGGGTTCTAAAACAACAGTGTGCTGAAGATAGCATGTGCAAAAGCGGAGGAACCACGATATTCAGCACACGTTAACCGGTTGTCGAATTGCTCACTCATGACAAACTGACGGAGAGTGTGCTTTAATGTCTTCTTTATCATTATTGTCTGAGTTGTTCTCATAACAGATTGTTGAACGACGACTTGTTATTTCTCCCATGAGTGTTCGCCAGGAAGTATGAAGGCCAAATAACTGAAAGCAAAATATTGTTTAGGTTTTACGATACATGGACAAAGAAAAAGCCTACACAATGCCTAATTAAGAACATACTAGTACACAACAAAAAAAGATAAAGATGGTTCTGAATGGAAACTGTTTCAATAGAGAAATCTTCAGTTGTGCTGTCAAAGAAAAATAATTTTTGATGTCATTTGGTAGGGAAGAGTGTTGTAACTCGGTACATATTTAAGACGTTCTCCTCTATTCAGCGATGTAAAAGAGGTTTAAAATATTTTCTTATCCCATCATTAAAAGGTAGGGAGCATGTGGCGTACGTGATGTGCTACAGTCTTTCTCTGAAATTACAAAAAATATTCCAGAAAAGTAAGTGTTTCAAACTCGAAAAGCTGTTCAAAGGCATCTAGGAATAAATACACAGATCTGCAAAAGAATATTTTTAGAAAGACGTTTGAAATATGATAACTGACTTTTATGTGCATTTCAGCGCTGATTTCACAAAGCCAATCCATTTTTTTTCAGTCATACCAGGTTTCCTCGCAAAAAGGGAGTGTTTTTGGGTATAATAACAAAATTTAAGCAATTTATCATATTTTTCAGAAGTCATAAAATTCTATTTTATTTATAAATCATGCCCTAAACTACATTTCCAGTACACTTCCATTTCTCTTTAAGCTCATAAGTCCTTAAAATAAGGACTTCGCTTTCTGTCGAAGCTTCTTTTATTGCTTCTCCGCCTGTGGACGTGTTGAGGATCATCTCTTTTTATCATCCAGCAGTAGTCCGCTATCTTGGTGGAATCTTTCGCCCTGCTGTTCACTCACATCACCAAGGTTTGTAGGGAAGTACTCAAGATGGACTTCAACGCTCATGTTACAGCCCAGCTTCTTAAAGTTGTCGAGCATGTCTGCGACGATTGTGTTGTAGTTTGGATCTCTTTTGTTTCTTAGGAAACCGGTAACAACTAATTAAAAAGATATCACTGCTGCTGCCTTTTCTTTTGTTTCCATTTTGTCTACAAAGTTGGGATCTGTTATTAGTTTTCTAGTTGTTCCTTTAGCTTTGCCTCGGATAAACCAGGAAACTGTCCAGAAAGATATCTGAAACACTCTCCTTCTTTTGGCAATGCCTTAACAAATTGTTTCATCAGCCCCAACTTAAAATGAAGGGGTGGAAGTAACACCTTTTTCGGATCCAGAAGGCTTTTCCTCTCAACATTTTTAACCCCTACCTGTCAAGTTTTTCTCAGGAGCCAAGCTTTTTTTATGTAGTGTGACTACTGTCCCATTCACAGAGAAGGCAAGGGAACTTTGTATAGCCACCATGTTGACCAAGCAGCACTGCAATCCCTTTTAAATCACCACATAGTGTCCATTTGTGGTCTGAATAGCACAGTTTGCTTAAAGGTTTTCGTAACATTGTTTTAAGTGAGCCGAGTGTCCAACGAGCCAAGCCTTTTCTTTCATGAACATCATCCCCTACAAATTTATCGGAACTGTCTCCAAGAGCGTTTCTAACTAGCGATTTTCTTTATTTTTCATCACTGTTTAGTCTATTGTTTAGTCGTTTAAAGATTGCAAATAACACTCATATGCTCTTTGTTTTTCTTTAATTACTTCCACAGTTTCTTCATTCCATATCTGGGGACCTTTCTTCCTTTACTATTTAGATCGATTTCCTACAGCTTCACCTGTTGATGTTTCCTCATTCTAAGTTCGTATCATTTTGTGAAGGTGTGCTCATTAAATAATAATTCAGTCCTTGTTGATAGAGATATTAAGTTGAAGGATCGTTTTTACTTTAAAATTGGTTGGTTTTTATATGTCTGTAAGCGATGGACCCTGGAGTCTCTTTCGCCTTGCCAGAAGTGGTGTTTCGGCCATACCCATATAATGGTTGCTGAAACCGTAATATCCTTTTAAAATTTAAATGTATTGCACCAAGGAAGCAGACTTCTTATTCGCTATCATATAATTATAATTGATCTTCCTCTGCTACCCACGTGTATCTACGAATATCTGTCTTTCAGAGGGAAGTATTAGTTACTTTGAGGTTATCAGATTGCCATTAAGCATTTGCACCATATTCGCCGTATCTTCGTACTATGTCTTTGATAGGGCTATAGCCTACTCTGTCACTCCAATCTGCGCTATGTAAATCAAGTCTGTTTTATTTATTGCATCGTATACAAGATGGAGCTATTCGTAATGATCTTCAGAATTGTTTGCTCGTCCTTCCTCAAACTCTAAACTCCAATCACAGTTAATTGCCCTAGGGCTATTTTGAACCTTACACTCCCATTAACCACTCATTATAAAAGATACAGGATGTAATATTTGTCGTTTCTATTTGTATCATCATAGCTACGCCCGCCTGTGCATTAACCTGTTCTTCAACACCACCGTGTAACTAACCCTGCAAAACTGTTCTTCATCTCAGTTTCTTCGGCACTGCTGTCGGCATTGCGATATTAATCCTTTCGTTCCTTAATTCCCTTTGCAATAAATTTTCCTTTGTTCTAAAACCTCTTACAATCCATGCTGCACTTTCAATAATGTGAGCTATACCAAATCGTTTGGCCTCCCCGGTTTTATAAAAACCTGTTTCTCCTCTCATCGTCCTTTCTCAGCCGAGCTTCGGACCGGTTACAGATGATTTCATGTTCAATACTGAGGAAGAATTTCGATGACCACCATAAAAACAACTCCTCGCTGAAGTAATTCCCGCTATTCCGTACGACAGAGTACTGTATCAAAACGAAGGACTAATAGTCCAGGGCGAAAAAGCAGTTACCATGTGAAAAATTCACATATTCATATACAAAGGATGTTTCTTTCTGTGAAATTTAGAATTGGAGATTCCGTGTCACGAAAATTGTGCTAAGAAGCTCTAGCTCAGTTTTCAGATTCATAAATATGGATGGAAGAGAAGATATTTGAGTGATTGAAGACACCTAACTGACTTTCAGTCCAATCTCGATATTTTACCTATTCTCAGCATGGTAATCACTACAGTATGAAAATATATTAGCAGACGAATAAAAATAGCTTGTAGAGCTTTTGGTAAATTACAAAAATTGTATTTTAAAAACATGATATTTGCATTTTGATAGACAGTTAAGTTAGTAAATTCGGATGTTCTTAAAGGAACAGCTAACTGCCATTATCTGACTGGACATGAGGTATGTTCCACGAGGTAGCCATAAACGCCCGCAGCTTTAGCGGCAGACATAGTGACAGTTGTTGTACGTAGTTGAAATGAAGGTACGTGGCGAGCAACGAAATATAATAAATTTTCAATTGCTGAACATTTTTCTGCGGTGGTAGATGAAGATGAGCACGCAGAAAATATTTCAGCATTACAGCATTCTGTACCTACATTTTTGTAAACTCTCGTTGCCAGTTTTGTAAAGACCTCGTCGCTACAGTTGTGGAGACCGAGTTTGTGTGTTCGTTAAACTGCTTCTGCTGCAGTACACCGCTATGACAATTTCTGCCCGTCACTATTACACAGATATACCCCAGGGTCAAGTAACAGGATAGGAGAACGAAGGTTCTACAACACTCAAAGAAATTAGCAACAAAGTCACGAAAATGAGTTGAAAAGGTTTACTTATCTTTGTGACTAGTTGAATTACTAAGTCTGCAAGACTACTTGTAATATACGAGGGCAGTTCTATAAGTAATGCAACACATTTTTTTTCTGAAACAGGGGTAGTTTTATTGAGCATTGAAATACACCAGGTTATTCCCCAATCTTTTAGCTACACAACACTATTTTTCAACGTAATCTCCATTCAATGCTACGGCCTTACGCCATCTTGAAATGAGGGCCTGTATGCCTGCACGGTACCGTTCCACTGGTCGATGTCGGAGCCAACATCGTACTGCATCAATAACTTCTTCATCATCCGCATAGTGCCTCCCACGGATTGCGTCCTTCATTGGGCCAAACTTATGGAAATCCGACGGTGCGAGATCGGGGCTGTAGGGTGGATGAGGAAGAACAGTCCACTGAAGTTTTGTGAGCTCCTCTTGGGTGCGAAGACTTGTGTGAGGTCTTGCGTTGTCATGAAGAAGGAGAAGTTCGTTCAGATTTTTGTGCCTACGAACACGCTGAAGTCGTTTCTTCAATTTCTGAAGAGTAGCACAATACACTTCAGAGTTGATCGTTTGACCATGGGGAAGGACATCGAACAGAATAACCCCTTCAGCGTCCCAGAAGACTGTAACCACGACGACCAGGGCTGAGGGTATGGCTTTAAACTTTTTCTTGGTAGGGGAGTGGGTGTGGCGCCACTCCATTGATTGCCGTTTTGTTTCAGGTTCGAAGTGATGAACCCATGTTTCATCGCCTGTATCAATCTTTGACAAGAAATTGTCACCTTCAGCCACATGACGAGCAAGCAATTCTGCACAGATGGTTCTCCTTTGCTCTTTATGGTGTTCGGTTAGACAACGAGGGACCCAGCGGGAACAAACCTTTGAATATCCCAACTGGTGAACAATTGTGACAGAACTACCAACAGAGATGTCAAGTTGAGCACTGAGTTGTTTGATGGTGATCCGTCGATCATCTCGAACAAGTGTGTTCGCACGCTCCGCCATTGCAGGAGTCACAGCTGTGCACGGCCGGCCCGCACGCGGGAGATCAGACAGTCTTGCTTGACCTTGCGGCGATGATGACACACGCTTTGCCCAACGACTCACCGTGCTTTTGTCCACTGCCAGATCACCGTAGACATTCTGCAAGCACCTATGAATATCTGAGATGCCCTGGTTTTCCGCCAAAAGAAACTCGATCACTGCCCGTTGTTTGCAACGCACATCCGTTACAGACGCCATTTTAACAGCTCCGTACAGCGCTGCCACCTGTCGGAAGTCAATGAAACTATACGAGACGAAGCGGGAATGTTTGAAAATATTTCACAAGAAATTTCCGGTTTTTTCAACCAAAATTGGCCGAGAAAAAAAATGTGTTTCATTACTTATTGAACTGCCCTCGTAATAGACAAAATGTCCTCAATGACTAAGTGCAAATACTCGTAGGTAAAATTCACAGTGCACAGCACATGCCATTTACAACAACTGTCTGTTCAGTTCTAAATGTTCACTAAACGACGTTCCCAGTCTAAGTCAGCACTGGACTATCATCTATAACCAAGTGGCCGAGAGCCGCTCTTGTATCTTCCGAATAGGCTTCTGTCAGTTGTCGTCCGGTTATTGGCCGATTGTACGCGGCCGGCAACTGGCCGAGGCGAGGCCGATACCTACATTCTCAGCGTCGCTCGTATTGCTGGTGGAACTCGCTCAAGTGGCGAGCCTCTATGGAACTGGCGCCAGCTTACATCTCTGCGCCTGTGGTGCTTATGCCCTGGCTTTGTTGCTTGGTTGGTTTGTGAGGGTTGAAGGGACCAGACTACAAAGGCTATCCGACCCTCCTGCCTTTGTCCTGACATGGCATACATCTACGTACATGCTACACAAACCACCATATGATGTGTAGCAGAGGGTACCCTGTACTGCTAATAGTCATTTCCTTTCCTGTTCCTCAAATAGAACGAGGAAAAAACGACTGTGAATTTGCCTAGGTATTAGACTTACGTATCTTATCTTCGTGGTTCTTACGCGGAATGTATATTGGAAGTAGTTTGTCAGCTTCAAATGCTAGTTTTCAAAATTTTCTCAGAAGTAATCCTCGAAACGTTGAACGTCACCTTCTCCCTAGCGTTTTCCATTCGAGTTTCCGAAGCATCTCCGTAATAATGCGTTACTCGAACCTGTCGCTCACATATCTACCACCCCGCCTCCATACTGGTTCCAGGTCTTACTGTAATCTGACATACTGCGGAGCAGTACTCAAGTATAGATTGCGCTAATGTCATACACGTGATCTGCTTTAGAGACGAACCACAATTTTCCGAAATTCTCCCAATATACCAAAATCGACTATTTACCTTCAGTACCACAATTCTCACATGATCGTTCCATTTGCAACGTTACGGCTAGATATTTAAACGACTTGACTGTGAAGCAGTATCAGAATATTACAGCTTTCAGAATGAGATTTTCACTCTGCAGCGGAGTGTGCGCTGATATGAAACTTCCTGGCAGATTAAAACTGTGTGCCCGACCGAGACTCGAACTCGGGACCTTTGCTTTTCGCGGGCAAGTGCTCTACCAACTGAGCTACCGAAGCACGACTCACGCCCGGTACTCACAGCTTTACTTCTGCCAGTACCTCGTCTCCTACCTTCCAAACTTTACAGAAGCTCTCCTGCGAACCTTGGAGAACTAGCACTCCTGAAAGAAAGGATATTGCGGAGACATGGCTTAGCCACAGCCTGGGGGATGTTTCCAGAATGAGATTTTCACTCTGCAGCGGAGTGCTAGTTCTGCAAGGTTCGCAGGAGAGCTTCTGTAAAGTTTGGAAGGTAGGAGACGAGGTACTGGCAGAAGTAAAGCTGTGAGTAAAGCTTCGGTAGCTCAGTTGGTAGAGCACTTGCCCGCGAAAGGCAAAGGTCCCGAGTTCGAATCTCGGTCGGGCACACAGTTTTAATCTGCCAGGAAGTTTCATATCAGCGCACACTCCGCTGCAGAGTGAAAATCTCATTCTGGAAACATCCCCCAGGCTGTGGCTAAGCCATGTCTCCGCAATATCCTTTCTTTCAGGAGTGCTAGTTCTCCAAGGTTCGCAGGAGAGCTTCTGTAAAGTTTGGAAGGTAGGAGACGAGGTACTGGCAGAAGTAAAGCTGTGAGTACCGGGCGTGAGTCGTGCTTCGGTAGCTCAGTTGGTAGAGCACTTGCCCGCGAAAGGCAAAGGTCCCGAGTTCGAGTCTCGGTCGGGCACATAGTTTTAATCTACCAGGAAGTTTCTTATTACAGCTTTGTTTGTCCTACTCATACGCATTAACTTACACTTTTATACATTTATAGTAAGCTACAATTCCGCACACCAACTAGAAATGTCCAAGTCATGATGTCCTACAGTGACTCAACGAGACATCTTCCCGAACACCACAGCATCCTCTACAAGCAACCATAGACTGCTGCCCATCCTGTCCAGCAGATAATTTATGTATACAAAAAGTAATAGCGTCCTATCACACTTCCCTAGGGCACACCTAACAATACCCTTGCCTCTGATGAACGCTCGGCATCGAGGATAGCACACAACATTAATAAAGAAGTCTTCGAGCCACTCACATATCTGGGAACCTATTCCATATGCTTGTATCTTCGTTCACAGCTGCATTGTGACACGATGTCAGATACTTTTCCGTAACCTATAAATATGGAACCGGCCTGTTGCCGTTCATTCGGAGTTCGTAGTGTATCGTATGAGAAAAGAGCAAGTTGATTTTCGCACAAGCGATGCTTTCTAAGGCTGATCCGTTGATAGAAGCTTCTGTCTCAAGGAAATTTATTATATTCTAACTGAGAATATGTCCAAGAATTCTGTAGCAAACCACAGTTACGGATATTGGTCTTTATTTTTTCATTGTTAGTAATATCGCAAAGTACCTGAAAACATTAAGAAGATTCCTCTGAACATCTGTTCACAATTATCGTAACCAGCATTTGGACCTCATTTATCTAGTGAATAACTGTGAATATTGCCGGAAGCAAACGCACTAAAAAGTGAATATGAGGCCTGACACGGCATAATATTCATTCCGCATGCAGAAAAATCTCTCGAGCAACAGCAGCCGTGCCGGGCCAGAAGACTCGCACAGATTCATCAATTACCCAGCGAGGTATCCAGCCAGCCGTGATGTCTAAGCACGCCGCCTCCCGGGCTCCCTCCCCAAGTCTCGGCTCCCTTCCCATGTGGAAGACAGGGGTGAGTAATAAACGCAACCTGGAAGCGACGTCCGCTCCAAGAACCTCCTCCGTCAGAACGCTGCAGTCAATAAACTAAGACGGCTCCAGCCAGATACGTGGCAGGGCGATCTTTCTCCTTCCATAGGAGAAAGTCGAACTTTTTGCGTAAACTGATTGCACTTAGGATATTTAAAACTCGTCTATACAACTACTAAACGAACGTATTTGCTTTAGTACTTGCGTTGTGTTCCACTGATTTAGAACATCGTCGGTGGTTACATTTTCGTTTATTCTCTGCTTAACTCCGGAAATGTCACCTGCAGGTACACTTCTGCTTTTGGAAGTGGTTACGAGCGTGCACGGAGAGGAATATGTGAAGCTACGTTCACTCCGAGTGCCAAGCATCTCTGTAATATCTGTCAGTCTGTGAAACGAGACCAGAGATCGGTGCAGAAAGCCATGAAGCCCTCGTGAGGCTACGGAAAAGCAACAAGGTAAGTCCGCTGTGAGTCCCTAGTCAATCAGGAATTTGTGACAGTAAGCAAGCTGATATTATTTTCCTCATTTTCCAAATTTACATTTTATGTCGTGCAGCAGACGTAGCATTTAGCCAGGCCCGTATCTATAGGGTGGGGAGGCAGACCGGGGTATTTGCTCCGGGCGGCAATTTCAGGGGGAGCCAATTTCATATTCTTGAAGAAAAAACCTTGTTTGACAAAGAGCCTAGCATTGAGCGCACTTGGTATATCTACATCTACATATACATTACATGGATACTCTGCAAATCACATTTTAACGCCTGGCAGAGGGTTCACGGAACCACCTTCACAATTCTTTGTTATTCCAATCTCGTGTAGTGCTCGGAAAGAACGAACACCTATATCTTCCCGTACGAGCTCTGATTTCTCTTATTTTATGGTGTTGATCGTTTATCCCTATTTCGGTCTGTGTCAACAAAATATTTTCACATTCCGAGGAGAAAGTTGGTGATTGGAATTTCGTGAGAAGATTACGTCGCAACGAAAAAGGCCTTTCTTTTAATGATGTTCAGTGACACTCTCTCCAATATTTCGCGAAAATACACAACTCGCTGCAGTTTAGTTATTCATATGATTTTGAAATGCATCGCTGTTGGTTTTCGAACGTTTCTGAACACATTCTAAGTTGATATCTGTACGAATAGCCAGTTGATTTTTGAAAGCGTGCATAGTGTATGTGACGTTTCTGCCAAGGGAATTCCCGTCACATTTACAAAGAAAAAAATTTCCCGCCGACAAAAGGGGTCGGGGCTACACGAGCGGAGCCGAGTAAATAGGAAAGGGTGAATGCCAATCTCTGTTTGTTTATGTGGTTGATTGGGTACACAAACGGTAAGCGTTGTTATAATCATTAGCGAAATCCATAGATTCAGACTACCAGAGTGCAAATAAACGAGTAACAGGAATAATAGATAAGAAAGATCACTTATTCTCGATGTATCCAGTAAATTGAAATTTTCACAGAAAACTTTTGCCAGACAGTTATACTACTAAGGCCAGTTCTACAGTCCCCGGTTAACAACCGCTTAGGTTCTATTCTCGGAATAGCGCAGAAAACGCTTTGTACGAACACGTAATGACGCCTAACCGAGAATAAACGCGGGATAATTAAACTGGTGATTCTGGGAGAGTTAGAGGAGTCAGCCGGAAAGGAAATTTTGACAACGGCAGGAACAGTCACAGAATTAGTGATAACAAGATTGACCGTTAGAACGAGGAAGTAAAAGAAACTGGGACACTACACAAATTAATATGGAGGAATGCAACGATTCCAAATTTATATAAAAATTTCGTACTATTATTACTACTTTTCGATCTCATGCTGGAGAAACTGGAGCATACAAGTGACATATGAAACTATTTCCTAACATAAAACTTCTTGCTCGTAGTACGCCTAATACGCATTTGATATTGCTACTTTGTCAATTATTCTGTCGTGCTATTTATGTAAATTAGGTAGATAAAAATGGCCATTGTAGCTTAATTGGCATGTGTTACAATTACTTCAATATTAGAAAGGCCTATTCCGTTTTATCTAGCAGACAATGACAAATGATACGTCATCAAATCGAGAAACCATACCACTCTTGGGTACTATTCGAATTAACAGCTTTTTGCGTATTAGACAATGACTTTTGTTTTTCATGTAAGAAAACGTATGACGAACTTTGTTGAGATAATAGATTGTTTCGTAGAAAGGAAAGCACTCCGTCTAAAGCCGTAGCTAGCTTAGGGAGAAAAAAATGCTAGAACGTAAATATGGAAGCAAGGTGAGCTGTCTTGCTTTTCTCTTGTCTTGACTGCAACATGTTTCTTATATTTAATTTTATGTCACAAAAAGAGAAAGATATTAGATAATAGACAATAAAGAGTGAAAGTTTCTGAGGAGTTCTTATTCTCCCCATCACAAATAATCCCGTTCAGTGTTAATTGTAGTCCTTTTTACGGGGGTAGGATGTCAGAACGGCCGACTGGGACCAGGACAAGCACCACACGACATTTTCATTTCCACTGTCCTCAATATGGGTTTGATGGCGTCCACTACAAAATATGCACGTTTGAATACCACAGAGCGAAATGCAGTGATGTGCGATAGAACAATACCGTATGAAGAGGCGTAGCAGTGCGCTTTGGCACACGTAAGAGGAAATAACATGTCTTCCTCGAACATATATGTTTTATACATCAAACTCTTGAGAAAGATCTGCGCTACCAGATAAACATATTTTTAAACAATCGATTTTTTTAAAAAAGTTTTGATGTTATATCTCAAACGCTTTTGCCCCGGTTCGGAAATATCGTAGATCCGGGCCTGCATTCAGGGAGCTCAAGCAGTACTGCCGAACACATTAGCATGGTAGGAGTTCCCTGCTGTTTTGTGGTGGCATTATGTGAGGCCGTCGTAAGCTGGTGGTGGTCATGGAAGGCGCCGAAACGGCTGTACGATACGTGAATGCCATCCTCCGACCGATAGTGCACCCATATCGGCAGCATATTGGCGAGGGATTCGTCTTCATGGACTACAATTCGCGCCCCCATCGTGCGCATCTTGTGAATGACTAACTTCAGGATAACGACATCGCTCGTTTAGAGTGGCCAGCATGGTCTCCAGACAGGAATCCTATCGAACATGTATGGGATAGATTGGATAGGGCTGTTTATGGACGACGTGATCTACTCTGAGGGATCTACGCCAAATCGCCGTTGAGGAGTCTGGACCAACAGTGCCTTGATGAACTTGTGGATAGTATGCCATGGCGAATACAGGCATGCATCAATGCAAGAGGACGTGCTACTGGGTATTATAGATACTGGTGTGTACAGGAATGTGGACCATCGCCTTGGAAGGTCTAGCTGTATGGTGGTACAACATAGAATGTGTGGTTTTCATGAGCAATAAAAAGGGCGGAAATGATGTTTATGTTGATCTCTATTCCAATTTTCTGTACAGGTTCCGGACCTGTCGGAACCGACGTGATCCAAAAGGTTTTTTGATTTGTCTATATAGAACGACTGGGTGAATACCACTTGCTATTAGCCCGGGATGACCACTCTTAGTTCTCTGAGGTTGGCAGCGAGCTGATAAACCGCAGGCTCCAGACGAAGCATTCCGGGTGATGCCGAAGTTCAACGGGCATTTGGATAGGTTGTAAATTAGTCTAGGCGAAAATCAGACATTTTTTATTTGTGTTTGCGTACTTCGCCGTGGTTCGTGAACTAGTTTGCTTGTTTTACTGATCAATGCCACCGACTGTTAAAAAGCAAAGTTGTCAATTCACGATTCACTTGAAAAAGGAGTTCCCTTTTATATACCTTCACAAGTGCGGAGCAAAACGTGTAATGGGGTGTTCTCCGTTGCTCATGGCGGTAAACACGATATACAACGTCATTTAACGTCTGACAGACATCAAAGGGCGACGACTGCTGCAGGTACTTCATCAAAAAAAAATGGTTCAAATGGCTCTGAGCACTATCGGACTTCATATCTGTGGTCATCAGTCCCCTAGAACTTATAACTACTTAACCCTAACTAACCTAAGGACATCACACACATCCATGCCCGAGGCAGGATTCGGACCTGCGACCGTAGCGGTCACGTGGTTCCAGACAAGCGCCTAGAACCGCACGGCCACACCAGCCGGCGTACTTCATCACAATCAACTTATTTTCATCAGCAAAACTTCGCTGCTACAAAGAACTTACAAGAGCCGATGGTCCGTGGGCTTTCCATTTGGTGAGTCACTATCAGAGTTTTAGATCGATGGGATGCACTTCTTAATTGATTCGAAAAGTGTTTCAGAAGACGCTTCGCTGCGGGAAAACTAAGTGCGAAGCAATAATAGAGTATGTGATTGCGCCTTTTACTTTAGATAACCTACAGACAGAACTCAAAGAGGTTCCATTTGTCTGTATCTGTACAGATGCTTCAAACCATAAAGACCTCAAAATATTTTCAATACTAGTCTTTAATGGGCATTCTGGAAAAATATGGGCTTAAGGAGAATGACATGGGAGTTTGTGTTGATAATGCCATTACAATTTTTGGAGGAGTTCAACGCGTAGGGCAGTTGTAAGGCTTTCTTCAAACTTCAAGAAGGCTTAGGGAGAATAATAGTTGGCGTGGGGTGCCTAGAGCTTATTGCACACGACGGTATATTTGTTACCAGAGGACGTCAAAGATATAGTTACAAAGATATATTCGTACTAATATACATACACAGTGCATGTAGAAGCTCTTAAACATTTTTGTGCAAAAACAGAAATGCTATACAAAAGAACCATGGAATATAGTAAAACACGATGGCTTGCACTTTTGCCTGCAGTAGAGTCCTGAAAATGTATGTATAATTGAAATCTTACTTTCTATTGCACGAAAACTGCCCAGCTGTGCTACATGCATTCCTTTCTAATGAACGTTCGAAGCTTTGGTTAAAATTTGTACGTATATGAGCCGCTTCATCTAATTACTCTGTGAAGATGATGGAAGAAGATAAAATTTCCTTCGCGGAAATTTCACACGCGTTATGGATCTCAAAAACAAGAACATGCAGCGCTAATAAAACGATTATATTCCTCTGAGCATCCTAAATGAGTTAAAAAGTCTTGTGGGGAGTGGGCAAATCGACAGAAATAATTTTATGGGACATATACGTAACTTCTATTTCCGGATTGGAAAGAGGCATTCGATTGTATTAAGACTTTCGAAAATCCTGTGATTTATTACTATGGCAACACCCAATAAACAAAATACATTGGTGCATTGTACCCAACGAGATCTCCTCTCGGATTGAAATTTCTGGATGATTGGAACCCAAAACGTAGTTCTGACGCGGTAGTTAGGCACGCAGACGGAAATAATTTCGTCTATTCGCAGCAAAATACTGATACAACCATAGCTGTACATGTTAAATATCAGTTACTTATCGCTTAAGAATATTAAGATTTGAATTTGGTGGAGTAAACTCGTCAAAAGCTGCTGACATTTCGACGAGCAAGATTCCCGCAATTTTCAAGGAAAGAATTACTGAATTCAGTTCATGTCTTCAATACTGGGATTACCTGTCAACGAGTTTGCCAGACTTGCGGAAGAGTATTACTTGCAGTCTCGGACGCATACAACACTGCAGTCTACTAGGAAAAGTTACGCTATAAAAAGAGTTGTGGTATACATCTACATCTACATTTACACGATTACTCTGCAATTCACATTTAAGTGCTTGGCAGAGGGTTCATCGAACCACAATCATACTATCTCTCTACCATTCCACTCCCGAACAGCGCGCGGGAAAAACGAACACCTAAACCATTCTGTTCGAGCTCTGATTTCTCTTATTTTATTTTGATGATCATTCCTATCTGTGTAGGTTGGGCTCAAAAAATATTTTCGCATTCGGAAGAGAAAGTTGGTGACTGAAATTTCGTAAATAGATCTCGCCGCGACGAAAAACGTCTTTGCTGAAATGACTTCCATCCCAATTCGCGTATCATATCTGCCACACTATCTCCCCAATTACGTTTCTTCTTCTTCTTCCGTGTCCGGATGCACCAATTATATCTTCCCTTCCCAGTAATTAGCAACGTAGATTGCTTTGTCATTGACTTTCTAAATATCATCTTTAGTGCATGTTATAGACATATCTGGGCAGATCAGTAGGTGGTCCAAGTCCTGTATTGCACCGCATTCACACCTGTCGCCATCACTGTAACCCCATTTAAATAGGTTTGATTTGCACCCAGTTACTCCAGTGCGCAGCCGGTTTAATGACCTCCAAGTTGTAAAAGGTAGTTGAAATCCTGCAGATCCCTCCTCAAGTAGTTCCATTGTGGAGTGTGGCACCATTTCTTCCCAAAGAGACAGCCGCCTTGCGGCGGGCTTGGTGGCGAGCTCTTCAGTAGTTTCAATGAAACTCCTGCGGGATTTCAGCCGGACACGTTATTTTCGGTGCATATGCATCGGGTGTCGAGGATCATTCTTTTGTTTTGATCTTTCGATCTCGGCGGCTGCTTGTCTGCGGATAGTGGGTGGTGCTATGCCTATGATGGGGTAAATGATGTTAGTTTGAGGCATCCTGTGGCAATACGTACAGTTTCGTTTACGGCGACGTCAACTTGCTTAGTGTGAGCAGAGTTCCTCCAAACTGGCGCCGCATATTCCGCTGCTCAGGTACTCAGCACCAGACCCGTGGTGCGCAGAACATGTGGTTGAGCTCCCCACGATGAACCTGTTAGCTTCCGCAGTATGTGGTTCCTGGCACAGACCTTTACTTTAGTGTTGTGACAGTGCTGCTTAAAAGTAAGTGCTCTGTACAATGTTACTCCCAGGTATTTTGGGCTGTTTGTATGTTTCAGCTCTTCCCCTTGCCACATGACTCGGAGTTTCCGTTTAGCTTGTTTGTTCCTAAGATGGAAAGCGGATACTTGAGATTTACTAGGGTTTGGTTTCAAATTATTGCCGTCGTAATAGGTAGCAAGTTCTGTTAAGGCTCCTGTGAGATTCTCCTCCACTTGTTCAAAGGTTTTATCCTGTGTGGCCACTGCTGCATCATCAGCATATATGAACATTCGTGTCTGGCGGCTGATGGGACCAACCAAAGATGACAAAACAACTCTCCCAATTACGTGATAATATAAAACGAGCTGCGCTTTTTTGCACCCTTTCGATGTCCTCCGTCAATCCCACCTGGTAAGGATCCCACACCGCGCAGCAATATTCTAACAGAGGACGAACGAGTGTAGTGTAAGCTGTCTCTTTAGTGGACTTGTTGCATCTTCTAAGTGTCCTGCCAATGAAACGCAACCTTTGGCTCGCCTTCCCCAAAATATTATCAATGTGGTATTTCCAACTGAAGTTGTTCGTAATTTTAACAACCAGGTACTTAGTTGAATTGACAACCTTGAGAATTGTACTATTTATCGAGTAATCGAATTCCAACGGATTTCTTTTGGAACTCATGTGAATCACCTCACACTTTTCGTTATCTAGCGTCAACTGCCACCTGCCACACCATACAGCAATCTTTTCTAAATCGCTTTGCAACTGATACTGGTCTTCGGATGACCTTACTAGACGGTAAATTACAGCATCATCTGCGAACAACCTAAGAGAACTGCTCAGATTGTCACCCAGGTCATTTATATAGATCAGGAACAACAGAGGTCCCAGGACGCTTCCCTGGGGAACACCTGATATCACTTCAGTTCTACTCGATGATTTGCCGTCTATTACTACGAACTGCGACCTTCCTGACAGGAAATCACGAATCCAGCCGCACAACTGAGACGATACCCCATAGGCCCGCAGCTTGATTAGAAGTCGCTTGTGTGGAACGGTGTCAAAAGCTTTCCGGAAATCTATAAATACGGAATCAACTTGAGATCCCCTTTCGATAGCAGCCATTACTTCGTGCGAATAAAGAGCTAGCTGCGTTGCACCAGAACGATGTTTTCTGAAACCATGCTGATTACGTATCAATAGATCGTTCCCTTCGAGGTGATTCATAATGTTTGAATACAGTATATGCTCCAAAGCCCTACTGCAAACCGACGTCAATGATATAGGTCTGTAGTTAGATGGATTACTCATACTACCCTTCTTAAACACTGTTGCGACCTGCGTAACTTTCCAATCTGTAGGTACAGATCTATCGGTGAGCGAGCGGTTGTATATGATTGCTAAGTAGGGAGCTATTGTATCAGCGAAATCTGAAAGGAACCTAATCGGTATACAATCTGGACCTGAAGACTTGCCTGTATCAAACAATTTGAGTTGCTTCGCAACCCCTAAGGTATCTACGTCTAAGAAACTCATGCTAGCAGCTGTTGGTGTTTCAAATTCTGGAATATTCCATTCGTCTTCCCTGGTGAAGGATCTTCGGAAAACTGTGTTCAATAACTCAACTTTCGCGGTACAGTCGTCGGTAACAGTATCATCGGCACTGCGCAGCGAAGGTATTGACTGCGTCTTGCCGCTTGTGTACTTTAGATACGACCAGAATTTCTTCGGATTTTCTACCAAATTTCGAGACAATGTTTCGTTGTGGAACCTATTAAAGGCATCTCGCATTGAAGTCCGTGCCAAATTTCGCGCGTCTGTAAATTGTAGCCAATCTTCGGGATTTCGCGTTGTTCTGAACTTCGCATGCTTTTTCTGTTGCCTCTACAACAGCGTTCGGACCAGTTTTGTGTACCACGGGGGATCAATTCCATCCCTTACCAATTTATGAGGTATGAATATCTCAATTGCTGTTGCTACTATATCTCTGAATTTAGGCCACATCTCGTCTACATTTGCATAGTCAGTTCGGAAGGAATGGACATTGTCTCTTAGGAAGGCTTCTAGTGATACTGTATCCGCTTTTTTAAATAAAATTATTTTGCGTTTGTTTCTGGTGGATTTGCAAGAAACGGTATTGAGCCGAGCTACAACGACCTTGTGATCACTAATCCCTGTATCTGTCATGATGCTCTCTATCAGCTCTGGATTGTTTGTGGCTAAGAGGTCAAGTGTGTTTTCGCAACCATTTACAATTCGCGTGGGTTCGTGGACTAACTGCTCGAAATAATTTTCGGAGAAAGCATTTAGGACAATCTCGGAAGATGTTTTCTGCCTACCACCGGCTTTGAACAAGTATTTTTGCCAACATATCGAGGGAAGGTTGAAGTTCCCACCAACTATAACCGTATGAGTCGGATATTTATTTGTTACGAGACTCAAATTTTCTCTGAACTGTTCAGCAACTATATCATCGGAGTCTGGGGGTCGGTAGAAGGTGCCAATTATTAACTTAGTTCAGCTGTTAAGTAAAACCTCCACCCATACCAAACACTCCACCACCAATTCTGCCTAATCTATCTTTCCTGAACACCATCTGAGACTTCGTCAAAATTTCTTCAGAACTTATTTCAGGCGCTAGCCAGCTTTCTGTACCTATAAGGATTTCAGCTTCTGAGCTTTCTATTAGCGCTTGAAGCTCAGGGACTTTTCCAGCACAACTACAACAATCTACAACTACAACTCTGACTGTTCCTTGATCCAAGCACGTCCTGTATTTGCCATGCACCCTTTGAGCTTTGAGATTGCAGCCCACCCCGTACTTTCCCGAGGCCTTCTAACCTAAAAAACCGCCCAGTCCACGCCACACAACCTCCGCTACCCGTGTAGCCGCCAGCTGAGTGTAGTGAACTCCTGACCTATTCAGCGGAACCCGAAACCCCAGCACCCTTTGGCGCAAGTCAAGGAATCTGCAGCCAACACGGTCACAAAACCGTCTGAGCCTCTGATTCAGACCATCCACAATGCTCTGCACCAAAGGTCCGCAGTCGGTTCTGTCAACGAGGCTGCAGATGGTGAGCTCTGCCTTCATCTCGTATATGGACATATTTTGGCAAAGTATTACCCTGGTGGAAACGCCGTTAAGAATGGTTCCTGTCAGTGTAGGGGCGACCTACGTAATAAACTGCACGATATGTAAAACTGTGACAGCTATTGAGTACGAGAGTAGTGACAAAAATCCAGACAGTCATGCCATTTAAATATCTGTGCCAGACAGTCCTTCGAACTCTCCCCCAACGTTAACCTCTGTAGTTGTTGATACAGCGCAGAGCCCTTTTTTTCATTCTCTGAAGGCACTTTTCTGATGCCACTGGCGTCATTTGCTCTGTACTGTGTCACACAACATATGGCGCATGGGAGAGTTCCTAGGATGTAATGTACCGTACCTGACAACATATTATATGTTTGTTGGTCGGTACTTCAGACAAGTGACTGATTTTAGTATCACATGAAGAAATGAGCACTAGAGACCGCAATAAGGAGTCTTCCAAATTTTCTACACTTCCTGTTGTTGTTACAAATAAGGTTATTTTTTCTGCGAGATTTGTAAACATTTCGCAGTTTACATGTTTAAGTGCAATGTAATACATACACCAAAAAAGCTTTGCATGACCTCGTTTCCGAGAGTTTCGGAACCTATACAGAAAATTGGAATACAGATCAACATAAACATCATTTCCGCCCTCTTTATTGCTCATGAAAACCACACATTCTATGTTGTACCACCACACAACGAGACCTTCAGAGGTAGTGATCCAGATTGCTGTACACACAAGCACCTATAATACCCAGAAGCACATCCTCTTGTATAGACGCAAGCCTGTATTCGTTGTGGAATACTATCCACAAGTTCATCAAGACATTGTTGGTCCAGGTTATTCCACTCCTCAACGGCGATTCGGCGTAGATCCCTCAGAGTGGTTGGTGGATCACGTCGTCCATAAACAGCCCTATCCAATCTATCCCATACATTGTCGATAGGATTCCTGTCTGGAGACCACGCTGGCCACTCTAAACGAGCGATGTCGTTATCCTGAAGGAAGTCATTCACAAGATGCGCACGATGGTGGCGCGAATTGTAGTCCATGAAGACGAATGCCTCGCCAATATGCTGCCGATATGGGTGCACTATCGGTCGGAGATTGGCATTCAGTTATCGCACAGCCGTTACGGCGCCTTCCGTGACCACAACCAACTTACGACGGCCCCACTTAACGCCACCACAAAACAGCAGGGAACCTCAACGTTGCTGCACTCCCTAGGCAGTGTGTCTAAGGCGTTGAACTTGACCGGGTGCCTCCAAGGAGTGTCCGAAGATTGCCTGGTTGAAGGCATATGCGACATGCATCGGTGAAGAGAACGTGATGCTATTCCTGAGCGGTCCATTCTTCACGTTGTTGGGACCATCTGTATCGCGCCTCATGGTGGTTGCAAAGATGGACGGTGCCATGGACGTCGAGAGTGAAGTTGCGCATCATGCAGCCTATTGTGCACAGTTTGAGTGGTAACACGTCTTGTGGCTGCACGAAAAGCATTATTAAACATTTTGGCGTTGCTGTCAGGGTTCCTCCGAGCCATAATCTGTAGTTAGCGGTCATCCACTGCAGTAGTAGGCCTTGGGAGGCATGAGCGAGGCATGTCTTCGACAGTTTCTGTTTCTCTCTGTATCTCCTCCGTGTCCGAACAACATCGCTTTGGATCACTCCGAGACGCCTGGACAATTCCCTTGTTGACAGCCCTTCACGGCACAAAGTAACAATGAGGACGCGATCGAACCGCGGTATTGACCGTGAAATACACGGCTGAACTACAGACAATACGAGCCGTGTACCTCCTTCCTGGTGGAATGACTGGAAGTGATCGGCTGTCTGACCCCCTGCGTCTAATAGTGCTGCTCATGCATGGTTGTTTACGTCTTTAGGCGAGAGTTTAGAGACGTCTCTGAACAGTCAAAGGGACTTTGTCTGTGATACAACATCCACAGTCATTGTCTGTCTTCAAGAGTTGTGGGAAACAAGGTAATGCAAAACTTGTTTTGATATGTGTATATTAAATCTGTTTTGAATATGTTGTTAATTCTTCACTGCCGGCGGTGTGGCCGAGCGGCTCTAGGCGCTTCAGTCTGGAGCCGCACGACCGCTACGGTCGCAGGTTCGAATCCTGCCTCGGGAATGGCTGTGTGTGATGTCCTTTGGTTAGTTAGGTTTAAGTAGTTCTATGTTCTATGGGACTGATGACCTCAGATGTTAAGTCCCATTGTGCTCAGAGCCATTTGAACCAATTCTTCACTTACAGAATTTCATGGAGAGTAAAATGCCACATATTTTTAGAGGTACACAGGTAGATGCAGTGCTCCTTGAGTTCCGGTAGGCATTCGATGCATTTCTGCGCTGCTGCCTAATGAACAAAACACGAGCGTACGGAATATCAGGCCAGCTGAGTGATTGCATTGAAGGGTTTCTTGCAAACAGAACAGACATCATAACTGCAGCAGAAACTGGACCATCGAGAATGAGCTCTGGTCACCTCGTTTGATAAGTCACGGATCCTGCGACCCCAGGTCGAGAGCAGGGTCGGCATACCCAGTCATCCAGGCGCCTCACCTGAAACAATGCACGCTGAACTGTCTCTTCTGAAACACTTGTTTCTGCACGAGCTTTGTACTGGACCTTCAGATCTGTCACAGACAGACGTCTATTCCACTTTTCAATTATGGAAATCGCCGGCCGGAGTGGCCGAGCGGTTAAAGCCGCTACAGTCTGGAACCGCACGACCACTACGGTCGCAGGTTCGAATCCTGCCTCGGGCATGGATGTGTGTGCTGTCCTTAGATTAGTTTGGGTTAAGTAGTTCTAAGTTCTAGGGGACTTATGACCACAGCAGTTGAGTCCCATAGTGCTCAGAGCCATTTGAACTCCATTATGGAAATTCTCTGACCTCCACTTTTTCTGATGAGGTGTGGACGTCCGGTGTATAACTTAATTGCCCCAGTATGGCAGTGCCACCACCGCATCGTTGTTTAAAACGACAATACAGTGCCACGTGAGGAGTTACACTTTCTGTCAGACCAACGACATCCGTCACTGCCCATCGTCAGCTAAAACAGTATCTTTTGTAATGGCGGCTTGTAACGTAATTGTTGCCGCAAGCAATCCATGTGTCAGAGTTACATCTTACGCAAATATGCAATTTATATTAAGTGAACTAGGCAGACAAAAGGATAAAAATGGCCATGAACGTACAAAAGGGAAAACTGCTACAAAAATGTCAACATGCAAAGTGAGTAGAATGTTATTCTCTTATATACATAAAACGATTGCATTTCATTAAGGGAATACAAATCAGGAATTAGATTTTGTTGAGACAAAGTATTTTCAAAATCATCGATGCATTTTAGTCATGCTTTAATTAATTACCATTATTTAAAACATCTTGTTTTAAGTGAGACTAGAAAACTGTATTGAGATTTTTCAGCACGTATATCGTCTGATATACCTCAATTCCTTCAAGAGACATTTTTAAATAAGTGCAAAATAATACGTTCAACTCTGCTCGCATGTCAGGCTTGATAATCCCACTAATCCTGATAGAAGCTAAAACCATGTTGTCTCTATTATATCGCTGCAAGTAAACTGTTGTTCTGAGTTTCAAAAAATGTTATTAATGTTAGGCATAATTTCGGAAAAGAAAACCAAACAATAAAACATCAATCATGCGATGAGAGCTTATACAGTAAATATAAGTAAAATTACTTCTATGAAAAGAGACGGATAATTTCTTGCAATTTGATATTGTAGCGCGAAGTGTCATTTATGTTACGTCAGAACGAACTTTCACCAAGTGAAAATTTAGGTAATGACGGACAAAGAGCTTTCGGAAACAGTGGATCAGATATAGACCACGTTATCACAATCGGTCATCGATTGATAAAAATGGAGGAGTTCATTGTTTTGTAGTCATCGTCTACTTCCTACCAGTTCCATGTCACTCACAATCGGAAGCAAGGAACTGCGCATAGCTACCGCTAAACGTCCGACACGCTACTGCTATGTTCCAATTTACAGTATGGCATAAGGAAGGCGTGATTATACCATATACCTAAGGTATTATAGACAGCCTCGGAGTCCGCATCTCGTGGTCGTGCGGTAGCGTTCTCGCTTCCCACGCCCGGGTTCCCGGGTTCGATTCCCGGCGGGGTCGGGGACTTTCTCTGCCTCGTGATGACTGGGTGTTGTGTGATGTCCTTAGTTTAGTTAGGTTTAAGTAGTTCTAAGTTCTAGGGGACTGATGACCATAGATGTTAAGTCCCATAGTGCTCAGAGCCACAGCCTCGGATACTTCACACTAAATATGTCCAAATTGCAATTGTAAATCATAATAATTAAGTAATCTCTTATCTACGTACTATGTTTCAAGAGGGAAACGCGTAAACACCGCTAGCCTAGAGTATCGCAGCCTCCATTGTTGGCCGCTCGATGTGACCGAGCGGTTCTAGGCGCTTCAGTCCGGATCCGCTCTGCTGGTACGGTCGCACGTTCGAATCCTGCCTCTGGCATGGATGTGTGTGATGTCTTTAGGTTAGTTAGGTTTAAATAGTTCTAAGTCTAGGGGACTGATGACCTCAGATGTTCAGTGCCATAGTGCTTAGTGTCATTTGAACCATTTGAACCTCCATTGTTGCCCAATACATTGCGTCTCTTTCCTGGTTTATCTATTGAACTAACAAGTTATCGAACAGAAATCTGTGTAACAGACGGTTACAGTGGACTCTCCTGGAAACAGTCACAGCGAATATCTCAAAAATGATGTCATTCCTTCACGTTATAACCTAACGGCAAAAGTAACGGAAAATAATCACTGGACGGTACTATCCTTGTTTTAGAGTGAAGCTTTTAATGATTATTTCTGTCTCCAATAGTTATGTGAGTTGAAACTTCCTGGCAGATTAAAACTACGTGCTGGACCGAGACTCGAACTCGAGACCTTTGCTTTTCGCCGGCAAGTGCTCACCCACCAGCTTCTGTGAAGTGTGGAACGTAGGAGACGAGATCCTGGCAGAATTGAAGCTTTGAGAACGGTTCGTGAGTCGTGCTTGGGTTGCTGAGGTGCGTGAGAACTTGCCCCCCGAAAGATTAGGTGTCGGTCCGGCACACAGATTTAATCTGCCAGGAAGTTTCATATCCTCGCACACTGCTGAGTGAAAATCTCATTTTGGAGTTAAGTGACAAATTTGTTTTTCGCTCTTTTCATAATTCCTGTATAGCTTCCAACTGATAATTGTTTATTATCCGACAGGGAAGCAGTGGTTGGGAAGGGAGTGAGACAGGGTTGTAGCCACTCTCCGATGTTATTCAATCTGTATATTGAGCAAACAGTAAAGAAAACAAAAGAAAAATTCTGAGTAGGAATTAAAATCCATTGAGAAGAAATAAAAACTTTGAGGTTTGCTGATGACATTGTAATTCTGTCAGAGACAGCAAAGGACTTCCAAGAGCAGATGAACGGATTGGACAGTGTCTTGAAAGGAGGGAACATCAACAAAAGCAAAACGAGGATAATGGAATGTAGTCGAATTAAGTCGGGTGATGCTGAGGGATTAGGAAATGAGACATTTAAAGTAGTAAAGGAGTTCTGCTATTTGGAGAGCAAAATAACGGATGATGGTCAAAGTAGAGAGGATATAAAATGTAGACTGGCAGTGGCAGGGAAAGCATTTCTGAAGAAGAGAAATTTGTTAACATCGAGAATAGGTGTGTCAGGAAGCCGTTTCGGAAAGTATTTGTATGGAGTGTAGCCATGTACGGAAGTGAAACTTGGATGATAAATAGTTTAGACAAGAAGAGAATAGAAGCTTTCGAAATGTGGTGCTACAGAAGTATGCTGAAGGTTTGATGGGTAGATCACATAAGTAATGAGGAGGTATTGAATAGAATTGGGGAGAAGAGGAGTTTGTGGCACAACTTGACTAGAAGAAGGGATCGGTTGGTAGGACATGTTCTGAGGCATCAAGGGATGACCAATTTAGTATTTGAGGGTAGTTTTGAGCGTAAAAATCGCAGAGGGAGACTAAGAGATGAATACACTAAGCAGATTCAGAGGGATGTAGGTTGCAGTAGGTACTATGCTTACACAGCATAGAGTTGCATGGAGAGCTGCATCAAACCGGTCTCAGGACTGAATACCACAACAACAACAATTTAGTTCCCTAATTATTATTACTGTTATTAGATGTTATGTTAATATGTATTTCGCAAACTTGCCATCAGCCAAACAATTCAAGCAAAGGGTCACAAGTGTCTAATTTAAAGCGTGTAATGCGACACGTGCGGTTCAAACCCTAGACGAGTTTGCGCCAAGACATTTCGACGAAGAAGAACTGCATGTGAGCCCGAACATCTTTGGGATGGGTGTGAGTGTTGTCCTTAGCGTAAGTTAGTTTAAGTTAGATTAAGTACTGTGTAAGCTTAGGGACCAATGACGTCAGCAGTTTGGGGCCACAGGATCTTACGAAAAAAGAAAGTATAACAGAAATACTACCTGGAAGTGTATGGTCCTTCTGCTGTTCCTGATATACCTAAACGATTTAGAGATAATCCCGAGCAGCCGTCTGAGATTGTTTGCAGATGATGCTGTTGTTTACCTTGTAAACTCATCAAATGATCATAACCAACTGTAAAATGATTTAGACAAGACGTCTTTACAGTGTGAAAAGTGGCAGTTGGCTCTAAATAATGAAAAGTGTGGAGTCGTCCACGTGAGTACCACAAATAATGCGCTAAATTTCTGTTACATGATAAACACCCAAAACTAAAGGCTCTAAATGCAACTAAATACTTAGGGACTACAATTACGAATAACATAGACTGGTACGATTACATACACGATGTTGTGGGGAATGGAAACAAAAAGCTGCGACTTATTGGCTAAACACTCAGAAAATGCAACAGGTCTGCTACAGAGGTTGCCTGCACTATGCTTGTCCGCTTTCTTCTGGAGTACTGGTGTGCGATGTGGGATCCGCATCAAGTAAGATTGATGGAGGACATCGGAAGAGTTCAATGAAGGGCAGCTCGTTCTGTATTGTCATGAAATAGTGGATTGAGTGCCACGGACATGATGCGGCAATTAGGGTGCCAATCATTAAGACATAGACGTTTTTCGTTGCGACAGGAACTTGTCATGAAATTTCAATAACCAACTTGCTTCTCGGAATGTGAGAATATTTTTTTGACACCCACCTGCATATGGAGAAATGATGACCATAATAAAATAAAACGAATCGCTGCTCGCACGGAAAGGTTTAAATGTTCATTTGTCCTACACGCATCACAGCGGATGGGTAGAGAAAGAGCTTGGAGGCGGTTCGATGAGCCCTGTGCTAGGCACCTAATAGCGATCTGCAGGGTGGTCACTTTGTTGTGGATTAGATATAGTGTTGCTGTTGTCTGAACACTGCTTTGATGCCGGCCTCCACTCTATTCTATGCTGTGCAAGTCTCTCCATCTCGGAGTAAGCGCTGGAACCTGTGTCCATTTGGACATGCTTACTATGGGCAAGCCTTGCCCGCCCGGTTGGCAGTGCTTAGACCCAGGGCTTTCTGGGCGGGAAGGAGCGCCTGGTCCCCGGCAGGAATCCGCCCGGCGGATTTGTGTCGAGGTCCGGTGAATTGGCCGGCCTGTGGATGGTTTTATGCGGTTTTCCATCTGCCTTGGCGAATGCGGGCTGGTTCCCCTTATTTCGCCTCAGTTACACTATGTCGGTGATTGTTGGGCAAACAAGTTCTCCACGTACGCTACACCACCATTACTTTATCACGCAAACATAGGGGTTACACTCGTCTGGTGTAGGTCCGGTGAATTGGCCGGTCTGTGGATGGTTTTATGCGGTTTTCCATCTGCCCTAGCGAATGCGGTCTGGTTCCCCTTATTTCGCCTCAGTTACACTATGTCGGCGATTGCTGGGCAAACAAGTTCTCCACGTACGCTACACCACCATTACTTTATCACGAAAACATGGGGGTTACACTCGTCTGGTGTAGGTCCGGTGAATTGGCCGGTCTGTGGATGGATTTATGCGGTTTTCCATCTGCCTTGGCGAATGCGGGCTGGTTCCCTCTATTTCGCCTCAGTTACACTATGTCGGCGATTGCTGGGCAAACAAGTTCTCCACGTACGCTACACCACCATTACTTTATCACGCAAACATAGGGGTTACACTCGTCTGGTGTAGGTCCGGTGAATTGGCCGGTCTGTGGATGGTTTTATGCGGTTTTCCATTTGCCTTGGCGAATGCGGGCTGGTTCCCCTTATTTCGCCTCAGTTACACTATGTCGGCGATTGCTGGGCAAACAAGTTCTCCACGTACGCTACACCACCATTACTTTATCACGCAAACATAAGGGTTACACTCGTCTGGTGTGAGACGTTCCCTGGGGAGTCCAACTGGGGCCCAACCGCACAATAACTCTGGGTTCGGTGTGGGGCGGTGGAGGGGTGAAGTGGACTGCGGTAGTTGTCTTGGGGTTGTGGACCACTGCGGTTGCGGTGGGGACGGAGCCTCTCCGTCATTTGTAGGTACCCGATTAACATACAACATACAACTTTGCTTCTCAAATAGCAAAATTCATCTACCATTTCAAGTGTCTCATTTCCTAATCTACATCCGTCTGCATCGTCTGATTTAATTGCATTACATTCCATTTTCTTTGTTTTACTTTCATAGATATTCACCTTATAACCTTTTTTCAAGGTGCTATTCATTCCGTTAAACGGATCTTCGTAGCCCTTTGCCCTCTGTGACAGAACTGTCGCGCCTTCAGCTAACGTTAAAGCTTTGATATTTTTGCTTGAACTACGTTTCATTTCCAAATTTATCCTTGGTATCTTTCACTGTTTGGTTGATGTACACATTTAATAACACATGAGATAGGTGACAAACCTGTCTCATTTTAATCTCAACCACTATTTCCCCTTCATGTTCTTCGCCTGTTCTGATTGCAGTGCGGCTTCTGTACAAAGCATACAGAAAAGTGTATTTCGGAAACTGTATTTCAGTCAACATTGTCAGAAACTTTGTCTAGATTTTAAATAATATCGTAGATTTGCCGTTCTTTAACTCACCTTCTGTAATTAGTTGTATGGTCAGTATTACGTCACATGTTCCATTACATATCAAGGAACCCAAACTGATCTTCATTAAGGTCGGCCTTCATTTGGTTTTCCATTGCTCTGTAAAAACGTCATGCCAGTATCTTGCAACCACGATTTATTGAACACATAGTTAAATAATATTCAAACCCGTCAGTGCCTGCTTCATTTGAAATTGAAATTGTTATATTACATCTCAATCGCTCATTGTTATCATTTCGGCTGGCCCACTATAGCTTTCTCCTTTTTCACTCAGTTGTCTCCGAATGCTGCCTTGGAAACTCTCAACAATCAGTTGGTCTTTTCAGTTTACATTTCGATAATTACATACTTTCCTTAATTTCTCCGGTTGTAATCCACAGTTCATTATCCATAAATTGTGGTCAGAGTCCACATGTGTCCGAAGAAACGTTTTTAAATTTATAATTTTTTTCTAAATTTCTGTATTAATCCATCTAACACCTCCCGATGTCTAAAGCTCTCTTCCGTGTATACATCCTTCTATCATGGTTCTCAAAGTACTTGCGATGCTCTGTGAATCACATACGCAGCTTTATTACATCATTCGAAAACAAAGTGTTTCCAGTGGCAATCTATATAGATTTGCGTCTCCCTTAATTATCTGAATCATTTATTGTACCTCACTATACATTATTTCACCCTCTTCAGTATCTGTGAAGCCTAATAGACTTATAAATTATGTTGGTGGGAATATAAATTCATATTGGTGTGTTGGCTGCATTTGTATCTTGACGAACATAACACGTTCACTATGCTGTTCACAGTAGCCCGTATTCTTACTTCTTATTTTTCATTACACCAACTCCTGCGTCAGCCCATAGTGGCCGTGCGGTTCTAGGCGCTTCAGTCTGGACCCGCGCAATCGCTATGGTTGCAGGTTCGAATCCTCGTGCATGGATGTGTGTGATGTCCTTAGGTTAGTTAGGTTTAAGTAGTTCTAAGTTCTAGGGGACTGATGACGTCCGATGTTAAGTCCCAAAGTGCCAAGAGCAATTTTGAACCAACTCCTGCACAAACCTTGTTTGATTTTGTGTACTCACCTGAGCAGTAGTCCCGTTCTTCCTGTCACCACACTTCAATAATTTCCACTATATCTAACTACAAAGTTGGCATTTCCCATTTTACATTCTGTAGCATAGCTATCAGATTAAGGTATCTACCATTCCACACTCCGATTCGCAGAACGACAGGTTCGTTTTTTCCTGATTGCAAGACCCTCCAATAGTCCGGACCTACCAAATCCAATGGGGGACTACTTCAGCCCAAGAATACTTTACTCAACAGGATTTCATCATCATTAAGCCATGCAGTAGAGCTGCTTGTCGTCAGGAAACACAATGCCTATAGTTTTTCCTTCCAGCAGTTCCAGAGCCTTCCAGATTGTTGCTCCAGAAACTGCCACCTTACTGATACCCTTCCGAAATGATCGCATCTACCGTACAACTATCTTACCATGGAGGTATGCAAGGCGCCCCACCGCTCCAAAGTCATGCTTCGAGGATATGGCTCCAAAGACTGGCTTTTACATTTTCTGCATACGTGTTCTGTGTGTGTGTGTATGTGTGTGTCTTTGAGGGCGACTCCTCATGGTGCGTCAAGCATTTAAGATCTTCGCTTCTGCCGGCACCACACTGTTGCTCGTCCAGCTATGGAACGGCTTTTCTCTAGTCCTCCACGAGCAACAAAGCCGTCAGGGATCCTCGTGAAGTGTGTACCAAAGTCACTTGGCGTGGGGCCAGCACACACTAACATATAGGTTTTTCATAGACGTTCACAGTGATCAATGCGGAGGTGCAGGTTAAGTTTAGATTTAGTGCGGTATAGGAAAGGTTGCGCCCCTGCATATGTTTTTAATGTGATATTTTACATTTTAAAAGATCATCACTACTATATAGTTGTGTTCACGAATGTGTCAAAAAGGGGGAGTCCGGTGGGTATTGCTGTTTTCCCTGATTGTGTCCTTAAGAATCGGCTACCTCAAGGCTTCACTGTCTTCGATGCAGAATTATACACGATCATAAGGGCACTGGAGCAGATAAGACGTGTTGTGCCTGCTAAATTCCTCATCTGTTCCAACTCCCTGAGTGCCCCTAACCGCCTACAACACTTGGATTCAGCACATTAAGCAGTCCAGGATGTCAAGGACGCTCTTCTCCACATACAAATGTTGAGAGGAGGTTTCTTTCTGCTGGGTGTCGGGGTATACTGATATGAAGGGAAACGAAATGGCGGATGTGATAGCCAAGGATCCGTGTTTCCACACTCAGATAGTTCAGTGTGCCATTCCCCTGCATGCTATCATCTCATAGTTGAAGCAAAGAGTCATGCGTAAATACGAAGAAGAGGGGCTGGGAGGGACAATCAACAAACTGCGCAACCTCCTTCTAGCCAGGCAGACATGAAGAGGTCCTTCCTACTCGTCTGCGCAGAGACCACAGCCCTATGACGTGTGGCCGCTTGCTCCAGCGAGAGGACCCTCCAACATGTGGTGCTTGTGGCGTACAGATGACGGTGCATCACATTTTAGTAGACAAGAGGGTAGAAACGCATTAGCAGATGGATTTACCATCTATTTCAACTGACTGTAAAGTTTCATGAACTGTCCGAACTGGTTTCCAAAAACGTTAGGGAAAAATTTTTAACGTTTCATCAGGGTGGCTGGCTCTTCTATTATTTTGCAAACGATCAGCCCTGTGCAACTATATTAGTTTTCCCTTTTGCTTACCTGCGTTTTAATTTCCAGTTTTGAGACATCTCCTCACTTTTACTTTATCTTAATAGATGAAAGCTCGTTCTAATTTCGGGATGAACGTGACAGAGGTTGGGAGAGGGGGTGTATTTGCGTAGGACTTACTCTTCGTAGTATTATGACATTCATCCCTATTAATATTTGCATAGCCTCGCTGCTGAGCGCTCGCAAACCACACACACACACACGACTTGTAAAAAGATTTAATGTTTTTGTTTTTTTTTCCTTCTTGGGAGGCGGCCGGGGTTTAGTGGAGGATGACAGGTTTTATGCCGTCCGGTCTTCTGTTTCTACTTCTTCATATCAGTTTAGTACAGACAGCCAACGTCCTCAGTTATCTGACTGCTGCTTCTAGCAGCTGAGTTTCTCTCACGGTATCCAATATACTCTTGTAAGCATGAACCTCGGTTAGTGGAAAACGTCTGAGAAATCGATCGCACTAGATCAGTATTTGTTGCATCTAACTACGTACTACAGTGATGAGACAGATGGGAAAAGTCGGTGACTCATTATGTGTTTCCTTCCCCTGTTAGTGTTATTTAATATTCACAGACTAAGTCGGCGATTAGAGAATATAAGCAAGTTTCTGTACGAAAAAGAGACCTTGCATTTTCTAAATATGTTCTCGTGAGACATTAGAGGTGTTTCTTCATGTACCGTTTCAGGTTCTGCAGCATTTCGTTTCACTCCTCCAGGAATCAGACGAGACTGTGACCTTCCTGATGGCCTTACGCTTATGTGATCGATGACCACAGAGACAACTGAACGTTATTACCGTAAAATTTCATAAATGCTCACAATTAACAACATTTTGGTTGCTGTTGGTGGTTTGTCTACTATTTCTGACGAATGTACAGAACCATTTCATTATACCATCTTAAGTAAAAGCGCCGTGGATACATTTGATTTTCTCAATACTTTAATGAAGACACTGTCAAGCATCTAGTGTTTTTGTTTGAAGACATAAAGGACTGTCTCAATAAGTAAGGTAATTTAGGCTCTTACGAATGTATCAATACACTGCCAACTATATTCCATACCTGGACAGAAGAGACGATCAGCGCTTTCGAACTTTACCGGTAGATGTACGTATCTATGCTACTGCGTTTCGAAATACAGTCTCAGGATGGAGGTGTTGGTGGACACATGCCAGCATACTGAAGTACGAAATGTAGCAAGGTTTCCTCGTTTAGAGAAAGAGCTGCAAGTTTTAGTTAACTATTGCAAGCTTACGGAGCCAGTGTAATGTCACGAACATTCTCCACACACTCCCGTTCTCGCACTATGCGATTTTCATGTACTTGGTCCGTTAAACACGCTGTGACGTCGCATCGCTTTAATTTGCCACCTAAATAATTATACTCACGTTCACTTGCCATTTTGTGTCCTCGCCAACAGCCATAACTGTAATTACGTACGTCGCCAGCCTCACTATAAAAGTTTCACACGATGAGACGATACCCCTCTGACAGTCTCGATGACCTAGCATCAGTTCGTATGATTCAGGAATATCATAGCCGGACTATTAACACCAATAACTAAGATTAGACAGAAATAAAGCCAATGAGGTAGTCGACAAGAAATATAGACGTCTAAAAATATGAGACTGGCAGAAGTGAAAAATGATTAAGCAGGAATGGTTAGAAGACACATGCCTGGATGTATAAACGCAACTGGGAGAAATATTGATGCCGCCTACAGAAACGTTAAAGAAATCTCAGAGGAAAGAGAATCTGCTGTCTATCAAGAGCTCAGATGGCAATTCAGCACTAAGCAAAGAACGTAAATCTGAAACGTGAAAGGAATATGTAGTGGTGTCTATATACAACAAACGGACTGGAAGACAGTCTTATAAGAAAAGAAGAAGTAGTTCAAGATATGATGGAGGATGTGATAACCACGCTAAAAGACTTAAGTCGAGAGGAGGCCACTGGACTATTACTGAGATTCATGGGAGTGTTAGTTATGGCGAAAATCTTTAACCTAGTGTGCAGGATATATGATACTGGCAAAGTACCCTCACCTCAAACTTCAATTGATGACAGGTGGGAATACTACCGAACCATCAGTTTAACAAGTCATGGTTGAAAATTACTGACACAAATTATTTATGGAAGAATGGAAGAATCTAGTAAAAGCCAACCTCAGGAAAGATTAGTTTGGGTTTTGCAAAAGTGAAGAACATGAGAGGCATTACTGGGCTGACGACCTATCCAAGACGAAAGGCTGAAGAAAGGAAAACCTACGTTTATAAAGGTGTAAATTCTGAGAAAGCTTTTGACAATGGTGACTGGATTTCATTCTTTGAAACTGTGAAGAGAGTAGAGGATAAAGCACAGAGAGAGAAAGATTACTCACAACTTCTATAGTAACCAGACTGCTGTTATAAGAGTCTAAGGATATAAAAAAAGAAGTCGTGGTTGAGAAGGAAGTGAGACAGGGTTGTAGCCTATCCCCAACATCATTTAATCAGTACATTGAGCAAGCTGTATAGGGTATTAGGTAGAAATTTGAAAGAGGAATTAGGCACCAAAGACTTGAAGAGCAATTGAAGGGTGTTGATAGTGTCCTCAAAATAAGTTATGGTATAAATATTAACGGACGTACAACAAGGATAATAGTAAGTTGTCGTATTAAATGAAGTTACGCTGTATTAATAACGTTCGGAAATCAGACCGTAATAGTAATAGATGATTTTTACTTTTGGCAGCGAAATAACTGATGACGGCCGAAGCAGAGGATATGTAACACAGGCTGGCAATATCAAGAAAATCATTACTGGAAAAGAAGATTTTTTAACATCTGATATCAAATTAAGTGTTGGAATCATTTTATGAAGACATTTTCTGCAGCGTAGCCTTGTATTCAAGTGAAATGCGAACAATAAGATTTCAGATAAGCAAAGAATAAAAAGTTTTGAAATGTGGTGTTTGAGAAGAATGTCGAAGAAGAGAAGGGTAGCTCGATTAAGAAATACGGAGTTATTGCATCGAACTGGACAAAAAAGAAACTTATGTCACAACTTAACCAAAAGAAGGGATCGGTTTATAGGACACTTTCTGAGGCATCAGGCACTTCTCAATCTGGTAATGGAGGGAAGTGTGTGTGTGGGGGGGGGGGGGAGGGGGGGCAAAACTTGTCGACAGAATGCAAGAGATAATACACTAAGCAGTTTCAAATGGATGTAAGTTGCAGTAGATGTGCAGAGAAAAAGATGTTGGCACAGCATAGACTAGCATGGAGAGCTTCATCAAAGCAGTCTTCGGGTGAATATCAGAACAATATCAATAGTATAAGACAAACACCTCTTCCGTTCACTTATTTCTATCAAACATCAGAAAAAGAAACGACAGTACAAAGTTTCTGAAGACACGTAATAAGGAAAATACTATCAAAAAGGACACACCAGGTTACATTAAACGTGAGGGATTTTTATTCAACTCCTTTGCTTACTGTCTCCATACTTTTACACACTTCGGATTTTACAAGGAATCCTTCCAGTGCGAGTCGCAAGTTCAGTCATTTGAATGTATTGTGTTAACAACCATGACACGATAAATATTAGCTGCTAATGACTCACCATATGCATCAGGAGGACGACAGAAAGTTAATGTCCAGGAGACGCAAAATTCAACTTTCTATGAGATGAATGTGTTACACTTAAAAAAATTGACATCGCCGACATTAAAAAACTTTTCAAAATAAACCATTACTATGCACCATGAACACCGAATGAAAAATGACGCGCCACGAAGATCACAAAGGTTCACGTCATCAAGATCGAAGGTGAACGCTTTGGGATTTATAAACTATGCACCACGTTCAGCCAGATATCCACTCTTATAGACTGCGTGTAGAATGACAGTGGTGTAACAAGGTAATGGGAACTGATGGAACCTGATAGCATGCACCCAAATGCGAACCAATCTGTCTTGGACCTTATCATGAAACTGACCTTCCTTTAAGAGGTAGCTGCAGATAGAGCGATTATTTGTGTCATAGGCACCGAAAAAACAAACATCCAGAGGCTGAAACTGTCCATCGGATCCAGATGGTATGAACTGCAATATCCCGCACTTTTCAGGAGTATTATTTTTATACGCAGACCGGGAATTAAGCGGAAGCAACTTATTTTGACCAGCTATTGGCCAAATGCAGTCTTCATATCATAGTCGTAGCTCTCTTGTGCTCATTTTCTCATTCTTGCTTGCTGTGCCGTAAATATTCCATTGCCCCTGCAAGATCACCCAGACGAGAAAGAATCGTAGGAAGCAGAGCACCTCCAAGTTCTCGCAGCATAATAAGTAACTGTCTAGCCACTTTACCACCCAGATTAACAGTCGGAATAATTATATACGAGTGCTTTAAAGCACTGATGTTATTTGACCTTGATACAGCTCTCTTGGTACCTCTAATTTTCGTGGTTCCTTTCTTATGCGTTTCCTCTTCAACTCCCGATTGGTTGGAGCTGAAAACTGTTTCCTTCATGAACGATGGGATAAGTTTGTTTATCTTATCTACAAATTTTTTGGCCGATTCCGTAGTTTTTCGTGCATTGTGAAATTGACGCATGGTTTGGAATTTCGTTATCTCATGTCTTCCAGCTCTGCAGCCCTGTTTTAAGTTATGCAACCATCCATCGCTTCACTTGAAATCATTGTAATCTATGTCGCGTGGAACTAGACGTACATTACGTAGTAGGTCACTATAATGCACATCCTGTAAATTGGCCAGTCACTGTGGCCGAGCTGTTCTAGTCGCTTCAGTCCAGAGCCGCGCAGCTGTTACAGTCGCAGGTTCGAATCCTGCCTTGGGCATGGATGTGTGTGATGTCCTTAGGTTAGTTAGGTTTAAGTAGTTCTAAGTCTAGGAGACTGATGACCTCATATGTTAAGTCCCATAGTGCTTAGAGCCATTTGAACCAGTAAATTAGATCAAGCATCCTTGAAACATGCAAACATCTGTCTTTGTAACAAGGTCACCTTGTCCTCCGTTGAAAATATCCGTAGCTTTTCTCATGCACTACAGGATTATATTCCTGCGGATTTATTGCAAATAAGTCCTTTTTTTATGAGGCATGTTACGATAGCACGGTCCGATCGGTGGCGAAATGGAAAACACAATGAAAATCCGATAAAGCTTTGAATAGGTGTGTTGGACAATGTCTGTAGTATGCCCATTGATTGTGTCACATTTGTCTTTCCAGTTCTGAGCGCTCAGTGAACTGTGTCTCCCGCCAAGTATGAGTGCCTGTGAGAGATCTCGCCTGGTTTGATGCAGCCAACACAACACAACTGTCATATATTTCCTCCTTCATGACAGTTCTGGGCTGCCCTCTGCAGGGGCAATGAGGCTGCCCCTGCAGCGTTTTCGATGGGAAGTGTTTGATTGTCCTCCATAAATCCCGGACTTTGCTCCCTCTGTGTTTCATCTCTGCTTACATGAACCGCTTGCTATACAACGAACTGGAGATCAGCGTAGAGAATTGGTGGAAAGTGCAGGCGGCTGCCTTGTATGACGAGGATACTGTAAAGTTGGTACAACGCTACGAGGAAAGTCTCAGACCGAGCTGCGACTATGTGGAGACGTTGCTGGAAGCTATAGCAAACTGTTGCATATAAATCACTTTGGATTTTCACTACGGTTTCCATTTCATAACCCATCGGACATTAATTTCGGAATACGCTCCGTAATATGCTGAGGGTGATATTCCGCGTACGTAATTATATTTAGTACTCGCTCCTTGGACAACTATTCTCCTTTACTACGTTACACTGGACACGAAATTTGTTGCTTCCTGTCCGACAAGGATGATGAACTACAGGGCTCGACACCTGTTTCGATTCCTATTTCATTTGTTAATCAAGTATCGTCATCAGTGTATTCCACATGTACAGTCGTGCTCAAAAGTATCCGAACGACCTACATTGCATTTCGCCTGATTCGAATGCAACCCACATAGCGCAGCTGTCTAGCAGATCCTCTAATCGCCCCTTGCTACAGTCGTTTGACTATTGAAAATGGTTCCAACAAGTCATCACTAGAAAACACTGATCTGTATCGCAATAACTCAAGATGTAAAGTAATACCACGATACTAGAAATATCAAGGAACACCTTATCACAGATAAGACTGTCCTTAAGGCTTGTAAGCTCACATTTATTGCAATAACTGACATACCTGAAATGTTACCATTCTCATTATTACGTCAGATAGGTAATGCACGTAGTAAGTTCGTCGTATTCATAATTTACTCTTCAAAGTAACATACCATACTTATTATTTAACACAAAATGAAATTAAAAATTTAAGTTATTTACGAGCAGGTAGTTGAGAATATGTATGAACTTCAAATGACACGACGAACCGTCTCGTTCTGCATATGGATTCAAACCCAGGTCATGCGGACTAATCAAAGACCTCGGGACTGACGCAAACTAACAGTCATTCCTGATTAGACATACAGAGTGTGATATACCTCGATTTTAGACAGTATCAGTTAGCAAATATCAACTTTAAATTACATAACGTAAACACTTTTAACGGACGCGAATTTCTACCCAGCGTCTATTGTCCTTGTTAACGAACTACGAGAGATGTTAAATATTACTTCTTCACAAGTAACTTACTTAAAATGCCGTGAGGTAAAGCTTTGTGTTGGACAGGGATTCGAATCCAGAACCTAATTTCATTGTCGTCGAAGCACAATCAACTGTGACATATCGGATATTCTCGGCAGTAGCTAGATGTTTTAATTGAAATGACGAGACGAAACATTATTTTTTTCTTTCCCAGGACTCCAACCTGGCACCTATCCTTGTTATATTCTAGAGAAAACGAACGTTAAAAATAGGTTTTTTACACCAGTAACGACATGTGAGCATGTTTGAACTAGAAATAATATGACGAAGAGTTCATTGCTGACTGGGAATCGAACCCCACACATATCGTTGTTGACTGCACACAAAGAGACGTCAGCTACCGAATTGTTCTCCACCAGCAGCTAGGAATAACGTCCTTGATTTACAATGATTTCGCGAACATTTTTGTGTCTCACTGGGACTCATAAACGTCAGATATCGTTAGTGTTGACAACGAATGAAAAAACATTAAAAATCAAAATTCTTGCCCACCAGCAGATAGGTGTTCTCATGCTAGATCTTATAATATATAATGAAAGCTTTACTGCCGGGCCAGGATTCGAACCCATTCACGTGCAATATGTGGAGATGTTGAGGAATCTGCAGTTTTGAACAAACAACAAATTGCAGTCGAGCTGTATTGTCACGAAGGGATCAAATTCTGCGTTAAGAGCGGTCTGAGTTGCATTCTCAGTTCAGAACCAATTTTATCGACATACAGAAGCTCAAATAAAAGATGGAATAAGTGTCCTGTGACCCTACATAGCGTTTGTTTCGTCACTAGAAATAAATAACTGGTATAAGAAAGGTTACTGTTGATAGAGTTTCTACGTGTCGCGACTCCTGACTTCATTCTGGTTCAACCTAACATCTACTTGGTAGAGAAGGAATATCATGATTAACATGAATGTCAGACCACAATGCCATTATACCTTCTTCACTTGGCGTAGCCACAAGAGAACAGAATCTGTCTCTCTTATCAAAAATCATCAACAGAAGTTGAATCGAACACAGACCATAATTATATGAATCCAAGAGACCACCAAATTCTGCTCTATATCACTCATTTTTCTATCATAACAATTTTGCGCCACACTGGATGAGCATTCTGACACACAGGCTCCCTGTAGTGGTTTGCAGCATGTTCACTACATTCATTTACTTTGTTGACCAAATCGCCATGAACTAGTTGCCTCGGGTACCCAGTGCATACATTCGACTCTATTTTGTAATCACCGAAATAAAATCACGTAACTGCCACGTACACGGAACTGCCAACAGTGCAGGATGCAGAAATTTAAATAGGAAGTGTTCCTTTCGACTTGAGCTACTTTATTGCGCTGCCTGTTTGTTAAAAACGTCGTGCAGTTCAAAAGAAAAGCTGTAACTGTCTGTCTCTCAGAAGTCTAGATCCGGCCATATGCATTATCTCACACTACTGTGCAATGCGAAAGTTCTGGAGGAATTGTTCTTGAGTTCCGGAGGTGTTGTAGCTATGTGTCAGCTAGTAGCGTAATGGTAAGCGTCGCGCACGGTTGATAAGTCGTCGCGAGTTTGGGTACATTCACTGCCACATTTTTTAAAACGCCATACTGCTGTCTGCTGAAGTTATCGATCTAATGGAACTTTGAACATAATTCCCTTCACTTCTCATCCCAAAATACTCGCATGAGGAAAAAGGTCTATCTTCTGTGACATTTTGTTCTTTTCTGGTTTAATAGATGGCCAGGCTGCAGATGCATCTCGAAGTATTTGTATTATGTATGGGGAGAGCGCATCGTGCCAAAATACGTCAGAAAAGTATTTTCTGCATTAGCTGTCGTGTGGCAGTCGCATTTTATTTTTCATCAAACCTTGTTTGACAGCTTTAACTCAGAACAAGTTTTCTACATGCATGATGCATGTAATCAATAAACTGCATGTGCATTGTCAGACTGTTATAGATAACATCAGAGAAATCACATATATCAGTGATGATTAATTTCTCTATCATGTTAACTAATGTTTCAACAACACTAAAAGAAACCGTACGAAAATTGTGCACTGTATTATAAGAAATAAAATAAAACTGCCTACGATAACCTTACGACGAAACTCTGTTTCAATAAAATTGAGTATCTGTACACAAGCGTGCCTCTATCGGCTCGAATTAGTAAAATACTACTCACTTTGATTTCGATTGGGTCTGTGTTTGATTGGTATGCTGTGTCATACTCAACAGGTATGCAAATGTGGCAATTCATAAATAAAGTTATGTATTCCTAGAAACCCAAAATTTGCTTGTCAGCCGCGGAAAGAGGCGTTACCTGTTGTGCAGCATTGTAAGTTTTTCACCGTTGCACTATGAGCCGAAAGCATTTTCTTGTGATTTCCTTATCGATGTGTGATCTGACTGCTTGTAGCTCTTTCACAGAAGGGATAAAAACTTTACACTCAGGAAGACTGGAACCGGAAACTATAACGCACGCTTTCTCACAGGTTAGGACCTTTGGACGGAGCTAGGGAAGAAGCATGCGTCTAGGATTCCTCTTACGAGACCATTAATGACTAGAACTCGTAAACCGCTAATTAAAGGACGAGATTAGATGCAATTTTCACGTGCAACGACTTTCCTGGGCTGAAAACCGTAAATTTACCATCTTTTGTTACAGCTCAAGCGTTAATAGTAACTCAGGCAAAATCAAGTAAACTTTGAGGCGTAAGCCGGCCGGAGTGGCCGAGCGGTTAAAGGCGCTACTGTCTGGGACCGCACGACCGCTACGGTCGCAGGTTCGAATCCTGCCTCGGGCATGGATGTGTGTGATGTCCTTAGGTTAGTTAGGTTTAAGTAGTTCTAAGTTCTAGGAGACTTATGACCAAAGCAGTTGAGTCCCTTAGCGCTCAGAGCCATTTGAACCTTTGAGGCTTAATTCCGAGCACACCAGGAAGTAACTCGTCGATCACAGAGTTGCCAAATATACCTTGCCTTGTTGTCAAATCTCAGTTACATTACCAGCAGGAAGAAGAATAACCGATTTGATCCTACTATGGGCTAGGAAGTGACCATTGCTGACGTGTCAAAACCGCGGCTGCTACGGCCTGGAATATGTAATCCGTCTGATTCACATTCCTGTAACTGGGTTTAGGGACTGGAGCGTAGTTACTAGTAATACTCAGAACTGACCGCAAGCTAAGCTTCATAAATCAGTAACTCTCAAAGTTGTTTTTATACATCTTTCGTAATTTTACTCAAAACTAAGAAGAACATTGATGAACGTTTTCGTGCCTCGCCGATAAACAAATAAAAATAAAAAAAAGACTGTGTGTGAGAGTGTGTGTGTGTGTGTGTGTGTGTGTGTGTGAGAGAGAGAGAGAGAGAGAGAGAGAGAGAAAGAGAGAGAGAGAGACAGAGAGAGAGAGAGAGAGAGAGAAGAGAGAGAGAGAGGGAGAGTTAGGGAGACAGATAAAAATAAAAAAAGAATGAGAGAGAGGGTAAAAAATTGTTGCTAAGAACCTGAATCATGATATGTAAAGAAATCTTTCATTAAAATGACACGTTCTACATCATTACGAAATGTCGTATTCCTTATCTGTGGAACAAGTATTAATTTAATCTAATCTAATCATATCATATTGCTGACTAGTCATGAAGAGGCACGAATTACAGAAATTTTCGCCAATGTCAGTAACCAAATCTAAACTTGAAAATAAGAGACGACAGTTTTTGTAATAAACCGGGACTACTGTAAAGGCCCTTTCGTCCCTGTTACTAACCATGAAAGATGTGTGATATACCTCCATTCAGAAGGAACAAAGTGTTCATGCATTTAAAGGTGAAGCGCATGATGTGACATTCTGTGACGGAGATACGAACCCAACAAGCCATCGGCTTGTTAACTAAGTAAAATCAAATGTTACGTATTGGCTTTTCTTACCAGCTGCTAGATGTTTGAATCTAAAATAAGGACACAAATTTTTGTGCCTGAGCGACAATCGAACCGCACACCTACGTTCTTCTTTATCATCCACGAACATAGCTTAAGTAACACTTGCTTACTCACCAACACTAAGATGTGTGTGTGTTTGACCATAAATAACGACACCTATTGTGATTGTTGGCAACACGTGAAAAGACATTAAAATGCACGTAAATTATCACTAGCAGACTGGTATGCACGTGATAGGGCTTGAAATGAAATTATGAATATTTTGGAGGAGACTTAGAGAAGATTACAGTCTTGGGAAAAGGAATGAAATGTTTGAACTATACTGTCCCGAGAGATTCAGATCCTCGAATCACAGTGCAGCATCAAATTTTTCAACGTCTCTAGTTCAATCATGTACAAGACAAATAAGAGCCCTGTTCATTTAAATGGCTATCGTTTCAGCAAATAAAGAAAAATTTTCTAATGTATGTGAGTTTACTGTTTACCATGACTTCCTCCTATGTCATTTCCCAACGTACACCGGCTCTGCCCAATTGATAATGAAGGAACGTATTTTTTTATGCGGATTCTGGATTATAACGTCTTTCTCTTGAGGTTACCAGAGGTAAAGTAAATCTGTTTGTGCCTCTTAAAAGTAAATGCCTGACCACGCATTGCACCTCTGATAGTTCGTTCCACCAGACCATTGTGGACACATTTCCCAGCCCCAGGAGTGTGCTGTAACGGATGACGTGCTTAGCTTACAAAATTAGTCACTGTGGAAAAAATGCGAGTCTATTAAATGGTTAAGGAGAAGCAATCTTCTGATCTGGAGATTGTGCTATTCTCATGTCAGCAGGATGTAAATACTCTTCTAGGCATCATAGCCTCGATGTGAAGCCATTTTGAAATATTCTCTAATTCAGCAAATTTTTTTAGTTCGAGGTAATCCACTGTGAAGTGCGAAGTTACCGGATAATTCGATTATTACCGTCATTATTACTATCATTTTCTTCATACCGTTGCTGCAACACATGTGCTTGAAGATCATTTAATGCCTTTTGGTCATTATAGAAGCAGTTGCCCAAGAAGAGGTTCTTTCCCTTTCTACGGAGTCCTTTTCACGATAATATCAAACATCAGCAATTACTCTCAGATTACATTAGAACTAAAGTAATTGATGAATACGTTACTTGATAACAAAAACGCGCTGCCTTTCTTAATTTACTTCTGCCTAGAAATGGCTGTTGAATACTGCCAAACCAAAAGCCAAGGGATCTTACTGCCTTCCGTTATACGTCGCTGTCAGTTCTTCCACATGATTTAGCCGACATGACCTGTTTCAAGTTGTTGGCAGAGAATGTTTTAGAAAATCAATTGTTTTCCTTTGCAATAAAGAGAAAGATTTTCATTGTAAGCTATCCAAGTTCAAAATTTTCGCATTATTCGTTCAAATTTAATATTCACTTCTATATTGTAGGAAAGTATTTCACAGTTTGCAAAACCCGCATCCGACTCATTGACCTTATACTTAGTCGCTGACCATAAATTCTAGCTCAGAGTGACACCAGTTTAAGTAACCTAATGTAGCGAAGACTGTTTGCCAGTGCTCTTTTTCACCGGAAAATATGCAATTCACTCATTGGGCTCCAATAGTACACTGTAACAATAATTTCTGTGTGTATGCAATCCATGCGCATTGTGGAATTTAGTGGTGCTCTCTCTTCCACTTCTGTATACAATATGCCTGACCTAAACGGGCCCTTCATCATTACTGACCCTAGGCAGCGCAACATCATACTGCCAACAGTAATGTGCTTATACTGACAGCCTCACTGTTCGTTTTAGCTGATTTTGAAATCATTTAAAGAAAACAGCATGACCTTCCAGTGGGAGACATTTCGTCCCCCTTTTCCTTGTGTGAAGTTTGTCAGTAAGCTTTTTTTCCTTCCAACGAGCGAAATGCGGCAGATTACAGCCAGTAAACGATTCACAAAACCACGATTTAGTGCCGTTAAGACATTGTCGTAGCTGAAGGAATTTAGTTTCTTCTTAAATCGTCTTATGCAGCAACGTTGACAGATATCTCAAATAGGAAAATCTCTATATCCACGTACGAAGATTGTGAGACGAACGTCCCACAGTTTGTGGCAGGTTGATCTTTTCGTCTGATAGCACTGCGTAAGTATTTTGTCTAAGAGGTATCACAAGCAGTGTTCCTGTAGCTGTGGGAATCATTGGTTGAAAACGAGTTTAACACCAATGGGTACAGTACTGCTAAATATTCAAAATGATTATCAACCTAAGTCTGAGTTCATCCACAAACTGAGGCGTATTTATAATACTGTAGCTAGACTGTGTATCCTTGTCTTCTTTGAGTGGGCATTGGAAGACATTTACATGCACGTATACAATACTATGAATACTTCGAACGCTGTAGCTAACGTTGCTCTCAAAAGTAATTTTAGTAGATGGGAGGATACAAAGAAACAATCAGACTCATGGGTGTGAATCGACTTCATCATTAGAAGACTAAACAAGAGGGAAACATTACGAAAGCAATGAATACGCTGATTAGTATACATTATTTGTATAGATCGTAAGATGAAACATCGCAGATCTGCACTTTCCTTCCTGTCTTAATGGGCATGATTTTTAGTTTCTTCTCTTCTGAATTTTCAAATGAATTGATTATTACATGTCACAGAACAATTAGTTAACTGTGTGTCTTACAGCTTCCATTCACACCAACATTTTTCTACATTCTCGTTCAATTAGTGGAGATCTACCTGTATGATCACACGACTGCACATGGCTGCAATCGATTTCGAGGTGCATAGTGTTTGTTATCTTAATTTTTGTGACAGGTGGGCAAAGTTTATTTCCAAAAACTTTTTACTGTACTGAAATAATGTTTTCTCATAAAGTAACAAGGTAAGTGTTTTATTTGTATATATTTTGTGGGAAACTGTAATCGTTATGGAAGATTATACACCTGAATGTTTGACACATCAGGTAAGAGAAAACTCTGCATATTAACCAATCCACAAGCATCCTCTCCGTATCCTGCTATGACATGAGCATGGGATTCTCCTCACATACCGCTACAGAGCTGTTCCTAGCACAGTGAGAATTGGCAACACCGTCACAAACATTTGGCAACACTGTGACAGTGCAATCACTTCCACGTATGGCACTGAATTGATTCGCTTGATATTCTCTTTCCATTTGAATGACTCGTGCTATATAATCCTCATGGAAACTAAGACACTGAGACCGAAAATCCAATTTTTTGGCTAAAGAAATGCTTTTCTCCACATAAGTGACAACATTTATTATCTTTCACGATGTGTTATGAGCGACCAATATCATGATGAGAGCGGAGTGCTGCCAGCAGTGTGTCTGTAGCCCTGTGGTACAGCCCGTGTCTCGTGTCTCAACGGCTCAATGAATCGTCAGTTCTAACCGTGGTAGGGGCCAGCCTGTGAGAGCTATTTTCTGATTTATTTTATGGAGCTACGTATTTCGAGAAAAAATTCTGTAACGAAATCGGAAGAAAAACCTTTACACTTCAAGTCCTCTTGGTAGCTCGACCCAGTAAGGTGTGTTAATGGTCATAGATCTCTGCTTTCTGACTACCAAGCTGCTTCACAATACAAGCGTCTCTGAAGAAATTCGAATCGACCGTCAACGATACGAATTTCAATATTGTTCTTCACGTAAGACTCACATGCCAGGGTGATAAGTATGAAGGGAATGAACCTCTTGATTACTGTAGGGCCTCTATGCTAAATTTCCACAGTAGCAGTTAGGAACATCCTGCAGACATATACTCACAGCGGCTCTAGCGACTTACTTTTTCTCTGGGTAGCTTCAAAAATGGGCAATTTTGTGGCCTTAAATCCAGTTGAAGATTTTAAATATCACTTCTGAACAGCGTTCACTTCTCCATTAATTAATGTATAGACCTCAAAACAAGGAATACGCCTGAGTAGTTATGTAGCAGGTTCTGAAAGGTATTGACACTATGTTTTGCATCCATTTACCATAGGGAATCAAAGAAAGGAACCAAACCCATACGCTGCATTTACTCGCTGTGCCTTGACTAACACATATGAATCCATGAAAAAAAAAAATTGAAGAATGTCCTGTGAAAGGAAAAAGAACTGGATATGACACTTTAATTATAGCGCACTGGATCACAATGAAATTAAATCTGTGCCATATTGATGTATTGCATACTAGTGTAATAAAATACTCACCAAATAAGAACGGTTTTGTGCCTCCGTTGTAATAGGGTGTGAAACACAAATCGTAGACAGATTTTATGGGTCACCACTCAACAACATTAAAGCATTTCACATCGTCGAGAGTGAGGAGTGGAGCAGACGTTGCCGGCAGAAGGCAGCGCAGTGCCTCAGCCCCCGCCGGTAGGCAGCAAACGGGTCGCAGAGAACTCAGAGGCATGCGGTGCTCAGAGGGGGATGGTTGGCCAAGAAATCTCTCACTAAAATATAGTTGAACCAAACAGTTATTACCAATGTGACGGAAAGCGAAATATTTTGTAGATTCGCTTGAAATACACTCATAGCTTCAGCACCCAGAGGAAAGGAGTGATATAAATTAAGTCGGCTTGTGCTCTCGGTTGCCAGATGTCGTATTAGCTAGTCTTGGTTTTACCTCAAGACTACAGTCGCAGTGGAAAATGATGCACTAAGACTGCACTCAAGACTTCCTCCAGGAAGTGACGCAGTCTACTGTTGTGTCTAGACAAGACAGCCTAGACACAATGAGAGGAAACCGAAAGGCACGCGCTTAAACTCACGCAGGCTGGCGTGAGGTCTGAAACAGGATACGTAATGAATGCTATAAAGAAAAGTACGTAGCTTCTGGAATACTTAACTTGAATCCACATTTGTAGAACATCGCTCTTGATGATACATTAATAGAATCTCAATATCAATTGAATACGGCGCCTTGCTAGGTCGTAGCAAATGTAGCTAAAGGCTATGCTAACTATCGTCTCGGCAAATGAGAGCGTAGTTGTCAGTGAACCGTTCCTTGCAAAGTCGGCTGTACAACTGGGCTGAGTGCTAGGATCTGTCTCTAGACCTGCCGTGTGGCGGCGCTCGGTCTGCAATTACTGACAGTGGCGACACGCGGGTCCGACGTATACTAGCGGACCGCGGCCGATTTAAAAGCTACCACCTAGCAAGTGTGGTGTCTGGCGGTGACACCACATCTACAATATAGCCAGATCGAGCATATTTCCGGACATATAATTCTGGTGGCAGCACGATAGTATTGTCCACCTTACGGACAGTTTTTTTGTTTAAGACTGTATTTAAAAAACATATTGCACGCTGAACACCCAGAAAATTAACAAAACAAAATTATTTTATGAGACCAACGTTAGCTACAGCATTCGAAGCATTCATAGTATTGTATACGTGTGTGTAAATGCCTTCTAATGCCCACACAAGGAAGACAAGGATACACAGCCTAGCTACAGTATTATAAACACGCCTCAGTTTGTGGATGAACGCAGCCTTAGGTTGATAATCATTTTGAATGTTTAGCAGTACTGTACCCATTGGTGTTAAACTCATTATAAGTAAGCCTCCTACAAAGGATTCACTACAAAAATATTCATAATTTCATTTCAAGCCCTATCAAGTGCACACCCACCTGCTAGTGAAAATTAACGTGCATTTTTAATGTCTGTTGATGTGTTGCCAACAATCGCAATAGGTGTCGTTATTTCTGGTCAAACACGCACATACCTTACTGTTGGTGAGTAGTCAACTGATACTTAAACTATATTCGTGGATGCACGGTAGGTGTGCAGTTCGATTGTCGCTTAGGCACAAAAGTTTGTATCCTTATTTTAGATTCAGACACCTAGCAGCTCGTAAGAAAAACCGATACGTAACATTTGATTTTTCTTAGTTAACAACCCGGTTACTTGTTGGGTTCGTATCTCCGTCACAGAACTTCACATCATGCACTTCATCTGTAAATGCATGCACACTTCGTTACTTCAGAATGGAGGTACATCAGACATCTTTCGTGGTTAGCTAACAGGGACGAAAGAATCTTGATATGAATCCCGGTTTGTTAAAAAAATTGTCGTCTTTTATTTTCAAGTTTAGATTTGGTTACCGGTATTGGCAAAAAATTTCGAAATTTCATGACTCTTCATGGCTAGTCATTAATATGTGATTAGATTAGATTAGATTAATTCTTGTTCCATATATCATGAATACGACATTTCGTAATGATGTGGAACGTGTCATTTTAAATGAAACATTTCTATACATACCATGATTCAATTTCTTTACAATAATTTTTACACACACTCTCTCTATCACTCTTTTTTATTTCTCTCTCTCTCTCTCCCTATCTCTCTCTCCTCTCTCTCTCTCTCTCTCTCTCTCTCTCTCTCTCTCCCTATTTTCTCCCACACCCACACCCACCCACCCTCCACACACGTACACACCCCAAAACCCACACAAACACACACACACACACACACACACACACACACACACACACACACACACACACACAGACATTATTTTTTTTTATTTGTTTATTGTGCTCGACTATCGGTGACGCACGAAAACGCCTGTGAACGAGTTTCTTAATTTCGAGTACACTTACGAAAGAAATATAAATACAACTATGAGAGTTACTGATTTATGATGCTTAGTTTGCTGGCAGTTCTGAGTATTTTTAGTAACTACGCTCCAGTCCCTAAACCTAGTTACAGAAATGCGAATCTGACGAATTACGTATTCCAGGCTGTAGGAGCTGCGACTTGGACACACCAGCTATGGTCACTTCCCAGACCGCTGTAGGATCACATCGGTTCGTCTTCTTCATACTGGTACTGTAACTGAGATTTGGCAACAAGGCAACGTATGTTTGGCAACTCGGTGATCGGCGAGTTACTTCCTTGTGTGCAAGGAATTAAGCCTCAAAGTTCTCTTGATTTTACCTTTCATTTCCTATGAAAAAACGCAGTTATTATCGCTTGAGGTGTAACAAAAGATTGTAAACTTACGGTTTTCAGCCAAGGAAAGTCGTATCTGGCGGAAATCGCAACTTATCTCGTCCTTTACATAGCGGTTTATGAGTTCTATCCTCTATTGACCTCGTAAGAGGAAGCTGAGATACATACCTTTTCGCCAGCACTGTGGTAACGTGCTGACCTATGAGGCAGCGTCTGTTGTGGTTCGCAGTTCCAGTCTCACTGAGTTAGACATTTTTATCCCTTCTGTGAAAGAGCTACAAGCAGTCAGAACAAATATCAATAAGGAAATTGCAAGAAAATACTTTCGGTTCATAGTGCAATGGTGAAAAACTTACAATGCTGCACAACAGGTAACACCTCTTTCCGCTGCTGACAAGCAAATTTTGGGTTTCTAGAAATACATAACTATACTTATGAAATGCCACATTTGCATACCTCTTGAGTATGACACAGCATACCAATTAAACACAGACCCAATCAAAATCTAAGTGAGTAGTATTTTACTAATTCCTGTCAATAGAGGCAGAAATACATAACTATACTTATGAAATGCCACATTTGCATACCTCTTGAGTATGACACAGCATACCAATTAAACACAGACCCAATCAAAATCTAAGTGAGTAGTATTTTACTAATTCCTGTCAATAGAGGCATGCTTGTGCACAGATACTGGGTTTCATTAAAACAGACTTTCGTCGTATGGTTCTCGCAGGTAGTTTTATTTCATTTCTTATAATACAGTGCACAATTTTCGTAAGGTTTGCTTTAATGTTGTTGAAACATTAGTTAACATGAGAGAGAAATTAATTATCACCGATATATGCGGATGCATCTGCTGCCTGGCTGTCTATTATACCTGAAAAGAACAAAATGTCACAGAAGTTAGCCCTTTTTCCACATGCGACTATTTTGGGGTGAAAAGTGAAGGAAATTATGTTCAAAGTTCCATTAGATTGGTAACTTCCGCAGACAGCAGAATTGCGTTTTAAAAAAAAATTGTAGTAAATGTATTCGAACTCGCGCCATTTTATATACGGTGCACGACGCTTACCATTACGCTACTAGCTGACATATAAATAAAACATCTCCAGGGCTGAACAACAATTCCTCCAGAACCTCTGCATACCACAGCGCTGCAAGATAATGCAAATGGCCGGGTCTAGACTTCTGAGGAAAACAGTTACAGCTTTCCTGTTGCACTGCGTGTCGTTTTTTACAAACAGATAGCGCAATAGAATAGCTCAAGTGGAACGGAACACTTCCTATTTAAATTCTTGCATCCTACACAGTTGGCAGTTCTGTGTAGGTGGCAGTTACGTGATTTTATTTCGGTGATTACAAAATGGAGTCGACTGTATGCACTGGGTAGCCGAGGTAGCTAGTTCATGGTGATTCGGTCAACCAAGTAAATGAATTTGCTGAACATGCTGTAATTTACTACAGGGAGCCTGTGTCTCAGAATTCTCATCTAGTGCGGTGCAACGGCGTTAGGATAGAAAAATGAGCTACAGAAAAGAGGGGTTGGTGATCTGTTGGACTGATGGTAATTTGTTATACCTACTGTCTGCGTTCGATTACCACTCCTGTCAATGATTTTAGATAGGGCGAGAAAGATTCCATTATCTTCTGACTACATCAAGTGAAGAAGATATAATGGCAGTGTGGTTTGAAATTCACATTAAAGATGATATTCCTTCTCTGCCAAGTAGGCGTTAGGTTGAACCACAATAAAGTCTGGAGTGGCGACACGTAGAAACTCTGTCACCACTAACCTTTCTTATACTAGTTATTTATTTCTAGTGACGAAACAAACGCTATGTAGGGTCACAGGACACTTATTCTATCCTTTATCTGAGCTTCTGTATGTCGATAAAATTGGTTCTGAACTGAGAATGCAACTCAGACCTCCCTTAACGCGGAATTTGATCCCTTCGTGACAATACAGCTCGACTGCAATTTGTTGTTTGTTCAAAACTGCAGATTCCTCAACATCTCCACATATTGCGCGTGAAAGTGTTCTAACCCTGGCCCGGCATTAAGCTTTCATTATATATTATCAGCTCTAGCATGAGAACACCTACCTGCTGGTAGGTAATAATTTTGATTTTTAATGTATTTTCATTCGTTGTCAACACTAACGATATCTGACGTTTTTGAGTCCCAGTGAGATACAGAACTGTTTGCGAAATCATTTTAAATCAAGGATGTTACTCCTAGCTGCTGGTGAAGAAAAATTCGGTAGCTGACGTCTCTTTGTGTGCAGTCAACAACGATATGTGTGGCGTTCGATTCCCAGTCAGCACTGAACTCTTCGTCATATTATTTCTAGTTCAAACATGCTCACATGTCGTTGCTGGTGTAACAAACCCATTTTTAACGTTCGTTTTCTCTAGAATATAACAGCGATAGGTGCCGGGTTGGAGTCATGGGAAGGAAAAACTTAATGTTTCGTCTCGTCATTTCAGTTAAAACATCTAGCTACTGCCGAGAAAATCCGGTATGTCACAGTTGATTGTCCTTCGATAGCAATCCGGTTAGGTTCTGGGTTCGAATCCCTGTCCAACACAAATCTTTACCTCATCACGGCATTTCAAGTAAGTTACTTGTGAAGAAGCAATATTTAACATCTCTCGTAGTTCGTTAACAGGGACAAGAGATGCTGGATAGGAATTCGCGTCCGTTAAAAATGTTTGCGTTATGTAATTTAAAGTTGACATTTGCTAACTGATACTGTCTAAAATCGAGGTATATCACTCTCTGTATGTCTAATCAGGAATGACTGTTAGTTTGCGTCAGTCTCGAAAACTTTGCTTAGTCTGCATGACCTGGGTTTGAATCCATATGCAGAACGAGACCGTTCGTCGCGTCACTTGAAATTCATGCACATTCTCAGCTAGCTGCTCGTGGATAACTTAAATTTTTAATGTCATTTTGTGTTAAATAATAAGTGTTGTATGTTACTTAGAAGAGGAAATCATGAATACGAAGAACGTACTACGTGAATTACCTACCTGACGTAATAATGAGAGTGGTAACATTTGAGGTATGTCATGTATTGTAATAAATGTGACCTTACAAGCCTTAAGGACAGTCTTATCTGTGATAAGGTGTTCCCTGATATTTGTAGTACCTTGGTATTACTTTACATCTTGAGTTACTGCGATACAGAGCAGTGTTTTCTAGTGGTGACATGTTGGAACCATTTTCAATAGTCAAATGGATTAGAGGTCCTGCTAGACAGCTGCGTTATGCCGGTTGCATGCGAATCAGGCGAAATGCAATTCAGGTCGTTCGGATACTTTTGAGTATGACTGTGCATTTTACTCACAGTCGAGCACATACGGCACCACACATTCGATTGACGCATCATGCAGAAACGCTAGTATCTCATCTGCCAGTTTTTTCTCAGTCTGCAAAACTCCTTGGGTTCCCTTCTGACGAAATGTCAACTTCGGCAACTGTAGTTACAGATATAATGTAATAATTGCTTTGTTTATCGTTCACGTTCCTCTGCTTTGTATCACCACTAGCACAGTAGCATCGTTGTGATTTACTCTTAGACAATGCATTTCAACGACGCTGCGTAGCTTCATGCAGTGTTCCCCTTTGGATACCTCCAGCCCCGCCTCTGCTGCCGTTTTGCGACCCCGCTCTCAAGGGGTTCCACGTTAACCTCAGTAACACCACTAACACTTAAATATTTCCGTGCAAGCTTTGACATGTCTTATTTTATTACGATGAGCATTCGTCCTCTGCAGGTGGGCGGCAACAAACACATTTTCTCACTCAGAGGAAAAAGTTGGCGACTGAAATTTCATGAAAAGATCTTGCCGAAAAGAGAACGCCTTTGATTTAATGATTGCCATAAAAACTCGCGCATGATATCTGCGACACTCTTTCCTCTCTCTCTCTCTCTTTAATACTTAACGAGTTGCACTTCTCCGCACTATTTCGATTCTTACGTTAATCCTATTTGGTAAGGGTCCTACAGCACGCAACAATATACCAGAAGAGGAAGGACAAGCGTTGTGTATGTAGTTTCTATGTGATCGTTCAATTTCAGATGTTCGTAATTGTGATCCCTAGAAAGTTAGCCTTTAGATTTGTGTGTTTTGCCGTGTAACCGAAACTCAACGTCTTCCATTCAGTGCTCATATGGATGAGCTCAGGTTACTTCATTATTCTGAGTCAACTGTCAGTTATCGTACTACACAGATATCTTGTCTAAATTGTTGAAAAAATTGGTTTTGATTTCCTGATGATTTTAGTACACGGTAAGTGACAGATTTATCTACAGTCAAAGAGGGCTGTTCGGATTGTCTCTAAAGCGTTTATGTAGGCGAGGAACAGAAAGGCCTACAACAGTTTCCTGGGGAATACAAGATATCAGTTCTGTTTTACTCGGCGGCTTCCCCTCACTTACTACGAACTGTCACCCTTCTGACAGGAAATCACGTACTCAGTCGTGCAACTAGACGCTGCTCCACAGGCACGCTATTTGATTAGAAGCCGCTTTTGAGCAGCGCTCTAAAAGCCTTCTGGAAATCTACGAATATGGAATCAATCTGAGAAAATTATTTATGTACCAGAAAGCTACGTTTACACTTTTGGTTATGCGACAACCGACAGTTGTTAAGTACTTGAGAAAATGCATTATTAGCTATCAGATGTTTAATAGAAACCTGTATGTCTACTGGTTTCGGTAATCGACTGCCATCACAATACGTCTATCAGCATCAAATCTGCATACATGTAAGGTAAATAACGTAACGTAACAAACTGTACTTATATCTTCATAAAAGGTGAAACCAGATCAGTTGAAAGTAGATTTTATGTTCCTTATGGCCTCAAACAACACCAAAGTTTTCACTGCGAAACTGCGCAATCAGTAGCAAGGTTCAGCACTTATAATAGTAGCACAGAATCACAGTGATTCATACCAAAGTGCCGAAAAGCATGGGGAAACGCAAGTACACGAAACAAGTAAAGACAATCGTCTGTAAGACGCCATTGCAGGTGATAATGCCTGTAACACATCCAATGGCCGTAATAAAGTCTGTATTAATAATCTTTCGTAAAAATAAAACGAGAACTAGCGACAATGTAAGTTATCAGTGTTGACATAACAAGGTAACGAAAAGCCTCCAGCGACAGTAAAATCTAATTATCTTTTAAATAAATATAATTATACATACATATTGTACAGGATGCTAGGTGGAACAACTATGGAACTCGTACTATAAATAAACCGTATTGTGAATAGAGACTGAGTCATAATCAAGCATGAATAACACCTAAATAATGCCAGGTTCTGCAGAGATTAATTAAAGAACCATACACTTCTTTAAACGGCAGTGTAACATTGTTAAATGCGTTACACGATTTAGCCCATGCTTCTGTGTTACATGTGATCGTCATATGAATGTATTCAGACCAATTAAACACCTGTAGAAAATAAAAGTACAATGGAGATACTGATAGACATCTGAAGGACACAAAAGTGTTTACGCAAGGCACTAGCTAGGGAAATAATATTAGTTAAACATGTGAAGAATCATGTGAATATATATGCAGACCATGGGCCACATATCATCCTTTCGTGGATGAAAATGTGTAGTTGTCACCCACAGGCATCAGAAATTCAGCTTTGTCACTAGACATAGTCAATGTAAAGAAACTTCCAAAGAAATAGACATTGCTGCGTAATAGGTGTAAAACAACATGTAGGTGTACAGAAAGAGGGTCGCTGAATGAAACGCGTTTGGCTGTCAAGAGAGAAATGCATGATGCCTTCTCTGATTACCATAGCAGAATATTATCAACTGATCTATCACCGAACCCAAAGAACGGCTGGTCGTATGTGTAGCCTGTTGGTGGCACCAAAGTTAGTGTCCAGTACCTAACGAACGAGGCAGGGACTGAAATTGAGGGTGGCAATGCAAAAGTTGAAATTCTTAACTCCATTTTTAAATTTTCATTCACAAAGGAAACCAAGAAGAATTGCCCCAATGAAGTCCTCGTAACACTGAAAACATGAATGAAGTAAGTATCAGTAACACGGTGCTGAGAAAGAGCTGAAATTGTTAAAACTGAAAAAAGTTCCAGGCCTCGATGATATCCCTGTGAGATCCTACACTGAATTTGCGGCTACGTCAGCCCCTATTCCAACAATAATATGTCGTAGGTCCCTCGAGAAAAAGACCGTGCTCAGTTATTGGAAAATCGCACAGATGTGGTGCCGTCATCCAAAGCTTTCAGTATGTCATGTGAGACGAGTGCAGGTTGGGTCTGATATGATCGATGCTTTTGGAATCCATGCTGGTTTTCATGGAGAAGGTTATTCTGTTTTCAAATTCTATAGCGAATAGATGTCAAGGATATTGGACCGTAGTTTTGTGGGTCACTCCCATCATCCTTCTTGTAGAACGGTGATTCTAGCATCGCCTTCAGTTTCCTTTCCGCAGAGCTCGCTACATCAGAAAATAACTATCTTATAAACCTATAAATTCTTTTTATATCTGCCACCACCATTACTGTTATTATGCAGTTATTATTGTTATTATTATCATTATCACTAAGATGGCAGGCGATGCAGTAGTACAGTACTTCCAGTAACTTTATAAGTTCATACATCTACATCTACGTAGGTACGCCGTAAGCCACCGTACGGTGCGTGGAGGAGGGTGCCCTGTACCACTACTAGACATTCGCTCGGCAGTCAGCGTCGATTGCCGGTTCTCTAAATTTTCTCAATAGTTTTTCTCGAAAGGAAGGTCTCCTTCCTTCCAGAGATTCCCATTTGAGTATCCGAAGAAACTCCGTAATATTGACGTGTTGTTCAAATCTACAGATAACAAATCTAGCCGCCCGCCTCTGAATTGTTTCGGCGTCTTCCTTCAATCCGACCTGGTACCGATCCCAAACACTCGAGCAGTACTCAAGAATAGGTCACACCAGAGTCCTGTCTGCGAACTCAAGAAAACCACTCTTTCCCAAAGAATCCACCATTTGCCTTCCCTACCACAGTTCTCATATGCTCGTTCCACGTCATATCGCTTTGCAATGTTACGCCCAGATATCTAAACGATTTGACGGTGTCAACAGGACTCTTGTAATACTTTATCCGAACGTTACAGATTTGCTCTTCCTACTTATCTGCATTAACGTTCATTTTTCCACATTTAAGGCTAGCTGCCATTCACCATACCAACTGAAAATTTTGTCTAAGCCGTCTTGTATATTCCTACTATCACCCAACTTCGACACCTCTCCATACACCACGGCATCATCAGCAAATGATCGCAGATTGCTGTCCAACCAGTCCGACAAATCATTTACCTGTCTAGAGAACAACAGCGGTCCTATCGCACTTTCCAGGGCACACCTGAAGACACCCTTGTCTCGCCGTTCAGAACAACTCATCGGGTGCTATTATTTAAGAACTCTTCGAGCCACTCACATATCTGTGAACTTATTCCATATGCTAGTACCTTCGCTAACAGCCTGCGATGGGGCACCGTCTCAAATGCTTTCTAGAAATTTAGAAATATGGAATCTGCCTGTTTCCCTTCATCCATATATCTCAGTATATCATGTGGTAAAAAGGCAAGCCGAGTTTCGCAGGAGCGATGCTTTCTACGATTATGCTGATTCGTGGAAACAAGCTTCTTAGTCTCAAAAACGTTTATTATATTCGGACTGAGAATATGTTCAAGGATTCTACAGCAGACATAAGTTAGGGATATTGATCTGTAATATTGCTGGTCCTTTCTTATATACTGTAGTCACCTGCATTTTTTCCAGTCACTTGGTACTTTTCGCTGGGCGAGAGATTCGTGACAAATGCAAGCTGGAGTACTCTTTGTAAAATCGAACTGGAATTTAATCCGTTCCAGGTGATTTGTTTGATTACAAATACTTCATTTGTTTCTCTATGCCTGGTATACTTATTACTATGACGTTCATACTGGAGTCTGTCCGACGGTCAAATGACGGTATGTTAGTACGAATCTCCTGACTGAACGATTTCTTCAATGTCAAATTTAAAACTTCGGCTTCAGACTGGTACACCAAACTGATCAAGAAGGGACCGAATAGAAGCCTTAGACCCACTTAGCGGTCTTACATACGAGCAGAATTTCCTCGGGTTCTCTGCCAGATTTTTTGCTACGGATCGACGGTGGTAGTTGTATGTTTCGCGCATAGATCTTTTCACAGATGCCTGAATCTCTACTAACGTTCACTTATCTTCACTTGTGCATTACCTTTTGAACCTAGAGTTCAACAGCCTCGGCTTGCTCAACATCCGCCGAATTTCGTTACTAAACCATTTTATGCTATTTGCCCATTTAAATTGTTATTTCTTAGAAAACTAAGACGTAAGAACGGTAATGTAATTGAAAAATCGAGGTACGATGTAAAAGGGAGCATGATGCCCAAATCAAATCTGTTTAAATAAATAAATAAATAAATAAAAGAATAAGTCCTTACTGTTTATGTAATGCAGTTTCACTTGCAATATGAAAAGTTTGCAGAACGAATGCACTACCCCAGATTGGAAACTGGAGAGAGAAATCCACCACTTCGACAAGCAATGCATTGGGACCAAGGGTTCTGTGGAGTCCCAGCAACTGCAACTGAAGGTTGAATCCGAACAACCTTGGAATCCTTCTAAAATAAAATTCAAAGTGCAATTTTTTCTAGGTACTTTAAATACATATCTCTACTGAAGGCAGGTAAACAGAAGGAACTAGAAATACTCTTAAAGAAACACAAAATTCAGATTTTAGCAGTTCAAGAAACAAGGTTCCTAGGTGAAAATGTAGTAGATACTTCTAACTACAGAATATTCAAAGACAAACCAGTAGTCAACGTTATGAACCAGATGCCATTATTGGATACAGCTTACAATGTTCATAAAAGTGTAATAGGAAATGCAACAGAATTTAAATACACCTCAGGGAGAATATTTTTCCTATAAATTAAATGCAAAGAAAGATATACACACCTGTTACTTGCCATATACCAGTAAATGAAGACAACAGAAAAAATCCACATGAAACAGAGGAGTTCGCGATCTTTTAGAAACTGAAATATCCAATACTTCGACGATGAACACCACATTACTATTAGGCGACTTCAATAGACAAATAGAAGAACCAGAGCAAATGATATGAGGCTAACCAGTTTGTGTCAAAGCTCCCAGGTGAAAGTAATGTCAATCTTCTTTTGGACCTCTTGGAAAAAGCTGAATCGTGAATACCTCCAACCAAGTTTTAGGAGAATTGCAGGTTAGGGAATTATGAATGCGAAAATAGTAAGGAATGGTGAATTTGATTCTGATGGTTACCTCTCTAAAATTACAGTCAGACTCCTGCCTAATAAAGAACAAAGAAATTCTCAAAAATTAGTAAAATATAAGACAGACGGACTTACTATAACAAAAGAAACAAATAAAAACTATCAAGACGAAATTAAAGTGGCTGCACATGGCAACTGGCAAGAAATATCCAAAGTGCACAGAAAAAAATTGTGTCAATAAAAAAATAAAAGGAAAATATGGTGGAAGGAAATATAAGGAGGAGCCACAGGAAGAAGGGATAAAAGATGGGATAACGGATATGCTCAAATAATATTGAAGGTTATAACCAATTTAAACAACAGAGAAAGAAAACAGTCAGGTTAATCAGAAACACCAAAAGAGATTTTGAAAAGGAGGACTTTTTGAAAAAATAGATAAAAACTTTGTAAAAATTATACCAGTCACTTTTATTAAAACTTTTAAGGACAAATTAAAGGGATACTAAGCCTCAGAAATCTCTTTGAAAAATTAAAACGGCAGAAATGGGTTAAGCAATGCTGACAATTGTGAAATAATAGCAAGGTATTTTCACCAGCTTCTGAACTATCCTGAACACATCAACTATGGAAGAAATTGAAGAAATTATTAAAATCCTCAAAAACAACAATGCTAGTGGAGAAGATTTTATTACAGCTCAACTTATCAAGTGGTCCTTGCCAAATATAGTAAACAGGCTAAATTTGCTCTTTGAAGAAATCTGGAAAACAGGAAAAATCCCAGAGGAATGGAAATTTGCCTTGATACATCCACCCGCCGTAAACCACTACAGAGGAATCTGTTTATTGCCAACATATATGAAGTATTTTCCGAGTTTTTATTAAGCAGAATAGAAAAAAACACTAGACAGTCATTTAGGTGAAAATCAAGGTTGTTTCAGGAAGGGAAGGTCATGCTAAGAATAAATTATTAAACTGAAGTAAGTTTTTCACGATAGATTATTGGATTCAAAGGACATTTCCGTTTAAAAAGGCATTTGAGTCTGGTAACAGAGAAACAATACAACATATAACTCGAGAAATCAGCGTAAAGTCCAAACTGGCAAGCCCAGTTTGTGAAACATTTACAACTACAATCTGTGAAGTAAAATTTACGGAAGAAATTTTGCAGCTTTTCAAAATAAAAACTGGTTTACAACAAGTTGGGCTTATCCCCAATCATTTTTAGTACTGTGTTAGAGAAAACAGTGAGAATTTGAAACGAAAAACTTACTGAACTCAACATTTCGCCTATAAGATTAGGAAGGGGAGCAAAAAGATAGAATTCAACTGCCATGCAATTGCAGATGGATTTTCTGTACTTTCCCGAAAATGTAGCATCTGGTATAACACAAATAAATCTCCCAGAGGAAATAGCCAGCAGAACTGGCTTAATAATTTCTGCAGAGAAACAAAATGTTTAACAAACGTTAAGGATGCTCCAATGTTCCTGAAAACAGATACTGGCCAAACTGAGAGGGTAAACAAATCACATATCTAAGGGAAATAATCCAAGAAAATGCTTTGGAGAAATTTGCAAAGGAGAAAAGGCTGCATTAAATGGGGATAGCATATGGTATCACCAAAGACCTGTAAAATAAAAAGTGCATGCCCAAAAATGCAAAAATAAAGCATTGGAACAAAGTAGTGACTCCAGAATGCCTAAATGCAAGTGAATGCTTCACATTAAACTATAAATTAGATAAATTATAAGTACTAGAAAGGCGAATTATACGCAAAATTTCAGGAACACAAAACACAGGAGAAGACTGTAAATTAGTAATGCTGAACTAGAACCGTGGTACCACTAATTTCAAAACGTTATCTCTCGTCCGCCTTTGCAATACACATAAAATCACAAATAAAGTACTCTTAATATTATTTACATTATACTAAAATATCTGTTATAGCTTCAAAGGATTCTTAAGCGCTAAGCAGTTATCCAGGTGTGACGACAGTAGTTTGCAGTCTTGGAGAGTATGGCATAATACGTCGTTCAAAGTGAATTTCCAAACAGACATCGTCCGGATATAACAGCTGTCACTTCACAAAAGGAAAGGAATCCTTTGTAACTATAAACCTAAATTCGTCTGGCGTTCGCAATTATCCACGGTATTTCAAGAGCCGCTGCGTTTCTGTAACTACTTTAGGTGTCGCTTAGGCTTTGTAGCAAACATTACTGTAGACAGGTTTACTCTGCTGCGTCCGGCGATCTCTAGGCTCTGGTACCTGAACGCGTAGGCCAGTTCGCCTTCCGGCGTCACCCCGTGGCTGCACAGTGCACGCGTCTTCCAACGGAGATCATTAGCTAGGTAGAAGTTACCCCCGGCGGCTGCAATCCATATTACGATTCTGTAAGATTCCTGTTATTTTGGACAGCAGTTTAGTTCCTAAACTTTACTTTTCATTGGGATGCTGCATCTTGCAGAAGTAATTAATGAGCCAGTTAAATCAGTAAATAAATTAACGTTGTTGAGGTAGCGACGATGCACGAATAACTACGAAGCATGCAAGACATGCAAGACATGCATGCTACGAAGCATGCATGCGTACCAATTTCGCCCGTCGGCTATAGGAAAGAGTCCGGACCTACCCTTCTTCCGATAACTTTTTGAGATGAATCATTTCAGACTGTTTAACTGTAACACTTTTCGGTGTTCGCTGTTAAATGCACCGTAATCTTATCTGACGACTTATTTGAACAGATTGGTTGCATCTTCTAAAGAATTGAATGCGCTACAAGAACTGCTTCGAGGGACAAGGTGAACTAGAGATTCACAGAGCACACTGGCTGCTTCGCAGTGGTACGGATACTGCAGCACAAGTAACAGGTGATCCTGTGTGATGTTCCTGTGCTGACGTCATCCGTGATCGTGACGTTCTGTGTATGTGCTACTCGGTTGTATGGAATCGGCTAATTAAGATGGGCCAACATGGGGAATGTGACAAATTATCTGAAAGGAGTTATTGTTTAGGAAGCACCCACGATCACAATGTCAATAAAGTTGCCTGGCACTAGGTGGTCCACCTCTCATTGGATCAGTACTCTTCCACTCAAACCATTCCATCTGGCAGAAAGATACACAGCAACATTTTTCAGAGAGCTAAGAACTAACGCAAAGGTCTACATTTTATACAGGACAGAGCCAGAGTATAAAATGCGAATGCATGCGTCATGATACATTTATTGATTTATTTAGGCTGCAGATAGTAACACATCTAACAAGAAAATTTCTTTCCTTTAATAATATATTTTTTTTTTAACAATGCACATACAAAAAATCACAGATGGAAGTACGCGTATGAGCCGCTGAACAATATGTGACTCAGCACCACAATCACAGCTGGAAATTAGCAACTGCGACATTGTCAGGAATATAAAGAGTGATCCAATACTGTCAAATGTTTGTTTCTTCTAGTCTTTTATCACAATATAAAGTCCTTTGACGATGACCGGTTTCAGTCAGCAATAACCATCTTCAGATCTACCATATAAAGAAATATACATCTAGTGGGCAGTCAGTGTTTCAAAACAATATAGCATTTCGTATCAGAATATACGCTCATACAAACTGGGAAAAGTACAGATAAATTAAGGTAAAGTGTACCTGTTCTGCACCATGTCCTAACGTGATAAAGCAGTAATGGAATCGTCAAACCATATAAATACACTCAGCAAAGTATCGTCACATAGAACTAAAAATATAGCATCAAATTTATGTGGTTAACTGTATTCGTCTCTTATATTATCACAATTTGTATCTTTACAGTTATAAAACTTTAAAATTCTGCTATATGTATTTTACCTAATGCGTTTTTATCACATTATGGTCATTAGGTAAATGAAGAATCGTAGCGACATCTATGAAACATGTAGGCAAACAGATTTCTAGTAGTCGCTGCACTACAGTAGGTTATGTACAGTAAGTAACGCCAGTTGCTAAATGACTGTGTCGACGATGTGGCCTATTTTGCACCATATTATAGTCTTACGTGACGATGCTTTGCTGAGTGTATTTATATGGTTTGACGAATCCACTATGGCTTTATCACATTAGGACATGGAGTAGAACAAGTACGCTTGCCATACAAATGCTGATGAGGTTCCTGTAGCTGAGGCCGACCTTGCAGAACATGCCTCAATTTCTGCAGGCAGTGCTCGAGCCGTGTCACAGGAATTCTCTCCGTCCAGATCAACAGTTCAAAAGATTTTTCGTCGCCCGTTAGACTGGTATCTCCATAATATTCAGAATGTCCAGCAAATGAAGCCATAAGACAGGCTACAACGCTCTGACTTTACCTTTTTTTTTCTTTTCTTGTGGGCATGGAAACGGATATGATGTGGGAATGCTATGAGCAACTGTCGCCCCTCCGTGTTATGCATCCGGCATGCTGATGATTTGGGAAACTGATTGTTCCTCCACTTTTGCGGCACCCATACCACAGCGCCATATTTTCACATGGTAGCAGTGGAACTATTATTTTTTCACAACACTCCGGAGAACACTGAGTAATGAACATACCTACGAAGTTCCAGCGTCCTGGAATGTATACAGCCCGCACCGCAGACTCGGAACACCGTCAATTTCCTTAATAACCACCCTGTACTTATGAATAACCCCGTATATACAGGGTGATTTCATGAAGATGCGCCGGCCCGAGTGGCCGTGCGGTTCTGGGCGCTACAGTCTGGAGCCGAGCGACCGCTACGGTCGCAGGTTCGAATACTGCCTCGGACATGGATGTGTGTGATGTCCTTAGGTTAGCTAGGTTTAATTAGTTCTAAGTTCTAGGCGACTGATGACCTCAGAAGTTAAGTCGCATAGTGCTCAGAGCCATTTGAACCATGAAGATGCTTCAAACGTCCAGCCGTGATCAAGGAGGGTAAACGCATCAATTTTAGGTAAGGTACCCTATCCCACAAACAATAGAGTCGAAATTAGTAACCGAAAATGTATTCAGGTTCTGCCATAGCCCCGCGAAACGCTTAAATTATGATCTCCAACTTCCGAACCCTGATCACCCTCTGAATACTCCACACTACCCTCACCTACTGATAGACTAGTAATGGCGCACGTAACATAATGTCAGAGATACACAAAATCCTAAATCTACTGTACAGTAATAATGAATTCCATTTACCTCCACAAGTTTCACTGGCTGGCACCTTTACAACAGTTGTTCAGAATGGCGTCCCGCAGCGCCAATGCAGGATCAGTATCGTCGCACAAAGTTCTGTTGTACCCGTCATAATACACTCCTGGAAATTGAAATAAGAACACCGTGAATTCATTGTCCCAGGAAGGGGAAACTTTATGACACATTCCTGGGGTCAGATACATCACATGATCACACTGACAGAACCACAGGCACATAGACACAGGCAACAGAGCATGCACAATGTCGGCACTAGTACAGTGTATATCCACCTTTTGCAGCAATGCAGGCTGCTATTCTCCCATGGAGACGATCGTTGAGATGCTGGATGTAGTCCTGTGGAACGGCTTGCCATGCCATTTCCACCTGGCGCCTCAGTTGGACCAGCGTTCGTGCTGGACGTGCAGACCGCGTGAGACGATGCTTCATCCAGCCCCAAACATGCTCAATGGGGGACAGATCCGGAGATCTTGCTGGCCAGGGTAGTTGACTTACACCTTCTAGAGCACGTTGGGTGGCGCGGGATACATGCGGACGTGCATTGTCCTGTTGGAACAGCAAGTTCCCTTGCCGGTCTAGGAATGGTAGAACGATGGGTTCGATGACGGTTTGGATGTACCGTGCACTATTCAGTGTCCCCTCGACGATCACCAGTGGTGTACGGCCAGTGTAGGAGATCGCTCCCCACACCATGATGCCGGGTGTTGGCCCTGTGTGCCTCGGTCGTATGCAGTCCTCATTGTGGCGCTCACCTGCACGGCGCCAAACACGCATACGACCATCATTGGCACCAAGGCAGAAGCGACTCTCATCGCTGAAGACGACACGTCTCTATTCGTCCCTCCATTCACGCCTGTCGCGACACCACTGGAGGCGGGCTGCGCGATGTTGGGGCGTGAGCGGAAAACGGCCTAACGGTGTGCGGGACCGTAGCCCAGCTTCATGGAGACGGTTGCGAATGGTCCTCGCCGATACCCCAGGAGCAACAGTGTCCCTAATTTGCTGGGAAGTGGCGGTGCGGTCCCCTACGGCACTGCGTAGGATCCTACGGTCTTGGCGTGCATCCGTGCGTCGCTGCGGTCCGGTCCCAGGTCGACGGGCACGTGCACCTTCCGCCGACCACTGGCGACAACATCGATGTACTGTGGAGACCTCACGCCCCACGTGTTGAGCAATTCGGCGGTACGTCCACCCGGCCTCCCGCATGCCCACTATACGCCCTCGCTCAAAGTCCGTCAACTGCACATACGGTTCACGTCCACGCTGTCGCGGCATGCTACCAGTGTTAAAGACTGCGATGGAGCTCCGTATGCCACGGCAAACTGGCTGACACTGACGGCGGCGGTGCACAAATGCTGCGCAGCTAGCGCCATTCGACGGCCAACACCGCGGTTCCTGGTGTGTCCGCTGTGCCGTGCGTGTGATCATTGCTTGTACAGCCCTCTCGCAGTGTCCGGAGCAAGTATGGTGGGTCTGACACACCGGTGTCAATGTGTTCTTTTTTCCATTTCCAGGAGTGTATATCCAGTGTCGTCTGAACAATATCGTAGACAGCGAGAACTCTTGCTAGCAGATCTTCTTCAGTGTCGAAAGGTGTCTCGTACACAAAACCTTTCACACGGCTGCACAAGAATAAATCAAATGGGGTGAGATAAGTTGAATGTCCTGGCCACGAAACAGGACTTCCTCCGCCTATCCACTTTTTCAGGAATCACTGTCGAGGTGTTTACTAACCATCAGTTCAATCTCAGGTGGGGCTCTATCATGTTGGAATTACATCCGTTAATGAATAAATACTGCTCCTAGGGATCGCCTACCCTACGATCTTACATCCAAACCCCCAGATCTCAGACACTCAGAGCGGTACCAAACGTTGTGTGTCGATACAGAATCAACCAAACTACCATTTTAGTTCGTGCTGTGTGCTGTCGTCCAGTAGAGCACGCGTAAACGGTAATTAAAAGTATCGCCAGAGCTAAGGAGCACAGGAAAGTCATATCTGTGAAGGTCTGTACTTTAGCTCTCGCGTGGGTGAAATGGTTGAGCATTTGGTCGTCATATTACAGGTCTCTCGTTGAAATCCGACTAATGACAATTTTTTTCACTATTTACGCCTGAAACTGTTATATGAGAGAACATTTTTCTCAAGGACTTTCTGGAGTTTGTAGCAATGTTATTTTGGCAGTCTGCTTTCGTTTCGTTAGTTGAACGTTATGTACAAGAACCCTTGACCTTGTTATTCTATTTATTATTATTATTACTAATGCTTCCGCATGTGTGATGCAATTGTTTCTTTATTTTTTCTGTTCTGATTGTATATTCTGGGAAACTACAAATGTACTCTACGGTTTACTACTCTCAAAGAAACGGTGCGAAAGCAGACTACCAAGAGAACATCGCTTTTTTACATGTCATAAACACGTTGCCCCATGAAACACTTTCACTGATAATACAGTAAAAACAAATTTCTTCATTGAGCTTTGAACCCAGAGTCCTCCGTATGCGAATCTATAGCACTACCAACTTGCCAACCCAACCAACATGCGTCCGTTTGTCAGAGTAATACTTTTGATGTTTGTTTATTACCATTTTTACACATTCTGCTGAATAGCACATATGGTTCAAATGGCTCTGAGCACTATGGGACTCAACTGCTACGGTCATCAGTCCCCTAGAACTTAGAACTACTTAAACCTAACTAACCTAAGGACAGCACACAACACCCAGCCATCACGAGGCAGAGAGAAAATCCCTGACCCCGCCGGTAATCGAACCCGGGAACCCGGGCGTGGGAAGCGAGAACGCTACCGCACGACCACGAGATGCGGGCGAATAGCACATAGTACGCACTTAATTGGAGTTTTGGTTGATAGTCTGTCGACATATCACGTTTGGTACCGATCTGAGTGTCTGAGATCTGAGGGTTTGGGTGTTCGCAACAGTTCCCGTGCATGTATTCCATTGTGATAGCCGGCCGGTGTGGCCGAGCTGTTCTAGGCGCTTTAGTGTGGAACCGCGCGACCACTACGGTCGCAGGTTCGAATCCTGCCTCGGGCATGGATGTGTGTAATGTCCTTAGGTTAAGTTAGGTTTAAGTAGTTCTAAGTTCTAGGGGACTGATGACCTCAGATGTTAAGCCCCATAGTGCTCAGAGCCATTTGAACCATTCTCAGAGGTATCAGAAGGATTTTCACTTATAACATTCCACTCGGTTGTTCCTGGACCTGCGTCCCTTAGCTCGGATTAATAGGTTAATCCTTCTCCACCATCCCTAAAAGTTTGTAAGCCCACCACGGAATCACCCCGTCTACGTTTCTGGAAATGCAAGTGGGAACTGACAAATACACCAGCGAGCAGGGAGGGGGAGGGAGCGTGGCCATACGGTGTAGTACAAAAGCGAAAAAAAAGCCCTTTGAACGATACTGGGATTCTGCCGGTCGACGGTTTCTGGATGCGTGTGGCTCTCGGCAGTTTGTGGGAGCCCGTGTTATGCTGTGACAGCTGCCGGCAAGCGAAAATGCTTACAAATGAATATAGCCCCGCCGTCTCTCCGAAACCGCCATGCGGGCTTTTTGTGCACTATTTGATGTGTGTGTGTGCAAATGGTCCGAAGCGGCGGTCAATTAGAGTCGCCGCAAACGAGAGTGCGCCCGGCACCGGAGCGAGCTGTGGACACAGGCGGCTTGCGCGTCCCGTGTTTGTCAACAAAGAGCTGTACTGGCGCGGGAGTGGACGCAGGCCCGGAAAATATGCGCGCGCCCAGGCTCTGGGAGGCTCCAGGTGGTCGCCGTTGCGGCGGAGAATAAACACCGAGAATCTCTGTACACGGCACGGACAAACCATCAAAACTGGAGCGAAACCTGGGGACCGACACAACGAACGTTGTTTCCTGCACCTGTTATTACTGGTCACCATAAACAACGATTTACTTTATTCTGCTGTAGCACAGAGCTAATATTTGGTAAATTTGCACGCGTTTGACAACGTAACTATTTTTAACTGCCAGTCTAGACCTAACCGAATATATAATTACGAGTAACTACTCTCCCCCTCCCCTCTCCCTAAACCAATTCTTTAAGTGATCGAACTAACAAGAAAAAAAAAATAAAAAAAAAACATGTAACATCTGATGATAGAAATGAGTTAAATATTTGACGCAACGTACTAAAACTTTATAATTGTAGACGCAAGACCCTAATCAACTTGTTTACTGCTAAAAAGAATTAATGTAAAACACTTTAACGCCTAGACCGGAATTTTCCTATCACAATTACACTACGATTTTTGGTTTCGCTTGCTTTCTACAACCCTCTTCAGATCTGTAAACAAATAGAAGAAAAGTAGCCAAATAACATTTTCTGCAAGTATGATATAAAATCACTATATAAAAGCTGACCAAAACATACATGGGGAGCCAATTCCAAAACTAAAAGTGAACATTTGACGAATCCATTTAATAGTGTACTACAAAAAACGACAATGTGAAGAAGTTGAAAAAATCAGCCAACCAGTTGCAAAAAAAAGGTTTATTAGCCCTTGACCTACGTTTCGATATTTCTAAAAAAATCGTCTTAAAAGGAGTGGACCTTGTTAGAGGGCTTTGTCTCTGGCATGGTGTATACTTACGCAAATATTTTATCCTTTGATTCCGGTGGGGGAATACATTTATGCATTTATTCTGATCCACGCTGAATGTCATCTGGCTTCTGTCTTAAGCCTTCGCATGTGATGCTCTGGTTTCCATATCAATTATATGAAAAGCGGCTCAGCATCAACTAACGTAATTTACCACCACGTGATGTAACGAGGCCCACTCCTTCTGAAGAAGATATTTTCAGAAAAATCGAAACCTATGTCAAGGGCTGTAAATCTTTATTTTGCAACTGGTTGGCTGATTTTTTCAACCTCTTCAGATTTATACGGTGGCTGACTTTGAAAGCATCATTGCTTATAAGATACATACCGCTCAAAACGCAGAAAAGAGGTCAATGTGCATTGGTAAGCCTCATTGGTTGTAGTCACACGTCGACACGCTTTCGTAAAAACCAATACAATGGCAGTACGCAGTTTAAAAACGTCACCATCAGAAAGAGAGTTTGTAGACCTGCTGAAAGAATTTTAGACAAGAAATTTGAAAATGTTTATTTCTACATCAAAGTGGATTTTAAAACTGTAAAAACAATAACGTAATGAAGTTAAAATTACGAGGCAGGGATGCTATATTATATCATTAAGGGAGAGCATAAGGGAACAATTGACAGGAATGGGGGAAAGAAATACAGTAGAAGAAGTATGGGTAGCTTTGAGGGATGAAGTAGTGAAGGCAGCAGAGGATCAAGTAGGTAAAAAGACGAGGGCTAGTAGAAATCCTTGGGTAACAGAAGAAATATTGAATTTAACTGATGAAAGGAGAAAATATAAAAATGCAGTAAATGAAGCAGGCAAAAAGGAATACAAACGTCTCAAAAATGAGATCGACAGGAAGTGCGAAATGGCTAAGCAGGGATGGATGGAGGACAAATGTAAGGATGTAGAGGCTTATCTCACTAGGGGTAAGATAGATACTGCCTACAGGAAAATTAAAGAGACCTTTGGAGATAAGAGAACCACTTCTATGAACATCAAGAGCTCAGATGGAAACCCAGTTCCAAGCAAAGAAGGCAAAGCAGAAAGGTGGAAGGAGTATAAAGAGGGTCTATACGAGGGCGATGCACTTCAGTACAATATTATGGAAATGAAAGAGGATGTAGATGAAGATGAAATGGGAGATACGACACTGCGTGAAGAGTATGACACAGCACTGAAAGACCTGGGTCGAAACAAGGCCCCCGGAGTAGACAACATTTCATTGGAACTACTGACGGCCTTGGGAGAGCCAGTTCTGACAAAACTCCACCATCTGGTGAGCAAGATGTGTGAAACAGGCGATATACCCTCAGACTTCAAGAAGAATATAATAATTCCAATCCCAAAGAAAGCAGGTGTTGACAGATGTGAAAATTACCGAACAATCAGTTTAATAAGCCACAGCTGCAAAATACTAACACGAATTCTTTACAGATGAATGGAAAAACTAGTAGAAGCCGACCTCGGGGAAGATCAGTTTGGATTCCGTAGAAACACTGGAACACGTGAGGCAATACTGACATTACGACTTATCTTAGAAGAAAGATTAAGGAAAGGCAAACCTACGTTTCTAGCATTTGTAGACTTAGAGAAAGCTTTTGACAATGTTGACTGGAATACTCTCTTTCAAATTCTAAAGGTGGCAGGGGTAAAATACAGGGAGCGAAAGGCTATTTACAATTTGTACAGAAACCAGGTGACAGTTATAAGAGTTGAGGGACATGAAAGGGAAGCAATGGTTGGGAAGGGAGTAAGACAGGGTTGTAGCCTCTCCCCGATGTTATTCAATCTGTATATTGAGCAAGCAGTAAAGGAAACAAAAGAAAAATTCGGAGTAGGTATTAAAATCCATGGAGAAGAAATAAAAACGTTGAGGTTCGCCGATGACATTGTAATTCTGTCAGAGACAGCAAAGGACTTGGAAGAGCAGTTGAACGGAATGGATGGTGTCTTGAAGGGAGGATATAAGATGAACATCAACAAAAGCAAAACGACGATAATGGAATGTAGTCGAATTAAGTCGGGTGATGTTGAGGGTATTAGATTAGGAAATGAGACACTTAAAGTAGTAAAGGAGTTTTGCTATTTGGGGAGCAAAATAACTGACGATGGTCGAAGTAGAGAGGATATAAAATGTAGACTGGCATTGGCAAGGAAAGCGTTTCTGAAGAAGAGAAATTGGTTAACATCGAGTATAGATTTAAGTGTCAGGAAGTCATTTCTGAAAGTATTTGTATGGAGTGTAGCCATGTATGGAAGTGAAACATGGACGGTAAATAGTTTGGACAAGAAGAGAATAGAAGCTTTCGAAATGTGGTGCTACAGAAGAATGCTGAAGATTAGATGGGTATATCACATAACTAATGAGGAAGTATTGAGTAGGATTGGGGAGAAGAGAAGTTTGTGGCACAACTTGACCAGAAGAAGGGATCGGTTGGTAGGGCATGTTCTGAGGCATCAAGGGATCACCAATTTAGTATTGGAGGGCAGCGTGGGGGGTAAAAATCGTAGGGGGAGACCAAGAGATGAATACACTAAGCAGATTCAGAAAGATGTAGGTTGCAGTAGGTACTGGGAGATGAAGAAGCTTGCACAGGATAGAGTAGCATGGAGAGCTGCATCAAACCAGTCTCAGGACTGACGACCACAACAACAACAAGTGGTAACACGCCATATGTAATAGGCAAATCCTGCTTGATTTCCAATAATTCAATAAGAAAACTCATGATGATTGTTCCTAACTCCAAATAAATTTAGAACTATAAAAATAAGAGGGGAATGTATTTATAAATTAAACCACAGGGAAGCTGTCCTGCTAGATACCTGCAAAGTGCCATATGTCAGATCAAACTTGAGAATCAAGATTTAAAAAACATCAAAATTGTGCGTAGCGCTAGAAATTATAATAACATACCGTAATCTCGCTTAGATGAAGGTAATAATGAAGGAAAATAACGAGATGCTCAAATAAAAGTTGCATCAAAAGCTCATTATTTGAAGTTGTATAACAGGTACTATATTGGTACCAATGTGTGCAATGATTAGAAAACCTGTCAATTTTCCCTTAGCTGTAGTCATACAAACCTACGAGTTCACAGTAATTTTATAAGTAAAGCTATGTGATTGTTAATCATAAAATAAGAGAGAAATACCATACCATGGTTTAGAAAAGAATGATCCTGCATGGTGTTTGAAATAACGATCACTATAGAATGTGGAAAAATTGAAGAATAAGAGGAAAATACTACAAGCACATCATTCTGACAAGTTAAAACAAACTAATTTAGGCAATGGCTCCCACTGTCCGACCGAAGTAGCCAGCAAGGGAGATACGTGGTGCTGGAGATTATGCATTTACAAAGATTGAGACAATTAATGGTAAATTGTATCATATGTGTGCTGTAAAATAACACAGTAATGATGACTAAAAGTGAAGGTAACGTTTAAAAACACCTAAGGCAATAACACCAGGAACAGTTAGAAAAAATACCGGATATCGAATCATCACTAGTAAAAGGAAGGTATATATAAAAATAGGACACCCAAGTACTCGTAAGGCCATAAATAGCGGGGACTACAATGTTATTCTCCAGGTAATTATATAATAAATGGTAAAAATGAGACGACCTAGCAGGCAGGCACAGCTCGGTGGCGGATGGCGGCATTTTGATGATAGCCCAGGCCAGACAATGTGCCATTGTACAATAGCAACAACTAATTTCTCTACAAGATGCCATCGAAGATACTGAAGAAATAATTCTGGCTGAACTTTTTTTGTTCATTCTAAATCTTATCAAGGACCTTCTTCGCACTGGAATATTTTTCCAGCAAATCAAGTTTTCTTTCTTATGGAGCACAATGTAATACTTCGAGTGCATGATTTGTCCTACACCGTATGTCTAACAGTGCGAGGCAAAAGCTGTTCTGTTTTGAGTATAGTTATGCTATATGAAATGTATGTGAGAAGACTGGCATGTCTGCTCAATGTAGCAAGTGTGGCCGTCAGTGTTGTAAAAACCTAATTCTAAATTTCATTTAATGTAACAATTCGTCATGTCAGATAAGTTATGACCATTGGCCACAGCGATTTATTTAAGGATGTCAATTTATTTGTCCATTTCACACCGGTGTAAAGGAAGCCACGATAGACGATGAACAATGGAACTGAAGAGAGACATTTTATATCGCTGTGGGTGTGACGCTATAGGCGTTAACAGCTACGTCAGCAAATGCTCGTTTCCTGTAAATACCTTACATACGCTTATTGTCGTGCACACTAACAGTCAAGTCCAAATAACTAACTGTACGGAGCCAGTTCTAGTCGAAATGTAAAATTGATTTTTGTTGTATGAAAAGTCCCATGCTTCTTGACAGAGGTTACGGGAGACCCGCACCGCTGTACTAACAAGGGAACCTCCACACCGAACCGCCCTCAGATTTAGTTATAAGTTGGCACAGTGGAAAGGACTTGAAAAACTGAACACAGATCAATAGAGAAAACAGGAAGAAGTTGTGTGGAACTACGAAAAAAATAAGGAAAATGTACAAACTGAGTAGTCCATGCCCAAGATAGGCAACATCAAGAATAACACGCGCTGAGGAGCGTCGTGGTCACGTGGTTAGCGTGAGCAGCTGCATTTTTTGGGAGTGATTATCACATCCACAAGAAAACCTAAATCAGGCATGGTAGACGAATCTTTTTACTCATTCGCCAAGAGTACAAGTTAGGAGGGTGGTCAACATATTCCTGTCATGTGACTCACATGCCGTCGCCATTGTCGTATAGAATATATCAGACGCGTTTTCCTGTGGAGGAATCGGTTGACCTATGATCTTGCGATCAAATGTTTTCGGTTCCCATTGGAGAGGCACGTCCTTTCGTCTACTAATCGCACGGTTTTGCGGCGCAGTCGCAAAACACAGACACTAAACTTATTACAGTGAGGTCGCAAAACACCGACACTAAACTTATTACAGTGAACAGGGACGTCAATGAACGAACGGACTGATCATAACTTTGCGAAAATAAAGAACTTTTCACTCTAGGGAGGACTTGAACCAAGGACCTCTCGATCCGTAGCTGCTCACGCTGACCACGGGACCACGCCGCTCCTGAGCTCACGCCATCCTTGATGTTGCTTAACTTCCCCATGGACTACTTAGTTTCATATTTTACTTATTTTTTTCATAGTTCCACACAACTTCTTCCTATTTTCTCCATTGATCTGTGTTCAGTTTTTCAAGGCCTATCCAATGTGCCAACTTATAACTAAATCTGAGGGAGGTGCGATGGGGAGGTTCCCTTGTAAGCAAGGCCCTAATGGAAGTGGCTTTCAGTTGCCTTCCTCCGATCGTAATGAGGATGAATGATGATGATGATGACGACATAACACCACCCAATCATCTCGGGGCAAGTGAAAATCCCTGAGCCCGACGGGAATCGAACCTGAGTCCCCGTACTCGGGAAGCGAGAACGCTACTGCGAGACCACGAGCTGCGGAATTTGGATGTCTATTCTTCAGCAATGCCGAAATGTTATTTCTATGTAAAGGCAGATTTTTAAAATTGCCAGTCAAAGTGGTTGGATGCCATGGAGAGTTTTGCTAAACATGGGCTTTTTAGAAGGATTTTTGCCGTTTTACTCTCGCATCAGTCAATGTAGCACCCCTCTGCGATCAACCCACAAGAGAGCGTGAAACACTGATAAAGGTTAAGCATCCATTGTTGCTGCAGATCACCTTATTTCGTCGAATGGTGTTGAACGGTCCATGCTGGTCCACCCTGTGCACCAGAGCGAAAATTGCGGTTGCACTAACCCTCCAAAAGGCGAGATCGCATTCAGTGCGGATGCAGCCCGGTGACGACCTTCGACAGTTTTCGCGCCAGTCGCATAAGGTGTCAAAGGCACCATTATCAACACCTCGCTAAGTTTCAACGAGTCGTGTAACAGGCTGCAAGAAGCTGGATGTTACTTTTTCCGTATTGCGGAAAGACTTGGCAGGAGTGTAGCCACTGTACATGACTGCTGGCAACGGTGGTCACGGTCGGAAGAAGACTGGACTCAGGACGGCCACATGGCTTACCGAGAGGGAAGACCATCGTGTTCAGTGTATGGCTCTGACGCATTGTACTGCATCTACAGCATCGATTTCAACTGTCGTTGGCAGCACAGTCACACAACGAAATGGTACAAATCGGTCCTAGCCAAGCCCTCTATACTGTGCATTCCACTGACTCGAAACCACCAGCATTTGCGGCTTCAGCTGCGTCAACCGAGAGCCCACTGGAGGGCAGAGTGAAGGTATGTTGTGCTTTTTGATGAAAGATTGTTCTGTTTTGGGGCCAGTGGTTGTTGTATGTTGGTTAGAATGAGGCTAGTTGAGAGCCAACAGCCTACCTGTCTGCGTGCTGGACACACTGAATCTCCACCAGGAGTTACGGTTTGGGGTGCGATTTCATACGACAGCAGGAGCACTCTGGTGGTTATCCCACGCACCCCGACTGCAAATTTGTACGTCGGTCTGGTTATTTGACCTGTTGTGCTGTCATTCTATAGCAGCATTCCACGGAGTGTTTTCTAACAGGATAAAGCTCACCCACATTCTGCTAGTGTAACCCAACATACCCCACAGAGTGCTGCCGTGGCCTGCTCGAACACCAGATCTGTCTCCAATTGAGCACATGTGGGACGTCAGCTGACGACAACTGCAGCATCGTCCACAACCAGCATTAGCTGTCCCTGTATTGCCCAAGCAAGGTCTGCGGGGATGGAACCCTATCTCTCAATCTGACATCCGCCACCTGTACAACTCAATGCACGCAAATTTTTATGCTTGCATTCAACATTCTGTCAGGTCATCCAATCACTAACGTAACGGAATTTCAAATTTGCTCTGGCTAATCTGTGATCTTGCGATGTTAATCACTTAAATATGTTATCCAGACAAATGTATTCCAGATATTTTATTACTCTACATTAATAATTATTTGCGTTGCGGATTTTTTCCGTCTGTGTATATACACACATCCAAAAACTTTTACCATCACCGCCGTACCCAGGACTCCTGAAGATAGACGTTGACTGTGGATATTGTATCACACACACACAGTCCCTTGACTGTTCAGAGATGTCGCTAAACTCGTCCAAAGATATAAACAAGCGTGCATGAGCAGCGCTTATTAGATGGTGGGGAACCGACAGCCGATCAGTTCCAGTCATTCCACCAAGAAGGAAGTACACGGCTAGAGTGGCCAACATGTTCGCCAGACAAGAACGCTATTGGACATACTTGGGATGCATTGGAAAGTGCTGTTTATGCATGACGTGACCCACCAACTACTCTGAGGGAACTACGCCGAATCGCCGTTGAGGTGTAGGACAATGTGGACCAACAGTGCCATGATGAACTTGTGGTTAGTATGTCACGATGTATACAGGCATAAATCAATGCTAGAGGTTATTAGAGGTACGGTGTATACTGAAAACTGGACCACCCCCTCTGGAGTTCTTGCTGTATGGTGGTACAAAATTCAATGTGTGTTTTTCATGAGCAATATGAAGGGGGAAATGATGTTTATGTTGATGTCTATTCCAGTTTTCTGTACTATTCCGGAACTCTCGGAACCGAGGTGATGCAAAACTTTTTTTGATGTGTGTAAATGATTGTACTGATTTGAGCAGCGATAAAACTGTGAGATGGCCTCTGCGTTATCTGAGGATATGATGAGCTTACAACAGCAAGGGCGGGTAGTTAAATTCTACAAAAGTAATTTATTTCCCTGCAGTGGGAACCACGTGCTTGGTAGCTGCATGGCTTTTCGAAACAGCAGCAAGATGCTAGCCTGTACGGAAACGTTTCATTGATCCACGCACCGGCCCGACAGTCCTAAAACATGGTACGAGGCCATTGCAAATACTTTATCACAATGACGGTCAGTACCATAGCAAAGAGGCTAAAAACGTGAGTGTGATGGTATTGCAAGAACAGCAGCGGTTTGATACTGGAGGCAGTGCACAGTGTATGAAGTTGGCGCCCTCTGTTGTGTTTGCAGGTGAGCGGCAGTGGGCAGTGCTTCCGGCTGGAGGGGATGCGCCTGGTGGAGAACCTGGTGGAGGTGGAGGCGCTGCGTGTGGTCGGCGCCCACCTGCAGCTGGGCGGCGGCGGCGTGGGTGGCGGAGGGGGCGGCGGCCGGGGGCTGCGCCTCTGGCTGCACGTCGGGCCGGGGGCCTCGACTGAGTCTCCGCCTCCGAACGAAACTCCACTGGCAGTTCGCGTCGGCCGCACCACGCTCAGCCTCCACCCAGACAGGCAAGAACATCCACGACCCCATCAGTTCCATCCACACGGTTGAGTAAGGGGTAATTATAAAGTCCATGAAATGTTTTAAAAAATCTAAATTACTAACGGCCAAACTATGCAGTACATTAAAGACAAAGTCTCATGCGAGATTTTTTTTAACTCCTCGTTGCAAAGTTAGTTTGTAAAATGGCTCAAACTGGATTAAAATCTGGCCTAACAAGTTCAAAATGGTTGAAATGGCTCTAAGCACTATGGGACTTAACATCTGAGGTCATCAGTCCCCTAGACGTAGAACCACTTAAACCTAACTAACCTGAGGAAGCACACATCCCTGCCCGAGGCAAGATTCGAACCTGCCTAACAAGTCAAGGGAAGCATTTTGTGTTCTGCGGGTTACCTGCTGAAAATCGGTAGTGGCTCTGCAAAGAGATCCGCATGGCTAGTTTCATTAAACACTATCAATTAACAACTACGTAATAAAGTGATACAAGAAATTCCAGGTGGTTGGTTGCGTGCGCGATTAAAACTGTCAGGCCGACAGGGCGTTTCAGAAGCGACAGTGTGTGGGACGTGATGGTACGAATTCCCACAAAGTCTACCTATCGAGCTAGTCCAGAACTGAATATCCCTCAGTCAACAGTGTGAAAACGCCTTTCTAGGCGATTAAGAGTGAAGGTGTTCAAACCTCGCAAGGCGTAAGCCATTACGACCAACTGGGCCAGCTGCAGTTCTGTACTGATATGCAGGACCAACTTGAAAAAGCCGAATTCGGTCGAAAATTATTCTTCATTGAACGAAGCCACTTTTTGTCTTTCATTAAATGTGAACAGACACAACAAACATTTTGGAGGACAGACAATTCACTTGCAACTGTCGAACACGTCAGGGATTTCGAGAAAGTTAACGTGTTCTATGCCATTCCCGCAAAACAGTTTACAGGCCATTCTTCTTCTGTGAGAGACTTGTCACCGCTATCACCAATCTCGACATCCTACATCAACCTACATATGTGGTTCACGCCACATTTGAAAATGACAACACGAGCTTCATCTTTTAACGGGAGGGTGGCTCTCCAGATTTCCACAGCTACGTACAAGATTACCTGAATGAGAAGCCGCCATGTCGCTGGAAGCAAAACACTGTGGCAGCTGACCTGGCACGGCACTGCTGGAGTGGCCAGCTGTTATGGTGAGCCAAGTGTGGGCAGAAGTGGACTACCGCTTACCTGTGTGCCATCTGATAAACAGTGGATCATGAAACTGTTATAAAAGTTGTAAAAATATTTGAAAGTATGTCTTTCACACACTGTATCATTCCCTACAATAGTCTATTCCATTTATCAGCATCGAGTTTTTGAAATGTATCATGGACTTTATAATTACCATATACTGATTGTGTTCTCACCGAAATCGTCAAGGCCAGTCTTTAGAAGACGACTTTCTGTTAGGATTTCCTCGCACGCTGTGTGGTCCTTCAGCGGATGCCGAAGAGAGGAAGAGATGCCGTTCATGTACAGAGAATTCAGATATTAATTTATTCTACATCTAATATCAAATAGTAAAAATAATACACAACTTAATTACTATATTGGCAGCGTCAGATGCTAAAAGTAGATTTGAAGTCTGAACATTTATAAAAGTTTCACTCTTCAATACAATACAGGGTGTTACAAAAAGGTACGGCCAAACTTTCAGGAAACATTCCTCACACACAAAGAGAGAAAATATGCTATGTGGACATCTGTGCGGAAACGCTTGCTTTCCATGTTAGACCTCATTTTATTACTTCTAGTCAAATCACATTAATCATGGAATGGAAACACACAGCAACAGAACGTACCAGCGTTTCAAACACTTTGCTACAGGAAATGTTCAAAATGTCTTCCGTTAGCGAGGATACATGCAACCACCCTCCGTCGCATGGAATCCCTGATGCGCTGATGCATCCCTGGAGAACGGCGTATTGTATCACAGCCGCCCACAATACGAGCACGAAGAGTCTCTACATTTGGTACCGGGGTTGCGTAGACAAGAGCTTTCAAATGCCCCCATAAATGAAAGTCAAGAGGGTTGAGGTCAGGAGAGCGTGGAGGCCATGGAATTGGTCCGCCACTACCAATCCATCGGTCACCGAATCTGTTGTTGAGAAGCGTACGAACACTTCGACTGAAATGTGCAGGAGCTCCATCGTGCGTGAACCACATGTTGTATCGTACTTGTAAAGGCACATGTTCTAGCAGCAAAGGTAGAGTATCCCGTATAAAATCATGATAACGTGCTCCATTGAGCGTAGGTGGAAGGACATGGGGCCCAATCAAGACATCACCAACAATGCCTGCCCAAACGTTCACAGAAAATCTGTGTTGATGACGTGATTGCACAATTGCGTGCGGATTCTCGTCAGCCCACACATGTTGATTGTAAAAATTTACAATTTGATCACATAGGAATGAAGCCTCATCCGCAAAGAGAACATTTGCACTGAAATGAGGATTGACACATTGATGGATGAACCATTCGCAGAAGTGTACCCGTGGAGGCCAATCAGCTGCTGATAGTGCCTGCACACGCTGTACATGGTACCGAAACAACTGGTTCTCCCGTAGCACTCTCCATACAGTGACGTGGTCAAAGTTACGTTGTACAGCAGCAACTTCTCTGACGCTGACATTAGGGTTATCGTCAACTGCACGAAGAATTGCCTCGTCCATTGCAGGTGTCCTCGTCGTTCTAGGTCTTCCCCAGTCGCGAGTCATAGGCTGGAATGTTAGGTGCTACCTAAGACACCGATCAATTGCTTCGAACGTCTTCCCGTCGGGACACCTTCGTTCTGGAAATCTGTCTCGATACAAACGTACCGCGCCACGGCTTTTGCCCCTTGCTAATCCATACATCAAATGGGCATCTGCCAACTCCGCATTTGTAAACATTGCACTGACTGCAAAACCACGTTCGTGACCAACACTAACCTGTTGATGCTACGTACTGATGTGCTTGATGCTAGTACTGTAGAGCAATGAGTCGCATGTCAACACAAGCACCGAAGTCAACATTACCTTCCTCCAATTGGGCCAACTGGCGGTGAATCGAGGAAGTACAGTACATACTGACGAAACTAAAATGAGCTCCAACATGGAAATTAAGCGTTTCCGGACACATGTCCACATAACATCTTTTATTTATTTATGTGTGAGGAATGTTTCCTGAAAGTTTGGCCGTACCTTTTTGTAACACCCTGTATATGTTCAGAATAAGTCGAGCCCTGGCCACTATCAAAGTCTGTAAATGTTATTCAAGTGCAAACACACAAAATGTGGTCAGTGCTTGAATTTTCGAACTTAAATACACCCGCTGCTAAAGCTCCGGAGAGGGGGTGCTTGAGTTTCATTGGCAGCGGCATAATCATTCGTGACAGCGCTCTCACGCTCTAGTGGCGGCTGTAGGAAACACGGCAGCGTATCAGGCGGTATACGTATTTGAAAGTGTGGCAGACCATCTAACGGTCGGTACTGCTCTTTCGAGGGTCATAGTAAAACTAAACCCATGAACCATGGACCTTGCCGTTGGTGGGGAGGCTTGCGTGCCTCAGCGATACAGATGGCCGTACCGTAGGTGCAACCACAACGGAGGGGTATCTGTTGAGAGGCCAGACAAACATGTGGTTCCTGAAGAGGGGCAGCAGCCTTTTCAGTAGTTGCAGGGGCAACAGTCTGGATGATTGACTGATCTGGCCTTGTAACATTAGCCAAAACGGCCTTGCTGTGCTGGTACTGCGAAGGGCTGAAAGCAAGGGGAAACTACAGCCGTAACTTTTCCCGAGGACATGCAGCTCTACTGTATGATTAAATGATGATGGCGTCCTCTTGGGTAAAATATTCCGGAGGTAAAATAGTCCCCCATTCGGATCTCCGGGCGGGGACTACTCAAGAGGACGTCGTTATCAGAAGAAAGAAAACTGGCGTTCTACGGATCGGAGCGTGGAATGTCAGATCCCTTAATCGGGCAGGTAGGTTAGAAAATTTAAAAAGGGAGATGGATAGGTTAAAGTTAGATATAGTGGGAATTAGTGAAGTTCGGTGGCAGGAGGAACAAGACTTTTGGTCAGGTGATTACAGGGTTATAAATACAAAATCAAATAGGGGTAATGCAGGAGTAGGTTTAATAATGAATAAAAAAATAGGAGTGCGGGTTAGCTACTACAAACAGCATAGTGAACGCATTATTGTGGCCAAGATAGACACAAAGCCCATGCCTACTACAGTAGTACAAGTTTATATGCCAACTAGCTCTGCAGATGATGAAGAAATAGATGAAATGTATGACGAGATAAAAGAAATTATTCAGGTAGTGAAGGGAGACGAAAATTTAATAGTCATGGGTGACTGGAATTCGTCAGTAGGAAAAGGGAGAGAAGGAAACATAGTAGGTGAATATGGATTGGGGGGAAGGAATGAAAGAGGAAGCCGCCTTGTAGAATTTTGCACAGAGCATAACTTAATCATAGCTAACACTTGGTTCAAGAATCATGAAAGGAGGCTGTATACATGGAAGAAGCCTGGAGATACTGACAGGTTTCAGATAGATTATATAATGGTAAGACAGAGATTTAGGAACCAGGTTTTAAATTGTAAGACATTTCCTGGGGCAGATGTAGATTCTGACCACAATCTATTGGTTATGAACTGCAGATTGAAACTGAAGAAACTGCAAAAAGGTGGGAATTTAAGGAGATGGGACCTGGATAAACTGAAAGAACCAGAGGTTGTAGAGAGTTTCAGGGAGAGCATTAGGGAACAATTGACGGGAATGGGGGAAAGAAACACAGTAGAAGAAGAATGGGTAGCTCTGAGGGATGAAGTGGTGAAGGCAGCAGACGATCAAGTAGGTAAAAAGACGCGGGCTAATAGAAATCCTTGGGTAACAGAAGAAATATTGAATTTAATTGACGAAAGGAGAAAATATAAAAATGCAGTAAATGAAGCAGGCAAAAAGGAATACAAACGTCTCAAAAATGAAATCGACAGGAAGTGCAAATTGGCTAAGCAGGGATGGCTAGAGGACAAATGTAAGGATGTAGAGGCTTGTCTCACTAGGGGTAAGATAGATACTGCCTACAGGAAAATTAAAGAGACCTTTGGAGAGAAGAGAACCACTTGTCTGAATATCAAGAGCTCAGATGGCAACCCAGTTCTAAGCAAAGAAGGGAAAGCAGAAAGGTGGAAGGAGTATATAGAGGGTTTATACAAGGGCGATGTACTTGAGGACAATATTATGGAAATGGAAGAGGATGTAGATGAAGATGAAATGGGAGATAAGATACTGCGTGAAGAGTTTGACAGAGCTCTGAAAGACCTGAGTCAAAACAAGGCCCCGGGAGTAGACAACATTCCATTAGAACTACTGATGGCCTCGGGAGAGCCAGTTCTGACAAAACTCTACCATCTGGTGAGCACGATGTATGAGACAGGCGAAATACCCTCAGACTTTAAGAAGAATATAATAATTCCAATCCCAAAGAAAGCAGGTGTTGACAGATGTGAAAGTTACCGAACTATCAGTTTAATAAGTCACAGCTGCAAAATACTAACGCGAATTCTTTACAGACGAATGGAAAAACTGGTAGAAGCCGACCTCGGTGAAGATCAATTTGGATTCCGTAGAAATGTTGGAACACGTGAGGCAATACTGACCTTACGACTTATCTTGGAAGAAAGATTAAGAAAAGGCAAACCGACATTTCTAGCATTTGTAGACTTAGAGAAAGCTTTTGACAATGTTGACTGGAATACTCTCTTTCAAATTCTGAGGGTGGCAGGGGTAAAATACAGGGAGCGAAAGGCTATTTACAATTTGTACAGAAACCAGATGGCAGTTATAAGAGTCGAGGGGCATGAAAGGGAAGCAGTGGTTGGGAAAGGGGTGAGACAGGGTTGTAGCCTCTCCCCGATGATATTCAATCTGTATATTGAGCAAGCAGTAAAGGAAACAAAAGAAAAATTCGGAGTAGGTATTAAAATTCATGGAGAAGAAGTAAAAACTTTGAGGTTCGCCGATGACATTGTAATTCTGTCAGAGACAGCAAAGGACTTGGAAGAGCAGTTGAACGGAATGGACAGTGTCTTGAAAGGAGGATATAAGATGAACATCAACAAAAGCAAAACGAGGATAATGGAATGTAGTCAAATTAAGTCGGGTGATGCTGAGGGAATTAGATTAGGAAATGAGACACTTAAAGTAGTAAAGGAGTTTTGCTATTTAGGGAGTAAATTAACCGATGATGGTCGAAGTAGAGAGGATATAAAATGTAGACTGGCAATGGCAAGGAAAGCGTTTCTCAAGAAGAGAAATTTGTTAACATCGAATATAGATTTAGGTGTCAGGAAGTCGTTTCTGAAAGTATTTGTATGGAGTGTAGCCATGTATGGAAGTGAGACATGGACGATAACTAGTTTGGACAAGAAGAGAATAGAAGCTTTCGAAATGTGGTGCTACAGAAGAATGCTGAAAATAAGGTGGGTAGATCATGTAACTAATGAGGAGGTATTGAATAGGATTGGGGAGAAGAGAAGTTTGTGGCACAACTTGACTAGAAGAAGGGATCGGTTGGTAGGTCATGTTCTGAGGCATCGAGGGATCACAAATTTAGCATTGGAGGGCAGCGTGGAGGGTAAAAATCGTAGAGGGAGACCAAGAGATGAATACACTAAGCAGATTCAGGATGTAGGTTGCAGTAGGTACTGGGAGATGAAGAAGCTTGCACAGGATAGAGTAGCATGGAGAGCTGCATCAAACCAGTCTCAGGACTGAAGACCACAACAACAAGTAAAACTAATGAAGAAACTATAGTTTTGAATGTTGATTTCCGTGTTTTTAGAAGCTATGTACACCCTCTTAATCTACACATTTTCTGTCACCTTTTAATATCATCTCCATTTTTGTGGAGATATTTTCCGCATGATTCGATTAGGTCTGAAATTTCCCTTGGGCTACAAGTCCGTTCTGCCCAAAGTCACGGGCGCGCTGCTTCCTCCATGTCCTCCTGCGTCTCATGGAATTGGCTCGCAGCTATTCTTCCGCAGTACACAGCAGATGATAGAGGGTGTCAACTCGTGACTGGAGTGAGGGCGCAGAGGGCTTTCTCTGCACAATGTCTCAATTTTCTCCAGATTGTTAAACCCATCAGTGAACAGTGGTGAGTACAGCAAGCCGCGAGACTGCTTCGTGAGTGAATGATGACGTCCATCTGTTATCAGTTGGGAGTGACTGTGCTGCTCGTCTCCCAGGAGCCTGGCTTAGCTGTAGTTTCCGTATTTACTGAAATTTTACATGTACGCAGGCCGAACGTTGTAATAGACAAGCAGTTCCAAGCCACGAGTCGTGTTTCTGATTTAATACCTTTCTCCCAGTATGACCATTGTGCAAGACATGTCAGAGCTTCGGCAGTGCCTTCTTATAGAGGGCAGCGTTTTTGGTTCGTCCACATTCAAGAAAATGGCTAATAATGGGACCCTCTACATGCTGACAGACGCTACCCTTTTATTTCAGAGCAGACACCGCTGTCCTTGCTTTCCTTACTCGGCGGCCAAACGAAGTCATTCCATCCCCTTCACTGGTGTTTCAGTTTTGGCACACAAGAATGTAACTAGAATTCACTGCCTGGCACAATACTCATCAAATAAACGTCTCTCATATATCTAAATGTCTGAAGAAGTCTTTCAAATGTATGTGAATTCCTAAGGGGCCAAACTGCTGTGGTCATAGGTCCCTAGACTTATACACTACTTAAACTAACTTAACGCTAAGGACAACACACACACCCACGCCGGAGGGAGGACTCGAACCTCCGTCGGGAGTGGCCGTACGATTAGTGACATGGCGCCCCCAACCACGCGGTCACTCCACGCGGCGAAGCAGTCTTTCAATGATGGTTCTTCTCTTAACTTCGTGCTTCTTGCTCAGCAAGTGTGTGACCCAACAAGAACCAAATTTCCCATTAGACAAACACTGGATCATTTACGTACTGTACTATGCTCTGTTCCAAGGTTCATTGTGATTTCAAGCACTTTGACATGAGTAGGCCTATCTTCTCTAATCATCAACTCCTTCTGAGCTGTTTTACATGATGGCCATTTGAGAGCGAATATTACAGTTTTCATGTTGAATGCATGTGTTTCCATCTTTGAAGAGCTTCATCGACCTCCTAACACTTCTTGTCCTTGTGGACACGTCTCCATATACACACCCAAGCCAAAAAAGAGGTATTCCAGTAGAAGCTTAATTGATGTCAGCTTTTTGTAAGTACTGCTCGTGGTGACGTGGTGGAAGTTAATACGGTCACCAAGGGTTAAGTCTGTGCATTGAGATCATGTAGTTGTTTTCATTACATTCTTCTAAATGAAGTTGTAAGAAATGGTTGCTGTCGACATTCACTGTGGTCTATATGCAGTACGACTTATTTAAAAGTTACATTCAAAAAAAGTTTTACTAATTTTATTACTTATTATGACGACGTGTGTTCGAAATACGTGGATTATAAACTGAAACGCTGCAGTAGTAGAAGAGTTTTGCTACTTATTTATCAAAACAACTGACGGTATGCAAAATACAGGGGACGTAAAATAGATGGCAGGAACGAGTACGTGCCTGCAGTGTAGCTTTATATGGAAGTGAAATGCAGACGATATACAGTATATACTGCAACCGACTGTGCGATCGGTTCGCCTTTATATTTTAAATGTCCGAATCGAGTGTAATCGAACTGTTTTTAACATTACGTAGCCATGAAAGGAAAACTACTGGCGCTCGAAAACCCATAGCGAATTCCCTATCTCTAGGATTTCAATTAGTTTAAATGAATTACCTGTTCTAATACCCTTAGAATGTTGCAGTCGGTATTTTTACAAATTACATTTATTTCTATACTTTATTTTCCATAAAATTATTAATATTTTCACAAATTAAACTCTTCTTACTACTAACATTTATTACAAAAATAACATTTTTACGTCTTGACATAGATGTAGAGGTTTCCTCTACACCTATATCGACGACCAATAACATCTACTCACCCTGAGTACATGGTACTTGTCCTTGGACATTATTAACTTCAGCAGAAATACTACCAGATTCTCGAGCATTTAGATCATCGGTTGGACACTCTACCAGGTCACTCTCATTTTCGGAATCGCTGGTCTCATAGTGAACTGACTCCGCTACTGAAACTGCCTCAAAATCGGAATAGGTCTCAGTCACCTTAATTGTTGGATAATAATCTTTATCCTCTCTTTTGAAACTTATCTTCTTTGTGATGCTCTGCCCTAATCATTCTTCGTCTTCGGAGAATGGGGTTACCTAATCAAAATCTGTTTGTGCATGACTTTTTCCTTCCTCGTGATGTTAGAACATCATACAGGTCGCTATCTCTCTTATTTTGACCGACTTTCTCATCTTTCAACCAGTCATTTATTTTACAAAGTTTCTCAAAATAGGCAGCACCCTCTGAACCGTCTTCTAATTTGCAATTTTTATCACTCTTGGCAACAATATGCCCCTCCTTCTGTACTTTCGAAACACCTTGTCTTTGATCCAAATGCTCTGTTTCTCCTGTGGACGGAGTACCATGAAAGATTACTATGAAAACTGGTTCAAACGATTAGAGTACCTGAAAGATAGGTGATCAGAATCTGAAATCATATCAGAGTTAAGGAAGAAACAACCTGACTATTCAAAACGCTATGTCGGCAGTAATCACAAAACGTTCGATGATTTCTTGGAGAACCAAAATACATCTGGATGAGGAGGCAGAAATAGCATCAAATAAATATGATGAGAGGACGAAGTGGACGTCGTGGTAGATGCAACTCCTATAATACCAAGAGGTATTGAGATGAGGGAAACTAATGTCCGCATAGATTTCGCTTTAGTCAGGATCGGGAAAGCAAAACTGGCCCAAAAAAAGACGACAACAACCTGTTATCAAGATGGAGACAGCAGTAGCTAGGTCGAGCGCGATTCTGTTGGAAATACGTTTTGCAACAGATATGAGGTAAAAGTGAACATCAGAGAGAAACCAGGAAATGGTGAAAATCGTGATGGAGCAGGACAGTGTTAGCAGCGAGGTAGCACTTGCTGTTGGTGCATGCGCGGCAAGAAAGAGTGATGTGTTTGGCCAGCAGGTGTCATTACTGGCAGCTAGTGCCAACGGGATCGATATTACGCGGCCATTAACTGAATCAGTACCGCTATTGAAAAAGTAGAAAAAGAGACTACAATTTCCGATCAGCAATATGGTGATACAAAGAAAACAGTAAGCTTCATACTGAATTACAACCGATGGGGTGAACAACCGATGGTAGCAATCAAATTGTAGGAACTAGTGCCTGTAATAAATGCTGCGACTACAGACGAGACGAAAGCACATTTAGTAGCACTTAAAAATATTGTTACGTAAGAACAAACCAATGTATGTGATGAAACCACTCAAATACTCAATGAAATCGATTCATTACTTATCGCGTTCCTTAGTAAAGAGGGTAGTATTCCTTTGACTTTGCAAGAATCTGAATTATTGAGTAAACAGGAAAGATACAGTCCTCAATTGAAACAAGGAGGTTGGCATCCAGTCGATTTCATAAGGGTTTGCTAACGGCTGTTACTCAGCGACATGAAGGATAATGAAAAGATAAATTTGTCAAGTGATGCGATGATAAGCACTGCAAAGACATGGGGTTTGAATGTGGATACGTCGAATATGACGTTTTCCCAGAGCAAAAAAATGTTCAAATGTGTGTGAAATCTTATGGGACTCAACTGCTAAGGTCATCAGTCCCTAAGCTTACACACTACTTAATCAAATTAACCTAATGACAAACACACACACCCATGCCCGAGGGAGGACTCGAACCTCCGCCGGGATCAGCCGCAAAGTCCATGACTGCAGCGCCTAAAAAACCGCGCGGCATTTCCCAGATCAAGAAATAGTTGTTAGAGGAGTTCTGATCTGTGCAAAATCGGGATAAGTTACGGTGAGAATATTCCGTTGCAAAAATGCCAGACCATTGTGGACGGAGTACCATGAAGCTGTCTCTGCTGCGCTACCTTGAAAGCTGTTGTCATGGACTTCAGTCACGAAAATCTAGTATTTCAATCCTCACGCACAGAACTTAAGTTCTTTATTACCAGACAAAACTTAAGAGTCATGTCAAGGTCACCACCGAACCCGCCGATTCCCGTCTCTGTATTTTATGTGTCCGAATCGCGTGCAATCGAAACGTTTTTTAACGTTTAGCAAGGAAAGAAGTGCTTTTAAACGTCGAACATATTTACCTATATTACCCGCTAACATTGCTTAAAGAGGAATTAATAATGCGCAGAATAATTTTTTCATCTCTCCAGAAGTGTTGGACGAGCAACGGTAAGCGAACCCGATTTGCGGTCGGGGACTGCCTCACAAAAAAGAACTTTAGTCCCTCCTGCAATGCCTGCGCTTCACAGGTCAACAATCTCTCACTAAATTTTTTACTCATGTTACCTAACCGAATAATATTATTAGCAAGACACATACACTCCTGGAAACTGAAATAAGAACACCGTGAATTCATTGTCCCAGGAAGGGGAAACTTTATTGACACATTCCTGGGGTCAGATACATCACATGATCACACTGACAGATCCACAGGCACATAGACACAGGCAACAGAGCATGCACAATGTCGGCACTAGTACAGTGTATATCCACCTTTCGCAGCAATGCAGGCTGCTATTCTCCCATGGAGACGATCGTAGAGATGCTGGATGTAGTCCTGTGGAACGGCTTACCATGCCATTTCCACCTGGCGCCTCAGTTGGACCAGCGTTCGTGCTGGACGTGCAGACCGCGTGAGACGATGCTTCATCCAGTCCCAAACATGCTCAATGAGGGACAGATCCGGAGATCTTGCTGGCCAGGGTAGTTGACTTACACCTTCTAGAGCACGTTGGGTGGCACGGGATACATGCGGACGTGCATTGTGCTGTTGGAACAGCAAGTTCCCTTGCCGGTCTAGGAATGGTAGAACGATGGGTTTGATGACGGTTTGGATGTACCGTGCACTATTCAGTGTCCCCTCGACGATCACCAGTGGTGTACGGCCAGTGTAGGAGATCGCTCCCCACACCATGATGCCGGGTGTTGGCCCTGTGTGCCTCGGTCGTATGCAGTCCTGATTGTGGCGCTCACCTGCACGGCGCCAAACACGCATACGACCATCATTGGCACCAAGGCAGAAGCGACTCTCATCGCTGAAGACGACACGTCTCCATTCGTCCCTCCATTCACGCCTGTCGCGACACCACTGGAGGCGGGCTGCACGATGTTGGGGCGTGAGCGGAAGACGGCCTAACGGTGTGCGGGACCGTAGCCGAGCTTCATGGAGACGGTTGCGAATGGTCCTCGCCGATACCCAAGGAGCAACAGTGTCCCTAATTTGCTGGGAAGTGGCGGTGCGGTACCCTACGGCACTGCGTAGGATCCTACGGTCTTGGCGTGCATCCGTGCGTCGCTGCGGTCTGGTCCCAGGTCGACGGGCACGTGCACCTTCCGCCGACCACTGGCGACAACATCGATGTACTTTGGAGACCTCACGCCCCACGTGTTGAGCAATTCGGCGGTACGTCCACCCGGCCTCCCGCATGCCCACTATACGCCCTCGCTCAAAGTCCGTCAACTGCACATACGGTTCACGTCCACGCTGTCGCGGCATGCTACCAGTGTTAAAGACTGCGATGGAGCTCCGTATGCCACGGCAAACTGGCTGACACTGACGGCGGCGCACAAATGCTGCGCAACTAGCGCCATTCGACGGCCAACACCGCGGTTCCTGGTGTGTCCGCTGTACCGTGCGTGTGATCATTGCTTGTACAGCCCTCTCGCAGTGTCCGGAGGAAGTATGGTGGGTCTGACACACCGGTGTCAATGTGTTCTTTTTTCCATTTCCAGGAGTGTATTTATGATTTAACCGACGGTCCAAAGCGAGGTGTGGATAATAATATTCGATTTTCGGGATTGGTACACCACACAAGTTATTACAGAAACAATACTTTATATGGTCTACCTGGATTTGGTGTTATCCACACCCCTGTAGTTAACACCTTGCAGCTAAGTAGCCTTACATTACGTCAGATCCACTGAAACAAAATTATATCTACGATGATTGTTTTGGTCGACAGCTCAGAAGGCGTAATTTAAATACCTTCTTCCAGGTTATGTTTCTGATTGTGCTAGAAGAAAATTTAGAGAAATGACTTTAGTGGCAACAGTTTTATTTGGAAACCAGGTGAATCCAGACTCAAATATTCTTACATAGCCTTATAGCTGCCATCTTTACTTTTAATAATTACGTGAAGTTAATATTTTGCTGAAGCAAATTTAAAGGTAATAAATCTCATAAAACTGAATTTTACAATGACATACCAAATCGACCATACATTTTGTGTCTTCAGAATTAAACAATTATTGTTAGAAGTTACTTTTATACGACGTTGAAAGATTGTCGTAACACCAAAATTAAATAACTACGATCTTGTGACTGCACAGAATGATGCAAAAGTTACTTTTAACAAATTGTAAAAATGGGAAATTTGTGGTAAGGACTGTGGGACCAAACTGCTGAGTTCATCGGTCCCTAGGCTTACGCACTACTGAATCTAACTTAAACTAACTTACGCTAAGGACAACACGCACACCCATGCAGAGGGAGGACTCGAAACGCCGACGCAGGGAGCCGAGCCAACCGTGACAAGACGCCCTTGACCGACCGGCTACCCCCCGCGGCCACAAAATGGACAGATCGTTATGATTTTGAGACAATGACTCTAACAAATACTTTTAACAAAACTATGTTAATACTTTCTCAAACTATGGGGTTGACTTTCACATCCTGATACACTGCTAAATACGGCTAACATGAAAATGTCTTGCCTTGTTTGTTGTAGTCGTATCGATGTCGAAGTCGTTGCTTGGTGAATAAAGTTTGGATAGGCTCTTCACGTCTCCAGTGACGGAATTAATTTGTAACTGCCATGCATATGCGATAGCGATGTTAACTTGCTGTATCATGGGCTCCATATTCCATCATATAAAACCAGTTGGATATTCTTGCGTTCCGACATAAAATAAACTGCAGACGACTTAAGGAACTATAAGTCATTGCGACATCATATACAGGGCTATTACAAATGATTGAAGCGATTTCATAAATTCACTATAGCTCCATTCATTGACATATGGTCACAACACACTACAGATACGTAGAAAATCTCATAAAGTTTTGTTCGGCTGAAGCCGCACTTCAGGTTTCTGCCGTCAGAGCGCTCGAGAGCGCAGTGAGACAAAATTGCGACAGGAGCCGAGAAAGCGTATGTCGTGCTTGAAATGCACTCACATCAGTCAGTCATAACAGTGCAACGACACTTCAGGACGAAGTTCAACAAAGATCCACCAACTGATAACTCCATTCGGCGATGGTATGCGCAGTTTAAAGCTTCTGGATGCCTCTGTAAGGGGAAATCAACGGGTCGACCTGCAGTGAGCGAAGAAGCGGTTGAACGCGTGCGGGCAAGTTCCACGCGTAGCCCACGGAGAATTGGCTCATGCCACAACTGGAGACCGACAGCGCCGACTTCATCTTTCAACAGGATGGTGCTCCACCGCACTTCCGTCATGATGTTCGGCTTTTCTTAAAGTGGAGATTGGAAAACCGATGGATCGGTCCTGGTGGAGATCATGATCAGAAATTCATGTCATGGCCTCCACGCTCTCCCGACTTAACCCCATGTGATTTCTTTCTGTGGGGTTATGTGAAAGATTCAGTGTTTAAACCTCCTCTACCAAAAACGTGTCAGAACTGCGAGCTCGCATCAACGATGCTTTCGAACTCATTGATGGGGACATGCTGCGCCGAGTGTGGGAGGAATTTGATGATCGACTTGATGTCTGCCGAATCACTAAAGGGGCACATATCGAACATTTGTGAATGCCTAAAAAAACTTTTTGAGTTTTTGTATGTGTGTGCAAAGCATTTTGAAAATATGTCAAATAATAAAGTTATTGTAGAGCTGTGAAATCGTTTCAATCATTTGTAATAACCCTGTATTAAGCACTTTCACATCGAATTTTTACTGTTGAAGCCTCAACGTTCACCAGTTTGCATTAGTGTTCACTGTCGTTACCAGGTATGGTGGTGTGTATCTAAGGGACCTGAACAGCGTCAGATGTTATCACTGTGCAACAGGTGCCGCATACTTGAGTGAGGCTGTGACAGAGTTTGAATGGGGGACTCCAAAGGTCTGCTGATCGAATCGTGCAATATTCAGACGTGTGGCGTTTGGATGTGACAGTGGCGCGATGTTGGACGTCATGGGAACTTGAGGGAAAGCGCACCAAGCACTTCTTAACACCTTCACATCTACGGCTGCGATCCAAAAACAAGTAAGGGAATCTCTGCAGTATTCTGTATCGTCCCACCCTACAGGTCATAGATCAGCAACAGCTGCACTGCGGAATTACCCTTCAATGCATAGGCTGTCATTAACATCACAACAGAAATGGTTCCACTTGGAGTGGTGCCAATGGGAGAGATGTGCAGGTTCCTCTTATATTTTCTTGCTTTTCTGGATTCGTCATTGGCTATTGGCTATTGCCATATGCTAGTAGCTTGCAAATATAACCGAGGTCCCAGAGAGAAAACTGCCATTGTATTCTGTAGACTTTCACGTTTGGCAAATAAAAATCTGGGTTTGCACTCTTCACTGCTTTCCTAATATAGCTAATACGAAAATAAAATCTGACACCGAGAGGCAGATTAATAAATTAAATATAGCAAGATGCTGGCGTGTGGCTCGCTACTTGCATTTTGGGCGAGACATCTGCCTGCTTTGATTAAAAGTCGGTCAGATGGGTTTCCGCCAGTGATTTCAATGTGAGCGTAAGCAGAGCAGATGTAGCTGCAGCCAGCCTGTCTAGGCATTGCCCTCTTTTAATATAGTCTAGGTAGATAATTCGAAGCTCCTCTTAACAGGGCAAGCATTAAGCAAGGCACATTTTATCAAAAAAATGTTCAGATGTGTGTGAAATCTTATGGGACTTAACTGCTAAGGTCATCAGTCCCTAAACTTACACACTACTTAACCTAAATTATCCTAAGGACAACACACACATACCGATGCCCGAGGGAGGACTCGAACCTCCGCCGGGAGCAGCCGCACAGTCCATGACTGCAGCGCCTGAGACCGCTCGGCTAATCCCGCGCGGCACATTTTATCGAAATGACACTATTTGTCTCCTGATGCAATGTTTAGAACATAACCGAATTCTTGCTCCAGTCGTGAGCCTCTAGGGGTAGAGCAGTTCTTCTGTGGCCCTCGGACAATCGAGCACCTCACCTAGCTTACACAGAGGAACTTCTGCCATTTGCAGTCGCTTATCAAACTTGCCGGCGATCTGCCATGCTTTACGTTTAGCAGTATACGCCGTGAACGACACTACACTGATTAATATTGGAGATACGCCTCTTCCAGACTGGGAGGTAACTTGCGATTTGTGGCACCCTGAGAATATTCTACGTTGCTGTGGCCGCACCAGGCCCCCACAACCGCACTGGTGGTCGACTGTGAAGAGCAGACAAATTGAATAGCTGGCCGGCGGCCATTAGAGTGGTAAACTGACGCGCGGAGTTCGAATGTTTATACATCGCTTTTGGTTATAAAATGCCTTCCCTTGAGTTAGGTCGCAAATATAATGCCTCATTTAAATATGTTACACAATATACCTTTTAATTTATAAACAAACAGCAACTAGTCACTGTTTATGAATTTATCTTACGTACTACATGGAATCTGCCGTAGCTAAAAGTTATGTATTGGACCCCTAGCATTTTTCGTAGTTCATTTACGATAGATGTACGCAAAATGCATCAAAATACTCGAAGATTTGCCCACTATATTAATAGATATTTTCTGACTCTACCACAAATTTTATGTCGAGAAGTGCGTTATATATGGCATAGTGCTTTGGCAATTCACGACCAAATTATCAAGTTTCAACCTAACCTAGACCATGAAAACACTACCGATCAGCCAACTTTCTTCAAAATGATGAGAACATATAAAATGGTATTCTGTCGGTCGGATATCTTGCCTCCTGACAGCGTGTAACCATTTTTGTAACAGCTGTGGTTTTGAGAAAGGAAACCTGCAAATAGATGCACAGACATTATGCTAATACCGTGCTACAAAAACATTTATTAAGCAAGTGCACTGACATACAAAACAACTTAAAATATCCACGTACCTGTGAAATGTAATATTCGTTCCTTTCTCGAATTTATTTGTACAATTAATCGCTGCACAACTCTTCACCATTGTACTTCTTTTGTTTGGTACGTACAGACAGTAGAATTACGAGTAACAAATACTATATGTACGCCCCAACAAATATACAACATTGAATCAGGTTCTTCATCAACAACAATACTACACAACACACCAGACTACAACCACTATAATGGCGTCCAGCCGAAGGTTCAAATTATCCCGCGACTGCAGCGCCATCAGTGAGTCTAGTTATTTTTTACAAGGTCTTTGGGCCGCACGTCCCGACGCTCGGCCAGCTGGGGCCCGGCAGCAAACACGTGGTGCGAAGCGTTAGCCGGACGAGAGGGGTAGCCCCAGCGCACGGTCCAGCCGCGTGGCTGGGAATTCCGCTATGACGTGCACGGTGCTTTGTGTCGATGAAGGAGATGTCCATGCCGGGAGTGCTAATGTTGAAATGGCTCTGAGCACTATGGGACTCAACTTCTGAGGTCATTAGTCCCCTAGAACTTAGAACTAGTGAAACCTAACTAACCTAAGGACATCACACACATCCATGCCCGACGCAGGATTCGAACCTGCGACCGTAGCGGTCTCGCGGTTCCAGACTGCAGCGCCTAGGACCGCACGGCCACTTCGGCCCGCAGAGTGCTAAGGATGGCGGCCTCTGTGAAACCTTAATGTCAGATATTTCACAGTTCTTACAGAAATTAATAGTAGCAAGATGAATCATGATACCTCAAAAAGAAACGTGTAGATTACCATTATTTGCACGACGATTCTGATGGTGTTATCAGATTTTCAATATCTTTATCAGTTTAAAGTTCAGTATCTGACAGTAAATCATATAAGTAATATCCAGCAACGAATTTCCAAAATATAAACGCTTCATCCGATTTTGTCGATCGCCGTGTCTTTAGAAAGCTATTAGTGTAAACCTAAATTGGTATGAAATACAGGCATATAACTTAAAAAGTACATGAGTTATTAGAGATCAAAGTAGCCGATTACTAACGATCGTCTCAGGCCATAAGTACTCCACAGTTACACGAAAAAACGGTAGCATCATGCTTATGAATATATTTATTTATCTATGTCTTTGTCCCTATTCGATATATACTATTCATGAAGATATTGGTTAAATATTATTTTCAGTGTTTTAGAAAGCACAGACATTAGGCTGCTGGCCTACCTTCTGTTCTATTCCTTTGATATACTTTTATTTGACTTGTTTAATTATTTAATAATATGTGTTAGAGCGTGTTAGTGGTCCAGCCGTAGGAATATTTATTTATTATTTTTTATTTTTTGAGCTTTTCCTCATTACAGAGGCTTATCTCCAACATAATAATTTACTTGGAAAATACAATACAAACAATACACGTTCTTAAACTATACTCTCAAAATATTTCTCCAGGTGTTTCGATCTTGCGTGTCCTCTTCCTCTGCGCCCATTCTCCTCATTGTGTGCTGTACATTTTGGAGCCAGGTGGTCACAGGTCGTCCTCTTCTTCTTCTCCCCTCCGGTTCCCACTCCAGTATCAGTTTTGGTATTCTGGCTTCCTCCATTCGTCGTACATGCCCGTACCACTGTAATTTCTTGCTATCCATTACGTCATATATTCTTTCTTTTATTTCCATTCTCCTTATTACTTCGGTGTTCCTTATCTTTTCTTTCCTGGAGATTCTTGCCGATCTTCTCCGAAAGTCCAACTCTAGAGCTTGTAATTTTTTAATGTGCTTCATGTTAATTGTCCAGGCCTCCGTTCCATACAGAACTACACTCTCTAATATGGATTTGTATATTAATTTTTTAGTTCTGCTCATTACATTCCTGCTCCATAAGACTGAGTTAAGCATCCCAATGACCCTCCGTCCGCTACTAATTCTTTTATTGATTTCTGACTCTGATTTTCCCTCGATTTCTAAAATGGATCCCAAATAACAGAAAGTGTTTACCTTTTTGATTTTCTTTCCTTCAATGTATAGCTCATCTGAATCATTAGTCAAGTATTCTGTTTTTTGGTAATTAATCTTCAAACCCTAAGTTTTGTATGCTACTGCTAGTTGATTGCACATATAGTTAGCATCCTCCCCATCTTGTGCTATGACTACTTGATCATCAGCAAATAATAAATGATGTAGGTAAGCTCCATCTCTTATTTCTAATCCCATACTATTATATTTACGAGACCATGTTCTAAGGCTAATCTCTATATAGATTTTAAATAAAGATGGTGACATGGGACAGCCATATTTATTTAATTTCAAGTTATTTAAATGTAAATGCCGTATTTCGAAAGCGTTTTATGTTTGTGAGTGTACGTTAGCTTGGAGACAGGGAGGAAGCGCTCTTGCCAATCACAGCGCTCGTTACTAAGGGAGGCGGCTACCGATGTGAATGGAAGGGAGGGAGAGGATACGTGCCGGTACAGGAGAGGACCCAGGAAATGCTGGACGCGACGGCGCGGCGGACGGACAGTCGCGGGAGAGACTTGGAGAGTGTGGAGCGGTTTGCGCGTAGTAGCGGCAGGTAGAAATACTTTGGACTGCCGCCTTGTGCACCTGTGAGACTTCCGTGGCTTCTACAGTGAAGTCGTAGTGTGTGTTTAGAAGTGAATATCTCGCGAGCCGTGTTGTTCATAACGAACTACGTGCTGCAGGAATCTATTGTTTCCCTATTATTCAACTTATATTTTATTTAATTGCTGGACCATCGAGACCAGTAAGTGTTTTGCAGAAATATACCGCATTCTCAAAAGTACTTCTACTATCGTACTCATCATTTAAAGTCGTTAAGATAGTACCTGCAGATTTTATTTAATTGCAATCTTACATTTATAAATACTATGAAACGTCCCCTTAGAACAATTATACATGACTGTGCTTAAACTGACACACAATATTTTTAGCGCAACGCAATCTGACTTTCAAAAATCTCTACAAAAGAATGGCCCTGACTAACATTAACCTATACCTTTCACAAATCACTTACCTCACAAAAATCTTCGTTACTCGAACTACTGCAATACGGCGAGCGCCACTACTGCCAGCTAAATAAAAGATTCAAACTACTGAATTTACCTTAATAGTCATAGTTTTACAAATTTCAAATCTCCGCCATCTCTCTCCCCACATCCACCACTGCTGGCGGCTCACCTCCAACTGCGCAACGCTACGCGCTGTTCACATCCAGCTGCCGCTGCCCAACACTACAATGGCAGACAACAATGCAAACTGGCCACAGACTGCACACAGCACAGCCAGTGATTTTCATACAGAGCGTACGTAGTGTTCATTCACGAATCACGGTTCTGCTCTGATAGGGATAGTTAGCAAATGAAAGATTTTAATAGAGAACAAACAATGTATTTACCTTAATAGTCATAGTTTTACAAATTTCAAATCTCCGCCATCTCTCTCCCCACATCCACCACTGCTGGCGGCTCACCTCCAACTGCGCAACGCTACGCGCTGTTCACATCCAGCTGCCGCTGCCCAACACTACAATGGCAGACAACAATGCAAACTGGCCACAGACTGCACACAGCACAGCCAGTGATTTTCATACAGAGCGCTACGTAACGTTGCCAATAAGAAAATATAAACAGCCTACTTACAACTATATAATTCATAATTCGCAATTGCCGAGTGACAGAAACCTTCGACTATTCAATTCATGTGTGTATTCTTATCGTATGCTGTAGACTCAGCAGTATTTGGCCCGCAATGCGGCAACTGCGTATCCCAGCCCCTAGGCAACGAAACCAGCCAAAACATTTAATACTTTTAAATACTTTTACAGCTCGGGACACAACGTTTATTAAAGTGAATTTTGAGTTACGACGACTTGCTCATTAACTTACCAAGTGCACTTATCAATCCTGTTGCATATCTGATTTCTCCTTAATACCATGAGCAACGCAATTATTTCTGCCAAACGATTGAAAGTCAATTCTTTCACAATCTGCGGAAGCAACGCATCGTTTACTCTGTGTTTCCCAGTTATCTTGCAGATCCACCATACATGTGTTACTTGCAACTGAGGCAGTTTAATACTTCGTGTGTGTCCGGCAGTTCTGAACACATACATTCCTCATGTTTAGTTTTCCCATTTGTGTAGACTTATGATACACATGTACAGTAACGGAGTTCCTCTTGCTATCATTTCGGTAGTTATTTAACCCCATGGTGGGGGTAAGTTTCTATGGGACCAGACTGCTGGAGTCATCGGTCCCTAGGGTTACACACCAATTAATCTAACTTAAACTAACTCATGCCCGAGGGAGGACCTGAACCTCCGACAGAGGGAGCTGCGCGAACCGTGGTAAGGCGTCTCACACGGCGCGGCTGCACGGGGCGGCAAGTCACTTAAATATATGTTAGGCAAGGCCATTAGCCACATATGTGAGGGACTTCGTTTCTTATGACAATTCCAGGCGGCAAATTTTCTTTTAAATAACACACAGCTTACAGGCCATAGGATATATTCCTTAATTTTGCATCAATAATTGATGCTCAGGGACCTGGTGACGTTTGTATTGAATCGTCAGAAGAAGTAGCAGCGTGATTGTGGTGTCACCGCCAGACACCACACTTGCTAGGTGGTAGCCTTTAAATCGGCCGCGGTCCGTTAGTATACGTCGGACCCGCGTGTCGCCACTATCAGTGATTGCAGACCGAGCGCCGCCACACGGCAGGTCTAGAGACACTTCCTAGCACTCGCCTCAGTTGTACAGCCGACTTTGCTAGCGATGGTTCACTGACAAACTACGCTCTCATTCCCGAGACGATAGTTAACATAGCCTTCAGCTACGTCATTTGCTACGACCTAGCAAGGCGCCATTATCAGTTACTATTGAGGCTATAAAACATGTACCGTCAATAGCGATGTTCACCAGTTATGGATTAAAGTTACGTATTCCAGCAGCTACGCACGTTTTGCTAGTCTCATTTACTTGTCCTGTTCCAGACCTCACGCCAGCCTGCGTGAGCTTAAACGCGTGCCTTTCGCCTTTCTGTCATAGTGGATTGGCTGTCTTGCCAGTCCACAACATGTATAGTTCCCACACAGTAGATATGTTTCACGGTGACTGGGAAGCACGGAAGCTGCTGAATAGCGTTACGTAGTGTTCATTCACGAATCACGGTTCTGCACTATCCCAAGTAACCATCGTAGCCGAGTATGATAGAGGTCTGTGGAGAGAACCCATACTTCCGACGTTTTTGAGATGTACAGTGAGGTTACAGCTGGTATCATCGTGTGAGGCGCCATCCGTTATGACGTCACGTCACAGCTGGTAGTGACTGAGCGACCTCTGACAGCACAATGGTATGTTACTCCTGAAGCGATAGCCTCGTAGTGCTATTCTCCGACAGGACAATGCTCCTGGACGCACTGCACGTGCCTTTATGAACAGTCTGCAAGATGCTGAGGTACTCCCGTAGCCAGCGAGATCCACAGATCTGTCTCTGACAGAACATTTGTGGGAGCAGCTCTGGTGTCAACCCCAACGCAGTGGTAGTACGCAGGATATTAAGGACCAGGTACAGCAGTTGAGGACTAGCTTGCCTCAGGAGCGGATTTCAGATACTTTCTGGCAACTTTCCATACTTGTTCAGTGCACGCATCCAGGCCAGACGGGTTCAACGTCATACTAACAACTGGGCTCATACTGCTCCAGGTGTCGCCCACTGCCGGCCTGGAAACCCCTAGTGTCTTGTCAGGATGCAGGCCGAGGGCTCATGTGGCGTCGTTAGGCGGAGTAAAATATTTTCAACATTATTCCACTTATTAGAATAGAACTCGTTGCCGAGTCTTCTGCGACGGCTGGTGTCGACGCAGTCCGACGAGGAATCCACTGGGTCCAACAGCGGAGGCTGCTGAGGACGCTGCATCAACTCCCAGTGGAAGTGGATGACACCCTAGTGCGGCAGTTTGCAGCCGCTGGCGACGTAGGAGCGTCCCGTCGGTAGCCTTGCTCGGAGATGGCGGTCACCTCAACATGTGTCTTTGATTCACAGGCCGTATCGGAGAGTACTCAATCCCAGATCACTGTCCGTGTTGCCCCCTCATATGGACCACGATGTTGACTACTGTGATGTCGTGCTGAATGCTGAACCTTGCCCTGGATAGGAGCCGTGTTCGTAAACCCTTGGACTATGTATCAGTGCTAGCTGCTCTGCTGACTTCACTACTGAATGCTAGACTTCATTATCTGCGGCTATGGATCGCCGATCTTCGCCTGACGCAGAACGTGTTAGACGAACACTAGAACTCAGTTGTGCTAGATATTACCATACAAGAACCAGGAGATCGAGTGCAAACGAACGCTATCGATCCTTTTGATCGAGCTCTCTAAGACAGTGGGAATGGAGTATTTACGTCGTCAAGGAAAGGCTCCGCTGTAAGTCATCATTCGTCCCGACGGTATCGGTTCTTCTCTATTCGAGTTATCAGCAGTCTTCTGTTGTGCAAAATTGCTTAACAAATATCTTACAGTGTCGTTAGTGCTTAGTCAAACTCCTGATAGGCAATGTTGTGGCCTAACTTGTGTCTCTTACAAAACATTTCGAAGCTAATGAAAGCAGTTAGGTCTGTGCTCTTCTACTACTCTGGCACTCCTCCCTCCTCAGTCCAAATTTCCATTCACAGCTCAGCCCATTTGGTGTTCCTCCTCAACTCTAACATCACTACAGAGACTTTCCAAATGTATTGGAATATCACCTCAGCATCGACCGAAAGGGGGAATCTCGAATCCTGCGTGAAACCCAGGCGTAGTTGGTCTCATGAAATGAATTATATTGGTCCAACTACGTCTTCAACATCTATGACGTATATGTATGCAGACAAGTTTTCATTCGTCACTGCAGTCTGCATATATACATCGTAGATATCTGAGACTTCATAAGGTCTCTCGAACCGTATAATTTCACCTCATATTTTTCTTAATAGACATCTGTATTGGCCAACAATACTATTGGTTGCCTGTGTGTTAGATGCCGCATCCAAACAACAGCACGCACGTTCGTTCTCGCAGGCAGACACCACACGAGTTTCACTCAAATCATAAAATCTGTCAGATATTATTTGTTCAAGGCAGTACACCGCTGAAATTTTCAGGAATGGAATTATAATTTAAGGTGAAAAGATACCAATTATTAGATTCGCTGATGACATTGCTACCCTGAGTTCATATTATAGCCATTGTGTTTTATTATTCATCCAACTTCATTCCTATTCACTTTCGGCAGCTACTGCTACATCATCAGCGAACAATCTCGTGTTGATTTTCCAGCGTGAGGATAGTGTTTTACGCCCATCATTGATCATTCAATGTCCAAATTAAACTTTAGGGGTTACATGAGCAAACCTTCGTTATCATTCGCTGATCTTGCTCCCTTGTGTCATTCTGTCAGTGTTCTACATAAAGAGAGTGTATTTCCTTCTAGACCACTAGTTGATGCTACACGTCCGGTAAATATAGCTTTTAATGGTTTATGGGTGACTGAGTAGAGGCGCTATATCTTGAGATAAATGGGTGAAGTAATCACTTCTGAAAACTGAACGGGTGTCACTTGTGCTTATGAATGGCACTGAAATTCTCCTTGGATGGTCAAGAATGATGTTGTTGTTGTGGTCTTCAGTCCAGAGACTGGTTTGATGCAGATCTGCATGCCACTCTATTCTGTGCAAGCCTCTTCATCTCCCAGTACCTACTGCAACCTACACCCATCTGAATCTGTTTAGTGTATTCATCTCTTGGTCTGCCTCTACAATTTTTACCGTCCACGCTGCCCTCCAGTACTAAATTGGTGATCCCTTGATGCCTCAGAACATGTCCTACCAACCGATCCCTTCTCCTAGTCAAGTTGTGCCACAAATTTCTTTTCTCCCCAATTCTATTCAATACGTCCTCATTAGTTATGTGATCTACCCATCTAATCTTCAGCATTCCTCTGTAGCACCACATTTCTAAAGCTTCTATTCTCCTCTTGTCCAAACTATTTATCGTCCATGTTTCACTTCCGTACATGGCTGCCTCCATACAAATACTTTCTGAAATGACTTCCTGACACTTAAATCTATACTCGATGTTTTCCTAATCTAATGCCCTCAGCATGACCCGAGTTAACTTGACTACATTAGATTATACTCGTTTTGTTTTTGTTGATTTTCATTTTATTTCCTCCTTTCAAGACACTGTCCATTACATTCGACTGCTCTTCCAGGTCCTTTGCTGTCACTGACAGAATTACAATTCTGACAGAATTACAATGTCATCGGCGAACCTCAAAGTCTTTATTTCTTCTCCATCGGTTTTAATTCCTACTCCAATTTTTTCTTTTGTTTCCTTTACTGCTTGCTCAGTACACAGATTGAATAACATCGGGGATAAGCTACAAACCTGTCTCACTCCCTTCCCGACCAGTGCTTCCCTTTCATGCCCCTCGACTCTTATAACTGCCATCTGGTTTCTGTACAAATTGTAAATAGCCTTTCTCTCCCTGTATTTTACTCCTGCCACCTTCAGAATTTAAAAGAGAACGTTCCAGTCAACATTGTCGAAAGCTGTCTCTAAGTCTACAAATACTAGAAATGTACGTTTGCTTTTCTACGGGTATTAGATACTTTAAAAGATTTGACGTAAAACTGTCGTATAATTTTATCCCTTTTAAAAGAAGACTTTATATACAATTATGAATATTATGCATGTAGAGTGTGAAAATCGTAGGAATGGAGTGTGATCCGTAGGATGTATCTTTTCAAGAGTGAACTTGGAAAATCTTGTTTCAGAACGTGGTGTTAAGCAGACCTACAGCTTTGCGGTTGAGATTGATGTTCAAAAATACAGATAGAGTTCTTGTAACATTAGGACTTCTTAAGAGATTGATAGAATAAACAGTATATCAATATAGCTTCCTTCTGACCTGAAATCAGTTAGTGCAGTGGAGTTACTGTTATAAGCTGTCAAAAAATTTTGTTGTTGTCGAGAGATTCAAAGCGTTGGCGACATTTCGTTGCTTGATTCATCTATTACCCAGTAAATATCTTTTCCTACTCAGATTTAATTCTGTTTAGATTTCGTTGAATAATTGAGGCATCTAATATCGGATTGTTTCAAAAGAAACAACGACTGATGGTTTGAGAAAGGATACATCCTAAATTTTCATTCTTCTTACATATACAATCATCATTTTATCGACAAAAATTTTTGTTATTATTTCCTAACTTATGATTCGCAAATTAGTTATTTGTCATGACCATACAAACTCATGATGTTGCATAATAAAAACTGATGCATCATATTCGTCTTTTAAAAGCGAAAAAATTATACGACAGTTTTACGTCAAAACTTTTAGAGCATTTAATAACTTCAGAATGCTCGTAACTGCGCCAAGACTGAGTTCCCTCTATATTTGCTACACCGTTTTTCTTTTATAGGCAAGAGTAAACCCTTCATGACGCGTAAGAACCAGTATTACGCACAGTAAATGAATTTGATAACTCTGATTTGCATATAGACTGCTTTCCAAATCTATTCCAGTTATGTGGCTATGCATTCCATCTAGGTACCACAATCAACTCTCTATCCATCTTTTTGTATACAAAAACTTGAAAAATCGTAGCCTACAGACGAACTTATATGCTTGCTATACCGTGAAACCTGAGGCACTGATGATATGTGTACTATTGACTCCAGACAGACAAGAAGAAAATTGTATTAACTTTGGCACTATACACTAACATCGCGTATCGCTTTTCACTCGCATTATCTCTAGAAATTGTGGCAATTGATGAAATATGCGAAGATAATTCTTAGCATTCGATAACGTGTGACGCGAAATACAAATCTTTAACCTCTTGGTTGACGAGTTTAATTGGAGACAGTAACATACCTTTCCCTCAGTTATCCAAACGTACTCAGGGACTAATCAGTGTTTCGCAGTAGCTGCAAAAGATGTTTCATGCTGATGAGTCAAGTCAGTATATTTTGTACATGATTTCTGTTATCGGACTGGAGGAGGGTGCACTACTGCACAGTGACTGTACATATGTTTAACATTGATGTATGGACACATACATACACTCTAATTAACTTAGGCCTTCAGGGAAGGTGATCAGATGCGAAGATATTGTCCAGTTATACTAACTCAGAAATGCTGGTGAATACTGTCCAATAACATAGTCTATATTCTGTCACCGAAATAAACGTCCCGTTAGCTTGCAGTTGTATACATCAGTTGGTGTTTACGGTTCACAATCTGAAAGTGAAGTGACGTCTGATCGCATTGCACCGACCTTTATACTAAGCCATTGTTCGCAATTTGGCCACGGTAGCGCCACAGTCGGGTGAGTAATGCAATTGTGAAGAGTTTCATAACGAGATTTTAATACCATTCCGCTTCCCTCCATCAAAAACTGTGGCGGGTAGGATACATTTTGTAAAAAAATAACTTTTTTGGCGTAATGAAACAATTGGTCTACATTTTGTGTCGATATGATGCGTCCTTCTCGGATCATAATAAATAAACAGGAGTTCTTCCACAATTTTACGTTTTTCTCGATTTCAGCGCCATTTGTCAATACTTTAAAAATTTTTTCAGACAAAACTTGATTACTTTTTTATGGAGAATCTGAATCTGCAATAAAAATGGGTGTTCACATTTAAGATTTAAAATTTGCACCCCACCCCACACAACGGGTCCGGGGCTGGAGCTTACGTGTATTATCATTTGATGTCCCCCTTTGACCTTATGAACTTGTCTTACCCACTATTTTATTTTTACCCGATGTATAGTTTTAAAGATATCTCATCCGAAGCTTCAGATGGACCGCCCTGGATATATATATATACTTATGCAAAGGTAGCTAAAAGATTCTCAGTACCTCAAATACTATCACGAACGTCTTTCTGATGTGTAACATGAGATGAAATTATTGCAAGCAACTTACATCTGCATATATGCTCTCCAGGCCACCGTATGAAGCGTTGCATATTTTACCTTTCCTATCCCACTGTCAAGTAGATTTATCTTCGCGGTCCCTAAGGGAAATGTACGTTGGCATCCTTAGAATCGTTCTACTGTCAGCTTCAGAAGTCAGTTATCTACTTTTTCTCAGTATTGTACCTCGAAAAGGACGTCGTTTTCCGTCTAGGGATTCCCATTTGAGTTCACGAAGCATCTTCGTAACACTCGCGTGTTGATCGAGCCTACAGGTAACAAAGCTAGCAGCCCTCCTTCGAATTACTTCCAGAAGTGTACACATTCTGCTTTTAACCATACTAGCCTGTTCGCCAGGCAGGCAAGCAGCGACACGTTATCAGCAGAACAGGCAGTGCGCTTTACTCGCATCCAAGCCAAGCTGTGCCCAACCCAGGCAGGCTAATGAGGCTTGCTTGCTTGCCTATCTTCCCGAGGTGCTACGCTACGTAGGACTGGCATTACGTTGTTTTTACCGATGAGTGTCGCATAGGCCTTTAACCAGACAATAGTCGGACGTGTTTGGAGGCAACCCGGTCAGCCTGAACGCCTTTGACACACTGTCCAGCGAGTGCAGCAATTTGGAGGTTCCCTGCTGTTTTGGGGTGTCATTATGCGGACCTGACGTACCCCGCTGGTGGTCATGGAAGGCGCCGTAACGGCTGTACGATACGTGAATGCCATCCTCCGGCCGATAGTGCACCCATATCGGCAGCATATTTGCGAGGCATTCGTCTTCATGGGCGATAATTCGCGCCCCCATCGTGCACATCCTGTGAATGACTTCCATCAGGATAACGACATCGCGCGACTACAGTGGCCAGTATGTTCTCCAGACATGATCCCTGTCGAACATGCTTGGGATAGATTGAAATGGGCTTTTTATGGACGACGTGTCCCCACCAACCATTCTGAGGGATATACGCAGAATCGCCATTGAGAAGTAGAACAAACTGAACCTACAGTGCCTTGACGAACTTGTGAATAGTATGCCACGACGAATGCAGGCATGCATCAATGCAGAGGACGTGCTGCTGTGTGTTCGAGGTACCAGTGTGTCCAGAAATCTCGCTGTATGGTGGTACAACATGCAATGGGTGATTTTCATGATGAATAAAAGGTGATGTTTATGTTGACTTCTATTCCAGTTTTCTGTTCAGTTTCGAGAACTCTCGAACCGAGGTGATGCAAAACTTTTTTTGATGTGGCCCAGAAAATTGCGGATTTTATTTGTCTTTTTTCCCACTTCGGCGTATTCAGGTTTATTTATTTATTTCGATATGAACGATTTTCTCTGCAATTTCTCCTCTTACGCCTAAAACTAGTCATTCTCAGTTTGACCCATTATCAGGCACCTCTAATATTTGTTTTCTAAAGTAAGCAGAACCATCTCTGAAAGTCGACATGCTTTGCTCTGACAGGGGAAACTCCCCATCGCACCCCCTCAGACTTAGTAGTAAGATGGCCCAGTGGACAGCCCGAGAAAGCATGAAAACAGGAAGCAAGTATACTGAACTGTGAAGAAATAAGAAAAAAACTCGAAAGAGTGAATGGTACAAGCTCTGAGTATACAACACACAGCAGCTGTGGATAGCTGCGGCGTCGTGGTCACGGTGTTAAACTGCGAAGCGCGAGATCAGTGTTCATGTCTTCCCGTGTTCCACGTTTTCCTTTTTTGTTACAAAATTATGAACTGTACGCCAGATCATTGACGTGTTTGTTCGTAGGATTCAAATTGGTATCTGTGTCGTGGTGTAACGTCCGTTTGCAACAGCGAGGTTGTAAGTAGGCTGTTTAGGTTTTTATATTGGTAACGCCACGTAGCGTTCTGTATGAAAATCACTGGCTGTGCTGTGTGCAGTCTGTGGCTAGTTTGCATTGTTGTCTGCCATTGTAGTGTTGGGCAGTTAGCTGTGAACAGCGTGTAGCGTTGGCAGTTGGAGGTGAGCCGCCAGCAGTGGTGGATGTGGGGAGAGAAATGGCGGAGTTCTTAAATTTGTAAGACTGGATGTCATGAACTGCTATATATATTATGACTATTAAGGTAAATACATTGTTTGTTCTCTATTAAAATCTTTCAATTGCTAACTATGCCTATCAGTAGTTAGTGCCTTCCGTAGTTTGAATCTTTTATTTAGCTGGCAGTAGTGGCGCTCGCTGTATTGCAGTAGTTCGAGTAATGAAGATTTTTGTGAGGTAAGTGATTTGTGAAAGGTATAGTTTAATGTTAGTCAGGGCCATTCTTTTGTAGGGATTTTTGAAAGTCAGATTGCGTTGCGCTAAAAATATTGTGTGTCAGTTTAAGCACAGTCGTAATTTTTCAAAAGGGGACGTTTCAAGGTGTAAGGAAGGGACCTACAGACGTATGTACCTCTTGTTTGTTCTACACAGTTACCACTTGTTATGACTCCACCGTTTCGTTTTGGAAGTTTCGACTCTTGAATTGCTTGTTGTAACATAGTTCAGATCCGATTATTTGTTGTTTTCATTCCTGTGAGAGGTGTATGCGACATGTCGCTTGCTCTCACGGTTCATCGCATTAACGAGGGACGGAAATCTATTCTTATCACTTGACTCATATTCTCTAACCTATCTACAGTATACAAATTGTCAAGTCTACAGAAGGAGAACAGACACGTCGGTGACAGGACTAAAATTTCACAATTTTGTGAAAAAAAAGGCACGAGGGAGATTCGAACACAGATCTCGCGCTTTGCGTTCCAACAGTGTGACCACCACGAGGTCGTCACTGTCGCAGCGCGCTTGATGCTGCGCATCTTGAGGTTGGACCGTTCACGGTTTCTGTTTTGCTTCCTGTTTCACAGCTCAGTACATCCTCTTACGGTTTTCATGCTTGATCTGTGTTCAGTTTCGACGGGCTGTAAACTGTGCCATTTTACAACTAAATCTGAGGGAGGTGCGATGCGGATTTAGATTTTTAGTGCAACGCCAAGTAAGCATTTGGAAGTCTAGTTTCTGTATCATAGTACCAAGCAGCCCTGGTGTAGAGAAACTTTGTCAACCACTTTCTGAAAATCCAAGAACACAGAATCTACCCGTTGCCCTTCGTCAATGGCTTGCAGAGTATCGTATAAGAAGAGGACTAGCTGAATTTCGCACGAGCGATGCTTTTCAAGCTCGTGTTACCTGTGGACAGAAGCTTTCCCATCTCAAGGAAATTTATTATATTCACACTCAGAATACGTTCAACAATTCTGCAACAAACTGATCTTAAGGATATTGACTCGTAATTTTGCGGGTCCCTTCTTTTATACAGGAGTCACTTTCGCTTTTTCCAGAGGCCTGGTGCTTTGCTCTGGGTGAGAGATTCGCTATAAATGTAGCGTATAATAGCCACTGACTGACGTTTTGATGGAGTTCCAACATTTCGATGAGCGCGAACTCATTTCTTCGTAAGACCTACTGAACCGATCTGTAACTTCTGTTGTGTTTAGTACCGGACATACTTTATACTTTGTGTGTCATTCGTTCTGTGTCAGTGTTACGAGTAGAGCTCAAACAGTTGCTTCCATTTCAAAATTCTCTTTTTTCACCATATAAGGAAAGGAAATGACCTGACTATCTGACTAATTAACTCATTATAACCCAGCCTAAATCGCTAAAAAGAGAAGCTTGAGAATTGGAGTGGGTGTTGATCATAAAGCGAAGACGTCGTTTAAGAAGTGAGTTTTCTTAATTATTGTCCTAAAGTAGTGAATTAGCGGATTAAAGATTTTTAAAGAATATGTCACCATTAAAATAATTTTGTAGCTACAACTACGAAAATTGGCGTTTGGTTAAAAAATATACGTGTTCCAGCATTTTTGGAAATTCAACCGTGAACAGGAGATGAATGGGAGATGAAAAGTTTTACGAAAGTATTTCATTATGAAATAATTTTTAAAGCTTATTTTATGAAAATTTGTATTTGATTTCTCGATTAGAAATGAAAGTAATTACGAGTTTTACTGGTTTTGAAAATATTTCTTTATATTAAAACATTATTAAAGGTAAATCTGTGATAACTGGTATTTGACTCTGAAGAAATGTGTGTTAAGGGATGAAAATTTCTATGGAAATACCACCATAAGAAGTCAAAAGCGAGGATTAACGAAGACCGCCGACTTCAGCTACCAAAATCGCTTTTTGGTCAGAAATACATTCTGAAAAAAGGCAAGGCTTCTATAGCTTTAATTAGCGCGAAATGTTTAGAAAATATACCAATTAATGAGAAACATAGAAATTCGCTTAAAGAAAAAAAAAAAGATGTGTGCAGACCATAATATCGACGAGATAGAAGCAGCAGGTGCTAAGACAGTATAAACTATAGTGCTTGCTGTGTCCGTAAACTCTGAAATCGGCTACTGAAACTTTCGGTTGCTGTGCTCTTCACGTCACCAACACTGCGACATCGCATCCTGTGACACCGACGATGTGCCTTACGGACCTGCAGCTGGGCCGCCACAGCGGTTCTGCCTCCATCATTCCTTCAGCTACTGTTTTCAGCAACGCCTTACGTCGTAATATACTCTGTCCAGACTCACTAATATGACCACCTGATAAAAGCCTCAATAAGCACTTTTTTCGGTGAGGACTGTTGCGAGACATGCGGCTGTCAAAGGCACCGACACGGATGTGCAGCCATGCATACTCCAGTGCCTTGGGGAGGTGCCTTAGGTTTCTCGGTTGAGGATCCATGGCGTGTAACAGTCCGATCGTGGAGGTCCCACAGATTTTCAATTGGGTGTAAGTTCTGTGAGTCTGGTAGCCAGCGGAGTACGGCAAACGCGTCGGGGTGCTCTTCGAACCACGCACGTACACTGTGAACTGTGTGATTGCATTGTTCTGCTGGTATATGCCACAGATCCGAGGAGAAACAAACTGTTTGTATGGGTGGACATGGTCCCTAAGGATAGGTGCATACTTGTGGTGATCCACTGTGCCTTCGAGAATGACGATCACCCAGGGAGTGCCACCAAAACATTCCCCAGACCACAACGCTCCCTCCTGTGGCTGGGACCCTTCCGGCGATTGTTGCGGTGTATTTGTTTTCCTATTTTTCCCGCCAACGGCCATCACTCCTATGGAGCACAAAGACCACGTGTCGCCACAATTCTGCTCTGTCCTCGTTTCACACCCTGCTGATCCGCAAATTAGTCATGCGCACACAAATCTTACTCGATTTAAATATGTTAAACCTACGCTGCACTGTTGTCCGAGAAAATCCGGCCAACGAAAAAAAAAAAAACTTGAACGTCTAGAATATTTCAAAAACGTCTTGCTTGTGTGAGAAAAAGATAACCCCACACCCTTCACGTCTTCTTATATTCGTGATAGTTACGCTATGTTTAAGAACAAGTAAGCTGAGAACTCAAATTAATGGAAAATGTGCATTAGGATAATTGGAAGCTCGGAGGCTCTGTAAAGTTCTACATGTCGTGTATAAACAATGGCCCGCTGAGAAACCTGACAAGTAATTTGCCGCCGTCCCGTCGGCCATCTATCACGTGGCGGACAGGGGCGACCACATCCTGCACCAACGCACCTCACCTAGCAAAATATACGAAGATAAACCGCCTCTTGCAAAACAAGGGCAGGTCGCCAGCTCGAAAGAGCAGACACAGTTACGTGTTTTGCTACATGTTGTACCATCGTCAGGTGATACTTTTGTTTGAGATGTATAAATAAAGGACAATGACTAAAAAATTCCTTTCGTATTTAGGAAGAGTAACTCTGATATTTCTGACTCAGGCCTTCCATAGTTGACCAAAAGCTCCTGATATGAGCTCTAAGCTGGCATCTTCGTAGATGACTTTCTTCCTAATAACAGTCACTCTGTGAACTTCTGGTGGTAGAAATAATAGGTTACAGGGACTTAAAGGTGTTACACAACTCGTGCAGAACCCATAAATATTAGGGAAATGAGGCTACTGGCATAGCCTGCATTTTTGCCAGATTTCCGAAGACGTCACTCAATGATGTCATGTTTGCCAGATTTTACACCTACTCCTGCCTCAACACTCTGACCTTACAATCGACGATAATGGAAATATCACAATTGTCCAATGTATAAAATGGACATAAAATTCTAAAATGGGGAGGGGGGCGTTTTAAAAATTCCATGATCGTTGAACTAGATAAATTATCCTAAGAGTATGAGGGTTATCCAGAAAGTAATGCAACCATTTTTTCTCCAAGAATTCTTTATTGAACACAATGAGAATTACACACACGTAAGAATGGTTTTTTATCTACACACCCTATTATTCCACGTAATCTCCTTCCCTTACTATCGCCGTCCTCCAGCACGAAACAATGGCACGTATGCCGTGTCGATACCAATCCTTGTCCTGGTGGGGGATCCAATATCTCACTCACCGTGAATCACCTCATCTTCCTCAAAATGTCTTCCAGGAATGGCATCCTTTAATGGCCCAAACGAGTGGAACCTCGCTGCAACGTGTCAGGTGTGACAGCCAGGGGTGTTCATCGCGACCGCTACAAATTGTGGAGCTCCGCCGAACCGCCTTCTGATGACCTCACCCTATGTGCCCAGCGAATAACTGTACTTCTGTAGGCAGCAGATGCTCCATAGAAAAAAAATGTTCAAATGTGTGTGAAATCTTATGCGACTTATCTGCTAAGGTCATCAGTCCCTAAGCTTACACGCCACTTAACCTAAATTATCCGAAGGACAAACACGAACACCCATGCCCGAGGGAGGATTCGAACCTCCGCCGGGACCAGCCGCACAGCCCATGACTGCAGCGCCTAAGACCGCTTTTTTTTTTTTTTTTTTTTTTGGAATCTCATTTTGTTCGTTATAGTTCGTGGCGGACGTCCCCAGACGCCCTTTCAATTTCGTTATTGATCCATTCACTCAGTTTTTTTATTACAGAGGGCAGCTAACCCGCTGACCGAACACGCTGAGCTACCGTGCCGGCAGCGCTCGGCTAATCCCGCGCGGCTGCTCCATAGACTTTGCGCAAGCAATTGTATTCCCCAGAGTTTCTTTCTCTGCAGTGAGAAATTCAATGACCGCGTATAGCGTGTAACGTACACCACCTATAGACGCCATTTTGAAACTGTCCTGCAGCTACGCTGTTTGTCGAAGTGCGCGCTCACTCTGGAGGCTTCAAATAGTACATGTGTGACGTTTCGCATTCGTAGCACTGTTTTCGGATGAGAAAAAATTATACGGTGTATAACTTTCTGCGCAACCCTCGTAAAATGGGGGAACTTGAAACAAGCTCAGTTATTCTAAGTGAAAAATGGTGCGAAATTAAAAAAATCCAAGAGAGCTTATCTATGCCACTTGTGCTAAGTGTAAAAGACAGAAGATTTTTAAAAAAGGACCGTTAATTAAAAAATCTAATTACCTTAAGCATAAAATTCCGGGAGCCCTTCGTCCTAAGTTGCAAACTTCGTCATTTTACATCCCACTTGTGCGATACTCATATTTAATCTTTAAACAATTTCCCCCACCCGAGAGTCCGACACTGCTGCTTTGTGTGTAGTATGATAGGAACAATTTCGTCATCATGTTATTTATTTATACAGTAATCATCAACATTCCAATAGCGTGTTAGTGTTTATCTATTTTTAATGGCTCTGAGCACTATGCGACTTAACCTCTCAGGTCATCAGTCGCCTAGAACTCGGAACTACTTAAACCTAACTAACCTAAGGACACCACACACATCCATGCCTGAGGCAGCATTCGAACGTGCGACCGGAGCGGTCGCTGCGTACTACATTGCTATAGTGTATACATGCAGCGAATTTTGCTACAAATTTGTGAAATTTTGTTGTTTTTTTTTTCTCGGTGATTGCGTCGGTGTTGAATCCTTTTACGTAAAGAACTCTTAAACCCGATTATTATCAGTATGTATACCCATAGTCACGAAACGAAAGTTCTGAGATATTCTTGCTACTTCAACAATTGACCATTGCCGACCTCTTGTCTTGAGTGTAACTTCAGACTGTTAGGCAAAGATTTGGTCCTGTAGCTATCAGTGCGCCTTGTACCGTTATGCTATCGGTAATAAGCCGTAATAGTAAACACAATAGACTTTGAACGAGGGAAAACAGGAGACAACAATTGCAAAACTATTAGAGTCGTATAGCGACACTCCATTACATTTACGGCATAGAGAAACTTCATCCGATAATTGTAATATAGGAAGAATAAATAAATTTTGTTCTAGATATAGGATAGCGTAATAGAACGTTGTGACTTATCTCTCCTATGAGGATAGTGTTTAGGCTCAATATTTGTTTAGGGAAAAGTGTTTTAGAAAACACTGGCACATGAACTGCTGTATGTTCGTGCGCGAAAACAGGACAAGGAATTAAACAAGTGTATAAATGCGTATCTGTGAGTTGTACATAAATCTGCTAGTGTTACTCATGTACACAGAAATTCCATGCAAGTACAAGTTACAGAGAGCACATTTGCGTTTGTTAGTATTTCAGTTATCTTGATTGCAATAGATGAAATTAGAAAAAAATTGCTCTGAGCACTATGGGACTCAACTTCTGAGGTCATTAGTCCCCTAGAACTTAGAACTAGTTAAACCTAACTAACCTAAGGACATCACACACATCCATGCCCGAGGCAGGATTCGAACCTGCGACCGTAGCGGTCTATCGGTTGATGACATTAGATCATGTAGAAAAAGTCATTTGAAAAATATTGCCGAGTAATGATTGGGGTTATTCTAGAAACAGAAGACTGAAGTCGTTTTAATAACAGTATTTTATTTTTCATCGTGAACTAAGTACAAAAATGTATATTAACAATGTATAAAAAATTATATCAAAATCTGTAGCGCGTCTTCTGTCACGCACATCCAATTTAAGCAATACAACAAATTGCTATTGTATAAACTGTAGGGATCCCAAGCTACTCGTCTACACATATTCCTAGCTACGGAAGAAAATATAACAGTTAAACATTTTGCTCACCAAAACTATTCGATGACATTAATTTCATTACAAAAAACGTTCTTACTGTAGCAACCATAGGATTCCTACTCATAGAATATGAGAAAAGGAAAGGTGCATGTGGTGTCACCGCCAGACACCACACTTGCTAGGTTGTAGCTTTAAATCGGCCGCGGTCCATTAGTACATGTCGGACCCGCGTGTCGCCACTGTCAGTAATTGCAGACCGAGCGCCACCACACGGTAGGTCTAGAGAGACGTACTAGCACTCGCCCCAGTTGTACGACGACTTTGCTAGCGACTACACTGACGAAGCCTTTCTCTCATTTGCCGAGAGATAGTTAGAGTAGCCTTCAGCTAAGTCCATGGCTACGACCTAGCAAGGCGCCATTAACCATGTCTAGAGAGAGTCTCACTTGTATCATCAAGAATGCTGTATACAAATGATGGATTAAAGTTAAGTATCCCAGCAGCTACGTACTTTTCTTTATAGCATTCATTACGTATCCTGTTCCAGACCTCACGCCAGTCTGCGTTAGATTATAGCGTGCATTTCGGCCTCCTCTAACTACAAGGTGTTGGCACATCTGCCAACCCATCAGTGCACATTTAACACAGACAGCAATGCCTCTCCATGGGGAGAACAGGACTCCCAACTCTGCGTGGAGGTGAGTGTTGTCGATTGCCCTCACAACCCTGCAATTCAGATGACAAACGACTTGCTGCTTTTTGGCTAACAGCCGTTGCAACTTTTTGAACATCTGGAGGAAGTTAATAGTAGTTACATCCTTTGTTGTGGTTAATACATATTTTTTCTAACACATAGTACCTACAAAGTTTTTACCACTCTCAAGAACTAGATACGAACACTCGGAAACCACGGAGCATGTTCCAGCCATGGACCGTGCCTTTCATACCAACCTTGCACGCTCCCGACACAATGGAAACACGTGTATCGCTCTCCGTTACCGGTATAAAAGAATCCAGGTTCCCCGAATTTGTCTGATCGCCGCTTAATAGCTACAGTAGAAGTATTTTTCTGTAATACAGTCAGTGTCAATGAACATTTTTGCCATATAAATCGTTTAACTGCATCATTACCATTCCCAGCAAGAAATGTAAGATGGGAATTCATAGTTAACAATATAGATATTTGATACATTCCTTAAATCGGTTGTGTGTGACAGAAGGTGTCTCATATATTTTCATATAATTTTTATACATTGTTAATATAAATTTTTGTTCCTTGTTCATCATCATCATCATCATCATCATCATTTAAGACTGATTATGCCTTTCAGCGTTCAGTCTGGAGCATAGCCCCCCAATTATAAAATTCCTCCATGATCCCCTATTCAGTGCTAACAATGGTGCCTCTTCTGATGTTGAGCCTGTTACTTCAAAATCATTCTTAACCGAATCCAGGTACCTTCTCCTTGGTCTGCCCCGACTCCTCCTACCCTCTACTGCTGAACTCATGAGTCTCTTGGGTAACCTTGCTTCTCCCATGCGTGTAACATGACCGCACCATCTAAGCCTGTTCGCCCTGACTGCTACATCTATAGAGTTCATTCCCAGTTTTTCTTTGATTTCCTCAATGTGGACACCCTCTTGCCATTGTTCCCACCTACTAGTACCTGCAATCATCCTAGCTACTTTCATATTCGTAACCTCAACCTTGTTGATAAGGTAACATGAATCCACCCAGCTATCGCTCCCATACAACAAAGTTGGTCGAAAGATTGAACGGTGCACAGATAACTTAGTCTTGGTACTGACTTCCTTCTTGCAGAAGAGAGTAGATCGTAGCTGAGCGCTCACTGCATTAGCTTTGCTTCCAGTTCTTTCACTATGTTGCCATCCTGTGAGAATATGCATCCTAAGTACTTGAAACCGTCCACCTGTTCTAACTTTGTTCCTCGGCGGCACTCAATCCATTTATATCTCTTTCCCACTGAAATTACTTTCGTTTTGGAGATGCTAATCTTCATACCATAGTCCTTACATTTCTGATCTAGCTCTGAAATATTACTTTGCAAAGTTTCAATCGAATCTGCCATCACAACTAAGTCATCCGCATATGCAAGACTGCTTATTTTGTGTTCACATATCTTAATCTCACCCAGCCAGTCTATTGTTTTCAACATATGATCCATAAATAATATGAACAACAGTGAAGACAGGTTGCAGCCTTGTCTTACCCCTGAAACTACTCTGACCCATGAACTCAATTTACCGTCAACTCTAACTGGTGCATGACTATCCATGTAAAGACCTTTAATTGCTTGCAAAAATTTGCCTCCTATTCCATAATCTCGTAGAACAGACAATAACTTCCTCCTTGGAACCCGGTCATATGCCTTTTCTAGATCTATAAATCATAGATACAATTCCCTGTTCCACTCATAACACTTCTCCATTATTTGCCGTAAGCTAAAGATCTGGTCCTGACAACCTCTAAGAGGCCTAAACCCACACTGATTTTCATCCAATTGGTCCTCAACTTAAACTCGCAGTTTCCTTTCTACAATACCTGAGAAGATTCTGCCCACAACGCTGATTAAAGAGGTACCTCTGTAGTTGTTACAGTCTTTTCTGTTTCCATGTATAAAGATTGGTGTGATTACTGATTTTTGTCCAGTCTGATGGAACCTGTCCCGACTCTCAGGCTATTTCTGTTATCCTGTGTAGCCATTTAAGACCTGACATTCCACTGTATTTGATGAGTTCTAATTTAATTTCATCCACCCCAGCTGCTTTATTGCACTGCAATCTATTGACCATTTTCTCCACTTCCTCAAATGTGATCCTATTCCCATCATCATTCCTATCCCATTGTACCTCGAAATCTGAAACATTACTGATCGTATTTTCACCTACATTGAGCAACTCTTCAAAATATTCTTTCCATCTGCCCAAGGAATCGACAGGATTCACCAGCAGTTTTCCTGACCTGTCCAAAATACTCGTCATTTCCTTCTTACCTCCCTTTCGAAGACTGCTAATTACACTCCAGAATGGTTTTCCAGCAGCTTGACCCGTAGTCTCCAACCTGTTTCTAAAGTCTTCCCAAGATTTCTTCTTGGATGCTGCAAGTATCTGTTTGGCTTTGTTTCTTTCTTCAACATAACTTTCTCTGTGTATCTGAGTTCTAGTATGTAGCCATTTTTGATACGCCTTCTTTTTCCTTTTACAGGCTGCCTTGACTGTGTCATTCCACCAAGCTGTTTGCTTCATCCTACTTTTACACACTACTGTTCTAAGACATTCTTTAGCCACTTCTAGTACTGTGTCCCTATACCTTGTCCATTCCTTTTCCAATTACTGTAATTGACTACATTCAACTAATTGGTACTTTTCAGAGTTCACTGTTATGTACTTGTGCCTGATTTCCTTATCCTGACGTTTCTCCACTCTTATCCTCCTACATATGGACCTGACCTCCTGCACTTTCGGCCTCACAATCCCAATTTCACTGCAGATTAAATAATGACCAGTGTCATCAAAAAATACCCTGAATATACGTGTGACCATCACATCCTTCATGAATTCCTGATCTGTTATTATATAGTCAATGACAGATCTGGTTCCCCTGCCTTCCCAAGTATACCGGTGAATGTTCTTATGTTTAAAAAAGGAGTTTGTGATTATTAAGCCCATACTGGCACAGAAATCCAAGAGTTGTTTCCCGTTCCTGTTGGCCTCCATATCCTCTCCAAATTTACCCATAACCTTTTCATAGCCTTCTGTTCGATTTACAATCCTGGCATTAAAATCACCCATGAGCAGAACACTGTCGTTGTCCTTTACTCTAACAACTACATCACTGAGTGTCTCATAAAAACTACCATTTTATCTTGATATGTCCCTTCACAATGCGAATATACTGACACAATCCTAATTTTCTTGCTAGACACTGTCAAATCTATCCACATCAGTCGTTCGTTACATACCTTATTACAACTACGCTGGGTTCCATTTCTTTCCTGGTGTAAAGCCCTACACCCCATTGTGCTATTCCTGCTTTGACTCCTGACAGGTAGCCCTTGTATTCTCCCACTTCCTCTTCTTTCTCACCCCTTACCCGAATGTCAATAACACCTAAAATGTCCAGCCCCATCTTACTTGCAGCCTCTGCCAGCTCTACCTTCTTTCCAGAGTAGCCCCCATTAATATTAATAGGTCCCCATCTCATTACCATTTGTTTGCCAAGTCGTATCTTAGGAGTCCCTGGTTTGTCAATTAGAGGTGGGACTCCGTCACCTGCAAAGGTCCGAGGCATTTTGCTCTGATTATTGCCAGCATCATATTTAAAGTACCAGGGAAGCAGGTTGCTAGCCTTACTTCCCCCGAGTCCCATTGAGTTTTACCCCTAACGGTTGAGGGACTATCCGGTGGATTTGGTAGTCTTTGCCGCATGAGCACAAAGGTGACCACGACTCAGAATATGTCCGAGATGCCCAGCCTTATTCCAAAGTAACTGGTATCCCGACTGTCGGGACCATTTACTTGGCCACTCATACGTTGCCCGTGGTTTATGAACTAGGACATGACTACAGGAACCCACACCATGAACCGTCCTTGTTAACTATGAAAATATATTAACGTTAAAATAAGGTCAATCTTTATTTTCTCAATCAACCACAGTCATTGTTCACCAATATTGTCCAAGTAACTTTTTCTTGTGCTTAAACTTCAGCATGTATTCCATTCAAACTAATTGGAGCAGTAATACTGTATATGCCCTCTGCAAAGTTCACTTGTATGGAATTTCTGTGTATGGGGCTATTACTAACATACTTCTGTATAACGCATGTACACGCATTTATGCGTTTGCCTAACTCCTTCTGCTAGTTTCTCGCACCAACTCCCTGCTACTACGAATACTTGCTCCCTGCAGTTATTGTCCCACTGTTTTCACTGACACAGTTCTCTAGACGTATATGAAGCTTAGCCGCCATCCTCGTGGTATAGGTCGGTCACAGTCGTCTATAAGGCTATCCTATAGCTTTAAATGTAGTGCTTATACTTCCTATATTACATTTACCGGATGAAGTTCACACATGAATCATGTATGCTGTCGCGACACATGGTGCAGTATCACTATACGCCTCAAGTAGATTTGCAATGATTGTCTTCTGCAAGCCATCCTTCAGACTCTGTTAAATCCGATATTACGGCTTATTAACAACACCATAACGGTAAGAGACGCACTGGCAACTGGCAGTTGTCAAGAAGGCAGCTAGGAATAGGAGGTATTTAGACAGTTTTACTTTGCATACATGCAATAGATATGACCAACTGCCAGAGATTGTCAGAGATGAGTGGAAAGGAGCCTCGTGTAGCTGTAGATGTAGGGAACCTGCAGCAGTCCTCAGCAATTAGGAGGCCTAGGTTAGGTGCAAAGTCTAGCAGAAAGAAGGTTCTGCTGATAGGCAGTTCCCACAGTAGAGGTGTGGTCCAGCAGCTGCAGGAAGTGTTGGGGAGTGAGTACCAGGTCACCAGCATTGTGAAGAATAGTGGAGGGTTGGCCCAGGTGACTGATAGCTTGGGGAGTTATGTAATAATTTTACGAAGGAGGATCAGGTAGTGATAGTGGGTGGAGCAGGGAACAGTCTCGATAGGGATGGGGAATATGATGTCAGTGGTGACTTGGTTAAGATAGCTACGCAAATTGGTGGCACTAATGTGCATTTCGCGCAACTTTTTCAGCGTCATGTTCGGCCGCACCTTAATGCGCCTGTTAGGCGCGTTAACGTGGGGCTGGGTAGGGCATTCATGGCAGAGGGCATGGGTCATATCTCAGTGGTGCCATTTGGGTCTATCAGTTGATCAGGTTTCACTAGGCATGGTCTGCACCTCAATAGGTATGGGAAGGGGAGGCTGGCTAAGCTTATTGGTGACAGTGTAGTGGGTGGTGGCGGTGGTGTCACTCATGGAAAAATTCCTGTTGTAGTTTGTGTTAAAGCTACACCTTTTCTATATTGAAGTCAGCTGATAGTACCTCTAACTAATGGCACACCTTCAGAGGATGTAATGTTTCCAGGTAGAGAAGGAATTAGCATATTTCATCAAAATATTAGAGGTATTAGGGATAAAGTTAGTGAACTGCTAATAGATGTTGACTCTGAAATTATTGTTATATCAGAGCACCCCTTAAATAATTTTGCAATTCAGAGGCTTCCTTTACCAGGCTACAGATTATCTGGCTGTTTCTCAAAGAGTTCCTTGTGGGGTGGGGGAGTGGCTCACTTATAATTGTTGTTGTTTATAGGTCCCCTAACTCCGACTTCAGAGCATTTCTCCTCAAGCTAGAGAGGATTCTTGATTCACTTTGTATGAAGTACCAGAGACTAGTTATATGTGGTGACTTCAATATTAATTTTGTATATGATTGTGCAAGTAAAAGGATGTTGGTAGATCTCCTAAATTCATATGATCTGATGCAAACTGTGTTTTTTCCAACTAGGGTGCAGGGGAACAGTAGCACAGTCAGAGACAATATTTTTATTCATTCTTCATTACTAGATGGGCATTCTGTTAGTAAAAGCATGTAGGCCTTTCAGACCATGATGTACAAATTTTAACACTAAAAGGCTTCTGTACTCAAATCAGTGTCATATTTAATTAAAAACTATGTAGGAAAGTTAATCCAACAGCAAAAGAGAGTTTTTTAAAACTTGTCAGGGAACAAGAGTGGAAGGATATAGTACTGATAACATAGATGATAAATACAATGCTTTACTTAACACATTTCTCATGCTCTTTGAGAGTTCCTTTCCATTAGAACATTCTAAACGGGGTACTAGCGGTAATGGGCAGTCCGGGTGACTGACTAGAATGATAAGGATATCGTGTAGAACAAAGCGGGAATCATATCAAAATGTTAGAAGTAGTCACAATCAAGCTACAGTAGTCAATTACAAACAGTATTGTAAGGTACTTAAAATGTTATTAGGAAGGCAAAGAGTATGTGGTATGCAAACAGAATTGCTAATTCACAGGATAAAATTAAAACCATATGGTCAGTTGTGAAGAAAGTGTCTGGTCAGCAGCACAAGGCCGATGATATAAAGTCAGTTCACAGTAAAAATATTTCTGTTACTGATAAATCAGATATATGTAGAGTATTTAAGAATCATTTTCTAAACATTTCTGGTGAATTAAATAAAAATTAAGTTTCTACAAGAAATCATATAACTATCTTGGCAAAGGCATTTCCGAGATTGATGTCTGAAATACTCCTCTGTGATACAGACAAGAGGGAGATAGAGTCAATAATTAAATCACTGAAGACTAAGGACTCTCATGGTTATGATGGAGTGTCCATCAGAATATTGAAGTACTGTGCTGCACATGTTAGCCCTATATTTAGCCATATTTGTAATTTTTCCTTTAGGAATAGTCAGTTTCCTGAGAGATTAAAGAACTCAGTAGTAAAGCCGCTTTATAAATGGTTCAAATGGCTCTGAGCACTATGGTACTTAACATCTATGGTCATCAGTCCCCTAGAACTTGAACTACTTAAACCTAACTAACTTAGGGAGATCACACAACTCCCAGTCGTCACGAGGCAGAGAAAATCCCTGACCCCGACGGGAATGGAACCCGGAAACCCGGGCGTGGGAAGCGAGAACGCTACCGCATGACCCCGAGCTGCGGACGCCGCTTTATAAAAAGGGAGAAAGGGATAATGTAGATAATTTTAGACCTATTACTATGCCATCAGTTTTTGCAAAAGTTATTGAAAAGGCTATGGTTCAAATGGCTCTGAGCACTATGGGACTTAACAGCTGAGGTCATCAGGCCCCTAGAACTTAGAACTACTTAAACCTAACTAACCTAAGGACATCACACACATCCATGCCCGAGACCATAGCGGTAGCGCAGTTCTCGACTGAAGCGCCTAGAACCGCTCGGCCACTCCGGCCAGCTGAAAAGGCTATGTATGTAAGGATAATTGATCATTTTATATTATACGATTTGCTATCAAATGTACAGTTCGGCTTTAGCAGTCGTTTAACAACTAAAAATGCTATATTCTGTTTTCTCTGTGAGGTAAGGGATGGGCTAAACAAAAAGTTTCCAACGCTTGGCGTATTTTTTGATTTAACTAAAGTATTTGATTGTGTTGATCACAAAATATTGCTCCAGAAGTTGGACCATTACAGAATACGGCGACCAGCTCATATTTGGTTCACCTCTTACCTTAGCAACAGGCAACAAGAGGTCATTATTCACAATGTCGATAACGACTGTGGTGTGGGATCTGAGTCCACTCCTGTTCCTTATTTATATAAATGATCTGCCCTCTAGTATTACTGGTAACTCTAAAGTATTTCTGTTTGCTGATGACGCTAGCTTGGTAATAAAGGATGTTGTGTGCAGCAATGGCTCGGTTTCAAGTAGAGCAGTACATGACCTCAGTTCATGGCTTGTAGAAAATAAACTAACGTTAAATCACAGTAAGACTCAGTTCTTACAGTTTCTAGCACACAGTTCAACAAAACCTGACGTTTGAATTTCACAGAACGGGCATATGATTAGTGAAACTGACAGTTCAAATTTCTAGGTGTTCAGATAGATAGTAAGCTGTCGTGGAAAGCCTACGTTCAGGATCTTGTTCAAAGACTTAATACTGCCATTTTCACTATTCGAACGGTATCAGAAGTGAGTGATACTTCGACACGAAAATTAGTCTACTTTGCTTATTTTCATTCGCTTATGGCGTATGGTATTATATTTTGGGGTAACTCTTCCCATTCGACAAGGATATTTTTTGCTCAGAAACGGGCGGTTCGGGCAATAAGTGGTGTGAGTTCACGAACCTCTGTCGACCTCTGTTCACTAGTCTAGGTATTTTGACATTGGCCTCGCAATATGTATATTCCTTACTGTCGTTTCTTCTCACCAATATTAGTTTATTCCCAAGACTAAGCAGCTTTCAGTCGGTTAAAGTCCGGCAGAAATCAAACCTGCATTTGGATCGGACTTCCTTAACTCTTGTGCAAAAGGTGTGCAGTATACTGCTGCATCCATTTACAATAAGCTGCCATTCCAATTCAAAAATCTTAGCAGTAATTCACGCGCTTTCAAATCGAAACTGAAGAGTTCCTCATGGGTCACTCCTTCTATTCTGTCGAAGAGTTCCTTGAAAAATTGAACTGATTCGTATTGTATTGCTGATAGCGTTTACTTAAACTTATGGACTCACTTTTTTTAGGTTCATGAACATTTGTTTTTATCTGTTATTACTTAAGATGTAATTTCATGTACTGACAAGCTCCATGACCTTGGAGATTTGCTCCACAAATTGGTCATACGGAACTTGACGTGTAAATAAATAAATAAATAAATGGTACATAGTGTATAAAATGCTGCTTGTATCTAACTCCACTTATGTACCATATGCTACTTCAAGCTGCATCAAGGCGAGCTTCGAGCAAGATAAAATACTGGCGGTCACAGCTACGAATATTACACTATCCTCCCCAGAGATGGCTATAATCCTTTAAACAAATAAAACCCTGGCACAGTTGTTCCTATCCCATACTACTGCTCACACAGCAGTAGTGCGGTACATTGTTAATCACTAAATATGCGTGTAACACAAGTGTGCTGTGAAGTCACATGGTTTTGAACATAGGAGAAGTGTGATTGCACCACATTATATTTAGGGTAAGTGTATTTTTGAATTTCCCTCCCTTTTTTAAATTTCCCGCCGTTTTATGCTTACAAGGGAACCTCCCCATTGCACCCCCCTCAGGTTTAGTTATAAGTTGGCACAGTGGATAGGCCTTGAAAAACTGAACACAGATCAATCGAGAAAACAGGAAGAAGTTGTGTGGAACTATGAAAAAATAAGCAAAATATACAAACTGAGTAGAGCATGGGCAAGATAGGCAACATCAAGGATAATGTAAGCTCAGCAGAGTCGTGGTCTCGTGGATAGCGTGAGCAGCTACGGAACGAGAGGTCCTTGGTTCAAGTCTTCCCTTGAGTGAAAAGTTTTCTTTCTTTGTTTTCGCAGAGTTATGATCTGTCCGTTCGTTGACGCCTCTGTTAACTGTAATAAATTTAGTGTCTGTGTTTTGCGACCGCACCGCAAAAGCGTGCGATTAGTAGACGAAAGGACGTGCCTCTCCAATGGGAACCGAAAACATTTGATCGCAAGGTCATAGGTCAACCGATTCCTCCGCAGGAAAACACGTCTGATATATTCTATACGACACTGGTGACGGCATGTGCGTCATATGACAGGAATATGTTGTCGACCCACCTAACTTGTACACTTGGCGAATGGGTAAAAAGATTCTTCTACCTTGCCCGATATAGGTTTTCTTGTGGATGTGATAATCACTCCCAAAAAGTGATGAAAACATAAGAGTTTGTGATATAAACTGCAACAATTGAATGCAACAGTTTCACAGTCTCATCGGACGGACGGACGGACAGATAATAATTGCCTGAAAATAAAAAATTTAACTTTTTACTCGGGGGAAGACTTGGACCAAAGACCTCTCGTTCCGAAGCTGCTCACGCTATCCACGGGACCACGGCGCTCCTGAGCTCACACTATCCTTGATGTTGTCTATATTGCGCATGGACTACTCAGTTTGTATATTTTGCTTATTTTTTTCATTGTTTCACACAACTTCTTCCTGTTTTCTCCATTGATCTGTGTTCAGTTTTTCAAGGCCTATCCACTGTGCCAACTTATAACTAAATCTGAGGGGTGTGCGATGTGGAGGTTCCCTTGTTAGCAAAAGGGGTCCAGGTTGTCATCTTATATTTGGAGATCCTTACCACTTTAATCTTACCACAAGTGAGCTATTTTGAATTTATTGCGATTTTAAAACTTGGTTAACTTGCCTAGCTCACCTACATTGCATTTTGTAACTTAAGACATTCTGATTCGCCGGCAGGTGTGGCCGTGCGGTTGTAGGCGCTTCAGTTTGGAACCGCGTGACCGCTACGGTCGCTGGTTCGAGCCTGCCTCGGGCATGGATGTGTGTAATGTCCTTAGGTTAGTTAGGTTTAAGTAGTTCTAAGTTCGAGGGGACTGATGACCACAGATGTTAAGTCCCATAGTGCTCAGAGCCATTTTGAACCAATCGGATTCAGTACGCCACCTTGTATTGTTTCATCAGAGATGTCGGGGAGTAGCGGTGTGAAATGTAGCAGTGTTGCGTGACACTGTAAGTAGATGTCACCTGAAATCTGGTAAACGTGAACCCTCGGCCGGTAGCTCCTTCTCCCTCCTACTCTCATAAGACAATAGGTAATCGGTATTTCATAAAGGAGTAAGAAAGCGTCGTAGACTATTGCCCACATTATTAAATCTGCACCTTCATCAAACACTGAAGGAAACCAAAGAGAAAACTGGAATCAAAATCAATGTTCAGAGAGCGGAATGAAACTTTAATATTTGGTCACGGAATTGCGTAACTGTCAGAGGCTGCTGGAGCATCAGTTAAATGAAATTAACGATGCCAAAAATGAAGTTAGAAGAAAATCACTAACAAAAGTGTAGCAAGGGCGATGGAGCGTAGATAAATTGTAACTGGTGATAATGAGAGAATTAAAGTAGCCAATCGAACACTAAAAGTGAGTTTTGCAATCTGAAGAAACAGATGATTGATGAAGTAGATACGATGCAATAACAAGAAAATCGTTTATGGAAAAGAGAAAATTGTTAACACTGAACTTAAATGTAACTATTGATGGTTTTTGTGAACGTAATTGGCTGTGATATAGTGTTAAACGTTAGTGACATGTGTATGATAAACAGTATAGACAAGAGACAAGATTTGGAACCGTGGTGACAAAAAAGAATGTTATCGATTAGATGGGTAGAAGAGGTAGCTAATGAGGTGTATGTCAAATTGAGGAGAAAACAGTTATATGATAGAACCTGACTAACACAGCGAATAAGTCATTAATAAAAACCATGTGGAATAAAGGAGTAGTTGATTCTGTAGTGGAGAGAAGTCCGGACTGTGGGATAGGGGGAGGGGTGACAGTAGATACACACCGGTAAAGAAGATTGTACAGGATGGACTTGCGAGTAAAGCTGCATCAAAGTCCACAACAGTAATACATAACCTGACTAGTTGAGCATCTCTGTCTCAACAATGACAGGAGGTTAAGCGTTAACGATTTTTACATAAACGGAGTGGAGGTCGGATGAAAAAGGGAAAAGAGGGGGGGGGGGGGGAGGGAGCGGACAATAAAATCGGCATGGGCAATTTTTCTTGAACCACAACATAGGCAACCTAACTTAAATCACCCACATCCGGGACAGATGATGTGAATTGGGCCGGTCAGAGTTGCCGAGCGGTTCTAGGCGCTACAGTCTGGAACCGCGCGACCGCTACGGTCGCAGGTTCGAATCCTGCCTCGGGCATCGATGTGTGTGATGTCCTTAGGTTAGTTAGATTTAAGTAGTTCTAAGTTCTAGGGGACTGATGACCACAGCAGTTAAGTCCCATAGTGCTCAGAACCATTTTTGATGTGAATTGGAGTGCCTGTCTTAGGGTGCAGGAAATGTTATGTTTTATTTTTTCCAGCCTGTATATAACAGTAAATCCTCGATTCTTTGAAGTCTCAAATTCGTACGCATAAAGATGCCCAGGTCTTATTACTTTACAAATGAATTAATGTGTTAAATATGTGACGTTAAACACGTAAGTGAGAAAAAGGTTGGACAGGGGTTGAAACTATACTTAAAGGTTGTTGGAACTCTCTAAGTGCTTTCATTATGAAACATAGAGTGAATGTAGTCTATGCAATTTTAAGTCAAAGTAAGTTTCTCGCGCTTCTAAGTGCTTATGATGTCATATCTCCTGAATTATGCGTCGTACAGTGATATAATTTTGCACGTGCAGTCAGCACAATACGTAGACTCTGTCGGCAAGGCGTGTTGCCAACAGTGTTAGTGGTAAGGAAGTAAGCAGCTAAAGCCCATGCTTGATGAAGTTTTACTGCGCACCATTTTAGTCAGAAGCTACTTTTCCTCACATCTAAATGTGTATGAGGTCATATCCCTGAGCTCGGCGTTCTACAATGAAATAATTTTGCACGTGTCTTCACTAATATACATGGGTGTTGTCTGAAAATTGTTACGAAAAGTCAGTAGTAATGAATTAATAAATTAAAAAGCCTTGTCTGATGCTGAAGACTTAGTACAGAGTACATGAACAGAGAAAATGTAAATCTCTATAAACATTTTTCCTGTGCTCACTTTGTGGGAGTTGTCAACTTTAAAGATTTTCGTAAAGCAGTCAAATTAGTGTAAAGTGTGTCGCAAGTCGTTGAGTTCTCTAAATCTTAAATACCAGATGCATGAAGTCCGGGTATTTGCGCACCATTAGTTGTTAACTTTAGTTCTCGGCTCATTGTATTAAACATTTAAAGCAAGATTATACCTCTTAATGAGTAGTTTATGATAGCGTTTTAAATTCGGTCAATAACAACGCGAAGTATTTAAAACCGTTTCATACGCAACCTGCATCTAGTATATGGCTTTGGGTTCCGGCATAGTCGCTTAGCTACTCTGACGGGAAAGAAAACTGCAACACCAAGAAGCAGCAAGGCGACACAAACGAAAGCTGATAGGCGTGTTTCTACGTCTCAAGGGTGACGTCTGTTCAGATTTCGTTCCAGTCCCATAAGAGTAGCGCTGGTAGCCCCACTGTGAGAATGCAAACCGGGTTTGATTTAAGTACAACCTGTAACGGCCGTGTGCGTAAGCTACTTTCGAGACTGAGCGTCGTGAATGGATGTTAGTGATGAAAGCCTTTAAGGTGACAAAGACGCCGCTATCAACAGGTCCCTGAGTTTCAACGAGGTTGTGTAATAGGGCTACGAGATGCTGGATGTTCCTTCTGCGATACTGGAGAAAGACTTGGCAAGAATGTAGCCACTGTACATGATTGCTGGCATCAGTGGTCACGACAATGTGCTGGCAAGAGGACCGGACACCGGTCGGCAATGTGGCGCTACCCTGAGGGAAGACCATAGTGTTCGACGTGTGGTTCTTGTGCACTGTACTGCATCTGCAGCAACAGTCTGAACAACTGTTGGCACCAGAGTGACATAAGGAACTGCTACAAATCGCTTACTTTAAGGACATTTATGAGCCAGACGCCCTCTAGCGTGCATTCCACTGAACCCAAACCATCGCCGTTTGCGTCTTCAGTTGTGTCAAGTGAGAGCTCGTTGGAGGGCAGATGGAAATTTGGTGTGTTTTCTGACGAAATATGGTTGAATTTAATTGATGAAAGGAGAAAATATAAAAATGCAGTAAATGAAGCAGGCAAAAAGGAATACAAACGTCTCAAAAATGAGATCGACAGGAAGTGCAGAATGGCTAAGCAGGGATGGCTAGAGGACAAATGTAAGGATGTAGAGGCTTATCTCACTAGAGGTAAGATAGATACTGCCTACAGGAAAATTAAAGAGACCTTTGGAGATAAGAGAACCACTTGTATGAACATCAAGAGCTCAGATGGAAACCCAGTTCTAAGCAAAGAAGGGAAAGCAGAAAGGTGGAAGGAGTATATAGAGGGTCTATACAAGGGCGATGTACTTGAGGACAATATTATGGAAATGGAAGAGGATGTAGATGAAGATGAAATGGGTGATACGATACTGCGTGAAGAGTTTGACAGAGCACTGAAAGACCTGAGTCGAAACAAGGCCCCCGGAGTAGACAACATTCCAGTAGAACTACTGACGGCCTTGGGAGAGCCAGTCCTGACAAAACTCTACCATCTGGTGAGCAAGATGTATGAAACAGCCGAAATACCCTCAGACTTCAAGAAGAATATAATCATTCCAATCCCAAAGAAAGCAGGTGTTGACAGATGTGAAAATTACCGAACAATCAGTTTAATAAGCCACAGCTGCAAAATACTAACACGAATTCTTTACAGACGAATGGAAAAACTAGTAGAAGCCGACCTCGGGGAAGATCAGTTTGGATTCCGTAGAAATACTGGAACACGTGAGGCAATACTGACCTTACGACTTATCTTAGAAGAGAGATTAAGGAAAGGCAAACCTACGTGTCTAGCATTTGTAGACTTAGAGAAAGCTTTTGACAATGTTGACTGGAATACTCTCTTTCAAATTCTAAAGGTGGCAGGGGTAAAATACAGGGAGCGAAAGGCTATTTACAATTTGTACAGAAACCAGATGGCAGTGATAAGAGTCGAGGGACATGAAAGGGAAGCAGCAGTTGGGAAGGGAGTAAGACAGGGTTGTAGCCTCTCCCAGATGTTATTCAATCTGTATATTGAGCAAGCAGTAAAGGAAACAAAAGAAAAATTCGGAGTAGGTATTAAAATCCATGGAGAAGAAATAAAAACCTTGAGGTTTGCCGATGACATTGTAATTCTGTCAGAGACAGCAAAGGACCTGGAAGAGCAGTTGAACGGAATGGACAGTGCCTTGAAAGGAGGATATAAGATGAACATCAACAAAAGCAAAACGAGGATAATGGAATGTAGTCGAATTAAGTCGGGTGATGCTGAGGGAATTAGATTAGGAAATGAGACACTTAAAGTAGTAAAGGAGTTTTGCTATATGGGGAGCAAAATAACTGATGATGGTCGAAGTAGAGAGGATATTAAATGTAGACTGGCAATGGCAAGGAAAGCGTTTCTGAAGAAGAGAAATTTGTTAACATCGAGTATAGATTTAAGTGTCAGGAAGTCATTTCTGAAAGTATTTGTATGGAGTGTAGCCATGTATGGAAGTGAAACATGGACGGTAAATAGTTTGGACAAGAAGAGAATAGAAGCTTTAGAAATGTGGTGCTACAGAAGAATGCTGAAGATTAGATGGGTAGATCACATAACTAATGAGGAAGTATTGAATAGGATTGGGGAGAAGAGAAGTTTGTGGCACAACTTGACCAGAAGAAGGGATCGGTTGGTAGGACATGTTCTGAGTCATCAAGGGATCACCAATTTTGTATTGGAAGGCAGCGTGGAGGGCAAAAATCGTAGGGGGAGACCAAGAGATGAATACACTAAGCAGATTCAGAAGGATGTAGGTTGCAGTAGGTACTGGGAGATGAAGAAGCTTGCACAGGATAGAGTAGCATGGAGAGCTGCATCAAACCAGTCTCAGGACAGAAGACAACAGCAACAACAACATGGTTCTCGCTCGGTGCCAGTGATGGCCGTGGGTAGGTTGAAGCGAGCCAGTTGAGGGCCGACAGCCAAACCGTCTGTGTGCAAGGCACACTGGACCTGCACACCTAGAGTTATGGTATAGGATGCGATTTCGTATGACAGAAGGAGCACTATCGTGGTTATCCCAAGCACCACGACTGCAAATTTATTCATCATTATAGTGATTCGACCCGTTGTACTGATAGTTGTGATCAGCACTCCAAGGGGTGATGGCCAACAGGAAAACGTTCTCCCACACACAGCTGTTGTATCCAACACCCACCACAGAGTGTCGACATGTTGCCTTGGCTTGCTCAGTCACCTGATCTGTTTCACATCGAGCACATACAGGGCATCATCGGACGATGACTCCGTCATCCACGACCAGCATTAAGTGTCCCTGTGTTGAACGATTATGTGCAACAGGCATAGAACTCCATCTCACAAACTGACATGTGGCATCTCTACAACACAATGAATGCATGATTGCCTGCTTACATCCAACATACTGGCATTTACAACGTTTATCAACGCACCAGCGTTGTGCTTACATTAACCTGTAATCTTGAAATGTTAATCACTTAAATATGTTACCTGTTGTTGTTGTTGTGGTCTTCAGTCCTGAGACTGGTTTGATGCAGCTCTCCATGCTACTCTATCCTGTGCAAGCTTCTTCATCTCCCAGTACCTACTGCAACCTACATCCTTCTGAATCTGCTTAGTGTATTCATCTCTTGGTCTCCCCCTACGATTTTTACCCTCCACGCTGCCCTCCAATATTAAAATGGTGATCCTTTGATGCCTCAGAACATGTCCTACCAAACGATCCCTTCTTCTGGTCAAGTTGTGCCACAAACTTCTCTTCTCCCCAATCCTATTCAATACTTCCTCATTAGTTATGTGATCTACCCATCTAATCTTCAGCATTCTTCTGTAGCACCACATTTCTAAAGCTTCTATTCTCTTCTTGTCCAAACTATTTACCGTCCATGTTTCACTTCCATACATGGCTACACTCCATACAAATACTTTCAGAAATGACTTCCTGGCACTTAAATCTATACTCGATGTTAACAAATTTCTCTTCTTCAGAAACGCTTTCCTTGCCATTGCCAGTCTACATTTAATATCCTCTCTACTTCGACCATCATCAGTTATTTTGCTCCCCAAATAGCAAAACTCCTTTACTACTTTAAGTGTCTCATTTCCTAATCTAATTCCCTCAGCATCACCCGACTTAATTCGACTACATTCCATTATCCTCGTTTTGCTTTTGTTGATGTTCATCTTATATCCTCCTTTCAAGGCACTGTCCATTCCGTTCAACTGCTCTTCCAGGTCCTTTGCTGTCTCTGACAGAATTACAATGTCATCGGCAAACCTCAAGGTTTTTATTTCTTCTCCATGGATTTTAATACCTACTCCGAATTTTTCTTTTGTTTCCTTTACTGCTTGCTCAATATACAGATTGAATAACATCTGGGAGAGGCTACAACCCTGTCTTACTCCCTTCCCAACTGCTGCTTCCCTTTCATGTCCCTCGACTCTTATCACTGCCATCTGGTTTCTGTACAAATTGTAAATAGCCTTTCGCTCCCTGTATTTTACCCCTGCCACCTTTAGAATTTGAAAGAGAGTATTCCAGTCAACATTGTCAAAAGCTAGAAATGTAGGTTTGCCTTTCCTTAATCTTTCTTCTAAGATAAGTCGTAAGGTCAGTATTGCCTCACGTGTTCCAGTATTTCTACGGAATCCAAACTGATCTTCCCCGAGGTCGGCTTCTACTAGTTTTTCCGTTCGTCTGTAAAGAATTCGTGTTAGTATTTTGCAGCTGTGGCTTATTAAACTGATTGTTCGGTAATTTTCACATCTGTCAACACCTGCTTTCTTTGGGATTGGAATTATTATATTCTTCTTGAAGTCTGAGGGTATTTCGCCTGTTTCATACATATGTTACCTAGACAAAAGTATTCCGGAAATTTCATTACTCTATATTATTCACTTTTTGATGTGGCGCTTTTTTTTCGGCGGTGTGTGTAGGCTGTTCAGATATTTGTTTCACGCCCCTTGCCCAGAATAATTACTAAATCTTATTTTAGTTCCATATTCCGATTTATACATGTCTGCCACAGTTGGCGTAGAAGTTCCTTTCCTTTAGCTCACTATCTTTACAGTAAAATGTAATGCAGTGTGTCGCTGTATGTTACTTGCTGATTGTTCACACAGTTACTAAACGTTTGTCGTGCTATATCTTGATTGTCATACTCAAACTTATACGCACTTCTTCAATGAAATAAGCAATTTGTATTGTGGACTGGAGCGACGAATGGCAGTTTGTACCAAGGCAAGAATTCGGAGGCAGATACGCTAACCACTACACCACCCTGTCACAGCGGCTGTGACACATGGACTGCCGTACCACGCCTCCCTCCTCACTGTAAAAGGCCATTCACACGTTCGGCCTCTTTGTGCTCTCCTTAAACTCGAACTGCATTTCAGAGGCTCTGCAATTGTAATGGAACACCATAGATGTTTGGGACTTGAAAAGTTCTCTGGAACCACACAGCGTCATTTGATTAAGGCACCAATGTCTGGATTTCGGGCAGGATCCCCGTTTCGTTCGATTCTGAGTTGTTATTCCAATATGTGTGGAGAGACTCTGGAGTGAAGTTAGAGTTTAGAGGAATGTCTAGTGGGATGAAGCGTGAAAGGGAGTTTTTGTTGAGGAGATATGAATCCAAGGGTAGTCTGTGCAGTAGCGGAAAACCATTGTGTCGGGTTGGCGTAGTGGCTAGCGCATCTGCCTGCGTAAGCAAGTGCCACAGTTTTGGATCCCGGCGTTGGTAAAGAGTTTCATTCATCGCCTTACTCTACATACATACGTCATAGATGTTTGAGACATGAATAGGTCTCCGGAGCCATATAGTTTCATTTGGATCTAATTAATTTCTTACAGAAGTAAAAGAACGCACTGACAACACTAAAACTTTGTCAATTTTGTTGAGTTTTATTTTTCGGACACAATTGTATCACTAATCGTGCTCCGGTATCATAATACTAGTGCTGAAGATTACGGTGGAACGTTACGAAGTCTCATTTGGACCACTGAAAAGAAAACAACATTGAGAATTGACATCTCAATGAATCGAGACATCAATAATACTATCACTCACTGGAAGTCAGTCGCAGTATTTGTTGTAGGTGGTAGGCAAGGACACATTTAGCACATTGTTGCAATGAAGACGTCTACGTTCTGCGTGACATTTTTCTGGATGCTATAGTGTTGAAGCAGTAGTAAGTTCTAAAACGATCATATGTCTAGTGATAGTCAGTGAAAATACAATGTCTGTTTAGTGCAACAGTCGAAATCACGCACTGGAGTTCTCTGTAATCTTGCGTTACCTGCAGACTGAAAGGTCCACCACTAATTTGTCAAATCTCTGCAGCTATCTGCATAATACTTGAAAACTAAAAGTAACTGAAGCTCTCCATATGAGTGACGCTACATCCGTGTAACACGCGGTCAGATGTAGACGGCGCCAGCTGTTTCCCACACGAATATAGATCGGATGGAAATGGATTGTGAGTTCTGAGCTGTTTCCCACACGAATATAGATCGGATGGAAATGGCTTGTGAGTTCTGAGTGTGCATACGATGCCATCCAAAATAAAGGGTGACACAGCTGCCGTAACTGTAGGTCTTATTCAACCTGCAACACCTTCAAAACCCTCGACAAGATTTTCATATTATCTCGCTCACTATGCACAAACTATTATCCCTACGAAAAAAATGAACAGGATATATTTGTAGGAAATTTAAGGTAGTTGAATTTTGTACTGGGATACATTTTCGGCAGAGACCAGAGTTTCCGAGTTATTAATAAAAAGGAGGGGGGGGGGCGATTTGAAGAGGTCACTTTTGTACGTTTTTCTTGACTAACTCGGAAACTGTGGCCTCTACCGAAAATGTATCCAAGCAGAAACATTAAATTTCCTACATAAAGGTCCTGTGCACCTTTTCTATATGCCTAATAGCTTGCATGCAGAGAGCAAGAGAATGTGAAAACTCGTGCGTGGTATTTGAAGGCGTTGCGGGTTGTGTAAAACCTGTAGGCAGGGGCAGCTAAAGCACCCTGTATGGTTGAAAGAGCTGATGTAAAAACATATCGCTGTTGTGATGTCAACCGAAATTCTTCATCATGTCTTAAGAGGGCAATTCTGGAACTGATAATATTTATCATGTGGGAAAATAATAACTTGTTTGGAAATTCCAGCAGTGACCAAGAATAATGGCATGTGCACCGTTTTCATGGTGAATTCCATGTTACTGGAAGCCACACATTAATGTTTTCATAGAATGAAGATAGCACCACCACATTATGTAAATCTTGCAGTGCAAGTCTCGAAGAGGTGTTGCATCCGAAATTTGGTCGTCGACATGATGCAAGATGAAACGCCATGGTTTTTATCTAGTAATCGTCTTATGTGCCTTAAGATTAAATCATATCAACCATGTGTCCATTGTCTATGCTATTGTGATGATTAGCTTCCGTGTACCTTTTCTGGTAAGCGGATGCAGGGTCATTTCAGTCACAGCAGTATGACTGAGTAGTGTCATTAATGACAAGCTGTAACATATACTTGCACCACACAACGTAATACAGAAGAGATATATAACTTTTCCTTCAAAGGTCAGGTACTATAGCATATCTGTCACATGGTATGAAGAAGCTGATCTCCTCATGCAATGTGATGATGTTTATTTTTTATTTTATTTATTTATTTGCTGCCATTTGCAAATGACTTGCCACCTTGTTACTAAGACAGGTCGTACTTCAACAATACGAAATTTTACATGTACAGAGTACGATACTCACATGTTATTTCTTATTTTTCGTAATGGTTCAAATGGCTCTAAGCAGTATAGGACTTAACATCTGAGGTCATCAGTCCCCTGTAACTTAGGACTACTTAAACATAAATAACCTAAGGACATCACACATATCCATACCCGAGGCAGGATTCGAACCTGCGCCCGTAGCGGTCGAGCGGTTCCAAACTGAAACGCCTAGAACCGCTAGGCCACGCCAGCCGGCTCTAATTTTTAAAAAAGTATTAATAATATTGCAGCTTTAAATGCTCTAAACTTAAAAGTAATTAAGAAACGAAAGTCTTAAAACTAGCGATTTATGAATGGAAGATAAGAATTTCTGTAGACAGAGAAGAGGTTATGACATGACTTTCAGACATATTACGAATTCGGAAAATTTTTTCTAAAATAAGCTAGATTGTTACATTAAGATGGATACATAAAAGGTACTAAACATTAAAAAAGTAACTAAATTTTGGAAAATGGAATTATAAACCATAACCATAATTTTAGGAACAATAAAAGCAGAAGATGGGAAAGATGATAGTGTAAGAATGTTCCTTCACCAAGTGTGTATGACAGTGAGTGTCTTGGAATTGGCCGTCAAGCCACCGACCGTCAATCACAGCTCTTAATCTAAATGTAACCTCTGCTCCAGATTTCCTAACAACTAAACTTTAACCTCAATTTTTAAAGGCTTTTGTGTTGCTTATTTAGGGTATTTATTTTGGTTCGCTGTCGGAATCAGTCCTGTTTTCCAACCTGTGGATGCCTTCCTGTCTTCGCATATAGGCTCGTTGTCAGGCTCGGACATACTCTCTATAGGTCGCTTTGAATCTATAATCCATTGGTCTTCGTCTCTGAACATTGCGTGTATGGAGTCTTGAATATTCTTGAGGTATAAATGTATTGTATGTCTGATGTTCGTACATCGTCCGCAGGAAAAGACGATGTGTTCTGGACAGCCTTCTTCCCTACATGTGCAAGTAGGTGTCTAACTCAGACGCACGCTGTTTAAGTGCGTGGAATAAGGGCCGTGTCCTGTTAAGAAGTGGACCATGCCGTGGCTGAGATCGCTACACTGGGAAAGAACTGGTGTAGACTGCGGCCCCTGTTACTTGTGTCACATTGTCAGATATCCATCCCCCAATTTTTGGTTGTCGTTTCGTGTCAACTGGTCCTCCATGGATATTTCGAACTTGGTCCTGCCTTCCCACATTAAACCAATACATCTACATCTACATGATTACTCTGCAATTCACATTTAAGTGCTTGGCAGAGGGTTCATCGAACCACAATCATACTATCTCCCTACCATTCCACTCCCGAAGAGCGCGCTGGATAAACGAACACCTAAACCTTTCTCTTCGAGCTCTGATTTCTCTTATTTTATTTTGATGACCATTCCTAGGTTGGGCTCAACAAAATATTTTCGCACTCGGAAGAGAAAGTTGGTGACTGAAATTTCGTAAATAGATCTCGCCGCGACGAAAAACGTCTTTGCTTTAATGACTTCCATCCCAACTCGCGTATCATATCTGCTACACTCTCCCCCCTATTACGTGATAATACAAAACGAGCTGCCCTTTTTTTGCACCCTTTCGATGTCCTCCGTCAATCCCACCTGCTAAGGATCCCACACCGCGCAACTATATTCTAACAGAGGACGAACGAGTGTAGTGTAAGCTGTCTCTTTAGTGGACTTGTTGCATCTTCTAAGTGTCCTGCCAATGAAACGCAACCTTTGGCTCACCTTCCCCACAATATTATCTATGTGGTCTTTCCAACTGAAGTTGTTCGTAATTTTTACGCCCAGATACTTAGTTGAATTGACAGCCTTGAGAATTGTACTATTTATCGAGTAATCGAATTCCAACTGATTTCTTTTGGAACTCATGTGGATCACCTCACACTTTTCGTTCTTTAGCGTCAACTGCCACCTGCGACACCATACAGCAATCTCTTCTAAATCGCTTTGCAACTGATACTGGTCTTCGGATGACCTTACCAGACGGTAAATTACACCATCATCTGCGAACAACCTAAGAGAACTGCTCAGATTGTCACCCAGGTCATTTATATAGAACAGCAGAGGTCCCAGGACGCTTCCCTGGGGAAGACCTGATATCACTTCAGCTTTACTCGATGATTTGCCGTGTATTACTACGAACTGCGACCTTCCTGACAGGAAATCACGAATCCAGTCGCACAACTGAGACGATACCCCATAGGCCCGCAGCTTGATTAGAAGTCGCTTGTGAGGAACGGTGTCAAAAGCCTTCCGGAAATCCAGAAATACGGAATCAACCTAGCTGCGTTGCACAAGAACGCTGTTTTCTGAAACCATGCTGATTACGTGTCAATAGATCATTCCCTTCGACGTGATTCATAATGTTTGTGTAGTGTCGGCAGATGTGCCGACACTGTTTTTAGAGGAGGAGGCCGAAATGCACGCGTCAACTCACGCATGCTTGCTTAGGTCTGAAACAGGATACGTAATGAATGATATAAAGAAAAGTACGTAGCTGCTGGAATACTTAACTTTAATCCATCATTTGTATACAGCATTCTTGATGATACAAGTGAGACTCTCTCCAGAAATGGTTAATGGCGCCTTGCTAGGTCGTAGCCATGGACTTAGCTGAAGGCTATTCTAACTATCTCTCGGCAAATGAGAGAAAGGCTTCGTCAGTGTAGTCGCTAGCAAAGTCGTCGTACAACTGGGCCGAGTCCTAGTACGTCTCTCAAGACCTGCCGTGTGGTGGCGCTCGGTCTGCTATCACTGACGGTGGCGACACGCGGGTCCGACATGTACTAATGGACCGCAGCCGATTTAAAGCTACCACCAAGCAAGTGTGGTGTCTGGTGGTGACACCACAGTTTGAATACAGTATATGCTCCAAAACCTTACTGCAAACCGACGTCAATGATATAGGTCTGTAGTTCGATGGATTACTCCTACTACCCTTCTTAAACACTGGTGCGACCTGCGCAATTTTCCAATCTGTAGGTACAGATCTATCGGTGAGCAAGCGGTTGTATATGATTGCTAAGTAGGGAGCTATTGTTTCAGCGTAATCTGAAAGGAACCTAATAGGTATACAATCTGGACCTGAAGACTTGCCCGTAACAAGCGATTTGAGTTGCTTCGCAACCCCTAAGATATCTACTTCTAAGAAACTCATGCTAGCAGCTGTTCGTGTTTCAAATTCTAGAATATTCCATTCGTCTTTCCTGGTGAAGGCATTTCGGAAAACTGCGTTCCATAACTCCACTTTAGCGGCACAGTCATCGGTAACAGTACCATCGGCACTGCGCAGCGAAGGTATTGACTGCGTCTTGCCGCTTGTGTACTTTACATACGACCAGAATTTCTTCGGATTTTCTACCAAATTTCGAGACAATGTTTCGTTGTGGAACCTCTTAAAGGCATCTCGCATTGAATTCCGTGCCAAATTTTATGCGTCTGTAAATTTTAGCCAATCTTCGGGATTTCGCGTTCTTCTGAACTTCGCATGCTTTTTCCGTTGCCTCTGCAACAGCGTTCGGACCTGTTTTGTGTACCATGGGAGATCAGTTCAATCTCTTACCAGTTTATGAGGTATGAATCTCTCAATCGCTGTTGTAACTATATCTTTGAATTTGAGCCACATCTCGTGTACATTTGCATAGTCAGTTCGGAAGGAATGGAGATTGTCTCTTAGGAAGGCTTCTAGTGACACTTTATCCGCTTGTTTAAATTAAATTATTTTGCGTTTGTTTCTGGTGGATTTGAAAGAAACGGTATTGAGCCTAGCTACAACGACCTTGTGATCACTAATCCCTGTATCAGTCATGATGCTCTCTATCAGTTCTGGATTGTTTGTGGCTAAGAGGTAGAGTGTGTTTTCGCAACCATTTACAATTCGCGTGGGTTCGTGGACTAACTGCTCGAAATAATTTTCGGAGAAAGCATTTAGGACAATCTCGGAAGATGTTTTCTGTCTGCCACCGGTTTTGAAGAAGTATTTTTGCCAACATATCGAGGGAAGGTTGAAGTTCCTACCAACTATAACCGTATCAGAGGGGTATTTATTTGTTACGAGACTCAAATTTTCTCTGAACTGTTCAGCAACTATATCATCGGAGTCAGGGGGTCGGTAGAAGGGGCCATTTATTAACTTAGTTTGGCTGTTAAGTATAACCTCCACCCATACGAATTCGCACGGAGTATCTACTTCGACTTCACTATAAGATAAACTACTACTGACAGACACAAACATCTTTCCTGAACACCCTCTGAGATTTTGTAAAAATTTCTGCAGTACTTATTTCAGGCTTTAGCCAGCTTCCTGTATCTATTACGATTTAAGCTTCTGTGCTTTCTATTAGCGCTTGAAGCTCAGGGACTTTCCCAGCACAACAGTTTACAACTACAATTCCTACTGTTCATTGATCCAAGCACGTCTTGTATTTGCCATGCACCCTTTGAGATTGCAGCCCACCCCGTACTTTCCCGAGGCCTTCTAACCCAAAAAAAACGCCCAGTCCACGCCACACAGCCTCCGCTACCCGTGTAGCCGCCAGCTGAGTGTGGTGAACTCCTGACCTATTCAGCGGAACCCGAAACCCCACCACCCTATGGCGCAAGTCAAGGAATCTGCAGCCAACACGGTCGCAAAACCATCTGAGCCTCTGATTCAGACCCTCCACCCGGTTCTGTACCAAAGGTCCGCAGTCAGTTCTGTCAACGATGCTGCAGATGGTGAGCCCTGCCTTCATCTCGTAAGCAAGACCGGCAGCCTTCACCAAATCAGATAGCCGCTGGAATCCAGCAGATCTGTATCTTAACGTAATGTCCATTGAGTAGATTTCGTGCACCAAACAGAGTGATTCCGCTGAGGTGGTGCTGAAAGCTCCTGAGAGTCTAAGTAAGCCGCTTCTTTGTCCTGATGAGTGTGCGTTTGGATGATGGGCTCATCCTGTCAGCCCATGTGCTGGCGGCGAAGCTAAGTACCGACTCGAAGAGAGCACAATGGTATATCCGTGTAAATTGTTCTGAATTTGGTCTTGTCAGTTTGTGTAGTGTCTTTCCTGCTTTGTTTGTGACAATGCGCATGTGTTCAGAGAAATTTTGCTTTTCGTCTACGTGTACCCCAAGACAGCATGTGGTGACTGCTCGTTTAATGTTTGTGTCCCTTGTTTTCACACTAGGGTTTCTCTGGAGAGATCTTTTCAGTGAAGTATATGTTGTTTTGCTATCGGCTATCTTGAGTTCGTTGTTGTGACTTCACTGTGTTATTGTTTGGAGTGTTCCATTTTCTATTTCTTCTAACTGGGACCTACTATTAGTAGACACTATGCCCAGAAGATCGTCTGCGTATGCAACAACTCCTTCTGTCGTTGTTGTTTCCTCCAGTAGTTGCAAGAGTGGTTCAACAGCGATATCCAGAAGATGGGGCCGCAGATGAACCATTGGGGGCAGCCTTTTGTAAATCGCTTGATTACTTTTCGGCTGTCCATCTGCCGTTCGATCACTCTGTTCTTACAGTAGTCTAGTAGACTGTTGTGTAGTGTTTCGGGTACCTCCATTTGTCGGAGCCCCTTGAACATTGCGGCCACCAGAAATTATCAAAGGCACCCATAATGTCGATCATAATTGCCATTGCATACTTAGCCCTGGTGTTGTTGGCAAATTTTGAAGCTTGGATGATGGCGTCATCAATCGCCGTTCCCTCTCTGATACCGAATTGGTGTTGGCTTAGGCCATGGAGAGCTGTGTGCCTGTAAACGACTGCACAGGAACGTTTCCTGCAGCTTTGCAACCGTATTTATAAGACATGCAGGATTATATGACTTGTGATCTGATGGATCCCTGTCAGCTGCCTTCTTTATTACGACTGCCCTGTAGACTTTCCAAACTGTAGGTACACTACGGAGTCGTAGAGCGTTGTTTAGCAGAGTTATAAGGAATGGAGTTGTTTTAATACTTCCGAATGAATTCTGTCTGGTCTAGGTGCTTTTCTTGTTTTTGAGCTCTGAGATCGCTATCGCCACTTCTTCTTGCACAAAAAGATAGGTGACTGTGGCAGTGTTGTATGGTACATTTAGTTCCTCTCGCAGTGTTGCTTGTTGATGTGTGTCAGTGCTGGCGATGGCAGCAGGTAGGAGCCTGCGTAGCAGGAATTGTGCTCTTTGTCTCCATCCCTTTGTCATCGCTCCGTCATCCTGTCTAAGCGTTCCCAGAACTAGTGGGCTCTTTATTTTTACTGTATTTGTTTTGTATGGTTCCCTCCATACCTTTGTCTGTATTTGCGTTTCCACATGTCTGTCCCAGTGCTGTTTACCTTTTTGTATCGGGCTTTTACGAGCCTATATGCTTCCAATCTCCTTTGTCTATCTCTGTCGGCTATTGACCGTTGATATAGTCGTGTCGCTCTTCGGGTTTCTTGTTTTACTCTAGTCAGTTTATTTGTCCATGGTATTTGCGTGCGTTTTGTGTTCTGTGTTTTTAGTATGGATGTATTTTGTGCTTTTGTGATGTGATTGGTAAGCATGTGTGCACTGAAGTTAATGCTTCTGTCGATGGTTTCAGAGGTTTCCGTCTTGTGCTATTCCTCGAAGCCTCTCCCAGTCAGCTTTAAGGAATAGTACGCGTCGGGTGTCTACTGTGTTGGTTGCGTTGTTCGTTCTTGTTAGTCTGAAAGTGATCGCGTTGTGGTCACAGACAGTAATGTGGTTTTGAATTTTCCGGTCCGTTATGTATTACCTGGCAGTGTTGTTTACGAGTGTGATGTCTATATTACTTTTCTATCCGTCATGTTCCCTTCTACGTTGGTGTAGTCACGTTTGCTGTATGACGTCGTTTATTATGCGTCCTCTGTCGTCTGTTTTGTTGGAATTCCATAGGGTGGACCTGGCGTTTATGTCCGAGCATATGAGAACCTTCTTACCTTGTACGTATTCGGCTACTAGCTTTATATACTCGTAATATGGAATGACTGTATATAGAATGACTGTATTCATCATACAGTGAAGCAGTTAAATTGTTACCAAGTCTTCATTACATAATTCGGATATTTTAACAATGTTTATATGTTTATTTAATATGGAAACTGCTCCTTTGCTGTCCCGAATACCGGTTCTGGTTACCACATTTGTTGGGAAACATGTCAGTTTGCCTTGTTTGGTGTATGGCTCCTGTAGACACAAAGTATCTATGTTTAGGTCTTTAACTATATTGGGTAGTTCATCACTAAGTGGTCTGTTCCTCACTGCGTTCAGTGGAATGTTCATTTGTAGTACTATTGGTGTACAACGTGTATGTAGAATTTGTCACCAGTTTGAGCATAGTCGAAGTACGTCCGTTCGTTTGATCTTCCCTGACTCCGTCGGCATCGATCTTATTCTTGTCAAATGGTTCTTCTCTTCGTATACATACTTGCATTATTAAGTCTAACAACTGCTTGGAGCCGGTTGGTATGCTTTCCTTCTTAAGGATGATTCTGTCTGTTTGCGCCGTAGTTGGGAAACACACAGAGTCACCCTTTGGATGCAGTTGCCTAAGCAGCATTCTTAGAGCTGTCTGTAAAATTTCCTTTCTTTCTAATCTACTTAGCTTAACGTTAAGTTTTAAGTCACTATAATTAAAGATATTGTTGGCTGTGATGGGCGCTGCTTTTGTGGTACGAGATGCCATCGGTCTGGTGCTGGGTGAGAGCATCTCTGGAACAGAGGTAATTGTTTTTGCAATGGCGCCGTTGGTGGTGGGTGCGTTGGACCTCATGTCGGCAGCCTGGAACGTAACTGTGGCGTCGGGTGGTCAGCTGAGGTCAGCGTTTCGTGCCGTGTGCCGTGTGTCTTGGTGTTGCACTACCCTCACTACGCCATACGCATTAATTATTTCTTTTGTCACACGGTAGGTTCTAAAAATGTTTTCTGCCGTATGTAGAAGACTCTTTTTGTGTGGTTTTACTAGTGTTGCGATACCAGCCGCTACACTGGTGGTGGGTTTCTTCTTATACGGTTTTTTGTTATGATACTGAGAACTGAATGTTGGTGGTGTACCATTGCTTTACTCTTTGGTGGCATTGTTGGATTGTGGAGTGGCTGATTGTCCTACTTGGGGGTATGGCTTCTGTTGTGGTGGTTCCATCTGTTGGTATGTTTTCATTATGTATGTTACAAGTATCAATTGGACACTTGTATTCATCATCATTTTCGTTTTCATTGTCATTACCTTCGTTTTCATAATGTATTATGTTTTGTGTATTCGCAGTCTCTGGCTGTGAATTTGGAGTCAGTATGGTTTCGTGAGTGGATGGCTTTATGTCTGTGTCCCCTTTTCCTACCGTCTCTTTCTCGCCAACTTTGTTGTTATTACATTCTGTAATGTGCGGTTTGGTCACAGGACTTGGTGGTACTGTGCCTGGGTTCAGTAGTCCGCCTGATACATAATGTCCATGCTTTATGTAGCACTCACACTTGTTTGTGTCGTATTTGCTTCCCTTCTTACTTGATGTTTCTAGTTGTGTTTGATTTTCAATACTTGCGTGTTTTATTTGTTGTCTTATGTTGGGTCTAATGTTTGGCATGTCTATTCTCAAGGCTGTTGTTGATATGGCGCTGTGGCTGTCGCCGGTATCTGACTGTTCGGGATCATTTAATAACTTGTCCTCCTATTCCTGTATTCTTTGGATTAACAAGCATTGAAAGTTAATTCAGTAGAACATCTGTTTCTTTATTAGTCTTTCTACGTCGTTATGTATCGATTCTTTTGAGGTCATGTCGTCAATACACTGTATTTGTGTATCTCTCCACTTGTTGCATGTAATAGTGCGGTATATGATTGCAATTGTATGTGCTGTCCGGTAATAGGTCCATAAGATGTCTCGCCGGAAGTTTCTGCTTCTGATGGAGAGAGAGTTGTGCTTTCTTGTAGTAATGTTGTGTATATTATCATTCTCAGTGTTGTTCACTGTGTACGGATTACTTACCATAGTCTGTACTGTCTATGAGCCTGTCTAGTAACTGTCTGCATGTCTGATATTCTCTTCCTATTCACTTATTACATTGTCTTCTCCTGTTTCTACATGGAATTCATGCTATGTATTATCTGGTCCTGCATTAGGATTTTTTGTGGCCGGGTTGGTCACATTTGGCGCGTATTATAGCCTCTTGGCTTCTGTGTCTGTTGGTGCAGTGACCACAGTCGCAGCACTTAAACAATTGACTCACAAAGGTGGAGTCTTTGACAATAAGTGACTCTAAGTCAATGTAGACTTTTGTTTTTTGGTGAGGTAGCAATAACATTTTGGGACCTGTTTTGAAGCGAATTTTCACGTCTTGCTCGATTTAGTCGTTTCGTTGCTTAAGTTCAGCTCATGGACACTTTCGGGAAATTCGTTGTCAGTGACTCTGTGGTCTATAATTGGAGACTTTAATTTTCTCGGAGCTTCACATACGACGGTGCCCAGTTCCTTCGTTCCTTCCATAATTTTTCTGCAGTCATCTTGAGTAGCAGTCTCTACGATAACTGCAGTTCGTATTGTTCGAATTGATTCGATTTGCAGGTTCCCTTTTCTGGGCTTTATTTTTGCGACGGAGTTCGCCTAACTGATTTTGCATCTATATTGGCTGTTGATTTGATGAACAATGCTGTGACGTATTTAGATTTAGCTACTTTGATGGGCTTTGCCTCCTTTGTTTTGGGTGAAGATGTCAGGGCTGCTGCAAATGCAAGTGTCTGGCTTTCATTTTGTGCTTGCTCAGTCACCTTTGTTGTAAATTCCCTACCTTTTTCTTGCAGCTCCATATTGTGATTGCTCAGTACATTATTTTCAATCTTTATCTTCCCTAATTGTTCTTTCAAATATTCTATTTGCATCTCTTTGGCAGGGTCTGATGCTTTCTGGAGGTCAGAGCAAACTCGACTTTTCTCCTCCTGTAATAATTCAACCTTTGCTTCAGCCTCTGTCAGCTGGAAGGCCAGAGGAAAAAGCTTATGTTCTAAAGTCGTGAGTATACTCATCGAAAAATGCTTGGCGTTGGGTTCTGCTCATAATTCAGAGGTTATATTGTTATATTTTTGACTGGGGGACATGAGGGTGTAATATTCAATTGTGGACACCACTTCTGCTTGGTTGCGCAGAGCACCTATTTGCCACCTACCCCATACCGTCGAACCTCGTCTATTGTCTGCCACCAAAGTGGTGTATATTGTGTGATAGTGCGATGGGTGGGAAAGGCTTGGCAGTCTGCGTAGTGGCAACAGAGACAGCCGTCGAAAGGTTAAATTGTTTGATAGATGGGTGTTATACGACCGCCAGATGCTATAAGCTTTACTCGTCTCTGACAGAGCCATTTTGACTTGAAATTTTCCATAACATTAGCTCATGTAACTGAACCTCGACAAACATAAGGGAAGCCTCCAGTTCAACGGCAGAAGATCTCATCAAGGAACGAATCATGCATCACATTGTTCCTGTCAAATGGAGGTGTATAGACTTCGTTGATTACAGCTCAAAATGTATCTTCAGAGCGTATTGTTCGCAATGTGAATTTGACGGAGAAAGTGCTGTGGCACAGACTTATTTTAAACTATTTTGTCTTGTTATTCCAGTTGTGTTAAAGCCTTCCAGCCAGTACCGCTAACTTTTGGCTATGACAGCTGTGGCTACGCTCTTGAATAATCCATTTTCCCTTCCAACTCGATGGTATAACGAAATACTTGTGAACGTAATATCTTAGCCGTCCAAATATCCTAATTCGAAAGAACTGAAGCATTTGTGGAATGAGTTGCAGCTCCGACTGACTCTCACACCAGACACATGAAAAGAACTACAAAGAATGAAACAGCAAATCGTCATCTAACCCAGGACGTGAAAGACAAAACTGTAGTTATATACTTTTAATAAATTTCTGTAGGGTAACGGGTCTTATACCAACATATGGTGAAAAATGGTGCCATTATAACACTAGAGAAACATTCTATGTCAGACTGGACCTTCGTAATAACATAGTAACCATGACACCTACTTCATACCCATCTGTGGTATATGCTTATATTTAAGGTTGCCGCGCGGAGTGGCCGCGCGGTTTGAGGCGCCATGTCGCGGACTGCGTGGCCCTATCCGCAGGAGGTTCGAGTCCTCCCTCGGGCATGGGTGTGTGTGTTGTTCTTAGCATAAGTTAACTTAAACAGTGTGTAAGTCTAGGGACCGATGACCTGAGCAGTTTGGTCCCTTAGAAATTCACACACATTTGAACATTTTGATCATTTAAGGTTGAAAACATAGAAGTTGCGTTTTTCTTCCACTTATATGTGGTTATTTAGATCAGATTTTCGTCTTATTGTATCGTCGTCTGGAAACAACTGAACAGCGTCAATAAGAGACACTAGTGCGTAGGCAACCAAACATTAGAAGCAAGGGAAATATCAATACACAAATAAACTTTGCTATCAACATACACAAAACCTTTGGTCATAACGTTAGGTGAGAAATGTTAAGTCAAGCGCTCTCTCTCCTTTCTTGCACAAAATATGGGAAACTGCCGTCTTAAACTTCAGTTTACAAGACGGATAGTACCAAACACTGTACACGACACAATAATACAATACTGAACTATACGGATAGTATCGATGTAATAATGTTTCTGTATTTAGGGAATGAGTGTAGGATAGCAGACGCAGGATTCCTGCATCGCCGTTCTAGGCGAGGGCCAAGTGGAGGCACCGTGCGTTGTCATCCTCCGAGCTTGTCTGAAGTGTCAGGTGTCTATGACTGTGATGACAGCTTGTTCAATACCGTGCTGGGTTTCTGTTGTTACTGATGTGCGAAGGTGAAGGTTTCTTGTAATATTTTTAAATTCGTCTTTGTGAGCGTCAAGTTGATATCTGAGGAATGTGCAATGCTTGATATCAAAATACGTACATCTTAGTACAGGGACACCAAACTGTGTGACTACGGACCGATGATCTCAGCAGTTTGTCCCATAGCAACTTACCACGAATTTCCATATTTCTAACTATGTGACAAAATTAATTCTGAACGGAAATATGTGGAGCGATTTGGAATCCAGCGTAAACGGTCCATCAAACAATTCGTCTGCAAGAATCCATTGCAATTCACATATACCATGTGAGTGCAAAGTGATTCAGATTAAAATTTTGGCTCCTAATATTGCTAATCTTTAACTTTAATCCTGCAAACAGTCACTGTATCACAAATGTTCCCATAATTACAGAGCAAATGAAAATGTAGATCAACACATAGGACGTTCTGACAAAATTGCTAGAAAATTTACGAGATAGCACTTTGCTGTAATATTCTGCTGGTATTAAGCCTCTGAACTGATATGATACTTTTTCATAAATACCCTCTGACGATCACTTTACCTTACAGTGGACACGAACGTTGATGGTGATTAATCTGTTGGCGTAGATGCGCGCACGGAACGCTGGTTTTCCCTGCAGCTTGTTTGCTATTAAGAACAGTGATATAACTGTCAAAAATCAAACGTGATTCCTCGTTCTTGCTATGTGCAGTGCTTGACGGAATGTTACCAATTTTCATAAAATGCTTCTCAGCACACAACTCGCGTTGTGCAGTTCTTGTGTGCAAACAGAGTCAAGAAAGTAAGTGAAAATGGGGAATTAGTCTTAATGTTAACAACTGACAATAGAGAAGAAAGACTCCATGTTTAACTATGCTTCAATACGCCATAACAACAATACACCTTTTCATAAAGTTCTCACACCTAAACAAGTTAGCAAAAATATTTCTTAATAACTCTCCTGTGTACAATTCCTTTCCTTGACACTTGTTTCAACTATAAGACAAAACCATATGTTGCATTATAAAATTTCTACATCAAACTTCAACCATCCTCAATGTTCTAAAGATAAGAAGCTACACACTTACAAATATAGAACACTGGATTACCTTAGAGGTTGGCTTTTGTCATTCTCGTTACTTGGGTTCCATCATTTCAATCCAAATACATTGCCAGACGGTCCAACACACACTGCTACTCTCTGGCTTACTCTAACGAACACCTCTCATCTCAAACACAGCCTTACAAAGGACATGGTTGTATCGATACTACAGACGTTGAGGACATTTTTCACATTCGCAGCTCCATTCACATTTGTGGCCAGAACTTCCTGAAAATCGTCATGGCAAATATGGCAGCCACCTTCCAAAGGCAGAGGGTGAAACTTCGTGCTGGCACATAGCGTACTGCTGTCGAATAGCATCAATGGGATCCCATCCGACGAATGGATTATCATTTCAGTGTCTCATGCAGTCACTTAATGAGGCACTGAGCAGATGTTTGGAATTTAGTGTAGGACATAGGCGCGAAGACTGGTGATCAGGAACTTTCCGCCACCACCTCTCCTACCCATGCAAGCAAAATACTGGAACTGAAGTTTTTCCCCCACCAGGATTCGAACCTGCTTATCTCTGAGCCGAACGTCACTACACATGCGTGCATTGGTGATCTCGGCTAGATGGAGGGTACTGGAGGTTACGGCGAGAAAGAAAGTGAGGTATAATGTCAATTATGTGGTGGTATAAATTTGTGAAACCGAATATGATCATTCTGCCTGAGGTCAAGGATTCTGTATCTGATTGATTTGATCATGCCTCACGCTCCCTGCGCTTCATACTGTCCTTAGTGTTAATTAACTCTGGCATTTAACACGCTTGGTACGTGACCCGTGTAATGAGTATTCCATTTGACATTCCTCATTTAGTCGCATAACCAATAACTCTGTGTGTATGTTGACATCATCGCTACGGATGTTCATATTTTCATTTTACTCTTAATGAATCTCAGGAATGTGCTGGAGGTGGCAGAGTTTCCCTCGGATCTGGAAGTCGGCGTCAGAGATGGCTCGTCAATGGACAATGCAGTCGACTCTGACAATTTTGCGTCAACGAGAGAGGCGCCCATCGAGCGGAATAGGATCCTCAGAGACTTACAGCTGACGGAAGATACGAGTCATCTGCCCGACCACGTGAGTACAGGGGCTTTTCAAAAGCGCATACTCAATTTGAAACATAAGTCTGTCACTTTAAATATAACAGTACCTTATCGAGTGACTGCGACATCTCAACTTGTGTCCAATCCCTATGTGAAGGAACACAGCAGCGTTTTACTGTAACGAATGTGAAAACTACACATGAAACATATGAACTTCATACCATAGATAAGGTAAGCGGCATTAAACAGGTGATTAGGATTATATAATGACTATGTTTGAAACAGAGTAAGAAACAGTTGCATGGCATAGTTGGTTGGGAGACCCTGATAATCAGGTTCAGCTACCTGTTCGGAGATAGCTTTCTTCCTCTTCTCCGGATGTGTCTTCAGTGGCGGATACAGAAAAACTTCAAGGAGGGGGCACAAAATATATCTTGAGCTACCTTTTTTTTATCGTAATAAAAAATAGCCAAGTCACATACAAAGCTTAAGAAAGTTTTATTTAAACTGATTATACACATTTACAGGGGAATGGCCTCTTATGATATAATGGCCTCTTTACCTTAAATCATGAATTCTATGCGCCTATCCTTCCTGGCAAATTGGTTAATAACATCGTCAATAGGACAATCAATTTCAGGATGAGTGTTCGACGGTGAGTACCTTTAAGTCGATCCTCCTTCATTATCGACCTCAGCCATGTTTTTGTACCCCCCAGTGTTGAAAAACGTCTTCCTACTGTAGCAATAGATGCAGGTAGACAAGCAAATATTTTTTACAGCGTGTGCAAAGTAGGATAGTCAGGTCAAGGACAAACAGACAACGCTTGCGTAAGAGAATAACTATCATTAAGGGCGTTCATGATCATTTGCTTGTATTGAAGAATCTCTCCCATTAGTCTCTTTTTAATCACAAAGAGTGATTCTTCTTCAAAGAACGGTTGTTCATTTAAGGACTAATTCAATTTATGTGCCAGATCATTAACATATGTTTCCGTAGTTGTGGGGGCAAAAGTTTTTTGAAATTTAAATGATAAATAATTTCTTCAGCGAAACGTTCTCCCATGTCAGTCGTAACATGATCCATTGTTGGAATAAAAACAGTTCTTTTCCAGTATGTCATAGCATCATCATTATGATCGCAGTTTTCCCTGTGATTTTGTCTGCCTGTAAGACGAGTACTTTTATGGAGTGTGAACAAATGCCTACTGTGAAAGCGACAAACCGATATGTACCTTACGACGTATAATATAAGGGGGAGTTTCCAATGATGACGTCAAGTCACTATTACCGGAGATATAAGCATCAGTAGTTTCCCATACCTAACTCGTATTACGAGTTAGGTATGGGAAACTATTGTTACAGTATCGAAGGTTTCCCGTACAAGAAAACAGTAGAATATTTACGATTTTTCTCAAACAAATGCCAGACGGAATAAGGTACAGAGATCACTATAATGGCCGCAACTTTTCTCGTAGGTATAAGTTAGTTATCTATGTGTCAGATAGAAACATATAAAATGCGATGACGCGGACGTGTGTGCTACATAGGGAAGTACAAGTACTCGATAACTCGACTGAGTCGAGTCGACTGATGAAAAATACGAACGAATAGCGTGCGGGCTGACTAACGGGGGCGGCGCTGGTGGCAATACATGCGGCCCCTCTGTTGAGGGTGGCCGGGGGTGGGGGGGGTGGGGGGGTGGAAAGGAGCGCGCGTGTCCCGCCCTCGATATGTATCCGCCACTGCGTGTCTTAAGTGTATATGTTGAGAGTATGTGAATGTAATGTATGTACAGGGTGACATTTATTGAATTGTATGAAATAAAATCGTCACAACTTCTGAACTGCTTGCGTTAGGACCTTCAAACTGCTCGGTTGGTCGCGGGGCATGATGGGAACTAGTATGCATATGCTCACGTGCCTTGTTGTTTTTGGCCATTTCCACGTGAAAATTTCATGGTACAGCGTGGGTGAACCTATAGAGCTTTTGAATGCCTAGTAAGTGAGCAATAACCCCGAAACTGCTGCTCAAAGAAGTTTGCCACCGAGTTCAAGCTGATGACAACCGGTCCAAGTATGCTAGCTAACAATCAAGAATTTGATTCGCACGTTTGAGAGAACGGATAGTGTTCCTGATGACAGTGTTGGCAATGTCGATCGTCCATAAAAGTTGAAAACGCCATAAAACATCGATAAGACACCCGCTGTGTTTGAAACCAATCACAGAAAGTCCATCAGACGAGCTGCACGACAGGTGGCAATCAACCGGGAGACACTGCGACAAATTGTTGTTAACGACATGCATCTCTTCCCGTACAAAATTCAAACCCATTAGCCATTAAGCCGGAGGACCGTGAAACTGCAGTTGAGTTTCACCAAAACTATTGCTCACAGAATTCAAGCACCTGACTTAGATGTGAATACGATTTGGTTTCGGACGAAGCCCACTCTCATTTGCATGGGTTAGTCACTAAGCAAAACTGACGCATTTGTGGGACTGAGTATCCGCATTTCGCGATCGAGAAGTCTCTGCATCCTCAACAGGTGACTGTAGAGTGTGCAATTTCCAGTGACGGGATAATGGCAAGGTGACTATTGAGCAGTACGTGAAGGTTTTGGAAGATGATTTCTTTCCCATTATCCAAAGTGACCTTGATTTCGACAACAGCCATTCAGATAGCCATCGACAGCATCGATGTTCCGACACTTCAGTGGGCATGCAGAAGAATTTCGCTATTCGTTTGCGGCATATCATCGCCAATGATGGCAGGCATATCGAACATGTTATAATCTAAACCCGAATATCTGTGGTGACGTTTACATCTTGAATAAAGAGTGTGCACGCGGTATATTTCATATAGTTCAAAATTTGTCATCCTGTATTAGTAGTATAGCGTGATGTTTGTGTTGCAAAATGATGAGACAAGGCAGAGCGCGAAACCTAATGCTAGTCCATATCACACTCCTCTAGAACAGCAAGAGTTCAACCAGGGGTAACAGGATCATTGTGAACGGCGTCACATGCGCTCGCTCCATGGTTCACTCCAGAAAGGTTTTCAATTTAATATGGAAAATTGGCATTAAGCATGGTAATCAGGAAGTTTAAACTCCCAAATATCCTTCCACTGGTGGCCAAATACAGTAAGTGAACATTTCTCTCACTGCCACGATTCGAGTTGACTACCGCTCAGTTGATCGCCACCACACAGCTCTGCGTTAGTGGTCTTGGCTATATAATCTGGTAGTCATGGTATGGCATCACTGAGGATTTTTATATGGCGCTGGAAAGTCTCCCAACTCGTGATTAATACAAGAATTCGCAAGACATCAACAATGGTTGCTGCAAGACTTTGCCAAACATATTGTACACAATCGTATCTCGAGCACGTTCAGTGGCTGGCATTTCAAGCAACTATGGGAGCTAGAGAAAGAATGGCAGTAGTCATTCTTCGAAGAATAACTGGACGCTCTCCGCTACAAGTGATCAGTCATCATCGTGGTAGAATATGTCAGAAGCAGGGATACAACGTCGGTCTCTACCAGAAATATATGCCTGATGTAACTACTCGTAGTTCAGATACCACTCAATATCCAAAACCTTTTGTAGCACACCGAATATAACGGTGTTTCATACGAATAATATAGACCTTTATTCTCCATGAAGTTCCAAATACAGGTTACCGACGGTGGGCGACACAGTAGTATTTGCAGATATCACTGCTTTGGAAACCCAATACACGGTAAAACAAAACAATCTCGATCGAAGGATGGTAGATGATGTCGTCAGGAAAAAGTTGAGGATAGAAAGAAATTTTCGAAAACAGACACGCCCTTCATCAGCAAACATGAGTTTCTTTACAGGCAGAGCACTAGCATTATTATGAGGTACCATCGAAGGTCTTTAATGATCTCGGGGCATTTCCAGACGTCACGCTTGCTGTCTTTCGGCACATAAAAATCAGGTTTACTGGCATTTTACAGGGATTTTCTCTGCCTCGTGATGACTGGGTGTTGTGTGCTGTCCTTAGGTTAGTTAGGTTTAAGTGGTTCTAAGTTCTAGGGGATTGATGACCATAGATGTTAAGTCCCATAGTGCTCAGAGCCATTTGAATCTTTGATGTTTATAGCTATCGTTTTTGTAACTCGCCGTACATTTCCATTTCACATGTCACCGACAATGTTTCTCTGGCTCCTACAGTCAGAGAATATTGTATGCCTTCTTACCATTGGAATTATAAGTAACGTTGTTAGTACGGGAAGTTTTTCATTGAACAGCTTTACACCATAGTGACGTCATTTTAACATTCAGTCGCTTTTGTCAGACACAAGACATTGAAGACCTGCCTTGTATTGCCAACAAAACAGCATACCCACTAATTATAGCTCGTGTGACAAAACTGCACACTGCCATTTGAAGGCAACTGGGAGGCAGTGTTGACTCAAGCAGTAAGCAACCATCTCTTCACGAGTCTACGTTTAATTACAAGCAATAGTAAACGCTCCCCTGAACTTTGATGCAAGAAGGAGATTGACATGGGAACACGTGAAAAGGAATGGGGCCAATAGTGTCACGTTCTCTTCATAAGAGAGTACAGGAGTTTCCTGATGTCTGTTGTCTGGAGACCATCGTAGAAAAATGTGAAGGTGGTCAAGTACCAGTGCTCATGTTATTAATGCAGTGCCGTTATTTCAGCAAGGAACAGAGTTAGTTATTTTTAGACATGTAACGTAGATGGAAGTCTCTCATACCTACTGAGGGTAAATAATGGGCAGAATCATTCAACCCGTTTTCCAGCCAACCTTTCGTCGATGGGTTTCCCGTGCGTCTTCTTCTGCACATGATCCTTCAGTGACTTCTTTTGTTCGATGAGGCCAATGACCTTTCTGAGTGAATGATTTATTTATACTCCTTTGACGTCTTATCAGTCAATCTCGTTTCAAAAAAAACTCTTTTCTTTTGCTTCTTAAACATTCAACACTATGTGATTCTTGAGTTTCTCCCGGCGTATTTGATAATCAAAATATCCACGGGTATGCTGCCGGTCTATAGTGTCCAACGGGCACAATATTTCGGCGATCAAACATGTCGCCATCATCAGGAGAACTGTATTTCGAAAAAATGGGTACTCAGAGTGGCAGATTCAACGTGCTCTCCGCCCAACCACTGCAGCACAACCTGTTGAGATGGATGAAGTCACGAGGGAGGAGGTAGGCACTGCATTTATTCCATACACAGGCGCACTCTCGGGGAAAATCACCCGCATTCTGAAGAAACACCGGGTCGGAACTGTGTTTTGTCCTCCAAATAAAACTCGTGCACTGGTGGGGAGCGCCAAAGATGACCTCGGTTTGAGGAAGGCCGGCGTGTACCAGATTCCGTGTCAATGTGGCAAGTCGTATATTGGTCAGACGATGCGTACCGTCGAGGATCGATGCCGTGAACACCAGAGGCACACTAGACTGATGTATCCGAGCAAGTCGGCGGTCGCTGAACATTGTTTGTCGGAAAATCACGCCATGGAGTATGACCGCACGAGGATTCTGGTACAGACGTCGAGATACTGGGACAGCGTTGTTAGGCCATCGAAATTCGCACCAATGACGACCTCATAAACCGGGACTGTGGCTATAATCTTAGCAAGGCTTGGGAACCAGCGATCGGGTTAATCAAGAGTAAATCGAGCAGACGTATAGTTGTGACGACCACGGCGGACAGAGCCACCACACCGACGTCATCTCAGACGCCGTCGCAATCTGTTCCACCGCGCGACCGTGGCGCTGGGCGCGGACGGCGGAGGGAGCGCGCCGCGGGCGGAGGGTATTTAAATCGTCCGCCGCCGCGACCGAACCCAGTTCCCTCTGAGCAGCCATAGCGTACGGATCTCCGTGCCGGCACGTTCACAGGAGCTCAGTCCGTCAGTTCACCTGATGATGGCGACATGTTTGATCGCCGAAATATTGTGCCCGTTGGACACTATAGACCGGCAGCATACCCGTGGATATTTTGATTATTCAACACTATGTTCTAGGACACTAATCGAAATAATTTCTGCACAGGCACATTACTTCTCTCAGACAACATTTGGTAATAGTGCAAGCAGATTGATGTGAATTTCTGTTGTTGCAGGAATATTGTGCAGGGCATTAGTGTGTTGTGTGTCACCTTATACTCTAATGAATTTCAAGCATCAGTAAGTAACAGTTTTATGGTATCGAAGAAAACAAAATAGCCCGAATCCTTATACCATTGCAAGGCATTTATTTTCTATAGCTTTGGTTACATTTACTCATAATATTAGTTTGACGTGTAATAATTTTGTAAGTTGTTTTGTATGATCCCCGTCAGTAGAAATCATTTCAACTCAATCCCATACTGACTTCAGTTTGTACGTATAGAAAAGAACAAACTGATCTCTGAGTAACTTAAAATTTTATTATCATTTGGTGCACCTTCAATTCATCAAGATCTATATAGCGTTTTTGTGTTCACAGTTACATTACATTTTGCATAAAATTTCATTTTGCGATTAAAAACTGAGAATCAGGTTTAAAACAAATATCAGGTATAAAACAAATATCTCCAAAACGAAAGTAATGTCAGTGGGAAAGAAATATAAATGGATTGAGTGCCAAATACGAGGAACAAAGTTAGAACCGGTGGACGGTTTCAAGTACTTAGCATGCATATTCTCACAGGATGGCAACATAGTGAAAGAACTGGAAGCGAGGTGTAGCAAAGCTAATGCAGTGAGCGCTCAGCTACGATCTACTCTCTTCTGCAAGAAGGAAGTCAGTACCAAGACTAAGTTATCTGTGCACCGTTCAATCTTTCGACCAACTTTGTTGTATGGGAGCGAAAGCTGGGTGGATTCAGGTTACCTTATCAACAAGGTTGAGGTTACGGATATGAAAGTAGCTAGGATGATTGCAGGTACTAGTAGATGGGAACAATGGCAGGAGGGTGTCCACAATGAGGAAATCAAAGAAAAACTGGGAATGAACTCCATAGATGTAGCAGTCAGGGCGAACAGGCTTAGATGGTGGGGTCATGTTACACGCATGGGAGAAGCAAGGTTACCCAAGAGACTCATGGATTCAGCAGTAGAGTGTAGGAGGAGTCAGGGCAGACCGAGGAGAAGGTACCTAGATTCGGTTAAGAATGATTTTGAAGTAATAGGTTTAACATCAGAAGAGGCACCAATGTTAGCACTGAATAGGGTATCATGGAGGAACTGTATAAGGGGGGCTATGCTCCAGACTGAACGCTGAAAGGCATAATCAGTCTTAAATGATGATGATGATGATGATGATGATCTACATTTTTAGTCAATATTTTCAGTGTTCTTTATTCTTAGGGACAGAGAATTTTCTAATGGCTTTCCATTTGGCTTGAAATGTTTCCACCCTTTTAATTTGCTATCACATAGCCTAAAAATTCCATTTCCACGTGACAAATATAGATTTAATTAATCATAACCATTTCCTCCTCTATTAAAAGATCCAAATGCTTTTTTAAACACCATTAAATACCCTATTCAATATCTATGGCCATTAAAACTTGATCTACATCACAAGCTGTTTACGAATTTACTGTCTGCTAGGTAGCCTAACCAAATCTAATTAGAAATTCCAAAAGCGATTTGTTTAATTTAACTGAAACATTACAGCACTGACAATATTGCTTTATAAAAGACATCATACTTATGCCAGTGACTGTAACACTTTCTTTATTTCAAGTTTGCACATTATCAAGTGCAGATTTTTATGGCTTTAAGCCATGTCAACTTACTATTAAATACATTCGTGACGCTGTTACATAGTAATGACAACGAAATATAAACGTGTCAGCTCATTTTAAGTTGACATGGCTCAAAGCCGCAAAAAAATGCACTTGGTAATGGCCTACGGCCGAGATTGCAATCGCGAAATAAAGGAAGCGTTACAGTCACTGGCGTAAATATGACATCTTTTATAAAGTTCTATATGACTGTGAATTCCAGGTATAAAAAAGTTAAAAAAAATTATAATATCGTGTGATGAATTACAAAGAAACATGTGCATGAGATAAAAGCCAGCTGCAGCTGATAATTCTCACTTATTGGTTCTATGCTGGTCACTGCCTCAACACTATAAAATCCTTGAAGTACTTCAACTAAATTCAGTTACTTGTGGCAGTTTCTATGCATAAATGGCAGTGTATAGCTCCTCGCTCCCTGTCCCATGCCTGCAATTATTACTGGTTAATGAGGAATCAAATGAACACTAGACAGGTGGAAAAAAAATTTAAACTGTTTGTTATTACAAAAGTAATCACCGTAATTGTTTATCCCACATCATTCATGGAAAATGTTCACGTTTACCTATGGACTGATGACTGTACCCAAGCATGAACCGCTTCGTCCAAAACGAATCGATATCCACGAATGTGTTTTCATCGTGGCTCCAAAAATATAGGAATCGCATAGGAAGACATCTTTAATCCACGGCGGTGTGTGGACACTTCAGAAACTAAAGCGCGTCATGAAGTCCAAAAGCCCAGGAATGTTGACAGGCGGCATTGTTCTGTTGTAGGACAATTTTCGCCCATATATTGCCAAGGATGTTTAGACTGGGTTGCGGAAGTTTTTCACGGAAGCCCTTACACATTTTCCAAACGGTCGCGATCGTTCTCCATGCCTTTCCATATATTTGGAGCTCTAAAGAAAAACATTAGAAGTCGTTGATTTGCTCCCGAGGAAAAGGTGCATGGCTGGGTGCGATCATGGTACCGTAGGCAACCGTAAACATTTTCCAGGAAGGTACTCCGTCTGGTCACCCAGTGGCACAAATGTAGTCCCTGTTACGGCGATTACTTTTCAAATAGTAATTAATATTTTCCACTTGTCTCCTTTTCATTTGACTGCCCCTTATATATATCAACGTAGCTATATTCAGTGATTCCAAACCATTTATAGCAATCCGTTTAATTATCTACTGCTTTCTTTCCTGCAGATGATATCGGTTATAGTTCTGCCAAAAAGAGTCTTTACAGTATAATATTGACTCAAAAACCGAAATTATTAATTTTTCAGGTTAATCTGAAAACACTTGTGCTTTGAGAACAGTATTTCAAATGCCGCAGTACTTTCTTCCCCACTGATTCCCAGTATGTCTTCTGGTTTCTCTCTAAACATTTTCTTTCTTTTACAGTATGAGCTACATAAATTTAACAATTCTCATTCCCTTCTCAGTTTCATAATGGCACAATGATCCTTTTCAAAGATCCAACAAGGTTGTCTTCGTTAAACAAATGTTCATTAAAGTGTACTGACTTTTCAGATTCGAATTACAGATATCAATACACTCCCTTCAGAGTTGATTACATCATGATCCTTACTCGTCTAATTTAAAATGATCACATCCTCAGTTACAATCAATAATGGCAAGAGGCCTCTGCCTTTTGATTGCTTTTTTTGCCTTCTTTAATTTTGTTACTTGCTAAAGGTGTCACGGATTTTTCAGATATACAATAGTTTTACCTCACAAACAGTATAGAGTAAAGCACCATTTATCTACAAATTGTAATTATTATTACAGACTGTGCTAATGTATCACATCTCATTTCCTGAACTTAGTGTATCTTGTTCTTTTTTTCTAAGGTAACTAACATTTTCATTTGTGATATAAGCTTTTTCTTGCTATCTCTCGATTACGTTTATACCACTCTCGATTTCTTCCCATTTTTAATAATTCTTTAATTGATGAGCTGCATGCTGCAACAATGTCCTCGAAGTTATGTTTACTTTACTACCTCTTCTGTCATTGCTTATTCTTTCCAGTGCCTACTTATATCTAATTTTTATCCAAATCTTGCTGAATAGATACCTGGAGAATCACATTTGAGTCACTACAAATTTATCATTCTCTGATTTTTCCGCGGTCCACACTTCTCTTGCATACATTGGTATGCGAGAGTCATTCCGCTTTAGAAATATCCTTCATAATTATATGAGAATGCATGAATCAATTCTTGCTTGATTTTCAAGAGGACTTTCATCATCTGAACAGACCTTCCGTTGATCAACTATAATATATAAGCGATTAGTATAATCACATTATCCTGTTATACGAATGCTACCTATGACTCTGTCCAACCACAAGCGGACATGAAGTATGTTGTGTGAGAATAGGGCATTATTCTCCCACAAGGTGCTCATAATAAACTTTCTGATTAGTCTTTTGGTGGTAATGGCCTCAGGAGGAGGGTAACATGACATAAGGCCTAAACATTAGCAAGACAGATTCCTATGGTACTAAACGTATATTGTGGATAGAAAAATAACCCACAGTAATTACATAGAACTATTTAGAACACGAACGATATTAATAGTCCGTTAGTTATAATGACTGTACATGGCAGTATAAAATTACAAGGGGATAGCCAGCACATGTGGGTACGAGGAAAATGGAAACTTACTTAGAACAGAATCCTGCATCAAAATTAATTATTAAATCCTCACACTACTCGAAGTACAAAACAATACGTCACAAAACCAATTAAGCTGCTTGGGAGCATGGGAGAAGTTGCAGAACCTGAATCAGAGATTTTCCACAAAAGTTGTTAATCTCCATATATGTTAAACCAGTCAAGAAAAACCGTTTAAACGGGTCTCTTTCTGCATTATAATAAATGGTCTGCACCATGCAGGTTCTCGTACTTGTAATTCTGTGGTGTTATTTATAGGTTCCCGATAAGTGGCATACAATGTCGTGCGCCAAAGAATGAACTCAGACTTCCGAATTGCATTCGCAGATTCACGTCATTATGTAATTTGAGAACGAGTGATTTCTGAAGGCAATGAACTCATAAAAACAGTTACACACTGACTAACGTTCATCAGACATGGTTCCTCACAGTAAAAAAGTAGGTCAAGCGCAGGAAATCGTTCAGTCGAACAATTACTGTAGTAAGTTAAATGATATACACATCACTCTAACGGATCATGCAATGAAATTAATCAAACGAATGACCGTCGTTGAAGACACACGGTCTCTTCTGGCATGAACAAGAGATAAAATGCCTGTCCACGCGTTCCTTACGAATACCAACATCAGAAAGTCAATAAACGAAATAAAAACACTCCTGAATATATCACGGCTTGAGTGAGAACTTTTCGTCATACCTAATCAATACTTAACAACACTAACCGAAATAAAATCATCTTAAACTAACCAGTTTAACACAACTGCAACATTATACAGCGTGAATCTGTATGTCATGCATTAAACAATCAAGACATAGATACAGAAGAAGGAAAAGAGAAATACACAGAAACATCACTGATTTTAACAATCATGTTGGCATACTAAATCTCCTCAAAGCAATTCACTTTCGACAGATGAAGAAAGAAATGGAATACACAAATATGAACCCCTGGGACGAAGTGTAACGTTCTCTACAGTCCAGCGAAGACGGCATGGGAAAGTGGAAAGTCTAATGAAGGGAAGTTAGGTTTACATCTCTCAAATGTCTCTTTGCTATCACCACAATCAACTAATTGAGCAAAGTGTCTTTCCTTCATACCCTTAGCACCATCAATCCACGTTAATAAAGTGGCAACCTAAAAAAAATATTTGACAGTCCTAGCTCCTATGCAACAGCTTAAGGATGGCTGTGTTCAGACAGTCTCATAGGGGAAGCAGTATCATGGCTCCGAGTACAACATAGGGCACTTGAATGTCTATCAGCAATTCCGGGTCCGTAAAGTGCCTTCTCACTTGATTGGTTAGAATACCTTCGTCAGCATAATGCAGAATGTGGTGCCTACCAGTGACAAAAGGAAACTGGTTGAATAGAGGCCAGGTACCAGGATGCTATCTATTTTTGAACTGTCATTCAGGGTCGGCTTGCCTCAGTGAATACTGTTAGCTGCTCACGGCATTACCGTCAGCTGACGGGTTGTTGGGAGCGACAAGGGAGCTGGCGCCATGTGTTGTTCTCTGAGGAAGTGGTTTGCTGCAGGACATGGGTGGTTGGCGGGGCAGACCTGCAGGCAGAGTAAATGCCCAGCTTAGGCAACAGTTCATCTGATCACCTGGCTGCTACAGCAGGTTCCTGGAGACCACAGTAGTCACAGATCTACTCACAAGCTACTTTGGATTCCAGAAGCTGCCCTAACTACCTCATGCCACTTGTGTCCTTCTTGTTATGTGCCTCAACGTTATATAGACATTATCTCTAAATTACAACGTCATGGGAACACCTTTCTATCATTGACCTTTGGTGAACTGTAACAGAATGACATTGATATCAAGGCCACAAAAATCCTTAATAATGCCATACTACCATGCATATGGAATCTGAACACTGTTTTAAAATGTCGATCACAGGCAGAAGTCTCCAAAGAGTGCTTTTCAGGTGGTGGGCAGGGGGGAGGGGGGAGGGGCTGACAATTCAAAACACTCACTGGTAAAAACAGGAAAAGACACCAGAAGCAGTCGGAAGAGGCTGTCGGCATCGATAGTCTACTACAAATAACGTACAAGACAACCTCAGTTGGGGGACAAGCAATGTTTCAGTCTGTTAGTGTGACTTGCCTACATCAGAGGCAATTATCCACTCTGGAGCAAACCTATTGTTCTCCTGTGATTGACACGTAAATAACCTATTGTTCTCCTTTGATTGACAGGAACATAACCTATTGTTCTGTTAAGTGGTTTCCCACATCTCCCCCATTTCCTTTTCATTGACAGGCACTTATCCTATTGCCCTCAGCCCACCACATCTCACCTAACACCCCTCCCCAACTCGCTGCTATAGGTACACTTTCATGTCTGAGTTAATGGAATAGGCCCCACTCTCATTCTTTTCAATTTGATTGACTACTTAATTAAATTGATCAATTAGTTAACCTCTCTGGTGGAAAATTGCTATGCCCCCTGCCTTGCACCCCTGGCAGGAATTTCAAATTCCATCAGGACAGTGCGACCTCTACTAACCTGAGAAAATAGCAGGAAAATAAGTCACTTTGGCTACCTACACTAACCTAAGTCATCTGATCGACTCATCTTCCTAGGGATTGGAGGGAATTTGAATTTTGGTGGTGAAGCAAGGCCACTTGAGCTATCTCTACTAACCTAAGGAAATGGTGGGAAAGAAAGGGCACTTAGGGAACCTCCACTAACCAAATTCGTCTGACCGCTACCTCATCCTAGGACGTGGTGGGAAGAGGACTCAATCTGTGCTCGACGTAAGTCTTTATGTCCAGCCTTTATTTAAACAATTAGAGGCAGCACCTCCATCCAGTGAGTTAACCATTAGGTCCAGATTCCAGCTCACATAGTACACAGTACTGTCACCAGAGGGTGCTGTCAACTGTTCTGTGATGTAATCCGAGATTGCAGTCTGGGGTGGGGGATAATGGTAGGAAACAGTGTGTACACCAAAAGGTCCAGGCCTAGCACACAGCACCACACCAGAGAGCACTGTCGTCACATCCATGATGTAATAAAAGATGGCGGTCTAGTGGTGGAAAGGAAGCGTCTCATAACAGGAAATTCAAAGGTATACAGTTTATTTTTTAAAAAAATCAGTTTGTGGGGGTTGGATTTCTCTTGCTCATTATTATCTGCTGTTTGGAAACATGTAGGTCTTGTAAGAAGTTATTACATGGAGCAAATGTGTTGCATAGCCTAATGTTTGGCACTGTACTCTGGGACTCTTAACCTAATGTTTGGCCTTTTGTCAGCACTTAACCTATTGTTCTGCTAAGTGGTTTTCCATGTCACCCCCATTTCCTTAACCTATTGCACCGCCTTTGATACCAAATTAAGTAATAAATCATGTCCTTCCACCATTTTCTGCTACACTTTTCGAATTTCACATGCTTCTGAACGCCATTTCTGGCACATTTTCTTTATCACACATCTCCTTCATCTACTGTACTGCATTTTACATAAAAATTATGCAAATTAACATATTGTTCGGCACTTAACCTCCTGTTCTACTCCATGTTACCGACTCATGCATACCCTCCCTTAACTGCTGTACCACTAACTGCACACTGATATAAAAAATTAATGCAAACTAATAAAATGGGGTAACTTTTTTAATTCACAGATTCCCCTTGGTTGGTGAGATCGATAGAATACAGTTTAAACAAAAGATCATTATTGAAAAACACATCCCGCCACAAGACGCACAATGCTGCCGCCACACTACTTCCACTGCTGCATCTGGTTCCGAACCTCCCCGGGCCTCAGCCACCACAGCATCACTCTGGCGTCCATGTAGCACCCTCCCTCAGGCTAGCGGGTTAAGGCTGCAGCAGCCCGATTCTGCAACATCTGCCATACCATCCTTGCCATCCCGTGAGGTACAGCACACACCCGTGTCCACCTCGCCATACAACTCCAAGGCACGCTCACACTGATCAGATATGCGAACGCCTCAGGACAGCACGTGTCTTTACCATTGCTGACGTTATACCTGTGGATACTGACGTCACAGATCGCGCTGTAGAAATCTGTTCCAGAACAGCACAGGCTGCTTTCTCGCTAGTGATCATGACAGAGCATATCAGCTGCATCCAGCCGTGCTTACCTGCCCCAGAGTGAATGACACCTCGCCACGAAATGTCCGATTGCCGACTCACCATCTAAAATGTTCCCAGTGTTACACATAAGTCACATGGCTATGTAAACTAAGAGCCAAGACGACCTCTAGGAAATTGAATAGTGTCCCAGAATTAGTTAATGGTAGCTTTTGTAGGAGCTTTTATGATGTCTCGGCTTGTTTGCATGGAAATTCCTATCCCGACAGAACCTGTTCGCGAAAATAGCTCTGAATAACGCCGAAAGCATTCCTCCTGGTGGTCCTAACGTGCCACCCCATCCATCACGTCTTACCCTTCCTGCTTTCAAAATAAGAAATGTTCTCATCGCTATGTAGAGGCCCCTACATCCCAATACAAATGATGTCTTGTGAAAGAATAGGGGATTATGATTGGCTCTTATCGAATTTTTCCATCGAAAAACTGGTGCTGCCAGTGTGGAAGCACCGTCTGCCATTTTTTTTCTTTTTGAAGAGGACACTTCCATCCACAGGAATCTATTTTATACAGATAGCCATATTACACTCACAATTAAACCTTGCAAGGTGCCCAACATATCGTCAAATATGGAAAGGCTCTTACTCAATTACCCTGCTATTGACTAAGAACAGGAACGTGAATATTAGAGCGTGAAATCTATCTCCCAACCCGCAATATATCACTGTGTACCGTGTCGATGTAGTAAATATACAATTCGTATCCTCCGCCGTACAAATACACTCCTTTTACATCATTCGTACATATACCACAAAGACTTTCTGGGGATGGATAGCACCGAAACAGCGATCACATACATGTCGCCAATGTGAGGAATCAGCCGAAATGGAATGCAGAGCCATCAGCTATTCCATCACTGTGACAGATGCGTTTAAATGTAGAGGTCATCAATCATTTTCGGATAGCAGTTTGGAAACTCTCCACAACGCCGCCAAACTCTTCCAGTTTCCTTATGTTGCAACTGTATTTTATTTAAAATCATCCAGTGTTTGTGTGTGACGATTGTAGCCGGAGTAATAAGATGATTTACACTGTGCGATGTCTAGTTTTCTGCAAGAGGCAATGGATCACAACGTGTTAATTTCAGTTTAGAATCTGATAGACCTCGAAGTCGTGGCGGGAAAACGAAATATATGGCAATGTAGAAAGTGTGTTACAGCAGTAAAAAGATAATGTTTCAAACGACGACACAGGGTCACAGGGAGCGTCCCTTGTGACTTACGGTATGGTCTGTGGGATACGATCATCGTAGTACAGTACACGTTATGAAACTTTACAACTGGTCCGTCCAATGGATCAACTCCCATATATTTAATAGGATCGTTACACGTGCTCGATTCCGGCAAGCATGTGGTATTTGTTTTCGACATATGGGAGGAGAGAGATGTGGTAAAAATCTTATCGAATTCTGTACTGGATGATGTTGGTGGAGCTTTTATAGTTGGTAATTTTTCTCTGGTGGTTGGAGTAGAATAACGATGATACAATTTTTGGGGAGATAGATGTGAATGTGCCCTGAGGGACGTGTATCTATAGTATCTGCTTCTAGTTTAGAGATGCACCACAATGCAGTAGCAAAATCCACGTCGTTCCCCAGTTCCCATTCTGTCTTTGATACTATTTCATGTTGCACAGCAGGCTTCGTTTTTGTCGGTTGTTCAAAATGCAGTTCTGTCGCAGTAACTCAGCTTCTCCTGTTTCTACATGGGTTGCAGGAGGGGGTAGATATAGTTTCCTTCGACCCCTACTCATTTCCGACCCAATTCGAGATATGGGCCTGCCAGAAATATGATTCACTGGTGGGTGTAATCATTAAAAGAATCCCTCATAGGATTCAACGCAGGAATGTACTTGAACGGGGGGGACTTGATTCCAAATCCCAGACGGCATTTCTAGTGGATAGCGTAGCACAAAAGATCTGAAAAGCTAGTGTACATTTCACAAGACCTCAATCACCACACCAGCTAATGTTTGTGATCCTTCTCAATCAACCATTGCCTATAGCCCAGTGGATATATCACCGATCATCTGACATTGCATTGAGACAGAATGCGTTACAAATACAGGAGAAATATCTAGCGACAGCGGCGTGAGGGGGTTGCAAATACCGGTTTCATACAACGCCCCTTAGCCGAATCACTTTCAAAATTCGGTAAATTCACTACGAGGGTCGGCCGTCGGCGATGTGTAGCTGCACTGCTGGTGTAATAATATACACTCTGGATATCACCGTCTTCATTCAGTGTCACGGTATTTGTCAGGAAAAACAAAGACATTCGTCGGTAATGCCACACGTGGATTTATAAACCCAGTATAGCTTTTAACATGGATACTTGTGTGCATCTGTAGAGCCAAGACCACTTGCGATGGTGATATGGACTTTTTTCTTTCCTTTTTTTTAATGTAGCGGTTAGTAAGACTATTACACCTATCTTTCTAAGACAAGGTGGTAGCTCTTGCAACAAAACTTATGAGGCATGTTCACCCATCGTATATTTTAGGTCAGTATTATTTCGTATCACCATCAAACGGTTATTGACGAAGTATTACACTTAGTAGTAGGTGCTGCACGATAGATTCGCCTTGAGCATTAGACTTACAAAGTATGTGTTTGTGTTCTGACATGTGCAAAGGAAATTACTATGCCCAGTCGTAAGGAAGGTACGGATTTGACGTGAAGTACTGTGATAGCAGAGGGAAGAGTATGTCAAGTCACAAGAATGATACCGATATTTCTATTTCCAGAACCACAGCCAACAGCAGGTTGTATTTCCAATTCTTCGCTCATTGTCGAATTTCGTTCAAGTGAGACCTCAATCGTAACATTTAATTTTAAGTTCAATGATAAAACATGTGTGTGATAGGTTTCCTAGGATGATTCTGCCTATGTGTGTTTGGGATAGAGCGTCGGTGACCGCAATGATTCACATTTCCCGTTAGCGGTAGAAGTTGTCCAAATGGAAAGGCCTGTTGGAGTGTAGGAATATAGATGAATTAACTGGCTAGTCGTCTAGACTGCTGAATAGCAAACTGTGTAGGGCAGCTATTGTGATCGCGTCGAAATTTGAGAAAATTGTATATGAATGTGTGTTTGAGATGGGCTATTAATGCCGCGCATGTAAATTGTACGATTGACTGCCTCTTCACATTTCTTGTCTTTATTTAGTTGAGAGAACATAGATAGTGGTGTATGCAACCAGCAGGTGGAAGACAAGTTTTCTGCTTCTCTAGACATGAGAAACACATTATTTGTCTTTGTAAATTATAGGGATAATTTGGAATCTGACACATAACCGACATCGGTATTAGCGAGTGGAAATATCAGTTTACTCTTTCTTTTGTCGAGGTTTTCCACATTACGGTCATCGCAGCTGGGATAAGTTTATAGTTACTCTATGGTTTACAACACGCTCCACCTACCAAAGTTTCAGGTTTCTAGAAAAATAATTTGCAGTCTATTTCTTCGGAATTATATAGCGCGAGCGATATTGATATGTGTTTGACTGATATCGAGAAGTACCGCGAAAACGGTATGATATTCTATCAAACCATGACAAATTAGATATGTTCTTGTAGTCACTGAGTCTGGAGACGTGTGCAGAAAAGTGAGCAAGCAAGCAGGTCCAGGCGAGAAACAGCAACTCGTTTGTACCGAAGAAGAAACGAGTCAGTGTTTGCACAACAGTTCTGAGAGTGACTGATACACTGAGGGCGCTCTGGTCACATGTTGGGATTGTGTGACCGCCCGATCTTGCAGGAAATATATAGTGGCGCGAGTGTACCTATGATCCATGTGATTATGCTGTCTGTCTTTGCGGTATATGTACGAATGATGTAAAAGGAGTGAATTTGTACAGCGGAGGATACGAATTGTATATTTACTACATCACCACGGTACACGGTGATATATTGCGGGTACACTCTAATATTCACGTTCCTGTCCTTAGTTAGACAGCAGTGTAATTAAGAGCCTTTCCATATTTAACGATATGTAGGGCACTTTACAAGGTTTAATTGTGAGTGTAATATAGCTATCTGTATAAAATAGATTCCTGCGGCTGGAAGTCTCCTCCTCAAAAAGAAAAAAAGGCAGATGGTGCTTCCACACTGGCGGCAGCAGTAATTTGGTGGGAAAATTCGATAAGAGCCAATCATAGTCCCCTATTCTTTCACAAGACATCTTTTGTACTGGGATGTAGGGGTCTCTACATAGCGATGAGAACATTTCTTATGTTGAAAGCAGGAAGGGTAAGACGTGATGGATGGGGTGACACGTTAGGACCACCAAGAGGAATGCTTTCGGCATTATTCCGGGCTACTTTCGTAAACAGGTTCTGTTAGGACAAGAATTTCCATGCGAACATGCTGGGACATCATAAAAGCTCCTACAAAAACTACCATTAACTATTTCTGAAACACTATTCAATTTCCTAGAGGTCGACGTGGCTCTTATTTTTCATAGCCATGTGACACTGGGAACATTTTAGATGGTGAGTCGGCACTCGGACATTTTGTGGCGAGGTGTCATTCACTCTGGGGCAGGTAAGCACAGCTGGATGCAGCTCATATGCTCTGTCGTGATTGCTAGCGAGAAAGCAGCCTGTGCTGTTCTGAAACAGATTTCTACAGCGCGATCTGTGACGTCAGTATCCACAGGTATAGCATCAGCAATGGTAAAGACACGTGCTGTCCTGAGGCGTTCGCATATCTGATCAGTGTGAACATGCCTTGGAGTTCTATGGCGTGTTGGACACGGGTGTGTGCTGTGCCTCACGTGATGACGAGAATGGTACAGTGGGGGAGGAGTCGATGCCGAATCGGGCTGCTGTGAGCAGCCTCGTTGCTGCAGCCTTAACCCACTAGCCTGAGGGAGGGTGCTACATGGATGCCAGAGGGATGCTGTGGTGGCTGCAGCCCGGGGAGGGTCGGGACCAGTGGCAGCGGCAGCAGCGGAAGCAGTGTGGCGGCAGCATCGCGCGTCTAGTGGCAGAATACGTTTTTCATTTGCAATCTTTTGTTTAAACTGTATTCCATCGATTTCACCAACCAAGGGGATTCTGTGAATTAAAAAAATAACCTATTCATGTGAAAAATATCGATTTTATTAATTTGCATAATTTTTTTATATCAATGTGGAGTTAGTGGTACAGCAGTTAAGCGAGGGTATGCATAAGTGGGTAACTTGGAGCAGAACAGGAGGTTAAGTGCAGAACAATATGTTAATTTGCATAATTTTTATGTAAAATGCAGTACAATAGGTGAATGAGATGAGTGATAAAAAAATGCGCCAGAAATGGCGTTCAGAAGCTTGTGAAATTCGAAAAGTGTAGCAGAAAATGGTGGAAGGACATAATTTTTACTTCATTTGGTATCAAAAGTGGTACAATAGTTTAAGGAAATAGGTGTTACATGGAAAACCACTTAACAGAGCAATACGTTAAATGACGACAAAGGCCAAAACATTAGGTAAAATCACCCAGAGTATAGTGCCGAAACATTAGGTTATGCCAATTGCCCCATGTGATTGCTTCTTACAAGACCTACATGTTTCCAAACAGCAGAGAATAATGAGCAACAGAAATCCTACCCCACAGACTAAATTTATTGTAAATAAACAATATACCCCACAATTTCCTGTTATGAGATCCATCGTCTCCACCACCACCAAATGGCCATCTTGGATTATGTCACAGAAGGGATGTCAGTGCCCTCTGGTGGCAGTACTGTATACTAGATCAGCAGGACTTTGGACCTTGGGGTGAACACACTTGATGGTGGTACTGCCTCTATTTAAATAAAGACTGGATATAAAGTGTTATGTCCAGTACAGGTCGAGTACTCTTCCCACCATTTCCTAGGATGAGGTAGCGGTCAGATGACTTAGGTTAGTGGAGGTAACCCAAGTGCCCTTCCTTTCCTGCCATTTTCTTCGGTTTGTAGAGATAGCCCTAGTGGCCTTCCTTTATGATCAAAATTCTAGTTTCCCCACAATCCCTAGGACGATGTGGCTGTCAGATTCCTTAGGTTGGTGAAGGTAGCCAAAGTGACCTAGTTTCCCGCCATTTTCTTAGGTTAGTAGAGGTTGCATTGTCCTGATGGAATTTGAATTTCCCACCAGGGGGGTGTGACAGAGGGAGTGTGGCACTTTCCCACCAGATAGGTTAATTAATTAATCAATTTAATTAAGTAGTCACTCAAATTGATAAGTGTGAGAGGGGGCCTATTTCAATAACACAGACATGAAAGTGTACCTTTAGGAGTGTGGGGGGGGGGGCGGATGGGGGAGGGGTTGGGGGCTGGGGGACAATAGGATAAGTTCCTGCCAATGAAAAGGACATAGGTGTGACGTGGGAAACCACTTAACAGAACAATAGGTTAAGTAACTGTCAATCACACTAGAACAATAGGATTGTCCCTGAGTGCGTACTGGCCCCTGATGCAGGCAACCTGCACCAACAAAGTGGAATGAAACATAGTGTGCCCCTACTAACTGCTGCTACTCTCACAGATCCTGACTGAACAAAGATTATGTTTGTGGAATATTCCATAGATTCTTGGAAGAACATCGTCATACTGAAAGCTTCAATATACAGTATTGTTCTGGAACACCAGTACTATGTATTCAAGTTTTTGATAAACAGGTATTATCTTTTGCGATGACAAGAACAAGGAAGGAAATTGTGTGCCACATGAAATAAAACTACATATGCAGACTGCATATCTTCTCCCCAAGGTAGAAGTTCTGTGCCATTTTCACAAGATTTTTGACTAGTATCAGTCAATGAACACTCCATCCAGAATGAAAGTTGGCTAGCACAGCCATCTTTCAGCTTCATCAGTGAAGAGTACCGACGACAGAAATCCCAAAACTGTAAGTGGAGGAAAATCCACTGCCGCTACTCCCTGTGTATGCAGCAAGGTAATGGTGACAATTTCGGTTTTCACACAAGATAGACAACATTGTCCTTTGTCTTACTTGACGCTGACCAGGAGTTAGTGTTGGGTTAAGTCTCAGTGTCTTGTAGAGCTCGTTGTTCCACTGCCCCATACCAACTTCACAAACATTAGGTAACCACCCAGGTTGTTCATTCCTTTGAAAGGACCCATGCAGACCGAAATGCTGAGAAACGGATAGGAAGGTTAGTGTTTTGGGTACTTCTATCTAACAAGATAAGGACTCAGATGTGAGAATGGAAGTTGGTACACGTAACTTAAATACTTTGAATGTGGTAAACGTACTGAATTAGGCAAGAAGTACACATCGTACATCAGATCTGTTAATTTATGTAATGTAATCAGTAATGAAGAAAAGTGGCAGCTGCTTGATATTCTGGCGAATAATAGTCCAAAATTAAAATAGATGACTCTCCATATACAAGAGTTTCTAGCAATAAGTATGAAGTCAGCAGCAGTCAGATTTATAGATCAACATGTCCTAACAACCACTGCAAATACAGAAACATCACTGGAAGTTGGGACCAGATCAAGATCAGACTTTGTCTGTGCAACGATGCGATAGTCAAGAGTATTCAGACGAACACCTACGAAGTAACTATTGGCATAACACAGTATTAGTGAGTATAACTGAGACGGTGAAGACCACTGTCCAGTGCTGTGGTCTCCTGGGACCATACAGGAAAAAGGAAGTGGCTCCCAATGTGTCCAGTAGGAAGGTGGCGTTGTACGCCAGCACAATACAGCTCTGACGGTTTTCTGACACTGTGTGGCACCAGAAACCTCATGTCTTGGTGGTCATCTCACTCTCAGACAAAGAAAATAACCCTGTCAAAAATTTGCACTAGATTTTGTAATGTAAAACTGGACAGGGAAGATCACTAGTACTCTGAATATAGTACAGGAATGGCAGTTCTAGTGAGTATTTATACTTAGTATTTCTCGCGTAGCGTAGATTCTGAGAGCACTGGTTGTTTGAGGAATACATGCTTACAACCCCTACTTCAATCTATTCAAAGTTCCATAACACTGACAATAGATTTTGAGGATTAATCAATTTATTCAACACTGAACAGCGATTCTATTAATGCGTGTTAAATGTTTGTACAATGATAATTTCATTTTTACAGCCTGCTTTACGTGACTAGACTACAGGTTGATAGCAGCAACAAATAAATAAATTATGTCTATTAGGGTATATGACTTGCTAAATCGTTGTGACTTCACATTTTCAACATGCTTGACTTTAGACACTTGCTCCAGGAATAAATTATGCATGTTTCTGCTTCGACTTAACTTTAATCACACAACCTCCAATATAGTCTGTAACGTTGGTTATCAGTGCCATCGACATTGGAAATAATGCATTACTTAAATATTACATAAATACAACGTACTATATAATGTGTCAATACAAACTGTTTTATTCTGGGCTCTCCACCCATTTCCGTAGGTTAATATGAATTTTTTTTTTGTTCCTTTCCTGTCAGCAAGTGCCGGCCGTTGTGGCCAAGTGGTTCTAGGCGCTTTAGTCTGGAACCGCGCAACCGCTATGGTCGGAGGTTCGAATCCTACCTCAGGTCTAGATGTGTGTGATGTCCTTAGGTTGGTTAGGTTTTAGTAGTTCTAAGTTCTAGGGGACTGATGACCTCAGATGTTAAGTCCCATAGTGCTCAGAGTCATTTTGTCAGGAAGCACAACCCATGCAAGCTACTTACTTATTACCCACTCGGTACAATAAAAATACGACAGTCATTGAAGGCTCATGCGAAGGTATGAGGGTCACTCCAAAAGAAATACACACCATTTTTGTAAAAATACAGTTTTCATTCTGCGTGTGTGAAAGTTTTACAGCGTGTGCCTTCCCAATTGTTTTCAAACTTAGTTCAACCTGTCCCCGTGAGTGGCGCCGTCACAGCATGTCTTCAAGATGGCTGCTACACTTGACGTTTGTCAGAAGCAACGGTCTGTCATAGAATTCCTGTGCTGTGAAAACGAGGCAGTGGGAAACATCCACAAGAGGTTGAAAAAGGTGTATGGAGATGCTGCTGACGATCGCAGCACAGTTAGTCTGCAGGCAAGCAGGTTACGTGATGAAAGCGGGCACAGCAATAATGAGGATTTTCCTCGCAGCGGCAGGCCTCGTACTGCACACACTCCAGACAATGTGCAGGCAGTTAACGAATTGGTGACTGCTGACAGATGCATCACAGTGAACGAATTGTCACGCTACATTGGGATAGGGGAAGGGTTTGCAGAATACTGAAAGTGTTGGCGTTAAAAAAGGTTTGTGCCACGTGGGTTGCCAGGATGTAGACAGTGGCTCACAAAGAAACAATAAAAACAGTATGCAGCAAACTTTCGGAACATTACGATAATGGTGGAGATGGATTTCTTGGAAGAATTGTGACAGGTGATGAAACATGGCTCCATCATTTTTCACCAGAGATGAAGAGGCAATCAATGGAATGGCATCATGCAAATTCACCCAAGAAAAAATTTCAAAACCACACCTTCTGCTTGATAAGTTGTGGCTACAGTGTTTTACGATTCCGTAGGACTCTTGCTTGTGGACATCATGCCAACCGGAACCATCATAAATTCTTATGCATATGTGACGACACTGGAGAAACTTCAAGCTCGACTAAGTCGTGTTCGACCACATCGGCATAAGCAGGATGTTTTGCTGTTGGACGACAATGTACGGCCACATGTCAGTCAAAAAACCATGGAAGCGATCACAAAACTCGGATGGACAACACTGAAATCCGTCTTACAGTCCTGGCCTGGCTCCACGTGACTATCATCTCTTTGGGAAACTGAAAGACTGTCTTCGTGGAACAAGGTTCAAATGGTTCAAATGGCTCTGAGCACTATGGGACTTAACATGTATGGTCATCAGTCCCCTACAACTTAGAACTACTTAAACCTAACTAACCTAAGGACAGCACCCGACACCCAGTCATCACGAGGCAGAGAAAATCCCTGACCCCGCCGAGAATCGAACCGGGAAGTGGAACAAGGTTTGAAGATGATGAGTCCCTTGTGCACGTTGCCAAACAGTGGCTCCAACAGGTTGGTCCAGAATTTTACCATGCGGGTATACAGGCGCTGGTTCCAAGATGGCGTAAGGCAGTTGAGAGGGATAGAAATTATGTGGAGAAATGAAAATATTGTTCGTAAAGTATGTATATACACACTGTAAAACTTTTAAACATGTAGAATAAAAGATGGATTTTTCAAGGAAGTTGTGTGCATTTCTTTTGGAGTGACCCTCGTATCTAAGCCAGGTGACACGTTCAGTTCAAGCCAATCTACATTGTTGTCAGATTTCCCACTCCCACTCCCACTCCCCTCTAACTCCCACTCCTCCTCCCACAACGGTGTGATCGACGATGTCATGCATTGTTTCAAGATTTTCCCTCTCCCACCTCTTATGACCTCATAGATCAATTATCCTATTTATAAAATGGCAGAAAATTCAAATATTGGCGAGAGGTTAAAAATAACCCAGTTGTGCTAGAGGATTTCTCCCACTCCTATGACATCACACCTCAGATCCTTATTGCTGTAATTATAAATTGGTGATAAAATTCAAGATGGGCATTTATGCTATATCCAAGATAATGGATCTGGTGGACACCGCAATATGGGCTTCAGCTGCACGATTGGCAGGTCACATGTATTAAGTATAGAATCCAAGAAGAACACGACTGCATTTTAATAATTTCCTAAAGTTTCTTTGGCATTCATTTTAACTTCTTCTTTTTTTTTCTTTCGAATAACCCATTTGGAGGGTATGATGAATAAACTTTGGCTACTCTTCATTGTATTAGATTTCTTCAGTTTCCAAATTTCCTTCATCCTTTTAGACTGTTGTTCCCTTTCTTCTTGAGTCCACTTTCGTCTAGTTATTTTCTTTCTCTCCTGAAATTTTGCCTTTTGAACTGCCTTTCTGAAATGTGTTCTGTTTTTTATTGTGTCTATTGTAACTCCAGCATTTTCAATGTCCTTTTCAGTCTCTATGAACCATGCTGGCTTGGATTTGTAGCTATTGAGTAATGTGAATATCCGCTTGGTTAGTCTGTTGTTATCCATTCTGAATATATGTCCAAAAAACTGTAGTCTCCTCTTCCTCATTACATCAGTTAGTTTCTCCGTTTTCAGATATAGCTCTCTGTTTGGTCTTAACCTGTATTCAGCATTATCGTTTCTTTTAGCTCCCAGTATTTTCCTTAAGATTCTTCTTTCGACCTTCTCTAGTTTCTCAAGATCTCCATTTCTTGTTAGTTTAAGTGTTTCTGCCGCATAGAGAGCTTCAGGTCTGGCCACTGTTTGGTAGTGTCTTAATTTCGTGTTCCAGGACAAGGATTCTTTATTATAAACGTTTTTGGTCATATGAAACACTCTTTCCATTGTGTGCCCCTATTTCAACGATTTACCCCAGTGGCCAACCCCCTTGTGACGTTTAGACATGTACAATAGACTAGGATTCCGACCATTACCCAACAAAATTCTCCCTAGATGTCCTTCCATAAAAAAGAAAATTCACTTCTTTTTATAATGTTTAAAAAAATTAATTTTCTTTAGTACTTACGTTGGCGCTTCCTTTGCTATGCTGTCATAAAGGTACTTACAGTTTTGTGATGATATAATGCATTTATCGTAAATATGGTGTAAGGATGTCTTAACTCTGTTTTGTCAGAAAGAAATCGTCAAGAAGTTTTTTTAGCATTTCAGAACTATTTGTAATCATGGTTGCTTTTAAATTATGTATTTGATTTTTAGTGCACTGCAGTGAGGCATATCGTACTTTTTGTCAGTTCATCCTCTGCATTGGCTGTAGACAGTCAGTCTCGTGGCGCCGTAGTAGGCATGAGATGTGGTTATATGGATGCAGTGTTCTGGCGATTTGTGAAAATAGTAATTTTAACTTTTACTTTTGACATGCCAACACATCGTTTGTGTCATATGTTGTGCATTTGGAGATTTAATAGAAAGATTTTGTGTGCATCTGGCACAAGATGTTTATAATGAACTGTAAGAAGGTGCATTGTCATTTTTTGCTCTGTGGGTTAGTCTGGCATCATTTAACAGTCTGTAGCACCTAACAGTCTGCAGCACCTTTCTTAATGTTATTACAGATCTGATGATGGTAACATAGTTTACTGAAACTAGTTATCCACAACACAGTGTTTTATTGCGATCTCGGTTAAGAAGTTTTTCTTCTCCTAACCAAGATGACGGACCTGGGGATACATTCCCAGCTAAATGATTATCCATTTTCGTATGTGTTCCATGTTTAGAATGCTATGTATAAACAAAGATGGTGGTCGACAGCGGCCACAGGGTTTTTCGGAGCCATGTGATATCACAATCAGAGACAATGGAACTGGTCCATATTGGGCAGCGTTCCTGGCTGTCATATTTGGGCTAAGTAGTGAATCGAAAATGGTGGCCTTGGGAATGCGAGCACAGACCAAAGAATCGGATATTTCTGACAGTCTAATATGTTGATCCAATGTGACAGATTTGGAGATAGCAGCTCAGGCTGAGATTCCTTGCGTTTTAAGTTTAGAATCCAAGACCCCTATTGCATTTTCCCTGGGGTCACAAACCACTTCTATTAAGTTTAGACTTGTGGTAGCCCCGTCGGCCCCTATTTCAATGATTTACCCCAGTGGCTAACCCACTTGTGACGTTTAGACATGTACCATAGACTAGGATTCCGACCATTACCCAACAAAATTCTCCCTAGATGTCATTCCATAAAAAAGAAAATTCACCAAGATATCTCCACATCGTAAATATGATGTACAAAAGATAAATGGTAATGAAAAATTAATAAACGAATCATAAAATTTAGAACCACAAAATTGGCAATAACTGCAGGCAGGACTTTTAAAAGCAGCTGAAACTGTAGCACCGCAAACAAGAACACGTAAACACCCATGGTGAACAGATGAGTGTGACCAACTGATAAATCTCAGGCAACAGGCGTGGCAAAATTGGTTGGGCAACAAAAATTAAAAGACCCCGGAAGATCTCAAAGATACCAGGAAAACAGTCACAAAAGCAATACGAACAGTCCGTAAACAACACGAAGACGAAAAACTGCAACCCATAGAAAATGATTTCAAGAAAACAATTCCTGAAATTTCTACAGAGTATTCGAACAAAAATTAACAAATTACTCTCCTCCTTCACTCCAACTCAGAAATGAACATGGGGAAATTGCCCATACCAACACCGAAATCTGTAAAATTCTTGCCAAATTGAATTGTTGTAAGCATGGAGAAGAATTTGAGTTCTGTCATACACACCGAAACCCTGACTCAAAGCCACCAAGTTTACAGGAGATTAAAGAGACAGTTCAGTCACTGAAAAATAACGAAACGTCAGGAGAAAACTAAATCATCGCAGAATTATGGAAAAATGCAGGCGAAAATCTTATTGCGAAACTCAAAGAAATTATAGATGTAATCTGGAAAACTAAAAAAGTCCCCACAGATTGGAAGACCGCAATCATGCATCCTCTGTACAAAAAAGGAAGTAAAACAGACACCAACAACTATCTTGGAATCTCTTTATTGTCAATAACATAAAATTCTGCCTAAAGCCCTACTAAACCGAGCGGAACCTCAGCTGGATTAAAAACTAGGCGAATACAAAGGTGGATTCAGAAAAGGTCGATCATGCGTAGAACTCTATGAAATATTTGCATAGCACTTCAAACAAAAGTTATGTCATCGCGTTTGTCGACTTTGAAAAAGCATACGACAGTATAGACCGAGAATCCCTTTTTGATGTATTAGCAAAATGTGGACTAGATCAAAAGACAACAAACATCATTAAATAAACACTCACGGAGACCAAATCCAAAGTAACATTTATGGTAGAATTGAGCAAAGAATTTGAAATAGACACAGGAGTACGACAAGGGGATGGACTGTCGCCAGTGCTCTTCAATTGCGCTCTTGAAAAAGTTGTTATATAATGGAGATCAGCGCAGAGACTGGACCAAAACGTAAGGGCATAGAATTAGACTGTTTAGCATTTGCTGACGACTTGGCACTGATCGCCCAAGACATTACCGATGCACAGAAACAGCTAGAATTATTATAAGAGCAGGCAGAAAAAATAGGATTAGAAATTTCAATTCAAAAACAAAATTTATGACTGATACCAAAGATGTACCTTCTGATCTTAAAATTGGTAATAACTACATCTCCCGAGTAAAAGAATTCAATTATTTAGGTGAATGGATTGCAGAAAACTGTAATGAAAAGAAATCTGTCGGTTCAAGGGTCCAGAAAATGGAGACTGCGTTTCAGTTTACAAAAAATGTTTACAACAAAAAGAGTCTCTCGTGGAACTGCAAACTACGATATTACACAACAGTAATTAAACCCGAAGGTCTCTGTGCATCTGGGACACTAAACCTTCAACATAGAACACTAAAAGGGGAATAGGAAGTGAAAGAACGTGAAATAATGAGGAAAATCCTAGAATCAAGAACTAAAGATGGTGTGCATTATCCAAAATCCAATGCAGAAATATATAAAATTATCTCCAAAATAACAGTCACAATGCGCGTAATAAAAATCCAATTCATGTGGCATTTAGAAAGAATGGACTCCAACAGAACGTACAGAATCCATACATTTTTAAAGAACTAAACTACAAGACAGAACTGGTACAAATAGGCAGAAAAAGAACTGAGACAGTTAGGATCGCCAACTCTACATGACAGAAATGAAATCAGAAAAATCACGAAGACTGGGGGTTTTGAGGAAGAAGACAGAAAAACTAACCGACGTAGGTGGTCTACACAACGAAAGCTAGCCAATTCGTTGCGTATGAAGGAATACTGGGCGGAAAGGAACGCCAACAAATGTTGATTACGTGTGGTCCTAAGTGATCCATGCGCGTAGAAGGACAAGAAGAATAGGAATGGGAGGTTTACATGTTTATTTAAACAAATGCTACAGTGGACAGAGCCCCCACCCTACTACTACGATAAGCCCACTGCCTCAGCCATCCTTGGATCGTTGTAGACATCTTAGCATCCCCGACATTGCTGTAGACTGTGGGCACTGAGTGCCATGTTTAGAATTCAAGAACTCTCCTGTCCTAACTGTAAACAGACAGAAAATTCCAGCTTAAAATAGAAAGCCAATCTGAGGGAGCCTCCTCACACACGCTTACCGCATCAACTCCACTGGGCTCACACCAGCACAGATGCCTCAGCTGACAGCCACAAAGCCATCAACTGTGGACACCAGCCCCTGGTTTAGAATCTAATAGCCCACATGCCTTAAGGTAAAAGCTGTAGGATATGCAGAGTCCAAGATGGTGGCCCCATCACCCCCCCCCCCCCCGCCCTGCACTACCTCCACCTCCCCTGCAAACTATGGGCACTTAGCTACAAGTTTAGAAGCCAAGAGTCCACTCATTGTAAACTATGGTAAAATGAAAAATCCAAGGTAATGTATCAGATGTACAACCCTAGTATGTTATTTGTGGTGGCACTGCAGTCACTCCCACAATCCTAAATCGAAGAAGTGGAGAAATCTGAAAGGGTAAGATGAACACTAATAAATTAACCTGGGATACAAAATGGCGGAAAATTTGAAATTGTCTAAGTTTAAAATCGTGTGAGTTGTACAATGGCTCAAACAGGGAAATTCAAAAATCCAAGTACATTTGTTCTGTAAGAGGTCTTGTGTAACTGTACAGGAGACAAAGACAAGTTCAGGTTGCATGTTTTTAAAATTCACCACCAAAAGATTAATATGGGGGAGCAGCTATTAAAGAAACAGACCTCATCAATAGCAGCTGCCAGTTCCATGACTTAGTGCTTGTAGTTGTAGGCACCAGATAAGTATCACCAACTTTCAAGAGCTAAACACGTGTATAGGAAGCTACAAGTCGATTCGCTACCATCAAAAACATAGCAAATATATGTCATGAAAAGAACGAAATTTTACATGAGTAATGGCTTGTACTCTTCTTCTGTGATACGTTTCTGGATGAAAAATATGCTGACATCTGCCGTAGAGTGCAGCCACATCAAGATGAGAAGTGACTTAATTGTCAGACATGGACAATGGATGTTTCCAGAGGAGGTCTAAATTTCTGAAGAACACCTGTCCAGGTGGCTCTCCTCAGCTGGATATGAGTCCACACCGAGGTGACAGAAGTCGTGGAACAGCGATATGCTGATACACAGATGGCGGTGGTATCGTGTACACAAGGTATAAAAGGGCAGTTCATTGGCAAAGCTTTCATTTGTACTGGATGATTCGTTTGAAAAGGCTTCCGAAGTGATGAGAGCTGCACACTGGGAATTAATAGAGTTCGAACGTGGAATGGTAATTGCACCTAGAAGAACGACATTCCATTTCGGAAAAAAAGTTAGGCAATTCATTATTCCAAGAACCACACCATCAAGAGTGTGCTGAGAATAGCAAATTTTAGGCCGGCCGCGGTGGCCACGCGGTTCTAGGAGCTGCAGTCCGGAACCGCTCGACTGCTACGGCCGCAGGTTCGAATCCTGCCTCGGGCATCGATGTGTGTGATGTCCTTAGGTTAGTTAGGTTTAAGCATTTCTATGTTCTAGGGGACTGATGACCACAGACGTTAAGTCCCATATTGCCCAGAGCCATTTGAACCATTTGAACAAAATTTTAGTCATTACCTCTTACCATGAAAAATGCAGTGGCCCATAGCTTTGGCCCATAGCTTTCACTTAACGACCGAGAGTAGCACCGTTTACATTGAGTTGTCAGTGCTAACAGACAAGCAACAGTGCATGATATAAACACAGGAATCAATGTGGGACGTACGATGAACATATCCGTTAGGTAAGTGCGGCGAAATATGGCGTTAATTGGCTACGGCAGCTGACTGAAGACGCGAATGCATTTGGTAGCAGCATGACATCCCCCGCAGCGACTCTCCTGGGCTCAGGACCGTATCAACAGGATCCTAGATGACTGTAAAACTGGTCAGATGAGTCCCAATTTCAGTTCGTAAGAGCAGCTGCTGGGGTTCCAGTGTGGCAGATACTCCAAAAAGCCATGGATCCAAGTCGTTAAAAAGGCATTGTGCTAGCTGATAGTCGCCCCATAATGGTGTGGGCTGTGTTCGCATGGAATGGATTGGGTCCTGGCTATGTTAGGCTATTTAGAGACTATTGCCCGTTTGTGGCCTTCATGTTACCAAGCAGAAATGGAATTTTTGTGGATGTCAATGCACACTGTTATTGAGCGACAATTGTTCACAGCTGGTGTGAAGAGCGGAAGAATTAGCCACTCAGATCGCCCAACATGAATCCCATCGAACATTTATGGGACATAATCGAGATGTTAGTCTATTCACAAAATACTGCACACGTTACACATTCGCCGTTGTGGATGGCTAAGAAGACAGCATGGCTCAATATTTATGCAGGAGACTTCCAATAGCTTATTGAGTACACGCCACGTCTTGTTACTGCACTGCATCAGCCAAAATGTCGTCTGATATGGTATTAAGAGGTAATCCATGACTTTCGTCACCTCAGTGTATAATACCCAGTGTAGACATTGCATGTTTCAACAAGACTTCTAAACTATTTCTGGTGAGCTCAAGTGTGGTTTTCCTCAACAGGTGTGGTTATGTGGGAAGTCTTTTGCTGGCAGACGGTCTTGATTGAGGGGATCTGTTGTTGCGAGGTACACTGCTTTCCATGTGGCTAAGGATCCTCAGTATATAGGGTACACTATCAAAGCAGTGCTTCAGCTTAGTCGTCCACGTTTCCAAATGTACCGGGCATCTCTTCTATAAACTGTGAGTGCAGAGCTGACACCCAATAACATCCAAAATGTGTTCCGATGATTGCGTTTGGTGGCTATGTCGACGTGATTTCTTCAACATGGTCACTACCTATAAATTCACTTTACATTGTGAGTTAGCATATTGCCTCTAATGACCTCAATGTAGGTAGTAAATTATATTGCAAGGGAATGTCTCGGACCTCAGTAGACACAAACGATTTAGGATATGCGATCAGCAACACTTTAAGATTGTTTCGTGGCGATGCTGTTGCAGAGAGAGAAGTAACGCTGTTAGTCAGTCATAAGCCATTATGAAAAACGGAGGAAAAAATATTTCTTTGAGTATAATGAAGGGCGCTAGCTAGTGGCTATAAACTACACAACGTACCGGACAGTATTTAATTATAAGATTAACAATGAACGTTGTACAAGTATTTATTCGTTTCCTAGTATCAGGGATGGCATTTGGAAACAATCCAGTGGAACTTCAAAACATCTGTAAAGGAAATAGCATACAAGGCGCTAGTACCATCAGAAGTGTTTTTCAGTTGTTTGGAGACATCATCAAGAAAGCATAGCACCGACACCGTACTCAGAAATGTGCTGCTACGATTGCTACTAGGATCTTAACATTACCGAGTGAGGTGGCGCACTGGTTAGCACACTGCACTCGCATTCGGGAGGACGACGGTTAAATCCCGTGTGCGGCCATCCTTATTTAGGTTTTCCGTGATGTCCCTAAATCGCTTCAGGCAAATACCGGGATAGTACCTATGACAGGGCATGGCAGACTTCCTTCCCCATCCTTCCCTAATGCGATGAGACCGATGGCCTTGGTGGTTGGTCTCTTCCCCCAAATCAACCCAACCCATGAAACCCCCATCTTAACACGGTCCCCCTCTGAAAGTCTAATAGGATTATTAGGGGAACGTAAGTGGGGCTCCCTCGAAAAATGAAAATCTAGTTCTCACATAATCGTAATGAGTAGATGGATGCAAACATCTGAATAGGAGGAATGACATTAACAGAGAACAAACTAGTCATATTCAGTATACTATATACACACATCGAATTGCATTTTGTTTCCCTCTGTATCTGAGCATAAGGGAACAAGTGACAGGAATTGGGAAAAGAGATAAAGTAGAAGAATGGGTAGCTTTCAGGAATGAAATAGTAAGGAGGATCAAGTAGGTAAAAAGACGAGGGCTGGTAGAAATCCTTGGGTAACAGAAGAGATACTGAATTTAATTGATGAAAGGAGAAAATACAAAAATGCAGTAAGTGAAGCAGGCAAAAAGGAATACAAACGTCTCAAAAATGAGATCGACAGGAAGTGGAAAATGGCTAAGCAGGGACGACTAGAGGACAAATGTAAGGATGTAGAGGCTTATCTCACGAGGGGTAAGATAGATACTGCCTACAGGAAAATTAAAGAGACCTTTGGAGAAAAGAGAACCACTTGTATGAATATCGATATTATGGAAATGGAAGAGGAGGTAGATGAAGATGAAATTGGAGATGTGATACTGCGTGAAGAGTTTGACAGAGTACTCAAAGACTTGAGTCAAAACAAGGCCCCAGGAGTAGATAACATTGCATTAGAACTACTGACAGCCTTGGGAGAGTCCTGACAAAACTCTACCATCTGGTGAGCAAGATGTATGAGACAGGCGAAATTCCCTCAGACTTCAAGAAGAATATAATAATTCCAATCCCAAAGAAAGCAGGTGTTGACAGACGTGAAAATTACCGAACAATCAGTTTAATAAGTCACAGCTGCAAAATACTAACGCGAATTAATCACAGACGAATGGAAAAACTTGTAGAAGCCGACCTCGGGGAAGATCAGTTTGGATTCCGTAGAAATGTTGGAACACGTGGGGCAATACTGACCCTACGACTTATCTTAGAAGAAAGAATAAGGACAGGCAAACCTACGTTTCTAGCATTCGTAGAATTAGAGAAAGCTTTTGACAATGTTGACTGGAATAGTCTCTTTCAAATTCTGAAGGTGGCAGGGGTAAAATACAGGCAGCGAAAGGCTATTTACAGTTTGTACAGAAATCAGATGGCAGTTATAAGAGTCGAGGGACATGAAGGGGAAGCAGTGGTTGGGAAGGGAGTGAGACAGTGTTGTAGTCCCTCCCGATGTTATTCAATCTGTATATTGAGCAAGCAGTAAAGGAAACAAAAGAAAAGATCGGAGTAGGTATTAAAATCCATGGAGAAGAAATAAAAACTTTGAGGTTCGCCGATGACATTGTAATTCTGTCAAAGACAGCAAAGGACTTGGAAGAGCAGTTGAACTGAGCAGACAGTGTTAAAAGGAGGGTATAAGATGAACGTCAACAAAAGCAAAACGAGCATAATGGAATGTAGTCGAATTAAATTGGGTGAAGCTGAAGGAATTAGATTAGGAAATGAGACACTTAAAGTAGTAAAGGAGTTTTGCTATTTGGGGAGCAAAATATCCGATGATGGTCGAAGTAGAGAGGATATAAAATGTAGACTGGCAATGGCAAGAAAAGCGTTCCTGAAGAAGAGAAATTTGTTAACGTCGAGTATAGATTTAAGTGTCAGGAAGTCGTTTCTGACAGTATTTGTATGGAATGTAGCCATGTATGGAAGTGAAACATGGACTATAAATAGACAAGAAGAGAATAGAAGTATTCGAAATGTGGTGCTACAGAAAAATGCTGAAGATTAGATGGGTAGATCACATAACTAATGAGGAGGTATTGAATAGAATTGGGGAGAAGAGGAGTTAGTGGCACAACTTGACAAGAAGAAGGGATCGGTTGGTAGGACATGTTCTGAGGCATCAAGGAATCACCAGTTTAGTACTGGAGGGCAGCATGGAGGGTAAAAATCGTAAAGGGAGACCAAGAGATGGGTACACTAAGCAGATTCAGAAAGATGTAGGCTGCAGTAGGTACTGGGAGGTGAAGAAGCTTGCACAGGATAGAGTAGCATGGAGAGCTGCATCAAACCAGTCTCAGGACTGAAGACCACAACAACAACAACTATATCTGCGGTGGTATTGTACAGCTTTACGTAGAGAATTCTCATAACTTGCTATTATCAGTCTACATCTGACTGCTTGACATGATGGAAGCGAGCTCACTGACAGAAACAGACGTAGACGAGGAGGCTGTGTTGAAGCTGCTGGAGAATTATATAAATTAAAACAATGTGACAGAAAATGCAGAAAGCATACAGCAATGTGTGGCGAATTATGTTATAACATGCGGTAATTTGTTACTATTTCGCTGTAACAGAGGGTCATTTACCCCAACTTTACTGTAAGGCTGATAATTTGTTATAATTTTCCTGTAACGTGTCACGTTTTGTTACACTTTTCCTGTAAGTTAAGTTGTTTTGGTAGAAATGGGAATGAGCATATGGCATCGTTGGCCTGGAGGCCCCATGTCGAAAATTTCGGCCGCCAAGCGCAAGTCATATCATTCGACGCCACACTGGGTCACTTGCTGGGGATGAAATGTTGATGACAACACCACCCAGTCCCCTGGCGGAGAAAATCTCCAACCCGGCCGGGAATTGACCCCAAGCCCGCTTGCACAGTAGGTGAGCACGTTACCAGCTAGCTAAGCAGACAGACTCTTATGGTACAATTTCACTATAACAAAGAGACTAATCGGCAGCATGGGTCAGTTTGTTAACAATTTAGGTGTCACACGGAGAAATCTGTCACAATTTGTATATAATGTGAGGTGGTGAGTATTTAGTGATAGGTATAGACTTGTTTGGTAAAATATTATGTATGACTAATGTATATAAGAAAACCAGTCGAGGAACAAACAGCCAAAACATTATGAAATACGTTATTAAACCAACACCAGGAGGTGGACGAGACAATGATATTTATCATATAAAATGAACAATCGATATCTGCAGTAAATGCAGGGTGGACTATTTTAGTCCACAATGTGAAACAGTTTGCGAGAGATATAACATTTAGCAAAGTGTGTTGAATGTAAGTTGTAGATAGCAAGGAGAGTCATGCATTGCTACTAATGACTGTGGCGTTGAAAATGATATTCAAGGTGATTTCGAGTTTTAAGTGATTTTTTAAAATGGGAACCCTAATATCTGATATAATATTTGAAAATAGTGGAAAATTTTATGTATAAAATGATAAATTATTCAAGATTGTGGCAAGATTCAATGAAGGTCCAGTAAGCAAATATGTTTTTAGTTCTAATAGGGACTGTCTCGGAATGGAGGTGAGATATAACTAAATACAGTGTCAGATACAAATCGGAAGGGGCGTAAGAGGTCATGTGTCATTACCAACAACTTACTTACTTACTTTACGCGATCAGGCCCAATGGACCACGCGCTGCTTTGAGAGATTGCCTCCACTTCAGCCAGTTCAGTTCCTTTCTGTCCCACCCCTCCAACAGTCCCACTCTCTGAAGGTCTTTGTATACGCAGTCACTCCATCGAGTTCTATGTCTTCCCACGGGCCTTCTGCCGGTTGGCTTGGTGCTGAGTACAGTTTTCGGCCATCAGTTGTCCTGCATTCGAGCAACATTCCCTGCCCACTGGAGTCGTCGGGTCTTCATTATAGCCATGATGCTCGGCTTTGTAAATATCATTGTGACGAATTCTCCATATATTTCACTCTCATTATCTTAAACTGGCCCAAAAATCTTCCCAAGGACTTTCCTTTCAAATATCATCAGTCTGCTCAGATCTTGCTTGATTGTACTCCAGGTGGCACATCCGTACAGTACTACTGGCTGTTGAAGTGTTTTGTACATGTTCATTTTGAAATGTCTTGACAAACTCCTGGTTTTCAGGCGAGCATTAAGGCCGTGATAACAGCGATTACCTGCCAGTAGTCTTGCCTGTATTTCCATTTTACTTCGTGGTCCATCTCTGAATACTGCGCTCAGATAGTTGAACTCTCTCACTTAACGAAAAGAACCTTCAGTTGCCTGTAAGGGTGGAAGTGGTTCTTGAGATTCATTATGTCTGTTGTGTATAACCATGTATTTATTCTTGTCATGATTGATTTCAACCCCCATTTTCCTCGCAGTTGTTTCCAGAATTTCAGCCATTTCCTCTCATTCCTCTTGCTACCAGATAGTAGCACTATACTATCGACATATCCGAGGCATTTGATGTTCACATCCCCAGTCTGGACTCCTGTGAGTGCATTAGATGACATCTCTCGCATTACCTTCTCTAATGCGAGATTGAGAAGAACAGGTGATAGTCCATCGCACTGCCATAGTCCGGTTGTTATTTTGGATGCTTCAGTCACCTTATTTCCAATTTTTACCTGTGCTGTAGTATCCGTCAGACAGGCCTTCGTGAGGCTAACTAGTTTCTTGGCAAAACCGAACTCTTCCACACACCTCAGCTTACTTTCCGGATGAATGCAATCATATGCTTTTCTGAAGTGCATGTGTTGTTGTTGGCCAAACTCCTACCTTTTTTCTACGATCTGGCCTAGGACAACGAGGTGGTCGATAGTAGTTGTCCTGTGACGAAATCCTCCTTGATATTCTCCAATAATGGTGTCTGCCAACGGTTGGATTCGATCTGCCAGACAGTTTGAGAATATCTTATAACAAATGTTGAGCAGAGCGATACCATGGTAGTTTCGACATGCCATCCGGTCAATCTTCTTGTGGACGGGACAGAGTAGTGCATTCCTCTGGTCTTCTGGAACGTTTCAGTGTTCCATATGGTCTCTACTAATTGTTGTGAATCTTTGCGACAAGGTATTCACCCCTTCCTTAATTATTTCTGCGTGGATGCCATCTTCTCCTGAGTCCCTGTCCTTTTTAAGCCGTTTTATCTACTTACTGATCTCTTCTACAGTTGGCGGTAGGTATTCAGGGTGTGCTGTCCGTGGTAGGGGGAAGTTAGAGTGTCGTTGGGTCTTCATAATTTAACAGATCACTGAAATATTCTTCATATCTCTTTGGAATTTGATATTCATTTGTCAGCTTCTCTCCTTTGGCAGTTTTCATGAATTTCTCAGTGGGTTTATAGGTTTTCCTTAAATAGTTGACTTTTCTGTACATGTTTTTCATCCTCCTTCCCTGGAAGCCTTCTTCTACTTCTGTAATAACCCCACTCCCGAGCTTCCTCTTTTCTCTCCGCAATACCGCTTGTGTTTCTCTTCGGACTCTGTCAAATTCTGCCTTATTGCTCTGATCAGTTCCTGACTGTAACCACTCGTTACGGGCTTCTTTTCTCCTGTTGACCGCCTCTTCACAGACGTCATTGAACCATTTCTCCTTCCTCGCCACTCTTTTCCAATGACTGCCCCTGCAGACTTTGTAACCACGTTTCTAATTTCTTCCCACTGCTGATTTACATCTGAGTCCTCTTTCTCCGACAGTACTTTAAAACAATTCCTGATATCAACTTGAAGTTCGTATCTGGTTTCTTCTTGTGCTATTTTTTCTACTTCTAAGCGTGCCACTTTCTTTAGTTTACCTCTTTGGCTTGCTTTCAGGTGACTCTGCGTTGACTTTTAACCAAGAACTCAGTCCCACGGGATTTTCTTACATCCATAATCCAATTCCTGGCTTTTGCGTTAATTGCTATGTGGTCTATTTGGTTTGACTGTTTTTCCATCTGGGGATATCCATGTTCCTTTGTGCACCTGTCTATGTGGGGAGTTAGTGCTACTGATAAACATGCCATTGGACGTATAAAAGCTAATTATTGTTATTTAGTTGTCGTTATTATTTTCACGCAGACTATGAAGGCCTATTTTGGGAGTAAAGCTGGTCTGTTTTAAAATTTTGGCAATAAAATCGCCGATGAGAATACTGCAGCTACTTTTAGGGATAGAATCCGTAACACCTTCCAGTTCTGCTTAGAATATATCCTTTACTTGATCTTCGCTTTCCTCTGTTGGTGACAGTTCACAAAGGTAAGTTGGTGGTTTTTCAGTGATAAAGTTAAAATTGAGATTCTTAGGTTCACTGTCGTAAAATTCTTTACCACTGGTATAATGTCTTTGTTAACACAGGAACCAGTTCTAAAACTGTGCTTGACTGCTTCACCATAGAATATTGTGTGATTTTCTATGTCTATTGTCCCTGTACTTCCCTATCGTACTTCTTGCTGGGCAACCGCCGACATTTTCTGCTTTTCCAATCCTCTAACTTGACAGATGTGAAAATTACCGAACAATCAGTTTTATAAGACACAGCTGCAAAATACTAACACGAATTCTTTACAGACGAATGGAAAAACTAGTAGAAGCCGACCTCGGGGACGATAAGTTTGGATTCTGTAGAAATACTGGAACACGTGAGGCAATACTGACCTTACGACTTATCTTAGAAGAAAGATTAAGGAAAGGCAAACCTACGTTTCTAGCATTTGTAGACTTAGAGAAAGCTTTTGCCAATGTTGACTGTAATACTCTCTTTCAAATTCTAAAGATGGCAGGGGTAAAATACAGGGAGCGGAAGGCTACTTAGAACTTGTACAGAATCCAGATGGCAGTTATAAGAGTCGAGGGACATGAAAGGGAAGCAGTGGTTGGGAAGGGAGTAAGACAGGGTTGTAGCCTCTCCCCGATGTTATTCAATCTGTATATTGAGCAAGCAGTAAAGGAAACAAAAGAAAAATTCGGAGTAGGTATTAAAATCCATGGAGAAGAAATAAAAAATTTGAGGTTTGCCGATGACATTGTAATTCTGTCAGAGACAGCAAAGGACTTGGAAGAGCAGTTGAACGGAATGGATGGTGTCTTGAAGGGAGGATATAAGATGAACATCAACAAAAGCAAAACGAGGATAATGGAATGTAGTCGAATTAAGTCGGGTGATGTTGAGGGCATTAGATTAGGAAATGAGACACTTAAAGTAGTAAAGGAGTTTTGCTATTTGGGGAGCAAAATAACTGATGATGGTCGAAGTAGAGAGGATATAAAATGTAGACTGGCAATGGCAAGGAAAGCGTTTCTGAAGAAGAGAAATTTGTTAACGTCGAGTATAGATTTAAGTGTCAGGAAGTCTTCTCTGAAAGTATTTTTATGGAGTTTAGCCATGTATGGAAGTGAAACATGGACGGTAAATAGTTTGGACAAGAAGAGAATAGAAGCTTTCGAAATGTGGTGCTACAGAAGAATGCTGAAGATTAGATGGGTAGATCACATAACTAATGAGGAAGTATTGAATAGGATTGGGGAGAAGAGAAGTTTGTGGCACAACTTGACCAGAAGAAGGGATCGGTTGGTATTACATGTTCTGAGGCATCAAGGGATCACCAATTTAGTATTGGAGGGCAGCGTGGAGGGTAAAAATCGTAGAGGGAGACCAAGAGATGAATACACTAAGTAGATTCAGAAGGATGTAGGTTGCAGTAGATACTGGGAGATGAAGAAGCTTGCACAGGATAGAGTAGCATGGAGAGCTGCATCAAACCAGTCTCAGGACTGAAGACCACAACAACAACAACTAAAGTTATTGCCGCCCCAGGTTTGTACAGAATGTACATTCCATGTCCCAAATCGTAGTCCTTTTCTATGTTTAGTTCGTTGTATTTGGGTGTCTGTTCTTTATCCGAGGCTTCTCTCTACTTTCGTAACACGAGGTGGGGCTGTTAGCCCCACCTCACGTGCAACCTCCAGCCTGGATGATCAGGGCATCCCATTTAGTCTGGACCATCTCCTTAGACCTGTCAGGCTTGGGAGGCCCTACCGGCAGCCAAGCAACCGCCGGCATGGCTAGCAGGATCATTTGGCCACGCAAGCCCCACCACCACGACAAGGTAAGGATACCGTTGGAGATTACCAATAACCATGATATTAAAGTTAATTTTCGGAGGTCATTCGAATGTTGAGTTTCGTTTCATGGAAATTCTTATTTGTGACATCGTATTTGGAAACGGACGAAGATAGATTTTAAGTTTTAATTCACGAGTTTATTGCCGGAAATAAATAAATCACAATGTATAAATGTTATTTTGACATTTGAAAGACACAACAAACATAAATGAAATGTAGATAATTCCCATCACCTCTCTTTCCCCAGTGTACCCTATCAATTTAGTATCTAACACTGTATTTTGCTGTATCCTCTTCTATTCCGAGTTAATCTCTACTAGAACTAGAACCATATTTGATTATTTGACAGTCATCGAACCTTGCTGTGACCCCGATTAATGTATCATTTCATACGCAAAATTTTACGCTTTTTCAAATCTTAAATCAAATAATGCTTTTCCCCCTTAAAAAAAAAAACAATGTAACCTCCAAATCACCTTCAAAATCACGTTCAAGGATATGAGCATTAGTATCAATGCATCACCATGTTTGCTACCTACAACTTTTATCTAAAATATTTTGCTGTACTTCGTCTTTGTCGCTAGTTATTCTCAATTATGGGTTTAAGTGGTCCACCCCATATATTGTGAAAATCCAAACAAAACAGTTGAATGCCTAAGACTGCTGTTGGCAATATAGCTCATTCGAATGAATTACTTTAAATCATATCAAAATTTCAAGAAAGCGGTACTATTAATTATGGATGCATTAGAGCCAGGAATTTACAAGCTAGCACAAAAGATATCCAGCGTAGGTATGTTACAGTATGAAGTTTAAACGATTTCCAGTTTGCAGATCTTGTAGATACGATGCTACATACGTGGGACACTAACGGTTTTAAGCATATTTTAATAACCAATGCTGGCCTTGTGACCGAGCGGTTCTAGGCACTTCAGTCCGGAACCGAGCTGCTGTTACACTCGCAGGTTCGAATCCTACCTCGGGCATGGATGTGTGTGATGTTTTTAAGTTACTTAGGTTTACATAGTTCTAAGTGTAGGGGTCCGATGACCTCAGATGTTAAGTCCCATAGTGCTTAGAGCCATTTGACCCATTTTAATAACCAATGTGACATTCCACATGGTAATACATTTCGGAAGATCTAATATTATCAGAAAATGGGTTTATAGTGGATACACTTGTTAAGGAATGTGGCTTTTCAACGTAATTTATGCTGTCATTGTAAGAAACAAGACTGTCAAAGTTCTCCGATTATAATCATAAAACAAGACATTCATCACTTGGATTTGTTTTCCTCCCAATATGTTGAAAGATAGCACTTCAGGGGAAGGACTCTTAACTTTCACAAAGCTTCTGTTGTGCCACGAGACAGGTCGCCAGAAACTCCTGAGCTCACTGCATGAATATAAGCGCAAAAAAATTAAAGTATACACAGGTGAGCCCTATAAGCTGAAAGCAGTAGTGAGGACGCTATCCTCTTACAAGTGCCAACCTGTTCTGTGCCACTGCCTGATATTAGTTCTGTCGTGTATCGGTACAGTGCAGTGTTGTACTATCTAGGTAACGTGCTGTGCTGTCACATATGTATGGGCAGCAAGTGATGACAGGTATTCCTGAAAACCTGTAGCTCTGTTTCAAGAACATCTTTCATTTGCTAAAAATCCTAAGCTGTCATTAAAGTGCACTGGAAGTCAAAACAACATATCCTCTCTATTATGACTGTCCATAACATTAGCCACCAAAAGACTTCCTCTGTTGAAGAAACCACGCCTGTATTCGGCAGATATGATATAAAAATCCTGTAGTAACATACAATAACTATACCACACTTACAGGTGCATATGCAGCAGAGCAAGGCAACTAAGATCAGTGTTAATCAGAAATTTTTTGTACATCATCTGAAAACGTCCAATGCCTATGTCACAAAATTAACACACTGCATATCTCCCGCAAAGCTTCTGAATCGCATGCCTCTGAAATGTGTTTACGAATGGATGGGTGATCTCAGAGACTGCAGGTAACACTCTAGGCCGCTGCATTCATCTCATGTCTGCCAGACCAAGTTGCGCTCTACCCTTGATGATAGGATACTTCTATCGTCCGTAAATGAGTCACACAAGAAAGATGTCTTTCTTTTTGTCATATTTATTTGTGTTGTTTCTGATGACAGTGAATCGACTTGTCACCTTTTATAAATATGTTTGGCTCTCCAATGTTGTTGACGCATTTATGGAATTGGCCAAAACCCCAGCAATAATTATACGCTGAACCAACCGGAGCTCCCATCACCACGACTTTTACCTACTGTCTTATCCAGTTAATTAGCACGCTAAAATACCTTGGAGTAACATTAGATTGCAGACTAAAATGGGAGCCTCATCTACTAACCATTCAACAGAAAGTCCACAATACCCTAAAATTACTAAAACTACTAACCCGTTGAACATGGGGACTGCACACTTCCACAGTCCTCCAAACAGATTAGATCAGATTAGATTAGATTAGTACTTGTTCCATAGATCATGAATACGACACTTCGTAATGATGTGGAACGTGTCAGGTTAATAAAAGGTGTCTATACAAGATATTACATTACACAACATATTACATGACTCTTAATTTTTTGTGGGCATTGAGGAAATTACCCACTTACTAAATCCAAAGTTCATCTAATGAGTAGAAGGAGTTGCCATTAAGAAATTCTTTTAATTTACTTTTAAATGCTATATGGCTATCTGTCTGACTTTTGATGCTATTAGGTAAGTGACCAAAGACTTTTTTGGCAGCGTAATTTACCCCCTTCTGAGCCAAAGTTAGATTTAACCTTCAGTAATGAGGATCATCCTTTCTCCTAGTGTTGTGGCCATGTGCACTGCTATTAGTTTTGAATTCGTTTGGATTGTTAATAACTAATTTCATAAGTGAATATATATATATATTGTGAGGCTACAGCGAAGATCTCTAGCTCTTTAAATAAGTATCTGCAGTATGATCTTGGATGAGCTCCAGCAATTAATCTGATTACACGCTTTTGTACAATGAACACTCTTTTACTCAATGATGAGTTACACCAGAATATGATCCCATACGAAAGCAGAGAATGAAAATAGGCGTGGTAAGCTAATTTACTCAGATGTATATCGCCAAAATTTGCAATGACCCTAATAGCATAAGTAGCTGAACTCAAACTTTTCAACAGATCCTCAGTGTGTTTTTCTGTTCCACCCCTCATCAATGCATACACCTAGAAATTTTAAATATTCTACCTTAGCTACCGATTTCTAATCGAAGTCTATATTTATTAATGGTGTCATTCCATTTACTGTGTGGAACTGTATATTCTGTGTTTTGTCAAAGTTTAATGAGAGCCCATTTCCAGAGAACCACTTGACGATTTTCTGAAAAACATCGTTTACAATTTCACCAGTTAATTCATGTCTGTTGGGTGTGATACCTATACTTGTATCATTGGCAAAAAGTACCAGCTTTGCATCTTCGTGAGTATAGAATGGCAAATCATTAATATATATTAAGAACAGCAGAGGACCCAAGACCGAACCTTGTGGAACCCCATTCTTGATTGTTCCCAGTTTGAGAAATCACCAGTTTTTTGCATATTATGTGAACTGCTTATTTCAACTTTCTGCACTCTTCCAGTTAGGTATGAGCACTGTCCCATCCATACCACAGTACTTGAGCTTATCTAGAAGTATTCCATGATTTACATAATCAAAAGCCTTTGATAAATCACAAAAAATCCCAACGGGTGACTTCCGGTTACTCAGAGCATTTAATATTTCATTAGTGAAAGTATATATAGCATTTTCCATTGAAAAACACTTTTAGAAACCAAACTGACATTTTGTTAAAATTTTATTTTTACAAAGGTGTGAAGCTACTCTACAATACCTTACTTATTCAAGAATTTTGGATAAGGCAGTCAGAAGAGATATTGGGCGGTAGTTGTTGATATCAGACATGTCCCCTTTTTTATGCTGAGGTTTAACAATGTCATACTTCAGTCTATCTGGGAAAATACCCTGCTTCAGAGAGGTATTACATATGTGGCTAAGAATCCCACTTATTTCTTGGGAACAAGCTTTTACTATCCTGCTGCAAATGCCATCAATTCCATGTGAGCTTTTATTCTTGAGACAGTTTATTATCTTCCTAATTTCAGAAGGAGAGGTGTGTGGAATTTCAATTGTATCAAATGGTGTGGGTAAGGCCTCTTCCATTAACTGCCTTGCTTCTTCTAATGACCATTGAGATCCTATTTTCTCTACAAAATTTTTTAAAATGTTTTCGACTTCTGGCTTGTTGTTTATCAAGTTTCCATTCGCTTTGATGGTGATGCCGTCATCCTGTACTCTTGGTTGCCCTGTCTCCCTTGTAATAATATTGCAAGTTGTTTTGATTTTGTTATCAGAGGTATTAATCTCAAACATGACGCACATGCTTTTGCACTTTTTAACAAGCTTTCTTAACGTAGCACAGTAGTTTTTATAATATTTGGCTGTTTCTGGGTCATTACTCTTTCTTGTTGTTGGATACAGTTCCCTTTTGTGGTTACAAGTTATTTTTATTCCTTTAGTAAGCCAAGGTTCCTTGCATGGTTTCTTATAATTATATTTAATTACTTTCTTGGGGAAACAGTTTTCAAATTCTTTTACAAGTGTATCATGAAATAACTTATATTTTAAATTAGCATCGGGTTCCTTGTACACCTCATACCAGTCTAACTGCTGAAGATTTTCCCTGAAATTTCTAATTATTGAGTCATTAATTGAACATACGACTTTGGAGGGTAGTTTTGAATTACTGAAAGGAGCTATGCCATATACTGTAACTAGCTGAGCATCATGATCAGAAAGGCCATTCTCAACAGGACAAGAATTTATGTTTTTAAATCTATCTTGGTCTATAAAAGTGTTATCCATCAATGTGCTGCTGTACTTTACTACCCGAGTAGGAAAACTAATGACAGATGTCAAATTGAAAGAACCCAAATCTGACCCATCCTCTGCAATGCAAATATGGCATGGACTTCCGCTCTTCTCTCCATTTATCATGCCCTACAGATCCTCGAATGCAACGCACTTCACCTAACCTTCGGATCTGCTTACTCTCTGCCAGCCACATCCACCAATTTATTCACTCATCCTTCTACTCTGCCATGCCTCTACCACCACATTCCACCACTAATACACCTCCACACTCACCCAGTGAAACTTTAATCACCTTCTCTTACCCAACCCTGAAATCCACTCTGATACACATTAGTCCTATCAGATCTGAAAGAAACCACCCACCATCTTCAGTCACAGCTTCCTTTGTGTCCACTCCTCTCCACTCACATCCTAAGGATTGGTCCAGAACAGCATCCCCCTTTGTTCTCTAAAATCCCTCCTCCAAACATCCACCCACAGAATTACCCTCTTATGCGCATAGTCTACATCCACTCATTTGTCTTAATCAGTCAGTGCATTGGCATCTTACCTTTTAGCTAACGAGACTGTCCATCTGTCTTTAACATTTTATGAAATATTCATTTACTATTTCATGTGTGTCAATACGTTATTAATCAACAAATCATTTTTTATTTTAAATTATGGAACTGACTGTCCTTTCATTGTGCCAAACAATCTGTTTGCCAACTGCTGCGTCCAATTTTCATTATACTTTTTATTTCTCTTATATGGCTGAAGAGTGCAAATTTGTTTCACTTTTATAAGATGAGGAGAATGAAAACGCAATAAAGGAAAAGGCAACCAACAGCCACATATTCAACAAAACACACATTACTTTCTTTGGTGGTGAATTTAAAAAAACGTAGAGTCTGAATGTTTTTTTGGTTCCTGAGCCATTGTACGTGTTCTTCCAGAGGATGGATGTGCTTGCATTTTTTAATTTCCCTGTGAGACATATGTGTAGCCATTGTACAACTGACATCATTTTAAATTTAGCATAGTTTTTAATTTTCTGCATTCTTCAACATGGACTATGGTATTAATATGCTTATTGCATTTTAAAATTTCACTGCCATTGTAACTTAGGTCACGTGGGCTGTGATGTCAGAGGCATTTTGTGGGTAACTGCAGTGCCACCACAACCAGTATACTGGTGTTGGAAATTAGAACTATTATCTCAAATTTTTTCATTTTACACCATTTTCAACTAATGGTGAGAGAGCTCTGGAGTCCTAAATTTGGGACTTTTTGTCCATTTTCTACGACTGTGGGGTCTATGGTGGTGTGGAGTTAGCTGTTATGGTGTAATTGGTGTGGCAACAGAATGGGAACTCTCCCTAGTGCAGTATTTGTAGCCTCACATTCCAATCCTATCACAAATATTTAAATACACTCCTGGAAATTGAAATAAGAACACCGTGAATTCATTGTCCCAGGAAGGGGAAACTTTATTGACACATTCCTGGGGTCAGATACATCACATGATCACACTGACAGAACCACAGGCACATAGACACAGGCAACAGAGCATGCACAATGTCGGCACTAGTACAGTGTATATCCACCTTTCGCAGCAATGCAGGCTGCTATTCTCCCATGGAGACGATCGTAGAGATGCTGGATGTAGTCCTGTGGAACGGCTTGCCATGCCATTTCCACCTGGCGCCTCAGTTGGACCAGCGTTCGTGCTGGACGTGCAGACCGCGTGAGACGACGCTTCATCCAGTCCCAAACATGCTCAATGGGGGACAGATCCGGAGATCTTGCTGGCCAGGGTAGTTGACTTACACCTTCTAGAGCACGTTGGGTGGCACGGGGTACATGCGGACGTGCATTGTCCTGTTGGAACAGCAAGTTCCCTTGCCGGTCTAGGAATGGTAGAACGATGGGTTCGATGACGGTTTGGATGTACCGTGCACTATTCAGTGTCCCCTCGACGATCACCAGTGGTGTACGGCCAGTGTAGGAGATCGCTCCCCACACCATGATGCCGGGTGTTGGCCCTGTGTGCCTCGGTCGTATGCAGTCCTGATTGTGGCGCTCACCTGCACGGCGCCAAACACGCATACGACCATCATTGGCACCAAGGCAGAAGCGACTCTCATCGCTGAAGACGACACGTCTGCATTCGTCCCTCCATTCACGCCTGTCGCGACACCACTGGAGGCCGGCTGCACGATGTTGGGGCGTGAGCGGAAGACGGCCTAACGGTGTGTGGGACCGTAGCCCAGCTTCATGGAGACGGTTGCGAATGGTCCTCGCCGATACCCCAGGAGCAACAGTGTCCCTAATTTGCTGGGAAGTGGCGGTGCGGTCCCCTACGGCACTGCGTAGGATCCTACGGTCTTGGCGTGCATCCGTGCGTCGCTGCGGTCCGGTCCCAGGTCGACGGGCACGTGCACCTTCCGCCGACCACTGGCGACAACATCGATGTACTGTGGAGACCTCACGCCCCACGTGTTGAGCAATTCGGCGGTACGTCCACCCGGCCTCCCACATGCCCACTATACGCCCTCGCTCAAAGTCCGTCAACTGCACATACGGTTCACGTCCACGCTGTAGCGGCATGCTACCAGTGTTAAAGACTGCGATGGAGCTCCGTATGCCACGGCAAACTGGCTGACACTGACGGCGGCGGTGCACAAATGCTGCGCAGCTAGCGCCATTCGACGGCCAACACCGCGGTTCCTGGTGTGTCCGCTGTGCCGTGCGTGTGATCATTGCTTGTACAGCCCTCTCGCAGTGTCTGGAGCAAGTATGGTGGGTCTGACACACCGGTGTCAATGTGTTCTTTTTTCCACTTCCAGGAGTGTAGCAGAAGTGGGCTAGCAACTGGTGGGGTGGGGGGAGGGAATTCTTGAACATAGAAGCTGTATCAGTGAACTGTAGTGTCAGAGGGATGGGTGAAACTGTTTAAACTTAAGACAGCTGGATTACCACGATTTTAATATTAGGACAAGTGATATGTAATATCATGGAGAACCCAGTAGTCAGCTTTGATATAGAACATAAAACACAAGAAACCTCAGTCTGTGCTCATATCTCCAGGTCAGCAATGTTGGATTGTCGTCTTGAATTGTGCGACCTATGAGATACTTTCGACTGTTCTTATATTCTTAGATCCGCCACGTTGCATTCTATACTTAGCACAAGTGGTTTGACAACCATGCACTCTGTGATAGTGTCCATAAAGTCCACCATCCTCGATTCTGATGACACAGAGCTGAGGAAAATCCAGTGGCCATCATGAATCGTCATCTTGAATTCTGATATCATAGGACTGTGCCGTTACCCCATATCAGTGATCTTCGATGACCATATGGCAATACTAATAGTATGAATATATACATCATTTGTTTCTATTAAAAAATTCGTCAGTGGAGTAGAAGGAGTTGGCCACTAGTAAGTCTTTCAGGCTCCTTTTAAACTGATCTTTATTTGTAACATAAATTTTTTTATGTTTGCTGGCAAATTATTGAAGATTAGTGTTCCTGAGTAGTGGACCCCTTTTTGAACTAAAGTAAGTGCTTTTAAGTCCTTGTGCAGATCATTTTTGTTCTTGGTATTGTATGCATGAACAGAGCTGTTTGTTGGAAAAAAGAGATATATTATTTAGGACAAATTTCATTAAGGGGTAAATATGCTGAGAGGCAGTAGTTAGTATAGCCGTGAATTTACTCCACAAATAATACGTATTACACGCTTTTGGACTCTGAAAACTTTTGTTTGACTCGAAGAGTTACCCCAAAATATTATACCATATGACATTATGGAATGAAAGTAGGTAAAGTATGCAAGCTTTTTTCATTTTTATGTCGCCTATGTCTGCTAACACTCGAATTGCAAATACAGATTTATTAAGGCGTTTCTGCAGTTCTGTGGTGTGTTCCTCCCAACTGAATTTATTATCAAGTTGTAATCCCAGGAATTTAAGACTGTCGACCTTTTCTATCTGCTCTTCTTCATACTTTATGCATATGCTGGGTGGAAACCTCTTACAGGTTCTGAATTGCATATAGTGAGTCTTTTCGAAGTTTAATGTGGGTGAGTTGGCTTTAAACCATTTATTAATATCCATGAAAATATCAGTAACAGATCTTTCTAGAACTGCACTCGACATACTATTTATTGCAATACTTGTGTCATCTGCAAACAAAACGAACTCTGATTCTGGCAGTGAAACTGATGAGAGACCAATAATGTACACAAGAAAAAGCAATGGCCCAAAGATGGATCCTTGTGGGACACTACATTTAATTTCTTCCCATTCTTATGATGACTGATGACTTAATTTACTAGTCCCTTGCGCTAACATCCTTTGTTTCCTCTTAGTGAGGTATGACTTGAACCATTTTGCAGCACTGCCCGTGACACCATAGAATTCTAATTTATTTAAAAGGATGTTGTGGTTCACACAATCGAATGCCTTTGACAAATCACAGAAAATACCTGCTGCTTGTAACTTGTTATTAAATGAATAAGGTACATTTTCACTGTAGGTGTAAATAGCCTTCTCGATATCAGAACCTTTAAGAAATCCAAACTGTGTTCTTGATAATATGTTATTTGTGGTCAGATGGTTGAGAGGCTGCCTGTACATTACTTTTTCTAAAATTTTTGAGAATGCTCGCAAAAGTGAAATCGGTCTGTAGTTTGATGGTATCTCTTTATCCCCTTTTTTGAATACAGGCTTAACATCAGCGTATTTTAGCCAGTCAGGAAATGTCCCAGTTATAATTGGTTACACAAGTAACTTAGAATTGTACTAAACTCACAAGAACATGCCTTAATTAACGTTGTTGATGTTTCATGGTAATCACTAGAATGCTTTGTTTTTAAAGATTTTATTATGGAAGTTATTTCTTTTGGTGTAGTGAGTGACATATTCATGTACCTGAAGCTATTTGTAAAGGCTAGTTTTAGATATTCAAGGGCATTATTTACTGACCATCAACTCGGTCAGACCTTGAAAGAAATAGGCCAAAGGGTTCGGCAACTTAGCAGACGAGGCGTCTAACTGAACTAGCGCCGGATACATGCAATTCCCAGGCTGGCCAACATGTTCCCCTTACGTCACAAGTCACCATCCTCAAACTTCATCCCATCCAACTCCAAACATGTAAGTTTAAATTGCAACACGCTTACCAGAGATCCCAACTCAGCGGCCGATTTTCTATGCTGCTCTCCCAAATCTAAAGTACTTAAGTCGGCTACCCGACTGGTTAAATGCACTAACTGTGCTCGTACCCGACCCTGCTGACTGTTACTAGGTTTGGTTCCTTCTATAAGACCAATAGTTTCTTGAAGATCCTTAAGAGCCTCACCGAGAAACTGGATTGCCGCACCTGTTTCACCGATCACAACCAAGGTGATGTAAACCGGCTGCAGCACGGCAGCAAGCAAACGGGCCATCAATTCTGGAACACTGCCCTCCGTCGGTTGACGCCTTATTGCCAACTAGTAAACAAGATGGTCCCTTCTCAGCAGGCCGATGCCTGGACACTGTCTGACCGCCATTATCTTAAAACCTGAAACAATAACAACCAAAACAATATCGCGCCGCAGACACAGTCGAAACAAAAGTGAAGCCGACCGCAACTAGGTTGGTAAGCACGACCGCGAACCACGCTCTGCTACCAGTGAAACGCCCGCTAAATCACGCAGGGCTAACAGGTAATTAGGATTGCGGAAAGGGCCAAGGGAGTTGAGGTCGGCTTCATTTCAGAATGTAATTTATTATCATTTAGTTCACAAAAACACTTTGGAAGAATTAAATTTCCTTCGCTGCTGAAGGCCTCCAAACAGATGCTTTAGAATAAGTTCAATTTTGAAAATACATGACTCACAGTTAAATTTACGGATAAGATAAATCATATACATATATGAGATGAGCATGTGGAGCGGCTGAAGGCCGCCGGATTACATCTTCAAAATTCCTAAATTACTAAAGGCAGAAGGCCACAATGTTTTAAGATGCTAAAAGGGCTGATGGCCCGCAAGGTGCACAGAAAGAGATGAACAAACGCAGTAAAATGGCTGAAGGCCGCAAAGTAAAATTCTGAAAATTAAGGAGATATACATATTGCAGCAATCGGTAAAACAACACACTAAGTTTACAATTTTCCTTTAGTAACATCAACGGCGGAAGGCCCACAATAACTTGTAAAATCTTTCAGAGGAAAATACAATAACATTTCAAGAGCACAAGGCAATAATGTTTGGACTCGAAGGAAACTCTGAGAACATGTTTCCAGGGCTGAAGGCCCTCAATTAACTTTGCCCAATTGAAAATAAAAAATACTGTAAAGCCCCAAAAAACCTTTTAAAATAAATTACAACAACATTAACACTACCAACGAATAATTAAGGAAGCAGCACTCAGGAACCTCCAAGGAATCTGTCTGACAGACTTCACTTAGGCGAGACGGGCGGAGACCCCAACTACACTCGATTTGTCCGAACCCAACCAAGGGACAGTCACAGACAGACCGACCAACGGCTTGCTTGCCACGACGGAGTACACGAGAATTGGCTGGCTCTGAGCACTATGTGGACATAACATCTGTGGTCATCAGTCCCCTAGAACTTAGAACTACTTAAACCTAACTAACCTAAGGACATCAAACACATCCATGCCCGAGGCAGGATTCGAACCTGCGACCGTAGGGGTCACACGGTTCCAGACAGAAGCGCCTAGAACCGCTCGGCCACAACGGCCGGCACATGAGAATTCAAGGCCCCAAAAATTTATACAAGTATCACTACCCCCAAACTATCGCGTATGTGAACTGAACTGCCAAAACTGCACACCATATTGGGCAGCAACAACCGGTGAGGAAAAGACACTGCCTAAAAATTACATTAGCGGCCAGGGCAGGTAACCAGAACACTAACTGCCACAAGGCAGAAAATTCCACTGGTTCACTTAACTATGGATAAATTTAATTAATCAATTCCACCTGACGGCGGTTATCTCGAACACTTCACTCGTGGTTGCTCACAGGAAAACCTCCACAACAGCAACATCGGAACCAACAACGTAAATCTCAAAACCACTCAACCTTCACGTCGTGGGTCGGCGAGCGATGATGCTCGTACCGATCGGACAGCTGCAGACAGACTCGGACACTGCGCAGAGACCGCCAGCGGGCGCAGTCGACCACGCAGCACGGAGATGTCTTCGGACGAACCGACTGACCAGCAGTCCACCAAAAGTCAGGCGTGGCTTAAGTGATGCATGGCGGCAACGGTCGGGCGGGCGATGACTACGCAGGGCTCCCTGCTGCTGCAAGGCCGCAACTGGCTGGCCCGGGCTGCACTCCAGACTAGAGATGGGGGATCCGCTCTTGAACTGATTCATGGAGTGAACAATCAGTGATTCAGAAAAAAAGAACGGTAGCTCCAAACATTTCCCACGGCAGAGAGAGAGAGAGAGAGAGAGAGAGAGAGAGAGAGACGGAGCATATCAGCAGCGCCTCTGCTGGTCACAGCACAGTGCACACCACACAACACAGCCAGCGCTGGCCTCTGCCCTGCTTCTACCTTGGCTGCCTGCATTGTGCAGTGCCCCATTGGATTTTGTGTTTCACATATGCCGTGCCGTCTCTGTGTGTCCTCTGCCGCGTGCAGTGTCTGTCGCAGCTTAACTTCGCATCGCACTCTGTCAGCGATCGTTTCAGTCGCACGTCCTGCCCTCTGGGCAGTTAATGCGAGCAACAGGACAGAGAGCCACCTAGCGGATAACATAGGAACTACTTGCAACAACCTGCTCGCAAGGGAACGGACGACTTGTCTCGGAGCGGGTGAGTGGTGGACGTTCACTGCTCCCACCACCCTCGGAACTTGCCCGCTCAACGCTCACCCCACCGTTCTCGACTCTAGCCAGAGCGTTGAGCAAAGCAACTCAGGTGTCACTCTGGTCTCTGCGGTCTTAGCTCACGCAGTAATACAGCTCACGGCTCGACCTGCTCGACTCAGTGCTTCTGCATCGGAGTTCGTCTCTACTGGATATTGTTCTTCGTAGTAATACCGCTATGTATATTACATTATTATGTAATGTATACATCATTTATTTTTATTTGTTTAAACTGATCAGATTAGGTTTCTGACGACTCCTCTTACTATAGGATTTTTATTATGGACACTCGAATTTACACTTTAATTACGAGCGAACTGATAAACGTATCGCAAAATGTGATACACCAATATTTTCCTTGATTTATTCTGCGTAAGGCTATATGCAGCACTTTCGTTTTACAGTCAAATTTATATTTTTTTTTCTTATTCTGGTACGGATTTTGCGATTTTAGGCGTCTTCGGAAGGAAACGTTCACTTTAAAAATATATGGCTTGCGATGTATTTGTATGAGGTTAATGAAATTTTAATACCTTATAGCCAAATATATCGTTAATGTAAATCTCAAGTTACAACATTTTCCGATCACCCAAAAAACCACGATAGTGCAAAATAAATCAATAATCAAAAACTTTGTCATATCGTGGAAATTTCAATAAACAATACAAAATTCTTACTCATTATCTGTGTTACTTCAAAATAGGATCAAATAAGATCAAAATACAGCTATAGTACTGGAATAAACCGAGTTTAAAGGGCAATGTGCCTACCATTTATCTTCTATTGTAAATGAGTGGTGAGTCATGAAAAAGAGCTAATTCATTTCAGGGAGTGAACAGTTCTGATCCGATCTCTGAAAAGAACAGTTTTGCCCATCTCTACTCCAGATGCATTGCAACTGACTGCCAGGGCCCAACTCACGACCCGAACCGCCGCCGTGAACTCTCCTCCTCGCACGTTCCGACAGACTCCACGACAGATGACAACCGGGAAGTCATAGCAGCCGAGAAAAATCCTACCAGAGGTGATATATCGACAAGCGCTACTAGCGCCGATGACGGTCAGGCAAAACAGCAACTCGGTAGCGGCAGGAATTTAAATCAACGTGGTGAGATGGAAATACGTTAAAACAGGGTGGAAAATACCAAATGGTGGGCCGGCGAGCCATGCAAGGCTCACACATGACATCATTGAAGACGTTAATGGAGGGAGGGGGGAAACACTGACACACTGCCGAGAATGCTCAGACTGGGTCTGTCACCCTTCTCAAGTTACTTACAAGTGGATTGGGATGTTTCAACGTTGTTCTCAGCAGTCAGAGGCTGACCCTAGACCATTATTCAATGGAAAATAATGTATTGTCATTATTTCACTGGCAGGTAGTGTTATCGGTGAACCAGTGGACGCCACCGGCTGCCACCATGCTGCCTCAGTTTCTTGTCATCGTGCGGACGCAGAGTGGTCTGGCATGTGAGCTTGAGCCGCCCTCTTCTGTGGATGACGCCAGGGAGCTGTTGAGCCACATCTCTGCTCTGGATGCTCGCCACACCATCAGCGAAGTCATCGTCATCAACTCTAAGTTAGTAGCCCACCAGCTGCAATTGCTTACATTACTTGTAATTATTGTATATATACAAGTTAAACAACATAGAACTATTTGCAAAAATCTGCCAATATGCTGAACGTATGATTTAAGTTCCTTCCACCATCATTCAATATTAAAAAAATTTCTCTATACTATCTTTACCTTTGTTAATGTTCAGAATTCCATTCGTCAAGTTCCCACCACTCACCGCTCATCGTTCTTAAATTTTGCACAGCCTCATGAAGCAGTAAAAGGTAACTAGTGATGTGAAAGGTGAAGCAGAACAGTCTTTGTGTTGCAACAGAAATAAGTTGATATAACTGAATTTTGATTTCGGTATGTTACCACAAATTGTGCGATGGCTTAGTCATCTCTCAACTTATCCTGCCAAACAATTTTGCTTAAGCAATTTTAAAGACTTCACATTAAGGCATCGTTTAGATGGGTGAATTGCAATATAACGGCTTGGTAACACTGTTTAACATTGCCTGTCACCGAAATAAAAATGATGGGAAGTTGAACAAGGGTTATAGGGGTCCGCTTATTTATTTACAATGGTCAATAATTGAGCAAATGAACTGAAAATTGTATGCATGTCTATTGCAATTCACATGTTTCAGGTATCCCATAACCACCAACACATGTGTAAACATAAACAAGAACTAAATTTGGTATTGGGAAATCACGGCTTGTCAGGTAATATCTATATTAGAGCAAAGATTACAGTTAAAAGCGTAAAATGTGCCACTCACAACCAAGTGTTGTTGCGGGGTCGATACGGAACATTAGTTTGTTACATTTCTCTCAGCCAATCTGTACTGCTTATCCATCTGAACCCCTTCGTAACCTACAGCGCACTACATCCATCCGAACCTGTTAATTGCAGTTTAACCTTAGTCCACCTCCTCCCACTTTTGCCCATTACCAAATTGGTGCCGTTGGATGTGTCCTATCACACGATCATTCCTCTTAGTCATGTGGCGACAGATTTATTTTCTCTCACATTTCTCTCACAGATTCAGTAATATTTTATTAGTCGTCCAGTCTACACATCGAACGTTCAGCATTCCTCCGTAACAGCTCGTTTTACAGGTTTCAATTTTATTCTTGTCTGTAATCATTTGTCGTCCACTTTACACTGCTGCACCAGACGACAAATCATAAAAAATACTTAATACTCCAGGAAAATACTGAAATGTATATTTGGTGGTAAAATATTCGTTCTTTTCGGAAAATCATTTCTTCCAATACCATGTCTGTTTTTATATCCTCCATACAGAAGTAGCGTGCCATCGTCAACTGTCTCGCTCCCCAAACAGCAGCATTCGTCTACTACTCTCATAATATAAATTTAGGAGAACTTTTACTGCTTCCGTCACTTTTTGCTAATAATTATTAGCACGAAGCATTTTGTCAGCATGCTGCTATCTTCAGGTGCATTTCAATTACATGTAAATTAATTAGAACTATGATGGGGCTTATTTTCTGGATATGCCACTGTGATTATATTCCAAATTTAACCGTATTCAGAAAGATAATTGTATTTTAGTGAATACCTTGGTGCAAGTTATATGTTATAAATCATGCCTTTAGTGTACTTACTTACGTTTTTCATGGACATTTATCTGTTTGACAAGTAGAACCCAGTAATAAACACGTCATTACGCAACACTTTCACATTCAGGTGTTAACCGCTAACATTAACTGTTTCAGTTGCTAAGATAGCACAGATAATTAAACTACAGTCTTTTTATACAAAAATATTTATGTCTAGGCAACATGCACTGAGGTGACAAAAGTCTTAGGATACCTCCTAACATCGTATTGGACCTCCTTTTGCCTGGCATAGTATAGAAAATCGATGTGATATGGATTTAGCAAGTCGCTGGAAGTTCGCTGCAGAAATACTGAGCTGTGGTGCCTCTACAGCCGTCTACAATTACGTGAGAGCTGCCGGTGTCGATTTGATGCACGACCCGACGTGTCAACTATGTCCCATGAAAATTCGATGGGATTCATGTAGGGCAATCTGGGTGGCGAAACAATTCGCTCTAATTGTCCAGAATGTTCTTCAAACCAATCATGAACAATTGTGGCCCAGGTGTCATGGCCCATTGTTATCCATAAAAGGTACATCGTTGTTTGGAAGCTGAAGCCAATGAATGGCTGCAAATGGTTTTCAAGTAGCCGAACGTAACCACTTCCAGTCAATGATAGGTTCAGGCATACTCTGTTCTATGTAAACCCACTCCACACCATTATGCAGCTACCACCAACTGGCACAGTGCTTTGTTGTCAACTTGGGTCCATGGCTTCGTGGGATCTGCGCCACTCTTGATCCTTACTATCAGCTCGTACCAACAGAAATCGGGACTTATCTGACCAAGTCACGGTTTTCCAGTCGTCTAGGGTTCAACATATACGGTCGCGAATCCAGATCTGGCGCTGCACGCGATGTCGTGCCGTTAGCAGAGGCACTTATATAAGACATCTGCTGCCATAGCCCGTAACGCCAAATTTCGCCGCTCTCTCCTAACGGATACAATCGTCATACGTTCCACACTGATTTCTACGGTTATTTCACCAACTGTTGCTTGTCTGTTCGCACTGACAGCTCTACGCCGCTGCTATCGGTAGGTAAGTGAAGGCCGTCGGCCACTGCGTTTGTCCGTGGAGGGAGGTAATGCCCGAAATTTGGTATTCTCTGCACACCCTTGACACTATGGATAGCGGAATACTGAATTCCCTAACGATATGCAAAATGTAATATCGCATCCGTCTAGCTCGAACAAGCATCCGCGTTCAAATTATGTAAATTCCCGCCGTGCCGTGGTAATCAGTTGGAAACCTTTCACACGCGTCACCTGAGTGCAAATGACAGCTCCACCAATGGACAACCCTTTTATACCTTCTGTTCGTAATATTACCGCCGTCTTCATATGTGGATATGGCTATCCCACGACTTACGTCACCTCAATGCACAGTAATGTTAAAACATTTTTCTTAACTCTTTATATTAGTAAAACAAGCATTCCATGTTGGAGAAATTTTTGGAAAAATTTGCAATGTTCTTTCCAGACTATCATTTATCCACTTCTCACAATGCACTGTGCCATGAATGAATATCCATTTGGTGTTCAATTGCACCTCCAGGTGTCAGTATTCTTATGCGGTTTGATGTATCTCACGTTAACAGAAAAGATGACCCAACCAAATCTAGGATTTGATGGTCAGCTGAACTCAGGACACGCCAGTATCCCTAACGTCTCAGTTGTACTCCCGTTTCAGGAAACCATTCCTTACAGACACAAACAGACCCTCTCCACTTTTGGTAACGCCAAGTGAAGATCATAGTGTTACACCGTGGTTCAAAATAAACTTTCAGCATTACGTCCTTTCGCTAGTGATGAGAGGAGAATCTGTTTAAGTTGCACCATGATAGAGGCCAGAGTCACGCCGAGTAGAACGTCTGACACCAGTAATCTTCGTTATTCTAGAAATTTTATTTTATTTAATGATTAAGTCGTTATAAAGCTCAAAGGAAATTTATTTTGTTTGCACTGGAGGTGATTAAAATGGTAGTGCTGAGATTCGAGCTTGGATCTCCCTTTCTCAGGTATGACCCATTTAGGAAGGTACAGTTCCATGATTTCGTTGTTTCCCAACAAGATAACTCCTCGAGGTTTCCACAGGATGCTCGTCTCTGGGTTACGATCAATGTTCGACACAAAAGTTTTTATCATCAATTCAATTCAAGACCTAACATGCACACGCCTAATTTTAGGCAATAATAAATGTGAATTCTTACCTCTCTTCATGCGGTAATGACGATAGGAACTGGTCTTGATTGCTAGTTAGATTCAGAGTTTTTTATTACATTGTTTAAGGTCCTAGTGCGTCACTCCTAGCTATTTGTGAATACGAACAGCGTAGTTAATGTATCTTTGTGTGCAGTCAACAACGATAATGTGTCTGGCGTTCGACTCTCATTCACCACGGAACTGTTCGCCACTTTGCTTCTAGTTCAAACATGACCACATCTCGCTGCTGGTGAAAGAAACCGATAATTGACGTCCATCCGTGGCTGGACGCCATTCGAATCGAGGTAACTAGTTCAGTTGACTTCACACAACGCTGTCATCAAATACACAGCTGACTGCAACGATCAGAATATAAGTGTACGTCTACCGAGGTTCAGTTCTTTGGTAGCCTGGCAGACAGTCGTTATAGGGTTGACAATGTGCCGTTTCTCATTGCAGTCCGCGAGTGGCTTAAGCCGCTTGTACAGACACTCGCACTTTGGAGCTGGTCACGTGGAACAGTTGTGATACCAAGCAGGATACTGATGAAATTGGAAAAACGTGATGAACTGAGGTTAGTAATTAGTAACAATGATGAAGAGATTCTATCAGAAAACTACTAAAGAATTAATTCTCTAATCAAAAGAGGCTCAACTAGGTAAAGTGACCAATGGAGTGTGAATAAAGGTCATCTACGAAATGACCTGAATTTTAATATTTTCACAGCTAACACTAACGATAGCGAAAATGTAAACTGTGACGGTACTAGAGAGGTCTGGTGTGAACAAAAACTATACGGTTTGACTTGCTTGTAAAAAAGAAACAGTTACTTTATTTATGTATTTTGCACGTATTGTATTACTCAACACTGAGCATTCTCATTCTCTTGACTATTTGAACTGCTGAAACGAATAATAATGAAACTATATTTAACACAAAACAGACATGGAGGTGTGACTTGACGCCGACCGGAATGGCCGAGCGGTTCTAGACGCTACACTCTGGAAACGCGCGACAGCTACGGTCGCAGGTTCGAATCCTGCCTCGGGCATGGGTGTGTGTGACGTCCTTAGGTTAGTTAGGTTTAAGTAGTTCTAAGTTCTAGGGACTGATGACCTCAGAAGTTAAGTCCCATAGTGCTCAGAGCCATTTGTCACTTGACACTCGGTCACAGTTCCTACTCTTTTCATCTTCATTTACCTGTATGTGATATCAGGATTCCTACTAAATTATTTCCAGTATGCTTTAATTAAATTTACAATGGGTAATATCTACGAAATGTAGGACGAAATATGGTCGGAAGCCTACAGGATGACTCGAACGAGTTGCAGTGTCCTTTGTTTTCAATTTCGCAATTACGTGCACCACTACCGCGATAACAATACTCAGGTTTTGTGTATCATCATACCGTATTTCAAAAAATGGTTCAAATGGCTCTGAGCACTGTGGGACTTAACATCTATGGTCTTCAGTCCCCTAGAACTTAGAACTACTTAAACCTAACTAAACTAACGACATCACACAACACCCAGTCATCACGAGGCAGAGAAAATCCCTGACCCCGCCGGGAATCGAACCCGGGAACCCGGGCGTGGGAAGCGAGAACGCTACCGCACGACCACGAGCTGCGGACATACCGTATTTCAAGGCTATCACTGTCATTAAGTTTCTTTCATTTATTTGTATCCTGCTTACTCATTAATATGGGGTGCCTAGGAAACCTGCTTCTCGGGTCGCAAGACAACAATTCAGCCAAGTTGTATTAATGAAGTTTATCACAAAAGGAAATGATTATAATACTGTACTTAAATTTGTGATATACAGATGTGTCCCAGGCAAAGGGCGACAGACGAAAAAGAAATCTCTTCAATACATACAATGCTACATAGTAGAAGCGGAATGACTAGTCTTGATGCTATTTCTGAACTCACTGCTGTATAACTCTCAGAACTGGGCCAGTCTTCAACTGGGCAGCGGCCAGGTGGCGCGGCGCTTACGTCCTCTTCGTGCCGAGGTACCAGTCGTCGGGCTGTAGTTCTAGAGAGGGGTCGGCCTGTGTGCAGTTGGCTGATGTCTCCTTCACTGCACGCTGTGCTCTAACGTTCCCGACTGGCGTGCCGGCGTTTGAATTTTCAACCGAATATTCCCCCGCCACAAAACGAAGGACCGTCGTCGTACAAGGACCTCGACAGCGGGAGGGGATGAAGGATCGTGGGCGCTGCGCTGGAACGGAAGCTGTGGCCGCAGGGGACTTCAGGCTTCCGGTCGTACCCCGCCATCTGGCGGAAATGTCCAGCAGAAAACGGTCAGAAGGGTGTACGTGCACCTCCTCAGGCCCATAACCAGATGTAGGGGGCGTCAGCTGCTGCTGTGTTGGAGGATCCAGCACCATCGGTAGGAGAAGGTGAAGGCTCCGTCTCCATGAGGTCATCCCGCGGTGTTGTTATGACACCTTCTGGCAGCCACTGTGGCTGCACTGTCCTATGGATCCATGAATCTGGGGGAAGAGACACAGAAGGATCACCGTGCACATGACAGTGGCGAATTCGATTGTGATATCGGCTCTAAAATCGATACATGCAAGTTCACGAAAGATCTCGCCTCGCGCTCACCGTCCGCTGCCGCTAAAAACCCTGAAAAACACAATATAACGTGGCAGAAAGCGGCACTTGCAGCCATTCTTCGGTGAAGGATGCTGAGGAGGGTGGGGCAGGTGGCACAGTGTCCGATGGCGGCCGCTGTGAAGCAGTTCCGCCTGCGATGCACCATCTCGTGGGTGCGAACGGTAGGAGAAGATGAAGAGTTGCAATGCTTAATCCCTGGTGTGTGCGGTGCGAAGTTAGGCCATCTGCTGCACGAAACTTCTGACAAACCGTTGCGCTTCGCCGTTTGACTGTGGATGGAACGGTGCTCTAGTCAGATGCTGCATGCCATTGCGTTCACAAAATGTTTCAAATACATTTGGTGCGAACTGAGGGATGTTATCTGGTACTGTGACTTCAGGCAAACCTTCGAGGCAAAAAATAGACAACAAAACCAGAATTCTGCTACGTGACGACGTCGAATTCATTGGCACAGCAACAGGTAACTTGCTATATGAGTCTACCACAATCGACAAACGAGTGTTCCACAAAGGGGCCGCAAAGTTTATGTGCACACGTTGCCATGGCGATTGACACTTAGGACAAGCAGAGAATTTTTGGGGCGGAGCATTTGGTCGTTCATACCCTGCCAAGTACAGGGTCGACACGCTACCTATTTCGTACAAACAATCCCCAAAGTGTCCTTCGTGAAGTAACTGCAATACTACTTTTTGCAAAGCTTTGGGGATCAACCCACGTGACTGTCCACTGTCATTTTGAACAAGTATCACACCTTACGCTATAGCGAGGCTATGGCAACTTGCCAAGTATCGGCGCACTACATAGTTCTTTATGCTATGCAAAGAGCGAGGCCAAGAAGTGCTTATGTATTTTAGAAAAACGTTCAATTCTGAATCAGCTTCCGTGGCCTGTATAATTTTCCAGAAGTTCAAAGGAAAGGAGTGAAGCAAATCAAAATACTGAGCGTCGATGTGACAACAAGATGCAGCAGAAGCGTCAACGTCTGCATCAGGGACAATCGGAAGACGCGGAAGTGCGTCCGCTTTACCATGTTGACCTGTAAGACGATACACCGTCTAGCACTGGTATTGAGCCAACAATAAAGCCCACCTTTACAATTTTTGAACAGTTCGTGAAGGAACTGGCTTCGTCGGATAAAACAAGGACAGCAATGGCTTGTGATGCGTTACTAAGTAGAATTTTCTGCCATACGAATAGTGTTGGAATTAGGTGACACCATACACAATAGGCAATGCTTCTTTCTCGATTTGTGAATAGTCACACTGGGCTTTGGACAGATGCGAAAGCAGCACGCCTGTCTTTATCACCAAATCTGTGCGACAGCACTGCACCAACTCCGTGATAGGGAGCGTCAGTGGGACGAGGAGTTCCGCCTTATACGAGACATCTTTTTTCTGTTCCGTTTCACCCATACATGTTTCAGCACTTTTTGTGCTGTCTTCAGTGGATCATTTTTAATTTTTAACCGTAAAATTGTTGTTACATATCAACATTTAGAGAAACTTTTGGTAAATAATATTTACAATTGTGAATGAATAATTGTTGTACAATATTATTCATCGTTTGTTCATAGCTCTCAGCTGAGATATGTATTAACTACCTCATGCACTGTGTGTTGTTTACAACATTATGTCAAAGTTCTTTTTATAGCTTAACTGGCAGAACGAGTGGCTGTATGCATTAGTTAACATACCTAACATGATGCTGTTGGACATTTATCTTGGTAGCTATTCTGCTACACGATCTACAATTTCTCATCTCCAAACAGCAAAACGTAATTTTTATTTTTCTATTTATTATGCATTTACAAACGGAAATGAGTATTTATCACGTTTTGTGTGTGGCTCACGGTTTTGATATCGTGGTGCTTTCTCATATGTTGTTGGTGAAGTGAATAGGCTGATTTCGTGACCTGTGGTCGCTTGACACTGCACTTTCTCCGATTTTTCAAAACATAGGCGCAGTTTTCGCCACCATTACGCGTTGTTGTGGTTATGTAGTATTTATTTGTTTTGTAGCATGTTTCGCTGAGTGAGGCGCTGGAGTTTGAATTGTATTTAGCGTCTGTGATGTTTGGTGGGGCACACACACACACACACACACACACACACACACACACACAGAGAGAGAGAGAGAGAGAGAGAGAGAGAGAGAGAGAGAGAATGGGAACTTCAACACCACGAGATGATTAGGAAGCGTCAATTTGCAACACAAATCGTTTGTCAAGATCAAGCTGAACTAAGCATTAATCACTGACCACTGCATCTTTAAGTTTTTGAAAAGCTTCTTGGCACAAAAGAGACATTTTTGCGACGCAAGAGAGCTGGATTTGTGCAGCATTTGGTATGAACGGAATATAATAGTTCATTTTCCCTAAAACTGACTGCAATTGTGTAACATTGCGAGGAACTGGAAGGTCTCGTATGGCTATCAAATGTGACTGAAGAAGATGTTCACCGTGACTGTTTATGACATGACCAAGATACTGCGACTCAAGTTTGAAAAAATAACATTTGTCCCGTATACTACTTTAGTCCTGCATCAGATAACACACAAGACTAAGTAAGCAAATTTGCAATGTTTTTTCAGGTGTACGACCTGCTACAACAATTTCGTCCTAGTAGTTTGAACAGTTTGGTACTTGAGCAGTCAGTTGTTCCAAATACCGTTGGAAAATGGCAAGTGCGGAAGCACTGCCAAAAGGAAAATGCAACTTTTAAGTCCAAAAGAGTAATCACAATACCCACCTTTTTGAGATTTTTCATCTAGTGCTATTTGAAGATACACATTGCGCAAATCAATTTTTGAAAAGTAGTGACCAGCGCCTAATCTGTTCTTGAGATCCTCTTCGCGTGGAATTGCATAAGAATCGATCACAGTTTGTGGGTTGACTGTAGACATAATCAACACAGTGGCGAATGTGAGCTGAAGGTTTGGAGAGCAGAACCATTGGACTTGCCCACTGACTACCTTGCATCAGCGCAATAGCTCCTCTATCTTACAACCCTCTAACTTCAACAGTAACCTTGTCCCATAATGCAATGAGAACAGTTGAGGACCAGCACAACCTTGGCCGAGCATTGTCTTTCATAGTAATATGTGGAACAAAATTGTTACCCTTTCCTGAATCTTCAGGAAGGAGTTCAGGGAAATCATTCAGCAAGCGAGCTACAGTATCTTTGGCATTGAATGTAGTGACTGACAACACATTGTCCTACATCGCAGGCAAAGTACAGTTTCTGAGAACGAGTCTGTCTTGTCCATTATAAGCCATCAGGTGCGTGCTAGTTTTAGTCAGGTGTGGGGAGCCCAACAGTTCATATGTGATACGATTCAGCAATGTGACAGAGGCACCCGCGCCCAACTGAAATTTCACACGTTTCCCAGTAATAGCCAAATGAACAGAAACCTTGTTGTACTGATGAAATGATGGATTGGACTGTTTCAAAATCTGTTCTCAGAGTCTCACACCAGTTACACTGTACACGATTGCATCACGCAACATAACATCTGAATACAGAGCACCACAACCACACTTGAATTTGCATATCTTCGTTAAACCCAGTAAATCTCTTACCCACTGGCGACAAGTTTGTTCTGACCGTTTCATGCAATTAATGAATAGATACCTAGCTGCTACCACATTCACTTGTTGGTCATAATAGTTAGTTAGCGAATCTACTCCCTGATCATAGGAAAGTTCACTCAGAGTGGCGTTAGGAAATAATTTCTGGATGAGACAGAATACTGCACTTCCTACCGTAGACAAAAAATAATGAACTTTCACAGTACCTGCTATGTTGTGAGCAATTACGCGAGCTTCAAACTGTTGCAACCACTTGATCCATTCCTCTACTTGTTCATTAAACTAGCGAAAAGGTGTTATGGTACTAAGAGCTACTGTAGGTGTAGTTTGTTGTTCTGTCAAGCGTGCAGCATTGGCCAGTAACTGCCGCACCGTGTTTAGCAGGGCTGATATTTGTTGGCTCTGAAACTAAAACATCTGTGTTAGCTACGTTGCAACTATCGCTTGCAGCTGCGGCGCCTAAGCACGGAGTGGGATAGGTGGGGTGGAAGACACAAATGTGATAAGCAGACAAGGAAAACGATAAAGATAAGTACACAAATTCCTGCAACGCCCACCTGAGACACTGATTAGCAACAACACAGTAAGACACACTATTAAAGCAAGCAAACACAACCCTGCAAAGAAAAGACAATGTAGAATTAAGCTGTCAGCAAAACACAAAAGCAAATTTCTGGCAACTAGGCTCTCGGTTGTTCCTATCGAATCCGTTGTGTCCTGCCTGTTTATCAAATATGGGGTGTCTAGGAAACCTGCTTCTCGGGTCGCAACACAACAGTTCAAGCAAGTCGTATTAATGAAGTTTATTACAAAAGGAAATGATTACAATTCTAAACTTAACTTCGTGAAATACAGACGTGTCCCAGGCAGAGGGCGACAGACAAAATAAAATATGTCTTCAGTACATACAATGCTACATAGCAGAAGTGAAATGCCTAGTCTTGATGCAATTCTTGAACTCGCTGCTGTAGAACTCGCAGAATCGGGCGCTGCTGTCGGGTTGTCGTCCTAGAGAGGGGTTGGTCTGCGTCCAATTGGCTGACGCCTTCTCCACAGCCCACTCTGCTCTAACGTTCCCGACCGGCGTGTCGGTGCTTCATTTTACGCTGGAACACATTCAATTTGTGAAACCACTGCGTGCAATACAGATTTTATATCGTCACCCAAATGACATTTTTTTTTGTAGTTGGATGGATCGTTATAATAGAGTAGTATAAATTACTGTAAATAATTATGACATACAATCTGTTTCACATGGCTAATTCTTGTGTATCTCTCAAATGAAACACAGGTTGCTGCAGAATACACCGATGAAGTGCGAGAAACTAGGCCGTGCCGAAACCCCAGTGCAACTGCCGTTCATCGTCAGGTATGTGCCTTAACATTTGCGGTTAAAAGTCAGAATTATAAAAATTTTCCAGCCTATTGAGCCGTTCGGAGTAAAATTTATTCGGTGAAATCGCATCCGCGCATACAGAGACTATTTTGAGGCAGAAAAACTTGTCGGCCAAGGATTAATGCCTTGGAAATATCAACTCTAACATTACCCACCGTGAAAACCTACATTTTATTATTCCAAGTCACCGAATTCATGCATCCAGTGTGTTTATTTATTTATTTATTCTGATCTGATTAGGGCTATCTGGTACTCTCTTACACTGTACCATGGATCCACACATACAGTGCCTGTTTGCATCATAATTACCTAAGAAATAACAATTTTAATATGACAAATAGTACTAAAATAATTTGGGTATGTATAGTGACAATATGAGTAAGTACATACTGATTATGAGTTAATAAAGTTAATAGTTCCAGGACCACAACATTAGTGATGATGGCAGCAGATATAAAAAGAATTTGCAAGTGCACAAAACAGACCTTTCTGGTACAGCGGATTCTCGGGAAAATATATTTAAGGTGACTATATAGGCTAATAATACTGCGAAATGAGTAAGATCTGGTTGGAAAGAAGCATGTACACTACTGGCCACTAAAACTGCTACACCACGAAGATGACGTGCTACAGATGCGAAATTTAACCGACAGGAATAAGATGCTGTGATATGCAAATGATTAGTTTTTCAGTGCATTCACACAAGGCTGACGCCGTTGGCGACATCTACAACGTCCTGACATGAGGAAAGTTTCAGACTGATTTCTCATACACAAACAGCAGTTGACCGGCGTTGCCTGGTGAAACGTTGTTGTGATGCCTCGCGTAAGGAGGAGAAATGCGTGCCATCACGTTTCCGACTTTGATAGTGGTCGGATTGTAGCCTGTCGCGATTGCGGTTTATCGTATCGCGACATTGCTACTCGCGTTGGTCGAGATCCAATGACTGTTAGCAGAATATGGAATCGCTGAGTTCAGGAGGGTAATACGGAACGCCGTGCTGGATCCCAACGACATTAGCAGTCGAGATGACAGGCATCTAATCCGCATGGCTATAACGGATCGTGCATCCACGTCTCGATCCCTGAGTCAACAGATGAGGACGTTTGCAAGACAACAACCATCTGCACGAACAGTTCGACGACATTTGCAGCAGCATGGACTATCAGCTCGGAGACCATGGCTGCGGTTACCCTTGACGCTGCATCACAGGCAGGAGCGTCTGCGATTGTGTATTCAACGACGAACATAGGCGTACGAGGGCAAAACGTCATGTTTTCGGATGAAACCAGGTTCTGTTTACAGCATCATGATAGTCGCATCCGTGTTTGGCGACATCGCGGTGAACACACATTGGAAGCGTGTATTCGTCATCGCCATACTGGCGTATCACCCGGCGTGATGGTATGAGCTGCCATTGGTTACACGTCTCGGTCACCTCTTGCTCTCATTGACGGCACTTTGAACAGTGGACGTTGCATTTAAGATGTGTTACGACCCGTGACTCTACCCTTCATTCGATGTCTGCGGAACCCTACATTTCAGCAGGATAATGCACGACTGCACGTTGCAGGTCCTGTACGAGCCTATATGGATACAGAAAATGTTCGACTGCTGCCCTGGCCAGCACATTCTCCAGATCTCTCACCAATTGAAAACGTCTGGTGAATGGTGGCCGAGCAACTGGCTCGTCACAATATGCCAGTCAGTATCGTGTTGAAGCTCCATGGGCAGGTGTACCTGTACACGCCATCCAAGCTCTGTTTGACTCAAAGCCCAGGCGAGCCGTTATTACGGCCAGAGGTAGTTGTTCTGGGTATTGATTTCTCAGGATCTATGCACCCAAATTTCATGAAAATGTGATCACATGTCAGTTCTAGTATAATATATTTGTCCAATTAATACCCGTTTATCATCTACATTTCTTCTTGGTGTAGCAATTTTAATGGCCAGTAGTGTATAAGTGTAACAAGTGCGTACAGGGATAGTTATAATCACTATTGTTTCTTCAAAAGATATTCCATTAACTGTCTTCTGAAGCTGGAGATGTTATTAAGTGCTCTAATACACTGCGGGAGGTTATTTCAGAATCCGGTTCCTGCAACTGAGAAGGTCCTCGAGAATGTGGCTGAACGATGGAGGGGGAGAGAAACAACTTTTCTTGGTGTCTTTCTGCCATGTCGTTCAGACAAGGGGGTTAAGGTCGAGGACAGATATGGGAGACAGTGTACGTTGATAAGATGGCAGAGGAGACAGAGGATATGGAAATCTCTGCCCTTGTCTGCAGCTAGGATAGCTGTGCATATGACGGTAAAATATGATGAAAGCGTCGACCATCACAGATAAAAGAAACACAGGCATTCACAACCAGTTCCAGGTGCTGTGAGCTTTCCTGAGAAGGCCTTGAAGGATAACATCGCTGTAATTAATGACTGAAATTGTAAGGTTTGTACAGGATATTTTTTCAGGTCGAGAAAGAGGAGATTTTTATATTTTTGTAGAGGATGGAGAGATGCTGATGCCATCCTGGACACTGTAGTTACGTGTTCAGTCCGATTTATATTTTCATGTGTTATTACTCCTACACTCTTCGCTGAACGAGACGGTTTGATATTTTTCCCATTTAGGTTTAAACATGGTAGGTATTCGAGATAATTCTGGATAATGAAACTGTAATGGCCGACCAGTAGAGCTTGGGTTTTGGGGGAGGGGGGGGGGGCTAAACTTAAACCATATAGCAGCCTTCAGGTTTGTTTTGTTTTGCACTTACATACACCTGGAGGACACAGGCCACAGCGTTCATGTGGTGTTTGCAAAACTGATGACCCATCATTTACGTACAGGGATAACACGGAACCCTTGAGGATGTCTGGTACTATATGTCACCGTTGTGACTTTATGGTGCCAGACACGACACACTGCTGGCGATATTTCACATATGAACGAAACCATTGCACTGTTTGGCGAGAAATTGAGGCTGCTAAGTTTGGCAAGTAAAATACCGAATTTGACCGTGTCAAAAACTTTGGTGAAGTCAAAGAAGCACATGTGAGTCGCCTCTTGAGTATCCATGGCAAGCTCCAGTTCATTATTAAAGCAGAAGCTGTCTGCGATGTAAACCTGACTGGTATTCGCCTTGTTGATTGTGTTTAGGTTGTTGGCTGCCTAGTCGTGGATTGTACATTCTAAGTATGTCATACTCTTAAAATATTCCAGGTCAGCTAAATACAGGAAAGAAATAGCCACAAGTTCCTGTCAAACATTTTTCCCTTTCATCCCCACATTCAGCTGTGTGAGTAGTAGAAGTCTCTTCATCCCACAGCATTTCTACGCAAACAGTGAGCCATGTATATGTCAAATCTCATTGAAACTGTTCCAGGTGTTCCTGAGTTACGATTTTATGTCACACATAGTCACCTCCGTCCTCAGCTGTAGGGCTTATCGGGGTGTCTTACTTTTCTATATAGGAAGTGATACCTGTGCCAAGTTTGGTATACCATCAGTTGTTACAGAGACGCATTGATATGTCACTGTCTTTGCAACCACACTTCAGCTAGGACTGGAAGGCACGTCATCAGGACTGTCACCAATAAAACTAGCATCTCGAAAAACTATTGATATGGCGTTAATTCCGGCCGTTATCGAATGTTTTCACATATAATGGCTGCTCACCACCAACCCCAGAGGGATGGTAGAGGTGCATTATCCCCCACTGTATTTGTATAGAAATGATTATATAAATAATGAGCGATGAACATGCAAACGAGTGGCTGAAATTGCTCGAAATCTTTCTGAGTTATGGTACCATGTCGCTCCCTTTTCACCAGCAAACCTATCGGATGTATTTGGTTTTTCACAGCACAGTTTTCATTTTTAGATAGTAAACGATAAATCTACCACGTCTGGAGGAAATCTGTGCAACTGTTTAGGGTATTCGGAACATTCATACCATATATACATTTTCATAATATACATCGATTAGTAGCTTTTTAACCATGGCTGCATCCACGTACATACATGTGACAAATATTGCACCCACCTTTTCCTCCCACTTAGCTCTATTTCCTCTTTCCCCTTCCCCTGTACATCTGCTCCTCCACACTATCTCTGTTCACCTTCTCTTTCCTTTCATTGTCCATCTCCTCTTCCCCCTCTCTCACGACATCTCCTTGTGCTCCTCTCCATGTACTTCTCCTTCTCACTCTTTGTCTGACCTCATGCTACTGCTTTCTCACGTCAACTCCTCCCTCTCTTTATACATTTCCTCCTGTCCCTCTCTCTGTCAATTTTCTCCTCCCTCTATCGCTGACCATCTCCTCCCACCCCTCTCTATGTCCATCTTGTCCTCGCAACACTTCCCCCCACTTACTTTTTCCATCTTCTCTCATCTCTCTCTGTCTGTACATCCTCCTCTCTCACTTTCTGTACATCTCTTCCTCCCCCATTATCCTCAGCTGTATCAGTTTGCACACATACCACCACAAACATCTCTGATACCACCCACACAACACACCAGACATGCAGGGCGGTTAAGACATCAGGAACTATCAACACTTTTTACTTCTCTCCACTGCCATAGGATCGAGGTAGCACTTACCCTCACTGCAGTTCTTTGCAGGCAATAAGTAGTATATGTATGAAATTTTGTTGAAAGTTATTCATTGCTTTAGGGGAAGATGTGGAACATACGCATGTATACATTTACTAATTTTGCTGCGCTGTAGCCATTGCTCAGTCATATATATATATATATATATATATATATATATATATATATATATATATATATATAATTATAATTATTCAAAGGTTCAAAAAAATGGTTCAAATGGCTCTGAGCACTATGGGACTTAGAAGCTGTGCTCATCAGTCCCCTAGAACTTAGAACTACTTAAACCTAACTAACCTAAGGACATCACACACATCCATGACCGAGGCAGGATTCGAACCTGCGACCGTAGCAGTCGCACGGTTCCGGACTGAGCGCCTAGAACCGCGAGACCACCGCGGCCGGCTGAAAGGTTCCTAACAATAATTTCAATTGATATAGTGAGAATCTACCCAATGATTTTGTAATTAGAAAACTTTTTAATAAAATCTATTATTGTGGTAAAATACAATTCATTACAACTTTACATAAATGCTGATACAAAATTTAAGGACTATGAGGAGATCCTTCAAAGTATTGAACAGAGCAAGTAATTAATAAACAAAATTTAAACAAAAGAACGAAAATGAAGGCAGAATATACGTAAAAAAAGATTTTAACTCCCTCACTGGAAATATTTTTTCTGTTGATATGTTGTTTCACCCCGTTTTATGTGCAAATTATAGAAATTAAACAGCAGAAGTGTGCCAGTTTCCTTGTGATATTTGTCCTCTTCCCTATAATTAGCATGTGGTGTTTATGTTAATATCAGGCCGGCCGTTGTGGCCGAGCGGTTCTAGACGCTTCAGTCTAGAACCACGCGACCGCTACGATCGCAGGTTCGAATCCTGCCTCGGGCTAGGATGTGTGTGATGTCCTTAGGTAAGTTAGGTTTAAGTAGCTCTAAGTTCTATAGGACTGATGACATCAGATGTTAAGTCCCACAGTGCTCAGAGCTATTTGAAAATTTTTTGTTAGTATCAGATATCGGTACATTTGGTAAATGGCACAAGTATTTTCTATTTACCTACATTTGGAAATCTTCTCATCTTCAGAGTCGATTTTATCGAGCGTTTTTGAGCGATGCGATGCACTGTTTTAGGAAATATGTGTCTGGTGAGCGACCTTATGTGTTCATAAGTATGAAAGAACTCTAAGGGTTTAGAGAAAGTAGTCCTGAACAACCGGTATCAGGCGCCACCTCAGAGCCCTCATCGGTGGATTGAGTTGCTCCTCCACTGCGACTTTCCCCATCAGGTCGTCCCTATCAGAGTGGCAGGTGCGCGCTCGCTGTTGCAGCCCAGAGACCATGGTGGGGTCGTGGCAGTTGGAGACGGGCTGGCTGAGGCTGGGCCCACAGCTGCGCGCCCTGCTGCCGCCCCCGCAGCCCCCTCAGCACCTGGCCATCCCCTGGAGCGAGCAGAGTCCGCGGCACCCACCCCCCGTGCAGCTGCGCGCCTGCCTCTCACATCCTAGACTGCAGGCGGCCAACATGCCGGCCTACTGGAAGGAAGTCTTCGCCATCATCACGTAAGCATCCTAGTGTCCGCTTTACTGTATTCTACACTCCTGGAAATTGAAATAAGAACACCGTGAATTCATTGTCCCAGGAAGGGGAAACTTTATTGACACATTCCTGGGGTCAGATACATCACATGATCACACTGACAGAACCACTGGCACATAGACACAGGCAACAGAGCATGCACAATGTCGGCACTAGTACAGTGTATATCCACCTTTCGCAGCAATGCAGGCTGCTATTCTCCCATGGAGACGATCGTAGAGATGGTGGATGTAGTCCTGTGAAACGGCTTGCCATGCCATTTCCACCTGGCGCCTCAGTTGGACCAGCGTTCGTGCTGGACGTGCAGACCGCGTGAGACGACGCTTCATCCAGTCCCAAACATGCTCAATGGGGGACAGATCCGGAGATCTTGCTGGCCAGGGTAGTTGACTTACACCTTCTAGAGCACGTTGGGTGGCACGGGATACATGCGGACGTGCATTGTCCTGTTGGAACAGCAAGTTCCCTTACCGGTCTAGGAATGGTAGAACGATGGGTTCAATGACGGTTTGGATGTACCGTGCACTATTCAGTGTCCCCTCGACGATCACCAGTGGTGTACGGCCAGTGTAGGAGATCGCTCCCCACACCATGATGCCGAGTGTTGGCCCTGTGTGCCTCGGTCGTATGCAGTCCTGATTGTGGCGCTCACCTGCACGGCGCCAAACACGCATACGACCATCATTGGCACCAAGGCAGAAGCGACTCTCATCGCTGAAAACGACACGTCTCCATTCGTCCCTCCATTCACGCCTGTCGCGACACCACTGGAGGCGGGCTGCACGATGTTGGGGCGTGAGCGGAAGACGGCCTAACGGTGTGCGGGACCGTAGCCCAGCTTCATGGAGACGGTTGCGAATGGTCCTCGCCGATACCCCAGGAGCAACAGTGTCCCTAATTTGCTGGGAAGTGGCGGTGCGGTCCCCTACGGCACTGCGTAGGATCCTACGGTCTTGGCGTGCATCCGTGCGTCGCTGCGGTCCGGTCCCAGGTCGACGGGCACGTGCACCTTCCGCCGACCACTGGCGACAACATCGATGTACTGTGGAGACCTCACGCCCCACGTGCTGAGCAGTTCGGCGGTACGTCCACCCGGCCTCCCGCATGCCCACTATACGCCCTCGCTCAAAGTCCGTCAACTGCACATACGGTTCACGTCCACGCTGTCGCGGCATGCTACCAGTGTTAAAGACTGCGATGGAGCTCAGTATGCCACGGCAAACTGGCTGACACTGACGGCGGCGGTGCACAAATGCTGCGCAGCTAGCGCCATTCGACGGCCAACACCGCGGTTCCTGGTGTGTCCGCTGTGCCGTGCGTGTGATCATTGCTTGTACAGCCCTCTCGCAGTGACCGGAGCAAGTATGGTGGGTCTGACACACCGGTGTCAATGTGTTCTTTTTTCCATTTCCAGGAGTGTAGTTTCTACACCTACTCCCTGCCAGTCACTGTACAGTGCGTGTCAGAAGTACTCACATTCTCGAGCGATCGGAGGAAAGACTGCCGGTAGGTCTCTGAAGGAATCGCGATTCATCTCATATCCTCATCATGGTCATTTCGTGTCATCATGGTCTCTGTATTACAAAGTTGCAAGGTCCACTTTCAAAACTTTCTTACAAAACCGATGTAGAAATTCTGTTTTTAATGCAAACTTTCTTATCGTTCCTGAAAAAAAACATCATTAACAGTTTTGCATTATGTGGTGTCTATTAAATTAGGTATGACTTCGCTAGTAGCACTGAACATTAAACTACCACTAGAAATTTCCCTGCTTAAAGATGCCATCTACGAAAAGCCAGCGAGGCCCATAAACAAATAATATACTTATATCATCCGACTAGCCTCAGGAATGACTCAACACAACACAACGAAATTTCTCTTGGCATCTGAAATGATCTACTGTTGTTTGTGACCTATAAATGTAACATTGTTATGGAAAATAATAGACAGACGAGAAAACAGCTGTTGCTCAGAAACTGTCAAATCAAACTGTCAAAGTGATATTAACATAAGTTCCTAATACTAAGAAAGACTTATATCTTAATGTTCCTTAGGTGCAAATATGATGCTGAGTGAATTAGCCACAAAAAAGATTAGCTTACTTACTTCCACATAGGCATGTGTACATAGTCTTAGAGTTGCTCACATATATCTCTCAAAATTTCACTTCAGTTAACTATAATCCTGGTGGTTATAATAACAGTGCAGCTTGAAGTCCAATGTGGGCCATAATCATCATATTGGGATGGAAGTTGGTAGATATTCTAATGCGCCATTGCAATGCCAAATTACACCGAAAAAATGTTGGTCCCAGTTTAGACCACCAGGTGCAAATATGGCATTGTGAATGCAGAAGAGACATATATAAATGTTGGTGTATGTAGTGGATTACGAACTGAATGTCCAGAGAAAAGGTCAAACATGTGAGGAATGCATAATGTCGATATTATTATTAACCACCACTGTCGTAATTTGTTCATTATGAATACCTGAAATGTCAAGGAGATTCAAAACAGCGCCAAATTTGAACCTGGTGGCTAAAATTGGAACTAATTTTTTCTGGCATAAATTGGTTCCTCACTAACACATGAGCATAGCTATTAATACGATAACTATAGCCCCTGCTGGACGTCTGTGAGCAGCTGCACTTTAATTACAACCATCATGCATATGAATAGTATGGACTTAAAATAATTGCATAAGAACTGAGGTAAATTAGTGTATGCTTCAGACATACAAAAGTTTCCGTAGACAAACTGATTAAAATTACATCAAATATGTGGTGTCCTTAGCATGCATATGCAAAGATTGTTGTTCTACATATGTTGAAAATCACTCAACCTATTTGGTGAATGAAATACCGGCTTACCAAACCTGCACATGAAGTAGCTAGAAGATATAAATATTGATTTAAGGCACACGTGGCATTCTACTACTCATCTGAAAACATTGCCTAGCCGACCACTCTGTTCCAGTATAACTCGCCAAGTCATAAACTAAAGAAACATGTGGAAGCCAATCAGTGTGACACACATTTGTAATACCAAAGATTGCTCGCGACACAAAGCCACGTGAAAAGAGAATATCTGAAAGATGCACAATTATAATGGTCACCTTTCAGCATTTTGCATGCCTTTGAACCAAATCTGGATACATATTATTCCAGTTTGATATTGTTATGTCTAAAACATGATTGTAAATGGATTCAACAGGCCCTTCAAGTGAGGAATGTCACTGTACTCTTACTTATTGTTCTCTTTTCTGAACCTATAACCATAAGGGCAATGTTTTGTAGCATCCTCAACGAATTAACCTGTCTTGGCGATTCACGTCCACATACAACGTATTTCCCAGAGTAACTAGGCTCAAATATTTTCTTGCCAATCTTCGTTACCGGGCTTTTATTTGTATTTAATGTTTTCAGTGGCCTCATTAATGGAGGGGAGCGGCCACCATTAACTATTCATTGCTCAAATTATGTACATAATGTTGCATAACATTTCTCCTGTCCGATACCGACTGGCAAGCAAACTCTTAATTTTTCCACTCTGAACGCAACGCAACGCAACGTAATGCAACGACAATAACTAAATTTAACAATAAAATTTTAAGTGGCTGAAGGCCCACAGTTGATTTACATAAACTAATTTACGTAAAACACAATAAAAAAATTTTTTTAAACCATCGGCTATAATTGATTGCCAGTAGAACATTAAACACCCATGAAAAGGACAGTATAGACAACGGCACTCAGACGCCTCCGGGGGGAGGGGGGGGGGTGAGGGGCTGCCCTTGTAACATTAACGTTCACCTAGGTGAAACAGGTGGTGGGCCCAACTACACTTGATCCGTCAGTAACCCAACCGAGAGACAGTCACGGACCGACCGACCAAACGACTTGCTAGCCATCAATCGGTACATAAAAACTCAGACCAAACTGTTACGGACGTGATTATCCACAATGAAATATGTATTAATCTGTGAAAACTACACCCCATGTCGTACAACGACAACAGGTGAGGAAAGGACGCTGCCTGAAATTACGATAGTGGCCAGGGCAAGTAACTGGAACACTAACGGCCACAAGACAGAAAATTCCGCTGGTACACTTGAATTTGAAAAAAGGTAATATAGTTAACTCCACCAAAAAGGAACAGTGCCTGAATTTATGTCAGTGGCCAGGTCAGGTAACCAGAACACTAATGGCCACAATGCAGAAAATTCCACTGGTGCATTTGAATTGTAGTGAATCAATGTAGTTAATTCCACGCCACGGTGGCTCAATTTCACCACTAAAAACACTCGGTGTTGCTCACAGGAAAGGCTCCCCAACAGCAAACCACCGAAACTAACGACTCAGCAAGAACAGACGTGGCTCGGGTACATAACAAACCACTCAACTTTTTACGTCCTGGGTCGGTGAGCCACGAAGCTCGTAGCGATTGGACAGCTCCAGACACGCTCTGACACTGTGCAGGGACCATTAGCGGACCCAACCGACTGCACTGCACGAAGATATCCTCCCTACTTCGCACCAACCGACTGACTACCCACAGACCCCCTGGCCGGAAACTATATGCACAAGACCAAAGATGGTACACATTGCAATATCAATACACATCACTGCTGCCACACGTAGAAGGAAGAAGATCCACGATATAACCGCAACAATGGTGGGAAACCAAACACATAGAGACAGCCAAGTTCAAGGAAACGCATAGTTCGGAGTGAGCATGGCTCACATACTGGCATGTGATATGCTTCACTATCATACAGCACACAACAATCAACAACAATACCAGACGAAATATAACTACCAGATCGGTATGACAGAGCAACGGACAAGATAACAGCATATATGACAATAAGATGCCTGAAACTGATTCTAAGCAAGATGGGGGAACACTGTTGCATTGGGGAGTTGACATGTGGCATATTGTGGCAAGCTATGAAGTGGAAGTTTGGCAACCATGGGTGCTTGATGTAGCTATAAGTCCTGTGAGGTTAGTGGATTGAAGACCGCGGAGGGGGAGGGGGTGTGGGCGGTATCGCAACTGTGGGTGACAATTGTTGCCAGAAGCCCCATTAATGTATTGGTGGAACGTCATGGTTCAGCAACGTTGTCATCTACACCTAGATATACATTTACATCTATATCTACATAAATATTCTGCAACCCATCATATGATGCATGTTGGAGGGTACCTTGTACCACTACTGGTCATTCCCTTTCCTATTCTACTTGCAAATGAGTCGAGGGAAAAACGACTGTCCATACACTTCTTTACAGCCCTCACTTTCTCTTATTTTGTCTTCGCGATGGTTGGGCAAGTTACTTTTCTAATGGTAGAATAGTTCAGCAGTCAATTACAGATGCTAGTTCTCTAAATTTTCTGAGCAGTGTTATGTAAAAAGAACACCATCTTTCCTCCAGAGATTTTCATTTAAGTTGACGAAGCATTTCAATAATTTTCAGAAGTGTACCTAACCGGCAAGTAACAAAATCTAGCAGCACATCTCTGAATAGCTTCGATATCTTGTTTCAATCTGCCTGATGGCAATCCCAAACACTCGTGCAGTGCTCAAGAATGGGTCGCACTATTGTTCTATACGTGGCCTCTTTGCAGATGATATAAACTTTTTTAAGACTTCTTCCAATAAACACAACTCAAACATCCTCTTCCTCACTACCAAACTTACTTGGTCATTTCACTTAATGTCACTTTGCAACCTCATATCTAGATAGGTAATCGATGTGACTGTGTCAAGCACCATATCACTTTATTTGGATATTATAGTATTATTTTTCCTATTCACGTGCATTAACTGACATTTTTCTATAATAAGACAAGCTGCCACTCATCACACCAAATATAAATTTTAAGTCATCCTGTATCATTAGCAGTCACATAATGACACTTTCCAATACACTACAGTATCATCAGCAAATGACCACAGATTACTGCCTACCTGATCCACCAGATTTTTTTTATCTGTAAAGAGAAAAACAGCAGTCGTACCACATCTCCGTGAGATGCAGCTGACTATACCCTTATCTCTTATTAACTCTCGTCGATGACGACATCGTACTGAGTTCTATTACTTAAGAAGCCTCTGAGCCATTCAAATGTCTGGGAACCATTCAGAATGCTCAGACCTTCGTTAACACTCTGCAGTGGGGCACTATGTAAATGCCTTCCAGGATCCTAGGAATGCAGTATCTGCCAGTTACCATCCATCCACATATGTCACAGCATTATGCGTATCTGACGGAAAATTCCATTGTAAATCAGTTTAACACAGGGAGTACAGTGTAGTATTTATCTTCCAACATCTAGTAAGTGACTGTAAGTAATGTCTCCCTGTACAGTAAGATACATAACAGATGAATGAGTACAGGTTGTAGACACATCATTGACGAAATGTGCAAGTTCAGGCCTGGCTGTGAGTCGTGAACGAATAGCCAAACGGTAAGGCGACCACTCGCGATAAGCGAGAAATCCGGGTTCGAGTCCTTGTCCAGTACAAATTGCCGTTGTCATCATTCCACTGCACAGCTGTTGGTTTCCATATTCGCACATGCGAATACATTTCATGTAGAAGCTTTTCTGTATCAAATGAATTTGTTACATTCGAACTCAGAATATGGTCATAAATTCTGCAGCAAACCGATGGTAAGTGAGTTGATCTGTAATTTTGCGGGTCAGTTCTCTCACCCTTCTAATATACACAGGCCACTTGCGCATTTTTCCAGTCGCTTGTGACGTATTGCACTAGGTGAGGGATTCGCTTTAAATGCAAGCCAAGCAAAGTGCCAGTCCCAAAGGCTACTCTCCATGATACCGAAATGGCAATACATCTGGACCTGGCAACGTATTTTTTTTTTACATTTCTTTTGGTAGCTATTCCTGCTTCCACCTATTTCTATGTCTTCCATATTGGAGCCTATGTGACGACTTAACAGAGGTATGTCTCTGTGATACTCGTGCATGAATCATTTTCTAAACGTGAACTTTGAAGTTTCTCATTTCCCTTTGCTGCGTTCTGCTGCTAAGGTATGATGGTGGAGGTTTCTCTACTAATTTTTACCAGTCCACAGTTCTCTGGTGCCTGAGAGTGGAACAGTCTCTGCTTCCTCAACAATTTCCTCATGCTGTTATTAAACCACTGTTCTCCTTTTCCATCCTTAATCTACTTACTAAGTACATACTTTTGCAGAGCATGATATATAGTGAGTATAAACTTCTCCCATAATTCTTCTATGTCCATCATATTGTAACTAAATTACGTCCATTCATTGGATACGTAGGATGCTAAAACCTGCTTTCTGCTCTTCCTAGCATTAATACTCTCCAAGCTTTCTTGATGAACGTATTGAATTTATAACCATCATCACTAACCCCTGTCTCTACACTGAAACACTATGGCGAGGCCTATTTGAAGCTCAAGAAAGTTTTCGGAAAGTCTACTTTCACTGGTAAATGACTACTCTGTAATTCAGACTTAAGTGTCCAGTAGAAAGTGCTTCGAATCTGCTTCAGACTATTTCTCTACCGTTCCACTCTCTAAGAGTGCATGGGAAAAACGAACGCTTCAATCTCTCTGTACGAGCTCTTATTACCCTTATTTTATTAGATGATCATTTCTCCCTGTATAGGCTGGCGACTGTAAAATATTTTCAGTCAGAGAAGAAAGTTGATTAATTAAATTTTCGTGAAATATGCACTTTAAATATTTCACTTTAAATCGGATTATGTGCAAGTATATATCCTGAAATACACTCTGTACTGAAAGTGCCTTCCCATGTATATAGTTAGACCCAAGAATCATAACATAACATCATCTGATTACAAACATTATATAGGAAAATCATCGGTGAAGGATGGGAGTAACTTCCATTCACACATTGTAAAAGTAATCAGCATGAATAGAGGTTTAAGTAACATTTAATTGCATGAATGTGCTAAGTTCTGATGTGTATATTCTGTAAAATTCACAATGTGTAAACAGCTCAGCATGTGGCCAAAGTACGTGTAATGGGCATGCTCGTTTATGTCTGTTACCATAGCCTTTCCATTGGTAAATCTCAGTAGTCACGCACACAAAGCAGAAATTACATGGAAAATCAAGAACTACTTTGGAAAAACTAAAACAATTAATAAGGCCACAATGCAACTGAATTTACAGTCACAAAGACATGACATGTAGATATGCAAACATTAAATGATTAAGGCCATGATGTAGGCACTGTAATGCATCTGTTAAAGTAAAGGAATAAACGTGACTGAAAAGAAATGAATGTATTTAACTTCTTCTAAATGATATTGGTTGGAACACAATACATCACAGTGACAAAAGCAGAATCCTCACAAAGATAGATAAGTCGTAAGGAGTTGAGATTTGATTAAATTCGCACCTACTGTTCGCCAAAATAAAACTTTTCCATTACCTGATTCCGTAGTAGTCAGGTTCAGAGTCAAAGTTGGTAAGCAGATAAGTGTGGTGATGGTGGACCATGATAAAGTATAATGAGACAAAATGTTTTCCATTGTATAAATAAGACATTGATCTGACTTTAGGACAAGAAATGTAGACCAAAAGATTCTATTTGTAAAGATGCAAATCTGCATGCATATAATGGCATGCAAATAGCGTGCAAATTGACTTGTTAGCAAAACAATCGCTTTCCAATGTAACTGAAAGAGACAAGGAGATGAATACTGGACATGTCATTCATAACACAATCTCTAATAGACTGCTATAGAATAGCATTTCAGTACTATTTGTAATAGCATAGGTAACACGAAAACGTGTCCTTGCATGAAGTTGGACAGAAACCCTGGATTCATGTTTTTGGCTGTAGACTCTAATTTCTCACAATTTCTTTTCACACTAAATTTATATTGTTCTTTCATTTCAGTGGCACTATTCCTTAACGTATTTCTCAGATTTTGTAGTAATGCATTAAGCGAATCTCAATGAAAAGAACTTTTACAGATTGAAACAGTGTTTTGCTCTTCAACCTGAAACTGCAGGCAGTAGGAAAACTAAAATAAATGTCTAACAAGTAGTAAGTGGGTACGTTCAGTGCACTAGGGGATTATTTGATGAACAATCCCACCCACCCACAAAAATAAAATATAAAAAATTACATCAATAAAAATTAATTCACACATTGAACTTCTGATCAAAAAATTCGTTATTTTTATTTTTCGCTCTTTTCATTCCTTTATACTTTAGTTTAATATCACCATCCTCAAAAAAACTGAAAGTCATAGTTATAATTTTATTAAACTTATTGTTGTGCACATAGTTCCGCATAGTCTGCGCGTACACAACTTTCCCACTAGAGCACGCACCGCTAAGCACAACAGTGCAGGCGTAGTGCTCATCCGTCTCCGCACTAAGAGATGGCGCTGCCTTAGAGATGGACCAAATTCTGCTTCCGCTGATCCACATATGAATATGTAACACAGCCAATGAGATCGCTGCTAACGTAAAAAAGAACTTCTGATTGTCAATTGTAAATAACATCCCGAACCAATTTAAGTAATGTTTATGCTTTTTTTATTTTAATAAATCTGTGTGAAATTTAATCAAGTTCTGTTTAAAGTTGGTCACCGTCAATCTACTACTCTAAGCATGCAAGTAGCATTTCTATCATCTGGCCTAACAGCAGAAGATAAACACGCCACTATAAGACCATGAGACATATTGCGTGACACTCGCCTACTTCGTTAGACCGAGAAGTCAAATAATCTGATGGTGTGTGTAGCGAAGGTCTTATACTATGCACACCACACTTGTCTAGCAAAATAATTATATATTTATTATCAAGCTCCATACAAATTACCTCTCCATATATAGTTTTTAAATATTCACAGTCTGTAATGCAATTCATTTACTTATAGCTCACTACTCATTTTAAACAAATTGTAATTGCCTGCATTATTTGGCTTTTTCGGTACAGTATTCATTTATATAAAATAAAAAACAAAAATATTAAAATCCCACACTCAAAATTCTGTGCTGAGTACCATATGTTAAATTTTTCTTAACATACATAACTATGTAGGCAATTGTATCTTTTGGAATTTTATCATTTAATGTGGCAACTAATTTCATCATAGAATTCAGTGTGGCCAAGACATTCTTTCTCATAGACATATTTATTACAAGAATAGGAAAATTTTCAGTAAAACTGAAAGGATTTCCATTGACATCATCATTCAATTGAGTGACTCTTAAAATCAAGGAAAGCTTCATATATTTTCAAATAATTATTGGTGTAAGTAAGGCATATCAAATTCTGAAGAATTATGAAAATTACTAATATCTAGTTCAAAATTTCTTTTTCCTTGTAATCCAGCTTTTTCTGTTGTTTGTGATTCAGAGAAAGAAATTGGAGTTTCTGGATTTTTAGTCTTCCTTGTAACTCTAGTGACTATTCTAGTTCATATTTTATGCCAGGAGTGCGAGTTTCCATAGATTCTACTACAGTTTCACCTTCTTTTGGAAGTGTATCTTTTAGTTCAATCCCAGCACCTTTTTTATCAGCCCATCTAAGAACATCATCTCCAGCACTTGAACTACAAGTAAAAATTATAGTTAAATCTTCTTCCCACACCTCTTATTTATGATCTTTGAAGTACTTTATCCACTAGATTTGTTTGGTGGATATTTCGGTGTTCTTCCGTTTTATCTTATCATTATTGAGGGTATCACCTTCTATGGTTACCTCACAAGCTACAATCATTTTTAAACTCATAAGGACAAATGAAGTAATAAATGGATGTTCCATTCTAGTTTAAGTTTTGTTTCCTTTCTTTATATTGATGACCTCAAACAGCCCTACCACATACTTCTCAATTAATCTTTTATTTGATTTTCCAAAATATGGTGGGAAATCAGTACTATCTGCTCCAATAATACTAAAACTCATGAACAGCTCAGCGTGATCAGCATGAACCCAAACATCTCCTATATTCATATTAAACTCTGTGTGCTCTTGGGCAAATTTCGATTATATTTAGTCATCTCATTCACAGAGAATGAGTAAAATTGCTGACTGTCGATTTTGTTCAGGATTTAAGAAAAAATTTATTAAGATATTTCTAAAATTAATGTAACATAAGCACCATTAAAATCTATCAAATATTATTTTATCAGTTATAGTAATTTCTAGATGAACAATAGGTTCAAAAATAGGATTATATACTGGATAATTTGCGTCATGAATTATTGGGCCACCAAATTCAGAAATAGATTTAAATGAAGCATTGATATTAGTTTCTCTATGAACATGATCAGCATACTCAATAAACATTCCATCAGCCAAATTAAAATTTATTTTATTTAACTCAAATGGAATAATTTCGGAATATCTTTAGAAACCGTTTTTCTATTTGGTTTAATTATTTTATTATTAAATCCGAGAACACTTGCAATATTATCTTGTTTTATATCCATATACAACTTAACATTACTCTCAATAGTAACTCCATTTGAAATTTCATCTTCTTTAATATGAATATCTCGCTTTTTCAATTGAATTACTTTTTTAAATATTTCAAACTATATTGACTTCAGGAATTTCTATCCTTTCTCCATCGGAAATAGTTTATTATTTTTCAAAGGAATATTTGATTTAAAAAATTGAATAAAACCAACTACTGCAGCATTATTAAAGCTATATCATATATGTACAGTCAATTTTTTTCTGAAAACAGATGTCTTACTTGCTCCTCAACTATTAAACAAAATTTATGAAATAAATAACAGATTGGGAACCAAAAATAAGAAATCCAGAAAATAAGTTAAAAAAGAAACATGGTGAACTTTATCATATTCTGTTTGATGTGCAATCACTGGGCAAAGTGGTTGTGGAAAAACATTAATGATTGATTCTAGAATGATATTTTCACTGTGCAGTGGGGTGTGCACTGATATGAAACTTCCTGGCAGATTAAAACGGTGTACCGGACCGAGACTCAAACTCGAGAACTTTGCCTCTTTCCGGAGTGCTAGTTCTGCAAGGTTCGCAGGAGAGCTACTGTGCAGTTTGGAAGGTAGGAAACGAGGTACTGGCAGAAGTAAATCTGTGAGGACGGGGCGTGAGTCATGGTTGGGTAGCTAACATGGTAGACCAATTGCCTGCGAAAGGCAATGGTCCCGAGTTCGAGTCTCGGTCTGGCACATAGTTTTAATCTGCCAGGAAGTTTCATATCAGCGCTAAAGAGTGAAAATCTCATTCTGGAAACATCCCACAGTCTGGCTAAGCCATGTCTCCGCAATATCCTTTCTTTCAAGAGTGCTAGTTGTGCAAGGTTCGCAGGAGAGCTTCTGTAAAGTTTGGAAGGTAAGACACGAGGTACTGGCAGAAGTAAAGCTGTGAGGATGGGGCGTCAGTCGCGCTGGGGTGGCTCAGATGGTAGAGGACTTGCCCACGAAAGGGAAAGGTCCCGAGTTCAAGTCTTGGTCCGGCACACTGTTTTAATCTGCCAGAAAGTTTCGTTAATGATTGATAATTGTATGTTAGCTTCTAGATGGCTAAATTGGAAAAATTAATCATTTATATGTTCATTCAAAAAGTTTGAATCAACCAAAAAATGATAATTTATATAAAGTTGTGGAAAAATAATTTGTTTTATTCAAAACAATGAAGAAATTATTGCATTAGGTCAATGTCAAAATAATTCATTTGTTTTATTTGATGACTTCATTCTTGAAAATCAAGATACAGTTCGAGAATATTTTACTAGAGGAAGATATAAAGGAATTAATTGCTCTTACTTAGCTCAAATTTATTCTAAAATACCAAAACAATTAGTTGGAGATTGTCTTGATTTTTAAATATTTCTAGAGAAGATCATATAAATTTAAATCATATTTGTAGTTTAGTTGGTGGTGATTCAAGTCTTACTAATTTTAAATAAATGTGTTGTATGTGTTGACATCATCAATTTGGATTTTTTACAATAGATATGACTAGGAAAACGATTGAAGGTAAGATCAGAAACAGAACACAGAATTTCATAAAAACATAAACATAAACATTAATGTTAAAAAATTGTTTAGTTAATGTTATTCGTCTCTAATAAACATTTGCAAAATACGATCATCGTAAAGGACTAAGTACACCTTCGTTGTACAATCCAGAAGTTGTTAAATAGCAAAATGAAATAGAAGAGTAAAAGAACAATTAAAGGAATAATTTAAAAAATGGAAAAAACACCAAACAGATCATGAAAAATTTAAAAAGGAATGTCAATCAGTTATCGATTCAACTGAACGAGTTAAAAAAAGGAATCAAAGGATAAAGTGATAAAGTATTAAAAGCAGCTGAAGAAAATAGAAAAGTGGAAAAACAAATAGTTAATTTTTCTCATTATCACTTACATAAAATTAATGGTATACCACCAATTAAACAGTATGAAACTGCACAGTGTGACTAAACTTTAAGTGAACCAGTTAGAGAAGAGATTAAAGATAGAATAAAGGAGAAAAGTGTTATAGAATTAATGTAAGTGAAGAATGTTAGAATATATTAATCACAGTGATGATAAAGTATTTGAATTAAGACCTGTTGCCCCATTAATTTGTCAGTTAATTACTAATAACATTTAATGAACATAAATTAACTATTGGTGATAGTGAATACGAAGCTACAGAAGGATTAATGAACCTTTCAACTAAAAAGATCGTAAGTATAGAATATATGAATACACTATATACAGACCCTGATTTATCAGTCTATGTAGTTATATTTTTCCCATTTGCAAGCACTGTTCTCTGATAATAATCTGAATAAAATTAAATCCAGTAGAGAAAATAAATGCAGGTATTTGATAAAAGAAATGGTTGATTACTTCTTTCTAGCATTTAGGTGATTCACTGGAAAGTGTGAAAGAAAAAATCGGTGAAAGTTTAGTAAAAAAATATTGAGAAAAAACTAATGGAATAAGTTTGGGTTTCTGAGGTCCATCAGTTAATGTATAGATTACCTGGAACTAAACATTATCACAATGCAAAAGCTCGAATAACACAAATGTTAACAAACAAATATAGTGATTTCATCATCAACAATTCAAAAGGAATTTTGAATTTGATCTAAATTTTGAATAATCTTCCACACACATTTTGCAAAAGTGAAAATATGGTAAAGTATTAATCAATTGGGATTTAAATATTTTGCCAATGCCAGAGATGCATCTACCAGAATTTAATTACTGGGGCCATTACTATGTTTGAAGAAAGACTAGCATGTGCTATTTCTGGAATAAATAAAGTAGATGGAAAATGTAAGAAATGTGATATTGCATGCAGAGATAATAAAGATTTAGAAAAACGACATGAAGCAGATAAATAACTTCTTTTGGCATGCAACTGATGCTGCATTAGGAGATACACTAGCAAAAACTGCAGCTAGGGGAATAACATATGGAAAAACAAAATTAGGAATGGGCTCAGCCATGACTTATGACGCTGGATTAGGAGTGGATGACAGTAGTTGAGGGTGTAAAAAATATTAATTGTTTTAAATTTTTAATTTAAAATATCAGTTGATTGTACTTTCATATCAAGTGGCAAAACTAAACCCAAATCAATTTAACTTAAACTGAACAATGAACAAGTAAATATTATTGAACCGATTTTAAATTATGTTCAAGAAAGAAAGAAAGAGGAAAACACTGTTTGAAAAAGATTAGATACTGATCTAACAAAACAGAAACATGAAGATTTCTTCCATTACTATTAGCTGCATTACCTTATTTAACCACCATTGGTGCACATGGTGGTTGTTTTGCACCAATTGAAAATTCAGTAATAAACATGATAAAACTGATGCAGGATAGGAAGAACAGAAAAGACATAATGAAGCAATGGAAAAAAATATTAATTGTTTTAAATTTCTAAATTATAATATCAATTGATTGTACTTTCCTATCAAGTGGCAGAACTAAACCAAAATCAATTTAACTTAAACTCAACAATGAAAAAGTAAATATTATTCAACTGATCTGAAATTATGTTCAAGAAAATAAGAAAGAGGAAAACACTGTTTGAAAAAGATTAGATATTGCTCTAACAAAAAAGAAACATAAAGATTTCTTCCATTATTATTAGCTGCATTACCTTATTTAACCACCACTGGTGCAAATGGTGGTTGTTTCGCACCAATTGAAAATTCAGTAATAAACAAAAAAACAGATGCAGGATAGGAAGAACAGAAAAGACACAATGAAGCAATGGAAAAGAAACCTGGCACCAGAGTAATAAAAGTGAAAAATATGTTAATGATATTTTTACTTTAATAAAGGGAAATTTTTGGAAATATGCTCAATACACATATAGATTTTCAATCATTTGATCACATATTTAATAATTAACTAATTTCAAAATTTGATGGTTTTTAATCACAAATCAAAGATTTTCAATCATAAATAAATGGAAAAATTAATGAAAATACAGCCACCATTACAGTCAGGAGAAAAAAAACATAGATTTCAATCTTCCATACATCCAAAAATAAATGATTTGTTACCCAAGTTCAAAAAAGAATTAAATGTTAATTTTAAACTAACTAGAGGTTATAGCAGTTTTAATGGTCGAATGACCAATGTAAATGATCCAATTGATGCAAAAGATGTATTCAAAAAAGAGTATTTACAAAATGAATCGATAATTCATTCTTGTTACAAAACCTGAAATACAAGTATTCTAATGCAATTCAATAATTATGTCAATAAAGAAGAATCAAAAAACTTTGTTAAAAGAATGATTACAGCAAAAGGCTCACAGTATCATGGAGCATCATGATAAGGAAATAAACTAAATGAAATCACATCACCATCGTATATCACTTAGAAGAGATTTACTACAAATGAAACTTACGTCTCTAGATTCGAAAATAAATAATTTTCACGAGAAAGTTCATAAATATCTAGATGATCTGAAGCTTTTAGATAAAATTAATAATTACATAAATTTTTCTTCTGTATAAGTGGATAATCATAACCTTATCTACTGTTTGAAGTGTAAAAGGTTTGCTGAGGCACATAAGCTTCACAGAGTACCAACTAAAAATCGAAGAAAGAGAATTGAATAGCTTTGTACACTATGTAAAAGAAAAAAGAGAATATTCCTTAAAAAATTGTAGGCAAAGGGCTAAATATTCGTGAAGATATTATGAATGAATTACCTAAAGCAATGAGAAAAACCTTAAAAGAAGAAATGTCGTCCACCAGGTATAAATGATTCAGCTGAAATGGACTTCAGAAAATAAAATGGAATTTCAATAATTAATAAAGGACTTAAAGATTTTTTTAACGTTTACACATGTTTTTTTCAAAATATGCTTCGACTATTCTGGTTAAAGATAAAACTGGTAAGAATGTAGTTGATGCTTTTGAAAAACTATATAGAGATGGAAGCAATCCAAAAAATATTACAAACAGATAGTTTAATAGGATCTGATAATAGAGAAATTCAAGAACTAACGGAAAAAAACATTAAACAGTATTCAAATTATACAGAAATAAAAGAAACGAAGTATTTAAAAGAAAGAGAAAGGTTTAAAATTCTTTTCTCTTCAACCAAATTATAAATAGGTAGAGATACTTTTGAAATTAATTGATGAATAAAATCACACAAAAAATTCAACTGCAAAAATGAAAGCAACTGTAGTTATTAAAAAAATTGGTTACTTAACTTAAAGGACTATTTGAATAAGGATATACAGTAAATTGGTCAACAGAAGCTTTTGAAATTTAATCTGTTATTAATTCTAATCTAATCGCATACAAATTGAAAGATTTTAATGGTGAAGCAAATTTTTATAAACAGGAACTTTTGAAAACGAAATTTCCCGATCTTTAATGGGCTGCAAAAGTTTTAAATAAAGAAGATAATAAAGTTTATGTTAAATGTTTCGGTTTCGATAATTCACACAATAGTAAAATAATCTTTTATTAGGTTATTCAAAATTGTATTCAAATGCAGTTCATTATTAAAATTTTAGACTGGTTTGATGTTGAATAAAATTTTCATAATGTTTATTGTTTCATTAAAGAAGGTAGCATTCATAAAGCTTAACAATATAACGTCAAAATTATTTGAGGATTTTAAATTTGAGTTGATGGAATTAAATGATGGATTCAGCGAATTTTGTTTATTAGATGTACATATAAATTCTTATAAACGTTGTTTAATATTTAATTACAAAATGGTACTTGGATATTAAGTTTTGATACTAAGAAACCAGAATCAAAATAACCCAGGTCATTGATAAACTTTGTATTAAAATTTGAATTTGGTGAAGTTACCATATAGGAGTCCTTCTACATTTTTATCAAAAAAATTAATTTTTTGCGAGAGACATGAATTGCCAGGTCTAAAACTGGTGAGGATTAGTCGTTACATCATTAATCATTCTTCTCGTGGATAATTATCTAAGATATAAAATAATTTCAATAACAAGTAATTCTTAAATTTTCTTTCGTTTGTGATTTAAATTACCAGCATTTTGTATATAATTATTTCTTAAAAATTTCTCAAAATTTGGCTGTCTATTTCTGATAATGTCTGTTTGATTTTGTACATTTTTATTTTGTTCAAATTCATAGTAATCATAATTATAAATATAATCATATAATCTTAAAATAACATAAGTTGGACTTTTTCATTAACTGTTTGAGGAACAAGAAGAGGTAATAATGTATTGATATCTTCGTTTCTCCTATTTATTACATCAAAAGCCATATCAATAGTTTCTCTCAAATTTTCTACTCCATTTTCAGGCAATTTCTGTATATTTTCTAATCGCTCTATACAATAATCTTTGTGTTTGATTTGATTTCTGTTGGAACCTATCGTTTTTTTCCAATCTTATGTTCGACATATGCACCAATTTCTGGTAATAGTTCATGTGTAACCCATTTTCAAGATGCTTTTGCTTCTTGCTTTTACGATTTAAAAATTAAAGAATATAAGCAAAGTTCATTTATAAATATTGAAAATTTTTTATTACTTGTTAATCCTGAGGTTGTCTCTGGGTTTAAATTTTCAAATATAATTTTATCTTCTATATTAACATGTTGAAAAATAGTATAGTCAGTGTCTTTATATTGTAATATCTCAGCAACATCTTTTGCTTTACACCACAGTTTATGATTTTCCTCAATAATCACATATTCTTGCTTACCACTATAGGTAAGCTTGTTATATGCAAAGCTATGATCGACTTCACTCGCATAGAATTGACATATATTAGAAAAATCAAACTTCTATAGTGGGCCCATTCAAAATTTTGTCATAAATGTTTTTTTCTCTTCTCATTTATTTCATCAACAATATCATTACACAGGTCACATAATTTTGCAACAAAATAAGGCAGATAGTTAAACTGAATATTGTACATATCTTAACTTTTATCTACTGTGTGTACACCACAATAAATATTAAGCAAATGTTCTACTACTTTATAATCTGCACATTCATATTTTCTGACATATAATATTTTATCTTGTTTAGGTGTTCCACTATTCAGACTGGATAATCTTTGTGAAAGACCATTTTTCGGCAGTACCTCACCAACTTTAAAATAATTTTTCTTGGCAAATTACTTAGATGTGGCAATTGTAAATAATTTGCTCTTTCTTCATCTCTAATAGGCCAGTTACTACATTCTTCACATTGAACATTCTTTTTCCTTTTCTAGCAGTTGTAGCTGTAATTGTTCTTTATGAAACAAATGCTGTATAGTTCAGATAATTAAGTATCTTCGATTTTTATCTAATAATCCTTAATTTCATCAGCAACCTTAGTTCTTAAACTCATTGTTGGTCATTTAAAATTTCTAAAACATAGTAAAACACAAGCTTTTTACATAAATTATTTAGCGTTATATTACTGATTTCCCTTTGAATATTAGCATATTCTCAAGCAAGGGGATTATTAGGTTTTATTTTGGAATAATCTAAATAATATGTGTTTAAAGATTTAATAAATTCTTTTTAAATTGCTTTAACTTCAAGGGGGCAGAGACATAGCCTCTGAAATTCCAAGTTAAATAAAATATAAAATACCATTCATTACTAAAATATTTTAATTAAACAGTGGTATCAAAATATCTTTAATGTATCTTTAAAACAGGAACCTATATTTCACTGACAATTATTCTTTTCAATAAACTCAAATATATTTATCATATGTGTTTCTGAAGTAGTGACAGCTGCATTATCATCAGAAAATCATAAACTGTTTTTCCATTATGAAGATAATTAGACCGCTCTTTCGCCCAATATTCAATATTCTTCTTACATCGTTCACATTATCCTCATGAGTAAGTGTTATATATCCCTCTTTAATTTTTCCAAATTCTTTCTCGAATTTTTCTTCCTTCATTAATATACTGATGCTTTTTTAACCTATATCTTTTCGGCTTTTTTGTTACCAGCTGTAACAACTTTAGGGTTTCCTTTCTATTTATTCAATAATAATTTGAATTAAACAAACAAAAAATTTTCTCACACAATTCAAGTGACAAGGAAGTGTAAAAATTGCAAACATGACAATTCAACTGATAATTTTCTTCATCATACATGTACACAAAGGACAAAGATGTTAAATAAACTGCTCAGACTCCACACTGCATTCCTCCTCACCCCCTCCCTCTAAACATACGTTATATACCCTCCACCGCTAGTGTGCCACCTGCCATCTGTGAATGGACACTGCACGTTGATGTCGAAAATAGTCAGTGGTCTCATTAATGTGACTCGACTGTATAATTGAACTTTCGCTACTTGAGACAATGTAGACGGATAACTGTATACCACATACATTACCTAACTTGACAAAAATGATGTGCAGACTGTGTGCTGCAGGGTTTTGTGTTTAGTAGTGTTAATGTCATGATCTGCCGTTAGTCGCCGGTAGTAGTACAGCAGCATAAGGTTGAAACACAAGTACCAGTGCGCATTACAGTTGCAGTCAGTCAGCACGGGTTTGGAGAAAGAGAGCAGGGCTTTTCTCGTAAAACAGTTTTATCAAAACTATAGCGGTAGTGGTGCAGCTTTTCGCGAGTATCGATGCACTAAAGGAATATGGAGAGGAACTCTTTTCTCACAAGGGCTGAAGAACATGGTTCGGAAGTTCTAATTAACTGGCGATTGGGGAATTGCCTCTGGGAAAGGCCGAGGGCCAATTGCGCCGCAAATTGTTTAAGAAGTTACTGCTGCCATAGCAATGTGCAATCTTAAAGCAGTGCACGTGCTGTGTCATGACGGCTGAACTTCCCATGACCCACAGATCAGAAGTTGCTGTGGGCAATCTAATGTGATTCCAGGCTGCAGATCGTAGTCACACTGAACAACGTTTGTAATCTGGAACATAAACGTGGTCGCAGTTAACAAAAGTGACCCTCTCATGTGGAAATTACAATGTTTTTCTTTCAATGGTTTATTCATTATTACTTTTCCGCCCTTTCTTACAAATCTTTCCTGCAATCACTCGTTTTCCATGAGGACTTACTGAAGTAGCGAAACTTTAATTATAACGACCCTGTACTTCCTCATCATCTCGAATTTGTCCAATTTCAAGTATGATGCAGACTTTACAAGGAAATGTCAAAAAATTAAGTGAACCGATATATCGAGAATTTATACTGCTCTCAGTCTGTTACTGCAATATTCTTCACAAATGATTGATATTTCTTAAAAGACATCATAGTCGCCGTTGACTGTATAAAATATTTATTGTTACTTATGGCCAGTTTCAAGTAACACTGCGAAGTTACATTCTGTCAGAATATAAAACTATCTGTGGGACTCCTACAGTCAAAAGGCTGCGTTCTGGCGACGACGTGTACTCATGTCAGATAGTTTTATATTCTGACAGAATGTAACTTTGCAGTGTTACCTGAAAATGGCCATAAGGCCGAAACTGCAATAGTAGCAATAAAAATTATATACAGTCACCGACGCCTATGATGTCTTTTAAGAAATAATATACAACTGTGAATCCCAACCATGAGAAGTTAATCAAATTATCGAAACTTGTCTGTTCAATATAACAGAGAAATCTGACCATGATTTAGTTTAATTTCTTTATTGGCGTTTGTCATAATCTGTTAACATACGTTCATGATCAATAAATGGCCTTTATAATTGCTCAGATTGTGAAATACGATTGGCACTGTAGAGTGAGGCCTATTGTTAGCGCAGAAGGTGACTTGTGCACCACCTACATCTGCATGATTCAAATGGTAGTGGTCTCCGTGTTTGATTTGACTTTCCTTAAATGGTGCACAACCAAAAAACTTAAAGACAAAAAAAATCTTACGTAAATCGAAGGAATCATCTAAATGTGGTGCAAGTCTGTAGACGTGCTGTACATGTACGAGCAAACAAATTATTACACTTTTGGAAAAATTGGATAATTTATTCAGAAGGGAGAGATTCAGATACTGAGCAAGTACATAATGCATTGTTTCACTGCTGTCCTTTATGCAAGCTGTTATTCAGCTTGGTACAGTCTAATAGAGTTGTTGTATGTCCTCGTAAGTGCTATCATATAAAATTCTGTCCAAATGGTGCACTACACAGTCAAAATCACGAGGTGGTTTGAGTGTTCTGAGCATAATGCTCCAAACGCTCTCAATTGAAGAGAGACTCGGTGACCTTTGTGGTCAAGGTAGGGTTCTACAAGCACGGAGAAACGCAGTAGAAACTCTCGCAGTGTGCAGGCGGGCAATATCTTGCTGAAATGTAAGCCCACGATGACTTGCCATGAAGGGCAACAGTACGGGGCATAGAATATTATCGATGTACCGCTGTGCTGTAAGGGCGCTGCGGGTGATGATCAAATAGGTCCAGCTGTCAAATGAAATGACATTGCAGACCATAACTTGTGGACGTAGGGCTGCATGGCAGGTGACAGTCAGGTTGCTATCCCACAGTTGTCCAGGACAACTCTATACACGTTTCCGGTCCGGAATCTCGTTGAATTAAGTAGAACTGTCTTCAGTTATGAGAACTGGATAAAGTGACTAAACCAGAGACTGTACAGAGTTTCAGGGAAAGAATAAGGGAACAATTGACAGGAATGCGGGAAAGAAATACAGTAGAAGAAGAATGGGTAACTCTGAGGGATGAAGTAGTGAAGGCAGCAGAGGATCAAGTAGGTAAAAAGACGAGGGATAGTAGAAATCCTTGGGTAACAGAATAAATATTGAATTTAATTGATGAGAGGAGAAAATATGAGAACGCAGGTAATGAAGCAGGCACAAAGGAATACAAACATCTCAAAAATGAGATCGGCAGGAAGCGCAAAATGGCTAAGCAGGGATGGCTAGAGGACAAATGTAAAGATGTAGAGCCATATATCACTAGGGATAAGATAGATACTGCCTACAGGAAAATTAAAGAGACATTTGGAGAAAAGAGAACCACTTGTATGAATATCAAGAGATCAGGTGGAAACCCAGTTCTAAGCAAAGAAGGGAAAGCAGAAAGGTGGAAGGAGTATATAGAGGGTCTATACAAGGGTGATGAACTTGAGGACAATATTATGAAAATGGAAGAGGATGTACATGAAGATGAAATGGGAGATACGATACTGCGTGAAGAGTTTGACAGCGCACTGAAAGACCTGAGTCGAAACAAGGCCCCAGGAGTAGACAACATTCCATTAGAACTACTGACGGCCTTAGGAGAGCCAGTCCTTACAAAACTCTACCATCTGGTGAGCAAAATGTACGAGACAGGCGAAATACCCTCAGACTTCAAGAAGAATATAATAATGCCAATCCCAAAGAAAGCAGGTGTTGACAGATGTGAAAATTACAGATCTATCAGTTTAATAAGTCACAGCTTCAAAATACTAACACGAATTCTTACAGACGTATGGAAAAACTGGTAGAAGCCGAAATCGGGGAAGATCAGTTTGGATTCCGTAGAAATATTGGAACACGTGAGGCAATACTGATCTTACGAGTTATCTTAGAACCTAGAACAAGAAAAGGTAAAACTACGTTCCTAGCATTTGTAGACTTAGAGAAAGCTTTTGATTTTGTTGACTGGAATACTCTCTTTCAAATTCTAAATGTGGCAGGAGTAAAATACAGTAAGCGAAAGGCTATTTACAATTTGTACAAAAACCAGATGGCGGTTATAAGAGTCGAGGGGCATGAAAGGGAAGCAGTGGTTGGGAAGGGAGTGAAACAGGGTTGTAGCCTCTCCCCAATGTTATTCAATCTGTATGTTGAGCAAGCAGTAAAGGAAACAAAAGAAAAATTCAAGTAGATATTAAAATACATGGAGAAGAAATAAAAACTTGGAGGTTCACCGATGACGTTGCAATTCTGTCAGATACTGCAAAGGACTTCGAAGAGCAGTTGAACGGAATGGATAGTGTCTTGAAAGGAGGGTATAAGATGAACATCAACAAAAGCAAAACGAGGATAATGGAATGTAGTCGAATTAAATTGAGTGATGCTGAGGGAATTAGATAAGGAAATGAGACACTTAAAGTAGTAAAGGAGTTTTGCTATTTGGGGAGCAAAATAACTAATGATGGTCGAAGTAGACAGATATAAAATGTAGACTGGCAATGGCAAGAAAAGCGTTTCTGAAGAAGGGAAACTTGTTAACATCGAGTATTGATTGAAGTGTCAGGAAGTCGTTTCTGAAAGTATTTGTGTGGAGTGTAGCCATGTATGGAAGTGAAACATGGACGATAAATAGTTTAGACAAGAAGAGAACAGAAGCTTTCGAAATGTGGTGCTACAGAAGAATGCTGAAGATTAGATGGGTAGATCACATAACTAATGAGGAGGTATTGAATAGAATTGGGGATTAGAGGAGTTTGTGGCACAACTTGACAAGAAGAAGGGATCGGTTGGTAGGACATGTTCTGAGGCATCAAGGGATCACCAGTTTGGTACGGGAGGGCAGGGTGGAGGGTAAAAATCGTAGAGGGAGACCAAGAGATGAATACACTAAACAGATTCAGTAGGACGTAGGTTGCAGTAGGTACTGGGAGATGAAGAAGCTTGCACAGGATAGAGTAGCATGGAGAGCTGCATCAAACCAGTCTCAGGACTGAAGACCACAACAATAACAACAACAACAACATGAGACCTGCTTCAAACTAAGCCCCAATTACCAGTACAGACGTGTCTGGAGAATCCTGGACAATAGTGAGGTATCAGCCTGACTGTTGCCTGGCCTACAGCCTGACAACCAGTAGTGGTGGTTTGGGTTGCAATTTCTTTTCATAGCAGAATTCCTTTGGTTGTCATGTGCGCCACCACTACAGCACACTACAGACTACGTCTAGTTTTGTTGCCCTTCATGGCATAGCATCTCACTCTTGTATTTCAACAAGATAATGCCCGTTCACAAATGGCTGGAGCTTGTACTGCTTGTCTTCGTGCTTGACAAACCCTGCTTTTGCTAGCGAGATCGCTGGATCTCTTCTCAACCGAGAACGTTTGTTGCGCTATGAGAAGGGACCTTGAACCACCTCGGGGTTCTGACGATTCAGTGCACCAATTGGACAGAATATAACACGGTATCCCTGAGGACGACATACAACAGCTGTACCAATCAATCAATTGCTTACATAACAGCCATAGATGGACCAACACTTTAGTGACTTGTTCAATTTCTGAAGCTCATTCACTTTTTCTGAAATTTCAATCATTTCTTTGTCTGTACATGTTCATCACATCTGACGATATATGTTCAATCAAATAATTCCTTCGTAGTGCGTCGTTTTCTTTTGTCTTAGAGTGTATAACAAACCTCTGCTAAGCGAAACGTTACATCTTCTTTGGGGCTTAATTCCATGTTTTTCTTTTGAAATGAAAACTAATTCATTTACTCTGCAATTACATACAGCAGTTGGGTGAACCATTTCATGCATTCGTTGCCTTTATACAACTTAATCTCGGAATATCACTGGTCATGGGCACAGCGTCTGTAATAGGCTATCCTGAAAGGTAATGTTAACTTAATGCTATTGCACACTGGGAGTTACATGGGACTTAACCTCCTATACATCATCATGTTACACCAAAATTGAACTAAAGGCCCAAAACATTACTGTATTACAGAAAACTGGAACAAAGTACTCCTTGCGTAGCTACGCTTACAAAACGCAAGTGGGTTCCATATACCAAGTACAAAGTACTTCGTAAATCTGGCATGTTTGTTATACAGTGGGCAGATGGGTACTGAACAAAAAAACCTGTTGTAAAAATGTTTTATTAATTTTTAAATGTGCATTTACACAAATAAGACAACATTATTTGGTGTTTACCATTTCTTGGTCATAATATATTTTTTACCAAAGATATTAGTAACAGCTGTAGCAGAAATAGTAGTACATAATTATATTTATGATTTTCTATTTTTTAGCTTTTTTCTCATTACAGAGGCTTATCTCCAACATAACAATATACTCGGAAATTACTACACAAAGAATAAACGTACTGAAACTATATTTCCAAATATTTCTCAGATATTTCGATCTAGTGTGTCCTCTTCCTCTGCGCCCATTCTCCTCATTTCGGAGCCAAGTGGCCATAGATCGTCCTCTTCTTCTTCTCCCCTCCGGTGCAAACTCCAGTATCAATTTTGGTATTCTCTCTTCCTCGATTCGTCTTACATGCCCGTACAACTGTAACTTTTTCCTATCGATTACTTCATATATTCTTTCTTTCATTTCCATTCTCCTTATTATTTCGATGTTCCTTATCATCTCTTTCCTGGAAAGTCTAGCCTATCATCTCCAGAAGTCCATCACCAGAGCTTGTAATTTTTTTATGTGCTTCAGGTTAATTGTCCAGGTCTCCGTTCCATACAAACCACACTCCCTAATATACACCACTGGCCATTAAAATTGCTACACCACGAACATGACGTGTTACAGACAGGAAATTTAACCGACAGGAAGAAGATGCTGTGATATGCAAATGATTAGGTTTTCAGAGCATTCACATAAGGTTGGCATCGGTGGCGACACCCACAACGTGCTGACATGACAAAAGTTTCCAACCGATTTCTCATACACAAACAGCAGTTAACCGGCGTTGACTCTTTGATAAATGTCAGATTGTAGCTTATCGCGATTGCGGTTTATCGTATCGTGACATTACTGCTCGCGTTGGTCGAGATCCAATTACTGCTAGCAGAATATGGAATCGGTGGGTTTGGGAGGGTAATACGGAACGCCGTGCTGGATCCCAACGGCCTCGTATCACTAGCAGTCGAGATAACAAGCATCTTATCCGCATGACTGTAACGGATCGTGCAGCCAAGTCTCGATTCTTGAGTCAACACATGGGGACGTTTGCAAGACCATCGCTGCCGTTACCCTTGACGCTGCATCACAGACAGAAGCGCCTGCGATGGTGTACTCAACGACGAATATGGGTGCACAAATGGCAAAACGCCTTTTTTCTGATGAATCCAGGTTCTATTTACAGAATCATGATGGTTGCATCCGTGTTTGGCGACATCGCGGTGACCGCACATTGGAAGCGTGTATTCGACATCGCCATACTGGCGTATCACCCGGCGTGATGTTATGAGCTGCCATTGGTTACACGTCTCTGTCACCTCTTGTTCGCATTAACGACACTTTGAGCAGTGGACGTTACATTTCACATGTGTTAGGACCCGTGTCTCTAGCCTTCATTCGATCCCTGCGAAGCTCTACATTTCAGCAGGATAATGCACGACCGCATGTTGTAGGTCCTGTACGAGCCTTTCTGGATACAGCAAGTGTTCGACTGCTGCCCTGGCGAGCACATTCTCTCACCAATTGAAAATGTCTGGTCAATGGTGGCCGAGCAACTGGCTCGTAACAATATGCCAGTCACTACTCCTGATGAACTGTGGTATCGTGTTGAAGCTGCATGGGCAGCTGTACCTGCACACGACATCCAAGCTATGTTTGACTGATTGCCCAGGCGTATCGAGGCGTTTATTGCGGCCAGAGGTAGTTGTTCTGGGTACTGATTTCTCAGGATCTATGCAACCAAATTGTGTGAAAATGTAATCACATGTCAGTTCTAGTATAATATATTTTATCCAATGAATCCCCGTTTATCATTTGCATTTCCTCTTGGTGTAGCAATTTTAATGGCCAGTAGTGTAGATTTTAGTTTTGCTCATTACATTTCTGCTCCATAAGACTGTGTTAAGCATCCCAATGACCTTCCATCCACTACTAATTCTTTTATTGATTTCTGACTCTGATTTTCCCTCGATCTCTAAAATAGATCCCAAATAATAGAAGTCGTTTATCTTTTTGATTTTCTTTTCTTCAATGTGTACCTCATCTGGATCGTTAGTCAAGTATTCTGTTTTCTGGTAATTGATCTTCAGGCCCTAAATTTTGTATGCTACTGCTAATTGATTGCACATATCGTTGACATCCTCCCCACATTTTGCTACGACTACTTAATCGTCAGCAAACAGTAAATGATGTAAGTAAACTCCATCTCTTATTTCTAATGCCATACTATTACATTCTAATATCTATATAGATTTTAAATAATGGTGGTGACATGGGACAGCCCTGTAAAAGGCCTTTGCTTGTTCTAAATTTCTGTGAAAGTGTATTATCAACTTTCAGTTGGCAAATGTTATCTTTATACATCCTTCGTATTATTGTAATCAAGGAAGGGTTTATGTTTGCCATATGTAGTGCTCTCCAAAGCAATTTTCTGGGAACTGTATCATACGCTTTTTCTAAATCTATGAAAATAGTTACAATATTTTTTGATTTTTCCCTATGTTTCTCCAGAATCTGTCGTAATGTGAAAATATGGTCTACACATGATATCCCAGCCGTGAAACCACGTTGTTCTTCTTGGGTTCTAAAATTTTTTTCCGGTTTGTTTTTAATTAGTTTCGCAAAAATTCTCATTAATGTGTTTGTAACACAAACTCGTCGATAGTCTGAACAAATTTTACAAACCCCCTTCTTAATATGGTATTAATGCAACCTAGCCTCATCTCGTTCGATATTGAATCTCCATGTATTATTTTATTGATGAGCTGTGTTATCAGTTTCACAATTTTGTCACCACCATGTTTCAGATACTCCAGACTGAGATTGCCTCGTCCCGGTGATTTACCATCCTTTCCTGTTCTCAACGCTTGAAGTACTTCACTTTCTAAAATCTGGATCTCATCCTCTTCATATCCATTTTCGTCCACTTTTTCTTCTTCTGGATATTGTTCTCTGTCCTCATTTAATAATTTTTGGAAATACTCTTCCCATTCATTTTGTGATATCGGTTGCAGATTGGTTTAACTTTCTGTATCGTGTCGAAGCCCTTTTAATACTGACCATGCTTCATTTCCTCTCACAAATCCTAATTTTCTATTAACCTTGGCACATGTTCTTTCCCATGCTTCATTTTTTGCCATCCTTATTTTTTCATCATTTCATCCTTCTTTTCCTTGTGTATTGATCTTATTTCTTCTGATTTATCGTTCAACCACCGAAGGAAAGCATTTCGTTTTTCTCTAACGAGGACCTCTATTTCCTCTGTCCACCACTCTGCTGCATGTTTGTGGTTGCCATCTTTTTTACCCAACACCTCTGTAGCTATGATTTTCGCATTAGTTTTTATATAGTCATATATTTCCTATGTGCTTCCTTCAAATAATTCAACCATTCTCCTTTCCATCCTGGCCGCAAAGAGTGTTCTGATACTTTCGTCTTGTAGGTTGTCAATATTAAAAGGTAAGTTTTCACCTTTCTCAGCCTTTTTCGTTTTACTTATGTCATACCTTGCATTCTTGCATGGCCAAAAAGATTTCACTTTTACTAGATACTGGTCTGATCCACACTGGGCTCCTCTGTAAGATCTGACGTCTACTGCCTTGAAACTACTTGTTTGCCTAACGATAACAGAATATTTTAAGGAACGAAGTTCTTTAGTGTTCTGTTGCCAAGTATATTTATTAATGTCCTCGTATTTGAAAAATGTGTGGCAATTTTTGGTTCAAAATGTTCACAAATTGCAATCAATCGTTCCCCATTGTCATTATATTCTTCCTATCCATGTTTTCCTACTGTTCTACAGGATTCTCTAATTCCTGCTCTTCCTTTCATGTCTCCTATGGTAATCAGATCCTTTCTTCTTGCGATTTTTTCCATATTCTCCCTAAGAGGGGCCCAGAATGTATCTTCCTCCTTATCTCTTGTGTCGTTCGTGGGTGCATATAGCCAATAATCACAACGGTCGTAACAAATACTGTCATTTCAACAGTTATAATACGTTGATTGATGAATGTCCAATTTGTGATTCTTTTTTTCCATGACTTCTTTATCATAATGGAGACTCCTGCTTTGGCTCTTACTGCTTTTGATACCCCACTCCAGATAATTATTCAGTTCCTCTTCTCCTTGGCCTTTATTCTTTGTTTCAGCAAGTATGACAACATCGATGTTGAATATGTCAAGTTCTGCAGGTAGTAAATTTATTTTAGTGTGAAATACCTTGCACATTTCAGCATCCAAACATCATTTTCCGTTTCTCATCGCCAGTTCGTCTTCCGAAGTTCCAACTTTTCCGAGGCATATTATTAGGTTTTTTAGCATTTTTAGGTTTTTATGTGGGTGAGGAACTGACCCACTGCACAACACCCACCCGGGAGGATCAGGTAATTTTTACTCAAGGTTTCCTTCCTTTAGTCTCTAATAAGCCAATATCATACTACAAGGCAGCAGTTGCTAGTTTTGGCCCACCCTGAGTATTTTATTTTCCCAGTAGCCACCATATCTGGTGAGCATTCCCCTATCCGCCACCTGGGGAGGTGCACGATGGGAGACCAGCAAACTCCACACAGGTTATTTTTATGATAATCCTTGTAAACTCTTGATGTCATAACATATGGTACATGTTACCTCTTTGGATTTTAATCAGCAATACTGCATCTTAGTGAAGTCATAGTCTTTGCAATTCCTTGTGCATGACTGGGTGTCTGCAGATGTAATTAGATCCGCTGCTTGCCAGGTTTCCCATTTTCATCTCTGCAAAGGGTTTGTGGATAAATCCTTTTAGTTGACTGCTACTAATTGAAATCCATTCATTTGACTCTCCAAGATCTGCTTAAATAACTGAGCTTCATTTTATTCGCCTAAAGAACAGGAGAACCAATCTGCCTTTGAACTGGATAGTTTCCAGACTTCTTTTACATTAGAGTTTTTCTGGAATTTTTTGTAAGTAACTATGGGACCAAACTGCTGAGGTCATTGGTTCCTAGGCTTTCACACAACTTAATCTAACTGAAACTAACTTACACTAAGAACAACACACTCCCATGCCCGAGGGAGGACTCGAACTTCTGAAGGGGAGAGCTGTGCAAACCATGGCAAGGCACCTAAGACGGCACAGCTACACTGTGTTGGTGGGTGTTCTGGGAACTTTGTATGATCTATTAATATGTGCTACAGGAACACCATTTTTGCAGTTTCCAAAGTTTAAGTCATTTGGTGTTCATCATACTTGAGACTATTCTATTGTTATATTTTTGTACTTCAAATTATAGTTGGGAATCTGAAAGAAAATTATATGCTGAGCAGGTAAGACAGTGAGGGATAACAAAAAATAGGCATTCAGAACTGAAATGGTATTCTAACCCGAAAGTGTCAACTATTGGACATTAAAACAGTATCTTAACGCCACAAGCTGACAATGTGCCTGTGCAGTGAGAGTCAGCAACTGGTTTTTAAACCAATGTTCAAGCACCAGTAGCCAATAATGTGTATCTGCATCTGGTGTCACCTACTGAACCTTAAAACGCCAGTAGCCAATAATATGTATGTACAATGTATGTCAGCTACTAGATCTTCACACAGCATCATGGTACTGGTAGTTGGCAAGGGATATGTTCAGTGAGTGTCAGCCACTGAATCCAAAGTCTGTACTGTAACACAAGTGGCTGACAGTGTCCTTGTTGTAGTGGGAGTCAGCTACAGGGTCCCAAAATTATTTTCTAAACCAAAAGCTGAAAGTGTGTATGTGCATTAAGTATAGTCGGGCAATGATGGTTGGTTGATGTATGGTGACTGCTGTTGCCCTGGATGCTATGGTCCATTACCCCTCATACCTTAGGGTATGACAGTGATGGTTAGGGTGACTACCATTACCCCAAACAAGTGGTGATTGAATATGTACCATAACTTCTCAGCGTATGTCAGCTACTAGATCTTATAATTGTACTGTGGTCCCAGAAAACTGACACTATGTGACAGTGTGTGTCAGCTATTGGATCTTAAAAGTGAACTGTAACCCCAGAAGCTGATGGTGTTGTGCCATAACCCAAACTTAGGTGTCAGCTACTAGATCACAGATAGTATTGTAACATCAGATACTGATAGTGGTTGTGCGATAACTTGGCAGTGGATATCAGCTGTTGGATATCCCTCAGTTTATATTTACTTACAGATAAACTATGTTGATGTATATGGTAATTTGTTGTAATATATGGATGGATGTGGTAGTTTGTTACAGTCCTTGATATAACATAGGCAGTTAGTTACGTATTAGTTATGCATTGGGTAATTTTGTTGCAGTGTTGCTGTAATGAAATTCGTTACAAGTTTTGCAGTAACACAGGGATGTATGGGTCAATTTTTTACGGCTTTACTGTAGGATGTCTATGCATGAGCGAATTTGTACAGATTTTGTGTGATTTTTATCTGTAACTGAATGTAAAAGCAATGAAATCCAGTAACTGACACACCTGGGCTTCGTTATGGCACATACACTTTTCAGCCTCTAGTGCTACTATACTATTTGAGATTCAGTGCTGGCATCCACTGTCAGTTTATGATACACAAACTATCAGATTTTGGTGTTAGAATACAATTTTAAGATCCAGTAAATGCCACCTGCTACCAAGATGCAATACATATGTTATCACCATGTGTTTGGGATAATGATAGTCATCCTGTAAACCAACCTATATTGCCCACCAGTAGTACCTTATGGGAAATACTAACCATCATTGCCCCACATTGCCCCACATAAAGTGTCAGCTTCTGGTGCTACAAAACGTTTTCGTAATTCAGTACCTGACACCTATTGCATGTACACACAGCCATGTTCCTTATTAAAATGTTATTTGAAATCCAGCAGCTGTCATCTACTTCATGTGCACAGTGGGGTTACAAAATATTTTGAGACCATGTATCTGACACATTCTACACAAGACATTTTCACCTACTGGTGTAACATTACTGTTTTAAGATCCAGTAGCTGACACCCACTGCACTTACAAACAGCTACCTATTTCTGTTGCAATGCACATTGAAGGTCCAGCAGCTAATGACCAAGGCTACTGCTACTGCAGTTATGGTCCTTTTTTAAGACTCAGTATCTGGCACCAACGGTAACATACACATTGTCAGATTCTGATCGTAGAAGACTGTTTTAATAGTAAATAGTTGGCACATACTGCAAGAAAAAGAACACTACCTTAGTTCTGAATGCCTATCTTATTGTGTCACCGATCATTGCTGTAACTCGAGATGGGGAAAGAGAAGGAACGAAGATTCTCAAGTAGAAAGACCGTCGAATGCTTCCTGCTTTGGAAGATATAAAAGTGGTATGCCCATTGCAAGTGCCAAAGTTGTAGAAAGTTTCCAGAATAACAACGACGTATAACATTTCTGGACAGTTCTAAACAAATGACGCCCTTGGTGCAGAACGTGGAGCTCAGTTATTTAAGTGGAACTTACAGGGTCGGAATAATAGATTTACTGTTAACAGAAGTCAACTAATAGGAGGTGTAGACAAGCTAGTTGCGCAGTTGGGGCTCTATTCAAAGATGGGAAACCTGGGAAGAAGTTGATACTGTCGTTTTTGCAGAGACATCCAGACATAGACAAAGAATTATGGAGACAATGATTACATCAAGTAGCTGTTGCTTATGTATTTTGCGAAATTTAATGCATGAAAATATCAAACTTAGCCCATCGATTAATCTGTAAGTTATATCAGCAGCAAGCAATAACCAAGACAATTTACATATGGAAATATTTAATTTGAGGATCAATTGCACCTTGGAAAGTTTGTAGCGATATAGAAGTTTAGTCAACGGTGAGTGCTACTTAATCAGTAAGTTTTATCAGTAATGCTATTATGTGAATCTTGTATGTTTTTTATGTAGCAGAGCAGTTAAGCTATGGCAGCAGTGACATGTGTGTTTTGTTCTAAAAATATTGTACATTTTGAAAAATCAATTTTTTTCAGGATCAGAAAATTGTAATTATAAGTTTGTATTATGATAAGCAGCCTTCATGTGTTTTATACTTGAAATCTTTACTTATTTGATGAATAATTTTATTTTGGTTCAATGATCATATTTTCGAGACATCTGTATATGAAGACTCGTGCATCACTTTCTTTGGCCATATTGCGTGTTTAGGTCTCATATTCAGTGCATCACGATGTAACATTTGCATGTTATAAAGTATGCACCTTAAGTGAAACAAAGAATTTAATATCTCATCAAATCATCTTCTTCTCACAAAAATGATACCTGGTCAGTTCGTCTTGTCTTTGGCTATGCTCTGTGTTCACGTCTAGTATTCGGTGAATTACGATTTTGCTGTGGTATTATTTATCAGTTGATTATGGAAAAGAAAGGAACGACAGTCTGTAATCGTCTTAGAGAGCTTTGGCACCACGGTTGGGGTCGGTAAATGTCGCAGCATTCCTCGATAATTTGTTTTCGTACATAACCACAAACAGGTCTAGATCAAATGTAATGTGAGTAAAAATCAATATTAGGCTCTCATTAACATCTTTTATGGTTTGTTATTGTATAACGTGATTCATTATCGTTTCTGTTCCCCCCCCCCTCCCACAAAATGACGTTTAATGAGTAAAGCATCGTTGAAAATATTCTGAAATTATCAGATTGTATAGTTTTATCTTTGTATCACAAATAACAAACACTGAAGGAAGCCTACGATAAAAATGGCAACACCACTTATCTATTCTGACAGATATTTCAGATGTGGAGCTGCCAGTGTAACACTTAATAGTAACGTTGAGTGTGTGTTGTTATCTCGTTATCTCTTTGCTCTGCTACAACTGTGCATTCTCGAGACTGTCTCATTTAGACCTGGGATGAAGCGTCAGCTGCTTTCTTAAAATGTTATTTTAGAGGATCACATGTGTGTAATATAGTTACAACGCATTGTAGATGTGGAAATACTGTTAAGTTACACATTTTAATACATTTTGACAGATTTTTAGACATGAAAACAACGTTGTGTCAGTTGGCACAATAAATACCTTGCTGGCGTTTTTTTCACACACATTTTAGACGTGAAAGTAATACCTATTATGTATTTTGATAAATAGTACGGGTCTCTTGGATACTCTGAAAATGACCATGATTTATGGAAATTTGGCAAATCTTAACCTACTTTTGGTAAATAATACAAGTCTTTTGGACACTTTATATCGAAAAATTCAGGTGTGTGTGAGTTTGTGTGTGTGTGTGTGTGTGTGTGTGTGTGTGTGTGTGTGATTATATGTAGTTTTTTGATACGGAATTATTTAATTTTGTCTCACACCAAGCGTAGATACCTTTGAACATGAAGCAAAATTCAGAACGTTCCGATATTTTTTATATGGCCGAGATGGTGGCTCTGGAACTGCACTGCCATTGACTGTTTCACTTTAATGACCTGTAAAATACTGGTTAGGGATTGGCTGTTTCGTTTTAATGGCCTCCACTGTTGCAAGAAATGAGGTGTGTGTGACCTCTTATACTTTGGAGATATGATGTATAATTAGGCGTCTCTTATCATGTGATGATAATGATGCCGTTATGGGGCGTGGCTGTTGACGTCATAGGTAGGGAACTGACATCATAAAGTGATGTCACGAATGTAAACAACGTTAGCCTGAACCTTTCTATTGTCATTCGAAGTGTCGGAACAGCATTATACCAAGACCCACGAATTTGTGACGTCATACACACGTGGCTGCTTTTGAGCAGCAGCGTCGCTTCCTCACTGAGGTCTGCAGCTACAGCAGTTGCTCCTACGTCATAAAATCCCGTTGTGTTGCTATTATTAGTGCAGCTTTGAATTTGATAGGGAACACATTACGAATACGGGAGGAACGTGGAAACGTATGTAGGTTGTAAGGTTACTGTACTCTCAGCTATTCCGAATATCGGTATGTGTATAAGAGCCTTGCGAGTAATGGCATCGACGAGTTGTGTGAATAATTAAAACTGGAATTCTCTGCGTTTAGCGCCGCGGACGGTAGGGGCCGGTCGGCGAAGTAGTTGGCGAGTGGTCATAATGATTGTACAGGTCATTCTCAGTATTTGATTCCTAGATGATTCGCTCGTTGGTATTGAGAAAGTTGCTCATGTGAAAATCTGGTCTGTTAAGGACACTGCAAGTACAGGGCGGTGGAAAAGCTACTACACACTTAGTTAATTATTAATAATCTAAACATGATACAAGCAAATCAACAGATTGCAGTATCCACCACTTCTTTTTACATTCACACTGCTTTCCTTCTTCCTTAGCACGCCATTGCAGTCTGCCTGGCACACACTGACGCGCATGCGGGCACAACTGATTGTTGTGGTCCAGATTGGGCATGAGAGGTGTCTTGAGTGTAATTGGTCAGCTCATCAAGTGTTCGTTGTTTCCTTCCACAGCATTCGTCTTTAAGTATGCTCCAAAGCAAGATATCTATTGCTGTGTCATCGGGAGATCGTGTTGGGAAATCAATTGCATCACTACGACCAAGCACTTATCCTTCGAAAAAGTTATCAAGGTTCTAGTGCTTAATGGGCAGGATCTCCATTGGGGTATAAGCAGAGTTTATTACAATTGTCCATATGCATGACTAGCTTAGCGTCCGCAGATTCATTCGTGTACACTGTATGGTCTGTGCAGACTTTTTTTTTTGTTTTTATTTCATTGAAAATTTATGTTGTACACAAACTGAAACGTCTTCTAAACTTTCCATGTTAATTGAGGCCATAGAAGCACGTTTTTTTCTGAATGTACTTCTGACCAAAAATCCATTCAGGTAGCTCCAGTAGAGGTTTTTGACAGTTCTGCCATTTGATTCCTTGTGGTGATATTTATATCGTACCATTCAAAGCTTAACGCATATTTCTTTAGAAGTCAAATATCAGTATTCATCCTTTAAAAATTAAAAATATTTTAATATAATGGAATGTTTTCATAAAATAATCATTCATTATTTAGACCCTTAGGGCTTGAATTGACGAAAAATGTTAACACACGTTTTTCTTATTTGTAACTGAAAAGGAAATATAAATTATTAGAGATTTACTTTGAAACATGCTATCGTGTTGAAATGTTCCAACAAAAATTTCGTCCCGTGTTTTACCCCCTCAGCGATTGAATTTCCAAAAACACAGACACACGTTTCTTTTTCTAATTTCCAGTTCATAAACCAAATACAAATTGTCTTAGATTTAGCTTTGAAAATTATTTCATAATGAAATATTTTCCTAAAATTTTTCATCCACCATTTCATGCACCTTCCGGAAAAACAGAAACACCATGTCTTTATGTATAACCGAGAAGTCAGATAACAAATCTCACAGGGGGAGGGTTAGAAACGTTTTGGTAATACTTTAATAATGATTTATTTTCAAAAACAACTTCACCCACCATTTTAAGCGCTTAGTGCTTGAATTCAAAAAAATGCTAAAGCATTGTTTTATTCTAACCAAGAAATCAAATACTAGTTCTCGTAGTTCTAGATTTAAAATTGCCTTAATAGAGAATTGTTTTCAAAATACCTTTCATTCCCTGCTTCACCCTATTAGGGGTGGAATTTTGAAAGATCCCTTCTTAAACCATGCCTATAGTTTGGGATCAACTCCCTCTCTAAATTTCAAGTTCTGTCCTTTGTGGTTTGTGCTGGGTGATGATGAGCCAGCCACTCAATCAGAACATTTTCTGATGGTTTCTGGCGTAGCCAAATGAAGTAGAGCCACGTACGTGCCTCGAGTGAGATTTCAAAACAATCGGTTTAATAAGTCACGGATGCAAAATACTAACGCGAATTCTTTACAGACGAATGGATAAACTGGTAGAAGCCGACCTTGGGGAAGATCAGTTTGGATTCCGTAGAAATATTTGAACACGTGAGGCAATACTGACCCTCCGACTTATCTTAGAAGCTAGATTAAGGAAAGGCAAACCTACGTTTCTAGAATTTGTAGACTTAGAGAAAGCTTTTGACAATGTTGACTGGAATAATCTCTTTCGAATTCTGAAGGTGGCAGGGGTAAAATACAAGGAGCAAAGGGCTATTTACAACTTGTACAGAAACCAGATGGTAGTTATAAGAGTCGAGGGACATGAAAGGGAAGCAGTGGTTGGGAAGCAAGTAAGACAGGGTTGTAGCCTCTCCCCAATGTTATTCAATCTGTATATTGAGCAAGCAGTAAAGGAAACAAAAGAAAAGTTCGGAGTAGGTATTAAAATCCATGGAGAAGAAATAAAAACTTTGAAGTCTGCCGATGACATTGTAATTCTGTCAGAGACAGCAAAGGGCTTGGAAGAGCAGTTGAATGGAATGGACAGTGTCTTGAAAGGACGGTATAAGATGAACATCAACAAAAGGAAAACGAGGATAATGGAATGTAGTCGAATTAAATCGGGTGATGATGAGGGAATTAGATAAGGAAATGAGACACTTAAAGTAGTAAAGGAGTTTTGCTATTTGGGGAGCAAAATAACTAATGATGGTCGAAGTAGACAGATATAAAATGTAGACTGGCAATGGCAAGAAAAGCGTTTCTGAAGAAGGGAAACTTGTTAACATCGAGTATTGATTGAAGTGTCAGGAAGTCGTTTCTGAAAGTATTTGTATGGAGTGTAGCCATGTATGGAAGTGAAACATGGACGATAAATAGTTTAGACAAGAAGAGAAGAACTCGAAATGTGGTGCTACAGAAGAATGCTGAAGATGAGATGGGTAGATCACATAACTGATGAGGAGGTATTGAATAGAATTGGGGATTAGAGGAGTTTGTGGCACAACTTGACAAGAAGAAGGGATCGGTTGGTAGGACATGTTCTGAGGCATCAAGGGATCACCAGTTTGGTACGGGAGGGCAGGGTGGAGGGTAAAAATCGTAGAGGGAGACCAAGAGATGAATACACTAAACAGATTCAGAAGGACGTAGGTTGTAGTAGGTACTGGGAGATGAAGAAGCTTGCACAGGATAGAGTAGCATGGAGAGCTGCATCAAACCAGTCTCAGGACTGAAGACCACAACAACAACAACACAATACAGCCGGCTTACACCACGTGCCGGGATTACAGCCCACACATTAACTGCGAGTTGATTTAGCGGACGCTCCAAAGCAACATGGTGTTGTCCGTGAACAAATAAGTACAATTAAGTCGGCTTACGTGCGCTGATAACATAAATGTGACCTCATCGGATCACAAATTGTTTTGAAAGAAATTCTGGTTAAGTCGATACTGATCGAGCATAATGTCACAAAATAGTAGCAACCTGTCTGCATAATCTTTCAGCAGTCCATGTGTCAGGCGTGGAATGTACGCTCCGAAGTTCTGCTAGGGTAATTTCCTTTGGATTGAACGTCCTGGAATTCTGCCGCTAATTGTCCGGTGGGCTTCTCTGGAGTAGTCATAAAACCCAAACAGATACTGAGTTCTTTATCGTGATTTTTCTAGGTTGCCCAGTGCGACGTGGATCCGAAACAGAATTAAATTGTAAAAAGCCATATATGTTGTTGGATTTGACTCGAAATCTGATGTGCATTCTCCTAGAACTGTACTTACACCACCTTGGTAGGCGGACGTAACAGTGAAAATTCTTTTTTCTTTCGTTAATAATTTGTGAGAAAATTTTATTTGTATTTTCAACACTGTGTTAAATGGTTACTATTCATGTGTTAGCAATACATATTATTTCCTGCTTCCTACAACTTTATCGCCGTACGTAGTACGAACCAAGATATGTGCTTTCTCTAAGCATGTTGTTACTGTGGAAAAACCCTAAAAATAAATGGTTATTATTAATGATAATCTTTGTGTAAAAAATTACATCAGTTTCTGTATCCGCATAGTATCTCGTCTTAGGACGAAAGAGAAGAAGTATATCTTCCCCACGAGAAGCAACGAACGTGTAACGGACAGGACGAGACAGGATGTTACAATATCTTGCGTCTTTGAACTGAACTACCTTACTAAACAGCGAGAATGAATTTATGAATAGAAATCTCTAAGCTGATAACTTATAACTCAGGTTTTGTTGTGGCCTTTCACTGCTGCCTACAATGCTCTGCTTCTGTTTATTAGGGAATTTCTAGATTTATCTCTGCATCTTTCTGGAACTCATTTTTTCATTCAGATGCACTATAAATCTTTTGTAGTAAAGGATACCAGTGGTGATACAGTCGACGGCTTTTTACCTTACCTGTATTTTACTTTCAAAGGGCAGCCATACCACATCGGCTGGCAGGCAGAGTTTCGTCTCCAGATGGATCAGCAGACGACCAGCCACGAGAGCAACAGCCACCTACCGGACTTTCATCTGCTGGTCTGTCGCCATCATCATTTCACCATCGGCCTAGGAGGTCGTTAGATGACAGGCCCAGAGCACCTGTCTGCAAATGTAAGGACAGTGAATATTCAGTACAGACCCAGGTATTGGTCCACGTGGAAGGGTCTAATAATTACCAGTTACTTCCGCCCAGTCAAGTCACGGTTGACAACAGCCCTGTGGAAGTGACTCAGCTGCCACCCAATTGGCCATTTCATCCAGGCGCACCACCACCACCAAGATATGTGTGGACAGAAAATATTTGGGAAGAGGTCATTTATGAAAACGGTAAATGGGATGTAATTACCCCTAAACGACCACTATGCCCACCCTCACACACCCAGGAAAGTCCCCAACCACTGTATGTCTTGGTTGATGGCGCATGGATACTCCTAACTACAGTTGATATTCTATGGGATGACGAAGTGAATTCGTTCCATCCCCCTCAAAAGTTACTCCAATATCAACCAAATTCGTCACCTACATATGTATGGATAGAAAATAAATGGGTTCAAATTGTAAACATAAATAATCAATGGATTGCGACTGCACCAGCCCAGGGTAATAATATACCACCAGGTTCTCAAAATAAGAAACAGATTGTATTGGTCTGGGACACTAAGAATTGGGTCTTGTTTAAATTATCCGATCTCTTTCCAGCTACCAGCGGACCTCCTGAATATCAAAGTCATCATCCCCAGAAACCAGGAGATCCACATTCTGGAAACAAGCACCCTTCTCAACGATTAAATAATCATTGGCACAGATCACCTTATGAGAAAGAAGAAGAAAAGGCAGGGAAACATCCTGAAAAACTAACAAATGCGAATTCTGGAAGTAGCATCCCACCTCCCCTAGGCTTGTATAATGTGCAACCTGTATCTAAACCGCTAAGACCGCTGAAACAACCACCGCCACCATCAACACCACCACCATCACCAAAACAGAAAGGAAAACCGAGACCACCAAAACCACCACCAGCCAAACCAAAACCCCAACCACAATCGCCAAAGCCAAAACGAAAACCGAAACCAACAAAACCACCACCAACCAAACCAAAACCACCACCACCAAAGCCACCACCACCAAAACCACCACCAAAAAAAAAGAAACCGTGCTTTTTCAAAAAGCTACTGGGACTGGCACTTGGATAAGCTGTACACACACACACACACACACACACACACACACACACACACACGCACACACATACACACACACACGCACACACACACACACACACAATATATATATATATATATATATATATATTAGTCTCAGCCATTTCCTTGTACTGTCTGTTTCTATGGAACTCCTACAAACCAATGAAACACATTACGCTGAATATCCATGCTGCTTTTTGCTCTCCAGATATTTCCCTTGATGCTTGCAATTAGTTACAAAACATTCAATATCTTTACTTGAGTCATTATGGTACATGTAGTTGCAACATGGTGTCAGGTTCTCTAGCTATTATTTTAATTTTACTGACGAAAAGTATTAGCTTGTAACATACTCTCAAAATAATATCAGTAATGGCAGTATTGAGTGAACTAATGATACAGTGTATTGAATACATGGATATATAAATACTGGTTGTATTATATGTGTAAATGTGTTATAGATGCAAAACAGAAAGTATTCATTCTTTACCAATACTGATTTCGCTTTATGCAGGCAGTGTAATACGTGAAACAATGGTATACCATGACAAAACTCTAAAGAAAGCTGAATAATACCTGATATACGATTTATTAACTAGTAAATGAGCTATTACAGTAAATTAACAGAGACTGGAGGTTAATATTCAATATTCTCAGTTATAACTTATGCTGCAAACATTAATGAGGTTAATGATTAATTTTAAGACTGTTTATAAAGCAGAAAAGGAATGTAATACCATTTAATTTTAAAAACAGCTAATAATTGTGTGGACAAAATCTATTTTGGAAATTTCAGTAGTTACATCTATAGACAATTTGTGTTATTCTGTCTCTGTTGCTTTATTGGTTTCTGCATACAATGTCTACTTCAAAAAGTTCAACACTAAAGCTATGAAGTGCCTCAGAAAGATTGTACCATATCTATATCTGAAAGATATTGTAGAATGCAGTTATGTACAAGACTATAGAATTCTTATCTCTGATTCTGTACCAAGCTGTATGTTTTTCTCTTTTGGGTGTAGTATGAAATGTATACCAGGCACTCAAAATAAATTATGACAATCACTACTAATGAGTGAGGGTAATATATGAAACCAATTTGCTCTCCCATATATATTGCAACCCATATATATTTATATTCACATGTATTGTGTTCATACTCTGGCACTGTATTTAGTACTGCATTACATTTCATCTCACGCAATCAACAACTAATCACTCACACAGAAATGTGAAGACTGACAATGACTTCTAGAATCATCTCACAGATACAGACTCAAAATAAACTGACAAGAAAGCTCTGTAGCATCTCAGAAATATATTCACTTTTGTTGATAACACTTTGATACTTTATATTGCTGTGTTTTAAGTAATATGTCCTAAAAAGATATATTTCTAACTTATAAGTGAATTATGAAAGATGTACCCTATATCACTTACAGCCTCATCTATTGGTCTTGATAAAAAGTGGCATAAAATCTTTAACAGACTTCTACAGTACATGTTAGCTACAAAATGTACATAAGAAGTGCTTGTGTCATTTACTCAGTATGTACTTCCAAGTCCAGACTGAACCTGTGTCTTTTTTTAATTGAGATACTGCGTAGTAAATAATGCATGAAAATCCACTATCGTTATCCTGTAATGACAGACGCTACATATTATGCTTATATCTAAACTGATAAGGTTCCCAAATTTTCCCTGTGTACAATGTGACTTCCTATACAGTGCCAAACTCAATTCCAGTTTCTATGATCTTCAGTGAAAAGGTACCACATGGTATTATTCCTTTCCTGTACTGCATTCTTATATTATCCCATGTCAGAATCAACCTTAATATATACAGTTAAATATATATTTATGATTACATAAGTCATAGTTACATATACATAGATTACGATATAATAAATTAACAAGATTTAGAACTAGGCCAAATATACAGGCAGATAACATTTCTCGAAACTGAAGAACACCTAGAGTATCTTCATTGGAAATCAGTAAATATTGGTCTGATTATGAAAAGGACAGAAAGTGCATTTGCGTCTATGTTTGGCTGTTCGTTCTTGTGCATACTCGCAATGGCTGTCCTCTGATATAAATCCCAAAGAGCTAAGTTGTTGCTAAGCCCAGGTGAAACCAGTCCTCGTTGGAATCAACCGGAAGATGTGCATACAGCTCTATGCAGTCTTGATGTTTACAATTACACAATGAAAATCGTGCCTTATATTGACGAAGCTTGGGCTGAGACTGTTAACGGTCGAACAGTGCGTGAGCTTCAACGTTCTCCAGCTTCAGTCGTTCCTTTTCAGCAGCGACTGCTAGATGAATACTTAGAGGTGACATTTCGACAAGACAAAGGACTGCATTCTTTTCACACAAGTAAGCGGCCCATTGCTAATTCGCTCCTGAAGTGATTCATTCCAACTTAAAAGATGTAACGAGTAATTCACTGAATTGAACACTCATATGTCTTGTGGAGATATTTCAGCACTGATAATGCTAACACTAAGGAGCTATTAAATCATTGTTATACTGGATCGTTCCATTAGCGAGTATATTTCAGTCCAAATGTGCGAGGAAGATAGAATCAAAAATTAAAAGCGACCATATGCAGTGGTAAAAGCAGCTACAGTCTAAAACGTAGGATTTTAAAAGTTTGTGGTACCTGCACACGAGTTTCCTCCCTGAAAGTCTGTTCACATCATATTAAGTTCACAGATCACAAGTTCACAGGAAGTGGAAAAAAGCTTTCGATCATAACCAAATTAAATACGTCTACTATAAGGGCCTATTATTTAGATTAAAGTCAAAAGCTGGAATTATTTCCCGATGCATGAAAGTACCATTTTCATTTTATACTGCACTTCATACGTTTTTAACCAATTCACCGAACAAAATACGTTTCGATCCAGTCGTGCTGTTTAAACATTAAAATTTTTTATTGATTTCATTGTTGGACACAGGCCATCCCTTAGGACAATATACAATCCTGGAAATTGAAATAAGAACACCGTGAATTCATTGTCCCAGGAAGGGGAAACTTTATTGACACATTCCTGGGGTCAGATACATCACATGATCACACTGACAGAGCATGCACAATGTCGGCACTAGTACAGTGTATATCCACCTTTCGCAGCAATGCAGGCTGCTATTCTCCCATGGAGACGATCGTAGAGATGCTGGATGTAGTCCTGTGGAACGGCTTGCCATGCCATTTCCACCTGGCGCCTCAGTTGGACCAGCGTTCGTGCTGGACGTGCAGACCGCGTGAGACGACGCTTCATCCAGTCCCAAACATGCTCAATGGGGGACAGATCCGGAGATCTTGCTGGCCAGGGTAGTTGACTTACACCTTCTAGAGCACGTTGGGTGGCACGGGATACATGCGGACGTGCATTGTCGTAGAACGATGGGTTCGATGACGGTTTGGATGTACCGTGCACTATTCAGTGTCCCCTCGACGATCACCAGTGGTGTACGGCCAGTGTAGGAGATCGCTCCCCACACCATGATGCCGTGTGTTGGCCCTGTGTGCCTCGGTCGTATGCAGACCTGATTGTGGCGCTCACCTGCACGGCGCCAATCACGCATACGACCATCATTGGAACCAAGGCAGAAGCGACTCTCATCGCTGAAGACGACACGTCTCCATTCGTCCCTCCATTCACGCCTGTCGCGACACCACTGGAGGCGGGCTGCACGATGTTCTGGCGTGAGCGGAAGACGGCCTAACGGTGTGCGGGACTGTAGCCCAGCTTCATGGAGACGGTTGCGAATGGTCCTCGTCGATACCCCAGGAGCAACAGTGTCCCTAATTTGCTGGGAAGTGGCGGTGCGGTCCCCTACGGCACTGCGTAGGATCCTACGGTCTTGGCGTGCATCCGTGCGTCGCTGCGGTACGGTCCCAGGTCAACGGGCACGTGCACCTTCCGCCGACCACTGGCGACAACATCGATGTACTGTGCAGACCTCACGCCCCACGTGTTGAGCATTTCGGCGGTACGTCCACCCGGCCTCCCGCATGCCCACTATACGCCCTCGCTCAAAGTCCGTCAACTGCACATACGGTTCACGTCCACGCTGTCGCGGCATGCTACCAGTGTTAAAGACTGCGATGGAGCTCCGTATGACACGCCAAACTGGCTGACACTGACGGCGGCGGTGCACAAATGCTGCGCAGCTAGCGCCATTCGACGGCCAACACCGCGGTTCCTGGTGTGTCCGCTGTGCCGTGCATGTGATCATTGCTTGTACAGCCCTCTCGCAGTGTCCGGAGCAAGTATGGTGGGTCTGACACACCGGTGTCAATGTGTTCTTTTTTCCATTTCCAGGAGTGTATTTAAGTCTATGAACTCGCCCGCCGCGTGTGAGGTTCGCTCAGTAATACGGTTTTTGTCAGCCAGGAACCTGTCACCTGCAGAAATTCATTGACAGATTTGCGAAGTGTATGGTGATACTGTTATGAGTGAGAGCAAAGTGCATAAGTGGGTCAACGTTCATGACAAGGACTGCTCCGGTCGCCCCTCTTTGATTATAGACGATTTGGTGGCTTCTGTTGGTGCGAGGATTCGTGAGAAAACGAGCTTCACAATAACAGGTCTCTCAAGTGAATTTCCTGACGTGTGTAGATCAGTGCTTTACAACATTGTTTCTGAACGCCTACAGTTTAGGAAACTGTGCTCCCTATGGATCCCAAAACTCCTAACAGAGGACCACAGAAACCAAAGATTTGACTGCGTGATGAATTTCTTGACTCGTTACCATGAAGAAGATGAAGGCTTCTTGATTCAGATCGTATCTGGAGACTAAATATGAGTTTCGCATATCACGCCCGAATCGAAGCAATAGAGCGTGGAATGGAGACACACACACTCGCCTGTAATGGTGAAGGCCAGACATACTCTGTCCTAGCGCAAAATCATGGCGTCGGTGTTTTGGTATAGGCATGGTGTTTTCTTGGTCGACTTCATGCAACGAGGAACCACTATCAATGCAGAAGCATACTGCCAAACTCTGAGAAAGCTACGCAGAGCGATTCAAAACAAATGATGCGGCATGCTGACAAAGGGAAATGTCCTTTTCCATGACAATGCAAGACCTCACACTGCAGGCCAGACCCGCGGTTTATTGGACAGTTTTGGCTGGGACGTTTCAGACCACTCACCCTTCAGTCCTGATCTTGCGCTAAGCGGTTACCATTTGTTCCCCCAACTTAAACAACAACTCAGTGGTAACCGTTACAAAGATGACGACAACGTGAAAACGGCAGTGAACTAAGAGGTTATCAGAGCAGGTGGCAAGTTTTTATGAAGAGATTATTTTAAATTGGTTGAGAAGTATGATACATGTTTGAACAAACTTGGCAACTATGTCGAAAAATACAGTGAAGTATGTACTTTCTGAAAATAAATTTGGCCGGCCGCGGTGGTCTAGCGGTTCTGGCGCTGCAGTCCGGAACCATTTTGAAAATAAATTTACTTTTTGAAACAACCTTTCGTTGTGTACTTGTGTTCAAACGAAGTTTACTTGAAAAAACACGCCTCGTAGCTTATGTTTGTGCAACTGTCTAAGCTTCAAATGGCTGTATGACTTCGCAGCCTTGTACACTGGTGATGTGGGCTAAACAAGCCCCAGAGCTCAAATGATTGTACATCGTACTTTTCATTTGGAGCTTACAGAGGAATTGATTGCTAGTGATAACCTAATTACTGCCATAGTGTGTCAAATCGCAATGATAACGTCGACATAGACATAGGTATGTGGAAAGACAGCGCCGCAGTTCGTGCACTAAGGGAGGATCTGAAAGAACATAAAACTGACTCTAACCACTCAACTTTACTGTCCTACACGTGAGAGTGTTGTCAGGTTGTTCTGTAGCTGTTCACTTGAGCGTTGCAGCAGGATGCATAACTACATAATGCGAAAGCTCTTTCCACTGACCTCGAATGCTGTAAAGATGTTCGTCTCTTATAGCATAAACAACATAGTGCCGTAGGTCTTTTATGTGTACACCCACCTCACTGCTGCAGAAACAAAGCGTCAAATAGCCAGTTACTAAAGCTAGGAACACCAAATAATCAGAAACAAGAAATAATACTAATAACTATAAAAAATGACAACCTTAAAAAGTCCAAAACATGAAGCTAGTGTAAAGATACTTGTGACTCTTGCTGTTGTTGTTGTGGTGGTCTTCAGTCCTGAGACTGGTTTGATGCAGCTCTCCATGCTACTCCGTCCTGGGAAAGCTTCTTCATCTCCCAGTACCAACTGCAGCCTACATCCTTCTGAATCTGTTTAGTGTATTCATCTCTTGGTCTCCCTCTACGATTTTTACCCTCCACACTGCCCTCCCATACCAAATTGGTGATCCCTTGATGCCTCAGAACATGTCCTACCAACCGATCCCTTCTTCTTGTCAAGTTGTGCGACAAACTCCTCTTATCCCCAATTCTGTTCAATACCTCCTCATTAGTTATGTGATCTACCCATCTTATCTTCAGCATTCTTCTGTAGCACCACATTTCGAGTTCTTCTCTTCTTGTCTAAACTATTTATCGTCCATGTTTCACTTCCATACAAATACCTTCAGAAACGACTTCCTGACACTTAAATCAATACTCGATGTTAATAAATTTCTCTTCTCTAGAAACGCTTTTCTTGCCATTGCCAGTCTACATTTTATATCCTGTCTACTTCGACCATCATTAGTTATTTTGCTCCCCAAGTAGCAAAAACTCCTTTACTACTTTAAGTGTCTCATTTCCTAATCTAATTCCCTCATCGTCATCCGATTTAATTCGACTACATTCCATAATCCTCGATTTCCTTTTCTTGATGTTCATCTTACATCCTCCTTTCAAGACACTGTCCATTCCGTTCAACTGCTCTTCCAAGTCCTTTGCTGTCTCTGACAGAATTACAATGTCATCGGCAAACCTCATAGGTTTTATTTCTTCTCCATGGATTTTAATACCTACTCCGAACTTTTCTTTTGTTTCCTTTACTGCTTGCTCAATATACAGATAGAATAACATCGGGGAGAGGCCACAACACTGTCTCATTCCTTTCCCAACCACTGCTTCCGTTTCATGTCCCTCGACTGTTATAACTGCCATCTGGTTTCTGTACAAATTGTAAATAGCCTTTCGCTCCCTGTATTTTACCCCTGCCACCTTCAGAATTTGAAAGAGATTATTCCAGTCAACATTGTCAAAAGCTTTCTCTAAGTCTACAAATGCTAGCAACTTAGGTTTGCCTTTCCTTAATCTAGCTTCTAAGATAAGTCGTAGGGTCCGTATTGCCTCACGTGTTCCAACATTTCTACGGAATCCAAACTGATCTTCCCCAAGGTCGGCTTCTACCAGTTTATCCATTCGTCTGTAAGGAATTCGCGTTAATATTTTGCAGCCGTGACTTATTAAACTGATAGTTCGGTAATTTTCAGATCTGTCAACACCTGCTTTCTTTGGGATTGGAAATACTATATTCTTCTTGAAGTATGAGGGAATTTCGCCTGTCTCATACATCTTGCTCACCAGATGGTAGAGTATTGTTAGGCGTGGCTCTCCCAAGGCTGTTAGTAGTTCTAATGGAATGTTGTCTACTCCCGGGGCCTTGCTTCGACTTAGGTCTTTGAGTGCTCTGTCAAACTCTTCACGCAGTATCATATCTCCCATTTCATCTTCATCTACCTCCTCTTCCATTTCCATAATATTGTCCTCAAGAACATCGCCCCTGTATAGACCCTCTATATACTCCTTCCACCTTTCTGCTTTCCCTTCTTTGCTTAGAACTGGGTTTACATCTGAGCTCTTGATATTCATGCAAGCGGTTCTCTTTTCTCCAAAGGTCTCTTTAATTTTCCTGTAGGCAGTATCCATCTTACCCCTGGTGAGATAAGCCTCTACATCCTTACATTTGTCCTCTAGCCATCCCTGCTTAGCCATTTTTCACTTCCTGTCGATCTCATTTTTGAGACGTTTGTATTCCTTTTTGCCTGCTTCACTTACAGCATTTTTGTATTTTCTCATTTTATCAATTTAATTCAGTATCTCTTCTGTTACCCAAAGATTTCTACTAGCCCTCGTCCTTTTACCTACTTGATCGTCTGCTGCCATCACTATTTCATTCCTCAAAGCTACCCGTTCTTCTTCTACTGTATTTCTTTCCCCCATTCCTGTGAATTGTTCCCTTTTGCTCTCCCTGAAACTCTGTACAACCTCTGGTTCTTTTATTTTATCCAGGTCCCATCTCCTTAAATTCCCACCTTTTTGCAGTTTCTTCAGTTTTAATCTACAGTTCATAACCAATAGATTGTGGTCAGAGTCCACATCTGCCCCTAGAAATGTCTTACAATTTAAAATCTCTGTCTTACCATTATATAATCTGTCTGAAACCTTTCAGTATCTCCAGTGTTCTTCCATGTATACAACCTTCTTTTATGATTATTGAACCAAGTGTTAGCTATGATTAAGTTATATTCTGTGCAAAATTCTACCAGGCGGCTTCCTCTTTCGTTTCTTAGTCCCAATCCATATTCACCTATTACGTTTCCTTCTCTTCCTTTTCCTACTGTCGAATTCCAGTCACCCATGACTATTAAATTTTCCTCTCCCTTCACTACCTGTATAATTTCTTTTATCTCACCCACATTTCATGACTCCTGCTAAGTACCGAATATCTCACATATTTACATGAGTAAACACTGATCTGAGCGGGATTCGCGAAACAGTAACGGAGAGATAAAAAAATACGTTTTTCTCTTTTGTACAAAACCTCCTACCATATGCAGTCTAACACAAGAACACAGGTATTGGTTGCTGTTTCTTCGAAACGATCAAGTAAGTAATGTACTGAAGTCCTGGGGTGACGTTACTTACCAACACTGAATTTAGCGATCTGTGTATTCCTGTTGGTACAGACACCCAGCAGCACTAGCACACAGTTTAAAAGAGTTTGGCACAGCTGTGATATTTGTAAGAGGTAGTAAATTTTAATTGCACTACTCTCACTAAACAATCTCACAGCACCTCGAGCGGAGTGCGATTAGCCAGAATTAGAATAACCGATCTACCTCTTTGCCATTGTGTGATTTGCAACAGGGCAGCGGAGAACAAGTAGTTCGCAAGAATAAGAAGAGCATGACATTTAACCAAGAAAATCGTCAAATAGTTTTCACTGCTCTCTCCAATCGTCACAGTAATTTATTTTCCCCCAAGTCAGCTGCCGAGTAAATCATCTTCACAGTTTTTAGTCTTTCAGTACCTCTTAAGAAAAGAAATAGCCACCTTGTTTAGTCAAGAAAGTGATTTCAAACTGTTGTAGCTGACTGGAAATACCAAAAAAATTGTATTGTCCGTGAATCTAAAATACACTCCTGGAAATTGAAATAAGAACACCGTGAATTCATTGTCCCAGGAAGGGGAAACTTTATTGACACATTCCTGGGGTCAGATACATCACATGATCACACTGACAGAACCACAGGCACATAGACACAGGCAACAGAGCATGCACAATGTCGGCACTAGTACAGTGTATATCCACCTTTCGCAGCAATGCAGGCTGCTATTCTCCCATGGAGGCGATCGTAGAGATGGTGGATGTAGTCCTGTGAAACGGCTTGCCATGCCATTTCCACCTGGCGCCTCAGTTGGACCAGCGTTCGTGCTGGACGTGCAGACCGCGTGATACGACGCTTCATCCAGTCCCAAACATGCTCAATGGGGGACAGATCCGGAGATCTTGCTGGCCAGAGTAGTTGACTTACACCTTGTAGAGCACGTTGGGTGGCACGGGATACATGCGGACGTGCATTGTCCTGTTGGAACAGCAAGTTGCCTTGCCGGTCTAGGAATGGTAGAACGATGGGTTCGATGACGGTTTGGATGTACCGTGCACTATTCAGTGTCCCCTCGACGATCACCAGTGGTGTACGGCCAGTGTAGGAGATCGCTCCCCACACCATGATACCGGGTGTTGGCCCTGTGTGCCTCGGTCGTATGCAGTCCTGATTGTGGCGCTCACCTGCACGGCGCCAATCACGCATACGACCATCATTGGCACCAAGGCAGAAGCGACTCTCATCGCTGAAGACGACACGTCTCCATTCGTCCCTCCATTCACGCCTGTCGCGACACCATTGGAGGCGGGCTGCACGATGTTGAGGCGTGAGCGGAAGACGGCCTAACGGTGCGCGGGACCGTAGCCCAGCTTCATGGAGACGGTTGCGAATGGTCCTCGCCGATACCCCAGGAGCAACAGTGTCCCTAATTTGCTGGGAAGTGGCGGTGCGGTCCCCTACGGCACTGCGTAGGATCCTACGGTCTTGGCGTGCATCCGTGCGTCGCTGCGGTACGGTCCCAGGTCGACGGGCACGTGCACCTTCCGCCGACCACTGGCGACAACATCGATGTACTGTGGAGACCTCACGCCCCACGTGTTGAGCAATTCGGCGGTACGTCCACCCGGCCTCCCGCATGCCCACTATACGCCCTCGCTCAAAGTCCGTCAACTGCACATACGGTTCACGTCCACGCTGTCGCGGCATGCTACCAGTGTTAAAGACTGCGATGGAGCTCCGTATGCCACGGCAAACTGGCTGACACTGACGGCGGCGGTGCACAAATGCTGTGCAGCTAGCGCCATTCGACGGCCAACACCGCGGTTCCTGGTGTGTCCGCTGTGCCGTGCGTGTGATCATTGCTTGTACAGCCCTCTCGCAGTGTCCGGAGCAAGTATGGTGGGTCTGACACACCGGTGTCAATGTGTTCTTTTTTCCGTTTCCAGGAGTGTATTTTGGGTGAATAAATGAAAGATCTATATTAACTTTTGGAGACTTGGTACTAAAATATAACTTTTCTATAATGAACATTCTTATATTCCAAAACGCAAATGCCCTCTTCATAGCAATTCATGCAAATATGCTAAAATACTAGTCTTTATATCTAATTAGCGATTGGAAAAAAAGGAATAAGTTGACTAAACTGTTTAAATAATGTTTCATTGCCATTAATTTATTATTTCACAGGAGTAAGATGTCGTTGAGCTAACGACCCAATAACTAAATGCTGCTTTGAAATATCCTGAGCTGGAAGAGATCCTCTTGGAGCCCAAAAAAGTCGAATATGTTCTTCTTTAAAAGACTCTGACAGGGAAGTAGGAAACCAGCTGCCTCTATCCTCATTCTGCTATTCGCATCAAAATTTTTGGCCTGCAAAAATATTCATGCTCTTTTAGCAAAGAACATACCTAAATCTTTCACCCACTCTCTCTTTGTAGTGAAGCCTTCATATTGAGTATCTCTCTCTCTCGCTCTCTCTGCCACTATATATATACATATACATATATATATATATATATGTATATATCCAACATTCTCCTTTTCCTCCAACTGATTTACGGTATATCCCGCTACCACTGTCTTCTCTTTCACTAACACTATCTCCTTCTGTCTTCCTTAACCGTCGCCACTGTCTGCACCGTACCTCAGTAGCTCGAAAATTCTGGGGGTTCCAAATTATTTTGTTCCCCTGTATCCACGTGATTAAAGTTTATGTCCAAAGCACATCCTTCCCTGTACCTACGTGTTGAACATCGCCGGTCTGGGAGGAGTGAGATCCACCAATCCTATTTACGGTCCCGACTCACCAGTGGCTTTCATTTTCACTGTCGCCTCTCACTTCTGCTCCCTCTGCTTCTACCCCCATCCATCTCTCTTCCTTTTTTCCTGCCGCTGTCTCTCATTCACCATCACAATTTTCTCTTTCTTTGACTGTCACTCCCATTGTCTCCAGCCATCCCTCTTTCTCGTTCACTACCTTTCTCTCTCCCAGCTTCTCTATCCTCTCTCTCCCGCTGTCATTGTGTCTCTCCTACTCTGTTTCAGCACAGAAAAGCGTGAATATGTCTTCAGGCCAAAATTTTTGTGAGGAAAACGAATTTAAGAGTGAGACAGCTGGTTTTCCACTTTTCTGTCAGATTCTTTTATAGAGGAACTTATTAGCCGTTTTCGACCGTTTTTTCGCCGACTCCCCTTTTCCCTCCTGCAGCAGACCGTATTGAGTATATGAAACAAACTCAATATATCAGTGAGCTTTTGACAGTTTGTATGTATACTTCCCCACATTTATATGCAGGGTTTAATTATAAAGTTAAACTTTCAAACCACTGTAGAAATAACGCCACTGGTCATAATGACTTGCAACGGAATATTATTGGAGAAGGGAGAAAACGTATGGCAGAAGAAAAATAAATAGTTACAAAATATAGCAATAGGTGCCGCTGTAAGCATCATAATACTGGCCGACTACAAATGAATCCTACAACAATACCTAAGGAGTACGTTTACGTTAAACAAACTGTACTACTCAGTGTGCATGGATGTACAGGTGTGATATCGTTAGTTACGTAATCCCATCCACCACGGCATGATCATATCACACCGGATGGCAAAAATGGGTTTTTAACTGTCCTGAGGCCAAAAACCGCATAAAAAGCATCAATCAAAATCAAATCGGATTGTAAATTTCCGTGTGACTGGCGTAAACCATGTTGAATATGCTGTCCGCCGTTTTCTGCAACAAGCTGAAACCGAGAAACAGCATGTTCCACAACTGATCGAAGTGTTTCCGGGGTCACGTTCATATTGTGTTGCGCAAATCTTTCAGATAGACGACAGCCTCAAGTCTCGCGGATTAAGATCAGGTGATCGGGACAGCCAGGATGCAGGGAAATGGCGGCTGATAATTCTAGCATTTCCGAACCGACGCTTCAGCTGCTGATGAACTCGATTTGCAATGTGCGGAGGTGACCCATCTTGCATAAAAATGATCCTATCCACACATCCAAGCTGTAGGAGTCTTGGAATGACGTGGTTGCGCAAAAGACGCTCAAAGTGCTTACCAGTGACGCTACAGGTAACAGGAACGAAAGCACCTGTCTCTTCGAAACAATATGGCCCTATGATAAATGATGCCGCCAAACCCGCAGCACACAGTGACCCTTTCAGGATGAAGTGGTACTGAGTGATTTGCGTGTGGATTTTCCGTTACCCACATTCGACAATTCTGTGTATTGACATACCCTGTCAGATGGAAGTGGGCTTCGTCTGTCCAAAAACATGTGCGGCGAGTCATTGACCACTTCCATGCGGGCAAGAAATTCTAAAGCAAAGGTCTCTCGTGCTGGCAGGTCAACTGGAAACAACTCGTGCTTATGGGTATTTTCGAATGGATAGCAAAGAAGGATGCTTCTTAGGATTTTACACACCGTGCTCACGGGCATGTCCAATGTTCGGGCAATTGTCCGTGCACTACATGTTTGCACACCACCACTCGTCTCCTCCTGCATTTCTGTGGCCACTGCTTCCACTGACCTCGAATCAGTTTGTTTCCTCCCTCTAACAAGTTGCACACAAGAAGAAACCGTCTTTTCGAATTTCCGAATCATTTTCTCCAGATCCATGGAAGTCATTGGACCAACGCCTTTATTCAAACTCTTCAGTGTGCGGAACATCTGCAGAGCGACGTGTGGACAGTCATCACCCATGTAGTGTAGCTTTACAGGCAGAGTGATATCCTGCATTGAGACAGTCATGGGGAACGTCGCAGACGCGAAAGAAGCCGTATACCCGGCGTGTTTATACCAACTTCAACGGGTTGTGCAAATGACAGGTGTTTTCATTTACGTATTCTGACTCTTACAGCGCCATCTATTGATCGATTTTCACTATATTTTTTGCCTCCCTTCTCCGGTAATATTCCGTTGCAATTTGAGGTCATTCTGACTAGTGGAGTTATTTCTACAGTGTTTTGAAAGTTTAACTTCAATTATAGTCACCCTGTATATAAGGAGGAAGGATATATAAAGAGGAACAATTAGTCTAAAGAAGTTTCATATCAGCGCACACTCCGCTGCAGAGTGAAAATCTCATTCTGGAAATATCCCCCAGGCTGTGGCTAAGCCACGTCTCTGCTATATCCTTTCTTTCAGGAGTGCTAGTTCTGCAAGGTTCGCAGGAGAGCTTCTGTAAAGTTTGGAAGGTAGGAGACGAGATACTGGCAGAAGTAAAGCTGTGAGTACCGGCCGTGAGTCGTGCTTCGGTAGCTCAGATGGTAGAGCACTTGCCCGCGAAAGGCAAAGGTCCCGAGTTCGAGTCTCGGTCGGGCACACAGTTTTAATCTGCCAGGCAGTTTCATATCAGCGCACACTCCGCTGCAGAGTGAAAATCTCATTCTGGAAATATCCCCCAGGCTGTGGCTAAGCCACGTCTCCGCTATATCCTTTCAGGAGTGCTAGTTCTGCAAGGTTCGCAGGAGAGCTTCTATAAAGTTTGGAAGGTAGGGGACGAGGTACTGGCAGAAGTAAAGCTGTGAGTACCGGCCGTGAGTCGTGCTTCGGTAGCTCAGATGGTAGAGCACTTGCCCGCGAAAGGCAAAGGTCCAGAGTTCGAGTCTCGGTCGGGCGCACAGTTTTAATCTGCCAGGAAGTTTCAATTAGTCTAAAGTCTAAAAGCGCTACTTTCGTAGTTAAAACTGACTGCGAGAAAGAAGATGAAACCGCATATACTCACAGCACAGTGTTTTACTTTCTCATTGTCGTATTTAGCGGAAAACTTTTATATTGTTGTTTAAAAATATGTGTGTCTGTATGTTTAATAAGCTTTTGTGTAAAGATCTCAACTAAATCGGTCAAGAGATGTCGAGATGTTTGCTGACAACTTTTCCTTATAACATACTTATTTAAATACGTTAAAAAAGCATATATAACGTATGTCAAGAACATTTGCGAGATTTTTTGCTTTTGAAAGCTTCCCTAGCATACACAATGTCCATAGAATCGAGCAAACATGCGTAGCCTGGAAAAGACGCCTTTCAAAACTCTAAAGCAAATAGAGCAGATTGGAATGACTAAGATCTTGATCGCAGCTCGAAGACTACAGCAATCAAAATGGCAGGAAATTTGATGAACTTGGTTTTATGGCTGACATAAACCCTTGATGGGAATGTCATCGGACATCCAACAAGTAGTGTCCGGGGCGTATTGCAGTAACTGTTATTGTTTATTCTTAAGGAAGACTGAAAGAAAATTGGACGATAGTGTAAAATAACTAAGAATAAAGCCTCCTTTGAAAATTAAATAGGCTATTGCTAGCTAACTGAATTTCTACTCGGTGACATAATTTCACTTCTGGCGTAAGGGGTTCGAACAATAATGGACGCATGTAGATTTTGTCCAATTAAGCTAAAGATTAGAGAGTCAGTAAAACTTTTCATATCGTGTTTATGGTAGTTTTCAGGCCGAAAACTGATTTCATCCAGCTCTCCGCACTACGACTGGACCAGTTTCTTGCATCTGCGTAAACTGTCCGTCCTATATGCAATTCCATTTGCTTACTCTATTCAACCGTTTGATTCTCTCTACAATTTTTACGCCCTCGCCACCTCCAGTATTCACCTGTATTGCAAAACTACCGCCTTCATTAAGATGTAAACACAATACAAATAACTTACAACATCTTCCCTCGAAATTATGCGAAGAAAAAAGATTAACTCACAGTCATTTTTGTTAATGACACTATATAAGTATCGACCGATATTAACATCTGTCAGATGGGAATTAAGTTGTTAATCTGTTGTATAATTTTGTTTTAAATCAAGTAAGTAATCCGCAGTGCAGCAGCACAAAAATCATCGTTATGGATAATTGATTTCTCAACAAACATGAAATACACTGTTGGTACTGCCACTATAGAGCAAACGAATTGATGGAAAAGCCTGATTCTGGGCACTTACAATTCATCAATCATGCAGTTGTATAATTTTTTTTTAAATCAAGTAAGAAATCCGCAGTGCAGCAGCACAAAAATCATCGTTATGGATAATTGATTTCTCAACAAACATCAAATACACCGTTGGTACTACCACTATAGAGCAAACGAATTGATGGAAAAGCCTGATTCTGGGCACTTACAATTCATCAATCATGCAGTTGTATAATTTTGTTTTAAATCAAGTAAGAAATCCGCAGTGCAGCAGCACAAAAATCATCGTTATGGATAATTGATTTCTCAACAAACATCAAATACACCGTTGGTACTGCCACTATGGAGCAAACGAATTGATGGAAAAGCCTGATTCTGGGCACTTACAATTCATCAATCATGCAGTTGTATAATTTTGTTTTAAATCAAGTAAGAAATCCACAGTGCAGCAGCACTGTTGTATAATTTTGTTTTAAATCAATTAAGTAATCCGCAGTGCAGCAGCACAAAAATCATCGTTATGGATAATTGATTTCTCAACAAACATGAAATACACCGTTGGTACTGCCACTATAGAGCAAACGATTTGATGGAAAAGTCTAATTCTGGGCACTTACAGTTCATCAATCATGCAGTTGTAATGCTGCAACATTTACAGCAACTGTTGCAGTAACTATTATTGTTTATTCTTAAGGAAGACTGAAAGAAAATTGGACATTAGTGTAAAATAACTAAGAATAATGCCTCCTTTGAAAATTAAATAGGCTATTGCTAGCTAACTGAATTTCTACTCGGTGACATGATTTCACTTCTGGCGTAAGGGGTTCGAACAATAATGGACGCATGTAGATTTTGTCCAATTAAGCTAAAGATTAGAGAGTCAGTAAAACTTTTCATATCGTGTTTATGGTAGTTTTCAGGCCGAAAACTGTTTTCATCCAGCTCTCCGCACTACGACTGGACCAGTTTCTTGCATCTGCGTAAACTTTCCGTCCTATATGCAATTCCATTTGCTTACTCTATTCAACCGTTTGTTTCTCTCTACAATTTTTACGCCCTCGCCACCTCTGTTGTATAATTTTGTTTTAAATCAAGTAAGTAATCCGCAGTGCAGCAGCACAAAAATCATCGTTATGGATAATTGATTTCTCAACAAACATGAAATACACCGTTGGTACTGCCACTATAGAGCAAACGATTTGATGGAAAAGTCTAATTCTGGGCACTTACAGTTCATCAATCATGCAGTTGTAATGCTGCAACATTTACAGCAACTGTTGCAGTAACTGTTATTGTTTATTCTTAAGGAAGACTGAAAGAAAATTGGACATTAGTGTAAAATAACTAAGAATAAAGCCTCCTTTGAAAATTAAATAGGCTATTGCTAGCTAACTGAATTTCTACTCGGTGACATAATTTCACTTCTGGCGTAAGGGGTTCGAACAATAATGGACGCATGTAGATTTTGTCCAATTAAGCTAAAGATTAGAGAGTCAGTAAAACTTTTCATATCGTGTTTATGGTAGTTTTCAGGCCGAAAACTGATTTCATCCAGCTCTCCGCACTACGACTGGACCAGTTTCTTGCATCTGCGTAAACTTTCCGTCCTATATGCAATTCCATTTGCTTACTCTATTCAACCGTTTGATTCTCTCTACAATTTTTACGCCCTCGCCACCTCCAGTATTCACCTGTATTGCAAAACTACCGCCTTCATTAAGATGTAAACACAATACAAATAACTTACAACATCTTCCCTCGAAATTATGCGAAGGAAAAAGATTAACTCACAGTCATTTTTGTTAATGACACTATATAAGTATCGACCGATATTAACATCTGTCAGATGGGAATTAAGTTGTTAATCTGTTGTATAATTTTGTTTTAAATCAAGTAAGTAATCCGCAGTGCAGCAGCACAAAAATCATCGTTATGGATAATTGATTTCTCAACAAACATGAAATACACTGTTGGTACTGCCACTATAGAGCAAACGAATTGATGGAAAAGCCTGATTCTGGGCACTTACAATTCATCAATCATGCAGTTGTATAATTTTTTTTTAAATCAAGTAAGAAATCCGCAGTGCAGCAGCACAAAAATCATCGTTATGGATAATTGATTTCTCAACAAACATCAAATACACCGTTGGTACTACCACTATAGAGCAAACGAATTGATGGAAAAGCCTGATTCTGGGCACTTACAATTCATCAATCATGCAGTTGTATAATTTTGTTTTAAATCAAGTAAGAAATCCGCAGTGCAGCAGCACAAAAATCATCGTTATGGATAATTGATTTCTCAACAAACATCAAATACACCGTTGGTACTGCCACTATGGAGCAAACGAATTGATGGAAAAGCCTGATTCTGGGCACTTACAATTCATCAATCATGCAGTTGTATAATTTTGTTTTAAATCAAGTAAGAAATCCACAGTGCAGCAGCACTGTTGTATAATTTTGTTTTAAATCAATTAAGTAATCCGCAGTGCAGCAGCACAAAAATCATCGTTATGGATAATTGATTTCTCAACAAACATGAAATACACCGTTGGTACTGCCACTATAGAGCAAACGATTTGATGGAAAAGTCTAATTCTGGGCACTTACAGTTCATCAATCATGCAGTTGTAATGCTGCAACATTGACAGCAACTGTTGCAGTAACTGTTATTGTTTATTCTTAAGGAAGACTGAAAGAAAATTGGACATTAGTGTAAAATAACTAAGAATAATGCCTCCTTTGAAAATTAAATAGGCTATTGCTAGCTAACTGAATTTCTACTCGGTGACATGATTTCACTTCTGGCGTAAGGGGTTCGAACAATAATGGACGCATGTAGATTTTGTCCAATTAAGCTAAAGATTAGAGAGTCAGTAAAACTTTTCATATCGTGTTTATGGTAGTTTTCAGGCCGAAAACTGTTTTCATCCAGCTCTCCGCACTACGACTGGACCAGTTTCTTGCATCTGCGTAAACTTTCCGTCCTATATGCAATTCCATTTGCTTACTCTATTCAACCGTTTGTTTCTCTCTACAATTTTTACGCCCTCGCCACCTCTGTTGTATAATTTTGTTTTAAATCAAGTAAGTAATCCGCAGTGCAGCAGCACAAAAATCATCGTTATGGATAATTGATTTCTCAACAAACATGAAATACACCGTTGGTACTGCCACTATAGAGCAAACGATTTGATGGAAAAGTCTAATTCTGGGCACTTACAGTTCATCAATCATGCAGTTGTAATGCTGCAACATTTACAGCAACTGTTGCAGTAACTGTTATTGTTTATTCTTAAGGAAGACTGAAAGAAAATTGGACATTAGTGTAAAATAACTAAGAATAAAGCCTCCTTTGAAAATTAAATAGGCTATTGCTAGCTAACTGAATTTCTACTCGGTGACATAATTTCACTTCTGGCGTAAGGGGTTCGAACAATAATGGACGCATGTAGATTTTGTCCAATTAAGCTAAAGATTAGAGAGTCAGTAAAACTTTTCATATCGTGTTTATGGTAGTTTTCAGGCCGAAAACTGATTTCATCCAGCTCTCCGCACTACGACTGGACCAGTTTCTTGCATCTGCGTAAACTTTCCGTCCTATATGCAATTCCATTTGCTTACTCTATTCAACCGTTTGATTCTCTCTACAATTTTTACGCCCTCGCCACCTCCAGTATTCACCTGTATTGCAAAACTACCGCCTTCATTAAGATGTAAACACAATACAAATAACTTACAACATCTTCCCTCGAAATTATGCGAAGGAAAAAGATTAACTCACAGTCATTTTTGTTAATGACACTATATAAGTATCGACCGATATTAACATCTGTCAGATGGGAATTAAGTTGTTAATCTGTTGTATAATTTTGTTTTAAATCAAGTAAGTAATCCGCAGTGCAGCAGCACAAAAATCATCGTTATGGATAATTGATTTCTCAACAAACATGAAATACACCGTTGGAACTGCCACTATAGAGCAAACGAATTGATGGAAAAGCGTGATTCTGGGCACTTACAATTCATCAATCATGCAGTTGTAATTCTGCAACATTTACAGCAAAAAGTTTTTTTTCTCTTTATTGTAATTTTTATCACCTTACACAAGGCGGGCTGTCAGCAGCTGAGTACGCCGCTCTTCAGCCTTGAGATTTACAATAAGTAAGAAATACAGGGAACACAGAGAATTCAATCAAAAATGGTGGGCAAAACAATGTAGACACCAAAAAACACGGAGCCGTTCACACCTGACGAGAAAACAGCACTGACACTAGTGGACACGGCGCACAAAACAGGGATGATGGCGACGGTACACGTGAACAGTGGCGGCGTTTCGGCGAACAAACACTAAACACAAACGAAGGCACACACACGAGACACTAATGGCGATGAACTCCGGCGTGCGAATGTTCACTGAATGTGTGCGAGTCCGGGGACCTGCCAAAAGAGAAGGAGGAGGAAGGGGTGTGGGAGAGGGAGAGGGGAGAGCAGAGATGCCATGGGCAGGGGAGAGTGGGGGAGGGAGGAAGGGGGAGGGGAAGCCCGGGGGAAGAGGGGTGGAGGATGGGGGACGGGGGAAAAAGGAAAGAGAAGGGAGGGAGGGTGCCTAAAGGAAAGGAAACAGGGAGTGGGGGGGAGGATCAAAGTTGATAGGAGGGGTAAATGGAAGGGAGGAGGACATCATCAGGGAGGGAGGAGCTGGCGGAAGCCACCTCGTGAGAGGGTAAGGAGGGTGGAGAGATGGAGACCGGGTGGGACGTGGGAATACAGGCGCGGCAGCGGGTGGGGGTGGGAGAGGAGTGGGGAGACGAGCTGGTGAGGAGAGTCGAGTTTGCGGGAGGTGTACAGGATCTGTATCCTTTCAAGGAAGAGGAGAAGTTGGGGGAAGGGGATGAGATCGTAGAGGATCCGCGTGGGGGAGGGGAGACGGATGCGATAGGCGAGGCGGAGAGCATGGCGTTCAAGGATTTGGAGGGATTTGTAAAAGGTAGGGTGGGCGGAGATCCAAGCCGGATGGGCATAACAAAGGATAGGGCGGATGAGCGATTTATACGCAGCAAAAAGATCGTACTTGTCTTTTTTATGAGCATCGCTTCATCAGTCCTGCTTACGAGCGTTGGTGCAGACGCTTGGTAACGAGATCTCACAAGAATGAGTTTTATTCAATTCCGCATAAGTCTTGCTCTCACATGTGAGTCATAGATTGTGGCATTCCTTTAGCTATGAGATGGAGGATTTACATATCTTTTAAATCAGGTCATGAACCTGCTGGTACGGAATTCTTTCTCTGTTGTTCAGAGCGCTCAGCTCGCAGTTGTGCCAGTCTTCGATGAATTTCCGTTCCTTGCACTCGTTCCACTGTAAGAAAAAGCGCAACATCCCTTTGCTCGTATTTTTATGCCTTCACTTTTTTGTTTAGTTTTGTGCACTGGACAGTCCACTGGTGCGCGTGCACGTGGCTACGTTCCCAGGTCCATCTGGCGGCGACTTCGGGCACACTCGCCACAGCGCTCTTCTACGGACGACACCATCTTCGGAAGGGCGATCCTTACAGCGGCTTTCATTTCACAGCGCCCGTTTCGTTTCTTTTTGAATGACCCTAACAGAAAACACACACACAATTGGCATTGTATGTTCGTCGTTAGCCATCACCATTTGTCACTAAGAAATACTTTTTGGTCCATAGAGGTCCAAGACTTTCAGACAAGAACAGCCGAGCCAAGAAATTACTACGCTTCGAGTAGTGTTACGAAGGAATAATATTGAAATCGAGGCGCTACGAGATAAATCCACTGGCGTCGTTGTCATGTTTATGCTAAAGTAGCTGATAGTATTTTCTTTACTTGCAACTGTGGTACTCAAACTTTTTTTCTCTGAGCCCATCTTCACCGAGAAAAATGGAATCAGCCCCCCTCCACCACAACCCAGGCCACTACATTCATAAAAGTAGCCATTTCTTATACTCGGTTTCACCAAATTCTATGTAGAAGTGTTTTACGCAACAGAAACCAAAACGATGTCAATTATTATAACGAAAATAAGGAACAAATTGTTCATTTTTATCACATTTCAATTTATTGAAAAAACTGTAAAATGACTATGCTCACAATTCAGCAAACAACGATTACAAGAGCATTAAAAGTTTAAATTACCAGTACAAACGTCAGTGTGACAGTTGTGTTTGCTATTAAAAAGAAAGTTTCTCAAGACACTGTGTAACAGCAGAAACAACCACTCAGAGTTCTTAGCTTACATTCAACTTTGAACGGCAGTTCGACTTCATAGCTGCCAAATGTGAATAGCCAGTCTCACAGAAACTGTTGAAAAAGAAATCAGGATCTTCATTACATTTTGGTTCAGCGTTGGGAATTTCTTTCCAATATTTATCCAATATTCGTACAAAGACACGTCATTAAATTTACTTTTTCTAGCTCTTGAATCCTTATACACGAAGGTTTTGGAGCATTTTTGAATGGATTTTTTTGTTTCAAATCAAATTGATCGAAATTGTTGCTGAAATACTTTTGGAAGTGAATTTTTGGTGTTCCAAGATGCTGATGAGGGTTGGCTCTCCAGTGAAAACAGAAGATTATAAGTGTCCTCCAACAGTGGCACTAGAGCACGGAACATATTTAGCGTGACACATTACATTCGGTTTTGTCACAGCTCTAATTTTCTTACGAACGCCTTCACTTTTTCATTCCATGATAGTACAGTTGCCTGATTACTTGAAGTGTTAAGAATATTTACTTTCTCAATAATTTCTGTGTGATAAAGTTTTCAATAAAAAGTAACATTCGCTGAAACAGTCTGCCAGAGAGTGAAACAGAATACCTCAGTCCTCAGTTCAAACATTCGTTTTAGTACTTTATCCCTTGAAAGCCATCGAGCATTATTAAAAAAGTGCAGTTGAATGTGTTCAGCACCCATCTCCTCAAACAGCACTTTAAAAAGCTTTGTATTTTTAGATTTTGCCTTGGTTATTTTAACTATTTCTATAACCGCTTGCAGCAGCTCATGAAAGGGTAGCCTAAATTCTTTACCGGCCAGAGCCCACCCTCTCTCCTGCGCCCCTCGCCCTCCCATGCATGATTCAGTGTGTCCATACTGCATCAGGAACTAAGGCTTTAACTTTTGCTAGCATTCCAACATGAATTGTATGCAATGAGCGAGTTCTATATGTGCATACTCCAATGCCTCTATTAAATGATGCCGGCCGCGGTGGTCTAGTGGTTCTAGGCGCGCAGTCTGGAACCGCGGGACTGCTACGGTCGCAGGTTCGAATCCTGCCTCGGGCATGGATGTGTGTGATGTCCTTAGGTTAGTTAGGTTTAAGTAGTTCTAAGTTCTAGGGGACTGATCACCATAGAAGTTAAGTCCCATAGTGCTCAGAACCATTTGAACCATTTTATTTTTATTAAATGATACCCATTTTGATTTTTAGAAAAGTACTGATTATAACAAAAAGGCTAGGAGCTGTAGCTGTTTTCAGTATCGGTTCACAGAAAAGCCATTTATCTCCTATGTTCAGCTCATCAACGAAACGAACATAAACAATTAAGTGAGCACCGCTTCATCCACTTGAAGTGAAAAATACTTGTTACGCATTTTATCGATTAATTGGTTGAGTAAACAGTCAGAAATATCTAAAATTCTTCTGTGCACTGTGTCATTAGAGATAGGAACACCTTTAAACTGTTTCCCAAATGAGTCACCAGACAACCAGAGTTGTCTAGCAAAACCAGAGTTTCTGTAACCGTGTGTTGTTCTCTGTGCGTAGAAATCCTGTACGAAAGGCTAAAAGGACCATCGACGTCACATTCGTCTTTTTATCAATGTTCTTGTGGGTAGACAATAAAACATTTAGTTTCCTGACAAAAAATTGTTTCGGTTTTCCAGTCAATTCAGGATAATTTGATTAATTATGTCTCTTTAACGTCTTAGGCTTCATCCTATCAGCATCTAAATTAGTTAAACAAATAGCAAGTCGTCGGTGGTCTTCAGCACTGATTGTAGCTTTCGTAAAGCCTAGCAATTATTAGTTATGTAATTTCATTTGGAAGGGAGAGGTAGGCAAGGAAAGGGAAGGAACTAGTAATGTCAACTGCATCCGAACTTTATGCGAAACTAGCGGCGACGAGTAAAAATATGTGTCCAGCCCAGGAGCTTCCGCTTACTAGACACTTGCGGGAGCCACTACATCCTCCGGACAGACTGTACATCGCAAATGCGCCGACGGTATCAGAACGTCCCCCCCCCCCTCACCCCCACCGACCGACATTCCCACCTAGCGCAACCCATCTATGTCCTCCATGCTCACTACTACTTTGAGATGCCTGCAGCAGGTCGAACGTAATTGCGCATCTGCAATGGTGATGGTGGACTCATTGCCCATCGAGGGCGAATCAGTTATATGAATTGATGGTGTCTGCTCTTCCAGACGTGTCTGAAAGAATAGAGAGCATGCATTCGTATAGTTGATAATGGAGGACGTAGACTGGGCTGCAGATAAGTGGAATTTGGTGGGGACGTGGGTTGGCCGGGACAGTCCGCGCAGTTGCGACAAACGCTGTGCCTGGGTGGTGCAGTGCTTAACACAACTGCCTAGTAACTGGGAGATCCTGGGTTCGAATCCCAGTCTGGTACACATTTTCGCTCATCGCTGCAGGCATAAAGGCCTGATGCAGCTGAGATCAATAGCTCCTTTCCTATCCTTCCTCTTCCCTCCACCTTCAATTTACAAAATATGTATCACAGCTACGGTTCCGCGAAATGTTTGTTCTTTCAAAGATGTCCAAAAAAAGAAAAAATAACGGGAACCATGCATTCATATAATGATACCCTATCGGGTAGACAGGTCGCATGATGCAAGCTGACGCCACTTCTGGGACTTGCGTGCTGATGAGGGTGAAATGATGATGAAAACAACACAACGTCCAGTCCCCGACCGGAGAAAAACTCCGACCCAGCTGGGAATCGAACCCGGCCCCTTACATGCCATTCTGAAGTGCGGATCATTCGACCTATGGAGGCAGACCTTCACTTAATAACTAGTTCTCATCATCCCTTCTCGTTGTCGCCTTTGGAATATCTCTCTCCCCTCCGCCAGTTGATGGACCACTGGTGTCTTCATGTCTATCATTAACCAGAAACCGCTTCATACTGCAATAAACTCATGCTCGAGAAATCTGAAAAACTGTAAGGAGGCGTCGAAATACACGAGCCAAAGCATGCGCTCTGCGCGACAGTTATGGAAAAACAGCGCAGTCCACAACGGGTGACGACCCACGTCGCCGATCTCACTCCGTCATTTCAAACAATGCTAAAAATACGACCGTCGACCAAGTCTGGTGTGAAACCGGCTTGGATGAAATTAAGTCCAGATCAACGGTATCTTCTTTGTTCGAAGGAAGCGATAAACGTAATTGTTTATTAAAAAAAAATTTGCAAGCAATTCGCCCCACCCCACTCTCCGAGGGCTGTGGTCCACCAAGGAGGTGGCCCACCTAGGACTTAGCCAAAGGTTGGGTCTGAGGTATCCTGAGCCCCCCATCACCTAAATGAGATAAGACACGACTTGGTTGCCATGTAGAGAAATTTAGACGTGTTTTGATTTTCAATTACACAATGAAAAAGATATATGTGCTAGATGTACTTAAACAATATGTGCTAGATGTACTTAAACAATCGATAGCAGTATTGGCTATCGCCCATTCCTACTTTAGCCAAGGCCGACTATTACACATTGTTGGCCTTATATCAGTTCAGTGTTCCTGTTCATCAATGCAGTTCTTACTTGCAGCTGGATTTAATGAAAGTGCTGCTGTTTATTGCTGTAGTGCTGTAGGCTGTAGCGATAGTTTCTAATTATGGAGATGTTTGTAGCAAGAAAGAAGAGGAAAGCCGATTGTGATTCGTCCACTAGTGTATGAAATGACATATGCTCACAATGTCAAACTGAGACAAAAGTTAGGAACGTTTTCTCATGGGTTTTTTGTTATTATAATTTTGAATTTTTCACAGATTGCCAAAATATGTTTGGCTTTTCTACTGATTTAATCATTTTGGAAAAAGGAAATTCATTTTTTGAGAGTTTTATTGACTCTAAATGTTAAAAATGTTGTAAATTTTAACAATTTCCTAAAATACAAATCTCTTAATACAACATAAGTTCACAAATATTTTGATTCAGATGTGTTGGATGACCTTAAAAAATATGTCATAAAAATTTCATCTTTGTCCTATAAATAGACACTTAAAAAGTGTACCTTAAACACAAAAAAATAAAGTTCTGGGAAAAGAGCTTCAAAGTTTTTACTTTACTGCTTGACCGCTCCATAGAGTATCATCAGATATGTCCAATAGATTCCTCTTACTGGCTCTCCTATGCTGTCTAGCCATCTTTGAATGGATTTTCACTGCGTTATCTGAAGTGCTGACAGTTCCTTTTCTAAACAAAACACAGCTGCTGCAGCTAATAATCCTATTTAGAGCCCCATTTCTGCAAAACTTTGAAGTTTGTTATATTGCCCTGGTTAAATGATGAAGCAGCATCACATACGCAAAAGTGAATAGTGATTATATCCACAAACATAGTTTTATGTATTCTGTTCCATATCACATGGATCACAAACTCAATTGGATTTTGGATCCTGCTGTAAAGACATTTCATTAGTAAATTAATGTCTCCAAGGTCTCAGGACATTGGTTTATTTTTAATCCGTTACAGCAGGTGATAAATGATGAAGGTTATTATATTGTTTAGTTACATTGCTTCTTCTGCACTTGTACCGACTAGCTTCTCCTTTTGGGACGCAGCCCATGTTCTGGGTTCTCACTGTTTGAAGCTGTGTGAAAAACAGACCCCAGACTGCTCTTCTCATTAATTCTGCTAAGTCTGCATCTGCTGTTTTCTAATAGCTAGACCGAAGAACTTCTGAATATGGCCTACAGTAACGTCTGTTAGTCTGCTTTTCCTATCTAAAATTTTCCTTCCCTCAATTTCTTACCTGTCGTGCTATCCTCGAGCTGTCTAAGTCTTTATCCCATCCTTTTCTGAACGTGGCCAACACACTTAAGTTTGCAAATGTTCACATTATTCCCTCAGGCCCTTGGTTCCTCAATTTCTTTGAATGCCTTTGAATCACCACTTCCAAGATAATTTATGTATCCAACGTTCTACCATTTTACTGAGCATTGATAAACACTTATTACACTAGCAGCTTCTATACTACCACATGAACCATAATAATTTGGTGTGCCCTCTTCTTCATGTTTATTTTTTAATTTTCTTCCTGCATTTGTAATGCTTGGAAAGTATTGCCAAATCAACTGTTTTGCCAGTGTCCACATCCTTTGTAGTTATTGCACCATTCAGAGATGTGTGGCGTCTCTTTTGTCAGCTCCCATCAAAAGCTATGGACCAGTTCCCGTTATTATCATTTCTAAAGAGCTTCCTCAATAATATGTCTCATATTTTCCTGTGCTGTTATCTTCAACAACAGAGCCTACAGCAGTGATGTGTTTGTTAAATTTTGAACGTGGAGCAGAGAAGTTGATCAAACCACATAACGTGGCATCCGCAGCCCTGCCGATACGTACAGACCGTAATCCACAAACCAATCTAATGTTTATACAATATGGTTCACCTGATCTAGAGTAAGTTGTGAGGAATTGAAAGATATAGTACCGCGTCTGCAATAATTGAACATCAACTCTAATTCACGATCAAGTGTTACAGGTATGTTTGTTTTCAGTGAAACACAATATTTTCCATATTGTTTGAAGCACACACGCTTTCCAAAACGTTTAATAATAATGACATATTAATTATCTCATATTTTATAATCCCAGCAACCAGTTTCTTCTATTGTTCTACAATTCCAGCTAGTATTCTTCTCGAAGCACTTTGAAGTGTAGTGGCAACAGCTTCACTCAATGTGTTACTACCAATGTAAAGGTTACACGTCAAATACTCTTGCAGACGATGAATGAGACGAATTCTGAATACACCTTACTTTCTTATGACAATGCACACGCTTTTTAAATACCTTCAGACTAGGTCTCGGCATGTTAAAGGAAAGAAAATCCAATGACTCCACCAAATATATTTCACAACAAGCACACGGATTTATTCACAAAGGAAACGACAAAAATGGCGCAAAATCGATTGTCAACTGTCTTGCAATGTAGCCAAAGATAAAGTTGTGTCTCTGACATGACCAGCTATAGCAGGCATGTTTCGTGCCTCATAAAAAGGGTGCAGTACATCGTGTGCTGCAATATTTGAAAAACGATTTAGATAATTCTATGCACATCATTTCGATATTTTACACGTATCTATAATCCAGACTAAATGTTTCAAAAATACATTTTCCTATAAATGGCTTTCCTCATCGAGAAACTGAGCCACATACCCTTACAAACAGATATGTACAACTGTAAGAGCCTAATTATCTGTGTATAGCAGTTTAAAATTAGCACTGGAGTCATTATTTGGAGACTGGTAGCACTTTGTGGTTGTTACATTTCAGTATGTCACACGGCAACAGAGCGGCAGCCCTCATTATAAATGATATTAGGTAAGTAAGTAATGCCACACTTTTTGGCTGAAAATCGGCTGCAGAATATACCCGCTTGAACGCCTGTAGTTTCACGGTATTTCACTAGGTGGTGGTGCTGCACGCAGCCTAGAAAATGGCACATGTAATGGAGGTGCGTTGAGTTTCTTATGACGAAAAACCAGGGCATAGCATATATTCATAGGCGTTTGCAGAATGTCTACGGAGACCTGGCAGTGACCAAAAGCAAGATGAGTCGTTGGGCGAGACGTGTGCCAACAAGGTCGCGTGAATGTGTCTGGTCTCTGGCAGCTGTGACTTCTGTAACGTTGGAATGTGCAGACACTCTCACTCGAGGTCATCGATGGATCACAATAAAACACGTCGCTGCTCAAGTGGACGTCTCTGCTGGTAGTGCTGCCACAGTCTTCCACCATCTGGGGAACTCAAAGGTGTGTGCGCCGGCTGGGTCCCCCGCCGCCTAACAGAAGACCATAAGGAGCAACACTGGACCGACCACCTGTGCGGAACTGCTTGCGTGTTATAAGGCTGATCGTGACAATTTTTTGTCGAGCACCATCGCAGTCGATGAAACATGGGTTCATCATTTGCAATCGGAAACAAAACGCAATCCATGGAGCGGCGCTACGCCATCCTTCCTCTGAGGAAAAAGTTGAAAGCCGCATTCTCATCCGGTAAAGTCACGGCGACGGCCTGCTTACAATCCGATGGGGTCACTGAAGATGTTAATTCATGCTACAACGATAAACTCTTAATCGTAACGTGCTAGCGAGCGGAGATCTTGTTGTGAAATAGGGTTTTGTAGCCAGATGAGTGAGGAATAATATGTTGTACTGGAATCCTGAATAAAACCAACCTCCTTTTAGGAAAGAAAGTATTGCATTACTTACTGAACACACCTCGTAAAATCAGTGCATCAAAATTCACCAGGATTAGTATGTGTCACAAAAAAGTTGTGGTGATCACAAAAATGTTGCCCAAACTGTGATGGTTGCATTTCTGAAAGAAAATCACTCAAAATTCTATTATTAGTAGGCCAGGTGGTAAAATATCGCTCAGTCTGGTCACTGGGAAGGTATTAATGAAAACTACATGCGATGTTTAATGATTGGTAGGAGTCTGTAGAGAGCGGATGGAGGGTGTGATGACAACATTCCATAGATCGTTCGTTTCTAAGAGCTTTATTTCCACAGAATGCTTGAATTTATCTGAGGCGACTGCACGCTACACCACGCCCCGTTCCCCTACTCCCTCCTCGCACCTCGCTTTTCATTCAAAATCTATTTACGCTGTTGTAATGCTACAATAACTGAAGCCAGGAATTCAATGCACAGTTAAATCTTAAAATACACTCCTGGAAATGGAAAAAAGAATACATTGACACCGGTGTGTCAGACCCACCATACTTGCTCCGGACACTGCGAGAGGGCTGTACAAGCAATGATCACACGCACGGCACAGCGGACACACCAGGAACCGCGGTGTTGGCCGTCGAATGACGCTAGCTGCGCAGCATTTGTGCAACGCCGCCGTCAGTGTCAGCCAGTTTGCCGTGGCATACGGAGCTCCATCGCAGTCTTTAACACTGGTAGCATGCCGCGACAGCGTGGACGTGAACCGTATGTGCAGTTGACGGACTTTGAGCGAGGGCGAATAGTGGGCATGCGGGAGGCCGGGTGGACGTACCGCCGAATTGCTCAACACGTGGGGCGTGAGGTCTCCACAGTACATCGATGTTGTCGCCAGTGGTCGGCGGAAGGTGCACGTGCCCGTCGACCTGGGACCGGACCGCAGCGACGCACGGATGCACGCCAAGACCGTAGGATCCTACGCAGTGCCGTAGGGGACCGCACCGCCACTTCCCAGCAAATTAGGGACACTGTTGCTCCTGGGGTATCGCCGAGGACCATTCGCAACCGTCTCCATGAAGCTGGGCTACGGTCCCGCACACCGTTAGGCCGTCTTCCGCTCACGCCCCAACATCGTGCAGCCCGCCTCCAGTGGTGTCGCGACAGGCGTGAATGGAGGGACGAATGGAGACGTGTCGTCTTCAGCGATGAGAGTCGCTTCTGCCTTGGTGCCAATGATGGTCGTATGCGTGTTTGGCGCCGTGCAGGTGAGCGCCACAATCAGGACTGCATACGACCGAGGCACACAGGGCCAACACCCGGCATCATGGTGTGGGGAGCGATCTCCTACACTGGCCGTACACCACTGGTGATCGTTGAGGGGACACTGAATAGTGCACGGTACATCCAAACCGTCATCGAACCCATCGTTCTACCATTCCTAGACCGGCAAGGGAACTTGCTGTTCCAACAGGACAATGCACGTCCGCATGTATCCCGTGCCACCCAACGTGCTCTAGAAGGTGTAAGTCAACTACCCTGGCCAGCAAGATCTCCGGATCTGTCCCCCATTGAGCAGGTTTGGGACTGGATGAAGCGTCGTCTCACGCGGTCTGCACGTCCAGCACGAACGCTGGTCCAACTGAGGCGCCAGGTGGAAATGGCATGGCAAGCCGTTCCACAGGACTACATCCAGCATCTCTACGATCGTCTCCATGGGAGAATAGCAGCCTGCATTGCTGCGAAAGGTGGATATACACTGTACTAGTGCCGACATTGTGCATGCTCTGTTGCCTGTGTCTATGTGCCTGTGGTTCTGTCAGTGTGATCATGTGATGTATCTGACCCCAGGAATGTGTCAATAAAGTTTCCCCTTCCTGGGACAATGAATTCACGGTGTTCTTATTTCAATTTCCAAGAGTGTATTTCGCGCACTACCAAATAACCAAACATGCGCAATTAAAGGAAAAACATACAGCATCAGAATCCCATCGTTTGTTTTCATCCATTATAATTTATTTTAAAGCAATCTAAAACAACCAGTTTCTCCAAATTCTGCTCTGATCTGCGTAACTATGTGCGCTGATGCTGGGAGCTAGCGATCCCTCGATTCACGAGGTGAAGTGGTTGGAATTAATCCGCTGTCAATCTTGAAAATGGTTTTCTCTCGTTCCCATTTTTCAGTTCAAGTAAAAGCCAGTGTAGGGCCCTTACTATAGGCCACAGCCAATTCCTTCCTGACAGGTCACAATTCCATAAAGATGCAGCCTCCATGTTTAAATGAAAAGGGTTACATCGCAGGCGAGACTCCCGGCACAAAAACCCAAACAATAAGGAAATAATAATCCAAATTGTCGTCTTTCAGGTTCAACAATTTAACTACTAGGACGTTTTAATGCATAAAATGATATTTCTACATTGCAAAAACTAACAGATGAATAGTTGAACTGAGGAAATCCCATATGCTTTATATTTTCGCCAGAAAGAATTGTTCTAGCTTCTCTTTCGAACAGAAAAGTATCAGATCTGTTTCTTCCCACAGGCCTGTCTGTACTAATCACGGTGTCACAAATATTTTCGCGCTCATTCTTTCCCGATCACTTGCTGAGTTCAAATCTAAGAGTATAAAATGACTCTGGAGCATAGGAGATTGGAGCATGAGTACTACTTAATGGTTTGCCAAGATACAGCACTCCTAAGCAACGAGATTATATTTCTACTTGGTGAAAACTCAGAAACCATTGTCAAATGGTAAGGTTTATCGATCTTTGTGGAAATTACATATCTTGTGGAGCAAAACTCACAAAATTATTTACCATTCACAATAGCATAATACTATGCAGTAAAGACAGAAAAAGAAAATTAGCATGCAGGATTAAAATAAAAAATATATAATATTAAGTATAAAAAATTAAAATATGTATTGTACATGACTCTACCTCCTGTATGGTCCAAGTATGCAAATACGCATTGAAAAACTATGGCTTACTTTTGAGCCATGAAATGAATAACACCACGCTGTAAAAGTGTAACCAAAACATACAAAACATGCATCTATAAAAAGTCCTCCCTTTAATAACAACTACAGCCGAAGTGAGTTTGATTTGCAAATTACACTTTTAATACGTTAATTCTTAAACTTATTTCCAAGCATCTATCAATTACGAATTTGAAGAACTGTCTTTGGAATTCAAATCAATAAACAAGAAAATCAACAATTGACTCGATGAAGGAAAACTCAAGACAAAAACTGATTTCACGATTCAAGGAATGAAGTAACGTCCAACTTCCTCCCTTGCCACCGACATTTCCAGTTGCCAGCACTAGTCAAGGCAGTTGTGAAATGTCATTTAAAAACGAACAAACTGCCCATTTTAGAAAATCTGGTCGATTACAGTTGTCATGGTAATGGAGAGATACTATGGACACACTTGAATACTATCACCATAATACACAAGTGGTGATATATTCGTTACATGGTGATAGATTAGTCGTCTACCGGACGTAAACTACGAAAAATCTAGTCTATTGTTGTTTTTCAGAGCAACCTGAAGTCTCAGTTTTCGCCATGGCGCAATGCACAAACCTCATATATGCTTTGAGAACTTAAACACGATGTGTTGTCGGTATTAGACGAATAGACCCTAAGGAAGTGGTTTAGAAGTTACACTTTATGTTTGCCTTCATTTTTTTCAAGAATTCGGTGTTGGTAAAGTAACATTCGATTCATTATTTTTTGTTGTATCCTCTGGCCGGTCAGGATTAGGCCATGAAGTATGCTGCATGACATCTAGTGCACAGTACGAGATGAAACTCAGCAGAAACTGGAAGAAAAATATCTTGGTCAGTTAAGGAATTTACGAAACATTGTTCCTTGAAGACAAAATATGTTAAATAAGACTATAATAGAAACAGACTTTTTTAAGTATTACAAACACGTCAGTTCTGGACGGTGATCTGTGAAATGTGTTACAAGCTTGCATACAAGTTTTTCTGCAAATATGATTCAAAAATTGGTATAGATTTTTACTGGCTGTTGATATACTTTCCGGGATGTGAGGTCGTGGTCCAAGAACTTTTCTGCTCCTTACGTTTCGTCCAGGACTGCGCTCGACTTCCTCAGAGGCGCTGCTCCGCTGAGTCTTGCCGACTGACTGGTCGGGTGTCTGAGAGCGATTTATATATTGTAAGAAAGGGGGCGTGGTTCAGGCGACACGTGATGAGCAGTGATAATCCATAGCAAAGATAAGGTTGACTATCGATTACCACCTTGTCAAAGATAAAATTTGTTAGCAATTTTGTAGAGCCACTGTCCATATATCGCTAAGTTTCATAGCCTCCGCTTTCCTATTAAAATTATCGTTATGTTTATAAATTTCGATAGCTTCTCTATAAAGCCGTGGATAGTAATTTAACGTTGTAGATAAAACTTCGGTATCCGAAAACTTCACTTGGTGGTCGCCTGGTTGAAGAGCATGTTCCGCTACAGCTGACTTTTCTATTTTTCCAAGTCGACAAAGACTTTTATGCTCTTACAGTCGCGTGTTTACGCTTCTTTTGGTAGTACCAAAGTAAACTTTACCGCAGGTACATGGAATTTTATACACACCACATGTCGACAGGGGAGGGCGTTTATCCTTCACAGATCGTAGTACTTGACTTATTTTATTTGTTGGTTTAAAGATCGGTTTTATGTCATGTTTTCGTAAAATCTTACCCATCCGATCTGTTACTTTTTTAATAAAAGGGAGAACTACTGTATTTTTCTGTCGTTGTGGTTCATTCTTATCTTTTGGGTTTCTGTTCCTTGGACGCAAAATTCTATTTATCTCTTTTCTTGAGCAGCCGTTTTTTTTCAAAAGCCTGCTTCAGGCGACCACCAAGTGAAGTTTTCGGATACCGAAGTTTTATCTACAACGTTAAATTACTATCCACGGCTTTATAGAGAAGCTATCGAAATTTATAAACATAACGATAATTTTAATAGGAAAGAGGAGGCTATGAAACTTAGCGATATATGGACAGTGGCTCTACAAAATTGCTAACAATTTTTATCTTTGACAAGGTGGTAATCGATAGTCAACCTTATCTTTGCTATGGATTATCACTGCTCATCACGTGTCGCCTGAACCACGCCCCCTTTCTTACAATATATAAATCGCTCTCAGACACCCGACCAGTGTCCGTCTGATCGGCTCCTTTCTCTCCCGCCGTCCTTCCTATGTCACCGTCCATAACACAGATTCCTACACCTTTTTCCCCTCTGCCAGTGTGCCCCAAGGCTCCGTCCTCTCCCCCCTTCTGTACCTTTTGTACACGGCGGACATGCCGCAACCGTCACCACCCATCCACCTTCTCCAGTTTGCCGATGACACCGCCTTCCTTGCCCTTGCCCCCATCCTGCAGCGCTCCCAACACCTTCTCCAATCCCATCTTGACTGGTTCACCGCTTGGTGCAACCAGTGGTTGCTCAAGGTCAATCCCTCCAAAACCCAGGCGCTCATTGTAGGCAAAACCACCCCTTCCTTCCGCCTCCTTGATTTCTATCTCACCATCTATGGCCGTCCTATCGCCCTCACTCCCACCCTTAAGTACCTTGGCGTCACCCTCGACCGTCGCCTCTCCTGGACTCCTCATCTCCAGACACTCCAAGCCAAGGCACGCTCCCGCCTCAGTCTCCTCAAGATCCTCTCCGGCCGTACGTGGGGTCTGGACCCCTCCACCATCCTCCACACCTATAAATCCCTCATCCGCCCTCTCCTTTGTTATGCCCATCCGGCTTGGATCTCCGCCCCCCCCCCCCTACCTTTTACAAATCCCTCCAAATCCTTGAACGCCATGCTCTCCGCCTCGCCTATCGCATCCGTCTCCCCTCCCCCACGCGGATTCTCTACGATCTCATCCCCTTCCCCCACCTTCTCCTCTTCCTTGAAAGGATACGGATCCTGTACACCTCCCGCAAACTCGATCCTCCTCACCCGCTCGTCTCCCCACTCCTCTCCCACCCCCGCGCGCTGCCGCGCCTGTATTCCCACGTCCCACCTGGTCTCCATCTCTCCACCCTCCTTACCCTCTCCCGCGGTGGCTTCCGCCAGCTCCCCCTCCCTGATGATGTCCTCCTCCCTTCCATTTACCCCTCCTATCAACTTTGATCCTCCCCCCCACTCCCTGTTTCCTTTCCTTTAGGCACCCTCCCTCCCTTCTCTTTCCTTTTTCCCCCGTCCCCCATCCTCCACCACTCTTCCCCCGGGCTTCCCCTCCCCCCTCCCCCCTCCCCCCTCCCCCACTCTCCCCTGCCCATGGCATCTCTGCTCTCTCCTCTCCATCTCCCACTCCCCCTCCTCCTCCTCCTCTCTTGGCAGGTCCCCGGACTCGCACACGCTCTGTGAACATTCGCGCGCCGGAGATCGTCGCCATCAGTGTCTCGTGTGTGTGCCTTCGTCTGTGTATAGTGTTCTTTTGTCGTCACGCCTCCTCTGTTCACGTGTTCCGTCGCAGCCGTCCGTGTTTTGTGCGCCGTGTCAACTAGTGTCAGTGATGTTTTTTCGTCAGGCGTGAACGACTCTGTGTTTTTTTGTTTTTTGCTGTCTACATTGTTATGCCCACCATTTTTGATTGTATTCTCTGTGTCCCCTCTATTTTATTGTAACTCTCAAGGCTGAAGAGCGGCGTTCTCAGCTGCTGCCAGCCCACCTTATGTAAGGTGTTAAAAATTACAAGAAAGAAAAAAAAAACCGACCAGTCAGTCGGCAAGACTCAGCGGAGCAGCGCCTCTGAGGAAGTCCAGCGCAGTCCTGGACGAAACGTAAGGAGCAGAAAAGTTCTTGGACCACGACCTCACATCCCGGAAAGTATATCAACAGCCATGTCAACCGGTCGTGAAAGCCTTCATTCTACATAGATTTTTACCTTAAATACAAAGCCCGCTAATGAGAAGGGGACTGTGCATTTTTATGTATGAATAATCAAGCCACGATCCAAGTATTGCCGGGTAGCAGTGGGGCAACAAACACTGTGATTTAAAGCATTCAGTTTGTTAGTGGTTTTACACATTCTCTGCCCTTAACAGAATATTTTTCTGTTGTACGACCGTACCGACAAATGCATTTTCGGCGATCTGTGTGGAGAGGGAGTTAGAAATCTATGTTCTGATAACATCGTCAGATGAACGTATACAGGCTAATAGGATCAGTATGAAATTTCACATTTTGATAGAGCCCATAAGTTTACTCAAAACCAACATCTTGAATATTATTATTTTTCCCTGCTATAGTGTAGTCGGAGCTTTTATTTATAATCTAGTTTAGTTATCTTTCATTCTAATAAATGGTCTTACATAGAACTGGTCTTCGAAATTTTCAAATCACTATTTCGTCATATTTTTGTCTTTGAAGTCATTGTATTATTGCTTCGGAGATTTTGTAAGGAATGTGATGCATCTACGAGCTCTCAAACTGAACTTACTTTCTTGTAAATACATGTTCTGTTGAACAGCAACCAAGAAAAGTGTTCCTCTATTCGGAGTTCGGAGTCCCCGAATTGAACATGCTGCTTCTCTCAAGTGAACGTAAATTTCTGTATTGGTTACAACTTTTTCAAGTACTGCATCGACAGTTTTAGCTCCTGTGGAAAAACTGAGCTTTGCAATGGCTTGTTTTACAATTAAGTTTTCGACGTATCTTCAGAATCTTCAGAATTCTCAACATACGTTGCCTTCAGGTCTTCGTGATGAATTTCTTCGGAAATTTAAATACCTTAATTCTGGAGATATGTGATGAATTTCTTCGGAAATTTAAATACCTTAATTCTGGAGATATGTGATGAATTTCTTCGGAAATTTAAATACCTTCATTCTGGAGATATGTTTGAAAAAGAATATCACAAGACATTTGAAAAATCATCCAGCTTAGCTAAAGAAGTGTTTGACTACGTTATCGAGGGACCTAGACAGGCAAAGTAACAAGCTGAAATAGACAACTACCCACACGACTCTCGTGAAGTGAATCACAAAAAAGCAGTATCTTTGCCATCAATAGTTGGACACATGAAAGCTGGTGAATACATTTCATCGAAACAAAGATTTCTTATCTTCAGTCGAAATAAGGTCATCTATTAACTGCCACCACAAGAATTCAGGTAAGCTGTTCAGAGTGAAAGTTTATTTTGAGAATAGGGTAACGTACGTCAAACCGAAACTGAAGCAGCGAACACATGGAATGGCACTATAAAAAAAAGTCTCTGCTCCCTGCGAAACGTACGTTCGTTATTCATGCTTGTGAACTCTGGATTCGCAAGAACAGAGCGAACCAGGATGTGGAAAGGGGCCACGGTCAATTACTGTTAGCTATACAAGGACACGCACAACGTTATTGCTCAAACCAATGGACAGTTTTCTCTTTAAGGGGAGGTTTACTATCTTTGGCCCGAAAAAAGCATGTTCTTTGAGAATTTTTTCTCGGGACGTGTTATAGATATCAATGTCAAATTTGGTCAAACCATTTATTGATATTTCATCTACAAACTGGAATTGTTTCGACCAGAAATGTCGAAGAGCAAAGGCGGAAGTGTCATCGGAAAAAAAAAAATTTCGATGTAGACCTCCATGTTAGGTATGTCACAGGTCAGCCGGCTCGTCTGAAATCAAAACTGAGTTGACGTTAGCAAACTATATAACATTCTTTAGGAGTTGTGCGTCGCTTAAGTTATTAGGAACATAGGAAACAAAATGGCGGCCATTTGAAAAAATAGGGTTTTTTTTCATCGATTTTTCGACTTCGTCGGCCAAGTAAAAATATTTATAGTTGAGGATCGGAATAAAAGTGGTACAACTCCTAGACAATCAAGTTGGCCTCGTCGGAAACAAATAATCATGCCAATCAGTTCAGTAGATTTGAAGTTACCATACCTCGACATATAAAAACGTCATTTCGAGAAAAACGCGTTTGAAGTTTTGACTACATATAAATGTAATACACTCCTGGAAATTGAAATAAGAACACCGTTAATTCATTGTCCCAGGAAGGGGAAACTTTATTGACACATTCCTGGGGTCAGATACATCACATGATCACACTGACAGAACCACAGGCACATAGACACAGGCAACAGAGCATGCACAATGTCGGCACTAGTACAGTGTATATCCACCTTTCGCAGCAATGCAGGCTGCTATTCTCCCATGGAGACGATCGTAGAGATGCTGGATGTAGTCCTGTGGAACGGCTTGCCATGCCATTTCCACCTGGCGCCTCAGTTGGACCAGCGTTCGTGCTGCACGTGCAGACCGCATGAGACGACGCTTCTTCCAGTCCCAAACATGCTCAATGGGGGACAGATCCGGAGATCTTGCTGGCCAGGGTAGTTGACTTACACCTTGTAGAGCACGTTGGGTGGCACGGGATACATGCGGACGTGCATTGTCCTGTTGGAACAGCAAGTTCCCTTGCCGGTCTAGGAATGGTAGAACGGTGGGTTCGATGACGGTTTGAATGTACCGTGCACTATTCAGTGTCCCCTCGACGATCACCAGTGGTGTACGGCCAGTGTAGGAGATCGCTCCCCACACCATGATGCCGGGTGTTGGCCCTGTGTGCCTCGGTCGTATGCAGTCCTGATTGTGGCGCTCACCTGCACGGCGTCAAACACGCATACGACCATCATTGGCACCAAGGCAGAAGCGACTCTCATCGCTGAAGGCGACACGTCTCCATTCGTCCCTCCATTCACGCCTGTCGCGACACCACTGGAGGCGGGCTGCACGATGTTGGGGCGTGAGCGGAAGACGGCCTAACGGTGTGCGGGACCGTAGCCCAGCTTCATGGAGACGGTTGCGAATGGTCCTCGCCGATACCCCAGGAGCAACAGTGTCCCTAATTTGCTGGGAAGTGGCGGTGCGGTCCCCTACGGCACTGCGTAGGATCCTACGGTCTTGGCGTGCATCCGTGCGTCGCTGCGGTCCGGTCCCAGGTCGACGGGCACGTGCACCTTCCGCCGACCACTGGCGACAACATCGACGTACTGTGGAGACCTCACGCCCCATGTGTTGAGCAATTCGGCGGTACGTCCACCCGGCCTCCCGCATGCCCACTATTCGCCCTCGCTCAAAGTCCGTCAACTGCACATACGGTTCACGTCCACGCTGTCGCGGCATGCTACCAATGTTAAAGACTGCGATGGAGCTCCGTATGCCACGGCAAACTGGCTGACACTGACGGCGGCGGTGCACAAGTGCTGCGCAGCTAGCGCCATTCGACGGCCAACACCGCGGTTCCTGGTGTGTCCGCTGTGCCGTGCGTGTGATCATTGCTTGTACAGCCCTCTCGCAGTGTCCGGAGCAAGTATGGTGGGTCTGACACACCGGTGTCAATGTGTTCTTTTTTCCATTTCCAGGAGTGTATTATGCAAACATACGTTCAATGTGCTATTCTGGGTCCATAAACTAGTCCTTCCTCTTCCTCACAGAGAGCGTTCTGCTCTATCTGGGCCATCCTGCGCTGCTCCAGAGCCGCTCGTACGGCCGGTGACAGGCGGTTTTCGGCAGCTTGAATCCGGTGGTTGTCCGAAAGCTAGGGGAGCTGCGTCGAATAGAGTCCCAGGGTGGCGTCAATCGTTGTCATGGTGTTCAGAATTGCTGAACACCCTTCGTTGAAGCCGCTCACTGCCAGGAAAGTCGCAATCTCCACAGTCTTCGCACCAGAATGGTAATTCTTGGGGGCTAACTTGCAAACACACGCGTTCAAACTTTCATTTGAATTTTGTGCGTTTTCTCTAGAGCAACGGTGTAATAACTCATCCTCCGAAAGAAAAATCTGGTGTGTGAAAAAGGCAGATTTCAGGCATGTGCATTTTTTTGTTGAACCGCGAATAACAAATATTTCCATTCAGTATTCGGAAAAACCGTTTCAGGGGTGGGTTCTAAACACTTTTATGGATTCAAAAATGCATTTTAAAAACATCGATTTTTTGAACCAAAATATAGCAAACTTCCCCTTAAAACAACAAAGATCAATTCACGGCTGAGGGCCTAATAAACTTCTCCAGAATAAGTTTGAATGATTGCTTTCAAAACGCCAGGATTTAGAGTAACGGCTGAAGGCCTTACTTAAGTAAAATTGCAATATCTTCTCGTGTAAAGACCGATATAAAATTTCTTTAATAACTGAAGAACCAACCAACAGCCTAATCAATTCGCTACCACCCGACACACTCCCTGCTCCAATTCAACCGACCGACTGACTACTCCAGTATGCAGACAGCATTCATATGCTCAGTGGAAATCACGAAAGCTACACACGGTTCCACGAAAACACGCTCGCAGAAGAACTCTAACAATCGTAAAAGCAATCACTGTGGAAGAACCAGGACGAATCAGCCCGACACAGCCCGCCGTTCTGACCGAGCGGTTCTAGGTGCTTCAGTCTGGAACCGCGCGACCGCTACGGTCGCAGATTCGAATCCTGCCTCGGGCGTGGATGTGTGTGATGTCCTTAGATTAGTTAGGTTTAAGTAGTTCTAAGTTCTAGGGGACTGATGACGTCAGATGTTAAGTCCCATAGTGCTCGGAGCCATTTGAACCATTTGAAGTCCGACACACAGAGAGCTTCCACAAGTGGTCGGCGACCAAATACACGTCGTCCGATGAGACGACCGATCGAACCGCCAACCGAGGTCGTTGCCCTTCAAGGTAGGTGTGTCGGCAACGTTCGGGCGAGTCTTGGCTGTCCTTTAGCTGACTGCGGCTCGAACCCGTCTAAGCTCCACGTCCGTCTGGAACTCGGAGACACGGTGACCCTGGCACACTGGCTCGCACCCATCTATGCAGAGGTAACTCTTACCCATTGGCCACGACATGTCCCCACAAGGAATGAACCGACCCACGTCCGGCAAGGTGACCAAGTAACGAGGCCCAGAAACGCTCAAAAGACCCCAACACACATCGCCCGGTGAGACGACCAACCAACGGTCGTCTCGCTCCAGGCAATTTTGTGTGTGTCGGCAGCGGTCGGCGAGCACTGGCTGTCCGCATCTCACTGGCGCTCCGTCTCCGACTTCACTTTAGTGCTGCTCCGTGCCCAACTGCACTCCCAGCTACAGGGTGTTTCAAAAATGACCGGTAATTTTTCGAACGGCAATAAAAACTAAACGAGCAGCGATAGAAATACACCGTTTGTTGCAATATGCTTGGGACAACAGTACATTTTCATGCGGACAAACTTTCGAAATTACAGTAGTTACAATTTTCAACAACAGATGTGAAAGATATAGAAGCCAACGCAGTCTGTGGGTGCGCCATTCTGTACGTCGTCTTTCTGCTGTAAGCGTGTGCTGTTCACAACGTGCAAGTGTGCTGTAGACAACATGGTTTATTCCTTAGAACAGAGGATTTTTCTGGTGTTGGAATTCCACCGCCTAGAACACAGTGTTGTTCCAACAAGACGAAGTTTTCAACGGAGATTTAATGTAACCAAAGGACCGAAAAGCGATACAATAAAGGATCTGTTTGAAAAATTTCAACGGACTGGCAACGTGACGGATGAACGTGCTGGAAAGGTAGGGCGACCACGTACGGCAACCACAGAGGGCAACGCGCAGCTAGTGCAGCAGGTGATCCAACAGCGGCCTCGGGTTTCCGTTCGCCGTGTTGCAGCTGCGGTCCAAATGACGCCAACGTCCACTTATCGTCTCATGCGCCAGAGTTTACACCTCTATCCATACAAAATTCAAACGCGGCAACCCCTCAGCGCCGCTACCATTGCTGCACGAGAGACATTCGCTAACGATATAGTGCACAGGATTGATGACGGCGATATACATGTGGGCAGCATTTGGTTTACTGACGAAGCTTATTTTTACCTTGACGGCTTCGTCAATAAACAGAACTGGCGCATATGGGGAACCGAAAAGCCCCATGTTGCAGTCCCATCATCCCTGCATCCTCAGAAAGTACTGGTCTGGGCCGCCATTTCTTCCAAAGGAATCATTGGCCCATTTTTCAGATCCGAAACGACTACTGCATCACGCTATCTGGACATTCTTCGTGAATTTGTGGCGGTACAAACTGCCTTAGACGACACTGCGAACACCTCGTGGTTTATGCAAGATGGTGCCCGGCCACATCGCACGGCCGACGTCTTTAATTTCCTGAATGAATATTTCGATGATCGTGTGATTGCTTTGGGCTATCCGAAACATACAGGAGGCGGCGTGGATTGGCCTCCCTATTCGCCAGACATGAACCCCTGTGACTTCTTTCTGTGGGGACACTTGAAAGACCAAGTGTACCGCCAGAATCCAGAAACAATTGAACAGCTGAAGCAGTACATCTCATCTGCATGTTAAGCCATTCCGCCAGACACGTTGTCAAAGGTTTCGGGTAATTTCATTCAGAGACTACGCCATAATATTGCTACGCATGGTGGACATGTGGAAAATATCGTACTATAGAGTTTCCCAGACCGCAGCGCCATCTGTTGTTGACAATAGTAACTACTGTAATTTCGAAAGTTTCTCTGCCTGAAAATGTACTGTTGTCCCAAGCATATTGCAACAAACGGTGTATTTCTATCGCTGCTCGTTTAATTTTTATTGCCGTTTCAAATATACCGGTCATTTTTGAAACACCCTGTATGTTCCGACTGAGTTCCCAACTGAACTTCAGTGCTGCTGTGTCCCGACTGCCAGACACACGACGACCCGGAAATATTGTCGGTCGCTCCAGAGATAGTACGACAGAGCAACTATGAATTAGCGCTGCTGCTGGCACTCAGGGGCAGGTAAGGCAGGAAGCTAGTGACGCCAGTAAGTGGAATAAGGAAACCGGGCGGCAGTACGGTAAGAGAAGATGACAAACAATAGACGGAATGAACACGAGCTGCTCACGGCTCAGCTTGTGACAGGAACTTCTGTCTAAACATACAATAACATTTGGTTGACCGTTACTGCCAACGTAACCAAGTCTTGACTCTTAGTAACGTACTGAACGATCTTTCGATGGTTCATGTTGTGCAGAACTGCGTAGGTGAAGAGTGAAGCGCCTGTTTTGCGACCGAGTAAATCAGCAGTGCTCTTTCAACTAGTGCAACAAGCTCCAGTTCCTTTGCTCTGTGCCACGTATATTTTTTCCCGCATATTGTACATAGTGCAGCCTCACAAAGAAAATCACTACTGTAGAGAAGTTACTATTCGTTACACCAATGCAGAATATTTAGCACCGAGCGAGGTGGCGCACTGGTCGTCTGACTAGGGCCTCCCGCCGTGTAGAGCGTTCGGCTGGTGCAAGTCTTTCGATTTGACACCACTTCAGCGATTTGCGCGTCGATGGGGATGAGATGATGATGATTAGGACCCAGCCCCTGAGCGGAGAAAATCTCCGACCCAGCCGCGAATCGAACCCGGGCCCTTAGGAGTGACATTCTATCACGCTGACCACGCAGCTACCGGGGGCGGACGGTGCAGTGGTTAGCACACTCGACTCTCATTCGGGAGGGATGACGGTTCAATCCCGCGTCCGGCCATCCTGATTTAGCTTCTCCGTGATTTCTCTAAATCGCTCCGGGAAAATGTCGGGATGGTTCCTCTGAAAGAGCACGGCCGACTTCTTTCCCTAATCCTGTGGGACCGATGGTCGCAGTATGCTTCAGGCGGTGCCGCGGCACGGACCTGTTCACCCTGCTGCGGGCGCGCGTGGACGAGGAAGTGTTTACACCGCCGGTATTCGCGGTTGTTGTTGTCTGTCTAGATCGCCGTCGCACACAATTGTAGAAAGACTACGCTCCAATTTACGTCTGACAACGAATATGCCAGACCCAAGGCTTTCGAAATAGAGTGTTTTTTGCGGGAATAATTTCGTTTAGCTGCTACAGACCTAATTGTAATACACCTATCCATTGAAAGCAGAATAGTGTACTTCAATATGACCGATGAAGCTGCATGTGAAAGAACTCTCGCCGCTGATCAAAGAGGATTTAAATTTCGACACTTTGATGGCCATATCAGCGACGTAACAGTGGCTCCTTCAGGCTTGGGTGTGAAGGTCATTCAGATCTTTGAATTCCCGTTTGAGGTCCCAGAATCGATGGTTACTGAATCGCTGCGACCACATGGAACGGTACTGAACGCTGGGAAAGATTTATCTCCTATCCTGTGCTAAACGGCGTCCGACTGGTGCGGATCGTCCTTAACAAATACATCCCTTCTTATTTCTACATTGGAGGATGTCGAGCTATTGTGATTTACGATGGCCAGCCACGCACATGTTCTGGCTGTGGTGGAGAAGGACATATCCGCTCGGAGTGCATATAACGCCGCGTCATGCAACTACCACATGCAGAAGCGTCACAGCGAGAAGTTCCCACGCAACTGCCGATGACGTACGTATCGGTGGCCCGCCGGGAGGAGTTGCCGAGTTCGGAGCGTGACAAGGACGTGTTCATGCAAGAGCAGACCGAGTTAGGGGAGCACGGAGGTCCCACGGAGAATGCCCCTACACACACGTCACGTCAGATGAGGGAGGAACCTTCCGCATCCTCACATGTAGCACGTGGCGTGGAAGTAGAGGTCGAAACAGTGGCGCCAGCAACAGACCAACGAACGCTCGACGAACCCAGTGAGGCGTCGACTACGGCAGCAGAGGGCAGGACACGCAAAAACAACGATCGCCGAAGCGTCGCAAAAAGCGTCACCGTAGTTCGGGTGACACCTCCTCGCCTAGCCTAGGGGACTCGGAAGTTATTTTAGCTGACACGGAACACGCTGACAGGATTCCTTCAGGTGGTGACAGGATATTCTGCCTTTCAGACAGTCCCTCTTCATTGACACCGACTGACCCAGCACTGCCGACGGAGGAGTCAGGGACAATATCCAGACAGCCACATCGAAATACATCAGAGAACATTTCAGTGGTTGCTGACCACTGCGACTGGGCGGAACGAGTCGAAGAGATACAGGAACTGCACCCCCAATAGGTGACGACTCACATACAGGATGCACACCACGGAACGAGAAAAAAACGGAGGGCAACCCGTTGGCGGGCACCCCTCTGAGCACAAATAGTGGACTAAAGCCCTTGGAGTTCGCAATGACATGACAAGAGCATGACAACGAAAACGGACCAAGCATATAAGGTGGGCACAGTGAACATTAACATCGCACGTTCGCTTGCAGAGATGGAACTTTTCCGGGACATGGTTTACGCCACAGACGTGGATATTCTGCTAGTGAAGGCAACCTACAATGTTGTCTTACCGACGTCCGTGGTTACAACGCTTACCTAGCGCTGACTGCAGACGGAGGACGTGGCACAGCGATATTAGTACGGCGAGGGATTCCGATGTGTGACCTCGAATACTTCTCGTTGGCTCGGGGTTTGCCTATGACCGTGAACGGCATTCGTATTGTTAACATCTATGCACCCTCCGGATCTGACAATCATAAGCCGCGAGCACGATTCTACTCGGAGGAGATTGCCCCCCTATTCCATGGGAGATATGACAACATCTTGGTAGGAGGGGGTTTTAACTGTGTTCTCAAACCAAAGGATCAAACCCCTAATTTCAGCCCCTGCTACGCATTGCGCACCATCTGCCAGGACATGGCACCTTCGGACAAATGGGAAAGATCCATGGGCAGCGAGAGGGCTCCACATTTTTTGCTAGCCACTTGGCGAGCAGACTGGATCGTATTTATGTTTCTGACGGATTCAGAGATCACGTGTTGGCTGCTGAACGTTGGCTCACAGCTTTTACGGGTCACCTTGCATATTTAAGCACGTTAACCCTACCATGGCAGCGGGTCTGGCGGAGCCGTACTTCATGGAAACTTAGTTCATCCTTATTGGTGAATGTCGTCATCGGATCGAAGAAACATGGCAGATATGCACTCGCCGTCGGCCGATGCACCATACGGTTCTTTCAAGATGGCTGTAATGTGCAAAACCGGCGATACGGAAAGCTCTCATAACGTATGGCAAGGAATAAGCGAAATGGCTCCGAGATAATCTTGATTATTACTGCATGGTGCTCCGTGATCTGTCCTCCAGGGCCCCATCGCCCGAGCGTCAAGCGGAAGTCCATCGCATTCAGGCGTGCATTTTATCGATCACGAGACGTCGACTGGAGGGACTCTAGGTCCGTGATCCGTGATTGGACAACGTCGATGGAGAACGTATTAGCATGCATCGTGTGTCCAAGGGACATGCGCGTAATCGCCTATCCTTGATCACAGTGCTCCATGATGATGATGGTCGGCCCTTGACGTCACAACAGGATATTGCTGCAGGATTTCTGGAACATTACCGCCTCATTTTCACTGGGAGGCCGATGGAAAATCGGATAGGAGAAGAAATTAGATGCAAACGCAGGTGGATGGTCCGGGTGCAAGGGCGCTATTGATACCCCCAACGGTAGATGATATACGGAGTGCACTCACGAAGGGTTTGGTGCACAAATCTTTGGGCCAGACGGGCAGACACTCGAATTTTATAGAGCATTTGCCGATTTAATGATGCCCCAATTGGTGTTGATGTATAATGAGTTATTGAGCCCTGACACGGACGTTCCGTCACAGTTCATTGCGGGACTGCTTATACCAATACCGAAATCTGCAGCGAATGTCAGCGACCATGAATTTAGACCGCAAGCAATGCTTAGTACTGAACGTAAGATAGTTGGTGGCATGGCTGAAGACTGTAATATCCATGACATTATTACCACAAGACCTAGCTTGTATAGGGGTGCGGAGCAACATCCATTTTATCCTAGGCGAATACCGTGACATTTTCCCTGACGGAAGCTTGTCGCATGCGAGTGGCGTTCCCACCAGTGGATTTTGATACTGCCTTTGACGGGATCAACCATGATTTCCTTGACTCCACCATGCGACGCATGGCGATACCTCAGGGTTTCATTACCGTCCTCATGCGCCTCCTTCGCGGCGCTCCTTGGACGGTGAGAGTCAATCACAGGTAGGTAGGAACGATTCCTATTTGCAGCTTAGTTAGGCAAGGATGTCCCTTGTCCATGATGATGTTTGCAATAGCGCTCGAACCACTGATGCAGACTCTTACAGGCGTCCGTCTCCGTGCGGGTTCCTTCACGTGTCGTGCATATGCCGACGGCTTGATGATACTAGTCCGGTCGGAGAACTAAGCACGTAAGGTGGCTGCCCTTCTTACTACGTATGGAGTAGCTGCGGAAAGCAGGGTCAACATCAATAAAACTAAGATAATGCACATCGGAAAAAGGCTGGACGCTCAGCACAGTGCGTTTACGACGGTGAACATTTGCGATGCTTAGGAGTATTGTTCGCCCGATCGCTATGGCAATTAGCGACGGCGAGCTACCGACGTCTGCTCCAGCACGTCCGACTGCACATATGCAACAATTCACTCCGAACCCACGACCTGCTCCAATGGGTGGAATGCACTAATTTTCACCTGGCCTCGCGACAGCCGCACCTGGCACAGGTACTGCTAATGCCACATGGTATTGCTAACAGATTAATGGCAGCCTTTGGATACTATGTCAGCCAAGGGATGTTGTTTAAGATCAAATACGAGACTTTAACTCTCCCACACCATTCTGGAGGACTTAATCTCACGAATGTGCGGAACAAGGCTCTAGCTCTACACCTGCGAGTGACGCTACGAACATGGAACCAACGGCAACACGCCGTTACGTCGGCGATCCTGGACGTGCTCCTTCCCCCGTCCTTTGAACCGCCAGTGACAGTAGGCACAATATCTTTTTCTCACGTCGCGCGATTCTTTATCGATTTTAGTTATGTTCACTTACAGATACCTTCTACAAGGATCCCCACTACCCGTGAGATATATCAATACTTGAAGCGTGATCACGGCAGCAATGTTGTGGAACTTAAATACCCAACGAGGGATTGGCGACGTATTTGGCGAGCTGTCCATACACCTCTACTCACCACGGCAGCGAAATCATCTTCGTATACATTCATCAGCCGCCAGACAGTCAACCGACGACTGTACGACATTCGCATGGTAGATTCCCTACTACCTTACATGTGGCATGCACGACACTGACAAACATTCTCTGCAGTGCGGTGAGACTGACGCAACGCGTCATGGCACTTCACCGACGCACCGACGAATCCACCATCACGACGGACGATTTATTTTTCCCTAACCTTGTCCTTTTCCCTCACAGAAAACGTTGGTATGCCACTGGATTGGAGGTCATGCATCGCACTACGTGCCCTCGCGGACCTTGATATCGGGCATGGGCTATTGGCATTATCTACTAGAACAACAAGAAATCTTCTGACGACACTCTAAATACAAAACGCACTTTGGCAACTCGTAGGCAGCGTGTTTCATGCCCCCCCCCCCCCCCCCCCGAAGCAGTGGGGAGTCCCAGGTTTACGCAGTTTCGCGGGATAGGATATTACTCCCAGTGAACTGACAAGGATGTCACTTCGACCCTATACAGGTTAAAATTAAATAAATAAATAAAAAAATAATGATAAAATAATTACATGCACGTACAATGTTTCCTTCCAGCTGCCTCTCCAAATGGTTCAAATGGCTCTGAGCACTATGGGACTCAACTGCTGTGGTCATAAGTCCCCTAGAACTTAGAACTACTTAAACCTAACTAACCTAAGGCCATCACACACAACCATGCCCGAGGCAGGATTCGAACCTGCGACCGTAGCGGTCGTGCGGTTCCAGACTGAAGCGCCTTTAACCGCTCGGCCACTCCGGCCGGCGCTGCCTCTCCCTTATCCTGTCAAGAGACTTGGACACCGTCTCCAAGCCTCCAAGAACGAGCCTGGCCCACTCTGCCCCCTGATCTACTAGACCTTTTTTTAAAAAAAAAAGTCTCGCAATTTTGTCCCTTCTCCAAAATCAACCAACCAACCAAGATTTTGCTATAAGACAAACACTAACAACGTATTCAAAATTTGTAATGGCGCAACACAACTATACTCCATTCACCGAAACAAGAGACGTACTGTAAACACGGCAAGGCGCGTGACCACAGCTCTGCCGTCGAGGGGTGTACAAGGCAGGGGCGACAGAAATTAAAAAAATGAAAGTCGTATTTTTCATAATTTGGCACCTGAACGTGATAAAGTGATCCGAGAACTACCTTTCGACACGTTTTTTACGTTACATTAAAATTTATTGTCACTGAAAAAGAGAAATATTTAAGCTTTCAGGAAAAGTTGTTTTTTCGCGTTACTCTATATTTATCACGCCATATCTCCTAAACTGTGTGTCGCACACCAAAATAATTTTGTAATTGCCTTCAGTACTATATGTTGATGACGTCTGCAAATTTTCTGCCCAATAGAGTCAGTAATAGTGAAGTAATAAATTAAAATCTCACGTCTGATGCAGAACTTTTACCAAATCATCATCCGAAATATAGTAAGCGACAAACTTTTCCCCTTTAAATTTTTTTGTGGGGGTGTAAGCGAGAAAAGTTTCAGAAAGGTTTGAATTTAATTTTGTAGTTTGTTCGAATGCGATGAGTGCAACCATTTGTCCTTTATGAGCGATGCATTGTGCGGTTCGCAGGCGCGGCGCTCAGTCACTGTGGCCGTCTCAGTTGCAGATGTGAGCTCGTTAGTGGGTGTTGTACAGCGGCGATTTGAGGATATCTTAAGTTCATCTGTAAATATGCTTGAAAGACTAGTTGTTTATTATTAGAGTAAGTATATGCGTTTGTTGCCACGCTGAGCATTCACTGTTTATGTGCGCATCCAATAGCATCGCATGGTTTCTTATTTTATATATTCACTTATTTCATTAGCATCACATGCGGCTGTCCTCATTATGTCATCCACGGATTCAGCGAGCGAGGTCGACGTGTCAGTTCTGAGTCCACTAAAGAAGCGAGCAAAGAAGAAATCATTCTTCTGAGAAGCACATGGTGCTTAATGTGTATAAAACGGAACTGTTAACATCCAGAGCAGTCGATGAGTGACATTGTTTCGAAAACAGCTGCAGCTACAGGTATTGGACGTTCTTCAGTGTATCGTGTGATAAGTGAGTACAAGGCCACACACTCTTTGAAGTCTCCCAAGAAAGGAAAATTACGGCAGAAACTTTCTGAAAGTTTTGATGACTTCGATAGAAATGCGGTACGAAGGAAAGTACACGAATTTTTTTCGTAACGAATTGCCAACAATTGACAAAGTGCTTACAGTCGTGAACGAAGATCCAGATATGGGAAATTTCGGAGAACTACGTTTTATAAGTTATTTAGAGAAATGAATTTCTAATATGTCCGGCGTGGGCGCGATAGCATGCTAATAGACAGGGATGACATTTTATGGAGGCGGCGTTATCTTCTAACCATTAAACGGTTGAGAGATGAAGGCAGACCCATTTACTAGTTGGACGAGACGTGGGTGAACGCAGGACATATCCGAAGTTACGTCTGGGTAGACGACACTATAAATTCCTCAAAACAAGCGTTTCTGTCCCGATTATCCACCGGAAGCAAGGGCCCATCAGGTAAAGGGAGACGTCTGACTATCGCACACATTGGCAGCAAAGCAGGGTTCGTTGAAGGATGTTTGTGGACTTCAGAATCCAAGAAAATTGAAGATTATCATGAGGAGAAGTGTGCCGAAACCTTCGAGAAGTGGTTTCAAGATGTTCTTCCTCGGCTTCAGGAAAATGCACTTATTGTTCTTGATAACGCGCCGTACCATTCTCGGTGAAAAGAAAAAGTTCCCAATGCGAATTCCAATAAGCACGAAATATCAGAGTGGCAAAAATCTAAAAACATCAATTTCGAAGACGGTATGTTGAAGAAAGAACTTTTAGATATACTTAAAAATCACAGAACAGCGCACAACGAATACGCAATAGATGAAATGGCGAAGAATGCAGGGAAAACTTTTCTCAGAATTCCTCCGTACCACTGTGAATTAAACGCCATCGAGTTAGTGTGGGCCAGAATCAATGGCTATGTTGTAAGGAAAATAAAACATACAAAATGCCGGAAGTTAAATTACTGCTAGAAGAAGCAGTGAGAACAGTGACTGCAGAGGATTGGAACAAGTGCGTCCTCCATGTCGTAGAAAAAGTGGAAACTCAAATGTGGAAATTAGACTGCATTATAGAGGAGAGAGAGGAGCGGTTTGTTATAAACCTCAAAGAAAACAGTTCAAGTTCGACAGAGTGAACCTTGTTTCATCCTTTATCATTATTATTACTGGTATTGTTATTAAAATTAACAATTAATTGTGTTTGAATGTAGGATTTTGTTAGCAACCTGAATGAAAATAAATCTGCTTCGACAGAATGACTCAGTTTAACATTGTTGTTAAGTTTATTTCGTACATTGTTGTCCAGGTTTCTCACGGTCCGCTGTGACAGCTCGGCAGCCAGCAAACGCCGCCAGCTGCAAAGCGTGCCCCAAGGATTTTCCACACCCCTACGTATCACGTGAACACCGAATGCTTTCTCTGGAAACGAGCGTAGTCGCTCACGTGACACTGTTTATGTTTCGTCCCAGCTCTCGGTGAATAGACTATAGCAAGCAGATTTTCTGGTTACACTATAACCGTCTTTTGACACTGTCAAAAGTGCCATGACCACCTCGACATAATTCTCTTTAAAAATACTCATACTTATATCTGGGACCATCTCGTTTCACAGAGATTTGGTATATTTTGAACTCATTTTCTATGAATGACCGACTCTCGAAAGGAATTTATTATTTCTTTTATTGTGGTAATTACAAAATGGTTCAAATAGCTCTGAGCACTATGGGACTTAACTTCTGAGGTCATCAGTCCTCTAGAACTTAGAACCACTTAAACCTAACTAACCTAAGGACATCACACACATCCATGCCCGAGGCAGGATTCGAACCTGCGACCGTAGCGGTCAGGCGGTTCCAGACAGTAGCGCCTAGAACCGCTCGTCCACCCCGGCCGGCCGTGGTAATTACATTTCGTATGACCGGTATTTGGTTTAAGTCATGCGCAACTGAATTCAGTTTGTGGTTACCACAGTGAAAAAACAGCACTTGTTTATACTTCTCTCGTATAATTTTCTGAGTTTCCCCGTCCTTTCCTGACACTGTTGAACATCCATCATACCCTTGTCCTACTCAATTTTCTGGATCAAAACCAGTGTTAATTATAAAATCGTCGATCGCAGAGGCTATGGATTTCGCATCTGTGGCAGCCAGTTCCACAAAACCAAGAAACTCTTCAAGAAGCACCATCTTTTCCTCATAAGAAAACTTAAAAAGTTTCTCTTTTCCTGATATATCACAGCTCTCGTCTGCCAAGATCCTATTGGCAAGTGCGTTCCATACTCCAGCAATGATATCGTCTCTAACGACATCTCCACTTAAATTAACTACTTAAGTCTGAATTTTTGGTGAACTGGTATTGGCTTTTTTTGCAGAGTTTGCTGTGTATTCTTTCATAATTTAGTCACCTGATTAAATTTTAAGTTTTAAAAGGTCTTCAGAAACACCTTCATGTTGCTCTTTGCTCCTTAGAGGTAAGTCATAAGTACCGCAGATCATCACAATCGAAGTTATTGATCCTACGACTTTCTTGTTATATCTTTATAGCCAGTGAAAGGCCTCACCATAAACGAACCTTGCATATTTGTTAATACTGATGGAAACAACATACAATAAATACACAACGCATCCTATAATTTCTGCGAATACCTCACCCTGTGCTTAAATTTCCTTTTTAATTCTACAGCGTCTTTAGAAAAGTAGTAATTCGGAGAGGGAATCTAACTTTTTTTTTTAAATTTATAGTTTTTGAGATGACATCATGTTATACCAATGACGTAGCTAGTGATCCACGTCATTACAATAGTAGATTTGGTTCTGCGCACCAAATCCAGAAGTCAGTTTAAGTTCACTTGACAGAGACGCCTTAAACAGGAACCGGTAGGGTGGTGCTATTACTGGCGCCAGCACTGGCGACTGCTGCATTCTTGTGTTTCACCTCTTCTTAGCAGCTACCCCTTTCACCACTACTATTTTTATCTGGTTGTTTCCTCTTCTTACTCTGCTTCTCTAAAACGGAGCTAGGTGGTATACCGGAGCCAACGTAGCCCCTGAGGAGTGGCAACCCATATAACACCACAGTGGATGGAGTTGTCAAAATGGTTATAGTGATAGACAGATTGATCGTGTTTTGCGCTATCGATCAACTGTACATTGGGTGATTGATGATAATTCTGAGTCGACACCTACGTCTACTGCCTTTTTGCATTATGTAGGAAACACTTCCAACAAGATCGGTCCATCTAAAATTAGAGTGCTTTTGAGTTCGGTTAAGGATGCTCTTAGTCTGCGTAAGGCGGGTGTATGTCGCATTCCTTGTAGCTGCGGCATGGCATATATTGGTCAAACTATCAGGACCGTGGAGAACCGATGTACTGAGCATAAACGGCCCACACGATTACAGCAATCAAGTAGATCTGCTATTGCCGAACATTGCTTGGATACTGGTTACCCCATGTTATGTAATAACACCGAGATATTGGCATGCATGTCCAGCTATTGGGACAGTGTTATTAAGCAGGCAGATGAGATTAAATTAGCGAGCAACCTCGTTAACAGGAATGGAGGTTTTTGTTCAAATTCTGTTTGGAATCCGGGTCTCTCCCTTGTCAAACAAACAGAGGGACTGAGTCAATGCTACCTCACCTGCGAGTTCGTAGTCTCACTATCGATATCTCTGACTTTGGTCATCTTTGATGACAGTTCAGTGTGTGTGTTATCTTTCCTGCATCAGTTTGAGAACCGAAGTTTTAAATTTGCATCTACGTCGCCTACCCGTTGGAGTTTGCCTTGAAAATGGCGGGGTGTTCTCCCACCGAAATATCGGCGGTCGCTGAAAGTGTTACCTGGCTGAATTCCCGGAAGTTATTTGAAAGGCTTCCGTCCTGTATAAATCGGTTCGCCGGTAAGTTACCTTCTCTGTGGTCAACAATGCAGCAATGGCTGATTGCTTCGGGTTGGATGCCTTACGGATCTTTGGGTTCGCCATCGAGGACAGTGTTCATCTGGTGTCTTCCCAGGTTTCGTTTCCGGCAGTCGATACCTTGTGCACGAAATTCCAGGACCTCTTCTCGCCGGGCGTCGGCTGTGCTCAAGATTTTCATGCCTCGCTCCACCTGAAACCGTCTGCCCGCCCAAAGTACTTCTGAGCCTGACAGGTTCCTCACGCCCTCCAGCAGCCTCTTCAACAACATATGGACCGTCTCACCATGGAGGGAGTCGTCACTCCGGTCCTTTACAGTTCGTGGGCGACACCCTTGGTCGTCCTCAAGAGACCAAATTGGCGTCTTAGACTTTGTAGTGACTTCAAAACTACGCTTAACCCTCAGCTACAGGTTGAAGACTGTCCCCTCCCGCGTCCCCAGGACCTGTTCTCCAAGCTCGCAGGGGGACAATATTTTCCGAAGATCGATCTTACCGAGGCCTACCTCCAAATACCTTTCGATGAGCCTTCTGCTCACTTGGCAGTCGTCAACACACCGCTTGGGCTGTTCCGGTTGAACCACCTCATGTATCGCATTGATAATGCACCGGCCATCTTTCAGCCTTACTTGGAACGGCTCTTGCGGGATGTGCCAGGTTGTATCAACTACCAGGACGACATCGTCGTGACCGGACGTACCGCGGAAGAACATCTCAGTCATTTGCGACAATTGTTGCTGCGACTGCGGACTGCGGGCCTAAAATGCAACCTTGCTAAATGCTCCTTTTATTAACCTGCTATCTTCTACCTGGGTCACATCATTTCCTGCGATGGCATATCACATACCTCCTCTCACATCGCTGCTATATCGGCCCTTCCTCGTCCGCGCGACGTTCAAAAATTGCGGTCCTTCATGGGTAAAATTGCTTACCATCGAAAGTTCATTCCCTCCGCCGCCCACATTGCGGCACCCCTCCATCACCTACGCTGAAAGAACGTGCCTTTTCATTGGTCCCCGGCTTGTGAATCGGCTTTCCAAACCTTAAAGTAGGAGTTGCACTCTGCAGCGTGTCTCATGCCATATAACCCCTCTCTTCCTGTCCTCTTGGCTATGGTGTTAAGGATGTCCTTTCGCACCGTCTACCGGATGTATCGAAACGACCGGTGGCGTACATGTCTAAATCCCTTACAGATTCCCAATGCAAATATTCCCAAATTGAGAAGGAGGCCGTAGCCATCGTTTTTGCCTGTACCAAATTCCTCCCGTACCTTTACGGTACGTCTTTTCGCTTAATCACTGACCATAAGCCCCTCGTCGCCTTATTTCCCCATCAGCCCAGTTAGCGACAAAGACGTCTACCACCTGCACTTCCCTTTCACGTTTTACGTACACCATCCATTTGTGGCCCACCTCCCAGCATATCAATGCCGATGCCTTGTCTCGATTTCCCTCCGGCCAGGATTCGCAATTCTGTCATCGGACCTCCTAATTTTTCAGGTAGATGACGACATACAGGATGCATTAGCTGCATTCCCGGTCACAGCTGAGAGGGTGGCCACAGCGACGAACGCAGATCTGCTCCTACCTGCACCTGTATGTTCTCCGTGGCTGGCCGACGCTTCCTCCACCTCGCACCCAAGCTGGCCTCTGATTCTTCTTCTCCATCCGCCATGAACTGGTGGCCGTCAACGGGGTGCTCCTCCGTGCGGAAAATGACGCCAACCACTAGTCATTGTATCAACTTCCCTGGGGTCCTGGATTCTGCACGTCTTATATCAAGGTCACTGGGATATTGTCCGGACGAAAACCCTAGCATGTCGCCATGTCTTCTGGGTAGGCATGACCGTGGACGTGGAGTGCATGGTCTGGGGTTGTCAGCAGTGTACCCAGGCCCTTCCCACACCGCACTGGTCCTTCCAGGCCGGCCGAAGTGGCCGCGCGGTTCTGGCGCTGCAGTCTGGAACCGCGAGACCGCTACGGTCGCAGGTTCGAATCCTGCCTCGGGCATGGATGTGTGTGATGTCCTTAGGTTAGTTAGGTTTAACTAGTTCTAAGTTCTAGGGGACTAATGACCTCAGCAGTTGAGTGCCATAGTGCTCAGAGCCATTTTTGGTCCTTCCAATCTTGACCGGCTGCTTCCCTCCCATGGAAACAAAACAAGGTTCAAATGGCTCTGAGCACCGTGGGACTTAACTTCTGAGGTTATCAGTCCCCTAGAACTTACAACTACTTAAACCTAACTAACCTAAGGACAACACACACATCCATGTCCCATGGGAACACATCCATGTAGATTTTGCTGGACACTTACTGGTTACTCGTCACGGATGCCTACTCCCATTCCCCCCTTTCATTATCTAATGCTCCTCTATCACCACAGAGAATACCATCATGACCCTGTCAAAAATATTTTCCATTGAAGGCCTTCCCATCGCCTTGGTATCAGACAATGGCCCGCAATTTCACAGTCAAGAGTTCTCCAAATTCTGCCACGAAAATGGTATCAACCACGTCTTTACCCCTCCTTTCCATCCCCAGTCCATTGGAGAGGCGGAGCACCTAGTTCGCACTTTTAAAACTCAGATAGAAAAGTACACAGAGGACCGTTCTCCGAAAGAAGCCCTTCCGTTATTTCTCAGTACGTACGGGAGCCACGCCGAACTGCTCCATGGTCACCAGCCTCAGACCCTACTCCATCTAATCCTGCCGCAGGTTGGACCTCGCGCCCTGCCTGGCGCTTCCCGATATTGATCTGGCTCCAAGGTGTGGGCTCGCGGTTTTTTAGCCCCGGCCCAGCTGGTTTCCGGGCATCGTTATCCGGCCCCTTGGTCGACAACTGTTCGACGTACGCCCGGACGACAGGGTGGTTTCGCGTCACAGCAACCTACTGCGTCCTCATTTCCTCTACCAGCTGCAGCCCCAAATTCCGGCTCCTCTTTCTCTCCCATCGCCAGCCCTTTCCTTGGTGCCTATGTTGATGCCTTCTCCTCAGTTGGTGGACGATCTTCCCAGAGATAGCCAGCAAACGCTGACTGCTAGCCCTGCGCCGCCGCACACTCCGGACCCGGGGCACCTCCAGGACCTTCCCCTGAACCCACTTTCCGACCCCTCTTCGGCGCCGCCTCGGTCAGACGACGTTGATGCCCCATGCCGGTTGCCCAGCCCGACGTCGCCTCGCAACCGCCACTGCTTCGGCATTCCAGCCGCCTCGCACGGATGGCGGCGCACTACTCTCCGGCGGCCGGTTTCCACCGCCTCCTTCAGGAGGACTTAGCTGCAGATCAGCCTACAGCACTGGGCAACTCTACTACGGAACTCTCTCACCCGCGATCGCCCGTGCCGCAGCAGCTTTTCCAGTGAGGGAGAGGTGTTGTGCTGGAGCCGAGGCAGCCTCTGAGGGCCGGCTACAGAGAAAGGGGTTGTCTATGTCCAAGGCGTACCTAAAGCACCATGGTAAACACCGGTCATTTACATACAAGATAATGGAAACAGACATTCCGAGCACTACTTCCTGCAGGGGGAGCTCGAGCCACACCCTGCGGGAAGTATCACTACGCCAAAACCTGATTGGCTGGAGATAGCTATTTAGGGGCTATAACCAGCCCTGAAGTTCAGTTCACTCCGGATGCCGATCTCGTGGACTTCTACCGCTGAAGATTACGACTTCGTCTCTGAACTGGACTTTTACTAATGTGTGTGGGTTACCACAAACATTTGTGGAAAAATTAGAAGTGAACTTTTGCCTGCCTCAATTAGGAGACTTTTACTGTCATCGTTATAGTTACCTTTCTTTTGTCGTACAGTCATCAACCTTGTAAACGTACATAAACAAAAGTTGTGTTGTGAAAAATTGCGAATTGTCAGCACTGAAGTAGGTATAGGCTAAATAATGCTTTTACCACTGTTATTTTCGATCTGAAATCATCAAATATGGTACCAAAACAATTTTTAAGAAAATAGTTATATGAATTTTTTGAATAATCAAATAATGTAACTAGTAGCTAATAAAAATAGTGCCGATTTTTGTTGGAAACACAATATTCTAACTAGATCAAGGTATTCGAAAACAATTCCTTTATAAATATATTCTGATAAGTAAAAATGCTGAAGCAAAAATGGGTTGGACAATAAACCTTTGATCATGATACTATGTAGATATTACTACCTTTCCGCCCCGCAACTTCTCGTCACCGCTTTTCCAAATGTTCCTTTCTTCGCTGATTCTACAGAGGCCCTTTTCTAATGTCGAATTAATTTTCTACATTCCTTTACAGAAAAACCCCAGAGTTTTCCCCCTGTCAATGAATAACTTCCTTGCAAAGATTTGTTCCAAACGTACAGTTTCAGATGTTTCTTCCTAAAATTAAGGTCATTGTTTGATACTAGTAGACTGCTTTTACATGTGCAAAGCAGCACAACAGTTTAACTTCATGTGCCTCTTAGTCATCAGTTTTGATGTTAAGTTTTTTCTGCTACTCCTCATGACTTGCATCTTTCTTCGTTGGCAACGGGACAAAATAGTCAGACGTCGTAGTAGTGTCATGAGTACCAGAGTCGAGTGCTGTGAGGCCGGTATTGTTCACGAGTTTTATAAATGATCCATTGGATAGCGTAGGAACGTACACGAGACTGTTCGTGGATGTTGCCTTCGCATCTGAGACTGTTTCAATGCCAGGGGCATTCTAAGAAAAAGACATCGCACCACGAAAGAACGAATGGGACGGAAATCGATAGATGAGACGTACATGCACACACAAACAAATAATTAAAATTTCAGAAACATTGGATGATTTATTCAAGAGTAAGATCTTCACAAATTGAGCAAGTGAACAAAGTGTTGGTCTTGCTATAGCATTAATGCAAGCAGTTATTCGCTTAACATTATTTACAGAGTTTCTAGATGTCGTCCTAAGCAATATCGCGCCAGATTCCATCCAATTGGCGCGTCAGATCGTCAAAACCGAGAGCTGGTTGGAGAGCCCAGCTCATTATGCTGCAAACGTTGTGAGTGGGGTAGAGATCCAGCGACCTTGCTGTCCAAGGTAGGATTTGGCAAGTATGAAGACAAGTAGTAGAGACTGTCACCTTGTGCGGGCAGGCGTTATCTGCTTAAATCTAAGCGCGGGATGGCTTGTCATGAAGGGTAGCAAAACGAGTCGTAGAACATCATCAACTGGGCAGAATTTGGCACTATATCCTTCAGGGCGTCCAACAACTCTATGAATCAACGGCAAGCCGAGTAACTGTTTCTATAAGAGGCAGAAGGCGACCAATACGTTATTGGCTTTCCCAATTCGTGAAGTTATGACTCTTGCATGAATCCTCCAATTTTTCTGAAACTTTAATCTTGTCTGTATACAGGTCCATTGATAGTGACCGGGCCAAATATCTCATGAAATAAGCATCAAACGAAAAAACTACGAAGAGCGAAACTCGTCTAGATTAAAGGGGGAAACCAGATGGCACTATGGTTGGCCCGCTAGATGGCGCTGCCATAGGTCAAACGGATAGCAGCTGTTTTAGTTGGACCATTTTTTCCCTTTGTGATATATGGCGCTGTAATAGTCACAAACGTATAAGTACATGGTATCACATAACATTCCGCAAATGCGGACGGTGTTTGCTTCGACATACATTACCCATGTTAAAATGCACCTTTTACCAATTGAGGAAAAGGTCGATATCGTGTTGATGTATGTCTATTGTGATCAAAATACCCAAGTGGCATGTGCTATCTATGCTGCTCGGTATCCTGGACGACATAATCCAAGTGTCCGGACATTTCGCCGGATAGTTATGTTATTTAAGGAAACAGGAAGTGCTCAGCCACATGTGAAACGTCAACCACTACCTGCAACAGATGATATACCCAAATAGGTGTTTTAGTTGCTGTCGTGGCTACTCCGCAAATCAATAGCAGACAAAGTGCGCGAGAATCGGGAATCTCAAAAACTTCGGTGTTGAGAATGCTACATCAACATCGATTGCACCCCTACCATATTTCTATGCACCAGGAATTGCATGGCGATGACTTTGAACATCGTGTACAGTTCTGCCACTGGGCACAAGAGAAATTACGGGACGCTGACAGATTTTTTGTACGCGTTCTATTTAGCGACGAAGCGTCATTCACCAACAGCGGTAACGTAAACAGGCATAATATGCACTATTTGGGAACGGAAAATCCACGATGGCTGCGACAAGTGGAACATCAGCGACCTTGGCGGGTTGATTTATGATGCGGCATTATGGGAGGAATGATAATTGGCCCCCTTTTATCGATGGCAATCTAAATGATACAATGTATGCTGATTTCCTACGTAATATTCTACCGATGTTACTACAAGATGTTTCACTGCATAACAGAATGGCGATGCACTTCCAACATGATGGATGTCCGGCTCATAGCTCGTATGCGGTTGAAGCGGTATTGAATAGCATATTACATGACAGGTGGATTGGTCGTCGAAGCACCATACCATGGCCCGCACGTTCACCGGATCTGACGTTCCCGGATTTCTTTCTGTGGGGCAAGTTGAAGGATATTTGCTATCGTGATCCACCGCCAACGCCTGATAACATGCGTCAGCGCATTGTCAATGCATGTGCGAACATTACGGGAGGCGAACTACTCGCTGTTGAGAGGAATATCGTTACACGTATTGCCAAATGCATCGAGATTGACGGACATCATTTTGAGCATTTACTGCATTAATGTGGTATTTGGAGGTAATCACGCTGTAACAGCGTGCGTTCTCAGAAATGATACGTTTACAAAGGTACATGTATCACATTGGAACAAGCGAAATAAAATGTTCAAAGGTACCTACGTTCTGTATTTTAATTTAAAAAACCTACCTGTTACCAACTGTTCGTCTAAAATTGTGAGCCATATGTATGTGACTATTACAGCGCCATCTATCACAAAGCGAAGAAAGTGGTCCAACTAAAACATTCATATTTCTTTACGTACTACACGAATATGTAATAAAAAATGTGGGTTCTTATTTTAAAAAACGCAGTTGATATCCGTTTGACCTATGGGAGCACCATCTAGCGGGCCAACCATAGCGCCATCTGGCTTCTAGCTAGACAAGTATCGTTCTTTGAATTATTTTCGTTTGACGCTTATTTCGTGAGATATTTGGCACGGTCAAGATCAATGGACCACCCTATATATACTCAGATCTACCGATTTCCGTCTCATTCGGATAATTTGTTGGTGGTGCGTAATCTTCTTTGCCTTAAAGTGTAAGTGGATTGAAATGCACGAGAATTGGCCGAGGATTGACGGTGCAGGGACTGTCAGTTGAGCCTCAGAGTAAATAAGTGCATGTATTAGACTTCATCACTTTATACTAACAAGGGAACCTCCCAATCGCACCCCCGTCAGATTTAGTTATAAGTTGTCGCTGTGGATAGGCCTTGAAAAACTGAACACAGATCAATCGAGAAAACAGGAAGAAGTTGTGTGGAACTATGAAAAAAAAAAGCAAAATATAGAAACTGAGTAGTCCATGTACAAGATAGGCAACATCAAGGATAGTGTGAACTCAAGAGCGGCGTGGTCCCGTAGTTTGCGTGAGCAGCTGCGGGACAAGAGGTCGTTGGTTCAAGTTTTCCCTTGAATGAAAAAAATTTTATTTTCAGACAATTATCAAAGACAAGCACTCACACATTATCAATTTCGCTCTCCAAAATTGCAGGACATGTTCAGATTTGCTTGGACATATGCAGGATTTGACGGTCTACACACGGAAAAATTTGAAAACGTTAATAACCTATGTTTTCACAAGGCACAGGGAAAACTGTGCGACTGTGAAACTGTTGCATTCATTTGTTGCAGTTCATGTACAAACTCTTATGTTTTCGTCACTTTTTTGGGAGTGATTATCACATCCACAAGAAAACCTAAATCGGGCAACGTAGAAGAATCTTTTTACCCATTCGCCAACTGTACAAGTTAGGTGGGTCGACAACATATTCCTGTCATGTAACGCACATGCCGTCACCAGTGTCATATAGAATATATCAAACGTGTTTTCCTGTGGAGGAATCGGTTGACCTATGACCTTGCGATCAAATGTTTTCGGTTCCCATTGGAGAGGCACGTCCTTTCGTCTACTAATCACACGGTTTTGCGGTGCGGTCGCAAAACACAGACAGTGTGAACTGTGTGAAGTGTTACAGTGAACAGAGACGTCAATGAACGAAGGGACAGATCATAACTTTGCGAAAATAAAGAAAGTTAACTTTTCACTCGAGCGAAGACTTGAACCAAGGACCTCTCATTCCGCAGCTGCTCACGCAAACCACGGGACCACGGCGCTCCTGAGCCCACATTTTCCTTGATGTTGCCTATCTTGCGCATGGACTACTCAGTTTGTATATTTTGCAAATTTTTTTCATAGTTCGACACAACTTCTTCCTGTTTTCTCGACTGATCTGTGTTCGATTTTTCAAGGCCTATCCACTATGCCAACTTATAACAAAATCTGAGGGGGGTGCGATGGGGAGGTTCCCAAAACGACGCGTTTTGCTTTAAACACAAGCAGCAATCCTGATGCTGTTTTTCTGAAAACAAAGGACGATCAGGAGAGAAGGGAAAGTACACAGTGATTGTAACAGATCGTAAACAGTTTAACGAGTCGGCGTCAGAGACAAGGTCCGACGTATGTGAGGTGGGTGTGTGTAGCAGCGACCGTAAAGAGCGCCGGCGTGCCGTCGGCGGGCTTCTGGAAACCAGAGGCGGCAGCAGCGGCGGCGGCGGCGGCGGCTGTGTAGCGATGGGCAGCAGCGGCGCGGGCGACGGCTGCGGCTGCGGCGTCGCGACGTCGACGCTCCGGGCGGCGTCGCTGGTGCTGCTCTTCGCTGCTCTGCAGGTACGTCCGGCAGGGCTCAGGCCACTCGCTGTGTGCAGCCGAGGCGCAGGGCAGGACGTCAGCTCGGGGCAGAAGTCTGCGCCGTAGTTCCAGCTAGAGATGGGCAAAACTGTTCTTTTCAGAGATCGGATCAGAACTGTTCACTCCCTGAAATGAATTAGCTCTTCTTCATGACTCACCACTCATTTACAATAGAAAATAAATGGAAGGCACATTGCCCTTTAAACTTGGTTTATTCCAGTACTATACCTGTATTTTGATCTTATTTGATCCTATTTTGAAGTAACACAGATAATGAGTAAGAATTTTGTATTGTTTATTGAAATTTCCACGATATGACAAAGTTTTTGATTATTGATTTATTTTGCACTATCGTGGTTTTTTGGGTGATCGGAAAATGTTGTAACTTGAGATTTACATTAACAATATATTTGGCTATAATGTATTAAAATTTTATTAACCTCATACAAATACATCGCAAGCCATATATTTTTAAAGTGAACGTTTCCTTCCGAAGACGCCTAAAATCGCAAAATCCGTACCAGAATAAGAAAAAAATATATAAATTTGACTGTAAAACGAAAGTGCTGCATATAGCCGTACGCAGAATAAAACAAGGAAAATATTGGTGTATCACATTTTGCGATACGTTTATCAGTTCGCTCGTAATTAAAGCGTAAATTCGAGTGTCCATAATAAAAATCCTATAGTAATAGTATAGTAATCTGATCAGTTTAAAGAAATAAAAATAAAATAAAAACAAATGATGTATACATAACATAATAATGTAATATACACTCCTGGAAATTGAAATAAGAACACCGTGAACTCATTGTCCCAGGAAGGGGAAACTTTATTGACACATTCCTGGGGTCAGATACATCACATGATCACACTGACAGAACCACAGGCACATAGACACAGGCAACAGAGCATGCACAATGTCGGCACTAGTACAGTGTATATCCACCTTTCGCAGCAATGCAGGCTGCTATTCTCCCATGGAGACGATCGTAGAGATGCTGGATGTAGTCCTGTGGAACGGCTTGCCATGCCATTTCCACCTGGCGCCTCAGTTGGACCAGCGTTCGTGCTGGACGTGCAGACTGCGTGAGACGACGCTTCATCCAGTCCCAAACATGCTCAATGGGGGACAGATACGGAGATCTTGCTGGCCAGGGTAGTTGACTTACACCTTCTAGAGCACGTTGGGTGGCACGGGATACATGCAGACGTGCATTGTCCTGTTGGAACAGCAAGTTCCCTTGTCGGTCTAGGATTGGTAGAACGATGGGTTCGATGACGGTTTGGATGTACCGTGCACTATTCAGTGTCCCCTCGACGATCACCAGTGGTGTACGGCCAGTGTAGGAGATCGCTCCCCACACCATGATGCCGGGTGTTGGCCCTGTGTGCCTCGGTCGTATGCAGTCCTGATTGTGGCGCTCACCTGCACGGCGCCAAACACGCATACGACTATCATTGGCACCAATGCAGAAGCGACTCTCATCGCTGAAGATGACACGTCTCCATTCGTCCCTCCATTCACGCCTGTCGCGACATCACTGGAGGCGGGCTGCACGAGGTTGGAGCATGAGCGGAAGACAGCCTAACGGTGTGCGGGACCGTAGTCCAGCTTCATGGAGACGGTTGCGAATGGTCCTCGCCGATACCCCAGGAGCAACAGTGTCCCTAATTTGCTGGGAAGTGGCGGTGCGGTCCCCTACGGCACTGCGTAGGATCCTACGGTCTTGGCGTGCATCCGTGCGTCGCTGCGGTCCGGTCCCAGGTCGACGGGCACGTGCACCTTCCGCCGACCACTGGCGACAACATCGATGTACTGTGGAGACCTCACGCCCCACGTGTTGAGCAATTCGGCGGTACGTCCACCCGGCCTCCCGCATGCCCACTATACGCCCTCGCTCAAAGTCCGTCAACTGCACATACGGTTCACGTCCACGCTGTCGCGGCATGCTACCAGTGTTAAAGACTGCGATGGAGCTCTGTATGCCACGGCAAACTGGCTGACACTGACGGCGGCGGTGCACAAATGCTGTGCAGCTAGCGCCATTCGACAGCCAACACCGCGGTTCCTGGTGTGTCCGCTGTGCCGTGCGTGTGATCATTGCTTGTACAGCCCTCTCGCAGTGTCCGGAGCAAGTATGTTGGTCTGACACACCGGTGTCCATGTGTTCTTTTTTCCATTTCCAGGAGTGTACATAGCAGTATTACTACGAAGAACAATATCCATTAGAGACGAACTCCGATGCAGAAGCACTGACTCGAGCAGGTCAAGCCACGAGCTGTATTACTGCGTGAGCTAAGACCGCAGAGACCAGAGTGACACCTGAGTTGCTTTGCTCAACACTCTGGCTAGAGTCGAGAACGGTGGTGTGAGCGTTGAGCGGGCGAGTTCCGAGGGTGGGGGGAGCGGTGAACGGCCACCACTCACCCGCTCCGAGACAAATCGTCCGTTCCCTTGCGAGCAGGTTGTTGCAAGTAGTTCCTATGTTATCCGCTAGGTGGCTCTCTGTCCTGTTGCTCGCATCAACTGCCCAGAGGGCAGGATGTGCGACTGAAATGATCGCCGACAGAGTGCGATGCGAAGTTAAGCTGCGCCAGACACTGCACGCGGCAGACGATGCACAGAAATGGCACGGCATATGTGAAACACAAAATCCAATGGGGCACTGCACAATGCAGGCAGCCAATGTAGAAGCAGGGCAGGGGCCAGCGCTGGCTGTGTTGTGTGGCGTGCACTGTGCTGTGACCAGCAGAGGCGCTGCTGATATGCTCCGTCTCTCTCTCTCCCTCTCTCTCTCTCTCTCTCTCTCTCTCTCTGCCGTGGGATACGTTTGGAGCTACCGTTCTTTTTTTCTGAATCACTGATTGTTCACTCCTTTGAAAGATTCAACTCTATGAATCAGTTCAAGAGCGGATCCCCCATCTCTAGTTCCAGCCTGACAGTTTTTCCCCTACCTATAAGCGCCTGCGTCGTCGCTTCGGGACTTGTTGATTGTGCGCTGTAGCTAGCTAGCCCACTTGATGGCACGTACAGCAATGTGCACTAACCAGTCGATCTGTAGTCTTTCTGAAACGATTATAAACAAACTACGAGGTCTGTTCTAAAAATTCCGGAACTTTCGTAATTTCACGCCACTGGTGTGTTGGAGCGAAATGTGGTTGGTATTTCTGCACGTATCTTTGCTTAATGTGTACCTGGCAGAAGTTTCAGTTTGTATGTCAGTTAGTTATTGTTCAGTGCTGTATTGAGTAGACAGTTTCGTTGCACAGAGAGGGCAGAGTTAAGGGACTAACGCGTTTGCGTAAAATTTTGCATGAAACTCAAGAAAACCTTTACAGAGACTAACCAAAGGATGTAGGAAGCCTACGATAAGGAGTGCTTAATCCGTACTCGGTGTTACGAATGGTTCACATGGCTTTAAAAAGACCAGACCGAAGTTAAAGACGACCCTCGTTCAGGACGTCCTTCGACGTCAACCGACGATGTTCATGTCAAGATACACAACGAAATTGCGTATGCCAACCGAAGACTGAGAACCGCGCGGGATTAGCCGAGCGGTCTCAGGCGCTGCAGTCATGGACTGCGTGGCTGATCCCGGCGGAGGTTCGAGTCCTCCCTTGGGCATGGGTGTGTGTGTCTGTCCTTAGGATAATCTAGGTTAAGTAGTGTGTAAGCTTAGCGACTGATGACCTTAGAAGTTAAGTCTCATAACGTATCACACACATTTGAAGATTTTAGAGGCTGCAGTTGAATCATATCATGAAATCCTGACACATCATCTTGGAATGCATCGTGTTGCCGTTACTTTCGTCCCACTGCTCATGAGTCAAGATCAGAAACACTTTCGCTTCGCAATCCATGAAGAGCTTTTGGACTGGGCAAACTAGAATGAGATGTTTCTTAAGAGAATCGTAACTGATCTACGGTTATGATGTTGAGACCAAGGTTCAATCTTCACAGAATATCCAAGACTAAAAAAAGCTCCTCAGGTCAAGTCAAATGTCAAAGCCATGTTGACAGTCTTCTTTGACCCTGAAGGATTAGTTCATCATGACAAACAGTTCACCGGTGGTGTTACCTGGACGTGTTGGACGCCTGCGAAAAAATGTGAGAAGCAAAAGCCCTGAAATGTGACGAGAGAATTCATGTCTCTGGCATCACGATAAGGCACCTGTACATTCATCCCTATTGGTGCGTGTCTAGTGCAAAATAAACGAGATCAGTGTGCTGCCTAATACTCAGTACTCTCCAGACCTGGACCGCTTGAACTTTTTCTTATTTACAAAGTTGAAAACCCCGTTGAAAAGGCGAAGATTTGCAACGATAGACGATATAAAAGAAAATTTGCAGATGGCGCTTCGCGATATACAGCAAGCGACATACCACCAAGACTCCTTCCGTAAGAGGATACGGCGTTGGGAGCCGTGTATCAGTCGTGGAGGTGAGTATTTCGAAGGAGACCATGTAGAATGGGTCTAAGGAATTTTCTGATCAGACCTCGTATATGATAAAAAAATTATTTATTGCACATCTCATAGCTTCATGACGAACTGCCTATCTTTACGTTAATTGTCATAGTTATTGTGATATTTCGAGATTAGGTAAACTGCTACAAGAAACTCTCAAGGGTTCATTGGAAAACAGGGGTCGCTAAGTTTTGCGTTTGTTGCATTTTAGGTCACACGTCGCTGACTGTGAAATATTGTTAACACATTGAATTATTTTTTAAACTTGGGAGGATAAGATTATCTGTCTCCAATCTAGAGAAAATGGATTACGTGTAAAACACTGCATCCGGAAAGCGTGCACCAGCAAAAAAAGTCAGAATGAAATATTTGTTAATCCATCCTATCTCATAAGCGATCTGAGACATCGAAACAAGATTTTAGCAAATGATAGAAAGCAAAGAGGATAATATTTTGACAAACGATTAATATGCAGGACTTCCGTAACTACGGCGATATTCAAGCAACTACACATTCTTTAATGAAATACGGAAGGGTATGAAATTAAGTTACAGTAATTATAATTTTTTATTTGATTGATTTATTTAATGTTTATGCATCTTCACAATAAGCACTCAGTATTAATGACATTAAGATCTTCACTTTAGTATTGCTCCCTTTTTATAGCTGCGTACTGCTACTGAACAGAACTTTCTGGTGAACTAAAACAATCGTTAAATCTTCCTCTCGTAAGAAAAGCTTCACTCGTGTTCCTGCACCTGCTTGGAGCAGACAGCGTAAGCTGGTTATTTGTCCCACGTTCTTCCCTCCTTGGCAAGATTACTTGATGTAATGTTATCAGTCCTCAAGTAATTACGCACTATGCATAAGCCGTCACAAGTCTATAGTCTCCAATTTACACTCAAAGGCCGTTTAAGCACACGAAATCTCGAACTCAGTACACCAAATACACACTCTACTGTTTGACAAGGAAGAGAAAGTCTGTATTTAAAAACCCTATTTTTGTCATTAGCGCTCTGCATTTAGAATACAGTGGCATTAAGTTTTTAATAACGGTAGTGCTTCATCTCTAATGAAAACGTAAAGTGCTCCTTATTTCCCGAGTGCCAAATCAGAGCCGGACTCAAGTATAACTGCATAGACAGATTCACAATGGACACAGTAGGGCGCTCTGTCCTAGTGAGGACTGGGGCGCTACTCACAAGGGAAACACCCCATCGCAACCGCTCACATTTAGTGGTGAGGGGAACTCCACTGCCACCACGTACGATTGCCACTGTAAGCCATCCGCTACCATGTGAAAAGGAATCATTCAAATCAATGCTGAAATTAAGTCTACAGCCACAGAAAACAGCAGGTCCGTCGAGCAGTGCGGAGGAAGCGGTGTTCTTAAAGGTGTTCTTCTTCTTGTCTGCACCAGACGTTGACAATTCTATGTTCTCGATGGTTTTATAGACTGTTTGCTTGGGGCGACGGAGTCCTAATCAACGTCACGCGCTATCGCGCTACTATATAAGCGAGCGAGAGTCGCGCAGCGGCTCATTCGCGCTGCTGCTGCTGCACAGGCAACTGCATTGAACGCTGCCAAGATGCCTTATTACAGAAGATATCGCCGTCGCTCCAAGCAAACAGTCTATAAAACCATCGAGAACGTAGAATTGTCAACGTCTGGTGCAGACAAGAAGAAGAACACCTTTAAGAACACCGCTTCCTCCGCACTGTTCGACGGACCTGCTGTTTTCTGTGGCTGTAGACTTAATTTCAGCATTGATTTGAATTATTCCTTTTCACATGGTAACGGATGGCTTACAGTGGCAATCGTACGTGGTGGCAGTGGAGTTCCCAATGTTCCTGGCCTGGAAAGTTTCGTCGATAGAGACATCATCGCTTACCGCACCTATCACATTGCAGAATTAGCAAATAAAGATTTTGGAAAATCCGCATAAATGTCTACCTCTTCTTTAAATTTGTATACACGCAACAAAAGAAAAATTTCTGTAAATGAGTCTGTATTTATCTGGATTAAAGGGAAAGGTGTTTGTCAGTATATTAAATTTTTCGGTGACTGTACAATGTATTTTCATAAATAAAGTGATCTGTAACATAGCTGAGAAACGGACAAGGGTACATCTAGAACCTGTCGGCATAGAGCGAGAACAGCATGTTACGTCAGCACACTGACCAGTTGACCTTTGACCCCTGCCGATAAGGCCGGCCGACGTCATCTTGGCAGCGCGCCAGCGGCGGACTTTGCGCATCAGATCAAGCATGAGAACAGGAAGAAGGTGTACTGAATTGTGAAAAAAACCCAAGCAAAATAGAAAAAGCGAAAGGTCCAAGGCCAAGAAGCGCAATACAGACCAGCGTGAAAGACAAAACGTGTCTTGGGTAGGTGGTCTCGGTTTTGGACTGTCAAGCGGGCGAGCTGTGCTCGAATCACTTCTATGCCATGTTTTTGGCTGTTCGCTGTATTCAAATTTGTGTCTGTGTCGTGGTGCAACAGAGAGGTGTGAGTTAGGGACCTATAAGGACAGTTGATTCTGCAACACTAATCTATTAGAAACTGAAAGGAAGTGTCATTGTAATGGGAACCGCAAACGCTTCATGACAAGGCGACAAGTTAACTGAATCCTTCATCGGGAAACACGTCCGGTGTGTCATCCATAACAGTACGTGTGTCATATGATACGAATCTCTTATCGACGCACCTAATTTGTACGCCTGGTAAGTGAATGAGATACGTCTCCTTGCCCGATTTATGTTTTCATGATCACTCCCAAAGAAATTATGAAAACATACTAGTTACTCACATAAGTTGCGACAAGTGAAGGCAATAGTTGCACTATCACACAGCTTCACTGTGCTCTGTCAAAACATACGTTCTTAACGTTTCTGAAGTTGCGTTCCGTTTTGAAAGTTTCGACTCTTGCATTTCTTAGTTGTAACATAGTTACACCCTTCTATTTGTTGTTTTAGTTTCTGTGAGACGTCTATGTGGTATTTCGCCTGCTCTCACCATTCATCACAATGACTTGCGTCGGTAATGTATTCTTACGACATGACTCATATTCTACAACCAGTGTATAGCATTACAACTGCCAAGAATACAGAATGACAACAATCGTTTCAATGACCGAACGGAAAGTTCATAATGTTGCGAAAAAAAAAATGGCACGAGGGAGTTTTAAACAGTCCTCGCCCACCTTACAGTCCAACACCGTGGCGACTTAACCACGACGCCGCGGCTGCTCAACGTCATTTGATATTGCACTTATTAAAGTTGCAACATTCACTTCATATTTTGCTTTGTTTTTCACAGTTCGGTACAGCTGCTTCCTGTTTTCATGCTTGATCAGTGTTCTGTTTTTTACGGAATATCCACTGGGCCCTCTTACCACTAAATTTGAGGAGGTTGCGATGTGGCGTTTCCATTGTTAGCACGGCCTGGCTTCTGCTGCGGGCAGCGTGCGCTGATGTGCCGAAACCCTGTTGTCCTGCCACGGCTCGGCTGCGCTCTGCTGGTTGCAGAATTCCGTGAGCCACAGGCTGCGCTCACGCTAGAGGCCAAACCGTGCGACCAAAAAGTCGCACATCTTCGTACAACATGGGCTGAGCGACTTGAGCTAGCATTCTGAACGTGTGTCCGTCAGTGTGTGGCAAGTTTAGCAGTTGACGTTATGGATTTCTGCCTTTATGACAAAGCTAAGACTGAGACCATGAAAAAGGAGGAACGTGGTCCTCGATGGAGGATGCTGCCCACTGTCTTCCCATGGTGACCCAACTACGTATATTTACGTCATTCAATATTCACTACAGCAGGTTTCATTAGATAAAGGAAGATTAGAGGTTAACGTGCTCTCAATGAAGTAGTCATTAGAAACGGAGGACAGCTCCGGATGAAGTAAAGATGGACAAGGAAGTCGATTGTGTCTTTTTGAAAAGAACCACTCGCATTAAACAATACGGGGAAACCACCGAATATCAAAGTCTGTATGGGCGGACGGAGATTAGAACTACCGTTGTGCCTAAAGCGAGTACATTGTCATTAAATGAGATTCTCTGTTTTCACTACCCTGTGCCATTTATCACAAAATTAAATTGCAGTCTGGTTTAGTCTGGAAAGGAGAGATTAGCCTTCCAGCGAAACGTTGTTTCCGTCGTGTTTCAAGCCAAGGCATTTGATATGTCGTCGGTGCTGTGATGGAACATAAAAACAAACAAACTTCTGCAAATAAATCCGGAAAAGATAATTTCCTCGTGCATCTGTTAACGAAAGGGTATGTCTTTTACCTACCCACAACACAGACACTACCATTTCCGAAACAGCCTCCTCAGTAACAACATAAAGTCTATCGGAGCGGCAAGCGTTCATTTCTTTGCTTTTCTTCGGGAGGCAACGAGTGAGGGACAAAGTACGCATACACTTTTCTTCACAATATTGTGCAGAACGTCTTGGACAGTTGATTTAGAGATTTTGCTCCATTCGGATTTGTGACAGAACTACACTGACCCAATACGGTTGCATGTCCACTACCTACAACTTTCTTCTTTTCTTTGTGCCTTTCTCCTGCATAAGTGCAGGCTACGCATCGGCATTAGGGATTTGGCACTGTTAATTTGAGGGCTGGCCAGATGACCTCCCCGACGCCGCCCCGTTACTTATCGGGACGGAATGTGTGCACCACCACTACCCGCGTGCAGTGTCACTCACATGGAAATGAGGGAAAGTTTTCTAAATGTTTGCGAGTCGTGTAATAGGCGGGATTTGGGTACCAGCCCGGTACTCTACTTGCGGTACGTGAGTAACCCCCTAAAAACCACGTCCACACAAGCCAGCAACCGACCCTCTTCGTTAACCCGCAGAGGTGGACTCGGATCACCACCAGTTCTTGAGGTGGTGGTGATTCTATCAGTGGCCAAAGCACCTCCCTATCCCGGAACACACACAGCTAACCGGGCGGGTGATGTCCATTACATAACACTGCCTGCACATAACCGGCTGGTCTCCTGAACACTTTATAGTTGTTAGACCATGCTGTCACTGTAGTTATTGAGTTGACGTCGCCTGTACCCCAAAACGGTTTGGACGGACGCTGTATTCCCCTTACAACTTGGAGCGCACCAGACTTAAATCTTCTAGATCTGTTGTTTCTTGTGGGTGACACATACTCTCCTCCTGTCCATCTCATGAGCACAAACAGCCGAAACTAATTCCCTCAGAACACGAGCACTGTGCTCGACAACATCTGCTTGATGCTGTCTCGCCGCCACCACTACTGCTGACCTGCACAGCTCTGAACCTGCATATTGTCTAAACTGTGACATCTACACTGCCGCTGTATTTACATTCCGACATTCTACATCTAACGGGAGAGGAAGGAGGCAATGAGACAGACGAAATCGATGGGAAGAGCTTAGGTCTGGAGTTTAAAGAGGAGCCCGAGATGCCACATACCGTCAGAGGCGTCTTGGAGGTCGAGGGAAACAAAAATTGCGAAGCGACGAGAGTTAAGTTGATGGGAAAGAAGATTGGTAAGGTTAAGGAGCTGGTTGTCAGCTCACAAGGAGCCTGGAAGCCACACTGGGTAAGGGTGGTGCTGATTAAGGTGGTGACGAATACAGTGGGAGGGGATGAACTCGAAGATCTTACTGAGACAGATGGGACGATAGAAAGAGGTGTCAGAGGGGGCGCGGGGTTCTGGGTTTAAGGAACAGCAGGAGATGGGAAGTCTTCCAGAGGTCAGGGTAAATGCAGCTGGAGAGGTGGACGCTATACAGGTTACCAAGGACAACCAGGGTGGAGGGGGCAGGGGGTCAACTTGAGGACACCGTCGTGACAAGAGGCGGTGTTGTCTTAGTAGCGGAGGAAGAGTCTGACGTCGTGTGTGATAATGGGAGTATGTCTGAGGGGTAACTGATCCAAGTACAGGAAACTGGGGGCGCGTTGCGGGACAGAGGTACCGCTGCGTTCAAGGACTTTGGGGAAGAGGGAAGGCGCTGGCACGATTTTCCGCTTACATGGCCACGACTAAGTCGGCTAGCACCAATTGGAGAGCGCCGAAACGACGCGTGTGAGGAAGGTGAGCTAAGCAGCTCATAGCAGCTCCGGCCTGCCGCGGGAGCGAGTGACGTCATGTGGCGCGAGGGGCTGCCGCTCCTACCTCCCTACAAGCGTCAGGCACCCGTCGTTGTTTCCTTTCGACATGAAGTATAATCGTGACTATATAGGAGGAAAATAGTGCCAGCCCTGGCAGTCAGTAGCTTTACTACTGACGACGATGGTGGCGATAGCCATCGAAAGCTCGAATTTTTATTGGAATTGACGCGGGTTGAAAACCGAGAAGATTTTATTCATACACGCCACCGCCAAAGCCTCCGAAGACACGTAACAAATATTTGTTAATAAATGCCACCTTTTGCACTGCAAATATTAGGAAAACCCTACCGGCCATAAAATGTTTCTTACAACAAGTATGGAGACGCAAGAAAGCAAATGAACAACGTTTAACATAACGAAGTTGTGCGAGCAGCTACTGTCTTTCACGATTGTTAACTACGAGATCTGGACTGCGTACCACAGGCGCCAGTCGTCGATAGGACGCCTTCAGGACTAATTTCTGCTGTAACACCGTGGTCTCAAAAATTGCTGGTTTTGAGTTAATAGGTGTCATATCGTTTTTTACTGTCAGACTGCGCTGTGTTCTGAGGGTATTTTCGCTCTGTCGTCGCAACTGCAAGAAATATTTTTTTTCACCATACGCGTTTCGCTTTATTGGGATAGAGCATCATCAGTGGACTGTAATTAAAGGTATTTATGTTTGATTTGTTTTTAAGATCGGAAAACAGTTCGGAAACAATACGTTGTTTTGACTTACGTTGATTTCTCCTTCGTTTCTCCCCTGCATTGGCAAATGTGGTCTGCTAGCACATCTTTAGTGTTTACCATCGTTAGACAACGATACTTGTAATCTAACTTTTAGTTTCGCTGCAGAACTATCGATTTCGCACACTAATTTGTTCTGTACATTTTTGTACTTCTAAGTATGTAGCGTTGCCAACATAACATTGCCGCTAGTTTGTCTTTGACGTATATTCCTCCTTTTTTTAGTTAATTGTATGTATATAGTGATACACATATTTTTACACACAAGCAACTATCTAAGAAAAAAGCTGTAAAGTAGCTACGGATAATATGGCCAAGCAAATGAAGAATTTACCGTGTTTTCGCAAGTAAACACATCTTAAGGGTGTTTAAGAACATTATTTCAAGTAACACAGATTCCCGCATCATCACTTGGAATTACATTTTACTGCACTGCACTTTTCAGAGAATCCGATGGCGCTGATACTGCTTCTGCTAGGCACGCCAGCAACGAGAGGTTTGTGGCAGAGGTGGTGGGAAGAAATCCTACTCGACGACTCACTGAGATAATCCAATAACGGGCTCCCTTAATCTATGTGGTTCCACTCGTACTGTATATCTTTTACTCACTAACTAAACTGAAACACTTCAGGACGTTTAGTAAAATGTTATAAGAGGGGAAGCTTTCTGTAAATAATTTTTTGTCACAGAGTGCAATCCGACAAAGCCATGAAGACAGCCGTACTAGAGGATGAGATATGACAAAAAATGGTCGAGGCTTTGCAGTTACTCAGACGTATACACGATGTTACAACGAAAGCAGAAGCACATACTACCGTTCCGTAGGAAGTACATGATATTTTTGCCCTATTACAGATAATGCTGAGGCAGAGTTGGAGAAGTGTAAAATGTTTTTGCAGCAAACAAATCAGTTATGAAACTTAGTAAAGAATAAACGTTCAAAACAATCTACGCAGTTGCAAACATTCCCGATTCCCGGTAGAGGAGAAGAGCTCTGTGGACCATGCAGCAGCACCAAGTAGTTCGCTTAAGCTTCATTCGGAAATTATTGCGGTAAACCTAGCGAACATGTGAGCTATTGTTGCGTTCGTTTCGAAGGTTTGTCTCTCGCTCGCTGCTAATCACACGTCTCCATCAGGTTGCTGGCGAAGGTCTTGCACTGAGAAACCTTAGGGCACTTTCGCATCCACGATTTTAAATGTACCAGCAACATCGGCTGCGGTAGAACGCAATTGGTTCGCTCGTCGTCGAATTCACAGAAATCCGAAGGATGTTGGCTGCAGTACGAACAGAAAAACTGGTGTCAGTGCAGAGTAACCTCAGACACAATTCTAATCGCGTGAGTAAACAATGAAAGAAATGGGAAGTGCAGGGAAGCTAAGACAACGTGGCTGCATGAAAAATGTGAAGAAATCGAAAAAGAAATGATTGTCACAATGACTAACTCAGTATGTTGAAAAGGCAAAACAACCTTCGGTGAAATTAAAAGTAAGAGTGGTACCTTGAAAAGTGTAACGGGAATTCCACTGTTAAATTCAGAGGAGAGATCGGATGGGGGGAGATTTATCTGATGTGATAGAAGAAGAGGCAGGAGTCGATTTAGTAGAGGTAGGGGATCCGGTATCAGAATTTAAGAGAGGTTTGGAGGACTTAAGATCAAATAAGGCAGAAGGTACAGGTAACATACCATCAGAATTTCTAAGATCACAGGGGGAAGTGGCCACAAAAGACTATTCTCATTGATGTGTAGAATGTATGAGTTCGTGACATACCATCTGACATTCGGAAAAACATCATCCACACGATTCATGCAAGAGCTGACAAGTGAGATTTATCGCACACTCAGCTTTACAGCTCTTGCATCAAAGTTGCTGACAAGAATAATATATAGAAGAACGGAAAAGAAAACTGAGGATGTGTTAGATGACGATCAGGAAAGGTAAAGGTACCAGAGCGGCAATTCTGATGTTGCGCCTAATAATGGAAGCAAGACTAAAGAAGAATCAGGACACCTTCATAGGATTCGTCAACCTGCAAAAAGCGTTCGACAATGCAAAATGGTGTAAGATGTTGGAAATTCTGAGAAAAGAAGGAGGAAGCTAGAGGGAGAGACGGGTAATGTACAATATGAACAAGAGCCAAAATGGAGTTATAAGAGTGGACGACCAATACTGAAGTGTTCGTATTAAAAAGGCTGTAAGACTGGAATGCAGTCGTTCGCCCCTACTCTTCGATCAGTGCATCGAAGAAGCAGTGATGAAAATAAAAGAAAGGTTCAGAAGTGGAATTAAAAGTCAAGGTGAAAGGATATCAATGATACGATTCGCTGATGACATCGCTGTCCTGAGTGAAAGTGAAGAAGTATTGTATTGTCTGCTGAATGGAGTGAACTGTCTGATGAGTACAGAAACGCACTGAGAGAAAATCGAAGAAAGACGAAAATAATGAGAATTATCAGAAATGAGAACAGTGAGAAACTTATCATCAAGATTGATGGTCACAAAGTGGCTGAAGTTAAAGCAATAAAATAACCAACGACGTAGGGAGCAACGAGGTCATCAAAAGCAGACTAATACTGGCAAAAGAGCATTCCTGGCCAAGGGAAGTCTACTAATATCAAACATTGGCCTTAATTTGAGGAAGAAATTTGTGAGAATGTACGTTTGGAGCACAGCCCTGAATGGTAGCGAAACGGGAACTTGGTTGGGTTGGGTTGTTTGGGGGAAGAGACCATACAGCGAGGTCATCGGTGTCATCGGATTAGGGAAGGAAGTCGGCCGTACCCTTTCAAAGCAACCGTCCCGCCATTTGCCTGTCAACGATTTAGGGAAATCACGGAAAACCTAAATCAAGATGGCGCGATTCGGGGTTTAACCGTTGTCCTCCCGAATGCGAGTCCAGTGTCCTAACCACTGCACCACCTCGCTCGGTCATGGGCTGTGAAAAAACCAGAACAGAAGAGAATCAAAACACTTCAGATGTGGTGTTACAGACGAATGTTGAAAATTGGTTGGGCTGATAAGGTAAGCAATGAGGAGGTTCCGCGCAGAATCAGAGAGGAAAGGAATATGTGAGAAACACTGACAAGGAGAGGAGACAGGACGATAAGACATATGTTAAGACAACAATGAATGACTTCAATGGTAGTAGAAGGAGGTATAGAGGGTAAAAATTGCAGAGGAAGAGAGAGATTGGAATACATCCAGCAAATTATTGAGGACATAGGCTGAAAGTGCTACTCTGAGATGAAGAGTGTGGTGTCACCGCCAGACACCACACTTGCTAGGTGGTAGCTATAAATCGGCCGCGGTCCATTAGTACATGTCGGGCCCGCGTGTCGCCACTGTCAGTAATTTCAGACCGAGCGCCACCACACGGCAGGTCTAGAGAGACTTACTAGCACTCGCCCCCAGTTGTACGGACGACTTTGCTAGCGACTACACGTACGAAGCCTTTCTCTCATTTGCCGAGAGACAGTTAGAATAGCCTTCTGCTAAGTCCATGGCTACGACCTAGCAAGGCGCCATTAACCATTTCTAGAGAGAGTCACACTTGTATCATCAAGAATGCTGTATACAAATGATGGATTAAAGTTAAGTATTACAGAAGCTACGTACTTTTCTTTATAGCATTCATTAAGTATCCTGTTTCAGACCTCACGCCAGCCGGCGTGTGTGTACGCGTGCATTTCGGCTACTTCCGAGTGGCGTGGCTGTCTTGATACGCCACAACAAAGAGGTTGGCGAAGGAGAGGAATTCGTGGAAAGCGCATCAAACTAGTCAGGAGACTGATAACTAAGGAAGAAAAAAAACAGGATCCTCCTGAAAACGCCTTTCTTTTCACAGCTGAGGACTCAGCGGCATGGCCATTTGTACATTGCAATGTGTGTCAATGATTTCCCGAATTTATTTCTCATAGCAAATGTTTTCTCAATTCAAGAGCTAATGAACAGTAATTAACTTTTGTCTGGTGCATTTATGTCAAATTACAAAATATTTTTCCTAGAATAGATGAAACACACCATTTAAATAACACTTTTGGATTTCAAATAATTAGGTTACACAATGACGGTAAATTCTGTTTCTCAGATATAGAATATAAGCACCAGGAACATTTCTTTCGTATGACCCTATACTATCGCTAATCCATCCAACAGTAACATTTAAATCCATTTTTAAATGGTATCGTGTCAACTTTTTATCTTACTGAACCGTTGTAAATACCCAGCGCATTTTTAAACCTGTCTTCTTGGAACGTACACTATCGGAACTTCAACAAAAGAACTTCTCCGTGATGCACGACGCCTCTCTCCTCTCTTGCAGTTTCTGCCAATGTAATTTGTTGAGCACCTCCCCAATGCTCTCGCGCTTGCTAAACGACCCGATGACGAAACGTGCCGCTCTTCGTTGCGTGTTGTATTCGTTAATCCAACCTGTCAAGGGTCCCAGACTGATGAGCATTACTTACGGTACGGTCTTTCAAGATTTTTCCGGGTCACTTCCTTCGTGGACCGATTAGGCTACATTTGCCTACGATTCTTCCTGTGACTCTCAGCCTGGCATCTGCTATTGCTATAATTTGTTTTATGAGGTCATTCCACGTCAGGTCGAAAGAAAATGTGAATCTGCATTGCAGGTTGTTGATTAACTGCCCATACAGGCGATTCAGTAGTATGAATGTATGGTGTCTGTTCTTTTGGACATCTCAGGAAGAACAGACACCGCGCATTCTTGTAATTGACTCTCCTCGACGGTCACTTAATCAACAGCCTTTAGAGCAGATGCACACTTACGTTCGACTTCCAGTGGGAATCTTAAAATTGGCAGCGTGGAGGACATGTACGGGGAATGTGTGTGGGTGGCGGTAGATGAGAGGGTGGGCTGTCCGAGACAGTCGGCGCACCTGCGACAGACATTGTGTCTGAGTGGCGAAGAGGTTAACGGAACTACCTGGTCAGCAGGGCATTCCAGGACCGCGTCCCGGGTCAGCACACACTTCCACTAGTCACCGCTGACACTGCAATGCAGATAATATCCCTTATTTCTTTCCTTTCCTTTAGTTTCTCCCCCTTCCCCCAACCACCTTCAGTTACACAAGAGAAGAATATTGCTCACGACTGTGGGATTCATTCGAAACAGGAGTACTGGGATACTGAACGTATATGAAGAAGGGCAGTATGAATGAAGTATTTCCTTCTCTATCTACCTCTTTACATTCAGAGCTAACAATAAGCTATCCTCCTAAAAAGGTCAATTTTTCTGTGAAAGGAACACTGCTTCGAACCTTTCCATTTAGCATCTCACACAGCAGCGACAAACATCAAGTAGTTGACGAAACGACCGGCGATAAAGCCTATTTTACAGCGTATTCTTGTATCCTAAGTTGTGAAAATTATTGGTTCGAGGAATTGCCGGTGAATGGGTCGTAAAATGCGCTCGTAAACGTCACTGCGGCGGCGAGTAGTTACTTCTACATGTTTTGGGGTGGGGAGGGGGGGGGGGTGGACGGGAGGAAGCTATGCAATGCAGGAGTGCGGAGACGCCCTGCTTGGCCAGTTGCTGGGGGCGGCTTTGTCGGCTCAGGCTGCAGCCGCTCCTAAGCAGTCGGTAACAACGGCCTGCCTGCCGCCGCCGCCGCCCCCAGCCGCCGCCCCCAGTGCCTCCCTTGCTGGTAGACACCTGGAGCCGCGAGTAGCAGCGGCTGCGTCGGGGCACCCCGCAGGCCCAGCAAAGTTACGTTACGTTCGACTCACAGCGGACGGCTTCGGAACGCCACGTAACGGAAGGGAACTCTGGCGCCACAAAACGTAGCGTTCACAACACTCGTAAAGTCAGCCTAACGTCACATCCCATAGTCCACTGCTAAAGTGAGGTTACACCGACTATGGAACTTACACTGGTTACGATACTCTAGTGTCTGGGAGCGACTTTCAGTTAATGTGTGGCCCCTGCACGGGAATTACATAATGTGTACAAGTTGTGACGCACGAATGAGGACATATAGGTATTTGGGTCTGGCCGTATTTCATGCATGGATAGCCAAAGCACTTTCTAAAGAAACGCGATTATGCAGTTGGGTGCAATCCCAAATACAGGCAGTTTTTCTCCAGTTTCCTTTGCAGTGTCTTTCTAAAGTGACGTCAGAGTTCAGGTGTTCTTGCAATGAGGAATTCTAGAAGGGGTGACAATTGAATAAAACTCAGAAGCAGGAAGCAGTCAGATTAGGAAGTTGGTAGTTGTATCAGTACTGCTGTTAAGCAGAGTTACCTAAAATAGTTACAGTGCAGCTGATGGAATTCAAGTCGTTAAGCAACGGGATTTTGTGTGTCATTCATGAGTTTCGTTTTAAGTGGATGGAATGGTGCTACTTAGTCATGTACGTGTGTAAAGAGTGAGTTTTTTCATGTATAGAATTTCCTTACAGTAAGTGTATCACTCAGGTGTTGACAATGTTTTCTGAAGAAAGTCAGAACTTGTAAAACACTCATTATCATTTCAGTACTTATTCCAAGCGTTTTCTTTCGTAGTAATGGAATTTTAACAGCACTGTCAGATCGAGACTCCCTCTCACTCAAGCTATCTGACTATTTTCCTTCTTACCGAATGCTGTCGCCCAGTCCCAGGCAATATTCAGGTTTGTGACGTGACGGAATTGTAGTAATGTCTGTAGCATTTATTGCATTTCTAGAAGAGAAAAATTCAACGGCTCTTTATTTTTCAAAACACGACTAATAGCTTCTGACAAGGGAACCTCCCCATCGCATCCCCCTCAGATTTAGTTATAAGTTGGCACAGTGGATAGGCCTTGAAAAACTGAACACAGATCAATCGAGAAAACAGGAAGAAGTTGTGTGGAACTATGAAAAAAATAAGCAAAATATACAAACCGAGTAGTCGATGTGCAAGATATGCAACATCAACGATTACTTGAACTCAGGAGCACCGTGGTCCCGTGGTTAGCATGAACAGCTGCGGAACGAGAGGTTCTAGGGTCAAGTCTCCCTTCCAGCGAAAAGTTTAATTTTTTATTTCCAGACAATTATCAACGTTCAGGCACTCGCACATAATCAACAGCACGGGGAAAAGTGAGCGACTGCGAAACTGTTAGATTCATTTGTTGCAGTTTATGTGACAAACTCTTATGTTTTCATCACTTTTTTGGGAGTAATTATCACATCCACAAGAAAACCTAAATCGGGCAACGTAGAAGAATGTTTTTATCCATTCGCCAAGTGTATAAGTTAGGTGGGTCGACAACATATTCCTGTCATGTGACGCACATGCCGTCACCAGTGTCGTATAGAATATATCAGACGTGTTTTCCTATGGAGGAATCAGTTGACCTATGACCTTGCGATCAAATGTTTTCGGTTCCCACAGACACTAAACTTATTACAGTGAACAGAGACGCCAATGAACGAATGGACAGATCATAACTTTGCCAAAATAAATAAAAACTTTTCGCTGGAGGGGAGACTTGAACCAAGGACCTCTCGTTCCACAGTTGCTCACGCTAACCACGGGACCACGGCGCTCCTGAGCTGAGATTATCCTTGATGTTGCCTATCTTTGCATGGACTACTCAGTTTGTATATTTTGCTTATTTTTTCATAGTTCCACACAACTTCTTCCTGTTTTCTCGATTGATCTGTGTTCAGTTTTTCAAGGCCTATCCACTGTGCCAAATTATAACTAAATCTGACGGGGGTGCAATGGGGAGGTTCCCTTGTGAGAAATTGCAATATTTAGAACTGAGGATTTAGCACCTCATCTCATCATTTGGTGGAACTTGTCTTGGTCCAGGCGTGAGCGGCAAGTGTGAGGTCGTCATGCCACGTCCTCTCATCCCCTTAGACCGTGTGGCTGCTGGTTGGCTGGCAGTCCCCATCTTCTGTGTCCCTCGTCTCTGAGGCTGTGCTCTTTCTCCTTCTTCCGCTGGTAGACAGCATAATCCCTATCCAGGTCCAGCGCTACTGGGAAGCTGGCGCGATGTTGTTGTCGGCGTGCATGGCCTCCATTGCCTGCAGCTGTTCACTTGCAAAGATGGTATCGACAAATATTTGGTACCTGATTTCAGACGAGAGATACACCGTCACATGCTCAAAGATTACAACACTGCGCTATTAAAAAATCCAGGCGATGTGGAATGGAGGATGCGGAAGTCACAAAGTCACGACGGCCGTCGCAACGAATGCAGGAAGCTGACTCAAAGCGTGAAAACTGAATCTACAGTAGGCTGAGACGCCTTCAGATGGCGAAGCTAGAACGCTTTCTGGGAAGCAGCCCGGAAATCACTTAGCATTACACCTAACCGAGCGGGGTGGCGCAGTGGTTAGACACTGGACTCGCATTCGGTTCAATCCCGCGTCCGGCCATCCTGATTTAGGTTTTCCGTGATTTCCCTAAATCACTCCAGGCAAATACCGGGATGGTTCCTCTGAAAGGGCACGGCCGACTTCCTTCCCGATCCTTCCCTAATCCGATGAGACCGATGACCACGCTGTCTGGTCTCCTTCCTCAAACCAACCAACCAACCAGCATTACACCTGATTGATCCTGCAGACAATCGAATGATGCGAGTGATTAATTAAGTTTGTTAAAGGTAGGCGTTTTGCAGTAGTGAAGTTTGGTAAAACCAGAAGCCGTATGTGTGCTACATTCTGCTGCGCAATTCACTGCTTTGATACTATGGCGTAATTGGCTCGACGGAGTGCCGAGTTCAGCAACGCGAAGGAGAACGCTGTGTCACCGGCCAGTCCGCTGCGCGTCAGGATGTCAACATCGAGGGCGGTAATCGGGTCAGGTACGCCAGCCGAGCAACACCAGAATATTCCACCGACCTACTGGGGAAGAAGAACCGCAGATATCAGCGGCAGCCAGCTCGTCATCATCGTGCGTCGTGAGTCGTCGGAATGTCCCCATTTCGGAGTCGTCACTGCCATCGTAATAGTCACTATCGAAACGCACGTCGTTGCGTAGGAGGCGTACCTCGCAATCGCAACTGTCGTCGGACGCCGTCAGCACAACAGAGGCCCATGGCGCGTGGTTCCAGCTGTCGCAGTGAGTCACTGCGAGGCCGGAGCACCGCCGCCGAGGCGGCAGCTTCCAGTTGCACCAGCACAGCTGCAGAGCCAGCAGCGGGCGCCCGTGTTAGCGTCCGCCAGCCATCTTCGTCGCCATCGAGAATGTTACGAACGGCCCAGAGGGCTGACAATAAATGTATTACGGCTGATCAATAAATGTTGTTATTCTGTCATCAGCAGCCATCCGTGGACAAACCGCACCATCCTCTTCCTCACGTCCAGTGGAGAATTCACGTTCGAACATGGTGACGGGGAGTCCCGTGCCTGTAACACGACCCTTTTACATTGTTAAGGGTCTCCGGAAAGGCTCAAAATCATGAAAAGTTCAATTTTTACTTTTTTGCGTTTTCTGAATCTGCAGAGTATTACCTTTTAATAGATATATAATTTATTCAATTCCGAAGACTACAACTATTTTTAATTTTTTTTTGAAATGTGTTGTACATGGGCGTGACCCACTGTGGCGCTGTTAAACTACTGTCAAATGGTGTTATTATTAACCAATTATTAATAATTATTAATAATAATAATAATAATAATAATAACTGAACTGTTGAAAAAGTGTATTCACGGAAAAACTCAAAACCCCAATGAAAGTGTAAATAGTGTTATATGGTCGAGAATCCCCAAGACTGTATTTGTTGGAACAGAAACACTTCACTTTGGTGTGTATGATGCTGTTGCGACTTTCAATGATGGCAACATTGTAAGGTGCAAGGTATTTAGAAAAATGGAAATGAAGATAGGTTCTAACATGGTACGAGCGATGCTTCCTTTAGACAAGGAACGCCTTCGGGCTGCAGACAGGGCTGTAAAGAGTCTAGAAATAGAAGCAAGAGTAAACAGGAGGAGGAACAAGAGGAAGCTGGAGGAGGAGTTTGCAGAGGATGAAGATAATCCATCCTATGGACCTGGAATGCACTAAAAAGTTAATCCAATCTTTGTCGCTCGATTCCCAATACTTTTATTTTCTCATACTAATTACATCTTTTCTAAGGATCTTCCAAACATATTTGTTTCAAACTTTCAGTAAATGTTACACAGTACCTTCTGCATAATTTAACACAGCCTTTTTCCAAAAAACTGTATATTTTTGAATTTATAAATAAAAAATTGCCAAAAAAGTTGTGAATTTTCATTACAATTGAAAAAAAATCAATAACTGAACTCAAATTTTGTAAAATCCCTGTGTTAAGTTGTAGCCCATATTCCAATAAATAATCTGTAAAAAGTTCAACTTCCTACCTCAAATACTTTGTGAAGAAAGATGTAATTTATAAGCGTTATTTTAACATTGCAAGTATAGGGCGTTCCGGAGGCTCTTAACAAATGTTACCGTTTACACTGGTATCAGATGTGTACGTTCACACTGCTGTCAGGTACAGCTAATTACACTGGCATCAAATTTGGGCGTTAACAATCCCATCTGACTCCAGTGCAGCAACTGATTGATCGTCATTCCTCACTCACCGTCTCACTGAGTGAACCCACTGAATCCTTGAGTACCTTCTCATTGATCTGTCTCCTCTCACCTCTCTTGCTGCTGCCTCTGCTCCTCAGTTTCGTCTGCATCTACATCTACAACTGCCTGACCACTCTATAATTCTCTGTTTAGTTCCTGGCAGAGGGCTCATCGAATCACTTTCACACTACTCCTCTGTCGTTCCACTCTTGCACAGCGTGCAGGAAAAATGGATATCAAATATTTCACTTCCAGGTCTGATTTCTCTTATTTTATCACGATTATCATTTCTCCCTACGTAGGCGGGGGGAGGAGGGGTGTTACCAAATACTTTTGCATTCGGGGGAGAAAGCTGGAGACTCAAAGTTCATGAAAATATTTCGCTCCAACGAAAGCGCTTTGTTTTAACGATTGCTACCCCAACTTCTTATCATATTCGCGACACTCTTCCCTATTTTGCGACAGTAAAAATCAAGCTGCCCTGCGCTGAACGTTTTCGATGTTCCCCTCTGCATACTGCAGAGTAATACTCTAACGGAGATTGTGAATATCAAAAGGCTTATAACGCTTCCTCTGGGAACACTAATATAACTTTTCATTTCTATATGTCTCTCGGAATCGGAAATCACGAATCAGCGATATCCCATAGCCACGTAGTTTGCTTGTGCGTTTCAGTACCAAAAGCCTTCTGGAAATCTAGAATATGGAATCAATTTTGCATTCTATGTCGATAGGACTCCTATTTTCATGAGAATAAAGAGATAGTTGTGTCGCACGGAACGATATTCACGCTCATTATGTGTCAATGACAGTTTTCTTCGAGGTAATTCATAACAGATTATATGTTTCCATATCCTACTTGTAAAGGAGCATCAGTGGTAATTCAGGAAGATTGCGCCTATTTCCTATGTTGGGTATTGGTGAGGCCTGTGCCTTCCAGTCTTTAGCTACTGATCTTCCGTAGAGAAAATGGTCGTATATGATTGCCAGACGTGGCGCCATTAAATCAGCACATTCTGAAAGGAACCTTACAGGTGTGCAGTCTGGACCGTTAGTAATTAAAGTTGCTTCGCTACACTGACGACATTTACTTTTAAGTTAGTCATGTTTACCACAGTTCTTGATTCAAATTCTGGAATATTTTCTTCGTCTTCTTTGGTGACACAAGTTTGGAAAACCGTATTTAGTACCTCCTCTCCATCGGTACTGTAATCGGTAACATTACGATTGGTATCACATTGTGAAGGTATGATTGCGTCTGGCCGCTCCTGTACATTACATACGACGACAATATCTTTGAATTTTGTGACATATTTCGAAATAGAAAGTACTGAAAGCACCTCGCTTGAAAATCAGAACTAAATTACTAACTTCTGTAAAACTTATCCAGTCTTGGGGATTTTGAGTTCTGTTAAAGATGTCTTGCTTTTTCTGTGCTTCTCTAACAGTGTTTACGCTTACGTAGTTTGGTCAGAACGAATGGAGAGTGTCTCTTACGAAGGCGTCATGCGAATTTCTATCTGCCGTTTTTAAATATGTACATCTTTTACTTATTTTTGGTGGATTGAGATGTTACATCTTCCACGAACTGTGGTCGAGCGGTTCTAGGCGCTACAGTCTGGAACTGCACGAACGCTACGGTCGCAGGTTAAAATCCTGCCTCGGGCATGGATGTGTGTGATGCCTTTAGGTTAGTTAGGTTGAAGTAGTTCTAGGGGACTTATGACCTCAGCAGTTGAGTCCCATAGTGCTCAGAGCCATTTGAACCATTTTTTTTTTTTTTTAGGAACGAACTTCCACTCGACTACAGGTGGGGAATGAAACTCCATGCAGGCACTAGGTGGGGCGGCCACACTATTGGACCGATTGTGGGACACGCTGTAAACAGTGGACATCCATAGTCGGATCCCTACGTATGCCCCTCCCCCCTCTTCACAGTGATTCCCACCACCGACAGCCTCAAGCTGAGTGACCGAAGCCAGCATCACCTGGAGCTGTGAATGAAGGAACACCACCTCAGGCTGCATCCGAATGCAGCAATCACAGTTCCCTTTCATACTAAAGATGCAATCACAGTTATTAAAATGCATATCTACGCCTACTAAAGCATAAATACCATAGAAATTTACGAATTAAATTACTAAACACGCAGGTAAATGAAAATAAGTCGCTTCTCTTTGAATATCATACACATAATTTACAAACGAAAGTTGTTCTCTTCTGTGGTGCTTCTGGAACAAGAGCTATCGCCTTACTAATTTACTTACTTTTGCTCTTTCCTCCCCACTCTTACCTCCAGCGCACTGAACTGCTCATTCTACCAGCATTTTCGTTAGTGAAGCACAATTTGCAATGCCAAGCAATTACCGATTGACACTGGGTAATCACAACTAGCAGTTTTGATACAGGTAAAAAATAACTAACCTTTTGAGTCGATTGGTCGATTGCTGGAGTGTATACCGACTCTTCCTAACGCATATTTTAAATCTGTTGCGCCGCAGTGCACAGACGTACCTGGCGATAGTTTAAGTTCAAGAATACTAAATACACACCTTACTAGTTACTAACAAACGCAAAGAAACGGCATGTACGGAATCTATACAAATTACCACACGCTGCACAGTGCTGCTTCACCAGATTCTGATCAGATACTGACACATCTTTATGGAAGTTGTAGCACTCTTCCGCAAGCTTCTCCCTCCTTCTCCCTACTCGCTCTTCAGTTTCGCAGACAGACTATAGATTTTCAGTGAAGAGAGCACACTGTACTCCATCTTTTCAATTCCTAGAACTCACATTTTCGTAATCAAGACATCCGCTGTGGACATTACTCCCTTCCTTTACCTTGTGTTATTATAACACAACAGCAAAGTAAATGCGGAAAACCCTCCAGGGGACAAAGCGGCTGTTACGAATTAATGAACAGATAAAAAGGGCACATGTCGTGGGTAATACTCGTATTTGCACTTTTTTAGTACTAGATTCAATCTGCAAACGACAGCATCTGCATATATTTATTGACTCAACATCAACACACTAAAAATTCAAACCTCTTGTCAGCACCATCGTTAATACAAAATGGCTTAAGCTGGCTGTGCAATTTTTATTGCAAGCTCATTGCCTGGTCTGTTATTAGTTAATTGTGTGTACATTAAACTAAAATATAATTACATGTGGTACTGTTGTGTAGGTGGTTTATGCAAGAACTCAACGCGTCACCGATCTCACAGACCGAGCGAGGTGGCGCAGTGGTTAGCACACTGGACTCGCATTCGGGAGGACGACGGTTCAATCCCGTCTCCGGCCATCCTGATTTAGGTTTTCCGTGATTTCCCTAAATCGCTTCAGGCAAATGCCGGGATGGTTCCTTTGAAAGGGCACGGCCGATTTCCTTCCCCATCCTTCCCTCACCCGAGCTTGCGCTCCGTCTCTAATGACCTCGTTGTTGACGGGACGTTAAACACTAACATCCTCCCTCCTCCTCCGATCTCACAGTGTCTATCCTTAACTTACTGATTTATATTCATCCATTTATTCGTTGCCGTGTTGCTTGCATATACACTCCTGGAAATAGAAAAAAGAACACATTGACGCCGGTGTGTCAGACCCACCATACTTGCTCCAGACACTGCGAGAGGGCTGTACAAGCAATGATCACACGCACGGCACAGCGGACACACCAGGAATCGCGGTGTTGGCCGTCGAATGGCGCTAGCTGCGCAGCATTTGTGCACCGCCGCCGTCAGTGTCAGCCAGTTTGCCGTGGCATACGGAGCTCCATCGCAGTCTTTAACACTGGTAGCATGCCGCGACAGCGTGGACGTGAACCGTATGTGCAGTTGTCGGACTTTGAGCGAGGGCGTATAGTGGGCATGCGGGAGGCCGGGTGGACGTACCGCCGAATTGCTCAACACGTGGGGCGTGAGGTCTCCACAGTACATCGATGTTGTCGCCAGTGGTCGGCGGAAGGTGCACGTGGCCGTCGACCTGGGACCGGACCGTAGCGACGCACGGATGCACGCCAAGACCGTAGGATCCTACGCAGTGCCGTAGGGGACCGCACCGCCACTTCCCAGCAAATTAGGGACACTGTTGCTCCTGGGGTATCGGCGAGGACCATTCGCAACCGTCTCCATGAAGCTGGGCTACGGTCCCGCACAGCGTTAGGCCGTCTTCCGCTCACGCCCCAACATCGTGCAGCCCGCCTCCAGTGGTGTCGCGACAGGCGTGAATGGAGGGATGAATGGAGACGTGTCGTCTTCAGCGATGAGAGTCGCTTCTGCCTTGGTGCCAATGATGGTCGTATGCGTGTTTGGCGCCGTGCAGGTGAGCGCCACAATCAGGACTGCATACGACCGAGGCACACAGGGCCAACACCCGGCATCATGGTGTGGGGAGCGATCTCCTACACTGGCCGTACACCACTGGTGATCATCGAGGGGACACGGTACATCCAAACCGTCATCGAACCCATCGTTCTACCATTCCTAGACCGGCAAGGGAACTTGCTGTTCCAACAGGACAATGCACGTCCGCATGTATCCCGTGCCACCCAACGTGCTCTAGAAGGTGTAAGTCAACTACCCTGGCCAGCAAGATCTCCGGATCTGTCCCCCATTGAGCATGTTTGGGACTGGATGAAGCGTCGTCTCACGCGGTCTGCACGTCCAGCACGAACGCTGGTCCAACTGAGGCGCCAGGTGGAAATGGCATGGCAAGCCGTTCCACACGACTAAATCCAGCATCTCTACGATCGTCTCCATGGGAGAATAGCAGCCTGTATTGCTGCGAAAGGTGGATATACACTGTACTAGTGCCGACATTGTGCATGCTCTGTTGCCTGTGTCTATGTGCCTGTGGTTCTGTCAGTGTGATCATGTGATGTATCTGACCCCAGGAATGTGTCAATAAAGTTTCCCCTTCCTGGGACAATGAATTCACGGTGTTCTTATTTCAATTTCCAGGAGTGTGCACAGTCAACATCGGCACTAATGATGTTTAGTCACTTCTCTCCAGATATTGTCACTGTAATTCTGGCTCGCTCCCTCTCCCCTGTCTGTCTGTTTATGAGTAGCGTGCGAGCACCATGCTCGCCAATGACCTCGTGGACCTGCGTGACCCCCACTGCTGCTGCTGCCTGCTTTGTTATTTCCAAAGATATCATACTTTATGGTGGCTCTGTGGCTCGAGAAAAAAAGCTCTTAGCTCGGTAAGTCACAATCATAACGATCTGTTACGTCATTCGCCTATCTTCATAGGGAACGTTTTAAGGTTGTCCAAATTTTGTCTCAACCTTCCGTCACTGGACTATCCTGTTAATAACATTATTGCATTAGTCTTATGTTCCACCAATGTGTAGTTTCTGAACTCCGGAAATTTAGTGACAGCTCGGTAAATATTGGTTTTAAGTTAAGAGGGACATCATTTTTGATTCTTTTCAGTTTTGTGCAATCTCTGGTTGTCTGTAGACGATGGAAATTCAATTGATTTTGTGTCTATACAGTCAGCTTTCAATGGTGGGCAGTTTTGTTACTAAATGTGAGTCACCCTTTGTATTTCAGTTGTTCATGAGACATATCATACCAAATACGAAATCACTGTTGTTGTGATAAGCATCATTAAACATATCATTAAATGAATGTATAGGTTTTGCCTCTTATTGCCTTCCTGATCATTCTGACTGGACGGTTCTTATAGGTTTATCTTTATAAATAATTGTTGTCCACTGTGTTGGTTTCGACGAATATTTTCAATAATTACTCATCATTATCAACAAATTCAAGATAAATCGGAATAAACTCGGCATTTTCCCCACGCAAGATGTGAAAAGATATGGACCAATCAAAAAAAGTAGGAAGTAGTTGAAGATAAGATGCAGATATGATACAGCGAGAAGAATTTGACAGAGCAGTAAAAGATCGAAGTCCAACGGAAAACCCTACAATAGACGACGTTCCTTCAGAATTATTAGAACCCTTGGGAGAGCCAGCCATGACAAAACTATTCTGTCTGGTGTGCGAGATATGTGAGACTTCAAGAAGGTGTCACAATTCCAGTTCTAAAAAAGTTGGGGATGACTGGTGCGAATACACTGAACTATCAGTTTCATAAGGCATAGCTGCAAAATACCAACACGATGTATATACAGAAGCATGGAAAACCTGAAGAAGACAACCTTGGAGAACATCAGACTGTGTTTTGGAGAAATGTAGGAACACGAGGAAGAGCTCTTAGAAATTAATTCAACCAAAGGTATACTTTCGTTTACACCACTTCTAGACTTAGAGACAGCCTTTGATCATCCTGAATGGAACACAATCTTTGCTCAAGACAGCAGGGATAAAATAAAGGCAGAGATACAACTTGCACAAAAACCAAACTACAGTTGCAAGAGTAGAAGGACATGAAAGGAAAGCAGCAGTTGAGAAGGAAATCAGACAGAATTGTAGTCTATGCCTGATGTCATTCAATCTGTACACTGAGAAAGCAATAAAGCAACGCAGAGAAAAATTTAGAGAAGGAAATCATGTTTAGGAAGAAGAAATAAAAATTTTTATATTTAACGATGACATTGTTCTTTTGTCAGATGTAGAAAAGGACTTGGAAGCTCAGTTCAATGTAATGGATAGTGTCGTGGAAAGAGATTATAAGATTATTATCAACTAATGTTAAAGAAGGGTAATGGAGTGTAGTGCAATTAAGTTCAGCGATACTGATGGATATAGATTAGATGATGATACAACGAAAGTGGTAGATTAATTTTGCTACTTCGGCAACAAAATAACTGATGGTGATCGAAGTGGAGAAGATATAAAACACGGAGTGGCTGTAGCAAGGACACCATTTCTGATAACAAGGAATTTGATAGATCTGAAAATAAATTTAAGTGTACAAAGTGTTTTGTGAAGATATTTGTGCACTATGTAGCCTTGTGCGTAAGTGAAACGTGGCAGACAAGTAGCTGAGACAAGAGAATAGTGTTGTGTTGGCAGAAGAGCCAACACCGTGTTGCTAGAGGAGGCCGAAATGCACGCGTTTAAGCTCACGCAGACTGGCCTGAGGTCTCGAACAATTAAAGGAGTTGAGTCTAATAAATAAAGTACGTAGTTCATGTAATACTTAACTTTAATCCATAATTGGAGAACATCGCTCGATACATAAGTACAATCTCAATATGAACTGGTAATGGCGCCTTGCTAGGTCGTAGCAAATGACGTAGCTGAAGGCTGTGCTAACTATCGTCTGGGCAAATGAGGGCGTATTGGTCACTGTAGCTTCACTAGCAAAGTCGGCTGTACAACTGGGGCGAGTGCTAGGAAGTCTCTCTAGACCTGCCGTGTGGCGGCGCACGGTCTGCAATCACTGACAGTGGCGACACGCGGGTCCGACGTATACCAACGGCCCGCGGCCGATTTAAAGGCTACCACCTAGCAAGTGTGGTGTCTGGCGGTGTCACCACAAATAGAATGTTTTTAAATGTGGTTCAAATGGCTCTGAGCACTATGGGACTTAACATCTATGGTCATCAGTCCCCTAGAACTTAGAACTACTTAAACATCACTAACCTAAGGACATCACACACATCCATGCCCGAGGCAGGAGTCGAACCTGCGACCGTAGCGGTCGCGCGGTTCCAGACTGTAGCGCCAAGAACCACTCGGCCACACCGGCCGGCCTAAATGTGGTTCTGTAGAAGAATGGTGCAGATAAGATTGGTAGATGTCGTAACTAATGAGGAGTTTCTGAATAGTATTGGAGAGAGTGGTAATTTATGGGGCAATACGACTAAATGAAGTAGCAATTGATAGAACATGTAATGAGGTATCAAGATGTCGTCAGTTTGATACTAGAGGTGAATTCAGTAAGTAATGTTGTAGTAGCTATTCAGAGAGGAACATATTTTCACAAGACAGTTTAGCGCTATCGGCTGCATTAAACCAGCTTCTAGACTGAAGATCACAACATGTTTTTCAGAAACGTGATTTCTAACAACCACCAACAAATATACGCTCACGGCAGGGTAGTTAGCTTCGCTGGACAGCCGTAAGTTTGGGTAAACCTGGAGCACTGGCACGGGGGCATTCATTAGCAGAGTGCCCCGGCGAACTCGTCATCAGCCCTTGGTGTGGACTCACAGGCAAGTGCTCAGGGGAGAGGGGAAGCCGCCGGCGCACCGCAGCACACACGGGATCCCCTGAGCTGCCTAGCTAACAGCAGTCCAGTAGCTAGCCAGGCAGAAACCTAGCACGCGTCAGAGGCAGCAAGCAATCCCTGCGTCCACCGTTGCGTGGCAGCTGCGAGTCGCACAGAGAATGAAGGCGTTCGAGACGGACCCGAAATTCACACTGGACAAACATGAGGTAGCTTATCGTCTTCATCCCTCTAGAAGAAAACCCCGGCATTTGCCGTAACGATTTAGGGAACCCATAAAAAACTGAAATCTGTGTGGCTGTGCCGGAATTTGAACCATCGTCTTTACGAATACAAGCGCAGCATCGCAGTAGAAGTACCACCTCTTGATCTTGCAAGGTTGAAGCGATGCTTCAACATTCCAAGTTAATTACATTAAAGCAGGGGAAATTCTGTCACTGTGTTCTCGTTTTTTGTCTAGTGGCTGCAGCTAGTTGAGTAAAACAGATAAGCAATCACACGAATCTTGTCATGTGGGAAGCACGCAGCCTTTACAAACACAAAATGGTTTGTGTAAAAGTGAAATAGACTTTACCCAAGACTAAACCTGAGACCCACTGAGTATTAAACTACAACACATGGTCCGAATTCATTTTAAGTTCACACACAAAGCATACTAACGACCTGCACTGGTAAGCCAAATGCTTACGTTGGTCAACACGGGTTTCCGCACCAGATGATTCCTACTTGTTCCCACGTTAACCCAATGAATCGTCAATTACGATTACACTGGGCGCAGGACCAACCAGACTGGATCAATGAAATCGTGTAACCTTGTAGGATGAATCACGTTTCTTGTTAAAATAGGTCGACTGTCGTTTGTGGATACGCCTACATATAGGCCAACCGTTCCTCCAAATATGTACCAAGCCAACGACGCAAGTTGCTGAGGGCAGTATAATGGTATGGGAGACATTCAGCTGGGCAGCTGTGGTAGTTATGAGATGCTGCGTGACACCTGCGGATAACAGGAAGCACGACGACAGCTCTGGACCGCGTGAACATCGTTGTGGACCACCTGTCTCCCTCCATCCTTAGCGTCTACATCTACATCTACATGAATACTTTGAAAATCACATTTAAATGCCTGTCAGAGTTTATCGAACCACATTCACAATTGTCTATTATTCCAATCTCATGTATCACGCGTAAAGAACTAACACCTACATCTTTCCGTACGAGCTCTGATATCCCTTACTTTATAATGGTGATCGTTTCTCCCTTTGTAGGTCGGCGTCAAAAAAATACTTTCGGGTTCGGAGGAGAATCTTGCTGATTGGAATTTCGTGAAAAGATTCCTCTCCAATGAAAAACGCCTTTGCTTTAATGATGTCCATCCCAAATCCTGTATCATTTCAGTGGCGCTCTCTCCTCTATTTCGCGATAATACAAAGCGTGGTACCCTTCTTTGAACTTTTTCGATGTACACAGTCAATTCTATCTGGTAAGGATCCCACACCGCGCAGCAGTCTTCTAAAAGAGGACGGACAAGCGTAGTGTCGGCAGTCTCCTTAGTAGGATATTCACGATATACATAAATGACCTTGTGGATGACATCGGAAGTTCACTGAGGCTTTTTTGCGGATGACGCTGTAGTATATCGAGAGGTTGTAACAATGAAAAATTGTACTGAAATGCAGGAGGATTTGCAACGAATTGACGCATCGTGGAGGGAATGGGAATTGAATCTCAATGTAGGCAAGTGTAATGTTCTGCGAATATATAGAAAGAAAGATCGTTTATCATTTAGCTACAATATAGCAGGTCAGCAACTGGAAGCAGTTAATTCCATAAATTATCTGGGAGTACGCATTAGGAGTGATTTAAAATAGAATGATCATATGGAGTTGATCGTCGGTAAAGCAGTTGCCAGACTGAGATTCATTGGAAGAATCCTAAGGAGACGCAGTCCGAAAACAAAGGAAGTAGATTACAGTACACTTGTTCGCCCACTCCTTGAATATTGCTCACCAGTGAGGAATCCGTACCAGATAGGGTTCATAGAAGAGATAGAGAAGACCCAACGGAGAACAGCGCGCTTCGTAACAGGATCATTTAGTAATAGGGAAAGCGTTTCGGAGATGATAGATAAACTCCAGTGGAAGACTCTGCAAGAGAGACGCTCAGTAGCTCGGTACTGGCTTTTGCTGAAGTTTCGAGAACATACCTTCACCGAGGAGTCAAGCAGCATATTGCTCCCTCCTACGTACACCTCGCGAAGAGACCATGAGGATAAAATCAGAGAGATTAGAGCCCACACAGAGGCATACCGACAATCTTTCTTTCCACGAACAAGACGAGACTGGAATAGAAGGGAGAACCGATAGAGGTACTCAAAGTACCCTCCGCCACACACCGTCAGGTGGCTTGCGGAGTATGGATGTAGATGTAGATGTAGATCTGTTTCATTTCCCACGTGCCCTGCCAATAAGACCCAGTCTTCGGTTAGCCTTCCTTACAGTATTTTATATGTGTTCCTTCCAATTTCTGTTGCTCGTAATTGTAATTTCTACGTATTTAGCTGAATTTATGGCCTTCAGATTTGACTGGTTTACCGTGTAACCGATGTTTAACGGATTCCTTTTAGCACTCTTGTGGATGACCCCAGACGTTTCGTTATTTAGGGTCAATTGCCAATTTTCGCACCATAAATATGCCTTTTTAAGTCGTATTGCAATTCGTTTTGATCTTCTGATGACTTTACTAGTCAATAAACGACAATCTACAAACAGCCTAAGATGGCTGCTCAGATTGTCTCCCAAATCATTTATGTAGATAAGATGCAGGAAATCACGAATCTAGTCACATAACTGAGACGATATTCCATAGGCACGCAATTACACAATAAGTGCCAAAAGCCTTCTGCAAATCCAGAAACAAAAACGATGTTTTCTAACTCCATGTTGATTGTGTGTCTTCGAGGTAATTCTTAATGTTCGAACACCATATATGTTCCAAAATCCGGATGCATATAGACTTTAATCACATGGGTCTGTAATTCGGTGTGTTACTCCTACTACCTTTCTTGCGCAAATTTCCAGTCGTTGGGTACGGATCTTTCGTCGAGCGAACGGTTGTATATGATTGTTAAGTATGGAGCTAATGCATCAGCATACTCCGAAAGGAAGGTAATTGGTATACAGTCTGGACCAGAAGACTTGCCTTTATTAAGTGATTTTAGTTGCTTCACTAATCCGAGGATATTTACCTCCACGTCAGTCATGTTGGCAGCTGTTCTCGATTCGAATTCTGGAGTATTTACTCCGTCTTCTTTAGGGAAGGCATTTCGCAAGACTGTGTTTACTACTTCTGCTTTGGCAGCACTGTCTTCGATGATATCTCAATTATTATCGCCCAGAGAAAGCATTGATTGTGTCTTGTCGCTAGCATGCTTTACATGCGACCAGAATCCCTTTGGATTTTCTGCCTGGTTTCGAGACAAAGTTTCCTTTTGGAAACTATTATAAGTATCTCGCATTGAAGTCCGCGCTTAATTTCGATGTTCCATAAAAGATCGCCAATCTTGGAGACTTTGCGTCTGTTTAAATTTGACATGCTTTTTTTGTTGTTCCTGCAACAGTGTTTTGATGTATTTTATGTACCATGGGAGATCAACTCCGTCGTTTGTTAATTTATTTGGCATAAATCTCTCAATTGCTGTCGATACTATTTCTTTGAATTCAAGCCACACCTGAACTACACTTACATTGTTAATTTGGAAGGAGTGGAGATTGTGTCTCAGGAAGGCTGGTGTCAACTGAATTTTTATCTACTTTTTTGAATACGTATATTTTTCATTTATTTTTGGAGATTTTGGGGATTGCGATATTCAGTCTCACTACGACAACTGTCTGTTCACTAATCCAAGTATCCATTTTGATGCTCTTTATTAACTCAGGATTATTTGTTGCTAAGAGGTCAAGCGTATTTTCACAACCTTTTACTATCCGCGTGGCCTCAAGAACTAAATGCACAAAATAATTCTCAGATAATGTGTTTAGAACAATTTCGGGTGATGTTTTATGCGTACCTCCGGGATTAAACATGTATTTTCGCCAACATATACAGGATAAAGTAAAGTCACCATCAACTATAATCGTATGAGTCGGGTACGTGTTTGGAATCAAGTCTTCTTTGAACCTTTCAGCAACTGTATCATCTGAATTGGGACGTCGGTAAAAGGATCCAATTATAATTTTACTGCAGTTACCAACAATGACCTCTGCCCATACTAACGCACAGGAAGTATCTGCTTCAATTCCTCGACAAGCTAAACTACTTCAATCAGCAACAAACACGCCACCGCCAACTTCGTTTAGCTTAACCTTTCGGAACACCGTTAGCTTCTTCGCAAAAATTCCAGCTGAACTTATTTCTGGCTTTAGCCAGCATTCAGTGCCTATAACGACTTGAGCATCAGTGCTTTCTATTAGCGCTTGGAGCACTGGTACTTTCCCAACAAAGCTACGACAGTTTACTGTATCTATGTTCTTCCTTTGTTCGGCCTGCACTCTTTGAAGTCATTTTTGTATTTCCCCGAGACCCTTTAACCTAAGAAAAACGCCCAATCCACGCCACACAGCAACAGCTACCCGTGTAGTCGCTTCGTGCGTGTAGTGGACTCCTGACCTATTCAGCGGAACCCGAAACCCAAGCGCCCTATCGTTGAAGTCGAGGAATCTGCAGCCTTCACGGTCGCAGAACCGTCTGAGCCTTTGATTCAGATCCTTTACTCGGCTCTGTACCAGAAGTTCGAAGTCGGTCCTACTGACTATGCTGCAAATGGCCAGCTGTGCTTTCCTCTCGCAAGCAAGTATTGGCTGCCAAATTCACCTGACCGGGAATCGACGGAACAGCCGCGCGGGATCAGCCGAGCGGTCTGGGCGCTGCAGCCATGGACTGTGCGGCTAGTCCCGGCGGAGGTTCGAGTCCTCCCTCGGGCATGGGTGTGTGTGCTTGTCCTTAGGATGATTTAGGTTAAGTAGTGTGTAAGCTTAGGCACTGATGACCTTAGCAGTAAAGTCCCATAAGATTTCACACACATTGTTGAACAATCGATGGAACACGCCTGAATCGCCATCGGGCTCCAGGTCCGTATCCGCAAATTAGCCTGCCCGTAATTTACGGAAAATGCGTCACCGGAGCGAAAACGTGCTACCACATACCTGTGAAAACCTACCAAGGAGTTGCCGCTCATTGCCACGTAGATTCGCTGCCGTATTGTGTTCTAAAGGTCGACCAACATGCTGTTCTGCATATGTTCATAGTGACCTGGCTCGACAACGTAAATGCTGTTGTACGCCTGATATTCGCTTCGGTGAATCGTCGACTGGGTGTCTTCAGCTGATTCAGGAAGATCCAATGAAGGATCTCCTGCAGGTCAGCACTGTTTTAAGTCAGGAATATTGTTTCTTTCTTTCCCATTGATTGAAGAGAATCGTGCAACAGTTTCGCCAATCTTGAAAACAGTTCCACAGTTCCTTGCTTTCTTATACGTGCCTGTTTCTCTGACTTTCTCACTGGTCTTTCAAATATCAACGTATACTTAGTAAAAACACAGGAACACTGTTTCTCATCTAAAGCTTAATCGTTGTCACCGAAATATTTCCTTCGTTAGTGATCCATTTAATTAACAGAAGCACTGATCTGCGATGACGGTAACATAGTTATTGGCACCGAGCGAGATGCACAGTGCTCAAGATAATCGATTCACATTCAATGGGATGGGGTTAATATTCCCAGTCATCAAGATTTAGGTTTTCTACTTATAAAGCAAAATCTGCGTTTATCCCTTTTAAAAGAACAAGGTCGATTTCCTTCCTCAATGTGTCCATTCCAAGCTTGTAATCCGTCTCTGATGACCTCAATTTCGCCACATAAACCGTGTTCCCTGTTCTTCTTGGTGTGTCTGGAACAAAACAGGAACAATACCTTTCTACGAAAGTAATAATAAAGACAGTTTAAAATATATACATAGCGTCGAAACTGTTGCCTGTTCCAGACACGTCCCAGTACACTGCAAGATAAAAAGAAAAGAAACGATGCACCATGAAGGAATCAGAAGAAAATGAAACAGCTGCCGTCCTTAAGATGTCATTTATTGTGTAGCTACCAGTTTCAGCGCTGCAGTGCACCATCCTCAGGCCTTAATTGATGCTGAAGGGGTTATCACAATCCATATATACGATGCATCAGTGGCCAACCTGACTGGTTTATGCAGACTAGCTGCAACTGTGGTGCCGTCTCTCCAAACATCAACTGAAGGAATTATCCGAATGGGACGGAAATTGGTAGATGCGATCTACATATACAGTATAAAACGGTGGCCGGGGTGTCTCCAATTACGCCATCGACCTGGAACCTCGTTGACAGGTGTATAACTGTCTTTAGTGACGAGTTCTGCTTCGAAATCAACCCCTATGACCAGCACGGACGTGTCTGAAAACCCGCCAGATGGCGGTGGGATACCCGCCATGAGGCCCGACAACCAGCAGTGATGGTCTTGGGTGGCATTCCTCTTCACCGCAGGACACCTTTGTTTATGATCAGTGGCACCTCTAGAGCACAGCAGTACGTCGACGATATTCTATACCCCCTTTGTTACCTTCATGGCAAGCCATCCTCGGCTTACGTTTCAGCAAGATACTGCCCTCCTGCACATGGCGAGGGTTTCTGCTCTTATATTAGTGCTTGCCAAACCCTAACTTGCCCAGTAAGGTCGCCAGATCTCTCCCAAAGTGAGAACGATTGTATCATCATGGGCTGCGCCTTCCAACCAGCTCGGATTTTTGGTGATCTAAAGCACCAAATGGACATAATTTGGCATGTTATTCCTCAGGAGAACATCCAACAATTCTGTCATTCAGTGCCAAGCCAAATAACTGCTTACTTTAGGGCCAAAGGTGCAGCAACGAGTTATTGACTTGCTCAATTCGTTAGCTCTTTGTCTTGAATAAATTATCCAACATTTCTGCAATAGTACACATTTGCTTGTCTGTATATGTATATCACAACCACCAACTTTCGTCTCATTTGTATAGCTGCTGCGAAGTGCGTCGATTTCTTTTAAGTGTGTATAACCAATACACACGCTGATGAGCTAAACTTGATTACGGCCTTCTCAGTAGCGTTACCGGTCCACCTTTGTAGCGTTAGAGAATTCTGAGAGGCATGGATTCAAAAAAATTCTTGTAGTTTTGTGGTGGTATGTGGCATGGGATGAGCACGCACTGATCATCCATTTCCGGGAAATTATGGGTTGGTGGTTTGTCGGTGCGGAATTGGCACCAAGTGGCGTCGAAAATGTTTTCCGCAAGGATGCGAGCAGATAAATTTCGTTTCCGATAAGTAAACGCGATTTCATTACCATGCTCCTCAAAATACAGTAGCAGGGTTCTGTCCTTGCAACATGGTCCTGACGAATGATGCCGTCGTCGTCGAGGAAGACATTTAGTACGAAGGGATCCAAGGCAGTGCGTAATGATGCTCACGTTGTCCACAGTCGTCAAAGTGCCTTCGATTACTGCCACAAGTCTCACGGAAGAGACTGCTACTCACAACACAACTTATTCTGTCCCCACCGACCTGCGTCACTGGAGCGGTGCATATTTCGAACAGACATTCGCCCGGATGACGGCGTATCGGCACACGACAGTCGGTCTGGTGTAACAAGAAACGTGATCCCTCCGACGAGGTAAATACGGCCCCATTGACTCACAGTCGTATTTCAATGATTCCACTGCAGCGGTAATTGCCAATGTTGTTGGGCTAACACGAGTAGATGTAGGTGTCGTCTGCTGAGAATGCCCATGTGGAACAACAGGTGCCGATCGATACGCTCCAAAACGTGCCTGGAGCAGCACTGTACTCTGCCGCGAGATCTTCCACAGATCGTCCCCTATCCAGCCCTGCAGAGCGGGCAGGTCTCCGACATTCGACCGAGCGAGGTAGCGCAGAGGTTAGCACACTTGACTCGCATTCGGGAGGACGACGGTTCAATCCCGCGTCCGGCCATCCTAATTTAGGTTTTCCGTGATTTCCCTAAATCCCTGCAGCAAATGTCGGGATGGTTCCTTTGAAAGGGCACAGCCTACATCCTTCCCCATCCTTCCGTAATACGATTACACCGATGACCTCACAGTTTGGTCTCTTCCCCCAAACCAACCCAACCCCAACCCCTCAGACATTCACGTGCGGTGTTGAGGTGAAGACGCCCAACACCACGTCGCCCACCACCCTTCAGTCGCTCTCCATGGATGCTAATAATAATAGCACACCAGCAGTCGACCAGTTCCACATTTTCCGAGATGCTCGTTCCCAATCCCCGGCCATAATAACCTGCCTTATCTCGCTTATCTCAGGGGATCTCTCCATTTCCGGCCTGGATCGTCGGAGAACGATTCCTCACACGTTTCTGCTGCGCAAATGTGCTTCAGTCGCAACAGGGTCCAAACATGTGATAAACTTGTTGAAAGAAACGAGTGTCCTGCATCGGCTGTTATGTAATGTATTTTATTTTTGTTTTGCGCACTACAACGTTTGAACTGAGTTGTTGTTGCTGTGGTCTTCACTCCACAGACTGGTTTGTTGCAGCTTAGTGTATCCATCTCTTGGTCTCCCTCTACGATTTTCACCCTCCACGCTTCCCTCCATCACTAAATTTCTGATCCCTTAATGCAGCAGAACGTGACTTACTAACCGATCCCTTCTTCTAGTCAAGTTGTGCCACAAATTCCTCTTCTCCCCGATTCTGTTGAGTACCTTCTCATTAGTTAGTGATCTACCCTTCTAATCTTCAGCTTTCTTCTGTAGCACAATATTTCGAAAGCTTCTATTCTCTTCTTGTCTTATCTATTTATCGTCAATCTTTCACATCCATACACGGCTACACTCCATACAAGTACTTTTAGAAAAGACATCCTAACACTTAATTCTACACTCGATCTTAACAAATTTCTCTTCTCTAGAAACGCTTTCCTCGCCATCGCCAGTCTACATTTTATTGCCTCTCTACTTCGACCATCATCGGTAATTTTGCTCCCCAAATAGCAAAACGCATCAACTACTTTAAGTGTCTCATTTCCTAATGTAACTCCCTTAGCCTCACCTGATTTAATTACACTACATTCCATTATCCTCGTTTTTCTTTGGTTGATGTTTATCTTATGTCCGCCTTTCAAGACACTGTCCATACCGTTCAACTGCTCTTCCAGGTCCTTTGCTGTGTATGACAGAATTAATATGTCATCGGCAAACTTCAAAGCTTTTATTTCTTCTCCATAGGTTTCAATTCCTACTCCGAAATTTTCTTCTGTTTCCTTTACTGCTTGCTGAATATACATATTGAATAACATCTGGGATAGGTTACAACCCTGAATCACTCCCTTCCTAACCGCTGCTTCCCTTTCATGTCCCTCGACTCTTATAACCGCCATCTGGTTCTAGTACAAATTGTAAATAGCCTTTCGCTCCCTGTATTTGACCCCTGCCACCTTCAGAATTTGAAAGAGAGTATTCCAGTCAACCTTGTCGTAAGCTTTCTCTAAATCTACAATGCTAGAAACGAAGGTTTGCCTTTCCTTAACCTATCTTCTAAGGTAAGTCGTAGGGTCAGTATTGCCTCACGTGTTCCAACATCCCAACCGAATCTGAAATGATCTTACCAAAGGTCGGCTTCCACCAGTTTTTCCATTCGTCTGTAAGGAATTCGTGTAAGTATTTTGCAGCCGTGACTTATTAAACTGATAGTTCGGTAATTTTCACACCTGTCAATACCTGCTTTCTTTGGGATTGGAATTATTATATCATTCTTGAAGTCTGAGGGTATTTCGCCTGTGCCATACATCTTGCTCACCAGATGGTAGAGTTTTGTCATAGCTGGCTCTCCCAACGCTGTCATTAGCTCTAATGGAATGTTGTCTACTCCTGGGGCCTTGTTTCGACGTAGGTCTTTCAGTGCTTTGTCAAATTCTTCACGCAGTACCACATCTCCCATTTCATTTTCACTTACGTTCTCTTCCATTTCCATAACGCTGCCCTCACGTACATCGCCTTTGTATAGACCCTCTACATACTCCTTCCATCTTTCTGCTTTCCCTTCTTTGCATTGAACTGGTTTTCCATCTGAGCTCTTGATATTTATACAAGAAGTGGTTCTCTTTTCTCCAAAGGTCTCTTTAATTTTCTTGTAGGCAGTATCTATCTTATCCCTAGTGATATATGGCTCTACATCCTTACATTTGTCCTCTAGCCATCCCTGCTTAGCCATTTTGCGCTTCCTGCCGATCTCATTTTTGAGACGTTTGTTTTCCTTTGTGCCTCCTTTATTCACTGCGTTTTTATATTTTCTCCTTTTATCAATTAAATTCAAAATCTCTTCCGTTACCTAAGGATTTCTACAAGCCCTAGTCTTCTTACCTACTTGATCCTCTGCTGCCTTCACTATTTCATCTCTCAAAGCTACTGATTCTTCTTCTACTGTTTTCTTTCCTCCATTCATGTCAATCGTTCCGTAATGCTCTTCCTGATACTCTCTACAACCTCTGGCTCTGTCAGTTTATCCATGTCCCATCTTAAATTCCCACCTCTTTGCAGTTTCTTCAGTTTTATACAGTTCATAACCAACAGATTGTGGTCAGAGTCTACATCTGCCCCTGGAAATGTCTTACAATTTAAAACCTGGTTCCTAAATCTCTGATTAGCATTAAATAATCTATCTGAAACCTTCCACTGTCTTTAGGCCTCTTCCTTGTACACAACCTTCTTTCATGATTCTTAAACCAAGCGTTAGCTATCATTAAGTTACGCTCTGTGCAGAATTCTACCAGGTGGCTTCCTCTTTCATTCCTTTTCCCCATCCCATATTCACCTACTACTTTGCCTTCTCTTACATTTCCTACCATCGAATTCCAGTCCCCCATGACTATTAAATTGTCGTCTCCCTTCACTATGTGAATAATTTCTTTTATCTCATCATACATTTCTTCAATCTCTTCTTCATCTGCGGAGCTAGTTGACATAAAACTTGTGCTACTGTGGTAGGTGTGGGCTTCGTGTCTCTCTTGGCTACAATAATGCGTTCACTATGCTGTTCGTAGTAGCTGACCCGTGCTCCTATTTTTTAATTCATTATTCAACTTACTCCTGCATTACCCCTATTTGATTTTGTCTTAATAACCCTGTAACCACCCGACCATAAGTCTTGTTCCTCCTGCCACTGAACTTCAATAATTCCCACTATATCTAACTTTAACCTATCCATTTCCCTTTTTAAATTTTCTAACGTATCTGCCCGATTAATGACTCTGGCATTCCACGCTCCGACCCGTGGAACGCGTTTTCTTTCTCTTGATGTCGTAGGTTCGAATCCTGCCTCGGGCATGGATGTGTGTGTCGTCCTTAGGTTAGTTAGGTTTAAGTAGTTCTAAGTTCTAGGGGACTGATGACCTCAGATGTTAAGTCCCATAGTGCCCAGAGCCATTTGAACCATTTCCCCTGATAACGACATCCTCCTGAGTATTCCGCGCCCGGAGATCCGAATGGGGGACTACTTTACCTGCGGAATATTTTACCCAAGAGGACGCCATCATCATTTAACCATACAGTAAAGCTGCATGCCCTCGGGAAAAATTATGGCTGTAGTTTCCCCTTGCTTTCAGCCGTTCGCAGTACCATCACAGCAAGGCTGTTTTGGTTAATGTTACTAGGCCAGGTCAGTCAATCATCCAGACTTCTGTCCCTGCATCTACTGAAAATTCTGGTGCCCCTCTTCAGGAACCACACGTTTGCTGACCTCTCAGCTGAGTAGAAACTCTAAAAAAATTAAAGATATTGAAAATTAACTCAATAACTACGTTTGTTTTGGTTTTGTTTACATCCTTTCTATACCGTGTCGCGTGTCCACAACGCCCCCAGGGGGTACTAAATCTTCCTATGCGCAATGATCGTAATGTTTTAGATCATCTGTGTATTTTAATCACAAAAAAGACGATTTTTTTGTTTCTTGGTATTAATATCTTTTAGTTTCACGAAATAAGATATTTAATTTAAAAAATTAACAACTTATTGTTTGCAAGGAGGTAGAGCACATTTATTCTCAGTTTGTGCTCAACAGGACGGGCGAACTTTTTGTTTTCCAGCGAAAAGTGTTAGGAGGGAACAAGTGAAGGTCTATGGAGGCAAAATGATGACAATCGCGAGATATAGTTAAAGTGATAGATGTGGTTTCGGCCAAAGATCACGATGCCTCACGATGCCATAACAAAGGCGGTAATTCTCACTGATATCGCAGAAGATGGCTATGTTTCACTGCATACTTCAACGATGAATGGGGGACACTGGAGAAGCCACACCATCTCTCCCAGGCACACAGCTCTCCGTGGCACGCAGAGCTACCACACGAAGGCCAACATACAGCTGAGCAGATGAAGGCGCATCCCCAGGTCGTGGTCAACGAGCCAGACGATGCCATCGTCTAAGATACGGCACAGGTCTATTTCATGTCTTATGACGAGCTTTAACAATGAATATTATGCCTATGTTTTCCATGTGAAGAGTCTTTTAAATTTGTCTGTATGTAGTAACCCTATAACATTCAGAACAGCCGTAAATGATCAGAAGATTCCCGTGGAAATGGATTGTATAAATTTAAGTAAATCTTTCTACCATACATGTAATAAAGTGAAGTAATATTTCATATGTTGTAGTTCCACTCCACGATCTCCAGTGCAATCAAAGAACCCACGACTACATCGGACGATTGTAGTTTCGTCATGTCTTCACAGCAGAAGCAGGCTATGTAGAAAAACGGGAAAAATGACGGTGGATAAGTGCCCAACTACAGAAAGGAGAGATCTGAACTCGATTCTCACAAGGGAAACTCCCCATCCCCACCCCCACCCCCCTCCCCCTCATATTTAGCGGCAAGATGGCTCATTGGATAGCCCGTCAAAAACTGAACACAGATCAAGCATGAAAACAGGAAGAAAGTGTAGTGCACTGTGAAGAAAAAAAAAATAGGAACAGTGATCGGTCCGAGATCAACATGTGCAACATCGAGCGACTGCCGGTGACCGTGAAGTCGTGGTTACGTGATCACGGTGTTGGACTGCGACGCATATTTTTTCATATAATTATTGACGTGTCTGTTCGCTGTATTGAAATTTGTTTCTGTGTCGCGGTGTAACGTCCATTTGCAAGTGACGTGTAATGAAGGGACTTCCAGACGTACGAACCTCTGATTTGTTCTATACAAGTACCTCATATTATGCCTCTTGCATTTCGTTTGGTAGTTTTGACCCTCGCATTCCTTCGCTGAAACTTAGTTCACAGCCGTTTATTTGTTGTTTAAATTTCTGTGAGAGGCATCTCGTCTGCTCTCACTATTCATCACATTTATTAGCGACACTAATGTATTCTTACCACATGATTCATTTTCTACACTGAAGCGCCAAAGAAACTGGTATAGGCATTGGTATTCAGCTACAGAGATATGTAAACAGACAGAAAACGGTGCTGTGGTTGGCAACGCCTATATAAGACAACAAGTATCTTGTGCAGTTATATCGGTTACTGCTGCTACAGTGACAGCTTATCAAGATTTAAGCGAGTTTAAATTGGGTGTTATAGCCGGTTCACGAGTGATGGAACACAGCATCTCCGAGACAGCGATGAAGTGGGGATTTTCCCGAACGACAAATTCACGAGTTTATCGTGAATATCAGGAATCCGTTAAAACATCAGAACTCCGACGTCGCTTCGGCCGGAAAAGATCCTAAAAGAAAGGGACCACCGATGACTGACGAGAATCGTTCAACATGACATAAGTGCAGGCCTTCCGCAAATTGCTGCAGATTTCAATGCTGTGCCATCGAGAAGTGTCAGCATGAGAACCATCCGAAGAAATAACTTGATATGGGCTATCGCTGCTGAAAGCCCACTCATGTACCATTGATGACCGCACGGCACAAAGCTTTACGCCTCGCTTGGCCTCGTCAACACTGATATTGCACTGTTGATGACGGGAAACATGTTGCCTGGTTGGACGAGTCTCGTTCAAAATTGTATCGAGGGTATGGACGTGTACGGGTATGGAATAAACCTCATGAATCCATGGACCCTGCATGTCGGCAGCGGACTATTCAAGCTGGTGGAGGCTCGGTAATGGTGTGGGGCTGTGTAGTTGGATTGATATAGCACACTTGATACGCCTAGATACGACTCTGACAGGTGACTCGGCATCCTGTCTGATCACCTGCGTACATTCATGTTCATTGTGCATTCCGACGGACTTGGGAAATTCCAGCAGCACAATGCGACACCCCACTCCTCAGAGTGGCTCCAGGAACACTCCTCTGAGGTTAAACACTTCCTCTGGCGACCAAAGTCCCAAGACATTAACATTATTGAGTATATCTGGGATGCCTTACAACGTGCTCTTCAGAAGAGATCTCCAGCCCATCATAATCTTACGGATTTATGGACAGCCCCGTTGGATACATGGTTGGATACACAGTGTCATTTCCCTCCAGCACAACTTCACGTCGTGTTGTGGCAATTCTGCGCGCTCGCGGGGACCCTACACGATGTCAGGCAGGTGCATTAGTTTCTTTGGCTTGTCAGTGTATAACCAACGTATAGTATGACAATTGCCAAGACTACAGAAGAAGAACATACACGTCAGTGACATGACGGACAGTTCATAAATTTGCGAAACAAAAAAATTGTAACAATGGAAGAAAATAAAAGCGAAGTAACGAGCGAGATTTGGACACGGATTTCCCTCTTTGCAGTCCAAAAACGTGACTACACAACCACAACGCCGTCGTTCTTGGAACCAGCTCCGTGCTGCACTTCTGAAGCTTCTTTCGCTGTTTCCATTTTTCTTCTTCTTCCATAGTTCAGTACAACTTCTTTTCTTGATCTGTGTTCAATTTTTGGCGGGCTATCCACTGGGCTTTTGGCTATTAAATCTGCGGAGGTGCAATGGGGGGTTTCCCTTGTCAGCTGATCTTGGGATATTTTTCGCTCACGGGTTGCCTATTTATGACTGACTGTGATACGACTTTGCGAAAAATGTCGAATAGCATCGTGGCTCGGTTCCAAGTTAAGCTATACAGGGTGTTACAAAAAGGTACGGCCAAACTTTGAGGAAACATTCCTCACACATAAATAAAGAAAAGATGTTATGTGGACATCTGCCCGGAAACTCTTAGTTTCCATGTTAGAGCTCAGTTTAGTTTCTTCCAACTACGCTCAATGGAGCACGTTATCATGATTTCATACGGGATACTCTACCTGTGCTGCTAGAACATGTGTCTTTACAAGTACGACACAACATGTGGTTCATGCACCATGGAGCTCCTGCACATTTCAGTCGAAGTGTTCGTACGCTTCTCAACAACAGATTCGGTGACTGATGAATTGGTAGAGGGGGACCAATTCCGCGGCCACCACGCTCTTCTGACCTCAACCCTCTTGACTTTCATTTATGGGGGCATTTGAAAGCTCTTCTCTACGCAACCCCGGTAGCAAATGGTAGAGACTCTTCGTGCTCGTATTGTGGACGGCTGTGATACAATACGCCATTCTCCAGGGCTGCATCAGCGCATTAGGGATTCCATGTGACGGAGGGTGGCTGCATGTATCCTCGCTAACGGAGGACATTTTGAATATTTCCTGTAACAAAGTGTTTGAAGTCACGCTGGTACGTTCTGTTGCTGTGTGTTTCGATTCCATGATTAATGTGATTTGAAGAGAAGTAATAAAATGAGCTCTAACATGGAAAGTAAGCGTTTCCGGACACATATCCACATAACATATTTTCTTTCTTTGTGTGTGAGGAACGTTTCCTGAAAGTTTGGCCGTACTTTTTTGTAACGCCCTGTAGATCCCTCCGTAATCCGCCGGATAAGTTAGTTCAAACGTCGGAGGAAAGCAAGAGAAGGGGCAAGGGTAATACAGCACCCAATAAAGTACCGTGGCGAAAGAACCAAGTTTTGGGTGCAATATAGTTTCAGCTTCAACCCATTCATTGGGGGTAAGACATTTAAACATAAAAGAGATATTGGAACAGACTTCTTACAACGATAATTACGTAAAATACTGCTGTGATTGCTACGATTTGGGCCACGCCTGTTCCGAATTAGCTGTATCGTTTCCAGCGAATATGCTTTATCTCCTTTTATAGCGATAACGATCCCCTTCTTTTCTGGTTCTTGATACATCGTACAGCAGCCGGAACACGGTGGTAGCCGATGCTGTGGTCCTCGGCATCGCCGGATATTACGGTGCTAAACAGCTGTTTACGCGCGGCATAACTACGGTAAAGTGCGCACCCGTCCGCCACCCAATATCACCGAGATGGGAAAGCTCCCCCGTTCCACAACGGACGCTGTCATTAGATCCGCGCGGTGCGACGCGCTGCGCGAACTTCAATATGGCGTCGCTGCACGCGGTGCACGCCATAATTACTCGCTGTTATCAAAACGTGTTTCAAAACGAAACGAGCTACCAATATATCCACTGTAACGAGTTTATTATAGAACGGGTGGACGTTCATGAGAAAGCGTAGCAGTCCGCCCAAAAAGCCGAATTTAATCGATGTGATTTTATACAAACACGATGGCTTGCGTCAAGATGCATAAATACAGCTGATGGTACTGGAAAATCGAAGAAGCGACGTCACTCATTAACTGCAATAACATCTAAAGAGATAGAATATCACGGGAAGGCAACAACGCGATGATTGTGAGGCAAAATGGACACTTCTCCGCCACGTTTTGTATTTCCGAAATAAATGGTCGTGGTGCAGCGTACTGTAAAGATAATTTGTCAACTAACTACGATATAATATCCGATAATAACGGCATGAAAAGAAATTACCATTGATTGTAGTGGACGAACAACCGCTCTACGTCGTCTGTCTGGCAATGACTGCATCGCATACATGCGAACACTCTAGTGGTAGCTCATCGTTTGCGTGACATTCTCAGCGATAAGACACGGTCTGCATAATTCAGTGTTTTGTTTAACACACAATTTAATGTCTGTAAGATATATTCAACACAGAAATATTGGAATATTACTACGATATATGTGTAATCCACAATTTGCGGAGAACTCAAAGATCTCAGTGAAACATTCTAGAGAAACTTTGCTTTTATACAAAGGGTTACATGGGTCGAGGAAGGAAACTCCGATTGTTGGAGCAGGTCAAATACCCACACAGCCAGTCAACACGTCTGCTGATCGTAAGTCCGTCTATTTGATGCTTAAGACAGCACATAGTTAAATTGTCTATCTTCTGAATCATTCTATCTTCTACTCAATATATTTGACCAAATTACACAGAAAGTTTTCCCACAAGGAAAAGGACACTAAGACAGATTCGTAGAGTAATTTACACTTTGCACTTTTTAATGGTTCAAATGGCTCCGAGCACTATGGGACTTAACATCTATGGTCATCAGTCCCCTAGAACTTAGAACTACTTAAACGTAACTAACCTAAGGACAGCACACAACACCCAGCCATCACGAGGCAGAGAAAAGGACTTTTTACTGTGCATAGAACTGACTAACATCATAATCTGAAGTTTCAATCAAAAACTAGTAACTATCTGCTCAAATTACAGGTCTTTCTGTCTGTAATTCATATTTTATAATGTGGAAGTGTAGTTCTATCAACATTTGACAGAAGACTGCAAAAATTAAAAAAAACAGTTGTTGCAGTAATGCTTAGCGCAACTGTCAATTATTTCCTTACAAAAACCGGCATAAGTCACCATACTTCGCTCTTTGTTACACAAGTAATCACACACATCAACCCACACAAAAAGCAGCTCAGTCACGGAACGTATGTAAAAATATGTACACCACACTTCAATCTTTCTTCATCTGCATCTACATCATTGTTTGTAAGTCACCGAAAGGTGTGTGGCGGAGGGTACTTCTGTCACTACTAACTGATCCCTCCTTCCCTGTTCCGCTCGACAATTGCTCTAGTGAGGAATGATTGTTGGTAGGTCTCTTTATTAGCTCTAGTTTCTCGAATTTTCTTGTCGTGCTCATTTTATGAGATGTATGTCGGGGGGAGGGGGGGGGGAGAGTTATACGTTGTCCGACTATTTCCGGAGAGAAATTTCGATACTGAACCCCTCCCAGATGCACAACGTGTCTTTTGTAGCCTCTGCTGCTGGAGTCTGTTGAGCAGCATTGAAACGCGCACCGAGTAACGAACTGGCGAAGAAACGCGCCGCTCGTCGTTGGATGCATGCAATCGGTGGTGGCGTGTTTGTCGCTGTTAGTAGTAGTTGATCCTGTAGTGAAGTAGAAGTGGATAGTTCCTGTGAATTATTATGGGTGGAGGTTACACTCAACAACCGAGCCATGTCAATAATTGGCTCCTTCTACCGACCTCCCGACTCAGCAGCATTACTGGCAGAACAACTGAGAGAAAATTTGGAATACATTTCACATAAATTTTCTCAGCATGTTATAGTCTTAGGTGGAGATTTCAATTTACCAGATATAGACTGGGACACTCAGACGTTTAGAACGGGTGGTAGGGACAGAGCATCGAGTGACATTATACTGAGTGCACTATCCGAAAATTACCTCGAGCAATTAAACAGAGAACCGACTCGTGGAGATAACATCTTGGACCTACTGATAACAAACAGACCCTAACATTTCGACTCTGTAAATGCAGAACAGGGAATCAGTGATCACATGGCCGTTGCAGCATCCCTGAGTATGGAAGTTAATAGGAATATAAAAAAAGGGAGATAGGTTTATCTGTTTAGCAAGAGTGTTATGGGACCATTGCTTTTCACAATATATATAAATGACCTAGTAGATAGTGTCGGAAGTGCCATGCAGCTTTTCGCGGATGATGCTGTAGTATACAGAGAAGCTGCAGCATTAGAAAATTGTAGCGAAATGCAGGAAGATCTGCAGCGGATAGGCACTTGGTGCAGGGAGTGGCAACTGACCCTTAACATAGACAAATGTAATGTATTGCGAATACATAGAAAGAAGGATCCTTTAATGTATGATTATATGATAGCGGAACAAACACTGGTAGCAGTTACTTCTGTAAAATATCTGGGAGTATGCGTGCGGAACGATTTGAAGTGGAATGGTCATATAAAATTAATTGTTGGTAAGGCGGGTACCAGGTTGAGTCTCATTGGGAGAGTCCTTAGAAAATGTAGTCCATCAACAAAGGAGGTGGCTTACAAAACACTCGTTCGACCTATACTTGAGTGTTGCTCATCAGTGTGGGATCCGTGCCAGATCGGGTTGACAGAAGAGATAGAGAAGATCCAAAGAAGAGCGGCACGTTTTGTCACAGGGTTATTTGGTAACCGTGATAGCGTTACGGAGATGTTTAGTAAACTCAAGTGGCAGGCTCTGCAAGAGAGGCGCTCTGCATCGCGGTGTAGTTTCAAAATGGTTCAAATGGCTCTGAGCACTCTGGGACTTAACATCTATGGTCATCAGTCCCCTAGAATTTAGAACTACTTAAACCTAACTAACCTAAGGACATCACACAACACCCAGTCGTCACGAGGCAGAGAAAATCCCTGACCCCGCCGGGAATCGAACCCGGGCGTGGGAAGCGAGAACGCTACCGCACGACCACGAGCTGCGGACGCGGTGTAGCTTGCTCGCCAGGTTTCGAGAGGGTGCGTTTCTGGATGACGTATCGAATATATTGCTTCCCCCTACTTATACCTCCCAAGGAGATCACAAATGTAAAATTAGAGAGATTCGAGCGCGCACGGAGGCTTTCCGACAGTCGTTCTTCCCGCGAACCATACGCGACTGGAACAGAAAAGGGAGGTAATGACAGTGGCATGTAAAGTGCCCTCCGCCACACACCGTTGGGTGGCTTGCGGAGTATAAATGTAGATGTAGATGTAGATTCTCTCTACCTCTTTTATCAGTTCTTCCTGCTAATGATTCCAGCTGAACAGTACTCCAGGATTCGTATATTCGTATAACAATTGAAAGCCACTTCCTTCACGGATGAGTCAGATTTCCTTAAGATTCTTGCTATGAATCTCAGTCTGGCTTCTACTTTTACTACTATTGGCTTTAACTTAAGGTCGCTCTGAATACTTACTCCGAATTATTTTATGGTGGATACTATTCCCAGCAGTTTCTCATAAATTGTGTATTTGTACAGTTGTGGACTTCATTTCCTGTGTACGCGCAATGTGTTACATTTATTTACGTTCGGGGTCAACTGTAAGAGCCTGCACCACTCATCAATTCTCTGGAGGTCATTCTGCAAATCGATACTCTCTTCTGGCGATGCTACTTTCACGCATAAAACCGTAATTTCTGCGAATAGTGTTAAAAATGGTTCAAATGGCTCTGAGCACTATCGGACTCAACATCTGAGGTCACCAGTTCCCTAGAACTTAGAACTACTTAACCCTAAGTAACCTATGGACATCACACACATCCATACCCGAGGAGGCAGGAGTCGAACCTGCGACCGTAGCGATCGCGCGGTTCCAGACTGAAGCACCTAGGACCGCTCGGTCACAACGGTCGGCCGAATAATGTTAAGGAGTTTCCAATGGTTTCTATCAGATCAGTTCTATAGTCTAATCACGCTTCCTTTTCCTTTAAGAGCGATGTTCTGTCTGCGAGGAAGTCTTGTATCCACCCGCAAATCTGGTCCGACAGTCGCTCAGCACGTACGTCTTTCACTAAACGACAGTGCGGGACGGTGTCAAATGCCTTCTTGAAGTGAAGGTAAAAGGCATGCACCAGTGTCTACAGCGGAATGGATCTCATGATCGAACAGAGCGAGCTTAGTTTCCCAAGATATCTGTTTAAGGAATCCATGTTGATTTCTGTAGAGGATATTTCCGTTTATCAAAAACCGTCATAATTCTTGAGCATAAACAATGTTCCATAATTCTACAACAGATTGATGTCAATGATATAGGCCTATAATTACACTGAGTTGATAAAAGTCATTCGATAGCGATATGTACGCATACGAATGACGTAGTACCGCGTACACAAAGTGTAAAAGCGCAGTGCATTGGTGTCAGAGCTGTTACTTGTACCCAGGTGAATTGTGTGAAATAGTTTCCGACGTGATTATAACCACATGATGGGAATTAACACGCTTTCAACGCGGAATGGTAGTAGGAAGTAGACGCATGGAACATTCCATTTCGAAAATCGTTGGGGAATTCAGTATTCCGACATCCACAGTGTCAATAGTGTGACCAGAAAACCAGATTTCAGGCTTTATCTCTTTCCATGGACAATGTGGTGCGCGACGGCCTTCATATAAAGACAGACAGCAACGGCGTTCACGTACAGTTGTCAGTGCTAACAGCAAGTAGCATTGCGTAAAATAACCGCACAAATCAATGTGGGACGCACGGCTGATGTATCAGTTATGGCAGTGCAGCGACATTTGGCGTTAATTGGGAATCGCAGCAGATGACCGACGAGAGTGGTTGGTTTGTTGGTTTGGAGAAGGAGACCAGACAGCGTGGTCATCGGTCTCATCGGATTAGGGAAGGAATGGGAAGGAAGTCGGCCGTGCCCTTTCAGAGTAACCATCCCGGAATTTGCCTAGAGTGATGTAGGGAAATCACGGAATACCTAAATCAGGATGGCTGGACGCGGGATTGAACCGTCGTCCTCCCGAATGCGAGTCCAGTGTCTGACCACTGCGCCACCCCGCTCGGTGACGAGAGTGCCTTTGCTAACAGCACGACATCGCCTGCGACGCCTCTTGGGGTCGTGACTATAGTGGTTGGACACTAGACCACTGGATAACCGTGGCCAGATCAGAAGAGTCCCGATTTCAGTTGATAAGAGACGATGGCAGGGTTCGAGTGAGGCGCAGAGCCCGCGAAGGCATGGATCAAAGTTGTGAGCAAGGCACTGTGAAAGCTTGTGGTGGCTCCATAATGCCATGGACTGTGTTTACACGGGAAGGTGTGGGTCCTCTGGTCCTTCTGAACCGATGATTGACTGGGAATGGTTATTTTCGGCTACTTGGAGACAGTTCGAACCATTCATGGATCTCATGTACCACAACAGTGATGGAACTTTTATGGATGGCAAAGAGCCATGTCACTGGGCCTTCGCGATTGGTTTGAAGAACATTCTGGACAGTTCAAGCGAGTGATTTGACCAGCCAGATGAATCCTATTCAACATTTATTGGACATAATCGAGGGGAGGGCAAAGAGCCATGTCACTGGGCCTTCGCGATTGGTTTGAAGAACATTCTGGACAGTCCAAGCGAGTGATTTGACCAGCCAGATGAATCCAATTCAACATTTATTGGACATAATCGAGGGGAGGGCAAAGAGCCATGTCACTGGGCCTTCGCGATTGGTTTGAAGAACATTCTGGACAGTTCAAGCGAGTGATTTGACCAGCCAGATGAATCCTATTCAACATTTATTGGACATAATCGAGGGGAGGGCAAAGAGCCATGTCACTGGGCCTTCGCGATTGGTTTGAAGAACATTCTGGACAGTCCAAGCGAGTGATTTGACCAGCCAGATGAATCCAATTCAACATTTATTGGACATAATCGAGGGGAGGGCAAAGAGCCATGTCACTGGGCCTTCGCGATTGGTTTGAAGAACATTCTGGACAGTTCAAGCGAGTGATTCGACCAGCCAGATTAATCCTATTCAACATTTATTGGACATAATCGAGAGGTCAGTTCAGTGCACAAAATCCTTCACTAGCATTACTTTCGCAATTATGGTAGGTTAGAGAGGCAAGCCAGCTCAGTATTTCTGCAGGGGTTTTATCAACGACCTGTTGTGTACATGCCGCGTCGAGATGCAACACTACGCAGGGCGAAAGGAAGTCCTGCATGATGTTAGGAGGCACCCCACGACTTTTGCCACCTCAGAGTATGCGCATCCGTCCTGAGACCATTCTAGAAAAAGTGAATGACTTACGCTTTTTTCCACTCAGCAGGTATCCTCCGTCGCCCCGGCAGTCTAAGATTAACTGCTGCTAGAATGGGAGCAAGTCTTTCACGTAATGTCTGTAGAATCTTATGGCTATCTCATCTGGTACTGATGCCTTCAAACAACAAAACCAATGTAGCTACTTCTCCATTCTGTGATCGATCACCTCAGTATCTGCCATTTCGGTGTTTGTAGAATGATTGGTACGAGGGATGGTGCTACGATGGTGATATAATTTCGGAAGACCAAATTCGGTATTTCGGCCTTCTCACCGTTTTCTTCAGACTTGGTACCAGTACGGTCATTGAGTGAATGAATCGATTTTACCAAAGCCCAAAAGCTCTTACGTTTTTACTCAGATCGATTGGAAAAAAAAAATTATTTTCAGTGTCACTGAATGCTTATCTCATTGTTCTCCTTGTGCTCATTTCCGCTTCGTTCAGATTTCGTTTGTCAGCAGGGTTTTGACTTCTCTTGCACCTGTGATGAAGCTTTTTCCTTTTACGTAACAGTTATCCATCACGGCTATCAAGCTGTGGTGGGTCTTTCCCATTCCTTATGATTTTGCCCCGAACATACTTGTCTAAAACATATTAAACAATGCTTTCAAATTGTTGCCATTTGTGCTTCACACCTTCTAACTCAGCACGGAATATTTCATAGTGACTGCTAACATACTCTGCAATTTGTATACTGTCACTCCTGCCAATTAGAAATATACTCCTTCCTTTCTTAAACATTCCTAATAAAACCCATGCTCACAGTTGCTTTCACATAATCACTGATCCAGATACGTGCGTGCCTCTACTCGCTGAACACACGACAGACACTCTTCCGAAAACAAATTTAACACTTATGTAGATTACAAAATCAAACACCAATACTTTCAGAACACCTGCTGAATGTCTGTGCGAAACGTGTCGACCAACAGTATGGCGTGACACATCAGGTAGTGCTGCCTGACCTGTCTCAGCCTTTCTGTGTATTCTTTGTCTCTTTGTTAACATCAGTTTCTAACAACATCTACTATGTAAGACAAAGTTTCTACTGAAATAGTAACACTCAACGAGATCACAGAAGAAATTGCACTGATCGTCAATCTGCAGCATGTAGTTCTTCGATATATGCCGTTAGAGAGACAACAACTTCTCAAATTTAATAATCGAAGCTCTATAAGTTGGAACGGCGTAAAAGCAGTTTATTTGATTCAATCCCAAATAATATTTTGATACTCCGTGTACTTATGAACGAACAACTTATTACTGGAAATGCAACATTAGGAAGGCGATGGGGGGAATATTGTAATATTTCGGAAGCATGCATAACTAGTGAAAAGATAGACGCCACGTACTGGTAAATTAAAGAGACGTTTTGAGAAAAAATAATCAGCTGTACCGCTATCGATATCTCAAATGGGACGTCAGTACTATGTTAACAACGAAAAGCTTAAAACTGGAAGGAATATGTAAAACGACTCTACAAGGGAAATGGATTTGGGCAGAGTATAACTGATAGAGAATAGTAAGTAGTTGAAGAAGAGGTGGGAGATATAATACTGCAAGAAAATTTTGACAGAGCTCTGGAAGACCTTAGTCGAAACAACCGCCTGGATTAGACAACATTTCCTCACAATATGGAGAGCCAGGAATGACAAATCTGTTCCAACTTGTATGCAAGATATACGAGACATTCTAAATACGCTCAGCCTTCAGGAAGAACGCAGTAATCCCTGTTACATGCAAGGCAGTTGCTGACAGGTGTTAATATTACGAAACCATCAGTCATGTTTGCGAAACATAGACGCGAATTATTTAAATGAAGAAAAAAGTGCTAGAAGCCGACCTCAGGTGAAATCAGCTTGGCTTCCTTGGAAATGTAGGAACACGTGAGGCAATACTGTCTCTAAACTAAAGAAAGGAAAACCGACCCTTATAGCATTTGTAGATTTAGAGATAGATTTTGACAATATGTTGGCTGTATTACGCTCTCTGAAATATTTCAGGCGGTTGGTAAACTTCTGGGAGCGCAAAGGTATTTTGCAACTTGTACAAAATTCAAACTGCTGTTACAGGAGTCGAACGGCATGACATGGAAGCAGTATCAGAGAAGGGAGGAAGACAGGGTAGTAGCGGCTCTTTGGCGTTATCCGGTCTGTACACTGAGGAAGCAAAAGGAAACAAAGTAGATTTTGTAAGGGCAGTTACACTTTAGGGAGAATAAATGAAACATTCGAGGGTTGCTGATGGTATTTTAATTCTTTCACGAACAACAAAGAACATGGAAGCGCAGTTGAAACTTCGGGCAGTCAGCAAGGGTTTATAAAACGAATACCATCAAAAATAAAATAATGGCAATGAAAGAAGTCGAATTAAATGAGATGATGACACAATTATGTTTGAAAATCAGATAGTAAAACTAGTCGATTAGATCTGCTGTTTGAGTAGTAAGATGGCTGATGTACAGAAAATATGAAATGCGAACTGGCAATAGCAAGAAAAACGTCTCTGTTAACGTCGAATATAAATTTAGGTGTTAGCAAGCCTTTCCTGAATGTATTCGTTTGGAGCATAGTCTTGTGCGCATGTGGAACGTGGCAGTACAGTCAAGAAGGGAGTAGAACCTTTTGAAATGTGGTGCTGCTGGAGAATGGTGAAAATTTCGTGGGTAAATCGAATAACTGATGGGAAGGTACTGAATGTAACTGGGGAGAAAATGAATCTATGACACATCTTGACTGAAAGAGGCGATCAGCTGATAGCACACATTGTGAGGCATCAAGAAATTTTGAATAGTGCTATTGTAGGAAAGTGGGGGGGTTGGGGGGGGGGGGGTAAAAATTGTAGAGTTAGTCCAGGGGTGAAGACAATAAGCAAGTTCTAATCGGTGTAGGCTACGGAGATAAGGAAACTTGCAGTGGTTAGTTGAGCATCGACAGCTGCTGCAAATCAGTCTTCACACTAAACACTACAACAAAGTTAACAGTTGCCTTTTGTCAGTACATACACAAACTGGATGTTGTCATGAAACCGAAGGTTTTTTTGAATAGCGCCGTGCTTTACCGGTCATGGTCTTCTGGAGTGTGGTTTTCCGTTGCCTTCCTTCACCTATTCGGCTGACTTATCCAGCAAGGTATAGCGAGACCTTTAGTTAACCGACGAATCAAACCACGATGTGACTAGCAATTTTCGCACACACACATCCTTGACGTGCAGGAACTGTTTAGTAACAGAATAAATACAGAGCGGGCACACTGAAAAAGGCCACCAAGCTTACATCGTCCACCCCTGTGTGCAGATGAAGAAAGTTTGGTTGTCTATCTTAAGGCGCAGGAAGCATTTTCCAGGCCAGTTTAATTTTGGCCACCCTGTACTTGGTTAGACTTGAGATTGCGCGACAGACCTTTAGATTTGATATCTGACCCAATTAGTCTCTGAGCCATCTATTGGCACTTTCTGCCATTTAATATGCTTAAATGCTTCCTCCCTCATATTATAAAAATGTTGCTCATTAGTAAAAACCAATTAGAACATTTCAACCCACTCATTGGCAGCCAGTTTTGTCCCTCAGATAGTCTGTGGTGCCTGTGTCCCCTTTTCTAACTTAACTGCTCTTATCAAGTGCCTTGTCCGATGTGAAACATAATCTCATTTATTTTAGAAGGTTCGAGAGTCATTTTTTGAGTGTGTGAGTTAGGATTTCCCTAAGCAGCGCAGTACACCGTGTGAGCGGTTGAATTACAGGCGGTTGCTACATTGGAGAGGTCGCAACGTGTTAGCCAAGGCGAATGCAACAGTCTGTCGCATCAGCTGACTGTGGCGTCATCAGACGATTGGAGGCTGGATGAGCAAGACACGTGAAATCAGTACACGTGGCTGTTGACGCGTCTCTGACGCCGTTCAGGAACTGTATATTTGACATGGCGCTGGGTATGTTAAGTATCTAGATTCGGGGAAGACACACGCCGCCACAGTAAGCTGCTATGTCATCACAATAAGATCCTAGAATAATTGTGGGCCCATGAGATGGATGGTGTAGCCAACCAATGCATAATGTGAGATGTAACCAAAAGACCGCCGGAAGTTGTACTTAATAATTCAACCACAGTTTGCAAGGGAATTGCTTCTAAATGGGGAAAAATCTCTTATGGGATTCTGTAAGCTTTAATCTTAGGTCCTCTATTATTTCTCCTGCATGTAAACGACCTTCCATCTGACGTACAGCAAGCAGAATTAGTTCTTTTTGCAGATGCCAATAATATTATAATCATTCCAAACACACAACAGCAACAGAGAAAATGGCAAATAATTAAAAGTACTACTGAGTGGTTTTCCGCAAATAGCATCACCCTTAATTTCAAAAGGATTCTACTTATTCATTTCCGCACACTTAGAGGTATTATACCTTGACGAGTGTGACCATGATGAGTGTGACAACGTAAGGAAATAATAACTAGAGTGGGTAATTCAACATTTGTAGGAGTCAATACTCATAAGAAGTTAAACTGAAAGAATAAATTGAACTCCTAAAACAATTAAGCCACATTTGGACTTCGAATCTTTGCAAATATTTCACAGAGACAAATCAGTAAGATAACGTATTTTTACCCATTTTCATTCAGTACTTTCACACGGAGGAACATTCGGTGACAATTGATCTTTACGAGAAAAGTCTTTAATGCTCAATAACTGCTACATAATAAACACGTGGGGTGCATCCACTGTCATTTGGTAGACTTCTATTTCAGGCAACGGGCATTTTGACTACTGCTTCGCAGCATATTTGCTACCTCACGAAGTTCGTTGTATATAATCCACTGCAATTGAGAAGGAACAGTGATATATATAACTACAACATCAGAAGAAAAATGATGCTCATTATTCCACATTAAGGTTGTCTTTAGCACAATAACGAGTGCAGAATGCTGCTACCAAAATGTTTGTTCACATACTAAATGACATAAAATGACTGACAAACAGCAAAGGTTAATACTTTTCTTGTTATGTTAAACTTTTAGGTTAAGATGATGCCTCTTGATGAGTAGCTTATGACAGCATTTTATTTTTTTATTCGGTCAGTAACTATATGAAGTATTTAAATTCAGATTATTGTTGCTACTGGGAGCCGTTAGATAGGCAATTTGCAACTGGGACTAGATGACTGCGTGACGTTTATAGCCATTTAGTGGTGTAGATGACGTGCTTGAGTACTGGCAGGGGATGGTAAAAATTGGAAATTGTTAGGGCAGACAAAATGAAATGTCTCAAACAGGGAAAGAAGATTTTTTTCACCGTCCAGTCGATCGTGAGCTCACTAAAGAGCACACGTTAGCACGTAGGGAGGTACGGGAAGGAATTCACCCTTACCTATTCAAAGGAACCATCCCAGCATTTGCCCGGAACCATTTAGCAACATCATGCTCCACTTAAATCCGAGTGGTCAGACAGGGATTCAGAGTTACGTCCTCACGCATGGGTTTCCAGACTGTCAGCACTGCTCCACCTCACTGTTAGGACACGTCTGAGTATTGAAACAGTATGCACAGGAACCATTTGACCAAAAGGAAAATAAGGGTTAAAGTTAAACATCGAATCGACGACAAGGGCACTAGAAACAGAGCACAATGTCTGATCGAACAATGACACAGCTATAAATGGGCGATTTCTAAGGAATCATGCCTACATTTATCTCAGTCGATCTATAGATTCGACGGAAGACTCAAATCCACATTGCTGGACTTGTTTATGGGCCCTTGACCTTATGAGTGAACGTTAAGGTTCTCAAATTATAGTACGATGACACGTTCACTATCCTTGTAAAAGTGATCCACAGAACAAAACTACCGCTACTCTTACTACTACTGTTTCCACTTAACCGCTTTGCCACCGCGTGTGATATCTTCTGAAAGGCGACTCGCAGAGCGTGTTGCACAGATTCACATCGAACATTCCCGTCCACGACATGCATAGCCCTAACCGATCCACTAGAGTCCATGGAGCATACAAAATTCTTTCTTCTACAATTGAACAATGTGGTCCTTTGGTACCTGATCACTTCTCTCTGATCCAGCGTCCATTCCTGATAGCGAGCACTGCCAAGTAAAGTAGGAGTATTACATAGACATAATTTTTCATCTTTCGCTTGTAATACCACGTATCAAACTTCCCTGTTCTCTTCTGCATGTAATATTATATATCCCCGTTTCATTTCGGTATAATGCAATACTTCAGACAAATACTTTCGGGACATGTATTCAAACGCTTCAATTTACGTTGTATGTTCCCGTACCTCCGTTTTTCAGAAACATTTTTCTTGCTATTACGAGTCTGCATTTTATGCCTCTTTACTTATTCCAGACATCATTTGCTTTGCGGTACAAAAAAAAAATTCCTTCAACCAATTTTAGTGTCTCATTCTCTAATCTGATACCTTCAGGACCGTCTGGTTTAATTCGAATGCACTCCATTACCCAAGCTTTATTTTTCTTGATATTCATCTTGCAACCTCTTTCCCAGAGACTATTTATTCTCTTCAGGTCATTTGCCCTCTCGGGCAGGGTTACAGTATTAATACTAAACCTTCAAGTTTTTACTTTTTTACGTAACTTTAGTTCCATTCCCCAAGGGAATGTAGTCGATTTAAATCGGTTGATGCTGAAGGTATTACATTAGGAAATGAGACGCTTAAAGTAGTAAATGAGTTTTGCTATTTGGGGAGCAAAATAACTGGTGATGGTCGAAGTAGAGATAATATAAAATGTAGACTGGCAACGGCAATCAAAGCGTTTCTGGAGAAGAGAAATTTGTTAACATCGAGTATAGATTTAAGTGTCAGGATTTCTGAAAGTATTTGCATGGAGTGTGGCCATGTATGGAAGTGAAACGTGTACGATAAATAATTTGGACAAGAAGAGAATAGAAGCTTTCAAAATGTGGTGCTACAGAAGAACGCTGAAGATTAGATGAGGAGGTATTGAATAGAATTAGGAAGAAGATAAATTTGTGGCACACCTTGACTAGAAGAAGGGATCGGTTGGTAGGTCATGTTCTGAGGCATCAAGGGATCACAAATTTAGTATTGGAGGGCAGCGTGGAGGGTAAAAATTGTAGAGGGAGGCCAAGAGATGAATACACTAAGCATATTCAGAAGGATGTAGGTTGCAGTAGGTACTGGGAGATGAAGAAGCTTGCACAGTATAGAGTAGCATGGAGAGGTGCATCAAACCAGTCTTTGGACTGAAGACCACAACAACACCCAAGTCAGAAGCAAGTCAGAAGCTTTGCCTAAAACTACAGTGCTGTAAATATCGTCTTGCCTTTTTTCAGGCTCTCTTGCAAGTCGTAGGGACATTACCGCATCACCTTTTAATACATCGCTTCGTAACGCAAGCTGGTGTTCCCCAGGTCGCCTTCTACAAGTCGATTCATCTTTTATGATTCCTGTTCCTATTTTGCAACTATCGCTTACTAAGCAGATAGTTTGATAATACGTTTTTCAGCACTGAGGGCGACTGATGTAACAACTTCACAAAGTGCGTATCACCCAAGGATGCGGTGCGTTATAGTAACTCCGTCCAATAGAACTGTCCTTAACATCTGTACTGTCACAGCACATGCAGTACAAAACTGCTCGACAGATGCAGTTTACGCCTCAAAACGACGTGGAACGTTTCCGGATTTGCCTGCTGTATTTTTTAAGTTTTCTGTCCGGCAGTTCGCAGTGAATAATGAAAGACGTCATACAGTTCCCTTTTCCCTTCTGGATATATGGGTATAACCAGGTATTTAGAGTTGGAGGTGGTTTTCCGGTCCTTCCAAACCGCAGAGTTTAAGTTTTTCAAACAAGTAGTAATCCTTCTTCAAAAGAAATTCCAGTTACCTCGTTACCTTATGTTGCCTTCACCCCAGTTTCTCACATTGCCTTATTGAGCCACCAAACAATACACTCAGGACGCACGTGAGCACTCTCCCAGCTAACAGGGTGATCTAGGAAGATGCCAGAAATGATTCACTTTCTCAGATAGAAAAATTCCGATGCGAAACAGAATATGTACACTCCTGGAAATGGAAAAAAGAACACATTGACACCGGTGTGTCAGACCCACCATACTTGCTCCGGACACTGCGAGAGGGTTCTACAAGCAATGATCACACGCACGGCACAGCGGACACACCAGGAACCGCGGTGTTGGCCGTCGAATGGCGCCAGCTGCGCAGCATTTGTGCACCGCCGCCGTCAGTGTCAGCCAGTTTGCCGTGGCATACGGAGCTCCATCGCAGTCTTTAACACTGGTAGCATGCCGCGACAGCGTGAACGTGAACCGTATGTGCAGTTGACGGACTTTGAGCGAGGGCGTATAGTGGGCATGCGGGAGGCCAGGTGGACGTACCGCCGAATTGCTCAACACGTGGGGCGTGAGGTCTCCACAGTACATCGATGTTGTCGCCAGTGGTCGGCGGAAGGTGCACGTGCCCGTCGACCTGGGACCGGACCGCAGCGACGCACGGATGCACGCCAAGACCGTAGGATCCTACGCAGTGCCGTAGGGGACCGCACCGCCACTTCCCAGCAAATTAGGGACACTGTTGCCCCTGGGGTATCGGCGAGGACCATTCGCAACCGTCTCCATGAAGCTGGGCTACGGTCCCGCACACCGTTAGGCCGTCTTCCGCTCACGCCCCAACATCGTGCAGCCCGCCTCCAGTGGTGTCGCGACAGGCGTGAATGGAGGGACGAATGGAGACGTGTCGTCTTCAGCGATGAGAGTCGCTTCTGCCTTGGTGCCAATGATGGTCGTATGCGTGTTTGGCGCCGTGCAGGTGAGCGCCACAATCAGGACTGCATACGACCGAGACACACAGGGCCAACACCCGGCATCATGGTGTGGGGAGCGATCTCCTACACTGGCCGTACACCACTGGTGATCGTCGAGGAGACACTGAATAATGCACGGTACATCCAAACCGTCATCGAACCCATCGTTCTACCATTCCTAGACCGGCAAGGGAACTTGCTGTTCCAACAGGACAGTGCACGTCTGCATGTATCCCGTGCCACCCAACGTGCTCTAGAAGGTGTAAGTCAACTACTCTGGCTAGCAAGATCTCCGGATCTGTCCCCCATTGAGCATGTTTGGGACTGGATGAAGCGTCGTCTCACGCGGTCTGCACGTCCAGCACGAACGCTGGTCCAACTGAGGCGCCAGGTGGAAATGGCATGGCAAGCCGTTCCACAGGACTACATCCAGCATCTCTACGATCGTCTCCATGGGAGAATAGCAGCCTGCATTGCTGCGAAAGGTGGATATACACTGTACTAGTGCCGACATTGTGCATGCTCTGTTGCCTGTGTCTATGTGCCTGTGGTTCTGTCAGTGTGATCATGTGATGTATCTGACCCCAGGAATATGTCAATAAAGTTTCCCCTTCCTGGGACAATGAATTCACGGTGTTCTTATTTCAATTTCCAGGAGTGTATTTCAAATTGATACACGAAATCCCAAATTCAAATTGTAAACGTTTCTCTGAGAATTTATATACAGTATAAAACAATTTACTCTTGATGTCTCAACATCAAAAAATACTATTGCTTTTAATAACCGCTACCAGTGTAATTCTAAAAATCTGACAAATTCAATTCATGAAACTTTCGCATTTGACGTTACGACAAAAAGTCAAATTGGTTGCTGTGATTATCGTCTGAAAGATGAGGACAGAAGTAGGTCTGCAATCTCTTTACTGCCATTGTGCATGAAATTTGGGAGTTCAGGTGTGAAGCATTTTGTTAAGGAGGAAAACTGCTATTGATTCTCTAACTACCATTTTTACAATTATATGCGTGTATTGTTTTAGTGTATTCGATAATGATTGCAAATAAATTAAAAGAATTAACACAGCTGATTGGAAGAAAAGCATTAAGAGAAAAGTATTTATTCATCTTAACAAAATACCACCCCACAGCCTTTCGGTTGAGCTTATTCCAGTCGTAATGACATTTAGAGCTGGTATCTGATGTGGCAGTGCAGTACATCTTGTTAACAATGCAGTACGTTTCCAGACCACCAAGGGACACTATTTCATACACGAAGAATAATTTTTGGTTTATCATTATGTCCTCTTTATACCGTCGTTTATGAATGACATGCATAACGGATATCCGTTGGCTATAGAAGCATGGAAGGTACATTCTTAGACAAAAACACTGATCGGCGACCAGCTGCCCCAGAGGCTAAGTCCGAGACGTTCACTTAGGTGACAAATAAAATCGGTCATCCCTCAGAATTCTAAGTCCAGCGATATGCACGCTCTAGCAACACCGTAGATTGCGGAAGTGTCTGCAGGAAGTGTTGTCCTTTCCTCGAGAGACTGCAAGGCTGTAACTAGTGGTCTAGTTGGCGTGTCGGCTCTAAACCACAGTAGCGTGCGGAGCTGCTTCGCGCCAAGGACAGCGCTCTGCTCTTGGACTCGTTTACTTCGGCGTCGCGGTATCTTTGTATACAGAGCCCATTAATGACGTAACTCGTGGCGTACCTTTACCGCCGTGCGACGATCAAAGTTACGTTTCAGGCCGAACATCCACGACCAAGAGCCTTTGAAGTTGAATAGTTCATATGACACGATCCTCGTTTGAACCCTCTGGAAGTGATCGGAATAAATTTGCCTAACGACATGCCATCGGACTAAAATTTAAACACACTGGTGGACATGTAGGTGCGATGGTGATGGAAGAGGTGGGATACGATCTCCAGACCCTGCGGGTGTTTCACCTCCCGTTCGAAGTACCTCAAGAAGTGGTGATTTCCGCTTTCTAAACACATGAAAACGTCTTGGATCACCTCGCGGAGAAGTGGCAAACATTTACGACCTACCACGTGTTAAATGGCGTCCGCCTGATCAAATGGTTCAAATGGCTCTGAGCACTATGGGACTTAACATCTGAGGTCATCAGTCCCCTAGAACTTAGAACTACTTAAACCTAACTAACCTAAGGACATCACACACTTTCATGCCCGAGGCAGGATTCGAGCCTCCGAACGTAGTAGTCGCGCGGTTCTGGACTGAAGCGCCTAGAACAGCTCGGCCACCGCGGCCAATCCGGGCGATCAAAGCTGAGCTTTTTAGCCACATTCCATCATACTTGATGATTGCCAGTGTGTGGGCAATCGGCCAGCCACAAACGTGCACAGGATGTGGCCAGGAAGGGCATGCCCAGTCCGAATGTTTACGCCGACGTTTGATACAGACACCAGTGGGTGAAGGTGACCCCGGCATCGACACTCACGTCCCAACTCATCACCTACACAATGGTGGAACAGAACACTGTCACGTCCTCCAGGATATGCCGGAAGCCTCGTTAGTGCCACCCACCACACCACAATGCGCCGACGAGGCCATCATGGCGTCACCTGTAGTGCTTGCGCCGGGGCTGTTCAATCAATGGCCCGTGACGGAAAATACTGTTCAAACCACGGACATTGAACTCGATCTCGTGCCGACTATTGACTACAGCATCTGACAATGGGCGACAACATTGTAAAACGGAACATCACATTAAGAATCATCAGTCGCCCCAGGAGCTCAAGAAACACCAATGAACACCCTCTGACAATGCCTTCCTTCAGATGGCATCGCGAGATAACAACCGGATTTCTGATGGTGACCATCCATGTTGCATCCAGTCAGATGGTGCGGCCACTCCTGGCGTCCCTCCTGTGACCAATCATCTCTCAATCCAGAAAACATACCCAATTTTGGCAGTACATGAGGACAACGGATCCCCCACAGCCTTTGACGCAGCATCAGGTTTAGCAACTCTGAAAGTACACAACTGTCACATGCGTTCAACATCAGTATCGTGGACAGATGATGTTGAAGAAGGAGCATATCAGACTGCTAGTGTGTCCAAGCAGGTCCATCCCACATGGGCCCTGAGCTGGTGCCTGGCCAGTAATCATGACCATTGCGGCAGATCTGCCAAATCTACACTTGCCAGACGCTTGCAACATGCATTCTTCATCGACTGCAAGGGACTGTACACAGCAATATCTTGTCCTACAATGAATCTTGCTACCATCTGAGCCCCTCACAAACTGACCATGTTCCACAATCTGCTCTGTGAATGTTGATACTGCACTCATACAGGGGTTATTCGTCACTGACTTCCAAGTGTTTACCGGGTACAGTACCCATATTTATCATGCCTGCAACACTGGTAGCACTGTCGCCATCCTCCTACATGAGAGGCTCTGTTCAGAGGACGTCGTATACCTCTACACCACATGGGAAATGGTCCTCACCCTTTTTGGAGTGCATATTATTGATATCTGCATATCATTTGACTGACATACATTCTTTTCTGAGGAGGTCGCACTGCTCTTCGCAGGTCCACAAGACGATTAGGTGCTTGGTGGAGAATTCAACTCGACAAAAGAGCGCGCCGAACAACTTTCGTGCCATTAACTTGGTACACTTCTCGGTGGTCATTGATCGCCTGCGAGTCATTAACAGCTGGACGAAGCTCCATGGAACTCAACCGGGTTACGTATGTTAACACTGCTCTCCCACCAAGTCGCATAGACCTCATTTACATCACCCACCTACTTGCTGATTTCACCCTCCATGCAGAAGTCTGGCCTATGGACTTTACAAATCATGAAGCATACAGTACATCTGCGATGTCACTCTCGCCCGACAGAGCGTGTGGCATAGTCATTGTGGAAATTCAGTGTCACCCACCTGACCCCACATACTGTCGCCATATGGTCGAGGATGTGTGGGCACAATGCTGGCGTCGTCATGACGCCTATGACTACACGTCATTTTAATGGCTCTTCTGTGCGGAGCCAAGCCTCTGTAAAACATTGATGAGTTATGGTAAGGAAGCCATAGCTTGGCGAACTAATTACTTGCATTTTTATTACTCTGTTCTTCTGGATTGGATGACGTTGCATTTTTTGCTAGGCCAATGGATTGTGGTACACCGAACGAAGTCGCAGATCTCATGGATCATGCTTCATCACCTGGAAGGAACTGCAGTCTGATCTCGGACATCTACACGTCTACCTCAGGAAAGATAATGAGGATTCTGGGCTCTGATCCCAGTTCTCACTGATGCGGAATGCCACCGGCATGAGACCCAACAAACCATAGACTGAGCTCTCCACAGTCATTTCGCTGTATTGTATGCAGCTGTACTGCATTCCGCGGAACTGATCACAGAGGTCGCACAACTTCCTACGAGCTCTCTCCTGGTGGAAATAGTGCTTGGACTCCAGGAATAGACCACAGATGAAGTACTCGTTGCTATCAAGGCAGAATCTGGTAACAAATCTCCTGGACCCAATTGTATCCCCATCGAATTTTGCAGAAGTTTCAACTCTTTGATGCCTTCCACATGGACGATCATCGCACAAATGCTGATATATCCGATGACAGTGGCCCATAAAACTTTTCTCGATGGCATCATTATACCGATTCATACAAGGCGCAGTGAGACGCCCCGCTAAACCCGCAGGACAGGACAGGTAATTTAAGTTGTGGAAAGGGGCCAAAAAAAGCGGCAGTCAGTTACACTCGAACATACTACCTTTTATTAGATCAAACATTACAAGAGTCAAGAATTTAAAAAAAAAAGACACAGCTTTAGTTTTTGAACTTAATTAGCGGCTGAATGCGCCGTACAATCTCATGCCTTAAGATCGAGACCACTTTAATTTAAAAACGGCTGAAAGCCAATAACTTAAAGCTCAACCAAACAACACACCACGCTGGACAGCGACAACACTATGAGGAAAATACACTGCCTGAATTTACGTCAACAGCCATGGCAGGTAACCGGAACATTAACGGCCACAGGGCAGAAGATTCCGCTGGTGCACTTCAGTTCAAATAACGAAGTACATTTAAACTCCACTGGAGGATGGCTAAAATTTGCCAACTTGAAAACACACGTTGTTGCTCTCGGGAATATCCCAACAGCCGACAACCAACTCCAAACGACGCAATGTGAACAGTCATGACTTGCTGTTAGATTAAGTCAAAATTTAACTTTCATGTCCGGGATCGGTGAGCCACTAATCTCGTGGCAATGGGAAGTTCACCACACACTCTGACACCGCATAGAGGTCGCCAGCGGGCCCTGCCAAACTACACACTGTGGATGTTTCCTCGCTGCTCCACCAACTTCCCAGGCCCGATCAACTTCCCAGGCCCGGAAACAGTGAAAGGACCAAATATGTCGGCCAATGTGACGACCAACCGAACGACCCATGATTAATAGGTCCTATGATCTCCTCTTAGGTTCCATACCACACAGTCTAATGTCATTCAATCAGTCCCTCTCAATTTGGCTTTCAGGCTATGATTCTTATCATATGAAGGAAACTGTATAATACGCTTGTAACTGGAATGTCTAAATTACAGTAGGCCTCTCAGCTATGATTGCACCTGAATTCGTAGATACTATAAAAGAAACATCATCTCATTAGTCATCAGAATATAAACCAGTTATTGATGACACTCTTCTTACCTCAATAGGAACAGTACTTACTCACAAAGTAAGATGAGGGGACATCAAAATTTAAGCGACACGCACAAAAGGAAGAAGAGTTTTTCTGCACTCGATAGTAGTACACAATTTAATAGCTTCTCTGACATCGCGGCACATGTTTCAGTATGAAGTGAGAAAACAAACATTTTAGAGTTGTGAAACGTAATATTGGTTCAAATGGCTCTAAGCACTATAGCTCTTAAGATCTGATGTCATCAGTCCCCTAGACTTAGAACTACTTAAACCTAACTAACCCAAGGACATCACACACATCAATGCCCGAGGCAGGATTCGTACCTGCGACCGTAGCAGCAGCGCGGTTCCTGACTGAAGCGCCTAGAACAGCTCGGCCACAGCAGTCGACAAGCGTAATCTGATACTGGATTCTCATCGAAGTCCCTTTCGGAAACGTTACAAACCCAAAAGTCTCTTTCCTTTCATGCATAACTACCACAAACTGTTATTTATGAATTATATATGGATTATTGGACACCGAGTTCTCTTGTGAATAAACCACGTGTGCTTTAGACATTATGTTACGGGGACATGTAAGGATGGAGAGTCCCCCCGCCCCCCCGTCTCACTTGCTACAGTGAACATTTCTGTGGTGCATGTGTGTATCCAGCACTGATTCGCAGTTGCCACAGCACTTTACAGAATTCACGAATAAGGCAACACAGTTGTCAGATCATTCAGACAGCTTTCAATAAGTCGACAGGAGATGGACTGAAAATAAAATTAACGTCACGTTCCGAGTCATATTCGTCCCAAAGTGGCATTACACTCAAAGCAGTCAAGTGTCCAGCAAACACGCATAGATAATTCCCTTACGTATAATTTGATAACCGAAAGAGCCCATTTAACGTGATACTGTTTGGAATTTATAAAGATCAAACGCAAGAATTGAGCAATACTGAAAATATAAATTATCGTCTATAAGGCACATTTCACGTTTGTTGGCAAAGCGCCAGCCGCACATATATTGTAACCATCGCTAACACACCACAGTGATAATTGTATAATGAGAATGGTACAGGCGCTCAGAGAATGACGCGGCGTCACGCTGCGCACCGACTTTGCAGGGCGCCACTGTTGGGGCACGTAATCCAGTGATGATGTGGCGCTGTATTCCATTCTTATGACTAGGAGGTCTTATGAGGCTCCACAAGCTATGCACTGCTGTGTGGCTACGAACACCTTCGCTACGAAGTAACCAGTTTCTTGCAGTATTGATTCCACTGTTATGAAGTATACTGACCGTTTAACCTCGAGGCACAGGTATTTGACATGTTTTAGTTGCATCACAGGACAACGACTAACGAAAGGATGGCCTTAGAGTCCTGTTATACGTGTTGTCTGAAAAACAGTTACACATTAAATGCTGTTTGAAAAGTGTTTGGCAACCACTGATAGTCGACGGGCTGTCAGCACTGAAGGTGAATTAACCCAGTTCACTACATATTTGCTTGGAATTATGACGCCAAAATAATTCGTGCATAATAAGCAATTAAGCGGTAATTCATTGTTGCCACGCTGCTCTGGTTAGCCTGACACTGATTTATTCCACACAGTCGAGGTCCTTGAACTTAGCACCGCAACGAAATGAACTAAAGGAATCCTATGAAGCACCTGAGTTCGTAATCGTCAGATGACTGATGGGGTTTGCCAAACCTTTCCCGTTACTACTACAATATTGTTTATCAATCAAAAGCGCAGCGCATACCTGTAGCTCACAGCATTTTGGATGAAGGACTAGCAAAAACGGAGACATCGTATGTGCAAGACAATAAAATATAGTAATTATCTTACGGATCCATCTGTATAGAAACAGCAGAATAACCACTCAAAAGTGCTAACAACAAGAAGCCGGTAAGGTCATCCAGTGTCATATTTTAAGAAACAAAATGGCTCTGAGCACTATGGGACTTGAGATCTGAGGTCATCAATCCCCTAGAACATAGAACTAATTAAACCTAACTAACCTAAGGACATCACACACATCCATGCCCGAGTCAGTATTCGAGCCTGCGACCTAGCGGTCGCGCGGTTCCAGACTGAAGCGCCTAGAACCGCACGGCCACACCAGCCGGCTTTTAAGAAACACCCAACGTTGTTGTTATGGTTGGGCGGTCAGGGCGTGGGTGTGAAATACGGTCTGGTAGACTGTAAGTATTGTTTATCGCTTCCAAAACGAGCTGGCAGTCTACTGCGAAAAAAGAAAACAGGAAAAAGAGAAAAATAACCTTCCACAAGCTAATAACACCGTGCACCGTCTGTGAAGCATTGTATAGAAAATTATCCCAATTCTCAGCAAGGTGAACCTATTGGTATCTCGATATCTCTCTATGTCAAGCATTATGCTCTTCGATTTTCCTGAGAAAATTTCGTCAGTGATTATAGTGGAATCATTATGAGTAGATACTTATTGGTCTTTAAGTATTTATAGTCTTAACGACAGTGTTGCTTAAGGACGACTTATTCCAGACATTACCTTCTGCATTTTTTGATCCTTATTCCTTTTCCTGATGACAACTGCTTCTCCTTTCACGTTAGCAGCAGCTCAAATAGAACTAACACAGCGCATATTCGCTGGCGTAAAGTCTTACACAGTTTTTTGAGCCCACTCTTCAGATAATTCTTGGTTTCGGACGTAACGTTACTCATAGCTTACGAAGCCTCTCCTTGGGTGGTCACGTTTTCCAATGAAAGCTGAGTGTTTGTTCATTTCTGTTCTTCTTTTTCGAGGACAGTGACAATGACTGAATTCTTAAGAAAAAACATTTTCAAAGTCTGTAACCATGAAAGACGTGTTACCTTCCCATAATGTATGCAGTAAAACCACTCAAGAGGCTCCAGTCGTGTGGATCGCGTTTGATGAATTACATTTTCAGTTTTCAATGTGCTTGTAACAGAAAAATAGAAATAATTGTGACTGTAACTGATTTATTATGTTGAATCTGCAGTCAGAGTGACAGTAAATACGCTGTCGTTCAGAAACGTGAATTAATTTTGGAATTCATACCGTTATCCGCCATGTCTTTCAGACACAAGAGGTGCCCACTTCTGTGCCAGTCTTCATGCCATTTGGTGAAACCAATTCCCCCCCCCTCTCCACTCTTTTTTTTTTTTTTTTTTTTTTTTTGAGTCAGCAGTCTTCTGACTGCTGACTGACTGACTGACTGATGAAGCCTGCCACGAATCTCTCTCCTCTGCCAACCTCTTCATCTCAGAGTAGCACTCGCAACCTATGTCCTCAATTCTCCGCTGGATGTATTGCAATCTCTGTCTTCCTCTAAAGTTTTTGCCCACTCTTAGTATAGCTGGAACTTGATAACAACGTGTTTTGCCCAAAAGCATTCGTTCCACAAATAGTGCAAGTGTTCAGAGCTGCCTTGCTACCTTCACACGTCTGTTAACCCTAGAGCAAACAATATGTTGCAAATGTTTGACTTCTCTGACCTTGTGACTCTATTTTACAACTGAACAACGTTCATAAGTTTCGAGCGTGCCAAATCCAATATGAAACTGCAAGATAAAGGAATTCCAAATTAGAAAATGACAGCTGATAAACATAATGCAGTGCCACATTCACCTTGTATGACGGTTGGCGAAGTTGGTGAGTGGTGTGTGGCGGGTAGCCGGCTGATGTGCCGCTGTAGGGCAAAGAAGCTCCTGACCTGCATGGCGGAATGGTTGTGGAGATTTATGGTATCACAGATGGTTAAAAAGTGAAGGAAATTATTTTGAGCTCTATCAGACTTAGTGCTTTTACAGTCAATAGAAATGCCACTAAAAGAAATGAAATGGAGAGATTGCGATCTCACGTCTTCGTGGCTACATTTGTGGCGTTTACCACTTTTTTTGTTGATCTATTTTTGTACATTATTCTTCGTGCATTTGTTCGGGAGACGTACCAAGACACCTGTTTACGTTCATCATTTATCCATTCACTTTGCTTTTCTATTATGGAGGACAGCTGGCTTTCTGACCAAACACGCGAGCTACTGTGCCGACGTCACTAAACTGCGAGGAGTTACAGCCTTGCAGCATCTCGCAGAACAGAGATGGGAGGGTCAATGTCGAGTCATTAATCCCAAGGGACTGGGGTTCCTTTCTCAAGTGCACGTGCCTATATGGCAGGTAGGTGATTCCGTTTGTAAACCAAGTCGAAAATTATTTTTTGACACTATCAGGTTAAGGCTGGGAGATCGACATGCAACTTTTGACGTCAGGATGACTGTATTGGGCGGCCTTACTGATAAACAGACTGCTCCCCATAGCGTCACAAGAGTTTAATTACAGGTGTTGCGCAGTTGATAACTTAATGGGTTGAATTAATTAAGCAGAGGTGACCGTAACATACATAAAACATGACTACTGTATCTCATAAAGGTGAGAGAAATAGAGAATTCGTCAAACATTGTTCACTATAAAGCTCTTTTTATTACAAATACCTACAGACTTCAAGTCAAATACAGATTGTACAAATAACGAAGAATAGTTATGTTCACGAACTGTCAACACAAGTGACAACTGCTCACCATACATACAGTTATGGACTGGCGTGATTGTCTGCTGTGACGTCTGCAGAACCCTTGAGTCATTTATCCTGCATCGAAAGCTGTTCTACCCTCAGAGACTGAAATCGCAGTCCCTCTCTTAGCTGAAGTGTCCCCTGTCTAGTGGTGAATAAGTGTGCTTTTTCCTGTTTCTTTGTGAGTGCAATTTTTGATCACCAATGACAATGGTACTTCCGAATGCTGACCAACCAGACACTTTCTAACGGGCAGCAGTCTCCCTTCCATACTCAGATTTAATATAGTTAACCAATAGTGGGGGCCTTATGTGCTGGAGCCCAGAAGCAGACAGCTTGTGACACACGTTATCTCTCCTGTTTCGCGTTCCAGCCAATAGTTCAAATGGCTCGGAGCACTATGGGACTTAGATCATCAGTCCCCTAGAACTTAGAACTACTTAAACCTAACCAACCTAAGGACATCACACACATCCATGCCCGAGGCAGGATTCGAACCTGCGACCGTAGCAGTCCCGCGGTTCCGGACTGAAGCGCCCAGAACCGCACGGCCACCGCGGCCAGCTCCAGCCAATAGTGTCTCCTTCACTTACACACAGACAAAGTCCGTTCTTACACTCCATAATTTATTTATGTCAACCACAGGTTATAATTCTTAGCCAAAATGAACAACCTCGGTTAACTTGGTGTCTGCCAGACAGTTGATGGAGCCTGGCCTCTTCTTATTCCACGTCTTAGATGCTAGCTGTGAAGAGTCCCTTGAGCAGCGTTTCCCAGAACATGGGAGTCCTCCAGTGCTCAGATCTTGATAATTCGGTGCATCTGTCACACTTTCCTTGTGGGAATAGTTATTGCTTAACATCCTCCGGTGGCTTAGGACGCAAACATTATCACCATCCAATAAACGGCAGGTGCCGCCTGTCTGGCTGGCCTCTGCTCACACATAATGAGCTGGGGTGACAAATGTAATGGGCTAGCGATACGCACATATACGGCTGGATGTAGCATCGCGTAGACGTTGGCGGAACAGTCATTTGTATACAGGTGATTCATGTGGAAACGTTTCCGACGTGATTATGGCCGTACAAAGGGAATTTACAGACTCTGAATGCGGTGTAGTACGAGGGCAGTTCAATAAGCAATGCAACACATTTTTTTTCTGAAACAGGGGTTGTTTTATTCAGCATTGAAATACACCAGGTTATTCCCCAATCTTTTAGCTACACAACACTATTTTTCAACGTAATCTCCATTCAATGCTACGGCCTTACGCCACCTTGAAATGAGGGCCTGTATGCCTGCACGGTACCATTCCACTGGTCGATGTCGGAGCCAACGTCGTACTGCATCAATAACTTCTTCATCATCCGCGTAGTGCCTCCCACGGATTGCGTCCTTCATTGGGTCAAACATATGGAAATCCGACGGTCCGAGATCGGGGCTGTAGGGTGCATGAGGAAGAACAGTCCACTGAAGTTTTGTGAGCTCCTCTCGGGTGCGAAAACTTGTGTGAGGTCTTGCGTTGTCATGAAGAAGGAGAAGTTCGTTCAGATTTTTGTGCCTACGAACACGCTGAAGTCGTTTCTTCAATTTCGGAAGAGTAGCACAATACACTTCAGAGTTGATCGTTTGACCATGGGGTAGGACATCGAACAGAATAACCCCTTCAGCGTCCCAGAAGACTGTAACCATGACTTTACCGGCTGAGGGTACGGCTTTAAACTTTTTCTTGGTAGGGGAGTGGGTGTGGCGCCACTCCATTGATTGCCGTTTTGTTTCAGGTTCGAAGTGATAAACCCATGTTTCATCGCCTGTAACAATCTTTGACAAGAAATTGTCACCCTCACCCACATGACGAGCAAGCAATTCCGCACAGATGGTTCTCCTTTGCTCTTTATGGTGTTCGGTTAGACAACGAGGGACCCAGCGGGAACAAACCTTTGAATATCCCAACTGGTGAACAATTGTGACAGCACTACCAACAGAGATGTCAAGTTGAGCACTGAGTTGTTTGATGGTGATCCGTCGATCATCTCGAACGAGTGTGTTCGTACGCTCCGCCATTGCAGGGGTCACAGCTGTGCACGGCCGGCCCACACGCGGAAGATCAGACAGTCTTGCTTGACCTTGCGGCGATGATGACACACGCTTTTCCCAACGACTCACCGTGCTTTTTTCCACTGCCAGATCACCGTAGACATTCTGCAAGCGCCTATGAATATCCGAGATGCCCTGGTTTTCCGCCGAAAGAAACTCGATCACTGCCCGTTGTTTGCAACCCACATCCGTTACAGACGCCATTTTAACAGCTCCGTACAGCGCTGCCACCTGTCGGAAGTCAATGAAACTATACGAGACGAAGCGGGAATGTTTGAAAATATTCCACAAGAAATTTCCGTTTTTTTCAACCAAAATTGGCCGTGAAAAAAAATGTGTTGCATTACTTATTGACCTGCCCTCGTAATTGGAGCAGGACGCATGGACCATCCCATTTCGAAAATCGTTAGTGAATTCAGTAATCTGGGATCCACAGTGTCAAGACCCTGTCGAAAATATAAAATTTCAGGTATTATCTCTCACCGTGGACAACGAAGTGACCGACAGCTTTCACTTAATGATCGAGAGCAGCGGCGTTTGCGTAGAGTTGCCAGTGTTAACTGACAAGCGACACAGCATGGAATAATCGCAGAAATCAATGAGGGACGTACGACGAACGTATCCGTTAGGACAGTGCGGCGAAGTCTGGCGGTAACGGGCGGTGGTAGCCGACGACCCACGCAAATGCCTTTGCTAACAGCACGACATCGCCTGCAGCGCCTCTCCTGGGGTCGTGATTACATCCGTTGGACGCCAGACGACTGAGAAACAATGGCCTGGTCACATGAGCCCCAATGTCAGTTACTAAGAGCTCATGGTATGGTTCCAGTGTAGCGCTGACCCGACGAAGCTGTGGAAACAATTTGTCAACAAGGCACTGTCCAAGGTATTCAAAATTGTAGAAAGCATTCCGTATTGGAGCACAGCGAGCGGTATAAAACGCTAAAAATTAAATAAAAACAGGCTCGGCCGCTTTTTCAGACATTTTATTCGTTAGGAATCGGTTTTGACCCTTTACTCACACTATCTTCAGGCTTTTGTCCGCCATTATGGCCGCTGGTGGCGGCAGACGAGTAACGGTGTCCATATTCTGCGAATCTCGCTCCGTCTGCCGCCACCAGCAGCCGTAATGGCGGACAAAGCCTGAAGACGATCTGAAGAAAGGGCCGAAACCGGTTGCTAACAAATTAAAAATCAGAAAACGCGATCGAGACTGTTTCAATTTCATTTTTTACTGTGCAAGAGGGTGGTGGGTTCTTAATGGTGTGAGCTGTGTTTACATGGAATGGACCGGGACCTCTCGCCCAACTGAACAGGTAGTTGACTGGATTTGATTGTATTTGTTTACTTGGAGACAGCTTGCAGCCATTCATAGACTTCATGTGCTCCAACAACACTGCGTCGTGTCACCGTTTCACCAGGCCACAACTGTTTGCCACTTCCTTCAAGAACGTTCTGGACAGTTCGAGCAAATGATATGGCTGTTCAGATCGACCGACATTAATCCAATACAACATTTATGGGACAGAACCGAGAGGTCAGTTAGTCCACAAACTCTTGCACTGACAAAATTTTCAGAGTTACAGACGGCTGCAGAGGCAGAATAGCTCAGTATGGGACTTTCGACTTGTTGAGTCCACGTCAAATCGAGTTGCTCCAGACTCCGAGGAAAGGAGGTCTGAATCACTTTTAGGAGGTATCCGATGACTTTTGTCACCTCAGTGAACAGTTGATGTAGCGCCTTCTTATCTGACGTCTCTCTCCTCTGGATGTAGCGGCACGTGCTCTTTTTAAAATGACCCATGATCCCTCAGGAGTAACGGCTCTACATTGGCCCTCTCATCTCTGCTCTCTGAGGCTTCGCACAAAATTCATTCAATGGACTCTCAACTACTCACTTTAGTAACTATTCGGAAGAAGAAATTAATGTGGAATTTTACAAATGGTAATCGCTAACGTTAACTTTATTTGTACTTGTAAGTTAACTTCTCGATGGTATTTAATCTAGGATAGATGGGTTGACTAATTTAATGATAATGCATTGCAGTTTTGATGAAAATGACTGCATATCGACAGCAATGAGTGATTGCACTTCTACGAAGCCTACCACACAATAGGCCATCTCTTTAGGTACAATCTTTTCTGTTTATCATCTAGCACCAGTAACAAAACAAAAGGAATGTTTAAAAAATATACACATAACTATTTTATCCTGTTTTTCATCATGCCGACACTGCAAATATATTTGTCTCGTTGTTTCGTAATTGCATTTTGGAGATTTCATGTAGACATTCTGAATAAACGCTTTTAGTAAAATTTTGTTTGTACATGGGGGCCATGATGCCCATGGTTCCATCCCCTTTGATCCTGCACCTGCTCTGAAGCTGATGTAAACCACTGGGGATGTCAGAATGTGCGACTCGACCCTATAGGTACAACATGAAGCCATTGTTGTAGCTAGTAACTTTCACTGAGTTTTCAGTATACGTGGGTACACACCAGTTAACAGTCCGCAGCTCGTGGTCGTGCGGTAGCGTTCTTGCTTCCCACGCCCGGGTTCACGGGTTCGATTCCCGGCGGGGTCAGGGATTTTCTCTGCCTCGTGATGACTGGGTGTTGTGTGCCGTCCTTAGGTTAGTTAGGTTTAAGTAGTTCTAAGTTCTAGGGGACTGATGACCATAGATGTTAAGTCCCATAGTGCTCAGAGCCATTTGAACCATTTGAACACCAGTTAACATGTGTAATTTACTAACGGAAAAAATCGCATCACAATGAAGGAGTTATGCAATATAGACGAAAGTTGGTAGGTGTGTTTCTACATCAGAAGGATGATGTCTATTCAAATTTCGCGTCAGTCACTTAAGACTGACGCTCGTAGTACCACTACGAGGATGCAGAGCAGGTTTGCTTTAAATACACGCTGTAACGGTGGTGAGCGTTAGTTACATTCCACATTGGACATGGTTACTTGGTGTTAGTCAATAATGCTTTTAAGGCGATAAAGATGCCATTATCAACACCTCACTGAGTTTGAACGAGGTCATGCAACAGAGCTGCAAAAAACTGCACGGACCTACAGCTGGAGCTATAGTCTAGGGTGCGATTCGTATGACAGCTGCAGCACTCTCGTGGTTATCCCAAAAAGCCTGACTGAAAATTGGTGTGTCAGTCCGGTGATTCGATCTGTTGTCCTGCCATTCATGAACAGCGTTCCAGGGGGTGATACACAGCAGGATAATGCTCCCCCACATTCCGCTGTTGTGACCCAATATGCTCTACAGAATGTCGACTAATTTCCTCGGGCTGCTCGATCATCGGTTCTGTCTACAATAGAGCACATACGCGACGGCAACTCGAGCGTCATCCACACAGAGCATTAGCTGACGAAGTGCAACACGAATGCAACTTCATCACACAAAATGATATCTGGCAACGGTAAAACACAATCCATCCACGACTGCATGCCTGCATTCAACATTCTAGAAGTTATACCGGTTATTAATGTACCAGAATTTAACATTTGCTGTGGCCCATATTGTGCTTACATTAACCTGTGATCTGGCAATGTTAATCACTTAGAAATGTTACCTAGAGATAAGTATACCCGACATTTAATCACCCTACATTAAATATTTTTTGGAGTTGCGACTTTTTTCCGTTAGTGTGTTTCAGATGGATTTCTACCTACCGAAAATCGAAAGTGGTAGTGCCGACGCATATGTGGCCGTCGTCAAGATCTTCCTGATGCGTGTTGAAAGACGCCCCTAGGCATATTTACGCAGCGGAGGAGGAGTTGTGGCTTTCAACTTTGTTTTTCACTAACCAAGCTTAACATGATCGGATATCTTAGCTTACAGTGGAATAATGGCCTACCACCAATGGATGTTCTCTTGAATGAATTTTCGTTCTGCAGCGAAGTGTGCACCGATATGGGTCTTCCTGGCAGATTAACACCGTTTGTCGGACCTGGAACAACTGATTTTCGCGGGCAAATGATCCGTCGTCTGAGCTATCTAAGGACGATTCACGACCCCTCCTTTGTGTATTTCCGCCAGTATTTCATCTAGTATCTTTCAAAACATTCTGAAAACAGTTCCCATATTGTGATGTCTCCGCAATGTCGTTTCTTCAGGCGTGCTGTTCCTGCTATTTTGCAGTTCCTGTGCGACATACAGTTGCAGTCTGACAGTAAGTTTCAATAAGAGGCATTATTTTCGAGACTGTGAATCTTTTTTGAGACAGTTTGCTGTTTCACCTGTTTTGATACTATTCCCGTTACCGAAAGTTTCCATAGTCGTAAATACGTTTCAATAACGATGGACGATAAAATTACACGACACTGCAATTAAGAGGCAATTGGTTACATGATCTGTACTTTTACTCGAAGTTTTTCATAAATTTATTTGCGCCTATGAAGACCTGCATCTCAGAAGTACACAACGTCACATGTGGCAAACGGCTTGGGCAGCGGGATGGTGTATCTGTGGGCGGGATAGGAAGAAAACAAGATCTGTGTTCTGGTGAGATGGGAGGGAGGGAGCGGAGGGGAGGGAGGGAGGTAGGGACTGCAGGTGGAGGCCGTAGATTTTTCTTATCAAAAACGAATGAGCTGGCGTTTCCGGTGACATTGGATTCCTACGGGAGGCGGAGCGGCCACCAAGCCGCTTTTTCCGTCAGCCCAGACACGAATTCCTTGCCTGCTTGAGCAATATCCTGATTAAAGTGGGGGAGACCTCAAAATACGCTCAAGTTCTTCTTGTATGTGTTTACGTGTGCTTTCAATCGTGATGAATTGATAACGAAGTTCGCAGGATTGTAGAGAAATATTCAAACTAAATCGTCATCGATAACAATAATAACGTAGATACTTGTACAATGTTTGAGACTGCGTACGGTTAAAGTGTTGGCCTCGTTGCTTTTCCAATTTTATAGTTTTCGTTTCTCATGCTGCAGAGATTAAAGTTTGTATAGAAAAGCTGTTAGGTGGTTATATGTAAAGCCGATATGCAGTGAATTCACAAAAAGTCGTCGGATGCCTGCTAATATCGTGTCGGACCTCCTTTCACCCGACGTACTGCAGTAACTCGATTTGGCATGGACTCAAGAAGTCGCTGGGAGCCCCCTGTAGAAATCGCATAAATGTTCGATGTGATTCGTGTTGATCTATATGGTCGTTCAAATCATTCGCTTGAAAATGTTCAGAATATACTTCAAACCAATCGCAAACAATTGCGGCCTTGTGACATAGCACATTGTCATCCATAAAAATTCCATTGTTGTTTGGAAACATAAAGTCCATGAATGGCTGCAAATGGTCTCCAGCTAGGCTAACATAACATTTCCAGTCAATTACCGGTACAGCGGACCACAGGACCCAGTCCATTCCATGTACACACATCCCACACCACTATGCAGCCGCCACCAGCTCCACAGTGCCTTGTTGACAAATGTTTCCATGGCTTCGTTGGGTTTGCGCTACTGTCGAACCCTACCACCAGGTCTTACCACCTGAAAGCGGAACTCGCCTCACCTCCAGTCGTCTAGGGACCAACCGATATGGTCATCAGCCTGTCAGCACAGGCACTCACTTTGGTCGTCTGCCACCATAGCTCATTAACGCCAAATTTCGCAGCATTGTCTTAACGGATACATTCGTTTTACCTCCCACATTGATTTATGCCATTGTTTCACTCAGTGTTGCTTGTCTGTTAGTACTGACAACGCTACGTGAACGCCGCTGTTCTCGGTCGATAAGTGCGGCGCACTCTTGACATTGTGGATCTTGGAATATTGGATTCGCTAACGATTTCCGAAATGAAATGTCCATGCATCGAGCTCCAACTACCATTCCGCATTCGAAGTCTGTTAACTCCCGTCGTTCGGCCATAACCACGTCAACAACCTTTTAAAATGACCCACCTACGTACAAACGACAGCTTCGCCAATGCACTGTCCTTTTACACGTTGTGTACATGTGCATATCAGTATACCATGTCTTCTGACACTTCAGTGTGTAGTCACAACTGGATGATCAAATTGCAATTTCAGTTACGTTTGAGGCATCCAGTATTTAAAATATTTGCGTAATATATCGCACCAACAATTTTGGTTGGCTAGGCGCTCCTCTTCTTCCGTTTCTTTCCGCATAAAATGTGATGAACCAAAATGGTTGCGTGTTGCAGCTTTTATACCAGATACTGAACATTTTGGTTCATCACATTTTATTTGAAAACCGTCTGAAATTGTTGGAGCGATGTATTACGCAGATACTATAAATACTGGTGTTTCAGACGTAATAGGAATTCCGATCCATAGATACCTAATTTTCGCTGACATGGAGAATACTGCTTTCAACAACACATGATTTTATGAACTAGTAATTATTCCTGTTTATTAGCAGTTAAATGATTAGCAGTTACTTCTTACAATTACACACTAAATTTTATGTGCTTTTTCAAGTTTTATTACACTGTGAAAGAAAATATGAATTTTCGTTTCACAATCAGTTACCTGAAACTTTATTTGGTTTAAGTTCAGATACAGACAGTATAGAAGGTGCTGGCAGATATCGACTAAAGAAAATATTATATTGAAGTGCCTGTGTACTAAAGAGGATTGACTGACCGTGAGTCATTTGACAGAAAGCACCATGAAACACTACGAATTTGTACAAAATTTGTATCACTCTTCTTTTGCTATAGTTGATTATTAATATTGTCCAACGATTTACCACACTACCAGATGAAGCTGAATCAGACTCTTCGTCTTGAAACTTCTTTCCAATTTTTTATTTTTTACTTTGCCTGATGAAACTAGCATCTGCTACTATATTAAATGCATAAATGAGCTTTTTGTGTTGAGCCTACGTGCTTTTGATCATAGACCCGTTAAACCAGAAATACAGTGGCAAAGAAAAAAAAAGACATGTCATGCAACGTGCTTCATAGTGGAAATACCAAAGAAAAACGTAATGCTGTATTACAATTTTAACATATGCTGTTCGAGAAAGTATTTACCTTCAGTTATGACAGTGGGCTAGTACTGCGTAAGTTTGAACAAAGAATTGAAAAATGTGATGTAAATGATTCTTGCAAAAGAAAGAGCTTCAGTTTTTCAAGTGAACATAAGCAAGATTCTGCCTGCTTTTATTTGACAATTGTATGTTCTGTTATTAAACTTATTTAATGGTTCGTAGAGGAACGTTCCGTCTATGCATCTAATTGAAGGGAGTTTGTATATTGCCATAGGTGTTCGCTTCTTTTATTTATGAAGCATCATCAGTGGACTACAAAACATTTTCATTTTACACATATAATAAATGAATAATGTGGTACTTACAATATGCAGCTATGTTACATTTTGTCATGTTAGAATCAACTTTTGTAGCACAAATTCCTGAAGTGAAATTATCCATCGTTGTTGCTTACGATTTCCAGCGTTGTTAGCCCATTTGTGTGATCCTAGAGATGTGTTCATTAGTCTACATGCTCCAGTTGGCCGAGTGTCGGTGTTTTTCACCCATATTTGATTCAACACATCGCATACATCACTTGCACTTTACATTTTGTGTCCAACATGTACTGTTTTAGGTGTTTAGTGTTGCCAACTGTCGCTATGTGTTTATCACTTCTCTTTTTTTTGTGTCGTGTATATGGTTTAATTTTACATTTGTTGTGTGTGTGTGTGTGTGTGTGTGTGTGTGTGTGTGTGTGTGTATGTGTGTGTGTTTAACTGTGTCTTTTCTTTGTGAGAGTTTGATATTTTAAAATTAAATGGATTTCTATGCGCGCGCGTGTGTGTGTGTGTGTGTGAGAGAGAGAGAGAGACAGGCAGATAGAGAGAGAGAGAGAGAGAGAGAGAGAGAGAGAGAGAGAGAGTAGAAGAAGATGAAGTAGGGGGGACAGGAAGACTGATTAATTATTTATTCTGGTAGTTTTTTGGATATATGCTTGTTATTGTTTTTAGGGGTAACATTATCAAAGAGTTATTACGTATATGGATTTGATCATTGAGCACCTTCTTCTTCATTCCAATGGCTCTCTGTATGTGAAAGTTTTCTTGCAATGTCAGAAAACTTTTTGTTCTGATTATTCACTCTAATAACTGTCATGTCATGTTGCGTGATGGATGGTTCATGTTTTGTTAGGTGTTCAGCGAAGGTGGAATGGCTATTGTGATACTTCCATCTTCTTATATCTGCATTATATCCAGTTTCGGAGTTTCTACATGTCATCCCTAGATATACTGATTTACATTGTTGGCACTCCAGCTGGTGTATACCTGCTCCTTCATATTAATCTGGTTTGTCTATTGTTTATACAGGGTGTTTCAAAAATGACCGGTATATTTGAAACGGCAATAAAAACTAAACGAGAGGCGATAGAAATACACCGTTTGTTGCAATATGCTTGGGACAACAGTACATTTTCAGGCGGACAAACTTTCGAAATTACAGTAGTTATAATTTTCAACAACAGATGGCGCTGCAAGTGATGTGAAAGATATAGAAGACAACGCAGTCTGTGGGTGCGCCATTCTGTACGTCGTCTTTCTGCTGTAAGCGTGTGCTGTTCACAACGTGCAAGTGTGCTGTAGACAACATGGTTTATTCCTTAGAACAGAGGATTTTTCTGGTGTTGGAATTCCACCGCCTAGAACACAGTGTTGTTCCAACAAGACGAAGTTTTCAACGGAGGTTTAATGTAACCAAAGGACCGAAAAGCGATACAATAAAGGATCTGTTTGAAAAATTTCAACGGACTGGGAACGTGACGGATGAACGTGCTGGAAAGGTAGGGCGACCGCGTATGGCACCCACAGAGGGCAACGCGCAGCTAGTGCAGCAGGTGATCCGACAGCGGCCTCGGGTTTCCGTTCGCCGTGTTGCAGCTGTGGTCCAAATGACGCCAACGTCCACGTATCGTCTCATGCGCCAGAGTTTACACCTCTATCCATACAAAATTCAAACGCGGCAACCCCTCAGCGCCGCTACCATTGCTGCACGAGAGACATTCGCTAACGATATAGTGCACAGGATTGATGACGGCGATGTGCATGTGGGCAGCATTTGGTTTACTGACGAAGCTTATTTTTACCTGGACGGCTTGGTCAATAAACAGAACTGGGGCATATGGGGAACCGAAAAGCCCCATGTTGCAGTCCCATCGTCCCTGCATCCTCAAAAAGTACTGGTCTGGGCCGCCATTTCTTCCAAAGGAATCATTGGCCCATTTTTCAGATCCGAAACAATTACTGCATCACGTTATCTGGACATTCTTCGTGAATTTGTGGCGGTACAAACTGCCTTAGACGACACTGCGAACACCTCGTGGTTTATGCAACATGGTGCCCGGCCACATCGCACGGCCGAAGTCTTTAATTTCCTGAATGAATATTTCGATGATCGTGTGATTGCTTTGGGCTATCCGAAACATACAGGAGGCGGCGTGGATTGGCCTCCCTATTCGCCAGACATGAGCCCCTGTGACTTCTTTCTGCGGGGACACTTGAAAGACCAGGTGTACCGCCAGAATCCAGAACCAATTGAACAGCTGAAGCAGTACATCTCATCTGCATGTGAAGCCATTCCGCCAGACACGTTGTCAAAGGTTTCGGGTAATTTCATTCAGAGACTACGCCATATTATTGCTACGCATGGTGGATATATGGAAAATATCGTACTATAGAGTTTCCCAGACCGCAGCGCCATCTGTTGTTGAAAATTGTAAGTACTGTAATTTCGAAAGTTTGTCTGCCTGAAAATGTACTGTTGTCCAAAGCATATTGCAACAAACGGTGTATTTCTATCGCTGCTCGTTTAGTTTTTATTGTCATTTCAAATATACCGATCATTTTTGAAACACCCTGTAAATGTGACTGGAGTGTGTTTCTTGTACTGTAACAAACGTGTAATCCCTGTTTCTGTAATATATCAGGTACCTTGTGAGTTGCTTTGTGTTCGTATGTTAAAGTGTACCTTTTGCCTTTTTGTTGTGACATGAGTGTTACTGTTTTGTGTTTCCATGTCTTTTGTAGTGTCTGTGAGGTTCTTTTGTGTTCATCAGAAAACTCAACAGATTTCCAGCATGCCTTCCAATTCGCTCATGCAACACCACTGAAGTTGCAAATGGCGGTGGCTTGGGGTGAATGGAATGTACACTACAGGGCGTACGGCTCGGAACTCTCCTTGAAGTAACCGATTTGTAACAGTTCATTATATCACTATGGTGTCAACCGCTGCTCAGACTGCTGCTGGAAATGCAGTGCGAGGCTCCAGAGCCACACGTCGAACACGATGCTCTTCCCTCTCGGTAGTGCCACGTGATCGTCTGGCGACAGGACTTTTTGCGATTGTATATTCCCGTGATCACTGCTGCCAACAATCATGCACAGTTACAACATTTCTACCAAATCTCTTTGCAGTATTGCAGAATGAACATCCAGCTTCTCGTAGGCCTACTACGTGACCTTGCTCAAACATAGTGAGGTGTTGATTGTGGCCCCTTTGTCGCCTTAAATGCTTTCTTACCTAACACGAGCTCACCATTTTCCATCTCAGGGATAACTAACGCTCACGACCGTTACAGCGTGTATTTAAGGCAAACTCGATTTTCATTCTCATAGCGGCGTTACTAGTTCCACTTTTATGCGTCTGACATGAAATTTGACTAATAATATTTCAGACGGAGAGAAGGCCTACCAAATTTCGTTTAAGTCGCACAAGTCCTTCTTGGTGTTGCGATATCTTTTGTTAGTGTGTTTAAGTGATTTATAGTAACCATAGAAAACGAAACACAACATGACTGGAGAGGAATATTAACATACGCATGTCCAAAATACACGCCCATCGTTTAAACCGGTTCTGATAGTGACTATGGATCGTTATAATAGAATTTCTGTTCCCCGCCACTTCTTCAGTTGCCTAATAAGGTTAATACCACATCTTATAGCGACAACAATAGTAAGAGGTAATAGCCATTCTGAATCTAGAAGCCTATTCGCCCGCTGAACGAAAGGGTGGTACCTTTGGTCGTTCCTTTTTTTCTGTATACATTATTTTCACACTGAAAAAATTATAAACAGTTGCTGTGGTCTTACTGAAAAGGCAACAAAGAAATATTTAACAGTGTTATCAGATGTTCGAGGTTAAGTGAATTTTAGGATAATTCAAAACATATAGTTTACTACATTTTATAAAACACAACAGCGAAACACAATTAGACGATTCTTCAGTTCTGGGAATTACAAATTTGCCCCATTTAATAAAGCCTTCTGCTACAAATTCCGTAATGATGTATGTAAATCATCTGGATATGTGGTTATCATATCCACAAATTAATTAAATGGCATCTGTGTTTTTCCACTCAGAATGTATTTAGTCGAACTTCCACAAACTGATGGCCAAAACGAAAGGTATCTCGACACTTTTGCTGATATCTGGCTGCAGATAATCAAAACTAAACTAGCAGTTCCATTTGCAGTTTCCAGAAGGGTGTTGTGCACTGTCTACATACTAAGCGAAATTTTAAAATTTCCATTTGTAGTAATCTGTATGTACTTCATAATTTTATTTTACTTGTATTTTGTTAGCTCTTTTTATTTCTTTGGCTGTACACATGTATGTGTAAATACATCTCCAAAATACACATATGTTTAACCAGATCGCTGATACTGTCAGACCACCCTAACTTTTCACGTTTCCCAACTGATGTGAACCGACTATCTGTCAGACCTTCAATAACACTTAAATTTGTAAATTATAATGAAACAGAAAAACATAATATGAATATAGTATCATTTTTACATGCATGGCACGTTTTCCTTGGTAGCTCTCTTCTTGTCAATCTACATTCCTACCACCATGTACCTACTTCGTCGTGGTAATGTAGTAATGTAGTGTGCATATTTATTGAGCTAATCATTAGATAAGGGCTGAAAATGCTAAAACTGATGTTGATGTATAAGAAAAGACAGCCTAAGTGGAGAAAAGCTCAATTCACTTATGTAAGCTTTTTAAGAACAAATAAATTACTTTACTTTGCGTATTTACATTCACCAATTATTTATGAAATCAACTGTTCACAGAAAACTGATTCAGGAAAAAAAAGGTGTATAAGATTTATATCTGTTAGTAACAGTGGAACGTCCTGTAGAGAGTTTGTTAAATAAATTTTGAATCTATGGGTAAGTGTTTCACATTAAATAGTTTTATGTCCTTTGTCATGTTTAATATTTCTCTCCTCCCTGACAATAGTAGGAAGCTTGTTTATAATAGTAGGATCCAAAGCAATATCTACATACTTTTCAGAGTTTAACAAGAGTAAGGTTACTGGAATAATTCATATACATGGAGCTACATGTATTCATCAGCATGCAAAAGTATTTCAGACCTTTCATGAGTAATTTAGGGAATTAGAGTATAACAACGAATTACACAGGCAAACGACAGAAACACTTTCTTGCTGAAAATACCTTATGTAACATTACGAGTCAAGATAGCTGTAACGGAAATTGAATAGCGTAAAGTTATCATTAAAAACGCACGCCGCGCGATTTAATTGAATAGCGTAAAGTTATCATTAAAAACGCACGCCGCGCGATTTGTGACGATTTGGTTGGTCATAATAGTAGTAACATGCTTTTGAATACAATTAAAATATAACGGTGATACCTGTTTCGTGTTATTGGAAACAATATGTAGTAAATTAATGAGTAAGGTAGCCGATCCTATAAGAAGAGGTGAAATTGGGCATATTAAGGTGTTTTGCTTTATGTCGACTAAGCCGATGATACGGCGTCTTTTTTTCCGTTTACTCTTAGAAAGAAAACAAATAAGTAACGAAGTGCTAATTGTGCGTTGTGAAAAATATAGGGGCGAATTTTAAATAGCTACAGTGTATAATCAGACTAACAAATGGACATTCAGTTACGCGAAATAGCGGACAGCGAAGTGTGGTCATTAAGTCTATTCGCATCTCACGAGGGACGCGGTATTGAGACCGTTTTTTTTTCTTATTATATCACGGAGAGCGGGCTTCAATTTATAAAAAGGAGAAAAGCTGTATCATTATCATTGACTGTTGGTGTTAAGCACCCAAAACTGTCCATCAAAGGGTTTCGGTGAATGAGTGGTGAATGCGAAATGAAACTGTGAACGAAGTTATATTAAATAAAGCAGAAGAGACAAGACAGTTTGGTCGTATCTGTTATTATTCCATCAACCGTAACATTTCTTCTCATTGTACGAAGCCTTTATAGACGATCGTTATGACAATTTGCTTTGAAGGGATCTCGTTACGAGTTAAGTTTTGGGGACCTGGTCAACAAGGGATAGTTCGTAGATCTTAACTACTGCAGCTATTCTGGAATCAGGTGCTACCGTGACCGTTGTGTGTTGTCAATGGCTTAAGGTCATCATATCTCATGCTCTAAGATCGACGCGCCTTTCCTCTTGGTATAACGGTGTCTCACGGTAACAACGACAACGCCGACGGCGAAGGAAGATACGGTAGAAGTGGCGCCACAACGTGCGGCTCGATCGAGGAGGATTGCTGCATCGAGTCGAGTGTCATCCGGATTCACGAACCCTAAAGTTGGAAAATATTGTAGCAGCCAGTGAGTTTGTCCAATGAAAGAGGTATTCTTCAATAATCGCTAAAAGTGAGCGATACTTCCAGGTATGATTAAAATAACTGTATAATTATAAAAAAAAGAAGTTGAGACTAGTGATTTCGGTAGATAAATATATATAAATACATAGTGAAAATAAGTGTATGTCTTGGTAGTGAATAATCATGTCAAAACGAACGAAAAGAATACATGATAATGTGCAGTTGAGTAGAGTAATGAGTAGAGAGAGAGAGGAAAGTGAAGAGGATATGAATGATGCATCCCATGAGCTCAATCTGGGACAGGGGACATGTACAGATAATAATACAGTTATTGATTTAGAGCCGTTAGGAGATTCAAATACAATGATAAATAAGGTGAGCAGCGTGGGAGAACATAAAGATCTTGAGGTTTCGGAAGCAGATCAGCAAGTTGATCCTCAAAATGGAAATATTAATCAAAAAATGTTTGATATGCTGGTATCAATAAATACTCAAATGGGTGTAATGAATGGAAGACTTGGTTCACTATAAAAAGATAATAAGCAATTAAAAGAGGACAATCAAAAGTTAAACGAAAAATTTGAGGCCAAATTTGGTTCATTAGAAGTTAAAATGGATTCTTTGGAAAGCAAACTGAACACCTTTGATTATAAACTGGAAAATACTAAGAAAGAATTAAAGGCGGACTGGGAGATTCAATTAAATGCGAAATTTGGAGAACTAGATGTAGTTTTCTAACACCTTAGAAAGGCAATATAATAATTTAATGGGAAAACTTCATGACGTAGAAAAGAAATATGAGGTAGTTTCGAAGAGTTATGATGGCCTGTCCAATAGGATGGTTAAGTGTGAAATCAGCTGTTTCAATGCTAGCGCACAGATAGAAGAGCTTTCGAAACAAATAGTCGAGTTTGAGTCCGATGCTCGTAAGGGGATTGACACGTATTTAGTAGATCAAACTAAAAGACTTGACGAAGATCTATCTGAATGGATAGAACTACTATTGGATCCCAGCCAAATGAAAATATTAATGAGCACCTAAGTAGAAATTATGAATTAATTAAGCTCTTCACTAGTGAAATTCAGAAAATAAAAGAGAAAATAGTTGAGGAGTTACTTAAATGGCAAAAGGAAACCAATCATAAATTGGCGGAGTTAGAACGAAAGTCATCACAAAATTTGTTGACAGAGGACGAACGTTCGGAGAATAGGTCGAAAAACAACCGAACATGTGAAAATACGAAGTACAATTGTGGTGAAAATTTGCATTGGGAAGTTGATGATTCGGTTGGTAAAGATGATGATTCTTTTGGTCAGCGAGGATATTTGTCTTCTTTAAAGGTGGAGAACAGCATTTTTAAAAGTAGACAATTCCCAACATTCTCCACTGAAAAGAACAACCTGCATCCGAAAATCTTTATCAATAATTTCAAAAGAATATTTCCACGTAGCTGGTCAGAACACGACCGACTTCAATTTATAGTATCCAAAATTACCGGAGAAGCCGGATTATGGGCCGCTGAAGTAAGTGAAAGTTGCCATACTTGCGCTGAGTTTGAACAACTTTTTTTGGCTAAATACTGGTCGTCGAGTAAACAAGAGAAATTAAGAAAAGAGGTTTACCAACCTGAGTATTTTAACAGTAAAAGGAGTACTTTAAGGCAATGTTTTGAAAAGTACATAAATAAGACACGTTATTGGAGTGATCCAATTTCTCACAAGGAAGTGATCAGAATTTTGAAGGGAAGGTTGCCCATAAATATACGTGAAAAGTTAATAAATGTTGCTGACCACGATGTAGAACAGTTCTTGACGGTGATTGACTCTATAGATATGATTATGGAAGACGCAAGACAAATGAGTGGTAATCAAATGTCGACTCACACTCATAGTAATACGAATAATTATAATAATAATAATAATAATTTAACGTATGATAATAATAATACCGAAAACCAGGTCAAACCCGCATCACAGGAGCGTGGACAATCTTCATCCTATGGTTGCAATAAAAACAATGATTATAATAAATATAGAAGAGATACTTACTGTGCTAGAGGTAAACCTCGATATGGTGACGCGAATGTGCATAGTAGTGATATTAATAAGAGTAACAGGTACCCAAGTGATGATCCCAATTGTATTCGACCTTGGGAAGATAATTCGAAGCATAATGTTCATCGGCAGGATGGAACAAACGCCTCGAGTCCTCATCCAGCACAAGGAGTTATACCAATGGGCGAAGGAGCCTCCAATGTGCGACGGGGTGAATACCATAACTCGGATCATACTGTACGGATTGTGGAAGTTCATGAACCCCCACCGATGACTCAACGAGATAGATTAAACTAATACCAGTCACCAAATGCCTTCCTAGGATGACTGGAAAGGAGAAGGAAGGCAGGCATCAATTTGAACTGAGAGTATTAAGGTACAATAATGATCAGGATATAAGGAATGAATTAATTGAAGAAAAACCTGAAGTTTCTAATAAATGCGGACAAATTTTACAGGCAATAATTCCAACAAGTATAAATAATGTTGATGTTGAAATATTAATTGATACTGGAGCAACTATTAGTGTCATGACGCTGGACTGTTTAAAACAGATAAGCCGAGGGGTAAAAATACCCACTTTTCCTATCACAGGATGTACCGTGTCTGGCGCGTTCAGTGCAAAAATGCAAAAAGTTGTGAAACAGGTACGTGTCGACGTTACAATATGGGGGGCTCAAATAGAAAATAAATTCCTGGTTGTTCCTAAAATGACAGTACCATGTATCTGGGGTTTGGATTTTTTATGTGAGACCGGTGCAATCATTAATTTAGAGAAAGGTGGATGTATATTTAATTCCAATGGTAATGTTTTGACAGCCACCCTGAGAAAGGGCCGAGTAATTCCAAATCAGTTGTGTATGAATCTAATGGTAAAATATGTCAGTATTGATGATGAAAATGTGTATGATATATGCCTTATTGAATGTTCTGAAGAAATGATTGATAAAATGTCATTGCAGGAAAAGGTGTTAGAATCAGAATATTTATCTGTTATCCAAAGGGACGAACTGTACTACTTGTTGGAAGCATATCAGTCGATTTTTAGTAAACATCCGGGTATAATAAAAGACTTTGAATTCCATATAAAGACGTATGCACATAAACCCTTTTGTCATACTTCTTATTCTATCCCATGGACAAAGAAAGAAGTAGTCAGAAAGGAAATCAATAAAATGTTAGAATGGGGTATTATTGAGCCCTCAGATTCCGAATATTGTAACCCTCTTGTGGCGGTAATTAAACCAAATGGTGACATCAGATTGGTGTTGGATGCCAGAGAGATCAATAAGATCATTATACCTGTACAAACGCGACCGGAGAACCTAGAAGAGTTAGTACAAAAGTTTTATGGTGCCCGCTTCTTAACTTCTTTGGATATGCGTAGTTCATATTGGCAAACTAGAATATCGAAAGAATCTAGAAAATATACTGCATTCATTTTTCTGGGCCGAAGTTACCAGTTTACCATCATGCCATTTGGGTTGAAAATAAGCGGTGGTGTTTTCATATCGGCATTAGATACCGTACTGGGCAGAGACCTTTTGAATGAAGTTACGTTATATGTGGATGATTTGCTAATTGCTTCTGAAACTTGGGAGGAACATTTGGACTTATTAAGAAGAGTTTTTGCGAAATTGTTGGAATACGGAGTTACTGTAAATTTGAGGAAATCCAAGTTTGCTCATACCCAATTGAAATTTCTTGGACATATAATCACTCCGGAAGGGATAAAACCAAATCCTAAAAAGATGGATGCGATTAACAGATGTGCTTATCCAAAAAATAGGACGGAATTAAAGTCATTTATCGGCTTAGTTTCATTTTTTCGACGATTTTTACCCAATCAGTTAGGAAGCCAAGACTGTTTGTTACGGCTGTTAAGAAAAAATGTCATGTGGGAGTGGAATTCCAAATGCACGCAAGCTTTTGATAACATCCGCAATGCTTTGACTAATGCTCCACTGTTACATCATCCGAGACTTGATCAAGATTTTTATATTGCTGCGGATGCTTCTGAAACAGGATTGGGTGCCACTCTTTTCCAGATGGACAATCCAGAAGATATCAGTACCATCAAAATAATTGGGTTTGCCAGCAGAACACTCTCTAGCTGTGAACGTGCATATTGTACTACTGAATTGGAAGTACTGGCCGTGGTCTGGTCCCTTAGAAAGTTTCGCTATTTTGTATATGGAAAGAAGATCATTGTATTCTGTGACCACAAAGCTTTATCTTTTATTTTAACAGGAAGGAGGTTCCATTCACGTTTAACCCGGTGGGCCTTGCTACTGCAAGAATATGATATTACGCTCAAATACATCAGAGGGAAAGACAACATCATAGCCGATGCTCTTTCAAGACTACCGAAAAGAAAGAATGACGACGAGTGTGAAGAACGGACTATTGACTTTAAAGTCATGAATTTCTCAAGCAATATTGTGAGAGGCAGATTTCACAGCTATGTCGAAGTCTTCCACAACTGCAAGAAGATGATAAGTTGTGGATAGCCATTAGGCATGCTGTTGAAAGCAAAACGCTAAGTCACTCTCAAGAACAGTATCAATTAAAATCCGGAATATTGTATCGAAAGAAGGATGAAGAAGATGTTTGGAAAGTTTGTGTTCCAAATAAATATTTAGAATCACTAGTATGGTACACTCACTTGAATTGGGGTCATTTTGGTGCCGCTAAATGTACAGCCAAAATAGCACAATACTGCTATCATCCAAATTTGGGACGTATAGCTACAAATATTCTTAAGAAGTGCAAAATATGTCAGAAGGCGAAACCCATAAAATATTGTCGGAAGATAGAATTACATCCTATCATCCCACAACAACCTTTAATGTTGGTGTCATGTGATGTCTGTGGACCATGTCCCATGACACGTGGACGGTTCAAATATGTATTGGCTTTCTATGATCTCTTTTCAAAATATGTGAAATTATATCCCTTGAAAAATCTCCACGTTCGACCCATGTTACGCAAATTTATCAACAACTATATAACTGAGCTTGGCAAACCTATAATGGTCTTGACAGACAACGCTGCTTATTATACAAGCAAAGTATGGAGAGACACTATGAAAGAACAAGGAACCCAGCACATTTACATCTCAAGATTTTACCCTTGTGGAAATCCGGTTGAGAGAATGTTCCGAGAGTTGAACCGATTTTTACGGACGTACATACCCAAACAACATTATAAATGGATCGATTGGATTTATGAATTTGAGAAAGTGTATAATGACTTACCACACTTATTGACTGGTTATTCACCTAACCAAATAGTATTTGGTGAAAGTATTGTGCCAGAATGGATGAAGAAATTACTTGTGATAGAACAAAAGATTACCAAGAAAGAAGATATGGTGAAGAAGGTCTACGAAAACCTGAAGCATCAAGCACAATTGAGAAAAACCCGTTTTGATAAAAATGTGAAGAAAGTAGTCACATATGATGTAGGGGAAGAAATTTTATTGAGAAATCACCCAAAAGCATCAACCAGGAAAAGACTGAATAAGAAATGGCAATATTTATATACAGGTCCATACAAAATAATGAAAATACCTCATGAAGGGAGCTACCTCCTGGCAGATTGTGATACTTATGTAATTACAGGCTTGTTCCCTCACATAGACCTGAAGAAGTATTATCAATAATGAGCAAAATATAGATTCAAGAAACACTGAATGATACCAAGACTACACGCAGCGGACTAAATAAAAGCACCAGTGGATAAATACGTACTTATACTAACTTACAAAGAAAATTAAAGAATGTACCGACGATTTCCATGAGATACCTTCTTGGTATCAGCAACAATGTCGACGCTGAAATACGATTTATCCTCTCACCGAACAGCGAGGATGGATGATTTAAAAGTGGAATTAAGAGGAACAGAAAAGGACCAAATCCTCTCTGGTTAAACAAGTGGCCTAATAAGGGTTTTGGCCTAGGATGCCAATCGTCGAACCCGGCTGTGATCCCTGCCTTGCACAGTCGGTTGAAGAACTGAGGGCTTCATCCAAGAAAAAAATGTGGTGTGAATATGAAGTGATTAGTGTGAAGTGTTTCTAAGTCAACCTATAAACAAATGTGGAATTTAGTTAAGGGCATTTTGTCTAGGCCCATTAACTCAACTTAAATATTGTAGAATGTATGTACTGACTTGTTGAGTGAATCTGAGAGTGAGTGTATTCGCCGAAACAAATACCCTCTCCTGTCACAGTACACAAAAAAATAAGCCTGTTCTGTCTGGAACCCTCTTCAAGACATCACAGTCTGGGGGGCCGTGTAACATTACGAGTCAAGATAGCTGTAACGGAAATTGAATAGCGTAAAGTTATCATTAAAAACGCACGCCGCGCGATTTGTGACGATTTGGTTGGTCATAATAGTAGTAACATGCTTTTGAATACAATTAAAATATAACGGTGATACCTGTTTCGTGTTATTGGAAACAATATGTAGTAAATTAATGAGTAAGGTAGCCGATCCTATAAGAAGAGGTGAAATTGGGCATATTAAGGTGTTTTGCTTTATGTCGACTAAGCCGATGATACGGCGTCTTTTTTTCCGTTTACTCTTAGGAAGAAAACAAATAAGTAACGAAGTGCTAATTGTGCGTTGTGAAAAATATAGGGGCGAATTTTAAATAGCTACAGTGTATAATCAGACTAACAAATGGACATTCAGTTACGCGAAATAGCGGACAGCGAAGTGTGGTCATTAAATTGAGTACACCTACAGGGCGGTCAATTCCGGGATAAGTCTATTCGCATCTCACGAGGGACGCGGTATTGAGACCGTTTTTTTTCTTATTATATCACGGAGGGCGGGCTTCAATTTATAAAAAGGAGAAAAGCTGTATCATTATCATTGACTGTTGGTGTTAAGCACCCAAAACTGTTCATCAAAGGGTTTCGGTGAATGAGTGGTGAATGCGAAATGAAACTGTGAACCAAGTTATATTAAATAAAGCAGAAGAGACAAGACAGTTTGGTCGTATCTGTTATTATTCCATCAACCGTAACATTTCTTCTCGTTGTACGAAGCCTTTATAGACGATCGTTATGACAATTTGCTTTGAAGGGATCTCGTTACGAGTTAAGTTTTGGGGACCTGGTCAACAAGGGATAGTTCGTAGATCTTAACTACTGCAGCTATTCTGGAATCAGGTGCTACCGTGACCGTTGTGTGTTGTCAATGGCTTAAGGTCATCATATCTCATGCTCTAAGATCGACGCGCCTTTCCTCTTGGTATAACGGTGTCTCACGGTAACAACGACAACGCCGACGGCGAAGGAAGATACGGTAGACTTATACTTATGTTTTTTAGGGAAATCCAAATATGATACTTAAAAATTGTATCACCCACCATATCTTCACATTTTACAGTTGAATTTATTAAATTAAACGATTTTTAAAGAATTTAACAGGTCACTTTCCCATTTCCTGTACATGTGCTCAGTATAATGTCTAATCATGGTTGTAAAAACTTTGCTTTTGTCATATTTGAGGTAAATTTTTGATAAAGAAACATTACAGACTTTGTGAAAAAGGTTTATCTATCACGCTTTGGATCTAAACTTGGTGATCAAGATAAATCTTGGGTACTGCATCAGGTGTTTTATGTGTGTGTTGAATATCTAAGAAATTGGTCCAAAGAGGAGAAAAAAGACTTTAGATTTGCTGTTCGTATGATATGGAGTGAGCTAAGAAATCATCCCGATGATTGCTACGCTTGCAGTGTTGATATTACTGGTCATAATTCGAAAAACTAGAAGGTAATAAGCTATCCTAACCTTCGGTCCGCCATCTGACCAGTGAGGCATAGTGCAGATTTTTCCAGTTCCTGAACCACCAGATGATTTAAATTCTATTCCAACACAAGTATTTTCTGATGTACAATCTGATTTAGATGAACCAGATGATGATGAATTCCATTGTAATACAGGAAGTCTAGAGCCCAAACTGTTTACTCAGACCGAGCTTAACGATTTGGTTAGGGATCTGGGCTTAATCGAAGAAGATGCTGAATTGTTTGGCTCTCGATTAAAAGAAAAGAACCAGCATATACATGTATAGAAAGAGAGAGCTGCTATTTTCCAACTTTTTTCAACAAGAAGGTTATTTTGTGTACTGCTCAGACATTACCGGTCTGATGAATGAGTTCGGTATTGAATACAAAAAGGAAGACTGGAAGGTGTTTATTGATTCATCCAAATTATTGTTTTTATTACACAATGGTAACATGTATGCATGTTTACCTGTTAGACATTCTGTACATATGAAAGAAAGCTATGAAAACCTAGAAATAGTGCTAAGTAAAGTAGGCTGTTCTGCTCATGGTTGGATGATATATGGTGATCTAAGAGTAATATGCATGCACCTTGGCCAGCAAGGCGCCTTTACTATATTTCCATGTTTCTTGTGCGAATGGGACAGTAGGGCTGGGAATCAAAACTGGTGCAGAAACAACTGGCCTTTGAGGGAGTGTTTAAAACTTGGTGAGAAGAACATTCTACACAAAAAACTTGTAGCTCTAAAAAAGTACTGTCACCTCAACCTATGAAGTTAAGCCTACTGAAACAGTTTGTAAAGGCTTTGCCTAAAGATGGACCATGTTTTAAGTATCTCTGCCAAAAGTTTCCACACGTTTCAGAAGTTAAACTAAAAGGAGACGTCTTTGTTGGACTTGATATTATAAAATTGACATTTGATGTTAACTTTGAATATACATTGACCTTAAATGAGAAAGAAGCATGGGTATCACTCAAGCAAGTCGTTACAAAGTTCTAAGGACGTGAAAAAGACAAAGAATACATTTATATTATAGCTACAATGTTAAAAAAGTTTAGAACTTTACGATGTTTAATGATCCTGAAAGTTCATTTTTTGAACATTCACCTTGATTACATCCTAGACAATATGGGAGATGTTAGTGAGGAGCAACGAGAGCGTTTTCTACAGGACATTAAAGTGATGGAAAAACGCTACCAAGGCAGCTGGAACACCATTATGATGGGGGAGTACTGTTGGTCACTTCACTGATAAGTTCAGCAAGCGACTCATCGTAGAAAAGCTACACAAGAAGCTTCAATGAAAAAAGATAAAAGAAAATGCAAACCAATTCCAGCTGACAAGTGAAACCTCTATTAACACATATCATTGTTTTAAGTAGGTTATTTTAAATACAAATCATGCTTATATTGTAACAAAGCGTTTTATTGATTTCCCCGTTCACCATATAGCATAGGATTTTTATACTATACAGTAAAATGCATATTACTCGAAAGCTATGAGTGATATAAAAAACTAAGCCCAGATTTGGATTCACCTCATAAATATCTATAAAGATCAGCTATCAAAGTAAAAATAGTTTTTCCAAAAACATATTCCGTTGGCCTGTGTTAACTGTTCAGGAACTCTCCCAAGTTCACTGAAGAGTGTAGGCACAGGATTGGCCAAAATTATTATTTTACACTTTGTTACGATTCAGTATGATCGACTTCAGTATTAAAGCAATATGGGGTTTGTGGGTCCCAATTGTGATGCCAAGCTATCACCGAAATTTGGTTTAGGCAAGCAAACAAAAGTCTGGATGAAGGTGGACTAGCAGATCACATATTGTTCACAGTTATTTTCACTCATAACAATAATTGAACGTTATAGTATTGTTTGACACATATTCATGAATATTCTACTTATCCTAAATTTACTTCTTTGACTACAACCCACATCGAAGAACCTAGAGGATGCATGGAGTAGAATTAATGTAAAATAATTTGGTTGTATAGAAAATTCGTTCAAAGTCTTAAGGTTCTTCGTCATTAATATTTCTTTTGGTTTGTGAGACTCGTTGACATCAATTTCAATTACTAACATTTCGAACAGGAGCAATAAACTCTTAGAAGAATATAATTTCTAAATAATTTAGTTTGTACATGAATCGCTCATAAACATTTATTGGGCAGGACTGGTGCTATTTTATTTTATTTTATTTTATTTTACTCTCGGCAAACACAACCGTTAACGTAAGAAACCTGAGTTAACTAATAGAAAGAATGAAAAACTGGACATTTATGTGATGGCAAAGAATGTTATTTTGCTTTATATGTGAGAGGCTGTTATGACAGCGGTAACTTCATCCGAAATTGTTATTTATGTGTGATGCGCTATTCGACTGCATTTCACTGCAGAGAAATTGCAAGGACCAAACAGAAAGTAAGATTGGCGGAATCGAGAACTAGTGGAAGATCTCCGGCAATAAAATTACAATGGAGGGAATAAAGGCCCGCAATAACCGCCGCCGACACGCAAAGGTCAACACCGACAAAGGACAGCCGCTGCGGCGCTCGGTGTCGTTCCTTTGTTCCGCCCTCATTAATGGCGCGCCCGACGTACGGCCGGGGAGACACTCACAGCGATGGTCGTTACAAAGGAACAGGCGGGGCCGCCCGGAGAAAGAGTGCGGCGCGCTCTCAGACGTTTACTTGACGGAAATTGTCCACAGTCGCCACTTTGCACTGAGTCGGTGTTAATGAACCGAGGGCTAAACCGCACTTGCAGATCTCTGGTTATTATTATTAGCCGTTTTGCATGAGTGACTTTCTTGTCTAAATGAACTCGTGCCAGATGCGGATCACATTCTGCCCTGTAAATGTGCTGCCAACCACGTTTGGAGAGCGTCCGTGACGGTCAGTGACTACTTAATTATTCCGAGTGTAGGACTGGGGATGCGATAACCAAATGGTTGTTCACGTTAGATCATGTAATTTATGAGACTGGAAGAAAACCTCTATACTTTCGGCAAAATATTGACCACACAGACTCGAAGATAGCAAGGGCAGATAAATGTTAGGAATATTACACAACCAACTTCACAGATGATGAGTCCAAGTTGCTGGCAAGAATAACACACAGAAGTGTTGAAAAGGAAACCGAAAATTGCAATAAGTTTGCCTTTAGAAAACGCAAAACCACTAGAGAGCCAATTCTAAGTTGCATTTAATGATGAAAAAAGGCAAAGAGTCAGTCAGAGGTTTTCTCGACCCAGAAAAAGCATTCGATAATGCAAAATGAAGCAAGATGTCGGATATTGTAAAGTTAGTAAATGTAAACTGTAGGTATATGTACAAACTGAAGAGGGAAAAATAGGACAGCAAGACCAAGAAAGAATCGTTCACATTAGAAGGGGTATAAGACAAGGATGCAGTCTTTCAGTTCTACTGTTCACTTCGTACGTCGATGGAAAAATGACCAAAATGAGAGATAGGTTCAGTAGTGGGATTAAAGTTAATGGTAAGATTTGCTAATGACATTGCTATCCGCAGTGACAGTGAAGACGAATTGCAGGAACTGTTGAGTGGAATGAACTGTCTAATGAGTAATGAACATGGACTGTGAAAAAACTGAAGAAAATAGAAATTAATAAGGAGTAGTCGAAACGAGATTAGCGATAAGTTTTACGTCGCAACTGGGGCATGAAGTAGACGAAATGAAGGAGTTCTGCGACCTTCGAAGCAAAATCACATGCACATGAATCATGGAGGACTTAAAGGCAGACTAGCACAGGTTCAGAGAGAGTGCCAGGAAAGTAGTATGAAACATTGGTGATACTTTGAGGAAGAAATTTCTGGGAATGTATGTTCACAGCACAACATTGTAGGGAAGGCAATCAAGTATTGCGGAAAAACCGGAAAAGAAGAAAACTGAAGTGCTTGAGATGTGGTGCTACAGACGGATTTCGAAATTTAAGTGGACTTGATAGACAGAAAGTGTGGAAGTCTCCCAATAATCGACAAGACGAGAAAAATGGGGAAAACATCGACAAAAGTTATGGTCAGAATAATAAGAAGTGACAAGATGGCAGAACACGTGTTAATAGATGAAGGAATAGATTCTACGATACTTTATGGAGCTATAGAAAGTAGGAACTGCAGGGGTAGGCAGAGACTGGAAAACATCCAACTAATAATTAAGGGCATGGGCTGCAAGTGCTACTCTAGTTGTGTCCCATCGAAAACGGGAAGGATGGGAAATGAAGTCAGGCGTGCCGTTTCAAAGCAAATATCCAAGCATTTGTCTGAAACGATTTAGGGGAATCACAGAAAACCTAAATCAGGATGGCTGGACATGGGTTTCAACTGTCATCCTCCCGAATGTGAGTCCATTGTACTAACCGATGCGCCGCCTCGCTGCTACTCGTACAGGAGATGGATTCTTGGCGGGTCGCATCAGTCAGTCAGGTAGACTCAATGACCCAACTGAAAGTGCTCTAAAACTTTCAGTGTGCTGAAGATTGAGCATGTGCAGAAACGGAGGCACGGTGATATCCAGTATACGTTAACCAATCGTTCACTCATAGTATACTAACGGAGAGTGTGCTTTAATGTCTTCTTAATCATTATTTTCTGAGTTGTTCTCGTTACAGATAGTTGAACAAGGACTTGTTACTTTTCCCACGAGTGTTCTCCAGCATGCATGAAGACCAAATAACTAAAAGAAAAATATAGTTTAGGTTTTACGATACATGGACAAAGAAAAAGCGTACATGACACCTATTAAGAACATACGAGTACATAACAGAAACAGCTCAAGGAAGGTTAGTAATGTAAATTGTTTCGACACAGAAAAATTCAGTTATGTTGACAAATAAAAATAGTTTTGGATATCATTTGGTAGGGAAGAGTGTTGTACCTCGGCACATATTCCAGACGTTCTCCTCTAGCCAGCGCTGTAAATGAAAATTAAAATATTTTCTTATTCAATTCGTAAATGATGGCATACATGTGACGTAAGTCATGTGCTTCAGTCCTTTTCTGAAGTTACAAAAGCTACTCCAGAAAAGTAAGGATTCCAATGCAAAAGCTATTCAGTGTTCTGTAGGAATAAATATTAGACTGAAATTTGAAAGCATTGAACTCTAAAATATCTTGTCAGTGCTGTATTTAATAGAATATGTGTGACATTATTACTCTGCTGTACACATTAATAACCAGTAAATGAAATCAAATTAAGCAGAAGTATTATTAAAGACCAGTTACATCTCAACTGCATTTTAAATAGACGCTACTGGGAACTAACACAAAGAGCGATTTTTAAGACAGGTGAAATGGTTCGGGATTGAAAGAAATTCATTTCACCTGCAAGTATCGCACGTTCCATGGTAAAAGAGCTTCTTTTTCAAGGTAAAGGGATTTGACAAAATTGTAGAAACACCGCAAGAAACGCACGCTTGAACACAAATGCAGATGCTAGGCAAGTCTGCAGCTTCCACTGTTGTATTTGACCGCGAGCGGGACTTACACAATGTCCTCAATACGTTTCAAGTGACATTCATGATCGGAACAGTGTTCTGTGCAGTTATGAATGCATTATATCAGAGTTAACAAGGGAAAGTCCTTAGATGCGGCCACCTGATTTGGCTCATATTTGGAATGTCGCTTCTGTAAAATCTAAAAGGGAAGATCATAGAATGAATGCTTTCACGGCCGGATGACATAGCTGCTGGTAAACTTTTCGGGATATGAGGTCGTGGTGCAAGAAACTCTCTTGTTCCTGACGTTTCGACCAGGACTGCGCTGGACATTCTCAGAGGCGCTCCTCCACTGAGTCTTGTCACCTGACCGGTCGGACATCGGAAACCGACATAAATACTGTAGGGAAGGGGGCGTGCTCAAAGTAACACGTGATGAGCAGACGTAGTCCTTGTCAGAGATAAAACTTAGCTATCGATTATCGTCTTGTGAAAGGGTAAACCGTCCAGCGATTCTGCGGAGATACAATCCATATGTCGCTAAGTTCTATTGCCTCCTCTTTCCTATTAAAATTATCCTCATGCTTATAAATTTCAATTTATAAGCACCAGGATAAGCCAAAAATATGGACGTCAGCTATCACGGCCCACAAATTCCGGCTGCGCCGGAACTATCGGCGTTTCTTGCGGATGACTTTGCCTCCCCTGATGATTCGAAAGGTTATGTGGCTCCTACATGGTGGTGCTCCATCCCACTTTGCCGTTAACGTCTGGACGCATCTCACCATGAAAGTGCTTGGGCTCAGACAAACACAAATACACCAAAATCGTGTGAGAAATAATGTAAAGGTCTCTTATTGCACTAGTGATACTCCCGCATCTGCAAAACTCTGCAGTCGTCCGTTAGAGGCCTCTGCGTATGCCGTGCCGCACTGCACACTGACCTGCCGGTACGTCAGTCGGGACCAGTAGGGACGGTGCAGTGTGCCTCTGAAGTTGCGTTTTGTGACATTATTTGTGTATTGAAGCGTCAGATGGCTCGGCGATTGGTAATAAATCCTGCTAATGTATTGCGATGGGTTGAGATGAAGTTACGAAGAACCCTTCTTTATTAAGATGGTATTGGTGTAGAAGACGAATCATTCGCATGTTTTCTGGTATCTATTATAGTGCAGATGTATGAGCATTGTAACACTAACACATAATGATGATGATAGGGATGATAATGACGAACAACTCATTGCAAACGGTAGCGCTACGGCAAGTGCGGGAAGAGGCGATGGAAGCAGTGACAGTGAATACCAACTGTCTCCCAAGAAGAAGGTTAAAGCTGCAAGTATCATCACAGCGTTTGATGACAACACACTGGAGTACATGTACGATGATTATTACGTAAGAGGTTTCGACACATACAACAAGCTTCTGAAAAGATACCCTAAACTGAAGTCTAAAAGCAATATTAAAAAATACTGGATTACGTGGCAAAGAAGAGAAGGAAATACAGTTCTCAAAGGAAATCGTACACTGCTGTTCAAGACCATCAAGGAGCGTGTAATGGCGAAATTCGATGAAGCGCGAGAATGCGGTTCCGCCGTTCATTATTGGCAATTGAAACATTGGGCATTGGACGTAGCCAGAAATCGCGGGTGTGCAAACCACAGCTTCACTAGGATTTATTACTAATTTGAAAAAGGAGTTTAGGATAACATCACACCGTATCACTATGCCCCAAGCACCAAAAGATAAGGATGACGAAGAAGAGCTGATTGAAAGAGCTCAAACGTTTGTTGCTGACGTCAATGAGCATATCACGAGAGAAAACATCGATATTAGTTCTGTGTGGGACTGTGATCAGAGTCAGTTAAACTATGAACTTTCTTGTGACAGAGCACTATCCATGAAAGGGGAGAGAAACACTGTCGCGATGTTGCAATCAGTTAACTGTGCAAACACTTAGTTACACGATCGATGTTGCTATATCAATGGACGGACGATTGGCACATAAACTCTATATTTGCTTCCAAGAATCCAGTAGAAAGTTTGGACCCCGCGTGTCAAGGGTAATAGAAACGCGGTGCCCTCCAAATGTCATCGTCGATGCAAGTGTGAGTGGGAAAATGGCGAAACAACATCTGAAGACGTTTTTTCTGTCAGTTTTGAATCAACATTTGTCGAGAAAGTCATTAGTACTTTGTGACTCCTGGTCTGGACATAAGGATGAACGAGGACTACTGGAAGCATCTGGCGGAAAACACGTAGATTTAAAAATCATTCCGCCTAAAACTACAAAATATGCACAACCTCTGGATGTGTATTTCTTCAAGAAATATAAAATATATGTCAAGAGAATAACAGATTACATTAAACTACGTTCCAGTAATATGCAGCCGAAACTGCACGACAGATTCTTTATCATAAATATGCATTCTGTCATTTACAATCATTTATCTGAGGGAGTATACAGACCAATGCTTCGTTACGCGTGGCAGAACGCTGGCTACGATATTGGTGAACCAGTGAACAATTTCAAAAGTGTCATTGACGTGGCGTTCAACACTGATATTATAGAATGTGCAAATACGCCATGCGATCAACTTGCATTTCTTCACTGTGCGTTTTGCAGTCATTCGTATTGCTCGGAGCATTTTATTGACATTCCGCATTTACAGTCGAGCAACAGATTTTTTCCCCGTGATATCATTCCAAATTAACAATTTTCGGAGTTTTCCCTTTACTTGTTCCATGAAGCCGTGCTTCTTGCCTACATCTTGCCTAGTTTCGTGATTCTACAGTGTTTGATGAGCTGTACCATTTGTGTGCCCTGACTCAGAAGCTTCAACTCTTTACTGCACTAAGTGACGTTAGTCCTTAATATGTGACACAGATTTCAAATTTATACGTTAACCCGTTTCTTAGAAAAATGGTTAATAACAAGGGAACAGATAGACAGACACACAGTCAGACGGACAACAAAGTGATAGTATAAGTGTTCCGTTTTTACCGGGTACTGTAGAGAAAGAGAAAAATTAGAAAAAAAATATTTCGAAACGAATAGTAATGTAAACAAGCTCATTGGACAAAACTGCAATCATCCCCTCGAAATATGCTACTGGTTGCTTTGAGGTGCAATAGATGCTGGAGCTTTTGGATGACCCTCCACTGGTGACGTAAGTCACGGCAGTACCGTTCTGGCTGTGTGTACGTGCCAGTCGGTTGCGTGGAATCAGCTTTGTAAGATGATTCAACAAGGGAGTCTGAGAATATGGCAGATAGAAGCTACTGCTTTAGGACGTGCCCGTGACTTCACCGAGAGTGTAGTTGCCCGATTGATAAGTGCGGACAGTCCAACATGGCTACAAGGTATGGTGTACCACTCACAATCACGTAGCATGGCCCATGAACAGTAGTAGAAAGATAATAAACAACAGTGAACAAGGACGAGTGCCACGTCTTATCGGTTACACGAAGCTTCAATCACGCTCCATGTCAAGTCCGAGTGTATATTGCAAAGGGGAGTGCATGTAACCGATATTTCGAGTCGGGTACTTCGCAAAAGTGTATTGCTCACAGCGGTCTATACAGCTCCAAGTCATCAGCGAGTCAAATGACTCAGAATCTGAACAGGAGTTGACTGGAGGCGTGTAGTGTGGTCTGATGGGTTACCATTATGCCTAGTTTCCAGTGACGTAACGTGAGGAATGCAAAGATGGTCCAATGACACATTTATTCCACTGTGTGTGGAGGATGTAGTTTGGGCGAATGGACAGAGGGAGAGATCACTGACGTTTCACAGGCGTTAATCAGGTTACTGTGAATATGAACGAGGGTAATGAATAATGAATACAGGTAGAATTTGTTCTAAGATCGGGAGTCGAACTCTCGTCTCGTGCTCACCAGGTAGCCGCCCTAACCACCGCGCCACCCTGATGCTGCAGCTAGTACAGCTGCACAGACTACCCTAGTACGTCTCTCTCACTAACACGAGGATGTAGCTTAATGATGACTGAATTTCTTGAAAAATTTCAGAAAATCAGTAAATAATGTGCAAAACATGTATGTTGATTGCTTCATTAGTTTTTCACAAAAAATTGAACCATCGCTTATTATACAAGCTGACTGAAGAGAGTGGACCCTTAAGAGGTATGCATACTGCGCATAGTAGTTGTATAAAAGAAAGGACAGTGTGCAGAAAATAGGCCTTTCGGAAACCAGAATTATTACTGGTGACTAACATCAGCAGGAATGGACCAAACAAAGAGAGCTTCATAACATTATTTACATGGAATTTAGTTACTTACAGCTTGGAGACTTGGGCAGTATAGAAGTAACAGTACGGGTACAACTCTGGTCCAAAACATTATGACCACCTGCAGCAACATCGTACTCTGCCATTAGATCTGCCATAGTTGGCCTCCTATCCACCTTTACAGGGGTGATAAGTCTCCGCCTTCTCCACCTGTAAGGAGGTCTGCGCCTCCATCACCTTGTCACCTACTCGTCCTATTACCATCCTTCAATCACTTTCCGTAGATGTTCACGACAGCAGCACATGAACAGCTGACCAACTCCTCCGTTGCGGAGGTGTTCGTTCCCAGGCACTAGGAAGTGCGTTCTCCGTCAGTCACTTACGTCAGTAGATTTGCCCATTTGCCGTGCGTATCGTCGCTAGAATGACTCTCTGTTCGTGTCCACTAGGATTACACAATTTCCTTTACAGTTTGACGTCTCTGCAACGCCACCAGGTAGCACGGTGGGCAATGGATGATCAGTGTCCCAGGAAATCTGTGAAATCTAGTTGGAAAAAAATTAGTTACATACACAGAGAACATTGAGCTTAAGCACCAATGGCTTCGTAATTTTGTGCAAGTCTTTTTCTTTGATTCCGGGAAGGACTTGTTACCTTACCTTGTTAAACACTTTATAATGTTGGGTAGAGCACCACTCCAACTTTCGATCGGTGGTACGCGCCATAGCGTAGTTGGACTGGGGGCCATCCGTGTCAGAAAATGTGCACAAATCATTCGCTCTGTACTGTTACACTGAATTGGCTAACGCCTGCAGATAGGCAACCCAATGAACAGGTTTCTAAACCCAACTGCTGTCTCGCTCTCTCAAGTAGTTCATCAGTGAACTGCACACACCTATAGACATTTCTAGCTTCACAGACGGTATCCTTACTGAGAATCTGTAACGTGAGGCACGACTATAACTTGGAGAATGCTATGTCCACTTTTGTGTCTAAGTTCTGTATGTGTTGTAGTTTTCATGCAGTATCTTATGAACTATCGGGTGGTTATAATTTAGTTAAATTGGCAGTGTTCACAGTGCTTGAGTACGGGCTTTATACGTCTCAGGATGCTGAAGTATCGTAGGGATGTTCATTAATCAGTGCACTCACCGACTGTGCTGAAAAAAAATAATAGTTCCACTTCATGCCACCAGTTGAAAATTTCGAGATGTAAGTACTCAACATGTGAAATGTTTCCTGTTTTTAGGTCAGCATGCTGTTTGTCGTTTGGTGATGCATCTTGATTTTTATTGTGAAGTGACTGTTGGCGTTAAGAGTTAACAATATTGAAGTTTTCTTCACGAAACGCAATGGTTATTGAGAAAAAGACTGTGCGATGCTGGTAAATGTTATTTGATCAGAGCGGCAGCAACAGCAGCGCTGCATTGAGGGAATATCACTGACAGAAACAGCTGCAAAGAGGCCACATTTCAGTAAATGAGCTCAACGATATGTTAAGGAAATTTTAATAAACAGGTAAACTAGGTGGTGCAGCAGGGAGAACGAGGCGACCCATTGCCACGGCAGTTGTTGATGAGGTTGCTCTGGCTATAGCCGACCTTGCAGAACATGGCTCAGTTCCAGTAACCAGTGGTCCAGATGGGTCCCAGCAATTTACCTTGCGCAGGTGAACAGTTCAAAAGATTTTTCAGTGCATTTTACTCTAGTATCTCTATAACATTCAGAATGTGCACCAAATGAAGCCCCAAGACCCACTACAACGCCGTGACTTGGCCCTTCGTTTCTTTGGCAGGCGTGGAAAGCGGATGAGATGTGGCTGAGAATGCTGCAAGCAAGTGTCGACCGTACCGTGTTATGAATGTGAGTTGGGAAATGATACTGAACACATTTTGTACCTTGTGCCATATCCTAACAAATGTGGCAGCGTCCTGCGACGTACGAGTACAGGCCGCATTGCAACGCTCGGAACACTGTCAATTACATTATAACCACCTGGTACTTACGAATAACCCTGTATGTACCGTTTGATTCCATGATGATGCTTCAAAGTTTCAGGGATGATGGAATAGGGTATATACATCAATTTCAGGTGAGGTACCGTAGTCTGGAAACGACAGAGTCGAAAGCTGTAAGCGAAAATCTACTCAACTTCGCCATAGCCTGGCGCAACGCTCGAATTAAAGGCACCAGCTTCGGAATCCTGATCATGACGTACAGAATTCCCGCTAAATACTCCACAGTATCCCCACCTATTGATAAATTAGTGACGGCGCACCTATCTTGATGTCAGGTAAATGCAAAATCCTAATTCTATCTTACAGTAATACAGGGTGTTTCAAAAAGGACTTTACAACTTTGAAAATTCATATAAATTAATTCATAGTACCTACAGAGGTGATTGTAAAATCAGTTTCTCTCGCATTGTTCGCTAGTGCCGAATCGCACTGTAAGGAGTGCTAACGGTAGTTACATTAAAGATGTTTGCCTTCACTGGACCCGAGCGTGCTAGCTGTGTGTTTTACTTTGAAGACTTGAAGTCGGTGGCAACAGCTCACCGTTACTTCGGTACCAAGTACGCTGAAGATCCTCCTAGTACGCCAACAATTAATGAGTAGCATAAATGATTCGTAAAAACGTTGTCTCACTCGCTCAAGGACGTCGCCAGATGTGCTTAGACGACTAGACGATTTCGCATGTCTTACGATCACACCGTTTCTACAAAGAATTTGTGCCACTCATAAATTGTAGGTCTTCTAATGAGGATCTTTAATGTACTTGGTACGGAAATTACGCTGAACTCTTGTCGCCGACTTCGATTTTTCAAACCAAAACATACAGCAAGCACACTCTGGTCCAGTGAAGGCAGCCATCTTACTGCCGCTAGCGCTCCTTACGGTGCGATTCGGCACTAGCGAACTACGCAAGACAAAACTTGATGTATTTCCCTACAAATTCACACTACAATCGCCTCTATAGGTGCTTTGAAGTAATTTAATTTATATGAATTTTCAAAGGTGTTAAGTCCTTTTTGAAACACCGTGTAATGAATTCCATTCATCTCCACAAGTTTCACACGATAACCTGTTCTAGTATATGGAGTGTCGTCTGAACAATTTCGTCGACGGCAAGGCCTCTTGCTAGAAGAGCATCTTCTGTCTCTGCAGGCGTCTCATACACAAAACTTTTCACACGGCTTCACAAGAATAAATCAAATGGGATGAGATAAAGCGAGCGTCCTGGCCACAAAACGGGATATCCTCTGTCTATCCACTTTTCACTGAATGTCTGATCGAGGTGTTCACGAACCATCAGTAAACCTAACGTAGGGTTCTTTCATGTCTGAATCACATCCGTTGACGAATAAAAAGTGCTCGTCGGGATTGCCTACTATACAATCTTAGCAACGGTTCCGCTATATCTGTCCCATTGTCAGAGGCATCAGAAAGATTTTCGCTTATAACTTCCAAGTCGGTCATTCCTGAACCAGCGTCCCTTACCTCTGATTGATACATTTACCCTTCTCCACCATCCCTGAAAGTTTGTAGCCTCATTACGAAATCATCCTGTGTAGTCCCTTCCCTTGGTGGTGCCTTCCCGTCAGCGTTCCTGGAAATGTGGACTGGAAACGACAAATATACCAGCGTGCAAGCCGGATGGGTGGGCGGCGAGGCGGGGGGAGTTGGGGTGCGGGGGGGGGGGGGGAAGGGGGCCATACGATGTGATACTAGAAGCGTAAAAAAGAGTCCTTTGAACGATACGGGGATTCTACCGTTCGGCGATTTCTGGACGGCTGTCGGCAATTTGCGTGAGCGTGTATTTTGCTGCAGGCACGCGAAAATGCTTACAAATGAATATAGTCGCGCCGTCTCTCCGAAACCGCCATGCGGACTTTTTGTGCACTATTTGATGTGTGTGCGCAAATGGTCCGAAGCGGCGGTCAATTAGAGTCGCCGCAAACAAGATTGCGCCCGGCCCCGGAGCGAGCTGTGGACACAGGCGGCTTGCGCGTCCCGTGTTTGTCAACAAAGAGCTGTACTGGCGCGGGAGTGGACGCAGGTCCGGAAAATATGCGCGCGCCCCGGCTCTGGAAGGCTCCAGGTGGTCGCCGTTGTGGCGGCGAATAAACACCGAGAATCACTGTACACGGTACGGACCAACCGCCAAAACTGGAGCGAAACCTGTGGACCGACACAACGAACTTTGTTTCCAGCATCTGGTTTTACTGGTATCCATTAATTAAAATTTACTTTATTTTAGTGCAGCACAGGGTTAATATTTGGCCAATTTGCGCAAGTTAGACAACGTAACGATTTTACAGTGTCAATCTACACTCCTGGAAATTGAAATAAGAACACCGTGAATTCATTGTCCCAGGAAGGGGAAACTTTATTGACACATTCCTGGGGTCAGATACATCACATGATCACACTGACAGAACCACAGGCACATAGACACAGGCAACAGAGCATGCACAATGTCGGCACTAGTACAGTGTATATCCACCTTTCGCAGCAATGCAGGCTGCTATTCTCCCATGGAGACGATCGTAGAGATGCTGGATATAGTCCTGTGGAACGGCTTGCCATGCCATTTCCACCTGGCGCCTCAGTTGGACCAGCGTTCGTGCTGGACGTGCAGACCGCGTGAGACGACGCTTCATCCAGTCCCAAACATGCTCAATGGGGGACAGATCCGGAGATCTTGCTGGCCAGGGTAGTTGACTTACACCTTCTAGAGCACGTTGGGTGGCACGGGATACATGCGGACGTGCATTGTCCTGTTGGAACAGCAAGTTCCCTTGCCGGTCTAGGAATGGTAGAACGATGTGTTCGATGACGGTTTGGATGTACCGTGCACTATTCAGTGTCCCCTCGACGATCACAATTGGTGTACGGCCAGTGTAGGAGATCGCTCCCCACACCATGATGCCGGGTGTTGGCCCTGTGTGCCTCGGTCGTATGCAGTCCTGATTGTGGCGCTCACCTGCACGGCGCCAAACACGCATACGACCATCATTGGCACCAAGGCAGAAGCGACTCTCATCGCTGAAGACGACACGTCTCCATTCGTCCCTCCATTCACGCCTGTCGCGACACCACTGGAGGCGGGCTGCACGATGTTGGGGCGTGAGCGGAAGACGGCCTAACGGTGTGCGGGACCGTAGCCCAGCTTCATGGAGACGGTTGCGAATGGTCCTCGCCGATACCCCAGGAGCAACAGTGTCCCTAATTTGCTGGGAAGTGGCGGTGCGGTCCCCTACGGCACTGCGTAGGATCCTACGGTCTTGGCGTGCATCCGTGCGTCGCTGCGGTCCGGTCCCAGGTCGACGGGCACGTGCACCTTCCGCCGACCACTGGCGACAACATCGATGTACTGTGGAGACCTCACGCCCCACGTGTTGAGCAATTTGGCGGTACGTCCACCCGGCCTCCCGCGTGCCCACTATACGCCCTCGCTCAAAGTCCGTCAACTGCACATACGGTTCACGTCCACGCTGTCGCGGCATGCTACCAGTGTTAAAGACTGCGATGGAGCTCCGTATGCCACGGCAAACTGGCTGACACTGACGGCGGCGGTGCACAAATGCTGCGAAGCTAGCGCCATTCGACGGCCAACACCGCGGTTCCTGGTGTATCCGCTGTGCCGTGCGTGTGATCATTGCTTGTACAGCCCTCTCGCAGTGTCCGGAGCAAGTATGGTGGGTCTGACACACCGGTGTCAATGTGTTCTTTTTTCCATTTCCAGGAGTGTAGATCAAGTCGGATATATGATTACGAGTAACCACTTCTCCCTCCTCTCCTCTTCCTAACCCAGTTCTTTAAAGAATCGAACTCCCAAGAATAAAACGGCATCCGTCGTCTGATTATAATACAAATGAATTAAATATTTAACGTTTCGCATATAAAACCTTTATAACTGAAGACGTTAAATTCTAATTAAGTTGTTTACTGGTAAAAAATAGGTGAATGTGCATTGGAAAGCATCATTGGCTGTAGTCACGCAGTGACATGAATTCGTAAATACCAACACAATGACAATACCAGTTTAAGAACATCACTGTCAGCAAGAAAGGTTGCAGAAATGATGAAAAAATTTTGGACCACAAATCTGAAAATGCTTGTAGCTGCATCAAAGCTAATTTTAAAATTATAAATATAACAACGGAACTAACTTAAAATTACAAGGCAGGAATGCTGTATTACAAAATTAACTGGCAACATGCCGTATGAAGTAGGCAAATACTACGTAACTGACAATAACTCAAGAATAAAACCCATGAAGGTTGTGCCTAAGTCCAAATAAATTTAAAACTCTAAAAATTAGAGACGAATGAAATTAAAAATTACGCTACAGGAACGCTGTCTTGTATAGCTAACTGGCAACGTGCCATATGTAAAAGGCAGATCATAAGTGAGAGTCGAGATACAAAAAGCATCAAAGCACCGAGCAGCGCTAAAAATACGAATAACATACCGTAATCTCGCAGGATGACGGTAATAATGAAAGAAAATTGCCAGTGTCGGACCAGTATGTGCAACGGTTCCACAAATTGCCACCTTTTCCGTAGCTGTAAACACACAAACCAACCAGTTGGCAGTAATTTCACAAATAAGTCTTTGTGATCAATAATCATAAAATGAGAGACAAATACCATACCATCGCTTACAAAAGAATGATCCTGCATGGCGAATGCAGTAGCGGTCTTATGCGCGCAGGTCGAAGACTAAAAGGGAAATGCCGGATACCCACAGGCCTGACAAGACAAAACAAACTGATTTATGCAAAACCTCCTATTGGCCGACCGAAGTGGCCAACAAAGACGATAGGTGGAGCAGGATAATTTGAACTTACAAGGATTGACACAGTTGATGATAAATATTGTATGCGTATTGCAAAAATGATTCTGAGCACTATGGGACTTAACAGCTGTGGTCATCAGTCCCCTAGAACTTAGAACTACTTAAACGTAACTAACCTAAGGACATCACACACATCCATGCCCGAGGCAGGATTCGAACCTGCGACCGTAGCGCCGCGCGGTTCCGGACTGCGCGCCTAGAACCGCGAGACCACCGCGGCCGGCTGCGTATTGCAAAAGAACATAGTAATGACGACTAAAAATGAAGATAAAGTTTAACTTAGACGCAAGACAATAACACTAGTAACAGTTACAAAAAACAACCAAAGATCGAATCATCTTTAATAACTTGTAGGTATACAGGGTGTTTCCGTAAGAGCGTGCAAAAATTTAGTAGGACGTAGAGGATGCTCTACTCAACAATTTGAGGTAGGGAACCTGGAGTCGCAGATAACAGGAATTAAATCACATTACTGCGTACTTTTCTATTTACATTAGCTACAGTTAACTGCAACTACCACCACTGACACAATGAACTGCCCAATTTGTACTGTATCTTACAAAATGTGCTGAAACTGACGGCCATCAGCCTCATTGCAAGCATAATATAGGCGAACAAGAATCTGACGAATCCTGACAATTATCCCTTGTATGTTTCACCCCATGAACCATGGACCTTGCCGTTGGTGGGGAGGCTTGCGTGCCTCAGCGATACAGATGGCCGTACCGTAGGTACAACCACAACGGAGGGGTATCTGTTGAGAGGCCAGACAAACGTGTGGTTCCTGAAGAGGGGCAGCAGCCTTTTCAGTAGTTGCAAGGCCAACAGTCTGGATGATTGACTGATCTGGCCTTGTAACAATAACCAAAACGGCATTGCTGTGCTGGTACTGCGAATGGCTGAAAGCAAGGTGAAACTACGGCCGTAATTTTTCCCGAGGGCACGCAGCTTTACTGTATGATTAAATGATGATGGCGTCCTCTTGGGTAAAATATTCCGGAGGTAAAATAGTCCCCCATTCGGATCTCCGGGCGGGGACTACTCAAGAGGATGTCGTTATCAGGAGGCCGACCTCGGGGAAGATCAGTTTGGATTACGTAGAAATACTGGAACACGTGAGGCAATACTGACCTTACGACTTATCTTAGAAGAAAGATTAAGGAAAGGCAAACCTACATTTCTAGCATTTGTAGACTTAGACAAAGCTTTTGAAAATGTTGACTGGAATACTGTCTTTCAAATTCTAAAGGTGGCAGGGGTAAAATACAGGGAGCGAAAGGCTATTTACAATTTGTACAGAACCCAGATGGCAGTTATAAGAGTCGAGGGACATGAAAGGGAAGCAGTGGTTGGGAAGGGAGTAAGACAGGGTTGTAGCCTCTCCCCGATGTTATTCAATCTGTATATCGAGCAAGCAGTAAAGGAAACAAAAGAAAAATTCGGAGTAGGTATTAAAATCCATGGAGAAGAACTAAAAACCTTGAGGTTCGCCGATGACATTGTAATTCTGTCAGAGACAGCAAAGGACCTGGAAGTGCAGCTGAACGGAATGGACAGGGTCTTGAAAGGAGGATATAAGATGAACATCAACAAAAGCAAAACGAGGATAATGGAATGTAGTCGAATTAAGTCGCGTGATGCTGAGGGAATTAGATTAGGAAATGAGACACTTAAAGTAGTAAAGGAGTTTTGCTATTTGGGGAGCAAAATAACTGATGATGGTCGAAGTAGAGAGGACATAAAATGTAGACTGGCAATGGCAAGGAAAGCGTTTCTGAAGAAGAGAAATTTGTTAACATCGAGTATAGATTTAAGTGTCAGGAAGTGATTTCTGAAAGTATTTGTATGGAGTGTAGCCATGTATGGAAGTGAAACGTGGACGGTAAATAGTTTGGACAAGAAGTGATTAGAAGCTTTCGAAATGTGGTGCTACAGAAGAATGCTGAAGATTAGATGGGTAGATCACATAACTAATGAGGAAGTATTGAATAGGATTGGGGAGAAGAGAAGTTTGTGGCACAACTTGACCAGAAGAAGGGATCGGTTAGTAGGACATGTTCTGAGGCATCAAGGGATCACCAATTTAGTATTGGAGGGCAGCATGGAGGGTAAAAATCGCAGGGGGAGACCAAGAGATGAATACACTAAGCAGATTCAGAAGGATGTAGGTTGCAGTAGGTACTGGGAGATGAAGAAGCTTGCACAGGATAGAGTAGCATGGAGAGCTGCATCAAACCAGTCTCAGAACTGAAGACCACAACAACAACATGTTTCAAATCACATCCCAGGCAGCTACAATTCTGGCAACTAATTCCATCTCCGTATCCACTGAGGCCTTATACACAAGTGACTTCATATCCCCATAAGATATAATTAAGGGTATTCACGCCAGGCCGTGGAATAGGACCTCTACTTCCAATCCAGCGACCAGGAAATACAGCAATGAGATGGTTGCGGACATCCACACTGAAGTGGGGCAGAACACAGTCATGTTGTATCCACACCTTCTCACAAACAGCCAAGAGTACGTTCTCCAACAACTCAGGTAGCACTCTGGGCACGAACCTAAAGTACAGCTGGCCCTTCAGACGACCAGGTAGAAGGTATGGCTCAGTGAGATTGTCGCCTACAATGGCTCTGAGCACTATGGGACTTACCGAGCGAGGTGGTGCAGTGGTTAGCACACTGGACTCGCATTCGGGAGGACGACGGTTCAATCCCGCGTCCGGCCATCCTGATTTAGGTTTTCCGTGATTTTCCTAAAAAGCGTCAGCCAAATGTCGAGATGGTTCCTTTGAAAGGGCACGGCCGACTACCTTCCCCGTCCTTCCCTGATCCGACGAGACCGATGACTTCGCTGTTTGGTCTCTTCCCCCAATCAACCCAACCCCAACCCACTATGGAACTTAACTGCTGAGGTCATCAGTCCCCTAGAACTTAGAACTACTTAAACCTAACTAACCTAAGGACAACACACACATCCATGCCCGAGGCAGGATTCGAAACTGCGACCGTAGCGGTCGCGCGGTTCCAGACTGCAGCGCCTAGAACCGCTCGGCCACTCGCCTACAATGCCAGCCCAGATTTCACAGCAAAACATACTTGATGGAAAGACTCTACTACAGTGAGAGGATTTTTCTCATCCCACACATGGCTAATCCTGCTGTTCGAAATACCTTCACCATCAAATGAGGCCGCATCAGTGACCAGAACGATTTGGAGGAAATCTGTTCGATCAATCCATTATTGGAGCAACCACAGACACAATGAAACCCTTGGTGGAAAGTTAGTCACAGCATTGCGTGGACTCGTTGTGGGTGATATGGGTGAAATCCTTGTTCGTGTAGTACGCGTCATACGGTAGTACGTGCAGCGCCCCTGTGCGAGTACTTGTCGTGGGGTCCGCTGCAACACGTTCCAGCCCCTCCTCTTCAAAATCGGGTGTGGGAGTGGTGCTGAAGTTGCTAGGTCATTCGTTTCCTCTTTCCAGTAAACCAGTGTCCCGCATTCGTCGATCGAGAGAAATAAACATTCGTCGTGACGGATGATGTCCGTTAAGAAATGTTTCCTCGTATACCTTTCAGCAGAGAGAGCATTGCAACGTATTTACCTATAGACAAAGTGCATGTCAGTGAGATCTGCGAAACTGTACCAGTACTGTTCTATGGTACTATACTGTAGCTCTCTGAATAGTGCTAAGTAATGAATGAGCCTGTCGTTGTTTGATAGCACGTTCTGTCATGGGACAATGTGAATACGATACAGCAGAGCCACCTTGTGGACAAGTAAAGTAAACAAAACTTGCATCATGACTTCCTAGTAATTAGGCTTGTCCTCCTTGTTTACTTTCAGAAAATAAATACTGTACACGTAAATAAACAGCACAGTACAAATAAACTCGTACGCATTGAATAAACAAACACCGTAGGGAGCTGTAGGATGTTGGAAGGAAGCCGGGATGAATGTGTCAGTGGAGGAGTCTATTGTATTGTGTGTTAACCGGGGACCTAGGAACGACGGAGAGGCTCCGCCCCGCCGCAGCCGCAGTGGTCTACAACCCCACGACTACTGCAGTCCACTTCATCCCTCCGCCGCCCCATACCGAACCCAGGGTTATTGTGCGGTTAGGCCCCCAGTGGAACCCTCCCCCCTCCCACGTCAGGAGACGTCTCACACCAGACGAGTGTAATCCCTATGTTTCCGGGGTAGAGTAGTGGTGGTGTACGCGTACGTGGAGAACTTGTTTGCGCAGCGATCGCCGACATAGTGTAACTGAGGCGTAATAAGGGGAACCAGCCCGCATTCGCCGAGGCAGAGGGAAAACCGCCTAAAAACCATCCACAGACTGGCCGGTTCACCGGACCTCAACACAAATCCGCCGGGCGAATTCGTGCCGGGGACCAGGCGCTCCTTCCCGTCCGGAAAGCCATGCGTTAGACCGCACGGCCAACCGGGGGGCTATAAAATTTATGGTTATTGTCTTCTATCTTTAAGCTAATGTACAGGAGATATATGCTGCCCCCCCCCCCCCCCAACTCCATGCTGTCTTTATTTTAGTGTGCTACAAATTCGTGGAGCTGTCTATTAGAACCTTTCCACATACAATGAATATGACCTACATATCTGTACCAATACTCAAATGGTTTGCTAGTGGTTCCCTCTTAAGAAAATCAGTCTCCCACTTGTCCATGAACATTTCTGCTAGTAAGGGAGATAAAGGTGAGCCCATTTCCAGACTATCTGCTTGTTGATAATAACTCCCTTGAACACAGAAATATTTCTGATTCAAACAACATTTCACTATACTAACAATGCTCAGCTGTTCTTCTGGATTATTGTTGTGTGGATACAATGATTGTAACACAGTATCTACAGAGTGTTTCACCGGAATATATGTGAGCAAGATATGCACATTAAAAGAAGCTAATTTTGCATTTGTTGGAACAACATGTGTTAACTAGATCAAAACTATTCGTAATGCTATATTTTCCTTTGAAGTTCAGTTTCTTCTTCTAGATGGTGTTGCTCCTCGTGGAATCTTGTGTACTGGTGCTTGCATTGCGGATGCCACTGGACGGATTGACACTTTTGGTTTGTGAAGCTAAGTTAAACCATACAGCTGTGGTGTGCTAGGGGATCATTTTCACACATGTTTGTTGTAAATAAGCTGGGAAACGGTAATGCTCTACAAAGTGGCAGACAAGTTTCCTTTCATATCTCCTAAATCTGGCTACGTCGTTCACAGGTTCCCTGCCTGAAATTGTTTGGTGGATCGTTCCTTATGTCCTGTTACATTTTTGTGTATTCTTACTGAAACACTCCGTATGTAAAAATAGAACACCTGCTACACAGACATCCTGGATAAGGCTCTAAATAGCAGGGACTACAATGCTATTCTTCAGGTAATTCTATAATGAAATATAAAAATGAAACTTCCTGGCAGATTAAAACTGTGTGCCGGAGTGAGAGTCGAACTCAGGACCTTTGCCTTTCACGGGCAAGTGCTCTACCAACTTTTTTTCTTACCAAAAACAGTAACAAAGATGACTACAATGAAATGACATAAATAAGGTGACAGATAATTGCAGTCATAAATCACAGCATTCAAAGAATGAGTCTTTAGCAGTAGCACAATTTAGCACCTTCACTGTCACCTTCAACTGGTGGCAGATCAGCATGCAGATCTTCTGCAGCCCGTTCCTCATCAATCCTTGATGAGTGTTCCTTCCAGGGTAAATTACACGGACAGAAGAGCAGTCCCGAACAGCGACATCGCAAAATATTTCACTGCCTTGTTATTTTTGTCAGTTCCAGCCTTCTAAACGCATCTATAGGGAGTTCAAGATCTTCCTTTACATCAGACACCAGATGTTTCTCGCCAATCCTTGTATCTGCTGTACTACTGATTTCTTTTTCATATGTGACTTGCAGATTAGGGTCGGGAACGTAACCCAACCCATTCCCTCTCTATTAGGAATCCAGTTCCTAACCTATACCCATTCGGTTGAAGACAATTCGGAGCATGTTACCACATTTCTTATTGCGATTCTAATATTTAAGTATTTTCTCGAATTCATTTTCCATATACATCTTGTATTCAATATGTTCATCGCTCCCAATGTTGTTAAAAACATAACTTGTATATTTGCCCATTAACCAAATCACTGCGTTATTTTTTGCCTGAGGGTAGTAACTTTCTTCTGGTCTAAAGAAAATGTTAGTCGGTACATTGTTTGCTGAAGTTCTTGTTATTTGAGCAATTTTCTCCCTGGTCCACCTCCAGTTGATAATCCGATCTCCACAAGTGTAACGATGAGGCACACTATCAACGAGGTTGCATTTGCTGCAGAGGTTTGTGTCACTTAAAACGATGGCAAAGAGACGCTCATTAGTGCTGATGATGTTATTGACTACCTTGTACCACGCTGTTCTCACGTCAGACGAAAGAACATCACTACTGATGTTTTTACAAACCACATTCCATGCTATTCCAGCATATTTGGTTTCTATGTTATTTTTCCTTTCATGTTTCCATCTTTCAGCTAAAATCGCCTTTGCTGTAACGTTTTTGGAGTTTAAAAGCTTTTTGCTGAGATAACTTAGTTCAAGATAATACTCCCTAATGTGTTTAAGCTTAAAACTTATTTTTTGTATATTTATCGGCGGCTCTACACTTTCTGGCCTGACAATATCGTATAGTTTTGCTGTAATGCACCCTGGATCATTACACATTATGCTCCATGTTCGTTTGACATACAATGTCATCGCTTTAGACTTGATGTCAGTTAGACCCATTCCTCCATTGCTTGGATCCAAAACTGCTGTCTTCACCGGCACTCGAAACAATTCCCCTTTCCACCAGAACTTTGCTAAGGTGGACATGATCGTCTTCGCCACCATTGATGGAATGGGGAGAAAATGTGCTATGTAGTAGGCCTTGGATAAAATATACGTGTTGATAAACAGTATACTCTGGAACTGGTCTATGCTACGTTGACAGTTTTCAATCAAAGCTCCCTTGATTTATCTTGCCACGTACCGCCAATTTATTGCTATCATTTTTAAAATGGACGTTGTCAATGCCATTTCAAGAGCTTTGTGTTCATTAACTTGGTTCGCCCACACAATTCGCAAGTTAGCAAGCCGCTTTATATTTTGAAATTTACTTTTATTTTCATTTACCGTCGCACCTGATGCGGAACAGTATTTTGCAAGTATCATCTCTAAATGGTTCAAATGGCTCTGAGCACTATGGGACTCAACATCTTAGGTCATAAGTCCCCTAGAACTTAGAACTACTTAAACCTAACTAACCTAAGGACACCACACACACCCATGCCCGAGGCAGGATTCGAACCTGCGACCGCAGCAGTCCGGCGGTTCCGGACTGCAGCGCCAGAATCGCTAGACCACCGCGGCCGGCAAGTATCATCTCTAATTGTGTCGCATCTGTTTGGTCTCTGATGATTACGCCTATATCGTCCGCGTAAGCACCTACCACGGTCTTTGTTCCTTGAATGGTAATGCCTGTCAGCCTGTGCTGTAGCTGTCTCAAGAAAGGTTCCAGCGATATAACGAACAGGAGCATGGATAAGGGGCTTCCTTGGGTAACACCCCTTTTTATTTCAATTTTTTTGTCAGTTGACAGTTAACGGAGATTTGTGCAGTAACACCCATTGCCATGTTCTTGATGATGTCGATGGTTTTTGGCAGGAAGTCCATTCGGCTCATTGTCTCTATCAGGTATTTGTGATTAATTTGATCAAATGCCTTATGATAGTCTATGAAAAGCAGTCCACATTTTATGTTACTTGCCTGCGCTAGCGCAATGACATCGCGATACAAAGCCGCAGTTTGTAAAATTGTCCTTCTAAAAGCATAAGTCTGCTGTTGGCCTATGATGTCAGCAGTGCATGGTGTAAAGCGCTTGTTAATTACTCGAGCTATGATTTTATAATCTGAATTTAAAAGCGAAATCGGCCGTAGGTTGTTTACCTTTTTGCAGCCTCTGTTCTTCGGGATCAACACGATTTTGCATTGTTTGAACTCTGCAGGCACTGGCTTTCCTTGTAAGACTTCATTGACAATTTCGGTGAACTTTTCACCTATTAGGGTCCAAAATCGTTTATAGAATTCAATGGGCAGTCCGTCAGGTCCTGGAGATTTTCTAGCAGGGGAACTGCACACGATTTCGAATACATCTTCCTTGGTGATGTCCGAAGAAATGTTCTCATCATCATCTCGCGATATTCGTGGAAGATATGTGCCAAAGAGCTCATTGTATTCTTCTTCGCTTGTTTCCCCTGACGCATACATACGTTCATAGTACGCCGAGGTCTCTCTAATTACTTCCTTCTGGGTGGTGATTATGGTACCATCATCTGTTTGAAGCTCATCCACGAAACTTCTTCTTCTATTCTTGGCGTGTCTGACAAGGTGGTACAGTGCAGCAGTCTCATCTTCAGTGACTGAGTTTGCTTTGGATTTTATTTTAAGTCCCTCCAGTTCCTTACGTTTCTGACTTATTAACTTTGCTTTTATTTTCTTGATGTCTTTTAATCTTGTAGGAATTGCATCTGTCTGATCGTAGAGGTCCCTGAGCACGCTGTAGTAGAATTCTACAGTCTGTTTCCTTTCTCTGGCCATATCTATACTAAAAGATATTAAAACTTTCGTTAGCTTCGGTTTCGCTCGTTGGTCCACCATTCTATCACACTTGGAAAGTTGTTCGGTGAACGGAGACACATTTCTCAAGCTCTGGATAGGGCATCTTCTAAGTCTTCTTCTGATAATAACGATATATTTAGATTCCACTGGCTTCTTACTCTTCGGGTAGGTTGTGGTGTTAAATTTACGCAGGTCAACAACGCACTGTGATCGGAAAAACTAACGGGAACAGTTTCTGTTTTCAGTACTTTATCTGCTAAATTTTCCGACCAACTGAGCTACCCAAGCACGACTCACGCCCCGTCCCCACAGCCCCTGTCTTCCCGCCCTGCTCTTCCAGGAGCTGTTCACTGGTCTGACTGTATAGTTCGCGTATATGTTTGTTGCTGTGTTCCCTCTTTGCAGAATTCGACTTCGATTCCTGTGTTTTCGTCAGTTCTCTTGTTTTCTACGTGACAAATGTCACGTCGCCGTGGTTGCACAGGTAAAGAAGTCCTGGATATGCTCACTAAGAGCGACAGTGAGTGTGAGTTATCTGACGCTACTAGCAGTGATGAGTCTTCAACAGAATCTCGAAGTTGTAGTCCTCAGCCCTTTACATCAGAGGGGATGGCAAGAATTACGGTCAGCAGTTCCTCTGAAACAGAGGAATCAGAAATTGACAGTGAGACGGTTCGGAAAAGAGCACGCTTAAGTGACACATTTGAGTGGAAACAAACCGATTTCCAGCCGTTAAACCAGTACGTCGATGACTCGAGTTCAGCAGACAAATGTCAGTTAGATAATACTATAGTATCTGTGAATTCTCGACTGTCAAAGTGGAAAGACAGTGGATTTGAGGAAATGTGTTGTTTTGTTGCTATTTGCCTTCTATGGCGCAAGTTAACAAGCTAAAATTGGTTATTGGTCCACAGATACACTTCTGAACACACCAGTTTTCAGCGAAATTATGTCCCGACACCGTTTTTTCTCCTTTGAGAATGTTATACTTCAGTGATAACTCTGCGAGTTCTAGAGGCGACAGTCGATTTAAAATTAGGACGATTGTTGACAAAGTTCGTAAGACGTTTCGTAATTCATTTCGCTCACATTACAAACTTTGCATAGATGAAAGTCTCTTGCTGTTCAAAGGACGATTGTCTTGTAAGCAATTTATTCCAACCAAGCGAAGTAGTTTCGAAATAAAGGCTCTGAATGCCAGAATGGATCTATTTTGGATTTTGTAATATATACAGGCGCAACAACAGAAATTGGGTTCCACAATTTGGGAAAAAGTGGCGACGTAGGGGCTACTCTTATGGGACCGTATTTGGAACAGAGTCATATTCTATACGTCGATAACTGGTATTCTTTCGCCCGGACCTGTTCGTCCGGCTTCACAACCATCGAACAGCCGCATGTGGCACATTTCATGAGAATAGGAGCAACATGCCAAAACTGCAGGAGAAACTGCGGTTAAGTCCACTAACAAGTTCCTTGCTATCAAGTGGTGCGATAAAAGAGAGGTGTGCATGTTGACCACGAGTCACACAATACAAATGGTTGAAACAGAGAAGGCTGACAGTAATACTGGCGAAAAAATAAAGAAACCGCAATTTATTGTAGATTACAATTCGAGTATGGGTGCAGTTGACCGTTGTCGCGTGTTACTGAGCTCTGTGGGATCAGTGCGTAAGACGGTGAAATGCTACACCAAATATTTTTTTCACATTCGGGATTTGTGCATTCTAAATGCTCATGCTCTCCACCGGTCGGTAACAGGGCGAAAAATGGCACTCGCAGAGATTCGCTTTTCTCTCGTAAGGGAGGTTGTAGAAAAATATGCTACTGAACGGAAAAATGCTGGTAGGGGAAGGCGCTACGATGACGAGAATCCTCTGCGATTCACGGGGAGACATTTTACGACTGTTACCGTGAGTGAACATTCGCAGAAAAGTACGCCAATGAGCAATGCGTGGTTTGCACGAAACAAAAAAGTGCGCCGGGAAACTAGATACCAATGCAAAACTTGCAACGTTCCATTATGAGTTCTAGACTTATCATACAAAGAAGCATTACTAATCATTGGGAACTATATCTGAGAAAATTTGCTGACACTTCTGAATAAATTACTAAAAAAAGGCAGAAATGGAAAAAATATAAATCTATTTTTAACTTCGCCAGTGCCGGTCCAAATCCTGGATCGAAAAGATGGATGGGAAATAGATGCAACACGTGTAAAATTATTCAAACGAAGCCTGACTTCTTCATATGTAGCAGTTTACTTGGTGACTGAGATGGCGCAGTATCTGCACTGTCGCAAATGTGATTACGTCGAGTACATTGCGCCAGTACAACAGAACCCATATATTCGTACGATACATTTAAATTATTAATACGTAACATGGACAGTTATATTCTTTTATCCCCAGTAGTACAAATTATAGATCACATTCGGTCTGTTGTTGTTGTTGTGGTCTTCAGTCCAGAGACTGGTTTGGTGCAGCTCTCCATGCTACTCTATCCTGTGCAAGCTTCTTCATCTCCCAGTACCTACAGTAGCCTACATCCTTCTGAATCTGCTTAGTGTATTCATCTCTTGGTCTCCCTCTACGATTTTTACCCTCCATGCTGCCCTCCAGTACCAAATTGATGATCCCTTGATGCCTCAGAACATGTCCTACCAACCGATCCCTTCTTCGAGTCAAGTTGTGACACAAACTCCTCTTCTCCCCAATTCTGTTCAATACCTCCTCATTAGTTATGTGATCTACCCATTCATCTTCAGCATTCTTCTGTAGCACCACATTTCGAAAGCTTCTTGTTGGGTTGGCAGAAGAGCCAACACCGTGTTACTAGAGGAGGCAGAAATGCACGCGTTTTAGCTCACGCAGGCTGCCGTGAAAAGGGAAGAACTATACTGACGTGAGGTCTGGAACATGACAAGGAATGAGAATTCAGAAAGCGGACGTAATTAGTTTCATACTTAACTTTAATCCATTAATGATGAACGTCGCTCTTGAAGGTACATCATTCACAATATCAATCTCAATAGTAACTGAATATGGCGCCTTGCTAGGTCGTAGCAAATGACGTAACTGAAGGCTATGCTAAACTGTCGTCTCTGCAATTGAGAGCGTATGTAGACAGTGAACCATCGCTAGCAAAGTTGGCTGTACAACTGGGCGAGTGCTAGGAAGTCTCTCTAGACTGGACCTGCCGTGTGTCGGCGCTCGATCTGCAATCACTGATAGTGGCGACACGTGGGTCCGACGTATACTAACGGACCGCGGCCGATTTAAAGGCTACCACCTAGCAAGTGTGGTGTCTGGCGGTGACACCACCCTTCTACTCTCTTCTTGTCTAAACTATTTGTCTAAACTATCTCTCTAAACTATAAACATTCAGTCTACTTGTACAAAAGCTGTTTTCCATCAGTAACTTAAATGCCTTTAATCGACGACAAACAACATACCAAAGTTAAAACTCTGTTCTCAGTGCGATTTTTCATGCTACTTTGCCTCTGTTGTTAGCCAACATTTGGAATTAAACTCATTATTCTGGGGAGAGTGGGGGGTTAAAATTTGTTGTTCAAGAGAGACTGGCTTCGAAGCATTAATAGAAAACAGTATTTATAAAAAATGTATCGAGTATATCCTGCTTTCATCTTTTTATAAAAATCAGCATCTTTTCGAATAATTTATAGATTATTGAAAAATAGAAAGGGGAATAAAAGTTTTTATGTCTTATCGTTGTTCTGTCAATCTACAGCACTCTAAATCTCATTTTCATCATGCGTTCACTCTACTAGATATGCAAATCCGAGTTTACATTGGTTTCGGTCCTGATTTTCGCGCCCGACTTTCATTCTAGTTATACAGCTTGGTCTGTTTTACAGAGCATGATTTTTTAGCAAAATCAGAACGAAAATATCGCAGTTTTGACGTTTTTACAAAATTGTCAATTTTGTGCTTAATTCATTCAGTACTGGAAAGTGCTATGAAAATGAAACTTCATATTTAAGAACCTTGTGTTGTTAAGTTATTCCATGCCAAGTTTCACATTCGTCATAGATTGGTTAAGGAGACGCAAGAAGCCAAACTTGGAAATTTTTTCGGGTGGTTTTTTTTTTTTGTTTTTGGCCGATTTACTTACAATTTTCTGGCTCAATATGGCTAGTAAAATTCTTTTGATTATTATACTTAAGGGGCTCCGGAAAGGCTCAAAATCATGAGAAGTTCAATTTTTAGTTTTTTGCGTTTTCTGAATCTGCAGACCTTTTAATAGATATATAATTTATTCAATTCCGAAGACTACAACTATTTTTAAATTTTTTTTGAAATGTGTTCTACATGGGCGTGACCCACTGTGGCGCTGTTAAACTGCTGTCAAACGGTATTATTATTAACGTCCGTGTTCATCAGGTACATTTTAGTGATGTGAGATAAAGTATGTGTTGTGGCTAACCTGTGATGGTTCAATATATATATCTGGTGTGATTGTCAATTGTTTCATGTTTATTTACTCTGTCGTTATCTCGAAAATATTCGTAATTAATTCTGTTTCTTGAGTCTCTGTTTTGTTGAAGTATAATAATGAGTAAAAGTAAAGTTGCTGTTGCGACTTTCAATGATGGCAACATTGTAAGGTGCAAGGTATTTAGAAATATGGGAATGAAGATAGGTTTTAACATGGTACGAGCGATGCTTGCTTTAGACAAGGAACGCCTTCGGGCTGCAGACAGGGCTGTAAAGAGTCTAGAAATACAAGCAAGAGTAAACAGGAGGAGGAACAAGAGGAAGCTGGAGGAGGAGTTTGCAGAGGATGAAGATAATCCATCCTATGGACCTGGAATGCACTAAAAAGTTAATCCAATCTTTGTCGCTCGATTCCCAAAACCTTTATTTTCTCATACTAATTACATGTTTTCTAAGGATCTTCCAAACATATTTGTTTCAAACTTTCAGTAAATGTTACACAGTACCTTCTGCATAATTTAACACAGCCTTTTTCCAAAAAACTGTATATTTTTGAATATATAAATAAAAAATTGCAAAAAAAATGTTGTGAATTTTCATTACAATTGAAAAAAAATCATCTTTAATAACTGAACTAAAATTTTGTAAAATCCCTGTGTTAAGTTGTAGCCCATATTCCAGTAAATAATCTGTAAAAAGTTCAACTTCCTACCTCAAATACTTTGTGAGGAAAGGTGTAATTTATAAGCGTTATTTTAACATTGCAAGTATAGGGCGTTCCGAAGCCCCTTAAAGAGAACGCATGAAGTTGCAAAAAATGGCCAAATTTAATTTCTTTACAAAAACTATTGCCCCAGATATTAGAGTTCAAAGTCACCAAAAATTCCCGCTGGCTCTGCGCGAGTCGCGATCAGCCGGGAAGAATTGAGCACAGGGCGGGCCGGGCAGCGCTGGCCGCTCCCTGGGGCAGACAGGCACGCAGCGCAGGCAGCCGGATTACGGCGCAGGTCGCGGCGCGTTAGCGCTCCAAGCGGGTGGCGCACCTCCAGCAGTCAAATTGTTAAGTGAATTATTCGTCTACATGAAAATCCTAACATCCGTTTTGCGAAAGCACTGGCAAATTTTTTGTGATTTATGACCTTTGTAGGTCATAGCTGTAAGTATGACTTCATTTGTAAGATTACTATTGACGTGAAGGAAGTTCTTGTTGTGGGCTGATATTTTTTGTTTCCTTATCTCATTGTAACAATTCGCGACGTCAGACGTTTTATAACCATGACCACAGCGATTTGTTTAAGCATGTCAGTTTGTATGTCCATTTCACACTGGTGTAAAGGTATCCGTAATAGACCACGAATAATGAAACCGAGAAAACACATTTCATACCGCTTTTGGTGTGGCGGGCAACGGCCTTGCCGCAGTGGATACACCGGTTCCCGTCAGATCACCGAAGTTAAGCGCTGTCGGGCGTGGCCGGCACTTGGATGGGTGACTATCCGGGCCGCCATGTGCTGTTGCCATTTTTTCGGGGTGCACTCAGCCTCGTGATGCCAACTGAGGAGCTACTCGAGCGAATAGTAGCGGCTCCGGTCACAGAAAACCATCGTAACGACTGGGAGAGCGGTGTGCTGACCAGACTCCTATCCGCATCCTCAGCTGAGGATGACACGGCGGTCGGATGATCCCGATGGGCCACTTGTGACCTGAAGACAGAGTACTCTCTCTCTACTCTTTGGTGTGGCCCTCTGGGCGTTAATAATTACGTAAGTTCATCCTAGTTTCCTGTAAATACTTAATATACGCTTATTGTCTTGTCTACTGATAGTCAGATTCAAATGATGCATTTTACAGCATGTTCTGGTTCAAAAGCAAATTCATTTTGGGTGCATAGTAATCATTAATGTCGCAATGTTATTTCGCTGCAACGGTAATTTTTAAAATTGTCACTAAATGCGGGTTGGTGCCAACGAGCAATTTGATGAACGGAGGTTCTTTAGAAGGAATTTTCGTCGTTTTATTATCTCATTCCTCGGCCACTGACAAGAAAAGTGCATGATTTCAACGCTGGGAGTCACATTAAGACCTGTATCACAGATGTGTCAAAAGAAATGGTGAAATGTGGGTAACAGGGACTGTGAAGACCATCCAACCACGTGACACGTCGACGGTCACGTTGGGCGAATTGTGGTGAAATGTGGTGGATGCCAATATGACATCATTAACTCACCTCGCACGTCACACGAACTTTTGAGCTCCGGGCTTTTCTCCGCAAGTGCCGACACCTTACTGTTTGAAGCGTTGTTAACCCCGATGGTGACGTCGCAAGACGTTACGCTCTTGTCGCATTACAGAGGAAGGGTGTGGGCACCGTTCAGCGGAATTTCAGGCTTGTGCATCAGAATGAGAGACAATTATGGGGTTTCGAAAAAGTGATGGTTCAAATGGCTCTGAGCACTATGCGACTTAACTTCTGAGGTCATCAGTCGCCTAGAACTTAGAACTAATTAAACCTAACTAACCTAAGGACATCACACACATCCATGCCCGAGGCAGGATTCGAACCTGCGACCGTAGCGGTCACGCGGTTCCAGACTGAAGCGCCTTTAACCGCACGGCCACACCGGCTGGCGAAAAAGTGATCCTTTAATTCTGTGGCGCAGGGTAAATACATACGTACATATATATGTACATCAATTTTTGTAATATTTATGCACTTGTGCTCTACATTTTTGTTGACGATAGGTGGAAGCATAGGTACCAGGTATTACATTTGCAATGTATACTCAGTGGGAACGACGATTTATTTGAAACGTGTCTTGGAATTTAACTTATTTTTGTCTACCATGTCCAATGTGCTAATAGTTCAAATATGATTAAATGTACAAGTGTAATTTTGCACATTACGTTTTTGCAAATGGTGGAAAACGAGGAGTCATCTTCAAATAATACACATCCTTAGAGCAACCATGATTTAGTTTAATCGCTGTCTGATGACAGTGGCCGCAAATACAAAAAATACAATTAAAAACCTGCGGTTAGGACACGTAGTTTATTACACCTATGGTTCGTATTAATACGATGGATTTTCACAGAATTTTGACTCTCATTTCGAAACATAATAAATTTTCTGTTATGTTTTCACTTACATGTCTGTAATCATAGCACATAATTTCAACTCCGGATCACAACGCCAAAGGAGCTAAACCGATCCTTCAGATATCGCTCCTACAGAAGGGCAAATTTTCGCAGATAAACGACTTCGACAGGTTGTATAACAGGTTTTCAGAAATTACTGCAACCAGTCGCCTTTTATGTAGATGTATTTTATTTAACCATGACCGGTTTCGAGCTGCCTAGCAACTCATCATCAGATGGTATATACATTTAGTGCTTTTTTGTACCCATTGTGTGGCTAAGTGTGTTCAGCGATGTTTACGAAAAACAACTGTTTCCAACAGTGCCTCATAAAAGTAATATACATCTAGTGAAAGTTTTAACTTGTGTAATTGTGAAAAACAAGACACAATGGTTTCAAAAATACGTCCTAAAAGAGATATATATACCTGCAGAAAGATTTATCTCCACAGATACTCAACCACCCACACAATGGGTACAAAAAAGCACTAAATGTATATACCATCTGATGATGAGTTGCTAGGCAGCTCGAAACCGGTCATGGTTAAATAAAATACATCTACATAAAAGGCGACTGGTTGCAGTAATTTCTGAAAACCTTTTCACACCACAGTCGCAGTGTTCCACATCCACAATGGATAAAAGTCTTAGGTTGTATAACAGACATATCTCTGTATTTTACAATCATTTATAGTTAACACCTGAGTACATTCTTTTGGGTGATTTCTAACTCTTCTGTTAATCTACGTTGAGTAAACTGCTGCTATTCTAGATTTTTGCAAGGTACACATTACTTCTGCCTCATGAAACTGACGTAATACCGCCGCGCGGAGTCTCCGCGCGGTTTAGGGCGCCATGTCACTGATTGCGCGGCCCCTCCCGCCGAAGGTTCGAGTCCTCCCTCGGCACGGGTGCGTGTATTGTTCTTAGCATACGTTACTTTAAGTTAGTTTAAGTAGTGTGTAAGTCCACGGACCGATGACCTCAGCAGTTTGGTCCCTTAGAAATTCACACACATTTGAGTAATACCAGCAGTTGGTAGCTACATGTACGTACAGGGTTATTACAAATGATTGAAGCGATTTCACAGCTCTACAATAACTTTGTTATTTGAGATATTTTCACAATGCTTTGCACACACATACAAAAACTCAAAAAGTTATTTTAGGCATTCACAAATGTTCGATATGTGTCCCTCCAGTGATTCGGCAGACATCAAGCCGATAATCAAGTTCCTCCCACACTCGGCGCAGCATGTCCCCATCAATGAGTTCGAAAACATCGTTGATGCGAGCTCGCAGTTCTGGCACGTTTCTTGGTAGAGGAGGTTTAAACACTGAATCTTTCACATAACCCCACAGAAAGATATCGCATGGGGTTAAGTCGGGAGAGCGTGGAGGCCATGACATGAATTGCTGATCATGATCTCCACCACGACCGATCCATCGGTTTTCCAATCTCCTGTTTAAGAAATGCCGAACATCATGATGGAAGTGCGGTGGAGCACAATCCTGCTGAAAGATGAAGTCGGCGCTGTCGGTCTCCAGTTGTGGCATGAGCCAATTTTCCGCGGGCTACGCGTGAAACTTGCCCGCACGCGTTCAACCGTTTCTTCACTCACTGCAGGCCGACCCGTTGATTTCCCCTTACAGAGGCATCCAGAAGCTTTAAACTGCGCATACCATCGCCGAATGGAGTTAGCAATTGGTGGATCTTTGTTGAACTTGGTCCTGAAGTGTCGTTGCACTGTTATGACTGACTGATGTGAGTGCATTTCAAGCACGACATACGCTTTCTCGGCTCCTGTCGCCATTTTGTCTCACTGCGCTCTCGAGCGCTCTGACGGCAGAAACCTGAAGTGTGGCTTCAGCCGAATAAAACTTTATGAGTTTTTCTACGTATCTGTAGTGTGTCGTGACCATATGTCAATGAATGGAGCTACAGTGAATTTATGAAATCGCTTCAATCATTTGTAATAGCCCTGTATATACTGAAGCGACAAAAGTCATGGGATACCTCCTAATACGATGTCGTACCTCCTATTGCCAGTCGCAGTGCAGGAGCTCGATGTGGCACGTACTCAGAAAGTCGCTGGAAATCCCTGGCAGCGATATTGAGTCATGCTGCCTCTACAAGCATAGCCTCCATAATTGAAATTATTGGTGGTACAGAATTTTGTACAGAAAATGACTGCTGGATTATGTCCCATAAATATTCGATGAGATTGATCTCGAGCGGTACGGGTGGCCAATTCATTCTTTATAAATGTCCAGTATTTTCCTCGAACAATTGTAATATGGCGCATGGTCATCTATAAAAACTCCATCGTGACCGAACATGACCATTTGCAGCCAATGATCGGTTTATTTGGATCGGAAGACCCAATCCACTCCATGTAAAGACAACGCACACCACTACGCAGCCACCACCAGTTTGACAACTTGGGTTCGTGGCTTCGTGGGATCTGCGCCACAGTCGAACGCTGCCATCAGCTATTAACGTGCCACTGTTTACCAGTTGCCTAGGATCCAAACGAGATGCTCCCGAGACTGATAGAGGCGCTGCAGCCGATGATGTGCTGTTAGCGAAAGCACTCGCGCCCGTCGTCTGCTGCCATAGCCCTTTAACGCCGAATTTCCGCGCACTCTCCTACCGTATATGTTCTTCGTATAATCAACATTCAATGATTTCATCCTGTGTTGCACTGACAACTTTACGCAAAGGCAGCGTTATCCGCGGTGAGAGGAAACGCCCGAAATTTGGTATTCTCGGCGTACTCTTGACACTGTCGATCTCGGAATATTGAAATTCTCTAACGATTTCAAAACTGGAATGTATCACAGAATGAGATTTTCACTCTGCAGCGGAGTGTGCGCTGATATGAAACTTCCTGGCAGATTAAAACTGTGTGCCCCGACCGAGACTCGAACTCGGGACCTTTGCCTTTCGCGGGCAAGTGCTCTACCATCTGAGCTACTGAAGCATGACTCACGGCCGGTACTCACAGCTTTACTTCTGCCAGTATCTCGTCTACTCCCTTCCGAACTTTACAGAAGCTCTCCTGCGAACCTTGCAGAACTAGCTCTCCTGAAAGAAAGGATATAGCGGAGACATGGCTTAGCCACAGCTTGGGGGATGTTTCCAGAATGAGATTTTCACTCTGCAGCGGAGTATGCGCTGATATGAAACTTCCTAGGAGATAAAAACTGTGTGCCCGACCGAGACTAGAACTCGGGACCTTCGCCTGTTCTGCAAGGTTCGCAGGAGAGCTTCTGTAAAGTTTGGAAGGTAGGAGACGAGATACTGGCAGAAGTAAAGCTGTGAGTACCGGGCGTGAGTCGTGCTTCGGTAGCTCAGATGGTACAGCACTTGCCCGCGAAAGTCAAAGGTCCCGAGTTCGAGTCTCGGTCGGGCACACAGTTTTAATCTGCCAGGAAGTTGGAATGTATCACGTTTCTAGCTCCAATACCATCCCGCATTCAAAGTGCCTTAATTCCCGTCTTGCGACCAGAACCACGTCAAATGAATCACCTAAGTACAAATGATAGCTCCGCCAATGGCCTGCCCTTTTGTACCTTGCGTACGCTGTACTACCACCACCTGTATATGAGCAAATCGCTTCATCATGACTTTCGTTACCTCAATGTATGATAGAGCTGGCTAGTCCATCAGGCACGGAAGTTGCTCGCCGGCTTCTGCCTAGCGTTCTCTAGGTACACCCATTACCTATTTTATCACAGATACCGTCCGTCCCCGGCAGCTGAGTGGTCAGCGCAACGGACTATCAGTCTCAAGGGCCCGGGTTTGATTCCCGGCTGGGTCGGATATTTTCTCCGCTCAGGGACTGGGTGCTGCATTCTCCTAATCATCATCACTTCATATCCATCGACACGCAAGTCGCCGAAGTGGCGTCAAATCGAAAGACTTGCACCCGGCGAACGGCCTACCGGACTGGAGGCGATGGTCACACAACATTTCCATTACAGATACCACGCTACACGTTTGCAAAAAATACCTAATGAAGTCAACTGAATTTTGAATTGAGATGTTTCTCACAATCTATGTACGTGTCAATTCCTAGTCACCTTCGTGGGTTTCCGTCACGTGTTCGTCTAAAGTGTGGCACTGTGATACTTTCACAGCAATGGTCAGCGTCGCAGCAAATTTATGAAACCTCAGATTACCAAAGTGCACATGCAGCAAACAAATTACATTCATTACTAACAATTATAAAAAATTTGTCGCGGTCTTGCCACTGTCTTTTCTTCCAAATCAAGACTTTCAACGGGTTTCTACCGTCATCGTTATTTGCGCAGGTTGTACACGTTCTCATGTTTTACTCATTTACAAACCTTCGAAAAATTGCATCTTCCCTGTAAATATGCCAACGTCGATATAGTGTGACTAATGCAGTCATGTTTAACGCATTCAGAGATATAATCCTGTTGTAGAGAAACTTCTTAGTCAACGGTATAAAGATGAATATCGACCTGATATCGAAATGCCAAGTTTTCACCGCGGAGGGCGCCAGGCGCAGCGCACGGAGTTGTGAACGCGCACGCTAAACAGTACATGCGAAGCGCATGCGCAATGCAGCCCCCTTTGGCTTTAAATAGCAGAGCACAGCGCGTATGCGCCTCCTCCTCCGTGAATCCCGCCGCCTCTATCGCTCCTTCCTGCGCTCTCGTGACAGGGATACACTCCAACGCCACCGGCAAATACAGCGACACGTACGGAACCTTATTACAGCAACGAAACGCCGAGACTGGCGCCAGACCTGCACCCGACTCAACGCCACCCTCCCTATCAACTCCTCCAAGTACTGGTCCGCCTTCCATCGTCTTACTGGTTCCCTTTCTGCTCCCAGCTACCCCCTTCTCCATAACGATCGCCCCCTTCCTGACAACCTCAGTAAGGCCAACTACTTCGCTTCCCACCTTTCTGAGGTCTTCTCCATCCCCGATGATCCCCACTTTGATTATTCTCTTTTCCCCACCGTCATGGAACGTGCCGATACCTCGGTCGCTCCACTTGCTCCTAGTCTCCAGTACTTGGGGCAGTTGCCCCCCTCCAACATAAACACTCCCATCACGGCACAAGACATTAAACTTATCCTCCGGTCCAAACGCAACACAGCCCCTGGTCACGACTGTGTCACCTACCGTCACCTTCGAGAAAGCCCCTATTCCTTCCTGACTGTCCTCGCCCATCTCTATAATGTCGTCCTCTCTACTGGCTTCTACCCTGACCTGTGGAAGACCTCCCGCATCCTCTTATTCCTCAAACCCAACAAACCCCCTTCTGCCGCCTCTTCCTATCGTCCCATCTGCCTCACCTCCGTCTTCAGTAAGGTCCTTGAATCCATCCTCTCCCGCCGTATCCGTCAGCACCTTTCTCAACACCACCTCCTCCCCCTTACCCAGTGTGGCTTCCGACCCTCCTTCTCTGCTGACGACCAACTCCTCAACCTTGTTCACCTTCTGTCCCTCCAGCTCAACTCCCGCCGCTCCTCCATTTTTGTTTCCCTTGACCTCCAAAATGCCTATGACCGTGTATGGCATCCTGGTCTCCTCTTTAAACTCCAAACCTACGCCCTGCCTATCAATTTCGTCCGTCTGGTCGCTTCCTTCCTCTCGCACCGTCCTTCCTATGTCACCCTCCACAACACCAATTCACGTATGTTTTATCCCACGGCTGGCGTCCCCCAGGGTTCAGTCCTCTCCCCTCTCCTTTATCTCTTGTATACAGCTGATATGCCCAAGCCACCCCCACCAGTCCACCTTCTCCAGTATGCTGATGACACCCCCTTCCTTGCTCTCTACCCTACCCTTCAACGGTCTCAACGTACCCTCCAAACCCACCTTAACCAGTTCACCACTTGGTGTAACCAGCGGTTCCTCCGTCTCAAGCCCTCCAAAACCCAGGCAATCATCATAGGCCGCACCACTCGCTCCTTTCGCCTCCATGATTTCTACCTCACCCTTTATGGTTGTCCTATCCAACTCACCCCCACCCTGGAATACCTTGGCCTCACCCTTGACCGACACCTCACCTGGACCCCTCATCTCCTGACCATCCAGCAGAAAGCCCATTCCCGCCTCCGCCTTCTGAAACTCCTGTCTGGCCGGACCTGGGGATTGCATCCTTCTACCATCCTCCACACCTACAAATCCCTCATCCGTCCTATCCTCTGTTATGCCAGCGTTGCCTGGATTTCCGCCCCCACCCGCTTTTACAAGGCCCTCCAAATCCTTGAACGCCATGCGCTCCGCCTTGCCTTCCGTATCCGCCTTCCTTCCCCCACACGGCTCCTGTATGAACTAATCCCCTTCCCCCACCTCCTCCTGTTCCTCCAACATCTCCGCATCCTTTACATTGTTCGCAGACTTGATCCCCCCCACCCTCTGGTTTCCTCCTTCCTCTCCACCCCTGCCCGTTGCCGCGCCTCTATCGCTGTATCCCTCCCTCTCTCCACCTCCACACCCTCCATCTCCTTCATCAGGGCAATTTCCAACGCCTCCCCCTCCCAGATGACGAACTTCGCCGTGACATCTACCTGGCCTTGTTCCCCTCCCCCCTCCCCAGGGCCCCCTTTCCTCTTTCCTTCTTCTCCCAGAGCGGATTTCCCTCCGTCCCCCCTCCCCTGAGACCCTGCACCCCATACCTGCCTCTCTCCTTCCCACCCTACCTGGCCCTCTCCCATGCGCCCCCTGCTCACCTCCCCCATCTCTTCCACTCCCTCCCTTCTTCAGGTCTCCCTCATCTCCTAGCGCCTGGCAGATCCTCTGTATTGCTCATCATCAGAGTGCCACATCAGTGTTGTGTTTAGTGCTGTTACTCGTGTGCGTCAAGAGATGTGATTTTAATTGTGTCCTGCCTTGAGGTTCGCCGTCAGTGTTACGTTCTGTGCTCTGCCATCCGACGCTACTTTTATGCTCCCGTTATACTGTGCCTTGTGTTCTTTTAACCGTCGCCGTGTGTGGCTTTTATGTGTGCTACTTTTAAACAGTTTTTTTGTTATCTCCATTTTACAGTCACCCCGTTTTGTTTTGTTTTGTCTTCCATGCTGTTCCCCCTTTTTTATATCTATGTTCACCTTATTCTCTCCTTTGCTGTTTTTCAATGTCTTCTATTGTTTTGTTCTGTCTTTCGGCTGAAGAGCAGCGCCTATGCTGCTGCCAGCCCGCCCCGATGGGGAATTGAAACACAATAAAGGAAAAAAAAAAAAGCGTATGCGCTAGTACTTCTACAGCTGTACTCACCTGAAGATGGCCAAAAGACTTTGTGCCGAAATATCGTGGCAAGATGTTACTGACTTACGGCAGTTCCCCCGCGTTTTTATGGAACAATAATAGCTGCTTCTTATATCATGTGCAGTGGCTGTTATAGCTTTGCTCAACTGTCCAGGAAATTATCACAACTCGTACATAATTCAAAATTAAATACAATTGTTGGAACTTTAACAGTGGTAACTATTTGTCTACAGCTCTTACAAAATAGATACGTGTTTCAAAGTTTTACTGACCTTCAAAGTAGTCACCAGCATTGTGCATAACCCACTGCCAGTGATGTGTAAGTTGAAGAATACTCTTAGCAGTCCCAGTTGTATTGACAGTTCGAGCGGCGCGGTCAACTGCCCAACGAATTTGTATCAGTTCTCAAGCGAATGCCGTGAAGTGTTTCCTTCATTTTAGAATTCCAGTTGATGTAACGAGGGCTTAAGTCAGGGGAGCGCAGTAGGTGGTATAGCACTTAGCAGCCCCATCAGTCAAACAAATCAGTAACAGCTTGCATTGTACGTGCTTGAGCATTTTACTGCAAAATGATCGTCAGGTCCTGCAGAAAGTGTCATCACTTCTGTCTCTAAGCTGATCGTAGGTTGTGTTCCAAAAATGAACAGCATAGAGACAGAAGTGATGACACTTTGTGAAGAACCTGAGGAGTGCATCCTTAGCTCCCTACATGTTGTTGTTGTGGTCTTCAGTCCTGAGACTGGTTTGATGCAGCTCTCCATGCTACTCTATCCTCTGCAAGCTTCTTCATCTCCCAGTACCTACTGCAACCTACATCCTTCTGAATCTGCTTAGTGTATTGATCTCTTGGTCTCCCTCTACGATTTTTACCCTCCACGCTGCCCTCCAATGCTAAATTTGTGATCCCTCGATGCCTCAGAACATGTCCTACCAACCGATTCCTTCTTCTAGTCAAGTTGTGCCACAAACTTCTCTTCTCCCCAATCCTATTCAATACCTCCTCATTAGTTACGTGATCTACCCACCTTATCTTCAGCATTCTTCTGTAGCACCACATTTCGAAAGCTTCTATTCTCTTCTTGTCCAAACTAGTTATCGTCCATGTCTCACTTCCATACATGGCTACACTCCATACAAATACTTTCAGAAACGACTTCCTGACACCTAAATCTATACTCGATGTTAACAAATTTCTCTTCTTGAGAAACGCTTTCCTTGCCATTGCCAGTCTACATTTTATATCCTCTCTACTTCGACCATCATCGGTTATTTTACTCCCTAAATAGCAAAACTCCTTTACTTCTTTAAGTGTCTCATTTCCTAATCAAATTCCCTCAGCATCACCCGACTTAATTTGACTACATTCCATTATCCTCGTTTTGCTTTTGTTGATGTTCATCTTATATCCTCCTTTCAAGACACTGTCCATTCAGTTCAACTGCTCTTCCAAGTCCTTTGCTGTCTCTGACAGAATTACAATGTCATCGGCGAACCTCAAAGTTTTTACTTCTTCTCCATGAATTTTAATACCTACTCCGAATTTTTCTTTTGTTTCCTTTACTGCTTGCTCAATATACAGATTGAATAACATTGGGGAGAGGCTACAACCCTGTCTCACTCCTCTCCCAACCACTGCTTCCCTTTCATGCCCCTCGACTCTTATAACTGCCATCTGGTTTCTGTACAAATTGTAAATAGCCTTTCGCTCCCTGTATTTTACCCCTGCCACCTTCAGAATTTGAAAGAGAGTATTCCAGTCAACATTGTCAAAAGCTTTCTCTAAGTCTACAAATGCTAGAAATGTAGGTTTGCCTTTTCTTAATCTTTCTTCCAAGATAAGTCGTAAGGTCAGTATTGCCTCACGTGTTCCAACATTTCTACGGAATCCAAACTGATCTTCCCCGAGGTCGGCTTCTACCAGTTTTTCCATTCGTCTGTAAAGAATTCGTGTTAGTATTTTGCAGCTGTGACTTATTAAACTGATAGTTCGGTAACTTTCACATCTGTCAACACCTGCTTTCTTTGGGATTGGAATTATTATATTCTTCTTAAAGTCTGAGGGTATTTCGCCTGTCTCATACATCGTGCTCACCAGATGGTACAGTTTTGTCATGACTGGCTCTCCTGAGGCCATCAGTAGTTCTAATGGAATGTTGTCTACTCCCGGGGCCTTGTTTTGACTCAGGTCTTTCAGTGCTCTGTCCAACTCTTCACGCAGTATCTTATCTCCCATTTCATCTTCATCTACATCCTCTTCCATTTCGAGAATATTGTCCTCAAGTACATCGCCCTTGTATAAACCCTCTATATACTCCTACCACCTTTCTGCTTTCCCTTCTTTGCTTAGAACTGGGTTGCCATCTGAGCTCTTGATATTCATACAAGTGGTTCTCTTCTCTCCAAAGGTCTCTTTAATTTTCCTGTAGGCAGTATCTATCTTACCCCTAGCGAGACAAGTCTCTACATCCTTACATATGTCCTCTAGCCATCCCTGCTTAGCCATTTTGCACTTCCAGTCGATTTCATTTTTGAGACGTTTATATTCCTTTTTGCCTGCTTCATTTACTGCATTTTTATGCTTTCTCCTTTCATCAATTAAATTCAATATTTCTTCTGTTACCCAAGGATTTCTATTAGCCCGCGTCTTTTTACCTACTTGATCGTCTGCTGCCTTCACCACTTCATCCCTCAGAGCTACCCATTCTTCTTCTACTGTATTTCTTTCCCCCATTCCTGTCAATTGTTCCCTAATGCTCTCCCTGAAACTCTCTACAACCTCTGGTTCTTTCAGTTTATCCAGGTCCCATCTCCTTAAATTCCCACCTTTTTGCAGTTTCTTTAGTTTCAATCTGCAGTTCATAACCAATAGATTGTGGTCAGAATCTACATCTGCCCCAGGAAATTTCTTACAATTTAATACCTGGTTCCTAAATCTCTGTCTTACCATTATATAATCTATCTGAAACCTGTCGGTATCTCCAGGCTTCTTCCATGTATACAGCCTCCTTTCATGATTCTTGAACCAAGTGTTAGCTATGATTAAGTTATGCTCTGTGCAAAATTCTACAAGGCGGCTTCCTCTTTCATTCCTTCCCCCCAATCCATATTCACCTACTATGTTTCCTTCTCTCCCTTTTCCTACTGACGAATTCCAGTCACCCATCACTATTAAATTTTCGTCTCCCTTCACTACCTGAATAATTTCTTTTATCTCGTCATACATTTAATCTATTTCTTCATCATCTGCAGAGCTAGTTGGCATATAAACTTGTACTACTGTAGTAGGCATGGGCTTTGTGTCTATCTTGGCCACAATAATGCGTTCACTATGCTGTTTGTAGTAGCTAACCCGCACTCCTATTTTTTTATTCATTATTAAACCTACTCCTGCATTACCCCTATTTGATTTTGTATTTATAACCCTGTAATCACCTGACCAAAAGTCTTGTTCCTCCTGCCACCGAACTTCACTAATTCCCACTATATCTAACTTTAACCTATCCATCTCCCTTTTTAAATTTTCTAACCTACCTGCCCGATTAAGTGATCTGACATTCCACGCTCCGATCCGTAGAACGCCAGTTTTCTTTCTCCTGATAACGACGTCCTCTTGAGTAGTCCCCGCCCGGAGATCCGAATGGGGGACTATTTTACCTCCGGAATATTTTACCCAAGAGGACGCCATCATCATTTAATCATACAGTAGAGCTGCATGTCCTCGGGAAAAATTACGGCGGTAGTTTCCCCTTGCTTTCAGCCGTTCGCAGTACCAGCACAGCAAGGCCGTTTTGGTTAATGTTACAAGGCCAGATCAGTCAATCATCCAGACTGTTGCCCCTGCAACTACTGAAAAGGCTGCTGCCCCTCTTCAGGAACCACATGTTTGTCTGGCCTCTCAACAGATACCCCTCCGTTGTGGTTGCACCTACGGTACGGCCATCTGTATCGCTGAGGCACGCAAGCCTCCCCACCAACGGCAAGGTCCATGGTTCATGGGGGGGAGCTCCCTACATAAGAAGTGCAAAGGAAAGATAATGGATGAGTTAGGAACAATACTTTTCAGCAAATAACGGTGATGGTTCATGATGGGTAAAAGACGCATTTCACAACCTGTGCAGATGGCTGCTTATGCTGCAACTGTCTACCATTTTAGAAATGACTCGTCAAATGTGTAAGAGACGAACTTGTTTTCTTCACCAACAATCTCAGACTGAGTTAGTTCACAAAACTGCCAAAGAGGGTGCTTGAAGTGGGATTTGCTCCACCACCACTTCCTCTCAGGAAACTAATAGTAATGGAGCATTCCTCCCTCCTCTCCCGAAAATTGTCAGGGGCCAATAGGAATGGACAAATGCTACATCCAGTCATGGGTTCATGATGGCAGAAGTGATATAAGGCAAATGCAGCAGTCTCCATAAGAGATGAAAATCAGATCGAGCCAACTCACGGCAGTACGGTGAGTGATCGAACACCTCCTATCGAAAAATGCTGCTGGAGTTTTTTCGCTGTAGCTGTAGTGTATGGTCAAGTGTTGTCAGGAGGAAGGACAATGCCTATTGACAAGATTTCTCTTCACATGTTCCGAATTGCCCAGTAAGGATGATTTCTTGAATCGCTCCACTCAGTCGCTGAACAAGACCATCAGTTGACATTCCCTTCCTTCCGTAACAGCCTGCACCATCAACGTCTGCACGACCTGCTTCAAAACTCTTGGACCATTGCCGCACATTGCTGTCTGGGACTGGATATTTGCGTTGTCCTCACCATTTCATCGTCGTCGTCATCATCATCATTTGTCAAAGTGGCTACAATTTGACTGTGTGAAGATTAGGACTTTGTACGGGCGCTGATGACCGCGCAGTTGAGCGCCCCACAAACCAAACGTCATCATCATGCATGGGCTGCATGAAATAAAGAAGAACCCCTTAACGTTAGGAAACCGAATGACAGCAGGTACTACACACTGTTGAGAGACTCTACAGTTCTATGCAAATTTACGTGCTCACTGTGCGCTCAAAACTGAAAATTGCGACTTCACGCGATCGGCGGCATAGTAGAAACACTGCATAAAACATCTGCACAAAGTTCTATCGGATTTTCACTCTGGTTTTAATTTCGAGACCTGTCGGGGCCTTACCTTAGTACATCGCTATACACGAAGCCATTCGTCACCTTCACTCAACAGGTATACTTTAGACACAGTTGTCACACACATCATCAGGAAGCAGGTCAATACTACCACTTTCCAAAATGTGGAAAGCAAAGAGCTTGCAGTAGAAGAGATTTGTTTCACAGTACTGAAGATCAAGAGCCGGCCGTTGTGGCGAACGCCGGCACAGTAGCTCAGCGTGTTCGGTCAGGGAGCTGGCTGGCCTCTGTAATAAAAAGATTGAGTGGAAGGATCAACAAACGAACTTTAACGGATGTCATGTGATGTCCGCAACGACCACACACAACGATCAACAACGAACAAAATGCAAAAGAAAGGAAAAGCGGGCCTAGGCGCTTCACTCTGGAACCGCGTGACCGCTACGGTCGCAGATTTGAATCTTGCCTCGGGTGTGGATGTTTCTGATGTCCTTAAATTAGTTAGGCTGAAGTAGTTCTAAGTTCTCGGGGACTGATGGCCTCAGATGTTAAGTCCCATAGTGCTCAGAGCCATTTGAACCATTTTGAAGATCAAGAATTGCTCATAGCTCTTAAGGTATGGGTTTTAGAGTCCATGTTTACTTGACTTTTTTGTTTCGAATGATCATTCCTGTCACATTCCTGAATATTGACCATAACTTCTGAAATACTCTGTATGAAAGTAGTACTTATCACGTCACTTTGGCTAATCATATCAGAAAGTTACTCAAATGTAATTGTTTCATTATTTTTACTGGCAACACCCGCACCTGAGCTGTTGTCGCGCCCCACAAGTGTGCCCACCTGAGTCACACACTGTGATCACGTGACAGTAACAAAACAACAAAACGTACGCCTTTGACTTGATCATTGGAGTAGCGTAATATTCTTCTCAACAATATCTTTGATTTATGATACATTTATAATCAAACAGCTACATCAAACGGGCTATGGTTTTAGGTTCACATTTAGACACCGTATTAATATACACTGACTGATAAAAAAATCGCAACACCAAGAAGGAGTTGTGCGACATAAAAGATAGCTGGTAGAGGTTTTACTACACCTGAAAGATGAAGTCTGTTCAGATGTCGCGCCAGTCGCATACGAATGGTGTTACTAGCGCCACTATGAGGATGCAAATCAGGTTTCCTTTCAATACACGTTTTAATGGTCATGAGGGTTAGTTATCTCTGAGATTGGACGTGGTGAGTTGATGTTTGTCAAGAACCCCCTTGAGGTGACAAAGACGCCATTATCAACAAGTCTCTGAGTTTCAGGAAGTCGTGTAACAGGGCTGCGAGAAGCTGGATGTGCCTTGTGCGATACTGCGGGAAGACTTGGCAGGAGTGTAGCCACTGTACACGACTGCTGACAGCAATGGCCACGGTCGCACGTGGCTTATCCAGAGAGAAGACCATCGTGTTCAGTGTATGCCTCTGACACATTGTACTGCAACTGCAGCATCGATCTGAGCAGTAGTTGGCAGCACAGTGACACATCGAACTGTTACAAATCGGTCCGAGCCAAACGCGCTATAGTGTACATTCCACTGACTCGAAAGCACTGGCATTTACGGCTTCCGTTATGTCAACCGGGAGCTCGCTGGAGGACACAGTGGAGGCCTGTTGTTTTCTTGATGAAAGGTTGTTCCGTGTTGGTTACAATGAGGCCAGTTGAGAGCCAGTAACCAACCTGTCTGCCTGCTAGACACACTGGACCTCCATGCCTCCTGACTGCAGATTTGTACGTCAGTCTGGTGATTCGAGCTGTTGTGCTGGCATTCAGGAACAACATTGCATGGGGTGTTTCCTATCAGGCTAACACTCGCCTACATATACTGCTATTGTAACACAATATGCTCCACAGAGTGTCGGCATATTGCCTTGGCCTGTTCGATCACAAGATCTGTCTTGCAATGGAGCACATATGGGACGTTATCTGACGGCAACTGCAGCGCCATCCACAACCAGAATTAGCCGTCCCTGTATTGACCGACCAAGAATAACAAGAACAGAACTCCACCCTACAAACTGACATCCGGCACCTGTACGACCCAATATATGCACGTCCACATGCTTGCATTCAGAATTTGGCGGACCCTCCCGTTATAAATGTACCAGCATTACAATGGCTTATCTTCCGGTTACATTAAGGGGCTCCGGAACGCCCTATACGTGCAATGTTAAAATAACGCTTATAAATTACATCTTTCCTCACAAAGTATTAGAGGTAGGAAGTTGAACTTTTTACAGATTATTTATTGGAATATGGGCTACAACTTAACACAGGGATTTTACAAAATTTTAGTTCAGTTATTAAAGATGATTTTTTTTCAGTTGTAATGAAAATTCACAACATTTTTTGCAATTTTTTATTTATATATTCAAAAATATACAGTTTTTTGGAAAAAGGCTGTGTTAAATTATGCAAAGGTACTGTGTAACATTTACTGAAAGTTTGAAACAAATATGTTTGGAAGATCCTTAGAAAACATGTAATTAGTATGAGAAAATAAAGGTTTTGGGAATCGAGCGACAAAGATTGGATTAACTTTTTAGTTCATTCCAGGTCCATAGGATGGATTATCGTCATCCTCTGCAAACTCCTCCTCCAGCTTCCTCTTGTTCCTCCTCCTGTTTACTCTTGCTTGTATTTCTAGACTCTTTACAGCCCTGTCTGCAGCCCGAAGGCGTTCCTTGTCTAAAGCAAGCATCGCTCGTACCATGTTAGAACCTATCTTCATTCCCATATTTCTAAATACCTTGCAGCTTACAATGTTGCCAACATTGAAAGTCGCAACAGCAACTTTACTTTTACTCATTATTATACTTCAACAAAACAGAGACTCAAGAAACAGAATTAATTACGAATATTTTCGAGATAACGACAGAGTAAATAAACATGAAACAATCGACAATCACACCAGCGATATATATTGAACCATCACAGGTTAGCCACAAAACATACTTTATCTCACATCACTAAAATGTACCTGATGAACACGGACGTTAATAATAACACCATTTGACAGCAGTTTAACAGCGCCACAGTGGGTCACGCCCATGTAGAACACATTTCAAAAAGAATTTGAAAATAGTTGTAGTCTTCGGAATTGAATAAATTATATATCTATTAAAAGGTAATAGTTTGCAGATTCAGAAAACGCAAAAAAGTAAAAATTGAACTTTTCATGATTTTGAGCCTTTCCGGAGCCCCTTAACCTGTGATCTTGTGATGTTAATCAGTTCAAAATGTTACCCAGACAAGTGTATTGCTGTAATTTCATTACTGTACAGTAATTACATTTTGGTACTTCGATTTTTCCCCATCAGTGTAAGACGATCTCTGCCGTCTCCGACAGTATGAAGAGCTTAAACAGCCGGATAGTTGACTTCTACTACTGCAGTTCATTGCCCCGCAGTTCCAACTTCTGTGAGACAGTTCCTTGGCTTTTCGAAACAACAGCGAGATGCCACCCTACGCGGAAATGTTTTATTGTGCCACGCACTGGCCCCACAGTCCTCAAAAATAGCACAAGGCCATCTCAAACGCTCCAAAGACAATGACAGTGCCAAGCAGTACCACAGAAAAAAGGCTAAAAAAGTGCGTGTGATATTACTGCAAGGAATCAGCATTTTGATACTGCGACAGTGTTTCAAATCGGCGCCCTCTGTTGTGTTTGCAGGTGAGCGGCATGGGGCAGTGCTTCCAGCTGGACGGGCAGCGACTGCCGGTGAACCTGGCGGAGGCGCTGCGAGTGTCCGGCGCCCAGCTGCAGCCGGGGGGCGACGTCGGAGGCAGCGGCGGCGGGGGCGGCGGCTCGGGGCTGCGCCTCTGGCTGCACGCCGGCCCGGGGGCCTCGACTGCGTCTCCGCCTCCGGACGGAAAGCCGCTGGCGGCCCGCGTCGGCTGCACCACGCTCAACCTCTACCCAGCCAGGCAAGCACGTCCACGTCACTAGCGTCCACACTGTGGACTAAGGGCTAATTGTAAAGTCCACGCAAGATTTAAAGAAATCAATATTAGTGATGGCCACATAATGCAGTACATGAAAGGCAACGTCTTTTTTTTTTTTTTTTTTTTTTTTTTTTTTTCTTTTTTTTTTTTTTTTTTTTTTTGGAAACCGATAGTGAAACTGCAAAGAGATTTCCCCGAGGTTAGTTTCACTAGACACTACGTCAATAACAGCATAATGGCTTGATACAAGAAATTCGAGGTAGTTGGCTGCCTGTGCGGTGCAAAACCGTGAGGCTAACAGGGCGTGTAGAACAGATAGCTGATCGTGTGAGGGAGGTAATGCTGTGAACTCCCACAAAGTCTGCCTATGAACATAGTCCAGAACTGAACATCCCACAGCCAACAGTGTGGGAAATCGTTCGTAGTAGAGATGGGCAAACAGAAACACTTGAATGTTTCGAAACAAATGAAACAGTACAAGGTAATGTTTCGATACGCTGTTTCGAAACAGTGAAACAGTTTGTGTTTTGTAATCTAATAAACCTACACATTTTATCATCTTGAATGTCTTCTGTATAAGTATGTCCATATAAACACAAATGAGGTGCGAGAGCGCCAAATCATTTCGCAGAAAGTGTGAAACTATCACTTGGGCGTCTTGGCAGTTTCGTATTTCCTGCAGCAAATGCGCTGCTTTCGTGTCGTGTGACTTTCATACTTTTCAATTGGCTGAGGACAGCCATAGCTGAAGACAGAAGAACCACCACGAACGGAACTGGAGGTAGGACCAAACTGCAGAAACAACGGATATGCTACTCGGATTCCCACATTCCGTTAGTATGGGTAATATACCCATCCTGCTAATTTCCATGCACACAAAGGGAATCATTGTGGATAATAGGCACAGAGAATATAGACTCACAAATAACGCCAAATAATTCGAATAAATAACAAAATATAACAGAAAAAAATTTTGCTTTCAAGGTGTTTCGAACCGTTACTATAAAATCACCATGCTTCCCAGCCCTTCCCGTTCACCATTACACTATCAGTGATGTGTCAAACAGATTGCTTGAAACTATACGTAGATCAAATTTATGTAAATGTCTAATAACTGTCACTCTGCGCCTTTTTTTGTTCAAAATGTTGTAGGCTTACTTGCGTTTCTTAATACGATTACAGTACATGAAAAGAGAAGCGCGTATGTTATAAAAAAAAGTGTAATTTAATCGAATGATTTTCACATATTTACTATTTTGAATGTGAATAGTACGCGTTGTTTCATTGTTTGGTTAGTGTTTATAAAGCAGATGTTACGCAATTTCGTAATAGGACAGTCAGCTAGAAACGAAGCTTTATTTTCGGATATCTTAAGCTTCATGCTATTGCTTGTCAAAAAGATTTCGACAATCTTGAAAGTGTTTCACGAAGTGGTATGTTGTGTTTCAGTACCTATGCCGAGCCTGAATCTCGTCCGACACAGCGCGGAATGAAACATCACTGTTTCGATACAATTAGTCCGTTCCAAGCAGAGGTGGATTGAAACAGCCTTATTTTGAAACAACGATACAGTTTCTGTGTCTGGCTCGATATCGAATCTGGTCCGGTTACCCGAGACAGGGGCGGAATGAAACACCACTGTTTCGAAACAGTGAACCACAGCCGTTCCGGAACACTGAAACAGTTCCGCGTATCGGTACACTGTATCGAAGCATAGAAACAGTGGCCAAGTCTAGTTCGTAGGCGATTAAGAGTGAAGCTGTACAAACTGCAGCTCGTGGAATCCGTAAGCCATTACGACCAACTGGACTAGCTGCAGTTCTGTACTAAAATGCAGGACCATCTTCAGAAACCCAATTTCGGCATAAAACTAATCACCATTGACGAAACCACTTTTTATCTTTCAGTAAATCTCAACCGACACAACACACATCGGGGATAGACAATCGACAGAAAACTCAGATATCTGTTGAACACGTCTGGGATTCCGAGAAAGTTAGCAAGTTCTATGTTATGTCCAGGAAGACAGATTACAGATCATTCTTCTTCACTGAGACATTTTTCAAGGGCACCACCAATCTCGACACCCTACATCATCCTACATCTGTAGTTCATGCCAGGCTTGAAAATGACAAAACGAATTTCATCTACAAATAAGAGAGTGCCGCTCTACATTTCCAAACTTGTGTGCAAGAATGCCTAAGTGGGAAACTGTCACGTCGCTGGAAATGAAATACTGTGCCCGTGTCTTATGGTGAATCAAGTTTGGAAAAATATTTGAAAGCTTGTCTTTCACAGGCAGTATGATTTGTTACGCTAGTGTTGTGTATTTATCAGCACCGAGTTTTGAAATAATTCAGGGACTTTATAATTATCATGTACTGATTATGTTCTCGTCGAAAGCATTCCAGCTTGTCTGTAGAAGACGACTTCCTGTTATGCCTTTCTCGCATGCTGTGTGATTCTTTAGTGGATACAGGAGTGAGTAACAGGTGCCGTTCATGAACAGATATTAAATTATTCTAAATCTAACATCAAATAGTAAAAATAATACATAGTTTTGTTGTTTTATTGGTAGTCTCAGATGCTAATAGTAGGTTTCAAAGTGGAAATTCGTACAGATACAAAAGATTTACAAATATATCACCCCTCAATGCAATGTCTATTCGGAAGATGTCGAGCCCTGGCCGCTATGAAAGTCTGTAAATGTTATTCAAGTGGCAAACACACGTGGTCAGTGCGTGGAAGTTCGAACTTCAGTACACCCGTCGCTGAAGTTCCGGAGAGGCGAAACTTGCATCTCATTGGCAGCGGCGCGATCGTTCGTGGCAGCGCCCTCATGCCGAGGTGGCGGCTGTAAGAAACACGGCGGCGTAAGTGGCGGCACGCGCATTTGAAAGTGCGGCCGACCGGATAGTGGTCGATACTGCTCTTTCGAGAGTCATACTGAAACTCATGAAGAAATAATAGTTATGAATGATTTCATTTTTTTGCAAACTATGTAAACTTAATCTACACACCTTCTGTCACCTTTTAATATCATCTCCATTTCATTACATATATTTTTTATATGGTTCTGTTAAGTCTTAAGTTTCCTTGAGCTACAAGTCCTTCCTGGCTGCCCAAAGTCACTGCTGCACTGCTTTCTCCATGTCATCTTGCGTCTCATAGAATTACTTCGCGGCTCTTCTCCCGCAGAACCTATCGATGACAGTCAAAGGGTGCCCATTCGGGACTGAAGTGAGGGTGTAGAGGGCTTTCCCTGCACAGTGTTTTCTCCAGAATGTCAAATCTATCAGTGAACAATTGTGGGTACAGCAAGACGCGAGGTCGCGTCGTGAGTGAATGATGACGCCATCTGTCATCAACTGGTAGTGAATGTATTACTCGTCTCCAGGATTCTGTCTTAGCCGCAGTTTCCGTATTTACTAAAATTTTACATACACACAGGCCGAAAGTTATTACAGCTCACATATTACTGATGGAAGAAATTTTTCCCAAGGCGACTGCTGTGCAAGGCATGTTACAACTTCGGCAGTGCCTGATTATAGAGGACAGCACTTATGGTTCGGCCACATTCTAGAAAATGAATAATAATGCAACCCTCTACATGCTGGCAGACGCTGCCATTACATTTCAGAACAGACACAACTGTCCTTGATTTCCTTACTTGGCGGCAAAACGAAGTCATGCGATTCTATTCATGAGTGTTTTGTGTTTGGCCAACAAGAATGTAACTAGAATTCACCGTCTGGCGCAATACGCATAAAATAAACGTCTTCCCCGTGTCGAAAACTCTGAAGAAATCTTTCAGTGATGGTTCTTCTCTTATATTTGTGCTTCTTGGTCGGAAAGCGTGAGAGCCAACGGGAACCTACTTTCCCATAATACAAGCTCTGGATCATTTACCTGCTGAGCTAAGCCCCATTCCAGTGTTCATTGCGATTTCAACCACTTTGACACGAGTATCTTCTCCAAGCATCAGCTCCATCTAAGTTGTTTACTATGAAGATCATTCGAGGTCGAAGATTACAATGTTCATCGATCTCCTAACACTTCTGGCGCTCTTGCAAGCACCTCCATATACACATTCACGCCAAAAACGAAGTATTCCAGTAGAAGCTTAATAGATGTCAGCTTTTTGTAAGTACAGCTCATGATGACGTGGTGGAAGTTAATGTGGTCACCAAAGGTCAACATATAGAGTTAAGTCTGTACATTAAGATCATGTAGTGGTTTTCTTTACATTCTTCTAAATGAAATTGTACACATGGTTGCTGTCGACATTCAGTGTGACATTTATGCAGTACGACTTTTTTAAAAGTTACTCTCAAAAATAGTGTTACTAATTCTGTTACTTATTATAACGACGTGTGTTCGAATTAGGTCGATTCTATAATGGAACGCTGAATGCAGTAGAAGAGTTTTTGCTACTTATGTATTAAATTAACTGACGATAGACAAAATACAGGGGATGTAAAATGTATAATGGCAGTAACGACTATGTGTCTGCAGTGTAGCTTTATATGTAGGTGAAATGCAGGTTACAAACAGTATGTGTTGTTGTTGTTGTGGTCTTCAGTCCTGAGACTGGTTTGATGCATCTCTCAATGCCTCTCTATCCTGTACAAGCTTCTTCATATCCCAGTACCTACTGCAGCCAACATCCTTCTGAATCTGCTTAGTGTATTCATCTCTTGGTCTCCCTCTACGATTTTTACCCTCCACGCTGCCCTCCAATGCTAAGTTTGTCATCCCTTGATGTTTCAGAACATTTCCTACCAACCGGTCCCTTCTTCTTGTAAAGTTGTGCCACAAACTCCTCTTCTCCCCAATTCTATTCAATACCTCCTCATTAGTTATGTGATCTACCCATCTAACTTTCAGCATTCTTCTGTAGCACCACATTTCGAAAGCTTCTATTCTCTTCTTGTCCAAACTATTTATCATCCATATTTCGCTTCCATACATGGCTACACTCGATACAAACCTTTCAGAAACGGCTTCCTGACACTTAAATGTATACTCGATGTTAACAAATTTCTCTTCTTCAGAAACGCTTTCCTTGCCATTGCCAGTCTACATTTTACATCCTCTACTTCGACCATCAGCAGTTATTTTGCTCCCCAAATAGCAAAACTACTTTAAGTGTCTCATTTCCTAATCTAATTCCCTCAGCATCACCCGACCTAATTCGAATACATTCCATTATCCCCGTTTTGCTTTTGTTGAAGTTCATCATATATCCTCCCTTCAAGACACTGTCCATTCAGTTCAACTGCTCTTCCACGTCCTTTGCTGTCTCTGACAGAATAACAATGTCATCGGCGAACCTAAACGTTTTTATTTCCTCTCCGTGGACTTTAATACTTACTCCGAATTTTTCTTTTGTTTCCTTTACTGCTTGCTCAATATACAGATTGAATAACATCGGGGATAGGCTACAACCCTGTCCCACTCCCTTCCCAACCGCTGCTTTCCTTTCACGCCCCTCGACTCTTATAACTGAGATCTGATTTCTGTACAAATTGAAAATAGCTTTTCGCTCCCTGTATTTTACCCCTGCCACCTTTAGAATTTGAAAGAGAGTATTCCATTCAACATTGTCAAAAGCTTTCTCTAAATCTACACATGCCAGAAATGTAGGTTTGCCTTTCCTTAACCTAGCTTCAAAGATAAGTCGTAGGGTCAGTATTGCCTCACGTGTTCCAACATTTCGACGGAATCCAAACTGATCTTCCTCGAGGTCGGCTTCTACCAGTTTTTCCATTCGTCTGTAAAGAATTCGCGTTAGTATTTTCCAGATGTGACTTATTCAACTGATAGTTCGGACCTGGATAAACTGACTAAACCAGAGGTTGTACAGAGTTTCAGGGAGAGCATAAGGGAACAATTGACAGGAATGGGGGAAAGAAATACAGTAGAAGATGAATGGCTATCTCTGAGGGATGAAGTAGTGAAGGCAGCAGACGATCAAGTAGGTAAAAGGCGAGGGCTAGTAGAAATCCTTGGGTAACAGAAGATATATTGAATTTATTTGATGAAAGGAGAAAAAATAAAAATGCAGTACATGAAGCAGGCAAAAAGGAATACAAACGTCTCTAAAATGAGATCGGCAGGAAGATCAAAATGGCTAAGCAGGCATGGCTAGAGGACAAATGTAAGGATGTAGAGGCTTATCTCACTAGGGGTAAGATAGATACTGCCTACAGGAAAATTAAAGAGACCTTTGGAGAAAAGAGAACCACTTGTATGAATATCCAGAGCTCAGATGGAAACCCAGTTCTAAGCAAAGAAGAGAAAGCAGAAAGGTGGAAGTAGTATATAGAGGGTCTACACAAGGGCGATGTATTTGAGGACAATATTCTGGAAATGGAAGAGGATGTAGATGATGATGAAATGGGATATATGATACTGCGTGAAGAGTTTGACAGAGCACTGAAAGATCTAAGTCAAAACAAGGCCCCAGGAGTAGACAACATTCCATTAGAACTACAGACAGCCTTGGAAGAGCCAGTCCTGACAAAACTCTACCATCTGGTGAGCAAGACGTTTGAGACAGGTGAAATACCTTCAGACTTTAAGAAGAATATAATAATTCCAGTCGCAAAGAAAGCAGGTGTGACAGATGTGAGAATTACCGAACAATCAGTTTAATAAGTCACGGCTGCAAAATACTAACGCGAATTCTTTACAGACGAAATGAAAAACTAGTAGAAGCCGACCTCGGGGAAAATCAGTTTGGATTCCGTAGAAATACTGGAACACGTGAGGCAATACTGACCTTACGACTTATCTTAGAAGAAAGATTAAGGAAAGGCAAACCTACGTTTCTAGCATTTGTAGACTTAGAGAAAGCTTTTGACAATGTTGACTGTAATACTCTCTTTCAAATTCTAAAGCTAGCAGGGGTCAAATACAGGGAGCGAAAGGCTATTTACAATTTGTACAGAAACCAGATGGCAGTTATAAGAGTCGAGGGACATGAAAGGGAAGCAGTGGTTGGGAAGGGAGTAAGACAGGGTTGTAGCCTCTTCCCGATGTTATTCAATCTGTATATTGAGCAAGCAGTAAAGGAAACAAAAGAAAAATTCGGAGTAGGTATTAAAATCCATGGAGAAGAAATAAAAACTTTGAGGTTCGCCGATGACATTGTAATTCTGTCAGAGACAGGAAAGGACCTGGAAGAGCAGTTGAACGGAATGGATGGTGTCTTGAAGGGAGGATATAAGATGAACATCAACAAAAGCAAAACGAGGATAATGGAATGTAGTCGAATTAAGTCGGGTGTTGTCGAGGATATTAGATTAGGAAATGAGACACTTAAAGTAGTAAAGGAGTTTTGCTATTTGGGGAGCAAAATAACTGATGATGGTCGAAGTAGAGATGATATAAAATGTAGACTGGCAATGGCAAGGAAAGCGTTTCTGAAGAAGAGAAATTTGTTAACATCGAGTATAGATTTAAGTGTCAGGAAGTCATTTCTGAAAGTATTTGTATGGAGTGTAGCCATGTATGGAAGTGAAACATGGACGGTAAATAGTTTGGACAAGAAGAGAATAGAAGCTTTCTAAATGTGGTGCTACAGAAGAATGCTGAAGATTAGATGGGTAGATCACATAACTAACGAGGAAGTATTGAATAGGATTGGGTAGAAGAGAAGTTTGTGGCACAACTTGACCAGAAGAAGGGATCGGTTGACAGGACATGTTCTGAGGCATCAAGGGATCACCAATTTAGTGTTGGAGGGCAGCGTGGAGGGTAAAAATCGTAGGGGGAGACCAAGAGATGAATACACTAAGCAGATTCAGAAGGATGTAGGTTGCAGTACGTACTGGGAGATGAAGAAGCTTGCTCAGGATAGAGTAGCATGGAGAGCTGCATCAAACCAGTCTCAGGACTGAAGACCACAACAACAACAACAGTTCGGTAATTTTCACATCTGTCAGCACCTGCTTTGTTTGGGATTGGAATTATTATATTCTTCTTGAAGTCTGAGAGTATTTCGCCTGTCTCATACATCTTGCTCATCAGATGGTAGAGTTTTGTCAGGACTGGCTCTCCCAAGGCCGTCTGTAGTTCCAGTGGAATGTTGTCTACTCCCGGGGCCTTGTTTCGACTCAGGTCTTTCAGTGCTGTGTCAAACTCTTCACGCAGTATCGTATCTCCCATTTCATCTTCATCTACATCCTCTTTTATTTCCATAATATTGTCCTCAAGTACATCGCCCTCGTATATCTTTATATAATATTTGGTTTCCCTGAAACTTCGAAAATTACTTCACACATTGTTCACTACCATTAATATATATACACTTGAAGATTATTCTGCAATACTTCAATTAATTAGATTATTGATTTTGTACTATTTTCTCCTACTTTCCAGATTATATTTTACGTCTGGCCATTGTCGTGTTGAGCACTTTGTTCGTACATTCAGGGATCGACCACATTCTGAATACTGAAACTCTCTTCTAATATTGTGTATTCTAATTAATAATGATTAGTTGCTGGTATATTTATATTCTGTATGGTCCAATACATTCAAATTTAAATTTTCTCATGGTTCACCTCGCTCAATTTCTCGTAAGATTACAAGAGATACAAATGGCCCACTTTGAATTGTGGAAGCTTTAATTTTTCCTCGTGTCTATGAATCCTGCTCTCAGCTTGTTTTTCCATCCTGTTTCTAAGGCAATTCTTTCTTCTCTTCCATTGTTTTCTCTTTACAAGGGGAAATACTAATAATTTTTCCACCAAATTCCTTGTTTTCTCTTGTTTCAAAAGTTCCTATAGAGTGAATCCATTTTCTTTATCGTTAAGGAATTTATTATACGCTCAAATTCAGTTATTTACTTTCCCCATGCTTAGTTGTTTTTGTGGCAGTAAGTCCAACATAATAGCCCAGTCTCTTGCATATATCTCTCAGCACATTACTTGACAGATGGTATGTGGCTATACGTATAACCCACTGTAGTGATGAACTTGTGAAATTATTTTGTGGCATCTGATACCGGTCGCCCCATGTTGGGCGCCAAAACTGTAGTGATCTTGAGAGAAACACAAACTGCACAAAATTAAAGGATTTCTGTATGAATATAAAAGATAGCTTATATGTTGAAAACATGAAAGAAATGTATTTATTTTAGTGCCGATTTGACTGGGCCTCGACACGACTCAGCTATTAAGGGGAAGGGGAAGGGAACGAATCGTCTCACCATTCTTGCCATCGTTCGTCGTGTACTGCTGTCGGCGGCAGGCGCTGCGTCGGTGCGGCGCGGCGCGTCGCGTCGCAGCTGTGCTGCGCGGGTCGGCTGCCCTCATCAGCAATCGCGGCTTTGCGGCGGGTCCCAAGTTCGACCTCCGCGTTGTCTGCTCGTCGTCGGTTGCGTGGCCGACGCTGCGCTATCACGGCATCGGAAGGCGGATGTTGGCGATGGGTGGAAGAGCGGCCGTGTCCTCTCGCTTCCACGGTGTCTCCACGATTCTCTTTCGCTTCTCCTCCATCTCTCAGCTCAACTCCTCTTCAAAACATTATTCCTTTCGGCGTTGTCATTGGAGGACGAAATTTTCAATGTATTCCAATGACAGATCGCCGTTTCATTGCCACGCCTCTCCGTACAGGGGGAAAATTTTGTATCTGACGTGGGCTGGCGAGTGCTTCATGAACTGGCATCTTTCCCACGATTTCACATTCTTAAGATGTTTTCCTGCATTCCGAGGCTGTTGGGAGAGCAGCTACACAAAACTTCTTTATAACTTCTTCTCTGAGTGAGCCCTGGACAGACTCATGTTTGCGCTCCGTCTCGAAATCTGCTGGCGTCTGTCATTTACAAGGAAAGTCCTCACTATCGAGAAATACACCTTCCTAAGTATTCTGGTCTCTTTCACACGCCTGCCTGCGCCAATTCCCCGAGCCTTTTGTATGCTCCTCCCTATACCAGTGGGGTGCTGTAATTGTCGGCAGTCCCTGCTTTCTAATCCAGGTACAATCACTGCCACCAGACCAGAAGAACGCAGATGATTTCGCGAGTACATTCTTGGCGTCCCGTCCTAATGGCTGCAGATGTCCATCGGTTGTCGCACGCTTCTCGTTGTCAGACAGGCCCTCCGCTCCGCGTCCCTCTTTGAGCGAGCGACGACGTCGGCCCTGCTTCCTGCTGCGTGCTTGTAGAAAGACTCGCCCCGGGGAGTCAGGCCCCTTCCTCCTCAACTTCCGCTCGCGGCAACTTGGCGAAAATGGCTGCGGTATTGCACTGTACTTGGTTGCTTGCCATACCAGCCTTTCACAACTCTGAGCAAAACTGAAATTCATTGTTGGATAATACTCTCTTTGGTTTACCTACATTCTGACAATAGACGAGAGCCATTCTATTGTATATGGCTGCTTCTGTTGCTTTCGTAAGTGGACACGGTCTGACAAATTTGGAGAAAATTTCCGCCACTACCAAAATACTCGAAGTATTACCAGTGGTTTTTGGTAACGGTCCAAAAATGTTAATGCCACTTTAACCAACATATTGTTGGGTTTGATAGCCTACATAGGACCTCTGTTTGTGGCATTTGTAACTTTTGCTTTTTGGCATATGTCATATAGTTTTATTCTTTGTGATACTCCCCTCACCATATCATTGAAAGTAATCCATTCTAACAATTTCTCTGCATACTTTTTGGCTCTGCAATGACCATAATCCGAATGAAAATATCCATCACTTCTTCTACAAACCGCTCTGGCCAACATATTCTCCGTACTTCTGGGTTGGCTGTCTTTTGTATATACAATACTCGCATACATATTTTGTATGAAGTTTTGATATTAGTGTCATCTGCATTGTCATATTAGACCTTCACAGATTTCAGTAACTGATCGGCTTTTTGATAGTGCCTCACATTTCTGCAAACATCATGTATTATGTCTTTACCTTCTACATCTTTGAATCAGCAAATCCTGAATGTACCATCATTCTTTTCCACTTCATTTGGTACTTCTGCATTTTCGGGTGCATAATTTTCTGCATCTTCTTTTGTAGCTGACCTCTATTTCATATTGTTGCGGTACAGTGCCCATCTCTTTAGCCTGTTATGCAACAGTCAGTAATCTTCCAAGAATGTCAATGCTTGATACTCTGGATGTATAATTATTTTATGCCCCAAAAGTAATTTAAAAATTTTCTGAACCCCCAAATAATGGCTAATACTTCCGTCTCTGACACAGTATTATTTCTCTAAAACTGGTTAGGGTGCAGCTGACAAAAGCAATTGGTTCATGTGTAGAACATGTCTACCTCCTCTTCAATCCCCACATTCCTTGTCCATAATCTGAGCTGTCCATTGCTATATGAAATGATTCATGTAATTTTGGGTGACATAACTGAATATTCTTCATCAAACTCTCTTTCATATTACTAAAGGCTGACTTGCATTCCTTTGTCCAAATGAAGGCACTGTTCTTTTCCAGCAGACAGTTAAAATGATGGTAGTTAAATGCCTGGTCAGTTACGAAGGCGTGATAGAAAGAACACAAGCCTAGAAAAGCTTTTAACTGTTTGCTTGACCTGTCTCTAGCACAATCCCATATTACTTTCACTTTTTCTGCATCCTTGTCAATCCTGTTAGTAGTTGTGATGTGCCTCAGAAACACTATTCGCTTTTTGATGAAATTGCATTTTTTCGCTTTTAATGTCATTCCTCCATTTATCAATGCTTCAAACCCTTTTTCCATTAGTGTCAAATATTGTTGTCAGGTCTTAGTGTTAATCATTGGGTCATTGACTATAAGTATCTGTGAATACAATTAATTACCCAGTATACTGTCCAAAGTCCTGCTGAACATGGAAACTGACATGTTCAACTCAAAGGGAACAACTTCTTATTGGTAAAAATTACCCATGAACAGGAAACCTGTATGTTTTCGCGATTCCTCGTCTAATGTTACCTGAAAATAACCAGCAGTTAAACCAAAACTAGTCATGTATTGAATCTCGTGAAATGTTTGGAGAAGTTTGTCCATATCTTTGAGACTATCTGTCTCTCCTTTTACAATCTTATATAATGTTCATGAATCAGTAACTACACGCACACTACCAACCTTCTTACCTACCAGAACCAGTGGTTAATTATATGGATGATTGCTACACTCTATTACTTTCCACTCAAACATTGAATCTATCTCCTTCTGAACTTCTACTTCTTTGGATATCTGCTATATTAGAAAATACTTTTTCATTCCCCATCAACAAACCAAATAACTCCTCCTTCTGATCTAATGTTATTCCCTCTGTTAATTCTAGGATTATCATAAGACTTTGCTCTTTATTTGTATCCTAACTCGTGGCTTGTACATGATAATTTTCCAGGCTCGATCTTAATCTGTCATTCGTTGTCAATTGGTTGATTTCCAATTGTGTTAATTGACATTCCTCTAAGGCACTTATCTCTTTGAAAGGAATTTGCAAAGATTTCCTTTCTATGTGATAGGTAATCAATTCCTGTCCAGAAACGATCAACACTTTCTGCTTAATTAACCAATTTTTGCCCAGTATTATCTCTATACTAAGGTCATGTATCACCAAGGCATGTGACAATGGTTGTCCTTGTAGTTTAAAACCGGCCAGTATCTTAGAATTTACAGGTTTGCTCATTTTTTCAATGATTCCTATTATTTTCACTACTCCACACCTGGTTGTTCTTTGATTACTTCATAGAGCGCATTGGATGCAACAATGCAACACAAACGTTTGCCCTAGTATCCAGAAGGATATATAATTCATGATTACAGAATTCAATTGGTATTATTGCGCGTGTACTAGTGTTTACTTGATTATTCCCTTTACTTTCCCACAACAAATCCTTTCGACAGTTAGGTCCTGACAAGAAATCTGTCCTATTTTCACACATGTCTGTTTATCTGGACGTTTTTCCTCCTTCTCTCATCTACATCTATAACTACTTGTGCTCTCTGTCACGTATCTCCTTCATCTTCCTTATCTTCGTCGCTTTCAGCAGTTAGCAATACTTCTTGACCCTGTGGAGATTGGGTAACATTGCCTTTGGTTTGTCTATCTAACCCTATCTTTGTCCTATTGGCTTCACACAATTCAGTAGTGCATACAGTATCAATTACTTCTGCAGGCAAAATAACTTGGTCATTACTACTACTTTCGGTTTCATCGATCTCTAGATGGAGCTCGTTCATACTTTATTTTGCTCTACATGATGCTATAAATTCCGCGACTAATCTTCAAATCCCTTGATCACATTCACCTTCCTCTATCAAGTTATTGTTAGAATCATACATATAACCTCGTTCCTCATTCCGAGTAGATGTTACTGGTCACTGGACATTATTAACTTCAGCAGCAATACTACCAGATTCTCGAGCGTTTACATCATCAGTTCGAAACCCTCGCAATCGTCGTAAGCATTAGGCACTCTCACACCGAACTTTTACTATTTAAGCCTCATATCATCTGGCATGGCACTCTACGATGCGTACGCTGCCAAGGCTCGACTACAACTGCATCTGGATTCCAGTTCTTTTCCTCCCTTGCGCCACTCGCGTCAAGGTCATCCAAAAGACCGGCGGTCGAAAACCAATAGTGGATCCCCTCCTCTATGATTTCAATTTGTTTAACTGAATTACCTGTTCTAACACCCTTAGAATGTTACAGTCAGTACATTTATAAATTACATTCATTTCCATATCTTATTTTCCATAAAATTATTAATGTTTTCACAAACTGCTCTCACCTTCCTACGAACATTTATTACAGAAATAACGCTCTTACAATTTGACATTGGTACAAGGTTTCCTTAACAGTAACCTTTAGTATAAGCTCGAGAATTTTACCTTAGGCAGTCTTCATTCAGTACCGTTCAAATAAATAAATTTTTTTAGATATTTCAATTTGATTTAACTGTGTCATCAAAATACAGTGACAGAAGAGAACCTTCAAAAATGTAATTACATTTTCCTGGAGGCATATCGATTCTCAACTTTGTCCCTTATCTGAAACCAGGTCTCTTGCTTACTAGGTAGGTGTGCTATCTATTACACCATCCTGAGTGACATTGTAGCTAACACAGCTGACAATGTAAGAAGAGGAAAAATCAAGATGGTATGAGGCGTGAATTGAAGTTGTGTTTGGGGGGGGGGGGGTGGGGGGCATTCTGTCCAGTTACGTTAGCCACAGTGACAGGGTGGTGTAGTGGACAGCACACCTCCCTAGTAAGCAGGTGACCCAAGTTCACTCCTGGCCTTGGCACAAATTTAAATTTATTACTTCAGCGTCTGTCCTTACCTTCAGAAAAGTTTTCACTCAGAAGAATAATGGGGATTACACGGACAGAGGGGATAAGTGTTCAAAAGACGTTCTGAGTCGAGTCAGCGCGAAAAGGAATGTATGACCAACTTGAGAAAAAGCTGCGATAGGTTGAGAAGAGACAACGTCAGTCAAGCTAACTTAGAAATGGAGGGGGATAAATATTGTAGATAGAGACGAAGGCCTCTAGTGGATGTAGACTGTAATAATTACACAGAAATTAATAGAACTGCTGGACAAGACAAACTGTCATGAATAGCAGCATCGAACTAGTTTTCGGAATGAAGAGCACAAAAAAGAACAGTAATAAGGGATGTACACAAAAGTGTGGGCAGTACAATTATACTTCCGCTAAAAGTACATTGAAAGTTGAGCTTCAATCATGCTTGAGTGCAAAATTTCGCACGCCACCTTTATCCTTTCACACAGAAACATAGACAAGTTCCTTGTCTTCCAGGCTCATTTGAAATAGTGAAATTTATGTATGTACTTTGTACACTCCTGGAAATTGAAATAAGAACACCGTGAATTCATTGTCCCAGGAAGGGGAAACTTTATTGACACATTCCTGGGGTCAGATACATCACATGATCACACTGACAGAACCACAGGCACATAGACACAGGCAACAGAGCATGCACAATGTCGGCACTAGTACAGTGTATATCCACCTTTCGCAGCAATGCAGGCTGATATTCTCCCATGGAGACGATCGTAGAGATGCTGGATGTAGTCCTGTGGAACGGCTTGCCATGCCATTTCCACCTGGCGCCTCAGTTGGACCAGCGTTCGTGCTGGACGTGCAGACCGCGTGAGACGACGCTTCATCCAGTCCCAAACATGCTCAATGGGGGACAGATCCGGAGATCTTGCTGGCCAGGGTAGTTGACTTACACCTTCTAGAGCACGTTGGGTGGCACGGGATACATGCGGACGTGCATTGTCCTGTTGGAACAGCAAGTTCCCTTGCCGGTCTAGGAATGGTAACACGATGGGTTCGATGACGGTTTGGATGTACCGTGCACTATTCAGTGTCCCCTCGACGATCACCAGTGGTGTACGGCCAGTGTAGGAGATCGCTCCCCACACCATGATGCCGGGTGTTGGCCCTGTGTGCCTCGGTCGTATGCAGTCCTGATTGTGGCGCTCACCTGCACGGCGCCAAACACGCATACGACCATCATTGGCACCAAGGCAGAAGCGACTCTCATCGCTGAAGACGACACGTCTCCATTCGTCCCTCCATTCACGCCTGTCGCGACACCACTGGAGGCGGGCTGCACGATGTTGGGACGTGAGCGGAAGACGGCCTAACGGTGTGCGGGACCGTAGCCCAGCTTCATGGAGACGGTTGCGAATGGTCCTCGCCGATACCCCAGGAGCAACAGTGTCCCTAATTTGCTGGGAAGTGGCGGTGCGGTCCCCTATGGCACTGCGTAGGATCCTACGGTCTTGGCGTGCATCCGTGCGTCGCTGCGGTCCGGTCCCAGGTCGACGGGCACGTGCACCTTCCGCCGACCACTGGCGACAACATCGATGTACTGTGGAGACCTCACGCCCCACGTGTTGACCAATTCGGCGGTACGTCCACCCGGCCTCCCGCATGCCCACTATACGCCCTCGCTCAAAGTCCGTCAACTGCACATACGGTTCACGTCCACGCTGTCGCGGCATGCTACCAGTGTTAAAGACTGCGATGGAGCTCCGTATGCCACGGCAAACTGGGTGACACTGACGGCGGCGGTGCACAAATGCTGCGCAGCTAGCACCATTCGACGGCCAACACCGCGGTTCCTGGTGTGTCTGCTGTGCCGTGCGTGTGATCATTGCTTGTACAGCCCTCTCGCAGTGTCCGGAGCAAGTATGGTGGGTCTGACACACCGGTGTCAATGTTTTCTTTTTTCCATTTCCAGGAGTGTATGTGATATGTTGCTTCGACAGTTAACACAGTACGTCTAGGGTTTTCTGCATTAGGAGTAGAAACCCGGCCTCCCGCATGCCCACTATACGCCCTCGCTCAAAGTCCGTCAACTGCACATACGGTTCACGTCCACGCTGTCGCGGCATGCTACCAGTGTTAAAGATTGCGATGGAGCTCCGTATGCCACGGGAAACTGGCTGACACTGACGGCGGCGGTGCACAAATGCTGCGCAGCTAGCGCCACTCGACGGCCAACACCGCGGTTCCTGGTGTGTCCGCTGTGCCGTGCGTGTGATCATTGCTTGTACAGCCCTCTCGCAGTGTCCGGAGCAAGTATGGTGGGTCTGACACACCGGTGTCAATGTGTTCTTTTTTCCATTTCCAGGAGTGTATGTGATATGTTGCTTCGACAGTTAACACAGCACGTCTAGGGTCTTCTGCATTAGGAGTAGAAACAAATTAGACAACAGACACTATATGTGGTTCATTCAGACGTGTTTGGAACTCAGTGATGTATCGAGATTAAGCATAACTTTAGACACACGGCTTGCGCTTTGCATACGTTGTGTGAGGCATTGTGAACTAATCATAAGAGACATAATGTGACAAGTATAATGATGAATTGTTGCAACAGGCATACCATATGTGACAACTTCGCACAGTATCTAAACACGTTTGGACCAACTTTTATTTGTCTTATTTCTTAAATGAGCTGTTCTATGAGTAACTGTTATCCACTGTTTTCTACACATCCTAACTTATGATTTAAAACACTTATTCAAAAGCTTTTATAATTTAAACACGGTAGGTCAGATCGAAACTAGAACCCGTATCCGTAGTTATTGGAGGGTGTATGAGCGTCATGAACCAACGAACCAATGTACTTATTAAATTAAATTAATTTAGGAAATTCCTTATACATTAAGGCTAAGCCACTCCTGACGGGTCGTCATTGAGCAGCGTGAAGATTGTGAGATTATTAACATCTGTCAGCAGTAATTATGATCCGCTGAGTAGGCCCTCGCACTGTCTAAAGCAGAACTAGCAGCCTTTCTACATGAACAGAATTACACACAGAGCAGTCCCGTATCGAGGAATTTGTAGCACCTTTGATCGCCACTCAGTGTATTCGTTACTGCACGAATAGGACTAAACATTCAGATTCTTTTATTTAAGCGCTCAGTACTCATAAGCCATTATTGGGTCCAAGAATAATTTACCATGTAGATTTAGCCTCTGGAATGACAGAACGTCCAAGACAGGAAAAAGAAAGGAAAGAATATTTCTGCTCATCTCCCGAGTGCGTATTCTATCACTCTGATAACACGGCCTGACTAAAAAGCGAAACAACCAGAACACAAAGTCGGATACTAATATAACTTCATACATGTGCAACCACTGGAGGGTACGTAAATGATTAGAGTTGCAGTTCTCCGTGACAAGTAGAACGTTCATCCGTTTGCGTTAGTGCTGTGAGCGTTGTTATCAGACCTGGCGGTGTATAGAAGGGGTGTGAACAGCGTCAAATGTTGTCACTGTGCAGCAAGTGGCACTTACTTGCGTGAGGCAGTATTATCAGCACGTGACAGAGTTTGAATGGGGGCCTCATTGCGGGTCTCCATTGGCCTGCTGATCGACACGTGCAATATTCAGACGTTTGTGGCGTTGGGCTGTGTGTGGCGTTCGGCTGTTGGATGGGAACGTGAGGGCGAAGTGTAGGTCCAACACGTCTGACCGTACCAAGGGAGGAACGCCATGTTGTGCACCAGGCACCTCGCAACACTTTCACATCTGCGGCTGCGATCCGAGAACGAGTGAGGGAATCTCTGCAGGATTCTGTGTCGTCTCACAGTATTGATCATAAATTAGCAACAGCCGGACTACGGAACTACCATCCTGTGCATAGGTTGCGATTAACATCACAACAGAAATGACTGCATTTGGAGTGGTGCCAGTAGGAGAAATCTGTGAGGTCCCTCTATACCTTCTTCCTATTCTGCACTGGTCATTGGCTATTGCCACTTGCCAAATGTTTGCAAATACAACGGACGTCTCAGAAAGAAGAGTGCCATTGTTTCTTTGCGTTTGCATGTTTGGCAAATAATAATCTGGTCTACGCTCTTGACTCCTTTGTTGACCTAGCTAGCATGAAAATCAAATGTGACGACTAGAGGTAAATTAATGAATAAAATATGGCAAGACTCTGGCGTGTGCTTCACTGCTTGCATTTTGGGCGAGACGTCTCCCTGCCGTGATTAAATGTCGGTTAAAATTGGCTTCCACCAGTAATTTCAAGTGTGGGCATAAGCAGAGCAGAAGTAATTACAGCTAGCCTGTCTACGAATTACCTCCTTTCAATATAATGTAGGTAGATAATTCGATACTCCTCGGAACAGGACAAGGTATAAGCAAGTGACATTTTATTGAAATAACATTATTTTTCGTCTGATGCAATGTTTTCTGCGTAACCGAATTCTTAGTCCAGACACGAGCCTCTAAGAGCTTTGGGGTCCCTCAGACAACTGAGAATATCACGTAGCTTATACAGAGGAAGCTCTGGCATTGGCAGGCGCTTTTCAAACTTGCCAGCAGTCCACCATGCACTGCATTTAGCAGCCTGCTCTATGGAGGACGCCTCACTGATTAACGTTGGACATACGCCTCTCCCGGCGTTGTGCACCATTCCCGAAAGACAGTTTAGAGATTGGTCATGAGTGACGCCCGCGTCAGAGGTGCCGAACCCATTCGAGAGTTGACAGTCTGTCGACTGACAAGGAGAGGACGCCTACTCGTCATCGCCGAGTTCGTCCAAATTCGTGGCACATGTAGGGCGTGGTGAGACAAGGAAGTGCCCCAAGTGGAAACTCCAGATGGCTAATCATTTCGGAAATAAAAGGAATTTTGATACGGATCTATCACCATATCACCTTATCAATTGCTCCTGTAACAGTCCATTTAGGAAGCGGTATTTGGATCAGAGGCAAGAGATGGACTCGCAATGAAGATGTCTCAGGTTCGACTCTGCTGGGGGCAAATATTTTTGTGCTCCTTGGCAATAAGTACACTACTCACATCACAATTAACCGCAATATTATACAAGTTATTTTATTAATTTATATAAGCACAAAAAGAATAGGCATGGGATGAAATGCGGGACTGCAAATACACTCCTGGATGCCGGGTGTTGGCCCTGTGTGCCTCGGTCGTATGCAGTCCTGATTGTGGCGCTCACCTGCACGGCGCCAAACACGCATACGACCATCATTGGCACCAAGGCAGAAGCGACTCTCATCGCTGAAGACGACACGTCTCCATTCGTCCCTCCATTCACGCCTGTCGCGACACCACTGGAGGCGGGCTGCACGATGTTGGGGCGTGAGCGGAAGACGGCCTCACGGTGTGCGGGACCGTAGCCCAGCTTCATGGAGACGGTTGCGAATGGTCCTCGCCGATACCCCAGGAGCAACAGTGTCCCTAATTTGCTGGGAAGTGGCGGTGCGGTCCCCTACGGCACTGCGTAGGATCCTACGGTCTTGGCGTGCATCCGTGCGTCGCTGCGGTCCGGTCCCAGGTCGACGGGCACGTGCACCTTCCGCCGACCACTGGCGACAACATCGATGTACTGTGGAGACCTCACGCCCCACGTGTTGAGAAATTCGGCGGTACGTCCACCCGGCCTCCCGCATGCCCACTATACGCCCTCGCTCAAAGTCCGTCAACTGCACATACGGTTCACGTCCACGCTGTCGTGGCATGCTACCAGTGTTAAAGACTGCGATGGAGCTCCGTATGCCACGGCAAACTGGCTGACACTGACGGTGGCGGTGCACAAATGCTGCGCAGCTAGCGCCATTCGACGGCCAACACCGCGGTTCCTGGTGTGTCCGCTGTGCCGTGCGTGTGATCATTGCTTGTACAGCCCTCTCGCAGTGTCCGGAGCAAGTATGGTGGGTCTGACACACCGGTATCAATGTGTACTTTTTTCCATTTCCAGGAGTGTATTTAAAAAGGGATTGTCGTTAACGCGTACACGGGAGCGTCGTGTATGTGAATCAACGTGTGTAAACCCACACACAACATTCCAAACTGGTTCAGTGCACGCATCCAGGCCAGACAGGTTGCAACGTCATACTGACAAATGGGCTCATACCGCTGCAGGGGTCAACCACTGCCGGCCTGGAAACCCCTAGTGTTCTGTCAGGATGAAGACCGAGGACTCACATGGCGTCGTTAGACGCAGTAAAATATATTCAACATTATTCCACTTATTACTCAGAAGTCGTTGCCGAGTCTTCTGCGAGGGCTGGTGTCTACGCAATCCGACGAGGAATCCACTGAGTTCAACAACGGAAGCTGCTGAGGACGCTGCATCGGCTTGCAGTGGAAGTCGATGACACCCTGGTGCGGCAGTTTGCAGCCGCTGGCGACGTAGGAGTGCCCCGTCGATAGCCCTGCTTGCAGACGGCGGTGACCACGACGTGCGTGTTTCATTCACACGCTGTTTCGCAGAGCACTCAATCCATCCCGGATCACTGTCTGTGCTGCCCCCTCATGTGGACTACTGTGTTATATACCGTGAAGTCGTGCTGCATGCTGAACTTTGCCCGCCAGTAGGATAGGATACGAGGGCAGTTCAATAAGTAATGCAACACATTTTTTTTCTGAAACAGGGGTTGTTTTATTCAGCATTGAAATACACCAGGTTATTCCCCAATCTTTTAGCTACACAACACTATTTTTCAACGTAATCTCCATTCAATGCTACGGCCGTACGCCACCTTGAAATGAGGGCCTGTATGCCTGCACGGTACCATTCCACTGGTCGATGTCGGAGCCAACGTCGTACTGCATCAATAACTTCTTCATCATCCGCGTAGTGCCTACCACGGATTGCGTCCTTCATTGGGCCAAACATATGGAAATCCGACGGTGCGAGATCGGGGCTGTAGGGTGCATGAGGAAGAACAGTCCACTGAAGTTTTGTGAGCTCCTCTCGGGTGCGAAGACTTGTGTGAGGTCTTGCGTTGTCATGAAGAAGGAGAAGTTCGTTCAGATCTTTGTGCCTACGAACACGCTGAAGTCGTTTCTTCAATTTCGGAAGAGTAGCACAATACACTTCAGAGTTGATCGTTTGACCATGGGGAAGGACATCGAACAGAATAACCCCTTCAGCGTCCCAGAAGACTGTAACCATGACTTTACCGGCTGACGTTATGGCTTTAAACTTTTTCTTGGTAGGGGAGTGGGTGTGGCGCCACTCCATTGATTGCCGTTTTGTTTCAGGTTCGAAGTGATGAACCCATGTTTCATCGCCTGTAACAATCTTTGACAAGAAATTGTCACCCTCAGCCACATGACGAGCAAGCAATTCCGCACAGATGGTTCTCCTTTGCTCTTTATGGTGTTTGGTTAGACAACGAGGGACCCAGCGGGAACAAACCTTTGAATATCCCAACTGGTGAACAATTGTGACAGCACTACCAACAGAGATGTCAAGTTGAGCACTGAGTTGTTTGATGGCGATCCGTCGATCATCTCGAACGAGTGTGTTCGCACGCTCCGCCATTGCAGGAGTCACAGCTGTGCACGGCCGGCCCGCACACGGGAGATCAGACAGTCTTGCTTGACCTTGCGGCCATGATGACACACGCTTTGCCCAACGACTCACCGTGCTTTTGTCCACTGCCAGATCACCGTAGACATTCTGCAAGCGCCTATGAATATCTGAGATGCCCTGGTTTTCCGCCAAAAGAAACTCGATCACTGACCGTTGTTTGCAACACACATCCGTTACAGACGCCATTTTAACAGCTCCGTACAGCGCTGCCACCTGTCGGAAGTTAATGAAACTATACGAGACGAAGCGGGAATGTTTGAAAATATTCCACAAGAAATTTCCGGTTTTTTCAACCAAAATTGGCCGAGAAAAAAAATGTGTTGCATTACTTATTGAACTGCCCTCGTATTAGACTCGACCACCGCTGGAGTTTTAGGGCATCGTCTGCAGCGGATCGGAGCCATGTTGGTAGACCCCTGGCGTGCCCATCAGTGCTAGCTGCTCTGCTTTCAGTACTGAACGCTGGACTTCATTATCTGCGGCTATAAATCACTGAACTCTTCACGCAGTAAGTGTTACACCAACACTAGAACAATCTCACACTCTAGATATTACCGTACAGTAACCAGAGAATCGAGAGCAAACGAACGCTATCGATCCTACTGATCGAGTGCTCAGAGCGAGTGGGGGTAGATTATTTATGTCGTCAAGGAAAGGCTCTGCTGTACGACATCCTTCGTCCAGACGGAATCGGTGTTGCTCTTCTCGAATTAGCAGTGGTCTTCGCTTCTACTAAATTTGCCCTACGAATTTCTTACACCATTTTTACTTCTTAGTCAAACCCCTGCTAGGCAGTGTTATGTTCTACCTCGTGTCTCTCAAAAAACGTTAAGCGAGTAATGAAAGCAGTTCGGCCTGTCCTCTTCTAACCATTTTCTGATGAGATGGAGTACAGTCATACACAAGAGTGTCGAGGGTGTTGTGTTCCTGACAGCAACGGTATGGAAATGTTTACGTTTCCCGGTTATCAGCTGTTAATACTTCTGGATGACTGAGTAACGCCGGCTGCTGCAATTGAGAACATTTTACTCACCCATATCCATATTAATGTGTACTGTAACACGTTGAAGTTGTTTATAAATTTGGCTCGATTTTGTAATCACTAAGATAACATCGCATACCTCTTCCACATGCGAAGTATCATTTCGATGCCTCCTCTCTTTCTGGACGCTTCACTTTCTTTATCAGGCAATGTAAATGCTGTACAATTATCATAGTGCAGTGCAAACAAAGCAACTTTCCTTTTAATCGTAATTAAATCCCTTTTCATTATTTATAACATAAATTCACAAAAAGTAGTAGCTACAATTCGAACTACGAAATCCTTATCTAATTACATGGCAAAGTATAAATATCAAGTCAATGAAGAGCTATTTGTGTGTGAGGATGGTGACGGAGGGCTACCCCTCTGGTAGCTTCCGCTGCACGGTGAGCTAGGTAATCTCGAGAGAGAAAGCGGCACTCTTCGGTGAACGCTTGGTGAGTAAGGATCGTAGCTCTTAAGGGGAGTTTCAGGTGATAGAAAGCAGGTTGAGTTAGGGCTTCGTTATGTTTAACTGTTGAAATACTTAAGAACTTCAGCTTAACTGAAGCGTGTGAAGCGACTTATTTTTCCGAATGTGCCATAATGCTCTAAATAGGCGATTTTTTGGTGTTTGAGTTAAAAGTGTGGAAGTTACTTTGTTCATTTTTAACAACGATGGAGTAGAATTTCTAACGCTAAATCTGATTAGGAAAAGCTGGTTAGGATCACTTCAACCGTACGTGAGTGTAATACTGTGTCGAAGCGAGTATGATTTTTTATATTTTTTAATCTTATATTTTGTGGAAGTTGCTTTTGTCTTTGTGTGTCGATTTTGTGCCACGTGTTTGGTAGTCAATGACCCTTCTGTTCCACCGCGGCACCGCAAGAGGTTTTATTTTAACAGTTTGCTTGTTTAACGAGCTATAATTTCTGCAAGAATATATGTTCTTTCGTGCGCTTTCTACAAAGCAGCACAACAGTTTGATTCAGAATGGACCACGTGCTCTCGTTCGGCTTTTTCCAAGCAGCAGACGCAGTTAGTATTTTGAATAATTATCGCACAGCCTCGTGCAATGGTTAAACGTCTGTCCAGAATAGTGCATGATTAGAATCGTAATGCGAAACGCACTGAGATATTTTTATGGTATGAATGCAAAGACTTGATAGCATTATTGTCTCCCACCCCCGTTTTCTGTGTTTCTTCTTGCTGCAGTTAAATTGTGCTCTGTTACATTCTCACGTATTTCTTACTTAAATATTTCTAGTCAGGCACCAGTTATGTGTAGTTAGTATGTTCAACTAAATAGATACAGTAAATAATCCACGTGAAAGAAAAATTCTGTGGTGTTGATGTTTCCCACTTACTCCGATTTCCAATCCTGAATTAATCAAGTTGCTTCATGCACAACATGGAATGGCGTTTATCTGTCTACTTAAAGGAATTTGCATACTTGTAATTAAATTATTAAAGTAATTAAACTAATAATTTTCCAGCTCCGTTTTTTTTCTAAATGGTTAGGAAGGGCTTGGGCTGGAGGCGACCCAGAATTTATGGATTTCTATCATTATTTGTGTGAGACACGCAGCTAGAAATGCGAGATAACATATATGGCTTGATGATAAACGTCGTAAAGATAGTAATACGTTACAACTGGCACGCTTTCTAATGCTCGATTTCGTCTAGTAATAAAAAAAACATCAAAATATCCACAAAGAGCAGTTAGCCTTTATTTTCAAAATCATACCTTTCCGAGGGGACTTGCTTAATAAGATTTCTCTGGCATCCAAAACTCAAACGACTAAAAGTAAAATGAGAAGAGCATGAGATTTATTAATCCTACAGTGGACCGAAATATTATTTAGTTTTAAAAGGATTTCATGTTAAATGATGCTCAGATATTCCAAAGATTCAAATATAATCTCCCCAGCTACATTTCTTCTAGCGAAACTCCTAATTATTTCGATTATCCCTTTAGTGATACCTAGAAAGATTGTGCTCATGTAGGTATTACAAACAAGTTGAAAATACGCTGAATACTGATAATTTACTGTTCCCGAAATAACTGTTACAGTCGCTGTTAAGCTATAGTTTTGTGACTGATGTAACTAGCAGTAATGTATAGCTTTCCACTTGCATGCGTGTGAACATACATCGAGAACTCACGCGGATGACTCTAACTTTGTTCACAGTATTACATTCACTCAGTCCTTGCGCCCTATTCTTTCCGATATATACATACAGACTGAAGTGACGAATGAAAATTCGAACTAAGTCCGGGATTGCAACCTGGATGTCCTGCTCACTAGGGAGATGCGCCAACCACTACGCCACCCTGACACAGTGGCTTTGGTCCAATGCACTGACTACTCGGGCACGCCTCCCTCCTCAGTCCATCACAGCTCAGCCCATCTGGTGTTCCTCCTCAACTCGAACATCACTGCAGAGGCTCTCTAAATGAATTGGAATATCACCTCAGCATCGACCGAAATGGGGAATCCCGAATCCTGTGTGAAACCCAGGCATAGGTGATCTAATGAAATGAATTGCATAAGTCCAGATACCTCTTCAACATCTATGACGTATATGTATGCAGACAAATTTTTATTCATCACTGCAGTCTGTATACACACATCTTAGATGTCTGAGACTTCATAAGGTCTCTGGAACTGTATAATTTCACCTAATATTTATCTTCATAGACATCTGTATTGACCAGCAATACTATTGGTGGCCTATGCGTTAGACGCCACATCCAAACAACTGCACGCATGTTCGTTCTCGCAGGCAGACACCACCCTAGTTTCCAAATTGCCCAGTTATAACTCATATAATAACTTTTGTGCACTATTATTTGGTTTAAGGCCGTGCACCTCTGAAATGTTCAGGAATGGAATTAAAATTCAAGGTGAAAGGATACCAATTACTCGATCTGCTGATGACATTGCTATCCTGAGTTCATATTGTAGCAATTGTGTTTCATTATTCATCCAATTTCATTCCTATTCACTTTCGGCAGCTACTGCTACATCATCAGCGAACCATCTAGTGTTGATTTCCACGTAGAGATAGTGATTTACTTCTATCATTGACCCTTCAGTGTCCAAATTAAACTTGTGGGGTGACATGAGCAAGCCTCCGTTAACCTTCGCTGATCCTCCCTTGTGTCATTCTGTCAGTGTTACACATAAAGAGAGTGTATTTGCTTCTAGCCACCAGTTGATGCCACACGTATGGGAAATATGGCTTTTAATGGTTTATGGGTGACTGAGTAGAGGCACTATATCTTGAGATAAATATGTGAAGTAATCACTTCTGAAAACTGAACAGGTGTCATTTTCTCGTTCTCCTTGGATGGTCAAACATGTAGAGGGTGAAAGTCATAGGAATGAGCTGTGATCCGTGGGATGTATTTTGTCACAGCGAACTTGGAAAATCCTGTCATATAGTGGTGTTAAGTAGTTTTTGATTGAGACTGATATTCAAAAAATACAGGTAGCGTTCTTGTAACATTAGGACTTCTTAAGAGATTGATAAAATAAACAGTATATCAATACAGCTTCCATCTGACCTGGAATCACTTGGTAGAGTGGAGCTACTGCTATAAGCAGTCAAAAAAGTTTTTGGTTGTTGGATACAAAGCGCTGGTCACATTTAGTTGCATGATTCACCTACTAACCAGTAACTATCTTTTCCTACTCAGATTTAATTCTGTTTGAATTTCGTTGAATAACTGAGGCATCTAATACCGTATCGTTTCCAAAGAAACAACGAGTGATGAATTCACAACAGATACATTCAAAATTTTCATCCTTCTTCATCTACATCTACATCTACATTTATACTCCGCAAGCCACCCAACGGTGTGTGGCGGAGGGCACTTTACGTGCCACTGTCATTATCTCCCTTTCCTGTTCCAGTCGCGTATGGTTCGCGGGAAGAACGACTGTCTGAAAGCCTCCGTGCGCGCTCTAATCTCTCTAATTTTACATTCGTGATCTCCTCGGGAGGTATAAGTAGGGGGAAGCAATATATTAGATACCTCATCCAGAAACGCACCCTCTCGAAACCTGTAGAGCAAGCTACACCGCGATGCAGAGCGCCTCTCTTGCAGGGTCTGCCACTTGAGTTTGTTAAACATCTCCGTAACGCTATCACGGTTACCAAATAACCCTGTGACGAAACGCGCCGCTCTTCTTTGGATCTTCTCTATCTCCTCCGTCAACCCGATCTGGTACGGATCCCACACTGATGAGCAATACTCAAGTATAGGTCGAACGAGTGTTTTGTAAGCCACCTCCTTTGTTGATGGACTACATTTTCTAAGGACTCTCCCAATGAATCTCAACCTGGTACCCGCCTTACCAACAATTAATTTTATATGATCATTCCACTTCAAATCGTTCCGCACGCATACTCCCAGATATTTTACAGAAGTAACTGCTACCAGTGTTTGTTCCGCTATCATATAATCATACAATAAAGGATCCTTCTTTCTATGTATTCGCAATACATTACATTTGTCTATGTTAAGGGTCAGTTGCCACTCCCTGCACCAAGTGCCTATCCGCTGCAGATCTTCCTGCATTTCGCTACAATTTTCTAATGCTGCAACTTCTCTGTATACTACAGCATCATCCGCGAAAAGCCGCATGGAACTTCCGACACTATCTACTAGATCATTTATATATATTGTGAAAAGCAATGGTCCCATAACACTCCCCTGTGGCACGCCAGAGGTTACTTTAACGTCTGTAGATGTCTCTCCATTGAGAACAACATGCTGTGTTCTGTTTGCTAAAAACTCTTCAATCCAGCCACACAGCTGGTCTGATATTCCGTAGGCTCTTACTTTGCTTATCAGGCGACAGTGCGGAACTGTATCGAACGCCTTCCGGAAGTCAAGGAAAATGGCATCTACCTGGGAGCCTGTATCTAATATTTTCTGGGTCTCATGAACAAATAAAGCGAGTTGGGTTTCACACGATCGCTGTTTCCGGAATCCATGTTGATTCCTACATAGTAGATTCTGAGTTTCCAAAAACGACATGATACTCGAGCAAAAGACATGTTCTAAAATTCTACAACAGATCGACGTCAGAGAGATAGGTCTATAGTTTTGCGCATCTGCTCGACGACCCTTCTTGAAGACTGGGACTACCTGTGCTCTTTTCCAATCATTTGGAACCTTCTGTTCCTCTAGAGACTTGCGGTACACGGCTGTTAGAAGGGGGGCAAGTTCTTTCGCGTACTCTGATATATCCAATCATCATTTTATCGGAAAGAATGTTTGTTATTAGTTCATAACTTATGATTCGCAAAGTAGTTATTTTTCATGACCTTCCAAACTCGTGATGCTTCATGATAAAAACTGATGCATCATATTCATAATGAGATATCACGTCTTCTTTTAAAAGTGATAAAATTATATGACAGTTTTATGTTAAATCTTTTACAGCATCTAATAACTGCAGAAACCTCGTAATTCTGCCAAGAGTGAGTTCCCTCTATATTTACTACACTATAGGCAAGGGTAAACCCTTTATGAGGCGTAAGAACCAGTATTACGCACAGCAAATGAATTTGATAACTCTGATTTGCATATAGACTGCTTTCCAAATCTCTTCCAGTTAAGTGGCTATGCATTCCATCTAGGTGCCACACTCAACGCTCTATCCATCTTTATGTATACGAAAACTTGAAAGTCGTAGCATACAGACGAACCTATATGCTTGCCATGCCGCGAAACCTGAGACATCGATGAGAAGTGTACTATTGGCTCCAGAGAGGCAAGAAGAAAACTGAATTAACTCTGGCACTATACACTAACATCGCGTTTCAGATTTGACTCGCATTATATCTAGAAATTGTAGCAAGTGATGAGAGATTCGAGGGTATCTCCTAGCATTCGATGACGTGTGGCGCGAAATACAAATCTTTAACCACTTGGCTGTCGAATTTAACTGGAGACAGTAACATAGCTTCTCCTCAGTCATCCAAACGTACCCGGTGTGTAAGCAGTGTCTCACAATAGCTGCAAAAGATGTTTCATGCTAATGAGTCAAGTCAGTACATTTTCTACATGATTTCTTTTTTCAGTCTGTAGAAGGGTATACTGCTGCACAGTGACTTTACATTTGTTTACCTTTGATGTATGGACACATACATACACTCTAATTAACTTAGGCGTTCAGGAAAGGCGATCAGATGCGAAGATATGGCCCAGTTGTATCAACTCAAAAATGCTGGTGAATACTGTCCAATAACATAGTCTATATTCTGTCACCGAAATAAATTTCCCGTTAGCTTGTAGCGGTGCCAGATTTCCTTTTATATTAATTCTTCCGCAAAGTATCGCAGTAAACCGACCGTTCTGTTTGACACAACGTGGCTTCATGACAGAACAGTTGTTACCAAATTAACTGGGTATCGATACCTAACGTTAGGGGTATGAAACCCTACCCACTGAGTGCGACTAAGGCTGCTATGTTACTTCTTTGTTCTACACACAAACATAAATTATTCCTCTCTAGAACTGCACACAAAATAGAATAAACTCTTTACAGATTGAGCGTTAGGATGAGAACACTTCATAAGACAAGATAAAGCACCAGGGTTGTTCAGTAAGTAATATAACACTTTTTTTATGGAGCAATTTGGGTTGAAAAGTGCAGAGCTTGTAGTGTGACATCGTGGATTATTTCCGCTTCAGTCTCTATAGTTTCATGGTGGTGGCGCAGTATGTAGCCTTGAAAATGGTCTCTTTCTAAGCAGTAAGCTGTCAGTTTCTTTTGACGGAAAACAGGAGTACCGCAGATTTTCATAGGTGCTTGCAGAACGTTTACGGAGACCTGGGAGTGAACAAAAGCACGGTGAGTCGTTGGGCGAGGCGTCCGTCATCTTCGCAACAAGGCCGTGCAAACTCGGCCGGCCACCCACAGCTGTGACTTCTGAAATTCTGGAACGTGCGGATACTGTCATTCGAGGTGATCGATGGATCACAATCAAACACCTCGCAGCTGAACGGGACGTCTCTGTTGAAAGTGCTGATCCACAACTCTACCAGTCGTGGTACGCAAAGATGTGTGCCCGCTTGGTTCCTAGCTGCCTGATAGCAGACCATAAAGACCAACGAAGGACCGTCCGTGCTGAATTTCTTGCTCTGAATGGTTACGTTCAATGTTCCGCTATCCAACAGATTTATCTTCGCGGTGCCTAAGCGAAACGTACGTTGGCGGCAGTACAGTCGTTCTGCTGTCAGCTTCAAATGCCGGTTATCTAATTTTTCTCAACAGCGTTTTGCGAAAAGAACGTCATCTTCCCTCTAGGAATTCGTATTTGAGTACACAAAGCATCTGCGGAATACTCTCGTGCTGATCGAATCTACGGGTAACAATTCTGGCAGGCGTCCTCCACATTACTTCCAGAGATGTTCACATTCCGCTTTTAAACTGCCAATGCTTGCTTCACTCATAGCTAAAAAAGCTAACTACTGAGGGGGTGAAATAGCGAATGAAAGTGTTCCAGCATTTTTGGAAAATCAACCCCGAAGGGGAGTGAGATAGGAGATGAAAAGTTGTACGAAAATATTTCATTATGAAATCCTTTTTAAATCTACATTTATGAAAATTTGTATCTGGTTTCACGGTTAGAAATAAAAAAAATTACTTGTTTCAGCGTTTTTGAAAAAATTTCGCTACATCAAATCATTTTTGAAGGTAAATGTATGAAAACTGTTATCTGAACTCTAAAGAAATGTGGGTTAGGGGATGAAAAGTTCTATGGAAATATAACCACAAAAACCCAAAAGGCGAGATTAGCAAAGATCACAGACTTCAACTACCACAATCGCTGTTTGGTCAGAAGTACATTCGAAAATAAGACAACGTTTCTATAGCTTTAATTGGCGTGAAATAATTAGAAAATATATCAGTTTGTGAATAACATAAAAATTTGGTTAAAGAAGTACAAAAAAGATCTGTGAAGACCATAATATCCAAGCGAGCGAAGGAGCAAGTACCAAGCTAGTTTGAACTATTGAGCTTGGTTTGTCCGTAAACCCTGTCGTCTTCTATTGCAAATTCCCGTTGCTGCCTCTTGGCAGCTGTGCTCTTCACGTCACCAACACTGCGACATCACATCCTGTAACACCGACGATGTGCCCTACGGACCCGCATCTGGGCCGCCACAGCGGTTCTGCCTCCATCAGTGCTTTCAGCAACGGCCCACGTCGCAATACACTCTGTCCAGACTCACTAATGTAACCACCTGATAAAAGCGTGAATACCCACTTTTTTCGGTGCGGACCGCTGCGAGGCATGAGGCTGTCAAAGGTACCGACACGAATGTGCAGCCATGCACACTCCAGTGCCTTGGGGAGGTGCCTTAGGTTTCTCAGTTGAGGATCCATGGCACGTTACAGCCCGATCGTGGAGGTCCCACAGATTCTCAATTGGGTGTAAGTTCTGTGAGTCTGGTAGCCAGCGGAGTACGGTAAACGCGTCGGGGTGCTCTTCGAACCACGCACGTACACTGCGAGCTGTGTGATTGCATTGTTCTGCTGGTATATGCAACAGACCTGAGGAGAAAGAAACTGCTTGTATGGGTGGACATGGTCCCCAAGGTTAGGTGATCCACTGTGCCTTCGAAAATGACGATCACCCAGGGAGTGCCACCAAAACATTCCCCAGACCACAACGCTCCCTCCTGTCGCTGGGACCCTTCCGGCGATTGTTGCGGTGTGTTTGCTTTCCGATTTTTCCCGCCAACGGCCATCACTCCGATGGAGCACAAAACGTGGTTCACCTGCGAAGACCACGTGTCGCCACACAGTGGGCGCCCAGTTGCGGTAATGTCCAGAAAATTCCAGCCCTGATCGCCGAAGATTTCGGGCAGATTTCAGACTACCTAACAGATCAAAACGAAAATTTCTGTTCCGACACTGACAATGTTGAGTGTTTATGGAAAAAGTTCAAGGCAGTCGTAAAATGCGTTTTAGACAGGTACGTGCCGAGTAAAACTGTGAGGGACGGGAAAAACCCATCGTGGTACAACAACAAAGTTAGGAAACTACTGCGAAAGCAAAGAGAGCTTCACTCAAAGTTTAAACGCAGCCAAAACCTCTCAGACAAACAGAAGCTAAACGATGTCAAAGTTAGCGTAAGGAAGGCTATGCTTGAAGCGTTCAGTGAATTCGAAAGTAAAATTCTATGTACCGACTTGACAGAAAATCCTAGGAAGTTCTGGTCTTATGTTAAATCAGTAAGTGGCTCGAAACAGCATATCCAGACACTCCGGGATGATGAAGGCATTGAAACAGAGGATGACATGCGTAAAGCTGAAATACTAAACACCTTTTCCAAAGCTGTTTCACAGAGGAAGACCGCACTGCAGTTCCTTCTCTAAATCCTCGCACAAACGAAAAAATGGCTGACATCGAAATAAGTGTCCAAGGAATAGAAAAGCAACTGGAATCATTCAACAGAAGAAAGTCCACTGGACCTGATGGGATACCAATTCGATTCTACACAGAGTACGCGCAAAACTATAGACCTATATCTCTGACGTCGATCTGTTGTAGAATTTTAGAACATGTTTTTAGCTTGAGTATCATGTCGTTTTTGGAAACCCAGAATCTACTATGTAGGAATCAACATGGATTCCGGAGACAGCCATCGTGTGAGACCCAACTCCCTTTATTTGTTCATGAGACCCAGAAAATATTAGATACAGGCTCCCAGGTAGATGCTATTTTTCTTGACTTCCGGAAGGCGTTCGATACAGTTCCGCACTGTCGCCTGATAAACAAAGTAAGAGCCTACGTACGGAATATCAGACCAGCTGTGTGGCTAGACTGAAGAGTTTTTAGCAAACAGAACACAGCATGTTGTTATCAATGGAGAGACGTCTACAGACGTTAAAGTAACCTCTGGCGTGCCACAGGGGAGTGTTATGGGACCATTGCTTTTCACAATATATATAAATGACCTAGTAGATAGTGTCGGAAGTTACATGCGGCTTTTCGCAGATGATGCTGTAGAATACAGAGAAGTTGCAGCATTAGAAAATTGTAGCGAAATGCAGGAAGATCTGCAGCGGATAGGCACTTGGTGCAGGGAGTGGCAACTGACACTTAACATAGACAAATGTAATGTATTGCGAATACGTAGAAAGAAGGATCCTGTATTGTATGATTATATGATAGCGGAAGAAACACTGGTAGCAGTTACTTCTGCAAAATATCTGGGAGTATGCGTGCGGAACGATTTGAAGTGGAATGATCATATAAAATTAATTGTTGGTAAGGCGGGTACCAGGTTGAGATTCATTGGGAGAGTCCTTAGAAAATGTAGTCCATCAACAAAGGAGGTGGCTTACAAAACACTCGTTCGACATATACTTGAGTATTGCTCATCAGTGTGGGATCCGTACCAGATCGGCTTGACGGAGGAGATAGAGAAGATCCAAAGAAGAGCGGCGCGTTTCGTCACAGGGTTATTTGGTAACCGTGATAGCGTTACTCAGATCTTTAACAAACTCAAGTGGCAGACTCTGCAAGAGAGGCGCTCTGCATCGCGGTGTAGCTTGCTCGCCAGGTTTCGAGAGGGTGCGTTTCTGGATGAGGTATGTAATATATTGCTTCCCCCTACTTATACCTCCCGAGGAGATCACGAATGTAAAATTAGAGAGATTAGAGCGCGCACGGAGGCTTTCAAACAGTCGTTCTTCCCGCGAACCATACGCGACTGGAACAGGAAAGGGAGGTAATGACAGTGGCACGTAAAGTGCTCTCCGCCACACACCGTTGGGTGGCTTGCGGAGTATAAATGTAGATGTAGAGCAGCAGTCAGCGTGGGTGTACGAACCAGGTGCCTGCTGAGAAGGCGCGTGCAGAGCAATGGTTGCTGAACGTTGGGGGAAGACACGCAGTTGGTTGCCCCTTCGTTCATCTGGGTGGTCAGTTGCTCAACAGTTGAAGGTCTATTCGTCCGTACACATTTCGGCAGCCGTCGTTCATTGTCAACTATGGCCCGTGGTACACCACAGTTGCTTCGGCGCTGGTTTTCGATAGCGCTATTGCACCACGCTACGTATACTTTAACCACGGCGGCACACGAATAGTTTATAAAGGTAGCTGTTTCGGAAATGCTTCCGCCCTTGGACTGAAAGCCAATGGTCGTGCTCGTTCGGACGTCAGATAAATCGTACTTTTCCCACATTACGACATCGACTGTGCTGTTTTCCGCGTCCATCCGTCACGCTTTATATACCCTCCACTGCTAGTGTTGTCGCCTAGCGTCTCTGAGTGGTTGACGCCGAACATCAGTGATGGTTCAAATGGCTCTGAGCACTATGGGACTTAACATCTACGGTCATCAGTCCCCTAGAACTTAGAACTACTTAAACCTAAGGACATCACACAACACCCAGTCATCACGAGGCAGAGAAAATCCCTGACCCCGCCGGGAATCGAACCCGGGAACCCGGGCGAGGGAAGCAACATCAGTGATGGTCACATTAATGTGATTGGACTGTATATACTCTGATGAGGCAAAACATTATGACCACCTACTTAATAATTCTTCGTTCGCCTTTGGAAGGGTCAGCGTATCAGGGATCCGGCAGTTTGTTGGTAGATTTGCAGAAATATGTGGCATTAGATGTCTATGCACAGTCATGTAATTCGCGTAAATAACTAGCCCCTAATTTGCGTACCCGGTGATGGCGCCCGATAGTGACTCAAATTCGTTACGCAGCACGAAGGATCTATCCGGACGGGACGCTAATCGGTACATGTGATGTACATCTACAGACAAATAAATCGTTGCAATTGTAGCAGCGTGGAGGGTAAAAATTATAGGGGGAGACCAAGAGATGAATACACTAAGCAGATTCAGAAGGATGTAGGTTGCAGTAGGTACTGGGAGATGAAGAAGCTTGCACAGGATAGAGTAGCATGGAGAGCTGCATCAAACCAATCTCAGGACTGAAGACCACAACAACAACAACAACAGGATTTATAGCAGACGAATCTGGTCGCCGAGACATCAAAGTGAGATCACTATAATTCTCCTCAAATCACTACATACGGTTCAGTCTCCGTGGCACGGAAAGTTACACTGTTGGAAGGTGACATCGCTGTCAGTAAAGGCACCAAACATGAAGTGATGCGGGTGGTTCACAGTTGTCAGTGTGTCTTCAATTACAACCCAGGTCCAATGCAAGCGCAGAAGAATGTCTCCCACAGCACAGTGCTGCTCCCACCATCCTGTGTTCGTAGCGCGCTGCACGTTTCGAGCCGACGTTCACCCCGATGACTGCGACCTTGTGTACCAAAAATGTGATTCACCCAAAGAGCTGGCAGGTTTCCAATGATCCGCGGTAGAATCCCGATGGTCTCGTGTCCACTGCAATCGTAACTGACAATGTCGTTGGGTCAACATGTGAATACATACGGGCGGTCCGGTGCGGAGCTCCATGTTTAACAAAGTACGATGAAACGTGTGTCCCGAAAACACGTGTGCGGGCACCGGCAGTGGGCTCTTCCTTCAGAAATGCCACAGATCACCATCCATTCTACTTTACAGAGCCAGCAGACACGCCTCCTAACCCTACGATGTGCGAAGATTCGTGGACGTCCAACCATTTGGCGCATAGTGCTGGTTTCACTGTTCTTGTACTTCTTTCCGTAGATGCTCACGACAGTAGCAATCGACTAGTTTCGCCGTTATCGAGATAGTCATTCACACATCATGCGTAATAATAATCTGCTCGTTGTCAAAATCGCTTATCTCAGTGGTTTTCTCCATTTGAAGCCCGTATCTGCGCTAGGGTGACCCTCGTCCGTGTCTGCTCCGACTACATACTTTCGTTACTGCGTCCCGTGTCTGCAACGTCACCAGGCGGCATCCAACGTGGCGGTGGGCAGTGGTCATAGCGTTTTAACTCACGAGTGCATGTAACCATCTTGCTTCTTCATTCCACTTCGTCCTTAGTTAAATTTTTTTTCCAGTTCCCTTGGTGCAGGATTACTTTGATGTACATTTTATCAATTTATCTCATCACAAATTTTCTGCAACACCACATTTAATATTCTACTGACGGTTTCTTTTCTGTTTTCTCCTTCGTCCTCGTTTCACTCCCTACCGACCCGTGAATTGGTCATGCACACACAAGTCTTACTTGATTTAAGTAAGTTAAACATACACTGAATGTATAGTTAGCCGATCGAAAAAAATATATCATGCAAGTTCAAAAACACCTTACTTGTGTGAGCAAAAGATAGCCCCGCAACTTCTATGTCTACTTATGTATTTGGCAGTTACGCTGTATTCAAGAACCCGTCAGGTGAGAACCAAAATTAACGGAAATGTGCATTACGGTAATTAGAAACTCGGAGGCTCTCTAAAGTTCTACACGTCGTGTATAAACAATGGCCTGCTGAGAAACCTGACAAGTAATTTGTCGCCGTCCCGTCCTCCATCTATCACGTGGTGGACAGGGGCGAGTACATTCTACGTCAGCGTACCTCATCTAATAAAATATGTGGAGGTGAAACGCCTCTCGGAAAACGAGGGCAGGTCGCGAGCTCGAAAGAAACACACATTTACCTGTTTTGCTACACGTTGTACCAGTTGTGATACTTTTATTGGAGATTATTAATAACTGATGGGATTGCTGCAATGATCAAGAAATTGCATACTTATTTAGGAGGTTCACGCAAAGCCCGTGATATGGGCACTAAACTGGTAACTTCGAAACAGCTAGCGATGATTTTTTTTCCAGTAACAGTCTCTCTCTGAATTTCTGATGATACAAATGATAAAATACAGGGACAGAAAGGTGATACGCAACTCGTGCAGAACCCAGAAATATAAGGGAAATGGGGCTACTGGCACAGGCTGCATTTCTAAGAAGTCGGTCAATGAAGTCAACTTGCCACATTTCACGCCCACTCGTCCGGAAACGCTCTGACACTACAATCCAAGATGGCGAAATTATTCCAATTGTCCTTTGTATAATATGGTCAAAAAATTCTAAAACGATGGGACATTAAGAAACGGTGACGTTGAACAAAACAAATTGTCCTACGTTTGAAATGAGGGGAAATTCAAACTAGCTCAGTTATTTTAAGTAAAAAATGCTGGGAAATTAAAAAATCCAAGATGGCTGATTTATGCCACTTCTGGTAAGTATAAAATTGCAGAAAATTAAAAATAAAAAACAGTGGGTAATTCAAGTACACTTACCTTAAGTATAAAGTTGCGAAAGCCCATCGTCCGAAGTTTAAAACTGCGTCATTTAACATCCCAGTTGTCTGCTATACTCATACTTAATCTTTAAAGAGTTTCTCTCACCCCAGAGCCCCACACTGCTGCTTTGTGTTTAGTATGACAGGACAGAAACAACTGTGTCAGCATTTTATTTATTTAAACAATTACCACCACCTTTCCGATGAGGTGATAGAGTTTATTTATTTTAACTTAAGGATAACAGTTGTGACACAGCTGATCTGGATGTTGAAATAATTCATCAGCTTCATTTGAAAATTTTGTACTGGACTGACCAGTAGTTTTTGCATCTGCTCTACTTCAATAGAACACTTACCTTCACTACCATGCCGACCTGGACACGCTTCTCATTCGACCCAAATTCTCAAGTGATACTCTACAATGATATTGTGACCCTGTTCATTTTCCGCATTGCTTGTTGCCTAACATGTCCGAAAGTACACAACGTATATACCTGTATACCTAGGCCTCGATGGACATACGGCTGTTTCAGTGCGAATGAATGACATCATTTCTCCCATTGTGTGTATACAGTTAGGCTACGAGCAGTGGGGAAAACGAATGGGTTCACAGCATCAGTGGTGGCAGCACTGGCGAATTTGGGTCACATGTGGGGCGTGTCCTGATGGGGAAAGGCAGTTGAGACAACTCTTCTAGAGAAGCAGACGAGTCAAGTTCGAGCGGTGGACCTGCACTAATTTTCAAGAGCATCTGTGAAATTACTTCAATGCCCAAAAAAGCCAAGTCATACTGATTTCCCTTAACTTATTAATGTGAAGCTGCATAAGTCGATCACTGGTATTTGTTCTTTCGGTCATGTCTGAAAGAACAGATATCACACACATAACTGTTTATTTATCTGTTTAACCGTTCTTGAGGCAGGTCCACCTAAATGCCGGCTCATGTGCAGCTCAGGCTCTGTGGTCTGGACTGTGAGCAGAGCTAGAAGCCACCACCAGGCCCTACAATGTGCAAAAGTCAGTTCGATATCACATTCTGAAATCTTGATCACAAATGAGCATCAGCCTCACGTGCCACTGTCACAGTCTACATCTACCAACTGGTCCCATCTACAGCTTGTTGTACAAATAGCTTTCACACTATGATAACATCAGGTAGCGGGTTAAGACCTGTGCAAAAGTATCAAGTACTGTGCCACGTTCCTATACTGTTTATAATTCATCCCACTAGCAGGGGCTTTGCTGCTACTGGGTTCTGTACAGCATGTCACACATTGTGATATACAGACAGCTCTTTATTCAGTGTCAGAACAACACTTACACAGTCCACTGCTGGTAGTGATCCATTAAGGCGAAAACTTTACGATCACACTCCAACTCGATGGTGTCATACGCCTCAGCTGCCACACCACAGCCAGCTCATGCCTATCACACGCACTCACTCTAAGTTTTGATCTGAAGCACCACTTCACATTCCAACACATACGCATTTCTAGGGCTGCACGATGTTATACGTAACCATGGTCCAATCTGACAACTGGACCGCAGGCTACTGTGCTGGAGGGTTGCAGTGTTCCAGTTAAGTATGTGTCAGGTTTGTGAGACCTGTTTTTGGCGCCTCCCTCGTGTGGGATATTTCCCACACCAGGAGTGTCATGTTATGTTATTTACAGTGACAACAGTCAGTCATAAGAAGTCACTATCTCCATACATATGAAATCTACCTACTTCCAACTATGCTGTTACGGGCAACGTTCGTTTATGTACAGATCTACATACAATCGTTCCAAAACTACTGGAGGCATACAGAAATACTGAATCAAGTTTATGGCAATATACATACACAGTTGACATTATAGAAGGAAATTTGTAGTTGTAACTCTGGGAGTTGAGAGTAATACCCACAAAGGCAGCGATTTTTCTGTTGAACTCTCTCCATTTTGGGACAAAATCAGTCGATTTTGGGACGAAATCACAGAATTTTGTGTAGAAATCGGTTCATATAAAACATACTTTTATGTGTTCGACACAGATTTTTCAAAGTAGTTTATCCACCATAACTTATTTTCTCTATACATAACTGCACTATCATAAATGGAGTGGCATGCTGCTACCATATTGGATAACAAAAGTCTGCAGGAGTAATATGACTGTTTGTATTAGACTGTAACCACAGTGTACTACGTTAATATAGAGTGTATATGCAGCGAATTTTACTACAAACTTGTGAAATTTTATTATTTAGTCTTGATAGTTACAGTGGTGTTCAATACCTCTACACAGAGACCTCTCAAAATAGGTTATTGTCAAAATGTGTAGGCATAGTAATGAAACGAAAGGCCAAGGAGATAGATTTCCTAGTATGGCTTGTGTCGACCTCTTCTCTGAAGCGTGATTTCAGACTACCTGTTAAGCAAAGACTTGGTCCTGTAGCTATCAGTGCGTCTGGTACCGTTATGGTGCTGTTAGAAACCCGTAGTATCGGACCTAACAGATTTTGAAAGAGGCCAAACAGGAGACAACCATTGCAAATCTAGTAGAGGCGTGTAGCAATACTTCTTACGGCAGCTTACGTGGTTCATAGAAAAACTCCATCCATTAAATGTAATATAGGAAGAATAAATAAATTTTGCTACATATATAGGACAGCATAATGAAACGTTCCGCCTGATATGTCCTATGAAGATGGTGTTTAGGCTCAATATTTATTTAGAGGAAAGTGTTGTAGAAAACACTCGGACATGAACTGCTGTACGTTTGTGTGCGAAGAGAGGAGAAGGATTTAAGCAAGAGTATAAATGCGTGTATGTGGGTTATACATAAATCTGATAGTGTTACTCACATACATAAAAATTCCATACCAGTAGAATTTACAGTGGTCACACGTGCGTATGTCAGTGCTCCAGTTATTTTGATTGCAATATATGATGAATTTAGAGCATATAAAAAAAGTTATTTGAAAAATTTTGCCGAGTAATGATTGGGGTTGATGTAGAAACAGAATATTGAGGTCATTTTAATAACAGTATTTTCTTCTTCACAGTTAACTTAGTACAAAGATGTATATTACCACTGGATAAAAAATTATATCAAAATGTGTACGGCGTCTTCTGTCGCACACACCCAATTTAATCAATGCAACAAAGTTGCTTATGTATAAACTGTAGGGATCCCAAGTTATTCGTCTACACAAATATTCCTTGCTACGGAAGAAAATATTGTAGTTAAACATTTTGTTTAGCAACATTATTCGTTGATATTTATTTTATTAGAAAAAATGCTCCTACTGTAGCTAACACAGGATTCCTTCTCATAGGATACGAGGAAAGGAAAGGTGCACATTTAACACAAACGGCAATGTCTCTCCATCGGGAGAACAGCACTCCCTCTCACCTCTGCGCGGAGGCGAGTGTTGTCAGCTGCCCTCACAATCTTGCAATTCAGATGACAAACGACTTCGAATATTTGGAGGAAATTAATAGTAGTTACATTCTTTGTTGTGATTAACACATATTTTTTCTGACACATGGTACCTACAAAATCTTCACCATTCTCAAGAACCAGATACGATCACTCGGAAACCACAGAGCATGTGCCAGCCATGGACCGTGCCTTTCGTACCACCCTTGCAGGCTGCCGACACGATGGAAACACGTGTATCGCTCTCCGTTACCGGTATAAAGGATTGCAGGTTCCCCGAATTTGTCTGAACGCCGCTTAATAGCTACAGTAGAAGTATTTTTCCGTAATAAATTCAGTGTCAATGAACTGTTTTGTCATACCAAGTGTTTAACTGCTTTATTTCCATTCGCAGCAAGAAATGTTTATATAGACGGATAACATGGGAATCCACAGTTTATAGTACAGATATCTGTTACATTTCTTAAATCGGCTGTGTGTGACAGAAGGTGCCACATCTGTTTTCATATAATTTTTATACATTGTTAATACACAATTTTGTCCTTTGTTAACTGCGAAAACATATCAGTGTTTAAATAACATCAATCTTCAGTTTCTTAATCAACCAGTCATTGCTCAGCAATATTTTTCAAATATCTTTTTCATGTGCTTAAAATTCAGCATGTATTCCCTTCCAACTAATTGGAGCAGTAATACATGCCTTCTGTAGTCCACTTCTGTACAGGGTTATTACAAATGATTGAAGCGATTTCACAGCTCTACAATAGCTTTATTATTTGAGATATTTTCACAATGCTTTGCACACACATACAAAAACTCAAAAAGTTTTTTTAGGCATTCACAAATGTTCGATATGTGCCCCTTTAGTGATTCGGCAGACATCAAGCCGATAATCAAGTTCTTCCCACACTCGGCGCAGCATGTCCCCATCAATGAGTTCGAAAGCATCGTTGATGCGAGCTCGCAGTTCTGGCACATTTCTTGGTAGAGGAGGTTTAAACACTGAATCTTTCACATAATCCCACAGAAAGAAATCGCATGGGGTTAAGCCGGGAGAGCGTGGAGGCCATGACATGAATTGCTCATCATGGTCTCCACCACAACCGATCCATCGGTTTTCAAATCTCCTGTTTAAGAAATGCCGAACAACATGATGGAAGTGCGGTGGAGCACAATCCTGTTGAAAGATGAAGTCGGCGCTGTCGGTCTCCAGTTGTGGCATGAGCCAATTTTCCAGCATGTCCAGATACACGTGTCCTGTAACGTTTTCTTCGCAGAAGAAAAAAGGGGCCATAAACTTTAAACCGTGAGATTGCACAAAACACGTTAACTTTTGGTGAATTGCGAATTTGCTGCACGAATGCATGAGGATTCTCTACCGCCCAGATTCGCACATTGTGTCCGTTCACTTCACCATTAAGAAAAAATGTTGCTTCATCACTGAACGCACTGAACGCATCCTCTTCCATGAGCTGTTGCAACCGCGCCGAAAATTCAAAGCGTTTGACTTTGTCATTGGGTGTCAGGGCTTGTAGCAATTGTAAACGGTAAGGCTTCTGCTTTAGCCTTTTCCGTAAGATTTTCCAAGCCGTCGGCTGTGGTACGTTTAGCTCCCTGCTTGCTTTATTCGTCGACTTCCGCGGGCTACGCGTGAAACTTGCCCGCACGCGTTCAAGCGTTTCTTCGCTCACTGCAGGCCGACTCGTTGATTTCCCCTTACAGAGGCGTCCAGAAGCTTTAAACTGCGCATACCATCGCTGAATGGAGTTAGCAGTTGGTGGATCTTTGTTGAACTTCGTCCTGAAGTGTCGTTGCACTGTTATGACTGACTGATGTGAGTGCATTTCAAGCACGACATACGCTTTCTCGGCTCCTGTCGCCATTTTGTCTCACTGCTCTCTCGAGCGCTCTGGCAGCAGAAACCTGAAGTGCGGCTTCAGCCGAACAAAACTTCATGAGTTTTTCTACGTATGTGTAGTGTGTCGTGACCATATGTCAATGAATGGAGCTACAGTGAATTTATAAAATCGCTTCAGTCATTTGTAATAGCCCTGTATAATGCACATAAACGCATTTATGCGTTTGCCTAACTCCTTCTGCTAGTTTCGCGCACCAACTCCCTGCTACCACGAATGCTTGCTCCCTGCAGTTATTGTCCCACTGTTTTCACTGATACAGTTCTCTAGACACATATGAAGCTTACCCGCCATCCTCATGGTATAGGTCGGCCACAGTCGTCTATAAGGCTATCCTATGACTGTAGATATAGTTACTTATTCTTCTTACTCGTATATTACGTTTACCGGATGAAGTCCATATATGAACGATGTATGCTGTCGCAACACAAGGTGCAGTATCACTATACGCCTCGAGTAGATTTGTAATGTCTGTCTTCTGCAAGCCATCCTTCAGACTCTGTTAACTCCGATATTACGGCTTATTACAACACCATAACGGTACCAGATGCACTGATGGCTGCAACATCGAATCTTTGCCTAACATGTGATCTGATATTACGGTTCGGAGAAGAGGTCGCTGTGGTCAACTGCTGGATGGAACAGCGAGAAGCGGTACCAGAAAATTTATCTCTTAGACCTTGCGTTTCATAACCACGCATATACATATTGATAATTGCCTATTTTGACAGGTCTCTACTTAAAACTATTGAATACCACTGCAGTTTCGAAGAAAAACAATAAAAGTTCATAAATTTTGTTGTAAGATCCACTGTTTGTATACACCACACTGTAATAGTTCACAGTAACAACAGTCTAATACGTGCATTCCCTCCCAGTCACCTTCTTTCCCCAGTGTGACAACAGCTTGCTATTGTCTATAAGGCAGAGCAATTATGAATAGGTGAAAAGACTTACGAAGAATAGACTGCAGTGAATATCTGTATCAAACTCATAAAAGGATCTTTTTTGTGAACCGAATCTTACACAAAATGGCACATAGAATGGTATATCCATCCAAGCATCACACGAAGCTGTCCTTTTCTTCAGGATATGCTTATCAGATTCGGAAGATGTCTCCATTTTGCCATTTTGGTGAGTTCGCAAACAACGTGTGTCACCAAGTACCACATGACTGATAACACTAGTCGTACACCTTCTAATCATCCACTGCATACACGACTTCATCTTCACGTCCAAAGTGAGAGGCGAAGTTTGGATCTTAAGTGATTATCAAAGGGTCATGATATTTATACATGTGTGCCTGCCATGTAAGCTTCCCAAAAACACACATTGCCAGCTAATAGTGACCCCACTCCCCTCAGATAGATTTCAATCACGAAAACGTTTCTCAGTACAGGAGCAGACTTCGCAGTCCCCTTATACATCAAGAATGTGCACGCTGTATATATGTGTGATGTCTGTTCTGTTGGACATGTCCGACAGAACAGACACCGCTCTTTTTGATGCAGTGGCCGGAAACATCAATATTTCGAGGGAGGTACCGACTTCAGCTGCAACCAGGCATTGAAATAATTCAATGTCTGAAGTTGAAAGCCGGCCGGAGTGGCCGTGCGTTTCTAGGCGCTACAGTCTGGAACCGAGCGACCGCTAAGTTCGCAGGTTCGAATCCTGCCTCGGGCATGAATGTGTGTGATGTCCTTAGGTTAGTTAGGTTTAATTAGTTCTAAGTTCTAGGCTACTGATGACCTCAGAAGTTAAGTCGCATAGTGCTCAGAGCCATTTGAACCATTTTGAAGTTGAAAATTTTGCCACACCGGGATATGAAACCAGATTCCCTCCTATATACGTCTAGTCACCGTAATCCCTTGGGCTATCGTGCTTTTTGGCCGACCAAAATGCTCACCTTATCGCACGCTACAAAGTAGCGTCTCTGCCCATTTACCTCATTTGCTTACAACGTGTCCCGTATTCCTGCAAGAGGTTCAGAGCCTGCGGTGCATCCACACTGAGGGTCTCCCACAGGAGACACGTATTCCTAATGTCTCTCCTGTCGAACATGACCGCAAGCTTGACTCCTACGACATCCTCCTAGAACCCAGCCTGCAGGGCTGTCCATAAACCCGTAAGAGTACGAGGGGCTGAAAATCTCTTCCAAAGAGCACGTTGCAAGGCATCCCGGATATGCTCAATAATGTTCGCGTCTGGGGACTTTGGTGGCCATCGGAAGTGTTTAAACTCATAAGAGTGTTCCTGGAGCCCTTCTGTAGCAATTTTCGACATATGGCGTGTCGAATTGTCCTGCTGGTATTGTCCCAGTCCATTGGAATGCACAATGGACATGAATGGATGCAGGTGATCAGAGAGGATGCTTACGTACTTGTCACCTGTCAGAGTCGTATCTACACATAGCAGGGGTCCCATATCACTCCAACTGCACTCGCCCCACACCATTACAGAGCCTCCACAGCTTGAACAACCCCTGCTGACATGCAGGGTCCATGGATTCATTAGGTTGTCCCCATACCCGTACACGTCCATCCGCTCGATACAATTTGAAACGATACTCGTCCGAACAGGTAACATGTTTCCAGTCATCAACAGTGCAATGTCGTTGTTGACTGGATCAGGCGAGGCGTATAATAGATCTGTGTCATGCCGTCTTCAAGGGTACACGAGTGGGCCTCCGGCTCCGAACGCCCATATCGATGACGTTTCGCTCAATGGTTCGCACGCTGACATTTGTTGATGGCCCATCATTGAAGTCTGAGGAAGGGTTGCATTTCTGTCACGCTGAACGATTGGACCCGTTCTTTCAGGATGTTTTTCGGTCGCAGTGATATCGGAGATTTGTTTTCTTACCAGATTCCTGATATTCATGGTACGCTCGTGTAATAGTCGTACAAGAAATTCTCCACTACATCGCTACTTCGGAGATGGTGTGTCCCATCACCTGTGCGCCGACTATAACACCACGTTCCAACTAACTTAAATCTTGACTGCTATTGTAATAGCAGCAGAAATTGATCTAACATCTGCACCCGAGACTTGTTGTGTAAAGTATATGGATATTTGTGTTCTTCACGGGTATGCTGCCGGATCATCTTCATGTTTCAGCAATTCATCTGGCCACCACCTTCAGGTGCGATTGCTGAGACACAATCACGCCGGAACTGAACGAACATCTGAAACGGCGGCACATTTATACCCTGGGTCCAGACCACTGCGCTTGCGCAAGAAGCGGCAGAGCTGCCCCTGCGAAGCGAAGAATTGCAGAGCCGTTGGCGGTAGAAACTGGTGAAAGTGATAAATCGCAAATTAAGATGTAGCAGGTCGAAAACCAGACCGTTGGTCAGATTAAATAGGGTTCCATATCTTGTTTAAAGGAAAACCTTTATGTCTATTAATAATGTCACCAGATAATCGCACTTCGATGTATTCAGTTGCTTTTCTACCCTTTGCTGGAAATATTTCTTCAAAACTTTCTAGAATTCTCAGGGAATATAATATTAAACGTGTTCTTTTGCCATTGCCTAAAACTAGAGCCCTGTTTGGATCTGTTAAAGTTTGATTTAGGATTGAGGAAGCCTGGAGTTTGAAAAATTCTATGTCATTGTGGAAAGGTCTATATTAGACAGACTATTCGCACTCTTCATGACCGATGGGTAGAACATCAGCGTCACATACGTTTGTTCCAGCCTGAAAAATCTGCCGTCGGCGAACATTGTCTCAATGAAGGGTATAACACGTCGTTTAAAGAGACGCAATTCATTGCTCCGGCTTCTCGTTACTGGGATTGTGTCCTCATATTCATGACCAATCCAATCACACCATAACTCACAAAGAAGCAAGCTTTAGATATTTACAACACAGACTGAAGATAACGCCCATGAACAAACATGATTACACGCAAGAGCTCAACATAGTAAAACAAATTGCTCAGGAGAATGGATACGATGCAAAGAGAGTAGAAAAAATAAACCACAAAATACAACAACAAGCAACACATAACCGTGAAACACACACACACACACACACACACACACACAATACACAACAAATCAGCAGACACTAAGCAACAAATGACACATAATCTACATCCACATCCATACTGCGCAAGCCACCTGACGGTTTGTGGCGGAGGGTACCCTGAGTACCTCTATCGGTTCTCCCTTCTATTTCAGTCTCGTATTGTTCGTGGAAAGAAGGATTGTCGGTAAGCTTCTGTGTGGGCTCTAATCTCTCTGATTTTATGCTCACGGTCTCTTCGCGAGATATACGTAGGAGGGAGCAATATACTGCTTGACTCTTCGGTGAAGGTATGTTCTCGAAACTTTAGCAAAACCCCGTACCGAGCTACTGAGCGTCTCTCCTGCAGAGTCTTCCACTGGAGTTTATCTATCATCTCCGTAACGCTTTCGCGATTACTAAATGATCCTGTAACGAAGCGCGCTGCTCTCCGTTGGATGTTCTCTATCTCTTCTATCAATCCTATCTGGTACGGATCCCACACTGCTGAGCAGTATTCAAGCAGTGGGCGAACAAGCGTCCTGTAACCTACTTCCTTTGTTTTCGGATTGCATTTCCTTAGGATTCTTCCAATGAATCTCAGTCTGGCATCTGCTTTACCGACGATCAACTTTATATGATCATTCCATTTCAAATCACTCCTAATGCGTACTCCCAGATAATTTATGGAATTAACTGCTTCCAGTTGCTGACCTGCTATTTTGTAGCTAAATGATAAGGCATCTATCTTTCTATGTATTCGCAGCACATTACACTTGTCTACATTGAGACTGAATTGCCAATCCCTGCACCATGCGTCAATTCGCTGCAGATCCTCCTGCATTTCAGTACAATTTTCCATTGTTACAACCTCTCGATACACCATAGCATCATCTGCAAAAAGCCTCAGTGAACTTCCGATGTCATCCACAAGGTCATTTATGTGTATTGTGAATAGCAACGGTCCTATGACACTCTCCTGCGGCACACCTGAAATCAATCTTACTTCGGATGACTTCTCTCCATTGAGAATGACATGCTGCGTTCTGTTATCTAGGAACTCTTCAATGCAATCACACAATTGGTCTGATACTCCATATGCTCTTACTTTTTTCATTAAACGACTGTGGGCAACTGTCTATATTTCTGCACATCTACCGATTTCCCTTCTTGAAAACGGGTATGACCTGTGCCCTTTTCCAATCCTTTGGAACGCTACGCTTTTCTAGAGACCTACGGTACACCGCTGCAAGAAGGGGGGCAAGTTCCTTCGCGTACTCTGTGTAAAATCGAACTGGTATCCCATCAGATCCAGCGGCCTTTCCTCTTTTGAGCGATTTTAATTGTATTTCTATCCCTCTGTCGTCTATTTCTATATCTATCATTTTGTCATCTGTACGACAATCTAGAGAAGGAACTACAGTGCAGTCTTCCTCTGTGAAACAGCTTTGGAAAAAGACATTTAGTATTTCTGCCTTTAGTCTGTCATCCTCTGTTTCAGTACCATTTTGGTCACAGAGTGTCTGGACATTTTGTTTTGTTCCACCTACCGCTTTGACGTAAGACCAAAATGTCTAAGTATTTTCTGCCAAGTCAGTACATGGAACTTTACTTTCGAATTCATTGAACGCCTCTCGCATAGCCCTCCTTACACTACATTTCGCTTCGCGTAGTTTATGTTTGTCTGCAAGGCTTTTGCCATGTTTATGTTTGCTGTGAAGTTCCCTTTGCTTCCGCAGCAGTTTTCTAACTCGGTTGTTGTACCACGGTGGCTCTTTTCCATCCCTTACGATCTTGCTTGGCACCTACTCATCTAACGCATATTGTACGATGGTTTTCAACTTTGTCCACTGATCCTCAACACTATCGGTTTTTGAGATAAAACTTTTGTGTTGAGCCGTCAGGTACTCTGTAATCTGACTAATGACTTACAACAACACAGTCACGGACAGGGCGGGTAATATACTCAACATAGCATACACAACCAGCAACACAATACAAAGCAGACTTGGAAGAAATACCACCAACACTGACAAATACAGCATGTTCAGTATATAACAACTTACTTGCAACTGCTGTCACTCTGTATGTGGAGGTCAAACATGCAGGAATTTCAAAATCACCACCCAACATACATTAAAACTGTTTTACATATCCTTAAAACTGGTAGCAGCTTATACCAAACGTTAACCATAGAAGAAAACTATCACAGCCGAAATTCAATAGTACTAAATGAATACACACAACTACGCAATAAAACCCTCTTTGTCACAATTGAAGAACTGTACAAATAACATCCATACCAAAACTACTCGTGAGATAGAAAAACGCACCCATTCTCTCCCTCTGCTCTCTATGCCCCAGTGCTGAACGCACACACACACACACACACACACACACACACACACCCGCGCGCGCGCGCTAAAACCGAACATCACAAACGCCAAATACACTTCAAACTTACGCGCCTCACCCAGACAAATACTCCATGAAACAAATGAATACTACACAGCTACAACAACACGAAATGGCTGCGAAAACTCTGCCCATGTTTGAAAATTCGTGGAAAGTGCGTTGTCAAACGATCATAAGTCACAGAAATTAGCGAAATCACCAAGCCAAAACATAAAAGAAAACACTATGAAACGCTCTGCTAAACCCGCAGCAAAGGACAGGTAGCTGGAATTGTGGAAAGGGGCCAAAATGAGCGGCTATCAGTTACACTCGAACACATGTAACTTTATTTATTTGACCAAACATTACAGTACATATTGTTGAACTTAGTTACTGGCTGAATACGCCAGACTGTCTTATGCCCTAAGAGGACAACAGTTTAAAACTAGGCCAAAAGCCATTATCTCAAAATTCAGACGCCAAAAAGAATATTTAGAAGGTAGAACGCATCACGTTAAGTAAGTTATATGATTTGGCTGAAGGCCCAAAAATCTAACACTTGAAAAGCAACAACCTTAATTTAAAGACTGCTGAAGGCCGATAATTTAAGACTCAAGGTAAAATTAAATAAAAAACACAAGGCAGAAGGCCTTATCTTCAATTAGACTGAAGGCCCCAAACAGTGATGCTCGAAAGACAAAGATCCTTAGTTTAAAAACGGCTGAAGGCCCCATGACTTAAAAGTCAAGGTAAAATAAATTTAGACAACAAAGCGTTATCTTAAATTAGGCTGAAGGCCCCAAACAGTCTAACACTTGACAAGCAAAGAACTTTAATTATAAAATGGCTGAAAGCCCATGACTTAAAACACACCTAAAATAATTTTTATTAGGCAGAATGCCAAGGCTTTATCTTTAGACAATATATTAATCAGGCTGAAGGCCCAAACCGTGTAACACCTGACAAGCAAGGAACTTTTAATTTTAAAACAGATGAAGGGCCACGACTTAAAACACCACTAGAAACAATTCACCTTTAATACAAAACCATGTGCTATGGGCCATACAAATACACACAACAGAAAATAAGAAAACGTAGTGATGCTAACGGCGCTCAGAAGTTTCGGGAGTTCGGCCAGCACTTGGAATACTGATGCTCACTTAGATGAGATAGGCAGTCGGCCAAACCATACTCGATCCGACGACAACCCAAACAACAGACAGTCAACAGACCCACTGACAAGCTAACTTGCGCTCCACTCGACCAGCACACACAATAGGGAAAACGTAAAAGACATGGACGCCCACAACCAAACATAAATTAAGCTGTCGAACTACACACCGTGCTGGACAGCGACAACACACTGAGTAAGGGACACTGCCTAACTTTACGTCAACGGCCAGGGCAGGTAACCGGAACGTTAACTGCCGCTAGGCAGAATATTCAGCTGGTGCACTTCAATTGCAAATAATCGAATACAATTAGACTCCACCGGACTGTGGCTAAACCTTCGCCAGCTCGAACACGCTCCTTGTTGCTCGCGGGAATGTCCCAAAAGCCAACAACGAGAACCAAACGGCACAATGTGAACAGTCTTGACTTGCTCGTAAATTAAATCTAAACTCAACTTTCGTGTCCTGGGTCAGTGATCCACGGACCTTGTAGCAGTGGGAACAGCCCCACACACTCCGACACTGCACAGCGACCGCAAGCAGACCCGGCCAAACCACGCCCCATGGAGATTTCCTCGCTGCTCCACGCCAACCGACCGACTGCCACACATCAGCACGGAGACAGCACTACAATAACTGAGCACTCGACATCACAAGCTACACATAGTTTCACGAACACTTGCACGAAGGACTAAACAATACTAACGGCAGTGAGTGTGCAATAAATGTGGTGTCACCGCCAGACACCACACTTGCTAGGTGGTAGCTTTAAATCGGCCGCGGTCCATTAGTGCATGTCGGACCCGCGTGTCGCCACTGTCAGACCGAGCGCCACCACACGGCAGGTCTTGAGAGACGTACTAGCACTCGCCCCAGTTGTACGACGACTTTGCTAGCGACTACACTGACGAAGCCTTTCTCTCATTTGCCGAGAGACAGTTAGAATAGCCTTCAGCTAAGTCCATGGCTACGACCTAGCAAGGCGCCATTAACCATTTCTATAGAGAGTCTCACTTGTATCGTCAAGAACGCTGTATACAAATCATGGATTAAAAGTTAAGTATCACAGCAGCTACGTACTTTTCTTTATAGCATTCATTACGTATCCTGTTTCAGACATCACGCCTGCCGGCGCGTGTAACACGTGCATTTCGGCTACTTCCGAGTGGCGTGGCTGTCTTGCTACGCCACAACAATAACAAGGACGAATCACGAGGCGGCACACGCAGGCAATCCATAAGCGATCGCCGGCCAACATACACGCCGTCCGACAACACGACCGACCGATGACCACCCAAGGTAGTCCGCACTCAGGTGATATGTATCGGCAACCGTCGGGAAAGTCATGGCTGTCCGTACCTCAGTGGAGCCGCGCACCCACTGAAATTCTACCCCATCCTAAGTCAAACACTGCCAGGTCAGAACTGCACTGCTATCGCCTGCCAACTCACTGGCAGATCCGAAGTAACTCCGAACACACGACAACTGGGAAGTAATAGCAGTCAGCAAAGATAATACGCCAGTGCTTATATCGATAAGCGCCGCTGCTGCCGCTCATGGGCAGGCAAGGCGGAAACTCAGTGACACCAGTAATTGAAATTAACATAACGAGGTCGTAGCACAGTAAAAACAGGATATCAAATCAGATATGGTGCGAACACGGGCCATGCACGGGTCACACTACAACATCAAAGCCCTAAGTTACACACAAAAAAGGTGATACATACTCATTCCTGTTCGTAAATGCATAATGAACAGAAAAAAAATTAACCTTTACTGTTTGCAGATGACACGCTGGATATAAATAGCACAGATGTATCCCACACACAGGTCTAGACACACCTGCACAAGTTGCAGCCTGCCAGTTAACATATGCATTACGTGAAAGCTGTTCATGTGACCAGCTGGAAACTAGACAATTTATATCGTACATTCGAGGCATGTTAGTAAGGGTAGGCTGTTACAGTGGTATGAGGTAGCTCTCACTTGTCATCCCAGTGCAAAAGCATGAGCTTGGGTCGGGCAATTTGGTTAGCTCTGCTACCATACTCGACCGTACAGGTCCAAGTACCATGCAAATACCTGTGGGGTCAGCGGAACAGATAAACAAACATTCATATTCTTCTTTAAACAAATAAAGGCCTGACACAAGCTGTCCTATCCCATCCTACTGCTCACACAGCAGTGGTAGGATACATTGTCTAAAAACACTACATATGACGATAGCACAAGTGGGCTGTGAGGACACACGGTTTTGAACATAGTATAAGTGAGCTTGCTCCATTTTATATTTATGGTAAGTGTATTTTTGAATTTACCTCCCTTCTTCTAATTTCTCGCCGTTTTATGCTCATCAAAAGTGGCACAGGTCGCCATCTTGGATTTTTCTGTTTCCTGCCATTTTAAACTTGTATCAAATGAGCTATTTTGATTTTCCTTCCATTTTTCACTTTGGTTAACCGGTCTAGTTCCCCTACATTGGATTCTGTAATTTTCCACCATTTTCATATTTTCACCATTTTGAATGTAGGAGGTTCGGATTAAGTATGCCATCTTGTATTGGGTCATCAGATGTATTGAAGAGGAATGGCGTGAAATCTAGCAGTGTTGTATGACACTGTAAGCATACATCACCCGAAATCTGGTAAACGTGCAGCCTAGGATGGCAGGCCCTTTCTCCTACTACTCCCATACCGCTGTTACACCAGTCAAAGGACACATTAAGAAAGCAGTAATTGATAAAGGAGTAAGACCGCATCGTGGACTATTACCTAAGTTATTAAATCTGCACATTCATCAAGCAATAAAGAAAACCAAAGAGAAATTTGGAATGAAAATGAATGTTCTGGGAGAGGATTGAAACTTTAACATTTGGCAGCGGAATTGTATAACTTTCAGACGCTGCTGAAAACCTGAAGTATCAATTAAATGGAATGATGGTGTCACAAAATGAAGTTAAACGATGATCGCTAGCAAAAGTAAAACAAGGACGATATAGCATAAACTAATTAAAATGGGTAATTATAAGGGAATTCGAATAATTAATCAGACACTCAAAGTAGTGGATGAGTTTTGCAATCTGAGGAAACAAATTAAAGATAATGGGGGAAGTAGATACGATACCAAATTCTGGCTGACAATAGCAGGAAAACCGTTTATTAAAAAGAGGAAATTGTTAACACTGAACTTAAATGTAAATATTGATAGTTTTTCTGAAAGCAGTTGACAGGAATGCAGTCTTAAACGTTAGTGACACGTGTAAGATAAGAAGTATAGACATGAGGCAGACAGAAGATTTGGAAATATGGTGATACAAAAGAATGTTACAGATTAGATGGATAGAAGAGGTAGCTAATGAAGTGTATGTCAAATTGAGGAGAAAACGGCTATATGATAGAACCTGACTAACACCCCGGGTAAGTCATTACTAAAAACAACCATGATGAATCAAGGAGTAGTTGACTCTGTAGTGACGGGGGGTATTTACAGTAGTTACAGATGAAGGGACTTTTACAGGATAGCAAAGCTGCATCCAAGCCCACAACAATAACAAATAACTTGACCAGTTGGCATCTCTATCTCAACATCGACAGGAAGTTGAGAATTAATGATTTTTACAGATGCGTGAGTGGAGATCAGATGAAATGTAGGGGGGAGGGGGGGACGTGGTAATAAAATCGACCTGGACAATATTTCTTTAATCTTAAGATAGGCAACCTAACTTAAATCACCCGTATCCGGGACAGATGATGTAAATTGGAGTGATTGTTTTAGGGTGCAGGAAATATTGTCTTGTTTAATTTTGTCCAGCCTGTATGAAACAGTAAACCCTTGATTCTTTGAAGTCTCAGCTCTGGCCTTTTTACTTTACAAATGAATTAGTGTGTTAAACATGAGACGTTAAGCATGTAAGTGAGAAAAAGGTTGGACATGGACTGAAACTATGCTTAAAGGTTATTGGAAGTCACTAAGTGCTTTCATTGTGAAACACAGGATGAATGTAGTCTGTGCAATTTGCGCTCCATTTTAAGCAAAAGTAAGTTTCTCGTGCTTCTCAGTGTCTATGATGTCATATATCCTGAAATATGTGTCCTACATTGCTACAATTTGGCACGTACAGTCAGCACTATATGTGGATACTGTCAGCAAAGTGTGTTGGCAACAGAGTAAGTTGTAAGGAAATCAGCTAAAACGTCATGCTTCATGAAGTATTACTGCGAGCCATTTTAATCAGAAGCTAGATTTCCTTACATCTAAATGTCTATGAGATCATATCTCCTGAGCTCTGTGTCGTACAGTGAAATAATTTTGCAGGTGTCTTCCGTGGTATAGATGGGTACTGCCTGCAAATTGTGTTGCGCATAGTCAGTGGTAAAGAATTAATAAATTAAGTCTTATCTATTGCTGAATTTTAGTCCCGAGTACATGAACAGGGAAAATGTAGATCTCTACAAACTTTTTTTCTTTGTTTACTTTGCGGGGGTTGTCAACCTGAAAAATTTTCGTAAAATTTTGAAATTAGTGTAAAGTTTGTCGGAAGTCGTTAAGTGCTCTAATTCTTAAATACCAGATGCATGAAGTCTGGGTATTTGAGCTCCGTCAGTTGCTAACTTTAATACTCATCTCGTTGTATTAAAAATTTAATGTAAGATTATACCTCTTCATGAATACATCATGACATCATTTTAAATTTTTAAATTCCGTCAATGATAACGCGAAATTGTTGCCCGTAGAAACCGTCTGATAGGCAACCTGCATTTGGTACAAGATTTTGGGTTCCGGGACAGATGCTCAGCTACACTGACAGGAAAAGAAATCACAACACCAAGAAGGAGTTGTGCGGCATAAGCGAAAGCTGGTAGGCATGTTTCTACATCTCAGAGATTATGTCTACCCAGATTTCGCAGCAGTCGCATAAGAGTAGCGCTAGTAACCCCACTATGAGGATGCAAATCAGGTTTACTTCAAATACACGTTATAACGGCGTGGGCGTTTGTTACCTTCGAGACTGGACGTGGTGAGTTGATGCTAGTGAAGAAAGCCTTTAAGGCAACCAAGGCGCCGTTATCCACACCTCACAGAGTTTCAACGAGGTCCCGTAATAGCGCTATGAGAAGTTGGATGTTCCTTCGTCAATAGTGCAGAAAAACTTGGCAGGAACGTTGCCACTGTACATGTATGTTGGCAGCAGTAGTCATTGGAATTTACGGTCGCAACAAGGAGGGCCCTTGAATACCGAGAAGGAAGGCCATCGTGTTTGGCACATGGGGCTGCGACGTCGTACCTGATCTCCAACAGCAATTTCATTAGCAGTTGGCACCACAGTGACACAACAAACTGTAAGAAATCAGTTACTTCAAGGACAGCTCCGAGCCTGACGTTCTGTAGACTTTGTTCCACTGAATCCAGAAATCCAGACCACCGCCATTTGCGACTTCGGTGGTGTCAAGCGAGAGCTCGTTGAAGGCTAGGTGGAGGTATGTTGTCCCGTGGTGCCAGTGATGCCCGTTGGCTGGTTGAAGGAGAACAGTTTGGGGCCTGCAGTCAACCTGCCTGTGTGCTAAGCACACTGGACCGGCACCAGAGTTATGCTTTGGGGTCCGATTTCGTATGACAGCAGGAACACTGTCGTGGGTATCCCACGCACCGTGACTGTAAATTTTTACGTCAGGATGGTGATTTGGTCTGTTGTGCTGCTAGTCGTGATCACCACTTCAAGGCTTGTTTTCCAACAGGATAACGTTCACTCTCGCACAGTTGTTGTAATCCAACACGCTCTACAGAGTGTCGAAATGTTGCCTTGCCCTGCTCGATCACCAGATCTGTCTCCAATAGAGCACATGTGGAACATCATCGGACGACATCTCCAGCGTCATCCACAGCCAACATTAACCGTCCCTGTACTGACCGATTATGTGCAACAGGCACAGAACTTCATCTCCCGTACAACACAATGCATGCATGTCTCCATGCTTGGATTCAACATGCTGGCGGTTACAAAGGTTACAAGATAGCAGTGTTTCACATTTGCATTGGATTACCTTGCGCTTACTTTAACCTGTAATCTTGAAATGCTAATCACTTAAATATCTTACCTAGGCAGATGTATTCCTGAAATTTTATTACTCTATATTAATTACTCTTTGATGTTGCGACTTTTTTCCGTCGTTGTGTGTAGACTGATCAGATGTTTGTTTCACAACCCTTACCCAGAATAATCACTAAATCGCATTTTAGTTCCATGTCCTGGTTTATACGTGTCTGCCCCAGTTGTCATATAGGTTCCTTTCCTTTAGCTCACTACCTTTACATTAAAGCGTAATACAGTGAGTGTGTCGCCATGTGATTGTTACTGATTATTGCCACAGTTACTAAACGTATATCATGCTATATCTTGTTTGTCATACCCAAACGTGTATACATTTCTTCAAGGTAATAAGTAATGTATACAGGGTGTTTCAAAAAGGTACGGCCAAACTTTCAGGAAACATTCCTCACACACAGATACAGAAAAGATGTTATGTGGACATGTGTCCGGAAACGCTTAATTTCCATGTTCGAGCTCATTTTAGTTTCGTCCACCTACGCTCAATGGAGCACGTTATCATGATTTCATACGGGATACTCTACCTGTGCTGCTAGAACATGTGTCTTTACAAGTACGACACAACATGTGGTTCATGCACGATGGAGCTCCTGCACATTTCAGTCGAAGTGTTCGTACGCTTCTCAACAACGGATTCGGTGACCGATGGATTGGTAGAGGCGGACCAATTCCATGGCCTCCACGCTCTCCTGACCTCAACCCTCTTGACTTTCATTTATGGGGGCATTTGAAAGCTCTTGTCTACGCAACCCCGGTACCAAATGTAGAGACTCTCCGTGCTAGTATTATGGACGGCTGTGATACAATACGCCATTCTCCAGGGCTGCATCCGCACATCACCAATTCCATGCGATGAGGGTGGATGCATGTATCCACGCTAACGGAGGACATTTTGAACATTTCTTGTAACAAAGTGTTTGAAGTCACGCTGGTACGTTCTGTTGCTTTGTGTTTCCATTCCATGATTAATGTGATTTGAAGAGAAGTAATAAAATGAGCTCTGACATGGAAAGTAAGCGTTTCCGGACACATGACCGCATAGCATGTTTTCTTTCTTTGTGTGTGAGGAATGTTTCCTGAAAGTTTGGCCGAACCTTTTTGTAACACCCTGTATATGCAGATTCGAGCGACGAATGACAATTTGCACCAAGAGAAGGATTCGAAGGCAGATGCACTAACCACTCCACCACCATGGCGCAGTGGCTCTGAGGTGAGGACTCCTCCCTCCTCAGTATACACTCCTGGAAATTGAAATAATAACACCATGAATTCATTGTCCCAGGAAAGGGAAACTTTATTGACACATTCCTGGGGTCAGATACATCACATGATCACATTGACAGAACCACAGGCACATAGACACAAGCAACAGAGCATCCACAATGTCGGCACTAGTACAGTGTATATCCACCTTTCGCAGCAATGCAGGCTGCTATTCTCCCATGGAGACGATCGTACAGATGCTGGATGTAGTCCTGTGGAACGGCTTGCCATGCCATTTCCACCTGGCGCCTCAGTTGGACCAGCGTTCGTGCTGGACGTGCAGACCGCGTGAGACGACGCTTCATCCAGTCCCAAACATGCTCAATGGGGAACAGATCCGGAGATCTTGCTGGCCAGGGTACTTGACTTACATCTTCTCGAGCACGTTGGGTAGCACGGGATACATGCGGACGTGCATTGTCCTGTTGGAACAGCAAGTTCCCTTGCCGGTCTAGGAATGGTAGAACGATGGGTTCGATGACGGTTTGGATGTACCGTGCACTATTCAGTGTCCCCTCGACGATCACCAGTGGTGTACGGCCAGTGTAGGAGATGGCTCCCCACACCATGATGCCGGGTGTTGGCCCTGTGTGCCTCGGTCGTATGCAGTCCTGATTGTGGCGCTCACCTGCACGGCGCCAAACACGCACACGACCGTCATTGGCACCAAGGCAGAAGCGACTCTCATCGCTGAAGACGACACGTCTCCATTCGTCCCTCCATTCACGCCTGTCGCGACACCACTGGAGGCGGGCTGCACGATGTTGGGGCGTGAGCGGAAGACGGCCTAACGGTGTGCGGGACCGTAGCCCAGCTTCATGGAGACGGTTGCGAATGGTCCTCGCCGATACCCCAGGAGCAACAGTGTCCCTAATTTGCTGGGAAGTGGCGGTGCGGTCCCCTACGGCACTGCGTAGGATCCTACGGTCTTGGCGTGCATCCGTGCGTCGCTGCGGTCCGGTCCCAGGTCGACGGGCACGTGCACCTTCCGCCGACCACTGGCGACAACATCGATGTACTGTGGAGACCTCACGCCCCACGTGTTGAGCAATTCGGCGGTACGTCCACCCGACCTCCCGCATGCCCACTATACGTCCTCGCTCAAAGTCCGTCAACTGCACATACGGTTCACGTCCACGCTGTCGCGGCATGCTACCAGTGTTAAAGACTGCGATGGAGCTCCGTATGCCACGGCAAACTGGCTGACACTGACGGCGGCGGTGCACAAATGCTGCGCAGCTAGCGCCATTCGACGGCCAACACCGCGGTTCCTGGTGTGTCCGCTGTGCCGTGCGTGTGATCATTGCTTGTACAGCCCTCTCGCAGCGTCCGGAGCAAGTATGGTGAGTCTGACACACCGGTGTCAATGTGTTCTTTTTTTCCATTTCCAGGAGTGTAAATTTGCATTCACATGTTAGCCCACTTGGTGTTCCCCGTAAACTCAATCTGCATTTCAGAGGCTCTACAACTGTAATGGAACTTCGTAGATGTCTAAGACTTGAAAAGGTCTCTGGAGCCGTATAGTTTCATTTGATTAAGGCAGCTGTGCCTGGCTTTCAGGCAGCATCCCCTGTATCGTTCGATGCTGAGGCGCTATTCCAAGAGAGTTGGACAGCCAGTGGAATGCTGTTCAAGTTTGGGGGGAATACCTAGAGAGCAGAGACGTGGATAGGAATTTTTGTTGAGGAAGGAGGCGCCCTAGTGTAGTCTGTGCAACTGTGGAAAGCCATTGTGTCGAGGTGGCGTAGTGGCTAGCGCATCTGCCTGCGTGAGCACCCGCCTACACGGGTAGCAGGGGTTGTGTGGCGTGGGCTGGCCGGTTTTTTAGGTTAGATGGCCTTGGGCAAGTACAGAAAGGGCAACAGCCTCAACGGGTGCGGGGCAAAGTCAGGACATGCAGGGACCAAGCAGCAATCGGTATTGTAATTGTAAACTGTCGAAGCTGCGTTGGTAAAGTACCGGAACTTCAAGCGCTGATAGAAAGCACCGAAGCTGAAATCGTTATAGGTACAGAAAGCTGGCTGAAGCCAGAGACAAATTCTGCCGAATTTTTTACAAAGGTACAGACGGTGTTTAGAAAGGATAGATTGCATGCAACCGGTGGTGGAGTGTTTGTCGCTGTTAGTAGTAGTTTATCCTGTAGTGAAGTAGAAGTGGATAGTTCCTGTCAATTATTATGGGTGGAGGTTACACTCACCAACCGAGCCAGGTTAATATATGGCTCCTTTTACCGACCTCCCGACTCAGCAGCATTACTGGCAGAACAACTGAGAGAAAATTTGGAATACATTTCACATAAATTTTCTCAGCATGTTATAGTCTTAGGTGCAGATTTCAATTTACCAGATATACACTGGGACACTCAGATGTTTAGGACGGGTGGTAGGGACAGAGCATCGAGTGACATTATACTGAGTGCACTATCCGAAAATTACCTCGAGCAATTAAACAGAGAACCGACTCACGGAGATAACATCTTGGACCTACTGATAACAAACAGACCTGAACTTTTCGACTCTGTATGCGCAGAACAGGGAATCTGTGATCATAAGGCCGTTGCAGCATCCCTGAGTATGGAAGTTAATAGGACTATAAAAAAAGAGAGGAAGGTTTGTCTGTTTAGCAAGAGTAATAGAAGGCAGATTTCAGACTACCTAACAGATTAAAACGAAAATTTCTGTTCCGACACTGACAATGTTGAGTGTTTATGGAAAAGTTAAAGGAAATCGTAAAATGCGTTTTGGACAGGTACGTGCCGAGTAAAACTGTGAGGGACGGGAAAAACCCACCGTGGTACAACAACAAAGTGAGGAAACTACTGCGAAAGCAAAGAGAGCTTCAGTCCAAGTTTAAACGCAGCCAAAACCTCTCAAACAAACAGAAGCTAAACTATGTCAAAATTAGCGTAAGGAGGGCTATGCGTGAAGCGTTCAGTGAATTCGAAAGTAAAATTCTATGTACCGATTTGACAGAAAATCCTAGGAAGTTCTGGTCTTACGTTAAATCAGTAAGTGGCTCGAAACAGCATATCCAGACACTCCGGGATGATGAAGGCATTGAAACAGGGGATGACAGGCGTAAAGCTGAAATACTAAACACCTTTTTCCAAAGCTGTTTCACAGAGGAAGATCGCACTGCAGTTCCTTCTCTAATTCCTCGCACAAACGAAAAAAATGGCTGACATCGAAATAAGTGTCCAAGGAATAGAAAAGCAACTGAAATCACTCAACAGAGGAAAGTCCACTGGACCTGACGGGATACCAATTCGATTCTACACAGAGTACGCAAAAGAACTTGCCCTCTTTCTAACAGCCGTGTACCGCAAGTCTCTAGAGGAACGTAAGGTTCCAAATGATTGGAAAAGAGCACAGGTAGTTCCAGTCTTCAAGAACGGTCGTCGAGCAGATGCGCAAAACTATAGACCTATATCTCTGACGTCTATCTGTGTAGAATTTTAGAACATGTCTTTTGCTCGAGTATCATGTCGTTTTTGGAAACCCAGAATCTACTATGTAGGAATCAACATGGATTCCGGAAACAGCGATCGTGTGAGACACAACTCGCTTTATTTGTTCATGAGACCCAGAAAATATTAGATACAGGCTCCCAGGTAGATGCTATTTTTCTTGACTTCCGGAAGGCGTTCGATACAGTTCCGCACTGTCTCCTGATAAACAAAGTAAGAGCCTACGGAATATCAGACCAGCTGTGTGGCTGGATTGAAGAGTTTTTAGCAAACAGAACACAGCATGTTGTTCTCAATGGAGAGACGTCTACAGACGTTAAAGTAACCTCTGGCGTGCCACAGGGGAGTGTTATGGGACCACTGCTTTTCACAATATATATAAATGACCTAGTAGATAGTGTCGGAAGTTCCATGCGGCTTTTTGCGGATGATGCTGTAGTATACAGAGAAGTTGCAGCATTAGAAAATCGTAGCGAAATGCAGGAAGATCTGCAGCGGATAGGCACTTGGTGCAGGGAATGGCAACTGACCCTTAACATAGACAAATGTAATGTATTGCGAATACATAGAAAGAAGGATCCTTTATTGTATGATTATATGATAGCGGAACAAACACTGGTAGCAGTTACTTCTGTAAAATACCTGGGAGTATGCGTGCGGAACGATTTGAAGTGGAATGATCATATAAAATTAATTGTTGGTAAGGCGGGTACCAGGTTGAGATTCATTGGGAGATTCCTTAGAAAATGTAGTCCATCAACAAAGGAGGTGGTTTAAAAAACACTCGTTCGACCTATACTTGAGTATTGCTCATCAGTGTGGGATCCGTACCAGATCGGGTTGACGGAGGAGATAGAGAAGATCCAAAGAAGAGCGGCGCGTTTCGTCACAGGGTTATTTGGTAACCGTGATAGCGTTACGGAGATGTTTAACAAACTCAAGTGGCAGACTCTGCAAGAGAGGCGCTCTGCATCGCGGTGTAGCTTGTTCGCCAGGTTTCGAGAGGGTGCGTTTCTGGATGAGGTATCGAATATATTGTTTCCCCCTACTTACACCTCCCGAGGAGATCACGAATGTAAAATTAGAGAGATTAGTGCGCGCACGGAGGCTTTCAGACAGTCGTTCTTCCCGCGAACCATACGCGACTGAAACAGGAAAGGGAGGTAATGACAGTGGCACGTAAAGTGCCCACACACCGTTGGGTGGCTTTCGGAGTATAAATGTAGATGCAGATGTAGATGTAGACACGGTTTTGAATCCCGATGTTGGTACAAAGTTTTATTCGTCGCTTCTATGTACATACATCACAGATGTTTGATACCTGACTGGGTGTTCAGAACCAAACAGTTTAATTAGAATCTAACCAATTTCCTATAGAAATAAAAGAACGCACTGACAGTAATAATTTGTCAAATACATCTGTGTGAAAACTACAGTGGATTTTTTTTTTAAAACAGAACTTTACCACTAATCGTTGATTATTTGCTTCGATATCGAAATATTAGTGCTGAAGATTAGGTGGAACGTTGTGATGTTTGAGTTGGACCACCAAAAACAAACATTGAAATGTGAAATCTCGAAACATCGGGGCCAGAATAACACCGCCACTCACTGTATGTCAGTCGCAGCATTTGTTGTAGGTGGTACGCGAGGAACACACGTTTGGTATACTGTTGCAATCAAGAAGTCTACGTTCTGAACGACATTTTTCTGGAAGCTATAGTTACAGACGCATTAGTTAACTTCTAAAACGATCATATGCATAGTGATAATAATGAAAATACCATGTCTGTTCAGTACAACAGTCTAAATCACGTACTGGGGTTCTTTGCAATCTTGCGTTACCTGCAGACTGAAAGGTCCACAACTATGTGTCAAATGGCTACAGCTGTCTGCGTAATAGTCGAAAACTAGAAGTAACTGAAGCTCTTCATATGGTTAACCATACATGTGTCTAACACATAGTCAGATGTAGACTGCGCCAGCTGTTTCCCCACACGGGAATAGATCGGGTAGAAATGGCTTGTGAGTTCTGAGGGTGATTCAGCTGCACCAAGCTATGGGTTTTATGCAACCCGCAACACCTTCAAAACCCACACCGGATTTTCACTTTCTCTCGCACACTATACAGAAACTATTACTACTGCAGAGAAAAATGAGCAGGAAATATTTGTAGGAAATTTAATGCAGTTGAATTTTGTACTGGGATACGTTATCACTAAAGGCCACGGTTTTCGAGTTATTCAAGAAAAACGCGATTAAAGGTCACTTTTGTACGTTTTTCTTGAGAAACTTGGCAACTATGACCTCTACCGAAAATGTATACCTGCACAAAATTTAATTACATAAAATTTCCTACAAAAATTTCCTGTCCATTTTTTCTGTATGATCATCAGTTTGCCCACAGCGAGCAAGAGAATATGAAAATTTGTGCGTGGCATTTGAAGGCGTTGTGGATTGCATAGAACTCATAGGTAGGGACTGCTGAATCCCCCTGTATATTTGAAAGAACTGATGTAAATAATATTGCAGCTATGATGTCAACTGAAATTGTTCATCGTGTCTTGAGAGCATAACTCTGGAACTGTGCCAATGATATTTAACATGAAAATTTAATATCATGTAGGAAAGTAATAGCTCTGGAAGAAATTCAAGTAGTGAACAATAATATTGACACATACACAATTTTCATGGCGTCTTCTGTAAACGTCAGAGTTCACTGGTAGCCACAGACTCATGTTTTCATAGAATGAAGCTATTACCACCGTGTTACGTAAATCTTGCAGTGAAAGTTTCGAAGAGGTGTTGCATTAGAAATTTGATCCTCAGTATGATGCGAGAAGAAACGTCGTACTTTTTAACGATTAATTATCTAATGTGCCATACGATTCAATCAAACCAACCCTGTGTCCAGCGTCTGTTACTTTGATGATTAGCTTCCTTGAAACTTTACCGCTAAGGAAATACAGGGTACTTTCAGTTACTTTCAGCGTTTAACCGTGTTGGTAGTCACAACAGTTTGGCTGATTAGAGGCATTAATGACGAGCTGTAGCATAGACCTGCACAACACATCGTGACACGAAGTCATATACAACGTTTCCTTCCAGAGGTCAGCCACTATAGTAGTTGTGACACATGGAATGAATAAGAAGGTTCCCTTGTGCAATGTGATGGGTGGGAAAGGCCTGGCAGTCTGCGTAGTGGTAGCAGAGATAGTCATCGAAAGATGATATTGTTTGATAAAGGGGTGTTATACGACCGCCGGATGCCATAAACTTAGCAGGTCTCTGACAGAGGCATTTTGACACTAAATTTTCCACAAGACAAGTTCATGCCCAGTAGATGTAAAAGGTTAACATTATTCGTTCACAACTGTGAGCATAAACAACATACATTCTTCAGGGTGATGGGAGACGTCACAACGTGACACAAAAAACGAGGTAACTGAACCTCGACAAAGATAGGGGAAGCCTCCAGTTCAACGGCAGAAGATCTCACCAAGGAACGAATCGTGTATCACTTTGTTTCTGTCAAATGGAGGGGTATGGACTTCGTTGATTACAGCTCAATATGTATCTTCAGAGCGCGAATTTGGCGGAGAAACCCTGTGGCACAGACTTATTTTAAATTATTTTGTCTTGTTATTCGAGTTCCTGAACCGGTAATGCTAAAGCATTTCAACCAGTATCGCTCATTTTCTGCTATGGTGACTGTAGTTACGGTCTTGAATTATAACTTCTCGTCTCCAAGTCAGTGGTGTAACGAAATATTTGTGGACCTAATATTGTAGTCAGCCAAATATGCTGATTCGTATACACTAAAGCATTTCTGGAATGATTTGCAGCTCCGACTGACAGTCACACCAGGCAGATGAAAAGAACTTCAAAGTATGAAACAAAAATCGTCATTTAACTAAGGTTGTGAAAGACAAAACTGTAGTTATCTACTTGTAATAAATTGTCCTGTGGGGTTAACGCCTCTTATGCCTTCAGATGGTGAACAGTGGCGCCATTACATTACTAGAGAAACATTGTTATACCTCAGATTGGACCTTTATGATATCATAGTAACAATGAAACTTACTGCATACCCATCTATACTATATGCATATGTTTAAGGTTGAAATCAGGCAAGCTGCATTTTTCTTCCTGTAGTACATGGTTATTTATATCAGATTTTCGGCTTATTGCATCATCATCTGGAAACAACTGAAGAGCGCCAACAAGAGACACTAGTGTGTTGGCAACCAAATATTAGAAGCAAAATCAATATCAACATACAAATAACATACACAAAACCTTTCTCATGACGTTAGTTGAGAAATGTCAAGTCGAGCGCTCCCGCTCCTGTTACGCACAAAACATGAACTGCCGTCTTGAACTTCAGTTTACAAGGTGTATATTACCAGAGTGTTCTGGGAATGAGCGTAGTATAGCAGACTCAGGAATCCTACATCGCCGTTCTTGTTTGAAGTGTCAAGTGTCTATCTGTGTCGCGTCGATGACTGTAATGACAGCTTGTATAATATACCGTTGGGTTTCTTTTGTTGCTGATGAGCGAAGGTGAAAATTTCTTATAATATTTTTAAAATCGTTTTCGTAAGTGTATAGTTGCTATCTGAGAAATGTGTAAACTTATTCTGATACCAAAATGCGTACATCTTGGTACAGGGCAACAGAACTATGTAACAAATTTAATACTAAACGGAAATATGTGGAGCGATTTGACATCCAGAGTAACCGGTCCATCAAACAATTCGTCTGCGAGAATCCAATAAAATTTACATATACCATATGACTGCAAAATGATCCAGATTAAAATGTTGGCCCCGAATGTTGCTAATATTTATCTTTAGTCTTGCAAACAATCACTGTATCAGAAATATTATTGTCATTACGTAGAAAATTAACATAAAAATTAAAGCTTCTGACAAAATTGCTTGGAAATTAACAAGATAAGACCTTGCTGAAATCTTCTAGTGGTATCAAGCGTCTGAAAAAATATATTTGTTCACGAATACACTCCGACAGTCATTGTACCTTACAGTGGAGATGACCTTTGATGATGATTAATTTGTTGGCATACCTGCGTGCACGAAACGCCCGTCTACTCTGCAGCTTGTCGCTATAAGGCGTAATGATGTAACTGCTAAAAATCAAATTTGGTTTGTCGTATTTGCGATGTACAATGCGAGACGGAATGTTACCAATTTTCACAAAACGCTTCTCAGTATAAATTCGCTATGTGCAGTTCGTGTGTGCAAAGAGAGTCAAGAAAGTAAATGAAAATACAGAACCAATCTCAACGAGTGATGAACGAGAACAAAGACTCCAAGTTTAACTATGTTTCATGACGCCATGACAACAGCACATCTTTTCATAAAGTTCTCACACCTAAAAAAGTTAGCAAAAATATTTCTCAACAACTCTCCTGCGTACAATTGCCTTCCTTGACACTTGTTTCAACTATAAGACAAAATCATATGTTGCATTATAAAATTTCTTCAGCAAACTTTAACCATACGCAATGCTCTAAAGATAAGAAGCTTCATAGTTACAAATATAAAACACTGGATTACTTTATAAGTTGGCTTTTGTCATTCTTCCATTAACATAATTTAATTTGCGCAATATCTTTCCTCAAACCATATTATTACAAAACCCTTTTTACATAATGCTGCCTCCGCTACATGGGTTCCATCATTTCAAACCAAGTACATTGCCAGACTATGCAGTACACACTGCTACTCTCTGACTTACTCTGACGAACACCTCTGGTCTCAAACACAGTCTTACAAAGGATATGGTGTATCGATACTTCGGAGGTTAAGTACATTCATCAAATTCGCAACTTCATTCATATTTGTGGTCAAAACTTACTGAAAATAGTCGTGGCAAATAGGACAGCCACCTTCCAAAGATAGAGGCTCAGACTTGGTCCCGGAAGAGAGCCTACTGCTGTCGAATAGCACCAATGGGACCCCATCCGACGAATGGATTTTCATTGCAGTGTCTCATGCCCTCACTTCATGAGACACTGAGCAAATGTTTGGAATTTAGTGTAGGACATAGGCGCGAAGACTGGTGATCATAAACTTTCCGCCACCACCTCTCCTCCCCATGCAAGCAAAATACTGAAACTGAAATTTTTCCCCCACCAGGATTCGAACTTGCTTATCTCTGAGCCACACGCCACTACACATGCGTGCGTTAGTGATCACGACTAGAAGGAGGATACGAGGTTACGGCGAGAAAGAAAGTGAGGTATAATGTCAATTGTGTGGTGGTACAAATTTGTGAAGCCGAATGTGATCATTCTGACTGAGGTCAAGGATTGTGTGATTTGATCATGCCACGCGCTCCCTGTGCTTCATCTGTCCATACTGTTAATTAACTCTAGCATTTAACACACTTGGTACGTGACCCGTGTGGTGATCGTTCCATTTGACATTCCTCACTTAGTCGCATAAACAAAAACTCTGTGTGTATGTTGACATCATCACTACGGATGTTCATATTTTCATTTTACTCTTTACAAATCTCAGGAATGTGCTGGAGATGGCAGAGTTTCCCTCGGATCTGGAATTCGGCGTCAGAGATGGCTCGCCGATGGACAATGCAGTCGACTCTGACAGTTCTGCGTCAATGAGAGAGGCGCCCATCGAGCGGAATACGATCTCCAGAGACTCACAGCTGGCGGAAGACACGAGTCATCTGCCCGACCACGTGAGTACAGGGGCTTTTCAAAATCGCATACTCAATTTGAAACATAAGTCTGTCACTTCAAACATAACAGTACCTTATCGAGTGACTGCAACATCTCAACTTGTGTCCAATCCCTATGTGAAAGAACACAGCAGCGTTTTACTGTAACATGTATGAAAACTGCAACAGTAACAAGGATGCATGCGAAAGGTATGAACTTCATGCCACAGATATGGTACCATTATATGGCAGCAATCACGTGATTAAGAGTATATAATGAGTGTGTTACAAACAAGGGAAGAAACAGTTGCATCGTGTAGTTGGTTGGGAGACCCTGACAATCAGGTTCAGCTACCTCTTCGGAAATAGTTTTCTTCCTCCTTGCCCCTGTTTCCTTGCGGTGTGTCTTAAGTCTATATGTTGAGCGTATGTGAATTTGATGTCTGTACAGGGCAACACTTATTGAACTACATGAAATAAAATCGTCATAACTTCTGAACGATTTGCGTTACAACTGCACGGTTGGCCGCGGTGCATGATGGCAATTAGTATGCGCATGCGCACATGCCTTGCTGTTTTCCGCCATTTCCACGTGAAAATGCGTCCGTCTGGTTAGCGGAGTGGCAGTCTGCCTTCGGCAGCGACACAGTGCGGACCGTGTTGCCCTCCGGCTCCGGCGCAGTGCATGCGCCTGTTTGTTTACACTGGGGCATCTTCATGTTTGCCATGCTTTGAGTCTAGAACAAGATGGCGCACTCGTATAGAAAAACGACTTTGAAGTTCATAAAACTTTGAACATAGCTGCTAACGTTCGTGTCATAATTATATTACAACAAATAAGCCCTAGAGCACAAATATTAAGTCAAAATTGACCAGGTTTCGACGCTACTATGAGCGTCGTCTTCAGAATTAGACTAATTGTTCTAAACCATATTAAGTATATAATACATTAATAAAATTAATGTATGTGCTAACTGGAAAAAGATGCAGTACTTACAAGTCACATATTAAAAAAAAACGACTTTGAAGTTCATAAAACTTTGAACATAGCTGCTAACGTTCGTGTCATAATTATATTACAACAAATAAGCCCTAGATCACAAATATTAAGTCAAAATTGACCAGGTTTCGACGCTACTATGAGCGTCGTCTTCAGAATTAGACTAATTGTTCTAAAACATATTAAGTATATAATACATTAATAAAATTAATCTTTGTGCTCACTGGAAAAAGATGCAGTACTTACAAGTCACATATTAAAAAAACGACTTTGAAGTTCATAAAACTTTGAACATAGCTGCTAAGGTTCGTGTCATAATTATATTACAACAAATAAGCCCTAGATCACAAATATTAAGTCAAAATTGACCAGGCTTCGATGCTACTATGAGCGTCGTCTTCAGAATTAGACTAATTGTTCTAAAACATATTAAGTATATAATACATTAATAAAATTAATGTTTGTGCTGACTGGAAAAAGATGCAGTACTTACAAGTCACATATTAAAAAAGATCTAAGCCGGAAAGGCGACGTCATGAATAGTTGTAAGTAAGATGGCGAGCCGCTAAGGGATGCTCGTACTTTAGTGAACAAGGGTTGCAACCAGACTCTTGTTGCAACCTCTGTTCATTGTTGGGAAAACGCTGTCGGTTGCCTATGGACCAGGCGTGCACCCCTTCGTCCGAAGCAAATCGATATCCACGAATGTCTTTTCCTCATGGCTCCGAAAATATAGTAATCGCATAGGAAGATATCGCCACAATTAATGCACAGCGATATGTGGACACTGCAAAAATTAAAGCGCTTTCTCAAGGCCAAACACCCACGATTCTTGACAGACGGCATTGTTCTGTTGTAGGGAAATTTCATCCCACATGTTGCCAAGGACATTTAGACTACGCTTCAGAAGCTTTTCTCGGAAGCTCGTACACATTCTCCAAACCTTCCCGATCTCTCCCCATACGTCTCCATATTTTTGGAGCTATGAAGAACGACATTCGAAGCCACTGATTTGCTTCGGACGAAGAGGTGCATGCCTGGATGCAATCGTGATTCCGTAGGCAAGTGCAAACATTTTTCCATGAAGGTACTGCGTTTGGTCCCCCAGTGACATAAATGTATCACCGTTTTGGCGATTACTTTTGAAATAATAAACAGTTTACTTACTTTTTTCCACCTGTCTAGTTTTCATTTGACTGCACCTTATGTATCAACATAGCTACTGAAAACACTTATTATTTGAGAACAATGTTTCAAATAACCCATCACTTTCTTCCCCACTAACTCCCAGTATCTCTCCTAGTTTCTCTCCAAACATTTTCTTTCTTTTACAGTCTGAGCTAAATAAATTTTCCAATGCTCATTCCCTTCACAATTACCCAGTAAGATTGTCTTCGTCAAACGAATGTTCATTAAAATGTACTGACGTTTCAGATCCGAATTACAGGCATCAATACACTCTCTTCAGAGTTGATCACTTCATGACTCCTACTCAGCTAATTTAAAATTCTCACATCCTCAATTATAGTCGATAATGTCAATAGGTCCCTGGTTTTCTTTCCTTCCCTAATTTTGTTATCTACCTAACGCGTTACGGAGCTTTACAGATATAGTATTTTTATCGCAAATAGTATACACTAAAGCATCATTCACCTACAAATTATAATCATTAATACAGACTGTTCTTATGTATCACATCTCATTTTCTGCCTTTGGTGTATCTTGTTCTTTCTTTTCTAAGATAACTATCAGTTTCCTTTGTCATATAAACTTTTTCTTGCTATCTTTCGATTACTTTTATACACCATCGATTTCTTCTCATTTTTTGATAAGTCTGTAATTGATGAGCTGTATACTGCAACAATGTCCTCGAAATCATGATTACTTTACTACCTCTTCTGTCATTGTTTATTCTTTCCAGTACCTATTTATATCTAATTTTAATCCAAATCATGTTCAATGGATTTCTGCAGAATCACATTTGAGTCCCTACAAATATATCATTCTCCGATTTTTCCACGGTTCACACTTCTCTTGCATACATTGGCATGCGTTAGTCATTCCACTTTAGAAATATACTTCATAATTGTATGTGAATACCTGAACCAGTTATTCTTTGATTTTTAAAAGGACTTTCATCTTCTGAACAGACCTGCTTCGCTGATAAACTATCATGTATAAGCGACTAATATAATCGTTTTACCCTGTTATAGGAATGCTACCTATGACTCTGTCCGACTACACGAGGATATGAACTATGTTACTTGAGAATAGGGCATTATTCTCTTACAAAATGCTCATAATACACTTTCTGATTACTCTTTTGGTGTGGATGACCTCAGGAGACGGAAAAGCATGACATGAGGCCTAAACATTAGCGAGACAGGTTCCTGTGATACTGAACGTCTATTGCGGGTAGAAAAATAACCCACGGTAAGTACATAAAACAATTTAGAATATGAACGATAACTGTAGTCCGTTAGCTATAATGGCTGTACTTAGCAGTATAAAATTACAAAGGAAAAGCCACCACATGTGGGTAGGAGGAATATGGGTAGTTACTTTGAACGTAAGTTAATCCTACATCAAAATTAATTACTAAACCAACACTAAACTCAATATAAGTATAAAAAAGACGTCCCATAATCAACTAAGCTACTTGAGAGCATGGGAGAAGTCATACAACCAGAATCGGAGCTTCTCCACAAAATTTGTTAACTTCCGTACTTGTTAAATCAGTAAAAACAAAAACTTTTATATGTGGCTCATTCTGCATTATATTAAACGGTCTGCAACATGTAGTTTCTTGTACTCGTAATTTCGAACATAGTTTGTAGTTTACGATCAGTCTCTATTCAGATGGGCGTCACAGTACATTATCACATTCTTAGAATAAAGTTAGCGACTGAAGGACGTCCTCGCACTGTCTTTGACCAATCTGCCCAGCATCACCGTTACCGATTTAATCTGCACGTGGCCAGGAGAAGACCGCTACATAAAGCATCTCGTGAATGAATAGAGCTTGCCGATTCCGCACCCATCCAAGTGCACAAGATTTGTCCAGATGCGTGCATGTCGAGGAGGTTAGCACCCCTTACCGGTGTAGAGTAGTAGATTGGGAAGTGTTGTAATATAATAGCAGACGGTAAAGAAGAACAAGAAACGTGTAGTTTTTATGGATGTTGGAGCTCCAGACGGATGGAGTTCGAAACATTTTACGTAAATCAACTACACTATGTATTCTAAAGTTCTGTTATAGTGTTTGGGATCAGTAACAGTGGGTATTGATAAGAGAGAACATAAACACACACACTCCTAAGACTACAGGGTTCTTCACTTGTAACAGGGTATAATGTTAGATCGCTTCATTTTTGAACCTATTATTCATGTGGAATGCAATGCTGTTAATATTCCAATGTACGAAATACATTTCCAACGCATGACGTACATCCTTCTTGTAGGTTTCTCTATGATGAACTATGGTAACAAACTGTAAAATGAAAAAAAACTGCTTCTTTAGAACATCAGTTCTGCATGATACATGCACGATATAGCTTTACAGAGATGTGTAGCGTCCACTGTTCATATCATATCCTGGTTGAGAAATGTCATCACTTCTGTCTCTATGGTGTTCACTTTTGGAACACAACCTACAACCAGCTTAGAGACAGATGTGATGACACTTTCTGCAGGACCTGACCATCATCTTGCAGGACAATACTCAAGCACTTACAGTGCAAGCTGTTACTGATTTGTTTAACTGATGGGGCTGCTAAGTGCTATACCACCTACTGCGCTCCCCTGACTTAAGCCCTCGTGAGTTCAACTCGGTTTCTAAACTGAAGGAAACACTTCATGGCATTCGCTTGAAAACTGCTACAAATTCGTCGGGCATTAGACCGCGCCACTCAAACTGTCAACACAACTGGCACTGCTAAGAGTATCCTACGACCTCCACATCGCTGGGAACGGGTTGTACACGAAGCTGGTTACTACTTTGAAGGCCAGTAAGACTTTGAAACACGTATCTACTTTGTTCGGGCTATAAATAAGTACTTGCCGCTATTAAAGTTCCAACTCTGGTACACATATCGAATTTCATTTGGTTTCCACTGTATCCGCTGTGCATCACACACTTTTATGTAGTGAACTCTCGAAACTGGCTATCATCAGCTTGCATCTTGCTGGCTGACATGACCAGTGGGGCAACAGCGCCACCAGGTCGTTTTGTAACTGCGGGTTGTCTACATCAGGGGCAGATATGCACTCAGGGGTAAACATGTTGTTCTCCGTTGATTGGCAGGTCTTTATCCTATTGTTCTCCTTAGACTGACAGGTCCTTAACCTATTGATCTGCTAAAACAATCCTTCCATATGACTGACAGGTCCTTAACCTATTATACCCTGCCCCCTCCCCCATGCCCTCAGGAAACCACAAACCCACTCCCTCCCCCTCGCTACTACAGGTACACTTTTAGGTCTGAGTTATTAAAAAAGCCTCTCTCAGTTTTATAAATTTGATTGACTACTGAATTAAATTGATCAATTAATTAACCTGTCCCCTCTGGTCAGTGCCCTCCCCCCTCCCAGTCTAAACACTGTATGTAATATTGGTTAATTATTTATGCCAGTGTATGGAATATAGTTTATTTAAACAATTTATGGGATTCTAGTAAGTGCTATGGAATATAGTTCATGTATTTATTTAAAGAATATTTCAGGAAATCGATCCCCCCTCCCAACCACACAATTCGCCTCCATCCCCCCTGCCCTCTCCACCTTCCCTACTGTAACTGGAAATTGGCAGCTCATCTGCGGAGAGAAAGGGTCTCACAAAGGGAAATTCAAGGGTATATCGTTTATTTATTAGAAAAATCAGTTTTCTGGGGTTGGATTTCTCTTGTTCATCATTCTCTGCTGTTTAGAAAGATGCAGGTATTGTAATTAAATGGATCGCCTTTCTTTTTATTTAATCCATGCAAGGAATACCATCATTTAACACACTTCATCCGTGATTACACAGTTAAAAATCTTTCGATAACGAATCACACACCATCTGCCATCCCCTGTCCACTAGACCACACAGAATGCCACCGCACATGATCCCAGTAGTCGGGATGCACCGGCGTCCTCTGCAAAATGATGACGCGGCCATCATCTGCCGAACCACATGCAGGTGTCAGTTGGGGCCCGCAAGCATGAAAAAGCGCCATCCCTTTCATACTTGACACCTGAGAAATACCTGTCGAAACACGTTTTTACCTAAGCACTGTTGCTGGCCCCATGCTGTACAGTGAGATATTTGCATAGCGGGTCACACTCAGCGAGATGTTTGCATAGCGGCTCACACTCGCAGGCCCAGCTAAAAGGTTGTCAGGGTTATACCACCACATGTTTATGTAAATAACAGCCAAGTCTCCTTGAAGGAAATCCTAAAGTCTCACAGAAATAGTTAACAGTCGCTTTTGTTGTTGTAGGAATTTTCGTGATATCTCACAATGTCTGCATGGAAATTCTTGCCCTAAGAGGATCTGGCTACGAAAATAGTCCAGAATAATGCTGAGTGCATTCCTCCTGATGGTCCTAATGAGGCTCCACCTGCTGCCATTACTGGAAGTCCTGACGTCCTGCGGGATGCCGTCCCTTATCCACCAGTGTGGCATCAGGACATCTCCATACCAACAGCTATAGGACACCGAAAATTGCAGCCACCTCTCTCTTCTGTAGAACAGTGCTTCGAATTCTGCTTGCGTAATTGGTCTGATTTTCCTGTCTGTTCCTAGACAGTGCTCTCTTTCCAAACAACAAGAATGCTTTTATGATTAGCTGTGATTTCACAAGTGTGCATGTACATGATGAGGGCTTTTAGCAGTGAGAACATTAACCGTTTCTGATACCGATGTTGAAAGCAGGACTGTAGGTTGCAAGGAGAGTCACGCATTGCTACTTATGGCTGTGACATTGAAAATGATTTTCAAGGAAATTTGGGATTTTAAGCCATTTTTTTTAAAATGGGGACTAATATTTGATTTAAGATTAGAAAAAAGTGGCACGTTTTATGTATATAACGATACATTAGTCAATGATATGGCAAGATTCAATGGACATCAAATAAGCAGATAAGTTTTTAGTTCTAATAGGGACTATCTCGGAATAGAGGAGAGATATAGCGAAATACACTGTCAGATAGGAATTGAAAGGGGCATAAGGCCCACGAGAACATTCATCTGGTGACCGTAGCTGCGTTAGTCGCTTGGAGAGTAGTCGGCTGGAAACTGATGTATTGAATCGGGACGCAGTTTGTGTGTTCCGTGGCCATTACGAGAGTGTGAGTGTTACAATTAACTGTTCGTAATGCTGTCAGAAACAAGAAACTTGATTCCGAGGACAACGTACATCCAGTGACCGTAGCTGCGCTAGTCACTTGGAGAAAATTCGGCTGGAGTGTGAAGTGTTGACTGGTGACGCAATTTGTCTGTTCCATCGTCATTACGAGGATACGAGCGTTACAATTCCTTGTCAGTGGTGAGTCGGAAACAAGCAAATTGACTCCCAGGATGTCGTGCATCCGGTAACCGTGGCTGCATTAGTCGCTTGGGAAGAAGTCGGCTGGAGACAGATACATTGAATCGAGACGCCGTTTGTGTGTTCCATTGTCAAAACGAGGGTACGAGTGTTACAAATATTTGTCAGTGCTGAGTCGGAAACTAGCAACTTGACTCTCACGAGAGCGTAAATCCGCTGACCGTAACCCCATTAGTCACTTGGAGAAAATTCTCCTGGAGAGTGAAGTATAGAATCACGACGTAATTTCTTTGTTCCATCGGCATTAAGAGAGTTCGAGGGTTAGAATTAAATGTCAGTCGTGCGTCGGAAACAAGGAACTTGACTCCTAGGAGAAAGTAAATCCGCTGACGGTAGCCACGTTAGTCGCTTGGAGAGTAGTCTGCTGCAAACTGAAGTACTGAATCGCGACACAATTTGTGTGTTCCATCGTCATTACTAGTGTGCGAGGTTTGCAATTAACTGTCCGCGGTGCGTCTGAAACAAGAAACTTCACTCCCAGGAGAAGGTGCATCCAGTGACCGTGGCTGCAAGAGTCGCTTGGAGAGAAGTCTGCTGGAAACCGATGTATTGAATCGCGACGCAGTTTGTGTGTCCCATCGTTATTACGGGGGTACGAAGATTGCAGTTAACTGTCCGTGGTGCGTCGGAAACAAGAAACTTGAATCCCAGGAGAACGTACATCTGGTGATCGTAGCCGCATTAGTGGCTTGCAGAATAGTCATCTAGAATGTTGTACATCGCGACGCAATTTTTGTGTGTTCCATCGTCATTACGAGGGTGCGAGTGTTACAATTAACTGTCAGTGGTGCGTCGCACACATGTAACATGACTCCCTGGAGAACGTCCTACCGGTGACCGTGGCGGCGTAAATCGCTTGGAGAGAAGACGGCTGGAGAATAAAGTACTGACGCGAGACGCAATTTGTTTGTTCCAATGTCATTACGAGGGGATGAGGGTTAGAATTAACTGTCAGTGGTGGGTCCATCGGGTGACTGTGGTGGTGTTAGTCACTTGGTAAGAAGTCGGCTGGACATTGAGGCACCGAATCGCGACGCAATTTGTGTGTTCCATCGTCATTACGAGGGTGGGAAGGTTACAAGTAAATGTCCAAGGAGCATCGGAAACAAGAAACTTGACTCCCAGGAGTGTGTAAATCCGCTGACTGTAGCCGCGTTAGTAGTTTGGAAAGAATTCGGTTGGAAAATTAAGTACTGAATCTTGACACAATTTGTATGTTCCATCGTCATTATGAGGGATCGAGGGTTACAAATAACACTCCGTGCTGCGTCAGAAACAAGCAACTGGAAACGCAGGAGAACGTCCATCCAGTGACCGCGGGCGCCTTAGTGGCTTCGAGAGAACTCTGCTGGAGACTGATTTATTGAATCGCGACCTAGATTGTGCGTTTCGTCGTCATTACGAAGGTACGATAATTGCAGTTAACTAGTCATGGTGCGTAGGAAACAAGCAACATGACTCCCAGGAGATCGTACATCTAGTGATCATTGCTGGATTATTCGCCTGGAGCAAAGTCAGCTGGAAAAGGACGTATTGAATCACGACGCAATTTGTGTGTTTCATCTTAATTATGAGGGTGCGAGGGCTACAATTAACAGTCAGTGTTGCGTCGGAAACAAGCAAATTGACTCCCAGACGGACGTACATCCGCTGACTGAAGGTACGTTATTTATTTGGAGAGATGTCGGTGGGGGACTGAATAACAGATCCGCGACACAATTTGTGTGTAAAATCGTCATTACGAGGATTTGAGGGCTACAATGAACTGTCAGTGGAGCGTCGCAATCAAGCCAATTTAGTCCCATAAGAAAGTTGAGCCAATGACCGTAGTTGCGTATGTCTTTTGGAGATATGTCGGCTGGAATCTGACGTAACGAATCACGACGCAATTTGTGTGTTCCATCATCATTACGAGGGTTCGGGTGTTGCAATTTATTGTCCGTGGAGCTTCGAAAACAAGAAACATGACTCCTGGGAATACGTACATCCGGTGACCGTAGCTGTGATAGTCACTTGGAGAGAAGTCAGATGGACACTGAAGTACTAAGTCACGACACAGTTTGTGTGCTCCATCCTTATTACGAGAGTGCGAGTGCTACAATTAACCGTCAGTTTGCGTCGGAAACAAGCAATTTGACTCCCAGGAGAACGTCCTAACGGTGACCTTGTCGGCATTAGCCGCTTGGAGGGACTTTGACTGGTCGTGTGTTCCACAGTCATTACAATGGTACGAGGGTTACAACTAACTGTCATTGATGCGACGGATACAAGTAACTTGACTCCCAGGAGCACGTCCATCTGGTGCCATTGGCAGCGTAACTCGCTTGCATAGAAGTCGGCTGCAGAATAAAGTACTGTATCGCGACGCAATTTGAGTTTTCCATCGTCATTATGTGGGTACGAGAGTTGCAATTAACTGTCAGTGGTGCTTCATAAACTAACACCTTGACTCCCAGGAAGACGTTCATCCGGTGACTGTGATTGTGTTAGTCGCTTGGAGAGAAGTCGACTGGAGACTGAAGAATTGAATCCCGACCCACTTTCTGTGTTACATTGTCATTACGAGGTTGTGAGGGCTTCAATTAAGTGTCAGTGGTCCGTCGGAAACAAGCTACTTGACTCCCAGGAGGACATAAATCCGCCGACAGTAGGCGCGTTATTCGCTTGGACAGGAGTCCTCTGGAGACTGATGTATTCAATCGCGAGTTAATTGCCAACCTCGCACACTAGTAATGACGATGGAACACATAAACTGCGTCTCGATTCAATACACCAGTCTCTAGCCGACTACGCTCTAAGCGCCTAAAGCAGCCACGGTCACCGGATTGATGTACTCCTGGGAGTCAAGTTTCTTACTTCTGACACACCACTGAGAGGGAAATGTATCTCTCGTATCATCATAATGACGCTGGAACACACAAAGTGCGTCGGGATTCAGTACTTGAGCCTCCAGAAGACTTCTCTCCAAGCGACAAACGCGTCTACAATCACCGGCAGTACGTTCCCCTAGGAGTCAAGATTTCCGACGCGCCATGGACAGTTAGTTAATTGATACACTCGCACCCCCGTAATGACGATTGAACACACAAATACTGTGGCGATTCAATTCTTCAGTTTACAGCTGACTTCTCTCCAAGGGAATAACCACGCTACGGTCAGCTGATTTACGTTCTCCTGGAAGTTAAGTTGCTTGTTCCGACCCAGCACTGACGTCCATTTTAACACTCCTACCCTCGGAATGACGATGGGACAGACATATTGCGATTCAATACCTCACCCTCCAGCAGAAATTTCTCCAAGTGACTAACGTGCGGGCGGCCACTGTTTTTACGTTCTACTGGGAGTCATGTTTCTTGCTTCTCACGCACCACAGTCAGTTAACCGCAACACTCGGAATTTGTGTGTTAAATCGTCATTACGAGGTTGCGATGGCTACAATTAACTGTCAGGTATGCGTCTGAAACCATCAACTTGACTCCCAGGAGAAAGTCCATTGGTGACCTTGTCGGCGTTATCCCCTTGGAGGGAACTCGGGTGGAGAATATGTTGTGTCTAGACAAGACAGCCTAGACACAATGAGAGGAGGCCAAAAGGCACGCGCTTAAACTCAAGCAGGCTGGCGTGAGGTCTGAAACAGGATACGTAATGAATCTATCAAGAAAAGTACGTAGCTTCTGGAATACTTAACTTTAATCCACATTTGTAGAACATCGCTCTTGATGATACATTAATAGAATCTCAATATCTATACTGGTAATGGCGCCTTGCTAGGTCGTAGCAAATGTAGGTGAAGGCTATGCTAACTATCGTCTCGGCAAATGAGAGCGTAATTCTCAGTGAACCATGGCTAGCAACGTCGGCTGTACAACTGGGGCGAGTGCTAGTACGTCTCTTTAGACCTGCCGTGTGGTGGCGCTCGGTCTGCAATTACTGACAGTGGCGACACGCGGGTCCGACGTATACTAATGGACCGCGGCCGATTTAAAGGCTACCACCTAGCAAGTGTGGTGTCTGGCGGTGACACCACAGAATAAAGTACTGATTAGCGACGCAATTTGTGTATTCCATAGTCATTACGATGGTACGACAGTTACAATTAACTGTCTGTGGTGCGTCAGAGTCAAGCAACTTTACTCCCAAGGGAACGTTCATACAGTGGCCGTAGTAGCATTTGTCGTTTGGAGAGAAGTCGACTGGAGACTGATGTATTAAATCGCAACGCAGTTTGTGTGTTCCATGGTCATTAGTAGGGTGCGAGGGTTACAAATAACTATCTGTGGCGCTTCGGAAGCAAAATACTTCATTTCCAGGATAACGTACATTCGGTGAACGTAGCCGAGTTAGTCGCTTGGAGAAAAGCCAGCTGGACACTGATGTATTGAATCGCGACGCAGTTTGTGTGTTCCATCGTCATTACGAGGGTGCGATAGTTACAATTAATTGTCAGTGGTGTGTCGGAAAAAAGCAACTTGACTCCCAGGATAACGTACATACGATGACTGTGGATGATTGGTTGCTTGGAGAGAAGACAGCTGAAGACTGATGTATTGGATTGCGACCCAGATTGTGTGTTCCACTCTCATTCCACAGGACACCCTATCAATTTTGTATCTAACACTGTATTTTGCTGTATTCTCTCCTACTCTGAGTTAATCTCTACTTGAACTTGAAACATACTTCATTATATGGCCTTCATTGAACCCTGCTATATCCTTGAATAATGTATTATTTTATACGCAAAAGTTGTCGCCCTTTCAAATCTTAAATAAAATATTAGATTCCCATTTTTATAAACCACTTTAACCTCCAAATTACCTTCAAAATCACGTTCAAGGTCATGGCCATTAGTAGCAACGCATGCCCCATTTAATACCTACAACTTTCACCTAAAAGAATTTTGCTATAACTCATCTTGGTCCCGAGTTACTCCCAGTTATGGGTTAAAGTGGTCCTCCCTGTATGTTATGAAAATCCAGACAAAGCTATTGAACGTCTAAGACTGCTTATAGCGTTGACCACTGTTGGCAATATAGCTCATTCGAATGAAATCGTTTCAATCATTTCAGAGTTTCACGAAAGCAGTACTTTTGAGTAATTACGGATGCAAAACTGTAAGGACTTTACAAGCCAGCCCAAAAGACGAACATAGATATGTTTCAGTATGAAGTTTAGATTACTTGCAGCACGCGGATCTTCTAGATACAATGCTACATATGTGGGACACTGACGGTTTTAAGCATGTTTTAATAATCAGTGTGACATTCCAGATGATAAAACATTTAACAGCTGTAATATTGTCATAAAACAGTTTTGTTGTGGACATACGAACATTTAGTTCTCCTTGTTAAGGAATGTGGTTTTCAACGTAATTTATGCCGTCATTGTAAGAAACAAAATTGTCCAAGCTCTCCAGTAATGAGCAAGGCATTCTTCATTTTGGACTTGTTTTCGTCCAAAGAAGTTGAAAGATAGTACTTCAGGAGCACGACTCTTAACTTCCACAAAGCTAATGTTGTGCCATGAGACAGGTAGCCAGAAGCGTCTGAGCTCACTGCATGAACATGAAAGCTCAAAAAAATAGAAGTACGTACAGGTGAGCGCTACAAGCTTTCTGTAGGAGGGACGACGCTACTCTCTTACAAGTGCCAACCTGTTCTGTGCCACTGCCCGATAATACTTCTATAGTGTACCGGTACAGTGCAGTATCGAACTGTCCAGGTAACGTGCTGTACTGTCGCATATGAAGGGGCAGCATGTGATGCCAGATACTCCCAAAAACCTTGAGCAATACACTGTAGCTCTGTTTCAATAACATCTTCCAATTGCTAACAATCCTAAGCTGTCATTAAAGTGCACTCGAAGCCAAAAAAACATATCCTCTCTATTATGACGCTCCATAACAATGGGCAGAAGAAGACTTCCTGCACGATCACCTCTGTTGAAGGTGTATTCATCAGACACGATTTAAAAATCCTATAGAAACATAAAAATCCTATAGAAATCTAAAAATCCTATACAAACATAAAAATCCTATGGAACCATAAAAAACCTATAGAAACTGACCGAACTGTCAGTTTCATAAGTCACGGCTGCAAAATACTAACGCGAATTCTTTACAGACGAATGGGAAAACTGTTAGAAACCGACCTTGGGGAAGATCAGTTTTGATTCCGTAGAAATATTTGAATACGTGATACAATACTGACCCTACGACTTATGTTATAAGATAGATTAAGGAAAGGCAAACATACGTTTCTAGCATTTGTAGGCTTAGATCAAGCTTTTGACAATGTTGACTGGAATACGCTCTTTCAAATTCTGAAGGTGCCAGGGGTAAAATACAGGGAGCGAAAGGCTATTTACAATTTGTACAGAAACCAGATGGCAGTTATAAGAGTCGAGGGACATGAAAGGGAAGGAAGCAGTGGTCGGGAAGGGAATGAGACAGGGTTGTAGCCTCTCCACGGTGTTATTCAATCTGTATATTGAGCAAGCAGTAAAGGAAGCAAAAGAAAAATTCGGAGTAGGAATTAAAATCCATGGAGAAGAAATAAAAACTTTGAGATTCGCCGATGACATGGTAATTCTGTTAGTGACAGCGAAGGACATGGAAGAGAAGTTGAACGGAATGGACAGTGTCCTGAAAGAAGGATATAAGATGAACATCGACAAAAGCAAAACGAGGGTAATGGATTTTAGTCGAATTAAGTCGGGCGATGCTGACGGAATTAGATTAGGAAATGAGACACTTAAAGTAGTAAAGGAGTTTTCCTATTTGGGGTCAAAATAATTGATGATGGTCGAAGTAGAGAGGATTAAAGTGTAGACTGACAATGGGAAGGAAAGCGTTTCTGAAGAAGAGAGATTTGTTAACATTGAGTATAGATTTGTCAGGAAGTCGTTTCTGAAAGTATTTGTATGGAGTGTAGCCACATATGGTAGTGAAACATGGATGATAAATAGTTTCGACAAGAAGAGAATAGAAGCTTTCGAAATGTAGTGCTACAGAAGAATGCTGAAGATTAGATGGGTAGATCACATAACTAATGAGGAGGTATTGAATAGAATTAGAGAGAAGAGGAGTTTGTGGCACAACTTGACTAGAAGAAGGGATCGGTTGGTAGGACATGTTCTGAGGCATCAAGGGATCACCAATTTGGTACGGGAGGGCAGCGTGGAGGGTAAAAATCGTAGAGGGAGACCAATAGATGAATACACTAAGCAGATTCACAAGGATGTAGGTTGCAGTAGGTACTGGGAGATGAAGCAGTATGCACAGGATAGAGCAGCATGGAGAGCTGCATCAAACCAGTCTCAGGACTGAAGACCACAACAACAATGTAGAAACATACATTAACTATACCACACTTACAGGTGCATATGCAGCAGAGCAAGGCAGCAACGACCAGTGTTCGTCAGAAATGATTTAGAAATCCTCTGAAAACGTTCAATGTCTATGTCTCAAAATTAACTCACTGAATATCTTCTGCAAAGCTTCTAAATCGCACGTCTCTGAAATTGTTTACGAAGGGATAGGAGACCTCCTGGACTGTGGGTAACACTCTACGCCACTGTGTTTGTCTCATGTCCGTTGCGCTCTTCACTTGATGATAGTATAGATTTCTTGACCATAAATGAGTCACATAAGAAAGATGTCTTTCTTTTTGTCATATTTACTTGTGGCATTTCTGATGACAGTGAATCGACTTTTCAGCTCTCAGATGTTGAACTATACTTTCAGAGTGGTGGGTGAAACTGTTTAAACTTAGCACAGCTGGATTACCTCCATTTTAATCAAAGGACAAGTGACATGTGACATCAGGGAGAACCCAGTAGTCAACTTTGATATAGAACATAAAATACAAGAAACCTCAGTCTATATTCGTATATCCAGGTCTGCCACTTTGGATTCTCATCTTGAATTGTGCGACCTATGTGACACTTTCTACTGTTCTCACATTTCTAGACACGCCATCTTGGAGTCTATACTTAGTTCAAATTGATCTGACAACCACACAGTCTGTGCTAGTATCCACCAAGTCCACTGTCCTGGATTCTGACAGCACAAAGATGAGGAAAATCCATTGACCATCATGGATCGTCATCTTGAATTCTCATGTCATAGCACTGTGCCATCATCCCAGATCAGTGATCTTCGATCACCATATAGCATTTTGATGTCATAGGAGTAAAGCACTCCGTCTTCAGGCCACAAGAGGCCCGTCAGAACCATCCGACCTCCGTCTCATCCTCAGTGGAGGATGCGGATAGGAGGGGGCGTGTGGTCAGCACACCACTCACCCGGTCGTTATGATGGTTTTCTTTGACCGGAGCCGCTACTATTCGGTCGAATAGCTCCTCAATGATGTCATAGTTGGTTAAAGGAATTTTTTTTAAAATTTCTCACCACTTTATGCTTGGGATTCTAAATTTGGAACACACATGAAATTTAACAACCACGCACACTGGGCCCCTAACCCTAGGTCTGCCATCTTAGATTCCGTTCTTAGCACAAGTAACCAACTTACACCATCGTGTTGTCGAGCCATTGCATAGTTGGACATGTTGAATTTCCTCATCAGTTTACACATAAGAAAGTTGTGTTATGAGCTCTGATGTCAGAAGAGTGAAGGAAAATCCTGTCACACAATGGGGCTATTTTCGATTTCATGCCAAATTTTTAATTTAATGCCATTTTATACATAAGGTTTTGTCCTCTGAAATCAAAGTAGTTGGTGAAGGGGAACTCTGAATATGCATGACATCATTGAAGACGTTAAACGGGGAGGGGAGAACACTGGCAACAACGCAGAGAAGACTGGGTCAGTCACCCTACTCAACAAACTTACAAGTGCATTGGGGTGTTTCCACGATGTTCTCAGCAGTCACAGCCTGGACCATTATTCAATGAAAAATATTTTTTCTGTTGTTGTGGTCTTCAGTCCCGAGACTGGTTTGATGCAGCTCTCCATGCTACTCTATCCTATGCAAGCTTCTTCATCTCCCAGTACCTACTGCAGCCCAAGTCCTTCTGAATCTGCTTAGTGTATTCATCTCTTGGTCTCCCTCTAAGATTTTTACCCTCCACGCTGCCCTCCAATGCTAAATTGGTGATCACTCGATGTCTCAGAACATGTCCTACCAACCGATCCCTTCTTCTAGTCAAGTTGTGCCACAAGCTCCTCTTCTCCCCAATTCTATTCAATACCTCCTCATTAGTTATGTGATCTACCCATCTAATATTCAGCATTCTTCTGTAGCACCACATTTCGAAAGCTTCTATTCTCTTCTTGTCGAAACTCTTTATCGTCCACGTTTCACTTCCATAGATGGCTACACTCCATACAAATACTTTCAGAAATGACTTCCTGACATTTAAATCTATACTCTATGTTAACAAATTTCTCTTCTTCAGAAACGCTTTTCTTGCCATTGCCAGTCTACATTTTGTATCCTCTCTACTTCGACTATCATCAGTTATTTTGCTCCCCAAATAGCAAAACTCCTTTACTATTTCAAGTGTCTCATTTCCTAATCTGATTCCCTCAGCATCACCCGACTTAATTCGACTACATTCCATTATCCTCGTTTTGCTTTTATTGATGTTCATCTTATACCCTGTCCATTCCGTTCAACTGCTCTTCCAGGTCCTTTGCTGTCTCTGACAGAATTACAACGTCATCAGCGAAGCTCAAAGCTTTTATTTCTTCTCCATGGATTTTAATATCTACTCCGAACTTTTCTTTTGTTTCCTTTATTGCTTGCTCAGTATACAGACTGAATAACATCGGGGATAGGTTACAACCCCGTCTCACTCCCTTCCCAACCACTGTCTCCATTGCATACCCCACAACTCTTATAACTGCCATCTGCTTTCCGTACAAATTGTGAATAGCCTTTCGCTCCCTGTATTTTACCCCTGCCACCTTCAGAATTTGAAAGAGAGTATTCCAGTCACATTGTCAAAAGCTTTCTCTATCTCTACAAATGCTTGAAATGAAGGTTTGCCTTTCCTTAATCTTTCTTATAAGATAAGTCGTAGAGTCAGTATTGCCTCACGAGTTCCAACATTTCTACGGAATCCAAACTGATCTTCCCTGAAGTCGGCTTCTACCAGTTTTTCCGTTCATCTGTAAAGAATTTGTGTTAGTATTTTGCAGCTGTGACTTATTAAACTGATAGTTCAGTAATTTTCACATCTCTCAACACCTGCTTTCTTTGGGATTGGAATTATTATATTCTTCTTGAGGTCTGAGGGTATTTCGCCTGTCTCATACATCTTGCTCACCAGATGGTAGAGTTTTGTCAGGACTGACTCTCCCAAAGCTGTCAGTAGTTCTATTGGAATGTTGTCTACTCCGGGGACCTTTTTTCGACTCAGGTTTTTCAGTGCTCTGTCAAACTCTTCACACAGTATCATATCTCCCATTTCATCTTCATCTACCTCCTCTTCCATTTCCATAAAATTGTCCTCAAGTACATCGCCCTTGTATAGACCCGCTATATACTTCTTCCACTTTTCTGCTTTCCCTTCTTTGCTTGGAACTGGGTTTCCATCAGAGCTCTTGATATTCATGCAAGTGGTTCTCCTTTCTCCAAAGGTCTCTTTAATTTTCCTGTAGGCAGTATCCTCTACATCCTTACATTTTTCCTCTACCCATCCCTGCTTAGCCATTTTGCACTTCCTGTCGATGTCATTTTTGAGACGTTTGTATTCCTTTTTATCTGCTTCATTTACTGCGTTTTTATATTTTCTCCTTTCATCAATTAAATTCAATATTTCTTCTGTTACCCAAGGGTTTCTACTAGCCCTCGTCTTTTTACCTATTTGATCCTCTGCTGCCTTCAATATTTCATCCCTCGAAGTTACCCATTATTCTTCTACTGTATTTATTTCCACCAATCATGTCAATTGTTCCTTATGCTTTCCTTGAAACTCTGTACAACCTCTGGTTCTTTTAGTTTATCCAGGTCCCATCTACTTATATTCCCACCTTTTTGCAGTTTCTTCAGTTTTAATCTACAGTTCATGAGCAATAGATTGTGGTAAGAGTCCACATCTTCCCCAGGAAGTACCTTACAATTTAAAACCTGGTTCCTAAATCTCTGTCTTACCATTATATAATCTGTCTGAACCCTTTTAGTATCTTCCATGTATACAACTTTCTTTCATAATTCTTAAACCAAGTGTTAGTTATGATTAAGTTATGCTCTGTGCAAAATTCTACCAGGCGGCTTCCTCTTTCATTTCTTGACCCCAATCCATATTCACCTATGTTTTCTTCTTCCCCTTTTCCTACTCTCGAATTCCAGTCACTCATGACTACTAAATTTTCGTCTCCCTTCACTACCTGAATAATTTCTTTTATCTCATCATACATTTCATTAATTTCTTCATCTGCAGAGCTAGTTGGCATATAAACTTGTACTACTGTAGAAAAATATTGTATTGTCATTATTTCACTGACAGGTAGTGTTATCGGTGAACCAGTGGACGCCACCGGCTGCCACCATGCTGCCTCAGTTTGTTGTCATCGTGCGGACGCAGAGTGGGCTGGCATGCGAGGTCAAGCCGCCCTCCTCTGTGGATGACGCCAGGGAGCTGTTGAGCCACATCTCTGCTCTGGATGCTCGCCACACCATCAGCGAAGTCATCGTCGTCAACTCTGAGTCAGTAACCCACCAGCTTCAATTACTCAGATGACTTGTAATGTGTTAAAGCACATAGAACTATTTCCAAAAATCTACCACAACTCTGAACGTGTGATTTAAGTCCTTCCACGATTATTCAGTATTACAAAAGTACTCTCTATGGTAGCTTTACATTTATTAATGTTCGGAATTCTGTTCATCCAGTTTCTACCACTCGCTGCTCATCATCCTCGTTCTTGCATTTTGCACAACCTGATGGAGCAGTAGAAGGTAACTAGTGAGGTGAGAGGTGAAGTTGAACAGTCTTCGTGCTGAAACACAGAACGAGCTAATAGAAGTGAATTTTGATTTTGATATGTTATCACAAATTGTGCAATAGCTTAAGTAATCTCTCTACTTTCCTGTAAAATGATGTTGCTTAAGCAGTTTTAAAGTATTCACATTAAGTACGCATCGTTCAGATGGATGAGCTGGAACATAACGGCCTGGTAACACTGTTAAGCACTGCCTGTCACCCCAGTAAATTACTGGAAAGTTGGAGTAGGGTTACAGGGGTCCGCTTCCTTATTGAGCAGCTGAACTGAAAATTGTATATATTTCTCTTGCATCTGACATATTGAGGGTGTCCCATAATTACAACACAAGTGCAAACATAAACAAGAACTAGATTGGGTATTGGGAAATCGTTGCTAATCAGGTAATATCTATATTAGAGCAAAGATTAAAGTTAAATTCGTAAAACTTGCCACTCACAACCAACGGTTCTTGTTGTGGGTTTCAGACCGAACATTAGATTGTTGCATTTCTCTAAGCTAGTCTGTCCTGTTTACCCATCTTAACCCCTTCGTAACTACAGCGCACTACATCCACACATGCAGTGTTTTTAGTTATTTATTTATCCTGATCTGATTAGCGCCATCTGATACACTATTACACCGGACCAGGTCTCCACATGTACCATGCCTGTTTGCATCAAAGTAAGCCAAGAAATAAAAATTTTAATATGAGAAATAGTATTAACATAATTCGAGCGCCTGTAGTGAAAATATGAGTAAGTAAATACTATGAGTTAATGAAGTTAATAATGGCAGTACTTGTACCACTGCTGCTGCTGCCACTAGTAATGACAATAATAACAGTAATGATAGTGGCAGCAGATATAAAAAGAATTTGTAAGTGCACAAAACAAACATATTCTGAAATAGCGAGTTCTCGGGACAGTATATTTAAGGAGACTACATCGGCTAAGAATACTGGGAAATGAGGAATATCTGGTAGGAGAGAACGATATACAAGAGTAACGACTGCGTACAGGGACAATGATAATCATTATTGTTGCATAAGTATATATGTCATTAACTGTCTTCTGAAGCTGGAGATGTCATTAAATACTCTAATACACTGCGGGAGGTTATTCCAGATCCAGGTTCTGTTGTGTCTAGGAATCCTGCATACGCTATTCGCTAGACAAACGACCAAACAACTCGTATTAATGAGTTTTATTACAAAAGACAAGTACAAATACTTTGAACTGAGAATTTTTGTAGTCCTTCATGCATGATCCACGAGTGCAATGACACAGATGTGTCGTAAGCTAGCCCGCATCTCGTGGTCGTGCGGTAGCGTTCTCGCTTCCCACGCCCGGGTTCCCGGGTTCGATTCCCGGCGGGGTCAGGGATTTTCTCTGCCTCGTGATGGCTGGGTGTTGTGTGCTGTCCTTAGGTTAGTTAGGTTTACGTAGTTCTAAGTTCTAGGGGACTGATGACCATAGATGTTAAGTCCCATAGTGCTCAGAGCCATTTTGTCGTAAGCTAGGTGCGATATGGAAAATAATAAGTCTTCTTCATAACAGACAAACACAAGTGACACTTCTGCTCCTAGCGACCGCTACTAATGGAAGTCCGTTAACTGAACTGCAGTGACAGCTGATCTCTCACTGCTACGTAGAAACTGTTAATGAAGAGGCTACGGTGCGTCAGCTAACGAAGTGGCTAACGTTGAAGCTGCTAGCGAAGTGGGCTGCCATCAGTCGCGTGCGGTGCTTATGTCGTCTTCACGTAGTGACCGGTGCTGTCACGTTGTCGTCCTGGAGTGAGGTCGGTCAGCGTGCGACTGGCTGACCAATTCTCTCAGCCTTCTTTTCTCTGTCGTTCCCGATTCGTGCCGACGCTGACTTTACGCCGTAACAGGTTCCTGTTACCGAGAAGCACTTCTAGAATGTGGCTGAGTGATGGAGGAGAAAGAACTTTGCTCTGATGTGTTTCTGCTATGTTGTTCAGGCAAGAGCGTTAAGGTCGAGGAGAGATGTGGGAGACAGTGTACGTTGATAATACAGCAGGGGAGACAGAGGGTATGGAAATCTCTGCGCTTGTCTGCAGCCAGTGTAACTGTGCATGTGACACTGAAATACGATCAAAGAATCGATCATCACAGATACAACCAGTTTCAGGCGCCGTGAGCTTTCCTGAGAAAGGTCTTGCTGGATAACATCACCGTAATCAATAACTGAAAGTGTAAGGTTTGTACAAGTTGTTTTTTCACGTCAAGAAGGAAGAGCTTTTTATATTTTTGTAGAGGATGGAGAGATGCCATCCTGCACACCGTAAATAGGTGTTCAGTCCGATTTATATTTTCATCTATTATTACTCCTAGACTCTTTGCTGAAGGAGACGGGTTCCTATTTGTCCCAATTAGGGTTAAACATGGTAGGGAGTCGAGATAATTCGGAATAATGAGACTATTATGACCAACCAGTACCGCTTGGGTATTGGGTACGTTGAAATTAAACCATAGCTAATGGGTTTCTCAAATGGTTCAAATGGCTCTGAGCACTATGCGACTTAACTTCTGAGGTCATCAGTCGCCTAGAACTTAGAACTAATTAAACCTAACTAACCTAAGGACATCACACACATCCATGCCGGAGGCAGGATCCGAAACCGCGACTGTAGCGGTCGCTCGGTTCCAGACTGTAGCGCCTAGAACCGCACTGCCCGGACCTTGTTTTGACTTAGTTCTTTAAGTACTATATATCTGTACAGTCACTTATTGGGTACTGTTGTATTCATCTTTTAATCTAGTTTTCGTATGTCTTTGTTGCAATGGATAGGTCTTCTCTGTCCACAGCAGTCAATTTATTATGATAGAGAATGTTATAAAGCATATGGGATTCTCGATAGGCGTCTTCAAGTTTATTTTGTTTTTCACTTATATACACCTGGAGGTCACACGCCACAGCGTTCATGTCGTGTTTGCAGTAGGACAAAACTGATGACGCATCATTTACGTACAGTGGTAATACCGAACTCTGGACGACGTCTGATACTATATGTCTCCATTGTGACTTTACGGTCCCAGACACAATACATTGCTGGCGATATATTATATGTGAGCTAAATCATTGCACTGCACTTGGTGAGAAATTGAGGCTGCTAAGTTTCGCAAATAAACTATCGAAGTCAAGAGTTTCAAAGACTGTTGAAGTGTTTAGAAGCACATAATAGTCGCCACCTGTGCATCCATGGCAAGCTTCATATCAATTGTTGCATGTATTAAAGCAGAAGTTGTCTGTGATGTAAACAGAAACCGGACTGGTATTCGTCTTGTTGATTGTTTGTGGTTAGGTAGTCGGTTAGCTGGGCATGGACTATTCTGCCGCACAGGGTAGCCACGCAGTCTGAGGCGCCTTCCCACGGTTCATGCGGCTCCCCCATCGGAGATTCGAGTCGTCCCTCAGACATGGGTGTGTGTGTGCTGTCCTTGGCATAAGTTAGTTTAAGTTAAATTGAGTAGTGTGCAAGCCTAGGGACCGATGACCTCAGCAGTTTGGCCCCTTAGGCACTTATCACCACCACCATATACATTTTAAGGCCTTAGACAGTGCAGGAAGGATGCAGATTGGTCGGTAATCAAGAGGATGGCAATGTTCTTTGTAGGTAGCAGCCTAACTGGTCCCTGTTTCCGTGCCTTAGGTTCCGTAACGCCTCCCTAAGCTTCATCATTTCGGCTGTGACGCCATTGTGCCCAGTAGATGCTGATCTGATACGCATGATGGCTTTTTTGGCAGTATTGCAAGTAATAAGCTTTAGACACAAGTCTTCATGGATGCAGTCGTTTAAGTACATGAAGCAATCAATGAGTGTTTCGTTCGTGTATCAATTGTTATTGCAGGTAATGTGATGTACTGGTTCAGGTCTTCATCTAGGAGAGCTGGATCAGCTGCAGATTTTACTTCGCCTTTACCAAGACCATGCACATTTTTCTGCAGGACAGATGTTCTACTTTTTCTGTCGATTAGAATATGGGCATACCCGAGTTCTGCATTTCTCACAGAGTGACTAAGAAATATGATTTTCAGGCCAGTTTGTATGTCTGATAGGAAGTGTCTCTAAGATTCGTAAACTGTTGATGTTTACAATTATTACTTGAATCATTGTGTTCTTCTTCAGTAACTGATAGATTCTTTCTCACTATGAAACTTCATTGTGGCTATTTATTAATGTGATTCAGAGCCAAAGAATTTAGTAATGAGTAACGGAGGTAATTTGTGTTGTGTTTCATTAGCCAAAGAAATATTTGGTGAAGGGGCGGTGTAAAATGTGTCACTCAATGAAGAGTCGAATCTAAGGTAATTGTGTGTGATCACGACAGAGCCTGTTTTCGTGAAGACAATACCCTTTTACTAAGAGGTACATTAGGGTACTGGGCTGCAGTACATTCCTAGATTCCTCAACTAAAACTGCTTCTAGAAACTTCGTAAGTAATCTTTAGTAGGTTTCTGGCGTTTGTCTCCAAGTATCAGCCATTTGAGGTTTTTCGACATTTCCACGGCACTCTTCCGTGATTTAATCAAACCTGCGAGTACTCGCGCTGGTATAATTCGTATACGTTCATCATCCACTATTAATTCTATCTATATGCGTGCCACACTCTTGAGCAACATTATCAGTCGATAGAACCTCGTGTAAGGAGTTTCCTTTCTGGACTGACTGCATTTTCGCAGTGAATCGAAGTCAGATTCCTGACTGCGCAACTACGACGGTAGCATGTTCGAATCCTGCCTCGTGCATGGATGTGTGTGATGTCCTTAGGTTAGTTAGTAGTACTAAGTTCTAGGTGACTGATGACCTCAGATGTTAAGTACCATAGTTCTCAGAGGCATTTGAATCATTTTCAGTTTTATATCCACAAAAATTGTTACCTCTATCTGTCCTCCAGTTGATTCCTTCTAATCGTGATTTACTGATATCGTCATACGACACTGTGTTTTTGCGTTCCGTAAAGTGTATATTTTTTCATTTCTGAAAATTCAGATGAAGTTGCCGGTTTTTGCACTACTCTGAAATCTAATTAAGATCAGTCTGGAGGTTGTTCATGTGTTTCATTTAATACTTCATGATAGGTAACTGTATCATTTGCAAAGAGTCTACGACTGTTAATGCTATCTATCAGGCCATTAATATACAAGAGGCACGTAAAAGGTTGTAAGGGATCTCCTTGATGTACATCTAAAGCTACTTCTACATTCGTCGGTGACTCTTTATCCAAGATAACTTACGGCACCCTTCTTATCGAGAAATTCTCTATCCAGTCGCAAATTTAGTTTCACTTTTGGCAAATTATGAAATACTGCAAGCACCTCATTGCCTTGATCCGTGGCTTTAAGCACGTCAAACAAGAAAATAGGGAGTAAGTTTTCGCATGACGGTTGTTTACAGAATTCCTGCTGGTTCGCATGGATGGGTCAATCTGTTCGAAACACTTGATTATGTTTTAGCTCAGAACATATTGTAATGTTCTACAACACATGGCTTTGAGCTGGTTGTTTTGTTCTCCATTTCTGTCATCTTCTAGCACACAGATGTGAGCTGTGAATTTTTTCAATTAGTCGATGCAGTTTTTCGATCCAAGGATTTTTAGTATATTGTTATTAAAAGAGGCCCGCAAATTCTGTATCATCTTTGCGAGATTTAGACTGGGATATTACTCTGGGCTCTTCTTTTGTACAAAAATCTTTGAAGACTTCTATCGATAACTTTCTTCCACTTTAGTCGTAGAAGACTTAAGGCATTGGCCTTTTCATAGCGAAAAATGTGTCTCTTAGCATGTCTCTGTCTGTAGTTTCTTTTTTCGTCCATGTTGCAGTAGTTACTGTTTCTTTAACGATTATTTACAGAGACAGTGTACTATGGTGGGTCCATCCCACCAGGACGATTTCTACTAGACGTGCATGTATCCAGCCCTTCCTCAATTACTTTCTGCTTGTTTCAGTTGCCTGTGTACTTTGGTAATCACAGTTTATGCAACTTTATCGCGATCAGTTCATTCTAATTTAAATGTGGATATCCTCAAAGAGATCGTGTGTGTTAGTTTCCAGTAGGTCTAATAGGTATCCATCAGGAGGGGCTTTCTGAATCACTTATTCGCAGTAGTTTTGTATTGTTTCACATGATATGTCGTTAATGGCATCACATACAAAAGTATAGCTACTGTGGTATCCTCTAATTACTGTATGAATAGGAAACATTTGTACCCATTATTTTCAGACACATATAAGAGTCGACAGAAAGACCCAATTACGAAAAAGAACCCACAGTGGACGCTGTCAAGGTGACCTCGCAGGCTGGCCCACTTCAATTTTCCCCGTACATAAAAGGACTTCAAAGTCTGGGCCCAGATGTCAATTTCCTGATGCAGTATGACAACAGCCACAAAAAAACTCGAAACAATGATCTTAGAATATCAGAACATATCCAAGAAGAATTAAGTACAAAACATTTACACTATTTTAACAAATCTTTTGTTAGCTCAAGAAGATGCCCAATAGTTATTTAATAATGAAGTCCCTGGACCAAATCTCTTTTATATTTTTAAAATTCTATATTTACATTCACATTGAATGTTAATTAACAAATACGGAATCATTTTGTCATAACGTCTAACATCTTTTAATTTTTACGTACTAATGATACTAAAATGTGAAAATTAAAAATAAATTAAAATTTGCAGAGAAAATGCAAAGTGTCTAATGAAAAATAAAACAGTTTTTCTCTATTTCCAGAGAATGAATAATTTTATTAATATAGCTACTTATTTCAGTTAACACTAAGACATTTCGAATGTCTGTACCAAATTTTAATTCATTTTCAAGTGATCTTCTTTTCCGCCAGCTTCTTTAGTCATACTTTTCCAGGTCGTTCTGTCTTCCTTTCTCCACCTTCCTTCTTATTTCCATTATTAATGGTTCTCATAGTGTAGATATACCTGCCTGCAACTTGTCTTTACTGTTATTCTTCTCATAAACGAATGCAAACTGTTCTTTTCTGCACTGTAATACTGCTAGACGTTTCATACATTCTGTATTAGATGTGACTAATGACATACTTACCATACTGAATCTAATGTAAAATATATAGAGTGCCTGGTTAGATATAAGATAAGGTCTGATGGGTCTAATCTTTCCGTGTTAAATAAATCTATAAAGAAACAAAGAAATAAATAAACTAAAATAGTAGTTTTTATTTTTATTAGAAACTAGATTTTGCCAATGGCTCCACCCATGTACACTGATATCACTAATATTTCACACATATTTAAATTTCACATATATTTAACTTATTTCACACATATGTCTTTGCATATTTCATATGTATCAAACAGATTATTTCCCCTGCACTGACAAATGAATCTGAGGAGCATGTCCAGTCTTTTGCTGTTTCACACCAAGTGGCTCCAGAGTCGTTATTAAAAGTAATTGCTATATTCAGCCATGTGGCCTAATCTTTGGCCCAAAACACATTGACGAATTTATGAGCTCGCAGCTCTGTATAGTCTTGTGATATGGCTGATACACTAAACAACACAATTCGTACATCATACTCTTAAAATATTGCAAGTCAACTAAATACAGAAAATAAATAGCAACAAGCTGCGGTCAAACACTTTTAAGTATCATTCCTCCTCATCCCCACCTCCACCTTTGTGGGTAATAGGGGTATCGTCCTCCCTCAGTATTTCTACAAAGTGAGCCATGTATATATCAAATCTCATCGAAACTGCTCCAGGTGTTCCTGAGCTACGATTTTACGTCACAGATATTCACCTCGATCATCAGTTGTAGGGTGTATTGCAATGTTTAACTGCCTTAGTAATTTTTTTATATAGCAAGTGATATCTGTGTCAAGTTTGGTAGAAATATCATCAGATTTTACAGATTGCTGATATGTCACTGTCTTTGCAACCCCACCTCAGCTAGGGCTGGAACATTGTCAGGACTGTCTCAAATAACAGCAGCATCTCGAAATACTATTGATATGACATTATCGAATGTTTTCACATATTATGGTTTCTCACCACCAACCCTAGAGGGATGGTAGAGGTGCATTACACCAATAGTATTTGTGTACAAATAATTATACAAATAATGAGTGATACACATACAAAATATTGGTTGAAATTACTGGAAATGTTTCTGAATTATGTTACTATGTCACTCCCTTTTCACCAACAACCCTGTGGGAGGTAGGTGGTTTTCAACAGCACAGTTTTTCTTTTCAGGTAGTAAATGATAAATCTACCACATCTGGTAGAAATTGAATAATTGGCTTAGGAGATGTGGTATATATATATACATTTTCATAATATGCATCGATTACTAGCTTTTTAACCATAGCTTCATTCATGTACATGCATGTGACATATATTGCACACACCTCCTAATCCCACTTGGCTCTATCTCCTCCTTTGCCATTCCCCTGTACATCAGCTCCTCCAGACTATCTCTGTCCACCTGCCCTTCCCTCTCATTGACCATCTCCTCTTCCCTTCTCTCTGGACATCTCCTTGTGCTCCTCTCCCTGTACATCGACTTCTCACCCTTTCTTTGACCTGCTTTCTCTCATCAACTCTTCCCTCTCTTTATACATTTCCTCTTCCCCCTTTCTCTGTCGATTCCCTACTCCCTCTCACTTTCTCTTTCCATCTCTTCTCATCTCTCTCAGTCTGTCCATCCCCTCCACCCCCTTCACTCTCTCTCTCTCTCTCTGTCCATTTCTTCCTCCCAGATTCTCCTCAGCTGTACCAGTTTGTTTCTCAGAAAGATATCTGATGCCACCAACGTAACATACCTATCGTGCAGGACAGCCTAGATGTCAGGAATTACCAACGCTTTCTCCTTCAGCCCCACTGCCATAGGAACTAGGTGTTACTCACCCTCACTGCATTTCTTTGCAGATAATAAGTAGTATATTTATCAAATTTGATTGAAGTATATTCATTGGTTTAGGAGGAGATGTGTAACATACACTTATATGCATATACCCATTTTCAGTGGTTCTTAATAATAATTTCAATTCATGATAGTGAGAATCCACTGAAGGATTTTGATTACAAAACTTTTTACTAAAATCTATTATTGTGGTGAAATACAATAAATTACAATTTTGTACAAATGTTGTTACAAAATTTAAGTACTATCAGCACATCCTTCAAATTATTGAACTGAGAAAATAAATAATAAATAAAGTTTAAATAAATGAACAAGAAAAAAAGGAGGCAATTTCAGTGTGCATTTACGTCCCCGAGAATATATGTAGAAGCGGGTTTTACCTCTTTCTCGAAGAATATTTTTCTGTTGATGTGTTGTTTCAACCGTTTTATATGCAAATTAGAGAAATTTAACAGCAGAAGTGTAACAATATCCACAGAACATTAGTCCTCTTCTCTAAAAGTTAACATGTAGTATTTATGTTAATGGTGTTAGACATCAGCAAATCTTGTAAAATGACACAAGTATTTTATATTTACCTACGCTCGGAAATCTTCTGATCTTCAGTGTCGATTTTATCGAGTGTTTTTGAGAGAAGCGTCGCACTGTTTTAGGAAATCTGTGTCTATTCAGAGACCATCAGTCCCCATAAGTATGAGAGAACTCGAAGGGTGCTGAGAAAGCAGTTTCGAAAAACCGGTATCACAGGCCCCCTCAGAGCCCACGTCAGTGGGTTGAGTTTCTCCTCCACTGCGACTTTCCCCGTCAGATCGTCCCTTTCAGACTGGCAATTGCGCGCTCGCTGTTGCAGCCCACAGAGCGTGGTGGGATCGCGGCAGAGGGAGACGGGCTGGCTGCGTCTGTTGCGCGCCCTGCTGCCGCCCCCTCAGCCCCCACCACCCCTGGCCAACCCCTGGAGCGAGCAGAGTCCGCGGCACCCACCCCCCGTGCAGCTGCGTGCCTGCCTCTCACATCCTAGACTGCAGGCGGCCAACATGCCGGCCTACTGGAAGGAAGTCTTCGCCATCATCTCGTAAGTATCCTAGGTTCCGCTTTACTGTATTCTAGTTTCTACACCTACACCCTGCGAGTCACTTTACGGTGTGTGTCAGAAGTACTCACATTCACGAATGGTCAGAGGAATGACTGCCGGTAGGTCTCTGTATGAATCGCGATTCATCTCATTTCCTCGTCATGGTCATTTCGTGAGACGTCCTTGGAACATACACTCTTGGAATTACAACGTTGCAAGGTCCGCTTTTAAAACTTCTTTACAAAATCGACGAATAAAAGCCTGTTTTAGATGCAAACTTTCTTATCGTTCCTGAAAATATCCGTCTTTAACAGTATTACATCATGTGGTGTCTGTCAAATTGGGTGTGACTTCGCTAGTAGAACTGGACATTAAAGTACCACAAGAAATTACCCTGCTTAAAGATGCCATCTACGGAAAGCCAGTGAAGCCCAAAAATAAATAATATACTTACATCATCCGACTATGCACAGAAATGATTCGACACAACACAACGAAATTTCTCTTGGCATATGAAATGATCTACTGTTGTTTGTGACCTATAAACATAACGTTGTCACGGAACATGATAAAGAGATGGGAAAGCAGCTGCAGCTCAGAAACTGTCAAAGCGAACTTGCCTTTCATAATCTTAACATAACTTACTAATGCTAAGAACGACTTATTTCTGAACGTTCCTCAGGAGCAAATATGATGCTGAGTGAAAAATTAATTGAATTAGCCACAGAAAAGATTAGCTTAGTTACTTCCGCATAGGCATGTGTGCATAGTCTTAAAGTTGTTCACATCTACTATCTCACAAAATGTCACTTCAGTTAACTATAATACCCGGTGGCTATAATAAAAGTGCAGCTACTTACTGAAGTCCAGTGTGGGCCATAATTGTCGTATGGAGATGAAAGATGGTAGATATTCTAATACGTCACTAGAGTGGGAAGTTATGCTGAAAAAAATATTACTTCCAAATTTTGGCCTCCAGTTGCAAATATGGCACTGTGAATGCAAAAAATGCGCATATAAATGTTTGCATATGTTATGGATTAGGAATAGATGTTGGCAGAAAAGGTGAAGCAAGTGAGAAACGCATAATGTTGGTTTTATTATTAATTACTACTTAACAGAATTTGTTCATTATGAGCACCGGCACAGCGCCAAATTAGCACCTGGTGGCCAAAATCGGAATTAATGTTTTCCACCATAAATCGGTTGTTAATTATCACATTAGCATTACTGTGCTGGACATCTGCGAGTAGCTTCACTTTAATTTCAATCACCATGTTTATGAATAGTATGGATTTGAAATAACGGCATAAGATCTGAATTAATTTTCAATTATTATCATGCTTCAAGCATACACTAGTCTCCATAGACAACACTGATTAAAATTACATTAAAAGCTGTACTGTCCTTAGCATACATATGCAAAGATCTATGCCCGTTGAAAATGTCACACAACCTATATGGTGAATGAAATACCAGCTTACCAAACCTGGTCATGAATCAGATAGAAGATATAAATATTGACTGAAAGCACATGTGACACTCTACTACTCATCTGAAAACATTGCCTAGGCGACCACTCTGTTCCAGTATAACTCGCCAAGTCATAAACTAAAAAAACATGAGGAAGCCAATCAGTGTGCCACACACTTGTAATACCAAAGATTGCTCGTGAGACGAAGTTAGGTAAAAACAGAATGTATGAAAGATGCCCGAATATAATGGACACCTTTCAACATTTTGCATGCCTTTGAACCAAATCTTGAAATTTTTTATTCCAATGTTGTATTTTTATCTCTGAAATATGGTTCTAAAATGATTCAACAGGTTCTTCAAGTGACGAATGTCGCTGTAGTAATACTTCTTGTATTCGTTTCTGAACCTGTATCCGTAAGCGTGGAATTTTATATCACCCTCAGCGAATTACTGTGTCTTGGTAATTCACGTCCGCATATAACATTTCTCCCAGAGTAACGAGGCTAAAATATTTTCTTGCCAATATTCGTTACTAGCTTTAATTTCTATTTAATGTTTTTAATCGCCTCATTAATGGAGGGGAGCGGCCACAATTAGCTATTCATTTCCCAAATTATGTAAGTAATGTTGCGTATCATTTCTCTTGTCTGATACCGATTGGCAAGCAAAATCTACTATTTCCACTCTGATGGCTAAGTGGACCAATCTCGATTAACAGTTAACCGCGGTTAACTCGATATATAATCCTGTTCAATGCAAAATTCTGGTGCATCATTATCGATCTAAGCTAAACGAGGGAATCGACCGCGGCTATATTTAACCATGGCTCTTTCCTGGTTCCTCGACATAACCGCGGTTTTAGGAACATACGCTATTAAGATGGTGGGGCATTTTGATGTTATGGATGGCACTGAGGAGGAATTGTTATACCTTGACCATTTAAATCGTGGCCGAAACAGTGTTGGAATGGCTTTTGAAAGGGGAAACCCTTTTGAAGATTATAATGACGGGAAGTTTGAAGAGAGATTTCGTCTGCCGAAAGGAACAATGAAGTAGTTATTAACCCAAATTAATGATAGGTTAGAATTTCCTGCTGATCGGAATAACTGTATTTCGCCGATAAACGGACTTTTGATTACTCTAAGATCATCTGCAACAGGTGCATTCAACATTCTTATTGGCGACAAGAGTAATATACATCGTACAACAGCACAACGAATTAACAGTGATGCATCAGATATCGTAGCATCAGTGTCTCCCCACCTTATAAAATTTCCTACAAGAGAAGAAGTCTGCTCTGTGATGTACAGTTTTAGTCAATTTGACCGATTTCCTTCGATTGTACCCATATAAGATTCAGTCTCCTGGAGGACTTAATGCAGATCTTTTCCGCAATAGGAAATCATATTTTTCCTTTAATTGTCAAATCATTACTGATCACAATTTGTTAATAAGAGATACTGTCGATCGGTGGTCGGGCTCTATGCACGACAGCATCATATTTTTCAACTGCACTCCCAGAGCTCAATTTGGAAACGGAGAAATACCACAAGGTCTCTTATTGGGAGATGGTGGTTATGCATATATATCATAGTCGTTAACTCCACTTTCAAATCCGCTAAAAGCCTACAGCAAAGAAATAACTCCCCACCGATTATCTGTGCAATTTCAGGTTTACTAACATCTTTGCGTCGCCAGGGCACGTTCCGTTGCAATATACAGAGTTTACAGTAGTCAAATGCATGGTTTGCTGACGACGGTTTGTTGACGAGCGATTAACGTTGGTACACTGCAAAAACATTTTAAACACGATTTACTTTTAACCATGATCGCGGGGCCTTGGTTAACAAGCTTTTTGACTGCGGTTGGTGCGCTAGGTCATGAATCTTTCACGTACTGGCATCTGGTATCCATCATATACCACAGAATAATCTACAGTAGTACCAGACCTAGTATAGCTAACTGATCGCCATGAGAGGGAAACTAACAGGATGACAGCACACAAGGAACGATCACACAGGACAATAAGATGCCTGAAACTGAATCCAAGCATGAGGTGGAAGTGTTGGGGAATGGATGTGTGGCATTATTGTGGCGAGTTACAGAGTGGAAGTGCTTGCTGTAGGTAGAAGTCCTGTGGGATTAGTGGGTCAGGTGGTGGATGCGGAGGTATCGCAAGTGCAGGTGATTATTGTTGCCAGGAGTCTCATGAATGTATTGGTGGAAGGTCAGGGTTCAGCAAACATATAATCTACGTCTATATGTACATTAAATCTACAGCTACATATCTGCGTGGTTCACAGTGGAGGGTACCTTGTACTACTACTGCCCATTCCTTTTCCCATTCCACTTGCGTATCAGTGAAGGAAAACTGGCTGTCCATATGCTCTTTACAGGCCTCAGTTTCTCTTATTCTGTTTTTGCAGTCCTGAGGCAAATGTACTTTTCCAGCAGTAGAATAGTTCTGCAGTCAGTTACAGATGCTAGTTCTCTAAATTTTCTTGGAAGTGTTTCACGAAAAGAACACAGCCTTTCCTCCAGAGATTTCGTTTAAGTTGACGAAGCATCTCAATAATATTCAAAAGTTTATCTAACATGCAATTAAGAAATCTAGGAGGACACCTCTGAATAGCTTCGATATCTTGCTATAATCTGCTGGACGGGGATCCCAAACACTCTTGCAGTGTTCAAGAATGGGTCGCACTCTTGTTCTACATGTAGTCCCCTTTGCAAATGACTTAAAATTTTTTAAACTTCTCCCAATAGACACAACTCGAACATCCTCTTCCCTACTACCAAACTTACTTGGTCGTTTCATTTAATATCACTTTGCAATGTTACATCTAGGTAGTTAATTGACGTGACTGTGTCAAGCACCAACCACTATATTTGGACGTTATAGTATTGCTTTTCCTATACATGTGCATTAACTGACATTTTTCTACACTACTTAATCTAACTTAAACTAACTTACACTATGGACAACACACACACACACACACACACACACACATACATCCATTCCCGAGGGAGAACTCGAGCATCCAACTGGGGAACCTGGGCAAACCGTGGCAAGGCGCCTTAGACCACACGGCTGCCCCATTCCGCTGGCGGTTCTGGGAACTTTGTAAAATTTACTACTAATACTTGCTATGCGAACACCAGGTTTGAAGCTTCCAACGTTTAAATTAGTTGTTGTTCATCATACTTGAGAATCACCCATTCTTTTTATTTTTGTGCCTCAAATTACAGTTGGGAAGCTGAAAGAAAATAGTATGCTAAGCAGGCAAGACAGTGAGGGACGACAGAAAATAGGCATTCAGAACTGAAATAATATTCTAACCATACTTTGGGTGTCAACTACTGCATATTAAAACAGCGTCTTAACGCCAGAAGCTAACAGTGTGTTTGTGCAGTGGGTGTCAGCAACTGGTTTTTAAAACAGTGTTCGAGCACCAGTAGCTGATACTGTGTTTGTGCATATGGTGCCATCTAATGCACCTTAAAACAGTATTGCAACAACAGTAGCCAATAGTATGTATGTACAATGGTTCTAGGCACTTACGTCTGGAACCACACGACCGCTATGGTTACAGGTTCGAATCCTGAATTGGGCATGGATGTGTGTGATGTCCTTAGGTTAGTTAGTTTTAAGTAATTCTAAGTTCTAGGGAACTGATGATCTCAGATGTTAAGTCCCATAGTGCTCAGAGCCATTTGAACCATTTTGATGTCAGCTACTAGATCTTCACGCAGCATCATGGCACTGTTAGTTTACAATGGATATGTGCAGTGGATGTCAGTTACTGAATTCAAAGTCTGTATTGTTTGTTGTAGTGGGTATTAGCTATAGGATCCCAAAATTACATTGCAAACCAGAAACTGAAAATGTTTATGTGCAGTATGTATAGTGGGGCAGTGATGGTTGGTTGATGTATGGTGAATACCCTGGATGCTATGGTCAACTGACAAGGTGATGTCCTTTCCTCCTCAAACGTTAGGGTGTGACAATGATTGTTGGGGTGACTACCATTACCCCAAAATATGCGTGTGAAATCTTATGGGACTTAACTGCTAAGGTCATCAGTCCCTAAGCTTACACACTCCTTAACCTAAATTATCCTAAGGTCCTAAGGACAAACACACACACCCATGCCCGCAGGAGGACTCGAACCTCCGCCGGGAGCATTACCCCAAACAAGTGTAATTGAATATGTACTGTAACTTCTCAGTGTGTGTCAGCTACCAGATCTTAAAACTGTACAGCTATCCCAGAAACTGACACTGTGTGACAGTAGATGTCAGCTATTGGATCTTAAAACTGAATTATAACACCATTAGCTGATGGTGTTGTGCCATAAGCCGAAGTACTGTAACATCAGAAACTGACAGTGTTTGTGCCATAAATTAGCGGTGGGTATCAGCTGTTGGCTTCCCTCATTTTATATTTAGTTGCAGATAAAGATCAACTTAAAATGTAACAAATGGCTCCATACATCATCATGTTACAGTGTGGTGTAACTATCTTGATGTGTATGGCAATTTTGTTGTGATAAAGGGATGGATGTGTTAGTTTGTTAAAATCCCTGCTATAACAAAGGCAGTTTACGCATTAGTTCAACAATAGTTATGCATGGGGTAGTTTTGTTGCAGTGTTGCTGTAATGTAATTCGTTACAAGTTTTGCAGTAAGACAGCGACGTATGGGCCACTTTTTTACAGTTTTGCTATAGAATGTCAATGTATGAGCCTATTTCTAAAGATATTGTGTGTTTTTATCTGCAACAGAAGGTAAAATAAACGAAGTTTAATAACTGACATATCTTGCTTCGTTATGGCACATAAACTTTTCATCCTCTAGTATTACAGTAGTATTTGGGATCCAGTAGCTGGCATCCACTGTCGGCTTATGAGACACACACTGCCAGTTTTTGATGTTACAATACTATTTTAAGATCCAGTAGCTGCCACCTACTACCAAGATGCGATATATATGTTATCACCATGTGTTTGGGATAATGATAGCCACGCTGTAAACCAACCTATAATGCCCACCCAATAGTATTGCCCCACAATAACAAATACGGCACATGAAGTGTCAGCTTCTGGTGCTACAAAACATTTTCATACCCCAGTACCTGACACCCACTGCAAGTACACACTGTCAGGTTCTCATATAAAAGTAGTATTTGAGATCCAGCAGCTGTCATCCACTTCATGTGCACAGTGTCAGCTATTGATGTTACAAAATATTTTAAAACCCTGTATCTGACACTTTCTGCACAAGATATTGTCGGTTACTGGTATGGCAATACTGTTTTAAGATCCAGTAGCTGACACCCACTGCATTTAAAAAGTGCTGCTTATTTCAGTTGCTATGTAGATTAAAGGTCCATCGGCTGAGGTCCATAGCTACTGCTACTGCAATTATAATACTTTTTTTAAGACCCATTACCTGGCACCATCTGTGACATACTTATTGTCAGATTCTGATGTTAGAAAACTGTTTTAATAGTCAGTAGTTGACACCTACTGCAAGAAAAAGAACACTACTTCAGTTCTAAATGCCTATTTCTTTGTGTCACCTGTCATTGCTTACCACATTATTTTTCATCAGTTTTACAACTGTAACTCGATATGGGGAAAGGGAGGAACGAAGATTCTCACGTAGGAAGACCGTCGAATGCTTTCAGCTTTGGAAGATGTAAAAATGGTATGCTCGTTGCAAGTCCCAAAGTTGTAGAAACTTTCCAGAATAACTACGACATTTTACATTTCTGGACAGTTCTAAACAAATGGCAGCCTCCTGTATACTGGATGAAGAATGTGGAGCTCAGTTAGTTAAGCAGAACTTAGAGAGTCGAAAGAATAGATTCGATGTTAACAGAAGTCAGTTAATAGGAGGTGTGGACAAGCTAGTTGCGGAGTTGAGGCTCCATTCAAAGATGGGAAACCTGGGAAGAAGTTGATACTGTCGTTTTTGCAAAGATCTCCAGACGTCGGCAAAGAATTACGGAGACAATGATTACATCAAGTAGCTGTGGCTTATGTATTTTGAGAAATTTAATGCATGGCAATATCAGACTTAGCCCATCGATTAACCCGTAAGTTATATCAACAGCAAGCTATAAGCAAGCCACAATACGGACAATTTACATGTGGAAATATTTAATTTGAGGATCCACTGCACCTTGGAGAGTTTGTAACGATATAGCACTTTAGTCCGCGGTGAGTGTTACTTAATCAGTAAGTTTTATCAGTGATGCCATTATGTGAATCTTGTGTAATTTTTATGTAGCAAAACAGCTAAGCTATGGCAATAGTGACATATGTGTTTTGCTTTAAAAATCTCGTACATTTTGAAAAATATAATTTTTTCACACTCAGTTAACTGTAGTTATAGGTGTGAATTATGATAAGCAGACTACAAGTGTTTTATACTCTAAATCTTCAGTTATTTCATAAGTAATTTTATTTTGGTGCAAAGATCATATTGTCGAGACATCTCTATATGGATACTTGATCATCACTTTCTTTGGTCATATTTCGTGTTGACGTCCAATATTCAATGCATCAAGATGTAATATTTGCGTACTTCAAAGTACGCACTTTAAGTGAAACAGCGAATTAAACATCTCATCAGAACATCTTCTTCTCCCAAAAATGCTACCTGATCATTTCGTCTTGTCTTTGTGTGTGCGCCGTGTTTATATGTAGTATTTGGTGAATTATGATTTTACTGAGGTATTCTTTAGCCGCTGATTATGGAAAGGAAAATAATGACAGTCTCTAATCGTTTTAGGATCCGTAAATGTCACAGCTTTCCGCGAAAGTTCATTTTTGTACATAAACACAAACAGGTCAAGATCAAACGTAATACGAGTAAGAATCAATATTAGCCTGTCAATAACATCTTTCATGTTTTGTTATTATATAACATTATGCATTACCATTCCCCCCCCCCCTCCCCTTTAAAATGGCGTTTCGTGAGGTAAAGCATTATTGAAAATATTCTGAAATCATCAGATTGTCATAGTTTTATCTTTGTACCACAAGTAACAAACACTGAAGGAGGCCTACGATAAAAATGTCAACACCACTTACCTATTCTGACAGATATTTAAATATGGAGATACCAATGTAACGCTTAATAGTAAGATGTAATGTGCTTTGTTACCTCATTATCTCCTTGCTCTGCTGCAACTGTGCACCCTCGAGGCTGTCTCATTTAGACCTAGGATGAAAGGTCAGCTGCGTTCTTAGAATGTTATTTTAGAGGATCACACGTGTTTCATATAGTTGTAAAACAATTTTGAAGTGGAAATACTGTAAGTTACACATTTTATATATTTTGATCGCTATTTTAGACATGAAAAGCCCGCATCTCGTGGTCGTGCGGTAGCGTTCTCGCTTCCCACGCCCGGGTTCCCGGGTTCGATTCCCGGCGGGGTCAGGGATTTTCTCTGCCTCGTGATGGCTGGGAGTTGTGTGCTGTCCTTAGGTTAGTTAGGTTTAAGTAGTTCTAAGTTCTAGGGGACTTATGACCACAGCAGTTGAGTCCCATAGTGCTCAGAGCCATTTGAACCATTTAGACATGAAAACAACATTGTGTCAGTTGGCATAAACAAGGCGTTGCTGACGTATTTTTCACACAGATTTTAGACGTGAAAGTAATATCTATTATGCATTTTGATAAATAGTACGGGTCGCTTGGATACTTTGAAAATGACCATGGTTTATGCAAATCTGGTGAACCTTAACGTACTTTTAGTAAATAATACAAGTCGTTTGGACAGTTTCACATCGAAAAAGTCAGGTGTGTGTGTGTGTGTGTGTGTGTGTGTGTGTGTGTGTGTGTGTGTGTGTTTACACGTAGTTTTTTGATAGGGAATTATTTAATTTTGCCTCACACCAAGTGTGAATACCATTGGACCCGTTATTTTTGATATGGCCGAGATGGTGGCTCTGGAACTGCACTGCCACTGGCAGTTTCACTTTAATCGCCTGTAAAATACTGGTTTGGGATTGGCTGTTTCTTTTTAATGGCCTCCACTGTTGCAAGAAATGAGGTGTGTGTGACCTCTCATACTTTGAAAGATATGATGCATAATTAGGCGGCTCTTATCATGTGATGATAATGATGCCGTTGATTATGGGGCGTGGCTTTTGACGTCATAGGTAGGGAACTGACGTCATAAAGTGGTCACGAATGTAAACAACGTTAGCCTGAACCCTTTTACTGTCATTCGAAGTGTCGGAACAGCATTATACCGAGACCCACGAATTTGTAACGTCATACACGCGTGGCTGCCTTTGAGCAGCAGCGTCGCTTCCTCACTGAGGTCCGCAGCTATGTCGTAAAATCCCGTTGTGTTTCTATTATTAGTGTAGCTTTGAATTTGATAGGGAACACTTCACGAATACGGGAGGAGCGTGGAAATGTATGTAGATTGTATGGTTACTGTACTCACAGCTATTCCGACTATCGGTATGTGTATAAGAGCCTTGCGAGTAATGGCACCGACGAGTTGTGTGAATAAGTAAAACTGGAATGCTCTGCGTTTAGCGCCGCGGACGGTAGGGGCCGGTCGGTAAAGTCGCTGACGAGTGGTCATAATGATTGTATCACACTGCTTTCCTTCTTCGTTAGCACTCCGTTGCAGTCTACCTGGCACGCTCTGACGCGGATGCGGGCACAACTGAAAGTTGTTGTCCAGATTGTGCGTGGGACTTGTCTTGAGTGTAATCGGTCACCTCATCAAGTGCTCGTTGTTGCCTTCCACAGCATTCGTCTTTACGTATACTCCAAAGGAAGAAATCTATTGCTCTGTCATCAGGAGATCGTGTCAAGTCAATACTGATCGAGCGTAACTTCACAAAATAGTAGCCACCTGTCTGTATCATCTTTCAACAGTCCATGTGTCAGGCGTGAAATGTACGCTCCGAAGTTCTGCTAGGGTAATTACCTTTGGACTAAACGACGTGATATGTCCTTGAACTTTGCCTCTAACTGTCCGGTGGGCTTCTCTGGAATAATCAAACAGCCAAACAGAGACTGAGTTCTTTACCGTGATGTCCTAGGATGCCCAATGTGACGTGGATCCGAAACAGAACCTTCAGTTTCTAATTTATGAATTAAATTCTAAGAAACCTTATGTGTTGTTGGATTTGACTCATTATGTTCTCTCCATTCCCCTAGTGCAGTATTTACACTACCTTGGTAGGCGGACTTAACAGCAAAACTTCGTTTTTCTGTCGTTAATATTTTGTGAGAAAATTTTATTTTTATTGTCAAGATTGTGTTAAATGGTTACTATTCATGTGTTAGGAATACATATTATTTCCTGCTTCCTATAATTGTATCGCCGTACGTAGTAAGAACCAAGATACGTACTTTCTCTAAGCGTGTTGTTACAGTGGAAAAACAGTAACAATAAATGGTTATTATTAATCGGAATCTTAGTGTAAAAAATTACATCAGTTTCTGTATTCACAATGTATCTCGTTTTAGGACGAAAGAGAAGAAGTATATCTTCCGCACGACAAGCAACGAACGTGTAACGGACAGGACGAGACAGGATGTTACAATATCTTGGGTCTTTGAACTGAACTACCTTACTAAACAGTGAGAACGGATTTATGAATAGAAATCTCTAAGCTGATAACTTATAACTCAGGTTTTTTTGTGGCCTTTCACTGCTGCCTACAATGTCCTGCTTCCTGTTATTAGGGAATATTTAGATTTATCTGTGAATCTTTATGGAATTCCTTTTTTCATTTAAAAAATGACTCTAAGCACTATGGGACTTAACTTCTGAGGTCATCAGTCCCCTAGAACTTAGAACTACTTAAACCTAACTAACCTAAGGACATCACACACATCCATGCCCGAGGCAGGATTCGAACCTGCGACCGTAGCGGTCGCGCGGTTCCAGACTGTAGCGCCTAGAACTGCTCGGCCACTCCGGCCGGCTTTTCATTCAAATGCACTATAAATCTTTTGTAGAAAATGTTACCAGTGATGATACAGTCGACGACTTTTTATCTTACCTGTGTTTTACTTTCAAAGGGCAGCCATACCACATCGGCTGGCAGGCAGAGTGTCGTCTCCAGATGGATCAGCAGATGACCAGCCACGAGAGCAACAGCCACCTACCGGACTTTCATCTGCTGGTCTGTCGCCATCATTATTCCACCACCGGGCTAGGAGGTCGTTAGATGACAGGCCCAGAGCACCTGTCTCCAAATACAAGCGCAGTGAATATTCAGTACAGACACAGGTATTGCTCCACGTGGAAGTGTATAATAATTACCAGTTACCGCCCCCCAGTCAAGTCATAGTTGACAACAAACCCGTGAAAGTCACTCAGCTTCCACCCAATTGGCCATTTCATCCAGGCGCATCACCGCCACCGAGATATGTGTGGACAGAAAATATTTGGGAAGAGGTCCTTTATGAAAACGGCAAATGGCATGTAATTACCCCTAGACGACCACCAAACCCACCCTCACACACTCAGAAAAGACACCAGCCACTGTACGTCTTTGTCGATGATGTATGGCTACTCCTAACTTCAGTTGATATATTATGGGATGGCAAAGTTAATTCGTTCCATCCCCCTCAAAAGTTACTCCAATATCAACCAAATTCGTCACCTACGTATGTATGGATAGAAAATAAATGGGTTGAAATTGTTAACATAAATAATCAATGGATTGCGACTGCACCAGCGCAGGTTAATAATAAACCACTAGGTTCTGAAAATAAGGAACAGATTGTGTTTGTTTGGGACACTAAGAATTGGGTCTTGTGCAAGTTATCCGATCTCTTTCCAATTACCAACAGACCTCCAAAATATCAAAGTGATCATCGCCAGAAACCTGGAGGTCCAGAATCAGGAAACAAGCGCCCTCTTGATGGTTCACATAATCAAAAGCAAAGTTCGCATCCTGGGAAACAAGGAGAACAGACAGAAAAACATCGAGTACATCCATATCCACCTACTCATGTTTCACAATCTCAAAAGGGGACTCCATCAGTAATTCCAGTTTCTGGAAATAGCTGCTGTATTAATGGATCAAATAATAAAGGGCAGAAATCACCTCCTGGGGAAGGTGGAAAACACAAAGAGAAACATCCTGACAGACTAACAAACGCGAATTCTGGAAATAACTTCCAAAAATTTACGTTCCCACCTCCCTTTGGCTCATACAATCTGAAACCAGTAAATAAACCTCTAAGACCAATAGAGAACACTCCAACAGGAGTTCAAAATTCTATAAATATGAATCCTTCTGACGGATCACATAATCACGGACAAATATTGCCTCCTGGGAATCAAGGAGAGCAGAGAAAAAACCATCGAATACATCCATTTCCACCTACTCATGGTTCACTATCTCAAAAGGGGACTCCACCAGGAGGTCCAAATTGTGGAAATAGCTGCCGTTGCAATGGATCAAATAATAAAGGGCAAAAATCAGCTACTGGGAGAGGAGAAAAACAGCCAAAGAAAGGGCATAAATCACTTCCTTGGAAAGGAGGAAAACAAACAGTAAAACATCCTTTGCCACTTCTCAATGAATCAAATAATCAAAAGAGAAAGCCACAAGGGCATCAAAAGCATAAGGGATCGCAAAAGCTGTCTACTGGAAATAACTTTCGAGAACTAAATTTCGGAAAACCTTTCGGTTCATATGAAATATAGCCTGCAATCTAAGCTAACTGCAAGAAGTACAAAAATCACCATGACCTCCTCCTCCTCCTGCCCCACTATCACCAACACCTTCACCACCGAAAGCATAAGTATACCAAAACCAAAACAACCGCTACCAAAACCGTAACTAAAATCCCCACTATCAAAGCCAAAAGCAAAATCAAAACCGACACAGCCACCAAAAAGGAAGGACCATGGTATTGTATATTAGTATTGGACTGTTACAAATCTATGGAACACAGGGTCCTAAGGCTAATTTGCTTGTTTACACTCCAGATACTACCTTTGTTGCCTTTAATAAGCTGTAAGGCACCTAATATTTTTAGCTCAAGCAGTTGGTTCATACTTTGCAGTGAAAGTGTGACAGATTATGTATCCGTTTAATATTTACACAAAAACTGTTAGTTCATAAATCACTTTCAACACAACATTTATAATTGCAGTATTGTGTAAATTAAAAACAGCTGAATATGAAAGTCATCATCCCCACAGACCAGGAGGTTCAAATTCTGGAAATAAGCACCCAACTGATTGATCACATAATAAAGGGCGCATATCGCCTTCTGAGAAACAAGGAAAACAGACAGGGAAACATCCATTTCCATCTCCTTATGGTTCACAACCTCAAAAGGGTACTCCTCCAGGAGGTCCAAATTCTGAAAATAGCTGCCGTTCCAATGCGTCATGTAATAAAGGGCACAAATCATCTTCTGGGAAAGGAGGAAAACAGCCAAAATTTACGCTCTCACCTCCCTTTGGCTCATATAATGTGAACCCTGTACGTAACACACTAAGCTCACTAAAGGAGAGTCCATCAGGAGGTCCATATTCTGGAAATACCTGCCCTTACGATGGATCATAAAATGAGGGCATAAATCACTCCCTGCGAAAGGAGAAGAATACAAAGGGAAACATCTTGGAAGACTAACATATGCGAATTCTGGAAGTAACATCCCAAAATTTACGTTCCCGTCCTCCTCTGGCTCATATGATGTGCAGCCTGTACATAAACTACTAAGACCACTAAAACCAGCACCGCCACCACCACTACCACCACCACCACCACCGCTATCACTAAAACCAAAAGGAAAACCGATACCACCTAAAGCACCACCACCCAAAACTAAAACCACCATCACCAAAACTACCACAAAAAAAGAAACCATGCAGTTTCAAAAAGTTACTAGGATTTGCATAAGATGTACACATATGTATAACAGTCTCAGACAGTTCCTTGTACTGTTTCTTTCTATGGAACTCTTCCAAACCAATTAAAGACATTATGCTGAACAGCCAGGTACCTGTCTTGCTCTCCAGATGTTTCCCTTGCTTCTTGTAATTAGTTACCAAACATTCAATATCTTCACTTTAGCCATTATGGTACATGTAGTTGCAACATGGTGTGAGATTCTCTAGCTATTAATTTAATTTATTGACAAATAACAGTAATAGCAGTATTGAGTGAACTAAGGATACATTTATTAGATAAATGGAAACGTCAATACTGGTTGTATTATATGTCTAAATGTGTTATAGTTGCACAATGGATAGTATTCATTGTTTACCAATACTAATTTCGCTTTATTCAGGCAGTGTAAAATGTGAACCAATGGTATACCATAACAAAACTGTGAAAAAACTGAATAATACCTAATATACAATTTATTAAGTAGTAAATGAGCTATTACAAAAAATTAACAGAGACTGAAAGTCAATATTCAGTAATATCAGTTATACCTTACTCTGAAAACATTAGTGAGGATAATGATTAATTTTAAGACTGTTGATAAAGCAGAAAAGAAAAATAATTCATTTAATTTTAAAACATAGCCAATAATTATTTAACAAAAATAATTAGAGACACTTTGTGTTATTCCATCACTGTTGCTTTATTGGTTGCTGCATACTATGTCTACTTCAAAAAGTTCAACACTTAAGTTATAAAGTGCCTCAGAAAGAATATACCATATCTATAAATGAAGACTGCTGTAAAATGGAGTTACGTACAAGACTATAAGGATGCTTATTCTGAATCTGTACGAAGCTGTTTTTTCTCTTTTGGGTGTAACATATACCCTATGACAGCAGTGATAACAGGAAATGTATAGCAGACACTCAAAATAAATTATGACAGTCACTAGTAATGAATGAGTATAGAATATGAAACTAATTCACATTCCCATATAGTGTGTGAAATATTTACATGTATTATGCTCATACTCTGGCACAGTATTTAGTATTGAGTTACATTTCATCTCACATTATCAACAACTAATCAATGAGACAGAAATGTGAAGACTGACAGTGACTGCTAGAATCATATCACAGCTACAGATTCAAAATACGGTGACAAAATGAGTTCTGTAGCATCTCAGAAATATATTCACTTTGGTTCATAATACTTTGATACTTTACATCGCTGTGTTCTAAGTAATATGACCTAAAAAGGGATAGTTCTAATTTATAAGTGAAGTATGAAGGCTGATAAAATGTGACATAAAAGTTTTAACATACTCATACAGTACATATTGTTCGTTACAAATTATAAGTAAAAAATACTTGCATCACTTACTCAGTATGTAGTACCAAACCTAGACTGAACCTGTTTCTCTTTTAATTGAGATACTGCATAGTAAATAACGCATGACATTACACCATCGGTATCCTGTAATGACAGACGCTACATATTATGATTATGTCTAAACTGATAATGTTCCCAAATTTTCCCTGAGCTCAATGTGACATTCTGTACCGTGGCAAATTCAGTTCCAGTCTCTATGGTCTTCAGTGAGAACGTAACACATACAGTAATTCCTTTCCTGTACTGCATGTCAGAAGCATGCTAAAGATATACAATTAAATATATATTTATGATTACACAAAAATCACATTTATGTGTACGTAGATTACGAAACAATAAAGAGCCGGCCGGTGTGGCCTTGCGGTTCTAGGCGCTTCAGTCTGGAACCGCGTGACCGCTACGGTCGCAGGTTCGAATCCTGCCCCGGGCATGGATGTGTGTGATGTCCATAGGTTAGTTAGGTTTAAGTAGTTCTAAGTTCTAGGGGACTGATGACCACAGATGTTAAGTCCCATAGTGCTCAGAGCCATTTGAAACAATAAAGTAAGAAGACATAGATCTTGGCCAAATCTACAAGAAAATAACATTTCTCCAAACTGAAGAGCACTGGAGCATCGTCGTTGGCAAGCAGTAAATACTATTCTGAGCATAAGAAGGACAGAGAGGGCATTTACATCTATGGCTGACTGTTTGTTCTTGTCCATACTCGCAATGGCTGTTTCCTGGTGTAAATCCCAAAGAGTTAAGCTGTGGCTAAGCCCCATTGAAACCAGTCCTCTTGGTAATCAACCAGAAGAACTTCATACTGCTCTATGCACTCTTGAAGTTTACATTTCCACAATGAAAATCTGGCCTTACAGAGGGGGAATATTTCCTTGATTCCAGCTTAGGCTGAGACTGTTAATGGTGGAACAGTGCGTGAGTTTCACCGTTCTCAACTTCCAGTCGTTCCTTTTCAGCAGCGACTGCTCGATGAATACTCAACATGATAAAGGACTCTATTCCTCTTACACAGGTAAACGACCCATTGCTAATTCGATCCTGAAGTAATTCATTCTAACTTAAGCGATGTAACGAGTAATTCACCAAAATGAACATTCATATGTCTTCCAGATATATTTCAGTATTGATAATTTTAATACTTAGAAGCCATTAAATCATGATTATACTGAATCGTTCCATGAGGGAGTGTATTTTAGTCCAAAGGTGCCAGGGCGACAAAACAACAAATAAAAGCGACCAAATACTATGGTAAAAGAAGCTAGAGTCTAATACATAGGATTTTAAAAGTTTGTGACACCTAAAAACGTGTTTACTCTCTGAAAGTCTGTTCATATGAGGAGTATCGTTTCATATCATATTAAGTGCACAGATCATAATTTTACAGGAAATAGAAAAAACTTAAGCTTCCTAAGCAAATGAAATATGTCAGATTTCTCGACGGGAGGGCCTATTTATTTAGATTAGAGTCCAAAACTGGAATCATTTCGCAATGTACGAGTGTGCCATTCTAATTTTCAAACTGCACTTCATATGGTTTGAACCAATTCATTGAACCAAATGCGTTTTGATCCAATCGTACTTTCGCATAATATAGTTTAAACGTTCAATGTTTTTATTGATTTCATTGTTGGACACAGGCCGTCACGTAAGACAATATAGTTATTGACACGTTGTTGACGGTTGATCGATGCGTGACGGTCTTCCTTGTGCAAGAGAAGGATCAGATGACTGACTCTTATTGTTCTACAACAATGAATTACTCACCTATTTACTGAAGAATGATAATGACGTCTAAAAAACAGCATAACGATTTAACGCTTTACTAACAGTATTATAAACAACACTGTAAGTACCTCATACGACACAACAATGGAATGTCGACTGCTCTCTTCTCCGTAATGCTTTCCAGTTCTCCGTGGTTTCGAAGATGTAGCTTTTATTGTATAACTGAGTCTGCAATCTTGTTCGCCTTTGGTCGGTATAATGTAAGATTTAATTTTTGCTTTCACCAGATACAATACTAGGATGCTTCCACTCTTGAATTTACCTTCTTTCTGGGTACAAGTCGGCTCAAAATTACTTAAATGTGGATCTCGCTTCAAGTACCTAAAGCGAAATACTCCTTCTTACGTCATAAATGCAGACAGTAAAGCTCAATCAACGTATAAAAACATGCATTTATGGAATCTTTCTCATACAAATGTCACTCCAAAGCACTGACATTACAAATTTTATTGAAAATCATCATTTGTAAGGTACTTCAGATGTTATCATTTACAGAGCTTCCTTTGTTACTTCCTTTCGATTACTCTCCCAGGGGTAAATAGCCTTCCATGGTGATCGATAGCAATGTAAACGACAAAGATCAAAATTTCTAGCAAATCAGAATAATCACGCAGGCTCGTAAATATGTCTTGAGCGTAATACTGTTTTAACCGTAGGCTGCGGTGTACGTAATAGGATTTGACCTGGTCCACATTTTCAGCACTAATTACTATGGGAAAGAATACGAACTGACCCGATCTGCCTCAACAGCATGAAAACACATGAAAATGTATTTTGATCTCGGTTGCATTTAATACGTTTTGAAACATTGCTCCTCATACTCGCAAACAGCTGCGGTTTCTGCAAGTGTCTAAACTTCAGGTGACCGTATGACTGATTCGAAACAACACAAATTAACAAAGAAGAATGGTTCTGAGCACTATGCGACTTAACTTCTGAGGTCATCAGTCGCCTAGAACGTACAACTAATTAGTAGAACTAATTAAACATAACTAACCTAAGGACATCACACACATCCATGCTCGAGGCAGGATTCGAACTTGCGACCGTAGCGGTCACGCGGTTCCAGACTGAATCGCTTAGAACCGCAAGGCCACACCGGCAGGCCAAATTAACAAAGCGAGTCAGCCTTGTACACTGGTGATGTGGGCACAAGCCCCAGAACTCAAATGACCGTGCAATGCACTTTCCATTTGGAGCTTACAGAGTAAGTGATCGCCAGTGATAATCTAATCACGGACATAGTGTGTCAGATCGCAATGATCACGTCGTCATAAACTTAGGTGGAAAGACTATGCCGCAGTTCGTGCACGAAGAGAGGCTCTGAAAGAACATAAAATAGACTCTAACCACTCAATTTTACTGTCCAACACGTGAGAGGGTTGTTAGTTGTTCCGTAGCTTTTCACTTGGGCGTTGCAGCTGGATACGTAGCTACATAACGCAAAGCTCTTTTCCACTCACCTCGAATCCTGTAAAGATATTCGTCACTTATAGCATAAACAACAGACTGTCGTAGGTCCTTATATGTGTTGACTCACTTCACTAGAAAATTATTGCTGGAAGTATTTAGACAACCACGAGATATTCACAAGGCGTAATTGGCTTGACCTCAGTACAGGGGAATCTTAAAGGCAAACAGTTGGAGGTGTGATACGCATTACGGGCGGCTTTTCAAGCGATCGTCCACACACGCAGTGTGTGATAGTGACGTGGAAGCTAGACGTAGGAGTTCTACGTTCTGTCATGTTGCACAGCTCTGTATGTATGACGAAAGCCAAAATTAAAACATCGATTTAATTTTTCTAAGTCAGTAATACCATTTCCTGTCTTATCGGGTCCGTTTCATTCATGGATAGGGATAATTAGAAAATTGTTCCGGATTTTCCTCCTAATCGTTATAGGAGGTTTCTCAGAGTATTTTTTTAAAGAACCTGAAAGTGGATAGGACTTTCGTGTGTCATGCTAGTGACACCTGTTTTTGTTGGTGGACCAAGGTAAAACGACAGCAGAAACAAAACGTCAAATAGCCAGTTACATCAGTTAGATTCCCCAAATAAACAGAAACAAGAAATAATATTTAACTATAACAATGACAACCCTAAAAAAGGATAAAACACTAAGCTAGTGTAAAGTTACTTGTGAGCTATGCTAAGTACCGAATATCTCACATATTTACACGAGAAAACGCTGACCTTACGTGGCATTGCGAACCAGTAATGGAGAGATTTAAAAAAATTACATTTTTTCTCTTTTGCACAAAACCACTTGCCATATGCAATCTAACACAAGAACATAGGTGTTGGCCGCTTCGAAAAGACCAAGTAAGTAATGTACTGAATTCCTGGGGTAACGTTACTTGCCAACACTGAATTTAGTGGTCTCTGTATTCCTGTTGGTACAGAAACCCAGTAGCACTTGAACATAGTTTAAAAGATTTTGGTACAGCCGTGATACTAAGTGGTAGTACATTTTAATTCCACTACTCTCACTAAAACATCTCACAGCACCTTGAGTGGAGAGCGTTTAGCCAGAATTAGAACAGAGTCACGCCTACCTCTTTGCCGTCGTGTGATTTCCAACAGGGCCGCGGAGAACAAGTAGTTCACAAGAATATGAAAAGCATTATATTTAACCAAGAAAATCGTCAAACAGTGTTCAGTGCTCTCTCCAATCGTCACAGTAATTTATTTTCCTCCAAGTCAGCTGCTGAGTAAATCATCTTAACAGTTTTTAGTCTTTCAGTACGTCTTAAGAAAAAAATAGTCATCTTGTTTAGTCAAACAAGTGATTTCAAAATAGTGTAGCTGACTGGAAATAAAAAAAAATTGTAGTGTCTGTGAATCAAAAATATTTTAATTGAAGAAATGAAAATTCTACAATAATTTTTCGTCATTTGCCGCTTATAGATAATGGAAGAAACATTTATTATTTCACAGAGGAAAGATGTCCTAGAAGCTAATGACCTGATTACCAAACGCTACATTGAAATATTCTGAGCTGGAGGAGCTGCTGTCGGAGCACAAAAAAGGAGAATATGTTCTTCTTTAAAAGCGTCTGGCAGGAAAGCGGGAAACCAGCTGCCTCTATCCTCATTCTGCTATTCTCATCAAAATTTGTGGCCTGAAAAGATACTCGCGCTGTTTTAGCAAAGAACATTCCAAAATCTTTCACCCACTCTCTCTTTGTAGTTAAGCCTTCATATTCAGTATCTCCCTCTCCCACTGTTTTATGGTATATCCCACTACTGCTCTCTCCTTTCTCCCATACACTAGCACCTTTTGTATTTCTTTCTCGTCACCACTGTCTGCACCGTACCTCAGTTGCTCGAAGATTCTGGGGGTCCAACTTATTTTGTTCCATTGTATCCACGTGTTTGAAATTTCCATCCAAAACGCATCCTCCCGTATATCTATACCTGGGAGGGGTCAGATCCACCAATCCTATGTACGGTCCCCACTCACCTGTGGTTTCAATTTCCACTATCGTCTCTCACTACTGCTCCCTCTGCTTCTACCCCCATCCATCTCTCTTCTTTTTTACTGCGACTGTCTCTCTGTCACCATCACTACTATCTCTTTCTCTGATTGTCACTTTGTCTGCTACTCTGCTTCAGCACAGGAAAGCGTGAATATGCCAGACTCTTTTATCGAGGAGGAGCATATTCACCTTTTCTGAGCGTTTTTTCGACGGTTCCATTCCTTTCCCTCCTACAGCCCGCCATGTTGCATATATGAAACGAATTCAATATATAAGTAAAATTTTGACAGTTTATTTATATACTTCCACGCATTTATGTACTTTGACACATATATACCGAGCGAGGTGGCGCAGTGGCTAGCACACTGGACTCGCATTCGGTAGGACGACGGTTCAATCCCGCGTCCGGCCATCCTGATTTAGGTTTTCCGTGATTTCCCTAAATCACTCCAGGCAAATGCCGGGATGGTTCCTTTGAAAGGGCATGGTCGACTTCCTTCCCCGTCACTCCCTAATCCGATGAGGCCGATGACCTCGCTATCTGGTCTCCCGAAAACAACCCAACCCCACATATTAACAACAAATAAGTATGCACAATATAATATTACCCCAAAAATGTTTACTTTAGATTTTTTTCTGTATGTTTTGCTCATCGAGTGCAGCTCGTCGAAAATGCGCGGCTTGTGACTCGTAACGTAATCTGACGAGCTTGCTCGACAAACTGAGCGCGGGCTGCCAGGTGCCGCTGCGCTGGCTGCTCGACGAACGGCGCTCAGACCTGCGGCTGGCAACATCTGGGAGGCTCTGCAAAGCGTCTTTACAGTTTTACACCAGTCGGAAGGGTCCACTTGATATTTCCACATTATTTACTGACAATAGTTTGCTAAAATAATAGACTAATTAATCAGACGAAGACATATGCTCATCAGATTGTGAGATCCCATGCAGGTACACTGAAACAACGACAGATGGGTACAATAGTTCAATTCTTTTGTCTCGGCGGTTCGCGCATGCCCGCCCAGACGGGGGAGACTGCTGCGTTGCCAGTTGTACGCGCCAAGAGAAGCAGCGCCATAGTATAGTTTGCAAACTTACGTTTAGGGGGTAGCGCGCAGTTTATGAAGTAAAGCCACCACGGCCGCATTAACCCTTTCGCTGCTGCAGATACGTGCTCCCCGCATTCCGCGATGTGCGCCATTTTGTCATCATTGCACTGCTCGCCTGTGCAGACACGTGGTGTTTCGTCTGCTTTGACACACTTTATCATTCGATTTCACAAAAACTATTTGGCCCAAAAATTTGATTTTTGCGCATCCTCTTGACTGTTCCCTTCCCCCATAAATGACTTAATTTTGTTTCGATGTTCAACGCAGTTATTGTGGAGCATTAGATATAGTAAACCATTGCATGAAATTTTGAAGAGTTTGCAGAGGTCAAAGTCCATAGCATATACTTTCCATATGGTCGATTTTAGTTGCCACTAGAAATTTCAAAAAATACATTCAAAAAAATAAAATTCATGAAGTAAGACACTTCGATATTGTTTATAAATAAAGAAAATTTTACACACCGATCAAGGTTTGAATTCGGAACCTTTCACTTTGCAGCCATGCACTTGTACCATTACGCTAACGTAACTCGTTATTCAATATACCTCCCGGAGGACTGTAAAATATCACGCAAAATACCGACAAACACTGTTGGTATGATTATGAGTTACTCACGTTTCGCCGAAGTACAATACGAAATAAACAATTACCACTGTTCTTTATTGCGAAAAAGCGGTCAGTGAGAATGATACAAACAGCTTTCCTTGCGATACCCTGAATTAGGAGGCTTATTGCTTGTTTGATTTAATTAATTAATAGAATATGAAGCAAGTATATAGAATGCTTTTTCCAAACTTTCTATAAAAGAAAGTCTGCCATCAAGACATTGCTTTTGTTCAATTACTTTATTTATGACTGAACGTTTCTAAAACTGAAGACACTCGTCCATGCTCTGCACTGCAGTCGAACTCAGGCAACGTCGTTCTCTGTTCATTGGCTGACTGTGTCTTGTGACACCAGATGCGCAGAACGAACCTAAACTCGGCCGCAGTATATAAATGACGCGCACTTTAACTAACAACTGTGATGTCGATTCCTTGTTCGCAGTTTTTTCCCTACAAAGCATACTCCAGATATCCGATTTTAAAATGTGTTATTCAAGGAAAGAAATTCTTGAAACATCTACTTTCCGAAAGATACTGTGTTCGGTCCTCCAGTAAAACCCTCCACGAGACTGTCACAATAAATCAATAAGTGTGCTTATTTTCATAGTACACGTACCCGCTGCCGAAAGTTTCGAATTCTTGACAAGTTGCAATCGCAACAATCACCAGATTTGAGAAAACTGCGCCGAAACGTGTCAGTTTACGTCGCGCTGCAAGAAAGTGCGCCGCAAGGCACTAGAGTAATTACACGGTTGGGAACAGATATCGGCGAAAAGAACAGCCCGTTCGTGGAGTTAAAAGAGTAAAAATTGTTGTTAGAAGTATTCTACTCAATCTGCAGCCTTTCCATTTCTGCATAATTTCTGGCTGTCATTTTAAGTTTTTTCATGCTATGTTAAAACCCTTTCAGCACATTGTCACTGCAGTACCACTTTCGGGATATTTTGTACAGGCGTAGAGTGCCCACTATACAGGAGCGGCTCTTCATAAAGTTTTATCGGTGAAAAACTGCTGAGTAAAAGCATAGTCTCGTGACCTCTGAAGCCTTTCGATTACACTATAATCTTCGGCATGTTTTCACTATGTCAGTTAAAACTACATTTACGCCTCGGACTCGTAGTTACGTGCATTTGTTACTAGTATAAGTAAGGTAACTTTGAACTTTAGATCTCGGTAACAGATAACAGAATCAAAAAACTTTTCAAGGATCACCGACATCAACATCTGAAGAACATAAGTAAAAATTTAGGCGATATGGCGTGAATAGAAATTACAGAAATGGTCATCCCCACAATTGGTACTTCTCGTGTCCAAAAACCATGGTTTTTTTGCGAGTTTCTCAGGAACCGCCCATGAACAAATGATGCTTTTATAAGCGAGCTAAGATCGACCATAAACCACAACTAACGCAAAAAAGCTACCGATTTGCTGACTTCGCCTGGGGTGGAGGTAGTGTGTAGCGTTTAAATCTTAATCCTGTACCGTACAAAAGCTCTAGCGTGCCCTTTTTACCAACAGGTACGCAGGTGGTTACTAGGCCAAGGGCTGTCCAAAACACTTGATCACCTTATCTCTATGACCAACAGAACACGAGATATAATCCCCGAAAAATCGAATTTTCGTTCGGTGATTTTCCGAAGAGACTGATTTACATAATAACTTCACACACCTATATCTGTTTCACATACCTTTACCTAGGGTTATGTACGTTTCTCATAATAGCTAAACCTAAGCTGTTGCGCGTATGCTGAACGTTAAGAATGATGTTGTTGCTGTCGTCTTCAGTCCGCCGGCCGCGGTGGTCTCGCGGTTCTAGGCGCGCAGTCCGGAACCGCGCGACTGCTACGGTCGCAGGTTCGAATCCTGCCTCGGGCATGGATGTGTGTGCTGTCCTTAGGTTAGTTAGGTTTAAGTAGTTCTAAGTTCTAGGGGACTGATGACCACAGCTGTTAAGTCCCCTAGTGCTCAGAGCCATTTTGTCGTCTTCAGTCCAAAGACTGGTTTGACGCAGCTCTCTATGCTGTTCTATCCCGTGCAAGCCCTCTTCATCCCCGAGAAACTACTGCAACCTACATCCTTGTGAATCGGCTTAGTGCAGTGGTCGTCAAACTGCGGCCCGAATCAAGTATTCGTGTGGCAGGAGATTCTCAGCCGTATTTTGTAACAATATGCATCTGACAACTAACAGCCGAATCCAAAACGTCAACTAACGTTAAGAGCTGTAGTTTTCCTGCCTAGTAACAAAAAGATACTTACACAGCGAGTTACGATTTTAAGATGTGCTCAATTTTAACCGATGTTGATGAATTCGTCCGTGAGCTACGTGAAGTTGGCCGCTTGCCCCAGGGGTATAGGGGTCAAGTAGCGCGGCCACTGCTGTGTTACAGCGGGAAACTTTCATTGTTTTGTCTTCCAGTACCGATGACTCGCAACGATCAGCTGCTACGGTATGAATTTTGAGACGGAAGTAACATGGATTTGAGAATGCGTGTTACAGATACTTACTTGCAGCAAGAAACATTACATTAAAGATCTTAAAATGTAGTGCAATGGGTGGAAGAAAACTGACATTCAAATCATATGTCACAGTGTACATGTTGAATAATGCCTTAAAACATGAGTACAGTTACTTTTATTAACCAATTAACCACCCGCTCACACAGACAACACAAGGTTTAGTCAGGCAAAGCTGCGCTACGACATTGAGGTCGCTGAGGGTGCAACAATCTGAAACAGGGAACAGCTGACAGGAAGTGGTCTAAGCGGTACCGATTTTTAACGATCACTACGTGGGGGACAGCTGCCAACGTATCGCGCCCTTACCACAACTAGTCTACTGGATGCTTGCAACACACCAATTTGTACAGCTTACCAGTTAATAATAAGATTGGTACGTATGCAGCTCGAGTTGCCGTCCCTCAATGTTAATACTGACTCTTGAGTAAAAAACGTTGATGACCACTGGCTTAGTGTATTCATCTCTTGATCTCCCTCTACGAGTTGTACTCTCCACACTTCCCTCCAGTACTAAATTGTAATCCCTTGATGTTTCAGAACGTGTACTACCAATCGATCCCTTCTTCTAGTCAAGTTGTGTCACAAATTCGTCTTCTCCCCAATTCTATTCAGTAGCTCTTCATTAGTTACGTGATATACCCAACTAATCTTCAGCATTCTTCTGTAGCACCACATTTCAAAAGCTTCTATTATCTTCCTGTCTAAACTGTTTATCGTCCATGTTTCATTTCCATACAAGTCTACACTCCATAAAAAATACTTTCTGAAAAGACTTCGTCACAAATAAATGTATACTCGATGTTAACAAATCTCTCTTCTTAAAAAACGCTTTCGTTGCCAGAGCCAATCTGCATTTTATATCCTCTATCCTTCTTTCATCATCAGTTATTTTGCTCCTCAGATGACAAAACACATCTACTACTTTAAGTGTCCCATTTCCTAATCTAATTCCCTCAGCTTCGCCTGATATAATTCGACTACATTTCATTACCCTTGTTTCGGTTTTTTTTATGTTCATCTTATATTCGCCTTTCAAGACACTGTCCATTCCATTTCATTGCTCTACCAAGACCTTTGTTGTCAATTACAATGTCATCGGCAAACTTCAAAGTTTTTATTTCTTCTCCTTGGATTTTAATTCTTACTCCAAATTTTTCTTTAGTTTCCTTCAATACCTGCTCAGTACACAAATTAAATAACCCTGTCTCAGTCACTTTTGAAACACTGCCCACCTTTTGTGCCCCTCGATTCGTATCACTGCCATCTCGTTTGTGCACAAATCGTAAACAGCCTTTCGCTCTCTGTATTTAAAAATAGAAATAAAAAATTAGATGAAAGTTATGACATAGCCCGAATATAGCTCACGCTAATACGGCTGTCAAAGTATGGTAAGTTGGAAAAGAGAGTCACGGACGAGAGAAACGATATGTACCTGCTTATTATAAACCCCTTCCCTCAAAAATATTCCTCTTCTTCATACCTCCTCTGTGTTACCACAGATGACCTGTCACTGACCTCATTTGCACTAAGATTACAGTACACGCGAGGTGCCTATTTGCTTCCACCGCCCTGAGTGGAATGCATAAGCTCTAATAAATGTTCACCAACCTGCAGTCTTCTATAGTTGTTGTCCCCTGGCGGAAAACAGCACGTAGATCATGAATCCGTAAGCTTGAGGCTGTAAGAAACTTTTGAGCTGTTATTTTACAAATAATTAAATTTAGAATCAATTCGTTTACACGGGATGCCATTCGCTTTTTATTAGCAGAACACGAGAAGCTGCAGAATTACATTCCACTTTAGAGACACAAATGACTTTTATTTTTCAACAAATTAACTAACTGCGTTTCTGCACGATCACTGTCACACTGTTCTGAACTATATGTACCAGATAACCATACATTGCTAATAAAGTCTTAACTAACACCGACCGGGGCAGACAACATATCTGTCCTCCAACACTCCAGAACCAGGTCTCATATTTATAAACTAGACATTGCAAATTAATTCTTAACTGATATCACGGCGGACAACATGTTCGTCCTCTGAGACTGCCGATCAGCTCTGATTTTACAGCCGAACAACTTCGCCCGCCATCCAAGTTAGGCGCCATCCAAAGATCGCCGAAGTGCTTCGTCTGTCTTTTCGTTTCGCAGCTCTTTATTATTCTACTGGTTATTAATACTTGTGACATAATGGAAAGATACCACGCTATTGACAGATGCTTTAAATGTGGCATGCAAGTAAATGCGCTGTTTAGTTTGTCCAATACTACTAATAACAGAAGATTGTCATCTTGGCGCGCAACTTCCGAATGCAGCAGCCAATCGCGGAGTAGGACCGCAATTTAGGCGGTCTTTCTCACGATATCAGTACCTAACAAACCATCTGTCATCGGTACCTTGCACCACATTACGTCATCTTAGCACAGCTACCTTCTCAACTGCTATAAAAAGAGTTTTTGTAGCCGAATACGGTGGCTGCAATTCCAGAAATATCACAAAAGGAGGAAAGTCTTACAAAAGTCTTTCTGAAGACATTCTTTAAATTATTGAAATAACTTTTATCAATTATTGCAATGCATAATAAAACATTTTGTCATTGTTTTTACTTTCATACGTAATTTGAAAGTCCGCAACTGTTGCCTGTCTATTTACATTGCCAGCCATCTGGCGTTACCGGAGATGAATAGTCTTCCATGTATCACCAGAATGCGTCGTTAGCAGGTTCCCTTATCAACGCAGGATATGTTGTATGAAAACGGTTAGAAAATATAATTGCATTAGTATGTTGTTTTGCCCCTCCATTAAAATAGTCATCTTATTTCTACAACAAGAAAGAAAGACTTTTCTGTGATGTACTCCTACATTTTTCATCAGCAATAAAAATGGTTCAAATGGCTCTGAGCACTATGGGACTCAACATCTTAGGCTATAAGTCCCCTAGAACTTAGAACTACTTAAACCTAACTAACCTAAGGACATCACACACACCCATGCCCGAGGCAGGATTCGAACCTGCGATCGTAGCAGTCCCGCGGTTCCGGGCTGCAGCGCCAGAACCACTAGACCACCGCGGCCGGCATTTCATCAGCATTCAAATACAATTAACTTCCAGCGCGATAAGAAAAAAGAACATGTATATATGAATGAAGATGTCCGAAAGAACAGATACCATCTTCATATATATATATATATATATATATATATATATATATATATATATATATATATATATATATAGGGTATTTCAAAAATGATTGGTATATTTGAAAGGGCAATAAAAACTAAACGAGCAGCGATAGAAATACACCGTTTGTTGCAATATGCTTGGGACAACAGTACATTTTCAGGCAGACAAACTTTAGAAATTACAGTAGTTACAATTTTCAACAACAGATGGCGCTGCGGTCTGGGAAACTCTATAGTACGATATTTTCCACATATCCACCATGCATAGCAATAATATGGCGTAGTCTCTGAATGAAATTACCCGAAACCTTTGACAACGTGTCTGGCGGAATGGCTTCACATGCAGATGAGATGTACTGCTTCAGCTGTTCAATTGTTTCTGGATTCTGGCGGTACACCTGGTCTTTCAAGTGTCCCCGCAGAAAGAAGTCACAGGGGTTCATGTCTGGCGAATAGGGAGGCCAATCCACGCCGCCTCCTGTATGTTTCGGATAGCCCAAAGCAATCGCACGATCATCGAAATATTCATTCAGGAAATTAAAGACGTCGGCCGTGCGATGTGGCCGGGCACCATCTTGCATAAACCACGAGGTGTTCGCAGTGTCGTCTAAGGCAGTTTGTACCGCCACAAATTCACGAAGAATGTCCAGATAGCGTGATGCAGTAATCGTTTCGGATCTGAAAAATGGGCCAATGATTCCTTTGGAAGAAATGGCGGCCCAGACCAGTACTTTTTGAGGATGCAGGGACGATGGGACTGCAACATGGGGCTTTTCGGTTCCCCATATGCGCCAGTTCTGTTTATTGACGAAGCCGTCCAGGTAAAAATAGGCTTCGTCAGTAAACCAAATGCTGCCCACATGCATATCGCCGTCATCAATCCTGTGCACTATATCGTTAGCGAATGTCTCTCGTGCAGCAATGGTAGCGGCACTGAGGGGTTGCCGTGTTTGAATTTTGTATGGGTAGAGGTGTAAACTCTGGTGCATGAGACGATACGTGGACGTTGGCGTCATTTGGACCGCAGCTGCAACACGGCGAACGGAAACCCGAGGCCGCTGTTGGATCACCTGCTGCACTAGCTGCGCGTTGCCCTCTGTGGTTGCCGTACGCAGACGCCCTACCTTTCCAGCACGTTCATCCGTCACGTTCCCAGTCCGTTGAAATTTTTCAAACAGATCCTTTATTGTATCGCTTTTCGGTCCTTTGGTTACATTAAACCTCCGTTGAAAACTTCGTCTTGTTGCAACAACACTGTGTTCTAGGCGGTGGAATTCCAACACCAGAAAAATCCTCTGTTCTAAGGAATAAACCATGTTGTCTACAGCACACTTGCACGTTGTGAACAGCACACGCTTACAGCAGAAAGACGACGTACAGAATGGCGCACCCACAGACTGCATTGTCTTCTATATGTTTCACATCACTTGCAGCGCCATCTGTTGTTGAAAATTGCAACTACTGTAATTTCGAAAGTTTGTCCGCCTGAAAATGTACTGTTGTCCGAAGCATATTGCAACAAACGGTGTATTTCTATCGCTGCTCGTTTAGTTTTTATTTCCGTTTCAAATATACCGGTTATTTTTGAAACACCCTGTATATATATATATATATATATATATATATATATATATATATATATAAGGCTCATCGGCCATTTGACCATCTTGTTCTGTGCGGATGCACAAACAGTTCCCGAACTATTATCGGAATCGGCAGTAAAACCGCGAGTAATGAGTGTAATGGGCAGGGGCACTATGAATATAGTGCGGGACAATAAGTTGCGAATGTGGGTCTCACGAGAGGCGTGCCAGAGATAAGTCCCTGTAGTCGCACTATCCTCTGTGTGCTGGGTGGCTCAGATAAACAGAGCGTCTGCCATGTAAGCAACACCTGAAGAGACTGCCCACACAACGCTTGTACGTCCTCTTCGCGAGTGCTACTGTGCAGCATGGGACCCGCGTAGGATAGTATTGACAGAGAAAATCGAAAACGGCCAAAGAAGATCAGCTCGTGAAATAGGGGAGAGAGTGAGATGGATATGATACGTGAATTGGGTTGACTATCATTGCAACAAAGGCCTTTTTTGAGGCAGCAGGATCTTCTCATTAAATTTCGATCGCCAGTTTTTTCCTCAGAATGTGAAAATATTTTGTTGTCCACCAGATACAAAGGAAAGATCATCATAATAAAATAAGAGGAATCAGAGCTCCCACAGAAAGATTTAAGTGTTCCTTTTTCCTGTGCGCAGTTTGGCAATGGAACAGTAGAGAAATAGCTTGGAGGTGGTTCGATCAACCTTCTGTCAGGCACTTAATTGTGGAGTAATCATGTATATGTAGATGCAGATGCTGATGTGGATATCAGCCAAAATAATATTCGCATCAGCAGAACTTAAATCATATTAGAAGAAAGGAATATCATTGGATTAATAACACCAGAAGAATGGAAAATAAAGCTGACTGTAAGAGCCTAGGTCATGTTAATGGTGGTGACAATGATATTCATGTTAATGATAATAATAATAATAATAATAATAATAATAAAAGAAAATATTGTTATTATAGATACAGAAATAAGTGCTCTTCTTTTAAAAAAAGGATGCAACCAGAAGTTATGTTAATCAAAATAAACAATGTTAGTAGTGTAGATATGGGGAATATGATCCCCTTTATTTACATTGAGCATTCTGGTACACTTTGTTTACTTAACAAGACCTACGTCAATGAGCTGGTGACACCATCATCCTTAGCATCATTACCAATGATTACATCAGTGATGCCATCATCATTATCAGTGGGATGCAGTGTCCCCTTTGGCCCTCCCCTCCTCTTCCTCTCTTTATCTAGAGCCAATCATAGTGCGCTATTAGAAAGGAAACAAATTTAAGATGGTGGAAACAGCACAATTGCGCTAATGGAAAATTAAAAACCCTCTCCCTTTCTCCCTCCCCTCTCTGTCTCCAGCCAATCAATCACAGTATTAAGGTGACAAAAAATGACAATAATAGTCCAGTTCTACTTCATACTGCATGCCCACTCCTCCCTATCTCCAACTAACTGCAGCATAGTATTAAAATGATGCTCCAGATACGCAGTAAAAAAAAGTGTAACTTCAACTTAAAAGTCAAAGCACAATTTCTGTAAAGCTGAAGTATTCATTGCTTCCAAAATATATTTAAAAACCTCTGGGCGAAGACTGTTGTAATGATGTGTACAAATGGTGTGAAGTTACATTATTTCTTTGAAAGCGTACTGTATATAAACATACCTGTACAGTAACATTAAAAATGATTCAAGTAACATTAAAAATTATTACAATTTCAAAGTTGTGTATTATTGTCATAAAAGACATCAGTGTATTTCATACCATACTTCCTACAAATATGCCATCTTCCTATATTTCACATATCAGATACTATAATTCTTACACATTACTCTCATTCAAAGCAATCTTTCCCTCTCACTCTCTCTCTCTCTCTCTCTCTCTCTCTCTCTCTCTCTCCCTCCCTCTCTCTCTCTCCCTCTCTCCCTCCCTCTCTCCCTCTCTCTCTCTCTCTCTCTCTCTCTCTCTCTCTCTCTCTCTCTCTCTCTCTCTCTCACACACACACACACATGCATACAAGCATGCACACACACACTCTATTGGGTGAGAACAAAGATGGTTATTTTACAGGGTATTTATCATTCCCCTAGCAGGTAACTACCATTCCTCTATTATGCGACCATAATTCACACTAGAGGACTACAATTCCACCTTTTTCGATGGCCACCTCTCTTGACCTGGGTGTCCATCATCCCTCCCTCCATATTTCTAGCTTTCCCCCTAGGAAATAGATAACAACATATCTCTGTATTGCATACATCAAATTCTATATACTCCTTACAAACATGTCACACTCCCATGACAAGTAATCATCTCGTGGCTCACACACACATAAAATTAGATCAAATTACATTATAATTATAATATATTACCGAAGGTAACAAAGGAAAACAAACAACATATGAAAAATAATAATTCTATTATATAAAAATTTTCACGGGGAACTTTCACAATTTTGCACTGCCACACACTGTGGAAATATATGAGTTTAGTATAAATTCTACATCATCTCTCACACTTTTAACAGCACTATCTAATGCAAATATCAGTGTCTTGAAATTTAAGTAGCCATTTGAGATAACTCCACTACACAACCAAGTTTACTCTGCTGTATCTCCTTTAATGAAATCGAAATGGCACTGAATAATATTTTGTTGGTGGTGTCAGTATGAATAATATATCCTTAATGTAGCAATCGAGCACTTCTTATACTAGTTCAGGAACAGTTCTGTGTACTTAATACATTCATATCTTTCCTCCACCACAAAAGCAAAATATTGTTCAGAATCTGAAAGCAATCTATCTGAGTCGAGTGCATTATTCTCTCATTCACTTCTGCAAAAGCTACCTGTGAGAACTAAACTCTCTTGCGAATAAAGCAAGGAGTAACGGCAATCTTCTTCTACAGATCTAACATTCATATCTCCTACTCCTCGTATATACCTCCGTGTGAGTCCTAATTTCTCATATCTTGTCTTCGTGTCCCTTATGCTATATGTATGTTGGTAGAAGTAGAATCGTTCTGCATTCAGCTTGAAGTGCTGGTTCTCTACATTTTCTCAATAATCTTTCTCGAAAATAACGTCACCATCCCTCTGGGGAGTCCTATTTGAGTTCCCAAACCATCTCCATAATACTTACATGTTGTCCAAACCTACCGGTAACAAATGTAGCATCCCACCTCTGAACTATTTCGATGTCTTCCTCTAATCCGACCTTGTGCGCATCCCAGACACTCGAGCAGTACTTAAGAAAAGGTCACACTAGCTTCATATATGCGGTCCTCCTTACAGATGAACCAGACTTTCACCAAATTCTTTCAGTAGACTGAAGTCGACCATTCGCCTTCCCTATCACAATCCTTACATGTCATTAGATTTCATATCACTTTCGAAAGCTATACCCAGATGTTTAAATAACATGTCGACATTCTGGAGCGGCACACATTACACCGACTGATTTCAATCACCTACAACAAATGGTTACGAATAAGAAATCATTCAACATCTACTTACAATATTACTGTGCCTCTTGGCGAGTCTTCCTGCTTTTACACCCTCACCGTCCTGCTGAGGCAGCAGGTTAGTAGACATGAATCAGCAAGTTTTTTTCGCACTTTGTCACTGTTTACTACATACATTTCCCAAGAAACGGTATGTCCTAGAGATATTCACAGAAACACAGTCTCTTCGCGGATGTGTGTGTATTGAGTCTTTTGGAGAGGAAACAGATCACACTGATTTCATTTCTCAACAACACAGCCTTGCATAAAAATGTAAATGTGGTAAAAAAAGTTTTTTTTGGAAAAAGTAGTCTCTGGGGTTTGCTTGCCTGTATTGCGCTGTACAATGTACACGTAAAATTTGCTCTACTATCTGACAAATATAAGCAAATATGACCTCTAACAATTTGTTTCCATAATGCAATTTGTGCTGTTAGATCTAATTCAATAAATATGTGGATTTTTTCCGAAACTGCGCAATGAACTTTCTCTTTCTTTTTCTGCCTCTCTCAACTGATGGAATGTTTCCATAAAAAATTGACCCAGCCTTTCGCTCTAGTATTTTCAACGGCCATCGCAAACATCAGGTGACAATCGAAGCTCATCAGCTAAGCTCCTATCTATTTCCACACTTTTATCTTATTTGCAGTGTGCCTAGAGATACTTCAAAAATTTCTGCTGTCTTATTAATCAACAAAACTGTAACAACAACCTGTTCTATATTTTAAAAATCTTCGAAAACCCATTTTCTACCCACTAGAAGCATAAAAATATAGGTAATGCCTGGTTTCATTCAAGAACAACTATGAGATGCAAAATAGGGCTTACTTAAATGCTGTGTATAATCAGTTATTTGCGATATTTGTATAATCAATTATTTGCGATCTGTGTTAACGCTGTGATTCGCTTGACGTCCAAACAATAAGTGACAAGGTCGGTCACACTACATCTCTTTAAATACCCAAGCTTTCTGTGCTCACCAGTATGAATGACAGATTGTGCGACAGTATTTTCCCATTTATGCTAGTAGCAAAGAAAAACTGATACTATTAGGACAATGATGGGGTGAATGAACGCGATGTTTCTTCAGTAACTGTATAATTCAAAGGACAGGGCTCAGTTTGGTGCTGTGTATAAGTGAGTAGTATGAGGGACCTTATCTGTGCTACACACTTGTTCGCTTAAGATCCAAACAATAGCTTCCTCAAGGCCTCTTATAAACGAACTCACCATTAAGAATGATGAACAGCATTATTTGTCAGATAAGCTCCTTTTCACAATACTCATAGTGGAGTCATTGACTCTCTGGAACTCTCGGATTTCATGCAGTTTGCTTATGAATACTGTTGGTTTGCCACTATTATTTTTTAACTAATACATTTGTGTAGGCTCTGATTCGCAGTAAATTTTTGTGAATCCGTTCCAACATTTTTTCCTTGCAATCTGTGGCTGTGATTCAAAAGAAATTTGTTTATTAGAATCCAGATTCTGAGTAAACCTTGCCCGCTGGAACTGTCTTGCAATAATTGAAACAAAGACTGAAACTTTAAGAACAGGTTTGAACAGCTTACTTTTAAACATTTAACGCAGTATACTTCCTCTGATTCCAGAGAAATGTTGGAGATTTTTGCAGTCGGGAGAAACTGGGAGATTAAGTCTGAACTTGCTTTTCTTGACCTAGACAAGTCTCACTTTGCTTAGTTTTTTTCCGTTTCCTCATTCATGGCGTTTGTGGGAGAGTGGCGTTGCTGGAAATGTGATTGTTCAGTGATACAGGACACAAGGTATGAAATCACTGCTGACTCAGCAGGGATGCAAGGCAATAAATATTACAGAATTGACTCCCAGAAGTAATTCCTGCTGATTCTTCAGAGCTGTGATCAAATCGGTGCACAATCAACGTCATGAGACCAGTTGCGAGTTGAGAGAGAAGAGTTGCAAATTTGAAAAGAAAGTGTAAGGTTTCTTTTTTCTTCCTGCATCTTACCTTCTACTATCATTTTGTTGTACGTATTTCATATTTACAGGCATTTCCACATGAGATGTTACAGTTTATCCTGTGCTCAACATCTGATTCAGTACACATGAGATATAAAGGCTGACTCAGCAGCAGCACGTAGTATTAAGAAGTATTGAGGCGAGAGAGACACGGCAGAGACAGAGGGTATAAAAGTCAGAGTTTCATCTCGCAGACGTCGTTCCTGCAGAATCGTCAGAGCTGTCTGTAAACATCTGTTGTCAGTTCCTGCAGTAGTTCGAAAATATCTGCAAAAGAAACAGGGGAGTATTTTTCACTAATAAAGCAGCCAGGAGTAAGACAGTCGAATAAAAATTTTAAAGTTTCCTTTCTTCTTCTTCTTCTTGTGAATTCTATCATTCGGACATTTCTCATGTCTACGAATACATTTTTTTCTCTTTTAATGTTTCCAGCAGCAGAGAATCTACAGAATAAAAATGGCTGAATCATTAGGAATCATTTAGAAAACCCCAGGTGACCAATCCACCGTCGGCAACGACGCAAGCAGACCCATGGATTCTGGGGAGTCAGCAACACCATGCAAATCCAACAAGATTAAACCCAGAAAAATCTTCAACATAGCAACTCTCAACATAAACTCCCTTCTCAAAGTGGGAAAACTTAAGCACCTTACAGACCAGTTACACACGGAAGACATACAAATTGTGGCGCTACAAGAAACTCGCTTCACTGATGAAAACACATTTGAATCAAACAAATTCAGAATATTTAAAGGAAAACCTGGAAAAATTGTAATGAAGAAATGCCCTCAGCTTGGCACAGCTTTTGATGTAAACACAAAAATTCTGAACTCTGTCGAACATTTTTGGTCAACATCATCGAGAAGATCTTTCCTCACTTTTCGATGTGCAAATAAAAAATACACATTAATCAATGTTCACGCTCCCACAAATGACAAAAATAATGCTAAAATTAGGTAAGAAACAGATGAATTCTGGGAAAAACTTAAGGATCATATACAGGAATCCCAGACAACAATGCAAAAATACTTCTAGGAGATTTTAACGCTCAGATTGGAAAAGAAAAGAAATTCCGCGATATTGTCGGCAACTTTCCCGCACACCAACGAACCAACAAAAATGGAGAAAGGTTAATTATGCTCTGTAAGCAGTTTAAACTCAAGCTAAAGTCAACACGTTTTAAACATCTTCCCAGAAAATAAAAAACCTGGGTATCTCCGATAAAGAGTATCGGAGAATTTCAAATAGATCACGTTGCCATCTCCTCCAAATGTGAAAAAGAAATATTGAACACACGTGTCCGAAAATCTCTAAACCTCGACTCCGATCACTATCTCACGAAAATAAAAACTAAACTGATCCCACAAAACAAACAGAAAAGCAGAAACGGTGAATATAAAAACAGAAATAAAATAAATTTTGATCTTACAACCCTGAGAAATTACAACCTTAAGTCCAACTCTAACCTCAAGGATTTTCAGAAAAAACTAAAGACATTGTCCCCTTCACAAAACTTCCAAGAATTTCAGAACAACTTGATTGAGACAACAGAAACAACCTTTCCAAAAAAGAGCAAACCGAGACACCCGTGGTGGGACAGCAACTGTAATGAAGTTCTGCATGAAAGACTTAAAGCCTGGAAAAAGTGGAACTCACATAAAACTGAAAACAACTTTGATGAATTTAAGCAAGCCAAAAAGAATGCCTCAAAAACTATTCGCAACACCAAGAGACAATATGAAAAACAACAACTGGACTCAATCGAAGAGAATTTCAAGAAATGCAACACGGCAGCTTGGTACAAAACATTCAACCAGAAACTCCGAGGATACCAGTCCCCTTGCCTAAACCTTATGAGAAATAATAAGACTCTCGCCACCAACAATACTGAAAACTGTGATATCCTGGCTGAATATTTTGAGACACTCCTAAACTGCCAAACACCCATCCAGACTCTCAGTTTTACGCAACCAGAAACATTACCAACACATTCAACACCTCCGACACGAGAGGAAATCACAAAAATAATCAAAAATCTCAAAAACAGGAAAGCATGTGGAGAAGACACGATTACAGCAGAAATGCTCAAGCTTGGGGGAGAAACATCAGTAGAAGCACTACACAAAGAACTTGAACAAGTATGGGAAACCAAGAAAATCCGAAGTCACTGGAAAACTGCACTAATTCACCCTTTGTTTAAAAAAGGTGACAAAAGGGATGTTAACAACTATCGTGGAATATCGCTTCTCCCAGTCCCATACAAAATTCTATCAAAAGCCCTGCTCAATCGTGTATCACCAGTTATAGAGGGAAAACTTGGAGAATATCAAGCTGGCTTCAGACCAGGAAGATCCTGCGCCGAACAAATTTTTAACCTCAAAACAACAATGAACTATTTATCTACAAGGAGCTAGAAATATTTCATAACATTCATTGATTTCAAAAAAGCTTATGACTCAATCGATAGGGACACACTCATCAAAACTCTTCAAGAATATGAAATAGATGAAACAACAATCACCATAATCAAAGAAACATTAACAAATACAACATCAAAAGTAAAATTCCAAGGAGAAATTTCACGGCATTTCGAGGTCAAAACCGGCGTCAGACAAGGAGATGCGCTGTCCCCGGTACTCTTCAACTGTGTTCTGGATAAAGTCATAGCAGAATGGAGAAAACTCACGCAAAAACATGGAGTTGAGAAAGTCCAAATTGGAGGGAAGTGCTACAAAGCCATTGAAACCAACTGTTTTGCCTTCGCTGACGATCTCGCCTGTTTAGCTTACACACAAAAAGACACAATAAAACAAATATAATTACTTAAAGAAACTACTGAAAAAGCAGGCTTGCAAATTTCATTTGAAAAGACAGAAATCATTACAAATATCAAAAATCCACCAAAGAAAATAACTACGAAATACGGGAAAATACAGGTATCTAAACATTTTAAATATCTTGGTGAACTAATTCAGCCTGTGGCAAAAGGTCATCCAGCCTGCAGGGCTAGAATACAAAAACTAGAGACAGCAACTCACTACTGCAGACAAATGTATTCAAAAAAATGTATATCCAAAAACATTAAACTCAGACACTACCAGACTGTCATTAGACCGCAGATACTATATGCATCAGAAACACTGGCAAATTTTACATACGCAGAACAGATAGAAAATCGTGAAAGAAGAATTGTGAGGACAATTATTGGACACAGGAAAATAACAGATGATCAAGGCAAGCCCGTATACAGACTAAAAAGCAACAAAGAAGTGTATACGAAGTGCAGCAAAATTACAGACGAAATTAGAAAAAGAAGATGCTCCTTTTATGCTCACATCATGAGGATGAACCCGAATAGGCTTACAAAACAAATATTTTCGTACATCGCAAATCTAAAAAATAAAAATTTATGGTTTATCAACACAGAAAGATATCTAAAAGAAATGGACATAGATCAGGAAACAATATTTAACAGAAACCTTTTTAGAAAAAAACTGAACTCGTTCACGGGTTTCGGCGTGAAAATTAAGAAGACTTGTGGAACTAAATGGTCTGAAGAGAGAAAAGCCGCCTTCAGCGCAAGAATGAAAGAAGTGTGGACTGAGAGAAAGAAGACTTCCCAGAAGCGCAAGAAATAACTGTTTTCACGGTCTTTAACGGCCAAATTTGTATAATAATAATAATAATAAACGTATGTGTTAAGGAGAAAAGGCTTGCATTTAAGGAGCCTTCACATTTCTTTAACGCCTCTCTTCTCTTTCTTTGAGAGCAATGTTCACCAAATTAACCACCTTATTACGATTAACCAGCTGGTCACTATTCCGCAACTTTCTCTTCCCAAAAACAGGTCAGAAAATGCAGATATACCCAAGCACAAAGAATGCACTTCTATCTCTCACTGCTGACATCACTAAACGGTATTCAAACAGTGCGACAGAGTCATCTTTGAAAAAGACTGGAAACTTCCAAAGTTTTTCGATTCTGGGCGGTCACTGAAGGAAATAAACAACGTGAAAGTGTGTGTTAATTTAAATAATAGATTTTATGCAGGTGTAGTGGCGTTACAGTGTGTTTTAGGTTCAAAATGGTTCAAATGGCTCTGAGCACTATGGGACTTAACGTCTGAGGTCATCAGACCCCTAGAACTTAGAACTACTTAAACCTAACTAAACTAAGGACATTATACACATCCATGCCCGAGGCAGGATTCGAACCTGCGACCGTAGCGGTCGCGCGGTGCCAGACTGAAGCGCCAAGAACCGCTCGGCCACACCGGCCGACTGGAATATGGAATTCCCTATACGATTTACGAGACGGCTGTGTTTTAGGTAAAAGTATTAAATCTATAGTGTGAGTGACAGAAAGTAGCATGGGGGTACCGTGGAGTGTTATGGTAACGGCGCCGGCCGTCAACAACGCTATGTCGACATATAGGGCACAATAACAGATGCATAAGTCAGTTGCGATGCGAGGATAGCTGAGCGCAGCGGTTAACTTTGCCACGCAGCAGAGAACGGTGTAGTAAGCAGGTCGTTGCCGCCACTCTCGAGCGAGTCTCTCTGTTACGGGCGACCTGACTAGACAGCAGGTCTTAGAGAAACAAACGGGCGGTAGCGAAATACGAGGTGCATTCAAATTCTAAGGCCTCCGATTTTTTTCTAATTAACTACTCACCCGAAATCGATGAAACTGGCGTTACTTCTCGACATAATCGCCCTGCAGACGTACACATTTTTCACAACGCTGACGCCATGATTCCATGGCAGCGGCTAAAGCTTCTTTAGGAGTCTGTTTTGACCACTGGAAAATCGCTGAGGCAATAGCAGCACGGCTGGTGAATGTGCGGCCACGGAGAGTGTCTTTCACTGTTGGAAAAAGCCAAAAGTCACTAGGAGCCAGGTCAGGTGAGTAGGGAGCATGAGGAATGACTTCAAAGTTGTTATCACGAAGAAACTGTTGCGTAACGTTAGCTCGATGTGCGGGTGCGTTGTCTTGGTGAAACAGCACGCGCGCAGCCCTTCCCGGACGTTTTTGATGCAGTGCAGGAAGGAATTTGTTCTTCAAAACATTTTCGTAGGATGCACCTGTTACCGTAGTGCCCTTTGGAACGCAATGGGTAAGGATTACGCCCTCACTGTCCCAGAACATGGACACCATCATTTTTTCAGCACTGGCGGTTATCCGAATTTTTTTTGGTGACGGTGAATCTGTGTGCTTCCATTGAGCTGACTGGCGCTTTGTTTCTGGATTGAAAAATGGCATCCACGTCTCATCCATTGTCACAACCGACGAAAAGAAAGTCCCATTCATGCTGTCGTTGCGCGTCAACATTGCTTGGCAACATGCCGCACAGGCAGCCATGTGGTCGTCCGTCGGCATTCGTGGCACCCACCTGGATGACACTTTTCGCATTTTCAGGTCGTCATGCAGTATTGTGTGCACAGAACCCACAGAAATGCCAACTCTGGAGGCGATCTGTTCAACAGTCATTCGGCGATCCCCCAAAACAATTCTCTGCACTTTCTCGATCATGTCGTCAGACCGGCTTGTGCGAGCCCGAGGTTGTTTCGGTTTGTTGTCACACAATGTTCTGCCTTCATTAAACTGTCGCACCCACGAACGCACTTTCGACACATCCATAACTCCATCACCACATGTCTCCTTCAACTGTGGATGAATGAAAACGAATGATTGCACGCTGTTCAAGTAAGGAAAACGTCGCCATTTTAAGTATTTAAAACAGTTCTCATTCTCGCCGCTGGCGGTAAAATTCCATTTGCCGTATGGTGCTGCCATCTCTGGGACATATTGACAATGAACGCGGCCTCATTTTAAAACAATGCGCATGTTTCTTTCTCTTTCCAGTCCGGAGAAAAAAAAACGGAGGCCTTAGAACTTGAATGCACCTCGTATAAATGAAGCTGAATTTTAGGACAGAAAGTCATTATTCGATTCGGGGGCCTGGTCATCGCTGAGTAGCCATTACAAGATGCCGGAGCGCCGTCGGCCTGCGAGACGCCTGGGCAGTGCCACCTGAAGCCTCCGTTTCGAGACGAGGCTGCGTCTGACGCCGCACTGGGACCTGGTGCCACTGCTACGCCGGCCTGCTGCCGCCGACGCTGAAGCCCTGGGAGGGACTCGGCGTCGTAAAGCCAGCCGCCATCAGCCGCCTGTCCGAAGGCCGCGGGTCGAGACCCGCGCACAGCCGGCTCCGTCACCGAGGACTGAAGAGTAGTGGGGTGGTCGGGCCTGGCGTGCCGCTGTCGCAACTGGTCGTGGCCTCGCCTTCGCCGGCGGACCGGAGTCCAGGCGCAGGATCACTGGGCGTCGTCCTAGCAGCTGCACCACCCAGAGCTCACGAGGACAGGTATCCGTGCCTCATGTAGAACTGAAGATATACAGGGTGATTCAAAAAGAATACCACAACTTTAGGAATTTAAAACTCTGCAACGACAAAAGGCAGAGCTAAGCACTATCTGTCGGCGAATTAAGGGAGCTATAAAGTTCCATTTAGTTGTACATTTGTTCGCTTGAGGTGCTGTTGACTAGGCGTCAGCGTCAGTTGATGCTAAGATGGCGACCGCTCAACAGAAAGCTTTTTGTGTCATTGAGTATGGCAGAAGTGAATCGACGACAGTTATTCAGCGTGCATTTCGAACGAAGTATGGTGCTAAACCTCCTGATAGGTGGTGTATTAAACGTTGGTATAAACAGTTTACGGGGAATGGGTGTTTGTGCAAAGGGGAAAGTTCTGGACGGCCGAGAACGAGTGATGAAAATGTAGCACGCATTCAGCAAGCATTTGTTCGCAGCCCAGGAAAATCGACTCGCAGAGCTAGCAGAGAGCTGCAAATTCCACAATCAACTGTATGGAGAGTCCTACGAAAAAGGTTAGTTATGAAACCTTTTCGTCTGAAATTGGTTCAATCACTGTCTGCAGCTGATAAGATTAAAAGAATCGATTTCTGTGATTTTATCCTTGCTCAAATGGAAACAGATGAATCTTTCGTTTCAAAGATTGTGTTTAGTGATGAAGCAACTTTCTACACTAACGGGAAAGTCAACCGTCACAATGTCTGTATATGAGGCACTGAGAATCCGCGGGAAACAACTCAGTATGAACGTGACTCGCCTAAGGTGAACGTTTTCTGTGCCATTTCAGCCAATAAAGTTTTTGGTCCCTTTTTCTTCGAAGGCGCTACTGTAACTGGACTACAGTATCTGGAGATGTTAGAGAATTGGCTTTTCCCTCAGCTCGAACAAGAAGCACAACAATTCATATTTCAACAGGATGGAGCGCCACCACATTGGCACTTATCTGTCCGTAACTACCTGAACGTCAAGTACCCGAGGCGATGGATCGGCCGCCAGGCAGCCCGTGACAGAGCACTTCATCACTGGCCTCCAAGAAGCCCTGATCTTACCCCCTGCGATTTTTTCTTATGGGGGTATGTTAAGGATATGGTGTTTCGGCCACCTCTCCCAGCCACCATTGATGATTTGAAACGAGAAATAACAGCAGCTATCCAAACTGTTACGCCTGATATGCTACAGAGAGTGTGGAACGAGTTGGAGTATCGGGTTGATATTGCTCGAGTGTCTGGAGGGGGCCATATTGAACATCTCTGAACTTGTTTTTGAGTGGAAAAAAAACCTTTTTAAATACTCTTTGTAATGATGTATAACAGAAGGTTATATTATGTTTCTTTCATTAAATACACATTTTTAAAGTTGTGGTATTCTTTTTGAATCACCCTGTAGTAAAGTTATATCGTTAAATTGTCCACAGAATTTCCACTGGTCCTCCAATACCTACGGCATCGCCACACAATCCGCACCTCCTACAGAGGTACCACTACCGAGTGTCCATGCACACAATAGTACTCAGAGTGATAGTAAACAAATAAGCTGAAGTAAAACGTTTCTCAAAGGGCTGTGCCTGCTTCGAGTGGTCCATTCTAGCGGGATTACAACCAGTATACGAGCACACAAAAACTGAGTGCAAATATTGGATGCTCGTAAGGAAGTTAAACTTCATCGCTGTACCATTGCCTCCAGAACTCAACCACGTTTCTATTTTCGAGAAATAGGATGTAGACGTGTCTGTAAACATCTACAGCATCCGATTTTCATAACATGAATGGATAACTATGTAAAACAAGAGAAACGACAAAGAATTTAGAATTGTACTCTGAAGACTACAAAATACCATCGTGACAAACACGTGATTTATAATTGTTCCAGGTTATACAGGTATACACTCAGGTGACAAAAGTCACGTCGGAGTGATATGCAGTAGCATCGCGTACACGAGGCATAGATGTGGATTGAGGAGTTCCTAGATAACAGGACGCAGCATGTCATTCTCAATGGAGAGAAGTCTTTCGAAGTAAGAGTGATTTCAGGTGTGCCGCAGGGGAGTGTCATAGGACCGTTGCTATTCACAATTTACGTAAATGACCTGGTGGATGACATCGGAAGTTCACTGAGGCTTTTTGCAGATGATGCTGTGGTGTATCGAGAGGTTGTAACAATGGAAAATTGTACTGAAATGCAGGAGGATCTGCAGCGAATTGACGCATGGTGCAGGGAATGGCAATTGAATCTCAATATAGACAAGAGTAATGTGCTGCGAATACACAGATAGATCCTTTATCATTTAGCTACAAAATAGCAGGTCAGCAACTGGAAACGGTTAATACCATAAATTATCTGGGAGTACGCATTAGGAGTGATTTAAAATGGAATGATCATATAATGTTGATCGTCGGTAAAGCAGATGCCAGACTGAGATTCATTGGAAGAATCCTAAGGAAATGCAATGCGAAAACAAAGGAAGTAGGTTACAGGACGCTTGTTCGCCCACTGCGTGAATACTGCTCAGCAGTGTGGGATCCGTACCAGATAGGGTTGATAGAAGATATAGAGAAGATCCAACGGAGAGCAGCGCACTTCGTTACAGGATCATTTAGTAATCGCGAAAGCGTTACGGAGATGATAAATAAACTCCAGTGGAAGACTCTGCAGGAGAGACGCTCAGTAGCTCGGTACGGGCTTTTGTCAAAGTTTCGAGAACATACCTTCACCGAAGAGTCAAGCAGTATCTACATCTACATCTACATTTATACTCCGCAAGCCACCCAACGGTGTGTGGCGGAGGGCACTTTACGTGCCACTGTCATTATCTCCCTTTCCTGTTCCAGTCGCGTATGGTTCGCGGGAAGAACGACTGTCTGAAAGCCTCTGTGCGCGCTCTAATCTCTCTAATTTTACATTCGTGATCTCCTCGGGAGGTATAAGTAGGGGGAAGCAATATATTCGATACCTCATCCAGAAACGCACCCTCTCGAAACCTGGCGAGCAAGCTACACCGCGATGCAGAGCGCCTCTCTTGCAGAGTCTGCCACTTGAGTTTGTTAAACATCTCCGTAACGCTATCACGGTTACCAAATAACCCTGTGACGAAACGCGCCGCTCTTCTTTGGATCTTCTCTATTGCTCCCTCCTACGTATATCTCGCGAAGAGACCATGAGGATAAAATCAGAGAGATTAGAGCCCACACAGAGGCATACCGACAATCCTTCTTTCCACGAACAATACGAGACTGGAATAGAAGGGAGAACCGATAGAGGTACTCAAGGTACCCTCCGCCACACACCGTCAAGTGGCTTGCGGAGTATGGATGTAGATGTAGATGTAGATGTAGAAGTGCAGTGTATCGGCGAAGCTGTCATTTGTAATCAGGAAATTCATTTGAAAAGGTTTCTGATGTGATTATGGCCCCACGACAGGAATTAAGGGACTCTGAACGTGGAATGGTAATTGGAGCATGAAGAGAGGTTATTTCATCTCGTAAATCGTTTAGGGAATTCCATATTCCGAGATCTGCAGTGCGAAGAGTGTGCAGACAATACCGAACTTCAGGAATTACGAGGGTTGCCCAGAAAGTAACGCACTGCATTTTTTTTTCTCAGCCGATGCTGAGAATGCTACGAATGCGAAACGTTACGTATTGATTATTTGAAGCCTCCTGAGTGAGCACGCCAAGTTTCCGTCACTTCCGACGGGTAGCGTAGCTGCAGGACAGTTCCAAAATAGCGTCTGTAGGTGCTGTACGTTGCAAGCTACGTGCCGCCATTGAATTTCTCACTGCAGAGAGAGAAACTGTGGGAAAAATTGACAAACGCGTCTATAAAGTCTATGGAGCATCTGCTGTCGACAGAAGTACAGTTAATAGCGGGGCACGGAGGGTGAGGTCATCAGAAGGTGGTTCGACAGAGCTCCATGATTTGCAGCGAGCTGATGTCATTTGCGAGGACAGACGCGTTACGACTCGACAGTTGGCACTGCATCTGTGAATCAGCAAAGGAAGTTCAAACAGTGAAGCATTGACTCCGCCACCAGGACAAGGATTGGTACCAGCCAGGCATACACGTCCTTATTTTCCGCTAGAGGAAGGCAATAGAACGGGATAGAGATTACGTGGAAAAATAAGGTGTGTAGATAAAACACCATCCTTTCGTGTGTAATTCTCATTACGTTCAATAAAGAATTGTTGAAGAAAAAGAAAATGCGGTGCACTACTTTCTGAGCAATCCTCGTACCTCTCCCCACGGCCTAGGCAGCGGTCGACGGACTTCAGTAACGACCGTGAGCAGCGGCGTTTGCGTAGAGTTATCAGTGTTAACAGAGAAGCAACAATGCGTGAAATCGCAGCAGCAATCAGTGTGAGAAGTACGAAGATAGTATCCACTAGGACAGTGCGGCGAGGTTTGGCTTTAATTGTCTATGGCAGCAGACGACAGACGCGGGTGCCTATGCTAAAAGCCCCATGACTTCAACTGCAACGACTCTGCTGGGCTTTCGACCATGTCAGATGGACCCTTGACGACTGGAACCCCATGACCTGGTGATATAAGTCCCGACTACAGTTAATAAGAGCTCGTGGTAAGACTCGAGTGTGACCAGACCCCACGAAGTCATGGACCCAAGCTGTCAACAACGCACTGTGCAACCTTATGGTGGCTCCATAATGGTGAGGGCTGTGTTTAATTGGAATTGACTGGGTCCTCTGGTCCTACTGAACCGATAATTGACTGGAAATGGCTGTGTTTGGCTACTTCGAGACCGTTTGCACCCATTCATGGACTTCATGTTCCCAAAAAACAATCGAATTTTAATGGATGAGAATATGTCACGATGCTAGGCCACAATTGTTAGCATGTGGTTTGAAGAACATTCTGGATAATTCGAGCAATGGTTTGGCCACCCAGAGAACTTGATATGGGACATAATCGAGATGTCAGTTCGGGCACAAAATCTAGCACCAGCAACACTTTCGCAATTGTGGACAGCTATGGAGGCAGCATGGTTCAATATTTCTACAAGGAACTTGCAGCGATTTGTGGAGTCAATAAAACGTTGAGTTACTGTACTATATCGGGCAAAAGGTAGGTATCCCATCTCAGTGTATGTCGTTTCTGTTACATAATAAGCTTCTCGATGTTAGCACACACTAACGTTACTGCCCACCGTGAATCCATTTTCGTATGTAAACCCTGCCTGTATCGTTTTCATTTCAAAGAAAGATTAGGTGCACATGAACTGACTATGCACAGTTTAAACTAGCCACAGGTGTAATGCCTACTACGAAAACTGTGTGCATATACTTTAAGTTCCATTGGACCTGCAGCATGGTATACGTCTGTATAAGACGTAATGAAAATGAATGCTCCAACACTAACTGCAATAAGGCAACATGTTTTTAATATTTTACATGACATTATCAAGTGACCTGCGAAAATATAATTTGTCAGATTATCTATAGAAAATTCGTCACTGTTCTTTGTTTAGATTTGCATTGATACTTACGCCTAGTTGGAAGTGACGAATATATTGCATCTAAAGGAAATATAATATCTGACAAAAACGTATATTTTTACTTTTGGTAACTACAGAAAGTAGAGTACTTACCAAGACATGACAGAGAAAATTTATAATAGATGCAATATGGTCGTCACTTCCAGCAAGACGTAAGTACCAATGCAAATGCAAACGTAGAACAGCGACGATTTACCTATAGATAATCTTACCTCCCCCCATGGACCATGGACCTTTCAGTTGGTGGGGAGGCTTGCGTTCCTCAGCGATACAGATAGCCGTACCGTAGGTACAACCACAACGGAGGGGTATCTGTTGAGAGGCCAGACAAACGTGTGGTTCCTGAAGAGGGACAGCAGCCTTTTCAGTAGTTGCAGGGGCAACAGTCTGGATGATTGACTGATCTGGCCTTGTAACACTAACTAAAACGGCCTTGTTGTGCTGGTACTGCGAACGGCTGAAAGTAAGAGGAAACTGCGCCCGTAATTTCTCCCGAGGGCATGCAGCTTTACTGTATGGATAAATGATGATGGCGTCCTCTTGGGTTAAATATTCCGGAGGTAAAATACTCCCCCATTCGGATCTCCGGGCGGGGACTACTCAAGAGGACGTCGTTATCAGGAGAAAGAAAACTGGCGTTCTACGGATTGGAGTGTGGAATGTCAGATCCCTTAACCGGGCAGAGGTTAGAAAATTTAAAAACGGAAATGAATAAGTTAAAGTTAGATATAGTAGGAATTAGTGAAGTTCGGTGGCAGGAGGAACAAGACTTTTGGTCAGGTGAATACAGGGTTATAAATACACAATCAAATAGGGGTAATGCACGAGTAGGTTTAATAATGAATTAAAAAAATATAAGTGCGGGTAAGCTACCACAAACAGCATAGTGAACGCATTATTGTGGCCAAGAGAGACACGAAGCCCACAGGTACCACAGTAGTACAAGTTTATATGCCAACTAGCTCTGCAGATGATGAAGAAATTGATGAAATGTATGACGAGATAAAAGAAATTATTCAAGTAGTGAAGGGAGACGAAAATTTAATAGTCATGGGTGATTGGAATTCGAGAGTAGGAAAAGGGAGAGAAGGAAACATAGTAGGTGAATATGGATAGGGAGTAAGAAAAAAAGAGGAAGCCGTCTAGTAGAATTTTGCACAGAGCATAACTTAATAATAGTTAACACTTGGTTCAAGAATCATAAAAGAAGGTTGTATACATGGAAGAATCCTGGAGATACTAGAAGGTATCAAATAGATTATATAACGGTAAGACAGAGATTTAGGAACCAGGTTTAAAATTGTAAGTCATTTCCAGGGGCGGATTGGGACTCTGACCACAATCTATTGGTTATGAACTCTAGATTAAAACTGAAGAAACTGCAAAAACGTGGCAATTTGAGGAGATGGGACCTGGATAAACTGGCTAAAGCAGAGGTTGTACAGAGTTTCAGGGAGAGCATAAGGGAACAATTGACAGGAATGGCGGAAAAAAGTACAGTAGAAGAAGAATGGGTAACTCTGAGGGATGAAATAGTGAAGGCAGCAAAGGACCAAGTAGGTAAAAAGACGAGGGCTAGTAGAAATCCTTGGGTAACAGAAGAAATATTGAATTTAATTGATGAAAGGAGAAAATATAAAAATGCAGTAAATGAAGCACGCAAAAAGGAATACAAACATCTAAAAAATGAGATCGACAGGAAGTGCAAAATGGCTAAGCAGGGATGGCTAGAGGACAAATGTAAGGATGTAGAGGCTTATCTCACTAGGGGTAAGATAGACACTACCTACAGGAAAATTAAAGAGATCTTTGGAGAAAACAGAACCACTTACATGCATATCAAGAGCTCAGATGGAAACCCAGTCCTAAGCAAAGAAGGGAGAGCAGAAAGGTGGAAGGAGTATATAGTAGTAGTAGTAGTAGTAGTAGAAGGGTTTTGTGGGCGCACGACAGCAAGGTCTTCAGCGCCCGTTCAGTATCATAGTGAGACGGGTGTCAAGAAAAAACTCAGAACATTTACATCTAACGCAACATAAAACGGAACATAAAACACGGGGAACAATCATTGAAAAATATGTGCTCACCCACACCGAAGCGTGGGATGAAGCAGGGCGTCAGCAGTAAAACATGGACAACACAGGAAGAAAAAGGTAGAGGGAGCTAAAACAATGGAGCAGATGGAAGTGGCTGGCTAACCGCAAGGAAAAAAGGGAGGAGTCAGCCACTCTGCAATACACTAAAACCGCCAGCCTAAAAGCTTAGGCCAGAGTCCAGACACATCACAAAACTTAAAAACCCTAGACACACACGTCTCATCATTAGCTAAAACACAGGGCAGATCCCCATCAACTTGTGCTTCTGCCCTTGCATCACGGTATAAAACGCAGTCTGTCAAAATGTGCCGGACAGTGAGTGGGTCTATACAAGGGCGATGTACTTGAGGACAATATTATGGAAATGGAAGAGGATGTAGATGAAGATGAAATGGGAGATACGATACTGCGTGAAGAGTTTGACAGAGCACTGAAAAACCTGAGTCGAAACAAGGCCCCCGGAGTAGAAAACATTCCAGTAGAACTACAGACGACCTTGGGAGAACCAGTCCTGACCAAACTCTACCGTCTGGTGAGAAAGATGTATGACACGGGCGAAATACCCTCAGACGTCAAGAAGAATACAATAATTCCAATCCCAAAGAAAACAGGTGTTGACAGATGTGAAAATTACCGAACTATCAGTTTAATAAGTCACAGCTGGAAAATACTAACACGAATTCTTTACAGATGAATGGAAAAACTGGTAGAAGCCGGACTCGTGGTAGATCAGTTTGGTTTCCGTAGAAATATTGGAACACGTGAGGCAATACTGACATTACGTCTTACGTTAGAAGAAAGATTAAGGAAAGTCAAACTTTCATTTCAAGCATAGAGACTTAGAGAAAGCTTTTGGCAATGTTGACTGGAATACTGTCTTTCAAATTCTAAAGGTGGCAGGGGTAAAATAATGGGAGCGAAAGGATATTTACAATTTGTATAGAAACCAGACAGCAGTTATAAGAGTCGAGGGGCATGAAAGGGAAGCAGTGGTTGGGAAGGGAGTGAGACAGGTTTGTAGCCTCTCCCCGATGTTATTCAATATGTATATTGAGCAAGCAGTAAAGAAAACAAAAGAAATATTTGTAGTAGGTATTAAAATCCATGGAGAAGAAATAAAAACTTTGAGGTTCGCCGCTGACCTTGTAATTCTGTCAGAGACAGGAAAGGACCTGGAAGAGCAGTTGAACGGAATGGACAGTGTCTTGAAAGGAGGATATAAGATGAACATCAACAAAAGCAAGACGAGAATAAAGGAATGTAGTCGAATTAAGTCGGGTGATGCTGAGGGAATTAGATTAGGAAATGAGACACTCAAAGTAGTAAAGGAGTTTTGTTATTTGGGGAGCAAAATAACTGATGATGGTCGAAGTAGAGAAGATATAAAATGTGGACGCAATGGCAAGGAAAGCGTTTCTGAAGAAGAGAAATTTCTTAACATCGAGTATAGATTTAAGTGTCAGGAAGTCGTTTCTGAAAGTATTTGTATTGATTGTAGCCATACATGGAAGTGAAACATGGACGATAAATAGTTTGTGCAAGAAGAGAATAGAAGCTTTCGAAACGTGGTGCTACAGAAGAATGCTGAAGATTAGATGGGTAGATCACATAACTAGTGAGGAGGTATTGAATAGAACTGGGGAGAAGAGGAGTTTGTGGAACAACTTGACAAGAAGAAGGTACCGTTTAGTAGAACATGTTCTGAGGCATCAATGGATCACATAGTTAGCATTGGAGGGCAGCGTGGAGGGTAAATATCGTAGAGGGAGCCCAAGAGATGAATACCCTAAGCAGATTCAGAAGGATGTGTGTTGCAGTAAGTACTGGGAGATGAAGAAGCTTGCACAGGATAGGGTAGCATGGAGAGCTGCATCAATCCAGTCTCAGAACTGAAGACCACAACAACAACTATCTTACCAATGTTATTTTCGCATGTTGGTTGATAATGGCAATAAGCCGAAATAGACCTATGGTGTATAATTTTAAAAACACTTTATTGCAGCTAGTTTAGGAGCATTTATTTACATCATGAGTGTACAAAATTTGTAAAACATAGTAATAAACTGAAACTGCTTTTGGTGATTTATGCTGATATGGGATGGATATATGAACCATTTGCTGGATGCCCTCATATGTGTATATGAGGTTCACATTCCAATCCGGTATATTTGCGTAAACTGTTCAGTGTCACTACATACACTGTAGCTATAAGCAGAAATATTCGGAATTTAAATTGTATGGAGACAGAGATGGCAAGTAATGTTTTGCTTAACAGATCTATGCAATTACTGAGATCATTAATGGCTTTTTATTAAAAAAATAAACAGATGGTATTAAGACCTGAGGAAGAATCAGCGTTTTGCTCAGCAAATGTCTGTCATATTTTAGAGAAAACCATAAACGTTCCTTGATATCATTGTCATTTCACAGGGGCGTACCGAGGTGCAGCACATCAAGGCTAGAATGCGAATTACAGGCACCACTATACTGTGGTCGCTGTATTTCGAAATCTGAGCGATTACGATGGACATTTCTTGATCATGAACCTACGTGCGCAAAGACAGTAGATGATGATGACGATGAGAGCTTCGAATACTGAATAATATAAAATTTTTGCTGAAAGTTTTCCAGAGAAGTGATGCAACACCAATTTCAGATTAATGGATTCGCTAAATTTTCTGACGTGTTCACTAGAAAGTGTGCGTCATACTTTTAAGACCAATATGAACACGAGATAATGAAATGTTTTTTCCGGTGATGAAGAGTTCAGTCTCGTTAATCAGATATGGATTTTCCCATATGAATATGCGGGCAAAGAACCTATTCTGTTGGAAGATCGACTGCCCTCAGCTGATAGCTGAAAGAGCTTGTCAAGAGGTACAACAATAACTGAGATGAATGTGAAAGAGCCTGCTGTGTGTGAAACTCATTCAAGTGTGAAACACTTGCAGAGTATTGTGATTTAAGTTTAATAACCGATGTTTTCGTGCTTGCCGATGTCGACGAAGACTTTAACAGTTTTTGCCTTAAGAAATACGAATTACATCAAGTGTCTTGTATTGCCTCACCTGGTCTGACACAATATGCACTGCTGAAAGTAAGTGAAGCAGAATTGCAACTTGTAACCGACATCGAATATTTCTGAGCGAGTCATCAGAGGTGGAATTCTTGTACACATGCAATTTTGAACAAAAGATTCATGTCCCATTATCATGAAAAAATCAACAAATCCTACATGATACATCTTGCTGTGAATATATTATACAGTTGGATAATTTTGCAACATCTTCCCGTGTCAAATTTTGAATGGCTTCCTAGATTACATATTCGAATTAGATCTTGAATACGCCAAAAATATTCGCGATTTACGTTCAGGATTATTCCTATGACCCGGAAAAATGGCGTCATCGTCAGAAAGCAAGAAACTGAAGAAATTATTTTCGGCCTTGAATGATAACAAGGACAATGTGATTCATTATAGAAATATGAAACAATGTTTGAAAAATGAATTGGTATTAAAAGATTAATCGAATCTTACGGTTTAGGGAATCTCTCTGGGTGGAGCTACGTATTCACATTAACACACAAAATCATTTGAGTGCACATAAAGAGTTTGAGAAGAATTTCTTCAATCTCATGAATAAACCACGTAAAATGTGCGAAAGATGTGGGCCATTAGACTAGCCACAACACGAGAGAGCAGATGCGGGACAGCTGCATTAATTGAAAAATCAGATTTGTGAATCTAGTCGCCATTGAACGTAGCAGCCTCAACGTAGGCTTCGATAAATCCATTATAGTGAGAATGGCGATTTTAGACATTTCGAAAATGTTCCTCTGTGATTTCCTTTATGGATATATTTTGAAGAAACCCCGCCAAATTATGTAAAACTGTCCTACACGGATGCTGGTAGCCTCATATAACACATCAAGACTCCAAATGTCAATGAATGTGTCAAAAGTGATGTGCATTCTTTCAGGTTCGATGTTTCTGGATTCCCAGCGAATAAAAAATACGATTCCGAATAAGAAGGTGGTTGGGCTAATGAAAGATGAACTGAATTGTGTACCTATTGAGAATTTGGTGCCCTGTGTGTAAAAACCTATGCTTTTGAGACAAATTCAGGGCACATAATTAGCAGAGCAGAGGGCGTAAAACAGCCATCTGCATCAGGCTCACCGTTGACGATTACAAGCAGTGCGTCTTCGACTCGGAAGTAATACCAGCGAGAAGTTTGTCACTCATCCGAAGCTGCGTGTTTTTTCGACTATTACACAACTTAAATTACTTTATCTACTTAGGATGGCAAACGTGAAATACTTCCCAATAAAGTAAATACGTTTGGCCTGGCGACATTGTTGCGTCAAATTTGATTATTGTAAATAATGTGAATAGCTGAATAATGCAAAAATATCTGTATTGTTGAAATGTGAAGAATGTAGATACTAGATTGTAACTTGAGGTGAATACTATCTCGATGGAGCAAAGGGCAAGTGGAGACTTCAGGTTAGGAGGAATCGTCGTCTGGAAAGCCTATGCAGGAGACAGGTAGGAGGGTAAGAGTTATAGGTATTGGGGGGGGGGGGGGGGGGGGAGTGGAGGGTCATCAGTCTTCTGGCTGATTTCATGCAGCCCGCCACTAATTCCTTTCCTGTGCCAACCTCTTCATCTCAGAGTAGCACTTGCAACCTATGTCCTCAATTATTTTATGGATGTATTCCTATCTTTGTCTTCTTCTACAGTTTTTGCCCTCTACAGCTTCCTCTAGTAGCATGCAAGTTATTCCCTCATGTCTTAACAGATGTACTATCATCCTGCACTTTCTCCTTATCAGTGTTTTCCATATATTCCTTTCTTCTCCGATTCTGCGTAGAACTTCCTTATTCCTTACCTTATCAGTCCACCTAATTTTCAACATTCGTCTATAGCACCACATCTCAAAAGGTTCGATTCTCTTCTGTTCCGGTTTTCCCACAGTCCATGTTTCACTACCATATAATGCTGTACTCCAGACGTACATTCTCAGAAATTTCTTCCTCAAACTAATGCCGATATTTGATATTAGTAGACTTCTCTTGGCCAGGAATGAGTTTTTGCCCTAGCTAGTCTGCTTTTGATGTCCTCCTTGCTCCGTCCGTCATTGGTTATTTTACTGCCTAGGTAGCAGAATTCCTTAACTTCATGTATTTCGTGAGCATCAGCCCTGATGTTAAGTTTCTTGCTTTTGTCATTTCTACTACTTCTCATTACCTTTGTCTTTCTTCGATTTACTCTTAATCCATACTGTGTACTCATTAGACTGTTCATTCCATTCAGCAGATCAAGTAGTTCTTCTTTACTTTCACTCAGGATAGCAACGTCATCAGTGAATCGTATCACTGACATCCTTTCACCTTGAATTTTAATTCCACTCCTGAACTTTTCTTTTATTTCCAGCATTGCTTCCTCAATGTGCATATTGAACAGTAGGAGAGAAAGGCTACGTCCTTGCCTTACACTCTTTTTAATACGAGCACTTCGTTCTTGGTCGTCCTCTCTTATTATTCCCTCTTGGCTGTTCTACATATTGTATATGACCTGTCTCTCCCTCTAGCTCACCCCTACTTTTTCAGAATTTCGAACATCTTGCACCACTTTACATTGTCGAACGCTTTTTCCAGGCCGACAAATCGTATGAACGTGTTTTGATTTTTTTGTTTCTTAGTCTTGCTTCCATTGTTAACCGCAACGTCAGATTTGCCTCTCTCGTGCCTTTACTTTTCCTAAAGCCAAACTGATCGTCATCTAGCGCATCCTCAATTTTCTTTTCCATTCTTCTCTATATTATTCTTGTAAGCAACTTAGATGCATGAGGTGTTAAGGTGATTGTGCGATAATTCTCGCACTTGTCAGCTCTTGCCGTCTTCGGATTTGTGTGGATGATTCTTTTCCGAAAGTCAGATGGTATGTCGCCAGACTCATGCATTCAACACACCAAAGTGAAAAGTCGTTTTGTTGCCACTTCCCCAAATGATTTTAGAAATTCTGATGGAATGTTATCTTTCACTTCTGCCTTATTTGACCGCAAGTCCTCCAAGCCCAAGTCCAAATTTCTTTTGAATTTTTATTCTAATACTGGATCCCCTGTCTTCTAAATCCACTTCTGTTTCTTCTTCTATCACATCAGACAAATCTTACCCCTTATAGTGGCTTTGAATGTATTCTTTCGACCTATTCGATCTCTCCTCTACATTTAACTGAGGAATTCCCGTTGCACTGTTAATGTTGCCACCCTTGGTTTTAATGTCACCGAAGGTTGTTTTGACTTTCCTGTACGCTGAGTCAGTGCTTCCGACGATTAGTTCTTTTTCGATGTCTTCACATTTTTCCTGCAGCCATTTCGTCTTAGCTTCCCTCCACTTCATATTTATTTCATTACTCAGCGACTTCTATTTTTGTATTCCGGAGTTTCCCGGAACATTTTTGTACGTCCTCCTTTCAATAATCAAGTGAAGTTTTTCTTCTGTCATTTATGGTTTCTTCGCAGTTATCTTCTTTGTACCTACGTTTTTGACAGTTTACTGCCAGACTGCGTGACTGTTTGGGAAGATAATTCTGCTGCAGCACAGGCGCTGAGGTGGAGGTGGTGGAAACCACTGGCCTTGCGCTGAGCTGCCCGGCCTGGAGTGTAAACAGTGGCAGCTGGACTGTGCCGACCGGATGCGGTATCGGGTCCGGCATCGCGGATAGCAGCAGTACGTCAGGCGTTGGCGGAGTGACGGCGGGGCTCCAGTCACTTCGTGCGGTCAGCAGCCTGCCATACGTCTGTGGGGCCAGCGTGTGATGTTTGTTAAGCTTGTCAGTGTACCGTAGCCTCCGTATCGCATGTACGGTGAAGACGGGGATCAGGCATCTGCCTCACCACGAAATGAATGTGTCGAAGTCTGTGATGGCCCAGTCCAGTGTCTGCTGTCAACAGTTGTACCAGTGCGTCCCACAGTCCTCATGTCTTCCGTTGTTACAGCATCATGCTTAGCTTATGTAACACCAATCAGCAACAAGTTCACCAATATCTTTGCACGATTTCACACAAAATAAAACAAAACGTTAGTGACAAGAATAAAACATCGCAATAACGGTGAAATTTTTTTGGACTTGGTAACTAGAACCTGTGTGTGACAAAACCTGTCACTAGAAATGTAACAACAAATGCTTCTTAATTCCGATTTCATTTTCGGTCATATATTATGATCTAGAACAGCCTTGGCTACCGTACCTTTGAATATTAACATTAACTGTGTAAATTACTTCCAATGTGTGTGGTGTCAGTTACCCCAAACTGAAGCTCACCATACGTAAATGAAACTGATTACAAGGAATGGTTATCAACAGCACACAGAATTCCTCCCTCAGCAATCGCAACACAATGACTGTTTGTTACATAATGAAACTTTATCCTTTTAGAAAAAGCATGTGCTGAATTACAAGAAAATATTACAAGTGAATATGGTACCCCACTTCATGTCACGAAGTTCGTTTAGGCCTTGCAGTTGTTTCTTACCTACAACGGATAACTCAGCTCTGCTACGCCGTTTTTACCTGTAAGACAACGAAGTGGTGAACTGCAGAGTACTGAAATATGTCACTGAGCGGCTAACTGCCTTCGTGTTTACTTCTCCTTTAAGTTGATTTCGGAAATGAAGGTTAGTTACCTTTCCCAAAATATAGCTAACTAGCCACGCGATAGTGCAAGGCATGACAGTGAAGTAATGTTGCACTTTGCGTTGAAACTGTAAGGATAAACTTTAGTGAAGTGCTTGCAAATGAATGAAAATTTCTTTGACAACGTAGACTGACGAAAAAAAACGCATCACCAAAAAATAATTAATGTATCATATAAGGAACATCCAGCTTCTCGTCTTCCCATTAAATGACCTCGTTCAAATCCAGAAAGGCGTTGGTAATGGCGTGTTTGTCTCCAACAGGCATTCTTGACTAAGATCAGTTCACCATGTTCAACCTCAAAAGCGTGTGTATAAAGCAAACCTGATTTGCGTCCTCATAGTGGCACTATTGGCTCCACTCTTATGCGACTGGCGCGATATCTGGCTAGACATCATCTTTCAGATGTAGAAATACGCCCACCAACTTTCGTTTGTCTTGCACAACTGCTTCTTGGTATTGTGATTTTTTCCGTTACAGTATTAAGAGCCTTTTAGTAAGACAATAGTGACTTTTAATTATTGACAAAGGTCTTCTTAGGCACTTGTGGGTTTTTTTGTTGTTCTGAATAAGGTGTAGTTATCTACGCCGAAACCTGGGTTAACACTTAACACTAGGTGCTTTTTTCGCAATCGAGGCGGGTTTTTAGTTTTTTAATAAACTACGGTCTCCCTTACATTATCATAAAGAAAACTTCTTCGTAGAAACAATATTCGAATTACGTAAAATTTACTCATTGATTTTCTAATCAAATATTTTTAACTGAAAGTGAAGGGTGAAGAATATTCAGAATACCGAAAACGTGACTAATAATGCGCCCTTGATACCAAAACGTTAGACACAACGTAATCTTTACACTACAATACTACCAGATAAGCACTTTCATGTTAGCTCTTCCCAAAAGTGCCTTGTCTCTATGAAATCATCTCAAAATCATCCTCTAGCCTCAATTATAACAGGGAGCATCTGAAATAAAACTCGTTCTCTGTTCGGCATATCCGACGTCAATGTTCCTCACATAGCGACGACCCAACACTTCATCTTTCGTGTTCTACTAGTAATACGACCTGAGGTACCCAAAGAATACGGATCACTCATGTGTTCACGCATCCAAAGCCGCCGACAGTGACAAATATTTCAAACAGACTGCCATCTCCCATGATATACACACCTTTCAATTACAACGATAAATTCACTGAGTAGTAAAAGTCAACGGAAGGCAATTGATGTGAGGTCCACCGGCGGGATATGGCAAGCGCTGTTGCATGTTTACGTGTGGCACGAGGCTGGCATCCAGCTGACAACTTCACGTGGAACAAACACAGTCTAAAAGGCTGTGTGCAGAGTTACGTAAATTAAAGGAGGAAGGGCGAGGAAGGAAAGGATAGGAAAGGGATTATTTGTATCAGCTATATCGCGACTTTGTGCAGCATCAGCGGCGATGCGTGAAAACGTGTTTCGGACTGGAATTCAAACCCGTGGTCTCATGCTTACTACGCAGTTGTGTTAACCGCTTTTTCACCCGGACACAGTGTTTATTACAAGTGTGAAGACCATCTCGCACACCTCCCGACCGAACCACACTCCCACCAAGCAGCACCTACAGGGGATAGGCAAAACAATGTGAACACCTGTACTTACTTGGGAATTGTTTATTAATAAGGGGTTGGAGCCCCATTTGCCCGTAAAGCAACTGCAATTCTTCTTGGGATACTGGCATATAATGAATGTGTAGTCACCAGTGGAATGTTATGCCAGCTTCGATCAGAACCTCTTCTAACTCCTGTAGTGAAGAGGAAGGTGGAAATCTGCTCCAAAGTCTGCGCTCCAACACCGCCGACAAGTCCTGGACTGCGCTGGCCGGGGAAGAAGCTGTAGTTCAGTTGCATGCCCCTCATACTACGACTGTACTGTCCTGGCTGTTGGAATGGCTGCATTATCGTCCTGAAGTATGCCATCATTTTTGGGGAACAACATTTAAATCATGGGGTACACCTGATCATCTAAAATGTTCACATAGTCGTTGGGTGCAACACGTAGTGAGAGTACTGATGAGGCCAGCAGAATATCACACTTCCACCACCATGCTTATCCGTTGGAAAGAAGCAAACAGGATTGCAGGCTTATTTTGACATTGTACAGACGTAAACCCAGCCGTATGTTGGAAATAAAGAAAACGTTGACTCGGCGGACCATACGACGTGTTTCCGGTGATGAGCCGTCTAGGATTTTTGCTCCTGACACTACGTTTTACGCTCCTTTGCGTTCATTGTCGTCAAATGGTTCTGAGTACTATGGGACTTAACATCTGAGGTCATCAGTCCCCTAGAACTTAGAACTACTTAAACCTAACTAACCTAAGGAAGATACACACATCCATGCCCGAGGCAGGATTCGAACCTGCGACCGTAGCAGTCACACGGTTCCAGACTGAAGCGCCTAGAACCGCTCGGCTACTCCGGCCGGCCATTGTCGTCACTAATGGTTTCGGTATAGCAGCTCGTCCATGAATATGCGCTTTATGGGGTTCTCGGCGGACAGTGTCGATAGATGGCCACTGAGCTGTGCAGTCATTAGAGCCGCCGTAGTTTTGTGTTGTTTTGACACGATTCGTGTTAAAGTACGACGATTCTTTCATTTAGTTTTGATTTGCGCCCACTATTACGTTTACACGATGATGTCTTTCCATGTTTAGTGTAGCCTGTCATGACTGTTGAAACAGTTGCTCTTGAAACATTCAACAAGTTGGCTGTCTTGGTTACTGATGCTCCAGCTAATCGGGCCCCCGCAATCTGCCCCCTTTGGAACTCGGTTAGGTCTTCCATTGCACGTCGACCTCGGGCCTCTCAATTCAAGTACGATGTGTGCACTACTGGTAAACAACCTGCACTGATGCCTTGTCCGCTCTGAAGACTCACAGTCCAGCGCCACACGTGCCTTACTTGCGTTGTTGGCCGTGAGACACAACCATCCCATTACCAATACCGTTCACATTTTTTTGCCAGTCCCCTGTATCTGCAGTCCCTGTCCATGCCTGACACGCTCGCTAGTTAGAGACTCCCACACGATACAATGGCCGATGCGCAGTACCAATTTTCGTCCAAAGCACTGGGCGAGTTCGTTCGTTTGGTTGGAAGGGAAGGCTGACGCTTTCTGCCACCTTTCAGCCGATTGGCGATGACAGAATCGATATGCATGCTCTGCAGTCTTTCTCAAACGATTTTATAGGAACTATTGGATAAAAAAATTATTTTTGCATTACCTTACAGACTTACACGTTGGCATCAGGATGACGTGCCCATCGTTTCATTAATGATCATAGTTATTAAGACTGATGATGCTGTGGTGTACGAGAAGGTGTCGTCGTTGAGTGACTGTCGGAGGATACAAGATGACTTGCACAGGATTTGTGAGTGGTGTAAAGAATGGCAGCTAACTCTAAACATAGATAAATGTAAATAAATGCAGATGAATAGGAAAAATAATCCCGTAATGTTTCAATACTCCATTAGTAGTGTAGCGCTTGACACAGTCACGTCGATTAAATATTTGGGCGTAACATTGCAGAGCGATATGAAGTAAGCATGTAATGACAGTTGAGGGGAAGGCGGATAGTCGTCTTCGGTTCATTGGTTGAATTTTGGGAAGATGTGGTTCATCTGTAAAGGAGGCCACTTATAAAGCACTAATACGACCTATTCTTGAGTACTGGTCGAGCGTTTGGGATCCCTGTCAGGTTGGATTGAGGAAGGACATAGAAGCGATTCAGAGGCGGGCTGCTAGATTTGTTACTGGTAGGTTTGATCATCACGCGAGTGTTACGGAAATGTTTCAGGAACTCGGGTGGGAGTCTCTAGAGGAAAGGAAGCGTTCTTTTCGTGAATCGCTACTGAGGAAATTTAGAGAACCAACATTTGAGGCTGACTGCAGTACAATTTTACTGCCACCAGCTTATATTTAGCGGAAATTAGGGCTCGTACAGAGGCATATAGGCAGTCATTTTTCCCTCATTCTGTTTGGGAGTGGAATAGGAAGAGAAGATGTTAGTTGTGGTACGAGGTACCCTCCGCCACGCACCGTGTGGTGGATTGCGGAGTATGGATGTAGATGTAGATGTAGATGTAGAAGACACAATGGACTCGCATTCTGGAGGACGACGCTCCAACCCCGCGTCCGGCCTCCAGATTCATGTTCTCCGTGACTTCCCCAAATCACTTCAGGAAAATGTCAGGATGTTTCCTTTGAAAGGGCCCAGCCGATTTCCCTCCCCATCCTTCCCTAATCCCAGCCTTGCTCCGTCTCTAACGGCCTCGTTGCCGACGGGACGTTAAACACTAATCTCCTCCTCCAGTTATTAAGGTATCTGCGTTTAAGTAAGACACTGCGCGAAATTTGGAAAATTTTGGAATGAAAAATGGAGGTCACTATGATTTTGTGTTTGATGTATATTACATAATATATTGCTGCGTATGAAATTTAGTTAACATATTGAGTTTTTATTTAGACTAGGGTGGAGCATATACCTATCACAGATCTCGAGAAAATGATCTGATGTAGCACGCTCATTTGTGATCTCGTCGCGAGTGATAAAGCCTGAGTGAAATGTCCACAATATCCCTCACAATTTATAAACGGTTTGAGATATCTAAATGTATTTTGGCAAATGATATCACGCAAAGAGGAGAGTACTTTACCGTATGGTTAATACTTAAAATATCATTATCTAACGTGTTATTCCACCAAATACAGAGTTTTTCGATGACAAAATGTAATTTTTAAGGGCTATTGATAGCTGCTGAAATGAGAAATGCTATGGGTTTTGGAACAACATAAGACGAAACATTACACACTTAGTTTGTATCGAGGAGGTGCATTTGCATAAGATATTGGCTTCACTTTTCGTCAGTTCCTCACTTAATCTTAATAAACCACTGTTTCAACAGTCTCTCGCAATTGTATTTGCATATCGTATTAGTGAGGTGAGCTAGTATGAACTCCACCGTGTTTTCGTAAAAAAATTTTACCATGTCAATAACAGAAATGTGTAGGTTTTACTCAAAATTCACCATTCATGATGCTTCTCTCAAAGTTACAAATGGCTAACAAGTTAGGCGAAAATAAATCGCTGCATTTTCGGCGGAATTCGATTTAGATACTAACCAAAGCAGAGGTGACAGATCTTTTTGATTGGTCACCATGCAAGCATGGGTGTGAACGGTCTCCACTTCATATTTTCAAAAAAATGCGATTGTAGGCTTCCGTTTGGAACGGCTCTTTCCCTCCAGTGGTCGGCACTAGCCCTCCAGCACCTTCTGGCGACCCCCATCACTTCTGCCCTGCCTACGTGTGCCCTGCCAACTACACATCTACTGGCCACGGTATTCTGCGCAGACCCTAACTGTGCGTCCATACTGAGTGTGGTGGATCAACTGCAAATAGATTATATGAATACATAAAGAGTGGCGGCACACCGTGTCCGACAGTTTTGGCGGGATCAGGCTGGTTAGGTTAGGTTAGAATCTATTCTGTGACGGAGGTCAGAATCTATTTTAACCTCATAGGGCGGGATGGCTGCCACAACGCCTGTGTGCTTGGAGACGAGTGCTGCTTTGCGACTTTCGCTATTAAAAGGAAGCTGAATGCATCTGAATAAACTATATCTTCTTCGAAAAACCCTTGGTGAGTACCTTTCACTTTATCACCAGTTACTGGAGTAACCAGATAAGTTTTATAAATACATGAGATCAAGAGAGAAACTTCCTGTTGCGTACTCGATATGAGTCGTAGTTACACTGAAAAGAAAGAAAGATTACAAACAACTTACATAACTACAAATAAATTCAGCAGAATAGACATAGGGCTCTCACTTAACTTTCAATGACTGTCGTTCAGCATATCTGTGAGAGACAGTCATAAGTGGTAGAATAAGAACTCTGTACACCTAAAGCATTGAGCAGTGGCAACATATACACCACATTTGCAAGACAACTCAAATAACAGAATCACTACCAAACTGGCGTAAAACACCAATAAATAGCAATAACAATTCATAGGCAGCTAATGTCCACCTACCACAATCGAAAAAACATCAATTACAGTAACTTTAATAATGTGATACGCCTCGCTTCACACATGAACAAATTATTTTTTTGAGGTTAGAATTTCTGATGAAGATTTTTCTTACCTGTGGTTTCCAATCGGCCCTTAGATTCAGAATTATATCCCGATTACGATATTTTTTATCCTCAGGATACCGAGAACTCCTGCTTTCTTGCACTTAACTTTTTTCCCTCAGTCCATATTTCCTGTGCGAGAACGTCTGCCGATTCGACAGAAGAAAACAAACAGAATTGAATTTCACCCATTGTCCTCCGAGGTCTGTATGCTCTGGCGATGAGAATGGTTGCACTGTGAGCGCGCACGTTCGAAAAATCGGCCGACGTCGGCCGTCGTCGGTCCTCGGCGGAATCCACCGACATCGGCGCCACAGTGACCGCAGCCTAATGGACCGGCACCTACCGGACTGAAGGCGGCATTGCTGAGTCTGCGTCTACATATATCCTCTCCAAGCCACTGTGAAGTGGATGGCAGAGTATACGTCCCACTGTACCAGTTATTAGGATTTTTTCCTGTCCCATTCTCGTACGGAACGCGGAAACAGTAATTATTTAAAATCCTCCGAGCGTGCTGTAATTAATCTAATCTTGTCCTCAAGATCGCTAAAGGAGCTACAAATAGGAGAGTTTTAGTACATTTGTAGACTCATCATTTAAAGCCGGTTCTTGAAACTTTATAAGTAGGCTTTCTCGTGATTTTTAACGTCTGTCTTCAAGAGTCCGCCAGTTCAGTTTCTTATTCTCCCATGGATCAAACAAACCTGTGATCATTCATGATCCCCTTCTCTTTTAGTCCTATTTGATACGGGTCTCACACATTTGAGCAATAGTCTAGGGTAGGCAGCACGAATGATATGTACGCAGTCTACTTTGTAGGCAGATTGCATTTCTCCAGTGTTCTGCCAATAAATTGAAGTCTACCATCCGTCTTGTTTTACCCATGACTGAGCCCGTGTCCATTTCATATCCCTACAAAATGTTGCACCCAATTATTTGTATGAGTTGACAGATTCCACCCGTGACTAACTGGTATTACAGTCCTAGGATCTACGCTTCTCCGTGTAGTGAAGTGCACAATACTATATTTCTGAACATTTAAAGCAAGCTGTCAATCTTCGCAACCCTTTTAAATCTTATAGAGATCTGACTAAATATTTATGCAGATTCTTTCAAACTGCATAGTCCACAAAAAGTCTAATGTTACTATTAATATGGTCTGAAAGGTTATTAGCATACAACATGACCAACAAGGGTCCCAGTACACTCCCAGGGTACACCCCAAGTTACTCCCAATTCTGTCGATGACTCTCTACCCAGGACAAGTTGCTGCGTTTCCCTCCCAAGAAATCCTCAATCCAGTCACAAATTTCGCTTGCTCCCCATACGATCGTGCTTTTAACAATAAGTGTAGATGTTGTACTGAGTCGAACGCTTTTCGGAAATCGAAAATGGACTGCATCTGTCTGACTACCTTGATCCAAAGCTTCCAGAGTGTCAAATGAGAAATGAGGCCGGTCATTGCAAACAAATGGATGCAGCATCATGACAACACCCCATGTCACAGTGCCGCTTCCATCACGTAACTTTTGACCTCAAAAGGTATTCCTGTTATTGCACTGCCTCCCTATTCACCTGATTTCAGAAACTGAAAAATTTCTTAAAAGGACATCATTTTGGAACTATGGGAACATTAAAAAGAATGCCATTCAGCGCTGCCACCAAGACTGGGAACAACGACCTCACCAGTGTACAGCTGCTAGAAGGAACTACTTTGAAGTGGCCTCTATTGTTGTTTGAAAAAAAAAAAAAAAAAAAATATGCAGATAACAAATCAGTCCCGTTGGTAGTATCAAACATCTCGTAGTATGGAGTTGTTTTTGTTTCTTTAGAAGTTACGTTGCAGTGACTGTATTCCATGGAATGTGTCTCCCATTATGAATTGTTGTACTATGTGCATAACTATACAGAGCATAGTGAACTTGAGCCATAGTTCCACTACATGCTCCAGTCCTGTGCAATAAGTTTCAAGTTTCTCACTGAGCTATGAAAATACCGTTTTCTTTGTCTGGTTTATTGAACATATCTTTCAACTTGTTGAAAAAATGGTTCAAATGGCTCTGAGCGCTATGGGACTTAACATCTAAGGTCATCAGTCCCCTAGAACTTACAACTACTTAAACCTAACTAACCTAAGGACATCACACACATCCATGCCCGAGCCAGGATTCGAATCAGAGACCGTAGCGGTCGCGCGGTTCCAGACTGAAGCGCCTAGAACCACTCGGCCACACCGGCCGGCTATCAACTTGTGTTAGTTGGCCTTTATACTTTGGTAATCAATATTGCCACAACTCCGTCATGGTCACTGATACCAGTTTCGATGCGCACGTACGCAATGAGGTGAGCTCTATTTGTTGTCGTTAGATATAAGACTTTTCCACCATGAGTGAGGTTCCCAACCATCTGTTTCATGTAGTTTTCAGACAAAACACTTACTATTATTTCAAAGGATGTCTTGTGACGCCCACGACTAACAAAATTTTAATTTTCCCAGTGCATTCTTTGGTCATTAAAGTCTCGACCGATGATTACAGTATGATTCGGGAACTTACACACAAGCGAACTGAGATTTCCTGTAAGGTCTACGGTTACATCAGAACGTGAGTCCGGTAGGCGAGAAAGAATTATAATTTGATGCCCATGCGTGATATTGAGACTTGTCCAAACAGTCTCGCATGAAGCTTTAATTTCTATCTCGGTGGATCTGAGTCTCTTGTGTAAAGCGAAAAATACATCACCTCCATTTCGCACTAGACTATCCTTTCGATATATGCTTAAATTTCCCCAAAAACCTAACTGCCGTCAACTTCAAGCTTTAACCAGTTTTCTGTGTCTAGCATTATGCAAACTTCACTGGTCTTTAGGAGCGCTGCAGACTCTAGCACTTTGCTGCAACTGCTTCAGCACTTAACTTGTAGGACTTTAATATCCTCACCATTGAGGAGGCATTCCTTTGGATCTTACACTTCTGGGTCTTCTCCAATTGTAGTTTTGTGGCTGGATGGAGAGCCACCTAACTTAAAAACCCTTATACGCACCCCACACACTGTCAGCTACCTGGGTAGCAACCTATGGTGTGTAGTGCACACCTAAGCATTTACGGGGTTGCTATAGTTTCCACACTAATGGTGCAAGTCCAGGAAATCGCAACCTAGCATGTCACAGAATCTTCGAAGTCTCTCTTTCAATCCTTACATTCGATTCAGAACCAAGAAGCCACAAGATGTTCTGGGGACAACGCTGCTTCGTTGAAACTCCGAGTACGACGCTGGTCTTCTCAACCCTGCTCTGTCGGTATCTGGAATGATCCTATTTTTACCTCGGAGCCCAGATATCTTCTGTTCCAACGTGCGCCACAATCTGCAGTTGGTTGTTCCCTGTTCCCTCAACGGCTGCCATAATAGACACACTGAGTACAGCTGACGTTTCTTCCGCCCTTTGCTGCCATTTCCCTGAAAGGTACCATCGGTCGCCGTAAGTTTGAACGCCGTCGCATGATACGCCAACTCACTGTCTCACGCCGTGTGTGTGTTAGCGACAGAAGTTTCTGCTTTGATTTTGCGATTGACTCTGTACAAGAAACGAGAAGCGGTACTAGGATAAATACTTATTTTGTTTGTCTTGTGGGCAAATATCCATCTATTTACGATCACATCAAAATGGTTCAAATGGCTCTGAGCACTATGGGACTTAACATCGGTGGTCATCAGTCCCCTAGAACTTAGAACTACTTAAACCTAACTAACCTAAGGACAGCACACACATCCATGCCCGAGGCAGGATTCGAACCTGCCACTGTAGCAGTCCCCCGGTTCCGGACTGAGCGCCTAGAACCGCTAGACCACCGCGGCCGGCCGATCACATCAGTGAGGAATAGAGCAGCAGGTATGTTCGAGGCAAAGAAGATGATATATCAGAGGTAAGTTATATTTATTTGGAAAAGACAAAAAAATGTAGAACTAAACAGAAATACGTAATGTACTTTTCTTTGAAAAATGTATACAGACTACATCTTTAGGAGGCGCTGACCCACAGTTCTTCTACATTTCAGCAATTTGTAAGTAGTAAGTAGGCTGTTTAGATTTTTATATGGGTAATGCCACGTAGCGCTCTGTATGGCTGTGCTGTGTGCAGCCTGTGGCTAGTTTGCATTGTTGTCTGCCATTGTAGTGTTGGGCAGCGGCAGCTGGATGTGAACAGCGCGTAGCGTTGTGCAGTTGGAGGTGAGCCGCCAGCAGTGGTGGATGTGGGGAGAGAGATGGCGGAGTTTTGTAATTTGTCATGAACTGCTATATATATTATGACTATTAAGGTAAATACATTGTTTGTTCTCTATTAATATCTTTCATTTGCTAACTATCCCTATCAGTAGTTAGTGCCTTCTGTAGTTTGAATCTTTTATTTAGCTGGCAATAGTGGCGCTCGCTGTATTGCAGTAGTTCGAGTAACGAAGATTTTTGTGAGGTAAGTGATTTGTGAAAGGTATAGGTTAAAGTTACTCAGGGCCATTCTTTTGCAGGGATCTTTGATAGTCAGATTGCGTTGCACTAAAAACATTGGTGTCAGTTTAAGCACAGTCTTGTATAAATTGTTCTAAGGGGACGTTTCAAATTTTATGTTACCCCCTTGAGCTGCTGGCATAATACTTTATTCACACATCCAGTTTCAGTCCTCTGACCATCATCAGGTACCTATCTACCAAATAAAATATTAATAATAATAATAATAATAATAATAATAATAATTAACATTACAGGCTTACAATGAAATGAACACCGTTAGCTGCTTACAGGCGTCGACATACGTCAACGGGGACAGATGAAAATGTGTGCCCCGACCGGGACTCGAACCCGGGATCTCTTGCTTACATGGCAGACGCTGTATCCATCTTCTTTTTTGTTTTTATTTTGTTCGTTGCATTTGTTCGGTGCAGCTGTCCCAGGATACTCGTTCAAGTTCAGTGTTGATGCATTGACTCAGATTTTTTATTTTTTATTACAGAGGGCAGCTAGCCCTCTGACCGAACACGCTGAGCAACCGTGCCGGCATACATCTGAGCCATCGAGGACACAGAGGATAGCGCGACTGCAGGGATTTATCTCTGGCACGCCTCCCGCGAAACCCACATTCTCAACGTATTGTCCCGCACTACATTCGTAGTGCCCCGCCCATTATACTCATTACTCGCGGCGCGTTGCAGATTCCGGTAAGAGTTCGAGCACTGTTTGTGCATTCGCACAGAAGAAGAAGACGGTCAAGTGGCCGGTGAGCCTTAACTATATACATACTAAGGTGTTATCTGTTCTTTCGGACATGTCCGAAAGAACAGGTGCCATCTTAGTATAATTACAAGCTTAATCTGTTATGTAAATATTAACAACACAGAATTCGTAATAAAACGTCACATACTCACATAAATGTATTTACAGGATCATCTTAAGCAAAACAAAGACATTATCGTCATTTGATAAAGCTATGAAATATATACACTCAATGTAAAAGTATACTACGACACAATGATGTCCCATCAAACACCAGAGTGCACTGCTGTTAAATCGAACATCACTGACACTGTTCAATGTTTTCTCTAACCTACCGTGATGATGCTTTCTAATAAAGAAAGAGCTTTTGCTTTAAAAGCGTGGTACAAAGGTGCTTATAATTTAATATTAAATAAATAGAATAATAATTTCAGCACTCTTTCATCTACAACTTAGGCTGTCACCAGTTTATGGAAAAATTTGAGAAAAGTGGATCTGCAGACGATTGCCACAAGTCAGGTAAGTCATCAATAAACGATAGAACTAACAATAAGTTTAAATTTTTAAAAGAGATTATCCAGAACCCTAAAGTTTCTAGTCATATGCTGTCTCTCGAACCGGATATTTCAAGACTTCTGTGCAGAAGATTTTTCATAAAGTAAAATTCAAACATTACATAACACATTTCAAACATGGGCTATTGAAAGATGATCGTGGTTTTAGGCTTAAATTTCGCAAGATAATATTAAATTAATTAACAGAAGGTGATAGTGAGATATTTTCTAAGAAGAAAAACTCCCCATCGCACCCCCCTCAGATTAATTGGTAAGATAACCCAGTGGATAGCCCGTCAAAAACCGGGCGCCGATCATGCATGAAAGCAGGAAGAAGGCGTACTGAACTACGAAAGAGGAAGCAAAATAGAAAAAGTGAACGGCCCATGTTTAAGACGTGCAACATTAACGGCAAGTCATTAGCCGTGGTGTCGTGGTTATGTGGTTACGGTGTTGGACTGCGAAGAGGAAGGTCGGCGTTCAACCCTCCCTCATGCGGCGTACCTTTTTCTTCCCAAAATTTAAACTATCCTTACGGTCCATGACGTGTCTCTTCGCTGAATTCAAATTTGTGTCTGTGTCACGGTGTAACGTCTGTTTGCACACGAGGCGTAACAAAGGGGCCTCCAGACGTACGCACCTCCACTTTGTTCCACACAAGTACCACATTTTCTGACTCTTGCTTTCCGCTATGGAAGTTTTGACTCTTGAATTCGTTTGTTGTAACACATTCCACTCACGTTTATTTGTTGTTTTCATTTCTGTGAGATGTCTATGCGTCATCTCTCCTGCTCTCATTGGTCATCACATTTACCTGCGACGGTGATACACTGAAGAGCCAAAGAAACAGGTATAGGCATGCGTATTCAAATACAGAGATATGCCAACAGCCAGAATATGCCGCTGCGGTCGGAAGCGTCTACATAAGGCAACAAGTGTCTGGCGCAGTCGTTAAATTGGTTACTGCTGCTCCAGTGGCAGGTTATCAAGATTAAAGTGAGTTTGAGCGTGGTGTTATAGTCGGCGAACTAGCGATGGGACAAGCATCTTTGAGGTAGCGATGAAGTGGGGATTTTCCAGTACGACCGTTTCACGAGTGTGTCGCGAATATCTTGAATTCAGTACAACATCAAATATCCGACATAGCTGCGGCCGAAAAAAGATCCTGCAATAACGCAACCAACGACGACTGAGGAGAATCGTTCAACGTGACAGAAGTGCAACCCTTCCGCAAATTGCTGCAGATTTTTCACTGCTGGGCCACCAGCGTGCGAACCATTCGACGAAACATCATCGGTATGGGCTTTCGGAGCAGAAAGCTCCCTCATGTTCCCTTGATGATTGCACAAGACAAAGCTTTACGCCTCGCCTGGGCCCATCAACAACGACATTGGACTGTTGGTGACGAAACATGCTGCCTGATTGGACGAATCTCATTTCAAAGTGTATCGAGTGAATGGATGTGTACGGGTATGGAGACAACTTCATGGATCCATGGATCCTGCATGTCAGCAGGGTAGTGTTCAAGCTGGTGGAGGCACTGTAATGGTGTGAGGTGTGTGCAGTTGGAGTGATATGTGACCCCTGATACGTCTAGATACGACTCTTGACAGGTGACACGTACGTAAGCATCCTGTCTGATCACCTGCATCCATTCATGTCCATTGTGCATTCCGACTGATTTGGACAATTCCTGCTGGATAATGCAACAATCCACACGTCCAGAATTGCTACTGAAGTGCCTCCAGGAATAGCCTTCTGAGTTTAAACACTTCTGCTGGCCACATTATTGATCATATCTGGGATGCCTTGCAACGTGGTGTACATCAGAGGTCTCCACCCCTTGTACTCTTAAGGATTTATGGACAGCCTTGCTCGATTCGTAGTGTCAGTTCCCTCCAGCACTACTGCGGACATTAGTCAAGTCCATGCCGCATCGTGTTGTGGCACTTCTATGAGCTCTCAGGGTCGCTAAACAATATTAGGCAGGTGTACCAGTTTGTTTGACTCTGTAGTGTATATTCTTACCATATGATTCACATTCTGTAACCAATGTATAGTATGAGAATTACAAGGACTACAGGGGGACAACAGATACAGCAATGACTGGATGCACAGTCCATAAATTTGTGAACAGAGATTTGTAGACAGATCTCCCACCTGGCAGTGACCACTCAATCACAATGACATCGTTGCTGCAATGCGCTCCATGTTGCACATCTTGAGCTTGGACCATTCACTTTCTATTTTGTTTCTTTTCTCACAGTTCAGTGCATGTATTCCTGTTTTCATATTGGCTCTGTGTTCCGTTTTTGATGAACTATCCACTGGCTCATTTTACCATTAAATATAAGGGGATTCGATGGGGAATTTCTCTTACAAGATAATTTAAAATGAGTTAACCCTCAGACAATTAGAGCAGCTCAACAGACATAACTGCACCTAGTGGTCTCTAGAGAATGATAGAACTATTTCTGAGGGCCTGTCAAATCAACTTGGTGTTACCGTTGAAACACGTCAGGCTGTAGTCAGCTTCGTGTTTCATTCTCCTTTTTACTCAGCTTACTTAATCATTCGATAAGACTGAAAGATGTGTGCGCAAATGGTAATGAATATGAACTGTCTTCTTGGACATATTGAATTGATAATTATTAAATTGTTATCTCTACAAATGAAAATCCTATCACAGGCAAGAATGATCAAAAATCTTCATCCATTAAATTTACTTCTACGATATCTTAGCTGGTCAATGCACTAAGTTGGTGGAGAATAAATTTACCTTTTAACCAATAAAAAAAACTCTCACGTATTCAATGTGAGGGTAAATTAGTATCCTAGCTTTTGATATTCAGTGGTCAAAGCGTATGCAGGTTGGAATGAGGAAAATCTTTACTCAACATTTACTGTGGCCTAATGCTTGATGGTACTTTACCAATCAGGATCTGCAACGGCGTTGTCTCCGTGCTGGACCTGAAACGCTAATTCCCTACACTGGCCTTCAGTGAACTCACTCACTCTCGACTTTCTTGCGTTCTGTAAAACGTAAATGTTTCCCCAGTCGAAATAGTGGCTATTGCAGACTCGCTAAGGGTTGGAGCGATGTGCACAATTCCATCGCCCGCAGGAATAATTAACTACCTTTTTGCTATCTGTCACACGATACGTGAAGCATATCGTCAACACTTCGCTATTTTCCACACGCACGTGCAGTCCGCCACAAGATGAGAGAGATCTAGAGTTTTTTAGTTCTTAAAATGCTTTTATATAATGATGATCTCCCCACCACGTCGCGTTTGCTTCGCCCAGTATGGCTACAGCCAACAGCCATCTTGTTAGAGGTGAATTTTTATTTTTCTTGCTGGGTCGCCACTAGTCCTGTTAAAGCCATGCAGCCACTTACCCTCGGTCCTGGCCATATTTACATTAAAAGGAATATTCTATTGTTCTGGCCTTATCCCTTTCTGCGCTGAAGCTCGGCATCCTTTTGTTAAGTGGGGTTTTCCAATGCCATTAACCACCTGCTCGGTTCATTTCCAAAACGCATTTCACTTTAACTTATTTATGCATACCCCTCTCTTTATATTGGTAAATATTGTTTTGTTAGTTTTTCGTACATGAGATTACTGCAACTGCTTTTTGTTGATAATATTGTTTTCTAAGGATCTCATACTGTGTCACACTGTCGATATGGGCCGAGCTCATGTAAGGTCTGTAAAATCCGAGTACCTTACAAGATAGATCTAATTAATCAATAAATTCAGATATATATCCAAAAGAGCGGTACCATTCGTGAGAGTGGGTGATGGCTGTAGAGAATTCCATTTATTTTCTCTTAATTTTAAGGACATGTGTAATTCGTTCTGGTAGCTAGCGGAGAGTGAAAACAAGCCACTTTCAGTTTCTGCTCGCTTTAGCCCGCCTTTAGCAGACGACGTGGCTAATTGGACGTGTGCCGGGCTGGCGGGATTGAGAGGGATGGGTAGCGCTGGCCAGATGAGTCCTACAAGCGACCGCCTGCTATGGCATACACCACAGCAGGGTTTGGGGTGCGTTTTTGACAGAATTAGCCCTTCTTGCCGCCACCCCGTACCCCCCGGGAAGGAATTAGTGTACCCCAACTGTCTGCGACTAGTGTAATTCATGGAATAGTGTGAAAGCGTTCAGATGTCTGCGAGCCGTGTAACTGAGGCAGTACGTGGGGACGAGCCCGGTATTCACCTAGGGGGATGTGGAAAACCGCCTAAAAATCACATCCAGGCTGGCCGGCACACCGGACCTCGTCGTTAATCCGCCGGGCGGATTCGATCCGGAGCCGGCGCGCCTACCCGAGTCCAGGAAGCAGCGCGTTAGCGCGCTCGGCTAACCTGGCGGGTGCAGGTATATAAGCACTGACATTTAGGAAAGGAAGCGTTGTGGCATTCGTGGCTTCACGCCGTGAATGAGACAACCTGCTATGGCATACACCACAGCAGGGTTTGGGATGCGTTTTTGACAGAATTAGCCACATGCAAGAGAAAACGCATTTGCGTGCTGAGTTCAGTCAACACACTCAGTTGGCGAACATGAATACAGAGGTTTCACCGAACGACAGGCGACCCACACAAATGATGTGTCTCATCTGGTAACATCGCACAGTATTGTGCAGTAATCACGGGGTGTCTCCATAGGCGAGTCCCCTGTCTAGTGGCTACAGGCCACGGTCACCTTGATTGCAAACACTGAGTACACAAAGTTAAGGAAAGTTTTTGATGGGACGCCATTTAATAAGTCGGAACTCGGAATATTTGGGAACGGCGATATGCCACTGGACAGCAATGGCAAGTTGATGGAAAGGGAAGTTTGGATAGGCCAGCGTTCAGAATCTTCCAAGAGAATCAGTGTCGAATCTTCCAGAGCAAAATTTTTAGGATAGGCGAAATAAAGTACGTGGCCTCATACGGGCCAAAATGGCAGTTTATGCAGGCTCACACGATGGAAGGAGCAGGAAAATAAATTGTCAGATGCTTCCTCGCTGAGAGCCATAGTAAGCACTTCTTCTCTGGTAGTCATAGTGTCCGGAGTTGATGTCAAGAGGTGCAGAGAACGGTCTTCTTCGCCATGACAGGAGAAGGCAGTTCACGAGGAGGTGCCCGCACCATGCTTGCATCTGACCCTGCATGCCATCTCACCCCGCTCGCTCAAATTATATACTTGTCGCAGCCACGGTGTACGAAATTCGTATGGTATGATGGGTACATTGGTTCACATTGATCAGTCAGACATTGTGTGGTGCCCTTTCGGCCATGATTTTACTCTTTGGCGTTCTATTCCTCTTTACTCACAAGCCTTCCGATGCAATCATCACAACCACTTCAATTCCACGATTAGCAGTTGGTTAAAGCGATTCCTTGTTCGTCCGGTCTATTCTGTGAGAACTTTTCCATTCCTTTCCGGTTGAAGATCCACAATTATCACACGCTCATATGTGAATACACACTCATTCTCCCGTGATGAGTATTTGAACCTTGTTTGTTCTGAGCAATCAATGAACTAGTCATAACAATGGATGTACGTAATTTGTCATCCTTGTTTAATTACACATCTGTTGTTCCCATCACTTGTTAGTAATAATTAATGTTTAATCAGCGCACATACCTACAGTTCACATGTTAGTGCCAATCCTTTCCTTCTGTTTCCGTGCCCACAATTACATTACACACACTTGCGCCATAGTGGGGGACTTACACCTGGAGAGGGGATACTCAGTACATGTCAGTGGCAAAACAGATCGATTGGAGTTTACCCCTTGTACCGTCTGTGACAGTCTCACGTGGAGTGGGCCCCGTTTGTTTGATGTAACAGCAACTGGAGTGACAACCCAGAAATGTTGAGAACCTATGCCATTCTGGGGCAATAGAAAATTCACGACGACTACGACTCACTTATCTTCCATATTATGGATCGGGGCCGCATTATGCAACAGCTGTGCAAAACTATGTTGACGGGATATTTGGTGGAAAATTCATTGGACGATGAGGGACAACAACAGAATTCTCTCCCACATTTCCCTATTTTACACAATGGATTTCTTCTTTTGGGGTTGTGTTAAAGATGAAGTGTAGACTACAAAATCGCAAATAATTGAGCATATGAGAGAAACTATTTACTACGCTTTTGAAGCCACTGTTTGTCCCATGTCGTCTGATGAAGTGTAACAACAAACACAGAAAACAGTTTGGGTAACAATGTTGTCATTAATCCCGAAACTTCAGTAAAGTCTTCAATTATTTCAGAATTCCAACTGTTTGTTTTTTATTTAAATAGGTTAATATGCGTAGTCAGTTTTTACCCAACCAATATTTTGGTGACAGCGGTCCATCGCTTCATGTACTGAACTGAAAATATAAGTACTATAATTTTGTCCCCAATAATTGAGTACAGCAGTTTTTTGTGAATTGCTGCATGAAGCTTAGATATTTATTTATTCCTTCTTTTATCATTTAGTATTCGTTGGGAACTTTGCAAGCCTGGATCACCAGGGCATTATTAACCGTAGTCGGATGCATAGTCTATGTCGCCTGTCGTAATTTTTATGTTAATAAATTAATATTTTCAGGGGATTATTACTTTGGGCCCCTTACAGTGGTTACTCGCCCGAGACAAACTACATAAACCATGTTATAAAATACAGAGCTGTACCACTAGTTTTTATTGAAGGCAATCGATTTCGGGACAACATCTGACCATCTCCGGGACTGCTACACCAAAAAGAGAAAATCAGCTATCAATTGTGTACAATTCAAATACATAAACGTTTTGTATATGGACATTACATGAGATCATCACTTATTAACACAAGAGAGTACTTACAAAAGCAACTCACGCGTATATTCTCACAGTTGCAATACGAGCCTGTATACGAGGAAGTTAATCAATGTACCACAAAACTCAGTTTTAATTAGGAACAGTGCACGCACGGACTCTGTGAAAGGTGCTTAAAAAAATCAGTAATATCGGTTACTATCACTTACTGTCTGTGTGAAACCTTCATGTGTTTTCAGCATCAGAGACGGATGTGTGCACCCTGTTATCATGTTTTGATCTAAGTAGGACAAAGACCTTATGACGGAAGCCTCAAACATTACTGATTTAGTCCGCAGACTTACTTTACTAGACTATAAAAGGCGCATTTGTTACTGAAGCCTGACGCTGACATCTTACCTCACTAAACGTCAAGAAGTTCGTATATACTACTACTTCGATCTTCTGAAACGAAGTTGCGTTGTAAGCTTTACGAGGTCGCCTAATCAAGTTCTGAAGCTGTGCTAGTATTTGCGCACTAATTGAGTTTAATACATACATTGTAGAACAGTGGTATGAGAAGAAGTCACAAATACACATTTAAACAGACTGTAGTTTTCACAAGAAGACACAAACGAGTAAATAACTTGTTATCAACTACAAATATTGCGTTCTACTCATAGGAGCACTTTTCTAACGAGCATACTATAAGAAGAATAGTCTAAGTTTATCGAAGGTTATGAGAGATTAATAAATCTGGTAACACCGTTAAAGTAACGCGACTCATCACTGTGTGTGTCAGAACATAATTAATAATAAAGAATAACACAATACTTTTGTACTTACATTCTCTGCACTCATTAACTCTATGATTTTTCCCCCTCAACTCTTCCATTTGCTTCCTTTTGCGTTGTGAAGGATCTGCAGTATCAGGCACATAACGACTTGACTATGAACCGTTACAACACACTTTTAAAGTTATATCACCAGCGGATTCACGAAAAGAAGGCTTTCTTGTGATGATCGTTTTCTGAAAATATGAAGAAAGTACAGAGGGAAAAATTCCTTCACGAAATCCCCATGCCTAACCAGTTCCATACATGTCTTCCTCACGAAAGTGGTGAGAACAAACACTTACAGCATTTTTATGCCACCAGTTTGGGGCGAAACAAGCGCTGTATCATTGGGGAAATACACTCCTGGAAATTGAAATAAGAACACCGTGAATTCATTGTCCCAGAAAGGGGAAACTTTAATGACACATTCCTGGGGTCAGATACATCACATGATCACACTGACAGAACCACAGGCACATAGACACAGGCAACAGAGCATGCACAATGTCGGCACTAGTACAGTGTATATCCACCTTTCGCAGCAATGCAGGCTGCTATTCTCCCATGGAGACGATCGTAGAGATGCTGGATGTAGTCCTGTGGAACGGCTTGCCATGCCATTTCCACCTGGCGCCTCAGTTGGACCAGCGTTCGTGCTGGACGTGCAGACCGCGTGAGACGACGCTTCATCCAGTCCCAAACATGCTCAATGGAGGACAGATCCGGAGATCTTGCTGGCCAGGGTAGTTGACTTACACCTTCTAGAGCACGTTGGGTGGCACGGGATACATGCGGACGTGCATTGTCCTGTTGGAACAGCAAGTTCCCTTGCCGGTCTAGGAATGGTAGAACGATGGGTTCGATGACGGTTTGGATGTACCGTGCACTATTCAGTGTCCCCTCGACGATCACCAGTGGTGTACGGCCAGTGTAGGAGATCGCTCCCCACACCATGATGCCGGGTGTTGGCCCTGTGTGCCTCGGTCGTATGTAGTCCTGATTGTGGCGCTCACCTGCACGGCGCCAAACACGTATACGACCACCATTGGCACCAAGGCAGAAGCGACTCTCATCGCTGAAGACGACACGTCTCCATTCGTCCCTCCATTCACGCCTGTCGCGACACCCCAGGAGGCGGGCTGCACGATGTTGGGGCGTGAGCGGAAGACGGCCTAACGGTGTGCGGGACCGTAGCCCAGCTTCATGGAGACGGTTGCGAATGGTCCTCGCCGATACCCCAGGAGCAACTGTGTCCCTAATTTGCTGGGAAGTGGCGGTGTGGTCCCCTACGGCACTGCGTAGGATCCTACGGTCTTGGCGTGCATCCGTGCGTCGCTGCGGTCCGGTCCCAGGTCGACGGGCACGTGCACCTTCTGCCGACCACTGGCGACAACATCGATGTACTGTGGAGACCTCACGCCCCACGTGTTGAGCAATTCGGCGGTACGTCCACCCGGCCTCCCGCATGCCCACTATACGCCCTCGCTCAAAGTCCGTCAAATGCACATACGGTTCACGTCCACGCTGTCGCGGCATGCTACCAGTGTTAAAGACTGCGATGGAGCTCCGTATGCCACGGCAAACTGGCTGACACTGACGGCGGCGCTGCACAAATGCTGCGCAGCTAGCGCCATTCGACGGCCAACACCGCGGTTCCTGGTGCGTCCGCTGTGCCGTGCGTGTGATCATTGCTTGTACAGCCCTCTCGCAGTGTCCGGAGCAAGTATGGTGGGTCTGACACACCGGTGTCAATGTGTTCTTTTTTCCATTTCCAGGAGTGTACAAAGGCGAGTGAGTTTGCCGGGACTTACCGCAGTTCACTGCTAGTCGCGCCACGTCTCCACAACGCGTTGGTGCTTAGCACACAAGTATTGAACCATAATTTAAGAATGGAATTAAAAGTTGAAGTTGCTTTTCCAAACCTTCTTAACATTGTTGCATTAAATTGAGGTAGAAGCGGTGTTGATATTCAAGACCATAAAAGTGGGTTAAAAACTGTGAGCTGTCTGGTGAAGTTAACCTTGCATTACTGAGCAACTGTTTCACCAGGTATCCAGTCTAGCTTACCAAATTCCCAACCAGACTAACATTAATTATAATCTTTTAATAGTCATATGAAAGCCGGTGATATATATATATATATATATATATATATATATATATATATATATATATATATATATAAAAGAGAATTTAAATAAATAGAAATAAATCAATTTATATTTGGAAATTTATTTTAACATTGATCACTGAAATTTCAGCATATTAAACTTGATTCATAACTAAACTGGTGCCTTATTTAAGATTGTGAAAATGTGAGTTTGTGATCTTATAGAACACATCAAATATGGAGCCAAGATTGGGAGACTGCATACAACACTGCATTCATAAAATAACACACGAAGAACGTTGAAACATATGCAAGAGGAAATTAACCACAATCAACCGATTCAATTTTCACCCAAAGAAGTTACATTCGTAGCGCAATCCTGCCCGTCATGTAATTACCACACACTGGTATACTAAATTCATACTAACTCTCTGTGAAATCTTCCCGAAAACAATAGCTAAGGGCTACTTTGATGATTACACCACATGCTTCAGGTGGTCAACTTGGTTTACACAAAGAGTGTGACTCCACAATAATTTTGATAATTAAAATAAATTAAATCGAAAAGCAATTTACAAAAGAAAAACCGCGAACTGGTTACTCTCGTCTTACTATTAACCTGATGGGTCAAAAAATTGTATAAGCACGTGGTACTGGTCTCAAACAGTACACCCCACGTGGGTTGAACATACAGAAAAGTTGCTACATTGAAAAATATTGTCAAGATGAGACGTTATAATCTCACGTACATTCGCATTTAAGATTGATGATCTTAGTTAGAGTTACTGATCAACACGTGGTTCCACTTTACTCACAAAGTAGTGACAAAGCAACTACTGGAAGATATTCTGAACATCACACTCGAAATACACTGTGTTGCAATTTAAGATAACATTAGATATTTTAGAGCTAAACCTGAAATAAAGGTGATTAAATGTTCAGTTAGGCTGAACTTTAGAAATCCATTGTCCTACGGACTTAGCAGACACGCACTTAGCCAGAGATCTTACCACTTCAGACGCTCGCCATGGACAGACTGCCGTGGGTCCCTCCTGAGGGGTGCCTCACAAATACAAACGAAAGTGACCAGAGAGGCTGCTTCCTATACCAACATGACAAAGGACAGACAGGACCATACTAAGAATAGAAACCTCTTTGCTTCTATTAAGCTTAGCTACCTGTTCCGACGTTCGTCCTACTGTTCTCTAGCAGACAGGCTTGTCTGCTGCCATCAAGCATGCAACTAGAAATACATTTGCTCATTCATTCTTTCACACAGAAGGGAAGGGGGATGACAGTATCTTATCATATACAGTATATAAAAGAAAGTGGATGTAGGTTCCGTATGAGACTGTGTGACATGAATTTCATATAAACTGTGTTTTAAAGTGTATTAGTGTGACAGATCGTTCTTGTTTATGTATAAAAGCAACACGTTCCACTGCTCAGTCTCCTCCCAGATAGTCAGAAACACCATAGTAAATTTAGAAGAGGAATTTATACCGTAAATGACAACATATTCAAGAAATTAACATGAAACGAATCCAACAGAGACCTTTCCTAACCCCAAAGCTCCGGGAAAAGACTGTGCAGGGAATTTTCTGGCCATGCTAGGACATTCCCAAGCAGGCTCTCTCACTCCCAACTTGAAAACCAAAAATGTAAAGAAAAGGCAAAAGGTCACCAGCTACTTGCTGAAACACAATAATTTCAAAACATCTTTAGAATCTACCAATTTCAAAGAGAAAAAAAAACAATCTGTGACACCTATTTAAAAGATAGTGTAGACCTAATTCGGTCAGCAATTAAAAAGAATGGTTCCTGTGTCATTAATATGAAAACAATTTCTGGTTGTTACCCTTATGGAGTTCATCAGTATTTGCTCATTGCAAGAGCCAACTGACCACAGGAAAATTTATGACTGTTTATTAATAAGTAAAATTTATGAAAATAGCAAAGGTGCCACAGAAATTTAAAGAAAACATGAAAATAACATCAGTATTATAAAGCAGAACATTACAATTCACAATCCGCAAAAGCAAAAAAATAGTAGAAAAAACATGTTTTACCAAGTGGTTATCGCAAAAAAATTCTATATCTTATAAAACTAATAGTTTGTAGAATTAAAATAACTTTGTGGCACTAATTTAATCACTCTACTATATTTCAGTTAGTTAGCAAACAATGATCACTGTGTCATTATACTGAAACTACAATTAATTATGTGATTGTTACCCTTAAGGGGTTCCTCACTATAAATATGCCCCATGCAAAGGCTAATCGATCACAGTCCAATGAGCATGACTAGCTATCTGACTGATAAACGAAGCAATGCCACAGGAATGAATTTGCGAAACAAAATATCACAAATCTAATACAACACACAAAAACAAACATTGAGAAATAAAACAGCTCTGAAAGTACAGTAGTCAACGTCTAAAAAAAACACCAATAAATAAAACACATGCAAAATACAAGAGTCAGTCTAATCAAAAAAACACCAGTAAATCGAACCCCTGCAAAATACACGATCAAAGTCACTCTAAAAGAACACACGTATATGCATTGATCTAGGAACTGTATAAACACTGTTCACTGGCACACTCAGTAGTTCCACTGTTCCGAGGCACAATATAAGAGGGGGGGGAGGGGGTTCGTCGCCACAGCTGTCAGTAGGGATTTTTGTCCATCTGTTGCGTGCAATCCTGCCGTCTCGCCCTCTCATGAAGTTTCTCTTGGTGGCCCGTGTCACGTGTATCTCGATTTGGTTCCATGTTTGTGTTGTCAAATTCGCTCGGTATCCTCGTTTGACACGCCAGGTTGATATTCCTGGGCAAGGATGACACTTAATGGCTCTTCTTTGTGCCACCCTTAGCTACCTGAGAGCATCGAACCATGATTTACTGTCTCTTGACAGTGGGCATCCGCCAGGAAATGTTTATAGGCGTCGTTGAAGTCTGCCAGTTTCTCTGGACAGTACGTGTCAAAGGGCTCCACGCCCCTTGTGTTGTTAAATTCTTGAGTTATCCTCAACTGGGTCGCCGGTTTGATATTCCTGGGCAAGGATGACACTTAGTGGCTCCTCTTTGTGCCACCCTTAGCAACCAGAGAACACCGAACCATGATTTACTGTCGCTTGACAATGGGCTTCCGCCAAGAAATGTTGATAGTCGTCGTTGACGTCTGCAAGTTTCTCTGGACAGTACCTGTCAAAAGGCTCCACGCCCCTTTATCCCTTGTCTTCTGTCGTTTCACCGTCGCCGTCTCGTCCTGCTGGGAAACCCGCCTGTTAACACCTAGTCCCCCTCCTCGGTGCTCCCACTGTCTCGTAAGAGTTTAGCCGGTTCGTTTTCACGTTCTCAACTGCATTCACAGAAATTGTTCATCATAGTTATGTGATTACAAAATGTCATACATAATACCGCTTAGTATTGTTTTTCACAATTTTTAAGAACAAAAGTGAGACTTACTTTTTTTAAATAAAAATGTTACATGAATCGAAAATATAACAATAAAAGTTAAATGACTTGACAATATAAAAAAATAAAATTGAAATGAATTGACAGTATAAAATTAAAAATTAAATGAACTGACAATATAATACCTAAATCCACATCACTAATGTGGTTCACTTGCGTTTTAATAAATCAAATGCTACTTATTAATTCACTAAAATGAATAGGATTATGCCTTGTGCAAGTATAGGTCAGGGCAGCATAGGGTTCACATGTTATTTACACACACACACACACACACACACACACACATGCACACGTGTTGTCTATACTACAAACTAACTACCCATAAACATGTATTACTCAAAATTCTACTTCAATCCACTACTAGTTAATCCAACAAGCTACTTCAATGCTACTTCAACACAGTGTTTATACCACTACAACATTGTTCTAATTTGTTCTCTTCTTGACGCTCGCGGCATATGTCTTGTCACATGATAAATATGGAGAAACTTTCCTTAAACAAACATAGTGAAAAGAACAATGGTTATTTGCACGCCATAACATTTATACCAGTAGACACACCTGATAAGAGACTCGCAATTATTCATTTATCATACTCATATGTTCATACATAAAACAGTAAGACAATTTCATCTAAGATTACGTTATCACAAGCATTAATCACACAGATGACTCTGAGAACGGTAAAAATATTTTCATCATACAGGTTATACTACATTTTCTTACCTCTTTTGTTCCAATTTCGTTCCTTCTTTAAGTTACCTTTTGCTTTCAAATCAGTTATTTCGCCTGTGGTGGTTATTCTGGATTCATTTCTCATGAATGGCAAAATTGTGGTCTCCTCTATTCTGTAAAACAGTTTCATCTTAACATCCTATTGAACTTACAACTGACTCAAAAGATCCGAATCCTCCTGTAGTTTAAATGACAAATGTTTTGCTTCATCCTTATTACATTAAACCAAGCTTTCCTTCGGTCCCATAATCAAAATTATTTAATCTTCCTCTACCTTCAAGAGGGAAATTTCTTCAGTTCAACTCATATAGGCTGCAGTGCATCCCGCACCAGCGAAAACAGTAAGCTGTAATGCTTACAGCATCAGCAAAACACATAAACGTCGCTTTTCTAGGGCAAGTATTAACGTAGAATGATTTTTCAGGCTCTGGCTCAACATCAGTCAAGACTACAAAAAGGATCCATATTTCCGTTCCATTCTCCATGTGCTGGAAAACTGCTCGCCATTTGACTGCCATAATACTATTTCAGGGCCACGTAAATTACACAAACCACAACTCTTCTTTCTCCTTGAATGGAATCAATCTACTTACGAAATCCACAGACAGAACTTTACGTATTCAGCTATAAAGAACAAAAAAGACATATATCACCAATATTAACATATTACTGCATATTGGGAAGCCATTGGTTAAACAATCGTATTATCACATCCTGTTTTCAAGATTCCAAACTTACTCATTCCTTTCTCAGAGTTCTCCTATCTTGAAATATTCATACAGCACGCATACTATAGTAAGAGATCCTCATTTATACTGACAGATATAGAATAGAAATAGAAAGATAGTAGCACTGAAAGCAGAAAATCGGAAGCAAGGCTACTAACGGCTGGGGACCTGGGTTTGCCAGACCCATAATACCCACAGATCGGATATTCCTCTGAGTTTTGCTTTTATTCAACACAGATCTTGCTTCTCTCAGGAGCGACTCTTTTCAATTTACACCAAAAAACCATAAACAGCATTTCACTCGTTCACAAAGAAACCTTTTATCTTCACATTTGAACCAACCTAAATCCTAATTGCACAAGGAAAGGAAAAAAAACTAAAAACATCACTTCAATCAATCACATAGAAACATCTTTATCATTATTTTTACCAACATATTATTAAAATGCATTTATCACAAATGTAAACTAATCAATTGTTTCTCTTCACCGTCCTCTCTACTCCTCACTGTCCTTTCTACTCAATGTATGGTTTTATGTTTGACATATGGTGTAGCCCTTTTGATTTCTTCGATCGAAGAGTTTCAACTTCTATGGCGTTTTCATGGGGAATCTTCCTTATCCGATACGGGCCGTTAAAGAGATTAAAAAATTTCTTGCAGACACCTGACCGTTTGTTAGACAGCTTGTGTGATCTGATAAGAACTTTTTGTCCTACATGAAACACTGATTTTCTCACGTTTTTCTTATACGCTTTGACGCTGGCTTCTGCTGCACGATTGATGTTGCGTAAAGCTAAGTCAACAATTGCGTTCCGGCGTAGTCTCGGCTCTAGTGGCCAAGGCACCACCTCTTTGATTTAGCTCGGGGCTCCTTTTTTTTTAGCACAGTGATTGGCGGAACTTTTGTTGACGTATTAGGCAACTCATTGATTATGTTCTGAAATCCTTTTAGGTGTATGTCCCACGATCGGTGATCACGACTGCAGTATAACCTACATAATTTTCCTAATTCACGCATAATACGCCACTGGGGTTCGAGCTGGGGCGAAATAGAGAGATATATATAGGTTTAATTCTTCTCTTTCGAAGCATCCGCTGCCAGTATTGCTATCTAAATTGTGGTCCATTATCCGAGATAACCCTTTTCACACACCCAACTTCATGCAGAAACTACTTTGCAAATGCAGTTGCAACTGCCCTTCCTGTGGCTCGCCCCAACGGAGTCAGACACACAAACTTGGAGGTTAGCTCCACCGCTACGAAAACATATGCAAAACCTGCTTTAGATCGTATTAGTGACCCAAATAGATCCACGGCCGCGAGGTCACAAAGTTTGCTTGGTATTATCGGGTGCAATGATGCAGCATACGTCACTGTGGCCGCCTTTGCTCATTGACAAGGTCCGCACACTCTAAGTACACAACGAATACGCCGTAGCATGTTATTAAAATAGCATGTCTCCTTTAGTTTTTCACAACATTTCTGTGCTCCGAAGTGACCATAACTCAAATGTATGTACCATATCCTTTTGTTTACGAGTTCCTCCGGAATCACCAACACCCATCTGGAGTCGTCCGGGGCTTGTTTCTTGAATAGTATTCTATTGCGCACTAAGTAGTACTGGCGTATTCCTACATTCTCCTTGTCCTCCCACTTCTTCTTTATATCTGTCAATACTGCGTCCTTATTCTGTTCGTCCGCTATACTCCCTAAAGAGGTGGTAACAAAGTTCTCGAACGGTACATTCTGTAAGTATAGGATGCTAAAATTATTTTCACCGAGTTCCCCTTCTTCTGTGTGAACCAAACCTATAGGAATGAGCGATAAAGCGTCAGCAATTACATTTTTCTGTCCCGGAATGTATTCTATAGTGAAATTATATTGCTGTAGGTATAGTGCCCAGCGTCCTAGTCTCCCATGAGTGATTTTTGTGCTCATAAGAAATTGGAGTGCACGATTGTCAGTGTACACCCTGGTGGTCCTCCCAAATAAGAAATACCTAAATTTTGAGAATGCCCAAACTATCGCGAGTGCTTCGAGTTCTGTCACGGAATAATTTTTTTCACATCGAGAGAGCACCCTGCTCCCAAACGAGATTGTTTTCCAAGTTGTAATATCATCATTTCCTTCCGTTTGAAACAGTACCGCACCTAATCCTGACAAGGAACTGTCCGTCATTAAACAGAATTCTTGTGTCAGGTCGGGATGTACGAGGATGGGAGCCTCTATCAATGCCTTTTTCAATTTATAAAATTCATCCTGTGCCTCTTGATCCCAGACCCACAAAGCGTTCTTCCCTGTTAGTCCACATAGACGGGGTGTACCAAGTAAACTAAAATTTATAAATCGCTTATAAAAATTACACAGGCCTAAGAATGCTCGCAACTGTTTTTTATTTGTCGGCATTGCACACTCTGCTATCGCCGCAATTTTCTCCGGGTCAGGTTGTATTCCATTTGTTGAGACAATATGGCCTAAGAATTTTATGTTCTCTCGTCCGAACTGTGACTTATCTAAGTTGACTGTTACACCTGCCTTCTCAAAAACATCCAGTAGTCTTTTCAGAACGTCATTATGATCTTCCCACGACTTTTCCGCAATTAATGTGTCATCCACGTATATTGTCACTCGCTGTTTCAAATCATCAGGCAAAGTGCTATTTAATCCCCTTATAAAAGCAGCTGATGAGACGTTTAGTCCAAACGGGATACTCCGGAATTGGAAACAATTTCCATAACACAGGAACGCTGTATATAATCTGCAAGATGGGTGTAGCACGATTTGCCAAAAACTAGAACGGAGGTCGACAGATGATAGTTAGTACCTTTACCCCGTGGAAACGTTGTAAGAGTTCCTCAAGGCTCTCAGGCGTGTCCGTTTCCGACATAATAATTGTGTTTATTTGTCTCGAGTCTAGTACCAAACGAACCGAGTTGTCGCGTTTTGGTACGACAAGCAAGGGTGAGTTGTACGAGCTTACTGCCCGCTCAATTATTCCTTGTTCTAACATCTTGTCTATTTCCTTCTCCACCTGGGCTTTATACGCCACGGGAATAGGGTATGGTGTAACAGAAAACTTCTGATGGTCACGTACTCTGAATTGGTAAGTAAAACCCTTAATCGCCCCCGGAGTCTCAGAAAATACCCATTCATGATTCCTAAGTAGGCAATACAATTTCTCCTTTTCCCTGTCCGTGGTTCTGACACCCGCGATGCTCTTTCTCAGTGCATCAGCAAAAACAACATCTTTCCCCTGCTCACCAGACGTAGAGCACGACTCACTTACATAGTTCACGAGTAGCTCCAGTCTGGGTTACGACTCGGTTTGAGCTTGAAATTTTAGGCAACTCATTTCTGACTCGGCACGTAATATGCATTCATCAAATACTAAGTTAATTGGCTGATCTCCAACTTGAACTGTCATTACTCCTCCACCCATGTCAATTACTGCATGGTGGGCATTCATGAAGTCATTTCCTAAAATCATTGCCACATTTAGCGTTGGGAGCACAAAGAAGTTGTACTCAAACTCTCTTCCCTGGCAGGTAAAATTAAGCCGAGTCTGCCTTCGGATTTCTACGCTCTTACCGTAGATTGTGCCCTTCACCTTTATTCCTCGCACTTGAAAAACGGGCCAAGTCCCAGTCCCTTCGCATTTTTGAAATGCTGCCTCGCTCACTATGGAGAAAGGGCTTCCAGTGTCAATGACACACTTGAAACATATTTCGTTTACTGCAACTGTCACGATTGGATTTATTCCCGAAATTTTAGCACTCGTAGTTTCTTGCAACAAATCCTCTCTAATATCTTCCCTCTCTATATACCGTATGCACTCATTTGCCATGTCGCTCATTTGTTCCGATTGGGCGCCTTCTGCGCTGATCGTTTGTCATTGCCGGTTTTGTTCATTTCCATTTGCTGGATTATGTGTAGGGTTAGCCGGCCGAATTTCAACATCATGAGGTGCTCCGCCTACAGTCCTATTCCCACCGTGTTCGCCGTAGTATCGATTCTGGTTGCCGTAACTGTTGCGTTCACGATCCTGTCCACGTCCTCGATTATTTCCGTTGTTCCACCTGTGTTCGCGACTGTTACCCCAGTTTCTATACGGCCGGTCCCAATTATTGTTCCGTTCGCATCGGGACGACCAGTCACGCCGTTGATTAGTACTACGGCCACGACTGCGATCGCGCTGCTGTGTCCCGTAATAACTTTGTGCCTGATTAGGCGGGTATTCTGCTGTATTATATTCCAACTCTTGTAGAAGTGCCTTAAACGTTTCCACGTCCTCTTTGCATCGTCCCGCAAGAATGACGTGGCGCAAGTGCATCGGCAATTTGGTGATGCATATCCTAATTAGTTCCACAGGCCCGTATGGGTTGTATAGAAATTGATTTGCCTGCAGCATGTGGTCGAATACGCGTGCTGGTCTGCCGAAACCAGACTGGTTCAAATTTGGCAGCATAATTATGCCATGCTTGACCCTATCTTGTGCCGCTTCCGACCAATAGGCGGACAGAAAGGCTTGTCGAAACTCCCGAGTGGAGTTGCAGTGACGGGCTGCCGACCTCATACGAATCGCCGGTTCGCCTGCCAAATAGCCACACACATATTCTATCATATGTGAACTTGCCCAGTCGAGGGGAAGACAGAATTCAAATTGCTCGAGCCTTGCACGTGGATGTATTCCTTTTTTCGAATTTCGAAATATCTCAAACTTTCTCACCGAAAGGAAATGTTTGAAATCAAATCCCCGCATTTCCTCCCGGCGAGGCCCTTGAATGTTTCTATTTTTCTCATGCCTGCCCCTCAAAATACATTCTTCCCTGTCGTCAAAATCTCCCTCGTGGCCGGTGTCCCTCTCTGCACTGTTCGTATGGCTATTTTTAGTGCTATTGGGGAGATCGAAATCACACCCCATGTGGCTTTCCAGATGCGCCACACGTTCTTGTAATTCGCCTGTTACAGCTTTGTGCCGCCTGTTCACTTCGAACTGTCCCTTCTGAAATCTGGCAGAGGCAAGGAAAGCTTTTCTGAAGAAGAGAAATTTTTTAACACCGAATATTGATTTAAGTCTTACGAAATCTTTTCTGAAAGTATTTTTATGGTGTATAGCCACGTATGGAAGTGAAGCATGGGCGATAAACAGTTGAGGCAAGAAAAGAATAGAAGTTTTTAAAAAGTGGCGCTACAAAAGGTTTCTGAAGACTAGATGAGTAGATCATGTAACTAATGAGGAAGTACTGTATAGAATTGGGGAGAAAAGATATTTGTGACACAACCTGACTAGAAGAAGGGATCTTTTGATAGGACATATTCCGAGACATCACGGGATCAGCAATTTAGTACTATAAAGACTCCTTTCTTACTAGGCTAATTACTGTTTAGATCTACAGGGCCTTTATACTGAAATGTTTCCCCACACCACCTAGCATTGTCTTTCTATGTGTGTGAGTAACTGTATGTTTACTGTTGTGGGTAAATACATACAGCGTACACAGGGCGGTGTGTGAAACTGATAGCGATTACACGCTTCCGCTGTTGTAGAAATCTGCTCCAGATGCTGCAGATACCGTGTTGAGCTGAAAATGGTAACCAAAGTACGGAGAAATATTCTTCGGGGCTCTGTTGCATAGCAGTCAGATTGCTTTCAGTTCTGAGAAATGTCCAGTTACTATTGTGGATTTGAATGATCCATGAAGTGACTTCTTTCCGAAGAAAACATCGAACTATTTCACTAGAACTGAACGCTCCCGTCGGAACTGTTCTCAGCTGGTGTTTATTAGTAAATCACAATAGCAGTATATCGATGGGTGTATAGTAAGACGTACCTTCTTGAAATGAACAATATTTTATTGTTCTATTAACTGATTTCCTTCCATATGCACTTATATTTTGCAATGTGAATCAAAAACTCGCAATGGCGTCGATTTTTTACATCACAAGAATGGCTCTCCCTCCTAAAAATTACTCTTAACAAGAACAAAAAAACTCTATATCCTAAGGATAATTATGTGAGCGCTGACCGCCACAGAGTAATAAACAATGTCTTCGTCTCTCTCTCGCACTGTCATAGCAAGTTACGCTGCATGATACATCATATATGCCCCTCTTGTGGACGAACGTTTTTGGGCAAAAACAAACACGAGCGTTCACACAGCACTATATCGGTGATTGTTTATGACGCTGTATTAATGTCCACTAGAGTATTAATGTTCACTGTATTTCTTATGATATTTTGGTATTAGTGAATGACTATCTAAATGTACCTTATAGATTTGCGTGCATATACTGCTGACAAAGCCTGTGCTGAATTCCTGATGCAGCATATATGCATAGCTTACATGCTTGCTTTTATTCATTTGTCGAGGATGGCATGAGATGTGATCAGAAACCTTTTTCATCATCACTCAAAGCTTCTGTCACTCGCCTTGGGATGTCTCAAACGGATAATCTAGCCATTCGGCCAAGCCCCACGAAGGAAACCAAGGAAAACCTCGGGGTAGATTTACCATCCTCGTATTTCTCATTTGCAAAGAAAATTAATTGAATTACTATGGAAAATAAAAAAAAATTTACAATATGGATTTTTTTAATGAATTTAAACACTGTTCACAAAAGAAAAACAACACTGTTAATCTTCTGCGTCTTGAGGTGAACCGTCGACGCGTTGGTTTACGTCCATCTACGATTCCCTTCTATCTGTCATCTCCGGGTAACTGATTGAATTCTATTCCCATTTCACCGTCTCCTCGTGGGTATTATGGTTTTCAGCATATGGTTAACATGAAAATAAGAGTCAGTGTAAGTTCCGTGGAAAAGGTGTTTGATCTATGCTGAGCTGAAATAGAATCTAATCTAAAGTTCTTTCTAATTCTCTGTCCTGAATTCGAAATATTCGGAAGTCGTAAGGTGTTCTTCATTTCTATCAACAACCCTAGAATGCACTATACACAAATCCAACTGGTGCTGCCGTGTCAACTTATGCTCGTCATCTTTCAGATGGACTTTAACACTTGTTGATGTGCTTATAACTGAAAGGCATTCGCTCAGTTGGTAACTTCGCGAGCAACAATTGACATAACATAATTTAGATACACAGGTATGTTACAACAATAGTACCATTATAAAGACAATGTTCATCACAAAAGATTGAAACAAAGTAATAGGCGTCCTTTTAAAACTGAGAACGGGTTACCCCTTCCGAACAGCATGACTTCAGCTCAGCGAGTAAAAAAGCAAACACAAACATACACTGACATTGTTAAATTGACATAAGAAAAAATATCTTGCCATAGACCAGATTCATTTGAGTCACTAACCCATGGTCATTATGCATTGTGAAACCTGATTGAAGTTACTATCTACTAAATAAAAAATTTTTAAAAGAAATTATTCATACTATAGCTAAATGCTCTGTATACTGAAAAGAAAACTTATCTTTACAGTGGAAAACCAATACATAATGTCTGCATATCTCTCGTACATTATGCCTGAAAAGAAAAACTAACTACTAAATTGAAACAAGAAAGAAACTGTCCTAAGTATGATTCATAGGTTTAATGAAAATTCTCTAATCAATATTATTTGATAAGAATAGTATTTTCAATCTTCAGAATCTTCAGTCATCATGAAATTGCTTTAACAAGTGATGAGGATACATTGCTTTCACCTTTCCATTCTTCACATCCTTCAAAACATAAGTTCCTGGATCGGGTATTTTGGTAATCACAAATGGTCCTTGATACAATAATTGCCATTTTGTGTTCTTCCTCTGTATAAGTGAAGCCTTAGGATGAGTTTTTACTAAAACTTGGTCTTTCACTTTATATGTTTTTATTTTTCCTAGTCGATTGTCAAAATATATTTTCCTTTTTCTTGCCTTGTCCATTATATTGAGTAAGAATTGTCGTACTTTATTTTGTAGGTCTATTTTGTTAATAGCTACTTTAGGAATTGGTCGAATCCAGTCATTCCGTTCCTGTTTTCCAAACATCAGTTCGTAAGGGGAGTATTCTGTCGTAGTATGTGGCATGTTGTTTACAATTTCCTGAAAATCGTGAAGATAATCGATCCATTTGGGTTGCTGGTTGTGGCAATATTTTCTCATGAACCGGTTTAATTCACGAAAAATTCGTTCCACGGGATTCGCCGAAGGGTGGTACACTGATGTTAGAATTTGTTTTATACCACAACTGGCTAATGTTTGCCTCCAACGAAATCCAGTGAACATTGACCCATTGTCAGAAAGAATAGCCTCTGGTTTGCCTACCTTGACTTTATAATCCTTGACCAGCTTCATGACTATGGATGCAGCAGTAGCTGATTTTAATGGATAAAGTTTGACATACTTAGTGAATATATCAAGAAAAGCTACAATATATTTGCATCCTCCCCTTGATGATGGTAGAGGACCACAGACGTCGACCGAAATGATTGACAGCGGTTTAGTGGGTATAATAGGATGTAGGAAATCTTTCACACAAAAATTTCCTGGTTTGGCTAGCTGACAAATTTTACATTTCCTTAACTGTCTGTGCACTTTCCTGCGAATGTTTGGGAAGTAGCAATATGCTTGAATCTTCCGAGCACACTTTAATACTCCAAAATGTCCCCAAGTGATGTGCGTGTGCTAAATTAAGTCATTCTCATTCTTCTCGGGAATACACACCTTCCAATTATCTGAATCAAGATGCCCTTTGACAAATAAGACGTCGTCCTCAACTTTGTACAGTCTCTTCAGATCATCGTTTCCAGGCTTTGCTAAAGTTTCCTTTATTGAATGCCAACGAGGATCTTCATTGTGTAGTTTTTCCATGTTCTTACACATGTCAAGAAAATGTTTCCTATATATTCTATCAGTCATTATAAGAACATTAAATTCGAACGGATTTCCCGTGATGTTGATAGTTGACAAATCTCCATCTGGCATTCTAGACAGTGCATCAGCGATGAAATTATCCTGTCCGCTTAGGTATTTAATTTCAAATTGAAACTCTTGGAGTGAGAGCGTCCATTTTGCTAATCTTGGATGTAATAATTTACATGTTTGCAAAAAACTTAACGCTTTGTGGTCACAGTATACTGTTGTCTTCGCTCCATATAAGTAATAGTAAAACTTCTTAAATGACCAGACTACGGCCAATGCCTCCCTTTCGGTAGTCGTATATGTTCTTTCACAAGCAGTTAAGAGTCGGCTAGCAAAAGCTATTGGACAGAAAGTTGATTTTCTATCTACACTCCTGGAAATTGAAATAAGAACACCGTGAATTCATTGTCCCAGGAAGGGAAACTTTATTGACACATTCCTGGGGTCAGATACATCACATGATCACACTGACAGAACCACAGGCACATAGACACAGGCCACAGAGCATGCACAATGTCAGCACTAGTACAGTGTATATCCATCTTTCGCAGCAATGCAGGCTGCTATTCTCCCATGGAGACGATCGTAGAGATGCTGGATGTAGTCCTGTGGAACGGCTTGCCATGCCATTTCCACCTGGCGCCTCAGTTGGACCAGCGTTCGTGCTGGACGTGCAGACCGCGTGAGATGACGCTTAATCCAGTCCCAAACATGCTCAATGGGGGAAAGATCCGGAGAACTTGCTGGCCAGGGTAGTTGACTTACACCTTGTAGAGCACGTTGGGTGGCACGGGATACATGCGGACGTGCATTGTCCTGTTGGAACAGCAAGTTCCCTTGCCGGTCTAGGAATGGTAGAACGATGGGTTCGATGACGGTTTGGATGTACCGTGCACTATTCAGTGTCCCCTCGACGATCACCAGTGGTGTACGCCAGTGCAGGAGATCGCTCCCCACACCATGATGCCGGGTGTTGGCCCTGTGTGCCTCGGTCGTATGCAGTCCTGATTGTGGCGCTCACCTGCACGGCGCCAAACACGCATACGACCATCATTGGCACCAAGGCAGCAGCGACTCTCATCGCTGAAGACGACACGTCTCCATTCGTCCCTCCATTCACGCCTGTCGCGACACCACTGGAGGCGGGCTGCACGATGTTGGGGCGTGAGCGGAAGACGGCCTAACGGTGTGCGGGACCGTAGCCCAGCTTCATGGAGACGGTTGCGAATGGTCCTCGCCGATACCCCAGGAGCAACAGTGTCCCTAATTTGCTGGGAAGTGGCGGTGCGGTCCCCTACGGCACTGCGTAGGATCCTACGGTCTTGGCGTGCATCCGTGCGTCGCTGCGGTCCGGTCCCAGGTCGACGGGCACGTGCACCTTCCGCCGACCACTGGCGACAACATCGATGTACTGTGGAGACCTCACGCCCCACGTGTTGAGCAATTCGGCGGTACGTCCACCCGGCCTCCCGCATGCCCACTATACGCCCTCGCTCAAAGTCCGTCAACTGCACATACGGTTCACGTCCACGCTGTCGCGGCATGCTACCAGTGTTAAAGACTGGGATGGAGCTCCGTATGCCACGGCAAACTGGCTGACACTGACGGCGGCGGTGCACAAATGCTGCGCAGCTAGCGCCATTCGACGGCCAACACCACGGTTCCTGGTGTGTCCGCTGTGCCGTGCGTGTGATCATTGCTTGTACAGCCCTCTCGCAGTGTCTAGAGCCACCTGCCAAAATGAACTTCTCAAATCAATATTTGTTAAGTATTTCATCCCCTCGAACTTTTGAATTAGCTCATCGATATTTTCCGGATCAGTTCGCACGGGCACGATAATCTTATTTATCTGCCGTGCTTCTAGCACGAGACGAACTTTTCCTCCCTTTTTCGAGACAACATGAAGCGGACTACAGTATGGACTCGTCGAAGGTTCGATCAGATCCCATTCAAGCATCTGGTGGATGTCCGCATCAACTGCCTTTCGTTGGTGCCACGATACTGGATAAAAAATACGGCAGAAAACTTGGTGTGGTATCACATCTAAATGGCATGTGTATCCCTTGATTACACTAGGTCTTTCTTGAAAGACTTCATGATATTCCTGTAGAAGATCATATAATTGCTTTCTTTGGTGTTGTTGCAAATATTCAGGTTCTTGCACCTTTTCATATACCATATCTTCAGGGTTTAAAACTGGTTGCAAGTAATTAATTTGGTAATACCGTACAGGTTTGCTATGTATCCACTTTATTTGCAGCTTTCGTCCCTGACAATACTTTCCATGGGTACTATATTCCCGGAGAAGATTCAGTTGATGTTTCTGATCCATTATTGCAAAACTGGCACGGCCTAGAGAAAAATCGATATGCCAGTTTCTCTCTCTAAATTCATCTATACCCAGGATAAAGTCCTCAACCAATTTTTCTATTACAAGGAACGTGCAATTTATAGCTACATTTCCTATATCTAACTGGAGTTGAGTCTGCACGTTAACCTGAGAAGACTTTTGACCAGTAGGAGCTACAATTCTACAACATTGAACAGGAAAAATCGGTGGATTTGCTTTCTGAAGTATTCTTTGAAATAACTTCTCAGAAACGACATTTACTGCTGCTCCTGTTTCTAAAGTAACTTGCACAGTAATGCCTTCAATTGCCGCCTGAATTTTCGCAACAGGTACAGTGATATGTTCCTCTTGACAAGACATCATATCCTGCTGAAGTTCTTCTATTAATAATCTGCCATCATTGTACCGAAAAAAATTGACGCTTGAATTTTCGCCCCTGAAAACTTCCTATACTGCACCGTCGGGGCTTCTGACAGTCGAGTTTAGTTTGACGATTGTCCATTATTAGTGGATGTCTGCTCCGTTACGTCGGTTATTATTGGTGGTTGATTTCTCCATTCATTCGCATTATCATTTGGTACCCAACCTGAAGTTTGTGGTTGGTTGTGATATTCTTGGGTTGGTTGCTGATATCGGCGTTTTTGCTGATAATTCCCTTCTTGATAGTGTCCTTTCCTCTTCTTATCATTCTTCCTCCATTTCCGTTTATATGTTTGTTCACATTGTTGGTCTTGATTACACTGGTCGGGATTTTCTTTACCAAATTTCACGTTTTTCTGGAAATAATTCATCTGTGGGTTTGGTGAATTGTGTGCAAAAGGTTTGTTTCCATACTGTTTGTTGTTACTATTGTATTTGTTAGGTTGGTAACTTGGTTGGTTATAGCGCACACGTGATTCTTCGAACAGAATGTCTATTGAATCCAATGTGGCTAGAAAATCTTCCACATGTTGTTCAGGCACATGTAGAAGTTTTTCCTTAACTTCAAGTGGAAGTTTGCCCTTTAATATTCGAATGATATCCTGCGTCGGGATTGGTTCATTCCAGTATTTACTTTTATTTATATACTTCTCGAAATACTTTCTTAAAGATACATTTTTGAGAGAAAAAGGTTGTGGGTCAAAAACTTCCTTACGTAGTCTTTCTTGTACTCCCTTATTCCAGTATTTGTGCAAGAAAGCGCGTTCAAATTGGTCAAAATATTGACACCAATCGGATGCTTCTGACACCCACATCGATCCATCTCCATGTATGAATCCTGGAACGTACATAATTTTTTGTTGCTCAGTCCGCATTCGCGGCAATACCACTTTAAATTGCTTGGTAAATACCACGGGATTGATCGACTTCCTTCTCGATAATTTGTTTCTGGTTGATTACGTAAGTATGCACCTATACATGGATATTGTTGCATGGATTCGGTTTCACTGGTTTCATCAGGAATAATGTCTGCTTTTGATAAACTGCAAGTAGTATGTGCCCCTCTAGTATTAACTAGACCCTGATGGCATGCTTTTAATGTGTTTTCTATCTTTGCTTTCGAAGCAGGAAATTCATCTCCTATATTCTCCTTAATCTCTTTAAATTCTGCTTTAAGTTGTTCTTGTGCAGCTTCGTTGTTAACTTGCACGTTAGAAACCGTTTCTTTCAAGGTTTTGTCAACATAATTTCGCACTGTCTCGGTTTGCTGTTTCGCCCAATCTTCAATGTCCTTAGAGAATGCGATCTTATGTTCATTGAAAAGTTTCTCTATGCGTTTCTCGCCTTCGAGACTGAGAGTGTCTATCCTCCGAGTAAGCTCAATGACAGCTTGCTCGTTATCGTGCTTAATTGTATTCACGTCTTGCGCAATAGTGTTCTGTACATGAATAACTTCTTGCACTTGATGATTTAGTGTATCTTGACGACATAAGATGTCTTTGTATTTGTTTGTTAATTCCTGATACTGTAGTTCTTGTGTAACTATGAGTTGTGCCTGACTGGTAATCAAGTGACTCTGCTTTGTTTCCAAACTCTGGAATTTTTCAGTAATCTTATCATTTATTTCTTTTAGTTTATTAGATTTCTCCTGAGCCAAATGAAATTGCGCACTCTCCAATACTTGGAATCTACGCTTCATGTCATTTGCAAAAGTGGATTGCGTAGTTTCCAATGCCTGGAATCTACGATTCATGTCGTTTGCAAACGTGGATTGTGCCGTTGCAAGATTAGATTGCGTGGTTTCCAATGCTTTAATCCCTTGTGTTATGACAGTCAAACTTGACATCAGCTGGGATAACAAATCGGTATTCTCAGCAATCGGCGATTGCACTGGGCTTAATGAGGATTGTACCGATACAATTTTCGGTACAGTCATTTCGTTTCCGCACGCGTCTGTGACAGAGATGAAATTCATGTTGTTTGTTGGTTGCTGCATATTTCTCTGGACTTCTTTCGTCATATGAATGTCGGAACTAGCAACCGTTTGTGTCGACGGCGTGAGCGCATTAATTATTGCTGGTTGCTCAGCCGTAATCGACATATCGCTAACTACGGCGGTATTAAATTCTGTGGCACTAGTTGACGATACATTCACACTATTTAATTCATTTTGTGGCATTGTGATGCGTGCTTGCTTATTGGCTTTGAACATAGATCTAGTTATCACCATGTAAATGAGCAATTGACAGTTTCTCCTCTAAATAAGTCCTACAAAAGTGACTATTAAACTTTTACACACGCAAAAAACGTTAATGTCCTAACGCTGTTAATGTACACTTTACAATGTGACACAAAAACAGTACATAGATAACACATAAAATATTGTCTTACTATATCTACTGAAATACTGGAATTCTAGTAAAAGTAATATAGCAACACTATTTATACTTAGAAAATTAATACATGAAAGGTCACTACAATGCATAAATGCTCAAGAAAGCTAGTAATTCAAATATTCTGGCCTTTTTGAAGTTTCTGCTCGGCTGCACTCGTTCTCATCGCAAGATCCTCCCGCACGTTCAATTAGCATGAAACATACAAAGGATCATAATGTAGTTACTCTATAAAACTAGACATATATACACACAATGAAATATTAATTACTAAATTACTAACATATTTATATTGCAGGTTCACTATGAGTGTTGTATCAGGATCGTGTCCTGTCTAACGGTAGACATCTATAAAGACTCCTTTCCTACTAGGCTAATTACTGTTTAGCTCTAAAGGGCTTTTATACTGAAACGTTTCCCCACACCACCTAGTATTGTCTTTCTATGCGTGTGAGTAACTGTGTGTTTACTGTTGTGGGTAAATACATACAGCGTACACAGGGCGGTGTGTGAAACTGACAGCGATTACACGCTTCCGCTGTTGTAGAAATCTGTTCCAGATGCTGCAGATACCGTGTTGAGCTGAAAGTGGTAACCAAAGTACGGAGAAATATTCTTCGGGGCTCTGTTGCATAGCAATCAGATTGCTTTCAGTTCTGAGAAATGTCCAGTTACTATTGTGGATTTGAATGATCCATGAAGTGACTTCTTTTCCGAAGAAAACATCGAACTATTTCACTAGAACTGAACGCTCCCGTCGGAACTGTTCTCAACTGGTGTTTATTAGTAAATCACAATAGCAGTATATCGATGGGTGTATAATAAGACGTACCTTCTTGAAATGGAGAATATTTTATTGTTCTATTAACTGATTTCCTTCCATATGCACTTATATTTTACAATGTGAATCAAAAACTCGCAATGGCGTCGATTTTTTACATCACAAGAATGGCTCTCCCTCCTAAAAATTACTCTTAACAAGAACAAAAAGCTCTATATCCTAAGAATAATTATGTGAGCGCTGACCGCCACAGTGTAATAAACAATATCTTCGTCTCTCTCTCGCACTGTCACAGCAAGTTACGCTGCATGATACATCATAGTACTCGAGATAAGTATGTGTGGGGGGAGGAGCAGTAAAAATCGTAGAGGGAAACCAAGAGGTGAATACAGTAACCAGATTCAGAACAATGCAGATTGCAGTAGTCTTTTAGAGATGCCGAGGCTTGGACAGGACAGAGTTGCATGGACAGGAGCATTAAACCAGTCTTTAGACTGAAGACAACACAAACAACAATAACAAAAACTTTTCGTATGGCTTTAAGATCAGTACTACTGTAGGGTAATAGGGAAGTATAAATAAATAGGAATAAAGGACTTAAATGAATAATGATTTAGATTTTGATCAGCATGTAACTAAGTATTGTTACAGGAGGATGTGTAGATTCCTTTATCATCATATTTACATGAGACTGACATGCATTTTACACAACACCAGTTGTATAAATGTTCGAGGCGGAAGAAGTTTTCCGTAGCTGCAATGTGGAATACTACAGTGATTTAATTCGACAAGCTAAAACTATGTTTTAGTAGTTAAAATGAAAGCAGTGACTCGGATAAACATTTATAAACGTCATTCTGGATTGGTAAATATAATTATTATTGTATATACGTAAGCTATCTAAGGTTTTTTATTGAAATATTAACGAAAAAATTCCATCTGGGAAACGACACATCGGTGACGCAACATCGTATCCGACTCTACAACTCGTTGGAGGACTCCTGAGGTTTTTTATTGAAATATTAACGAAAAATTCCATCTGGGAAACGACACATCGGTGACGCAACATTGTATCGGACTCTACAACTCGTTGGAGGACTCCTGCGGAAACAGTGAGCGGCGCTGCCCCTAGAGCCGTCCATAAATGCGAAAGTGCTGCCGCTGCAGGACTTTGTACACGAACTGACCTCTCGATTATGTCACATGCATGTTCGATGGAATTCATCGCGGCGACCATTCGCTCGAACTGTCACACAATGTTCTTCAAACCAATCAAGAACAGTTGTGGTCTGGTGACATAGTACATTGTCGTCCATAAAAATTCAATAGTAGTTTGAGAACCAGTAGCCGAAGATAACCATTTCCAATCAATGATCGGTTCAGTAGAACCAGAGGATCCAGTCAGTTCAATGTAAACACAGCCCACACCATTACAGAGCCACCATCAACTTGCACAGTATCTTGTTGACAACTTGGGACCACGACTTCGTGGGGTCCGCGGGACACTCGAGCCTTATCAGCAGCTCTTACGAACTGCTATGGAGACTCATCTGACCAGACCACGGTTTTCCAGTCGTCTAGAGGCCAACCGACATGGTCACGAGTCCAGGAGAGGCGCTACAGGCGATCTAGTGCTGATAGCAAAGGCACCAGCATAGGTCGTTTGCTGCCATAGCCGATTAACGCCAAATTTCGCCACACTGTCCAAACGGATACGTTTGCCGTCCATCCACCACACTGATTTCTGCATTTATTTCACGCAGTGTTGCTTGTCTGTTAGCACTGACAACTCCACGCAAACGCTGCTGCTCTCGGTCGTTAAGTGAAAGCTGTTGGTCAATGAGTTGCCCGTAATGAAATGGTAATGCACGAAATTTGGCCTTCTCTGCACATTCTTGACGCTTTGGATATCGGGATATTGAATTTCCTAATGATTTCCGAAATGAGATGTCCCATCCATCTAGCTCCAACTACCCTTCTGGCTGTCGTCCCAGCCATAATCACGTCAGAAACCTTTTCATATGAATCACCTAAGTATAAATGACATTTCCGACAATGCACTGCCGTTTTATACCTTGTGTAGGGGTACTACCGACATCTGTATATGTGACACACTATCCCATGATTGTTGTGTAGGTTTATGTTTGGTTTTAAATGTGTAGTAGGAAGACATGCATGGATACACATACTGTTATTTCAGGCATGTTTTTAGGACAAATAATGCTTTCCGCTTACTCATAGACTAGAAAGCATTGACTGTTATTTGAATAATTTGCCTCTTTCGTGTTAACCTTTGGAAGTGAAGTAAACACAATGATTTGCTTTTCCACATAGCTATCGAACCACAGCAGGTCTCTCTCCTCCCTCGGGTCCTTACTTGACACATACATATCTACTGTGTATTATACAATACTTTCCAATTTTGTTAACTGATCTTCCACAACTTTTTTTCAGAGACGAATGTTTGATGATAACTGCCAGATAACATGTAGTGCGTTTCTCGACACTCTTACTAATGAAACGTGTCTCCCTGCCTATGTTAACATTCATTTCAACACAAACTCGTTGATTAAGCCCCACGATTTCCCCAAGCTCCCTGTATGTTGTTTTTAAAAGTTCGGCTCTGTTAGCTACTAGAAGATTTATGTCATTGCTTTCCGAAGTTAGTTACCTAACTAACTACTCGATGCAGTTTTCAGAAAAAAATGTTTATTAGAATCCCACACGAATTTCTGTCCTTGTAACAAGTTTTAAACGGCTGACTCTCCTATTCTTTAACCGGTAAACTGATCTCTCCACTAATTACAACGGTATAATGAGGAAACTGTCTCTAAGGTGGTCGTAGGTTGTGTTCCAAAAATCAACAGCGTAGAGACAGAAGTGATGACTCTTTCTGCAGAACCTGACCATCATTTTGCAGTACAATACTCAAGCACGTACAGTGCAAGCTGTTACTGATTTATTTGACTGATGGGGCTGCTAAGTGCTATACCACCTACTGCTCTCCCCTGACTTAAGCCCTCGTGAGGTCAACTCGATTTCTGAACTGTAGGAAACACTTCACAGCATTCGCTTCGGAACTGCTACAAATTCGTCGGGCATTAGACCACGACACTCAAACTGTCAACACAACTGGCGCTGCTAAGAGTACCCTACGACTTCCACATCGTTGGCAATGGGTTATACACGATGCTGGTTACTACTCTGAATGTCAGTAAAACTTTGAAACACGTATCTATTTTGTACGAGCTGTAAATAAATAGTTGCCACTATTAAAGTTCCCACCCTCTTATTTCAGCATCTTGCTGAAACGTACTCTCTCGGAATTTCGGTACTAAACGCCTCCGTGATGCACAACACCCCCTTTTGAGCGTCTGTCACTGTAATTTCTTGATCACCTCGGTAATGTACCCGCGCTGACTAAAGGAAGCCGAGACGAAACGCTCCACTATCCGTTGCAGTCTGTCTCCCTCCTTTATTAATACAACCAGCCAAGGGTCCCAGACTGGCGAGCAATACGCAAGACCCTGTCGCACAGGTGTTTTGTAATCCACTTCTTTCGTGGATAAATTACATTTCCTTAAGATTATCAGTGAATCTCAAGTTGACATCTTCTTTTAATAGACTTTGTTTTATGTGGCCATTTCACTTTAGGTCCTTCTGGAGGGCTGCTACTCGGCATTTTACTACTGTTTCTGTTTCCAGTGATTTCTCACGAATAGCGTAATCGAAGAGTAGTGGATTACGTCTCCCATTAAACAGTAGTACGTTCCACATACACTCTAAGACAAAAAGAAGTACTCATCATGAAGGAATTATCCGATTGGAAGGGAAATCTCTAAATGTGATGTACAAGTAAAGACAAACAGATGACTACAATTGCAGAAAAATTGGATGATTTATTCAAGAGAAAGAGCTTCACAAATAGAGGCAGTCAATAGTGCGTTGGTCCACCCATGGCACATATGCAAGCCGTTATTCGGCTTGGCACTAGCGGATAGAGCTGTAGATTGTGCTCCTGCGGAGTTATTGTGCCAAATTCTGTACAACTGGCGCATTAGACCGTCAGACTCCAGAGCCGGTTGGAGAACCTAGCTCACAATTGTCCAGACGTTCTCAATTGGACAGAGATCCGGTGACATGGCTAGCAGAGGCAAAGTTTGACGAGCAGGAAGACAAGCAGCAGAAACTCTGCCACGGTTGTTGTGGGTTGGCAGGAGAGCCAACACCGTATTATTAGAGGAAGCCGAAGGGCACGCGTTTTAGCTCACGCAGGCTGGCGTGAGGTCTGGAACAGGACAAGGAAGTTAGACTTTAGAAAAACGGACGTTGCTGGTGGAATACTTAACTTTAATCCATTAATGATGAGCGTCGCTCTTGACTGTACATGACTCAGTATCAATAGTAACTGGTATGGCGCCTTGCTAGGTCGTAGCAAATGACGTAGCTCAAGGCTATGCTAACAATCGTCTCGGCAAATGAGAGCGTATTTTGTCAGTGAACCATCGCTAGCAAAGTCGGTTGTACAACTGGGGCGAGTGCTAGGAAGTCTCTCTAGACCTGCCGTGTGGCGGCGCTCGGTCTGCAATCACAGATAGTGGCGACACGCGGGTCCGACGTATACTAACGGACCGCGGCCGATTTAAAGGCTTCCACCTAGCAAGTGTGGTGTCTGGCGGTGACACCACAACTCTATTGCTGATATGCAAGCCCAGGATGACTTGCCATGAAGGACAAGAAGAAAGAGGGTAGAATATCGTCGACGTATCATGGCGCTGTCAGGATGCCGCGGACAACAACCAAAGGTATGCTATAGAAAGGAACGGCTTCCAGATCGTCACATGTGGTTGTCGGGCCACATAGCGGGAGAGAGTCCGTTTGGTATCCGACCACTGTCCGGGCATCAGAGGCGTTTTAGGTCTGGAAGCTCACTGGCGGAGTAGAATTGTCTTCATCGATGATTCCCGCTTCGAATTAAGACGCAATGACCAGCGAAGACTTGTACGGAGATGTCCCGGACTGAGGTAGGATACCAACCTGACTGTTGAATCCCGTATGGCCCAAGAACCAGTAGTGATGGACTGGAGTGCCTTTCTTTTTATGACAGGACCCCTTTGGTTGTCATCCGCGGCATCCTTACGGCACAGTGGTACCTCGACGATATTCTACGCCCCGTTTTGTTGGCCTTCATGGCGAGCCACCCAGCGCTTACATTTCAGCAAAATGACCCCCGCCCGCACACGGAGAGAGTTTGTACTGCTTGTGTTGATGGTTGCCAAGCTCTACCTTGAGCAGCAAGGTCGTCAGATGTCTCTGGTATTGAGAATTTTTGATTATGGGAAGGGCGCTCCTACCAGCTCACGATTTCGGCGATCTAAGGCGCCAGTTGGACAGAATTTGCCACGATATTCCTCAAGAGATCCATGCCATGCATAAAAGCCAGAGGTGGACCAACGCCTTGTTGTCTTACTCAATTTGTGAATGAATTATCCAGTTTCTCCGAAACCGTGCTCAGTTGTTTGTCTGGACGTGTACATCACATCTACCGATCTGCGTTCTTTTTGAATAATTCCATGGTGGTGCACCGTTTTTTATTTCTTAGAATGAATTTACGTGTAGGGTCAACCGCCAGCCACTGTACCAATCATCGATCCTCAGCAGATATTCCTGCAATTCCCCTACAGTCTTCTGGCGTTGTTAACATCTTATCGACAGTCACATCATTTGCGAACAGCCCCATAGACCTTCCGATGTTATTCTCTGCATCATCACTACATACTGTAAACATAAATGGTCCTATTTCTATCTGCATCTTCATCTGTACTCTGCAAACCACAGTGAAGTACAAGGCAAAGGACGCGCCCTATTGTACCAATTATAAGGGCTTCTTCCCATTCCATTTAGGTACGGGTCGTGGGAATAGTGATTGCTTAAATGCGTGCTGTAATTTGTCTAATGTCTTCGCGGTACCCAAGGGAGCGATACGCAGGACGTTGTAGTATTTCCTAGATACATCACTTGGTTCTAGAAATTTTCTATGTGCATGTTTATGGAATAGTTCAAGTCTTTCAGGCGACTGACAGTTCACGTCTTTCACCATCTTCGTGACCCTCTCCCACGATTCGAACGAATCTCTGACCACTCGTGCTACCCTTCTCTGTAGACATTCATTATTTCCATTCAGGCCTATTTGGTATGAGTGCCACACACTTGAGCAGTATTCTAGGATGCGTCACAGGAGTGTTTAGCATGCAATCTCCTTTGTAGACTCATTGCTTTTCCTTAGAATTCTGCCAATGAAACGCAGTCTGCCACCTACCTAATATACGATTGAGTCCATGAGATCATTCTTAGAAATTATTACGTGCAGGTATTTGTCTGAGTTGACCAATTCCAGCCGTGACTCATTGGTACTACAGTCAATGGATACTACGTTTTATCGTTTTATGAAGTTGAATTTCCAAAAGCAGTGAAACATCAGACACCAGTTCTCAAAGATTTAACTTTAAAAATGCTTTCTCAATGAAATATTTTCATAAAACGTTCCACCCAACGTTTCACCCCCTTAGTGGTTGAATTTCCAAAAACAGTTAAATTCGTATCCTCTTATTTCTAACTGAGAAGCTAAATTTAATTTTTCATTGATTTAGCCTTAAAAATTCTTTTATAGCAAAATATTTCCATAAAAAACTCACGGCTTATTTCACACTGTAAGGGGCTCATTGTCCAAAAACATTGGAACACGTATTTCTTTTATTTGAAACCGAGTTGTCAAATACCAATATTCATAGATATAGCTGTAATAATACTTAAGTAGTTCTTCAAATAATGATATATTTTCAAATAAGTTTTCACCCACTATTTCACAACCATAGGGCTAAATTTCAAAAAACGCCGAAACACGTATTTATTTCTGAGCGAGAAACCAAATAGCAGTTTCGTAGGTCTACTTTCAAAATTGCCTTAATAGCGACGTTTTTCGAAAACTCTCATCCCCTATTTTACCCCCTTAGGGTTGGAATTTCGAAAAATCCCTTCTTAGACTAAGCCTAAAGATCCACACCCTCTCTAAATTCCAAGTTTCTATGCTTAGCCGCTTGGGCTGTGCGATGATGAGGCAATGAGGCGATTGCCTTTTATATAAAGAGATTACACAATTCCAGAACAATAACTGGAAGCAGTTACTTCAATAAAATTCTCTGCGTATGCGTACGAAGCGATCTGAAATCGATTGACCACATAATCGTGACTAAGGCAGATACCAGACAGATTCATTGGAACAACCCTCAGGAAACGTAGTCCACCAACAAAGGAAGTAACTTACAAAATTCTAGTTGTACAAATACTTGAATATTGCTCGTCAAATGGTATCCGTACGAGATCAGACTGCTAGAGAAAATAGAGGATATCGAAAGAAGAGAAGCGCGTTTCGTTACAAGTTCATTTAGTTAGCGTGAAAACGCCACAGAGATGATCAACCAACACCAGTGACAGGTGCTGCAAAAGAGGCGTTCTGCATCAGGGCATGGATTATTCTAATAGTTTCGAGAGCGTACGCTCCTAAATGAGCTGAACAAAATTTTTCTTCCTGCTGCGTGTATCTCGCGAAAAACCCGTGAAGATAAAATCAGAGGTTCGAGCCCACACGGACGCTTATCGGCAGTAGTTCTTCTCGCAAACTATTTGCGTGGAACAAAAACTGGGAGAAGATTAAAGTGGTACGCAAAGTACCCTCCCCCAAATACCGCCAGGTGGCTTGAAAAGCACAGATGCAGATGCTCTAGTTTTTATTTCGTACGTTCACGTCTTTGTGAGGAAAAAAAACATGAAATTACATCAAAAATGGTTCAAATGGCTCTGAGCACTATGGGACTCAACTGCTGTAGTCATAAGTCCCCTAGAACTTAGAACTACTTAAACCTAACTAACCTAAGGACATCACACACATCCATGCCCGAGGCAGGATTCGAAACTGCGACCGTAGCGGTCGTGCGGTTCCAGACTGTAGCGCCTTTAACCGCTCGGCCACTCCGGCCGGCCGAAATTACATCCATTCACACAGCTAAACCAGCAAACTAGCCTTTGTTTTTTATACGTGTTGCTATATTTGCGAGGAAAATGTATACCTGTTTATTTACTTACCACACACTACAGTTTTGAGCTATTAAGTCTCTACATTCCAAATAACAAGAGCTAAATTTTGATGATAGCCTGGAAGTTTGAATTTTACACTAATTTCGACTAGCGTTCGCATATTCGGAAGTGCCATTCGCCAGTTATTGCGTATATAAAACAATTGTACTGTAATGATGAAACGAGATTTACAGCCATTTATGATGTTCTACAAAATGTATTGATTTATTGGTTTTTTAGCCTCACCAGATTAGGGTCTTAAGGGCTTCTCTTACATTTGACCAGGAGCAGCACGTACCAAACATACTGCAAAACCTTCCCAATAATAACAGTAATACTGATAATACTAATAATAATAATTTGCACCAATAATACTAATTACTATTATAATATTATTGTTGTAGTAATGGGCATTTGGACTGATACAGATTAGCTTAGTACATTTGAAGCCATGTTTTGTATTATAAGAACCAGAATGGAGAAAGGAAGAGGAGAAGATTGAAATGACAGTGACAGCGGCTGATTGGGAAGATAGAATATAAACAAGGAACTCTTCCGAAAAGGGGGCAAAAAAAAAGTTCTGAAGCAGGGAGATAGACGAGAACGAGCAGCGCAGAACGTAGAAGAGATCACTCTTGTGGCAGCAGGTGTGGATCACCAGCAGTCTTTTGAAATTTCGGAGGTATTTAATTTCTCTGATATTCTGAGGAACATTGTTCCTGACACAAAAACATGGCCGTTCTGTGTGATGGTAGACAGAGAATTTTACTTTATAGAGGACGAGTATTTATGCTGTGCTGTTCAGAAAGTAGAGTAAGAGTTCTAATGATTGAGAAAACAATAGAGCAATCATAGCTGTTGATAATCCCTATGCTCATGGGCACGTAGTCATAATAATTGTTCAGACGTTGATGGGATATCGTCGGAGAAGCGTACGTCACAATTCTGTCGTACACAAGCGTTCATCGCCAGTTCCAGCCTGCGTGAGTTTTCGTACGAAAGTCCTTCGAGAATGGTGTCTGTACTGGGAGTATTCGCGTCTCTACAAGCTTCTTTTCAATCTTAAAAAGAAATACTTTTTTTACATTTCTGTAGTGAGTGAAGCGACGCTGACAACTTCTTACAGACTGCCGTTGTGTGTTCACTGCAGTCGAAATCATGATCCAGAGTTATCCCCCTTCTTCTCGTTAGATGAAAACGTTACTTCTGTGCTCCTTAGGATGAATGGTGAAATAGTTCGTTGAACTGAGGGGTAATACGTCTTTTGTCAATGACTAAGATTGTTTGTGTTTTAGATGGGTTAAGTTTCAAACCTATGATCTGCATCCACACTGAGGGGAAGTAAATCAGTTCACATGCTGAATGGCTGTTCACAGGTTTGTTGGATTTGCGCTCAGATATAACAGTATGGTGTAAACGTAGAGGTTATACACTCCTGGAAATTGAAATAAGAACACCGTGAATTCATTGTCCCAAGAAGGGGAAACTTTATTGACACATTCCTGGGGTCAGATACATCACATGATCACACTGACAGCACCACAGACACATAGACACAGGCAACAGAGCATGCACAATGTCGGCACTAGTACAGTGTATATCCACCTTTCGCAGCAATGCAGGCTGCTATTCTCCCATGGAGACGATCGTAGAGATGCTGGATGTAGTCCTGTGGAACGGCTTGCCATGCCATTTCCACCTGGCGCCTCAGTTGGACCAGCGTTCGTGCTGGACGTGCAGACTGCGTGAGACGACGCTTCATCCAGTCCCAAACATGCTCAATGGGGGACAGATCCGGAGATCTTGCTGGCCAGGGTAGCTGACTTACACCTTCTAGAGCACGTTGGGTGGCACGGGATACATGCGGACGTGCATTGTCCTGTTGGAACAGCAAGTTCCCTTGCCGGTCTAGGAATGGTAGAACGATGGGTTCGATGACGGTTTGGATGTACCGTGCACTATTCAGTGTCCCCTCGACGATCACCAGTGGTGTACGGCCAGTGTAGGAGATCGCTCCCCACACCATGATGCCGGGTGTTGGCCCTGTGTGCCTCGGTCGTATGCAGTCCTGATTGTGGCGCTCACCTGCACGGCGCCAAACACGCATACGACCATCATTGGCACCAAGGCAGAAGCGACTCTCATCGCTGAAGACAACACGTCTCCATTCGTCCCTCCATTCACGCCTGTCGCGACACCACTGGAGGCGGGCTGCACGATGTTGGGGCGTGAGCGGAAGACGGCCTAACGGTGTGCGGGACCGTAGCCCAGCTTCATGGAGACGGTTGCGAATGGTCCTCGCCGATACCCCAGGAGCAACAGTGTCCCTAATTTGCTGGGAAGTGGCGGTGCGGTCCCCTACGGCACTGCGTAGGATCCTACGGTCTTGGCGTGCATCCGTGCGTCGCTGCGGTCCGGTCCCAGGTCGACGGGCACGTGCACCTTCCGCCGACCACTGGCGACAACATCGATGTACTGTGGAGACCTCACGCCCCACGTATTGAGCACTTCGGCGGTACGTCCACCCGGCCTCCCGCATGCCCACTATACGCCCTCGCTCAAAGTCCGTCAACTGCACATACGGTTCACGTCCACGCTGTCGCGGCATGCTACCAGTGTTAAAGACTGCGATGGAGCTCCGTATGCCACGGCAAACTGGCTGACTCTGACGGCGGCGGTGCACAAATGCTGCGCAGCTAGCGCCATTCGACGGCCAACACCGCGGTTCCTGGTGTGTCCGCTGTGCCGTGCGTGTGATCATTGCTTGTACAGCCCTCTCGCAGTGTCCGGAGCAAGTATGGTGGGTCTGACACACCGGTGTCAATGTGTTCTTTTTTCCATTTCCAGGAGTGTATCTGCAGTGATCCTTGTGAACCCCTGTTACGGCATCTCTCCTTTGACCTTTTTGTTCCAATCTTTACACACTGTTGGCTAGATATAAGGTGTGAGTGGAACCACTGTACATTACTAGAATAAAATTTTTGACTTGTGAGTTTAGGAAGCAGACTGTCAGTGTGAGTAATATTGAAAGCTTTGCCTAAATCCAAAAAGCACATAACAGTGGCCTATTGCTTATACATCGCTTGTTTTAGTTCGTCAGTCACTTCTGTAAGGGCAGTCGTCGTGTTGCGATTTTGCTGGGACCTGACTGGTAGCAGCTGACTTCCGTACCGTGTTAGGGCTTACCGGCTCCAGAAAAAAAAATTGCCGTTTGTAGCAACCACTGATACTTTAAGGGAATCGATTATTTACTCCCTTGTGCACTATCCTAACAAAGTTATCAGTGTGGCGAAATACTCATCTGAAGGTCTGGGTTTGCCTACTCTTAGACTTTGTGGACTTTTCAACAGGACGTCAGGTCTGTAAGAGTCCTCAGCTATGAAGTGGACCTATCCAAGTTTTGCATTCTTCACAGATTGGTGACTCGATTGCGTAGTTGCTTGCAGGTGAGACGATTATTAGAGGTCGAGGGCCATTTGTACTTTTACGTCCTGTGTAATGATCTCTGCATTTATAGTGTGTTCGAGTTGATATGTAGGCCACTGTTTCCCTTTACTCTTGCCGTTTTTAGAGGAGCGTGTTTGTCGTATAAATTATTGACTCTCTTTTTCTGATGTTGGATACTTCATTAATTATGTCCAAGTTGTTTCCTGCCGTTGTCTGCCAAAAAATATCCCGGGCGTTAGCTCTAAGCTCAAGCATATTCATGTATTCAAAATCACTAAAAGTCGCTACGTGTGGTTTGTTCTTTGGGCAATGCAACAAGTAAGTCATGAATATTACATCATGAGCAGACAAGCCACGTGCAAAAATCTGATGGGTGCGAAGTACTTTATTTCGAGAAGCGTATAGCAAAACCAGATGAAATAGCAGTAATATTCCATGTAAAACAAGTTTATTTCCTCTCTTACAACCCTTAAGTGTAGTGCCTCGACAAAAAACAACAGTACTAGCTTTCCGTAACAAACTGAAATACAGAAAATAAAATGTGCAATCACTCTGAATCAGCAGAGAAAGATCCTCTCTAGTGGTAACTGTATACATGTAAAAAATTTGTGTGCTAGTCACTGCTGGACTAAATCCAGAGGATCAGCATCATTCCTGTTCTGCGCACAGTTTGTGAGTGAGAATAGCTGCGAGTGATCCTCGAGGAGTGAGGTCAGTCGAAGAGAGTGGCCTTGTATTTGTGAGGATCCCCTGTTTGACCATCCAGTTTTAGGTTTTCCCCTTGAATTCCGTAAATCGTTTAAGATGAATGCCAGGATGGATAATCTGAAAGGACGCAGCCAGTTTCCTCTCATATGGTTATCCAGTCTGGCCTCCATCTCTAACAACTTCCTCATTCATGGGGCACTAAGGCCTAGCATTCCTTCCTTTTTTCTCTCTCACTCATGTACACATACATCCCATAACCACCTATCTACACACACACACACAAACACACACACACACACACGTGCAGTGTGGTTGTGTAGTGCACATTTACGTTACATGCTGATTTTAGTGATGCTGTCACACCTGTTTGATGTGCTTAAATTCAGCACCACATTGAAGACCCTGGTACAGCTTCCTAATGTTTGGTGTCATGAAGGGACTGACATGCGATGTCTTCTGTTTAATCTTCAATCAGCGATTACAATACTGAATAACATTACAGAGCTACTTTAAGAATGTAACTCACCACTTATGCACACGGATTTCATTTAAAAAAATCACTTCTTCCCCTTCTTCATGCACGTAAAAGTTTTAGTAAAAAAAACCAATAAATTCTGTCCATCCAAACTGAATATGCATGAACCAGTCATGCACCATATGTAAGAACAAATCATGAGTATGAGAGTGACTGTGATTCCCTTCGCTATGTTGCCAGAAATGGCACATACGTGTCTTCACATGTGCTGGAGTAGCAGTGCATGTAAAGGGCTAGCTGTGTCTCACCACATCAGAACAAAACGTTAAATTTCTGATAGCACTGTCAACCTGTCTTCTTCAAATGATGTCGCCATTCTTGCACAGAGGCAGTACATAGACTTTGAGTCGGCTACTTTTGTTGTGAGGCGTTAATGGAACTAGCAAGGAACAGTCTATTGCTCTCTCTTACTGAAATAATCAAGTAAATAGTTTAATGTATGGCAGAAATTTTTAATATGCGCATTTGAAGAATGCCAGAGATGTGGTGTAGTAACGTGCATGTCTACATAAATCCCTCAGAAAGTTATTAATCACTTTTACTCTTCTAATGAAATTCTTCACGAGTTTCAAACAGAATAGCAAGTACTGTTAACATTTAACACAGCAAATTACACTTTTCTAAACTCAGGTATCCTCTACAACGTTTTGCAGAGTCACAATTTTACATGTTCACTGCAATTCAACCAACCTAACTGCTCAGCTCATAAAGTAATGACTGATCTATTCGACACTAACCAATTTGCTAGTAGCTCATTTGGAGTGAAGCCAAAGACACATGAAGTGATTTGGCTCTATCTAGTTACTCAAACGTTTTCTAAATGTTCATAATAAAATGAGGTTTTGATTATGCAATGATAGTGGAATACAGAGAGGTTCTCCCATATTATTATAAACAAATTCTGAATGTTAGTCCATAAATATTATAAAACTGGGTGTATGTTTGTAATTACAAATGTTTGAGTACATCTAATAGTCCATTTTTCTTAGAATGTTTATCAGAAATCATTATTTTTTCTTATAATAAGTAATGTGTCCTACTGACATAATTTTCTTTCTTCTCAATCAACTGAATAAAAAAAACAGTAAAAAGTAAATAATCAGATAAATGACAAACTTCAAGCAATATATATATATATATATATATATATATATATATATATATATATATATTATTGATTCAGTTTTTCAGAGCCCTCTGAATACATTAAAATTATGAAAAAATTTATTAAATCCTTAAAATTTACAATGTAGATTATCTGTTACTTTTGTTTTATTTCGTACATATCAACAGCAAGTGGGTACATTGAGCATATGAATTAAGGATGTATATAATTAAGGGCCTGTTGTATAGCCACTCTACAATTTTTATAATTCACAGGTGGGTTAGAGTACAACTAAACCAAAAGTTCTAGGTCATGAATTTAATTATTATTATTATTAACATTCTTTTAACTAGTGTATCTCAGTTTACACTGTCCACAGTTAACATCCAGGTCAGTTATTGATTTCAAATGTTTATCTGCTGAAAGACACTTAAACTCATTATTAAGCTTCATACAAAATTTTTCTCCATACTTAGTATTAAAACATTTGCATTCAATAACGTTATACAAATTTACTTCCAGCTCATAATTTTTGAAACAAAGTGAGGTTGATTGCAGTATTGAGTTTTTGGGTATGGGCTCCTTATGAAAAGGAAACATTTGTATTAATAAATTTAAGTTTTCTTTGAAAATTTAATTCTCAGAAAATAATATTTTTCCACAAAACTCGTGTTCCATACGGAGAAACCCTGAGCTAGACTACCCAGAATTCTTTTAAGTTCTCAGTATGTCATCAGAATTCTAAGTAAGAAATGCCCTTAGAAACATTCCTTGGTTTGAGTCACACTGACCTTACACCCTAAGCTAATAGTGTGAGGCAATAGACACTCCTTTAATTTCATTCATATCTCATGTAGTATTCATTGGTGGGTCAAATTATTACCAAATGAGATGAATTTTCTGAATTAAAACATTAAATCAATAAGAAATATTGCTCCACAATGAGTATATTTCTCGAAAATATGTCACTGAAACTTCATTTTGTAGTATATATAAAAAATTCATATTAGTTGTCAAAATGAATTTCAGTCTTGAGAACCAGTACTAAATAACTTAAACAGCAAAAACTGCAAGTTTAAATCATTAAAATCGGTTAATGAACAGGCAAAGTATACTTAAACACTTTGTATTAAACTTTGCTATACTGGTGACATCTAGTAATGCGAATTTAAAACACTTCCTTGTGTTCTAGTGTGATGAATATAATTTCGTGATAGAGAGCGACTGTAGAAGAGATAGATCGGTGGGGTGGGGGGGGAGGCGGAGAGAGCAAATAGGAAGGCAGACTTTAATATTTAGGAGGCAACACACTGGTGATATATCAGCTACACGCACTTCCTGAACCACCCAGTCCACTCAGAGATCTCACACAAGCAAGATTTATATACTAGAACACTGCTCTAAGCACCAGAATAGCTCGATAAGTCAATTAAATAATTTTCATTTAAAATTCTCAGCTAATATTCTGTACTCAGCATCAAATGTGAGATTCTTTCTACCATACATAACTGCATAAGCAAGAGTATCTCCAGGAATTTTATCATTAAAAGTTGCACAAAGCTTTACCATTGTTTTTTGGGTAGCAAATACATTTTTTCTATGAGCCATATTTATGACATAAATTTAATGGATTTATATCAACATCGACTTTCAGTTGTGTAACTCGTTTAAAATCGTAAGCCTTCAACTAATTATTTGGTGAACCTATATTCCAAATTTTTTGGGAAAAAAACTTCGTTTGTTCCACTTTTCAAACATAATGTTCACAGTTTTACATGACCATACAGTGAAGAATCAATAAGTTGGTTACTTTTACTACTAGTCTGAACACAACAAAAATTAAACAAACCAACTCAAATTCAGCAGTACTACAGTAATTGGTGATATTAACTCGAAATTCTTCTTCGCAGATAACTCAGCGACCTAAACAGTTTGTAATTCACAGAAAGGTACCGGAGTTTTCGGATTTTTAAATAAATTTTCTTGTTGTTCATGCTCATTATTCCGTTTGTGTTTAACAACAGATCCACGAATTTACCCTAACAAAACATTATGACGATCTACTCTTGTTGTCACTAGTGAAGGTTGGATTAAAAAATATACAGAAACACCAATAGAATATGTAAATCTAACTCAAGTCTAATTATATCATCAATCAGTTTTCCTTGTGTACAGCCATCCGAAACAATGAAATAAATAGGAGAACAAACACCAGTCAAATGTTCTTTCATTCTTTGCTACAAATTTATTGAGTTGGGGTTATAACAAAGTCTTAAAATTTCTTCACAATATAGGTGTTTATCGTTGTACTCTAATGGTGGAGAAGGGGCACTGTGAGATCTTCATCTTGAAGGAGAAATATTGTTTTTCAGGCAGCAGATTATATTATTGTGTAGTCAGAGGTGGACGTTAGGTTTGATACTTAATGTGTGGGAACTACAAAACGGAAGGAGAGTGGAAGAGGTATCCTCGAGTTTAGGGCAGCTTGTGAGCAGCAACAGAGTATTTAGGGAGCTATCAAACGAACACAAGCGAGCTGCTGCACATGTGCAACTTCCTGGTCACAGTGTGCAAACCTACCAGTTGTGTAAACAGGGAAACAGAACCGTCACCACTCATTTAGTGCGTGTCTCTAAGCACAGAGAAACCGCTTCGCCTTACCTACTAGCTGCAATATACTGTACGTAGACGCCCCAGTTGTCCTGGTCGCCTACGGTGGACTGGAGGCCGCGCGGTGACCTCTCCAGTTGTCAGGATGCTAGGAAATAGCTGTGGACATGTCAGAAACGCCAAAGAAACATTATTAATTCATAACACCTTTATTCCTGCCGAGAACAATGTGACCCGTGTACACAGGCTGGCTGAGCTTGGTGGAATCAATGACCTTCCCTGAGTCCTCGCTGACTCGTAGCGATGACAGCAGCTCCGGGCCACACAGTCTTGTTAGCGCAGCGCCATGTGCTGTGACATAGTGTAGGAATGTCCTTACTTCGTACTTACTTCGGCCGCGTGTGGCTGGTGGCGCCTGGCTGGCCAGTCGGCTCGGCTGCGGACAGCAAGCCGCTGCACGTCGGAGGCTCCGGGTTGGAGTCCCAGCGCTGTCGGCACGAGAGGCGTTTTCATAGTGAGGAGTGTACTCTATCCTACCCCGTCATCTTCCCTGCTCCTCCTGGAGGCTCGTGCGCGGTGGACGGACGGAACAGGCTGCAGTCCCCCAGTGTCGCCAGCTCATCTGGTTGTGACAGCCGATGCACAGGGCCCAGGCCCCGCACGATCCCGACGACGGCTCACTGATGTGGTCAGCATTGGCGGCGAGCGAGTCTGGCGCGATATCTGCTAATCCTGGGGTTGATGATTGACAGCGGCAGCAGAGAGGACCAGAGCTGGTACTGTCCCCTCACGTCAGCTGGGCCGCCATAACTGCAACATCTCCTTAATGTCGTTTTTGCAAACCCAGAATCTACTATGTAGGAATCAACATGGATTCCGGAAACAGCGATCGTGTGAGACCCAACTCGCTTTATTTGTTCATGAGACCCAGAAAATATTAGATACAGGCTCCCAGGTAGATTCTATTTTTCTTGACTTCCGGAAGGCGTTCGATACAGTTCCGCACTGTCGCCTGATAAACAAAGTAAGAGCCTACGGAATATCAGACCAGCTGTGTGGCTGGATTGAAGAGTTTTTAGCAAACAGAACACAGCGTGTTGTTCTCAATGGGCAGACGTCTACAGACGTTAAAATAACCTCTGGCGTGCCACAGGGGAGTGTTATGGGACCATTGCTTTTCACAATATATATAAATGACCTAGTAGATAGTGTCGGAAGTTACATGCGGCTTTTCGCGGATGATGCTGTAGTATACAGAGAAGTTGCAGCATTAGAAAATTGTAGCGAAATGCAGGAAGATCTGCAGCGGATAGGCACTTGGTGCAGGGAGTGGCAACTGACCCTTAACATAGACAAATGTAATGTATTGCGAATACATAGAAAGAAGGATCCTTTATTGTATGATTATATGATAGCGGAACAAACACCAGTAGCAGTTACTTCTGTAAAATATCTGGGAGTATGCGTGCGGAACGATTTGATGTGGAATGATCATATAAAATTAATTGTTGGTAAGGCGGGTACCAGGTTGAGATTCATTGGGAGAGTCCTTAGAAAATGTAGTCCATCAACAAAGGAGGTGGCTTACAAAACACTCGTTCGACCTTTACTTGAGTATTGCTCATCAGTGTGGGATCCGTACCAGATCGGGTTGACGGAGGAGATAGAGAAGATCCAAAGAAGAGCGGCGCGTTTCGTCACAGGGTTATTTGGTAACCGTGATAGCGTTACGGAGATGTTTAACAAACTCAAGTGGCAGACTCTGCAAGAGAGGCGCTCTGCATCGCGGTGTAGCTTGCTCGCCAGGTTTCGAGAGGGTGCGTTTCTGGATGAGGTATCGAATATATTGCTTCCCCTTACTTATACCTCCCGAGGAGATCACGAATGTAAAATTAAAGAGATTAGAGCGCGCACGGAGGCTTTCAGACAGTCGTTCTTCCCGCTAACCATACGCGACTGGAACAGGAAAGGGAGGTAATGACAGTGGCACGTAAAGTGCCCTCCGCCACGCACCGTTGGGTGGCTTGCGGAGTATAAATGTAGAAATGTAGATGTAGATGTAATAAAGATTAACATATCGATCACCGAGCTGAGCGCTATGCAGCGACCCAGTACACATGTAAGTGCAAGTCTAACTGCGAGTGCCTTGTTGCTATCAAAGTTGGCGTATTTAAAGGAAGCACGAGCGACGTCCTGGCGTCATGCCCGTTTTTAATGAACGCATTCGTTCCACTTATGCTGCTGATTCATCTGTCGTACTCGCCCCTTAGGTGTTCTTGCGACAGAGTTACGTGTTGTTACGGCAGACTTAAGCGGAGTTGTGAAATGCAGTACAGCTGACGCTATACCTCTGTATTGCACTCTACGAAAGTCTCCGTCTAACACAAATCCGATTGCTAAGCAATTCTCTCTCGCCTGTTGTGTGTAACCAGGCCATTGCCCCTGTGTAACGACACATTCCATACATGCGCAATCCTCTTACCACTTGGCTAACCTACTGCCTCTGGCTCTCGGCATAGGCAACGAAACTTTGACAATATTCCACGTTTCCAACTCTTTACTATTCCGCGACATTACAGTACTTGGGTTACTCTCATGCTCTTTTCACTTTCCAAAATGCAATCAAGGGAAGGTTGCGTGTTATCAACAAACATCACGGTTCTAAAACAAAACATAAGAGCGAATGGTGCATAATATGCCGCACTGGTTTTACGCCCACGTTAGGGACCTAATGCCCTTCATGGCAAGGTTATCAAACATGTCTTTCAATAATCAAGGTTAATTTTGAAGCATGTAAGTGTACCTTTGACAACCAGTTTAGCACCAAATTTTTCAGATAATGATGTTCGACTATGTAACAAGGAGCACACTTAGTAAATAACAATTTTAAATTAGAATAACATTGATGAACGCAAGCAGTCGCGAAGATTTTCGTCAATAATACTCGATCGGAACCTTGATTTATTCGTTTTCATTATGGAGAAAACTAAGGCCTATTGCTTCATCCAACGGAATTTATTTATTAACTGCCTGTGGACTGTGGACATGGCCGGTCATAACACTTACAATACCTCGAGTCACTGTTTGTTTGGAGAGGACGATTTTCTGAAACCTGCTAACGTCCGTGGGACACAAAAACTCATCAGTATCATTGAGACAGGCTTTTACGAAATACACTTAGGAAAACGGTTGCCCGCATCTTACAGTTCATAATGTAGTTTTCAAACTCTGCTCGCAGTGTAGATATACTGTGAATGTTATTCTGTAAGATTGAAAACAGCACACAGTACAGTAAAATAGGAACGAATGTAACACAAGGAACGAAAAGCTTAAGAGGTTTCAATTATTGTGAGGTACATTAAAATCTGTTGATGTGCATCATCCATTTTCTTAAGCGCATTTGATTTGGCTTGCCATTCTTCACTCTTTAACATACTACACTCGTCTTTATGAGGTGAGTTGTAGTGTCTTTTAATCCTTAACTTGCACTGGCCACCTATTATTCGGCTGACTGAGGAAACAGATGTCCCGAACTTTGCTCGCGATTTCTAAGTACGTCTCACGTAAGGCTACAGCCGCCAGAGGCACGCAAGACTGGGTCTGCTTCGGTCCTACTAGTACCGCGTGGTCAAGGAAGCAGAACCGTCACCATTTGGTACACGTATCTAGTCACATATGTCGCTGTTCCGCTTTGCCCGCTGCCTGAGATGAGCGCACCTCCGCTCTTTTGCACAGTGTGCAACATTCAGCCGGCCCTGGTATACACAGATGCTGGAGCAACGATACTCAAGACAATATATAGGGCAGCGGACACAAACAACGTGAGTGAGCTAATTAGAACAACTGAAGCCGTGAGAGAATGGACTGAAGGGAATACAGTGCCGTTCCGATGGACAGCGAGTTTGGAGAGGGGCGTGCTGAACAACACACGCATGCTTCGACAGATTACAGGGGAAGAAATGAACTACGCCAGATAATCAGCTAGCATTGTAATCGGGATTTAGAGGCAGTTCAAAGACGAATGAAAGTATTGGATGCGAGAATAACGCTAAAATCCTGTTACTAGAGGATCGTGTCTGGGACGCAAGAATGGCGTCAACGAGCTTTCAGGATTAATCAAGCGCTGCTTAAGAAATTGTGCTCTGTCCTATTGTCGCCCAACATATCTGAAAGCATTGTGAAAGATGCATAAAGAGCTACCACCGGAACTGCAGTTACTAGTTGTAACGTCCCCTTAGAAAAATTATCAATGACTGTGCTTAAACTGACACACAATTTTCTTAGCGCAACGCAATCTGACTTTCAAAAATCCCTACAAAAGAATGGCCCTGACTAACATTAACCTACACCTTTCACAAACAACTTACCTCACCAAAAATCTCCGTTACTCGAACTACTGCAATACAGCGAGCGCCACTACTGCCAGCTAAATAAAAGATTCAAACTACTGAAGGCACTAACTACTGATAGGCATAGTTAGAAAATGAAAGATTTTGATAGAGAACAAACAATGTATTTACCTTAATAGTGTTCAAAAGTCATAATATATATAGCAGTTCATGACATCCAGTCTTACAAATTTCAAAAGTCCGCCATTTCTCTCCCCACATCCACCACTGCTGGCGGCTCACCTCCAACTGCGCAACGCTACGCGCAGTTAACAGCCAACTGCCCAACGCTGCAATGGCCAACAACAATGCAAACCAGCCACAGACTGCACAAAGCACAGCCAGTGATTTTCATACAGAGAGGTACGTGGCGTTACCAATATAAAAACCTAAACAGCCTACTTACATAGCCCCCATGCTCCCCACAAAAAATTTTACAAATTGTTTTGGGCAGTGGCCAATACATTTTTCATAATTACAATAACAAAGAAATCAAATGCACCCACTTATTGATACAATGTTGGCCCAAAGCTAAATTTTTCTCTCAGTCCTAAAGACTGTCCTGATCATTCATCACAGTAAAATTACAGTGTTTTTTTTTTTTTTCAACGTCTGAGCAGTAAAAGAAAATGCACACGGAAGTAGTGGATTTCCATGCAGTCTTGAATAAGTAGTGTTGTCCTTCCAACAGAAATACAGTGCTGACTCCTGACATGCAGACAGGTAATGGGCCACAACAGAGCAAACCCACAGCAGAGTCAGTCGAAATTGAAGAATATTGGTAGGTAGATCGCCACAGAGCAGACCACTGTAGTCTTGTTAGAGATTACGGTATTGGTGGGCCACCAGAGGTGCAGACCCACTGCAGTCCTTGTAGAGATAATGGTACTGGTGGGCCATCAAACATTCAGACCCACTGTAGTGCTTGTAGAGACGGCCAGCAGCCATCTGTGGCAACTGTGCAGGTGCACAATCACCATCAAAGAGTCTTGCGGACAATATAGCAAGTCCATGAACCACCACTTGTGCACTCCCAAATTTTTTAAAGTGTCCTTAGAACCAGCAATGCTGTTAATCAGTCCCTTGCTGACTTATTAACATACGTCCAAACACTAACAGTCCCTACTTCTCACATATTGTCCATATACTATGACTAACAGAAACGTGTGCAGTGAAATGTAACTTACAAGTTACTTAATTTGATGAACTGGTGTCAATTACAATTTTATAACATAAGAATACAATAACAAAGGTACAAAATACATCATTAAAGAACATAACAATACAGATAACATTGGTAGTAGTACAGGCTTTACAAAAGAATAGAAAGAAACATGCACATGATTGTTACAAGAATTATGACATAAGTACATACATAAAAGATCAGAATAACTTTTGAAACATCAACTTGACACATGAGCAACAAAACAGAAAAGATAAATAATGTCTAAACATCTTTACAAAGTAAATAACATAGTATTAGAAAAATTCTACAATGTAACTCTCATCAGATAAACACATGAAGACAGGAAGAACACAAATACCCAAGGGTACACAAACACATAGTGGGATAACACAAGGAAAGGACAGGGTTTGTTTTACTGCAGTACTTTGCAAACAAAACTTTCTTTACTTCTCGGAGATCTCCAAAAAAATGGTTCAAATGGCTCTGAGCACTATGGGACTCAACTGCTGTGGTCATAAGTCCCCTAGAACTTAGAACTACTTAAACCTAACTAACCTAAGGACATCACACACATCCATGCCCGAGGCAGGATTCGAACCTGCGACCGTAGCGGTCATGCGGTTCCAGACTGTAGCGCCTTTAACCGCTCGGCCACTCCGGCCAGCGGAGATCTCCCTTTGTTCTTCATTATTTCCAAAAAGTCCTATCTATACCTGCTTTCTGTACTTTTTTCGTATAATTTCTCAATGCATTTCTTCCAATTCACCGCAACTCATTCTCTTATATAGTCTACCCCCTCTTAAGCCAACTTAAATCTACTGAGCTCAGATGCATAAACTAAGGGACGAGGCAATGCAGCAGCACAAAACAATTAATACAAACAGCAATGACAAAAAAATGCAAATTGGCAAAGCAAGCAGCAGTAAATGTAATAACTTATATCTAAACATGACATAGCTCAAGCAGAAAAAATAGTACACTAACGATGGCCATGTCTAATACCTATGTCACATCTTAGTGTCTATGTAATTAAAGTGGTGCACCATAAAAACTTATTCTATGAAATAAATTACCAAGTACTTGAAAAGAAAATTATGTATGCAGTTCCTGTGAAGGGAAATGTCTTTTTGTGCTCCCTCATTTTTTTGGAAGTATATCACAAAATTATTATTTGCTGGATCTGTAGACAGAAAATATTTATATTAGTACATCTATAAAATTTTATTTTAATCAATGCTGCAGTGCAGCTAGAAACTAAATATTAAACAAAATAGGCAAAGCAAGGCGTGAAACGTCATTCACTAGCCATATGGCATTTCATAATGCAGTAAACAATCTTTCAACTAGCAAGACAATAGATGTGAAATGTTTCTCATCATATCATTTCAGTAAATATCACAAACTAGGAACTCTACAGTGTAATCATGTTTTCAACTTTGAGCGTGTCATATTTGCGATGCTTTCTACAAAGAAATGTCAATAGCAAGGATAATGGCCTCCTTTTTTCTCCACCTGTGCCTCTGAAAAACACACACTAATGGCTTTTTTCCAGGCAACTATCGCGCAGCTGGGTGCCCATGACAGATTACGTGAAGGTCACTTAACTTTCTTATCGAAATATTTACAACACCAGTTTGCACTACAGTGACAGTCTCATATAAAAAATTTCACAGGTCAATAATTTGCGTTGCAAATGTGTAGAAACAAAATCTCATATATAAAAATGTCCAAAAAGTTTTGTCAGCATTGTGGTAACTAACATTCACATATGTACACACATTTCATAACTCTTAAAGTACGCTTCTTGATTTCCAACATCCTTGTCATAAATCAGAGTCCCTAACCACCACTCCTTATTCCTTACCTTATTACACATATACATATTTGTCGACACTTCTTCAATATTTCATCATAATAAATATGTAGCATAATCAAATTCCTCATATAGCATCAGCTTATTGATCATAAACATACCTCAACAGCATAATACACGTCGTTGTCGTAATAATAACATCATAACACCTCAGTCAATTCTCAAAATCGTTGTAGCTTCCTCCAATAATTTCAAAACCTAAAAAAATTCTCTGCTCATTTCAATACTGTCATCTACCTCAAACGTACTTTAAAACCATGATCCCATACCAAATACATCATTCAGAGCTCTTATAGTATCACAATGGTACCGAAAAAATATGAACAGTTCACAAAGTACAGACAAAATACAATTTCATAAGTGTGAAATTATCCAACTATGCAATTGCGTAAACATCTGTCACTGATGTAGTAAAAAAGACATGTTTGTCTCTCTCAGTTAAATGATCAGATAGCTGTGTAATTTACGTGTTAGAGAAATGTGGTACCGATGTGTAAAGTTGTATAAGCAAATACCACATTAGCTAGGGCTCCTTGTGCTTGCCAAACACATGGTACACAAAGTAGGCGTGTACCACCTGAGGATTAATGTAATTATACCCTCAGGTATTACAGATTACAGCAATGGAATGAAATGTATCACGAAAAACTTACTTTGTAATTCAAAAATCTTTAAAAATAAATGTTTTAAGTACAAAATTAACCACTCAAATGCGTGTCCTGTAGCGCTAAATTGGGCGTCTTCTTGTAACAGAATCTCTGTCATTACTTAAGGGTAAAAAATGTGCCAAGTGTCGTAATTATCGTCGTCTGTAAGCAAAGTTCTGTGGAAGTCAATGTACTTACCTCATAATAAACAAAAGCGAAATGCTATGCGTATAGATATCGTAGTTATTACGTATAGTACCGTGATCAAGAAAGTACTACACTGTAGCGTATTGTTGTGCTACAAAAAAGGCTGTCTTATTGTAGCTATACCACAAAGTTACTACTAAAACATGTTTTACTTTCCAGAAGAATTCAGAAAAACTGTGCAGATATAAAGCAGATACAGCACAAAAGCAACAATGTAAATTGTGTCACACATTAGTAGCGTCGTGATATAATTGTGTAGCTGTCAAAGAAACCAAATGCTAAGTCATCTTTAATCCCACAGAAAGTACTTCAAATAAAGAATGTCTTTTCAAGTAAACCAAAACGTTGCATAAAAATCTCATTAGCAGTGCCGGTATATGTCCTAAGTATGTGAGCCTTATAGTTGTTACATGATCGTGCAACTAACAAGCAAGAATGTACAAATAACAACACTGTGTTGTCTGTTCACTATAACAATGCATTCGTAATTTCTGTTTAAATAAGTTCTCTTGGTTCTTGACTGGATATTTAACTTCAAAAATTGCAGATTATCTTTCAATAAACGGTTTTACATGTGAAATGTGGTGTAAATCTTTACTCTTCCTAGTACGCAGAGTTTCAACTTCAACGCAATTATCATGTGATATATGGTACATCGGTAAAGAATGCTCAAATTTTTTTCAAGGTTAGCGTCTATGTTTTTTCTCTGAGCCAGCTGGCGCACATGGCTGCCTGCGGTGAGAGTCATTGTCTGCTATCTCTTTGTTGGCGTGCATCGATATTGGGATTAGGAGACCTAACTTGAAGAAATTCACCTTGCCGAGAGGGCCCAGCCCTGTTTGAATCCCTACAGTTCTGATGAAATTCAGGTCTGTCATTATGATTATATCGTCTGTCGTCATGTCGGTAGTTCCTGTAGTTTCTTTCTTGTCGGTTAAGTGGTGGAGAATTTCTCCCTGAATTATCACTGCACAGTGGACCGTTGTGTCTGAAGTTATTCTGTCTTCCGTGATAATAATAGTCCTGGTTGCCATATTGTCTGTTTCTATGGTTGTCTCTGTCATATTCATTACTACGGAAATGCGATCTTTTTCTGTAACTATTACTCTGCCAGTGGTTGTCATATGGGTTGTGTCTGTTTTGTTCACGATTTGCATTGTTAGAATAGCCTTGTCGTATCCAGTTATTATTTCTGTCGTCGTGGAATTGTGACGCATGTGACCTGTAATTGTTGTGTTCCTGTTTTTGCGTCCCGCGATTGTCAGTGTCAATTTCCAATTCTTGTAACAGTCCCTGAAAAGCTTCAATGTCATCTTTGCAACGTCCTGCCAAAATAATATGTCGTAAATGTTCAGGTAGTTTGATTAAGCAAATGCGGATGAGTTCTGAGGGGCTGTATGGGTTTGACAGGTACTGATTCTTGTGCGACATGTCTTCAAAATATTTCACAAGACTGGAAAATTCAGATTGTTCTAAATGTTTCATCATTATGATGCTATGTTTTACTCGTTCTTGCGTGGTTTGAGGCCAATATGCTGAGAGGAAGGCATGATAAAATTCTTCTTCACTGTGACAATCGTGAATGACCGATCGCATTCTTTCAGCTGGTTCATTCTCTAAGTAGCCACACATAAATTCTAATCTGTGCTCTAATGACCAGTTGGGAGCAAAACAATGAGAGAATTGATGGAGCCACGCTTGTGGATGAATGTCGTTGCCAGAATTCTTAAATGTTTTGAATTTATGTATAATAATGAACAGCTTATAGTCAAAATCAGCGTGTCGGCGAGTAGCATATCGGTCACTGTTACGTCGTGTCGGCGGTTCCATCTCAAAATTCGGTGCACCTTGCCAATTTCTTTCATAATTTCCGAAATGCCCTGTGTTATTATTTTGTGGCTTTTCCGTATTTCTAAGTCCCTCTGCCCGTGTTGGAGCGCGAGTGTCCTCTGAACTACGTAATTTTTGCATTACTTGTGCCAACTGATCTTGTACTTCCCGGATTTCTCTTTTGTGTTGCGTGTTAATTTCATTCTGATTTTGTTTGAATTTCTTAATTTGTTCATACTCTTCTGTGTCAGTGATGGCTAGAGGTCTTGTGTCATTCAGATCATCATCTACTTTTGCAGATAAGTTAGTGAACTGATCCGAATGTTCGGCTACTTTATCCGATAGTGTACTTATTTCCTCAGTGTGTTTTTCTGAACCAAGTTTCAGAGTGTCCATTTGTGTTGAAATCGTATCTACTGCGTCCTTTAAGTTTTCCTGAGTTTTTGCAAGTAGCGTGACCGAATCGGTAGATGCAACTGAGTCAATTTTAGCTTGCAAGGTCTCATGATTTTCATGAACAATGGTTTGCAGTTCTTTTATGGCTGCTTCGTGATTCTGTAATGCATTTTCATGTCGCGAAAAAATAGGTTGAAAATGCTCAAAAATTTGTGTTTTTACGTCATTACAGACTTTTTGACATTTCGATTCAGTGTTATGTTACTCAGTAGTTAAATCTTCACGTGTTTGTTCAAGTGTGGTGTCTAACTTTTGAAGCTTTTGCTGCGTTTGTCTCTGATTTTGTTCCATTGTGTCTAACTTTTGCTGTGTTTGTCTCTGGTGTTGTTCCATTGTGTCTAACTTTTGAAGATTTTGTTCCATTGTGTCTAACTTTTGAAGCTTTTGTCCCATTTGTTGCATTAATTGTAATAACAATGCACTGGTGTCTGAAACATGTTCCTCAGTGCTATTCGGCAATGCATTTGAACCGGCAATATTCGCATTTTGAAAAGCAGAAAATGTGTCTTGACTTATTTGAGAAAACGGCGAGGACGCAAAACCTAAATCTACAGTATTTGCAAGATTGTGTCCTGTCATTTCGGATTCCTGAGGCAAGCTGTTGCCGACCGATCGATCGATAATGCTTCCCTGTTCACTAATTGTTTCACTGCCTACACCATTATTTGCAGCCCGCTCCATTTCCCTATGCACAGTTACCAAATTACTACTTCGAACATTAGTTAATACATTACACGGTGGCGCTAACACACTGCTTCCGTCTTCACTGTCATTTCTCAGTTTACTTTGGAGTCTAGTATTACGTTTTTCACACGCCATTATTGTCACAATATTTCACACGACAATACAGAAAAGCACAATTTGAAGAGCAAAATAAGAAAACACATTAACATAGCATTGAAAATAATATCTCGTTAATTGCAAGCGCAGCTGCGAAATACTTGGTGCAAATCTACGTGCATGCCACAACTGTTTTACTGTACAAGAATGAAAAACTACAACTACAAAGGAAATTCTCTCTACAATTACGCGCTAGCAATAAACAAAGGCTGCACTAATTGCACAAACTACGAGAAAAAAATCAGAAGATTCCGGTGAGGTATCCTCGGCTAAGGGTCGACATATGAAACGTCCCCTTAGAAAAATTATCAGTGACTGTGCTTAAACTGTCACACAATATTCTTAGCGCAACGCAATCTGACTTTCAAAAATCCCTACAAAAGAATGGCCCTGACTAACATTAACCTACATCTTTCACAAACAACTTACCTCACCAAATATCTCCGTTACTCGAACTACTGCAATACAGCGAGCGCCACTACTGCCAGCTAAATAAAAGATTCAAACTACTGAAGGCACTAACTACTGATAGGCATAGTTAGCAAATGAAAGATTTTGATAGAGAACAAACAATGTATTTACCTAAATAGTGTTCAAAAGTCATAATATATATAGCAGTTCATGACATCCAGTCTTACAAATTTCAAAAGTCCGCCATTTCTCTCTCCACATCCACCACTGCTGGCGGCTCACCTCCAACTGCGCAACGCTACGCGCAGTTAACAGCCAACTGCCCAACGCTGCAATGGCCAGCAACAATGCAAAACAGCCACAGACTGCACAAAGCACAGCCAGTGATTTTCATACAGAGCGCTACGTGGCGTTACCAATATAAAAACCTAAACAGCCTACTTACATAGTGTAGCGTAATAGTCACAACCTGCATTTTTATTAGCATGGAGCAACACTGTGGTGGTGAGAACTAACAGCGCACAGTTGTACATGTCAAGCGAAAGCACCAATGGCGGACAAATACACATTAAGTATTAAACGGTACTCACGTATACACTTAGGTTAGAAACAGTGGGGGGTGGGGGGGGGCACTGATGTGTGTGATTTCCTTAGGTTAATTAGGTTTAAGTAGTTCTAAGTTCTGTGGGACTGATGACCTCAGAAGTTAAGTCCCATAGTGCTCAGAGCCATTATAAACAGTGGGGAAGTTTGAGAGTGGTGTGTTATTAACAGCAGCAGGCAAAGGTAAACTTGCGCTAATGACCAAAGAAGAATTACAGAAATGTCAAAGCAGGATGGTCGCTATATTTACTACTCGCGAGTGCAGATGGGAGGAAACGCATGTATCACGCATTTGTTCACGGACAAGGGAGATTCAAAAATGTTCAAATGTGTGTGAAATATTATGGGACTTAACTGCTAAGGTCATCCGTCCCTAAGCTCACACACTACTTAACCTAAATTATCCTAAGGACAAACACACACACTCATGGCCGAGGGAGGACTCGAAGCTCCGCCAGGACCAGCCATGACTGCAGCGACCCTGACCGTTCGGCGCAAGGCAGAGATTCAACCGTGCCAAAAGGAAGTGGTGGGACCGAAGACATACTTTCAGCGAGCGACTCTGCATTGGGTACGGTCAGTGCACGATGACGTAAAAGTAGCGGTGAGTTGTTATGAACAAGGGAAACTCACGAAAGCGAGACACGTGGAGTTAAGAAGGAGTGCGGCGTTAGTTAATGGAACCATGTATCACAGTGCGAGACCAACGTTTCATTTACCAATTACAAAGACAGCAGTTGATCACGTGACCATAACACAGCCGCAGCTGTATTGCCTGGGTGAACACTTCAAGACGGTTCCCAAAAACAACCTAACTTTCCTAAATGATACCTTCAAACCAAGTCTAGTTCATTCTATGAATGAGATGAAAGCCACGCAGAAGGGTAGATCACTGCAGAGCAACTAGTGCAGCATATTGAACTGTATGAGAATGGTAGATGACGAATAACCCTGAGTGTCGCGACTGGTTGCGTCACAGTGACTTTGATTTTGTTTTGCATAGCTTTTATTTACTTAAGAAACAGCCGTTCAGCAGGCTGATCTGTGGGTAACGCAGGTTCCACTGGACTGGCTCCCCAAACGTGAGATAGAGAGTGTTTTGTGAAAGATGAATGTGTCAGACTTAAGGAAGATTACAAGCACGGAGAACGTCATGTAATGAGCAAAGATGTGAGGCAGGCGCACATACGGAAAGCAATGAATGTGCTGAAGGAGTTATAAGGAAGCAGCCACAAAGTCTAATGTAGTATAGGAATGTACAGCATCTAATACTGGTAGATAGTATAATATTGGAAGTGTGTCACTTGTTTTGTGCCGGCCGATGTGGCCGTGCGGTTCCAGGCGCTTCAGTCTGGAACCGCGTGACCGCTATGGTCGCAGGTTCGAATCCTGCCTCGGGCTTGGATGTGTGTGATGTCCTTAGGTTAGTTAGGTTTAAGTAGTTCTAAGTTCTAGGGGACTGATGACCACAGATGTTAAGTCCCATAGTGCTCAGAGCCAACTTGTTTTGTATTTCGATAATAGAAGTAGCTCACAGCGGGCAACTGCTTCTGAGCAAGACCCGAATGGCCGAGTACTTCTCACAGAGGTGTGCACTGTAGCACTGCTACTTAATGGTTCAAATGGCTCTGAGCACTATGAGATTTAACTTCTGAGGTCATCAGTCCCCTAGAACTTAGAACTACTTAAACCTAACTAACCTAAGGACATCACACACATCCATGCCCGAGGCAGGATTCGAACCTGCGACGGTAGCGATCGCGCGGTTCCAGACTGTAGCGCCTAGAACCGCTCCGCCACTCCTGCCGGCCACTGCTACATAGTCTTACGTAAAATTTCTGAGGAACTGCGCGTGGACAGTTGTGTTTAGCTACTGCTGTCCCGTATGCACAGTGTGGCGACATGTAGGTTACAGCGAAAGGTATACTGAAGGAATGTTAGACTGGCTAGCCGTGCTCTGGGAAACGCGGACCGTCCAGCTCTAGTAACAGAGCGGTGTCACCACACCAGAGCTACAACTACTCCTATGTTATGAGCTGCGTGACTGGTAGCCAGGCAGTAGGGCAACGAATGCACCCTACAGTAGTACAAATAACTGTGAATTTTGAGACAGAGGAATTAGGAGCCCCACAGTACTACCCTGACACCCAGAGCTTGTCAGATGACGACAGGACGGTACGCTGCCAGCTGCAGTCATGGGTTCAAGACCGCGAGGGAGGCAGCAGCCTCTCACACTAAGTCCAACCTAGGGGAGCCAGAGCCAGAGCGCAGCTGACATTTCGTCTACGCCCGCCGCTTCTAGACTCCTGTCAACAGACAGCAAGTCGTGCCTCCTGCGTGGCAGTAATCCCTTAACTCTTCATCGTCGTGGAGGACGCGAGCCATGCCTGAGTCACGTGGGCACTGACGTTCAACGTCAGAGGGATGATACAAGAACAAGAAGGAGCGCGCCGCTGATACCAGATGCTTGGCCCACTGATCGGCCACTGGCTTGCTTCCTAGGTCTGACATCAGCGTCGCTGCACGCCGACACGAGTAACTTCCATCTGGGACGGTGGCCAGCCACCAGCTGATCGTCGGTAACCTGCTGTGCCACAGTAGGTCTCCACGATGGAGAAATCTCGTAATTAAACGCGATAAAGTGTGTTCTCGCCCACCTATTGGCCACTGGGCCCACCATCCTATCACTAAGCCCCACCCTCAGCAGTACAAACTAGTCGTGCATTGTAGCTGGCAAGCGCATCAGAGACTGACCCTGCTCGAAACAGATTAATCTTCGATTCATAATTGTTGGTTTCAGTATTCCGAAAAAAGGCTCTATATGTGGAAGAGATCTGAATACCGAAAGGTTTTCGATGGATTATACAACTGCAAAATGAAGACTTGAGAACAAGATTTTAAAATGCAAAACATTTCCAGTGGTAGGTGCGGAGCCTGACCATAATATATTGGTAAGGAACTGCATATTAAACCTGAAGAAATTGCATAAAGTTAGGATGTTCAGCAGTTGGGACTAAATAAACTGTAATAATCAGAGATTGTACAGAGGCATTGTGTACTGAAATCATTTACAGGGATGGCTCAACATATTTTTATTTATCACAAAAGCTATGCTCGTGGAATGTGTACCACTCGTACTCACAAACTTTAAACTACACACAATTCAAGCAAAGAAGAGAAACTTCCGTGCTGTGTATGTCTTTCACCGTCCGCCATCGCACCGAGCGAGGTGGAGCAGTGTTTAGCACAATGGATTCGCATTCGGGAAGACGACGGTTCAAACCCCCGTTCAGTCATCCTGATGTAGGTTTTCGTGATTTCCATAATCGCTTAAGGCAAATGTCGGGATGGTTCCTTTGAAAGGGTACGACCGACTTCCTTCCCCATCCTTCCCGACTCCGATGGGACCGATGATTCGCCGTTTGCTCCCCTCCTCCAAATCAACCAACTAAACGATGCCACCACAATCAGACCCCTGCCACTCCTTCATGTCAGGCCGTTTTGGAGTCTCCATTCTCAAAACCATACGATCAGAGGTCAGAAAATGTGACTCTTCGTCAAAACGGTCTGCTCTAGGTTGCCAAAGGCAGACGACAATACGTATTTTTCATACGTTTCAACTGATCCAACACGCACCCAGCGAACGTTCACGACGCACTATGTGTCAAGTTGAGTTTTTCCCTACTGCACAACATTACAGTATCCTACACCGCATTATTTACGTGGAATAGCTGACTCACAATAGGCCAATCTCTTGTTTGCATAGGATCAATTAGTCAAAAGCATTACAAAATGGCTTAATCAACGTGATGACTTCGAACAACAGTCTTACTCTCTCACTCTTCTGGCCCCACAAACCGCAGTCGGTTTTCAGCCCCGTCAACTACCTCCATCCACAGCGTTTATTCTTCGGCACATTCTTTCATTCATCCCAGTGTCTGAAGCTCCAAAACCATCACTCTTATTTTCAGTCGACTCAAAGGCCTTTGTCCTTCACGTTTCTTCTCTAACACTTCTCACAATCTTTATCCCTCCTCTCTTCTACAGACGTAGCCGTCCCATCTCAGTCCTCATTGCTTTGGCTTTCGCAACAAAATCTCGTTCATGACACCGTCTGTCTCCCTGAGCTTCCTGTTCTTTATTCTCCTCCGTTCTCCTCCGTAACAAATTAATCCAGATATCTTCCACAGAATAATATTTTCAAAAACCTTTATCTGTCTCTCAACATACTTATCTATTCTCGATATTTCTACCAATATAGTAATACTAGTCTGGGTATATGTTTATGTATCATTATTTCGGTTTCTCCCCACATATTCAAACTCATCTACAATTTCAAACACGTGGACATCAATCTGCAAGGTATACAGACTTTTTGTCTCATAATTTATTTATACCCTCACGAATTTTGTTTTCTCGTCATTTACATTTAATCGAAGTCCTTTCGCTTTTTAAAATAGCTTTCTTGAGAGTATTTCCATGTTGTATAGACTTTCAGCGATTAATGTAACGAAACTTCGAACAACTGACCCGAGACACAAATAACTGCAACGGAAAGAACCCAACAATATTCTACGGCCGCATCTCCGGCACTTGGAAGTCTGCAGCGTCAAACCATCCGCTGTAAACACAACCACTGACAATAATCTACAACGAGCCTTTGTTTGGTTCTTATGGAGAGGCAATGTGTTTAAAAAAAAGCTACTAGACACACTGACTCTACCGTTTTCAAAGGGAGGCCTTGGTTTTGTGAGCGTGAGATATAAGCGCCGAACATTTTTAATGTATCGCATAAAGACAGAAAAAAGAAAGCCTTATCCAACATCTGGTGCTCAAACTTAAACCAGAAAGCACCATGCCGCCGATTGAACTAGCTGAAATTAACATTCTATATAGCAGATCAGGCAACATTACTACGAGTTTAGTTGTAAAAACAGCAAAGATGGTGAACTAAAATTACTGCCAAAGAGACGGTTACAATATCCTGACCTCAACAGCCAACCATGACCGAAGAAAAATGTCTTCAATCGAAATGGAACATCATCTGGAAAAACGTACGCACAAAGTCCACCTCACGTCGGCTGTGAAATCTAAATGGTACATCATCGTCGAAGACAAATTTTCTGCCAATCTCTCTTTATTTGGCCATCGGTATCTAATGGCCATTTAGCCAGCTAAAAGGTAAATAATTGTTGTTATTGTTGTGGTCTTCAGTCCGAAGAATGGTCTGATGCAGCTCTCCATGCTGCTCTATCCTGTACAAGCCTCTTCATCTCCGAACGGCTACCGCAACCTACATCCTTCTGAATCTGCTTACTGTATAAATCTCTTAGTCTACGATTTCTACCCCCCCCCCACCCGCCCACACACACACACACACATTCCTCCAATATCAAACTGATGATCCCTCGGTGTCTCAGAATGTGTCCTGCTAACTGCTCTCTTCTTCTAGTCAGGCTGCGCCAGAAATTTCTTTCCTTCCCAATTCTACTCAGTACCTCCTAATTAGTTAAGTGATTAACCTATCTAATCTTCAGTAGCATCACATTTCAAAAGCTTATATTATCTTCTCTAAACTGCTTATCGTCCGTGTTTCATTTCTGTACATAGCTATTACAAATACTTCCATAAAAGAATTCCAAACACTTAAATCTACACTGATAAGCCAAAACATTACGACCACTGCTCATCGCAACACTGGATGCCGCCTGGTGGCCTTGCAGTCACGTGACGCGCTAACAAAAGTATGCAAACGGAGAAGACGCAGACGGGGAATCACCGTGGTGAAGATACGGGCTGCGAACGGGGAATCCGTTGAGGCAAGCGACTTTGGCATATGGCAGATTATTATTTAGCAGAGCCTCTGAACAAGTATCTCGAAAACGGCGAAGTTGGTCGAACGTTCACGCGCTACTGTTGTGAGCATCTACGGAAAGAGGTAGGAGGACAGTGAACTACCACCGGGCGCTAAATGGTAGGACACCCATGAGTCTTCACGGGACGTGGCGTTCAGAAGTTTGTCTGCTCTATCAAGTAGGATACACTCCTGGAAAATGAAATAAGAACACCGTGAATTCATTGTCCCAGGAAGGGGAAACTTTATTGACACATTCCTGGGGTCAGATACATCACATGATCACACTGACAGAACCACAGGCACATAGACACAGGCAACAGAGCATGCACAATGTCGGCACTAGTACAGTGTATATCCACCTTTCGCAGAAATGCAGGCTGCTATTCTCCCATGGAGACGATCGTAGAGATGCTGGATGTAGTCCTGTGGAACGGCTTGCCATGCCATTTCCACCTGGCGCCTCAGTTGGACCAGCGTTCGTGCTGGACGTGCAGACCGCGTGAGACGACGCTTCATCCAGTCCCAAACATGCTCAATGGGGGACAGATCCGGAGATCTTGCTGGCCAGGGTAGTTGACTTACACCTTCTAGAGCACGTTGGGTGGCACGGGATACATGCGGACGTGCATTGTCCTGTTGGAACAGCAAGTTCCCTTGCCGGTCTAGGAATGGTAGAACGATGGGTTCGATGACGGTTTGGATGTACCGTGCACTATTCAGTGTCCCCTCGACGATCACCAGTGGTGTACGGCCAGTGTAGGAGATCGCTCCCCACACCATGATGCCGGCTGTTGGCCCTGTGTGCCTCGGTCGTATGCAGTCCTGATTGTGGCGCTCACCTGCACGGCGCCAAACACGCATACGACCATCATTGGCACCAAGGCAGAAGCGACTCTCATCGCTGAAGACGACACGTCTCCATTCGTCCCTCCATTCACGCCTGTCGCGACACCACTGGAGGCGGGCTGCACGATGTTGGGGCGTGAGCGGAAGACGGCCTAACGGTGTGCGGGACCGTAGCCCAGCTTCATGGAGACGGTTGCGAATGGTCCTCGCCGATACCCCAGGAGCAACAGTGTCCCTAATTTGCTGGGAAGTGGTGGTGCGATCCCCTACGGCACTGCGTAGGATCCTACGGTCTTGGCGTGCATCCGTGCGTCGCTGCGGTCCGGTCCCAGGTCGACGGGCACGTGCACCTTCCGCCGACCACTGGCGACAACATCGATGTACTGTGGAGACCTCACGCCCCACGTGTTGAGCAATTCGGCGGTACGTCCACCCGGCCTCCCGCATGCCCACTATACGCCCTCGCTCAAAGTCCGTCAACTGCACATACGGTTCACGTCCACGCTGTCGCGGCATGCTACCAGTGTTAAAGACTGCGATGGAGCTCCGTATGCCACGGCAAACTGGCTGACACTGACGGCGGCGGTGCACAAATGCTGCGCAGCTAGCGCCATTCGACGGCCAACACCGCGGTTCCTGGTGTGTCCGCTGTGCCGTGCGTGTGATCATTGCTTGTACAGCCCTCTCGCAGTGTCCGGAGCAAGTATGGTGGGTCTGACACACCGGTGTCAATGTGTTCTTTTTTCCATTTCCAGGAGTGTATATGGGGATTGCGGCATATCTGCCGAAAGGGCACAATGCTAGTGCAGGCACAAGTGTTTCGGAGCACACCGTTCATCGTACATTGCTGAACGTGGAGCTTCGCAGCAGAACACCCCTACGTGTTCAAAAGTTGCCCCATCTACATCGCCAATTACGACTGCAGTGGCCTCGAGACCACCGGGATTCGACCGTCGATCTGTGGAAACGTGTCGGCTCTCTGGGCGAATCACATTTTTGCTAAGCTAGATCGATAATCGTCTCCACGAAAGCCGTCATCGAGGTGAACAGCGGCTCGAAACGTGCAGCGCGCCACGGACGCAGGCTGGTGGCAGCAGTATGGGAGACATTCTCCCACGCTTGCATCAGCAACCTGTGGCAGTAATTGAAGATACGCTGATGTCTTCCCCGACGGCGATGTCACCTTTCAGTACGATAATTGTCAATATCTTTGAGCCAGAACAGTGCTACAGTGGGTTGAGGAGCATTATATTAAGCTCACGTTGATGTCTCGCAACCAAATATGCCTGTCGTAAATCCTATGAAACCCATCTAGGCCACTATCGGGAACTACGAGTATCAGCGCGTACGGAAATTAGCGGCCCGTTGTTTATGCGAATTACATGACCTGTGCCCAGACATCTATTGTCATATTCCTCCACAAACCCGCGATGACACTGTTGGATCCATTGTACCCAGAATCAATAATGTGTTTCGTTCCAAAGAAGGACAAACAAGCTATTAAGCAGGCGCTCATCACGTTTTGGTTCATTAGTGTATATTCGCCAGTCTACATTTTACTTCGTCCATCGTCAATTATTTTGTTATCCAAATAGTAAAATTCATGTCCTACTTTTAGTTTCTCGTAATCTAATTCCCTCAGCATCGGCTGATTTATTCTGGCTAAATTCCATTAGCCTAATTTCACTTTTGTTGATGTTGATCTTACTTCCTCCTTTCAAGGCACTGTCGGTTCCGTTCATCTATTCTTCCAAGTCCTTTGCTATCTCTAACAGAGTTACAATTACCTCAAAACTTTTATTTCTTCTCCTTGAACTTTAATTCCTACTCCACATTTTTCTTCGATTTCATTTACTGCTTGCTCAATGCACAGATTAAATAACTTCGGGAATAGGTTACAATACTGTCCAACTCCCTTCTCATTCAGTGATTTCCTTCTGCGGCCCTCGACTGTCATAACTGCCGTTTCGTTTCTGAACAAGTTATGCAGTCTTCGCTCTTTCAGAAGGGACATAGAGCATAAATCATAAATTGATGAAATGTATGAGAATATACAGATACGAGTTTAACAAAGGGCTTTTTGAGACAACAGTCGATTGACGTTTATCTAAAGTATTGAGCAGTGGGTTTGATAAATTGAAAGGAAAAGATAGAGGAACAATGTAACAGTATTAAAGGTTAAAAGTGGTGTTGTAGCATAAATGTAAATATACAAAACACTTTTAACAAAGATATTTAGCAAGCTGTGTAAAATTTTACAGTGTAGTTTGGCAAAGATAGTTGTTCTGGCACCAAAAACGTAAGAAATAAAGCGAATGTGAATAGCAAAAATAGCGACGTAGATATTCACCACCTAAGTTATTATAAACGACCGACCGAGGCGGCGTAGTAGTCAGATCCGCATTCAGGTGGACGACGGGTCAAAACCCCGTGCGGCCATCCAGACTTAGGGTTTCAGTGATTTCCGTAAATTGCTCAGTGCAATTGCGGCGATAGTTTCTTTGAGACAACACCGCCAATTTCCTTCTCCATACTTGAAACAACCCGAGAGCGTCCATAGGCGGTAATGACCTCAATGTCGACCGGAAGTTAAGCCCTAAATTTCCTTATTTCCTTCCTTTTGATATAACTATACACATAAAGCACATATTAATATAAAACGACTGTTAACATGCTGTATTATTATATCATAGATTTTTGGTAGCTTGTGGAAATTTAGAAAGCTTTTTATTATTTCGAATAACCCTTTTGGAAGGTTCGATAAATCAACGTTGTTTCTGCTTATTTGTTTCTAACTGTAGTTTCATTTGGGACAACACGTCTTTCATTGTTCGAGAATGTCTTCCCTTCTCTTATCATGTCCTACTTCCAGTTCTTGATATTTTTCTGTCTTGAAAGCCTGTCTTTTTTATTGCTTCTTCTGTTCTGTTTTTTTATTGCATCCGAGGCGACTCCTCCATTTCCCATAAGTCTTCCTATTCTCTCAGCCTTATGATTATGCGTTTGTAATTGTTTTCCAAGTCATATTATTAATCATGCATATGTGCCCATACAATCATACTCTACTTTTTTGTCACTACATACGTTATCTTTACAAATTTCAGATATAGTTCTGTATTAGTTTTGGATGTGTATTCTGATCTACTGCTGCTTTTAGATCCTGGTATTTTTCTTAGGATACTTCTTTCAACACTTTCGGATTTTTCAAGCTCTCACTTTATTGTCAGTTGCATAGAGTATTTGCGGTCTTACCACTGTCTCAAAGTTTTTCAGTTTTGTGTTCCAGCATAAAGATTTTTTAGCACAGATATTTCTACTTATATGACAGGCCCTCTCAATTTTATGTATTGTAGTCTCTATTGCTATCTTTTATGTTGTCTGATATACGTTATCCTATATATATTTAAAACATTCTTCTTTAGATATTGTGTTCTCATTTATTTAAAACTTTTGTGCCGCATTTTTTATGTTTGTGATGAACTGTGTTTTTCACAGATGTTTGTAGTCCTACTTTTTCTGCTTGCCGTTGCAGCTCTGCGATTTCTTCCTGTATGTTTCAAGTGTGTCTATACTAAGCGCCCTGTCACTTGCAAATTCTAGTAAATCTACAGTGATCTTGTAATTCTTTAGACTTTCCCGGCGATATGTTCACATTTTGAATAATCGGGTGTTTTGCCAGTCGTTCGACCGCGCTGTCTTTTTCAGGTACTCCCTGAGATTCAGGAAGAACGACGCGAACAACTAGCAGAAGGCCCAATTATTCAATGTGTCTACAATGATCTTGTTTTTCTTTCATTCTGTCTCTATAGTCTTAGTATTTAAGGCCCTCTTCCGTTCTCTGACAACATTCTGTAATTCACAATTAAAATGTTCAAAATGGTTCAAATGGCTCTGAGCACTATGGGACTTAACATCTGTGGTCATCAGTCCCCTAGAACTTAGAACTATTTAAACCTAACTAACCTAAGGACATCACACACATCCATGCCCGAGGCAGGATTCGAATCTGCGACCGTAGTAGTCGCGCGGTTCCGGACTGAGCGCCTGAACCGCTAGACCACCGCGGCCGGCCCATTAAAATGTAGGAGCGACAAGTCATCTCTTTGTCTTACTCTTGATTTGTATTATATGGGGAATTAATCAAAGATCGTAGAATAGCGACTCTCGTGGAAAACGATTGTCTGTATCTTCCCCACTTTTCACATCCAAAGAGAATGTGTTTGATCTCACCGTCCGTAGCGTTAGTGCAGTGACATAGTTAAATCCGCAGTGGTGAGGATGCATCGAAAAACTTTTGTGGTCGAGTCCCATGCGACACACAGTGAATATTAGCCATATGGGTAGATGAACATCTTGAAACAGGCTGAATATAGGCATAATATCTTCTCTTGAAAACTAACAGACTTTCCATACCTCTTGCCATTTTTGAAAGTCATTCGGTGTGGCCGTCATTTACTTTCAAGAACGTTACTGTACGCGAATGTGCTTGGTTTCTGAGTAACATCGTTGAGGATACTAATGTCAGTCGACACAATCACTTTTTTGTGCTGTCACTCGTGCATCTACCTGTACAGGTTTTACAAAAGTGAATTGACAAACTCTGCTTTCCTCCTCCTCGATAAAACTTGCAAAATAAGAAAATAAATAAAAACAAGTACCGTCTGACAGCTCTCAGTAGTCCTACAGCCCACCGTATAAGACAATCTGGTGGCAAAATGCCGCAGGCCAAAGGTAGGAGCAGCAAATGAATGGATACAGTGGTAGTTGAAATAAATTGCTCCATACAGTGAAAATCAGTGTTGCATGAGAACGACGTTTTCAATGAAAGGGTAAATCGCTTTTTGTGTTTTGTTATTTCATCTGGTAATCCACTAATTGTTCCATAATGTCTTACTGCATAATAACGTGGATGGAGACAAGGAACTGAATTTGCGCTGTGTAAGCTGTTACTGTGGCCATATTCGCTGGTTAGGGACTCTTTAAATGTTGCAGGAACGTCAATACCGCACTGGCTATAATTTCCCAGCGCGGAGGCAATGGCGCAGACAACAGACAATTTCCTTATCTTCCACAGAGGCCGTAAATTGTGGCTGGCGTTTACACTACAGAGTAAAATTTAATTTATGGCTCGTAATTTCTGGAAGAGTACCAGGCAGGGCCGTAGGAGCAGCGTTCTTCAGAGTATCGTGGTTTTGGGTCACTGACCATTGAATATTAAAGGCAACAAGGCCTAACCGGGACTCAGAACGGCTGAGTGTGACACATCTGTCATTCGTCTTACTTATGAGACACGTAGATTGCTTTACGTGTACCTTATCATGAAGAACACCGTTTGCTTTCCGATTAGTCACCTCTGTAGAGGAGATTACCAGCGGATACTAGTTGATGATGTGTCACTGACGATGTGTTGACGATATAAAGGTACTTAGTGAGGGAAAAGGTTATATCCGTAGCGAAATTCGTTTCTTGTATTTTCCAGTCTCATATCAAACAAATGGTATCAGAACCGATTCGCCCTTGCACTTTGATACTTTATATAGTAACTAATCATAGCACATCATGTTAGGAGATACATTCACTGTATAAACTTACCTGTAGTTGGATTAGCAGTACGAGTTTCAAGTTAGTACCCCTCAATTTGCAAAGATAAGATTAAAAACATTCACAGAGTAACATTGGTTGTGATGTATACGACAGTGTTTGTGACCGTGGGGAGACACAACACAACTAATGTGCCCAGAAAGCAAGGAACAATTGTATCTTTACTAAGTCTAACGAACAGAATACGATAACACAGTTCCTTGGAACGTGAGTCCACAGTATTTGGTTAATACGTATAGCAGTATCTGTGTCGTTCTCAATTACGATGCAATGTTCCTTGAGACACGCATCTTAATTCGGAACAACACAGGCACTGCGATATTATACTTACCCGTTTGACACCGGGCAAACGACTTTCAATTAAAATGTCTCCCCTGCAAGGGAATACACATAATGGATGTACGAGTACAGGGTGTAGACAACATGGTTGACAACATATGGAAGAATGGGTCTGGCCGTGAGTCGTGCTCAGACAGCCTAATGGTCAGGCAGACCGTTCGCGATAAGCAAGAAATTCGTGTTCGAGTCCCAGCCGAGCACAAAATTTTCCCTGTCGTCATTCCATTATATAGAAGACGGTTGTCCATTTTCGCAACTGCGAATACGTTTCATGCGCTTGGTTCAGGTTGAGAGCCAATCACAGCCGTTGCAGTGTGGCGTTCTTACTCAGATGAGGTCCATGAGGCCATGGTCGGTGGTAAGTGGTAGGCTGCTCGAGAACTGATTGGAAGGTGGGCTGTTCGAGAAGGGGCTAAAGACAGAGTCCAGCAAAACAGTGAGCTCGATAACGGATTGGAGATAGAAATTAGAAAGGTGGTAAGCTTGAGCATGGGTTGAAAGTAAGACTACAGAGAGGCAGTGAGCCCGAGGATGCGCGAAATGATGGCCTAACTGTCTGGAAGCTGCGGTGAGACGATCCTCGTTCTACTCGGCAATGTGCGAGAGCGCCCGCGCAGTGTCCTAAATACACGCCCTGCGGAAGGATGCTGGCTCAGCATTCAGCGGGCACGTTATTATATAGCTTTCTCCAAGTGAAAATAGTAATGAATTAAGTAACTGCTAGAGTAGGTAAGCTGGAGGTACACTAGACGTGGGACCAACTGCGGACGTGATCTCTGAATGGCAGCCACAAGTGTACACTAAAACTGTTGAGTAAGCCTCCTACTAAACAAGTTCAAACCGGCAGCTGAAGGTGATCCCCTAGGGGCAAACATTAGCAGGGAAAAAGAAACCTCATAACTCATCGGAAAATACTTGTAAAATGGATTTGTTAATTAATTGCAGTGCACATTTAACGACTAATATGATTCTTACACCGTAGGCTTTCATGGGGACTTTTTACCAATGAATATGTCTCCCGATGACGGAGACGAACGTTAGGGAATAATATGATGCATCGATCACAGCCTCTCAGCCAGAATGTTTTAAGTCAAACTGATATCAAACTTTGTTTTTTTTTAAATAAATTAGTAAAAATTTCAAGCTTTTCAAGTGTAGCCACTATAATTCCTTAGCAACATACTGACAGATATTAGTGTGTTGATCTGTGTGCCTTATCTTAAAGTGTACTGCTTTTTTTTTTCAAATGAGAACCACAACATAATTTACTGCTGCTTACATTGCGACATATTCTACATCCTGGGGGATCTCCTCATTACGGATCTATTCCAGTGTAACGTGATCTAATCTACGTTATACGTATTTGGAAATTTGTGGTAAGATCTTATGGGACCAAGCTGCTGAAGTCATCGTCCCTAAGCTTACACACTACTTAATCTAACTTAAACTACCTTACGCTAAGTACAACACACACATCCATGCACGCGGGAGGACTCGAGCCTCCGACGGTGTAGGCCGCGCGCACCGTGACAAGACGCCTGAGACCGCGCGGCTACCCCGCAAGGCTACGTTATACGTCTATGCTCTGCAAGCCATCTGAAGGTGTGTCGTGGACGATACTTTTCGTACCACTATCTGATCTTACCCTTCCCTGTTCCATTGGTAGATGGCGTCTGGAAAGAATGGTAGTCGAAAAACCTCCGTACTACCTCCAGTTTCTCGAATTTTCTCATTATGGTGATTTCGAGAAGAGTATGTAGGAGGAAGTTATACGTTGTTCGACTCCTGGCCAAACGTGCTATCTCGAGATTTCAATACTAAAACTCTTCGTGATGCACAACGCGTCTCTTGTAGCGTCTAGCGCTCTACCGCCAACATCAGAAGATCTGCCCATTGTGCCCATCTAAATTTTCGGCCAGGACCGCCTTTGGATGTTTATGTAGTTTTATTTTTTATTGTTAGGGAAAGAGGGAGGAATTCATTCAGTTACTTTTCCTTGGTAAGTCAATAAAATGCACTAGTGCCGCATTGCATACATGATGGCGGGAACACGAGCCACACGCGGCTCAACGTTGAGCCGTGTGTGCCTCGTGTTCCCGCCATCATGTATTGTACAACCTGTTTTTAACGTACTTCCACCTCACTACGTTAATTTAAATTACTGCTGTCTCTGAGTTGCTGCCTTGCCTGACCGTGATCGGCGCTAGCAGCGCGTATCGATATATTCCCTCCCGTAGTATCTTAGCTTGACTGCTACTACTTCCCGGTCGTTGTCTGTCGTAAGGCAGTTTGTCGGCAGTTCGGATTGGCAGTTCGTGTCGGCAGTTCGGGTTGCGAGTTCGGCTCTGCAAGTCATTTGGAACGCGGCTGGAGCGCAGTTCGGACCTGCCAGTCGGTGAGATGCAATGCGGCATTAGTGCAGTCGGGTTGGAGCAGCAGTGAGGTCTGCGTCGACATGGCTCGCCCGACCATTGCCGCCACGCATCACTTGAGCCCGACCGGGGTCTTGGTGGATCGTCGGTCGGTCGTCCTACCGGACGACGCGTTTTGGGCTCGCCCATCGTTCATGAGACGGCTGTGTGTGTGTGTGTGTGTGTGTGTGTGTGTGTGTGTGTGTGTGTGTGTGCATCGACTCCCGATTTGTCTTCGTGCGTGCTTAGTTACTGTCGCGTGTCGTTCAGGTCTTCGTGCAAGTGTTTGTCAGGTTCTGTGTGTGGTTTGAATGATTTGGATTGACAAGTTGTTTTAAATCTTTTCGGCGTATTGGCTCTCAGACATCGGTCGTCTCATTGGCCGACGTGTAACTGGTTCACCAAGCGCTTCTGGGTTACTTCATTACCATCTTATGGAACTTTGCTCGGTCCTTTCCTTGTGCAGGGATGTCGTTTAGCCAGTGGGCGTGTTTCCTCTGCAGGGTTGGGTCCGAGCCGGCATTTTCGTCGTCGCGCGTCTGGAAGTGAGTGGGAGACGCACCAGCAGTGCAGTCGCGACGGAGCAGCAGTCGCGGACGGACCAGCAGGCAGTCGGTCGATTGCTGCGACCAGGGGCACTGCCCTCAGAATGCCGACAACATCTGTAACAGTCGTCAGTGGAAATAACGGCAACTACACACACAACCTGATAGACACTTGCACGAAGACGTGAACGATACGCAAAAGTAACTACACACTCACGAAGACAAATCGGGAGTCGATGCGCGCACACACACACACACACACACACACAGCCGACTCATGAACGATCGGCGAGCCAAAACACTGTCGCCGAACAGTGTGTCAGCAGTGCGCAAGTAGCAGCATTCCTGCATTTACTAGGCAGTCTTGTATCTTAATAACTGTTTTAAATTTTGTGTCGAAATGTTTGTGCTCTCTGTAGATCAGTTCAGACGTTCTTTCAACAAAAGTATTTAGCATTGATAGGGACAGCGACTGCTGTGTTCGGATGCGGGCTGAGATGGCATCCTTTCGCTCCCAGCTTCAGGCGGTGTTTAATTTGGTCACACAGCTTGCGGCTGTTGCCAATGGGCATCACTGTGGGGGTCCGGACGGGGGTTTGTCGGGGACGGCCAGCTCGTCCCACACATCCCCCGATCGGACTACGGCTGTGGCTGCCCGGGATAATGCCCACATTGAGGCTGACCCCTCACCCGTGGTAGAGTGGGAGGTCGTCTCGAGATGTGGCAGGGGGCGAAAGACATTCCGGAAGGCTGAACGGAAGGCCTCTCCAGTTTGATGAACCGGTTTCAGGCTCTGTCTCCGGCTGATACTGATCTTCGGCCGGACATGTCCTGTTTGAGAGGTTGCCCCTCAGTCTGCAAGATCCAGGCAGTCGCAGAGGGTGGGCTTACTGGTAGTTGGGAGCTCCAACGTCAGGCGAGTAATGGGGCCCCTAAGGGATATGGCTGCAAAGGAGGGGAAGAAACCCAATGTACACTCTGTGTGCATACCGGCGGCTGTCTGATTTGGTGAAGACTGCCAGTCTCGCTAGCGGGATGAAAGCAGAGCTCACCATCTGCAGCATCGTCGACAGGACTGACTGTGGACCTTTGGTACAGAGCCGAGTGGAGGGTCTGAATCAGAGGATGAGACAGTTCTGCGACCGTGTGCGCTGCAGATTCCTCGACTTGCGCCATAGGGTGGTGGGGTTTCGGGTTCCGCTGGATAGGTCAGGAGTCCACTACACACAGCAGGCGGCTACACGGGTAGCAGAGGTTGTGTGGCGTGGACTGGGCGGTTTTTTAGGTTAGATGGCCTCGGGCAAGTACAGAAAAGGCAACAGCATCAAAGGGTGCGGGGCAAAGTCAGGACATGCGGCGACCAAGCAGCAGTCGGTATTGTAAACTTTCGAAGCTGCCGGGACTTCAAGCGTTGATGGAAAGCACCGAAGTTGAAATCGTTATAGGTACGGAAAGATGGCTGAAGCCAGAGATAAATTCTGCCGACATGTTTAAAAAGGCACAGACGGTGTTTAGAAAGGATAGGTTGCATGCAGCCGGTGGTGGCATGTTTGTCGCTGTTAGTAGTAGTTTCTCCTGTAGTGAAATAGAAGTGGATATTTCCTGTGAATTATTATGGGTGGAGGTTATACTCAACAACACAGCTAGGTCAATAATTAGCTCCTTTTACCGACCTCCCGGCTCAGCAGCATTAGTGGCAGAACAACCGAGACAAAATCTGGAATACATTTCACATAAATTTCCTAAGCATGTCTTAGGTAGAGATTTCAATTAACCAAATATAGACTGGGACACTCAGATGTTTAGGGCGGGTGGTAGAGACAGAGCATCGAGTGACATTATACTGAGTGCACTATCCGAAAATTACCTCGAGCAATTAAACAGAGAACCGACTCGTGGAGATAACATCTTGGACCTACTGATAACAAACACAACCGAATTTTCGACTCTGTATGTGCAGAACAGGGAATCAGTGATCATAAGGCCGTTGCAGCATCCCTGAATATGGAAGTTAATAGGAATATAAAAAGAGGGAGGAAGGTCTATCTGTTTAGCAAGAGTAATAGAAGGCAGATTTCAGACTACCTAACAGATCAAAGCGAAAATTTCTGTTCCGACACTGACAATGTTGAGTGTTTATGGAAAAAGTTCAAGGCAATCGTAAAATGCGTTTTAGACAGGTACGTGCCGGGAAAAACTGTGAGGGATGGGAAAAACCCACAGTCGTTCAACAACAAAGTTAGGAAACTACTGCGAAAGCAAAGAGAGCTTCACTGCAAATTTAAACGCAGCCAAAACCTCTCAGACAAACAGAAGCTAAACGATGTGAAAGTTAGCGTAAGGAGGGCTATGCCTGAAGCGTTCAGTGAATTCAAAAGTAAAATTCTATGTACCGACTTGACAGAAAATCCTAGGAAGTTCTGGTATTACGTTAAATCAGTAAGTGGATCGAAACAGCATTTCCAGACACTCTGGGATGATGATGGCATTGAAACAGAGAATGACACGCGTAATGCTGAAATACTAAATACCTTTCTCCCAAGCTGCTTCACAGAGGAAGACGGCAATGTAGTTCCTTCTCTAAATCCTCGCACGAACGAAAAAATGGCTGACATCTAAATAAGTGTCCAAGGAATAGAAAAGCAACTGAAATCACTCAACAGAGGAAAGTCCACTGGACCTGACGGGATACCAATTCGATTCTACACAGAGTACGCGAAAGAACTTGCCCCCTTTCTATCAGCAGTATACCGCAAGTTTCTAGAGGAACGGAAGCTTCCAAATGATTGGAAAAGAGCACAAGTAGTTCCAGTTTTCAAGAAGGGTTATCGAGCAGCTGCGCAACACTATAGGCCTATATCTCTGACGTCAATCTGTTGTAGAATTTTAGAACATGTTTTTTGCTCGCGTATCATGTTATTTCTGGAAACACAGAATCTACTCTGTAGGAATCAACATGGATTCCGGAAACAGCGATCGTGTGAAACCCAACTCGCTTTATTTGTTCATGAGACCCAGAAAATATTAGATACAGGCTCCCAGGTAGATACCATTTTCCTTGACTTCAGGAAGGCGTTCGATACAGATCCGCACTGTCGCCTGATAAACAAAGTAAGAACCTACGGAATATCAGACCAGCTGTGTGGCTGGATTGAAGAGTTTTTAGCAAACAGAACACAACATGTTGTTCTCAATGGAGAGACGTCTACAGACGTTAAAGTAACCTCTGGCGTGCCACAGGGGAGTGTTATGGTACCATTGATTTTCACAGTATATATAAATGACCAAGTAGATAGTGTAGGAAGTTCCATGCAGCTTTTCGCAGATGATGCTGCAGTATACAGAGAAGTTGCAGCACTAGAAAATTGCAGCGAAATGCAGGAAGATCTGCAGCAGATAGGCACTTGGTGCAGAGAGTGGCAACTGACCTTTAATATAGACAAAGGTAATGTATTGCGAATACGTAGAAAGAAGGATCCTTTAATGTATGATTATATGATAGCGGAACAAACACTGGTAGCAGTTACTTCTGTAAAATATCTCGGAGTATTCGTTCGGAACGATTTGAAGTGGAATGATCATATAACATTAATTGTTGGTAAGGCGGGTGCCAGGTGGTAAGGCGGGTGCCAGGTAGGGATTCATTGGGAGAGTCCTTAGAAAATGTAGTCCATCAACAGAGGAGATGGCTTACAAAACAGTCGTTCGACCTATACTTGAGTATTGCTCATCAGTGTGGGATCCGTACCAGGTCGGGTTGACAGAGGAGATAGAGAAGATCCAAAGAAGAGCGGCGCGTTTCGTCACAGGGTTATTTGTTCAGCGTGATAGCGTTACGGAGATGTTTAGCAAATTCAAGTGGCAGACTCTGCAAGAGAGGCGCTCTCCATCGCGGTGTAGCTTGCTGTCCAGGTTCCGAGAGGGTGCGTTCCTGGATGAAGTATCGAATATATTGCTTCCTCCTACTTATATCTCCCGAGGAGATCACGAATGTAAAATTAGAGAGATTCGAGCGCGCACGGAGGCTCTCCGGCAGACGTTCTTCCCGCAAACCATACGCGACTGGAACAGGAGAGGAATGTATGACAGTGGCACGTAAAGTGCCCTCCACCACACACTGTTGGTTGGCTTGCGGAGTATCAATGTAGATGTAGACGACCGAACGACGATCCATCAAGACCGTGGCCCTGAGATGGTCGGGCGAGCCATGTCGGCGCAGACCTCACTGCTCCAACCCGACTGCACCAGTGCCGCATTGCAACTCCCCGACTGCGCTCCCGAGGCGTCCCCAACCGACTGGCAGCCCGGACGCGGCGATCCGAACTCGCGATCCGAACTCCTCACGACAGACAACGACTGGGAATTAATAGCAGTCAAGCAAAGACACTACGAGAGGGGCTATGTCGATACGCTCTGCTAGCGCCGCTCACGATCAAGCAAAGCAGCAGCTCAGTGGATGTAAAATACATAATTGGCGGGAACTCGAGCCACGCACGGCCCAAATTTGCTTTAGTAATATACATTGCACCTCGTAAGAAATTAATTAAAATGTGGACAAGCAATGTTGATAATAGATGGTGGCGAGTTATCAACTTTCCACAAGATAGTGCGCAAAATAAAACTGCCATAGAAAATATTTTATGCCCTTTAAGATAAATAAACTAACTTACCACATGTAAACCGGACCTATCTTAAGGTTCATGATACGCTTTCCGGTCCAGTTCTGTTTTTGCACACACTATATTATTTGGTACACACATTGTGTCATCATTTCTTAGTTACGATCATATTTAAACAAAAAGTAAAAGTATTAGAAAATTACGAAGCTCTATCAAACATTAAACACAGCAACAGTTTACGAATGTTCCAGTGTAGTATTATCAAGCCCACATTTTCCTTGTACAGAGGGGTTCTAAAACAAGCGATAATTTTCTGACACGAAGACATCCAGTCTTTGGAATGAAGTAAAAATTAAGATAACGGGGTAAAGAATATTAATCAACATCACAACAAATTGATGAATTTTTTTGCTATGGTTACTTTCTATTAACTTCTAGAATAGTGACAAATAACTGCTGTAGTACGGCAGAAATGGTAAAAAGATACTTCTCTGCATAGCTCCTGGAGAGTATGGAAACTGGTCGCGATACATTTCTCATCTTTGAAAACATGAAGCACGAAATGGTGAATGACCCAGTATTGAAAATTTAATGTGTTGAGCACAAAAGTTGGGAGATGATCCAAATTCTAGTTTCAGTTCTAAGACACCTTAAATTTTGAAAAATTTGTTATACAACAATCTAATATTTTGCATTTGCCCATACTGCGAGCCTACTAAAAGCTTCAGTTTCTCATAACTAACTTTTATTCTATTGGAAACAAATGTGTCACATCTTATTTACATCGTTGATGGTTGGGGGGGAGAGGCTAGTAAAAGTGGTCCATTTGACGCACAACGATCTGAAGGCAAGGGCGTGCAGAAGACATAAACATGGAAGGAAGATAAGAATTTAACGTTCTATCGACAAAGAAGTCATCAGAAACGGAGCATACTCCCAGAGTGCACAAGGATGGGAATAGATATCGCTCGTATCCTTCTGACAGGAACCATTCGCCTTAATAGATTTAGTGAAGCCATGGAAAGCCTGATCAGGATGGGCAGACGGAGATTTGAAGAGCCCTTTCTGTGAACGCGAGTCCACGTCACTCGGTGAATGGAAAACGTAGATTTGTTGAGAAGATTCTACGAACATACTGCGCAGCTGTAGAAGGGACTGACATTTATTAGACAACACAGATATGCTCTCTGCACCAAGTGTACCAGGCAAATGACGTCGAAGGAATTGAAAGGAGGATTGTACAGTGAAAGGTCGGTACAGATGAATAGAAACTGCGATGGTAACAGTCATGCTTTAATTTAAACAGGACTCCCTGGAACCAAGGAGAAGTTGTTCTCTCGAAATCTTGTTCGTCAGATATAGAGAACCTGTATTACCATTAAAGTTGGGATGAAATAATGAAGGTGCTGCAATAAATTGCCTAAGGTTTCCAGATACTTTGCCGTATTTTCTGATGGTCTCACAGGTGTAGCAATACATGTTAGTGTCCAGGAAAAGAAAGCCAACATGTCAGCATTACGAATGTCTGAAATGGAAACAAAATCTATGACGAACATTTAAATTTGTCGTTAAATTTGTAATAACCGATGTTGATCCAACTTGAAAGCTAAAGCTGTTCCAATATTTGGGGGAAACACTCCTAGTAAACGGTTTAGAAAAGTATGCTTTAGGAAAAAGGATACCCAAGTTGGAAGCAGGTGACAACAGAAATATGAATATCTTAAACAACGAAATGCTTATCTAAAATTCTAGAAAAAAAAATTGTGCTAAGTTACTATGAGACAAAATTGCTGAGGTCATCGGTCCCTAGCCTTACACACTGCTTAATTTAATTTAAACTACCTCACGCTAAGGACAACAGACACACCCATACCCGAGGGAGGACTGGAACCTCTGACAGGAGGGGCTGGGGCTGTGGGGGCGTGGGGTGCGGGGGGGGGGGGGGGGGGAGGGCCGCGCCTCAGACCGCACGGCTACCCCGCGGGGCAAATTCTTAAAACATGGCACTACAACACAACAGTGAAAGCAAGATACCTTTATAACAACAGCTAATGCTTAGTTCTGAATTATAAACCTGAACAACAACAAGAATTATGAACAAAACATGAGGACCTGCGAAAACTTCAAATTTTTGGCTGTTACGATGTACTAAGTAATTTATGGGAATATAGAAAATGTATCAGAAACAATGACGAGATTGTTGTTCTTCTAGAGTGTTTACAGAATTGATGACATCTACATCTACATGGACACTCTGCAAATCACATTTAAGTGCCTGCCAGAGGGTTCATCGAACCACCTTCACAATTCTCTATTATTCCAATCTCGCATAGCGCGCGAGAAGAATGAACACCTATATCTTTCCGTACGAGCTCTGATTTCCCTTATTTTATCTTTGCGATCGTTCCCCCCTATGTAAGTAGGTGTCAACAAAATATTTTCGCATTCGGGGGAGAAAGTTGGTGATTGGAATTTGGTGAGAAGATTTCGTCGCAAGGAAAAACGCCTTTCTTTTAATGATGCCCATCCCAAATCCTGTATCATTTCTGTGACACTCTCTCTCATATTTCTAGATGATATAAAACGTGCTGCCTTTCTTTGAACTTTTTCGATGTACTCCTATCTGGTAAGGATCCCACACCACGCAACAGTATTCTAAAAGAGGACGGACAAGCGTAGTGTAGGCAGTCTTCTTAGTAGGTCTGTTACATTTTCTAAGTGTTCTGCCTATTAAACGCAGTCTTTGGTTAGCCTTCCCCACAATATTTTCTATGAGTTCCCTCCAATTTAAATTGTTCGTAATTGTAATTCCTAGGTATTTATTTGAAATTACGGCTTTCAAATTATACTGATCTATCGTGTAACCGAATTTTAACGAATTCGTTTTAGCACTCATGTGGATGATCTCACACTTTTCGGTATTTAAGGTCAACTGCCACTTTTCGCACCATTTCTATATTTCTTCTAAATCCTTTTTCAGTTTGTTTTGATCTTCTGATGACTTTATTAGTCGATAAACGACAGCGTTATCTGCAAACAACTGAAGGCTGCTCAGATTGTCTCCCAAATCCTTTACATAGATAAGGAACAGCAAAGGGCCTATAACACTACCTTTGGGAACGCCAGAAATCATTTCTGTTTTACTCGATGACTTTCCGTTAATTACAACTAACTGTGACCTCTCTGATAGGAAATCACAGATCCAGTCACGTAACTGAGACGATACTCCATAAACACGCAATTTCACTGCGAGCCGCTTGTGTGGTACAGTGTCAAAAGCCTTCCGGAAATCCAGAAATACGGAATCGATCTGAAATCCCTTATCAATAGCACTCAGCTCTTCATGTGAATAAAGAGCTAGTTGTGTTTCACACCAACGATGTTTTCTAAACCCATGTTGACTCTGTGTCAATAGACAGGTGCCTTCGAGGTAATTCATAATGTTCGAACACAATATATGTTCTAAAATCCTGCTACGTATAACGATATGGGCCTGTAATTTAGTGGACTAGCCCTACTACCTATCTTGAATATTGGTGTGACCTGTGCAACTTTCCAGTCTTTGGGTACGGATCTTTCGTCGAGCGAACGGTTGTATATGATTGTTAACTATGGAGCCAATGCATCAGCATACTCCGAAAGGAACCTAATTGGTATACAGTCTGGACCAGAAGACTTGCTTTTATTCAGTGTTTTAAGTTGCTTCACTACTCCGAGGATATTTACTTCTACGTTACTCATGTTGGCAGCTGTTCTCAATTCGAATCCTGGGATATTTACTTCGTCTTCTTTTGTGAAGGCATTTTGGAAGGCCGTGTTTAGTAACTCTGCTTTGGCAATACTGTCTTCAATAGTATCTCCATTGCTATCGAACAGAGAAGGCATTGATCGTTTCTTGCCGCTAACATACTTCACATACGACCAGAATCGCTTTGGATTTTCTGCCAGGTTTCCAGACAAAGTTTTGTTGTGAAAACTGTTATAAGCATCTTGCATTGAAGTCCACGCTAAAGTTCGAGCTTCTGTAAAAGATAACCAATCTTGGGGATTTTGCGTCTGTTTAAATTTGGCGTGTTTGTTTCGTTGTTTCTGCAACAGTGTTCTAACCCGTTTTGTGTACCAGGGTGGATCAGCTTCGTCGTTTGTTAATTTATTTGGTATAAATCTCTCAATTGCTGCCAATTTCTTTCAATTTAAGCCACATCTGGTCTACATTTATATTATTAATCTGGAATGAGTGGAGATTGTCTCTCAGGAAGGCGTCAAGTGAATTTTTATCTGCTTTTTTGAATAGGTATATTTTTTCGCTTATTTTTCAAGGATTTGGGGATTACAATATTCAATCTTGCTACGACAGCCCTGTGTTCACTAATCCCTGAATCGGTTTTGATGCTCGTTATTAACTCAGGATTATTCGTTGCTAAAAGGTCAAGTGTGTTTTCACAACCGTTTACTATTCACGAGGGCTCATGAACTAATTGCTCGAGATAATTTTCAGAGAATGCGTTTAGCACAATTTCGGATGATATTTTATGCGTACCTCCGGAATTAAACATATATTTTCGCCAAAATATCGAGGGTAATTAGCAGTCTTCGAAAGGGACGTAAGAAGGAAATGACAAGTATTTTGGACAGGTCAGGAAAACTGCTGGTGAATCCTGTGTATGCCTTGGGAAGATGGAGGGAATATTTTGAAGAGTTGCTCAATGTAGGTGAAAATGCGATCAGTAATGTTTCAGATTTCGAGGTAGAATGGGATAGGAATGATGATGGAAATAGGATCACATTTGAGGAAGTGGAAAAAATGGTCAATAGATTGCAGTGCAATAAAGCGGCTGGGGTGGATGAAATTAAGTCGGAACTCATCAAATACAGTGGAATGTCAGGTCTTAAATGGCTACACAGGATAATTGAAATGGCCTGGGAGTCGGGACAGGTTCCATCAGACTGGACAAAAGCAGTAATCACACCAATCTTTAAACATGGAAACAGAAAAGATTGTAACAACTACAGAGGTATCTCTTTAATCAGCGTTGTGGGTAAAATCTTCTGAGGTATTGTTGAAAGGAAAGTGCGAGTATTAGTCGAGGACCAATTGGATGAAAATCAGTGTGGGTTTAGGCCTCTTAGAGGTTGTCAGGACCAGATCTTTAGCTTACAGCAAATAATGGAGAAGTGTTATGAGTGGAACAGGGAATTGTATCTATGCTTTATAGATCTAGAAAAGGCATATGACCGGGTTCCTAGGAGGAAGTTAATGTCTGTTCTACAAGATTATGGAATACGAGGCAAACTTTTGCAAGCAATTAAAGGTCTTTACATGGATAGTCAGGCAGCAGTTAGAGTTAATGGTAAATTGAGTTCATGGTTCAGAGTAGTTTCAGGGGTAAGACAAGGCTGCAACCTGTCTCCACTGTTGTTCATATTATTCATGGATCATATGTTGAAAACAATAGACTGGCTGGGTGAGATTAAGATATGTGAACACAAAATAAGCAGTCTTGCATATGCGGATGACTTAGTTGTGATGGCAGATTCGATTGAAAGTTTGCAAAGTAATATTTCAGAGCTAGATCAGAAATGTAAGGACTATGGTATGAAGATTAGCATCTCCAAAACGAAAGTAATGTCAGTGGGAAAGAAATATAAACGGATTGAGTGCCAAATAGGAGGAACAAAGTTAGAACAGGTGGACGGTTTCAAGTACTTAGGATGCATATTCTCACAGGATGGCAACATAGTGAAAGAACTGGAAGCGAGGTGTAGCAAAGCTAATGTAGTGAGCGCTCAGCTACGATCTACTCTCTTCTGCAAGAAGGAAGTCAGTACCAAGACTAAGTTATCTGTGCACCGTTCAATCTTTCGACCAACTTTGTTGTATGGGAGCGAAAGCTGGGTGGATTCAGGTTACCTTATCAACAAGGTTGAGGTTACGGATATGAAAGTAGCTAGGATGATTGCAGGTACTAGTAGATGGGAACAATGGCAGGAGGGTGTCCACAATGAGGAAATCAAAGAAAAACTGGGAATGAACTCTATAGATGTAGCAGTCAGGGCGAACAGGCTTAGATGGTGGGGTCATGTTACACGCATGGGAGAAGCAAGGTTACCCAAGAGACTCATCGATTCAGCAGTAGAGGGTAGGAGGAGTCGGGGCAGACAGAGGAGAAGGTACCTGGATTCGGTTAAGAATGATTTTGAAGTAATAGGTTTAACATCAGAAGAGGCATCAATGTTAGCACTGAATATGGGATCATGGAGGAACTGTATAAGGGGGGCTATGCTCCAGACTGAACGCTGAAAGGCATAATCAGTCTTAAATGATGATGATGATGATGATGATGATGATGATGATTATCGAGGGTAAATTAAAGTCACCACCAACTATTATCGTAAGATTCGGGTACGTGTTTGAAATCAAACTCAAGTTTTCTTTGAACCTTTCAGCAACTGTATCATCTGAATTGGAAGGTCGGTAAAAGGATCCAATTATTATTTTATTCTGGTTGCCAACAATAACCTCTGCCCACACTAACTCACAGGAAGTATCAACTTCAATTTCGCGTCAAATTAAACTGCTTCTGACGGCAACAAACACGCCTCCGCCGACCGTGTTTAGCCTGTCCTTTCGGAACACCGTTAGGTTCTCCGCAAAAATTTCGGCTGAGCTTATACCCGGCTTTAGCCAGCTTTCAGGGCCTATAACGATTTGAGCATCAGTGCTTTCTATTAGCGCTTGGAGTTATGGTACTTTCCCAACACAGCTACGACAATTTACAACTGTTATACCAATGGTTACTAAATCTAAGTTCTTCCTGTGTTCAGGCTGCACCCATTGTGACTGAAGCGCTTCTTGTGTCTTCCCGAGATCCTCTAACCTAAAAAACCGCCCAGTCCTCGCCACACAGCCCCTGCTACCTGTGAAGCCACCTCCTGCGTACAGTGGACACCCGACCTATTCAGCGGAACCTGAAACCCAACCACCCTTTGGCGCAAGTCGAGGAATCTGCAGCCTACACGGTCGCAGAACCGTCTTAGCCTCTGATTCAGACCCTCAACTCGGCTCTGTACCAGAGGTCCGCAATCGGTCCTGTCGACTATGCTTCAAATGGTCAGCTCTGCTTTCATCTTGCAAAGGAGACTGGCAGCCTTTACCACTTCTGTTAGCCGCTCGAAACCAGAGAGAATCTCTTCTGATCCAAAGTGACACACATCATTGGTACCGACGTGAGCCACCACCTGCAGTTGGCTGCACCCTGTGCTCCTCATGGCATCCGGGAGGACCCTTTCCAAATCTGGAATGATTCCACCCGGTATGCACATGGAGTGCACATTGGATTTCTTACCCTTCTTATCAGCCAAGTCCCTAAGGGGCCACATAACGCACCTACCGTTGGAGCTACCAACTACCAATAATCCCACCCTCTGCAATTGCCCAGATCTTGCAGGCTGAGTGGTTTCCTCTGAAACAGGATAGGCGACAGCATCTGGCTCAGCGACAGTGTCAGCCACAGACAGCACCTGGAACCTGTTTGTCAGACAAACCGGGGAGGCCTTACGTGCGGCCCACTGGGAAGTCTTTCGCCACCTGCTTCAGCCCGAGGCGACCTCCCACTCGACCACAGGTGAGGGGTGAGCCTCAGTGCGAGCAGTAACTGGGTTGGCCACCGGTGAGGACCGATCGGAGTATTCTGACGCGCTGGATGTCCGTTGGATCCCCAGGGCCGGCCCACAACAGTGGTGCCCACCCACTGCAGCCTCAAGCTGCGTAACCGAAGTCGTCACAGCCTGAAGCTGAGAGCGAAGTGTCACCAACTCGGCTCACTAAACCTAGCGTAATTTTTCCAGGCGCCTCGTGTTTCTATGCCTTACTGCCATGTATCCGTCCAAGGTTCGATTTCTAGCCGACGTAAATTCGTTAAATAAAGGTGCATGTTGTATGAGAATTTCCATGAGATATGTAACACATAACATGTAGCGCTCGAGACTAGTAATCACTGGATCGCTGTTTCGTCTCTTGTTACATCTATTCTTTTTTTTTGCCATTCAGTTCGAATACTTTCGTCATTTACATTAAAGTTAAAAATCTAATTAACACATATCTACATTGAGGTGACAAAAGTTTTAGGATACCTACCTACCTCCTAATAGCCGCGCGGGATTAGCCGAGCGGTCTAAGGCGTTACAATCATGGTCTGTGCGGCTGGTCCCGGCGGAGGTACGAGTCCTCCCTCGGGCACGGGTGTGTGTGTTTGTCCTTAGGATAATTTAAGTTAAGTAGTGTGTAAGCTTAGGGACTGATGACCTTAGCAATCAAGCCCCATAAGATTTCACACACATTACATTACATTACATTTCATTTCACCGGTGGTCTAGCGGTTCTAGGCGCTCAGTCCGGAACCGCGCGGCTGCTACGGTCGCAGGTTCGAATCCTGCCTCGGGCATGGATGTGTGTGATGTCCTTAGGTTAGTTAGGTTTTAGTAGTTCTAAGTTCTAGGGGACTGATGACCACAGATGTTAAGTCCCATAGTGCTCAGAGCCATTTTGATCTCCTTTCGCCCGGAGTAGTGCAGCAGCTCGACGTGGCATGGGTTCGACCAGTCGTTGAAAGTCTCCTGCAGAAATACTGAGCCAAGCTACCTCTATAGCCGTCCATAATTGCGAAAGTGTTGCCAGTCCAAGATTGTTTACACGAATTGACCTCTCGATTATGTCCCATAAGTGTTCGATAGGATCCACGTTCTGCGATCTTGGTGGACAAATCATTCGCACGAAATGACCACAGCAAGCCTCAAGCAACTGGCGCTGGTGATTTGGTGCACTGTCATCCGTAAAAAATTCCATCGTTGTTTGGGAACATAAGGGCAATGAATGGCTGCAAATGGTCTCCTAGTAGCCGAACATAAAGCTTTCCAGTTAATGATCTGGTCGGTTTGAGCAGAAGAACCAGTCCACTCCGTTACGAAACCACCTCTGGCTTGCACAATGTCTTGTTGACAACTTAGGTCCGTGGCTTCGTGAAGTCTGCGCCACACTCTTACCCTACCATCGGCCCTTACCAACTGAACTCGGAACTCATCTGACCAGAAAACGGTTTTCCAGTCCTCTGGGGTCCAACCGATATGATCACGAGCCCAGGAGAGGGACTGCAGGCGATGTCGTGCTCTCAGCAAAGGCACTCACTTCGGTCGTCTGCTGCCATAGTCATTTAACGCCAAATTTCGCCGCACTGCCCTAACAGATACATTCGCCGTACATCCCACATTGCTTGGCTGTTAGCACTGACAACTCTACGCAAACGTCGCTGCTTTCGGTCGTTAAGTGAAGCCCATCGACCACTGCATTGTTCGTGGTGAGAGGCAATGGCTCAAATTTGGTATTCTCGGGACACTATTTAAGCTGTGGAGCTTGGAACATTGAATTCTCTAACGATTTCCGAAATGGGATGTCCCATGCATCTGGCTCGAAATACCATTTCGCATGCCTGTTAACTCCCTTCGTGCAGCCATAATCAAGTCGGACATCTTTTCACACGAATCACCTGAGTACAAATGACAATTCCGCCAATGTATTGCTCTTTTATACCTTGTCCGCGCCATGCTACCACCACCTGCATATGTGCATACCGCTATCCCATGACTTTTTTCGCCTCAGTGTAATTTTCATTTGTTTTGAAAAACGGGTGTCTCGTTGTTTCTAGTTGCATATCACACAAAAAACTGGTTTTCATTGGAAATATAAATTTTTAATTACCGATTTTTTATCAAAGATTTTTATTAAAGTTTGTTTAAATTATAAAAAGTTAAATATTAATTTATCTTTTGCTTAATGGAAATACTTGGTTTAAAAATATACGTCAACTTGGAATTGAACCGGTGTCACCCACAGAATATGCAAGCATTCTGCCACAAGGCCACATGGCCCATCTGAAACTTGTAATAGCTTTAGTAAGTTAAAGCTGCTCGGAAAATAGCAAAATCGATTTTCTCGAGAATTTTTGACTGCTGCATCGAACTGCTTTGGGAAACTGATATCTACATCTACATCTACATCTATACTCCGCGAGCCACCTTACGGTGTGTGGCGGAGGGTACTTATTGTACCACTATCTGATCCCCCCTTCCCTGTTCCATTCACGAATTGTGCATGGGAAGAACGACTGCTTGTAAGTCTCCGTATTTGCTCTAATTTCTCGGATCTTTTCGTTGTGATCATTACGCGAGATATATGTGGGCGGTGGTAATATGTTGCCCATCTCTTCCCGGAATGTGCTCTCTCGTAATTTCGATAATAAACCTCTCCGTATTGCGTAACGCCTTTCTTGAAGTGTCCGCAACTGGAGCTTGTTCAGCATCTCCGTAACGCTCTCGCGCTGACTAAATGTCCCCATGACGAATCGCGCTGCTTTTCGCTGGATCATGTCTATCTCTTCTATTAATCCAACCTGGTAAGGGTCCCATACTGATGAGCAATACTCAAGAATCGGACGAACAAGCGTTTTGTAAGCTACTTCTTTCGTCGATGAGTCACATTTTCTTAGAATTCTTCCTATGAATCTCAACCTGGCGCCTGCTTTTCCCACTATTTGTTTTATGTGATCATTCCACTTCAGATCGCTCCGGATAGTAACTCCTAAGTATTTTACGGTCGTTACCGCTTCCAATGATTTACCACCTATGGCATAATCGTACTGGAATGGATTTCTGCCCCTATGTATGCGCATTATATTACATTTATCTACGTTTAGGGAAAGCTGCCAGCTGTCGCACCATGCATTAATCCTCTGCAGGTCTTCCTGGAGTACGTACGAGTCTTCTGATGTTGCTACTTTCTTGTAGACAACCGTGTCATCTGCAAATAGCCTCACGGAGCTACCGATGTTGTCAACTAAATCATTTATGTATATTGTAAACAATAAAGGTCCTATCACGCTTCCTTGCGGTACTCCCGAAATTACCTCTACATCTGCAGATTTTGAACCGTTAAGAATGACATGTTGTGTTCTTTCTTCTAGGAAATCCTGAATCCAATCACAAACCTGGTCCGATATTCCGTAAGCTCGTATTTTTTTCACTAAACGTAAGTGCGGAACCGTATCAAATGCCTTCCTGAAGTCCAGGAATACGGCATCAATCTGCTCGCCAGTGTCTACGGCACTGTGAATTTCTTGGGCAAATAGGGCGAGCTGAGTTTCACATGATCTCTGTTTGCGGAATCCATGTTGGTTATGATGAAGGAGATTTGTATTATCTAAGAACGTCATAATACGAGAACACAAAACATGTTCCATTATTCTACAACAGATTGACGTAAGCGAAATAGGCCTATAATTATTCGCGTCTGATTTATGACCCTTCTTGAAAATGGGAACGACCTGCGCTTTCTTCCAGTCGCTAGGTACTTTACGTTCTTCCAGCGATCTACGATAAATTGCTGATAGAAAGGGGGCAAGTTCTTTAGCATAATCACTGTAGAATCTTAAGGGTATCTCGTCTGGTCCGGATGCTTTTCCGCTACTAAGTGATAGCAGTTGTTTTTCAATTCCGATATCGTTTATTTCAATATTTTCCATTTTGGCGTCCGTGCGACGGCTGAAGTCAGGGACCGTGTTACGATTTTCCGCAGTGAAACAGTTTCGGAACACTGAATTCAGTATTTCTGCCTTTATTCGGTCGTCCTCTGTTTCGGTGCCATCGTGGTCAACGAGTGACTGAATAGGGGATTTAGATCCGCTTACCGATTTTACATATGACCAAAACTTTTTAGGGTTCTTGTTTAGATTGTTTGCCAATGTTTTATGTTCGAATTCGTTGAATGCTTCTCTCATTGCTCTCTTTACGCTCTTTTTCGCTTCGTTCAGCTTTTCCTTATCAGCTATGATTCGACTACTCTTAAACCTATGATGAAGCTTTCTTTGTTTCCGTAGTACCTTTCGTACATGATTGTTATACCACGGTGGATCTTTCCCCTCGCTTTGGACCTTAGTCGGTACGAACTTATCTAAGGCGTACTGGACGATGTTTCTGAATTTTTTCCATTTTTGTTCCACATCCTCTTCCTCAGAAATGAACGTTTGATGGTGGTCACTCAGATATTCTGCGATTTGTGCCCTATCACTCTTGTTAAGCAAATATATTTTCCTTCCTTTCTTGGCATTTCTTATTACACTTGTAGTCATTGATGCAACCACTGACTTATGATCACTGATACCCTCTTCTACATTCACGGAGTCGAAAAGTTCCGGTCTATTTGTTGCTATGAGGTCTAAAACGTTAGCTTCACGAGTTGGTTCTCTAACTATCTGCTCGAAGTAATTCTCGGACAAGGCAGTCAGGATAATGTCACAAGAATCTCTGTCCCTGGCTCCAGTTCTGATTGTGTGACTATCCCATTCTATACCTGGTAGATTGAAGTCTCCCCCTATTACAATAGTATGATCACGAAACTTCTTCACGACGTTCTGCAGGTTCTCTCTGAGGCGCTCAACTACTACGGTTGCTGATGCAGGTGGTCTATAGAAGCATCCGACTATCATATCTGACCCACCTTTGATACTTAGCTTAACCCAGATTATTTCACATTCGCATTCGCTAATAACTTCACTGGATATTATTGAATTCTTTACTGCTATAAATACTCCTCCACCATTGGCGTTTATCCTATCCTTGCGGTATATATTCCATTCTGTGTCTAGGATTTCGTTACTGTTCACTTCCGGTTTTAACCAACTTTCCGTTCCTAATACTATATGTGCACTATTTCCTTCAATAAGAGATACTAATTCAGGAACCTTGCCCTGGATACTCCTGCAGTTTACCAATATTACGTTAACTTTTCCTGTTTTTGGTCTCTGAGGACGGACGTTCTTTATCAACGATGATAATGTCCTCTCTGGTAAGCCGTCAGGTATTTTATCGTTTCGCCCAAGGGGGGTCCCTCTAACCTAAAAAACCCCCGTGTACACGCCACACGTACTCTGCTACCCTAGTAGCTGCTTCCGGTGTGCGTTCTTCTCTTCAAGCACCATAAGTATAAAAAGCTACAAAAATCCGATTGCCGTGTGGGCTCCTTGTTAGTCACTTGGGTCCTAATTATCTATCTTCTTACATCGGACATGTCAATACCAGGACAGAAAGTCTGCAAATTTTATTCAGTTTATTCAGTTGGACAATAACTATGCACCGCAACAGGCAAGGGAGCAATAAACGCAGATTGTAGCATTTGAGAGGGGACGAGTAGTTGGACTCAAAGAAACCAGTTGGAGTAGTTGGCGAATTGTTCGACATTTGGATAGGAGCCATGCCACTATTCATAGATATTGACAGGAATGGGTGAACCGTGGCCGAACACAGCGTCGAGAAGGAAGCGATCGACCTAGAGTCACGACACAACGAGAGGACTGAGCAGTCGCCGGAGAGGCATCATCATCATCATCGATCCTATGCGCAAATGGTGCCTGAGTGATCACAATTTCCATTAACATGTGGCGGACAGAAAGGTACCGACTTCATCGCGCCCTTTGCGCCCACTATCATTGACATCTGCACACCAACAAGTCAATTTGCAGTGCTGTCGAGAACATTTGCCCTCGAATCTAACTGACTGAAGTAGAATTGTCTTCAGTGATAAGTCCCACTTAGAACCGAGCCCCGATGACCAGGGAAAACGTGTCCGTAGGAGCCCCGCACAGCGGTGGGACACCAGCCTCATTGTCGCCCGCGATAAGGACCGACAGCTGGGAGTGATGGTCTGGGTTGACATTTCTTTTCATAATGTTGCTTAAAATCCGTCTTGATTGCAAAAAAATTTTTTTTATTATTCATATGACCCGTTTCGGTTCATTCAGAACCATCTTCAGATCTGATGTTTCAGTTACAGGAGTAGCATGTGAAAGTTGCTGGATTTGGACGGGTTACTCCTGTAACTGAAATATCAGATCTGAAGATGGTTCTGAATAAACCGAAACCGGTCATATGATTAATAAAAAAAATTTTTTTGCAATCAAGACGGATTTTAAGCAACATTATAAAATCACTGATTGCTGTTATCCCACAAGACATTATGTCTGTTTTTGTAAAATTTCTTTTCATAGCAGCATCCATTCGGTTGTCATCTGGGGACCTTTGCGGCACAGCGACACGTCGGTAATATTCTACTCCCGTTTTTTTGCCCTTCGTGGCAAGCCCTCCTGGATTTTCATTTTAGCAAGATAGTGCTCACTCGCGCATGGAGATAGTTTCCACCTCTTGTCCTCGTGCTTGCCAGACCGTGCCATGGCGAGCAGTGTCGCCAAATCTTTCCCCAACTGGGAAAGTTTGGCGCATTACGGGCGCCGCCCTCCAACCGGCTCGTGATTTTGATTATCTGACGCGTCAGTTGGACAGAATTTGGGACGATATACCTCAGGAGGATACCCAACAACACTGTTAATCAGTACCAAACCGAATAATTGATTGCACAAGGGCCTCACATGGACTAATGCATTATTGACTAGCTCAATTTGTGGTGCTGTTTAATAAATCATTCAGTTTTTTTCTGAAATTATAATCATTTGCCTGTCTGTACACGTACATCGCATCTACCGATTTCCAATCGGATAATTCAATCGTGGTGCGCTATTCTTTTTTAAATGTATCTATCATCATTACACAACGGCAATACAAGATCGAGCATCTCGGCTATACCTCTAACAGTAAATTTTTCGGCTTCTCGTCGTCCATTCCGGCCGTACGACTCTGGAACAAACAACCTAGTAACTTCCTTCTTTTCCAAAACGACTCTGATTTCAGAACGAGATGAACGCTGTTTGTGTTATCATCGGCTTTACTTGCCTCTCGGCATTTGTTTTCCTTCTCTCTGACGGCGAAACAGTATCTGTTCCTCTATAAAATACCCATGATTTTCTCATCCCAATGCATTTATGTTTTCTTACTTCCATATCATTTGCTAACTTTGCTGTTGCTCGCTCTTCCCTTGACCATTAAACTTCTACTCCATTTTTTTATTTCGTCTTTGCTGCTACCATACGTTTCTGTGGTATGTCATTAACCACATTTGACAAAAACGCAATGGGGATATTGCTTAACACAATGTTAATATGACTAACATTTCTGAAATACCATATATCATTTCTATTACGATTATTAGTAACATTATGACTATACATATTACCTATGTACAATGCATATCGCAGAATTAACTCCCTAAAGATGCCTCGTTAGATGCAAGAGAGGCCTTTAGGCACTAATCTTGACAGGTGATATAGTGCACATATAAATGAAAATAACTTCATTATCGTGCCGTCATTGACGTAGACTACCAGTGTACCTAAGGCCTACCGAGCCCCTGAATAACCCTTTGTCCACAGGCTCGGTACGTGACATCGAGTACGAATACACGAGTTATAGTTACGCAGCCTCCCTGAATGCACATTCGACGTTTCTTAAACGCCGTCTCTTTACCACGGAATTTTAGATATCTGTCCTCATATTCTTACGCGACATTTCAGTACGTTTAACAACTAAATTGTGATGTTAACTGATCACCGACAAGCCATTTCGTGCGTGCATAACGCCGCCGCAGCGCAGTGTGTTAAAACGAGCCGTTGCTGCACTGCGTGCCCCTTTTACATTCGATTTATTCTCGTATGTGCGCAACGCACGGTTCCTTTTTTTCTGATGCATAATTCATACGTACGTTACCCATTTGGCGCGTCCCGACCGCATCGAACATTTACATGCATTAATAAATCTCATGGTTTGTTGCATCCAACTTTTGACGTTCGGACATTTTTGAAGCACCACTGGAAACTAAAATTGATGAAAAGATGAAAAAAGAACAAAGCAAAGCAAATAGAAGAAAAGTAGGTCACTGAACAAACTAAATTATCTACCTGTTTAACTCTGGCTGATATTTCGGTAGATAATCAGAATTTCCGAAATACTTTGTGGACGCGTATTGCGAAATTGAAAAGGCTAGCATTAATCTCATACCTTCACTTAGTCAAGTCTTGTTGCACATTCTGTGCTCGTTCCACATTCCCGTATTCTACATTCTAAATATAGTAGCGCCACAGTAACTGATAAAGTTGCTTCGTAAGTTCGAAAGAGAAAGTGGAAATTCATTTCAAACACAGTTCTGTGCCTGCTCAGTTAAAAAAAGAGTCTAGCAGCGGTAAAACTGCTTTGGCGATAGAATGCTGTAATAAGGGCAAAGAAATTATTGAAAGTAGACAGCCTTATAATCAGGTCTCATTGCACGTTATCTATCCCACACTACACCATTACGAAAACGCAGAAGATCCCAAACGCCTATACAGGGTAGGCAAGATTAAAACTGGGCTAGAAAATATTTCATGCACCATGATATAGGCAACCCAACTGGTCTTCGATTAAGATGGCGTAAGTTGGGCGGCCCATCTTAATGGGCATGAAATATCTTCCAAGCCAGTTTCAATTTTGCCCACTCTCGAACTCGACAGTAAATGCAAGTAGAATAATGCTGAGTATCGTCTTGTAGACTGGACACGTATGCTTAATTCAGAGTCGTACAGGGCAAAAATATAATTGGCCACCTAAGTTCAAATGGTTCAAATGGCTCTGAGCACTATGGGACATAACTTCTGAGGTCATCAGTCCCCTAGAACTTAGAACTACTTAAACCTAACCAACCTAAGGACATCACACACATCCATTCCCTAGGCAGGATTCGAATCTGCGACCGTAGCGGTCGCGCGGTTCCAGACTGTAGAGCCTAGAACCGCTCCGCCATTCCGGCCGGTCGCCACCTAAGTATTTGGTGAGAACTCCATATGGTCAAAATAACAGTGTACAATAGGGACCATCCGAATGAGGTAGTACAGTTATTAAGACACCGACCACACATTCGAGAGGTTGGAATTTGATCCATCCACCATAGCGATTAAGGTTTTCCTAAATAATTTTAGGCAGTCGCCAAGACGGTTCCTGTAGCAAGACAACGGCCGATCACCAGTCCTACTTTTGTAAAACCATGCTTATATACTTTATTTGTATACATATTTGACCTCTCTATCTGTAGTATATTATGAGACAAATCGTATATCATTGTGAGATGTTTCCTGGATGAACAAATATATAGACAAATAATTTAAAAATAAATAAATTCCAAGAGGAGTCACAGTTTCGTGTGTTCAACTAACTTCAGTTCACTTCTGACAGGGTAAGAAAATTTTAATGTAAGACTGAAATAAATTTACCAGACACTATTATGTCATAGGAAAATATAATTCCACATGCAGCGATCAAAGAAAATACAGTGCCGGGAAAAAAATCGCAGCACCAAGAACGAACTGTGTGGCATAAACGAAAGAACGAAAAATAGCAGGTGTATTTCTACATATGAAAGATAACATCTGTTCAAATTTTGTGTCAGTCGCATAAGAGCGGCGCTAGCAGCACCACTATGCGAATTCCAATGAGGTTTCCTTTAAATAGACACTGTAACAGTCATGAGAGACCTTTGATACTGGACGTGATGCGTTGATGTTGGTCAAGAATGCCTTCAAGGCGACAAAGACGCCATTTTCAACAACTCACTGAGTTTGAATAGTGTCGTGTAATAGGGCTATAAGAAGCTGGATGTTCCATCTGTGATACTGCAGGAAGACTTGGAAGGACACGAGCGGGATTAGCCGAGCGGTCTCAGGCGCTGCAATTATGGACTGTGTAGCTGGTCCCGGTGGACGTTCGAGTCCTCCCTCGGGCATGGGTGTGTGTGTTTGTCCTTAGGATAATTTAGGTTAAGTAGTGTGTAAACTTACGGACTGATGATCTTAGCATTTAAGTCCCATAAGATTTCACACACATTTGAACGTCTGAACTTGGCAGGAATATACCCACTGTACATGACAGCTGGCAGAGATGGTGACAAGAATGTACAGTCGCAAAACGACCGGACTCCGAACGACCTTGTGGCGCAACCGAGAGGGACGACCACTGTGTTCGGCGTATGGCTTTGGTGCATAGTGTTGCCTGAGCAACAGTTGGCAGCACAGTGACCTAACTGTAACATCGGTTACATCAAGGACAGCTCCCAGCCAGAAGCCCTGTAGTGTGCATCCCACTGACCCCAAACCACCGTCATTTGCGATTTGAGTGGTGTCAAGCGAGAGTGCATTTGAGGACAGCGAGACAGTCTGTTGTGTTTTCTGATGAAAGCTCATTCTGCCTCGGTGTCATTGACAGCCCATATGTATGTTATGAGGGAGTCAGCTGAGGGCCTGCAGCCAAACTGTCTCTGTGATAGACACTGTGGTCCTTCACCTGGAGTGCTTGGGTGCAATTATGTATGTCAGCAGGAGCGTTCTCGTTGTTATCTCACACGCCCTGACTGCAAATCTGTAGGGCAAAGGGGGAATAACACCACTCAGCCTTGTTGCCAGATTTATTGAAGATAGTGGCCATAGATATGGCAACATCGCACTGACGACATGATGGGAAATTCAAATTTTAGGGGGAAAATAGGTCAATTGCTCTACCTCAACTAAGTTAACCCTTTCCCCTCTCCCTTCTGGAAAATGGCAGCAAGAGGACTCATTCTCTGCTGGGCTGCTGGATAGGACATAGATAAATCTTTATTTTTTATGCAGTGCAGTATATTGTTTATTCAAACCATCTGAATTGCCATTGATCAAGCACTAGACAGTCGATGCATCCAGTGTATTCATACTGAGCTTCGGAGACCAACTGACCTACTTCTCATCACCACTGGCAGAGGGCATTGTTGGCCCTTCCACCCTCTCCCCACACCTCCACCCCCCACCCCGCCCGCCTCTCCCTCCCATGACGTAACCCAAGATGGCAGCCCAGGGAAAAAATGGCGGGGAATTCGATCAGTCTGCATCGAGCTGCTGGACTGGGAGGACCTCACGTCAGTAGGCTATTATAGTGTGCACAAGACACTGTTTAAACAATTTGTTCAAGAATATTGTTTATTTATTTCTGAAATCGGAATACACTTCGAAATTGGCGCTGGTGCTTAAGCAATTTAGACGATGTTAAACAATTGCAGTACTTTTTTTTACTCCAACAACGAAAATAACCACATAATTACACTGTCATATTTCACGCTAAACATATCTGAAAAACTTTTTTGCGCGTATTCCGTGCGCCAGAGTGGTGGATGCCATAAGGAGCCATGCGCTGGGTCACTCCACACTGGCCACTCGCAACAATAGGGGTCGCGCATAGCACTCCCTGTCGCATTGGAAATACCTTATCCCCGGTGCACTTTCATTCTTTGTGGCACTTTTTCGTTAAAGACTAACTTCCTCAGGAGTTATTAAACCTGGTGTTTAAGCAGTGTGTAGAATATTTTCACATATGTATTTTGAAGATGTCACAGAACTCTGCAAATACTGCCATAGTGAATTTAATTAAACAATTCGCTTCACAAATTAAATATATATCACAAAACTGCTACTCAAAACACACTTGCACACAAAGCACTGTGAGAGCTGTAGTTGGTGCTGCGACCGTCTCCAGACCCTGGAACTACATGAATATTTACTTTCTAAGATATGTAAATGAGAAATGGTTCATCAATCACAAATCAACTTAATGATCCCGAAGCAGATATCAGCTGCAATATCCGCTATTACAAGCCACAACAACGGCATTTGGAAGTCGAAATAAATATATCTATAGCTCTAAATAGGACAACCACCGCTTTTTGAGTTTTAACTGCTTGTCTTCAAGCACTGCCAGGGACCGAAAAATTTCTGAATCCTACAGCTGCTGTGGTGTTCATCACTTTTCTGAAACGCTGAGTGAGCTTAGTTTATATTTGTTGCTGGAGTCAGGAATGTTAAAGCTCTTGTTTTTTTTTTTTCCTCGCTTCCCGAAGCACACTGGTGTGCTTGGTGTGACGTCACGTGTGCTGCACTGCTGTTGAAATTGCTCGTTAATATTTTATAAAATTTTAGACTTCATTTACTTATTGTAAAGTTTATTTGTGTTAATATTTGCCGTAAAAGTAACTTATTAGTGGATTTTCATCAATCTCAGTCTTTATTCCTGTGTTCTTGACTCGAGTGGTCTATTATTAATGAGTGTGCTTGTGTCGTTCGTCTAAGCCTCGCGCCTCAGTAGTGTGTTTACATTTTGCGGCGTGCACTGCAGCTCTAGCGGTTACAAAACTAAGTACTGACAAACTTATTTGTGCTCTGTAATATAGTTATTAAAATTAATGGTTTTCAGCCGTTTGTGGCGAAATAACGGTTTAATAAACTTTTGAAATCGTTCGCTCGCTGTGTTTTTTACAGTTTAGTAAATTCCGTGCAGTTTTCAACTGACGTTTATTATTGTTTCTAAAGAAAATTCAGTAAACCTTTCATTCAGTGTCTTGACATAGTTTAGTGTTCCAGTAGTGTTTGAATTTTTTGGCTTTAGCTAATAATTTTGTGAAATTTTGTTAGTATTGGTATTAGCTGTGGTATAGTAGTAATATTACGAGTAGTTGCTTCCTTAATAAGCAGAGAATATCGAGACCAGTATTGTTAGTTCTTAAATAATTCTACTGGTGTAACTGAACTTTGGTAACGTAGACGTATAACTTTTTTCAGTAACTGTAAAATTTTACCATGACTGACAAGTGTGGGCTCTGTCGTAGGTTCGAGATTAGTGGGTTACAGTGTGGGATTTGTTCAAAGTATTTTCATTGGGGGGAATGCAGTGGGGAAGACAGTGGTCATTTTAGTGAGATCCTACATCTACATTTATACTCCGCAAGCCACCCAACGGTGTGTGGCGGAGGGCACTTTACGTGCCACTATCAGTACCTCCCTTTCCTGTTCCAGTCGCGTATGGATCGCGGGAAGAACGTCTGCCGGAAAGCCTCCGTGCGCGCTCGAATCCCTCTAATTTTACATTCGTGATCTCCTCGGGAGGTATAAGTAGGCGGAAGCAATATATTCGATACCTCATCCAGAAACGCACCCCCTCGAAATCTGGACAGCAAGCTACACCACGATGCAGAGCGCCTCTCTTGCAGTCTGCCACTTGAGTTTGCTAAACATCTCTGTAACGCAATCACGCTTACCAAATAACCCTGTGACGAAACGCGCCGCTCTTCTTTGGATCTTCTCTATCTCCTCTGTCAACCCGACCTGGTACGGATGCCACACTGATAGGCAATACTCAAGTATAGGTCAAACGAGTGTTTTGTAAGCCACCTCCTTTGTTGATGGACTACATTTTCTAAGGACTCTCCCAATGAATCTCAGCCTGGCACCCGCCTTACCAACAATTAAATTTATATGGTCATTCCACTTCAAATCGTTCCACACGCATACTCCCAGATATTTTACAGAAGTAACTGCTATCAGTGTTTGTTCAGCTATCATATAATCATACAATATAGGATCCTTCTTTCTATGTATTCGCAATACATTACCTTTGTCTATGTTAAGGGTCAGTTGCCACTCCCTGCACCAAGTACCTATCCGCTACGGATCTTTCTGCATTTCGCAGCAGTTTTCTAATACTGCAGCTTCTCTGTATACTACAGCATCATCCACAAAAAGCCGCATGGAATTTCTGACACTATCTACCAAGTCATTTAAATATATTCTGAAAAACAATGGTCCCATAACACTTCGCTGTGGCATCCCAGAGGTTACTTTGTCTGTAGACGTCTCTCCATTGAGAACAACATGCTGTGTTCTGTTTGCTAAAAACTCTTCAATCCAGCCACATAGCTGGTCTGATACTCCGTAGCTCTTACTTCGTTTCTCAGACGACAGTATGGAACTGTATCGAACGCCTTCCTGAAGTCAAGGAAAATGGTATCTACCAGGGAGCCTGTTTCTTATATTTTCTTAGTCTCATGAGCACATAAAGCGAGTTGGGTCTCTCACAATCGCTGTTTCCGGAATCCATGTTGATTCCTACAGAGTAGATTCTGGGCTTCCAAAAATGACAGGATATGCGAGCAAAAAACATGTTCTAAAATTCTACAACAGATTGACGTCAGAGGTATAGGCCTATAGCGTTGCGCATCTGCTCGACGACCCTTCTTGAAAACTGGAACTACCTGTTCTCTTTTCCAATCATTTGGAACCTTCCGTTCCTCTAGAAACTTGCGGTACACGGCTGTTAGAAAGAGGGCAAGTTCTTTCGCGTACTCTGTGTAGAACCGAACTGGTATCTCGTCAGGCCCAGTGGACTTTCCTCTGTTGAGTGATTTCAGTTCCTTTTCTATTCCTTGGACACTTATTTCGATGTCAGCCATTTTTTCGTTTGTGAGAGGATTTAGAGAAGGAACTGCAGTGCGGTCTTCCTCTGTGAAACAGCTTTGGAAAAAGTGTTTAGTATTTCAGCTTTACCCGTGTCATCCTCTGTTTCAGTGCCATCATCGTTCCAGAGTGTCTGGATATGCTGTTTCGAGCCACTTACTGATTTAACATCAGACCAGAACTTCCTAGGAAGTCAAGTCGGTACATAGAATTTTACTTTCGAATTCACTGAACGCTTCACGCATAGCCCTCCTTACAATAACTTTGGCATCGTTTAGCTTCTGTTTGTCTGAGAGGTTTTGGCTGCGTTTAAATTTTCAGTGAAGCTATCTTTGCTTTCGCAGTAATTTCCTAACTTTGTTGTTGAACCACGGTGGGTTTTTCCCGTCCCTCACAGTTTTACTCGGCACGTACGTGTGTAAAACGTATTTTACGATTGCCTTGAACTTTTTCCATAAACACTCAACATTGTCAGCATCGAAACAGAAATTTTCGATTTGATCTGTTAGGTGGTCTGAAATCTGCCTCCTATTACTCTTGCTAAACAGATAAACCTTCCTCCCTTTTTTATATTCCTATTTACTTCCATATTCAGGGATGCTGCAACTGCCTTATGATTACTGACTGCCTCTTCTGCGCTTACAGAGTCGAAAAGTTCGGGTGTGTTTTTCATCAGTAGGTGCAAGATGTTATCTCCACGATTTGGTTTTCTGTTTAATTGCTCGAGGTAATTTTCGTATAGTGCACTCAGTATAATGTCACTCGATGCTCTGTCTCTACCACCCATCCTAAACATCTGAGTGTCCCAGTCTATATCTGGTAAATTGAAATCTCCACCTAAGCCTATAACATACTGAGGAAATTTGTGTTGTTGTTGTTCTGTCACAAATGTTGCTGATTCGGGAGTTCAGTGAAAGGAGCCAATTATTAACCTAGCTCTGTTGTTGAGTATAGCCTCCACTTATAATAATTCACAAGAACTATCCACTTCTATTTTACTACAAGATAAACTACTACTAACAGCGACAAACACGCCACTACCGGTTGCATGCGATCTACCCTTTCTAAACACCATCTGTACCTTTGTAAAAATTTCAGCAGATTTTATCTCTGGCTTCAGCCAGCTTTCCGTACCTATAACGATTTCAGCTTCGGTGCTTTCTATCAGCAAATGAAGTTCCGGTACTTTATCAACGCAGCTTCGACAGTTTACAATTACAATACCGATTGCTGCTTGGTCCCTGCATAAGCTGATAGAGGAGCAGGATCGTAAGATCTGTGCCATTCAGGTGCAGTTGCAGTCAGCAAAGGAGGAACTAGATAGGTTGAGGAGGGTGAAGAGTGGTGGTGAATGGGAACTGGCAGTTGGCAAGAAGGCAGCTAGGAAGAGGAGGTATTCAGACAGTTTTACTTTGCGTACATGCAACAGACATGACCAACAGAGTTGAGTGGAGGGGAGCCTCGTGTAGCTGTAGATGTAGGGAACATGCAGCAGTCCTCAGCAATTAGAAGGCCTAGATTAATCGCAAAGTCTAGAAGAAAGAAGAAAGTTCTGTTGCTAGGTAGTTCTCATGGTAGAGGTGTGGGCCAGCAGTTGCAGAAAGTGTTGGGGAGTGTGTACCAGGTCACCAGCATTGTGAAGCCTAGTCCAGGGTTGGCTCAGGTGACTGACAGCATAGGGAAGTTATGTAAGAATTTTACGAAGGAGGATCAGGTAGTGATAGTGGGTGGAGCAAGGAACAGCCTCGATAGGGATGGGGAATATGATGTAGGTGGTGACCTGGTAAATATAGCTACTCAAACTGGTGACACTAATGTGCACATGCCCCCAGGGGGTCCACAACTCTTTTGTGGATACGTGCGTAGCAAGCACGGGACCCCGAGCTAATGTGGCCTTCCTTCCTTTCCAGGCTGCATACCTTCCCTTTCTGCATCCTTCCCCATCCCTATCTTTGCCCCTCCTCCCCTCACCTCTGGCTCTTTCCTTCCCTTTCTCCCCATCTGGGAGTATGGTTTGTGCCTACGTCCAGAGACGGACGCTCGTAAATGCACTGCATTCTTCGCCTTCCTTGCTTTTGTCTTCTTCCTTCCTTTGTCCTTCTCTTTTCCTTACCTCTTCTCTTTACCCTTTTCTCCGCTGCGGCGTTTGAGACCTCTCTTCTTTCCTTTCCCTTTCTCATTCTTCCTCCCTGTGCGTGTCTGAAGGCCGACCCACGCCTTTTGTGCGTAGCTGGTGACGGGGTAACGCGTAATTCCCCGCCCCGGGTAGACAGGTAGGACACGTACGTACCCCCTGGTAACGGCCAGGCCCAGGGAGGGGTGATTACCCGAGCTGATACCTTCCGAAAGTGCCGATTGGTCCCTCCGTCCGTTTGTCGGGAGGTGTGACCTGAGGTGTGAACAATCACCTAAGGCGGGAGTGCCCTCAGAGAGGGCCCCCACAAGGGACGAGCGCGCCATCGGAGACGCCAGTAATCATGGGGGATTCTTCCGCAATGGTTTCCTCACCTTCCACTATGTCTGCTCACAAATGTAAGTATACTGAGTCTCAGCCACAGACAGTTCTTCCATCGTTGCCACAGTTCCTTGTTGTTTCTCGGTCTGACGAAGGTCACGACTTCTCCACGGTCAACCCTTTCATTATTCAGAAAGGTATCGACGCAATTGCAGTTCCTGTAAAGTCTCGTTCCAGATTACGGAATGGCACCCTGTTGTTAGAAACACACAGTGCCCTCCAGGCACAAAAATTGCTGCGTACTTCTCTGCTTCACACCTTCCCTGTCCGGGTGGAACCGCACCGTACCTTAAATTCCTCGCGTGGAGTCGTTTATACACGCTCCCTCGATGGTTTGTCTGACGAAGAAATTCAGCACTACCTGTCTGACCAGGGCGTAACGGCTGTTCATAGAGTTATGAAAAGGGTTGACATGAACTTCATTCCAACCTGCACTGTCTTCTTGACATTTGACAAAGTTCAACTCCCATCGAAAATCAAAGCAGGCTATGAGATAATTTCCGTTCGTCCTTATGTCCCAAACCCTACGCGTTGCTATTGGTGTCAGCGGTTCAACCACACCAGCCAGTCTTGTTCCAATCCGGCCAAATATGTTACGTGTGGCAAGGATGCCCATGAGGGTGCTTGTCCACCTCCATCCCCTCGCTGCATCAACTGTATGGGTGACCACGCTGCTTCCTCTCGAGATTGCCCCGTTTTTAAGGACGAAAAGCTCATCCAGGAAATAAGAGTGAAGGAAAAGGTGTCGACCTTTGCTGCTCGAAAATTATTCGCCAGTCGCAAGCCCACCGTGCCTCAGACAGGAAAATACAGCACTGTCCTGGCTTCTCCTCGGCCAACAAAGGAGGCGGCCACGCAGACTTGCGACCTCACCTTTAGTGCCACGGTCGTCAGATCGGCCAGCGCAAAGATCGCTCGTTCAACCACACCACTTTCGCCTGCCCACTCTATGGCTCACCCTTCGTCGGGTTCTGCTAAATCTCGAGCCCAAAAGTCAGACGCCAAGTCTTCGAAAAAAGAGCATACTTGTGAAGAGTTTTTACGTACCGCAACTTCACAACCATCGGTTCCTCCTTCATCAAAACAGCATACTTCCAAGAAGGCTACAAAGAAACCCAGTTCATCTCCTTCTCCGCCAAGGCGTGTCCCATCTACAGCACCACCTGGCGGAAATCGCCCTCGGCCGTCTTCTGTGTCGCCAAGGCGCACTGCTGGTGGCCGGTCAACCGGCCGATCGCTGGTGGCAGGGGCTGCTCCTGACCAACCTATGGATCAGGATCTTCTGCCTTCGGCTGAATGCCATTCCATGCTGTCGGTTGCTATCTCCGAGCAGTCTTTGAGTTGACAGCAACTTTGGTCACATTCCTCCATTTTCTGTTCACCCCATGTCCATTATCCACTGGAATATCCGCGGCATTCGAGCCAATCGGGATGAATTGTCGGTCCTCTTACGATCCTACTCGCCGGTCATCTTCTGTCTTCAGGAAACAAAGCTGCGTCCCCATGACCGCTTTGTTCTCCCTCATTTTCAGTCCGTCCGATATGATCTACCCTCTGTTGAAGGAGGACTCATGATTCTTCTCCATGATACTCTCCATTATCACCCAATCCCCTTAAACAGTTCCTTCCAAGCTGTCATCGTCCGTCTTTCCCTTTCTGGATACACGTTCTCTCTTTGTACTGTATACATTCCATCATCCACACCAATGGCACGAGCTGATCTCCTTCATCTTCTTGGTCAGCTTCCACCCCCCTATTTGCTGGTTGGGGACTTCAATGCCCACCACCCGCTTTGGGGATCTCCACATCCTTGTCCACGTGGCTCTCTATTGCTAGACGTCTTCCACCAAGCGGATCTCGTTTGCCTCAACACTGGGGTCCTCACATTTTTGTCTGCCTCCACGACAAATTTATCTCATTTGGACCTTGCGGTCGGTACTGTTCCGCTAGCTCGGCGCTTCGAATGGTTCGCCCTTGATGATACACACTCGAGTGACCACTTTCCATGTGTCCTTAGACTGCAGCCTCCACTGCCATATATGCGCTCGCGACGCTGGAAATTTGCCCAAGCCGATTGGACACTTTTTTCGTTTTTAGCGACATTCGATGACCGTCGCTTTCCCAGCGTCGACGATGAGGTCACACATATTACCGACGTTATTCTTACAGCTGCAGAACGTTCAATACCACGCACCTCCGAATTGCCCCGGCGCCCCCCAGTTCCTTGGTGGAACGAGGCATGCCGTGACGCACTACGTGAGCGGCGACGTGCTCTTCGCATTTTCCGTCACCATCCTACTTTGGCCAACCGTATCCGCTATAAGCAGCTCCGTGCGCGATGCCGTCGCGTCATCCGCGATAGCAAGAAGACAAGCTGGAAATTCTTTATTAGCTCATTTAACACCTTCACTCCCTCCTCGGAAGTTTGGAGTCGGCTGCGACGGTTCTCAGGCGCGCCTAGTTTCTCCCCAGTCTCTGGGCTCACTGTCGCGCATGATACCTTAGTGGACCCCGTCGCAATTTCTAACTCGTTGGGTCAGCACTTTGCTGAGATTTCGAGCTCTTCAAATTACCCGCCAGCGTTTCTCCCGAAGAAACGTGCAGCAGAAGTGCGACCTCTTGCTTTCTCCTCTCAAAATCACGAAAGCTACAATACTTTTTTCTCCATGCGGGAACTCCAACATGCCCTCTCCTCTTCTCGCTCCTCCGCCCCAGGACCGGATGGTATCCATGTCCAAATGTTGCTGCATTTATCAACCCATAGTCTGCGTTACCTCCTTCGCCTTTATAATCGAATTTGGACCGACAGTACCTTTCCTAGACGGTGGCGGGAAGCTATTGTCGTTCCCGTTCCGAAACCTGGAAAGGACAGACATCTCCCCTCTAGCTGTCGCCCCATTTCTCTCACGAGTAGTGTCTGTAAGGTTTTGGAGCGTATGGTGAATTACCGTTTAGCTTGGTGGCTGGAATCCCACAGTCTTTTAACACCAGCCCAATGCGGATTTCGGAGGCATCGTTCTGCAGTTGACCATCTTGTTGCTCTCTCCACTTACATCATGAACAATTTTCTCCGGAAACGCCAAACGGTAGCAATATTTTTTGATCTGGAGAGAGCATACGATACCTGTTGGAGGACAGGCATCCTCCGCACACTGTTCTCTTGGGGCTTTCGAGGCCGGCTGCCCCTTTTTCTTCGCGAATTTATGGCAGAGCGCACTTTTAGGGTGCGGGTGAACACTACTGTCTCCCGTACTTTCTCCCAAGAAAACGGGGTACCCCAGGGATCCGTGCTGAGTGTTGTACTGTTTGCCATCGCCATAAATCCAATTATGGATTGTCTCCTTCCTGATGTCTCGGGTTCCCTCTTTGTGGACGATTTTGCGATCTACTACAGCTCTCAACGGACCAGCCTTCTTGAACGACGTCTTCAAGGATGTCTCGATCGCCTCCACTCGTGGAGCATCGAAACCGGCTTCCGTTTCTCACCCAGTAAGACCGTTTGTGTCAATTTTTGGCGACGTAAGGAGTTTCTTCCGCCCTCCTTACATCTAGGTCCTGTCAACCTTCCGTTTTCAGACGTCGCTAAATTCTTGGGTCTTATGTTTGACAGAAAACTGTGCTGGTCCTCCCACGTTTCCTGTCTTTCGGCTCGCTGTCTGCGATCGCTTAACACCCTCCGTGTCCTGAATGGTACCTCCTGGGGAGCGGACCGAGTGGTCCTTCTCCGCCTCTATCGCGCCTTAGTGCGCTCGAAATTGGATTATGGCAGCATAGTCTACTCCTCTGCTCGGCCGTCTATTCTTCGGCGTCTCGACTCTATCCACCACCGTGGATTACGTTTAGTGTCTGGAGCTTTTTACACTAGCCCTGTGGAAAGCCTTTATGCTGAGACTGCTGAACCTCCACTGTCCAATCGGCGAGCAGTCCTCCTGAGTCGTTATGCTAGCCATCTGTCTTCCATGCCTGCTAATCCAGCCCATGACCTTTTTTTCGACGCCTCCTTTGATGTAGGGTATGCAGACCGCTCCTCCTCCCTACTACCCCCGGGAGTTCGCTTCCGTCAACTGCTCCATTCTCTTTCCTGCCGCTTTCCTAAAACCTTCTTGACAACTTGGGGTACAGCACCGCCTTGGCTCCGTCCCCGGATCTGCCTGCTCCGTGACCTTTGTCAATTTCCCAAGGATGGTACCCCTACACTTGTTTATCGTCGGGCATTTGCTGCTCTCTGTGCAGAAATGACGGACGCCACATTTATTTACACCGACGGCTCGAAAACATCGTTAGGTGTAGGGAGTGCCTATATTGTTGGCGACACCCCAAACCGTTTTCGGCTTCCCGACCAGTGTTCGGTTTATACTGCGGAGCTTTACGCTGTTCTCCAGGCTGTCCACTACATCCGCCGCCATCAGCGGATACAGTACGTTATCTGCTCCGATTCTCTCAGCTCTCTCCTCAGTCTCCAAGCTCTTTACCCTATGCACCCTCTGGTCCACCGGATTCAGGACTGTCTGCGCTTGCTCCACCTGGGGGGCGTCTCGGTGGCGTTCCTCTGGCTCCCGGGACACGCTGGTATCTGTGGGAATGAGGCGGCCGATATAGCGGCCAAGGCTGCAGTCTCTCTTCCTCGGCCAGCTATTCAGTTGCTTCCCTTCACCGATCTACGGAGCGGTTTATGTCGCAAAGTTGCGCATTTATGGCATGCGCATTGGTCAACACTTCCCCGTAATAAATTGCGCGAAGTGAAAGCCCTTCCTTGCGCTTGGACCTCTTCCTCCCGAACGCGTCGTCGGGAGGAGGTAATTTTAGCTAGACTCCGGATAGGGCACTGTCTTTTTGGCCATCAACATCTTTTAAGCGGTGATCCTCCCCCACTCTGTCCCCACTGCTCTCAGCTGTGGACGGTAAGACACCTTTTAATTGAATGCCCCTATTTTAATCCGTTACGCTCCCGTCTACAGCTATCGCCTGATCTATCGTCGATTTTAGCAGATGACACGCGCTCAGCCGACCGCGTTCTCCAGTTTATTAGTGACAGTGAAATGACGTCAGTCATTTGAAGCTTTCTTTGGGGACAACCACCCCCTTTCTGTAGTGGATTTTTAAGCATTATTTCTACTTTTAGTTTCTCCAATTTTATGACCTTGTTCCCATTGCTGCTGGTTTTCAATTTCGGATTTTTACTGTCTTAAGTCACGGGCTGGGCGCTAATGACCATAGAAGTTTTGCACCCTAAAACCACAAAAAAAAAAACTAATGTGCACATTGTGCAACTGTTTCAGCGTCATGATCTACCTCACCTTAATGCGGCTGTTAGGTGCATTAACATGGGGCTAGGGAGGGCGCCGATGGCAGAGGGCATGGGTCACATCTCAGTGCCACCAGTTGGGTCTGTCAGTATATCAGGTTTCACTAGGCATGGCCTGCACCTTAATAGGTGTGGGAAGGGGATGCTGGCTAAGCTTATACATGACAGGGTAGGTGGTGGTGGTGGTGGTGGTGGTGGTGGTGGTGGTGGTGGTGGTGGTGGTGGTGGTGGGTGAGTGGGTGGTGGTGGTGGTGTCAGTCATGGAAAAATTCCTGTAGTAGTTGGTGTTAGAGGTGCACCTTTTTTAGATTGAAGTCAGCTGATAGTTATACCTGCTTAAAGGAAGTCCCTGTAACTAAGGGCTCACCTTCCGAGGATGTAATGTTTCCAGGTAGAGAGGGAATTAGAATATTTCATCAAAATATAAGAGGTATTAGAGATAGTGAACTGCTTATAGATGTTGACTATGAAATTATTGGTATATCAGAGCACCACTTAAATAATCTGACAATTCAGAGGCTTCCTTTACCAGGCAACAAATCAGCTGGTTGTTTCTCAAGGAGTTCCTTGCGGGGTGGGGAAGTGGATCTGTATGTAAAAAGCAGTATTGCATTTGAGTCCATAGACATATCACGACACTGCACTGAGCAGATATTTGAATGTTGTGCAGCGGTAGTTGAATCTAGTGAAACTAAACTTCTAATTGTTGTTGTTTATAGGTCCCCTAACTCTGACTTCAGAGCATTTTTGTTCAAGTTAGACAGGGTTCTTGATTCACTTTGTAGGAAGCGCCAGAAACTACTTATATGTGGTGGCTTCAATATAAATTTTGTATATGATGGTGCAAGAGAAAGTATGTTGGTAGATCTCCTAAATTCATATGATCTGATGCAAACTGTGTTTTTTCCAACTAGAATGCAGGGGAACAGTAGCACAGCCATAGATAACATTTTTATTCATTCTTCATTACTAGATGGGCATTCTGTTAGTAAAAGCGTGAATGGCCTTTCAGACCATGATGCACAAATTTTGACACCAAAAGGCTTTTGTACTCAAACCAATGTCGTATTTAATTACAAACTATGGAGGGAAGTTAATCCAACGGCAATAGAGGTTTTTTTTAACCTTGTCAGGGAACAAGAGTGGCAGGATGTTTATAGTGCCGATAACATAGATGATAAATACAATGCTTTCCTTAATACATTTGTCATGCTCTTTGAAAGTTACTTTCCATTAGAACATTCTAAATGGGGTACTAGCAGTAACGGGCAGCCTGTGTGGTTGACTAGTGGGATAAGGATATCGTGTAGAACAAAGTGGAAATTATATCAAAGTGTTAGTAGTCACAATCAAGCTACAGTAGCCCATTACAAACAGTATTGTAAGGTGCTTAAAAATGTTATCAGGAAGGCAAAGAGTATGTGGTATGCAAATAGAATAGCTAATTCACAGGATAAAATTAAAACCATATGGTCAATAAAGGAAGTGCCTGGTAAGCAGCACAAGGTCGATGATATAAGGTCAATTCACAGTAAAAATATTTGTTACTGATAATCAGATATAGGTACAGCATTTAACAATCATTTTCTGAGAACTGTTGGTGAATTAAATAAACATTTAGTTTCTACAGGAAATTGTATAACTTGCTTGGCAAATGCCTTTCGGAGATTGATGTCTGAAATACTTCTCTGTGATACAGACAAGAGGGAGATTGAGTCAATAATTAAATCACTGAAGACTAAGGACTCTTATGGCTATGACGGAGGGTCTAGCATAGTATTAAAGTACTGTGCTGCACATGTTAGCCATGTATTTAGCCATATTTGTAATTTTTCCTTTAGGAATGGTCAACTCCTGAACGATTAAAGTACTCAGTAGTGGAGCCACTTTACAAAAATGGAGAAAGGGATAATGTAGACAATTTTAGACCCATTTCTATGCCATTAGTGTTTGAAAAGGTTATTGAAAAGGCTATGTATGTCAGGATAATTGATCATTTTATATCACACGATTTGCTATCAAATGTACAGTTCGGCTTTAGAAGTCGTTTCACAACTGAAAATGCCATATTCTCTATTGTCTGTAAGATACTGGATGTGTTAAAGAAAAAGTTTCGAACGCTTGGCATATTTTTTGATTTAACTAAGGCATTTGATTGTGCTGATCACAAAATATTGCTCCAGAAGTTGGACCATTACGGAATATGGGGAGTAGCTCACTATTGGTTCACCTCTTACTTTAGCAACAGGCAGCAAAAGGTCATTATTCACAATGTTGAAAACGGCTGTGATGTGGGGTCTGAGTGGGGTGCCCCAGGGATCAGTGTTGGGGTCACTCCTGTTCCTTATATACATAAATGATATGACCTATAGTATTACAGGTAACTCTAAAATATTTGTTTGCTGATGACACTAGCTTGGTAGTAAAGCATGTTGTGTGCAGCATTCGCTCGGTTTCAAATAGTGCAGTACATGACCTCAGTTCATGGCTTGTAGAAAATAAACTAATGCTAAATCACAGTAAGACTCAGTTTTTACAGTTTCTAACACACAATTCAACAAAACCTGACGCTTTAATTTCACAGAATGGGCATATGATTAGTGAAACTGAACAGTTCAAATTTCTAGGTGTTCAGATATATAAGAAGCAGTCGTGGAAAGCCCACGTTCAGGATCTTGTTCAAAGACTTAATACTGCCATTTTTACTATTCGAACGGTATTAGAAGTGAGTGATCGTTCGACTCGAAAATTAGTCTACTTTGCTTATTTTTATTCGCTATTGTCGTATGGTATTATATTTTGGGGTTACTCTTCTCATTCTAAAAGGATATTTTTGGCTAAGAAATGGGCGGTTTGGGCACATAAGTGGTGTTAGTTCACGAACCTCTTGTCGACCACTGTTCACGAGTCTGAGTATTTTGACATTGGTCTCTCAGTACGTATATTCCTTATTGTCGTTTCTTGTTACCAATATTAGGTTATTCCCAAGAATAAGCAGCTTTCACTCGGTTGATACTTGGCAGAAATCAAACCTGCATTTGGATCGGATTTCCTTAACTCTTGTGCAGAAAGGTGTGCAACATACTGCTGCATTCATTTTCAATAAGGTGCTACTCGAATTCAAAAATCTTAACTGTAATCCACGCGCTTTCAAATCGAAACTGAAGAGTATCCTCATGGGTCACTCCTTATATTCTGTCGAGGAGTTCCTTGAAAACTTAAGCTGATTCTTATTGTATTGCTGATAGCGTTTACTTAAACATATCGACTGACTTTTTTAAGGTTCGTGAACATTTATTTTTATCTGTTATTACGTTTATATTGTAATTTGATGTACTGGCACGTTCCATGACCTTGGAGATTTGCTCCTCAATTTGGTCCTACGGAACTTGACGAATTAATAAATAAATAAATAAAAATAAGTACAGACGTGAAAATCGGAACAAGTACATATCTAAAAGTGCATGAAAATAGTTGGAATTTTTGGTGCATTTTCGATGTCCTACAACTGCTGGTCTGGAGATGCTCTAAAGCCACAATGACGGGTGGGTGACAGCATTCTGCCTGTCTGAACCAGAGCAGGCTGGTCTACTTGGACATGTCTGTGAACACTCGAACAAAGAAGATATCACGTGAGCCTCAGGCGTCACAGAATGTTCTGCAGATACGTTTCCATTGTCTTGTTCGAACCAGCACAAAGGATGTCTTGTGACTTTCTGAAGTCATGAAACGTCATGTGAATGGAGCATTCTGATTGGTTCTCACTGAATTTACCCCTCAAATTGCTGCTGCCGGTGTGGGAAAACTGTGCGCCACTTTCTGCAGACGGACAAATTACTAGAATTTCAGCGTCATACTATTTTGCACAGGTCGAAAAACACACAGTAGTCTATCGTACTGGCAGCTAAACCCTGCAAAAGTCGTCTACAGATCATGAAATAAGGAAACTATCGCCAAAGACATTTCCTCAATTACGCTGCTCTGCTACTGTCGAGGGAAGCTTGAATTTTTTGGCCTGAAAGCGATCACCAGTCAGGCTACCTCACCACAAATGATTGTACCCCCATATCATATTGATGTAGTAAACACTGTTCGTATCCTGCATCATGAAAAATCATCACTTCTGCATGTTGCATATAGCTATCGACCACACACACTAGTATATCTACCGCAAAGACAGACAGATCCCAAAAAACGTAAGTACATGCATCACATATAGTGTTAGCATTACTTCCCGTGAGGTTGGTTGGTCGTCCACCGTAGCCAACGGCAACGGGGCAACTGCCTCCGCACACGCTGGCCTCCACGGACAGCATTCACTCTCCGAAGTCTGGGCTGGTTCCCCTGGCAGAAAGGCGCCTGCGGACGGTTCTGTTTCCGATATGGCCTGCTTGCTGCCGTGGTTTCTGCAACGAGTTGCGATCATCTCCAGACTCTTGGATTGCTAGAGCATATGTATTTTCACATGGTTTGCCAGAATATCATACCAGTTACGCGATATTTCTCGATACCAACCATATAGCAATGTCCTACCAGTCGCTCGCAGAGTGTAATTCCGAAGATAAAGAGAGGAAATTATATCACTAGAAACCTGAAACTTTAGCGAGGTCATTATGTGGGACATGCTGCAAACCTATGAGTAATTAGAAACTTGTCTCATTTGCGAAGATCTTTCTGTGAAAACTCGAAAAATAGAGGAAACTGGTAGTTTCACTCGAATTTTTTAACGGATACCGAAGTCAATGATATAACGCATTCCGAACCATCCTTTTACTTTACAAAGACAACTAAATCATACATATAATCGTGTGTGTTTCTCATGTCTAGAGAACCAGTAAATATCTCTTGCACCTGCTTTTCACCATCTGGATTCAGACAACACATATCACAGTCGATGCTCTCTCAACGAAGTAAAGATCTGAAATGTGTAGAATGGCAGTACAAGCAATCAGCCGATCAATTTACATGGGAGAGAATAACTCTCCAGTCGCAAACACTCGCCGTATTGCCGCTCCCCCCCCCCCCCCCCTGCGGGTCCGGGGTACGAATAGGCCCGAGGTATTCCTGCCTGTCGTAAGAGTCGACTAAAAGGAGTTTCAACCGTTTCGGCCTTCCATGTGATGGTCCCCCTTGGGGTTTGACCTCCATTTTTCAAAATTCTACAGAAGTACGAGCCTTTTGGGGAAGGACGCCTTATCTGGTGTATCACTGGTCCTCAGTGCCTTAAGACATTGACACTCAGCATTGTAACGGCGTTGTAACCATACCCACTATTCCTTAAATTGGACCTAAACGCCTGATGGTTTGTACACGTTACGCCCATAGTGCTTCCTCATCTGCACCTACGATCATGATGGACTTTCCATGGCACCCGAAATCCAGCACGGTAGCCAGCCCGTTGTGGTGGGGTCGTCATGTACCCTCTAGGTTGTAGCCCCCTGACAACACAGGGATCGTACTGCCGATACCTAGCTGCACCCTCCCCACGTCGGCCAAGGAGTAGATGCTCGTCTCCTTGGGGCATCAGGTCTCCTGGCAACGGTCATCCTGCCAGGTGGCCCTTGCTGAGGCTGGGTTGCGCCCGTGGGGAGAGCCCCTGGTCGGAGTGGGTGGTATCAGGGTGGACGTTTTGCAGATGAAACGTCAACATGTATCAGGTCGCTCTGCGGCCGAGTCTTTTAAAAAGAAAGGTACTGTCTCTGGTTCTGGTTCTCCTGCCCTTTCCCCCTTGGCCACTCCCTGGGAGGAAGGACATGCCCGCCGGCTTGGGGCGAAGTACTTCTCCCGCTATTTAGTCTGTTCTCGGACCAATGGGGGGACGTTCGCTACCTCCAAGCCCATGTTCTTTGTTCAACACATCGAGAACATCTTCAGGGAAATCGAGGCTCTCAGTAAAATGCGTTCGGGGTCCGTTCTTATAAAGACCACCTCCGCCACGCAGTCGGCGGCGCTCCAGGCGTGTGACCGACTAGGGGACATCCCAGTGTCCATTGTCCCGCATCTGGCACTGAATAGGATGCAGGGGGATATTTTTCATCGGGACCTCCTGCTGCAATCTGATGAGGTGCTCAGGGCCAACCTGGAGCGCCGAGGCGTGCATTTCGTCCGGCGAGTCCAGCGCGGTCCCAAAGATCGTCGCATCGACACTGGGGCCTTTATCCTCGCCTTCGAGGGGGACGTTCTCCCGGAGAAGGTAAAGGTGATGTGCTACCGGTGGGATGTGCGACCTTACGTCCCGCCTCCTACGCACTGCTTTCGGTGTTTGCGCTTTGGGCACATGTCGTCACGGTGTGAGGCTGAGCCCCTTTGTGGCGATTGTGGACGTCCTCTTCGTGAGGAACATACATGCACCCCACCACCTCAGTGCGTTAATTGTCCTGGCATCCACTCGCCTAGATCTTTAGACTGCCCCGCGTATCAGAAGGAAAAGAAGATTCAAGAACTCAAAACTTTGGATCGTCTCTCTTATTCTGAGGCCAGGAAGAAGTATGACCGCCTCCATCCCGTGCCGTTGACTACTTCGTTTGTCTCAGTCATGTCCACTACTTCCACAGTATCTTCACCCCTACCCTGTCCCCCCTCCACCTCCTCACCCCATCCGGGGTCTATGCCTCCGCCTCCCAAATCCCTCCCTTCCAAATCCTCCTCCCTCACGGCCCCCACCCCCTCTGCCCCAGGGGCCACTCCCTTCTCCTCCCCCCCCCCGCCACCTGAGAAGCGATCCTCTTCTCAGGCGTCCATCGGGGAAACGTTCCGGCCTCCGGCTTCCGAGGTCCAGCGTTCCAAAACGGACCCCACGCGTGAGGACCTTCTTCGGGTCCCGCCCACCATCCCTGTGCCTCCTCGGACTTCCAAGAAGGCCTCCAAGAAGAAGTCTTTATCCCCCTCTCCACCCCGGCGCGATTCGTTTGTCGCTGCTCCCGACCTCAGTTTCGCTGGGACGCTCTGCTGCCAGGCGCTCAGCTGGCCTCTTGTCGGCAAATGATGCTGCCCCTCCTACGCAACCCGGGACAGCGGCCGCAGCTGGCGACGACTCAATGGAACAGGATCCGTCTCCCGCCGGTTGTAGCGTTGTTCCCTCGAAACCTGGCCCTCCACGGCCGTCGAGATGACCAGCTCTTCCCCCGTCTCGTTCCCCCTTTTTTCTGACGAGCAATGGCTTTGTTACATTGGAACATAAGAGGTATTCAATCTAATCGGGAGGAATTTTAGCTGCTCTTCCGCCTGCACTGTCCGCTCGTCCTTGGTCTCCTGGAAACCAAATTGCGCCCAACTGACCCTATTGCTTTTACTCACTATACCTCGGAGCGGTATGAACTCACCCCTGTGGACGGTATTCCAGCTCATGGTGGGGTCATGTTGCTCGTTTGGGACGATGTCTATTACCATCCCCTCCCATTGACCACCCCACTCCAAGCAATAGCTGTCCATATTACTCTTTCTGCCTTTACTTTTTCTGTTTGTACCGTCTACACTCCATCGTCATCTGCAGGTAGTCGGGCTGACATGATGCACCTGATTGTTCAGCTTCCTCCGCCGTTTTTATTGTTTGGCGACTTCAATGCCCATCATCCCCTTTGGGGCTCTCCTGCATCCTGTCAGAGAGGCTCCCTCTTGGCAGATGTCTTCAACCATCTCAATCTTGTCTGCCTCAATACTGGCGCGCCGACTTTCCTCTCGGACTCTACTCATACCTATTCCCACTTGGACCTCTCGATCTGTTCTACCACTTTTGCCCGTTGGTTCGAGTGGTATGTCCTTTCTGACACCTATTCGAGTGACCACTTCCCCTGTGTCGTTCGTCTCCTGCACCACACCCCATCCCCATGTCCTTAGAGCTGGAACATACTGAAAGCTGACTGGGGACTTTACTCCTCCCTGGCGACCTTTCTGGACCACGATTTTCCCAGTTGTGACAGTCAGGTCGAATACCTCACGGCTGTTATCATCAATGCTGCCGAACGTTCCATTCCTCGTACTACCTCTTCTTCACGTCGCGTTTCCGTCCCCTGGTGGAATGAGGCTTGTAGAGACGCTATCCGTGCTCGACGACGTGCTTTACGCACCTTTCGCCGCCATCCTACGTTGGCGAATTGTATTGGATACAAACGACTCCGAGCGCCATGCCGTAGAGTCATCAAAGACAGCAAAAAAGCTTGTTGGGCCTCTTTCACCAGCTCCTTTAACAGTTTTACTCCCTCTTCTGTCGTTTGGGGTGGCCTGCGCCGGCTGTCGGGCATTAAGGCCCACTCCTCGGTACCTGGCCTGACCTCAGATAATGAGGTCCTTGTTGATCGTGTGGCTGTCTCCAACGCCTTCGGCGGCTTTTTCGCGGAGGTTTCAAGCTCCGCCCATTACCACCCTGCCTTCCTTCCCAGGAAAGAGGCAGCAGAGGCTCGGCGACCTTCCTTCCACTCGCTGAATCTGGAAACTTATAATGCCCCCTTTGCTATGCGGGAACTTGAACGTGCGCTTGCACTGTCCTGGTCCTCTGCTCCGGGGCCAGATGCCATTCACGTTCAGATGCTGGCACACCTTTCTCCAGCAGGCAAAAGCTTCCTTCTTCGTACCTACAATCGCATCTGGACCGAAGGTCAGGTCCCCATGCGTTGGCTTGACGCCGTCGTTGTTCCTATACCCAAACCTGGGAAGGATAGACACCTTCCTTCTAGTTACCGCCCCATTTCTCTTACAAGCTGTGTCTGTAAGGTGATGGAGCGCATGGTTAACGCTCGGTTTGTCTGGATTCTTGAATCTCGACGGCTACTTACTAATGTCCAATGCGGCTTTCGTCGCCGCCGCTCCGCTGTTGACCACCTTGTGACCTTGTCGACATTCATCATGAACAACTTTTTGCGAAAGCGCCAAACGGTCGCCGTGTTCTTCGATTTGGAGAAGGCTTATGATACCTGTTGGAGAGGAGGTATCCTCCGCACTCTGCACAGATGGGGTCTACGCGGTCGCCTGCCCCTTTTTATTGATTCCTTTTCAACCGATCGACGTTTTAGGGTATGTGTGGGTTCCGTATTGTCCGACGTATTCCTCCAGGAGAACGGAGTGCCTCAGGGCTCCATCTTGAGCGTAGCCCTTTTTGCCATCGCGATCAATCCAATTATGGATTGCATTCCACCTAATGTCTCAGGCTCTCTCTTTGTCGATGACTTCGCGATCTACTGCAGTGCCCAGAGAACATGCCTCCTGGAGCGCTGCCTTCAGCGTTGTCTAGACAGCCTATACTCATGGAGTGTGGCAAATGGCTTCCAGTTCTCTGAAGAGAAGACGGTTTGTATCAACTTTTGGCGATATAAAGCGTTCCTTCCGCCATCCTTACATCTCGGTCCCGTTGTTCTCCCATTCGTGGAAACAACTAAGTTTCTAGGGCTCACATTGGACAGGAAACTTTGTTGGTCTCCGCACGTCTCTTACTTAGCTGCCCGTTGTAGACGTTCCCTTAATGTCCTCAGAGTTCTTAGTGGTTCATCTTGGGGAGCGGATCGCACTGTCCTGCTTCGCTTGTATCGGTCCATAGTCCGATCGAAGCTGGATTATGGGAGCTTCGTCTACTCGTCTGCGCGGACATCCCTCTTACGCCGTCTCAACTCCATCCACCATCGGGGGTTACGTCTTGCGACCGGAGCCTTCTACACTAGTCCAGTCGAGAGTCTTTATGCTGAAGCTGCCGAATTAACATTGACCTACCGGCGCGACGTACTGCTGTGTCTGTCAATGCCCGACCACCCCTCTTATCAGTCCTTCTTCGCCGATTCTCTCGACCGTCAGTATGGGTTGTATGTGTCTGCCCTGCTGCCCCCTGGAGTCCGCTTCCGTCGCCTGCTTCGACAATTGGATTTTGCCCTCCCTACCACCTTCAGAGAGGGTGAGAGCCCGACACCACCTTGGCTCCAGGCTCCGGTTCATATTTATCTCGACCTCAGCTCACTCCCGAAGGAGGGTACTCCGGCTGCAGTATATTGCTCACAGTTTGTCGAACTTCGTGCGTGACTCGCTAGTCACACCTTCATTTACACCGATGGCTCCAAAACTGATGATGCTGTCGGCTGTGTCTTTGTCGTCGGGGCCGTCACCTTTAAATACCGGCTCCTCGACCAATGTTCCAGCTTTACGGCAGAGCTTTTTGCTCTTCATCAGGCCGTTCAGTATGCCCGCCGCCATCGCCATTCATCGTATGTACTCTGCTCTGATTCACTCAGTGCTCTTCAGAGCCTTGGAGCTCCCTATCCGGTCCATCCCTTGGTGCAACGGATCCAGCAGTCCCTCTATTCTTTTGCTGATGATGGCTCTCCTGTCAGTTTTCTGTGGGTTCCCGGACATGTAGGAGTGCCTGGGAATGAGGCTGCTGATGCTGCAGCCAAGGCTGCAGTCCTCCTGCCTCGGCCAGCCTCCCATTGTGTCCCGTCATCTGACGTTAGTGGGGTTGTTTGTAAGAGGCTTGTGTCGTTGTGGTGGGATACTTACTAAGCTGCTGCCAGCCCGCCCCCCTTAGGGGGAAATCGAAATTCAATAAAGGAAAAAAGAAAAAAAAAATTCCCTGACCCACCGTCGGAGGGTGGCGCCACACCTTCAAAGTGTTATGCTCGGCTGTTATTCCGCCGTTGCTTTGAGTCTCCCCTCACTTGTCCACCGAGACAGTTGGACTGGATCTAAACCGGTAACGCTGTGCAATAGTAAACTGCAACAAAAAACTTTTTGACCCAGACTCCTTGCAACACTCACTGATATAATTTGCAGCTGACAACAAGCAGGAGACCACTATATGCACTACATTCCACCTCTCGTGAAGGAACAGAGAGAGCCGAGTCCGTAACTGCTGCTCAGCGAAAAATATTCCACACCAGACTTACTTACAGCACCGATTCAAACGCATCAAGATCGTTCCAGATGAGAGCATATCGAGGAGGTTAGCATCGCTTACTGGTGTACAACAGATATGAGAGTGCTATCACAATATAACAGGTGGTTAAGAAAAAACATGTGGTTTTATGCATCATGGAGCTCAATACGGATGGAGTTTGAAGTATTTTCCGTAAATCAACTGCGCTATCAATTCTTAAGTATTGTTCTACTGTGTGGTGTCAGGAACAAGAAGGTATTGCTAAGAGAGAAATATTGGTGGAACATAAACACATGAACTCCTAAGGCAACATGGTTCTGCCCTCAAACACGGAACAATGTTAAAGCCAGGTGGATTCCCATATATTAATCATGCGGAGTACAACTCTCTTAATACTCTAATACAGGACATATACGAGGAGTCTCACCTAACTCTGCCACCTCAAATATCTCTGGAACAACAATAGACATTCAAAAACAGTTTTCACCACCAAGAACGTACGGCAGGGGCTTAGGAAACCAAATACTATGCGAAATTTTAAAACGTAAACAAATACTATTTTCAACACAAACTTGTGTATTTTTAAATGGACACCCCCTATTATTTCGTATGTAATCAATAGCATGAAAAATCACAAAAATAATGGCGTTGGTTCCATTGCAATACGTCAATTACATCCCGAGAAATTGCTTAGCGAGGTTGACGCTTGAAATAAATGAAGCACACGTCCTGAGACTCAAGCGTGCACCTCACGCTGCCGGTGATCGTGATGTGATTGACGTACTACGTCAGTGGAGTGTTAATGTATGGTGTGGTATTGTATGACAATACATCATTGGCCCATATTTCATTCATGGCACTCCTAAAGGGGAATAGTTTAGCCCCTTCTTGAGCTGTACCTTACTTGAACCGGTCCACTTCTTATAATGTGTCAAATAATACGGTACCGGAATGATGGATGTCCTGCGCATAATTTTTATTGTTGCGAAATGGCAACTAGAGGTACAATTAGTGGTAACAAACTTTGTTTCACGTTTCTAAACCTCATAAGTTCTGAAATATGTGGCTTGTAAAGGATAGCAACGGCGTCTGACGTAATGCATCGCATGTAGTAAGTACTGTACTCAGAGCAGGGATTGCCTTCACTGGCGCCTGTATCCTGCCGTAGACATACCAATATCACCACGGCACACTACCTTCAGTGTACGTAATCGGGTCTGCTGAACTGCTCTCATACTGTAACGTAATTCACATACGTTGCCACATTAAAAACTGTTTTCTTGTGGCTTGTTACATTTGTCGTCTATCAATGTGGTTCCAACATAATGGATGTCCCGCACAAAATGCAAAAGTTGCCAGATATGTTCTAGATGCGACATTTCCAAATGGGTTGATGGTCAGCACGGTCCCCCGACTTGACGCCAAGAGACTTCTTTCTCTGGGGCGCAGTGGGAGACAGTGTGTATCAAGAACCCCCAACGACAGTAGAGGATATGTGACATCGTATTACTGCGGAAATATCTGTATAAACTTTACAATCTGTGCAACACTCTCTCGTTATCCGTCTGCAAACGTGTATTTATGCAAACGGAAGGCACTTCGAACATACGTTGACGTGACACGGTTTCATTGGTCAAGATGTGGGTGTATTTTCTATGCTGGATGTAATGCACAATAATACAGTTTCTGTGGGCGACAGGGCACTAGTAAATGTGTTTAGCAAAGTGAATTCAAGTGTTTTTTCTCTAATTGTGGCTCTAGTTGTCATTTCGCTAGAATAAACATACATTTACAATTTGAAAGACGTAACTTTGCGTTGGCCTTGTTACTTGTTTATTTTTGTGGTTTGTGCATACCTTCCCATTGTGTGAGCCCCTGACATGTGCAGCGTAAGGTGCACGCTTGAGTCTCAGTACGTGCGCTAGCTGTGTGCTTCATTTATTTCAATCGTCAAGTTCGCTTCGCAATTTCTCAGGATGTAATTGATGTATTGCGATGCAACCAACTCCATTATTTTTGTGATTTTTCATGCTATTGATCGCATACGAAATAATAGGCGGTTTACATTCAAAAATACACAAGTTTGTGTTGAAAATAGTATTCGTTTAAGTTTTAAAATTTCGCGTAGTATTTGGTTTCCTAAGCCCCTGCCGCACGTTCATGCTGGTGAAAGCCGTTTTTGAATATCTATTGTTGTTCCAGAGATATTTGAGGTGGCAGATTAGGTGAGACGCTCTGTATATTACATGCATCCTGCAAGTTTTCTATCCCACTCCACATGGTGACAAACTTTATTAAGATGATAAAATTACTACCTTCTACACCGAAGAAAAAAACGTACAGCCTTTGTGATGCATGCACGATTATTCACACCCGATCACGGTTCAAAAATTATACTATGCTCGTATCAGCCCTACAGAATGATTGTGAGCAATGGAGAACACCTGTTATGAGGAAACAGGCAAACGCATAGCAGTGGCCACTAACTCCGTGAATACATCTGTCAGGCTGATGTATACACAGGAATTGCAGTACCTCACAAACGCCTGCCGCCAACTTAGAATCACCGTATTTATGAAACTGAAGACTCGATGTACACCCAAGATGCAGCCTGGGGAATGGAGTAGATCGCATAAATCTCCACTCGTCTAGAGGAGGGTAACAAAGCAGGTTTCTCATCGATGGACATGTTTCAGCACACATGAGTTGGAAGTCCTATGACGATTGTGGTATGGAGAGGTTTGCTGTTAACCATAACAAGTAGACAGACCTTTAAGTCACGCAGAACACACAATTGTATACGAGTCGAATTTAGGATCTACCGCACAAATGATGCACCCCGAGAGAACAACAGAAGAAATGGTTAAATGAGCAATAAATGAGCTACAGCAATATGTCCCTCTCTCTGTACTGCATTATCAGTTTACCATTAAATCATACCTGATTACAACACTATCTCAGCCGATCTCTCCATCCACTTTGTCATCCTTTAATGTAGATGCAAGTCGATATAAAGGCAGATGGTTCTCTTCTCCAGGAAAGCATCAAAGTCAGCAGTCAGCTTGCATGTATCACCATTATCTCAACAGACATACAGTAGAATGTTATTAGCCGACACCGCAAGGTTGTGATTGGTGGAGAGTACAGAGAAGCACATCATAAATACTGTTCGTTATCGTTTAATACATCCAAACACCCCTGGACGGGGTCAAACACGCGATCCATTCTGTAGTTGTACATTGCAGTCTCACAGCTGGTAATACAGAGCTCTTTAGCAGAGGAAACATGGCGTCTCGTCCCCTAGAGGGATGCACCATGCGTCGGCTGTCGGGCCGCGCCGAACCGGCCAAGGCCTTAGAATCTGCAAGTAGCGACGCGCTCGGCCATGCGTTAATCAAATTTGTAAGTTCGAAATTTAAATTGAATTTTTAGGGCACATTATTCCTCAATCAGGAATACTTCCAGACAAAGCAAAGTTTGATGTGACCAAACAGTTTTCTGTACCTCAAACAAAAAGACATCTAAAAAGTGTCCCTCGTACCAGTGAACTTTTTTGGAATTTTGTAGCGAGCCAGCAAAGCTATTGCACCACCCAGATATGAATAAGGACTTTTGTCTACCCACGGCTTCGGCTTTTCACAGAGTGGAGGCATATCTTTTTCAAATCAGAGATGTTGACGGAGATTCCTACTGCTTGTGCAACAAGTTTTGCAATCAGAATTCTCACGAAATCTCCAAAAAATGTCACTAGCTCAAGGAAAGCTTCTAGTTGTATTTTTGTTTGAGATGCAGTAAAATGCTAGATTACATCAATATCTCCTTTGTCTGGAAGTATTACCGATGGAGAAATTATATGGTCTAAAATTTCTCTTCTGACAGCTTCTCTTTTTGCCCAACGTATAGCACAGGATGAGTGGCAAAAGGTCTGGTGTGGAAAAGCTTCTGTTTTGTACACATCTCCGACAACAATCCCAGGTCTTTTGTCAGACACTGGCCAATATTGTAAAAATATCTGAAATAGTTACCTTTTGGTAGTGGAGTTAAGCTGGAAAATTCCTCTGCTTTCTTCTCTATGGCCTGAACATCGATCTGCAAATACATAGCTGGGTCTGCGCACTGATCGTTTATAAACAATATTTCGGTACAAACAAGTTGCAAATTCACTTTGTGACTAAATTTTATATGGTTCTGTTTCTTCTTATTTAAATTCAAAGAAATTTCTTGTTTGGCCACATGAAAATAACGCTTGCCACACCTATTTTCGCTCCATGTTACCTCACAAATACTGTCCCCTATACGAATTTATCTACTGCTGAAAGGAAACATTACAGCGTTATACCGTAACAAACAACAGGACTGTGAATTTTGTTTTAACACCCTGTGATTTGTTATCCACTGCACTCAGTAGTTGACAGTTTTGTACAGGAAGAGTGGGTACACGAACAGCCTTTCTAATCTTAGTAAATAAACTCGTAGGTACGACATTTATAAATGCATCAATGTCAAGCAAAACGACCCCAAGAATCTCACCTATCTGAGCCTTGACTATCGCTTGTACCATTTCTTTAGTCACTTAAAGACACGGTGCCTTTCGATGCACAGCTCATCGCAGATATCTTGTTCATGATCATACCATAAAAAGTATAGGTTCTCATATGGTCTGCCGCCCCCCACTGTGTCGGTCCACGATTGCGGAAGTGCTTAGCGTGGTCGATTCTGGTTTTGCGCCGACACTGAAATAGCTTTGTCAGTTTCTGTTACTTCAACAATATTGACAGTGTGTTCCCTACTTCGTCAGTGTGTGTCAACGTTGTTGTGAATATCTTGACTCCGCTGTCGCATATCTCTACCTTGCATTTGTTCGGTATTCACTGGTCTAAAATGACCACACGTACTGTTATCGTCGCACCTAATGACTGAAACATTTTGCCTGTAATTAAAACGGCTATTTTTATTCTTCTGATCTGTTGTGTTTGGATTGTCATGGTTGTATCGATGTTCTTTCCTGCTTCGACAATTGTGATTTTCACAATAATTCATGTTCCATTGATTGTTATTTTGATATGGAGCAGAGCAGTGTCAACCGCCGGAGTTTCGTTATTATTATTGCCATTGTTTGAATGCCCATTACCTCGCGAACCAGAAAGCACATAGTTATTACCTTCGTCTTTCTCATCTTCGTGAATTAGAGCAATTGAATCAAGTACAGGAAGGAAATATTTTGAATCTGTTTCCGGTACGGTAACCAGTTTTTCACGAGTTTTAGATGATAATTTTCCCTTACGGATAATATAGATATCAATATGCGAAATTTGGCTTACTCCAATACCTTGTTTTGTTGATTTAACGCTCAAAGTACTTACGTAAGCCCTCTTGCTTACTTTGGAGAAACTCTGGATTAAGTATCCCCCTATGAAGATCCTCTTGGAGATAAGTAGACTAAAAATTGTCCAAAAAAGCTTACTCAAATTGCATGTATTCGTTACACCATCCATCTCTATTTGCACCCCCAAGTCCGCAGATGCTGACGAGATGAAAGAAATGTATGGTGAGATAAAAGAAATTATTCAGATATTTAAAGGAGGCAAAAGTTTAATTGTGATGGCTGACTGGATTCGATAGCAGAAAATGGAACAGAAGGGAAAGTAGTAGGTGAATATGGACTGAGGGAAATGAATGAGAAAGAAAGCCGATTGGGAGAATTTTGCACAGAGCATAGATTAATCATCGTTAACTCTTGGTTTAAGAACCATAAAAGAAAGTTGTATACGTGGAAGAGAGCTGGAGACGCCGGAAGGTTTCAGATTGACTATGTAGTGGTTAGACAGAGATTTAGGAACAATATTGTAAGTTTTAAGACATTTCCAGGGGCAGATGTAGACTCTGGACACAATTTCATTGTGATCAGGTGTAGATTATAATTGAAGAAGTTGGAAAACGGGAAGCAATTAAGGAGATGGGACCTGGATAAGTTGAAAGAACCAGAGGTTGCTGAGAGCTTCAGAGGGAGCAGTAGGCAACGGTTGACCAGAACAGGGGAAAAGGTTACTGTAGAAGACGAATGGGTAGCTTTAAGAGATGAAATAGCGAAGGCAGCAGAGGATTACGTAGGTAAAAAGACAAGGCCGATTAGAAATCCTTAGATATCACAAGAGACATTGAATTTAATTACAGAAAGGAAAAAAATAAAAATGGAGCAAATAAAGAAGGCCAAATGGAATACAAAGGTTTAAAAAATGAGACTGACAGGAAGTGCAAAATTTCTAAGCAGGAATGGTTAGAGGACAAATGTACGAATGTTGTTGTTGTTGTTGTTGTTGTTGTGGTCTTCAGTCCTGAGACTGGTTTGATGCAGCTCTCCATGGTACTCTATCCTGTGCAAGCTTCTTCATCTCCCAGTAACTACTGCAACCTACATCCTTCTGAATTTGCTTAGTGTATTCATCTCTTGGTCTCCCTCTACGATTTTTACCCTCCGCACTGCCCTCCAATACTAAATTGGTGATCCATTGATGCCTCAACACATGTCCTACCAACCGATCCCTTCTTCTAGTCAAGTTGTGCCACAAGCTTCTCTTCTCCCCAATCCTATTCAATACTTCCTCATTAGTTATGTGATCTACCCATCTAATCTTCAGCATTCTTCTGTAGCACCACATTTCGAAAGCTTCTATTCTCTTCTTGTCTAAACTATTTATCGTCCATGTTTCACTCCCATACATGGCTACACTCCATACAAATACTTTCAGAAATGACTTCCTGACACTTAAATCTATACTCGATGTTAACAAATTTCTCTTCTTCAGAAACTCTTTCCTTGCCATTGCCAGGCTACATTTTATATCCTCTCTACTTCGACCATCATCAGTTATTTTGCTCCCCAAATAGCAAAATTCCTTAACTACATTAAGTGTCTCATTTCCTAATCTAATTCCTTCAGCATCACCCGACTTAATTCGACTACATTCCATTATTCTCGTTTGCTTTTGTTGATGTTCATCTTATACCCTCCTTTCAAGACACTATCCATTCCATTCAATTGGTCTTCCAAGTCCTTTGCTGTCTCTGACAGAATTACAATGTCATCGGCGAACTTCAAAGTTTTTAGTTCTTCTCCATGGATTTTAATACCTACTCCGAATTTTTCTTTTGTTTCCTTCACTGCTTGCTCAATATACAGATTGAATAACATCGGGGAGAGGCTACAACCCTGTCTCACTCCCTTCCCAACCCATTAACATCGAATATATTTAAGTGTTAGGAAGTCTTTTCTGAAGGTATTTAGCTGTGTGGAAGTGAAACATGGTCGATAAACATTTCAAAATGGTTCAAATGGCTCTGAGCACTATGCGACGTAACTTCTGAGGTCGTCAGTCGCCTAGAACTTGGAACTAATTAAACCTAACTAACCTAGGGACATCACACACATCCATGCCCGAGGCAGGATTCGAAACTGCGACTGTAGCGGTAGCTCGGTTCCAGACTGTAGCGCCTAGAACCGCACGGTCACTCCGGCAGAGAACAGAAGCTTTCGAAATGTGGTGTTAAAGAAGAAAGGCGAAGATCAGATTGGTCTATCACGTAACTACAGAGGAAGTACTGAACAGTATTGGAAAGTAATAAATTTATGGCACAACTACATCAAAAGGAGGTATTGGTTAATAGTACGCATTCAGAGACAGTAAGGGATCATCAATTTAGTATTGGAAGGACGTATAAGACATAAAAATCGTAGAGGGAGACAGTAAGTTGATTCGGAAAGATGTAGGTTGCAGTAGTTATTTGGAGACGAAGTGATTCGCACAGGGTAGGGTAGCATGGAGAGCTGGATCAAACCAGTTTTCTGGCTGAAGACTGCAACAGTAGCGTGGGATAATTCCTTGTGCATATTCCCGAGATCCAATGCAGTGAGTTTGGGTGGACGGAGTTTGCATGAGCCTAATTCAGTGCGTATCTGTTGGGTTGCAACCTTAATATCACCGTTTAGTTTAAGAACTATCTCACTTTCCCTATCAGATATCAATTTTTCGACCTCTGTCAGACAAGTTCGCTGTGAGTGTATTATCTTTTCCTCAAGAGTAGTATCACTATCAAAAGCTTCTTTCTTAGCACGCTTATTTAAATCGTCATTTATATGTTTCTGTTCGAGCTTGATTAAACCTACTTCTTCCGACAATTTTTGTATTTGGTTAGGTAGTTCGCTAACAGTGACTACTGTTCAGACACTTCCGTTTCAATAGCAGACACATCTTTTGCCAATTTGCCATGTGCGATTTGTAGAGCACATCGCTTCTTTGTGAGACATACGCTCTTAACCTGTTGGTGTTCCTCAAGCATGTGCTTGAACTTCTGAGAAAATATATTCTCCATTTGTTAAATCAGCTAGGAAAATTTCTGACTAAACTCGTTAGGTACACTATGCTGTCAACTTGGCGTTTTCTGCATATATTTGAGGAGCAAATCTCCGTTACTGCATCGTCTTGCATTGGTGGCGCAGTGTTAGACTGTACTTGATTTCCATTCATTGGACTAACGGTATATATCCAACCGCAGTGTGCCGAATTCACAAGACTTTCGAAAGAAGAAGTAAAATTTCATTCGGTATTTGTGTCGTCACGGAGAAAAACAAGTTCGTTTCCATTTTTTTTACCGACGAAGTCATTTCTTCAATTGCCGGAGGGTAGCACAATGCACATCAGAGTTGATCGCTGCACCACGAAGGAAGACATCAAACAGAATTACCCCTTCAGACTTCCGAACGACTGTCGTCATGACTTTATCGGCTGAGGGTGCGGTTTTGAACTTTTTCCTCGGAGGTGAGATGGTGTGACGGCACTCCATGGATTACCGTTTTGTTCCGGTTCGAAGTGATGAATCCATGTTTCACCACTTTAACGATGTTCAATAAACAGTGTCCCGATCAGCCTCGTAACGCGCAAGCAGTTCCGCATAGATGGTCACTTGTTGCTCTTTGTGTTCTCGTGCTAGGCGACGAGCAACCCAACGGCCACGCACCTTTGACTACCACAACTGGTGACGAGTGTTTCAGCACTAACAACAGAGGCGTCCTTTCGTGCAGCGAGGTGTTCGACTGCGATCCCTCGATCACGTTCCAACGTTGCAGGAGTCGCAGCTGTGTGCGGTCGGCCGCCACGCGGTAGATCGGGAAAATTTGCGCGAGCTTGTTGCAATGATAACACACGCCACCCCCAGTGACTCACCGTGCTTTTGTTCACTGCCACGTCTCCGTAGACATTCTGCAAGCGTCTACGAACATCTGTGGTGCTCTCGTCTCCCTTCACTACCTGAATAATTTCTTTTATCTCATCATACATTTCTTCAATTTCTTCATCATCTGCAGAGCTAGTTGGCATATAAACTTGTACTACTGTAGTAGGCGTGAGCTTTGTGTCCATCTTGGCCACAATAATGCATTCACTATGCTGTTTGTAGTAGCTTACCCGCACTCCTAGTTTTTTATTCATTATTGAACCTACTCCTGCATTACCCCTATTTGATTTTGTGTTTATAACCCTGTATTCACCTGACCAAAAGTCTTGTTCCTCCTGCCACCGAACTTCACTAATTCCCACTATATCTGACTTTAACCTACCCATTTCCCTTTTTAAATTTTCTAACCTACCTGCCCGATTAAGGGATCTGACATTCCACGCTCCGATCCGTAGAACGCCAGTTTTCTTTCTCTTGATAAGGACGTCTTCGTGAGTAGTCTCTGCTCGGAGATCCGAATGGGGGACTTTTTTACCTCCTACTGAATAGAATGGATAAAGTTATGGGGGAAGAATATAATACGAGAATTAATAAAGCAGAAACAAAACTAATGACATGCGACAAAAAAGATCAAGTGAAAGTCCAAGTTCATGTAGGCAATGAACTGTTTGAACAAGTTGATAAATTTACTTATCTGGGCAGTAATATTACCAGGGATGGAAGGAGCAAGGCAGAAGTGAGAAGTAGAATTGCTCAAGCAAAGACTGCTTTTAACAAGAAGAAAAACATCTAAGAGCATCAGCCTTGAAATCAGGAAAAGATTTTTGAAATCGTATGTGTGGAATGTGGCATGCTATGGGTGTGAAAAATGGTCTCTCGGGACAGAGGAAGACCAGAAGCTAAATTCTTTTGAAATGTGGTGCTATAGACGCATGCTCAAAATAAAATGTATCGACAAGGTCACAAACGAAGTGGTTCTGGAAAGAGCAGGTGAGAAGAGAAGCTTCTGGAGTTTCATTGTTAAAAGAAGAGTGCAATTTACAGGTCATCTATTAAGACATAAAGGACTCCTGAACACAATCATAGAGGGATATGTCGAGGGAAAAAGACCAAGAAAAAGACCACGACTGAGGTACATGGATCAAATCGTGAAAGATGTGGGATGTAACACCTATAAAGAAATTAAGAGAAAAGCTGAAAGACGCACAGAATTGAGACAAGCTGCCATTGTAGCTGTTGCAAACCAATCTTTGGATTGACCACTACAGAAGAAGAAGAATCCGATTATCACATAATTACAAATTCAAGTATCCCATTCGCGATCGTTCGTGCCAAATCGCATTTGTCGTGTTATATCGGATGAAAATGTTGTGGAACGGATGATCGCAAATTTTTTTGGATTGTTCCACACCCGAACATCATCTCAGCTGACGGCTGCTGCGTGATTTCCCTAGGTGTTTACAACAGTTACTTAACCTTTTATAAAAATGTTAAGATGCTTGTGAGCTACAGCAGTTGAGAAGAGAATGTTAATTTCACGTACTTTATAACCAATTTACGATAAACACCTACGGTAGTCTTCTCTGTTAATTACGTCAATTTTTATGATCTTGTACGGTGAATCGGACTGCGGCTGCGAGCAATTTATCACTCAAAGTTGAACGAATTTCAATAAAACAGACACGCTTTTCGAACTCCATTTGTATGTTCCTCAAATTACATTTAAGCAGGGAAAAGTCACGTCTTATTAAAAAGACATTGAGAGAAAGAGAGATGGTACCACAGAAAAATGAAGTGTGATAGACTTCAACCATTTCACAGATCGTGTCCCCGTCATTCAGAGGCGTACACGTAAATTAATTTACATGACAGGATATATTCCTGGGCATTCGTCGTCGCACCAAAAATATTAAATTATTATTTTCTTAGCGTGCAAGATCAGCACAAGGTGCACAGGGATACCGCGCACATTTCTCAAAGTAGACTACAAAGGCTGAGCATTATTGAGACAGCCGGCCGAAGTGGCCGTGCGGTTAAAGGCGCTGCAGTCTGGAACCGCAAGACCGCTACGGTCGCAGGTTCGAATCCTGCCTCGGGCATGGATGTTTCTGATGTCCTTAGGTTAGTTAGGTTTAACTAGTTCTAAGTTCTAGGGGACTAATGACCTCAGCAGTTGAGTCCCATAGTGCTCAGAGCCATTTGAACCATTATTGAGATCTGCTGACTGTGGTGTCCAGTAGATATGCGACAGTCCATCCACGTGCTCACAAAATCACTCGTTAACCACGCGAGCTGCGTGAACAGGGGCTCTGCCATCTTGAAAAATAGCATCGCCGTTGGGGAACGAACGTCGTACCACGAGATGGACCTAATCAGCCAACACGGTCAATAATGCTTTGCTGTAAAGCGACCTTGGAGAATAACCAAGGGGCCCATGGAATAACAGGATATAGCTTCCCAAATCATCACCGAATCACCGCAAAGTTTCACTCTTGAGACATAAACTCCGCCGGAAGTTGGAAACAGTGTGAAACAAGACTCATTCGACCAAATGACTTTCTTCAATCGTTCCACAATTGAGGTTTTATGTCTTCGTCACCACGTCTTCCTGTTATGCCCAGCGATTCCCTGCTTAAGGAGCTCCCTTCGTGCTGTTTTGATGCTGACAGGGTTCACCAGTGCGACATCCACTTTTTCAGCTTTCGTCCTCTTATTTTTCATGACAATCCTCTTCTATGACGTCCATCACGATCACTCAGCACTCGATTTCGTCCTCATTGTGACGTAGCGGATGATGTTTTTCCATTATCCCTGTATGCTATATAATCTTCGATACGGTACTTCTTGAAACACCAAAGACTTCGGCTAGCTTGGTTGCGGAAGCGCCCACCATACGGCTGCCAACAAATTACCCACGTTGGAATTCACTCAGCTCCGACATAACGCACTCAGAACTACACGGAACACTGTTGTGACCGCGAGTGACACTTGCAACGCATTGAAGACACTGCACAGGTCCCGTGCTCACTCAAACACAACAGCGCAACCTGCGAGCTCGGCCAGCTCCTGCATTTATGTACGAGCATGTATTTCTCGCGGTGTTTTGTCCAACTCCTATGCCTTCTGAGCTGTGTCGTACGATGACATAATTTTGCAGGTACTTCCAGCGGTAATCGTGGTTACTGTCTGTACAATATGATGGGAATAGAGTTGGTAGCAATGAGTAAGTTAGAAGTAATAAATTAAAACGCGAATGTTGACGAAGTTTTGCTGCAGAAAGAGTGAAGATGTAGTTAGCAATAAACTGTGTTCCTTTTATTATTTTGTGTGGGATGTCAGCGAGAAAAAGTTTCACAAAAGGTTTTAAATTAGGAAGCCGCTAAACCTTCTCATTCTAAAATACTGAATGAATATTCTCTGGATTGTTTGTGTGCTCGAGTTACACCGCCTCAGGACATAAACATCGTTTCTAACTCCAATAGTTGATTGATTGTGTTAAACACTTAGCGTAATGTCACACATCTTAACCCTTTCACGCCGGCGTCGTGCGCCAGTCCCGCCGGCCGCGCCTGCTGTACTGCGCAGCAGCCCGCAGCGCCGCTCTGTCCTGCTTTCACACTCGCCGTGTTATCAAATTATGGACCTAATGTCGTGTCGTGTGGCCAGAGCCTCCCGTCGGGTAGACCGTTCGCCGGATGTAATTCTTTCGATCTGATTCCACTCCGGCGAGTTGCACGTCGATGGGGATGAAATGATGGTGATTAGGGCAACACAACACCCAGTCCCTGAGCGGGGAAAATCTCCGACTCAGCCGGGAATCAAACCCGGGCCCTTAGGATTGACATTGTGTCGCGCTGACCACTCAGTTACCTGAGGTGGACATTGGAATTTATACTACATATTTATTCGAGAAAATATATATACACCTCGCACATGTTTTTGATATTGTACGTCCAAGTCTGGGGATGTCAATGGAACAGCTGGAGTAGCACGTGTACCTGATGTAGAAGCAGCTACAACAGGTGTTTCACGTTCATCGTCAGATTTGGACGATGATTAGCTTTGATCTTCGAAGTCACTACCCAATATGAGAGAAAGAGCTTCCTCGACAGTATATCGTATGAAACGTCCCCTTAGAAAAATTGCACAGGACTGAGCTTAAACTGACACACAATATTTTTTAGCGCAACGCAATCTGACTTTCAAAAATCCCTACAAAAGAATGGCCCTGACTAACATTAACCTATACCTTTCACAAATCACTTACCTCACAAAAATCTTCATTACAGCGAGCGCCACTACTGCCAGCTAAATAAAAGATTTAAACTACGGAAGCCACTAACTACTGATAGGGAAAGTTAGCAAATGAAAGATTTTAATAGAGAACAAACAATGTAGTTACCTTAATAGTCATAATATATATAGCAGTTCATAACATCCATTCTTACAAATATCAAAACTCCGCCATTTCTCTCCCCACATCCACCACTGCTGGCGGCTCACCTCCAACTGCGCAACGCTACGCGCTGTTCACATCCAGCTGCCGCTGCCAAACACTACAATGGCAGACAACAATGCAAACTAGCCACAGACTGCACACAGCACAGCCAGTGATTTTCATACCGAGCGCTACGTAACGTTGCCGATAAGAGAACATAAACAGCCTACTTACAATCGAATATCTGCAATATCACTTCTAGTAGAAACTGAGGTTAACAACACGTCACTTCAGATTAAAAAGATGGCGGGAAATGAGCAGCACAGGTCAAGCGAAACCAACTGAATGCAGCTGCCATATAGTGACTCTGTTGTTAACTACAGATGTTGAACAAAGCCGCTAGATGAGGCATAGGTCAAACTCCCACGTGAGACGAGAGTAGTGAAGCAGAGAAATGATGTGAGGCGTAACTGCTGCAGCAGTCCACCGGCTGAGCGGCACATTCGCTCCCGACTTTTACAGAAGTTATCCTTAGCGAAAGGGTTAATGAGTAGATTATGACAACATTTTGAATTTTTAAATGCGGTCAGTAATTATATGAAATACTGAAAATAAAATTTTTCCTCCTTGAAGCCGTTAGATGGGCAACGTGCAACTCAGACTGAGTGACCGCCTGACCGGTTTAGCCGCTTAGTAATATACAGGGTGGACACAGACAGTCTGAGAAGCTTCTTAGGGTGTTGCAGAGTAAGTCGTGCTTAGAAATAGTTGTTTAAGACAAGAATTCGATGCGTGGCACCGTTTCAGAGTTAACTACCACTCAAGTGAGTCGGCCAGGCCGTTGCGCGCTCAGATTCAAGTAGCCCCCCCGAGGCGCTGTTCCCAAAAGAGCCCTTCGTTAGGTGTCCTAAAACTGAAGAACAGAGCCATTCGACAATACGATAAGGGACGGTAGTAAAGATCGAACCGGAGCCAAAGACTCGGCAGTCTCTTGGGCTGTTATCTACACTAATTGCATATGGTGGACTGAATTTGCGCAGGTAACAGTCTGACTAGCTAAATTAACTTGGAAAAGACGCAACGAATCGAGTTTTCTTCTTAAGGGGCTCCGGAAAGGCTCAAAATCATGAAAAGTTCAATTTTTACTTTTTTTGCGTTTTCTGAATCTGCAGAATATTACCTTTTAATAGATATATAATTTATTCAATTCCGAAGACTACAGCTATTTTTAAATTTTTTTTGAAATGTGTTCTACATGGGCGTGACCCACTGTGGCGCTGTTAAACTGCTGTCAAATGGTGTTATTATTAACGTCAGTGTTCATCAGGTACATTTTAGTGATGTGAGATAAAGTATGTGTTGTGGCTAACCTGTGATGGTTCAATATGTATCGCTGGTGTGATTGTCGATTGTTTCATGTTTATTTACTCTGTCGTCATCTCGAAAATATTCGTAATTAATTCTGTTTCTTGAGTCTCTGTTTTGTTGAAGTATAATAATGAGTAAAAGTAAAGTTATTAGAAATCCTCTGAAGGCTTTTAAGAAAAGGAGAAATGTTGGAAAGCCAAAGGTATGTGTTATTACTGTAAATAATAACATTCTAACATGGTACGAGCGATGCTTGCTTTAGACAAGGAACGCCTTCGGGCTGCAGACAGGGCTGTAAGGAGTCTAGAAATACAAGCAAGAGTAAACAGGAGGAGGAACAAGAGGAAGCTGGAGGAGGAGTTTGCAGAGGATGAAGATAATCCATCCTATGGACCTGGAATGCACTAAAAAGTTAATCCAATCTTTGTCGCTCGATTCCCAAAACTTTTATTTTCTCATACTAATTACATGTTTTCTAAGGATCTTCCAAACATATTTGTTTCAAACTTTCAGTAAATGTTACACAGTCCCTTCCGCATAATTTAACACAGCCTTTTTCCAAAAAACTGCATATTTTTGAATATATAAATAAAAAATTGCAAAAAATGTTGTGAATTTTCATTACAATTGAAAAAAAATCATCTTTAATAACTGAACTAAAATTTTGTAAAATCCCTGTGTCAAGTTGTAGCCTATATTCCAATAAATAATCTGTAAAAAGTTCAACTTCCTACCTCAAATACTTTGTGAGGAAAGATGTAATTTATAAGTGTTATTTTAACATTGCAAGTATAGGGCGTTCCGGAGCCCGTTAACAATTATTCCTCAGCAAACCTACTCTGCACAACAAATATTCTGAGACTGTTTCTGACCACCCTGTAGATACACTAGTTGTTGGTGACGTCTTGGGTCTCTTCTTTCTTTATTGTGCCTTAGCGGATGTGGTACGAATTGTGAAACTGAATTTAACTGAAACTTCTTGGCAGACTAAAAGAGACTCGAGCTTGGGACCTTCGTGTTGAGCAAGTGCTCTTTCGACTGAGCTATCGTAGCACGACTCAGGCAGGACCCGCCCTCACAGCGTTACTTCCGCCAGGAGCACATCTACCTTCCAAACTTCACAGAAGCTTTCCTGCAGAACTTGCAAGACTAGCACTGCAGGAAGAAATGATACTGCGGAGACATGCCTTAGTCACAGCCTGGGGGATGTTTCCAGAATCAGATTTACACTCTGCAGCAGTGTGTGCGTTGATATATGAAACTTCCTGGTGGATTAAAACCGTTTGCTGGACCGAGACTCGAACCTGAAGCCTTCGCCTTTCGCAAAGGGTCGTGGATCGTACTTGGGTAGCTCAGTAGGTAGAGCACTTGCCCGCGAAAGGCAAAGGCCCCGAGCTCAAATCTAAGCCCGAAACACAGTTTTAATCTGCCAGGAAGTTTCATATCAGCGTACACTGCTCTGCAGAGCGAAAATCTCTTCAGAATTTAACTACCTTACACGAGGGCTCTGGTTGGTGATAACCGTTTACTACTACAGTTCGCCTTAGCCGAGCGGTCTAAGGCGCTGCAGTCATGCACTGTGCGGCTGGTCCCGGCGGAGGTTCGAGTACTTCCTCACGCGTGGGTGTGTGTGAGTTTGTCCTTAGGATAATTTAGGTTAAGTAGTGTGTAAGCTTAGGGACTGATGACTTTAGCAGTTGAGTCCCATAAGATTTCACACACATTTGAACAATTTTAACTACAGTTCGCCAACGACCCAGTCGACCGACTATTATTAATTGCGAGGTAAAAGATATGGCAGATGAACTCATTGTTGAGACCAGACTCGTGTAGTGTTACTTACTCTCACAACTCCCCAACGTTGTTATGCACTAGGCTCGTATGTGTACGTCGATATCGGGACCAGCCGTGTTAGGAGCAGTCATACAAGATAGCGAACTTAAACAATTTCTCTCCTACCGACAGACCTTCACTTGGGGCATATCGTCATATTAAACAGCGACAGACGCAGAATACGCAAACCCTAAAAGGGGTGTCAAGTGTTTGGCTAAAGAGCAGCCGAAACTCAAGGTTGAGTTACGACCTTAATCGATTATTAAGGTGGGATCTCATCAGTCGGATCCCAGGATATAGGGGATGAGGCAAGCGGTTCTAAATTTAGAACATTTTGCAGGAGATATTCAGTTTCAGTACGACCAAGGAACTACCTTACTATGAAGGAAATCCAATTGAAAACCTAGACCAGAGCCAGGGGGTTTCGCGAAAGCCACTTCTTCAAATTTTTGTGGGTTTTCAGGGAAGGGACATCTTCCTTCAAAATAGTTCAAATGGCTCTAAGCACTATGGGACTTACCATCTTTTTCTTTAGACTTGGCTGGAGGTATCTATCTGTCACCAATCTCAAGAAAATTGGTGTGACGTAGCGCAGTCATTTGCGATCGCACCGCGCCATTGAAATAGCCAGAGTGAAATATCCACAACATTCACCATATTTCAAAAACAGTTTGAGGTATCAAAATGAGATTTTGGCAAATGATAGCACATGAAGAGGAGAGTATTTTTCCGTATGGTTACCATGTCAAAAATTCATTACCAAAGCTGTTACTCCACTAACTACAGACTTTTTCGATGAAACAATATAATTTTTAAGGGCCATCGATAGCTGGTGAAACGAGAAATGCTTTGGGTTTCGGAACAACATCAGTGAAGTTATTACACGTTTATTTTGTACTTTTTCTCAGATCCTCACTTAATAAATTTAATAGACCAGTGTCGCAGAATTCTCTCTCAGCTCCATCTGCACAACATGTTAGTGAGGTGAGGCTGTGTAAACTCCGCTGAGTTTTGTCAAAAGAGCAAATTTTAACTTTGCAACGAGAAATATGTATGTTTTACTCAAAGTTCCCCACTCGTGACACGTCTCTGAAAGTTATAGATGGTTAACAAACCAGGTGAAAATAAATCACCGCATTTTCGGCGGAATTCTTTTTGGACACTAACTGAAGAAGAGGTGACACATATTTTTGAATGATCGCTATGCAAGTGTGGGTGTGAAGGGACCCCACTTAATATTCACAAAAAATGTGAGTACAGGCTTCAGTTTAGAACGGCACTTCCTCCACAGCGTCCTCCGCGCATGCGCCCTGCCGCCTTCACGTCTACCGGCCAGTATTCCGCGTATAATACTCGTTGAGTTCATCGAAACCAGGAATAACAATTCTAACGACACGCCTCTGAACTGCTTCGAAGTCTTCTTTTATCTGATCTGGTGGTCGGGCCGCTAAATGCATGAAATATAAAGGATTTACAATATTTGAAGGTTAAGAAAATTATAATATATGGACTTTTCACGGGACACAAAAATACCGAATTCAGCATTTTCTGCTAATTTATATTATTCTTGTAACTTAGTTGTCGAAACGAAATCAGTTTTAGGCCTATGTGTCGCTGATCAGCACACTCAGTCACGAATTTTTCTTATAACACATTTATCGAGGTTATGGAATGGCGCATCACATTATTTTTTTATAATTAGGCAGTGCATTTAAGTTTAGATTTCCCTTATTTATGCTGTATCCTATGCCAGTTATCAAAGTCATTTTAATAATACGGTCTGTGTATTACCACGAAATACTTTAGAATTTGAAAAGCTGTGACAGCAATTACCGATACTGTTTCACAAGTTCCGACATGGTCGCCAATGGAGTAGTGATCCAGAAAGTGTAAAATAAATTTCTTTATTTCCGTCTCTGATCACAAAATGATAGGTCCTCAGACCAGCTGTTGTCGTCAGCAATGACCGTATTCAAATCTGTTTTAAAAGCATCGCCAAAGGACGATGGTACTATGGCCCCATTATATTAGGACATGTTTATAAAACAGATCCGAAGATGGTCATTGTTGACCGAAACCGGTAGTCTCAGGACCTGTCATTTCGTGATCATGGACGGAAATAAAGAAATTTATTCTAGTGATACTGTATTTAAACGAGGCAAGATTAACTGCAGCGCAGGACCAGCGCCAACAGGTATACAGCAGATGTCAGTTGTCGACAGCTGACACTTGATGTTAGTTGTTTGCTGTACGAATACGATTATCTTTGAAGTAATATCAATGTCTAATTCAACTTGCAAGCAAGTAAAACGGCTTTGTGTTTATTTAGGAAAATGAGGAAGTAAATATATATGTCTTCACTTCGTCAATAACATATCATTCAAGACGAAATATTGAAGTTGTAAGAAAGAACTTACTGTTGTGTACAGGGGAGAAGAACGTTGGAGGCGAACGGGGCTGAGCGCTATGAAAGAACAGTTATTAATATTTCTGCACAAAAACGCATTGAGACAAGTCAGTACTCTTGAAAAGAATAGGATTTATATTTACTTGGTAAACAAGAATCTTCTGAACAGACTTCAGTTGTGTCGTTCAGTTGACATTCTTATCCATCATATTCTATAAGTTACTAGTCCTACCAGGTGCAGATTACAAACACTCGAACAGTACTCAAAAGTGGGTCGCACAAGTGCTATGTACGTGCTCTCCTCTACACATGAGCTACTTACCTCCCGGTAAAATGAAATCGACCATTTGCCTTCCTTACAAACGATCTTACGTCGCTTTGCAGCGACATATCTTGCATCAGAGTTGCACTTGCAATCTACGTCCTAAATTATTTGCCAGATGCATTCCAGTCTCTGTCTTTCTCTACAGTTTCTACTGTACAGCTCCCTCTAGGACCAATTAAGTTGTTCCCAGATGTTTTAACAGATGTTCAAAAATGTTCAAATGTGTGTGAAATCTTAAGGGACTTAACTGCTAAGGTCATCAGTCCCTAAGCTTACACACTACTTAACCTAAATTATCCTAAGGACAAAGACACACACCCATGTCCGAGGGAGGACTCGAACCTCCGCCGGGATCAGCCGCACAGTCCGTGACTGCAGCGCCTGAGACCGCTCGGCTAATCCTACGCGGCTATTAACAGATGTCCCACCATCCTATTCCTTCTTCATGTCAATGTCTTCCTTATATTTCTTTCCTCTCCTATTTTCTGGAGAACCACCTGATTTCTTATCTCACTCGCATTCGGGAGGACGACGGTTCAATCCCGTCTCCGGCCATCCTGATTTAGGTTTTCCGTGATTTCCCTAAATCGCCTCAGGCAAATGCCGGGATGGTTCCTTTGAAAGGGCACGGCCGATTTCCTTCCCCATCCTTCCCTCACCCGAGCTTGCGCTCCGTCTCTAATGACCTCGTTGTCGGCGGGACGTTAAACACTAATTTTCTCCTCCTCCTCATTTCTTATCTCAATCCACCAAACTTTCTACATTCTTCTGTAGCACCACGTCTCAAATGTTTCGATTTTCTTCTGTTACGGCTTACACACCGTTCATGTTTCACTACCATACAATGCTGAACTCCAAACGTACGTTCTCGGAAATTTCTTCCTCAAATTAAGGCCTATGTTCGATACAAGTAGATTTCTCTTGGTCAGGAACGCCCTTTTAGTCAGTGCTGGTCTGCTTGTTATGCCCTCTCTTTCATACATAAGGAAATTGTGCTATTGTACAGAGATCGTGTTGCCATACCAAAGTTGGCAACGTGAATCGATACCACAGACATTAACGAGGCCTCGCTGCAATCCGCAACGACGTATGGTAGCAGTCAACATCATCCTCTAAAATCAACGATTTCAGATGAATTTGTACTGTTATTAATGTTGAACATTGTTCCTCAAGAGAACACTTTGTTAATTAGTATATCAAGTGATGCTTTCCTAGTCCTAGAACTTTATAAATTATCCAGTAGTTCCGTGCCAAAGAAGTGTGTCAGAATTAAGTGAATATTTTATTGATGGTCTCTTGAAATTACTGCAAGCAGTCGCCTTTATTTAGTGCGGTTTCGAACCGGCTAGCGATTCAGCAGCAGTTGGAAAATATTTATTGATGTTTGCAGCAGTGTGGGGGTCGTGTAGCTGTGACAAGATCTATATACGAAACATGAAAGCGCAGAGTATGGCGAGAATTATTCACTTTATGAGTTCCATTTTGTCCGTTGGCTATTTTTTGGTGTACACAGTATTCTGGAAAACATAATAAACGTTTTCCAGTGACGTTAAATTACTGCACTTCACACACTTAGCCACAAGTATCACGTTCCACATGCCTTACAAAACGTCAATAAACCAAGGAGTATAGCTGAAGTTATTTCAAAAAGTTTGTGTTAGGCCACAGAGCCTCTTTGTTCAGCCCTTGTAATACTCACTGGTGACAGTAAGTAGGTATCTGTTTTTCTATTACAAAAAAAATGTAATTATATGGCTTAATTGGCATGTGCTACTTACAAAATGTATTAAAGAAAGAGTTTGGAAGATATTACATCTACAATTTTAGCACTGAAATTTCGTTTGACACACCGTTTATCTTTTGTTTAACCAACATTGACGAGTATTTATGAAATAAACAATAAACATTGCAACACTACTTTTTATTTAATAATGAAATGTTAAGCAGGGTGATATGTGGGCGGAGAAGATAGAGTGAGTGTTTGTGTGTGTGTGTGTGTGTGTGTGTGTGTGTGTGTGTGTGTGTGTGTGTGTGTACTTGAAGGAGAGAGTGTTGAGTAGATGAGTCAATGTGGAAGAGAAAGAGAGGGAGGAGTTTTTTTTTGTGAGTTATTTAGTTTTTCAAGTTTAATGATTATTTGAAATTTTGGGAAAACCTTTGCTAAGTACGTTCGTTCATTTAACCCTTAATTCGCGAGGTGACTTTTCCGTAACGTATACCACGAGGTGGGACCTCTGGGACCCCTATTTTTAAACCAAGATTAGGGCAAAAATCATTTGAAATTTTTAATTTATGCTATATAACATTTACTTTTAGAATTATTTAAGTGTTGTTTAAATGCTTCTAGTTTATTTTACTGCACTAAACAAAGCCTGCAGCATTTTACTGTTTATCACACAAAAGCACGTACTTTTATGTGGTTCTTCTAAATAGTACACATAAATGGACTGTTAGAGAACTAAATTTTACATTCTGAAAAATTATACAATCTCTGTAGTAAACAAATTTCCAAATAAAACTAAATTCCAGGCTTTACATTTGCGCATAAAAATTCCACCTGATAGGTACATACAAAAAGTCTGTCAGACTGACATTCATTGCTGGGAACTACATTTTTCTTATCACCACTCAGAACGTATTCGACTTTAACAGTATTTCACTGAAGAAACAGACAGATCCCCATAACTCTCCCAAAGTACTTCCTCTGAATAATACTCTAGTTCGATAGCAGAACTGTGATCACAGGCTAATGTAAAATCGTCGTCTTCTTCGTTTACTTCGTTATCTATATGACTGACACCTTCCTCCATAGTCCGACTAACAATTTCATCAAACTCGGGAAAGCTAAAAATGACACATTCGCACCAACACATTTTGAGCTATACGGTACCGTACTGAAGAAAACAGGTAAGTAGTTCACGAGGCGCGATCTAGGAGACTCCAACACCTATCAATAACACGTGTCAACAGTAAACACAGAAGGCGATAACGCAACTGACAACAAAACATGGTAGACTTGACAATCGAAGGAGGGTAGGAGCAGTATAGAAGCATTCCACTACAACTGGCCTTGGAGAGAGAGAGTTCAAAAATTTTCGCGCGGTCTGAGAGGTCACACCTCGTGAATTAATACACTACTGGCCATTAAAATTGCTACACCACGAAGATGACGCACTACACATGCGAAATTTAACCGACAGGAAGAAGATGCTGTGATATGCAAATGATTAGCTTTTCAGAGCATTCACAGAACGTTGGCGCCGGTGGCGACACCTACAACGCGCTGACATGAGGGAAGTTGCCAACCGATTTGTGATACACAAACAGCAGTTGACCGGCGTTGCCTGCTGAAACGTTGTTGTGATGCCTCGTGTAAGGAGGAGAAATACATACCATCACGTTTACGACTTTGATAAAGGTCGGATTATAGCCTATCGCGACTGCGGTTTATCGTATCACGATATTGCTGTTCGCGTTGGTCGAGATCCAATGAGTGTTAGCAGAATATGGAATCGGTGGGTTCAGGAGTGTAATACGGAACGCCGTGCTGGATCCCAACGGCCTCGTATCACTAGCAGTCGAGGTGATAGGCATCTTATCCGCATGGCTGTAACGCATCGTGCAGCAACGTCTCGATCCCTGAGTCAACAGATGGGGACGTTTGCAAGACGACAAGAATCTGCACGAACAGTTCGACGACGTTTTCAGCAGCATGGACTATCAGCTGTAGACCATGGCTGCGGTTACCCTTGACGCTGCATCACAGACAGGAGGACCTGCGATGGTGTACACAACGCTGAACCTGGGCGCACGAATGACAAAACGTCATTTTTTCGGATGAATCCAGGTTCTGTTTGCAGGTTCGAATCCTGCCTCGGGCATGGATGTGTGTGATGTCCTTAGGTTAGTTAGGTTTAATTAGTTCTAAGTTCTAGGCGACTGGTGACCTCAGAAGTTAAGTCGCATAGTGCTCAGAGCCATTTGAACCAGGTTCTGTTTACAGCATCATGATGGTCGCATCCGTGTTTGGCGACATCGCGGTGAACGCACATTGGAAGCGTGTATTCGTCATCGTCATACTGGCGTATCACCCGGCGTGATGGTACGGGGTGCCATTGGTTACACGTCTCGGTCACCTCTTGTTCGCATTGACGGCACTTTAAACAGTGGACGTCACATTTCAGATGTGTTAGGACCCGTGGCTCTACCCTTCGTTCGATCCCTGCGAAACCCTACATTTCAGCAGGATAATGCACGACCGCATGTTGCAGGCCCTGTACGGCCCTTTCTGGATACAGAAAATCTTCGACTGCCGCCCTGGCCAGCACATTCTCCAGATCTCTCACCAACTGAAAACGTCTGGTCAATGGTGGCCGAGCAACTGGCTCGTCACAATACGCCAGTCACTACTCTTGATGAACTGTGGTATCGTGTTGAAGCTGCATGGGCAGCTGTACCTGTACTCGCCATCCAAGCTCTGTTTGACTCAATGCCCAGGCGAATCAAGGCCGTTATTACGGCCGGAGGTGGTTGTTCCGGGTATTGATTTCTCAGGATCTATGCACCCAAATTGCGTGAAAATGTAATCACATGTCAGTTCTAGTAGAATATATTTGTCCAATGAATACCCGTTTATCATCTGCATTTTTTCTTGGTGTAGCAATTTTAATGGCCAGTAGTGTAGTTAATATGGTGTGCGGTAAGTTTTAATACGAGTGAAAATCTCTAATTCTTTCAGGAGGTTCGTTTTTATACATTGGGTCTGCAATGTGTAGGATATGGAGGTTTGTTTTGGTGTTTCAGATCTGTGCTAGATGGGCTGCAACACTAGATTTACTTAAATTTTTTAAACGTGGTGCATCTGTATGTTGTTTCTAACGAGTTTCGAAGTTTCGACCTGTTTGCCCTAAGTAGTAGCAGGAGGAGCTATCGCAGGTTAATTATATACGATGTCTGTTCAAAAAATCTGGAACATTCGAAATTTCGCGCCAATGGTGTGTTGGAGCGAAATACTGTTGGAATCGCGGTACACGCCTGTGTTTAATGTTTAACTGCCGGAAGTTTCGTTGTTGTATGTCTCTTAGTTACTGTTCGGTGTTGTATTGCGTAGAACGTTGAGTCGCACAGTTTGCAAAATTCGAGATGACAGAGCTAGAGGAGCAACGCTTCTGCATTAAGTTTTCCGTCAATCTCAAGGAAACCTTTACAAAAACACAAAAAATGATGCAGGAAGCCTACAGTGATTAGTAGTCTAACTAACCTAAGGACATCACACACATCCATGCCCGAGGCAGGATTAGAACCTGCGACCGTAGCGGTCGTGCGGTTCCAGACTGTAGCGCCTAGAACCGCTCGGCCACCGCGGCCGGCCATTTCAGTTGGATCATGTCATAAAATCCTGACACAGCATTTTGGAATGCATCGTGCTGCCGCCAAGACCGTCCCACGGCGTGACTCTTGCACAGAAAATGAAATCACTGTGCTGCGTCATCCTCCGTACTCTCGTATATCAGATTTGTGGATAGGTGGTTTGCCTGTTTTAGTGTTATGTACTATTTTGCTTCATATTTTGTTGTTTTTGCGGTTGTTTCTGTTGTGTCTAGACAAGACAGCCTAGACACAATGAGAGGAAGCCGAAAGGCACGCGCTTAAACTCACGCAGGTCTGAAACAGGATACGTAATGAATGATATAAAGAAAAGTACGTAGCTTCTGAAATACTTAACTTTAATCCACATTTGTAGAACATCGCTCTGGATGATACATTAATAGAATCTCAATATCTATACTGGTAATGGCGCCTTGCTAGGTCGTAGCAAACGTAGCTGAAGGCTATGCTAACTATCGTCTCGGCAAATGAGAGCGTAGTTGTCAGTGGACCGTTCCTTGCAAAGTCGGCTGTACAACTGGGGCGAGTGCTAGTTCGTCTCTTTAGACCTGCCGTGTGGCGGCGCTCGGTCTGCCATCACTGACAGTGGCGACACGCGGGTCCGTCGTATACTAGCGGACCGCGGCCGATTTAAAAGCTACCACCTAGCAAGTGTGGTGTCTGGCGGTGACACCACAGTTTCCACTTTGTGTAGTTTAAACAGAATACTGTATGCACCAACAACCAACCAACGGATTCTAATAATTGTAAAGTGCAACGAAACCGAGATCATAATTTGAATACTTATAGCTACACTCGATGCGTCTATGTTTCGTATACACATATTGCAACATCGGCACTAACCCCACAGTGCTGCAAAGAATCAATGAACATGAACCATCTGGTGATAAATCGCTAGGTGGCTCGAAATCGGTGATGGGATAATAAAAATTGAAGAACAAAACCAAAAGCGACTGGTTGCAGTAATTTCAGGAAACCTCATCACAGTCGCAGTGATCCTCATCCGTGACGGATAAAAGTTTTAAATCTTTTATTCATTAATGTAATAAAGTTAACTAGTATTTCACGTTCTCTAGTTTGATGGGCCTTCCTCCCAGAGCAATCAACGAATCCGCAGCAGTTGACAAATTATTTTCTCTCTACCTATTTAAAAATTTCCAACTGATCTCCTCCGTTTATCCCTCTGGCGGAATCGGAGCTGCTAGTTTACTTACACCATTCGTGTAAGACTACTGACGGACGGAAAGCCGATATTTGATTGGACTACAAAAATCAGCTCCGTCCTTACAAGTAAATTTAGCTAAAATCGCTTTAGGTTGAACGCGGTGACTGAGCCATCGGCGTCCCTGCCTTCGGACGTAAGGCGCGTACAGGCGCTGGGCGTCAGGCGGGCTTTAGGCGGCCGTCCCCGACGCTTCCGAACGCCAAGCGAGGCGCTCCTCCGGTAACTGCCGCGCCCGCCACCGCCTCGCTTGCTCCTGCGCCTCTCGTTCGGCGTCAGCATTTCTCTCGATTCGCGACTTTCCAATTACTGTCTCCGGCCCGCGCGGGCACCGTCTGCTCGTTATTTTTCGCTCGCGTCTCCGATTTCTCGACGGAGGAGAGGAGCGCCCTGGCCTACGTTTACAGACGCTGATTCATTTCTCTTCATAATGATACTTTACGCTATCTCCGAGGCAGCGCTATTCGCCGTCCTCTCATCCCGAGAGGCTACTTCTTGCGTTAAGTTGCTGCAAAGCAATTAAAGAAGTAGTTTGTCGATTCCTCGAGAAGTTCGCTCGAGGGCATTTCATTTCACAGAAGCTAATTTATACCAGAGAAACGATTACTGAGTTCCAAAGAAATCATAATGACGAATGAATTTCGTTACTTTCTCAGCTTCATTTGCAGATACGCCACCACGAAATTACAGTATATTATCTGTAGTGAACTGACAAGACAGCCAGTCCACAGTGACGGGTAACCGAAAGGCACGCGTTTACACACGCCGGCTGGCGTTAGGTCTGAAACAGGATACGCAATGAATGCTATAAAGAAAAGTACGTAGCTGCTGGAATACTTAACTTTAATCCATCATTTGTATACAGCATTCTGGATGATACAAGTGAGACTCTCTCTAGAAATGGTTAATGGCACCTTGCTAGGTCGTAGCCATGGACTTAGCTGAAGGCTATTCTAACTGTCTCTCGGCAAATGAAGGAAAGGCTTCGTCAGTGTAGTCGCTAGCAAAGTCGTCGTACAAGTGGGACGAGTGCTAGTACGTCTCTCTAGACCTGCCGTGTGGTGGCGCTCGGTCTGCGATCACTGACAGTGGCGACACGCGGGTCCGACATGTACTAATGGACCGCGGCCGATTTAAAGCTATCACCTAGCAAGTGTGGTGTCTGGCGGTGACACCACACCATCTATAGTTGTCGCGTTAGTCAACTCTCGAAGTGAGTACAATGAACCGGCATTTTCAGAGTGAAGACAGATCGCTACCCGTGTCGTATGTGAGTCAATATCGGAATTAATTTCTGTTTTACCGAGCGAGGTGGCGCAGTGGTCAGCAGACTAGACTCGCATTCGGGAGGACGACTGTTCAAACCCGCGTCGGGCCATCATGATTAAGGTTTTCCGTGATTTCGCTAAATCGCTTCAGGCAAATTCCGGGATGGTTCTTTTGAACGAGCATGGTCGGTTTCTTTCTCCATCCTTCCGTAATCCGATGGGACCGATGACCTCGCTGTTTGGTCCACTCCCCAAATCAACCAACCAACTTCTGTTTTGTTGTGCGTAAATGGTCTCATTTCAAGTCATGGCGATGTAGAAATAACTCAAGCGATGAGAACCATAAAGGCCTAAAACACAACACCGTCCATTTTGAGATTGTAGACATATATACCATGCTCCTGAGATCTGTTCATCTTATGGTGAGTCAGCTTTATAGGCCCACATTCTATACATGAACCTTCACTGAAAGCTGTCTACCGATTTCTCTGACAATAATTCCATATTGGCCTGATAACTGTGTGCTTGAACCTCATAGGATTCTCACCGCTTCAGTTCTTTTCGTCACGTCTACTGGAGAGAATTCAACAACAGGAAAGATAAATGGATGGTTTTAAGAAACTTTTAATTTCTTTTCTGAAGCTGTGCGAGCACTAGACGTGGATAAACCATAATCATATGTTTCTGTACTGCAGAAGAGCTGATCTCCCTCCCCCTGTCCCCCTCAACAGCAAACCAACGAATAAAACGTAGTTTAAAAGATGTCTGTGTGTGCACTTTAACACATAATACAACAGAACAAACGTCTCAAGGGCAAATAGGGTTTACGTTTATTCTGCTAAAGACGCTGAAAATCGCCCTACGGTTCTAGCCGGCTACAAGAGTCTTATTCGGCATTTAGCCGTACTGCAGTGAAGGTGACATGACACATCGTGCTAATTTACTTAGCAAAACTGTCTTCCATTCCAGACCCAAACCTCTTCACAAGCGTATATCCCAGCGAAGAGCAAATATTCAGCCGCCTCATAGACTGATGTCCCTGAACTCGCACTGTTGTGGCTCTTTAAGTTACTTCACGTTACATTTTTAGTTACCTGACTACGCTGCAGGTTCATTTACATTTTAGTGACTTTGCTTAGCGGAATTTGGAATCAATATCTTCGTTCGTAACATTATAACTACCAAATCATTATTAAGTACGGTGTCAGTTCGTTTTAGTGAGTTCTTTTCCTATAAAATTATAATTTTACTCTTTCGATATATTGACTGTACATAGGTTCTTACTTTATACACTTACTTTATTTTGATTTAATTTATTATGGCTCATTCATTTTGACATTGTTTCTTCGTTGATGGCCTGTTTGTCAAGAAAGGTAGCTACTTTTTTACAACTGCTTTCATTAATCACGATCAACCAGGAAATTACTATCTCAGGCTGTTTTCTTTAGACTGCAGTTGTTGGAAAAATACCTGCAAATGTGTCTAAAAGAAGCAGACGAATTATGCAGATGACTGAGCAGACCCTGACTCTGAAATTGACTACAGTGATTCATACGTTCCCATCGAAAATGATCTGTCAATTGTAGAACACTGCACTGGGTCACTGGCTCAGAAATAGCAGAAATCGAGCTGCACCAGAATATTTTGTATGAAGAGAACGCAACAAGCCTGTTACCACCACCAAACTGAGAAAGTGAGCAATCTCAATTCTGATGATAATGTGCCAGATAAGATAAACGCGGAATGTGACCCTCCAGATACACCACACGTTCCAATTCCTCTGCTCACTTTATCTCAGAACTACCGAAATTATTCTGTTCATTATTTTTGTATAAGTAAAATACAAGACTGATAAAACTGTGTTTGAGACTGATCAATTTTCTTTGTGAAATTGAATGAAAAATTAAAATTTTTGCATTTCAACACTTCATTCACATTAAATTTTCAGATAAATTCCAATATTCAAAAATGACTTAATACTCTCAGAAGAAAGCGATATTCGTCGCACAGGAAACGTTCAAACACCCTGTCCGTCTTCCAGGCAGATATTTCCCAGGACGCACTGTAAAACGGTGTTTCTGTCTAAGTGTTAAAAAGAACATTAACTAGAAGTGATGTACTATATGACGGTGAGTCAAATGAAAATCGTACATATTTTTTAATTTTGTTTTTAAGATTGTTAATACTTTATTAAACACTCTGTGTACAAGGTATTCATTCTTTAGCTGAAGCTACCATTATTTGCATAGTGAAATAATGACAACGTTTCTTCTTTGCACTCGAAGATGTGATATGTATCGCGAGGTCCACCGCATATGGTGCACTGTCAACTGTTGGTGGGGTTATGATATTCCTTGATTGAGCATACTCAGTGACGTAATCCCCGGGTCAGTTTAACGCCCAAGTGACACAAGCCGCCATTCTGCGCACAGAGATGCAAGATTTCTACACAGGACGTATCGCAGTTGGTACAGGCAAACATGGACGCCAGAGATTTGTGTACAGTGTGTGTCGGTGGAGGCGTACAAGGGAAAAGGGAGAGGGGGACTCCAAATAATAACCCGCTTGCGTGCGAAATGCTCTGTAACCAGTCTTATGTAGTCCATATGCTGCAGCCCTCGAGTACAGTTGGAGCTGCTCGAAGTTGGATTGCTTCCACTCGTTACTTGTCATCGCTGGGTGTTGAAGAGTACGTGAACTATATTTTTTTGCTTTTTGCCACCTGTCTTCCAAGAGTCTTGTGTTACTTGCGCTGATATCAGGTTATGAACGGCCATCAGGCCTGCAATGAAGTAAGTTGTGTCTCCCAAGACGTAGGTTATCCTGTTTTGAGTTTATTTTGAAACGCATAGCCTTCTTTTCAGATATGTCGACTTAACTCCCTCTAGTCGTTCGAGATTGGAACGTATGAGCCCTCTCCATATACGTACGCCGTATGATGCAGTTGGTGCAACTGCAACCTTTATGTTGAACAGTCTTAGGGCCATTCTTACATTTTTTTTTCTTTTGGTCATCAATCTACTGACTGGTTTGATGCGGCCCGCCACGAATTCCTTTCCTGTGCTAAACTCTTCAACTCAGAGTAGCACTTGCAACCTACGTCCTCAATTATTTGCTTAACGTATTCCAATCTCCGTCTTCCTCTACAGTTTTTGCCCTCTACAGCTCCCTCTAGTACCATGGAAGTCATTCCCTCATGTCTTAGCAGATGTCCTATCATCCTGTCCCTTCTCCTTATCAGTGTTTTCCACATATTCGTTTCCTCTCCGATTCTGCGTAGAACCTCCTCATTCCTTACCTTATCAGTCCACCTAATTTTCAACGTTCGTCTGTAGCACCACATCTCAAATGCTTCGATTCTCTTCTGTTCCGGTTTTCCCACCATCCATGTTTCACTACCATACAATGCTGTACTCCAGACGTACATCCTCAGAAATTTCTTCCTCAAATTAAGGCCGGTATTTGATATTAGTAGACTTCTCTTGGCCAGAAATGCCTTTTTTGCCATAGCGAGTCTGCTTTTGATGTCCTCCTTGCTCCGTCCGTCATTGGTTATTTTACTGCCTAGGTAGCAGAATTCCTTAACTTCATTGACTTCGTGACCATCAATCCTGATGATAAGTTTCTCGCTGTTCTCATTTCTACTACTTCTCATTACCTTCGTCTTTCTCCGATTTACTCTCAAACCATACTGTGTACTCATTAGATTGTTCATTCCGTTCAGCAGATCATTTAATTCTTCTTCACTTTCACTCACGATAGCAATGTCATCAGCGAATCGTATCATTGATATCCTTTCACCTTGTATTTTAATTCCACTCCTGAACCTTTCTTTTATTTCCATCATTGCTTCCTCGATGTACAGATTGAAGAGTAGGGGCGAAAGGCTACAGCCTTGTCTTACACCCTTCTTAATACGAGCACTTCGTTCTTGATCGTCCACTCTTACTATTCCCTCTTGGTTGTTGTACATATTGTATATGACCCGTCTCTCCCTATAGCTTACCCCTACTTTTTTCAGAACCTCGAACAGCTTGCACCATTTTATATTGTCGAACGCTTTTTCCAGGTCGACAAATCCTATGAAAGTGTCTTGATTTTTCTTTAGCCTTGCTTCCATTATTAGCCGTAACGTCACAATTGCCTCTCTCGTCCCTTTACTTTTCCTAAAGCCAAACTGATCGTCACCTAGCGCATTCTGAATGTTTTTCCATTCTTCTGTATATTATTCTTGTAAGCAGCTTCGATGCATGAGCTGTTAAGCTGATTGTGCGATAATTCTCGCACTTGTCAGCTCTTGCCGTCTTCGGAATTGTGTGGATGATGCTTTTCCGAAAGTCAGATGGTATATCGCCAGACTCATATATTCTACACACCAACGTGAATAGTCGTTTTGTTGCCACTTCCCCCAATGATTTTAGAAATTCTGATGGAATGTTATCTATCCCTTCTGCTTTATTTGACCGTAAGTCCTCCAAAGCTATTTTAAATTGCGATTCTAATACTGGATCCCCTATCTCTTCTAAATCGACTCCTGTTTCTTCTTCTATCACATCAGACAAATCTTCACCCTCATAGAGGCTTTCAATGTATTCTTTCCACCTATCTGCTCTCTCCTCTGCATTTAACAGTGGAATTCTCGTTGCACTCTTAATGTTACCACCGTTGCTTTTAATGTCACCAAAGGTTGTTTTGACTTTCCTGTATGCTGAGTCTGTCCTTCCGACAATCATATCTTTTTCGATGTCTTCACATTTTTCCTGCAGCCATTTCGTCTTAGCTTCCCTGCACTTCCTATTTATTTCATTCCTCAGCGATTTGTATTTCTGTATTCCTGATTTTCCCGGAACATGTTTGTACTTCCTCCTTTCATCAATCAACTGAAGTATTTCTTCTGTTACCCATGGTTTCTTCGCAGCTACCTTCTTTGTACCTATGTTTTCCTTCCCAACTTCTGTGATGGCCCTTTTTAGAGATGTCCATTCCTATTCAACTATACTGCCTACGTATCTCGTCATTCCTTAGTACTTCTGTATCCCACTTCTTTGCGTATTGATTCTTCCTGACTAATGTCTTGAACTTCAGCGTACTCTTCATCACTACTATATTGTGATCTGAGTCTATTTCTGCTCCTGGGTACGCCTTACAATCCAGTATCTTATTTCGGAATCTCTGTCTGACCATGATGTAATCTAATTGAAATCTTCCCGTATCTCCCGGCCTTTTCCAAGTATACCTCCTCCTCTTGTGATTCTTGAACAGGGTATTCGCTATTACTAGCTGAAACTTGTTACAGAACTCAGTAAGTCTTTCTCTTTCTCCTCTTTCATTCCTTGTCCCAAGCCCCTATTCTCCTTAACCTTTTGTTCTACTCCATCCCCTACAACTGCATTCCAGTCGCCCATGACTATTAGATTTTCGTTCCCCTTTACATACTGCATTACCCTTTCAATATCCTCATACACTTTCTCTATCTGTTCATCTTCAGCTTGCGACGTCGGCATGTATACCTGAACTATCGTTGTCGGTGTTGGTCTGCTGTCGATTCTGATTAGAACAACCCGGTCACTCAACTGTTCACAGTAACACACCCTCTGCCCTACCTTCCTATTCATAACGAATCGTACACCTGTTATACCATTTTCTGCTGCTGTTGATATTATCCGATACTCATCTGACCAGAAATCCTTGTCTTCCTTCCACTTCACTTCACTGACCCCTACTATATATAGATTGAGCTTTTGCATTTCCGTTTTCAGATTTTCTAGTTTCCCTACCAAGTTCAACCTTCTGACATTCCACGCCCCGACTCGTAGAACGTTATCCTTTCGTTGATTATTCAATCTTTTTCTCATGGTAACCTCCACCTTGGCAGTCCCCTCACGGAGATCCGAATGGGAGACTATTCCGGAATCTTTTGCCAATGGAGAGATCATCATGACACTTCTTCAATTACAGGCCACATGTCCTGTGGATACACGTTACGTGTCTTTAATGCAGTGGTTTCCATTGCCTTCTGCATCCTCATGTCGTTGATCATTGCTGATTCTTCCGCCTTCAGGGGCAATTTCCCACCCCTAGGACAAGAGAGTGCCCTGAACCTCTATCCGCTCTTCCGCCCTCTCGACAAGGCCGTTGGCAGAATGAGGCTGACTTCTTATGCCGGAAGTCTTCGGCCGCCAATGCTGATCATTTATCAAAATTTAGGCACTGGCGGGGATCGAACCTGGGACCGAAGACGTTTTGATTATGAATCAAAGACGCTACCCCTAGACCACGGGTACCCAGCCTAGACCACGGGTACCCACGAATAGTAGACTGAATTTCTTTGCCTCAATAGTTGCCATCATCGCTCTCACTAGTCTTTCTTCAATGTGCTTGGAAAAGAGCTGTGACCTCCAGTGTAATTTCTAGATATTTGTAGGTTGTAACTACACTCCTGGAAATGGAAAAAAGAACACATTGACACCGGTGTGTCAGACCCACCATACTTGCTCCGGACACTGCGAGAGGGCTGTACAAGCAATGATCACACGCACGGCACAGCGGACACACCAGGAACCGCGGTGTTGGCCGTCGAATGGCGCTAGCTGCGCAGCATTTGTGCACCGCCGCCGTCAGTGTCAGCCAGTTTGCCGTGGCATACGGAGCTCCATCGCAGTCTTTAACACTGGTAGCATGCCGCGACAGCGTGGACGTGAACCGTATGTGCAGTTGACGGACTTTGAGCGAGGGCGTATAGTGGGCATGCGGGAGGCCGGGTGGACGTACCGCCGAGTTGCTCAACACGTGGGGCGTGAGGTCTCCACAGTACATCGATGTTGTCGCCAGTGGTCGGCGGAAGGTGCACGTGCCCGTCGACCTGGGACCGGACCGCAGCGACGCACGGATGCACGCCAAGACCGTAGGATCCTACGCAGTGCCGTAGGGGACCGCACCGCCACTTCCCAGCAAATTAGGGACACTGTTGCTCCTGGGGTATCGGCGAGGACCATTCGCAACCGTCTCCATGAAGCTGGGCTACGGTCCCGCACACCGTTAGGCCGTCTTCCGCTCACGCCCCAACATCGTGCGGCCCGCCTCCAGTGGTGTCGCGACAGGCGTGAATGGAGGGACGAAAGGAGACGTGTCGTCTTCAGCGATGAGAGTCGCTTCTGCCTTGGTGCCAATGATGGTCGTATTCGGGTTTGGCGCCGTGCAGGTGAGCGCCACAGTCAGGACTGCATACGACCGAGGCACACAGGGCCAACACCCGGCATCATGGTGTGGGGAGCGATCTCCTACACTGGCCGTACACCACTGGTGATCGTCGAGGGGACACTGAATAGTGCACGGTACATCCAAACCGTCATCGAACCCATCGTTCTACCATTCCTAGACCGGCAAGGGAACTTGCTGTTCCAACAGGACAATGCACGTCCGCATGTATCCCGTGCCACCCAACTTGCTCTAGAAGGTGTAAGTCAACTACCCTGGCCAGCAAGATCTCCGGATGTGTCCCCCATTGAGCATGTTTGGGACTGGATGAAGCGTCGTCTCACGCGGTCTGCACGTCCAGCACGAACGCTGGTCCAACTGAGGCGCCAGGTGGAAATGGCATGGCAAGCCGTTCCACAGGACTACATCCAGCATCTCTACGATCGTCTCCATGGGAGAATAGCAGCCTGCATTGCTGCGAAAGGTGGATATACACTGTACTAGTGCCGACATTGTGCATGCTCTGTTGCCTGTGTCTATGTGCCTGTGGTTCTGTCAGTGTGATCATGTGATGTATCTGACCCCAGGAATGTGTCAATAAAGTTTCCCCTTCCTGGGACAATGAATTCACGGTGTTCTTATTTCAATTTCCAGGAGTGTATTTCCAGTCCTCGTTCGCTTCAGATGAATTTCTCAACGTTTCCAGTGTTCCTCCTTTCCCGAATTTCATTACTTATGTCTTTATTTATGACCACTCTCCTAATTTTTTTTCTTGATGCAGAGACATCTCTTTCTCCTAGTACGATCATATCATCCACCTTTTGCCACTTTCTCACTTCTTCCTACTCCTTCCTTTGGACCACGTCGTGAGTAAATAGGATTTATACCATCTGCCTGCAGTACTAGATTCTTTTGCTGGATTCCTTGGGACTGCGTTAATGCATATCATGAATTATAATTGTGTTTCTCCAGTGATACTTACTATGGACTTCAGGATATGATTTTCTGCTCCTAATATGGACAGGAGTTTTTCCAGTACTCTACTGCTGTTTACCACGTCGAAGCTTGTCTGCAGTCAACAGAGACGCGTATGCAAAACCTTTAGTTTGGACAGGGTTTCGCTTATGAACTGGAGAATGTTTCCCATTTCTTGGGTGTCTCACCTACCGGGAATGAAGCCGTGCTGATTCCATGGTATTGCGGGTATTATGTTGTCATGGATCTTTTAAAGTATGATGTTGTTCATTATCTTGAGCGGTGCACATTCCAAGACAATCCCTCTACAGGAATACGGTGAGTTCTGCGATCCTTTTTCTTTGTAGTTCACTTTAACTGCCGATTGTTTCCCTGCTATGGGGACGTTCATGATTTTTAGATACTTTTTTAATAGTGTTATCCACAGTTTCTCGGCGTTTATCGCTGTTCCTTTCATTAGCTCACACCACGTACTGTCTGGACCAGCTGCCTAACGGGGTTTGTTTCTTTCGATTGCGTGCCAGATTTCGTCTTCTGTTTTTGTTTTCAGTTACTGTGGTTCCTCCTCCAGTGTGATAGTGCGAGCTCTTATTCTGGAGCAAGTTTATGAAGTAGTTCCCACTCTGTCCTCGAGATACTTGGGGTCATTTTTGTTTACTGTGCTTCCACGGCTTTGTAGAGCTCTGCTTCTGATTCGTGTGGTAATTCTTCTTCTTTTATCAAAGTGTATTTTTCTTTCAGGAGTGCGTTGTTTCCCATTTTTATAGGCATATAGCTGCGTCTTCGTGTGTAGCATTTACTGTCAAACCAGGGTTTGCTTTTCCTTTATGTTGATAGACAGTCGCTGGCTGCGTCAGGGATTCAATTACGCACTGCGGTGCATCATCAAAGCTGCCTCTTTCTGTTACCCTTAACATTTTTTTCAGCACATACGTTCTCCACTAGCGGGTCGGGGACGAGTTTTGTTGGAGTCCATCACAATGCATTTTGTGTGTCTTTCTTTGTTGACTTGATCCGAAATTTTGCTCTTACTAGGAGGTGTCTCCTTACAGGCGTGCTTCGAGAATCTGATGGTTGTTAAGCTTTGGAGCTTATTACGAAGTATCATATACAGGGTGGTCCATTGATAGTGACCGGGCCAAATATCTCACTGCTTGAATACTGCTCAGCAGTGTGGGATCCGTGCCAGATAGGGTTGATAGAAGAGATGGAGAGGATCCAACGGAGAGCAGCGCGCTTAGTTACAGGATCGTTTGGTAATCGTGAAAGTGTTACGGAGATGATAGATAAACTCCAGTGGAAGACTCTGCAGGAGAGACGCTCAGTAGCTCGGTACGGGCTTTTGTTGAAGTTTCGAGAACATACCTTCACCGAGGAGTCAAGCAGTATATTGCTCCCTCCTACGTATATCTCGCGAAGACACCATGAGGATAAAATCAGAGAGGTTAGAGCCCACACAGAGGCATACCGACAATCCTTCTTTCCACGAACAATACGAGACTGGAATAGAAGGGAGAACCGATAGAGGTACTCAAGGTACCCTCCGCCACACACCGTCAGGTGGCTTGCGGAGTATGGATGTAGATGTAGATGTAAATGTAGAAATTAGCATCAAACGGAAAAATAAGAAACAACAAATCTGTTCGAGCGTGACGGGGGAAAACAGATGGCGCTATGGATGTCCCACTAGATGGAGCTGCCATAGGTCAAATTGATAGAGACTGCATTTTTTAAAATAGGTACCCCCATTTTCTTACATATTCGTATAGTACGTAAATAAACAGAAATGTCTGATTTGGAACATTTGTTTCGCTTTGTGATGGATGGCGATGTGATATTCCAACACTTGTAATATACCTAACCTATTTAGATGAACAGTTGGTAATAATTTGGTTTTTTAAATTAAAACACAAAAAATAGTTACGTTTGGACTTTATTACTGTTGTTCTAATGAGATACATTTACTTTTGTGACCTTATCGTAAATTATGGGAACGCATGCCGTTACTGCGTGAGCAACCCTAAGAACCTCATTAATGTAATAAATGCTCAAAATGATGTCCTTCAAAATCAATGTATTTGGCAATACACGTAACGAAATTCCTCTCAACAACGAGTAGATCGCCTAAAGTAACTGTCGCACAAGCATTGACCATAAGCTGACGCAAGTTTTCAGCCGTTGTCTGTGGATTACGAAGACAAATATTTTTCAATTTTCCCCAAAGAAAAAAGTCTGGAGATGTAAGGTCCGTTGAACGTGCAAGTATGGTGCTTCTACGAGCAGTCCATCTGTCTTAAATATTTTATTCAATACCGCCTCAACTGCACGCGTTGCATGTGCCGAACATCCATCATGTTGAATGTACATCGCCATTCTGTCATGAAGTGGAACATCTTGTAGTAGAATCGGTAAAACATTAATTAAGAAATCGGCATACATTGCACCATTTAGATTTCCATCGAAATACATATCTTCTTTTTGAAAAACCAGGTATAGGGTCTATGGTAATGGAGCTGCCGTGTTCATTCCGAGCTTCGTTGATGAAGGTAAAGCCTTGCTCTTCCATGGGACTGTAAAATGGCCTGTATTTTGTTACTCGGCGTGTGTATTTGGGAGTTTAGATCTACTGCCAGAAGGGTTGAGATGTTGTGGTCACTCTAGTGCAATGTAGCCATGAAGCTTTCTACCAGTTCATCTGCTGAACGTTGGGGTCTTATACAGATTCCTATGACTTGCAGATTGTGTAAATATACTATAACGGTGTTTTGTCTAGTCTCTGCCGCTTTGCTTGAGCTAGGACTGGATTTTAATAACATGTCACTCCTCCTGATGGTCTCTCTTCCGTCCCAACTGCAGCCAGTGCGTGTATTGTGTAGAATCTGTATATACACTCCTGGAAATGGAAAAAAGAACACATTGACACCGGTGTGTCAGACCCACCATACTTGCTCCGGACACTGCGAGAGGGCTGTACAAGCAATGATCACACGCACGGCACAGCGGACACACCAGGAACCGCGGTGTTGGCCGTCGAATGGCGCTAGCTGCGCAGCATTTTTGCACCGCCGCCGTCAGTGTCAGCCAGTTTGCCGTGGTATACGGAGCTCCATCGCAGTCTTTAACACTGGTAGCATGCCGTGACAGCGTGGACGTGAACCGTATGTGCAGTTGACGGACTTTGAGCGAGGGCGTATAGTGGGCATGCGGGAGGCCGGGTGGACGTACCGCCGAATTGCTCAACACGTGGGGCGTGAGGTCTCCACAGTACATCGATGTTGTCGCCAGTGGTCGGCGGAAGGTGCACGTGCCCGTCGACCTGGGACCGGACCGCAGCGACGCACGGATGCACGCCAAGACCGTAGGATCCTACGCAGTGCCGTAGGGGACCGCACCGCCACTTCCCAGCAAATTAGGGACACTGTTGCTCCTGGGGTATCGGTGAGGACCATTCGCAACCGTCTCCATGAAGCTGGGCTACGGTCCCGCACACCGTTAGGCCGTCTTCCGCTCACGCCCCAACATCGTGCAGCCCGCCTCCAGTGGTGTCGCGACAGGCGTGAATGGAGGGACGAATGGAGACGTGTCGTCTTCAGCGATGAGAGTCGCTTCTGCCTTGGTGCCAATGATGGTCGTATGCGTGTTTGGCGCCGTGCAGGTGAGCGCCACAATCAGGACTGCATACGACCGAGGCACACAGGGCCAACACCCGGCATCATGGTGTGGGGAGCGATCTCCTACACTGTCCGTACACCACTGGTGATCGTCGAGGGGACACTGAATAGTGCACGGTACATCCAAACCGTCATCGAACCCATCGTTCTACCATTCCTAGACCGGCAAGGGAACTTGCTGTTCCAACAGGACAATGCACGTCCGCATGTATCCCGTGCCACCCAACGTGCTCTAGAAGGTGTAAGTCAACTACCCTGGCCAGCAAGATCTCCGGATCTGTCCCCCATTGAGCATGTTTGGGACTGGATGAAGCGTCGTCTCACGCGGTCTGCACGTCCAGCACGAACGCTGGACCAACTGAGGCGCCAGGTGGAAATGGCATGGCAAGCCGTTCCACAGGACTACATCCAGCATCTCTACGATCGTCTCCATGGGAGAATAGCAGCCTGCATTGCTGCGAAAGGTGGATATACACTGTACTAGTGCCGACATTGTGCATGCTCTGTTGCCTGTGTCTATGTGCCTGTGGTTCTGTCAGTGTGATCATGTGATGTATCTGACCCCAGGAATGTGTCAATAAAGTTTCCCCTTCCTGGGGCAATGAATTCACGGTGTTCTTATTTCAATTTCCAGGAGTGTATAACGCGCTCCTTTCTGAAAGGTTTTGCAGAAAATAATTGTATCGTCTGGTAAAATAGTGAGTATGGATTTTAAGCCTTCTACATTCTATAGTGTGATTTCGGCATCATCCCTATTAGAATGCAAATCATTTCATGCTTTCGCAATCACTCCTGAGATTGTGTTTTGTGATGTGTATGACGTCTGGAGTAAGTAAAGCTATCTTTTGTTTACTTGTGATAAACAGTTAAAAAAAAACTTCACTGTTTAATTGCACATAATGTGTAAAATTTTCGTCTGTGGTAAGAGAGTGTGGTTTCGTGGTTACTGGCCAAATAAATAATTAAAATCTCAGTGAAAAGTCTTGAGTGCGTCGTCTTTTGATTTCGACATGGTCACCCAGAATTCCTTCCAAAGATGGTGAACGGGATGGAATCCCTCTATGTTACTCGCAGATAGATCTTACGCATGCATTTAGTATGTCATCCCATACTGACCTTAGTTTCAAGACATAGCTGATACCAACTATCTGCAGTATGAAATTTTACCATCGGTGTTTCCTGGCACACTTACATAGCACTGAAATCAATCCATCCCCATAATGCAGCTGCATCAGTTTTTAAGTCTGTAACAGCCATATACTATTTGCACGCACAAAATTGGAAAGAAACAGACGATTGTTTTAGCAAGAGATGTGTCAACTGAGGGTACAATTTCGCACATGTGCTCTTGTTCTGATCTTTTAAAGTAACTTTAATATCAATAAAAATCTTTTTTCAAAATTTTTTAATACTAGCAGCATATCCTTGTTATTAAAACCCAGCACTGAGAGTTGTATTAGCATTCACTGCAAAAATTATATAATCTAGTTATAAACACTGCTTTACCATAGTATCAAGCAAGTCATTCTTATTACTTTTTAATGTTATTGTGTTGTCACCTCACCCTTTTGTGTACCAACAACTGTTTTTGAAATATATGCATTTCCATACCACCCTCATTACACAGCTCCAGTTTTCACATTATTTAAATTAACATACGTACTTTCAGCTGGACAGAATGCATTCTGATAATCTGGTGATTTTAATAATGTATGTCTGTAAATCCCTGTATTTTTTTATAAAAAGATGTAACTCCACTCTACAAAATATTAGTTATCCCCTTAAAACAGCACACTGGTAGTTGAAGATATTTCCAGCTCTAATGACCTTGACCGAGCGAGGTGGCGCAGTGTTCAGCATCATGGACTCGCATTCGGGAGGACGACGGTTCAATCCCGCGTCCGGCCATCAGGATTTAGGTTTCCATGATTTCCCTAGATCACTCCACGGAAATGCCAGGACGGTTCCTTTGAAAGGGCACGGCCGACTTCCTTCCCTATTCTTCCCTAATCCTATGAGACTAATGACCTCACTGTTTGTTCTCTTCCCCCAAACAATCCAATCCAATTGAATCTAATGATCTTGATGTCGACAGGACATTAAACAATAATTTTCCTTCCTTTTTTTCCTGTAGATGATGAAAAACTGGTACCAGGCGGTCATCCGATCTCCGAACACTGAATTAAGTCGAGCTGTGAATTTGTGCAGTCGGTTGTATGTAATCAGCGGATTAAGATGGATCGACATGGAAATGTGACGGAATCAGAAAGACGCTCTCGTCTTTGTATGTGCTGTTGACCACATCGTGAATGAAGTCACCCGATTTCTTGGTGTATCAGTGGGAATTGTCAAAAATGTTCAAATGTGTGTGAAATCTTATGGGACTTAACTGCTAAGGTGATCAGTCCCTAAGCTTACACAATACTTAACCTAAATTATCCTAAGGACAAGCACATACACCCATGCCCGAGGGAGGACTCGAACCTCCGCCGGGACCAGCCGCACAGTCCATGACTGCAGCGCCCTAGACCGCTCGGCTAATCCCGCGCGGCTGGGAATTGTCCAACGTGTCTACAAAGCATAGTGTATCCCTCGCGCTTTTGTAACACGGCTAAGAGCAGTGGTCGTAAAGAGGTCCCAACCGACGGCCACCTGATACGAATGTCACGCCTTGCTCACGACAATCTGACACAGACGCTGCCACTGAATGCAGAAGGTCCATCTCAACCAGTTTCCGAGTGAACATTGCGAAGGGACCTGCTTATAATAAACGTTTGCAGTCGGATACTTTGCTAAAGGTCACTGCTCACAAAGGCCCCTACATGCCTAAAGTTGGCCAAACCACGATCAAACTGCACAGTAGCTGGCTGGAGACGAAATGATAGAGGCCAATTGTTTCATGAAACCTGAGTGGTCCGCAGTCGCAGGGATAACAGAAAGCTTCGTCTTCACGGCACTTATGAAACGCTCCTCTGTGATACCGATTAATGGCATCCACTCTGCACGTTTGTTTGAAGTAATGTTCGTAATTCTACGACTTCCTATACTGAATCATTTCTTGAATCCGCTTAACCAGCTCGAGGGAACCGGGGATCACCAGTTTGCACACCATTTGCGATCCGGAGGGCGTAGTTTCATAAATCAACGTCAGTAACGTTACATTGTCTCCCTGCTACAGTTCTAAATTGTTCCAAAGGTTTTCTTTCACGCTTTTTTACTTTTACAATACAAAGATGGTTTTTCACACTACTTAACTAAAAACGTTTTTCCCTCCATCCTTTAATCAAATATTCAAAGCCTTTTCTTTGTCTCTGAAAGCTGTTTGCGAATTGGGATATTTCAGGTGCCTGCAAAATTCTAGCGGAGGACGAGTTGTAGAAGAAAATAAAAGCATATGGAAACCCCTCACCGAATAAAATATGTTGGATGCTGGTCTATTATTGTTGCAACTATTGTACGAGCCATTTCATCGTCATTTTGCAACAAAAATCTGCAGACAGTAATCCACATAGTTTCAATTTGATTGCTGGCTGCAATGATTTTCAGAAGATCTCAGTAAGATTTACTAGTGTTAGTGGTCCATAACAGTGTGTAGAGTTCCAAGATGATCTGGACCTACTTTCCTCATAAAGAGGGCCAGCAGAATGTTCCTTGTCCCTAGGTGTTGCTTCTGTTGCTGAGGAGCGTTATTCCTCACACACCGTTTTCATTTCTGGTTAGTAGTAACTAACTCTGGTTTCTAACCCGGTGAGAATTATTGGAAGGAAGTCAATTCCTTCCTGTTCAACCTCCCGCAGAAGCTGTTCATACAGGGTGTTTCAAAAATGACCGGTATATTTGAAACGGCAATAAAACCTAAACGAGCAGCGATAGAAATACACCGTTTGTTGCAATATGCTTGGGACAACAGTACATTTTCAGGCAGACAAACTTTCGAAATTACAGTAGTTACAATTGTCAACAACAGATGGCGCTGCAAGTGATGTGAACGATACAGAAGACAACGCAGTCTGTGGGTGCGCCATTCTGTACGTCGTCTTTCTGCTGTTAGCGTGTGCTGTTCACAACGTGCAAGTGTGCTGTAGACAACATGGTTTATTCCCTAGAACAGAGGATTTTTCTGGTGTTGGAATTCCACCGCCTAGAACACAGTGTTGTTGCAACAAGACGAAGTTTTCAACGGAGGTTCAATGTAACCAAAGGACCGAAAAGCGATACAATAAAGGATCTGTTTGAAAAATTTCAACGGACTGGGAACGTGACGGATGAACGTGCTGGAAAGGTAGGGCGACCGCGTACGGCAACCACAGAGGGCAACGCGCAGCTAGTGCAGCAGGTGATCCGACAGCGGCCTCGGGTTTCCGTTCGCCGTGTTGCAGCTGCGGTCCAAATGACGCCAACGTCCACGTATCGTCTCATGCGCCAGAGTTTACACCTCTATCCGTACAAAATTCAAACGCGGCAACCCCTCAGCGCCGCTACCATTGCTGCACGAGAGACATTCGCTAACGATATAGTGCACAGGATTGATGACGGCGATATGCATGTGGGCAGCATTTGGTTTACTGACGAAGCTTATTTTTACCTGGACGGCTTCGTCAATAAACAGAACTGGCGCATATGGGGAACCGAAAAGCCCCATGTTGCAGTCCCATCGTCCCTGCATCCTCAAAAAGTACTGGTCTGGGCCGCCATTTCTTCCAAAGGAATCATTGGCCCATTTTTCAGATCCGAAACGATTACTGCATCACGCTATCTGGACATTCTTCGTGAATTTGTGGCGGTACAAACTGCCTTAGACGACACTGCGTACACCTCGTGGTTTATGCAAGATGGTGCCCGGCCACATCGCACGGCCGACGTCTTTAATTTCCTGAATGAATATTTCGATGATCGTGTGATTGCTTTGGGCTATCCGAAACATACAGGAGGCGGCGTGGATTGGCCTCCCTATTCGCCAGACATGAACCCCTGTGACATCTTTCTGTGGGGACACTTGAAAGACCAGGTGTACCGCCAGAATCCAGAAACAATTGAACAGCTGAAGCAGTACATCTCATCTGCATGTGAAGCCCTTCCGCCAGACACGTTGTCAAAGGTGTCGGGTAATTTCATTCAGAGACTACGCCATATTATTGCTACGCATGGTGGATATGTGGAAAATATCGTACTATAGAGTTTCCCAGACCGCAGCGCCATCTGTTGTTGAAAATTGTAACTACTGTAATTTCGAAAGTTTGTCTGCCTGAAAATGTACTGTTGTCCCAAGCAAATTGCAACAAACGGTGTATTTCTATCGCTGCTCGTTTAGTTTTTATTGCCGTTTCAAATATACCGGTCATTTTTGAAACACCCTGTACACACTAATGCAGCAGTGTTTCTCTTCAGGAGTGAGCAGCTGGGGCATTCAGTATACTGACATTTCGTGAAACTGCAGCATTGTGGTGAAACAAGAGTAATGTTTGCAGTAAGAATTTCTATCGTTCTAACAGGAAAACATGGTCTGATTCGGAGACTGAACTCTTCATCAACACCATCGAGGAAACGTGCAGGCGTTAGTATGCGAGTAGCAACTATAGCGAACCACTTTCTCCATGGTAATAGCCAATAAGAAATTCTGTAAAAAGATCAAAACTGAACTACTTCAGGCAAAACTAGTGGCTTGGTGACTTGATTTATATTCTCAATTAATTATATCTTCAAAAGTGCAATGTTTAATTACATCCGAAGTTGAAACGCTGCAGGCTTCAATGGGATATTCCCAGAACTACTTAAATACTGTGGGCTTATTACTCAACGATGGCCCACTTCTTTCTTCAACTGCATATTAGACTCAAAAGGACTACCACCAGTCAACAACGAGTCTAAAATTATTGCACTACTGTAATCCGGTAAGACCCAGACTTCCCATAAATGTGCAGACCAGTCGCGCTCATCTGTCACGTACAAATTACTCTAAAGGTTGATCCTAAACATAGTAACATCGGCTTCTGAAGTGATAATCTTGGTAGAATAATATTGAAAAAATGGTTGAAATGGCTCTGAGCACTATGGGACTTAACATCTGAGGTCATCAGTCCCCTAGAACTTAGAACTACTTAAACCTAACTAACCTAAGGACATCACACACATCCATGCCCGAGGCAAGATTCGAGCCTGCGACCGTAGCGGTCACGCGGTTCCAGACTGAAGCGCCTAGAACCGCACGGCCACTAGCAGAGAATAATATTGATTCCGTCTCATTCGTTACAACAAGAACAGGCCCTCTCGTTGACAAACTAATTGGAAAATGCCTTCAAGAAGAAACGAAAAAGTGTTGCTCTCTTTCTTAATTTGTTCCGAGCGCACGATAAAGGCTAGCGAGAGGGGCTTTCAAGGAAACTGATCAAGGCAGTTTCCTGCACAAAAATCGAATTCTTTTCCAAGAATCCGTACACACATAGAATAAATTCCACAAACTGGAAAAAAAGGTCTGCCTCAATGTTCAGTTCTCTACCCTACAATGATCAGTGTCTATACCCATGATCTGCCAGAAACTCTCTTCCACAAATTTATATACGCCGATAACATGTGTCTCGTGTGCCAGTGGACCAGTCTCTCAGAGGCACAAAAAAAAAGTTATGTAGGATCTCTGTGTATTATATGCGTGTTTCCGTAGTGGAAGCTAAAATCAAATCCCCTCAAGTGTGAATTTGCAGCGTTTAATCTGAGCCACAGAAACGCAAACCACTAAGCACAGGTAATATACAGAGATAATGTATTACAATGGAATAGCAATCAAAAGTACCTGGGCGTCAGTTTGGATAGATCACTTGCATACTAACATCATCGGAAAAATCCTCGGAAGTTGAGAGCCACAATAATTTATTGCCGAAGCTAACTGGAACTTCTTGGGGAGCCGACGCAAATAATCTGAGATCAAGAGCACTAGCTTCATTCATCAGCTGAGTACTGGTTCATCACATGGATGGCTCAACAATTCCGATACCCACCTTGTAGCTGTTCAGCTTCGCCGGGCCACACACACTGTATCTGGTACGCTTCTGCCTGCTCCTGTTCAATAGCTCTCATCTCCAATCAACGTCACAGCACCTCCCCATAAGAAGACAGCAAGAGCTTGCTCGATTATGGATAAGAGTACAGAAGAATCTGGTTCTTCCTATATACGATATCATTAAACAAGGTTGTACAACCCGACTGAATTCTCGTCAACCAGTGTCGAAAACTGCCACGAGCCTGCCCGGTGGCTGCCTAGAAATCGGAGTGGTGATTTTCACCCCAGCAAGGCTTCTTACGAGTCGGAAACCCCACTATCAAACTCCCAGGCTTCATCCTTCCTCTTGAGCGTCACGTGGCGTAAACTGGATGGAATCAGAAGTGGAACGGGGAGAAGAGCTGCCACTCTCAACAACTGGGGGTGGCGAGACTCTCTCAGCTTTGACTGTAGAGAACTGAGCCACAAACCATATCGTTCACAACGGCGCCTCTTTCGCCATATCCCTGGAAGGACTACATCAAGATAGCTCTAAAGCAACTACGTGGTTGTAAATCGTCGATATTGATTTTTGATTTTTCTCTGTTATTTATTTAACGGATTTATGACTTTGTTTTTAATTTCAATATGCTAGCGATTATCTAAGAGCGTCACACGATAAATAGATGTTTACTGTTCTGCAATGTCATCTAGTATCACTCGGTACCTTTCCACCACGACAGATTCAACAGCTGCAGTGCTTTTTGGAGACAAAGTGCAATCTGTTTGACTTAGACGACGAACATCAGGAACAGACGTCCCACCACTTGCGCACTTTCGGCTCCATTTGTAGAAATTGTGCTGTGACAAAACATATATCTGCATGCTGTAACATCAGTGTTCTATGAAGTAAAATACACACGTTTAAATTTTTTGTGTCTGTAGTAGCTTTCTGAGTCGTTTAAGTCTCCAATGTTGTCTCTAGCATTGAAAGACGAAACATTGCTTATAAAACAAATATTAGCTATAAATCAAATAATAACTGTGAAAACTTATACATTATTTAATACGGTCTTTGTAAAAAAACGTATTGTATACCAGGAGTAAATATAAGAAGTCTGTAAATATATGTGTATACGAATTAGCTTATCTTAAATTGGTCTAAACTTGTAAATTCTTTGACATGTCCTATATCCTTGTAAAAAGAGGTCTAAGGATGAATAAAGCTACTACTACTACTACTACTACTACTACTACTATATATTTTTGGATCTTTCTAAGGCCTTTGATACAGTTCACCACAATATTCTATTAAATAAATTAGAAGCATTAGGAGTAAGAGGGGTAGCTAATGAATACCTAGAATATAGGGTACAAAGAGTAGAGATAATACATACTTCAAATGGATCTAAACATTTAGTAAAACACTTATCAGAACCAAAATATAATAATATAGGGGTTCCGCAAGGTAGCATATTAGGACTAATACTATTCCTGATATACATCAATAACTTTCCCAGTAGTGTTACTCATGGTGAAAAATTCTCTTTGCTGATGACAGCAATATTATAGTCACTGAGAAAATGAGAGAACTCCTTTCAGAGAAAGCAAATGAAGCTCTTAAGGAAGTTTACGATTGATCAATTAGCAGTAAAGTGACGTTGAACATAAAGAAAACTAATGCCATTAATTTCAGTTTGAAGAGGGAAAATGACAATGTTAAATTAAATGTAGATGGCACCTACATAAAATGTGTAACAAATGCAGAATTTCTAGGAATGAATATTGATTCTCAGTTGAAGTGGTGTGAACAAACAAAGGTACTTGCAAACAGAATGTCATCAGCATTTTATGCCCTTAGAACCCTATAATCAGTGTGTAACATGCAATGTCGTTTAGTTACATACTATTCATATATACAGTCAATTCTCAGCTATGGCATTCTTTCTGGGGAACAAATGCACAAAATATGAACACAATTTTCAAACTCCAGAAAGGAGCCGTAAGATTCATAACCAAAAATGGTATTCGAGCTCATTGTAAAGACCTGTTCGAAACACTGGGGATTTTAACTGCTCCATGTGAATACATTAACCAGTCAATTGTAAACATAAAAAACATTGGTAATTACGGCACAAACAGCTCTGTCCATGACCATGGAACAAGAGCTAACCTCAACTTACATAAAAAATAAACATAAAACTCAAAACAGAATTTTATACTAAGGAATATAACTGTACAATAAATTACGAAAAGAGACTAAAGAAATTGCAGAAATATACTTACTTAAAAAGGCAGCTAAAAAGTACCTGTTATGCAATACATTTCATACATTGACGGATTACTTAGATAAAGCAGAGTACGGGTTTGATTAAAAAATGTTATACAAATAAATAATAATGATTACAAAACATCCAACATTTCATATAACACCTTCACTTTGTTTTTTCCTTCTTTTTTCCTTTCCTAGGAAAACTTACACCCAAGCTATGTACTGCACAATACTAGCACCTCTTCCTCTTTCTGAACTCAACATCTCACTCATTATAGAGGAACGCTGACTCAGTTTTTCAGGATAGCAAATGGGAATTTGTGGTGCAGAAAATGGCCCAGAGATCACGTGTGTGTGTGTTTGTTTGTGTTTGTTTGTGTGTGTTTGTGTGTGTTTGTGTGTGTTTGTGTGTGTGTGTGTGTTTGTGTGTGTGTGTGTGTGTGTGTGTGTGTGTGTGTGTGTGTGTGTAGTGAGTGAAGTGTAATGAAATAATGCGTGTGTGGTGTGTGCAGTGACTGATAGTGAGATGTGAGTGCACAGTGTGGCATCACATTATTTAATAAGTTATTTGTAAAAAAAAAAGTATTGTACACCAGAAATAAGTCTAATGATTGACACTAACAAGAAGTCTGTAAATGTATGTGTATACAAATTAGCTTATTTTAAATTGGTCTAAACTTGTAAATACTTTGACATGTCCTACATCCTTGTAAAAAGAGATCTATGGATGAATAAAGCTACTACTACTGCTACTAAAATCTGAATTCTGTGATTCACAGAACGATGTTAATCCCCAGTGCAAGTAGCTAAGGCGGTGGCCATCTTTACACTGCCCTGTGCCAGTGACACTGTGCATCTGCAGGAAGCTGCCACCTAGAGAGCAGCAGGCATGTTCAGGACTCACCTACTGGTGCCATTTTCAACATGTTTTCATTTGAATGAACACAACAAGTCATTTCACATATCTCAGTAAAGCGACTTTGGGTTATAGTTATGGAAAATTTCGGGATCTTAGAAGAACAACTTAGTTTTCCTATTTCCATTCTTTCATGTATGAATGGTTAATAATCTGTGAAAACATCTGATGAAAGTGTTCATTGCTCAGAAAATTATAGGAGGATATCACGTTGTATGCCTCTCGGTGATACACTATGTGATCAAAAGTATCCGGACACTCCTAAAAACATACGTTTTTCATATTAGGTGCATTGTGCTACCACGTACTGCCAGGTACTCCATATCAGAGGCCTCAGTAATCATTAGAGAGCAGAATGGGGCGCTCCTCGGAACTCATGGACTTCGAACGTGGTCAGGTGATTGGGTGTCACTTGTGTCATATGTCTGTACACAAGAGATCCACACTCCTAAACATCCCTAGGTCCACTGTTTCCAATGTGATAGTGAAAAGGAAACGTGAAGGGGCACGTACAGCACAAAAGCGTACAGGCCGACCTCGTGTGTTGACTGGAAGAGATCGCCGACAGTTGTTGAGTGTGGAAAATCGTTGTGTGGAGTGACGAATCACGGTACACAATGTGGCGATCCGATGGCAGGGTGTGGATATGGCGAATGCCCGGTGAACGTCATCTGCCAGCCTGTGTAGTGCCAACAGCAAAATTCGGAGGCGGTGGTGTTACGGTGTGGTCGTGTTTCTCATGGAGAGGGCTTGCATCCATTGTTGTTTTGCGTGGCACTATCACAGCACAGGCCTACATTGATGCTTTAACCACCCTCTTGCTTCCCACTGTTGAAGAGCAATTCGGGGATGGTGATTGCACCTTACAACACGATCGAGAACCTGCTCATAATGCGCGGCCTGTGGCGGAGTGGTTACACGACAATAACATCCCTGTAATGGACTGGCCTGCACAGAGTCCTGACCTGAATCCTATAGAAGACCTTTAGGATGTTTTGGAAGGTCTACTTCGTGCCAGGCCTCACCGACCGACGTCGATACTTCTCCTCAGAGCAGCACTATGTGAAAAATGGGCTTCCATTCCCCAAGAAACCTTCCAGCACCTGATTGAACGTATGCCTGCGAGAGTGGCAGCTTTCATCGAGGCTAAGGGTGGGCCAGCAACATACTGAATTCCAGCATTAACGATGGAGGGCACCACGAACTTGTAACTCATTTTCAGCCAGGTTTCCAGATACTTTGTATCACATAGTGTATACACTGCCTGACAAAAATTCAAGCGCCTCGAAGGGAGGAGAAAACGAAATGAAACTTCACTAGTGGAGAGGATATGTGATGTTATTTCAGTAATTAGTAAACCGAGTCAAATTTAAAAAATGTGTGGCAGTGTGGGCCCGTTCATCAGTATGGCGTTGCACCCCCTCTGGCCTGCATTCGTGCACCTATTCGGTCGGGAAGAGAGTCAGAAAGTCGTTTTATCCTCTCCTGGGGCAGGCTGGCCCACAACTGTTGTAACTTATACTTGATATCCCCGATACAGGCGCTGGCGGGGAGCTGTTCACCCATGTTATATTGGAGAGAGACCTGGGGATCTTGATGGCCACGGGAGTATCTCGACATCATGCACACAGTTCATACAGACACGTATCATTGCTGGACGACTATTGTCCTGTTAAAAACATTACACTACAGTACTTTCGCATGGGGACGGAGGACGTCCGTGAAGCACTGCTGTACCGTCCGAGTTCCCTCAGTCATTACCAACTGTGACCTGAATAACATTCGATTCATAGATTGAGATCTCTCACCAGATCACAACCATGGGCATCCAGGATAGTGCACAACCACGATTTATCGCTGAGCACAAAGCGACGCCATTCATCAACAATCCATACTACCTAGCCACAACACCACTCCAAACACAACCATTTGTGGTGTGATGTTAATGGCAGGCTACGCATGGGACAGCAATTCCCTAGCTCGAGTGCTGCTAGTCTCCGACCAATGGTACAGGATGATTCAGACCATTGTAGGGAGTCCGTTACCTCTTCTTGTATGGCAGGTGCAGGTGTGCTTGTTGCACAATACAGCGATCATCCCTCGATACTGATCCGATATGATCGACCGGAACCCTCATCCCTGCCCACATGTTTCCCCGTAATCCATCACCAGGACGCTGTCACATCTCAGTGCTCCACAAATCTGGATATGACCAGCAGGCCATACGGACTTCTACCATGAGGCCCCTTTGAAACTCTGTCAGGTGCTGATAACGCTGTCTCACAAGAGTAATCGGCATCTCCATGTCTTTCACAATAATCACTCATCCGCGATTACTGCATAGAACCTTGCGCCAATGCGTTTGCCAGCAATGGATCGTTTCTGTCGTTATTGAGAAGCACGGCATCACAAGGCTTACTCTATTGATCGGGTTTGGCACAATTCCTCTTAAACTATCATCAGTTTACGAAAATTTTAGAGACGTGACTGGAACATACAAAACAGAGACGTCCTACAACCATGGAACTCCTACGTTCGTTTCCTTGTAATGACGAGAGTGAAAATATATATTACAACTGCTCTTGACATATACACTCCTGGAAATTCAAATAAGAACACCGTGAATTCATTGTCCCAGGAAGGGGAAACTTTATTGACACATTCCTGGGGTCAGATACATCACATGATCACACTGACAGAACCACAGGCACACAGACACAGGCAAAAGAGCATGCACAATGTCGGCACTAGTACAGTTTATATCCACCTTTCGCAGCAATGCAGGCTGCTATTCTCCCATGGAGACGATCGTAGAGATGCTGGATGTAGTCCTGTGGAACGGCTTGCCATGCCATTTCCACCTGGCGCCTCAGTTGGACCAGCGTTCGTGCTGGACGTGCAGACGGCGTGAGATGACGCTTCATCCAGTCCCAAACATGCTCAATGGGGGACAGATCCGGAGATCTTGCTGGCCAGGGTAGTTGACTTACACCTTCTAGAGCACGTTGGGTGGCACGGGATACTTGCGGACGTGCATTGTCCTATTGGAACAGCAAGTTCCCTTGCCGGTCTAGGAATGGTAGAACGATGGGTTCGATGACGGTTTGGATGTACAGTGCACTATTCAGTGTCCCCTCGACGATCACCAGTGGTGTACGGCCGGTGTAGGAGATCGCTCCCCACACCATGATGCCGGCTGTTGGCTCTGTGTGCCTCGGTCGTATGCAGTCCTGATTGTGGCGCTCACCTGCACGGCGCCAAACACGCATACGACCATCATTGGCACCAAGGCAGAAGCGACTCTCATCGCTGAAGACGACACGTCTCCATTCGTCCCTCCATTCACGCCTGTCGTGACACCACTGGAGGCGGGCTGCACGATGTTGGGGCGTGAGCGGAAGACGGCCTAACGGTGTGCGGGACCGTAGCCCAGCTTCATGGAGACGGTTGCGAATGGTCCTCGCCGATACCCCAGGAGCAACAGTGTCCCTAATTTGCTGGGAAGTGGCGGTGCGGCCCCCTACGGCACTGCGTAGGATCCTACGGTCTTGGCGTGCATCCGTGCGTCGCTGCGGTCCGGTCCCAGGTCGACGGGCACGTGCACCTTCCGCCGACCACTGGCGACAACATCGATGTACTGTGGAGACCTCACGCCCCACGTGTTGAGAAATTCGGCGGTACGTCCACCCGGCCTCCCGCATGCCCACTATACGCCCTCGCTCAAAGACCGTCAACTGCACATACGGTTCACGTCCACGCTGTCGCGGCATGCTACCAGTGTTAAAGACTGAGATGGAGCTCCGTATGCCACGGCAAACTGGCTGACACTGACGGCGGCGGTGCACAAATGCTGCGCAGCTAGCGCTATTCGACGACCAACACCGCGGTTCCTGGTGTGTCCGCTGTGCCGTGCGTGTGATCATTGCTTGTACAGCCCTCTCGCAGTGTCCGGAGCAAGTATGGTGGGTCTGACACACCGGTGTCAATGTGTTCTTTTTTCCATTTCCAGGAGTGTATGTTTTAGCCAACATTCTGTATTAAATACAGTATTTTCTAACCTCCCGTCCATCATTTTCAATGCGCAACACACACAACAGTTTTCAGTGCAGTAAACACATTTTATGCGTCGCAGTCGGTAACATTGTTAAACATCTTTTACATGAAGATATGAAGTTATGAGAGAACGCCATAATTCCAGTTGCTTGACGCGTGCCTAATTGTACAGAAGCTTCAGATTAACTTACGCGCATTAATGAAATGGCAGGACGGTGCCGAAAAAAATTAGATACCCATGTTTTTGAAGCTGTAAATCTCTGCAGTGGTGTAGCCAACGTGTTTCTTAAATATAAATTTTCTTAGACAAGGGGTTGAAAAGCAAGGATTTGCTTATATCTGCCCGACTTCAATGGGCAGTCTTCTTGAATTTCACGAGACCTTTATTTGTGTGTCTTAAAGACGTTTGTAAAATTTGGTGTACTTTAGTCTAACGCAAGTACTGTGTATAAAGCGAAAGCTTTACTTTGGTTCCTCTGCCTCCGACAGAGACTAAGGAAGCGTGTTTATATATTTTCAATACTAGAAATATTGAGGAACAGTACTGATGGTCCCCAAAATATTCTCAGTAATGCCAATACGTACTGAACGCTTGACGTCAAACATTGAGGTTTGACGATATTTGCCGATCAGATACTGACAGTGTTTGATGAACTATACACAGCATTAGCGTGCACTAGGAAACAGTCCCCACGCGGCGAAACTGCGTGAGTAGCTCTCGCTGCCCGCCTCTCGCTTCGCATGCATACACGGAGGTACTCACGCGGTCGGCTGTTTCCACACCAGGCAGCACGCGGCTTCACTCGCCATCATGGGGCGCTCACTCGCTGAGTACTGGACAACAGCCACGTGGACCCGCCACACGGCTAGGAACAGTGGTCTCTTATACAGTTCCGTCATAACTCAGCGCCACTAATGGTTACAATAAGCGTGGAAATGCATCTCGAATTATAAATTGCTTTTAGCTGTCAAACTTCCATGTTTTCCATGGAGAGATTGAATTCCGTGTACCTGAGATTCATCATGTATTACCACAGCGAGTTAAGTATGATTATGTAAAACGGAATGTTGAATGGTGTTCAAGGTCACTGATTCAGCTGTGGAAGTCTAAATTTGGCTGAATGAAGGCTGATGAGATAAAAAGCTCGCAGTCAGTCTGTAACCTCCCCATCCCTAATCGGCCTACTGGATTCCGATATAACTGACCGTGATCGCATACACCTAATGAAATTTTACAGTGATTAAAGCTGTCGTTATGATGATGATGATGTTTGGTTTGTGGGGCGCTCAACAGCGTGGTTATCAGCGCCCGTACAATTACCCAATCTTTGCTCAGTCCAATTTCGCCACTTTCCTGGATGATGATGAAATGATGAGGACAACACAAACACCCAGTCATCTCGAGGCAGGTGAAAATCCCTGACCCCGCCGGGAATCGAAACCGGGACCCCGTGCTCGGGAAGCGAGAACGCTACCGCGAGACCACGAGCGGCGGACAAAGCTGTCGTTATCGAAAGACAATAACGACCAGTTGGTTGGAGGAAAGTGTACAACTGACCATTCTGAAGGAAGAATCTATTCTAAACCTAATCTAAATATTGATGATAATTTTAAAATGGGTGGAATATACTGCAATCGCTGACGAATCACACAGGGGAGAAAAGGGTACCACGTAATATTTACTTCAAAATTTACTGATAATACAAAGAAAACAGGGATTATCTAAAAAGAGGATAATTAAACTGTCACCAGCCAGCTAGGGCAATGAATCTCCAGAATCTTAAAAAAGGTAATGGCAAAGAAATTTAAGCAAATAATCAGCGAAAGGTTGTCACGCTTTTCCACAGTATAACAGTTCACGAGAAAATAAATGAACCAGAACGCACAGAGTTTGCAGTTACTTATTCAGAAATATTAAATTTTGAAATAAAGGTAAATGGAGTTCCTGGTTAAATAAATGCAACTAAAGCTTTGTTATGTGAAAGAAAGTTACTTTCAGCAACCTCAGTGCAACGTAATGCAACATTTAAGAAAACGGCAAGCAATTTACTTTTGATTATTGAAAGATTGAATTGAATTCCCTTTAAGCAAATGAGCAACTGGCTTTACTTTTAATATAACAACCACAAACTGCATACCAAGCCAGCAGAAGTCACTCGCTAAGCTAAATACAGAATAAATGAAACTGTGCGCTCTTAATTTGTGCTATATCTTTGGTTATGCCACTGAAATTTTATGTTACTTTAAATGAAAGAAGTTAATACTCAGAATTGCAAATTAGTTAAACCTCTGTTATCCAATACAAGAATGAACAGTTACTGAGGCAGAAAATTTGCGCTGAAACTGGTCATTAGCAAACACACAAAACTGTCAAAATAGTTAACCAGTTTCCATTATTTTACGACACTCTGTGATTGCCAGGAAAGGAAAGGGACCTTGCTTGGTAATAATGTCTGAGGACAATGACAACACAGGTGCCCTACAAGTTTCCACTATTGTAGGTCATTATTCAAGTTGTCCATACTTTGTGAAAGAAATGCCTCTGTGTAATGCCTATAGAAGTTCATAATTTTTCACGTGCTCACAATACTCGAGGGTTGACGACTTTGGTGCTCATACTGCACAACGCGTCTGCGGGAACGCCCGACAAACACTTCGGCACTCTTTCATGACTAGGGCTGTTCTGCTTCCTCTCCGCTCGCAACGCGACAGAGATTCTCCATACGCAAAGATAAACAACGGCACAGCTACTGGCATTTGGTCGTTGTTATCGATATATTTAAATAAAGGTCCCTTCGCTATAACCCAGCAATTTACAATATTTTCATTGTAACTACAATCACTTATATACAGTCAGAAATCAATACACTTCCAGTTACATATTAAATATAGTTTCTGTAATAAAGCATACAGATTCTGAATCAGAAGTACAGTGCAATTTATCAACGGGCGAAAAATTTTGGATGGTGCAGAAGGTATTTTATCTGCATTTTGGGTGTTACAAGTCTCCAGCTAAAGTCGTATTGACACCTGAGACTTATTTTTGATGGAAAAGATCAAATATGTTTATGTTGACAGACATGACAACTGACTATAATTGTCTTCTTTGCTTATAATTAACAAAAAATATTTATCACGAGTAAATTAAGCAGATGAACCAGTAAGACTCGTTACACATGGCAATAATAACTGCAATGACAGCAAAAAGGAAGTGCAGGGAGTTGTGGTAATCAGAGATGTTCATTATTGGTGGCTCAGTGGTTTAACTTTCATACTGCATAACAGAATGTTTCCGGTTGGATCCTCGGCTGGGTTTTCTCTGTTACTTATAGCTTGGGTTTCAGGTGTAACAACGACGAAAATGCCAAGTCAAGTTGTAGTCTTCCGGAGTGAAATGTGGGTTCCCCTCTGTCTGGCTGTATAAATCTGTTATGGCACAGAGTAATACGGGTTACAAGTTATAAAATTTTTAACGGAGTTCATAACACCCCCCTGCTTCCCGGGCTATGCGAAATTACAAGTTGACAATGACCGTGAATTATGAATTTCGACGCGCGTCGGGATAAGGCATCCGAATCCGAAGTACATAATGATTATTACGCGGGAAACATGAGACGTTATAATTTGATCGTTATTGAATGAGTAATTTCATTCAATAACGATCGGTAAATGAAATAATGGAAATAATTTGGAAATAAATTTTGACAGTGGAAATTTTGCAGAAAGAAATGATTAAGTTCTAAAAGCAATTAAAAATCGGTCGCCAGCTCAACTGATGAGCGACAGTACTGTTAAGTACGTGAATAATTGTGTCAAAAATAAAGTTTACCTGTTTGTAGTGCAGCAGGTGGAACGGGAACTTTTACGTAAGTGCTATGTCAGGATCAGTTGCCATATAAAACAATGTCATAACAATCTAACTACACTTAAACATTAATGGTTAACTTTCAATAAGTATTTTGATAATTATTTTGTTCATAATTAGTCAGCTAAGTGCAATGCTGACGACACAGATAATTATCTATCGAGATTTTTAATAATGGACTGTCATTCTGTCTTTAAAATTAGGTACTTTGCACAGTTTAATCTACTTATAATGAAATATTTGCCAATAATTAACTATGTTTTGAATGATGATAATTCATTATTTGGGGGATTGTCAGGTGGAATAAGCTTTATAGTTTCATGAAATATCCTTGAACCAACTTCAGCTGAATACGCATTGAAATAAATCTTAATAATCAAATTTATTACTTCAGTCTATTATTAAGTTACTACGGTTGGCTTAAGCTTGAAGTGCAACAATTAACTACGATAACCAGTCTGAAATTTACTCTTCACCGTCTGCGCAAATAATTTGATAATTAACGTATTTTCTCTTGATAAAGGCGTGACACACTCGGTTCAATAAGGTAAGGATCGAAAGGAACGTACTTGGTGTTATTGTCGGGTGGAATGTAACTGCAACACTTCGATTATAAAGTGCTTGTTATTAATTGTTCATCTTCGGAGAAAAGCACAGTCACTGGCAAGCCTTCTACAATTTTATCCTATGAAAATTAACGTAGATCTTACTTCCCTCGTTGTCGGTGGATAGACGGAAGTCCACGGCAGCGACGAAATGTGGCAGCGGGCTTTTACTGTTGCGACTTGGGCCAATAGTGCGCTTCACATTTAAGTCCTCGTTTCTTCAGCACTATGCCCATTATTCCATAATAACTTGCCCGGCCATGCTTCCAGATGTACCGACCATTACTTTCCTAGATCCACACACTAGCCGTTAGATGTAACACAGCTGGGACTAGCAGCACTCGACTGTACGTCTTACTCCGAGCACGGCGTCACTGCTACTACTACCACCCGCTGGCGCGCCCCCGCGCCCAGCGGCACGACAAAACAATCTCTCTGACTTCAAAGTTAACTAAATGTGCCCTGGCTTGCCAGTGTTAAATATTACATAATTTAAGCATAGTATTTACGATACATATTTACACTACACAATACATCGTATAGAAACAGTTTCATGTGCTAAGTAAGCGAAAAAAATTCGTAGCAAGGTCTGCGAGGTAGCGTCACATGTTCAACCACCTGGACGTAAGAAAGGCTGGCTACGCTACGATTAGCGGCAGACTAGGAAGTACGATGATGTAAGACAGACGGGCAGCAGAGTCTGCAACTCTGCAGTTGCTGTGTGAGAGAGAGCACACGCAGCGGGGAAAACAGAAAAGAACAGCGACAAAGCAAAATACACTCCTGGAAATGGAAAAAAGAACACATTGACACCGGTGTGCAAGACCCACCATACTTGCTCCGGACACTGCGAGAGGGCTGTACAAGCAATGATCACACGCACGGCACAGCGGACACACCAGGAACCGCGGTGTTGGCCGTCGAATGGCGCTAGCTGCGCAGCATTTGTGCACCGCCGCCGTCAGTGTCAGCCAGTTTGCCGTGGCATACGGAGCTCCATCGCAGTCTTTAACACTGGTAGCATGCCGCGACAGCGTGGACGTGAACCGTATGTGCAGTTGACGGTCTTTGAGCGAGGGCGTATAGTGGGCATGCGGGAGGCCGGGTGGACGTACCGCCGAATTGCTCAACGCGTGGGGCGTGAGGTCTCCACAGTACATCGATGTTGTCGCCAGTGGTCGGCGGAAGGTGCACGTGCCCGTTGACCTGGGACCGGACCGCAGCGACGCACGGATGCACGCCAAGACCGTAGGATCCTACGCAGTGCCGTAGGGGACCGCACCGCCACTTCCCAGCAAATTAGGGACACTGTTGCTCCTGGGGTATCGGCGAGGACCATTCGCAACCGTCTCCATGAAGCTGGGCTACGGTCCCGCACACCGTTAGGCCGTCTTCCGCTCACGCCCCAACATCGTGCAGCCCGCCTCCAGTGGTGTCGCGACAGGCGTGAATGGAGGGACGAATGGAGACGTGTCGTCTTCAGCGATGAGAGTCGCTTCTGCCTTGGTGCCAATGATGGTCGTATGCGTGTTTGGCGCCGTGCAGGTGAGCGCCACAATCAGGACTGCATACGACCGAGGCACACAGAGCCAACACCCGGCATCATGGTGTGGGGAGCGATCTCCTACACTGGCCGTACACCACTGGTGATCGTCGAGGGGACACTGAATAGTGCACGGTACATCCAAACCGTCATCTAACCCATCGTTCTACCATTCCTAGACCGCCAAGGGGCTGTTCCAACAGGACAATGCACGTCCGCATGTATCCCGTGCCACCCAACGTGCTCTAGAAGGTGTAAGTCAACTACGCTGGCCAGCAAGATCTCCGGATCTGTCCCCCATTGAGCATGTTTGGGACTGGATGAAGCGTCGTCTCACGCGGTCTGCACGTCCAGCACGAACGCTGGTCCAACTGAGGCGCCAGGTGGAAATGGCATGGCAAGCCGTTCCACAGGACTACATCCAGCATCTCTACGATCGTCTCCATGGGAGAGCCCTTATAGATCTCAGCGCCTCATTTGTATTCTAGTCAATTGACCATGTTGGTAAACACTACTACTTGATTTTAATCATTTGCACAAACGGCTTTTTTTACTGTTTGGGAATCGGCTTTCGTGTGCAGTGTAGACATGAATTATGCTAAATCTATTTTAAATGCTAACAGAAAAGTAAAGCTCTGACGATGGGTCGTGAGTCGTGCTTAGGTAGCACAGTCGGTACAGAAATTGTGCCCAGAAAGTAAAGGCTCCGAGTCCAATCTCGGTCTAGCACACAGTTGTAATCTGCCAGGAAGTTTCATATCAGCTCACACTCCGCTGCAGCGTGAAAATCTCATTCCGGGGCAGAAAAGTTAGTTACTAGGAAACGTTAGCTGCATAGGAACTAGAGCCTCCGACATAAGATCCTTCGATTGAGAGGGTGACGAAATTAAATAAGCATGACCATAAGCAAACATTTAACAAGGAAGAGTACAGTTAGCACAGGTTGTTGTATGTATGCAGCGTAACAGTATCTGATTTATAGCCTGGAAATAAATGCGTGAACTAATACATGTTTTGGGGATCTTCTACACTTGTCCGAAAAAATGGAAAAGCACTTAAACTCCGACTTACACAAAAATGCGAACTGGAGAGTTGCGAAAGCTAATACATTATTTCGTTATTGCCCTATTTTTTTGTCACATAAGTTATGCATCTTATTATTATTATTATTGTTATTTTTACTACGGTTGTTCTTGACATGCGATCTGAAATTTTCCCGGCGTATTTCCAATTTGAACAGTTCTTGGGGATCCGACCGGGTAGCGTTGCAATTTCTTCACAATATTTCGGCAGACGTACACGCCGCCATCTTCAGGTGGTTCCTGACGAATGCTGTCCTGTTCACTTCACTTCACTTCGCACAGGGCTGAGGGATGGACCCTCGTCAGTAAACGAAGTTCTAGCGCTTATGCGCTTCTCCTTCTGAAATGGTGGGGTGATGCTAAGGGATAACATGGCGGATGTTTCTTCTGCATGACTTGTGTGCTGGTTTTTTTTATATATATAAATAAAAGAAAGAGTAAAGGATAGTGAGAGGGATAGTGAGAGAAGTGGAAAACGAAACGGCCGGAGTGACGGGCCGGTGGGTTTTGCATGGGTCCCGCTACGGTGGTGATGGACTCTCATATGTATTGATGCTGGAACTGTCGCTGGTCACGTTTAATTTCTTCTATGGCTTCCAGAGCTTCAGGGGCCGGCTTCCTCCTACCAGACCGGAACTCTTCCCTTACGTGTAAGTCTATGATGTCCACTAAGACGTCCCATAGTGAAGGCGTGAAGATGGGGTGTGAATTTACCAAGGTTAGTTCTTTTTTCGTGAGCACTTCCATTAATACATCACGGTATTTGTACGTGCGAAGGTGGAGCGGTCGGTGGGGGAGGGGAGGTATGGGCTGGCCTGGTGGGGTGAAGGGGTATGGTGTGTCGGAATAGAGGTAGGACCCGTTCTTCAGAGCCGCGGCAGTGTCCTTCAGGATGACCTGTACGTTGTTCATGTCGGGGAATGGGAGGCTAATCCTCCTCTTCTGCGCTGGCTTCCCGGCTAGCGTGGAGTCAGGAGGCGTCTTGGCGCCATTCCTTGCGGCTGCCACCCTGGAGGGGGGCAGCACTGGCGGCACATCCTCTGTTTCCATGGGCGCCACCTCCTGCATTGTTGCAGGAGGGGGAGCGGCGGTTGTTTGCGTGGTCGCGTCGACCCCCACCGGACGACTCACGGCGGGGGCGGCGGCGGGAACTGGCGGCTTCTTCTTGATAGCCCGCAGCTCCTCGCGCAGCTGTTGGAGCTGGCGATGGACCGCTGCGAGCTCCTCCTTCAGTGCGGCCCTTTCGGCCGCAAAGGCGGCTTGGAAGCCGGCCAGAGCTTCGTCGGTGGCAGCCTCCCGTCGGCGCGGATCGCACCCCACGCCGGAGCGGGGGGGCGGGGCGGCCGTTGAGGCGCTTTGCGTCACCGCCGGTCGTGGTGCGGCGAGTGGTTGGCGTGACTCGCGGAGGTAGCGACAACTACGCGAGTTGGCGGCGTGTGGTCCGCCGCAGTTCGCGCAGCTGCAAGCCACCCCACGAGGTTTCGTGCAGCTGCGGGTGTCGTGGGCCGCCGCGCACTTTAAGCACACGACGGCGTTCTTACACCCGCGCGCGGTGTGCCCCAGCTGCTGGCAATTGTAGCACTGGAGCAACGTCTCGTTCCGCTGCGATCTTCTGCGCCTTGACTGCCGTTGGCGGCCGCCGGTGAAACCCAACGCCTTGATCAGGTCTTCTAATGCGGCGGCAATCTGCTTCCCAGTCATGGCGTTGCGTGCGCGGAGACGATGTGCGTCGCAGCGAGTCCGGCAGCGGAATGCGGCAATGCTGTCCTGTTCCTCTCGGCATCCTATATATACTAGCCGTTACCCCCTCCACCGTTCCTCTCCTGGTCTCTTTGGTGCGGCCGGCGCGGCGTCTACTGGAGGTGGTGGGGGAAGCGGCGCCTGGGTCTGAACTGGGGTCTGCAGTCTCCCTGCTGCCCCCGTCGGGGGCGGTCCTCGATCTCTGGGACCGCATCTTTCTCTCCAGGCTGAGTGCAGGGTTCCAAGCCTGACTAAGTTGAAGGCCGCTGCCTTCCTGTTGTCGGAGTTTGATGGCCTCTTTAGTAACGCATTCCCAGAAGTAGGAGGATTGACAGAGTATTTTTGTTTTTTCATAGTCCATAGTATGGCCAGTCTTTATACAGTGGTCAGCCACGACTGATTTAGTGGCCTGGCATAATTCGGTATGGCGCTTGTGTTCGCGGCACCTCTCTTCTACAGTGCAGACTGTCTCCCCAATGTATTATACTCGTCGCTGCCTGGATGACACTTCGAAGAAACTGCTGGATGTCCATCTCTGGATATCTTCAGTTCTATCTCCCATATCATGGGAATGGGCTGACCCTGCCACCTGGACACAAGCAGACGGCGTACGAAGTAAGCAGTCATCGAAGTTTGAACGCCTTGTAGCACAACAGAAGACTAGTCAAGAACCAACTAAGCGTACTGTCATCAACCTTACAGGAAGAACGATTAATGAAGCAGCAATATCGGTGCTCGAGAAAGGACTCAACTTCGCCCCGACCCCGACATCTCTACCGATTGTGGGCATTATAAGGTGTGTGGGGCAGGTCACCTACACACTGCCAGCCGATGAACGAGAAGAAATACGTTGTGAAATGTGCCGTGCGCTCACCAGGGCCGCGCCACTGAAACAGAACATCTCGAAGGAGGAGAGAGCGGCCATCCGCGAGTTTCGCAGCAATCCTGAGTTGGTGGTCTTGCCTGCTGACAAAGGCAATGCTACAGTACTGTTCATGCACTCAGAATATAAGAGAAAAATGTACGAACTTCTCAATGACGCAGCGTACAGAAGGATAGAAGGAGACCCGATAAGTCGCCTTCAAAGAACAACCGTTGAACTTCTTCGCAGTGCCTCTGATGGAAAAACTGTCAAGAAACTTCGACCACGAGCGGCTGCACCGTCACGGCTGTTGGGCTACCAAAGGTCCACAAGGATGGGACACCTATGCGTCCAATAGTCAGCAACATAGGAGCAGCAGCCTATGAACTGGTCCAACACCTACCGGGTCTCCTTAGTCCATTTGTGGGAAAATGCAAACACCACATCCGCAATTCCATCCACTTTGTGCAACGGATACAAGAACTTCGGCTCCAGGATAGCGACTTGTTAGTGAGCTTCGACGTAGTGTCCCCCTTAATTAGCGTACCACTGAAAGACTCCATCGATCTGATAAGCAATAAATTCGACGACAACCTAACAAGGCTCTTCGGGTTCGTGCTCACCTCAACATACTTCCTGTTCGACGGAAATTATTATGAACAGACAGATGGCGTCGCCATGGGATGCCCGCTTTCACCGGTTGTAGCGAACTTTTTTATTGAGAACTTCGAGGAGAAGGCACTAGAACAAGCCAAACAAAAACCAGCTTGTTTCTTCCGCTACGTGAATGACACGTTCGTTGTTTGGCCACATGGACGGGACAGCTTAAATGAATTTCTCGAACACCTCAACTCGCTGCACCCCAACACTCAGTCCTCGATCGAGGTGGAGCAGGATGGTGCCCTACCGGTTCTTGACGTCCTGGTGAAACAGAAACCTGACGGCAACCTGGGACACAGTGTATACAGAAAAACTACACACAACGATTTGTACCTAAATGCCTTTAGTTGCCACCACAACTCCCAGCGTGAAGGCGTTTTGCGCACACTTGTTCACAGGGCACGATCGATCTGCGATCAGGAGAGCCTTCCAGCAGAACTGCGGCAACTCGAGACAACATTTCGGAAAAATGGGTACGACTAGAAGCAAGTAAGACACGAACTCAGACAGACTGCACCAAGAGAACAAGAAGAAGAAACAGAAGAACATAAGTCAATGGCGTGCATTCCGTTTGTCGGAAACACCTCAAGAAAAATCTGTAGAATCCTGGGGAAACACAATGTGAAATGTGTATTCCGACCCCCTGCAAAAACCGTGACTCTACTGGGTTCTGTGAAGGATGACCTAGCCCTACGAAAACCAGGCGTTCATCAAATTCCCTGTCAGTACGGAAAATCATAGATTGGGGAGACAGTCCGCACTGTAGAAGAGAGGTGCCGCGAACACAAGCGCCATACCGAATTACGCCAGGCCACTAAATCAGTCGTGACTGACCATTGTATAGCGATTGGCCATACTATGGACTATGAAAAAACAAAAATACTCTGTCAATCCCCCTACTTCTGGGAATGCGTTACTAAAGAGGCCATCGAAATCCGACAACAGGATGATCTAATTAATAAAGACAGCGGCCTTCAACTTAGTCAGGCTTGGAACCCTGCACTCAGCCTGGAGAGAAAGATGCGGTCCCAGAGATCGAGGACCGCCCCCGAGGGCGGCAGCATGGAGACTGCAGACCCCAGTTCAGACCCAGGCGCCGCTTCCCCCACCACCTCCAGTAGCCGCCGCGCTGGCCGCACCAAAGACACCAGGAGGGGAACGGTGGATGGGGTAACGGCTAGTACATATAGGGCACCGAGAAGAACGGCGACTCGCTGAGTGGCAGTCAAGGGTTGAGCTTGCTCCTCTTACTCGCGCACTGTCAGTCATAGGCCCCCGCTTGTACGGGTGACACACTAGGGGTATCTACGGCTTTGCTTTTATTAAAGCATCGGCGGGAACCCAGTCAAGGTCTGTAGCAAGGACTTACGGCGGGCAGGATATTTTTGTCGACGCCCGACAGCGGAATTGTCGTGTTTTCCTCTTCCAGTTGCGGAATGTCAAGCTCCAGTGGTGCTTTGGGGTCGAAGCGGTCAAACGCTGTCGACAAAAAGCGCGTCTTGTTGTTGCCGCGGGCCGCGTCGTCGGCCGTCTCGAGCGCCTCAGCTGCCGCAGAGCCAGGCTCTGCCCCCCCCCCCCCCCCCAAGGTTAGGGAAAACGTGGGCCAGGACCTGGTAGCCAGCCGCGGAACCGCAGAGAAGGTTTCCGCCGCCGCCGATCAGACCTCCGCGTCCACTAGGAAAGTAGGGCCAGCAATGCAGCCGGGCCACCTAACGGTGTCAACGATGGCTGTAACTGGCACCCCCTTGGCAGCAGCCCCACTTCCCGCTCCGGACATGGCGAGAAACACAGCAAACAATGCAGTCATACACAACACACCGACATCGAAATATATAGTCAGTACTTGCAATCCTGCCCCTCCTAACCTCGTCCTATCTCCGCTCCTGCTTGCCCACGCCACCGGCACACTTCCCGAATATCTTACGTCCATGAAGAATGGCAAGCAGATGCCCCGTCTGCCGACCAAAATCCTCCCCAAACCCACCCCCTCGTCTCAGTCCTCCACCCGTTCCAAATACCTTAAATCCCCCCGACACAAGTCCACCACATCAAAACAGCGGCGTGTGAAGAAGGACAGGAAGGAGAAACACTCCAAGGGGAAGAAGCAATCCACCACCCCCACCCTAACCAACTCCACACCCTCCGAGGAGCCTGCGCCCCCGACAGCACCTGTCGTCGCTCTGGGAAGGGACCAGGAAACACCGGCACTGGAAGGGAACCGCGTAACCGGGCAGGACTCGGATGGTTTCGTGCTGGCGAAGAAAACGTTTCGCCAGCCGAGGCTTCCACCGGCCCGGGGAGTGGAACCCACCCCAAACAGATTCCAGGCGGTTGCTGATGAGCCAGAGGCAAACACAACACAAACACAGAACCAAGTCGCCCACCACCTCCCCCCGATTGTCGCAGAGTTTCCTCGTAACTACGAGGAGCTCTTCGAGTTGCTAAAGACAGAAATCGGGGGAGGCAGTTTCCAGGCAAAACCCGCCGGTGGAGACAAAATAAAAGTCACAGTACACACACTCGAACACTACAACACAATCAAAACACTATTCAACACAAGAAACATACCCCACTACACATTCCCAACAACAAAGACACGGAACAGGAACATAGTTATCAGAGACCTACCAAGACGAGTGTCCCCCCAGGCAATCAAAACAGACTTGACTGCCCGGGGGTACGTCGTCAAGGTGGTACAGCAAATGGGCAGCATAGACAGTAAGTGGCCGCTGTACCAGGTAACACTCCCTGACATACCCCAAAACAAGAGGGAGATTAAGATGGTCCTGGCAGTGCCTGTCACCACGGAGCCGCTGCGCCGTAAAAACAAGACGGTGCAGTGCTTCAGGTGCCAGGGCCTGAACCACTGCACCATGCCAGTGAGATGCAGGAAGTGCGCCGAGGCCCACGACACCAGGACATGCACACTCAAGCACACGGACCCGCAAATAAGGTGCGCGCTGTGCGGCAAAAACCACACAGCGGGTTACCAAGGTTGTGAGGTCCACAAAAGACACTCACAGCAGGCAAAGGGCGCAAAGGCCGCCCCCCACACACGTAAACAAAACACGACAAATCGAACCAACCACACAAGAAAACAAAATGCAACAACACACACAGACAAGGCCTGGTTAAAACCAAGACCGGACACACCCAGGGCAACATATGCAGAAGTGGTTTCTCCCCCGAGAAACCATGAAAGCGTGGCCCCGTCACCACAACACCAGTCACAGTCACAAGAACAACACCGGGAAACACAGAACAACAGCGACCAGGTCCACCAAGTCAGAGGAAGCTCTAGGGAACCCCACACACAGTCCCCCCCCCATGGACCAGTTGTTAGGCGTTATGGTGCAGACCATGAACCTCGTCATGGAAATGATGAAGGAATTCAGGGAAGCCCAGGAGCAGAACACACAGATCCTCGTTGCCCTTCAGGCAACAGTCCAGCAGTCGCTCCCCTCTGCGACTTCCTCAGTAGTTTCGAAACCCCATCATGGATAGACGACCAAACATCCATGGCCTGACAATGTGCGTCTTTAACGCAGACGGCATTGTTAACCAAGAGGTCGAGTTCAGAGAACTCATGAAGGAGTTCTCCATCGACATATGCATGATGGGGGAAACCCACCTAAAACCGGGAACAAAAGCGACAGTCCCCAACTATGTTAGCTATCGCAAAGACAGGTCAACCCATGGCGGAGGAGTGGCCATATACATAAAAAGAGGGATCCCCCACCACCAGGTATTCTTACCAGCTACAAATAAAATCGAAGCAGTGGCAGTGGAAGTAGCCACTGCCACTGGACCCCTAACAATCGTTGCAATCTACCGACCCCCACAAGACCAGATAGATGAGGGAGACATAGCTACTCTAGGGCAAATTGAAGGCAAACTCATAATAGGGGGCGACTTCAATGCCAAACATCCTGATTGGAATTCTAGAGTAACCTCCAGAGCAGGCGCCAGATTGCAACAACTAGCGCGCAACCACCATTTCGAAACATGGGGTCCAGTCGAGCCCACACATTTTCCAAAAAATGGAGGCAGGCCCGACGTGTTAGACATAGCTCTCACTAGGAGGATTACGAGTTTTTGTGACCGCGAGGACGATCAACAGAATGTCCTCCGACCACAACCCAGTGATCCTAGAGGTAGACGTGGGAGAATGGGTAGCACTCCCACGGTACCAGACGTCTTACAAACGTACAAACTGGGAGCGATACCGAGAAACTGTCGCCTCTGATATCGCTCGCGCTCCGCCACCTACTGCCGAAACAGTAGAACAAGCGCTACAAGACCTAACAGGTACCATCCTGCAGGCAGCAGAAGAGGCCACCCCTCCGCAAAGGGATGGCCCGCCGCCGCAAATACAGCTCCCGGAACACTTGCTAGCTCAAATTCGACATAAGAACAGAGTGGCAAAAGAGTGGAAGATAACCAGAAACCAGGCCACAAGGAGGCTGCTCAATCGTCTACAGAGAGAACTGAAGGTAGCGCTCAATGAGCACAGAAACCAGCAATGGCAAAACCGCCTCACAGCTCTCAAAGTAGACGATCATACACTATGGCAAGCGACCAAACAGTTTACAAAAAGACGCGCTAGGATGCCGCCACTGCACGGCGAACAGGGTATGGCCTACAGCCATGCTGAAAAGGCCAACGCCGTAGCCGACACTTTCGAGAAGCAGTTCCAAGCGGCTGAACCCCAGGATGATGAGCATGAGAGAGTGGTCCGTCGTCAACTGGCCGTCTTCCTCAATGCTGAGGAGGACCCAGAAGACGAACCCACAGTTTTTGCCCCTGAAGACGTGGCAAAAGTAATTAGGTCCCTCCCCTCCAAAAAGGCGCCAGGACATGACAATGTCACCAACCAGTTGGTCAAAAACCTCCCACCCACGGCGATCGAACACCTCGCGAACGTCTTCAACGAGATTACTCGTACCCGCGAGTTCCCAGCTTGCTGGAAACACGCGGAAGTGATCGCGATACACAAACCAGGGAAAGACCCTCTATTCCCGCAGCACTACAGGCCGATTAACCTCTTGCCAACTCTCAGCAAGATCTATGAGCGCCTCCTGCTAAGACCCATACAAGAACATATCACCAGAGAGCAAATTCTGCCGGATTTCCAATTCGGATTCCGGCAGAACCACTCTGCCCCACAACAGATCATGAGAGTGGTTGAAGCAGCCACAGAGGGCTTCAACCACAGAGGCTACTGCGGGATAGTGCTACTAGACGTAGCCAAAGCCTTTGACTCGGTATGGCATAGAGGGCTACTCTACAAGTTGTACACTCAAGGGTTCCCCGGGAGAATAGTTAAGCAGATCAAAAGCTATCTCTCGAACAGAACTTTCTCTGTCAAAGTAGAAACAGCCACCTCCACCAAGAGGCGTATTCGTGCTGGAGTGCCACAGGGATCGGTCCTGGGGCCCGTTTTGTACAGTCTGTACACTGCGGACACTCCAACGGCCCCCCTGGTGCACACCGCTCAGTACGCTGACGATACAGCCTTCTACACAAGAAACGCGAACAAGGACCTGGTCATCCGTAGGTTACAAAGGGTTTTAGATGACACAGAAACTTGGGCCCGTCGCTGTACCCAATCCTCAACTCAACCAGCTCCCTTTCCTTCTCAGTAGGAGTGAACGTATACCAGGCCCTGATCCGGCCAGTCATGGAATACGCGTGTCCTGTCTGGGGATACGCGGCGAAGCAGCACCTGGACACTCTCCAGAGGCTGCAGAACCGCGCCCTCAGGAGGGCACTGCGTTTACCCCTTGGATTCCCCATTGACGATTTACATGCCGCTGCGGAAATCCCACTCCTGAGAGAGCGTTTCCAAGACCTGGCAAGGGCCTTCTATGAAGGTACCTCCAAGTCGCGAAACGCCCTCATCCACTCCCTAGGTCGGTATGACATGTCCCGCGATAGACACAATCGCCCCATGACGATCTTCGACGACTAAGTCGAAGAGAAAAATCCCAATACCCATCCCCAAATCCTACTCCTACCCAAAATACTACAATTATCTCGCCAAACCTCAGGCAAGTACCAGACAAACACAGAACAAACATCACATCTCACAGACATCAAAAAAAGTACAGAAATAATCACACACACAAGTACACAGGGGAGTAAAAACCGACAGGCTACAAACTCCCCCTCACACTTCCCCAAAGAGGGGAAAGTATTAGATGTAAGCAGCAGCAGCAGCAGAAGAACGGCACAGCATTCGTCAGGAACTACCTGAAGATAGCAGCGTGTACGTCTGCCGAAATATTGTGGAGAAATTACGACGTACCCGGTCGGATGCCAGAGAACTGTTCAAAACGGTTGTTCTTATTATTGGCAGTGTCCGTAGTTGCATAAACTTGTTGATAAGAATAACCGTTATGCAGCAGATGCTATTAATTCCATACTCGCAGATTTATCTGAATCTAAAAATTTGTGAACTCCCAGAATGTATACTCAGGAGCCGCCACTGGACTGGAGCCATATGGTAGTTAATTTTGCGGATGGTGTGAATGACGCGTCACGTGTTAGCGGTGCCCACTGAATATCATCTGGTATGAATACACGCTTTCCCTAACAGTTTACATTCAAACAAAATGGCAGCGCATCGTTGGCAGATTTCGGTCAAACAGTCAAAAAATTTCAAGTCTACCGATTTTTGGAACAACCGGCACCTGTTATGACTTAGAAGTGAATGTAACACAGAACGTTAACCAGAAATTTCAAGCAAAATTAAGTAAATCACTTGTGGGTGCCGGCTGTGGTGCTCGAGTTCTGCACAATAGTTTTCAGTCAGCAGTACATGGTCTGCCAGTTGATATTGAAGTAATTGGGTTCAAATTTACGAATGGTTTAAAACGTATACTGTTCGAACCAATGTCTTAAAAGAATCACGTGAGTTAACTGGTGCTGAATCCAAGTTCCTGTTAATTAAATCTTAGGATGAAATGTATAACTTGTATCTGATTACTGATTAGTAATATTGCATAGTTTTTAGGATAGGTCGCCCAATGTGGCGTAGCCTGAAATAAGACTTGCAACCGACGGCCAAGCGTCCCCGATGGGGCCTCCCGGACAACAACGCCACACGATCATTTTATTTCTGTCAAATTAATTAAACAACAGTATCTCACAACTTCTAACGTCCGTTCTCTACTAGGACTCAATACTAATTTACATTGGTGGCGGAAGGCTATGTATGTGCGGTACTATATTTCCCAGCCTCCATTAATTATGGCTATTACTTTCAGGATGTCCGGCGCCAGTATCTGAGTGGTCAGAGTGACATAATGTCAATCCTAAGGGTCCGGGTTCGATTCCCGGCTGGGTCGGAGATTTTCTCCGCTCGGGGACTGGGTGTTGTGTTGTCCTAATCATCATTATTTCATCCCCGTCAACAAGCAAGTCGCCGAATTGACGTCAAATCGAAGGACTTGCACCTGGCGAACGGTCTACCCGACGGGAGGCCCTAGTCACACTTTCAGGATGTGTTGTTGTGGTCCGGAGAGCTGTCAATCCTACTCTATCCTGTGCAAGTCTCTTCATCTCCTAACAACTACTGCAACTTACATCCTTCTTTATCTGCTTACTGTATTCATCTCTTGGTCTCCTTCTATAACATACACACACACAAACACACACTTCCCTCCAGTATTAAATTGGTGATCCTTTCATGTCTCAGAATGTGTCCTGTCAACCAATACCTTCTTCTAGTCAGGTTGTGCCTCAAATTTCTGTTCTCCCCGATTCTGTTCAGTACCTCTAGTTACGTGATCTACCCACCTAATCTTCCGCATTGTTCTGCACCATCACATTTCAATAGTTTCCATTCTCTTCTTGTCTAAACTGTTTATCATCCATGTTCCACTTCCATACACGGCTACACTTCATACAAATACTTTCAGAAAATACTTCGTAACAGTTAAATCTATATTCGATGTTAACAAATTTCTTTTCATCACAGACGCTTTTTTTTCCATTGCCACCCTACATTTTATATCCTGTCTACTTCGGCCAACATCAGTTATTCTGATGCCCAAAGAACAAAACTCATCTACTGTTTTGTGTGTCTCATTTCCTAATCTAATTCCCTCAGTATAATTTGATTTAATTCGACTACGTTCCATTATCTTTGTTGTGCTTTTGTTGTTGTTCATGTTATGTTCTCCTTTCAAGACACTGTCCATTTCTTTCAGCTCCTCTTCCAGGTCCTTTGCTGTTGAACTTTAATTTATACTTCAAATCTTCCTTTTTTTCCTTTACTGTTTGCTCAATGTTCCTACAACGTTGGTGATACGCTACAACCCTGTCTCACTCCCTTTTCAATCACTGCTTCACTTTCGTCTCGCTCTACTCTTGTAACTGTCGTCTGGTTACTGTACAAGTTGTAAATAGCCTTTCGCCCCATGTATTTTACCCCTGCTATATCCAGAATTTTAAAGAGAATGTTCCAATCAATCCTGTCAAAAGCATTTTCTACAAGTCTACAAATTCTAGGAAGGTAGTTTTCCCTTTCCTAGCCTATCCTGCAAGATAAGTCGTAAGGTCAGCATCGCCACACGTGTTCCTAGGTTTTTCCGGAATCCAGACCGATCTTCCCAAAGGTCGGCTTGTACCAGTTTTTCCATTCTTTTGTGAAGAATTCGTCTTAGTATTTTCCAACCATGATTTATTAAACTTATAGTTCGGTAATACACACACCTTTCAGCACCTGCTTTCTTTGGAATTGGATTAATTATATTCTTCTTGAAGTCTGAGGGTAATTCGTCTGTCTCATATATTTTGCTCACCAGATGTAAGAATTTTGTCATGGCAACCTCTCCCAAGGCTATCAGTAGTTCTGACGGAATGTCGTCTGCACTCGACTTGGGCCTTTCAGTGATCTGTCAAATCCTTCTCGCAGTATCATGTCTCCCATCTCATTTTCGTCTACGTCCTCTTTATTTCCGTAACACTGCCTTCAACTTCGTCTCCTCCTTATAGAGGCTCTATATACTCCTTGCTACGCCAAATCAATTCACGCTTGCAGTAACGGAAGCAAATAAAGATACGGACCTAAAACCGTACTGTAATCTAAATTGGCACCGATCGTTGTCATACATTACAGGCGTTAGTGAAACATTGCTTCCTCGTTTTCTGTATACAGTAGAGGTCGCTAGAATAGGAACCTTTCCTTTCAAACGATGTAGCGTCAATAAGACCAGGCCCTTTGGCTTTCTCTGTAAGACCCCCGTTTGTGTAAATTACTGCAGGCAATAAATCTGTACCTACGTCCATTTTACGGGAAGGGAAAGCAATCTATAGATGCTTATCAGGCGAAAGTCGCATGAAAACACTCCTTGCGAGAATTAAGTGGCCCACTATTTTACCGATGTTTGTGGATGCTTGCAAAGTTATCGTTTGTGTTTCACTGTAAAATATTTCGTGGAAGTTTGCCGAAAGCATGTTTTATTGATGTACAATGTCTGACAGAAAATGTGAAGCATCCAGAAGACGTGGCTGGAACTCAATGTAACTTCGTACACGTACACACCATCAGCGGATACCGTGAGTACGGCTAAACGATTTAGAACTGAAATTCTCTGTCAGCTAAAACGGTCACCAGAGTACGATAGTGTTGTTCGTGTTCAGTGTCGTTGCAAGGTGTGATGTACAGAACGAGTCGAGAAACCCCACTTACAACGAAAGTATCCACCCCGACATGTCGAAACCTGTCCTGAATTTTTTATATTGGAAGAATACACCGAAAGAAACACAATGTAAAAATTTTTAGCTGCTAGGACTCATTGCAAGTATTTGAAAAAATGTTGAAAACGGCCCGATATGTATCTCGTTAGGTGGCTGAGGCAGACCGCGCATGTGCAACACGGCGGTTGCATAGCCTTGATTGACGGTAAAACGGGCGGTAAACAGGTAACACGGTAGAACGTGATCGTAATTTATAAAGTGAATTTCAGTTTTCTTCGGTAGTTTCTCTGACACTGTTTTTCGTAGATACTATTCATTTGAATTTTCAACTCATTTAATAACCATAATAATTAGCAGTTGCTTCTGCGGTATCGTTAAGTGTTAACACTTGGTGTAAAACTGAATTAATTTTCTTCGTATATGCAAGCTAACAGCATTTGTCTTTGTGCAGGTTCGAGAGTTTCACAGAATTGTGGAATCCAGTTAATGTTTTCAACAATGCAAAGATGAAATTTGAAGACCTACATGTTTGTTATTTATTAGATAACTTCTTGGACATTCAGTTTAATGATGTCGATATTTCGTTAGAAATTATGGAAAGACCAGAAGAGACCGGTAATAACTGACACTTCCGTGAGTTATGGTTTGAACGATGATTGTCTTGCTAATTAAAGTACACAACAGAAACACAGTACCTTCCTACCCCGAAGAAAAAATATACGGTAATAGCTGTAAAGACTAATTTTTTTGGTTAAAAGAAGTAGGAAGAAAACGCTTAAAGTTAAGCAATGTGCAAAACCGGTTCCGTTTCGTAACATCTGAATGTGGACTGTATAAACTGAGGAAATATTTACACTACTACGAAATACCCACAAAATCAAATTCGCAAAATTGTGAAAGAAACACTGTTCGATAGATTTAATACTACTCGCGAGATTCACGGTACCATTACCGAGAGAAACCTATGTTCGTGAGTCCTATGAATTGCAAGTCAGATTAATGTTACTGATTTCCAAGTTTCTTCGGCCTAGGTAAACAGATTCTGTAAGCTATACAGAAAAAGAAGTCGCAAAACTACGAGGTTTACTTCAAGTCAACATGTATAGGAGATGTGATTAATAGGTAATGCTATGGAGAAATTCATAGCTGACGAAAAGACGAGGATTCTTTTTATCCCCTATGCTGCGTATAAAGCCAATCATTCAGGTTTCGCGAAAGAACTGCGTGTAAGCAGCACTTTATTATTTCGAGCGAAAGAAAGACAGATTCTGGTGCAGTCCATGAGTGTTATGACACATTCGTATACAACACTGCCAGTGACAAGAATCAGCGGATAACTGTTTCTGCAGCTTTATACCTGTCTTCAGGAACCTAGGCAAATTAACCAAAAATTTAAAAAGGGACCGTTTAGTTGTAATAATCTTGTAATCAACATAGCAAAATCTGGAAAAATGGAAGAGAATAATTTTCCATATTACACGAGAAACGTCTTCTTACCTGTTACATGAAGTAATTCGTTGCTTCTGTTGGAGTCTTGGTCTGTACGTAACACACACCTATCTTTAGGAGGACATCGAAAAGATTCAACTTCTCGACAAGGGAACTTTTTCGACACAACGGCACTTTTCAGAAAACTATACGACAATATAATTTCTGACAGCTCTTTTCCATTTCAGGTTTATAAGCGGAAAAATTCAGCCGCTTGTGCACCACCAGGTTTTATGAATATCAAGTACCCTTCGCACGCAGCACAGTATGCAGAACAACGGCCACAATCATTTTTTACTGCATCCCCATTCTGTCTTAATAAAACTGGTTGTTACTGTGACATGCTTAAATGCATTACTTTTTTCCTCTCCCATGTATGCCTGGCGTAAAGAAAATGTTTATTTTCGTCATCCACTAGACACTTCGCATTTTTGTGACGATTACTGGAAATAAAGAACTGTTTCATTGTTAGTAAATATATATTATTCAAAAATTGTCGTAGGAGATGTGCTACAGAAAGTTTCATAAAATACTCCATGTCAATATATTAAAGTTCAGATCGATGGAAATCGTCTGTAATTTAACATCATACCTAGACTGACAAGATTTCTAAGAGAAAAACACCGGCTTACTTGTATTTATACTTAACTTCGGTACTACTTTTGTTGTCAGTTACGATGATATTTTGAAACAGATAACAGACCTATGACGATTACACAGGCTGAAAAAGAATACATCTTCATTTTGTTAATTGGAAAGGAAAATGTAAGTACATTATACATAAATAAAATTCCTTTCTACAGAAATAAAAAAGACTGACACGTACTTTTTGTTATAATAGCTTGGATCATTTCCTGCAATTTTTAGTCACTTACTATTTTAAACCTGCGACCGTAGCGGTCGCGCGGTTCTAGACTAAAGCGCCTAGAGCCGCTCGGCCACATCGGCTGGCCGTAGGGGAGTCTAATTTCAATTCATTTTAAAATATCTTCTATTCAGGCAGTTTCTCCAGGACGTGACAGGGTCGCAGTGGCCCTCGTGTACAGCTAGTGTGACAGTTTCACAGGTGTATTGGCCGGCCACAGTATTACTGCGCGTGGTAGTGCGGGCGTCTCCGTCAACTTACCGAATTTTTATCCCGGTATTTAAAGAGGGCACACTAAACCACTTGACACCATGGCATCATTCACGTTCAACAGTGGCTGTATTTCAACACTAATATAAAATCGTCAAAAGAGTTTTAAAAACCGTCAGTATCTTCATCCATGTGTATTTTACAAATCCTCGTTTATTGTCACTAGCTTTTATGTAAAAATCGTCACTATTGTCCACCAACGTATTTTTTTTAAAAAAATCATCTATTATTGACACCTTTTATATGTTTTAAATATAGTTCTTGTAACCTTTGGCTGAATAGCGGTTTTTTGTCCGCTGCCGGCCCGCCTCTGAGATGGGGAACTGAAATAAAAATGATACAAAAAAAAAACTCTTGATGGTATATTTACAATCGTCCTGACAGCATTCACATTACGAAGCATTCTCCTTTAGTCGCCACTGTGTAACGTCGCCGCGTGAGGCATATAATGGATATGGAAGGCCACATGCAGTAATAACGTGGTCGGGTTGTACGCTGCTAGGGTTGTTTCCATGGAGGTAAAAAAAAAGGAGAGATGGCACCATAAGATTATGCTGTACGTTGTTTTGAAACCAGAATGGGCGGGGCTGTCCGCCATTTTAAATAGCTCAAAACATTAGCAGACTGTTGGCCTCCGTGACCGAGCGGTTCTAGGCGCTTCAGTGTGGAACTGCGCGTCCGCTGCGGTCGCAGGTTCGAATTCTGCCTCGTGCATGGATGTGTGTGATGTCCTTAGGTTAGTTAGGTTTAAGTAGTTCTAAGTTCTAGGAGACTAAGGACCTCTGAAGTTAAGTCCCATAGTGCTCAGAGCCATTAGCAGACTACTGTCTACGACTGCTTCTTGCTCATTATTTCTGTCGTGTGCATGCAACAACTATTTTAAATACTAAAAATTACAGTGCTTGTTTGAATAACATAATGTAGGGAGGCAATTTTGAACGTTTTTCTGATCTTGAATGTGTATTTGCTCTTGTAATACGACACATTTGGCATCGTTAATGTAACCTGTTTTTGTTGATGCATTTCGAGTAATGAAGAAGAGAAGAACGTGATGTGAAAATGAAGCTTTCGTAATGAGTTGTATTCCACTGCTACCATATTTGTATCGACAGTAAATGAAGTTGGAACACTGAAACTAATGCTTGTTTGCTTACCGGTACTGCTTCAGCTTTCAAGTCGTAAGCACACTTTTAATGTTCATGTTTGCAAAAAATTTACCTACGTGATCTTGGTTAGCCCACAAACGTGTCGAATGAGGGAAGATGCAAGGCATGTCAACAATGTGAATGATTATCAAAACGTCAAAGAAACAGAACAGCATCGAGGTATTTCTCTATGCAAAATGGAGTTCTTGTTTTATTAGAATGTCAGTGCACTAGTTTCACTGTAGTCTACACGTCGACTCACGTTGAAAGCTTACCTATGATGTGTCATTCAATGTGTGGCCAATAATAGCAGTTTACAAGGTAAAAAAACCATATAAATTTTTTGTTGCAACTTTGTGACAACAACAAGTAATGGCGGCAAAACTCTGCCTATGTTTTGGTTGGTTGGGGAAGGAGACCAGACAGCGTGGTCATCGGTCTCATCGGATTAGGGAAAGATGGGGAAGGAAGTCGACCGTGCCCTTTCAGAGGAACCATCCCGGCATTTGCCTGGAGTGATTTAGGGAAATCACGGAAAACCTAATTCAGGATGGCCGGACGCGGGATTGAACCGTCGTCCTCCCGAATGCGAGTCCAGTGTTTAACCACTGCGCCACCTCGCTCGGTGCCTATGTTTTGAAAAATCGGTGAATGTGCAGTGTCAAGCGACCATAGGCCACGAAATCTGCCTATTCACATCGCTAGCAACATACGAGAAAGCATCACAATATGAAAACCATGAGAAGTTGTAGCTACTAAAATTAATACCCAATAGTATCATGTAAGTTAAAAAATAAAGAAGAACCCATTGAAATGTGCTGAAACATGTCTTGGTGAAACAAAACAGAAAAAAGGTGTTTTGCAAAAGGTGGAATTCCTCTTCCTATTTCGTAGCAAGCACTGACATAACAAGAACTGCAACACCCCAACATGATTACTGCGAACCCCTGTTTGTACTTCAGGCAACCTTAATATGGCGTAATGGATGTCATTTTCTTCTTCTGGTATTGCAGTTATGGGGCCTGCTGAAGTCAGTGGATTATTTGGAACAGGCATTATGATGGAATAACTGTGCTGCGTAACGGATATATTGCTACTCGCACCCTCGGGCATGGGTGTGTGTTGTCCATAGCGTAAGTTAGTTTAAGTTAGATTAAGCAGTGCGTAAGCTTAGGGACCGATGACCTCAGCAGTTTCTCGTGATGACTGGGTGTTGTGTGCTGTTCTTAGGTTAGTTAAGTTTAAGTAGTTCTAAGTTCTAGGGGACTGATGACCATAGATGTTAAGACCCATAGTGCTCAGCGCCATTTGAACCATTTGAATCTCAACAGTTTGGTCCCATAAGACCTTACCACAAATTTCCAATTTCGCTACTCGGATCCCGGACATGACGAAAAGAGTGTTCACATAAGCAAAGCACGCATAGACATTTATATAATCATACACACGAAACTCGCGCATGCATGACCGCTGTCTCCGGCAGTTCCAGCCAGAATTTTTTAAAGGGGGACGCAATGTGAACAATGAATAATTATCGGTTGGACGATTTGGGACATTAACGCGGTTACGTAGCCGTGTGTTGTGCGGGGACGAGACCGTTGATACGGTTTGGCTCGTACGTGTGAACGTTTGCGATTTGGAAGGCAATGAAAAACATAGGAAGGAAGAGAGAGGGCGAATACTGAGTAACAGTGGCGGCTCGTGAATATACATTCTGGGTGTTCACCAAATTTTAGATTCAGATAAATCTGAGAGTCTGGAATTAATAGCATCTGCTCTATAACAGTTATGTTTATCAAGAAGTTTATACAACTGCGGTCACTAGCAGTAATACTAACAACAGTAATTATAATAAGATGCATACCTTACATGACAAAAGAAATAATTGTTTTCGTGGAATTTTGTTGGTTTGTACATAATTAAGTACAGTTTAGGGCAATAACGAAATAATGTATAAGCTTTCGCAAATCTCCATTTCTCATTTTTTTTTTAATTTTCGTGCTTTTCAATTTTTTCGGACAAGTGTAGAAGGTCCCCAAAACATGTATTAGTTCATGTATCACTTCGTGATACATTACTCGTGTTAAAACGGACTGTTTACCAATTGCGGAAAAGGTCGATATCGTGTTGATATATGACTGTTGTGATAAAAATACCCAACGGGCGTGTGCTATGTATTCTGCTCAGTATCTTGGACGACATCATCCAAGTTTACGGACCGTTCGCCGGATAGTTACGTTATTTAAGGAAACAGGAAGTGACATGTGAAACGTTAACTATGACCTGCAACAAATGATGATGCCCAAGTAGGTGTTTTAGCTGCTGTCGCGGCTAGTCCGCACATCAGTAGCAGACAAATTGCGCGAGAATCGGGAACCTCAAAAACGTCGGTGTTGAGAATGCTACATCAACATCGATTGCACCCGTACAATATTTCTATGCACCAGGAATTGCATGGCGGTGACTTTGAACGTCGTGTACAGTTCTGCCACGGGGCACAAGAGAAATTACGGGGCGATGACAGATTTTTTACACGCGTTCTGTTTAGCGACGAAGCGTCATTCACCAACAGCGGTAACGTAAACCGGCATAACATGCACTACACCGCCCTACGCTTCCTCCACAGGCTGTCCTTCTTCTGCGTGAATCCCACAGGCTCTACCGCTCCTTCCTCCGTATCCGTGACCGGGATACTCTCACCCGCCATCGGCAATTACAGCGACATATCCGGAACCTCGTTACAGCAAAGAAACGCCGGGACTGGCGCCAGACATGCACACGCCTCAACTCCACCCTCCCCGTCAACTCCTCCAAGTACTGGTCAGCCTTTCACCGCCTTACTGGTAGCCATCCCACCCCGCATTACCCCATCCTCCATGACGATCGAGCCTTTCCTGACAACCTCAGTAAGGCTAACCATTTTGCTTCCCACCTATCCGAGGTCTTCTCCATTCCTGACGATCCACATTTTGATAACTCCCTCTTCCCCACCATCCTTGACCGCACTGACACCTCTGTCCCCCCGCTCGCCCCTAGCTTCCAGTACCTGGATCGGTTACCCCCCTCAGACATCAACACTCCCATCATCACACAAGAAATCACACTCGTCCTCCGCTCCAAACGCAACACCAGCCCTGGTCATGATGGCGTCACCTCATGGAATCCCCTCCATCCTTCCTGTCTGTCCTTGCTACCCTGTACAATGTCATCCCTCTCCACTGGATTTTACCCTGACCTGTGGAAGACTTCCTGTGTCCTGCTGTTCCCTAAACCTAACAAACCCCCCTCTGCTACCTCATCCTATCGTCCAATCTGCCTCCGTGTTCAGTAAGGTCTTTGAGGCCATCCTCTCTCACCGTATTCACCGCCACCTTAACCAGCACTGCCTCCTTCCTCTTACCCAATGTGGCTTCCGGCCTTCCTTCTCTGCCGACGACCAGCTCCTTAACCTTACCAATCTTCTTTCCCTCCAACTTAACTCCCGTCACTCCGCTATCTCTGTTTCCCTTGATCTCCAGAACGCCTATGTCCGTGTCTGGCATCCCAGGCTCCTCTTCAAACTCCAGACCTATGCTCTCCCCATCAACTTCGTCCGTCTCGTTGCTTCCTTCCTCTCCCATCGTCCCTCCTATGTGACTATCCACAATTCCAACTCTCGTACTTTCTACCCCTCTGCCAGCGTGCCCCAAGGTTCTGTTCTTTCCCCTCTCCTCTATCTCCTGTACACTGCTGATATGCCCAAACCTCCCCCTCCTGTTCATCTTCTCCAGTTCGCTGATGACACCGCCTTCCTAGCCCTTTATCCTACCCTTCAACGTTCCCAACGTACCCTCCAAACCCACCTTGACCAATTCACCACTTGGTGCAACCAGTGGTTCCTTTGTGTTAATCCCTCCAAGACCCAGGCGATCATCATAGGCCGCACCACCCGCTCCTTCCGCCTCCATGATTTCTACCTCACCATTTATGGCAGTCCTATCCACCTCACTCCTACCCTCAAATACCTTGGCCTCACACTCGACCACCACCTCACCTGGGCTCCCCATCTCCTTACCATCCAAAACAAAGCTCACAACCGCCTCCACCTCCTGAAACTCCTGTCCGGCCGGACGTGGGGTCTGCATCCTTCCACCATCCTTCACATCTACAAATCCATGATCCGCCCCATCCTTTGTTATGCCAGCATGGATTGGATTTCCGCCCCTTCTCGATTCTATAAAGCCCTCCAAATCCTCGAACGCCACGCACGCTGCCTCGCCTTCTGCATCCGCCTTCTGTCCCCCACGCGCATCCTCTTATGACCTCATCCCCTTCCCCCACCTTCTCCTTTTCCTTGAACACATCCGCACACTATATATTGTCTGCTGCCTTGATCGCCCTCATCCCCTGGTGTCTCCCTTCCTCTCCACCCCCAACCAGTTGCTGCGCCTTTACTGTTCTGTCCCTTCCTCTCTCCATCTCCACACCCTCCATCTCCCAATTGGCACGGTATCCTAATTACTCCACACCTCTGTTATATATAGTGTGTTCGCAAGTTCACCTAGTATTGAGTGTATTACATATTTACTTCGTTCATACGTTTTACGCATGACTCTAGTAGGTTCTTGTTCCTTCTTTATTCATTTCATAGACTGCATCAATCAGATAATGTAGATCATCCACTTTTATGGAATTTGATCATTCTTTGCTTGCAACGAAGTACTGCAGGGTAGGAGGGGCCCTCTTCCGGTCATGTTTCTCCAACTACTTCCCGCCTGTGCAGAATTCTAGAGTTAGCACTAACAGAGGGCGCTGATTATGTGCAGAACTCTATTTCCTTTCATTTGTGGCTCCTTTAGCGATTTGTTTTATGTTGTTTATATTACCCGGTGCAATATCAATGGTGTTTAATATTTATGTCATTGCCTAGAATATTGGCACTAGAGCATATGTCAATCACTGTTTTTTAACTCTTCATCTTTTTAACAAGATTACTTTTGTCGTGTTCTTCTTTTTATTGCTTTTTATTACTGTAACATTTTTTATACTTTATAAGCTTGTTACAGACCTTAACTATTGTATCACCCCTTTTATTTTCCCTGTGTCAATTAATTATTGAAAACTAGTGTATGCTGACATTAGCGACATCTGGTCAACTTACTAGACAAAAATCTTGTGGCTACTGTACAGCAGTTTGTTTTAAACAGTAGTTTTACTGATGACATGGCTCGTGCCTGTGATGTGATTTATATGTATTTGACGATGCTGGTGCTGATTCAGCATTTAACAGTTGACTATGCCACTATGGCTGCAGTGCATTAGGACTTTGCTTTTATGAGACAGGTATGCCTCTTCACATTTAAAGCGCACAAATGTAAATTTTGTCAGTACTACTTTTCAATATGCTCTATGTATTGTTCTTAAGCTGTATACAGTTTGCGAGTGTATTTATATTTTTTCCAATTTTTGCTGCAGATCTGATGATGGTCATTAAAGACTGAAGCCGGTAATCTGTTAAACAGAAAAGATTGTGACCATAGACATAAATTAAAGGAAACTTTCCTTGATGTTGATCTCGTCCTGTCCATCCCTAGTAGCTGAGTGGTCAGTGGGACAGAATTATAGTGCCTCAAGAATTTTGGGGTAAATTCTAGGAACACTCGGCCTTCGAACACCCAATATTTTAGGTACGAGTGAGAACGTTTCTACCAATCCACCTGTTTCTATGTGTAGGTCAGAAGTTTGTTATCAGAAGACTGTAAGAAGGGTGAGTCACTGATGATGAAAGGTGTTTGCCACCAGTGCCACAGAAAAAGTGATGAAAACTCAGGGAATAATCATGTAGTATTCTTTGATGTGTTAGTGTCTGTGGTGATTGAAAAAAAAAAAGAAAAACCAATGAACAGCTGGATGTAGATTTCTGTGCACATTCATGTATTGGACTTCCTTGAGTCTAGAGACTTTTATTTTTTCATATCTTAGCTCTGCACAAGGCAGGATGCATGTAATGTCCATAAATTAATTGATTGTTGCTATGATATTGTACTTGTGTTTTATCGAGTCTGACATTTAAAGACACCACTTGGCTTGCCAGAGTTTACTTACTTATGTGAAAAAGAGTAATGTAGCTTTGTGTTGAGAGATGAAAATATACCAAGAATCAACTGAAAGTGTTCCACGAATACACAAATTTTTTCAAGAATAGAGAAGTAGCTTAATAAATTCCAGTAATCTGCTATAGTCTTCAGAGAAGAAGGTTTTGAGATATTGATGTAGCTGATTACCTAGAAAAGAGAATCTGCTGCACACAGTATGTATGTCAACTGCGAGAGATGTGTGAGTTTTGCACCCCAGTACCACACTGTCTCATGTCATCCGAAAAACATTAGAATGTGTTGACAATGAGAGGACCCAAAGAAAATGGAAAGTTAAAGACAAAACAGAAATGAGGTATTAGGCATTGCCGTAGCAAACAGACCTATCAAAATACAAGAACTGTTTCCAGAAATTGTATTGAGTCCAATAAACAAATGGAAGAAAGCTGCAAGTGCAATGCAGTAAATAATGTGAGAAAGTAATAGTGGAGAAAAATGGAGAGAAGACCTCAACTTTTGGACTAAAAAGATTGGGTGTGGAGAGTAAGCAGGTGCGCACACACACACACACACACACACACACACACACACACACACACACACACACACAAAAATGCGCTAACACCGACGCATTAACCAGCCACCAATGGCGACTGCAGCATCTGCTGCTCTGCTGATTACCGGTGCTGACTCCACATCCACTCGCCGAGATTGACACTGAAATGCAACATTTGATGTCGCAGGCACCAGTGCGGTTCACCAGCGCTGATTGCACATTCACCCACCAACGCAGCTAGAACTCTATGCCGGGTAAGCGAAAACCAATAATTATTCAGTAAAAGTTGACCAGGCAGTTGAATGATAAACTGTTATTATAGTTATTATACTCAGATGTGATTTTTTAAAATGATAACAAGTGCTAAGAGTAAAACAAATATGGATCAAGAACAGCAACTAGCAGAACCAGACACAACTACAAGAGTGACAAGGGAAACGCCAGACTTGTCTGCATTAGTGAATTTAATTAAAGCCCAGCAAGCAGATTCAGCAGCTGTAAATACTCAAATTGTGAATTTAAGTGAAAAATTAAATTCTCAGAATGAAGCTCTAAGGAGAGAAATAGGTTTAATACATTCTAGATTAGATGCTAAGTTAGATAACCAGAAGACAGAATCAAATGCTCAAAATGCTTCTTTGAGAGATGAACTGAGTGCGAATTTAAGTAAAAATTTATAAGCGCAGTGTGCAAGTTTAAATGCACAAAGTTTTAAGTTAGATTCAGTGAATACCCAATTAATATTAAATTAGATGCTCAGAGTGTAATTTTAAGTAACCAAAGTGAAACCTTGAACAGTCAAGCAGCCAATATAGTTTTATTAAAGACTAAATTTGACTCTTTTAAATAATAAGATAGAAAATCTGAAGTTAGATTTAAAGAGTGAACTCAATAGTTCTTTGAATACTCATGTTGATCTACTATTTACAGGATGAGCAATCTCAAGATTTAACTAAAAAATTAGAATTTGACATTGCAAATGAATGTAACGATGTAGAAATGGAAATTTTCAGAAAATTAGGATCATTTCAAAGTGTATGCAGTGTTACCTTTGATGTTGTAAATCAGAGGTTGCACATCCTGAAGGAGAGTATTGAAAAACAGGATAAGCTAATTCCTTTTGTCCAGTCGCAAACTGCGGCTGTCAGCACTTGAGTTGCTACTGTGGAAAGAGATTTTAATGAGAAACTAGCGACGTCAGATACCTTAAATATAAGCAATCTGGAGGAATAAGTAGAAGAGATGATAGACAGAAAAATGACCGAGGGTGTAGCCCCTAACAACGCTTCTTCAGATTTAGCCTTGGAACTTAATGATACGAAGAAAGGCGTAGATAGTTTATGGAAAGAATTCAAACATATCCAGGATAAGGTAGACAAAAAAGTGACTTCTTCTAATGTAGTGTTAACAAGTGAGGCCATAACCGTCCTACAATGGGGAGCAAATTCTGGACTATCCTGGCAGTTTCCAAAATTTAAGCCAGACGGGGATGTACACCCAACTCATTTTCTGAAACGGTTTAACCAAGCCTTGCTGAAAAACTGGGAGGACTCAAACAAGGTAGAATTCATGGTAGGGTACCTTTTAGGAGAAGCTTCAGAATGGGGCACTGTGAACATTGAGAATTTTTTGTCTTGGGCCGACTTCCAGAAAAAGTTTAAGGAAAAGTATTGGTCAGCAAGTGCCCAAGAAAAATTATTATCATATTTGTGGAACCCAAAGTATTATAACAGTATGTGGGGAACAACAAGAAGGTATTTTGACTGGCATTTGACCCGAGCAAAGTACTTAGATAAACCCATGGAAGAAGAGGGAAAGATATATTATGTAGTGGGTGGAAGACTGTAGAACAATTGTTATCCTTTGTAGAATCACTTGATGCTTTAAATAAAGACTGGAATGGGAATGTACATCAAAGTGAAAGAATTACTGAAGAAGTAACAATAGTAGTAATAGTAATTCTAAGAGACATGAAGCTAATCTAGCTACAGTACACAGTGTAGTCGGAATAGGGGTAACGAAAGTGATCAAAAACATCCACCTTCGAATATAGGCCCTGTAACATCACAGGAATTTGTACTTAGTAGCAATAGAGTACAAAGTGAAAATGTAATATCCTGATTTGGTAACCGGTGATTACAAACAATGAGGGAAACGTTAAGCGATCTGGATCCAGGGCCAGGGCCCAGGTCATAGAAATACATTAGGAGGCCTACCTTATACTAAATATGTTAGCTTTATGCATAAAGTACTGACCAAAGAATGGTTGTTGCTAGAAGAACCTAGCTTAACTACCATTAATCGACAACCAATTATAGTTGGAAAGGTAGAAGATTTTGAAGTCAACATAGTTATTGATTCTGGTGGTGGAGTGTCATTTATTTCTAGTGGTTTCTTTAAGACATTATGAACTAAACATAACTCACCACTATTGCCGGTAACAGGAGTGTACATAGTAGGCATTAGTAGAACCAAAAGTAAAGTTGTGGAACAAGAAACCCAGGTGAACTGCATCATTGGGAATGTCCTATTTCGTCAGACACCTTTAGTAGTGGAAAATATCATTAGAGATGTGTTGTTTGGCATAGACTGGCTATCAAAATTTAACATCATATTGAATTTTGGGGAAAATTTTCTTTATTTTGGAATAGGTGATGAGAAATATTGTATGAAGTTTGTGACAGATCACTATAATGGTGAACACATAACTGAGAATCAGCATTTACGATTAAGAGCAACCACGCAATTGTCACACCGACACAAAACAAAGTAAATTAATCCCCAATGTTAACCAACGACCAAAAATTGGATTTATCTAAAATTCTGTTGGAATATGAAATGGTATTGTCTGGTAGGCTAGGTAGTATTACTGACTATGTATGTAAATTTAAGATCAAAGATAATACTCCATTTCTTTGTCGATCCTATCTGATACTGGTAAGCCTGAAAGAAGTGGTTGAAGAAGAAATAGATAAGATGATTGACAATAAAATAATATAACATAGTACAAGTGCTATGAATAAACCTTCGGTAGTGGTAAAAAAAGCTACAGGAGGTGTGCGGTTAGTGCTGGACATGCAGACTTTGAATGAAGATTAGAGATGGAATGAGACAGACCAATTAACACTGATGAATTATTGTCCAAATTTGAGGATGCACTGTATTTTATCATGATGGACCTGACTGATGGGTATTGGCAAATTCAGTTACATCCTGATTCAAAGAAGTATACAGATTTCTATTTGATGGGAACTCATATCATTTTAATGTGTTACAATTTTGATTGAATATCTCGGTATCCGTGTTTATACAAGCGCTGGATGAGGCATTAGGAAGGGAATTGTTAAGGGATTTAATAATATATGTAGATGTTAAACTTATAATCTCTGTTACATGGGAAGAACAGTGTAAAACCTTAAGGAAAAAACTGAAAAAAATTTAAAGAAAAGGGTATTACAGTAAAATTATCTAAATCACATTTTGTGAGGCAAGAGCTTAAGTTTTTAGAGCATATAGTAGGAATACAGGGAATTAAACCAGATTTGGAACGTATAAAGGCAATTACGGATTGCCCATCCCCTAGAAACATAAGACAATTGAAAGGATTTATTGTAATGGCTGGGTATTATAACCGATATATATGAAATCAAGAGCTGAATGACCCAAGACTCTTACGTTTATTAAGGAAGGGAATACCATGGGTTTGGGACCAAGAGGCTAATGATGCATTTGAAAATGTGAAAAATCAGTCGTGAATCACCTATACTGCACCATCCGGTTATGGGTGAGCCATTTAAAATTTCAACAGATGCATCTGACTATGGTATAGCATCGGAACTTTTTCAAGGAGAATGGGGTCTGGAAAGTACAAATCACAGATATATAGCTTTTGCTAGCTGAAGTCTTAAACTATTCAGCCACAGAGGAAGAACTATTAGCAGTAGTATAGAGTATCCAAAAATTCCAAACGTTAGTATGGGGATCAGAGATCCATGTATATATGGATCATCAAGCTCTATCTATTTTAATGAGTAATTGCTTATTACATAGTAGATTAATGCGGTGGATGTTGTTCCTATGGGAATATGACATTAAAATACATTATGTAAAAGGATCTGAAAATATTGTACCTAACACTTTGTCTAGATTCCTGTAGATATGAAAGACTTAAAACATACAGACAGATCCGGCGTACTTTTTGCAATTAATTTTATGACAATAGAATATCCGCACAACAGAGTACAAGAAATGGCTCAAAGAATAACAGACAATATCCATCATGATTCCTACTTTACAGAAATATAAGCTATGTGTAATAGAAAAGCTTTACCTCCTAATCAAGCAGAGAAATGGAAAATAATAGGGCAAAATTTATTTTGGAGAGACAATATAACATCCCAACGGTGGCATTTGTGCATCCTGAAGTTGATGGAGAACGAAATTGCATGATTATGTTCATACAGGGTATGCACACGTCGGAATGAAAAAGTGTATAGCCCACATGAACAAGTTCTATTATTTTAAAAAGTTGGGACATAAGGTAGCATCTTTAATTAGAACTTGTGAAACCAGTCAGAAAGTAAAAGAGAGTAACACTCATGTTAGATATAAAATGTATCCAATGATTCCTAAGGCATTATACAATCTTACAGCAACAGGAAAGGGAGGAGTGTCGTACATTTTTGTCCTCATAGAGTGTTGGTCTAAGTATGTTAAGTTGTATCCCATTAAGAAAGCAAATACACCAACAGTGATACACTGTCTGCAACAATACTTTCTCGAGGTGGGCAAACCAAAATGATTCCTCTCTGACAATGGACCACAATTTCTTAGTAATGACTTTAAAGGATTCTTAGTGTGAGAAGATATTCATCAGGTATTAATCTCCAACTATAATCCATAATCCAACTTCTAAGCCATGTAAAAGGATTGTGAAAGAAATTGAGAAATTATGCCGTTTGTACTGCCATGCAAGGAAAGCGTTTCTGAAGAAGAGGACTTTGTTAACATTGAATATAGATTTAAGTGTCAGGAAGTCATTTCTGAAAGTATTTGTATGGAGTGTAGCCATGTATGGAAGCGAAACATGGATGATAAATAGTTTGGGCAAGAAGAGAATATAAGCTTTCGAAATGTGGTGCTACAGAAGTATGCTGAAGATTAGATGGGTAGATCATGTAACTAGTGAGGAGGTATTGAATAGGATTGGGGAGAAGAGAAGTTTGTGGCACAACTTGACTAGAAGAAGGGATCGGTTGGTAGAACACATTCTGAGGTATCAAGGGATCACTAATTTAGTTTTGGAAGGCAGTGTGGAGGGTAAAATTCGTAGAGGGAGACCAAGAGATGAATAGACTAAGCAAATTCAGAAGGATGTAGGTTGCAGTAGGTACTGGGAGATGAAGAAGCTTGCACAGGATAGAGTAGCATGGAGAGCTGCATCAAACCAGTCTCAGGACTGAAGACTACAACAACAACAACTGCCATGAAAAACATACATCATGGGCAACAAAAGTTAAGGACTTTGAGCCTATTTTAAATGAGGTACCACATTTGTCAACTGGATTAACACCTTTGGAAGTAATAGGTAAGACTTTTGTGGGAGAACTCCTTATAAAATGTTTTACTTAGCTGGAACAGCCTACTGTTGATTATCAACTTAATCAAACAATAGTTTCTAAGAACTTGGTCAATAGAGCACTACAACGAGTGGGTGAATATAATGAGAAGTCTGTCGAACCTAAGTATAGCGTTAATGACCTAGTCCTAGTAAAACAGTATCTTCAGAGCTCTGCCCTGAAGAAAGAAACACAATCATTTTCAAAAGTATGAGGGACACTACCGAGTGCAAACGGTGGTACATCCCAAAGTCTTAGTTTTAGTGGATCCTCTAACAGAATCAGAAAAAGGAAAATATAATGTAAAAGACGTAAAGTTGTATATATCCCAGGGACATTAACGTTCTGTGTTAAAGGGCGGAGTGATGACCGTCAGATCACTAGTTGTTTTCGGTGTTTCTTCTGTACTATTTTTCCTGCACAAAGTGCCCTTCAAATATTAAACTATTCTGTAATCTATTCCTGAATTCTTATAGTGTCCTATTATCCACCTGAGAGAGACATATAAGTTGATCAGTTTTCTCTTGCGTCTGCATCCTTGTCTTTACTTGGCTGTCAAGCAATGGCCATACTGCTTCATGTAATAATAGCAATAATGATCGTAACACTATTCATGGTCTCAAATGGGTTATGTGGACTTATGTTCCACACTATGTCATCAACTTGATAAATTTTTTTGTTATATTGAGTCAGGACTGAAGCACCTGTTACTGTTTTTGTAATATGCTCCTTAGAAGCAGTTGGATTCCAATTTGATATATCTGCAGTTACATCCAGAACAGTGTATGTTCTCAGTACTAGGTTGTTAGTGCCAAATAAGTATTTAAGTCACCTTCATGCTCGGCTCTAGTCAGCAGCAGTCTCGAATCCAAGCATCAGAGTATAGTTAGGTCTTAATTTGGCCTAAGCTATTCTTGGAGATGAATCTAGAATTATTAGATTCATAGAATATGGAATTTTATATGAATCATTACATAATTGTGATAACAAGATACATAATTTTACACTTTGTGAGATATAATGTAAATGGGAGGGTTTGTATCACATCTAGAAGGGGTGGATAGTGTAAGTACAACCATGACGAACACTAATCACACACCCCACCTTTCAGACAACCCTTGCAGACAAGTGTAACTGATTTGCCATTCCATAGGTGTTACTAAGAATTTTCTTTGGGGGCTTCAAAGGTGAAGGTAAGAATGTCCATTCTGTAGGAAACGTTTAACATCATACCACCTCCAGCTTCTCACTCAAGTACCGGCGAACTAGAGATCCTGGGGAAGGGGCCTGGGAAGGGTTTTCCTGTCTTTGAGGCTATCTTCTTTCTCTTCTTCGATCTTAGCAGCTGTTTCTACTTTTTCCTTTCTTACGTCTCACCTGAGTACTGGTCTGACTTTCCCTCTTTCCATATTCGTATACTTCTATTGCTGAAGTCCTTATTTTCCATGGTTTCCAATAACCTTCAACTTATTTCATATAAATAGGACAAAGAATCAAGATACACAAACACACGTCTACATACACACAAGGATCTACTTAAACACAAACAGGAAAATTACGAATTAGAAAGCTGAAGTGATGCCAGAACCACCAACAGATGTAGGGGAATAAAGGTATATGTGCATCTGAGTAGCTGCACATATTACATTGTTGATATGTGACGGTTCTGCACATATATATTTACATGTATATGAAGACAGGAGAATAACGGAAAGGGTACTCATAGGATCAACCCATGTAAGATATAGGTACTGTTCCTAAAGGGAAAAAAGGGCAGTATTGTGACAGAAGTCACACGTTTAAAGGGATGACTCTGGTAGGTTTGAATTCTATGCAGCACTAGCATTTTTACATTTTAGATTTACAAGTGTCAGAAGAAGGGAACATTTTTTTCTACCCAGAGTAATGAATAAGTACATACTTAGAGAAAGTAGTACGGGAAGTAATAACAAAGCAGTAGAGTCTTCATGAGTTATTTACACCTGTATTTTACGATTGGAAGAGAATTAGAAAACAAAAATTTGGTACTCACAAATTTTTGGAGAATGAAAAGAGCAAACTCCAACATAGATTGAAAGGTTCAAGTTTTATAATTGTAGTAAAATGTGCACAGTTATCAGCAGAAAGAGCTGTACTGTTAAAATATAAAGAATTATCTTGAGGGATAGTATTGTGCATAATGAATATGTATAAAATATCACATGTTCACGCTAAGGAGAGGGATATGTAGTGCCTCAAGAATTTCGGGGTAAATTCTAGAAACACTCGACCTTCCACCATCTCAAACAGCTGATATTTTAGGTACAAATGTGGGAGACTGAGAACATTTCTACCGATTCACCTGTCTCTATGTGCAGGTCAGAAGTTTGTTATTAGAAGACTGTAAGAATGGTGAGTCACTGACGATGACAGGTGTTTGCCACCTGCACCACAGAAGAAGTGATGAAAACTCAGGGAATAGTTATGTAGTATTCTTTGGTGTGTTAGTGTCTGTGGTGATTGAGGAAAGAGACTAATGAACAACTGAATATAGATTTCTACACATATTCATGTATTGGACTCGCTTAAGTCTAGAGACTTTTATTTTTTCATATCTTAGGTCTGCATGAGGCAGGACGCATGTAATGTCTGTAAATTAATTGATTGTTGCTATCATATTGTACTTGTGTTTTATCGAGTCTGACATTTAAAAACACCAGTTGGCTTGCCAGAGTTTACTTACTTATGTGAAAAGGAGTCAATGTAGCTTTGTGTTGAGAGATGAAAATATACCAAGAATAAACTGAAAGTGTTCCACGAGTACACAAATTATTTCAAGAATAGAGAAGTAGCTTAATAAATTCCTGTAATCCACTACAGTCTTCAGAGAAGAAGCTTTTGAGAGATTTATGTAGCTGATTACCCAGAGAAGAGAATCGGCTGCAACATGTAAGTCAACTGCAAGAGACATGTGGGTTTTGCACCCCAATACCACACTGTCTTCTGTCATCCGAAAAACGTTAGAGAATGTCAATCCTAAGAGCCCGGGTTTGATTCCTGGCTGTGTCGGAGATTTTCTCTGCTCAGGGACTGGGTGTTGTGTTGCCCTAATCATCATCATTTCATCCCCATCGACGCCCAAGTCACCAAAGTAGCAACAAATCAAAAGACTTGCACCTGGAGAATAGTCTACCCGAGAGGAGGCCCTAGTCACATGACATATAAATCTCGTCCTCACCAAAGGTGAGTTGCACACTTAAATCCACATTAAACCTACCAACAAGCAACAGTACTTACATCTTGACAGTTGCCATCCTTTCCATGTCAAATGGTCCCTCCCATACAGCCTTGGAGACCAAGGCAAATGTATTTGTTCAGATGTAGACACCACCATTCTCACCTCAGAATTCACTGCACATAATTACCTCACCAACTAAGTTAAAAAGCAGATTTCTCAGGCGATCACATGCAATCCTGGTACTGCTAATCCCTCCAGAAAGCAATTTTTGGGCGCGCCACTCCTAACTCAGTATTAACCTGGTCTGAAATGTGTTAATCAGCTATTTTGACAGAGCCATGACATCCTAAAATCATGTCCTGAAATGAGATCCATTCTGTCTGAAATTTTGCCCACCACACCTTGAATAGCTTTCCATTGCCCACCCAATCTCCACAACATTAGTGTGAGACACTATTATGGCTCCTACCCCTGTGACCATCCCCACTGCAAGACTTGCCCTATGCACCCTCTACCACCACCTATAGCAGCACTGTAACTGGCAAAACATATACTATCAAAGGAAGAGCCACATGTGAAACACATCATATGCCTTCTGTTATGTAAACACTGTAGGCATTCTACATTGTCATGACTACCACCAAATTAACAATTAGGATGAATGAGCATAGCCAGAGGGTGTGTACTGGCAACTTGTTATATCCTGTAGCAGAACATTCTGTACAGCTTGACAATCATGACCTCGGTGCCTGTTTCACCAGATGCAGCATCTGGATTCTTCCCCCAAACACCAGTTTCTCAGAGCTCAGCAGGTGGGAACAAGCAGTACAATATGTTATCAGTTTTCACAACCCACCTGGTCTTAATTTATGTTAATTTCTTCCATCTCAGCTTCTCTTGACAGTAACTACAGTTTCCTTCACTCCATTTCAGTTGTCCACAACTTTCATTGTCTTACCCCTCAATTTTTCGCTTTTCCCATCCCAACTTTGTTATGTACAATACACTTAGCTTTTCACTCTTATTAACTCATACATGATGTTTAAGCAGCAATCTCTGTCTTGCATATTACCCTGTCTTCCATCTTCAAGCCCTCAAGTCTTCAAATCTTGTACGATGCAGTCACCAACAGTCAGTCTTTCCCTCTCATCCTGCACGGTAAGTTTCCTCTGACCTGCAGTTCTGGGTGAGTTTCCTGAAATTTGCCCCTATTCCTAGACCTTTCCAGTCCTTTTCCTTCAACCTTCTTCCTTCCCCTTCAACCCTTCTGGCTGAAAAAGGAGCCACTGGCTCCAAAAGCTAGCCTATTACAGCCATCTTTTATGTGTGTGTTCTGCTGCCGCTTGGTGGGTAGATTTTTATCTATCCAATTAAATCATTTTGTCAATAACTGATTGTACTGTTGTTATATGCAAACAAGTTAAACAATGAAAAATCCAGGATGGAATAAAAACTTTATGAAAATGACAGATTGCTACTCACCACATAGAGGAGTCGTTGACAGAAACAATGAGAAGCCTGTTTTAGGCATTTAAGATTTTCCAGCCTGTCTGACCCAACTGCTGACTGTGACTGCATCTGTATATGATATGAGCAGCAATCTGGGTTGGGTGGTGGGGGTAAGGAAGCAGCATGGGGTGGGAAGTGGGATAGCAGGGTACGGATGGGGGAAGATGTGTTTCCTGTGAGAGCATGAAGGGACAGAGTGGAAAGGAAGGGGAAAGGGAGAGGGAACAGGACAGAAGTACAGAAGAGGAAGAAATAGTACCAGTAGCTGCATTGATGGATTAGATGTGTGTAGTGCTGTAGTGGGAGCAGGGAAGGGGGTAGGTAGGTGGAGATCAGGGATTCATGAGTGAAATAGAAGGCATGGGTGATGCTGGAGTGGGAGCAGAGAGGGGATAGGTATTAAGGTTTATGGAAGCATGCTGGGCCCATAACCTATTAAGGTTTATGGAATTCAATTTCATACATGGGAATATAAAAGAACGACTTTTAATATGTCTTAATACAAAGCAAAGTATACTGAAGAGCAGACGCATGACAAATAAATACAAAAGGGGGCTACACCCAAGGAACATAAAAAGAAATGCAACTGTGGCACCATCAAATGTCTTAGGCCAGAGGCTTTTACAAGCAAAAATAACATTACAGTTTCAACAATAGGTTGTTGGAGGACACTGTAATACCTCATTGTCGCCAGGATGTTAAATCACAAGTCTAGTTGTAGGACACGGACTAGTGAACCTTCACTAGTCCCTGTCCCTAATCAGTCTATTTCCTTCTCTGCTCATGCTCCAGCATTTCATACCCCTTCTGTTCCACCAATGCATCTACTAGTCTTTTCCCCTTTTCTGCTTCTCTCCTCTCCCCCTCACACCACAACCTCCCAACTATGCACTTAGCAGCCCTATCCTGCCCCCATCCCATCCCCGCATGCTGCCCCCACTCTACCGTAATATCCCTCTTGGTCCCTACCCCATGCCTCTTCATTACTCCCATCATGCAACTCAGATTTCTTCTTACATCAACACAGTCACAGTCTGCAGCAGGCCCCTGCAATTACAAACAGTCGCCATGTGTGTGAGTTGTGCTTGTGAGTTTCCACATTTTATATTATGGATTTCTTTGTCCAAAAACTTAAATGGTTAGCAGTCTTTTCATTGTGCCTGTCTCTGATTCAATGCATCCTCTGTGTAGTGACTAGAAATCTGCCCCTTTTATTTAGTAAAACAAGTGTCAGACAAGAAATACATAAACATAGGTGTTCGGATATGAACAATTGGACATAATTAGTGTATTGGGTCAACTTACATTCTTAATCTATATCAATGACATTCCAAACTGTACAAGACATGGAGAAAATATCTGATGATGATAGCAACGTCGTGTCACTGACAAACATCAGAACTCTTATTAGAGAAAGTTAATGAAACTTTCAAGGATGTTATATGTTATTGATGGTGTAGTATGTAATAAATGACCACTGTCCACAAAAAAAAAAAAAAAAAAAAAAGTGCACTTCAGCATAAATAGGGAAAATATCTCTGTGGCATAAAGCAAGGATGATACACCTATGGACTGCGTAATAAAGTTTTTATGGATGAATATTGATTGTCAGTTGATATTAAGTGAACACACAAAGATAGTGACAGAAAGAACATGATCAGTATGTTATGCTCTTGTGGTTCCATCATCAGTTTGTAACAGTCAATGTCTTGTGGTGACATACTATTCCACCAGACACTCAGTTCATAGCTATGGAAGCTTTGTCTGGGGACTGAAGGAATAGAACATGAAAACAGTTTTTAAACTGCAGAAAAAGACCATAGGAATGATACCTAGATGTAGTAGTAGGGCTCATTGTAAACAATTGTTTAGAAAACTATGTGTCCTTGCTGCACCAAGTGTGAACACCTACTCATACGGTGTGCATATCAGGGTGAACATTACCAAGTATTTCAGTACAAGTTTTGTATATAATCATGGAATAAGTGTTAGTTTGGACTCATTAGCATTTGCTATAAAGGTACAAAGTTTTATAACAAACTGTCAAAGGAGATGAAAAAGATTACTAAAATACATATATATAAAGATGTAGCTAAAACTGTCTTCATAGGACATGTGTATTATACAATTATGGATTACTTAGAGGCCTTTGACTAGTGGTTAATATTGAAAGGGAATAACAACAACACACTGACACAGTACAATGTTGTTGTTGTTGTTGTTGTTGTTGTCTACAGTCCTGAGGCTGGTTTGATGCAACTCTCCATGCTACTCTATTCTGTGCAAGCTTCTTCTTCTTCCAGTACTTACAGGAACCTACATCCTTCTGAATCTGCTTAGTGTATTCATCTCTTGGTCTCCCTCTACGATTTTTACACTCCACGCTGCCCTCCAATGCTAAATTTGTGATCCCTTGATGCCTCAGAACATGTCCTACCAACCGATCCCTCCCTCTTGTCAAGTTGTGCCACAAACTTCTCTTCTCCCCAATTCTATTCAATACCTCCTCATTAGTTATGTGATCTACCCATCTAATCTTCAGCATTCTTTCGTAGCACCACATTTCGAAAAATTATAATCTCTTCTTGTCTAAACTATTTATTATCCATGTTTCACTTCCATACATGGCTACACTCCATACAAATACTTTCAGAAATGACTTCCTGACACTTAAATCTATACTCGATGTTAACAAATTTCTCTTCTTCAGAAACACTTTCCTTGCCATTGCCAGTCTACATTTTATATCCTCTCTACTTCGACCATCATCAGTTATTTTGCTCCCCAAATAGCAAAACTCCTTTACTACTTTAAGTGCCTCATTTCCTAATCTAATTCCCTCAGCATCATCCGACTTAATTCGACTACATTCCATTATCCTCGTTTTGCTTTTGTTGATGTTCATCTTATATCCTCCTTTCAAGACACTGTCCATTCCGTTCAACTGCTCTTCCAAGTCTTTTGCTGTCCCTGACAGAATTACAATGTCATCGGCGAACCTCAAAGTTTTTATTTCTTCTCCATGGATTTTAATACCTACTCCGAATTTTTCTTTTGTTTCCTTTACTGCTTGCTCAATATACAGATTGAATAAATCGGGGAGAGGCTACAACCCTGTCTTACTCCCTTCCCAACCACTGCTTCCCTTTCATGCCCCTCGACTCTTATAACTGCCATCTGGTTTCTGCACAAATTGAAAATAGCCTTTCACTCCCTGTATTTTACCCATGCCACCTTTAGAATTTGAAAGAGAGTATGCCAGTCAACATTTTCAAAAGCTTTCTCTAAGTCTACAAATGCTAGAAATGTAGGTCTGCCTTTCCTTAATCTACACTCCTGGAAATTGAAATAAGAACACCGTGAATTCATTGTCCCAGGAAGGGGAAACTTTATTGACACATTCCTGGGGTCAGATACATCACATGATCACACTGACAGAACCACAGGCACATAGACACAGGCAACAGAGCATGCACAATGTCGGCACTAGTACAGTGTATATCCACCTTTCGCAGCAATGCAGGCTGCTATTCTCCCATGGAGACGATCGTAGAGATGCTGGATGTAGTCCTGTGGAACGGCTTGCCATGCCATTTCCACCTGGCGTCTCAGTTGGACCAGCGTTCGTGCTGGACGTGCAGACCGCGTGAGACGACGCTTCATCCAGTCCCAAACATGCTCAATGGGGGACAGATCCGGAGATCTTGCTGGCCAGGGTAGTTGACTTACACCTTCTAGAGCACGTTGGGTGGCACAGGATACATGCGGACGTGCATTGTCCTGTTGGAACAGCAAGTTCCCTTGCCGGTCTAGGAATGGTAGAACGATGGGTTAGATGACGGTTTGGATGTACCGTGCACTATTCAGTGTCCCCTCGACGATCACCAGTGGTGTACGGCCAGTGTAGGAGATCGCTCCCCACACCATGATGCCGGGTGTTGGCCCTGTGTGCCTCGGTCGTATGCAGTCCTGATTGTGGCGCTTACCTGCACGGCGCCAAACACGCATACTACCATCATTGGCACCAAGGCAGAAGCGACTCTCATCGCTGAAGACGACACGTCTCCATTCGTCCCTCCATTCACGCCTGTCGCGACACCATTGGAGGCGGGCTGCACGATGTTGGGGCGTGAGCGGAAGACGGCCTAACGGTGTGCGGGACCGTAGCCCAGCTTCATGGAGACGGTTGCGAATGGTCCTCGCCGATACCCCAGGAGCAACAGTGTCCCTAATTTGCTGGGAAGTGGCGGTGCGGTCCCCTACGGCACTGCGTAGGATCCTACGGTCTTGGCGTGCATCCGTGCATCGCTGCGGTCCGGTCCCAGGTCAACGGGCACGTGCACCTTCCGCCGACCACTGGCGACAACATTGATGTACTGTGGAGACCTCACGCGCCACGTGTTGAGCAATTCGGCGGTACGTCCACCCGGCCTCCCGCATGCCCACTATACGCCCTCGCTCAAAGTCCGTCAACTGCACATACGGTTCACGTCCACGCTGTTGCGGCATGCTACCAGTGTTAAAGACTGCGTTGGAGCTCCGTATGCCACGGCATATTAAACTGATAGTTCAGTAATTTTCACATCTGTCAACACCTGCTTTCTTTGGGATTGGAATTATTATATTCTTCTTGAAGTCTGAGGGTATTTCACCTGTCTCATACATCTTGCTCACCAAATGGTAGAGTTTTGTCAGGATTGGCTCTCCCAAGGCTGTCAGTGGTTCCAATGGAATGTTGTCTACTCCCGTGGCCTTGTTTCGACTCAGGCACTTTCAGTGCTCTGTCAAACTCTTCATGCAGTATTGTATCTCCCATTTCATCTTCATCTACATCCTCTTCCATTTCCATAATATTGTCCACAAGTACACTGCCCTTGTGTAGACCTTCTATATACTCCTTCCACCTTTCTTCTTTCCCTTCTTTTCTTAGAACTGGGTTTCCATCTGAGCTTGATATTCATGCAAGTGGCGCTCTTTCCTCCAAAGGTCTCTTTAATTTTCCTGTAGGCAGTATCTATCTTACCCCTAGTGAGATAAACCTCTACATCCTTACATTTGTCTTCTAGCCATCCCTGCTTAGCCATTTTGCACTTCCTGTCGATCTCTTTTTAGAGACGTTTGTATTCCCTTTTGCCTGCTTGATTTACTGCATTTTTATATTTTCTCCTTTCATCAATTAAATTCAATATTTCTTCTGTTACCCTAGGATTTCTACTAGCCCTTGTCTTTTTACCTACTTGATCCTCTGCTGCCTTCACTACTTCATCCCTCAGAGCTACCCATTCTTCTTCTAATGTGTTTCTTTCCCCCATTCCTGTCAATTGTTCCCTTATGTTCTCCACGAAACTCTGTACAACCTCTGGTTCTTTAAGTTTATCCAGGTCCCATCTCCTTAAATTCCCACCTTTTTGCTCTTTCTTCAGTTTTAATCTACAGTTCATAACCAATAGATTATGGTCAGAGTCCACATCTGCCCCTGGAAATGTCTTACAATTTAAAACCTGGTTCCTAAATCTCTGTCTTACCATTATATAATCTATCTGATACCTTCTAGTATCTCCAGGACTCTTCCATGGATACAACCTTCTTTTATGATCCTTCAACCAAGTGTTAGCTTGTTATGCTCTGTGCAAAATTCTACCAGATGGCTTTCTCTTTCATTTCTCTCCCCCATCCATATTCACCCACTATGTTTCCTTCTCTCCCTTTTCCTACTCTTGAATTCCAGTCACCCATGACTATTAAAATTTCGTCTCCCTTCACTACCTGAATAATTTCTTTTATCTCATCATTCATTTCATCAATTTCTTCATCATCTGCAGAGCTAGTTGGCATATAAACTTGTACTACTGTAGTAGGCATGGGCTTTGTGTCTATCTTGACCACAATAATGCGTTCACTATGCTGTTGGTAGTAGCTTACCCGCACTCCTATTTTTTTTTTATTCATTATTAAACCTACTCCTGCATTACCCCTATTTGATTTTGTATTTATAACCCTGTATTCACCTGACCAAATGTCTTGTTCCTCCTGCCACCAAACTTCACTAATTCCCACTATATCTAACTTCAACCTATCCATTTCCATTTTTAAATTTTCTAACCTACCTGCCCAATTAAGGGATCTGACATTCCACGCTCCGATCCGTAGAACGCCAGTTTTCTTTCTCCTGATAACGATGTCCACTTGAGTAGTCCCCGCCCAGAGATCCAAATGGGGGACTGTTTTACCTCCGGAATATTTTACCCAAGAGGATGCCATCATTATTTAATCATACAGTAAAGCTGCATGCCCTCGGGAAAAATTACGGCTGTAGTTTCCCCTTGCTTTCAGCCGTTCGCGGTACCAGCACAGCAAGGCTGTTTTGGTTAGTGTTGCAAGGCCAGATCAGTCAATCATCCACACTGTTGCCCCTGCAACTACTGAAAAGGCTGCTGCCCCTCTTTAGGAACCACACATTTGTCTGGCCTCTCAACAGATTCCCCTCTGTTGTGGTTGCACCTACGGTATGGCCATCTGTATCGCTGAGGCACGCAAGCCTCCCCACCAACGGCAAGGTCCATGGTTCATGGGGGTAGGACATTACAATGTATGATCATATTGTAACACTTCTATAAGAAAATAATGTGCCAAGAATTATAGTCCACAATATTGTGATTCTCCATATTTCAACATCTCACTTGCCATGGGCAGGTGATGACTCACTTCTCCGGGTGGAAATAGGGGAGGACATGAAGACATGCCCAGGGTGTAGTTGCATGTTTACAGGTTTAAAGTCAGGTTTCCTAACAGACTGGAGTTAGTGCAAGGAGTATACCATATTTACTCGAATCTAAGCCACACTTTTTTTCCGGTTTTTGTAATCCAAAATACCGCCTGCGGCTTAGAATCGACTGCAAAGCAAGCGGAAGTTCTGAAAAATGTTGGTAGGTGCCGCCACAACTAACTTCTGCCATCGCATATATATGTAGCGCTACACTGGCATCCTTTGTAGGCACAAAGATAAATACTGGCACCATAACCTCTGCGTCAGTAAATAAATTTTTAAAAAAAATTGGAAGACGAGCTTTTTTTCTCCACCCAAGTTTCAACCACTGCATTTTCATACATTATCCAACGAAGCAAATACACATTCCGTATTGTTCATCTTCGAATGTAGCAGAATGTCAATGTACTACAAAAATCCGACTGGCAAGACTGGGATTTTTGTCAATATTGCCAACTCTACGTTCTGAATTTTTTCCTACCTGTGAGAAGAGACGGTTGCTAATAGGAACCTGATGAAATGTGAATCACATGCAGTATTCTCTTCAACATAAGAATAATACGAATATAAACATGTATTCTTTCGTGTTTGTTTCTATCTCATTTAAATCCTGTCTGCCTAATAAACTATGAAACTAGAGTGAGACAACAGCAAACGCGGAAGAATATACGTATCGTGTCATGTTTATATTCGTATTACTCTTATGCCTAATAGCGATACAGTCAGAAATGAAGCACGGCAACTGACTAGATTTTTAAATCAAAGATGACTAATTTCTGTGCAGAATTTGATGTACTAAAGAAGCGGCCGCAAAGACTTTCAAACGGATAAAAATTTTCGCCAAACTCTCGTTCAGAACATGTTCTATCATACGCAGTCTATTATTTGGTTCTTGTTGATCATTATCAAAGAAAGCAGCAGTGTAAGTAACTACAAATAGCAGTCTCTTGCCATTGTTTCGCTAATGAGATGATTCCTCTCTTTTTTTAATTGTAGGCGGCGGTAGCGCCCACAAAAGCAAGCCATGCCGTGAGCAGCGACAGGCCATAAACACGCACTATCAGAATGCCACAAACAATCCGTGACACAATATAGTAATGCATTTTCAGCTTAGAGTGACTGGCGTAAACACCTATAACATAGAAAACGGCACTTATCAGATCAAAGCAAAATAAGCAATCGATTCAAACCAGACGAAGCACGTGAAAAAGGAAGGGTACCCGTATAAATACGGACGGAGCGCCTGACGCATAGCAATGGCTACCTGGTAAAGCTTAACTGCTAAGCTTACAACTCGAACCAAACTACTGTAGCTGTATCATCATTCATTCGACCTAAATTGTGTCTCATATTACAATGGACCAACTTTGTTTCGATTTGGAGGTGTGGCCTAAAACTTTTCTCTTCCCTTGAATATCGAGTCTCAAATTTCAGGTGTGGCTTAGATTTGAGAATTTTTTTTTCCTTTATTTTGAATCTCATTTCTCAGGTGCAGCTTAGATTCGAGTGCGGCTTAGATTCGAGTAAATACGGTAACAGCATGCTCATAGTTCAGGGGTCACCAATGGATGTTCTTCATTTGTGCAATGATGGACAGAACTATGTTTTGTATTCTAAGTTGGCTGATGAAATCTGGGTGTAAAACAAAGAATACTGTACAACAGGGTCCAGCTGAATCATGCAGTGCAGCTATTCAGAGATGGACTTCATATTTGGGAAGATAGAGTTTGTTTCTGTCCAGCCATCTTGATTTTGGTTTTCCACCATTTTCATTTTCAGACAAATACTGGGATGGATATTTCCTCAAGGCCATAATCAACCACCTGTCCTATCCTCATAAAAGCACATTTATTTATCTGTATCTTTGTATATTTTTGATCTATTTATTTTCGCTGTATTATTACAGCATTTTATATCATTATTTCCTTTTTTGCCCTAAATTTCACTCTCATAATAGATAGTGTAATGATGTGAAATAAGAAAAGAAGGACTCATTTGTAAGAAAAACATATCTGTAATAAACAGATATTTTGCTAAAGGTCCACTGACTGCAGTTAACAGAGCAAAACTTCTAGAAGTTATAAAAGTGATGAATGCAGAGCCACTGAGAATAAATGAAGGAGTGCTGCTCTTTTTTCTTATTCCTGTGATATCACCTTTTGCCATAAGGCATTTGAGCTGAGAGAATCTAAGTTTAGGAAGTGCAAATATATTGAGCAATAAAGATTATTTAACTCTAGCCATCATCTTGTATCCATCACTGATTCAAGACACTACTTTGTCTCTTAATCATTTGTGTTGTGATCTGCATATGTTCCACAAAAACGTAGGCAAAGTTGGTGGCGGATTGTTTGGATGTGAACAATCGGACATAATTAGTGTTATTTTGTTTTACTTTGCAATTAAGTTCCCAAAACACCTTGAGCTATATATTCTGACCACTTCTTGACTGAAGTTATACTGAGTAGGTCTGACGGGTTTCCTTTTCCAAACAAGAATGGATTTCTGTAAGGTAAGGTAATTTTCTCGTGAGGCATGACATTGTAATCATTGAAGTAAAATTGTTCAGCATCAATATGGGCTGCCTCCATGTCACAGTATTTCTATTATACTAAGTAGCACCGTTTGCAAATTATTAAATTGTTGCTGCATCTTGGGAAAGTTTTATTTTATTTTTATTTTTTTTCACTCTCATTAGGGGACTGGAGGGTAACATCTCAGGTTTTCCACAGTTTTCTTAAATAATTTCAGGCAAATGCTGGTATGGTTCTTTCATTAAGGCTATGATAAACTACCTGTCTTTTCCCCCTAAAGCGCATTTATTTAGTCTGTATGTATTTATATTTTTGGGCTATTTATTTTCAGGGAACTACAATGACTAATCCTATATCATTGTAAGATGATTCTTGGATGAATAAATAAATAACATTTCCTTAACCAGATAACCAGTGGTGTTCTGTTTTGGGCAGTTCCCGTGGAGCAAAAATAACAATTTGGCAAAAGTGCAATCAGTTGCGGTTGTAGAATCAAAAGTAAATAGTCATGTTGCACATATTTTTTTTAAAAAAACTGAATGTAACAACAGTTGCATCCCTCTTTATTCTAAACTGCTCAACACACAAAGAGGAAAAGAAATAGAATCATAAAATGCAACATCCTACTCACCAAGATGACACATATCAACACTACATCACAACTGCCAGGCTTACAAAACTTCAAGACAGTTGCGTGCACACATGTGGGCTTACAATAATTTTAACATTTGTCAGCATCATGAGTCACCATGCAAAAATGACTTAGAGAAAAGGTATTTTACTCGTTATTTGTGTTTATTCACACATGGTGTCCTACAAAGGAGCACCTTCAGGAAGGGAATGAATCAAGTTCTAGCAATTTCTGCTTGCTACTTGTGTAAAGTATACAAACAACAGAATATGATTGGCACTAATCTACTCAAAATGATAATTATGGTAATTACTTCTGTATTACTTTGTAGGAGAAACACAACATTGTAGGAGAAGACAGATTGCTACTTACCATAAAGAGGATGTGTTAAGTTGCAGACGCTCGAGATACTGGAGTTGGTGATCATGTGTGCATGAGGTGTGCTTGCTTGTGTGTATGAGTGGTGTGCGTTTCTCTTTTGCTTATGATGGCTGTGGGTGATAGTTTTATGTAAGTATCTTTTAATTGTGCCTGTGTGCAACTTTGAGTGTCTTCTTTATAACAAGTAGCAATTTGTCTTTTCCTATAATCGTGATATTCCCACATGGATTTTCCATTAGGCAAAAGACAGCTACTCTGAAAAAAGCCACTGCCCCTGCTGCTATGCTATTCAGCAGAAGAACTCAAAAGGATGATCTGTGCTAATGTTTCATTCATGTTGTACATGAGTGTGTGTAGCCTACAATGAAACCAATGTGTAAGCTATTGTTTTGATATGCATTAAGAGGGACATGAAGAGTAACTAGTACTCCAGCAACGACAACACCACACTGGCCCACACTGACTGCTACTGGCATACAGAAGTGCTCCTCAGTCACTGTTGGAGACTGGTTATTCTTCTGTGCCTGTTAATGCATATCAACCAAACAAATAGCCCACTAGACTAATGTGGAGCTCCTCTGCTGATTAGGCATGTGAAAGCCCACTTTAAAAATATTTTGTTTGTAACAGGAAAAAAACCTGCACTTTCCATCAACACTGGGTGTCACATGGAAGACCTTATGAGCAGAATTTGTTTGGACCAATTCCTACTACATATTGCAAGGTTAAATTTTACTTACACCAGTGATGATGTAGTGAGCTAATGTTGGCAATGATTACAGAATTTTGGGAATTATGTGATGTTGACATTAGCCAATTGAGCTATAGCACACTGTATTGCAAAAACGAAACTGAAAATATCTGCTGAAACACCAGAGAAAATGCGCCTGATGACTCAAGGGATACCCTGTGTGTGTCTATACATACAGAGACATCAAGAAAAATCTAGACACACTTTGACAGTATATTTGGAACAAAATGACATATTGATGCAGTTTTGCGCAGTAGCATTGTCCATTGTTTTCTCAACAGATGTTGATACATGTTTTCCCGTAGATGACAGTGCAGCGATGAATAAAACAAGATTGTCTTTTTAGCAATGCAAGGCCATATTGAAGCAGTACTGGAAGTACAAAATCATGATGGAGGTACAAAAGCAATGTCATAATGTGTACGGAACTCAGCCAATAACACATACAACAATTTATTGCATTCAGAATAAATATAAAGCCAATGGTACTGTTCAGGATGTGTGTAAGGAAAGCTCTGGGTGACCAAAAACATCAATAAGTTCAGCTTCTGTCGCTGCTGTGTTGCAAAATTGTACTAGGTCACCTCACCAAATCTGTGAAGCAGAGTGCACATGAATGTGGGGTAAGATGATCAAATGTACAATGAATTCTGAAGGTTGTAAACTGGAAAGTGCACATTCCAAGATCACTACATACTACGAATGAGGATAAGCTGTATCAAAGGATGGAGTAATGTGAGTGGTTAGAAGGTGTACTTCATGAGGATGAACGGTTTGCAGGGATGGCATGCACAATGATACTGAACGGTACTGTAAACAGCCAAAATTGTGTGTACTGGGGTACTGAAGATCATCACATTCACCTGTACAAACAAGTTAATCTTACAGATGTTAACGTGTGGTGTGATCTGACATTGCACAGTTTGATTGGCCCATTCATCTTTGAAGGTACCGTAACTGGTGAGGTATATCATCATATGCTCTAAACATCGATTTTACTATCTGAGAGGTGTTTGGAAATGAAAGATTTTCTCACAACAAGACGGAAGTCCGTCTCACTACCAGAGAGATGTCAGCCCCAATTTTGGATGAATGTCTACCTGGACAATGGATAGGTCAAAGAGGAGCTGTAGAGTACCCACCATGGCCTCCAGACCTTGCACTTCGTAACTTCTACTTATGTGAGACCTTGAAAACTGAATTTTATCAGCAGAAGGCAGCTACATTAAATGAGCTGCAAGAAACCATGGAGGTATCCTGTGCGGCAACACTGAAGTTGTATATCAGTCAACAGTTCAGGAGCATCAACATTGCTGGGCTGCTAAAGGGGTCACTTTGAACACACAAAGTAACCTTCCCAACCATGCCAGAATTGTAATAGTACATCAATATGTTCCATTAATATCGACCATCAAAGTGTGTCCACATTTTTCCTGGACTCCTCGTTGTATTTACACATGTATGGTGTTTGTAGGCTTCCCACGCAAAATGATGATAAACAATTAAAAGGAAATATAAATAAGTAATTTAGTACTTAATCCCATATAAATTTAGGTGCTATATCCTGCAGCACAATACATCGTGAAGAATACATAGCCTACAGTGACTGTTTTCACATTACAGTAGGTCTACAGTTATCAAACAGAAGCAGCAGCTAACACAATGTAAAATTGTTATTTAGGATTTAGCAGTGTAAGAAGTGCACTTGAGAATGTGTCACCCTCAGAAAAGTGTCATGTGCAAGAAATTAATAAAAATAGTGATTGGTAAAAGCAAACATTTTTTTCAAGTTGTAATTGAACTCCTCTCTCTACAGAACCAAACTTTCCAAAGACCATTTCACAATAAATGAAATAAACTGAGAAAGAATATAGAAGTCAGTACATTATGTTAAAGGCTGTATCAGAAATCTATAATTTTAACTTATTAATAGGCCTTCATCCTCTTTCATAGGAACAGTCCCCCAGCAACCACATTAAACTACAGAAAAAATATGTATGGCAGAATTGGAATTTGAAACCTGCTTGCCCTGGATTTGACTTCAATGTTGTAATGATAGCACCACATCACTCTGTTTGTAGTGAAACACTTGCCTGTTGAGTTATTGATATTAGTCAGAAAGTAAACTGGGGCTTTGTCAGCACCATCTCCTATACAATGTATCGTAGTTTAGCTTGAACACTTACCTCGATCCAAGTGCTGCATTAAATACAGCAACCGCTGTGCTGGTAACATATACCATACAGAGTTTCAATAAACATTTTCATCACTGTACTCATGTTGCTTAAGCTATGCATGCTTTGCTTCATTTGTTAATTATTCGCTTTCTGAGTTGCTATTTTCCAGCAGAAAAAAAAAAAAAAAAAAAAAAAAAACACACCTCTGTTTGACAAAAGACGGAGCACAGTGTGAGTGGAGGCGAATCTGCCATTGACATAAAAAAGGAAGAGAGTTATTATTACATCACAAACTTCAAGCAAATGTCCACTATCTTAAGTAGCCCAAAACTTTAGGCTCACCATATTCGTACCTCAATGGCTCACAATGGTGATACTTTTCCGTGACATCACTCTGATGTGCCCATACCTATTTTTGACTGAGTTGGGTGCTTTGATTGTGTAGAGACGTAGTTGTTTCATCAAAAATGCCAACTTACAATGCTTAGGGATGAAGTAATCAGTCCAGTCATAGTCTAAAGTTTACAAGAATATTTCATTCAAGCACTATTTTCTTTTGTATTAGTGAATTGTGGTTGCACTGTTTATTTTTATCATAATGGTTTTATTCCTGTCCTTGACTTTAGATTTGCCTTACTTTACTCAGCAGTGGTGACTGGTGTGTAAGAGCAGAAGAGTGTGTAAACACCCTACCTTTCACTAAATTGAGGATTTACTGATTATTTTTCTTTGAATTCTGTTAAATGTAACACAGATGCTGTAGTCTGAAAGATACGGCACTTCAATCTACATACTATCATTCCTCTGTGACTTGAAACTTGGCATCAGGGTCGCGAGTACACCTTCAGCTTCAGCTTTTGCACATGCGCATCTCACGTGACATAATTGCCTTATCAATTTGATACACAACGTGCACACTTCAAGACGTGCACAGCTAGCCCTTGCCACTCTATTAGAAGTTTACACCAGGTGGCAGTGCTGGATTAGCCACGTAGCAGGAGTTAGCAAATGCTACGGGACCTGTGACCTGCACATTGGCCTGGGATCGAAAACTCTTGTCAAGTGAGAGTTTTTTTTTCCCCTCCTTTCTTTCTTTCTTTTTTCTTTCTTTCCTTCTCTCTCTCTTTTTCTTTCTTTTTTATTTTTTTAATAGTCAGTGGAAGTATAGCATTTATTTGTTGCAAGTAGACTAGTAAAAAAGTTGAATTATATCACCATTTGGTTATGTTCACAACATTCTACCAGATGATTGATAATGTTTCTGGCGTCACAATGAAGGAAGGGTAATCGGTGTGTCGGAGCTAACCTCAATGGCCATCAATAGCTTCTTAGTGGCATTTAGTTCATGCAACAAATCCCTTGCATGCAACCAATGCCAGACAGCACAACAATTAGAAACGTAAAAGCACAGGAGTGTTGATGTTGGCAACATCAATTGAGAAAAAGGCAATCGACACTAGTCCCGAGAACTACAGACATCTAACAGTTGGTGCTTGGATGCCAATCATCAACTTCTTTTACAAAGTAGAAGATTATTAATTGGGTGACATCGATTTTATATAGTGATTACAAAGGTGCTGACTGAAAAGAGGGAACCACTGAAGTATAAGGTAAGGCCGTTGTTTGTTCATAAATACCCTGAAATTTAAACAATAAAAAAGTATGTTGGTTCTTGGTATGTACCTATATAGGAATCAGCCATTTCTGTTTAATATTATTATAAAACACTGTAGTTTATATTTGTATGATTTTGAATACAATAGACATTTATTTAGCGCCAGAATTTGTTCACCCGTAGTACTGTCATATACTTGAAAAGTTTAATACCACAATGGAACGTCATTGACCTGAAGTTATATTTTAAAGAGGAAAAACAGAACATTGGTGAAATAACAATCTTGCAGTTGATTTTGCATCAAAATTTGAGAAATAATTTTGATAGTGTGCAGCTTTGATCACTTGTGATGTACATATTAAGCATGAAGAATGAATAGAGCTAATTGGTTAAACAAGTATTTTAATAACTGGTTCATAATTTTCAATTTACAAATCCATAGCACTGAAGAATGATCTAGCTCTTGAATCTGTACTTCACATTAATATTGTCAGCTTTACAGTTCTAAGGAAGTGTTCCCTTAATGATACCTCTAAAAATTTTTCAAAGGATGGTGTTCTGGCCTGACAGCCATCCAGCTACACAAGACATTGGCAGCAGAAATCATTCAATATTGGACGTAGGTTTGTCACTTATAACCTAGTTCTCTTTGAATACACTTACTGGCTTCCACTGCATTGTGAATTTACACATATAACAAATTTGCAACTTGAAGATGTCTGTACATAGGAGATATTTAAGATAACTGGATATGAGGGTGTTCTCCTTATAATATACAGCCTTCCTCAAAATTCATATGAAATGTCTGATACCACCTTTTTTTTATATGCATCCGGATAATTATTGGACAACTCAGTGCTCCCTAAGGCCTTGTATGTGTGTGTTTATATATATCGTCCTGTCCTATTTGATAAAAAACTTGATATTCATTGTGAAGGTGTGTGGAATGTTCTCAAAGGACGTGCATTGTCATAATTATTGGTGGATTGTTGTCATTGATAAAACTATGTACATATACTAAATTAAGTAACTAATCATGAAATTGAAGTAATAAGTCCTTAAAAATAAATAACTAGAGATTGCAGAGATGTTAGCATGAAAAATCAATGCTTCTAATTAACAAAATGGTAATCTAAAAATCCAGTAACAGAAGACCTCATTATCTTGAGAAATTAATATTCTTTGTAATTACTTTTCTAATTAACTCTCCAATTGTTTACATCTCACAGTTTTCTAGTTTCCAGAATTTGAGGTCTTATTTGTGCATTTTATGTATGTAATCAGATAAAGCACGAGCTCTGTACTACCATTGAATACTAGTAACCAAATCCAAACTGTAATTAATTATGTAGCTGAAATAATATGAGAGACATTATTATAATTAAAGTAGTGGGCTGGGGCACCAACTTGTTGAAAGTAAACTCTTCTGTCACCATACAAGTCTCGGATGGCAGGTAAAATGGATGTCTGAAGCTTCTGAAGGTACACCTCACCGGTAACTGTGCCGTCAAAGAAGAATGGCCCAATCAAGCCCCGGTAAGACAACCTGCACCACACATTTACTCGTGGCAAATTCACGGCTTTCTCTACATGGATGTTCAGATTTTCGGCGGCCCAGTAGATGCAGTTGTGGCGATTTACTATACCATTGAGTTTGAACTGTGCCTCATCAGACCACACTACCATCTCTGCAAAATCTTCATCGTTGTGCACCATGTTAATAAACCACTCACAGTACTCCATTCTACAATCTGGGTTGTCCTCGTTCATTGTGTGTAGCAATCATGAGATCTAGCACTTCTACTTTGCTGTCTTCAAAATTTGCCAAACACTTGAGCGACTCACTCCAGTTTCACAGGCACACTGTCTCACAGACTTCTGTGGTGAGTGAGTGAATTGTTGTAACACATGACAGGAGTTAGCTAAACTTGTTATTGTTACAGGTTGTCCAGATCATTGTTTGTGTACACCTTTAACACAGCCTTTGGCTTCAAATTTGTCTCGAATGCGACAAATCGTTAAACGTGTCGGTGGCTCTGTTTGATACTCATTTCGCCATTGCCATTGGACCTCATTAATGTTTTCATACTTAAGATACCTCTTCAAAACTGACTACCTTTCATTGAGTGTAAGCCTTGCGCCAACCATGTTTACTCAAGTAATTAGGTGCAACTAAGAACAAAATACTGACTATCAGGTGACTGTCATCTGACAAAACAAAACAACACAATACAATGCTTGTGTGGTGATTGCTGGAACTTCAAACTATTACACTACCAAAGATGAGACGACTCAGTCAATTAGTTTGCCAGTTATGGACTTTTTAACAGTGGCTACATTTTTTTGGATCCCTCTGTATACTTACTATTATGATCATGTGTGTGTATATATATATTATGGATATGTTTATGTTTTATGAACTACTGAATTGTAGCGGATACTAATTTTGTGAAGAGGCTCCCAAGTGAATTCGAAGGAAACATGTTGGTTACATACTAGGTTGAAGGAACTGCTGAGAAAAATCTTTATTTGGAATGTTGTTAATTGTAGTTTAACCTTCGCACTTAGGCTGGTAGGAAAATATTGATGCTATGTAGTATGATACATTAATTACTTCATGAAAAATGCTTATTTACTTAATGTGGAATTAGTTATTTACTCTCAGCAGACTGGAACAACAAGAAGGCTGACATTGGGTGTGAATATTTATACATGTATTTAGTTGTGGGTGTTTAGGTTTAAAGGTAAAGGTTTTTTTCTGAGTTCATTCCTGGAAGATGAAGGTTAATAGCCAGACAGTCCCCTCCACTGCTTTCCATGCAGTAACTACTGCACTGCCAAACTAGGCCTGTAGCCATCGGCCCTTCACAACAAATGCACACTGTGCATTGTTTGTGTGAGTCCACCATGTTCTGCTCCCAGAAATCTGCAATAGAATGTCCTAAAGAGTTAATCACAGACAAAACAGAAATCTTCCAAAGGGGAGGTCTGCATTGGTTATATTCCATGGAAAACTCAGTGGCTATTGCTTTCACTTTTCACATAAGCAAGGACATTACAGTGGCAACCCCAAACAGTGTCAAGGATTATTGACCAGCGGTTGCCTATGCAATATTTTCAGACCAGTTTTCTGACTACCCACCATCATAACTGGAACCACCACCCTAAATATCACTCACACTTTAATTTACGTTCCTGACCACCTGAACAATACAGACACTGCAATATCATACAGAAATAATAATCTAATAACACTTAATAATCTAAACAAAGGTCACCAATTGTACATCTTCGAAGTTCTTGAAATATTTATTCATGAGAGGAAACATGGTCAGAACACACTCAATGGCAAAGCTGAGACAGTGGGAATGAATGTCTTTAAAACCTTCTCAAGTACACAAGATGATGCACAGTAACTTCTGTGTTTTGATTCTGCTTGTCTGCAGCTTAATTTGTCATCTTTATATGTTAATTAGCAATCTATCTTTTTACTTATATTGTTGATGTTCTAAGCTGGAGTTCTCATTGTTTGATTATGCTCAAATATAGATGTATAATTGTCTCCCAATAATGATTTGTTGAAGTGAAGCGATTGGAAAGATTTACACATTTATGTATGTTACATGTGTACTTGATTTTCAGTGTAAGTTGGTAATACTTTTTGAATTACATGGCACTGTATTTCTGCATCTGCAAAATATCTGAATATTTTCATGTTGTAATTTTGTGTTTGCATACCATTTAAAACTTTAAATGTATATTTGTAACAACTGTTATTTTGCACTGGAAATTTTTTAAAGAAACTTTATTATTGCTTAAAATGTGTAATTACAGTACCATAGCGTGATAACAAGTGAGAAATTATGTCTTATTTGTAGTGAAATAAAAAATAATAAAAAACGGATGATTGAAAATATGCAGCAAAAAAAAAATCGTAATGTAAACCACTGATTGACCTGAAGATGATGGTGTACTCCCTCAAAACATGTCATATGAGAAAATATGAGCAATGAACAGAGATAATTGTTTTAATTTATCTTGTATGCCACAAACAGCTGCAGGTTCCAAGCCACAGTGTAACATGGATGACTTACAGTATTGTTTACATTAATCCATATAATTTGGCTAGTCAGTTTTGCCATGAATGGAGATGTACATATATTTACAAATTCAAGTTCCAACCTAAGAGCTGTAGAGAAACACTGTTGTAACTGGTGCTGGCCCTGATCTAGACTTCAGCTGGTGGTATGAGACAGAAGCAGTGATGGTAAAAAATTGAAAACGTCTATAGTGTGTATATATGTTCACAAATAATTCAGTGACTTTTCTGAACATTATTTTTACCAAAGAAGCCAATATTGTTATTTTTGTAGACTTGAAAATAAACAATACACTTTTGAAGCTGCCTAAGACAGCAAGGCAGAATTTTATGAATGCATTATATATCATCATCATGTTTTCTCACATTAAGAACCCCACAAGAATTACAAAGAGAATAGAAAGTCTCATATAGAACATATTATGAAGTGTACAAATTACAATAACATAAATAGTTATTGTAGATCTAGGGATATTTTACTACAGTGAAATGGATATTTAGTTTTTGGTAACAGAATTACAACAGGAAATAGGAGTTAATTGAACTAATTATCACCACTCACAATGCAAGTATTACATTATTGCATAAAATTCTGCCACTGTTGCAAACACACACATTGCTCTCATCAAAAAAGAGAGACAGGAAACTAGGATCCGTCATCTACATTTACATCCATACTCAGCAAATGACTGTTGAATGCATGCTTAGATACCTCTATGTATGTGGTAATTAGTTTAATATTATCTCTATGTTCCCTACAGGTGTGAACCATAGGAGGCGGTAGCATATTTGTAAATTCCTCACTTGATACTGGTTTTTCAAATTTTGCAAGCAGGCTTTCATGGGATAGTTGGTATATATCTTCAAGTGTTGGCAGTTCAGATCTTTAAGAATTTTTTGGCACACTCTGCTATGGCACAAACAAAGCTTTCAGCATTTGTGCAGCCTTTCTTTGTATACATTTAAAATCCCTGGCAGATCTTGTTATGGGTTCCATACACTTGGAAATATTTTATAATGGGTTGCACAAGTGTAATTACAAGCAAGGTCCTTTGTAGGTTGACTGCATTTTCCCAGTATTGTGCTAATGAATAGGTCACCATGCACTGGCACAGACTGCACAGGAAGTGCTACACAGCACACAAAACAGTCTTATATAAGCCGGTGCATCAGTGCATCCTCGGCCACTCTCATATTTATGTGGCTAATGCATGCTTCACTCTTAGACGGTGACTTAATGTGCTCCTTGGTTACGTGTGTTCGTACTGATTACTATTGTATTCAGTGGCTCAGTATACTCCTCCATGTGAAGTGGAATAAAAGTTGGTTGGTGGAAATTTTGGTATTGTGTTAATGCAACGTTACAATACATATCACCACAAATTGTTAAACTCTTGAATTTGTATGTGTGACTGATTTTGTTTTGGTGTAACATCAAGTGCCAACACATCGGCATAGTATGTAACTACTGAGAAGGCTGTGAGACAACATCAGCCAATAGCACACTGACTATGACTTCACCATCACAGAAGCGGCCTCTATCAGAAGAAGATAAGCACCACTCCAACTAGCCACGGCAGCACTAGAAGAGCTGCACTAGAAAAGTGCTCTAGAAGAGCCACGCTAGAAGATAAGCCATCATGCTAGCTGTTTAATGTATCTTGTTCATTATATCAATTGCTTGCATGGAAATTGTATATATCATGGACAATGATTGTTTGCATTGCTTGCGACACCATTGTAGCTGTACTAAGTTCAGTATTGTCAGTTCAGTTACTGTAATAAACTCCATTAATAAGATATGCTTGTATGTTATATATGATATGCTTATATGTTATGCTTGTATGATATGCTTGTATGTTATCTAATTATCTGAGGAAATAGCTTTGTAGGCACCCTATATTACATGAGTGCACAGGATTCACAAACAAACCCCATGCCACATGGCTACAGAATTTTCTTATGTTTTGCTGGCATCTTAATTCTCTCTTGTCTTTACTTTGCACAGTTGTTTACTTGCTTTAACAGTCTCTTTTGCTAATCAGTGTTTTCAGGTGGGCGTTGCAGACATTTTCTTTGCTTTTGTACTACTTTTCCTTGCTTGCCTTGTCTGTTTCTTGCATTTGTCTCTTCCATCATGCCCACCCTGTCTATCCCACACCCTTCTCAGGCAGCACAGCTGCAGGCATTAGATGCAACACAGCTAAAGCTGATGTTTCAGTTCCAGACTCAGCAAATGTCTACACTGCTCAACACAGTGCAGCAGCTACTGGCCAACACTGCATGCCCAACAGAACAAGCACCAACTACAGCAATATCAACAGCTATATGCGTTTTTGCCAGTTTTGTGAACAAGGAGAGGAATAGTTCAAGTGGTTGCAACAGTTCAAAGCCCACATGCTTGCTCCAACATACCAAGTAGTGTGAAAAGCCATTACTTTCTCGCTACGGTAGGAAGTGCAGTGTTCCGCCTTATAAACAAACTATTCCCTAATTCCACTTCGAGTGAACTTTCATATGAACAGATTGTAGGTTCACTAACTAACTATCATGACCAACAAGTGAATGTGATAGCAGCTAGGTATCAATTCTTTAATCGTAAACAACTCTCAGAACAAACTTATCATGAATGGGTAATAGATTTGCAGGGTATGATGAGAAAATGCAAATTCAGATGTGCTTCTGGTGCTTTATATTCAGATATTATGTTGCATGATGTAATCATATACAATGTACCTGATGTCAGATTCAGAGAATACATTCTGAAACAGTCCGATCGTTTCAGCAGGTACTGCAAATACTGAATCAATATGATTCAGGTGCCCTGTCAGCCATTGGATTAATAAAGAGACTGACTGATTGACTGCTTAAATCTATTAACAATATACATTGTATGGATGACATCGATTACAATATAATGTCTTATATTTAATTTCTTTCTAACATGTGGATAATAAATACAAATCTTTTTATATCAGTATATATAAATAATATTACTTTTCCATATTCAGATATTCTTCAATGTTATAAAAACTATGTGTTAGTAAAAATTGTTTAAGATCTACCTTGAATTTATGAAATTCTTTAATTTTCTTTATTGTAGAAGGCAATGCTGGTAGTTTACACTTTTTTGGTAGAGTGCTCCTTTGTGAGTGTCTCTGTGAAAATCATCTCTATTCCTTGTCTCATGGTTATGAACCTGAATATTTTGTGTTGAAAATTCCTGGTGAGTTTTCAGAAAGCAGACACATTCATAGATGTATAACTAGGAAGAGTCATTGTTTTAAATTCTTTAAATATTTCCCTGCATGACACTCTACAGGGAACCTGTTTCATTATTCTAATAGCCCTTTTTTGAAGTATGAAAGCTTTGTTTTGTCATACCTGTATTTCCCAAGAAGATCACACCATATCTCATCAAACTGTTCGTATCAACATAATAGGCACACAGCAATGATTCAATGTTGCAACAGTTTCAAAGCATTCTTAGCACATAGCAGCATTTACTTAATTTTTTACTCAAAAGTTCTAGATGCTTTTCCCATCGCAAGTGCTCATCCACCCATATACCTAGGAATTTTGCGTATGGAGCTTGTCCAATAACATACACTCCTGGAAATTGAAATAAGAACACCGTGAATTCATTGTCCCAGGAAGGGGAAACTTTATTGACACATTCCTGGGGTCAGATACATCACATGATCACACTGACAGAACCACAGGCACATAGACACAGGCAACAGAGCATGCACAATGTCGGCACTAGTACAGTGTATATCCACCTTTCGCAGCAATGCAGGCTGCTATTCTCCCATGGAGACGATCGTAGAGATGCTGGATGTAGTCCTGTGGAACGGCTTGCCATGCCATTTCCACCTGGCGCCTCAGTTGGACCAGCGTTCGTGCTGGACGTGCAGACCGCGTGAGACGACGCTTCATCCAGTCCCGAACATGCTCAATGGGGGACAGATCCGGAGATCTTGCTGGCCAGGGTAGTTGACTTACACCTTCTAGAGCACGTTGGGTGGCACGGGATACATGCGGACGTGCATTGTCCTGTTGGAACAGCAAGTTCCCTTGCCGGTCTAAGAATGGTAGAACGATGGGTTCGATGACGGTTTGGATGTACCGTGCACTATTCAGTGTCCCCTCGACGATCACCAGTGGTGTACGGCCAGTGTAGGAGATCGCTCCCCACACCATGATGCCGGGTGTTGGCCCTGTGTACCTCGGTCGTATGCAGTCCTGATTGTGGTGCTCACCTGCACGGCGCCAAACACGCACACGACCATCATTGGCACCAAGGCAGAAGCGACTCTCATCGCTGAAGACGACACGTCTCCACTCGTCCCTCCATTCACGCCTGTCGCGACACCACTGGAGGCGGGCTGCACGATGTTGGGGCATGAGCGGAAGACGGCCTAACGGTGTGCGGGACCGTAGCCCAGCTTCATGGAGATGGTTGCGAATGGTCCTCGCCGATACCCCAGGAGCAACAGTGTCCCTAATTTGCTGGGAAGTGGCGGTGCGGTCCCCTACGGCACTGCGTAGGATCCTACGGTCTTGGCGTGCATCCGTGCGTCGCTGCGGTCCGGTCCCAGGTCAACGGGCACGTGCACCTTCCGCCGACCACTGGCGACAACATCGATGTACTGTGGAGACCTCACGCCCCACGCGTTGAGCAATTCGGCGGTACGTCCACCCGGCCTCCCGCATGCCCACTATACGCCCTCGCTCAAAGACCGTCAACTGCACATACGGTTCACGTCCACGCTGTCGCGGCATGCTACCAGTGTTAAAGACTGCGATGGAGCTCCGTATGCCATGGCAAACTGGCTGACACTGACGGCGGCGGTGCACAAATGCTGCGCAGCTAGCGCCATTCGACGGCCAACACCGCGGTTCCTGGTGTGTCCGCTGTGCCATGCGTGTGATCATTGCTTGTACAGCCCTCTCGCAGTGTCCGGAGCAAGTATGGTGGGTCTGACACACCGGTGTCAATGTGTTCTTTTTTCCATTTCCAGGAGTGTACAATGTCTTCTTTCCTCCCACATCATTTGCTGCTTCTTCTAACTTTTGCACTGGGTATGTTTATTTCTTGAGTACTTGTGCTCTCCATAGAGCTGGTAATGATGGAGACTCAACTGTTGCTATTCTTCTTTCTGCAAGTAGGTCTGTCTTCTTATACAATGTCTTCTTTCCTGCCACATCATTTGCTGCTTCTTCTATCTTTTGCACTGATCTCCTGGGTAAGTTTATTTCTTGAGTACTTGTGCTCTGTCAGTAACCAGTCTCACTGATTCTTTATCTGAGACTACAGTACCCTTCCATTTAAGCTCTATTGCTGTTTTGTATACTTCCCTGTTTGCTTACTGATTCATGAATTCTTGTAGCTATTAGTTCTTTACCAGATGCATTTAGGTGCTGTCCATGCGCCGTATATAGCTCCTTTTTACTAGGAGTATTAATAAAACAAGTGTTATTGAAGCCTTTCATTATTTTTTTTTTTTAGTTTTCTGTTTATGGATTGAATTTCTTGGTTTACACAAGACCATTTAGGCAGGTCATACCTGTGTGGTACTCCAACTACAATCATATTTGTATTTTGTAATGAACAAACTGCCAAGTTGGCTTCATTCTTCGCTACGTTGTTAGCCCTTGCCCAAATGACTAGAAATCTTCATTTGTCAGCTTATGAAGGTCACTGCATTTTTGTAAGAGCATTGGTGTAAAGAAAGTGAAATCTTATATATTAATTTACCCTCATATGTCCAAGCGTGTTCTTACTGCAGAAACACAACGAAAGGTGAAGGATCATGTATTTACGTTAAGAATGGCATTGAATTTAAAGTCAGAAATGATATTATCATGCTAAGTGTAGACAAATAAATTGTCTACAATAAACAGGAATAGCAGAGGTCCCAGGACACTTCCCTGGGGAACACCTGATATCATTTCAGTTTTACTCGATGATTTGCCGTCTATTACTACGAACTGCGACCTTCCTGACAGGAAATCACGAATCCAGTCGCACAACTGAGATGATACCCCATAGGCCCGCTGCTTGATTAGAAGTTGCTTGTGAGGAATGGTGTCAAAAGCTTTCCGGAAATCTAGAAATACGAAATCAACTTGAGATCCCCTGTCGATATCGGCCATTACTTCGTGCGAATAAAGAGCTAGCTGCGTTGCACAAGAACGATGTTTTCTGAAACCATGCTGATTACGTATCAATAGTTCGTTCCCTACGAGGTGATTCAAAATGTTTGAATAGAGTATATGCTCCAAAACCCTACTGCAAACCGATGTCAATGATATAGGTCTGTAGTTCGATGGATTACTCCTCCTACCCTTCTTAAACACTGGTGCGACCTGCACAATTTTCCAATCTGTAGGTACAGATCTATCAGTGAGCGAGCGGTTGTATATGATTGCTAAGTATGGAGCTATTGTATCAGCATAATCTGAAAGGAATCTAATCAGTATACAATCTGGACCTGGAGACTTGCCCGTATCAAGCGATTTGAGTTGCTTGGCAACCCCTAAGGTATCTACTTCTAAGAAACTCATGCTAGCAGCTGTTCGTGTTTCAAATTCTGGAATATTCCATTCGTCTTCCCTGGTGAAGGAATTTCAGAAAACTGCATTCAATAACTCCGCTCTAGCGGCACAGTCATCGGTAACAGTAAAATCAGCACTGCGCAGCAAAGGTGTTGACTGCGTCTTGCACTTGTGTATTTTACATATGACCAGAATTTCTTTGGATTTTCTACCAGATTTCGAGACAATGTTTTGTTGTGGAACCTATTAAAGGCATCTCGCATTGAAGTCCGTGCCAAATTTCGCGCGTCTGTAAATTTTAGCCAATCTTCGGGATTTTGCGTTCTTCTGAACTTTGCATGCATTTTCCATTGCCTCTGCAACAGCATTCGGACCTGTTTTGTGTACCATGGGGGATCAGTTCCATCTCTTACCAGTTTATGAGCTATGAATCTCTTAATTGATGTTGCTACTATATCTTTGAATTTGGGCCACATCTTGTCTACATTTGCATAGTCAGTTCGGAAGGAATGGAGATTGTCTCTTAGGAAGGCTTCTAGAGACACTTTATCTGCTTTTTTAAATAAAATTATTTTGCATTTGTTTCTGGTGGATTTGGAAGAAATGGTATTGAGCCTAGCTACAACGACCTTGTGATCGCTAATCCCTGTATCAGTCATGATGCTCTCTATTAGCTCTGGATTGTTTGTGGCTAAGAGGTCAAGTGTGTTTTCGCAACCATTTACAATTCGCGTGGGTTCATGGACTAACTGTTCAAAATAATTTTCGGAGAAAGCATTTAGGACAATCTCGGAAGATGTTTTCTGCCTACCACTGGTTTTGAACAAGTATTTTTGCCAACATATCGAGGGAAGGTTGAAGTCCCCACCAACTATAATCATATGAGTGGAGTATTAGTTGTTACGAGACTCAAATTTTCTCTACACGTACACAACTATACCTTCCCCTTGTATCCCACATGATTGTTGCATTCCAGCTCAAGATGCTGGAATTGGCAGTCATGAGTGCGTGAGATGAATTGCTTGTGTGTGTGTGTGTGTGTGTGTGTGTGTGTGTGTGTGTGTGTCTTACTGATGAAGGCTGTGGCTGAAAGCTTTATGTGAGTGTCTTTTAATTGTGCCTGTCTGCAACTAGATGCATCTTCTTTACGGTAAGTAGCAGTCTGTCTTTTCCTACATTGTTAATATTCCTACCTGGAGTTTCCATTGTTAAATTATAGTTTGAAGTTGTTTTTAGTTAAAACTATACATTTGTCATGCTGTCAGACTGTATCGTTGAGTGGGTAAAGAGTTGATATAAAGGATGAATCTTAAAATTGTAAGTAACTAAGTATGCATGAGTGTTTACATAAGGCTGTGTAATCAGGTAATAGACCACATACACTGTATGAAAGGCCTTTTGTACAAGAGGTGATATTTATATTAAGGAAGTAATATCTTCTCTTTAGTCCTTCACAGCATATTACTGACTTTCTTAGAGCCCATACTCTATCTGAACAGAAATATCCAGACAACTATTAGTGGACATTAATATGAAGTGTGTCCACCCTTTGTCTTTATGACAGCTTGAACTCTGCTGGAGACCCTTTCAGTGAGATGTCTTAAAGTCTGTGGAGGAATGGCAGCCCTTCCTTCCACAAGAGCTGAGACCTGAGAAGGTACTGATGTTGATTTCTGGGATCTATAATGAAGTCAGTGTTCTATCTTTTCACAAAAGTATCCAATGGGTTCAGATCAGGACTCTGGACAATTCAGTTCACATTAGGAAAGTTATTTCCACCGATCCCTGCCTCATGAATGCTGGTTTATGACAGAGTGCATTGTCATAATGATACAAACAATCATCACCTCCAAGATATTCCTGTACTGAATGCAGTACACACTTCTGAAATCTGTATATATCTGTCTGCGTGTAGTGTTCTCTTATGTAAAATAAGGGAACTAAACCATAACAACAAGAAACATCTCCATACCATAACACCAATCACCTGTACTTCACTGTTGGCACTGCTCATGATGGCAGGTAACATTCTCCAGGCATTCATTGAACCAAAACCCTTCCATCAGATTACCACATGACACAACATGATTCATATGTTCAAATCACTCATTTCCAGTCATCCACTACTTAGTGCCACTGCTCTTTACACCATCTTAAGCATCACTTGGCACTGACCACAGAAATGTGTGTCTTATGAAGAGCTGTCAACCATTGTCCCCTTTCTTTTCAGCTCCATACACACAGTCATTGTGCTAGGTGGTAGCACTGTGGAACACATGAGTGATTCCTTTCACTGAATTCATAAGAATTTCGACAGTCATTCTCTGTAATGCTCGGCAATCCCAATCCAACAGTACTCAAGGTCTGCCCGGTCAGGTTTAGTTGCAGTTGTTCCTTCACATTTACACTTCACAGCTGCATCATCAGCAGTCAACATGGGCTGTTTTAGAATGGTTTAAATGTATGTGATGGATTTGTTACTTAGGTGACATGCTGACTGACCCATTCTGATGTTACTGCCTCTTTACTAAGAGTTCAATACTTTCCGTATTTTTCTAAGCTGGTGGGTTCCAACAATTCTGTTCTCATGATCCAATAAACACAAACATAATTAATTTACATTGCTGTTGGAAACAACAGATGTAGAAATGTATGGTATTACAATTTAGTAACTAGCATTGCAGATAGGCAGTGCCTATGTTGTTTGTTTCAGTAAACAAAAATTTTTAAAAAATCTCATCTTGAATTCTTGTTGTTGCTGATATTTGCTCAGCTTATTGTTCTGCAAATATTCAGGATATGATCTCTGCAGAGGCCTAGGTCTTGACATATTTAAGAATAAAATGTTCTCCTGGTAATGATGCTTAGTTGAAATGTATTCATGAAATCAATTCTATCAGTAATGAGACTTTGTTCAATTATGTAAAAATCAAACTGGATAAACTTGTGACTTTTTCAGATAAACACTTTGTAAGTTCCACTTTTCATATATTTCACCATGAACATACACAAAACAGTTCTTGAATTTAAACATCTTTACACATTGTACAAAAGTATATTTTAGATAGTTACAATACAAGCAGCTCCCTGACTTGACTTCCCATGACTGATTCCCCACCATCATTTCACAAACGTTCTCTCCAACAGCTGCAGTTTGTGAATACAATTTCTGTCAGACTTCAAGAAGAATAAAATTCCAATCCCAAAGAAAGCAGGTGTTGACACATGTGAAAATTACCGAACTATCAGTTTAATAAGTCACGCCTGCAAAATACTAACGTGAATTCTTTACAGATGAATGGAAAAACTAGTAGAAGCCAACCTCGGGGATGATCAGTTTGGATTCTGTAGAAATATTGGAACACGTAAGGCAATACTGACACTACGACTTATCTTAGAAGCTAGATTAAGGAAAGGCAAACCAACGTTTCTAGCATTTGTAGCCTTAGAGAAGGCTTTTGACAATGTTGACTGGAATACTCTCTTTCAAATTCTGAAGGTGGCAGGGGTAAAATACAGGGAGCAAAAGGCTATTTACAATTTGTACAGAAACCAGATGGCAGTTATAAGAGTAGAGGGACATGAAAGGGAAGCAGTGGTTGGGAAGGGAGTGAGACAGGGTTGTAGCCTCTCCCTGATGTTATTCAATCTGTATATTGAGCAAGCAGTAAAGGAATCAAAAGAAAAGTTCGGAGTAGGTGTTAAAATCCATGGAGAAGAAATAAAAACTTTGAGGTTCACCGATGACATTATAATTCTGTTAGAGACAGCAAAGGACTTGGAAGAGCAGTTGAATGGAATGGCTAGTGTCTTGAAAGGAGGATATAAGATGAACATCAACAAAAGCAAAACGAGGATAATGGAAAGTAGTCGAATTAAGTCGGGTGATGCCGAGGGAATTAGATTAGGAAATGATACACTTAAAGTAGTAAAGGAGATTTTCTATTTGGGGAGCAAAATAACTGATGATGGTCGAAGTAGATAGGATATAAAATGTAGAATGGCAATGGCAAGGAAAGCAATTCTGAAGAAGAGAAATTTGTTAATATTGAGTATAGATTTAAGTGTCAGGAAGTCGTTTCTGAAAGTATTTGTATGGAGTGTAGCCATGTATGGAAGTGAAACCTTCTGTAGACTGTAGATTTACTGTGTAGACAAATATCTGAGTAGTCAGGATTCAGATTTTATAGGGGAGGATATGTCTCCTGTTACTCTGAAAGTTTTAGAAAAGTGCACAGTCACATTGCCAAGTAGACACACCCAGAACTTAACAGTTTCTGTTTTATACAAGCTAACACATTTTAATTTGCTTTCAGGTACTTCTGCAAAGAAGTGAATTGTACCTTTTTATTTCACTGTGTATGCCAGTATTTACTAACTTACTCTAAATCTTTTTGTGTTAATATTAGTACATAAGCTTTGTATTAGGCAACTTTGCAGTGTACTATAAACTGGAAGTAGAGTAGCAACAGCACTTAGATTACACCCAGCAGGTTCTTGGGCCAGTGTTACATTATGTGTGATGTAGAGAAAAGTTGATTAATGATGGGTAGAGACAGCATCTGTTATGCCGATGAATTGGGAACTGACCCCTGTTTGTGAAGAGCTGTAAACTGTATTGGCCACAGTTGACAGCCTTGAGGCTGATGTCATCAGATGCAACAGCATTGGATCACCTGAGAAGAGTGCTTTGGCACCTTGGAGTCTATGGTGTTGGTTGGAATCCCTGATGTCACTGTGTCTTCCAATTCATATGTCCCAGCAAGTCAACAATTATGTCACAGTATTTGGTGAACAGTGTGTGTGTGTGGGGGGGGGGGGCATGGAAGCATACACCAGCTTCATAGTTGTCCTATTACATCTTAAAAATTAGTTTTAGGTTTTGTCCACTACTGAAAGTACATCTGAGACAGCATGAAATACCTCACCTGTTGTTGGGACTATGGCCCATCTTCCTGAGAGGTCCAGACAAGTGCAGTAGGTGGATGATGACACACCTCAGGGATATTGTGGACAGTTTGGGAAAGACCAGTGTCCACTTTGTCTGCTTGCTGGGGGAGGAGGGATCTTGTCTGAAATGTAAGGAGCTCTGCCAACAACAATTGTGCACTGGCAGCACACAGCTGCAAATCATGACTCGTGTCAGCATGAATGGCGCCTGTTGCCTAGACAGTGGAGCATTTGTCACTGTAGATCAGAGAAAGATAATGTTAATATATTACAAGTTAATTGCAGGAGTGTCTGTAGAAATGTCCCGAAGCTAATCTCACTTATAAACAATAAAAATGTCCACCTAGTACTAGAGATGGGAAGCTGTCTGCAACCAGATGTTAACAGCAATGAAATACGAAAAATCAACTGGAATGTACATTGCAATGGTAAATAATACTGATGATGAAGGCATGTTTATATCCATAAAAGATATGATAATACTTAGTGAGATTAGTGAAGATTCAGAAAGTGAAATAATTTGGATGAAGATAAGTGTTACAGGCGTTTCATATATGGTCATCTTTTCAGGCCTTTTGCCTAAGCATCAATGGTGGCGGAAAATTTGGGGGGAAACTTCAAGAATATTTTGCATAAGTTTCCTGGTCATGCTATAGTTTTAGGAGCTTACCAGCTGCAGACTGGGAGACTCATGTGATTTGAGTGAGTAGTAGGGACAGGGAAATGTGTGAAGTTGTTCTAAATGGCATCTGAAAATTACTTTCAGCAGTTAATTGCTTACACCTGCTGATGACAAAACAGTGCAGAACTTCTTGACGCAGTTGGTATTGTTGTTGTTGTTGTTGTGGTCTTCAGTCCTGAGACTGGTTTGATGCAGCTCTCCAAGCTACTCTATCCTGCACAAGCTCCTTCATCTCCCAGTACCTACTGCAACCTACATCTTTCTGAATCTGCTTAGTGTATTCATCTCTTGGTCTCCCCCTACGATTTTTACCCTCCACGCTGCCCTCCAATACTAAATTGGTGATCCCTTGATGCCTCAGAACATGTCCTACCAACCAATCCCTTCTTCTGGTCAAGTTGTGCCACAAACTTCTCTTCTCCCCAATCCTATTCAATACTTCCACATTAGTTATGTGATCTACCCATCTAATCTTCAGCATTCTTCTGTAGCACCACATTTCGAAAGCTTCTATTCTCTTCTTGTCCAAACTATTTACCGTCCATGTTTCGCTTCCATACATGGCTACACTCCATATAAATACTTTCAGAAATGACTTCCTGACACTTAAATAGTTGGTATAGAACAGGGAATCAGTGGTCATAGGGCCATTATTACAGCATCATTGAATATGACCATATATACAAATACAAAGAAAGGTAGGAAGAACTTCCTACTTGGCAAGAGTGACAAACAGATTTCGGATTACCTGACAGGTTAACATGAAAATTTCATCTGCAGAAGTTTGATCTTTAGTACTGCAGAGTTCAAATGCATCCTACAATATGGTGTAGACAGGTATGTCAAGCAAAGTTGCGAGGAACTGAAAGATCTACCAGGGTTCAACAGCTCCATTAGAAACCAGTGAGAAGAGCAATATAAAGATACTAAACTGTACAGTAAAACTTAATGATTTTTATATATGTGCTTGGTGTTTATTTTCACTGAAGACATTGAAATGTCTAAAAAACTGCATATCAGATCATAAATAGTTATGATTGCAATCTGTTTGTCTCAGAGGGGTACATCCAGTGATACCACACTGGATTCCCCACCATACCCAGTGTGTGGGTGTCAACTTTGAAATCTTCAATGGGAACCCACATGGGCAAAATCTACATACATTTTGCCTGATGCATTTTCTTTATTTCACTGCAGATGGCACTGACTGGGGGAATAGAATTGGGTACACAATGCTCAACAACCCTTGAATATCTAATGGCACTTGGGACCCCACCTCCATGTTGTGAGGGTACGAAAGGCTATTACTTCATAACTTCTAACTGGAAACCCCATTTGCAACATTATATTCCTCCACCATATTGAACAGGGGACTACTCAATGTGCCAATGTGGCCATGGCCTGAGGCGAAGGCTACTCTACTTTTACAATTAGAATAAGTGTTCAAACATGGTATTACCTACTTCAATACACTTGCTGATCTGCTTTTCAAATGACCCTTCACAGGATAAATGTGTATTTGTGGGAATGTTAGTACAGGCATTTCTGATGCAGTTGACCATGTCCTCATGACCTATTGCACTAGCTGGTACACATTATCTTTTACAACTTAATGCAGTAATTAATAGGGCACCCTCAGCAAATTGGCTGACCAATGTAAACACAATCTAATACTTCCTGTGCATCAATTATGTAATGTCCAGGGCAATCATTGTGCTGAAATGACATTCATTGTAGATGTCCAGGGCAACATCCTGCAGTAGTGCTGGTAGTTCCTGTTCCAAAAACATTCGATACTCGCGTCCATTGAATGTGCTGTTGATAAAATATGGATCAATTAGTTTGTTCCCCATGATGCGATACCATACATTAACTGACCAACTTGCTGTAACCAGTGGGGACTGTCTACACTCTAGTAATGTATGTTATGGCAGATGATACTACCATGGTTTGTGAATGTAGACTCATCAGAAAATAGTAACTCAGCAAATCATTTGGGGGTTGCTTGCCTTTGCTGACATGCCCTTTCACAAAACACTACCGGTTATGGGAATTGGTGTCTGCCCCAATAGCTGTGTGGTTAGCATGACGGATTGCTGTCCTACGGGCCCGGCTTCGATTCCCGGCTGGGTCGGGGATTTTCTCCACTCAGGGACTGGGTGTTGTGCTGTCTGTTGTGCTGTCTTCATCATCATCCGGTACACAGGTTGCCCAATGTGGTGTTGAATGTAATAAGACCTGCACCAAGGCTGCTGGACCTGCCCCACAAAGGGCCTCCCAGCCAATGACGCCTAACACTCATTTCCATTTTCATGGAAATTGGTGCCATGAAGTTCTTGATGTAGTATCACATGGTATGTATGATGCAAATACTAACAAAGAGATAGAGGGGCTGGCCAGTACTTACCTCAGCTCAGTACAGCCGATAGATACACAAAAAACAGAACCGAAAATTTACATTCCTAGCTTTTGGGACAAACGTTCCTTCATCAGGAGGAAAGAGAGGAAAGGAAGGGAAGAAGGGAAAGCGGATTCAGTTACTCACAACCCAGGTTATGAAGTAACAGGGAAAGGAAAACAGGGAGGGTAGCAAAGATGGAGGCATGGTTGTCAGAGTTCCAAGCTAGGAACGTAAATTTTCGGTTCTATTTTTTGTGTATCTATCGGCTGTACTGAGCTGAGGTAAGTACTGGCCAGCCCCTCTATCTCTTTGTTAGTATTTGTTTCACATCTTTATATGAGATTTTCCATTAATCATTTAGGTATGTATGATACATACAACAATGCAGTGTTGGGACAGTAATAAAGAGAGCCACATCCGATCGGTTTGTCGTTGTCGCTCGACTCACTCCAGTCCTGCCCTTCCTGAGCCTCAGGATACCATCCATGCTCTGCAATCAGCCGTCCCATAGGATGACCTGTCAGTGCGGAAGCTTTTCCTCGTGCTCTGCCTTTTCACTGAGGATATCAGTTTTCAGGACGACATTCAGGCCACCGTCTCCCTGATTAATATGGTGACATATATCCGGCTGGGCTCTCCTGAGTTGTCATCTCCCTCTCACTGTTTGGTCTGGTGGCCTTACGGATAGCAGTCAAGCAGGAACTTGATCAGCTCCAGGCCGCTGGCATTCTGGAGCCCGTGACTTACAGTGCCTGGGTGACACCATTAGTGATCATACGAAAACCCAATGGGTCTCTTTGGCTGTGTGGTGAATTCGGCGCTACTGTCAATGCTCATCCCTCATCGACACTTACCTCATTCCCTGACAGGAAGACCTTCTCACCAAGCTTGCCGGGGAAGAGTATTTTTCAAAGATCAAACTAGCTGAGGCATTCCACCAGTTACCCTTGGATACTAAATCTCAGAACATCATGGTTATCAACGTACCTTTCAGCCTGTACAAGTACAAGCACCTTCCCATTGGTGTCTCTTCGGCGCTGGCCATTTTCCAGCAGTTCCTGGAGCAGCTTACACAGCTTATCCCCACCTGCGTGAATTATCTGGATAACATCTTGGTCAGCGCCTTATTTCACACTCTGCAATCTGCAGGTTTATGCTGTCAGCTGGACAAGTGTTGTTTTTTTCAACCAGAAGTGGAATACTTAGGCCACTGGCTTAACAAAGATGGCATTGTGCTTGTGTCTGTGTATATGCGGATGAATATGTGTGTGTGTGCGAGTGTTTACCTGTCCTTTTTTCCCCCTAAGGTAAGTCTTTCCGCTCCCGGGATTGGAATGACTCCTTACCCTCTCCCTTAAAACCCAAATCCTTTCGTCTTTCCCTCTCCTTCCCTCTTTCCTGATGAGGCAACCGTTGGTTGCGAAAGCTTGAATTTTGTTTGGTAAGCCTCATCATCTTTCTTTTTAGATATATTTTTCCCACGTGGAATGTTTCCCTCTATTATATTCATATCATTATATATATATATATATATATATATATATATATATATATATGAATATAATAGAGGGAAACATTCCACGTGGGAAAAATATAATTAAAAAGAAAGATGATGAGACTTACCAAACAAAAGCGCTGCCAGGTCGATAGACACACAAACAAACACAAACATACACACAAAAATCTAGCTTTCGCAACCAACGGTTGCCTCGTCAGGAAAGAGGGAAGGAGAAGGGAAGACAAAAGGATATGGGTTTTAAGGGAGAGGGTAAGGAGTCATTCCAATCCCGGGAGCGGAAAGACTTACCTTAGGGGGAAAAAAGGACAGGTATACACTCGCGCACACACACACATATCCATCCGCATATACACAGACACAGGCAGACATTTGTAAAGGCAAAGAGTTTTGCCTTTACAAATGTCTGCTTGTGTCTGTGTATATGCGGATGGATATGTGTGTGTGTGCGCGAGTGTATACCTGTCCTTTTTTCCCCCTAAGGTAAGTCTTTCCGCTCCCGGGATTGGAATGACTCCTTACCCTCTCCCTTAAAACCCATATCCTTTTGTCTTCCCTTCTCCTTCCCTCTTTCCTGACGAGGCAACCGTTGGTTGCGAAAGCTAGATTTTTGTGTGTATGTTTGTGTTTGTTTGTGTGTCTATCGACCTGCCAGCGCTTTTGTTTGGTAAGTCTCATCATCTTTCTTTTTAATTATATATATATATATATATATATATATATATATATATATATATATATATATAATATTTAAATATGTCTGCTTGTCTCCTTTCGTCTTTCCCTCTCCTTCCCTCTTTCCTGATGAGGCAACAGTTTGTTGCGAAAGCTTGAATTTTGTGTGTATGTTTGTGTTCGTTTGTGTGTCTGTCGACCTGCCAGCACTTTCATTTGGTAAGTCACATCATCTTTGTTTTTAGGTATATATATATATATATATATATATATATTTATTTATTTATTTAAAAAGAAAGATGATGAGACTTACCAAACAAAAGCGCTGGCAGGTCGATAGACACACAAACAAACACAAACATACACACAAAATTCTAGCTTTCGCAACCAACGGTTGCCTCGTCAGGAAAGAGGGAAGGAGAAGGAAAGACAAAAGGATATGGGTTTTAAGGGAGAGGGTAAGGAGTCATTCCAATCCTGGGAGCGGAAAGACTTACCTTAGGAGGAAAAAAGGACAGGTATACACTCGCACACACACACATATCCATCCACACATACACAGACACAAGCAGACATTTGTAAAGGCAAAGAGTTTGGGCAGAGATGTCAGTCGGGACATATATATATCAAGCTTTCGCAACCCACGGTTGCTTCATCAGGAAAGAGGGAAGGAGAGGGAAAAATGAAAGGATGTGGGTTTTAAGGGAGAGGGTAAGGAGTTTCCAATCCCAGGAGCAGAAAGACTTACCTTGGTGGGAAAAAGGGACAGGTATACACTCTCGCGCGCGCGCACACACACACACACACACACACACACACACACACACACACACACACACACACACATATCCATCCGCACATATACAGACACAAGCAGACATATGTAAAGACAAAGAGTTTGGGCAGAGATGTCAGTCAAGGTGGAAGTACAGAGGCAAAGATGTTATTAAATGACAGGTGAGGTATGAGTGGCAGCAACTTGAAATTAGCAGAGGTTGAGGCGTGACTCCATCAACCTCCTGACCCAACTGACACACCCCTACCTTCTACCTATTTCCTAAAATTCACAAACCCAATCATTCCGGCTGCCCCATTGTAGCTGGTTACCAAGCCCCCACAGAACGTATCTCTGCCTACGTAGATCAACACCTTCAACCCATTACATGCAGTCTCCCATCCTTCATCAAAGACACCAACCACTTTCTCAAATGCCTGGAATCCTTACCCAATCTGTTACCCCCCAAAACCATCCTTGAAACCATTGATGCCACTTCCTTATACACAAATATCTCGCACGTCCAGGGCCTCGCTGCGATGCAGCACTTCCTTTCACACCGATCACCTGCCACTGTACCTAAAACCTCTTTCCTCATTGCCTTAGCCAGCTTCATCCTAACTCACAACTTCTTCACTTTCGAAGGCCAGACATACCAACAATTAAAGGGAACAGCTATGGGTACCAGGATGGCCCACTCATACGCCAACCTATTTATGGGTCGCTTAGAGGAAGCCTTCTTGGTTACCCAGGCCTGCCAACCCAAAGTTTGGTACAGATTTATTGATGACATCTTCATGATCTGGACTCACAGTGAAGAAGAACTCCAGAATTTCCTCTCCAACCTCACCTCCTTAGGTTCCATCAGATTCACCTGGTCCTGCTCCAAATCCCATGCCACTTTCCTTGACGTTGACGTCCATCTGTCCAATGACCAGCTTCACACATCCGTCCACATCAAACCCACCAACAAGCAACAGTACCTCCATTATGACAGCTGCCACCCATTCCATATCAAACGGTCCCTTCCCTACAGCCTAGGTCTTCGTGGCAAACGAATCTGCTCCAGTCCGGAATCCATGAATCATTACACCAACAACCTGAAAACAGCTTTCGCATCCCACAACTACCCTCCCGACCTGGTACAGAAGAAAATAACCAGAGCAACTTCCTCATCCACCCAAACCCAGAACCTACCACAGAAGAACCGCAAAAGTGCCCCTCTTGTGACAGAATACTTTCCGGGAGTGGATCAGACTCTGAATGTGGCTCTCCAGCAGGGATACGACTTCCTCAATTCCTGTCCTGAAATGAGATCCATCCTTCATGAAATCCTCCACACTCCACCAAGAGTGTCTTTCCGCCATCCACCTAACCTTTGTAACCTCTTGGTTCATCCCTATGAAATCCCCAAACCACCTTCTCTACCCTCTGGCTCCTACCCTTGTAACTGCCCCCGGTGTAAAACCTGTCCCATGCACCCTCCCACCAGCACCTACTCCAGTCCTGTAACCCGGAGGGTGTACACGATCAAAGGCAGAGCCACATGTGAAAGCACCCACGTGATTTACCAACTGACCTGCCTACACTGTGAAGCTTTCTATGTGGGAATGACCAGCAACAAACTGTCCATTCGCATGAATGGACACAGGCAGACAGTGTTTGTTGGTAATGAGGATCACCCTGTGGCTAAACATACCTTGGTGCACGGCCAGCACATCTTGGCACAGTGTTACACCGTCCGGGTCATCTGGATACTTCCCACTGACACCAACCTATCAGAACTCCGGAGATCGGAACTTGCCCTTCAATATATCCTCTCTTCCCGTTACCCACCAGGCCTCAACCTCTGCTAATTTCAAGTTGCCGCCGCTCATACCTCACCTGTCATTCAATAACATCTTTGCCTCTGTACTTCCACCTCGACTGACATCTTTGCCCAAATTCTTTGCCTTTACATATGTCTTCTTGTGTCTGTATATGTGCAGATGGATATGTGTGTGTGTGCAAGTGTATACCTGTCCCCACGGTTGCTTCATCAGGAAAGAGGGAAGGAGAGGGAAAGACGAAAGGATGTGGCTTTTAAGGGAGAGGGTAAGGAGTCATTCCAATCCCGGGAGCAGAAAGACTTACCTTAGGGGGGAAAAGGGACAGCGAAAGCTTGAATTTTGTGTGTTTGTTTGTTTTTGTTTGTGTTTGTTTGTGTGTCTATTGACCTGCCAGCGCTTTTGTTTGGTAAGTCTCATCATCTTTCTTTTTAGATATATTTTTTCCACGTGGAATGTTTCCCTCTATTATATATCATCCCGGAGATGGGAACTTGCCCTTCAGCATATCCTCTCTTCTCGCTATCCGCCAGGCCTCAATCTCCGCTAATTTCTAATTTCAATTTGCCGCCGCTCGTACCTCACCTGTCTTTCAACATCATCTTTGCCTTTGTACATCCGCCCCGACTGACATCTCTGCCCAAACTCTTTGCCTTTACAAATGTCTGCTTGTGTCTGTGTATATGAGGATGGATATGTGTGTGTGTGCGAGTGTATACCTGTCCTTTTTTCCCCCTAAGGTAAGTCTTTCCGCTCCCGGGATTGGAATGACTCCTTACCCTCTCCCTTAAAACCCAAATCCTTTTGTCTTTCCCTCTCCTTCCCTCTTTCCTGACGAGGCAACCATTGGTTGCGAAAGCTAGATTTTGTGTGTATGTTTGTGTTTGTGTGTGTGTCTATCGACCTGCCAGCGCTTTTGTTTGGTAAGTCTCATCATCTTTCTTTTTAAATATATTTTTCCCACGTGGAATGTTTCCCTCTATTTTATATATATATATATATATATATATATATTTAAAAAGAAAGATGATGAGACTTACCCAACAAAAGCGCTGGCAGGTCGATAGACACACAAATAAACACAAACATACACACAAAACTCAAGCTTTCGCAACAAACTGTTGCCTCATCAGGAAAGAGGGAAGGAGAGGGAAGGATATGGGTTTTAAGGGAGAGGGTAAGGAGTCATTCCAATCCCGGGAGCGGAAAGACTTACCTTAGGGGGAAAAAAGGACAGGTATACACTCGCACACACACACATATCCATCCATACATACAAGACACAAGCAGACATTTACAAATGTCTGCTTGTGTCTTGTATGTATGGATGGATATGTGTGTGTGTGCGAGTGTATACCTGTCCTTTTTTCCCCCTAAGGTAAGTCTTTCCGCTCCCGGGATTGGAATGACTCCTTACCCTCTCCCTTAAAACCCATATCCTTCCCTCTCCTTCCCTCTTTCCTGATGAGGCAACAGTTTGTTGCGAAAGCTTGAGTTTTGTGTGTATGTTTGTGTTTATTTGTGTGTCTATCGACCTGCCAGCGCTTTTGTTGGGTAAGTCTCATCATCTTTCTTTTTAAATATATTTTTCCCACGTGGAATGTTTCCCTCTATTATATTCATATATATATATATATATATATATATATATATATATATATATATATATATATATATATATAAACAAAATTCAAGCTTTCGCAACAAACGGTTGCTTCATCAGGAAAGAGGGAAGGAGAGGGAAAGACGAAAGGATGTGGGTTTTAAGGGAGAGGGTAAGGAGTCATTCCAATCCCGGGAGCAGAAAGACTTACCGTAGGGGGAAAAAAGGACAGGTATACACTTGCACACACACACATATCCATCCGCACATACACAGACACAAGCAGACTGCTTGTATATATATTGTGGGACAATAAGTTGGGAACGTGGGTCTCACAGGTGGTGTGCCAGAGATAAGTCCCTGCAATGCCATGTGAGCAGGAGATCCCGGCTTCGAGTCCCAGTCGGGGCACACATTTTCAATAGTCCCTGTGACTTATATCAATGCATGTAAGCAGCTAGGGGTATTCATTTCATTGTAATTTCATTCTAACAAGCTGCATGACCACCGATGGTATATTTTCTTTCAGACATGTCCAAAAGAACAGATACCGTCAAAGCTCACTGGCCATTTGACCATCTTCTTCTGTGTGGCTGCACAAACAGTGCTCAAACTCTTACAGGAATCAGCAAAAAGCCATGAGTAAAGAGTATAATGGGCAGGGGCACTATGAATATAGTGCAGGACAATAAGTTGGGAATGTGGGTCTCACGGGAGGCGTACCAGAGATGTGCCTGCAGTCATACTAGCCTCTGTGTGCTCGGTGGCTCAGATGGATAGAGCACCTGCCATGTAAGCAGGAGATCCCGGGTTTGAGTCCCCGTTGACTTATATCAACGTCTGAATGCAGCTATGGGTATTCATTTTATTGTAATTTTATTCTAACAGGCTGCATGGTCATCGATGGTATCTGTTCTTTTAGACATGTCTGAAAGAACAGATACCATCTTCATATATACTTAAGTAAATGCATTTTTGGATCTGAAGACTTCTTAGGTGATTGAACATCGCTTGCCACCATAAATTATTGAATGTGCTTGCAGTGTTGATTATAATTACAGCACAATACTTATTGTCTTCCCTGTCTACAATTAGAAGAGCCTGATTAGTGGTGACATTATCAATTACCTTCATGTTGACATGTGCTGAGATCCTGTAGCTCTATGTGCTGTTGCAGATACTTTCCTAATAGCCACTCCTGAACTTTTGCTAATGTATTTATTGAGCAAATAGGTCAGCAGCTCGTTGTCTCTGAGGGTACTTTATGAGGCCTTTCTTTATGGTAACTGTATGTGCTCTTTTCTAAGTCTCCAATACTCTGCCCTGTCTCAGTGTCTCATCTGACAGGTTAAGAATGGAATGATGATTGGAGCTACTTCCAGTATCATCTCTGAATATATACCACCGCTTGGTTTCAGTGCTATGCCACGTATAAGCATTGTTGCAGCTACTGCTGCTCTGAGCAAACAGAGGGATGACATAGAAAAGCTCAAAATACTAAAAATCTTTTTCCAAAACTGGGACCTGTGATAGAAAAGCAACTGAAATCACTCAACAGAGGAAAATCCACTGGCCATGACAGGATACCAATACAGTACTGCATAGAGTATACAAAAGAACTTGCACATCTTATAGAAGCAGTGCAGGTCATTCCAATTGTCAAGGACATCAAACATATGCGCAAAACTATAGGTCTGCATTTGTGTCTGTCTGTTGTAGGACTTTGGAACACATTTTATACTCATGGCACCTGAATCACGTTAAAAAACAGAAATGCCAACAAAACCACAATGTAAAAAGGGTCATAAAGATATAAAACTACAAAATGCAGCTTATGAAAAATTGGGCAATTCAAGTCATGTGTCAATCATATTGAACTGTAAAACCACATTAGCTGTATAATTCATGAATAATAATACTGAAGAACAGTAATTTTTTCCACATCGGCAACCTTTGTCATGCACACATAACAAAAACTGGACATACGTAATTTGGACATAGCACATGTAGCAAAAGCACTTGTCACTTCCAAGATAACACCACCAAGATGTCTAGTTGGTATAAAACATGACAAGCAAAGATAATTTTAAGGTAAAAAAACTATCATTTCAATGATTACAGTCAAGTCATAAGTAATTTTTGGTCAAAAATCACAATGACAGAGTAAAGTGGCGAAGTACCATTGATAACCCAACCCAACCAGATGTTGGATAGAGAGGAATTGAAGATGATGGTGAAACATCACAATGTACTGTCTGTATCTTTGAAACATAATTGAAGCGAAACTGCCAAATTCTGAGTATAGCATATAACTGAGTGTGCCACAAGTCCCAACAAACAGAGACTCGGGAATAAATGATTAAGATTGAGGTTACCAGTATATTCTTGAGAAGCTAAATCATCATGAGTATAAGAAAAACTAACCAGCATAAACAATACCAGGTGCACAGTGTTAAAACTCAATAGCTTAATAAACAGTTCATAATGACAGTATGTGCAAGACCTATCAATAAGGTCATTTCGCATATCTATATGTGTGGCTAAAATAGTGTAGCATATGACATCTAACTTATTGTCAAATAAGAGTAGTTATATGGAATACATTTCCAAAAGCGATCAGTACACACTGTCAAAATGTGAGAGATCAATATGGAACATCAGACAAACCAAAATGTACTTATAAAAGTTACTGAAAAGAAAAAGAAGAATCAGGGACATCTACCTTAGGCAGTTGAATGTTGTACTGAATGGGACGAAGCACATGATCAAAAATGAACAGTTTAAGTAATGAATTGTTTTGGGAAGTGGCTATAAATTGAAATATTATAAAATCAGTTTTCAACCATTGTTAATCATTAACACTCTTAAATAACTATTAGACAATATTGTGCAATGATGATGGGAACTATCGTTATAGCAGAGACCAAAATACCTGAACTCCAATAAGCCATACAGCCCTCACAAAGCAATCCTATTAAGTGGTGTAATATAACATCTCATACTTTACAGGAGGTACAAAAAACTTATTATTATGAACCATAAATAACGGCATCAAAATAAAATGTGACAATAAAATTATCAAGAAATCATTAATGATATGAACTAAGCTTGAATAATTGCAAACCAATTCATATTAAATATTGTAATAGAAAATCTGAAATTTTCCCAGAGGTAATAGAAGGGACAATATAACATATGAATATGAACCATATACGGTAGTTTCAGAGTAAAATGTAACATTAAAATTATCAAAAAAATACATAAAGAGTAAGCCACATACATAGTAATGGACCAGCCTGAATGACAATTATCACAAGTGCCAAGCTTGCCTTAACAGAATGGCCAAAAAGTAAACCTATATAAAGCAAAGGTAAAAATGACAAGCAGAATTGTCATAAAATGAGTATCGTCTACATTACAAGCATTACAGCTGATGCTTGTGATTTTTGTACAAATATTACTTAAGACTGTAATGTAATTATTGTTTTTATGGTTGTTTTTATCTTAAGATTATCTTTGTGAGTCATGTTTTATATTGACTGAACATTTTTGTGGTGTTATTTTTGAGGCTCCAAGTATGCACATGCCATGTCCAGACTATATATGACCAATTTCTTGTTGTCTGTGCGTGATGAAGGTTGCTAATGTAGGAAAAATTACTGTTCTTCGATATTATTATTCACAAATTTGACAGCTAATGCAATTTTCTGTTTCAAAATGACTGACATGTAACTTGCATTAAACAGTTTTAGTAAGTTAAATTTTGTACTTTCATTTCTGTATGACTTTATTGTGGTTTTGTTGTCATTTCTGTTTTTTTTTATTTGTATTTTCTTTTTTAACACTGATTCAGGTGCGAAATGATGGTCACTGACCAAAACCACTAGCAAATCAATAAATTGTTCTAATGCAGCCAAGTGCCATGAGTTTCCTTGAAATGCATGTCTGCTGCTGGCAGTTGCCTGAAGAAAACATCAGAAATCAGTAGATACTGGTTCCCATGTAGATGCCACGTTCCTTGGCCTCTGAAGGGCAATTCAACACAGTTCCATATGTCCACCTAAAGAACAAAATAAAAGTGTGTTGAATATCAGATCTGTGTGATTGGATTGAAGATTTTCTACCAAACAGAACACGCATGCCTTCTCAATAGAGAAAAGTCTTCAGATGTAAAAGTAATTATGGGCTTACCCAAAGGGAGTTTTATAGAAACATTACTTTTCACAATGACCTAGTAGATAATTTCAGAAGTGCCACAAAACTTTTAGCAGATCATGTTGTTGTATGCAGAGAACTCACAGTGCTAGAAAATTGTAGTGAAATGTGGGAAGACATACAGAGCATCCATGCTTGGTGCAGAGAGAGGCAATTGACCCACAACATAAACAAATGTACCGTATTTACTCGAATCTAAGCCGCACTTTTTTTCCGGTTTTCGTAATCCAAAAAACCGCCTGCGGCTTAGAATCGAGTGCAAAACAAGCGGAAGTTATGAAAAATGTTGGTACGTGCCGCCACAGCTAACTTCTGCCGTCGAATATATGTAGCGCTACGCAGGCATACTCTGTAGGCACAAAGATAAATACTGGCGCCAAAACCTCTGCGTCAGTAAATAAATTAAAAAAAAAAAAGTGGAAGACGATTTTTTTTTCTCCGCCGCGAGTTTCGACCACTGCATTTTCATATATTATCTAACGAAGTAAATACAAATTCCGTATTGTTCATCTTCGAATGTAGCACAATTTCAGTGTACTACGAAAATCTGACTGGCAAGACTGTTTGGGATGTTTGTCAATATGGCCAACTCTACGTTCTGAATTTTTTCCTATCTGTGAGAAGAGATGGTTGCTAATAGGAACCTGATGAAATTTGAATCACATACAGTATTCTCTTCACCATAAGAATATACAGATATAAACATTTTGCCGTGTATTCTTTCGTGTTTGCTGCTCTCTCATTTAAATCCTGTCTGCCTAATAAACTACAAAACTAGAGTGAGACAACAGCAAACGCGGAAGAATATACGTATCGTGTCATGTTTATATTCGTATTATTCTTATGCCTAACAGCGATACAGTCAGAAATGAAGCACGGCAAGTGACTAGATTTTTAAATCTAAGATGACTCAAATTTCTGTGCAGAATTTGATGTAATAAAGAAGCGGCCGCAAAGATTTTCAAACGGAGAAAAATTTTCGCCTAACTCTCGTTCAGAACATGTTCTATCATACGCAGTCTATTATTTGATTCTTGTTGATCATTATCAAAGAAAGCAGCAGTGTAAGTAACAACAAATAGCAGTCTCTTGCAATTGTTTCGCTAATGAGACGATTCCTCACTTTTTTTTTAATTGCATGCGGCGGTAGCGCGCACAAAAGCAAGCCATGTCGTGAGCCGCGACAGGCCGTAAACACGCACTATCAGAATGCGACAAACAATGCATGACACAGTGCAGTAATGCATTTTCAGCTTAAGAGTGACGTAAACACCTATAACAAAGAAAACGGCACTTGTCAGCTCAAAGCAAAATAAGCAATCGATTCAAACTAGACGAAGCACGTGAAAAAGGAAGGGCACCCATATAAATATGGACGGAGCGCCTGACGCATAGCAATGGCTACGTAGTAAAGCTTAACTGCTAAGCTTACGACTCGAACCAAACTACTGTAGCAGTATCGTCATTCATTCGACCTAAATTGTGTCTCATATTAAATTGACCAACTTTGTTTCGATGTGGAGGTGTGGCCTAAAACTTTTCTCACCTCTTGAATTTCGAGTCTCAAACTTCAGGTGCGGCTTAGATTCGGGAAAATTTTTTTCCTTGATTTCGAGTCTCATTTTTCAGGTGCGGCTTAGATTCGAGTGCGGCTTAGATTCGAGTAAATACGGTAACTGGTCTCAGAAACAGACACATGGCTGGGTGAGCGGTGTGTTGACCATGTGCCCCTCCATATCCACATCCAGTGACGCCTATGGGATAAGGATGACATGGCGGCAGGTCGGTACCATTGGGCCTTCCTGGCCTGTTCAGGAAGAGTTTACTTTAGTTTATAAACAAATTTAATGTATTGTGTGTACATAGGCTGAAGGAACCATTATTGGATAATTATATGATTGAAGAACAACTGCTGGAAACAGTTACTTCCATAACATATCTCGGACTATGCGTACAGACAGATTTGTCATGGAATGACCACATGGAACAAATTACAAGTAAGGCACATGCCTGACTGAGATTCATTACAAGAATCATCGAGAACATATAGCCCATTAGCAAACAGGGTAGCTTACAAAATTCTTGTTGAAACAATACTTGAATATTGCTTAGCAGTCTAGGATCTGTACCCGGTAGGATTGATAGAGAAAATAGAGAGTATCCAAAGAAGAATAGCATCTTTCATTACAGGTTCATTTACTAAGCATGAAGGCATATAGAGATGCTCAGACAATTCCAGCAGCAGAAGCACTCTGCATCACAGGGGGATTTACTACCAAGGTTCTGATAGTGTCAATATGTATTTCTCATGAAAAGATGATGAAGATAAAAGAGAGAAATTCAAGCCCACACAGTCAATTACTGGAAATCATTCTCCCCATGAACTATTTGTGACTTCAACAGAAAAAGGGGGATGTGACACTGGAACACGGAGTATCTTCCACCACATATGATAAGGTGGTATCCTGAGTGTAGCTGTAGGTGCAGTTATTCATGGGAGGCAGACAGTATAAAATGGTCACAATCATGCATAGCCCAAGTGGAATGATTTTATTGAAGATGTTTGAAGGCTAAATTGAAAATTATCTTTCCTGCTACACATCATAATACCGTGTTGTATATTAGCCAGCCAGTAGTCACTACAAAGTAGGAGACTGTAATATTTTAGCACAAAAAGTTTACCATTCAATAGTGTGAGAACAATTTTGACTGTTAACAGACTCATTTCAGTTGAGCTTTTAACCATTAGGTCACTGATTGATACAGACGCCACCTGTTAGTGAAAGTGTGCAGTTTGAGTAAACTGAGTGAAATTAACATTTGTACTCTGAACTGTGTTTTGATCAGTATGGACTTCGTGACAGTATTTGTGAATCTTTGTATTAAAATACAACAGTTATTTTTCAAAAACCTTACTCACTCAGCCATTAAACCTAGACTTTGTGTGTCAAACAAACTTACAGAAGACCAACAGTCAACATTATGTAGTTAAGGCACTGAATATTTCAGTCATTTATTATACAGCTTTTCTTGGCCAAGTTCCTTTGTGCATCATTCTACGTCTGGAAGCAGATCTGTAGAAGTCATAGTGATATGTGACTCTACCTCTATCTACTGCACCTCTCTAATTGCTCTCTTTTGTGTAGCTCTTTGTTGTTCAGTTGGTTGTTCAATTTGTACTTGGCTGCCTGAATTCCATTTCACATGCACCTCATTTGTCTGGAATTCACTCTCACATAATCTGTATGCTGATAATGTTCTTCAGATATCTTTTGTAGAATCCCTGGAGTGAAGCTGAGATCTTCCAACAGGCCTCATAACCTTCCCATTTGTTAAGGAAGTGGTAGGATGAGGCTGTAATTTAAACATTCCTCATTTAATACTGATACTTGAAACTTTGAAAGTGCACTTTTGTGGGATTGTTGTCTTCAAGCATGTGCCAGTTCAGGTATGTAAGAATGCTTGCACCACTCTCCCATCAGTCGAAAAGCACCTGTGATCGCTCATGCTGCCCTTCTTTCTATACATTCAATATCACAGTTATTTTATCTGGTAGGGGTCCCATACATTTTAGCAATGTTCTAGGTTGGGTCCTATATATTTGAGTAATATTTTGTGATGAATCGAACCAATGTCTTGTAATAAATCTCCTTTGTAGACTGAATTTTGCCAATATCCTACTTATTATCTGCTCAGGTAAGACAAAGCTGCCAAAAAACGCTGTTGGCACTGTAAGGGCTAATGGTGGCTCGATAACAAGCTGGGGATCAGAACTCCACAGGGTGAAAGGAAAAGTTACTGCTGATGACTAAACACATGGAAATATCACACAGTATGAGGCACAAGCTACACGATGATTGAATTCAGCATTAGAATTGCCCCACCTGGCTTACTATTGCTAGCAGATAAACACTTGCATCAGTAGGTCTGCCTGTACAATGTGTCACGTGCTGCTCCCAGGGCAGTTGTCTGCACCAGTCTGCTGGGCTACCTATGTTAGCTCATTTGCCTCCATCATGATGTCCACTGTCAAGGATACTAAATCTTAACAAAGTCTGAATTCTGCCACCTGCTGTACTAATAACTGAGCCTAATGATTACTTGACTTCATGTCCTCATAGTTATTGCACCCACTTATTTGTTTAAGTTGAATGATTTCAATTGTGATTCATTGATATTGTAGTCATAGGACAACATATTTTGAAGTTTTGTGTGGTGCACATTATTATATTTCTGAGCATTTAAAGTGCATTTCCAGTCTCTGCGTTGCATTGAAACCTTATCAAAAAGTCTGTGTTAGTATTTGTGAAGATTTTTTCAAGCAGTTCTGCATTACAATTAACTATATCATATGTGTAAAAAGGTTGCTATTAATATTGTCTACTAGATCATTATTATATAGCATGAACAGCAAGGATCCCAACACACTTCCCTAGGGCATGCGTTCAGTTTCTTCCACACCTGTCGATAACACACTGTCAAAGATATTGTGCTGAATCCTTCCTATCAAGAAATCCAGTCACAAATTTAGCTTGATGACTGATATGATTGTACTTTCATTAAAAAGCACTGCTGTTATACTGAGACAAATGCTTTTCAGAAGTCAAGAAATATCATGTCTACTTTATTGCCTTGGCCCATGGTTCTCAGGATGCTGTTTATCAATACAATGACCAATATTTTCAGAATTGATGCTGGTTAGCATGGAAAATGTCAAGGTTGGTAGCAGCTCATTATGTCTGAGCTCAGGTCATGTTGTAAGATTTGACAGATGGTTGTGAATGATACTGGACAGTAGTTTTGTGGATCACTTGTGCTGTGTTTCTTTTATATGTATATGAACTGTTCTTTCTTCAAAAAACTGAACATAGTAATATTCAGGAGAAGAATTTCTTGGTATCAGTTGAATTCGCTGTGATTCCCATTCTGCTGGTAAGGAATGAGAATTTTAGCATTGTGCATATTGTTCAGACATAAGGAAGTGTGTGCCAATGATGAAGCAGATGAATTTCCATAATTGTACATGACAGATAAAATCTTCCACCCTGTGTGCTGGAGTGTGAAATGTATGGTCCCTTTATCGTATAGTAGTTTAGGGAACTGGGATGGAGATACGAATATGGGGAATCAGTGAAGTGTGGTGGCAAGAAGGACAAAATTTCTGATCAGGGGAGTTTAGGGTCTTCAATATAAACTCAAAGAGAGACAGTGCTAGAGTATGTTCAATAATGAACAAGAAAACAGCAATGCAGGTGAACTACTATGAATAACATAATGAACAGGTTATCACCATCAAAAGACATAAAGTGATGAACCACCACAGTATTACAAATATATATGATTGGTAACTGCACAGATTATACAGAGTATGAAAAAACCAAAATGAGATAAAAGAAATTACTCAATTCATTAAGGACAATGAACATGTAATTTTGCTGGGGGCTAGAATTTGATAATATGAAAAAGAAGAGAAGAAAAAAAATAGTGGGAGACCATGGACTGGATAAAATAAATGAAAGGGGAAAGCACAATTTTTCACATTGTTAAAACGTTGTTTAAGAATAACTAAAGAATGCTGTATACATGGAAGACCTTGGGGGACACAGAGAGTATTGAGATGGGTTGCTTAGAGGAAACTAGATTAAGTTGAAACAACCAGGATTGTTGGAAGTCAAAGAGAAAATTAGGCTCTGATTTATTGTAACAGATGAAAAGAATATAGTAGAAAATAAAAATAAATGTCTAGCCTTGAGACATGGAATTATGAAGAAGCAGAGGGAAAACTACACACAAAAACAAGGCCTCACTGAAATCTTTGGCCAATATTAAATTTAATTTATGAAAGAACAAAACATAAATATGCAAAAACTTTGGAGGCACAATTGAATACATCGAAAAGATAGGAATACAATGAAAAATTACTTTGATAAAAAGAGTAACATGGCTGAACAGTAATGGCTTGATAAGAAATACTAAGCAATAGAAGTATGTATGACTGTGGGAAAGATAGATCTCATATGTAGGAAAATTAAAGAACTCTTTTGGGAAAAGAGACACAGCTGTAAGAACAAGAGCTTACATAACAAGCTAGTGCTAAGGAGAGAAGGCAGAAAGAATACACACCTGGAAATTGAAATAAGAACACCGTGAATTCATTGTCCCAGGAATTTGACACATTCCTGGGGTCAGATACATCACATGATCACACTGACAGAACCACAGGCACATAGACACAGGCAACAGAGCATGCACAATGTCGGCACTAGTACAGTGTATATCCACCTTTCGCAGCAATGCAGGCTGCTATTCTCCCATGGAGACGATCGTAGAGATGCTGGACGTAGTCCTGTGGAACGGCTTGCCATGCCATTACCACCTGGCGCCTCAGTTGGACCAGCGTTCGTGCTGGAAGTGCAGACCGCATGAGACGACGCTTCATCCAGTCCCAAACATGCTCAATGGGGGACAGATCCGGAGATCTTGCTGGCCAGGGTAGTTGACTTACACCTTCTAGAGCACATTGGGTGGCAAGGGGATACATGCGGACGTGCATTGTCCTGTTGGAACAGCAAGTTCCCTTGCCGGTCTACGAATGGTAGAACGATGGGTTCGATGACGGTTTGGATGTACCGTGCACTATTCAGTGTCCCCTCGACGATCACCAGTGGTGTACGGCCAGTGTAGGAGATCGCTCCCCACGCCATGATGCCGGGTGTTGGCCCTGTGTGCCTCAGTCGTATGCAGTCCTGATTGTGGCGCTCACCTGCACGGCGCCAAACACGCATACGACCATCATTGGCACCAAGGCAGAAGCGATTCTCATCACTGAAGATGACACGTCTCCATTCGTCCCTCCATTCACGCCTGTCGCGACACCATTGGAGGCGGGCTGCACGATGTTGGGGCGTGAGCGGAAGACGGCCTAACGGTGTGCGGGACCATAGCCCAGCTTCATGGAGACGGTTGCGAATGGTCCTCGCCGATACCCCAGGAGCAACAGTGTCCCTAATTTGCTGGGAAGTGGCGGTGCGGTCCCCTACGGCACTGCGTAGGATCCTACGGTCTTGGCGTGCATCCGTGCGTCGCTGCGGTCCGGTCCCAGGTCGACAGGCACGTGCACCTTCCGCCGACCACTGGCGACAACATCAATGTACTGTGGAGACCTCACGCCCCACGTGTTGAGCAATTCGGCGGTAGGTCCACCCGGCCTCCCGCATGCCCACTATACGCCCTCGCTCAAAGTCCGTCAACTGCACATACGGTTCACATCCACACTGTTGCGGCATGCTACCAGTGTTAAAGACTGCGATGGAGCTCCGTATGCCACGGCAAACTGGCTGACACTGACGGCGGCGGTGCACAAATGCTGCGCAGCTAGCGCCATTCGATGGCCAACACCGCGGTTCCTGGTGTGTCCGCTGTGCCGTGCGTGTGATCATTGCTTGTACAGCCCTCCCGCAGTGTCCGGAACAAGTATGGTGGGTCTGACACACCGGTGTCAATGTGTTCTTTTTTCCATTTCCAGGAGTGTATATAAAGGGTCTATACACAGAAAGGTAGTCTGAAGACAGTATTATGGAAAGGGGAAAGGAACTGGATTAAGATGAGATGGGATGTGATACTACGAGAAAAATTTGGCAGATCACTGGAAACTTAACTTGAAACAGTTGGAGCAGATGACATACTCTCAGAATTGTTATGATCCTTGAGAGAACCAATCATGAAAAAACTTTTTGTCTAACAAATATTTCTTGTCCAACAACAAATATAAATTCAGGGAGATGTATTGGCTATGAGAAGTAATCTTGGAGGCTTGCTAGCACCTGCATCCTGCTAATAGTGCAAGTGAGTGTGTGTGTGTGCCAAATGTAGTGTCACTGAGTGTGTAATTAAATCAACCGACAACTGTATCAGTGCAGGCTGGCCGCTAGGGGCCACCTCTAGGAAGCATGCACATGGCACGATCTCCACCCCGCTCTTCTATTGAAAACTCACACCTATATACAGGGTTATTACAAATGATTGAAGCGATTTCACAGCTCTACAATAACTTTATTATTTGAGATATTTTCACAATGCTTTGCACACACATACAAAAACTCAAAAAATTTTTTTAGGCATTCACAAATGTTCAATATGTGCCCCTTTAGTGATTCGGCAGACATCAAGCCGATAATCAAGTTCCTCCCACACTCGGCGCAGCATGTCCCCATCAATGAGTTCGAAAGCATCGTTGATGCGAGCTCGCAGTTCTGGCACGTTTCTTGGTAGAGGAGGTTTAAACACTGAATCTTTCACATAACCCCACAGAAAGAAATCTCATGGGGCTAAGTCGGGAGAGTGTGGAGGCCATGACATGAATTGCTGATCATGATCTCCACCACGACCGATCCATTGGTTTTCCAATCTCCTGTTTAAGAAATGCCGAACATCATGATGGAAGTGCGGTGGAGCACCATCCTGTTGAAAGATGAAGTCGGCACTGTCGGTCTCCAGTTGTGGCATGAGCCAATTTTCCAGCATGTCCAGATACACGTGTCCTGTAACGTTTTTTTCGCAGAAGAAAAAGGGGCCGTAAACTTTAAACCGTGAGATTGCACAAAACATGTTAACTTTTGGTGAATTGCGAATTTGCTGCACGAATGCGTAAGGATTCTCTACCGCCCAGATCCGCACATTGTGTCTGTTCACTTCACCATTAAGAAGAAATGTTGCTTCATCACTGAAAACAAGTTTCGCACTGAACGCATCCTCTTCCATGAGCTGTTGCAACCGCGCCAAAAATTCAAAGCATTTGACTTTGTCATCGGGTGTCAGGGGTTGTAGCAATTGTAAACGGTAAGGCTTCTGCTTTAGCCTTTTCCGTCAGATTTTCCAAACCATCGGCTGTGGTACGTTTAGCTCCCTGCTTGCTTTATTCGTTGACTTCCGCGGGCTATGCGTGAAACTTGCCCGCATGCGTTTAACCGTTTCTTCGCTCACTGCAGGCCGACCAATTGATTTCCCCTTACAGAGGCATCCAGAAGCTTTAAACTGCGTATACCATCGCCGAATGGAGTTAGCAGTTGGTGGATCTTTGTTGAACTTCGTCCTGAAGTGTCATTGCACTGTTATGACTGACTGATGTGAGTGCATTTCAAGCACGACATACGCTTTCTCGGCTCCTGTCGCCCTTTTGTCTCACTGCGCTCTCAAGCGCCGTGGCAGCAGAAACCTAAAATGCGGTTTCAGCCGAACAAAACTTTGGGTTTTTCTACGTATCTGTAGTGTGTCATGACCATATGTCAATGAATGGAGCTACAGTGAATTTATGAAATCACTTCAATCATTTGTAATAGCCCTGTACATGCAGAGCAGTGCTGACTGTGTTGTCACAAGAGGGTTATTTCGGTTATTGTTCAAGAGGTGTCTCAATAAAACCATATTTGTGTTATTTGGATCGCTTTTGTGTATTACTTGGTTACTATACTAGCAGACACATGTATTAACAAACATGAAAACAACTTGTATTGATCTCAAACTCAACTGAAAGATATACTGTTTTACAATAAACACTTTACTAATGACACTCTTATCTGTTTAATGGAACAATGGAAGAAATATAGAGCCTAGCAGAAGAACTTAGTCAGATACACCACAAAATTCAATTCATTGAAGAATACAAAACATCAGATTGAATTGACTATCTGAGCCCAAGATTCTGTAATAAAACCAAATGCATAATTTTCAGTAAGCCAACAAATATCAGCACTACCATTCATAAATCCTCTTGCCATATAGTGCGATATAAAAATACATCTATGTCTAATCATATGCTTAATGTCCAAATGAGTACAACTGAAATACATAAAGGATCAAAAATAATAAAGTCAGTTGTCTCTAATAATGCATACAATTCAGCTATAATAAATAAACTATCTCATACAACAGAAATAAGCCACCTAATTGCTGAGCAACCAGCCACAAAAAAGAAAATCACATTTGCAAATCTATCTTTCCTAGACATAAGATGTATGACAAGCCTTGCTTCTTCACCAACAATTAAATGCAAAATAAAATTATCCAAAGTACCCAAACTACTAAGTGACGATATCAAAAATCAGGTGAGCACAATCGTATTTGCAACTTGTGTCCAAGTTGGATAAACTGGTAGATGTTTAAAAACCAGTTGCAAGGAGTACATGGATGCTCTCTGTCTCAATAAGCTCAACAAATTGAGTTTTGTCACACATTTTGCCCAAGAAAGCAATTCTGCAAACAGCATATAGTAGAATCTACAGATACTTTATCTTGCTAAAAATTGTATACAACCTGACTTTCTTACAATTTTTATGAAAAAACCTGTAGCATTGGACTACCATCTGTGTGATCAGATAGAATGGGGAAAGTTCATTTTCCTACAGAACTTCCAGGGTTTACGAAGTCAGAGCAGCTAATCATCCACTTCCCATTCCCTCATCCTCTCTCCCCCTGCTTAACAGTATTAATATCTATATTACAAGCCATAACCTATCAAAGAATAATACTCATTTTCTTTTATTGCTTAAGTTTAAGAATCCTGCAGTCAACTGTTTTTAAAAAGAAACTAAAAAAAGTTACAAAAAATTGTAATATATAATTAATTTGTTTTTCATTTTATCTGGAAGTTCCTTGTTGCTGCTGTTCCTAAGGAAAGAGGATGGGAAAATTTGCTTTATCTTGTTACATCTTTCATTGCAGTATACTGTGTACACAACTGTCACAAAATGTTATCATTGTAGTTATTAGTTATTTTTACATTGAGATAAATATAGATCGGATATCCATATGGACCTTGCATACACAGACATGAAACAGTACTCCTTTCTTCCCTTCCTGGCACTCATACATTGTACTATGTCAGTTTTGTGATTACCAAAGATTATATGTAGGCCATACCTTCCTCCCAGGTTTATCTCTTACCAACCAGACATTAGTTGACACTGTCATAGTTTAGTACTCTCTTAAACATGTAACTGACTATAACGGATCACTAATATTTTCATAGCACCTAACACCATAACTATATTCCAGTTCAGTCCAGTAAATTTAGTAAAACATAAAAAATTGCATCCCTTGTTGTGTACTTATCATTTTTAATTTTTCCTAATTCATTTTTAATTTTATTGTATATCAGGTCAACCACACACTGCTTTTAAAATCATATAATGCATACAAGTATGTGTATTTAGAGGATTACATTTCGTAAGTTCAGTTTTTATTCTGACTTCTAAACAACCAATGGTTGCTCTATGCTTTATATTTTATGTCATATGTATTGTAGACCCTTGAGAATGGTTACGCAGCCAAAATTACACAGTAGTGAATATAAAATGATGATTTAATCCTAATAATGAAAGCTAGTGTAGCAAACTGATAACATTCAACAAAATCATATAATTCAGCTGTGAAACAGGGCAGTGTTTCAAAATCAAAATGGCATAGAACAAGGAAGTTGGAAGGAAATAAAGGAAATAATATTCACTAACAAAGAAAAAACCTTTAAGTTTCTTTATATTTTATTATAATGTGTGTGAAATACAGTACAAAAATATGTTATTTTAGTATTACATTGTACATTTAATCTTTGAATACCGTTGCTTTATATGAATGCACAGGTAACTGTCACTCTATTCCTGTGTAATCATTTGTAAAAATTCAGGAGTTGCATCATCATCTAGGATGTCTGAAATTTCAATATTGATGTAAGAACCCTGTTTGCATTCTTTCCCTGTCAGCCAGTATGTGTCCATAAGTCCTTTTCCCTGTCAAACAAACATATGTAAATCATCCACAAAACTGTAAATTGAAAGATACATTAGCAGGTCATAATTTGTTAGTTGAATATCATGAGTATTCTGATGAACATATACATCAAAAAAATTTTAAGCTGGCATGAATTCATAACTAAAGTGCCATGAACGCAATACTTAAGTGCTTATAATTATTATAAAATGACTTTAGAAGGAAATGATTACTATCAAATACATGTGGATGAGTGTGACTAGGGGGGATGAAAAAGTGGGGGAGTGTAAAGTATGAGAATGTACATAAGAGGACAATCCCACAAGTTATATTTTTTGGTATACAGACCACCACCATTTATTTTCTGCCATAATTACAGCATTGTAAATGTTGAAGAATGCCCAGCTTGCCACCATGTGCTACATGAAGTGATGAACCTTATCCTTTACCTCATCATCAAAGCAGATCTTCCATTCTGAAAAACGTTCCTTCAATTTAGGGGACGGATGGTAGTCACTCACTGCCAAGTCTGGACTGTATGATGGACAGGTAATGATGTTCAAACAAAAAACTTGCAGGAGATCAGTGGCTTTATGGTTGCAATATGCGAGTGAGCAGTGTTGTGGAGAGTGCTTATGCCTTTGCTCAACATCTATTTTCTCCAGTTCTGAATTGCCCTTCTGAGCTTTTTCACTGTTTCACTGTAACTGCCAGTGTCTATTGTTGTCCCTTCAAGCATAAGTCAACCAACCACGAGTATCCACCTCAACTGTCAACACACTGTTGCTGTGGCTTTACCAACAGCTTTGTTTGAAATTTCATGACTTGGGCAATGAGGGGTGCAATCACTGTTGTTTTGTTTCAGGTGTAAAGCAGAATGCTCAAGTTTTGTCACCTGTGGCAGCAGAGTCCAAGAAGTTGTCTTTTTTGTCTGTATAGTGGTGAAGAAATTCTCAAGAAGGATCAACTCATTGACATTTATGGTCTGTCAGAAGATACAATACCGATCTTGCACACACCTTCCAGCACTGCAACTTTTCTACTAAAATCCTTTGGCTATCCAAGGAACCAAAATGCAGAAAGCATCCAAAGTGATCCTCTGATCTTTATACACTATTTCCTTAATCTTTGTTAGTGTGTCTTCAGAAACTGATGGCCTACAGCTCTTTTTTTCCATTGTGAATTTCAGTATGACTGGTTGTAAACTCTACACCACTTGTAAACGTTTTTGACATCCACCCTTGACTCTCTATACATGTCTGTCAGTCGGTGATGAATCTCAGTTGGTTTGAGGCCTTTTGCATTCAAGAAATGAATAACTTCACGCTTGGCAGTAGCATTTAGCAGGAGCTCCATTTTGAATGGCTGCCAAGCCAAGATTGAGCATGCAAGTGAGGCATGCACAGACTTATTTGGGACTGGGGGAGCACCAATCACAACAGTGTGGCCAACAGTCACATTAGCAGTTTCTCAGTATCTCCAATGTTTTGGAGACCTTTCTTTTGGGATTGCCAGCATATAATACAGCTGTGAGACTTTTTATTGGATGCAGACTTTCAAAACATATTTCAAATTTATAAAAACAGTGAGTGGTGAGTAATCCACATATTAAGGTTTCTTCTCAATTCAATTACAGGTGGAATTCTTGTCTCTGTGTGAACTGTTATTAAATATATTGTCCCATACTCTACAACAACAATGTGAGGTCATCTGAAGAACATTTTAAATCCCACAGCGAAAATCTACCCTTGGAGTTATTTAATTTTCTTTTAATTGTACAACTGGTTGAAGGTCATGTGGGAATCATGCATAAGGCATTGCTCACAACAAGGGATGAAAATGATTGGTTCAGTCATCAAAAACACAGTGTATAAAAATAGAATTGTCAAACTACTTGATCAACCATGAAATACAGAACTACCCACAATAATTGGAAAATCTCATACAATACATTCCATTTCATATCATACGACACACCAGTTTTCATTTACAAATCATGTAAGCTGCTGTGCTTTCACACTTCCTAAGGTGCTCAGCTGTTTATGTTCTGACTGTTTGATTTATACCATTCAGTATTACATTGAAGCCTATGTAGCCAATGTCTTAAATTTTGTCTGATGATGGTCTGCTGGCCCAAACCACGAACATGATTGAGGTAAACCTTTTATTTTTTCAATCAAGGCATAACAACTGCTGTAGCTCCTTAGACATTATGTTTAAAATTATTTTTCAAACTAGCTGTTGATATTTGCATGAAAGATTTTTTTTCATCCAAGATATGCTTAAATATTAGCAATTTCTATTAGGTAGCAATCACTCATAACTATATCGTCTGTGGCACTTCATTGACTACAACTAAGCTATTAATATTCTGAGACCGATAGTTGCACTACCACCAATAATTTCTTCTGGGCCAAAAATAATACTGCCCATTTCCAGAGTGTCATACTATGATGTGCACTATGCTGTGGGCCAAATGGAGCATAAAAAAGTAATGTGCTGCATTTTCCAGTCAAGTTCACAGATCTGTTCTCATTAACATTAATATTCACATTAAAGAGGCCTTAACTTCAACTGTGTATAAACATCTGATGATTTTCTGTGTAATGCTACATATATACTTAATTATTAGACATACAATAGCTGAGTAGTATATGGGAAAGAAAAGTATATGTAATCAAGATGTAATTCTCATAATTATCAGTCTTGTGTAGCTAATAACTGGATTGCTTATGTTCTTCACAGTAGTGGCCTGCAGTGACTTCTGCCAGTCATCATATACTTTTATTTGTTCCACATCCCTGAAAGTTAACCTCGTTTGAATGAATGAATGAGTGAATTAAGTAATTAATCAGTACTGCTGTGATTCTATAGATCATTGTAATGAAATGCATTGTATTCCACCAATCTGGACATAGTTCTGTGTCTGGTCAGTGTGTGGTAAATACTGCTACAAGTGGCATTAATTTACTTGCAGACTCAATATAAATCTTTATATGGATTCAGTCAGGCAGCAGGGCCACATGGGGCATGTGTTTTAGCAGTTTGATATGTTTTTGAAAACCACTGGTGACAATATGTTGGTTATTACTAACTTCACTGTCAAACACTGTTGCCAACATATGTTTAGACATTTCCCATCCATTGGCAGCCATAATGTATGATTATAATTTATTTAGGTTTTTGAAGGGCTCCTGTGCTAGAATTTGTGCAATGTGTTTCCAATATTTGTGTATAATTATGGTGCCTGCATGCCCACTACAACTGTAAATGACATCATCATTCTGTCAACAGTCTCTGCCAACCACAGTACACAGCAGTAGCATCATATGGTGCAACATAACAGGCAGTCTCAGCATGGTGACACATATAGTATGGCCAGTCAGCACCTCTCCTAGATGGCACTCATACCATGAATTCCTTTACACTTCTGCACATGACATTCAAATAGGCCAGTCATCTGCCACTACAAAGAGTGCTGAAACCAGGAACTGTTTGATGTAAATGCTGAACGATTCACAAGATGACATTTGCAGGCTGAGCGCATGATTTAAGTGATCACATGTTGACACTGGGCCACCTGTCACCAATTCCTGCAGTTATCACCCAGTTCCAGTAGTTTTTTAGTTCTACAGTTGTCTAAAAGTTATCTACACTTCTGGGCAGTCAAGTCACTAAATAGTTTATACCTAGTATCTAACATCATTCAGTGTGATTGTCCAAGTGTTTATCTACTGAGAGAGTGAACTTGCTCTCTCTCCATACTGAACTTCAACCAAATTAGTTAGTCATCATCTACTGTGCTAGGTTTGCTTAGGTGCAGAACCCTGTATCAGTACCACGCCTCTTCTGGAAACCAAATCTGAGAATATTTTGATGTACCTTCTGTCAATAAATAATTGCTATTGTTTCTCATGTGTAGCTTAGCGATTTTGTTTTAGAGATATTGTCCTGTAAAGAGTTTGGAGTTAGTGTGCAAGCCGACCTCTTCTATTTAGTTATGGAGATCTATGGCAGGGGGGTTTGCTTCCTGCTACCTTTATGTTGGGTTTCTACCTTTGGCGGACAAAATGTTCAACAATAGAACTTTTAAATGTTGTCTTCTGCAAAATCTTACTTGCAACAAAGTACAGAAAATAGTGAGCTTTAAAATTTCAATGTTATTGTTCCCAACTTGTATCACTTCAAGTTTACAGTCTTCTCTAACAAATATGAAATTTTGATGAGGAGTAACTGTCCATAAAACTTGGGCTCAATCATAAACACTGATTTTACCATCAAGATGATGAATTTAAGTTCATATATTGACCCTTAAAGTCAGAGGATGTCTAAACCCCAGAACATATGCAGCATCATTGAGCATGATGTTAGAACTCACAAACCAACTAAAAACAATAAACATGTTACAAGTGAGACATACTTAAAATAGAAGTAAACATGAAAATTCTGGCAGATTGAAACTGTCTATATGACCAGGGTTCAAACCTGGAACATTTGTCTTTCACTGGAAAGTGCTCATCCAACTGAGCTACCCAAGCATGACTTACAACCTGTCCCTACAGCTTCAGTTGTGCCTGTATCTCATCTCCTAGCTTCCACACTACACAGGAGTTCTCCTGTGAAACTTGCAGTTCTAGTACTTCTGGAAGAAAGGATACTATGGAGACATGGCTTAGCCACAGCCTGGGGGGCTGCTTACAGAATGTGTTTTCATCTGCGACAGAGTGTGCACAGATATGAAACATTCTGGCAGATTAAAACTGTGTGCCAGACTGGGACTCAAACCTGGGACATTGGCCTTTTGTGGACAAATGCTTTACCAACTGAACTACCCAAGAATGGTTTGACTCTCAGTGATAGAACTGAAGGTACAAGAACGGGTCATGAATCATACTTGGATATCTTAGTTGGTGAGCACTTTCCTGCAAAACCCAAATGTCACAGGTTCAAGTTCCAGTCTGGTACACAGTTTTAACCTGCCAAGATGTTTCACATCAGCACACAGCCCTCTGCAGAGTGAAACAAAAAAAATGTGGAAAAAAGTAAACATATTTATCTGCTGTTTGGAATGTCTACACATAACTAATGCAGTTTACTTTATGTGGTTGGTTGTCCAGTTTCTCATTTCACTTTACTCCTTGTAGATCTATTTGTTTCATCTTAATTCTTAACTTTTGATCTCATGAGCAAGTTATTTGACATTTGAATACCATCTCTTAATTTAATGCATGTATTTTCATAATGTGCAACTTCAGCAAATCTCTTAGTTGTTATGGATATTATACAAAGTTTTCTTTTTGTTTACTGGACACTTCATTCCATGTCATAAATTTTGGCTTCTACCACAAGATTATATAATACAGCAAAGGAAGGACTCCATAATGAGTGAGCAGGCAAAAGTGAAGAAGAGACATGTGATTTGAATTGTATAAGAGAATACATACCCATAACAAAATGAATGTATTTAGTGATGACTATAGGTTAATGTTTAGAAATAGCTATCTAACTAGAAAATCTGACATTAAAATACCATCAAATATAGAATGTAGTTTATTCATCTCAAATCTTTGCTTCGTAACTGTACGTTATGAGACAGATAAATTGTATTCGAAGTTCCATGATATTTTAATGTCATCTTTTTAGTTAGATTATGAAAGCTATTTCTAAACATTAACCTTTAGTTGTCACTAAATACATTCATTTTGCTATGGGTATGTATTCTCTTATACAATTCAAGCCACATGTCTCTTCTTCACTTTTGCCTGCCTGCTCATTATGGGGTCTTTCCTTTGCTGTATTATGTAACCCTGTGTTATGGATTTCGATCTTTTGTCTTCCAAAAAGCAATCTACAGTTTTAATATTCAGTAATTTTCATTCCTAGTTTGGTTTCTCTTCATTATTGTTGTCATCATTAACTTTATCCTTTGCTAAAAGACGGCATGGCAAACTTGTTCATGCCAAAAAACATCATCAGTTTCAGTTGGGTGAGACTGCAGTCATGTGTATGAGTTGCGTTTGTGTGACTGTGTGTTTCTATGTGTGTGTGTGTGTTTGTGTGTGTGTGTGTGTGTGTGTGTGTGTGTGTGTGTGTGTGTGTGTTGTTGTTGTTGTTGAAGGCCTTAATGGCTGAAAGCTATAATTGTGAGTCTTTTTGTTGTCCCTATCTGTGATTTAGCATCTCTGCTATACGGTGAGTAGCAACTTTCCTTCTCATAATATTGTTACATTTCATCTTCATTTATTTGTTTTACTCAGGAACGCAATGCCGTATGTGACCCAGGAACAGTGCCACCAATTCTCATTGTGCCTATGAGTCAAGGTTCCGAATTTACTTCACTCTCCATGTTGTATCCTTACATTACCGGTTAAATGTTAGTAGCAAACTATATTTTAACCTAGTCTTCTCTCATTTATAATTCTGTTGTTGCTATTAGAATCCTAAAAGCACTGTCAATTATTCATTTGTTTTATTACTTTAGGCCTAATAATCTAAACTGTTTTAACAACTTACTACACTCAACCTAGTCAACGGCTATCCCAAGAAAAACAAATACTTTCAATAGGTTTCACTTTTCCTTTTTCTACATCTGTTATTCAAGCTGTACATTGAACAAGAAGTAAAGGAAACAAAAACAAAAATTTGAAAGGGAATTAAAATTCAGTGAGATTAGATATAAGCTTTGAGGTTTGCCAGTAACATTGTAATTCTGTCAGACACAAAGGGCATATGACTTGGAAGAGCAGCTGAATGGAATGGATAATGTCTTGAACAGAGATTACAAGCAAACATTAACAGGGTTTCCACAAGTTTCCCCAAGTGAAATTCCCTGATTTCCTGACAAGTTTTAGCATTACTCCCCAACAAATTTTGAGATCTCAAGGGTAAGTAAAGACATAAGTTAACAAAAATGTAAGGATTTCTGTATTTCTACTCCATTTGAGAAAAAATCTTAAGTACTAATATCAACAACTTTTGTAATGAACTGCTTTCAGATGGAGAAAGCAAGTCAAATGGTACATGTGTTTCATTAGGACCACTGTTGTCATTTTATTTCGATAAAACGAAACTCATTTGGAGACAAAAACATGCAGTTCCTTGTAGTCGCAAGGCAGATTTAAAATACCTTCACTGATTTCAGAAATAACATCAGAAAAATGTAGGTGTTTTGAAGAACTGTATAAGATGGGGAGGAGTTGTGTACCCAAATACTATAGGTGACCACCAATAAAATGCTGGTTCTACTATGTTCACTATTGTCAGTTATTACTCACTGTGTTGAGTCCATTGTTTTACAGGTATTGTGTGATTTTTCTTTCAAGTAATATATGAGCACGTAGCATACAAGCCACCAGTGACTGCCACAATTTTCTTATTTTTACTGTCCATACTTTATAATATATAAACTGCTTTCGAGGTGCCAAAATGTACTAGAATAAATAAATTGTCTATAAAATGCCACACTGTACAATGTACTTGCAGTGACACTGTCACAATTCCTGAAATCTCTCAACCATGGCCTCTGGCCTGCCGAGGAGCACCGCAGTCCCAAGTCCATGGATAAACCATGAAAATCCACTGAATTATGCCACACACAAACAGACCTGGCCTGCGGGTAGATTGGTGAGACTAGATCTGACGGACTGGGCTTACACAATATTGGGAAATTGGCTTCAGATTGGCATGTCTGATCCATTAGAAATAGTGACAGAAATGGTCTGCAGTCTTGGCCCATCATGGAAGTCCATGTCACAGACACCATATTGATGAAATGAGAGTGCAGTGATCAATCCATGCAATAGATAACCTGCGCAAATACTCTGAAAATCAGTAGTAATGAGGATAGGTAGCAACTCAACGTAAAGATGATCGCTGAGCCACAGATAGGAACATGGAAAAGACAACCACAGTCTCACAACTAAATTTTCGGCCATAGCCTTCGTCAGAAAACGAGAGCACACACACACATTCACACAATCACTCAAACACAACTCATGCAGACATGACCATCATCTCTGGCCACTACGTCTACAATCTGTGAGAATCAGATCCGGACAAACCACTCCTCACACCCTCCTGCCGCACACTGGCAGCTGCTAAGCTAGCGGCAAGAAGTGGTGGCAGCACTGACCGCAAGCTGAGGGGAGTGGTAGAAATGGGAGAAGCAGTTAGAATAAGGGAGTAGGGAAGCGGCATCCAGCCAGCGACATTGCATGACAGGTCAGTAAACAAACCATTTCATTGACTGACACAAAACGAGATTTTTCCAGCGATTTTTCAAACTTCCCTGATATCTCCCTGACATGTTTGAAATTACCTGATTACCAGAACTTGGGCAACCCAGATAAACAAAATGGAAACAAAGGTAATGAAATTCAGCCAAATTAAATCAGGTTACACTGAAGGAATTGGGTTAGGGAATGAGTAGTAGATGCGGTTTGCATTTGGGCAGCAAAATGACTGACAATTGTTGAAGTTAAGAGGATATAAAAAGAACATTGGCAACAGCAAAAAAGTATTCCTGAAAGAGAGAAATTCATCAACATCTAATATAAATTTAAATGTTATGAAGTTGTTTCTGAAAGTATTTGTCTTGAGTATAATATTATATGGCACTGAAATGTGGGTGGTGAATAATACAGACAAGAGGTGAATAGAAACTTCTGAATTGTAATGTTACAGAAGAATGCTAAAGGTTAGATGGCTAGATCAAGTAAATAATGAAGTGTTACTAAATCAATTTGGAGAGAAAAGAGCTGTATGGCACAACTTGACTAAACGAAGGAATGGGTTGACACTAAACATTGTGAGGTATCAAGTAATAGTTAATGTGGCAATGGAGGATAATGTGGAGGCAGGGAGGGGGGGGGGGGGGTAAAAGCTGTAGAAGGTGACCAAGGTTTGGCTACAGTAAGCAGGTTTAAGTGGCTGTAGGTCACAGTAGTTTTGCTGATTGAATACACTTGCACATGAGAGACTATAATGTATAGCTGCATGAGACCAGCCTTTCGACTGGGGAACACAAAGTAACAAAATCAGACATGCTTTACAGCTAACTCTGAATCATTTTTTTAGAAGAAATATTCAGTGTCATCCCTCTATGTTACACTTAACAATTTAGAAGTGGTGCTAGTTGGTCAACATCCTGACAATTCTCACACTTGTCTGCTCTTGTTTTTTGTAGTAGGGTTAGCATAAGAATGTTCTTTGACCCTAAATTACAGGGTTCTGTCAATATTTTTGGCAGCACTAGGTTATGTATCTCTTGACACCATATGTCAATTTTCTGTATCACACTACTAGAGTTATTTCCCTTCACTCATACTTTTGAATTTGGTAATTGTGCTGCAAAATACTAACACGAATTCTTTACAGACGAATGGAAAAACTAGTAGAAGCCGACCTCGGGGAAGATCAGTTTGGATTCCATAGAAATATTGGAACACGTGAGGCAATACTGACCCTATGACTTATCTTAGAAGCTAGATTAAGGAAAGGCAAACCTACGTTCCTAGCATTTGTAGACTTAGAGAAAGCTTTTGACAATGTTGACTGGAATACTCTCTTTCAAATTCTGAAGGTGGCAGGGGTAAAATACAGGGAGCGAAAAGCTATTTACAATTTGTACAGAAACCAGATGGCAGTTATAAGAGTTGAGGGACATCAAAAGGAAGCAGTGGTTGGGAAGGGAGTGAAACAGGGTTGTAGCCTCTCCCCAATGTTGTTCAATCTGTATATTGAGCAAACAGTAAAGGAAGCAAAAGAAAAATTCAGAGTAGGTATTAAAATCCATGGAGAAGAAATAAAAACTGTAAGGTTCGCCGATGACATTGTAATTCTGTCAGAGACAGCAAAGGACTTGGAAGAGCTGTTGAACGGAATGGATAGTGTCTTGAAAGGAGGATATAAGCTGAGCATCAACAAAAGCAAAACAAGGATAATGGAATGTAGTCGAATTAAGTCGGGTGATGCTGAGGGAATTAGATTAGGAAATGAGACACTTAAAGTAGTAAAGGAGTTCTGCTATTTGGGGAGCAAAATAACTGATAATGGTCGAAGTAGAGAGGATATAAAATGTAGACTGGCAATGGCAAGGAAAGCATTTCTAAAGAAGAGGAATTTGTTAACATCGAGTATAGGTTTAAGTGTCAGGAAGTTGTTTCTGAAAGTATTTGTATGGAGTGCAGCCATGTATGGAAGTGAAACATGGACGATAAATAGTTTGGACAAGAAGAGAATAGAAGCTTTCGAAATGTGGTGCTACAGAAGAATGCTGAAGATTAGATGGGTAGATCACATAACTAATGAGGAAGTATTGAATAGGATTGGGGAGAAGAGAAGTTTGTGGCACAACTTGACTAGAAGAAGGGACAGTTGATAGGACATGTTCTGAGGCATCAAGGGATCACCAGTTTAGTATTGGAGGGCAGTGTGGAGGGTAAAAATCATAGAGGGAGACTAAGAGATGAATACACTAAGCAGATTCAGAAGGATGTAGGTTGCAGTAGGTACAGGGAGATGAAGAAGCTTGCACAGGATAGAGTAGCATGGAGAGCTGCATCAAACCAGTCTCAGGACTGAAGACAACAATAACAACAACAACAATTGTGCTTTTTACTTTTCCCCATATAAAGGATTTCCTATCCAAATTTTTGATATTACTGCCATTACCTACATCCACAACTTTTTTCCACTTTTCTTTAACTTATTTTAGTTATCAGCCATGCAGCATCTTTCTCTTTCATCCAGTTACTTTTTTCACTTTTTCTTTAATATCAAAGCAGTAAGTACTGCCAGATTCCTTTTGTATCATGTTTGTGCTTGTGTATCATCTTCTATTAACAGTAATGTGAAACTTCTTTTAGTCATGTATGGCTTCTGCATTGCTGCCTGTCTTGTCATTGTACTGCACTGCTAGCCATTAAAAAGATAACACTTAGAAGCCCATGACCAATAAAAGAAAGTACATTGGCTAGAATACACATCGTATAGGGGTAACCTCATAAAAATTGTAGCTCATTACAATGTGCCAGACATGAGGTCATTGGTACATTCTGGTCCTATAGGCTGCATGTCAGGATGGCTGGCCTAGTCTAGGCAAGGCAAACTGTATGGGATTTTCATGTTGTCAGATCATGGTTTTTGGTTGCAATTTTGATGAACTGAGTCAAGCAAATAACCAAGACCATGATGACATTAATTCATTTATATTCTGTTATATACAACACAATGGGAGACTAGCAGTGGCCTATCCATATACAGTAAGATGCCCAAGGGGTAAACTTTTCAGATCAATAACACCACAGTGGATGGATACCAATAGCCACTTCCTTGCAGCAAGTTGTTAGCTGTATTTTTTGGCCATGAGAAGCCCCAGCATTCAATAGTCAGTGATTTCTGGGAGCAGCCACAGAGGCCCAGGTACTTATTTTGTCTTCTGGTAGTGTAGTCATGAGAGCAGCAGGTGGTGACATATCTCAAACAGCAAGCTTCAAAAGGATTTTCTGGTTCACTGTGTTTTCTGGAAGCAAGCAACCTGGCAATACAGATCCAGTGAGGACACCACATTATGAGGCTGAGATTTGGAATGTCCACCTCAGATATCTTCATCTACACTGCTTGTATGTGTGCATAAAATTGCTTTGTTGTACCTTTTTAAGCCATATTTTCAAGTTGTGAGAGATGGTCAGTGAACACAGTATTTACAAAAATAGTATAACTTGGTGGTCATTTTCAAATTTACTGTAGTGTGTATTGTCTACATGGAAACTAGGAAGATTTCAGTCATCATTCCACTCTTTCCTCATTTCCTCCAGCTTGTGTTCTCCAGTAATTATTGTGTAGTGATAAAGCACCAACTGCACACCAACCAGTGCAGCACTGCAAAATGGCATCAAGAAGGCACTGACCTGCATGCCAATGGAAAGAACAAGCAACACCACACCTCCAGGAAGACAGAGTTCAGCACCTCTTGTCAATGCTGATTTAACCAGCCACCCATCACTGGTCAGACCTGTTCAGTCGCAGTCTTTGAGAGCATCAGTACTAAGTAATAGGAAGATGACACAGCCTGCATTCTATGAGTAGCAATAGTGAAAAGTAATTGCACAGGAAGCACAGGAATCATGTTATGTTTCCTCCCTTAATATAAATAAAGTTTTCTATTAATTAGGACTGTTTTGCATAGATGATTTTGGATTCCTACCATCAGCCAGTGCTACTTCCTTGTTTGTGTTGGTGCTGACTCCCACAGTAGTGGACAAAACATTTGGTGATGAGGATTACAGAACCATCGCTGCCTTTGCACTATGTCACTCTGTCACAGCATGTCACTAATATTTCCCTCCTTTCTTCCAGAGGTGCATTACTACTAATTGTGTTCCTTATTGCAGAATATCCATTACACTTTCACTATTTATGTGTAATTAGCTTGTTCAAGCATGCCCCTCATTAAAATGACCTTTAACCTGCCTCCTCCTCCACCTGTGCCAATGCCTCTAGCTGTTTCTGGCTTTGATCTAATGCAGTTTATTCAGTTTCAGAACCACCAAATGTTGCAGTTGACGATGGCAGCCCTGCACATCATTAATGCACAAGCTGCTACTGCTGAATCAACTCCACTTCAACTACCAGCCACATCCACAGCACCAACTCTGTGCATTCCACCATTCCAAGCTTTCAATAAACAACAAGAGGAATGGAATGTATGCCCTCTCAGTTTGATGCTCTTTGTGCTAAACATCAAGTGCAAGGTACTGTGAAACTTTTTATTTCTTGTCAATGACCAGCACAGGAGTTTATTGCCTTGCTCAGAAGTCATTCCTGAATAGTAGGTCAGAGTTTCTAGTGTTTGAAGATTTAGTTTCTGGCATTACTAAGTATCATGAGGATACGTACAGCCTGTTACAAGTTCTTTCAGTTATGGAAAGGGCCACAAAAGACATACCATCAGTGGATCACTGAATGACAGTGTCGTTTTCAATGCTATGGACAGTACTAAGTGACTCAACAATTCATGATGCAGTTACATACAATGTGCCAGACAGCAGACAGTAGGATTCTTGAACAAATACTTGAACACTCAGATCCTACTTTGAAACAAATGTTATGAATTACTGAACATCAGGACTCATGTGATAGTGCCATGCAAAACTTTGAGGTAGCTCCCATTTGCAGTGTAACACAAAGTGACAAATGGGTACAGCCTAGCAACCCATGCAAACAGGCCACTGTGCCGTGGCCAGAAAAGCAAGTGTCACTGCATGTGTCTGCTGTGAAGTCATGTCCCTGCTGCTTTCCCACACATGCAAGATAACATTGGCCTTCACAGAACGCACCTTGCTTTGTTTGTGGAAAGCTACATCATGTACAGTCTGTATGTTTGCAACAGGAGAAAAATTCTACCCATTCACTCTCATAAGCATTGTGCACCTTCTCACTCAGTGAATGTAGTTTTTTTTCTAAACCAGCTACTGTTACTAGTAATGACCAAATTCAGGATGTGCCTTCACCCCACCCAAGTGTTGTGCAACAATTGTCAAACAAACTATTTGGGAAATAGGACACTGCTGGACAGTGTGTGTGATTTCAGTTAGACACTGGTGTTTCCATTACATTGCTTAATCATGCCACTTATTAACAGTTGGGCTTGCCACGATCAGCAAAATCTTCCATGCCACTTACTGCATATAATGGTCAGGACATTCCAGTCTTCATACATGTAGTTTGCCTGCCACATTCCAGTCTCACACCAGAACAGCGACACTTACCATTTTGCATTCACGAGACTGAAAATATTTTTGGGTTAGATTCATTTGATTTGTTTGGTCTTCATATTAAGGACAGTGCACTTTCTGTTTCTGTTTTCAATCCAAAAGACAGTGCTACTCAACTGATTACAGAGTTTCTGGATTTATTTTCTGGTGGACTTGGCAGAGCAAATAATTTTGTGGCACACATGACAATGTGCAATCTAAGTTTTTTTTTGGGCATGTCCCATCCCTCATGCGCTTGGAGACTAAGCTGCAAGTGAACTTAAAGAACTGCAATACGAAGTTGTTATTGTTCCTATTTAGACTAGTCTTTGGGCTTCTTTCTTAGTAATCTTACCAAAGCCTTCTGGACAACTTCATCTTTGTGCCGACTTTAAATCCACTCTGAATCCACAAACAATAATTGATACTTATCCATTGCCTCATCCAAAGAATTAATGGATAGACTTTGTGCAGGCTGCTATTTTTCAAAAACTCACTTACATGATGCGTATTTGCAAATTCCTAGTCTCAGTCAGGTGTTCAGATTTTTGTGCTTTCTCTTTGGTAGTGATTTCACACCTGCCATATTCGAATATGCATGCAGCTTTACTGTATAGTTAAGTGATGATGGTGTCCTGTTGGGTAAAATATTCTGGAGGTAAAATAGTCCCCCATTCGGATCTCTGGACGGGGTCTACTCAAGAGGACATTGTTATCAGGAGAGAGAAAACTGGCGTTCTACGGATTGGAGCGTGGAATGTCAGATCCCTTAATCGGACAGGTAGGTTCGAAAATTTAAAAAGGGAAATGGATAGGTTAAAGTTAGATGTAGTGGGAATTAGTGAAGTTCGGTGGCAGGAGGAACAAGACTTTTGGTCAGGTGAATACAGGGTTATAAATACAAAAGCAAATAGGGGTAATGCAAGAGTAGGTTTAATAATGTATAAAAAAATAGGAGTGTGGGTAAGCTACTACAAACAGCATAGTGAATGCATTATGATGGCCAAGATAGACATGAAGCCTACGCCTACTACAGTAGTACAAGTTTATATGCCAACTATCTCCACAGATGATGAAGAGGTTGATGAAATATATGATGAGATAAAAGAAATTATTCAGGTAGTGAAGGGAGAAGAAAATTCGAGAGTTGGAAAAGGGAGAGAAGGAAACATAGTGGATGAATATAGGATTCGGGGTAAGAAATGAAAGAGGAAGCTGTCTGGTAGAATTTTGCATAGAGCGTAACTTAATCATAGCTAACACTTGGTTCAAGAATCAAAAAAGAAGGTAGTATACATGGAAGAATCCTGGAGATACTAGGAGGTTTCAGATAGATTATATAATGGTAAGACAGAGATTTAGGAACCAGGTTTTAAATTGTAAGACATTCCCAGGGGCAGATGTGGACTCTGACCACAATCTATTGGTTATGAACTGCAGATTAAAACTGAAGAAACTGCAAAAAGGTGGGAATTTAAGGAGTGGGACCTGGATAAACTGACTAAACCAGAGGTTGTACAGAGTTTCAGGGAGAGCATAAGGGAACAATTGACAGGAATGGGGGATGAGGGATGAAGTGATGAAGGCAGCAGAGGATCAAGTAGGTAAGAAGACGAGGGCTAGTAGAAATCCTTGGGTAACAGAAGAAACATTGAATTTAACTGATGAAAGGAGAAAATATAAAGATGCAGTAAATGAAGCAGGCAAAAAGGAATACAAACGTCTCAAAAATGAGATCGACAGGAAGTGCAAAATGGCTAAGCAGGGATGGCTAGAGGACAAATGTAAGGATGTAGAGGCTTATCTCACTAGGGGTAAGATAGATACTGCCTACAGGAAAATTAAAGAGACCTTTGGAGAAAAGAGAACCACTTGTATGAATATCAAGAGCTCAGATGGAAACCCAGTTCTAAGCAAAGAAGGGAAAGCAGAAAGGTTGAAGGAGTATACAGAGGGTCTATACAAGGGTGAGGTACTTGAGGACAGTATTATGGAAATGGAAGAAGATGTAGATGAAGATGAAATGGGAGATATGATACTGCGTGAAGAGTCTGACAGAGCACTGAAAGACCTGAGTCAAAACAAGGCCCCGGAAGTAGACAACATTCCATTAGAACCACTGACGGCCTTGGGAGGGCCAGTCCTGACAAAACTCTACCATCTGGTGAGCAAGACGTATGAGACAGGCAAAATACCCTAAGACTTCAAGAAGAATAAAATTCCAATCCCAAAGAAAGCAGGTGTTGACAGATGTGAAAATTACCAAACTATCAGTTTAATAAGTCACAGCTGCAAAATACTAACACAAATTATTTACAGACGAATGGAAAAACTGGTAGAAGTCAACCTCGGGGAAGATCAGTTTGGATTCCGTAGAAATATTGGAACACATGAGGCAATACTGACCTTACGACTAATCTTAGAAGAAAGATTAAGGAAAGGCAAGCCTACATTTCTAACATTTGTAGACTTAGAGAAAGCTTTTGACAATGTTGACTGGAATACTCTCTTTCAAATTCTAAAGGTGGCAGGGTTAAAACACAGGGTGCGAAAGGCTATATACAATTTGTCAAAAACCAGATGGCAGTTATAAGAGTCGAGGGGCATGAAAGGGAAGCGGTGGTTGGCAAGGGAGTGAGACAGGGTTGTAGCCTCTCCTCGATGTTATTCAGTCTGTATATTGAGCAAGCAGTAAAGGAAACAAAAGAAAAATTCGGAGTAGGTATTAAAATCCATGGAGAATAAATAAAAACTGTAAGGTTCGCTGATGACATTGTAATTCTGTCAGAAACAGCAAAGGACTTGGAAGAGCAGTTGAACGGAATGGACAGTGTCTTGAAAGGAGGATATAAGATGAACATCAACAAAAGCAAAACGAGGATAATGGAATGTAGTCGAATTAAGTCGGGTGATGCTGAGGGAATTAGATTGGGAAATGAGACACTTAAAGTAGTAAAGGAGTTTTGCTATTTGGGCAGCAAACTAACTGATGATGGTCAAAGTAGAGAAGATATAAAATGTAGACTGGCAATGGCAAGGAAAGCGATTCTGAAGAAGAGAAATTTGTTAACATTGAGTATAGATTTAAGTGTCAGGAAGTTGTTTCTGAAAGTATTTGTATGGTGTGTAGCCATGTATGGAAGTGAAACATGGACGATAAATAGTTCGGAAAAGAAGAGAATAGAAGCATTCGAAATGTGGTGCTACAGAAGAATGCTGAAGATTAGGTGGGTAGGTCACGTAACTAATGAGGAGGTATTGAATAGAATTGGGGAAAAGAGGAGTTTGTGGCACAACTTGACAAGAAGAAGGGACCCAAGAAGAAGGGACCGGTTGGTAGGACATGTTCTGAGGCATCAAGGGATCACAAATTTAGCATTGGAGGGCAGCATGGAGGGTAAAAATTGTAGAGGGAGACCAAGAGATGAATACACTAAGCAGATTCAGACGGATGTAGGTTGCAGTAAGTACTGGGAGATGAAGAAGCTTGCACAGGATAGGGTAGCATGGAGAGCTGCATCAAACCAGTCTCAGGACTGAAGACCACAACAACAGCAACATATTCCAATGCTACTTACAACTGCTTATTGCAGAGGTTCCATTCTGTTCAGATTACATGGATGATACATGTTGTCAGGATGTACATATATGGAACACATCAGTAACTTTCATAAGCTTATTCAACCACTGCATGTTTGAAGTGTCATCTGGACAAGTGTGCGCTTTTTTCAGACTTAAATTCAGCATTTAGGCCATGTTCTTAATAACCCAGGTGTTCATCCCCTACAATCTCATTTACTGTCTATCTGGGACCTCCTTGCTCCACAGACCATGATGGAATTGCAGTCAAATCTTGGGAAGTTGACACTATATCTGGTTCATACCCAAAATAGCCCAGATCACGGCTTGTTGCATCATTTGTGCTGAAAGAACGTACCTTCTGTTTGGACCAAAGAGAGTCAGGATGCATTCCCGAAATTGAAAAATGTGTTGTTGAGTGACAGATGCCTTGTTCATTTTGAAATCGCTAAGCTTGTGGCTTTCGCAGTGGACACTTCTTTGTACAGAATCAAAGCTGTGCTCCCACACAGATTTGGTTCACAAGACAGGCTGACTGCTTGTGCTTCAAAGTTATTGACCAAGGCTCACTGCAACTATTTCCAAATCAAGAAGGAAGTGCTCGCTATTATCTATGGCATGACAAAGTTTCACCATTTTCGATTTGATCAGAAGTTTTACCTAGGGATGGACCATAAGCTGCTTTAGTCTTTGTTTCATTGGTCCAAACCTGTTCTGTAATGCATGGTTCAGAAGCTGCAACATTTGTCTTTGTTAGTGTCACAATATTAGTACAAAATATTGTACTGGCTCACACTGAAGCTTGCATATTCTGATGCCCTTTCTCCCCTTCTGTTGTTCCTGATTTTGAATTCAACACTACTGCCACACATTGCTGTCAGAACGATGTGCAGGATGCTGAACTTTTACAGACTTTTCCACTGCACTATAGGAAAATCATAAAGGCCACAGAAGTAGACCCTGACTTGAACCTTTTGTTCCACTACATGTGCACTGCTTGGCCTCGTTTGGTGAAAAACATTTATAATTATTTTGTGCCTTGATATTTTGCTCATTGGCATAGTCTCTTCATCCAGCATGGTGTGAGCTTAATGAAAATGACTCTGGACATTCACGTGTGCTTATTCTTAAAGTGTTGCAAAAAGGTGTGTTGCAATTGCTCCACCAAGGTCATGGGGGAATTTTGCACAAAAAACAGTTAGCACCGTCACAGTATTACACTTGTGCTGAAAAGTCTATCAGACCACCACGAACATTTTCAGCTGGGTCAGTGTCTCAATTGCCATGGCAACGAATGTATATTGACTTTGCCAGTCCCTTTTGGAACACTTATTGGCCTATTGTTGTGGACTCTTTTAGCAAATATCAATTTGCAGTGCCCATGAACTCAACTACGTTGGATAATACCATTCAGGCTTTTGTCATTTATTTTTTTGCTTGGAAGGTTTGCCTGGAGTGCTGGTTACAGGCAACAGGCCATACTTTATGGCTCAGGACTTTGAACAGTTTTGTGCAGCCAATAGTATCACTCACCTTATCAGTGCTCCATTTCATCCTAAGTCAAACGTAGAAGCTGAATGATTTGGGCATATGTTCAAACAACAGATGAAAAACATATCTGCCTGCCAGATATTGGAGCAAGTGCCGCAGCTCTTCCTCACAATGTACCACTCCCAGCCCCACGATGGTCCATCGCCGGCAGAGCTTCTATGTTGCCTGCGCCACTGCACACTGCTCCAATTGCTACACCCACTGCAGTGTACGGCACCTCTCACACTTCAGAAGCATCAATTTGCGCCTGATGATTTTACTCTTATCAGAGTTTCTGGTCACACCAGATGCTGGGAGAAAGGAATGATTCTTTGAAATTTGAGCACTTGTATGTATTTAATTCGAGGACCTGCTGGGTTGCTGCGCTGCCATCAGAACCAGATTCATGCTTGTCGATTGTGAAATTCTTCCATAAATTTTTTGTCCCTGGATTTGCATCCTATTGGGATCTTGTGGCCAGCAGGGCTGCCTGCAAATACCTCTTTGGCACTGCCTGTGGAACCACTGGAGCTGGACCCTTTGCCTTCACCACCTCAGGAACTCAACTTCCCAGCACTCGTCCTGGTGTCCTCAGTGGACCTGGTGTCACCGCCATCATCACCCGTGCCCCCTCTGTTTTTCATTAGATTGACTCAGGAAGAGGGTGGGCACTTTTCCAGGGGGTTTTCCAACCAATGTTGCCTGCAAAGCACAGGGTGGATTTCAGGGCGCGGCCAGATGCTTGGCGTTGGTTCCAAGTGCGGCTCCTGGGTCCTCATGCCAATCAGTTTCCTGTCCCCCCTGCCCTCCCATCAATGATCATTGTCATAAAATGGCTCCCTCCATGACAATAATGCAACATTTTGGGAGAGAAGGGGTGGTGGAGGGGTTGGGGGGGGGGGGGGGGGTGTCAACCAGCACAGCACCACGAAATGGCATCCAGAAGGCACTGACCCTCACACCAATGGAAAGAATGGGCAGCGCCAAACCTCCAGGAAGACAGATTTCAGCACCCCCTGTCAACATTGATTTAACCAGCTGTCCATCAGTGGTTGGCCCAGTTCATTCACTGTCTTTAAGACAATTAATACTGAGTAATAGGAAGATGATATGCAGTCAGCATTATATGAGTAGTAATAAGGAAAAGTAATTGCACCGCCAGCATAGAAATCAAGTTATGTTTCTTCCTTTAATAGAAATAAAGTTTTCTATTAATCAGAAAGTACCCACAGTTGCTGACACAACAATCATGTTTCCCTTTAACCGGTTGTGGTGTAGCATTCCAGTCACCCATGAAAATCAAATTTTGATCGTCTTGCATGTATTTCATTAGTTCCTGAATTTCTTAACATATTATCTCTGCTTGAGCACTATTAGTGTGTGATGTCATGTGGTGTACCTCAACAGTCATGATAATGCTAGGTGGTTTCAATTATTCAAGTATTAGGGGATAGTGCTATGTCTCGGAACACTTTTCAGACTTTTGCCTCTAGAAGTTTAAAATAATAGTAAAGTAATAATAATAAAATAATAATAAAGTAATAGAAGTTTAAAATATTTTCTTATTCTTTTGTTAAATGGTGGCATTCACTTTTTATGTACTGCAATCATTTTCTGAAATTGAAAAAACTTCTCTGCAGAATTAATATTTTTTCCTTCCAAGTGTGGGAACCTGTTCCACAGTACAGCATGGTCATGTAACTAGGGACAAATACTGTATTGAAATGCAAGTGTTGTAATAAAAAATACTATCAATAGGGTATTGTATTTAATCACTTATGTGCTACTCTTTTACTCTATTGCACACCAACAATCAGAAAGTGAAATTACATTAAGCAGAAAGATTATCGAAAACCAGATATGAGTTAAATACATTTCAAAATTGCAGCTACTGGAAGTTAAAATGATTAAGACATTAACAAAACACATTTAATCTACAAAAATCATGTTCCACAATAAAAGATCTTCATCTGTTACAAGTTAGTTCAAGACCAATGAAGTATGGCTCAACACTATATAACAAAATTTAAAAATATATATAATTTTATGTGTCCTTAAAATCTGTAACTGATCAATTAACAATGTATTCCAAATAGCTTTAATATTTTATACAGCACTTAAATGTGTAGAACTCCAAATATTTACAAATGCTGCATGAAACACATCATCATGGCTAACATCTATAAAAAGTGTAGTAAATGGCAGAAGTAGCATGTGATGGTAGATTCCTTCATGTGATTCTAAAATCAGTCACCAGACTGAAGTAATGACCAAAAATCATCAGGTTCTTGTGTACATTATCCTTCAGGAGCAACTCTCCCTCTTACAGCAGTCAGTGTTTTGCTTACAGTCCCTCTATGCCATTCTTCATTCATAATGATCTGAATAACTAAGAAACCAAGATCATATACCACATATAACGTTCTCCCATATTTTTCCAAAGTGCTATGCTTGATAAAATCAGTGTAAGTATGCAACATTTTGAACGTGTGAGGCAATGCTATCTGATTGAATTACTTATATGTTCCACGCAACACCTTAACTGTTCTCAAAACATGGTACAGTTTATACAATTACTTCTGATGGAATAGGTAAGGACCACTGAGGTACACTTTATGCCAGAGAAATCTTGGACCACACACCCAAATTCTTCATCAACTGCAAATCAGTTAGCCCATCAACATTTAACTTCATTCTCGTCATTGCTGTTTTTGGATTTTCTATTCTCATCACAAAATTCAAATTTTCGACATTCCACACTTACATTCATAATACAAACCTAATTCATTCTCTGTCTGTAATGGCTCCATGGACTAGAAACATTGTGTGTGCAGCTTCCCTGTTTTTGATGAAATACTTTACGGTGCCTTCTGTACAACTGTGCCCCCTGTAACAGCCCCCCATCCCACCTCATTCCCCCATTCCTCACAATTAATTCAGTCAGGAACAGTTTCACATTCGAAGACTACCAGGAAGCATAAAACTTCTTTCCATTATTCTTAAGTGTTCTTGTAAAATGCTGTTGGCAATACTATTTATTCTTAAAACCCTGTCAGTGATAAAGATAATTCAGAGTCCCCCTTTTATTAGAGTGAATTACACCACCATATGACGTGTCAAAAATATCACCTGTAGTTTGTGATTCGAATCCAGTTCCAGTAAAGAGAAGTATCAACAAGTGTTTGGAAATGCTTAGTTTCTAAATTGTGAGACTGACATGCATAGTATATTGGTTCATAACATTTGATGCCAAAATGCTCTAAGCGTCCATCTTCCTCTTCAATACAGACTACAGCAAGCTGCCATTGTGAGTTCCAAACATATTCCATTACACCTGGACTGGTATATACAGTCCCAGATACAAAATCTCATACATGGGAAGCTTCAGCACTGACTGGTAATGTATATACCATTCAATTTGCATGATCCCACAGAAAATAAGTCCAGTGGATTTTAAGCAGGTGAATGTGAAGGTAAGGAAGTTGGTTCACCTCTACTTATCCACTGCCCAGAGTAAGGTGTGTTTGGGCTTGCAGACTGAAATGAACTACAGTTCAGTCCTGTAAATCCCTTCAAGAATTGCCAGTAATACACCATCCAAGTGATCAGGTAATGAGCTGTGACAGAAATGTTTAGGTATTTTGTAAGGTTCCAACAAGCAGTTGCCAAAAATGTGAGCACGTGTGTTACTGAGACCTTTATCTGTGTATTGCACAAGCCACTGCCTAGAAATGTAACTGTTTTACATATTCTAGTGATGGAAATTTTATATCCCACTCAGAGTGAACACTGCTAAAGAAAATGCTGCCAGTATATTGGTCTTGTAGAAAGTCAATTGCTGACATGTTTTGTTGTCACTGCACGTGGAATGGTAAAATACTTGTTCCTACAGGTGTCTTCAAACAGTATATGTGAATTTTTTTAGGATAGTGAATGATCTAGTGTTGATTCCAGGTCAGACATACACAATATCAAGAATGGTGTGTCATCATTGCATTTCCGTCCACCAATTCATATGCGAAATAGATGAAATTGTTATTAGATACAGAACATACTTACTTTTACCTCCATGACTCCTCTGTACTCTGTATAGAAACCTCCCAGCTCATCTAAAGCTTCCTTTGTTGTCTGACTTATGTGGATCTTCATTGCTGTTGCAGAAACAAAAAATCAAAAAATCAGTGTATGAAATGAAACTGTAACTTCTACAAAACATCAAAATGTTTTGGAAATGAAGCTGTAACTGCTAACAAACATGGAAATATTTTGAAAGCTGTAACTGCCATTGTACTGTGCAACAGGTTTTATTCCACAATATAGATTTCAGCCTTCGGCCATTATCAAGTGTTACAACTGTAACACATTAAATTCCAACGATGTTTGTGACCATTCATTTTAAATAACTGACTAATGTTTAAAATGATTGTAATTCATAACAATGCATAACTCCTTATTTTATAACTGACAGTGTATCAGATATTTCTCTATCTTGCAAGGTTGTACTCCTATGTATCTTTAATTACTATGGTGTAAGTAGCATTTTTACTCGCACACTGGGAAGTTGGCTGTTCACACCATATAACGTAAACACTGGCATCTTGTTCCCACTTAAAAGATAATGTAACCAGTTTTTATAATAAAGAGTCGCTACCTGTTCCAATGAAATACCATGGATCACATGATGCAAACTGGGATGCCTTTATGTGCATCTTTGACAATCGTTTCACATATGCTTGTCAGTTGCTGCTTAAACACAGTGTAGAGAACTTAAAAACCTTTCATTAGGTCATCTATTTTATTCCACAACCTTATCAAGTGAAGAAGTCATGCTAATTGCCAAAAAATTAGCCTATTACACAAATGTCCTCACATTTACTTTCTACATAATCGTTTATATAACTTAAGATACACATTTTGATGATAACTTTTGTTCTACTCAAGTCTAATGACTTTCGGTATGTAAGTAAGAGAACAAATCATGCAGCCCATACATCACTTAATTTGTCCTGCTATTTTTCTGATACTTGTACTTTTATTGTGCTTTAATCTGTTCCAGCTTTAACATTTGATAATGACCTAAGGCCAAAATCTAGATTGTGGAATAAAACCTCTTGTATAGTAAAATGGCAGTTATATCTTCCAAAAAGTTTTATATGTGTGTGGCTCCACACAAAAGTAAAATAGTTAAAACATGGAAAGTCCTGGATGAAATTTAAACTATGTAGCAGTAGTCTTTCCAGTCATAAATGAATTAGTTTCGAGCTAACAACTTTGGTCTCCACAGTGTTGTATCTGAGACAGATGTCCCTTCACAAAGATGAGTGCACAAACCTGAGACAATTTTCAAAATCAAGTTGTTGTTTGGGAAGCTTTAGGCATTTTAATTGCATTTTAGCCCCTAACCAAACAATGTGTGAGCAATGGGCAGTGACTGCTAATAATGACTTAGCCCTGATCCCCATAATAAACATTCCATTCTTTCAAAATGGATCCAGTTGTTACATTATTCTTTAGGATGTGGTGATGGTATCTACAACCTCATGCTGCATCTAACTTGTACCTGACCAGAGACCCAATATCTGTAAATGCATAACACTACTACCATAATGAAAGGGAACAACTCAGAATCAGATGCCAATAACTCATGGCAGTAAGATGTTTAAGAAATGCTCCACTTGTAAGTCATATCTAGTAGCCTAGTAGCAGTAGTAGTGCCAATGGATATGAAAGTCTTTTACTCTCCCCATGTTATTACTTAGTGTTCATATTGCAATCTTTACTAAAGAAAAATATTCTCAGAAAATGTGAGGAAAATATTGACTGAGACCATAACACTGGCCATTGAATATGTTTGAACAGACTGTGCCTCAGTAGTCCACAAACATTGAGAATGATTCATGAGTCAAACCAAAACTGATATAACAAAATGAGATTTTCACTCTGCAGCAGAGTGTGCACTGATATGAAACTTCCTGGCAGACTAAAGCTGTGTGCTGGACTGAGACTCCAACTGGAGACCTGTGCCTTTCGTGGGCAAGTGCTCTACCGACTGAGCTACCCAAGCACAACTCACAGCTTCAATTCCGCCAGTGCCTCATCTCCTACCTTCCAAACTTCGCAGTAGCTCTTCTGTGAACCTTGCAGAACAAGCACTACTGGAGGAAAAGATACTGTGCAGACATGGCTTAGCCACAGCTTGAGGGATGTTTCCAGAATGAGGTTCTGCAGCGGAGTGTGTGCTGATATGAAACTTCCTAGCAGATTAAAACTGTGTGCTGAACCAAGGCTCAAGCTCGGGACTTTTGCCTTTTGTGTGAATGTGCTCCACCAAATGAACTACCCAAGCATGACTCATTACTCCTCCTCACAGCTACAATTCTGCAAGTATTTTGTCTTAGGTTTTGCAGAAGAGCTTCTGTGAAGTTTGGAAGGTAGGACATGAGGTACTGGCAGAACTGAAGTTGTGAGGACAGGTTGTGAGTTGTGCTTCAATAGCTCAGTCAGTAGAGCACTTGCCAGCGAAAGGCAAAGGTCTTGAGTTCAAGTCTCTGTCCAACACACAGTTTTAATCTACCAGGAAGTTTCAAGACTGAGATGATGAGTACTTAACATTATGGAGTTAACTACTAGTGGGATATATTATCATCATGTATCAGAATTCTGTCTTTTATTATATTATAACAGTAGCATTCTTTTGACTGATGCTGAAAGAAGGCTAGGAAAATTTGATCTCTCTCTCTCTCCCTCACACACAAACACACACACACACACACACACACACACACACGCACACACACATATGGTAGCTTGGGACCTAAACTGGTTCCCAGCACTATTGCCAACAATATATTTGACTGTAGCTAATGACAAAGCATCTTCATTCCTTTGACCAATTAATAGATTATTATGGCTCATTGTATAAAAGTCACTGACTGGAGAGCAATTTCAATTTCAGTTCAAAAACTGAACTCGGTTGACTTATTCATTATGATGTGTAGCATTAAATTCGAATCACCTCAATGAGGTTCAATGTTGACCTGAATTAGTAAGAGAGACACTTGGCGACACCCCTGAATCCACTATTGAGATGGTGATTGAGTTTAGTCTGCAGAAATTACCCATACATATGATAGATAAAAACATTTATTATTGAAGGTTTTTTGCTTGAAGATGAAGGAAAATAAGCACAAGAAACTTTTCAAACTACCTCAAAAACTCCTCTACAGCTGAAAAATATTGAAATAGGCAGATATTCATAGAGTAAAGAAAAGGAAACAATATAATTATCAGCACTTAATGCTCTCGAACATAGAATGCTACTCCCCACAGTGGCCCAAACTGCTAAGCAAACAGCATATGGAAATTCAAGGTGTGATAAATTAAAATGTAGTGCTGTCGTAATAATTTTCTGGCAGTTAATAATTCATGGCCACCCAGCACTGCTCATTAGATGGCATGGCTTATTTGACATACACATTACACAGATTGTTGGCCATGGATTTAGGAGCTTTCTGTGTGGGAGAAAGTTGCAATAGTTCACAGGTTTTAAAACTATTACTATTCAGTGTTAAAGAAACTTTTGGCGTAGGTATAACTTTCAGTGTCTGTCATCAACCTGAAGGTGGTTTGACCATGACAGTGATTTACTGGTATGGTCCTTTTGAAGGTGTTGTTCTTCATACCTTTGAACGAACATACCCATACAAGTATTTGGGGTCCTACAGTTTAACATGGATTTCAAATCACGATGCAATTCTGCATTTTGCACATAAACAAATGTTGCTGGATAAGAATGAAGCAATTTATGAAATTAGAAAGTCTTGGAACTGATCTGAATTCCACCCTCATACTTCAAAAATTACAATCCAGTGTGTAAACACTGAGACATAGTTTAAGTTAGGAATCACTTAAATTAATATAATTGAACTTGTTCATTCACATGCTTGCTATTTCTGTTCATCAGTGCACACACAGCTCTGATATCAATTTAATAATGTGTTCAGAGTTCAAAATTTAATATGAATGGTGCAGCTACTGCTACTCTTGTCTTAAGAGCATTTTTTAAGAAGTGTTCAATCATTACCTGCTGCTGTCACACTCCATATCTATATCTACATCTACATCTACATCTACATCTACATATACATATATACTCTGAAATCCACCATACGGTGCATGGTGGAGGGTACCTCGTACCACAACTAGCATGTTCTCTCCCTGTTCCACTCCCAAACAGAACGAGGGAAAAATGACTGCCTATATGCCTCTGTACGAGCCCTAATCTCTCTCATCTTATCTTCGTAGTCTTTCCGTGAAATATAAGTTGGTGACAGTAAAATTGTACTGCAATCAGCCTCAAATGGTGGTTCTCTAAATTTCCTCAGTAGCGGTTCACGAAAAGAACACCTTCTTTCCTCGAGAGATTCCCACCCGAGTTCCTGAAGCATTTCCATAACACTCGCATGATGATTAAACCTACCAGTAACAAATCTAGCAGCCCACCTCTGAATTGCTTCTATGTCCTCCCTCAATCCGACCTGATAGGGATCCCAAACGCTCAAGCAGTACTCAAGAATAGGTCGTATTAGTGTTTTATAAGCGGTCTCCTTTACAGATGAACGCTCAAGCAGTACTCAAGAATAGGTCGTATTAGTGTTTTATAAGCGGTCTCCTTTACAGATGAACCACATCTTCCCAAAATTCTACCAATGAACCGAAGATGACTATCTGCCTTCCCCACAACTGCCATTACATGCTTGTCCCACTTCATATCGCTCTGCAATGTTACGCCCAAATATTAATCGATGTGACTGTGTCAAGCGCTGCACTACTAATGGAGTATTCAAACATTACGGGATTCTTTTTCCTATTCATCTGCATTAATTTACATATATCTATATTTAGAGTTAGCTGCCATTCTTTACACAAATCACAAATCCTGTCCAAGTATTCTTGTATCCTCCTACAGTCACTCAACGACTACACCTTCCAGTACACCACAGCATCATCAGCAAACAGCCGCACATTACTATCCACCCTATCCAAAAGATCATTTATGTAGATAGAAAACAACAGCGGACCTACCACACTTCCCTGGAGCACTCCAGATGATACCCTCACCTCCGATGAACACTCACCATCGAGGACAACGTACTGGGATCTATTACTTAAGAAGTCTTCGAGCCACTCACATATTTGGGAACCAATCCCATATGCTCATACCTAAGTTCGGAGTCTGCAGTGGGGCAGTGAGTCAAATGCTTTCTGATGCCCTTCATCCATGATTCGCAAGATATCATGCGGAAAAAGGGTGAGTTGTGTTTCGCAGGAGTGATGCTTTCTAAAACTGTGCTGATGCATGGACAGCAACTTCTCTGTCTCAAGGAAATTCATTATATTCGAACTGAGAATATGTTCGAGAATCCTGCAACAGACCGATGTTAAGGATATTGGTCTGTAATTTTGAGGATCCATCCTTCTACCCTTCTTATATACAGCGTCACCTGTGCCTTTTTTCAGTTGCTCGGGACTTTACGTTGGGCAAGAGATTCACGATAAATGCAAGCTAAGTAAGGAGCCAATGCAGTAGAGTACGCTCTGTAAAACCGAATTGGAACCCCATCAGGACCTGGTGATTTATTTATTTCCAACCCATTCAGCTGTTTCACAACCCCAGGGATGTCTATCACTATGTCCTCCATAAGGGAATCTGTACAAGACTCAAACGGCGGTATGTTTGTACGATCCTCCTGCGTGAAAGATTTCTCAAATGCTGAACTTAAAATTTCAACTTTCGTTGCCAGGCCAGACTGATCAGTGAGTGCCCTGATGGCAGCCTTCAACCCCCTTACCGATTTTATGTAAGACCAGAATTTCCTTGGGGTTTCAGCAAAATCTTTTGCTAAGGTATGATGGTGGTAGTGGTTGTATGCTTTGCGCATCGCTCTTTTTACAGCAGCATGAATCTCTACTAACTTTTGCCTGTCCTCATTCTCCCGATCTTTCTTGTACCATGAGTGCAACTGTATTTGCTTCCTGAGCATTCTCCAAATTGCGCTGTTAAACCACAGTGGGTCTTTTCCATCCGTAACCCACTTTTTCAGCACATACTTCTCCAATCCGTGATTTACAATGTGTTTAAAATTTGCCCATAATTCTTCCACGTCCATCGTACTGGAAGTAAATGAAGTCAATTCATTTACTAAGTTGAATGCTAACAACTATTCACTGCTAATAGCTGAAATTTTCCTTTCTTACTCGGGCACTAAGTGTCTGTGTAATACCTTAAAATACTTTGGCATAAATTACAAGTTGTATTCTAGAATTCTTATGGGAGCAATTATATGAGTCATTACCTACCTCACTAATATAGTTTTTACCCTCATATTACAGATCAAATTATTTAGACCTTCAGTTGCATTGGAATGTTAATGACAACTTCTTTATTATTTACAATTTTCAGCTTCTATCTGTGCAAAACAAAATCCATAATTAAAGTGCTAACAGGTTGTGAACTACAATTGTAGTTTAACTTGGCTTTATCTGTGAAATTTTACTAGTCAAAATTGATTTTAGTTAATTGTGGAATAATCTGAGATTAGTTTATACAATACAGATTTCCAAGCTCATTTTTTGTGCTGATCTAAGATCAACCACTTTATACATTTGGCTGTAAGTCTAACAAATTACCGCTGTTAATTCATATAGAAAAGAAAAAAAACTCCTCATCCAGTGTCTATTCCATTCATATCTTTTTGGTGCACTGCTGTATCAAAACATAAAGTACTTATGATAGCATAATAACTGAAGTCTTGGCCATGTTGCAACAGCCTTTCTCAACACAAGAATGTTTTAGCTGGACATGGCAACATGTATAGATTGCATCTCTGCTAGTATCAAAAGACTGTCAGTGTTAACATGCCAAGTTTTAACCAGCACTAAAGCTACACCCTGCTGTTACACCAAAACAGGGGGAGGGTGTATGTGAAAGGCTATTCTGGAATATGAACTCTGCTGATAACTGGTTCTCTACTGCATTTGCTGACAAGATTCTAGGGGCACATATCTCTTACTGTATTTCATTGGTGTTCTATGGGATATTATTCTGAGCAATCACGTTATGTAAGTGGAAAACATTAACTGTGCAAAGAATTTACTTAAACATACACAAAGAGAAAGAGGGGGAGAGGGAGAAGGGGTGAGGGAGGGAGAGAGAGATCCACAATGCCACAGTATATTACTTCCAATTCAACTTGTACTTCAACTTTCTATCTGTGCACACAACCAGCAGTTTTGAACTTTTTGTTTCGCTCACATACTATTGTTTATCATTAAGTTATATCCTGCTTATTCATATTTTTTTATTAAGTGACATTATAGACCATTTAGAAAAATCACTTAATTTTTTTGTTGATGTGCCATTCATCAACTGTATCCTTATTGTGTTTCTCATACAATTCATTACAGTTACATCATCATCCGCAATAAGAATACTTTTCAGTTTAGAAAGAGCACTATGCCCTTTACATATATTGTAGTATACCCCTGTGATACTTGCTTTATGCAACTCATAGCACCTCATTTTAATTATGGTAAACAGTAGTCCCCTCTTCCTATTACTGACAGTACACGTGGATGATTTTTCAGAGAACAAGAAAGTATTCATGATGAGTGCTATCTTTACCATTCCATCAATACTGAAAACCGACATAAACATTTTAAACAATCACAAGTGTTATGATAGGTGTTTGCATACCTCCTATGTGAGTGACCCCCCCCCCCCCCCCCCGTGCCCACATCCGTGCCCTTTCTCTCTCTCTCTCTCTCTCTCTCTCTCTCTCTCTCTCTGTCTCCCTCTCTCTCTCTCTCTCTCTCCCTCTCCCTATCTGCACTAAAAGTACTGTACATGCAGGAAACAATCTGATCAATATTGATTGTATCTCTCTTGCTCAATTTGACTGAACTGAGCCCATTCCATCTTTTAAAGGTGCAAATGAAGTGTAGAGCAAGAACCATACAATGATAACAGTTAACTGCTGATTGTGTGAATCATAATTGCTTTTGACAGCACAACACTGCAACCTACCTATCTTTACACTGAAGGCACTGCAACAAGGCAGACTGTCTGTGCAATATCATAGTAATCATTTTCATCAGGTATTCCACTAAATGATGTAGCAAATGGAACATTATGCACTACGGTTCATAGCCACAGATCATCATATTCTCAACCTAATCCAGTACATATTTATAACAAATGAAGCAATTAAATTGTCCCCTAGGGCCAAACACACAAGGGGTGGACAAAAGTATGGAAACACCAAAAACACAACACACTACCACGCCTAGTATGGTGTAGGAAAACTGTTGGCACTCAAAATAGATTCCAGTTCTTTCACAATGGATAAATACAGGTCCAGTATGGTTTCCAAGGGAATCTTATATCATTATTATAGCAAAATAGTGGCAAGCTCAGGTAACAATTGTGGAGATGGACAGCAATTGAGCACCATTCTCCCAAAAGTTGACCATAAAGGCTCAATAACATTGAGATCTAGTGACTGGTGGCCAGAGGAGATATGACAGTTCATCTCAGTGCTCACAAAACCAGTCCTGGTTGATGCAAGCTGTGTGAACAGGGCCCCTATCATCTTAGAACACAGCATCATTATTGGAGAACAGACATTGAGCCATGGGACAGACCTGATCAGCTAGAAAGGTCACATAATCCTTGGCAGTAATGCGACCTTGCAGAGTACCGGGCCCATAGAAGACCATGATATGGCAACCCAAATCATTACTGAACTCGGCCAGCAGTTGGAAACACTGTGCGACAAGACTCACATGACTGAGTGATCTAGTTCCACAGCTCCATATCCAGGTCTCATGGCTTCAGCAACATATTTTCCTGTAACTGGCATTTACATCACTGATGAATGGTTTTGGAATGAGTGTTTATGAGTATGACATTTGGTTCTGCAGTGACATTTGCAACTGTCTTCTTATTTCCTGTCACAATCCCTTTCACTGATCACCTGTCACTATCACTCGAGACACATTTTTGTATGCTTTGTGACTTAACACTTTCGCTGTATGCGATATAAATCTTCTACGTAGTGCCTCTTGAAACACCAAACACATCGACTATCTTGGTTACGGAAACACCCACCATATGAGCACCTACAATTTTTCCACATTCAAAGTCACTTAGCACTGACATAATGCACTCACACTACCCAAAACACTGTTCTGACCGCAATTGGCACCTTCAATGTATTTAAGGTGTTGTAGCTGCAACCAGGACAGTCACGGGGTAGCAATGATGGAAGCGTGGCATGACCCGCGGAGAGGACCGCAAACAACAACACAATAGGAGAGGACGGACACGACCAACGAAGGACAGAACGAGTACAAGATCAAACAATGAGGTCACAAGGAAACAAACACGTCCACTCGTACACAGAACAAGGAACTAAGAGGTCTAGTGTGAAGCGAGGTGTAAACTGATGTACACGAGATTAGACTGGCTGACTGAGTGCAAGGCAGGCGCTTAAGTACGCTATCGGGCACGCTGCTGTTGGCTGCTGGGACCACGTGTTCCACTGTGGCGCCCTCACACTAAAAGTGGGCCAGGAGGTGTGCGCAGCCACAGCTTATGGTGCGATGGTGCAGAGACCTCTATAGGTCTTTGACATCCATGATGTCTGGTGCGGATTCAAATTCCGCGGCGCCCGGTACCAGATCCCTCCCCCCTGAAACTTGCACGTAGGGGCGGAAACACCTCGGACGGTGCCAATGTGGGTGGCAGTGTGAAGAAGAACTGGGCATATCAACCGCAATTGGCAGGGAGGAAGGGATGGCCGAGGTATCCATGACAGCCGATCCAGAGTCCAGGGCGGTGGAGGGAGCTGCCGATCCACCCGGAGGCGGAGAGGGAGAGGGCTGGTGGCAGGCCCGCGGGCAAACGGCTACCAAGGGCTGGGACAGTGACTCGAGGACCACGTCCATACCCGAAGGAGGTAGGGAAAGAGGCAACGGCGCAAGTCCCATGGCAGCACAAGGGCAGAGCTGATTATGATGGTGGTGCTCCAACCCTTTTAACGTCTGCACCGACGTCACATGCCACCCATGGGCCGTGACGACTGTCGCAGGTGTCCAACCCACCTTGCGCCCGTACTCGCGGTCCCACACGGCCATGCCAGGGGCATACCGCCGGGAGGGCCAGGAGTTGGGGCGGGAGGAGGACGGCATCAGCAAATGGAGCAAGGTCTGCAGCTGTTGCCCATGAAGGAGCTCTGCTGGACTGCATCCGTCAATTGGCGTAGTGCGAAAGGTGCTCAAAAACAGGGTGAGGGCCGACGTGGTTGGAGATGTGTTGACCCCCTTAGTCAACTGGTGTTTAAAAGTGCGGACAAGCCTCTCCACCATGCCACTGGACGAAGGGTGGAAAGGGGGGCTACGGATATATTTGATACTGTTGGCCTGACAGAAGTTGTGGAAGCAGGATGCTGTGAATTAGGGACCATTATCGGAGACCAATGTGTGTGGCAGGCCCTCAATGGTGAGAACCTGGGCCAGGGCTGTGAGTGTAGCCTCCATGGTGGTGGATGCCATATGGACAACATATGGGTATTTGGAGTAGGCATCAACGATGAGTAACCACATGGACCCCAAAAACGGGCCCACAAAATCGATATGGATGCGATTCCAGGGCCGGCGAGGCACAGGCCAGGGTGCAAACAACTGAGGGGGGCTTGCCTGGTGACGCGCACAGACAGTACACCCATGGACCATGTGCTCAATATCGCCATCGATGCCAGGCCAATACACATGCCAGCGAGCCATAACTTTCATACGGGACATACCTCAGTGCCCGCAGTGTAACAAACTGAGCACCTGAAGCCGCAATTCCGGAGGGATGACCACCCGGTGGGCATCTTATGTAAGTATGTTTCCCAGTCCTCTATAGTGTCATTAAAGGGTTGAAACGACGGCAGATGCGGGAAAGCATCGGATACCCAAGGACTCTGAAGCTGGTGTGGTAACACGTCCCGGGCATTGACTTTGTCCGTTAGCAACCGCAGCGACTTTTGTAAGATGTCTAACTGGAGCTACTGCTGCTGCATGAGCTGCTGCTGTTGCTCCAGCAGACAGACCAACTTCGTCTCCATACCAACAAAGACCACCATTTACCTCATCACCAAAAATGTTGTAACTGCGACCAGGATGGTCACGGGGTAGCAATGACGGAAACACGGCGGCACCCACGGAGAGGACCGCGAACAACAACACAATGGGAGAGGACGGACACAACCAACGAAGGACAGAACGAGTACAACAAGATCAAACAATGGAGTCACAAGGAAACAAACACGTCTACTCGTATACAGAACAAGGAAGGGAGGTGTCTAGCGCGAAGCGATTTGTAAACCGCCGTACGCAAGATTAGACTGGCTGGCTGAGTGCAAGGCAGGCGCTTCAGTACGCTATCAGGGGCGCCGCTATTGGCCGCTGGGGCCACGTGTTCCACTGTGGTGCCCTCTCACTAAAAGCGGGCCAGGAGGCGCGCACCGTTACAGCTTACGGCGCGATTGTGCAGAGACCTCTATGGGTCTTCGACATCCATGATGTCTGGTGCGGATTCAAATTCCGTGGCGCGCAGTACCAGAGAGGACATAGCACATGCGATGTTCATGATCAGATACAACAGTGCAACCTGCATTTATCTCCAACATGCATTTCTAATGGTGTTTCCATATCTTGTCCAACATCTCTACATATGCCTTTTTGATCCAAATGCAAAACACACTAATGCACTAACTTTTACCAATCCTTATACCCTGTGCATTTGCCTCAGTAATATATGTGTTATATCACTTCCTGAAGTAATATGTGCATTATGTGTAGGCTGCGATGGCCTACACTTGTGCCATATGGTTGAGAACTGTAGGGTCCCCATAAGTGGCTAGTGGTGCACTACATCATGTACTGCTACCCAAGTAGCTGACTCTGGGGTGCATACAAGGCCTGCCCCCCTTTCCAAGTAGATGGTTCTCCATCAAGATCGAATACATTATAGCTGCTGGAGACTACAGAGTATTAGTGTTAGAAAATATAAGAACCTCTCACTAGTGGGACTATCAAAATCTAATATCAGATGCTAAGCATTCACAACAAAGAACCAGAATTTTTAGCATTCCTAAAAAGCTATAGTAAGGTATAGAAAACTAGTTAAAGCCCAGAACTGAGGGCGGTGAGATTTTTGGGGTAAATCTAAGTCAGAGGTTCCCAAACTTTTCTTCTAATGGAACATTTTGACATTAAGTCCCATAGTGCTCAGAGCTCAGAGGAACATTTTGAGAATCCTGATTCTTTGATGGAACACCTTATTTATTTTCAAAGTTAATAAAGTGTTTGAAAATGAGATAAACTCATTTTATTCCGTGAGTACTTCAATTTTATATCATAACAAATAACACAAAAATTATCATGAAACTTTAAAAAAGTTAATTGGTATTGTCAAAAGGTCAAGAAAACACTGCCATGTTATTAATAGTTTTTGTGGAGCATTTACTGACTTCCCGTGGAACACCAGTATTTCACAGAAGACAGTTTGGGAAACCCTGATCTAAGCATGCAAGTATATTGAATGGGTAGGTTAATGGACATAAGTCAAATCCACCGAGCAGGAAGCGAATTTCCAAATTTTGCAAGAAAGAACTTGAAACATACAGCACTGGGCATGAGAATATAGAGGAATTGCAGCTTTAGTTTAGAAGAAAAATTGACCATGCACTGAACAAATAACTACCAAGAAGAACAGATTGTGATGGCTGGAGCCCTTCAGTGTAAATAGTATCTTTAAGATACAGAGACAATTGCTTAACAGATGTAAAACAAAGCATAGCAATATAGAGAGAAAGGTGACTTCAATGACTACCATAACAAAATACAGTAAACTCCCGGTACCCGAATCACGTTTATCTGAAATTCGCTTTATCCGAACAGATTTTTCTGATTTTCGCAGCTTACTTTGGCACTGTCTGATGCATCATGCTGCTAGCTAGACTGACACTTGACAAGTTTCAACTTAACTGCATCTGGAGCCATGCATTCGCTGGTGTTTGTTGGCAGTCTACTGCTAATCAGTGCACTGGCACATGTCAAAAGTCCGAGTGTCATCAATTCGTGCATGTGTTGGTTGAAGTTTTAGCATGTTTCTTGTCCATATTGCATGGTTTCATGCCATTGTCATCTATTGGATCTCCTTGGAAATACAGTACATACAGTACTGTTCTATGCCGCACAACGTAGCCCTGTTAAAACCAACAATGAGAGTGCGCCTCCAAACACTTTCCACCTGTGGGTACGTCAGATGACACTGAGCGTTTAACAATTTAACAGTGAATGTACAATGAACTGCTGTGTTGCGCGTAGGCTAGGGTAGGACAGGGGAGAGGTGATAGATGTATCAAATGTCTTCATTCAATGGCTGCCACAGCCTTGTTTCAAAAGTCAAAAGCTTTGTCTAGTGCTTCTCGAGAGTTGTCAAGTCATGTATCTGTGTGTTTTTGATCTAACATTTCGTGCTCGTGCTACACGCATTAAAATGTCCAGAGACAAAAGTGGCCAAAAAACAAAAAATATTGTCAGTAAAAAAATGCTAATTTGACGACGGATGCAAATCGGAAAAAGAATGTGATCTCGTTGGAAGAAAAGCTTCGTGCTTTGCAGAGAATTGAGGCTGATGAGCCACCCGCAAAAGTTGCTGCCAATTTGAATGTTGGTAGAAGTGTGATTACTGATTGGAAGATGAATCGATCAGAAATTGGAAAATTTTGTTCCATCCAAGTGTCAGTCAGTGCAGTGAAATCTCAAAAAATAATTAGAAAACGTGCATATCCTCAGTTAGAAGAGGCCTTATTTTTAGCACAAACAAATAAGCGACAAAGTTGTGCCAGTTTCAGGTCCTCTACTTCATCAAAAAGGGATGACATTTTATGAGTTGATTGAAGGAAAGGAGCAAGAATTACTCGGAAGTGATGGCTGGCTGGATCAGTTCAAGAAGCAGCATGGTATTCGTGAAATTACCACCAACGGTGAATCATTATCTGGGGATGAAGCTGCTATCGCTGATTTTAAGAAGAAACTGCACACAATCATTGACAAAGGAGGTTATACTGGTGATCAACTTTACAACTGTGATGAAACTGGGTTGACTTACAAAATGTTGCCCACAAAAGCCCTTGCCTCTAAACATGAAAAAACGGCATCTGCATATAAAAAAAAAAAGCAAGGAAAGAGTCACTGTCCTGACATGCAGTAATGCCACTGGCAATCATAAACTGTGCCTTACTTTAATTGGTAAATCCAAAAAACCAAGTGCATTTACACAGGAACCAGCTGATAAGCCTTTGCCATTGTTGTACAGTAGTCAGTCTAAGGCATGGATGAATGGTGCCATCTTCAAAGAGTTGTTCCAGGCAGAGTTTGTTCCAACTGTAGAAAAATACATGGAAGAAAATGGACTTCCTTGAAAAGCCTTACTTCTTGTGGATAGTATCAAAGTCTGGTTTCTCCCACCAAACGTCACATCACATCTCTATGTCAACCAATTGAACAAATAAATAAACTGAGATGATGAAAAGATTACTGATGCAAGCTGCTGGAATACTTAACCGGTCAGATTGATGCTGAAGAAGATTTTGCACAAGCTCTTAAAAAAATCGATGTTTTAAGTGTCATTCATTGAAAGCTTGGAATCAAATTCCTCCAATTCCTCTTGTTAGCCTTGGAAGAAACTCTTAGATCATAAGGGAACTCATCAGTGGTGGGAAAAAGGAAGCAACATCGAAACTCAAGCTGACATGCCAGAAACAAATGAAAATGATGTAACTTTGGTGAATTTACTGGAGAAGCTACCTGGTTGTGAAGATGCGAACTTCGGAGACGCTGAAAAGTGGATCGAAAACGACTTGTTTGATTTGACTGAGGAAGAAGTCATCCATATTGTGACCAATCAGAAAGCGTCACTAGAATATGTCTCTGATGATGAAGCAGAGAAAAAGATTCCTCACACAGTCGGTTATGAAGCTATCTGAACTACCCTGGAGTATCTCAGCCAACAGGGGGAGGTGCAACTTATCCCGAAATTGTTTGTTTGCAATGTTGGAGATATATTGCCACAACAAAAGTTTCTCAAGCCAAAAAACAAAAAACTGTTACAGACTTTTTTACCAAAAAACAAATTCTAATAAAGTGTCCTAGAGCTTCTACGTCTGTAAGTTAAAAGTCCCCCCCCCCCCCCCCCCCATACACACACACTTTAATGTTTCTCCAGACAAATTTTTCGTTCCTTTGAGTAATCTCTAGATCTGTTTCATAATTTTGTACAGAAGTTTATTTTTTATTCAAAAGAGTAGGAAATAAAATTAAAACTCCTGTTTTTTGCTGCTGCCAAATAAGGTGGATTTTTTCTGTAACAGCGCAAAATAAACGAGCTTTGTTATTCAGCATTTAAAAACTTTGAGTTATTAATCATACTTTATCACCTTTTTAACACATCAACACAATTTTTTCTGTCAAAAACATGCAGGCTTATTCACAATAATGTTCTATATACCCTACTCATATTTTACGATCATATTTCACAGTATTGATGCAATTCGGGGTGTTTCACGCATGGAAACAGGGGGACTTTGGGTTATCCGAAATTTTCATGATTCAAATCGGCTGCCATTTTGATCATTTTGGATAAACGGGAGTTTACTGCCTTACTGAGATATCTCGCATAAGCCCAAGATATTATGACAATATTTGAAGGCTATCAGTGGCCTAATTTCAGTGTCCAGACACTCATGGTTTGACACAGTAAATGACACTGAGGATAGAAAAACCAAAGAAGGTACGCTGAACTCTATTTACAAATTTTCCTTTCCAAAGGAAAATCTGGGGATACTGGTGCAGTTTAATCCTCACACTACTGCAAAGATGAGCAATGTAGATATTACTGAGAAACATATGAAATCACTGAAACTGAATAAAGATACAAGGCCTAATAAAATATCAGATTTTATATGGAATTTGTGTCTGTGTTAGCCCCTCTTTTAACCATAATAAACCGTGTATCCTGTGAACAAGGAACTGCATGGACTAGTTGGAAGCAAGCAGAGCTCTTGCCTGTCTATGAGAAGGGTAGCAGAGTAATTCAGAAAATTAGCATTCAATATCTTGGATGCCCATCAATAATAGAACCTTAGAGGAAATTTTGAGCTCAAACATAATGAAGTATCTTGGACAGAACGGACTCTGAAAACACTGATTATACAAAACCAAACTTCCACTTTTATTACATATTACATGACACCCTAAAAACCATAGATCATGGCAGTGAAATGGATGCAGTATTTATACACATCCAGAAATAATTGACTCAGTACCAAACCGAACCTTATTAATGCAAGTATAATCATATATGCTGTCAAATGATATTTGTGACTGGACTGAAGATTTCTAGGTATGGAGGACATAGCATATTCCCGTGGATGGAAAAATTACTTCTGACATGTACCAGAAAAGTGTGTAGGGGCCCTTGCTGTTCATAATGTACACTAATGGCTGGCAGGCAGCATCAGAGGATCAGTTACCTATAATGACATTATCTCTGAGAAAATGTGCACTAATATTCAGCCAGATCTTCATAAGATTTTGAAGTGCTGAAAACCCTGGCAACGTGCTTTAAATGTTCAGAAGTACAAAATCATGTACATCCCAAATTTAAAAAAAAAATAAAAAATAAAAAACCATCGTATCCTATGACTGCAATATCAGTCACAATTTGAATTGGTCAACTTGCACGAATTGCCAGGTGTAACAATTTGTAGGTATATGAAGTGGAAAGATCACTAAGGTTGATTTGTGTGTGATTCAGGTGACACACTTCAGTTAATTGGCAGCATAGTGGGAAAATGTAATGGAGACAAGAAAGAAAATGCTCGTGCAACCCACCCAACAATATTGTTCAAGTGTGTGGAACCCAGACGAAATAGGTGTAATAGGGGATAAGGATTGTGTACAAAGAATTGCAGCATTAATGGTCACAGGTTTGGTTTAATAATAAGAAAGAATCATGGAGATGCTGATAACTTGAACCAGTAGACTCTTGAAGACCAACCATTTTGTGGAAGCTTACTTACAAAGTTTCAAGAACCAGTATGAAGTGAGGAAATATAAAGTGAGGAAACTAGGAATATACTGCAACATCTTATATATTGCTCCTGTGTGAACCATGAAGACAAAATTAAACTTATTACATTGTGCAAAGAAGGATTTAAGCCATCAAAATGGGAAAATGGAACACGCAGATATCGTAATAAATGACCTAATACTGCAGCCTATAGAATATTTGCAGTTAGTTTTGTCAGTTTGGACATGACTGTTCCTTGTGTAGTTTATAGGCCGTTTCTAACACAACTCTGTGCTTTTTATCAATTAACCATTAATTGCACTGTAAATGTCATAATACTCCACTTCCAATTGTTTTCATATCTCTTGGAGCCATATGTAGCAGTACCAAAGCAGGAAAGTTGCTACTCACCATATAGCGGAGATGCTGAGTCATGATAGGCACAACAAAAAGATTCACACAATTATAGCTTTCAGCCATTAAGGCCTTTGTCAGCAGTAGACACACACACATACACGCAAAAACACACACACTCAAGCAAATGCAACGTCTGCAGTCTCGGAGTCTCAGAGAGCTGTATGTAGCACACACAATACCTATCTTGTGGATATGTAATATTGTTATGTTCCATCCTGGATTTTCCATTGTTTGATTTGTTTTGTTCTGTCACATGACGGCACAGTTAAGCACATGCAGTTAATAGTTATTAATAAAAGTAAGCTAATTACACAATGTAGAAAACTCAAGAAGCAAAAGACAATACCAAGACTTGTGGATTCCATTCGAGAGGCAGTATTTATAGAATCTCCAAACAGACAGTAACGAGGCATTGTTGTACCGACAACACCTGCAACACATGGCCCAGTATTTATCCCTATCCTGATTTGCAGCGACTCAGATGGCCGATGTGGAATTTTGTATAGCTCCACACCATGTAAAACATCAAGAGCCATTGAAGCAATCTCTCCCGCATGACGTTTACCTGGAAGGAAGATTACAAATTGAGTTATTGAAAAGATGCCTAAAAAATAAAATTGTCAAGAGGAGAAAGATGGTCTTCCATTTTGAATTTTCATTACATACCCTTGAATTCAACATTTATTTTGTAAAGAGCTTAATCTAATGTGCATTCAATAATTTTAGACACAATGTATCACTCTAAAACAAAAGACTACTAACATGGCTAATGAACCATTTCCCATGGCATATTATTGTGCAACTGTTTTCTGGCCACAGTTTTTTTCCCCTTATGCTATGAAAATTTTCATCAAAATTAGTCAGTTCAGTGGCAGTGGTTTACTACACATGTACTCTCTCATTGTGCCAGAGCAAGGCATGTATGGGATCTGATGGTAGAAAATGAGACTAATCCTTCAAATTTGTGCACTTAACAAATATTTTCAGTTGGTGGTGGTCGTCTTCAAAATAGGATCCATTTGAGTCCACAGATGTTCAAATATATTCCTTTCACAGCTCAAAACATGTGAATGTAATTTTCTGTGAGTAAGCACATGGGAGCAATCATTTTTGTCTTCAAATGGGGGCAAGAATATGTCTGCACAATCTGCTTGAGCACTTTCATGTGGCTTATCACAGTTCAAAGTAAAAAAAAAAAAAAAAAAAAAAAAAACTGTGTGTGTGTCTCTCTCTCTCTCTCTCTCTCGCAAGCACGCACGCGCATGCACATGCACACGTACACGTACACAAAAACACACACACACACACACACACACACACACACACACACACACACACACACACATTTTTAGTGTTTAGGTATACGTCGATTCATATTCTCTTCAGGAAATTGTATGTAATGAATGCACTGACATCAAAATAGTGATAATAATAACTCTCAAAAAAATAATATTTAAGGAGAAGCTTTAAAATCTTACATTTTCAATCACATCACTGAAACAAAAAAGAACACAGATTGCAGTAAGTTTGTAGGTAATTATTATGCATTTTTGCTTAAAGTGAAATACGTTCTACATGAAATCAGATAGTCTGAGAAAAATACAGATATATCTTCACAGACATTGCTAGCAAAGCAGCATTGAGCTCTACGATGAATGTTAATGTTGAACTGAAAGTTCAGCTGCATTATAATCAAAATATTAATAATGTATTTTGTTCACTCTTGTACTGTATGAGTGAACTTGTTTACAAGAATGCAACACTGTGTTTGTCTTCCAATGGGGGCAGTACAATTTTCTTTTTATTCATCTACCTCCTCCTTGTATTCCTCTGGGTCAGTGGAAATATGAGGTGTGTTAAAAAACGAACAGAACTTTTGCTGTATCAGCTTTATTGCTTATTGTACAACATTTTAAGCACTGTCCCCTTCAAAATAGTCCACTCTACTGGCAATACATCATTCCCATCGTTTCTTCAAGTTTTGGAACACCTCCTGGAACACATTTTGTGGGTCGGTGCACAGTTTTCATCGCATTGTCCGCTATCTCCTCTATGGATTCGAAATGACGTCCTTTCAGTGTGTTTTTGAGTTTGGGAAACAGGAGAGTCTCCTGGGGCTAGGCCCAGAAAATACAGGAATGTGGTGTTTCGCTAGATAGGTGCAGACAGGAGTGACATGTGAGCTGACACATTGTCATGATGCAACATCCAACTCTGGTTTTCCCACAATTCAGGCCTCTTCCTGTGCACAACATCCCTAATGCACACTAGGATTCCCTGGTAGACTTCCTTGTTTACCATCTGACTATGTGGCACAAATTCATGATGAATAATCCCTTTGTAGTCAAAACACACAATCAACATCATCTTGTTCTTCAACCAACTTGTGTGCTTTTTTTGGATGAGGTGACCCTTTGTCCTCTGACTGTGTCGACTGCATCTTTATTTCAGCTTCATAGACATACACCCATGTCTCATGGCCTGTTATGATGTTCTTAAGAAAGTTTTCATTGTCATTAACAGCAGCAAGCAGATCTCGCACCTTTCCACACAGGTCTGTTTCTGATCATCAGTCAGCAAACACAATACAAATTTTGCACTGACACAATGCATCTCAAGTTTTTCACTAAAAATTTCATAGTATGATCCTATGCTCATGCCCACCTCTTCAGCAAATTCCCAAACAGTTAAATGACGATTTCTGCAAATTGCAGGCGTGAACACTATCCACATGATAATCACTGCTCGTTGCACTGTGTGCTATTCATACAGTCCTCCCCATATGCTGGCTAAATATTTGAAATGTCTTTGTGCAGTTTTGCCAAGTTTGCAGCAGAATTTCACACACACACACACGTGGCTGTGGTTCGCTTGTTAATTGTCTGAATGACACAAAGCAAATGGTAGTTTGTTGTCTAAACCTGCTGCTAGGTGCCCTCAGTAGCCACAGCACATTCTCTCTGCTGGTTGCCGCACTATTTCAAAAGTTGGGTTTCTTTCTCAACACAACTCATATTCAGATTGTATGTGACTAATATGTACAGTTTCAGGTTGAACACCACTGCAGGAACTTGTACTCAGTAAGAAAACTGAAGAATGCAAACAGTCTAAGTAAAGTACCCTTACAAACACTCAGTTTAATCCTTTTCAATATGTATGTTTGCATGTCCTGTTGGGGGCGGGGAGGGGGGGGGGGGAATCCTATGTCCTCACACGTCACACACAGTTATTTACCATTACTGTAGCACTTTTATTTGTGCTTATTATTTCACTCAGCAGCATATCAAGTCATGATATATCAATAGCTATGAAGCAACAATTGGTTAAACTGTACCCACCAGTAAATATGTTCTTTACTTGCTACCAGTGTTCTGTGAATTGTTGTTCATGCTGTACACTTGTTGGGTACAATGTTAGAAACAGACACAGTTGGTCAGGAGCACTCATGCTGTGTAAACACAATGAGATGTTTGTCTTGAAATAATTGGAACAAAATTGCACCACTCTCAATATTATGTTTAGTTCAGTCATTTGTGTTGCATTTACAGTGTACCTGAAACTTCAATGTGAACAATTCTTTGCATGTTGTGGTATATTGGAACTTTCTGTAAGGAAACAAGGCCTAATTTCTTTCAAGATTGAACAATTTCAATAGTAAATGGTAGTTTTGACATCTATAAATACTTGTTGTCAATTATATCCTTTATTGTCCTTATCACAAATGTGCTTCTTAAGGAATTTGTGAATCAGTATTGCACTGTCAATAAAGAAAATAATAAATATGGTTGGTAAATAATGGAAGAGGAACAGAGTTGGAGAGAGAGGAGGAGTAATGTAGTATCACTGCTCACACAGACTGTAAAAAATAGGAATTTGTTTCTGTCATGATAATTTCAACATGATTTGTCTGCCACAAGTTGGTTTTGTAAACATTATGAAAAGAAAGTACGAGGAGTCATAATAGGCATAATCTGGCTATTTTGGCCATGGGAAATGGGAGACGTATGGCTAGATACATTGTCTTATTGAAAGAGAACATTTTTGTTTATCAAGTGAGGTCACTTTCTCACCAGTTTCTTGCAAAATTTGTGGTGAAAGATGTATATGATCATTTTTGCCATCTTGTAGTTGTTAACCTTCCGTCGGGCGCGGCTGTTCAAATTGATACACCTCGAAATTTACTGTAAATTATTTGTCAACGAGTGGCAGCACTGACACCTACTCGCTAGTAGCTAGCCTTTTCCGAACGCTTGTCATTGTTGTGTGCTTCAGTGTCGATACAACTGCTCTGTTGTCGATATATGTGCTGATTGATCAGTTTGATACACTGCGCCCGTTCGTATTGCATTTCAACAATTCATTTCGTTGGTTATCAACATAACTTAGTAAGTAGTGCAATGTTAATATACAATGTGTGATGCATTTATTTTCTTTTTGGACCGTTTAATTGTCAGTTAAGAATGTTTGAGTATTAGGTATCAAATTGATACACTGCGCCTGACTGTGTTATTTTATAGGAATTTTATCATTTTAGGTGTGAGACACTTGATCATGGCAGGCTACAGTAAGATGTACAACCTCCTTGACCCAAATCATGTTGCAGAAATACAAAAAAATGTTGTTCGAGGAGGATAATGATGAAGTTCAAGAGGATTTTGAAGATGAAGTAGACAAAGATTGTGAAGACGCAGTTGAAGTTCGGCAGGAAGATTCAGAAACAGAGGAAAACGACAGTGAAAACGATGAGGAAGTACTTGAAGAAAGCCAGCATTATTATACTGGAAGGGACAAAGAGACAAAATGGAATAAAGTTCCACCATTGCAGAGAGTACGTTTCAGGGCCCACAATATTATTGGAAAGTTACCTGGACCTACAGGTGTGGCTAAAGCATTGAGAACGCCTTTGGAATGTTGGAATTGCCTTGACATTTTGTCGATTATAGTTCTGTATACCAATCAGTATATTGAGAGCATCAAAGCTTCTTTTCTGCGAGAGAGAGACATAAAACCTATAGATATTACTGAATTAAAAGCTTTCATTGGTCTTCTGTTTTTGGCTGGTGTTAACAAAAGTAACAGACAAAGCTTAGAAGATCTGTGGGGAAGTGATGGGGATGGAATTGACAAATTTCATCTCGTTATGAACATAAAACGTTTCAAATTCATCATGGGGTGCCTTAGATTTGACAATCGTGTGACTCACAATGAAAGGAGAAAGTTAGAGAAGATAACAGTGATTGGAGAAATATTTTCTCTGTTTGTACAGAATTGCCAGAAATCCTACACCCTCTGAGAAAATGTTACAGTAGATGAGAAAATTGAAGGATTCCGTGGAAGGTGCACACCTAACAAACCAAACAAATATGGAATTAAGATATATGCTCTTGTGGATTCCAAAGTATTTTATCTCTATAATCTGGAAATATACAGTGGGCTGCAGCCAGAAGGATTGTACCATGTTAGCAATAAACCTTCAGATGTTGTTCTGCGACTATGTGAACTGATTTATCAGTCAGGTCGATATGTGACAGCAGACAATTGGTTTCCTAGTATTGGTTTGATAGAAGAAGAGAAGAATCTTTCTTTTGTTGGGACGATGAAGAAAAACAAGTGTGTGATTCCTCTGGAGTTTGCTACCAGTAAGGGCTGTCCATAGTCCACTTTTTGGCTTCAAGAAAGGCTGTACTCTAGTTTCCTACGTTCCTAAAAAGGGGAAATGTGTTATCTTGGCATCAAGTTTGCATGAAGATAATTCAGTACATGCTGACACTGGAGATAAAAAGAAGCCATCCATTGTAACATTTTACAATAGCACCAATGGTGGAAGTAGAAGACACAAGCAGAAACGAAGAACAAGGGACTGGGATCAAGAGGAAAAGGTGTAATATCTGCACAGAAAAAAAAGACTGACCAAATATTGTTGCAAAATGTGTCAGAAGCCTATCTGTTTGATACACATTGAACCTTTTTGCTCTGAATGCGGAAAAATTCCGCATTTGTTACCACAGTCAACAAGTGACGATGAAACAAATGAATGAGTTGTAATATCATTGTTGTTCTGCTCCAGTGTCATAATAGCCTTTCTGTAAAGATAATTGCCATTTGTAATGTGTTTTATTAGTGAAATATAGTAAAGTAGCAAATGAAAAAGCAACGTTTTTATCATTTGTTACTAAAGCCTAACATTGACGATAAGAAATCTGAATGATGAATATTTCTACTGCAGCTGTGCTCATATGTCATCTTTGTCTTTCTTTAAATATATTTGGCACTTATAATATGTTTTGTGAACAGAATTTAATAAATGATCATGTGAATAAATGGTGTGATCAATTTGGTACACCGCGCCCGATCTCGCTGCGACAAACACCATGCCCAACAGAAGGTTAATGAATATAATGGCATCCAAACCTCAAAAGAGTGTTCGGCATGTCTCTCCCAGTTGACTGAAGGTATTCTACACATTGCAACTGCTTTATAAGAGCTTCTTGACCTAAGAATCACAAAAAAGTAAACTCATATTTTACATCAGTCACTAATTTTGCTGCATGCCATGATCGTTAGTGCATGAATGAATATTCTCACATCATGGAACTATTCTACAACCCACAACCCAATTTCTTTCTGCATTTTCACTACCAAAAACTGCGGCTTGTTATACATAAATTCCTTCACAAGCATCTAACAATTCTATTTGTCCATTTCCTACATAAGTTTTATTTTCTCCTACACCCCCCCCCCCTCCTCACCTCCTGGTCAAACACCTCCCAGTTTTAGCTCCAATATTCTTCAGTATTTACATTCTTTTCCTTCTTCCTGGTGACACCCTATCACAAATGGAATCCTGCTTCATGTATCTGCATCAGCTCAGAAAAATATCCCCACCCCCAGTAAAAACCCAGTCCCACATTCTGTTCCACACATGCTGCCTAGTCAATGGAATCCCCCCCCCCCCCCCCCCCCCCTCTGCCCTCTACTGCCACCAGCTGCCTAATCATAACAGTTCCTATATTTGGACACATTTCTCTCACAACAACTTTGAAATTTTCAGATTCCTCCAATCCCTAACACTAACTAACCTGATACTACAGAAACAAATCTCCATGATTTGGACATTCCTGAAGCACCTCTGCTCGCTCCACATGATACTGTTACTTTGCAACCTCAGCTACTTACACTATATCTGCAAAAGTGAATCCTTTGCCCTCTAAAATCTGGAAGAACACTCCAGATACCTTGTCCAAAAATTATTAAATTTACTGATGTCCTATTCCCATGTCAGAGCACCATCACCCACCAACACCCATCATACTATCATTGAAACCCTTCAGGAACACTCATAGCACCCAACCCAATGATACCCAAACTGCTGTTGTGAACTTTTCCATCAAGTATCTCTATCATATCAAAGTTTCAATCCTATCCAAGGGACTCACTTTCAGCCCCACATCCAAGTTCAATTATGTTGGAATCATCATAGACCTGTTATCTTTCATCCAGTCCCTAAAGTGGAAACACTTCTTTGCACCCATCCCTCAAATCAGTGCCGTCTTAACCACAACAATGGACCTTCCCTCTCCTATATCATACTACCATCTGACTGTGACCCTTCCCCTCTCTCAGCTAACTATCCCCTGGTTACATTCCAGGAATTCATTACCTTGAACTTGACCACACTATCCTTCTTCAGGTCCCTTCCTAACAGTGATTACCTGACAGAAGGCGTCCGCCAATTCTCTGATACCTCCACCTACAAGTCCCCCCATAGTGATCCCATCCCAGATGTCCAGCATATGCTCCAAGCTGTATACAAATCCTTAGATTTTATGGAAGGATTCTGGGATGGGCCTCTTATCCTTCCTTATCTCAGTGACCCCCTGACACAAAACTTTTGTATTCTTTCCAAAATCCTTACACACAATAATAATGTGTGCCAATAGTAACTAGTTACTGTGAGCCCAGTGAATGAATCTCCAGTCTTGTTGACCATCACCTCCGACCAACTTGCCTGTATCTCGGCCTCTGATATTAAACATACAAATCCCTTCTTTCACTGACTCTCAACCATCCTCATCCCATTACCATCTAGATCTGTAACGGTCACTGTTGAAGCCAGCTCATTACACACCAACCTCCCTCATGCTCATGGCCATTTGTTCCACCTGGTCCTCCTGAACTGAGCATGCCACCTTCCTGGACCCCACCTTTGTGATTGCTCTATCCATGATTATGTCTATATGAACGAATCCCGCCACTATCTAAATTTTGAATAAAAATCATAAGCAACGGTGGCCGAAGACTTTCGGCTTAAGAAGTCGTCCTTGCTCTGCCATTGACCTTGTGAAAGAGGGTGGAGGAGCAGACAGAGGTTCAGGGCTCTCTCTTGTCCTTGTGGTGGGAAACTCCCCCTAGAAGGCAGAAGAATCAGCAATGACCAATGGCATGAGGGTGCACAAGATAATGGGAACCATTGCATCAAAGGCACATAACGTGTATCCCCCATGAAGATCTCTGGGAAGTGACTACCAGCTGGGACGTGGCCATAAGAAAATGATTGAACAGCCAATGAAAGGGGAATGTTCTGCAAGTCGGGGCATGGAACGTCAGAAGTTTGAACATGGTAGGGAAGCCAGAAAATCTGAAAAGGAAAACGCTAAGGCTTAATCTAGATATAGTGGGCATCAGTGAAGTGAAATGGAAAGAGGACAAGGATTTTTGGTCAGATGAGTATAAGGTAATATCAACAGCAGCAGAAAATGGAATAATGGGAGTAGTATTCATAATGAATGGGAAGGTAGGATAGAGAATGAGTAACTGTGAACAGTTCAGTAACAGGGGTATTCTGATCACAACCAACACCAGCAACAATAATTCAGGTATACAGGCTGATGTCACAAGCTGATGATTAAGTGATGGATAAAGTATATGAGGACACTGAATGGATAATTCAGTATCTAAAGGGAGAAAAAAAATTCTAATAGTTGTGGGAGAGTGGAATGGTAGATACAGGAAGATTTCAGTTAGATTACATCATGACCAGGCAGAGATTCCAAAATCAGATAGTGGACTGAAAGGCATGCCTAGGAGCAGATACAGACTCAGATACCGATTTGTGACAACAAAGAGTAGGCTGAAGTTTAAGAAGCTAATCAGGATAAACAAGTGCACAAAGATGTGGGATACGGAAGTACTGAGGAATGAAGAAATATGCTTGAAGCCCTCTGAGGCTATAGATACTGTGATAATTAATAGCTCATTAGGTGATTCAGTTTGAAGAGGAATGGACATCACTAGAAAGGGCAGTCACAGAAGTTGGAATGAAAAACATAGGTACAATGAAAGTAATTGGAAAAGCAACCATGGGTAGCAGCAGAAATATGTAATTGATCAATGGAAGAAGAAAGTACAAAAATGTACAGGGAATGCAGGAATACAGAAATATAAGTCACTTACGAGTGAAATAAATAGGAAGTGCAGGGAAGCTAAGGTGAAATGGCCATGGAAAAACATGAAGAAATCGAAAAAGAAATGACTGTCAGAAAAACTGGCTCAGCATATAGAAAAATCAAACAAGGACAATAACATTAAGGGTGTAATGCGAATTCCACTGTTAAAAGTCAAGGAGAGAGCAGATACAGGGAAAGTGTACATTGAGGATCTCTATGAGGGGGAGGACTTATCTGATGATATGATAGAAGAAGAAATAGGACATGATATGATAGAAGAAGAAATAGGAGTCAATAGGGAAGAGAGAGGGGATCCAGTGTTAGAAACAGAACTTATAAAGAGATTTGGAAGACTTAAAATCAAATAAGGCACAAGGGATAGAATCAGAATTTTAAAATGATTCAGGAAATGGCAACAAAATGATTATTAACACTGGTCTGTAGAACATATGAGACTGGTGATACACCAATATACTTCCGGAAAAATATCATCCACACAATTCCCAAGGTTGCAACAACCAAGTGCAAGAATTATTGCATTATCAGCTTAACAGCTGATGCATCCAAGTTTCTGACAAGGATGGTATATAGAAGAATGGAAAATAAAATTGAGGATCTATCAGATGATGGTCAATTTGGCTTTAGGAAAGGCATCCAACAGGTAGTTCTGAGTTGCAGTTGATACTCGAAGCAAGACTGAAGGAAAATAAAGACATGTTCATAGGATTTGTCAACCTGGAAAAAGCATTTGACAATGTAAAATGGCGCAAGGTGTTCAAAATTCTTAGAAAAATATGGGTAAGCTTTGGGGGAATATGGATAGTATACAATAGTACAAGAACCAAGAGGGAACGACAAGAGTGAAAGACCAAGAACAAAGTGTATGGATTACAAAGAGTGTAAGCCAGGGATGTAGTCTTAAGCCTGTGTTTTTTAGTCTATACGTCGAAGAAGCAATGATGGAAATAAGAGAAAGATTCAAGAGTGCAATGAAAATTTAGGATATCAGTGCTAAACTCACTGATGACATTACTATCCTCAGTGAACATGAAGAAGAATTACAACTCTGTTAAATGGAATGAACAGTCTAATGAGCACAGAACGTGGATTGAGCATAAATCAAAGGAAGACGAAAGTAATGAGAAGCAGCATAAACGAGAACTGTGAGAAACTTAACATAGTAATTGGTGCTCATGAAGTAGATGAATTTAAATTATTCTACTTTCTAGGCAGCAAAATAATCAATGATAGTTAAAGCAAGGAAAACATATCAAGCAGAATTTGGCAAAAAAGGGCATTCCTGGCTAAGAGAAGTCTACTAGTATCAAACATGGGTCTTCGTTTGAGGAAGAAATTCCTGGGAATATACGTATGGAGCACAGCATTGTACGGCAGTGACACTTTCATGAGTGTGGCAAACTGTTAACAGAAAAGAATAGAATCATTTGAAATGTGATGCTACAGAAGAATGTGGACTGATAAGGTAAGGAATGAGGAGGTTGTCTGCAGAATCGGCGATGAAAGGACTGTATGGATACACTTAGATCAACAGCATGATAGGACATCTGTTAGAAACCAGTGAATAACTTCCATAGTGGTAGAGGGAGCTGTAGAGGGGAAAACCTGAAGAGGAAGACAGAGACTGGGACACATCCAGCAAATAATTGAAGACATAAGTTGCAAGTGCTACTGTGAGAGGAAAAGGTTAGCACAGGAGAGGAATTTGTGGTGGGCTGCATCAAAACATTCAGAAGACTAATGACAAAAAGAAAAATGAACGCCACTAACAATTTACGGTACCAACATTTTGACAGGTGTCTCCCCTTCCACACCAAAAACTTATTCCCATATAGTCTGGCCACTGTCTGACAGCACATCTGAAGTTGTAAGAATTCCCTTGCCCCATATGCTCAAGGTCTCACTAAGCCCTTTACAGATGGGCACTAGCCCTTAAACCTAGTCCACAAGTAGATTTACTTAACCACGTCCTCACACACTCCTAAACCTCCCAACATCCCCAGAAGCCAGCTGCAAAGGAACTCATCATCCAATATCATAGTGAATTGGAACAACTGAACCAAATCCTTCTTCAGGGCTTTGACCATCTATCATTGTGCATGGAAATGAGGGACATCTTACCCACAATCGTTCCCACCACTCTTAAAATGGTATTCCTCTGCCCGCCCAACCTAACATAACATTCTGGTCCATCCCTATGATGCACCCAGTCCCAGCCCCTTGCCATATGGGTTATATCTGTAGAAGACGCAGCAGTGGGACCTGTCTGATTCATCGAACCAGCACATCCTACTTTATTCCCATCACAGACTTGTCCTGTTCTATTAGAAGCAAGACCACCTGTGAAGCAGCCATGTCACATACCATATCTGCTGCAATTTCTGCACAGAATTTCATATGGCCCTCACCACCAACCTCCTCTCACATTATATAAAACATCACAGCCAAACAGGGGCTGAGAGCAAAGTTAACCACTCAGGGGCAGAATAAGCTGCTAACCACATAAGCTTCATTTCAGTGGCTGCCTCATAATTCGTGTCATTTGGATCCTCCCTCCCACCCCCAGGTATCAGCTTTCCTGAAATACATAGATCTGAGTTACCATTGCAACACATCCTTCGTTCCTGTAATCCTGATGGTCTCAGTTTCCAATAACCCCCTGAATCCACACCTTCTTTCCCACACACTACAAATCCACTTCCTGATGCAACTGTTATCATTTGGCCACTATTCCTCCTGCACCCAGCCTCTTTTCCTTTCTTACCTACCCTACTCCACCCGAAATAATCCCTCACCAAGTCTACATGCCAAACTGCAGTCCCAGCATTGTGTATTCAGGTGGCACATTGTAGCTGTTTGTGTGTGTGTGTGTGTGTGTGTGTGTGTGTGTGTGTGTGTGTGTGTGTGTGTGTGTGCCAAGAGGTTAATGGTATGAAGATATGGTCTAATGTTCTAGGAATTAGTCACATAACATCCAGTTACATGAGATACAAACAGATTGTTAAAACTATCTACTTTTGTTCAGTGCTGCCAAAAATATTCAGTTTTTCTTTCAAAATTAATCCTACAGAAAAAAATAGTAATTTAGTCTACAGTATAAATAATAGTGAAACAACATTCTGGAATATTGGAACACTTAATAAAAATATTTAACAGCTAAGGAATTCATTATCATTAACTTACCATTTCGTTGTGGGAGCCCAGAAACAACCATATATGCATCACCAATTGTTTCTACTTTGTATACATCATAATTCTGAATGAGTGAATCAAACAAGCGATACAGCCTGTTTAGCAGTGTAATAACCTGCATTGGAGAACTCACAGCAGACAACTGTGTAAATCCAACAATATCGCTGAAGAATATGGTCACAGATTCAAAATTTTCAGCTGTAACCTGCCAAATAAAAATTACTGTATAGGATCTGATATCAGCACAGTATCCTACAATTTAAAAGAAAGAACAATAATTCTATTGTGCTAGATTCATCATTCTAACAAACAATCTTTGATCATAGACTAAGAAGAAAATCCCCATAATTTAAAAACAAAACAGAAAATGATGGACAGGTCAAATCAAAGAAGAAGATATCTGTAAGAATGCTGAGCAGCAGTAGTACTAACTATTACAAGATTTAATAGTTACTCTCACCCATGAGATTTTGTTACTTCAAAGTTCTTGTCACCTTATACTTCATTTTCCATTGCAGAAAATTGTAAATGCTAGTATATGTTGTATTTAAACAGTCACCCAATAGCTTTGATGACTACCATATGAAAAGTTCATAAAGCATGGAAATCCAACAACACTTAATGTAAGCTTCACTGCGTTGTATGATAAAATTTTTCACATGGTACTTCCTGGGGATGGCAGAAATCACTTCCATAGTGAGAAAAGTGGATCTAAGAAATATCCTGTCTACATTCAGATGTCTTTTGTGAATCCCTCAGAACAGTATTACTGTGTCTCTGACTGATGAGGATATCCCACACATGAGCAGCAATATAGAGGCAGAATTAATAAGTCTTTTTTAATGGGGGGGGGGGGGGGGGGGATCATACACACTGAGCCACATGCCAGCAGATGCTGGAGGAAGCATAACTTAGATGGATGATTCCTTTGGTTCCTCGGCCATGTTAAATAAGTGCATGCTGCACCCATGAAACTAGTTCACTTACTGTACATGAAGTACTCCACTACATGCCATTACATTATTCTGTTGATTATTGATTATCTGGCTGCAGACATGATTTTTTGATTTGAATACAAATGGGATTATTTTTATATTGCTTATGATGGACCTGCCACCTGTCCAGTTTCCTGGCTGAAGTCATGCATTACTGTCTCCCACATACACTGTTTGTGAACATGCTCTGAATCAATCTGAACCATACTCTGAGCACTCACCTGATTTGTGTGTAAAGAACTATTTATATTTTTACCCACTGGGATACAAAACATTTGCAGCAGCAACAGGCAGTAGAACAAGCTACTGGCACAATTGCAGCAGCAGATTCTGTTGGCAGCCACCTCAGTTCCTCTGTCTTCAGCTTTTGCTAGTTCCAATAGGCAGGTAAAAGCAATATTGTTGAGCCAGTTTGTCAATGACAATTACCTCCCTCTTCAAGCAGCACTACTTAGAAGTAGTCAATAAACTTTCTCCACTAGTAGACCCTTCTAAGCTACATTTCTCTACCATCTGTGATTTGTTGTCCAGCCATTATGGACAGCAAGCACACATCAGAGTAGGCTGTTTACCATTCAGTCAGTGGCAGAAATGCTCCAATGAATTTCGTATCTCCTGGATTGAGCATCTTCAGGGCCTCAGTAGAAAATGCCAGGTCATTTGTTACAATTGTAAGGTTTCATGTCAAAATTCATTGATCTGAGACATTATAGTATGGCTAGAATGGGATCAGGAGATCTGCACCAAAGTTTTAAGTACTCTCAACTTTAACATCAACAAAACTGCTAAGATTGCTACATCTTTCGAGTCTGTGTCACCAGCACAACAGGCATTCGATGATGAAATCAGTCGTTCATAGTAAAAACCCCACACTGTTGGTAGCTGCTACAGTCAAGGAGCAGATAGAAGGCAATCTTTCCCATTACAATGAGGTGATATTAACTCAAAGCCACACTTCCTCAACATTGCAATCAAAGACTTCTAGCATTAAGTGAATTAAGTTCTGTGCCAGGGTTTGGACTACCTCCTGTCATGCAGTGAAATGAAAAATATCCCACCCACAATCCTCCCCCCCGCTCTGACAGTGGTATTCTACTGCCCATTGAACCTACACAATATCCTTGTCCATCCTTACACCACCCCTGCTCCCAACCCCATGCCTCATACTCCTGTAATAGATGTAGACCTGTCCCATACATCCTCCCACTACTATCTGCTCCAATCCAGTCACAAACATCACCTTTTCCATGAAAGGGAGGTCTACCTGTGAAAGCAGTCACGCGGTCTACAAGCTAAGATGCAACCACTGCACTGCATTCTATGTGTCCATGACAACCAAAAAGCTGTCTGTGTGCATGAAAGCCACCATCGAGCTATGGCCAGGAGACAAGTGGACCACTCTGTTAGAGCATGCTGACCAACCCAACATTCTTCACTTCAAAGACTGCTTCACAGCCTGCAACATCTGTATCCTTCCTATCAACACCAGCTGTTCTGAACTGCATGTGGGGACTCTCCCTGCAATATATCCTATGTTCCTGTAACTTGCCTGGCCTCAACATTCATTAGTCACTGTCCTTCACCCACCTATCCCCATCTCTGTGCCCAATTTCAGCACCACACAGCCTTCTATTTCACCAATGAACCCACAGTCTTTTTACAACTCTCCTTTTCTGCTTCATCCCCCACCCCTTCCTAACCTACTGATTGCATCTCGCTGCCCTGCCCTACCCCAACCATGTCCCAGTATGCTCCCACAAGTAGCAATTTACCATTCCCCATCACTCTGCTATCTCTTCCCCTCTCTGCCCCAGCCTCCTCCTCCTTATACCAACCATGCCTCGCGTGGATCTGCATGGAGATAACTTGTCCTCCAATGTGTGATGGAGTTCGCAGCAGTTATTGCTTTGCCTCCCATGCATGCTGATGTAATGCATCTTCATATGTGGATTGTTTTCTTGGGTGTCTCCTCAGCACAGTTCTGCACAGCTATGCAGCGAGCAGGTGTGGCCAGCGGGTTGCCAACCATGCAAAAGTTGTGCTTGCATGAATGTGTGTATGTGTATGTTGTTACTTTAAAAGGCTTTTTAGCTGAAAGCTCACTTGTTTGGCCTTTTTGTTGTGCCCGTCTGCGACTCAACATCTCTGCTATGTGGCAATCCGTCCTTCCATAAAATTTCATATATAGTTTCCTGTTTCCATATCTTAGCATCTTATTAAAATGGCTGGCTGTTTTGAAAGTTCTTCTGTCTCTTTGTCTCTGACATCTGTTCATATTCTGGACTCCTAATTTCAAAGTCAGTAATTCAACAAGGTGATTTACTACATATGTGTTCACAGACCGGGTGTCATGGTAACATAGTAGAGTGTTGATTATTTTTTTAATATTCAGTACTAGTGTGGGAGGTAAAAGATCAGACCATATAATAGAGGGAAACAATCCACGTGGGAAAAATATATATAAAAACAAAGATGCTTTAAATTACCAAATGAGAAAGCACTGGTATGTTGATAGACACAATAAAATAAAAAACACACAAATATTCAAGCTTTCGCAACCCATGGTTGCTTCATCAGGAAAGAGGGAAGGAGAGGGAAAGACGAACAAGGAACTCAAACACCTAGAAAATGTGTTCCACAAGAACAGGTACAGCAATTGACATATCCAGACAACCCTCAGATGACAGAAACACAGCAGAAACCCAGATGAAGAACAATCTAAAGATGAGGAACCAAGCCTTGCCTTTCTACTATACGCAGGCAATGTGACATCAAAAATTGGGAGACTGCTAAAACAACACAAAATTGACACAGTTTTCTGACCACCATCCAAGATATGCACTTATTGGGAACAGTGAAAGACGGACTTGGCCTCAAGAAAGCGGGCATGTATAATATTCCATGTGATTGCGGCAAATCCTGCATCGGTCAAACAATCCAAACAGTTAAAGACCGCTGCAAAGAAAGCCAATGCCACACGTGCCTAGGCCAGCCCAACAAATCAGCATTGACGGAGCACTGCTTAGAAACTGGACACAACACAAAATACGAAGAGACCAAGATTCTGGCCCCTACCAGCTTCTACCGGGACAGCCATCTTCAACAAGGCCATTGAAATTCATGTAACAGACAATCTCATAAACCAGAACACAGGTTTTCCACTCAGCCAGGCATGGAAACCATTACTTAGCTCCATCAAGGAATCATGACTCAAGCGGACACAAGATCTTTCCACGATGGCTGCCAGGGGCACTCCATGGAATTCTGCTTCTTCCACCACCCGGTTTGATGCTGGGGATGCCGCAGACCTGGGTCGGTGCCTGCAAACAGATTGTCGGTGGCTGCAATCGAAGTGCCATGGCTTGCAATCGTAATATCGGCAGCTGCAATTGGACTGTTGGCACAGGGAATCGAAGCCCTACTGACGGACATAAACACCGACAATGAACAGACAGACCATTCCATCAGAACCACCTGATGATGGCAGAAAGGTTATTCACCAAAATATCATGGGACTTCAACGATTGCATCTGGCTGGATACCTGAGAGCCCTCGAAAAAACACATATGCTGGGAAAGCTTCCAATCACGTATCAAGAATGATTGTAGCAGTCATTTGGCTTGTGGGATGTACTGTATATAGCTTCACATTAGTCTTAGTCCTGCAAAATGAACAATGAAGGATAAACACATTCCCTTTGCAAATAAACAGTTCACTTTTTTGGAAGGCATTGCTAGTAGTGAAGATATTACCATACATTCACAGTGCAATGATGTGTAGGACAATGAGGTTATACAGAGAGGTATAAAGCTTGTACAACATACAGGTGACACAAACTTTAGCACTGTGATGTTTGCGAGTGTAAAGTAATGTTGTCGTCTGAAACAGACTTACCTCATCTTTGTGAAAGATGATGAAACTGCAAAAAGTTCAAACAATAAGGATCCTAGCTGGACAGCACAGAGATAAAAGCATTGTTTCTAATAAAGTAAAAAGTGTGTGGTCACATTAACTAGAAAATATCTTTTTGAACATTTAGCATGTGAACAACGATTGCAAATGTAAGTAAGTGCATGTAAACAGCAAAAAAAAAAAAAAAAAAAAAAAAAAATTAAAAAAAAACACAATGTTCTGTTTCTGATCAATGTGGTGAAGTTTTATGATTGTGATTAGGTTCTTATATAAGAGGATTGTCAAGTAATTTTACAAATAAGTTGAAATGTTCTTTTAGGTTAGATTAGTCTATGCACATCAGCTCGTAAAATTCAAGCAGCTACTGCCGTAGCAACTGAGCGACCGAACAACTGAGGTGTACTTGGTTAAAATGACAATTTTCACTAGGAGTTTAATTTTGTTGAATGACGCTGTCCTTCTTTTTAACAGTGGGAGAGTGTATCTTGGAGGTAAGTTAATGTTAACTTCACAGTGCAACTCTGTTTTAATTTTAAGTTAGTGAACTTGTGCGTCGATGTGATGGTAATCTGCCAGTACAGTGCAACCCCATTTTATGCATCTTCTCATTCTATGGAACCCTCAAAAACAACTTTTCAGGAGTTTTCATGCAAGTGTTTGTAAAGTATGGTACTACACACTGTTTGTAATCCAATTTCCAAAACATAAATTCCAAAACAAAACATCACTGTGAATTGTCAGGTAGTAGGAGATGCAAGCTAGCCAGTGACATCACAGGCATCACATGACTCAAATGGACTTTTAAATTATTTGAATTTCATTTCCATTTTTATAGAAGAATACTGAAATTCAAGAGGAAAAAGAGAATGCTAGGAGCATAAAATGACATAATTAATCATTTAACACAATTTCCAGAAAACAGTCAAAAAACCTGTCAAGGTGGATTTTGGCTTTAGAGGCAAACTTGAGTGTTCTTTCCATTTTTATGGGTTGCTACAAAGTAGTTTTTCATGTCATCATATTTAGGTGAAAGAGGATTTAGCATTTTCAGCAATTTACTTACAAAGAAAAGAAACTGACTGTTAATAGTGAAAAGCAGCAATAAAATTATTGATCACAGATATCACATCAAATATAAAACACTAGCACCACTGCACTGAGCTCAGCTCTCTCACTGATAAAAAAAATATTTTTATAAATAAGCGTTGTGCAATACTATTAATATATTAAAATAAAATGTGACTTTATTGCTAACTGCCAGACTAGTAGTCATAGATTTTGCAGTTCAATGATTGGTGGGTCTTACGATTATTGTTATCATTAATATTAATAGGATAGATTGCTACTCACTGTAAAGATGACATGTTGAGTTGCAGATAGGCATGACAAAAATAGTGTTACATATAAGCTTTCAGCCGAAGCACACGACTGCTCTCTCTGGCTACTCTGGTCAGAAAACAGCTGAAAGACACTGAGGGGTATGAGTGGGGGAAGAGTGATCAGCACTGCCTAATACAGGGACCAAATGATGCAAGGACAGGACTGCCAGGCAAAGCATTAGGTTGTGGGGAAGGGGGAGGGAGGAAGATGGGGAGTGGAAAGGAGAGAAGCAGCAAAGGGGAAAGGCCAGAGAGCAGTTCACAATGAGGGTAAGGGGAGGTGAACTGCGAGGATATTAGAGGACAGAAGGGCGTAAACATTTGGGTGGAGGGTGTGGGGACAATAGGTTACCGTGGGTTGAAACCCAGATGATTTTGGAAGCAGACAATGTGTTATAAGGGTAATCCAGTCTGTACAGCTCAGAAAAATTGTTGGTGGAGGAGAGGATCCAGGGGGCCTGTGTTGTGAAGCAACCTTTGAAATCAAGCAGGTTATGTTCAGGTTCATGTTGTGCTACAAGATGGACTACCGTCCTCTTGATCAAAGTTTGGTAGTGGCCATTCAGCATGATTGACAGCTGGTTGGTTGTCATACCAATATAAAAGGCTGAGTAACTGAGGAATAACTGCAGCAGAGAGTAACTGAGCAATAACTGCAGCAGAAGTGGTGTATGACATGGCTGCTTTCTCAGGTGGCCTGACATCTGATGGACTTCCTGGAACCCTAATTGTCTCTGTTGCCACTACTTCCCCATACACCAACATTCCTTATGCCCAAAGACTTACCACTGATTAACACTGCCTCTCCCAATGGCCTTCAGATTCCTAGCTCACTACCTCATTCCTTTTACACCTTACTAACTATATCCTAACATACTACTTCTTTTCCTCTGAAGGGAAGACATACACGTAAGTCAGCAGCACAACCATCGGTAGCCACATGGCACCCTCCTATGTGAACATGTTCATGGGTCATCTAGAGCAAACCTTCCTAGCCTCTCAAAACCTCAAACCCCACGTTGGTCCAAGTTCATTGATGATATCTTCATGATCTGGACTCAGTGCCAGGACACCCTATCATTATTACTTCACAATCTCAAGACCTTCTCTCCCATCCACTTCACTTGGTGCTCCTCAACCCAGCATGAAACCTTCCTGGAGATTGACCTACTCCTCTATAATGACTCTTTCCACATCAAACACATCAACAACCAACAGTACCTGCATTTTGACAGCTTCCATTCCTTCCACATCAAAAAAATCCCTCCCATACAGTCCAGCCACCTGAGGGATGCATATCTGTAGTGATGGGAGCTTCCTTGCCCAGCATGCTGAAAATCTTCACAGACAGGCACTATCCCCCCGACCTAGTCTGCAAACAGTTTCCCTTTCCATACCTCCACACACCACCAATCCTCCCACCATCCCCAAGAACTAGCTACAAAGGAGTATACCCTTCATCACTCAGTACCACCATGGACCGGAACAACTGAACCACATCATTCAACAGGGCTTTGATGATCTGGCATCATGTCCTGTGATTATAGACATCCTACAGAAAATCTTGCCACTCCTCCTAAAGTGCAGTACCATCACCCAACCATCTCCATAACATCCTAGGCCATTCCTAAGCCACTTCCAAACCTGACCCCTTACCACAGTGATCATATCCCTGAGGATGATGCAGGAGCAAGACCTGCCCAAGCACTTCTTATTCCAGTCCTGTCACAGAGTTATCCCACCCCACTGGAGGCTGACCCACCTGTGAAAGCAATGCTCAGCATTTTATGTTGGTATGACTACCAACCAACTGTCCAATGTGAACGTCCACTGTCAAGTTGTGGCTAAGTGCAAAGTGGATCACCCTGTGGCACAAAATATAGCTGAACATAACCAGTGTGATTTCAATGTCTGCTTCACAACCTGGGCTATTGGATTCTCCCCTCCATCACCAGCTTTTCTAAGTTGCACAGATGGGAGTTATCCTTACAACACATTCTCTGCTCTCCATTTTTCCCCTTGTCCTCCTCCACAGCTTCCCGACACTATGCTTGGCAGCCATGTCATGGCACCTCTAGTCCGTACATGCTTCACCAGGCACTGCTGATTCCTCTTCCACCACACACACTGTTATTCACCCTCCTTCCTTGCCCCACTTGATGTTTTTCAGTTGCATTCTGGCTGAAGCAGTCAGAGACAATGTGTGTGTGTGTGTGTGTGTGTGTGTGTGTGTGTGTGTGTGTGTGTGTGTGTGTGTGAATGAATGTGTGTGTGATTTTCTTTTGTGAAGAAGGCTTTTGCTGCAAGCATATATGTAACAGTCTTTTCATCATGCCTGTCTGCAACTCGTTGTTAATATTTATGGTGAGCACCAGCCTATCCTTTTCATATCTTTTTTTATATTCTAACCTGGACTTTCCATTGTTTAATTATTGGTGTCATTTCTTTTATTTCTGGCAGTCATCTATATCTGCTATGTGACCCATTAAACTGTACTTTTCCCTATAACTGGCTTGGTAAATTAGATGAAAGGTTGGAGAAAGGAAAGTTCATACCATTTTCAGTAAAACTGTGTCTAGGAAATCACTATCATATTCAAGTCAGCCTCTGTGTTGAGGACAGCTTTATATTTTATAGTGTATTTTTTTAAAAAAATGTGTCAATATTTTAAACATTTCGGGAAAGTGGGATATTACCCAAAATGTTGCAAACTTTGCATTATACAATTATGAGACACAACTGACAACTAGTACCTACCTTCGACAGGAAAAATATCAGTACTGTTGATAGGTGTACAGAAGTACCTCTAGGGTTTCAGAGATGACTGTGCAAAAACTAAAAGACATCTAGTGAATAAAACATCTCTCCAAGTTTTGATTCATAATATGTGCCATAGCATAATTGCAGAATGCAGCACTAGGGGCCAGGCATATCAAAACACACTCTATAATGGTGTGATGCTTTCATTTAGAGTCATTGAATTTATTAAATGTGAATTCACTAAATGTGAGTTAACTGTGATGATTCAGTGACAGTTTTTTTTTCCAAATAGTAAGTAAAAGTTCCTACAGACCAAAAAATTAATGCATGGTACAACACATTCTGTGAGAGTGGCTGCTTATGTGGTGAGAAGAACACAGGTCAGCCGGCACTATCAGTGCAGAAGGTTGAGAATATGAGGGAATCATTTGTCAGGAGCCTGAAGAAGTCAATGACACATGCGAGCAGAGAACTGCAGATACTGCAGTCAACTATCCTATGTAGTCTATGCAAATGTCTGTGTGTAAAACCATGCAATGATTTGCAGTGGCTACTAGAGGAAGAAAGTGTTTCACAGAAGTTGATTTTCAATAACAAAGCAACATTGCATGCATCTAGCAAAGTAAATCATCATAACGGGTGCATTTGGGCACAGAAAATCCACATGAGATATTGGACACATTTTCAAAAGTTTATGGACATTCTTCTTTGCAGAGCAAACACTGTGACTCGTTTTCTGTACCTGGATGTGAAGCAGCAATGACTTATGCCACAACTGCAGCAAGACAAAGATTTAGTTTTGCACCACACTTACTTTCAGACGTTCGTCTTTAGCTCAGTGACAAACTGCTTCAGCATTGGATGGAACAAACTTCCTGTCATGACCCTCCTCTTCCTCTTATTCAGTGGCCCCCATGGTCACCAGAGTTAACTGGAATTATGTCAAATATTGTGTGTTTCTGGTTTCACTGCCACTTAATTTGAAAGAGTCACAAGGAAGGATAATAAATAGAATCAACAATACCAGCCATCGTAAAGTAACAGTTCAACTAGTGTATTGATGTTTACCATGTCACAAATGATGCCTGTATTGAGCATTTGTACTCTGATGAGTTGATATTTGGCTCTTTTCATTACGTATTGTAGTTTTTGGGCAGTCGTTTACCACCAAGGTAATTATGAATAACTCCATACAAAAATACATAACACTAGCTCAGCTTTTGGAAGTAATGGTTCTTTCCACAGGGAGGAGAGAAGGATAAGCTAGAGAATAGAAAGTTATAAAGGAAGTTCGGATCGATAAAAAATCTACTCACCAATCAGCGGCAGGAGAAAATGCATATAAAAGTAATATATATCTATATATAAAATTTGTGTGTGTGTGTGTGTGTGTGTGTGTGTGTGTGTGTGTGTGTGTGTGTGTGAGAGCATGCGCGCGCAGAGGGAGTGATGTGGATCTAAAATGGCGATAAAACTGCATGCTTCGCTGGGACTCTTATCTAGACCGTCACCTTTTGGAAGCAGCAGTCTTACTGACAGAACTAGCAAGGAGCAAACTGATAACCATCTTGCATGCACCAGTGAATGGAGTTGCTCTTCTCAGAGGAAGTATAAAGTGGGTAATGGCTTAGCCACAGTGTGTGATTTGCTTCAGAAATGTAGTTCCAATTTTCCAGTAATTTTCTCCTGTTTCAGAACCTCCTTAAATGCTCTCCTTACTGAAAGTTTCACAATAGTGTACATGTAGCTCCAGAGTGAATAATTCATTCACCTACATCTTTCCTTAAATTAGTCCTACAGTAATAAGAACTGAGTTGGAGTGTGTTATGTTATTTCTGCAGTTTTCAGATGCTGTTCTCGTAGACAGAGCACATCAGTGAGAGCATTTCCTGCAATTCCTTTGTTTCTTGAAAAAAAGGTAACATGTATTTTTCATTGATATTTCTCTGAAGTTATAATCGAAACACGGTTTTAAAAGATATGCTGCTTTTGTTGGCCAGTCATGTGACCAGTTTGGTTGAGTGAAAAAAAGGTAAAGAGTAGAGAAACCTGTAGCTCATCTCTAACCCTTATTATTTATTCATTATTATGCATTTATGAGGCTTAGTTCCATCTTAATATAAGTTTATCAGTTGAAAAGTGTAAATTTCAGATGCAGAGTTCACCATGGTACATACGAGGGGGGACCCAAAAGTAACCGGAATCGTAATGCTGCACATCGTGTACTTGTAGTAGCAGGTTGTGCTGCATAGGAGCTCTGTTGAGTCATTCTGCCATGCGGCGTTGTCCAACAGTGAGAAGTGTGGCTTCTTTGGCAGTTCTTTGAATGTGTGTACAGTGCATACGTGATACGAGAAAATGGCTAGTTCTTACGAACAACGTGCGGCAGTGAAGTTTTGTTTCTTGCTAGGCTAGAACGCAGCAGAAACTGTTGCGATGATTCAGGCAGCCTACAAAGACCATGCCCTTAGTAAAACGCAAGTGTATGAATGGTTTTCTTGGTTTAAAATGGGAGAAATGGTGGTTGAAGATCTGCCCCGTTCTGGTCGACCTTCAACTGCTCGATGCAAAGACAACATCGACAAAATCCGTGATCTCATCAGTGAAGATCAACGCAGGACTTGTTCGGGTTGTCCTGGAGCTCAATTTAGCATATCTTGACCATTGATTTGGGGGTGTGAAGAGTGGCAGCAAAATTTGTGCTGAAGATTATTATCGGAAATCAAAGGGATAGTTGCGTTCAAGCCTGTCTCGAAATGAAGGACGCGTTCAAAGCTGATCCATATCGTGATCGACAAAATCATTACAGGTGATGAGTTATGGTGCTATGGGTACGATCCAGAAAGTAAACAACAGTCATCACAATGGAAGTCACCTGGCTCACCTCGACCAAAAAATCGAATGTGAAAACGATGTTGATTTTTTTTTTTTTTTTTTAAAAAGATCAATGGCATCATACACTCTGAATTTGTCCCTGAAAACCAACAATTCTATTTGTGGGTTATGAAACAGCTTTGCAGAAGTTTGTCATGAAAATGTCCAGCTTTGTGGGATTCTGGCGTGTGGTTCCTGCATCACGACAACACTCCCGCGCACACGGCTCTCAGCATTTGCCAGTTTTTGGCCTCAACGAAGACGACTACCTTGACCCACATGCCATATTCACCGGATTTAGCACCGTCAGACTTCTTCCTATTCCCGAGGATGAAAAGAGACTTGAGAGGGAAACGTTTTGTGGATGTGGAAGATGTAAAACGCAATGTCATGAAAGTGCTAGCAGGTATCAAAGAGGATGAATTTAAAAAGTGCTTTGAACACTGGAATGAATGTTTGGACAAGTGTATTAATGCTAATGGAGAGTGCTTTGAAGGAGATTAAGGTTGTATTTGAAAACAATAAAGTATATGCTTTCTAGAAAAAAATTCCTGTTATTTTTGGGTCCCCCCTCGTATACATCATAAATGAGACAAAGACACAGCTTTTTTGCCCCCACCTGAAGACACAGCTATGTTTCCAAAACCGATCATGATTGGCAAATAATATTGTTGTATGACTGGTTATTGGATATTTTCTTTGTTTCAACACTTCAGCATGCGGTCATGGATAGAGACTTTATGAATGTGGTTTTGTGCAAAGTTCGGTGAAAGACTTATTAAGTGTTCATCACAGAGTAAATACTTCAAGTGTCACATTTCTTAACACATTGATTAGTTTTTTGCACTAACCAGCAAAACTTCCTTATTGCATTCCTAATGAGTGAAAATGCTCAAAATACTTCAATTTTTTGTGGCCAATGACTATCTGTGTGGTGTGTTATTTTTATTACTTCCTTCCAGACAATTACTTTTACAAAATGATATAAACATATTATGCAATGTTAAATTTAAAACTTCTGAAATAAATATTTGTAAGGAATACTATCCAATTAAAACAATTGTTAGTGACTGGTTGTTGGATAGCTACATTAAGCTTGGTGGCCCTTTTGCTGCTATGCAAGAGCTATTTATTTTCACTGTACTTGTTGACAATTCCCATATCATTAACAGATGAACTGTGCATGTATAAATAAAGAAATAATAAAATAAATTAAAAAATATATATATAAAGGAGAGTAGGCTATGTGCCAGAATTAGCTTTCAATCATTCCTTACACTTGACAAAAATGCTTAAGACATAATTCTAAGAGGGCACTGTGTGCAGAGAAAGAAAACCATTTCCAATCAAGGGGTTGAAGCTACCCCTAGGGGTACCTCAGCTATGCCATATGATTCTTTTAGTAAATTTAAAGTGCAGTTTTTTTCACCTCTTTAGCAATTAAAACCTGAGATTACGGATATGTTTAAAAATACTACACTGGTATGGAAATAGTGTTCATCTAAATAAAGGCAGAGTTTTGATCATTATAAATACAAATGTCAGATCATTTACTATGCAATGTACACTTCTAATTATATCCAATAATTAGAACACTATATTAAATATTTCAACATCCTCAATTACTTAGTTTCAATTTTTTTTAAATGTATGCAAATGAAAATATCATTGTTCCATGACCATAAGCCATTATTATTCTGTCATTATGTAAATGGCATAAGTTTTGCCAATTACCTGTTTCTGTTGCCGCAGTTGTCTGACAACAGGGGGTGGTAACATCTGGAATAGGAGCCGATCACTTTTGCGCTTCTCACTACGTAGTTCCTGTGTCCTCTTTATCAGGGTTTCAGCAAATGTCTGTAATAAATTCATGGAAAAGGTTTCCTTAACTTCCTGATCTTTTATTAGAGATAAAAATTTGTCATTTTAGCTACTATCAATAATGTTTTATTCATTAAATCAAAATTAGAATACTGGGAGTGAAAATGTAGAAAACTAAGTTTGGTATAAATAAAAGCTAACATATCAACAGAAATCTTTATTTTTTTCTTTGTTTATTGTTGTTTTCCAATTTAGATAAATTCATAAAAGGTTCCCAGTTTACCAACAATCTGCTGGTAAAAAGTTCTCAATTTATCAACAATCAGCTGGTAAGTTTAAAACAGCCAAATCTATGGTTGCACTGCTGCTGTCAATAATGAATGTAGTATTAACCAGCCAAAAGCTAATCTGCTGTCTCTAATGGTAGCCAAATACTCATTGCACTAAGTGTAAAAATGCTCATAATGGAAAAAAAACTTCTACCGGCATATTCCTTTGTCACAATAAAATAAGAGCCTCACTATTCAAAACATTTCGTGCCTTGAACAATAACATATTTCTTAAGGTCAAAGAAAAAAGAAATTAACCAAAGAGTTCAGCATGTCACATGAATGACATGTCCTGTTTGGGGTAGTTTTTGGGGGAGGAGACCACACAATGAGGTCATCGATCTCATCGGTTTAGGGAAGGAAATTGGCCATGCCCTTTCAAAGAAACCATCCCAGCATTTGCCTGGAGCAATTTAGGGAAATCATGGAAAACCTAAATCAGAATGGCCCGACGCGGGATTGAACCATCGTCCTCCCGAATGTGAATCCAGTGTGGAGATGTCCTGAAGCCATATAATGACAGTCAGTTTGATACATGATTACAGATTCATCAACATGTCTGATATCAGTGCATTTTACAGTGATCAGATTGCAGATGCCTGAAGCATGGGACACTCCATCTCCAACATCATGTAGCTGCTGAACTTTCCACACTACATTGATTTAGGACTCTTCAACTATTTCATTTAAATAATTCTGCTGTCACTCGAGTAAACTACCACTGACAACAATGTTTTGTGAGAAAGGTCACCTTTGCATCCTGTGGATTGTAACAGTAGACACGCTAAAATACATAAAACACCTCACCAATCCAATGCTAAACAACAACCTGTGTGCATCCATTTGTTTGTCTTCTGCACTGGCCATACAGCCCATAAATTTGGCAATTCAGTCCTACTGAACCTGACTGGGACCCCCTGAGAGACATAGAAATGTCTTGGACCAAACTCTAATCAACTGAGTTGTGAGTAGCAGTGACCTGGATGGATTCCCATTTTGGATATCACATGAAGCCAATTTCTAAATATTTCATCACTACTATCAAGGAGAACGAAGGCAGGCTGTAAATGTTACTAGGTAGGTGCAGTATTAAAAACTGGAAGGAAGTATACCCTGAAGACATGATGAAAACTGTGAACTCCTACAAACACTCAGAAAGTGTAGACATCTATGGCATGTCCTGCACACTGCTAAAGAAAATTATTGCAGAATTAGCTCAGCCACTAGCCATAGCAATAATCAAATGTCTATCTTCTGGTGTCTTCCCAGACTTCCTTAAACTGGTGCGCACAGTGCCAATATATAAGAAGGGGGATCCATGCGAGGTGTCCAGCTTTAGACCAATCTCAGTGGTACCAGTACTAGCCAAAGCTACTGAGTCTGTGATGCACTGCCAGGTACTGAATTACTTTGGAAAACCGATAGCAGGTAGTATCAGTGCACGGAGCAACTTCTCTTGAACAAAAACATGGTATCCTTGGAGTGCCCCAAGGATCAGTCTTAGAACCTCTCCTATTCCTCATATATGCCAATGATATGAGCTGCAATAGTCAAATGTTGCAGTTTGCAGATGACACTACCCTTATTGCCAAAGGACACACAGCCGCAGAAGCTCTTGGTGCATCAAATTTGATGTTTGAAGAAATAAATGAATGGTTCATCATAAATAAAATGAAGATCAATGAAAAAAAAACCAACATTTGATATGCAGTCTAACCAACATTGAAGAGCAAGAAAACATGGAGACTGTCAGACTACTGAACTTCAAGATTGACAGCAAACTCTCCATGGACGATCACACTGCATATGTATGCACCAAACTTTCTCGTGTGATATACCTCCCAAGGAAGCTGAAGAGGGTAATAACTGACCAGTTTCTCACAATAGTCTGCCATGCACTCTTCCACAGCCACATTAGCCATGAACTGTTGTTGTGGAGACACTCCTCAGGCTGCAAAGATGTGTTGCTATTAAAAAAAAAAAAAAAAAAAAAAAAAAAAAACCATCAGGAACATATCCTCTAGCAAAAGACTGAACCACTGTAAGCCTATTTTCACCAAGCTAGGCATAATGACTGTTTTTAGCTAGTATGTGTTTTCTGCCTCATTTATATAAAAGAAAATCAAAGGAACTTTAGCATAAGACAAGTAATACATAAACATGACACTCACTGTACAAGGAACATTGAAGTGCCAAGGTGTCACCTATCAAGTACACAAGACAGCTTTCCAACAGTCACCCTAAAAATGTACAATTAACTGCCTCCAGAAGTGAAATCCCCGCCACCTGAATTATTTCGGAAAAAAAATGCTCAGGACTTGAAACAACATCCACTATATTCCTTGGAAGAGTTTTTCAACAGTGGTTCTAGTGAATGGACAAAATAATAAATATTGTTATGTTTTATACATAATTTGGCCTAAATTTAATCTTCTTTCTGTGTTCTCAGTTAACTGTGTTTTACGTAAAGTACATATTTTGCCAAAACGAAACTTCATGTGTGTGATCTACATGGTTTAGTTAACTCAACTGCACTGTTTCAATTCAACAAGATTGGAAAAGAAGCAACCATGACCATGGAAGACTCAACTTTGTTAAAACAGAGATGCAAAATATCTTTATATATATCCACAATTTGATACTCATTATGAACAGAAATTTATGAATACCATGCAGTGTACTACAAAATGCTATAACAAGATAAATGAAATGACTATTAATTACACATTAAATGGAGTCATATAAGCTACATGGTATTCATTTTCTAAAACATTGATTGTGTGGATGTTGATATACCTGTGTAAGTGAAACTTAACATATTCTGCACTCCTAAATTATGTGGCCTAGTATTTATCATACTTAAATGAATTACCTGGATTTTGTTCAGGCGATTAGCCTTCTGCCATTTCTTGTTACATATAATGGAAACAATATTCAAAATTTTGAGAATACAGACACTCATAAAGTACAAAACATTTACACTTTTATATTTTTGTATTAAGACACTGATTTCTCCTTAGAATTAAAATTGTGATATTTAATGAACATGTACAAAATTAAACAAAAAGTTATAATAAATGAAAAGCAAGAGTTTGCTTTTGTTCTACAATACTACTTTTATTGTGTTAACCACTTTTCAGCTTACAAGGCCATCTTCAGACATTTACTGAGTATTTTTACCAAAGAAGTTACAATGTTTGCAAATAACAGTGGAAGAGAAGTAACACGTCTAGACTGAAGCAGAGACACAGTAAGTAACATCTTTGACAGTGTGGTGGTAATGCAATTAAAAAGTAAAAAATTGAACAGTAAATAAATCAAAATGGAGTAGGCAGGAAAAAATTTAACACAAAACAGGAACAGCATGCCTACATAACAGTTTCTCTTAGTAAACAAAACTAATAAACTAAAATAAAATTAGTACTTGACAAGGCTGCATCAAGAGGTATAAAACATGGAGAATTATACACAAACCAGCTAAAAGAAGAAACAATTATCAATGTAACTACAGAATACGTAAGGAAGTCAAGCAATGTCAGTAAGATAAATAGAAATAAATAAATGCAGGAAAATGGGAACATACACTAAATGTAATCTTTGAGAGTGTGCTGGTACTGCATTTTAACATTAACATTGCATTAAAAACAGTGGCTATGTAACAGTGTGCATTAAATAAATGAACAAAGTAAAATATGAACAATATTTGATGAGACAACTACAAGAGGTGTTAAACATGGACAGTAATACAAGTACCAGTTAAAAGAAAGCCTTAACTATTGAAACTACAGTCTATACAGAATAAAATTGACAACTTCAATAAAACAAAAGAACTTAATGAATACAGGAAAATGGTAATATGTAGGAATAGACAGTGTGGAAAGTAATGATCATCAGAAATGATTATTTAAAGTTTAACAGAGCGGAAGTGTTGAGCTGTGTCTGATCATTTAGGATTAGATCTGGACTGTGAGCAAGATTTCCAGGGCTTCCAGCAGGTTGAGTTTATGGCCTTTGTTTGCTAAGTGAAGTACCTGGGGCACTGGCTGGCAGTTGTGAAACTCACTCAGTACATGCTCAGCAAATGTGGAGACAGAATTCTGAAAGCCACAGCTGCATTCATATTCAGTCAGTTTAGTTGCTATGTCTATAACTGTCTGACCAATGTAAAATTTGTCACAGTCAGAACAGGTGATTTTGTTTATCCCACTGTTGACCATTAATTGGATCTTATCCTTGCTATTAAAAATACACTGGGCTGTCATGTTCTTAACATAGTAGGAAAGCAGGCTTTCAGTGCTTTGGCAACAATCTGTGATACCTCACCTAGAAATGGTTGTGTACACTATTTGTTGCAGACAGAAGATGGGGAAGCAGGTGGGGCATAGGGGAGGGGTATAATTTGTCTTATAACTAGTCCACATACACAGAACGTCATCTACATATCTACACCAGTATTTGATATTTGCACTCAAAAGTTCTGTTTTTAGAAAATTTTGTTCAAAATGGTCCATAAATATTTCAGCCAACTTGTACTACAAGACAACTCAACACATTTTTGAAAAACCTAAAACAGTCAACATAAAAATATTCAGTTCACAATGGTGATTTGCAACAAATCCATGAACTTCCTAGATCTCACCATTGACGTCAGTACACCCTCACATTATTTCAAAATTTATAGAAAAACTACAACTACAGACACAGTAATACCTTCTTGCTCACGACTCCTCATATCTCACAAACATGCAGCTTTCCACTCAATGGTACACCATCTCATTTCCATCCCCATGTCCAGAGATGATTTTAAAGCAGAATTAGTTACAATAAAATTTAAAATTTACAGTCCAGCTCTCATTGACCACATCTTGCACACGAAACAAAAATGGAAAATTATACCCCTCCTCTATGCCTCCCCCCCCCCCCCCCCCCCCTGCGTCCTCATCCACTGTCTGCAAGAAATGGTGCACACTACCAGTTCTAGGTGAGGTATCACAGATTGTTGCCAAAGCACTGAAAGCCTGCAAGTACAGACTTTCATACTATGTTAAGAACACAACAGCTCAGTGTGTTTTTAATATCAAAGGTAAGATACAGTTATTAGCCAACAATGGGGTATACAAAATCACCTGTTATGACTGTGACAAATTTTACATCAGTCAGACAGCTAAACACATATCAACTAAGCTGGCTGAATATGAACGCAGCTGGGGCTTTCAGAATTCTGTCTCCACATTTGCTGAGCATGTACTGAGTGAGTTTCACAACTTCCAGCCAGTGCCCCAGGTACTTCACTTAGCAAACAAAGGCCATAAACTCAACCTGCTGGAAGCCCTGGAAATTAACAAACATCTTGCTCACAGTCCAGATCTAATCCTAAATGATCAGACACAGCTCAACACTTCTGCTCTGCTAAACTTTAAATAATCATTTCTGTTGTTCATTACTTTCCACACTGTCTGTTCCTACATATTCCCATTTTCCTGTATTCATTAAGTTCTTTTGTTTTATTGAAGTTGTTAATTTTATTCTGTATAGACTGTAGTTTCAATAGTTAAGGCTTTCTTTTAACTGGTACTTGTATTACTGTCCAAGTATAACACCTCTTGTAGTTGTCTCATCAAATATTGTTCATATTTTACTTTGTTCATTTATTTAATGCAAACTGTTACATAGCCACTGTTTTGAATATAATGTTAATGTTAAAATGCAGTACCACCACACTCTCAAAAATTACATTTAGTGTATGTTTCCTCAAACGTCTCCATTTTCCTGCATTTATTTATTTCTGTTTATCTTACTGATATTGCTTAAGTTCCTTATGTATTCTGTAGTTGCGTTGATAATTGTTTCTTCTTTTACCTTGTTTGTGTGTAACTCTCCATGTTTTATACCTCTTGATGTAGCCTTGTCAAGTACTAATTTTATTTTATTTTATTAGTTTTGTTTATTAAGAGAAACTGTTATGTATTTCATTGCATTACCACCACACTGTCAAAGATGTTACTTACTGTAGTTTCTGCTTCAGTCTAGATGTGTTACTTCTCTTCCGCTGTTATCTGCAAACATTGTCACTCCTTTGGTAACAATACTCAGTAAATGTATGAAGATGGCCTTGTAAGACAAAAAGTGGTTAACACAATAAAAGTAATATTGTAGAACAAAAACAAACTGGTGCTTTTAATTTATTATAATGTTGTTCTACCAAGAACCAATGGAAGGTTCTGTTAACATGAAATTATTTATGAGAAACCAAGAAATACTATGTAATCCTTTTCTGATATGTGTTTCCAGATGAGATATGCAAATAATTTCTGTAGGTGCTCCTACAATACACTTGAATTTTCTGTTATTTGTTTACTTATGTACCTCTTTTACTTTATATTTAATTGCAAATATAGTTAAGAGCTAGAGGATGGCAACAGTACACCTTATATTAATGTTTCTTAATGTTTAGCATGCAAATGTGTAGCGAAAAAAGTTTTCCTATTAAAAATTCTGCTGTCTGAATAAGAACATGAAAACTATCAAAATCAATTCACAAGTAGATAACGTACAGCTACAGGGCATCCGAGAATTTTGTATATGTCTTCTTTCACCTATTACAATACATGTGGGCAGGGAGCTTAAAACTGTATGGCAGTTAATGCTTTAGTTTTTAAGACACAACTGTTTACAGCTGCTGCTCATAAAACAAATGAGCAGTTAATAACTGTTTGCATGCATGTTATCTGCTGGTGTGCATGCGTAAATGAAAGACACAAGGAAACCAATGACACAACAAATCAATTCATATTGAGAACCTATCATAAGGCCTTGACTTGCTCATCAATCTTAATTATTACCCTAACAAAGAGCCATGGATGAATGTAGTATATGACAGAGAGGACTTCAAGACAAAGTCCAGATTAGGAGGCACAAAAATAGAAAACTGCTGGATTTCTATCTTCTGTTCTTCTACCAAGCACAGAGATAAATTTCTTTTACATGAACACTTCTGATGCCGTAATGTAACAGGAATTAATAGTTGTTTTGATTGAGAAGACTGGGAAGTTGGAATCCATGGAGTGAAGAAGAAGTTGGAAGGTTTCTCAGAGTGAAGAGAGGTCGAGGAACAGAGTATGGCTGTAGAAGAATAGAGCTGGTTCACATTGGAGAGTTAAGGAAGGGAAAATTTTGCATGGTGAAGATGAGGGTTACAAAACAGGGAAGCAGTAAATGGCACAACAAAACAAGGAGATGCAGTAATATGGAATAATAGTGCATAATGCATGGACTGGAAAAACTCATTGAGTCTGAAGTGAATGACAAAGATGAGAGGATCTGAATAGAAAAAAAGGAGCCATGGAGGAGCATCAGCAGAACAATACAAAAGGCAGGCCAGGGAGGCAGAATGAAAGAACTAGGTGAGGTTTAAAGCAGGACAGCTGTAACATTATTGGACATGCCATAGACACAGTTGCTATCTGTTTATTTCAAAGAAGCTCCCACTAAATGGGAAGATGCACATGACATGCTTTGTAATATAGCTGTTGCAAGTAAGTGTATTGTGATAACTGGCATGCTCTGTAACTAGGCAGTCTATTTTACGCTTGAATATTAATTGGCAATGGCCATTTGTTCAACTGGATGACTGGTTTATTGTGACTGAGAATGCTGTGTAATAGTACCAGTGAAGAAAATGTATAAGGCAGTTATCATAACTTTCTCTACCCTAGATAAGGTAAGATACAGCTTTCTATGAGGAGTGGTGCATGACACAGAGATCCACTGGTATTTGGTGGACAGTTGAACTTCTCGGATACCCCTTACATACATAATCTTTACTTACTGTCATAAAAGCTCAAGAGCAACAAATACAGAAAAAAACTGAAAATCTCAAGACTTTGGAAGCAAGGATTTATTTTTTCACAGCTAAAAGGAGAGTGGGAGGAAGTGAAAGGTATGGAAAATACTAAAACAGAGTTGGGCAAGTCACTCAAGGGACCCCGGGTTGAGAAAGACACAACAACAAAGGTGAGGACAGACAGCAGTCATTCATATGATCTTGCTCCTGAGCTCTCCTCAAGAAGCTTGTGAAGACAAACTTAGAAATGCATAAAATAAGTTTAGCCACACATCAAATTCCCTTGCTGTCAGGAAATTGCTGTAGCTCACCTGTATGGTACGTGTGGCGTTGAGGACAAGCAGAACTATGATGGGTGATATAATAAGCACCAGGACAAGCAAGGTAATAGATAGGCCCTGCTGTCGGCCAGACACCTGCAGATCCTCTGATACCCGCTCACTGCAGAAATGAAAGCATAGCACATTCTTACTTTCTTTTAAGAACTGGTGCTTCATTACAAAATTTAATAAATGGAAACTCAGAGATGAGTGGAATTAGGAAGTCACAGTCAAAGCTGTAAAATGACAGAGAAGCCTAAGAGCTGTAGAAAAAGGAACATACTAAATTAAGTGAGTAAACTGTGGAATAGGAAGATGAAGAGAAGAATAAATTACCATGGAGAAACTGTGTGACTTTTTTCAAGTCCACCATGTTCTGATTTAGCTGAAACCCATTTCAATTGTAAAGTACAGCTAACTAATCAATAACTTCAACAAGAAATGCTAGCATCACCTATGTCAATAAATCATATTCTTTAAAAAATTCAGTGGCCAAGAAATGTCATTGCCGTCAAAGATTATGCAGTACACTGGAAAAATGACTGTAGCCAGTAGCCAGTTACATAAAGCATATCCAGAAACTTATAGGTGCACGGTAGTATTCTTGTGGGCTGCTTAGATAGACATCGTGTCTTGTCAGTAAAATGTCAAGCAGTGTGAGTGTAGTTACACCATTAGCGCCTGCGAATGCAGATCAGTGATTCATTTTGCTTGTAACATAGAGAAATGGAGCTTAGGTGAAGAAAGCTGTAGGAATATTTCTTGCTCACAGACAGATGAGAATTAGTGGAAGAAGTGTATGTCAGTCAAGATGTTTATGGAAACTCACGAACAAATTGGAAACCAGAAACTGCAGATAACACACAAACTGTAATTAATAAATATTGATAATTACAACTTGAATTCTTCTATCCTGGTATTCCAATTATTATGGCAATATGGTGAGAGACAAAATGTGTCTCCTGTTGCAGTGTTTCAATAAACAGCAGTTTGGAGATGCAACTAACTATTTTTTTTTTTTTTTTTTTTTTTTTAAATCAGAAGGGATGGCACGATATACTCAGTAAAATTTACATACCAGTTTGAGACTATTAGTAAGAACCAAAAAATTAATTTCCCAGAGGGTGTTCACAGTTTAGTCATTTAACAATGAAACTGGAGTTTCTCCCCTCCTCCTTTTTTAAATTACATGTATTTCTGCAATTGAAATTTTTCTTTACAATAAGCAATAATAGACTACTGCAGCAATGCATTTTCAGGTGTCAATCACACCAGAAAAAATGGCTACAGTCATTAGGAATAAGCAACTGGCAGTTGTCTTATATTAAACCTAGGTATTTACTATCCTTGCATGACATTTAAGCAAAATACAGCTCCTTTACTTTTGTCAGTCTCCTTATGCAATGTTTTTGTCATTGCCAACTTCACCACAAAGTTACCCAGAGTAATAAAGTGGCATTATCTAAACTTATTCTGAAGGAGGGCATTTCTGATGAGAATATACAGGGTACCAGTAATATGTATACATCAGTTCATATTGTGATCAGTAAAAGAGGTAAAAAGTCCAAGTTATAAAAAGAAATGATTCTCACATCTCAGACAGAGTGGAAAAATTTCTGAAAGAATGGAATTTATGAACTATCTCAAAGATATCTACTAATATGTGTCAAGCCTAACATAGCAAGTCAGCAAATTTATTAAACAATGATGTATGAAACAAATGCTTGAAATTTGACACTGAGTAGAAAATAAGCCACTATCAACAATGTTATGTCAGAGTTCATCTCTGCAACCTTTATTTATGAACTTAACCTTGACAATTCCATGTACTTTCCTTGGAACTAAAAAATAACTGTTTAGCTAATAACAAATATTCCCTCTAATGATGATGCACAGTTAGTTAGGATAAAGTGCCTTACAGTATGGATACTACCCAGTGGAAATCAGTTAGAATAATTCATGACTGAGAGATGAATGATTTTAAGAATAGTTTATAGGAGATGATCTGGGACAAAATTTATAATTAAGCAAATGCTAACACAAAATTTAAACTTTTCCATGATACATTAATATCATTATTTGAAAGTAGCTTTTCACTCAACCTAATGAGAAGGGACACTAAACAGCCATGTATAAACCATGGAGGAGATTAAAATATCTTGTGAAAGGAAAAGGGACAGATATCTTTTATCAAAAACAAGCTGGGATCCTGAAGTAGTCGCACACTACAAAAACTACTCTAAATTACTAAGAAAGGTTATTAAAAATCAAGGAACTTGCACATAATGCCAGAAATCAATAATTCCAACAACAAACTTAAGGCTATATGGAATGCAGTGAAATGAGAGGCAGGACAACCAGCCCCAGAACAAGATAACATCACTAATGAACTTAATGGAAGGACACAGGCAGCAATTGTATTTAGTAATAATTTCTTCAGTATAGTAGAAGGTATAGGGACAAACAATTAAAGAGAAAAATCAGAGCAGTATGTTGAAAAAGTAGCTCTTATAAAATTTAATCATATGAATGTATTACCAACTTCTACTTCTGAAATTAAGAAAATCATACATTCTCTCAAAAATAAAAGCTTATATAGTTTTGATGGTGTTTCCAATACAGTGCTACAGATTTGTTCTCTCGTAATAAGCCTTGTCTACCCAATATATATAATGCATCATTATAGCAAGGCATTTTTCCAGAGAGACTGAAATTTGCCATTGTTAAACCCCTCTTTACGAAAGGTTATAAAAGAGATGTCAATAACTACTGACCTGTTTAATTGCTGAAATCATTTCCTAAAACCATTAAGAAGGTGATGTGTTCTAGAATAGTGTCTCACCTTAGCAACAATAGTACCCGCAGCAAATCAAAGTTTTGGTTTCAGAGGGGTTGCTTTACTGAGAATGCCTTTTACATGTTCACTCACCACATTTTATAAGCACTAAATAATAAAATAGTGCCAGTTTCTATTTTCTATGAACTATCTAAATCACTTGCTGTGTGAATCAGAGTATTCTTCAAGATAGATTGAAGTTTTATGGGATTGATGGTTTAGCCAATCAATGGATAATGTCATATGTAACCAAAATAATGCAGGAAGTTGTACTTCATAGTTCAACCAATACAGCCTGCAGACATAATTCTGACTGGGGAGAAATCATGTATGGGGTTTCCCAAGTTTCATTCTTAGGTCCACTTTTGTTCCTCACATATGTAAATGAGAGTGCATCTAATATACCTCAGCAGAATTAATTCCTTTCGCATAAGACACTAGTATTTCAATCAATCCAAGCATACATACAGGAACAGAAGAAATGATAAACTTAAAAGTATCACTGACTGATTTTCAGTGAATGGTCTCATGATCAGTTTTAAAAAGACACAACATATTCAGTTCTGCAGATCTAAGGGTACTACACAAATGATACATGTAACAAATGGTGAGGAAATAATAAATAGGGTGGAAACTTCAAAATTCTTAGATGTCCATATTGACGAGAGTTTAAATTTGAAGAGGCACATTCTGAAACTCCTAAAACTACTTACTTGAGCCACATTTGCATTTAGAATCATTGTAAATCTTTGGGAGAGACAATTCAGTATGTTCACATATTTTACATATTTGCATTCATTAATGTCATATGGAATAATGTTCTGGGGTAACTCATCTTTAAGAAAGAATCTGGGCTTCCTGACTACTGCTTCACAGTATATTTATTCCCTCATGAAGTTTGTTGTAAATAATCTGCTACAGTAATGTACATAATTACAACACCATAAGCAAAAAAGACATTCAGTGCTCCACATTAAGGTTGTCTTTAAAACAAAAAGTGGTGCACAATGCTGCAACAAATATTTTTGATCACATATACAGTGATAAAAAGATGTCTGACAGACAGCAAAATAAAATCTGAAAACAAACTGAGAAAGTTTCTCTTTGGCAACTCCTATTCCACAGAAGAATTTCTATTACTGTAATGTGTAAAAGATGTTGAGTAGGAATTACTAACTCACATCTTATACCTGTATATCGTTTTTCTTTTGATACATTGAACATATAACTAACTAACTAATTAAATCTGTCTGTGTCCAAGCCTACAATCCTAATGTATATTACAGGGATGACACTTGATCTAGAGGTAAAGAGTTTCATTAGCACAGATAGGAGAGATGGTAATACATTCTGGTCATTAGATTATGTCCCAATCTCTTTAGCTAAATCAAAAATAATTACACAGTATAACATAGAGTGGAGCCATGAAACTGGGTTGATGAAAATCCATAAATTTGATAGGGATGTTGAGTTGGTCAGCTCCTTTAGCTATTTAGAAGCAAGTTACATGCTATTTGCAGGTTTCACTATCTTCCTTACATGCTTCATTGTCACCAAGTACGTAAACATGCAGTCTTAATGCCCACGTTATCACACATTTACATTTGAGTTACAGCACTTAAACTTCATGGAATGAAGGTGTGAACATGTTCAAAGTAATTTCTAATTAGGTGGCTTAGCTGACACCTAGAGATCTACCAGTCAATAACACCAAAAATATTTCACTTTCACACAAGAATAAATTGAATATGTGTGCTCCTCTTCAGCCATAACCTTCCTTTTGTGACTCTTCTGCTTCATAATTTCTAGCAGCTGTGGGACACAACATACAGCATGCCTCTACTTATGTAACACACACTTATCAGCATCTTAATTAGTCACTCCCAGCAGGTTTGGTACTATTCATGCTCTATAGAGAAGCTATTATGGAAATTAGCTGGTAGTTATAATTACATAGGTCATTGATGAATAAAGAGCCTGAATGTTAATGCGCATTTAGAAAAGTGTAGTTTAAAACAGCACACATCGAAAAAAGTTTTGCATCACCTCGGTTCCGAGAGTTCTGGAACCAGTACAGAAAACTGGAATACAGATCACCATAAACATCATTTCCGCCCATTTTATTGCTCAAGAAAACCACACACTGCATGTTGTACCACCATACAGTGAGACCTTCAGAGGTGGTGGTCCAATATGCTGTACACACCAGCACCTCTAATACCCACACCGGTATCTTTAATACCCAGTAGCACGTCCTCTTGCATTGATGCATGCCTGTATTTGTCGTGGCATTATATCCACAAGTTCATCACGGCATTGTTGGTCCAGGTTGTCCCTCACATCAATGGCGATTCGGTGTAGATCGCTCAGAGTGGTTGGTGGGTCACGTCGTCCATAAACAGCCCTTTTCACTCCATCCCAGGCATGTTCGATTGGGTTCATGTCAGGAGAACATGCTGGCCACTCTAGTTGAGTGATGTCGTTATCCTGAAGGAAGTCATCCACAAGATGTGCATGATGGAGGCGCAAATTGTTGTCCGTAAAGACGAATGCCTTGCCAATATCCTGCCAATATGGTTTCACTATCGGTCAGAGGATGGCATTCACATATCATACAGCCATTACGGTGCCTTTCATGACCACCAGCGGCATGCATCTGCCCCACATAATGCCACCCCAAAACAGCAGGGAACCTCCACCTTGCTGCACTCGCTGGATAGTGTGTCTAAGGCGCTTAGCCTGACCGGGTTGCCTCCAAGCACGTCTCTGACGATTGTCTGGATGAAAGCATATGTGACACTCGTCGGTGAAGAGAGCGTGATGCCAATCCTGAGCGGTCCATTTGGCGTGCTGTTGGCCTATCTGTACCGCGCTGCATGGTGTCATGGTTGCAAAGATGGACCTCGCCATGAACGTCAGGAATGAAGTTGCGCATCATGCTGCCTATTGTGCACAGTTTGAGTCGTAACATGATGTCCTGTGGCTGCATTATTGAACATGGTGGCGTTGGTGTCTTTCTGAATCTCCTCCACATCTGAACAACATCGCTTTGGTTCATTCCGAGACGCCTGGACACTTCCATTGTTGAGAGCCCTTCCTGTCACAAAGTAACAATGTGGATGTTATTGAACCACGGTATTGACCATCTAGGCATGGTTGAACCACAGACAACACAAGCCGTTTACCTCCTTCCTGGTGGAATGACTGGAACTGATCATCTGTCGGACCCCCTCATTCTAATAGGCACTGCTCATGCATGGTTGTTTTCATATTTGGGAGGGTTTAGTGACATCTCTGAGCAGTCAAGGGGGCTGTGTCTGTGATACAATACCCACAGTCAATGTCTATCTTCAGGAGTTCTGGGAACTGGGGTGATGCAAACCTTTATCTCTGTACTAAGTCATCTCAGCTGTATCAGGCGTAAAGTATGGGAGTGGGAAAGCTCCAGCATCGGACGACGCTACCAAAAGCTGAAAAATGCATCTCAAGGATGAGTGGGGAAAGAGTAAGGCGTCTTGCAACGAGAAGCATGATAAATCACTGAAATGCGTTAAAGGCAGTCTCGCTTGCAAAGAATCGCCATAAAAGATTTCCGACCTGGAAGAGACTATGGCGTGAAAGCAATAGAGACATGGATTATTTAATCAGGAACATGACAACGAATTTATGAAGACAAATCTGCTTTGTTCATCTTTGGAATCCTAAATGTACGAGTAGTAAATACTGCCACCCATACTCATGCCATGTTATTCTTCTGGGTGGTGTTCGATATAATGTCCCACGGTCTCTTGGCGAATACATTGTTTAAATAAAAATCATGTTTGAATATACTGTGTTTTCAAATCGGTCTAAGTAGTATAAAATAATTTCTTGTATCCCATACAGGTACCTAAATTCTCATAAGATTTAAAATGAAAAACAGGGGAGCATGCAGTATGCACTGTGACAAAAGGCATGAGATATCGATATGCACATATGAAGGTGGCAGCAGTACCGCGTAACCAAGATATTAAAGGGCAGTGCATTGGCAGAGTTGTCATTTGCTCTCAGGTGATCCATGTGAAAAGGTTTCCGAAGTGATAATGGCCTCACGAAGGGAATTAACAGACTTTGAATGCGAAGTAGTAGTTGTAGCTACACGCATGGAACATTCCACTTCAGAAATCATTCAATTCAATATTCCAAGATCCACAACTTCAAAAGAGTGCTGAGAAATTTCAGGCGTTACCTCTCACTAGGAATAATGCAGTGCTCGACGGCCTTCGCGTAATGCCCGAGAACAGGGGCATTTGCGTAGAGTTGTTAGTGCTAACAAAAAAACAACACAGCATGTTATTTCATGTGGGACATATCACGGATGTATTGGTTAGGGGAGTGCGGCAAAATTTGGTTTAGTGGGCTATGACAGCAGACGACTGACGCGAGATCCTTTGCTAACAGCATGATGTCGCTTGCAGCATCTCTCCTGGTCTCGTGACCCCATCGGTTGGACATGACTGGAAAACGGTGGCCTGCTCAAATGAGCCCCAGTTTCAGTTGGTAAGAGCTGACGGCATGGTTCGAGTGTGATGCAGACCCCATGCAGTCATGGGCACGTCAGCAAGACACTGTACAAGCTGGTGGCTTCATAATGATGTGGGCCATTTTTACATTGAATGAACTTTATCCTCTGGTTCATGATGATGATGATGTTTGGTTTGTGGGGCGCTCAACTGCCTAGTTATCAGCGCCTGTTCAAAATCCCAACCTTTGCTCAGTCCAGTCTCACCACTTTCATGAATGATGATGAAATGATGAGGACAACAAAATACGCAGTCACCTCAAGGCAGGTGAAAATCCCTGACCCCGCCGGGAATCAAACCCGGGACCCCGTTCTCGGGAAGCAAGAACACGTTAACTTCAACTGATCATTGATTGGAAATGGCTACATTTGGCTACTTATTGCAAAGGAGCAATGGATTTTGTATGGATGACAATGCCTCAGTTCACTGGACACCAATTGTTTGAGTTTGGTTTGAAGAACGTGCAGGGGAAAATAGAGCGGATTATTTGGTCACCCAGGTTGCTCAGCATGAATCCCATCGAACATTTCTGGGATAAAATCAAGAGGTCAGTTCGTGCACAAAATCCAGCACCAGGATTAGTGCTACAGTTTTAGATGACCAGATAAGCAGAATCTCTCAATATTTCAGGGAACCTCCACCTTGCTGCACTCACTGGACAGTGTGTCTAAGGCGTTCAGCCTGACCGGGTTGCCTCAAAACACATTTCTGACAATTGTCTGGTTGAAGGCATGTGTGACACTCATTGCTGAAGAGAATGTGATGCCAATCCTGAGTGGTCCATTCGGCATCTTGTTGGACCCATCTGTACCGCGATGCATGGTGTCATGTTTGCAAAGATGGACCTCACTAGGGAAGTTGCGCAACATGCAGCCTATTGCGCACAGTTTGATTTGTAATACGACGTCCTGTGGCTGCACAAAAAGCAATATTCAACATTGTGGTGTTGCTGTCATGGTTCCTCCAAGCCATAATCTTTAGGAAGCGGTCATACACTGCAGTAGTAGAAATTGGGCAGCCTGAACAAGGCATGTCATCAACAGTTCCTGTCTCTCTGTATCTCCTCCATGTCCAAACAACATCACTTTGTTTCATTCTGAGACACCTAGACACTCCCCTTGTTGAGAGCCCTTCCTGGCACAAAGTAACAATGCGAATGTGATTTAACCAAGTATTGACCATCAAGGTATGGTTGAACTACAGACAACAAAGGCCGTGTACCTCATTCCTGGTGGAATAACTGGAAATGTTTGGCTGTCAGACCTCCTCCATCTAATAGGCGCTGCTCATGCATGGTTGCTTACATTTTTGTGTGGTTTTAGTGACATATATGAACAGTCAAAGGAACTGTGTCTGTGATACAATGTCCACAGTCAACACCTATCTTCAGGAGTTCTGGGAACCAACTTTTTTTGATGTGTATATACTTCTTTACCTGTAAATTTTAGTATCTGACTAAGAATATTCATGCACACATGAAAGTACAAAAATTGGTGGTGGCTGATATCTGAAATGCCTGACATAAGAAGCAGGAGCCATCACATTACAGAGTGTACAATACTGCTCATAATAGTAAAGGACATTCTGCATCTACATGCATATTACACAAACCATCATACAGTGCTTAGCAGAGGGTACTCTGTGGCACTACTGGTCATTTCCTTTCCTGTTTCCTTCGCAAATAGAGCAAGGAAGAAATAGAAATGAATGTCCATATGTATGTGTTGTTGGTGTGGTCTTCAGTCAAAAGACTGGTTCGATGCAGCTCTCCATTCTATTCTATCCTGTGCAAGCCTTTTTGTCTCAGAGTAACGACTGCAACCTACATCCTTATGTATCTGCTTACTGTATTCATCTCTTGGTCTAACTCTATGATTTTTACCCTCTATACTCCCCCTCCCCTCCCCTCCTCATTACTAACAGGTGATCCCTTGATGCCTCAGAATGTGTCCCACCATCCCATCCCTTCTTCTAGTCAAGTTGTGCCACCAATTCCTCTTCTCCACAGTTCTACTCAGTACCTCCTCATTAGTTACTTGATCTACCTATCTAGTCTTCAGCATTCTTTTGTAGTTCCACAATTCAAAAGCTTCTACTCTCTTCTTGTCTAAACAGTTTATCATCTATGTTTCACTTCCATATATGGCAACACTCCATACAAATACTTTCAGATAAGACTTCCTGATGCTTTAATCTGTACTCAATGATAACAAATTTCTCTTCTTCAGACATGTTTTTCTGGCTCTCCCGTACTTCTAACTGAGTGTTGTCCATTCCCATGTCCTTGTTTCGATTTAGGTCTTTCAGTGCTCTGTCAATTTGACTACATTCCATTATCCTTACTTTGCTTTTGTTGATTTTCATCTTATATCCTCCTATCAAGACACTGTCCACTACATCCAACTGCTCTTCCAAGTCCTTTGCTGTCTCTGAAAGATTTACTCTGTCAATGACAAACCTTAAATTTTTATTTCTTCTCCCTGGGGTTTAATTCCTACTCCAAATTTTCCTTTTTGTATCCTTTACTGCTTGCTCAATATGCAGATTGAATAACATCATGAATAGGCTATAACCCTGTCTCACTCCCTTCTCGACCAATGCTTTCCTCCCCCACCCTCGACTCTTGTAACTGCCACCCAGTTTCTGTAAAAATTGTAAGTAACATTTCGCTCCCCGTATTTTACCACTGCCACCTTTAGAATTTGAAAGAGACTATTCCAGTCAACATTGCCAAAAGCTGCCTCTAAAAAAGTCTACAAAAGCTATAAACATAGGTTTGTCTTTCCCTAACCTATTTTCTATGAGAAGTCATAGGGTCGGTTTTTGCCTCATATATTCCTACATTTGTGGGGAATCCAAACTGATCATCCCCGAGGTTGACTTCTACCAGTTTTTCCATTCTTCTGTAAAGGATTCGCATTAATATTTTGCAATCGTGACTTATTAAAGTGATAGATCAGTAATTTTCATACCTGTCAGCATCTGGTTTTTGGAATTGGTATTATTATATTCTCTTTTAGTCTGATGGTATTTTGCCTGTTTTATACATGGAACAGTTTTGCCATGGCTGCCTCCCCCAGTAGTTCTAATGAAGCGTTGTCGATTCCCATGTCCTTGTTTTGATTTAGGTCTTTCAGTGCTCGGTCAAATTCTTCACATAGTATCATATCTCCCATCTCATCTTCATTTATATCCTCTTCCATTTCCATAATATTGCACTCAAGGATAGACCCTCCATGCACTCCTCCCACCTTTCTGCTTTCCCTTCTTGCTTGGGACTGGTTTTTAATCTGAGCTCTTGATATTCATACAGGTCATTCTCTTTTCTCCAAAGGTCCCTTCAATTTTCCTGTCAACGGCATCTACCTTACTCCTAGTGATATATGCATTTACATCCTTATATTTATCCCTTAGCCATTCCTGTTAAGCCATTTTTCACTTCCCATCAATCTCTTTTTTGAGACGTTTGTATTCCCTTTCACCTGCTTCATTTACTGCATTTTTATATTTTCTCCTTTCATTAATTAAATTCAATACCTCTTGTTTTACCCACAGTTTTCTACTAGCCCTCTGTTTACTTACTTGATCCTCTGTTGCCTTCAGAATTTCATCTCTCAAAGTTACCTACTCTTCTTCTACTGTATTCCTTTCCCCTGTTCCAGTCAATTGTTCCATTATGCTCCCTCTGAAACTCTCTACAACCTCTGGTTTAGCTGTTTATCCAGATCCCATCTCCTTAAATTCCCACCTTTTTGCAGTTTCTTCAGTTTTAATCTACAGTTCATAAAAAATAAATTATGGTCAGAGTCCACACATCACACATCCCCCTGGAAATGTCTTAGAATTTAAAACTTGGTTCCTAAATCTCTGTCTAACCATTATATAATCAATCTGAAACCTTCTGGTGTCTCCAGGTTTCTTCCATGTATACAACCTTCTTTCACGATTATTAAACCAAGTGCTAGCTATGATTCAATTATACTCTGTGCAAAATTCTATCAGGTGGCTTTATCTTTCATTACTTTCTTCCAGTCTATATTCACCTATGAGTTTTCCTTCCTTTCCTTTTCCTAGTATCTCACTCCAGTCCCCCATAACTGTTAAATTGCCTTAACTATCTGAATAATTTCTTTCACACTGAAGTGCCAAAGAAACTGGTATAGGCATGCATATTCAAATACAGAGATATATAAACAGGCAGAATATGGCACCCTATACAGGGTGTTACAAAAAGGTACGGCCAAACTTTCAGGAAACATTCCTCACACACGAAGAAAGAAAATACGTTATGTGGACATGTGTCCAGAAACACTTACTTTCCATGTTAGAGCTCATTTTATTACTTCTCTTCAAATCACATTAATCATGGAATGGAAACACACAGAACAGAACGTACCAGCATGACTTCAAACACTTTGTTGGAGGAAATGTTTCAAAATGTCCTCCGTTAGCAAGGATACATGCATCCACCCTCCGTCGCATGGAATCCCTGATGCGCTGATGCAGCCCTGGAGAATGGCGTATTGTATCTCTGCCGTCCACAATACGACCACGAAGAGTCTCTACATTTGGTTAGCGGGGTTGCATAGACAAGAGCTCCCAAATGCCCCCATAAATGAAAGTCAAGAGGGTTGAGGTCAGGAGAGTGTGGAGGCCATGGAATTAGTCCGCCTCTACCAATCCATCGGTCACCGAATCTGTTGTTGAGAAGTGTACAAACACTTCGACTGAAATGTGCAGGAGCTCCATCGTGCATGAACCACATGTTGTGTCGTACCTGTAAAGACACATGTTCTAGCAGCACAGGTAGAGTATCAGGTATGAAATCTTGATAACGTGCTCCATTGAGCGTAGGTGGAAGAACATGGGGCCCAGTCAAGACATCACTAACAATGCCTGCCCAAACAATGAGTCGCATATCAACACAAGCACCGAAGTCAACATTACCTTCCTCCAACTGGGCCAGCTGGCGGTGAATTGAGGAAGTACAGTACATACTGACGAAACTAAAATGAGCTCTAACATGGAAATTAAGCGTTTCCAGACACATGTCCACATAACATCTTTTCTTTATTTGTGTGTGTGGAATGTTTCCTGAAAGTTTGGCTGTACCTTTTTGTAACACCCTGTATAAGACGGCAAGTATCTGGTGCAGTTGTTAGATTGTTTACTGTTGCTACAATGGTAGTTTGAACTACCTGTAGAGTGTTGATCAGTACGATAATTTAATGCCAATAATTCAATCGCAAATTACAGGTGTTAATACATGAGTAGGTAATGTGGAAAGGAACTTCAAAGAGAAATTAGCAAGGGCTGATATCATAAATATAAGTAGTTTGGAGGAACAGGTTGAAGAAATTATAGATCAAAAAGTTACCAAGAGAGTAACATCTGGAAACATCTCTCTTCTTCTATCTTCTGAACTTAATGATACCAGGAAAGGTATAGATAACCTTTGGAAAGAATTCAAACTTATCCAGGATAAAGTAGTCAAAAGGGTAAATTCACCTAATGTAGTGTTAACTAGTGAAGTGGTGACTGATTTGCAATGGGGAGACTTTCAAAAGAAGTTTAAGGAGAAATACTGGTACGGCCAGTGCACAAGAAATGCTAATATCAGACCCATGGGACCCGGGCAGAGTCATATATTCCCCCAGGCACATTAACGTTCTGAGTTAACGGGCGGAGTGACGACCGTTGGACCCAGAGTTGTTTTCAGTGTTTCTTCCAAAATAGTTTTCCTGCACTGAATTCCTTTAAAATCTTGAACTATTCTGTCATCTATTCCTAATATCTTAAACTATCCTACAATCATAGTGCTTAGAAACCTTGATATGACTACAAGATAAAGAAAACTTAGGAGAATCACAGAATAAGAAAGAAGGTGATATCGATGTAAAATAAAATGAATAGAGTATGATATTTATGGATAATATAACATGAGGTGAATAATTAAACAACTGTGATACCATAGTGTATAAATTTTCTATTTTGTATAGAGTATTTTATAACTTTTATGAGATGTGATTTAAATGGGAGGGTTTACACAGGTTTTGAAAGGAGTGGATATTGTAAATAAAAGCATGGTTTACAAGAGCAAATAAATCATGGCTAACAACAAACACACATCACACCTTTCAGACAACCCTCGCAAACTAGTGTGCCTGATTCTTCACCATTTGCCATTTCCATAGGGTTGCCAAGATTTCCTTCAGGGACCTCAAAGATGAAGGTGGGAATGTCCGTTCTGTAGGAGACAATTTAACACCAAACCTCCTCCAGCATCTCACTCAAGTTCCAGAGGGGTAGGTATCCTGGGGAGGGGGCGATCTTATTTCTCTTCTTAGATCTTAGCAACCATATCTATTTTTTTCCTTTCTTACTTCTCATTTACTACGCATTTGAGGACATATCTATTTTTCCCCTCTTTCCATATTCACAAACTACTATCGCTAATTTTTTCCTTGTTTCCAGGGTTTCTAATGATATACATCTTATCTTTAGATAAGAAGGCCAAAGAATCAGCATACACACTAAAATACATTTAGACACAAACATTGAAATTTCAGACTAATAAGCCTGTCACAGTGTAAGAATCATCAGGTATTGTAGGGGAAAGAATAAGTGTGCACAGGGAAATATGCATGCACACACACACACACACACACACACACACACACACACACACACACACACACACAGATATATATATATAGAGGGAAACATTCCAGGTGGGAAAAATATATCTAAAAACAAAGATGATGAGACTTACCAAACAAAAGTGCTGGCAGGTCGATGGACACACAAGCAAACACAAACATACACACAAAATTCTAGCTTTCGCAACCAACGGCTGCTTCATCAGGATAGAGAGGGAAAGACGAAAGGATGTGGGTTTGAGGGAGAGGGTAAGGAGTCATTCCAATCCCAGGAGCGGAAAGACTTACCTTAGGGGCAAAAAAGGACGGGTATACACTCGCACGCACACACACACATATCCATCCGCACATACACAGACACAAGCAGACATTTGTAAAGGCCTTCCCTACAGCCTAGGTCTTCATGCCAAATGAATCTGCTCCGGTCCGGAATCCCTGAACCATTACACCAACAATCTGAAAACAACTTTCGCATCCTGCAACTACCCTCCCGACCTGGTACATAAGCAAATAACCAGAGCCCCTTCCTCATCCCCTCAAGCCCAGAACCTCTCACAGAAGAACCACAAAAGTGCCCCACTTGTGACAGGATACTTTCCAGGACTGGATCAGGCTCTGAATGTGGCTCTCCAGCAGGGATACGACTTCCTCAAATCCTGCCCTGAAACGAGATCCATCATTCATGAAATCCTCCCCACTCCACCAAGAGTGTCTTTCCGCCGTCCACCTCTTAGTTCATTCCTATGAAATCCCCAAACCACTTTCCCTACCCTCTGGCTCCTACCCTTGTAACCACCCCCAGTGTAAAACCTGTCCCATGCACCCTCTCACCGCCACCTACTCCAGTCCTGTAACCCAGAGAGTGTACACGATCAAAGGCAGAGCCACATGTGAAAGCACCCACGTGATTTACCAACTGACCTGCCTACACTGTGAAGCTTTCTATGTGGGAATGACCAGTAACAAACTGTCCATTCGCATGAATGGACACAGGCAGGCAGTGTTTGTTGGTAATGAGGATCACCCTGTGGCTAAACATGCCTTGGTGCATGGCCAGCATATCTTGGCACAGTGTTACACCATCCGGGTTATCTGGATAGTTCCCACTAACACCAACCTGTCAGAACTCCGGAGATGGGAACTTGCCCTTCAGTATATCCTCTCTTCTCGTTATCTGCCAGGCCTCAACCTCCGCTAATTTCAAGTTGCCGCCACTCATACCTCACCTGTCATTCAACAACATCTTTGCCTCTGTACTTCTGCCTCGACTGACATCTCTGCTGAAACTCTATGCCTTTACAAATGTCTGCTTGTGTCTGTGTATGTGCTGTTGGAAAATCTCATATAAGGATGTGAAACAAATACTAACAAAGAGATAGAGGGGCTGGCCAGTACTTAACTCAGCTCAGTACAGCTGATAGATACACATAAAACAGAACCGAGAATTTACATTCCTAGCTTTCGGAACAAATGTTCATTCATCGGGGAGGAGAGAGGGGAAAGAAAGGGAAGAAGGGAAAGGAGATTCAGTTACTCACAACCCAGGTTATGAAGCAACAGGGAAAGGAAAATAGGGAGGGTAGCAAGGATGGAGGCATGGTTGTCAGAGGGAAGCCAAAGATAGTCTGCTGTAAGTACTGTGCCAGCTTCAAACCAAAGAGGATGCATACAGAAGTAAAGAGGTATATAGTATAAAGATAAACACAACTATGTAGGATGAAAAGATGCATGAATGGCTAAAGAGGAAAGGGAAAGAGGAGAAGACTGAAGAGTGAATGGGAGTGAGGTTGTTTAATGTAGGTTCAGTCCAGGGGGATGGCAGGATGAAAGGATGTGTTGGAGTGCAAGTTCCCATCTCCGCAGTTCAGAGGGACTGGTGTTTGGTGGGAGAAGCCAAATGGCACATATGGTGTAGCAGGTTCCTAGGTCCCTAGAATTATGCTGGAGGGCGTGCTCCGCTACTGGGTATTGGGCATCTCCTAGGCGGACAGTTCGTCTGTGTCTGTTCATGCACTCAGCCAGTTTAGTTGTTGTCATGCCAATGTAAAAGGCTTTGCAGTGCAGGCATGTCAGTTGATAAATGACATGTGTAGTTTCACACGTAGCCCTGCCTTGAATTGTGTATGTTTTACCAGTAGCGGGGCGGAAGTAGGTGGTTATGGGGGGATGCATGGGGCAGGTTTTGCAGCGGGGTCGGTTACAGGGGTAGGAACCACTGGGTAGAGAAGGTAGTCTGGGAATATTATAGGGTTTAACAAGGATGTTACGGAGGTTAGGGGGGCGACGAAAGGCAACTCTGGGTGGTGTGGGGAGAATTTTGTCAAGGGATGATCTCATTTCAGGGGTTGACTTGAGAAAGTCATATCCCTGGCGGAGTAATTTGTCGATGTTTTCGTGGCCAGGATATTATTGGGTGACAAGGGGGATGCTTCTGTGTGGTCTGGGGGTAGGAACATTGTTGTTGGACAGGGAGGAATGTATTGCTCAGGAAATCTGTTTGTGGACGAGGTCTGCAGGATAGTTGCGGGAGAGGAAAGCACTGGTCAGGCTATTGGTGTAATTGTTGAGGGATTCGTCACTGGAGCAGATACGTTTGCCACAAGTACTTAGGCTGTAGGGAAGGGAGTGTTTGATGTGGAAAGGATGGCAGCTATCAGAGTGAAGGTACTGTTGTTTGTTTGTGGGTTTGATATGGACAGAGGTGTGGATGTGAGCTTCAACAAGATGAAGGTCAACATCCAGGAAGGTGGCTTGGGTTTTGGAGAAGAACCAGGTGAAATTCAGATTCGAAAAGGAGTTGAGGTTATGGAGGAAATTAAGGAGTGTTTCTTCACCATGAGTCCAGACCACAAAGATGTCATCTATAAACCTATACCAGGCCAGGGGAAGCAGCTGTTGGGTCTTCAGGAAAGCCTCCTCCATGCGGCCCATGAAGAGGTTGGCATAGGACGGAGCCATCCTGGTTCCCATGGCCATTCCCCTGATTTGTTTGTAGGTCTGGCCTTCAAAAGTGAAGTAATTATGGGTGAGGATGAAGTTGGTAAGTGTGATAAGGAACGAGGTTTTTGGAAGATCTTCGGGTGGGCGTTGGGAGAGGTAGTGCTCAAGGGCAGAGAGACCATGGGTATGTGGGATGTTTGTGTAAAGGGATGTAGCATCTATGGTGACAAGAAAGGTTTCAGGTGGGAGAGGAGTGGGAATGGATTTGAGGCATTCTAGGAAGTGGTTTGTGTCTTTGATGTAGGATGGGAGTCTGCAGGTGATAGGTTGTAGCTGCTGGTCTACCAGAGCTGAGATACGTTCGGTTGGGGCTTTGAAGCCTGCTACAATGGGACGGCTGGGATGGTTCTCTTTGTGGATTTTGGGTAATAGGTACAAGGTAGGGTATGTGGCTAAGGTGGAGTGAGTAAGTTTATGGAAGCCGTTGTGAGGCCTTGTGAGGGACCTTGGATTTTTACGATTTTTTGCAGCTCAGTCTGGATGTAGGGAATGGGGTCCTTAGTAGGTTGAGGTGTCGGAGAGTTGACGCAGTTCTTCTGCCACATACTCCACACTCCCTATCCCTCACAAACACCAACCACAACAGAACCTCCAACAAACCCCCCCCATAGCGAACAAACCTAGCCCAGCCACCCTACTCAGTCTCCCCATCCCAGCACATACCACACACAGACCAAATCTCAACTATAACCACAGTCAAATGCCACATATCACCAGTCCCAATTCAGTCCTAAACCTCTCATCCAGATCCCTCTCTCCTCCAGAGACATCTGTTCTATCAAAAGGCTTAACCTTTAGCCCCACACCTAAATTCAACCACACTGCCCTGGTTAAAGATCTCCTCTCATTCACCTGGAACCTCAACTGGAAATATCAGTTCACTACCCAAGCACAGCCCCCAAATACTAGACCCAGTGTTGAACCCTGTCTAGAACAGTTCTGACTGCCTTCTCAAAGGGATCCTCCTCCCCTCCCTCAAAACCATCCCTTGCAGACATTTCAGGAATTCCTCACATCCAGTGTTGCCTCCCAGTCCTTCTTGAAGAACATCCCAACAAACCCCAACATCACCCCAGCTGAATCCCGTACCATTAAGGAGCTGAAAATAGATGGCTCTATTGTCATCCTCCCGGCGGATAAAGGCTCCACAACTGTCGTACTTGACCGTGTGGAGTATGTGGCAGAAGAACTGCGTCAACTCTCCGACACCTCAACCTACAAAGCTGTTACCCAGGACCCCATTCCCTCCATCCAGACTGAGCTGCAAAAAATCGTAAAAATCCAAGGTCCCTCACAAGGCCTCACAACGGCTTCCATAGACTTACTCACTCCACCTTAGCCACGTACCCCTACCTTGTACCTATTACCCAAAATCCACAAAGAGAACCATCCTGGCCGTCCCATTGTAGCAGGCTTCAAAGCCCCAACCGAATGTATCTCAGCTCTGGTAGACCAGCAGCTACAATCTATCACCCGCAGACTCCCATCCGACATCAAAGACACAAACCACTTCCTAGAACGCCTCAAATCCATTCCCACTCCTCTCCCACCTGAAACCTTTCTTGTCACCATAGATGCTACATCCCGTTACACAAACATCCCACATACCCATGGTCTCTCTGCCCTTGCGCACTACCTCTCCCAACGCCCACCCGAAGATCTTCCAAAAACCTCGTTCCTTATCACACTTACCAACTTCATCCTCACCCATAATTACTTCACTTTTGAAGGCCAGACCTACAAACAAATCAGGGGAATGGCCATGGGAACCAGGATGGCTCCGTCCTATGCCAACCTCTTCATGGGCCGCATGGAGGAGGCTTTCCTGAAGACCCAACAGCTGCTTCCCCTGGCCTGGTATAGGTTTATAGATGACATCTTTGTGGTCTGGACTCATGGTGAAGAAACACTCCTTAATTTCCTCCATAACCTCAACTCCTTTTCGAATCTGAATTTCACCTGGTTCTTCTCCAAAACCCAAGCCACCTTCCTGGATGTTGACCTTCATCTTGTTGAAGCTCACATCCACACCTCTGTCCATATCAAACCCACAAACAAACAACAGTACCTTCATTTTGATAGCTGCCATCCTTTCCACAACAAACACTCCCTTCCCTACAGCCCAGGTACTAGTGGCAAATATATCTGCTCCAGTGACGAATCCCTCAACAATTACACCAATAACCTGACCAGTGCTTTCCTCTCCCGCAACTATCCTGCAGACCTTGTCCACAAACAGATTTCCCGAGCAAGACATTCCTCTCCGTCCAACAACAATGTTCCTACCACCAGACCACACAGAAGCATCCCCCTTGTCACCCAATAATATCCTGGCCTCGAAAACATCAACAAATTACTCCGCCAGGGATATGACTTTCTCAAGTCAACCCCTGAAATGAGATCATCCCTTGACAAAATTCTCCCCACACCACCCAGAGTTGCCTTTCGTCGCCCCCCTAACCTCCGTAACATCCTTGTTAAACCCTATAATATTCCCAGACTACCTTCTCTACCCAGTGGTTCCTACCACTGCAACCGACCCCGCTGCAAAACCTGCCCCATGCAACCCCCCACAACCACCTACTCCAGCCCCGCTACTGGTAAAACATACACAATTCAAGGCAGGGCTACGTGAGAAACTGCACATGTCATTTATCCACTGACATGCCTGCACTGCACAGCCTTTTTCATCGGCATGACAACAACTAATCTGGCTGAGCGCATGAACAGGCACAGACGAACTGTCCGCCTAGGAGATGCCCAATACCCAGTAGCGGAGCACGCCCTCCAGCATAATTCTAGGGACCTAGGAACCTGCTACACCATATGTGCCATTTGGCTTCTCCCACCAAACACCAGTCCCTCTGAACTGCGGAGATGGGAACTTGCACTCCAACACATCCTTTCATCCCGCCATCCCCCTGGACTGAACCTACATTAAACAACCTCACTCCCATTCACTCTTCAGTCTTCTCCTCTTTTCCTTTTCTCTTTAGCCATTCATGCATCTTTTCATCCTACATAGTTGTGTTTATCTTTATACTATATACCTCTTTACTTCTGTATGCATCCTCTTTGGTTTGAAGCTGGCACAGTACTTACAGTAGACTATCTTTGAATTCCCTCTGACAACCATGCCTCCATCCTTGCTACCCTCCCTATTTTCCTTTCCCTGTTGCTTCATAACCTGGGTTGTGAGTAACTGAATCTCCTTTCCCTTCTTCCCTTTCTTTCCCCTCTCTCCTCCACCATGAAGGAACATTTGTTCCGAAAGCTAGGAATGTAAATTTTCGGTTCTGTTTTATGTGTATCTATCGGCTGTACTGAGCTGAGGTAAGTACTGGCCAGCCCCTCTATCTCTTTGTTAGTATATATATCTAAAAAGAAAGATGATGAGACTTACCAAAGAAAAGCGCTGGCAGGTCGATAGACACACAAACAAACACAAACATGTTTGTGTGTTTGTCTGTGTGTCTATCGACCTGCCAGCGCTTTTGTTTGGTAAGTCTCATCATCTTTCTTTTATTTTTAGATATATTTTTCCCACGTGGAATGTTACCCTCTTTTTTATATGTATATATTTAAAAAGAAAGATGATGAGACTTACCAAACAAAAGCGCTGGCAGGTCGATAGACACACAAACAAACACAAACATACACACAAAATTCTAGCTTTCGCAACCAACGGTTACCGCATCAGGAAAGAGGGAAGGAGAGGGAAAGACAAAAGGATATGGGTTTTAAGGGAGAGGGTAAGGAGTCATTCCAATCCTGGGAGCGGAAAGACTCACCTTAGGGGGAAAAAAGGATAGGTATACACTCGCACACACACACATATCCATCCGCATATACACAGACACTTTAACTTACCAAACGAAAGCATTGGTATGTTGACAGACTCACAAACAAACACAAACACACACACAAAATTCCTTATGAAATGGTCCCTTCCCTACAGCCTAGGTCTTTGTGGCAAACGAATCTGCTCCAGTCCGGAATCCCTGAACCATACACCAACAACCTGAAAACAGCTTTCGCAACTACCCTCCCGACCTGGTACATAAGCAAATAACCAGAGCCACTTCCTCATCCCCTCAAACCCAGAACCTCCCACAGAAGAACCACAAAAGTGCCCCACTTGTGACAGGATACTTTCCGGGACTGGATCAGACTCTGAATGTGGTTCTCCAGCAGGGATACGACTTCCTCAAACACTGCCCTGAAATGAGATCCATCCTTCATGAAATCCTCCCCACTCCACCAAGAGTGTCTTCCCACCGCCCACCTAACCTTCGTAACCTCTTGGTTCATCCCTACGAAATCCCAAAACCACCTTCCCTACCCTCTGGCTCTTACCCATGTAACCGCCCCCAGCGTAAAACCTGTCCCATGCACCCTCCCACCACCACCTACTCCAGTCCTGTAACCTGGAGGGTGTACACGATCAAAGGCAGAGCCACGTGTGAAAGCACCCACGTGATTTACCAACTGACCTGCCTACACTGTGAAGCTTTCTATGTGGGAATGACCAGCAACAAACTGTCCATTCGCATGAATGGACACAGGCAGACAGTGTTTGTTGGTAATGAGGATCACCCTGTGGCTAAACATACCTTGGTGCACGGCCAGCACATCTTGGCACAGTGTTACACCATCCGGGTTATCTGGATACTTCCAACTAACACCAACCTATCAGAACTCCGGAGATGGGAACTTGCCCTTCAGTATATCCACTCTTCCCGTTACCCACCAGGCCTCAACCTCTGCTAATTTCAAGTTGCCGCAGCTCATACCTCACCTGCCATTCAACAACATCTTTGCCTCTGTACCTCCGTCTTGACTGACATCTCTGCCGAAACTCTTTGCCTTTACAAATGTCTGCTTGTGTCTGTATATGTGCGGATGGATATGTGTGTGTGTGTGTGTGTGCGAGTGTATACCTGTCCTTTTTCCCCCCCTAAGGTAAGTCTTTCTGCTCCCGGGATTGGAATGACTCCTTACCCTCTCCCGTAAAACCTACATCCTTTCGTCTTTCCCTCTCCTTCCCTCTTTCCTGATGAAACTACCATGGGTTGTGAAAGCTTGAATTTTGTGTGTGTGTTTGTGTGTCTATCAACATACCAACACTTTCATTTGGTAAGTTACATCATCTTTATATATATCGATTCCACATCGTATATGTATATAAGAACTACGAAAGTTCTAGGTGTATATAAAGAAAGAATAGTGGCAATGTACTCATGCACAAAGAGGGATACAAAAGCATGTGAGTTGTGGGATAACTATAAAGCAGTCATAAGCAGGAGATAGACAAGGAAGAGATTTGAACAAAGAAAGATAAAGAAAGCAGGAGTGGCATTAGTCATGCTGATCATTAGGAAATGTCAGTTTAATAAATACTCTGATGAATTGTATGATAGTGGGACCTGAATAGTATATATAGATATAAAATCTACTAAGAGTATAGAAGTTGAGAAGTAGAGGAGGACTCTAGGGAGTAAATGAACCAGTAAAAAGTGCATGCATAGTGTAAAACAGATTTTCATTTTTACCAGAGAATACTTAATTATAGTATATATAGGAATGTATACTAGGGTAATGAAACATGAGGCCTACTCAGAAATGATAAGGGGGTCATACCCGACATTTGCTAAGTATATAGGGCAGGCATACCTACATGGAGATAAGACAATCTTGGCCTAAAAAATTGAAATGCTTTATAAAGGGGCGTACCTACCAGAATGAAAAGAGGATGTGCTCTCATAAGATCAACCCACAAGCAAGATACAAGTACTGATACTAGGAGAAGGGGACAGCATTGTGACAAAAGTTACTAATTTTATAGGGGTTATTCTGGAAAGTTTGAATTCTATGCACAAATAGCATTGTTACATTTCATGTAAGTTTACGACTGTCAAAAAGAAAACTTCCAACTTGCCCAGAGTTCCTCCAAACTACAAAAAATATTATACATAATATATACTTGTGTTGTTGTGGTCTCCAGTCCAGAGACTGGTTTGATGCAGCTCTCCATGCTACTCTGCAAGCTTCTTCATCTCTCAGTACCTACTGCAACCTACATCCTTCTGAATCTGCTTACTGTGGTATCGATAGCTATGATGCCATGGCATAGGTTAGCTCTATGACACTGACACTGATGACAGCACCCTCTAGCAGGCACTGTCCAGCTCTACAAGCTCCGCTCCAAATTCAGCCCATTTCATCAATAGCAGACGCCCTGGAAACATCACTTCAACTTCACCTTGCTATTGAGACTATGTACTATTTATGATGGGAATATGGTTTTGCACCTATGGGCTTTTCAATTGTAAAGTTAAGTATGTCATTGACCAATAATTAAATGTACTTCCACGTAAAAAGCAGTACCAAGAATCTTACCTCACCTGCTCCTGCTCACTTCCTACCTTCGGCCCCCCATTCCATTTACAGGAGCAGACCCACGCGCCGCCTTCCTGGCGGAATACAATTCATCTCTTGGTTTCCCTCCAAGATTTTTACCTTCCATGCTGCCCTCCAATAATAAATTTGTGATCCCTTGATGCCTCAGAACATGTCCTACCAACCAATCCCTTCTCCTAATCAAGGTGTGCCACAAATTTATCTTCTCTCTAATTCTATCCAATACCTCCTCATTAGTTATGTGATCTACCCATCTAATCTTCAGCATTCTTCTGTAGCACCACATTTCAAAAGCTTCTATTCTCTTCTCATCCACACTATTTATCGTCCACATTTCACTTCCATACATGGCCACAATCCATACAAATACTTTCAGAAACAACTTCCTGACACTTAAATCTATACTCGATGTTAACAAATTTCTCTTCTTCAGAAACACTTTCCTTGCCATTGCCAGTCTACCTATTATATTTTCTCTACTTCGACCATCATCAGTTATTTTGCTCCCCAAATAGCAAAACTTATTTACTACTTTACGCATCTTGTTTCCTAATTTAATACTCTGAGCATCACCCGATTTAATTCGACTACAGTCCATTATCCTCATTTTGCATTTGTTGATGTTCATCTTACATCCTCCTTTCAAGACACTGTCCATTCTGTTCAGCTGCTCTTCCAGGTGCTTTGCTGTCTCCAACAGAATTACAATGTCATCGGTGAATCTCAAAGTTTTTATTTCTTCTCCATGGATTTTAATTCCTACTCTGATTTTTCCTTTTGTTACCTTTAATGCTTGCTCAATATACAGATTGAATAACATCAGGGATAGACTACAACCCCGTCTCACTCCCTTACCAACCACTGCTTCCTTTTCGTGCCTCTCAACTCTTATAACTGCCATCTGATTTCTGTATAAATTGCAAATAGCCTTTCGCTGCCTCCTTCAGAATTTGAAAGAGAGTATTCCAGTCAACATTGTCAAAAGCTTTCTCTAAGTCTACAAATACTAGAAACGTCGGTTTGCCTTTACTTAATCTATTTTCGAAGATACGTCGTAGGGTCAGCATTGCCTCATGTGTTCCAACATTTCTATGGAATTTAGACTGATCTTCCCCGAGGCTGGCTTCTACCAGTTTTTGCACTTGTCTGTAAAGAATTTGTGTTAGCATTTTGTAGCCGTGGCTTATTAAACTGATAGTTTGATAATTTTCACATCTGTCAACAACTGTTTTCTTTGGGATTGAAATTATTATACTGTTCTTGAAGTCTGAGGTTATTTCGCCTGCCTCATACATCTTGCTCACCAGATGGTAGAGTTATGTCAGGGCTGGCTCTCCCAATAATGGAATGTTGTCTACTCCCGGGGCCTTGTTTTGGCTTAGGTCTTTCAGTGCTCTGTCAAACTCTTCATGCAGTATCATATCCCCTGGTTCATCTTCATCTACATCTTCTTCCATTTCCATAATATTGTCCTCAAGTACATCACCCCTGTACAGACACTCTATATACTCCTTCCCCCTTTCTGGTTTCTCTTCTTTGCTTAGAACTGGGTTTCAATCTGAACTCTTGATATTCGTAAAGTGGTTCTCTTTTCTCCAAAAGTCTCTTTAATTTTCCTGTAGGCAGTATCTATCTTACAACTAGTGAGTTATGCCTCTACATCCTTACATCTGTCCTTTAGCCACCCCTGCTTAGCCATTTTGCACTTCCTGTCAGTCTCTTTTTTGAGATGTTTGTATTCCTTTTTGCCTGCTTCATTTACTGCATTCTTATATTTTCTCCTTTCATCAATTAAACTCAATATATCTTCTGTTACCCAAGGATTTCTACTAGCTCTCGTCTTTTTACCTACTTGATCGTCTGCTGCCTTCACTATTTCATCCCTCAAAGCTACCCATTCTTCTCCTACTGTATTTCTTTCCCCTATTCCTCTCAATTGTTCCCTAATGCTCTTCCTGAAACTCTCTACAATCTTTGGTTCTGTCAGTTTATCCCCATCCCATCTCCTTAAATTCCCGGCTTTTTGCAGTTTCTTCAGTTTTAATCTATTCATAACCAATACATTGTGCTGAGAGACCACATCTGCCCCCTGGAAATGTTTTACAATTTAAAACCTGGTTCCTAAATCTCTATCTTACCATTATATAATCAATCTGAAACCTTCGAGTATCTCCAGGCATCTTCTATGTATACAACCTTCTTTTTATCATTCTTGAACCAAGTGTTAGCTATTATTAAGTTATGCTCTGTGCAAAATTCTACCAGGCGGCTTCCTCTTTCATTTCTTACCCCATTTGATATTCACTTACTACGTTTCCTTCTCTTCCTTTTCCTACTACCAAATTCCAGTCATCAATGACTATTATATTTTCGTCTCCCTTCAGTATCTGAATAATTTCTTTTATCTCATCATATATTTCATCAACCTCTTCATCATCTGTGGAGATAGTTGGCATATAAACTTGTACTACTGTAGTAGGCGTGGGCTTCATGTCTATCTTGGCCATAATAATGCATTCACTATGCTGTTTGTAGTAGCTTACCCGCGCTCCTACTTTTTTATTCATTATTATACCTACTCCTGCATTACCCCTATTTGATTTTGTATTTATAACCCTGTATTCACCTGACCAGAAGTCTTATTCCTCCTGCCACCAAACTTCACTAACTCCCACTATATCTAACTTTAATCTATCCATTTCCCTTTTTAAATTTTCTACCCTACCTGCCTGATTAAGGGATCTGACATTCCACGCCCTCATCTGTAGAACACCAGTTTTCTTTCTCCTGATAATGATGTGCCCCTGAGTAGTCCCCACCTGGAGATCCAAATGGGGAACTATTTTACCTCTGGAACATTTTACCTAAGAGGACATCATCATCATTTAACTATACAATAAAGCTGCATGCCCTCAGGAAAAATTATGGCTGTAGTTTCACAACACTAGCACAGCAAGGCTGCTTTGGTTAGTGTTACAAGGCCAGATCAGTCAATCATCCAGACTGTGTCCCCTGCAACCACTGAAAAGGCTGCTGCCCCTCTTCAGGAACAACACGTTTGTCTGGCCTCTCAACAGATACCCCTCTACGGCTATCTGTATCACTGAGGCATGTAAGCCTCCCCACCAATGGCAAGGTCTGTTACAGAGAGAGAGAGAGAGAGAGAGAGAGAGAGAGAGTAGTCCCCGCCTGGAGATCCAAATAGGGAACTATTTTACCTCTGGAATATTTTACCCAAGAGGACGTTATCATAATTTAACTATACAATAAAGCTGCATGCCCTCAGGAAAAATTATGGCTGTAGTTTCCGCTTGCTTTCAGCTGTTCGCAACACTAGCACAGCAAGGCTGTTTTGGTTAGTGTTACAAGGCCAGATCAGTCAATCATCCAGACTGTTTCCCCTGCAACCACTGAAACGGCTGCTGCCCCTCTTCAGAAACAACACGTTTGTCTGGCCTCTCAACAGATACCCCTCCTTTGTGGTTGCACCTATGGTATGGCTATCTGTATCACTCAGGCATGCAAGCCTCCCCACCAATGGCAAGGTCTATTACAGAGAGAGAGAGAGAGAGAGAGAGAGAGAGAGAGAGAGAGAATGGAAAGTAGACTATTCTTATGTCATGAACACCTGAAGTTTACAATTGAAAATAAGGAAAGAGCCCTTACAATTCCTAAATACTAGGGAAGGTGGCTGAACCATGAATAAATGTTCATGTCTGGGTATCAAAGTAAAGTAAGAACAGAATAAAGAAAGGCTTGGTTAAGATTGTTCTAGAGAGAAAAAAGAAATTGTTGTTGAAGTGACAGATGTATGTATGAACATGTATAAGAAAAGTATATTGATATGATATGAAATGTTGTTATTAGTGATATTATTTACATAATGACTGTGTATAAAATATCAGGTGTCCGACCTGAGGGGGGGGGGGGGGGGGGGATATGTAGTGTTTCGAGAATTTCTGCTTAAATTCTATTAAATTCTAGAACCACACAGCCTTCAACTGTCTCGAACACATGATGTTTTAGAAGTGTGAGTGTGGGATGATAGAATCCTACCTACTGTGTGTCACATGTTTGTGTGTGCAAGTTTGCAATTCAGTCATGAGAAGAATGTGGACATGGCTGTCGAACGGCAATGACAAGTACTTGTTGGGTGATCCATGGAAGTTTTAGTGAAAGTATACAGAAGAACCACGGAGCTTCTACGTTATTCTGTGCTAATTGTGTAAGTGACCATGGCCATAATAACGAGAATAGTTGAGAAGATACTCTTGAGAAAAACTTTTGTCTTAGCTTTATTGAAGGGACAAGGTGTATTACGGTTCATGTTGAGACTGGACATGGTGTTTAAGCCAACTTTCTCGTATATGTAAATTAGTTTGTTTCTAGCGTATGGAGACACAAGAGGCTTATGAAGCAGTATATATTTATATGAAGAGTGGGAATTGTAAAAAGTCTCAAGTTCAAATATACATCATTAGTTGAAGAAAATGAAACTTTGTATGTCTATTTATTTTTATAAGTTGAAAGAGTGTTAAGAGATTCCTGTACCCAGCAGCATACTTCAGAGAAGAAGTGAAAGAGGGTTTGCAGCAGCAGGCTAGCCTGCAAGGAAGGTCAGCCAAGCATCTCAAGTAAGTCATCTCACACTTAAATTGTCACCCAAAGCCATTAGACCAGTACCCCCTCTAGTGTAATACTAAAAAAATGCAATGACCAGAATAAGCTGACAAATGAAGATTTTGCAGTTGTTTGGGCAGGGGCTAATGATGTAGCATAGAATGAAGCCAACTTGGCAATTCGTTCACTACATAAAGCCTTGTCAGCATTACAAAATACAAATGTGATTGTAGTTGGTGTACCACACAGGTATGACCTGCCTGAATGGTCCTGTGTAAATCTAGAAATTCAATCCACACATACACACACACACACACACACACACACACACACACACACACACACACACACCAAAAAAAAACCACTAGTGAAAGGCTTCCATAGCACTTGTTTTATTAATACTCCTAGTAAGAAGGAGCTATATACTGCACATGGACAGCACTAAATGCACCTGGTAAAGAAGTAATTGGCACAAGGATTTATGAATCAGTGGAAGCAAACAGGGAAGTGTGCAAAACAGCAATAGAACTTAAATGGAAGGATACTGCAGTCTCAGATAAAGAATCAATGAGAATTGTTATTGACACAACTCCAGCACAAATAACAACAGAATTCTTAAAAGTGAATTCCATATGTGTGGAGAGGACAATTACTCAAGAAATAAACATAACCAAGAGATCAGTGCAAAAGTTAGATAAAGCAGCTAATGACGTGGCAGGAAAGAAGACACCATATAAGAAGAGAGACCTACTTAGAAAAAGAAGAATAGCAACTCATGCTCAAGGAGTGAGAATACCAACAGGTGGCATACGGCAGTCAACCCAAAGAAATAAACCACAACCAAGGGACCAGGAATTTTGGTGGCATCAGTGGTGATTTCACAGAAGAAATCAGTTAACAAAGTGAGTCATCAAGTGGATGAACAGGTATGTGACGTATCATAACACAGATGCTCACAGTGCATCAAGATTAAAGACATTAACTGAACCTACAATTCCAAATATAGAGTCAAATTGCTCTCAGAGGAATACAGACAAAGACAAACTACTTACTTTTTTACAAGTTAACATAAGTTGTATTAGAAATAAGATTTTAGAATTAGAACATTTATGTAACATTGAGCATGTAGATGTTATATTTGTATCTGAGCAGTGCTTAACCCAAGAACAAGTAAATATATTTGTTCCCCAAGGGTACATTGTGGGAGACATGATATGTAGAAAACAGAGAAAGAATGGTGGGACTAGAATTTTTGTCAAAGAAGAAATAATGTATTCCAGAACTGATGTAACTATGTACTCCTCAGAACTAGATGGGGAGTTGAGTTGTGTAAAACTAATTAATGAAAATATAGTGGTATGTAGTCTATATAGGTCACCAAATGGTGATGTAAATTTGTTTATTGAAAAATGTGAATTGATAGTTAAAAAGATATTGAAGAGTAACAAGAATTGCTATCTGTGGTGATTTCAACACAGAAATGGCAAACACACAGAGGCCAGTTGCTACGACATTTCTGAATATGCTAAGTTCATTGGACCTCTATTGTACAAATAACTGTGCCACACGTAGGAATGCCTGCATAGACAGTACTGTTGTGAATTTCCATAGGGAAGATTTTACAGTCAGACTTGCAGGAAATGGACTTGCAGACCATGATCCACTACTCCTTAAACTCGGTAAGAGGCAGCCAGTTAAAATTGAAGAACGTAAAGAAGTAGTGGTACGAAGACAAAAGGAAGAGTACATAAGTATGTTTGTTGATAGTTTAGGAAGTGCGGATTGGGACTTTATATAAAATTGTCAATTGGGACTTTATATAAAATTGTCAATCTGGAAAAAGGGAAGCTGAAATTACCTTTGATAACTTATTTAAAACGTACACAGATTTATGGCACTCTTGCTGAAAAGTCTGAACTAGTTTACAGAAGAGCTAGCAGCAATTAGAGAAAACATGAATATGCTGTACCAGATGCATGAGCAAGCCGCTAACCAAGGGGTAGAACAGAGCATAAACATTCATAGGTCGTATCTGAAATGCAAAAAATTCTACAAAGCTAAAGTTCTTCTGGCAAAAATGCAGGCAGTGAAAAACTATATAGAAAGGGCTCCCAATAAATGCAAGGCAGCATGGCAGATAATAAAACACGAGAATACACCAAAATGCACAGAAACAGCTCTGCTTGAACATGAGGAATTAAATCAGCACAATTAAACTCAGTTAAAGAAATAAGTAACAGTATTAAAGCAACAAATTCATCCTCAATGGACCTTGTTGGAACACCACTGCCTGCTAACCTGGTATTTCAATGGAGGGCTGTCATGCCTGTTGATGTTATAAAAGCTGTATCCAAATTTTCAGGTTCTAAAAGTATGGACTGTTGTTGGTTAACAAATAACATAATTAAAAAGACAATACAATCAATTGCCGAACCATTAGCTTTTATTTTTAATAAATGTGTAGAATTTGGAGTTTTTCCGGATGCATTTAAGGTATCAAAAGTTGTCCCAGTTTTTAAAAAAGGGGACAAACATCTTCCCCAAAGCTACAGACCAGTCTCTATTGTTTCAATATTCTCAAAGATATTTGAGGCACCGATACACACACAAATAAGCAGCTTCTTTGAAAAACAAAATATCCTATGTAGCAATTAGTTTGGTTTTTACAAGGGGAAGAATACAACAGGGGCCATCTTGGAAATCATTGACCAAACCTTAACGGCTTTTGAAAATAATAACATGGTAATCACTGGTATTATGTGACCTAAGCAAAGCTTTTGATTGCATTCCTGTTGACGTACTACTGGGGAAACTAGAGTTTTATGGGGTGAGAGGTAGCACATTAGTTGTAACTGAAAACAATTCTTTTCAGTCAGAAATGTAAATCCTTCCCTAATGGAAATCAGCACAGGTGTACCACAAGGGTCTATCCTTGGACCCTTCTTCTTCATTGTAGCTATTAATGATTTACCTAAAAATAAAGACCACCCTGTCATGTATTATGCTGATGATACAACACTACTAACCACTTATCAGAACATTTAAGATCTGAATATCCTAACAAAAGAAACACCTGAAAAGGCCCTAGACTGGTTTTTAGCCAATAAGCTCCTCTGAAATCCTGATAGAACCCAACAACTTTTAATGGGAGTATCAAATGGAGTAGGCAACAAGTCGGTAAAACTCTCGAGTATTCTCACTGACTCAAAACTCTATTGGGAGGAACATGTCAATCACGTATGTGAAAAAATGTCTCAGGTGGCATACTTTATCTTGAAACTAAGGGAAGTAGTGATTTTGGAGTACCTTAGGGTGACATACTTTGGGCTATTCCAGTCACATATTTCATATGGTCTGATCATATGAGGGCACTCCCCTCACATCTAGAACATCTTGAAATCACAAAAAAAAAAAAAAAAAAAAAAAAAAAAAAAAAAAAATCTTGCACATAATCTGTAAAACATGTCATAAGGAGCACTGTCATCCTCTTTTTTCGAGACTCAGAATACTCAAAATTATAAATTTATACATCTATGTGTCTGTATTCTATATTAAAAATAATATTTCAGAATTTATTGTCAGAGGGGAAATACATGAACACAACCCCAGGGCTAAGGGTAATTCAGACATACCACACAGCAGTTTAGCAAGAACAGGAAATTTCCACAAAATAAACCGACTAAAATGTTCAACAAACTGTCAATTCATGTTCAGTCTGGTACAGCTGGCTGACAGACATTCTATGACATTAAAGAATTCTTTGAGATGGCTGAGGAGGATATCAGCATTTAAAAGCTGTCTATAGTTGAACATATTATTGTGTGCTGTGGTTAATCTTGTGTAATTACATAGTGTATACAATAAAGAATACAATATTATATTATATTAAATTACAGTATAGCTTACTGCATTAACTTTTAGAAGCTACCCTGGTGTAATTTGGTACACTGACATGCTTAAAATGTATTCTATAATGTACTGACACTAGTTTATTTTATTATTCTGTATGTACTAGTACATCCTGTATGAAGAAGCCAATATCATTGTAAAATGATCTATGGTAAAAAAAAAAATTATATATAAACCTACTCCTGCATTACCCCTATTTGATTTTGTATTTATAAACTTGTATTCACCTGATCACAAGTCCTGTTCCTACTGACACTGAACTTTACTAATTACGATTATATCTAACTTTAACCTATCCATTGCTCTTTCTAAATTTTCTAACCTACCTGCCTGATTAAGGGATCTGACATTCACACTCCAATCCATAGAACATCAGTTTTGTTTCTCCTGATAATGACGTCCTCCTGAGTAGTCGCCACCCAGAGATCTGAATGGTGGACTATTTTACCTCCAGAATATTTTATGCAAGAGGGTGCCATCATCGTTAACCATACAGTAGAGCTGCATGCCCCCAGGAAAAGTTACAGACATAGTTCCCCCTTGCTTTCAGCCATTTGCAGTACCAGCACAGGAAAGCTGTTTTGGTTGACATTACAAGGCCAGTTCAGTCAATAAACCAGACTCTTGCTCCTGCAACTATTAAAAAGGCTGTTGCCCCTCTTCAGGAGCCACACATTTGTTTGGCCTTTCACAGGTACTGCTCCATTGTGGTTGCACCTACGGTACGGCTATATGTATTACTGAGATGGGCAAGCCTCCCCACCAATGGCAATATCCATAGCTCAGGGGGGGGGGGGGGGGGGATGTCTCTGTATGGGCCCTCATTTCTTGCATCTTACATTCATGGTCCTCATGTGAAATGTATGTTGGTGGCAGTAGAACCATTCTACAGTCAGCTTGAACAGAACATCACCTTCCCTCAGGGGTTTCCCATTTGAGTTAATAAAGCATCTCCATACCATTTGTGTGTTGTTTGAACCTACTGATAACAAATGAAGCAGCCCAGCCCTGAACTGCTTTGATGTCTTAATTTAATCCAACCAGGTATGGATCCCAAGCACTTGAGCAGTACCTAAGAACAGACCACAATAGCATCATATATTCGGTCTCTTTTACAAACAAAGCACTATTTCCCAAAATTATCCCAATAAACTGAAGTTGACCATTCACCTTCTCTACCACAATCCTTATGCTTGTTCCATCTCATATTGCTTTGCAACATTTTGCCTAGATATTTAAATCACATGACTGTGTCAAGCAGCGTACTTCTAATACTATATCCGAACATTATGGGTTTATTTTTCCAACTCATCCACATTAATTTACATTTTTCTACACTTAGAGCAAGCTGACATTCATCACACCAACTAGAATTTTGTCTGGATCATCTTGTATCGTCGTACAGTCACTCATGTTTGACTGCTACCTGTACACCACAGCATTATCAGCAAAAAAACTGAAATTTCTGCCCAACCTATCTGCCAGAACATTTATGTGTGTGTAGAAAATAATAATGGTCCTACCACACTTGCCTGGGGCACTCCTGATGATACCCTTGTCTCTGATGAACACTTATCATCCAGGACAACATACTGGTGTCTATACTTAAGACGTCTTTGAACCACTCATGTATCTGGGAAGCAACTCCATATGCCCATACCTTCATTAACAGTCAGTAGTGGGACACCGTGTTAAATGCTTTTTGGAAATCTAGCAGTACTGAACCTGCATGCTGACCTTCATGCATAGTTCTCAGTATATCATGTGAGAAAACGGCAAGCTGAATTTTGCACAAGCAATGCTGCTTTCCAAAACCATGTTGATTCGTGAACATTGCTTCTCAGTCTCAAGAAACTTTATTGTATTCAAACTGAGAATATGTTCAAGAATTCTACAGCAGGGTATTGGCCTATGATTTTGTGGGTCCATTATTTTACTCTTCTTATATACAAGAGTCATCTGGGCCTTTTGTCAGTTGCTTAGGAGTTTGAGTTGGGTGAGAGATTCAGGATAAATGCAAGCTAAGTAAGGGACCAATGCCATAGAGTCCCCTTTGTAAACCTGAATTGGACCCAGTGACTTATTTGTTTTCAACTCTTTCAGTTGTTTCTCTATGCCAGGGATCCCTGTTACTATATCGTCCACATGGGAGTCTGTTCGATGGTCAAATGATGGTGTGTTTGTATGATTCTCTTCCATTAATGATTTCTTAAATATGAAATTTAAAACTGCCGCTTTTGTTTTGTTATCTTTAACTGCCACACCAGACTTGTCAATAAATAACTGGATGGAAGCTTTAGATCCACTTAGCAATTTTACATAGGACACATCTTTTGCTAAGGTATGACAGTGGTAGTTGTTGTATGCTTTGCACACAGAGTCCATAGATGCATTAATTTCTACTAACTTTTGCCTGTCATTGTTTCCACATTATCTTTTCAACTGAGAGGGCAACATCCTTTGCTTCCTCAGTGTTTACTGAATTTTGTTGTTAAGCCATGGTGGATATTTTCTGTCCTTAATCCACTTACTACACATATGGCTCTCCAGAGCATGATTTAAAGTTTTCCCGTAATTCTTCTATGTCCATCTTACTGGAACTAAATGATGTCATTTCACTGCCTAAGTGAGATACTATCAACTGCATATCCACTCTTTCTAGTAGAAACACTCTTCTAGTCTTCTTGACTGATTTATTAACTTTCATAACCACAGCTGCTACAATGACATCATGGTCACTTACCCCATCTCTACACTGCTACTGTTGATAAGATCCAGCCTGTTTGCAACTGTGGGGCCTAAGATATTTCTATTGCATGTGGGCTGGCAAACTAGCTGCTCATGACAGTTTTCAGAAAATCTGTTCCAAAGTTCTTTGCAAGACTGTCTGTCTATACTCCACACAAGTAATCCATAGACATCCCAGTATATACACAGTAGCTTGAAATCAACTCCAATGATTATTGCATGATCTGGATATTTATGCACTACTGACTGTAGATCTTCTTTGAATGACTCTAGAACGGTCACAGTGGAATCAGGTGCCCAGTAAAAACATCCAACAGTTAACCTGGTTTCACCTAGACCTGTTATACATGACAAGATAACTTCACTGTCACATTCAGCTTAGGCCTCAATAGAGACAATATTTTTGTCAACTGCAATGAACAGTCCCCCTCCTACAGCATCTAATTTATCTTTCTAATACATGTTCCATGACTTGTTAAATGTGTCAGAGCTTTCTACTTCAGGTTTCAGCCACCTCTTGGTCCCTAGAATAATCTGAGCATATGAATTTCCATGGGGGCAGCAAATTCAGGACATTTATCATAAATACTTCAATAATGTACTGATAAAATTTATCAGTCGAATTGTCTTTACTCTAGATGTGGTCTGAATTCCCTTTCTGCATATCTGCTAGTGAATGTTCATCAGAGCACCTCAAATTACTGCTTAGCCTAAAAAAGTCCCCCTGTGCACTCCACAATTACTCTGCTACCTGAGTAGCTGCATACTTTGTGTAGTGGACCCCTGAGCTATCAACAGAAGTCCAAAAAATCCCCACCCAATATTACATGTCCAGAAATCTGCAGTCAAGACTGTCACAGAGTCGACAAAGTCTTTGGTTGAGCCCCTCCACTTGGCTTCAGATCAAAGGACCCAAATCAATTCTGGGAACAATGCTGCAAATCGCAAGCTATGCTTGCACTGTGCACATGAGGCCAGCAGCCTTCACCAGCTTTGCCAGCTGCCTGTATGAACTGAGGATGGCCTCAGAACCCACGTGACACGCATCGTCGGTGCTCACATGAGCCACAACTTGCAGATGACTGCACCCCAAAAACTCAATAGTCGCAGGAAAGGCCACCTCCACATCTCAGATGAGGCATGCTGGAAGGCATAATTAGTGTACATTGGCTTTCTTTACTGCCCTGAATGCTATCTTCCAAAGGGGCTCCATAATGAGCCTAATGTTGGAGCTCCCGATAACTAACAAACCCACACCCACGATTGTCTATTTGTACCCTGCTGAAGGAATGGCCACCTGTTCCTTCATAGGATGAACAGGCAAGGCCCAGACAGCCAGCCTCCACCTTGGCCCTCCATTCATGCAACATGAACATTACAGCTCGCCACTTGCCCTGCTGTGAGTGGATCCTCTGCAGCAGAGCCCATGGGCAAAATAAGCAATACCTGGGCCATCCCATGTGACACACCAGATACTCTGCCACCGCTGCACCCCGAGGCATCACCTGTTCATGAACTGCAGCCAGCTGCTTCTGCTGCATCTGCACACAGATGTAGATATGGATATGGATGTATAAGACACTTGAAACTGTGAGTGTAACTGATGGAGTTACAACTTATTGGTCCCCAGCACAAAGTGCATATCCTCTGCAACACACTTGGAGCAGATTTGCTCCATTTCAAAAGTGGAAAAGGCACTTGACATCATGAGGCGGAGTCAAGGAAGTAAGACCAGTAATAAATACCTGAATATTATGGCATTTAGTATAGTGACCTATTAGTAATTTCATAACTTTGATTTCTATAAACTTTGATATCCACAGCTCTTCCTTATAAAACCTCTAGCACACTGTGGGTAAGCAGCACAGAATGTGGTCTTTTTATGTCTAAGAATTCAATAAATTTTTCAACACATTTGTAAGGTAAAACATATCACAATCAAAATGAGCTGGTCAGTGTTTTCTAAATCTGGCACTGAATAAGGAGATTGAAAAAAATTACATTTTTTAATTTCACCAGTATTTTGTAAGAAATAACAGATGTGAGTAGTCTGAACCACCAGTTTAATAAGTTGTGGTTGTAGAATACTAACATGAATTTTCTACTGAAGACTGGTAGAAGCTGACCTGGGGGAAGATCAGTTTGGTTTCTAAAGAAGCAATACAGGAGACATTTAGTGAAATAAAAATTAATGTAACATCCCCACCTGACATAAGAAAAATCATTATGACTCTAACGGTTCAAATGACATGAATAATATCTCCAATTAGACACTAAAAACTTGTGGGACTATAATACATTTATAGAATAATAATAATAATAATAATAATAATAATAAAACACTTCAGTTGCCAGTAATTTCTTACAAGAAATTAATATGTTCCTCAGTTTGGGATGTTCACCTGATAAAATATTTTTAATCTATTGTATGTAAGTCTGTAGTGATTATTTAAGGCATCATTAACTCAGGATGTTTTCCTTGAAAGATTGGAATATGCTCTTGCTAGGCCTCTCTGTAAGATTGTTGACACCACAAATGTCATTAACAACCATCCAGTGTCACCCTTACATCAGTTTCTAAAATTCCTAAGAAGATAATGCACCTGTGTAGTAATGGGATGCTTAGCTAACCACAATTTGGATTTCAAAACAAACATTTTACTGGGTCAGCAATTTGTACATTTACTAAGAATATAATAAAATCTATGAATAATGCATCCTCACCAATTGGGATCTGTTACTTAACAAAGGCATTTCACATCATCTGCATGAGGAGAAATGACAATGGAAATCCCACTGGGTTTTTGCTTTATGATCTGTCATTTCAATTGAACCACGAAGCACAATTAGTCCATTTTGGAGATAATATGAGAATTGTTGTGCTGCTAAGGAAAGAGAAAATGGTAAAAGACGTCTTTCTGAAAGTTCTGAATGGCTTTTCACAAAAGGGCTAGCTTTAAGCTTTGAAAAAATGCAGTTCACCAACTCTTGTACAGTTATAAATATCCCATCTGCTAAAACATTTAGGTTCAGCTACTTTTGTCATAAAAATAATTACCCACTTTTGGGACACAGAATTCAGTAAGATAATATATTTTGCATATTCAAACACTGGAAAATCCAGGCAGGAATAATGACAATATTATGAAAATGATAGATTGCTACTCACCATATAGAGGAGATTCTGAGTCGCGAACGGGTAAAAAGAGTGCTAATAAGTAAGCTTTCAGCCAAAATGCCTTCTTCTGGATTAGACAACACACACACACACACACACACACACACACACACACACACACACACACATGACCACAGTCTCTGGCTGCTGAGGCCAGACAGTGAGCAATGAGATATGATAGGAAAATCAGTCTGGGTGGTGGTGGTAAAGATGAGGCTGGGGCAGGGAAGGAGAGGGATAACAGGGTAGGGGTGGGAGATGGTGAAGTGCTGCTTGTGGGAGCCTACAGGGACAAGACAGGGAGATGGTAGGACAGCTAGATGCAATCGGGAGGTTAGACAGAGGGCAGGGGGAGCATAAAAGGAGAGTAGTAAAAGACTGAGTGCATTGGTGGAATAGAAGGTTGTGTAGTGCTGGAGTGGGAGTGGCTGGGATAAATGGGCGAAGGACAGTGATTGACAATGAAACTTCCTGGCAGATTAAAACTGTGTGCCTGACCAAGACTCGAACTCGGGACATTTGCTTTTCCCGGGCAAGTGCTCTACCATCTGAGCTACTGAAGCACGACTCACGCCTGGTCTTCACAGCTTCACTTCTGCTTCAGTAGCTCAGATGGTAGAGCACTTGCCCGCGAAAGGCAAAGGTCCCGAGTTTGAGTCTCGGTCGGGCACACAGTTTTAATCTGCCAGGAAGTTTCATATCAGCGCACACTCCGCTGCAGAGTGAAAATCTCATTCTGGAAAGTGATTAACAATGTTTGAGGAGGTCAGGGGGGTTACAGGAACATAGGATATATTGCAGGGAGAGTTCCAACCTGTTGATGTAGGTAGGAAGGATCCAAATGGACCCAGCTGTGAAGAAGTCACTGAACTGAAGAACACTGTGTTGGAAAGTGGGCTCAATGACTTATTGGGTTACCTGTTTCTTGGCCACAGTTTGTTGGTGACTATTCATGTGGACAAAATAGCTTGTTGGCTATCATGCCCACATAGAATGCAGCACAGTGGTTGCAGCTTAGCTTGTAGGACATGTGACTGTTTTCAAAGGTAGTCCTGTGTTTGATGGGATAGGTGATATTTGTGAGTAAACTGGAGAAGGTGGTTGTGGAAGGAAGTATGGGACATGTCTTGCATCTAGGTCTATTCAGTGATATTAGCCCTGAGGCAGGGGTTGGGGGCAGGAGTTGAGTAGGAATGGACAAGGATATTGTGTAGGTTTGGTGGTTGTGGAACACCACTGTGGGAGGGGTGGGAAGGATACTGGGTAAGACATCCCTCATATCAGGGCATGACGAGAGGTGGTTGTAACACTGGCAGATAATTTGATTCAGTTGCTCCATTCCTGAGTGGTACTGAGTCATGAGGAGAATGCTATTCTTTGGCCAGTCAGTGGCACTTTGGGAAGTTGTGGGTGACTGGAGAGATAAGCCATGGGAGATCTGTTTCTGTACAAGGTCGGAAGGGTAATTATGGTCTGCAAAGGTCACAGAGACCCTTGGTATATTTCAAGATGGACTGCTTGTCACCTCAGGTGCAATGACCACAGCTGACTAGGCTGTAAGGAAGGGTCTTCTTGGTATGGAATGGGTGGTAGCTGTCAAAGTGGAGGTATTTCTGGTGGTTGGTGGGTTTGATGTCTTTGAGGTGGAGGTCAACATTGAGGAAGGTGGCTTGTTGGGTTGACAAGGACTGACCAGGTGAAGTAAATGGGGGAGAAGGTGTTGAGGTTCTGGAGGAATATGGACAGGGTGTCATCACCCTCCATCCAGATCATGAAGATGTCACCAATGAAGCTGAACTATGTGAGGGGTTTGGGATTCTACGTGGTTTGGCAGAATTCCTCTAGATGGCCCATGAATAGACTGGCATAAGATGGTGCCATAGGGTGTCCATTGCCATGCCATGGATTTGTTTGAAGGTGATGCCTTCAAAGGGGAAGTAATTGAGGGTGAGGGTGTAGTTGGCAGTGGTGACCAGGAAGTAGCCTGTAGGTCTGGAATCCATTGGACATTGGGAATAGGGAAAGCAGGATTGGGAAAAATAGTGAGGGAGTGAACAAAAGCAAAGAAGGTTGAATTTATCTGATTACAAAGTTAATAGCAACAAATTAAAGAAATACATTACGAATTTAACAACAAAGTTATGTTCTCATGAAATATGCAATCGTACTGAGACTAAGGTCACTGGCCACCTGTGGGCCATTTTGTTATCTTCAATGCCACATCATGCAATGTGCAATTCAGTAATATTCTGGAATGTGTCACATTCAGGTGACCCCATACCTTATGTGCGAAATTCTATCTGCATAGGTAAATGTCTTTCATGTACTCTGATAATGTGTTTACTTGCTTGTCTCAAATCCATCTTTGCTATACTACCCTTGTGGTTTTTGTAACCTTTTCAGATTTTCTGGTGATGACTGCAATCAAAACATGTCAATAAACCAGTCACCTCAGATCCAGTGACTCACAAGACCAAAAGATTTTATTCAGCATCTGTATCAGCACTTCAATTCATAAAATGGCCATATACATCTTGCGTGACTATGTGTCACACTTTGTATCATTTGGTAATGCTTGCCAATGACCATGATCCTTTGCACGTTTGTCCTAAATTTGCAGACCAAATACATTTCAACATATGATACAAGCAATGCATTAACAATTTCGAAAACAATGATGGCAGGCATAATGTGCGGTTTCCATAGCAGGTTAAGCAAGAGCCTGCCAACCATAAGCTGGATAAACTCTGCCTGACACCCACTGACTCAGATGTCAGTGTGCCCAATTAATGAGCTTTGTGCGACATCGAAAAACCTTCACCTGCCTGCCACCCACACTGTACACATGCCTGCACAGAAAACTGCCAACTGCATCATAATCCATGCAGCCATGATATGCCCCTGACAACTGTCCATACAACTGCAACATGTAGCTGACCACATCACACCCAAGCAGAACCACTTCTGCAGGTATCATGCAACATACACTGCCACCACTCACAAATGTAGGCAACCATGAAATTTCACAAACTAAATTCATGGTTCACTGGAGGTGCATGAGATTGTGTTGGAGATTTAAGTTGATTTGACACTCAGGGAGATAACAATGGATTGCCACCATCCTGCTTACTTAACAAGAGATTTTTTGTGCATGACCGCACCAGCAGCCATCTGTAATGCACTCAACCCCAGCCTCACTGAACAAGTCATATGGGCATTTATCACTCCAGGCATGGCAGAACCCATTATTGGCGCTAATTTTCTACAACACTTCAACTTGTTCCTGGACCTGTCCATGGCAGACTCATGCACATGACTAATGGCCTTTCGACCACTGTGGTTCTCGTCCATGCCCCTTCTATGGCTCTGCCTCATCCCTCTTTGCATACTGACCCCTGTCACCTGTGGATTAACATGATAGTAGGTCCTCCAGGAGTGCCTCTGTGTGATCAATTAGTTGCATCAAGTCCAATAGCTTTATTCTGACTTCTGAAGTGAACTTTCAATTATGGGACAACAACAGTACCATCACAGACAAGATTCAAGACATCAAACAGGAACTCCTCACAACATGACAGTATCTCAACTGACTACACTGACCACAATTTTCATGTGTGTGTCATCCTGCTATTATGCAACATTCTCCCAGAAGATCATTGTGAACTGTCCAATACTACCTTTTTTTATATGCATCTGTGTATTTATCCTACACTTCAGTGCTTTCTAGGGCCTTGTATGTGTATTTTTATACGTATTGTTCAGTTCAGTTTGACCAAAAACCTATTCTTCTTTGTAAATACGTATAGAATATTCTGGAATGAGGTACATTCTCGTGATTGTTAATAGATTGTTGTCATTAACAAACCTATGTACATATGCTAAATTAAATATCAGATTGTGAAATTGAAGGAATAAATGTTTAGCAACTAATATCAAGAGGCTGTGGAAATGTTAGCATAAATAAGTAATGCCTCTAATACCATAATTGCAATTTGTAAATTCACTAACACAAAAACCTCACTACGATTCAAATGAAACTAGCAATCATTATATAGTGATGTAATTTCATTATTCATTCTTATTAATTCATTGTAATTAATGATTCTTGTAAATTACGCCGATATTTAGCTCTTGTTAGTTAACCCACCCATATTTACGAAATTCTGGTATTTGAGAAAACATATTTAATTTATGTAATCTGGCAAAGCATGATGTGTATCCTTTGACCAAATGTTAGCAATAAAATCCATACAGTCACTAATTACAAAATTAAAGTAAAATCAAAATAATCATTGAAATCAAGTTGTGAATTAATTTTCACACATAAAACCTAGATTATTATGTTATTTGACATTATATTTTATAACCTGGACAAATGTAATTGCAGTTAGTTAAGATGAAATTGTTTTTAATTGTAAGTTACATTTTGTAATAAATTAGCAATGGTAGCAATTATTAAAATTGTATTTAAAGCGTGCAGTGTGGCTGTGCAGGCAGTCAGTCAAGTTTTGTTTACTTCAGGAGTCAGTGCAGTTCAGTTCATTTTAGCTCATTTTCATCAGTTGTTTTGCACTGATGTCAGTTCTGTTGATCAGCTGGTGTCAATTTGTCAAGCTTGGAATTTTCATGATGTTCTCATTATTCGCAGCATCCACAACATCGCTGAACCACAGGCCAATGCAAGTTAAGTAGTAATCTTCAAAGATTGTTACATGTGGTGGTGTAGAGCTGGGACTGACGTTTGAAACTGGAACTGTGTTTAATGAGTGATTGTTTCAGGTTAAGTAAAAATGTGAATGCAAGATCTAAACAACAACAACTTTAGCCCAGAGAATTGTTTGTGGTGACCGTTTATGGAGGAGGAGGAGGGGGGGGGGAGTGGGGGGGGTTGAAATACCAGCTGTGGGAAGATCACAAAATCATCTGTTTTGGATATCATTACCTGATGGTAATGGACCAAATTCTCAGACTGCAATGTTGGAATTCAGATGTGTAGCTGTTCTTTTTAATTTTCTGATTTTAAATAGTGTTGTGTGACATTTGTGTATCTTCACCACAAGTACTCCAATTAAACAAGGAAGAGTAGGCAGAGATAATTTGTTAATGTTATTAATGCAGCATATGAAAGAAACAAAGGATCAGATGGAACAGGTTAGGCAGAATATTGGTCAGTGAAGTCAGAAATTAAGTGAACAAATGACAGAATTAAAGAATACGCTACTGAGAATATTGATCAGATAAGGGAAACTCAGGAGGGTTTGGCAGCATTAAAAATTACTGTTGAGACAGGGCAGGGTGAACTCAGTACTCATGTGGGAGCAGCAGATGAAAGGGTAGATATATTAGAAACTAATTTCACACAAGAGTTGTCCAAAAACGACGTGAGATTCAATAATCTAGATAAACATGTAGAAGCAGAAAATTCTAAACTTAAAGTCAAGGTTGCTCAGACAAAATGAGGTTTATAAGAAAAATCAGAAGCTTACAAAAGGAACTCTGAGATAAAATTTACAGACATTACCAATCAAGTAAGTAATGTAGAACAGAAGTGTGATGAAAAAACAGATTTGTGTAAAAATAATGTTGTAGATTTAAATAAGAAAGTTGTAGAATTACAAGCGGGTGTAGCCCAAAGAAATTTTGTTAGTAATATTAATTGTGTATGGGGTGGCATACCTTTAAAATTCTTTCCAGGGGATGGGAAATTGAATCCTGTTGATTTTTTACAGCATTGTCAGGATAAATTCAGTAGTGAAATGACAGACAATGTTAAAATTACATTTTTAACTGATTTTTGGTTGGAGAAGCAATTTCATGGGCCAATCAGAATGTTAATTCTACCATGTCATATGATGAATTTGAAAGAAAGTTCTTAAATAAGTTTTAGTCAGAAGCTGAGCACACTAGGATTAAAAGTGAGTTCTTGAATGGTCAAATGTATAGGGAAAGTGATGGTAGCTTGAAGTGTTTTTGTGAAACCAATTGAGAAAATTAGTCTACTTAGACTAACCTTTTGACGAATTAATACAAGTAGATGCCTTAAAAAGGAAATTACCAAAAAGAGTAAAGTGGGAGTTGATTTATGGACCAGATGACTCTGTAGATCAGTTTTTGAGATATGTAGATAAGCTGGATAGAGCCTTTGAGAGAAACAAGAGGGTAAATAAAGGCATATTTGCCAATCCCCCCTCTGGGGTGTGGAATCAAAGCAGAAATGAGGGCAGGAGTGATAATGAAAATCAGAATAATAATAGTGGTTACAATAGCAGTAATAATAGATGGATCAACCATAGTAATGTGAATGGAAACAAAGGACATGAGAACAGTGAGAGACCTTGGGAGAACAGTAACAGACAATTAGATGATCACCAATCAAGACAAGGCAATTTAAACTGACGGATGCCTCATTGGGAGTCTGTCAGTTTGGGGCATGAAATAAGTACCAAAATCAGGCTAAACACCGCCAGCCTATAGACATCAAAAACAGATACATAAGACAGAGTAATCGAAGATACTGGAGTGTAAATGACAGAACTAATGTAAGAAGAGCACATCAGATTAGCAAATTACAGTTTGACAGTAACTTCTGGAAAAGTATGAATGATAGTGTTGAAGATAGAAGTATTAGCATCTGTAAGAATGTTGAAGAGGTTCTGTTAGAGGAGGAAACCATCCCAAGTCTATACAATCAGTGTGGTGAAGACATTTTCAAAGAAAATGTTGGTTCTGATAGTAATCTTGATGAGTTTGGATTAGGTATATTAATGGAGGAAGACTCTATTCCTGTTAAGCACCTAAGTGATAGTACTTGTGCTGGTGTACTTGTCAACAATTCTGATAATCACTGTTAATGATGTTGTAGAAGTGTCTAGTATTGGAGATGATAGCACGTGTGGCAAGGTTGATAGTGGAAGTGTCAGTAGTAATGATGAATGGGAGGAAGAATTAGATGGACGGTGTATATGGAGGTTAAAGAAGATTTAAGTAATGGTGGAGGTGATGATGTCAGCAGTATTTTTGAATAATATGAGAACCAGATTGTTCCAATGAAAACTGGGTAGCTATCATCAGATGAGGAACACGTGGACAGCCATCATGATTTAGATGTGATGCTAGAAACTTTATTGGCTACTTACAAGGGTTATAGTGACAATGACACAGTAAAAAGGGTAATCAAGATTATTTGTGAAGAATTGCATTTAAACTGGGAAGGTAGAACCAGTCAGCAGGCTTACAGTGAGATCAGTTCCGAGAAAAGTAAACAGTGTGTAAAAGAGGGGTTGCAGGCACAAGATGGACAGCACAAAAGGACTGATGATTGCGAGCAGCCATTTTCTTAAGATGTGGGATGTGAACCAGTGACTGGACTGACAACTAAGAAAAATACAATTAGACATTTTTCAGTAAAAACTAATACTATGAAAATGTAAATATATTGAAAATATGTGATTTGAAAGTACCAGATTGCCTATTTAGCAGACATTTGTACAAGTAATACATGTAAGAGTGGCTAGGAGGAGAGGGTGAGGGGGGGGGGGGGGGTATTATGCAACAGCTTCCGCCAAGATCATTATAAACCATCCAATACCACCTTTTTTTTTATATTCATCCCTGTATTTATTGTACGATTCAGTGCTTCCTAAGGCCTTTTATGTGTATTTTTATAGGTATCGTTCAGTTCAGTTTGCCTAAAAGTCTATTCTTCTTTGTAAATACATATAGAATATTCTGGAACGACATACATTCTCATGTTTGTTAATAGATTGTTGTCATTAACAAAAATATGTACATTTGCAAATTAAATATCAGATCATGAAGCTGAAGTAATAAATGTTTAGCAACAAATATTAAGAGGCTGTGGAAATGTTAGTATAAATAAATAATGCCTCTAATTACCATAATTGCAATTTGTAAATTCGCTAACACAAAAACCTCACTACGATTCAAATGAAACTAACAATCATTATATAGTGATGTAATTTAATTCATGATTCATTCTTATGTAATTCATTGTAATTAATTATGCTTGTAAATTATGCAAATATTTACCTCTTGTTAGTCAACCCACCAAAATTTTCGAAATTCCAGTATTTGAGAAAACGTGTGTATTTAATTTACGTAATCTGGCAAAGCATGATGTGTATACTTTGACCAAATGTTAGCAATAAAATCCATACTGTCACTAATTACACAATTAAAGTAAAATCAAAGTAATTGTTGAAATCAGATTGAGAATTAATTTTCACATATAAAACCTAGATGGTGATAAAAATATTATGTTATTTGACATTATATCTCATATCCTGTTCAAATGTAACAGCAGTCAGTTTGGATGAAATTGTTTTTAATTGTAAGTTACTGGTACATTCTGTAATAAATTAACCATGGTAGCAACTATTAAAATTGCATTTAAAGTGACATGGCGAGACTGCGCAGTCAGTCAGTCTAGTTTTGTTTACTTCAGGAATCAGTGCAGTTCAGTTCGGTTTAGCTCAGTTTTGTCAGTTGTTTTGCACTGAGGTCAGTTTTGTCGATCAGCTGATGTCAATAAATAATTTGTCAAGCTTTAAATTTTCATAATGATCTCATTATTCACAGCATCCACAACATCAATGAACCACAGGCCAACGCAAGTTAAGTAGTAGCATTTAAACATCTTTACACTGCATACCTCGCCATCCGACATCCTTGTTGCTGCAGACTTCATTGCACCTCAGAGGCCTACACACCTCCACCTCCATGTCATATCACGGCCTTCACTTTCCATGTAACCTCTCTCTTGCCCTGCTCTGCTCTGCAATAGTGGGCAGCATGCGTGCGGCAGAAGGGGGAGGGAGGGGGGTGACGGTGAAGGTGCCATTGGTAACAGTGTATCATGAAATAACATTGTCAGTGGTCAACTTGGTTCCTGCACAACAAACTCTTCAAACAAGAGTCATGCTGATGACTTCACAGTATTTATATGCCTTTTCTGAGCCCATGTTAGTAAGAAATATTGTTCTTTGGAGTATTAGGAGCATATAATTATTCATTGTAATCATTTACAATACTCCATGAAGTATTAGGATCATATAATTATTCATCGTAATCATTTATAATACTCCATGGCTCTATAAAGGTACTTAAAACTTCAATTTATGGGGTCCATGCAGTACCTGATGCTTGATGAACTGGTACACCTGTGTGAGGTATTCAGGAAAAATGTAAGTGTAGCACAAAAAGGATAGAGTTTAATGAAGAAAGAAATAAAGTAATTAAAATTTATTTTAGATTGTTCCAGGCAAGGGTTCAGTATAAACAATTTCATGCACGATATGCAGTACCTCCACAGCATACAAATTGTGTTTGTGTAAACAGTGACACTGGCCCAGACATACAAATAAAAGAGAGTCACAATGTCCAGTCCCATGACCTGGGTCAGAGCATAAGGGCAAGGCTGCAACCACAGCTGATTTCCATATCACGTTACAATGGATGCCACTATTTTTGTCCCCTCTGAGCTGCAGAATCGTGGCTAGAATTTACACTGTGGATCCTTGTTGATGGTCACTGACTTTGATTTAGCTGTAAGACTGTGAATGATTTTCTTGAGCCAGCTGCCTGGATCTCATTTGAATGATTCTGTGGAACTATTCACTTCTTTGCTCATGTCATACCAACACCAGTTAGAATAGGAGCTAATATTTATTCACCTTCAAATATGTTTACATGCAATTGGTGGTGTCAGATAAAGATCACACTTATATGACTATTTGCTGAACTGAGTTATATCTATGTTACAAGAAGGCATTAACCTAAGTTATTACTACATCTACATCTACATCTACATTTATACTCCGCAAGCCACCCAACGGTGTGTGGCGGAGGGCACTTTACGTGCCACTGTCATTATCTCCCTTTCCTGTTCCAGTCGCGTATGGTTCGCGGGAAGAACGACTGTCTGAAAGCCTCTGTGCGCGCTCTAATCTCTCTAATTTTACATTCGTGATCTCCTCGGGAGGTATAAGTAGGGGGAAGCAATATATTCGATACCTCATCCAGAAACACACCCTCTCGAAACCTGGCGAGCAAGCTACACCGCGATGCAGAGCGCCTCTCTTGCAGAGTCTGCCACTTGAGTTTGTTAAACATCTCCGTAACGCTATCACGGTTACCAAATAACCCTGTGACGAAACGCGCCGCTCTTCTTTGGATCTTCTCTATCTCCTCCGTCAACCCGATCTGGTACGGATCCCACACTGATGAGCAATACTCAAGTATAGGTCGAACGAGTGTTTTGTAAGCCACCTCCTTTGTTGATGGACTACATTTTCTAAGGACTCTCCCAATGAATCTCAACCTGGTACCCGCCTTACCAACAATTAATTTTATATAATCATTCCACTTCAAATCGTTCCGCACGCATACTCCCAGATATTTTACAGAAGTAACTGCTACCAGTGTTTGTTCCGCTATCATATAATCATACAATAAAGGATCCTTCTTTCTATGTATTCGCAATACATTACATTTGTCTATGTTAAGGGTCAGTTGCCACTCCCTGCACCAAGTGCCTATCCGCTGCAGATCTTCCTGCATTTCGCTACAATTTTCTAATGCTGCAACTTCTCTGTATACTACAGCATCATCCGCGAAAAGCCGCATGGAACTTCCGACACTATCTACTAGGTCATTTATATATATTGTGAAAAGCAATGGTCCCATAACACTCCCCTGTGGCACGCCAGAGGTTACTTTAACGTCTGTAGATGTCTCTCCATTGAGAACAACATGCTGTGTTCTGTTTGCTAAAAACTCTTCAATCCAGCCACACAGCTGGTCTGATATTCCGTAGGCTCTTACTTTGTTTATCAGACGACAGTGCGGAACTGTATCGAACGCCTTCCGGAAGTCAAGGAAAATGGCATCTACCTGGGAGCATGTATCTAATATTTTCTGGGTTTCATGAACAAATAATGCGAGTTGGGTTTCACACGATCGCTGTTTCCGGAATCCATGTTGATTCCTACATAGTAGATTCTGAGTTTCCAAAAACGACATGATACTCGAGCAAAAGACATGTTCTAAAATTCTACAACAGATCGACGTCAGAGAGACAGGTCTATAGTTTTGCGCATCTGCTCGACGACCCTTCTTGAAGACTGGGACTACCTGTGCTCTTTTCCAATCATTTGGAACCTTCTGTTCCTCTAGAGACTTGCGGTACACGGCTGTTAGAAGGGGGGCAAGTTCTTTCGCGTACTCTGTGTAGAATCGAATTGGTATCCCGTCAGGTCCAGTGGACTTTCCTCTGTTGAGTGATTCCAGTTGCTTTTCTATTCCTTGGACACTTATTTCAATGTCAGCCATTTTTTCGTTGGTGCGAGGATTTAGAGAAGGAACTGCAGTGCGGTCTTCCTCTGTGAAACAGCTTTGGAAAAAGGTGTTTAGTATTTCAGCTTTACACTTGTCATCCTCTGTTACAATGCAATCATCATCCCAGAGTGTCTGGACATGATGTTTCGAGCCACTTACTGATTTAACGTAAGACCAGAACTTCCTAGGATTTTCTGTCAAGTCGGTACCTAGTATTTTACTTTCGAATTCACTGAACGCTTCACGCATAGCCCTCCTTACGCTAACTTTGACATCGTTTAGCTTCTGTTTGTCTGAGAGGTTTTGGCTGCGTTTAAACTTGGAGTGAAGCTCTCTTTGCTTTCGCAGTAGTTTCCTAACTTTGTTGTTGTACCACGGTGGGTTTTTCCCGTCCCTCACAGTTTTGCTCGGCACGTACCTGTCTAAAACGCATTTAACGGTTGCCTTGAACTTTTTCCATAAACACTCAACATTGTCAGTGTCGGAACGGAAATTTTCGTTTTGATCTGTTAGGTAGTCTGAAATCTGCCTTCTATTACTCTTGCTAAACAGATAAACCTTCCTCCCTTTTTTTATATTCCTATTAACTCCCATATTCAGGGATGCTGCAACGGCCTTATGATCACTGATTCCCTGTTCTGCACTTACAGAGTCGAAAAGTTCGGGTCTGTTTGTTATCAGTAGGTCCAAGATGTTATCTCCACGAGTCGGTTCTCTGTTTAATTGCTCGAGGTAATTTTCGGATAGTGCACTCAGTATAATGTCACTCGATGCTCTGTCCCTACCACCCGTCCTAAACATCTGAGTGTCCCAGTCTATATCTGGTAAATTGAAATCTCCACCTAAGACCATAACATGCTGAGAAAATTTATGTGAAATGTATTCCAAATTTTCTCTCAGTTGTTCTGCCACTAATGCTGCTGAGTCGGGGGGTCGGTAAAAGGAGCCAATTATTAACCTTGCTCGGTTGTTGAGTGTAACCTCCACCCATAATAATTCACAGGAACTAGCCACTTCTACTTCAGTACAGGATAAACTACTACTAACAGCGACGAACACTCCGCCACCGGTTGCATGCAATCTATCCTTTCTAAACACCGTCTGTGCCTTTGTAAAAATTTCGGCAGAATTTATCTCTGGCTTCAGCCAGCTTTCTGTACCTATAACGATTTCAGCTTCGGTGCTTTCTATCAGCGCTTGAAGTTCCGGTACTTTACCAACGCAGCTTCGACAGTTTACAATTACAATACCGATTGCTGCTTGGTCCCCGCATGTCCTGACTTTGCCCCGCACCCGTTGAGGCTGTTGCCCTTTCTGCACTTGCCCGAGGCCATCTAACCTAAAAAACCGCCCAGCCCACGCCACACAACCCCTGCTACCCATGTAGCCGGTTGTTGCGTGTAGTGGACTCCTGACCTATCCAGCGGAACCCGAAAGCCCACCACCCTATGGCGCAAGTCGAGGAATCTGCAGCCCACATGGTCGCAGAACCGTCTCAACCTCTGATTCAGACCCTCCACTCGGCTCTGTACCAAAGGTCCGCAGTCAGTCCTGTCGACGATGCTGCAGATGGTGAGCTCTGCTTTCATCCCGCTAGCGAGACTGGCAGTCTTCACCAAATCAGATAGCCGCCGGAAGCCAGAGAGGATTTCCTCCGATCCATAGCGACACACATCATTGGTGCCGACATGAGCGACCACCTGCAGATGGGTGCACCCTGTACCCTTCATGGCATCCGGAAGGACCCTTTCCACATCTGGAATGACTCCCCCCGGTATGCACACGGAGTGCACTTTGGTTTTCTTCCCCTCCCTTGCTGCCATATCCCTAAGGGGCCCCATTACGCGCCTGACGTTGGAGCTCCCAACTACCAGTAAGCCCACCCTCTGCGACTGCCCGGATCTTGCAGACTGAGGGGCAACCTCTGGAACAGGACAAGCAGCCATGTCAGGCTGAAGATCAGTATCAGCCTGAGACAGAGCCTGAAACCGGTTCGTCAGACAAACTGGAGAGGCCTTCCGTTCAGCCCTCCAGAATGTCTTTCGCCCCCTGCCACACCTTGAGACGACCTCCCACTCTACCACAGGTGAGGGATCAGCCTCAATGCGGGCAGTATCCCGGGCAACCACAGTCGTAGTCCGATCGGGGGATGCATGGGACGAGCTGGCCGTCCCCGACAAACCCCCATCCGGACCCCCACAGTGATGCCCATTGGCAACAGCCTCAAGCTGTGTGACCGAAGCCAACACTGCCTGAAGCTGGGAGCGAAGGGATGCCAACTCAGCCTGCATCCGAACACAGCAGTTGCAGTCCCTATCCATGCTAAAAACTGTGCAAAGAACGTCTGAACTAATCTACAGAGAGCGCAAACAAAACGACACAAAATTGAAGCGGTTATTAAAATACAAGATTGCCTAGTAAATGCAGTAATGCTGCCACTTGTGCACTGCTGACACACTGCTCGGCGGCGGAAGGAGACTACGCGATTTAACACTATTCGAGTACTAAAACGTGATGCTACAACTCTCAAATACTATAATACGCCCGAAATTTATGAATTAAACAATGCAAGTACCAAAAACACGCAAAGAAATTAAGAATTAAACTATGTAACAAATGAGTGAGCTAGGAGTATACGACTTGCTGCTGCAGCTGCTTATCCAACGGCGGCAGGGAGCACACTGCAGTAATGCACAATATTAAACAACCTTACTTTTGTTTACAATTCTAATACAGTATGCCACAGTGAATCATTGTACTAAAGAAATAACATTATAAAAAATTACAGTTCACAATTTTATATAAATACTCCAAAATCAAAGCTCCAAGTCATCAGTTTTGCATTCTTTAAATTCCTTCACTCATTTTATTATTACAGTTCTGAATTTATTAAAAGTGGGCATTTAGGTAATTTTTTAAAATACATGAGACCAAGATGATTATAACTATTGTAGACCTTTGCTATGTAAGGTAATGTCAGTATATACATTTCCTTGAAGTAGCGTCTACATGATTACCATGATTTCAGGGCCACATGTTTCGAATAGCCACTTTTATGTGATTTAAATACACTGGGATCGGGGGGGGGATGACGAGGATATTTCTCCTCTCAGGCCATGAAGAGAGGTAGACAAAAACTCTGGCAGAGAATGTGATTAATATGCTCCAGTCCTGGATGATACCACCCAGGGGCTATCTCTCATCATGCCCTGAAATGAGAAACATCCTCTCCACTATCCCCCCCCCTTCCCACCAAAGAAGTGGTACTACACTTACTTCAGTGACTGGTTCACAGCTTGTGCCATTTGAATTCTTCTTATTGACATCAACTTTTCTGAACTGAATAGATGGAAACTCTCCCTACAACATATCTTTCAAGCGGCCGGCCGAAGTGGCCGTGCGGTTAAAGGCGCTGCAGTCTCGAACCGCAAGACCGCTATGGTCGCAGGTTCGAATCCTGCCTCGGGCATGGATGTTTGTGATGTCCTTAGGTTAGTTAGGTTTAACTAGTTCTAAATTCTAGGGGACTAATGACCTCAGCAGTTGAGTCCCATAGTGCTCAGAGCCATATCCTTCAAGCCTGAAATCCCCCTGGCCTAACTAAACCTTCACTAGACTCTGTTTCCCACCTACCTGTCTCCCCTTTCCTGCTCCTACTCCAGCACTTCACACACCTTCTAGTCCCGCCAACACATTTACTAGTCTTTTTCCGTTCTCTACTTCTTCTCTCTTCTCTCCTCCCTCTCCCCCTACCATCATGCACAGGCCCCCAACACTGCACCTATCAGCCCTATCCTGCCCCACCATGTCCCTGCACACTCCCACAGGCAGCAAAGTATCTTCCCTTTCCCTTACCCTGATACATCACCCTCTTCCCACCTCATTCCTACTCATTACTGCCAGCTATGATATATAAATGGTTAGATTCATAAGGTACAACATACGAGTGGGCTAGGAAGCATTCACTGCAAGGCTGCATTAGTCATATAATATACAGTAATGTTGTGCATTGTTTGTCAGCAGTAATTGTCACACAGGAGGTCACTGTTCCTCACCAACTCGAAATGATTCCAAATGAGTGAGTAAAATATGTCGAATATGGACCAAGAGGACACTGCCAACAGGTTTTGTTTTCCAATGAGTTTCGTTTCAGCTTAATTACAGTGGCAGCTGAATATGTGTGACACATTATAGATGTGAATCCCACCATTTGTCAGTAGACATTATGTTGCATCAGTACCAAAGTAATGTGGTACTGAGTGTAACAACTAATTTCAGCAACTATGAATCTCAGGCAGCCCTTATAGTGACCCAAAAATTGTGAAGAAGTAGTTCTTAGAATGAAGTCTTTGTTTCTTTCTTTGCATCAATATAAATCATATGTAAACTGAATGTCATTAATATCCAACTATTCATTCATGTGGTTGCCATTTTCAAAAACATTTGTGGAACTCACAAACATTATTTTTGATTTTGATTCTGTAATACCACAACCCTCTGAGACCCTATATCCTGTTACCAGTCTCATCCCTAATCTCCTGAAGAGGGCATATGTGTAATATCAATATGCTGATTTGATTTTGTCTTTTCTGGTTATCTGGATTAAAATACACTGAAGATTTTCTTCTGCAGCAAATTAATAATTTGCATTAATGTAAGCTATTGTTTTGACATTGTTTACATTTGGTCTCACCAATATGCAGATTGAAGGAAACATGTTGGGTTAAAATCTGATGTACCATCATAATTTTTACATTATACAAACTTCAGGAACATGGTAGGAATAAAATTGCTATTGTAATTAGGGAGTAAGTAATGATTCAAGTTATGTTATTTCTAGTCATTGAAAAACAGTTATTTTTATGTTTTCAAACTAAAAAAAAAAAACTAATTGTATCTGTAATTCAAATATGGCATGATAATTTTTCAGTCAGAATTAAGCATACTAATGATTTAATTGGCGTTAGTTGATGGAATTGTAGTTACAACTATACAGAAATGTAAAGTTTTACTCACACAAAATTGAATTAACTGAATCTCGGCCTTTCATTCAATAAAACTAAACCCTCTGTGCACCTTAAGTAAGTAAAATGATATATGCAAATTAAAGAAATATATTGCTGTAATGATAAAACATGTAATTTATAGTCTTCATAGAAACAGATTCATTCCTGTCTTTGCAGGAAATTATTCACTTTTATTTCATGTAAATTTCTATGTAATTTGGAAAGATGTATGTAAAAATTTTAATTGTCTAAATCTAAAAATTTAATATGTAACAATGACAGCAATTGTTTAAAACCATATAAATAGAGGCGATTTGTACGCCACCATAGGTCAGCCTTACGACAGTCCTGAGGCAGTCTTAAGTTAATTTTAGGCATGTAGTTCGCCACTGAACATCTAGTGTGCGAAATAAAACTCTTTGTGAACAAGAAGTACTGGAACGTATTTCCACCATTGCATGATTCCCGTGTGACAATGTAGTAACACCAAGATGAACGTAAGGCAGCATTAAGAAGCAGCATCCTGGTTTACACAAGGCACATATTATTTATTTGGTGGAGGATATCCATAGTATGACCTGGTATATTGTCTCTTGTGTTAAGCAATGATACACATCCCAAACTTCACCACAGAAAAACATTTTTTGCCACATTATAATACAACATGGTGGAGGAGCTGAGATGTGTATAAAACTACATCGTATGCTAATGTTTATTGAGTTTCAGGTAAAATAATTGTTCATGATATATTGTGCCATATACCAGCATTGGGATGCAAATGGACGTGTGAATCAATGGACCAACACCAACAGCCAGCAGCATGGATTGTCAGATGAGTACCAAAACACTATTTATATAACAGAGAAGTGAAACAGTGAACTCCTAGGAAGTAAAATTGTATGTTTAAGTCAAGCAAAAATAGCTCAGTATCACATACTTTGAAAATATTATAGCAAAGATAGTCTTTGGAAGTGTTTCTTTATTTACTATCTTGTCAAGTGGCGCAAAGAAAATATTAGTTAAAATTAGTACAAGCAATATATTTTCTGTACGTGACCAAGATGGAATCACAACAAGATCAGGTTGGCAGCTGCATGCATTGACACCGTATCTAAATACTCAAAGCCATGAGAACACATCAAGTAGTTTAATTTCAGCTTTCTATGGATTTTGACAATCAGAAAACTTATTAGATCAATTTTCTAAATTGTTCGAAAATCATTGTGGAAAAATAGACAATATTCTCATAAAAATGGACTAGAAACTAGAAGCAACTATGGAAGATGTTAATAAGGCAAGTAGACAAATAAACATTGTAAATGAAAGAGTAGGCAATGTAGAATCTGAAGTGGATTCTTTGAAGAATTTTGCTGCTACTGAATTACAGCTAGTTAACAAACGTGTCACCGAACAAGTAAAAACAGCAGAAAAAATTGTCATTGACAAACTTGACTGATGAAAATCAGAGTTGTATAACATACAAACTTATATTGAAACCAAAATAATTTCATTGACGAGAAACTGAAATTGAGTTCTATACTTGTTTCAGAACAAATTTCTTCAGTAAACAGCAAAGTGAATGAAATCACAATTAATCTTCAAACAATCAAATCTAAAGTTGTAAATCTAGTGACTAGTATGTTTAGTAAAATATATATAGAGGTAGTAACATGTTTCAAAACAATTGTAATAATGTTATTATGAAAATTTTTATGGGTGATTTTGAACTACACCCTGCCAATTATTTGTACCAGTGCAAGGACAGCTTTGCACCGGGCATGCCAGGATATATGAAAGTGAAATGTGCTAAACGACATTTAGATGGAGAAGCTTTATCCTGGGCTAACCAACATGTTAAACCAGAAATGACATTTGCAGAGTTTGAATAATTATTTTTAAACAAATTTTCGTCAGAAAGTAAGCAGGTGCGAATAAAATCAGAATTTTTGAATGGAAGTAGATTTTGCAAGGGAGAAATGAGAATATGACAATTTTGTGAAAAGCAGCTTAGGACTTTAGCACACTTAGATAAACCACTTGATGAATTAATCCAAATTGATGGGCTGAATTTGCATTTACCATGCCGTATTCAGTGGAGTCTTGTTTACGGACCAGACGACACTACTGACGAATTTCTGAAGTACGTAGACAAATTAGATCGTGCTTGGGAGAACAATTTTCAGAATGGGAGGTTATTACAACACCACCAGAATAACAACAGGAACATCATCTGAAAATGTGATGTGGAGGAAAGTAAGTACCATATATGTAAGTTGAATTATGTTTATGTGCCTGTTGACACAAGTTCTAGTACTTTTGATAGTGATTGTGATGTGAAAACAATGTAGTTAAAGTTGAGGTTCATGTAGGTGCAGATGATGTTGTAAGTGAGTATTTTGAGGCTATTGATGCTGACACTGATGTTGTATTTTATGATGCATTAGGTGATATGGTGTATATGTAAGTATTAGACAATGTTACGAGTAATGGAATGATGGGACATGATCATCTGGAGTTAGAAAATCAGTTGATACCCATTGAGATCAGTGAGACATTACATGATTGTTACAGTAAAGGAGGATCATGATAAGCTAATTAGTGATAAGATACTGAAAGTTTTGGAGGAGAATGAGGAGTCTGTAGGAAAAAGTGATTGTTGTGATAGTATTAAGCACACACACACTAGTTGTAAGCTACCTTTAAGTACTTTAAAACCTAAGTTAGGAAATGAGGTTCAAGTAAATGCTGATTTAAATTGTAGTGATGCTGAAGATGATTTATTGGCAGAAGAGGATGGAAGTAATAAACATGACATACTCAGTACTCCCTATATTGAAATATCTGTAGGCAACTGGAAGTGAGTTTGTCTATTGGACACTGGTAGCCCAGTAAGTGGTGTGTCTGGTAAATTAAGAGGTAGATTAAAGAACACTGAACAGTACAGTATATTAAATTAACAATTACTGGTGCTAAAATAAAAGGAGCCACTGGTAAACTTAGTAAATTAAACAGTAGGCAAGTATTAATTTCATTTACTGTCAGTAGTGTTATATTTGAACAAGGATATCTGGTAATAACTGACCTCAATGAACACATGTTGTTAGGGATGGATTGGATACTGCAAGTTAATGCTAGGTTTGACTGGTTAAATATGAAGTTAAATTTTACTGATCAAAAATCTGGTGATCATGGTGAAACTAAATTATACATAATGTTTGATGAGAATTGTAGGAACAATTTAAGAGGAGAGGAAGTATTTGATGACAGACATTATTTAGAAGAAGATAATGAGTAGTTTCATAATCAAGTGGTTAGTGAAGACTTTTCTCAAGTAGTACTGGACAAACTTAACTCAGCAGACAATTTAAGTAGCGATGAAAAAAGTGTCTTGGAGGGATTCCTGTGGGAAAATAATAGAATTTTCAGTGACAAGCTGCAGGGTGAAAGATTATATGTGTAAGTTAATACTGAGACCACATGAACCATTTTTCATTAAGCCATATGGGGTACCTATTTGTAAGAGCAAGATTGTTGAAAAGGGATTGGAGAAATTGCAGAGTTGGGGGATAATAGAAAGGAGTAGCAGTCAGTACAACAGTCCTGTGGTTGTAGTAGCGAAGAAAGATGTTGGGGTTAGAATAGTGCTTGATTCTTGACATTCAAATAAATTTTTGGAAAAGGAAACTGACCACCCAGAATCAATGGAGGAACTACTGTATGAATTTCATGATGTAAGTTATTTTGTAAGTTTGGCTTTGAAATCAGGATTTCATCAGATTACTTATATACTGCATTTTTGTGTAATGTGTAAAGTTTTCAATACAGTGTACTACCTTTTGGATTAAACTTATCAGTTGCTAAATTTATCAGAGCTTTGAATTTTGGTTTGCAAAGTGAGTTACTTTCAAAATTAATCATTTATGTGGATGACATCCTGGTAGTCAGTAAAATTTGTGATGAACATAAGGAAATTATGAAAGCTATTGCAATAAAATTTAGGCAGGGGAGTATGACATTAAAATTGGAAAAATGTAGATCTGGAGTAAAAGAGGTGAAATTTCAACTTAGGACATTTTATGGTTTATGCAATTTCTATTGGAAATGTATAAGAACACAAGCTTTAAATGTTCCATGTCTTCTTGAGCTTTTGAAAATGAACAGTATTTGGGAATAGACTGATTAATGTTGAGCAGCTTTCAATGAGATTAAAAGACAACTTGTCAATAGTGAACTCTTACATAGACCAGACCATTTTGTATGATGACTGACAGGTGTGATTATGGCTTAGGAGTTTGTTTATTTCAACAGAAGGAAGTTGAGGGAGAGATCATGCACTGTGCTATTAGCTTTGCCAGCAGAAGTTTACAAATTCATGAAAAAAATTATACAGGTACTGAGAAGAACTGTTAGCCATTGTTTGGGGGTTTAAAAAATTTCAAAATTATTTATTTGGAAAGAAAGTCATTGTATACACAGACCACAAAGCTTTGTGCTACATTCAGGAGTGCAATCTACACTCCTGGAAATTGAAATAAGAACACCGTGAATTCATTGTCCCAGGAAGGGGAAACTTTATTGACACATTCCTGGGGTCAGATACATCACACGATCACACTGACAGAATCACAGGCACATAGACACAGGCAACAGAGCATGCACAATGTCGGCACTAGTACAGTGTATATCCACCTTTCGCAGCAATGCAGGCTGCTATTCTCCCATGGAGACGATTGTAGAGATGCTGGATGTAGTCCTGTGGAATGGCTTGCCATGCCATTTCCACCTGGCACCTCAGTTGGACCAGCGTTCGTGCTGGACGTGCAGACCGCGTGAGACGACGCTTCATCCAGTCCCAAACATGCTCAATGGGGGACAGATCCGGAGATCTTGCTGGCCAGGGTAGTTGACTTACACCTTCTAGAGCACGTTGGGTGGCACAGGATACATGCGGACGTGCATTGTCCTGTTGGAACAGCAAGTTCCCTTGCCGGTCTAGGAATGGTAGAACGATGGGTTTGATGACGGTTTGGATGTACCGTGCACTATTCAGTGTCCCCTCGACGATCACCAGTGGTGTACGGCCAGTGTAGGAGATCGCTCCCCACACCATGATGCCGGGTGTTGGCCCTGTGTGCCTCGGTCATATGCAGTCCTGATTGTGGCGCTCACCTGCACGGCACCAAACACGCATACGACCATCATTGGCACCAAGGCAGAAGCGACTCTCATCGCTGAAGATGACACGTCTCCATTCGTCTCTCCATTCACGCCTGTCGCGACACCACTGGAGGCGGGCTGCACGATGTTGGGGCGTGAGTGGAAGACGGCCTAACGGTGTGCGGGACCGTAGCCCAGCTTCATGGAGATGGTTGCGAATGGTCCTCGCCGATACCCCAGGAGCAACAGTGTCCCTAATTTGCTGGGAAGTGGCGGTGTGGTCCCCTATGGCACTGCGTAGGATCCTACGGTCTTGGCGTGCATCCGTGCGTCGCTGCTGTCCGGTCCCAGGTCGACGGGCACGTGCACCTTCCGCTGACCACTGGCGACAACATCGACATACTGTGGAGACCTCACGCCCCACGTGTTGAGCAATTCGGCGGTACGTCCACCCGGCCTCCCGCATGCCCACTATACGCCCTCGCTCAAAGTCCGTCAACTGCACATACGGTTCACGTCCACGCTGTCGCAGCATGCTATCAGTGTTAAAGACTGCGATGGAGCTCCGTATGCCACGGCAAACTGGCTGACACTGACGGCGGCGGTGCACAAATGCTGCGCAGCTAGCGCCATTCGACGGCCAACACTGCGGTTCCTGGTGTGTCCGCTGTGCTGTGCGTGTGATCATTGCTTGTACAGCCCTCTCGCAGTGTCCGGAGCAAGTATGGTGGGTCTGACACAGCGGTGTCAATGTGTTCTTTTTTCCATTTCCAGGAGTGTATATCACTGGAGGATTACCAGGTAGGTAGTTTTCTTACAGCAATTTCACTGCTCAATCCAGTACATTAGAGGTGATCAGAATGTAGCTGCTGATGCTCTGTCTAGGTTACCAGTTGGAAGTAACTTGGTTAGTGGAAATATTCAATAGAAATGTACATTCAATGGGTTAAACAGGAGAAAGAAATTGCGAGAATCTGTAGACAACTGAGACGAAATCAAAATCAGGATGAGACATGGAAACTAGTTAAGGGGACCACACCGTGGTTCAGGTAAGAAAAAATCAATTTTTGGTTTTCATCATATTTCAATAGTTTTATTTAAGTATTTTGAAAAGGGTTTTGCTGAAAAATTTTTTTCGAGCATTTAAAGAGCATTTTCCTACCACATGTGTTTATGGGCCACACCCACTTTTCTGTCACCCACATTTCTGCATATATTTTAGATCTTTACATCCCCTACATTGTGCGTTAGGGATTTTTTTTTTCCTTGAAATGCAATGGTCAGTATTCTTTTGTTTCTGCTGTTTGTAAACAACACGCTTTCAAACACGTGGTTAGTTTTGTTCAAGTGTGATTGCGAGTAGTTGTTATACTTATATTTGCAGTGCTTGTTCATGTGTGTTTTGTTGGGTTTATTGAAGATGGCGAAATGTAAAGGCATTTTCAAGAAACAAAAATTTAGAGGAAACAAGTTTAGAAAGCTTTCTTTACCAGAGGTTATGTCACCTGGCAATGATGTTTCTAATTGTAATTCTTGAATAAGTGCATCATCAAAGAAGCTCTCACCATTTCAAGAGAGTTGCAATGAATTTATTGTAAGTGACAAGGGGTGCAGTAACATTATTGTAAATTTGAAAATATTATCAGACATAATTTGTAAATTTGCACAATGTAGACAGTGTGGTGAGTCACAGAGTGTGAAAATTTGTGAGGGTGCCAGTGTGAGAAAAGGCCTAACAATTGCTTTGGATTTAATCTGCACTAGATGCTCAGCTGCGATTTCATTTATGAGTTCTTCAAAACCAGATGCAAGTGGCCCTTGTGAAATCAATACTAGAGTAGTTTATGCCTTACAATCCATTGGCAAGCCCATGGCTGCACGGAAAACATTTTGTTCAGTGATGAACTTACATCAACCATCAAATAAATTTTAAAAAACTAACTACAGTATTAGAGAAAGCTGTATGTGAGGTCAGTGAGGAAAGCATGAAGCTGGCTGCCAGGGAAGCAGTGGAAGAAAATTATGGATGTTTAGATATTGCAGTTGCACTTGATGGAAGTTAGCAGAAAAGAGGACATACTTCTCTGAATGGAGTGGTAACTGTCCCGAATGTAGACAGCAGTAAAGTGTTAGATGTGGAGATAATGTCTACATATTGCAAATGTTGTAAAGTCATTGAACAAAAGAACACAACTGTGTGGCTAATTTTAGAGGAAAAACTGGTGGTATGGAAGTTCATGGGGTACAACAAATATTTCATCGCTCCGTAGAAACAAGAGGTGTACGGTACACCAAACATTTGGGCAATGGTGGCAGTGAGGCATACAAGAATGTGGTGAACTCTAAGCCATATGGAGATGTCATTATTAGCAAAATTAGGTCATGTTCAAAAACGTTTGGAAACAAGGGTGAGAAAACTAACAGTTGATATGAGAGGAAAAAAATTAGAAGATGGAAAATTGTTGACCGGACAGGATTGGTTAACTAAAACTGAAATAGAAAACTTGCAGGTATCCTATGGGCAGACAATTAGGAGAAATAAAGAAAATCTGGAGGCAATGAAGAGAGATGTTTGGGCCATATTCTTCCATAAGTCCTCTACTGATGATAAGCCATGTCATGGATTGTGCCCATCAGGAAAAAATTCATGGTGCAAATACAATAGGGGTCAGGCAACTGGAGAATCTTATTCTCACCAGCATTCTCTTCCTGCTGCTGTTATTATAGCAATTAAACCTATTTTCAGAGACTTGGCTCATCCTGACCTTCTATGGAAATATCTGCATGGGCAGACACAGAACCCAAATTAATATTTGTAGGCATGCATACAATGAAACTAGGAGTTCATGATGCTGTTATTACATTCAATTGTGGTAATGTTGGAAAGTGTTGGGTACTGAAAAAGCTGGGAATTAATCCGGGTGAAAATATGATCACCGGGCTGCAACATTGCAATAAAATGAGGATAGCCGATGCAGACAGGTGTGCATCTAACATGGCCAATAAAGCAAGACAAACATCCAGGAAGGTGAAAAAAAGCTGAAAGACATGCTAGAGGCCAAAGAAGGGCCATCATATTCAGCAGGACAGTTTTAATTAACTTTAAGTAACAAATTTCAAAAGTTTTTTCTTTAAAGTCAATTTCCCGCAAACTAAAATTTTCAGTACATATGCCCCATTATATCAGAATCTATCATAGATAAATGAATGAAATTTTCAGAGACTCTGCATAACATAAAAAGCCACCTCTGGTACTACGTTCATTAATATTCCCCCATTAGGAAGTTAACAAAAAAATATTTTCTGCAGAAAAATCTTAATATTTTTTGCTAATAAGTTTAAAAAGTATTTCATGAAAACTATAAAAAGGATAAAGTAGATTTTAGTACAGTTGTAACATACAGTAAAAATATTAAGGTCCTGCATCAAATAGTTTTTTTTTCAGAAATGGGTCAAATACTTGCCTAAATTAACATGAGTTAGATAGGCAGGGTGTGGTAACTTTAAGGGCTACTTAGAAAATAAAAGATGTAATAAGGTAAAACAGTATTACCAATTGTTTACAGGAATTTTATTTAGTGAAAGTAGTCCCAATTTGGATAAGTGGAAGGTTTGTTAGTCCAGACAATATATTGGCACTTTGATTAACTATATACATAAGAGTTACAGCCGTTGTGGATCCATGAAGTGTATCCAAAAGATACAGGAAAATGTGTACTTTGGTAATAACTCCAGGAGGAGTTCTTGTGATCATGTCGTAGACTAAAGGTTATTAACCACATGCATAAAGGTTTCATGCAGAGTGTAATTCCACAAGATAATTCAGAACTGGTGGGAACTGATTTATCTGGTCAACTTCCCCACACTAAAGAAGGCTATGCATATTTGCTTATCACTGTTGACTTGTTTTCAGAACTGGGAAGGTTGTATGTACCCTTTGACAAAAGCTACAAGTAAGAAAATTATTGAGTGTTTTATTAATGACTATTTTCGGAATGTTGGAAAAACACATTCTTTACTGTCAGATAATGGAAGTCAGTTCACATCTCATATATGGAAGGAATCTATTAACAATGAGAACATTAAGCACATTTTAATATCAGTGTATTCACCATCATGCAATCCTACAGAGAGGTATATGAGGGAAATTGGTAGGTTGTGCAGAATGTACTTTTCCAAGGATCATACAAATTGGTACACTTATGCAAATCAATTTGAAGACATTCTAAATAATTTGCAACGTAGTACAACTGTATTCACATCATATGAATTTCATTTTAGTCAGAAACCTGCTAACATAGTAGGTGAATTGGTTAAGTTTCAAACTGTACGGAGTTAACTGCTGATGAGATGAGAGGAAAGAGGTGGCGAAGAAGAATACGGAGGCATAGCATAGTAAGAGAAAGAAGCAGCATGACAAAAGTCCTAGAGTTACACAGCTTAAAGTAGGGGACCTCATGTTGACTAAAAGTTATGAAAAGTAAAAAGCAATTAACAAAGAAACAAAAACATTCTTCGACATATACATTGGACCATACGAGATCTTAGTGATACCACATCAAAATACATTCAGGCTAATTTATCCAAAGTCACCTAAGCTATTTGCTTTAAGACATATCACACAGCTGAAGCCACATGTTTGAATATAAATATTATCAATCCTCTGGGATGGCGGGGGCGGAGGACGGGGGTACACTCACTGTGTGTACCATGTGTCTGGCACAAGGGCCCCAGCTAATGCAGTATCTGCTTCAGCACCATTATACGTTGGTACTACAGTCATACACATATTTATACGCATTTCTATCCTCTGGATTTATGCTCACTTTGATCATCTATTTGATTCATAATACTGATGTCTGATGATATGAGGTACAATAATTTGCTTAATATACTTTACTTTGGTAATACCTTCTGGGGTTTAATATGATCAACCCTCGCACAGGGGGAGGGGAGGGGGGGTACACTCTGTGTGTGTGTGCCATGTGTCTGGCAAGCACAAGGACCCCAGCTAATGTAATATCTGCTTCAACATCTTTATACTTCGGTACTACATCCCTTATTTACGCCATTTACACATAGTTTCTTGCCACATGTTTAAATCAATTCTGGGTATATGAAGTGCTTTCGCTGATTTGAAAATAGCATCTTGTCTCATCTATACTGACAGTAACTGACAACAATATGAATTTTGAAGAGAAGTATAGCCAACTGTATAATACACATACTTTTGTCTACTTAACACATTAGTTGATCAGCAGGAAGTATGGTATAATCTTGGTCACTTGTATAAGATTTTGTATTATTTCACATCTTTATGATTTTACAATTATTCACTGTAATGTAAATCTGAAATACCTTGTACATATATGATTGTATGTTTAGCATGATTATTATGGAGACTTTCAGCGACAATCAACATAAATTACATTGTATGCACTTGGCCTGCTATTTGAAGTTTATACATGACACAGATTCTAAGCAGTACAATGATTTACATATTATTTACTTTATCTTGACTAAAATGAATCCCATTGCTCTGCAATACATCTGATGTTGTCTCTCAAAGCTCCCGATTAATATGATTTAGGGGTATTTTGCTTGCTGCTGTCTTAGTGTGACAATGTTATCATTAGTGGATTTTTGGCTGCTTGGTTACAGATGACCACAGTGTTGATGAGTGTTATGCATTGGCTGATTAGTCTGTGGAAGGCATCAGTCAGATAGGAGATATTTTGGTTGGATGCTCTAGCTGGACATCAATGGTTTCTTTGACACACCAATTACACCTGCAGCTGAAGCTATGTTTCACTATGTCAAGTGTATTACTCTAATCTACAGGGTGATCAAAAAGTCAGTATAGATTTGAAAACTTAATAAACCACAGAATAATGTACACAGAGAGGTAAAAATTGACACACATGCTCGGAATGACATGGGGTTTTATTATAATTTTAAAAAAAAATTAAAAAAAGAAGTTCACAAAATGTCCAACAGATGGTGCTGGACAGCAGAACTGCTACCGTGATGGGTGAGAGGTATGCCGATATGTTACAGATTTATATCATCCCCAGCCTGGCTCATAAACACCTGCTGGAACGTATGATGTTTATGCAGGATGGCGCTCCACCCCATATTGCCAGATGCATGAAAGATCTCCTGCACACGTCGTTTGGTGATGATTGGGTGCTCAGCCGCCACTTTCATCATGCTTGGCCTCCCAGGTCCCCAGACCTCAGACCGTGCGATTATTGGCTTTGGGGTTACCTGAAGTTGCAAGTGTATTGTGATCGACCGACATCTCTAGGGACGCTGAAAAACAACATCGGACGCCAATGCCTCACTATAACTCCGAACATGCTTTACAGTGCTGTTCACAACATTACTCCTCGACTACAGCTATTGTTGATGAATGATGGTGGACATATTGGGCATTTCCTGTAAATAACATCATCTTTGCTTTGTCTTACTTTGTTATGCTAATTACTGCTATTCTGATCAGATGAAGCGCCATCTGTCGGACATTTTTTGAATGTTTGTATTTTTTTGGTTCTAATAAAACCCCATGTCATTCCAATCATGTGTCTCAATTTGTACCTCTCTATCTACATTATTCCGTGATTTATTCAGTTTTCAATTGATCACCCAGTACATTATGATTTGTGCTTTTACCTATATTTGATTCTGCATATTTTTCGTTGTGCTTTTCTTTTTTTTAAAATATTGGTTGTTGGTGTTTCTCATATACGTTATTTGGTACTTTGATGCACAAAATTGTCATATGGTATACCGTATTTACTCGAATCTAGGCCACACTTTTTTCCGGTTTTTGTAATTCAAAAAACTGCCTGCAGCTTAGAATCGAGTGCAAACCAAGCGGAAGTTCTGAAAAATGTTGGTAGGAGCCGCCATAACTAACTTCTGCTGTTGAATATATGCAGCGCTACACAGGCGTGCTTTGTAGGCACAGAGATAAATACTGGCGACAAAACCTCTGCGTCAGTAAATAATTTTTTTTTAAAAAAAAGGTGGAAGACGAGCTTTTTTTCTCCGCCCCGAGTTTCGACCACTGCATTTTCATACATTAACCAACGAAGTAAATACAAATTCCGTATTGTTCATCTTCGTATTTAGCAGAATTTCAATGTACTACGAAAATCCGACTGGCAAGACCGTTGCTAATAGGAACCTGATGAAATGTGAATCACATGCAGTATTCTCTTCACCATAAGAATAGTACAAATATAAACATTTTGCCATGTATTCTTTAGTGTTTGCTGCTATCTCATTTAAATCCTGTCTGCCTAATAAACTACGAAACTAGAATGAGACAACAGAAAACGCGGAAGAATATACGTATCGTGTCATGTTTATATTCGTATTATTCTTATGCCTAATAGTGATACAGTCAGAAACGAAGCACGGCAACTGACTAGATTTTTAAATCTAAGATGACTAATTTCTGTGCAGAATTTGATGTACTAAAGAAGCGGCCGCAAAGATTTTCAAACGGAGAAAAATTTTCGCCTAACTCTCGTTCAGAACATGTTCTATCATACGCAGTCTATTATTTGGTTCTTGTTGATCATTATCAAAGAAAGCAGCAGTGTAAGTAACAACAAATAGCAGTCTCTTGCCATTGTTTCTCTCTTTTTTTTTTTATTTTCTTTTAAAAGCGGCGGTAGCGCACACAAAAGTAAGCCATGCCGCGGGCGGCGACAGGCCATAAACACACACTATCAGAATGCGACAAACAATGCATGACGCAGTACAGTAATGCATTTTCAGCTTAGAGTGACGTAAGCACCTAAACAAAGAAAACGGCACTTATCAGATCAAAGCAAAATAAGCAATCGATTCAAACCAGACGAAGCACGTGAAAAAGGAAGGGTACCCGTATAAATACGGACGGAGCGCCTGACGCATAGCAATGGCTACCTGGTAAAACTTAACTGCTAATCTTACGACTCGAACCAAACTACTGTAGCTGTATCGTCTTTCATTCGACCTAAATTGTGTCTCATATTACAATGGACCAACTTTGTTTCGATTTGGAGGTGCGGCCTAAAACTTTTCTCTCCCCTTGAATTTCGAGTCTCAAATTTCAGGTGCGGCTTAGATTCGGGAATTTTTTTTCCCTTTATTTCGAGTCTCATTTTTCAGGTGCGGCTTAGATTCGAGTAAATACAGTACTGACGTTCTTCTTAATCATTTATATTTTTTGCTCGTGACCATCTGATCAACATGTTTCTGTGTGCTGTAATTTGCTACAGACTCTTTGACATCACCCTTGTGCAACCACTTTTGTCGGGATATGCTTTTTACGTCAATGTCATATCAGTGATGTATATAAATATTGTCATTGTATTTTATTTTAACTGCTTGTTCAGGATACTATTGAATACTTGCATTGCTCTTCTTATTGAATCATGGAAGTGTCAACATATGTATTTATCTTCAAACAACCATTTGTATCAAAATGTGGTATGAAATAAGTAGACAGTGACTGAACATCATCTACAAAATCATTTAAACCATGTTTTATTACAGTATGAACATGAATAATTTTGTTTTTTCTGGAAGAAATTTCCATATTTGACATGAGGTGTAATCATTGTCCATTAGATACTCCTTATGAGCAAAACCTCATCATACAGTCCAGTTCATGCCTCATGAATCCCATTTTCTAGTCTTCTGTTTCTATGCCATGGATAAAACACTTCAGTCTTTATTTCCTGGAATGGAAAGTCATAACTTCCAGGTCAGTCCATGCAGCGCAAATATGGGCCTTGAACATTTTGTCTGGCACTGGAAGTTCCATATTATACTGATTTGCTCATTTGCATACTTATTTCTTATTGGATTTTGCGAGTTGAACTAACCGATTATGAACCTTCTTACTGGTATACGATTTTCTTCAAATATAACTTGTTTTGTGGCCTTACAGTCACTTGCTGCAATCACATTTCCTATGAGTGGATGAACTCACAGTTCTATACACTACGTAGGTCTCACTTAACAGACTGGATGGAATTCTCTCTGCATTTTCTATTATATACTTTAAATTAGGGTTCTATGATTTGATGTGGGATGACTCTTGAATCTGATTTGTCATTCATGGAAACAAATGTACATTTTGTTTGGTATAGTACATTAGATTTTATGTTATCAACTTAAATTTTGCTGTGTCACACTGTATTTTATACACAGAATAACTTTTTTCACTGCATAGTTCACCATACTTCTGAATGGGAAGTTACACTATAATTAGAGTAATTAACAATTATAGGATATATGCATATATGAGTAAAGTAATGGTGATATTGTGCTGATATAAATTTGAAATGAACCGAGGTAGGAGTTGGAATAAAGTAACCTGCAGTGGAGCATGGTAAAATGCAGCACTTTATACTGATGTACAGTTTACTGTATTTGATAAACTCATAGTGGTGAGAGACACAGTAGTTGTAATGACAAAGGGATTTTTTCAAGATGCAATTGAACTTCTTTACTGATGTACATTCACATTTATTTGAGGACACTGACATAGCTATGATCATTCTGACTATTAAATTAGAAAGATGATACATTTTCTTTAATTTATTTGAAATTTAGACATCAAAATTTGTTTGATATAGCATTTATCTAATGTCTGGCATTCCGGTATTCGGTTGGGGGGGGGGGGGGGGGGGGAGGGTAGGGGCCGGTACCACACTAATGTTTTTTTAGAGATAAGACACAATTTTTTTTTTTACGTAATAATATATAATCAACTGAATGTAATAATAAGAAATCTCATAGAACATTCAACAGAGTGCATTAAAAGATCACCAAGAGAATAAAACTGAAATTTAATGCACTTGTATTTCTTTTTGTATTTCATCTTGTATATGAGAAAGTTGCCAACTGAACCTTATATACAAAATATATTTTCACGCACACTAATTGTCAAATTGTTTGTCTGATACACTAGTCATGATATATCCTCATCACTTTAGCCAGGGATTTTGAAGAGCTTTGTTTCTCTGAGATAGTCAAACCTCTTTGGGGGGGAGGGTGTATTGTAATACCACAACCCTTAACGACCTTATATCCTTTTACCAATTTCAGCCCCTCTATCCTGAAGAGGGCATATGTGTAATATCAGTATGCTGCTTTGAATTTTTCTTTTCTGTTTACCTGTATTCAAATACACTGAAGATTTTCTTCTGCAGCAAATTAATAATTTCCATTTCTTTAAGCTACTGTTTTAACATTTTTTACATCAGGCCTCACCAATATGCAGGATGAAGGAAACATGTTGGGTTAAAAGCTGATGCACCATCATAATTTGAACATTGTACAAACTTCAGGCACATGGTAGTACTATAAAATTGCTATTGTAATTATGGAGTAATTAACAATTCAAGTTCCGATATTTCTAGTCTGAAAGACAGCTATTTTTATGTTTTCAAACTAAAAAACAAATTATATCCATAATATAATCTCGATATGATAATTTTTCAGTCAGAATTAAGCATACTAATGTTTTATTTGGTGTCAGTTGATGGAATTGTAATTATGACTATACAGAAATGTAAAGTTTTACTCATACAAAATTTAATTAATTGAATCTCGGCCTTTCATTTAATGAAACTGATCCCTCTGTTCACCTGAAAATGATAGAATGATTATCCTTTAAGTAAGTAAAAAGATATATGCAAATTAATGAAATATATTGTTGTAATGATGAAACATTTAATTTATTGTCTTAATAGAAACAGATTCATTTCTGTCTTTGTAGGAAATTATTCACTTTTATTTCATGTAAATTTCTATTTAATTTGGGAAGACGTATGTAAAAGTTGTAATTGTTAAACCTAATAATTTAATATGTAGCAATGTCAGTAATTGTTTAAAATCATATAAATAGAGGCAATTTGTACACCGCCATATCTCAGTTGGAGTTCAGTTTGACTTCAGTCATGAGACAGTGTTCAGTCAATTTTACATGTGGTTCACCATTGAACATCTAGTGTGCAAAATAAAACTCGTTGTGAACATGAATTCCTGAAGCTTATTTCTACTTTTGCATGATTCATGAGTGGCAATGCAGTAACATCAAGATGAACCTATGGCACCATTAAGAAGCAGCACTCCAGTTTACACAAGATATGTATTACTTATTTAGTGGAGGATATCTGTAGTATGACGCGGTATATTATCTTCTTGTGTTAAGCAGTGATACACATCCCTAAGTTCACCACAGAAAATCATTTTTCACCACGTTATATTACAATTCTTAAGTGAAAGCTTACTGTGGGCTGTAGTTACATGCCTTCAGATTATATAAGGGATAATAAAAATCAGCATACAGTAGCCTTTGAGATGTCATCCAGTTGAAGTCCACATATTCCCGAGATTAGGTACCCTATTATCCTATGTAACTTTCTGTTAAGTTGTCACAACTTTGGAAATTAGTTTGGTTCTAAATGAGCACTCTTCTGTTTCATACACAACAATGAGTAACAGGGCAACAATCAATGTTCACTTCTCTTGACATAATACTGTAACAATAAATCTTAACAGAATTTTCTAAGTCTGATTTTATTTTGCCATTGGATTGCTCTGGCAGTTATCTACCCCATGTGTCTTCTTACTGATTCGGTTTCCACATAAATTTTATGTTAATGAACTTTGTGCACTCACAACATAATGTTAGCACAACACAGCACTTTATCATATTCCCAGTATAAAAACTAATTATTCATTCTTTTACCACCAGGCATGGTGTAGTCCACAATGGGATACAGAATGGATGAAGGGTGATGAAACATAATAACAATTCTAGGTCAAATATAGGTTGTTGTTTTTAAAAATACAATGACCTGGAAGAAAAAAATAAATGACTGCACTAAGCCATAGTCCTCAAAATGACAGAATGATTGTCATGACCTGATTCATGTGTGAATGATATTTACAACTGAGTAATCTGTTATTTCCAAGGATGGTCTCACAAATGATATGAAAATCTACAAAATGAAATGTTATCCTGAATAAACCTGAATGGCAAAGTAGTTCCTTCTGCTTTTATGTGTGTCCATGGGCATAACCTATAATCTTGCCTCCTGAAGCTTAGTACTGCCAGCCATTCTTGAGCACTGCTCCAGTATTTTGGCTCCCCACCATGTCCAGTTAAAGGAAGACATCAAAGCAGTTCTGAAGTATGCTGCTAGATTTGTCAACACTTGAGTGTTATGGAGATGCTCATGAACTCAAACAGGAATCCCTGGAGGAAAGACAACTTTCTTTTCATGAAACATTATTCAGAAAATTTAGACAATTAGCATTTGCAACTGATGGCAAAATGGTTTTCTGCCACCAACATAAATTTCATGTAAGGATCATAAAGACAAAATAAGAGAAATTAGGGCTCATATGGAGGCATATAAACTTTCATTTTTCCCTGACTCTATCTGTGACTGGAACAGGAAAGGGAATAACTAATAATGGTACAAGGTACTCTCCATCATGCACCATCTGATAAATTGTAGAGTTTTGTATAGATGTAGAAGTTAGATATAGTGGGATTTAGTGTAGTATTTTGGCATGAGGAAATGGATTTTTGGTCAGGTGAAAGAAGAAGAGGAATAACTAGGCGAAAAGAAAAGATCCTGTTGGAATCCTTGGTTATCACAAGATATTAAATTAACAGATGAAGGGAGAAAATATAAAAATGAAACAGGCAGACTGAAATACAAACATCTAAACATTAGTGACAAAAAGTGCACAATTACAGAGTTGGAATGGAAAGACGGAAAATGCAAAGCTGTGAAGTCATGCATGACTATAGGAAATGTAGGTGTTACATACAGGAAAATTATAGCAGCCTTTGGAGAACAGAAGCAGCTGTATGAAAACACCTAGTAAGCCAACACTACACAGAAGAGAGAAGGGTGAAAAGTGGAAAGAATGTATAGAAGGAAAGAAACTTTATGATGGTATTACATGAATGGAAGAGGAAGAGGAAACAAATGAAGATGACATGAGAGATACAATACTGTGGAAATTTTACAGAGGACCGAAATTCCCGAGTTAAAATAAGCAAAATCAACCACAAAAAAACTGTTACACCTGGTATTTAGGATGTATGACACAAAGCAAAATACCCTCAGACTTCAGAAGAATCTAATAAGGCCACTATCAAAGCAGGCAGAAGATAGCTGATTGCACTATCCTTCCCACCCCTTCCACCTTAGTATTCAGCTGCCTTCCTACACCTGATTCAAACCCCTTGCCTCATGATGTACATCCTTGCACCACCACTTACCCCAGTCTCATCACAAGTGTCTCCTAATGCATCAATGGTAGGGCTACCTATGAAAGTACTCATGTGATCTAGAAACTAAGCAGCAACCAGTGTGCTGCCCTCTATGTGGGAATGATGACTAACATGTTGAGTGTCCACCAACAAACTGTGGCCAAAGGACACCTGGACTACCCAGTTGCTGAAAATACTGCCGAATATAACATATTTCACTTCAATGACTGCTTCACAGTCTGTGCCATGTAGATCCTTCCTAACACTACTAGCTTTTCTTTGGACTGCACCAAGCAGCCCCACCCTGTCCCCACTATGTCCCTGTATGCTCCACCAAGCAGCACAACACTGTTCCCTACACTACCCTGCTATCCTCCCTTCCCTCCCCTGGCTCAGGACTCCTCCTCATCCCCAACACCAGACTGCTGCTTATATTAGGCACAGTCACAACTCAGTCCAGCCACAGGAGCCAGAGACAGTGCTCATGGGCATTACTTGTGCTTGTGTGAATGTGTTTGTGTTCTATACCACAGAAGAAGGCCTTTTGGCTGAAAGCTCAAATATATAGCAGTTTTGGTGAGTAGCAATTTATGCTTTTCATGATATGGTCATTAACATAGGCTCTAACACACATCTTTTATTTTGCAATACTTCTGTGTGTGTATGTGTGTGTGTGTGTGTGTGTGTGTGTGTGTGTGTGTGTGACATTCAACTGACATTATGGCAGAAGAAAGGTGTCGAATGTTTTCACAATAATAAATCCATAAACAAGAAAAGGTACATATATGCAGATGTCTTAGGGTCATAGGGAATGCCTGGATAAAGAGGACATAAACTATGCTCAGATTCAAGATTCAGCTTCCATAGTACATCTAAAAACATACTGATGAGTTGGAGTTGGAGCTAAACGTGAATGAAACTGGTCGGAACCTCAAATTGATAGCAGTGAGATCTTTGGGGAAGATTTAAGAGTATACTTAAAAGATATGCAAATGGGAAATGCAGGTGATGTATTTGTTGCAGTAGACAAGAAACTCAATTCCACAGAGATAGAAATTGAAGCTACCTGTGAGATTGATTGGGCAAGACTCAGTATGAGGGATGAGCATAAAATGATAATTGGATCCTTCTATTGCTCACCAGACTCATCCCCTGATGTGACCAAGAACTTTAGAGAAAACCTCAGTTCACTTGTACATTAGTTCTCCAAACATACTGTATTCATTGGCAGAGACTTTAATAACCTAACAATTAAATAGGCAAATTATAGTTTTGTTAGTGGTGGGTGTGTTAAGAAATCCTGTGAAACAGTACTAAATGCCTTCTCTGAAAAATACCTAGAACAGATAGATAGTAACATCCCTCAAGATGGAAACATACTGGATCTAACAACAAAAAATAGACCTGACCTCTTTGAGGATGTCCGCATTGAAACTGGTATTAGTGACCATGGCACATTTGTGGCAACAATGACTACCAAAGGACAAGTAAACCAAGCAGAAAGATATAAATGTTCAGTAAACTAGATAAAAAATCAGTAGTCATATCTCACTGAGCAACTTGAAACTTTCAGCATAAGGCAGGAGCATATAGAGGGACTATGTTTCAGTTTAAAAGAATAGTTGACCATGTACTGGACAGATATGTACACAGAAGAACAATTCATAATGGGAAAGAACATCCGCAGTCCACAGTTCACCGTAAAGAAATTTCTGAAAAAACAGAGATTACTGCATAATAAGTGTAAAACGAAGTGTAGGGCTATAAATAGAGATATGCTGAATGAAACCTGTTTGGCTATCAAGAGGGCACTGCATGATACATTCAATGACTACTATAGCAGAATACTGTCAAATGATCTTTCATAGAAACCATAGAAATTCTGGTCATATGTAAAATCTGTTAGTGGCACCAAAGTTAGTGTCCAGTCCCTAGCGAATGAGGTAGAAACCGAAATTGAGGGTAGCAAAGCAAAAGATGAAATGCTGAACTTCATTTTCAAATGCTCCTTAACAAGCCCAGGAGGATTGCCCCAGTTTAATCCTCGTACCACTGAAAAGATGAGTGAAATAAGTATTAGTGTCAGTTGTGTTAGGAACAGCTGAAATTTTTAAAACTGAATGAAACATCAGGGCCCAATGGAATCCCTGTCAGATTCTGTACTGCATTTGCAGCTGAGTTAGCCTCTCTTCTAACTGTAATCTGTCATAGATCCCTTGAACAAAAAACTGTGCCCAGTTCTTGGAAAAAAAAAAAGCACGTCAAACCCATCTACAAGAAGGGCAGCAGAAGTCATCCACAAAACTACTGTCCAATATCCTTGACGTCAATTTGTTGTAGAATCTTTAGAACATATTCTGAGTGCAAATGTAATGAGGTTTTGGTGAGTGTGTGTGTGTGTGTGTGTGGGGGGGGGGGGGGGGGGGCAGGGTAGAGGGGGTAAAAAAATTGAATTGAAAGAGACTAAAAAGGATATAATGGAGAGCAATATGCATGTCAATAATAAATCACAATAACATGGAAAAGATAAATACCATAGTTGACAAAGAATGATAATGCATAACTTACTTAGAAACAGGAGAAAAGAAATCTCTGAAATAAAAACTATGGGCAAACAAGCAACCATAAACTGGATGGTAGAAGACTAGAATGTGTTCGGGACCTATCTATCATATCTTGAGCTAATGAGGCAATGGTGCAAGTGTAAGAAATTTCAAATGACCTGAAGGATGAAACAAGTATCCATGTTTCTACAGATTTTTAAAACAGTACACTCAATATTGGGGTATTCAGGGTATTGACAGTGAGGATTCTGTCTGCAGACAGTCCTTGTGACTTTAGTCTGATGTGGGTATTTTAATAAAAACAGTGGATAAAATTTCTGGGACAGTTGGTACATCACATTAAGCTCTCATAGGTTTACGCACTTTTAAGAACAGTAGGACTTGATTATATGGTACTGGCATGGTACCTGGGACAGCAGCCATATGTATTATCCATGAAATAAGATGGCATAACTAAGGGTTTTCAAAGCACTTAAATAACATAGTCCACAATTTCACTGGGCTGTACATGCTCAGTCTGCAGAATGAGGGAAAGATTTGAGGCAGTGTTAATATAATTTGTGACATTGCTTCATTAAATTATATCCCAGTCAGAGAAGCAGGCTATTAAAATTGTAATATATGGTGAATTGTGTGATAAGAGAATACTTATAATGGAGATGTACTAATCTGCCAGCACTGAGTTACAATGCAGTTTCAGGATGCAAAAGAATGAGAGAAACTGCATCACAACTAATCCATTTGTCGTGAAACTCATTGCAGGAAGGGAGAAAACATTTAGTGTGTAAGATGTGAAAACTATTGTGATGAAGTCATTCCTGTTTGTCATGCAGTCAAAATATTAACTCAAAGAAAACTGATGTGGAATTGAAAGACAGAGCATGTTGTTTACCAGAGATTTAAGAATGATAGGCTATTTCCATTGCTGTTAAATAGAACAAGAAGAAGAAGGAAGGAAAGAAAATGGAATACAGAGCTCAGAAGAGAACAAAGAAAATGAAGTTCTTAAAGGTAGTGGATAGAGGCAGTGTACATTTTACGTCTAACTTTTGTGAAATTCATATCACTTTCTGTAACTCTTTTGCTTGTATCACTTAATGAAGGGACTCCTGGACCAAACTACTCCTTTTTCTGCTAGTCGAGTCATGAGCTTCAAATATCCTGTGAACATGACCTATAAATCAGTAGATTTGAGCGCAGTTGAGTACTTTTATGAAGGCTAATACTTGTAGAATGTTGTAGTAAGTCACAGATATTACTTGTTACTAATGTTTCTAGTTTCCATATAACTGATAAATTAATATTTCACATTACCTTATCACTATTCGAAGCCTCTCTTGATACTGTCGGAGTTCAGCTAAGACATAGTTCATCATCATGTGGTACTGCTCTGCCAAAGAAAAGTCAGGAGGACGTTTCATGTTTCGGTAGATTTTCTCTTGCCTGGAACGTAAAAATGAACAATTGAGAAGAATGTAGCAGCAATGTACCATACATTACATATATACCAAGGTGACAAAAGTCATGGGATAGTGATATGCACATGCACAGATGGCAGCAGTATCATGTACACAAGGTATATAAAAGAGCTGTACATTGGCGAAGCTGTCATTTATTTTCAGGTGATTAATGTGAAAAGGCTTAAAACATGATTATAGTCACATCAAAGGAATTAACTGACTTTGAATGTGCAATGACAGTTGGAGCTAGATGCCTGGGCTATCTCGAAAGTCATTAGGGAATTCTACACTCTGCCACCCACAGCGTCAAGAGTGTGCCGGGAATACCACACTTCAGGCATTACCACTCTCCATGGAGAATACAGTGGCCAACGTCCTTAACTTAATGACAAAGAGCAGTGGCGTTTGTGTAGAGCTGTCAGGAATAACACACAAGCAAAACTGTGTGAAATAACTGCAGAAATAAATGTGAGACATGGAACAAATGTATTTGTTAGGACGTGTAGCAAAATTTGGTGCTAATGGGTAATGGCAGTAGACAACTAACATGAGTGCCTTTGTTAACACCACAACATCACATGCAGCATCTCTCCTGTGCTTGTGACCACACTGGCTGGACTGTAGATGCCTGGAAAACCATGGTCTGGTCATAGAAGTCCAAATTTCAATTAGTGAAAGGTGACAGTAGGGTTTGAGTGTGGTGCAGACCCCATGAAACCATAGACCAAAGTTGTCAACAAGATACTGTGCAAGCTGGTGGTGGCTCCATAATCTTATGGGCCGTATTTACATGGAACGGACTGGATGCTCTGGATGTTCGCCTGCTTAAGACACCATTTGCAGCCATTCATGGAGGTCATGTTCATATACAAGGTTGCAATTTTTATGGGTGACAATGTGCCATGTCACTGGGCCTCAGCAGTTTGCAACTGGTTGGAAGAACATTCTGGTCAACGAGAGTGAATAGTTGGCCACCCAGATTACCTGACATGAATTCCATCACACATGCATGGGACATAATTGAGAAGTCAGTTTGTGCACAAAACCCTGCACGGGAACACTTTTGCAATTATGGATGGCTATAGAGGCATCATGGTGAGTATTTGTGCCAGGAACTTCCTACAACTTGTTGAATCCATGCCATGATGAGTTCTGTACTATGCCAGGAGAAAGGAGATGTGACGAGATATTAGGAGATATCTCATGACTTTCATCACCTCAGTGTAAACATCTGCATTTGTGTAATCATAACACCAGAAATATACATTAATACCAGAGCAGGTATAAGTCTTGAGGCATCTATGAATCTTATAATAATAAGGTACTCATCACAAATCTAAGAAAAAAGAACTTCTCTCGTCTATATTTCATTTTCCTGGCATTAATTAATCTTATTTATTGTTTTCAAAACATTTCTATTAATTGTGTTAAACATTTTCTTGATGGTGTCCTCAAGGCAACATAAATAAAGTGCAATTATTAACATGAAAGGTAAACATTTTACACCAGGGAAGAGAAGGAACCTGTTTTAAAGTGACTTTGATGGAATGTCTTACTAATAAGTGTATTTATAACGTTAAAGATTTCCTCTCAGAAGAATAGATTATCCTCATTTGCACTGTATTATGTATAAGTAATTGAAATGTAGTATGTTTTGCAACTGATCCTAGAGAGTTATGACATGAATTGTAACCTGTGTCCACAATGCAAAACAAATTTTGTATTTGTCTATGGATAATGCGTAAATAAATCATACTGAAGTTAAGAATATAAGAGTTTTCTTAGCTGTGTGTGTCTGCCTATGAGTGGAATTTTCTCAAGGATCTTTCAAGCCAGTGACTCTTCATCCATTCAGAATAAATATATCTATGCAGTGCTCCAAAATACCAGTGTCTGAACCCAGAAAATGACTGCTATTATGATATTATGCATACAACAAAAAAAAGTGTCATAGTATGAAAAACTTTTCAGACATAATGGGAGTGATGTAATACCTGGTACTGAAAGATGAATGTAACTATCAGTGATGGAAGTGAGACCCTAGGGGCAAATCATAGTGCTTACTAAAAATTGGATTAATTGTATAAAAAAGGAAATTCATTTGAGAAAATTAATTAATTATGAGACACAACTGCTCTTTAGAATTTACTTACAGGAGCTGAAATATGTAGTATTACTGACAGACAGGTGTATAAAAATAAAAGTGACAATTATCTTAGCTTTTGGAACTGCTAGTTGTTTCCTGGGACAAGGGAGAGATAGGCTGGAGAAAGTTAAAAAGGAAGAGCAGGTTAATTAGAACCCAGAGTCCTGGAGTCTGACAACACATTATTTATTGATTGGCTTTGTAAAGGCCTTTGACAGGTGCATAAGACACATATGTGTGTTTTTTAATGAGCGAGGATATAATACCGACATATCTCATTAATGCGATAAAATCTATGTATAAAGACAATTAAAAAGTATAAGAACAAACAAAACCAGTAACATTACTGCTAAATTATTTCAAGGAGTTAGACAAGAATGACCTCTATCACAAAGACTACTCCATATAACGTATTTACTCGAATCTAAGCCGCACCTGAAAAATGAGACTCAAAATAAAGGAAAAAAATATTTCCCGAATCTAAGCCGCACCTGAAATTTGAGACTCGAAATTCAAGGGGAGAGAAAAGTTTTAGGCCGCACCTCCAAATCGAAACAAAGTTGGTCCATTGTAATACGAGACACAATTTAGGTCGAATGAAAGACGATACAGCTACAGTAGTTTGGTTCGAGTCGTAAGCTTAGCAGTTAAGCTTTACCAGGTAGCCATTGCTATGCGTCAGGCGCTCCGTCCGTATTTATACGGGTACCCTTCCTTTTTCACGTGCTTCGCCTGGTTTGAGTCGATTGGTTATTTTGCTTTGATCTGATAAGTGCCGTTTTCTTTGTTATAGGTGTTTACGTCACTCTTAAGCTGAAAATGCATTACTGCACTGTGTCATGCATTGTTTGTCGCATTCTGATAGTGCGTGTTTACGGCCTGTCGCGGCTCGCGGCATGACTTGCTTTTGTGCGCGCTACCGCCGCTTTTTTTTTTAAAAAAAAAAAAAAAAAAAGGAAAGAGGAATCGTCTCATTAGCGAAACAATGGCAAGAGACTGCAGTTTGTTGTTACTTACACTGCTGCTTTCTTTGATAATTATCAACAAGAACCAAATAATAGATTGCGTATGATAGAACATGTTCTGAACGAGAGTTAGGCGCAAATTTTTCTCCGTTTGAAAATCTTTGCGGCCACTTCTTTAGTACATCAGATTCTGCACAGAAATTAGTCATCTTACATTTAAAATCTAGTCAGTTGCCGTGCTTCATTTCTGACTATATCACTATTAGGCATAAGAATAATACGAATATAAATGTGACACGATACGTATATTCTTCCGCGTTTGCTGTTTCACTCTAGTTTCGTAGTTTATTAGGCAGACAGGATTTAAATGAGAGCAGCAAACACGAAAGAATACATGGCAAAATGTTTATTTTCGTATTATTCTGATGGTGAAGAGAATACTGCCTGTGATTCACATTTCATCAGGTTCCTATTAGCAACCATCTCTTCTCATGGGTAGGAAAAAACTCGGAACGTAGAGTTGGCCATATTGACAAACATCCCTAACAGTCTTGCCAGTCGGATTTTCGTAGTACATTGAAATTCTACTACATTCGAAGATGAACAATACGGAATTTGTATTTACTTCGTTGGACAATGTATGAAAATGCAGTGGTCGAAACTCGGGGCGGAGGAAAAAAAAAAGTTTTGGCGCCAGTATTTATCTTTGTGCCCACAAACCATGCTTGTGTAGCGCTACATATATTCGACGGCAGAAGTTAGTTGTGGCGGCACCTACCAACATTTTTCAGAACTTCCGCTTGCTTTGCACTCGATTCTAAGCCGCAGGCGGTTTTTTGGATTACAAAAACCAGAAAAAAAGTGCGGCTTAGATTCGAGTAAATACGGTATAAATAGACTGAGTCTGTACAGATACATCCACGAACAGTGTATCCTGCCATGGTAGGGTGGCTTGCATTCCCTAACAATATAGACAGCAATACTGCAGCTGCAACCACATAGTATAAGTATCTGTTAAGAGGCCAAACTAACATAAGGCAGCAAGCTGCTCAGTAGTTGCAGGTGCAAAAGACTGAATGATTTTCTGACCTGGACTTTAGCTAAAATGGTGTTGATATGTTGGTTCTGTGAGAGGCTGAAAGCAAAAGGAACTGCAGTTATTATATTTTCCTGAGGACATGGAGCTCTATTGTATGATTTAATGATGACGGCAGCCACTTGGGTATAATATTTGAGATGTGAAACAGTGACCCATTTGGATCTCTGGGTGGGTTTTCTCAGGAGGATGTTTCTATTGGAAAAATCAAATTTGATATTCTGCAGGCTGGAGAGTGGAATGTTAGTTCCCTTAATCATGTAGGTATGTTAAAGATTGTAAATGGAGAAACAGATTCACAATCCAGCAGGAAATACTGAAGTTGGTGTCAGACGGACCAAGACTTCTGGCCAGGGTAGCATAGTGTTACCAACACAAAATCAAATATGCCTCATGCAGGAGGAGGTCTAATATTCAATAAAGTGAGCTACAATGGACAGCATAGTGAAGGCATTAGCATTGAACATACACACAAAGCCAACATCCACCACAGTAGTACATGTTTATATGCCTAGTAGCTCCACAGGTGATGAACAGATTAAAAGAATGTTTGATGAGATAATGAAATTATTCAGGCGATTAAGGGAAAATGTCAATGGGGACCACAGTTTGACAGTAGAGAATGGAAGAGAAAGAAAAATAGTACAAAAGCTTGAACCAGAAAGGGGGAGGGGGAAGGAGGAGGAAGCTCTTTAGTAGAATTTTGCACAGAGCACAATTTAATCATCATTAAAATTTGGTTTAAGAATCATGAAAATTTATGGACTACATGTAAGAGACCTGGAGACAAAAGAAGGTTTCAGACGGATTATATAATGGTAAGGTAGAGATTTCAACCCCAAATTTTAAACTGTAAACGTTTCCACCAGGGAAATGTAAAGCCTGGCCATAATTTATGGGTTATAAACTGTTGATTAAGGATGAATAATTAGGCAATGACTGGCTGAAACAGGGCAAATGAATACAAGATAAGATGGATGGGTAGCTTTGAGAAGAATAACAGTCAAGGCAACAGAAGAACAATTAAGTCAAAAAGACATGGCTCAGTTAAAATTCTTGAATACCTCATAAGATACTAAATTCACTGATAAAATAAGAAAATTTAAAAATATAGCAAGTGATGCAGGTAGGAGAGAATACAACCATGTAAAAAACGAGATTGAAAGGAGGTGCAAAATGGCAAAGGAAGAATGGCTAGATAAAAATATGAAGCTGTAGTCGGGAGAAGGAAGAAATGTATAAAGTGGATTAAACCTGAAGACAACTTCATGGAAAAGGGAGAGGAAGTGGATGAATATGAGGTGAGAGATATGAAACTGTAAGAAGATCACTGACAGACCTAAGCAAAAGCAAGACACATGGAGTAGATGAACTTTCCCTAATAATTGTAGAGATTCTTTGGATAACATACAATCAGAGATTAGATTAGATACACCTTTTGTTCCTTAGACTCACAGTGAGGTGTCCCTCAAGAATGCAGAATATATAAAACAAGAATACATAATACATATAGGAGGTGCTTCCAAAGATACTAACAGAAGTAGTCCTGTTAGGTGTGTTATAAGTACACAAAAATTGAAACACATTTACATTTAAGAGGTAATAACAAACTTGTCACAAATATATATAAATTTATATAAACTGAATAAAATAGAAAGAAAGATTCCACATGGGAAAAATATATTAAAAACAAAGATTCCATGGCTTACCAAACAGGAAAGCGCTGGTAGATAGACACAATAAAAAAACACACAAACACACAGACAAAATTTCAAGCTTTCACAACCAATGGTTGCTTCGTCAGGAAAAAGGGAAGGAGTGGGAGAGACGAAAGAATGTGGGTTTTAAGGGAGAGGGTAAGGAGTCATTCCAATCCCGGGAGCAGAAAGACTTACCTTAGGGGGAAAAAAGGAGATATATACACTCGCGCACACACACACACACACACACACACACACACACACACACACAACAGCACAATTTTGATGATGCCATATTTCTTAAACTATATGCTGTACAATAATATAATTTGCAGGTGGTATATTTGGATACTGTTTGCAATATGTGTTGTGCATAGAGTTAGTAGTAAAGACGTAACAAATTAAAACATCATGCTTGATGTGGCAGGTTTTCAAACATCTCAGTGTTTATGATATTGTATCTACTGAACTGTGTGTGATACAATGATATAATTTTCCTTGTACATTCATTGCACACACACACACACACACACACACACACACACACACACAAGCAGACATATTTAAAGGCAAAGAGTTTGGGAACTAAAACTCAGGAAGAAGAAGTAAAAATTTGATGTTTGCCAATGACACTGTAATTCTTTTAGAGGCAGCAGTGGACTAGGAAGAGCACCTGAATGGAATGCATAGAGTATTGAAATGAGGTTATAAGATGAATCTCAACAAGAGTAAACCAAGAATGATAGGGTGTAGTTGAATTAAATCACGCACAACTGAAAGAATTAGTTTAGCAAATTTGACGTTAAAAGTATTAAAAGCAGATTAATTATGCTACATGGGCAGCAAAATAACTGATGACCATGAAAGTAAGTAGAATGCAAAACGCAGACTGAGAATAGCAAGAAAAACATTTCTGAAAAAGAGAATTTGTGAACATCCAACATAAATTTAAGAGTTAGGAAATATTTTCTTAGGGTATTTGTACAGAGTGTAGTCTTTAATGGAAGTGAGTCATAGGCAGCAATCAGTTCAGACAAGATGAGAATAAAAGCTTTCGAAATGTGGTGTTACAGAAAAATGTCAAAAATTATGCGGGTATCTTGACCAACAAATGAAGATGTAGTGAACTGAATTGGTGAAAAATGAAGTTTGTGGCACAACTAGACTAAAAGAAGGAATCAGATGAAAGGACACATCCAGGGAGATATCACGGAATCATCAGTTTGATAATGGAAGGAAGTGTGGGCGATAAAAATTGCAGAAGAAGACCAAGTCTTGTATAAACTAAGAAGGTTCAGATGTATGTAGGTTGCAGTAGCTAACCAGAGATGAAGAGGTTTACACAGGATAATCTGTCATGGAGAACTGAATCAAATCAGTCTTCAGACTGAAGACCAAAACAACAACAATATCATCATTTGCTTTGTTGTTTGTAAAATTGGTGTGTATGCAACACTTATGTACTTAAAAAATATAAAGGCAGTTTTGTCAAACAGATGGATACTTCATTAGAATTGTTGCTGTTGTTGTTGTTGTTGTTGTTGTTGTTGTTGTGGTGGTGGTGGTGGTGGTCTTCAGTCCAGAGACTGGTCTGATGCAGTTCTCCATGCTACTCTAACCTGTGCAAGCTTCTTCATCTCCCAGTACCTACTGAAACCTACATCCTTCTGAACCTGTTTAGTGTATTCATCTCTTGGTCTCCCTCTACGATTTTTACCCTCCACGCTGCCCTCCAATACTAAATTGGTGATCCCTTGATGCCTCAGAATATGTCCTACTGATCCCTTCGTCTAGTCAAGTTGTGCCACAAATTTCTCTTCTCCTCAATTCTATTCAATACCTCCTCATTAGTTATGTGATCTACCCATCTAATCTTCAGCATTCTTCTGTAGTGCCACATTTTGAAAGCTTAGAATATGGTACACAAAACAGAGACATTTATTATCTAGAAATGAAAATGGACACCATATATTTTGGATGAATTCACTATGTACTACAAACTGCCATACAGAATAAAAATCACACAGAACATCATCCAGCCAATTCTGTTGCCATTATCACAACAGCATGGAGACTATATTGTTTTTGGCACTGCATGAAATTTGGGTGATGATACAGTAAATTCTAATTTCAGCTGGCCTTATGAAGGACTCCAAGTTGTATTACATTATTAGCTGAGTTTCTGGCATTACCAGGGTATGTATTTATTCCAATCTCCTATTAGACCATCTCCTCCTTCCTCCTCTCTTTGTCCATCTCTCCCTTCCCACTCTCTCTGTCCATCTCCTCCTTCACCCCCATCTGTCCAGCTTCTCTACCCCCTCTCTCTTGCTCCCCCTTTACTGCTCCTCAGTCCACCTCCTCCACCATCTTTCTTTGTCTAATACTTCCACACCCCACTCCCTGTCTACCTCCACCTGCCCCTGTCTCGGCCAATCTCCTGTTTGCCTCTATCTCTGTGAATCTTCTTCTCCCCCCTCTGTCCATCTGTTCCTTCCCCTTCTCTCTGTCCATCTCGGCCTCCCTCTCTCCCTGCTCATCTCATCTGCCTTTCTTTTTCTGATATCTCCCCCTCATTCCCTTCTCTGTCCATCTCTTCCTCTCCCCCCTCTCTTTTCATTTCCCCCTCCCCGCTCTATGTTCATTTCTTCCTCCTCCTCTGTCTATGCCAGTGTGTCCTTTCCTGCTCACTGTGTGTCCATCTCCTCCCCTTCCCCCTCCACTCCCTCTCCATGTTGTTACACTCACTCTTACAGGAGGCTGGTGGTTCTTACCCTCACAGTATTTCTTTCCACACTGTAACTAATATGTGTATAAAACTTGGCTGAAATCATTCCAGGGGGTTAGGATGAGATTTTTGACCATGTCTTTGCCCACATATGCAATTGTACATGTGTTTGGAGCTTATGGCTATGTACACACTTGCCAAATATGTTTCGCATATATCTAACATATTTCACATTTATTTGTATGCATATGCACCTTTATGTTTAGCATCCTTCATCCTCCAGTTTTGTTTTCACACAGCACAATTTTGATGATGCCATATTTCTTAAACTATATGCTGTACAATAATATAATTTGCAGGTGGTATATTTGGATACTGTTTGCAATATGTGTTGTGCATAGAGTTAGTAGTAAAGACGTAACAAATTAAAACATCATGCTTGATGTGGCAGGTTTTCAAACATCTCAGTGTTTATGATATCGTATCTACTGAACTGTGTGTGATACAATGATATAATTTTCCTTGTACATTCATTGCATACATGAATACTGCCTGCAAAATGTATCAGGAATACAGTTACTAGTAAAGAAGTAATAAACCAAAATGTCATGCTTCATGCAGCAGTTTTACTGCATGAACTGCAAAAATGTAGTAAGAAAAAATTTTTGTTTTTCCTTTCATCATTTGGTGGGGGCTGTCAGCAAGAAAAAGTTTCATAAAGGTGTGGAATTATGTGTCGAGTTTGTTGCAAGTCTCTAAGTGCTCTCATTCTCAATTACTGCATAACTGAAGTATGGGTATTGCATTCTGTGGGCTACGCTGCTTCCCCCACCCATAACCCCCACCCCTCCCATGACCACACCAACCCCTTTCATAGATAGGTGGTTCTTACCCATACATACATACATACATACATAAATACACAGGGTGTCTCTCCTAAGAGCCATCAGTCACATGTTCTCTGGTGTTTTAGCAGATATTTGCAATTTTGCTTTTGCATGGATAGCTGGAGTTGGTCCAAGAAAACAGTGCTCATTACATCTTTTATGCAGTGCACAGTGTAGACAGAGAGCATCAATTGTTACAAAAAAATGATTTTGAAAGTGGAATTCTACATACCCATGTGATAGAGCAGATGCAGACTAGTCTAGAACAATATTTGTTTTGCCAATATGTACCAACAGAGGCAGTAAAACATAAAGGATAACCAGTACTCCAGCAGAAACTCTAGTGCCGCATGCTTGGTGGTAGCGGTCAGCGTTGGCCAGGGCAGTGCTGTCACTGCTGGAGCACTGGTTATTCTTTGAGATTTAGTGACCCTGTCAATACATATTGATAAAACAAATATTATATGAGACTAAGCTGGGTCCACTCTATTGAACGGGCACATAAAATTCTGCCTTAAAAACAAGTTTGTTTGTAATGGGAACAAAGTGACACCTTCCATGGACACTGGGTTTTGCATGAAGGATGTCATGAGCACTATTTGTCTGGGCTGACTCCAGATACACAATGCAAAAACGAAATTGAAACTATCAGCCGTAAAACCATAGAAAATGCACCTGACGACTATTAGGAGAGACACCTTTTTGTACATACGTTCATTTTTAGATTATGTATGGGTAAGGAAGTAAGTGTGGCTTAAGCTTCCACAGTATCACCACAAGAGAAGGCAATTGTGATCCTGAAGAGACAACTTCAGAAGTAACAAAATTGGAAACTCTGTTAATATGAAAGGAAGTAAACAACATTTTGATGGGATGGATTGAGTAAATATAATGCTAAACTGTAAAATTGATGGAACAACTTTAAAAAACTCAGAAATATGCAATTTTATTTAAAATGTACAGCAAAGAGGGGACCATCACAGTTCGGCCAACAAGATGATGTCTTGCTGCTGTATTGTTATGTTCAAGAAGGGGCAATCCTCTGTGCAAAAGCATTTTGAGTCTTTAGATGGGCTAATGCAAGTGGCACAGTTCACGTACAATGAACTAGTTTTACACTGCATACAGTGGTTTAAATAGGTTCTTAAGGCATTGGACTGGTGGTTCAACTGTGAAATGCATCACCAAATTACCAGCCATCTGTACTCAAGTTATTGCTTTCTTCTTGAAATCAGCAACAGCAGACCAGCTGTGACTGCCTATGAGAAGGAACATGACAACCATGTTCCACTAAGTCCTTTGCATTATGGATCTACTCACTAAATATACAGGGGACAGGCACAATAATGTGAACATTGGTAGTAATGGGATGATTGTGTTCAACTGTCAACAACGCAGCTTAGGCATGTGTCGCACTGGACTGTATGTGTTCAGTATGTACTAGGCATCAGTGCAGGTTGTTTGTGAGCAGTGCACATTTCCTATTTGCAGTCAGAGGCCAAGGTTGATGTGCAATGAAAGACCTAACAGAGTTCCAAAGAGGGCCGATTGTGGGGGCCCGATCAGCTGGAGCATCAGTAACCAAGAAAGCCTACTTATTGAATGTTTCAATATGAACTATTTCAACAGTCATGACAGCCTACACAAAACATGGAAAGACACCACTGTCTAAACGTAATAATGGGTGCAAATCAAAACTAAATGACAGAGTGTGTCATACACTAACACCAATTGTGTCAAAATAATGCAAAAATATGGTGACAAAAGTGACTGCAGAGCTCAATAGCTATCTTTGAACCCTGTATCTATCAACACTGTCTGCCTAGAACTCCATAAAGTGAATATTCATCTATGAGCTGCTATACTGACACCATTAGTGATGACAACCAAGCAAAGAAGCATAAAACATGATGTCAGAAGCATAAATCCTGGATGGCTGATCATATAGTCCGACAAGTCAACGTTTTTGTTATTTCCATCAGACTGGGTTTACATCTGGATAATGTCAAAAGAAGCCTACAATCCTGATTGCTTGATTCCAATGGTTAAGCATGGAGGTGGAAGTGTGATGGGTGTTGGCAGCCATATCATGGTATTCTCTCAAAGGCCACGTTACAGCTAACAATTATGTGAACATTTTAGGTGATCAGGTGCACCCCATGTTTCAAATGTTGTTCCCCAAGAATTATGCCATATTTAAGTATGATAATGCACCCATTCGCAAAGCCAGGACAGTACAATCATGGTATGAGGAGCAAGCAACTTAACTGCAGCATCTTCCCTGGCCAGCAGAGTCCCTGAACTTGAACACTGTCAAACCCTTGTGGGCAGTATTGGAGCACAGACTCCAGAGCAGATTTCCGACCCCATCGTCACTAAATAAGGAAGAAGAGGTACTGATTGAAGAGTGGCATAACATTCCACTGGAGACTCTGCAGTCATATTGTTGTGTTGGCAGAAGAGCCAACACCGTGTTACTAGAGGAGGCCGAAATGCACGCGTTTTAGCTCACGCAGGCTGGCATGAGGAGGGAAGAACTATACTGATGTGAGGTCTGGAACATGACAAGGAATGATAATTCAGAAAGCGGACATAATTACACTCCTGGAAATTGAAATAAGAACACCGTGAATTCATTGTCCCAGGAAGGGGAAACTTTATTGACACATTCCTGGGGTCAGATACATCACATGATCACACTGACAGAACCAGAGGCACATAGACACAGGCAACAGAGCATGCACAATGTCGGCACTAGTACAGTGTATATCCACCTTTCGCAGCAATGCAGGCTGCTATTCTCCCATGGAGACGATCGTAGAGATGCTGGATGTAGTCCTGTGGAACGGCTTGCCATGCCATTTCCACCTGGCGCCTCAGTTGGACCAGCGTTCGTGCTGGACGTGCAGACCGCGTGAGACGACGCTTCATCCAGTCCCAAACATGCTCAATGGGGGACAGATCCGGAGATCTTGCTGGCCAGGGTAGTTGACTTACACCTTCTAGAGCACGTTGGGTGGCACGGGATACATGCGGACGTGCATTGTCCTGTTGGAACAGCAAGTTCCCTTGCCGGTCTAGGAATGGTAGAACGATGGGTTCGATGACGGTTTGGATGTACCGTGCACTATTCAGTGTCCCCTCGACGATCACCAGTGGTGTACGGCCAGTGTAGGAGATCGCTCCCCACACCATGATGCCGGGTGTTGGCCCTGTGTGCCTCGGTCGTATGCAGTCCTGATTGTGGCGCTCATCTGCACGGCGCCAAACACGCATACGACCATCATTGGCACCAAGGCAGAAGCGACTCTCATCGCTGAAGACGACACATCTCCATTCGTCCCTCCATTCATGCCTGTCGCGACACCACTGGAGGCGGGCTGCACGATGTTGGGGCGTGAGCAGAAGACGGCCTAACGGTGTGCAGGACCGTAGCCCAGCTGCATGGAGACGGGTGCGAATGGTCCTCGCCGATACCCCAGGAGCAACAGTGTCCCTAATTTGCTGGGAAGTGGCAGTGCGGTCCCCTACGGCACTGCGTAGGATCCTACGGTCTTGGCGTGCATCCGTGCGTCGCTGCTGTCCGGTCCCAGGTCGACGGGCACGTGCACCTTCCGCCGACCACTGGCGACAACATCGATGTACTGTGGAGACCTCACGCCCCACGTGTTGAGCAATTCGGCGGTACGTCCACCCGGCCTCCCGCATGCCCACTGTATGCCCTCGCTCAAAGTCCGTCAACTGCACATACGGTTCACGTCCACGCTGTCGCGGCATGCTACCAGTGTTAAAGACTGCGATGGAGATCCGTATGCCACGGCAAACTGGCTGACACTGACGGCGGCGGTGCACAAATGCTGTGCAGCTAGCGCCATTCGACGGCCAACACCGCGGTTCCTGGTGTGTCCGCTGTGCCGTGCATGTGATCATTGCTTGTACAGCCCTCTCGCAGTGTCCGGAGCAAGTATGGTGGGTCTCACACCGGTGTCAATGTGTTCTTTTTTCCATTTCCAGGAGTGTAGATTGATACTTAACTTAAATCCAATAATGATGAATGTCGCTCTTGATGGTACATGATTCACAATATTATCTGTTCAGATTATAGTAACTGAATATGGCGCCTTGCTAGGTCATAGCAAATGACGTAACTGAAGGCTAAGCTAAACTGTTGTCTCGGCGAATGAGAATGGATGTAGACAGTGAACCATCACTAGCAAAGTCAGCTGTACAACTGGGGTGAGTGCTAGGGAATCTCTCTAGACTAGACCTGCCGTGTGGCGGCGCTCGGTCTGCAATCACTGATAGTGGCGACACGCGGGTCCGACGTACACTAACGGACCGCGGTCGATTTAAAGGCTACCACCTAGCAAGTGTGGTGTCTGGCAGTGACACCACACATATGCCAGTATTCCAGTAAGAATCACAGCTGAATTGGGCAAATGGGGGTCCAACCCCTTATTAATAAACCCCTTATTAATAAACCATTCCCAAGTAATTATAGGTGTTCATATTATTTTGCCTATCCCCTGTATATATTAATCCAGATTGTATGGTAGACCTGGAAGCTGGTGGTACTTGTGCTAAAACTGTGACTAAGGACAAGTAAAATACATGTTAGTAAATTTTGGAAATGATATGGTTTTCCAAGGTGTTCTTTTTGTGTCTTGATTAATACAACAGTTTTGATGTTGGAATTCTACTGTTCCCAAATTTGCCTGGTAGCATCAGAGCTGCAGTATAGTTGTCTAACTTCAAGAAATTTTATATAATTCCATGCTTTCCAGGTAATCTGTAGACTTCAAGCTGATCATTGTAGCTCTGGTGACAAATCAAAAGTAATGACAATGCTGGAATAATGTATGAAAACAATACCTTTTTTTTAAGTCAGTGTATAATTAAGTAAAAACAGGAATCTAATTGACTATGTGGCACGTCCCAGTGTAATAATTCTTGGTAGTCTTCTGAGGTATTGGCATCAGTTTTCAGCAGGACTTAGAATCAGCAGTGTCTCTCCTGAAGATGCCAGACATGGATTACTGAAATACTGAGTCATGTTCATTTTAGGACCCAAGAGTAAACCAAATGAGACTAGTTTCTTGTGGTTCTAACTTTGTTTTTTCCTACTTGGTAATACACACATTCAAGAATTAAGCACTGTCTCACAACTTTCATTTTCCCAATTGAAACTTTGTTTGCTTTCAAATATTGCACATTAGTAAGGTAAAATATTAAACTTTAAAGATAACAGCAATTTATCACTAGGTATCTTTCTCAAACTGGTAGTGATAAAATCTAGAGTAGAGTGTACATTGGTTTCACATGTTCCTCTTGGTCATGAGTTTTCTTTAGCTTATGAACTGTCTTTCCGATATGGCACTGCTGCACAGATATAGTGTGCAAAGTACAGTGCATCTAAATAAACTAAATTTTATGGATATTCCAAAAACTGAAGTCATTGGTTTATTAAATTTATGGGGAAGTACCATCAAATGGGGTGATTTCGGACACCGGGGCGAATTTGGACAGTATGGCTTATTTGCTCTTTGGCAGTGCATAGAAACAAAGAATTACTTATTTGAACGTCTGTGCACCAGTTATTTTAAGCACAAGATTGCATTTATTGCTTTCCACAACTTTTATTTTGCATCAGTTGTTTCCCTAGGTGAATAATTGATGAACAGTCTCAGTGTTAAAAATCCATGCAATATCGTAAAGTGGAAACTTTCTATTGTTGCGTCGAGTGGGAAGTTATTGTAACTGTAATTGTCGAAGCACTCTGTAGCTAACAGCGTTGAGACATTTTCTGCACAAGTTTGTCAAGTTTCTTGTGCAAGGTTATAAAATAATGATGGTTTTTGTAAAACTGTGTACTGTATGGGGTGATTTCAGACAATGCCAAGAATGTATAAGAGCAGGAGCGGTGCTACAGTATGCTGTAATTATGACCCGGAACTTTTATATAAAGCTGTTCGTAATATTCAGAGTGGTAAATTATCATACAGAAAAGTGTGTGGTTTGTATGGTATACCTAAATCAACCCTACAAAATAAAGTGCAGGAAGCACATCCGAAAAAAATGGGAGGACAGCCAGTGCTAAATGAAGAAGAAGAAGAAGAAGAAGAAATGTTGAAGCAAGGTATCCTGAGGGCTGCACATTGGGAATTTCCCTTCACTAAATTGGGTATTAGATATTTAGTTAAAGGCTACCTTGATAAATCTGGCCAAAAAGAGAAGAAATTTCATAATAATTTGCCAGGAGAAGAATGGGTGCATTTATTCTTCAAACGACAGTCAGAAGATCTGTCCGTTCACTTAAGGAAAAATATTAAACGAGCTCATGCAGAAGTGAACAAAGAGACTGTTAAGATGTTTTTCTCCAATATCAAAGCAAAGCTGGAAAATCTCCCACCTAGCAACATGATCAACTATGATGAAACCATCATTTTGTATCACTTATTTGTAACAAAGGGCTACCTTAAAATGTGTAAAATGTCACCAAAATCAAATAAAAAGCATGTATAATTTTTTAAAAAGGCAGTAACTGTCTGAATTCACCCTCTATATACTGTAACTTCAGACAGAGATTTAAAAAACACGTGTCCAAAATCACCCCAATCCATGGTGTGACTTCGGACACTTTATTTAACTGCCTCAGGTAAATATACCTACATATACACTTTCTTTTTCTGGGATATTTTATTTGTTACACATTACCCTACCACTTCCATAACAATCAATTTAATCTAACAATATATACGAAAGTTACAATCAAAATAACGAGAAAACCTTCCGAAATCACCGCATTTGACGGTACTGAAAAGATTGTTACCGTGATCAGATTTGCGAAGAATTTTGTAAGTTGCTGTAAGCAGTGGTTACAAGGCTGAAGTAGTTAATAAAGTGTCTCAAAAATTTAAAACAGAGCACTTTTAGAGAACAGACTTTGTTGCATTACAAGATTAACATCAAGTGCAACAAACAGTGTACATGCCTACAGAATATAGACAAAAAGTGTCACATTCAATAGCATAACAGTTTCAGGAAAGAGAGTTAAGAATAGGATTTGCCTAAGTGAAACTCTTCAGTGAAGGCTAAAACATTATACAAGTAAATCAAGTGGCAAATTTAAGGCATCGAGAATCTACAGGATCAAGTGCAAAGACTGTCATAAACAGTATATATGTCAGACAGTTAAAACTTCCAAGATCCAGTTTACAGAACACACAGCAATACAAAATAAAAAGACAGCATATGAAGATCATCTCAAGTAACTCAGCACGACTAATAGAAACACATCTTGAAGTTTTACATACAGCAACTAAGAGACATTTTAATGTTGTGGAAGAACTTGAAATATATGGACACCACCTAACAGAACCAGATAAAATACTTAATCTTCAGTGTGTTTTCATGAATTCAGTGTACTACAAGAATTTTGATGATTTGCTTAGATGAGCCAATTAGAAGCAGTTGAACACCTTTGCAACAACCCCACTTGGCACAAGACAACATGACCTCAGCAGCTCACCACACTCATTGGCAGCATGGCTGAAAGACAGTGTGACCAGAACAGACTGAGCCCTGTGTACACAAGCAGAATACATTTCAGATGCCCTCTTGTGGAACTGTGTGTACTGTTTTAGTTCACTGTTTCATTTTATTCACAAATTTGAGCAAGATGTGTTATATATCAGTGTTACATACATTATCTATTTTACTCCTTAATGTCAAATTGTTTGTACTGTCTCTTTGGAATAGTTCTGTGTTACATTTTAAGAATGCATGCATCAGAATTTTATCTCCTCTCTCACCTTCCTCCCTCCTCTACCCATCATTCGTGATGTATGAATTTGCATTGTGCATAGTGAGTTCAGTATAATGTTTGATGCCATGGAATGTACTCAGATACATACTTTTGTGTTATTACTTCTATTGTACAACTTTGACTTCTTTTTGAAGAATTATGACTCTTTACTATTAATGATTATTCAGGTACTGTTACATGTGTTTTAATTTTATGTCTTAACTAGTCTCAGTCTATGTAATATCAGTACGCAGGTACAATTTTAAAATCTTTAATTTCAAATATTTTTCTATGTCATCTAAGAAAATAGTCATTCATTAATGTTACTTTTAACTTTTTTTTTTAGATCTGAAGATGATAATTGCTTATGACCAAAACTAGTAACCCAGCATGAATATGTGCAATGAGACTTAATAATAATAATAATAATAACACAAAGTTGTAGGAACTGCTGTGATTTGTGTGGGCATAGCAGTGAGAATATGTTTTAGTATTACACAACACCAGCTATTAGAAAAATGACACATAACAGGCTATTCTCTTCATGGAATTGCTTTTAACAGTGGATCAACTAGAATAATGAAACATAGCTCTTGGCATAGTAAGGTGCACAGTGCATTGTGTCCTTTAAAGAGCAAGCTGCATCCCTTACACAAAATACAACATAAGAATGCAGTTCCTTGGAATGTGTCTAACATGCTCTGTGTTACCAGCAATATTCCTTACCCAGTTTCAACGACTGGTGGTGGTGACATGAACTATTAATTTCCAAAATTATCTCAAATATCTTTGGTTATGTGTATAAAATGGGAATAAACTTTCATCATGTAGGGCATTCACTTCAAGGCATTCAGCTATCATTTTACTTATTTGTTAGTTTCATTCTCCTGGAGTGTATGAAGAGATACATAGCTTGATTTTTAGGATTATTTTTATAGAGTTATTCTTTGTTTCTTACACTGGTAAAATCCTTACCTTACCGAAAGCTCAGTAATAACCTAAATACAAGAAGTTTCATTGCAAGAAGCTTTGGTAATGAAACTGTACTGTGTGTGTGTGTGTGTGTGTGTGTGTGTGTGTGTGTGTGTGTGTGTTGATTCTTATTTGTTTTGTTGGGTAGATTATTGTTAAAATCAGACAAAACCAACTGCCTTCATTTCCAAGATTTCGTTTCTGATTTTTACTACTTAATGAAACCAAACGCAATAGTCATGGCCATTTTTGAAAGTACTTAATTTTAAGGAATTATCTATTTAAAACAAACACAAAGCTGAGTGAAAAGTGAAGCACAATATGGATTTCAACTTACAGTACTGTTACATTGTTGAAAGCTGGAAAATTACTGAGGAAGTCATGCCACTCGTCCCTGAGTTCTAATGAGTACTGCTGAGCCACCAAGAGATATTCTTGTCCAAGGGAATCATATCGAACAAAATTTGTGAAATTAACTACATCCAAGACACCCATGCAGAAGTAATACAATCCAAAGATTGCTGCTGAACTTAAGTTGTCCACTGCTGCTAATACTGTACGATATGCCACCAATAACCTGCAAAAATCAATGTCCGTTACATTTATTTTAATTAGATGAGTTCTTGAAAAAAATCTTAGAGAAGTATTTATTCTTGTAATAGGAAGGCTACAAATGGAAGGTGCACACACATGAACGTTAACAACAAAAATACAGCATATAACAACTTTATGATGAGGTACAGCAAAGTAACATAACCACAATGTAAAGCAAATAGGATAAGGCATAAACCCATGTATTACTGTACTGAATGATTTTTGAAATTAATTCACTGACTGCGAAATCCTTGACATCAGCTGTATTACGTATAGTTCTACTACCCAATAGAGACATACGAAAATTTGTGCTGGACTGGGATTTGAATCCAGATTTCTTGCTTATCGTGAATCAATTTGGCTATCAGTGCACGTTCCCCAGACTGACCCAAACTTCCATATGTTATACTGTCTATAGCCTAGAGCATTTGATGATAACAACATTGATCTCAATTTCTCATTGTCTCATTCTTCTTTTTGGGGGAATCAAATTCATGTTGTGAGCATTAGGTGCTGAATTGAGTGAACAATGATATAAGAAAATAGACAAAAATCAAACAATGGAAAATCCAGGATGGAATGTAACAATATTAGAGAAGGGAAGTTGCTACTCACCATATAGCAGAGATGCTGAGTCGCGATAGGCACAATAAAAAGATTCACACAATTATAGCTTTTGGCCATTAAGACCTTTGTCAGCAACAGACAGACATTCACACAAGCATGCACACACACGCGTGCGCAACACAAACACACAAACACACACACACACACACACACACACACACACACACACACACACTCTCTCTCTCTCTCTCTCTCTCTCTCTCTCTCTCTTTCTCTCTCTCTCTCTCTCTCTCTCTCAAGCAAACACAACTTGCACACATGTCTACAGTCTCAGATAACTGAAACCACACCATATAGCGGAGATGCTGAGTCATGATAGGCACAATGAAAAGATTCACGCAATTATAGCTTTCAGCCATTAAAGCCTTTGTCAGCAATAGACATACATTCACACATGCACACACACACTCAAGCAAACGCAACTTGTCGCACTGCAGTGTGGTTTCAGTTATCTGAGACTGCAGACGTGTGAGCAAGCTGCATTTGCTTGAGTGTGTATGTGTGTGCCTGTGCGTGTGTGAATGTGTGTCTATTGCTGACAAAGGCCTTAATGTCCTAAAACTATAATTGTGTGAATCTTTTTGTTGTGCCTATCATGGCTCAGCATCTCCGCTATATGATGAGTAGCAACTTTCCTTCTCTAATACTGTAAGAAAATAGACAGTGTGACATACATAAGCCTACGTCAGTCTGGGCAGCATGCACAGATAACCAAAATGGTTAAGGTGACCATTCATATTAAGCAGGAAATCTAAGTTCAAGTCCCTGACTAGCCCAAACTTTTACATGTCATTATTGGGTAATAGAACTATACCTAATGCACTTGATAAAATGATTTTGCACCAAGAAAATTAATTTCAAAAACATTTTGTAGAGTTGTGGACCATCAACAGTGCCTGATGAAAATAACATTGGTCTCAATTCCTTACTGTCTCATTCTACCTGTAATAGGAATCCATGTAATGTTGTGAGCATTAGATGATGAATTTAGTGGGCAATGATATAAGAATGTAGACAGCATGACAAATGAAAGTTTGGGTCATCCTGGGGAGAAGCATGCATGGTTAGCTGAAATGATTAAGGTGACCATTTATGATGAGTGGGAAATAGGGGATTGAGACCTGGTCTGGCACAAATTTTCATGTCACTAGTGGGTAGCAGAACTATATTTAATATTGCTGATGTCAAGGATTTCACAGTCAGCAAAATTAATTTTGAAAATATTTTGTACAACTGTCGATCATCAACAGTCTGTTCTTTCACACATGCATATGGATAATACTGAATGAAGTGAAGAAAGATTACATGTTAGAGATTAAAGCACTGTTGAACAGAGTGAAAAGTGAAAGGAAATTGAATTACTGACACACATTTAGTGGACCTTCATCTTCCATTTTTTATACAACATTTGTGTTCACTGAGAGAGCCTTTACACATAGTCCACAGAGATAAACAGAAATTTTCAAATGCACCTTTAAATCAGACATTACCATCTAAAACATCAAACTTGAGTAAAATTTTTGTACCATGTCACTCACTCTTCCAGTCTCATGTTGCTGTAGTAGTAGTAGTAGTAGTTATTTTGTGGTAGTGGTGGTCTTCAGTACAAATACTAGTTTCATGCAGCTCTCCATGATAGTCTAACATGTGCCAGTCTCTTATTGTAGTCAAGACTTGGTCTCCCTCTACAATTTTTGTCCCTAATACTTCACCCCACTGCCAAATTTACTGCTTCTTGATGCCTCAGTATGTGTCCACTCAACAGGTCCCTTCTCAATTTCTTTTTCTTCTCTTTGATTCAGTTTGGTACTTCATTTTGACTTATCCCATCTGCCCACCTAATCTTCATCATTCTTCTATAGCATCAAACTTCAAAAGCCTCTGTTCTCTCTCTGACTATACTTCTGATTGTCCTATACCGTGAATAACTACTTCCAAAAAATACTTTCTCCCACTTAAAATCATGTCATACATTAATATATTTCATTTTTTCAGAAATGCATTTCTTACTGTTGCAAGTCTGCATTTCATATTCTCTTTTCCTTAGTCAACATCAATTATTTTGCTCCATGAAAGGCGAAACTTTTCTATGACTTTAGTATCTCATTTCCTAATCTATTCCATTGGCATCACCTGACTTAATATGTGGACATGTTAGTTATAATGAATGACACACTTTTAGAAATACTAGACAAGGACCATATTTATTTCCAACTTGCAAATATATATACAACATTAAGTCATGCACTGTAAAAAAAGTGAATGTGTCTGGTACCCAAAGAGAAACTTCAAACTATTTCCTTGGCATGAACAGAGATGCAATGTAGCCACCAAGGAACTTGTGGGCCACAAATTATTTAACAAACTTCCACACGCTATACAAAATTTACCAGAGCAACAATACAAACAAACACTTTATGACTGGTTAGTTGTAAACCCATTCTACAATGTAAAGGATTTCATGGCCTGTGATATTAAACTGTAACATTAATAACAATTCTGTTATTTTATAGCATGTAGTGTATTGTATTATGTGTATCACTTTGTCCATTGCTGTAATGGCTTAAAGACAATAAAATTATCATTATTAATATTATTATTATCTACACTAAAGCTGAAGTACCTCTACTCCCACACAGCCCCCCCCACCCCCTCCCCCAGTGGTAGGCTGAAGCTCAGGGAATGTAAGTGAGCTGGTGTCAAGTTCAATATCCAGCAGTCCTCACACGAACTAGCAGTGATAATTGTGGTTACAACGAGATGTCTTTGCAGAGGAACAGTGATGGCTCTGAATATGTTGGTGATGTTGTCATCACTAATTTGTTTGGCTCACTGACCGTGTTCATTCCATCTGGTGACAGAGAACAGGGGGTGTGGCATTAGTACATTGTTGGCTGGTAATAGAAAGCTGGCTTTATGATGTTGAGTGATACTGTCTTAAAATTCTGTGTAATAGGTGGACCAGGTGTGGTCTTTATATGAGCTCGATGTTACTATGCTGTGTCTTCTTTTATCTTAGATTGTGAAATCAAAACATTTTCTTTACCTGCAAAATATCTAGAGTATATTCTGGAGGTTCACATATCATCTTCAGCATGTCCAGCATCTCTGGATTTGATTATAATTGTTTGGATGAGCTAACAACATTTTTGTTGTTCATGCTCATACTTGAAGCCTGTTGTGAGCTCACGTGGGACATGCTGCTGTTAATGGAAGCCTTACCTAATTGTCCACAACTGCTTCAGTACCCATCCTAGAGCATGCATTAAGCTGATTTACAACCCATAATGATATAAGAATAAGGACCTAATACAGGCTCAGATAGACTGGCCAGAATGAAAGGCAATTCTAATGTCAATGCAAACTGAAGTTCACATTAGTTCTACATTTACTATATGCAGTAAAAGTGAACTGTTAGCTGCAGTAGCACTCTGTATGCCTGGGTGTAATCCTGCTGCTGCTGCTGCATTGCCGGTAAGTTGCTCTCTTTGGAACTGCAATCCACCACACATGTATGTGGCAATTGTTTGTCATGTATGTACACTTGTCAGGATCATTTAAAAATTCTAGCCTGATTAGTGTGGGTAGGCTAATTGTACATGAGCACAGTGCTGATGTCCCTTGTTGTTTGACAGAAGCTGCACATAAAGATATTGTATCTTGGTTGCTGCTTTCTACTGACACATGGTGCAGTGCCAGTTTTGATTTTATTGTTGGTAACCCCAGCAGCAGAGCATGTATTGCAGCTAACCAAGTTTTTACATTTGGGCAAACGAATATGTGATGCACTTCATAGCCTGTACACTGAAGCAACTTTGGTATTTGCACATACCAAAGTTCTCCTTCACACATCATGTTCGAGAGTCATGAGGTCGGGGCAGTGAAATTCTGAACTGTGGCGTCTTCTTGTGTGTTGTGGGATTGTGTCTTTTCTTGCTTCTTGATAATTTGTTTTGGAATGTGTTGCAAATTTTGGAGTTGTTCCTAAACTTTCAGAGGCTGCTATCATGGTAACGTCATCTTGGGGCTGCATCATTATTCAAATTTTTTTGTGCTGAAGCATTCACTCGATCTTGTCTTCAATTTCTAGCTGTGAATTAATGTCATTTTTGTCACCTGTTACAACTATTGTTTTAAATGATAATAGCAGATGGCTGAGCCAGATATGACACCGTTATACCTGTTATTTCCGATTCCAGGAACAATAGCACATATGTAGTGTCACAAATCTGACATTCTGTATCACCTTTCTGCTCATTGTTAATACTTGTTGAATGCATTAATCCAGCGAATTTCAGACCTCTTTTAATAAGGTGATTTTTAGATTCTGATACCTGTTTTGCACTGGTATATTTATTAATTATCACTATAAACTGCACTTCATCATCTGAAACACCATATGCAGTGCAAGTAAGTTCCAGCACATGAAACCATAATTCTAATTGCTATGGTAAATATGGCAGATTTTCACTTTGCTTCACAACAGAGTTAAGACACTTCAAACAATGGGTGGAATGTTTCCACCTATATGGAAAGTCACTATCTGCACTGTGTTTGGCTGCATGTGCTCTTCAAACTACAGATTTTCGTGACATTGTCTGCTGTTGCAGGCACTATTCATTCAAATTTCTTGCTTTTTGGTATCCATGTTTCTTGTCAGGGTCACCATTCTGTGAGTATATTAACACGATAAATAACACACATACAGATATGCTGGATAACAATCAAATTTATTTACAGCTGCAAATATACACACAACATTAACTCACACAATGTACTAGAAGTCAAAGCATCTGGTACCAGAGAGAGTCTTCAAACTGATTGCTTGGCATGAACAGAAATGCAATGGGTCCACCAAAGAATCTACATTGAACTTGAAAACACTTCTACTTCCACAAATAAATTACATTCCATTACTCTAGTTTTACTTTTGTCTGTATTCATCTTTCCTATTTCATACATGCAAATAAAATTAAATTGAGGATGATGCAGTATCTGGGACTTCAACAAGTCTAATTTAATGTTCCATTGGTCTCTTACCAAATTTTATCAATGATATACAAATACTATACACTTTTTATTTATTTAACAGGTTCCATGGGACATTGAAAGTCCAAAAAACTTGGTCATGGAATCAATAATTACATAGTTTACAGAATTCTGATTACAAATTAAAGAATTATGAAAAACAGAGAGTGTACAAGTATATAACACATTACTGAGAAAAGTTATCCTACTGCAAGAAACTCCTGTACAAAACAGAAGGATTGTGCCACAAGAATAATTTTCAACTAGGATTTTAACACTTGGGATTTACTACTGATTTTTTCCCCAGTTCTCATCGAAGTCAACTCAAAATAAAACTCGCTGAATGGTGGGCATATTTCTGTACAATGCTTAAATGAGTGTTTTCTAGTGTATAACATTTTCTAGTCTAGTGTTGACTGAATGGATGTTGCAGTTTCTTTTGAATGAGCCAGTAATATCAGCAAGAAATCCACAATGGAATATGTGTACAAGGATGGCAAAGTAACAATTCTGAAATACCTTAACAACAGCCTACATAAAGTTCAATCTGCCTGCCCTACTCTGGGTTAAGAATAGTTCCTCATTGCTAAAGTTTTATTCATGTATTAAATGGGTGGTATACTATGTATATGACATATGGGCATAATATCCCAGACAATAATTACAGCACTATGTACTGCTTTCACTAGCTGCAAGGTTGCCCTGCAATCATACATTGAGAGTATCCTGGAGGTGTTGGATTTCTTCTATAGGGAATATGTTCTCTTTATATCCCCTTGTTTTCTAATATATTTAAGCAATGTTTCTCACAATGTTGACTGAACCAAATATCTCAACATGTTTCACACATGTTCAATAAGGAACAGACATGGTGATAAAACTCATGATAATGTACACTGGTAGAGTTGCTGAAATTGTTGGAGAGAGCAATGGCTAATGATAGATTGGTGTACACATGCAACATTCTGATGAAAGAGCATATGTTTCTGAAGTTGTGTGAACAACAAAAGAATCAGCTTTATAACTTTCTGGATGTATTATGTTGTTCTCAGCATTCTCCCAATCTGCTTCTTTGAATCTTTTTAACTTCTAAAATCTTGAAAGTAGAATACTCTCACAGCATGACAAGAGAATTAATACAAAAGTGTCTTCTTAACTATATGACTATAAACAGCATAATTTCAACTCATAGTTACGATATCTAAGGACTCCCAATATTCAGAAGGCTGTTTATACATGATGTGAGAATCTGTAGAAGAAACAGCTGTTAATGAAATGTTCATGGATTTAAGAAATTGTTTCTAGCCAATTCATGATCACTGAAGTTTGAAAAGCTCACTATCTGTTGTTCATCTTCTGCAAGATGCTTCCACCCAACATATCCACAACTTGTTTTGTTCATTTTAGAATCACCAGAGTAGAAATGCAAAGAAGAGAAAAAGAAGTGGAAGTTATATCAACAAAGCTGTAAAAGCTGTCTCTGTAAGATGGACTCCAATTAATTTTTACTGATTTTGGTGACCAGTGTTTATTTCCATCAGAAACCTACCTTCAGAAAAACTGTAATTATGATACCAGCATGTAAGGAAATTTCCAGCAGCACAAAAACTATAACCATTAATACGTATTTTAGAGACACGCACAAATTAATTTTATCATATTAGCATTGTTTTTATAAAAAAAAATATTTTCTTGGAACTGTGAAATACTAGCATTCTTGGCATGTTACTGTATAACATGCTATATGAACACAGTAAAACATTAATACTCATTTAGTAGGTTGTGGAAAATATACAGGAATCCACTGCAACCAACTTATACGCTAGCTACTACACTAACTAATCACAAATAAAATGCGTTATAACCTCAATGTTTTGTTAACTTTCATTTACTATTCAACTGATTTTCTAAAGATTTAGTGAATAATAGTAGACTTACCTCCAGACTCCACTGGTTGATGTTTCACGAATAATTCGTGACAGTCCATTCAACATCATCTTGGTCCCTTCACTGTACCATTCTAGAGGTATCAATGCTTCTTTCAGCAGCTGTTCATGGTTGTATCTGAGAAAAAAATTCTATATTTCAGGATTACAACAGCATCAAAAGACATTTTCCAGGGTGCTGCACTGCATAATTTGTTTCATGAATATGCACTCATGAGCAATTGAATTACAGATACCTGCTGTATTGGAGAGAGAGCATGAAATAGTGTAGAAATGATTTTTATTAGAAACTGAGGTGAATTAAATAGTTCGGCCTGTCACTAGAATTTTCTCATGCCATCATGTCAATGGCGTATGTCGGGTACCTTGACATGGGAAAATCACCAACACGTCAACTGGCAGACGCACAGTGTATTGATAACAGAGGCTTTTCATATCACAGACTGTAGCTGAGGATTGACAGGCCATAGTGCAGGATATTACTTGCCAATTCAGTTCTGGAAAATGAGAACAAATAAGCAGCTGTACTATGAAAAATCACCTCATAAGTACAGAGTATTGAAATCTTTGGTTCACGTATGTACCCCCGCTCACTTCATGTCACAAGTAACAAAGATTAGCTTAGGCCTTGGAACATCATCACTGGATAGTAAATGCATAGAAGAAAATATCACCTGAGCTGATGAACTATGGCACTTTTTTTTTGTGCCTTGTGGAATATAAGTTGCAATACAGTGCTACTGCTGCCACCAGGGCAAAAAAGGGAAGGAAGATGGATTATGCAGAACTTGGTTAGTACATTAGATTCAATTGCTCACAAGTGTGTATATCATTCTTGCAACTGATCTAATGTTATCCGCCATCTTTTCTTATCCTGAGTTAACTTTTTATTTTGTATATATTCAGTGAGGGCTCTCCATGAACTACTTCTCTAATGTGTTGTATCTGGTCATTTGCAAGCAACCTTATTGTCCACTGAACTTCTAACATCCTTCACAGACACAATACTTTGAGCTCTCTCTCCTCTTTTTCCATTGTTCGTGTTTCACTGTTGCACAAACACACACACACACACACACACACACACACACACACACACACACACACACACACAATTTAATTTATTATGCTGTTTTATAATAAAAAAGTAAAACATGTATGACAAAACATTATATTTATTTAACTGCAGATATGCTCTTTGTATAAATAAATATAATCAGAGTAATATCTTTAGTGTTCCCCGACTGTTTTTCAAAACACTAGTTAAGCAACAGTGGTTTTAAGCTGCAATTCTGTCAAACATCATTTCTAAACTGAAGTAGTGTTTAACAAACTTCTGGCACCTAAGTCACATTCTTGTGAATTTGTAGAAGCTTGAACTTGCAAATCATTGTTTAACTTTATTTTTAACAATTGTTTAAAAAATATCTTTCGCCTTCTCACAAGGACACTCAATTTTCTGAAAAACTATAAATTTTCTTTATCTGGTTCATTCACTGTGATTTTATTTCTCTACATTTGTTATTAATTATCACTTTAACTGATCTATATTGTGGGCTGTAGGGCAGAAATACATGAGATCTAATGGTGACAAACAGACCTCTTTGGGATGACCATACTGAAATTGGTATGAGTGTCATTAACGCAGTTGTAGCAGTAATGACTCCTCCTTCAGTGACACTGCCATAATGTAGCACTATTCACATGGGTGAGGAGCTTTGCATGCTCGGGATCTGGAGGGATATGTTGGTGGTAGCTTAGTTACCAGAAGGGTCACCGAAGCCGGATGGGCCAAATGGGAAGAGCCAGCCAAAGTGTGTGTCACAATGGCCTATTGTCACTTTTCTCCTGTCCTAAGCTTTCCTTACCCTGTCCTTTTTCTGTCATCTCCAATCATGAATGAAAGGTAGAAAGGGGGGCTCTCACTGTAGGGAAACCAGCCATCCTATGGAAGCTAATCCTTAAAAGAAAATCAGGCGAGTTTGGAAGCTCTGAGGTGGCAGTCCCTTTGCTGGATTAGGGAGCTGTGGGTCAGTCCTCGGAACTTCCAAAAATACATGATTAAAGAAACAGCAGGAAAAGACAGACTCAAAGTTGATGAACTTTGTCATGAAAAGGACAAAAAATAAATAGGTTACTGGCATGTCAGAACACTGAGAGGAGCCAGTAGATTGTAACAGGCTACAAAGGATTGTTCACGCACCAACTGGAGATTCTTGGATTTAGTGAGGTAAGATGAGATGAGACGAGATGAGAGAAGAGCAATATTTCTTCGGAACAGGAAGTTCCATGGTGGATATAATTTTTGCTGTAAGACAACTACAGGAACAGCACTATCAACGTGGAATAGATCTAGTAACAACCTTACTGGACATTGAAAATGCGTATGATAGTGTTCATAGAAGCAATGTGGAAAGCCCTGGAGAACAGAGGAGTAGGAAAACAGATTATTTGGAGGATAAGGGAAATGTACCATGGAAGTGTGAGCTGTGTGAAAGTGGAAGGAGAGGGATCAGCTTGGATTGAACAGAAAAATGGCTTGAGGCAGGGAAGTGCACTTTCACCATCACTCTTCACTCTAATGATGGATGATATAATGAGTACAGTAGCAGAAATAGTTGGTGAAAGGAAAATGAAAGCTATGGTGTTTACAGGTGATCTGATGATTTGGGGGAATAAGGAGGAGGAAGTACAAAAGCAGTTGGACATGTGGGAATAAACAGTACAAGAATATGGGATGAAATTTAGTATAAATAAGAGTGAGATGATTATCACAACAAGAAAGAAGGAGAGAGGAACAACTGGAATAACAATTGGTGGGGAACGATTAGGAGAGTGGAGAGTTTCAAGTACCTAGGAAGCCAGATGCAGGAAGATGGAAAAAACGACAGAGAAATAAATGAGTGGGAGAGAAAGGAAAAGCTGAAACATTTTGGAAGAGTGTCAGAAGTCTGATATGGAGCAAGGATGTACCCCAAATCAGTAAAAAGGATATATACTGGTCGTACTATGTCCCACTCCTGTAATATGTGTCAGAAACCTGGGTTATGAAAGGAAGAGAGAAAACCAATGTAGAAACTAGTGTGATGAAATTCTTGAGATACAGTATTGGAGTGATAGACAGGTTAAGAAATGAAATGATAGACAGGTTAAGAAATGAAAGGCTCAGACAGTTAATGAAGGTGGAACCATTACAAAAGGAGATAGAGAAATCAAGGCTGAGATGGGGTTAGATTTTCATTAACCAAAGGAACAAGAAGGAGCCTTATGGAATGGAAACTGGATTTAGAAAGAAACTGATAACACACTTTACGACAAACATTCATAATGTCACACAGTGGTGACTCCACAATGGAATAACACAATATAAGGAAAAGTTAAGATTGCTATTTACCATAAAGAAGACATGCTAAGCTGCAGATAGGCTCAATGGAAAGACACTTGCACATTAATTTCTGGCCAAAACTTTCATCAGAAAAGGAAACACATACATTCATTCACACAAGCAAGCACACCTCATGCACACATGACTGCAATCTCCAGCAGCTCTGTCTGATGGCAGTCATACTTGTGTGAACGAATGTGTGTATGTTTCTGATGAAGGCTTTGGTGAAAAGCGAATTCGTAAATGTCTTTCCTCTGTGCCTGTCTGCAACTTAATGTATCACCCTTATAGTTATTAGCAAGCTATCTTTTATTTATATTGTTGTTATATGTAATGTCACAGTTATCCAAGACTATTATCTTACAGAAACCTCAGAAGTTCACCATAAAGAAAAGTTAACTGACAGCACTAAAGTAACCAGTAAGAGAAACATCTTTATTATGGGAGACCTACCTGAAACACCCCCCCCCCCCCCCCAGGAACCATAGGCCTTGCCATTGGTGGGGAGGCTTGCGCGTGCCTGAGCAATACGTAGGTGCAACCACACCGGGGGGTATCTGTTGAGAGGCCAGACAAACATGTGGTTCCTGAACAGGGGCAGCAGCCTTTTCAGTAGTTGCAGGGGCAACAGTCTGGATGATTGACTGATCTGGCCTTGTAACACTAACAAAAACGGCCTTGCTGTGCTGGTACTGTGAACGGCTGAAAGGAAGGGGAAACTACAGCCATAATTTTTCCCGAGGGCATGCAGTTTTATGTATGGTTAAATGATGATGGCGTCCTCTTGAATAAAATATTCCAGACGTAAAATAGTCCCCCATTCGGATCTCCGGGCGGGGACTACTCAAGAGGACGTCGTTATCAGGAGAAAGAAAACTGGTGTTCCACAGATCGGAGCGTGGAATGTCATATCCCTTAAACAGGCAGGTAGGTTAGAAAATTTAAAAAGGGAAATGGACAGGTTAAAGTTAGATGTAGTGGGAATTAGTGAAGTTCGGTGGCAGGAGGAACAAGACTTCTGGTCAGGTGAATACAGAGTTATAAATACAAAATCAAATAGGGGTAATGCAGCAGTAGTTTTAAAAATGAATAAAAAAATAGGAGTGCTGGTAAGCTACTACAAACAGCATAGTGAACGACTTATTGTGGCCAAGATAGACACGAAACACAAGCCTGCTACAGTAGTACAAGTTTATATGCCAACTAGCTCTGCAGATGACGAAGAAATTGAAGAAATGTATGAGGAGAAAAAAGAAATTATTCAGATAGTGAAGGGAGACAAAAATTTAATAGTCATGGGTGACTAGAATTCAATAGTAGGAAAAGGAAGAGAAGGAAATGTAGTAGGTGAATATGGATTGGGGGTGAGAATTGAAAGAGGAAGCCGCCTGGTAGAATTTTGCACAAAGCGTAACTTAATCATAGCTAACACTTGGTTCAAGAATCATAAAAGAAGGTTGTATACATGGAAGAATCCTGGAGATACTAGAAGGTTTCAGATAGATCATATAACGGTATGACAGAGATTTAGGAACCAGGTTTTAAATTGTAAGACATTTTCAGGGGCAGATGTGGACTCTGGCCACAATCTATTGGTTATTAACTGTAGATTAAAACTGAAGAAACTGCAGAAAGGTGGGAATTTAAGGAGATGGGACCTGGATAAACTAAACCAGAGATTGTACAGAGTTTCAGAGAAGTCACAAGGGAACAATTGACATGAATAGGCGAAAGAAATACAGTAGAAGAAGAATGGGTAGGTTTGAGGGATGAATTACTGAAAGCAGCAGAGGATCAAGTAGGTAAAAAGACAAGGGCTAGTAGAAATCCTTGGGTAACAGACAAAATATTGAATTTAATTGATGAAAGGAGAAAATATAAAAATGTAGTAAATGAAGCAGGCAAAAAGGAATATAAACGTCTCAAAAATGAGATCGACAGTGAGTGCAAAATGGCTAAGCAGGCATGGCGAGAGGACAAATATAAGGATGTAGAGACTTATCTCACTAGGGGTAAGATAGCTACTGCCTACAGGAAAATTAAAGAGATGTTTGGAGAAAAGAGAACCACTTGCATGAATATCAAGAGCTCAGATTGAAACCCAGTTCTAAGCAAAGAAAGGGAAGCAGAAAGGTGGAAGGAGTATATAGAGGGCCTACACAAGGGTGATGTACTTGAGGGCAATATTATGGAAATGGAAGAGGATGTAGATGAAGATGAAATGGAAGATATGATAACAAAGCCTTGGGAGTAGACAACATTCCATTAGAACTACTGACATCCTTGGGAGAGCCAGTCCTGACAAAACTCCACCGTCTGGTGAGCAAAATGTATGAAACAGACGAAATACCCTCAGACTTCAAGAAGAATATAATAATTCCAATCCCAAAGAAATCACGTGTTGGCAGATGTGAAAATTACTGAACTATCAGTTTAATAAGTCACGTCTGCAAAATACTAACACAAATTCTTTACAGATGAATGGAAAAACTGGTAGAAGCCTACCTCGGGAATGATCAGTTCATATACCATAGAAATACTGGAACACGTGAGGCAATACTGACCCTACGGCTTATCTTAGAAGCTAGATTAAGAAAAGGCAAACCTACGTTTCTAGCATTTGTAGACTTAGAGAAAGATTTTGCCAACGTTGACTGGAATACTCTCTTTCAAATTCTGAAGGTGGTAGGGGTAAAATACACGGAGCGAAAGGCTATTTACAATTTGTACAGATGGCAGTTATAAGAGTCGAGGGACATGAAAGGGAAGCAGTGGTTGGGAAGGGAGTGAGACAGGGTTGTAGCCTATCCCCCAATGCTATTCAGTCTGTATATTGAGCAAGCAGTAAAGGAAACAAAAGACAAATTTGGAGTAGGTATTAAAATCCATGGAGAAGAAATAAAAACTTTAAGGTTCGCTGATGACATTGTAACTCTGCCAGAGACAGCAAAGGACTTGGAAGAGCAGTTAAATGGAATGGACAGTGTCTTGAAAGGAGGATATAAGATGAGCATCAACAAAATCAAAATGAGGATAATGGAATGTAGTCGAGTTAACTCAGGTGATGCTGAGGGAATTAGATTGGGAAATGAGATACTTAAAGTAGTTCAAACACTGGAACAGAAAATATGGCGTATGAAAATTTAAAATAAAAGCAAAACAAGAAGAGTTCTATACCGAGCTAAGGAACCACTGTAAGGGACTTCAAGAAGCACAGGAAACGATGAAAGTAATGTTACTGATACATGGACCCAGGTTAGGACATCTGTTTTAATATGAGTGAACAGGTCCTTGGCTTTAAAAACCATTTGAACAAAGATTACATGTCTGAAAGTGGAATTTGGTCATCTGTAGAAAGGAGATTAAGGGAACATTAAATATGAGTGAAACAAGGCAACAGAAAATTTGAATACAAGCTCAATACACTACTACTGCTTCTCTAGTAGAGAAGTGTGTAAATAATGATAAGAGAAAGTGGATGGATGAACAAACTCTGAGGTCAGAGACAGCTATGGCAAGGTGTTATGCTAAAGAACTATACAGTACCACTACAGCACTGTAAAAAAAAATAATAAAAAAAAAATCAACAAGAACAGATCTGTGAAAAGTAAGGAGGATTGATTGTTAACAATAGAAGAAGACCAACTTAAAAAACAGAAAGAATATTTTTCTGGTGTCCTGAACAGAGAGCAGCCTGAAGAGGGAATGAGATGATGATATATGCCAAATTCAAATGAGATAATCAGTATAAACATAAAAACTAAGCTAAAATCAAAACAGCCTTCAAACAGATAAACAACAGAAAGGCTCCAGAAATGGATAATATTGCACCTGAGGTGCTTAAAACAGACATTGGTACCACCACAAACCTACTGCATCCATTGTTTGAGAAGATATGGAGAGAAGGGAAATTTACAAAGGGTTAGAAAGAAGTACTGGTTATTAAGTTGCCAAAGATAGGAGATACTACCAACTATAATAACTGCCAGGTTTTTATCCTCCTATACGTATCAGGTAAAGCATTCAGAAATTTAATGCTAAATCATATTAAGGACAGTGTGTAGGTATGGCTAAGAAAACAGCAAGCTAGGTTCAGAGAACACCAAAGGTGTGTCAATCTCATCAACACTCTAACTATGATATGTAAGTGCAGAATAGCAAAACATACTCTACCTTACATTTATTGACTTTAAGAAGGTAATTGACTTTCTTAATATGAGAGTTAGGTGGCTTACCTTTGGAAGAATGTGGAACACCATCAAACATTATTAGTGTTATTAAAACAGTCTTTGAAGCTTATGAATGTAGTGTGCTTCAAAACAGTAAACTTACTGAACCTATCCAAAGAAATTCGGAGGTGAGGCAGGGATGTATTCTGTCAACTACTTTGCTCTTGTTGGTGCTGGACAGCATAATGAAAAGTGTTGTTGATGATAGGAGAAGAGGTATTCAGCAAGGAGTGAAAGAGAGGCTTGAAGATCATGGTTTTGCTGATGATATCTACCTGCTTTTGTAAAGTATCATGACATGGAAGAAAAGCTGGTAAGATCACAAGAGTAGCAGAAATTGCATGATTATGAGAGCTTTTTAAAAATAATCTGACCTTATTCTTTGTTGTTGAAATGAACAAGTATATCAGGACATGTGCATACTCTAAGCTTGTAAGTATTTGTAGTGCACATCCCAGATTTTTTTTCATGACTGGGAAACAAACTGTTGCTAACTAGCCACTGGCAAGTGAACATGTGTAATTGGTCATCACTGGATTTTGTGTTGTGTGCAAAACGACAGAAAAGTGTAACAATATTATTACATCAAATTTTGTTTCAAGTTGAAACAGTCTGCAAGATCTGACAAGTGTTTGGGGATGAAGCAATGAGTACCAAACAGACAAAGCAGTGGTACAACCACTTCAAAGATGGGCACTCTTCAGTGAAGGGTGAAGAACATTCAGGTAGGCCCTCAACATCCACAATTGAGGTTGTTATTGATCACATAAGGGGTCTGGTGATGCAGTATAGATGAATTATGACCAGAGAACTTGCAGATGAGGTTCAAATTAGTACTGGATCCATCCATTCTATTTAAACACAACATTTGGATCTCAGGAGGATCCAAGCAAAATTTGTGCCATATTGCTAACAAATGAGCAGAAGCAACTTCATTCAGATATCATACAGGACATGCTGGATACTGTGAACAGTTATCCCAACTTTCTTAACACAGTGATGCAAAGATTGGCAACTTGCATTAAGGATTTTGAAATGTAGAAGTGTGCACTTCACAGACCACAAAAACATATCATATTACTAAAATATCAGTAAGTCACAACCAAAATCAGGCAACTCATGAAAATAACTGGCAGTAAAAAATTGTGAAGATGAAGTATTTGATGACCACACAGGCTCAACAGTAGGTATAGAAAGTGATACACTTCACTTCATAGGTAGAATAATGGAAAAATCCAGTCAGACAACAAAAGAGTCTGCACACAAAATACTTGCACAAGGCATCCTATGATATTTCACAGTTTTGTGGGATTCATTCCAAACAGGTCTGATTAGGAATATTAAACACATACAAGGAAAGGAAGCACAAATGTTGATAGGTTTGTATGACCAATAGGAGAGTGTAACACAAATGCTAACAAACCAGAACTGGCAGATGATTAGAAATTGATGCCAGTTATCCCAAGAAAGCCCCCTTGCTATCTTTCAGTCAGCATTAAATTAGGAATGTAGAAGTATATTACAGCTTCCTGCATATTGCTTCTGTAGTTACACAGGTTATTGGAGATGGGTGTGCTAAGTCAACATACAGTCCTGATACTCTGCAGAACTAGTTTTATTGAAGAAATGAACATTCAAAATACAGCATCCAAACACAGTGAAGTCCTGTGACCAACTCATCTCAAAGAGTTTCTTGCATCAGAGCCAAGTTGACTGCTAGCAATATTCCTTCACACTGGGAGAGACAGCATCTCACTGCATGGGTGTTTAGCAGGTAATGCTCCAATATCATGTTTGTATGCTGAACAAACTCCGAGAAGGATCCAAGGGTGTGCCTCTGACCTAAGTCCACCATGGAATATGAGAACAGCTTTTAATGTGCAGAGTCATCACTCCACTGGTCCATTACTTTGAGGATGATATGTAGTGGTTCTGAATCGTCACCATTTGGAGCATAGTGCTGACTCAAACTGCCTGCCCCACTGGTGGTTATGTGTGGTGTGAAAATTTACTTTGTTGGCAGGATATGCATGAGTGAGCTAAGCATTTGCAGTCTTTTTTAACATTAGTCCAAATAAATCTGTCCATAACTAAACAGATGGTAGGGTAAATGCCTGAATATGCAAGATTGTGAAGCTGTTCAAAGGTGGCTCGACAAAAGTGTTCAGGTATGAGAGGGTGTATCATGTATCACAAAGCATGGAGAAGGTACTGGCTGGGATATGAAGAAGTTAGTTCTAAGATTCGTGTTCAGATTGTGGTTGAGAGCTTGTAATTGATGGTCATTTTGTTGTGCCTTGGCCAACTGCTGATAATAATTGATAGTGGAGCTGAACACTATACTGACATGTGAAAAAGAATCTGCTACAATGTTCTGTACACATCAGAGGTCCTATTTAGTCCAAGTGTCAACACCGTCAGGAACAAGAATCTTACAATGTGTAGTGGACAGAGTCCATGAGAGGATGATGACTGACATAAATAATCAGGGATATCCTTAAATGGTTGACATGAATAATCAGAGGGTATCCTTAAATGTCCTGCTTGAAATATCATGCTCCCTCACAGAATGTCCAGATCTCCCTGTCATAAGCTGACCACTTGCTTTGGGATGGTGTGAGTTTATAAGAGAAGAACCAGAGAAGCTGCAGTACACCTCCTGCCTCACATTGCAACACATCCCTGATAGCAGAGTGACTAACATCTGCTGTTATGATGAGCTGTGTGTCTGTGAGGAGTTGTGCTAAGGTGACAGCTCATGTAAGGTAATCTTTGGTGTGCTCACATGCTGTCTTCATCTGACCCATCCATGTGAGTTTAAGTTTGCTGTGCAGGGCTTGTGTTAGGATCGTTATCAGGCATATGAATCTGTGTAATTTCTGATAGTGTTGTGGTGGAGGGAGTTGATGGATGATCAACACGTTGTGGTGTGGGCTTAATTCTCAATGTATTTATAAGTTGTCTGAGAAAGATGAGTTGTTTGCAATGAAATTGCCATTTATCTTAATTTATTATGACAGCATTATGAGAGAGGATGTAAAAAACTTGTTTGAGGTGGTTGTTGTATGATTCTCATTGGATGAGAAAATTAAGATGTCAACTAGGTAGGCATAAAAAAATTGGAGCTTGAAGAGTAATCCATCAATGAAGCACTGCCAAGTTTGAACTGCATTTTTAAGTCCGTTCAGCATTAATATAAATTCAAATAGACTGAATGGCATGATTATGGCTGTTTTTGGAATGCCATCATGGTGCACAGGTATTTGTAGATACACCATTTTTCAATTGATGACTCAGAAAATGGAGACATTTATGAAATAGTGGGTAAAATCCTGTATGGTTGGAGCATGGTAACTGTCTATGATGGAGTGAGTGTTAAGAATTCTGTAGTCACCAAATAATCTGACAGAACCATCTTCCTTTGCGACCAGTTTTATGGGTGAAGCCGAGGAACTGCCTCTTTGCAAGGGCTTGTCCACTGATGCTTTAGCAAGCCCTAGTAAGTCAGATGGCAGTTGATGTGTCAGTGACATACCGTGACCAGGTGTGGTGGTGATTTTATGGACTGTTCTGTTCATAATAGCACACTGTCTAACACACAGCTGTGGAAGATACACAAAAACTTGGCAGGAAATAAGTGAGCAAGGTGTCCTGCACTAACCTTTGAAGTGACAGCTGGAAGTGATACTGTTCATGTCTCCTTGGGTGGTGATAGAGGTACCACTTCAGCTTGTTGTGTGTGAGACAGCGAGAAGGTAGTGATGAGAGGAGGTGCTTAGCAAAGATGGTGGAAGTGCTGCCATAGCATGAGGAGTTCATGTCTGATGTTGTTAATCTAGTCCTTGATGGTATCATGTGAGATAATTGAAGATTTGATTCATGCTGTCAGAATAATATTGGTGGATGTGTTGCAACTACTCAGTTGTACTGATGCACTTTTCAAGTTTTTGATGGTTGATGGGAGTGCTGTTGTGTGAAGGAGGTCGGGGTTCAGAGAGGATTGTACCTTTTGTATCTTTATGTTAAGCATGGCTGAAGACATCATAGATGGAGCAGCACTGACTATGTGGATGAGCCTGTCACTGGAGAGATATGGAATAAAGTTGAAATACCATAGACAATTTGTGCTGATAAAAGATTCTCCCATGACCATGATGAGAAAGACCAAGGTGAATTTTTTGGTGAGGGAAAGGTTGTGTGTGTGAACCTGTGAGCTGTAAACATGGATTGTTGAATTGTTTGCCACATGCAGATGAATAGGTATGAAGACAAGTGAATAGGTATGAAGACAAGTGAAGATGGTGGCTTAGTGCTGACCTCAGAACCTCTGTCAATCAGGTATGGTCGACTACTAACGTTGTTATGCACAAAAAGTCTGTTATTATGAAGTAGGCATGATGAGCGTGATCCAGCACCAGCTCTGTGTGTGTCAAAGCATGTTAATGCCCAGCACATTCCGATACGTCTTTGGTGAACAGTGTGTTTAGTTTGGGAAATTACATGGTTGTTGGCAGTTGCAGGCAGCAGCAGTGTATGTTGCATGATACCAGCAGAAAGGGTTCTGCTCAGATGCAATGTGGTTGGCTGCATGTGCAGCTGTGACACAGTTGGTGGTGTTCTGTTCAGATGCGGGCACAGCTAGGTCAGTGGGTGTCACAGCTGCACAGACATGGCATGGTTGGTAGTGTTCTGTGCCCACACGGGAGTGGTGTGGACGATAGGCAGATTAGGGTTTGTTGATACCACAGAGGTCATCACTCCAGCATGGTACATCAGAGTTGGTGGAAACTGAGTGGAGTCAGATCAGCTTGTGTTCGGCTGGCCATTGTATATGCAATTGTATAAACTGCACTTCATGCCCACCACCATTGTTGTCTGTTTACTCATGCACTGTTTATGTTGCATAATCAAATGCATTTGATCTGCTAGTTCAAGATGAGTGTCCAGAGGTTCACACTCATGGGAAACCACAGCTACTTGCACTTGCAGAGGAAGTTACACAACCCATAGAGTCCATAGTATGTTATCAGCCATGAGATGAATCTCAAACTGTGTATGAAGATTGCACCATAATTGAGATGGTGTTTTATCACTAAAATGACTTGGTGAATTTATTCATCTGCAGAGTGGCTGAAGTGCCAAAACAAAGCAGCTTTCACAGTTTTGTGTTTATTGTCTGTTGGTGACATGAGAATTAGATCAATTACTGTGTCTCTATTTTCTCATAAGTGGCTTAGGAATGTAATGAACTTGGTGGATCACTGATTGCATTGTTTGAAGCAAAGATATTATCCACAGTCATGAACCACAACAACACTGACTGGTCTACTCTGAAAGCCAGTAAATTGAGATGGTCCTGTAGTTGATGGGTTGCCATGATGATGTTCATGCTTGGATACATCTAGGCACATACTCTCTGACAGCAGCACATGTGATGTGTGATAGATGGTGTGATATGGGACTGCATAAGTTATGGCATGGTCATATTTAAGTGTGGCACTGTAGAGATGCCCTCAACATTCCTTATTAGATTTGTTGCAGCCTCCATCAGAGCAAGAGAAGAAAAAGGAGAAGAAAAATCAACTAGGGATCACCATATGAGGGCACATACTTGGATATATGCCTGGCTGTATATATGGCTCCTGGTTGTCACAGCTAAAAGCGCCATTCATCAAAACCAGAACCAACTCAGTTTGCACCATCTGTGGAAAGCTCTGCCTCTTGATCCAACACTCCAGCTGGACAGCTTGCCCCACCCACAAATGCAGACATAGGGCCCAGTTTGAAGACAACATCTCAGGTGGTGGATGCCTGGCATTCCCAGTTCTCCAGCTGTCATTCATCACCACAATCTACCTGGAACTGGACAACACACACGAGTATATCCAATCTGTGCCTGGTCTGATGTCAGATCAACAGGCCACTCAGGAACCAGCACCAAGCTGCCAGTCTGACCCACTATCATCTTTTGCACCTCAGCACCAGACCCAAGACTGGCTCTTCAATCGCGAACAGCATCAGGAGCTGCACCCCAGCCTTTGCAGCAGGCTGCACTCATTCATCTTCCCCTGCACTGGCAGGATGGCTCCATCTATACTGGCTGATTCAAGGATGGAGGGATCTTGCAATCCTGTCATACTTATTGATGAATCAGTTGATATAATTATGCACATGTCTGGTGAGGTCACTGGCACATCACTGGATCAGTGGATAAACAACAGTGCCAGATTTAAGGATTGCTACAGACCATTTATGCCTCACACATCTCAGCTTGCTGATGTGTTGTACATGTTATCCAGTGAAGTTGTTTACAATGACATTGTGATACTTGACTATTTTCTGGACACTGATGTAGACTTCGTTATTTCCTGCTGTCAACAGTTGCATACAGCCACGTCTATTTCTCTAATAAGGTGTTGTCGCCATGATCTAGCATCTCCATTGCCCAGCACTAATATTTGAGTTATTCAGCAAGAGTCCAGAGCACTTTAATGAACAAGAGGTATCTCTTCCCAAAAGTATTTGTTACTGTTTCATTCAAGAAGAGTCAGGATCTGTATATTCTTGATTCATATGTATTTAATTGGTGTTCAATAAAACCTATATTGCTGAAGAAGCAGACTTACAACAGAACTGAACAAAATTTGTGATTGCATTGATGAGTTCCTGATAGAGAGGAGGCAGCATGTTATCTCGGAGTGGGAGTCACTGACAGAAGTAGAAAGAACTTCAGGCATGCCCAGGCAAGTGTATTGGTACTTTTGCTATTCCTGTTGTTTATTAATGATCTCGAAGGTAATAATAATCATAATCTCAAACCTTTTGCTGATGATGCAGTTGTTTATAATGAAGTACTGCCTACCTCAATAAGATTTCAAATTGATGCAAAGATTAGCAACTTGTTCAGGAATGTAAAATTGTGCACTTCACAAAATGCAAAAAATATTACATTGTGACTACAATATCAGTGAGAGAGATATAGATTCAGTCAGCTCATACAAATACTGGATGCAACAATTCGTATGAAATGACCACAAAGGCCCTATTGTAAGTAAAGTAGATGGATGGATGCTGAGAAAATGCAGTTGATTTAGTAAGGAGACTGCTTACAAAGTACTTGTGTGCCCTAACTTAGAAAATTACTCAGATGTATGCAATCTATCCCAATATGACTAACAGAGTATACTGAATTTGTACAAAGGAGAACAGTATGAAGAGTCAAAGGTTCATTGACTAATGGGAAAGCGTCAGGGAAATGTTAAAAAATCAGAGTTGGCAGACACTTGAACATAGGCTCAATTATTCCACAATAGCCTGCTTTCAAAAGTTTCAAAACCAAGCAGTAAGTGAAGAATCTGGCACTATGTTTGAGCTGCCAATGTATTGCTCCTATACCTACAGGAACCACAAAGACATCAGTACTGTAGTTGGTGCAGGAAGAAACCTCAGTGTGGTTTCCAGGGCATGTGCACTATGTGATCAAAAGTATCCAGACACCCCCCAAAACATACGTTTTCCATATTAGGTGCATTGTGTGCCACCTACTGCCAGCAACCTCAGTAGTCATTAGACACAGTGAGAGAGCAAAATGGGGCACTCGAAGAAAGTCACGGAATTCGAACATCGTTAAGTGATGAGGTGTCACTTGTGTCATACATCTGCACACAAGATTTCCACACTCCTTAACATCCCTGGGTCCACTGTTTCCATTGTGATAGTGAAGTGGAAATGTGAAGGGACATGTACAGCACAAAAACAAACTGTCTGTTGACTGACAGAGAATGCCAACAGTTGAAGAGGGTCGTAACGTGTAATAGGCAGACATCTATTCCGACCATCACACTGGAATTCCAAACCACATCAGGATCCAGTGCTAGTGCTATGGACGGTTAGGCGGGATGTGAGAAAACTTGGATTTCATGGTTGAGCAGCTGCTCATAATTCACACATCATGCTGGTAAATGACAAACAACACCTCACCTGGGGTAAGGAGTGTAAGCATTGGACGATTTAACATTTGACGATTGAACAGTGGAAAAACGTTGTGTGGAGTGACGAATCATGGTACACAATGTGGCGATCCAATGGCAGGGTGTGAGTATGGCAAATGCCTGGTGAACATCATCTGCCAGCATGTGTAGTGTCAACAGTAAAATTTGGAGGCGGTGGTGTTATGGTGTGGTCGTGTTTTTCATGGAGTGGGCATGCACTCCTTATTGTTTTGCATGGTACTATCACAGCACAGGCCTACATTGATGTTTTAAGCATGTTCTTGCTTTCCACTGTTGAAGAGCAATTCTGGGATGGCAATTGCATCTTTCAACATGATTGAGCACTTGTTCAAACTGCATGGCCTGTGGCAGAGTGGTTACATGACAATAACATCTCTGTAATGGAGTGGCCTGCACAGAGTCCTGACCTGAATCCTATAGAACACCTTTGAGATGTTTTGGAATGCTGACTTTGTGCCAGGCCTCACCAACCAACATCGATAGCTCTTCTCAGTGCAGCACTCCATGAAGAATGGGCTGCCATTCTCCAAGAAATCTTCCAGCACCTGACTGAACATATGCCTGCTCGAGTGGAAGCTGACACGAAGGCTAAGGGTGAACCCTCACTCGCTGTTGCAGCTGAGAGACAGCAAGCATGCATGCAAGTACATTTGGGCATAGTGATGAGAAATTCCAAACTGAAATGAAGAAAGATGCGGGTCAATGATGAGATCATTATACTCAGAGAAAAATATTGGATTGGAGAAATATGGGGTAAGAAGGTAAAAACACAAGTGAACCTTGGAGGAAGCACTTGGGGAGGAAATACATCAGTTCTCTGTGGAGGATCCCTTGCATTGGTATGTTCTACAGCAGAATATTGTGCATTAGTTTGACTCCGCAACACTCAAGTGAAGAAAGCTGACATTCATTTGAATGCAGTTATGAGAGCCATTAAGGCACAGTCAGATCTACACCTACGTGCTGGCTGCTAATATTATTGAACATTTGTCCAGCTCACCTTTGTATAAAGGTGGCTACATCACTTGCCAGCAAATTTCTAAAAATAAATCAGTCCCTCTTCATGAAAATTTACTCTTGTTGCCTAGGAAATGTCTAAAATCCAGATATACAGTATATGAAGAAGGAGTTTAATTGCTTTCCACTGGGCTCAATTGGTACTCTGCTTGTATGTGTGAGTGACAAGCTCCAAAAACCTCCAACCACAAATTTACTGATTATGTATGTTGAACTTTCATTCTTTCATCATCCTAGAGACATGTGCATACATCTTAAAAGATAACAGAGTGGAGAAGGTATTTCCAAATACAACTTGCACAAGTGGGGTGATAATTGGACAATGAGCCACACTGTAAATCAGTGCCCTAACAGATATTTCCCTGGTGGTATCAAAGGTCTACATGGAGCATCTAATGAGGTGCTTCACTGGTTTGAGTCTTCCAACATGAATTTATTGTTGTAATTGACACATAAAACAACAACAACAAGAACAATCATCCCAGAATTCACCCAAATCAATTTAGAGTAACAGCAGAAAACCTAAATTAGGTTGCCATGATGGGGAAATCATCCATACATCTCCCTCATGTGAGTACAATGCCTTAACCACTGCTTCCACAACATTTGGTATTAACATGTTGGAAAATCAGCCATAGCATTCAACACTCCATTTCTTAAAATTTATAGGTTATACACTGAGGTGACAAAAGTCATGGGATAGTGATATGCAGATAGACAGATGTTGGTAGTATAGAGTACACAAGATATAAAGGACAGTGCATTGGTGGAACTGTCATTTGTACACAGACTTTGAATGTGGAATGGCAGTTGGGGTTAGACACATGGGACATTCCATTTTTGAAATAGTAAAGGAATTCAGTATTATGAGATCCAAAGTATCAAGAGTGTGCCAAGAATACCAAATTTCAGACATTACCTTTCATCACAGATGATGCAGTCACTCACAGCCTTTACTTAACAACCAAGAGGAGTGGCATTTGCATAGAGTTGTCAGTGCTAACAGGCAAGCAACACTGGGTAAAATAATCACAGAAATCAATGTGTGATGTATGATGAATGTATCTATTAGGACGGTGTGGCAAAATTTGGTGTTAATGGACTATGGCAGCAGATGAACCACATGAGTACCTTTGCTAACAGCATGACACCACTTGCAGCTCCTCTCCTGGTAATATGGCCATATCGTCTGGACCCTAAATGACTGGCAAACCATGGCCTGGTCAGAAGAGTCCCAATTTCAGTAGGTGATAGGGTTTGAGTGTGGCTCAGACCCAATGAAGTCATCAACCCAAAGTTATCAACAAGGCACTGTGCAAGCTTGTGGTGGCTCCATAGAAGGGTGGGCCATGTTTACATGGAACAGACTGGGTCCTCTGGTCTGATTGAACCAAACATTGACTGGAAATGGTTATGTTCAGCTACCTGGAGACAATTTGCAGCCATTTTGTTTCCAAACAACATGGACTTTGTATGAATGACAATGTGTTGTGTCACGATTGGTCTGACGAACATTCTGGACAATTCGAGTTAATGATTTGGCCACCCAGATGCCTGACATGAATCCTGTTGAACACTTATGGCACATAATCGAGAGGTCAGCTGTGCACAAAATCTTGTACTGCCAACACTTTCGTAATTATGGATGCCTATGGAGACAGCATGACTCAGTATTTCTGCAAGAGACTTCCAATAACTTGTTGAGTCCATGCCACCACTATGCTGGCCAAAGTAGGCCTGACACAGTATTGAGAGGTATCCCATGATTTCTGTCACCTCAGAGTATAACACACTTTAGTTGCTGGGGGTTCTCATTCCCTGCATCAATGTCATAACTCAGTTTGAAAACAGACCAAAAATAGAGAGAATCTAGGCTGAAAATAAAAGTTTCAATCAAATATCTTTCTACTTATTTCTCTCCTATCTCTAAATTTTTCATTCTCTCTCTTACCTTTCATTATCAGTCTTACTTATACTCTCCATTTTTTTCTAATTTATACACTCCTGGAAATGGAAAAAAGAACACATTGACACCGGTGTGTCAGACCCACCATACTTGCTCCGGACACTGCGAGAGGGCTGTACAAGCAATGATCACACGCACGGCACAGCGGACACACCAGGAACCGCGGTGTTGGCCGTCGAATGGCACTAGCTGCGCAGCATTTGTGCACCGCCGCCGTCAGTGTCAGCCAGTTTGCTGTGGCATACGGAACTCCATCGCAGTCTTTAACACTGGTAGCATGCCGCGACAGCGTGGACGTGAACCTGTATGTGCAGTTGACGGACTTTGAGCGAGGGCATATAGTGGGCATGCGGGAGGCCGGGTGGACGTACCGCCGAATTGCTCAACACGTGGGGCGTGAGGTCTCCACAGTACATCGATGTTGTCGCCAGTGGTCGGCGGAAGGTGCACGTACCCGTCGACCTGGGACTGGACCGCAGCGATGCACGGATGCACGCCAAGACCGTAGGATCCTACGCAGTGCCGTAGGGGACCGCACCGCCACTTCCCAGCAAATTAGGGACACTGTTGCTCCTGGGGTATCGGCGAGGACCATCCGCAACCATCCCCATGAAGCTGGGCTACGGTCCCGCACACCGTTAGGCCGTCTTCCGCTCACGCCCCAACATCGTGCAGCCCGCCTCCAGTGGTGTCGCGACAGGCGTGAATGGCGGGACGAATGGAGACGTGTCGTCTTCAGCGATGAGAGTCGCTTCTGCCTTGGTGCCAATGATGGTCGTATGCGTGTTTGGCGCCGTGCAGGTGAGCGCCACAATCAGGACTGCATACGACCGAGGCACACAGGGCCAACACCCGGCATCATGGTGTGGGGAGCAATCTCCTACACTGGCCGTACACCACTGGTGATCGTCGAGGGGACACTGAATAGTGCACGGTACATCCAAACCGTCATCGAACCCATCGTTCTACCATTCCTAGACCGGCAAGGGAACTTGCTGTTCCAACAGGACAATGCACGTCCGCATGTATCCCGTGCCACCCAACGTGCTCTAGAAGGTGTAAGTCAACTACCCTGGCCAGCATGATCTCCGGATCTGTCCTCCATTGAGCATGTTTGGGACTGGATGAAGCGTCGTCTCACGCGGTCTGCACGTCCAGCACGAACGCTGGTCCAACTGAGGCGCCAGGTGGAAATGGCATGGCAAGCCGTTCCACAGGACTACATCCAGCATCTCTACGATCGTCTCCATGGGAGAATAGCAGCCTACATTGCTGCGAAAGGTGGATATACACTGTACTAGTGCCGACATTGTGCATGCTCTGTTGCCTGTGTCTATGTGCCTGTGGTTCTGTCAGTGTGATCATGTGATGCATCTGACCCCAGGAATGTGTCAATAAAGTTTCCCCTTCCTGGGACAATGAATTCACGGTGTTCTTATTTCAATTTCCAGGAGTGTATTTTATCAACTCTCATCCTTCTCTGGTCATTGCCACATTTTCCTTCTGTGAAGTACCAAATAAACTGTCTTTAATTATTTTAAAGCTTTTTCTATAGTTTCATATCACCTGTTTTATTTTATTTCTCTTTGCATGTCCTTATAATGAACTCTTATCCTCCAGTATGATCTCATATCTAACATCTATAAGCACGAAATCTTGACCTTCTTAAATGTTTATTGCTGAAGACTCTCATATTATATCTATTGAGCATTCATCCATTTTTGCACTTTGGTCATAAGACCTGTCTTTTAGATATTACTTCATTGTGGCAGTACATCCTATTTTACTTGGTAGGTCTTGTCAGAACAGAATTATGTGCAACCAACACATCTGCCCATTCTTATCTTGTCTCTCATTCAGTCCCAGCCAAAATATTCAGTACTCTTTTGGGGATTTCATCATATTTAATAAGTTCACACATTTGTCCTGCATTTTTTCATAGGCAGGAGGCACTGAGTCTCACATAGGTATGCTGAGAAACTGCTAAATATTTAAGCTTTCATACAAAAAAGACCTTCTTTTGAAACAGAAAACACACACACACACACACACACACACACACACACACACACACACAAAAGCTTGCACAAGCGCAATTCACAAACATATGGCCAATGTCTCCGGGTGCTGAGGCTTGTGTGACTGTGAATATTCCAGAAGAAGGACTTTTTGTTCAAAGGTTGAAATGTTTGGAATTTTTTTTTCATTGTTCCTCTCTGTGACTCAGCACTCCCTCTACACGATGAGCAGCAACCTATCTTTCCCATGTTGTTGTTATTCCATCCCAACATATTTAAAATCCTACTGTACATATTCATTTCTTTTCGTAATATTACTACTAAGCCACCTTGAGGTAACAACAAATTTAAGTGAACAATGCAGCTACATGCTTTTTAAATATGCATTTTCACAGAACAGTGAGTAGAGTAATTAGCTGTAGTAAAAAGCATGCTGCCTCACTTACAATTACCAATGTGAATTTTCTTACCTCATTGACTGTACTAAACAATACCTAAAATCTACAAACATTTGAAGTTTTTTTATGACTGAGCATGAAAAGGTTTAAAAGAAAATTTTCAAAACAAGTCTGTGTCACATTTATATGAGGTTTAAGATTTGGGGACAATGTAGTAAATTTAAATGGATGTAGTATTTATCACAACCACGATACAGTACACTAAGTCATCTAAAATCAAGGCATGACAAAAATATACTAAAAGCTCCACACTTCAGTTATAAAAAAATTGTATTACTCATCACATCAGGAATCTGAACTCATCTTTAATGATGTATTGTGTAGCCACATTACTGGAGTATGCTGGTAATAACTTCTTAATCATCTTCAAAACAGAGATGATAACAATGACACTACAACTGGAAAAGTGTGGAACACAGAAATTTACATGCAGATTTTAGCATAAAATTCTATTGTTTTCAAAGGACAGCAACATCAGAAACATTTGCCATTACTGGTGTGTTGCCAGGCGTAGTGCCAGACCAAAACTTCAATGCTCTTCCCTACAAATAGTTATTAAGGTGATGGTAAGCATAAACATGAGTATATCTTCAATTAGTAGTCATGAAGGATTCTGTGCACCACCATTTCTATTTCTTACTTCTTCAAGAGCATTAGAAATCTGAAAACTTAAATTTTGCTTTTTGTTCACTATTTGTAGTTTAGTTACCTGCTTGGTCCATGAACCATAATTGTGACCTCTTGCTATAATGTGGAACAAGTTAGTTTTACAATTTACTACCTACACTTTCTCAATAAACAATATGCCAACATGCTGACCATTTACATGATTATCTTTGGGTGCATTTCTTTCTCCATTTAGTGACCTGAACTATGTAAATCTCTCTCATCTCTCCCTTCTCTCGTAAAACACCCGCATCAACCTCTCCGCAAAAGACACACACAATAGAAGGAGTTGTCACACATATATGATATCAGTTATGAGTGAAGTTGTTTTTATTAATATTATTAAATTATTTACATTATACTGTATATCATCAAAGACACACACACACACACACACACACACACACACACACACACACACACAGGAATTGTCACACAGATATATCAGTTATGACTGATTAATATTACTAAATTATTTACATCATGTTGTTAACGGTCAAAGATTTTTATGGATGAATACGTCACATCTTTCTGTGCCACACTACATGTGAGTGATGGATAGTGTAAATAATTTCTCCTTTCAGCATTATATTTTTCAATGTTTCTGTTGCTATCAAACTGTAATTCATTTTTGATGATAAATTTCATGAGGGAGTAAATTAACCACAAAGAGCTGTCTACAAGAGGCTCTAGAGTAAAAACTGCATATTGTTTCTATTACACGCTTCTGTGACAGAATCACTTTTTTCCTCAGTGATAAATTAACCCAGAATATGATGTCATAAGACACTAGTGAATACAACTGCAAAACCTAAGTCCACTTTTTGACATATCCATCTCCAAAATCTGATATTATTTGCATGCATGATCGCTAATGAAGTGGTCAGAACTTGTACAGTTGGAATTGTATAGACTGTATTTCAATTAGGTTCATAGTGTGCATTCGCAAAGAACCAGTTTGTGGTCTCATAAATTATCCACTTAAATAATGGCATGTAATTCCAGAACATAGAGAATTACTTCTATTAGTAATTATGGATGCTACAAATCAATGAGTGTATTGAAAACTAAAAATCAACACACACAACTCATAATAAAAAAGCAATGTTCACAACAAAAGACATGTCAGAGAGTTTACTTGTGCCACCTGCAATTCTTCTGGTGCACAAGTACAAAAAAAAGATGTCACTGCCACACAGCCCCCCCCCCCCCCACCTTACCTATAGTATGTAGCACCTAGGATGTGTTGGTATTTGTACATGATCCACCAGTCAGCTCTTGCATAGGCTGGACGTCATGATGGCGGAGAAACTGTCAGCTGCTGTGCTGGTATGTTCATCAGCTGTGGAGAGGGCTTAGCTGGTATTTGAGAAGCGATATTCGTCTGCTCTGAACTGGTTGTGGCTTGACATGCTGGCAAGGTGTCTGAAGTTGTGGCAGGTAGAATCCACACCAGTTGGTGTGGCATTGCACAGTATGTCTATGGTAGGAACAGCTCTACTCAACACTGGAAAAGGGCTAACATAACCATGACTGTAGGGATGGCATCACTGCATCCATTCACAGCATCACATGTGAGCAGCTCTGCAAATTTTTGTGTATGAACACCTGATGGTTGTCACAGCAAAGATAGGGCAGACAACGTATATTGGTGCAGCAGTGCTTTAACTGCTGTACCAACTGTGAAATTTCCTCTGTATCTGACAGTGATGCTGGCACTAAATAGCCCGCTAGGATCTGTAGAGGTTCACCATAAACCATTTCGGCCATGGACACCCTAATGTCAAATTTTTATGCTGTTTGAAGGCCTAATAGCACTGTCCATCGTTCCTGGTGAGATATTAGTGACACTTTCTGTGCCAACATTCTGTCATACCATTACTGGTACGGTGCTAGCTGACTGTGGTGTCACTGGAAACTGCATTACCTGGACAGCTCCAGGAACAGTGTCAATTCAGACTGGCACCTGTAGTGTGTAATTCTTGTACACATAAATTTTTTGGTATAGTTTCAGCTGTTATTACTAGCTACTGGTGTTGCCTCTGCTCATACTGTACAACTCCCTATGGCAATGAATCTGTATCCTTCTGATGGCAGAAGGGAGCCTATCAGGTCAACATGAACAAGAGGAAATGTAGCTGGTGCACCTTGGAAGTTACTGATATCAGCATGTAGATGATGGCCCACTTTTCTCTGTTGACATACCACATAGGAATGTTTGCACCCTTATGCATATTTCTTCGTAGAAGTCTGGACTGTAAGTAATCTGATTGTAGTGCTGGCACCATAATGAGGTAGGCCACGAATGCTGTTGAAAGATGTCTTTTGGACCTTTTTTGAAATGTGTGGCCATGTTTTGTCTAAAAAATGTTGCACCACAGCTTCAAATTAGAGTTGAGTACTGGAATTTATGAGAGTTTTAGTCCTCTAGATGAGTCATTTAATAGTTGTTGTAACTGGGTGTCCTGGTTTGCTCCACAGCAAATTCTCTACAGTCTATAATACCTGACACCCTACAAGGGAAAAAGGATCACAAGTGCAAGTTTTCTGCCAATTTTACCTGCAAACATCTGTCATAAGCTGGCTTACAATTTTAGAATATTGGAACTGTCTTGATGAGCATCTGTCGCCTACATTTTTGAATGCAGTGGTAAGGGGCTTATGTTCTGCAAAAAGAGTCACCAACTGAGCTTCTATTTGCTGATGAAACGATCTGACTGCCTCATAGATGGCCAACAGTTTCCTATTATATATGCTCCACTTCTGTTGGGCCAGTTGGAACTTGCCAGACACAAACTTGTGGTCACCAGTGTTCATCTATTTGTTGATAGAGTGCATAGACAACTAGATGAGCGAGTAACACTCCCTGGCTTAAACTAGCTTGGACATTGCAAATGCCTTGTTCATTTCTGTTGTCCACTTAAGTGGTCAGGGTGCCACGGCATCACATTCTGCAAGTGCTTCCATGAGCAGTGTCTGCACATCCACCATTGCTGAAAGATAATGTTGACAAAATTTTATCATTCCCAAGAAATGTCTCAATTACTGCTAATTTGCTGGTACTGACAGAAATTGTAATATCATACCTTTTTCAGCCAATGGCCATGAGCTGAAATAACATGGCCAAGGAAGGAGACCAGAGTCTTCTTCATAACATGTTTGTTTTCATATAACAGCCCTTCATGATCAGTCATTTTCATACTATGAAAAGGTGTTCTTCATGCACTTGGACTTTAGGGGAGAGCACTAAATTATATTCTAAGAAAGCAAAACAAAATGGAGTTCCATTAAGTACTTCATGGTTGAAACATTATCACATTGGGGCAGTGTTCTTTAAGCCAAACAGCATGAATAAAATTTCGAAGAAACCAAAAGGCGTGATCACTGTCATCTGCAGAATATTAATAGTGGCTACTGGTATCTGACATATGCTTCTTCGCCTCATAGAATGCCAAAACCCTGTATGCCAGGCAGTGAACAAGTGGGACTGTTCTCATGTTTAAGGCCCAGTAATACCCACATGGCCTCCATGAGCCATGTTTCTTGGGAACTAGGTGTACGGGCTGACACCATGAGCTCTCTGACCAATCAATAATTCCTGCCTGTAACATTTCCTTGATGATTGTCATCACTGTCAGCCTTTCAGTGCAGTTCTATGCAGATGAGCTGTCCTGGTGTCACACAGATATAGTGCATCGTATTATGTTTGACTTTAGCAATGCTCTAGCACAACATTTGCTAATTATCGTGAATGGTCATCTGAAGGCTCCTGTGTGTCTTTGAAGGAAACATGTTGTTGATTCTCTGTAGTACTCCAAAAGCTGAATGACCTTTAGTTCCTAACACTGTGCTGTTGTCCAGTAAGCTGAATAACTGAGCCCCATGTAAGTAAATTACTAAAGCAAAATCTGCTAGGAAGTCAGTGCCTAATATGGTTTCTGTGATATTGACCATACTGGTAGTGCACACTTTTTGTCTGTAAGTGTTGGCTCATGAGTTATGAACTCCATTACTTTGTGGGTGAACATCCTGTTTGTTGTGTGGTGTATGGTTGGCATGGAGCATGTGGATATTTGAGGCCAGTATCTCTCAGGAACATTGTGCCAGTACATTTGTTGGAAACATACAGTCTTTTCGACATGGTAGAATATGTGCACAAGGCAGCTGTTACCGATGGCATGTAGACACTGTACTGTTAATGTAGAACACTGACCCTTTACTGGGGGATGTAAGTAAATGTGACCAAAATTGTGAAAAATTTTTTTGTTAGATCTACATTTACCACAAGGTAGTGAAATTTCAGTTCCTCAATATTACATTCCAATTCCACTCCTAAGTATGATAAAAATAATAATCAACAAAAGCTTTCATGGGGTCATGGCTCTTTGTTATTCTGTATTTCCTCTTATTATTTATTCCTGTGGTGTTTTCTTCCAGTTTTATGCAGTCACAATGTGGGGAATACTTCTGTGTTTAGCAGATCCAGAACTTCTACAAAAGCGTGTGCATGGAAAAATTGAAAATCCTAATGCAAGTTACAACTCCCTGATAAGAAAACCATACCCAAAGAAAACATCTGTTTCCACAACTGCTGATGAAGGTTCAGCATATGATGCTTGTTTTGGTTTTAAATGTGCCAATTTTGGCAGAAAACAGAATCTACAGGGGCTAGTATTTGATCCAGGAGCTTTTGCACTTTTAATATTGAAGAAAATCAATAACAGGAGAATTGATGCAGCTGACTTTACTCTTACTCAGTTTGAAAATCAGTTTAATCTAAGAGGACAAGAAAAGGAAAGATTGCTTTGATGATGAAGAGCAGAATGCATATGGTTTGCACTATTTCACCCAAATAAGGTAAGGCCTAATACAAACACTGCCAAATCTGTGTGCCAAATCTGTGATTCAGATTTACCACAACTTAAATTTTGGCAAATTTATTTACCTTTTCCTCACAAACCACTGACGTTATAGTACTAAAATTTGGCATGCAATTAATCAGTACTATAGCAAAACATTCTGTGGAAGGAATTTTCATTTAGTGCAATAGTTAGGTATTTATGTATGAGAAATGCCCTAAGATTTGGTATGTATTTTTCACAGAAATTTGGAGAGATGTAAAAAATCTAGCAATAATCTCTGCCACAGATACTTGTTATAAAGGCATATCAAACTTTGTACAAAAATACATTAATTTCGTCCTGACAGATTTTTCAAAAAAGGAACATTTATACTCACCTTGTTGATAACATTTCAGTTATTTATAATTAAAAATTTACAAGTTAAATAAGCATCAAGGCTTGTGTGTATATCCATATAACATTCCTTAACAATTTAGTTATAAACTTTTTTTCAAACTATTGCAGCTTCACATACGTCCCCCTTTAAGCAAGCACATGATAATGTGCATTTTGTGGAATCTTAGCCAAAATGTTTATGTACCAGCACACTTCATGCGAGTCCTTCTGTTGACAGTGTGTTTCATGTGATGGTGCCACTTGTTTAAACATATCTTGGTTTTTATTACTGCCACCTTGTTGTCACTGCTGCATGTGCAAATGCACATCATTGCCTTTACCGTGGCTTTTTAATGTCCTGATCCTGTCTGAAATGCTCGATGGACATGACAGCATGATGTCTGTGCAGTTGAGCATTGTAGTTTCAGTTGGATTTGGCTGACCATGGTTGGTTTTGTTCAGCAGGTGCAACAATGCCATTGCAACTTTCGCGGTTGACTTGAGTGTTAATATCTGCAGCCTGCATTAATTTATTAAATGGTCTTTGCTCATATACCACCAACAATATCTGCACTTGAACTGGAAGTTGTTGCTGCCAAATGAGTAACAACAAACTATCAGACACTTCTGAACTGTCTACTAAGTTTCCCAGGTGCTGCCAGAGCTCCAATGGTGTCCTGTTACCTTGATACAAAAGCAGCCTGTTACTTACTGAATGTGAGGTCGATAGACTATGTGCAGCAGGAGATTACCTCTTCTTTCAGCTTGTTTTAAGTTATGTCTGCTCATGGGTTCACTATAAAGTCCAGATCAACTTGGTAGTGTGCTGGTCTAAGTTGCTCATAACCATAATGAATTTCTCATCATTGTTGGCCACCTTCTGCTGTTGGAATATGTTTACCACCACTCCAAATAACATGCGTGGTGGGGAGAGGGTCCAATGTGCTGTGATGCATATGCAGTGTTTAATTAATGCTGTCCTTGTTGTCTTGTATTTAGTACAATGGGAAGCTCCAGAGCCTTTGTTTTATTCCAGAGCCTACTAATTTCATCAGTGATAGTGTGGAATAGCTTGCCATTGTCACTACTTATGCCATTTGCTGAAAGATACAGAAACTTTTGGGCAGGAACAGCAATTATGTGGCCTTGTAAATTATCTGCATAAATAATGGCAGGCAGTTCCAGAATGTACAGAATTACTTTTATTACTGATCACAAAAGTTACAATTGATCAGAATAAGGGAAACTAAGAGTCAGCACACTGAACTCACAAAATGTGGCAAAGATCAACACAAAATGCCAGTGAGTCTACTTGTGCAACCAGCTGTTTTTATGAATCACAAGTACACAAAAAGGTATCACTGCCAAATTTTCAAGGAAATTTTATTTACATGTTATGACATCGCAGATTGCCCTCTAGGCTTCAATATAATATATGAACAATCAGAAAAGAGAATCAACTTAAATATATGATGGGAGATAATTTATATATAACAAAAACAAGAGTTATCCAATATCAATCTCTGTGGTAAATCTGTAGTGGTTAATTGCCTTTCTGTAACTGCCATATACAGCAACCCCAAAGCCACTTTTATGTAAACTGCAGCAAAAATTAACAAAAAGTTGGTCATTTTAACAACTGCACTGTATCACATTTTTTCTGCAGATCCTGTAGGCTTCTAAAAGAAAGCTCCATAGAAATGAAAAATGTGATGTCTTTAATAAATGCAGCAAGTCTGCTGGAAAATTATATGTTTACAAAATCTCAATATTTATGTCTGTAGCCATACATATACTGACTTTTAACTTATAGAATCTTTCAGACATGTGTCAGCATCAGATGTGATGCTCCATCTGCTAAATCTAGCCTCAATTAATCTGTGTGTATCTAACCTGATTACAGGTATTTTAAACAGTCAATTTAATCAGAACTGCCACACTATTGCCATTAATAGTTTATCTGATACAAGCTGTAGGTACTTTCTGTTGGCAAATTCAGAGAACATATGACTGATCATAGCCAATAATCTCAAATTTCATGGCTACAAACCTGCTTTTCATGCCAGAAATAACACTCCCCTTATGCTTTTGAACAGCAAGGACATAATTCAATCCCTGGAAAAGAGGGATCTATGTAAGATTACAGTAAAGCTACATACAGATAAACTAGAAGAGTCATAGCTACACTGCTAGCTTACTATGAAACAAGTGAGGGGATTTGAAGTACAGGAGCAGAATCTTCTGGCCATCTCATTATGTTCAATAAGTGACACTTTTAGAACCATATCTTAAAAAGCTGCATACAAATTATTTATCATTGTGTTCTGGACTAGTCATCACAAATCTGACAGTATACAATAAACAAAATTTTATAGTCATAATTACAGTTGTTATTTCAGATAGTAAAAAGGAATTATAAAAAATAAGAATACACACACCTTACACTGGCAATAACCACATTTAAGTTGGCACTATGTATACTGCCGAAGAACTGTCATTGGTACTTTTGTCTTCAGGAAAATTGGGACAATGTACACTTGACAGCAGTAAAGATGGTAGCGGCTGAACACTGAATTGCATGCCATATTATACATGAGCCAATCATATTACCAAGTGTACATTACTGCTCGTAAACATAATGGACACTTGTAATAAATTATGAGTGTAATTGAGGGAGTTAAACATTATTGACACTTATCACAAAACAAGCGCCTTCTAGAAATGCACAAAAAAATCTGCTCTTTTTCATTCATAGTATTTTTGAGTTTAAAGTATTTGAAGTTGTGATGTAGACACAGGGGCAGAACAGCAGTTATAGATACCTGAATAATAAAGCAGTTAATATAACAACTTTGTATAAACATGGTGTAGTCGACAGACTGATAAGTAACTACATGACAGCAGGATTCAGGTTGTATTCTAATTTCAGCCTCTATCTTTTCTTCTACTGTGTTAATTTGTTAAACCATGCAAAACACAAAACAAGAAATTAACAGAACAAACAGTATGGCTCTCATATTTACAGTTTCCTTTCAGATTTTTTCAGCCCTCAAAAGAACACAGCATTGGTTTCTTTACCACTTAATACCTGATCCAAAGGCCTTCCATTTCAGTGACCATCTGTATCCTGTGAGGAAGGAAATCTGTGAGGTAAGCAATAAATCTTTCAAAATGAATTTCGGACTTCAAAGTATTTGAAGTCAAGAGGTGGACATGGGGGCAGAACAGCAATAATAAATTGCCCTGCCAGCCAGGGCAACGTTCCAAAGTTATTGCGGGTTTGAGGTGTGGGGGGTCAGACTAGTCTTCTCATATGGTGTGTTTCATGTCTGCCTATATATTTTCAATGGGGCTGAGGTCTAGTGCAGGAGAAGGTCATTCGAGAAATCTCACTATGTTCTGCAAACTACTCCTGCACTATAGCTGACATATGTGCTGGAGATTTTTGGTGCACTAATGAGATCATAACATTATCCAGGATACGAATATACTGGGCAGCATTAAGTTGGCCATCTATCCTGTGACTATGCCAACTCCATGGGTAAACATATGGCCCCAAACTGCCAGTCAAAATGCAGTATAAGATTACTCACAGATATATCTGGAGCTGAAATGGATATTGTGGTACAGGTCCATCATTTGCAGTGAAAAGTGCTAATCCACTGGAAAATATTACAGTCTGCTACCCACAATAGTTATCTTCCTCATCAAACACTAACTGGCATAGCTGATGACCACCATGGAGGTCCTCTTGATGATCACACATTTGTTTTGTAGTCCAGCTTCTAGAAGCAGACAATGAACCATGTCAGCTGACGTGAGAAATGGACAAATATACATGGTGAACATTTACAAAACTGTCACATTGCAGGGATGAATTCCTGACTGTAAATGGAGGAAAAAAGGTCCTATGAACATGTGTCTGGAAATGGACAGTATGTGTGCAATGACAACAATTTGTCCTGGAACACAGTACAGAGCTGCATCATATCCATGCACAACAGATGTTCAAGGTGGCCTCCATGGGACTGCAGGTGATACGGATAGTAGCAGTTGTCGTTCAGGATACACATACCATCATCTGTGGTAAGACTGACCCTCTTTTTGATGTTTTTGTAGAATATCTCTTGCATATATCAATTTATATCCATGAAGATTTTTGTTATTGTACATTACTTCTATACAAACATTAATAGTGCACTGTGTGTATTATATTTTTCATAGGTTAGTAGAAAAAAATTATTAAAAGGAGTTAATATTACCCCTCAAATTTGGTTTATTAAAGCATATGCACAATATTCCTGGGATAAATGTTTGTTTAGTGCAGTATGAGTATGACCACTGCAAAGGGATCTCAGTGATCCCCATTGAATACTGGAGATTTTGTAAAATGTTGATATGCTTGTTAATGGAAAACAAACATTCTATGAATATAATTACCAGTCCTTAATTTAAAACTTCTAGTGACAAAAAACACTGAACTTTTTTTACTGAAATCCTCTCTGAAAATTTATACAGAATTCTATACCATCAATCTGTAGCTCTTGTGGAGGCAGCTTGCCAATCACATAACAGAATTTGGCAATGAATATATCATGTTCTTTTGGAACAAATGTAGTTTTAATTGAATCAGTGGAGTGAAGCCCCCTTACTTCATCTATCTTTTCTTCCATTTATTGCAATTTCTTGAATAATGAAGCACAGTGAAAAGTTTGCCTTGCCCTTTTTCTCCGAACTACTTTCACTGTAACAAAGCCATTTGGAAAAAGATGTTGACACCCTCCCTTAGTAAGCAGCAAATCTTCAACAACATAATCATCTGAAGGATGAAAATCACTTTCATTAGTTTCCAGAGTCTCTGGCAATTTCATTAGATCAATCCCATTTTCTGATGAAGAATTATCACACTTTTGAAAGAAATTTTTCTTGGCCTTTGAGAGTTCTTTATTAGCTGTGGATGACTTACAGTTTGAGGATAGTTTGTGTCATTTGTAACTGCAGACAATTTGAACTTTTAATGTATTGCAGACACATCATAATTTGATGACCTACTGAATGGTTCTGAACCAATGTTCAATGCATGAACAGCTAAAACAGCTTTACCAGGGCTCAAATTAATTTTCTTTCTTTTTGTATTTGAAAGGGCAATTGGTTTTTTCTTTTCAATATGGAGACTTTAAGTAAGAATCCAGAGATTCAGCTAGAGCTTCCTTCTTTGCCTGCACATTCTGTTCACCTGGGAGTTTAGAGATAAGAGCTTCTTTTTAATCAACAAGATCACTTTTTCCAATTTTTCCTTATCCACATCTAGGTACATCTTGTACCTGGAGACCTTCAGTACATTCTAGGCATTGTAATACAAACTTTAATTTAGTTATGGTTTTACTTTGTGTATTCAGGCTTGCACTTTATTCTTTAACTTCACTATATAATACTGTTACAACCTATTGTGCCCATGCTTCACAATTAAAACAAAACATGAATCTCAGTCTAAAAGTTCTGAAGTAAACAAAACACTTGTAACAACAGATACCGACCAAGACTAACTATGAATTTAAATTCACTGTTGCCTCAGTCTTAATTTGTAGACAATGATTACACATTACAGTTTTCTTTTACGCCATATTTGGGAAAATGCATATGGATTAAATGAATTTTAGTGATAATATTTAGGGGGTCAATGTTACCTCTGAGGGAAAAATTTAGGGGTCCAATGTTACCCTTTTTTGAAGAAATGTGAATTTTGAATTGCTAAAATTGTTTGTACAGTTAACAAGGCCAGACAACTTCATTAATCTGTGTGAATTTCAATACACAAGAACCTATGATGATAGGATTAACAACTTCTTTGGGGCCAAGAAAGTTTTTCCAATTGAATTTCTAAACAGATATGTATGGCTTGCTCAAAGATTTTTTAAAAATTATAATATGTTTTTAAAACATTATTTTTAAGTGTGTGAATTCAAATTAATAAATTCCATTGTATTATAAGGTACTTTTTATTTTCAAGAAGATGGATTATCAATGTCCTGTAGACTGGTCCTCCAAATTTGGTACACCATAGTCCGCTGCCTCCCTGTGTGCTGAAAAAGTGCTTGAAATGTTGTGTGATGTGGTTGGCCTCTCTGAGGGTATTTGTTTCGTTGTAGCTGTACTGCCTCAACTGTTTGCATCTGCTTGGCTGTACACAAACACTATCTTGGTTTATTCCCGGCATTAATACTGGACCATTCTGCTGATCATAGTATGCTGTGTCAATTACACTCCCTGCAACACACAAGGAACCCACAGTATGTGATCAGAGGAACTGTCATTTGTCAGCATCATATCAGCATCATCTACAGTAGCAATGATGCATTTCTGGACACATGTTAATAGAAAATTGTTTCCTCCATTTCCACTCAGGAATCCGTCCCTGCAACTTGCCAATTTTGTTAGCGTTCACCCTGTATTTCAACTGCACTGCGTTTTGTTAAGAGTTTTACAAGTTCATTATTCTGGACTGGTGCTACATGCCAACGTCCAGTTCACACAAAGCTATGGGATTCTCAAACATCACAATATCATTTTATTTGTTATTATCCAAGGCATTCAGGAACACAATACCATTACCCAATGTCCAATGATGTTCAATTCCCTTTGTCCACAAGAACAATCGTATGGTCATGAATACTCTGTTGACAATGAGGCATAGCTCATGGATGAGGTGGCTTGGCTGAAAGCTAAGTAGTTGGAATATATGACCCTGAAAAGTGTATTATCACTGGCCATAGAACAAATGATGTGATGACAGACATAATTCGCCACATTGGACTGTCAGTCACTACCACCACTTGAGGTGATAACATATAACACAACAAATTACTCCACAATGAAATTCCCCCTCAAGCAAGATGATCAAACACAGACTAGTTCCAGTGCTTTAGTGCCCCACCACAGACTGTTAATGAAGGTATGAGCATACAGGTTAGATTCTCAGATATGTAAGTGGCTCAAAGACTTCTTAAGTAATAGAGCCTATAACACTGTCCTCGGCTGTGGGTGTTGATCAGAGACAAGGATATCACTCAGCCTGCAAGATCTGGACAGTCACAGAGGGTGGGATTATTGATAGTTGGGAGCTCCAACATTAGGTGCATTATGGGGCTCCTTAGGGACAAGTCTGCCAAAAAGGGGAAGAAAGCCAATGTACACTTCAAGTGCATACCGGGTGGAGTCATTCCAGATGTGGAACAGGTCCTCTCGGGTCCCATGAAGAGCACAGGGTGCAACCAACTGCAAGTGGTGGCTCATGTTGGTACCAATGATGTGTGTCACTTTGGATCAGAAGCGATTCTCTCTGGTTTCAATCAGCTAACAGATGTGGTAAAGGTTGCCAATCTTGCTTGTGAGATGAAAGCAGAGCTGACCAGCATAATCGACAGGACCAATTGCAGAGCTGTGGTACAGAGCCGAGAGGAGGGTCTGAATCAGAGGCTCAGATGGTTCTGTGATCATGTAGGCTGCAGATTCCTCGACTTGCACCAAAGGGTAGTAGGGTTTCAGGTTCTGCTGAATAGGGTAGGAGTCCACTACACGCAAGAGGCAGCTATACGGGTAGCAGGGGCTGTGTGGCATGGACTGAGTGGTTTTTTAGGTTAGAGCATCTTGGGAAAACACAAGAAGGGTTTGAGTCACAAAGGGTGCAGGCTGAGCACAGGAAGAACGTAGATACAGGAATCATTGGTGCAACAGTTGTAAGTTGTCGTAGCTGTGTTGGGAAAGTACCAGAGCTCCAAGTGCTAAAAGAAGTATAGATGCTCCAATTGTTATAGGCACTGAAAGCTGGTTAAAGCCAGAGATAAGCTCAGTGAAAATTTTTGCGAAGAATCTAACGGTGTTTCAAAAGGATAGGCTAAACACTGTTGGCAGTGTCGTGTTTGCTGCTGTTAGAAGTATTTTACCTTGTCACAAAATTGAAGTAGATAGTTCCTGTGAGTTAGTATGGACACAGGTCATTGTTGGCAACTGGAACAAGATAATAATTGGATCTTTTTACCGGCCTTCCATTTCAGATGATACAATTGCTGAAAGGTTCAAAGAAAACTTGACTTTGATTTCAAACACGTACCCGACTCATACAATTATAGTTGGTGGTAATTTTATTTTACCTTCAATATGTTGGCAAAAATACGTGTTTAATTCTGGAGGTATGCACAAAACATCATCTGAAATTGTGCTAAATGCATTCTCTGAAAATTATTTCAAACACTTAGTTCATGAGTCCATGCGAATAGTAAACAGTTGTGAAAACATACTTGACCTCTTAGCTACAGATAATCCTGAGTTAATAACGAGCATCAAAACAGATACAGGGACTAGTGAACACAGGGTTGTAGTAGTGAGACTGAATATTGTAACCCTAAATCCTTCAAAAAATGAACAAAAAATATATCTATCCAAAAAAGCAGATAAAAATTCACTTGACGTCTTCCTGAGAGACAATCTCCACTCCTGCCAAATTAACAATATAAGTATAGACTAGATGTAACTTCAATTCAAAGAAATAGTATCAGCAGCAATTGAGAGATTTATACCAAATAAATTAACAAACAACAGAGATGATCCTCCGTGGTACACAAAATGGGTCAGAGCACTGTTGCAGAAAGAAATACGCCAAATTTAAACAGCCACAAAATCGCCAAGACTGGCAATCTTTTACAGAAGCTAGAAATTGAGTGCAGACTTCAATGCGAGATGCTTATAATAGTTTCCACAATGAAACTTTGACTCAAAACCTGGCAGAAAATCCAAGGAGATTCTGGTCGTATGTGAAGTATGCTAGTGGAAGGACACAATCAGTGCCTTCTCTGTGTGACAGCAATGGTGATACTATCAAAGACAGTTCTGCCAAAACAGAGTTACTAAACACAGCCTTCCAAAATGCCTTCACAAAAGAAGACGACATAAATATTCCAAAATTCGAATCAAGGACAGCTGCCAACATGAGTAATGTAGAAGTAAATATCCTCAGAGTACTGAAGCAAGTTAAATCACTTAATAAAAGCTAGTCTTCTGGTCCAGACTGTATACCAATTAGGTTGTTTTCAGAGTATGCTGATGCAGCAGCTCCATACTTAATCACATACAACCGTTTGCTCGACAAAAGATCCATACCCAAAGACTGCATGTTGCACAGGTCACACCAATATTCAACAAAGGTAGTAGGAGTAATCCACTAAATTACAGGCCCATATCATTAACATCAATATGCAGCAGGATTTTGGAACATACATTGTGTTCAAACATTATGAATTACCTCCAATAAAACGGCCTACTGACACACAATCAAAATGAATTTAGAAAAAATCATTCTTGTGAAACACAACTAGCTCTTTATTTGCATGAAATATTGAGTGCTATTGACAAGAGATTTCAGACTGATTCCATATTTCTGGATTTCCACAACTCTTTCGACACTATACCATACAAATGGCTTGTAGTAAATTTGCGGGGTTATGGAATATCCTCTCAGTTATGTGATTGGATTTGTGATTTCCTATGAGAGAGGTCACAGTTCATAGTAATTAATGGAAAGACATTGAGTAAAACAGAAGCGATTTCTGGTGTTCTCCAAAATAGTGTTATAGGCCCTTTGCTGTTCCTTATCTACATAAACTATTTGGGGGACAATCTGAGTAGCCGTCTTAGGTTGTTTGCAGATGATGCTGTCATTTATCGACTGATAAAGTCATCAGAAGATCAAAACAAATTGCAAAATGATTTAGAAAAGATATCTGTATGGTGCAAAAATTGGCAATTGACCATAATAATGAAAAGTGTGAGATCATACACATGAGTGATAAAAAGAATCCATTAAATTTCAGTTATATGGTAAATCAGTCAAATCTAAAGGCTGTAAATTCAACTAAATACCAAGGAATTACGATTACAAACAACTTAAATTGGAAGGAACACATAGTAAATGTTGTGGGGAAGGCTAACCAAAGACTGCATTTTATTGGCAGGACATTTAGAAAATCTAACAGATCTACTATGGAGACTGGCTACACACCACTTGTCCTCCTCTTTTAGAATACTGCTGCATGGTGTGGGATCCTTAGCTGGCAGGATCGATGGGGTGCATTAAAAAAGTTCAAAGAAGGGCAGTACATTTTGTATTATCGCGAAATAGGGCCGAGAGTGTCACTGAAATGATACAGAATTTGGGGTGGACATAATTAAAACAAAGGCATTTTTCATTGGGGTGGAATCTTCTCAGGAAATTATAATCAACAACTTTCTCCTCCAAAAGCAAAAATATTTTGTTGACACCGGCCTACATAGGGAGAATCTATCACCATGATAAAATAAGGGAAATCAGATCTCATACGGAAAGATATATGTGTTCGTTCTTTCCACACGCTATATGAGATTGGAATAATGGAGAATTGTGAAGCTGGTTCAATGAACCCTTTGCCAGGCACTTAAATGTGATTTGCAGAGTATCCATGTAGATGCAGATGTAGATAAGTGCTGCAGGGAAGTGTGATAGGGCCATTCTTAGGCTCTAGATACACAAATTATGTGATTGATAGGGCAAGCAGCAGTCTGTGGCTGTTCGCTGATGATGTTGCAGTGTACAGATAGGTGTCATGTTTGAGTGACTGTCTACTTAGAAAAAAATTCAAGTTGTTGTGATAAATGGCAGCTGAAAATGTGCAGATGAGTAGTAAAAACAATCACATAATGTTCAAATTTGGCATTAGTAGTGTGCTGCTTGACACACTCATACTGAGTAAATATCTTGGCATAATGAAACTCAATCAGCATGTAAGGCAATGGCCGCCTTCAGTATATCGGGAAAATTTAGGGAAGTGTAGTTTATCTATAAAGGTGACTGCATGTAGAACACCAGTGAAGCCAGTTCTTGAGTACTGCTTGAGTATTTTGGACCCCAACCAAGTTGGATTAAAGGAAGACGTTGAAGTAACGCAGAGGTGGGCTTACCAGTCAGTGTAATCTACATGAGAGTATTACAGAGAAGCTTAGTGAACTCAAATGGGAATCCCTCGAGGAAGGAAAATGTTCTTTTCACAAAACATTATTTCAAAAATTTAGAGAAATGGCATTTGAAACTGACTGCAGAATAATTCTACTGCTGCCAACATACATTTCACATAAGGGCCACAAAGGAGAGATAAGAGAAATTAGGGCTCAAATGGACGCATATAGAGAGTCGATTTTTCCCTTGGTCTATCTGGTAGGAAATGGAACGACTAATGAGAGTACAAAGTTCCCGCTGCTATACACAACAGGGTGGCTCATGGAGTGTACATGTATGCAGAAATGCAGTGACCTTCCTGTAAATGTCTGACCTCATGTCTGACAAGTCGTGTTATTAATGGTTTCAACTTATTAATAAATCATCATCAAAGAATTTGAATGTGTCACATAGTACCTTGTCGGCTGAAGAGGCCCAGAGATGTGCTTACAATGCAAACATATCTCTGATGAATCAGGTATGTTTGTTTTGTAAGTGATTCTTTAGGCCTCTCAAGTTGACAAGCTACCACAAAATGTATTCCCATCATCTGATGACTTGATAATAATCTAGTAAAGTGGTCAAACTCAGATTAGCATATAACATGAACAAACTGGAAAAAAATTTTAGAACCCAAGAAGAACAATGTGGATTCACGGCTGGGAGATCATGTGTAGACCATATTTTCACATTACGACAGATTTTGGAGAAACATAGGGAAAAATCAAAAAATATAGGATTAATTTTCATAGATCTAGAAAAAGTGTATGATACTGTTCCAAGAAAATTACTTTGGAGAGCACTACATATGGCAAACATAAACCCTTCCTTGATTAAAATAATACAACAGATGTATAAAGATAACATTTGCCAAGTGAAAGTTGGTAATAAACTTTCACAGAAATTTAGAATAAGCAAAGGCCTTTTACAAGGCTGTCCCATGTCACCATCTATATAGATATTAGCCTTAGAACATGGTCTCATAAATGTAATAGTATGGGATTACAAATAAGAGATGGAGTTTACCTACATAATTTATTGTTTGCTGATGATCAAGTAGTCATAGCACAAGATGGGGAAGGTGCTAACTGTATGTGCAATCAACTAGCAGTAGCATACAAAACTTGGGGTTTGAAGATTAATTACCAAAAAACAGAATACTTGACTAATGATTCAGATGAGCTGTACACTGAAGGAAAGAAAATCAGAAAGATAAACACTTTCTGTTATTTGGGATCTATTTTAGAAATTGAGGGAAAATCAGAGTCAGAAATCAATAAAAGAATTAGTAGCGGATGGAGGGTCATTGGGATGCTTAACTCAGTCTTATGGAGCAGGAATGTAATGAGCATAACTAAAAAATTAATATACAAATCCATATTAGAGAGTGTGGTTCTGTATGGAACGGAGACTTGGACAATTAACATGAAGCACACTAAAAAATTACAAGCTCTAGAGATGGACTTCTGGAGAAGATCGGCAAGAATCTCCAGGAAAGAAAAGATAAGGAACACCGAAATAATAAGGAGAATGGAAAAAAAGAAAGAATATATGATGTAATGGATAGGAAGAAATTACAGTGGTACGGGAATGTACGATGAATGGAGAAAACCAGAATACCAAAATTGATACTGGAGTGGGAACCGGAGGGGAGAAGAAGAAGACGACGACCTATGACCACCTGGATCCAAAATGTACAGCACACAGTGAGGAGAATGGGCGCAGAGGAAGAGGACACACAAGCTCGAAACACCTGTAGGAATATTCTGAAAATATAGTTTAAGAATGTTTATTGTTTGTATTGTGATTTCCAAGTAAATTATTATGTTGGAGATAAGCTTCTGTAATGAGGAAAAGCTCAAAATAATAATAATAATAATAATAATAATAATAATAATAATAATAATAAACATGAACCTGCAGCAAGCTGAACTCAGAAATCTATGTTGTATAAACATTACTCTCAGCTTTTCTTTACCATGGACTAGGATCAACTTAGACTATCAAAATTTAGCAGATCAAGTGAAGTTCATTTACATTTGTCAGCTCACAACCTAGTGACACTATAAAAGAACGGTTTTTGTTTTGCTCCAATACAAGTTCAAAATAAATGAGTAATAAACCACTGTTTTTAAATCTCATGTACTGCTGAAGGTCAAAACGTTTTCTTTTATTCTGTAAGGTCTGGTTAAGAAGAATATTGGCCATGTAAGTAATGAAGTCAGATAATTGATACCAAAAGAATTCTTGTAGATGACTCATAATTAACATGAAAAAGTTTAAAGGTATTTCAAGACACATAGCAGATGAGTAAGAAAGTAAATTTGAACTACCTGCAGTGAATAGTAAAGTATGTTGTGTTTGACAGCAGCCAATAATGACTGAAAATCTCTTACAAAAATGCTCTCTAGGTTCGAAATTTTTAACTATCAAAAATATGTTTATACTGCTGTGAGATCTGCAAGAATGTTGATGAAAGGAAAGTAAAAATTTTAAGAGGGTAGGGGATCAAACTGGCTGACAGGGAGCAGGAGAGACACCACAGGATGTTCTACTTTTCAGTGTCACTGAGTGAGGTGGCACAGTGGTTAGCACAACGGACTAGCATTCGGGAGGACAATGGTTCAAACTCATGTCTGGCCATTGTGATTTAGATTTTCTCCTATTTCCCTAACTCACTTCAGGTAAATACTGGGATGGTTCCTTTGAATGAGCAAAGCCAGCTTCCTTCCCCAATCCCATGGGACTGATGACCTCACTGCTTGATCTCCTCCCCAAACTAACCAACCAATTTCCACTGTCAATAATTTTCCAAGTAAATTCATAAGACTTTATTGGATTACACTCATAGTAGTGGCAGTTCCACAACCTAACAAAATATTATTTTTTTTTTTTGCATCTTAAATCTCTTTATTTTCTTACTAACTTTTTAATGCACCTGCAGTAGCCACCAGAAAGATCGCAGGAGGTGCACATTGGCATGGCGTGTCACCGACGGTAGTTGCCGCAAGTAGAGTCCTGTCCACCAGAGGGCACGCGAGAACTCAGCCGTGACCTCTGCGGGCGGAACAACAACAACAACTCAGGCAGCACGGGCTGTGCCCCAGTGAGTTGACATCGGGCATGCCTAGGAGACAGTTCCCGGTCTACGCTATGTGAAGTGCAATGGAAAACATGAACTGTGTTACTACAAAATTGGCGACGAGTACGGTCGTGCTTTCGCGTGTTGCGTCATTGTTCCGGTTTTGCAGCTTATCCACGGCATGGAGGATTTAGTGCAGGTTTTGGTTGAGCAGCAGATGGAGCTCATGGCCACCATGAAACAAGTGCTTCTGGCATTGCTCTCCGCGCTGTCTGCTCCAGTGCCGTTCCCTCCTCCCTTTCGCCCATATGACGAGACGGCGGAGGATTGGGACACACATGAACATCGCCTTCGGCACCACTTCCAGGCGTTTCATGTTGCCGATGCAGAGGTATGTCATGCTCTTTTCTTGTCTTGGATATCTCCCTCGTTGTATCAAGTTTTGCGGCAGCTAGCGCCGTTGCAGGAACCCTCGTCCTTGTCTTTTGAAGCATTGTGTTCATTGCTGTCTTCATATTATTGCCGCTGCACGCATGTTGTGGCGGCTAGGGTTGAGTTTTATCAATGCAAGAAGCAGCCCCATGAGTATTTCCAGGCGTGGGCCGCTACCCTGCATGGTCTTAGTTGCAAGTGTCATTTTGTGACGTAGCAGTCGCGAGAGTCATATGCCCATGTTATGGCGTGCAACGTCATTGTTCGTTCGGCCCCTGATAGGAAGGTCTGGCAACAGGCCCTGCAGTTAGAAGACCCTTCCCTTGAGGAAGTCCTGTCCATCGCTCAATCGTATGAAGTCTCTCACGCTGCAGGTCAACAGTTGGAAGCGTGGTGCAACGGCCGCGTCCACTGTGTCCGGGGTGGACGACGTGCGAGCAGTGCAATCCGGCTGTTACGGCCGCTCCCAAACGGCGCGTAAACAGAGTTCCGGCCGCCAGCCCCTGTTACCGTCCAATGTGTCGTGCTGTATACATCATGATCGGTCAGAGTGCCCCCAGCGTTGGGCCATTTGTCGCAAATGTAATAAAAAAGGACACACTGCTAAAGTTTGACGCTCAGCCTCAAAAGAATCGAAGGAAGCAGGTACAGAGGACATGGACGTTGACATCCAGGAAGTTTCATCGGGCCAGGCTTTATTGAGGTGTCGGTTCGGTCGCACCGATTACAACTGCAAGCAGATACAGGCGCGGCAGTTTGTTTGTTGAATGCACAAACTTACTCCGACCTTGGGTCGCCCCCGTTGGCGCCAGTTTACCAGCGTCTAAGTGGTTATGGTAAACAGCTCATTCCCCTACTGGGTCAATTCACTACCGACGTGACTTACAAAACACTTTTATTGTTGTCAGTGATGCGAGCTCCGCTAACCTTCTTGGCTTGAATGCCTTTCAAGCTTTCAGTTTTTCTATCGCTGACACCATACAGTTGGTCTCCGAAGACGTTGCCTATCAATCATTAGAATCTTTGATCTTTGACTTTGCGGATTTCTTTGAGGAGGGCCTGGGGTGTGTTTCAGACTCTGAAGCCCACTTAGCATTGAATGCGTCGCCTCGCCCGCATTTTCTACATGTGAGGCAGATCCCCTTGGCTCTCCGCCCTCAGGTAAAAGAAGAGCTAGACCGGCTAACAACCCTAGGGGTTATTCTCCCATTTCTTCTAGTCAGTGGGCTTCGCCCCTCGTTATTATCAGCTAACCCTCTCGAAAATTACGTCTTTGTGGCGATTTCAAGGCCACCATTAATTCCCAATTAGTGGTGTACACCTATCCTTTGCCTCGTGCTGATGAATTGTTCTCCGTCATGGCGGGAGGCCAATTTTTCGAAAATCGATCTTTCGAAGGCTTATCATCAGATACCACTTGATGAGGACTCCAAATGGCTGGCGGTCATCAACACCCCGTTTGGCCTTTACCAATACCAGAGGTTAGCCTTCAGAATATCCAGTGCCCCGGCAATATTCCAGCGTTATCCCTCACGTCGACAATCCCTCATTGTATTAATTACCTGGACGACATAACTGTCACAGGCCGCAGCATGAAGGAACACTTGCACAACCTTCGCACCCTCTTTCTCAAATTCAGGTCCTTGGGCTTGCGTTGCACCCTGCGTAAGCCAAACTTCTTCCAACAGTCCATTGAGTATGTGGGCTACACCATCTCTCAGCACAGCGTCCAGCCGCTAGGAAGTTTGGTCCAAGGTATCGTCGACCTTCCGTGGCCCGCTTCGCTGAAGGAGTTACAAGTTTTTTGGGCAAGATTGCCTATTACCACCGGTTCACCCCCAGTGCTTCCACCATAGCCCGCCCCCTGTACTGCCTTCTGCGCAAGAGTGTTCCTTCTGATTGGTCACGTGCATGCAAGCGAACGTTCACCTCGTTGAAGGGCCTCCTCATGTCAGCGCCTTGTTTGGCTACTTTTGACCCCCATAAGCTGTTGGTCCTGGCTACAGATGCTTCGCAGTATGGGGTGGGGGTGGTCCTGGCCCATCACAACGCGGATGGTTCCGAGCAGCCACTGGCGTTTGCATCTAAAACTCTTAGTCCCGTGCATGCCCATTACTCCCAGGTGGAAAAAGAGGCTTTGGCCATTGTCTACGCTGTTACCAAGTTTCACCCGTTCTTGTATGGCACGAAGTTTCAGTTAATCACTGACCATAAGCTGTTAATATCGTTATTTGGCCCCGCCTCTCAGATTCCGGATAGGGCGGCCCACAGACTACAGCACTGGGCCTTGTTCCTCTCTAAGTACCATTATGACATTCATTTTCGCCCTACCAGACAGCATGCGAACGCAGACGCTCTTTCCCGTCTTCTGGTGGGCCCGGATCCTAAGTTCGATCGAGAGGAGATTATGTGTTTTTATTTGGATGTGGTGTCCCGCCAAGCGGTTGATGGTTTCCCGATCACTAGTTCTAGAGACGCCAGGGAAACGGCAGCTGACCCGGTTCTCCGGCAAGTAGTTCACCTCATTCAGCAGGGGTGGTCATCCTGACCTCCAGGCCGGGCCTCGGACCCTCTTCGTAATTATTTTGTTCTACAAGAGTGCCTCTCTGTCTTGGAAGGAGTTCTCCTACTGGTTGTTCCTGCAAGTTTGCGAAGGGAAGTCCTCACGTTATTACATGAGGGGCACTGGGGTGTTTCCCATACTAAAACCTTGGCTCACAGACGTGTGTACTGGCCCAGTATTGACAGAGAAATTGGGCACTTGGTGGCCGCCTGTTCCCAGTGTGCGAGCCAACAGACATCTCCCAGGTCAGCGTTCTCTTCATGGCCGCCTGCAACCCAGGCATGGGAACGTGTTCACATTGATTTTGCGGGCCCGTTTCTCAATGGCTTTTGGCTCATTGTCATTAATGCTTATTCCCTATTCCCATATGTGGTTCGCTGCTCCTCAACCACTTCAGAAGCTGCAATCCAGGCACTAGCAAAAATCTTTTCTGTGGAAGGTCTGCCAGTCACCCTGGTCTCAGACAATGGACCTCAGTTTATTTCGCAGACCTTCCAGGATTTTTGTAGGCACTTCGGTATTCGGTGAATTTGCTCTCCCCCCTTTCATCCACAATCGAATGGGGAAGCTGAGCCCATGGTGTGCACATTTAAGATGCAGATAAAGAAGTATGTGGATGAATTTCCTGCGGAGGAGGCATTGACGTTTTTCCTGATGGCATACTGGACCACACCAATGGGAGAACGCAGCCCCGCAGAGCTCCTCCACAGGCGCCAACCTAGGACTCTGCTGCACCTCCTCCGGCCTGGTCCTCGCCAGTCTTCGCAAAATGGAGTACCCGGCTGTCCACCAGGTATGTCGGTGTGGGCATGTGGGTTTGGTTGCAATCCACGTTCGATACCGGTGGTGGTCCTGCGCCGAAATGGCCGCTGGCTCTATACCTTGCAGGCGGGGGACTGGAAGGTACGCCGTCACCAAAATCAGCTATGTCCACGTTTGAGCACCCACCCTCCGACCCCTCGGGCACCGGCTTCCCTATTGCCGGCACCCGTGTTGGTTTCTCAGGGGACGATACCGCCCCTCCCCCCTGTGACTCCGCCGCACTGTGATGGTTCTCAGCCTTGGCAGCCTCCAGTAGCTCCAGCACCGGCATCGCCATCGTTTGAGATGCCCCAGCGAGAGCCGGCCCCCCTCACAGGCCCGGTTTCCCAGGAGGCTGGTTCACCTGTGGTCGTCCCTTCTGCATCGTCCCCACCACTGGGTCTTGCCCCTCCCGAGGAGGACCAGGATCCGGAGTTCGACGGCTTGTCTCTCGTTCTGTCCTGGGCTCCGGTGGTGGGACGATGGGGGCCTCGTCGTGTGGGTTACTTCCAGCCGTATTCGAAGGTTCCGGCTCGAGGGTTGGCAGATCCCCTCGACTCCAGCCTTCCAATGGACGTGGAGGTCATCACTCCTGCACGACGCTCCACCTTCCGACACAGTGGCTTCACCCCCCGAAGGAGGAGTGCAGTAGCCACCAGAAAGATCGCGGGAGGCGCACATCGGCACGGCGCGTCACCGACGGTAGCTGCCGCAAGTAGAGTCCCGTCCACCAGAGGGCACGCGAGAATTTGGCCGCGACCTCTGCTGGTGGAATAACAACAACAACTGAGGCAGCATGGGCCGTGCCCCAGTGAGTTGACATCGGGCATGCCTAGGAGACAGTTCCCAGTCTATGCTATGTGAAGTGCGATGAAAAACGTGAACGGTGTTACTACAGCACCTGTCGATGTAGGTACACTTTTTTTCATAAATAAGAGAGGTTCTTCCATTAATTTTGCACAGCATACAACAAACATGTGCGGATGTTTGAAACTCTATAATTTATTTAATTGATAAAAATATGAATGAGCACTTACATTTTGAACTTCATGTTTGGAAAAAACTTAAAATTTGTACTTAATTATGTCAATTTGTACCACATTTTTAATAGATTTGGAAAATCCTAGTCTTCCACTGAGAAGGTTGACTTTTATAAGCTTATCAAGTTAGAAAGTAATAGGTCTTTTACTTTGAGTGTTATATTTACCTACATACACAAATTTGTGGAAAATGTCCAATAAAGTTTCTGTTTGTGTTTGACATTCTTTTATAATTGTACAGCACCATAAACAGGTTCTTTTCCATTTTCTACATCAATTTCCTTCCTTTTCACATTCCTATGATGCACTCTTCTTGAATTTTGTCACCTCCAAAATGATTTATCCACTCTCATTTCATGCTTTCTGTCTATCTCATACAAAGCTTTTATGCAGTTTACTCCTGTTGTAATTAGCTGTAAGTACAAAATGACCAGTAGACTGAACACAACAAAAGCATTAACAGCTGGAACACATTATTTAAGAAACATTCAGCAGGAACGAATTATGCACATGAAGATCTGTAGCAATACACATAGAGAACTGAGACCAAGAGTAGTTCAGCTAGCCTTAAATAGACTGGTCTCTGACAGTGATTCCCCTACCCTCTTCTCTCTCTCTCTCTCTCTCTCTCTCTCTCTCTCTCTCTCTCTCTCACACACACACACACACACACACACACACCTGAGGCACTCTCTGCAGATGACATAGCGCTGTTGCAAGTGCAGTCTTTTCAAAGTAGGCACATGCGTTGCTGCAAATCCAAGTTTGGTTTGTATTTTCTTTAAAACATATTTCCCGCTTAACACACCACTACTAAAATATGAAACTGCATCATAAACCCAAAAACTCCTAATCGGAATGTCTTATGAAATAGAAAATAAGTGAGTAAAAGTTTTAGGTATTTACATTGACTTCAGACCCTGCTGGGAGGATGTGAAAAAATATCACAGGTGCCATACCTCAGTCAGTAAACTTGGATTACATTAGGGTGACATATCTTGGACTATTCCAGTCACATATATCATATGTGTGATTGTATGGGGACTCACCCCTCACATCAAAAATATTTTAAAAATACAAATAAGTCCTATGTATAATGTGTAAAACAGGATGCATGGAGCAGTGTTGCCCTCTTTTCCGCAGGCTTAGAATACTCACAATTATAAATTTATACCTATATGTGTCTGTGTTCTATGTTAAAAATAATATTTCAGAATTTGATATTAAGGGAGAAACTCATGAAAACAACATCAGAGCTAAGGCTAATTTATATATACTGATGCATAAGTTAGCAATAACTGGAAATTCCCAGAAAATGAACCCACTCAAAATTTTTAACAATTACCAATTTATGTTTGGTCCATGGATCTAATGTAACAAATTTTCCTATAGTCTACTATATCATAAAGTGGTTGTTGTTGTTGTGGTCTTCAGTCCTGAGACTGGTTTGATGCAGCTCTCCATGCTACTATATCCTGTGCAAGCTTCTTCATCTCCGAGTACCTACTGCAACCTACATCCTTCTGAATCTGCTTAGTGTATTCATCTCTTGGTCTCCCTCTACGATTTTTACCCTCCAAACTGCCCTCCGATGCTAAATTTGTGATTCCTTGATGCCTCAGAACATGCCCTACCAACCGGTCCCTTCTTCTTGTCAAGTTGTGGCACAAACTCCTTCTCTCCCCTATTCTATTCAATACCTCCTCATTAGTTACGTGATCTACCCACCTAATCTTCAGCATTCTTCTGTAGCACCACATTTTGAAAGCTTCTATTCTCTTCTTGTCTAAACTATTTATCGTCCATGTTTCACTTCCATATATGGCAACACTCCATACAAACACCTTCAGAAACGACTGCCTGACACTCAAATCTATACTCGATGTTGACAAATTTCTCTTCTTCAGAAACGCTTTCCTTGCCATTGTCAGTCTACATTTTATATCCTCTCTACTTCGACCATCATCACTTATTTTACTCCCTAAATAGCAAAACTCCTTTACTACTTTAAGTGTCTCATTTCCTAATCTAATTCCCTCGGCATCACCCGACTTAATGCGACTACATTCCATTATCCTCGTTTTGCTTTTGCTGATGTTCATCTTATATCCTCCTTTCAAGAAACTGTCCATTCCATTCAACTGCTCTTCCATGTCCTTTGCTGTCTCTGACAGAATTACAATGTCATCGGCGAACCTCAAAGTTTTTATTTCTTCTCCATGAATTTTAATACCTACTCCGAATTTTTCTTTCGTTTCCTTTACTGCTTGCTCAATATACAGATTGAATAACATCGGGGAGAGGCTACAACCCTGTCTCACTCCCTTCTCAACCACTGCTTCCCTTTCATGCCCCTCGACTCTTATAACTGCCATCTGGTTTCTATACAAATTGTAAATAGCCTTTCACTCCTTGTATTTTACCCCTGTCACCTTCAGAATTTGAAAGAGGGTATTCCAGTCAACATAGTCAAAAGCTTTCACTAAGTCTACAAATACCAGAAATGTAGGTTTGCCTTTTCTTAATCTTTCTTCTAAGATAAGTTGTAAGGTTAATATTGCCTCAAGTGTTCCAACATTTCTACGGAACCCAAACTGATCTTCCCCGAGGTCAGCTTCTACCAGTTTTTCCATTTGTCTGTAAAGAAATCGTGTTAGTATTTTGCAGCTGTGACTTATTAAACTGATACTTCGGTAATTTTCACATCTGTCAACACCTGCTTTCTTTGGGATTGGAATTATTATATTCTTCTTGAAGTCTGAGGGTATTTCGCCTGTCTCATACATCTTGCTCACCAGATGGTAGAGTTTTGTCATGACTGGCTCTCCCAAGGCTGTCAGTAGTTCTAATGGAATGTTGTCTACTCCTGGGGCCTTGTTTCGACTCAGGTCTTTCAGTGCTCTGTCAAACTCTTCACGCAGTATCTTATCTCCCATTTCGTCTTCATCTACATCCTCTCCCATTTCCATAATATTGTCCTCAAGTACATCACCCTTGTATAGACCCTCTATATACTCCTTCCACCTTTCTGCCTTCCCTTCTTTGCTTAGAACTGGGTTTCCATCTGAGCTCTTGATATTCATACAAGTGGTTCTCTTCTCTCCAAAGGTCTTTTTAATTTTCCTGTAGGCAGTATCTATATTACCCCTCGTGAGATAAGCCTCTACATCCTTACATTTGTCCTCTAGCCATCCCTGCTTAGCCATTTTGCACTTCCTGTCGATCTTGTTTTCGAGACGTTTGTATTCCCTTTTGCCTGCTTCATTTACTGCATTTTTATATTTTCTCCTTTCATCAGTTAAATTCAGTATTTCTTCTGTTACATAATGTGGTATGTTATGCTTAGTATAATCATGACTCTATGTTCTGTATAATTATGTCATGTATACTCTATCCAGTTATTATTGCGCAGTGTTTGTGCCACACTACAGCATAGTATACCTTATGGACACTAGCTCTTAGAAATCTTCCTGTGGTGTATATTATTATTGTGGTGCTTAATACATATACTACAGTTAACTGACATTAGTTTAGCTTACTACGGTATACCCACATGTATTACTACATACTGTCTTAGACAACAATGACAAAACCTATTTCACTGTAAAATGATTAAGGGTGAATAAGAAATTCTTGATTCATTTCTTGCCACAAAAGTGGTATTCGGCTATGTTTCCCATATACTTTGATTAAAACTCAAATTTGGGTTTTGGATTCTGCCATGAAGACATTCCTTCAGTAAGGTCCCATTTGTAAAGTCCATGAATGTAAATTTGATGGCTTCAGTTGCAGTGATTGGTAGAGAATTCCAATGATGGTATTCTTCACCACCAACAATTGGCCTTCGGTAGCCACATCATGAGGCACACCATGATTTACTTTCTTTTAGGCACATGTCGTGGATAGGGTTTTGTCTGTGGACATTTTGTGGAAATATAACACCCAAGCTCCTTGCCTTATGTTTTTCAAGTCCCTTATACTCCTTCTTATTGCCAAGCCCTAATATGTCTGTAGCTTATCAATTTCTGCATCGGTCAGTCACCCTCTCCCTTTTATTCTCTTTCCATCAGATTTTTTTTCTGGTAAATCTTGTCTCAGTTTTTTACACCTAGTCATTTCTGTACATGCCCCACACATTCTAATGCTTTACTGTCACCATTACCAAGGTACTTCACATATTGCAGGGCACAGCAGGCAACTGATCTGATAGCTGAAAACTCCCTGCACTTCTGCATCTGCATCTGCATCTACATCTACACCTACACTGATACTCTGCAAGCCACCAAATGGCATGTGGTGGCGAGTACTCTGTATTACTACTAGTCATTCCTTTCTTGTTTCACTCTCAAATAGAGTGAGGGAAAAATGACTATCTATATACCTTTGTATGAGCTCTAATTTCTTGTATCTTATATTTGTGGTCCTTACACACAATATATGTTGATGGCAGTAAAATCGTTTGGCAGTCAGCTTCCATATCCACACTTGAGCCCTTATAGTTCATATTACATTCATGATCTCGAATGCCTTTCACACAACTATGACAAAATTTGCTCAAAATTTCAACATCTAGTACTTTGTCAGTGTTAACGGATGTTGCTATAAAAACTCCGGTCAACAAAGTGTGCCCTCTTTCTTGCCATGTATCATCAAAAGTGACCACTCTATCCCTGTCACCATCATGTTTGGCAATAGATTCTTCAGCAGCACTTCTCATTGATGATTCTGTAACTTTTTTTACTCCACCATGCAGTAAACTGTAATATCCCTCAAATTTTGTTGGAGGACATGGAACATTCATCACAGCATAAAATGTTCTTGCTGCCTTCTGTTCTCTTCCAATACAGTGTATGCCATACACTACCCACACATTCACATCATATCCTTTGTTTGTGATTGTAGATGTCATGCAAGATGTACTAAGGTTGCATTTGCTGCAGAGTAGTGATATGTTTATAGCAAGGCCTTTCCTGGCATTCTCATCTTCTACCACAGAAACACACGGCAAACCAACGTCATACTTGCACATAAGACTGTCCACTATTAACTGTGACAGTATATTAATATCAATTATAATATTGCATGAACCCTCACATTCACAGCCTCCCCTTTCATTAGCACCGAAAACAAGTTTCCTTCTTGAAGCACTTCATTTACCTGCACTGAAAGGTTGTAGTCTTTTGCCACTGGCATAACATTTGTTGCAGCATGCTTTAACATGTTTCTATTGCCCTGGTGACATTGTTTACAGCTGAAGCAACAAGTTCTACACACCTTGCATGATAATACACCACAAACAAGCACAAAACAATGCAGCCAAATGAAAAGTTATTCAAAATTCACAAAACCACACAGCAAGACATTCGAAACGGAGACTACATTAAACACAGTGAACAAAACAATGCATGTTGATAGCAGTGGAAAAAGTGTCGATATCAACTTCAAGTATGACAATTCCAGGCTAAAGTACACATGTTTGAATTCAACAGAGCAAAATAGAGTAATGTGTGACAAAACAATGTTGTCTGAAGAGGTGTGCTGCTGCACTTTGATACACATAAGACAAATGAGATGTCTTATAATCCTCAAACATATATGTTTTGTATATATCAAATTCTTCAGGAAGATGTGGGCTACAAAATGAGCATAAAACTTTTTTCAAATGTCCTACCCCCTTGATTTGATGATGGCTATTGGACCAATCTTAAAAGTATTTCTCTCTAAGGGGCTTATTGCTAGCATTCTGAACTTGTTCACTGAAGGTCTGGTGTTTATACCTTAATCAGTTCTAGGATTTCTTTTCTATTTTTAACTTCTTTTGTTTTAAGAAATGATGGTTAATGTTTAAACCACAGAGTTGCAACATGTTTCTGAGCCCATGCTGATCTGTAGGTCTGCATGTATCTGGACAGAAAAGTCTGTTCAAAGGTCTAAAGCTAACCAGAGGGACCATGCCCAAGTAGTCACTGTATGGACAAACCAAAATTTGAGTTGATGACAGCTCTGTCTAAGCAGACAATCTAAATGTTATACCTCTGCCATTTCTTGCCCTGACAGTTCCATTATCTTTTAATAACAGTTACTTTAAAACTTACTTTCATCCAGAAAACTGCCTAAAGCCATGACAAAGAATCTGTAATACTTGTATGTAGGTTTTCACATGCTCAGCAAACTTCTGAAAACCTGATGCAACCCCAGTGTCATTTACAGTTTGTATTTGGATCAAATTGGTTGCACAATCTAACCATGAACATTAGATGACCATGGATTATTGTCCCTTAAACAGTGTATTCACCACAATATTGCTTGTATAGGTAATTATGAGAAGACTGCATTATGAAATCACATCAACTGAATACATTACAGATTGCTTTCCTGGCATTCTGAGCACAATAATGGGCACTGTTCTGTGTACAAGAGCCTTAAGCACTGAGAATTATATTGTTTCTCATGGATATCTGATTACTTGAAGGTTTTTCACCTGGGGACAAGTTTCTCGAAGAATTTTGAGAGGACGCTTCCACTTATTTTCCTTCACCTTTAGAACATGAAAACTTGAATATTAAATACTGTGTCTACATAGCATATGACTAGTATCTGAGTTGAAAGAGAATGATCCTGTTGAGAGCTGATTTCACAATGAACCTTGTTCAATTGATCTGAGTTCAGTATTACAAGACATAATGAACTCATGAGCAGGGTTCAGTTTCTGAACTAAGATCAAAATTGATCTCCAGTCACCAGAGTTTATACAGTTGGCTCTAAATATGTCCATACAGAATTTAGGTCATTAGTTCCCAGTTTCTGAAGAAACTGAGGTCAACAGTCATCACTACTTTCAGTTGGAGATTTGGTGCAACAATTAGAGTGATTTCTGATTGATCAGAACATTGTGGCTTCAAATCCCCACATTGCTTTTATTTTTCATGTGGATACTTGGATGTATTAATGAAACTGTTGATTAACCTTATTCTGTGCAATGATTAGAGTATAATATAATAACACAGGTAAGGATAATACAAAAAGCAGTTATAGACAATCATAATTTATATTATTTCATAGCATCATTCATTTAGGCAGTCTTTTATCATTACCTAATTCTTCACAGACATACTTTCCTGAACATAATCCAAGTTTTTATAACAGTGACTAGTAAACAAGAGAAATGTGTAAGTGGCAAAGAGACTTTTATTTGATATGTATGGTGCCAAAGATTGGTGTGTTGCATATTCTTGTGTGACCTTTATCATTTAATACATTGCCAAGACAAAGTTCAAGAAGAGAGTGCCTGAAAAATAATACAAAAAGATATGCACTACAATAATCTGTTTTTTGAAAATTAAGGCCTTTGACAAAACCTGCTTTTGAATGGTCTCCAATGTGTGTGTTAAAGCACATTTAAATCAGTGGGTCATAGCTTGTACCCTCCCCTTGCTATGGCCAGGAATGTAATCATAAGAAAACTCCAGTATTCCGTCTGCTGCTGCTATTTTGTTACTGGATAATCAGCTTCTGCTGACCTTTGCCCTTATATTATTACACTGTGATGATTAATTTATTATTATTATTTTTGTAGTCAGTAGCATCCCATGTGGGTAGGCTAAGAGTGAATGTTGTTGCCAATATGATCTTATCTGTCCCCACAAGTGGTCATCGAAGATTTACAGCCCTAAAACTGTCTTAATGGCTTTGGAAAATTAACTGTATATCTTCAGAACATCTAGAATTTGTCCCTCATACCACAGAACAAACAAGGAGGAAACCTGTTATGACTTAGCACAGAACCAAATCTCTGCCCTTAATATGAATTTGTAGGCTTCCATGGCTGGTGTCATTTTGGATAAAATAATTTTGGGTATTGGGCATGTCATTGTAAACTTCTAAAATAACTAAAGTGCCAATGTTTCAACCAACTTTCTGCAGTCCTCTTCAGGGAAATTCACTGGGGAAATGTTGGCAATTAGCTGATGTAGTAGTTTAGCATGATGTGGCCCAATACCCAAAATTAATTCATCCAAATCTCTGCCCCTTTACACAGAAAATGTAAGGGTTGACCATTCAGCAAAAGTGATGGCGTTTTTTAGTTGCAAGAAAGCTTTTGTGTCTTTTTACTCTACAATACAGAAAGGATCACTTTTAGGTTCTGCACCTTAGTTGGTAAAAACAGAAACCTTATAGTATAACTTTCTTGTCCATCTGTCTACCTTCCCAATTATTAAGACCCCTTACTCTCAGAAATTGGTTAGGGTACCAATCTGAAATTTATGTCACATCCAAAGTCTATGGTCCCTTGGCAGTGTGAAAACTTAAGCTTTCAAGTCAATACAATAAAAAAAAATATGGCCATTTATATCACATATTTTGGTAGTCCCAAACTATTTTATCAAAACATATAATTTACTTCCCATTGATCTAGAATCATAAAATTTGGCAATAAGCAATGTTTCACTGTACAAGCAAAGTAATAATCCAAAAATCATTAACTACTAATTATATCAAATGAAAAATTTCTTTTTTGTGTGCAGTTGCACTCGCTAGGTTGAGTGGTGGTGATAATACGCCAGGAGGCCCAGTGGACACACTGCTAACTGGAAGAAAGGCATTTATTCAGCTGTAATTGCACATTAGTCATTAGCTCAGCAAGGTAAACATGCCCCACTAGCTGTGACCCTAGAGACTGTTCTGTCCAGTGAGAAGATGCTTGTGTAGGTGCCCAACAATGCTGGAAATGCACTGAAGGATGGCTGGCATCCTCCAGGCCATGGTCATGATGTCAATGGCACTGCTTGTTGCGCTGTGAAAGCATTCCTCGGGGGAACAGCCTATCTTTGGGACTCAGACCATCATGCATTCACCATGACGGTGTGTGGAGACTGCTGGCACGAATTTGGCAGTGTTTAGCTCAGATGGCAGTTCCTGCAAGGAACTCAGAATGGACAGTGAATTGCTCAAACCAGACTCAAACTCTCAGTGGCTACTGATGATGCCCAGTTGGCTCATCGTCTCTCATGGTCCTGTGGTCATGATGGTGCTGCTGGACTCTGAAGTGCCTCTGCCTCAAAATTCTGACATATGCGTATGGCTCTGACAAGTATTTCTTATACCAAAACCTGACACCCAGCCATGTAACCCATAAAAGGCATCTTGCCCTGGTGTAGTTAAACTGAACTGCCTGTTACAGCTATTAATGCAATGTGGTGCAATTTTCCATAGAGTACAGCTATCCTGTCTGACAATGCCATTACATACATATTATTCTGACACACATGTCACTCTACTGCAACTACCAGCCCATGGCTGCTATTGCAATATTTCACAGTGGCTTCCTTACAACTTCTTATTAATTTCACTAAAACCCGGGTCGTGACACTACATTGGCACTCTCTGATGAGAAGACCTGGCCCTTCAGGTCTTGTTAAGACCTGGTTCTCCACCATCACTATTTCTACCCTTAATCCCTGGAATAAGTACATGTTACTTGGCTAGATATTCTCAAATGCTGTACAATTACTACAATAATTTTTAGAAACTACATAAATTTATTTCTCATCTCTTGCTCATATTACTTGATCTCAAAACATATCTCAAGGGTCCCTTGCCCTGCTCAATAGCTCAAATTTTACAAAACATATTTCACTGCTAGGCTCTTGCCATGCTTATGCACAAATAAATTCTAACCCTCCATTCCACATTTACAAACTATAATGGACACCCTTTCTTTCTCAACAAATTATCCTTAACATGTAAACATCAACAAAACACTGACTGGCTCCATTGAACTCTTCTACCTGGCATCCTGTCTGTTTGCCTGGTGGTTTTTAACCCTTTATTTCGGAACAACTTTCAGAACATTGCCCTTTTAACAATAATTCCTCTTATGCTTCTCATGAAAAAGTACTCCTAAAACTATCCTCACGAGGAAACCAACTGTTGTGTCCATTACAAACTGAATTCATGTCAACACACTTCATTTTCTGGTACTCTTGCTCACCCAAGACAACTTCCTAGTCCCTGGTGGAAATATATCATGCAAATTACTCCTTAATGCCTCTGTCCATTGTTTAACTGGTTTGTTTTGTACTACATGCAGCTCAAGACACCTGTACACTGGTAACAGCATTCTGCCACTGAAGGTTAACTTTAACAAGATTTTAGTCAGGATGTTTACTTTCAGGCTCAGTTTACATACTTCACCAGTTCACATTTATCACACGCCTCAGACTTTGACTGTGCTATAAACAGTTTTCTGTGCATGTCAGCTGCTTGTTCTGCAAAGCTGTGGGCCAATATTTGCACCCACACTTCATACTAAACCCTTGGCATTCACTCTTCAATAGTCACCCTGTCAACTTGATCACCCACCTACAAACTCATTTCTTCTTCCTTTCCCTCCATTCACTCTGCTTCTGAGGAAATATATGAGCCTGCACCATTTCTGTCACAACATCTGAAGTACAACTCTTAACCACTCCATGTGCAAATACATCGTTTGCAGTTACACTCTGCTTGACACAAAAATCATCAGCACATGCACTTCCCTGTGCATTTGGCTCAGGCCTCCATCCTCAGCATAATACCCATTATGACCCAATGGGGCACATACTACTGCACTTAAATCACCAACATTTCTGTCCTCATATTTAATCACTTTGGTACAGCCAACACTCATTCCTATTACCTCAAACACTGCAATTCTGCTGGATATCAGAGCTGGTACTTCTCACAGCCCTATGCTTAAATACTATGGCTTCTTGCTCTTCACAAAAGAAAATCAATTTACAAGAAGAATTAACCATAACACCATACTTACTGTCATTTAATTATTCTCACCTGACTGGTTGCTCATAATTACTACTACACTGAAACAATGACTAAACTTAGCTGCTTCTCCTCCTGAATCACTACTCATGGTTAACAGTTTGTGCTACTAGACAATTAGTCACACCTGCTGCTCCTGACACCCATATTACCTATATCAACCAGTTGAAAACTAACACTTACTGACTTGCCATGACCCTGCAGTAAAAAAACTAACTGCACTCACCTCACCATATGTTGACAAAACTATACCGCTGGATGGTGGTTATAGGTGTCATCTGCTGTCACCAAATGGTGTGGTGACATGCTCAGATATCTCCTGCTGACACCACTGTGTAGAGACCAGTTGCACTCAGTACAGTGAGTGGTGATGACAAATGGGTCAGGAGACCCAGTGGATACACTGCTGGCCAAAAGAAAGGAGTTCATTTAACTTTAATTATAATTTGCATCAGTAGCTCAGAGAGGCAAACATGCCTCACTCTGTTGACACTGGCTGATGCTGTCTCATGGATGGCTGCTTCCGTCTGGCAAGGACATGCTCAAATAGGTGCCCTGTGATGCTGACAACAGGTCAGAGGATGGCTAGCTACCTCAGTAGGCCATGGCTGTGAACTCAGTACTGTTGTGATGGTATTCCTCTACAGAACGGCCTCTCATCATGTCTCAGCCACATATGTGTTCATCACGGCAGTGCATGGAGACAGCTGTGTATGGAACATGATCTACTGCCCTTTGGCAGGATGACAGGTTAGGGGCACTGTGGCACCAAGTCCTGCAAGGAACTCAGTACTGACAGTGGCTGGCCCAACGCAGACTTGAACCCATGGCTGCTACTAGCAATGTCCAGCTGTCTCATCATCCAGCATGTTCCTGGCATTGTGGTGGTGCTGCTGAACTCTGAAGCGTCTCTGCTTCAAAATTAAGATCTATTTATATGACTCTGGTATGCATTTGTTACACCAAAACCTGGCACACAGCTACTTAACACCCCAAGAATCTTTCCCTGGTGCGGTGATATTGACCGGCCCACTATGGGTGTTACCATTGCACAGTACTATTTTCCAATTAATATGTCCAGCCCATCTCAAGATCCTTGTATATATATGTAATTCTGGCCCACATATGACCACACTGCAACTACCAGCCCACAACTGCTATTGCAATGTTTCACAGTGATTTTCTTACCATGTCTTATTAATTTCACTAAAAACTGGGTATTGACATTACGTCTTATAAGATCACTTTGTTGCCAGTCTGTCTCTCTGCCTGATTGTTAAGAGCCCTTTTTATCAGGAATAAGTTGAGGTATCAAGTTGGAATTTATGTCACATACTAAGATAAGTCAATGCAGTCAAAAGATATGACCATTTATGTCACATATTTCAATAGTCACAAACTCGCTTTTCAAAACTTATATGCTATTTCTCATTGACCTAAAATCAAAAAATTTGGCAAGAAGCATTGTGTCATGTAAAGTAAATGAAAAAAAATTAAAAATTGTTAACTTGTAATTCTATATATATAGGGTGTATCTGAAATGAATGTAGAAAATTGGAGGGCTGGTACAGTTGGTCATAACAAGCATCCCTTAGCGTATGGCAGTAGGCGTCATTGAACAGTGTCGGGCACCACCAAGAGGGTGGCACACAATATGCCATCTGAGCCATCATGGTAACAGGCCTGCAGGGCAATGTTTACAATGTATTTGTAGCATCAACATAAATCAGAAGTTGAGGTGAAGTTTTATGGCCTTTATTTGAAAACAGTTACAACAAGTGCTTGAAATTATTCCCTCTTACTTGAATGCACGCTGTGCAACAACACTGGACTGACTGTCACACTCTTTCAAACACTCTTGGCAAAGTGGAAATTTCATTGGAGTCTGACATAATGTGTGCTATCAGCTCTTAAACAGTCTCAATGGATGTTTCATAGACAACAGATTTCAGGTGGCTCCAGAAGAAAAAATCAATGTACATCAAGTCGAGGGAACGTGCAGGCCATGCCACCAGCCCATTGCACCATATCTAGTTCTCACCAAAGATTTCATTCAAATGTATTTGCAGGTGCACCATCATGTTGGTACCACATTTGCTGCCACACATTGAGTGGAACATGTTCCAACAACTCTGGCAGAGTTTTTCATAAAAATATGAAGTATCTGTTTGCTTTCAGTTACTGGGGCAAAATGTAAAGGACCAAACAGATTACCACCTACCAAGCCAGACCAAGCATTGACAGCAAAGCAATCTTAGTGACAATGAACAAAGGTGGTGTGTGGATTTTCCTGTGCACTCACATTTTGATTGTGGCTGTTCAACAATCCTCTCATATAAGGGATGGCTCATCCATAAAACTTACGAAGTTTGGAAAGTCTGGTTGAATGGCACACCACTGCAAAAACCACTGGCAGAGTTCAATTTGACATGAAAAATCATCTGAGTTAGGGTGTGCACCTTCTGAAAATGGTGGGGTGCAAATTATTTTCATGCCACATACGCCAAGTTATGGAATGACTTCACCTGTTTCCCATTCAACACATCATGAGGTTGCTGAGGATGTGTTTTCCAGCAATGCTAACACCTCCTCTTCAAGCCCTGGCGCACACTCTGTGCATTGACGACCGTGCCCATCAGGCCTTCCCACCTGTAATACAAAATGAATACACCATGGTTTCGAATAGGCCTTAAAAGCACATGTGCCTTTATGAGAAAGTGAACCTCTCTCCTTTAGGGACTTGTGGATGGCAGTAAAAGTACATGGATCTGGAACTCAACAATTCTGAAACCACTAAACGTGCAAACATTGGGCAGTGTGAGCATTTCCATCTGCCATCCCATAAGTACAGTGCATGTCTGTCCTTTCCTCCCAAAAATAGCACCACATTTCCTGTCCGTTCCACACAGTAACAAACATAAGAACGTTACTCTTTCATCACGAACTGATGCAGGGTGAACCAGACTCTACAGTGAGCACAGGTGCTGCTCTCTATGCAACACCTATCAAACAGGCATTTGCACAGGCAAAAGCAATGCGTTCACATCCCAGTAAGAGGCAGAAAATCCACAGTATTGTTCCACTTTAAATATCCACAACTATGTAGACTACAGCATTTGCAAATAAAGGTCATAAAACTTCAAGCCAAAGTCTCTTTTACCTTGATGCCACAGATACAGTGAAGTTGTTGCCCTCCAGACCCACTACCATGACAGCTCGTTTGGTATGTGTGTGCCCACCCTCTTGCCAGCGCACGATGTAGTTCAATGACGCATAGTGCCATACGCTAAAGGATGCAGACACGGGTTCCTATGTGAAATATGGTTGTTATGATCCACTCTACCAGGCCTCTCATTTTCTAGACTCATTTCAGATACACCGTGTGTGTGTGTGTGTGTGTGTGTGTGTGTGTGTGTGTGTGTGTGTGTGTGTGTGTGTGTGTGTGTGTGTGTGTCTACATATATCCATTTGTTATCCGTTATCCATCTATCTCTCTGTCTGTCTATTGAGACTCCCTCTCAGAGATGGGTAGAGAATTGAGTTGAAATTTATTCCAAATGTTAAGGTTTATGGTACCTTGCCGGCATAAAAAATTTGAGCTTTTAAGTCAATGCAATCAAAAGTTACAGCCTTCTGTAAAAATCACTTTTTCTCAGGAACAGGTACAGGTATCATGCTGAAATTTATGTCAAATACTAAGGTCTATGGATCCTTGGCCATGTAAATAATTTAAGCTTCAAAGTCAATGCAGTCAAAAGATACACCTATTTTGATACTTGCAAACTCTGTTATCAAAACCTATAGATGGACTAAGTACATACATGTTGGGCCTGTTGGTAAAATGCATGCCTACAAACCAAGGTGTTGTAGTATTGAATCTCAGTCAGATGACAGATTTGTCAGTTTTTGTTTTAATCTAGTTTTCACTTCTTAGTGACATGAAGGCTTGCCAGAAACAACAGTGTTTTGGATTCCAGATTAAACAGTAGGTCCCCTTTCCCAGTTTGATAACTGTAGTAGGTTAGGGACACACAAGTCACCGAAGTGGTGTCCAATACAAAGACTTGCAGCAGGCCACTGAGTCACAGAAAACTATTATTATTATTATTATTATTATTATTATTATTATTATCATCATCATCATCATCTATGTAGATAATTAAGTTTGTACTGAATCCTGAGAACGTGAGTCCTATTCACACTCATCCAGTATTTTTAGGTAATAATTCCTCTACTGCATGTTCTCATTGCAATCTGAAAAAATTGCATTTTGTACTTTATTTCAATCTGCACTGTACAGGATTTTGGGTGCAACTTTCTGCTGTCTATTTTCTGCAGGGGCAACAGTCTGGATGATTGAGTTATCTGGCCTTGTAACACTAACCAAAACGGCCTTGCTGTGCTGGTACTGCGAATGGCTGAAAGCAAGGGGAAACTACAGCCCTAATTTTTCGCGAGGGCATGCAGCTTTACTGTATGGTTAAATGATGATGGCGGCCTCTTGGGTAAAATATTCTGGAGGTAAAATAGTCCCCCATTTGGATCTCCGGGCAGGGACTACTCAAGAGGACGTTGTTATCAGGTGAAAGAAAACGCGTTCTACGGATCGGAACGTGGAATGTCAGATCCCTCAATCGGGCAGGTAGATTAGAAAATTTAAAAAGGGAGATGGATAGGTTAAAGTTAGATATAGTGGGAATTATTGAAGTTCGGTGGCAGGAGGAACAAGACTTTTGGTCAGGTGAATACAGGGTTATGAATACAAAATCAAATAGGGGTAATGCAGGAGTATGTTTAATAATGAATAAAAAATAGGAGTGAGAGTAAGCTACTACAAACAGCATAGTGAATGCATTACTGTGGCCAAGATAGACACGAAGCCCATGCCTACTACAGTAGTACAAGTTTATATGCCAACTAGCTCTGCCGATGATGAAGACATTGATGAAATGTATGATGAGATAAAAGAAATTATTCAGGTAGTGAAGGGAGATGAAAATTTAATAGTCATGGGTGACTGGAATTCGAGAGTAGGAAAAGAGAGAGAAGGAGAAATAGTAGGTGAATATGAATTGGGGGCAAGAAATGAAAGAGGAAGTTGTCTGGTAGAATTTTGCACGGAGCATAATTTAATCATAGCTAACACTTGGTTCAAGAATCATAAAAGAAGGTTGTATACATGGAAGAATCCTGGAGATACTAGAAGGTATCAGACAGAGATTTAGGAACCAGGTTCTAAATTGTAAGACATTTCCAGGGGCAGATGTGCACTCTGACCGCAATCTATTGGTTATGAATTGTAGATTAAAACTGAAGAAACTGCAGAAAGGTGGGAACTTAAGGAGATGGGACCTGGATAAACTGACTAAACCAGAGGTTGTACAGAGTTTCACAGAGAGCATTGACAGGATTGGGGGAAAGAAATAAAGTAGAAGAAGAATGGGTAGCTCTGAGGGATGAAGTAGTGAAGGCAGCAGAGGATCAAGTAGGTAAAAAGACGAGGGCTAGTAGAAATCCTTGGGTAACAGAAGAAATATTGAATTTAATTGATGAAAGGAGAAAATATAAAAATGCAGTAAATGAAGCAGGCAAAAAGGAATACAAACATCTCAAAAATGAGATCGACAAGAAGTGCAAAATGGCTAAGCAGGGATGGCTAGAGTACAAATGTAAGGATGTAGAAGCTTATCTCACTAGGGGTAAGATAGATACTGCCTACAGGAAAATTAAAGAGACCTTTGGAGAAAAGAGAGCCACTTGTATGAATATCAAGAGCTCAGATGGAAACCCAGTTCCAAGCAAAGAAGGGGAAGCAGAAAGGTGGGAGGATTATATAGAGGGTCAATACAAGGGCGATGTACTTGAGGACAATATTATGGAAATGGAAGAGGATGTAGATGAAGATGAAATGAGAGATAGGATACTGCATGAGGAGTTTGACAGATCACTGAAGACCTGACTTGAAACAAGGCCCCGGGAGTAGACAACATTCCATTAGAACTACTGACGGCCTTGGAAGAGCCAGTCCTCACAAAACTCTACCATCTAGTGGGCAAGATGTATGAGACAGGCGAAATACCCTCAGACTTCAAGAAGAATATAATAATTCCAATCCCAAAGAAAGCAGGTGTTGACAGATGTGAAAATTACTGACCTATCAGTTTAATAAGTCACAGATGCCAAATACTAATGCAAATTCTTTACAGACGAATGGAAAAACTGCTAGAAGCCAACCTCGGGGAAGATCAGTTAGGATTCTGTACAAATGTTGGAACATGTGGGGCAGTACTGACCTTATGACTTACCTTAGAAGAAAGATTAAGGAAAGGCAAACCTACATTTTGAGCATTTGTAGACTTAGAGAAAGCTTTTGACTATGTTGACTGGAATACTCTCTTTCAAATTCTGAAGGTGGCAGGGGTAAAATACAGGGAGCGAAAGGCTATTTACAATTTGTACAGAAACCAGATGGCAGTTATAAGAGTCAAGGGATATGAAAGGGAAGCAGTGGTTGGGAAGGGAGTGAGAGAGTTGTGTATCCTCTCCCCGATGTTCTGAATATAGGACAAGCAGTAAAGGAAACAAAAGAAAAATTCGGAGTAGGTATTAAAATCCATTGAGAAGAAATTAAAACTTTGAGGTTTGCCGATGACATTGTAATTCTGTCAGAAAGAGCAAAGGACTTGGAAGAGCAGTTGAATGGAATGGAAAGTGTCTTGAAAGGAGGATATAAGATGAACACCAACAAAAGCAAAATGAGGATAAGGGAATGTAGTCAAATTAAGTCGGGTGATGCTGAGGAAATTAGATTAGGAAATGAGACACTTAAAGTAGTAAAGGAGTTTTGCTATTTGGGGAGCAAAATAACAGATGATGGTCGAAGTAGAGAGGATATAAAATGTAGACTGGCAATGGCAAGGAAAGCGTTTCTGAAGAAGAGAAATTTGTTAACATCGAGTATAGATTTAAGTGTCAGGAAGTCGTTTCTGAATGTATTTGTATGGAGTGTAGCCATGTATGAAAGTGAAACGTGGATGGTAAATAGTTTGGACAAGAAGAGAATAGAAGCTTTCGAAATGTGGTGCTACAGAAGAATGCTGAAGATTAGATGGGTAGATCACATAACTAATGAGGAAGTATTGAATAGAATTGGGGAGAAGAGGAGTTTGTGGCACAACTTGACTAGAAGAAGGGCTCGGTTGGTAGGATATGTTCTGAGGCATCAAGGGATCACCAATTTAGTATAGTAGGGCAGCGTGGAGGGTAAAAATCGTAGAGGGAGACAAAGAGATGAATACACTAAGCAGATTCAGAAGGATGTAGGTTGTAGTAGGTACTGGGAGATGAAGAAGTTTGCACAGGATAGAGTAGCATGGAGAGCTGCATCAAACCAGTCTCAGGACTGAAGACCACAACAACAACATTTTTGTGCTATCAAGCATACATAGACATGAAAATGAAAAAAACACCTAATGCACACTAATAAGAAAAGAAAGTTACCTTGAAGAAATATAACCATGTAAATACATAGCAGTTTGTTACATTCATGAGGTAGGTCCCACATATCATGCTAGCTTCAGCAGAAGACTGCCATAACAATTTTTCATTTTCATTTCAATGAATGTTATTCCAGTTTTTCCCCCTAGTAACACTGCAGTTCCTAGCTTTTGTACATGGTGTCACTGTGTGTAGTAAGTGCCAGTGTAAGGTGTGTTCACTTTTATTTTTTATTATTCCTTTTAACTACTTGATATGATAACTTGGATTAGAATTGTATAATTTTGTTCGTTATATCCTCTGTTAGATTCCTCATGATAGGCTGGTCCCCAACACCATTTGAATAATATACAATTTGTAGGCAGCTTAAAGGTATTGCTAATGTTGTTCATGAAGTATATGGAAGCTGTGGAGCAGCATGCATTCTAAATGTTCATTAAGTACAATGTTACATGTAGAATACTTTAAACGAGAAGAGTGAAGAAATAAATTGTAATTAGCAAAGAAAGAATTGTTTCTTTACTTCATAGGAATTTAGACAATTTTTACCTACCATTTGTTAGCTTGGTAAAGACACTGGTTTTTTGTTTTCTAAATTAATGTACATTATTATGAAAGGGATGGCTGCTACTCACCGTTTTTATAGCAGAGATGCAGAGTCACAGATAGGCACAACAAAAGGATTGTCAATAAAAACCCTAGGCCAAACAGGCCTTCATCTGATCTAGACAACATACACACACACCCTCACGCAAACACAGGTCATACACACATGCCTTTGTGTGACATGTCTATTGTGTGTGTGTGTGTGTGTGTGTGTGTGTGTGTGTGTGTGTTTTGTCTAATTCTGATGAAGGCCTTTGTTTGAAAGCTTTGTCCAACAGTCCTTTTGTTGTGCCTATATGCAACCCAGCATCTCCGCTATATGATGAATAGCAATTATCCTTTTCATAATATTGTCATCCTGGATTTTCCACTGTTTAATACACATTAATAACAGTGATTAGAATGTAAGTGTTTTATAATGTACTCACTGTTCTGACGAAACATGTACCTGCACATAATTCTTTTGTGCAGTGGTTATCGGCTACATTAAGGTGGCTTAATAAACTAAACGAATACACAGGGTCATTCACATTGTAAATTATAGGTAATTAAAATGGAGGGTAGCACATATGAAATGGTGAAAATGATTGATTACTACATGGCTAATTAAAGATAATAATATGCAAATAAAATACTATAAATAGCATGTATTTATGTTCCATGACTTTCTCTCCAACTGTAATTAAAGAAGTCGTGACTTTAAAATATTTTGAACAAAAAAAATGTAGTTTGGACAGTATGACTAGTACTCTTATTTAAATGAATCTAATTAAGAATACTTTTAATACAGCTAAACTAACAGCGTTTGCAGTTATTAATATATTTAATTTTTCTTTTTGAATAACTGCATATTGGAATAAAGCTGAAATACAATCAAAGGAATCTTCTTGAAATGATAATAAGCCTATGCTTTACTGTAGTGAAGACAGAAAGCTATTTTTAAGCGAAACATTAAAATCAATTTTCACATACTTACGGTAATGCTAAAATCGCTTGCTGTATTGCACTTGGAATGCACAGAATAGAAGAAAAGAGATGTAAAGTAGTAGACTTAATACAGCATATGATTAAGCAGAACACAAAAAATTTGTATAATTTTTACATAATTTTACTGAACACAATAGAAAATGAAAATTCTATTACGTTCATATTTGATATCATCTGGAAAGTGCAAAATAGTCTAGCTATGGATTCATGGCTTAATTCGTTCATTCATTCGAACACAATATTACATAAATCCCATTGTGAATCTCATGGATGTGAAATAAGCAAAATATTACATAATAGGCACTAGTGCTAAGAAATTCTTGTTAAATTATGAAAATTACTTTTACATTACTTTATAGACAGGTTGTTTCATGTACCACACACAAGCCATGACTGGCTTTTGAAGGAACCATTGCTGGAGATGCTAGCTCTGATAACCATCTATGCTCAGGCTGATCCCTTGGATTGTGGCAAATAGTGTATCGGTATAACAAAGTGATGTTGATGACAGGGGCTATCCTACTCATAATACTGTCATAGATGCATTGACATTGTGTGCTCTTGCATGAAATAAGTTTGGTTCTTGGAAAAAAGATTGCAGTATATTACAGTATTCACATTCCCAACAGAAGTTACAGTTTAAATATGGTAAACTGTCCATAGGCTAGAAAGTCATATTAAAGAGATGAACCACTGCTTTCACCAACTCACAACCACTCCACACCATTAACCATCTGGATCCCTACTTATCACTGTTGATGACACCTCACTATACACCAACATCCCCCGTGACCATGTCTTTGCTGCTACAAAACAGTCTCTCTCCTGATGCTCTTCTGACTCCAACCTCACAATTCTGTTCCTTATTCATTTGCTTAATTATCCCCTCACACATAATTACTTCTCCTCTGAGGGTAAAATGTACAAACAATTCTGCAGCAGAGCCATGGGAATGTGCATGTTACCCTCCTATACCCACCTATTTACGGACCATCTAGAGGAAACCTTCGCAGCCACCCAGAACCCTAAACCCTTGTCTGGTTCAGGTTCACTGATGACAGCTTCATGAGGTGGATCCATGACTAAGACACCAAACCCTCCCACTCCTCCACAGTCTCAACACCTTTTCCCCCATTCATTTCACCTGTTCCTCCTCATTTCAATGTTCCACTTTCCTGGACATTGGCCTCCACCTCTCTGATGGCCTTGCCCATCTCTCTATCCATATCAAGCCCAATATCAGCAGTAACTGCAATTTGAGTGCTGTCATTTCTTCCACAATAAAACATGAGTCCCATAAAATTTGGACACCCATGAGTAGCACATCTACTGTGGCAAGAATTTCCTTGCTGAGTATACTAAAAGTCTTACTAAGATCTTCACAAGCATGCACTACCCCCCCCCCCCCCCAAACCAAGCTCACAGACATATTTCCTAAGCAATATCCTCACACACCACTAATCCACCAACATCTCTAAAAACCAGTCATAAAGGAACACCTCTCATTGCCCGACATCATGTTGAACTGTAACAGATGAACGATATTCTCTGCCAAGGCTTCAACAATTTATCATCTTGCCTAAAAGGGCCCACCCAGAATTCTTCCCTCCCAATCTATGGAACATCATGGCCCATTCTTATTTCACATCCACTCTCAACCCCTTGCCACATGAGAAGGCCCAGGTGCAAATCCCTGTGGAAGACCCTGGTGCAAGTTATATCTGATAAATCCAGCATATCCTACTCTACTTGTATCATGCTTATTCTTTCCCACAAAAGTCAGGGCCACCTGTGAAAGCAGTCATGTTATACACCAGCTCTGCTGCAATTCCTGCAAATCATAGTATGTGGCCATGACCACAATCAGCTGTCTACCTGACTTAATCACCATAAAAAAATCTGTAGCCAACAGCAGAGTTGACTACTCAGTGGCAGAGCACACTGTAAAGCAAAATGTGCTCTTTCAATGGCTGCTTCACAATCCATGCCACATGAAATTTTCCCCCAGCACCAGCTTTTCTGACTTACAAAGATGGGAGTTGTCCTTGCAACATATCCTTCATTCCAGAAATCTTCCTAGCCTCTATTCTCTGCTACCCCCTTCGCCTGCATCTGTCTCCCCTTGTCCCAAGACTCTAACTTCAGTCATCATAGATCCACCCTCCATTCCACACATTCTCCCCTCCCTCCATTCTGTCACCCCCTCAAACCCACTCCTTCATGTCATCATCATCATCATCACTGTGCACTACACAAACTCACCATGTGATAATGCACATGTAACATCCTCACATTCTTATCCTGTGCACCTGCTGCCACTCCATCCGCATTCCTATTCCCAGCTGCCAGCCACCCTCGCTCAACCCTTCCTCCCATTCTCTGCACCTTCCTCCCTTCACAGACACAACCCAACACAACACCACAACCCAGTCAGAAAGAAAGAACAATTTCAGGGTTAAACTGTGACCCAAAACAGCACACCAATAGTTAATTTCAATTAAGTATTATGAGCAGCAGCATCCCCAGTATCCATACTTCATGATCCATTTTTGAATAGGAAAGAGAGCCAGATTTGCATTACATTATTGGCTGAAATTCCCAGAGACGTTGTTCAGCTACCTCGTCAAGAATCATTTGCTTTCTTCGAAAAGCTGCCCCCTTTCACATTGTTTATGAGTTTTGTCTTAGATGTACGTGTTCACTCTAGGTGACTGTAAGGGCTATGTGTGTAATACAGGGTCATGTTTGTAAAATAGAGTTATAGAGAGGGGGGGATGGAATAATGGTGCTAGCGCAAAATAGAGTTATAGAGAGGGGGGGATGGAATAATGGTGCTAGCACATAGCCTATGCCTCTTGAATAGGACCAAAGAGGCTGCCAAGCTTAACGCCCCCACCCAACTAATCTATCACTATCAACAGTGTCAGAAGTTCTTATTTCATGAGACATTGTGGAGAGGTTTAGAATTTGTTCAAGAACAATGTGCAAAATCTGATGATCAGCACCTATATGCAATCACCTCTATCCCCTTATTGGGAATTTACAAGTGGTGAAAATTTGAATCGGCTACTTATAAAATGAGTGCTTCCACACTGGCACACATAAAAACCTCTGCTACATAGGAACAATTGGAATGGGAGACTCATCATGTAGGACATGCAGTATGTTGTGTTTTCTCTTTGAACCAAACAAAACGGAATCATATGAGTATGTTTCATTTGTTTCTCTAAAATTATAGCACAAGGACTTGCTGAAAAGTAATATCTCCAGTTTTTTTATGTGAACACCTTTCTAGCTATTTAAATGTAACAAATGATGTTAATATTCTACATTTTTATTTTTCATGCTGTATATAGTTATTTCTCAACATAGAAACACTGCAACAAATATATTTCTCCCAATAAGAGTCCAGTTGGTTGATATGGTCACTGTGGAAGGTTGTCCTTTTTTGAAAGAGCCACAACATCACTCCTGCTTGCACTGCTCCGTCACTTTAAAAGTGAAGTCGTTGTAGGTGTTCTTTAAGTTTTGGGAACAGGTGATAATAAGATGGGCCCAAGTCGGGACTGTGTGGAAGATGATCAGTGATAGTGAACCCAAGGCATCAGATTGTTGCAAGTGTCAAAGAGCATGTATGTGTCTGGCACTGTGGTACTGGAGGAAAGGGCATTCCATGTGTGGATGGACTCTGAATTCAAAACTCAATTATAGAACACTATTTCTCGTGCACCGACATTGTTATGGTACACACCACTTTGTTACATGCTACAATTGGAGCTCTCTAGTGGTAGATGGCTGCAAATATGTAGACCTGAAGAATAAAGTTTAGAATGTTAATAACAATCGTTTTATTTAAGAAGCTTTAAGAATTTTCACATTAAAATTTTGGAGGCATTACTTTTCAGCACACTCTTGTACTTATGTGTAATATCATTCAATTTTCAGTTTATTTTCAAAAATATGATGTATTAGGTAACACACATGCTGTTTGGGGGAAACTTTTAGACTATAATACAGAACATACTTCACTAGGAAATCGTATTACACTCACAGAATAAAAATGAATAATAATACTACTGCTGAATGTTTACTATACATCTTGTGAATTACCATAAATCAGAAGATTAGATTAGATTCAGTTTTTGTTCCATAGACCCAAAAATGAGATGATTCTCATGGGTGTGGAACAAGTCAGAAAGTTTAACATAAAAAATATAAGACATCTGAATATAATACTCACTACCCTGATCATTTGCCAGGAGTTTGTCGAAATAGGTGAATAAATTACAGGATACTGGATTACCTAATATTTACAGAGTTACTACTCTGTCAGAATGAAACATAGTTATGCACTTTTAATACATTTATCATACAAAAAGTACCTAATTGTGACTAACTGCTGTCAAAACTAAAATCTAACAGACATTTTTACTTAAGGGGGGTAGGACATCAAATGGGCCAACTTGGAACAGGAGAGGCACCAAAGGATAGTTTTAATTTTCACTGTCTGTACTTTCACAAGTAAATTCATAAAACTTTGTCAGCATGACCAGAAAGGATTCAGGATTCACACTCGTAGCAGTGGAGGTTCAAAAACATAACAAAATAATTTTTTTACATGTGAAATTTCATTAATTTTTTCACTTACTATTGGCTGCATTTGTTGCTATAGGTACACTTTTCTTCATAAAAGAAAGATTCTTTGATGAATTTTGCACAGCATATAAACCATACTTACAGGTGTATGAAACTCTAGAATTTTTCAAATATATTAAAAACTGTGGTAAAAATTGAGATAATCAACTACAAAATTTGAGTTTTATTTTCTACATATGAAGTTTAAAATGTAACAGCTCATTAATTTTTTCATAAACTAAATAAATTTTAGAGTTTCATACACCTGTGAGTATGGTTTGTCTGCTGTGCAAAATTCATCGAACAATCTCTCTTACTTATCAAGAAAAGTGTACCTATAACAACAAATTCAGCCAATAGTAAGTGAAAAAATAATGAAATTTCACATGTAAAAAAATTATTTTGTTATGTTTTTGAACCTCCACTGTTATGAGTGTGAATCTGGAATCCTTCCTCATTATGCTGACAGAGTTCTATGAAAATTATTTGTAAAAGTATAGACAGTGAAAATTAAAATGTCCTGTGGTGCCTCTCCTGTTCCAAGTCAGTCTGTTTGACGTCCTACCCCCCTTAAGCCCATCTAACACTCCCTGTTAAGATATTCACCAATAGAGTAGAAGGAGTTACCTATCAAAAAGTCTTTCATACTCTGTTTAAACTGTGTTTTATCTGAAACTAAGTTTTTTGTTGTTGCTGGCAATTTATTGAAAATGTGTGTTCCTGAATATTGGACCCCTTTCCGGACCAAGGTAAGTGATTTTAGGTCTTTATTTATATTGTTCTTATTATTAGTGTTGACACTATCAATTGAGCTATTGGTTGACAAAAGAGATATATTACTTGCAACAAATTTCATTAAGGAAAAAATGCACTGCAAAGCAGTTGTTAGAATACAAAGTTCCTTGAAAAGGTTTCTACAGGATGTTCTTGAATTTACACTACAAATGAGTTTTATTACACACTTTTTGCATGCTACAAACTTTTGCTTGGTTTGACAAGGTACCCCAAAATACGATCCCATATGACATAATTGAGTGAAAGTAAGCAAAGTATGCAAGTTCTTTATATTTATATCTTCTACATCTGACATCACTCACACTGCAAATACAAACTTGTTTAGGCACTTCTGCAATTCTGTGGTATGCCCTTCTCAACCAAATTTATTATTGAGTTGTAATCCCAGAAATTTAACAATGTCAACCTCTTCGATCTGTGTGTCTTTATATGTTACGCACATACTGGAAGGGAATCTACACTCATGCTCATAAATGAAGGATAATTGCAGAATGTGGTGCCACACTATGTGACACTACACAAAACTGGCACTAATATCATAGGCACATAGGGAACACACATGACACAGATCTGTAAGTGCACGGTATTGGTGATGAGTTGAGAAAACTGTCCCGAAACACATGTGCTACAAAACACCACTGTTTCCTGTACGTGTACCCTGACATCAATATGGGATGTGATCACCATGCACATATATACAAGCCACACAATGGGTTGGCATAATCTGGATCACGTGCTCGAGCAGCTGCTGGGGTATAGCCTCCCATTCTTGCACCAGTGCCTGTCGGAGCTCTTGAAGTGTCCTAGGGGTTAGAAGATGTGCAGCGATATGTTGACTGAGAGCATCCCAGACGTGCTCAATGGGGTTTAGGTCTGGAGAACAGGCAGGATACTCCATTTGCCTGATATCCTCTGTTTCAAGGTACTCCTCCACAATGGCAGCTCGGTGAGGTCGTGCATTATCATCAGGAGGAAGATGGGATCCACTGCACCCCTGAAAAAGTGGACATACTGGTGCAAAATGACGACCCGATACACCTGACCAGTTACAGTTCCTCTGTCAAAGACACGCAGTGGTGTATGTGCACCAATCATAATCCCACCACACACTATCAGACCATGACCTCCATACAGGTCCCTATCAAGGACATTAAGGGGTTGGTATATGGTTCCTGGTTCACACCAGATGAAAACCTGGTGAGAATCACTGTTCAGACTACACTTGGACTTCAGAATGAGATTTTCACTCTGCAGCGAAGCGTGCACTGATATGATACTTCTTGACAGATTAAAACTGTGTGCCGGACTGAGACTCAAACTCAGGATCTTTGCCTTCCGCGGGCAAGTGCTCTACCAGCTGAGCTACCCAAGCATGACTCACGCCCCATCCTCACAGCTTTACTTCCACCAGTACCTCACCTCCTACTTTCCAAACTTCACAGAAGCTCTTCTGGACTTGTCTGGACATAACCTGGGACCACTGTTCCAATGACCATGTACTGTGTTCTTGACACCAGGCTTTATGGGCTCTCCTGTGACCAGGGGTAAGTGGAATGCACCTTGCAGGTCTCCAGGCAAATAAACCATGTCTGTTCAGTCGTCTGTAGACTGTGTGTCTGGAGACAACTGTTCCAGTGGCTACGGTAAGGTCCTGAGCAAGGCTACCTGCAGAACTCTGTGGCCATCTGCGGGCACTGATGGTGAGATATCGGTTTTCTTGTGGTGTTGTACACTGTGGACATCCCGTACTGTAGCGCCTGGACATGTTTCCTGTTTGCTGGAATCGTTGCCATAATCTTGAGTTCACACTTTGTGGCACATGGAGGGCCAGTGCTACGACTTGCTGTGTTTGACCAGCCTCCAGTCACCCTAGTATTCTACCCCTTTGAGCCATTTTCAACACACAGGCACCATTTGCATATCTGAAAATGTCTGCACACTTACTTGCTGCACCGTACTCTGACGTGCACCAACACATCTCTGCGTATGTGGACTGCTGCCACTGCCATCGTGCGACGACTGCAGGTCAAATGCATCGCATGGTCATAGCCTGAGGTGATTTAAACCCGCAAGCTGCTCACCAGAGTTTTGTTTCACCATGTATCAGCATTACCCTTAATTTTTGAGTACGAGTCTTTTCAAAATTTAATGACAATTAATTAGCATTAAAACATTTATTAGTCAGTAAAAATTTGATTAGCAGTCATTTCTAAGTATATACTTGGCTTGCTACTTATTGCTAATGTTTGTATCATCTGAACACAAAACAAACTTAGCTTCTGGAACTGTAACAGAAAAGAGGTCACTAATGTACACATTTCGTCCCAACTTCTTTCATAGGCTGATTGTTATGTTGTATTTTAAGTTCCATACATTTGGAATGTTTGGTTTTGAGGTGTAGTGTACCATATGGGTTTCTGTAATGTTCAGTTTCAACCCATTTAACTGGAGCCAGGTTTTTAAGGTATCCAGTATGCTTACAATGGAGTTTGGAATTTTTTTCTAAATGTCATCTTCAATTAAAACTGAAGTATTGTCTGCAAACAGAACTGATGGGGAATTTATATTTATGTGTAAGTCATTTTTGTAGAAAAGGGACAGAATTGGCCCCAGAATGCAGCCTTGAGGCACAGACTGTGATACTGTACTCCATTTAGAATAATAATTTGTTGCATCTGAGGTGATAGTTACCCTTTGTTTTCTGTTCTGTAAACATGATATTAGCCAACAAGCCTGTACTTGTATAATTTGTAGATAAGCAGGTCATGGTTCATTGACTCAAATGCTTTTGTGAGATCATAGAAGATACCTGCAGCTTTACCCCTCTGATCCAATGATTTCCCTATCTTTTCAACAAAGTTATTTATTGCATCCAGAGTGTTTTTTCTGGTTGAAATCCAAATTAGTTACTTATAATAATATCATTATTTACAATAAAGTTTTTGATCTGGTTTGCAGCTTATTTCTCCAACACTTTTGATAAGACTGGAAGAATAGAAATAGGCCAATAGTTATCTGTGTCTTCCCCCAACCCTTTCTTGAACAGAGGTTTCACTTCAGCATATTTCAAAACATCGGGAAAGCATTCCTTTTCAAAAGACTAATTGAATATTTTAATTTGGGGTATTACTATTATGCCACACACTGCTTTGATCACTTTAGTGGATATGCCATCCCACCCAGCAGTATTTTTATTTTTTAATGATAGTATAACATTTTCCACATCCTGTAATGTTGCTTTTTTAAAATCCATAAGATGCTCAGCTTCTTGGTGGATTCCAAAGGGATTTACTTTACTCTAATACTTGGCTCCATCACTCTGATATTTCAGCTGGGTTTGCAATAAAGCTATTATCTACTTTAATCCTACATATTTCATTACTACTAACTCTAACACCTAACTCTGATTTGACAACAGACCTTACTGCTTGTGTTTTACTTTTATGTTGTACACACAATGAACTTCTTGTTTGCTATTTGTTTGACTGCCTTCACAACTTTTTTTAAATATAGCTGTATAATGACGAACATACTCAGTAAAACATCTGTTTTTATCATATTTCAGTTCATTTTGGAGTTTCCTCTTCCTGGCACTAGAAATTTTTATACCCTGGGTTATCCATTTAAGTTTATCGGTCATTTTGTTGCATGCAGTCCTAAGTGGCAAATTTTTCTCACATATTTCAAGAAAGCTACTTAAAAATTGTTAAAGTTACTATTACTCAAAATATAGCTGTTGTAAGGCCATTAACCTCTCTTATCTTATTTCTAAGTGTAACTGAAAATTTTCATTGAAATTTCTTTTCATATGGCTTTTGTTACATGAAATTTCATTCTTAATTTTTGGTAGTTCAATGAATAATGCAGAGTGGTCAGAGATTCCCAAATCTATGCAAAATTTATAAACATCTTCATATACATAATTTGTTAGAATATTATCAATACATGTAGGTTGTGTAATGGATAGTTAATTTTTAGACTTCTGATGGATTTCAGTTACCTTTGGGAGAAAACAATTTTCAAAAGAGGAAATAACTTTATTAATGAATGCTTTGCAATTTCCATTTGAGTCAGGAGTACTGTAAATATGTATCCAGTTAATGTCTTTGAGCAGTTTTCTAATCTTCTCAATTTTTGACTGATTTATTGTTAACACAAAATGTTTCATGTAATTATTGGATAGCCCATTTACTACTGGATTTTGTAATATGACTTTTTGTTCCTATATCTGTCTACAATGACACTGTCAATAGCAGTCTCATTTACATAGCATTTACATACCCTAGTTGCAAAGTTCACAGTAGTAATTTAACTGATTGCCAATGTTCCGGATCACAATCACTGACACACCTTTTCAATAAATCTACATTCAAATCACCAGCAATCACTATTTCTTCATGTTTTATTGTGAGATGGGACAACAGAGCTTCCAGATTTTTTATTAAGATGTTAAAGTTTCCTGAAGGTGTTCTGTATATACAGGGTTATTACAAATGATTGAAGCGATTTCATAGCTCTACAATAACTTTATTATTTGAGATATTTTCACAATGCTTTGCACACACATACAAAAACTCAAAAAGTTATTTTAGGCATTCACAAATGTTCAATATGTGCCCCTTTAGTGATTCAGCAGACATCAGGCTGATAATCAAGTTCCTCCCACACTCGGCGCAGCATGTCCCCATCAATGAGTTTGAAAGCATCGTTGATGCGAGCTCGCAGTTCTGGCACGTTTCTTGGTAGAGGAGGTTTAAACACTGAATCTTTCACATAACCCCACAGAAAGAAATCGCATGGGGATAAGTCGGGAGAGCGTGGAGGCCATGACATAAATTGCTGATCATGATCTCCACCACGACCGATCCATCGGTTTTCCAATCTCCTGTTTAAGAAATGCCGAAAATCATGATGGAAGTGCGGTGGAGCACCATCCTGTTGAAAGATGAAGTCGGTGCTGTCGGTCTCCAGTTGTGGCATGAGCCAATTTTCCAGCATGTCCAGATAAACATGTCCTGTAACGTTTTTTTCGCAGAAGAAAAAGGGTCCGTAAACTTTAAACCATGAGATTGCACAAAACACGTTAACTTTTGGTGAATTGTGAATTTGCTGCACGAATGCGTGAGGATTCTCTACCGCCCAGATTCGCGCATTGTGTCTGTTCACTTCACCATTAAGAAAAAATGTTACTTCATCACTGAAAACAAGTTTCGCACTGAACGCATCCTCTTCCATGAGCTGTTGCAACCGCGCCGAAAATTCAAAGCATTTGACTTTGTCATCGGGTGTCAGGGCTTGTAGCAATTGTAAATGGTAAGGCTTCTGCTTTGGCCTTTTCCATAAGATTTTCCAAACCGTCGGCTATGGTATGTTTAGCTCCCTGCTTCCTTTATTTGTCGACTTCCGCAGGCTACGCGTGAAACTTGCCCGCACGCGTTCAACCGTTTCTTCGCTCACTGCAGGCCAACCCGTTGATTTCCCCTTACAGAGGCATCCAGAAGCTTTAAACTGTGCATACCATCGCCGAATGGAGTTAGCAGTTGGTGGATCTTTGTTGAACTTTGTCCTGAAGTGTCATTGCACTGTTATGTCTGACTGATGTGAGTGCATTTCAAGCACGACATACGCTTTCTCGGCTCCTGTCGCCATTTTGTCTCACTGCGCTCTCGAGCACTCTGGCGGCAGAAACCTGAAGTGCGCCTTCAGCCAAACAAAACTTTATGAGTTTTTCTACGTATCTGTGGTGTGTCGTGACCATATGTCAATTAATGGAGCTACAGTGAATTTATGAAATCGCTTCAATCATTTGTAATAGCCCTGTACTTACTATTATAAAGGACTAGCTCTGAGCAAAAGTTATTAACATCAATACTCTAGGACTCAAAACAGTTTCTGAGAAATGTGAGAACTCCTCCTTTCTCCATATTTTCTCTACAGAAGTAGAGTAACATATAACATATCTATACCAGTGGTCTCATGATGTTTAGAGAGGCAGATTATATCAACTGGTTTGCTCAACTCTAATTCTTCAACACAAATAAGCAAGTCATTAAGCTTACCCCTTAGTCCTCAGACATTCTGATACAATAAGGATAACTGATTTTGTGCACTGGCTGAATTACAAATGGAGGAACCTAATTTTTCTGTCTGTTTTTGAGTACTTCCAGTTTCAATCAGAGACTGTCTGCACGAATTGTGTACATTAAAATTAGCTTTCTGGCTACATGTTTTATCAGTGTGACAGTAATTTTCAGTCTGTCTCTGAACATCTTTTGCTTCTGCCATCCCTACCCTAAAAACAGTTGCTCTGTCACTTGTAACCACTGGTACTTTACCACTTGTGATAATGCCCCCCCCCCCCCCTCCCCTTGCCCCTAAAGTTATTTGCTATTATTACAGACAATTTTCCCTTTCCTGTTGACGTGAAGGCCGTGCTTAGTATAGTCCCACCTACTGACAGTCTTAATAAGAACTACACCAATATGAGACTCCATACCTGATCCAAGAAGTCATTTCACCTCTAAAATAACTCTCCTAACAGAGGAGTTTCAATGAGGCCAGTAATGGTGCCTCAGAACATATATATACCCAACATCAGTATGTCTCATTGCTGAAGCTATCTTTTTCACTTCATCCTCAACTGAATAATTTGGATCCCTGCCTATACTGCTGCCTGCCCCACCCATTATTACCATAGTGTCTTCCTTTGTGAAGTCTTTGCAAAGTGAATCTACATCCTCTGTCACCTGACCCACACTCGCAATAGGTTTAAAAAACTTATGCCCTGGTAATCTGATCCTAAAACATACTGCAGCAGTTGCCTAACATTTCTACCATGTGAACTATCTAACAACAAAACTTTCTTCTTCTTTGCGACTTTTTCTGACTTCTTACCTCTCAAACACTTTTTGAAAGTTTGTTTCCACTCCTAATCTTCTTATGCCTCATCAGTTTCCATCTGTTACAACACACAAAACCTATTTTCCACATTGACAACAACACCATCTGAGAAAGTTTTATTCCTATTTCATCTATAACCTGTTTTCATTTCCCACCTCTCTTTTCCCTTCTTCCCCCTTAACCTCTCCAGATCTTGGTTGACCTTATCTAGTTCCACCAGAAGGGGAACAATTTTCTCCTCCTGTTCTACTATTTTCCTATCTATATAGCAAATCCTACACAACCAATGAGCCTTGTTTACTTCCTCAATTCCCACACCGCTACAGTCACCCATATGAAATATACTACAACAACTCTCATACCATGTCCTGGAACTAACAATCCTATGGCAAGTCATGCACTTCTCATCATGGAAAACAAATTTTAGCTTTCTATACACAATATCAGGGCTAAAGTCTAGATGTCTAGATTGGAACCAATGCCAGCTAGGACAGTGTTTCTCTATTGTTCATAGGTTGGCAACATGTCAATTTTGTATAGCTGATGGGATGACAGTTTCACGTAACAACTAAGACATGAGAAAATAGTAAATGCATTTCTGGTAGCAAAATTAAAACTGCTCACTTCTTCTCAGTTGATTCATGGTTTTTATCTTTGTTGGCATTTTGTGATTTTCTTTTGAGTTGTGGCTGCCTATTTCATTAAGCTGGCTGATTTGCAGCTCCAATGAATTTTTCACATAAAAGGAAACTTTCTCTCGGGATGAAGGCTGTAACGACAGATTAATCTGTAATGTATGCTAAGATGCAGATTAGTTTGAAAGATGATAAATTCCTTGTAAGATGGCAAGTCAATGAATGTATAATGAAAAAACATTCTCTTGATATGAAAGCAGAAATTCAGAAGACAGTCAGTAATCACAAATTATGCACATGAAACATTTCTGTTGATTCTTATTTTGACTATATCTTACATACCATACATCTACTGCGTTTACTATGGTGAATATTTTTTTAACTCTTGTGAATACAACCACCTTTTTTTTTCCAAGAACACATAGTGATTTGCACAGCCATATTGATGTGAGAATGTGACAATATTCCTTCATCTCTTGTCATGAAAGACATAATCTGCCAGCAGCTCTGCTATTGTCTGTGTAGAGCCAGCATCTGCACACATCCTTTTATTATCATCATACCTGATAGTGAGCATAGACAACATTTCTGCACAAAACACATTATGTATGACACTGCTCATATATAGACTTTTATCCAGTACGAGTTTTATTGAAATACAGCCTTGCATTGTTATTGTGCCATATTCGATAGAAGAAATTGTTACCTGATGTTTGACACATAGTCATAGAAGAAATCTTGGTCCACAGAAATATCTTTCCACAACTCCCAATGCACATGAGATATGCAGTTTAGTGTCTGGTTGAACACGGAGAGTAGCAGTGATCTGCAAAATGCCAATGCATAAATTATAATGTAAAGTGCCTGAATTCAAGATCTTGTTTTCTAAAGTTACTACTGGCCACAAAGGAGAGGTATTCAATCTATGTCAGAGTTCATTACCCCACAAAAAACATCTGAAGTAAATGTACATGTCATATGACACTGATGGCTGGAATATCCCGTGGGGTATCTTCAGCCACCTGCTGGAAAGACTGTTTTGCCTCCATGTACATTGGCTCTTGTGGATATGTGAGAGCAGTGTCATATAATACATACTTATACTGTGTTGGTGAGTGTGCTGGATGCATGCATAGTATATAGTTATGACTGTATTGTAAGCTGGTGGTGATGATGAGAGAAGGGTGAGGGTAAAACCCAGTGACAGCCTACTCCCCTCAAATAGTGCCAATGGGATTGCTGAGCTTAAATCCTCATCTGTTGGACAGATCATAATCAACAGTGCCACATGCCCAATTTCATGAGATACAGTGGAGAGGTTTGGAACTTAACCCTGGTCATTGACATGGAGTGGTGATCAGGAACTTATTGATTGTGCAGTAGTGCGTGATTTAGTTTGGGAAAGTTTGCCTGAAGAACGTGTATTGCCTGTTGTGTATTTCCTATTGTTATCATGGTGATCCTCCAGACGGTTGCTGTGGTAAAATTAATTGTGTCTTTGGGTCGGACAGTGATGTTGACATACCGCCTAGTCAGAAATATAGAAAGGTTGGTAGCCCTGTTGAGATTAGTGGTCCTTGGTCAGAGAGTGGTGCGCGCTGAGTTGCAGATGTAGGCAAGGGCTTGATTACAGTAAGCGCGTTCAAATGGCTGTAAGTTGCAGTATTTATGTACAGAAGATGAGGCCTGCACAGGATACATTACTGTGGAGAGCTGCATCAAACCAGTCTTTGGACTGTGGACAACAACAAAAATAATATGTACTGCACTTGTGAATATATATTGCTTCAAGCAGAAGTTTAGCTTTCTGTTGAACAACATCAGAACAGCTGACACAATATAAGCAACAGAATTCAACTAATCTGCTCCAAACAAGTTTTGCACAACACTCTTAACCTGTATAGTTTGTGTTGTTTTTACTTTTATTTATTTTTTATTGTTAGAGACCTCTTTCTCAATACTCTTTAGACCTTAGGAAATCACTATATACAGTTTTGACAGAGGAATGAAGGTGCACTTTTGTTCTGTTTAGTGTGTCAACATGCCTCAAGGGGGTCATTTGAAGCTTATACTGAGTGTACAGTGTCACTTTACTGCAAGGAGGGCTGAGAGCATGGGAAGTTGTCTGGCTTGGCATATATCCACCATAATGTCATTTGAACATTCAACCAAGATAATGAAACATGAATCAGTTAAGATCTGATTTTTAGTAGTTTCCCATAGTCAAGAACATCAGGTGACAACAACTGTCTACAAATTATGGTTTATTACACACTCTAAGAGAATGCAAAAGAACTGTGTGCTTCTTTTCAGGAGTAACTGGTAGGCTGTGTCAATCCAGAGGGTGTGCAACCATCTTCATGTGATTAATTTGGTCTCTCTGCATTCTTCTCAAATGGTAGTATTAATATTTCACTATAGTGGTATGTTAAGGAGATGTACAAGCAAACACCTGGAATGGTGTTGGGTTCTCCTCACTGATGAATGTAGGATTTGCATGTCACCTGATGATTGTCACAGAAACATATGCAGGTGGCCAGGTATCAATGGCATCTCATTCATGTTAACTCCACAGTTTCACAGTTGTAGGTCAGTCATGATTTTGTTGAGTATTATGTATGGATATTCAATGCTTATCAGGAGTAATTTGAGGTTTAAGCAGTACTGGGGCAGGAATGTCCAACCTATTGTTTGGCACTACAGTCAAAATTTCGATGAGGGGTTCTTATTTCAAAATAATATTACACAAGTACACTGACATTGTCTTGTGAACAGAAAGCTGGAGTCAGCTTAATGGAATGGCCTGCAGTGCTTTCTAACCTTTTCTTATGGTTTCATCACTGTATTTCTTTCATTTCTTGATCCCCTTCCATTTATGACCAGCCATGTTTACAGATATGGATGTAATACATAACTTTTTTGAACAGTTCCTTTCAGCTTTCCTTCAAGCTGAATAAAATTTATATGTATACTGTGATAAAAACATGACATTCCAGAAAGTTTTCTGGTATGCATATGTTGCTGTGTTGACAGCAGTGTAATATACCTATCTTTTAATGTTTGTATGACACATTTTGGATCAGATAGGTGATTCAGGATTCAGAGAGATATGTTTTTAAATAAAGTTCAATACCTACATTATACCAATGTTAATATGCCTGAAACTTAAGATCAATCTCACAGTATGCAAGGGATACATTGTTTTTCACAATAAAAGCTAATGTAAAAAACGGGACAACCACAAAATCAATTCCTAGCAAGGACTGCCAAGATTATTCCACTTCTTCAACTGTTGCATTATGTGAGACTGTAATTTATTTCCATAAAATAATATTGCATGCATTGTGGAAAAGAAGCTATTTCTAGTCATGGAAAAGTCATGGGAGATACTGATCTAACTGTAATCTTTTGTTATGCATATGCTGAACATAATGAACAGCCTTCAGCTTCAGCAAGCACACCAGCCACTCTCATATTTGTCCATTAATGGGAAGGATGTGTAACAAGTCAGGTGTACATTACTTAATCTGTACAGATCTACTGTACCAAAAATAAGCATTCAATGCTATTCATATTTATGCCAGATAAATTTAATCAAGTAAATCAGAAAGAAATCTGATATTCTGAAAACAGCTGGTTTCTCCCTCAGTTAGATATTAAACAGCTGCAGTTTTATAAGAATCTCTGCTGCCCTCCATGTAGGTAACAGAACTTTCCAACCTTTGAATGTAGATATTCAGATAATTTCAGATAGAGAGGCTGATTACACATATGTCTGGTGTTCTTCCCAACTGGTTTGAATTCCACTTTCTTGCTTTGTGTTTGCTCCGAGCTTGTTCAATACTTGTGGGCAAGAGTATATAACCCTTCTTGACAAGGAGGCAAAGTCTACAAGAAAACAATTTTTGTGCCTTTTATTGTTATTGTATAGATCACAGTTCAGCTGAAATGAAGTTTTTTTGTCAGCAACAAAACCCAGTAAGGAGTAAATGTTTTGGGAAGTGTGTGTAACAACTTCAACACATCCTTAAAACTGATTCTGGAAGACGTATGGCTATCTATTTTACACAACTTTCTCATTGCTTCCTTTCTGGTTGGTAAACACTGTTTATACAATTACATACCTATCAGAAGTTTATTTTACTTACATGCCACTATGTATGATCATCGATTTTTACTTCTTTGTTAAAGGTCATTATTGTTTGTTTGAAATCATATAATATGAGTTTTTGCGAGATTAAGTCATAGCTCTACACTGTTTGCTGTGAACCAATGTTATTTTATCTGGTTGAGTTTAGGCCCCTGATTAGTATTCTTCTGTTAGTGACAATCGTTAGTTTTTTATATACCATTTAAAATAATTGCAGCACTGTACACCTTATCACTGGAGTCTTCCAAAATTTTTGATGTTGTTAACCTATTTGAACTCCTTCCTGAGGCATGAGCAGTCTGTTATTTTGAAAAAAGTGTCACATAAATCATTACATTAAATAACTTCAACTTCACACATAGTGCTTCTTCAACCACTTGTGTGTTGGAGATGTGTGAACGTGGCTTGACTTGTGGACATTACCATCTGAGAGTCATTATGCCCTAGTGGCATAGAATGGTGTGCTGCTTGACATGTCCTCATGTGTGCTGATGTTGGTTGAGAGAGTCGGCGCAGGGCAGGTGCTAACTGTCGAGAGAGTGTTGTCTCCTGCACATCGTGATCACAGAGTTCAACAATTTTCATTCAGGCAGAAGGTCAGGCTACCATATTCCACATATCCAGTGAAGCTTGTTGATAGAGTAAGGATGCTGACATTGTTGGAGGTTGCACAGTTGATGTAAGACTGGTGCACCAACTACTTGTAGCGATCTCGCAGTGGTTGCACATCTGCTAGCTGGTGCAGCACATGTGTGATATTACCAAGGTACGTGAATTGCAGCCTGGAGTGCTCTATTTTGAATAGTCTGTAGGCACCTGATGTGGATTTTGGTGGCACTGCCCCAAACAGCTGCCGCATATTTCAGAAATGGGAGTATGAGGCATTTGGAGAGGGTGATTCCAATACATGGTGGCAGTGTGTAAGAACAGTGCAACACCAGGGAGAGATCCTGGAGTTATCATAGTGCTCTGCATCACACATCGCTAGTGTGGTGCCACTACATAAGATGCTGGTCTAAAGTGACACCAAGACTCAAACAGTTGTGGACCATGGGAGGGGAGTTCCTTGTACAGTAAATCGTTGGAGAGCAGGTGGAACATTTCTCATGGTGATAATGATCGCCTGCAGTTTAGCCACATTAAATGGAAGCTATGCCCAAGCTACTCGTACAAGATTGTCAGCTGCATGTTGCAGATGTGTCATTGCTAAGGCATTGTTTCTGCACTTCATGAAGAGCACCATGTCATCTGCGTGTACAGCAATCCGAACTGGAAGACCTGGTGGCATATATGATTTGTAGGGAATGCAGATTAACTGTCCCAGTAAGGAGCCTTGAGGGACTCCAGCATGGATAACATGGCAGGTAGACATTCCAGATCCAGCTTGAACATGAAACTTCCAGTCCTGGAGGTAGCTGTTGATCAACGTGAAATTAGAAGCAGATACAAGTAGACCTATACTTGCATAGGGAAGAGTACAAGACTACTTACAGTTTTGATTTTGACTGGATGTCACACATTTTAACAAAAGTTCAGTAATGAAAAATTAAAAGAAAATAATGCACTATTTCTCTGAAGCTTTGGGTGCACTAACAGTTCCACTGTCACGTGTGTGTGTGTGTGTGTGTGTGTGTGTGTGTGTGTGTGTGTGTGTGTGTGTGTGTGTGTGTGTGTGTGTGTGTGTGTTCTCAGATGTGTCACTACTATCTGAAGTGTTGATGTTGACAATAAGATAACAGATGTAACAGTGGCTACATCCATGCCTTCAGTAATCCTGCCCAGGGATTTCAAAGTCCTCTTTCAGTTTTCCTCAGCTACAGCCTGAAAAGATGCACCTGCAAGTAAATTAATGGTGTCACTATGCAGTGTATTACTTTTATTTTTCAATGAAGGCACAAATGAAAATTAAGTCACATTAATTTATGCATGTAACTATCAAGTACACAGTAGTAGAAGTAGTAGTAGGCAGCCTCCAGCAGCTGGCCAGCACTAATACAGTGGGTGGCTGAGTCAAACACACGTGCACAGTGGCACCACACCCAGTGAACTAACACACTAATCATAGGGTACAGCACATTCGGTTTACCCCTAGTGTACAAAACTGACAGTATTCATTCATTTCTCACTGCCAGTCACTGCACACACTACAAACATTATACACACATTGTTTTGTGACACTACACACATTACACTCGCTATCAGCTGATGTCAGGACCATTTTGTGCACTGCAACTTCTCAGATGCTAGCCTGAAAAAAACTGAGTCACCATCTTTCTATAATGTGTGAGATGTTGACCACAGGAAGAGGACAAGATGTTGTTCTTATACATTACATAGCTTTGCAAGTAGGATTTTCCAGAAAATCTGAAAAAAATGAGGATGAATTATAGTGTGAAAGTGTAGGTGGAATGTTAGACATTTTATAATTATCATTATTATTATTATTATTATTATTATTATTATTATCATCATTTGTGTTCCAATTTTTACCAAATCCTTATTCTGTGTTATCTAAGCAATCCTTCAGTGGGTAGAATGTTAGGCTTACAGGCATTTTTTGATGGCCTTTTTAAATAAATTTATTTTAACAATTTCTTTACTTTCCTATTATTCCTTAGAGAAGAATGCTGTTTTGAATTTTACAATTAATCTTTCTTGGCATATGTTAAGTTCAGTCTAGACCTTGTTTCAAGGCCATGGACAATGCAGTGCAGTAATTACCAATGTATTTTTGATGTATATGACTGTTCAGTAAATGTATTTTTATGGTACAGATAAAATCCCAAGAGCTTTGAACATATTTTCACAATGAGCTCAAATAACCTTTTTTTGTTTTTACTTTCATTTTTGTGGCCCTTTTCTGCAGTTGAAAAACTGTGTTCATATTTTGTGCATTTGATCTCCAGAAGGGAATGCTGTAGCTAAGAACTCAGTATACTTATGCTTAGAATGTAACTAAAAGACACTTGCTGCCTGCTGATAATACTCTGAGGTCATAACATGCTGATGACATTCTGTTTGCAAATATCTTTGTGTGTTCACACCACTTCAAATGAGAATCAATACTCATTCCCTAGAAATTTTGCATTTTTCACACTGTCTATAAAGGTGCCATCTAGATTTAATTTAATAGTCGTTTCCCTCTTCAAACTGAAATTCACGGCATTTTTTTTCTTTATGTTTAATGCCACTTTATTGCTTATTGACAAGTTGTAACATTCCTTGAAGATTTCATTTGCTTTCTCTGCAAGGAGTTCTCTTATTTTCTCAGTGACTATAAAACTGCTGTGACCAGCAAAGATCATTTCTTTCCTATGGTTAACACTAGTGGGAAAGTCAAAAAAATGTTCAAGTGTGTGTGAATTTCTAAGGGACCACATTGCTGAGGTCATCGGTCCCTAGACTTACACACTGCTTAAACTGACTTATGCTAAGAACAACATACATATCCATGTTCGTGAGGGCCCGTGCAATCCGTGACATGGTGCCTCAAACTGCATGGCCACTCCACAAAGCTGGGAAAGTCATAGATGTATGTCAGGAACAATACTGGTTCTAATGTGCTATGTGTTTCACTTACATTTTACACTTATTTTAAGTATGTGTTATTTGTACTCTTTGTACCATATCTGCTGGATATGATCAGAATCAATCATAAGCTGACCTTCTAATTTCTAATGCATCTAGATTATTTAGCAGAATTTTATGGCCAACAGTATCAAAAATTGTAGAATGATCTAAAAATATACCAGTGACACACTCATTGCTAAGAGCATTGAGCATCACTTTTGTGAATTCTACTATGGCTGATTCTGTATTTCTACTACTTCAGCAATCAAACTGTGATTCACTTAAAAGGTTGTATTTATTCAAGTAACTGATTAATCTGTCTTTCATAACTGATTCTGTTATTTTTGAGAATGGTGATGGCAGGGAAATGGAATGGAATTTTTCTGCCTCTCCTGAATTACCTACCTTAGGCAGCTGTACAACCCTTGTCTGTTTTAAATATCTGGTATTTCTCTGATGTGAAGGCTTCATTTATTATATTTGTTAAGAGAGCTTGTAAACTCTCTATGCTTTGTTTCAGTGCACACACTGTTACTTTGTCTAAGCCTACTTACTTTTAGTTTTTAGTTTTAGTACAGTTTTACTGATTTCATGCTCTGTGGTTGGTAGCAACATCATTGTACTTAGTGCATAACTGTTTATAGGTTTTACATTCGTTTTTGGGAATTTTTGCTGTAACTTGTCTCTAATACCTATTAAATGCTCATTCACACAGCTTGCTAAGTGGTATGGGTAATTTATTACTTTATCTCCTTCCTTTATCAGAATGTTATTATGCCTTTGTTCGCCTCTCCCTGTTTTCTTGTTTATGACATCCCAGATTGCTTTACTTTTATTCTCTGCATTGTTTATTCTTTTATCATTAAATGACTTTTTTATAGCAATCGGCACCTTCATATAAATTTTTTTAACCTATGGTAGAAATTCAAGAACTCTGGCTCATTATGACTCTTTGTCATAGAACAGGAGTACTTAAGGATTTGGAGCACTTCTTGTTATCTATACATTTTTGTGTAACATTGAGACTGATGTGGGTATTTTTGGAAATGTCTTTCCAAAGTTTATTTTAAATAATGTTGATAATTTAGAAAATATAACATTTACATTGGTTTCGCTATACACTCCATTTCAGCTTTGGTTTGCTAATTCTTTTGAAACATCTAGTATTTTATTTTCTGATAAAGCTAGAAGTTCAGGAAATTTTTCTATACCTGATTTTACTCTTATTATTTGCCAGAAATAGTCTGATAATCCAACTTCTTTTACAGCTACATCACACTTTTCTCTTCCAAATTTGTGACCACATGACCAATTACCGATGCAGTCATTTTTTTGTCTCTACACAACATTATGTTGACATTTGTACTTGAGACTTTATCGAGATTTATGTCAATTTGTTGAAAAAAGTATACACGCAACCACTGGGAGATTGATACACACACAAAAATGATAAATTTCTTGTTGTTATCATGCCCTGTTAATTCAGTAGCTGATATTCCAATGTGTTTATCCTCACTTATTGTATGAAAGTCATGTCTTGATTTGAACTGTGTTTCTTTTCCAATGTAAATGCATGGTCATCTGCCCTTGACTATGTTGGATTTCAGTGTCTCTATACCAGTGTTTAGTGACACAAATTACAGTGCAGTTCAAAGATCTGAGATCAGCTTCAAACAGTTTTTTTTTCCTCCATTGACTGCATGTTTTGATGAAGGATTGTGAAGTCTGTGAAATGTCCCATGTTGCTTTTTCCATTGGTTTATTTTTCTTTATGACATGTAGCATGTATGCTATTTGATGTGTTACAATCTACCTTGTAAGTGATCGTTTCAGAATTTTTTAAACTGCTACTGGTACTCTTAAGTCTGGGGAACCTGTTGTCTGGATTTATCCTAAAAGGCCTACTTCTTCTACCCATGAAAATAGTTCTGTGACTGCTGGGTTGAATTTTGTTCAAGACAACTATATTATTGATGTTAATTTTGGATACATGTCACCTGTGTGTAGTGATGCTATGCAGTCCCCTACTGGTGTGCATTCCAACTCTGAGGGAAGACTGTGAATCAGATGTATGAACATTTCTTTGAATTTTCTCAGCACCACAGCATTTCACCATGTTCTACAATATCTTCTGGCATTTTATCCAGCGAACTAGGTGCCTTTTCTGAACTGGAATAGTCCCTTAATGGGCCAGCAACTAACTCATCAATCATTTACAAGAAAATCACCATCAAATTAGTGCAATGAGGCACAGCACAGCAAGAAAGCAGACAATGCAGTGAACACCAGCTAACAACATGCAGCACAAATGGGTTTGAAAATTTACAAATCAGTTTTACTGATTTGTGGGTGACAAGTTATAGCTACCACATGCACTTGCTGCTGAAAACAGTGCACGTCCATTTAACAGTCTAAAGACGTGAAAGCTCCATCCATAACAAGTGAAGAATAGATGATGAAATTGTGATTCAAAATGTTGGTCTAGCAGAGCCATACCAAGGCCGTCCTATATGACCCTGTACCCCTGGCAGAACTGTCAAAGCTGCATCTCACTCACCCTCTCCCCTCCCCCTCCCCCAAGGTAAACTATCTTACTGTAGGTTTTTATGCATATTTAGCAAATTTTATAATTTTGTAAGTATTTTTCATCTCATCAATTTAGAAGCTTTTCTTCAACATAATAATAGCTCACAAATTTTAATATACTAACACACAAGTATTCACCACTTTCTCTTCAAAATTTTCCTCCACATATTTTGATCTTGTACAGCCTTTTCCTCTGCTCCAAGTCTCCTCATCACCAACTGCATATTTTGGAACCAGGTAGTCAATTTTCTACACCAGAATAGGGTGTGTGTTGGGGGTTGGGGTAGGGGATGCCACTTACCCCCTGTACCCCACGTGGAATCTGGAGTCAGAGTTTTTACTCATTACACAACACAGCTACAAAAATAGCCAGTAACTTGTTCTTCTGACATAAGGGTTGAAGGGGAAGGAAGAGGGGTGAAGGGAAAGAAACTGGAGAGGTTTAGGAAGAGGGGTAGTTTGGAAAAGTCACCCAGAACCCTTGGTCAGGAAATACATACTGGACAGCATGAAAAGGGAAGACTTTCCTCCTCAGGACTGTATGTCTTATCATTTACATACCTGCCAATGGTATGACGTGTACAAAGTTGCATTGGCATTCACCCATGTCTTCTGGGTGCATCACTTTTATTGTCAGACAATGCATGTTTTATTTACAAACAGAATTGTACTAGCCAAAACTTGGTAGTGGGAAAAGTATTGGCTGAATGAGAAGTAAGTTTTATGTACCCTTCATCTATTCTGCTGGCATGCTCAAATGTCACATCTTGCACCAATCATCTTTTGGCAGAAATAAGTAAAAATGGAAGCCTTCAATCAAATAGCATATTTGCTTCAGCACCTGTTTGCCACACACTGAAATCCTTCAGTACAGTGACCTTAGCGTTAAATCCACATAAATAATAATGTAGATGTTTGTTTGTTCAAAAACGTAGATCTGTGAAATTTCTTCACCAATTGTTCTGAAATTTTGACACGACACTGCATTTGAATTCATGATCACAATACTGCTACAGAAGCAAATATGCAATATCATTAAACAAGGCTCCTCGAGAACAGAGAGAGAGGGGAAGAGGGGATGGACAGAGGGTGGGAGGAAATGGAGATAGAAAGTAGAAACAATGAGATGGCTAGAGAGATGGGGTAGAAGAAGATGAGGAGGGAGGGAGGGAGGGGGAGGGGGGGGGGGAGAGAGAGAGAGAGAGAGAGAGAGAGAGAGAGAGAGAGAGAGAGAGAGAGAGAGAGAGAGAGAGAGAGAGAGGGGGGGGGGGAGCAGAAGATGAGGGAGATAGAAAGGGGGATAAGGTGATGGACGGGGGGGGGGGAATAGAAAGGAGGCAGGAGAAGATGGCGACTGGAGAGAGGAGAAGATGGACAGAGAAAGGGAGCAGGAGGTGATGGGCAGAGAGAGTGGACAGGATAAGATGATGGACAAAGGGAGGAGGGGGGGCAGAGACAGGGGAGAGAAGGAGATTAGAGCAAATATCCAGTTCCCACACATATTAGGAACATGTGCTTTCTCCTGACTTTCTTTTCCATTTAAGCAAAATGAACCACAGCAACAAGTGATCAAGAACATCTAGCGACATCTCTGTGTCATACAGTCCCCACGAAAAGTGTTCCAAAAGACGTTTGTTAAAACTCAAATTCAATTTTCTTTCTCCTTTTGTTTTACGAGCATTAGCCCACTTGCACATATCAGCTGCCACTGCTGTTAAAGAATGTAGTTTGTACGCCGAATTAGGACCTACGGGTACAGGTAGCATTCGAAATATTTGTTGAAATGTTTTGGCAAACTGCGTTATCGTCACTGGTTGCCAGGGATCTGGGTAACATAATAACAACAGCACGCCGAAGCTCGTGCATCATGAGCATACAACTACTAAAGTTGTACCACCGTATTGGGCGGTGTAGGCCCACGAACACTTGGAGCATATTCCCCGCAGAGCAACTGCTGTATTGCAATATTAGTTACAAACAAAAGTGTCTGCATGGTTCTATTCTGCTACATGTAGTAATGAAAATCGAATGTATTCCGAATAGTCCTTTCACCATCTTCACCAGATTACAAATAATATCTAGCAAATCTCACAAATCGCACGACGCACTTGATGTGTTGTAAAGTAAATGTAACGAATATAATTTTAAAAATTTACATTAGTCCCTAAGAACGTGTGATTAATGAAACGAAAAATAATCAATGTTTCTACAGTTTCTTTCACGTACCTGTTACCATGCGTAAATATGATGTAGGCAACTTGTCCTCGTTCATATTGGAAGGCAGTTAATAGATGGAACAGTTCCACTGTTAAATCAATCTGTAACAAAATAACACCTGTTGTTATTCCTTTGGGCTGCAACAATTATTATAAATGTGCAATTTTTAACAATAACGTAAGAATTTTACCGTGCTAAGGAGGCATAATAATATAGGAAAGCAAGTGGCTCCGAATGAGGTAATATTCACAGCACATTACTCCATACCATGGAGAGAAATAACAGGATCCAGGGAGTGAGTAGTAACGTCCACCGAGTGTTTCTCGGTTCTAGCGGTAAGTAACGTCATAATGCTGTAAAAAGTTGAAACAGTGGTAACGCTGGTCTGTTACGAGCAATCTTTGGCGGTGTGCCTGATTGTATTGTATTTAGTTGTGTCTCTGAGTCTGCAAAATGTCTTGTATTAATGTTGATGATCCAGTAAACGAAAAAGGTAGGTTATGTATGATTTGATAATCGGCAGGCTGTACGAAATATTATTCCAAATTATTCACTGATGCGAATTTCATGACATAAGCTGCAATGGACATAAACGTATTGCCCAACTGTGACGTATGAAAGTTTGTGCTGGATCGGGTATCGAACCCGGATTTCCCACTTATCACGACCTGCAAAAATTTTCATATGTCACTGTTGGGTATGCTCATGTCGCGAAATTCGCATTCAGCGAATAATTTGGAATAATATTTCATACAGCTGCCGATTTGTAAATCATATGGAATTATCATAAGCTGAGATGGAACATATGACGATAAAAATAAGATGCCCATATTTTTGGAAGCCGAAGATGGGACCAACATTGGTAACTATACAGGAGGCCAAGACAGGCCGTCCCATCCCAACTCCCCCCCCCCCCCCCCCCCCCCCCCCACCACCATCACGATTTCAGGGAAAGGAATTAACTACTCACTACTCGGAGTACAACAGTCTTCTACAATTGTTATAATTGACTGAAATAAGTAACAGACATCAAAAGACAATATAGTAAATATAATATAAAACATAAGATACATTCACAGTTACTGTATAATAATGATGCACCAAAATATTAAAAGTTAATAAAACATCTTGTTTTCATTTGAGTTTTCTCAGATGTCCATATCTTATTCATCAAAGAAAACACACGCTCCAATGCTGCGTTTGTACCTGGAAGACACAAGGCAAATTCCACAGTCCTTGAAATAGTGTCATATAGAATAATGTTTCGATGTGAAGTGCTGAAAAGTCTGTACCCAACGCACATCAATGTCAGTTTTTTCTACGTTCCATTTGTCTATTTTCTGGGGGAGTCAAAATGCTGCATATTAAAAACACTCTTGAAATAATTCATTGTCACCGATGTTACAGTTCTGCAATACGTTTACGAGAGATTTGTGGCATTTCTGGACTTCAGCCCATGTCCGTACATCGTTTAAAAGAACCTATTTCAAGTTCGAAAAGGCATTACAACGATTTGTCCACTGCTCAATGTATTGTGCAATGCTATCATAAAATTCACATACGGGTTCAGTGAACTAAATAACGTTTATGTCTCCCTCAGATTAAAATTTGCTTAAATCACTTCTTATAACGAGTGGCACGAATCTGGTTTTTCATTTTTCGGTCATATTCCCTTTTAAATCATAAAGTGCTTCTCCAACTTCTGCATACGTAACATGCTGGTCTTCTGTCTTCAATACTGTGCTGCACGAAAAGTTACGCTTAATTATATAAAAGCATAAGGACGACTTCAGAGCGTGGGCTATCAAAAAATTTCCGTAGTATTTTTGGCCATTTTTCTTCACTTAAAAAACATGATTTTAGTGGTCCACAGAGCCGTAAAGCTCTCTCAATGGCTGGCATCAAGGCCACCCTTCTGGTACTGCTTTTTCCAAGTAATTTTTTGGACTCTATGTCTAAAAATGTACAAAATTGTTTTAGGCTTTCATCAAGTATAGAATGCATGTTGAAGTAAATCTTGTGACTGACACACTCTAGATCGACTGATAATGAAATTGCGCGTCGTTAAGATACTACGAGGGCAGTTCAATAAGTAATGCAACACATTTTTTTTCTGAATCAGGGGTTGTTTTATTCAGCATTGAAATACACCAGGTTATTCCCCAATCTTTTAGATACACAACACTATTTTCAACGTAATCTCCATTCAATGCTACGGCCTTACGCCACCTTGAAATGAGGGCCTGTATGCCTGCACGGTACCATTCCACTGGTCGATGTCGGAGCCAACGTCGTACTGCATCAATAACTTCTTCATCATCCGCGTAGTGCCTCCCACGGATTGCGTCCTTCATTGGGCCAAACATAAGGAAATCCGGCGGTGCGAGATCGGGGCTGTAGGGTGCATGAGGAAGAACAGTCCACTGAAGTTTTGTGAGCTCCTCTCGGGTGCGAAGACTTGTGTGAGGTCTTGCGTTGTCATGAAGAAGGAGAAGTTCGTTCAGATTTTTGTGCCTACGAACACGCTGAAGTCGTTTCTTCAATTTCTGAAGAGTAGCACAATACACTTCAGAGTTGATCGTTTGACCATGGGGAAGGACATCGAACAGAATAACCCCTTCAGCGTCCCAGAAGACTGTAACCATGACTTTACCGGCTGAGGGCATGGCTTTAAACTTTTTCTCGGTAGGGGAGTGGGTGTGGCGCCACTCCATTGATTGCCGTTTTGTTTCAGGTTCGAAGTGATGAACCCGTGTTTCATCGCCTGTAACAATCTTTGACAAGAAATTGTCACCCTCAGCCACATGACGAGCAAGCAATTCCGCACAGATGGTTCTCCTTTGCTCTTTATGGTGTTCGGTTAGACAACGAGGGACCCAGCGGGAACAAACCTTTGAATATCCCAACTGGTGAACAATTGTGACAGCGCTACCAACAGAGATGTCAAGTTGAGCACTGAGTTGTTTGATGGTGATCCGTCGATCATCTCGAACGAGTGTGTTCGCACGCTCCGCCATTGCAGGAGTCACAGCTGTGCACGGCCGGCCCGCACGCGGGAGATCAGACAGTCTTGCTTGACCTTGCGGCGATGATGACACACGCTTTGCCCAACGACTCACCGTGCTTTTGTCCACTGCCAGATCACCGTAGACATTCTGCAAGCGCCTATGAATATCTGAGATGCCCTGGTTTTCCGCCAAAAGAAACTCGATCACGGCCCGTTGTTTGCATCGCACATCCGTTACAGACGCCATTTTAACAGCTCCGTACAGCGCTGCCACCTGTCGGAAGTCAATGAAACTATACGAGACGAAGCGGGAATGTTTGAAAATATTCCACAAGAAATTTCCGGTTTTTTCAACCAAAATTGGCCGAGAGAAAAAATGTGTTGCATTAGTTATTGAACTTCCCTCGTACTTTACTGAGGATCGTCCTGCATTTGGCCTAACACTGGGGCTCACAAAGCTAATTTCAAAGAGAGTACAACATAGGTTCATTCCGTTACGATGCTGCAACTCGAGGAGCATTTGCTGGGACTGAACAACGGACACTAATCTGAAATAATACTTCCTTTCAATCGACATCAACCGAACATGGATAAGGAACCTGTCTTCAGTCCATTTATAATCCTGTAATTTGTCAGATTCAAATGCTGACTCGTTAACTGTGCTGTCGTGTGACAGATTTTTGTATATCTAGTCATCAAGAGTCCGCCCCAATAGCTGAGTGGTCAGCGTGGCGGTCTGTCACGCCAGGGGGCCCGGGTTCGAGATTTTCTCCGCCCAGGGACTGGGTGTTGTGTTGTCCTCATTATCATTTCATCATCATCAGTGAAAGGCAACGGGAAACCACCACTGGAATCACTTCCCTAGACGCTCATACGGTGGACCTCTCTGACGAGGCTTCCCCCATGGCAAGACCTGCTGTAAGGCAGAACACAAAGTTTTTTTTGTCATCAAGAGATCCCGTTTTAGCAGAACTAACGGTGAAATTTCTAATGCCTTTAGATTCGATACTTAAGTGTGAATCAGGGTTTTCAACACTGGCGTTCCTGAAAAAAAAAGGCCTATAAAAACCGATTGGAAATTGAACCAGTCCTAAGGATAAAGATAACGTTTTTTGAACAGAATTTGGAGCTCATAGTTGAAAATAAACAGCTACATACTTCTCACTTACAGGGCAGCTAAGGTAATATAACTGTGAAACCGTAATTACCATTTTATTGTTAAAAAGTTGACGCATGAAATACATTGTATATTGTGTTAACTTTAGAAAGTGTTTTAATTTGCTTCATTATCAATCACACGAGAATTTGAGCTTTTTGCCTCCTAGAACTGCTGTTGGGGTCTTGGTGGCATCATTAGAATTGTTAATCGTGTCAGCTGTGCTCATATTATCATTGTTGCCAACGTGATTAGATCTAACAATTTTTGCACTATAGCTGCGTGGCAAAGTGTTAATAACAAGTTGAATTTAATTTCATATTCTTTGCTACTTACCAGTTCTGTATATGAAAATAACACTCTCTGTAATCCCAAATCACCTTCTTTAAAAGTCCAACTGCGCGGGCTGTGAGGGAGAAGGGGCAACGCAGTCGGGCTGACAACATTTACTAGCACAGGGCTCACGGCTCTGTGCCAAAGACTGTACTCTCGCATGTGTTGGCATCAGTGTGCAAAGACAGGAGAAGAACTAGCGGTGGGGACGGTAGCTCTTTCAAATGTTCTACTGTATAGTAAAAAAAAATTCAATGCTTCAAGAAGGGAAGACAAAAAAATAACTAGGTTAGGACAAAAAATTTGGTAACTTCTTCTTTAAGGCATATCAACAATTAAAAGAAACCTTTGTTTCCATTGTCATTGGTGACACACAGTATACATTTTTCGTCTGAAACAAAAATATTTGTACGAAATTTTGTGTACACATTTCTCTTACTTCATTCCAAGTGGGAAAATAAAAATCCTGTTTCACGACGTTCAGATGACATGCTATACCTGTTCCTGACGCCCAAAACCTTTAAATCACACGTATTTGCTACTAATGTTTCCGTTACCTGGCTTTATGCAGAAACTCGTTTCCTACGAGTTAACTCGCAGTTGGCGCCAGTGGACACTTCGTACGAGATAACTTGTAGGTGGCACGCAACGTGTTAAGCTCTACAATCTGGCACTACATAACTTGATGTAGCTCTTATGAATCGTGGTATATAGCGTATTATTAGGAGAGATAGCGTAAAACATTTTTAATTAAAATTTAGGTGGTTAAATTTGAACGGCTGTATAAACTTTTATGGAACGTAGCTAAGAACCATTCTGATTAAACCAGCTGTCAAATAAATACACGGCATTAAAATCCGGCCTTTCGTTTGGAAGTTATGATGGCACACACACACACAACACACACACACACACACACACACACACACACACACACACTTTAAACTTACAACACTCCTCTGTTTTCGTTGCCGGTTAATAAGGGAAAAATTGTAGTAACAGTCTAAGAGCTCTGGTATCCATGCATCACATCCATCGGGAAGAGCCCACTTCAATTTGCGTGGGTGTGTTATATATCGCTACTGAAAAATTTGTTACGCTTTCAGAGACGATCTATGGTATTTGAGGGTTAATTAAAAGAAGCGTAACCACACTGTTTATGATACTGAATTATGAGTGCGTTACTTACTTCTCTTGAAGTTCGGAACTGAAAATGCAGTAACGTTTGGGCATTGCGAAGCTTGCTACAATCCGTGCGCGCCATAATGCTCACGCCAGCAAAACAATCACGAAACCGCTAGAGAAATCCAGCTCAGTAACACCAACTTCTGCGCAAGTATTATTGAAGGTCTCGAAATTGAACGCGTCAGCAGACACTTTTACAATGCTAAAAATGTGAGAAGTTACATGTTGAAACATCCCATGACCGAGACTTGGATCTGATTTGTAAAACCCGGAACATTTAGGCGCCCCGGCTGAACCTTGCCACGACAGGGGAGAGGACTCCAAAAACCGGAACTGTCCCGGCCAAATCGTGACGTCTGGTCACTTTAATAAAAAATGGTCTCGATACCTTCTGTCGTGATATTTTCCCTGAGCGGGATGTTGCGATCTTAAAGGGAGACGTATATAAGACTACTATATAAGGAATGGGCCAGTGACATATGGAGCTGTGGATCGCGCCGGGGAGCGTGCAGGGGAGGCCGAAATGATTAAGAGAACCGATCGCAATAAACGGTAAATCCGGGTTCGAGTCCTGGTTCGGCACAAATTTTCACAAGTCACAACTGGGTAACACATTTATGCCTATAGCAGCTATGTCATGAAATTCGGATTCAGCGAATGATTTGGAAAAAAAAATAGGATTGAAGAAACCTGATTATATTAGTATACAGGGTGTTACAAAAAGGTACGGCCAAACTCTCAGGAAACATTCCTCACACACAAAGAAAGAAAATATGTTATGTGGACATGTGTCCGGAAACGCTTACTTTCCATGTTAGAACTCATCTTATTACTTCTCTTCAAATCACATTAATCACTGAATGGAAACACACAGCAACAGAACGTACCGGCGTGACTTCAAACACTTTGTTACAGGAAATGTTCAAAATGTCCTCCGTTAGCGAGGATACATGCATCCACCCTCCATCGCATGGAATCCCTGATGCGCTGATGCAGCCCTGGAGAATGGCGTATTGTATCACAGCCGTCCACAATACGAGCACGAAGAGTCTCTACATTTGGTTCCGTGGTTGCGTAGACAAGAGCTTTCAAATGCCCCCATAAATGAAAGTCAAGAGGGTTGAGGTCAGGAGAGCGTGGAGGCCATGGAATTGGTCCGCCTCTACCAATCCATTGGTCACCGAATCTGTTGTTGAGAAGCGTACGAACAATTCGACTGAAATGTGCATGAGCTTCATCGTGCATGAACCACATGTTGTGTCGTACTTGTAAAGGCACATGTTTTAGCAGCACAGGTAGAGTATCCCGTATGAAATCATGATAACGTGCTCCATTGAGCGTAGGTGGAAGAACATGGGGCCCAATCAAGACATCACCAACAATGCCTGCCCAAACGTTCACAGAAAATCTGTGTTGATGACGTGATTGCACAATTGCGTGCGGATTCTCGTCAGACCACACATGTTGGAATGAAGCCTCATCCGTAAAGATAACATTTGCACTGAAATGAGGATTGACACATTGTTGGATGAACCATTCGCAGAAGTGTACCCGTGGAGACCAATCAGCTGCTGATAGTGCCTGCACACGCTCTACATGGCACGGAAACAACTGGTTCTCCCGTAGCACTCTCCATACAGTGGCGTGGTCAACGTTACCTTGTACAGCAGCAACTTCTCTGACGCTGACATTAGGGTTATCGTCAACTGCACGAAGAATTGCCTCGTCCATTGCAGGTGTCCTCGTCGTTCTAGGTCTTCCCCAGTCGCGAGTCATAGCTGGAATGTTCCGTGCTCCCTAAGACGCCGATCAATTGCTTTGAACGTCTTCCTGTCGGGACACCTTCGTTCTGGAAATCTGTCTCGATACAAACGTACCGCGCCACGGCTATTGTCCCGTGCTAATCCGTACATCAAATGGGCATCTGCCAACTCTGAATTTGTAAACATTGCACTGACTGCAAAACCACGTTCGTGATGAACACTAAGCTACGCACTGCTACGTACTGATGTGCTTGATGCTAGTACTGTAGAGCAATGAGTCGCATGCCAACACAAGCACCGAAGTCAACATTACCTTCCTTCAATTGGGCCAACTGGCGGTGAATCGAGGAAGTACAGTACATACTGACGAAACTAAAATGAGCTCTAACATGGCGATTAAGCGTTTTCGGACACATGTCCACATAACACCTTTTTTTTTATTTGTGTGTGAGGAATGTTTCCTGATAGTTTGCGCGTACCTTTTTTGTAACACCCTGTATAGCATTGAAAATTTTAAGCAATTTTTGATGACCGCCTTGCTACATACCCCGTTTCTCATGTATGGCTGATATATGGTTCGAATATTACGGGCATTATCAATATAGCGGTTTTAATTTTTCAGGGGATGACATCCAGATTCAGAAAATAAGAATGGGTGGGTGGTTGCAACAGAGCATCAAGCCAGCCATTGGAGTTCGGCATTTTAGAGCAATAAAACTGGGTTCGGCTTTAACCGAATGGTGAAAATTACAAGAACTACAGCACACAGAACTGATATTGTAAGTGGACTGTAGTTGACTGCCGATTCCCGTAACTTTCTTGCTCCTTCCAAACTCCCCATTTCAAAATCCTCTACGTGGAGGGGACGACTCTACGCTGTTTCCAAAGTGACAGGCCAGAATTGTTGCTAAATTGATGAAAAAGCAGGGGAGAAGTACACGTAACTCCCTGCATTTGCGTACATCTTTACACACGAAGTTGGTACTGGACCAAAACTGTGTCTTCACCACTGGTCAGCGTTACACACGAAGAACACAGTCGAGAGAGACACTGTTCTATTCACTGAACCAAATTTTTTGAGCTATGGTACTGATTCTTCCGCACTGCTCAGATGATGCTGTGGTGTGCTGCTCTTTGATGTTCATGCTCAGTTATTCCCTGGGGACTGTAGGGTAGCCATGGCGTACACTGACGTACGGGTTCCAGTTCGCAGCCCAGCTTTCAAAAGCTGTGGAATGGCTCACTTCCACGAAAACTGCCCATATTCCCAAAGGAGGCGCTCTTCATCTAACGAGATTCACACACTGCCTTCTGCTGACACAAGACGCCGTAGAGACGTTTCTTGCAACACACCACACTAGCACGGAGGGAGCAAGGCAGCCTTTCCAAGCGCAAGCTCCAGCATTCTCGCAAAAATAACCACGCAACAACAGCAGAAAATGAGTTAATATCGCTTAGCGATATGTGACAGTGATTTAACAAAGTTAACTGGCTGACAACAAAATAATGTTTCATTCACACAATACTCTCTCAGTTAAGTATGTTTTATGTAGTAGGTACTTGTGGTAAAGTGGTAGTATCAATAAGTTTTGAGTTCGATAAACATGATTTTTGAATAGTCTTGAGTGTCGTTTTGTAAGAAATTATTGTGCTGCCCTTCTCCCGCTTCTCACATCCTTGGTATGCTTTTGCCCTGAGGTAAGCTATAAGCTACTAGGATCTGTAATATACCAGTTTAAGGTATTCTGTAGAGCTTATGTTAACAGAATCCATAGAAAAAAAATCTTCGCCTTCTTCTGCAAGAGAATTATCTTCAGGTGAAAATTTAGGCTGCATTGTACGTATATGGTGACAGTTTTGAGGAAAATTGGATTCAATGTCATGTGCTTGTTAGGACCGAGCTTAGGAACTTGGCGAAGACGTGGAGGATTTACAATTATTGTGATCATTATAAAGTGAAATTCTACTAATGTGTGTAGAAGCCACCATAATATCCGAACAGCAGTGTAATCACAAATAGCTACAAACTTAATGCGTGTCATATCTGAAAAAGAATCTGTTTGATATAGACAGTGCTTTTTTTTCTAAAAAAAAGTTTCAGGGTACTCCGATATTGGATATAATGCAGCGAAAATTACTTATAACTGAAGCATGGGATACCACCCGTCTGCTTTTAGCCATGACGTCATCATCAACATCATCATGATAGCGGGACTGTAGAGACATCTATCGGTCGCTCGGCGTTTGAAAGTAGGCATATCCGTTTAGCACTACCATCGCCTACTATTAGCGGGCGAAGGCACCTACATGCTTGTCGAACTTGCAGCCAGCGATTCAGTTGTCGAGAACGGTTGCCGCAGCTTTGAAATGCTAGAAACAGTCAATGACATCGCTTTTCCCACCAAAAACTGCACTGGTATCGTTCGTATTGCAATTCCAACACTAAAAAATGAAATAAAAAATTTACCTTTCATGAAATAAATCTTTGTCACTCTTCCAAGTCCTCAACATCATTAAAAATTTATTTTCTCGACGAAAAAGTTTAGGGGTACGCATCCCCCAACGTCCCCTCAGAAAAACAGCACTGGATGTAGGTGCTACAGTATTCGTGCTTATATTGTGAGCCATATTACTCGTCTGTAAACAATCCAGTGCGAAACACAGGTAACTCCGAAGTGCAACACGTCGTTCATTTCTTATTCATTACCTTTTCCGAATATGGGTTAAAGCAATCGCCTTAAAAGCTGCACTACCAGTTTTTATTCCATTCATACCGTTATTTAAACTTCCATGTAGTACTTTACGTAAGGTGGCGACTCTGTACGCCCCACCCACAAATGAGGTTCTTTATATGGTTTTCTTGCATATGCATCCCTTCAGACTGTATCTTAGAAATGAAAAAGAGTTTCTGTAATTGCTCGTCAGCAGCTCCATGCTTGGTTCAACGATAATTGACGGAGCACTTGTTTCTTGTAGGAGCCACAGATATCACATGACCCCTTAAAACCACAATGTATAATTCTGGCTTCGAGCGTCATAGTGCACCGAGAACATTACGCAGTGCTAAAAAGAGTTCAGTGTCATACTAATGTTAGCTACTTTCGGTTTCGGTCTTAAATAGACAACTGGATGGAGTTGGCTGCAACGACTTTTTTTTACTGTCGCGATTACATGTGTAAATATTTACTTCAAATTTAATACTGAATTTAATACTGCTATGTATTACCGCTGGCGCCTGTTCAACAAACTTATTTCTGTTAATTATTTACAACGGCGCTTACAGATGTAGTTAGTCAGTTCTGGAAACAGCCTTTATCTTCTATTTTTGCAACTCCATACTTGCAACTTTTCTGATTTTCTTACTACATCTATATTCTGAGATTCCGTACTCTTCCTGGTCGAGCGTTATAGACTGGGCGTATCATAATTAATGGCATAATCGTATACAGTTGAAAGAACACGATACTAGAGGCAAAAAAGTCTCAGTAAACATAGGGTCGAAAATGCATACCTTAAGAGCTACGAGCAATTTTTCATCTTCGATACTGTGAAGCAAATCTGTTCTATTGCAAGTTCTTTGCTTTCCATATTTTGGGAGCTGGTATTATGGACCAAAGCAAGAAAAGAAAGTCCAGTAAACATGTGCTCTAAAATGCATTCGTTAAGTGCTGTGACCACTTGTTCATCTTTGATACTTTGTAACACAACTCTTCTAATGATCAAGTGCTCGTAACTTTTAAAGTCAGTGTTTTAGAGCACATGTTTGCTGGACATGTCATTCTTATTTTGGTCCATACTACCACTTCCCAAAATATAGAAAGCAAAGAGCTTACAGTAGAAGAGATTTGCTTCACACTATCGAAGATGAAAAATTGCTCGTAGCTCTTAAAGGTATACATTTTCGACCCTACGTTTACTGAGACTTTTTTGCTTGACTAGAAGCGTTATATACTGGCGCCTGTTTAACAAACTTATTTCTGTTAAATATGTACAAAGCTATATAACGTCTACTTTCAACTCTGTGCGTTTACTCCATTAATTATGGTACACCCTGCATAATGGCAAATAGCAGTTTTATCATGAAAAGTTGAAACCTAAGTTTAAGAAAAATTGTAATTTACATCACGAGTACTTCCGAGGCACAAGGTTCTATGTGACATACAAAACGGCAGCAGTAATTAACGAACTAAATAAAATCATCACACATTAAAGATAATATTACTGGAATATTGCAGTTATCTTGGAAACCTAATAATTAATTAGTCATCGAGATGGCACGGATAAAAAAGTGCCATACTTTAAAAAATCAATAATGATTTCCAGGTAATACGTAACTGTCATCAGAGGCGACCTTATATTGTCCGTCACCGGGACTAGAGCTCTAGCTAATGTAGTCGTAGTGTTCAGTAATTAATTGGGAATTTAATTTTGTTTAGGATTTACACTAAAAATATATTTTGTAGCTTCTTCATTTATAATCACACAGACTGTTTGCATACGGAGCTACTCATTATGGTAATTAATTGGGAATTTAATTTTGTTTAAGACTTACAAAAAAATATATTTTGTAGCATCTTCATTTATAATCATACAGATTGTTTGCATACGGATCTACTCATTATGAACGGAACTGCAAGGTGATGTAAATTGCTGATTGGTTGCCGAGTGCATGACAACGTAGTTCCGCACACGGCACTGATCTTAAGGGGGCGGAAAGTGCAGCTGGTGCGCACAGGGTGGGGCCTGTGTCTCGTCACGTTCTGCTCTGTCCAGGGATACGTGCCTCAGTCGGTAAAAGCGGAACCCCTACAGCACTACTTTGTTGTCTGTCTGTCTGTATGTCCGACTGTAAAAACCCTTTTTCTCAGGAACAGAAAGACGTATCAACATGAAATTCATGCCATTTGCTAAAGTATATGATCCTTTGGACTTTTAATAAAAGTTTGTTTCTAAGTTAATGCAATTAAAAGATACGGCCCTTTTTGTCATATATTTAGATATTCGCAAACACAAAAAACAAAGCCTATAGGGTATTTCCCGTTGACCTAGAATCGTGAAATTGGGCAACATGTATGGTTTCCCAGTACAAGTAAAGGGAAGTATCTGACAAGCCAATTTGTTATTATCTCACATGAATTTTTTTGTTTTTAGCTGATGTCCGACTTAAGACATGAAGTTAAAATCTTCTCGAAAGTCTTAGAATCCCTTGGACCGATACCTTACCATTATCAAAGTAGATAACAAGCAAGAATCGTGGATATTATCAATTTCCGGAATGGATGGCTATATGCATAATTAGGTCTGTACGGAATCTCCAGAGCGTGAATACTGCTCGCACCTGGCCATTTCCTTAATTTAATTTTTTTTTTTTTTTTTTGCACTCGGTTTATAGAGTACAGACTCGAGCTCAGAGGAAGAAGTGGGATTTTACTGTTTTTGCAGGCGCATGCAGAGATGAAGGAGGTTTTCGGTTCATTCAGACATCAAGAGAAATATATACTACAGTTTGTTTGTATCAGCAACAGAGTTGCAAGAAACATTCACAATTCGTAGTTTTTTAACAGAATCAACTGTACTACCGTGATGTAGCTCACATGATTTCTCCCGCCATAACATAGCGTAATACGAATATAAGACAAAGCGTTACTTCAGACGGAGGTACATTAATAACTCTGAGGCACGAAACTATTCATTTAATTTATACACCCAGTTAAAAAAGACAGTTCCTAAGTCCTGCAATTTATCTTTAGATTCACACAAAAAATACGACCTCGCTCCCAAGAACTGAAAGAGAACAAAATTCGATAATTATAAGGGGTAGTCAAATGAAAATGATACAGATGGAAAAAAGAAATTAGCTGTTTATTATTTCAAAAGCAGTCACCATAATTGTAAACACATTTGCCCACTGTGAGACAAGACGGTCAGTGCCATACGGAAAAATGTTTGCGGCTGTATATGGAACCATGAGTGTATCCAGGGGTGCAGCTCACCATCCGAAGCAAGTCGAAGGCCACGAATGATTTTCTTCAGGTATCAGATACGTTATGTAATGGTAAGACAGAGATTTAGGAACCAGGTTCTAAATTGTAAGATATTTCCAAGGGCAGATGTGGACTCTGACCACAATCTATTGGTTATGAACTGTAGATTAAAACTGAAGAAACTGCAAAAAGGTGGGAATTTAAGGAGATGGGATCTGGATAAACTGACTAAATCTCATGGTGAGAGCTCGGGACGGCGCATATGTAAGAGTTTCCTAGCGAAACTTCTGAAGCTCACACTGCCCTGACTCTGTAGCCGTGACTGAAAATTTGTACGTCGCTCTGGTGATTCGACGTCTTGTTCTGCCATTCAAGAACAGCATTCTAGAAGGTTTTCTTCAAGAGCTTAACGCTCGTCCACATGCCGCTTTTGCAACCCACATGCTTGACAGAATGTCGTCATGTTACCTTGGCGTGCTCGATCACTAGATCTGTCTCCAATCGAGCACATGTGGGATATCATCGGACAACAACTCCAGCGTCAACCACAAATTGCTTTAATCGTCCCTACATTGACCGATCAAGTGCAACAGGCACGGAACTGCATCCCATAAACTGACATCTGGCACCTGAACAACATAATGCATGCTTGCATTCAGCATTCTGGCGATTACACCTGTTATTAATATCCCATTTGCAACGGCTTATACTGGTAAGCCAAAACATTATGCCCACTGCTAGACGCGAGGTTGGATGTCGCCTGGTGGCGTTGCGGGAACATGGCACGGTAAGGAAAGTACAGAAGTGGATCAAAGACGGATCGGGAATCATTCTAGGGACGACACAGGCCAAAAATGGCGAAATCTACTGACATAAGAGACTTTATACTTGAAAAAAAGAGACAGCATTGGTCGTATATTTTTTACTATCGCAAAATCGATTTTCTGTCACTGAGTGACCATCTTCAGTGCTAGAAGTTAAAATTTTTTTCACATTACGATCAGAGAATACAACATAGAAAATCACAATTACATCTGCATATGAACATAACACTTGTTAGAGACAAACCTATGTTATATAGCTTAAATTAGGATGCACTGTTGTCACTAAGCTTACGGCAATCACATAGACTGAGGTCGCTGTTTACCTGCACTTGTTCAGCAGACCTCGGTGTGACGGGGCTTGACACGCCCTCTATGTGACATATGTCACGTGACGACATAGTATTACTGGTTTTGCGAATTATTAACACTAAATAACTCTTGTACTTTCATGAATGGTGTAGTAATTCAAATTTAAAATGTGCGTACAACATATAACAGACGCAGGGGAATATCTAAAATACATTGGCGTATTGTTTTTTTATAAACTATAAAACATAAAATAGATCGATGATAAGTTGTTAGAGTGCAGAACATATAAAAAGCAAAAGATAATGCAAAAGAATAATAAATGAATAACATAAATAGAGGCGTAACACAGGTTAAAAAAAAAAAAGACATAATACCCACCATCTGGCGTGAGAAGTCAGAAGTACAACGTTCGTAATTTATGTAACAAACGTTAATACCAAGGAGTCAAATATATAAAAAATATTAACGTTAATACCAAGGAGTCAAATATATAAAAAAAATAACAACAGTACGAAACTGCCGTTACTTAATAATTAAAATGCCGTGCAAATATAAGGTGCGAACAAGTAGTATTCATCAATCATCGAGAAATCATCATGAGGAAGGACAAGTAATAGTGTCACTTATACCAAAATATACATCGTACTTTAGAGAAATTAAACATAGACTATGCACGATATCCAGCACTTATTCAAATAGCAAAGGAATTGTTAACATACATTAAAAATAATTACGTAAAGTGATAACCGGTTTGTATTACTTTGTGTCAATTATTATTATTACAAATATAATTGACAATTATTATTACCCAGAGCCTGTGAACGAGTACCTAGAAAACGGCGTAGCCGGTTGAATTTTCAAGAGCTACTGCGGTGAGCATCTATGGAAACGGCAGAACGACAGTGAAACAAAGTAGGATAGGTGACGATCTCTGGCATTTATGCCGTAAGAGCACAATGCTGGTGCACGCGTAAGTGCTTTGGAGCACTTCGTTCATTGTACATGTTGATCACGGAGCTACGCAGCAGACGACCCCGAAGTGTTCACATGTTGGCCCAACGACATCGTCAATTACGATGGCAGTTGCCACGGGATTGTAGAGACTGGACCTTGGGTCAGTGGTTGGTTGCTTGGTTGGTTAGAGGGGGGGGGGAGGAGGGACCAGACCAAACTGCTTGGTCATCAGTTACTTCTTCCTATAAAGGAAGTCCGCGAGGGGAATGGAAACATGCCGCCTCATCGGATGAATCTCACGTTTTTGTTACAACAGGTAGACGATCGTCTCCACAAACGCCATCATCCACACGAAAGACAGTTCGAAATGTGCAACACGCCTAGGATGCAGGCTGGTGGGAGACATTGCGCTGCGCCTGCTTGGGACATGTGGCAGTACTCGAAGACGCACCGACAGTTGCGTACCACCTGCACCACTACACGCTTGATGTCTTCCCCGGCGTACCACCTGCACCACTGCACGCTTGATGTCTTCCCCGGCGTACCACTTGCACCACTACACGCTTGATGTCTTCCCCGGCGTACCACCTGCACCACTACACGCTTGATGTCTTCCCCGGCATACCACCTGCACCACTACACGCTTGATGTCTTCCCTGGCGTACCACCTGCACCACTACACGCTTGATGTCTTCCCCGGCGTACCACCTGCACCACTACACGCTTGATGTCTTCCCCGGCGTACCACCTGCACCACTACACGCTTGATGTCTTCCCTGGCGTACCACCTGCACCACTACACGCTTGATGTCTTCCCTGGCGTACCACCTGCACCACTACACGCTTGATGTCTTCCACGGCGTACCACCTGCACCACTACACGCTTGATGTCTTCCCTGGCGTACCACCTGCACCACTACACGCTTGATGTCTTCCCTGGCGTACCACCTGCACCACTACACGCTTGATGTCTTCCCTGGCGTACCACCTGCACCACTACACGCTTCATGTCTTCCCTGGCGTACCACCTGCACCACTACACGCTTGATGTCTTCCCCGGCGTACCACCTGCACCACTACACGCTTGATGTCTTCCTTGGCGTACCACCTGCACCACTACACGCTTGATGTCTTCCCCGGCTTACCACCTGCACCACTACACGCTTGATGTCTTCCCCGGCGTACCACCTGCACCACTACACACTTGATGTCTTCCTTGGCATACCACCTGCACCACTACATGCTTGATGTCTTCCCCGGCGTACCACCTGCACCACTACACGCTTGATGTCTTCCCCGGTGTACCACCTGCACCACTACACGCTTGATGTCTTCCCTGGCGTACCACCTGCACCACTACTCGCTTGATGTCTTCCTTGGCATACCACCTGCACCACTACATGCTTGATGTCTTCCCCAGCGTACCACCTGCACCACTACACGCTTGACGTCTTCCCTGGCGTACCACCTCCACCACTACACGCTTGATGTCATCCCCGGCGTACCACCTGCACCACTACACGCTTGATGTCTTCCCTGGCGTACCACCTGCACCACTACACGCTTGATGTCTTCCCCGGCATACCACCTGCACCACTACACGCTTGATGTCTTCCCTGGCGTACCACCTGCACCACTACACGCTTGATGTCTTCCCCAGCGTACCACCTGGACCACTACACGCTTGATGTCTTCCTTGGCATACCACCTGCACCACTACATGCTTGATGTCTTCCCCGGCGTACCACCTGCACCACTACACGCTTGATGTCTTCCCTGGCGTACCACCTGCACCACTACACACTTGATGTCTTCCCTGGCGTACCACCTGCACCACTACACGCTTGATGTCTTCCTTGGCATACCACCTGCACCACTATATGCTTGATGTCTTCCCCGGCGTACCACCTGCACCACTACATGCTTGATGTCTTCCCCGGCATACCACCTGCACCACTACACGCTTGATGTCTTCCCTGGCGTACCACCTGCACCACTACACGCTTGATGTCTTCCCCGGTGTACCACCTGCACCACTACACGCTTGATGTCTTCCCTGGCGTACCACCTGCACCACTACACGCTTGATGTCTTCCCTGGCGTACCACCTGCACCACTACACGCTTGATGTCTTCCCCGGCGTACCACCTGCACCACTACACGCTTGATGTCTTCCTTGGCGTACCACCTGCACCACTACACGCTTGATGTCTTCCTTGGCGTACCACCTGCACCACTACACGCTTGATGTCTTCCCCGGCTTACCACCTGCACCACTACACGCTTGATGTCTTCCCCGGCGTACCACCTGCACCACTACACACTTGATGTCTTCCTTGGCATACCACCTGCACCACTACATGCTTGATGTCTTCCCCGGCGTACCACCTGCACCACTACACGCTTGATGTCTTCCCTGGCGTACCACCTGCACCACTACTCGCTTGATGTCTTCCTTGGCATACCACCTGCACCACTACATGCTTGATGTCTTCCCCGGCGTACCACCTGCACCACTACACGCTTGACGTCTTCCCTGGCGTACCACCTCCACCACTACACGCTTGATGTCATCCCCGGCGTACCACCTGCACCACTACACGCTTGATGTCTTCCCTGGCGTACCACCTGCACCACTACACGCTTGATGTCTTCCCTGGCATACCACCTGCACCACTACACGCTTGATGTCTTCCCTGGCGTACCACCTGCACCACTACACGCTTGATGTCTTCCCCAGCGTACCACCTGGACCACTACACGCTTGATGTCTTCCTTGGCATACCACCTGCACCACTACATGCTTGATGTCTTCCCCGGCGTACCACCTGCACCACTACACGCTTGATGTCTTCCCTGGCGTACCACCTGCACCACTACACACTTGATGTCTTCCCTGGCGTACCACCTGCACCACTACACGCTTGATGTCTTCCTTGGCATACCACCTGCACCACTATATGCTTGATGTCTTCCCCGGCGTACCACCTGCACCACTACATGCTTGATGTCTTCCCCGGCATACCACCTGCACCACTACACGCTTGATGTCTTCCCTGGCGTACCACCTGCACCACTACACGCTTGATGTCTTCCCCGGTGTACCACCTGCACCACTACACGCTTGATGTCTTCCCTGGCGTACCACCTGCACCACTACACGCTTGATGTCTTCCCTGGCGTACCACCTGCACCACTACACGCTTGATGTCTTCCCCGGCGTACCACCTGCACCACTACACACTTGATGTCTTCCTTGGCATACCACCTGCACCACTACATGCTTGATGTCTTCCCCGGCGTACCGCCTGCACCACTACACGCTTGATGTCTTCCCTGGCGTACCACCTGCACCACTACACGCTTGATGTCATCCCCGGCATACCACCTGCACCACTACACGCTTGATGTCTTCCCTGGCGTACCACCTGCACCACTACACGCTTGATGTCATCCCCGGCATACCACCTGCACCACTACACGCTTGATGTCTTCCCTGGCGTACCACCTGCACCACTACACGCTTGATGTCTTCCCCGGCGTACCACCTGGACCACTACACGCTTGATGTCTTCCTTGGCATACCACCTGCACCACTACACGCTTGATGTCTTCCCCGGCGTACCACCTGCACCACTACATGCTTGATGTTTTCCCTGGCGTACCACCTGCACCACTACACGCTTGATGTCTTCCCCGGCGTACCACCTGCACCACTACACGCTTGATGTCTTCCTTGGCATACCACCTGCACCACTACACGCTTGATATCTTCCCTGGCGTACCACCTGCACCACTACACGCTTGATGTCTTCCCTGGCGTACCACCAGCACCACTACACGCTTGATGTCTTGCCCGGCGTACCACCTGCACCACTACACGCTTGATGTCTTCCTTGGCATACCACCTGCACCACTACACGCTTGATGTCTTCCCTGGCGTACCACCTGCACCACTACACGCTTGATGTCTTCCCTGGCGTACCACCTGCACCACTACACGCTTGATGTCTTCCCTGGCGTACCACCTGCACCACTACACGCTTGATGTCTTCCCTGGCGTACCACCTGCACCACTACACGCTTAATGTCTTCCCCGGCGTACCACCTGCACCAGTACACGCTTGATGTCTTCCCCGGCGGTGACGCCATCTTGGTTTGAGCAGCATGATAGTATACTCACGTTGAAGTCGTGGCCACGAAATTCGCTTCATGTGAATCCAGTGAAGCACATTTGCATAACTGCCAACCTTGTAATCACATGGCAAAAATGGATGGGGGAGAGTGTGTCCACCCGGCCCCACCCCACCCCCCTCCACAGCCTACCCCATCTCGGAACATTTTAAAAATTAGAAGCACGATTTCGGATCTTAAACGCAATATTACAGACATTTTGCGACCATAAATAATATAACATAATATAATGTGCAACAGTGTAATGTCAATCAACAGCTCCGCCAGTACACCAGTGATGCAAGTGAAGTAGCAAGATGATGAAATTGTAAGTGATCAACTGTCATATAAAAGCCTTTCACACTATTTTCGTAACACATAAATGATGCATATCAATCTGAATCCTATACAGGCTGTGATATACATAGTCAACCACAAAGAAGAAAACCAGCAGAAGACATCACTGATTTAGATTTCTAGCCATACCCTGACCCCTCCTTCCACCCAAATGCCATACCAGCAGCTACAGTTAAAAACAATGGACAAAGTGTTCTAGATTAATCTAGTTTAAGACTTTATTTTTAAGTAACATTTCTCTATGTATGTATGTACGTATAAACGCCTGAAGATGAACACATTCGAAACGCGTTGCATTATGTTAGATTATACATAAAATAAAAAAGTGACTGGTAGCAGAAACTTGAAATAAATAATTATCCCACACAGTCACGGTTCACAAACATTGCCATTATGGCTGAAAATAAGCGAGTAGTTCGCCTTCCGTAATGTTCGCACATGCATTGACAATGTACTGACGAATGTTGTCAGGCGTTGTCAGTGGATCACGATAGCAAATATCCCCACAGAAAGAAACGCGGGGACGTCAGATCCGGCGAACGTGCGGGCCATGGTATGATGCTTCGACGACGAATCCACCTGTCATGAAATATGCTATTCAATGCCGCTTCAACCGCACGCGAGCTATGTGCCGGACATCCATCTTGTTGGAAGTACATCGCCATTCTGTCATGCAGTGAAACATCTTGTAGTAACATCGATAGAACATTACGTACGAAATCAGCATACATTGCACCATTTAGATTGCCATCGATAAAATGGGGAACAATTATCCTTCCTCCCATAATGCCGCACCATGCATTAACCCGCCAAGGTCCAAGGTCGCTGATGTTCCATTTGTCGCAGCCACAGTGGATTTTCCGTTTCCCAGTAGTGAATATTATGCCGGTTTACGTTACCGCTGTTGTTGAATGACGCTTCTTCGCTAAACAGAACGCGTGTAGGAAATCTGTCATCGTCCCGTAATTTCTCTTGTGACCCGTGGCAGAAATGTACACGACGTTCAAAGTCGTCGCCATGCCATTCCTGGTGCATAGAAATATGGTACGGTTGCAATCGGTGTTGATGTAGCATTCTCAACAGCGACGTTTTTAAGATTCCCGATTCTCGCGCAATTTATCTGCTATTGATGTGCGGATTAGCCGTCACAGACAGGCTGTTATAGAACGTATATTTTCAGTAATAATGAAAGTGAATTCTTGAGGACTGTAATCCGTCCTGGATCGCTTAGGTTTCGCAGAACTAACTGTTAGTGTGCCGCCCATAAGGTTACTTTTATGGCGAGCAATTATTTTGATTAGCAGAAGTCAGGGCGAAAGACAGTTTCATAGTAACTCGCAGTGTAGAGGTCGCCTTTGAACTGCTCATAGTGCTGTTTAGGATAGAGAAATTTACTGTCAGTATGAACATAATGAATACTAGATTGTTTTATGTGTGAAACTCTAACAAATATGTGTATTAATTAGAACACAAAATCGTCATTTATAATCATAGTCCTGATCCCGCTCAGCAAACAGAGAATAGGAACATTTCTTTCAGTGGGCTGGACAAGAACGTGGACTTGCAGACTGGGAACTATGGTCAGTACGTTCTTTCTGGCTGACCACAGAAATAGTTTCCAGGCTCTCGTAAAAAACGGCGAACAACATTTACAGATTTTCATAAATATTCTAATATTTCAAATATTTCCTCCTATGACTGGTTAACACTTGGTTCAAGAATCATGAAAGAAGGTTGTATACATGGAAGAACCCTGGAGATACTAAAAGGTATCAGATAGATTATGTAATGGTAAGACAGAGATTTAGGAACCAGGTTCTAAATTGTAAGATATTTCCAAGGGCAGATGTGGACTGACCACAATCTATTGGTTATGAACTGTAGATTAAAACTGAAGAAACTGCAAAAAGGTGGGAATTTAAGGAGATGGGATCTGGATAAACTGACTAAACCAGAGGTTGTACAGAGTTTGAGGGAGATCATAAGGGAACAATTGACAGGAATGGGGGAAAGAAATACAGTAGAAGAAGTGTGGATAGCCTTGAGGGATGAAGTAGTGAAGACAGCAGAGGATCAAGTAGGTAAAAAGACAAGGCCTAGTAGAAATCCTTGGGTAACAGAAGAAATATCGAATTTAATTGATGAAAGGAGAAAATATAAAAATGCACTAAATGAAGCAGGCAAAAAGGAATACAAACATCTCAAAAATGAGATCGACAGGAAGAGCAAAATGGCTAGGCAGGGATGGCTAGAAGACAAATGTAAGGATGTAGAGGCATATCTCATTAGGGGTAATATAGATACTGCCTACAGGAAAATTAAAGAGACCTTTGGAGAAAAGAGAACCACTTGTATGAATGTCAAGAGCTCAGATGGAAACCCAGTTCTAAGCAAAGAAGGGAAAGCAGGAAGGTGGAAGGAGTATACAGACGGTCTATACAAGGGTGATGTACTTGAGGACAATATTATGGAAATAGAAGAGGATGTAGATGAAGATGAAATGGGAGATACGATACTGCGTGAAGAGTTTGACAGAGCACTGAAAGACCTGAGTCGAAACAAGGCCACGGGTTAGACATCATTCCATTAGAACTATTGACAGTCTTGGGAGAGCCAGTCTTGACAAAACTCTACCATCTGGTGAGCAAGATGTATGAGACAGGCGAAATACCCTCAGACTTTTAGAAGAATATAATAATTCCAATCCCAAAGAAATCAGATGTTGATAGGCGTGAAAATTACTGAACGATCAGTTTAACAAGTCAGAGCTGGAAAATATTAACGCGAATTCTTTACAGACGAATGGAAAAAATGGTAGAAGCCGACCTCGGGGAAGATCAGTTTGGATTCCGTAGAAATATTGGAAAACGTGAGGCAATACTGATCCTACGACGTATCTTAGAAGCTAGATTAAGGAAAGGCAAACCTACGTTTGTAGCATTTGTAGACTTAGAGAAAGCTTTTGACAATGTTGACTGGAATACTCACTTTCAAATTATGAAGGTGGCAGGGGTAAAATACAGGCAGCGAAAGGCTATTTATAATTTGTACAGAAACGAGATGGCGGTTATATGAGTCGAGGGATATGAAAGGGAAGCAGTGGTTGTGAAGGGATTGAGGCAGGGTTGTAGCCTATCCCCGATGTTATTCCATCTCTATATTGAGCAAGCAGTAAAGGGAAAGAAAAAAAAACCAATTCGGAGTAGGTATTAAAATCCATGGAAGATGAACATCAACGAAAGCAAAACGAGGATAATGGAATGTAGTCGAATTAAGTCGGGTGATGCTGAGGAAATTAGATTAGGAAATGAGAGGCTTAAAGTAGTAAAGGAGTTTTGGTCTTTGCGGAGCAAGACAACTGATGATGGTCGAAGTAGAGAGGATATGAAATGTAGACTGGCAATGGCAAGGAAAGCGTTTCTGTTGAAGAGAAATTTGTTAACATCATGTATAGATTTAAGTGTCAGGAATTCGTTTCTGAAAGTATTTGTATGGAGTGTAGCCATGTATGGAAGTGAAACGTAGTCGATAAATAGTTTGGACAAGAAGAGAATAGAAGCTTTAGACATGTGGTGCTACAGAATAATGCTGAAGATTAGATGGGTAGATCACATAACTAATGAAGAGGTATTGAATAGAGTTGGGGAGAAGACGAATTTGTAGCACAACTTGACTAGAAGAAGGGATCAGTTGGTGGGACATGTTACGAGGCATCAAGGGATCACCAGGAGGGTAGTGTGGAGGGTAAAAATCGTAGAGGGAGACCAAGAGATGAATACACTAAATAGATTCAGAAGGATTTTGGTTGCGGTAGGTACTGGGAGATGAAGAAGTCTGCACAGGTTAGAGTAGCATGGAGAGCTGCATAAAACCAGTCTCAGGACTGAAGACCACCACAACAACAACAGCAAGGCTGATTACAATTATTACTATTAACCCGCCGCCCCACACCTTGTATAGACCCTCTAAATACTCCTCTGACCTGCCACCTTTCCCTTCTTTGCTGAGGACTGGTTCTCCATCTGAGCTCCTTATATTCGTACAGCTGCTTCTCTTTTTCCCCGAAGACCTCTTTAATTTTCCTGTAGCCTAATTCACGGAACAATTTAGGTCGAGTGGTAAAAAGCGAAACAAATACCTGAAATGACATCGGCTTTTATTGAAACGGAAAATGACAGTAAAACTGGACAAAAGGCTGGCAACTTTTCAAACTGTCAGTGTGACGGATGCGAGGTAGGCCGATGTTGCAAAATCGCATCGCCCTAAGTCTGGCTGATGAACACTCGCCGGAAAGTACGGTTTTTATCCAGGATGGCGCTCCACCCCACATTGCTACACGTGTGAATGATCTCTCGCGCACATTATTTAGTGAGGATCGCGTGCCGAGCAGCCACTCCCGGGTCCCCAGACCTCAGTAAGTGTGATTATTGGTTGTGGGCTTACCTCAAGTCTCAAGTCTACCGCGATCGTCCGAACACACCAGCGATGCTAAAAGACAACACTCGACGGCAGTTTCTCACCATGCCTACTGGTATATTGTACAGTGCTTTTCACAACTTTGTCGTCTGACTACAGGCACTGTTGATGAATGACGGTGGACATACTGAGCATTTGTTATAAGGCATATCGTCTTCGCTAAAAATCAATTGCTATGCTAAATATTACTTCTGTATCACATAAAGAGCCATCTGTTGGTCTACATCTACATCTACATGGATACTCTGCAAAGTATATTTAAATGCCTGGCAGAAGGTTCATCGAACCACCTTTACAATTCCCTATAATTCCAATCTCGTATAGCGCGCGGAAAGAATGAATACTTTCCGTACAAGCTCTGATTTCCCTTATTTTATCGTGCTAATCGTCCCTCCTTATGTAGGTCGGTGTCAGCAAAATATTTTCGCATTCGGAGGAGAAAGTTGGTGATTGGAATTTCGTGAGAAGATTCCGTTGCAATGTAAAACGCTTTTCTTTTAATAATGCCCTGCCCAAATCCTGTATCATTTCTGTGACACTCTCTCCCATATTTCACGATAATACGAAACGTGCTGCCTTTCTTTGAACTTTTTCGATGTACTCCGTCAGTCCTATCTGGTAAGGATCCCATACTGCGCAGCAGTATTCTAAAAGAGGATGGACAAGTGTGGTGTAGGCAGTCTCCTTAGTAGGTCGGTTACAGTTTCTAAGTGTCCTGCCAATAAAACGCAGCCTTTGTTTATCCTTCCTCACAACACTTTCTATGTGTTCCTTCCAATTTAAGTTGTTCGTAATTGTAATACCTAGGTATTTAGTTGAATATACGGCTTTTAGATTAGACTGATTTATCGTGTAGCTGAAGTTTAACGAGTTCCTTTTAGCACTCATGTAGATGACCTCAAACTTTTCGTTATTAGGGGTCAACTGCCACTTTTGGCACCATTCAGATATTTTTTCTAAATCGTTTTGCAGGTTGTTTCGATCTTCTGATGACGTTATCAGTCGATAAACGACAGCGTCATCTGCAAACAACTGACGACGGCTGCCCAAATTGTCTCCCAAATTGTTTATATAGATAAGGAACAAAAAAGTGCCTATAACACTACCTTGGGGAACGCCTGAAATCACTTCTGTTTTACTCGATGGCGTTCCGTCAATTACTACGAACTGTGACCTCTCTGACAGGAAATCGCAAATCCAGTCACATAACTGAGACGACATTCCATAATCACGCAATTTCACTACGAACCCATTGTGACGTTCAGTGTCAAAAGCCTTCCGGTAATCCAGGAATACGGAATCGATCTGAAATCCCTTGTCAATAGCACTCAGCACTTCATGTGAATAATTTTGCTAGTTGTTTTTCACAGGGACGATGTTATCTAAACCCATGTTGACTGTGTGTCAATAGACCGTTTCCTTCGAGGTAATTCATAATGTTCGAAAACGATATATGTTCTAAAATCCTACTGCATATCGACGTTAACGATATGGGCCTGTAATTTAGTGGATTACTCCTACTACCTTTCTTGAATATTGGTATGACCTGTGTAACTTTCCAGTCTATGCGCACGGATCTTTCGTCGAGCGAACGGTTGTATATGATTGTTAAGTATGGAGCTAATGCATCAGCATACTCGGAAAGGAATCTAATTGGTATACAGTGTGGACCAGAAGACTCGCTTTTATTAAGTGATTTGGGTTGCTTCACTACTCCGAGGATATTTACTTCAACGTATCTCACGTTAGCAGCTGCTCTTGATTCGAATTCTGGAATATTTACTTCGTCTTCTTTTGTGAAGACATTTCGGAAGGCGGTGTTTAGTAACTCTACTTTGGTAGCACTGTCTTCGATAGTATCTCCATTGTTATCGCGCAGAGAAGGCATTGATTGTTTCTTGCCGCTAAAATCCATCACTTATGGTTTGTCTGCCAGGTTTCGAGACATAGTTTCGTTGTGAAACCGTTATAGGCGTCTCGCATTGAACTCCGCGCGAAATTTCGAGCTTCTGTAAAGGATCGCCAATCTTGGGGATTTTGCGTCTGTTTAAATTTGGCATGTTTGTGTACCAAGGAGGATCAGCTCCGTCGTTTGTTAGTTTATTTGGTATAAATCTCTCAACTACTGCCGATACTATTTCTTTGAATGCAAGCCACAGCTGGCCTACACTTATATTATTATTTTGGAATGTGTGGAGATTGTCTCTTAGGAAGGCGTCAAGTGAATGTTGATCTGCTTTTTTGAATAGGTATATCTTTCGCTTATTTTTCGAGGATTTGGGGATTACAATATACAGTCTCGCTACGACAACCCTGTGTTCACTAATCTCTATATCGGTTTTGATGCTCGTTATTAACTCAGGATTATTTGTAATTTGCACTTTCTTTAGTTTCAGTAAAAACCTAAATTTGGGAATTTTGTGGTAAGTTACTGTAGGATCAAACTGCTGAGATCATCGTTCCCTAACTTAAACTAACTTACACTAACTTACACTAAGGACAACACACACATCCGTGCCAGAGGGAGGACTCGAATCTCCAACGGGGAGGGGGGGGGGGGGGGAGCCGCGCGAACCGTGGCAATGCGCCCAAAACAACGCGGCTACCTCGTGCGGCTCTCTCTACCTGCATTATTCCGTGAAGTATTGACTTTTGAAACAATACGGACTTTTGCATCACCCTGCACAATATAAACAGCAAGGCTCTCAAGACACTTCCCTGGGACACACTAAGTTACTTTGACACCTAATGATGACTCTCCATCCAAAATTTACAAGCTACATTCTCTTTATCAAATATCCTCAGGTGTCACAAATTTCCATTGATACCCCATACTGTATTGTTTTTGATAATAGTAATGAGTCAAATACTTTTCGAAAATCGAAAATTACTGCAATTATCTGCCGTCATCTATTGCTTTTAGCAGTCATCTGAGAAAATTGCGAGTTGGGTTTCACATGATCTATGTTTTCGGAATCCATACTGGTTGCCATGGAGGAGGTCGTTCTGTTCGAGATACCTCGTTATTTTTTTAATTTAGCATATATTCGAAGATTCTATATCAAATCGATATCAAGGATACTGGACGGTAGTTTTGAGGATCACTTGTACTGCCGTTCTTGTAGACAGGTGCGATCTGTGATTTCTTCCAACTACTGGGTAGGGCTTTTTGTTCGTGCGATGTACGATGGATTATATTAACAGAAGTGCTAACGCAGCCGCAAATACCATGCAGCGTGTTAAGGGATTCGGTCGAGACATGGAGCTTCATTCAATTTGAGAGTTTTCAGCTGTTCTCAATGTTCGATGATCTATTGAAATTGGCCGGCCGCTGTGAGAGAGGTTCTAGGTGTTTCAGTCCACAACTGCGGTGCTGCTACGGTTGCAGGTTCGAATCCTGCTTCGGGCATGGATGTGTGTGATGTCCTTAGGTTAGTTAGGCTTTCGTAGTTCCAGGTCTAGGGGACTGATGCCCTCAGATGCTAAGTCCCATAGGGCTTAGAGCCATTGAAGCATCTATTGAAACTCATTAAAGGAAAACACATTATCTGAGCAGAAGCGTTCTCTTCTGAAAATGCTTTGCTGTTAAAAAAGGACTGTCATAACTTTTTTGCAATCTGTTATTGAATAATTATTAATGGTTTTCCCATATTAAGGATACTGCAAATAATTAAAGAGTATTTGCCCCAGACGCGTTTCGCTTTTATTTATAAAGTATCTTTCGTAGTCATTCTGGAAATATGGATATACATTCTAACACACAAAAAACTATACGCCATGAAGGAATAATGCGAATGAGACGAAAATCGGTCGATGAGTAGTACATGTACAGACCAATCTGGATGATTTATCCAACAGAAAGAGCTTCAGAAATCGAGCAAGTAAGTAACGCGTTGATCCACATCTGGTGCTTTTTCAGGCATTTATTCGATTCGGCATTATTAAATACAGTTGTTGGATGTTCTCCTGAGGGATATCGTGCCAAAATTCTGTCGAACTGGCGCGTTAGATCGCCGAAATCCCGACGAAAGGTCCGTACCCAAAGACTGGAAAGCTGCACAGGTCACACCAATATTCAAGAAAGGTAGTAGGAGTAATCCGCTAAATTACAGGCCCATGTCGTTATCGTCGATATGCACCAGGATTTTGGAACGTATATTGTGTTCAAACATTATGAATTACCTCGAAGAAAACGATCTATTGACACACAGTCAACATGGGTTTAGATAACATCGTTCTTATGAAATACAACTTGCTCTTTTTTCCCATGAAGTGTTGACTGCTATTGAAAAGGGAATTAAGATAGATTCCGTATTTCTGGATATCCATAAGGCTTTTGACACTGTACCACATGAGCGGCTTATAGTGAAATTGCGTGCTTTGGAATATCGTCTCATTTGTGTGACTGGATTTGTGATCTCCTGTGAGAGAGGTCAGAGTTCGTACCAACCGACGGAAAGTCATCGAGTAAAACAGAAGTGACTTCTGGCATTCCCAAGGTAGTGTTATAGGCCCTTTTCTGTTCCTTATATTTATAAACGATTTGGAAGACAATCTTAGATTGTTTGCAGATGACGCTGTCGTTTATCGACTAGTAAAGTCGTCAAAAGTTCAAAACAAATTGCAAATCGATTTAGAAAATACATCTGTATGGTGCGAAAATTGGCAATTGACCTTAAATAACGAAAATCGTGAAGTCATGCACATGGGTGCTAAAAGGAATGCGTTAAACTTCGGTTACACGATAAATCAGTGAAATATGTAGGCCGTAAATTCAACTAAATACCTAGGAATTACAATTACGAACAACTCAAATTGGAAGGAACACAAAGAAAGACTGCGTTTTATCCGATCACCAACGTTCTCCTCCGAAAGTGAAAATATTTTGTTGACACCGACCTACATAGGGAGAAACGATCAGCACGATAAAATAAGGGATATCAAAGCTCGTACGGAAATATATAGGTGTTCGTTCTTTCTGCGCACTATACGAGATTGGAATAATAGAGGATTGTGAAGGTGGTTCGATGATCCCTCTGCCAGGCACTTAAATGTAATTTGCAGATAATCCATGCAGATGAGGTGCTGCCCATAATGATTCGAACGTTCTCAGTTGGGGAGACACCAGGCGACCTTGCTGGCTAAGGTAGGGTTTGGCAAGGACGAAGACAAGCAGTAGAAACTACTCCCGCCGTAAGCTGGCAGGCATTGTTTTACTGAAGTGTCAGACCGGAATGGCTTCTCATGAAGGACAAAATAAAAAAATAAAAAACAGCACGTGCAATGTCTTGAAGATACCACTGTGCTGTACGGGTATCGGGGCTGAAAACCAAAGGGGCCTTACTGTGAAAATTAATGGCACCCCAGAGTATGACTCCTGGTTGTCGGGTCGTATGGGGGGAGACAAACAGGTTGGTATACCACCACTGTGCATGACGTCTCCACAAACGTCTTCGGCCTGGAATCTCATTGGCTGGGGTAGAGCTGTCTTCAGTCTTGAGGCCCCCTTCGAACTGAGCCACAATGCTTAGCGAAGGTGAGTCTGGAGACGCCCTGGACAGCAGTGGGATACCAGCTTGATTGTTCCAAATTGGATTGTAGAGTGTAACACAGTTAGCGGTTTCAGTGTCTGGTTAGAATCGACGTTTAACGTTATCCAGGAACAAGATTTTGATGTAATAGTATTTTGTTCCCATCGGGATGCTGACTATCGGTGAGCACCCATGCCACTCACCGTTGGAATGCTTGATTTCGTTGAGTATCCATGGCAGGTGAGCCTGTCATTATCACCTCATGGGCATTTTAACTTATTACAGTGGTTGTGATTTGTATTCCGCGTAGCGGCCAGCGTGAGATTTACAGCGGTTGGGCGGAAACGCACATCTTAATGTTAGGGAGGTGAACCAGTTTCTTTGGCTCTTCAGTGTATATGACTTACGAATATTACCATATATGAAAAAATGTTTTGATTGTATCACTTATGATGCAATTTAGTGGTGATAGAGTCTTCAACGTGTTTCATCAGTACTGTGATGGATCGAGGTGAGTGATTGTGGTTGTCAGATACCTCAGTGTACTGCGGGATGTAGAACAAATGGTTGAAATGGCTCTGAGCACTATGGGACTTAACTGCTGAGGTCATAAGTCCCCTAGAACTTAGAACTACTTAAACCTAACTAAGGAAATCACACTCATCCATGCCCGAGGCAGAATTCGAACCGTAGCGGTCGCGCGGTTCCAGACTTTTGCGCCTAGAACCACTCGACCACTCAAGCCGGCGATGTAGGACACTTAGTTCTCTTAGAAAAGGCCGGCGAAGCATTCACGTAGTTTGGGCACTTACCACAGTCAACCCCGTAGGAAACAGAAAACTATGTTACTATACAAGTAGCTTATTTGCCAGAGATGTCTTTTATTTGCACCGTACACATTTACAACACTCAAGCAACCTCTGAAGATCAATATGTACCTTTTGAATACAGAGGTTTACATTTACATCGTAAATGAAATGTAGAATCAAATGCTTTGTGTCTTAAGGGCAAAAACGGGCACAGTTGATATTTGTCGATTACAGCGTCATCTACCACGAACGGGAAACAATAGTTTGGTTAGGCCGTAGGCATTTATTTTTCTTTTTTGAGAGACGTTCCTGCATGGCCGACTGCCACCCACTCGTTGTTGTGTTCGTAGTTGGCGCTTCGTCTCACGCTGTTAGTAAGGGACTTTTGTCTTAGTGCGTGACAGTGGATAAGTGTGGCGAAAAGAAGTTCGAGAAATACGGAGCAACAAATACTCTTAGGAAAAGCTACATACTCTGTAATTTACGAACTTGACCATACATGTGAAAATGCGTTTATTGTTTCATTCGTCCGACACCATAGGATGCTTGCCCAGTTTCGTCATTCATTAGTCACACTTTGCTGACAATCAACAGAGACACAAAGAAAAAAATCCAGATGAATATAAGGTAAAACCATCCGTAACTCACAAATGAGTAACCGAACAATTCTATAAAGTGATTTCGCATAAGAATTTCGTTTATTCTTCGTATGTAGAATTCTTTTCACGATTTAGCGCGTTTTCGTCAGTAACTGCGAATATAGTCTGTAAGCAAGTATTGTGAAAACAATATATTTCGTATATGCAATGGAAAGTACATGCCTAATAAAATAATGCAACTTCCGTGCATTTCGAGCATTTTGTTAAGAGAGTATTACTACAGTTAAATATGACGCCAGTATGGATGGAACAGGGAGAGAATTGTATAACCCAGTATATTAAATATTAAGGTAAAGTTCAAAGGTTATGGAGAATATAGCCTTTTCTAAGAGAACTAAGTGTTCTCCATCGCCGGCCTGAGTGGTCGAGCGGTTCTAGGCGCAAAAGTCTGGAACCGCGCGACCGCTACGGTTCGAATCCTGCCTCGGGCATGGATGAGTGTGATGTCCTTAGTTACGTTTAAGTAGTTCTAAGTTCTAGGGGACTTATGACCTCAGCAGTTAAGTCCCATAGTGCTCAGAGCCATTTCAACCATTTGTTCTACATCCCGCAGTACACTGAGGTATCTGACAACCGCAATCACTCACCTCGATCCATCACAGTACTGATGAAACACGTTGAAGACGCTATCGCCACTAAATTGCATGAAAACATTTTTACATATATGGTGATGTTCTTAAGTCAAATACATTGGAGAGCCAAAGAAACTGGCACACCTCCCTAACATCGTGTAAAGCCCCCATGAGTACACGGAAGTACCGCAACTCGACGTGGCATGGCTCGACTAATGTCTGAAGATAGAATTATATTAATAAATTCAGCTGCTGACGGGCGTTAATGTCCAAAAGAAAAGACACCATTAATGACGTGCAGCCGTCTAGAACGAAATTAGAACTATATTAATACCTTCAGCCGCTGACGGGCGTTAGTATATATCAACGGGCACAGGTGAAAATGTGTGCCCCGACCGGGACTCGAACCCGGGACCTCCTGCTTACATGCAGAACGCTCTATCCCGGTATGGGCACACATTTTCACTAGTCCCCGTTGCTACATATAAACGCCTGTCAGCAGCTCAAGGTATTAATACAATCCTAATTTCGTTCTAGATGTCTGCAGGTCATCAATGGTGTCTGTTCTTTCGGACATGTCCGAATGAATACCCACATTAGTATATAGTTTTGGCAATCCTGGCCATGACCTTCTTCTTCTGTGGGAATGCACGCATATTCCCCGAACTCTTATAGGACTTGGTAAGAATGTCTCCCACGAGTAATTTGTGTGTTGGGGTGGGACACTACGAATGTAGTGTATGGACATACAAGGTAAGAATTGGGTCTCGCGGGGGGCGTGCGCGAGATATTCCCTGCAGTCGCACTATCCTCTGTTCCCTCGGTGGCTCAGCGTCTGCCATGTAATCAGGAGATCCCGGGTTCGAGTCCCAGTCGCGGCACACATTTTCACCAGTCCCCGTTGCTACATATCAACGCCCGTCAGCAGCTCAAGGTATTAATACAATCCTAATTTCGTTCTAGACGGCTGCAGGTCATCAATGGTGTCTGCTCTTTCGGACGAGACTCGTCCGACCAGCCAACATGTTTCCAGTCACGAATAGTCCAATGTCGGTGTTGAAGGGCCCAGGTGAGGCCTAAAGCTTTGTGTCGTGCAGTCATCAAGGATACACGAGTGGGTTTTCAGCTCCGAAAGCCCATATCGATGATGTTTCGTTAAATGGTTCGAACGCAGCATTGTCGGAGACTTGATATTTTACCGGATTCCTGATATTCACGGTACACTCGTGAAATGGTCGTACAGGAACATCCTCACTTCGTCGCTACTTCGGAGATGCTGTGTCCCATAGCTCGTGCGCCTACTATAACACCACGTTCAAACTCACTTAAATCTTGATAACCTGTCCTTGTAGCAGCAGTAACCGATCTAACAACTGAGCGTGACACCTGTTCTCTTATATAGGCGTTGCCGACCGCAGCGCCGTATTCAGCCTGTATTTGAATACGCATGCTTATACCAGTCTCTTTGGCGCTTCGGTGCATGTTATTTAGTATTACCTAAGAGTATTTATTGCTCAATATTTCGCGGATTTTGCCTACCTCACTCAGCTACTACCACGTACCGCGACCAAACTAACAGGATAACTGCACTCATAATATTCTTAATGAGATATACGTCTGTGTGCATCTCATATCTAGAACGCTATGCATGGCTGGTCCCATACCGTACATTCTGACCCGGGTAACGAACTGGATGAGAAAAACTTGCCATACCTACAAGAGGATGACCCAGGTTTCGAGCCAGAAGCACAATCCCACAATGAGGCAGCTTTCATATAATTAGCAATCGAATAAGCTGGTGGCTGAGATCTGTTGGAGCTGCAGTGTTTATTTCTTCGAATGGGCCATTACTATGGAGTAACACTTGTACGCAGCAGCGATCTGATGTAATGAAAATTTACTTTTTTACTGGCACTTCCTGGCAGATTAAAGCTGTGTGCCGGACAGAGACTCGAACTCGGGATCTTTGCCTCACGGCGAGCTCTACCATCTGAGCTACCCAAGCACGACTCACGACCCGTCCTCACAGTTTTACTTCTGCCACTACCTCGTGTCCTATCTTCCAAACTTAACAGAAGCTCTTCTGCGATCCTTGCAGAACTGGCACCCCTGGAAGAAAGGATATTGCAGAGACATGGCTTAGCCACAGCGTGCGGGATATTTCCAGAATGTTACCGGGTACTTTATTACTGTTTAATTAAACAGTGATTCAGCTCATATAATGTAGGTTTATTTTTTCGTTGTTTCAGGAAGCTAAATTAAACTGCGATTTTGCTCATACATGGTTGCCTTAGTAAGATAAAACAGCTGTTCTTTACATCCGTACAAAGTACGTCGCGCGTCCGCTTGCGTAATAACAGCAGCGCAGTCCTTCACTAATAAACACGAAAATATCAGTTCTGCAGAAGTATCTAAGGATTCTTACGAAAATTCCAATAGAGTTGCAATTTCTCAAGGTAAGAAGGCTACACACTGCCCACTACACCGGCCATACTAGTGTAAAAGTTGATTCCTTATTGCCCCCGCAAAGTCCAAAACATCCCCACCACGCCTGAGGTTTTGTGGACCTCCTACCACGCCGTACGTCAGCGCCGGCACGGAGACCTGTCTCTGAACTAACAGAGCGCTCCATTAATTCGGGCTGAAACACGCCTCCACTCTCCAGGACAGGTTCAGGACCCACCCGTGGCTGGCGATAAGTCGTACGGAGACGTGGTGTGGATGTTTTACCAAATAGGCGCGCCTCCACTGACGGAACAGTTTCTGTCAACCTGCAGACTACAGGGCCCCTCATCATGCAAGATACTTCCAGTCAGCGTTTGGTATTAGGAAGCTTTTCAAATCTTGTATATATACTCCACATTTGACGTTCAATATTATGTTTGAGAACATTTTCCATATTATCCACACTCTTTGTAATTAAACAAAGAAAATGTTTACAGTGCTTCAAAAAGTAATATTCACAGTAAACTAAAAAACGTATTGATTTAATTTTACATATTTTGAAAGAAGAAATGTTGAGTTTGCTCGCGGAGAGGATGAGAGACGGGCGCGGCTATATACGCGCTGCTTTGACAGACAGGTGGCGCGGAGCTAGATAGGAGCTGCCGTGTGTAGCTGGCTGCCTAACATGCAGGCGATGACCCTGCCACTGGCGTAATGTGAGCGCCACGTAGTAAGCGGGTGTCGTAAGGACAGCAAGTCTAGTCTACAGGCACGATAATGCGAGTGCTTTTTCGAAGGCAGGGTGGTCTTCCCTGGCCCTCGCGACGTGTGACGGTGCCTCATGCCGCAAATTCTGAGATCGCAAACTATTAGGATGGTGCATAAGATCGCAGCGTTTTTCTTCTATATATTAATATTGTTATAGGTTTTGGATTTTACGAAGACTGTTCTACGTCATTGGCCCCTTACCTGCCTTTGTAGTAAATCCCTCGCCAAGCGTAAAGTTCCAAGCGACTGGAAAAAAGCCCAGATGACTGAAGTATATAGAACGGTAAAGAAACGGACCTACAAAATTAAAGACCAATATCCGAAAACTTCTGTTTGCTGCAGACTCCCTGATCACATTCTCAGTTCGATTAAAATAGACTTACTTGAGGCTAAGCAGTTTATGTCGACGAATCAACATGGTTTTAGGAAGCATCGTTGGTGCGAAACTCAGCTTGCCCTTTCTCACGTGACATACTGAGAACTATGTATGAAAGGCAACAGGCTGATTCCATATTTCTAGATTTCCGGAAAACATTTGACAACGTGCCCCACTGTAGACTGTTAACGAAATTACGAGCATATCGAATAAGTGAATGGCTCGAAAACTTCTTGAATAATAGAATCCAGTATGTTGTCCTCGACACTGACTGTTCATCAGAGACCACGAAGTGTGATAGGACGGCTGTTGTTCTTTATACATGGTGAGGCCATCTGAATGTTCAGTACATCAGCTCCGAGGAACAAATGGCAGATATTTTACCAAAAGCAGCTAGGAGTGGACATTTCAATAGACTGTGTCAAAAAGCTGGGGATAGTGAATTTTACGGGTAGTTAAGGAAAATTATTAAATTGATGGGGGTGTTGAAGTAATGACAATTTAATAATTATACTTTGCTAACTTCCAGCGTTCTGGAAGGGCCGGCCGGAGTGGCCGTGCGGTTCTAGGCGCTACAGTCTGGAACCGCGAGACCGCTACGGTCGCAGGTTCGAATCCTGCCTCGGGCATGGATGTGAGTGTTGTCCTTAGGTTAGTTAGGTTTAAGTAGTTCTAAGTTCTAGGGGACTGATGACCACAGCAGTTGAGTCCCATAGTGCTCAGAGCCATTTGAACCATTTTCATTCTGGAAGGCACTGTAGTGCCTCGAGAATTTTGGTGTAAATTTTAGAGACCTTCGTATTTCCACCGTCTTGAACACGCCTTATTTTAGAGATGTGTGTGGTAAAGTAGAACTGTGTCTACTGCACCACAATTATGTGTGTGTGGGACGGATGATCGGCGCGGGCAGGTAGTCGCCGATCCCGCCTAAGGAGTTACACGTCCCGCTCAAGGTATAAATGCGCCGTACTCAGTGCGACGTCAAACATTATTGTGTGAACATTTGAACGTTGTTGAAAGAAGAGAAGGGACTATTACTTATTCATTCTTTCTCTTACTTTCGTAAGATCCAGAAGGTTGTCTTGTTAAATTTTGAGAGATTTGTAGACTGTATTTATGGAAAAATGAATGTGATAGTTTCTGACGGTCCGGAAGGTTCCGAACTTATTAAAAATGTTTTAGTTGTATGAAAACTGTTATGTGTGATGAAAATACAGTGAGATCGAGTTCAAATATTCTCGAGTGTACGGAGTTATTTTAAAAGTATAAAAAATTTCTTCCAAAGTAGCATCTTATCTTCGGAGAAGAAGTTGTGCAGGACATCATAGCCGGCTATCCTGAAAAGAAGATCTGCGAAGCAACTCCAAGTAAGTTCGATAGCCAAGAGGGAGTATGAGTCTTGCACACCAGTACCACACTGACACCCTTAATTACCGGAAACCGCCAGAGCATGGCATAACAACAGTATGATTTATCAAATTATGCAATAAATTGCAGAGAACTGTCAAAGTTGCAATATTAATTTTTTTTTACTTGATGACTATGGACCAATTAAATTACCCGTTATTTGACATCTTTCACTTACAGCAACAATATTACCACATCGGTTACCGACTACCGCTTGGTTACAGGTGCCACATAAGCACGGCAGGTCACTCCACAAATGCTGTTAATGTGTAATGCAGAGTAATGTCGGAGGCAGCCACTGCCAAGTGCGTTGGAAATTCGAGATGCTCTATGGACAGTTGATTCTAAGCAACCAATGACAACCACGGCAGACAAAGCGTTTTGTAGCCCTCAATTAAAACTTGTGTCCTACGCTAACCACAACCTCATGATGTGCAATGCATCAGAGAAAACAGCAATCAACAATCTGTGGCAGATCTAAAAATCGCAATCGCTTTGTTTGTGGTGATTATAGCTAACCTCTACGAAGCAACTCGAGAGAGAGAGAGAGATAGAGAGAGAGAGAGAGAGAGAGAGAGAGAGAGAGAGAGAGAGAGAGAGAGAGAGAGAGAGAGAGAAAGGGGGAGGGGGGTGAGTGGAAAAAAAGTTTTAGCACTGAAGCAAACTAATTTGTCGCTGGCATTGGTTACCTGGAATGATTGTCACACTGGCTACATGAGCTACTAACCAATGAGCAGTCCTCATGAGCAATTGGTTGCAGATTATAGGTGACACAGGGAGATTCCAGGCGACAAAAGAATGACACGAAGAAAAATAAGGGGAAATAAAACAGTCAATACGATCAAAAATTACATTTAAACGAATTAATTGAATAAAATAATAATCACATTCTTTTGATTAAATTTATAAATTGAAAAAAAGCTTCATTTGACGTGTTTTGATCCTACAACCTTCTACATCATGTTTAATCGAGAACCATTGTGCTAGGCCCCAACACAGATAAGTAGCTGGTGCATAAGTTCGTAGAGTTTTTCTGTAAGATTAATAAACATAACAGAGACTTCAGTGTACAATAATGTATCATCCTTCAGTGCTTACGATAGTCAGCCAACATTGGGGAAATTTTCGATTCTGCGACAGTAGAAATGGCACGGCTTTTAGGTGAAAAATTCATTGACCCATGTTCAGAGCGCATTTTTAATCCGAAAAGGAACTTCCATGAAGGTTATTCGATAGAGAGTGGAAAAAGTTCAAATATGAGGGCACAAGATCAGGTGAATAAGGTGGGTGTGGCATGACTTCCCAACCCAACTTCTGCTAGACTGACAAAAAAATACTATACGGAATGCAGGCATGGGTTTTCGTGGATCAGCGTTGCTTCACGTGGACTTCCTGGTCGTTGTTATTAGACTATGTCTGCAAGACGTCTTTTCTGTTGACAGAAAATGTCAGCAATGATGGTTACATCTTACAGAAGCAATTCATAATACACCACACCATCGTCGTCTCACCAGATGCATAACATTATCTTTTGTGGATGCATGCAGATTTTTGTATGGCATGTTGCTCCTTTGTTTGGCCTCAAGCAATCCTTTCTTTTCCTTATGTTTGCATAAATACACAATTTTTCATCACCAGGATAGTGCTGCGCTAGTGTCAGCCTAGTAAAGGGAAAGGGAAATTTTTATCGAAATTCCATGATGGCGCGGTTGGGAGATGAAATCTGGGGTCGCTGGCAGAGTGTGGTAACGAACGACAGCCAGCAGGCCAGGCAAGGTAAACATGGCACTTGCGGGCGCGGAGCTGCGTCAGCGGTATTGCACGCACGATTTGTTTTGAGTGGAGCAACAACAAGGTAGGAAACTGCAGCGTTGCTCTAAGTTATTGGATGTATGAGGCGGGGCACTAGGTCACAGCCAGAAGTGGCGATATGTAAATGGGTGACCTGCAGGAATTTATCCCTGCCATTGTTTTTGTCTCTCTCTGACACTACGCCAGGAGCAAGGGAGAAAGGAATATAAATATACGGGAAAGTTTAGTTTGACAAGGTGTGCCAGGCCAGTCGAGCGTCGGGACAGACCTGTGCTGGTCTACGCTTATAGTGGCCAGTCTGGCAGCAATGTTATATGCATTCTGCATAAACTTATAAACTTCTACTTTGTTTCAATGTAGTTTCTCGGGCTATATTCTGCATCCGGGGACACAACACCAGGGCAGGACGGAACGGCAGCCTGGAACTTGGAGATAGCACGGTCTGCCTGAAAGAGGGCAGTGACAGCGGTCTGCAGCGGGTCCAGGAGGGACTCGATTCCACTCCAGTCAACTGGTCACGTTCGCTTACCACCTGGCGTACTGAGGTCCGGGCGAGGCGTACCCTGCAGGTGGCGCAACAGCGCTGCGACTGCACCAGAGACGGCGGCAGGTGTTGCCATCCGGCAAGCACCATTAGCGGCAAGTTCCAGCACAGCATCCAGGAGGCCGCGGGTTCGAGTCCGGTCCTGTCTTGGTAGCAGCGGCAGCCCAAAGGCCATGGGTGACCAGTACATCCAGCTTCGTCCCATGGTCGGACAGAGCAGGCCAAACGGGGCGGAGCGCGGTGAGGACCAGGGACTGTGACAGTCTCCGGAATCGCGGGCAGCAGGGCGGCGCAAGTCGCAACGCATCGGTGGGCGGTGACCGGGAGAGCGGCGGCCGACTTCCATCGGCGGGCAGCCTGGATAACGACAGCAGCGGCGTCGGCATACCAGGAGTCTGGTGAGCCAGCTGAACTTGCGGGACATCAGGTGGACAGCACGCTCACACTACGCTTCACCATCAAATACTGTAAATTGGCTGAATAAAAATTGTTACTGAATACCGGTGTATCACTATGCACTGCCCCTCGAAATTCTTGAACTTGCTAGGCCTCCTGACGAAATACGGCGTGGTGGGTCCCGGCTTCAGCTCTGCCATCTGGAGTCTCGTGTTCGACCCCCAACACCGCAACAGTTGTAATGGTCAGTATTTCATGAGCCAGTTGATGATGTGCAAACAGAGATACATATGGCCACCCACTGATTGTTGCAATTTTCACTTCGGACTTGCGGTACTCATACACCTCATTCTTTAGCCTTTCTGTTGCATGCAAAATTTGAACAACGGTGGAATGATCATGATCATCACATGGCCCAGTTCTCGAATACACTGAAGTGCATTATTGTGGATTAATGTTTCCATGATCTTAATAAAAATCCGAAGGTCTTCCTGAACTTGGAGGGTCACTAATGTCAAAGTGGTCCTCCTTTAAGCGAGAAAAGCCGGCCACAGTGGCCGAGCGGTTCTAGGCGCTTCAGTCTGGAACCGCGCGACCGCTACGGTCGCAGGTTCGAATCCTGTCTCGGGCATGGATGTGTGTGATGTCCTTAGGTTAGTTAGGTTTAAGTAGTTCTAAGTTATAGCGGACTGATGACCTCAGAAGTTAAGTCCCATAGTGCTCAGAGCCATTTGAACCATTTTTAAACGAGAAAACCATTTTCTTGCTGTGCTCTGTCGAATAGCATTATCCCCATACAAGGTGCAATTGTTTCTGGCTGCCTCAGCTGCTGTCACCCCTCTACTGAACTCGAGCAGAAAATGTTCAGATTATTCCATTTGGCACTCCACTTTCTAGCGTCCACAGCTCCACTCACTATCTCCAAATGGCAAAACGTAAACTGAGATAGCAACAGTGAACTACAAAGAAAAAATGGTAGTCGATAAATAAACCCATAGCAACGTGCGAAAAGAAAATGCTGTTAACTTGTGTGTCAACCTTATATGTGTCAAACTGTATGAAAATGCAAACAGTCATACATTTGTTACATAATTGAGCGTAAAGTGTTTGACACACATTAAATGAAGGTTTTGTGTTTGATAGTTAAATTTTTTTCAATAGGGATTAACAAAGTGATAGAAGCGTTCTCAGTGGAAAGTGAAAAGCTACCGTAACACATATACAGGGTGTTACATAAAGGTACGGCCAAACTATCAGGAAACATTCCTCACACACAAATAAAGAAAATATGTTATGTGGACATGTGTCCGGAAACGCTTCATTTCCATGTTAGAGCTCATTTTAGTTTCATCCACCTACGCTCAATGGAGCACGTTATCATGATATCATACGGGGTACTCTACCTGTGCTGCTAGAACATGTGCCTTTACAAGTACGACACAACATGTGGTTCATGCACGATGGAGCTCCTGCACATTTCAGTCGAAGTGTTCGTACGCTTCTCAACAACAGATTCGGTGACCGATGGATTGGTAGAGGCGGGTCAATTCCATGGCCTCCACGCTCTCCTGACCTCAACCCTCTTGACTTTCATTTATGGGGGCATTTGAAATCTCTTGTCTACGTAAGTAGTTGAGAGGAAAAGTAACAAATCAAAGGAAACTTCTGTATTCTCAGTACTACTTCACGATTTCAAAATGAGTGGTTCACAACTCTGTTGATAAAAACAAACACATCAAAATATTATTATCCAGTAACAGCAAATAAGGTCTTAATGAAAAGTCTGTACTTAATATTAAGTGTGTATGAGAGAAAGCACGTTACTAAAAAATGGTTCAAATGGCTCTGAGCACTATGGGACTTAACTTCTGCGGTCATCAGTTCCCTAGAACTTAGAAGTACTTAAACCTCACTAGCCTAAAGACATCACACACATCCATGCCCGAGGCAGGATTCGAACCTGCGACCGTAGCGGTCGCGCGGTTCCAGACTGAAGCGCCTAGAACCGCTCGGCCACACCGGCCGGCAGTTACTAAAAGTTAACATTAGATGGGAGGTATGGCTTAGTGAAAAGCACAGTAAGAGTGATAGAACAGAAAGTAGTAGGAATCCCGTGTATTAAGTAAAACTTAAATAGGCTATGTAGACACTTTTGACACAGAAAGGGATATAGTTTCAATTTTTAAGGTCAGTGGACCCTATTTTATGTATGGAAGTGAGGGGCCATAGACGGACCCATAGGAGGGATGGTCTTATCTGGGGTCAGGTGGATACATAGAGGGAATGACATGTACTACTTTTGCATGGAGGTATAAAAGAAGGGACACTAACATCACAAAAATAATATATGTACATAGTGTCTGTCCAAACATTGAGTTGTAAACGTGGTTGCTACAAGGATATTAAGCTGCAATGTGACGTTGAGTCACACTAATGACATGTTCTCCAAAATAGTCAAAAGTAAAGAGACTTACCTGGAAAATGACAAATTTTAAATGGTGTCTCTGTACATGTTGACTTGTCACAAATCAGATTTGAAGTAATGGAGTGCAGTACAGAGCCCAGATTCTGCATGTGACTCCTTACGGCAAAGAACAGTTAAACTCTTTCCTCCTAAATATGGTTATAAACTATGTGCTTACGAAGTAATTACATACTATTACCCTTAACTGGAAATGTTATAAGTGTGATCAACCTTAACAAGAACTTGAAATGCATGTATTAGCTCTCACGCCGAGGAACGACATTCGTGATTGTTAGAAAGGTATTTTAAGTAATCAGTAAGTGTGCTCCAAACAACCGTGTGTGTCCTTTGTCGTGTATGTATAGATTTGTGAAAAGTGGAGTTAACTCTTTAACATCGGCAGGGCACGGCCGTGTTTGTGCTTCTCACCCTGCTGTGGAGGTCCACTTATGGGTTGAAGTCGTTGCTTGTCAATGTCTTTGAACTCGAGGAGAAAATGGACACTGGCGACAATGATCCAGAAACTTTTCTGTCACAACAAGATTGAATGAGAGCTGCTGCTATGAGCCTGGATACATCTGCATACATATTCCACTAGCAACTGCACTGTGCGTGTCCTATAGTACCATGTACCACTACTAGTCATTCCCTTTCCTGTTCCACTTGCATAAAGAATGAGGGAAAAATGAATATCTATATGCTTCTGTGTAAGCCCCAGATTCTTATATCTTATCTTTATAATTCATATGCAAACTGGTTGCTGATGGCAGTAGAATCATTCTGCAATCGGCTTCAAATGCCAGTTCTCTAAATTTCTCTATACAGTGTTCCTCAGAAAGAATACTGCTTTCCCTCCAGGGATTCCCACACGAGTTCCCAAAGCATCTCAGTAGAACCATAACGTTAACACACCCAGTAACCAGCCTCTGAATTGCTTCGATATCTTCCTTTAATCCAAACTGGTGCAGATCACATACACACACACTAGCAGTACTCGAGAATAGATCGCATTAGCATCCTGCATGCGGCCTGCATTACAGATGGACCACACATTCCCAAAAGTCTCCCATGAACCCAATATCTACCTTCATTGCCACAATCCTGACATGCTCGTTTCATTTCACATCCCTTTGCAACATTATGCCCGGATATTTAAAAGAACTTAGATTTTTCTACATTTAAAGCAAGCTGCCGTTCATCAAACTAACTAGAAATGTTGTCTAAATCATCTTGTATCATCCTACCATCACTCAACTTCGACATCTTTCTGTACACCACAGCATCATCAGCAAACAATCGCAGATTGCATACCACTCCGTCCTCCAAATCATTACGTGTACAGAAATAACTTCCCTGGGGCGTTCTTGACAATACCATTGTCTCTGATGAACACTCGTCACATTGGAGGAGTTTGTTAAGAGTGGTTACATTACTTCATAGCGAGTCGGAGTAGATATGCGCTCTCTTACAGCCATCGATCCTCTGCAAACAGAAACAAAATTACGTGGCCAGAAGTAGTGGAACTGCACAGCAGGTCCACTGCATCAAGAAAGTACAGAGTTCAGCAGCAAATTTTAAAGATCTACTCACAACACATGAGAGACAAGAGGGTTACTATGAAACGCTGGGTTTCCTACGGAGCTCCGTAAATACTACTACAGGTTGTTGAATGGAGATGTGGATAGTGCACTGCCTAAACCAGACAACTGTGGGAGCTCCCACACAGAATTACATTTTTTATTTACAGTTTAATTAACGACGATCTTTGGTTTGTCATCTCCCTGTACTTCTGTTTCTATAAGTATTTTGAAGCAACAAATTGCAACGGACACCAGTATGTTAGATTTACCTGTTGCACCAATGTGAAAAATCCAATAAATCTTCCTAACTGCAGAACAATGAATGGTAAATGGTTATCAATCTCATACCCTAACATTCGTGTTTTGGAACAAATGAGACAGTATGCCATGCACTTGTGATCATCCGCGCAAATTGTGGTTGGCCTACGTAGAAAAGGTGGAACTGATAGTCAGTCGGAGACGAGCTACGAGTCGGAGACGAGCTACGAGTCCGTGCACTGCCATGTAAAAGATGCATATTGTGCTGATTCGGAGAGAGGCTTTTCCTGCTTCTTTCCAAGGCCTCGGATGGATGAATAAATAGCTGGAACTATGCTGGAATTTGTATTTATCATCGCCACCAAGAAATGACAGAGTCCAGCAATTCTACCTGCAATTCCACCTACCAACATGCAGTTGCCACCACATTGCGCAATCATTGTATCGGAATACTTCATTGATGTACAGTGAAGGATCAGCCTAATTGATGTGTTAGTGTGCTCAAATATAAGGTAATTTATATCTGAATTTATGTACCTACCCTGATTTTTCTCCTCATCATAACACCTCTCAGGTTCCTCTCCTTTTGAGCTAAAGTGATATCCGAGTGTCCTTACTAAAAGAACATTAAAACCCAATATTTTGCTCATTAATGCCTCTTCAACATAGTAAAAAGAAAGTTAAAGTTAAGATGGCAAGAGAGTGAGTTAAAGTAAATGTTGTTTGCTGAAAATATTCCTATTAAAACTGCTTATTAAAGAGCTGTTGCCAACTTCAAAATTAAAAGTTCTTAAGACTGAGACTTATAAAGTAAATGATCACATTGTTATCTGTAGTAAATTCTAAAAAGTGAGTCAATTTCTTGCAGTTTTGTCAACATTGTGTTTCGCTGTAGTAAAAGTGGGAAACTGCAATAGTAGAAAACTATATGTTCATGATTGCTAAGTGTTTGTCTCTCTTGTGTGCATATTAATAGTATAACAAGAAACACAGTTTGTCTATTGTATTAATGAGCGGTAACAAGTAACGGAAAGACCAGTAATTAGTAAAACCATAATTTCTTTAAGCCCTGAAAGTAATTGTGTGTTTCGCTATCTCTTATATTTTTGCAAATAGTTTGTGCTGCTCCAGTTGTTAGCTTCAATGTTACCGTAAACATATGTATGTGTCAGAGTTCACTGCACTCGCGTGTGACAAAGTATAGGTTGTGTTTATCCATTAAAGTTACTAATAACTATTTTCTTGAACGAGAGTGTTAATCATTCTCTTGCCTAGTTAGGCTGGCGACCGTTTTCTTTATCAGTTAAACAGTGCAGTTAGGCAAAATTTTGTTTGTTACTGTTCAAATATTTACGTAATTCTGACTTTCATTTCCGATAAGCCACCTCCGTTAGGAACAACACGGTCAACTTAACAAAATTCCTCTCAGGGGGTAACACTGCTCTGTTACTTTATACCATTATTACTCCAACAAAAATAATTCTGTTTTACAAATTGTCTTCGGTTTTGAGGTTATGGTATAACAGTAGTAGTTACGGAGTGTTATAATGTCTTCAACTCCTCTGTAAAGAATTTTTGTTAGTTTGCAAACATGGCTAATTAAACTGATAGACAGATAATATTCACACCTGTCAACAATTTCTTTCTTCGTAATTGGAATTATTATATTCTTCTCGAAGTCTAAGGGTATTTCGCCTGTCTCATACATCTTGCTTACCGGATCAAAGAGTTTTGTCACCGGGCGCTGTGGCCGAGCGGTTCTAGGCGCTTCAGTCCGGAACCACGCTACTGGTAGAGTCGCAGGTTCGAATCCTGCCCCGGGCATGGATGTGTGTGATGTCCTTAGGTTAGTTAGGTTTAAGTAGTTCTAAGTTCTAGGGGACTGATGACCTCAGAAGTTAAGTCCCATAGTGCTCAGAGCCATTTGAACCATTTTTGATCCTCGTCAGTCAAACGCCGGAGTGAACGCTGCCTCGGATGACGTCACAGTCAGGTTGTTACTGAACGTATATTTTCAGTAATAATAGAAAGTGAACTCGCTACTTTTATGGCGAGCAATTATTTTGATTAGCAGGAGTCAGTTGTTGTTGTGGTCTTCAATCCTGAGACTGGTTTGATGCAGCTCTCCATGCTACTCTATCCTACGCAAGCTTCTTCATCTCCCAGTACCTACTACAACCTACATCCTTCTGAATCTGCTTGGTGTATTCATCTCTTGGTCTCCCTCTACGATTTTTACCCTCCACGCTTCCCTGCAATACTAAATTGGTGATCCCGTCATGCCTCAGAACATGTCCTACCAACAGATCTCTTCTTCTAGTCAAGTTGTGCCACAAACTTCTCTTCTCGCCAATCCTATTCAACACCTCCTTATTAGTTATGTGATCTACCCATCTAATCATCAGCGTTCTTCTGTAGCACCACATTTCGAAAGCTTCTATTCTCTTCTTGTCTAAACTATTTATCGTCCATGTTTCACTTCCATACATGGCTACACTCAATAGAAATACTTTCAGAAACGACTTCCTGACACTTAAATCTATACTCGATGTTAACAAATTTCTCTTCTTCAGAAACGCTTTCCTTGCCATTGCCAGTCTACATTTTATATCCTCTCTACTTCGACCATCATCAGTTATTTTGCTCCCCAAATAGCAAAACTCCTCTACTACTGTAAGTGTCTCATTTCCTAATCTAATACCCACAGCATCATCCGACTTAATTCGACTACATTCCATTATCCTCGTTTTGCTTTTGTTGATGTTCATCTTATATCCTCCCTTCAAGACACTATCCATTCCGTTCAACTGCTCTTCCCTTTGCTGTCTCTGACAGAATTACAATGTCATCGGCGAACTTCCAAGTTTTTATTTCTTCTCCATGGATTTTAATACCTACTCCGAATTTTTCTTTTGTTTCCTTCACTGCTTGCTCAATATACAGATTGAATAACATCGGGGAGAGGCTACAACCCTGTCTCACTCCCTTCCCAATCACTGCTTCCCTTTCATGCCCCTCAACTCCTATAACTGCCATTTGGTTTCTATACAAATTGTAAATAGCCTTTCGCTCCCTGTATTTTACCCCTGCCACCTTCAGAATTTGAAAGAGAGTATTCCAGTCAACATTGTCAAAAGCTTTCTCTAAGTCTACAAATGCTAGAAACGTAGGTTTGCCTTTCCTTAATCTAGCTTCTAAGATGAGCCGTAGGGTCAGTATGCCTCACGTGTTCCAATATTTCTACGGAATCCCAACTGATCTTCCCCAAGGTCGGCTTCTACTAGTTTCTCCATTCGTCTGTAAAGAGTTCGCGTTAGTATTCTGTAGCTGTGACTTATTAAACTGATAGTTCGGTAATTTTCACATCTGTCAACACCTGCTTACTTTAGGATTGGAATTATTATATTCTTCCTGAAGTCTGAAGGTATTTCGCTTGTCTCATACATCTTGCTCACCAGATGGTAGAGTTTTGTCAGGACTGGCTCTCCCAAGGCCGTCAGTAGTTCTAATGGAATGTTGTCTACTCCCGGGGCCTTGTCTCGACTCAGGTCTTCAGTGCTCTGTCAAACTCTTCACGCAGTACCATATCTCCCATTTCATCTTCATCTAAATCGTTTTCCATTTCCATAATATTGTCCTCAGGTACATCGCCCTTGTATAGACCCTCTATATATTCCTTGCACATTTCTGCTTTCCCTTCTTTGCTTAGAACTGGGTTTCCACCTGAGCTCTTGATGTTCATACAAGTGGTTCTCCTATCTCCAAAGGTCTCTTTAATTTTCCTGTAGGCAGTATCTATCTTACCCCTAGTGAGATAAGCCTCTACATCCTTACATTTGTCCTCTAGCCATCCCTGCTTAGCCATTTTGCACTTCCTGTCGATATCATGTTTGAGACGTTTGTATTCCTTTTTGCCTGCTTCATTTACTGCATTTTTATATTTTCTCCTTTCATCAATTAAATTCAATATTTCTTCTGTTACCCAAGGATTTCTACTAGCCCTCGTCTTTTTCCCTACTTGATCCTCTGCTGGCTTCACTACATCATCCCTCAATGCTAGCCATTCTTCTTCTACTTTATTTCTTTCCCCCAATCCTGCCATTTGTTCCCTTACGCTGTCTCTGAAACTCTGTACAACCTCTGGTTTAGTCAGTTTATCAAGGTCCCATCTCCTTAAATTCCCACCTTTTTGCAGTTTCTTCAGTTTTAATCTACAGTTCATAACCAATAGATTGTGGTCAGAGTTTACATCTGCCCTTAGAAATGTCTTACAATTTAAAACCTGGTTCTTAAATCTCTGTCTTACCATTATATAATCTATCTGATACCTTTTAATATCTCCATGGTTCTTCCATGTATACAACCTTCTTTCATGTTTCTTAATCCAAGTGTTAGCTATGATTTAGTTATGCTCCGCGCAAAATTCTACCAGGCGGCTTCCTCTTTCATGTCTTAGCCCCAATCCATATTCACCTACTACGTTTCCTTCTCTCCCTTTTCCTACTACCGAATTCCAATCACCCATGACTATTAAATTTTCGTCTCCCTTCACTATCTGAACAATTTCTTTTATTTCATCATACATTTCTTCAATTTCTTCGTCATCTGCAGAGCTAGTTGGCATATAAAACCTGTACTACAGTAGTAGGCATGGGCTTCGTGTCTATCTTGGCCACAATAATACGTTCACTAGCTTACCCGCATTTCTATTTTTTTACTCATTATTAAATCTACTCCTGCATTACCCCTATTTGATTTTGTATTTATAACCCTGTATTCGCCTGACCAAAAGTCTTGTTCCTCCTGCCACCGAACTTCACTAATTCCCACTATATCTAACTTCAACCTATCCATTTCCCTTTTTAAATTTTCTAACCTACCTTCCCGATTAAGGGATCTGACATTCCACGTTTCGATCCGTAGAACGCGTTTTCTTTCTCCTGATAACGACGTCCTCTTGAGTAGTCCCCGCCCGGAGATCGGAATGGGGGACTATTTTACCTCCGGAATATTTTACCCAAGAGGACGCCGCCATCATCATTAACCATTCAGTAAATCTGCATGCCCTCGGGAAAAATTACGGCTGTAGTTTCCCCTTGCTTTCATACGTTCGCAGTACCAGCACAGCAAGGCCGTTTCGGTTAGTGTTACAAGGTCAGATCAGACAATCATCCAGACTGTTGCCCCTGCAACTACTGAAAAGGCTGCTGCCCCTCTTCAGGAACCACGCGTTTGTCTGGTCTCTCAACAGATACCCCTCCGTTGTGGTTGCACCTACGGTATGGCTATCTGTATCGCTGACGCACGCAAGCCTCCCCACCAACGGCAAGGTCCATGGTTCATGGGGGGGGGGGGGGGGGAGCAGAAGTCAGGGCGAAAGACAATTTTATAGTAACTTACAGTGTAGAGGTCGCCTTTGAATTCCTCATAGTGCTGTTTAGGATAGAGGAATTTAGTGAGTATGAAGATAATGAATATTACAATGTTGAATGTGTGAAACTTTACCAAATATGTGTATCAATTAGAACTCAAAATCTTCATTTATAATCATCGTCCTGATCCCGCTGAGCAAACAGGGAATTGGAACATTCCTTTCAGTCGGCTGGACAAGAACGTGGACTTCCAGACTGGGAACTATGGTCAGTACGTTCTTTCTGGCTGACCACATAAATAATTTCCAGGCTCTCGTATGACTGATTACAATTGTTACTATCAACCCCGCCGGCCCGAGTGGCCGTGCGGTTCTAGGCGCTACAGTCTGGAACCGAACGACCGCTACGGTCGCAGGTTCGAATCCTGCCTCGGGCTTGGATGTGTGTGATGTCCTTATGTTAGTTAGGTTTAATTAGTTTTAAGTTCTAGGCGACTGATGACCTCAGAAGTTAAGTCGCATAGTGGTCAGAGCCATTTGAACTATCAACCCGCCTCCCTACACCTTGTATAGACCCTCTACATACTCCTTCGACCTTCCACCTTACCCATCTTGTAGACTTTCACTGCTGGAAATATCATGTTTATTATAATTATCCGGGCTGTTATGCAGTGGTCGGTTGATGAATTCTGTTTCAATTCCCAACGTTTCGTCTCCGACATCTTCAAGGGGGTCCGTAGCTCGATGGAAGGTCCAACACACCCACTGACTCGCTACTGACTGACAGACTGACTACTGACCCCCTTGAAGATGTCTCCCGCAGTCGGAGACGAAACGTTGGGAATTGACACAGAATTCATCAACCGACCATTGCATAACAGCCCGGATAATTATAATGGACATGTTACCCTTCTTTGCTGAAGACTGGTCTCCACCTGAGCTCGTTACGTTCGTACAGCTGCTTCTATTTTTCCCCGAAGACCTCTTTAATTTTCCTGTAGCCTAATTCACGGAACAATTTACGTCGAGTGGTAAAAAATGAAACAAATGCCTGCAATGACATCGGCATTTATTGGAACGGAAAACGATAGTAAAACTGGGCAACAGACTGGCAACTTTTCAAACTGTCAGTGTGACGGATGCGAGGTAGGCCGATGTTGCAAAATCGTATCGCCAAAGTCTGGCTGATGAACACTCGCCGGAAAGTACGATTTTTATCCAGGATGGCGCTCCACCCCACATTGCTACACGTGTGAAAGATCTCTCGCGCACATTATTTAGTGAGGATCGCGTGCCGAGCAGCCACTCCCGGGTCCCCAGAGCTCAGTAAGTGTGATTATTGGTTGTGGGCTTACCTGAAGACTCAAGTCTACCGCGATCGTACGACCACACTAGCGATGCTAAAAGACAACACTCGACGGCAGTTTCTCACCATGCCTACTGGTATGTTGTACAGTGCTTTTCACAACTTTGTCGTCTGACTACAGGCACTGTTGATGAATGACGGTGGACATACTGTGCATTTGTTATAAGGAACATCGTCTTCGCTAAAAATCAATTGCTAGGCTAAATATTGCTTCTGTATCATATAAAGAGCCATCTGTTGGTCTACATCTATATCTACATGGGTACTCTGAAAATTACATTTAAATGCCTGGCAGAGGGTTCATCGAACCACCTTTACAATTCTCTTTTATTCCAATCTCGTATAGCGCGCGGAAAGAATGAATACCTATATCTTTCCGTACGAGCTCTGATTTCCCTTATTTTATCGTGGTGATCGTTCCTTCATATGTAGGTCGGTGTCAACAAAATATTTTTGCATTCGGAGGAGAAAGTTGGTGATTGGAATTTCGTGAGAAGATTCCATCGCAACGAAAAACGCCTTTCTTTTAATGATTTCCAGCTCAAATCCTGTATCGTTTCTGTAACTTTCTCTACCATATTTCGCGATAATACAAAACGTGCCAACTATCTTTGAACTTTTTCGATGTACTCTGTCAGTCATATCTGGTAAGGATCCCACACCGCGCAGCAGTATTCTAAAGAGGACAGACAAGGGTAGTGTAAGCAGTCGACTTAGTAGGTCTGTTACATTTTCTAAGTGTCCTGTCAATAAAACACAGTCTTTGGTTAGCCTCCCCCACAACATTTTCTTTGTATTCCTTCCAATTTAACTTGTTCGTAATTCTAATTCCTAGGTATTTAGTTGAATATACGGCTTTTAGATTAGACTGATTTATCGTGTAACCGACGTTTAACGAGCTCCTTCTAGCACTCATGTGGACGACCTCACACTTTTCGTTATTTAGGGTCAACTGCCACTTTTCGCACCATTCAGATATTTTTTTCTAAATCGTTTTGCAGTTTGTTTTGACCTTCTGATGAGTTTATTAGTCGATAAACGAGAGCGTCATCTGCAAACAACCGAAATCGGCTGTTCAAATTGTTTCCCAAATCGTTTATATAGATTAGGAACAGAAAAGGGCCTATAACACTACCCTAGGGAACGCCTGAAATCACTTCTGTTTTACACTATGACTTTCTGACTATTACTACGAACTGTGATCTTATTCCATAAAGAACAGCTACGAACTTATTAATAGTTTGAAAGATTTGACAGTACCACCTCAAGCCAAGGTTCTGTCCCTATATATTTTTAACCTTTACAGCAGTACAACTGTAGATGAAACAGTGGAGATGATCAGAATGAACCTACTGAGAAACAAGACAATGAGCAAACGAGAAATCATAGAACTCGTAGATGTACTTAATCTATTGCTCTCACATAATTACTTCTCTTTTAACCATAAAGTTTAGAAGCAGGACCAAGGACTAGCAACGGGAAGCCCTCTCAGTGGCCTATTAGCTGAAATATTTATCAACTATATAGAAAATAAAATTCTAACACTAAATGACAACATCACAAGCAATGTTAAATTCTGTAAGAGATATGTAGATGACACCCTCATCCTATTTGATGGCACAGAGGATGAAGTGACAAACCTTTTTAACAAATTCAATAGCCTACATAAAAATATTAAATTCACCCTTGAACAGGAATAAGACAACACCATACCTTTTCTTGACATAAAAATATCAAAACAGAACCAAAAGGTAGCTTTCAATGTTTACAGAAAACCTATTGGCACTGACACCATTATACCAAACTCCTCAACACATCCCTCCTCCCACAAAAAAGCTGCTTATAGATCAATGCCGTACAGAACACACACATTTCCACTTCAACATACCGAACTCCAACAAGAAATAGAAACCATAACTTATACTGCAATAAACAATTGATATGACCCTTCTCTAATTAATACCATGTCACAACAGATAAAAAACAAACTGAACAAACATCAAACTACACTCGTAACTGACAGTGCCCCAGCAGTCAAATATGTAAAAATGCCATATCTTGGAATAATATCTGACAAATTAGCAAGACTATTCAAAAACACAGAAGTAAAAATCAGCTTCAGCATCAAAAACCACCTAAGTAGGAAGCTTATTCACAATATAAAACCATCAGATACAAGTTTTGATGCATCTGGCATTTACAAAATTACCTGCAGCCAATGTAATACATATTATATCGGCCAAACAGGCAGAAATTTCAGAACCCCATTCAAAGAACATCTAGACTGCTGCAGGCTAGATAAATGTAACAAATCAGCAGTAGCAACTCGCATTAAAGACACAGGCCACCCTTTGAAAATCAAAGACAACCTCGAAGTTTTACACAAAATAGGAAAAGGAATGGATATCATGGAAGAAATGTAAATTTTCATACATAACACAAAGCATGGAGATAACATTCTTAATGAAATAACCGAATTCAAAAACTCAAAATTCTTCAACAGTCTTAAGCCAGTTCTAACTCAATAGATCAAAGATATGTCAATGTAAATAATTGACTACAAATCTGTCAGTACCAAGAATATCGATACAAAACCTCGATAATCGATACAGACTCACATGCTACAGTCCGCCATCTTGTGTTGTGTGTATAACATCGAAGCAATTTGTTCAGTGAATTGCGTTGGCAATCAGTGACATAATATAATGTACAACAGTGTAATGTCAATCAACAGCTCCGCCATTACACCAGTGATGCAAGTGAAGCAGCGAGATGATGAAATTGTAAGTGATCAACTGTAATACAAAAGGCTTTCACACTATTTTCACATCACATAAATTATGCAAATCTATCTGCATCCTATACAGGCTGTGATATACATAGTCAACCACAAAGAAGAAAACCAGCAGAAGACATCACTGATTTAAATTCCTAGCCATACACTGCCCCCTCCTTCCCCCTAAATGCCACACCAGCAGCTACAGTAAAAAACAATGGAAAGTATTATAGATTAATCTAGTTTAAGACTGTTTATTTTTAAGTAACATTTGTCTATGTATGTATGTATAAACACCCGAAGATGAACATAACATGTTCGAAACGCGTTGCATTATGTTTGATTAAGCATAAAATAAAAAGTGACTGTTAGCAGAAACTTGAAATAAATAATAAATAAAGAAGATTTTCTATGAATAAAAACTATTGTATATGAAAGTTACACTAAAAATCAGTTTAGAAACATCTCAGCAATTTTCAAATACTCCTTAATCAGTACACATGTATCTCACAAATTATTAATGAAAATAAAAATGGAAACAAAATCCACTTACATTATAAAATGAGAGGCCTACATTCAGTGATTAATACAAAAATATTCACAGCCCTTCCTCAAACACTGCCTATTCTTCTTTTTGGATCAGCGTATACTTACATAACACAGAATCAGAAGTTTCATTGTTCTCTGAAGATAATTACTACAACAGCGTCAGTGTGGTGTGTATCATTAAGTGTGGATGAATAGGTCAACTGCGTATCTTGTGACCCCATTTGATTCGCAAGTAGCTTCATTCCCACCCTTTAAGCTGACATGCGCACGGCAATAAATTTTCGTAGTCACACAGCTTAACCAATCTTAAGAAACCAGTTTCCTACGTACTTAGGAAGGCAATCATCACAATCTGTACATTTTAGTTGCATATGATTAGCGAAACGCAAACAGTAAATTTCCCGATTTTTGGAAACTTCAATTTGTAAAAGGTCTATTTCCGTAACTTTTTAGTAACTTTCCATAAGTCCTTAATTAAGGTGATAAAGGTGTAACAATATGGGCAATCCGTAGCAGTTGGCGGCCATGCTTTTGTGTCACTATCAAGGGCCGCCACTGCGTACACAAACCAGCAGTACGCTGTTTAAGGAAATTAAAGGACTCGTCCATGGACTTCTGGTGCGACTTGTACGTGCTCAAGCCCACCAATAAACTGTCGAATCCATGATACGTAAAATCGGTGAGTATTGCTTTCCAGAGATTAACAAACAAGCTATTAAGCAACTATTCCTAATGTTTTGGCTCGTTAGGGTATCTCACACTTACATTACTCTGTGATCTTGCAGTATTAATCACATAAATATATTATGGGATAGACGTGTTCCCGAAATTTAAATACGCTGCATTAAATAGTTTTTGATGTTGCAATTTTTTTGTCAGCGTGATTGTGATAAAAGTGACAGCTCATTAAGAATGATTGTAAAAGTGACAGGTGATTAATAACAGTGATAAAAGTGATAGGCGATTAATCACACTAATTGAACAATAAATTACAACAGGCCATTAATAAAAGCGATAGGGCCAAGTGGCAGCTTGCAGAGAACAACAGACCCCTTGTCCCTTGAAGATAAAGACGACAACTGCCTTAGGACCTTGACCATAGAGGACATTGACTCATGACCTCGAAGATAAGGAAGGCAACTGTCTCAGGACAGACAACATGGACTCTTTAGGGAGATCTCGCAATGCTGTAACCTTAACCGTTGACCCTTGGGAGATCTGGTGACAATGCAGACAGTCATGATATGCCTCTAGCCCCCCTACTGCCATATGCCTCAATGGACGTTAAGTTTTTAAGCAAACAGATTGTTACAGATTGCACAAAAGCTGAATATCGATTTATAAAGTTTATTTTCTATTTCTCCACTTTGAGGAATATGAGTTAGTGGTAGTTTTGTTCGTTGTTTATGTTAATAAACAACTTTTTTTTCAAGTGGTCTGATTTTTGTTCTATTTTAGTTTCTTATTATGAGAGTGATGCTATCATTGATAGTATATGGACAAACATTCTATTGTCAATATTTTCTAGCTCCATTGCCTGTCTCGTTGGATATGCTGGTTTTAATTATATGAGGATTTAATTTGAGAGTGTTAAATTAAAGAATTAACACTCATATTAATATTTGTAATACTTCTACGAAAAAATGGAAACTGGTGGAGTATGTTTGTTAGTTTTGTTCCAAGGATCAATTGCACAAATAATGGTTACAAGTGGAGTCAATCATTTTACTGTCCTGTTACACTTTCATATATAAATATAGCTATATACTGACAAGTTACAAGTTTTTTTAAATAAAAGTGTGAATCAGTAATTCCTAACCATCGCCTTTTACATTAACTGAAATTCTCCTGTGGAACAGTAGATGTTTTGAAGGAGAAACTACTTCAGTTTGTTTCCAAATTTAACTTTAGTGTCTGTCAAACTTTTTATATTATTGGGTAAGTGTTTAGAACCTGTGGTGACAGCATTGTGCAGCCCATTTGTGCTTAAGATAACCTTAATGTGTAGTAATAATAATACCTTTTAGACATCAAAGTGATCTACCTTAAAAAATATTGAGTTGAAAAAGTAGCAATCGTTCGGCATACACTATCTTTATGTACTTCCCGATAAATTTAGTTCTTGGGTAGATATTCTCAAACTTGGCACATCATTTACATACAAAAACGTCAATTTTATATTCTTGTGCCCTCTTGCATAAATTTCTGTGAACACCCATGCGAAAGCCGAGAAAAAGTGATGTTTCTGAAGAATATGTCCAAAACAGAAAGCACTTCAGAACCAAATTTAGGAATTTTGAAGAGAAAGACCGAATAAAAAGTACGTGACGAAAATCTTCACCATGGAACAGAGGCCACAGTATGTGGTTACCCGTTGTTCTAGCTGTTGTGAATCACAAAATTATGCTGTGGCTTACTACAGAGTGAAGGTTGCGTAGCAGTGTTTAGAAGGGTGATGAGAGGGAGTAGAGAGCCTCCTCTTTCACTGAAATGCTTGGTTTTGTTAAATCAATTAATTAGTGGGTGTTGAGGGTGGAAAGGCTTTTACAGACCTACACTTTTATTCACGTAATCAATTTGCATGGACGTGTAGCTCTTCCAGCTTCAGACTAATTCTCAGATATGTGAATCTATTACTTCTCTGAGGAGACGTAATCTCTTTTCCCTATGTTACATTCGTCGACTTCTCAGAATAATGAAACTTTATTATTCTATGGAGAAAGATAGAACTGCATCTTTTAATTTTAAGTCAAACTCTAACAGAGATATCTTTTCAGGACAAGACCTGGTTGCCAACCAGTTGTGAATATTAGTTTCTTGTAATACGGATCCACAGCACCTACAAATTTTTCAAGTGATATCTTGCTTTCAGCTGTTAGTGTTTTATTTTACGACTGGAATTTCGTGATTAAGCCAGTTTTAAGCATCTACAAAACATAATGCAACGTAATGACAAGACTGTAACGTGGGATTAATGGTACGTACAACCAATTTTGTAGTTTGTAGGTATTCATGCACTTACAAGATTTTGACGTATAGGTTTACGTTATGCAGCGATAACAATGTAATGTGCACACCAAAGGCCAACAAGTCAGCGATACTAGTCAATATTCCATTTCATGTAGTGCATAGGATTGTATATATCACGACAGGTTGACACTAAAAGTGTGAACTTATAATACGCTCTGGAAGAAATTTATAGCGCCTTCGAAGAACAACTGCAGTACATACTCAATGAACAAACAGACCTCAGAAATAAATATTTCCTCGATTGTTTTAGACGTTAACTCTGATGTATTGTAAGTGCACCCTCTTTGTGTCATCCCGTCTTGATATATACAGTTCATTGCAGTAAATGAAATGGAACATTTACTAGTATCGCTAACTTGCTGGTCTTTGATGTGCAATTTACATTGTTATTTCTGCCTAACGTAAACCTATATGTCAAAATCTTGTAAATACATGAACGTAAACAAACTACAAAATTGGTTGTACATACTCATAATCCTACTGCAGATATTGTAATTACTTTGCATCATGTTTAGTAGATACTTGAAAATGACTTAATGCTGGAAATTCAGTCGTAAAGTAAATCACTAACAGCGAAAGCAAGATGACTTCATTTAAAAAGTTCTGAATATGAATATAAATTTTTCAGTGATCGAAAGTTAAAGTCATTAAATACGTTACTCTACAGAATTCCAGCTACCTTACGGTTTTAGAGTATATGCTGCAGAATTTTATACTTATCGTCTGTCCCTAGACTGACCTCCAATCTTGTACCGTACCATGAATTCAGTATCGGCTCAGTTCTCAGCGTCTTCCTCTGCTGACGGCGCTGGTACAGAGACACCTCCTTAAGCCACTGTTTTTCTCGTTTGCGAACAAATTGTTTCGTGTAATCTTTAAAAGATATATGCACCGTTCTTGAGTGCAGTGAGCTTGTATTGTCTGGGATTAGTGTAATTTTTGCAGTGGGAGTCAGCTCAACTGATTACATCAGTACTGACCGTGGTACAGTGTGACAATCCTCGCTCTACTAGCGTCAAAGAAATTTCCTACTTGGATGCCACCTAATTGTGGTTTGACTTATTATGCTCTTTCCTGGAGTTAAAGTTCACTTGGTTTTGTCCGTCCCACAGCTTCTTATTTTCTTATTGACCCCAGTTGCATCTTGCTTACCGCTTTAATAACGATCAGGTTCTTACTTGTGAAGAAGAGGAATATGGCTTCGATAAAAAGTTCTCTTCTGGATCTTAACGGTCATTATACGCCGAGTAAAAGAACGAAAACTAACGAGGAGAGAGAAAAAAAGAACCACTACCAGAAATTAGAAATCATTATTAGTTATTGTGTGTAGAACTTAGTAGGCCGAATATGACAAAAAATTTAATAATACGAAAGTAAATTACAGTAACTAGAGAACAAATACACTAACGGAAAAGAAATAATTAATATAGAGTAATGCAATTTCGGGATTACGTTCGTTTGGGAAATATATTTCAGTGATTAATGTTGCAAGATCACAGGTTAACGTCAGTGCAAGATAAGACATTATAAATGTGAAATGCTGGTTCATTAATAACCGGTGTAAGCGGCAGAATGTTGAATGGAAGGCTGGAAACACTCATGCGTTGTATTGTACAGGTGCCGGATGTCAGTTTGTGGGATGGAGATCCATGCCTGTAGCACTGGATCATTCGATACAGGGACTTTTAATGCCGTTTGTGGGTGACTCTGGAGCTGGCGTCAAGGCAGTATGTCGACACTGTGGAGCATATCCGGTTACAACAGCGGTGTATGGTTGGGCGTTATCCTGTTGGAAAGAACCTTCTGGAATGCTCATCACGAATGCCAGCACAACAGGTCGACTCACCAGACTGAAGTACAGATTTTCAGTCAGGGTGCGTGAGATAACCATGAGAGTGGTCCTGCCGTCATACGAACTTTAGGTGTAGATCTAGTGTGTCCAGCACTCAGACAAGTTGGTTGCAGGCCCTCAAATGGTCTTCTTAATCAATACGCGGCCATCGCTGACACCGAGGCAGAGACAGCTTTCGTCAAAACACACAACAGGCCTCCACACTGCCCTCCTACGAACTCTCGCTTGACACCAAGGAAGTCGTTAAGAGGGTGGCATAGTGTCAGCAGAGTGCATGCTACAAGGCGTCTGTCCTTGAAGTAACCGAATCGTACCAGCCGAACTGCAGCTCAAATTGCTGCAGCTGCAGTGCGATGAGCCACAGCCATACGAAGAACACGATGGCCTTCTTTCTCGGTAGTGCCACGTGGGCGTCCAGAGTCCGCTAGTCTTGCGACCGTTCATTCTCGTGATCACCGCTAATAGTAATCATGTACATTGGCTACATTCCTGCCAAGTTCAGTATTTCTGCGCTATCCCAAAAGGAACATCCAGGCTCTCGTAGCCCTGTTGTACGCCCTCCTTCAAACTCAGTGAGGCGTTGATAATGGCGTCTTTGTCGCCTTAAAGGCATTCTTGACCAACATCACCACGTCCAGTCTCACAGGTAACTAAAGCTCACAGTCGTTACAGCGAGTATTTAAAGCAAACCTGATTTGCATTCGCGACTGGCAGGACATCTGAATAGAGACTATCTTTCAGATGTAGAGACAGGCCAGTCAACTTTCCATTAAATCGCCCAACTCCTCCTTGGTGTTGCGATTTGTTTCCGTCAGCGTATCATTAACTACTTGAAGAAATGCCATTGCAGAAACACGATTTGAGAATGCAGAATTCCTGGTGGAATTTCATGCGATTATGTACAGAGCTTAGTTTAATCATTGCTAGCATTTAGTTTGAGAGTCAAGAAAGAAGACCGCACACGTGGAAGAGACCTGGAGATACCGGAAGATTTCAGATTGATTATACGCTACTGGCCATTCTACACCAGGAAGAAATGCAGATGATAAACGGGTATTCATTGGACAAATATACTATACTAGAACTGGCATGTGATTACGTTTTGATACGTCTGAGCATTGAGTCAAACAGAGCGTGGATGGCGTGTACAGGTACAGGTGCCCATGCAGCTTCAACACGATACCAGAGTTCATCAAGACTAGCGACTGGCGTATTGTGACGAGCCAGTTGCTCGGTCACCAATGACCAGACGTTTTCAATTGGCGAGAGATCTGGAGAATGTGATGGCCAGGGCAGCAGTCGAACATTTTCTGTATCCAGAAAGGCCCGTACAGGACCTGCAACATGCAGTCGTGCATTATCCTACTGAAATGTAGGGTTTCGCAGGGATCGAGTGAAGGGTAGAGCCACAGGTCGTAACACATCTGAAATGTAACGTCCACTGTTAAAAGTGCGGTCAATGCGAACAAGAGGTCACCGAGACGTGTAACCAATGGCACCCCATACCATCACGCCGGGTGATACGCCAGTATGGCAATGACGAATACACGCTTCTAATGTGCGTTCACCGCGATGTCGCCAAACACGGATGCGACCATCATGATGCTGTAAACAGAACCTGGATTCATCCGAAAAACTGACGTTTTACCATTCGTGCACCCAGGATCGTTGTTGAGGACACCATAGCAGGCGCTCCTGTCTGTGATGCAGCGTCAAGGGTAACCGCAGCCATGGTCTCGGAGCTGATAGTCCATGCTGCTGCATACGTCGTCGAACTGTTCGTGCAGATGGTTGTTGTCTTGCAAAAGCCCCATCTGTTGACTCAGGGATCGAGACGTGGCTGCACGATCCTCTACAGCCATGCGGGTAAGATGCCTGTCATCTCAACTGCTAGTAATACGAGGCCGTTGGGATCCAGCATGGCGTTTCGTATTACCCTCCTGAACCCGGCGATTCCATATTCTGCTAACAGTCATTGGATCTCGACCAACGCGAGCAACAGTGTCGCGATACGATAAACCGCAGACGCGATAGGCTACAATCCGACCTTTATCAAAGTCGGAAACGTGATGGTATGCATTTCTCCTCCTTACACGAGGCATCACAACAACGTTTCACCAGGCAAAGCCGGTCAACTGCTGTTTGAGTATGAGAAATCGGTTGGAAACTTTCCTCATGTCAGCACGTCGTAGGTGTCGCCACCGGCGCCAACCTTGTGTGAATGCTCTGAAAAGCTTATCATTTGCATATCACAGCATCTTCTTCCTGTCGGTTAAATTTCACGTATGTAGCACGTCATCTTCGTGGTATAGCAATTTTAATGGTCAGTATTGTATAATGGTAAGAGAAAGATTTTGAAACCAGGATTTAGAGTGAAAAATATTTCCAGGGACGAATGTGAATATTCACCATAATTTATGGGTTTTGATCTGCAAATTACAATTGAAGAAATTGCACAAAGATAAAAAATTAAGGAGATGTGACCTGGAGAAACTGAAAGAAAGAGAAGTTGCTGTGAGTTTCAAAGAGAGCATTAGACAACCACTGGCGGAAACAGAGGAAAGAAATCAACAACAGAGATCTCAGAGGTTAAAGAGTAAAGAAAGCAGAGGATCTGACAGGTGAAAGGCAAAGCCCGGTAGATATCCTTACGTAACAAATGAGACATTGAAATTAACTGGCGAAAGGGGAAAGCACAAACATGGTAATCACGCCTAAAAAAAAAAGATTGGCCGAACGTGCGAAATGGAATTGCAGAAATGGCTAAAGCATAAATGCAACGCTGTAGAAGCGTGAATGAGTATCGGAAATATAGACGCCTCCTATAGCAAAATTACAGAGACGTTTGGAGAAAATAAGTAGTTGTATGAATACTAAGAGCTCAAATGCCAAGACAGTACTAAGAAGAGAAGAGAAAGTCGAAAGGTGATAGGTATATATGTAACAGCGATAGAAGGGTTCGTGGCAGTATTATAGAAGAACAAGCTGACGTAGGTAAAAATGAAATAGGAGAAATGGTGATGTGAGAAGATAGTAAGGTATCACCTAAGACGAAACAGGGTACTTGGAGTAGACCATATTTCCTCAAAATTACTGAGATAATTAGAAATGCCATGACAAAACTATTCCTCCAGGTGGGAATATATATAAGAAAGTCTAAATACTGTCAGACATAAAGAAGACTGTAATAGTTCCAGTTCCAATTAAAGTAGGTTCTGACAGGTGTGATTACTAGCATTAATAAGTTATTATTGCCAAAAACTTCTGATATTGTTAACTGAAACGTGTTATTTAAAATTGTGAAGGAAGCGGGAATTAAATATCGGGAGCGAAATGTTGTCTACAACTTATGCAGAAAACAGACTACAGTTGTGAGTTTCAAAGGACGTGAAAGAGCGGCGATAGCCTAGAAGGGTGTGAGACGTGCTTCTAGCCTGTGCTGTTTAATCTGTACATTGAGTACGCTGTAAAGGAAGCAAGGCAGAAATTTGGAAAAGGGATTAAAGTTCAGAGAAAGGAAATAAATACTCCGACGTTTGCTGACGGGATAGCACTTCTGTCGGTCGACGACTGGAAGACCAATGTGTCACTCCCATACTCTCCACACCTCATCCGCTTCACAACATGGTGGAGGATGGCACGACGATACGTCTGCATTCTACGGTCCTCTGGGTCTGATCGCGAAGTTAATTTACTTTTCATATTGCATAGATTGCGCACTGCTTAACACGTTCCCAACCAGGGCGGTAAGGCTGCCCCACGAACTACATGCTCTCTGAAACAATATGCATTTACATTGTTAAATTTTAGTATTATTATTGATGTGTTATTAGTGTTGTCAAATACTCTGTATGTAGTTACGAGTGCTACTACTTTAGGAAACTGCTTTGTGCGGTTGCCATGTTTGTTTCCACGGAGCACAAATAGCGTTAGGTGTCACTACAGAGTCCATACCACAAGGCACGAGAGAACGCGAAGAAGAAACTTTTCTGTTTCGCCGTAAGCTCAGGACGTCGGGTTCCGAATAGTTTGTGTTAAAATATGTGTAATGCATTTAACTTGTTTATAACATTTATCGTGACGTGACAAGGCACGAGAAGCAGAAAAAATTGATACATGAACCACAAAATTATTTAGAAAAGATATCTATAGCGTGTAAAAAGTGGCAGTTCTCTGTGAACGATGAAAATTATGAGGTATTTCATATGACTACTAACATAAATAATACAAATTTAAAGGTTGTCGATGCAATTAAAACCTAGGGATTACAATTACGAAAATTAAAATTGGAACCATGACATAGAAAATGTGAGGAAGGCGAACCAAAGACTGTGTTTTGTTGGGAGAACTCTTAGGAGACTCAACAAATCTACTGCAGAGACTGTCTGCACTACGATCGTCCGTCCTCTTCTGGAGTGTTTTAGTGCTGCATGGGATCCTTAACAGATAGAATTGATGGAGTACTTCGAAAAAAGGCAAAGAAGGGCAGTTTGTGTTGTACTATCGAGAAAATGGAGAGAGTGTGTCACGGATATGATGCGTGAGTCGGGGTTGGTAATCAATAAAACAAGGGCGTTCTTATAAAATTTCAATCGCCAACTTTCTCCTCCAAATGTAAAAATATTTTGTTGACTCTGATCTACATGGGTAGAAATGACTATCGTAATAAAGTTAGATAAATTAGAACTCTTACGGAAAGATTTAGGTGTCACTTTTCTCAATTGGTATTCGAGGGCAAACGCTCGAAAAATAATCTGAAAGTGGTTCTCTCTGAAAAGCACCTGGATGTAAATTGCACAGTAGTGATGTAGGTGTAGAATTTATTCCTTAAAGAATACAAAGTAGAAACTTACGTGTTCCGTTCGAAACATAGAACGTCTGGTTTTTAATCGACTCTGCTAAAACATAGCGTCTACCTTTTATACTCTACAGTTAAATGAACGACAAAAAGAAGATGGCGCACGAAATGGCTCTGAGCACTATGGGACTCAACATCTTAGGTCATAAGTCCCCTAGAACTTAGAACTACTTAAACCTTACTAACCTAAGGACATCACACACACCGATGCCCGAGGCAGGATTCGAACCTGCGACCGTAGCAGTCCCGCGGTTCCGGACTGCAGCGCCAGAACCGCTAGACCACCGCGGCCGGCTAATCTAAGAGAAATGAGTCGCATGTCGAAACGCTCGTGTAAGAAATCCAACAGTGATGCAGTATGTCGTACTCCATCTTAATAGGAAACACTTCAGTATTGGAGGGCAACGCAGTAGCAAGAAGCTGTGGAACGAAGTTATTGCGGAGCGGGCCAAATAACGCGCACGACCGACACTGTAATCCTCGGAGCATGATGTCGTTCGAGAAACAGTTGCGGTTTTACAGTAGCCCTAGTACACCGTCCTTATGAAAATGTGCCTCGTCTGAAAACCAATCGTTGTTGAGAGTTTGCTTCCTGTCCTCCGTGCAGCGCACAAACGGTAGCCTCTGCCACTTGTGCACTGCAGTCAGCTTCGAGCGGAGTTCATCTTGAATAGGTATATACGAAGGTCACTTAACAGTCCGTTGAACGGAGTGTCTGGATATTCCTAGTTGCACTGCCGTCTTACTGCACGATTTATCGGTGCACCCATGTAGAGCAACTTGAACCGTTTCAGTATTCTCCGGCGAACGAACAGGCTCCGGCCGAGGTCGCTTCCCTTCCAATATTTATGCTTGCCGTACAAAGTTATCATACAGCCCATGAATTATTCTCTTGCAAACACCCCACAGTATGTTAAACTGCTGTCGGCCGGTACCATCGCAACAGGACTTTTAGTTTCGTGAAATGTAACGCAACTGCGATCGCTGCTGCGCTCTCAGTCGTCTGTTGTCGGCCGCGTTGTAAACACTGGTTTCGTAGCGACGGTATCGTGAATTACGCGTAATTTAGTAACTCATTTGTTTCTCCATGCTTTACTGATATTGATGTTGAGATGCTGAACGGGATGTCTAATGCGACTCACAAATTATGTACGAAACAAATTGTAACACATTTCGTGCGCAACCCTGAAAAATGAATTTAATTTATTTAAAGCGTTTATCGGTGACGACACTACCCCTCTGCGCCCGAGAGCACGTGCTGTTTACAGTGAAGTAACTGTAGCGTTTATTCTCACTTTCGCTGCCGTCGCTGCAAATTATTTACTGTAGACGTGAAGGCGAAAATGAATTTGTGATTTGCACCCAGTTCCTAAAGAGTTTTATCGAGTTTGGAAGTGATTATTTATGCAGGAATGATAAGTAAAAAACTCTTTACAAATACACATCGTGTGCACTTATTAAAAACGTTAATTACCTCTACGGGATTCCGTCGGGCAAAAGCATTTCAGGTGACATCGCTGCTGCTGTTTCCATTTCCGACAGGAAATTACGAAACAGGTAATTGTAGCGGCCCATCTTCATAGGCCTGCGAGACAGCGCTTGCGCATGCTTTACGGTTTTGAATGTTCCACCGTGCTAGCTACTTCACTGGGAAGCAGCGACTCCCGTCACGAAAACTGATAATGGCTCGAGGAGCGGTGTGCTGACCACATGCCCCTCCATATCGGCGTCCAGTGACGCCATTGGATGACACGGCGGTCGGTCGGTGAGCGTTGGGCCTTCAAGGCCTGTTCGGACGGAGTTTAGCTTTTTGGTGCCACCTGTGCTGAAAATCGTGAAGTAAATCTTATCAACTACAATTTCATTCGTGTCTGCGAATTTCGATGTCTCTTTGCAGGCGAGCCGTCACTAAACTAAAATAACCTCCCCCTCCGTCGTAACACTCTTGTTGGAAAGGCAATAAACAAAATTGTTACAACACTATAACTGTTACAACAGCTCAGCATTCTGCAGATCTGTCTACTAGACCAAGGTCCTTGTTCGATACCTTGTACTCCCAATGGAAATTGAATTCGAAATATTCAGCCATGCAAAAATAACTAGCAAGCTACTTAAAGGAAAGTAGCGGCTCTCGTCCAGAGAAAGACAGATTACCGGTGGAACAGTGTAAAGTGGTCATTTTTTGCGGAAACTGTCCACTAACGTATTTGAAAGGTTAATGTGCAAATTCTCTTGACGAAGCAGTCGTTCAGTACACCGTCCTGTCGTTGCAGATCTAGATTACCATTGCTAGTGGCTGTTTTTCGCTTCTCCTCACAAAATAGATGCACGAGATAAGAGCCTCTGCTAGAAGGAATTTGCCGCTACAAAACTGTAGCACTTTGGACTGCGGCCTGTCGGCAGTTAACGAGCCCGGTGTTCTTATCCTCATGCACACTCTCCACAAAATGTCCGGAGGACGCACTCCTCCATCAAAGGAAACATCGAATTCTTCGCCGAAGCCCTTTCATCCAGATAAGAAATCAATCTCTAGGCAGGTGTGCTTCTCTTCGGGCGTGTGAATGTTCGTCACGACGCCTCGGAACAAAGTCTAGTTTAAACGTCAGACTGCAGCTTCCTGATAGACTCACGCTGCCATTTTCGGCAGTGACCGAGCTTTTGCGCCGTGCGCACGGACAGAGCTTCTCATTTGTCCATTTCAGAATGGAGTGCGAGTAATCTCCTGGATCTAGCGGCCGCCTCTGAGCGATTGGAAGAAGTACACTCCTGGACATTGAAATAAGAACACCGTGAATTCATTGTCCCAGGAAGGGGAAACTTTATTGACACATTCCTGGGGTCAGATACATCACATGATCACACTGACAGAACCACAGGCACATAGACACAGGCAACAGAGCATGCACAATGTCGGCACTAGTACAGTGTATATCCACCTTTCGCAGCAATGCAGGCTGCTATTCTCCCATGGAGACGATCGTAGAGATGCTGGATGTAGTCCTGTGGAACGGCTTGCCATGCCATTTCCACCTGGCGCCTCAGTTGGACCAGCGTTCGTGCTGGACGTGCAGACCGCGTGAGACGACGCTTCATCCAGTCCCAAACATGCTCAATTTGGGACAGATCCGGACATCTTGCTGGCCAGGGTAGTTGACTTACACCTTCTAGAGCACGTTGGGTGGCACGGGATACATGCGGACGTGCATTGTCCTGTTGGAACAGCAAGTTCCCTTGCCGGTCTAGGTATGGTAGAACGATGGGTTTGATGACGGTTTGGATGTACCGTGCACTATTCAGTGTCCCCTCGACGATCACCAGTGGTGTACGGCCAGTGTAGGAGATCGCTCCCCACACCATGATGCCGGGTGTTGGCCCTGTGTGCCTCGGTCGTATGCAGTCCTGATTGTGGCGCTCACCTGCACGGCGCCAAACACGCATACGACCATCATTGGCACCAAGGCAGAAGCGACTCTCATCGCTGAAGACGACACGTCTCCATTCGTCCCTGTCCTGTCGCGACACCACTGGAGGCGGGCTGCACGATGTTGGGGCGTGAGCGGAAGACGGCCTAACGGTGTGCGGGACCGTAGCCCAGCTTCGTGGAGACGGTTGCGAATGGTCCTCGCCGATACCCCAGGAGCAACAGTGTCCCTAATTTGCTGGGAAGTGGCGGTGCGGTCCCCTACGGCACTGCGTAGGATCCTACGGTCTTGGCGTGCATCCGTGCGTCGCTGCGGTCCGGTCCCAGGTCGACGGGCACGTGCACCTTCCGCCGACCACTGGCGACAACATCGATGTACTGTGGAGACCTCACGCCCCACGTGTTGAGCAATTCAGCGGTACGTCCACCCGGCCTCCCGCATGCCCACTATACGCCCTCGCTCAAAGTCCGTCAACTGCACATACGGTTCACGTCCACGCTGTCGCGGCATGCTACCAGTGTTAAAGACTGCGATGGAGCTCCGTATGCCACGGCAAACTGGCTGACACTGACGGCGGCGGTGCACAAATGCTGCGCAGCTAGCGCCGTTCGACGGCCAACACCGCGGTTCCTGGTGTGTCCGCTGTGCCGTGCGTGTGATCATTGCTTGTACAGCCCTCTCGCAGTGTCCGGAGCAAGTATGGTGGGTCTGACACACCGGTGTCAATGTGTTCTTTTTTCCATTTCCAGGAGTGTATAATGTTCATCAGAACGCGGAATCTCCGCGCTGAGTGGGTAGCGATATCCAGTTCTGGCAGCAAGACAGGCGAGTTAAGACGGCTCTTGGAGAACATACCTTGTCTGGTTGTTGTAGAGCATTAACTCCGCTTTAGGACTTCATTCATTCATAGGTAACTTCACTTTAGGCTTTAAGATGTCTGCACTTCAGCTCTACTAAAAGGAGGGCTGCAATAATATTTTCTAGGCGTTGCTGCCCCCAGCCGCTTAATGCACGCACTTACCGACTGGTGAAATGGGCACATTGTCGCCCTCACCAAAGCTGTTTAAAGACGAATCTAACTCGCCCTACTAGGGATGCGATTCCGCGAGCTTAAAATCACGCATTCAACTTGTTACTCTCAATGCGCACTTTGGCAATCTAGCAGCCTTCACTTCTTACTTTCCATGTACTTTCTACACTCAATTAACAAATTATGCAGTCGCTGGCCGTGTCCGTGAGTTATTAATATAACAGTGTTTTATTCTTGCTAATCACTTGCTCCAAAATTATGCTTTGAGTTGTATTCCCTTATCCGAATATTAGTGGTTCTTTTGAGACGTCAGAGTATAACTTTCATGTTCAAAAGTAATAAGTATATTTTTTATAATGTACCATAGCTAGAGGATCACTCCTCCCATTAATATGTTTATATGAGTGGTGTGATACCCATTTGTTTTGATACCTAATTGGGCCACCGCTATTAAAATTCATTTATATAAGACTTTTTCCGTTACGTGACAGTGTCCTTATTTTCAATTAATTTGGACGATCATTTGTCGTGGTACCTCATTATAATGGGCACAAGAATTTGGTTTTGTCCGTCCAACGATATGCCCCAACCACAGCCGTCTGCAGTTCTAGGCGCTTCAGTCTGGAACCGCGTGACTGCTACGGTCGCAGGTTCGAATCCTGCCTCGGGCATGGATGTGTGTGATGTCCTTAGGCTAGTTAGGTTTAATTAGTTCTAAGTTCTAGGCGACTGATGACGTCAGAAGTTAAGTCGCATAGTGCTCAGAGTCATTTGAACCAATTTTGAACCACAGCCGTCACTCCACAACAGCAGTACGCTAATTAGACACACACGGACATTCAGTACCGCCGTCTGATGACATTTCAACCTCGCGCGACACAACTAAGCGGACGATTCAACTATAGTGTATGTCAGTTGCATGCAACCGAGTTTGGAGGAAAGAATTCCAGAATTTTCCGATCACTATAGTCTGTTTAAAATTACTTGTGAGTTTATAGCGAGTTTGGAGAACAGAATTCCCCATATTTCCGATCACTATAGATTAAAATTACTTGTTAGTTTATATCTTGAAACTGAGTTCCTGCCATCAGTGCTCTCAAGGACAGGTGTGAACTCAACGCCGTTGCGCATGTGGCAAAACAACAGGTCGCATCAACTCTTGTGACTGCAGAATGAAAAGCAGCCGAGGCAGTCGCCACAAGTGGCACTGAACTACTGGGAACAGGTGAATCCCACTGTCTGCCTGTCGCCCATCGCCCATCGCAATTGGCAGGGGCATGTTTCGCCCGCGCAGCCAGCCTACTCCGTGTTTCATCTTGCCTTATGTACGAGACGGGCAGCCAATAAACTTTGTCGCAACGTTTTCCTGGCGATACAAGACGCTCGTACTGACAAGTAAGTTTAATACGGCTGTCGTTGTCGTGGTCAGCTGTCTGAAGACTGGTTCGACGCATCTGTCCACGCTACTCCATCCCGTGCAAGTCCCTTCGTCTCTACTGCAACCTGTACCAGTTTGAACTAGCCTACTACTTTCAAGCTTTGGTCTCGCTCTAAGAATTTTATAGCCCCTCCCCCCTCTAAACACACCTACCCACCCACACATCCACACACACACACACACACACACACACACACACACACACACTTCCACCCGTTACCAAACTGATGATTCCTTGATCCCTTAAGATGTGTCCTGACGACCGATCGTTTCTATAAATCAATCAGTGCCATGAATTTCTTATTCTCCCAACCCGATTCGCTACTCCTCATTGGCAGTCCGATCTACGTACCCATTCTTCAACATTCTTCTGTAGCACCACATTTCAAAAGCTCCTGTTCTCTTCTTGCTTGAACTGTCTGTCCTCCGCGTTTTACACTACAGGCAAATACAGTCAGAAAAGATTTCCTAACACTTTAGTTTATATTTCATGTGAACAAATCCCTAATTTTTGGAAATGCTTTTTTAAATGTTGCCTGTCTTCATTTTACATCCTCTCGACTTCAAATGGTTCAAATGGCTCTGAGCACTATGGGACTCAACTTCTGAGGTCATTAGTCCCCTAGAACTTAGAACTAGTTAAACCTAACTAACCTAAAGACATCACACACACCCATGCCCGAGGCAGGATTCGAACCTGCGACCGTAGCGGTCTCGTGGTTCCAGACTGCAACGCCTAGAACCGCACGGCCACTTCGGCCGGCCTCTCGACTTCGGCCATCTTCAATTAGTTTGTTGCCACAATGACAACAGTTAGTCTCGTTTTCTAATATACTGAGGTGACAACAGTCATGCTATAATTATATGGATGTATACAGATGGCGGTAGAATCGCGTACACAAGGTATAAAAGGGCAGTGCATTTTCGGAGACGTCATTTATACTCAGGTGATTCATGTGAAAAGGTTTTACACGTGACTATAGCCGCACGACGGAAACTAACAAATTTTGAAATCAAACAATGTAAAATCCAGGATGGAATGTAACAATACGAGAAAAGGAAAGTTGCTACTCACCATATAGTGGAGATGCTGAGTCGCGATGGGCACAATAAAAAGATTCACACAACTATAGCTTTGTCAGGCATTGAGGATAACGATGCAAAAGAAAGTAGTTACAAAGGAAAACAGCACAGAGTTAGGATCTATCAAATAATGGAAAATCCAGGACGGAATGTAACAATACGAGAAAAGGAAAGTTGCTACTCATCATATAGCGGAGATGATGAGTCGCGATAGGCACAACAGAAAGATTCACAGAATCGTAGCTTTCGGCCATTAAGGCCTTTGTCAGTATTGAGTATAGCGATGCAAAAGAAAGGCCTTAATCGCCGAAAGTTATGATTGTGTGAATATTTTTGTTGTGCCTATCGCGACTCAGACTTTGAAATCAGAATGGTAGTCGGAGCTAGACGCGTGGAACATTTAGTTTTGGAAATATTTAGGGAGTTCAATATACCGAGATCCACAGTGTCAAGAGAGAGCCAAGACTACCAAACTCCAGACATTGCCTTTCACCACAGACAACGCAGTGGCCGACAGTCTGCACTTAGTGACCGAGAGCTGCGGTGTTTGCGTAGGGTTATCAGTGCTAACAGACGAGCAACACAATGTGAAATAACCACAGAAATCAACGTAGGACGTACGACGAACGAATTCGTAAGATCAGTGACGCGAAATTTGGCAATAATGGGCTACGTGAGCAGACGACCTACGCGAGTGCCTTTGTTAAGGGGCTCCGGAACGCCCTATACTTGCAATGTTAAAATAACGCTTATAAATTACATCTTTCCTCACAAAGTATTTGAGGTAGGAAGTTGAACTTTTTACAGATTATTTATTGGAATATGGGCTACAACTTAACACAGGGATTTTACAAAATTTTAGTTCAGTTATTAAAGATGATTTTTTTTTCAATTGTAATGAAAATTCACAACATTTTTTTGCAATTTTTTATTTATATATTCAAAAATATACAGTTTTTTGGAAAAAGGTTGTGTTAAATTATGCAGAATGTACTGTGTAATATTTACTGAAAGTTTGAAACAAATATGTTTGGAAGATCCTTAGAAAACATGTAATTAGTATGAGAAAATAAAAGTTTTGGGAATCGAGCGACAAAGATTGGATTAACTTTTTAGTGCATTCCAGGTCCATAGGATGGATTATCTTCATCCTCTGCAAACTCCTCCTCCAGCTTCCTCTTGTTCCCCTTCCTGTTTACTCTTGCTTGTATTTCTAGACTCTTTACAGCCCTGTCTGCAGCCCGAAGGCGTTCCTTGTCTAAAGCAAGCATCACTCGTACCATGTTAGAACCTATCTTCATTCCCATATTTCTAAATACCTTGCACCTTACAATGTTGCCATCATTGAAAGTCGCAACAGCATCATACACAAAAAAGTGAAGTGTTTCTATTCCAACAAATACAGTCTTGGGGATTCTCGATCATATAACACTATTTACACTTTCATTGGGGTTTTGAGTTTTTCCGTGAATACACTTTTTTGACAGTTCAGGTGCTGCTAAGTCTCTGAAAATAGGTTAGCCACAACACATACTTTATCTCACATCACTAAAATGTACCTGATGAACACAGACGTTAATAATAACACCATTTGACAGCAGTTTAACAGCGCCACAGTGGGTCACGCCCATGTAGAACACATTTCAAAAAAGATTTGAAAATAGTTGTAGTCTTCGGAATTGAATAAATTATATATCTATTAAATGGTAATAGTCTGCAGATTCAGAAAACGCAAAAAAGTAAAAATTGAACTTTTCATGATTTTGAGCCTTTCCGGAGCCCCTAAACATCACATCGTGTGAAATGCCTCTCCTATGCTCGTGAACCTATAGACGACTAGAAAATTGTGGCCTGGTCGAATGAGTACCGATTTCAGTTGCTAAGAGACCATGGCAGGGCTCGAGTGTGGCGCAGACCCTGCGAAGCCATGGAACCAAGTTGTCAACAAGGCACCGTGCAAGCTGGTGGTGTGGCCACAATGGTGTGGGCTCTGTTTACAAGGAATGAACTGCGTCCTCTGGTCCAAATGAACCGAACATTAACTGGAAATGGCTATGTTCGGCTACTCGGACACCATTTGTAGCCATTCATGGACTTTATGTTCCCAAACAACGACGGAATTTTTTATGGATGACTATGCGCCATATCACTGGGTCACAATTGATTGCGATTGGTTTGAAGAACATTCTGAACAATTTGGCCACCCAGATCGCTCGACATGAATCCTATTGAACGTTTATGGGACATAAAAGAGAGGTCTGTTCCTGCACAGAATCCTGCACCGATGACTCTTTTCGCATTATGGACGGCTGTGGAGGCAGTTTGGCTGAATATTTCTGCAGCGGGCTTCTTACGACTTGTTGAGTGCACGCCACGTCCAGTTTCTGCACTAACCGATCAAAAGGATGCCCGATACGATATTAGGAGGTATCCCATGACTACTGTCAATTCAGTGTATACTTCCCACAGCATCACCTGGTTCAGTTCGAGTGATTACATTCCACAACTGGAGTATCGTACAGCACACTTGGCGGGCAAACTGTCCTGCATGCTCACAGTCTCTTTGAAGACTCTGTATACCCATTCAGAGTCTTGTATGGCTGATCTATAAAGGCGGTCAATCGTTTGTTTATCGCCTAACGTGATGTTTAAGCAGAGGCGAAAGCAGCGGTCGGCCGGCACCGTCTAGACACTTGGACCCGATCTCTGAGTTACTGTTTTCTTTTCTGCTCTCGAAAATGCATAGGAATAGTTGGAGAGTATGAAATCGACGTCACGGAGATATCATAGTGATAGAAGTAGCAAGCTAACACAACCTAATCGTTGCCACAACACTAGTATTCTCTGAACCTGCTACCTCCTTCAGTAAGTCCCTCGTGCATCAGGAATGAAAGAGACGTTTGACGTGTTTCTGCCTAAAGGTTTTCTCGCTCCATTAGCTTTTGGTTTTCATTGATGTGATGCAAGTATGAGGTAGCTGTGGAGTGACAAAGCTATGCAAGTATTGTTCCATGAAATTGGTTTTCTACTTTCCACTTTGGTTATCACTATTCTAAATCAAAGTAAAATACTCATAGGATATACTGAAGGGAATACAAAACCATTCCTCATCATGATGAACCAGCAGCGTGAACACATATCTTCAGTGCTAAAATAGTTCTAAACAGTATATTGCTCACGGTTTCACCAGTGGAAGAAAACAGGACATATATTACACGTACTGTACCTCCTCCCCCTTCCACTCTCTATCCATCGCCTTATCCTCCCTCTCGTATCCACGCATCTCTTCCTTCCCCTCTCTCCATCCATCTCCTTCCCCTATCTCTGTCTGTACCCTCCTCTTTCCCCACTCTCTGACTGTCTCCTCTTCCCATTAACTGTCTCTAGATCCTCCTCGTCTCCGCTGCCGCTATCCTTCTCCTATTGCCACTCTCTGTTCATCTCCTCCTCCTCACCAATCGATTTCTTCCTCGTCACTTTTCCTTTTCCACCAGCCTACTCCCTCTGTCCATCTCATCCTTCCAACACTATCTGTGCATTTCCTCCCCTCTCCTCTCTCTGTCCATCTTATCGTCCTCCCTCTCACTAGCCATCTCTGTGGTATCTATAGCTACGATGCCACGGCATAAGTACAAGTTCTTAGGATGGCACTACGAGAGCGGACGATCCACACAGACGACAGCGACCTCTAGCCGGCGCTGTGAATCTCCACGAGCGCCGATCCGTATTCAGCCCATTTGATCACGAGCAGACGACCGACAAACATTGTTTCATTTTCATAGTGGGCGAGCCACTACAGATTTTGCCTGTGTAACTTCTATTAGCTTTGATACATCCTGCTTCACACCTATGTGCTCATCGTAGCCAAAGTTATGTAACCATATTTTATTACTTGTCTCACCTAGAGTAAATATCTTTTACTTTACGTGCAGTACCGACGTATTTCTACTTCACATGCTCCTCCTAGCTTCTTTCATTCGGCCTACGCTCCAAATTACAGGAGCTTTACAGGCGGGGTACAAAACAATCTCCTCCTCGCGTCTCTCTCAGCCATACTTATCCACATGTATACCCCCTGGAGCCCATCCAAAATCACCTGAATAATACGTCTGGTGTGATATGTAGCCTAGATGTCAGAGTTCATGAATCTTTTTTACCCCCACCCTACCCTCATGGGAGCTAGGTAGTTCTTGGCTCCACAGTACCTCTACACACACACACACACACACACACACACACACACACACACACACATGCGCACACACACACACACACACACACACACACACACACACACACACACACACACACACACACACATGCATGCACGCTCAATATTGATCGACAAACTGACGGGCATCAAGAGTACAGTTAAACACACGAGCTTTCCTGAATTAGATGTATAGTAGGGTAGAGACGTTTGAGAGCTCCCTACTCATGATGGCGGGACAATGGTTAGCGGTGCTGTAATCTTGTTACTGTCTGACCAAGTTCGACACATATTATGTTGTCCAAGTCCTTTCCAATGGCTCTTTCCAATGCCACAGAAAAAGAGTGTAGTTTCATTAAAAAAGATGGGTGTCGCAGTTCAGTAGTTATAAATGTTAAAAATTATTTGTGTACGTCGGAAAATTGACTACATTTTCCGCCATTGACGTTGTCCATATCTGTAAATCTATGCGTTTAGTCGCTTTGGGGTGGGCAGTCAGAGCCTCCTCACCCTGTCTAAGTCTCAGTTACTTAAAAAGTAGCACTCCTTTTATTTTGCAAACGGTTCAGGATATCAAAATAAAATCATCGGCAAGTGATAGTTCTAAGAGGCTCACGAAGTTCTGATATTCTTATGAGTTGAGGTGCCCAGGAGTGAGATCGACTTTTTGAGATCATGTAAGTGTGGTGTTGGTTAGATTCCCTGGTATCACACTTGCAAGCATTAACCAAAGTGGGCATTCGTTTGTGAGAAATTTATATAAACATTAATTTATCAAAATTAGGTCTGAACATTCATTTCATTGGCAAAACTCTGACGAAGTGTATCTTAAAAATTACTGGTCCGAATGCTGGGCGCGTTTACATGCACACATTGGTAGTATTTTACCCTTTTTGTATGTGTGCTTGGTTATTTTAAACCTGTCCAGTAGGTACAGTAGTCTGTCGTTTCCGTCATGACAGTTAGCCTACCGTGTTCCTCTCCGATGGCTGAGTGCCGTCAGGTTTTTCCAGCTGCAGAGCCAAACCACCTGTTTCCAGCTACATTCGTACAGCTGTGGCATTTCTCACACTGTCGTTTCCGCCGATCACAAGATTGGACTCTATCATGTGCTCAGCTAATGAATCAAGTATTGTCGCCACCTGGGGCCCTATTCTGTATCGTTAATACCAATCGGTGCAGCAGATTAGACTTAGTAGTGACGTCATTTTCGGTTCTTTGTCCGAAGTTACTATTCTGTAAGCTTCAGAGACCAGTTACCGATTGGTCCTCAAGCCGATTTTTCGACAACTGAAGAGAGAGGTTTTGGATGTCGGTATGGCCCTCTTGTCCCATTCGGTCTGATTTATTTTCACCTAGAATTAGTTATTTTAAAGATATTTAGCTTTGGGTTTAGTGATTGTGTTACTGAAGAATCACCAGGATGCGTTCTGGTGGAAACTGAGTTCATAATAGACTATTTTCCTTTGTTAGAAACATGGTTTGTATTGTTGTTACTGTGAATGATTATAACATAAAAAAACTTCCGGTGAGTATTCTCACAAAATACATGTTATTTTTACGTAATTAAGAGTTTAAAAAATCATTAAATTTCTAAAGGTCCGCTCTGCTTACATATATCACATGAGTGTTAGCTGAAATTACTAGTGGCTTCGTGTACTATTTTCCACCAAGGGTTTACGTGTTAACTATTGAAACGCATTTAAAACTTTTAAGTAACAGTGCAAAGGAATTTTGGGAAGCCTGATAGAGGAAACCTTCCAAAATTTCATGCATTTATGGGTAACGCCCGCATTGTTCAGCAATGAAGTCAGCTTGCGTCTCTCTCCATTGGAATTATGTGAAATAAAGCAGCAAAGATGAGCGAGTTTTACTAGTACAGTGCGTAAGGCAATGAAAAACTGCTGTATCATAGGTCGTAGGTTCGTCTTTAGCTTGTCACAAGTATTTATCTGCGATCGAACCCTCAACAGTAGACAGGTATGAAAGATCCCAGTCACAACATTTTTAGACTATACCACCATATATGAAACATATTAATTCATCAGATGCATGATATAAACTACAACGAAGAGCTTTTTTTTTAAAAAAAATTTCGTTTTTATGAATCAAATCGTTAATGTATCATGCAGAAAAGTAGGCTACTTCTGCATTTGGATCTCTAGGAGCGACTTACAACTACATTCCATGCATCTTCTTATTCTTTGACACTGCCTTAAACAATTTTTCGGGTTCGTGGAGATGTGTTCTGCCTATGAACTAAATGAAGGCAGTTTGTTTATTGCCATACACGGTTCGTTTCTTTTACACTACTGGCCATTAAAATTGCTACACCAAGAAGAAATGCAGATGATAAACGGGTATTCATTGGACAAATATATTATACTAGAACCGACATGTGATTGCATTTTCACGCAATTTGGGTGCATAGATCCTGAGAAATCAGTACCCAGAACAACCACATCTGGCCGTAATAACGGCCTTGATACGCCTGGGCATTGAGTCAAACAGAGCTTGGATGGCTTGTACAGGTACAGCTGCCCATGCAGCTCCAACACGATACCACAGTTCATCAAGAGTAGTGACTGGCGTATTGTGACCAGCCAGTTGCTCGGCCACCATTGACCAGACTTTTCAGTTGGTGAGAGATCTGGAGAATGTGCTGGCCAGGCCAGCAGTCGAACCTTTTCTGTATCCAGAAAGGCCCGTACAGGACCTGCAACATGCGGTTGTGCATTATCCTGCTGAAATGTGGAGTTTCCAGGGATCGAATGAAGGGTGGAGCCACGGCTCGTAAGACATCTGAAATGTAACGTCCACTGTTGAAAGTGCCGTCAATGCGAACAAGAGGTCACCGAGACCTGTAACCAATAGCAGCCCATACCATCACGCTGGGTGATACGCCAGTATGGCAATGACGAATACACGCTTCCAATGTGCGTTCACCGCGATGTCGCCAAACACGAATGCGACCATCATGATGCTGTAAACAGAACCTGGATTCATCCGAAAAAATGACGTTTTGCCATTTGTGCAGCCAGGTTCGTCGTTGAGTACACCATCGCAGGCGCTCCTGTCTGTGATGCAGCGTGAAGGGTAACCGCAGCCCTAGTCTCCAAACTGACAGTCCATGCTGCTGCAAACGTCGTCGAACTGTTCGTGCAGATGGTTGTTGTCTTGCAATCGTCCCCATCTGTTGATTCAGGGATCGAGACGTGGCTGCACGATCCGCTACAGCCATGCAGATAAGATGCCTGTCTTCTCGACTGATAGTGATACGAGTCCGTTGGGATCCAGCATGGCGTTCCTTATTGGATCTCGACCAACGCGAGCGGCAATGTCGCGATACGATAAACCGCAGACGCGATAGGCTACAATCCGACCTTTATCAAAGTCGGAAACGTGATGGTACGCATTTCTCCTCCTTACACGAGGCCTCACAACAACATTTCACCAGGCAACGCCGGTCAACTGCTATTTGTGTATGAGAAATCGGTTGGAAATTTTCCTCATGTCAGCACGTTTTAGGTGTCGACACCGACGCCAACCTTGTGTGAATGCTCTGAAAAGCTAATCATCTGCATATCACAGCATCTTCCTCCTGTCGGTTAAATTTCGCGTCTGCAGCACATCATCTTCGTGGTGTAGCAATTTTAATGGCCAGTAGTGTATTTGTGAAGCATCTTCACGTGTAAAAGAAGCGAAACACATATGACAATAGACAAATACCTTCAATCAGTAGCGTAGATGGAATGTACCTCCATTGATTTTGGAGCAACTAAGGAACGACGAAAAACAGAAAAAATGATGAATTTTTCCGTTGTTTATATACATGTATCTGTACAATGTGGTACTACACTCCTCTCCTAACTCATACACCAAAACGTAAAATCCAAAACAATACGTCGATGTGAATGAAGAAAAAACGACATAATGTGACATTTATGACAGTTTACAGAAAACTGCCAATATTCTGTCCTTATCATGCATTCATGGAAGCATGTGGTCAGCGAAATTTGAACAGTGTTGAACAGTGTTACAGTACTTTTCGGTACTGTGAAGAATAGCGTGCCTGTGTCGGCTGCTAGCCACGTCAGGTTCATGCTGCTGTGGCGCTGCAGTGCGCATGTGCGGATCTGAGGCAGATTGCTTTCGATTGGTTGGCGAAGGAGAATTGACAACAGCGTTTCGGTTCGCTAGAAACGTTCAGCATCGCTTCCGAAATGCTAACAGAATAATGTTGGGACTCTCCTACAAAAAGAAGACTGTTCGGTGCGCTCGTGTACCGAACCGATCGGCAAAATGGCGGAAAAATACGGAATAGGGCCCCTGGCGAGCGCCGAGTTCAGCCTAGCACGGAAAACAAGCTCTCTCAAGCTGTCGAACACATTGCGCACACAGTCGAGTCTGTCTTGAAATGTCCTGGCGTTCAGCATGTCTTCTGTGCTACTAGATCCGTAACATTACGTTTTGTGGACTCACACTTGCCTTTGCTGGAGACACGTTTTGGTAGAGCCAACTGTTTCATGAAGTTAACATGCAGTATTTCAAATATTTTTCCTAACATCCTGATTCAGGTATTCTATCATATCCTTAAATCGATTAAGGAAAATACTGGGTTCTTTTCTTTGAAAGGGCGCAGTCGATTTCTTTGCCCATCCTTACGAATCCTAGCTTCTGCTTCATCTCCAACGATCTCGTAGTCGACAGGACATTTAATTCTAATCTTTCTTTCTTTCTTTCTTTCTTTCCAGACTTTGCCCACTGAAGGCAAGTGTCGCACATAGGATAAATAATCATAGTGTATCACAGTTGCCAATAATCGGATACACTGACGTCGACCATAGTAGTAAACTGTACAAACGTCCTTCATCAAAGCTCGTTGTTCCTCTTCAATGTGGCGATTAATACAGAATGAAATGATCCTACCTGAAATGACAGTGATATTTTGTGGCGTAATTTCTTCGATGCACTCACTACACACACGGCACAAACGTTTCCAGCAGCGTTCGCTGACAGCGCCCCTCTATTAAATCCAAAGAGGAAAACACAAATGTTAAGACCTTTTTCCGGGTTCACTCCGCGATTTCTAACACTTAAACAACGTTCCTAATAATCTGAAAATATGGAACGTTCAATAAGTCACCGCAGAAACAATTTTAGATCTCAAATTACAAAAATACGATTGGTTAATATTCCGCGTGACAACACGCCAAAGGAAATGGAATAACTTATGTACTGAACTACTGGTTTCAGATAATTTGCCTGCAGTGTTACATTAAATACTTCAGTATATCTCACTTGCATGCTGAAAAAGCAGTGGTCATAACGCTGTTGCTTACACAATTATATCAGATGAAATTTGCTTTAAAAAGGAGTGAACTCGATTTCTTGACTTTGTGTTTACGTTGCAAGACATTTACCACTATTAAACAAATACAGGGTGGGGCAAATAAAAGTGGTTCGAAGAACGGAGGTCCAATGTACAAAGAAACACATCACATCAAGTAAATACAGTACTAACCTGACTGCAGCACGTGTTGGAAGTGACCCCCATTCATTTCTTGGCACTTTCGGGGCCCTGGTCAGGAAGTTGCTGAAAGCGGATCGAAACTGGATTGTTGGAACTGTCGCAGTTTCATCCGAAGTGTTCTGCTGCAGTTCTTGAAGCCTGTTAGAGTTGGTGCGATACACCTTGTATCTGAGGGCTCCCCACGCAAAGTAATCACACACTGGCAAATCAGGTGACGTGGGTGGGCAGCTACGGCCGCGACCAGACTGACCTCTGCTAACAACTTAATCAGGTGCGAAAATCGTGTAAATGTGCTCCAAAGTTCGGCCAGCTGTATGGGCAGTTGCCCCATCCTGCTGGAAGTAACTGTAGGTGTTTTCTGTCTCCGTTAATGCTGCCAAAAATGGTATCCTCTCGTTCGGGCCACTTTTATTTGACCCACGCTGTACATACAGCGGCACAATAGCTCAAGTGGAAAGCAACACGTCCTGTAGAGATTTGCTCATCGTATAGCGTTGCCAGTTCGTGACGATGAGAGTTATGAGATTTTAGTTAAGTTGTTAAGCTTTATAATCAAATCTAAGGCGCACATTGCACAGTTGGAGCAGCTGGTGAATGGCGATAAGGTCGACAACGAAATGAATACTTTGGTGTAATTCACTTCGCCGGCCAGTGTGGCCGAGCGGTTCTAGGCGCTTCAGTCTGGAAACGCGCGACCGCTACGGTCGTAAGTTCGAATCCTGCCTCTGGCATGGACGTATGTGATGTCGTTAGATTAGTTAGGTTTAAGTAGTTCTAAGTTCTAGGGGACTAATGACCTCAGATGTTAAGTCCCATAGTGCTCAGAGCCATTTAAACCATTTTTTGTAATTCACTTCCAGATAACCAGACTTCTCATCCATAGTGGCGCATACTCTGTTACAACGAAATCATTGACCAGCTATATGAGTAGTTCGGTGGTCTATCGTTAATCTCTGGATGTGATTCACACTTCACCCGTGGTAACGCCAATGGAACAATATTGAGTTTTACTATGGTTCCAGATCCACATTAAACACAATGTCCCTTTGGTATCAAGTGGAGATGGTTCGTTTAGGTTAGCTCATGACAAATGTGATAGAGATTCTGTTTTCTACTCATCTACAGGAAGTCTTACTTTCCGCGTGAGCTATTGTGGTGGTTTATGTACTCGTATTTGCGTAATAGTGGTAATATCGTGCATCGTAAACGCAAAGCCGAGATATAGAATTCACTCCTCTCTCTATTTTTTAAAAGCACGTTCCATCTGCTGTATCTGTGTAGGCAACAGCGTTGTGACCATTGCTTTTTAGCATACAAGTGAGTTATACTGAAGTATTCAACCTAACACTGGAGGCAAAATTTCTGTATCATACTAAGCGTCGAAACCAGGTCCTACCATTATTGTTGGCAAAGCACGAGGGAAATTAAAAATCATAATTATTTTTCACCAGTAGTCTAGTGTCGGCATGCTATGTTTTAAAATGACCTGATCCAAATTGTTTTGCTGGGCCATGATTTGAAACTGGACACGCATCTTTTCTGGAAACCTTGAGGCTTAAGGAGTCCTTGGGAAACAATGAAATGATATATCCGTATCGTCCAGAAGGTATCAAATCCCACGAAAGAGGAGACATCCAGTGCATCTGAAGTACTGTCTGTATCAACAGTAAGCTTCCATACAGAAGAAATTTTATTTTACTTAATAAACCAATAATCATGTGATGACACAGGGGGCATATCAACTAGAGACGTTGAAAATATTGCAGCTGCACTGGGATTCCAACTCAGATCTCCTCTTTCGTGGGATTTGATCCCTTCTCTACGACACAGATAGATCATTTCATTGTTTGCCAAGACTCCTAACTCCTCAAGGTTTCGCCAAAAAAAAAAAAAAAGGCGTGTCTAGGTTCAAATCCTGGCACAGCAAAAAAATTTGGATCATGTCATTTCAAAACATAGCATGCCAACATTAAACTACTATGAAAAGATTATGATTTTCAATGTCTCTTTGAGCGTTGCCAATAGTAATGGTAGGGGCTGGTTTCGGTTCTCCAGTTGACTCGAGCTTCTTCATCACGCTCCCCACAGCAGGTGGAGAAAGAGGACCATTCCGTAATCCTTTCAGTCGGCGACATTCTTAAAGTGCAGCTACAGCACTACTGTTGTTTTGATAATAGAGCTTCACCAATAATGCCCTGCTCCTTTAGTTCAAGCTCATGTTGATACGTCAACAAGTACACAGCGACCGGTCAGATGTGTAAGACTATGAATCATGATGACCGACCACGGCACCTGGTGGCCATAGTCGGAACTACATGGTGGCGCTCTGTCGCATGGAATTCATGCACCCGATACTCTTGACATTAATGCTACCAAGGTTGGTACTCGAAAAGTAATTAGTTTCCACGTTAGAAAGTGTTAAATACGGAACATTTAATCATAACCATCCAGTATACGGACAATATTATTACCAAAATACCACAAAGTGTACAGGAGGACAATTATGTAACTACATGAAATAAATTTGTCAACACCTCTGAACGATTTGCGTTAGGACGTTTAAACTACACAGTTGTCTGCGGGGCATGATGAGAGTTAGTATGTGTATGTATGGTTTGGTTTAGTGACGAATGGTTCAAATGGCTCTGAGCACTATGCGACTTAACTTCTGAGGTCATCAGTCGCCTAGAACTTAGAACTAATTAAACCTAACTAACCTAAGGACATAACACACAGCCATGCCCGAGGCAGGATTCGAACCTGCGACCGTAGCGGTCGCTCGGCTCCAGCCTGTAGCGCCTAGAACCGCACGGCCACTCCGGCCGGCTTAGTGACGAAGCCCAGTTTCATTTGGATGGGTTCGTCTATACGCAAAATTGGCGCATTCGGGGGACCGAGAATCCGCATTTCGCGATAGAGAAATGTCTTCACCCTCAACAGGTGACTATGTTGTGTGCAACGTCCAGTCACGGAATAACGGGTGCAATATTCCTTGATGGTTCGACCCCATCGAAACAGGAGAGTGATGTCCTGGAGGAGCACTTTGGGTACCACACTGTGGCTCTAAGGTTCCAGCGGCCACTGGCACGGGCCTCGATTGGCCGCCATATTATCCAGATCTGAACATACGCGACTCCATTTTGTGGGGCTATATTAAAGACAAGGTTTACAGCAATAATCCTAAAACCACTGCTGAGCTGAAAACAGCCATTCAGGAGGTTATATATAGCATCGATTTTTCGACACTTCAGCAGGTCATTCAGACATTCGCCGTTCATCTGCGCCATATCATCGCCAGTGATGGCACGCATATCGAACATGTCATAACCAAAATCCGAATATCTATAGTGACGTTTACACTATGAACACTGAGTGTGCACGCCGTAGTTTGTAACTAACTTACGCTTTTTCATATAGTTCAATATTTGTCACCCTGTAACTTTCTGATTTGCTTTAAATGTTTACACGTACCTGTCATAAACGTTCAAGCACATGTAGACAATATACTTTCCAATATATATATATATATATATATATATATATATATATATATATATATATATATATATATATATACACTCCTGGAAATTGAAATAAGAACACCGTGAATTCATTTTTCCCAGGAAGGGGAAACTTTATTGACACATTCCTCGGGTCAGATACATCACATGATCACACTGACAGAACCACAGGCACATAGACACAGGCAACAGAGCATGGACAATGTCGGCACTAGTACAGTGTATATCCACCTTTCGCAGCAATGCAGGCTGCTATTCTCCCATGGAGACGATCGTAGAGATGCTGGATATAGTCCTGTGGAACGGCTTGCTATGCCATTTCCACCTGGCGCCTCAGTTGGACCAGCGTTCGTGCTGGACGTGCAGACCGCGTGAGACGACGCTTCATCCAGTCCCAAACATGCTCAATGGGGGACAGATCCGGAGATCTTGCTGGCCAGGGTAGTTGACTTACACCTTCTAGAGCACGTTGGGTGGCACGGGATACATGCGGACGTGCATTGTCCTGTTGGAACAGCAAGTTCCCTTGCCGGTCTAGGAATGGTAGAACGATGGGTTCGATGACGGTTTGGATGTACCGTGCACTATTCAGTGTCCCCTCGACGATCACCAGTGGTGTACGTCCAGTGTAGGAGATCGCTCCCCACACCATGATGCCGGGTGTTGGCCCTGTGTGCCTCGGTCGTATGCAGTCCTGATTGTGGCGCTCACCTGCACGGCGCCAAACACGCATACGACCATCATTGGCACCAAGGCAGAAGCGACTCTCATCGCTGAAGACGACACGTCTCCATTCGTCCCTCCATTCACGCCTGTCGCGACACCACTGGAGGCGGGCTGCACGATGTTGGGGCGTGAGCGGAAGACGGCCTAACGGTGTGCGGGACCGTAGCCCAGCTTCATGGAGACGGTTGCGAATGGTCCTCGCCGATACCCCAGGAGCAACAGTGTCCCTAATTTGCTGGGAAGTGGCGGTGTGGTCCCCTACGGCACTGCGTAGGATCCTACGGTCTTGGCGTGCACCCGTGGGTCGCTACGGTCCGGTCCCAGGTCGACGGGCATGTGCACCTTCCGCCGACCACTGGCGACAACACGCCCCACGTGTTGAGCAATTCGGCGGTACGTCCACCCGGCCTCCCGCATGCCCACTATACGCCCTCGCTCAAAGTCCGTCAACTGCACATACGGTTCACGTCCACGCTGTCGCGGCATGCTACCAGTGTTAAAGACTGCGATGGAGCTCCGTATGCCACGGCAAACTGGCTGACACTGACGGCGGCGGTGCACAAATGCTGCGCAGCTAGCGCCATTCGACGGCCAACACCGCGGTTCCTGGTGTGTCCGCTGTGCCGTGCGTGTTATCATTGCTTGTACAGCCCTCTCGCAGTGTCCGGAGCAAGTATGGTGGGTCTGACACACCGGTGTCAATGTGTTCTTTTTTCCATTTCCAGGAGTGTATATAAAGGGTGTCCACTTATCGTGACCGGGCCAAATATCTCAAGAAATAAGCATCAAACGAAAAAACTGCGAAGAACGAAACTCGTGTAGCTTGAAGGGGGAAATCAGATGGCGCTACGGTTGACCCGTTAGATGGCGCTGACATATGACAAAGGGATATCAACTGCGTTTTTAAAAATAGGAACCCCCATTTTCTATTACATATTCGTGTAGTACGTGAAGAAATATGAATGTTTTAGTTGGACCACTTTTTTCACTTTGTAATAGATGGCGCTGTAATAGTCACAAACATTTGGCTCACAATTTTATACGAACAGTTGATAACAGGTAGGTTATTTAAATTAAAATACAGAACGTAGGTACGTTTGAACATTTTATTTGGGTTGTTCCAATGTGATACATGTACCTTTGTGAACTTATCATTTCTGAGAACGCATGCTGTTATAGCTTGATTACCTGTAAATACCACATTAATGCAATAAATGCTCAAAATGATGTCCGTCAACCTCAATGCATTTGGCAATATGTGTAGCGACATTCCACTCAACAGCGAGTAGTTCGCCTTCCGTAATGGTCGCACATGCATTGACAATGCGCTGACGCATGTTGTCAGGCGTTGTCGGTGGATCACAATAGCAAATATCCTTCAACTTTCCCACAGAAAGAAATCCGGGGACGTCAGATCCGGTGAACGTGCGGGCCATGGTATAGTGCTTCGACGACCAATCCACCTGTCATGAAATATGCTATTCAATACCGCTTCAACCGCACGCGAGCTATGTGCCGGGCATCCATCATGTTGGAAGTACATCGCTATTCTGTCATGCAGTGAAACATCTTGTAGTAACATCGGTAGAACATTACGTAGGAAATCAGCATACATTGCATCATTTAGACTGCCATTGATAAAATGGGGACCAATTATCCTTCCTCACAATGCCGCACCATACATTAACCCGCCAAGGTCGCTGGTGTTCTACTTGTCGCAGCCACCGTGGATTTTCTGTTTCCCAGTAGTGCATATTATGACGGTTTACATTACCGCTGTTTGTGAATGACGCTTCGTCGCTAAATAGAATGCGTGCAAAAAATCTATAATCGTCCCGTAATTTCTCTTGTGCCCCGTGGCAGAACTGTACACGACGTTCAAAGTCGTCGCCATGCAATTCCTGGAGCACAGAAATATGGTACAGCAGCAATCGATGTTGATGTAGCATTCTCAACACCGACGTTTTTGAGATTTCCGATTCTCGCGCAATTTGTCTGCTACGGACTAGCCGCGACAGCAGCTAAAACACCTACTTGGGCATCAACATTTGTTGCAGGTCGTGGATGACGCTTCACATGTGGATGAACACTTCCTGGATCCTTAAATAACTTAACTATCCGGCGAACGGTCCGGACACTTGGATGATGTCGTCCAGGATACCGTGCAGCATACATAGCACACACCCGTTGGGAATTTTGACCACAATAGCCATACATCAAGACGATATCGACCTTTTCCGCAATTGGTAAACGGTCCATTTTAACACGGGTAATGTGACACGAAGCAAATACCGACTGCACTGGCGGAATGTTATGTACTTATACGTTTGTATCTATTACAGCGCCATCTATCACAAAGCGAAAAAAGTGGTCCAACTAAAACATTCATATTTCTTTACGTACTACACGAATATGTAATAAAAATCGGGGTTCCTATTTAAAAAAACGCAGTTGATATCCGTTTGACCCTTGGCACCGCCATCTAGCAGGGCAACCATAGCTCCATCTGGTTTCCCCCTTCAAGCTAGACGGGTTTCGCTCTTTGTAGTTTTTTCGTTTGATGCTTCTTTCGTGAGAGATTTTTCCCCGATCACTATCAATGGACCACCCTGTATACATAAAATAGTGAAACGTTGTTAGCGAACAGCGCTATGCACTGTCGCCGAAGTTTCGGCTGCTGTAAGATGTTAACGACGAGCAGTTAGGCAACAGATCGCCGTCTTGTATGTTCTGAGCGTTGCACATGCTTCATTTGGCCTTGATCTGCTGCCTGAACAAGCGTTAGGCGTTCTGTGACTTTGTAAGTTACCTGTTGGTATTCATGCAGTCGTGGCGACACATCAAGAGTACCGATGGCGTTGAGTCAGTCATGCAGTACTACTTAAACGAGTTAACTGCCATTTAATTGTGTATTACTGGTAGATTTATCTTCTGTACTAAAATATTTCGCCTTTTGTACTATTATCAAGTACAGTGCCAGAAGCTGTTAGACCATTACTATGTCATATCTGTTAAGGCCTTCCAAAGCATTCCCGGGTTCGATTCCCGGCGGGGTCAGGGATTTTCTCTACCTCGTGATGACTGGGTGTTGTGTGATGTCCTTAGGTTAGTTAGGTTTATCATTGGAATACCAGTAAAGAATCTGAATTTGAAATAACAATAAAAAGTTTAGAGAGGTAGGGCGTGGGAGAGGTGGTGGACAGACTTTCGGGAGTACATGGAAACAGAAAACTTAAAGGAGGAGGTGGGCAGAGAGAGGAAGCACGAGGAGACGGAGAGAGAGGGGAAGATGAATATGGAAAGAGGGGGGGGGGGATGGACAGAGACAGGGCAGATAAGGCGATTAGGACGATTAGGACGAATTTCCAATTCCAAAGTTTATCTGTTTTTTCTTTTCCACTGAAACGGACTGAGCCACAGCAAAGCGTGGTTGGGCACAACTGGTGCATCATCAATTGCAAACTAGGAATATGAAAAGACATTTTTACTATCAAAGATTACAGGTAATTCGACAGCAAGAAATTCCCATATAAATTTCGGCCTCAGTGATTACTCTATACGCAACTTCATTAGACAGAAAATCCTAAACACCGTAAACGCAAAAAATAATCTACATCGGCAGTAAATAGTCTCTGCTAATCCAGCGATGCATCTTTTGTCCCTGTTGCTGACTATTCGCACAGTAATTGATGTCGCCACAACAGCCGCCATCCCACTCTTTTTTAAAACCGGGCACTCCAAGTATATTGGGGTAGTGATGCGTAACCTGTCGGTCAGCTCTCATGACGATCGGCTGTGGAGTGAGTGATGTGGCAGCACCTGGCGGAAACGTGTGGGTGTCTGGAGTCTCCTGGGGGGCTGCAGTGTCACTCGCTGTTGTTGGCTTGGCACAGATCAATGGAAAACTGACACGACAGTGCAGTGGAGGTTCCTTCTTGTACAGGTAGGAAGCCCTTTTTTATTATTTGTGTACTCAATTTAGTCATCGGCAACACATAGTGACAATGTACACATAATTGAATAATCAAACATAGAAATGCATATTTACAAGAATAAAAAGCTTAACTGTTACAGTTTTGTACATAATGTTTTAAAAATTGAATTGAATTGGAAAATAATTAAAAGTGTCTTGGCTTACAATTCACACCATTTCTGAAATACCGTCATCAGCAAGACATATTTATAATTTACGTACACCATTAAAACCTACAGATTGTAACCAGTACTCTTGATGAAGTTAACTATCGCTTTATATAGACGAACGTCTTTCAAAAAATGTCTCTGAGCACTATGGGACTTAACAGCTGTGATCATCAGTCCCCTAGAACTTAGAACTACTTAAACCTAACTAACCTAAGGACATCACACACATCCATGCCCGAGGCAGGATTCGAACCTGCGACCGTAGCAGTCGCGCGGTTCCGAACGAACGTCTTTAGTACACAAAAGAGAAGAAGCTGATTGAGGAAGATGGTATTCCATACTCAGCAATGTCTTCAGAAAGACCAACCGTTCACGGTCAAATTTGGGGCACATAAATAAGATGTGGTTGACATCAGCTTCCGACTCAGGATCACACTCACATGCTGGTGAACTGTAAACGTTGATCCGGTGTAGATGTTGTGGGAAAGAGGCATGATTGAAGCAGAGTCTTATGATGGTAGAAATCGTGGATTGGTCCAGATGTGTCCTCATGAACCACGGCTGTGAAGGAATCCGAGGTTGTAGCACTGCGTAATAACCGCCTTTTGTCTGTTGAGAAACATTCCACATTTCCTGCCATTGTTGTCTTGCGTGATTCTTGACTTCACGTAAGTAGTCTGTATAAGGAAGGTGCAGATCCAGGACGGTGCCTAAGGTTGCCGCTTGTTTGGCTAATGCATCAACTTCATCATTATAGAGGATACCAGAGTGGGAAGGTACCCACAGCAAATGGATCGTCCGGCCCGTGCGCGTGCTGCGAATATATTCAGATATCACATCCAAGATACAACTGTTGGTTGTTTTGTTCCATCGACTGTACTGAATGTTTTTAAGAACGCTTTGCGAGTCAGATACTATCAATATCTTGGGGAAGGAAGTGCTAGAGACAAACTTAAGTGCTTCTAAAACTGCCACTGTCTCCGCCGTAAAAATACACTCCTGGAAATTGAAATAAGAACACCGTGAATTCGTTGTCCCAGGAAGGGGAGACTTTATTGACACATTCCTGGGGTCAGATACATCACATGATCACACTGACAGAACCACAGGCACATAGACACAGGCAACAGAGCATGCACAATGTCGGCACTAGTACAGTGTATATCCACCTTTCGCAGCAATGCAGGCTGCTATTCTCCCATGGAGACGATCGTAGAGATGCTGGATGTAGTCCTGTGGAACGGCTTGCCATGCCATTTCCACCTGGCGCCTCAGTTGGACCAGCGTTCGTGCTGGACGTGCAGACCGCGTGAGACGACGCTTCATCCAGTCCCAAACATGCTCAATGGGGGACAGATCCGGAGACCTTGCTGGCCGGGGTAGTTGACTTACACCTTCTAGAGCACGTTGGGTGGCACGGGATACATGCGGACGTGCATTGTCCTGTTGGAACAGCAAGTTCCCTTGCCGGTCTAGGAATGGTAGAACGATGGGTTCGATGACGGTTTGGATGTACCGTGCACTATTCAGTGTCCCCTCGACGATCACCAGTGGTGTACGGCCAGTGTAGGAGATCGCTCCCCACACCATGATGCCGGGTGTTGGCCCTGTGTGCCTCGGTCGTATGCAGTCCTGATTGTGGCGCTCACCTGCACGGCGCCAAACACGCATACGACCATCATTGGCACCAAGGCAGAAGCGACTCTCATCGCTGAAGACGACACGTCTCCATTCGTCCCTCCATTCACGCCTGTCGCGACACCACTGGAGGCGGGCTGCACGATGTTGGGGCGTGAGCGGAAGACGGCCTAACGGTGTGCGGGACCGTAGCCCAGCTTCATGGGGACGGTTGCGAATGGTCCTCGCCGATACCCCAGGAGCAACAGTGTCCCTAATTTGCTGGGAAGTGGCGGTGCGGTCCCCTACGGCACTGCGTAGGATCCTACGGTCTTGGCGTGCATCCGTGCGTCGCTGCGGTCCGGTCCCAGGTCGACGGGCACGTGCACCTTCCGCCGACCACTGGCGACAACATCGATGTACTGTGGAGACCTCACGCCCCACGTGTTGAGCAATTCGGCGGTACGTCCATCCGGCCTCCCGCATGCCCACTATACGCCCTCGCTCAAAGTCCGTCAACTGCACATACGGTTCACGTCCACGCTGTCGCGGCATGCTACCAGTGTTAAAGACTGCGATGGAGCTCCGTATGCCACGGCAAACTGGCTGACACTGACGGCGGCGGTGCACAAATGCTGCGCAGCTAGCGCCATTCGACGGCCAACACCGCGGTTCCTGGTGTGTCCGCTGTGCCGTGCGTGTGATCATTGCCTGTACAGCCCTCTCGCAGTGTCCGGAGCAAGTATGGTGGGTCTGACACACCGGTGTCAATGTGTTCTTTTTTCCATTTCCAGGAGTGTAGAAGTGCTTGTAGGCAGTTTGAAGGTTTTGCGGATCTGGATCTGAGGGCAGAAAAAAACCACATCCTGTACACTCTTCTTGCGGAATTTTGGAGCCATCGGTATGTACACAGAGAAAACCCGGCCATTGTGCTTGAAAGAGACGAGTGAAGCCAAGTTGACATTAGTAGTGTCCAGCCAGGTCGCACTTAAATAATGGACTGGGATCTGGGAGCAGAGCGTTTGAAGATCATATTCAAAAACAGGTAGATGCGCTGAACGCCGTATAGAATGTATGACAGGTGACCAAGTGTCAAAGCTGGCACAAACGGCTGGCACTTTACTTCTTCTGTGGGATGCAATCCACAGTCGATAAATGCAGTCTCTACTTTGATAGACGGAACTGTCCGTAATGGCCATGCCTTGAATGTAGAATTTGTCCGATAACATTTGGCGCCTAATGCTCAAGGACATCTCCCCTGCTTCTACTAAAAGGGCGTTGGTGGGCGTCGATCGCATGGCTCCAAGACAGCTACGAATGGCTCTATATTGAAGAGTATCTAATTTGGAGACATGAATCTTTGACGCAGTATGGTAGAATTGACAGCCATAGTCTAATCGAGATCGAATTATCCCTCGGTACATGGTGAGTAAAACACTCTGGTGCACTCCCCACCAGACACGAGTGAGTGATCTGATTACATTTAAACCTTCTTCACACTTGGTAAAGGTGGATCGAATGTGGGGCGCCCAGCTTAATCGAGAGTCAAAAATCATCGCCAGAAATCGAACGTGAGATTTTATTTGGAAGGTGTACTTGCCACAGGTAATGTGATCTTCAGTGCGAGCTGTCGTCGACTTGGAGAAGGGAACGACTGCTGATTTCTCAGCAGAGATCTCCAGCCCATTGATAGAGCGCCACTCATCGATGTGTGCGATGGTTGTGGTTAATGCCGTTTTGGCCTGAAGACATGAAGCAGCAGTAGAATAAACACATATCATCAGCATACTGTAGGATTTTTGTGGGGGGAGTAAGTATGCGTTCTAGGTCGTGCGTATATTGAGTATACAGGAGACGACTTAAAATTGCACCTTGCGGCAAGCCCTGGGAGACATAAAAAGGTCCGATCATGCTACCTTTGAAACGGACGTAGATCGTTCTTTGAGTAATTAGGGTACTGATACCGTAGAACATCCGTGAAGGAATTCCGAATCCTGCCAGCTTGTCCAAGAGTATCGGTATTTGTACATGATTATATGCACCCTTAACGTCAAGAAAAGCTGCCACTATTGTCTCTTTCTTTTGAAAGGCTGACGTGATATCCATATTAAGCAAAAACAGATTATCCATGGTCCCTTTGCCTTTTCTGAAGCCGTATTGACTCCGAGGCGTCAAATTACTTTTTTGAAGTCATCATTCTAGTCTCCTGTTTACCATTCGTTCCAGTGTTTTTGCAACACACGACAAGGCAATAGGTCTATAATTAGTACCGACATTTGGATCTTTACCACTTTTGAGAATCTGAATTATTACTTGCGTCTTCCATGTTGATATGAGGTCTTTCTTCATCCAGTACTGATTAAAAATAGTGTATATGATTAATGCCAGGGCAACTGTCGCTCGATACTTTAATAGCTTCGTTGAGTTCTTCTTTAGAGAAAGGACGAAGGAGAACATGATAGCGGTCTTCTTCAGCAGGGAACCGATGGTTTAAAAATGGCGCCGTGGGAGGAGCGATTGTACACTCCTGGAAATTGAAATAAGAACACCGTGAATTCATTGTCCCAGGAAGGGGAAACTTTATTGACACATTCCTGGGGTCAGATAAATCACATGATCACACTGACAGAACCACAGGCACATAGACACAGGCAACAGAGCATGCACAATGTCGGCACTAGTACAGTGTATATCCACCTTTCGCAGCAATGCAGGCTGCTATTCTCCCATGGAGACGATCGTAGAGATGCTGGATGTAGTCCTGTGGAACGGCTTGCCATGCCATTTCCACCTGGCGCCTCAGTTGGACCAGCGTTCGTGCTGGACGTGCAGACCGCGTGAGACGACACTTCATCCAGTCCCAAACATGCTCAATGGGGGGACAGATCCGGAGATCTTGCTGGCCAGGGTAGTTGACTTACACCTTCTAGAGCACGTTGGGTGGCATGGGATACATGCGGACGTGCATTGTCCTGTTGGAACAGCACGTTCCCTTGCCGGTCTAGGAATGGTAGAACGATGGGTTCGATGACGGTTTGGATATACCGTGCACTATTCAGTGTCCCCTCGACGGTCACCAGTGGTGTACGGCCAGTGTAGGAGATCGCTCCCCACACCATGATGCCGGGTGTTGGCCCTGTGTGCCTCGGTCGTATGCAGTCCAGATTGTGGCGCTCACCTGCACGGTGCCAAACACGCATATGACCATCATTGGCACCAAGGTAGAAGCGACTCTCATCGCTGAAGACGACACGTCTCCATTCGTCCCTCCATTCACGCCTGTCGCGACACCACTGGAGGCGGGCTGCACGATGTTGGGGCGTGAGCGGAAGACGGCCTAACGGTGTGCGGGACCGTAGCCCAGCTTCATGGAGACAGTTGCGAATGGTCCTCGCCGATACCCCAGGAGCAACAGTGTCCCTAATTTGCTGGGAAGTGGCGGTGCGGTCCCCTATGGCACTGCGTAGGATCCTACGGTCTTGGCGTGCATCCGTGCGTCGCTGCGGTCCGGTCCCAGGTCGACGGGCACGTGCACCTTCCGCCGACCACTGGTGACAACATCGATGTACTGTGGAGACCTCACGCCCCACGTGTTGAGCAATTCGGCGGTACGTCCACCCGGCCTCCCGCATGCCCACTATACGCCCTCGCTCAAAGTCCGTCAACTGCACATACGGTTCACGTCCACACTGTCGCGGCATGCTACCAGTGTTAAAGACTGCGATGGAGCTCCGTATGCCACGGCAAACTGGCTGACACTGACGGCGGCGGTGCACAAATGCTGCGCAGCTAGCGCCATTCGACGGCCAACACCGCGGTTCCTGGTGTGTCCGCTGTGCCGTGCGTGTGATCATTGCTTGTACAGCCCTCTCGCAGTGTCCGGAGCAAGTATGGTGGGTCTGACACACCGGTGTCAATGTGTTCTTTTTTCCATTTCCAGGAGTGTATCTGTGAATTCCTCTAACCAGGCCGTGGTAGCAGGAGGGGAGGAAGACAGTCTTCTTGTTCTAAAAGCTTTTATTTTATGCCAGATGCTTGCCATACTGGTTTCATTATTTAGGGACAGGCAAAATTGTTTCCAACTGCCCTTCTTGGTTTTCTTCAGGAGCTGGTTAACTCGCGCGTTCACTTTTTGCACAGACAAGAAGTTGTCCAATGAAGGATTCTGACGATAATTTTTCAAGGCGAGTCGTCGCTTCGCAACTTCCCGAGAGCATTCAGAATTCCACCAAGGAGGGGAACGGTGCTTCATTACTGTAAACTCTTTTCTTAGGGATGCTGATGCCAGCTGCGACGTTCATAGCATTGAGTAAAACTGGGTATGCATCTTCGTCCCGTAAGTCAAGTCTCGTATTTGCGAGTGCCCGCCGAACCGTTTCCTTATAAGAGGCCCAATTGGCTTCCTTGATTTTCCACGTACTATTAGAGTAACAGATGTGCGTAGTATCGACGTTGATGTTAATGTGAAACTCTATTGGGAAATGATCGGATTCCATTGAATCCTTTTTAACGCACCAATTAGAGATTTCAGTAAAGCAGGGGGTGCAAAGAGTTACATCAACTGCGGAGGGTCTACGGAGAGGTGAAGTTATCATAGTAGGAGAGCCATCGTTGAGTATCACTAGGTCATTATCTTCGATAACACTTATCAAGATCCTGCCGTTCCTGTCTGTCACGTCTCCTCCCCACGCTACATGGTGGGCATTCACGTCTCCAGCTACGATAAAGCGAGGACGAAGCTGTCTTATTAATTGTCTCCAGTCATCTTTCACGATACTGTGGTGGGGAGCGTTATACAACGAGACAACTGTAAAGGTTTTGTGGGCAGTTTGTATCTCCACATCAACTAATTCAAGGTTGGTGACAGGTACGTGTAATGGGCGTTGTCGATGCGGCAGCGAAGTTTTTACCAAAAAAATGGTTCAAATGGCTCTGAGCACTATGGGACTCAACTGCTGTGGTCATCAGTCCCCTAGAACTTAGAACTACTTAAACCTAACTAACCTAAGGACATCACACACATCCATGCCCGAGGCAGGATTCGAACTTGCGACCGTAGCGGTCACGCGGTTCCAAACTGAAGCGCTTAGAACCGCACGGCCACACTGGCCGGCTGAAGTTTTTACCAATATAGCTACGCCGCCCCACCCATCGAGACGGTCTTCCCTGACTACAGAATAATTTTGAAAGCGAACAGTTCGTTCTAATTTGAACCAAGTTTCACATAACAGAACGATATCAGACTGACTTACGAACAGTTCTCGTTGCAAGCTTTCTCTATTAGAATTATCCGATCTCGCATTCCACTGCAATACTTTTAAAGCCGCCATAATTTAGGGAGAGAGATTGAAATATGCTAGTAACGAGGTGCCGGATATCGGAATTGTTCATAGCACTATTTTGTCTCATGTTTTGCATGACAATATCAATCACATTTATTATCTTATCTATAAGTTCAGCATGACCTCGAGGCTGTCGTTGATTCGACGCTTGTGGGGTTGCTAATCTGTGATCAGCAGGCTGGTATGGATTTTGGCTGATAGAAGTGAATGAATGTTGCATGGGATATAACAGGCTGCGGTACTGAGACCACCCACGAACGTTACTTTGGTTGTTTACTTGCGACGTGTGTCTGCTGGGGCACAGTTGCACACTGGCTGGCTCTGAGCACTATGGGATACAGTTGCACACTGAGTTGCGTCCCCACTTCCGCGTTGTTGACTCTGCATGCTTGCGGCGGGCAGCGGCGGGAAGAGTTGTGGGTTTTGAAAGCCCGGAGAGCTCAAATTTGTTGGCGCAGGAATGATCGGAGCCGGCAAGTGATGTTGTTGAACCCCCGTGACGGATGCATAGGTTGGCATACGAGCAATAGATAGCGCATCCCTGAAGTCAATGTTGTTGAACGTAGCTAATTCTTGAGCTCGTCGCCGTATATGGTATTCCGGGCAGGAACGGTCCGTGGATGCGTGTTGTCCCCCGCAATGAGCGCAAATAGTGATAGGTGAGACACAGGATTCAACATTATGTGGACCACTACATTTAATGCATCTCATCTGAGATCGACATTGTTTGCTGATGTGCCCGCAACGAAGACAATTAAAGCACTGCCTGACAGTTGGTACATAAAGGTCTACGGGACATCTTGTTCCGTGAATAGACACGGCTTCCGGTAAGGTTTGAGAGTCGAAGGTTAACAAACAGGTCTGCAATTGAACGATTTGGTCTTTACTATATCTCTTCGTAAAACTCCGAACGCCTACAACAGGGAAGGTTGTACGACTTGCAAAAATCTCCGCTTCTTCAAGGTTGGTGTCTACTTTCCTGATTACTCCCAGCTTATGGACAACAAAGGAAGGAATGTAAGCTATATTTTTTGACTTTAATACCTCACTAGTAGCTAGGAAATTAGCCTTGTCTGGGGTTTTCAGCTCCACCTTAACTACTATTTTTCCTGCTGAAGAGATGTTAAGTATAGAATTCTTCACTTCTGGCAAGGAAATATGCAATAATTTCCCTAGTGCCATAGGGTGCAAGCGGCCTACGTTTTTGTCCAAACATTCCACGTAAACTACGAATGGTCCCCTATCTGTACGTTTGTGAAAGTTGAGAGACCTCGGAGTAGGTGCAGGTCCCACAGGAGGGGCGTCAGTTGCAGCATGTTGGTTAGGAGTGAGCCCAGAAGCAGTTGCTACAGGGGGGTCAGCTACATTTGAAACATCAGGTAGAGGTAAGAGTTGATTAGCGTCTGCTATGAAGGTTTTGGAATTTCTTAAATCCAGACAGACCTCACTTTGTCGCTTGTTTCTCGTAGTCGCTTGTTTCTCGTAGCGGAGAAGCTGGAGGAATCCAGTTCCGATAAATCCATATGCTCTTCTGCCGGCTGTAGCCCAGATTCTCCCCGAACAGCTGCTAACGAGTGGCTGATCACAGCCGTCGTGTTGTCCAATGTAGTTCCTGGAGGAGCTGGTAAGGGTGCTGCATTTGGATGTAGCCGCTAGGCAGGTGGTTGTCGTTGATGTTGTCCCATAGGGGCGTCGAAGTCACCACGCCCTTCTCCATACACCCCACAATACAGGGCGGGGCTTGCCGTCACCGACAGTAATGTCAGGTGTTAATGTGCCTAACAGAAAACCGTACCAAACGAAAGCTGTTACGCGCGTGCACCAGTAGGCAAACACAAGCGTCACACGGAAGAGCGACCGCGCAGCACGTCTTAACACTTTCGCGTCTGCAAGCGAACTGGGGGGGGGGGGAGGCGCTATTTGCATTGCTGAGAGATGCGCTCTCTGTGCGTGAATCACGTCAGTGGTCGATTAGACCAGAGCGGCGGAAGTCTGACACGACCAAAACGGGTCGCGCAATACAAGTCTTGCCTATTCAAGTAGCCGGTTGCAAGTCGCGGATTAGCTGGAGATGTGGTTTGCTCCACTTTAGCTCCAGTCCTTGGCGATTGCAATGTCACGTCCCTCATCATCTCAAAACGAAAAATAAGCTCAGTTCCAAATCTCCTCTTCGTCGGGGTCACGACTATGGGTAATTCCACGACCGGGAATAATCCCTTTATAAATTTCGGATTCGATGATTGCTCAACGCGCAACTTTATCATACACAAATCGTAACCAATGTAAATACAAAAAAAAATAAATAGATAAAGCTCTACATCGGTACTCTGCCAAACCAGCGATTCATCTTTGTTCTCTTGCGCCAGCTACTTCCACACTAACTGATGTCACCATAAGCACTTATGTCTATTCGTTTAACACAATGAATCGTTTTTCTCTCAGGGCACAAATTATTTCTATTTTCTTCAAATTCTCCTCGGTGCTACACGTATTCGAGCTGCCTGTGGTGCTTCCTAACGAGTGCTGCTCTTTGGTAAGGCGCTTCTCAACCTCCGAAATATTTCGTTTATAACTATGTTCAGTGGACCTCATTCGCAGCGATAAACTACTTATTTACAGAAGGTATGTTGACGACACACGTGAAGTGTTTCAACGATCCTAGAATGACTTAATGAAACGGCAGGTGACCTTAACAAGATGCATAAGAATATCGTATTCCCAGTAGAGAACGAGCGAACAAGAAAATTTAAATTATCTTGATTTGTTGATCGAGAACGCAAATAACGAGCTAGAGATACGGATATATAAGAAAACTAGGTTAACAGGTGTAGTAACTAATAACAGCCGGCCGGTGTGACCGAGCGGTTCTAGGCGCTACAGTCTGGAACCGCGCAACCGCTACGGTCGCAGGTTCGAATCCTGCCTCGGGCATGGATGTGTCCGATGTCCTTAGGTTAGTTAGGTTTAAGTAGTTCTAAGTTCTAGGGGACTGATGACCTCAGAAGTTAAGTTCCATAGTGCTCAGAGCCATTTGAACCATTTTGTCTCGGGGAAAATTTGATTATAAGATCTATACAGTTTAAATGTTCCAGCAACTGCTGACGTTTTTCCAGTCCACGTGCCCACAACAGAAACGTTTGGAAGTGGAATTCTCGTAAAGAGGGAGAGAGCACCCAAACTGACCATAATATCTGCATCCTGTAACCATTACTGACTGAGGTGTTACACAAACTCAGCGGAGTTGAACGGTTAAATAAAATTCATGCGCCATCATCTCCATACTGATGGCTAAATGGCTCTGAGCACTATGGGACTCAACAGCTTAGGTCATAAGTCCCCTAGAACTTAGAACTACTTATACCTAACTAACCTAAGGACATCACACACACCCATGCCCGAGGCAGGATTCGAACCTGCGACCGTAGCAGTCCCGCGGTTCCGGACTGCAGCGCCAGCACCGCTAGACCACCGCGGCCGGCTCTCCATACTGATAACGCAAAACAAATGAAGTCTGAATATAATGGAGGAAGAGTTCGTGAGTATACATTTCTCACGATAGCATTTATATACTGATGTATGAATCTCTTTTATTTAGTTATCGCTGTAACTCTGTAATGTTGTGCATGGGGACTAGTGCACAACTGTAACACGCCAGTGAAATTATTTACCATTACTAAACCATAAGTGCCACTTTTTACTAATTACTACACAGTTTGAACGCTAGCGTAGTCGTCTTCAGGTAGAAACTTGTACTGTTATAATAAAGATCCTCAACTTTCAGTTCGTATGAGTCAGCACGGTCACAGCATTTTTGGAACGACAGTACCCAACTTATTATGATGTCACAAGATAGACAAGCGGGAGAGATATAAGTTTTACTTCAGAAAATTTTCGCCGTGCGGCACAAAATGCATTTACTCGGGGCATGACATTCTGGAAAAATGTAGAGGTACAAGCCTTACAACGTTACCTGTAATTTATTTCCTTGCCTTGTCAATTACGAATCACATTTAGCAAATATATTAGATTAAGTCGTAGTAACGATTAAGCTCTTCTGCCTTTCACGGAGAAAGGGATCAAAGCCTGTGACGTAATTTAAGTTCTATAAACGCTTCTACAAAGAGTGGTTCCACAATTCTCTCAAGTATGACGTACAGCCTCAACGTGACCTTTGAGCTCTGCTGGAATGTACGCGGTGTATGCAAGCGCAGAGTAAACGTGGATGCCGTCAGATGAATATTTCACTGTTGAAAGAGACGAACTTCCCTGCATTTTCGAAACCAACGTTATAGTGCTACTTTAATCTAAGAGAGAAAATGCACTACGTGAGAAATAGAAAGAAATAAAGATAAAAAATACTCTTTTACAGCTCACTAGCTAAAAATGTCCTTTCTATATGTACTTTGACATGTAAACGAGTAAGTCAGATTCTGCATAAGTTGTGTGTGGTTTTTAACTCTCTTCCGCCCCTTTGCTCCACATGTAATACAACTAACTTAATTTTCTGTCGTGAGCATCATGCATTCTGAGTTCAGCAGTGTGAAGATTGCTGCAACCTATTTTTGAAATTTTCACTAGTTTCAGCAACTACGAGGGCAGTTAAATAAGTAATGCAACACATTTTTTTCTGAAACAGGCGTTGTTTTATTCAGCATTGAAATACACCAGGTTTTTCCCCAATCTTTTAGCTACACAACACTATTTTTCAACGTAATCTCCATTCAATGCTACGGCCTTACGCCACCTTGAAATGAGGGCCTGTATGCCTGCACGGTACCATTCCACTGGTCGATGTCGGAGCCAACGTCGTAGTGCATCAATAACTTCTTCATCATCCGCGTAGTGCCTCCCACAGATTGCGTCCTTCATTGGGCCAAACATATGGAAATCCGACGGTGCGAGATCGGGGCTGTAGGGTGCATGAGGAAGAACAGTCCACTGAAGTTTTGTGAGCTCCTCTGGGGTGCGAAGACTTGTGTGAGGTCTTGCGTTGTCATGAAGAAGGAGAAGTTCATTCAGATTTTTGTGCCTACGAACACACTGAAGTCGTTTCTTCAATTTCTGAAGAGTAGCACAATACACTTCAGAGTTGATCATTTGACCATGGGGAAGAACATCGAACAGAATAACCCCTTCAGCGTCCCAGAAGACTGTAACCATGACTTTACCGGCTGAGGGTATGGCTTTAAACTTTTTCTTGGTAGGGGAATGGGTGTGGCGCCACTCCATTGATTGCCGTTTTGTTTCAGGTTCGAAGTGATGAACCCATGTTTCATCGCCTGTAACAATCTTTGACAAGAAATTGTCACTCTCAGCCACATGACGAGCAAGCAATTCCGCACAGATGGTTCTCCTTTGCTCTTTATGGTGTTCGGTTAGACAACGAGGGACCCAGCGGGAACAAACCTTTGAATATCCCAACTGGTGAACAATTGTGACAGCACTACCAACAGAGATGTCAAGTTGAGCACTGAGTTGTTTGATGGTGATCCGTCGATCATCTCGAACGAGTGTGTTCGCACGCTCCGCCATTGCAGGAGTCACAGCTGTGCACGGCCGGCCCGCACGCGGGAGATCAGACAGTCTTGCTTGACCTTGCGGCGATGATGACACACGCTTTGCCCAACGACTCACCGTGCTTTTGTCCACTGCCAGATCACCGTAGACATTCTGCAAGCGCCTATGAATATCTGAGATGCCCTGGTTTTCCGCCAAAAGAAACTCGATCACTGCCCGTTGTTTGCAATGCACATCCGTTACAGACGCCATTTTAACAGCTCCGTACAGCGCTGCCACCTGTCGGAAGTCAATGAAACTATACGAGACGAAGCGCGAATGTTTGAAAATATTCCACAAGAAATTTCCGGTTTTTTCAACCAAAATTGGCCGAGAAAAAAAAATGTGTTGCATTACTTATTGAACTGCCCTCGTATATGGGGATTATGTGTAACGCTTGCAATAAATCGTTTTTTGAGTGTACTTGCTGTTATTCTCACTACATCGAACGGTTTTAATCGGTCCCTAGTGTTTCCAACATGTACAACAGAAAAAACTTCAGTCGCACTGCTCTCCGAAGGAGTGTGATCATATTTAATGTCGTTGCTGTCTTTAGATAAAGGTTGAGTTGTCTGCACGGTGTCGGCAGTGACAACTATTGTCAAGAAAATTGTCCTGCTGGAATCAACGCCCCAATGGAAGGGGTGGTTTCACTGACGACCATTATGCCACCTCCTGACTCCTTTCCGTGTCGCTTCTGAGCGGAGGTACGTCTGAAATGTTTTACTCGGCAATCAATAACAGACCTCGAGATTTCAACGGTGGGGGTCGTGGTTCTGACCTCCATCGCAGAGAAGGTGAAATATGGGTAAGAGGAAGTGTGACGATCTTCCCTTCGCATGACACGACGACGGTTGAATTTGATGCCAATGTGACATAATTAACCTACCTTACACATCACATGAATTTCTGAGCTGTGGCCTTTCTCCCGCATGTGATGACTCCTTTCTGCTCGAAACGTCGCCTAGCCCGAGGGTGACGTTGGAGGGTGCCGTGCTATTGCACCATTACAGTGAAAGGATATATGCGCCTTTCAGATAAATTTCAAATCCCTACGCCGAAATGGGAGACAATTACGGTGTTTCCAACAGAGTAATCCTTTCATCCTGTTGTGCAGTGTAGTATGTAGGAGGGCAGGTAGCATGAACCCGGTTAAAACACTTTTAATCATCATAAAAAAATCTCTAACATAACAGTGGTACATCAGTTATGGAATTGTAGGTACAACGAACACAAGCAACGGCAACGATCAACTGTTTCGTATATTTTTAATTTAGTCTCCACAATAGATGCATATTCATAGTTGTTCACTTTCAAGGAAATTTTCTGTGCTTTCCGTTGTGAATAAAAAGTGTTTGAAAACTTGTGCTCATTCACTTCGTTCCCACCTGATGCAAGCATGTCATAATTTATCGTCTTTCTCACGTCCCCAGCACGAACTTTTAGTGCTCTAGAAATTTTGTACCAATCATATCTGTCTTCCTATGGCATTTGTGCTGTGGACGTCTTGGATCCGAGAAGCACGTATGATATCTATCCTGTTCTGGCAGCAACATTACATTCTCTCTCTAGACCATTGTATCGCTCACACAAGTCATGTCAACACTAACAGAAAGTGGCCTAGGTAGCAGACGAAAGCTTTCTGTAGTAATACAGCTGGAGTGGTGGGCCGCGAACTTCCTTTATGTTTCCAGAGAGAGAGAATAGCTCTGAGAAGCGACACCATGCCTGGAATATAGCAAACTGAACATCCTTCCGTAACGTTTTGTGGAAAGAAAAGAAAGGGCTGTAGTGCATGGTAGTAGGTAAGGGAATTACGAAATAGCTTTCAGCTGTTAACTTTTAACAATAATTACAGTCAGAAACAATAACACCTCTGAGTATAGCGGAGTAAACTTTGTAAAAATCATCTCTCGACAGTGTCAGTAGCTTTTATAATAAATAGTGTAACCACAGACCATCAGTAGCGGAGCATTTACAAAAGGAAAACTACGGAAAGTGTATGTTAATTTCAATTATTATCTAATTCAAAAGAAAAGCTGTGTTGCACGCAGCAAGGAAACACTGAGCCGCATAGCGGGTATAATTCTATCTAAGCCTCAGAATTAGTCGAATATGCAGAGGAGTTTTTGGTTGATAGTGAGTTTATTACTAATAACAAATATACTACTTTGTCCTTCTCATTAATCAGATTGCTCTGCTTATATACAGAGCCAGATTTTGCAAAGTGACTGATAGAAGTTACGTAGTGGACCCCTTTGCACTTTCTGTAGTTTATTTACGATGTATGTACATAATATCCGTCAAAATACTAAGGGACTTGCCCATTATCTAATATATAAAAAAATTGTTCAAATGGCTCTGAGCACTATGGGACTTAACGTCTAAGGTCATCAGCCCCCTAGAACTTAGAACTACTTAAACCTAACTAACCGAAGGACATCACACACATCCATGCCCGAGGCAGGATTCGAACCTGCGACCGTAGCGGTTGCGCGGTTCCAGACTGTAGCGCCCAGAACCGCTCGGCCACCACGGTCGGCCATTATCTAATATACATTTTCTTAATATAAGTTACACTTTTCGTTCCTATAACGAAAACTGAAGGTAAAATGGCGAACTGCCGCTAAATAGGGCGCGAACATGAACATTAGCATACGATATAGGTCTAGTATTGGCATAATCACTAACAGGTAATATTTGTAAACATTATTCACTTAAAATAAAAATTTTCGTAGTTACTTCGGTGAGTGTACTTACACACTGTGCAAACGGTGGGCGTGATTTCGCAAAGGAACTAGGTAATCGGATATCTTACGAGCTGGAGAACGTACTCTACCGCTTTCAAGTCAACCTCAGAATGCCTTATCAAAACATGGCGGCCGACAGTACAGCTAGGCACCGCAGGGAGCGCTAAATGACGGGCCACCACCTTTCTCTGTATGTTATTCTCTCTGTTTGGATGGTTCGCTAAGAGACAGGCAGCCAGCGGAATACGAACGAACGCAAGCGAATGCCCGCCTTGCGGTTACACCAGAGCTAGCTACTTTCATATCCGTAACCTCAACCTTGTTGATAAGGTAACCTGAATCCACCCAGCTTTCGCTCCCATACAACAAAGTTGGTCGAAATATTGAACGGTGCACAGATAACTTAGTCTTGGTACTGACTTCCTTCTTGCAGAAGAGAGTAGATCGTAGCTGAACGCTCACTGCGTTAGCTTTGCTACACCTCGCTTCCAGTTCTTTCACTATGTTGCCATCCTGTGAGAATATGCACCCTAAGTACTTGAAACCGTCCACCTGTTCTAACTTTGTTCCTCCTATTTGGCACTCAATCCGTTTATATTTCTTTCCCACTGACATTACTTTCGTTTTGGAGATGCTAATCTTCATACCATAGTCCTTACATTTCTGATCTAGCTCTGAAATATTACTTTGCAAACTTTCAATCGAATCTGCCATCACAACTAAGTCATCCGCATATGCAAGACTGCTTATTTTGTGTTCACATATCTTAATCTCACCCAGTCAGTCTATTGTTTTCAACATATGATCCATAAATAATATGAACAACAGTGGAGACGGGTTGCAGCCTTGTCTTACCCCTGAAACTACTCTGAACCATGAACTCAATTTACCGTCAACTCTAACTGCTGCCTGACTATCCATGTAAAGACCTTTAATTGCTTGCAAAAGTTTGCCTCCTATTCCATAATCTTGTAGAACAGTCAATAACTTCCTGCTAGGAACCCGTTCATATGCCTTTTCTAGATCCATAAAGCATAGATACAATTCCCTGTTCCACTCATAACACTTCATTATTTGCCGTAAGCTAAAGATCTGGTCCTGACAACCTCTAAGAGGCCTAAACCCACACTGATTTTCATCCAATTGGTCCTCAACTAATACTCACACTTTAAGTCACCCAACTTGTAGACGTAAAATGCGCATTTAAAATCTGGCGTGAGGAGGAAACGTTGTTTATAAAGAGACGTAGCATGGAGAAATAAGCTATAAAGCGTTCCCGTTTTCATATGGGAACCCCGTGTTGTAGTACTGACGCACATTTAAAAATTCTCGCACGTGAAATGCGGTCTGTTGTGTGAAATTAGTTTCGTGTTTTTCAGTTTTACGAAAGTAAACTATCTAAATTTTACTGACCAATACATTTATTTTCATACGAGTTCCATGTCCTGCTGCAGCAGGAGAAAAGGGAACCAACGAAATAATTCTGCTATCGGAGCAGAAGAAATACGAATATGTTCCTGTCTATTTAAAAAAAAACTGACGAAAAAAGTGGGGTTCCAACTGACACACACTATCTTCCCCAGCGCTTTTAAAATTTTTCCCACAAATTTGTTCGCCCTTTTTTGTGCTGAGAAAGAAGGAGACAGTGGCAGCAAATACTAGAAGATAGATGACATTGGTTGTGTTATAGAAAGAGCGAAAAAGAGAATGCAAATGTGAAAGAAAGAGAGGCGCACAGTGGCAATGTAACATAGTTGACAGTGACAGAACAGTGCTAGGAAAAGAGTGAAGAAGATGGCGGAAGTCGGAGAGGAATAAAGAAAATGAGAAAGTGAAAGTGGTTAATAGCCAGTGATAATGAGATACAGACTAACGGAATGACAACGTGGAAGAGAGACATAGTGACAATGAGAAGATACAGCGGCAATGGGAAGGAACAAATGAGATAACAGCAGAGAGCGAAAGGGAGACAGCGATAGTGGGAAGAGACTGACTATAGTGGTAGGACAGAACAAAGCAGACTATGGCTGTGGCATGGGAGGCAATGACCGAGAGACAAAAAGAGATATTAACAGTGAGTTGGGCTGACTGTGTGAGTGAGTGAGGGCAACTGGGGGTGGGTGGTTATGGGCAACGTGCAGCGATGGAGTAGTTGTGTGTGAGCGAGTTGCAGTTAAGAGTTCTTGTGGGAGTTTGAAGTTAGAATTGTTCTTATGCCAAAATTTTCGTGAAAATTTTTAAAGGTGCTGAGGAAGGCAGATGAGGCATCTACAGCCCCAGTTTTCAGTTAGTCTTTTAAATCAACTGAAACATATTCGCATTTTTTGTGCTTTTATGGGACCATTTTTCCCATGGTTGGATGAATACTGGGGAAAAACAATCAGTCTAATGCGGTATCGGCAGCGCTTTAAAATAAGCTCTCCTGTGGCCTCACCGCCGCGTTTGATACAGCCGTGACCGCAACGCGAGGGCGCTGCCGTGGACGCACACGCCGCTGCCAATGACATGCATGGAGTTCCAGCTGCGGGTCTACTTAGTTTCAAACATCGGTGCACAGATCCCCTTCGTGAGTTTGCTATTTCGTAACATTTACAGACTGATTGAATTGTAAACCTTTGTACCTTTTTCAACGTTCAAACCTGCTGTTAGAAACTAACGCTGCAACTACAGTATACAAAATTATGTATTACTTTTAGTATTTGGTATTAGATGTAGGATAAATTGATGTCTGAATTCTCTGTACACGTATCACATCTGTTCCTCGCTCCTGTATCCACTAAAGAACCACAGAGCGTTACAGAAAGCTACAACGTCTACAAAGAGAGTGCTTACAAATGACTCGTGCAGCGCGTCCTAGAACATTGCTGAAGTGTGCGGGATCCTTACTAAGCAGAATTAGCAGCAGATATTGAAAGTTTAGACAGAAGGGCAGCACGAATGGTCACAGGCTTGTTTCACCAGTGGGAGATCATCACAGAGATGCTGCAGAAAGCGAATCGACAAACTCTAGAAGATAACCGAGAAGTATCCCGAAAAGGTCTACTTATACAGTTTCAAGACTCCGCTTTAAATGATGACTAGGAATACAGTAAGTATAAAGAAGCTGGACCTTATGGACAACGTCAATATAGGAACGGGGATTAGCGATCATGATGTCATTATAGCAATTACGATTACAAAAGTTGCATGGGGTCTTAATTAAGGCACAATAATTTTAGTAGCTGTGTGTCTGGTTACGAAGTCTCGTAACCGGTTGGCCCTGACTAGTATTGGTACGCAATGTGATTGCATAAAATAACAATAAAGAATGAAAGGAAATTTCCGTTAACACAACTGATTAATTAAGTCCTCTGCAACTATGAAAGCTACGAAACAACAAAGCACAAGTGTAACTGTTCTGTGTGTGGTAGTGTGATTCAACGTACATGTATCTGACACGGTTCTTCCTCAATGCGACAATATATTTTAAACACCATTTACAATGAACTAATTGAAAAACCAGAAATACTATAATTGCACATAGAAACCGGAATTGATACATGAACACGAGCCAGATGCTTTGTTGACTGAACCTGTGACCAAGAGGCATTGTCATTAAGGAAATGTGAAATAAAAATTTTTTTTTACCTATACATATATTAACGAAAAATACACCACGATCATTGCAACATCTTCCATCTATACATTACACCAACCCAACAGCATCTACTGTCTCGCCCAACAGAACAACAACTGCACACGACATCCTCTCAACAAGTACTGCCCACGGCAACCTCTGAACTACTACTGCCCCAGTGGAGGCGGCGGAATAATAATCTTTGGCGCAATCTCTGGCGCTGTGACTCAGTGTAGCCACCTTTCAAAGTTAATAAATCAAAATGGTTCAAATGGCTCTGAGCACTATGGGACTTACCTTCTGAGGTTATGAGTCGCCTAGAACTTAGAACTACTTAAACCTAACTAACCTAAGGACATCACACACATCCACGCCCGAGGCAGGATTCGAACCTGTGACCGCAGCGGTTGCGCGGTTCCAGACTGTAGAACCGCTCGGCGTTAATAAATCACTTAGTTCCAGTAAGACGGGTGTACGAGGAATTACGGAAAAACTTTAAGCAGATTGTAAATCGGGGTCTGGAGAGTTATGTGCCTAATAAGTGGCTAAAGGATGGAAAAGACCCACTACGGTTTAACAACGAAATTCGGAGGATACTGAGGAAGCAGAGGCTGTTGCACTCTCGGTTCAAAAGGGAACGCATAAATGACGACGAACGAAGGTTAGTAGAAATTTGTGCGTCTGTAAAAGGATTTATGCGCGAGCCATAAGACGGTCATACCTCAGCAAAATGTCTGGCGGAGAACCAGTGGAATTTATGCTCGTATGTGCAATCGGTAAGCGGGTCTAACGCTTCTATTCAGGCCCTTGTTGACCATTCTGGTGCAGCAGTTGAAAGTAGCAAAACGAAAGCTGAAGTTTTAAATTTCACGTTCAAGAAATCGTTCTCACAGAAGATTCCAACAAACATACCGTCATTTGACCATCGGACATACCCCCGTATGGACGACATAGTAATAAGCATTCCTGGCGTACAGAAATAACTGAAAGATTTGAAAGCAAATAAATCGCCAGGTCCGGATGGAATCGCAATTCCATTTTACAAAGAGTACTTTATGCCATTCGCCCCTTACCTAGTTTGCATTTGTCGCGAATCTCTCGCCCCGCACAGAGTCCCAAGCGATTGGAAAAAACAGCAGGTGACTGCAGCATATAAGGAAGGTAATAGAACGGACCCGCAGAATTACAGACAGATGTCCCTAACTTCTGTTTTCTGTAGAATACTTGAACATATTTTCAGTCCGGATGTAATAAACGTTCTTGAGAATGAGAAGCTTATGACCGCTATTCAGCATGGTTTTAGAAGGCATCTCTCGCGCGAACCTCAGCTTGCCCTTTTGTGACACGATATAGTGAGAACTATGGATGAAGGGCATTAGGCAGTTTCCATATTTCTAGATTTCCAGAAAGCATTTGACACGGTGCCCTATTGCAGGCTATTAGCGGATATACGAGCATATGGAATAATTTCACAGATACGCGAGTGCCTCGAACACTTGTTAGATAATAGACCCCAGTACGTTGTCCTCGACGGCGAGTGTTCATCAGAGACAGGGGTATCGTCAGGAGTGCCCCAGGGAAGTCTGATGGGACCGGTGTTGTCATCTATATATATATATATAAATGATTTGGCAGACAGGGTGGACAGCAGTCTGCGGTTGTTTGCTGATGACGCTGTGGCGTACGGTACGGTGTCGAAGTTGAATGACTGTAGGAAGATACAAGGCGACGTAGACCAAATTCCTAGTTGGTGTGATGAGTAGCAGCTGGCTCTAAATGTGGAAGAAATTTAAGTTGACGCGGATGAGTGGCAAGAACAAACCTATAATGTTCGGATACAGCATTATTGGTGTCCTTATTGGCACAGTCAAGTCGTTTACGTATCTGGGCATAACGTTGCAAAGCGAATTGAGGTGGAACTAGCATTTGAGAACTTCGGTAGGAAAGGCGAATGGTCGTCTTCGGTTTAGTGGGAGAATTTTAGGAAAGAGAGGTTTCATATGTGAAGGAGACCACATATAGGACGCCGGTGCGACCTATTCTTGAGTACTTCTCGAGTGCTTGGGATCCATAGTGGATTGGAATGAAGGAAGACATCCAAGCAACAGAGGCTGGCTGCTAGATTTGTTCCCGGTGGGTTCGAACAAGAGGTAAGAGTCACGGAGATGCTTCAGAAACTCAAATGGGAATCCCTGGAGGGAAGGCGACGTTCTTTTGGAGAGACACTGTCGAGAAAATTTAGAGATACGGCATTTGGAGCCGACTACCGAACGATTCTACTGCCACTGCAGGTAAGGACCACGAAGATAAGACACGGGAAATTGGGACTCGTAAGAAGGCATACAGGTAGTGGTTTATCCTTCACGCTATTTGCGAGTGGAATAGGAAATTTTTGTGGTAAGTTCCTATGGGACGAAACTGCTGAGGTCATCGCTCAGTAGGTAATATATCCACCGTCCGCGGATAGGAAAATCTCAGAGTGTGAGTCATAACGTTTTTATTTAAACTAAAGTCATTCTTCAAAATTTAGAAAACAATATTCGTGAGGTAGGACTGATCCTCCAAGCCTACCAATAACTAAATCAGAGATTCTTCCAAACAGAAACTGCATGTAGTAACCATACAACTTCACCAAGCCAAACCCCGGGCGTCTCATGAAGAGCTGTGACGAGTCCACGTTTCCGTCACCTGAGTCCGAGGACGAGTAGAGGCCCTGCGAGGATGGCTCCGGTACGCTGGCGGCAATGGACGATGACGGGGCGGCTACGATGACACCAGTGGGCTCGCTCGGCGTGAACTGCCCCTCCAGGCTCCTGCGCCAGCCTAAATAGTGCTTGGCGCATGGATATGGCTGGCTCTATTTGCAGTCATGTGTCGAGCGGAAGGAAAGAGGTCCGCGGCTGTGGCGACCTCTTGCGGCGCCGTGGACGCCTCCTGGTGGTCCCTGGGAAGCGTCTGTGTTTCCGGGACGACCGGCCAGGCTGACCCCTACTCGGTCCGGAGCCCGCTGTACCGGTCTGCTTCGCGGGAAGCGAGAGTTGCAGGCGCTTAGTCTGGACACAGTAGTAGGCTTACACACCCTACTTATCTAACTGAAACTAAATTACGCTAAGGAGAACACACACACCAGTGCCCGAGGGAGGACTCCAACCTCCGACGGGGGGAACTGCAAGAACCGTGGCAAGGCGCCTCAGACCACGCGGATACTACGCGCGGCCACGGAATATGAAAGGAAAAGATTAATAGTGGTACAGGGTATCCTCCGCCAAGCAGAGTACGGTGGCTTGCAGAGTATCTGTGTAGATGTAGATAGCACAACCCCTATGATCGCTCCCATAGAGATCACGAGGACAAGTGAGAGCAATTACAGCACGTACGGAGGCTCGTTTCCGCGCTCCATATGTAAATGGAAGGGGAAAGAACACGAATAGCTGGTAGAGTGGAATGCGCCGCCTGTCGTGCACAGATGCGGACGGTTGCTACTGACCTGCCTGCCGACGGCGGTGGCGGCCGAGTGCACGGCGATGCCGTCGGCCATGTTGACGCCGGTCTGCGCGAGCAGCGCCGCCACCGGCAGCAGCGGCAGCAGCAGCATCTGGACGCGGTAGAGCAGGCGGCCGCGCGCGCTGCCCGGCGACACCCGCAGCCAGCCGCCGGCCGACGGCGCCACCGGGCCGGCGGACTCGCTGGCGCGCGACGACACCGGCGACTCGAAGCCGCCCGAGGGGGACCCCGGCGACGCGCAGCCCGCCGTCGGCAGCCCTGCACAGCACGGCGGCGGCTGTAGCGGCGGGGCGGGCGGGACGTGCCGAGGCTCAGCGCGGGGGTCGGGAGCACCGACCGCTGACGTAAACAAAGCTCTTATGTACTTCGGGCAGGATACGGTGGCCGATATACCGGGTGATCCAAAACTCGGTATAAATTTGAAAACTTAATAAACCACGGAATAATGTAGATAGAGAGGTAAAAATTGACACACATGCTTGGAATGGCATAGGGTTTTATTAGAACAAAAAAAAAACAATGTTCACAAAATGTCCGACAGATGGCGCTGGACAGCAAAACGTCAGTAACTGCTACCGTGACGAGTAAGAGGTACGCCGATATGTTACAGAATCGCATCATCCCCAGCCTGGCCGATAAACACCTGCTGGAACGTACGATGTTTATGCAGGATGGCGCTAGACGCGTGAAAGATCTCTTGCGTGCGTCGTTTGGTGAAATGGCTCTGAGCACTATGGGACTTAACTGCTGAGGTCATCTGTCCCCTAGAACTTAAAACTGCTTAAACCTAACTAACCTAAGGACATCACACACATCCATGCCCGAGGCAGGATTCGAACCTGCAACCGTAGCGGTCACGCGGTTCCAGACTGTAGCGCCTAGAAACGCTCGGCCACTCTGGCAGGCTGTCGTTTGGTGATGATCGTATGCTCAGCCACCACTTTCGTCACGCTTGGCCTCCCAGGTCCCCAGACCTCAGTCCGTGCCATTATTGGCTTTAGGACTACCTGAAGTCGCAAGTGTATCGTGATCGACCGACATCACTAGGGGTGCTGAAAGACAACATCCGATGCCAATGCTCCACCATAACTCCGGACATGCTTTACAGTGCTGTTCACAACTTTATTCCTCGACTACAGCTATTGTTGAGGAATGATTGTGGACATATTGAGCATTTCCTGTAAAGATGATCTTTGCTTTGGCTTACTTTGTTATGCTAATTATTGCTATTCTGATCAGATGAAGCGCCATCTCCCGGACATTTTTTGAACTTTTGTATTTTTATTTTGGTTTTAATAAAACCCCATGTCACTCCAAGCATGTGTGTCAATTTGCACCTCTCTATCTACATTATACCGTGATTTATTCAGTTTTCAAATTTATACTGACGTTTTGATCACCCGGTATATGTGATAGTAAGACACTGAGCAATATTAGGAAAAATGTGCGCCGGCTGGAGTGGCCGAGCGGTTAAAGGCGCTACAGTCTGGAACCGCACGACCTCTATGGTCGCAGGTTCGAATCCTGCCTCGGGCATGGATGTGGGTGATGTCCTTAGGTTAGTTAGGTTTAAGTAGTTCTAAGTTCTAGGGGACTTATGACCACAGCAGTTGAGTCCCATAGTGCTCAGAGCCACTTGAACCACTTGAAAAATGTGCGATAAAAAATACAGGTCGCTATGATTTTGCGTTTGGTGCATATTACATAACATGCTGTAGCGTATGAAATTTAGCTAACATATTGAATTTTTCCTTAGAGCTGGGTAGAGGTATCTGTCTGTCACCAATTTCAAGAAAATTGATCTCATGTAACACGCTCATTTGCGATCGCGCGGCGCCAGTGATAAAGCCAGAGTGAAAATCCCCAACATTCCTCATATTTCATAAACTGTTACAGATATCGAAATGATACCCACCTAAAAGAAGATAAATTCCTTAAAATGTGAAGACTACAAGATTCTCAGTTTAGTTGTTCATGCATCGAAAATAATAACCGGAACTGTCCTAACCCACATAAAAACAAAATTGAAGCCACACTTTTAGAACACCTGTTTGGGTTTCGCAAAAACTGGGGAACTTCTTCGTTTGCAGCCCAAACAATTCAAATGGTTCGAATGACTCTGAGCACTATGGGATTTAACTTCTGAGGTCATCAGTCCCCTAGAACTTAGAACTACTTACACCTAACTAACCTAAGGACATCTCACACATCCATGCCCGAGGCAGGATTCGAACCTGCGACCGTAGCGGTGGCGCGGTTCCAGACTAGCGCCTAGAACCCTCGGCCACCCAGTCAATTCACTTTATTTTGAACACACCCCGAAATAATTTACTTTCTTTTCTTCTTCAGTCCCCAGAGTACACATTTCACGAAACCATACTCTAAACATAGGCTTTTTCTGATTTCAATGCTGGTTCTTTTTGAGGCGAGATTTTATTGTTCTTGGAAGCACCTTTCTGCTTGAAGAACTCTTCTTGTGACTTCTACTTTTGCCTGTATATTGTTACTCAACTTGATCAAATAGTTGATTACCGATGTAATTTTGGACTTTTGCTTTCTCTTCTTTTTCACATTCCACCTCTTTAGCATTGAAGATATTTACCTTCATATTATTCTGTTCCCTCATAACATTATCCATTTTAAATAACATGGCTTGAAGGTGTTCTGCACTTTTAAGTGGGACAGCTGCATCATTAGCATATCTTAACATATCTGTCATTCGGCCGTGTGCTAGTATACTTGTCTGCGAGTGTTCTCCTACTCCTCTCCCACCCAGGCCGACAGGTTAAAGGTAACGGCTGATAATAAGCAATTCTGTTGGATACCTTTTCGTATCAGCACTACTTCTCGGTTTATCCTTCCTGCAGTGATGTAGGTCCCATTTTTGTAAAGCTTACATATGATTCTTCGATCTTTATAGTCTATGCATACTCTTTTCTAGATCTCAATCATCTTGTCCCCGAGCTGCGCTCTAGAAGTCCAACGTTAACGCAAAAAATGCTAACAATTTAGCTAAGTGTCAATCTGTAGCAAGTCTGTAATTGTACGTGGTGGTTATAGTAACTCGCTCGCCTTTGAAACAACTGACCGCTAGCGCCAGAAAAGCGTTAAAATAACAAATCAGATTCATTTTTTCGAAAAGCTTACAAAAGTATTTCTTGGTTAACAGCTGATGGTGAGTATCTGCAGAACCGTTACTGCTCACTCGCTGTTGTTTCGGTTGCTAAGGCAGCCACGGGGATGGAGATTCCTCTGGACCGTTGATTAGCTGCGGAGACTTAGTCGGCTGCCATCAAAGCGGGAGCTACCTGCCCCTGACACAAGTTAGACATCTTATCGCGTCGTACCTCTGACGTCTCGCGTTGCTCAGAACGTCTGACGTCGGCTTCTATTCACGGCACAAGCGGCGAAACCGTATTCTGCCTCTCCCGCTCTGCGGGTGATTCGCAGAGTCCTGCTTCAATCGCTCTGGGAGGGCATTTGCCGACTGTAACTTGTAACCACATGGTGTTGACGCTATCCCTAAACATAGTGTGTGTGTGTGTGTGTGTGTGTGTGTGTGTGTGTGTGTGTGTGTGTAGGCGGGCTTAGGCACTCGATACGTGCAGACGTATCCAGCCTTAACAAGCCCTGCAAACTACGCGCTGCTTTCACAAATTGCCTCCACTACGTAATTAGCGGCCTTGCTATAATATTTGGAGATGAATGCGGGTGAACGCTTTGTGTAAAATGGCATAAAATTTCTACTCACTAAGCGATTATCAGAATAGTTAACCACGGGCTTTTCATGAGCCTTGGGTATGTTTTAGAGGAACCTTTCCCGAGTACCTAACTAGTTTGGCTCCTAGTTTCCCAGAAAATCGATGCTGAAGGTTTATTATGCGTCCATCCCATACCTGTAACGTTCATCCTGTTCTGAGGAACCGAGCGTAGTGCAGCGATTAAGGTTCACGCCTACCACGTTGCCGGTACGGGTTCAGGTCCTACCCGTGCACTTTATTTTCTTCTATTTAATCCTACAGAATTTTATTAAATGGTATGTATCATGCAAATTTATTCAAAAATAGTCATTTTCGGCTTGGGTATTTACAGGGCTAGGAATTCCGTAACGGTCCGATAGAAAGAGAGAGGGCACAACAAGAGGTGATTTCACGTCTAAGAAAAGTAGTAAGCAAATGTTGTCCAAATATTTAAAATTTTAACTATGAACCACATACATACATAAAAAAGTTTTGCATCATCTCGGTTCCGAGAGTTACGGAACCTCTACAGAACATTGGAATACAGATCAACATAAACATTATTTCCGCCCTTTTGTTTTGCTCGTGAAAACCACACATTGCATGTTGTACCACCATACAGAGAGACCTTCAGAGGTGATGGTCCAGATTGCTGTACACACCGGTACGTCTAATACCCAGTAGCACGTCCTCTTGCATTGATGCATGCCTGTATTCGTGGTGGCATACTATCCACAAGTTCATCAAGGCATTGTTTCTCCAGATAGTCCCTCTCCTCAACGTCGGAGTATATCGCTCAGAGTGGCTGGTGGGTCACGTCGTCCATAAACAGCCCTTTACAATCTATCCCAGGCATGTTCGATAGGATTCATGTCTGGAGAACCTGCTGGCCACTCTAGTCGAGCGAAGTCCTTATCCTGAAGGAAGTCATTCACAAGATGTGCATGATGGTGGCACGAATTGTGAAGGAAGACGAATGTCTCGCCAGTATGCTGCCGATCTGCCGATACGGTTGCGCTATCAGTCGGAGGATGGCATTCACGCATCGTACAGCCGTTACGGCGCATTTCGTGACCACCAGCGGCGTACGACGGCCCACATAATGCCACCCCAAAACAGCAGGGAACTTCCACCTTGCTGCACTCGCTGGACAGTGTGCCTAACGCGTTCATCCTGACCGAGTTGCCTCCAAACACGTCTCCGACGATTGTCTGGTTGAAGGCGTATGCGACACTCATCGGTGAAGAGAACGTGATGCCAATCCTGAGCGGTCCGTTCGGCATGTTGGTGGGCCCATGTGTATACCACGCTGCATGGTGTTGTGGCTGCAAAGATGGATCTCGCCGTGGACGTGGGGAGTGAAGTTGCACATTATACAGTCAATTGCGCACAGTTTGAGTCATAACACGACGTCCTGTGCCTGCGCGAAAAGCAGTACATGATGGCGTTGCAGTCAGGGATTCTCCGAGCCATAATCCGTAGGTAGCGGTCATCCATTGCAATAGTATCCCTTGAACGGCCTGAGCGAAGCATGTCATCCACAGTTACCATCTCTCTGTATCTCCTCCATGTCAGAACAACATCGCTTTGGTTCACTCAGATACTGCTGGACACTTCCCTTGTTGAGAGCACTTCCTAGCGCAAAGTAAAATGCGGATGCGATCGAACCGCAGTATTGATCATCTAGGCATGGTTGAAATACAGACAACACGAGCCGTGTACCTCCTTCCTGGTGGAATGACTGGAACTGATCGGCTATCGGACCCCCTCCATCTAATAGGCGTTACTCATGCATGGTTATTTACATCTTTGGGCGGGTTTAGTGACATCTCTGAGCAGTCAAAGGGACTGTGTCTGTGAAATAATATCCACAGTCAACGTCTGTCTTCAGGAGTCCTGGGAAGCGGAGTGATGCAAAACTTTATTTGATGGGTGTATTTGAAAATGTTTGCTCTAATTATTGATTTATTAATGAAATTACCACGGCGAAAATTACTATTTAGAATAGTTTTTCCTGATGTGTACTACACTCCTGGAAATTGAAATAAGAACACCGTGAATTCATTGTCCCAGGAAGGGGAAACTTTATTGACACATTCCTGGGGTCAGATACATCACATGATCACACTGACAGAACCACAAGCACATAGACACAGGCAACAGAGCATGCACAATGTCGGCACTAGTACAGTGTATATCCGCCTTTCGCAGCAATGCACGCTGCTATTCTCCCATGGAGACGATCGTAGAGATGCTGAATGTAGTCCTGTGGAACGGCTTGCCATGCCATTTCCACCTGGCGCCTCAGTTGGACCAGCGTTCGTGCTGGACGTGTAGACCGCGTGAGACGACGCTTCATCCAGTCCCAAACATGATCAATGGGGGACAGATCCGGAGATCTTGCTGGCCAGGGTAGTTGACTTACACCTTCTAGAGCACGTTGGGTGGCACGGGATACATGCGGACGTGCATTGTCCTGTTGGAACAGCAAGTTCCCTTGCCGGTCTAGGAATGATAGAACGATGGGTTCGGTGACGGTTTGGATGTACCGTGCACTATTCAGTGTCCCCTCGACGATCAGCAGTGGTGTACGGCCAGTGTAGGAGATCGCTCCCCACACCATGATGCCGGGTGTTGGCCCTGTGTGCCTCGGTCGTATGCAGTCCTGATTGTGGCGCTCACCTGCACGGCGCCAAACACGCATAAGACCATCATTGGCACCAAGGCAGAAGCGACCCTCATCGCTGAAGACGACACGTCTCCATTCGTCCCTCCATTCACGCCTGTCGCGACACCACTGGAGGCGGGCTGCACGATGTTGGGGCGTGAGCGGAAGACGGCCTAACGGTGTGCGGGACCGTAGCCCAGCTTCATGGAGACGGTTGCGAATGGTCCTTGCCGATACCCCAGGAGCAACAGTGTCCCTAATTTGCTGGAAAGTGGCGGTGCGGTCCCCTACGGCACTGCGTAGGATCCTACGGTCTTGGCGTGCATCCGTGCGTCGCTGCGGTCCGGTCCCAGGTCGACGGGCACGTGCACCTTCCGCCGACCACTGGCGACAACATCGATGTACTGTGGAGACCTGACGCCCCACGTGTTGAGCGATTCGGCGGTACGTCCACCCGGCCTCCCGCATGCCCACTATACGCCCTCGCTCAAAGTCCGTCAACTGCACATACGGTTCACGTCCACGCTGTCGCGGCATGCTACCAGTGTTAAAGACTGCGATGGAGCTCCGTATGCCACGGCAAACTGGCTGACACTGACGGCGGCGGTGCACAAATGCTGCGCAGCTAGCGCCATTCGACGGCCAACACCGCGGTTCCTGGTGTGTCCGCTGTGCCGTGCGTGTGATCATTGCTTGTACAGCCCTCTCGCAGTGTCCGGAGCAAGTATGGTGGGTCTGACACACCGGTGTCAATGTGTTCTTTTTTCCATTTCCAGGAGTGTATTTATTTACACTCCGTAGGACGAAGTAGAAAAAACAGTGAACAGGCAGGACGTGTTAACTGCGAATCTTGACTGCTGCTACGCGCGCTTGATTGAAACATGTCTGAAGCTCCACATGTAGAAGGTACTCATAATACTGCAACTCGACTTCCTTGGAAACTGGAGGCTTTCGCATGAAAAGCCGCCAGGCACTCACGAAAGATACCTCTATGACATACCGAAGACCCATCAGAATCCGTGGTTAATAGGTCTGATGGCCCCTTTGTCAGTTCAAATCGTTCCCACATTAACACAATTACTCAAAATGTTGCAACAGTAAATACACTGAGATAACAAAGGTCATGGGTTAGCCTACTTCCTAAACATATTGTGGGACCTCCTTTTGCCCACCGTAGTGCAGCACCTCGACGTTGCAAGACTTTGCAAGTCCCCTGCACAAAAATCGAGCCACGCTGCCTCTACAGCCGTCAATAGTTGCGAAAGTACTGCCGGTGCACGATTTTGTACACGAGCTGACCGCTCGACTATGTCCTATAAACAGTCGCTGGGATTCACGTCTGACGATGTGGGTTGCCATATCATTCGCTCCCACTGTCCAGAACCAATCGCGAACAATCGTGGCCTGATGACGTGGCGCATTGCTTTCCATTAAAATTCCATCGTTGTTTGAGAACGTGAAATCCATGAATGGCTGCAAATGGACTGCAAGTACCCGAACATAACCATTTCCAGTCAATGATCGGTTCAGCTGGACCGCAGGACGCAGTCCATTCCGTGTAAACTCAGCCCACACTATTATGAAGCCACCATCAGCTTACACAGCGCCTTGTTAACAACTTAGGTCTATGGCTTTGTGGGGTCCGCGCCACACTCGAATCCTGCCATCAACTCTTACCAGGTGAAATCGGGACTCATCTGATGAGGCCACAGTTTTCCAGTCGTCTAGGGTCCAACCGATACGGTCACGAGCACATGAAAGGCGCTGCAGGCGATGCCACGCTGTTAGCAAAGGTCTTCGCGTCGGTTATCTGCTGCCATAGCCCATTAACGCAAACCTTCGTTGTACGTCCCACATTGATTTCTGTGGCTGTTTCACCCAGTGCTGCTTGTCTGTTAGCACTGCTATGCAAACGCCATTGCTGTCGGTTGTTAAGTGAAGGACGTCGGCCACTCCATTGTCCATGGTGAGAGGTAATGCATGAAATCTGTTATTCTCAGCACACTCTTGACACCGTAGATCTCCTAATGTTGAATTCCCTAACGCTTTCCGAAATGGAATGTCCGATGTGTCTACCTCCAACTGTCATTCCGCATTCAAAGTCTTAATTTCCGTCGTGGGGCCATAGTCACGTTTGAAAGCTGTTCGCATGAATCACCTGAGCACATGACAGCTGTGGCAATGCATGGCACATTTATACCTTGTGTACACGATACTATCACCATCTTTATGTGTGCATATCGGTACCTCATGATTTTTGTTACCTCATATATACACTCCTGGAAATTGAAATAAGAACACCGTGAATTCATTGTCCCAGGAAGGGGAAACTTTATTGACACATTCCTGGGGTCAGATACATCACATGATCACACTGACAGAACCACAGGCACATAGACACAGGCAACAGAGCATGCACAATGTCGCCACTAGTACAGTGTATATCCACCTTTCGCAGCAATGCAGGCTGCTATTCTCCCATGGAGACGATCGTAGAGATGCTGAATGTAGTCCTGTGGAACGGCTTGCCATGCCATTTCCACCTGGCGCCTCAGTTGGACCAGCGTTCGTGCTGGACGTGCAGACCGCGTGAGACGACGCTTCATCCAGTCCCAAACATGCTCAATGGGGGGCAGATCCGGAGATCTTGCTGGCCAGGGTAGTTGACTTACACCTTCTAGAGCACGTTGGGTGGCACGGGATACATGCGGACGTGCATTGTCCTGTTGGAACAGCAAGTTCCCTTGCCGGTCTAGGAATGGTAGAACGATGGGTTCGATGACGGTTTGGATGTACCGTGCACTATTCAGTGTCCCCTCGACGATCACCAGTGGTGTACGGCCAGTGTAGGAGATCGCTCCCCACACCATGATGCCGGGTGTTGGCCCTGTGTGCCTCGGTCGTATGCAGTCCTGATTGTGGCGCTCACCTGCACGGCGCTAAACACGCATAAGACCATCATTAGCACCAAGGCAGAAGCGACTCTCATTGCTGAAGACGACACGTCTCCATTCGTCCCTCCATTCACGCCTGTCGCGACACCACTGGAGGCGGGCTGCACGATGTTGGGGCGTGAGCGGAAGACGGCCTAACGGTGTGCGGGACCGTAGCCCAGCGTCATGGAGACGGTTGCGAATGGTCCTCGCCGATACCCCAGGAGCAACAGTGTCCCTAATTTGCTGGGAAGTGGCGGTGCGGTTCCCTACGGCACTGCGTAGGATCCTACGGTCTTGGCGTGCATCCGTGCGTCGCTGCGGTCCGGTCCCAGGTCGACGGGCACGTGCACTTTCCGCCGACCACTGGCGACAACATCGATGTACTGTGGAGACCTCACGCCCCACGTGTTGAGCAATTCGGCGGTACGTCCACCCGACCTCCCGCATGCCCACTATACGCCCTCGCTCAAAGTCCGTCAACTGCACATACGGTTCACGTCCACGCTGTCGCGGCATGCTACCAGTGTTAAAGACTGCGATGGAGCTCCGTATGCCACGGCAAACTGGCTGACACTGACGGCGGCGGTGCACAAATGCTGCGCAGCTAGCGCCATTCGACGGCCAACACCGCGGTTCCTGGTGTGTCCGCTGTGCCGTGCGTGTGATCATTGCTTGTACAGCCCTCTCGCAGTGTCCGGAGCAAGTATGGTGGGTCTGACACACCGGTGTCAATGTGTTCTGTTTTCCATTTCCAGGAGTGTAGTTACTTGAGCCGTGCGTGGATCGCGCTCATGCCATTTCTTGGTTTAAATCCTGTATTTTTATTTTCGTGTTGCCACATCGTTATGTTAGTTTCAATTTCTGTTGTCACTGATTTGATGCTTTGTCTGCCCGTCAGCGGCAGCAGCAGCGCCTATCGATATAGCCCTCACGTGTTATCTTTGCTGCACTGCTATGACTTCCCGGTCGTTGTCTGACGTAAACCAGGTGGGTCACGAGTTCGGGCTGCCAGTCGGTTGGAACTTGCCAGGAGGGCAGTTCGGACCGGCCAGTCGTGGAGTTGGAACGCGGCACTAGTTCAGTCATGTTGGAGCAGCAGTGAGGCCTGGATGTCCATGGCTCGCCCGACCGTTGCCGCCACGCGTGACTTGAGCCGGGGACGGTCTTCGTGGTTCGTCAGTCGGTCGTTTTACTGGACGACGTGAATTGGCTCGCCGATTGCTTATGGTTGGCTGTGTGTGTGTGTATCGGTTCCAGATTTGTCTTCGTGATTGCACAGCCACTGCTGAGTGTCGTCCAAGTCTTCGTGCAAGTGTTTGTCAAACTGTGTGTGTAGTTGGTGTCATTTACACTGACAACTTGTTTTAAATGTTGTCGCCGTACTGGAAAACAGTCGCTCGGTTGGTGCGGACCAGGGAGGATACCTCCGTGCGGTGCAGCCGGCTGGATCCGCTGGCTGTCCCTGCGCAGTGTAAAAAAAATTGGTTCAAATGGCTCTGAGCACTATGGGACTTAACTTCTGAGGTCATGAGTCCCCTAGAACTTAGAACTAATTAAACCTAACTAACCTAAGGACATCACACACATCCATGCCCGAGGCAGGATTCGAAGCTGCGACCGTAGCGGTGGCGCGTTTCCGGACTGAAGAGCCTAGAACCGCTCGGCCACTCCGGCCGGCTTGCGCCTTGTCGGAGCGTATGTGGAGCTGTCCGATCGCTACGAGCTTCGTGGCTCACTGACCCAGGAGGTCAAAGTTGAGTGGTGTGTTAAGTACCCATGCCACGTCCGTTCATGTTGTGTCGTTCGTTTCGGTGGTTCGCTGTTAGGGAAATTTTCCTGTGGGAAACACCGAATGTTTGTAATGGTGAAACTGAGCCTCCGTGCGGTGGAATTAACTATATTGGTTCACTACAATTCAAGTGCACCAGCGAAATTTTCTGCCTTGTGGCCGTTAGTATTCTGGTTACCTGCTCTGGCCACTGACGTAAATTCAGGCAGTGTTCCTTTTTGATGGAGTTATCTGTATTATCATTTTTCAAATTCAAGTGTACCAGCGGAATTTTCTTCCTTGTGGCCGTTAGTATTACGGTTACCTGCCCTGACCACTAACTTAATTTTAGGCAGCGTCCTTTCTTCACCTGTTGTCGCTGTCCAACATGGTGTGTAGTTTTGACAGATTAATACATATTTCATTGTGGATAACCACGTCCGTAACAGTTTGGTCTTTGAGTTTTTATGTACCGATTGGTGGCTAGCAAGTCGTTTGGTCGGTCGGTCCGTGACTGTCTCTCGGTTGGGTTACCGACGGATCAAGTGTAGCTGGGCCCACCACCTGTTTCACCTAGGTGAACGTTAAGGTATCGAGGGCAGCCCCTCAGCCCCCCTCCCCCCTCCCCCCCTGGAGGCGTCTGAGTGCCGTTGTCTGTACTGTCCTTTTCATGGGTGTTTAATAGTCTGTTGGTAATCTATTGTAGCCAAAGCTTTAAAAGAAAAAAAATGTTTTATTGTGTTTTATGCAAATCAATTTATGTGGTCTTTCAGCCACTTAAAACCTCATTCTAAAATTTAGTTATTGCCGTTGCGTTGGTTTTTCATTTAGTGGGCGTTCGGCCATTGAAAAGTTAAAGGTTAAGGTATTTTTGAATTTTTGGAAAATCAACTGTGGGTCTTTAGCTGCTTAAAGCCTTATTCTCAAAATTCCACCTTGAGCGAAAACATTGCGGCCTTCTGCCTTAAAACATGATGGTAATATATTTTAGAATTTAATTGTGGCCTTCAGCCGTCTGTATTACACCTTGTATATGTTTGTTATATCCACTTTTGCCTTGAGGCACCTAGCTGTGATATATATGTATATATTTTAATTATTTTATTTGCAGTTTTAACTGCATGTCTTCAGTCACTTGAAATTTGACTTGTTGCTTTTAAGATTTCTTGTTTGGAGGCCTTCAGCCGTGAAAGAATTAGATTTTGAAACTTGTGGTTGTAAAGGTTCGGCTATGTGCCGTTTTGGTTTAAATGTGTTATTAAATTACAATAAATTACAATTTTGAAGTGAAACTGACCGGCACCTAATTTGGGCCTTTACACAGTCCTAATCACCTGTTTTGCCCAGCAGATTTATAAGGCGTCTCATTACTGTTTTATAACTTTCATTACATCCAGAGTTACAAAATTATGAAGGCAAGGAATACGTGACGAACACCAGCGATGGCCCAGAAATGACAACAGGATCACAGGAAGATTGGAAAAGTCAAGAAGTTTATCTGGGTGCAACAATCCAACACAATGGTTACAACAAGACGCGAACAGTACCCAGTTCCCTAAATTAGAGCTGGCGTACCAAATGACTAATATTAACTGTAATAAGGACAAACTGAGTGCAGAACCCAAAATAAGGCATTCAGAAGACTTGTTCATACACCAGGTCAACGTGGAAAATCTACGGGTGCGTTCAGTTGTTTACTACAGCGTGCGCCTGTCAATTCCTCCTAATCCGTTTCTTACATTGAGCTGGTTCATGAGAGAATATTTCGAGTGTTCCCTTATAATTACTCGTATGTTACAGTCGAATATTAGAGATACAGGCTATGATCTGAAAACGAAGGGAAACTGTGGTGTGCGTACTGTAAGACCTTCGGTACACACACCATCAGATTATTTGACTTGTCGCTCTAACAAAGTAGGCGAGTGTCAGCAATATGTCTCGTGGTCTTATCGTGGCGTGTTTATCTTCTGCCGTTAGGTCAGACGATAGAAATGCCACTTGCAATCTTAGAGTAGCAGACTGACGGTGACCAACTATAAACAGAACTTGATTAATTTTCACACACATTTATTAAAAAAATAAAAATCATAGGCATTACGTAACTTGATTCTGGATGCTTTTTACAATTGACAATCTGAAGTTCCTTTGGTCTTGGTACGTTAATCTTATTCTCAATTATCTCTGATACTTGACAAAGTGTCTAGTCATTTATCTTCATGGCTATGTACAGGAATATGATAATCTTATTAGGCGCAGACTGATACTTGACTACAGACTAATGCAGACTGACTAATCGGAGGTCTGTACACTCGTTATAATACCTCGCGCGTTGAGGTATCACTGCGCGAGTGTGATCCGCGAGGAGAAAGGGTTCTACGTTAGCAGCAATCTCATTTTCTGCGTTACATATTAATACGCGGATCGGCGGAAGCAGAATTTGGTCCGTCTTTATGGCAGCGCCATCTCGTAGTGCGGAGACGGACGAGCGCAGCGCGTGCGCTGTTGTGCTTAGCGGGGCGCGCTCTAGTGGGAAAGTTGTGTACGCGCTGACTACGCGGAACTATGTACACAACAGAAACGTTCGAAGCTAGACTGTTAAAGAGTGTATAGAACTGTGACAGAAAACTAAATAAATAATAGATAAACCGAGTTGTTGACCATTTACACCACCGCTGTGTTGGGACTGCCAAAATTATCTTTTGTTGTGACATTCGAGTGTGATTGGTGGAAGCAATCGCCTCTAGGTTTATTGAGGGGACGTTCGAGGCAAATCACAAAAGTGCTAAATCGTGGAGGCCTAACTGGAATGTCCGTGTAAAGACCTCTGGAATACGACCTTGGCGTTTCGCTGACGTCTCAGGGTCTCGATAATTTACGTTCCACGCAGTTCGTTACGGTAAAACAAACGGCCGACACATAATTTGCCAGGAGAGGCACGGCGCTCCCCGTGTGACGGCGTCTGCCGCTGACGGGCGTTTCGTCACCGGTGGCTGTCGGCATCCGTTTGCGCCGCGCCGGTCGATACACGTCACGTATCGACAGCTACCTCAACCGCTCCCAGTCATAGTGGCAGCGATCTCTGCATAGGCAGCGGTCCGTGAGCGTTCCTGCCCGGCTAGCAGGGATTAAAGTGCCTGACTTAAGTGGGCCGTATCGGGTCAGGCGCAGAGGGAAGAGCTTCTGCGTCTGGCAGCAGATACCTGCGAGGCCTTCCGCGGCTACGAAGACAGCTAAAATCTTGTAGGAGACGAGCACGTGTTTAAAACGAAACCTACATAACCACGAAGGATTCAGTGAAACCAGCTTTTGGAAGTCCACGTTCTTTCATGTACAGGGCTATTACAAATGATTGAAGCGATTTCATAAATTCACTGTAGCTCCATTCATTGACATATGGTCACGACACACTACAGATACGTAGAAAAACTCGAAGTTTTGTTCGGCTGAAGCCGCACTTCAGGTTTCTGCTGTCAGAGCGCTCGAGAGCGCAGTGAGACAAAATGGCGACAGGAGCCGAGAAAGCGTATGTCGTGCTTGAAATGCACTCACATCAGTCAGTCATAACAGTGCAACGACACTTCAGGACGAAGTTCAACAAAGATACACCAACTGCTAACTCGATTCGGCGATGGTATGCGCAGTTTAAAGCTTCTGGATGCCTCTGTAAGGGGAAATCAACGGGTCGGCCTGCAGTGAGCGAAGAAACGGTTGAACGCGTGCGGGCAAGTTTCACGCGTAGCCCGCGGAAAATTGGCTAATGCCACAACTGGAGACGACAGCGCCGACTTCATCTTTCAACAGGATGGTGTTCCACCGCACTTCCATCATGATGTTCGGCATTTCTTAAACAGGAGATTGGAAAACCGATGGATCGGTCGTGGTGGAGATCATGATCAGCAATTCATGTCACGGCCTCCACGCTCTCCCGACTTAACCCCATGCGATTTCTTTCTGTGGAGTTATGTGAAAGATTCAGTGTTTAAACCTCCTCTACCAAGAAACGTGCCAGAACTGCGAGCTCGCATCAACGATGCTTTCGAACTCATTGATGGGGACATGCTGCGCCGAGTGTGGGAGGAACTTGATTATCGGCTTGATGTCTGCCGAATCACTAAAGGGGCACATATCGAACATTTGTGAGTGCCTAAAAAAACTTTTTGAGTTTTTGTATGTGTGTGCAAAGCATTTTGAAAATATCTCAAATAATAAAGTTATTGTAGAGCTGTGAAATCGCTTCAATCATTTGTAATAATTTGTATTTGAGGGCAAACATACTGAAATTTACCAATCATATAGTATGTCTGTCAGTCAATTTGAAAGAATGGGAGCGATCAATACGCAACCGTAGCCAATTGATAAATCTGCTTTGTTAACAAGATGGCATGTTCAGAGGATACTGTAGCTGTAAAATACGATATATTGTACAATAGCAACCAGCCATTGACTGCTGAAATATTTACTGAAAAGGACCATTTCGCTTGGTCTTCTTCTGCATTTATTTTCTGAATTGGAAAGAAAAGTGTAATTACTCATCTCATTTGTTTCGCGTATAACTTTTCAACGAGTGTCCAATACGCGAACACTGTACTTACAGTTGTCCGTGCAAGAAATACAATTCTTTTAAAGTCGCTAGGCAAATTGTAATTGTATCCCTTGTGATTTACTGATTCTCATACTGCACGCCAATCTTACCGAAAATTGTACTTAAAGCTGAATGGTAAGTTAGTTGAAATGAGGGGAATTGGTGGTTTGATTACTGAGTTGCCTTTTACTTTTCCGGTAAATATTTCAGTTTCTATGGCGTTTTTTGGAAGCGAGAGAATGTTTGGAACATTGAGCCAATTAAGGAATTCTGTTGGGAAGCTTACGCTTTCGTCTTTGTTGATTATTGTGTCAATGGATTTAAACATTTTTCTCCCCTGGCATCGTATTCTGTACTCGCGGATTTGTTTGTTGAGATTCGTCATTTTTTGTTGTTGCTAAAATTGTTCGCTCCCACAACGACTCTTTATTTACGTAATTTCTCTGTCCAAGTGGAAGCATGTTTTCGATGGTTTATTCCTCTGTCTTTACTGCTTTGCACAGCTCATTGCTTAAGACGGGGTCAATGCGGTAGGTGCATAATTCAAGAATGGATTGAAAGTCATTTAGTGCCATTGTTTTCACACGTTGTGTATAATAGCGGTGTAGTTGACGCACCACCACTGCTCTTTGCGCTATTCTATAAAGTGTGTTTTCATGGGCAATCTCACTGGTGCTTATTGATGCATTTCTCCTATTGGATCCAAAATCGTCTCTTCAAATTCTATTATGTCGAAAATTTCGTGTAGCTTGAACATCGAGATTTCTCGCCGTTTCCATCCACAGAGATGGATTTTATCCGACTGATGGCAATTCAGAATTTTAAACCGCGTTAAATAATAAGAAATGGAACAGATTTCCATGCTATACAAAACAGTTCAAGACACGATTGCAGAGGCAACGAAAAAAAAGGCAGATTTTAAATGGCGATAGTTTTTTGGTGCTCGAAACTTAGTGCCGTGTTCAGTAGTTTTCCTACAGAAACTCTGTCTCGAAATCTGGCAGAAAATCCAAAGAGATTCTGGCTGTATCTAAAGTATAAAAGGGAAAAGACCCATCAATACCTCACTGCACGACAGCAGTGGTAATTTTACCGATGAATGCGTCGTTAGAGCGGGATAACACAGTTTACCGAAATTCTGTCACCAAATAAGGTGCAGTAAGTATCGCGGAATTTAATCAAGTACAGCTGATAACATGAGTAATTTGAAAGTAGGTACCCTCGGTGTAGCGAAGCAACGTAAATCACTTAGCAAAGGCAAGTGTTCCGACTGTATACCAATTAGGTTTCTTCGGGAGTATGTTGATGAAACAGCTCAATTTTTGACCATCACGTACAACCGTTGTCTAGGCGAAGAATCCGAACCAAAAGACTGGAAAGTTTCACAGATCACACCAACACACAAGAAATGAAGTAGAAATAATTGTAGGCCCGTAGAATTGACGTCCATTTGTAGTAGTATTATGGAACGTATACTGTGTTCTATCATTAGGCAATATTTCGAAGAAAACGATCTATTGACACACGACCAGTACGAATTTAGAAATACCGTTCTTGTGAAATACAAGTATCTCTTTTTATTCACAAGAAGTGAAGAATACTCTTTTCAGACGGTCTAAAGTTGGTTTGATATTTCTAGATTTTTCAGGAAGTTTTTGACAGCGCCGTTCACAAGCGGCTTCAAATAAAATTGCGGCCCCATAGGGCAGTGGTCATAAAACTGCGATCTGCGGACAGCAGAAGGCCCGAATCACGTGTTCATGTACTCGCGGTTGCCATCCGTATTTCATAATACTACGCTTCTAACAGCAGCACAATCCGGAAAACATCAGCTAACGTTAATATCTTCTTAGGATATAGTTTTCTTGCTCATTAAGGAAAAAATATACTTATGGGTACAGTAATATCTTAATTTTAATTGACAGCGGTGAATTCGGCCGTGAGGTAAGTAAGTTTGGTCACTTGCTTCAAGGGCGGACTGATATGCAGCGCGGCCACTGCGGGGTTAATAGGAGTGAGAGGGGAAATATTTTATCGTCTGTCTTCCAATGCTCACAAGTTACGAGCTGGTGCAGCTAGCAGCGATCAGCTGCTATGGTGTACATGCCAAACGGAAGTAACATCGATTCGTGAATGAACGCTATAGAGGTGGTCGTCTTCAAATGTGGTACCGGTACGTCTTTATAGCAAGTAATGTGAAACGAAATTAAGACTGTTGTAATAAAACGCAATGAGTAAAAGACAAATAACACTCAAAACATTTAGTAAAAATTTCTAATCGTGTCTCATATCGAAATTACTATTATTAACTGATAAAACACACTAAATTATGTAGTTTACCGATTAATCTGTATATTGAGCAAGGAGCAAAGGAAACGAAAGAAATTTCGGAGTAGGGATTAAAATCCAGGGAGAAGAAATAAAAACTTTGAGGTTCGCTGATGACATTGTAATTCTGTCAGAGACAGCAAAGGACCTGGAAGAGCGGATGAACGGAATGGACAGTATCTTGAAAGGCGGATATAAGATGAACATCAACAAAAACAAAACGAGGATAATGGAATGTAGTCGAATTAAGTCGGGTGATGCTGCGGGGATTAGATTAGGAAATGAGACACTTAAAGTAGTAAATGAGTTTTGCTATTTGGGGAGCAAAATAACTGATGCTGGTCGAAGTAGGGAGGATGTAAAATGTAGACTGGTAATGGCAAGGAAAGCGTTTCTGAAGAAGAGAAATTTGTTAACATCGAGTATAGATTTGAGTGTCAGGAAGTCGTTTCTGAAAGTATTTGTATGGAGAGTTGCCATGTATGAAAGTGAAACGTGGACGATAAATAGTTTAGACAAGAAGAGGATAGAAAATTTAGAAATGTGGTGCTACAGAAGAATGCTGAAGATTAGATGGGTAGATCACATAACTAATGAGGAGGAGGAGGAAGATATTAGTGTTTAACGTCCCGTCGACAACGAGGTCATTAGAGACGGAGCGCAAGCTCGGGTGAGGGAAGGATGGGGAAGGAAATCGGCCGTGCCCTTTCAAAGGAACCATCCCGGCATTTGCCGGAAGCGATTTAGGGAAATCACGGAAAACCTAAATCAGAATGGCCGGAGACGGGATTGAACCGTCGTCCTCCCGAATGCGAGTCCAGTGTGCTAACCACTGCGCCACCTCGCTCGGTAACTAATGAGGAGGTACTGAATAGAACTGGAGAGAAGAGAAATTTGTGGCACAGCTTAAATAGAAGAAAGGATCGATTGGTAGGGCACATTCTAAGGCAGCAAGGGATCACCAATTTAGCATTGGAGGGCAGCGTGGAGGGTAAAAAGCGTAGAGGGCGACCAAGAGATGAATACACCAAACAGATTCAGAAGAATGTAGGTTGAAGTAGGTACTGGGAGATGATAAAAGCTTGCACAGAATAGAGTAGCATGGAGAGCTGCATCAAACCAGTCTCTGGACTGAAGAACACAACAACAACACCGATTAATAGTAAGATCGGTAAGGGGAAGTGAGGTAAAGTGACCTGGGCGGGAAAAGTGGCCATCACATCTTTTTTGTCTCAACAACACTGCTTTCTGCCAAGAAGTTGTCAGACTCTTGCCAATAGACACTGATTGGCCAGAACGTTATGACACCGACCTACAATCGATATAAACCCGTCCAGGCGATAGCAAAAAATGACTGCTAGTCAGACACACGCGTGGTGCACGTAGTATCAGAGGGCGTGCCGTCAGTGTGTAGAATGGGGAAGGCGCGCCAATGGGAGGTCGCGAATCCGTCCTCTTCCAGGGGAACAGCCGCTCGTGGTCTCGCGGTAGCGTTCTCGCTTCCCGAGCACGGGGTCCCGGGTTCGATTCCCGGCGGGGTCAGGGATTTTCACCTGCCTCGAGATGACTGGGTGTTTGTGTTGTCCTCATCATTTCATCATCATCCAGGAAAGTGGCGAAATTGGACTGAGCAAAGATTGGGAAATTGTACGGGCGCTGATAACCACGCAGTTGAGCGCCCCACAAAACCAAAACATCATCATCCAGGGGAACAGCTCATTGACACCTGTACTGCGGCACGGAGACAACCTGGCGGTGGCTGCATCACGCTCTGGGGAACGTTCACGTGAGCATCCATGACGGCCAAGGAGAATCATACACTGGTTGCAGAGCACGCACACCCTTTCGTGACGATCATGTTTCCCGACGACAGTGGCATTCAACAACATAATGCGCCAAATCACAAGGCCAGGAGTTCCTACTGATGAATTGAATCACCTCGCCAGATATGTACGCGATGGACCACATCTGGGATTCCTTTGTTCTGATGAATGTAAGTGTAACTTCTGATTGAAATAATAATTATAGTAAGGATTCAGCAAACCTTCTTTACGGCAGTTCCTATCCTTTACTATCCTGCAGTGTCTACATGTTAAATGTGACCACGGTATTTATACTAGCTAAAGCTAGTTTGGTTTTGCGGACAAATACTAAATTATTTCCAGTCTTACTTGTATCTCCCGTTTAACATAATCTGCACACATCTTATTTCTTACAAAGTGCGATATTTTATTAGGTTACGCGGTGTAGATCATTTATTCAGTAAAGATATTGTAAACGTAACCACACAAGCCGAAGCTACTCAGTAACTTTAGCTTGAGTAGATTTGGCGTGTTTTCCTTGAGAAATTAATTAATTCAAATACAAATGAAAAGAAAATTATTACGTGCTGTCTATGCCCGTAATGTAAACAAGTGCAGAGGTATTGTTTAACGGCGTATCACATTTTCTCTCTGCTGCGACGAATTTGTAGCTGAGTCCAACCTACAAAAGAAAGAAAGATTTCATACTCTTATAAATTAATATTAGATGTCAGTTTTAACACACACTCACACACACACTCATATTATCGGCCTCTACCGAAAACAAGTCGTAGTGCAAAATTAAACTGCATTAATTTTCCTTCACAAAAGGTCATATTAATTTTTTTCCCTACGTCTACTAGTCTCCGCAAATAGAGAGCGAGAGAATATTGCAAATGTCGTGTGACGCATATGCGCAGTAGCTTAGGTAGTTTTAGTAGACCAATTTGTAGTAGTCTGCTGACTTTATAGACCACAAGTGTTCTGTATTAAATTACTTGTTTCGACTTCCTCTGTTCTACTGTGGTACTTTGTAAAAAATGACAATGTACTGCATAATAAAGAAAATAAATAACAGTGAACATTAAATGTGTTCTATCTTGGAAAGCATTTTGAATAGGGCATATGCCGACGTGAAGTTCTTTGCTTCAAATGATCGCCACTGTCATATCACTAAATATTCATGATTCATCCTGGAACGCAATGTACAAAGTTTTCGGTAACTTTACAGAAATTTTCATGAACACGTATGCTTCAAAGGTGATAGTTGGATAAATGTGTTTAAGATCTGCTCCTATAATTTCTAATCCATGGGAATTCAACCTCCAAATATACAGGGTGATGTTTTTCACCGTGTACAAAATCTAGGGACTGATCCATGAGAGGATACAGAACAAAAAAGGTCTAATGAACGTATGTCCTGAAATGCATGGTTTCCATGCTAGAGACCATTTAATGAATCACTCATTGTTACAGAGACTGTGGTCTAATATGCGCTGTACCATGCAGCCACAGTTGTAGTTTGTCCTGAGAATGATTTCCATGTGCCTCAAAACATGCGTGTACGCCCGTAGCATGTTCTGTCTCACACGTTCACCTCGGCCAAGCTGCATCCGAACGGTGTCAAGGGCAGCATGAATACGGTATTCCAGTGTCTGCACATCTGGAATCGGCTCTCCACACACGATACTTTTGAGATGGCCCATAACCAGAAATCGCACGGGTCGAGATCCGGTGAACGAGCGGGACATGCAACTGGACCCCCTTGTCCGGTCCATCGAAAACGGGAGATACGATTGAGGTGCTTCCAGACGTTAACGGCGAATTGGCCTGGAGCACCATCATGTAGCAGCCACATAACCCTTCGAATCATCAATGGCAGTTCTTCCAGCAGGCGAGGCAAAGTCACCCGCAAGAAAAGCCGATAGTTCCGACCTGTTAAGCACGTGCAAGGAAGACTGGTTCCCAAATACGGTCGCCAGTTATCGCGGCCCACACATTCCGGCTGTACCGATGATGATGATTCACTGTCGTCGTACGATGGGGGTTCTGCATACTACCCCACAGATGACTGTCTGTATGACACAGCGAGTATTGGACCTCAGTCTCTGTAATGAAGTATTATTGAATAAACGGTCTCTAGCATGGAAACCATGCATTTCCTGACAAGTTCATCAGACCTTGTTTGTTCCATATCCTTTCATCGATCAATCCCTAGAGTTTGCACATGGTGCAAAAGTCACCCTGTATAATAATGAATTGTACATAAATTTGGCACATTACTTTGTACGAAATACACGACTGTAGTGAGAAAAAGGAAGAAACGTCTGGACGTATGTGGAAACGAATATTTATAGCGTCTGAATTTAAACGAACAAGATTACATTTCGTTGTTTTATTCGTCGCTTAACAGTGTCCGCTGACCACCTATTATATCGAGCATTCTGTATTGGGGCACAATGGTGTTGTTGTGGTCTTCAGTCCTGAGACTGGTTTGATGCAGCTCTCCATGCCACTCTATCCTGTGCAAGCTTCTTCATCTCCCAGTACCTACTGCAGCCTACATCCTTCTGAATCTGCTTAGTGTATTCATCTCTTGGTCTCCCTCTACCGTTTTTACCCTCCACGCTGCCCTCCAATACTAAATTGGTGATCCCTCTATGTCTCAGAACATGTCCTACCAACCGATCCCTTCTTCTAGTCAAGTTGTGCCACAAGCTCCTCTTCTCCCCAATTCTATTCAATACCTTCTCATTAGTTATGTGATCTACCCATCTTATCTTCAGCATTCTTCTATAGCAACACATTTCGAAAGCTTCTATTCTCTTCTTGTCTAAACTATTTATCGTCCATGTTTTACTTCCATACATGGCTACACTTCATACAAATACTTTCAGAAACGACTTCCTGACATTTAAATCTATACTCGATGTTAACAAATTTTTCTTCTTCAGAGACGCTTTCCTTACCATTGCCAGTCTACATTTTATGTCCTCTCTACTTCGATCATCATCAGTTATTTTGCTCCCCAAATAGCAAAACTCCTTTACTACTTTATGTTTCTCACTTCCTAATCTAATTCCCTCAGCATCACCCTACTTAATTCGAATACATTCCATTATCCTCGTTTTGCTTTTGTTAATGTTCATCTTATACCCTCTTTTCACGACACTGTTCATTCCGTTCAACTGCTCTTCCAAGTCCTTTGCTGTCTCTGACAGAATTACAATGTCATCGGCGAACCTCAAAGTTCGCACAATGTGTATTTCTAAAACTGCAGCGAATGAAGCATATGAAAGATACTACAGATGTCTAAAAAATGAGTTTGACAAATAGAGAAAGACGTTGAAGCAAGAGTTGCTGAAGGAGAAATGAAAGGTTGCAGAAGTATGCATGACTAGGGAAAAGATAGATTCTGTACATAAAAAAATTACAGGGACCTATGAAAATAAAAGAAGCAGTTGCGGCAATTTCAAGAGCTCAAATGAGCATAGGGTGCTACGCACGCATGCTAAAGGTGAGCTGTAGGACAAATATGCAGGGCGATTCCGAACGGTGTTACAAACTTTCAGAGATGAGGAGAAGGGTAAAAGTTTCAGTCTGTGGTAAGGGCCCGTGAAACGGAAACGAACGAGTCGAAAGTTATAAGCGAAAATCGTTCTGATACCTATGACAGTTGACCTGATCTACTGCAAGCTCTTTGCTTTCCTTATTTTGCGATAAGTTAGTATGGACCAAAATAAGAAAAAAGTCTACTAAATACGCTCTCTAAAATGGACAGCTTACGAGCTATGAGCACTTGTTCAGTAGAAGAGACGTCTTTAACGTAACAAAGATGAACAAGTGCTGACAGATGTTAAGGTACGCATTTTGGATCTTATGTTTACTGGACATTGGTTTCTTGTTTTGGTCGACACCACCCCGATAAAAATATGGAAAACAAAGAGCTTGAATTAGAACAGATTTTCGTTTATAACTTTCGACTCGGTCGTTTCCGGACCAGGGTACCTTAGCTCAGACTGATTTATTTACTCTTTTCCATCATCACTGAAATTTTTTAACATAATCACAGCATTACATTGTATAGAAGAGCTATACAAGGTAAATGAACAAGAACTCAATACTACAGAAACCGAAGACAAAGCAGATGAAGACGTGATAGCAAATGTGATACTTACAGAAGAATTTGATGGAGCACTGAAAGACCCGAGTCGAAGCAAGGCTCCTGTAGTTGACGACCTTCGATCAGGATTACCGAGATCTTTCGGAGGCCCAGGCATGGCAAAAATATCCCACCTGGTGTATAAAATATGTCAGACTGGCGAAATGCCATCAGACTTCAAGAAGAATGAAACAGCTCAATTTCCAAAGAAGAGATATGCTGACAGATGTTAGTATCAACGAACTATCAGTTTAACAAATCGTGATTGCAAAACAGTGACACGAATTAATTAGAGAAGAACTGGAAAAGTGGGGGAAATCTGTTTGAACTCCAGAGAAATACAGGAGCATGCGAGGCAACGCTGACCTGTCTCAAAAGATAGATTGAAGAAAGGCAAAGCTACGTTTATAGCATTTATAGATTCAGAACAAGCTTTTGACGATGATGACTGAAATACAGACCTCTGAAATTTAGGGGGTATTAGGGAGAAAATACGGGGGCTGAAGATTATCTACCGGGTGGTTGTAGTTAAACTTTCCCTATTGAACACGTTATAACACGGAAACTAGTTACTGTACGATGACCAAACTTGGTAGCATTAGCGTCAGTGAGATGGGGAAGAGAAATAATGCAGAATCAATTCAATTGAAGCACTTTTAATTGGCTGCTACGGTACATCATACCATTATATACCGGTACCATTATTTCTGCAAAAGGGGCAGTGTCCAGAAGAGTCTCAAAGCGCAGTATTGCATTTTGCACAGCATAACGAAGCCTGTCCGTAGGTATGCTGGCTACCTCTCTTGAAATGCTGCGCATCAGATCATCAGCACACGTGTGAACGTTCCCCTGGTAAACCCTGTCCTTCAGGTAGCACCAAAACCAGAAATTACAGGAAGAGAGATCAGGTGATCGTGCCGGCCAAGCATTTGGAAACGATCGGCTGATAATTCGGTCGTTTCCAAACGTGTTTCGGAGAAGCAGGTGAACTTCACGAGCGACGTGCAGTGGGGCGCCATCTTGCACGAAAACCTTTGAGTTCAATGCGTCTCTCTCCTGTAGCGCGGGAACGACTTGATGGTGTCCGCCTCGATAGCTGAGTGGTCACCGCGACAGAATGCCATGCAAAGGGGCCCGGGTTCGATTCCCAGCTGGGTCGGGGATTTTCTCCGCTCAGGGACCGGGTGTTGTGTTGTCTTCATCATCACCTCATCCCCATCGACATGCAAGTCGCCGATGTTGCGTCAACTAAAAAGACTTGCAGCAGGCGACCGGTCTACCCGACGGAAGGCCCTAGCCACATGACATTTCATTTCACGTGCTGGCGAAGCATGTCGCAGTAACGCTGGCCAATCACACTGCACGTCTTTGGTCCTTAAGAGTCAACCTGTCCAAAATAGAATGGGGCAATGGTGAACGTAGATTTTTTTTGTGGTTTTAGAGCGCCCAGACTAAATTAGGAATGCACCGCGAGGCACAAGGTTAAAACAGCAACTAAAAAGGACATTAAAATATGGCGTACAGTTAGCAATTGCCCACATGGGCAGAACGGCGCCGGCGCAGCCGTCAGCAGATGGCGATGGCTGAACCGGCAGTGTCCAATTCGTAACCGGGCCAAAACGACCTCCTCCCGCCGAGGAGGGCGTGAAGAGGTCGCCCATGCAGTGGGAAGAGGTTTCAAGGCCCGAAGCTTATTGTCCGTAAGTGTAGCCCAATCGTCATGCCACAGCGATAAAATGCGATGACAAATGACCCGGCTACAATCTGATGAAGGGACACAACAAGAAGCTGTCCGAGGCTGGAGGACCGCAGCCTTGGCTGCGGCATCTGCAGCTTCGTTCCCAGGGATACCGAAATGGCCAGGAACTCACATAAAGGTAACCGGAGAACCGTCGTCCGCCAGCTGCTGAAGAGAGCGTTGGATCCGGTGCACGGAAGGGTGAACCGGATACGGATCACTGAGGCTCTGGATGGCGCTCAGGGAATCGGAGAAGATGACATAAGCAGAATTTCGGTGGCGGCTGATATATAGAACAGCCTGGTAGAGGGCAAATAGCTCAACTGTGAAGACCGAACAATGGCCATGGAGCCGCTATTTGAAACTGTGTGCCCCGACAATAAAAGAACACCCGACACCGTCATTGGTCTGAGCTGAGGTGAGGTCAAGGTGAACGCGGACCTGAGCCTGGAGACAAGGTGGCGTTTGGCTCTCGCCCACTCGAAAGGTTGCTGGGAGTGAAAACTCAAGGTGCTGAAGGAGGCGACGAAAGCGAACTCCAGGGGGTAGCAGGGCAGAGACATACAACCCGTATTGACGGTCGAGAGAGTCGTCAATAAAGGAACGATAAAACGGGTGGTCGGGCATTGACAACAGCCGACAGGCATACCGACAAAGCAGTACATCGCGCCGGTAGGTTAGTGGCAATTCACCGGCTTCAGCATGAAGACTCTCGACGGGACTAGTATAGAATGCTCCGATCGCAAGACGTAAACCCCGATGTTGTATAGAGTTGAGGCGGCGTAAGATGGACGGCCGTGCAGAGAAGAAGCTCCCATAATCCAGCTTGGAGCGGACGATCGACCGATATAGGCGAAGTAGGAGGGATCGATCCCCTCCCCACGACATACCACTGAGAACACGGAGGACATTTAGAGGACGGGTACAACGGGCAGCCAAATATGACAAATGTGGAGACCAGCTAAGTTTCCTGTCAAATGTAAGACCTAAAAATTTTGTTTTTTCCACGAATGGGAGAGCAACGGGACCGACATGTAAGTACGGTGGGAGAAACTCTTTGTAGCGCCAGAAGTTAATACAGACCGTCTTCTCGGCAGAAAAACTGAAGCCATTGGCGACACTCCAGGAGTAAAGACGGTCAAGACAACGCTGAAGGCAGCGCTCCAGGAAACATGTACGCTGCGCGCTGCAATAGATGGTAAAATCGTCCTCGAGAAGGGAGCCTGATACATCAGCTGGGAGGCAATCCATTATTGGATTGATCGCTATGGCGAAGAGAGCGACGCTCAAAACTGAGCCCTGTGGCACCCCATTCTCCTGGCGAAAGGTGTCTGACAGGACAGAACCCACACGTACCCTGAACTGTCGATCCATTAAAAAGGAACGAATAAAAAGAGGGAGGCGACCGCGAAGGCCCCATGTATGCATGGTGCGGAGAATGCCCGCCCTCCAACAGGTGTCGTAAGCCTTCTCCAAATCAAAGAACACAGCTGCGGTCGGGCGCTTTCGCAAGAAGTTATTCATAATGAAGGTCGACAAGGAAACCAGACGGTCAACAGCAGAGTGGCGCCTACGAAATCCACATTGTACATTGGTAAGTAGGCGTCGAGATTCGAGCAGCCAAACCAAACGAGAGTTAACCATTCGCTCCATCGCCTTACAGACACAGCTGGTAAGGGAGATGGGTCGATAACTGGAAGGCAAGTACTCGACCTTCCCCGGCTTATGAATCGGGACAACAATAGATTCGCGCCAGCATGTGGGAACATGAACCTCAATCCAGATGCGATTATAAGTATGAAGAAGAAAACGTTTACCCGCAGGAGAAAGGTTCTTCAGCATCTGAATATGAATAGAATCAGGCCCTGGAGCGGAGGACCGTGACCGGGCAAGTGCATTTTCGAGTTCCCGCATGGTTAATGGGGCATTATAACTTTCACGATTAGAGGAGCGGAAGTTAGGTGGCCTTGCCTCCTCTGCCTGTTTTCGGGGGAGGAAGGCAGGGTGGTAATGAGCGGAGCTCGAAACCTCTGCGAAAAAGCGGCCGAAGGCATTGGAGACATCCTCAGGGGCCACAAGGACGTCATTCGCGAGCGTCAAGCCAGAAACTGGTGAGTGGACCTTAGTGCCAGATAGCCGGCGCAGGCTACCCCAGACAACAGAAGAAGGAGTAAAACTGTTGAAGGTGCTTGTGAAAGCAGCCCAGCTGGCTTTCTTGCTTTCTTTAATAACACGACGACACTGCGCACGTAATCGTTTATAATTGATACAATTCGCCATCGTAGGGTGGCATTTAAGGGTGCGTAAAGCACGTCGACGAGCACGTAAAGCGTCTCTGCATGCTGCGGTCCACCAGGGGACCGGTATGCGACGTGGAGAAGAAGTAGTGTGAGGGATGGAATATTCAGCAGCAGTGAGAATGACTTCCGTGAGGTGTGCGACCTGATTATCGCAGCTGGCGAAGGTCGCCCTGGAAGAGAAGAGCCCCCAGACTGCTTTGGAAATGTTCCAACTAGTTGAGCACGGACAGGGGATATGATGCAGGAGATGGATAACACAAGGGAAGTGGTCGCTCGAATACGTATCAGAAAGTGCGTACCACTCAAACCGGTATGCACGTTGGGTAGTACGTATAGAGAGGTCTAAATGGGAATAGGTGTGAGTTGTGTCCGAAAGAAAAGTAGGGGCGCCAGTATTGAGGCAGACAAGATTGAGGTGGCTGAAAAGGTCTGCTAACAGGGAGTCTCTCCGGCAAGATGCTGGAGAGCCCCAAAGGGGATGGTGGGCATTGAAGTCTCCAGTTAACAAAAATTGTGCAGGTAGATGAGCAATAATTTGCATCATGTCTGCCCTGGTAACGGCAGACGACGATGGAGTGTAAACGGTACAGATGGAAAATGTAAAAGTGGGGAGAGTAATTCGGATGGCAACTGCCTGCAGGCCGGTGTGCAATGTGATGGGATCGTAGTAAATATCATCCCGGACCAGCAACATAACCCCTCCATGAGCCGGAATACCTGCCACAGGGGGTAGGTCAAATCGCACATAGTGTGCCAAGTCAATTTGATCGCATGGGCGTAGCTTCGTTTCCTGGAGAGCTACGACGGGCGGACAGTGCAAGCGTAGCAGCAACTTGGAGCGAAAGCCGCGAATATTCCAATGAAGAAGTGCCATCGTGAGTAGAAAAAGAAAAAGGGGAAGCAAGAAGGGGTCACCTCGATGGCCGCTGAGAGCCTGGCTTCGAGCGAGCAATGCCGTCGCTATCAATAGGCAGAGAGTCATCGCCCATTGGTTCAATAGCTTCGTCGGCCATCTTGTTAAGATGGCAGGGAGGAGGAGCTTCCTCCGCCGGTGAACAGCCAGATGTTCGGCTACCAGCGGTGCGGCCAGGCGAAACGTATGACGGCCTGGGGCGGCAACCACTGCGTGGCGCAGGAGAAGAAACGCGCCGTGGCGGAGAAGGAGAACTTTGCCTCCTATGAGCCTTCTTGGAAGGTCGTTTAGTGGAAGTACCGGTCGATGGCTGGGAGTTCGAGGTACGTGGGAAGTCTGCACGGGACGGTTCCTTCTTGAAGGCCCGTGCATCTGACTTCTGGGTCTTAGTCTTGGCAGAAGCTGATGAAGGTGCTTGTGTCTTAGGGGTGACGGGAAGAAGAGAAGACGTTGACCGGGCGATCTTAGCACCGTAGTGCTGAAGGTCAGATCGCATGTCTACGTCGCCACCTCCCTGGTAGTCCGAGGAGAGGCGAGGACAGTATATTTCCCCGCTGGGAGCAGCGTGGGCTTCCTACTAGCAAATAGCTTGCGAGCAGCCGAGGTGGACACTTTCTCTTTGACCCGAATTTCCTGGATTCAGCGTTCTTCCTTGTAGATGGGACAGTCGCGGGAGGACGCTGCATGGTCACCCTGACAGTTCACGCAACGAGGAGACGGAGGTGGACAGTCACCCTCATGGGCGTCCCTGTCACAAGTGACGCATTTAGCCGCATTAGAACAAGACTGGCGAGTGTGATTAAAACGCTGACACTGGTAGCAGCGCGTAGGTGTCGGGACATAGGGGCGAACAGAAATAACCTCGTAGCCCGCTTTGATGCGCGACGGCAGCTGAACACTATCAAAGGTCAAGAAAAGTGTCCGGATCGGTACAAGGTCCTTGTTGACCTTTTTCATGACCCTATGGACAGCCGTCACGCCCTGCTCAGCGAGGAAAGACTGAATCTCCTCGGCAGTCAATCCGTCGAGTGATCTAGTATATACCACACCACGCTCCCGCCTTAGGTGAATGTTTACACCTCAGGCCACACCTCCCGAGAAACGGACGGAGGGACCAATCGGCCATGGTCGGAAGGTGTCAGCTCAGGCAATAACCCCTCCCTGGGCCTGGCCTTTACCAGGGGGTACGTGCGTGCCTTACTTGTCTACCCAGGGCGGGGAATTACGCGTTACCCCGTCACCGGCTACGCGTGCGAACGCGTGGGTCGGCCTTCAGGCACGCACAGGGAGGAAAGAAGAAGAGGAAAAAAAGGGAGAGAGGGAGAGAAAGGACAGACTGTCTCAAACGCCGAGGCGGAGACCAGAGAGTGGACAAGAAGGCAAGGGGAAGAAGGCAAGGAGAAGAAGGCAAGGAGAAGAAGGCAAGGAGAAGAAGGCAAGGAGAAGAAGGCAAGGTAAAAAGTTAGGAAGACAGTAAGAGGGAGAAGGACGAAGAAAGGAACCAAACAAAGGAAGGAAGAAACCAGAATAAGTGAAAAACCAAAATGACCGCAAAAATAGGTCGTGGAACCGTCCGTCTCCGGACGCAGGCGCTAACTACCCCCTTGAGGGGGAGGGACTCCTTTTAGTCGCCTCGTACGACAGGCGGGAATACCTCGGGCCTATTCTAACCCCCGGAACCGCAGGGGGGAACGTAGACGTGAAGCCATACCGTACGAAGACGCGTTCGCCATACAGAGGAACTTCATGCACACTGACTGAGAAGAAGAACCCCAAATTCGGAAATTCTATTCACCTCACCTTTCAGAGAAAAATGAGCTTCGTCTGTCCATAGGATGGTCCAGGGTTAGCCTCGTCAATTACAATCCTTGCGAGAAAGTGGAGAGCGAAGTCAACAAGTCGTTGTGTGTCCCGTGGTGCAAGCTGCTGTACGAGATCGATCTTGTACGGATAACATTTGAGAATTACTCGAAGCAGCTTCCGTACAGTGGACCACGGCATGTTCAAGTGTTGTGACACAGTACGCGCACTGCCCGACAATCGGGAATTGCGCCCGGCGTTGTCTGCCATGGCAAGAGCGATTTCATCGACCACCTGTGGTGCAACCGATCGTTGGGCTCTTCCCGTAGCGACGCCCAGTTCTCCAGTAGATTCTTCATGCTCCGCACAGCAGGTGGAAAAAGAGGACCCTTACGTAATCCTTTCAGCCGGCGATATTTTCGAAGTGCAGCTACAGCATTAATGTTGTTTTGATAATAGACCTTCACCAATAATGCCTTGCTCCTTGTATCCAAGCTCATGTTTACACGTCAGTAAGTGCACTGAGCTGGTCAGGTGTGTGAGACTATGAATCACGATGACTCATCACGGCCCCTGGTGGCCATAGTTGGAACTGGACGGTGGCGCTGTGACGCATGGAAATCGTGAACCTCATACTCTGGACATTAATGCTTAAAATTTTGGTACTCTTACGGTAAATAATCCCGTTTTATAACGTGTCAAATAGTGAAAGTATAGTTATATCCACACGGTGTAAGTTGTACAGAGACGAGAATGCAGTTATAAGTGTTGATGGACATGAAATGGAAACAGTGACGAAGAAAGGAGTCAGACAGGTTTGTAACCTTTCACCAATATTATTGCGTGTGTACATTGAACAAGCAGTCTTCCCCCACCTTCTCCTTTTCCTTGAACACATCCGCACACTATATATTGTCCGCCGCCTTGATCCCCCTCACCCCCTGGTGTCTCCCTTCCTCTCCACTCCCAACCAGTTGCCGCCCCTTTACCTTTGTGTCCCTCCTTCTCTCCATCTCCACACCCTCCATCTCCTTTCCCAACACAACTTCCACCGTCTACCCCTCCCGGATGATGAGCTTCGCCCTGACATCTACCCTTCCTACCAACTCTAACCCCCTCTTCCTGCCTCCTCCTCAGGGATCCCTCTCCCCCCCTCCCTCCTTCTGAGCGGATTTACCCTCCTACTCCCCCTCCATCTCTTGTGCCTTCTTTCAGTGTCTCTGCGCTCCCTTCTGCCCTGTCTTCCCTTTTCCTCTCCTACCCCATGTGTCTCCTGCCCCTTCGTGAACCCACGGTTGCCTCTTCATCCCGCCGCTTCCCCAGCTGCCCCATGCTCTCCTCTCCTTTTCCATCCTCTCTGACCTTTCCCTCGGCAGGTCACACCTGGTAGTTTTATTCTTCGTCGTGTGTGCTCCAAGTGGGTTTTAAGTGTGTTGTTTCGGAGTGTTTTTAATACTGTGGCGAACTTTTAACCTGTGCATGCGCCTCCAGTGTCTTCTCTGTGTTTTAAGAATCGCCAACTGTGTTTTTTAACTTTCTGGTGCCTTTTTTAACTGTCCCCAATGAACGTCTACGTGTCAGTGTATTTTTACCTCCATTTTCTCCCCTTACTCTGTTTTATGTTCCCCTTTTTATCTCCTTATGTATGTATTATTTTATTCTTGTTTTAGTTGTCATGTCACTCGGCTGAAGAGCGGCGGATTGTGGTGCTGACAGCCCTCCCCTGCCCATATGGGGCAGGGGAATGAAATTACAATAAAGAAAAAAAAATTGAACAAGCAGTAAAGAAAAGAAAGGAGAAATTTGGAAAAGAAATTAAAGTTCAAGGAGGGGAAATAAATACTTCGAGGTTGGCCGATGCGTTGTAGTTCTGTCAGAGCTGGCCTCTGCCTCAGCAGCGTAGGTGCTCGACAGCGCGGTGGCGCTCGAATCCTGCAGGTGGGACAAATTGGCGCCTCCTGCTCACCGGAGTTTTCGCCAGTATTCCGGATTGTATTCAAAACCTCTCGGAAGTGTCTCATGAAGTGAAGGAACGTGACACTGTTGATGGTGATCTGCATGTCGTATGGGGGTGTTGAGTCCAAAGGCTCTACCACCCAAGTGTGCTACTCGATTGTCTTGTCAAAGACAGCCAAAGATCTGGAAGAATAGTTGAACAGACTATAGTATTTGGAAGAAAGGGTATAACATGAACATCAACGAAAATGAAACCTGGCTAATCGAATGTAGGGGAAATAAATTAGGCTGTGCCCAGGGAATTAGATTAGAAAATGAGACACTAAAAGCAGTGGACGAGTTTTGTTATTTGGGCAGCAAGATAATTGATGATGTCAAAAGTAGAAAGGATATCAGAGTATGCTGATGCAATAGCTCCATACTCAACAATCATATACAACCGTTCGCTCGACGAAAGATCCATACCCCCCCCTAATATTCAAGAAAGGTAGTAGGAGTAACCCACTAAATTACAGGCCCATATCATAAACGTCGATATGCAGCAGGATTTTGGAACGTTTATTGTGTTCGAACATTATGAATTACCTTGAAGAAAACGCTCTATTGACACACAGTGAACATGGATTTAGAAAACGTCGTCCTTGTGCAGCACAACTACCTCTTTACTCGCATCAGTTGTTGAGTGCTATTGACAAGGGATTTCAGATTGATTCTGTATTTACGGAAGGCTTTTGACATTGTACCACACAAGCAGCTTGTAGTGAGATTGCGTGCTTATGTGACCGGATTCGTGATTTTTCTGTCAGAAAGGTCACAGTGCGTAGTAACCGACAGAACGTCATCGAGCAAAATAGAAGTGATTTCTGGCGTCCCTCATGGCAGTGTTATAGACCCTTTGCTGTTCCTTATCTATATAAACGATTTCGGAGACAATTCGAGCAGCCGTCTTAGGTTGTTTAGAGATGACGCTGTCGTTTATCGACTAGTAACGTCATCAGAAGATCAAAACAAATTGCAAAACGATTAAGAAAAGATATTTGTATGGTGCAAAAATTAGCAGTTGACCTAAATAACGAAAAGCGCGCGGTCATCTTCATGAGTGCTAAAAGGAATCCGTTAAACTTCGGTTACACGATAAATCAGTCAAATCTATAACCGTAATTTCAACTAAATATCTAGGTATTACAATTACGAAAAACTTAAATTAGAAGGAACGCATAGAAAATGTAGTGAGGAAGGCTAACCAACGACTGCGCTTTATTCTGAGGACACTTAGAAAATGTAACAGATCTACTAAGCGGACTGCCTACACTACGCTTGTCCTTCCTCTTTTAGAATACTGTACTGCTGCGAGGTGTGGAATCCTTTCAAGATAGGATTGTCGGAGTACATGGAGAAAGTTCAAAGAAGAGCAGCACGTTTTCTATTATCGCGAAATAGGGGAGAGAGTGTCACTAAAATGACAAGATCTGGGGTGGACATAATTATAATCAAGGCGTTTTTCGTTGCGACGGAATCTTCTCATGAAATTCCAATCACCAACTTTCTCCTCCGAATGCGAAAATAGTTTGTTGACACTGATCTATGTGGGGAGAAACTATTACCATCATAAAATAAGGGAAATCAGAGCTCGTACGGAAAGATATACGTCCTTTCCGCGTTCTATACGAGATTGGAATAATAGAGAATTTTTGTGAAGGTGATTCAATAAATCCTCTGGAAAGCGCTTAAATGTGATTTTCAGAGTATCCACGTAAATGTTGATGTAGATGATATAAAACGCAGACTGACGAAGAATTTCCTAAAGGTAATTGTCCGCAAAAGAGCCTTGCAAGGAAGTGGAAGGTGGAAGATAAAGACCTCAGACATAAAACTGATAGAAGATTTTGAATTTTGGTGCTGCAGGGAAACGTTGAAGATTAAATGTGTAGATCGAATAAGTAATTAACACGAACTGAATCGAATGAGGGAAAATTTTTTTGGGACAGGTAGACTACAGCAGGGAATGAACGAATTCGACTTATACTGTGGCATTAAGAAATCATAAGTTTGGTAATGGATGATAAAAATCGGGGGGAAAATTGTAGAAAGTGACGAAGGCTTGACTGAATGCGGTAAACAAGTTCAAATGGAACTACGTTGCTGTAGTTATGGAGAGGTTAAGAGGCTTGCTCTGGGTAGAGAAGTCGACAACAGCAACATGCGTAACTACGCAGCAGATCTGGAAAGCGGTGACCAAAAGACACGTTATGCTACAGGTATGTATCGGACAAACTGTTGTCACGCTGCTTGCTGCCTGGTACGGTGGTAACCTGCCATGTTATAGACTGGCGGCTACGTTCACGTCAGTCCCTTCCGAATCCGGTAGATTTGCGGCTTTACTCGCTAATGGGTCAGTGTTTGACGGCCAGACTCAGGCTGAGCACCAGCCTAATGGAAGTGTCACTGATGCGGCGGCTAACATGGCTTGGCCACAGAGGGCGCTCCGACAGCCCTTTGAAACCGTCGCCGGCACGCTCGAGTTAAAGCAATTGTTCCACACAGATCGCTCAGCTTAGCTGCTAGCGCGGTGCGTGGCACAGTACATAATTGTAAAAATGTAAACGCAGAACAATTTTTGTTGAAACGTTGCTCTGTCGCCCATATACGAGGGACGCTCAATTCTCACGTAATCCGTGTTTCTGTTTACATGTTCCATACTGATTGGGATATTTTTTTTTTTGTCTTCTGGTTCGAGGCCAGTGAATAATCTTCTTTTTGTCAGATTCCAACAACTTTCAACTATCTTTAATTTTCTGTTAATGAATAATGCAGTACAGTGTGCCCGGATGTTCCATAGTCCAACTACTCCACTGTGACGCGGTGGAATGCGGTCTTATATACGAAGGGCGTTCAATAATGAATGCAACACCTTTTTTCTGAAAGCGGGTTGGTTTTATTCATGATTCCATTACACTATATTATTCCCCATCTTTTGGCTACAAAACCCTATTCTTCAACATACTCTCACGGTACCACTCTACAGGTCAACGTCGGAGCCAACGTCCTGCTGCATCAACAGCCCCCCCCCCCCCCCCCATCCACGTACTGCTTCCCTCGGAGCGCATAATTCATTCGGCCAAACAGATGGAAGTCGAAAGGTGCGTGATCCGGTCTACCGGCTGCACGAGGAAGAAGAGTCCAATTAAGTCTTATGAATTCCTCTCGGGTGCATAGGCCTGTGTGAGGCCGTGCGTTGTCATGGAGACGGAGGAGTTCATTTGTATTTTTTGACGACGAACACGCTGAAGTCGTGTCTTCATTTTCCTTAGGGTGGCACAGACCTCCCTGGCACGTTGGCAGACGCCTTGCCCAACTCACCGTGCTTTTGTTCACTGCTGCATACATAATAAAATTAGACGTGAGATCCTAAACTCACAATACTTCGTGCCTGTTGGACTTTCATACGTAATCTTAAAAGAGTCCGCATATTATCACCGTCTTTTTTGTGACTTTAAATGATTTTCCGAAACGTTTTCTTCCATCAGGTGATTGTGTTACCGGCCTGAATGCGAACTCTTACAGTTATTAACCTATCTCGAGAATCACTCAGTTATCAGCGGCTGCGTTAAATTGTTCGAAATGTTTTGTACTTCAGAGAGCCTCAAAATGTTCAAATTTTGAGAGGTGATTTTGTCTAATTTGTTTCAGATTTGCGCCGTACTGCTTTAGGAGATTGAAATCCAGCCACTGACTTTCATATCCCATACGTATCGCGAAGATCAAAGTCGATAGGGTGCCCTTGTGAGAAAAATAAAAATGGCTGCTCAGGGACAGAGATCCTTCCCGTGCGTTTTGCTTTGGTGGTAACACTAGAGACACGTGTTGTATGGGATTGCAATGTCCTGTCAGCAGCAAGACGAGACTTAAGAAAATGCCGGGTATTACTGTTTTCCGGGACCGGTCGACGTCTCACTGCACGTAGTGACGAGAACTGGACTGGCTGCTGAAGGTCATCTTCCTCGCCTCAATGGCTGTATACAGGCTGGGCAAAACAAACCTGGCCCACTAAATATTTCAACCACCTTAAGATAGGAAATCAAACTTACATCATACACCCCGGCTTATTTAGGGAAATCAAGGAAAACCTATATCTACGAGGTACATTCAAGTTCTAAGGCCTCAGATTTTTTTCTCCGGACTGGAAAGAGATAGAAACATGCGCATTGTTTTAAAATGAGGCCGCGTTCATTGTCAATACGTCCCATAGATGGCAGCACCGTACGGCAGATGGAATTTTACCGCCAGCGGCGAGAATGAGAACTGTTTTAAATACTTAAAATGGCTACGTTTTCCTTACTTGAACAGCGTGCAATCATTCGTTTTCTGAATTTGCATGGTGCGAAACCAATTGAAATTCATCGACAGTTGAAGGAGACGTGTGGTGATGGAGTTATGGATGTGTCGAAAGTGCGTTCATGGGTGCGACAGTTTAATGAAGGAAGAACATCGTGTGACAACAAACCGAAAGAACCTCGGGCTCGCACAAGCCGGTCTGACGACATGATCGAGAAAGTGGAGAGAATTGTTTTGGGGGATCGCCGAATGACTGTTGAACAGATCGCCTCCAGAGTTGGCATTTCTGTGGGTTCTGTGCACACAATCCTGTATGACGACCTGAAAATGCGAAAAGTGTCATCCAGGTGGGTGCCACGAATGCTGACAGACGACCACATGGCTGCCCGTGTGGCATGTTGCCAAGCAATGTTGACGCTCAACGACAGTATGAATGAGACTTTCTTTTCGTCGGTTGTGACAATGGATGAGACTTGGATGCCATTTTTCAATCCAGAAACAAAGCACCAGTCAGATCAATGGAAGCACACAGATTCACCGCCACCAAAAAAATGTCGGGTAACCGCCAGTGCTGAAAAAATGATGGTGTCCATGTTCTGGGACAGCGAGGGCGTAATCCTTACCCATTGCGTTCCAAAGGGCACTACGGTAACAGGTGCATCCTACGAAAATGTTTTGAAGAACAAATTCCTTCCTGCACTGCAACAAAAACGTCCGGGAAGGGCTGCGCGTGTGCTGCTTCACCAAGACAACGCACCCGCACATCGAGCTAACGTTACGCAACAGTTTCTTCGTGATAACAACTTTGAAGTGATTCCTCATGCTCCCTACTCACCTGACCTGGCTCCTAGTGACTTTTGGCTTTTTCCAACAATGAAAGACACTCTCCGTGGCCGCACATTCACCAGCCGTGCTGCTATTGCCTCAGCGATTTTCCAGTGGTCAAAACAGACTCCTAAAGAAGCCTTCGCCGCTGCCATGGAATCATGGCGTCAGCGTTGTGAAAAATGTGCACGTCTGCAGGGCGATTACGGCGAGAAGTAACGCCAGTTTCATCGATTTCGGGTGAGTAGTTAATTAGAAAAAAAATCGGAGGCCTTAGAACTTGAATGCACCTCGTAGATGGTCAGATTGGCAGCTGATCCGCCGTCTCCAAGAATGCGAATCGAGTGGCGTACCACTTCTGCGCATCCCGACCTCACTCGGTCTGACACCGGCGGTGAAGTGTTGTGAATTAACAGAAAAAGACAGCAGGTAACACGGGACATACATCTTTCGCTAAGATATGGATAGTTTGGGGGTTAGGAATACAAGTGCAGATATTTTTATTCTTGAGTGAGGACAGTGTACTGAACAACATTACATCAGTATTTTCTTCATTTGCAGACTAATAATTATATCTGGTAAGAGTAGTATATTTTTAGATTGGTTAGTAGCTCCAAGTACATGTGGATAGAAAAAGCCATTAATGCTTAATTTCCCTGGGCAGCAGGTCATGTTTTGAAGGGCGGACACGTGCAGCATGACATCGGAACGATTAGATTGATACGTCATATGACATACTTCGGTGCTACTGAGCAGATTTGCCTATCAAAATGTACTGTATGTTACACAAAAACGTATCATACTCGATTCAACGGTATTAACACACCGAACCAAATCCTGTATGTCAATGAGCAAAAGGTGTAAACAGCTGATGGAAGAGACGCTCCAGTTTGGGACGGTTCAAATGGCTCTGAGCACTATGGGACTTAACTGCTGAGGTCATCAGTCCCCTAGACTACTTACACCTAACCTCAGGACATCACACACATCCATGCCTGAAGCAGGATTCGAAACTGTGACCGGAGCGGTCGCGCGGTTCCAGACTGAAGCGTCTAGAACCACTCAGCCACTGTTTGGGTCGGACTCGCGTTGTGAAACCACTGTTCGTGTACAGCGAACAGCTTTTAACAGGGGTGACCCATGGCGAGGGAGACATCGAATGCACCAGGCGATACATCGAAGGGAGCGGGTGATGGCCAAGCACTGCCTGCGGCGGAGAAATTCTTTAGAAAATTGCGTTGTGGAATTTTCAGATGGATACAAACAGGCCTGAGACCCAGTTAAAAGGGAGTCGCATTTACTGATCACTTGAAAGGTTCATGGTGTTTTCGTGATGTACGCGTGTAACTTTTAGGCGTTAGGAGCGGGCACAAAATGTGCGATTGACTGAAATAAACTCGGAAGGAGAGATTACAGCGCAATTTGAAGGTACACCCTTTGCGACTGGCGGGGTAGTTTCCACGAGATAAAAGGAGAGCTCCCATTGGTCTATAAAGGCCGTGATGCGAAGCACGAAAGGGCACAGGTGGGGGCTGTTTGCTACGAAAGACAGAATACCGAAAACTTCATGGACTCTCCTCTGAAGTAGTGTGAAGCGTAGAGCAGGGCACATCACTCTCTGCACGACGCCAAAGGAGGACTTTTGTGTGAACACTGCGGTCACTTCGGCTGACATTCAGCTAGAAATTAGCTGAAGAGTCGTTGAGTTCCGATAGCGGAGAAACGAAACAGCCGCGCAATTAATTGTTCTTGCGAGAACGGAGAGGGCGTTGAAGTATACACGCTGCTCCATCTACGCGTGTGTATATCGCCGAATTTTCCAGACTATGAATGCATGTTTTCTCGCCTAACTAGAAACGTAGGACAGTTTCAGCTGATAATATCAGCAAGGATTTTGATTAGCTTTTTATAAGATTTTCAGAGGGCGACAGCAACGATTCAGCCAACAACAGGTCACAGCTTAAGGGAAACGCCGCTGGCAGAGGCGTAAAATTATTGGATCACCAGCTTGCGTCCAGTGTGAACACAAGCAACCTGAGAGTAATCTTTTGCATATCTTGTCAGAAAAATTAACCATTCTCCGTAGACTTGATTGCCAAACTTAGAACCTGAATGATTTGACGTAATATTGGCCAATATAGACAGTGCTTCACTGTTTAGATGTAAGGAAAAAGCTTGTAGAGAACCTTCTATTTAAATTTGATATTGTTGTGTTCAGTGTTATTTCTGCTAATAAGGACGTAATACGTTATCTTCACAATTGTCCGGAAATTGTCATGTCACACTCTATGTAAACCAGTGTGCTTCATTGACATAAATACAGAAAATAAATCATTTTCTTACAGCTAAACACCGACGTGCCCTGTCGTGGAATGGGGGTCCTCTCCTACCCCCAGAAATTTATTCTAGTGGCACTAACGCACTCACAGGGTGTTTTTGCTGATGTCTAACGAATGTGGGAAGGAGTGGAGTGTCAGATTTGTTAGTCCTTGGATTAGGGTCCATTTGTAAACACAACAGAAGGGTCATCTTAGTGTCTTCATCTTACAGTGCAGGGTCCAACTGTGAATATTACACACTTCCTCCTGCTTACGCAAATGCAGCACATCGTTTGCTTCTTGTTGCATTTGATGTGGCTCACGGTGGGCCTTAAGGGGCTTTTGGACCCATCATTAATTCATGGGTGGTTCCTTAGACAGCATCTCCCCCCTCCCCCACCCAAAGAACAGGGACTTTTACTATTTCTTCGTACCAAACCAGAGCCGTGGAGACGACGACGGCGACCCACAGCAAATGGCTGAAATTATTACGAAATTTGCCCGAACCCCCACTTCAAATAACCTTGAAAATTTTATTCATTCTTTATCCGTTTCCGAAAACTAGTGGTTCACAGTTACCGTACTTGTACGCGTACAATATGCACGAAAAATCCGGTGTGAGGCGAAAACACAGTTTATGAAGTGACTTAGCACGCAAACGTGTCTTCGTTATAATCAGAAGGGTTCAGGAAACCGAGTGTTGTAGTACTGAAGCACATGCAAAAGTTTTGTCCTTGTTAAGTCCGGTGTGAGACGTAAAATTTTTTATGAGTTATTTCAGTTTGACGCAAGAAAACTAATAAAATTTTCCTGACCCATAAAGTTCTTATCAAACGAGTTGGAGGGGAGGGAAAAAAAGGAAACCAGCGGTAAAATGCTCCTACTGGAGCAGAAGAAAGGCGAATGTGTTCGTGTTTTAAAGTCACTGACTGAAAAGTTCCTCAGAGCATTTATAACTTTCCCAAAAATTTTTGCATGCGAACACATCAGCGCTTTTTTATGTTGAGGTAGAAACGGACATTGACAGTTGGAAAGAGACGGAAAAGTAGTAAATTCAGGACAACATTAGAGAGTGGTTGTGGTATAAAAAGAACGAAGGAGACAATAGCAATGTGACGGAGAGAGAGACACACACAATGGCAGTGGAATATAATTCACCGGGAAAGAGTAATGCTAAGAAAAGGGTCAAGGAGATAGTGCCAGCGGGACAGGAATGAAGAGAGGGAAAAAGTGGAAATGGGTAAGAGCCAGTGATAATGAAAGACAGAGTCTATGACAAAGACATGGAGCAAGAGATAGAAAGTGACAGCGAGAAGAGACAGCAGTAGTGGAAGAAATGATGAGACATTAGCAGTAGGAGGGAGTGAGAGGGTGACTGTTGGGGGAGGACAGGACGACGCCGACGGTGGCTGTGAGGAAGGAGACACACTTAGAGAGATGCAAAGAGATAATAACAAGCAGTCAGGCTGAATGAGCGAGTGAGGATCGACAAGTGGAAGTGGACGGATATGAGAGACTTGTAGCCGTGTGCTAGTGGGTGTGACCTTGTGGGAGGCGAGAGGTGAGCTGAATGTTAGAAAGAGCGCGGATTTGTTCGCATGCCAAAATTTTTGGGTAAATTTTTAAATGTGCTGTGGAAGGCAGTATGAGCCAGCTGATGACCTTCTTTTCAACCAGACTCTTTTAGAGAGTAGTATATTCCCCTTTTTGTGCTCCAATAGAAGCACTTTCTGTTGATTCGAATATGGTTAACTACTGGTAGAGTCCGTGGACGCAAGTAGTCCTCCAGGCTGATCCCTTTTTCAACCTAGAAGATGGTCAACATGACGTTATCTGCTGATGATCGAGTTTGTTTCTGGTGATAAGGAATGGAACCTTTGCTAAATTAACTCGCCGCGATTATGGTTGGTCGTAATTGACCTATATTCCGTTCTTAGCAATGATTCTAACAAGGAGTCATTTTCTTCTTTTCATGCAGAACCCGTCGATGTTTCAGTTGAGTAGTGAGGTTGCAGGGCACTCACCTTGCAAACACTGTGCGATGTTGGAGCACATCACGCCCAGCGTGGCCTCCTGAATCGTGATCATCCAGAGCCACCCAGCGGTTCTCCATCGCGGTGGCCTCAGTGGTTGCAGCATTTTTTGGAGTCATGATTGCAATGTGACAAATCCTGATAAAGAGCAGCGGTCATACATGTCACACCGTATGCAAACTTCCGACATTATTCGTAGAATTGCTGCTGTGACGAACTCACATCACTATACTGACCCTTCGTTCTGCGTAAGATATCAGTAGGTTTCAAATGTTCGCTACTAGAGTAACAGAACGCTGTTCGTTCGTGGCGCAATTTGATAGTGGAGCAAGCCATGTCCCCACTGTTCCGGTGTTTATGTTTGTCCATCGGCTCGTTGTTCCTGCCCACTAAACTTCTGGAATATGTTACCATCTTACACGTTACTAGCGAGAGATTTTCCTTCGTTATTACACAGTACAGGTTTCGTTTGGCTCACTCTTGTAGCCTCTAGGCATTCTTATACTATCATAAGACGACACAAAACGATGCCAACTGCCTGTGGCAGAAGGTTGATCGTGATCACTAATAGAAGCTAGTAGAAGTCATAACTGAAAACATGACATCTATGGAAAACCGTGGCCTCTTTAGGTGTAATGAATACACACCGTCTGGGACGTTCACTATTTTTTTTATTTAAATAAAGGGTTTCAAATAAGCATGAACATGATTTTCAGGTTCAACACTTTTTTGTGTCGAGCCTGGTGGTCCAATAATAAAGCAGGTGCCGGGAAGCCGGAAGGGCTATGGATCGAATCCAGGTGGCACCACAGAATATTCCAGTCTGCCTTTAACCTAGCCGTCACCTCTTAACGATGTAGAGAGTGCCAGAAACGATTCCACGTTAAGTTGTAGGTTCCTTTTCTCTTGTAGGAATATTGGGAGAGCCTAGAGGTACGCAAGTAGCCCAAGTGGTGGCGGCCAACTGAAAGACGTGCAGCCGGACGTACAGTCAAACGGAAAATTATTACAGTATTATTGTTTTTATTATTATTATTGTTATTATTATTATTAACTAATTTTCTTCGGGAGTTTTGGATCTCAAGACGACCTGGCACAAATTCGAAACGTGTTATATAAACCAAAAATATTGAGTATCCCAGATACTTTTTTCGTTGTACTAATCAAAATATTTTGAACATAGGTTTCAGTTCAGTATTAAAATGTGAACACACAATTATCTCTCTTTTAAATAATTTCATGCTCATCATTATAATTACATTCTATTCTCGTCAGTTAAAGAATCGCTTTGTGAAGGCATTAATAGGCAGCCAGGCTATTAATTAAGAAAATACAAGCTACGCATGTGGACCCTAAGAAGGACAACGCAATTTACCATCACGTCACTGCTCGACTTCAGCGCCGAGGAAGCTAATGAGCCTGTAACCCAAATCGTAGCGGAGCGTGGGGACGTGGGCTTGACTGCGCCACGATTCAATAGCTGGGGAGCAGCGCCTTGCGCCTTCATTAAGGCCTTTTTGTCTCTGGGGCAGCCTCACACAAGACGACGCCTGCAGGAAATGGTCGCTGCATGCGTCACCACCGTCCTTTCTTTTAGTCTCCTCGTGTGTTAACTAAAAGAATTTGATCGTAGGAAGAGCAGATAACGCCCTCAAAATGGCCGTAATAGGGAGATTCAGGCCGGCTAAAATCGTGCTATGTGGCCTGCAGAGCGTGAAATATACCTTCATAAGTCAATGGCAAAGACATGCTAATATTAGATCTTAATCAGACATTGGTAGAAGCCTCCGGGGAAAAGGGGAGTGGCTGAAAACAGGAGCCTCTACAGATTAATGAACATTATGTCGACCGGCTACTGTGCCACAATAGTCAATCTGGAACTATACCAGCAAGTGTCGTTGATAGTTTAAATGTCAACAATGGAAAACATCCGTAGTGTCATCATGGAGTGATTGTATCAATAAACTAATGCTTACCTAAGGTTTGTCATCGTTTGTGGCAGCTTTCATAAAGATATTGTGTCAGAAAGTATTCGCCTATTTGATTCACAGCTGCCATCATTCAGCTTCGGATATTTGTTCTGTAGTAATCTTGAGTGAATAATATACGAAATCGGTGGCATATGATTTGCCTCGTCCTGATAACCAAAATTTACTCATGAAAGAATTTGATTAAGATCTTAAAGGAAAATTGCTTGATGATGCAGGAAGGTGGTTCTTACACGACGCTTCATACATTTTTCGATAATATTTCTTGGATTAAATGGTTCAAATGGCTCTGAGCACTATGAGACTTAACTTCTGAGGTCATCAGTCGCCTAGAACTTAGAACTAATTAAACCTAACTAACCTAAGGACATCACACACATCCGTACCCGAGGCAGGATTCGAACCTGCGACCGTAGCGGTCACGCGGTTGCAGACTTTAGCGCCTAGAACCGCTCGGCCACCCCGGCCGGCCTCTTGGATTAAACCCCAGTTTTCTTCCGTTATCAGTAAAAGTGACATGTATGAAATCTGGGTTCAGCAGGTCGAGAGAAAGGGGTGTTCCTGGGAATTCAAAATCGGAAACTGCAGGAAAGAAACCATAGCATAATATTACTTCTGTATGACAACTTAATTCAGTACCGAATGTAACCGAGTAGTTTACTTAAGTCCCCTTAACAAAATACGTATTCGTTTCACAGATCACTTTTGTCGGGTGACGTGATGGCTTAGTGTCCCAGAACACAAGAGTTGTAAAACTGCGTACCAGAATTAGAAACAATGTGTCAACAATGGAGTCGACTACAAAAACGTACTGGAAGAGTGTGGGAGGTTCATAAGCGTAAAGAAAATTATTATTTTTAACTTTTCATCTTTATTTATTTTACTTAAGAATATTGTACATGTTAATACCTTGAATGTTATAACGATTGAAGAAGATAGCCTTTTTTTTTATCAATGAAAGGTTGAAAGGTGGCCAAGGTTAGTACCCAGAATCGAGAGCGAAGCGAATGTGAAATTCAACATTTCGGTAAGTCATGAATTCATGTGCCTATATTATAAATTTTACAGATACATGTATTTGGAAACAAAAACACGGAAAAATCTACAACTCATTGTTTGGGTAATTTTACGCATATTTAGGTTCTTTAAATCCCTCCCCCGACAGATGTTCCTGAGACATAGATTGTGTATAATGCCTTTAAGCATTTGAGAGAAATTTTAATCGATGGCCGATTTGACAAACAAATTTGAATGTTTACACACACATTTGTCAGACAATAGCCAGTTGCTTGCTCGGCTATTACATGTAACTTCGAGATGTCTGGCAACTGGAGCAGATTTCCAAGTCTTAAAGTTTGTATCCTTCACTGCACATCGTAGTTTGCCCGCTAGAGTGAAAATACTTCGCGACACGGTACGTACAGCTTGACAGCTTCTTTAAATGTTAAATTTTACGGACTTCGGTGGTTTATGCACTTCTTTGTGGAAACTGTAGATAGCAAACAGCGAATTTGACAAAGAAGTTTGATTGTCTGCAGGCGTCTTAACCTACAACGGAAAAGAGCAGACACAAGTAGCCGATGAAAATATAACTAATGGGGTTTTCTGTCCTTTGTTGAAGCATTAGTTTTAGACCCGAATCAATAAAGACGTGCGTGCACTTTAACTGAAAACATTTTGGGAAGAGAGATCTTATACACTGAAGCGCCAAAGAAACTTGTGTAGGCATGCTTATTCAAACACAGAGATATGAAACAAGGCAGAATACATACGGTGCTGCGGTCGGCAACTCATATATAAGACAACAAACGTCTTGCGCAGTTGTTACATCGGTTACTGCTGCTACAATGGCAGGCTATTAAGATTGAAGTGAGTGTCAACGGGGTGTTATAGTCGGCGCACGAGCGATGGGACACAGCATCTCCGAGGGAGCGATGAAGTGGGGACTTTCCCGCACGATAATGTCATAAGTGTACCATGAATACCAGGAATAGGCTAAAACATAAGATCTCCGACATCCGTGCGGCCGGGAAAGGAACCTGCAACAACGGGACCAACGACGACTGAGGAAAATCGTTCAACGGGACAGAAGTGCAACCCTTCCGCAAATTGCTACATATTTCAATGGTGGGCCACCATCAAGTGTCAGCGTGCGAACCATTCGACGAAACATCATCGATATGGGCTTTCGGAGCCTAAGATCCACTCGTGTGCCCTAGATGACTGCACGACACAAAGTTTTCCTCCTCTCCTGGGCCCCTCATTACCGACATTGGACTGTTGATGACTGGAAACATGTTGCCTGGTCTCGTTTCAAATTGTATGGAGCAGATGGACGTGTACGGATATGGAGACAACCTCATGAATTCATCGATTCTGTATGTCAGCAGAGGAGTGTTCAAGCTGGTGGGTGCTCTGTAATAATGTGGGACGTGTGCAGTTGGAGCGATAAGGTATCCTTGATACGTCTACATACGACTCTGACAGGTGACACATACATACCTGCATCCATTCATGGCCATTGTGCAGTCCGACGGACTTGGGCAATTCCAGCAGGACAATGCACCCACACGACCAGAATTGCTACAGAGTGGCTCCAGGAATACTCTTCCGAGTTTAAACGCTTCCGCTGGCCACCTAAGTGCCCAGACATGAACACTATTGAGCATATCTGGGATGAGTTGCAACGTGCTGTTTAGAAGAGATTTCCACCACCTTGTATTCTTATGGATTTATGGAGAGCCCTCCAGGATTTATTGTGTCAGTTCCCTCCAGCACTACATCAGGCATTAATCGTGTTATGGCACTTCTGCGAGCTGGCGCGAAATTAGGCATTTGTGCCAGTTTCTTTGGCTCTTCAGTGTGTTTACTTCATAGTCACCATATGTATGAAGCCATTCTCAGTACCATTCTTGTGGAAAAGAAGAGCTGTTTATTACTTTATCACTCCCAGAAGGCAAAAAATGATATTCAGCTTTCAGTATTATTTCTAGACTATATAGTTATCATGCCGCTGATATGTGTCGAGTGTTTATACAAAAAAAGGAAATATCATTTACGGTACGGTACTTGGCTCGTTTCTGTAAGTTTAGCGGTCTTTGATCCTAATTTGTCTTCTGCATCAAAAATGGAATTAATCGCTGTACTTAAATGTGAGGTTGAACTACTACAAGAAAACATTGAAAGGGTTCAGACAGAAACACTAGAAAAGATCAATAACGTAATGAATAATTTGTTTCTAATAAAATACGAACATCTCTTATCAAACTTAATTTATGTGACGACTTCCTTGCCACAGATCCATCAGAATGGCTTTCAAATGAAGTTATTTTAGTTTATATACCGCATTTATGATGAATTATATGAAAGTTATTAATGATCCGGCGAACATTAGGCTCATAGGGCGGTACAATCAACAATTTTCAAAAAACGGGTAACAGAAGCAGTATGTGCTTCAGGTTATATGTGACTATCGCCATAATATCGTTTGCAGGGCATAAAAAGTGATTTTTTCAAAGAATAAGAATTTTCAAAGAAAATGTGATTTTCTGACCATTTTTGCTTCACAATCGTTGTGCGTAATAGCTCTACAGATGCATTGTAAAGATTAACCCTCCCAATACCAAGCCATTTTCAGTAACTTGTATTACCAAGGGGGCAGGATACTTAGTGTCCACCATAAAAAAATGTAAAACATAAATAAAATTCCTTAATTGTTCTGGAATTAAATAAATAACATGCCTTTGAAAGATCTATTGATGCATAATCAGGACCCAGAACCTAAATATTTCTTTGAAACTGCTTTCAAAAATGCATTTTATATCTTTCTCTTACTTCGTCATTTAAGTTTACTAAGTCTAATTATCTTGAGAATAGTTAGTAGTATAAGTCATTGTAGTACTTTTGAAGAACAGTTTACTATATTTAAAAATTATTACAAAAACTTAAGGTAATATACAAATAACTTAGGAACATAACATGGTTTTGCCAGTAGAATTATTCAACACTTTCTTCTGAATTACTTCACACTTGGAACATACAAATGTTTTCTTGCTGTGATTACCACATGTGTATCTCTTACAATTGGTCAAAATTATTGTTGTTTTGTTCACTTTGTTGCACTATTTTGCTTCTGAACGGCTTTGACTAACACGCAAATGACATCTACTTTTACCTCCATGAGCTTCCTTTGCACCGACGTTCTGCTTGACTTTCCGTCCGCATTTGAAACTACAGACTCTAGCAGTCCTGCAATAATTGTAGCCCTTTCTTCAATGTATAGCTTCGTGAAGAGAAAAAGTTCTCGCTTATTAGGTTTTCTCCTTATTCCAATCCGGGAAGTTCAACAAAGGTAGTGTATCACTATTTACAGCTGCTATGTCCACAAGAGTATAGAGAACAGACAGCAGCCACGTTCTCGTAGCCCTCTTAGTTGAACATTTCCTCACCAATTCATCTATCGTGTCAACACCACCTTTAGTCTCATTATAATATAGATTTATAACTCTTTTCTTCTTTGTGTTAGTAGGTGAATGGTTAAAATGGCTCTGACCACTATCGGACTTAACATCTAAGGTCATCAGTCCCCTAGAACTTAGAGCTACTTAAAACTAACTAACCTAAGTATATCACACACATCAAAGGATTCGAACCTGCGACCGTAGCGGTGGCGCGGTTCCAGACTTAGTAGGTGAACCAATTGCAGCGTCATAATGTTGAGATGATAGAAACAGCAGATGTCTTTTGTTTTTTTTTTTCACGGGGGATATAATAAACAACTGTGATTGGAGTATTTCCAGTATTGGTATCACTGAAAGCAGATTTACTAGAATATAATTCTCGTCTTGAGATATCTTTCAGTTTTTGAGGTGTATGTTTCCTATTAGCTTGTAATGTTCCCACGAGAGTTAGCTTGTGATTCCTCCATAGATCTTCGGCCAAATCAACTGAAGCGTAATATCTATGTGTGGTAACATTTCGCCCCGAATTATGTATAGGGACCACCGGGCGTTTGACCACAGCTGCAGCGGAGTTTGATTGTTGTGTACCATCATTTCTTTCCCCACCATAAGGATCCACCCTGACAACATATCTGGTTTTAGCGTCTGTGAGCATGTGCATAAGTATACCGTATTACTAGGCTTTTCCTTCATGAAAACCTTGAAGAGACACCTGCCACGGAACAAGGACCACATTTCGTCAATAACAGTGTGCATCCCAACAGAATAATATCTTGGCTGTAATTCATTCATTTTATCAAAAACTTCTCATATTGCAGCAAACTCATCACGTTTCCTGCGATCGCTTCGCCACTCTCGGTCATCAAATCTTATTATTTTAGTAAGCTGCTGGAGTCTGGTTCAGCTTACGGTGGCAGTATAAACAAACCTTCCTGAAGTGTAGGACCATAAATCTGCAACAGATTCTTCCCCATAATAATAAGTAGCCCTATATATGCCATGAATTCAAGTCTGTATGTCTCGGGTGTTTTCTGCCTCAATGACTCTTCATTGGTTGCTTTATTATGATGCTGACAATTTTTGGAGACAAAAACTTTTCAAATGATTCTCTTATTGTTCCTACTTCACCTTCGTCTGTTATGCCTTCTTTTTCTGTCACTATGTTTTGTGGTATTCGTCTTCTAATGTGAGGAGGTTACAGTGCTTGTAATATACCTGTCACTAACCTCGGAAACTGCATCTTCATCAGTTTCAGGTGCCTAGAGTTCATCTTCATCGTCTGTAGGTAGTCTATCACTGTCCACATCCTCGCACACAACACATTCCCCATCAGGTACACTCTCTACATCGTCAGTTTCATCAAATTTAATTTGAAAATCTGTAGATTCTTCCAAAATCTGTGATATTTCTCTGTCAGTAAGTGACTGTCGATACACAGTTGTATCTAACAATGGACTAAGTGCCACTGAACAGGAAACAATAAAGAACTAAAGGGAAATGAATCACTGTTGAGACCATCGTTTCTGTATATAAATATAGAAATATAATGTCCATGTGTTCTAAGGTCATGTAATGCTATTATTTGGGAAGTAAGACGACCATTGTGGGAAGTCGCATCTACTACCAAGGGTGGGGCGGACTTTTTGACCACCTCCCTTAAACTTAAATTTTCCGATAAAGCTTAAACTAAAAATGTAACACAATAACAGAATCCGGAAAAATACTTCATTAAAGACAATAAATATTTTTTACAAAATTTTAAAAAATAAAGTACCTGAGTAGATTTCAATATTTTCAAAAGGTGGCATACCCTCTTGGTATTGGGAGGGTTAATACAGCAGTATTAATAATTAAGGTGAAATTACGATGGCTATTCAGAAAGTAAAGTCCGGTCGGTCGCGAAATGGAAACCACAGCGAAAATCAGAAACTTTTTATTTGCAACAGTTTGCTACACCTTCCACCTATTTCTCTACATAGTCTCCGATCCGACTTACACATTTGTCGTAGAATTGAACCAACATTCCAATACCATCGGCACAGCTTGCCGCCAATTCTCTACGCTGATCTGCAGGTATATGCTGGCGAAAATACATTACCACGTTGGCGGTAGTAATATTGCTCGTGCCAAAATGTTGTCTTCATAACCAGCCGTCCATGTGCGCAGAGTTGAATACCAGACGAAGCCAAGTCCGAGCTTAATGGTGGGTAATCGAACACTTCGCTTCGAATACGCTGCAGGGACGTCCTCATTGCCCCGCCGTGTGCCGCCGAGAATTGCCATGAAGAAGGAAATGCATTACGGGTACTCTATGTGGGGGTTGCATGAAATCAGGCGAAACGTCGCGACGGGCACCAATACTTGGCGTGACGCACTACTGTTCGAGGCATATTAACGTGCTCACCATGTGTTCAGAACTGAAAATAGCGACGTGAAGCGATCGACAGGCATCCTAGACACAATGCCCAACACATCCGTGCAAAGCTTCGTTGGATTTTCACTGTTGTTTCCATTTCGAAATCCATCGAAACTTACTTTTCGAATAGCCCTGTAATAATCTTATTTGCTAATCAGGTACTTCTGAACAATAGTTTTACAGGCAACTAATAAACTGTACTTTTACGAGACTTTTAATTTTTTTCTAATGCAAAGCTTTAGGGGCATTACTTCCCCTTTTTGTGCTGAGTCTCAACTCCACAGAAATTATTTTTGCTGGCAATGGAACAAAAGTGAGGGGTATCAGAGAAAAATCAAACGTGAAAAACAGGGGCTACCCGAGTGATACAGCCATAACGAAGAAAACTTACGTATCATCTGAAGTAGCCACCCCACTCAGACAGTTACAGTTGGTGCTGACTTCAATCTACCCTCCATATGCTGGCGAAAATACATTACCGCGTTGGCGGTAGTAATATTGCTTGTGACATTGCCAGCAAAGGGGAGTTACTATAGTTTCTGTGCAAAAAAATTAACTCTTTATTACATGAAGTAATGAATGCCGTCGACAAGGCATCTCAAATTTTTCTCGCATTTCTAGATTTCCAGAAGGCTTTTTATACCGTTCCCCACAAGTGGCTTCTAGCCTAATTGCAGGTTTGTGACTCGATTCATAATTTAATGTTACAAAAGTCGCTGTTAATGACAACTGACGGAAAGTCATCGAGTAAAACAGAAGTGGTAAAACAGAAGTGATATCTGGCGTTCCCGAAGGAAGTGTTACAGGCCCCCTCTTGTTCCTAATCTACCTATATAAACAATTCGAGAGATAATCTGAGCAGCCCTCTTAGACTGTTTGCACAAGATGCTGTAATTTATCGTTTAGTAAACTCACCAGAAGATCAAAACCAACTGGAAAATGACTTGAAAAAGATATCTGTATGGTCCGGAAAGTGGCATTTGACTCTAAATAATGAAAAGTGTGAAATCATCCACGTGAGTTCTAAAAGGAATCCATTGAGTTTCAGTTACGCGTCTTAAAGTTGTCGCTTAACCTAAATACCCAGGGATAACAATTACGAACAAGTTAAACTGGAACGATCACGTAGGTAACGTTGCCAGGGAGGTTATTCAAACATTAAGTTTTATTGACAGAACATTTAGAAAACGCAACAGGTCTGCTAAGGAGACCGCCTACACTACGCTTGTTCATCATCCACTAGAGTACTCCTGTGCAGTGTGGGATCCTTACCAAACAAGATGGACGGAAGACATCGAAAGAGTTCAAAGAAGAGTAGCTCGTTTTGTACTATCACGAAACAAGAGGGAGAGTGTCATGGATATGATAGGCGAGTTAGAGTGATCATGATTAAAACAAAGGAGTTTTGCGTTACGGTGAGATCTTCTCACAAAATTTCAAGCTTCAATATTCTCCTGCGAAAGCGAAAATATTCTATGGACGCCGACATACATAGGGAGAAATGATCATCGTAATAAAATAAGAGAAATAGAGCCCGTTCAGAAAAATATAAGTGTTCGCTTTCTCCGCGCGCTGTTCGAGAGTGGAACGGTAGGGAGCCAGGTTGAAAGTGGTTCCATATATCCTCTGCTAGGCACTTAAGTGTGAACTGCAGAGTAGTCATGTAGATGTAGATGTAGATGCAGATGTGCCATTCATAATGGTTACAGGGAAGCGGGAGGAGATTCATGAAACTGTGTAGATGAACATTAAACGTTTTTTTCTTTAAACAGAAATTTGTAGGATATATCATAATTAACAGCGGAAACTGGCACCGTTGAAGATACACAATGATGAGGAAAGACGTTCCAGGTAGCATGGATCTGCTATCTTTGTGAGATAATTAAGAATGCGTGGTTATGAGCTGCCATTGCCTTCACTATGAAATATTGTCCTAATTAGTACAAATGTATTTGAAATGCAAATTTTTCGATCAAGTCATCACCCATTTGATCTCAAATTTTACTCATGGTGTACCTTAGTATGAAATACAATACCTACATCTTCATCATGTTACACTCTTGAGAATTGCTAAGTGACACAGGCATTGTTGGACAGGAATTATCACAAACGATTGTGGACAACATGAAACATAGTAAACCCGTAATAGAGAACGAAAAATGCCACAGGTTTCATCTTGTTGGGAAGCAGGATGACAAATATAAATAACGTTCATGTCTGTCACTGAGCAGACGCCAGCATAAAGGTCGATATCGGACTCTCAGTAAGGAATATTCCCTCGTCGGACACTAATGCTCACTTTGCACCTGTTGTTCATGCTGGCTGCCAAACTGTTGAGGAGTCCCTGGGGGATATTTCTCTACTCCTCTCTCACAGCGGTTTTCGGCTCCTCCGCTGTTTGGGGAGTTGTGTGTTGAGCAACACGTTTGGCGAGAGCTTCCCAGGTATGCTCTATAGAGTTTAGGTCCGCCGACTTCTTAGGCCATTCCATACTTTCAATATTACTTTCCTGCGTCTGACACCTCAGCGATTCTCTGCGGGAGGGTATTGTCATCCATAAACAGGAAGTCGGACCTATGACACACCTGATTATATGATCCAGAATAATGTACCTGGAAGACAGCTATAGTATAAGCACGACTACCAGATGCCGTATACTGATGTTGCTTGAATCGTCTAATTTCCTTATTACCTGCACTGGAAGTTCATCTGACGAAATCTCTGAGCACGCAGCCCCCGCCCCCTCCCCCACGTTACTGATGTGTGATCGATGGAGAAAGGAAGATAGGGCCTCAACGGTCCATAACGGCGAGATCAATTATTGAGACTGACAGAGCAGGAACTCTAATATCTCATGCATGGAAATCGGCCTTCTCCTTTCCAAACGAACCAATCCAGCGTTCATCTTAACTGACTGAGGGAAACCGCAGAAAATCTTGTCGCACGGCTGTTTAAGTCCACCCTTACAGTATAATTACGCTGTACCTTCACTTCCCCTGTTTATTCATTCCCATAGTGGACTGGTTTGCAAATTCTATCTAGTGAATTTTCCACTGGCGAACCGTCAATCTAACAGACCTTTCAGTACAAACTGCAATTTTTATTACAGTTAATGTTGTGTCCTTCAATTAGCGCCTTTGGCTCTCATACTATTTACTCATTAACGACCTCTCCAGAATTACGGAAGTAGGCTAACGTTCAGAGAATGTCTTAAATGCTTTTAGCCGAAAACGTCGAAAATATTCTTAGTTGTCAATCTATTACGTGTAGTATTATCAAAATTCTAGAGTTTGTGGCACCTGAAGGCCAATTCCCAAACTGTGGATGACAAATCGTTCTCCATACGGCAAAGAAATGTTGGAGAGTTGTGTATTTCATTATTTTCGAAGCACTACAGCAGGCAAGGAAAGATTTTTAGTTTCATTAGTACAGTGTTGCAAACATATCGCAAAATAAAAAAGAAGTGAAACTTCCGTCGCACTACCGGGTTCTAGAATCTTGATAAAGAGTATTGTAGCTCTTTTCAGCACCACCAGGGGAGTGTTGAGGCACGTGATGGTCGACTTCCACGTAATAATTTCTGCGAAAGGGTATACTGAAAAACTACAACTTGAAATTTGTCCACTAGATATCAACGCTTATAAATTTGTGGAGAGTTTTTATCTACAGTCTCCCAGACGTCATTGAGCACCGACTCTACCCCTCTGTTCGTTTCCCATATGTTTTCGATTTGAGTGTCGCAAATTACGATCGGCTGAATGTATGGCGTTCAGTATTCCTGAACAGAACCTGCATTCGTAGTATGCTGATGAGACGCACAGCTTGCAGGCACTTTGATAAAACTGTTTGATTAGTAGTTATGAAAGAACAGTCAGGATCAAAAGTGAAATAAATGAGGTTACTATAATCCCCTTGCCCTACGGCTTGTAATTTGATGCGATAGAAATCTATGTCCTTTATTTTATATTTCCTACTCTTTTAAGTAAGCTTCCGCTCTCGGCAATATTTTAACTGTGATACTGAAGTATTATTCAAAGTACCTGACACGCGGACTCTCCTTCGGTGCTACACTGATTTTGCTGCTGGTGCAGTACAGATATAAGATCCTGACGCAGGCCGGTTTCAGAATACGGACTGCTTTGATAAATATTTGTTCACTTCGTGGAATGCGCTAACGAGGTAAGGGAATAAAGACAGAAATAAATTCCGAACTCAGCTCAGGCAATATAAATGAATGAATTCCATAAAATCGTTCACTACACCACTGTTAATGAGTAACACACTTCTGAAAGTAGTAAATTATTACACTCGGAGAAATTTAATCTTAGATTCCATCTTCTTTCATGAAAACTTGTATAAAGTTACCTGGCGTACAGCAGCTCTCTAACAATTTATTAACAAGCAATTTTAGCTCATCGAAGGAAATACACTCTTCAGGCACATTAATTGGACTACCTGTCGAATTCCAGAACAGCCACCATTTGCAGCGCGGACTGCTGCAAGAGGTGCAGGAAGACAGTCAGTGAGGTACTGAAAGCTGTCGGCAGGGACATAGAGCCACTATGTCTCCAGCGCTGTGGCCACCTGCGCTAGGTTTCTCGGTTGAGGAACCGTGGCACGAACAGTGGTCCAACAGGTCCTCGATTGTGTTTAAATCCGGAGAGTCTAGTGACCAACAGGTCAACTAATACTGATGCTCTTGAAACGAAGTATGTACGCTGCGAACTGTATGATATGTTGCATGGTCCTGCTGGTCGATGCCATCGTGCCGAGGAAAACAAGCGGTATGTAGGGGGCGGACATAATCCCCAAGGATAGATTCACACTTGTTTTGATCTATTTGAAACCTTCCCGTCGCCTCTATATCTCCTTTGTTAATGATAACCTTCCCTTTTACAATAACCTATGTAACCTTCCCTTAGGATTTCTATCTCTTGCTTAATAATAACAAATGAAATCTTCCCTTTGAAATTTATTCTCTTTCTCAATCTTCGCATACAAATTTAATTGCTGCTTATTAAAAGTGATTTTCAGATTATTTCGACGAAACATAGAATGTGTCGTCGTCGTGGCCCTCTGTCGTTATCTGCAATAACCCAAAACTGTCCCTTACCATTTTTACTGTTACTGGATCACCATCTGACTGCTACATCGAACTGCGGCATGAATATACTTACTCTGGTTTACTATACTCTATTAACTGCTGGTGAGCTGTCATAATAAGTGGCTGTGTTTATTACCAAAGCTGACGTTATTCTTTAATAAATGGTTCAAATGGCTCTGAGCACTATGGGACTTAACATCTATGGTCATCAGTCCCCTAGAACTCAGAACTACTTAAACCTAACTAACCTAAGGACAGCACACAACACCCAGCCATCACGAGGCAGAGAAAATCCCTGACCCCGCCGGGAATCGAACCCGGGAACCCGGGCGTGGGAAGCGAGAACGCTACCGCACGACCACGAGATGCGGGCTATTCTTTAATAGCAAAGCTGACGTTATTCTTTAATTAATTTGACACGAGTTACGTAATTCATAGTTATACTTTTTCTTGACAACAATAAAATTTTTGCAAAGTTTTTGTTGATGGTTTTTGGGGTGGATTATAATCAGAAACGCAACATTGCTCGCAAAAATTAATCATAGTCTGAAAACGCTTCAAATATTTACTGTTGGCAATGAAATGATTTTACAAACGTTCAAATGGGACTTACTTTTTTACAATAATCTTACAACTAGCATTGCGCAAACATACCTTCAGTAGTCTTGAGTTTCGCAAAGAAAATAATTCAATAATATTAGTTCCTCTTATGATAATAGTTGATGTCTCTGTACATCCTTTATAATCTCTTGTAAATCGTAGCTGGTGGCTGGGAGGCACACTACTCCTCTCAACTTCTCGCTTCAGACCTGCTACCGACTCGCTTCACATCTCGCTTACTACCGACTTCCTACGAACGCTAAAGTGCAGTCTCTCCCGCCAACAATGGTTTCTGGTGCAGACAATCCCTGCTACCATTACAAAATGTATCAATGCGCGGTCTTTCCCGCTCTTTTCTTGAAATGTATCCATACGCGGTCTCTCCCGCCCTTTTTAAAATTATATGAATTTGCGGTCTCTCTTGCCAACAATATTTTGGTACAGACATTCCCTGCTACCACAATTATTTCCAATATGACAAATATTATTATTCCTACTTAATCCTATTAATAAAATATAAACATCTTTCATAAATTGTGGTTTGACAATAGACAATAGAAATATACACGTGTTACACATTGTGATTGAGTTTCTCCCGGCATATTTGATAATCAAAATATCCACGGGTGTACTGCCGGTCTACATTGTCCAACGGTCACAATATTTCGGCGATCATACATGTCGCAATCATCAGGTGAACTGACGGACTGAGCTTCTGTGAACGTGCCGGCACGGAGATCCGTTCGCTATGGCTGCTCAGAGGGAACTGGGTTCGGTCGCCGCCCAGTCTTACATATTGTTCCTTCCAGATTGACGATATACCTCACGGAGTGCCACAAAAACATTCCCCAGATCATAATGCCCCCTCCTCCAGCATTGATCCTTCTGACAATTGCAGGATCATACACGCCAAACGCCATCTGTCTTGAGGAGCATGGGAAGTGATTCATCTGAGAAGGCCACCTGTTGCCACAGTGGTCGTCCAGCAGCGGTACTAGCTAGCATGGAAATTCCAGTCTTGGTTGCCTGTGAACAGCAGCCACCATGGGTGTATGGACACAGCGCCTGCCGCGTAGGTCCATGCGCAGCAACGTTCGCTGGACGGCCGTCGAGGAGACACTGCTGGTAGCCCCTTGGTTCATCTGGTCGATCAGTAACTCAATAATTGTGTTCGCCTCTACGCATCTCCGCAGCCGTCGTTCATCCCTGCCACAAATGGTTCAAATGGCTCTAAGCACTAGGGGACTTAACATCTGTGGCCATCAGTCCCCTAGAACTTAGAACTACTTAAACCTAACTAACCTAAGGACATCACACACATCCATGCCCGAGGCAGGATTCGAACCTGCGACCGTAGCAGTCGGGCGGTTCCGGACTGAGCGCCTAGAACCGCTAGACCACCGCGGCCGGCCATCCCTGCTACCTATGTCCCACAGTGTGACACACTTGCCTTGGCGTCGGTCTTGGATAGCACCATTTCGCCATGGACGGTTTCCTTCACGCGAGCATTTGAGAGACTTAGCCGTTTCGGAAATCCTTACTCCATTGGCCCGAAGATAATGAACGCGCCCTTTTGGACGTCAGATAAATGGCTGAGATAAACACGCATTACGACAATTACTGCACTGTTTTCCGCGTCCCCCGATACGCTTGTATACCGTTCACTGCTAGTGCTGCCACCTGCGGCCTGCAGGTTGCTATTGCACCTTGTCTTCGAACAAAGGCGGTCGTCACGTTAAAGTAACTCGGCTGTGTACATTGATTCTCGGTAGTGCTAATGAAGTAAGTGACCTAAGATCATCGCCGCCCAGGAGTGGCCGTGCGGTTCTAGGCGCTACAGTCTGGAACCGCGTGACCGCTACGGTTGCAGGTTCGAATCCTGCCTCGGGCATGGATGTGTGTGATGTCTTTAGGTTAGTTAGGTTTAAGTAGTTCTAAGTTCTAGGGGACTGATGACCACAGCAGTTAAGTCCCATAGTGCTCAGAGCCATTTGAACCATTTTTGAACCTAACCTCATCGAGGTAAAACTTTTCGCTGGCACAAAAAATTTTTTACAAGAACGGAAAAGTAGTTTGGGCTTGGGCTAGTGACCCCACAAATTTTTACACGATGAAGTCGCCCAGTACCTGCCTCCATAAACGGGTTCAATAACTGGAAGTAAAGTGTTGATGCACGACCCTGACGTATCAGCTTCAAATCCTGGCTGTGGAAGAAAGTTCCATCGCTTGACCGACGAGGGAAGAATGGTGGTGGCGTAACGATCTTGAGACCAGAGCGTACGCCAGCGCCCTGTGTTAAATTCCAACCCTTGTGCCGGTGTCTCTTGGAGTGAAGTCGAATGAGGGTGTCGATACTGACGCAGACGCTCTTTACCATTTCGTCATACTCGTATGAGGTCCGACACACACAAAACGACATTTTCAGCGCTACAGATGATCTATTTCTGGTGGTATGTCAATGCGCGACTGTTGTTCGACCTAAATCTGTGTCCTTACACTGGGTAGGCATAAAGAAAGAATAATCGCGAAGAGAACAAAATATATTGAACGTCACATCGATAGCTCAATCATTCAGGTTAATCGGTAATGTTATGAGACTGAAACTGTGGATAAAATATGTGAACTAGAAATACGAGTATATAGGCTGTTTCCGTGTTGTTATTGCAAAATTGCAGGGATTATGAAGGACAAATGCATCATTCTGAAATTGGGAACCACGATGAAGAAATGAATGAGTCGAAAAGTAAACGCAGAAGTAAGGTAATTTCTAAGTCCTAGTCGATTGAAGTTCTGTACCAAACCGGGATCCGATCCAGAAACCTTGCCTTTCGCGGGCACTACTTTTGCCGAGCAAGCTATCCAAAGCACGATTCATGACCGACTCTCATAGCTTTACTTCTTCCAGTACTTCTTCACCTACCTCCTAAACTACTCTTGGACACCTGGAGGGAGTAGCGCTCCAGGGAGAATGGATACTGAACAAAAAGACTTATCCACAGCTCAGGAATACCATGATATCCCAGCCGAGGATATAATTAATGCTTCGAGTCAGGAGTTAACTTACAAATGATATTTCCATTTGGTACTACCTATCCTCAAAAGAAAGGAATTAACGAAATGATATATCTCAAACGGAATGAACCATTTGATGCTAATCAGCATAGATTCCTAAAACACCGTTCATGCAAAATGCAAATCGCGCTTTTCTCATACGACCATAAGTCAAGGCTACCAGGAAGACGCAGTAGTCCTTGACTCTCCAACAGCATCTGAGTCAGGACCACACAAGTATTTATAAACAAGACATTTTTGTCTGGTTTGAGGACTTTTTAGTAGGGACGACACAACGGGTTGGAGTGTTATCGACAGCTGTAGAAATTAATGGAAAACCTCTCCACCTGCTTTTTTTAATAACTTTGTTAATTTCACACGACCGATTTCGGCCTTTGTGTTATGCTATTATCAAGTTTATCTGAAAATGCCAGGTAATACCTTTATGACGGGCATACTGATATTTTTGTTTATGTAGTAGGATACAGAGGCAATGTATTAACATGCGGCAGTTTCAGGTACACCTGATAATGGCCTAATATGAACGCCGGAACAAGTTCTAAAAAAGAAGCAAATGGAGCGGATTTTCATTAACTGAATATCAGTTGCAGAATAAGCAGCACAATCCAGACATTGAAAAACTAAAAGAGGTAAAAATAATTTCAGGGGTGTTGTCAGAGAAAGGTGTTGAGACGCTTGCTGTTCATGTAGTGTATTAATGACGTGCCAAGCTGCATCAGCGTAAGCTACGACTTTCTGCAGATGATGCCGTGCTCTGTAAAGAAGTACTATTAGGAAAAATTCATAACAAACGTCCACTTAAATCTCAATAAAATTTCAGAATGGTGCGCTGATTATCATCTTCTTTTAAGTATTAAAAATGTAAATCTGTGCACTTCACAAAATAAGAGACGTCGTGTACTATGGATGTAAATAAGAGAAGGAAGATATTTCTACATAGCAAGTGGGAGAAAAAAAAATCAGATTTCAAATGAACTGAGCAGTCGACACCAAACATTCGTCTTTGAGCCAGAAAATGTTAAATTATCAGTCCTGTACAACACGTCATAGACAGGTATGTACCGTGTAAAACGGCGAAGGATGGGAAAGAACCGCCGTGGTTCGACAGCCGTATTGGAAACCTGCCCCAGAATAAAACTGCGATTCACCGCAGATTCAAACCCAGTCAAAGCCTCATGGACAAAGCAAACTGAACGAATCCAATCATAAGTGGAGAGTTGACAAGTGCAACGAATTAGAAAGGAAAATTCTATCTAAGGATCCAAACGAAAACCGTATGGGGTTTTGGTCTTATATTAAAGTAGATTCGCATTCTGTGACTATGCATTGACTATGCGGCAAATGAAAATCCCAGTCGGATAGGGCATCTAACCAGGATATTCTGCGTACCACGAGATATCGCCCTAACTAATCCGGCCGGTGTGGCTGTGCGGTTCTAGGCGCTTCAGTCTGGAACCGCGTGACCGCTACGGTCGCAGGTTCGAATCCTGCCTCGGGCATGGATGTGTATGATGTCCTTAGGTTAGTTAGGTTTAAGTAGTTCTAAGTTCTAGGGGACTGATGACCTCAGCTGTTAAGTCCCATAGTGCTCAGAGCCATTTGCACCAGTTTTTGATCGCCCTAACTACTTTGTCTGTTCGAGCATGCCTCCATGACCGATCCAAACTTCCATGCTCAGAATTCCACAACCGTTATGCTCGCAAAATTCGTGATTCTCGCACAGGAGGCGCACTTGGATAGCCCAAGTGATTATGGCGACCGACTGCGATAAGCGGGAAGTCTGGATTCGAGTCTCGGTCAGGCACAGATTCTCACGTGTCGCAAACAGCTGACGTCAGTGCATCGTCGCAGCATGCTAATCTATTTCGTAATGTTTACCACGACTGTAATCGTCAGTGAAGCAGTCTGTGAAGATACAGACACTGTATAAACACAGACATTATAACCAGCAATTACATTAACTCTGCCTGTCTCGATACTCAGTGATGATAATGTTATCGATACGGAGTATAAAAGAGATCAGCTGGAAATATTAAATTCCTTTTTCCAAAATCGTTTTATTGGGGAGATCATACTGCGGTTTCTTTTTTCAATCGACGCACGAAAGTCAGAGCGACATATATCGAAGTAAACGAGTGCGTAATGAAAAAATTCAAATGGTTCAAATGGCTCTGACCGCTATGGGACTCAACTGCTGAGGTCATTAGTCCCCTAGAACGTAGAACTAGTTAAACCTAACTAACCTAAGGACACCACACACATCCATGCCCGAGGCAGGATTCGAACCTGCGACCGTAGCGGGCTCGCGGTTCCAGACTGCAGCGCCAGAATCGCGCGGCCACTTCGGCCGGCCAATGAAAAAGTCATCTAAAATTTGTCAATAAGGGAAAGGCACTTTGCCTGCCCCAATACTACAGGATTTTGGTAATGGTGGGGGGGGGGAGGGTGGCGGGTTTGGAGACTGAGCTCACAGAAATTCGCTCTGCCCATCCACGAGACCCAGAAAGCAGAAAATACCGGCGCTGAGGTTTTTCCTTTACTTCGGCAAGGTGTTAGATACAGTTTCGCACTATCACAACAGAATGCGGGTGTACGAAATATCAGACCACGTTCGTGATTGGATTGAGGAGCTTGCAGTAAACAGAACAGCGAGAAATCTTCAGATGCAAAATCAACGCCGGCTTAAAACCAAGGGGGTTTAGGAGTGTCGCCTAGAAAGTAGTGCTCCACATTTTATTCTTTAACAATTGTGCAGTCCACAAAATGAAAATATTCCACACGAAAGAAAGACGTTCCATTCACACAGCTTATTTTTCCACGTAATCACGTTCCAGTTCCATGGCCTTTCTCCAGCGAGACACAAGGCCGTGGGCGCCCTGCCAGCACCAGCCCTTGTTTTGCTGACGATGCCGTTACGTCATGTCGCGAATCATTTTCCCGTCGGCATCAGAATGCTTTCCACGAATACTATCCGTTAATGGATAGTCAGTGTGGGTCAGAACTCTACGGTGGACGGGGTCATGCTGTCCGACCCCGTTTCGTGACGTGTTCAGAAGCCCTCAAACTCATGAGAGGCCGAACGCTACCGTGATGAATCAAAGCGTCCCCTGATTCTTTATGGCGCCGAAGTAGCTGGAAACGCTTCGAGTGTGATTAATGTGTTTACGTATGTGTCTGAATTTATGGCACTGCCTCTTAGAATCACATCGATGGAGAATCGCACCCTCACCGTTCGGAAACACAGTCATGAGCTTATTACTGGCGTAAGCAGTTGCTTCTGTGGAAAGTAAAGATGTTTCGGGCTCTAAAAGGTGAACCGACTTTTCGTCAGCTGTCATAGTGCTGGACATAAAAGTTTGTCCCTTTGATTCTTCTTCTGGGTTCAAGTAAAAAGATGTGGTTTAGAGGGAGGTCGCAACGAGCATGGCGAACAGGAGAGAGCGATTTGCTGGTGGAGTAAAGCGATTACTCCAGGTATGTTGACATTAGTGAGTTCATAAGTGATACAGCGTGTATAAAAGTGAATTGATGCAAATGGTTCTTACTTTGACCATACTCTTTAAAAAATTCACCAACAGGAATGTGATGGCGCATAATAATGTATTCGTTGTTTTATGTTCCCAACGTCAAGTTATACTTACTTCATGTATTATTTTAATATTGGGGAGTGTACTGTACCTAGGGAATAATGTACGTAGGAACACGTTGTGTTTTGGACGATGCCATGAAGGAATACTCACTAGAGACCGCCATAAGCAGTTTCCGCCATTTTATACAGTTTTTGTTGTTGTTAGACATAAGGTTATGATGTGTGCAGCATTTGTAAATATTTTCAGTTCTACACGTACAAGTGTTCTATGTATATTAGTATTTCAGGTACAGGATTTAGGAGAGAAAAAGGCTACGTATTTTAGAACTAATTATAAAGAATGTGTGCAATTAAGCTGTACATAGTCGATCGTGACCGTCTTGCACCCTGAAACAGAAGGAGCTCTTTCACCATGAAACACGTAATATCTCCATATGAGCTGAGTTTCTTTAATATCTTAACAATATTACGTGTCTCGAAAACGCAACTTTGTGTTAGTTTCTGATAGCTTCAGTTTAAAAATGTATTTAACTTGTAACTGGTTTCTGATAATACTTCTTCTTCTATGATTTCACTTACTGAGTATTGGTGTGCAGTAGAGTAATAATGTAATAGACAGACGATTAAATACAGTACTGACAAGATTTTATCGACTGCAACGCTTTTAAATTTCAGTGGAATATTTGCACCTACGTACATGGCAATGTTGTTGCTTGTAACATGTTTTCACATTTGGAAGAACCTTAATTTTCCGGAGTATTTTTATACGTTAAGAAAAAGACTGCAACACACAAAAAATGAATGCCATCATTTAAAAATGGAATAATAAACTTCTATTACAGGACTGGCTAGGGACGAAAGTCTGAAAAAAGGCTTGGTACAATTCATTCTCCAAGACATTTTCCACGGTGTAAAAACGAGGCAGCCTGTGCAAAACAAAGGGAAGAAATAATTAGCTTTTCTTTTAAAATACTAAGTATACTGATAAATTCTTATAAGTATGACACTAACAAACATTCCTTTACTAGCATTAGATGTTCTCGTACCCGATGACCTGCTGAACATTCCGGGAAGTAAAAAGTTAACTGTCTCATCGTAATACTGCCCGAGTTACTTTCTGACAATATAACATTATCATTGATACGGAAAATAATTAAACCTATGCAAAGTCTAGCGCACACATTACGTCTTAACCGAGCGCAACAAACGTCAAATTCAGGCTGGCACGCCATTGAACGGCCACAACAATAGCACAGAAATCCCCGCATACAATGATTCAATGAATTCATTGATTTCTTGCTCTGCATAAAGAGTTATACCCCTGAATTTCACTGACAGAGATGTGCTATTATGGAGGCAAAAAATAGCATAGTTGCTTTTGAAAATAATGTTGAAGCCTGTGTATTGGTTATTAATGAAGTTGTGAGAACGCATTGCTGTTTGTTTCATGAGCTTCTGGTCACTTATAGTCTAAGTGAAAATAGAACACAAATGTCTTTCATGGATGAAAAGCAATAAGATGTAAAAATTCAGGTTCCTCACATCGTGTAAGTGACCTATTGGATAACAACAGAACTTCATTAGGTTGTTCAGATGAAGCTGTTGTGAACAGGTACTCCGTGACGCTAAAAGCTGTAACAAATGGAAGAAGACGTGCATGTGATTGTCAGTTGACACTCACCATAAACAAATGTAACCTACTGTGATAAGTTTGTCATAAATACCCGTTACAGTATGATTACACGATTACCGAACTAGAAATACTCACATTACATATATGACCGAGAGTGGCTGCGCTCTAGTTAGCACACTGGACACGCAATCGGGAGGACGACAGTTTAAATTGGTGTCTGACCGTCCAGATATGGATTTTCCGTGATTTCCCTGAACGACATCCTTGAAACATTCCAGCTTGTCCTCCTCTAATGACCGCGATGTCGACTGGGACGTTAAATCCATATCCTCCTTTTTCCCATTAGATAAGTGGGAGTCATTTAAAGTGGAAACACAGCGTGTAACTAATTGTAGAAAAGGCAGGTACTGAGATTCACGGAAATAATTCTGGATAAGTGCAATCCACTCACGAAAGAACAAGCTTATGAAACACTCGTTAGACCGACACTTGAATGTTGTTCTTCAGTCTGGGATCCGTACCAGACAGCACTGACAAAGAAAACTAAGAAGATCAGCACGTTTCGTTGCAGTTCCTTCTAGTAACGAGGAAAGCATCAGCGAGATACTTATCCAATTCCAGCGACAGACGCTGCAAGAGAGGCGTTCTGAATCTCACTGTGGTATAGTGTTACAATTCCGAGAGCGTACTTGCCTAGAAGACCAATATATGCCGCGAAAAGACCACGAAGGTGCAATTACATGCATTCGAACCCACGCGGAGGATTACCGACGATCGTCCTTTCCGTGCATCGTTCGCCACTGGAACAGGAAAAGACGGAAGTGACACTGGTAGACAAGGTACCCTCTCCCACACATCGTAAGCTGATTTGTGTACAGATGTAGACGCAGTATAAGAGCCAGTGAAATGATAACGAGACAAGTGGAACAAAAGTAAGTAAACTGCTTAGTATTTCAAAAGTAATCGTCATAACTGTTAATACATTTATCCCACCGTAAGACAACACGGTCAACGCCCTCATGGAAAAATGTTTTTGCGGTTGCCTACAATACCATGATTGTATCAGGCATCCACCTATTCGTCCAAAACAAATCGAGGGCAACAAATGACTTTCTTCAGTTCTTCAAAAACAGGGAAATCGCGAGAGAAATCGGGGCAGTATGGTGGATGTGGACGAGCTCACATGTTTCCAAAGTTGTATCGACTATGCTGAAAAAGTTTCTCTGGGAAGCCCTTACACATCCTCCATGCAGTCCCCGTCTTTCCACATGCGATTTCCATAATTTGGGACCTCTTAACAACGACATTCGAGGCCGTTGTTTTGCTTCGGACGAAGAGGTGCATGCCTCGATACAATCGTAGTTCCATAGACAACCGCAAATATATTTCCATGGCGCCGCTGGCCGTCTTGTCTCACAGGGGAATAAATGTGTTAACACTTGATTACTTTTGAAATAATAAACAGATTACTTACCTTTTTTTTCGATCTGCCTCGTTCTGGTTTGAATGCCCCTTGTAGATTACAATATCGATGAATTCCCCCTGAATCAGACAACTGTTTGAAACATCCACTTGCTTGTAACAATTTGTGTGGATGTGAGATTAAATGGTCACATTGGCTCAATAATAGGTAAACCGAGAAAGAGTCCCAAAATACAATTTCATTTGGTTAAAGCATCTATGCCCGAATTCCTGACAAGACCCCCAGGTTCGTTTGATACTGAGGTAGTATACCAGTACAGCTGGAGAGCTTCTGCAATGCCGTCTGAGTTTAGTGGGAATAGCAAGTGGGCTGATGCGTGAATGGGAATCTGGACTGAGGAGGGAGCCGTGCTAGGGTGGTTCGTACAAAGCCACTGTGCCAGGGTGGCGTAGTGCTTAGCGGGTCTGCCTAGTGAGCAGGAGACTTGGGTTCTAATCCTGGCCTTGGTACAAATTGTCATTCGTCGTACCACTCTTTACATATATATTATAGATGTCTGAGACTTAAAGGGGTCTCTCGAACCATATGGTTTCATTTAATACACGAATTCACTGATTCGGTAACATAAGTACTGTCAAATAAATACTTCCCTTCTAATAATAAAATGTAGCAGCAGTAAGCTAGCCAATTCATGGGCAGCTGCCTTGCCAGTTTACTTGCTGATAATTTCATCAACTTTAAGTGTAAATTCTTATAGAGGACGCCTCCAAATAGTTAACAAAATAATATATTTTAAAACATGTGTTGATGATATACTGATCTCATTTAATGGTACAACGGAAGAAACTGAGGACCTCAAAAAGCAAATGAATTAAATGCATCAGAATATCATTTTCAGTTTCGAACGCCAGACAGTCAAAGGTTTAAATTTCCTGGGTATATCCATACGCAGCTCAAACGACAGACATAGATTTCAAGTAAGCAAGAAACCAACATACACAGACTGTAGTGCTTCGAGAATTTACACGTAAATTCTTGAACCATTCGACCTTTGCCGCCTCGAACACGTGATATTTTAAAGATAAGTGTGAGCCTATTTACTGCGCAACACATGTCTGCGTCAGATGAGCGAGGCCGAAAAGTGTTTGCCGCTCGCGCCACAGAACCTGTATGGAAAGTACATGGAGTAATTACGTGCTATTCCCTGGTGGTAGAATAATTGTAATTGTTGTAGACAATTGAAACACGTTTTGTCTAGAGACTCCTACTTTATCTTGGTGTTAGTCTTGCTAGAAGCAAGACCTGTCTTTGAATTTATGGAGGTTATTAAACCCACCACATTGTAATTATATTTAATAGTATCTAATGCTTAACAACGCAGTTGACTTTCAAGAGTTTGTATGCTTATGTGAAACGTATGGAAATGAAAATATACCTGAACTGAACTGAAAGTATTATGAAGGTACCGAGTTATTTCGAAAGAGAGAGAGAGAGAGAGAGAGAGAGAGAGAGAGAGAAGAGAGAGAGAGAGAGTCTTTTTTAATTCCTCTAACCAGTATTATTTCTACGGAGAAGAAGTTGTGGAGATCGACGCAGCCGCATATCCAGAGAAGAGGATGGGCTAAACGTTTATAGTAAGTCAACTGTAGTAAGAGAACTGTGAAGTTCGGAATCCAGTTTGGCACCGTTCGTCTTGTCGCCGAAACCGTTGTAAGACGCCTTAATCAATAAAACCTCATACCATCCAGGTGAGTACAAAATGTGATTCATACAGTGCAATGCTCAACAGAATGCATAAAATTCCATTTGAAGGAGATGACGAAACTGTTGAAGTAAACTCCATTAAAGCGGCTGCTTACAGTAATGGCTACAGTCCAAAACTAATAGATGAGTTAAGTAGTAAAATAAATTCCAACATTACCAATCGCAAAGGCAAGTCAACACTAAATAACACATCACACCTAACAGAAAAATGTGTGAGCATCCCATTTTTTAGGAAAACTGTCGTATAAAGCAACAAACCTTTTCGCAGGAACAAATGTCAGAATCAGTTTCTACACAAATAATAAAATTAAGGACAAAACCATCGACAATATTAAAAATGACAGGAAGTCATGTTGAATATTTAAACATAACTGTAATTCATGTTCAGATTATATATTGGTCTAATGGGAGGAAGTTTCAACATACGACTTCGGGTACTCATGGTTGTCCTTCGTTTAAAAAACTTAAGCAAATCAACTTTTGTCCTACATATAGCTGAAAATAAACATCAAGTGACAGACATAGCTCACAACTTATAATTACTCCACCTGGCCAACAATGAATAAATAATGAACTTAACTTGGAAAAATCAGTATTTCTAATCACAAATGTGCTTCCTTAAATGACATCCGAAATGATCAAACAGAGCTACCAAACAAAAACAAAAATTTCTATGGAATTTTCATAATTTGCTGATACAATCATTCATCAAGCGTAATTTTGTGAGCCCACTAGTGCATAAGAATGTTCTGCATAATGGAAAACTGTTGTTCTGTCTTTATTATTTATAAACGGCATTCTAACAGTGGGAAAAAAATGTTAATTTTCCTATATGAAATGTACAGCATTATTTTTACTTTGTATAATATACCATATAACCTAAAAAGTCACTAATGCACTTATTTTAATAACCATATAGAGTACTCAGAACATTCATGTTAAACAATTTCAATTATTTTTATTTATACAGAAACTGTAAGCAAAATGTAAATTTGAGCGTAGAAGAACCTGTAAGCAAAATGTAATCTTCGACCGTAGTTAAATTTTCGAATGTAAACAAAGATGTAAGTCGGCAACATATCGGATACACGGCTGCTTTTGTGCAAAATATCAATAACAAATTGTTTTTGTCCATCCATAAATGGGACAATCGGAATAACAACAGTCAGAGTAGAAAGTAAGTACACCTAAGAAACAGTACATTATAAAACAGAACTCGCTAAGTGTAGTAGCCGTACAAAATTGTTGCTCTGTACAGAACAGCTTGAGCGTTCAATTTGCTATCGATGTTTTAACCGTGAACTGACTGAAAACTCAAGTAGGTATTACGCTAATTGTAGATGGGTGGAAGTCCGAAACGCGTATTAGCTTAAATAAAAATACATAACAAAGTGGGTGGCTGCCGCAGTTATTATCCCTTAACTGCTCTTGTGGGGTCCTGGAGAACCCCAGGCGATATGAATACAATACATAGTATGTGAACGGAACAACAGATGGCCCCTGTGTTCTTGGTAGTCCTCAGTGAAGTGATGCTTTTTTTAACGTGGAGTGTTGGATACGGTGTTTCAGGTAATATTTTGTGAGATAAAGAGGAAGAGGTGTCAGAGTACCCCATCAGAGTATTAACGCAAGTTGTTTCTCGTTATCTCAATTAGTGTTTTACGCGACTGAAGTCTTAGAGTACTTCTAAAAGAGCAAAATTTCAATGATAACGTCAATTTTTAAGGTTACGTGAGTACATATGCATTATTTTTCAGAATGGCATCATCGAAGTCATTAACAGATGACGAATTGGAAGGAATATGTGATGATCCTGCGTTTTTGCAGTCTGATGAGGAGAGCACGGCAGATGAGGATGAATTTATACTAAATGATCATGATCCCATCTCTGAAGTTACAGCCGGCCGTGGTGGCCAAGCGGTTAAAGGCGCTACAGTCTGGAGCCGCGCTGCCGCTACGGTCGCAGGTTCGAATCCTGCCGCGGGCATGGATGTGTGTGATGTCCTTAGGTTAGTTAGGTTTAAGTAGTTCTAAGTTCTAGGGGACTGATGACCTTAGAAGTTAAGTCCCATAGTGCTCAGAGCCATTTTCTGAAGTTACATCAGAATGTAGTTGTGAAGAATCAGATGAAGAGGCGTGTATTAGGCCTTCCGCTGACGAATATTGTTTTGCTACAGTGCTACAGGTAGTCAAAAGAAGCTCCTCCTACAACTCGTACCCGTGCTCACAATATTGTGAGTCGTCTTCCAGGCGATAGAGGTGAAGCGAAAACGCTTGATTCAACTGACGTATTACCTGCTTGGGAATTGTTCATTACTGAAGATTTATTGCACCTAACATCCACCAATACAAACGTCAAGATACATGACATGTCAAACAAGTACAGAGCTCCTCAACCAGCATTCATAAAGCCGCTAGATATAATAGAAAAAAATGTTCAAATGTGTGTGAATTCCTAAGGGACCAAACTGCTGAGGTCATGGGTACCTAGACTTACACACTACTCAAACTAACTTATGCTAAGAACAACACACACACCCATGCCCGAGGGACGACTCGAAGCTCCGGCGGGAGATGCCGTGCAATCCGTGACATGACACCTTAGACTGCACGGCCACTCCGGGCGGCATGTAATACAACTCAGTGCTACAGGTGGTCAAAAGAAGCTCCTCCTACAACTCGTACCTGTGCTCACAATATTGAGAGTCGTCTTCCAGGCGATAGACGTGAAACTTTATTTATCTGGAGTAATGAATTCTAATCAAAAAAATGTTGCTGGACTTTTTGCTAATGATGGTCGTGATGTGTTTTGAGCCACTGTGAGTGTTCGTAGATTTTTATTCATTTTGTCTTGTTTTTGTTTCGATTGTGCTACTGCAAAAGATTCTAGAAAGGCTGATCACAAACTTGCAGCTATTAGAGATGTCTGGGAACTCTTTATAGACAAATGTCGAAAGTATTATACTCCACTTAGTACCCTTTCGTGGTAGGTGCAAATTTCGCATGTATATTCCTAAGAAGCCAGACAAATACAACCTCAAAGTTATTTTATTGTGATTCACGAACATTCTTTTTATGCAATGCATTTGTGTACACAGAAAATTGAGGGCAGCAATAAAAATGTGACAGTAGACAAGTGGTTCATGTCACTTGAACTCTGTGATCAACTGGAAGCCAAAAATTTGACTGTATTAGGCACTCTAAAGCTAAATAGACCGCAGATCTCTGAAGAATTCAAACCAAACAGAAAGCGCCCAGCAGAATCTGCATTATTTGGGCATAACGAAGGAAAGACTATTTGTTCTTATGTTCCTCGGAACGGTAGAGTTGTTGTGTTGGTTTCATCTGTGCACCACGATCAGAAAATTGGTAGTCAAAAGAGAAAACCTGAAATGATCATTGATTACAATGCCACAAAATGAGAGGTGGTTGCACTGGACCAAATGTGCGCCAGCTGTTCCGTATCACGGCGAACACGCAGATGGCCAATTGTATTTTATGCCATTTTAAATTTAATAGGAGTCAATGCTGTTGCTTTACTGCAGTGCACCAAACAACTTGCTCAAAGTAATGATTTAAAAAGAATAGAATTGCTACAGAGGCTTGGAATGGATTTACTAAAACCCCATATACAGCGTCGAGATGTCCAAACCCTTTCTCGTGAACTGAGATATGCTGTTTTTAAACTTGGTGGTACTCCTCTTGGCTCAACATCTTCAGAGCCAGAACCAGTGAGGAAAACAAGAGTCTACATGTGAGCAAGAAATGCGGACAAGAAAACCAAAACAGTGTGTGAAAAATACTCAAAACATGTTTGTCCGGATCACAGATTTTGAGTGTGCCAAAATTGTTTGTAATAATATCTCAAACGCGGAATAAAGTTTATAATATTCAATGATGGAAATGCAATTCGAAATAAAATTTCTTTAAATTACAGTTTCGTTTAAATTATTGGGGTACTCCGAGACCCCACTACAGTATGAGCATTTCACTGGAGTGGTTAAGGGTTAAAATAACGATGTTCTATTTGTAAAACATGAACAGAAATCTACTTTTGATGTAAAATAAGTGTGAAAGTAGACTGAGTTTCAAATCTCCCTCTTTGCGGCACCAGCTGAGAAGAGGGCGCCGTCGTTGGTCCGTGTAGTAACTGTGATATCACACACCATTTTCGTCCGACTGCAACAATGGCTGCGTGAAACTGGAGCGTTCGCGTCTGGGAGTGCTGGCTGCGGTGCTCCAGCGACGTGCCGCACTCTCGACTTTGAAGAGAACGCCCTCTCTCAAATAGAAGACAACCCGACGACGATCACTCGGAACATTGCCTGTGTAGACTGTCGCACAGGTGACAAAGTGGTAGATATCGAAATAGACGACAGAGGGATAGAGAAACAATTAAAATCGCTCAAGAGAGGAAAGGCCGCTGGACCTGATGGGATACCAGTTCGATTTTACACAGAGTACGCGAAGGAACTTGTCCCCCTTCTTGCAGCGGTGTACCGTGGGTCTCTAGAAGAGCGTAGCGTTCCAAAGGATTGGAAAAGGGCACAGGTCATCCCCGTTTTCAAGAAGGGACGTCGAACAGATGTGCAGAACTAGAGACCTATATCTCTAACGTCGAACAGTTGTAGAATTTTGGAACACGTACTATGTTCGAGTATAATGACTTTTCTGGAGACTAGAAATCTACTCTGTAGGAATCAGTATCGGTTTCGAAAAAGACGGTCGTGTGAAACTCAGCTCGCGCTATTCGTCCACCAGACTCAGAGGGCCATAGACAGGGGTTCGCAGGTAGATGCCGTGTTTCTTGACTTCCGCAAGGCGTTCGATACAGTTCCCCCACAGTCGTTTAATGAACAAAGTAAGAGCATGTGGACTATCAGACCAATTGTGTGATTGGATTGGAGAGTTCCTAGATAACAGAACGCAGCATGCCATTCTCAACGGAGAGAAATCTTCCGAAGTAAGAGTGATTTCAGGTGTGCCGCGGGGGAGTGTCATTGGACCGTTGCTATTCACAATATACGTAAATGACCTTGTGGATGACATCGGAAGTTCATTGAGGCTTTTTTTGCAGATGATGCTGTGGTGTATCGAGAGGTTGTAACAATGGAAAATTGTACTGAAATGCAGGAGGATCTGCAGCGAATTGACGCATGGTGCAGGGAATGACAATTTAATCTCAATGTAGACAAGTGTAATGTGCTGCGAATACATAGAAAGATAGTTCCCTTATCATTTAGCTACAAAATAGCAGGTCAGCAACGGGAAGCAGTTAATTCCATAAATTATCTGGGAGTACGCATTAGGAGTGATTTAAAATGGAATGATCATATAAAGTTGATCGTCGGTAAAGCAGATGCCAGACTGAGATTCATTGGAAGAATCCTAAGGAAATGCAATCCGAAAACAAAGGAAGTAGGTTACAGTACTCTTGTTCGCCCACTGCTTGAATACTGCTCAGCAGTGTGGGATCCGTACCAGATAGGGTTGATAGAAGAGATAGAGAAGATCCAACGGAGAGCAGCGCGCTTCGTTACAGGATTATTTAGTAATCGCGAAAGCGTTACGGAGATGAAAGATGAACTCCAGTGGAAGACTCTGCAGGAGAGACGCTCAGTAGTTCGGTACGCGCTTTTGTTAAAGTTTCGAGAACATACCTTCACCGAAGAGTCAAGCAGTATATTGCTCCTTCCTACGTATATCCCGCGAAGAGACCATGAGGATAAAATCAGAGAGATTATAGCCCACACAGAAGCATACCGACAGTCCTTCTTTCCACGAACAATACGAGACTGGAATAGAAGGGAGAACCAATAGAGGTACTCAGGGTACCCCCCGCCACACACCGTCAGGTGGTTCAAATGGTTCAAATGGCTCTGAGCACTATGGGACTTAACTACTGAGGTCATCAGTCCCCTAGAACTTAAAACTACTTAAACCTAACTAACCTAAGGACATCACACACATCCATGCCCGAGGCAGGATTCTTCCCTGCGACCGTAGCGGTCACGCGGTTCCAAACTGACGCGCTTAGAACCGCACGGCCACATCGGCCGGCACCGTCAGGTGGCTTGCGGAGTATAAATGTAGACGTAGATGTAGATGTAGATGTCGTAGGCTCCTGTAGTGCACAGATATCAGAGTTTATTCTCTCCTCTGTGGGCATACAGTGAGCGGACGATTTGAAACTGACCCTACTTCCAAACGAGTTTTACAGCCAAACGGTGTATATCTGGACATCGGTTTCTTATCAAAACTTTTAGTTATTCTACAACAGGTAGAAGTATTTAACTGGAATTGTGGATCAGCGTGTATATAAATGGTGCCCCTCCTAGGAGAGATATTTTATATTTCGTTTTTGGCAATGTATAAGACAGGATCGATTCAAACAAATACGGCTTATCACGTCTTCCATCGCACGTCCAGTACCAATGAGAAACGACAGTTTGTTTCCCGTTACAATATATAAATTGAAATTTTACGTACCGATTCGATAGAGCGGTCTCAAATTAGTCTAGTGTGATATCCAGCTTAGGCGTATGTATTGTTAGGGACAGTGAAACACGAAGAATAATCAGTACGTATGTGACGAGTAGCATTTGTTTGTGCCGTTCTCAGCGGTACATGGCAAAAACAAACTAGGAAATATCTGCCGAGACGTCAGACAAAACTGTTAGGAGAAACAGCAGTTAAAATGCCTAACTCCTTGAAGATGTACGTAAAAGTTGACTGCGAATGAGGATTACATATTCTTACATATACTGAAGAGCCAGAGAAAATGGTACACCTGTGTAATATCGTGCAGGGCCCCGCGAGCAAACAGAAGTGACGCAACACGACGTGGTATGGACTCGAATAATGTCTGAAGTGGAGCTGTCCATAAATCCGTAGGAGTACGAGGAGTGGAGATCTCTTATGAGCAGTATACGCTGCAAGGCATCCCAGATATGCTCAATAATGTTAACGTCTGGGGAGTTTGGTGGGAAGCGGAGGTGTTTAAACTCAGAAGAGTGCTCCTCGATCCAGTCTCTAGCAATTCTGGACGTGTGGCGTGTCGCATTGTCATGCTGGAAGTGCCCAAGTCCGTCGGAATGAAGATGCAGGACAGACAGGATGCTGACCCACGTGTCACCTGACAGAATCGTATTAGGGGTCCGATATCACTCCAACTACACACGCCCCACACCATTACAGAGCCCCCACCAGCTTGAACAGTCCCTTGCTGATATGCAGGGTCCATGGATCATGAGGTTTTCTGCATACCCGTACACGTCCGTCCACTTAATACAAGTTGAAACGAGACTCGTCCGACCAGGCAAGAAGTTTCCAGTCATCAACAGTCCAATGTCGGTGTTGACGTGCCAATGCCAAGGCCAGGCGTAAAGCTTTGCGTCGTGCAGTTATCAAGGGTACACGAAGCGGCCCTTGGCTCGGAAAGCCCATATCGATGATGTTTCGTTGAATGGTTCACACGCTGACACTTGTTGATGAGCCAGCGTTGAAATCTGCAGCAATTTGCGGAAGGATTGCACTTCTGTCACGTTGAACGATTCTCCTCCGTCGTCGTTGGTCCCATTCTTGCAGCGTCTTTTTCTGGCAGCAGCGATGTCAGAGATTTGATGTTTTACCGTATTCCTGATATTCACTGTACACTCGAGAAATGGTCGTACGGGAAAATCCCCACTTCATCGCTACTCGGAGAGGCTGCGTCCCATCGCTCGTACGCCGACTATACCACATTCAAACTCACTTAAATCTTGACAACCTGCCATTGTAGCAGCGGTAACCGATCTAACAACTCCGCCAGACATTGTTGCCTTATATAGGCGCTGCCGACCGCAGCGCCGTAACCTGCCTGTTTACATATCTCCGTATTTGAATACGTATGCCTATACCAGTTTCTTTTCCGCTTCAGTGAATTTTATTTGAGGATGGCAATACGAGGAAAGAAACTCCGGGAGTACGGTGTAGACCAGGGGCGGGCAAACGTTGCACGCGGCTCATGAGAACACAGCGCTGCACGTGTGCTGCTCGTGTGTAACCGTCGAACGGGACAGTGCCGACAGCCTGCAGGTTGCGGCAGTGTAGTACCAGGCTAAGCTGCGGACGTTGAAGCGAAGCGACCACTACGTAGTGAACGTCGTATTTCAATAAGCGGAAAATGCAGGGTGAATCAAGGAAACGGAGAATTGGAGATTTGCTATCTTTTAAAAAGGAATGGGAGAATCATTTGTTCTCTGTGGAAAAACGTGAAAATTGGAAATGTATAATATGTGACAGTATTCTCGCTGGTGAGCGGAAGTTTAATATTGAACGCCATTATAATAAATTTCAGTATGTTGCCGTTCTTAGTGCAATAAAAGAGGAATTTCTCAAGCGATTTGGGGATATATCTTACTTATCCCAAGGTTTTGAATAGTTCTCGAGAGAAGCTGGTTTCTGTAGATGATGCTCATCTCAGTTTGCAAATGGAATTAATAGATCTACAGTGTAATTCTCGTCTGAGAGACAAGTTCCTTTTGGCAAGACGCGTAATAGATCTTTATCGCGACTTTCCACAGCAAGAGTTTCCTCGTCTCCATCGTGAAGTCATGAAGATAGTCAATGTTGAGCTCGACATACTTTTGTGAGAGATTTTCTTCTGTTAGGAAAATTAATAAGTCTCGGTTAAGAGCAAACATCAGTAATGAAAATTTACGTAACTGTTTGCGTTTGTCTGTATGTAGAAATTTTGTTCCAGACATTAAACGTATTGTAAACTCCGCCTGTGATAATTAAACAAAACGCATCGTAGGTAATAGGTACTCTTTCAAACCATGATTACTTTCAAACACTCCTACTAACCTTATTCCTTCATTTAATAAAGCAGGCCAGGAAACAAAACGCATTACAGGGGAAGAAGCGGAGAGACGGTATGGTGTGGAGGGGTGAGAAGCGGGTGGCCAGCTTGCCCCTGTGTGCACGCAGAACACCTGTTAACTGCACACGTGCATGTGCACTGCACACGTGCAGAATTCCTGCCCGCCCCTGGTGTAGACGGCTTAGGGAGCGGGAGGAGAAAGAGAGCGAGCCGGCAGTGTGGTGAGGGGACAGCTAGCCGTGCCGAACTGCTGGTGTCAGGAGCCAGGGAGCGGCCCGGCCATTGCCGGGCGCAGATAATGCGGCCGTCAGGTGCGCGCGACGCGGGCGGCGGCTGAATGTTTCCTGGCGGCGCGCGGCAGCCTCCAGACACACGCCGTGCCGGGGAAGAGACTGGGCCGGCCGCCTGCTGCCCCTGGCGACGGACGAGGCACAATACAGCGCGGGAACAACGGGCAGGGCGAGCCGGCCCCGGCTGTCTCACGGGAGCCAAGTCCCGTTCTGCACGGAAAGATTACTCCGAGTTCCGCCAACGACGAGAATCTAACAGTTCTACCAATTTGTAGCGATCACCTGTAACGGGCCTTTAAGTGTCTCTGCGCGTCTTGAGCCGTAGCAATATACATCACGTATAGGGAGTCCATCATTATCTTTCTTGCCCTCATGCTGGGCGCACAATGTGACTGACTTGAAAAGAGTCAGATCTACTAAGCAGCTACATTATTCACCTTCCTGCGAATTATTAAAGACAATAGGTCAGTGCACAGCTTAGCCCATATATGTATTTTTTCCAATCTTCTATTAGTCCATGTCCTGCTTCTCCCTCTCAGTCAATCTCCTCCTGTCCATCTTTTCCAGTGCGTTTCTCTGTCCTCCTCCCCCACCCCCAACCTCTGACCACCTCCTCCTCCCCCTCTTTCTGTTCACGTGTTCCACACTCTGTCTACTGCTCCTGCCCACCCTCCCCCCTCCCGTCTCCGTCCTTCTTCCCTTCAGCCACACGTCCATCTGCTCCTTTTCTCTCTGATCATCCCCTCTTACCCTGTCTGATTCCATCTTCTCTTACCTCTCTCTGTCTCTCTCTTCCTCTTCCGTCAGCCTGCTGAGTGGTAACGTATTTGTCTACCATGCAGCGGATCTGAGTTCCGTTCCCGGCTGGCTTGAAGATTTTCCCCACTCGTGGACCAGGTGTTGTGTTGTCCTTATCATCACATCATGATCACTGACGCGCAAGTAGTCCAATGTGGCGTCACCTGAAATGCACCTGATGGCCCAAGTTCCTTGGACTGGGTCTCCTGGCCATCAATACCACACGATCATTTCATTCCATTTCTTCTTACCCCCCCCCTCACCCCCAATTGCTTGCCAATCTCCTCCTGCGCATCTCTCTGGCAATTTATTCCCCCTCATCTCCCTGTCCACCTCCTCCTCCCCCTCTCACCGTTCATCTACTCCTCTTTTCTCTGTCTACCTTCTCTTATTCCTCTCTCCGTCAACCACTTTCTCTCCCTATTCCCTGTCCATTCCTCCTTCTTCCCTCTCTGTCCTTCTCCCCCTTCCCTCTCACTCTTCATGTAATCCTCTCTTCTCTCTCTGTCCATATCCTCTGATTCCTCTCTCTGTCCATCTCCACCTCTCCCCACTACCTGCCCATCTTTTCCTTCTCCTCTCTCTGTCCATCTACTTCTTTCACATATCGGTGTCCATCTCCACCTTCCCCCTCGCTGTCTGTCCACCTCCACTTCCCCCCTTTCTCTCTCCACGTTATCACCACCAGCCTAACACAAGATTGATAGTTCTTCTACCCACAGTATTTGTTTCCACATCGAAACAAATATGTCAACCAAATTTGGCAGCGATCGTTCCACCACTTTTGTATGAGCTTTATACCCGCCGCTTTTCCCGCATTTAACATATTTCAAACGTATTTGTAGACATATTTCATTGCATCTGCATCGAATTTCGCCCTGAAGTTTAATTTTCACACATCATTTTCATGACATCGTATCGTCCGAACTATGTGTTGTACAATGATATAATTTTACAGTACATCCTTTGGTACATGTGACTACTCTCTGCGATATGCGTTGCGAATAGACTTAAAGCTAAAGAAGCAATAAATTTAAATGTCATGCGTGATGTCGCAGTTCTTCGCGCATGTCAGTGTTCATGACATTACATCTCCTGAACTGTGTGTCATACAACGATGTATTTCTCTAGGCACATTCGGCTGCATACACGGATACTATGAGTTGTCTGTGTTGTGCATAAATATTAAAGAAGTAATAAATTTAAACGTCATACATGATCCGGCAGTTTTTGATGTAACTCCTTGTTTATGACGTCATATTTGGTGAAATATGTGTAGTACAATGATATAATTTTGCTGGTACATTAAGTGGTATATGTGAATACTGTCTGCAAAACATAATGCGAATACAGACAGCAGTAAAGAAGTAATAAATTGGAACGTCATGCTGCATGCGGCTGTTTTACTGCATCAATAGCGAAAATGTAGCAAGCAAAAAACCTTTTTGTTTTCGTCATTATATAGGAGTAGTCAACGAGAAAAAGTTTATTAAAGGTTTGATATTGTGTGTAAATTTTGTTTCAATTCACTGAGTGTTCTCATTCTCAAATTCTTGAGGAATAAAGTATGGTTACTCACGCGTCGAGGGCTGCATTGGTTTCTCACCCCCACCTGACCACTTTGATAGGTAGATGCATATTACCCTGAGATAGTAAATGGTATGTGTACCAAGTCTGGTTGATATCGGTCCAGTTGTTTAGAAGGAGATGTGGAGCATACCCGGTGGGGCAAACAAAAGTGTCCCGGAGAACTCAGTTCCACTAACAAATAAACACAGAAGAGGAAAGAAAATACAGTACTAACCTGGCTATAGCAGATGTTGAAATTGACCGGTCAGCAGGCTGCTCAAGGCGAATCGAATCTAGACTATTGAAACTGCTGAAGTCTCATGCGAAATATTCATCTGCAGTTATTGAAGACTATGAGGGTTGTTGCGATACACCTTCAGGGCTCCCCAGTCAAAGTAATGGCACACTGACAGATCAGGTGACCTGGGTGGCCAGCTGTGGCCGCGACCAGAGTGATCTCTGCTAACAGCTGTCAGGAGTGAGTATTGTGTAATTCGGCCGGCTGGATAGGCAGTTGGTGCATCCTGTTGGAAGTAACTATAGGTCTTTTCTTCCTGCGTTATTACTGCCACAAATGGTTTCACAATGTTGGTAATAAACGCGCGAAAGTCAACATACACTCCTGGAAATGGAAAAAACTTGCCAACAAAACTAAAAGTCGTATGAGATTTGTTGTAATAATAAAAATTAGTAAATAGCGAAATGAGCCTGGAAATTCAATCTAAAATGCCACAAGTACATTTCGACAAAAAAGGTGCCTTTGGTTCTCTTTCTCGATCCGGTCTGTTTCGTACAACTGACATGGTCGTAAGTTTAATTTCTCATGCCTGGCACACCCCAAACTGTGGCATGGGTCCGGTGTGGGTCCAAGAAGACACTACCCACATAATTAGCAAAGTTTCGGTGCTTGCGCGGGTGGCGTCGTGTACGAGTGAATCTTTTCAATAGGGAGGTCCAAAAATCGAGAAAGTATTTGTTACCATTCTGGTGAAGATACAATATGGTCAAAACCTTCATCCATACCACTACACTCATTTTAATTCATGGATAAGACGTCATACCTGGGATAAGAAGGGATGTTAGAGTCACTGTAGTTGAGGTCGTTCACTTAATGAGGGCCAACATCAGTCTTGTCAACCTTCATACCTCCACGGTAGGCACACATTTCACATGGTGTTCATGCATATCAGGCAGATGGCATTGTGGTATAATGTAGTATCTGCCATATGTATGGAATGGCGTCTCTGGCGATTCACATATTTGTGGTTGACCACCAAATACCAGGCTGCTCTTGTGTCTGAGTCGAAAAGAATACCATGTATTGAACGCCAGATCACTGGCCAAGTAACCAAGTGTAGACGGTTTTCAATCAGATTTCAGGGATGGTCTTGCTTCATCTGGCAGTAAACATCCCGGGCCCTCTACAGTTGTTCACCCAGCACATAACAGAAGTCCACAAACAACTCCTTAAAGTGGATAGTGTCTGTGAAATATTGGCCACTGCAACATGTCTCGAGACATCTGAGCTTGATGGTATTGAGACTGACAGTACCAATTCTGTAGGCCTGATACGGGGAGGCGGTATTGTTGACATCCTTTGAGAAGGATGGAACTGGGAGACCTGAAGAAGTCGCCACCGTCTTCTGCCCATTAACATTTAACTGTTGTGATAGGAAGCTATTCTGCTGCTTTAGCTATGGCAGCAGAAATCACGTCCTAGTCATTGTCAGCCTACATAGTCAGGTTTGTGCTGTTAACATCCTTCGGAATGAATGGGATGGCTGAAGGTTGCAGCATGTCTGTGAAGGGAGCAGATACTGAATTTATCTGTTGTCCATCATCCAGAAGCATGACACTGTAAGAGGTCTTCTTCAGCAGATTGAATCCCATCAGGGGAAAGGACGATCATATCTTTCTGCTGGAGATGGCCGCCACCATCAAGACCTATGTCTTCTGTAGACATTGTCCTCCAAGTTTTGGATGGAGCCAGTCAACGTTTCTTCCGTGGCTTTGGAGCCCATTGTTTTCTGACATCAGTGTCGGAATCCAACAACGAGTGGTGAGGTCGTTGCCATAACGGACAAAAACGTCGATTCTCACCACCAAATTTGTGGTGACCAGCATCTCCTGTGGTTCTGTTCCCCTTTCACATTGCGAGACCAGTGCCGGACGGTGCTTTGGCGGTGGAAAGTGTTCGTCTGTACTAACCTAAGTCTTTAGCTGGCCATCTTAAATTACAATGGCCATCTCTGCTGTCACCTCAAGTGGCAACTCGAACACAAAGACAGTCCTCTGGCCAACACCTGCATGTTCCACCTTCACAGGGCCAATGTGTCCATCTGAATGTCTGAACTGAGAATCCTTTCACAAGCCACGTCGTCCACTAGTTTCACACAGATCGTGTTGGTCACGATGGGGAGATGATAGTTCGTGATAATCGATGGGAACGTCATCTCGTAAACATTGTTCAATTTCCAATGCTTCTGGCCGCTCATACTCTGTAGAAAAACTGAATACAGTGTCGACCTTCGTTGTGAAAATGCATGGTGCTTCTCAGGAAGCAAGCTGCACGAAGATGACCATAAACCACAACAGCACCACGAGCGGGCTAACGCGGCAGGGACGTAAGCAAGATTTACGAGCTGCTGACCTGTCGATGGCAGGTTGGTAATTGGGCGTGTGAGAACTGCGACTTTCTTTCGATGAGTATACACACATCAAAAAAAGTTCTGCATCACCTCGGTTCCGAGAGTTCCGGAATCTGTACAGAAAATTGGAGCAGAGATCAACATAATCATCATTACCGCCCTTTTCATTGCTCATGAAAACCACACCTCACATCTTGTACCACCATACAGCGAGACCTTCAGAGGTGGTGGTCCAGATTGCTGTACACACCGGTACCTCTAATACCCAGTAGCACGTCCTCTTGCATTGATGCAGGTCTGTATTCGTCGTGGCATACTATCCACACGTTCATCAAGGTGCTGTAGGTCCATATTGTCCCACTCCTCAACGGCGATTTGGCGTAGCTCCCTCAGAGTGGTTGGTGGGTCACGTCGTCCATAAGCAGCCCTATGCCAGGCATGGTCGATAGGGTTCGTGTCTGGAGAACATGGTGGCCACTCTATTCGAGCGATTCACTAGAGGTGCACGATAGGTGCTCAAATTGTCGTCCATGAAGACGAATGCCACGCCAATAAGCTGCCGATATGGTTGCACTATCGGTCGGAGGATGGCATTCAAGTATCGTACAGCCGTTTCGGCGCCTTCCATGACCACCAGCGACGTACGACGGCCCCACATAATGCCACCCAAAACCAGCAGTGAACCTCCACCTAGCTGCACTCGCTGGACAGCGTGTCAGGGCGTTCAGCCTGACCGTGTTGCCTCCAAACACGCCTCCGACGATTGTGAGGTTGAAGGCGTATGCGACACTCATCGGTGAAGAGAACATGATGTCAATCCTGAGCGGTCGATTTGGTACGTTGTTTGGCCCATCTCTACCGCTCTGGATGGTGTCGTGGTTGCAAGCCTGGACCTCGCCATGGAAGGCCATGCAGTCTATTGTGCACAGTTTGAGTCACAATACGACGTCCTGTGGCTGCACGAAAAGCATTATTCAACACGGTGGCGTTGCTGTCAGAGTTCCTCCAAGCCATAATCCGTAGGTAGCTGTCATCCACTGCAGTAATAGCCCTTGGGCAGCCTGAACGAGGCATGTCATCGACACTTCCTGTCTCTCTGTATCTTCTCCATGTTCGAACGACTTCTCTTTGGTTCACTCCGAGACTCCTGGACACTTCCCTTGTTGAGAGCCCTTCCTGGTACAAAGTAACAATGCAGACGCGATCGAACCGCGGTATTGACCGTCTAAGCATGGTTGAACTACAGACAACACGAGCCGTGTATCTCCTTCCCTGATCGGTAATAGGCCCCCATCCGTGTAATACGCACTGTCCATGCGTGGTTGTTTACATCTTTGGGTGGGTTTAGTGACAGCTCTGAACAGTCAAAGGGACTGTGTCTGTGATACAATATCCACAATCAATGTCTATCTTCAGGAATTCTGGGAACCGGGGTGACGCAAAACATTTTTTGATGTGTGGGCAATGAGGTGACAAAAGTCATGGGTTAGCGATATGCACATATACAGATGGCGGTAATATCGCGTACACAACGTATGAAACAGCAGTGCATTGGTGAAACTGTCATTTGTACTCAGGTGATTCAAGTGAAAAGGTTTGCGACGTGATTATGGATCGACGAAGAGAATTAACAGTCTTTGAACGCGGAATTGGAGCTAGATGCATGGTACATACCATTTCGGAAATCGCAAGGGAAGAAAGTATTCCGTGATACCAGTGTCAAGAGCGTGCAGAGAATACCAAATTTCAGGCATTATCTCCCACAACAGACAACGCAGTGGCCGACGGCCTTCGCTTGATTACCGACAGTAGCGGCGTTTGTGCAGAGTCGTCGGTGCTAACAGACAAGCAACACTGCGTGAAAAACCCAGAAATCAATGTGAGACGTACGATGAACATGTCCGTAAGGGAAGTGCGGCGAAATTTGGCGTTAATGGGCTATGGCAGTAGACGACCGACGCGCCTGCCTTTGTCAATAGCACATCTCACGCAGCGCTTCCACAGGACGATATCGACTGGACTCTTAGACGACTGGAATACCGTGGCCTTGTCAGATGATTCCCGATTTCAGTTGGTAAGAACTGACGATGACATTTCAGTGAAGCTCAGTACCACGAAGACCTTGACCCAAGTTGTCAACAAGGCGCTGTGCAAGCTCGTGATGGCTCCGTGACGTGGTGGTCTGTGTTTACATTGGGCCCTCTAGCCCAACTGAACCTATCTTTGGCTGGAAATGGTTATGTTCGGCTACTTGAAGCCATCTGCAGCTGTTCATGAACTTAATATAGCCTAACATCGTTAGAAATTTATGGAGGACAATGCCCCATATCACCGGGCGAAAATTGTTCGCTGTGGATTGAAGAACATTCTGGACAATTCGAGTGAATGATCTGGCCAACCAGATCGCCTGACATAAAACCCATCGAAAATTTATGGGACAAATGTAGAGGTCAGTTAGTGCACAGAATCCTGCACCGGCAAGACTTTCGCAACTGTGGACGGCTATAGGGGCGGCATGGCTCAGTATTTCTGCAAGTAACTTCAAACGACAAGGTAGTCCGTGCACATCGAATTGCTCAACTACCCCGGGCAAAAAGAGGTCCGAGCGATATTAGGAGATATCCCATGACTTTTGTCACCGCAGTGTATGTTGCCTGGGGTTCTGTGCACTAATAATCTAAGCTTTCAGTCCTAAAACGTGACGATTGCACAGCATTCGAGCGAGTGTTAAAAAGCATTGAACATCATGTGTATTTACGTACTGTCTGCGATGGCCGACTTGGTAGTAAAATTTGCGGATTGAAAATAATTAGCCTATACAGCACAGATATTTTACTCAATAACCTTTTTAATTTAGTTGTTCAACAAGATTTCATGAATGTACGCTGTTTACCGTGATGAGACAATCAATTCCATGCAGCCTGTTGACACGTACAGTGCAACCAGTGTTTCACGGTTTTTCTCAGCAGAGGAGCATTATACGATATCTCAGTATAGGAGGCCATGGTATCTGAAGAGCTGGAGGCAATTAGTACTTTAGGTCGCACAGTCCTCAGTGTAACTTAAAAAGAAAAAAAAAAGAAGACTACGATTGCAGTGATTCTACAAGAAGCAGAAGACATTCCGAAATAACTCAGAATCAAAAACGTTCTAGTGACTTCGTACAGGAGCGTGGTAACTGTAAGGCCCCACACAATCGTGGCTGTACTTCAGCAAGAAATTAAAATACAGTCCTGGAAATGGAAAAAAGAACACATTGACACCGGTGTGTCAGACCCACCATACTTGCTCCGGACACTGCGAGATGGCTGTACAAGCAATGATCACACGCACGGCACAGCGGACACACCAGGAACCGCGGTGTTGGCCGTCGAATGGCGCTAGCTGCGCAGCATTTGTGCACCGCCGCCGTCAGTGTCAGCCAGTTTGCCGTGGCATACGGAGCTCCATCGCAGTCTTTAACACTGGTAGCATGCCGCGACAGCGTGGACGTGAACCGTATGTGCAGTTGACGGACTTTGAGCAAGGGCGTATAGTGGGCATGCGGGAGGCCGGGTGGACGTACCGCCGAATTGCTCAACACGTGGGGCGTGAGGTCTCCACAGTACATCGATGTTGTCGCCAGTGGTCGGCGGAAGGTGCACGTGCCCGTCGACCTGGGACCGGACCGCAGCGACGCACGGATGCACGCCAAGACCGTAGGATCCTACGCAGTGCCGTAGGGGACCGCCCCGCCAATTCCCAGCAAATTAGGGACACTGTTGCTCCTGGGGTATCGGCGAGGACCATTCGCAACCGTCTCCATGAAGCTGGGCTACGGTCCCGCACACCGTTAGGCCGTCTTCCGCTCACGCCCCAACATCGTGCAGCCCGACTCCAGTGGTGTCGCGACAGGCGTGAATGGAGGGACGAATGGAGACGTGTCGTCTTCAGCGATGAGAGTCGCTTCTGCCTTGGTGCCAATGATGGTCGTATGCGTGTTTGGCGCCGTGCAGGTGAGCGCCACAATCAGGACTGCATACGACCGAGGCACACAGGGCCAACACCCGGCATCATGGTGTGGGGAGCGATCTCCTACAGTGGCCGTACACCACTGGTGATCGTCGATGGGACACTGAATAGTGCACGGTACATCCAAACCGTCATCGAACCCATCGTTCTACCATTCCTAGACCGGCAAGGGAACTTGCTGTTCCAACAGGACAATGCACGTCCGCTTGTATCCCGTGCCACCCAACGTGCTCTAGAAGGTGTAAGTCAACTACCCTGGCCAGCAAGATCTCCGGATCTGTCCCCCATTGAGCATGTTTGGGAGTGGATGAAGCGTCGTCTCACGCGGTCTGCACGTCCAGCACGAACGCTGGTCCAACTGAGGCGTCAGGTGGAAATGGCATGGCAAGCCGTTCCACAGGACTACATCCAGCATCTCGACGGTCGTCTCCATGGGAGAATAGCAGCCTGCATTGCTGCGAAAGGTGGATATACACTGTACTAGTGCCGACATTGTGCATGCTCTGTTGCCTGTGTCTATGTGCCTGTGGTTTTGTCAGTGTGATCATGTGATGTATCTGACCCCAGGAATGTGTCAATAAAGTTTCCCCTTCCTGGGACAATGAATTCACGGTGTTCTTATTTCAATTTCCAGGAGTGTATTTCCAGAAGTCTTGAATCAGTGCCCTACGCCGTGGCTAAGCCATTTCACTGCGATATCCTTTCTTCCACGAATGCTAATCCAGCAAGGCAGGCAAAGGTGCTGCTATGAAGTTTGGACAGCAGGGCAGAGGTGCCTGCAGAATGGAAACTGTGAAGGTGGGCACTGTGTGTGCCCAGTTTGTTCGCGGGACCTAAGAGACAAGCATCTCACGGCCACGTCCAGCGAACCGCTTTCAAACAACACCTTTCCGTTGCTCTTTAGAGAGGGTCTAATTGTTTTAATTCCGAAAAATTTTGAGGCCGATCATTCTAATTACCCTAGTCAATGCCAACTTTAAGAATGTAACAAGAACAGATTAAAATATGACCTTATAGCAATGAAAGGGCCGTGCCAAGCTCGTGTGGCAAACATCTACTGAATGACACAGATATTGAACGAATATAGAGGCGTAATAAACTGGAGTGAAACTTGAATCTGCGAAACAAAGCTAGCCATAAACTTTTGAAGTTTTGATAAGGCCTTCAGTTGAACCAGTCACAGGCTCCTGCTGAAAGTAACGATGCAGACGAATTTTAGTGAACGTTTCACAAATATAATACGAAATTTGAAATGCGGCACAGTGTCCTGAATGAAAAAAAAAATGGACAAATTACAGCGCATATTTTTATCAAGTGGACTGTGCGACAGGTATGCCATTTACCGACGGCTTTGTTTGCAGTAGCGTTATTATTAAAACTTCAATGGACATCACTAGATCTTAAATACTGAACACCAAAAAAGTTCTCCGCACGCACGCAGATTACGTGAGTACCATCAGCATTTCCGATGACGTGTAGCTAGCATATAACAGTAGTCTCCCATTCTGGACCTCAGTTTTGAAAGTGGAACATTAATTATCTTAGTCGCTTTTTAAGACCATTATAGCTTTACATCCAGTGGTGGAAGAAGTAGAGGGGATTCTTACTTTTTATTTACTGACACCATCAATACTGACATGAGGACTTACTAGTTTTCCTTATTCTTTGCCTTGTGCTCGCACTTACGGCGAAACGGAGCTACATCCAAGAACCATATTCACCAGCATGCTGCGAGCAGAATTTCCACAGAACACTAAAGGGGAAACAATGTTACATTTTTACTAAACCATAATAAATTTTACTAGTTCATCTTTTTATTCAAACGAAGTCACAATTTGTGACCTATGCGCCAATTAATTAGAATGGTAAGGTCTCTAATAGCATGTCACATTCAAAATAAGTACAAAATGTCCTATTTCACACACTATACTGACAATACCAGACTGACGGGAACCGCCAACTGCGATTGTAAATTTTACGAGCGTTAAGTAATCTAGGGTTAATAAACAAGAAATATGATTTAAATTATGGAACGAATACTTTGTATATTGGCGCGTTAAAGGAAACCTAAATAAAATCCTATGTTTGGAGTTTCACTGTCTATTTTAGGTTGATCAGGATGAAGATGCTGTATTAGTAATACTTAGTAATTCACAGATTAACTCATGTATTTGCTGTTACATGACAGCTATGTAATTTTGTTCTGTTTCTACATCGTCAAAAATGGCTCTGAGCACTATGGGACTTACCATCTGAGGTCATCAGTCCCCTAGAACTCCAACGTCATCCACAACCAGCATTAAGTGTACCTGTACTGATCGATTATGTGCAACAGGCATAGAACTATCTTACAAACTGACATGTGGCATCTCTACAACACAATGCATGCATCACTGCATGCTTGGATTCAACATTCCGGCAGTTACAACGGTTATCAGTGCACCAGCCTTTCACATTTGCATTGGCTTATCTTGCGCTTACATTAACCTGTAATCTTGAAATGTTAAGCACTTAGGGCATGGATGTGTGTGATGTTCTTAGGTTAGTTAGGTTTAAGTAGTTCTAAGTTCTAGGGGACTGATGACCTTAGATGTTAAGTCCCATAGTGCTGAGAGCCATTTTGTTAAGCACTTAAATATGTTACCTAGGTAAATGTATTCATTACTCTATATTAATGATTTTTTGGTGTTGCGATTTCTTTTTCCATCAGTGTATTAGGAGGGGATGGTATTGAGAGTATGAGCTGAATCGAACGCCCGCTTGCTGGTACTGGATATCCGGGGCAAAGCTAGTCTATTTTTGAGGGTCTGCCTACCCAGTCGCAGAAGCGAAGCCCGCGCCTGTCATGAGCACTGCCGAACGTCGGCCCTGTGTACGGCAGAGATCGGAAGCGACGCGGCGACGTATTGTTTCTGTTGGCAGACGCGCTGCCACGTTCCGCCAGCTGCAGGTTGTACCTGCGCGAACGACGAACAAGGCAGAACAAAAGGCGCCGCTTATCTCACTCCTTCCCTCGCCTTTTTTTATTCCGGTGAGCTGGAGATGGCGGAAGAGCTAAAAGGCATCCCCACCTCCTCACGATGGCACCGGGTGGCTTTGAACTAGGTGTTTCGTAATATGACAGGCGTTGTCAGACATGGAATCGAAAAATGGAGCAAAGATGTAGGTATAGATTTCTGATTATATGAGCAAAGAAGAATGTATTTCACTACGTAATACCACTTGGCATTTATATTATGTATTTGGAAAGTGATAGTTCTTGCTAGTACTTCGGGTACTTCCACGTCGTAACATGATATGACTAAACCTGCATGCGTAATGGTCAGTTGGTGTGCCGAGACGTTTTTGGCGGTAGTGCCGCCTTGCAGCAGTTCGTTGTTAGTACCTCTGTCTGTCACTCACCACTGTAATGGACAGTGCTGTCGTGATGTGGCACACTGTACCTACTGCTCAGTTTCGACTTTGGTTTGTATCAATAGAGTTACGGAGTTGTGCTGTAACCACTTTAGTTTACAATGAATTGCTCCTTATGTGTTCGCTTTCTCTTTATTGACATCTGATGATGGCTGTAACTTAAATACATAATTAGGAACAATAAACACATTGCGATCTAGATTAAGTCTGTTTGCAAATGTTAAGAATGACTGCTGAACTCTGTAAGGACGTCCTATCACATACAGGGTAAATAAACAAATACCGCAACAACAGGTATGAAGACACAAACTTTGAACAATAAAAGACATCCCAAATGAACTTTAGATTTAAACCATATGGGAGGAGAAAGATCAGGAGACCTAAGTAGAAAGGAATTTGCGAAGGTGTAATGAGCTTAAAAGTCTAATCCGTGAACTGAATAAGAAGAAGACGAAAGAAATAGAAGATTATAATGCTGTAGTGTCGTAAAAACGCTGAGGAATTACGGAATATTGAGTTAAATTGAAATTCATCAGTCGTGGAGAGGGTGACGACACGTCGTGGCTGGACTCCACCAGTCGTCTAAAGCGATGACTGTCCATCCTGGTCGATGCAGGCTCAGCCGTCGCCTAAAACTCACCTTGATTGGTTGGAGCGGGATGCAACGCGCTCACAAGCCACTTGCTAGTATTCCAGAGGTAGTCAGCAGAATGGACACCAGACGACGGAAGCACGCTTTGGCCCACCTCGCTGAACGTGCTGGTCACGTATGTGTCGTTGCAGGCGATTAAACTGGTGGGTTCAAAAAATGGTTCAAATGGCTCTGAGCACTATGGGACTTAACATCTGAGGTCATCAGTCCCCTAGAACTTAGAACTACTTAAACCTAACTAACCTAAGTACATCACAGACATCCATGCCCGAGGCAGGATTCGAACCTGCGACCATAGAGGTCGCGCAGTTCCAGACTGAAGCGCCTTTAACCGCGTGGCCACACTGGCCGGCAAAAACTGGTGGGTCTATGCACATTTGGACACTGGACTCCTACATCGTTCGCCAGTAAGAAGCGACCCACAACACATCTGCGCGCCCATTTCATCCTACGGAAGTGTTCCGCAGACGAGCTTGTCTCCGTCACCTTCCCGAACAGTACGGGTTTTACAAAATGGGTTTCAGTGCCTCAAATATATTTCGATGTAATTGTACCCTTCTATCGGATTATGAATGTGGGAACTCTTGCGTGTCACGCTGTTATGAGGTCGTAGTGTTTAATGCCCTAAATAATCTAGTTATTAGTGTTGTTTTAGTTTAAACCCCCGTGGACAAGCTAAGAGGTTAGTAAGGAGTGTTAAGTGATCATAAATCACACTAGCCGCTGTTCTGGAAGAACACTGATTTAAGCACGTTTAACAAGCAAGCCATCTGGTTGGAACAAAAGAAATGAATAAAAATAAAAAATGAAAACTAAATTTATTCAAATTACATGTACAACAGATTCGCAATCGTACGTAGCGTAAGTGACAGCACGAATTATACACCTAGAAAAAAGAAAAAGGGTCTGATGGAAGTACAAGCGGAGAAGTCTATGTTCTGGTCACGTAGAGCCGGTAGACGTGAGAAGTCAGTTGCAATGGAAGAAAAAGGGCTTAAAAGAGGTCATGTGGTGTACCAAAGCAGCGTGATGAACCCACATTGGTTTACACAAAATCATCAGACCCGAGCAGCAAAAGTTTTGAGACAACTACGGCATGATATCCACGGATTTCTCCATTACATTGCGTGTCCCTGTCATTCCCCACTTGGACATATATTTTATAACTAATTGTTTGTTTCAGGAAGTTCAAGGAAAGACGTGGTAGAATAACTGATATGTGGTCACGGGGAAACAGCAAAATCATAATACCGTGCGATACTTTCCACTCTCTTGTGCTCTGCATGTGTCTTGCTTGCGATTCCCCTACTAAGCAGCTTCAGGCAATCCAGGGCTCAAAGAGCCCCACTTTTTCCTTTAGGTGCGGTCGGAAACCATCAACCAAACGCTATTGACCGTAGTACTACTCTCACAACAAAGAAATTAGTCCACCCGCGTAAAGAAAGATGTAGGTGCCATATAGCTTAGCCAGGAGGAATCCAAACGCGTATTAATGCGCAGTGGTTAGCAAAATGGATTCACATTCGGGAGGACGACGGTTCAAATCCGCGTTCTGCGACCCAGTTTTAGGTTTTTAGAGATTTCCCTAAATCGCTCAACGCAAATGCAGGTATAGTTGCTTTGAAACCGCACGGCCGATTTTCTTCTCCATCCTTAACAAAACAATGCGAGTCTGTGCTCCGTTTGTAACCACCTTGTTGTCAACGGGACGTTAAACACTAATCCTCAATCCTTCCAGTAAGAATATGTCTATACAATGAAGGTTTGGACTAAACTTCTTCCAACTTCTGTGAGACTCACTGCTGCAGGGGACCCTTCCTCACGCATCGAGCGTCAAACGGACGTATGCCTGCACCCGTGAGTTCTGTGTCGTGAGTTGAGTAGAGGCAGACGTTCAGCGTGAGAGCTCTTGTAACGCACAGCAAGGTGATGGTTTGTTGTGGTTCCTGCTCTATTACTCTTATTAGGTGTTAAACTGACGAGTGACTTGCCGCTCTGTTACGGCAGCTGCTGAAGCTAAACCCACGAGACAGCGACACATGAGAAGCCCAGTGCCTTCCTGCAGTCTGGAACCGCGAGACCGCTACGGTCGCAGGTTCGAATCCTGCCTCGGGCATGGATGTGTGTGGTGTCCTTAGGTTAGTTAGGTTTAACTAGTTCTAAGTTCTAGGGGACTAATGACCTCAGCAGTTGAGTCCCATAGTGCTCAGAGCCATTTGAACCATTTTGAGCCAGTGCCTTCGTGATTTATGAGATGGAATTTCCCATGTGATGGATACCCATGGTATGGAAGCAACGGCACGCACTGACATGGCATGTACTGATTCGCTGAGCGCTGCAGGAACGGACGACATACAAGTTATACCCAGTCGACCAAGGCGAAATGAAGGCCATTTTTCTACATACACCAGCGGTGTTTCATTTAAATGATCATCACTGTATGTTTAGCACTATTTATTTCATTGGCTGGGATACTATGATAAGGACCGCATCTGTAACTGAGTCTTACTGCTGTCAGGAGGACTCTGCTTCGATTCCCGGAACTGCAGGCGATATTTTCTTTCTTGTTGGGAGGACTGAGATGGGGTGCCCTGAGCTTCGTGAGGACACTAGAGGAGCTCCTTGATTGAGAAGTTTAGACTCAAAGGTATAGAAAGCTGACAGTGGTCGAGAAAGCTACATGTTGACCCAGTGCTTCTCCATACCACATCCAAATGGACACCGCACGACACAGTGTGACTCACAATCTGTATGGCATCACTTAGTCCTCTGGGCCTTGTCGCGGAGTTATCAGTCTGTAGGGTTGCAATATCACCCGTTTTACCCGGATCCCACCTGTTTTAATGCTTTATTTCAACTCCCGGTTGCAAATTTATAAAACAGTACGAAAAAAAAAATTTTGGACTTGTCAAGTTGTTCTTCTGTGATGTCAAATGTGGTGGACTAATATTGATAGTGGGTATAAATTCAGAGGGATAAAAGCAGATTGGCAACACCTCAGGCGATCGGATCGTCGACTGCCGTGGAACGGCGACTTGATTTTGGGCTTCGCTCCTCTAAGTGTAGCGTGCAGTGCGTTGACTCGGCCGTAGTCCTGGCGTCGTCATGGATATTAGCTGTTGTGACTGTAGAGGACATTTCAAATATGTCTAAAGATAACTGTAAATGCAAATTTAGGGGAAATTACCTCAATGAATTTACATTTATAAGAGAAGGAAGAACTCTATATGAGGCAGAACTACTGATGTGCAGATAAGTCTCAAATATAAATAAATATAATTGCTTGCAGGAAAATAATGCGTGCAGAGCTTGCAGCTTTACCTCCTTCGTGACCAGTATCTTATATATACACTCCTGGAAATGGAAAAAAGAACACATTGACACCGGTGTGTCAGACCCACCATACTTGCTCCGGACACTGCGAGAGGGCTGTACAAGCAATGATCACACGCACGGCACAGCGGACACACCAGGAACCGCGGTGTTGGCCGTCGAATGGCGCTAGCTGCGCAGCATTTGTGCACCGCCACCGTCAGTGTCAGCCAGTTTGCCGTGGCATACGGAGCTCCATCGCAGTCTTTAACACTGGTAGCATGCCGCGACAGCGTGGATGTGAACCGTATGTGCAGTTGACGGACTTTGAGCGAGGGCGTATAGTGGGCATGCGGGAGGCCGGGTGGACGTACCGCCGAATTGCTCAGCACGTGGGGCGTGAGGTCTCCACAGTACATCGATGTTGTCGCCAGTGGTCGGCGGAAGGTGCACGTGCCCGTCGACCTGGGACCGGACCGCAGCGACGCACGGATGCACGCCAAGACCGTAGGATCCTACGCAGTGCCGTAGGGGATCGCACCGCCACTTCCCAGCAAATTAGGGACACTGTTGCTCCTGGGGTATCGGCGAGGACCATTCGCAACCGTCTTCATGAAGCTGGGCTACGGTCCCGCACACCGTTAGGCCGTCTTCCGCTCACGCCCCAACATCGTGCAGCCCGACTCCAGTGGTGTCGCGACAGGCGTGAATGGAGGGACGAATGGAGACGTGTCGTCTTCAGCGATGAGAGTCGCTTCTGCCTTGGTGCCAATGATGGTCGTATGCGTGTTTGGCGCCGTGCAGGTGAGCGCCACAATCAGGACTGCATACGACCGAGGCACACAGGGCCAACACCCGGCATCATGGTGTGGGGAGCGATCTCCTACACTGGCCGTACACCATTGGTGATCGTCGAGGGGACACTGAATAGTGCACGGTACATCCAAACCGTCATCGAACCCATCGTTCTACCATTCCTAGACCGGCAAGGGAACTTGCTGTTCCAACAGGACAATGCACGTCCGCATGTATCCTGTGCCACCCAACGTGCTCTAGAAGGTGTAAGTCAACTACCCTGGCCAGCAAGATCTCCGGATCTGTCCCCCATTGAGCATGTTTGGGACTGGATGTAGCGTCGTCTCACGCGGTCTGCACGTCCAGCACGAACGCTGGTCCAACTGAGCCGCCAGGTGGAAATGGCATGGCAAGCCGTTCCACAGGACTACATCCAGCATCTCTACGATCGTATCCATGGGAGAATAGCAGCCTGCATTGCTGCGAAAGGTGGATATACACTGTACTAGTGCCAACATTGTGCATGCTCTGTTGCCTGTGTCTATGTGCCTGTGGTTCTGTCAGTGTGATCATGTGATGTATCTGACCCCAGGAATGTGTCAATAAAGTTTCCCCTTCCTGGGACAATGAATTCACGGTGTTCTTATTTCAATTTCCAGGAGTGTAGATATCATCTCACATTATAAATCATGTTACTACCAAAGAGCGCAAGAAAACTAAACAAGCACAAGGTACATCGCGAAGAATTGGTGAGTTCTTCCTGCAAACCTATAGTGAACGCAATCTGAAGATAGCAGGAGCTGAGGCAGCATTGCATTTCATACCCTACTGACTTTTTGATCGATGGACTGTACCAACACTGACCCAAAATTGCTGGAAACGTTTGTTGTGCTAGAATAAAATGTGAAGCAGTAGCCAGCAATATCTCAGCTCCTTAGTGCTTAGAGCACTCAAAAGTTCAATTGGAAGGAGTTAATTTACTTAGTGTTACTATTAATGCAAGCAAGCATGGCATTATTAAACTTTTTCCTGTATCCGTTCAGTTATTTTCTTTAGCCATGAGGGCATGCAGATTCAACCTATTGGCAGTAAAATTTCCCAAACGAAATTTCTGACACTGTAGTCAATACTAAGATAACATCAAATCCAAGAATGAGTTACGTAACAATGTTCGACAGAGCGAAAAATATGCTTTTGTAAGAAAGAAAGACATTGTGTTTTACGTAAATATTGTTTCTAATACCCTTCGGATTTTTTTTTCTTTTGGAAACATGGCACACCTGCGTGTCTGAAAAATGTGTAGCGCTGTGCCGTGAGTTGCGGTCGCGTTTGTTAACGCAGGAATGGCGCGACCATTACATCTACATCTACATACGTACTCCGCAATCCACCATACGGTGCGTGTCGGAGGGTACCTCGTACCACAGCTAGCATCTTCTCTCCCTGTTCCACTACAAAACAGAACGAGGGAAAAATGAGTGCCTATATGTCTCTGTACGAGCCCTAATATCTCTTATCTTTGTGGTATATAAGTTGACGGCAGTAAAATTGTACTGCAGTCAGCCTCAAATGCTGGTTCTCTAAATTTCCTCAGTAGCGATTCACCAAAAGAGCGCCTCCTTTCCTCCAGAGACTCCCACCCGAGTTCCTGAAGCATTTCCGTAACACTCGCGTGATGGTCAAATCTACCAGTAACAAATCTAGCAGCCCGCCTCTGAATTGCTTCTATGTCCTCCCTCAATCCGACCTGGTAGGGATCCCAAACGCTCGAGCAGTACTCAAAAGTATATAGTATGGTATATAGTATTAAAGTATATAGGGACAGCAGGTACGCTTCCTCTCCTAGCCGCCGTAGACTAACTGCAGTATAAGCCACCATACCAGATATTCGTATGATTTTAGCACCAATAAATTTCATAGCAATTATACTTCGAATCTAACGTTATACACAGCGGTAAAATATAAGGTAAACTGTACAACATTTACTAAATTGTTATTCTGGGGTTCCACAGCGAACCTTGCAATATATAACGACGCTCTGAGCTTGTGACTGACACTTTCCTGTTGTACCGGGTTTCGCCACAGGTAAGGAATTGCTACTTCTCACAAAATATTCAAATGGTATGACAACCAGGACAGAGTACGGTCAGTGCACGTTGTGGGCCCCGCAACCGCAGATTATGCTTTTCGAAGTCAGGGTAGTAGCAGAGTCCGCACAGAATAGCGTGGTCCGTAGATGCGCAGTCCGAGGGGGCCCGTTTGGAGAGTTTTGCTAATGGTGGGTCTTATGAGCTGGCGCTGTATGGGAAATCCGAACGCCGTAGGGAAGTGAGCGCCGTTCTAAACTGGAGCCAACGCTCACGTTTCTTGTACATATTAAGTGGACCTCTGCATGACCACACCTGCTTCTGACCGTTCAAAATATGTGCTGTCACCTCTGCTGTGGTTAGTGTCTAGGAAGAATTCCGCTGAAAATGCAGTGACATATTTTCGCTTGGCTTGGTAACCATTTGTAGCTTTCAGAGAAGGTCATGAGTGGTGAATTTTGAGTTCAATCTACAAATGCCTTGTTAAAATTTGCTTATTTTGTCAAAAGACAGTGGAGTTTACCCAGCGTCACTAACATGTTGTGCAGACGCAATTGCGAGAGAATTCTGAAACAGTGGTTTATTAAGTAAAGAACTGAGGAAATGTAAGATCAGTAGCTTATGGAAAAGCATATCATTGGTACAAAATAGAAGTTAAATGTCTTCACTTATGTTGTTCTAAAACCGATAGCATTTCTCGTTTCACCAGCTTTCGAGGGCCCGGAAAATTTATTTTATTGAAGAAGAAGTCTGTAGTTAGGGGAATAACACTGTAGATAATAAAGTATTTCACCCAAGTGCAAGGAAAAATTCTACATGTAGCTAAATATCATACACGCCATCATATTATGTAATGTGCACCAAACGCAAAATCACAACGATCCCTGTTTTTCATTACAAAAATACTTCGATGTAAATATCACAGTAATTATGACCATTGACGAAATGATGCGAACATTACCATCAAACTGACAAGGGAAGCTGAAGTAACGCAAAAAGTAAAATTTTTTATTGTATAGTTTCTGTAAAATCGTTCGAGACAGATTTCAGACCGGACGCCTCGATTCTGTGTTACCGCCGACCGGCGGAAAGTGTCGTCTTCCTCCTCCCCCACCCCCACCACCATTCTGAACAAACGAATGAACACGCCCAGCGCATTTGACGACAATTTTATCACTGCACATCGGCCACTGCAACCAGCGTGGCCTGTACCTGTCTACAAGGTGGTCCGTTGATAGTGACCGGGCCAAATATCTCACGAAATAAGCCTCAAATGAAACAACTACAAAGAACGAAACTTGTCTAGCTTGAAGGGGGAAACCAGATGGCGCTATGGTTGGCCCGCTAGATGGCGCTGCCATAGGTCAGACGGATATCAACAGCGTTTTTTTTTAATAGGAACCCCCATTTTTATTACATATTCGTGTAGTACGTAAAGAAATATGAATGTTTTAGCTGGACCACTTTTTTCGCTTTGTGATAGATGGCGCTGTAATAGTCACAAACGTATAAGTACGTGGTATCACGTAACATTCCGCCAGTGCGGACGGTATATGCTTCGTGGACCGTTTAGCAATTGCCGAAAAGGTCGATATCGTGTCGATGTATGGCTATTGTGATCAAAATGCCCAACGAGGATGTGCTATGTATGCTGCTCGGTATCCTGGACGACATCATTCAAGTGTCCGGACCGTTCGCCGGGTAGTTACGTTATTTAAGGAAACAGGGAGTGTTCAGCCACATGTGAAACGTCAACGACGACCTGCAACAAATTATGATGCCCAAGTAGGTGTTCTAGCTGCTGGCGCGGCTAATCCGCACATCAGTAGCAGACAAACTGTGCGAGAATCAGAAAATCTCAAAAACGTCTGTGTTGAGAATGCTACATCAACATCGATTGCACCCGTACCATATTTCTATGCACCAGGAATTGCATGGCGACGACTTTGAACGTCGGGTACAATTCTGCCACTGGGCACAAGAGAAATTACCGGACGATGACAGATTTTTTGCGCGCGTTCTATTTAGTGACGAAGCGTCATTTACTAACAGCGGTAACGTAAACCGGCATAATATGCACTATTGGGCAACGGAAAATCCACGATGGCTGCGACAAGTTGCGGGTTAACGTATGGTGCGGCATTGTGGAAGAAAGGATAATAGGTCCCCATTTTATCGATTGCAATCTAAATGGTGCAATGTATGCTGATTTCCTACGTAATGTTCTACCGATGTTACTACAAGATGTCTCACTGTATGACAGAATGGCGATGTACTTCCAACATGATGGATGTCAGGCACATAGCTCGTCTGCGGTTGAAGAGGTATTGAATAGCATATCTCATGACAGGTTGATTAGTCGTCGAAGGACCATACCATGGCCCGCAAGATCACCGGAACTGACGTCCCCGGATTTCTTTCTATGGTGAAAGTTAAGGATATTTGCTATTGTGATCCACCGACAACGCCTGACAACATGCGTCAGCGCATTGTCAATACATGTTCGAACATTACGGAAGGCGAACTACTCGCTGTTGAGAGGAATGTCGTTACACGTATTGCCAAATGCATTGTCGTTGACGGACATCATTTTGAGCATTTATAGCATTAATGTGGTATTTACAGGTAATCACGCTGTAACAGCATGCGTTCTCAGAAATGATAAGTTCACAAAGGTACATGTATCACATTGGAACAACCGAAATAAAATGTTCAAACGTACCTACGTTCTGTATTTTAATTTAAAAAATTTAACTGTTCGTCTAAAATTGTGAGCCATATGTTTGTGACTATTACAGCGCCATCTATCACAAAGCGAAAATGTGATCCAACTAAAACATTCATATTTATTTACGTACTACACGAATATGTAATAAAAATGGGGTTCCTATTAAAAAAAAACAAAGTTGATATCCGTTTGACCTCTGGCAGCGCCATCTAGCAGGCCAACCATAGCGCCATCTGGTTTCCCCCTTCAAGCTAGACAAGTTTAGTTCTTTGTAGTTTTTGCGTTTGACGCTTATTTCGTGTGATGTTTGGCCCGGTCACGATCAATGGACGGCCCTGTGTAGTTCTTCTACAGAAACTGTAAATGTTAGTTACTTTCTGCCCTTCATTTGTATTATATTGTAGCAACAGTAGACGATGACTTAAACATCTTGCATAATTTTAAGCTTAATATTAAGCATTTTTGTATTTTCTATTTTTTTTATCCGACCAGTATCTTTGCAGGATGGTTTATCATAAAGATATCATGTTCTGGTTCTGACACTGAGCAACAGTCATCTGCAGCTCTAGAGTACTGAACGTTTTACGTTTGATTTGTTCTCGCAATATGAAAAAGTAAGTTCTGAAAAGAAAAACGAGACTAAGACATCCTGCTTGTCATCAAAGCAAAACAGTGTCTTATTGGAACAGAAGACTCGCCACTCACTCACCAACCATATGTTTGATACTACAGACTCATGACTTCGCGTTTCAGAACTTCTGACAATAATGGTTATTCATTGCACTCGAGAAAGCCCGTCTATTCTGTGCTGGTGGCGGAATGACTGCGGTTATGAAAACTTATGCGGCGTTTCTGTCTGAGAGCGCGAAGGAGTTGCGGCTGGAAGGGAAGGAGGAGGGGTAGGCAAGGCGCTTTGCAAAAGTAATGCCACACAAAGATTCATTTTCAGTGAAACAGAATTGTCATACGCGAACTTACTGTTTGAGCCACTCAGGTTCTGAAACCTTTTGTATATGTATGTCGAAATAATTAGAATTCCAGGCTTCCAGCGTCGCGGGTACCGAGGTAGACTGACCGCGTTCGATTTGCCATGATGATGTCAGATTTTTCTGAAATGGAAAAGTCTGGAACGCGTTCCATTCGACGTCTATATACCAAATGAGAAGCTGCCTAGATAAAAAAAACAATCCAACACATAAAGTTTAACAACACTTGTAGATCAAATAATATTATATTAATGTACAGGTTTAAAACAGTTCTGCCAGTGCACAGAAAACGAAAAACATAGCTCAAAAATTTTCGCTAAACAACGAAATAAAGTCTCTTAATGCCAAAAAGCAAACCCTAAATTGGGAATTATATAAAGTACATCTTAATCTTACGAGTGTTCTGAAAAATACCACTATTTTCTCCCATGTTGTTAGCAATGTTGGAAATATTACAAAAAAATGCAGTGATACAAACAATGAAAAAAAAACTCACAAAAGGAAGATTCCAAGTTTAAATGCAAAATGAACACCCAACACAGCCGCAAATTACACAAAGTCTAATGAAAAATACCACTTCCATCCAAGACTAGTCAACCTCACTGACACTTTCCTGCGCACAGAAGAAATAAAACTACTCGAGAAACGTCTGAAACACAACACCAGCACGCAGATAGACGAAAAATATACAGAAAATCTCATAGTTGAATCAGAAAGCATTCTCACGTAGGAAAACAGAAACGAAACAAATGAGGTAAACATTGGTCTAGCGAGAGAGCTAGTCAGTAATAAAATCAAAAACATAATTACACAGATGAAAGAAAACAGAGGAAACCGAAACAATACAGATTCCATAACACTGACCAAACTTAGTAAAAAAACTACAGGAACACAACACCATCATCACAAAGGGTGATAAAGGAAATAATGTGGTTCTCATGGATAAAGAATAATACATCAGTAAGAGTTCATCACAAAAAAAGTTAAATTATAAAATCAAAATCAGGTGCAACTAACAGATTCCAAACGAAGCTGAGAAACACTCTGAAAGACATTGAACATATAATATAAAACAACGAAAAAGAAAAACTGCTACAAACAAATCCCATTGCACCTTCCCTCCGATGCCAACCATAGCTACACAAGAAGGATCTCCCCATCAGAGCTATTGTGAATTAGAGAAACGCTCCCACTTACTCACATGCAAGGTAAATGTTGATACTCTTATCAGAAAACTACAAATTACAAGAAGCCAGGACTATAAGAAATACCACGGAATTAATTTAGTACATAAAAGACATACAAGTTCCAGACACACCCACCCTCTTGTCATTTGATGTAGAGAATATGCATTCCAATATACCAATAACTGAAACAATAAATATTGCAGAACAAAGTCTTAAAACACACAGTACTCTTCCACATGATTACATCAAAGAAACAGCCGGGCTTCTAGAGCTAATAATAGAACAGAATTATTTTCAGTTCAATAATGAATTATTGAAGGATTACCAGTGGGATCTCCAGTGACCGGAACCATAGCAAACATATTTATGAAACATGTAGAACTGATTTTATTTTAAAAAAATACTGCCAAATCGGTACAAAATCCTATACTGGTTTAGATATATGGATGATATCTTGTGCCTGATAGACGAACCAAACAATAAAATTGACCAGTTACACACAGACCTAAATTCTGTTCATGGTAAGGTGCGTTTTACAATAGAGAAAGAGCAGAATGGACAGTTAAATTACTTGGACATCGCCATAAAGATTCAAAACAACCAACACACATTTGCCATATACCGAAAACCGACAACAGAGACAATTATACATGAGACATCACAACACCCCAGTTCTCAAAAGCAGGCAGCACAGACTAAACACAGTACCATTAGATACAGACAATTAAAGAAAATGAACATTATAACACAAATAGCCACAAACAATGGATACAAAGAGAACTTAGTCACAAAGCTGAACAAGAAAATCAAGAAATAGAAAAGAACAAACTCCCAACTGTCACCAGCACAAGGACAAAACCACACACAAACAAACAGACAAAATACAAGAATAGAAACAACACGAAGTGTGAAAGAAACAGATAATAGAACATGGTACACAGTGACATACAATTACAAATACACACACAGAATATCCAATGGTTTCAAAAAAGTAAGGCAAAAAATATAGCACACCAAACCAACAACTCAATTAAGAAATATTTTCCACAGACAATAGGAAAAACTGATCGGTATCAGAAGTCAGGAATATATCAACTGAAATGCAATACATGTGATGGAAGGTACATTGGTCAAAGAGGAGGACACTTGACACCGGATACAAAGAACATGTAAGAGCTTGGAAGTATAGGGCAAAGCATTCAACTTTTGCAGAACACTTACAGCAACACCAACATAAAATTACAACCAGAGACACAGACATGGAAATCATAAGGATAAACGACAACAAAAAGCACCCCCCCCCCCCCACCTTACAAGAAAAGTACCACATCCAGAAAATCATAACACAAAAGAAATAACTCATAAATGATCAAATCAACTTGGCAAACCACAGAATCTTTAAAGTGACAGACCACTTAACGTATCATTAAAAGTACACGTATCACAACAGGCTCCATTTACCGCTACCATTTCCTCCCAGATTCTGCCCAGTAATCACTGTCCAGGACCATCTCCCCCCACCCACCGCCCTACCACCCAATTGGAAAAAGAACATTGTGTTTGTATCAAACCAAACCTACTCCTCTCACGTCTCTCTCACGTCTCTCTCACGTCTCTATCAACTTACAAGACAATTTCAGTCACTCTCTCTCTCTCTCTCTCTCTCTCTCTCTCTCTCTCACACACACACACACACACACACACACACACACACAGGTTGGCAACACTCACAACGCGAACGAAAACAAACGAACCGGTATAAACACTGTGGCAGGGCAGAATGAAACAATTTAAGCAAGTCAATTGTAAATAGTGCATCACAGAAAATACTGCAGGACGCCAAAAACTGCCACGTGCTGATGTGAAGTGAAGCCTGTCGACACAGGCCACTGATAGCAAGGAGAGAAGGAGCAAATGAAACACCGTAAATAGCTTGCAGACCAACTTTATAAAGAAAACGCTGTTTTTAACCTAAAACAATCAAAAAATGTACAGACAAGTGTATCAAAATTACAGAATAACTACAGAAGATGCTTTGTAAATAAAATCGAAACGCCTCTGATGTAATTCCTTTTGATTAGATTGCAGTCAACTCAGGACAGATAACCTACCGTAACAGATGTTAACAGCTGCTGCGGATGATGGCCACGCAAACAAACGTATTATAAATAAAAAAAAGCAATGAAACTGGTGTGCAGGCCGCCGAAGTGGCGTCAATTTGAAAGGCTTTCACAAGGCTGAGTTTAATTACCTTAGAAGCTGCTCTCGTCACTAGATCGGAATAGTACGGACGAGAGCGATCGCCCCGATAGTAGGATTGTACCCTCTGAACTCAGCTGGCAAAAGAGACCGGTAGCGGTGCAGGTAGTACAGTGGGTTGCGAGCCATTGTCCTGGACTATAATAATAATAATCATTATTGTTGTTATTTTAACTCACTGCTGCAGTTACATTAGCCGGCTACTGCGCTGCTGAGGAGTCCACAAAAAAGTTACTCAGGGACTGGGCGTATTTCACTCACGCTGATTATTGTAACTACCGGGGTAGTCACATCTGGGGCTACTAGAATTAATGTCGGATTGGAAGTAGATGTTATCAAAAATTATCCCTGAAAATTTGGGTTGTGCTGATTGTTAATCATCAACTGAGACCACTAGTCCCGCCAATATAGTCAAATAGATCAGAGTACTATTAATTTCAGCGTATCACACATAGCAGGCTGTGGGAAACAGCGCCGTTCTCTGCCCACAGTGTTCTCTGATTCCAGCATCACAGAACAGCAGTACATCTTAGTGTCGATGAGTGAACAGGGTTTACTGTCGACTTTGGGAGCACTGTCTGGTTGAGTTGAACAGGGCATGTTTGGCCTTCGCATTCGCTTTGTACTATGCTTCTTTTTTTTCTTTGAGTGGGCTTGGGGGTGGATGAGGTAGGCATGTGAATGTGAACTTTGTATTGTCAATTACTCCACCACCAGTGAGAACACTGCACGAGTCAATTATGCCATTCATGACGTCAAACACAGTCCTACAATGTTCGGTAGAGCTGAACGGCATAACGACAGGAATCAAAGGTCTAAATTATTTAATGAAACCCAGAGAAGCCTGTTTGTTACCGATATTTTTGTAATGACTTTTCTAATAAAGCGTAATTCCTGTTATTCGTTAGCTGAACATTACGGTAGTCTCTCGTACAACACTCACAACCGACGGGTTAGGTAGGACACGGTGGTAATGAAAGAAAGAAAAAGATTTGCTGTAAGAGAACTAACGTTCCTCAAAGTATGTCGTTTAGGTTTTAAACACTCTATATAGATACGACTCAATAAAGAGAGGAAGATGAACGCATTGTTGTTTTAGATGGCATACTCTTAAGTTCTAGAAATGTTACGGGAACAAAACATATTAAGCACAGAAAATTTACATACCAAATTACTCAAATTTTGCTGGAATAGCCTACAGATTTCTCGAGAGACAAAACTCAGCCGATAATGTTTTAAGGAAGGTATGGAAAGTCAGTCAAGTCCATAGGAAACTAATAATATCACAGATACTTCTAAAAGTGACATGTCGAAAAGCAGCGGTTCTTCGTATGTTCTTTTCAGTCCCGCACTGAATCAGTTCTCTCACAAGTGGCCTAAGTTCATTCATTATCAAGCTTCACAGATGATCGTAGTATTGTGGGTAATAAGAATACTCTGTAATTTATGGCGTACGTTTCAGTTTTAGACTTTTTCAAATATTTGCCAGTGGCAGGAACATGAAAAGACCACTCTTGTTCATCTCAGGGACCTTCAGGAAACTGGAAGGAATCAAAGGAAAACAGGACCGTCCTATTAGATATGAAAACTTCTGCATCAATCCTTTAGACAGTATTCTGTAGTATGTTACATTAGAAACTTAAGAAAAATAAGAAGGGGCAGTCTTTTCGAGAAAGTCTGAAGATCAAATTTAAATTGCAATTATTCGGGAAGGACATCAAATCTATTTTACTGCCTACATCATTCATCTCGCGGTAGGACCATAACGATAAAAATGTGAGAAATTGTAACGCTTACGAAGACGTACAGACAATAATATTTTCTGTGCTTCACTTGCGAATGTGAGAGAAAGCAGAGCGACGTGCGGATACTTTTGTAGACGGTTGTTGACTGCGTCAGGACATCTTACGTAAAAAAAAAAAAAAAGATATCTCCTCACCGTTTGGTTCCTTTGCAAAGGCCAATTTCCTTCCCCATCCACATCCTGTCAGGGCTTCAGCACAGTCACTAGTGACGTAGTCGTCGACGGTACATTAAACTGTTGTCTTCCGCCTTGCTTCCAAGCTTTTTTAATGTGGTATTCTCTATTACTTTTACAGCGTATCGATTGCTAATTCGGGCGTCCGCAAAGAAACAAATCGAAAACAGAAAAAGGAAATAGTTTATTTCGTAATTCAACCAGAAACATACCAACTCGTGACTGTGTCAGGTGCGCAGAAACAGTTAAAACGTGTCCCGCGGCAGTCCTCGTGCATATTCCAGGTTTCTAACGCTCAGTATCTCCTTGTGACGACTACTGATGAAAGTCGTCTCTACCACTCTGAAACCAGGGAATCGAGAGATGTCTGAACTTCTGCACAGTTTCGCCTATTGATCCGTCGACTGATAAGTGGAGCCCATTGCAAGTTTAGCCCACCCTCATCATTTATCGCTGGCGAGACAACTGCGCATTGAGACTCGATTTCCCTCGCTTCAGGCCCCGAGTTTCGTCCCTAGTGCCGACGTGGCGTGCTTCATTCCTCTGTCCGTAATACGATCAGTTCAAAACTAATTAGACCTGTAGGTAAAATTCTTTTATGTTCCACTTGACGCTAGTAACTCAGTGTACGTCTGCTCCATTTCTTGGTGCAAGAAGGTGATTCATTTGGTGGAAGTACGTGTACTTTCAGGTACCGACAACAGCTGAACAATACATTACATTTTCCTGTCACAAAACAAGTTACTTACTGAATTCTTCTTGAACTGGGATACTTTAGGTTGAAGAGACGTAGTGACGAACTCGGACATCATAATTCACAGACCTTTTTCATCGTAATTTCTGGCAGTTATGATAATTAGAATAATCAAAGACGGCACGAAATATCAGGAAGATTCTGAGAAAATATCGTCTACTGCATAACAGGCACAAAAAAATCATAATTCCAAAGGTAGATATTATTTGAAACGCACTTGGTTAGCAGAAGCTCTCTTGAAGCTTCCAGTAACTATTATAGCAAAATATTCCCACAGGATCTGTCCGAAAGCCTCAAGGAATCATAGTGTATGTCATTGCTGCCAAAGGTACAATAATCACTTGTGGAGGAGACAAGGGCCGAAATATAAACTAACGTACCTGTTTGGAAAGTGCTAACTCACTCACTTTATGCATGATTGCTGGTACTCTTTCTCCGGCTGGAATGATGGATGTACTCTATGCGGTGACTGCAATGCTGTGACTCCTGATGCGTGTGTCTGCTGCAGTAGTTCTTGTAACGATTGCTACCACGTAAAGCGTAATTTTTGAGGTTTTAATCGCTTTCTAATTACTGCATGTGATAACAGACTACGCTATATAACTCATGTAATAGACTGTCTAGTCATTTCTGAATATCAATAACCTGATCCTATAGTTACCCAAATTGACGATTAGAAACAAATTTAAGCTTTTGGGTAACAACCCCGATTGGAAAGTGAAGCCACCGTGTCCTCGGCTGCGGGAGTCGATTAAAATAAACATATGCAATGTGCAGATGCTCGAAGGCGAACGAATTCTGAGTGCTGCCCAAATGGCCGGATATAATGCGTTGTTTGAGGAAAATATAAATACTATTCAATAATTTTCTCCACAGAGTGATCAGTTATACAATTGTGACAGTTACGAAATTATGAATTGTTGTTAATCGTGTGGTTTCGCGAACTCACCTGAAACATTGTTTCCATTCCTATACTCCCAGTGCACAATAATGGACTCATCAATTCGGCAGAACGTTCGAAAGTAAACTATCAGTCAATCACGCCGAGAAAACCTGAGAGATCAGTTTGTAAAGTGGTACTGTTCAAAATGGGCACTTCAGCCATAAATCTATTGAATGATATTTATGTGCTTACGCTGTAACATTTATAAAGGCCTCTCCTTATTTACAATTTGTCAACCATCACGAACTCAAGCGTTCCTGCTGGAGCCTGTAAACCGTCATAGAACGGTGAAACTTCACGTCAGTCTGCTGTCAGATTCATGTCTACGATACCTTGCTATTCTGGGTAAACACCAGGAAGTATCTGTGTATCTAAGAGTAGGTCTCAATAAATGTTCCAGCCTAAGTGGGAAAAGTGTCGCCTCCATTATTGTAGTTACCTTTTACGCGTAATCGTTAACATATGCAGGCACTGACCAAAAGACTCTAAAAGTTCAGTATTCGTCCCGATTCCAAGGGAGGGAGTTTCTAAAAGATGTTCAAATCACCGAACAAACGCACTTATCTCATATGCTAGGAAAGTAATGCTTAAAGTCTACAGAATGGACTTCGCCAGTAGAGTTAAACGAAGATCAAACTGTACTACATGTAAGGAGAGGAACTGGAGATCAAAATCCCAACATCCGATACAATGGAGAACGCAAGGGATTTCGAGAAAGATGTGTATATCTGCTATATTGAATATGCTAATGTCTTTGACTGCGTCGACTGCAAGAAATGGGAAGTAATCAAGAAAAAGAGAGTACCAAATAACCTCATTTACCTCATACGGAGTTCATAGTTGATCAAGGAACCACTGTGGGAACTATTACGGCGTAAAGTCAGCGCCGGAGCGCCATTCGGGAACCACAGAGAAGAGAAGGCTGTGAGAAGAGGTCAGCCAGTCGCACGCTGACCGACCTCCCTCCAGGACGACAACGCGACAGCAGCGGCCTCTAGGAGTGGAGGACATAAGCGGCGCGCCCGACTGGTGGCGGCGCACTTCGGTAGCTGCTTCAACATTAGCCACTTTTCTTACAAGGGAACCTCCCCATCGCACCCCCCTCAGATTTAGTTATAAATTGAGACAGTGGATAGGCCTTGAAAAACTGAACACAGATCAATCGAGAAAACAGGAAGAAGTTGTGTGGAACCACGAAAAAATAAGCAAACTATACAAACTGCGTAGTCCATGTGCAAGATATGCAACATTAAGGACAATCTGAGCTAACGAGCGCCGTGGTCTCGTGGTTAGAGTGAACAGCTACGGTACGAGAGGTCCTTGGTTCGAGTCTTCCCTCGAGTGAAAATTTTACTTTCTTTATTTTTGCAAAGTTACGATCTGTCCGCTCATTCATTGACGTGTCTGTTCACTGTAATAAGTTTAGTGTCTGTGTTTTGCGACCGCACTCCAAAACCGTGCGATTAGTAGACGAAAGGACGTGCCTCTCAAATAGGAACCGAAAACATTTGATCGCAAAGTCATAGGTCAACCGATTCCTCCACAGGAAGACACGTCTGATATATTCTATATGACACTGGTGACGGCATCTGCGTCACATGACAGGAATATGTTGTCGACCCACCTAACTTGTACACTTGGCGAATGGGTAAAAATATTCTTCTACCTTGCCCGATTTAGGTTTTCTTGTGGATGTGATAATCACTCCCAAAAAAGCGATGAAAACGTAAGAGTTTCTCACATAAACTGCAACAAATGAATGCAACAGTTTCACAGTCGCACAGTTTTCCCTGCGCTCTGTCAGAACATATGTTTTTTACGTTTTCAAATGCTTCCGTGTGTAGACCGTCAAATCCTGCATATGTCCAAGCAAAGGTGAACATGTCCTGGAATTTTGGAGAGCGAAGTTGATTATGTGTGGGTGCCTGGACTTTGATAATTGTCTGAAAATAAAAAATTAAAATTTTCACTCAAGAGAATACTTGAACCAAGGGCCTCTCGTTCCGCAGCTGCTCACGCTAACCACGGGACCACGGCGCTCGTACGCTTGCATTTTCCTTGATGTTGCTTACCTTGCACATGGACTACTCAGTTTGTATATTTTGCTTATTTTTTTCATAGTTCCACATAACTTCTTCCTGTTTTCTCGATTGATCAGTGTTCAGTTTTTCAAGGCCTATCCCTGTGCCAACTTATAACTAAATCTGAGGGGGGTGCGATGGGGAGGTTCCCTTGTTAGCTGACGCTTCGTAGCCTCTATCATTAGCAATTTCTACGTAGTACAGTTAGAGATCAGCGGTCACTGAAGTCACTTGACAGACTTTTGTTAGTAGCGGTCGCTAGGACCAGAAGTGTTACTTGTGTTTGTCGACTTTGATGAAGACGGATTATTTTGTATATCGCCCTTTGTTTGTGACACATGTGTCTAGTTGCACTCGTGGATGATCATGTATAAGGTACTACAAGAATTCTCATATCAAAGTTAAGTACAATACTGGCCATTAAAATTGCTACACCAAGAATAAATGCAAATGATAAACGGGTATTCATTGGACAAATATATTATACTAGAACTGACGTGTGATTACATTTTCACGCAATTTGGGTGCATAGATCCTGAGAAATCAGTACCCAGAACAACCACCTCTGGCCGTAATAACGGCCTTGATACGCCTGGGCATTGAGTCAGAGCTTGGATGGCGTGTACAGGTACAGCTGCCCATGCAGCTTCAACACGATACCACAGTTCATTAAGAGTAGTGACTGCCGTATTGTGACGAGCCAGTTGCTCGGCCATCATTGACCAGACATTTCCAATTGGTGAGAGATCTGGAGAATGTGCTGGCCAGGGCAGCAGTCGAACATTTTCTGTATCCAGAAAGGCCCGTACAGCACCTGCAACATGCGGTCGTGCATTATCCTGCTGATACGTAGGGTTTCGCAGGGATCGAATGAAGGGTAGAGCTACGGGTCGTAACACATCTGAAATGTAACGTCCACTGTTCAAAGTGCCGTCAATACGAATAAGAGGTGAGCGAGACGTGTAACCAGTGGCAGCCCATACAATCACGCCGGGTGATACGCCAGTATGGCGACGACGAAATCACGCTTCCAATGTGCGTTCACCGCGATGTCGCCAAACACGGATGCGACCATCCATCATGATGCTGTAAACAGAACATGAAATCATCCAAAAAATGACGTTTTTCCATTCGTGCACTCAGGTTCGTAGTTAAGTACACCATCGCAGATGCTTCTGTCTATGATGCAGCGACAAGCATTGCCGCAGCCATGGTCTCCGAGCTGATAGTCCTTGCTGCTGGAAACGTCGTGGAACTGTTCGTGCAGATGGTTGTTGCCTTGCCAACGTTCCCATCTGTTGACTCAGGGATCGAGACGTGGCTGCACGATCCGTTACAGCCATGGAGATAAGATGCCTGTCATCTCGACTGCTAGTGATACGAGGCCGTTGGGACCCAGCACAGCGTTCCGTATTACCCTCCTGAACCCACCGATTCCATATTCTGCTAACAGTCATTGGATCTCGACCAACGCAAGCAGCAATGTCGCGATACCATAAACCGCAGTCGAGATAGGCTACAATCGGATCTTTATCAAAGTCGGAAACATGATGGTACGCATTTGTCCACCTTACACGAGGCAACGCAACAACGTTTCACCAGGCAACGCCAGTCAACTGCTGTTTGTGTGTGAGAAATCGGTTGGAAACTTTCCTCATGTCAGCAGCACGTTGTAGGTGTCGCCACTGGCGCCAACCTTGTGAGAATGCTGCTCTGAAAAGCTAATCATTTGCACATCACAGTATCTTCTTCCTGTCGGTTAAATTTCGCGTCTGTAGCACGTGATCTTCATGGTGTAGCAATTTTAATGGCCAGTAGTGTATTTCTACTTGTCTTGTTGTAATCAAACTCATTAATGCGAGTTGTTTGATTGTTTGTCTGGCGAGCCGAGTATTTAGGATTCCTAGACACAACAGGAAACGTGTACGGACAGCTAAGTGGGTCAAGTTTCAGAAAGGAGTGCGGCAAGTCTGCGTACTGCCACCTTATTAATTCAGTCTGTATGCAAAGCACCTTATGAGGAGTATTGGATGGATTGAAAAATAAACTGGAATTAAAATACTTAGGATAAATATAAATAACCTTATATATGGATATGATTCCACTCTGATCGCATAAAATGAAGAAGAGTTAGGACGAAAAAAGACAGTACAAAGGCTGATTTAAAGCTGAATGTCAAGGAAACGAAAATTCTGGGAACCTCGGCGCCAGGATATTTTCTGCTGATGACTGCAGCCATAGATTCAAGAGGCTGTTCTTACTTGATAAAAATGCAATGTCCAACCACGAGAACGTTTTAAGAACGAGAGACATAGCTTTAACAACAAGGATCCGTGAAGTGTGGGCTATGGTGTTTACCGTTATGATGTACGAATGTGAGAAATGGACCATAAGAAAGGCAGAACAGCGTAGAATAGACCCCTTTGAACAGCGGAGATGGAGTAAACTCCTTAGACTTCCATGGACGGCAAAAAGAACGACTTGGTCAATATCACAGCAAACAAAACTATATAGCTCATTGTAAGGTCTGAGCCGGCCGAAGTGGCCGGGCGGTTCTGGCGCTGCAGTCTGGAACCGCGAGACCGCTACGGTCGCAGGTTCGAATCCTGATTCGGGCATGGATGTGTGTGATGTTCTTAGGTTAGTTAGGTTTAACTAGTTCTAAGTTCTAGGGGACTAATGACCTCAGCAGTTGAGTCCCATAGTGCTCAGAGCCATTTGAACCATTTTTTTGTAAGGTCTGACATTGAAACAAACACATCGGGAGAAGGCATGATTCGCTGGGAAAGACCATAATGCTGGGGAAGACCGAAGGTACAAGGAGAAGAGGGAGGTAAAGGATGAGATGGAACGATAGCATCGCAGAAGTAATGGATCCAACTCGGAAAGTCTGCGAAAGAAAAGTACACGACAGAAGAAATTCGCATGCATTAATTCATATGTTCACGGAGAGTCGGAATCGACTAAAGGACTAGAGAGAGATGTACATGTATTACGTAGCGCGTGTGCTACCAGATCCTCATCCACTTGTTTTTCTGCCAGCTACTGGAATCAGCGTTGCGTAACGTCGGTCTCAGACTTGTACTTCTGGTTTCATAGTACTTTTTAGGGCTGCAGCCAACGATTGTTTCACTGGTAAACATGAAAGGAATAAGGACGGGTAATCAAGATTTTACGCCATCCGATGGCGAGGTCACTAGAAGCTTCGCGCTGGCTCGGACTGGACGTTAGAGAAGGAAACAGGCCGTCTGCTTTTCCAAGGAACCATCCTGTAGGTGCGTCTGACTTCCTGAAGGAAAGAGGCATCTCTGATGAGCTCGCAAACAAATTTTGGCGCTGAATTGCGTCGGGAATTAGCGACCGTTTTCGCATGTTCTTTTCAGAGAGAAAAAAAAATGCCCCACGCTATGTCCTATGAGAGCCTTCGTGTATCTCTGGTACATTCCTGGAAGAATCTAATTATCGCGTCTTGCGTCCAGATGGCTCTGAGCTCTGGTTCAAATGGCTCTGAGCACTATGGGACTCAACTGCTGTGGTCATTAGTCCCCTAGAACTTAGAACTACTTAAACCTAACTAACCTAAGGACAGCACACAACACCCAGCCATCACGAGGCAGAGAAAATCCCTGACCCCGCCGGGAATCGAACCCGGGAACTCGGGCGTGGGAAGCGAGAACGCTACCGCACGACCACGAGGTGCGGGCCCAGATGGTCACCAGGCATCTAAACGAGAAAATAAAATTAGCGGTAATACGACTGCTGTACGTTCCTATGGTTACTGAAAGTATGTCAATATTGTTATCACCGTTTCCTGGTTTGCTGCGCTTCGTACACTTCCAATATTCTCTAGATCGTCTTTCGAATTAATCGAATCCCGTAAACTTACACTTACTGGTGCAAGTCCTTACGCATTATGATTGTTGTAGCATCTACTTCAACAACATATTAATGTAATTGAAATTTGTTTTTTTATAGGACTAAGCAACAGTGGAAGAGGGGTGGGGCTGTAAATACACGTATCCTTCAAGGTGACAAAAAGTCTAAAGATCACACAGTGTAGATACAATGAGACCAATGTTTCTGCATGTCCCGGCTCTTGGAACGTCTTCCAGGCGAAAATTGGATTCTCCTGCCTCAGGAGAGTTCTTGTGGGATCTGGAGAACCAGTATGCACTAACCATTGTGATCGAACAAGCCAAGAAATTTGTACAACTTGTGCATTCTACTTTCAATGCTACTACACTGTGACTATGAAACACAACACATTGCGTAGTAAGTTTTTCGCATAGTTAATTCTGTAAGCACAATGTAGCTGTGATTCAACTTCTGTCATATGCACCTTTTATTACTTTATTTATGTTATCATATGTTTAAGTTAAGGAATTAATTCGAAGGAACTAATTAAAAAAGAATAATGTACTTATGATGCAATAGAAACGCTGGCCTTGTCAGGGAAGTTTGCTATTTTACAAAGTCAAAGAACACATTTGGAGTAAGGGCGCATAAGCGCGGTATCGTGCAGAAGTAGTCGGCGGAGAGAGTTGCCAGCGACAAGTGGTCTAGTGTAGACGCGGTGCGCGGCATTGTACGGAGTGAACTAGAAGGGTTTCATTATATGGTCTGGCACATCGTGTTCTTGTAACTGGGCACTGCACATTGTTATTATGCACAGTATATGGGCCCATAACTGTTATGTGGAGCGACGATAAAGAAGAGCCTGTAGCCTTACCTTATTGAAGAATAATACCTCACATCGCACCAGCAGCAACTCATCAAATTAAGACCTCACCAGTTTCATCTTTAGATCTTACACGCCTAGCTGGCGTATTAGTTTTTCTTAATTGAATAAGGGAGAGTTTATTGCAGCAACTGTTACAGTGTAAATTAACTTTACTGCAATCATTTACCTAAAAGCGTAATATCCTATCACCATTATTAAATCCGATAAAACCACCAGGAAAAGAATAGTAAAATATTGAAAGTGATATGTTTATTAAGTTTCTGTCACCAAGCTAAAGAAGTGCAAATTGCAAATCTAAGATCTAAAACTGTCATGTAACAGCAGTGAATCTTGTTGCTTGGTATAATAAATAGTTAATGAATAATGACTAACAATTAAAGAGAAAAAGTATAATTTAAATGAATGTTGAGAAACCATTACTTAGTTGTTTGCAAACTCTGCTCACATTTGCAAATTACGTAATAGTGTAGTGTAAAATTACTCATTCTTTGCTAAATGAATCATTATGAACTTTTCAAAAATAACTTACTATGATAAAAGACAAATATTTATGAACATTTCCTTTGCTAAAACCAGTACAGTTAGCATTTCAGTGAGTAAAGCAAAACTATTCATTAAGCGAACTGTTTTGCAAACAATTAACTTTTACGTGCATATATTCAATACAAATTGGACTGCTTGTTTTCTGATTAACTTCAATTTATGGTACTAACTGTGCTTTTACATCTGAGTTCGATTCAGTACTTTTGGTTCCGTTCTCATCTGACTACAATTCAGTGATTTGTTCGTAATTAAAGTCTCCAGTAATTTTTGTTCACACAGTGAGCTGGCGACCATTCTTAAGTAATTTTCAATCAAAAATTACAACAGATTAAATTTATTTATTCTAAATTTTATGATTCATTATTTTTTCCATTTTGTCAATATTTCTTTCGTCATAGTGCAGGAGTAGTCGCGCAATAACGATTCGCTTATAATGATATCTGCACTTCTCCGAATTTATTTTTCGGGATGCTTTTCCCACTCTACAAAGAACGTTAGGCGAGCGTGTCATTTAAAAACCCTAAGTAACTGGAAGTGTAGGTCCATTATAACTGGATAAGCTTTTCTTTAAGCGACATCTATAGAGACATTAAAACAGAAGTATTGACAGTTATGAGATATCTCTAACACAATGATCTCGTGTCAACCATCATGAACTACGAAAACACACATCATGCAAAAGCCCACTAGAACTTTTGTCACGTGACATCCTGAAAGCCATGGATCAAGGCAGTCAGGTAGATGTAGCACTTATTGATTTCCGAAAAGTGTTTGATTCAGTACCAAACCTATTCCCCTAGCAGAAAGTGTGATAGTATGGGGTACCAAGCGAAATTTGTATCTGTGCTGATGACTTACTAGTAGTAAGGACGCAGTTTGTTATCTGGAACGGAGCGTCAGCGACAGATAAAGAAAAAACTCCAGATTTTTGTTGTCGGACCTATAACATATATTATGTCACAGTAGAACATTATGTAGAGAATAAGAAAACAGTACGCAGCTTTGAAAAGTTACTGAAAACAATATTACAACCAACAGCTACAGAGAGCAACAGTGCTTCACTCAGAGTTGACTACCTCCGTCTACGACATCGGTACGTGTACTGACGAAGGCATTAAAGCGGAAATAAGCTTAAATGCCAAAACAAAATAACAAGCAGAATAATATTTTCTAATTATCTGCATGAAAAACTCCAGATTTTCCCCATGCCCAGGGAAGTGTGCCGTACCGTTCCTATTCGTATTGTATATTACTCATCTCGCAGACAGTATTAATAGTAACTGCAGATGACGCAGTTCTAAATAATGAAGTTCTGTCTGAAACACTCTGCGTAAATATCCATTAAAATCTTGACAAGATTTGGACGTTGTGCAAATATTGACAAATTGTCTCAAATGCTGAGAAAAGTAGAACTGTGCTATTCACGAAATGCAAAAACGTTGTAGTCTATGTTTTGAATCTTATGGTTACCACGTACGTGAGTCACAATAGGAATCACTCAATTTATACAAATACTGAACGACCACGTAGGCTAAATTCACTGGTAGGACAGTGGGAAAATGCAGTCATTGTACAAAGAAGATTTCTTTTCTTTTTTCTTGTTCGACCCCGACTAGAATGTTGTCAGATGTGTTGGACCAATGTAGAATTAAGGGCAGAAATTGAACGTATACAGTGAAGGGCAGCATGCACGGCGATAGGTTTGTTCAACGGGAGAGCTCCACTAAACGCAGAAACATCTCGGTTGGTAGATGCTTCAAAACAGACGCCAACTATTCCGCGAAAGTCTGCTTACGAAGTATCGGGAAACAGTATTAAGCGAGGAATGTACAGAAATATATTACAGCTCCCTACCCACCACTCCAGTAGGTACCGAAATACTGCCAGCATAGAGGCATTTAACCAATACTAGGTGCAACTGGAAATTGTTTCGGAAATGCATTTCACGGTGGTTTGAGAGTGTGAATGTAGATGTAGGTATTATAACTGCTACAAACTACCGAAAATAGAGAATTGGAACCACTAGGAGGAAAATATTTGATTGCTAATGTCCTGATTCCGACGACGAGACTGTCAATATTTTAATACATGCTCCGTTAGTACAATTTTTAAATGTTTTCCTTATTAGTTTAGTGTTTTCTTCATAAATATGCATTACGGTACGTTGTAAGGACGGCCTCATGTTATTGGTGCATTCTGAATTGTACTTCACATCGTCTTCTAGCAAGAGCTCCAGTACTCAGTATCAAGAATCTTCACATCGAGGAAAAAAAAAGAAACATAACGTTATATTTCACCGCTGCCACCGAGCTTACGCCACACGCAGCGCATCGTAGGAAGCTGCTACAGGGGCGCTACGCCGCGTCGCGTCCATTCAATTTTCGCGCAATTACAGCCACCGTTGGAGCACTTGCAGTCAACCGCTCACCATCACCCAGCCAGCCTCGCCGCTTCGACGACGTTCGTTCACGACCGCCGGGCCATCTCCTTTCACACTTTGTCAGTCTGGTAGCTTACGTCACTCCCAGTCCAATGAGAAACACCTGTCAGTCCCTGGAAAAGTGTCGCAACGCTTGTTGAAAATTATATGTTGTGGCGTCGCGGTTTCACATCTACATATGTATTCCACAAAGCACCTTACGGTGTGCGTAGAATTCACGTCTTGCCCCTTTCAACTACATTATTGATGAGCAGCTCGTGGTAACCACTAGTGAGCAAATACAGTCAATTATGAAACCGACGCTTCCTATGTGTTTTTCACAACAGAAGAATCCCAAGGCACTCATCCTAAAGGTGTCCTACGTGACAACTGATCTACCCTATTATACTGCAGTACCTGTGCTGGTTTGATGCACTCTGCAATGTACTTCAGACACACATCCGAGTCGCTACGGTCGCAGGTTCGAATCCTGCCTCGGCCATGGATGTGTGTGATGTCCTTAGGTTAGTTAGGTTTAAGTAGTTCAAAGTTCTAGGGGACTGATGACCTCAGATGTTAAGTTCCATAGTGCTCAGAGCCATTTGAACCATTTGAACACATCCGAGTCTGAAGAAAGAGGCACTGCTACGACCGTCAGCTGTGTGAAATACAAAAATTATGGAAGCTCCTGGCAGATTGAACTCTGTACTGGACAGAGACTCGAACCGGAATCTTTGCCTTTCTCTGGGAAGTGCTCTACCAACTGAGCTACCCAAGCACGACTCACGACCTGCTCTCACAGTTTTACTTCCGACAGTCGCTCATCTCCGAACTTCCGAACTTTACACAAGTTGTCGTGAGAAACTAGCGCGACTAGCAATCCTGGAAGAAAGGACACTGCAGAGGTATGAAGTAGCTGGTGGACCGGCCAACCTACGTGTGGTCTTTAGGTGATTTTCACGTTTAGGCAAACGCTGGACTGGTCCCCAATTTCCGCCCCAGAGAACAGATACACAAACAGTTAAGATACGATGACTGATGGCACAGAATTTACATGATTCACAGAAACGTGGCCCATAGGACTCCCTCAGATAACAGATGACTTGGGCGACATGAAGGGTGTCTGGACACAGAGTGAAATAAATTAAATTTGCCAAATCTTGAGTACAGCGGACCCTGTACTAGCTGGGATGAATGCTAGGAAGAAGAACAAGTAAATGCATGTGTAAATTGGACGATGTGAGACACGCGAAAAGTGTATAGATTAATTATTTCACAAATTGGTTATAAGAGAGCCAAATGGGACTGCCAAGACTCCAGTTATCCACATGTGCGTTCTGTAGCTTCAGTTTTTAGCAGGAGATGGCGTACATGTCAATGGTATGGGTTCAGCCAAGCTTGAATGTCTTGGAAAGGTAAATCTGGTTTCTGGAACTGGGGTGGTGAGTTTCAAGGTTTTAGGAGGTTGCCGATAATAGGTATAGATTCAGGGTGAGTCAGGAGGAATGGAACATGCCTTGAGGGGCGATAATAGTCGTGATTCTGAATAACGAGCTTCATATGGACATATGCCCTATTCTGAATGATTCCCGAGATAGAACACATTGAATGTAGATTGTTATTTATTTTTTGTATTATTCAGTACATTGTTACATTGTCACTTTTACAAGTTACCACAGTAGTGTCGAGAAATTTGAGACTAGCAGTTTGCTGCAGGCACCAGTGGTCTGTCGAGTCGGGAAACTACCTCAAAATTGGCCTACAAAAAACACCTATACGAGATTTTCAATATTGTCTCACTCTCTTCGCCAAATCTATTAGCCCTAAACAAAAAATAAAAAAGAATGGCGACTTACTTGTGCGAAATTTAATGTAGTTTTTTTCTTCTTTACGGCCAACAGCGTAATATATGTCTCATAACGACATGATTATTAGAATAGATACGACAAATAGGTGCAATTAATTTTTATTCCTTTTTTTGTAATAAATAATCTTTGCTCACGACATAGTGTTTTGGGCCTTATTTCCATTCTCAAGTACTTGTGGTTACTATTTTGGTGAGAATATGTATGAATGTGAATGGCATTTATATTAAAGTGACCATACTGTACTCACGTTTTTGTATGTCCATCTTTTTGACAGGAGGTTTTGGGGACGACCGCCGTTTAGTGTTGTAAGAAAATGAAACGCCCACAGCCGTCCTTATGATTTTATTTATTTTGTAGGTACCAGTTCCGGCACTTCAAAGCGCCATCTTAAGCCTTTAGTTGATGCTGAAGGGATTGGGGCGGCCGTGGTGGCCGTGCGGTTCTAGGCGCTGCAGTCCGGAACCGCGGGACTGCTACGGTCGCAGGTTCGAATCCTGCCTCGGGCATGGATGTGTGTGATGTCCTTAGGTTAATTAGGTTTAAGTAGTTCTAAGTTCTAGGGGACTGATGACCACAGATGTTAAGTCCCATAGTGCTCAGAGCCATTTGAAGCCATTTGAAGCTGAAGGGGTTGACAAGATCCCTATATATACGTATCAGTAGCCAACTAGATTGGGTACGCAGACTATCTGGAAACTTTGGTGTCAGCACTACAACCATCAACTGTCAAGTGAGGAAGCCCTGTGTAGGCAATGGATGGGTGCTAAGTGCTGACACCAACGTTTTTAGATAGTCTGCGTAACCAGTTATGTTGGCAACTGATACGGTATATATAGAGATCGTGTCAACTCCTTCAGCATCAACTACAGTCTTAAGATGGGGCTTTGAAGTGCCAAAACTGGTACCTACAAAATAAATAAAATCATAAGGACGGCTGCAGGCGTTTCATTTCTCACAATTCTGTACTCACGCCTAGACTGATGTGACGTCCATATTACGTCGTTCATGACTTGTCACTGTTTTAATAAGATGGTAAATAAGGAAAATATGTTGAAAAAAGATTAGTTATTATAAGCAGTTATTTGGTACATCTGTTCTCATAATTAATGTAGTTTAATTTTTTTTCGTGACACGTTTTCGCTAGAGGCTGCGGATTTTGAGCTATTCACGAAAAACACACGAAGATCTATAGCGGAAAGCCATTCAGTATATGGGACATGTTCATACGAAGCTTTTGAACAGAATCACCAATACTAACACCCCTAAAAGCATGTACCTTCCATCCTGTATAGGTATTTCGTCTGCACTCTTCATTTTAGTCTATTTATTACCTGTTACGGTTCTGACATTTGTCTTCATCTCCCAGGTCAGGTTTTATTTTTTAATCGTATTTCTTTACTTTTTTGGTAACCTTTCAGAATCCATTATTTGTGGACGTCTACTCCAGTTTCTTTTATTTTTTCTATGTTTTCCATTGCGCTACATCTGTTAAGTTCATTTCTGACATCAACATTTCACTGGAGGGGAAAGGATGGAAGGAGGAGGACGACGACAGGTGGTGGGGAGAATGGGGCCCGGAAATACTCAGGAGGAACGTGGAATATTAGATCACTTGATCGGGTAGATAATTTCGAAAAGAGAGACAGTTAGTTTGCCGTTAGGTACTGCGAGAACTCACTAAGTGCGGTGACATGACAAACAGGACGTCTGATCAGATGCTTACAGGATAAGCAACACAAAATTATATAGGTGTAACGCAGAAGTAGGGCTAATAATGAATAAGAAAACAGGAATGATGGAAAACTGTTGTCAGCAGCATAACGAACATATTATTATAGCCAAGACGGATTCAAAGCCAACACCTTCCTCAATAGCAGAAATTTACATACCAATCATTACTTAACAAAGACAAAAAATTAAGTGTCAAGGGGGACTGAAACTCAATAGGAAGAGAAGGAAGAGAAGGGAAAATAGACAACACGGAATTGGAGAAAAGATGAAACTATAAACCGCGTGGCAGAGCCTTACACAGATCATAATTGAATCATCACAAACACTTGGTTTAAGAACTGCGGCAGACCTGGTTCTTATGGAGACGACACAGTGATATATCAAAGATTTCAAAACAAAATTTAAGCTGCAAACCATTTCCAGGAGAAGACGTAGACCCTTACCATTACTTGTTTGGCCGGCCGGAGTGGCCGAGCGGTTCTAGGCGCTTCAGTCTGGAACCGCGCCACCGCTAAGGTCGCAGGTTGGAATCCTGCCTCGGGTATGGATGTGTGTGTGTGTGTGTGTGTGTTGTTCTTAGCATAAGTTAGTTTAAGTTATTTTAAGTAACTACCTTAAGTAGTGATGACCTCAGTAGTTTGGTCCCTTAGGAATTCACACACATTTGCACATTTTCATGCGTCCAGCATAGTGAATGTGTGGTTCATGATTTGCTGTTGATTTTGATTTTGTCCCTTTGGTACTACCAGCCTACTGTTACGTAAGGTGCCGATGGATCTAAGAAGCCTCTTGGCTGCTCTGTCCAAATAACGGTACGATTCTCGGTTACAACACGATTTTTGAGCAGAGCTTCGAGAAACTGGTTTCAGAAGGAGGATACTGGTGACTTATTTTAATATTGAACCACTTACCAGTTTTCGACAATAGCAGCGAACAATGGACGGACAAAGTTTTCTTTTATTTTACTATTTAATACTCGATCATCCTTAACGGAATCGACTGTAGAAGGCCTTTGAAATTCAAGAAGAAGCATGTTGTTCAGATACACAGAATTCATGTTCCAAGAGGAATCGAAAAAGATATTTCTTTCTTCCACATGCAAGTGACGAAATGCGTGATTTTAAAATCAAGAGAATTTTGAGCTTGTACTGAGGCTCAGCGGAATGCTTTTTCTCACACTTGTAGTGCCGGGAGAGGGAGGAAGGGAGGGACCACAGCAGAAACAGGATATACACTTCACTGCACTTCATAATGTCGCCTACTCTCAATGGTTATGCATGTCGCTTAGCTGCCTCAACGATCGTTCAGTATATCCAGGTAAATCTTGTCACAATAGTCAGGTGCAAAGCGATGGTGTGGATGATATGCCTGATGGCCTACAAGGAAACATAAAGCTCTTAATAATCTGCAATAACACTGTGTGACCACCACGGGAAAGTTCACACAACTTTTCTCTATTCTACAAGACAGACGTTATGGAGACGCACAGTGGTGTTCGAAACTAATGTCGTTAAGTGAAATACTGCTTCGGAGAGGTGAGCATACGTGAGTTTCCGGTTTAGTTCCTACAGCTGCGGCAGCTTCACAGAACACGCTTCTCGGGTAGTCGAAGCCACACAATAGCTGCGCCGCTGACCTCTAGACGCCGCGCAATAATTGTTTCAGCTCGCTGCATTTCACTTGAAAGCTGGAAAATTCGGCCTCTGTTAACCTCACGAGCCCCTGAAGCGCACGCTGACCCGTCGTACTCGTGGGGACGCGTTTGTTCCCAGCCTCTCCCGGTTTTGGGCTTTTCTGTTGCTGCTCACTAATTACTCACGTACGACCCGGCACGTATAGCGTCGGCAGTGGCGAGCACCGTGCTATTCTTGTCGCTACGTGCTCCGTAAACTGTCGCACTGTGTGGTTAACGCAGTATACTACGAGGGTTGTTTTTTAAGTAAGGGCCGTTCGCGCGTATAGTCCCGTAGTTCGCGCGGACGCCCCAACAAGCCACCGCGCCTCTTGCCGGCATCCTTCCCGTTCACACTGATGCAAGTTGCAGCTCTGTAGCTGACGTGTACGCATCGCTGTGCTACTTTATAATGTTTACGATTATTGGATCGCCCGCCGCGTGTGAGATACGGTCAGTGATACGTTTTTTGACCGCGAGAAGCCTATCAGCTGCAGAAATTCATCGTCAGTTAACAGAAGTTTATGGCTTGAATGCAATGAGTGAAGGTAAAGTGCATCAATGGGTTAGAGAGTTTAAAAGTGGCCGTCAAAACGTCCATGACGAAGAACGCTGAGGCCGGCCCTCTGTGATCACTGATGATTTGGTGGCTGCAGTCGAGGCAAAGGTTCGTGAGGACAGAAGATTCACAATTTGCACTCTTTCTTTAGAATTTCCACAAGTTTCAAGATCGGTTTTGTACAAAATTGTGTCTGAAAACCTAAAATTTAAGAAACTGTGTTCTCGGTGGGTACCCAGATTCCTCACCGAGGACCACAAAGGGAAGAGATTTGCCACTTCATTGGACTTTTTGATTCGTTACGAGGAAGAAGGGGATGACATGTTGAGTCAAATTGTCACTGGAGATGAAACATGGGTATCCCATATCACTCCCGAAAGCAAGCGATAATCGATGGAATGGCGACACACAACCTCACCCGCCAAGGTCAAAACGCAAGATTATGGCAACTGTGTTCTGGGAACGGCGCGTGTTTCGCTAGTGCACTTTATGCCACGAGGAACGACAATCAACTCAGATGCCTACTGTGCAACTCTAAAGAAGCTCCGCAGAGCAATTCAAAACAAAAGGCGCGGCATGCTGACAAAAGGAGTTCTGCTCCTGCACGACAACGCTAGGCCTCACACCTCTCAAAAGACTCGTAATCTAATTGATTCCTTTGGCTAGGAAGTTTTGGACCATGCACCATACAGCTTCGACCTTGCTCCTAGCGATTTTCACCTTTTCCGGTACCTGAAACACCATCTTGGCGGGCAGCGCTTCAATGACGACGATGAAGTGAAAGCGGCCGTGAACTCTTGGCTGTTGGAGCACGCGGCCGAATTCTTTGAAGAGGGAATTAAAAACTTAGTTGTGCGGTATGACAAGTAATTAAATAAACAAGGCAACTATGTAGAAAAATAGGTAAAAGTGTGTAGAATCAGAAAAAAAAAGATATTTTTTACAGGAGTATTTGTATCTTTTTAAAAAAATAAAAACGGCCCTTACTTGAAAAACAACCCTCGTACGCAGCAAAACACAACAACATACAATGAACTCGTGCAGTTGGTGTAAACAGGCCTTGTCTCTGAGTACAATCACATATAAGTATTTCACTGCTGTTGCTGATGCAACTTTTTTCCTTTAGGAATTTATTCAGAAGCCATTTTTGTTTATTTCACCAATGCCCACACAAGGATTAGCAGTGCTTGGTGACGCCGTTATCGCTGCAGATGCATGAAAGAATTTTAACTTATGTGATGCTGATTTCTCGCCCTTACAAAACAATAAATAAACAGTAAAAAATCTGCTTCTCTCAACACAGAGCGTTTCTCGTTTTTATGTGGATGAACCCAATCAGGACTGCACAAAGTACTTAGAAAAGTTGTTTGTCTTTCACCTGTGCACACATTTCTATCATTCCTTTGCCGTGAGCTTATTTCCTCATTTCGGACTAACTAGCCTCTCTCTTCTTATCGGATTTATTACCACTGGTGAACATTAGATCGAAAAATTCCCCCATTCGGGATATTCACTTTTCTGATTCATGCCAGTCGTAGTAGACAATTTTTTTTTTCAATTTCTCGATTCTTTTCATAGTTCCTGGTCTTACTTACTTCTGGTTTCTTACAATACATTATCTGTCATGTTAACCTATCTGGTTTCAATGTCTCGATGTGACCATAAAATTTTATTGTAACTTTTCTACTGCCCTGAAAATATTTGTGCACGGTGTGAATTCTTGGTTATTTTTTAGTCTGAACTATGATTTTTTGTAAGAGAATTTACGTTATAATTTTTAAGTATCTTCTTTCCTGCTTTCTTGTCCAAAATTCACGTATCTCGATCGTAGACTGGTTTAGTGACGCAATTGTATTGTATTAGATTCCTCTGTTCGGAAATGTTAATTTTTTTGTAAATCTTTTGTGTGAAACGCTTTGCAACTAATTTTATTAACCTCCTTTTGTATTCTATTGTCTTGTCCCATTTCACCGAAGCCTTTGAATCGTTGGACTTCACAATACATATAATGTAATTCATGTATATGGAAAGTTGCATGGAAATAAAAATGTAATCATTTTCGGATATCATTTTGAGACCCGGTCTGTGGAAAAACTCTATTACTCAGTTATTTATGGTTTCCTTGAATATATTAGTGCAAAAAAGCATTTGAAAAATACCGAACGCACTGTAAAACATTTATGAGTAATTTTTCACTTTTAATTTCATTTTTCCTTACTTTTCATTTCAGAACACGTCTAAAGCAAGAAACCTGCACGATTTGCCTCTATTATGTTCGAACTGGTTGCTCTTATTAAATAGCACGTGGAGCTGGCTTATCTATTAAGTTAGAGATGGTTGTGCTAGATCGTAGTATGTATATCGGCTGTGCAACTCATTTCAGTTCCCTTAAACCATTGGTAGTTAAATTCCCATGATTTTAGTCCAGTTCTACGTCGTTCGTTGGTGAGTATATTTTCTGTATTTGTCTCCTTCTGACTCTTTTAAGGCGCTCTATAATGCCCACAGCTATGTTGAAAATTGGAAATTTTAAAACTCAAAACTTAGTTGTTGCGCATATTTTTTTGTTTTGTTCATACGAACGCACAACTAGTTTATCACCTGACAGCACCCTTAGACAATATTATATAAAATCACACCACTTGTTGGTTTTAGTATCTCCCAAAATTTTCGTGGCGTTCGTTTTATAGAAATTATACCCGATGCGAAGTACACAGCTGAGGCAGCAGTCAGTTGTACTCTTGACGCGTGCAATGGACATGGTCAACTGTGAAATCGAACTTAAGTTTTCGAAACGTGAGTTCGATTTCACAGTCGGTGTGTGTATTGTTGTACCAAGCTACACTATCTGTCCTTCTTTTGAAGATACAAATTCTCGCCAAGTGTTAAGATGATACTACTAAAATTTAATATTTTCCCTTTCGGCATTTTGTGTTTGTGAATTGTGGAAAATACTTGGGTTTCTCGGAATTACCGTTTTCTACATTTGAATTAAATTCACGAAACCAACGGGAAAAAAGTGAATGAAATCACAGAAAAGTAACGATGATGATCATGATCATCATCATCAACATTTCCGTCATTAGAGAACCACTGCTGGGTGAAGGTCTCGTCAGCACTTTGCATGCGTTATAACTCACTGATCCACTTATTAGTTGCCGGTGTCTCTCTAAGTAATTATCTTCGATGAGCAACGCTCATTTTTAGAATTGTTTTTTCACTTTGAAAGTTCATGTCTCACTGCCATTTACGTGTTAATACAGTTAGCACCTACTCTATTCAGCACTCCAAGCTATTACGTGCCCTACTTTTTAATTCTTTTGCTATCTATCTAGTAGCTGTAATCAACTGAATTAAATATCAACATTTTAAATTAGTTTTGTAATTTTATTGTCAATTCGTACTGTTTTCTTCTATGTGCGCTGATTACAAATTAGAGTAGTCTTATTGTAAGTGAATTGCAGGCACGTGTTCAAACTTGATCTGGTACATTCCTCCAACTGGTACTGAAGTTTATCCATAGCAGAACAGAGGCAGACACTAGTAGTGGAACAGTATTGTTGGTGTGGCAACTCCTTGCTGGGACCCTCTTTTAAGTCTGACTTTCTCATTACACTCATGAATGTAATGGAATATACAGCATTGACTTGTGTTACGCAGCTTCAACATTTCGTTGCTGTAAAACCAACAATCACTTTAATTCACGAAGAGTTTATAACAAATCTGTCACAGTTGCACTACATACATTTTGGCGACTAGTTTCGAACCGACAGCTTCATGCTCAAGCCTAACCTATTGAGGCTCTGCTGAAAGTGCCTGATCTTAGTGACAACCATCAGAAACTGACAATGCACATCACACAGTGACGGTAGATAAATGTGACAATATACGTATGCTCACTGTAAAAATCAGACAGAAATTGATGTTTGCTGTTTTTTTTCTGTGCTGTTGTGGTAATTTGCGTAGACTGTACGATATGCACACGTTTTTGTTTTTTGAATTTTTTTGTTGTTCACGAATTGCAATATCGTCTAAACTTTTCACGCTAACTAAGGCGAGAGAAGCATGATATTTTCCAGATGTACTTCTCATCAAAACGCAGTTGTGGTAGCTGGAGTAGTAGGCCTTATTCAGTCCTGCCTTTTGAGTTCTCGTGTTGATATTACCATACTTTCACTCGATAACACTTTTTCGTTTAGAAGTCATATACCAATAATTTTCATAGATCTAGCTTTAAAAATGTTTTAATACAACGAAATGTGTGTGTGTGTGTGTGTGTGTGTGTGTGTGTGTGTGTGTGTGTGTGTGTGTGAAATCTTATGGGACTTAACTGCTAAGGTCATCAGTCCCTAAGTTTACACACTACTTAACCTAAATTATCCTAAGGACAAACAAACACACACCCATGCCCGAGGGAGGACTCGAACCTCCGCCGGGATCAGCCGCACAGTCCATGACTGCAGCGCCTTAGACCGCTCAATGCAACGAAATATGTTCATAAAAAATTTCATCGCGTATTTCATCCTCTTAGAGGCTGAGTTTCTAAAAACACTGAATCACCTATTTTCTTATTTCCAACCGGCAAACCATTTCCAATTTTTCATAGATTTAGCTTTAAAATGATTTCATAGCGAAATACTTTCACAAACGTTTTTATTCCGTATTTGAGCCCTTTAGAGGTTTAGTTTCCTAAAACACTGAGACTCGTAATTTTTTATTTCTAACCGAGAAGTCAAATACCAATTATCACAGATGTAATTTTAAAAATGCTTTAGTAGTTCTTTAATAGCGATTTACTTTCAAAAAAATTTACGACCACTATTTTTATAAATTACTAAAAATGCTGTGAAAAGTGTTGTTCCTCACTTCACCATATGAAAACCTTCAAAATCTGTAGCTATATATTTGTTACACCCTGTGTAACATTGGTGAGGGAAACGAAGTGTTTTAAATTGTAGTGGTGCACAAATCTGTGGCGCCAACACCACTGCAGTCACTTTACGGCATCTCTAGTAGGGTAAAGCCAGAGAGTACAGTCAGAATGTAAGATGATACCTCCAACCCGAAGCTGTTGTGTTTATATTTGCTTGGTACCGATTTACTTCGTTTATGTGATGGGAGCTCAGTGTCTCTACCTTCTACACTGTGCTTTGGAATGTTAAAATTACGATTTCCACTCTCAGTCTTGAAGGCGTAAGTCAATCGAATTCGTCACTGCTTTCAGGAGGCTCTAAACTCATTAAGAGAATGAGGTGGACAGGGGTTACAAGACACAACGAAAAAGGTTACCATTAAAATATTCATAGATTAGAACCAGGATCATGCACAGTGCCAAGAACAGCAGTTACAAAAGCACATTTTCTGAAACGAATGCACATTAGACAACTACAATTAAAACACTGCCACTAAAAGAGAAACAAGTATTGTTGACATATTACTAAGCGGATAGTGATTACAGAGTGGCAGCCAAAGTGTCGTTACTCGAAAAACTAAATTTACCCTCTACGCCGCAGACAGTGATGGGGATGGTTTCCTAAATAAGCCGCAGTGGTTAGAGAGATCACTGCAGTAACGGGAGTTCTGTCGAGGCCACACAGGGTGGAGATTGCGATGTCGTCTCACCACGCGGCAATGTCGAGGGCGGCTCGCAGTATCCGACCAGCTGCTACAACGCTGCTACCCGAAACACTAGTCGCGCCGCGTTAAAACAGTGAAGCTTCATCGCAGGCATCATTACGCGTCTCTGTCCAAGGTAATGACCGGCAAAACTGTAACGAGGCTAGGCGGCGAGTGCCTGCGGCAGAATACGATAGCCGCTGGCGTCTTGCGAACTGCAATGGCTGAGACCCAAACAAGAAGATTTGAAGCTGAGACGGTCGCTTTCCAGAGTTATAAGGCCGCGAGGGGCCTTCTCGCGAGTAACCCTCGGACGTCAACCTGTACGACGGCGAGTCAAATGAAAACCTTAGATTTGTAATAAGAAATCGAAATTTCGCGCCGTTATCCTGTAAGTTGGTAAGCGTGCTACAAACAGCGTGCAGAATGGCCTGTAGGTGGCAGCATAGTGCAGATGCACACAGTATCAGTATAAAGATGGCCGCCCCACTTGCGACTTGTACCAGGGAAGAACAGAGTTCTGTTATTCGGTTTTTGCGTAGTGAAGGTGTGAAAGCTACTGAAACTCATCGACGAATAAAGGTTCAGTACGGTGATGCATGTTTGTCACAGCAGCAAGTCTACGAATGGAGTGGGAAGTTCGCAAATGGTGTGACTTCAGTGGAAGATGCTCCTCGTCCAGGTCAGGCACAACGAGTTGTGACTCCACAGAACATTCAGCGGTTGAAGCCATAGTGAAGGAACACCGCCGAGTGACACTGAATGAGATTGCAGCATGTTTACTGATTAGTCATGGGTCAGCACACAACATTGTGCATGATGTGCTTCAGTTTGACAAAGTGTCTGCAAGGTGGGTGCCACCTGAAATGAGAGAACGACGTGTTGATGCTTGTGAAGAACTTCTTCGGCGGTTTGAATAAGAACTTGATGGCTTCCTTGCAATAATCGTTACTGGGGACGAAACCTGGGTTCACTTCCGCCAACCAGAAACTAAGAGAGCAAGCAAGGAATGGCGCCATTCCTCATCACCAAAGCCAAAGAAATTTCGAACAGAACCATCAGCAGGGAAGGTTATGCTGACTCTCTTTTGGGACGAAAAAGGCGTCGTTTTGGAGCATTACACGCCCAGAGGGACCACTGTCACCAGTGCATCATACACAGATCTCGTAAAAAATCATCTGCGGCCTGCAATCAAATCAAAGGGACGTGGATTGCTGTCAGCAGGTGTCCTTTAGCAACATGAAAGTGCAAGGCCCCACACTACCCGTTCAACAGTTGCAACAATCACAGACCTGCATTCTGAGTGTCTTCCTCATCCACCATACTCACTAGACGTTGCCCCAAGTGATTTCCATACGTTTCGACCACTCAACGACGCGATGGGAGGAAAGAAGTTCCGTTCTGATGAAGAGGTACGCCACGCGGTGCATGAGTGGTTGTGCGGACTACCAAAAGAATTTTTCAACAGGAATTTATTCATTTTGTAAGTGCTGGAGGACTTGCATTGAGCGTGTGTGAGATTATGTTGAAAAGTGATACAGCTTTGTACCACTTCTGCACCATAAATAATATTGAAAAAAAGTTTTCATTTGATTCACCCTCGTAGATCACATGTCACATGCTGAGAAAGGCATTTGCCAAGTGCTTTCAGCTGCGACATGGAAAGGAGACAGTGTCTTCGTTTCACTGAAGTTTACGATCCTGCTTAGGCACGGGAGGACGTTTCCTGCATCACTGCGCCTCAGTGAAGGAGAAAGATCAGTTCAAATTTTAGCGTTTTCTAACTGTTGTCAGCAAATGAAACTGCTAAGCTCTCTTACGATCTTCGTATTGCACGTAACATTTCGGTATACTGCTGTCCATTATGTACGGGATGTAGCTGCTATTGTCTCTTCTCTTTGCTTTTTTTTTGAGTCGGAAATCTGAGCCTAAACGAAACTGGTGGTTATAATTAAAGTGCAGCTGCCCACGGAGTCCAGGGTGGGCTGTGATTATCCGATGGCAGTGGCCGTTAAACTTGGTGGATATGTTACAGATTTAATGCTGAATCGATTTACACTGGAAAAAAATTCCTATTTTGGTCACCAGTGCAAATCTGGCGCTGTGAATGCAAGAAAAACGTATATAAATGTTTCCATATGTAATAGGCTAGGAACAAGACTTGGCCAGAAAAGGTAAAAAAAAGTGAGAAAGGTGTAATGTTGATTTTACTATTAACAGCCGCTTACACAGTTTGTTCAGTATGGGCGCTGCAGACGTCGACGTTGCATCCGTAAAACGAAGTGACAGCAGTTGCTCGCAGCAGCTCCAGTAGAATTTGAGTAACGTGTTCCTGTAAGCTGGCCTTCAGATCAGGTAGATATCCCCAGCGCCTAAGGTCACACGGATTCAGATTAGGTGATCTGCTGGCTTTACATCTGGAAAACCTTTGGAGATATCACATTCTTGGAAGCTTGCATTAAGCAGGTCTTTCATTGGGAGAGCGACGTGAAGTGTTGTCCCTTCTTGCATGAAAACAGTGGCTTCAACACAGTTGAGCTCTTACAAAGCTGGGATAACATGCCGTACAAGGTGGTCTCGATAACGTACAGACGTCACGGTACAACTGACAGGCCCTCTGGGTGTATTCTCTTCAAAGAAGAACGGACGGAGAACAAAGGTGCCTGTGAATCAACAGCACACAGTCACATACGGCGAGTGCTACAACACGCTGTTTAACGTACCCCATATTCGGCACTTCTGTGTATTCGCTGCACCTTGTATTATGTAGAGTGGTTATAATTAAACTTTCGCTACTTGAGAGAGACCGCTTGAAAAATCAGTGATAAGTGAACAATGAAACTTTGTGGAAACATTTGTAACGATATGCGGAACAGCAATAGCGAATGAACCGTTGAAAGAAAGACATTTTAATTTCGACGTGAGAGCATTCTAGTTTGGTGATCTTGGTAGTTACGCAGTTTGGAACGACTGGCCAATGATTCGGTTTTCTTCAAATGTGTTACGGAGTAACCGAGTGACCCCACGAACATTGTCAGGTGGAGCTCCACCGTGCAACAAAACCGTTGAGTCCAAAGTACGTCTCTCCCGTGGAGCGGGGGTTACATCTTGACGAAGCAGATCACAGTAATGTATGCCGTTTACGCTGCATGTTCTTGGTCCTTGCGGTTCGAGATCCTCAAAGAAAAATTGGCTGTGCCGGGGGCCGGGGGAGCCAAACCAGACACTGACGCGTACACCATGCAGGGGTAGGGGAACTTCATGAGAGTTAGTTGGCGGTCAACAAACGCGACAAATGTGAGTGTTCAAGACTCCAGTCAGGATAAAGTGGGATTTATGACCCCATAAAAAGTTCCAGGGCCACATGTCGTCAACTCGTCTGCGTCGCGTGGCAAATGTTGACGAGTAACGTGACGTCTGTCCGGATACGATTCCACAAAAGTGTTCGCAGCACTTTTAGAACAGTGGAGCATGGAAGGCTAGACTGTTTGACATAGCTCGGACACTGCTTGAGGATCACACACTGCATCCAGTACTCTCAGCCGTGGCAGCAGTAGCTTCTTCAACAACTTGTGCCGCAATTGGTCGGGCTCTCCCATGAGCAAATCGAATAATTGGCCTATGGTTGCAAACTGCGTACCCACTAAAATCACCAGATTTGAACCCTCTCATTTGGAACCTAAAATGTGTTTCTTTTAAGGCCTTATTCGTTATTTCTGTTCTGCATATCCTTGCAAGTGATTCCACGATATTTCATTGTTCTATGATCACTTATTTTTGATGGAGGCCCTCTGAAGTAGAGAAAGTTTAATTATGACCACCCTGTATAATGTGTCTCGCCACTCCATAGAATTTTGCTCGGCCACATCTCAACAACTTCTATCCGTGCCAGAAACCGAAGAGCAAAGTCGGAACGCTGCTTCGAATCATAAGGTTCCAGTTGCGGCACAGTCTCGATTTTGTGCGAATATTCCTGTAAAATACTGTGGTGTCACCGCCAGACACCACACTTGCTAGGTGGTAGCTTAAATCGGCCGCGGTCCATTAGTACATGTCGGACCCGCGTGTCGCCACTGTCAGTACTTGCATACCTAGCGCCACCACTTGGCAGGTCTAGGAAGACGGACTAGCACTCGCCCCAGTTGTACGGACGACATTGCTAGCGACTAGACGTACGAGGCCTTCCTCTCATTTGCCGAGAGACAGTTAGAATAGCCTTCAGCTAAGTCCATAGCTACGACCTAGCAAGGCGCAGTTAACCATATCTGGAGAGAGTCTTACTTGTATTCATCATAGAGATGTACCACACAAGAGAATAAAGTTAAGTATACGAGAAGATCCGTTCTTTTCTTTATAGCATTTATGAAGTATCCTGTTTCAGACTTAACGCAGGACGGCGTGAGTTGACGCGTGCCCTATTCGGCCCCTTCATAATAACACTGTGTCGGCACTTCTGTCGACACACATAACAAATACACCGCAAAACTCTCCTTACTACTAACCAAGGAATAAACAATTCTTGTGACCCTGCACGAGCACTAGCACTATCCAGGACACGTGCTGCATGGTCAGCTGCAGCAACGGCAGCCTCGTCAATAACTTCCGCCGGGATAGCATGCCTTCCTCTTCCAGGTGCCACTCCTAGATCACCCGTGTTTTCGAATTGCATCTTCGTTGAGCCATTTAATGACATCGGGCCTCTCCGCACATCTTTGAGTGTGTCTCAGTGCAGCACTGTAATTGCTGCCGTTCACATAGAATAGTAACAGCGAAAGGTCTCTCTCCTCGGTAGCCATACCGTTCACCCACGTTGTGAAATAAATAAAAACAGTGTACAGCGCCAAATTTGGATCTAGTCCCCACAATTAGAACTACACTAATGGCCATTAAAATTGCTACACCAAGAAGAAATGCAGGTGATAAACGGGTATTCATTGGACAAATATATTATACTAGAATTGACATGTGATTACATTTTCACGCAATTTGGGTGCATAGATCCTGAGAAATCAGTACCCATAACAACCACCTCTGGCCGTAATAACGGCCTTGATACGCCTGGGCATTGAGTCAGAGCTTGGATGGCGTGTACAGGTACAGCTGCCCATGCAGCTTCAACACGATACCACAGTTCATCAAGAGTAGTGACTGGCGTATTGTAACGAGCCAATTGCTCGGCCACCATTGAAGAGATGTTTTCAGTTGGTGAGAGGTCTGGAGAATGTGTTGGCCAGGGCAACAGTTGAACATTTTCTGTATCCGGAAAGGCTCGTACAGGACCTGCAACATGCGGACGTGCATTATCTGTAACCTATGGCACCCCATACCATCACGCCGAGTGATACGCCAGTATGGCGATGACGAATACACGCTTCCAATGTGCGTTCACCGCGATGCCACCAAACACGGATGCGACCATCAAGATGCTGAAAACAGAACCTGGATTCACCCGAAAAAATGAATTTTTGCCATTCGTGCACCCAGGTTCGTCGTTGAGTACACCATCGCAGGCGCTCCTGTCTGTTATGCAGCGTCAAGGGTAACCGCAGCCATGGTCTCCGAGCTGATAGTCCATGCTGCTGCAGAAGTAGTCGAACTGTTCGTTGCATAAGCCCCATCTGTTGACTCAGGGATCGAGACGTGGCTTCACGATCCATTACAGCCATGCGGATAAGATGCCTGTCATCTCGACTGCTAGTGATACGAGGCCGTTGGGATCCAGCATTGTGTTTCGTATTACCCTCCTGAACCCACCGATTCCATATTCTGCTAACAGTCATTGGATCTCGACCAACGCGAGCAGCAATGTCGCGATACGATAAACCGCAATCGTGATAGGCTACAATCCGACCTTTATCAAAGTCGGAAACGTGATGGCACGTATTTCTCCTCCTAACACGAGGCATCACAACAACGTTTGACCAGGCAACGCCGGTCAACTGCTGTTTGTGTATGAGAAATCGATTGGAAAGTTTCCTCATGTCAGCACGTTGTAGGTGTCGCCACCGGCGCCAACCTTGTGTGAATGCTCTGAAAAGCTAATATTCTGCATATCACAGCATCTTCTTGCTGTCGGTTAAATGTCGCGTCTGTAGCACGTCATCTTCGTGGTGTAACAATTTTAGTGGCCAGTAGTGTAATTTGTTTTTAAGTGTACTTGGGTTCCGCATTAACGCCGTAGCATATCTACCAAGTTTCGCTGCCATACGGTAATTACAGCCCACAGTTGACCACAGCCAGCAGCTGCACTTTAATTATAATCACCCGGTACATACATCAAAATAAAACAATTATTAAGACATGGAATACAGCAAAGTCTTAACTGATACGAAGGAACCCATATTCTGTGGGAATATAAATCTGGATTTACTCAACCGGGGCGCCTTTGTTATTTGACCTACAGCGAGCGCCCACGTACATAGATACATCAGAGGCCAGCGTAGGGTTCGTGGAGGGATGAGGCGGGGGGGTATCCTGTACCGCTGCTTGTCATTTTCTTTCCTGTTCCACTCGCTAACAAAGCGATGAAAAAACAACTGCCTATATACCTCCGTATAAGCCCTTAATTTCTCGTATCTTATCTTAGCGGTCCTTACGCGCAGTGTAAGGCAGTAGAATCGTTCGGCAGTCAGCTTCAGATGCCGGTTCTCTAAATTTTCTCAGTAGTGTTTCTTGAAAAGAACGTCGCTTTTCCTCCAGAGATTCCCATTTGAATTCCCGAACCATCTCCATAGCACTTACATATTGTTCATACTTGTAATAAACTGCTAGTGTTGAAGATTAGATGGGTAGATCACATAACTACTGAGGAGGTATTGAATGGAATTGGGCAGAAGAGGAGTTTGTGGCACAACTTGGCAAGACGAAGGGACCAGTTGGTAGGACATGTTCTGAGGCATCAAGGGATCACAGATTTAGCACTGGAGGGCAGCGTGGAGGGTAAAAATCGTAGAGGGAGACCAAGAGATGAATACACTAAGCAGATTCAGAAGGATGTAGGTTGCAGTAAGTACTGGGAGATGAAGAAGCTTGCACAGGGTAGAGTAGCACGGAGAACTGCATCAAACCAGTTTCAGGATTGAAGACGACAACAACAACAACAACAACAGCACTGGTAATAAATCTAGCAGCCCGCCTCTGGATTGCTTCGATGTTTTCCTACAATCCGATCTGGTGCGGATCCCAAAACTCCAGCAGTACTCAAGAATAGGTCGCACCAGCGACCTATATGCCGTCTCCTTTACAAATGAACCAATCTTTCCTAAAATTCGGCCCATAAACGGAAGTCGACCGTTTGCCGTCCCTACCACAGTTTTCACTAGCTCGTTGCACCTGATATCGCTTTGCAGTGTTACGCCCAGATATTTAAACGACTTGACTTTGTCAAGCAGGACACTAATAATACTGCAGATTGCTGCCCACCATGTCCGCCAATTCATTTACGTACCGGGTGATCAAAAAGTCAGTATAAATTTGAAAACTTAATAAATCACGATATAATGTAGATAGAGAGGTACAAATTGACACACATGCTTGGAATGACATGGGGTTTTATTAGAACAAAAATAAATACAAACGTTCAAAAAATGTCGGACAGATGGCGCTTCATCTGATCAGAATAGCAATAATTAGCATAACAAAGTAAGACACAGCGAAGATGATGTTCTTTACAGGAAATGCTCAAGATGTCCATCATCCTTGGTCAACAATAGCTGTAGCCGAGGAATAATGTTGTGAACAGCACTGTAAACCATGTCCGGGGTTATGGTGAGGCACTGGCGTCGGATGTTGTCTTTCAGCGTCCCTAGAGATGTCGGTCGATCACGATACACTTGCGACTTCAGGTAACCCCAAGGCCAATAATCGCACGGACTGAGGTCTGGGGACCTGAGAGGCCAAGCATGACGAAAGTGCCGGCTGAGCAGACGATCATCACCAAATGACGCGCGCAAGAGATCTTTCACGCGTCTAGCAATATGGGGTGGAGTTCTATCCTGCATAAGCATCGTACGTTCCAGCAGGTGTTTATCAGCCAGGCTGGGGATGATGCTATTCTGTAACATATCGGCGTACCTCTCACCCGTCACGGTACCAGTTTTGCTGTCTAGCGCCATCTGTCGGAAATTTTGTGAACTTTTTTTTTTGGTTCTAATAAAACCCCATGTCATTCCGAGGATATGTGTCAATTTTTACCTCTCTATCTACGTTATTCCGTGGTTTATTAATTTTTCAAATTTATACTGACTTTTTGATCACCCTGTATATAGAGGAGAACAGTGGTCCTACAACACTTCCTTGGGGCACTCCTGACGATACCCTTGTCTCTGATGAACACTCGCAGTCGAGGGCAACTGGGTTCGATTATTTAAGAAATCGAGTCACTCATATATCTGTGAACTTACTCAATACGATCGTACCTTCGTTAACAGCTGCAATGGGGCACTGTGTTAAATGATTTCAGGAAATCCAGAAATATGGAATTTGCCTGTTGCTCTTCATCCATAGTTCTCAGTACATTATATGCTCTCTGAACGTCCTTTCCAGTGCTAGGACTGTCTTAATTACCATGAAGTATAATACGACATGGAAGGGCGACGCTGTCGGAAACGTCGCCGGAGCGGACCAGTGGTCGTGTAACAGAAGCGCAGTTAGTCACAGAGTGCGAGGCGCGAGATAAGCGCCCGGTTTTGTTTCGCCGTGTCAGGGCGACTCCGCCCCGCTCTCTGCAGGGCAGATACCGCTGACAAAGGGCTTTCGCAGGCCAGAGACTCGGCCTAGAGCGGATCTCTACACATGCACGACAAGGACACAGAGTTTCCCGCACACTGGGTGCACGCTGCCTTTGCTGCTCCAGAGACACCTGCAAAGATCATATGCCGATGCCGGGCAGGAACAATGGTATCAAATGCGTGGCAAAACGTTGCACTTCAACCACCAGGAAGCGCTCGTGTGTTACACTCTTACAGGGTGTTTCAAAAATGACCGGTATATTTGAAACGGCAATAAAACCTAAACGAGCAGCGATAGAAATACACAGTTTGTTGCAATATGCTTGGGACAACAGTACATTTAAAGGCAGACAAACTTTCGAAATTACAGTAGTTACAATTTTCAACAACAGATGGCGCTGCGGTCTGGGAAACTCTATAGTACGATATTTTCCACATATCCACCATGCGTAGCAATAATATGGCGTAGTCTCTGAATGAAATTACCCGAAACCTTTGACAACGTGTCTGGCGGAATGGCTTCACATGCAGATGAGATGTACTGCTTCAGCTGTTCAATTGTTTCTGGATTCTGGCGGTACACCTGGTGTTTCAAGTGTCCCCACAGAAAGAAGTCACAGGGGTTCATGTCTGGCGAATAGGGAGGCCAATCCACGCCGCCTCCTGTATGTTTCGGATAGCCCAAAGCAATCACACGATCATCGAAACATTCATTCAGGAAATTAAAGACGTCGGCCGTGCGATGTGGCCGGGCACCATCTTGCATAAACCACGAGGTGTTCGCAGTGTCGTCTAAGGCAGTTTGTACCGCCACAAATTCACGAAGAATGTCCAGATAGCGTGATGCAGTAATCGTTTCGGATCTGAAAAATGGGCCAATGATTCCTTTGGAAGAAATGGCGGCCCAGACCAGTACTTTTTGAGGATGCAGGGACGATGGGACTGCAACATGGAGCTTTTCGGTTCCCCATATGCGCCAGTTCTGTTTACTGACGAAGCCGTCCAGGTAAAAATAAGCTTCGTCAGTAAACCAAATGCTGCCCACATGCATATCGCTGTCATCAATCCTGGGCACTATGTCGTTAGCGAATGTCTCTCGTGCAGCAATGGTAGCGGCGCTGAGGGGTTGCCGCGTTTGAATTTTGTATGGATAGAGGTGTAAACTCTGGCGCATGAGACGATACGTGGACGTTGGCGTCATTTGGACCACAGCTGCAACACGGCGAACGGAAACCCGAGGCCGCTGTCGGATCACCTGCTGCACTAGCTGCGCGTTGCCCTCTGTGGTTGCCGTACGCGGTCGCCCTACCTTTCCAGCACGTTCATCCGTCACGTTCCCAGTCCGTTGAAATTTTTCAAACAGATCCTTTATTGTATCGCTTTTCGGTCCTTTGGTTACATTAAACCTCCGTTGAAAACTTCGTCTTGTTGCAACAACACTGTGTTCTAGGCGGTGGAATTCCAACACCAGAAAAATACTCTGTTCTAAGGAATAAACCATGTTGTCGACAGCACACTTGCACGTTGTGAACAGCACACGCTTACAGCAGAAAGACGACGTACAGAATGGCGCACCCACAGACTGCGTTGTCTTCTATATCTTTCACATCACTTGCAGCGCCATCTGTTGTTGAAAATTGTAACTACTATAATTTCGAAAGTTTGTCCGCCTGAAAATGTACTGTTGTCCCAAGCATATTGCAACAAACGGTGTATTTCTATCGCTGCTCGTTTAGTTTTTATTGCCGTTTCAAATATACCGGTCATTTTTGAAACACCCTGTAGCATCCGCCAGAAAAATGTATACACATTCTAAAGAGCGAAAAGTATTACTTTTGTATTTATTTTACCTTTAGTAATTGATCACACATGTTTTACAACCTTCAGTTTAGCACATGGTTACCTTAAACGTGCAAAATGTTCACCGTTGGCGGCTATACACATAACAGAACAACGACCGGTCCCCGCCAACTACGTCAGTCAATGTTACAGGGGAGATGGCTGCACGTGTCGCTGTCATCTCATGGCGAAGTTCTTCCAGCGTGCGTGGCTTACGTCGATAGACGTTATCTTTCACACTTCCCCGCAAGTAAAAGTCCATAGGTGTAAGATCTGGCGACAGTAGAACGAACTCAATGGGCCCTCTTCGTCCGATCCAATGCTCCGGAGAGTTGTCATCCAGGAAAGCTCGTACGACTAGGTGGTAGTGTGGTGGGGCCCCATGCTGTTGGTAGAAGACCTCTTCATAAGCTCCATAAAGCGCACGTATACCTGGAGAAATCGATGTGCGTTACATTTTCAGGTACACTTCTCCAGTGGCAGTAGCATCAAAGATAAAGGGTCCTACTAAACCCCTAGATGATAGTCCACAACACACATGAATCCCTGGTAGATTTATAGCTTTATCCACATAAACATGCCGATTTCGTGGTGCCCAGTACACACTGTTATGGCGATTCACGGTTCCATTAAGTTTAAATAGTACCTTGTCACTCCACACTACCTTCGTCACAAATTGTTTGTCATCAGTTAGCATTTGCTGATACCATTCGCAATATTATATTCGGCGATCGAGATCGTCATCGTTAATCGGGTGCAGTAATCGTGGAATGTAAACTTTCCACTTTGCAGCTTACAGAATTTTTCGTAATATTGTACTGCTAACCTCCACTTCACGTGCACTTCACGTAGATGACTTCTGTGGAGATTTAACAAACGTTTGCAACAGAGACCACAAGCAGGACTTGCAGTTATACGGTGTCTTCCTGATCTTCCTTTGTGAATATCACAAATCGTTCCATGCAATTCAAACTTGCCAATAATGCGTTTAATTGTTAGGTGGGTTGGCAGTTCTGTTTCAAATTCCCGCCTCCCCTGACGTTGCACTTCAACGGCATTATCAAACTTGGAAAACCACTTCACAATAGATTCTCGTTGCTCGAATATCAAGAGTGCTTTAGCCATCCTGTTTTCACAACACCGAGGTGAGAGTACTAACATCTGTTGGGCCAGAGACCATACTACAACACACTCGTAACTCAATTCGAACGACAATATCGATATTTCGATAGTCTGACAAAGAGTGTATATATTTCTCTGGCAGCCTTTGTAGCACTCACCGCCTGACAAGGCCATGTAGGTGTCAGCTCACTGAAAATGTCCCCAGCGGGGTTCAAGGCGACCTTAAGGCGAATGGTGATCACACCTCATATTAATGTCCACTAGTAAGTGTCCAGACACTTTCAGCCCTTTTTTAAATTATCCTCCCAGTCTTTCTTTCAGACCACGCGAAAGAGAGAATATCATCACCTGAGTGTCCCTCTTCACCAGAGGCTCATCGTAACTCATTTTCAAGTCCCCTTCCAAACTTTCTGTATTAAATTTATCTGCGTGGCAATCAACAAAATGAAAGTGGATCAGAGGTGTTAGTTTAGCAATTATTTCTTTATCGTCATTCCAAGTTAAGAACTTGAACACGTTCAATCGATGAATTAACAATTTCTTTTGTGATATGGAACTATTTGACCGATTCCTCTTATAATCCATGCTTACTGCTGTCCGATAGAAGTCTACTGGGAGCTAAAATATTGACGTACATACACTGAGGTGACGAAATTCATGGGGTAGTGGTATGCACATGTACAGATGGGAGTAGTATCGCGCGTACAAGGTACAAAAGGGCAGTCCCTGATAGGAGTTGTCATTTGTACTCCTGTTTTCCTGTGAAACGGTCTCTTACATGATTGTGGCCGTACGACGTTAATTAATAGACTTAGAAAGCCGAATGGTTGTTGAAGCTAGATGCATGGGACATTCCATTTCGGAAATCGTTAGGGACTTCAATATTCCGAGATCGACAATGTCAAGAGTTTGCCGAAAATACCGAATTTCCGGAATTACCTCTAACCATGCATAACGCACTGGCCGATGGCGTTCACTTAACGACCGAGATCAGAGACATTTTCGTAGCGTGTCAGTGCTACCAGACAAAGCAACACTGACTTCCGCAAGGCGTTCGATACAGTTCCCCACAGTCGTTTAATGAACAAAGTAAGAGCATATGGACTATCAGACCAATTGTGTGATTGGATTGAGGAGTTCCTAGATAACAGGACGCAGCATGTCATTCTCAATGGAGAGAAGTCTTCCGAAGTAAGAGTGATTTCAGGTGTGCCGCAGGGGAGTGTCATAGGACCGTTGCTATTCACAATATACATAAATGACCTGGTGGATGACATCGGAAGTTCACTGAGGGTTTTTGCAGATGCTGCTGTGGTGTATCGAGAGGTTGCAACAATGGAAAATTGTACTGAAATGCAGGAGGATCTGCAGCGAATTGACGCATGGTGCAGGGAATGGCAACTGAATCTCAATGTAGACAAGTGTAATGTGCTGCGAATACACAGAAAGATAGATCCTTTATCATTTAGCTACAAAATAGCAGGTCAGCAACTGGAAGCAGTTAATACCATAAATTATCTGGGAGTACGCATTAGGAGTGATTTAAAATGGAATGATCATATAATGTTGATCGTCGGTAAAGCAGATGCCAGACTGAGATTCATTGCAAGAATCCTAAGGAAATGCAATCCGAAAACAAAGGAAGTAGGTTACAGTACGCTTGTTCGCCCACTGCTTGAATACTGCTCAGCAGTGTGGGATCCGTACCAGATAGGGTTGATACAAGACATAGAGAAGATCCAACGCAGAGCAGCGCGCTTCGTTACAGGATCATTTAGTAATCGCGAAAGCGTTACGGAGATGATAGATAAACTCCAGTGGAAGACTCTGCAGGAGAGACGCTCAGTAGCTCGGCACGGGCTTTTGTCAAAGTTTCGAGAACATACCTTCACCGAAGAGTCAAGCAGTATATTGCTCCCTCCTACGTATATCTCGCGAAGAGACCATGAGGATAAAATGAGAGAGATTAGAGCCCACACAGAGGCATACCGACAATCCTTCTTTCCACGAACAATACGAGACTGGAATAGAAGGGAGAACCGATAGAGGTACTCAAGGTACCCTCCGCCACACACCGTCAGGTGGCTTGCGGAGTATGCATGTAGATGTAGATGTAGATGTGCGAAATAACCTTAGAAATTAATGTGCGACGTATGACGAACATGTCCGTTAGGGCAGTGCACCGACGTTTGACGTTAGTAGGCTATGGCAGCAGACGAAGGATGCGAGTGCCTTTGCTAACAACACGTCACTTGCAGCGTCTCTCTTGGGCCCGTAACCATATTGATTGGAGGCTAGACGACGGGAAAACCGTATCACATGGATCCAATTTCAGATGGTAAGAGCTGACGGTAGGGTTCAAGTGTGGCACAAACATCACGTAGCTGTCAACAAGGTGCCGTGCAAGCTGATGGTGGCCTCCATAACGGTGTGGGCCGCGTTTACACGGAATGCACTGTATCCGCTGATCCAACTGAACAGATCGTTCAGTGGAAATGGTTATGTTTGGCTGCTTGGACACCATCTGGCAGGCATTCATGGACTTCATGCTCCGAAACAACGACGGAATTTTTATGGACGGCAATGGGCCATGTCACCGGTCCTCAATTGTTGGCAGTTGGTTTGGAGAAACATTGAGAACAATTCGAGCGAATGGTTTGGCCACCCAGACCGCTCGACATGAATCCCATCGAACATTTATGCGACAAAATCGAGAGGTCAGTTGGTGCATAAAATCCTGAACCGTCAACACTTTCGCACTTACGGACCGCTATACAGGCAGCATTGCTCAATATTTTGGCAACGGACTTCCAGAGAATTGTTGAGTCCATGACATGTGGAGTTGCTGCATTTCGGCAGGCAAAAGGAGGTCCAACACGATATAAGGAGGTATCCCATGACTTTTGACGCAGTGTAATCTTCAGTATATTAATTTTTCATTTATAAATTTGTCAGAACCTATCACAAAAGATATAAATCCAAAAAGAGTGTCGTAATTCGTATTCGTCACTTCGTTGTGTAGTTTCGCTTACAACTTGTGAATGGCCCATTCTTCTGTATCCATCTAATTCTTTTGTTGGCTGAAATGTAATCTTTCATTCTAAATGACTGTTAATAACTTTTGACTTTTGCTCACTCTTATATCATACAAAGAGTAATATAGTTGCGGATATACTATAATCAACTGGAGTATCCTGATGAAAGCGAAAATGCTACTACCTGTTTCGCCTGTGTGGAATTATGTAATCAGAAATTTCAGAACATACGTTTCTGTTTGATTTACCGTGATTGTCGCTGTAATTATGACAGGGTTATTTTTCTATAATTTATGTCGCTATCGGAGTTTTGATGAGGTTTTCACCACGAGCAGCGTTTTGTCTCTAACTTCACCTTCCCCTTTCCTGGGAAGAGCGGCTTTCAGCTGATAGTGGAAATGAAATCTGAATCACAACAGAATTGATTCTTCTGAAATAACCTAGCCTCAATAAACTGTTTTGTACACGTATTCATGATTCCTGTATATAAAGTATGCCGTATCTGAAACTCCATCGATTTCCACATAAGATATAAGATTTTAATATAGAGGAGTAGCTTTTATCTGTATCAACCGTTATTTCAATGCAATATTCCACCGAATCTTCTTCGCTCTTCGATTGTCTAACCAGGGTAGCGGTGCAGTGCTTAGTTAGGACACCGACTGCACTCGTATTTCGCAAAGCATGGGCTGGTATCCCCGGCTACCCAACCAGATTAAGGATTTTCCGTGGTTTCTGGTAGTCGCTTAAGATAAATGTGGGTATGGTTCCTTCGAAAAGACACAGTCGATTTCCTTTTCCCAACCCGTGCTTCTACTCCGTTTCTAATGGCCTCTTCGCGACGGGACTAATCTTCCTTTCTTCCGTCACTCTGTTCTCAGCAATAACATCTTCTCACAGCGGGTGACTAGCAGATAGGCACACCATGCGCGTTTCACCGCATAAACAATGTGCGCTAACCTTACGTAATTTGTGACGCCGGTACATTCTGTATTCCTCAAGCAGCCCAACGAACATATCAGTGAGCAGCAAACAGGTGCACTCTATGATACTAACTCTACAAAATTTTGAAAACTGACATGACGGAAGTACATGTTCAAACGTACGCTATTTTTCCACACCATATACCAATTAAAACAAATTTTCTAACTATAAATTTCACTGGGTTAACAAAAGGCAGCACAACAGACTGGTAATAACCTCATTGCTACGATTTTCGTAGTAAAAGGTTGAAGATATACTTTTACGTGGAATCACTTAAGATCTGTTTAGCTACTTGCTTGATGGAATTTGAATGAACTGTTGTTAGATATACCTCGCATTATTATCCACTCTAGTTTTTGCCTCATTATATAACTGAGCTATCTCTACCAATTGAAAATCCAATTTCTCTTCCTGTTTGGTGTTGATGAAGAATTTTCCTCCTCAATAACTCCCCGAACATAGCAGTTTCCTCCTCACGAATAGCGATAGTGTCCATCATTAATGAATTAATGACTTCCTCCCCACCTAAGCAACTTTTGAGGAAAACTATTCCTTTCCACCATGCATATCAAATCTGAATCACACACTTTCCCACATGTTGGATGACTCCGAACCGCTACATATGTACTGGTAGAGATTTTCCTTGAAGTCAGTGTATTTCGTTTTACTACCAAATGACTCAGTCACATGCCAAATGTTGTAAACTCCTGCGCTTCAGAGAAATATCAGTTCGACTATCATGTCGAACATAGAATTATGTATTTTGCCATGTTCAGACATCTCAACATTTCTTTGCATTTGTGGATGATATGCATCTGGCCAAATATTTCGTCACTCCCTAGAGTTGTTACTAGATGAATAGCTTTACCAGGCCATTTCACACACTTCAGAATCAAGTAAATAGGTAAAGTGTGTAGTGGGTGTTGGACAAATTTTACAAAGAAATGGCTCAAATGGCTCTGAGCACATCTGATGTCATCAGTCCCCTAGAACGTGGAACTACTTAAACCTAACTAACCTAAGGACATCGCATACATCCATGGCCGAGGCAGGATTCGAACCTGCGACCGTAGCAGCCATGAGGTTCCACACTGAATCGCCTAGAACCGCTCGGCCACAGCGGCCGGCTTGCGTCTTTTCACGTTATGTCTAAGTTGGTTTATGCAGATCCGTTACGGCCATCTTCCCCATTGGAGCAAGAGAGAGATCTCGGCTTACTACAAGTCACGAATAAAATTCCATTTGACGTGCTGAAAATAGGACATCTTATTCTGAATATCTGGTAATGAGTGTTAGGATTATCGAGTTGGGAACATTTTTGTAGATGCATATGACGAAGATACTAATCCAAGAAAGCTTCGAGTATTCGGTTAGTCAGTTACAAGATTTTTCATCATTTCAATGAAAGAGATAAGGCACTGCTTTTAAAGTATTAATAAAATAGAATAAAGACAACTATCTCACCAAACGATGAAGTTTCCCAAAGAAGTAAATGTTTCTAAAGAGAGTCAGCAAGTAACAGTGTACGAACTTTTCTTTTTATGGAAGTTTCCGATCCTCGCCTCTTAAAAATATAACAATAATTAGTTGCAATTTTCTATAACTGTCATGTGAAGAATCTTAACACTTCCATTCTTACCTTAACGATTCAGTTTAGAAATAATTTTTCTACTGCAATATTCGCATATAACAACTCTGTTGGCTGTGACAGGATTCCTTTCGTTTGGTTTTGTTGACATCGTTTTCCTCTTTATTTCTTACTCTTAATGTATTTCTTTATTTTTGATAGGTGCTCACTAAAGCAATCTTCATATCTGCTGCCACCTCATTTTCGTTTGTTACAGAATAAATAAGGATAGTAAGAAGCAGTTGTATTTTGTCTCCTGCTAGACATGGAACAGGGCGTACGAAAAGAAAGGCGCGCTCGAGTCTTTGTACCATTATTGAGATAGAACGGTGAGCTTCAAAGAACCCATGGCGTGGACTCCATTACCAAATCGTCCCATATCTTTGTTTTTCATATAGGACCTATGTTTAAGCAGCAGCAGTACCAGCATCAGGAGCGATCGAAGCAAGGTATACTGTATATTAGATCTGTGATCATGAAAGGTGACTGTACACACTATCTGAGCAAAAGTATCTGGACACCTATCAGTGGGGTGCACCCATCCTTCGCATTAATGATAGCTTGAGTTCTGTAGGGGATACTTTCAGGGAGGTATGTGAATGTCTGTGGAGGAATGGCAGCCTATTCCACCACAAGAGCAGAAGCCAGAGAAGATAATGATGTTGAACGCTGGAGAATGGAGCAAAGTTGGCGTTCTAACTCATCCCCAACGAGTTTCTTTGGGACCATACAACCGCGACGAGACACCGTCACCGTATCACTGGCACACCTCCAGGAGTGACTAGAATTTGCAGTATCTCTGATGTTTTCTTTTACTAACAATAACGGCAGACATATGAAGTATGTAGGAACAGATTTTGATGAAGAGTATGTGTCCTACCATGGTGACGTACATTGGCGGACCGAAATACTGGGACTACCTGCTTAATAGCTTGTTGGTCCACGGCTGGACGAAGAAAAGCGGGGATTCTGCGCGGCATGTATTAGACAAATCCTCGTTAGGTTCCCGGAGGTAAGTGGCACCAGATGCCAATACACATGCCACATAATTTTCATAAAATACGGGACGATAATTTTTGGGCATAGCTGCTGCCCGACAGTGTGCATGATGCGTTCCACTGGTTTCAGATCGGGTCAATTTTGTGACCAAGACATCAACGTGAGTTTACTGTCGTGTTCCTTAAAACACTATAGCACGATTCTGTCCTTGTGACACGTACAGTTACCCAGATGTAAGATGCCATCATCGCTATGGAAGACATCAGGACGAAGAGATGCAAGTGCGCTGCAATAATCGCGTTCTCTTCAGCCACATGGGACGTTCGATTACTACCACAGGTCCCATGGAAGTGCACATACCATGACACTGCCCCAACCAGCCTGCGACCATGGCGTGGTGCATGTTTCGTTCAGCTATTCGTCTTCTTGATAGTGTATCTGGACATGACTACCGACATGGAGTAGCAAGAATCGAGTCATCCGGTCATGGACCCTATTCTGTGTCGTTCATACCGTTCGGTGCGGTAGGTGAGCCTCGGTAGTGACGTCATTTTCGGTTTGCTATTCTGTAAGCTTCTAAGACCTGTTACCGATAGGTCTTCCTGCCGATTTTCCGACAACTGTATTGAGCACTGGTTACGTTTCGGTGTGGCCACTCGTTCGGTTCAGTGTGATTTGTTTACAGCTAGAATTTGTTATTTTAGAAATATTGAGTGCTTTTAGTTTCGGATTTAGTGATTGTGTTTCACTGAATAATCACCTGGATGCATCAGAGTAGAAAGTGAGTTCATAATAGACTGACTTCTTTTGTTAGAAATATGGGTTGTATTGTCGTTACTACTAATGATTATAACATTAAAGAAACGTTTCAGTTAATATCCTCACAAAATACCTGTTTCTTTATGTAATTAACAGTTCAAAAATCACGAAATTTCAAGACACTGGCTCTGCTTACGTATGTTACATGAGTGTTAGTGGAACTTATTAGTGACTTCGCATACTTTCTCGCATATGGTTCAGTTATTAATTATGATAACGCCTTCACAACTTTTAAGTAAAAATGGAAAGGAATTTTGTGAAGATTTATAATGGAAACATTTGGCACCGAAGTCAGCCTGCATCACTATTAGCTGTCGTGGTCCAGTGCCGGCACGGTAGCTGAGCTCTCTCGATCAGAGGATTAGCTGCTGTCTGCAAAAAAAAAAAAAAAAAAAAAAAAAAAAACCGGTGTGCATGGATGAACGATGTACCTGAGCTCCTGTCATAGCACATCCACTCTGAATCAATGCAACGAACAAAAACGAGCAGAAAAAGAGTGGATAACGCAAGAGACCGCAATCCTATAATTCTTTTTCCTCTTTGTGTTTGTAACACCTTCAGAGTCATTGTTATTCGTGAAAGTTAGGTATTTTTATGCAATATTAGTTGTTATTTACATGTGAGCGCGCTACCTCGGTAATGAGTATCTTACATTTCGTAACGTCTGTTTATTTAAATGTGGCAGATAAAATTGCTAGAGATGAAATTGCTATGCATGAAACAACTGATAGTGACATTTATATTTCTTGTCACAAATTATTTTTTCCCGGGTATGTAGCGATTTCCGATTTTGCGGTTAGACAGTAATCTTAGCGCACAACTTAAAACATTGCGAATGAAAGAAGCAGAAATTATCTTTGTCCTCTTGCTTGTCAAAAGTATTCATCTTTGATCGAATCGTTACCAACAATAGACAGAGATGAAATATCCCCGCCGTAATATTTTTAGACTATACCACTACATACGAAACATTTTGATTCATAAGATGCATATTATAAACTACGAGGAAATTCAGTACACTCGCCACAAGCTCTTGAAAAGGCGTTTTTTAAATTACGTTTTTAAGACCCAAATCGTGATGTATCATATGGCGAAGTAGGCTAATTCATCATTCTGATCTCTAGGAGCTAGCTACAACCACACTATGCATCTTCTTATTCTTTGACAAACTGTAAAACAATTTTTGGGTGTTTTATAGATGTCCCGAACCGCGCAACCGCTGCGGTCGCAGGTTCGAATCCTGCGTCGGGCATGGATGTGTGTGATGTCCTTAGGTTAGGTTCTAAGTTCTAGGGGACTGATGAACTCAGATGTTAAGTCGCATATTGCTCAGAGCTATTTGAACCATTTTCCATAACAAGATGTTAATGTGAATGAGAATAAAATGACATAATACGGCATTTATGACAATTACCAGAACATAGTCAAATACCCTATCGTTATTATGCATTCGTGGAAACACGTGATCAACGAAATTTGAGCACTTTTAGGTACTATGAAGAATAGCGTGTCTATGTCGGCTGCTAGCCACTTCGGTTTCGTACCGCTGTGAGCGATGCAGTGCGCATGCGCGGATCTGCGGTAACTTGCTTTTTGATTGGGTGGTGTGAGGACAACTGACAACAGCGCATCAGTTAGCTAGAACCCTGTGGAATCGCTTCCGAAATGTTTGCAGAATATCGTGTAGGCTCTCCTGCAAAAACAAGGACGATCGATAAGCTCGCCTTCCGACCTGATCGACAGAGTGGCCGAAAAATACAGAATAGGACCACAGGTAACACATTTCCATTGATAAGCGCTCCAATTCCAATGATCTCGTACCCACTACAGTCGTAACTGACGACGTCATTGGGTCAAGACTGGGACATGTAGGGCTAGCTCGTATCCCATATTTAAGAAGGTGTGCTGAATGGTGTGCTCCCAAACGCTGCACCAGCATTGTACTCAGTCGTCACATCTACCACAGATCGCCGCCTATCCAGCTTCACAGATGATATCCAACACATTGTCATCTACTCGTGGTTTTGCCGTCGTTCAACACCTTTCTACAGATGGCGATGACAGCAGCATGCAATCAGCCCATCACCTTGGCCGTTTCAGAGATGCTCGTGCCGAAACGCTGGACCATAACAATCTGCCCTTTGTTAGTCAGCGGATTTCCCGATTTGCTGCCTCACAGTCAGTGGAATGACTCACCATGTGTGTCTGCTTTACTTACACTATGTAATATAAAGTATCCAGATACCTGGCTGAAGATGACTTACAAGTTCGTGGCACCCTCCATCGGCAATGCTGGAATTCAGTATGGTGTTTGCCCACCCTTAGCCTTGATGACGGCATCCACTCTCGCAGGGATACGTTCAGTTAGGTGCTTGAAGGTTTCTTGGGGAAAGGCAGCCCATTCCACACGGAGTGCGGCACTGAGGGGAGGTACCGATGTCGGTCGGTGAGGCCTGGCACGATGTCGGCGTTCCAAAACATCCCAAAGGTGTTCTATGGGATTCAGGTCAGGACTCTGTGCAGGTCAGTCCATTACAGGGATGTTATTGTCGTGTAACCACTCCGGCACAGGACGTGAGTCATAAACAGTTGCTCGATCGTGTTGAAAGATGCAATCGCTATCCCCGTATTCTACAGTGCGAAGCAACAAGGAGCTTGAAACATCAGTGTATGTCTGTGCTGTGATAATGCCACGCAAACCAACAAGGGATGCAAGCCCCGTCCATGAAAAACACGACCACACCATATCACCACCGCCTCCGAATTTTACTGTTGGCAATACACACGCTGGAAGATGACGTTCACCTGGCGTTCGCCATACCCACACCCTCCCATCGCATCGCCACATTGTGTTCCGTGATTCGTCACTCCACACAACGTTTTTCCACTGTTCAATCGTCCAATGTTTACGCTCCTTACACCAAGCGAGGCGCCGTTTGGCAGTTAGCGGCGTGATGTGTAGCGTATGAGCAGCCGCTCGACTATGAAATCCAAGTTTTCTCTCCTCCCGCCTAACTGTCATAGTACTAGCAGTGGATCCTGACGCAGTCTGGAATTCCTGTGTGATGTTCTGGATAGATGTCTGCCTATTACACATTACGACCCTCTTCAAATATTGGCGGTCTCCGTCAGTCAACAGACGAGGGCGGCCTGTACTCTTTTGTGCTGTACGTGTCTCTTCAAGTTTCCACTTCACTATCACATCAGAAAGAGTGGACCTAGGAATGTTTAGGAGCGTGGAAATGTAGCTTACATACGTATGACGCAAGTGATACCCAATCATCTGACGATGGTCGAAGTCCTTGAGTTCCGCGGAGCGCCCCATTCTGCTTTCTCAAGATGTCTAATGACTACTGAGGTCGCCGATATGGAGTTTCTGGCAGTAGGTGACTGCAGAATACACTTAATATGAAAAACGTATGTTTTAGGGGTGTCCGGATACTTTTGATCACATAGTGTATATACTTTCCGTACCGCATACATTCCCACAGCACATCAGCCGATCTCACGCTGTGTAGTGGTCATAACGTTCTGGCTCACGAATGTATCAATTAAATTAAATTTGCTGAACGTAATCGAATCTTTAAACATGGAAACAGAAAAGATTGTAACAACTACAGAGGTATCAGCGTTGTGGGTAAAATCTTCTCAGGTATTGTTGAAAGGAAAGTGCGAGTATTAGTTGAGGACCAATTGAATGAAAATCAGTGTGGGTTTAGGCCTCTTAGAGGTTATAAGGACCAGATCTTTAGCTTACGGCAAATAATGGAGAAGTGTTATGAGTGGAACAGGGAATTGTATCTATGCTTTATAGATTTAGAAAAGGCATATGACCGGGTTCCTAGGAGGAAGTTATTGTCTGTTCTACAAGATTATGAAATAGGAGGCAAACTTTTGCAAGCAATTAAAGGTCTTTACATGGATAGTCAGGCAGCAGTTAGAGTTGACGGTAAATTGAGTTCATGGTTCAGAGTAGTTTCAGGGGTAAGACAAGGCTGCAACCTGTCTCCACTGTTGTTCATATTATTTATGGATCATATGTTGAAAACAATAGACTGGCTGGGTGAGATTAAGATATGTGAACACAAAATAAGCAGTGTTGCATATGCGGATGACTTAGTTGTGATGGCAGATTCGATTGAAAGTTTGCAAAGTAATATTTCAGAGCTAGATCAGAAATGTAAGGACTATGGTATGAAGATTAGCATCTCCAAAACGAAAGTAATGTCAGTGGGAAAGAAATATAAACGGATTGAGTGCCAAATAGGAGGAACAAAGTTAGAACAGGTGGACGGTTTCAAGTACTTAGGATGCATATTCTCACAGGATGACAACATAGTGAAAGAACTGGAAGCGAGGTGTAGCAAAGCTAATGCAGTGAGCGCTCAGCTACGATCTACTCTCTTCTGCAAGAAGGAAGTCAGTACCAAGACTAAGTTATCTGTGCACCGTTCAATATTTCGACCAACTTTGTTGTATGGGAGCGAAAGCTGGGTGGATTCAGGTTACCTTATCAACAAGGTTGAGGTTACGGATATGAAAGTAGCTAGGATGATTGCAGGTACTAGTAGATGGGAAGAATGGCAGGAGGTTGTCCACAATGAGGAAATCAAAGAAAAACTGGGAATGAACTCTACAGATGTAGCAGTCAGTGCGAACAGGCTTAGACGGTGGGGTCATGTTACACGCATGGGAGAAGCAAGGTTACCCAAGAGACTCATGGATTCAGCAGTAGAGGGTAGGAGGAGTCGGGGCAGACCGAGGAGAAGGTACCTGGATTCGGTTAAGAATGATTTTGAAGTAATAGGTTTAACATCAGAAGAGGCACCAATGTTAGCACTGAATAGGGGATCATGGAGGAACTATATAAGGGGGGCTATGCTCCAGACTGAACGCTGAAAGGCATAATCAGTCTTAAATGATGATGATGATGATGATGATGATGAATCGAATCAGTGGGGATAAAAACAATGAACTGCGATGACATGGAATCGTATCAGCGAAAGGCGATCAGAATCAGAGAATCTGGAATGTAATGAGTATGAAGTAACGAATGAAAATATGTCATATCGCAACTAGAAGCTAGATCTCCTGCTTATTGAGTGGGAACAGTGGCTTTAACTGTTAGGCATGAAGAGATCCTAGAGCCTATGGTTGTGTTCGGAAGTGACAGTAGTAAGCTACAGAGACGGCTAGGCGTCCGGTCTAACGCGCTGCTTCCCGAGCGGCACGGCCCCCGCCTCGAATCCGCCCGGCGGACTAGTGTCGAGGTCTGGTGTGCCGGCCAGCCTGTGGATGATTTTTAAGGCGGTTTTCCATCTGCCTCACCGATTGCGGGCTGGTTCCCCTTATTCCGCCTTAGTTACACTGTGTCTGCGGCTGCTGCGCAAACATTTCCTCCAAGTACGCGTACACCATAATTACTCTACCACGCAAATATTTGGCGTTACACTCATCTGGTATGAGTCGTTCCCGGGGGTTCCACCGGGGGCGGTGTGGAGCAGCGGTGGTGTGGGTGGACTGCTGCGGCCTATTGTGGGGTTGTGAGCCACTGAGGGCTATGATGGGACGAAGCCTCCCCGCCGTTTCTAGGTCCCCGGTTTAATACACAATACACACACAATATACACAAGCTATAAAGAAACCCTAGAAGTATAAATGGTTAACTGCTTATCATGCTACGCAGGTTCAAATAATACTCCATTCCACATGTCCTGTCATACAGCAGGAGTCACGCAACAATTTCTGATACGATTTGCGATGATGCATGCGTACGAGAGATCTGATAGAATACGAAGTACTAGCTTAAGGGCCCATTCTCCTTACGCAGCCCTATAAAAATGAAGTAGTGAAAGTAGTTTTGTCTGAGATGAAGTGGGTCCATGACGGAAGTACTGCAGCTGCAAATCTTATCTGAAAATGAAAAAAATTCTTAATCTATACGATACTGTGAAGACAGTAACAGGATATTTTCTTAAACATGAAAAACTAATAAAATGGCGGACATTTGAAACGAAGATGTAGTTTTGTCGTGTGTTTTGGGTCGCTATTTTGCAATAACTAATCAATAAATTAAAACAAAAAACAAAAAAAAAAGCCTTAGCCTATTACCCCTGGTGGAGATGCCCGAAATACAGAGTATCTCAAGCTGACGGGATGTATTGCGAGCACACTAATAAAGATGTCTTTCTGAAGTTTGGCTGGAAACGTCCGAAAGGAGTAATAGACTATTTTTTCATTTTAATTTATTCATTAATTACTGCATGAAACGTGACCGAAACACACGAGAAAACTGCGTCTTCGTTTCAAACGTCCTACGTTTTATTATTTTGTCAAATTAAAAAAAACTGTGCTATTAGTCTGTGCGTCATTTCCCATAGATTAAGAAAATTGTTTGTTTTTTATTTCGTATAAGATTTGTCGCCTGCAGAACTTCTGTCATGGATACACCCCATTGTGGAAAGAGCAACTCCTAGGATTGGGGGCTTAATAATGGCTGAATTTCTTTAAAAAAATCATAAAATATTATCCAAGACTCAATAAAGAACGTGCAAAAGGATTTAAGTTAATTGTTTCATTAGTTTTTCCGAGACAAAATCGTAAATATCGCTTATATTATTGGCTGACTGAGGATAATGGACCGTTAAATAGATAAGGGTAACGCCGATGTAACACAAAGAGGCCATACGCACTAAACTGATGCCAGGAATACGGCCAAGAAGAAGGAAAGCAATATACCAAGCATCTAAACCAGTCCTTATGAGAACGCAGTGGTTACAACAAAAGCTAAACAACACAGGAATATTACCGCATGCTTCTCCACGAGTACCACATGTTCATAAGCTACCAGGAAACAGTTTCAAGTACGGTACCATCGAAGTCTGGTTGTGAAGGTAAGTTTCTTTCCTTTTGCGTGGATGGAATCTTATCACGCGATATGTTCTTGAAGACAGTGTTGCCTGTCGCTGAAGGTTTAGAACTGGACTCATTCCAGCTATTAACCTACATAAATAACGTAACGGTAACTCGGAAGGACTGGTAAAAAAATTCTCTGACGATAACAGTTTTAGGGTGTGAACTCTACCTTTACAAACTCATCCTAGTTGTTAGATGCACAACTGGCGTACAGAAAACAGTTTAACTTTTAATTCCACGAGTCACATTAGGCAGTTTAAAACAACTGAAAATGACGTTCTGGTATCATTTTTTTTTTATTTACATGTCAAGTTCCGTAGGACCAAATGAGAGTACGTACTAAGTAATACGCTGTGTGTGAAAATGTCTTGGTGTCACACTCGATAGCAAATAAGTCGGGATACATATAAACTATAGAAGTAGAGTTCGGCAATATTCTTCCTAGGCTTATCTTTCATTGCGTTGACTCAAGTCAAGGCTACTAAGAGATATTGCCATTTTTAACTTCTTGTAGTCCTAGAAAACTATTTACTGACGCGGGCCGGTGTGGCCGAGCGGTTCTAGGCGCTACAGTCTGGAACCGCGTGACCGCTCCGTTCGCAGGTTCGAATCCTGCCTCGGGGATGGATGTGTGTGATGTCCTTAGGTTAGTTAGGTTTAAGTAGTTCCAAGTTCTAGGGGACTGATGACCTCAGATTTTAATTCCCATAGTGCTCAGAGCCATTTGAACCATTTTTTTATTTACTGACAAGGAACCCCCGTGTTTACGGTATTCGACGCCCCACATATCGTCCACAGTGAAATCACAATATCGGCTGCTAATGGCAACAGGGGGGGCGGGACTGGAGTTGTCCAGTGGTGAGCACGGCGTGGCTGTACGTAGCGCAGTTGAACTGCTTAGTCGACGAGTAACTCATAACAGTGCCGCAGTGCTAGTGGTGTTGATACGAGCAATGACAACGATACACAAAGCAGACATAGCATTATATCCACAACAACAGTTGCCGAAGCTGAAATTTCGTCAGAAAGGATCCAAGGAATTTTGCAGAGTGAGAAAAGAAGTGGCGGATAAACTATTAGCGTTCCTGCAAGATGAGTCAGTGGAATGCCTGGCGACGTTGCGCTCCATGGCGCATTCAGTGTACATGAGGCGTACAATGATAACGATACGTGTTTAACAAGTGAAAGTGGTACTGAGAGTCATGTAGCTGATCATCCTGTCGGACAGGACGCCACGAATCTCGTCTCCAGTGAAACGTAGTAGCTGTGGCCGAGCGGTTCTAGGCGCTTCAGTCCGGAACCACGCTGCTGCTACTGTCACAGGTTGAATCCTGCCTCGGGCATGGATGTGTGTGATGTCCTTAGGTTAGTTAGGTTTAAGTAGGGGACCAATGACCTCAGATGTTGAGTCCCATAGTGCTTGGATCTATTTGAACCCTTTTGAAACGTAGTAAAGGACAGTCGTTGTCCAAGAAGCTGATACTAAACATAATTACGTTCACGGAAGATCATCCGCAGTATAATAAAAAGAAACCAATTATGGACAGATTTCCAATAAGTCCGCAGCAATATGATCGTGTAGTGCTTAAGAAAAACTACGGGCAGTATTGGGTGGACAAGGTGCACTTGTTACAGAAACCGATGTTTGAGCGTTCCAAGGATGCTCGATACAATTTGCAGGATGTGCATGGTGGTGACCTACTACGTTGTGCAACATCAAATATTGCGAGACATGGATTAGAGTGATTTCAAGGGAACCAGTGGATGGTTGCATAACTTCAACCAGACGTAAGATAACAAAATTTCGAAGTGTCAACTTGACGATCCACAGTAAACTGCAGGATAGGCCAGAATATATGTAAATCAGAGAAATAAACTTATCCCTTCGCTCAGCAAGGAAATTCCTTTCGATTCTGACCAATCGGGATTTGAAAGGAAAATACACTCCTGGAAATTGAAATAAGAACACCGTGAATTCATTGTCCCAGGAAGGGGAAACTTTATTGACACATTCCTGGGGTCAGATACATCACATGATCAGACTGACAGAACCACAGGCACATAGACACAGGCAACAGAGCATGCACAATGTCGGCACTAGTACAGTGTATATCCACCTTTCGCAGCAATGCAGGCTGCTATTCTCCCATGGAGACGATCGTAGAGATGCTGGATGTAGTCCTGTGGAACGGCTTGCCATGCCATTTCCACCTGGCGCCTCCGTTGGACCAGCGTTCGTGCTGGACGTGCAGACCGCGTGAGACGACGCTTCATCCAGTCCCAAACATGCTCAATAGGGGACAGATCCGGAGATCTTGCTGGCCAGGGTAGTTGACTTACACCTTCTAGAGCACGTTGGGTGGCACGGGATACATGCGAACGTGCATTGTCCTGTTGGAACAGCAAGTTCCCTTGCCGGTCTAGGAATGGTAGAACGATGGGTTCGATGACGGTTTGGATGTACCGTGCACTATTCAGTGTCCCCTAGACGATCACCAGTGGTGTACGGCCAGTGTAGGAGATCGCTCCCCACACCATGATGCCGGGTGTTGGCCCTGTGTGCCTCGGTCGTATGCAGTCCTGATTGTGGCGCTCACCTGCACGGCGCCAAACACACATACGACCATCACTGGCACCAAGGCAGAAGCGACTCTCATCGCTGAAGACGACACGTCTCCATTCGTCCCTCCATTCACGCCTGTCGCGACACCACTGGAGGCGGGCTGCACGATGTTGGGGCGTGAGCGGAAGACGGCCTAACGGTGTGCGGGACCGTAGCCCAGCTTCATGGAGACGGTTGCGAATGGTCCTCACCGATACCCCAGGAGCAACAGTGTCCCTAATATGCTGGGAAGTGGCGGTGCGGTCCCCTACGGCACTGCGTAGGATCCTACAGTCTTGGCGTGCATCCGTGCGTCGCTGCGGTCCGGTCCCAGGTCGACGGGCACGTGCACCTTCCGCCGACCACTGGCGACAACATCGATGTACTGTGGAGACCTCACGCCCCACGTGTTGAGCAATTCGGCGGTACGTCCACCCGGCCTCCCGCATGCCCACTATACGCCCTCGCTCAAAGTCCGTCAACTGCACATACGGTTCACGTCCACGCTGTCGCGGCATGCTACCAGTGTTAAAGACTGCGATGGAGCTCCGTATGCCACGGCAAACTGGCTGACACTGACGGCGGCGGTGCACAGCTAGCGCCATTCGACGGCCAACACCGCGGTTCCTGGTGTGTCCGCTGTGCCGTGCGTGTGATCATTGCTTGTACAGCCCTCTCGCAGTGTCCGGAGCAAGTATGGTGAGTCTGACTCACCGGTGTCAATGTGTTCTTTTTTCCATTTCCAGGAGTGTACATATGAAAGGAATCCTGTTAATTAGAGGTACCATAAGGGGTATCAAGGTCAACTAACATCCGCACTCGTATAAAATTATGCCAACTGCAATGTAAATTGGTTGGAAAAGTATTTGTTGTGCTACGACAAGTTCGACATGCTCGGCCCTACGATTCTTCCTCGTGTGCGATCTTGCAGTATGGAGCATTTACGTCACAGCAAGCAAAAGTGAGAAAACGGGCGTAAGAGAACTCCTTTAGAGCAAATTATCCCTCTCGGAAAGTGTGTGGCAATGCAGTTCACACTACCTGGAACCACTGGGTGTTTGTTCTTTCCGCGTCTGTAAAACATATTATCGCACTGTCTGTAGCTAAACATCAAGTGACAGTCAGTTTCACCATAATCTTCACGACAAATTGTTTGGAATTCGTTTGAATGCCATCATATCCCATCAGTTCTCATCACCCCATTACACCGATGTGATTGCATATGCATTCTTTAAGAGTGGATGCCTAACTGAACGTCTTGCACGGTCTGTAACTCCCAAAGAGATTGCTTTCCAACTTGATGGTGTGAACGTTTGTGATCATTGTGGCGCGCCATTTTTTATGATCATAGTACAGGTTAATGGCTTGTTCTGAACATTTCTTAAATGTCAACGATGTCCATTTTGTGGAGTGTCATGCGTGCATCCCGTAAGCCATCGAGCTCTGCACCTTCCGCACACTCGTCTTCTGTCGCCTTCCTGATGCACATGGTGAGTAATTAGCAGCTAATGTCACTAGTCAACAGCCATTTTGCATCCGGGATGTGATACGTGAACTAGAATGTATTTTGGTGTGTATAATCCGAATATAGCTTTCAAAATATTCTAGCATTATCCATTTTTGGGTTTTTAAAGGTTTTTTAGTTTTCGTATTCAGTATTTCGCGTTTTTCTGTTCTTCTGTTTTGATGTTTAATTGTTTGTTTTTGATTTCCAGAGGAGAGCTAGAAAATCTACACATCGTCAGTAAATGGTTGGTGTGATAATCCAGTGGTGTGAAAGAGATCCTCAGAGAGTATTTCCTGTGAAAGATGGTGCAGACTTTTTGTGTTTAAAACTTACAGAAAGAAAAATGGGAAATAGTAAATCTCTTTGCTGTCCAAACCATCCCGACAACTTTTGTTATGTGTGTGGGAAATTCACTCCAAAAACCCAAAGAAAACCTATCACTGATTTGGTTAAGAAGGCATATAAATTTTATTTTGATTGCCCTGTTGGTGACCAAGATTGAAATTTTGCGCCTCATGTTGCCTGTATAACCTGTACTACAACCTTAACCGATTGGTTGAAAGGAAAACCCCGAGGCATGCCATTCGCTGTTCCAATGGTGTGATGTGAGTCTATTGACCATTATTCAGAGTGATACTTCTGCCTTACAAATATTTCGGGACATTAAAGCAAAACTAGATATAAAATAAAGTATCCAAATGTATCTACAGTGCATTAGTGTGTGCCCCATGATGCTCCGTGATGGGAGTAACTTGAAAGCCACGGAACTAGACACCGTGTCAAGTGAATCAGAAAGTACTGAACATATAGAAGAGTAACTCACTCAATATCATAACACTTCGCCTCAGCTCTTTAATCAAAATGAATTGAACGATTTGGTTTGTGACCTAAAACTTTCGAAACAGAAAGGTGAACTCTAGCGGTCGATACTGCAACAACGGATCCTTCAGACTCCAGAGGCAAAAATTTCGTGTTTCAGATAAAGAGGTGCTTCCTTAGCTCAATATTTCGATATGCAGAATTCAGTGTCTGTATGTAGAGATGTCAATGGTATAATGATGCAGCTTGGTGTACAACATAATCCACAGGAGTGGTGACTATTTATTGACTCTAGTAAAACCACCGTGAATGCAGTACTACTGTATAATGGCAATTCATTTCCATCGGTATTTTTGGCTTACGCAGTAGACATGAAAGAGACTTATGAAATCATGGCTTTGCTGCTAGAAGCAATCAAATATAAATATCATGAATGGCAGCTTTGCTGTGATTTAAAAGTTGTTGCACTCCTTATAGGTTTACAGGCTGGATTCACGAAATACTGCTGCTTTTTGCGCCTCTGGGACAGTCGTGACAGCAAGAACCACTATACATTCAAGGAATGGAATATAAGGAAGTCGTATGTTCCTGGAAACGTAAATGTGAACAATACCCCATTGGTTGAGTCTGATAAAACCATTTTGCCTTCCCTACATATCAAGTTGAGCCTTTTCACGAACTGTGTAAAAGCTCTGGATAATGAAGATGAGGCCTTCAATTACTTAAAAGAAGAGTTTCCCAAATTAAGTGAGGCAAATCAGAAAGAGTGTAAGTTTGTTGGACCACAAATAAGAAAACTGCTGAAAGATTTAACCTTTGGTACCAAAATCAAAGAGATCCAATTAGCTGCTTGGTCTTCTTTTAAACCAATTGTGAAGGGCTTTCTGGGTAACAGAAATGACAAAAACTATGTTACCATTGTGAATGATCTGTTGAACAACTATAAGAACATGGGGTGTATAATATTGCTTAAAATTCACATTTTGCATTCTCACCTTGATTTCTTCCCGAAAAATTTTGGAGCCGTAAGCGATGAGCATGGTGAACACATTCTTACCATGGAACACCGTTACCAAGGCTATTGGAACCCTTCGATGATGGGTCACTACCGCTGAGGTCTTGTTAGGGAGAGTGATGAAACGGTAAACAAAAGAAGAGTTCCGTCATCGCATTTTTCAGAAACCAAAGACGATTAAAGATGAAAATGTCTTCTGAACAAATTTGGACCTTTTATTAGCATCAGGCCCATATATACATACAAAATAGTATTGATTTCAAACATTCTGAAAATGTAGTTTTGTTTTTCTTAATTGTGTCAATTTTCGCCATTGTCGTTGTTTATTCTACTGTGTATCTTGGAAATGTGACGTCTTAGAGAAAAACTAATTTTACCAGTGTATTCAGCACACCAAAGTTAGGTAAGTCACCCATTTACAAACTAGATGGAGAAAAAAGTTAAAAAATTTAAACTACTGTATTTTTCCTGTCATAACTGTTAACACATCACTTTTAAATAAGATTTCTTAAAGGCTGACTTTGGGACTTGGCACCCAATGGATCCCTTGTAGCTAAAGCTAATAAATCACTTATTCTGCAAAACAAGCAATAATAATGTTGCGTAAAGTAGAAAACCTCTCATCTTGCAGAGCCACATCCAACACCTTGCTAATTTCGCTCTTTATTAACTTCTTAATGAATGACCTCATGATGACCTCAACCGTTAATTTTTATTTCATTTTTGTACCATGCATAATACCGCAGTTATGCCATTTTCAAGTACCTGGAAACTTTTGTTAGTTCTCAGATCATAAAGTATCTGCTATAGCAAATGTTACCAATTTAGCGGAAAGTGATATTAGAAAGAACATCTGACAATTGCGCTAAAAAACGTATACAGGAATCTGAAAATGGGCAAAGACCGATAGTGAGCAATGGTACGAAGATAATATGGAAATTAACAGTTGCAGGCATCATGAAAAGATTGAAAAAATTCATAGCAGCTGTCGACCCAGTATAAAATATTCGTCGTTAATGAAATTTGTGGATGAAAACCGTTCTCAGATGAATAATTTCGACGTAGACTTTGCCTCTTCACCTAGGGCCGACACACTGGATTTTCAGTCTGCAACAACGATCTCTAAGTAAGCTGCGTGTACATATGAGGCAAGAGATAAGGAATTTTTTGAAACTCATAAGAAAAGAAAGACGCATCTCCTGAGGCGCTCTTTCTACAAATCAGGTGATTATCTAACACCAAGTGCTGAAAACCCATGCCATCAAAATGACAAGCAGGTAATATTACCAATTTTGAAAAGTTTTGTATTGTTGCTGCTAGCCGATAGCTATTGTTCTCCTAGAACTACCAGTGTTCTCACGTAACTACTAAGCAAGCAGCAGGTGACAAACGGGAGCTTAGCGTAATTGAAGGATGTGGAACTCTTTCAGAACTGCGGCTTTCGTCCTGATAATGTTATATTCACTCATGGCGTGTGAAAGCACATACATAATGTAAGAATTAAATTACAATTAGTTGTTAGAAGTGCCGATCGAATTAGTTCTTGCCAAATGCTTTATTTCTACCACATTCGTAATGGTTTCCGCTTGTGGTGGAGTATATGGAACATGACGATTAAATGAGTGAACGAATGAATGAATAAAATATTTTTAGTTTTCAGCATTCTCCATCATATACAAGTTCCGTTTGTGACCGGCCGCGCACGCAGGTTAATTGTAACCTTTCACTACATTAGATTAACATGGAATGCCTTATATTTAAGTTGGAAACAGTGCACTCGATGTGATCATAACAATATTCACCTATTCATTATGATAATGAGCAAGCACGTAAACCCAGTGGAAACACAGGTAAGCGCTTTGAAGATGATCTGTATAAATCACTCTAAGTAAACTTCCGGAAAAAAATAGTACACCTGGAAAGACGAGGTCGATTTTGACCCGATGACGGCATATGCCTCCTGGGTTATAGTAGATGTACCAATATTGGTTTCAACGTCGTCCGTCAACACACAGCGTAGTGGCGTAGCTAGCAGAGCGCCACCTGTGTCTACCGTTTAATAGGCAGTGATTGGAGCCAGAAGGGCAAGTGTCGTGCAAACGTGTGACGCAAGCACGGAAACGTACTCGTACTTCCTACAGCCAGCAGAGCGAGTCTGAAACGGGGCAAACCGTGTCCTTCCGAGTGGAGGGATGGTAATGTTGGAGAATTGCCACGCAAATTGGACGTGCTACGTCAGTTGTGTAACAACGCTGATATCAATGGTCACGTGAACATTCTATCACGCGTAGACGAGGTTCTGGACGTCCACGCAGCACAGACGCTCGCCAGGATCGTCGTATTGTAAGGGCAGCATGGCAGACCGTAGGGCTACATGTGAGAGGGCTTGAAGCTCAGAACAGTTGCGAATGGTGTATTAATTATCAATGGGACTACCAGCATGCACACCTCTAGCCCGTGTTCCACTCACGCCACAGCGTCAACGTGCACGACTCGGCTGGTGCCGTCAGAGGATCACTTGGTATATGGAATGACACACCGTGGTGCTCAGCAATGCCGGCCGTTGTGGCCGAGTGGTTCTAGGTGCTTCAATCGATAAGCGCGCTGCTGCTACGGTCGCAGGCTCGAATCCTGCCTCGGGCATGGATGTGTGTGATGTCCTTAGGTTAGTTAGGTTTAAGTAGTTCTAAGTTCTAGGGGACTGATGACTTCAGAAGTCCCATAGTACTCAGAGCCATTTGAACCATTTGTTCAGCAATGAAAGCAGATTTTGCCTGTATGCAAGTGACGGTCGTTTCTATATACGACGTAGACATGGCGAGCGCTGTGTCGTAGAGTGCATTCGTCCAAGACACATGGCAACACCTCAGGCCTTAAGCTACAACTCTCGTTCACCTTTGGTGTTTCTGGCGCGGACGCTAACCAGCGTTTGCAACGGGAAGGTGATGTGTTGTTCCAGCAGGATAATACTCGCCCATACACATGCTCTGCAAGACGTGCAGCAACGTCACTGACCAGCGTGATCTCCGGATTTGTTTCCAGTGGATAATGTGTGGGACGTGATGGGACAGAAGCGACTCATACGACTCGGCAACCAACGGCTCATACAGAACTACGTGAACAAGTCGAGCCGAGCGGTCTAAGGCGCTGCAGTCATGGACTGTGCGGCTGATCCCGGCGGAGGTTCGAGTCCTCCCTTGGGTGATGACCTTAGCAGTTAAGTCCCATAAGATTTCACACACACACACACACAAAAAAAGAAAAACAAAAAAAACCGAAAAAGCAAGTCGAGCAGGCGTGGAATAGGGTATCTGAAGACAGTATCCGTCATCTGTAAGATCGACTGAATTCCAGAGTCAACGCCTGCCATTGCTGGCCAATGACGCTACACCACATAGTGATATGTGTGTTTCAGCATGGGTCGATGTCTGGCACCTGAGAACCGCTTGTGATATTGATCTGTAGACGTAATCATTTCATGTACTCCAAATGCACTGTTGCAACCATAAATCTAAGGTGAACTGGAAACCTCTGAAAGGGTGTCATAATTTTTTCAGCACTGTATTAAGCTACAAGTAAGTCTTGTAATAGCCCGCCCGGTTAGCCGTGCGGTCTAAAGCACTGCTTTCCAGGCGGCAAGTTGTGCCGGTCCCCTTTTTCCTCCTCAGTTACACTACGTCGGCGATTGCTGCGCAAACACTTTCTCCACGTACGCGTACACCATAATTACCACGCAAACATTGGGGTTACACTTGTCTGGTGTGAGACGATCCCGGTGATTCAACTGGGATCCGAGCCGGACAATAACCATGGGTTCGGTGTGGGGCAACGCTGGGTTGGGTGGACTGCTGTAGCCTCTTGCGGGGTTGTGTACCACTGAGGGCTACGACGGGGACGAAGCCTCTCCGTCGTATCTAGGTCCCCAGTTCCATACAATACAACACAAAGCCATGTAATCGACTGCTGCTGCGTAAATCTCTGTGAGGTCGTAGTGACCGAACACACTGCCGTCGCACGTCTTGCTTACCCTGCGCTTCTCTGTCACTGACACGGACGTCGTAATTCTGACGTATCCGTCACGTGACACACCAATGTGTTTCACTGATTGTGGTGACAGGACCTCTCTCTCTCTCTCTCTCTCTCTCTCTCTCTCTCCGTCTCTCTCTCTCTCTCTCTCTCTCTGTCTCTCTCCGTCTCTCTCTCTCTCTCTCTCTCTCTCTCTCTCTCTCTCTCTCTCCCCGCCCTCACTCTCTCTCTCTCTCTCTCTCTCTCTCTCTCTCTCTCTCTCTCTCTTCTCTCTCTCTTCAAAAAGTTCTCTACTTCAGTTTCTAGTAAATGTTTTACTTCCTTACATGTACGTGTTAAGTAATGTGCATGATGGTACAACTAACAAAAACTCTGACTTAGATGGAGACGTGTCGACAGTAGTATTCCTGATTCGTGAGTGGAAAGGAGGTTGTGGGTCTGGGGAACAGTGGGGTTGGTGATACTGTTGCATCACATACCACCCTCCGCACTGTCGGTGACTCACGCAGTATTAATGCTGCTGTGCTTCTATAATGTTGGTCTTGCTTGTAACGTATATTCAGAACGAAGAATTCGATGAGGAAGGCAGTTTCTCGTTATTAGGGGAATGTAAGGATGGGACACAGTGGTGTAACGTATTGTTGGCGACGAGGATACTAAAGTAGGAGGGCAACTACGTGTTGGATGCGAGTGGTGATATTGTATCACCCGTTGCCTTTTCAAAGCAACCATCCCTGACAGACGAACCGCTGAATACTAAATCCGGGTTACCAGTTGGAAATTTGAGCTACACAGCAGCAGTGGAAAGTGCGATGTATTAACCGCTACGATAGCTTTCTCGCTGGCTCTGCAGACGTTTTATTTGTAATTCTGTGCAACGTGAGAGCATTCTGGCATGCAGATGTTGCGGGTTTGTCCTGTAATGTTGGAGCGCCGCTTGCTTTTCTTTCGCCCTTCTCTTATTCCTTTTGTCCCTGTAGCCGCATAACAGCTTTTCATCTTGAAGCGCCAGCTGTTGTACGTTTCCTTTGTTCTGCTATTATCATCTTCTCATGGGTTATCTTTACAAGAGGATTAAACATTTCAGTTAGTGTATACAGCATGTTTGCTGGATACTTTTTCGTGCGTAGAAGCGTAAGCTTACTGGGTACTTCTTCATGCATAAAGGGTAAGCGTGCTGGATACTTTTTCATGCACAGAAGATGCTAGAGGAAGCGAAGACCTCTGCGCTTCGGCGATCTCGCAGCATCCACCAAGGTGTTATTTATTCGGTGCAAGAGCATTACCGACACTTCGTTTGGCGTGTTAACTGATAATCTGTTGATTTTGTCCTCATTAAATAAAGTGCTGAGACGAATTGCTACAGCTGAAGTCCTCCACTCGAGAATAAAGTCTCGTTGTTTGGATGACATGAGGTAATTTATGTATAGTGTGCTACTTAGTTCACGCTTTACTGATTAAGTTAGCGGGATATTACCCTCATGTGTCGGATTACTGCAATTGAATGGAAGCGTCAGATCCATCCGGTCCTGCGTAATTAGCTCTAGTTGGAGACTTTCATAATCTGAGTTTATATGAGGCACATATACAGACGAAGAATTAAGGTCAATAGTAAAGCACATGAGACTGCCAGCGTGTCGCAATAACTAGATTCAAATAAATTAAGAAAGCTAACGTCAAAATCGTTGCAACGGAGATGTTGGGTAAAAAATATAGCAACCTCAATGGTGCAGCAGAGTGGTGGTAAGAGAAAATAGAGGTCCTCGTTAGAGAAAAACTAAATGTTTTCCTTCAGTGGTTGAATGATAAATCAGAAGAAACAAGATCAATATACAAGGAAAAGAAGAATGAAGTGATGAAAAAAATAAGGATGGCAAAAAATGAAGCATGGGAAAGAACATGTGCCAAGGTTAATAGCAAATTAGGATTTGGGAGAGCAAAAGAAGCATGGTCAGTATTAAAAGGGCTTCGACAGGATACAGAAAGGTAAACTAATCTCCAACCGATAACAAAAAAAGGAATGGGAAGAGTATTTCCAAAAATTATTAAACGAGGACAGAGAGGAAAAAGTGGAAGAAAATGGAAAAGAAGATGATGAGATCCAGATTTTAGAAACCGAAGTACTTCAGGCGTTGAGAACAGGAAAGGATGGTAAATCACCTGGACCAGGCAATACTAATTTGGAGTGTCTTAAATATGGTGTCTTGAACAAAATGATACACCGAGATTCAATACCCAACGAGATGAAGCTAGGTTACATTAATACCATATTTAAGAAAGGGGATCGCAAAATTTGTTCAGACTATCGAGGAATTTGTGTTACAAACACATTAATGAGAATTTTTGCGAAAGTGATTAAAAACAAACTGGAAAAACATTTTAGAAGCCAAGAAGAACAATGTGGTTTCACGGCTGGGAGATCATGTGTAGACCATATTTTTACAATACGACAGATTTTGGAGAACATAGGGAAAAATAAAAAAAAATATAGGATTAATTTTCATAATGGTTCAAATCGCTCTGAGCACTATGGGACTTAACATCTGAGGTCATCAGTCCCCTAGAACTTAGAACTACTTAAACCTAACTAACCTAAGGACATCACACACATCCATGCTGTAACACCTCGGTTCAGTTTACAGTGATAAAAGCTATAGGAAGAATAATTTAAAATTAAAAATAGAATTTTTAGAAGGGAAATAGTGTAGAATCAGAGTTCGGTAATTGCAGATCAAAATTATAGTATATCAGCAAGTAGTTTAACGTCTAAGTACAGTAAAGCCACGGAAGCTCCGTCATGGAGAAGGCAGTGACATTAAACTCTTGTGATGAAAAACCTATAAAAAGGCCTGATCGTCATTATTGCCGCCTTTTTTCCTTGATTGTTTCGTTAAAGGGGCGAGGAACCCTTGTCAGTCAGCGAGACAATAACTAGATTGGACTTTATCGTGTTAAGATTCACGATAAACTGTTACAATATCACGGAGATTAAAGGTGATCTAGTGTACGATCTCTGACTGTTGGTAGCAACGGAGTATTAACTGGATTTTAGGACTTTAGTGCTAGATTGGAACTTTACGGACATATAGACGACAGAAACTCAAATTATCTGCTGACACGAGTAAATTCAGAGGTACCGGTATTCAGATATTAACGTGTGGACTTTTGAAAGTGTCGTGTGTCGTTAGTTGCGCATCTGGACGTAGAGCGCATGCATATCGGCATTTGCGGACTATTTAGATCCCTCCGGGCTAGGAACCTTTTAAATTGGCCATCATCCATCACCATCTAAATCCTTGAATATAAAGTGAAAGTGAAATACAAGAGTGTTGTAGTTATTTCATTTACTAATCAGTGAAGGTTTTACGGAACCAAAGCTATTCAGCAGTAAGTCAGCACCATCTAGCGGAAAGCGTAGGCATTAACTAACACGCTAACTGAAGTGAACGTTTACGTGTTTTACGGACTGCTAAATATGAACTCTTTGACGTCCCCACTCCCTCCGAAAGGTGGCGCAGGCTGTCTTAATCATAAAAGGGGAGAGTTTTAGCCGGGTAAATTACTAAATAAAAGCGATATTTACAAGACTCGCAGTAATAGCAAAACACAAGGCCCGCACCTCATCGGAGAGTCGTCGCTGTCACGTCGGGAAGTAAAGCCGGAAAACCTACCGACTATACGTATCTACGAGTAGACGTCGACGTGGAGTACCTAAAAAGGGAACCACAAGACAGTTGGGGATGCTTCAATGCCCGTGGCAGGATTCGAACCTGCGACCGCAGCAGTCGAGTGGTTCCAGACTGAAGCCCCTAGAACCTCTCGGCCACACCGCCGACTAATTTTCATAGATCAAGAAAAAGCATATGATACTGTTTCAAGAAAATTACTTTGGAGAGCACTACATATGGCAAACATAAACTATCCCTTGATTAAAATAATACAACAGATGTATAATGATAATATTTGCCAAGTGAACGTTGGTAATAAACTTTTACAGAAATTTAGAACAAGGAAAGGCCTTTTACAGGGCCGTCACTTGTCACCATCATTATTTAAAACCTATATAGATATTAGCCTTAGAACATGGTCTCGTAAATGTGATAGTGTGAGATTAGAAATAATAGATGGAGTTTACCTACATCATTTATTGTTTGCTGATGATCAAGTAGTCGTACCACAAGATGGGGAGGATGCTAACAATATGTGCAATCAACTAGCAGTAGCATAGAAAACGTAGGGTTTGAAGATTACCAAAAAACAGAGTACTTGACTTATGATTCAGATGAGCTATACATTGAAGGAAAGAAAGTCAAAAAATAAACACTTTCTGTTATTTAGGATCCATTTTAGAAATCGATGGAAAATCAGGGTCAGAAATGAATAAAAGAATTAGTAATGGAGAGAAGATCATTTGGATGCTTAACTCAGTCTTGTGGAGCAGGAATGTAATGAGCAGATCTAAAAAATTAATACACAAATCGATATTAGCGAGTTTGGTTCTATATGGAACGGAGACCTGGACAATTAACGTGAAGTACATTAAAAAATTACAAGCTCTAGAGGTGGATTTCTAGAGAAGATCGGCAAGAATTTCCAGGAAAGAGAAGATGAGGAACGCCGAAATAATAAGGAGAACGGAAATAAAAGAAAGGATATACGGGACATAATGGATAGGAAGAAATTACACTGGTACGAGCATGTACGACGAATGGAGGAAGCCAGAATACCAAAATTGATACTGGAGTGGGTTCAAAAATGGCTCTGAGCACTATGGGACTTAACAGCTGAGGTCATCAGTCCCTTAGAACTTAGAACTACTTAAACCTAACTAACCTAAGGACATCATACACATCCATGCCCGAGGCAGGATTCGATCCTGCGATCGTAGCGGGCGCGCGGTTCCAGACTGAATCGCCTAGAACCTTTCGGCCACACCGGCCAGCACTGGAGTGGGAACCAGAGAGGAGAAGAAGAAGAAGAAGACGACCTATGACCACCTGGCTCAAAATGTACAGCACACAATGAGGAAAATAGGCGCAGAGGAAGAGGACACACAAGTTCGAAACACCTGGACCAATATTTTGAAAATATAGCTTAAGAATGTTCATTCTTTGTATAGTGATTTCCGAGTAAATTATTATGATGGAGGTAAGCCTCTGTAATGAGGAAAAGCTCAGAATATAAAATAAATAAAAACTACACTGTAGGAAATCCAATACACATAGCTTATATAAAATGTGAAACATTTTTAAACTATGTGATCACAAATAACTTCGTTGCAGTTTAGGACGCAAATGTAAAACTTGCCACAACAAGATCGACACTTCCGTCTGACGATGGGCTCTGGTCCGAAACTAGCACGGTACAGTAAAATCATTAGTAAAAACAGTTGTGGCTGATTGCATTACTTTCTACAGTGTAATTTACAAAAACTGCTGCCTTGTTTCGTAAACAAAATGGATAAAATAAAAAGGAGTGAATTGGATGTACATTACTGCAATCTAATTATACATTTAAATTTTTCTCAAATGTGGACGCTTCGTGTGTGAAGTGCCTTACTTGCAAGTCGAATTGCTAAATTTGGTTCATGTGTGCCAAATCTCGAGGTTTACGTAGTAACTCAGCCGGAGGGTAACATTTGGTAATACTGTATACCTTGCTGCTTCACTGCGCAGACTCTATGTTAGATTACTTGATCAGGTTCGCCATGGTGCTATATCATATGGATGGTCGTAGTCTATCTGCTAGAGGCGGCTAAATGTTTCATCTATTACGGCATTAAACTGGTATACTTCTAGTTAGAGAGCTAAAGAATGGAAACATACTTTGCGAACCAGGATAAGGTGACACGTATCAATTGAAAGGGAAAAAGGTAGAAAATACTTTGAGAAGTGTCAGCAAATATTTCTACATTTGTGGAAATGGGGAGTGGAGAAAATTAGGGCGCAAAAGGATCACAATAACCACGTCAAATGAACATCAGTAACACAGTATAGCGGAAGAAAGAATGCCCTTGTCCTTACTCGCTTTCAAATAATGTAGTGATATCTATAACGTATGTTATACTAGAAAAAAACTATACGCACAGTAGACAAATAAGACCATTAAAACACCTACTCATTGAAGCTGAAAAACGGACTTAACATCCTTCCTCCCCGTCTATAAATAAATGGTGCTATGACTAAAAAGAGCATAAGCTCTCTCATCAGCCCACAACTAAAGAAAAAAGAGCGTGCTGGGACTAGAGATCCCCTGTGGAACGGTGCCAGCTGGTGTAAGTCTGATTAACTGCCAAACCAGCCTGCTGGGATATTTGGCTGGAAAGAATAACACTCTAAAGCAACCGCCCTGCCCTCACAAGTTGAGAAAGAAAGATGAAAAGATGTGTCGGTTAGCGACTTAGGTACACACTAGACGTCGACCAAGTAATCGACTGAACTGAGTGTAAAAACAGAGTAACGAAGCGTCGTGAAGTTCGACATGAAGCTTGGAAAATCTGCTACTGAAATCTATCTTTTACTAAAAGAAATACACTCCTGGAAATTGAAATAAGAACACCGTGAATTCATTGTCCCAGGAAGGGGAAACTTTATTCACACATTCCTGGGGTCAGATACATCACATGATCACACTGACAGAACCACAGGCACATAGACACAGGCAACAGAGCATGCACAATGTCGGCACTAGTACAGTGTATATCCACCTTTCGCAGCAATGCAGGCTGCTATTCTCCCATGGAGACGATCGTAGAGATGCTGCATGTAGTCCTGTGGAACGGCTTGCCATGCCATTTCCACCTGGCGCCTCAGTTGGACCAGCGTTCGTGCTGGACGTGCAGACCGCGTGAGACGACGCTTCATCCAGTCCCAAACATGCTCAATGGCGGACAGATCCGGAGATCTTGCTGGCCAGGGTAGTTTTACACCTTCTAGAGCACGTTGGGTGGCACGGGATACATGCGGACGTGCATTGTCCTGTTGGAACAGCAAGTTCCCTTGCCGGTCTAGGAATGGTAGAACGATGGGTTCGATGACGGTTTGGATGTACCGTGCACCATTCAGTGTCCCCTCGACGATCACCAGTGGTGTACGGCCAGTGTAGGAGATCGCTCCCCACACCATGATGCCGGGTGTTGGCCCTGTGTGCCTCGGTCGTATGCAGTCCTGATTGTGGGGCTCACCTGCACGGCACCAAACACGCATACGACCATCATTGGCACCAAGGCAGAAGCGACTCTCATCGCTGAAGACGACACGTCTCCATTCGTCCCTCCATTCACGCCTGTCACGACACCACTGGAGCCGGGCTGCACGATGTTGGGGCGTGAGCGGAAAACGGCCTAACGGTGTGCGGGACCGTATCCCAGCTTCATGGAGACGGTTGCGAATGGTCCTCGCCGATACCCCAGGAGCAACAGTGTCCCTAATTTGCTGGGAAGTGGCGGTGCGGTCCCCTACGGCACTGCGTAGGATCCTACGGTCTTGGCGTGCATCCGTGCGTCGCTGCGGTCCGGTCCCAGGTCGACGGGCACGTGCACCTTCCGCCGACCACTGGCGACAACATCGATGTACTGTGGAGACCTCACGCCCCACGTGTTGAGCAATTCGGCGGTACGTCCACCCGGCCTCCCGCATGCCCACTATACGCCCTCGCTCAAATTCCGTCAACTACACATACGGTTCACGTCCACGCTGTCGCGGCATGCTACCAGTGTTAAAGACTGCGATGGAGCTCCGTATGCCACGGCAAACTGGCTGACACTGACGGCGGCGGTGCGCAAATGCTGCGCAGCTAGCGCCATTCGACGGCCAACACCGCGGTTCCTGGTGTGTCCGCTGTGCCGTGCGTGTGATCATTGCTTGTACAGCCCTCTCGCAGTGTCCGGAGCAAGTATGGTGGGTCTGACACACCGGTGTCAATGTGTTCTTTTTTCCATTTCCAGGAGTGTATATGTCGAAGAGTGTTCATCACTTACGCGAGTTTTTGAGTGATTCAAGCGTTTCCAACATGGCTGTGATAATGACTTACGCCCGTGGCTCATCTCAACATCAAAAAGTGATGTAAATATCGGAAAGTAGGCAGTGCAATTCGATCTGACCGTCGTCTGAGTATAGTATAGGAATTGAGAAAGAACGTTTAAGACAAATTTTGCATAACCAGTTTAACATGAGAAAAGCGTGTGTGAAACTGATGCTGAAAATTCGTACGGTCGAATAAAAAGAAGTTCGTGAAAATGGCTGTACTGACAGACTGAATACCATAGAAAGTGAGCCTAATTTCTTGAAGCCAATAATAATATGTAACGAATATTTGTTTGCCACTTATGATCCAGAAACTAAGAGCCATTCCATACATTGTAAGAACCCATCTTCACAGAGAGCGGAAGAAGCTCGAACGAGCAAATCAAGACTAAACGCATGCCGATTTTTTTTTCTCGATACTGATGCAATTACGAATCTTTTGTGGGTTACTGAAGGTGAAACTGCTAATCAGTATTGTTAACTTAAGGTTCTTGCTCAATATCATGATAAAATAAGAAAAAAACGATCCTAACTGTGGACGAGCAGTCACTGGTTCTGCGCGAAGACCACACACCACCTCAGACTGCGTTGTCGGTTATGACGTTCCTAGCGAAATACAAAATCCCAGTGTTTGACTACCCACTTCAAGTTCAAAACTGCATTAAGAGGAACAATATTTCAGTGCGCTGAAACACTGAAATACGAAGCGGCACAGGTCATCAAGTAACTCACAGAGGAAGACTTCCAGCACTGATCCCATGAATGGAAAATTCGTATGGAGCGATATAGGGGTAAAGGAAGGGAGGAAAGTATGTTGTGTGTGACAATAGCTAAATACGAATTTTTCTGAAATAAAATGTTTTACAGCAACGATCCCTATTATGTTATTGTGGTGTCACCGCCAGACACCACACTTGCTAGGTGGTAGCTTAAATCGGCCGCGGTCCATTAGTACGTGTCGGACCCGCGTGTCGCCACTGTCAGCACTTGCAGACCTAGCGCCACCACATGGCAGGTCTAGAAAGACGGACTAGCAATCGCCCCAGTTGTACGACGACTTTGCTAGCGACTACACTGACGAAGCATCGCTCATTAGCCGAGCAGATAGTTAGAATAGCCTTCAGCTAAGTCCATGGCTACGACCTAGCAAGGCGCCATTAGCCTTACATAGCAATTGATAATTATCGTCCAAAGCATGTCTCAACAAGAACGATGTATACCACAAGGATAATAAAGTTAAGTAAACCGACATTACGTTCTTTTCTTATTAGCATTCATTGAGCGTCCTGTTTCAGACTTCACGATATTCTGGGTGAGCTTATAGCGTGCCTATTCGGCCCCCTCAAAATAACAGTATCGGCCCCTCTGTCGACACATCAGTTATAGCCGCACGAACGCATATACACTGCCAGAAAAGAATTAGTACATCTGCTTCGATATTTCCAACTAGCTCAAGATTTATTGTTAAAAGAGTCCATAGGGATTACATGAAGCGATTACACTTAAACATCAATAGCATAATCATTTCTGCGCTACCAGGTAGCGACCCAAGCTGAAACACCCGTGTTAGTACGTAATCTTGCCTCCACAGACAGCAATGCAAGCTCTGACTCTGTTTGCCAGTCGACCTTACAGATGGCGAATACAGTCCTGGAATATGCCGTGCCACGCGTGGTCTACCTGTTCACGTAGTTCTGTAAGAGTTGTTGGCTGACGAATCTGGAGATCGTGTTTGCCAGAGAAGTTACTGCACGCCTTTCAGAGCTCGTTCAGTTTCACGGCAGCGTGTGAGCCAGCATTATCCTGTTGGGTCGACACATCACCTTCCTGCTGCAAGAATAGCAAACAGAAGGCTCTTACAACATTCTACACGTGCTGAGCGCTCGTTAGCATCCCATTCAGATATTCCAGAGGACAACGACAGTTGTAGCTTATTGCACCCCAAAACATAAGGCCTGAGCTGGGGCTAGTGAGTCTTGGACAGATGCACTCTACGAGAGAGCGATCACCAGGTCTGCATCGTACGCACAAACGACAACCACCTGCGTGCAAGCAGAATCTGGTTTCACCTCCGAAGCCCACGGCGCGCCATTTCGTCTTCCAGTGGAGCCGTCCACGTCGATAGATCGGCGTGAGTGGAAGGCGGGCTAGAGGTGCGTACGCTGGCAGTCGAACTGGTAGTACCCGGCTCACAACAGTTCTGGGCTCACAAACTGCCTTGTGTACCGTGGCAGCTGTACGGTCTGCCTTTGCTGCCTTTAGAGTAGGACGATCCTGGCGAGCATCTGTGCTGCTCGGACGTCCAGAGTAGAGATGGGGGATCCGCTCTTGAACTAATTCATAGAGTTGAATCTTTCAAAGGAGTGAACAATCAGTGATTCAGAAAAAAAGAACGGTAGCTCCAAACGTTTCCCACGGCAGAGAGAGAGAGAGAGAGAGAGAGAGAGAGAGAGAGAGAGAGAGAGAGAGAGACAGAGCATATCAGCAGCGCCTCTGCTGGTCAGAGCACAGTGCACACCACACAACACAGCCAGCGCCGGCCTCTGCCCTCCTTCTACCTTGGTTGCCTGCATTGTGCAGTGCCCCATTGGATTTTGTGTTTCACATATGCCGTGCCGTCTCTGTGCGTCGTCTGCCGCCTGCAGTGTCTGGCGCAGCTTAACTTCGCATCGCACTCTGTCGGCGATCGTTTCAGTCGCACATCCTGCCCTCTGGGCAGTTGATGCGAGCAACAGGACAGAGAGCCACCTAGCGGATAACATAGGAACTACTTGCAACAAGCTGCTCGCAAGGGAACGGACGATTTGTCTCGGAGCGGGTGAGTTCACCGCTCCCTCCACCCTCGGAACTCGCCCACTCAACGCTCACCCCACCGTCTCGACTCTAGCCAGAGCATTGAGCAAAGTGACTCAGGTGTCACTCTGGTCTCTGCGGTCTCAGCTCACGCAGTAATACAGCTCGCGGCTCGACCTGCTCGACTCAGCGCCTCTGCATCGGAGTTCGTCCCTACTGGATATTGTTCTTCGTAGTAATACCGCTATGTACATTACATTATTATGTTATGTATACATCAATTGTTTTTATTTTATTTTTATTTGTTTAAACTGATTAGATTAGGTTCCTGATGACTCCTCTTACTATAGGATTTTTATTATGGACACTCGAATTTACGCTTTAATTACGAGCGAACCGATAAACGTATCGCAAAATGTGATACACCAATATTTTCCTTGTTTTATTCTGCGTAAGGCTATATGCAGCACTTTCGTTTTACAGTCAAATTTATATTTTTTTTTCTTATTCTGGTACGGATTTTGCGATTTTAGGCGTCTTCGGAAGGAAACGTTTACTTTAAAAATATATGGCTTGTGATGTATTTGTATGAGGTTAATGAAATTTTAATACATTATAGCCAAATATATTGTTAATGTAAATCTCAAGTTACAACATTTTCCGATCACCCAAAAAACCACGATAGTGCAAAATAAATCAATAATCAAAAACTTTGTCATATCGTGGAAATTTCAATAAACAATACAAAATTCTTACTCATTATCTGTGTTACTTCAAAATAGGATAAAATAAGATCAAAATACAGGTATAGTACTGGAATAAACCAAGTTTAAAGGGCAATGTGCCTTCCATTTATTTTCTATTGTAAATGAGTGGTGAGTCATGAAAAAGAGCTAATTCATGTCAGGAAGTGAACAGTTCTGATCCAATCTCTGAAAAGAACAGTTTTGCCCATCTCTAGTCCAGAGCGGGTGTGAGAACGAACGGTCACGTGACCACTGGTACCAGCATTGTTGCACAACTGACACAGAATGTTCAACTCGTGTGGTAATTCTCTGAAAGGACCACACGGCGACTCGGAAGGCCACAATTTCACTCATTTCAAACTCGCTCAGTTGGCTGTAGGAAGCACGAGTGCATTTCTGTGACACGGTTGGCTGCTTGCTTCACACATTAGCACCACACTGAGCCTTCTGGCTGCGTAGACACGTATGGCGTTTTGGTAGCTATGCCACTATGTTATGTGTGTTGGTGTACGATGTTCAAACCAATATTAGTAGATTTACAATCCCACAGGTCGTCATCGGGCCAAAATCGACGTTGTCTTTCCAGGTGTACTAACTTTTTTCAGGCAGTGTATTTTGACAGAAACGTTACGCCCGAATCAACTAATAGTTTCCTTCCCCTGATTATGACTATGGTTCCCCGGGGGATTCACTTGGTCGTAAGACAAATTTCGGAAGTGAGAATCTCCTGGCAAGTGTTCGAAGTTGGGACTTCCTCCGCCCCTTTACTAGCCTGCCTTGTGTTTGGATGAAAAGTCCCTCACTTTCCCTTGGGTCTTCCCTCAAACTCGCCACTGTATCTTTAAGGGGTCGGGTGTGTGGAATGTATTAAAAAGAACTATGCTGCCCAGTTGTATTATCAATACCATTGTAGATAACAGATCGACTGCACTGTTGTATGTCTTCACAGTCGGTTATGTATTTCATGCCACTCACAAATATTGTATATCTTTGCTCTGTAATGTGTCTATATTCTAGGCGTTCACATTAAAACACATTGTGACACAGTCAGCTCCATTTGCTGATGTTGCTCCCTACCACACATTAAGTTGTAAGATTTTGTCACTACACTGTTAAAAGCTGACGATAATATAAAAAGCGAGCCAACACTGTATTTTGTGCGGAAACATATTTTTTCACAAAACCGCTAAAAGACTTTATTGCACATACGTGGCTGACACTCCTAGCCTGCAGTTATTACCATCGGTATAGACACTACTCTTATTCATATCTTTTTACTGTAGGATAAGATAGCTCTCATAAAAAAGAGAAACTAATAAGCAATTCGTTCCATTAATGTACTAGAGTCATATGGTGGTGAAATGTATGTTCGAAACAGATAATGGGATGAAACAATAAAATGATTCAAATATGTCATCAGTTTTGTTCTTGGTTCCTTGTAAACTACAACATTGTTATCGCTACTGAGGTACTTTTTTGTTCATCACATAAATAATTATGATTATGATTAATTGTGACTGATAAAACCGAGTTTAAAGATGCTGAAATATGTACAATTAACTACGTATTTTTTACGCTGTTTTCTGTCAAATAAGAGAACAGTTTTGGAATATTGTGTAAGAGACCAGGCCGATGCCTTACATCAGGTTTCAGTACAAGTCAGTGCTTTATCCGCACAGAAGCTGCCTCTGCAACGCGTGTGCCAGAATGATTGTAAGGTGGCGGTAGTTGTAATGTTTCGGTGCAGGGGAGCCGAGACGGAACCATTGTGTGCTTCGTCACTACTAATTTAGAGACCGGAACCACAAAACTTTTAGAAGACAGCGGCTGAATCACAGCTTTTTATTTCACTAGGACAAACGGTTAATAATCACAGCTGCTTCTCTCCTCATTTACTTAACACTCTGGCTAATTTTTATTTTTTAACTAATTAATTAATTTTTTATTTCGAACACTCACACATTACTACACCAGTCATGCTAGCTTCTGTCTCACTAAATACAATCCAAAGAGCTCCAAAGACACAGTACTCTTATTACGGTAGCCTTACGCAGTACAGCCCACACTTAAAGTGGTGGAACACATTCTTCAGCAAGCACGGAGGCACGCTAGGCTGACACTTACTGTACTCTGGCGATCGCCCTGCCGACCCAAACTGAAGCCGTCTTATTTAAATGAGGACAATAGGTGCTTCTGAGATATGCACGATGGCGGCCATTTTTGTAAGCTATTTCAGGCCCGCTCGGTCGTATTGCGACTAATTGGGAGATAGGACTGTAACGATGGTCAAAACGCCAATAAAGGGAATTTATATTGCTGAAAAAAAATTATAGCCACTGCTCGTTAACTAGCGTGTGTGTTGCATTTACGAGACCCACAGCAGCTATTGGCTCGGTGGCGTGGTCTACGTAACGGAATTGGAGCCAGTGAATTGCGATTCGGGCTGAGCGCAGACAGACACTGTCGCGCTGAATAACGAATCGCTTTACATCGAGCAAAAAAAGAAAAAAAATACAAAAAAAATCATCGTAGCTTTACCACCCGAGGCACCACTTGTCGGAGGTCCTGTCGCAGCCATCGCACACCTGACTAAAATCATTTCAGAAACCGCTCCATTCTCAAACGCTCCAGAGTTTCCCACTTCGCTCAAGAAGATACTGTTACGACTCTCAAATAACAATATTTGTCTCGCGTTTATTTGACGCCCATTAAGAAAGTTCGGTGGCACGACGCCCGCACTGCAGACTGGTTACCCGACCACGTATCACGTTCCACTGGCTGTGGCGAACAGTAATCGAACTGGAGGCGGCTGGGCATTATCGCCCTCCCCTTCGCCAATTACGCATCCCTGCACCTGAGGTGCAGCATTTCGCTGGGCTCCACCGCAGCCGAGTTGTCTCTGCTCTACTTATTTATCCGCAAACGGCTCAGCGTTTCCTCTGCCTCACTGCGTCTGTGTGGTAAAATATGATATGCAATGGAGTCGCATTTTCAACGAACGAAAGGTCACAGAATAATGTACTGAGCGTTAAGAGTGGTACAACTGGCAGTGACGAATTCGATTCGAAATAAAAGATTACGAGGGCATGCCGGAAAGTAAATCTCCGAATTTTGTATGTGAAAACCCTTAAGGCTTTTTAAATAAAAGAAACGTTATTAACATGTGTAACACATCTTTATTCTTCATGTCTGCATATTTATATCTGAACAAAGTCACCATGGCGACGAACACATTTCTAAGAAATAATTGTGTTGTACCTGTTCTTTCGGACATGTCCGAAAGGGCAGACAACCCGCAGAATCCGCAGCTGTGTAACATTATACGTAAATTAAAGAGGGACCACTGCTGTCGACTGCAGTGAGATATTATGCTTAATCAGTGGTAATGAGTTAAAATGAGTACCGGAACCCGGGATCTCCTGCTTAGGCGGCAGGAGTGTTAACCACTGCCCCATCAGAAAGACCAGACAGCACCGAATCGCATACCGACACGCCTAGCTGGGCAATGGAGACACCTTCTTCACTGCGGATGCACAAATACGTGTGATCTCTGACACAAACAGTGGTTACAGTTACTGCAAGCCATACCACAAAATGGGAAACAGGGCCAAATTTCTAGTAGTTTATTGTCGAGTTGACATTTTCACAAATGTTTTATTCGTATCTTACAGAAACTAGCAGTACGGCAATAACAGCCTTTTAACGCGCCGCTAACGGCGAAATCAAGTAATTTATAGCAATACAACAATTTAACAAAAATTTAAAAAAAACACAGAAGCTAGCAGTGCGGCAATAAACAATCTTTCAAAACACGCCGCTAACGGCAATCAAGTAATTTATAGCAATACAACAGTTAAATTACTTTTTTAAAAAAACACAAAAGCTAGCAGTACGGCAATAACAGCCTTTTAAAACCATGCCGCTAGCGCCAATCAAAGTAATTTATAGCAATGCAACAATTTCAAAATAAGTTAAAGAACATTAGTAAACAGGCTACTAAAGTAAATACAGAACTTTGTTAATAAAGTACGGTGAGGTAGTGAAGCTACCAACACCGCCATTAAAAAAAAAAAAAAATTAAACAGGTCTCAGCAAACACACGATTAACGGCAATAAAAGGAATTTACAAACTTGGAAGGAATTAAAAAAAAATTTAAACAACAGTGTCCTGGAATATCATTAGAACATAACAGATATGACGGACCTGTCTAAGGCGGCCACAAATCACCCACTCAGGGATGCTCAGGCTAGACAGAATACTGACCAATTTAAATACGCCCGTAAACACAATTGCCACTCTGAGGCTAGTCACTGCACCGACTTTTAGCCAGCGAAAACTTGTAATAAGATGGCTTAACTTGCTGACAGAATTAGAGCTAACCTCGTGCAAGGAAACATTACTCCACACAGTCCTGAATGAGCGACCACATTATCAACCAACAAGAAGCATGAATTTACTCATACACACGACAGAATAGCGAAACAATTAAACTGCCAAAACTACACCTCCCATCGGACAGTAACGAGAGGAGGAGGAAAGATCACTGTCTTCAATTACACCGGTGCCGGGGACAGGAAACCCGGTCGCCGGAGGCCGCAAGGCAGAAGAGGCGCTGGTTACGCAAAATTATTACTTAATGATTAAACTTTCCACGAACTTAACTCGCAGTTATCCTCGAACAGGCAGTACACGACCTCCTATGGCAAGGATCCACACATCCGACCGCGCACGCGTCGCCAGCGTACCCAACACGCCACGGTCACGCGACAACACGGTCTGTCATCGGAGTTCACGTCTTCTCTGCAACGTTGACGGGTGGTGACCGCTCCTTCGTGTTAGGTGCCTTCTTTTAAACTCCAGTGTTGAAACGGAGGATTTAAAGAAGCTTGTTAACGTCCCATCAAGGCGAAATGAACAGCAACTACTCGTGGGGCGATTCTGTATACAACCAACACGAGGGGAGCTCTTCCGTCAACTCGATCCGCTCGTTTCACACAACCGACATACATCACGTGGCGACTCGGTACAACCGACCACCTGCTTCGTGCTGGAGAGCCACACACTGCCCTCCCGTGTCCACCACACTCTCTGCGCGCAACCCCCTACTTCCGCGCCACCACACGAGGTTACAACCGGTCAAAGATCTCACTTCCTCCATAGCAGTTTCCCGGAAGCAAAAACGCAGATATCGATAGCAGAGGGAAAAGACAACCAAGCAGCCACTTAATGACAGACAACATATCAAACAAACATGTCAGAGGAAGAAAAGGGAAACCAATGCTATCTGAACACAAGGTGTAGCACGAGTCGATACACGGCTCAATCTCCTGTGGGAATCTCAGAGTAGCGAACATGGAGTCAGTGGACAGGGACTGTGGACAGGTGGCGCTCGGTGGGAGTGTGGATCGGTCGTGAGGAGTGCCGAGGCTGTCAGTGCAGGTGCGATAACGCTGCGTCCCGGATGGCGCAGTAGTTAATGCAACTGCCTAGCAAGCAGGAAATCCCGGGTTCGAGCCCCGGTCCGGTATACATTTTCGGTCGTCGCCGCTGACTCCGCACAATGTCCCACTGCAGCTGACAGCAGTGATCAGCCCTTTAATGAACACATTTCTCCCATCGAGAGACCCAGACGTTGTACAATGTCCGAACTTATTGACACAACCACAAGCTCATCTCTGCTTGCAGCGCTTCATCACCATAAAAGCGAAGGTCTCGAAGTTTTGGAAACAGATGAAAATAGGATGAGGCTAAGACGGGACTGGATGGTGGACGATCGATGAGACCAAACCCAAGGCGTCGTTTTGTTACAGATGTCGCAGCACTCGTGTGTGGTCTGGCGTTGTCATGCTGAAGGAGGGGGTGCTCCGTGTGTGGACGAACTCTTAGAATTCGGAAGTCGATTACAGCATGCTGTTTCTCAACCACCGACATAGTTAGATTACACACCGCGACATTATACACTACAATTCGGTTCCCTCTATCACCACAAGGCTACCAATACACTACTGGCCATTAAAATTGCTACACCAAGAAGAAATGCAGATGATAAACGGGTATTCATTGTACAAATATATTATACTAGAACTGACATGTGATTACATTTTCACGCAGTTTGCGTGCATAGATCCTGAGAAATCAGTACCCAGAACAACCACCTCTGGCCGTAACAACGTCCTTGATACGCCTGGCCATTGAGTCAAACAGAGCTTGGATGGCGTGTACAGGTACAGCTGCCCATGCAGCTTCAACACGATACCGTAGTTCATCAAGAGTAGTGACTGGCGTATTGTGACGAGCCAGTTGCTCGGCCACCATTGACCAGACGTTTTCAATTGGTAAGAGATCTGGAGTATGTGCTGGCCAGGGCAGCAGTCGAACATTTTCTGTAACCAGAAAGGCCCGTACAGGACCTGTAACATGCGGTCGTGCATTATCCTGCTGAAAGGTAGGGTTTCGCAGGGATCGAATGAAGGGTAGAGACAGGAGTTGTAACACATCAGAAATGTACCGTCCACTGTTCAAAGTGCCGTCAGTGCGAACAAGAGGTGACCGAGACGTGTAACCAATGGCACCCCATACCATCACGCCGTGTGATATGTCAGTATGGCGATGACGAATACATGCTTCCAATATGCGTTCACCGCGATATCGCCAAACACGGATGCGACCATCATGATGCCGTAAACAGAACCTGGATTCATCCGAAAAAATGACGTTTGCCATTCGTGCACCCAGGTTCGTAGTTGAGTACACCATCGCAGGCGCTCCTGTCTGTGATGCAGCGTCAAAGGTAACCGAAGCCACGGTCTCCGACCTGATAGTCCATGCTGCTGCAAACGTCGTCGAACTGTTCGTGCAGATGGTTGTTGTCTTGCAAACGTCCCCATCTGTTGACTCAGTGTTCGAGACGTTGCTGCACGACCCGTTACAGCCATGCGGATAAGATGCCTGTCATCTCGACTGCTAGTGATACGAGGCCGTTGGGATGCAGCACGGCGTTCCCTATTACCCTCCTGAACGCACCGATTCCATATTCTGGTAATAGTCGTTGGATCTCGACCAACGCTTGGAGCAATGTCGCGATACGATAAACCGCAATCGCGATAGGCTACAATCCGACCTTTATCGAAGTCGGAAACGTGATGGTACGCATTTCTCCTCCTTACACGAGGCATCACAACAACGTTTCACCAGGCAACGTCAGTCAACTGCTGTTTGTGTGTGAGAAATCGGTTGCAAACTTTCCTCATGTCAGCACGTTGTACGTGTCGCCACCGGCGCCAACCTTGTGTGAATGCTCTGAAAAGCTAATCATTTGCATATCACAGCATCTTCTTCCTGTCGGTTAAATTTCGCGTCTGTAGCACGTCATCTTCGTGGAGTTGCAATTTTAATGGCCAGTAGTGTATGTAGACACAAAGAATAAAGATGCAGAACGTTACTGACGTTTATTTCAATTAAAAACCTTTGAGAGTTTCCACATAAAAAATTCCTCATACATTACGCCCTCTTGTATTTATATGCCAGTTTGCACAAGGTATGCAAATCTACGAGTGTTGTCCAGAAAGTAAGTTCCGATCGGTCGCGAAATGGAAACCACTGGGGAAACTCGGTAAAGCTTTGACAGATGTGTGGGTCAGTGTCTCTAGTATGCCCGTCGATCATGTCGCATCGTTCTTTTCAATTTTGAGTGAACAGTGAGAAGGTAAAGATGCGTAGGGGTAGCGTCTCCCGCCAAGTACGAGGGCCTGGTTAGAGATTTCGCCTGTGTCATGCAGCCCGCATAACACAACTAACAGTTCCTTCTTCATGCCAACTCTCGGCCGCACACTGCCGGGGCAGTGAAGACGCTCCTGTAGCGTTTCCGATGAGATGTGTTTGATCACCCACAATACAGTCCGTAATTGGTTTCCCTTGAGTCTCATCTCTACTCACAAGAACAACTAGCTATGAAGACAAAATTTTTCCACAGACAACGAACTGCAGACCAGTGCAGATAATTGGCCGAAAGCACAGGTGGCTGCTTTCTATGACGAGGATATTGGAAAGTTGATACAACACTATGACGAAACTCGAAGTAGGAGCGGCGACTATGTAGAGAAGTAGGTGGAAGGTGTACCTAACCGTTGCAAAAAAAAAAAAAAAAAACGTTTCTGGTTTTCACTATGGTTTCCATTTCGCAACCGACCGGAACTTACGTTCTGGACAACCTTGGTGTTATACCTGGTGGCCTACGCAACCCGTCCTCCGTAGTTTTACGTTTCTCGTATACGTTAGTGCAAAAAGGGTCGCCTGGTCACTGCTGTCCAAAGGGGAAGTGCACGTACAAGCGAACCTCCACCGAGCTGTGCCACCATCTGGTTTCCCTGTGGTAAGGTCGTGTGAACCTCTTTTTGCAGTTCGAGTCAGGTCTTACAGTTTTTGTAGCAACTGCAATGCACTTTTGGTGAAGACTGCACCGATACGCTTCTCATCTATGAGGAGACGCACCGCAACGCAGCTGAGGGCCGAAGGTTGTGTTCACAACGTTTTCCAACGCGACGTCTGCCTTTTGCGCATGTTTTTAGACGTACAGAGATGCGTTTAAGAACTGAGGGAGCTTTCCACATACACCACGTTCTGGAAACACCAATCCGCGACGCACCATGTCGCCTGAAACGTTATTGAGTATTTTGGAGCACATCCCACGCACGGTAAGAATAAATTAAATGAAAATAACGTGTATGTGCAACGTTGCATCAACGAAATTGTTATTCTGATCTTGCATTCAGACTGCAGTATTATTTGTACCTATAATAATAGGCCTATTAATAATAATAATAATAATAAGGAAGTCGCGCTTGATCAAGGTCCGCGTCACTTTCCATTTTTAACCAGACATAACGTGTGAGAAAGGAAGGAAATAATAATAATAATAATAATAATAATAAATGTAATAGTAATACTGTTATGGTCATTATTATTATTAAGATTATGAGCCTCATTAGATCTCGCCCAGTTATACCTATTTCTCATCGTAATTAGGACAAAGAAGAGCTGCAGCGAATCTGGCGATATCGATATTTTCGGGATAAAAGGATTCTGGAGGAACGAAAATGGCACCCCTTCAACTTGCAGTTACACCGACAGCTAGATGGAAACTATTTCGAAAATCTGGTATCGTTCTCCCGACGTCTCGTAAATAAAATAGCCGTAAATGGGGATTTCATAGGTAGGTTTTATGGGCAGATGAATGCTATTTCGCCAACGACACCACTGTCAATTGACACACAGTCTACATTACTGGGCTCCCGCAAAACCTCACTGGTTACGATCACGTCACATTGCAAGAGCATTGGAGTCTTAACGTACGGTGCCGAATTCTAGGAGACCACATCATTGGTCCAGTTTATTTGGCTTCCAGACTAGCTTGTCGGCTGTTGCAGTCCCCATAGAATTTGCCGAATCTTGTACATCTCCTAGAAGGCATTCCGCCTCAGTTAGCTGTGAGGCATTGCTTTCAGCACTATGTTGCATCACACCATTATTGTAAATTAGAGAATATCTCAACAATGTGTACACTAAACGGTCAATAGGTCGTGGTGATTGCATTTAATGGTCAGTGAGATCATCTGATTTAACATCCTTTGATTTTTTTTCTTATGGGGTTATATCAAAGCCACGGTTTGCGAAACGGGAGCGGAAAACCAAAATGTGTTTAAAACTCGAATACGTCACGCTTGCGTCCATATCTGCAGAAATGTTAAGAGGTGTCCATAATAATACCGAGAGGCAATGCATCCAACTAGGCGGACATGCATTTGAACATTTGTATTATGAATAATGCAGTTATTAAGATCTGTCAGTCTATAACGTAAGTTCAAAGGAACATCCTCTACGATATTCATTATATCCACTGCTTCGTATATAGGACAGCATTATGTAGTCTACAACTGCCAATTGTGAAGCACGGATTGGTGCATTATGTGTTGTTAATATATTAGCTGTCACAGGTTGATATGCCTCGAAACACGTAGTTAATATGCTTTGGCCCTTGTGCGTATCTTTTTGATCAAGGGTAGACAGAATTCTCCAGCACGGCAATCGAACCTGTCACTGCTCCTACAGCAAGAAATTTTTATAGAAACTTGCTATTCGGCCAGTTATGGCTGAAAGGTGTTTGTTTTCAAGCGCTGGTCATACGTTTCGCAGTGCCTCGCCTCTGTTAGTTTGAAGTCCTTCTTACTGTTCTGCTAAGGTAAACTTTTTAGCATCTGTGTTATCTAGGGTTAACTAACGGAGGACGGCGTGTGTGGGCCACCTGGTATATACACTCGTTTTCCCTCAAAAATTTTCGCCCGATAAATAATTTGAAAAAATTAGCAACACACTAAATGTAGAGGTCCGTCTTCTTTCTTTAATTTGTCAAGGAGAGGAGGGCCGGTGGCGGCATCTCCAGACTCTGCTCCCATCTTCTGATTAAACTCCAGTTCTCTGCACATCCTCTCACGGTATAATGGCACGTGGCACTGTTGATGATGATGCATCAATCGCATGAGGACGTTGAGCCAGGCAGTCTCTTTGGTCCTATTGGAGTGGGTTAGGCTGTGTGCCAGTAGCAGGTTTCAGTCTCTCCCTTCTCTCATCACCAACCAACACAAACATGACAAGAAATTATACACACTCCCACTACAGTCAGCTCTCAAGAAAATTCTCGCTCACTGCCAAGAAAGTAGCCACTGTGAGCGGCGAAACAAGGCCCTTTCTAATTAGGTCATCTCTCAGGCAGCAAGGCCGCATGGCTCTTTTACCAAACACTACAGTTTTTCGGCAGTGTAAGTGTTGAATACCCTGTGCACGTAGAAATTCAGGAATGAAAACCCCACTATATTAACTGCTTACACTGAAATAGAGAAAGAACTATGTTCCACTATTCAGCTAGTCAGACGAACTCAAAGCTTTTTTTACTCGAGTGTTTGCTTTACTGTCTATCCATATGTTCTCTGCAACTACGCTAAATACAAGAACCCAACAACTGGTCCTTTGACTTTATATTGTTAATGTGTTTCTCATATGTTACTTTAGTGTTATCAAAACTGATATAATAGACCATTTAGAAGCTCGCTCTGTTAGGCTCTTCCCGCGAATTTCAATGATGTTGGGTTGGTTCATAAGTTCGCAGCGTTTTTCCTTAAGTTTAATGAACACAGCAGATACACATACAGAGACGTTAGTCATCAATAACAGATCCTCATTCACTGTTTATAACAGTCTGCCAACGCTAGGGTAAGTTTTCGATTCTGGCACTGTAGAAATCACATGATTTTGAGGCGAAGAAATCGCGAGGCCTGTTCGGAACGCATTTTCATCCGGAAAGAAAGTTCCTCGAAGGTTGTTCTATAAATAGCGGAAAATGTGAAAATTTGAGGCCGCGAGATCAGATGTAGAAAGTGGGTGTGGAATGACTTCCCAAGCCAGCCTCTGTACAGTGTTCTTTTGTCAGTCTTCTCGACTTGGCACTCCATTTTATAGCCTCCAGAACTCCATTTACTATCTCCAAATAATAAACAATAATATGTAAACTCAAACAGCTACAGGAACTACAAATAAAAGCTGACGCTCTGTAAATAAACCCATAGCATACGGAATATCAACAAGCAAAACAAAAGCGCTACGAATTTACGCACCTACCCAACACTAGAGGAAGCAGAATAATGCCATCAGGAAAACGAAGATATTTCAGTCATATCCTTTAAACACGTACTGTTACTTCCTTTCCTCGAGGAGTGCTGAGAATCGTTTTGGTGATATAGTAACGCTTTTCCCATCTGGTCATTCAGTTATGAATTTCTCATAATCATGATGATTAAAAATTAAGGTTTTTTATAAGCACATCTACACTTCAGTAGATTAATCTAGATTTGTTACATGCCAGGTTTCTCAAGGTCTGTCAGAGGATGACAGACATCAGCCTGAGGCTAGGCTTCCTTCTCTCATTTTTCTCATATTTCCTTAATAAACACTAGTTTGCGCTCCAATCATTTTTATTAACATAAGTTTGATCTGAGGGGGATGGTGAGTCATTCCGAGATTCATCTGTAGCTGGTTCGTTAGTTTATTTTATGTATTTATTTCGTTTCATATTGAATACTTTCTGTACATGAATTTGATAATACAGGATACATGTTTGCTGGCAAGCTATGTGTCAGATTCGGTGTTAGTGGAACAGGGAGGTATTTATTGCTGTATCCTACCTGCCGTAAGGACTAGCCACACAGCACGCCAGTTGGAGGACCCAGCCGAAGAGTCGTTCTGGGCCGAATTCTGAAGTGAGGGGACCAGGACTTCACAGTGATTTGGAGATCTGCTAGCAAAAAAGAAGGGTTTGTAGATCCCAGGACGGAGGTCATCTCCGGAAATACGACTGCAGACAAAACGATATTCTCAGCTAGGCAACACAATGACTTTTCAGAGGAAGCCGTACGGCGAGAAGGAACACGAGCAGCACTCTATTGCTGAAAAAGGGCGAGTCTCTGGAATGTGACTGAAGGACTGTTTTCAACACATGACATCTTTCCTCTTTTTCCTGAAAGCAGGGCTATATTTTGTTGTTTGTATGTAGGCGTGCCTGGGCCCAGCGCCAGGGAGCAGATTTGGGTGGTCTTTCGCTGTTCATGGGAACGTTTCTGTTTCGCTACTCCTAACAGATTCAGTGCGTGGCAGGCACTCCGATTGGCTCTGGGCTTGTCAGGAAATTCAGTACAGAACTCAGGAGGGGAGAAACGAGCGACGCTGGACTGCCGTGATAGGGTTCGAGAGGAGTTGGTCTATTCAGCAGCAAGCAGTCTCGGACTTCACTTGCTCACCACATTCACACGGAAACATCACCAACTTGAACTTGTTATTTAAAGCAGAAAGAAACATACTTGAAGTCTAGGCCATAATTCAGATACTATGCAGTAATGACCTTCTGAACACACAGCTGTTACAAGTGTGTGCATCGCTTGTCACTTGGTCTGACCCACTCCAGCCGCCTAATGCCTGAGCATGACGTACTGTACTGTTGAGCGAGTGAAAGGTTTGTGAAATACGTTTTTAAAACTGGTAGCATATTTTGCTCACTGCATCTACGTGTGCGGTTTCTAACATGCAGCTGGTGACAGAGATCTGTTTGCTTTGATCGTCATTACGTTCCGATTCACCAATGCTGTCTGCCATAAAAGAAATAGAGCAGCGCTATTTCAGTAGTCTGTGTTATTGTCTTTGGACTTTGAAGCCGACACCATTTAAATGTAGTACATTGGAGAGGCGTAGATTAAATTTTAAATCGAAACTCATTAACTTCATCTACATAAAAAATGTGGATCTTCGTTAATCTCCGAAAGGTCTAGGCTGATTAAGTTGAAATTTTGACTTAACACGGCGTTGGAATACAGGCGTGTTTTAGGATCACACTTCGTGAGATTTTTTTGTAACAACGTTTCCTTATCATTAAAAATTTATAGTTTACTTACATTTAAAAAGTAGGTATGTAAAAATACACGCTTAACCAATGCAATGTTGTGTCAAAATTTCGAAGCAATCAGTCAAAACCTTTTTTAGGTTTGCGATTAGGAACAATTGCAGTTTCTATATAAATACAAACATTTCATCAAAATTTCAAACCTCCTACATCTCTTCATGGTTTGCTTTGAAATTTTGACTCAATGTTGCATTTGAATACTCATGAGTTTTCATGTACTTACTGGAACGTCATCTGGTAGATATACACTGAAGCAGCAAAGAAACTAGTAAAGGCTTGCATATTCATATACAGAGATACGTAAACCGGCAGAATTCGGCGCTGAGTTGGGCAACGCCTATATAAGTGGTCCCCTCACCTTAGAGGGGAAACGACTCTTTGGCTGTGTCCTCCAACTGGCTTCCCGCGTGGCCAGCCATTGCAGCAGGAAGGATACGGTAATAAATACCTCCCTGTTCCACTGACACCTTAGCAGTAGAGTGCTACTCGTGTTTGACGCAGGTGTTTGATCGGTTACTGCTGCTACAATCGCTGGTTATCAAGATTTAAGTGAGTTTGAACGTGGCGTCATTGTTGGCGCTCGAGCGATGGGACACAGCATATCCCGTACTATCATATCATGAATGTACCGCAAATTTCAGGAATCCGGAACATGTCAAATCTCCGACATCACTGCGGCCGGAAAAAGATGCTGCAAGAACAGGACCAACGACGACTGAAGAGAATCGTTCAACGTGACAAAAGTTCAACCCGTCCGCAAATTGCTGCAGATTTCAATGCTGGGCCATCAACAGGTGTCAGCTTGAGAACCATTTAAGGAAACGTCATCGATATGGACTTTCGGAGCCGAAGGCCTACTCGTGTACCGTTAATGACAGTACGACACAAAGCCCGTCAACACCGACATTTGGCTGTTGATGACTGTAAACATGTTGCCTGGCCGGACGAGTTTCGTTTCGAATTGTTTGGAGCGGATGGACGTGTACGGGTATGGTGACAACCTCATGATCCCATGGAGCTTGTATGTCAGCAGGGGACTGTTCAAGCGGGTGGAGGCTTCATTGCAACAGTTGTGATACTAAATGTAACGGGGTTTTCTCTTTTGATGCTAGTCAATTGTCAGGATTAGCATTACTGCAAAGGGCATTTGATTCTAAGGCATTATGTCAGGGTGAAAATACTAAATAAATTAACTTTTCTCTCTTAACAATATGTGGGCAGGGTGGGTTCTTCCGTAGCTCGGGTATGAGGTAGAATGAAACAGCATTCTTACATCAGATAACTTTTATTGAAAGTTTCGTACAACTGTATCTTACTGGATTTTCTGGTTCTGAGAACGGCAGCTGTGTCGTTTGCGTAGCCTTCTGCTGCGGCAGCGGCGGCGTCTGATTACGCGTGGCAGTGTGTATCTCGTGTCGTCGTCTCGCCCAGCTGGCTGGAGACGCACATCGCGCTGTGGTCCGTTTAATTATTGAGAGCGGAGTCGTGCATCGGATGGTGATACCTTTGATGTGGAGTCCCTGTGTTTCTCTTCTCTAAGCGGCCGCGTGTGTTGTGCGTCGGCCAGCGGAGCGGCGCGGCGGAGGAAGGCCAGTGTCCCGGACTCGAACAACGGACTCCCGCTTGCCAGTCTTCGGCTGTCAGAACTTCATCCCAGCTCACAGGTGACTGCTGATGTGAGGCCGTCTCTTTCCCGTCCTCACGAGTCGCCCGGGTACGTAAAATCAGACTTCAAATACCTTTTAACTTCTGTCTTCTGGCACCGAGGCTGCTGCTTGCTGTTCCATTACAGCGGCGGACTTGGTGCATCTGTGCATGATGTAGTCTCTTCTTGCATGACTGTCTTTAGCACCGAAACTGACTTAAAACAACTGCTACTCTTCTCTTCTTCCTTCGTCTCTCGTCTTCGTCTCTCGTCTTCGTCTCTCGGGCCCACTGCGTCTCACGTATTTATTCACTTCAGTTTACTGGAAGTGAACGACTTCACGGTCATTGCCTCTTCTGTCACGTTGAAAAGCTTCTCGAAGAATCTTCTTAACGACGGTCATTGGCTCTTGGAATGTAGGCGAGGGCCTTTGCTCACATGTGACAAGTGAGAAACACGTGAGCCGGTCGAGCGATGCCCTGACGGCTGAATCGACAGCGTCCGCTTATGTGGAACTTGCTCACTTCATGGTCATTGTCTCTTCTGTTCTGCTGTTCTGCCCGCTGTTTGCCAGTATGTAACTCTCTAAACTAAACCAAGTTTTTCATTTATATTCTAATTTCTACTGCACTTTGATTTCACTAATTTATTTCCTTAAGTACCACTCAACAACGTGTTTGACGCAGGTGTTTGATCGGTTACTGCTGCTACAATCGCTGGTTATCAAGATTTAAGTGAGTTTGAACGTGGCGTCATTGTTGGCGCTCGAGCGATGGGACACAGCATATCCCGTACAATCATCTCACGAGTGTACCGTGAATATCAGGAATCCGGAAACGTATCAAAACTCCGACATCGCTGCGACCGGAAAAAGATGCTGCAAGAACAGGACCAACGACGACTGAAGAGAATCGTTCAACGTGACAAAAGTTCAACCCGTCCGCAAATTGCTGCAGATTTCAATGCTGGGCCACCAACAAGTGTCAGCTTGAGAACCATTTAAGGAAACGTCATCGATATGGACTTTCGGAGCCGAAGGCCTACTCGTGTACCGCTAATGACAGTACGACACAAAGCCCGTCAACACCGACATTTGGCTGTTGATGACTGTAAACATGTTGCCTGGTCGGACGAGTCTCGTTTCGAATTGTATGCAGCGGATGGACGTGTACGGGTATGGTGACAACCTCATGAACCCATGGAGCTTGTATGTCAGCAGGGGACTGCTCAAGCCGGTGGAGGCTCCATAATGGTTTGGGGTGTGTTCAGTTGGAGTGATACGGGACCCTTGATACGTCTAGATACGACTCTCGCAAGTGACACGTACATAATTACCCTGTCTGATCACCTGCATCCATTCATATCCATTGCGCATTCCGACGCACTTTGGCAATTGCAGTAGGACAATGCGACACCCCACACGTCCAGTATTTCCAAATAGTGGCGCCAGGAAAACTCTTCTGAGTTTAAACACTTCCGCTGGCCACCAAACTCCACAGACGTGAACATTATTGAGCATATCTGGGATGCCTTGCAACGTGCAGTTCACAAGAGATCTCCACCCCGTCGTACTCTTACGGATTTATGGACAGCCCTGTAGGATTCATCGTTTCAGTTCCCTCCAGCAGTACTTCAGACATCAGACGAGTCCACGCCACCTCGTGATGCGGCACTTCTGCGTGCTCGGGGGAGCACTACACGACATTAGGCAGGTGTACCAGTTTCTTTGGCTCTTCAGTGTATAATAAAAGGGGAAACGTTCTAAAAATGTGAATGTTGGTTTGTTCGAAATGGTTAATTTCTTGACCGGCTGCTTTGAAATTTTGGCTCTGTGGTGTCACCGCCAGACACCACACTTGCTAGGTGGTAGCTTTAAATCGACCGCGGTCCATTAGTACATGTCGGACCCGCGTGTCGCCACTGTCAGTAATTGCAGACCGAGTGCCACCACACGGCGGGTCTAGAGAGACGTACTAGCACTCGTCCCCAGTTGTACGACGACTTTGCTAGCGACTACACTGACGAAGCCTTTCTCTCATTTGCCGAGAGACAGTTAGAATAGCCTTCAGCTAAGTCCATGGCTACGACCTAGCAGAGCGCCATTAACCATATCTGAGAGTCTCACTTGTATTATCAAGAGCGATGTACCACAAGGATGAATTAAAGTTAAGTATTAAAGAAGCTACGTACTTTTCTTTATAGCATTCATAACGTATCCTGTTTCAGACAATCACGCCAGCCGGCGTGTGCGTACGCGTGCCTTTCGGTTACCCGTCACTGTGGACTGGCTGTCTTGTCAGTCCACAACAGGCTCAGCATTGAATTCTAAGACAGCCGTGCGCCGTGTTTTATGTATCCAATTCTGTAATATATGTGTATTTTTAGGAAATTTTTTGTTAAAGACATATATATTGTTACTAAAAATCACAAAATTTGTACGGTACTGTGTTATTCTTTTTGATACATACACACTGTATACCTTTTAATACACCGGGTGATCAAAAAATCAGTATAAATTTGAAAACTTAATAAACCACGGAATAATGTAGATACAGAGGTAAAAATTGACACACATGCTTGGAATGACATGGGTTTTATTAGAACAAAAAAAAAAACAAAGTATTGCTAGACGCGTGAAAGATCTCTTGCGCGCGTCGTTTGGTGATGTTCGTGTGCTCAGGCGCCACTTTCGTCATGCTTGGCCTCCCAGGTCCCCAGACCTCAGTCCGTGCGATTATTGGCTTTTGGGTTACCTGAAGTCGCAAGTGTATCGTGATCGACCGAAATCTCTAGGGATGATGAAATACAACATCCGACGCCAAAGCCTCGCCATAGCTCCGGACATTCTTCACAGTGCCGTTCACAACATTATTCCTCGACTTCAGTTATTGTTGAGGAATGATGGTGGAAATATTGAGCATTTACTGTAAAGAACATCATCTTTGCTTTGTCTTACTTTGTTATTCTAATTATTGCTATTCTGATCAGATGAAGCACCATCTGTCGGACATTTTTTGAACTTTTGTATTTTTTTAGTTCTAATAAAACCTCATGTCATTCCAAGCATGTGTGTCAATTTGTACCTCTCTATCTACATTATTCCGCGATTTATTCAGTTTTCAAATTTATACTGACTTTTTGATCACCCGGTATAAATACACTCCTGGAAATTGAAATAAGAACACCGTGAATTCATTGTCCCAGGAAGGGGAAACTTTATTGACACATTCCGGGGGTCAGATACATCACATGATCACACTGACAGAACCACAAGCACATAGACACAGGCAACAGAGCATGCACAATGTCGGCACTAGTACAGTGTATATCCACCTTTCGCAGCAATGCAGGCTGCTATTCTCCCATGGAGACGATCGTAGAGATGCTGGATGCAGTCCTGTGGAACGGCTTGCCATGCCATTTCCACCTGGCGCCTCAGTTGGACCAGCGTTCGTGCTGGACGTGCAGACCGCGTGAGACGACGCTTCATCCAGTCCCAAACATGTTCAATGGGGGACAGATCCGGAGATCTTGCTGGCCAGGGTAGTTGACTTACACCTTCTAGAGCACGTTGGGTGGCACGGGATACATGCGGACGTGCATTGTCCTGTTGGAACAGCAAGTTCCCTTACCGGTCTAGGAATGGTAGAACGATGGGTTCGATGACGGTTTGGATGTATCGTGCACTATTCAGTGTCCCCTCGACGATCACCAGTGGTGTACGGCCAGTGTAGGAGATCACTCCCCACACCATGATGCCGGGTGTTGGCCCTGTGTGCCTCGGTCGTATGCAGTCCTGATTGTGGCGCTCACCTGCACGGCGCCAAACACGCATACGACCATCATTGGCACCAAGGCAGAAGCGACTCTCATCGCTGAAGACGACACGTCTCCATTCGTCCCTCCATTCACGCCTGTCGCGACACCACTGGAGGCGGGCTGCACGATGTTGGGGCGTGAGCGGAAGACGGCCTAACGGTGTGCGGGACCGTAGCCCAGCTTCATGGAGACGGTTGCGAATGGTCCTCGCCGATACCCCAGGAGCAACAGTGTCCCTAATTTGCTGGGAAGTGGCGGTGCGGTCCCCTACGGCACTGCGTAGGATCCTACGGTCTTGGCGTGCATCCGTGCGTCGCTGCGGTCCGGTCCCAGGTCGACGGGCACGTGCACCTTCCGCCGACCACTGGCGACAACATCGATGTACTGTGGAGACCTCACGCCCCACGTGTTGAGCAATTCGGCGGTACGTCCACCCGGCCTCCCGCTTGCCCACTATACGCCCTCGCTCAACGTCCGTCAACTGCACATACGGTTCACGTCCACGCTGTCGCGGCATGCTACCAGTGTTAAAGACTGCGATGGAGCTCCGTATGCCACGGCAAACTGGCTGACACTGACGGCGGCGGTGCACAAATGCTGCGCAGCTAGCGCCATTCGATGGCCAACACCGCGGTTCCTGGTGTGTCCGCTGTGCCGTGCGTGTGATCATTGCTTGTACAGCCCTCTCGCAGTGTCCGGAGCAAGTATGGTGGGTCTGACACACCGGTGTCAATGTGTTCTTTTTTCCATTTCCAGGAGTGTATATTACGAGTTTTACAATAATTAAACTTTGTTAGCAAACAGGAAAGTTGTTTGTATGTTTTATTGGTTTGTTATTAGGATACTACTACAGAATCTGAAATTTCAATTACAATAAGCAAGACTCAAGATAAGAAAGAGTGCGGAGAAGAAATGGCCAGAGGGGTGGGAGGAAGTGAACACAGAAAACGGGAAGGAGGAGTTCGACACAGAGAGAGAGAGAGAGAGAGAGAGAGAGAGAGAGAGAGAGAGAGAGAGAGAGAGAGAGAGAGGGCAGGAAGAGATGGAGAATTACGGGGAGGAGAAGAGGGGCGGAGGAAGGGGGAATGAGGTGAGGGACAGGAAGAGGGGGAAGGAGGAGGAGATGGCCAAAACAAGTGGAGGGGCAGGTGGTCCGAGGCAGGGGAGGGAGGAGTTTAGGACGTATATCCAGTTCCCACATATATTACAGACATGTGCTTCCTCTTTTCTTTCTTTACCATTTAATCAGGCTGACCCACAGCAAAGCGTGACCGAGTACAGCTAGTTCCACAATACATAGCAAAAGAATTCGCAATAGCGAATAAGGACTATCATCAGTAGTAGAATGGGACGACGACAATAAAAATTCTTGCCGGACGAGGATTCGTACCCCGATTTCCTGATTATCGCGAGCGGTCACGCTACCATTTGGCTTTATTTTTATAAAGGAACGTTCCCGGCGCCAAAAACGTAAGGGTGTGCCACTATGCCCCATTCTCTTCCTCCAGGAACTATGGACAGCGTAGGGAACGTGAAGTAGAGGACAATGAACATCGTTTATATTTTTTTAGTTCTTTTATATTTTTATTTATTCGTGTATTTTTCTCATTAATACCACCGAGAATATCAGGAAACCGGCGTCACGCGAGAAGGCGGGTGCAGCAAGACGTCAGACTAATTGAAACTATCAAAGGATGAACATTCCGATCACCAGTGAATATATCGGTTCTAAGTGTGGAGGAGACGGGGATCAACTCTTCATGACACTAACACTGCAGAGGAAATGGGAGAAAAATTGTCTGTGTTTTCGATTCGGACAACTGCACACTGGCGTTCATTAAGGAACTGCCAAAAATTAGTGATACTTCTCTCGCTATCAGCAAGCAAGTAGTGTGCTGTGTGTTCACAAATCCACCCCACATAATTCGTCTTCCCTTGCGGGAAGTATCCCACGTCAGGAAAGAGGATCAGTTGAGTAGGTATCTGGTGAGGAGTCCTACGGGTATTTACGGGCAACATCTGTCGCAGCAAGAACCAGACACCTCTCGCCGATCTGCACACCAGGCGGTGCTCGTCTGTGACCATAACATCACAGTCGACACACAACGAGGTGTCTGCGAGGTGAATCCTGTGAAGGCGTGACCGACATACTTGATTTCCATTGACAGGTACCATGCAGACTGGACTTCAGTGTCTAGGTAAGGAGCGCATACCGATAGCCAAACGGCACACCACTCGACGTGGGGAAGCTTCCCTCCAACCACATTCGGTGACCTGTGCTGCTGAAGTAAACTATAGATCGCCTTCGTAGATGTCAATCGCGCGAGCAGTATCATAGTACTCATTTCAAAGAAAGAGTGACGAAGTAAGAGAAAGGCGGCGGGACTTCCGAAAGTTGGTTAGGCGCTGACATATAGTGTGGTGCAAGGGCCTCCAGCAATAGAGTGGGAAGGCACGTAGGACTACGGCGCCACGACGTCAAGTAAGAGCCAATGAAAATGGCTGCCGCTCTGTCAGGCACAAGATACAGACCTAAACCGTCTCTGCACCGCAGGAGGGTGAGTGTTTCGTACCTTTACTTGAACAGCAAGCCGTGGCAAACGAACGAACCCAATGCCGCTAGCATGCGGCGGGCCATGGATGGCGGAATATGAAGTGTGTGTGCCACGTGGGCTATGCGTGACACAAAATATACATTTACGTATTGTGTGCGTTGCAGAAGATCGAGTGCTCGTAAACGGTGATCTAAGAGCCCAGCTCGTAGTTGGAAAAGTAAACGTCGGCTGCTGAGAGCAACTGTCCGTCGCAGATAACATGCGACATGGAGTCCTAAGCGTCGAAGAGCACCAGCTACACGCAATGGAGCAGCACTGTTCGCACCTGTAGCCTTGGTGCTCGGTTTGCGGACGTTAAGGGGCTCCGGAACGCCCTATACTTGCAATGTTAAAATAACGCTTATAAATTACGTCTTTCCTCACAAAGTATTTGAGGTAGGAAGTTGAACTTTTTACAGATTATTTATTGGAATAGGGCTACAACTCAACACAGGGATTTTACAAAATTTTAGTTCAGTTATTAAAGATGATTGTTTTTCAATTGTAATGAATATTCACAACATTTTTTTGCAATTTTTTATTTATATATTCAAAAATATACAGTTTTTTGGAAAAAGGCTGTGTTAAATTATGCAGAAGGTACTGTGTAACATTTACTGAAAGTTTGAAACAAATATGTTTGGAAGATCCTTAGAAAACATGTAATTAGTATGAGAAAATAAAAGTTTTGGGAATCGAGCGACAAAGATTGGATTAACTTTTTAGTGCATTCCAGGTCCATAGGATGGATTATCTTCATCCTCTGCAAACTCCTCCTCCAGTTTCCTCTTGTTCCTCCTCCTGTTTACTCTTGCTTGTATTTCTAGACTCTTTACAGCCCTGTCTGCAGCCCGAAGGCGTTCCTTGTCTAAAGCAAGCATCGCTCGTACCATGTTAGAACCTATCTTCATTCCCATATTTCTAAATACCTTGCACCTTACAATGTTGCCATCCTTCAGAGGATTTCTAATAACTTTACTTTTACTCATTATTATACTTCAACAAAACAGAGACTCAAGAAACAGAATTAATTACGAATATTTTCGAGATAACGACAGAGTAAATAAATATGAAACAATCGACAATCACACCAGCGATATATATTGAACCATCACAGGTTAGCCACAACACATACTTTATCTCACATCACTAAAATGTACCTGATGACGTTAATAATAACACCATTTGACAGCAGTTTAACAGCGCCACAGTGGGTCACGCCGATGTAGAACACATTTCAAAAAAAAATTTAAAAATAGTTGTAGTCTTCGGAATTGAATAAATTATATATCTATTAAAAGGTAATAGTCTGCAGATTCAGAAAACGCAAAAAAGTAAAAATTGAACTTTTCACGATTTTGAGCCTTTCCGGAGCCCCTTAAGGCAGCTACCAGCCTCGCCCAAGGTGTTAAGCCATGCCAGTGACTTCCTGACATCAGCACCTCTACTAAGAACGATGTGGAGATCGCGTCCGCAGCTCGCGGTCTCGCGGTCGCGTTCTCGCTTCCCGAGCACGGGGTCCCGGGTTCGATTCCCGACGGGGTCGGGGATTTTCACCTGCCTCGACATGACTGGGTGTTTGTGTTATCCTCATCATTTAATCATCATTCATGAAAGTGGCGAGATTGGACTGAGGAAAGGTTGGGAATTTGTACGGGCGTTGATAACCGCGCAGTTGTGCGCCCCACAAACCAAACATCATCGTCATCATCATCTTGACGAGATCGTCTGCATAGGCAGTAGAGCTGAATACATGGTCACCAAGAGACAGCTGAAAGAGGCGTTCACGGTGGCGCAGAGCAACGTTTCCATGGCGAAAGCATACAACAGTGCAGAGAGCGGGCGGCCTTGACACACTAATCGACGGATCGAGATGGGAGGAGTGACACGACCACTGTACACGGGACGTAGCCTAACATAGGAGACGCATTACGACATCGACGGTAGTATCAGTGTAGGCGATATTGCGGAGTATCCGTTCCAGGAAATCGTGATCGATTCGATCGAACGCCTGGCTGATGTCAAGAGCTGCCGAAAGTCCAGTGCGTGCGATTATGTCCCGACTGCGGCAGAGGGCTGTGGGGATGTTATTGGTACCTCGCAAAGAAGTTTGATCGGGGGGAAACGACGTACCGAGCTGTTCGTTTAAGCCGCGCAGCCAACAGCCGGGTAAAGATCTTTGTATCGCTGTTGAATAACGTCAAGGGGCGCTAATCGTGTATCCCTGAAGTACCCCGAGGCTTGTGGATGGGAATGTGAAAACCATCGAGCAAACCGTCTGGAATCGGCACAGAAGGTGACATAAGGCCTTGAGAAATTTCCGTCCACAGTGGCGCTGGAAGGGACGAAATATCCGATAAAATTCCAGTGGAAGGCCATCAGGCCAGACGACCAGTACGCAGAACCCGAATGGATGATGGCGTCATCAACTTCGTCCTCCGTGACGTTACCAATCAGATCCATCGTCGCATCGATGTTAACCGAGCCAAAGGAGAGTCTACAAACCGTCGTAACGTTTGCAGGGCAGCGACGTTGTTCAGAGTACAGCGTAACATAATGTGCATGGAGGGCAGACCCTATATCTTGTTAGGTCTCAAAATGCTGCCCGTGGTCAGTCGTAAGAACATTAATCAAATTCCTCTGACGGTGCTGTCGTTCCGCTATGACATGATACACAGATAGACGCTCTTGTACTAGCCCATCGCGTGTGCGCGCCCTGACCATGGCTCCTGCAAGATGGCGGCGAAAGAGGGTCGTGAGCTGTGCCTTGGCACGATTCGTCATCGCCTGGCGCTCTGGAGAATACGGCATCAAAGTACATTCAGGGAGAATTGTGAAATAGAATTCCTGAGTCCGTCGCCGCCACGCAGCAGCTTGACTTCCGTAATCAATCAAGGCCTTGCGGGGAGCAGCCTTGGCACAGAGCACCCACCAGCACAAGGCAGACTGATAGGCATCACGGCGTCAACGGCAAGTTGCCCACGTGGTCTCGATGAGCTGCCGACAGCCGGGTGAAGTAAGTTGGATCGTGCCAGTTTCCACGGTCCACGGCCCCGCCACTCCCTTTGGCGGCAGACGTTGATGGCGCAGATATATGAAGCATAGAGAAGGCAGTGAGCCAGGCTTCAGCAGCCTACACGCCACTGACAATATCGCGGGAGAGGTAAACACGATCGAGTCATCTGGAAGAACGGATAGTAAAATGCGTAAACCCCGGATGATCGCCATGAACGTGCTCCCAAAAATCCACTAGTCTGAGATGCTGGAGAACTGTCGCTAGTGCCGCGCACGGAGAGTAACATGGTAGTTGGTCTTCGGGTGCCTGGATGCAGTTGAAATCGCCTCCCATGATCGATGCGTCATGCCCATCCAGGAAGAGAGGCGTGACTGTTTCTGAGAAGAAGGTGGAACGTTGACGGCGACGACCTGAACCAGATGGTGCATACACATTGACGATCCTGACCCCACTAAACGTGAGAGCCATAACTCTGGCACCAGGGAGATAAGCAACTGCATCAGCGAGGATACCGTCACATAAGAGGAGCGCCACCCCACTACCAGTAGGAGAGGCATGACAGGCATGTGCAGTAAAACCAAGGGGAGCACAGAAACTCGCATAATGCACCTACTGAAGGAGAGCTACGTCAACGTCCGCCGCATATAGCATGTCATGAGGTAAAGCCAGTTTGTGGCGTACGCGAATAGCGTTAACATTGACCGTGGCTGTGCAATAAGGCTGCCATCGCCAGGAGGACAGGCGGTTAAAACACGGGTGAATCACAGGGAACTCCATGTTAGGCCCCCACGGAAGGGCAAACTGTGACAGGGAGGCAGTACATTTCCAGAATGTCCATCGACGTCGTCCGCCCAGGAGACAGACGTGTCACCAGGCCGGTTCAGTGGAACATTACCAGAAGTGTGCCCACAGATAGCGTCAGACACAGAAAGTGAGGATGCCTCATCAGACGCAGGTGGGGGAAGGTCAATGTCCGGAGGTGGAGACAGACTGGAGATGGAGGTAGAGAAGGATATCGCGTCGTTAAGTGTCAAGGCATCAGAGGACAGCGCATCATCAATAGCAGGGTCGTCATACTGTGCAGACATACAACGGAGGCAGTCATGAGAAGGGGTACGGAGTTGTCTCTTCCGTTTCGTCTGCGGCCGTTGCTTCCTAAATGCTGTTCCGTGTCGGATGGTGGGCGGCTATCGTCTGACATGGGGCCAGATGGCAGAAAGGTCGAGGTAGGCTAGCTCCATGGTCAACCACCATGGGGTCGAGACAGACACCTTTGTCTGCTGACAGTCGTCGTTCATTTGTATTACCTCCGACACGGTTGTAGGAAATACAGGCAAAACGTCCATCGTGTCGTCGAGAGAAGCCGACACCGGTACAGACTGGCGCAGAGGGGGCGTTGCAGGCACCACCGCTACAGACGCCTAAGACAGAGGTACCAGACTGGGCGCCGCAGGAGGAGCGATGTCTCAGATCGGCGTCTGCACCAGTCTACGTTGGAGACTTGCAGTACGGACATGGCCTTCCCGGCCGCAAACTGAGTCCCCCATTCGGGGAAGTTCGGCCGCGGAGGGCAAGTACTTATTGCGTTCGACGCCACATTGGCCGACTTGCGGGTCAGAGATGGGGACGAAAATGACGACGAGGAAGACACAACACCCTGTTTCTGAGCAGAGAAAATCTCCTGCCCCAGCCCGAAATCGGACCCGGGACCCTTGGCGTGGCATTCCGCCGCGCTGACCACTCGGCTAACGGGGCGGAGTCGGACTCGAATCAAGCCGCTACGCGGATGTAAACAAACGCGCCCTCGCTAGCAAGCAGCACAACAGGCCAAGCGCAAACGAGACGTGTGCGTCTCACCACAGACAAAGGCCGACTGCGCACGACTCAAAGGGTTCAAATGGCTCTGAGCACTATGGAACTTGGAGGTCCTCAGTCCCTTAGAACTTAGAACTACTTAAACCTAACTAATCTAAGGACATCACACACATATATGCCCGAGGCAGGATTCGAACCTGCGACCGTAGCGATCGCGCGGCTCCAGACTGAAGCGCGTAGAACCGCTCGGCCACCGCGGTCTGCCGCGCACGACTCACACGGCCAGACCCAAACTTCCGTATGCCGGCAGCCACGCGTCTACGACCTGGACTCGTACAGCCATTATGTGTATTGCCGTACAGGTCAGACGTCGTACTGGGAAGTCGCTTGCCCGGTATCGGCAGGTAAATACGATACTGCAGCGCCTGTGTTATTCTCAAATGGTTCAAATGGCTCTTAGCACTATGGGACTTAACATCTATGGTCATCAGTCCCCTAGAACGTAGAACTACTTAAACCTAACTAACCTAAGGACATCACACAACACCCAGTCATCACGAGGCAGATGTGTTATTCTGATTACGACAATGCAATATCGTAGATTCACAATAATTTTTCAGTTGAGGTTAATTTATTTTGATTTTGGGGCTTGGGTACAATTATATATATAATTATATACAGGGTGTTAGAAAAAGCTACGGCCAAATTTTCAGGAAACATTCCTCACACACAAAGAAAGAAAATATGTTAATGTGGACATGTGTCCGGAAACGCTTACTTTCCATGTTAGAGCTCATTTTTTTACTTCTCTTCAAGTCACATTAATCATGGAATGGAAACACACAGCAACAGAACGTATCAGCGTGACTTCAAACACTTTGTTACAGGAAATGTTCAAAATGTCCTCCGTTAGCGAGGATACATGCATCCACCCTCCGTCTCATGGAATCCCTGATGCGATGATGCAGCCCTGGAGAATGGCGTATTGTATCACAGCCGTCCACAATACGAGCACGAAGAGTCTCTACATTTGGTACCGGGGTTGCGTAGACAAGAGGTTTCAAATGCCCCCATAGATGAAAGTCAAGAGGGTTGAGGTCAGGAGAGCGTGGAGGCCATGGAATTGGTCCGCCTCTACCAATACATGGGTCACCAAATCTGTAGTTGAGAAGCGTACGAACACTTCGACTGAAATGTGCAGGAGCTCCATTGTGCAGGAACCACATGTTGTGTCGTACTTGTAAAGGCACATGTTCTAGCAGCACAGGTAAAGTATCTCGTATGAAATCATGATAACGTGCTCCATTGAGAGTATGTGGAAGAACATGGGGCCCAATGAAGACATGACCAACAATGCCTGCCCAAACGTTCACAGAAAATCTGTGTTGATGACGTGATTGCACAATTGCGTGCGGATTCTCGTCAGCCCACACATGTTGATAGTGAAAATTTACAATTTGATCACGTTGGAATGAAGCCTCATCCGTAAAGAGAACATTTGCACTGAAATGAGGATTGACACGTTGTCGGATGAACGATTCGTGGAAGTGTACCCGTGGAGGCCAATCAGCTGCTGATAGTGCCTGCACACGCTGTACATGGTGCGGAAACAACTGGTTCTCTCGTAGCACTCTCCATACAGTGACGTGGTCAACGTTACCTTGTACAGCAGCAGTTTCTCTGACGCTGACATTAGGGTTATCGTCAACTGCACGAAGAATTCCCTCGTCCATTGCAGGTGTCCTCGTCGTTCTAGGTCTTACCCAGTCGCGAGTCATAGGCTGGAACGTTCCGTGCTCCCTAAGACGCCGATCAATTGCTTCAAACGTCTTCCTGTCGGGACACCTTCGTTCTGGAAATCTATCTCGATACAAACGTACCGCCCCACGGCTATTGCCCCATGCTACTCCATACATCAAATGGGCATCTGCCAACTCCGCATTTGTAAACATTGCACTGACTGCAAAACCACGTTCGTGATGAACACTAACCTGTTGATGCTACGTACTGATGTGCTTGATGCTAGTAATGTAGAGCAATGAGTCGCATGTCAACACAAACACCGCAGTCAACATTACCTTCCTTCAATTGGGCCAACTGGTGGTGAATCGAGGAAGTACAGTACGTACTGACGAAACTAAAATGAGCTCTAACATGGAAATTAAGCGTTTCCGGACACATGTCCACATAACATCTTTTCTTTATTTGTGTGTAAGGAATGTTTCCTGAAAGTCTGGCCGTACCTTTTTAAAACACCCTGTATAAATGTATATAATTATGGAGTATCAGTACGAGAATATTGTTAAAATAGTATTGAATGTATTTCTTCACGAGGTTGACATATTATATATTCATATTACTTATCTATTCTTCGTGTAGAATGACGTCTGTTCTCGAATAAGATTCCAAAACACATTGGGCAGATACGTCCACCTCGTGTCTTCTTCAAACTCGCCTTCAGCGCTCAGTCTTACAGAAGGCTCCTGGTTGCCACTCGGCTGTACAGTACTCGGCGCTCCGGCAGCAGGCTGCAGCAGTGGGCCGGAATGAGTGACAAACAACTGGTGCACACGTAGCTTAAAACCTGTACATTCAGAAGGTGATAACCGCGTGGTATTGGAATTACGGCTCAAAGTTTCACCAGGGATCGACTGCTGGGGCTGATACTTACAAGAATAATTTTTTCACATTATGATATGAGGTCAAGCTGGTGACGTTTCTTCGTCAGCACTTTTCGGGCCGCTGTCTCGCGACAGATGCCGCCGCATCCTTCGTAAGAGTAACGCTTCCTCTGCTGCCATAGTCATCACTTCAGCAATAGTAAGATAAATCTGTCGTACTACACACTGAGTCAGTACTGAAGATTAGGAGTGGTCTAGTTAACATGGGTTTGTTATTGCTGTATCTCATATCGATATCACCCCACTGTCACTCTGCAGCTAGTATCGGAATTGCAAGTTTCCGTCAGATGTTGGTAGCCATCGCGCGGGATCTGACGGACCCAATGATGCACGCCCGCTGACACGCTCCCTGCGCCCTCTGCCGCTGTGGGACGGGATGGCCGGCGGTAGCCACTGAACCCGGTCGCACTTCGAGCCACTTGCTACGTGTTGCGACACAGATCCATAGATTTTCTTCCAAGGTGGATTTCGGATTCCGCTGAATAGGTCAGGTGCCCACCATATGCAGGAGGCGGCTACACTGGTAACAGGGGATGAGTGGCGTGGACTGGGCGGTTTTTAGGTTAGAGGGTCTCGGCAAAACGCAAGAAGGGCTTCAGTTGCAAAGGGTGTAGGCCGAACACAGGAAGAACATACACTCCTGGAAATTGAAATAAGAACACGGTGAATTCATTGTCCCAGGAAGGGGAAACTTTATTGACACATTCCTGGGGTCAGATACATCACATGATCACACTGACAGAACCACAGGCACATAGACACAGGCAACAGAGCATGCACAATGTCGGCACTAGTACAGTGTATATCCACCTTTCGCAGCAATGCAGGCTGCTATTCTCCCATGGAGACGATCGTAGAGATGCTGAATGTAGTCCTGTGGAACGGCTTGCCATGCCATTTCCACCTGGCGCCTCAGTTGGACCAGCGTTCGTGCTGGACGTGCAGACCGCGTGAGACGACGCTTCATCCAGTCCCAAACATGCTCAATGGGGGACAGATCCGGAGATCTTGCTGGCCGGGGTAGTTGACTTACACCTTCTAGAGCACGTTGGGTGGCACGGGATACATGCGGACGTGCATTGTCCTGTTGGAACAGCAAGTTCCCTTGCCGGTCTAGGAATGGTAGAACGATGGGTTCGATGACGGTTTGGATGTACCGTGCACTATTCAGTGTCCCCTCGACGATCACCAGTGGTGTACGGCCAGTGTAGGAGATCGCTCCCCACACCATGATGCCGGGTGTTGGCCCTGTGTGCCTCGGTCGTATGCAGTCCTGATTGTGGCGCTCACTTGCACGGCGCCAAACACGCATACGACCATCATTGGCACCAAGGCAGAAGCGACTCTCATCGCTGAAGACGACATGTCTCCATTCGTCCCTCCATTCACGCCTGTCGCGACACCACTGGAGGCGGGCTGCACGATGTTGGGGCGTGAGCGGAAGACGGCCTAACGGTGTGCGGGACCGTAGCCCAGCTTCATGGAGACGGTTGCGAATGGTCCTCGCCGATACCCCAGGAGCAACAGTGTCCCTAATTTGCTGGGAAGTGGCGGTGCGGTCCCCTACGGCACTGCGTAGGATCCTACGGTCTTGGCGTGCATCCGTGCGTCGCTGCGGTCCGGTCCCAGGTCGACGGGCACGTGCACCTTCCGCCGACAACTGGCGACAACATCGATGTACTGTGGAGACCTCACGCCCCACGTGTTGAGCAATTCGGCGGTACGTCCACCCGGCCTCCCGCATGCCCACTGTACGCCCTCGCTCAAAGTCCGTCAACTGCACATACGGTTCACGTCCACGCTGTCGCGGCATGCTACCAGTGTTAAAGACTGCGCTGGAGCTCCGTATGCCACGGCAAACTGGCTGACACTGACGGCGGCGGTGCACAAATGCTGCGCAGCTAGCGCCATTCGACGGCCAACACCGCGGTTCCTGGTGTGTCCGCTGTGCCGTGCGTGTGATCATTGCTTGTACAGCCCTCTCGCAGTGTCCGGAGCAAGTATGGTGGGTCTGACACACCGGTGTCAATGTGTTCTTTTTGCCATTTCCAGGAGTGTAGATACAGGAACCATCGGTATAAGAATTGTAAATATTCGTAGTTTTTTTAGGAAAGTACCAGAGCTCCAAGCGCTATTAGAAGGCACTGATGCTCAATTCGTTATAGACACTGAAAGCTGGCTAAAGCCGGAGATAAGCTCAGTTGAAATTTTTGCGAAGAAACCTAACAGATTTCCGAAAGGATAGGCTAAACACGGTTGGCGGTGTGGAGGGTTTGTTGATATTAGAAGCAGTTTATCTTGAAGCGAAACTGGAGTAGACAGCTCCTGTGAATTAGTATCGGCAGAGAGTATTGGCGACTGCAATAAAATAATAATTGGATCTTTTTACCGAACTCCCAATTCAGATGATACAGTTTCTGGAAGGTTCAAAGGAAAATTGTGTTTGATTTGATTTCAAACAGGTACCCGACTCATACGATTACAGTTGGTGGTGACTTTAATTTACCCTCGATATGTTGCCGACAATAAATCTTTAATTCCGGAGGTACGCATAAAACATCATCCGAAATTGTGCTAAACACATTCTCTGAAAATTCGACCAGTTAGTTCATGAGCTTCGGCGAACAGTAAATGGTTGTGAAAACACACTTGACCTCTTATCGACAAATAATCCTGTGTTAATAACGAGCATCAAAACGGATACAGGGATTAATGAACACAGGGTTGTCGTAGCGAGATGGAACATTGTAACCACCAAATCTTAAAAAAATAAACGAAAAAGTATAACTATTCAAAAAAGGATATACAATTCACTTGACGCTTTCCTGAGAGACAACCTCCACTCATTCCAGATTAATAATACAGGTGTAGACCAGATGTGGCTTGAATTCAAAGAAATAGTATCGGCAACAGTTGAGATATTTATTCCAAACAAATTAACAAACAACGGAGCTGATCCTCTTTGGTACACAAAACGAGTTAGAACACTGTTGCAGAAACAACGAAACAAACACGCCAATTTACAAAGACTCAAAATCCCCAAGATTTTTACGGAAGCTCGAAATGTGGCGCAGACTTCAATGCGAGTTACTTATATCAGTTCCCACAACGAAACTTCGTCTCGAAACCTCGAAGAAAATCCAAAAAGATTCTAGTCGTATGTGAAATATGTTAGCGGCAAGCAATCAATGCCTTCTCTGCGAGATAGCAATGGAGATACTATTGAAGGCAGTGCTGCCAAAGCAGAGTTACTAAAAACAGCCTTCCGAAATGCTTTCACGAAAGAAGATGAAGTAAATATTCCAGAATTCGAATCAAGAACAGCTGCTAACATGAGTAACTTAGAAGTAAATATCCTCGGAGTAGTGAAGCAACTCAAATCACTTAATAAAAGCAAGTCTTCGGGTCCAGTCTGTATACGAGTTACGTTCCTTTCAGAGTATGGCGATGCATTAGCGCCATACTTAACAATAATATACAACTGTTCGCTCGACGAACGATCCGTACGCAAAGAGTGGAAACTTGCACAGGTCACACCAGTATTCAAGAAAGGTAGTAGGAGTAATCGACTAAATTACGGGCCCATATCATTAACGTCGATATCTAGCAGGATTTTGGAACATATATTGTGTTCGACTATTATGAATCACGTCGAATAAAACGGTCTATTGACACACAGTCAACATGGATTTCGAAAACATCGTTCTTGTGAAACACAACTAGCTCTTTATTCGCATGAAGTGTTGAGTGATGTTGACAAGGGATTTCAGATTGATTCCATATTTCTGGATTTCCGGAAGGCTTTTGACACTGTACCAAAAAAATGACTCAAATGGCTCTAAGCACTATGGGACTTAACATCTATGGTCATCAGTCCCCTAGAACTTATAACTATTTAAACCTAACTAACCTAAGGACACCACACAACACCCAGTCATCACGAGGCAGAGAAAATCCCTGACCCCGCCGGGAATCGAACCCGGGACACTGTACCACACAAGCGACTTGTTATGTGACTGGATTTGTGATTTCCTGTCAGAGAAGTCACAGTTCGTAGTAATCGAAGGAAAGTCATCGAGTAAAACAGAAATGATTTCTGGCGTTCCCCAAGGTAGTGTTATAGGCCCTTTGCTGTTCCTTATCGATATAAACGATTTGGGAGACAATTTGAGCAGCCGTCTTATATTGTTTGCAGATGATGCTGTCGTTTATCGAGCAATAAAGTCATCAGAAGATCAAAACAAATTGCAAAACGAATTAGAAAAAAATATCTGAATGGTGCGAAAGCGGTAGTTGACCGTAAATAACGAAAAGTGTGAGGTCATCCACATGAGTGGTAAAAGGAATTCGTTAAACTTCGGGTTGAACGATAAACCAGTCAAATCTTAAGGTCGTAAATTCAACTAACTATCTAGGAATTACAATTACGAACAACTTAAATTGGAAGGGAAACATAGAAAATGCTGTAGGGAAGGCTAACCAAAGACTGCGTTTTATTGGCAGGACCTTTATAAAATGTAACAGATCTACTAAGGAGACTGCCTACACAACGGTTGTCGGTCCTCTTTTAGAGAATACTGCTGCGCGGTGTTGGATCCTTACCAGGTACGTTCAAAGTTCAAAGAATATTAGCACGTTTTGTATTATCGCAAAGTATGGGGAGAGTGTCACTGAAATGGGACAGGATTTGGGCTGGACATTATTAAAAGAAAGGCGTTTTTCGTTGCGACAGAATCTTCTCACGAAGTCCAATAACCAACTTTTTCTTCCGAGTGCTAAAATATGTTGTTGGCACCGACCTACATTGGGAGAAACGATCACCACGATAAAATAAGGGAAATCAGAGCTCGTACGGCAGGGCATAACTGTTCGTTATTTCCGCGCGCTAAACGAGATTAGGATAATAGAGAATTATGAAGGTGGTTCGACGAAGCCTCTAACAGGTACTTAAATGTGATTTGCAGAGTGTCCATGTAGATGTAGATGTGGTTATAGAAGTTCATCCAGTTCCACTAAAACACTACCATTTGCAAGCTCATTTCCGTTGTTCATTCCTTGGCTTTGGCCGCCCCTCCCCCATCTAAGTTGGCAACGCCGACCACTGTGGCCGAGCGGTTCTAGGCGCTACAGTCTGGAACCGCGCCCGCTACGGTCGCAGGTTCGAATCCTGTCTTGGGCATGGATGTGTGTGACGTCCTTAGGTTAGTTAGGTTTACGTTGTTCTAAGTTCTAGGCAACTGATGATCTCAGAAGTTAAGTCCCATAGTGCTCAGAGCCATTTGAACCATTTTGCAATCTGGAATTACTCTGGAATTGCTGTTGGGATCTAGGGTTACTGCCGGAATGGTATTTTCATTATTCACTATCCGCACATGTGATTTATGATGTATTGTGATATTTAGAGAGTTTTTGAAGTAGTTCTACAAATTTTCTTCTATTTGTAGTTATTGTTCTGTCTGGCACCTTAAATCATTATGTGATGTATAAAGAGCATGAATTTAAATTACATTTCCCTTATACTGATACTGATTTTAGTTATTCCTCTTATTAGATTTACATTGTATTTTATGACATCCTGCTGTAGTTCATTCCGAACAGTTATATTAAATTCAGTATCAAGGCTAAGAGAAAGAAGGAGAAAGAATATGTTCCATCTAGCTTCTGCCAGGCATAGTGATAAAACCTTGAAAAGCAACTAAATAAATAAAGTTGCGACCTTAAAACGTGATGATGGTGTTAGTCCTTCTTTATGCATTCATTCTACAATGCGATACATTTTTCCCAACGATGACTAGAGTGGTGGAGACCTTCGTCGTAGAAGTGCGCGTTTCGGCTGTTCAAGAATCTTTCCATCCCAAAAATCGCCTCTTTGTCGTTTGGGAATGCCTAGCTCGCAACGATTTCTCTATCCAAGAGAAGGGGACGAAATCACTCGCTGTCGTGTATGGAGAATACGTGGGACGAGGCAAACTTTGGCAGCCTGTGTAGAGTTATCTGCAACATTAGCGTAGGAGCAAAAAGACTTCGACAGCCTCCCACGACTCCGTCTTGACAGCCTTGCCTAAGCTCGTCAGGTGATTTCTGTAGCATGCTCATGAAACAGTTTGTCCCTTACGCCCTTACGCGAAAAAATTGTAAGCACCCCACCACGGCAGTCCCAAAAAACTCTGAGCGTGACCCAATAATAGTTGAGTCTTCAGCCATTTTGGCAATGGTGAATCCACATATTCCCATCTCTTCCTTTGTTCCTTTGTTCTAGCACTCGTCCACGGCGACTGGGCGAATAAACTAGTCCTTTGGATTGGCCTGACACAGCTGCCAATATTTCCGCTTCCGCTTTCAGTCAGCGGGATCCCTGAGTAGGTGTGGGCCACCCTGGAAACATGTGCGCCTCACATCTACTGTCATATCGTGGTGCATTCTTGTCGTACACTTACACTAACTTGGTAAGAACTGTTGCAACGTTCTTTCTCTTCAAATGTTGGAAAAAATTTATACAATATAATCTACTACAGCATTGGGCTACGCCATTTTGTTTTATAGTGATGTGTTGCGAAACTATGGCGCTGAGATTCCATTGTATACCAGAACTGCAGATATGTACATGCAAACAACAAATAATTAATTACGCTCACCCCTATATCTTTGTTTGCGTGATATTCTCTCCTTCTATTTAATATTTTCCTGCACCCATTCTTGAGCTTCTTTTGCCCTCGTAAATGGTACATCTTTTGATGTTGGCATTATTAGGTTAGTTCAATAGCCCCACATTCTGTCTACGTAGGTATAACCTCCATTTTCTAACAGTTCCTATCTTGTTGCCACATTTAATCTGGATTACCAGCTCATGCTTAAATGAACTGTCGTAATTATATAAGCGTATTTACTGAATATCTTTCTGTAGCACACATCCAGTACATTTCTGTTCACTTCCGTAGCATTTGACAACTTTCAACAAAAACAAAAATTTACGTTCCTTCTACCTGAACTACGGAGAATTCGAAACGTTGAGTGTATTTGCCTTGGCACAGAGCAAAGCAGTGCCAGGTCGCTAATGGTATTAGACCTGCATGACCGCACTCTGCGTTTCGGTTCTTCAGTCAATTGAATTTTCCACGAAAAGACTGGGTTTCTTGGTGCGCAAAGTCGAGTTTGCAAGCCAATGTGGACTACAAAGCGCCTTCGTGCAATAGAATTCTAGACTCTCAGATTCAGGGAATACGAACGCTTAGTATTTTGTTACACAGGATCTTGAAGAATTAGAAGTTCTCTAAAGTAACTCTGAAGTTATGCCGTAAGGCAATTTTCGAAAATACATGCTGTCCCAGGTGAAATTTGATAATTAGCCAAAAAAAATGTTCAAATGTGTGTGAGATCTTATGGGACTTAACTGCTAAGGTCATCAGTCCCTAAGCTTACACACTACTTGACCTAAATTATCCTAAGGACAAACACACACCCATGCCCGAGGGAGGACTCGAACCTCCTTCGGGAGCAGCCGCACAGTCCATGACTGCAGCGCCATAGACCGCTCGGCTAATCCCACGCGGTGATAATTAGCCATTCCACGTACTGCATTTGCTTAAATGATGAAACTAACAGTTTTTCAACAGCTCATCTTTATGACTGAAAGCGTTAGGTGATGAACTTTCGTTAATACATTGGTTGCATTAGCTACTTCTGCAATAAAAAATCTTAAAGCTGTCTCCAGACATATAACGGCAGTGAGTAGGAAGCGCATTTTACTAAATGACTTCTACTCACATTCACTAAAAATATTTATACAGCGGCGTGGATACATAGGACGCTAAAAAATACAATAACAATCAAGTTTTCTCGTTGATAGTTCACGTTTTGTCCCTGCCCGGGGGCCACATGCCGGACAAAAGGAGGGAGGGGGATGGATGTCATAGCCTCCGTTGCCTGCACACGCTGTCTTGTAGCTGGCTAAAACGCAGTTTCGTAGTGAGGTACATAAGGCCACGGCATGACATCACGTATTTTTAAATTTGAGCACAGTTGGCCATTGTCGGTTGTTGACGTAAAGTAATGTCGCCGACTCAGTGTAGGAAGTCAAATACCACTGAGTTTATACTGCCGCTTTTCGATGGCTAGTGTCATCGTCTTTGACCTTCTGTAATGCCTCTTCGTACGCTCTACCCACTCGTGCCTGGCTCATCTTGTCATAGCATTTGGTTCAAATGGTTCAAATGGTTCTGAGCACTATGGGACTTAACATCCGTGGTTATCAGTCCCCTAGAACTTAGAACTACTTAAAACTAACTAACCTAAGGACATCACACACATCCATGCCCGAGGCAGGATTCGAACCTGCGACCGTAGCAGTAGCGCGGTACCGGACTGCGCGCCTAGAACCGCTAGACCATCGCGGCCGGCTCACTGCATTTGAATCAAGTGGTTTTGCAACTGCAAAGCGCATTCCTCTACGGACGATATAGCCGTTCTCGTCTACGATGTTTGACTTTATGTTTGTCTCTTCGCTTTTACATTGTTCTCACAGTAATAGTTACGTACATTGGATTACAGTCAACAGCGAGACATCATGTAGACTGAACAACTCTTACCGAAGATGCCCTCCGCAGGTGGGGATAGATCTTTGGCTTAACCAAGTATGTTGTGGCGTATCAAGACAACCACGCCAGTCGGAAGTAGCCGAAAGGCACGCGTTAAGCTCACGCAGATGGGCGTGAGGTCTGAAACAGGATACGTAATGAATGCTATAAAGAAAAGTACGTAGCTCCAGGAATACTTAGCTTTAATCCATCATTTGTATACAGCATTCTTGATGATACAACTGAGACTCTTTAAATACAAGCACTGTAAGGCTAATGGCGCCTTGCTAGGTCGTAGCCATGGACTTAGCTGAAGGCTATTCTAACTATCTCTCGGCAAATGAGAGAAAGGCTTCGTCAGTGTAGTCGCTAGCAACGTCGTCGTACAACTGGGGCGAGTGCTAGTACGTCTCTCTAGACCTGCCGTGTGGTGGCGTTCGGTCTGCAATTACTGACTGTGGCGACACGCGGGTCCGACATGTACTAATGGACCGCGGCCGATTTAAAGCTACCACATAGCAAGTGTGGTGTCTGGCGGTGACACCACAGAGGAAATCATTCGTAAACCAACAGTGAGGAGAATTTTCGTCATTTCCACATTTAACTGCCTGAAGGCTTACATTTTATAGGAAAGCAGTACCACTACGAACATACACTACTTTTAACGAATTAGAGAAAACATAATAGTACTTCTGGAAAACGTACAACAAAAAAATGGCTCTGATCACTATGGGACTCAACATCTTAGGTCATAAGTCCCCTAGAACTTAGAACTACTTTAACCTAAATAACCTAAGCACATCACACACAACTATGCCCGAGGCAGGATTCGAACCTGCGACCGTATCAGTCACGCGGTTCCGGACTGCAGCGCCAGAACCGGACGGCCACCGCGGCCGGCAAATCGTACAACAGGTGACAGTGAAGTTCCCTGTATTATCTTAGAAAAGCCGGCCAAAAGTAGAAAATTTATACCTCTTCTCAGATTACACGTGTATTATTAAGTATCGACACCACTCTACAGGCGTTAAAGTTGGCAACAGAACTGCAAGTTTTCATCAGGCGCCGATGGTGGTCGTGTCGGACCCGGCGGACCCAATGGAGCGAGCCCGCCGAGCCACACCCCCAGCAGCTGCGCACCGCGAGCGCCCCCTGCCGGACGGCCGGCGGCAGCCACGCAGCCCACTTGCGCTCGGAGCAATTTCGATATTCAGGCGCCGCTTAGTCGCAGCTCCAACAACATCGTTCGTGCTTATTGTGGTGTCACCGCCAGACACCACACTTGCTAGGTGGTAGCCTTTAAATCGGCCGCGGTCCGCTAGTATACGACGGACCCGCGTGTCGCCACTGTCAGTGATTGCAGACCGAGCGCCGCCACACGGCAGGTCTAGAGAGACTTCCTAGCGCTCTCCCCAGTTGTACAGCCGACTTGCTAGCGAAGCTACACTGACAAATACGCTCTCATTTGCCCAGACGATAGTTAGCATAGCCTTCAGCTACGTCATTTGCTACGACCTAGTAAGGCGCCATCACCAGTTTATATTGAGATAATATAATGTATCAACAAGAGCGATGTTCTCCAATTATGGATTAAAGTTAAGTATTACATCAACTACGTACTTTATTTATTAGACTCAACTCCTTTAATTGTTCCAGACCTCACGCCAGCCTGCGTGAGCTTAACGCGTGCTTTTCGGCTACTGGGTATAGTGGATTGGCTGTCTGGCCAGTCCACTACACTTATACTGAGACTCCTCGCTGCTGCTGCTGCTGCTGCTGTATGAGCTGGACTATATTTCTTACTGTATTATCTGTGACGAGTCTTTGTACGCTTAGAGCAATACAAATAAAAACTTCTGCTCACTGTTTTACCTTGTTTGTTTATCGTTTCTGCTCCTGTCCATCTTTCCTTCAACAACAGCTGCCACACTACTCTGTAGCTCACCTCTCTTTACCATTGTGTATAAAGTTGTACACAACAACCTGTACACGACAGACACTATCATGTTTCAGAGAATGGAGGCATCTGAAGTTGGGAGGAATGGTAAATTGCTGGGAGAAAAAAAAAAACTTAGTGGAAGAGCACTGAGTCTTTGTTCACATGTGCGATTCGATTGGGGATCATAGGCCAAGTGGTAGTGATTACGGCCGTCCGGTGTGGCCGAGCGGTTCTAGGCGCTTCAGTCTGGAACCGCATGACCGCTACTGTCGCAGGTTCGAATCCTGCCTCGGGCATTGATGTGTGTGATGTTCTTAGGTTAGTTAGGTTTAAGTAGTTCTAAGTTATAGGGGACTGATGACCACAGATGTTAAGTCCCATAGTGCTCAGAGCCATTTGAACCATTTTTTTTTTTTTGGTAGTGATTACGATTTAGAGAGATGTAAGCAATTGGCAATCGTCAATAGTTCTACCTTCATAGACTGTGTCACTATCAATATGTCTTACAACAGACCCATTCGCCCACCGATTTTGGGATAATGAATCTGCTAAAGAACGCAGCAAATGTACAGAATTTGCATGTAAAATCAAACACATGTTTCTTTTCTTGCACTGATGGTTGTATCCTGATCCACCACTACAGTAGTGGTTGGCATTGGACTTCGGTACAATATAAATTACTTGATTACAGATTCACAATTACTACAGCTATAGTTAGTTATCACGGCTCTTCGTTCCAGCATGTCTGGAAGAGTGGAACACATTGTTTTTAGAGTTTGTTCTCGTGTCACGGAAACTATTAGTCTTAGATCGGGTGTTTCTGTCCAAACCGTTGTCCATTCATCACTCCGAAGAGGTCCCACGAGTTTACAGGAGGAAGTTATAAGGCATTATAAACAGGGTCAATGAGCCAAGCTGCTCATCTCAGGTGTGTCCTGAACCGCTTAAGATATCGCAATTCTGATTTTATCCAAAGGAATTTTGGAAACGTTATCAGTAAATGATGTATGTTCTCATTTCATAGGTATATTGATTACAGAGATATTGGATGGACGTCGCTTTTTCAAGCATAACCAAAGAAGTACCTCTAGCTGATACCATAGTTACAAAAGAGACGAGTTCAACGGCATTTCACTCTTCAAAAACCAGTTTGTAGTTTCGAACAGATTGCGATATTTATAACTTAGGATTTGTGTGTTTTCGAACATAAACTCGATTGCTGTCTTAGGTAGAAGTTCGCGTTGCTGAACATAAGTGCCACTTCAGGCCAATGGGGCACTGCAGCTTCATACAGCTAAGAGAGTCTACTTAGCAAAAACTGAATGGTGGAGGAAAGTTTGGTTTAAAACTGATACTGATCACATTTGGCTACGTGTTGATGGTCTGACACACCAATTGGAAAGGAGGTGGCATCTAATGATGACTTACCAGTTAATAGCAGTAACACATCTGCTGTAGTTTCTCCTAGAACCTTTGAAAGATAGGTGCTTGTCAAAAATTGAATGGATTTGTAAAACTGAGGCATAAAGATTGTTAAACAATAACTTTACCTCGTGTGTTTCATGTGAATACGCACATTTAAATTGCAAAATTACATCCAAAACAGCAACAAAAAGGAAACCACAAAAGCATATGATCATAAACACGTCCACAAACTTTCATTTATATCATCAAGTGATCGAAATACTAATCGTCTTTGGCAATAAAAGTTTTCAGTTGCTAGTGCAAGAATATCTGGACGGAGTGGAGGGATTCCTTCAATATCACTGGGCACACTTCAATAATGTGATGTGTTAAATTATCTGGAGTCGCTGGGATTGTGCGTGAACTTCATCTCTGAGTTTACCCCAGAGAAAAACGCCAGTGGCGTCAAATCAGGAGAACGTGCAGGCCAATAACAGTGCCTTTACGTCCTGTTCAGCTACCTAGGAAAAAACGGGTGAGCGTTTCCCTAGCCACAAGCAAGTAATGAGACGAGAATCCGTCTTGCTGCTACAATTCATATTGAATAAAATTCTTCTGGGTATTATGCCGCGTCATTGCCAAACACTAACAACAATAATAAACTAAAACCTACGTTTCGGCCGAATTGCAACGGCCTTCCTCAGGGCACGACAGGTTTTGCATGTGGATAGGTGCTTCTATTTATTACAGAATATCGATGTTTGACGTCACTGTTGTAAAACTATTAATTGGCCCTCTTACATGATTGGCTAGTCATGACGTAAGGGAAGATGGAAAGAAAGAGGCTATTCGTGGATGTCCAGGTCGTCAACGAATGGTAGCTGTCCGCCAATCAGCGTTCGGCTTCTGGTCGGCAAGTTTTCCTCCTGGTGTGCGCGGAAGTGGACTGACAGTTGCTCCACAGCTGTTTGTGCAGATACGTCCGTGTCCCGTGTAGATTCTGCCCGTTGGACTGGGATGGCCGGCAGCCCGGACGCCGGGAGTCTGCAGCCATCTTCTCTGTTGATGTTGTCAGGCTCTTTAATTTCGCTTGCCTCCCGTATTTTGCGTTCTCGCATGCACGATTCTTCCGCCAGTACTCGGGCTTCCTGGGACCTGATAGGTTGTCCACAGTCACGGTGGGGTTCCGCTATCGCCGATTTATTATGTTGTTGTAATCGTACATAGCGTTCGTGTTCTGCTACTCGTAAGCTGACAGGTCTCCTTGTTTCGACTATGCAGGCAGCTCCGCACTCAGACCGTAGTTCGTAAACACCTGCAGTGTTAAGATTGTTGACTACATCCTTGGTGGGACATATCATTTCGTGGATCCTGTTCTCCGTGAACCATAGCTTGTAGTGCACTTGGTCATAGCTGAATCCATTTGAATAGAATTGGGCCACACATTGGATTTTTGTCTACAAAGTCATATTGCGTTGTAAGAGCGATTAACTCAGGGAAGAATTTGTACAGTTTCCACCCCAACGAATGCTTCGCCAATCAAACACCACCCTTTTTCTGATTTATGTTTGTCATTCTTTGTAAGATTTATTAGCTCGATTGTAGTTGTAAAAGGATGAATAAAAACTTGTAATTGTTTTGTTCTCATTCATATTCCTCCAACCATCAATTTTTTAATTTTGTTTTGGTCATTCATGAATACATCATAAATTCAAAAATCATGTTCAATTAGTTAATTTGGTGTGATTCTTGAGTTTCTCCCGGCGTATTTGATAATCAAAATATCCACGGGTATGCTGCCGGTCTATAGTGTCCAACGGGCACAATATTTCGGCGATCAAACATGTCGCCATCATCAGGTGAACTGACGGACTGAGCTCCTGTGAACGTGCCGGCACGGAGATCCGTACGCTATGGCTGCTCAGAGGGAACTGGGTTCGGTCGCGGCGGCGGCCGATTTAAATACCCTCCGCCCGCGGCGCGCTCCCTCCGCCGTCCGCGCCCAGCGCCACGGTCGCGCGGTGGAACAGATTGCGACGGCGTCTGAGATGACGTCGGTGTGATGGCTCTGTCCGCCGTGGTCGTCACAACTATACGTCTGCTCGATTTACTCTTGATTAACCCGATCGCTGGTTTCCAAGCCTTGCTAAGATTATAGCCACAGTCACGGTTTATGAGGTCGTCATTGGTGCGAATTTCGATGGCCTCTCTAACAACGCTGTCCCAGTATCTCGACGTCTGTACCAGAATCCTCGTGCGGTCATACTCCATGGCGTGATTTTCCGACAAACAATGTTCAGCGACCGCCGACTTGCTTAGCCGAATTGATTAGTCAGAAGTTTGATGAGAAGACCACTGAACTTTTTAGGCATGTCTTGACTTCCACGTATTTTCTTTTTAATGGAGAATACTATGAACAAACGGAGGGAGTCGCCATGGGTAGCCCACTCTCACCGGTGGTAGCGAATTTGTACATGGAGAACTTCGAGGAGGAAGCCCTGTCGTCATCCGTATGGAAACCTACTTGCTTTTTCCGTTACGTGGACGACACGTTCGTCATCTGGCCACATGGTATGGATAAACTCCTTGACTTCCTTACACATCTAAACTCCATACACCCCAACATCAAATTCACTATGGAGACTGAAACGGAGGGTAAATTACCTTTCCTTGACGTCTTGGTCAAGAGAAGGGCTGACGGCACCCTAGGTCATGGGGTGTATCGGAAGGCTACGCACACTGATCTGTATTTCCATGCAGACAGCTGCCACCACCCTTCACAGAGGAATGGGGTACTTAAACTCTAGTACGTAGGGCGCGCACTATCTCTGACGCAGAGAGTCTACCCCAGGAATTGGAACATCTGAGAACTGTATTTCGAAAAAATGGGTACTCAGAGTGGCAGATTCAACGTGCTCTCCGCCCAACCACTGCAGCACAACCTGTTGAGATGGATGAAGTCACGAGGGAGGAGGTAGGCACTGCATTTATTCCATACACAGGCGCACTCTCGGGGAAAATCGCCCGCATTCTGAAGAAACACCGGGTCGGAACTGTGTTTTGTCCTCCAAATAAAACTCGTGCACTGGTGGGGAGCGCCAAAGATGACCTCGGTTTGAGGAAGGCCGGCGTGTACCAGATTCCGTGTCAATGTGGCAAGTCGTATATTGGTCAGACGATGCGTACCGTCGAGGATCGATGCCGTGAACACCAGAGGCACACTCGACTGATGTATCCGAGCAAGTCGGCGGTCGCTGAACATTGTTTGTCGGAAAATCACGCCATGGAGTATGACCGCACGAGGATTCTGGTACAGACGTCGAGATACTGGGACAGCGTTGTTAGAGAGGCCATCGAAATTCGCACCAATGACGACCTCATAAACCGGGACTGTGGCTATAATCTTAGCAAGGCTTGGGAACCAGCGATCGGGTTAATCAAGAGTAAATCGAGCAGACGTATAGTTGTGACGACCACGGCGGACAGAGCCATCACACCGACGTCATCTCAGACGCCGTCGCAATCTGTTCCACCGCGCGACCGTGGCGCTGGGCGCGGGCGGCGGAGGGAGCGCGCCGCGGGCGGAGGGTATTTAAATCGGCCGCCGCCGCGACCGAACCCAGTTCCCTCTGAGCAGCCATAGCGTACGGATCTCCGTGCCGGCACGTTCACAGGAGCTCAGTCCGTCAGTTCACCTGATGATGGCGACATGTTTGATCGCCGAAATATTGTGCCCGTTGGACACTATAGACCGGCAGCATACCCGTGGATATTTTGATTAGTTAATTTGGTGATTAATTTAATTCTGAAAGTGACTGCAGGCATAGACAACAAAAGTACCTTGAATATATTCATTAATTTCATATATAACAATTAAGGGTGTATCTGACAACTTTAAGGCTGTTGAGAAGGTAATACTTTTCTGTATGTAAAGATAGTAACATTTAGCATCACTTGGACATATATTTATGTTTAAAGCAAGAGACCGCTTGCAACAGATCTTTTTTCCCTAGGTTTTTTTTTTACAAACCAACCAGCACTCAGCACATGTGAACGATGTACGCAGAAAGAACTTTTACATTTCTTCAGTGCTCCTGCTACATCGGTATCGCAGTGGTACAACACTCTTCCATATTAATCCAATTTGACGTATTTCCTTACTGTGGTAGGAAGTCACGAACTTCAGCAATTAGTTTTATGGTTGAAATCCAAAAATCCTAAATTCTAAATATTTGTATTACTCTGAAACTAGTACTCTGGTTTAGAAGACTTAAACGCCATTGGATTCGTCGTGTAGAACTACGATAATAGCAGCAGAAATTACTGTTCCATTTGAATAAAAAAATTGAAGTTGATGTCAGTATCTTCTTAAGTAATATGGCTATGGTGAGAAATAACAGTCATTTAATGAGGAATTTTTCGTAAGTAATTCTGGTGAAAACTGCATTCCGATGTCTTAAACTGTTCACGAAATATTTGAGGTGAACCGCTTAGCTGAACAAGCCCCCTGTATACACGGAATGAGGCATAAATCAGGAGAGCCATCTCGTGCATAGTTTCTGACATTGAGCTACAAACCCAATGTTGGTTTCCTCGTGTTCCTATGGCAATAAGTCACACTGCGACTGAATTTCGTAAAATATGGGGAATGAGAAGGATGCTTTTGAGTGCTGCCGTGTGCCAGCGTTAGCCGGGAGAACAGAGCAGCGAGACCGCACTATGCGCACGCTTTGCTCTTCTGCATTCTTATGTCGGCCGCTCTCCCCTTTTACAGTTCATACTTCACGTGCCACGAGACTGTGCGCTACGTCACAGTCGGCATCGTGTGGTTCACAAGTTCTTATGCGATTATTTGGACTGCGCGAACTGGGTGAGTATCTTCCCTTGTGTTCCCAGCGGTGCAGAATGCATATCGGGGCTTTGCTGTCTCATGTGATATAACTATGGAGTAATAGTATGTTCAGATGTTGAGTTTCTTTACGCCTGTTTAGTAGGTTACTACTTTTCCTTTGTTTTGTGTAGAATCTTCCAAGAGAAAAAAATTAGCCAAGGTTCTCGACGTGTTGTCCATAGCAACATGCGATCCTCGGAATATTCCTCCTCATATTCAAGACTCATATTCAAGTATGATTCATCCTGTGTACTATACGATGTCTCGTATTACCAGAAAACAATCAATACCCCATAAAAGACTGAAGACACTGAAACAAGTTTCTCTTGAAGTAGATGTACGAGAAAAAATAAGTATCTTATTGAGTAGTTAGGAGTTATAACTTTAGAGTTAACTAGATACTCAAAAAAGAACTGAAACTGTTTTTTGTTATAGCAACTATTGAGTTCTCTTGGAAAGAAGAGCACAATGGGGTTCCTTTCGGACACGTCCAAAAGAATAGAAACGACGAAGTAGCATCAGCTGAGGGACATGTTTATGTAAATTTAAGGGGGATTAGGGAGAAAGAAAGGGAAAGGAAAGGAACTAATGATATCAGCTTCATCGGGACTCTGTGCAGAATGAGCGATGATGACTAAAAATATGTGCCGGACTGGGACTCGAATCCACCATCTCCCACTTAGAAGGCAGCTACATTAACCACTGTGCAACCTGGATACAGTGTTTATCGCAAAGGCACAGATTACCTCGGCACACACCCCAGCCGAATCATATGCCCACCTAGCGACATGTATACGCAGTCCCCGTCTATATCCCCCACACTGGAGGTCGAACGTAAATGTCACTGACGCAACTGCCTAATAAGCAGGAGATGCCAGGTTCAGTCCCTGTTCACCAAACATTTTCACACGCCGCCGCTGATTCCACAGAAAGCATTGATGCAGCTGATATCATTAGCTTTTTCCTTTTTTTTTTCCTTTCTCTTCTCTGCTCCTTCGATTTACTTAATTTCACTACTAACCTGATGAGGAAGCCCTTTCCTAAAGCTCGAAACTGTTGTTTAAATACGTGCTTCCGCCACGAAAACTGTAACTTTCTCACCGGCCCTTCAGATTACGCATTTGGGGCTTAAGAGCAGATCCTAACATGCAACCGTTTACAGTGTTTTCCGGGAATTAGAGAGAATCTCGTGAAGACTGATTTGTGAACTTCGTATGCAGTAAAGGGTACTGGTAACCCAACTCGAATGGATAAAACCGAATAAAATGATTCTAAAACACTGAAATGTGTGTGTTCTGCTTAAATCAATGTCATTTATCTGTAAAACTCTGCATTTGCGTGAAATCGATGTCTGAAGGTCAGCTAATATAGAGACTGGAGAAGAACAAGTCAGACAATTATGAACAGCAAATTCGCAAGAGTTATGAGGTACTATCTGACAAAAACTCTAAACATTTGCTTGAAGTTATATGGCAAACAATCACTATATGCAGTGCATACAGAGCTATATTTCCCATAATAGCAGTTGCTAAGTTTTCATACGTTCTTTTGTTACTTATCATCGAAGTGCGAATCTGAAGTTCTACTATTAGATTTGTTAAGACACTTCACAATGGAAAAATATATACAAACACGTGAAGGTGCTACACGATTTTCGGTCTACATGCCCTGCAGTAGTCAAGCCACAAACGCTAGTCACATTATCCAGATATTTGACAGGGGGTGTTCCATTTTTCTTTGTTTTAATCATTTCATCAAAACTCCACGTCTGCACTACGGTAACGAATGAGGGAGGAAACTAAAACTACACAGCAAACCGTGTTTTGGGAAATTTCACATGGGGCTCCTTTCCGACACGTCCAAAGGAACAGAAACGACGAAGTATAATCATTGTTGTATTGTTTCGAGTACATGTCAAGCTGTTTGCCAAGTAATATCCCGTTTACTATTCTGTGGATTCTTCTGGTCAAAACTGTCTGCAATACGGTACTGCTTCTTCAGCGACAACTGATGCTGTATTCCATGGATCCGTTAATCTTCAAAATCGACTCTACACAAATGCACAGTCTTTCACCTAAGTGACCTTCATGACTGGGAGGTCACGTCTCTGTATTTTAAAACGAATTTTCATTCGATTGTAGTTGTCCGTCCTGGGGTACTTTCCTTATCAGCATAATTTCAAATGTTCCTTTTAAAATGATTCGAACTATACTGTGGGGCGGCGGGTGGAATTATTGATTGTTTAAAATGTAAAATATAATGTAGAAAAGATGCATTTCCCGGCCGTTGCACCAATTGTGGGGTGACGGGTGGAATTAAACTGTTAATATATGTTCCTTTTATTTATGCTGTTGTTTTGCCGTTCTCAACACTGGCTCCCTAACTACAATTTTGGCAACCAGAAAGTGATTAGCAAAACGTGAAGCCTGTAATTAGAATTCCTAGTGCCCACTTCATCTGATAAATACACTTATAGCTACAGCTTATAGCTCTGAGGAATTAGGAGATTGTCTGGGATTCATAATCAAAAACGATCGTGTAAAAACGTTCGCTATATTCTGAAAGTCATAGATGAAAAAAAAAAAATCACACAATCCAACTACCAGAGCAGTTCAGAGTCTAATGCGCTGATGCAATTATAACTGTTCAAATTAAATGCATAAGTGAATGCTCGGCATAAATTGTTGATAATGTTCATCAAACACCACGCTAAATAATGGTAGAATGTTTGTCCCGCGACGGCACGTGAAAATACGACATACGCAAACTGAAGATAGATCATTAAAGTCATCCCAGAATTAACACTTCACTTGGAAATGATTTCATGGTTACGCGTATTCCGAGTAACTTAATACGGCATCCCAGGCTGTTTATAGCAATGATACCGACGCGACGCGACTCCCGACACAGATGGTGTGCTATTCAGCGTCTGGAGAGAACTGGGGATTTTTCTCTTGCGCAGCGTTGTTATACACTCCTGGAAATGGAAAAAAGAACACATTGACACCGGTGTGTCAGACCCACCATACTTGCTCCGGACACTGCGAGAGGGCTGTACAAGCAATGATCACACGCACGGCACAGCGGACACACCAGGAACCGCGGTGTTGGCCGTCGAATGGCGCTAGCTGCGCAGCATTTGTGCACCGCCGCCGTCAGTGTCAGCCAGTTTGCCGTGGCATACGGAGCTCCAGCGCAGTCTTTAACACTGGTAGCATGCCGCGACAGCGTGGACGTGAACCGTATGTGCAGTTGACGGACTTTGAGCGAGGGCGTATAGTGGGCATGCGGGAGGCCGGGTGGACGTACCGCCGAATTGCTCAACACGTGGGGCGTGAGGTCTCCACAGTACATCGATGTTGTCGCCAGCGGTCGGCGGAAGGTGCACGTGCCCGTCGACCTGGGACCGGACCGCAGCGACGCACGGATGCACGCCAAGACCGTAGGATCCTACGCAGTGCCGTAGGGGACCGCACCGCCACTTCCCAGCAAATTAGGGACACTGTTGCTCCTGGGGTATCGGCGAGGACCATTCGCAACCGTCTCCATGAAGCTGGGCTACGGTCCCGCACACCATTAGGCCGTCTTACGCTCACGCCCCAACATCGTGCAGCCCGCCTCCAGTGGTGTCGCGACAGGCGTGAATGGAGGGACGAATGGAGACGTGTCGTCTTCAGCGATGAGAGTCGCTTCTGCCTTGGTGCCAATGATGGTCGTATTCGTGTTTGGCGCCGAGCAGGTGAGCGCCACAATCAGGACTGCATACGACCGAGGCACACAGGGCCAACACCCGGCATCATGGTGTGCGGAGCGATCTCCCACACTGGCCGTACACCACTGGTGATCGTCGAGGGGACACTGAATAGTGCACGGTACATCCAAACCGTCATCGAACCCATCGTTCTACCATTCCTAGACCGGCAAGGGAACTTGCTGTTCCAACAGGACAATGCACGTCCGCATGTATCCCGTGCCACCCAACGTGCTCTAGAAGGTGTAAGTCAACTACCCTGGCCAGCAAGAGCTCCGGATCTGTCCCTCATTGAGCATGTTTGGGACTGGATGAAGCGTCGTCTCACGCGGTCTGCACGTCCAGCACGAACGCTGGTCCAACGGAGGCGCCAGATGGAAATGGCATGGCAAGCCGTTCCACAGGACTACATCCAGCATCTGTACGATCGTCTCCATGGGAGAATAGCAGCCTGCATTGCTGCGAAAGGTGGATATACACTGTACTAGTGCCGACATTGTGCATGCTCTGTTGCCTATGTCTATGTGCCTGTGGTTCTGTCAGTGTGATCATGTGATGTATCTGACCCCAGGAATGTGTCAATAAAGTTTCCCCTTCCTGGGACAATGAATTCACGGTGTTCTTATTTCAATTTCCAGGAGTGTATATAAAGCCGCGGTGCGGACGGCTAAGGGAACGCCTGATCAAGTCCGCTCTCCCGACTAGCCGCTGGGCTAGTAATGCACCACTTTAAGTTATTGAATAAATCATCGCTTCCTTTGCTGATGGCCGATGAAGCTCTCAATTTAAATGTGCAATCTGCACACAGGTAAGTAATCATAATAAAAGTTTGACGTGGCCAAGTCAAATATTCTGGGCGAGAGAATTAATTTAATTACACTACACGAAGTAGACGAGCTCTGAACTTGCCCTTTGGAGATACGCTATCGCTATAGTTATATAGCTATTCAGTTGAAACTTCTCACATCTTTATGATTATAGCGGATCTCCATTCTACTTAAATATAAACATCCTAGCCTTATTTATTAGCCTACTTAATCTATCTTGCTTCCTTAATTTTTAAGACAAAAACGAGGAAATATTGAATTTGAACTAAAATTTTAATTTGTGACATCAAAAATACTGTTTGTATTAAATTTTTATGAAAAAGGAATCTAAATATAAATTTTTAAGTTTCTGGTTATTTTCTGTTGCGCCAATGATTTTCACAGAAAAACGCCCAAATTTCGAAAATGGTTAAAGTTATTGAACTGACATTCAATACATATTGATTTAGTATTACTCCTGACATGCTAGAAACGTTTCAGGTTATTTACTTGATTTTTAAAGTATTGCGCAACATTTATGACGTCAGAGCCAGGCTGGCACACAATGGAAAGACTGACGTGAGTTTTATACAGCGTGAGTAGGCTGCTTCCCTACATCACCCTCTACTTAAATTTTTTTTGAATGTTGGTGAACGAAAAAAAAATTAATTACAAAAAGGGCAGCAAGAGTACAGCTTAACTCCCTATGAAAATTAAAATTAAAATGTAAACATATAGAAATATTAAAAGAAAACTGATTACCTACTTCAATTATTTAAATTGCTGGCATGTTCACTGCCTCTTAAGCAACATTATCCCTCAAAATTTAAGCAAAATCAATGAAACACTTTGGCATACATATTGCTTTAGACAAACAAACACATAAAAGTTGTAAAATTATGAAAATATTAAATACATTAAATACATTTTTTCATACACAAATTCAAAGAAAATAACACAGTTATTCATGATACATACAGATGATTATATCTTAGCAGTCTTTTCTAAACCTGAATGACAATTTCACAATTATGACAATTTCAATTTTACACACGTGGTTGTATCCGCTTTGGCTGGCGTTCTACACTTCCATTCACAAGGGTAGAGGAGGGGAAGTTGCTATGGAGTGTGTCCTTCACGTTCACTCTAAATTACATTGGGAAAGGGGAGGGGTCACTGTGAGTTGTGTCCAAGTCACTCCACGCTTTCACGCAGCTACCAGGCTGCCATTATCTGGTTTGTCCTGTAGAGCAAACAAAAAGAGTGCCTCAGACTCTGTTCACTTATTATCTATGGGTGGGTCACAATGAAATAGGGACAAATACATTTTATCTTTCAATATGTTGCTGGAACAAAGTTAACAGAACTTTTTCAATTTTACTCTCGCGGTTACTTAACCGAATAAAATCGGTAAACAAATGGCTCAATACGCCGTTAGTCACGTACTAGAGAAAATTTATGCTCTAGGCACACAATCATAAATCCTATTTAATCTCAATTTATCATTTCTGGGCCGGAACACTGAACCAATGCTCGGTACATTTTTGATACATTTGTATTTTATTTACTTAACTGACTCATCTTCGATTACCTTATTCCTATAGATAGTATGAGTATATTTGATTAGTAGTTGTCTTCTCAGCTTCTTTGTATATGTGAGTAACTTGTGGTAATAGTACCGTTCTGAGTGTTCAAAACACACTACGTTTAGTTGACTACTAAATCCACTTATTGGTCCTCTGCTGCTGTGTCAGTTCAAAATCTGCAATTATGTACTTACTTCATCGAAGTGTATTTATGCTGAGCTATAAATAATGTTTCACGTCTGCCATTATGTTACTCAATTATGTTGCTAGTGTATGTACTTATTTAACACTCACTCTATTAACATTTAACGCATAGGATAGCACATTTATTTCATATCTATAGTGTATTGCAGCTGATCAGTTTGCTCACGTGGCAATCCATTTCCACTCGATCGGACGCTGAAACCACAGGTAGTCTCTCTCGACCTACCATTAAAGTGCATTAATTAATTATGGACGAGCGTAATGCTAAATTCCTTAAACCTGTAGGACACCATGAGCTTCTCTGTCTCATCTAACATAATGGTACCTATGGTCGCATTCACGCCTCCAACTCATAACCTCAATACTTGTAGGTGTGTTCTGGCACACACTACACCAAATAACGGCCAGCTCCAACCTTATAAATATTTCAGGGACGTGTCCTTCACGTCTGAACCACAAACACTGTTCAATTCTATTACACCGCCATTCCTTGCTGCACAAGGTGAGTTCATTTTTACAACTTATCTGCATATTTTCATAACACTAAGAACTCTCTCTCACTATTTATTAGTTAGCTCTACAGCATACAATAGGTTTCACTGCCACTTCAGATCCTGCTTGTACACGAATTTGTATATCTTTTTAAATTACTGTTTGTGGACCATTTCCAATAAAACAACACTTTACCAAGGTTGTACACATACTTGTTACTCAAATACATTTGTATCTTTATTAAGTCATACTTATCTGTTGTTTATGTCACTGTTAGGTTTGTCACATTAGGTTTTTTTTTTTCACTAATCGGTGGATAGAATGGTTACTGAACTCATGGCGTTTTTGTATTGCAAAGAAGGAGTCGAAACTTTGGTGTACAGGAAAGATGAAGATAGAGTGAGACCTGAAATGGAAAGAAGATCTCACACAGCTGGGACTGCACAGTTGCCACACTGTTTAGAGGTTACAGAACAACCTCCTCCCTACAGAATTCATTGGTTTCAGAAAATTTTCATATTGGAAAGAAGGGGTCGAAATTTTTGTGGATAGGAAAGATGAAAAGTGAGTGAGACCTGAAAAGGAAAGAAGATCTCACACAGCTGGGACTGCACAGCTGCCACACTGTGTAGAGGTTACAGAACAACCTCCTACCTATAGAATTCATTAGTTTATTATTGGTTTGATAACCATAACGGAAAATTTTAGTGTGTTGGAAAGAAGAGGTCGAAATTTTTGTAGATAGGAAAGATGAAGAATGAATGAGACCTGAAAAGGAAAGAAGATTTCACACAGCTGGGACTGCACAGCTGCCACACTGTGTAGCGGTTACAGAACAACCTCATCCCTACAGAATTCATTAGTTTCAGAAACTTTTCGTATTGGAAAGAAGGGGTAGAAATTTTTGTGGATAGGAAAGATGAAGAATGAGTGAGACCTGAAATGGGAAAGAAGATCTCACACAGCTGGGACTGCACAGCTGCCACACTGTGTAGAGGTTACAGAACAACCTCCTCCCTACAGAATTCATTAGTTTATTATGGGCTTGATAACCATAACGGAAAATTTAATGTGTTGGAAAGAAGAGGCCTAAATTTTAGGTGGATAGAAAAGATGAAGAGTGAGTGAGATCTGAAATGGGAAAGAAGATCTCACACAGCTGGGACTGCACAGCTGCCACACTGTGTAGAAGTTACAGAACAACCTCCTCCCTACAGCATTCATTCACTACCTATGAAATTCTTTAGGTCGATCACGTTCCTGAGACCTAATAGCATTTTACTCTTAGAGTACTCTAGCCTATATGCATTGGAATGTGGTTTTCCTATGATCCTGAAAAGTCCTTGGTATTTACTAAGATTAACACCTTCTTCCCAATAGCTCCTATTTTTCAGAACTCGTATAGGCAGCTCCGAAGTTTCATCATTAGTGACTACATGTTCATCAATAAAAGGTACCGTAATTACTCCGGTTATCGGCAAGACCATTTTTAACTGGCTTCTTTCAAAGTCAACAATATTAGGATATTTTGACAAGAAATCTATGCCAATTAAAACCTCAATACTGAGATTATTTGCAGTTAAGCATGGATGATCAATTAAATTACCATTAATGTTAAAGGGCAGCAAAGCTGCTTGTTTTACTGTTTTTGACACCTTGCCAGTAGCACCAATCGTTCTTAGTCCTGATACCCTCATTACTGTAAGCTTGTCTTTACCAGGTTTGCATCAAAGAAGGACTGAGATATCGCACTCATCTCACTTCCACTGTCTAAGAGACAACGTACGTTGATACCCAACATATTCACTATTATTATAGGGTGGCTTATTCTAGTTTGTACAGGTGGTTCCTCAAATTCATCTAGTAGTTCCTTTTGGATTTGTCTCCAACTAAAGTGATCGACACCTCTCTTCATTACATTTAGGTCAAAGTGTGTAGGGGTTTCCTGAATTACATTTTCAGCTGCCTTTTCCAGTCGGTCTATTAATTTCAAATCGAAACACCGCACGACTTCATTACATTTAGTTTGCTGAACATGACCTAAATTACTGTAGTCTGAGCGATTCTGCGCCTCCAGACCGAGCATAACACTAGTTACAGCTAAACCACTTTCGTTATTATCGTCGGGTTCCTTCTCAAGTGACAACTGGTCACAGCTACTGGGTTCATCGACCGCCAACAGGCTACCCTCTACATTCTCACTTACCTCCTTTCCTAAATCTATTAGTACAGTATCAACATCCTGCACTGGCACTTTAGATAAGAGCACATCATCCTCATCGTAAATATAAGCATGAATTTCTTCTGTATTTTGTAGCTCTTCCCTAACGTTACACTGCTGCGCCTTCTCTTTCTTTTCCCACTTAGAAAGCGTCTCTAACACGGTATCTATCAAATACTGTGAGTGATCTAATATTTCTGCTGGATCCTTAGATGCTACCGACCCTTCATCCACATGTTCAGTCTGAGTATTCTGATCTGTCTTACCAATTAATGTAATTACTGGCTTAGGAAAAGTAACCGCCTGGTGAGCGCCAGTGTCCTCATAGACGGGAACTAGTTTTCCTGCCTCGGCCTACTACTGTTTCCTTTATTTGTATTATAGTTAACTGGCACAGCATTGGTTTCTGCACTGTTGTTTACCTGCATAACCTTGTTCTGAACAAAATTACTATCATTTGGATGCCATTGTTGGTTCTGATAATTATTTCTCCAACTCCTACCTCTCTCAGGATGGCGAACACTTACTGTTCTGATGTTTACATTGCCTTTCTGCTCGTTCTTAAAATTACTACTAGTGCTATTAGCATTTCTGTTATTACGTGCTTGCTCCTCATTGGCAGCAACATGCTCTACACGTTGCAAATATTCAATGAAACGATCCAGACTGTCTCTAGGGGCAGATATAATTCTAGTTTGCCAATACCATGGCAGTTTGGCTTCAAGGCCTAGTATTATCATTCCATGTTTTAGCTTTTCGGCCAAATGTGACAAACGTGAGATCCATGACCTGGCAAACACTTTAATAGATTCCTTGCCTACATTGAAGCGTTTCCCACTCCAAAATTCTCTCAACACTTCATTTTGCTTATTACTAGACCAATACTCATTAATGAAAGCTGTTTTAAATTCCGCTAATGTTTTACACTTCAACATAACATCAGCTGACCGACGCATGGCGTCACCTGCTAAATGGCTTCTAATAAATGAGATTTTCTCTCGTTCAGACCAAGTTGGTTGAATCACATGTTCAAAATCGTTCTAGAAATATAGCGGGTGGATATTTTTATCTGGATCGAACCGCAAGAACTGCCGACACCCGATAAAAGCGGCGTTTGCAGCTACAACTTGTTGCATACTACCATTACCAGAAGTTACTGAAGCTACTTTACTCTCAATGTTAGCAATGTTACTACTAATATTTTCTACTCTCATTTCAACATTATCTACTCTTTGCACAATATGAGTAGTGTCTGTTTTGATTGCATTTACTTCTGCTTGACATATGTTTACTTTTACATTAACATCTTTAAACCTATCTGAGCACAGTTCAGATTCCGCCTCGATCTTTTCTGTTAACTTGTTCTGCAGCTTCGCATCTTCCATTTGGAAGTCTTTGTGAATCTCAGCAACTTCGAATTTACTGTTTTATACATTTCAGAAAATTGTTGAGCAACCTTTTTCTTAATATCCTCATGGTTGTAATCAATTTTATAATTTAAACTGTCCAGATCCTCTTTCAACTTATTGCAACTAGCCTTGAAGAAAGTTTCTAATTCAGTTTTATTGGATTCTAATTTATTGTCCATTGCCTCAAACCGTTTATTAAAATTGGTTTGGCTGGCCACAATCCTATTATTTACCTCAATTATGTCAGATTTTAATTCAGCATTACTGCTTTTGACCTGAGTTATTTCAGTCTTTAATTCAGCTGTCATTCTAGCATTAGTGGCTGACAATTTTGCATTACTGGCAGCTATTGCTTGTAATATAACATTTAAATCAATAGCCCCAGTATCTTCGGGTTGCTCACTAGCTGGCTTTTTATCACAGTCAGGTGACGAAAAACTAGCTCCAACACCAGAATCATCAAAACTAAATGAAACTTCTGATTGATTAGTCACATCTAACTTCTCCTTCTTAAACTCTACCACCTCTGATGGCTGTTTCGTTTTTAACTCATCAGATAAACTATCGTCCAATAAATTAACAATTTCTGCTTTACTACAGGGTTCTCTATTATTGAATCATTGCCCCTTCTCACACTACTGTCAGGAGACAATACAACATGTTTCACTTTAATATTACTATTTTCATGCATATTTACACTTGAACCGTTGTCTGGATTTACAGTTCCCTCAACAGCCATAGGTTCTGATTTAAGTTTAGCCTCAGTTTCTTTTGGCGGTTCCATCACCGACAGTCTTTTAGTGCAGGTTAGTAAAATTTTTAACAGTTTTTCACTTAACTTAGTTGCTTCTGCACGACCTATGGCGTTGCCGGCGCGGCGTACCAGGATTACTGATGCGACGCGGCGTGTTGAACTGCAGACGGCACTTCGACGGCTGCTGTGTGTTTGCGTGGCCCGCAACTGCAGGCGCGGCTCCGGTTACTCCGGCGGACGACTGCAGTGAGGCGCAACTGGGTTCTCGCGATGCCGGCAGCGCCGCTAGACTCAGTGCCAGTCCGTCAATCCAGTTGCGTTGTTAATCCTGTTGCGTCGTCCACATGCACACGTAACACTATCACTGTTCTGTCACTCAGTTGCGTGTCGAATATCACTCCCGAATTCGAATATTTAAAAATCACTTTCACTATTACTCAGTTTCTTTCCCGGCCGATGCACCAATTGTGGGGCGGCGGGTGGAATTATTGATTGTTTAAAATGTAAAATGTAATGTAGAAAAGATGCATTTCCTGGCCGTTGCACCAATTGTGGGGCGACGGGTGGAATTAAACTGTTAATATATGTTCCTATTATTTATGCTGTTGTTTTGCCATTCTCAACACTGGCTCTCTAACTACAATCTTGGCAACCAGAAAGAGATTAGCAAAACGTGCAGCCTGTAATTAGAATTCCTAGTGCCCACTTCATCTGAGAAATACACTTATAGCTACAGCTTATAGCTCTGAGGAATTAGGAGATTGTCTGGGATTCATAATCAAAAACGATCGTGTAAAAACGTTCGCTATATTCTGAAAGTCACAGATGAAAAAAAAAATCACACAATCCAACTACCAGAGCAGTTCAGAATCTAATGCGCTGATGCAACTATAACTGTCCAAATTAAATGTACAAGTGAATGCTCGGCATAATTTGTTGATAATGTTCATCAAACGCCACGCTAAATAATGGTAGAATCCTTGTCCCGCGACGGCACGTGAAAATACGACATACGCAAACTGAAGATAGATCATTAAAGTCATCCCAGAATTAACACTTCACTTGGAAATGATTTCATGGTTACGCGTATTCAGAGTAACTTAATACGGCATCCGAGGCTGTTTATAGCAATGATACCGACGCGACGCGACTCCCGACACAGATGGTGTGCTATTCAGCGTCTGGAGAGAACTGGGGCCTTTTTCTCTCGCGCAGCGTTGTTATACACTCCTGGAAATTGAAATAAGAACACCGTGAATTCATTGTCCCAGGAAGAGGAAACCTTATTGACACATTCCTGGGGTCAGATACATCACATGATCACACTGACAGAACCACAGGCACATAGACACAGGCAACAGAGCATGCACAATGTCGGCACTAGTACAGTGTATATCCACCTTTCGCAGCAATGCAGGCTGCTATTCTCCCATGGAGACGATCGTAGAGATGCTGGATGCAGTCCTGTGGAACGGCTTGCCATGACATTTCCACCTGGCGCCTCAGTTGGACCAGCGTTCGTGCTGGACGTGCAGACCGCGTGAGACGACGCTTCATCCAGTCCCAAACATGCTCAATGGGGGACAGATCCGGAGATCTTGCTGGCCAGGGTAGTTGACTTACACCTTCTAGAGCACGTTGGGCGGCACGGGATACATGCGGACGTGCATTGTCCTGTTGGAACAGCAAGTTCCCTTGCCGGTCTAGGAATGGTAGAACGATGGGTTCGATGACGGTTTGGATGTACCGTGCACTATTCAGTGTCCCCTCGACGATCACCAGTGGTGTACGGCCAGTGTAGGAGATCGCTCCCTACACCATGATGCCGGGTGTTGGCCCTGTGTGCCTCGGTCGTATGCAGTCCTGATTGTGGCGCTCACCTGCACGGCGCCAAACACGCATACGACCATCATTGGCACCAAGGCAGAAGCGACTCTCATCGCTGAAGACGACACGTCTCCATTCGTCCCTCCATTCACGCCTGTCGCGACACCACTGGAGGCGGGCTGCACGATGTTGGGGCGTGAGCGGAAGACGGCCTAACGGTGTGCGGGACCGTAGCCCAGCTTCATGGAGACGGTTGCGAATGGTCCTCGCCGGTACCGCAGGAGCAACAGTGTCCCTAATTTGCTGGGAAGTGGCGGTGCGGTCCCCTACGGCACTGCGTAGGATCCTACGGTGTTGGCGTGCATCCGTGCATCGCTGCGGTCCGGTCCCAGGTCGACGGGCACGTGCACCTTCCGCCGACCACTGGCGACAACATCGATGTACTGTGGAGACCTCACGCCCCACGTGTTGAGCAATTCGGCGGTACGTCCACCCGGCCTCCCGCATGCCCACTATACGCCCTCGCTCAAAGTCCGTCAACTGCACATACGGTTCACGTCCACGCTTTCGCGGCATGCTACCAGTGTTAAAGACTGCGATGGAGCTCCGTATGCCACGGCAAACTGGCTGACACTGACGGCGGCGGTGCACAAATGCTGCGCAGCTAGCGCCATTCGACGGCCAACACCGCGGTTCCTGGTGTGTCCGCTGTGCCGTGCGTGTGATCATTGCTTGTACAGCCCTCTCGCAGTGTCCGGAGCAAGTATGGTGGGTCTGACACACCGGTGTCAATGTGTTCTTTTTTCCATTTCCAGGAGTGTATATAAAGCCGCGGTGCGGACGGCTAAGGGAACGCCTGATCAAGTCCGCTCTCCCGACTAGCCACTGGGCTAGTAATGCACCACTTTAAGTTATTGAATAAATCATCGCTTCCTTTGCTGATGGCCGATAAAGCTCTCAATTTAAATGTGCATTCAGCACACAGGTAAGTAATCATAATAAAAGTCTGACGTGGCCAAGTCAAATATTTTGGGCGAGAGAATTAATTTAATTACACTACACGCAGTAGACGAGCTCTGAAATTGCCCTTTGGGGATACGCTATCGCTATAGTTATATAGTTATTCAGTTGAAACTTCTCACATCTTTATGATTATAGCGGATCTCCATTCTACTTAAATATAAACATCCTAGCCTTATTTATTAGCCTACTTAATCTATCTTGCTTCCTTAATTTTTAAGACAAAAACCAGAAAATATTGAATTTGAACTAAAATTTTAATTTGTGACATCAAAAATACTGTTTCTATTAAATTATTATGAAAAAGGAATCTAAATATAAATTTTTAAGTTTCTAGCTCTTTTCTGTTGCGCCAATGATTTTCACAGAAAAACGTCCAAATTTCGAAAATGGTTGAAGTTATTGAACTGACACTCAATACATATTGATTTAGTATTATTCCTGACATGCTAGAAACGTTTCAGGTTATTTACTTGATTTTTTAAAGTATTGCGCAACATTTATGACGTCAGAGCTAGGCTGGCACACAATGGAAAGACTGACGTGAATTTTATACAGCGTGAGTAGGCTGCTTCCCTACAATACCCTCGTGTACTATATGCCAAGTAAACACCGACGCCTCGGACAGAGGTTATTAATTCTTCGAACTGCTGACAACGGATCTTTCCCACCTGCCCCAAGTGTGTTTATAGACAACAGGTAACCCGTTGAGGAAGGGCAAGCTGACTGCTGTTCGTCGCCGAGGTGCGCCAGCCCACACCGCGAGCTGTCCAGTGCACCGCCACCCAGCTGCTAACGTTGTGTTTCCGTCCTGAGTTGTATATGTACCCGCGTCCTACACGGGAGCACTGACGTATTTCCAGCACGACTGCATCTCAGAGTTGATGGTGGCCTTACACACTGTGCTGACGTACGCTGGCGCCAGCACACCATGCGGCATAGAGGTTACGACAGTCTCGGAGAAGACTAGCTGGAGACACACTGCCAACGCCCTCTCAACCGTCAGTATTTACGAGTAGGATCGCCGCAGTGGACCGGGAGCCAGTTTAACCAGTTAGTTAGAGCCTGGTAAGTCATTTAGTTCGAATCTGTACGCTGTGGAGTTACAGCGGGTCACCGAGATGGAGCCGCAGACTTTAGCATAGAGACAGGCGACCCATGGCGACAGTATAGTGAACACAGTGGAACTTCTATTCAAGAGCACTGAGGCTATGTGGACTATACACAAGAGAGATTGTACCACTACACATGGAAACTTTATGTGAAGTAGCTCTTCGTGTATGAATAAAGAACCCAGTCATTAATTGACTGCAGTTTGTGTTATATAACGGGGATACCGGCCTCCAACCGACATCCTCTCCTTGCTTCCCATGGTACAGTTGTACAGAGACAACGAGGCGACATGAAAGCAGCTAAAGAGAATACAACACACACGCTTCGTGGCGCACCCAATTGTATCTCGTAAACTTGCTATGTTCAGATAAACAATTGTGCTTCTCCTTTAACGCTCCAAAGAATTTTCACCCCTCCCTCCCAGATGAATGTATTGCGTTATCAAGTCACATGAATGACTTTCATTTGCAAATGATTTACCTATTTTGGATTATCGTTATCCAGTCGCAGCCATTCTTGGTGTTAGAAGAACTAACACGAAGAAATAGTCAATGGTTACAAACATGTCTAAGCACGTAATCACAGCTCACTACAGTCGTCTGTAGTTTTCTGTTTTCATTATTTGTGCTCTCCGAAATTACTCCAGAGTATCTGAAGTTCAGCAGGGATAATTACTGCACCAGATTTCGTTTCGTTGTTGCTGGAAACATTTTGCTAAATTTTTGAAATGAATATAGGCAAAAAAGAGACATGCTTCATAGGGTGGCAGTTTGTTTTGTAATTCTTTATGTTATATTCATTTCATAATTGTTAAAGCAACACCTTGTCTGATATTTCAGAAGAAGAGATGGCTACAACCAGCCCATATTTACGTTATGAAGTTCATTTTATTACCCTTACCAGTTTCGTGTGTTTTCACACCTGTCTACGGAAGGTGCACACGTAGGATATCACAAAAAAAACATTTTCTTTACCTTGTCATAAGTATTGAACAAAATGGACTGTGGACTCTTTTTGAGTGTGTGCCATCCGTGAGTTCACAGCACAATAACGTATATCTGACAGGAATCGGAAATTAGTCGATTTTAGTTTTCATTATCGACTTGAACAAATTTTGCCAGTAGAGTGCATCAGCTGTTTCCACATTGTGGGGTATCATCTAACAGGATACCGTTATAGATTTACGTTTTATTAGTACCTACATGCACATTCCATATTTCATTCAAATGGTCTGTGTTAAATACTAATGTTTAACAGCAGTTACGATAATATTGACAGACGCAGTCTTAGGACTTCCATTACTTTTGGCTTTTCTTCCGCTTTTCTTCCTCTTCTGCAGGTAATGCTACAGGTTTATTAACATACATTGTAATGGAAAATCCAGGATAGAATGAGGATAATGTTATGAAAAGGACAGATTGATACTCATCAGGTAGTGGAAATCCTGAGTCGCAGACAGGCATAACAACAACACTGCTGAAGAAGAAAGCTTTCGGTAGGGTTACAGTACGAAAGAAAGTCAGTTAGTCAAACACAAACAATGGAATAACCAGGATAGAATAAGGACAATATTATGAAAAGGATAGAGCTTACTTGTTTAACAGTGTTTTTGTTGTGCCTATCGGCGACTCCACATTTCCACTATATTGTGATTAGCAGTCTATTCTTTTCATAATATTGTTTTAACTTATCAACTTTTAGTGTAGCGGCGTCCACGTTACGAGGTGCATTGTGTGCACAATGAGGGTCATGTCCTGAGATTGATGCGTGTCCGCAGACTATAATTGATGTATCCACGAGAGAAAACTAGGTGTTTCGCCGGTAAGTGATGTAAAGTAAACAAAAAGTCCATGTTCCTTGTATACTTACCTCTATTCTAGTGAAAGCTTTCGTTGTTTGAGAAACTGCGCTTGTTACGGCGTGCTACGGTAATGCGGGTTCTATTAACTGTTGCTTTCCATGAATAATCCTCATATTTGCTATGCAAAATAACCGCGTACAATAGCCCGAGGACATTTAGTGAATAAAACGTTTTGTAACTGTCTTAGTATCTATAAAGTTTTCCGGCTTTTACCGTTCCCTTTCAGTGAAAAAATGTGAGAAGGAAACTTCAATGGCATGAACTGCTAGTTGTTCAGAGTACTGCTGACACAGAACACAATCCCAAGCAACACGTAAGCAGTTTATCTGTAATGAGCAACTCTGAGGAATATATAATCAATCCTTTAGATGCACTAGTGCATGTATACAGATCTCAAGTTACGGTGATTTAAAGAGCTGTGTCCAGTGTCTAATGATTAACGTGCAACGAACCGTATACCCGGTATCATAGAGACTTGTTTGTACTGGGAAAAGCTGGCCGGGGTGGCCGAGCGGTTCTAAGCGCTATAGTCCGGAACCGCGCGACTGCTACGGTCGCAGGTCGAATCCTGCCTCGGGCATGGATGTGTGTTATGTCCTTTTTTTTTAGGTTAGTTAGGTTTAAGTTGTTCTAAGTTCTAGGGGAAGTTAAGCCCATAGTGCTCTGAGCCATTTTTTTTTTGTACTGGGAAGCCAATTACGCCTTGAGGCTGAGAGACAGCTATTGTCCTCCGAACGACGGTAATTTGGTGCACAACCAGCCCTCATTTACTGAAGGTAAGTGACGGGAGCGATGCACTCACGTGCTCCTACACGGCTACCATTCTGCGTGCTGCGTTTTCCTCTCACGCCAGTTCAAGGGTCAAGTGTCTAGGAAGCCTGCATACTCGCATCGCTAGACAATCAATCAAACCAGTCGTGTTAATGAGTTTTATTACAAAAAGAAAATTGACAATTAGACATATGTGTCGCAAGCAAAGGACGACATTCAAAACAATCAATCTTTTTCAATATAAACAATCCCAAGTCTGTGCTACATAGAGAGTACAAGCGAAGTATCTAGCGTTGACGCAGCCATCGAAGTCGCTGATCTTGAAGCTGCTACTGGACTGGGCCGTCACCAGTCGGTGGGGGCGCTCATGTCCTCTTCACACAGGGGCCGCTGCTGTCGCATTGTCGTCCTGGAGGGACGTCCGGTCAGCGTGCGATTGGCTGACTTCTTCTCTCTTCTATGTCGTTCCCGACTAGCGTGCCGGCGCTTGAATTTACACCGTAACAAAGAGCAGCGCCAGAAAAGTACTGGCCCCCCTAAATACTACCGTTTCCCATTCTACAGGAACAGTGCTTGGAATTCGATCAAAATAATGTTGTATTAATGGCTGTCACTCCACAGTGATACCATGTGTAAGACTCAGCAAAATGTTCTACGATTATGGACGCGACTTCCACATCATAATTCATTTTTAAAAATTATCAGTGCGGGCCATACCTTCTGTTATATGCGATCTGAACCGTAAAGGAAATACGAAAAAAATTTCAGATTAAATAATGCCCGAAATTGGGAGTGATTCATCAGCGAATCTTGGTTGGTTTCAGATCACATGGAACGTACGCATGGCAAATATTTTATTATAAAATGTTTTTCTCTCGCGTTGTAACTAAATAATGAGAACACGAAGTATTACATTTGGAATTAACTGGCTTAGTTAATAATGCTATGATGTGAAATTTAAAATTACAATTGTACCAGTTCCTTTTCGCATTGGCAAATCCTACTTCTACAAGATAAGAAAAGCAGATTCCGTGCAACAAATATAAGTGGTAATTATCTCAATTAGATGACCACAATGGCGGATGGCCAGATCGCGACCAAAGCCGGCCAATTATGACCATAAAAAGTCACCACTTGATCAATGAGATGAGCTATCAGAACGTGATGTTGACATTAAAATGATGAAGCACTATACAGTGGATTTCGTTTAACAAAAAAAAAAAAAGTTTCAAATGGCTCTGAGCACTATGGGACTTAATATCTGAGGTCATCAGTCCCCTAGAACTTAGAACTACTTAAACCTAACTAAACTAAGGACATCACACACATCCATGCCCGAGGCAGGATTCTAACCTACGACCGTAGCTATCGCGCGGTTCCGGACTGAAGCGCCTAGAACCGCTTGGCCACCGCGGCCGGCTTCGTTTATCGTTACTTATTATTCAATAAGACTCACATGGACAATATATCCGTATGGATACAAGCAAGCAGGCGACCGCACGAACAGCTAACAGACGAATGAAACAAGTCACAAAAAACGACAGAGATTCAACCTTTTACTTGTGGAGATATAAATTAAACCAGCGTTATTACTATTCAAGTCGAAACACTACGAGACTGCTTTTCTCTTCATAAAAATGTTGTTTTCTGTTCAATAAAACATGAATTTCTATTCATCATAACTTCTAAAGGCTAAGAAAGAAGAAAAAAGATGTTTACTGGTTGGCGTTTCATTCTCGTTTAGAATCACCTGAAGGAATGTGTCTTAGAGACCACAATGTTTTTGTTGTTGTGAGACATGAGGTTTACTTTGTGCAGCGCTTATAAATATTACGACTTCTACATATTGAAGTGCTGTATAATATATTAATCTTATTTACAAGGGATTGTTAATTTTTCAGTTAAAGCGTTTTATGGTGAGTAAAATTCAGTATATTTTAAAAACTAGTTACATAACCTGTGGATAATTAAGCCGTACTTCTTCGGCTTCACTTCCACCTTGAAACGGACGAATGTCTTCTACAATGGAAGACGCAATATTTGCCGATTAATTGAGTTTCATTAATAGTTTAACGATTTTCCCTGCCTTGAAATTGGAAATACGTGTTAGTTAACAATAGCTCATATTTCAAAATGCATCTAATTTGTAACAGGTTTCTGATAATACTTCTTGATTTGATTTCATTTACTGATAGTTGGTGTGTAGTAGAGTACAAACGTAACACAAAGTCTATTAAATACAGTACTGACGGGATTTTCTCGATTGCAGTAGTTTTAAAATTGCACAGAATATTTTTCATACGTACATGACAACGCTGCACCTTGGAATGATTTGTCACATTTGGAAAAACCTTAGTTTCCCGGAGTAATTTCTGTAACATCAGAAAAAGTGCGCCGCACACGTAAAGTGAATGCTATCATTTCGAAATGGAATAAGAGAGTGTGTTAAACTTCTATTAGAGGGCTGACTGGAGGAATTGGGTCGATTCGTTCCGTCATAGCTGTGTAATGCGTGGAGAAGTTTCAACAAAACTTTATTCACGTTCGATTTGCTATATGGAGAGAAATACTGTGATAGTATACGTACATTCCTATCAGTTCTAGCATAACTATGGAGTGGCAACTAAGTCTGGTACACGTGTGACATATTGTAGGAATACAAACACTTCGATGATGAACAATTCTCGTAATTAGAACCAAAATTTGTACAAATTTGACCTGTTAATTCAGAAGTAACCAGTGTGGTGATAAGACACGAATGTCTTTCATAACACTGAGATGGAGACAGCAAGGGACATAACATGTAACGTTAATCGAAAACGCATGATGTTCTGAGAAATCATTCATCTTACTGGATGTACTAGATACGTACAGACACAGATAATACGGGAGTTGTTGGATTGGTCAGGCGAACATGGGAGCTACTACCAGACAGTATAATTGATGATTCCAATTGTTCCAAAGAAAATTATGCAGCAAGACACGTACACGCACACGCACAGGCGCGCGTGAGCCGGCGGTCCCGCCCCCCTCAGACACACACACACACACACACACACACACACACACACACACACACACACACACACACACACACACATAATAAATGTTGTACATCCATTAATAATTTAATTTTCTTCTGCTGGAAAAGCTAATGATGTTTCTGTTGAATTACGAGTAATATTACAGTTACTTTATAAAAAAAATTGACGCTATAATTTGTGCAGTCTTCTTACACTTTTGAAAATGTTTAAATAAAGTAACTTTGATTTTACAATATAAATAAATATAATTATTTTCCTGTGGAGCCGCGTTGAGTGACCGCGCAGTCTAAGGCGGCATGTTAGGGACTGCGCAGCCCCTCCCGCCGGAGGTTCGAGTCATCCCTCGGGCATGGGTGTGTGTGTTGTTCTTAGATTAACTTAGTTTAAATTAATGTAAGTAGTGTGTAAGTCTAGGGACCGATGACCTTAGCAGTTTGGTCCTTTAGGAATTCACACACATTTGAACATTTTTCCTGTGGAATAGGTGATTGGTATGATAGAAAATGCAAATACCTAAACGTTTAGCCGGCCGAAGTGGCCGTGCGGTTAAAGGCGCTGCAGTCTGGAACCGCAAGACCGCTACGGTCGCAGGTTCGAATCCTGCCTCGGGCATGGATGTTTGTGATGTCCTTAGGTTAGTAAGGTTTAACTGGTTCTAAGTTCTAGGGGACTAATGACCCCAGCAGTTGAGTCCCATAGTGCTCAGAGCCATTTGAACCATTTTTGAACCTAAACGTTTCTCTTAATCACATTGATGCAGTGAGTGAAGGTGAATAAGAGGTGGAAAAAACGGGAGAGTTGAATAGAATTATGACAACTGTAAAGGCATTTACATCGTGGATGCCGATGACAGGGCTGTACTAAGAAATATTTTGTTCTGGAATTCCTCTTGATATGATTCTAACCTTAAGATTTACCTTTTAACTTTTATTTTTCGAATACGTATTTTAGTTATGCTACTTTTCTTATACCTAAATAGCTTATAGAAGTGTTGTTTACGCCGTGTCTGTTGTGCTGAAGGAATTGTGGGGTCTATGTAAATTTAGAGGATAAGGTGTAGAGCAGCGGAGGGTTTTAGCGACACTTCCGAAATTCCGCACACGATTTCGAATGTGTGGAGCGCGTAGGTTGCAACCACAAACACAGTTAGCACAGTGGGATAGGTGACAACAAATTTCATCGTACTCTGGTGGTTCAAAGCAAAGACCTGTCCGCAGTTCCGCCAGCGCCTGTCGCGCAGGAACACCGCAGCACAGCACAGCACAGCACAGCACAGAGCGCGTTCCCCGAGGCACCAGCAAACTCTTCCATCCTCAGCGCAGTGTTTTAACGTCCACTGCGAACGCAGTTGTCCTGCCCCCTGCCCTCTGTGCGTTCTCAACGCTTTGTAACACACGCGACCACACAGCAAACGGAAGTGGCTGTGAGGCTGCTCATTTGCACGGCGAATTCATTTAAAACCCACTGGACGCAAATGATTTAGGAACAGTCCACGCAATATGTCCGTATCGACGAGTATAGACCAGCACCCAGTCGCGTATCTCGTCGTTACCTGTGTCGCAGTAACTTTATACAAATTAATATCTTCGGTTCTCCATCATCGTCCCGTATGTCTCAGGAAGCACAACATTTAATATCAAGGTACGTTCACCGGTAAAGCAAAGATTAGATATGTCGCCCATCATGTTCGCAATCTGGTGCGCTGAAACGTTCCTTAACTTCTCATCGAAAATATTTTCGTTTGCGTAGGAGCTATCACCGTGGCGAAATAGACAAGAATCAGAGCCTACCCACTGTGACAGTAATTTCGGGCAGCGGGGGAAAAACAAACTCCTTTCCTCCCATACAACAGAGAGGTGAAAGTTGGAAGATAAACTGTTAGTGTTCATCAGTCGGCTGGAACCATGCCAGAAGCGCGATTGCTCGTGCTTGGACGGTGCGGGCAAAACGTGCAGGGAAAGCACGTGTTCGTAATGATCTTTCGCTGTAGCCATGGCGTACAGGCGAAGACGACAAAAGCGACTGAAACAAAAACGAAGATAAATAATTTTAGAAATATTACAATAAAAGTGTTTGTCACAAATCGTACCGCTTCACAACTTTTTATAATCTGTAAGCGATTTCAGTTAAATAAATCTATCTCTAGACGTGATCGCTTAAGACACATCAAACATTTACACATTTTAGAGAGTGTAACGCGTGTCTCACGTAAGGTATTATGGCAGCTTAATCACTTCTAAAGAGTATGCAATTAAAATGATACTGCAAAGATGTATTAAGAAACCTTTTACGCGTTATTTTAAAATAATCAAGGTTAGAGATTAACGGCCCACGGATATCTACTTTACTAGAGGCTGCGATGGCTCTAACGGTCAACCTGACACACTGCTACAGTGACTTGGACCAAAACAATATCAGCTTATTCCTAAGAATAAGTAACTTTCGCTCAGTTAATACTCGGCAGAAATCAAACCTACATTTAGATCGGACTTCCTTTACTCTTCTGCAGAAAGGTGTCCAGTATACTGCTGCATCCATTTTCAATAAGCTACCACTCAAAAATCTTAGCAGTAATCCACGCGCTCACAAATCGAAACTGAAGAGTTTCCTCATGGACCACCTTCTATCCTATCGAGGAGTTCCTTGAAAAATTAAGCTGATTCTTGTTGTATTGTTGATTGCGTTTACCTAAACTTATGGACTGACTTTTTCAAGTTCATAAAGATTTTTATCCGTTATTACTTTTATGTTGTAATTTCATGTACTGACACGTTCCATGGCCTTGGAGATTTGCTCCTCAATTTGGTCCTACGGAACTTGACGTGTAAATAAATAAAATAAACCGTAAGAACAAAGTTCAGGACCGACAAACAGCTGTGTGGTGATACGCCACGACAAGAGCTCGTTAGTCAAATGGTTCAAATGGCTCTGAGCACTATGGGACTTAACTTCTAAGGTCATCAGTCCCCTAGAACTTAGAACTAATTAAACTTAACTAGCCTAAGGACATCACACACCTCCATGCCCGAGGCGGTCGCGCGGTTCCAGACTGTAGCGCCTAGAGCCGCTCGGCCACCCCGGCCGGCGAGCCTGTTAGTAATGTAGCCACTTTCTTTTGGATTGAGTTGTTAGTAATTAAACCAGCATGCTATGTAACTACCTATTTATCTGTCTATTTAGCTATTCTTATTGTTTTCGTTAAAGAAACTTCAATGTTATCCCCATACGTAAGTTTGACTATCTCGTCACAGTTGATGAAATATGACTTAAACAGGATGGCTAAAGCACTCTTGATATTCGAGCAACGAGAATCTATTGTGAAGTGGTTTTCCAAGTTTGATAATGCCGTTGAAGTGCAACGTCAGGGGAGGCGGGAGTTTGAAACAGAACTGCCAACCCACCTAACAATTAAACGCATCATTGGCAAGTTTGAATTGCATGGAACGATTTGTGATATTCACAAAGGAAGATCAGGAAGACACCGTATAACTGCAAGTCCTGCTTGTGGTCTATCTTGCAAACGTTTGTTAAATCTCCACAGAAGTCATCTACGCGAAGTGCACGTGAAGTGGAGGTACAAGATTACGAAAAATTCTGTAAGCTGCAAAGTGGAAAGTTTACGTTCCACGATTACTGCACCCGATTAACGATGACGATCTCGATCGCCGAATATAATATTGCGAATGGTATCAGCAAATGCTAACTGATGACAAACAATTTGTGACGAAGGTAGTGTGGAGTGACAAGGTACTATTTAAACTTAATGGAACCGTGAATCGCCATAACAGTGTGTACTGGGCACCACGAAATCCGCATGTTTATGTGGATAAAGCGGTCAATCTACCAGGGGTTCATGTGTGTTGTGGACTATCATCTAGGGGTTTAGTAGGACCCTTTATCTTTGATGCTACTGCCACTGGAGAAGTGTACCTGAAAATGTAACGCACATCGATTTCTCCAGGTATACGTGCGCTTTATGGAGCTTATGAAGAGGTCTTCTACCAACAGCATGGGGCCCCACCACACTACCACCTAGTCGTACGAGCTTTCCTGGATGACAACTTTCCGGAGCATTGGATTGGACGAAGAGGGCCCATTGAGTTCGCTCTACTGTCGCCAGATCTTACACCTATGGACTTTTACTTGCGGGGAAGTGTGAAAGATAACGTCTATCGACGTAAGCCACGCACGCTGGAGGAACTTCGCCATGAGATGACAGCGACACGTGCAGCCATCCCCCCTGTAACATTGACTGACGTAGTTGGCGGGGACCGGTCGTTGTTCTGTTATGTGTGTAGCCGCCAACGGTGAACATTTTGCACGTTTAAGGTAACCATGTGCTAAACTGAAGGTTGTAAAATATGTGTGATCAATTACTAAAGGTAAAATAAATACAAAAGTAATACTTTTCGTTCTTTAGAATGTGTATACATTTTTCTGGCGGATGCTACAGGGTGTTTCAAAAATGACCGGTATATTTGAAACGGCAATAAAAACTAAACGAGCAGCGATAGAAATACACCGTTTGTTGCTATATGCTTGGGACAACAGTACATTTTCAGGCGGACAAACTTTCTAAATTACAGTAGTTACAATTTTCAACAACAGATGGCGCTGCAAGTGATGTGAAAGATATAGAAGACAACGCAGTCTGTGGGTGCGCCATTCTGTACGTCGTCTTTCTGCTATAAGCGTGTGCTGTTCACAACGTGCAAGTGTGCTGTGGACAACATGGTTTATTCCTTAGAACAGAGGATTTTTCTGGTGTTGGAATTCCACCGCCTAGAACACAGTGTTGTTGCAACAAGACGAAGTTTTCAACGGAGGTTTAATGTAACCAAAGGACCGAAAAGCGATACAATAAAGGATCTGTTTGAAAAATTTCAACGGACTGGGAACGTGACGGATGAACGTGCTGGAAAGGTAGGGCGACCGCGTACGGCAACCACAGAGGGCAACGCACAGCTAGTGCAGCAGGTGATCCAACAGCGGCCTCGGGTTTCCGTTCGCCGTGTTGCAGCTGCGGTCCAAGTGACGCCAACGTCCACGTATCGTCTCATGCGCCAGATTTTACACCTCTATCCGTACAAAATTCAAACGCGGCAACCCCTCAGCGCCGCTACCATTGTTGCACGAGAGACATTCGCTAACGATATAGTGCACAGGATTGATGACGGCGATATGCATGTGGGCAGCATTTGGTTTACTGACGAAGCTTATTTTTACCTGGACTGCTTCGTCAATAAACAGAACTGGCGCATATGGGGAACCGAAAAGCCCCATGTTGCAGTCCCGTCGTCCCTGCATCCTCAAAAAGTACTGGTCTGGGCGTCCATTTCTTCCAAAGGAATCATTGCCCCATTTTTCAGATCCGAAACGATTACTGCATCACGCTATCTGGACATTCTTCGTGAATTTGTGGCGGTACAAACTGCCTTAGACGACACTGCGAACAGCTCGTGGTTTATGCAAGATGGTGCCCGGCCACATCGCACGGCCGACGTCTTTAATTTCCTGAATGAATATTTTGATGATCGTGTCATTGCTTTGGGCTATCCGAAACATGCAGGAGGCGGCGTGGAGTGGCCTCCCTATTCGCCAGACATGAACCCCTGTGACTTCTTTCTGTGGGGACACTTGAAAGACCAGGTGTACCGCCAGAATCCAGAAACAATTGAACAGCCGAAGCAGTACATCTCATATGCATGTGAAGCCATTCCGCCAGACACGTTGTCAAAGGTTTCGGGTAATTTCATTCAGAGACTACGCCATATTATTGCTACGCATGGTGGGTATGTGGAAAATATCGTACTATAGAGTTTCCCAGACCGCAGCGCCATCTGTTGTTGACAATTGTAACTACTGTAATTTCGAAAGTTTGTCTGCCTGAAAATGTACTGTTGTCCCAAGCATATTGCAACAAACGGTGTATTTCTATCGCTGCTCGTTTAGTTTGTATTGCCGTTTCAAATATACCGGTCATTTTTGAAACACCCTGTAAGTAGTTCTAAGTTCTAGGGGAGTGATGACCTCAGCAGTTAAGTCACATAGTGCTCAGAGCCATTTGAACCATTTGTCTTCCATGCGGCATCCCGTTTATTGAATTTATGTACTCTTCCCATACGGCTCCTTATATTACCCTGCGATTATATGAGGACCATTTTTTTAACTGTCCAGTCGGTCGTGAAATTAAAACCACAATAAAAACCCGACGAAACCTTGTACCGCATCTCTCGCATGCCCGTCGGTCGCGCCACGCCGCCTGCCACGTGTGAAGTGGGTGCTGACACTGCTGGAAGGTCCCGCCTGATTTCGCGCATCCCACGTAACTTAACCTTCACGCGTGGCAGAGAACTGCGGTAATGGTGCAGGAATGTATAGAATGCAGCAGAATATATAGAAGTTCATGATGCAGGCGGACAGGGACGGAAACGGTTGTCAACCAAGGATCTTGTTCAGCGAGTGGATGTGAATATTCGAGAAAATCGTCGGTTCACAATTTCTGTATTGAGTGAACCGTGTCCAGAGCATCTCGGCACAAACAGCGGGCTGCAGACCAGCGTCCGGAACTGCCTCAAACCACAGGTGATTGCCTTCTATGACGGAAGCTGGTACCACACTACGACAAATGTCTTTGTCGGAGCGGAGACTGTTTGGAGACGCCCTAGGGGGGTTATAATTAAGGTGGAGCTACTCACAGAGGTCCGGCATGGGCTGCAATTATCGCATAGCAGCAGTACCTGATAGATATTCCAGTGCATAACTGCGGAACCGATTTACGCTGGAAAAAAATTCCAATTTTGGCCACCAAGTGCAAATCTGGCGCTGTGAATGGAAGAATGACGTATAGACGTGTTTTCATGTGTAATGAGTTAGAAACAGGACACGGGCAGAAAAGACCGAAGAAGTGAGAAAGGAATAATACTGATTTCGTTATTAACTATTGGTTATACAATTTTTTGAGTATGAGTACCGGAGACATCGATGAGGTGCTGCATCCGTAAAAGGATGCGGTCAGCAGTTGCTCGCAGCAGTTCCGGTGTAATCTGAGCAATGTACTCCTGTGTACTTGTCTTCAGATCAGGTAGTGATCTAACGTCTGCCTCGTAAACACGTTCTTTTAGATGTCACGAGAGCCAAACGTCACATTGATTTAGATCAAGTGACCTTACAGGCCATGTACCTGGGAAACTTTAAGGGGTAACATGTTCGTGGAAAGTAGCATTATGCACATCTATCAGTCGGCGAGCGAAATGAAGTGTTGCCTCATCTTGCATGCAAAATGCAAACCACGGTTTCCACACAGCTGCATTCTTCCAAAGCAGAAATCACATGATGTACAAGAAAGTCTCGATAACGTGCACATGTCACGGTACACCTGATAAGCCTTTGTAGTGGGACGAAATTGAAGCGTCACCCATTCACCACAGTCAGCCCAGTTTGCAGGTGAATATAAGTTTAATTTAGTTTTTGTTTATGTATTTTTGTAATATTTTGTAATGGTTGTGAATTGCCTAATGTTTTGTGTTTTTTTTATGTTTCACGTACGGAGAGGGTGGCGCAACGAACGGAGACAGCATCTTCGCTGCCGGGACCAGAGAGAAAATTGCAGGCCACTATACGTCGCGGGTCGACAGCCAAAGAGCAACAGAAGATCCTGGAACCGAGTTGTTGCGTCGTGCTTCTAAAAATTGATAAATGAAAATATGTAATTTTTTTGTACAACAGTGATATCACAGGAAGTTTAATCTTATTGAAAATGGTTAGTCCTGTCTTGTCAAGTTTCAGGTTCACGTCTGTATGTAGGAAGATGATAAACTGGTGGATGCTATTAAAGTTGAAATACGTGTTCTGAGGATTTATTTATGAAGAATTATGTGAATGAATTAATAATATATTTGACGAGATTATTGAATTTTGACAGTGTTCATCGCGACTTTGAATCTCAAAGTTTATTTAATGTGGTTCTAATATCGATTAAATCAAGATAAAGTGTATCAATATAATTTCTGAGGAGAAACAAACGACGTCAAAAAATTGAAGTTCACGCAAACCAATTGGCCCGAGTGACGTAATTCTGTGCATACGACTCAAATGATGTTTTACAGTTTCGTTCAAGAACCATTCTGAGACAATTTAAAAAGAATATAAATAATTTTGAAGTGGGTTGTAACTGACGTAGGTGACGAAGTCTACACATGGTCATATGTTAAACGAAAATCATTTATAAGAAACTTACGTCGTTACACTACACCTTCTGTGTGAATTCTCTTAAAAGACCACCGGACCGAGAATAAAGGTGCCTGTAAATTCACATCACGCAGTCACATACGACGAGTGAAACGCCATCCGTGCACAACACGCCGTTTAACAGTGTCACAGTTTCGGCAGTTCTGCGTATTCATTGCACCCTGTAGTGAAAAATGTGTCTCGCTGCCCCAATGAATATTGCCAGGCCACATATCGTCACCTTCGATCCCTGCCAGAAACCGAACAACAAATTCAGAACGTTGTTGCGGATCATGAGGTTTCTGTTGCTGCTCCGTCTGGATCTTGTACAGGTAGTACTGCGAAACAGAGTGCGATACGTTCCGTAGTGCTGACCGTGGGATGGATAATTCTCGTGACACTGCACGAGAAGTACCATGCGTGATCACTTAAAGCAACAGAAGCCTCGTCAGGAACTTCCACCGGGATAGGATACCTTCCTCTTCGAGATGCCACAACAAGACCTGCGTCTTAGAATATCATTAGTAACTTCTTTAAACCATTTAATAACATCGAACCTCTCCTCAGACCTTTCACTCGGCGATGCGCTCTCAATGCAGCATTGTAGTTGCTGCCGTTGACATAAAACAGTTGAGGGTCAACAATTGTTAGCCAACTATGCTGCCCACATCCGTTGTTCTCCCCGTCACCCTAACTACCGTCTCCTTTTCGCTAATGCGGCAGTCCATACCCAACACCGGCGGCCTCGATCAGGCCATACCATTGGGATCCGTGTTCGGTCACTCCTTAGTGACCTCGAGTCTTTGCCTCTTCCATCTGCTTTTCAGGTCCACCCACATACATCACCTTGGTGTATTCGTCGGCCGCAGCTTCGGCTGGACCTCTCAAAATGGCAAAAGGATTCAGTTCCTCCTGCAGTCTTGCGCCGCCAATTTCTTGCTCTCCTCGACGCATCCCGTGACTCGGAGGTTATCTATACAGATGGCTCGATGGTTGATGGCCGTATGGGGTACGCTTACGCTCATGCGGACTTTGTAGACCAGCGCTCCTTGCCGGACGGCTGCAGTGTTTACACCGCAGAGCTAACAGCCATTTTTCGTGCCCTTGAGCGTATTCGTACCAGCGCTGGCGAGTCTTTTGTCATTTGCAGTGACTCTCTCAGTAGTCTACAGGCTCTTGACCAGTGCTACCCACGCCATCCCATTGTTGTTGCCATCCAGGAGTCCTTTCATGCTCTTGCACAGCGTGGACGTTCAGTGGTGTTCATATGGACCCCGGGACACGTTGGGATAGCGGGAAACGAACGCGCCGACAAGTTAGCTAAAGAAGCCACCCGCAAACTGCTGTTGGAGATCGGCCTCCCGGCAACTAATCTCCGATTGGTGTTACGCCGTCGGGTCTTTGGGATGTGGGCAGACGAATGCCGCACTCTGCCTGTACCCAACAAGCTGCGGCGTGTAAAGGAGACCACGACCGTGTGGGGTTCCTCCATGCGGGACTCTCGCAGGGATTCTGTTATTCTCTGTAGGCTCCGCATTGGTCACTCTTGGCTGACGCATGGTCATCTGCTGCGTCGAAAGGACCCCCCTCATTGTCGCTGTGGTGCAACCATGACGGTGGCCCATCTGTTGTTGGAATGTCCTCTTTTAACCGCTCTCAGGCGTGCATTTAATCTCCAGGGTGATTTATCATCTCTTTTAGGTGACAATGTCTCTCTGGCAGATCGGGTTTTAAGTTTTACTCGCGCAAGCGGCTTTTATAGGTCCATTTAATTTTATTACATCACCCTCTCTTGTGCTGTATCTTTTACTTTGTTTTGTGTTGTAATTCGACTCCACCCTAATCTTTTAGGCTGGAGGTTTTAACGTGTTGCAGAGTAGCTGGCTCATCCTATTATTTTCGTGATCAGCCAGCCACAGTCCTCTGCTGTGCAGTTTTAATTCTTTCTGCCTTTGTTCTCTATGTAGTTTTTGTTGCTGTGCTCCGTTTTCCGTGTTGTCTTACCATTGACCATGGGGCTTTTCTTCCCCCGGAATTTTTATTTTAGTGCTTCGCCTGACTGGTGGATGGTTTCACTGTGCTCTGTGTTTTTATGAAGCAAGGGACCGATGACCTTTGCAGTTTGGTCCCTTTAATCTTTAAACCAACCAACCAACCACTATCCTCGCACGGTCTCTTTTCTCGATAGCGTTACTATTGAATCACTTTGTGGCTTGTCAAACCAAAGCGTGAACGTCATACCGTATAAAAACTTTTTCAGCGTCAAATTTGCACCTGGTGCCCACAACTGGTACTAATGTTTTTTTCTGTTTTTTTTTTGGGGGGGGGGAGGGGGGATTGGGCCCAAACTCCTGAGGTCATCGATCTCTAAGCTTACGCACTACTTAATGTAACTTAAACTAACTTACGATAAGTACAACACACACACCCATGTCCGAGGACTCGAACCTCCAGCGGGGGTAGCCGCGCGGACCGTGAGAAGGCGCCCAAGAACGCTCGGCTACCCCGCGCGGCACTAATGTTTTCTCCAGCGTAAATCGACTCCGCATTAACGCATTAGTACAGGTACCAAGCTCCGCTGCCATACGATAAGTACGTCCACAACGTACCTCCGTGAGCAGCTGTACTCTGACTATAGCCACCTGGGAGCTGGAAAGTGGAGCTACTCGTTCCTAATAATATATTTTTAATTTTTACTGTTTCCATTTCGCATCCGATCGACCTTAAAAATAGCCCTTGCATAATCCGCCAGTGCATGTGTTAAAAATTGTGGTGTCACCGCCAGACACCACACTTGCTAGGTGGTAGCTTTAAATCGGCCGCGGTCCATTAGTACATGTCGGACCCGCGTGTCGCCACTGTCAGTGATCGCAGACCGAGCGCCACCACACGGCAGGTCTAGAGAGACGGACTAGCACTCGCCCCAGTTGTGTGACGACTTTGCTAGCGACTACACTGACGAAGCCTTTCTCTCATTACCCGAGAGATAGTTAGAATAGCCTTCAGCTAAGTCCATGGCTACGACCTAGCAAGGCGCCATTAACCATTTCTAGAGAGAGTCTCACTTGTATCATCCAGAATGCTGTATACAAATGATGGATTAAAGTTAAGTATTCCAGCAGCTACGTACTTTTCTTTATAGCATTCATTACGTATCCTGTTTCAGACCTAACGCCAGCCGGCGTGTGTAAGCGCGTGCCTTTCGGTTACCCGTCACTGTGGACTGGCTGTCTTGTCAGTCCACTACAAAAATGAATTACAAAGCCTGACGACTTTTATGCATTGTGTCTTCTCTGCCGGGCAGAGCGGGTCTTTCGAGTGAACATCGGTGCTTTTCAGTTCACAGCAGACACCGTCGGTTCCCGGAAGTGGTCATCCGGAGGACGAAACACTGGCGCAGAGGACGCGTAAGAGTCCTCGCAGAGTGTTGCTAGTGAAGACCGCACGCCATATGCTACCTCAGGGAATAAAAATAAACATGGATAATTACAGGCATGCACCAATAACTAAAATTAATGTTTGGAGGAAGGAAATAGTAAGAAACTTCCTGGCAGATTAAAACAATGTGCCAGGAAGTTTCATATCAGCACACTCCGCTGCAGAGTGAAAATCTCATTCAGGAAATAGTAGCTTACGACGAGTACAAGATTGAATGACTCAAGGAAGCAGGAATTTAACACAAGCAGACACTGAGAAGCAATAACATCACACACAGGCTTGGTGGGCCGAGGGGCTGTCTGACCTCAGATTGGCTGGCGCTTCTGGAGAAGTGCTTATCTGGAAAAACGTGCCATCTGAGCATAGTGACCTGTCTTTCACTTCCAGAACGGACGTGGAAGACGTAGAAACCTCACTTCTGTCGGACCTTTGGTAACATCTACTCCTCCCGAAGCATTCGAGAGTTGAAGATAATACGTACAGGCGGAGTGCAATGCTATTTTGGTAACTGGTGCTGGTGTTGGAACTGGTTTATATTTGCGATGCTTAAGACACATTTCTGTTAAAATAATGAGATGTCTGTTCCTAGACTTAGTGTGAGATGTATTTGTTGTTGTCAGTAGCATATTAGACGAGAGACATTTGCCAAGCTGTCATCAGAGCTCTGCTCTAGTGGGGTCCCGGAGAACCTCAGACGATAGAATACAATACATAGTACGTGAACGGAACAAAAGATGGCACCTGTGTTCTTGGTAAACCTCAGTGAAGTGCTGCCTTTTAACGCAGAGTGTTGAATGCGGTGTTTCCAGTATTATTGTGTGAGATAAAGAAAAAGAGGTCTCAGAATACCCCACCAGAGTACTAACGTAAGTTTTTTTGACTATCTCAACTAGTGTTTTACGCGACTGAAATCTTAGAGTACTTCGAAAACAGCACACTTTCCATGATAACGTTAATTGCTAAGGTTATGTGAGTATGAATGCATTATTTTTCAGAATGGCATCATCGAAGTCATTAACAGATGAATTGGAAAGAATAGTGAATGATCCTGCGTTTTTGCAATCTGATGAGGAAACCACAGCCGATGAGGATGAATTTATACTAAGTGATCATGATTCCACCTCTGGAGCTACATCAGAAAGTAGTTGTGAAGAATCAGATGAAGAGGCGTGTACTAGACCTTCAGCTGACAAATATTTTTTTGGGAAAAAGCAGTGCTACAAGTGGTCAAAAGAAGCTCCTCCTACAACTCGTACCCGTGCTCACAATATAGTTAGTCATCTTCCAGGTGGTAAACGTGAACCAAAAACGATTGATTCAACTGACATATTATCTGCTTGGGAACTGTTCATTAGTGAAGATTTATTGCAACTAATACTCACCAATGCAAATGTCAAGATACATGACATGTCAAACAAATACAGAGCTCCTAAGCCAGCGTTCATAAAGCCGCTAGATATAATAGAGCTGAGGGCATTTCTGGGTCTGTTTTAATTATTTGGAGTAATGAAATCCAATCATGAAAATGTTGTTGGACTTTTTGATAATGATGGAACTGGTAGTGATGTGTTTCGAGCCACTATGAGCGTTCAGAGATTTTTATTCATTTTGTCTTGTTTGCGATTCGATTGTGGTGGTACAAGAGATGCTAGGCAGGCTGATGACAGACTTGCAGCTATTAGAGATGTGTGGGAACTGTTTATAGACAAATGTCAAAAGTATTATACACCAGGAGCGTAGGTGGCAATCGATGAAATGTTAGTACCCTTTGGTGGTAGATGCAAATTTCGCACGTATATGCCCGAGAAGCCAGCCAAATACGGCCTCAAAGTTATGTGCCTTTGTGACTCACGAACATTCTATTTATGCAATGCATTTGTTTACACAGGAAAAGGGAGAAATAAAATTACATTATCAATCCCAACACAGGATGTTTTGAAGTTAATAACACCAATTGAGGGAACCAGTAGACATGTGACAGTAGACAATTGGTTCATGTCACTTGAACTCTGTGATCAACTAGAAGCCAAAAAGTTGACTGTCTTAGGCACTCTAAAGCAAAATAAACCGCAGAACCAAACAGAAAGCGCCCAGTGGAATCTGGATTATTTGGGTATAACGAAGGAAAGACAATTTGTTCTTACGTTCCTCGGAAAGGTCGAGCTGTTGTGTTGCTTTCATCTACCCAACACGATGAGAAAATTAGTACCCAACAGAAAAAACCTGAATTGATCAATGATTACAATGCCACAAAAGGAGGAGTGGACGCACTGGACCAAATATGCGCCAACTATTCGTTATCACGGCGAACACGCAGATGGCCAGTGTCTGTATTTTATGCCATTCTAAACATAGTAGGAGTCAATGCTGCTGTCTTGCTTCAGTGCACCAAACAACTTGATGAAACAAATCATTTTAAAAGAAGACAATTGCTACAAAAGCTTGGAATGGATATAGTAAAGCCCCATATACAACGTCGAGATGTCCGACCCCTTTCTCGTGAACTGAGAGACGTTGTTGTTAAAGTTGGTGGTACTCGTCTTACCTCAACATGTTCAGAACCAGAACCCATGAGGAAAGGAAGATGCTACATGTGCACAAGAAATGTGGACAAGAAAACCAAAATACTGTGTGAAAAATGCTCAAAACATGTTTGCCCCAACCACAGATTTTCAGTGTGCCAAAATTGTTTGTAATCATATCTCAAATATGTAAAAATGTTTATAATATTCAATGTTAAAAGTGCAATTCAAAATAAAATTTCCTTAAATTACAGTTTCGTTTTTCTTATTGGGGTACTCCGAGACCCCACTAGAGTATTAGTGTATGAGCATTTCACTAGAGTAGTTAAGGGCTAGCTGTGTCAGTACATGTACGGAGTTTCCTGAGCCTATCTCACATGTGTGTGCCTAAATATATGTCGTGTCTTTTTCCGGCGTAAAATCAAGCTCCGGTTGGCCGGACGCGAGTGTTAGAGCAGAGAGGGCTGTGAAGAATAAATCACACAATTGCACGAGGACCGACCCCTCTCTAGGACGACAACGCGACGCCAGCGCCATCCACACGAAGAGGACATAAGCGCCGCGCCAACTGGCCGCGGCCCAGCTCAAGACTGCCAGTTCTGCGAGTTGTACAGAAGCGAGTTCAAGGACAGCATGAAGACTAGTCACTTCGCCTCTAAGATGTAGCTTTGTCTATAATGTAGAGATTTCTCATTCTGTGTCTTGCCCTTTTCCTGCGACACGTCTGTATTTCACAAAATTAACTATTGTAATCATTTTCTTTCGTAGTAAATTTCATTAATACGAATTGCTTGAACTGTTGTCTAGCGATCCGGGAAGCAGATTTCCTAGGCGCCCCTCCCACCCCTCAAATTTGAGGAGTAGGCAGGATACAACAGGGTTTGTCTGCTGTACAGTATTCAACTTACGCACGTGTTAAATAAGTCTTCTCGTATTAAACCGCACAGTCGACGTTTCGTACATTCTCGTATTTTACTAGAAGCATTATCCTGTCTGTCCTCCTAACTTTCAACTCAGTCGTCTCTGGATTAGGTTTCATGCCTCCAGCTCTTACATTGGTATTATATTAACGCTGGAGTTTAAATCGTCATCACGGAAACATGATTTATGCATGTGTGAACGAGTATCACATTTCTCGACTTTCCTTGAGATGTAGGACGTACGCTTCCCAGAAAATTGGAAATCTGCATTAAGTTACTGTCGGACCAAACTGCTGAGGTCATCAGTCCCTAGGCTTACACACTACTTAATCTAGCTTAAACTAACTTACGCCTAGGACAACACACACACACACACACACACACACACACACACACACACACACTCGTGCCCGAGGGAGGACTCGAACCTCCGACGCGGGAAGCCGCGCAAACCGTGGCAGGGCGCCTCGACCGTGCGGCTCGCTTTCCAGAATTTTGTGTGCCAATTATTCTTTAATTCACTACTTATTTTCTACAACTTGTCCCAGTGAAGGTTTCCGAGCATTTATAATTACAACTACAGTGTGTCGAACAATATTCACTAATATCAAAACATTATTTATGCAAAAATAAGCTTATTCCTGACGATTTCAGTGTCACAAGCAACGTAATATTTTTGGTCTGCCTACTGAGAAAGAGACATACAGCATTACTTGCATGCAATGTTGTTTGGTATGCGGTAGGCAGATGCTTCCCGTAAACAAAAACAGTGAAGACCACATTACGTAATAAGAAATCGTAGCGGGTAAGTTGGAACACTTAGAATGGTACGACACGGAACTGTCATTGCGGGACGAGTGATCTGAAGCGAGTTCCAATCCACAAACAAACTCCAACATATTCACAGTTAATATGCATAGCCTTTCCCGAAGTGCATGACAGAAGGGACCAGCCGCAGGCACACGGGCAGCACACTACCACACGCCTTTTTAGGGTACAAATTTAAAACGGCTTACTGCCGGCCACAAGCGTTAAGTTGTTCGTTAAACTTAGCAACGATATTGGTTCAGGCTGCACTTTAAATCCGCTTTGAAAATTTATTCATTTCGCTGTGTGATTCTTCGACATGCGCGTTAAATCAAATTGGCTGAAAACTGGGAACGTAACTTACATTCTCCTCGTTACTACCTTATTCTTTCCTCATTTCCAATTTTTATTATTTCTACTTTGTAGATAATTTACGTTATTCATGTTCTGCTGTCTGTACCTATATCCATTCATTTCATAATTATTGAACACTTCTTCTGCACACTGTCGAAGGTGTCTTCTAAGTTTACAAATAGCAGTGAAGAATCATTGTTTGTCTTTACTCTTTTCTCCACTGCTGAGTTTAAAGCAGAATTGCTTTCCTGCTACTTCTACTTTTCCTCATTCCAAACTGATTTTTATAAGACGTTTATGAAATTTTTCTTCTTTCTTTCTTGTCTACATTATTACGAAGTCTTGAGAGACATGATTCAAGAAGTTGCCAACACTATTGTTAAAGTTCTTAAAAATATGTTCAGTTCCTCTCGTTCATGCAACAGATGCTTGCGAGAGGAGAAAAGCTGAATTTCATAAATACTCGAGAATAGTAATCCAAAATCACCAACAGTTACAGCCCGATCACCATATTAGTTGCACAGTGAAAATCTCTGAAGTACGTTGTTCGTCATCTGTTATTGAACGGGCTTGATAGAATATCCGCGATGCTAAATCAGGCCTCCAAAGGCACCACGGTACTACCATGTAACTGATGTAATCAAATATCTGAGAATAAACATTAACAGAGCTGAAGCGACTCGTCTAGAACTGACAATTTCAGCAAGGCGTCCGGTAACATTCATATCCTTATCTTACTTTTGAAAATGAAACAACAGAACTTGTTAAGCAGTGCTTCGATGACTAAATAAAAAAAGAAAATAATTAAAAAAACATATCGTCTGTGGAACGGAGAAGTTAATCGTGAAAATGTGTGCTCGTAGGAGTCCCCCGGGGTTTCTTTCTTGCTGCGTTGCTTTTTTCGGTTTTCATCAAAGGTGTTTCATCTGTGTTGCATTCTTGTAACGATCACTTACATGTTGATAGCATACCACTGAACCTAAGTTCCAGCTCAATTAGTGCAGCTTCCTGCGTCTTTGGCATGAATGACGACATTTGTTTAGTATCAATATTAGTTTAAAAACTGAGACCTTAGAAGCCGCAAGCGATTATTACGTAGCACCGAAAGTTCACTGGTTATCATTTTCAGAAACCACTTCCTCCCTTACTCACGGATTTTTCCGGATATCGTATCCAAACAGTGAAATGTATCATCATGATCCTGGAGGAGATTTTAAACTGGACAAAACAAACTATCGCACCAGATATTTAAAAAATATCTTGTGCATAAGCAGTTCAAAAATTCCAGAATACTTGCTCCTAAAAAAAAAAAAAAAAAAAAAAAAAAAAAAAAAAAAAAAAAAAGCCCGTCCCGGAATGGGTTCTGTGGTGCTGTTCAAAACGGAACATGCGAGACAATCATCAACGCGTGTGTGAGAAATTCCACTCGCTGGGTCTGGTAGCCCCCGTACGCACCGTTAGAGAAAATGTGAATGATTAAGCGTCGTGAATTTCACACTGTAACATAAGATCCTATCCACTCAGAATCTTGGCTGTATACACGCATAATACCAAATCGGTCATCATCTGTCACTCCATTCCAGTTCTACGTTTGTAACCAAAATACCAAATAATCAGTGCATATACAGAATCACGCTGCAACGAGATAAAACTAAAGCTTTTTCTGTTCTACTTGCCCTTTGAGTATACTATTATTTTCATCTTGACGTAGAGTATGGACGCAGTTGACTGCCATTGTCAACACTACCAGTTTTCCATCTTTAACTTTTCTTTTTTCCTACAGTCTCCATTGCTTTTTATTTCGTCATCTCTTCTGCCAGCTCTTCATTACTCTGTCCCATTCCCAGATACATTCAAATGGTTGAAATGGCTCTAAGAACAATGGGACTTAACAGCTGAGGTCATCGGTCCCCTAGACTTTAGAACGACTTAAACCTAACTAACCTGAGGACATCACACAGATCCATGCCCGAGGCAGGATTCGAACCTGCGACCGTAGCGGCAGCTCGGTTCCGGACTGAAGCGCCTGAAACCACTCGGCCATAGCGGCCGGCCCAGATACTTTCATTGTATTTTATTCTTTTGTCACTGGTGCCGTGTTTTTCTGTCGGTATTTCATTATTCCAGTGAGACAAGAGAATTACGTAATCATAAATGTGTTTATGGAAACCTTATCTGAATGACACTTATGCAATAATTAAGTTCATTACCGTGACGATAGCTCTTACTGCAACAGGCTACATCCGGGGTCATAATCGTGAAAACTTCGCCAAATATTCATGTTCGTGATCTAAGATCGTTAACTAATATTCTCATCGTGGGTGGGCTTGGTTTTGTTTCAAATGAAGCTTTAGCAGTTGTGTGGCGCCGATTAACACTCACAGAGACGTGAGAGATTAACGCAGGGATGCCAGTATCGTGTAAATCACGTTCTGCGTGTGTTTAGAACAGCCGCAGCAATGCGAAGCCTTCAGTCTGACCGCAGTGTCGAAACGAGGCACCGGTGAAATATTAAGCGTTGTTTTCTGGGCCCTCTGACGTCAGTTAGCCGATCGAACGCCGCAGTCGACGAGCGGTTTTCGTTCCTCGGATTTCGCAGCATCCCAATTTAGCATGCGATTTTGGCTTCCATATTACTCGATGTTAATTACACTTTCAAAGGGAATTCCTGCACAAAACCTTTTCGACGTTTCAGTTTTTTTTAAATTTCTGATATATTTAGTGAAACATAAACTATTTTCACCGTTGTTTATATGAGACACGACGAACGTGTATGAACAGCTTTCAGTCACAAACCTTTAATTCTCTTAAGCACAATAAAATTTCGGCTCCTAATGTCATCAAAAGATGTCAGTGTATGTCTGGCAATAATAATGATTTTCTGTTTAAGCTCATTGTTGCACGGCATATGCAATGAGAAACAGTATCAAAGGTTGACTTTTCAAGTCCGTCAAACAATTGTGTAGTATGGCATGGCATGATATTTAATTTTATATACAACACCTGAGACCTTGCAGAAATTATATTTGTACACTTTAACGCGTTTTTGTACCTAGTTACATTTTCCTTTGTGGATATATTATACCCATGCACAATAGTATGGACGAAGAGATCAGTAAATTAATGCGCGTGATTACTGACGCTACTCGCATGAAAGCAACCCTTTAATTGTTTCAATTTATTCTGTGTCATTTAGTCCCTGCTGCGTTCCGCTGTAAAAACTGCGCCGGTCAGACAGTAAAAGAACCAGAGTGGAATATTTCGCTACCGAGTCCACCTAGTTTAGCAATCTATTCTAGACCTTCAAGCTAATCAACTAACTTGTAAACACCATTATCTCATAACACTTGGAAAGATATCTACACTCCCCAAGCTAATCAGGTTGGTTCAAAACAGCAGTGTCTCATGATAGCTGAACACGTGCTGAGGACGAATTGTCTCGTCACTGCCAGGACGACATGTGTGTTGCTGGACTCCACCGTTATTTGACTTCCTGTGCCGGATCTGGACACAGAAGCAGCATAAGAAACGGACACGGCATTTGAAGGGATATGCAGCGCAAATAGGGAAACCTACCCTCAAGTGCGGCTCTGGTATGAAGAACGAGACCACCCAAAACATTGGTCAACGTGCCTTGTAAAAGTTTCTCCTGTGTTCCTGCTTACCTGCACGTGAATGTGAAACATATGCACTATTTTTTATGTTTGCATTCTGTATTTGTAACGTGACTGTGCACGTCAAAACACGAAAAAAATCACACATTTTAGACGATATTTTCTGCAACAGCGCCATTCGGTTAAATGTAGGTATCGAACCTCCTGATAATCAGTCTCACTTTCAGTGTCTACATCTTCGCTGTCGGCTGTTGCGGACGCCTTGCTAGAATGTCTAGAGCCCATCAATCAAGCTTTTCTTTTCTTATTACTCCTCTGTTAAAAACCTCTCTCCTTATTCTGAGTTGCGATTCCGTAATAAAACAGTGACAGCCTTTCACTATCGTTCTAAAATGAAACTAGCCCTGTCATTTACATTCCCTTCTGCAATGTCCACTCTACGGTCGCAGGTTCGAATACTGCCTCGGGCATGGATGTGTGTGATGTCCTTAGGTTAGTTAGGTTTAAGTAGTTCTAACTTCTAGGGGACTGAGTCCCAAAGTGCTCAGAGCCATTTGAACCATTTTTGCAATGTTCATCTCTCGCAGATCTCTCTCACCACTTTAACTCAGATTGTAGCACTCTTACACTTATGCGATGGTTACAGACCTTCAAATATATTTTTTTTAAATATACAATTTTGTACAAGCAAAAATATTTGTTTTCTCGAAACTTGGAAATTTCATTTCTAAGTAAAACAAACTACCTTTTTCGTATTTGATATGCATTTCGTCCAACTAAATTAAAAAACCTTTGTAATTTTATGTAAATTATTATCAGGCTGGGTCATGTGATAGGGAAATGTTAGCGAGAGTTTGGTGTTAATATCTCCGTCAGAGAGAGTACTGTGAAGTTAGTAACACCTCTGGGCGCTGCCTTGTTTTGCTAGAGAGTGCGTATGCAACGCTTCCGCAGAGATCACCATATACAGGGTGCGGCGCTTAAATGAAACTTTTTTTAAAAGCATATTTATTAAAACAAAATACAAAGGAAAATAAAAATCCTATTACATATATGTAGCGGTAGCTATCAAGAGACCGAGCGAGGTGGCGAGTGGTTAGACACTGGACTCGCATTCGGGAGGACGACGGTTCAATCCCGCGTCCGGCCATCCTGATTTAAGTTTTCCGTGATTTCCCTAAATCACTCCAGGCAAATGTCGGGATGGTTCCTCTGAAAGGGCACGGCCGATTTCCTTCCCCATCCTTCCGTAATCCGATGAGACCGATGACCACGCTGTCTGGTCTCCTTCCCTAAAACAACCAACCAACCAACCAAGCTATCAAGAGTAACATTACACGATGTAACCCCCTTCAGCCGAAATCACCGCCTCCTGTCTTGTCTCGAAGCGATCCCACGCACTCTTTAAAACAGTCCTGTCCATATTCGCGAACGCTGCTTCAATAGCGGTACGCAGATATGCGACATTAGGATTCCTCGTCTTACTGGTAATTCTTTCGACTACGCTACAAACATAGTAGTCGAGAGGGTTCAAATACGGGCTATTCGGGGGCCAGAACTCCTTTGACTAGAACATGTCAACGTTCTCCGAGACCAGTTTTCAACTAAATGACTCGTATGAGGTCCTCCTCTGCCATCCGACTCATTGTTCGCTCGCTGACGTTCAACACTGACGCCAGTTTCCTCAGCAATTGCCCCGGATCCTCCGAAATCAGTGCATGAGCCTTTTCGTTGACTGCCGAAGTTCCTTACACGCGTCTCCTCGAATGAGGTTTCCTCGCCGGGTTAGCGGAACCTTCTCCAGACTTCTCCGAAACATACTTGGCCACAATATCGTAAATAGTTGATCTCGGCTTCCCGAAGAATCGAACTATTTCAGTGGGCAAATGCCAAGCGCGAAAACTTACGATAATCACGGCTCTTCGAGTCTACTCTGCACTTGTCCGTAATATCTCGGCCATTTTGACGTTCTGACTGTTTACTTGCTGGGTATGGCTTTCAAGAACGCCAATTGCCAGCTCCGGTGGAACTACGATATGGCTGGAAATTCATATTGAAATTTGTCCTGATTTAAGGGCCGCACCCTGTGAACTGAGTGTGCGTATGCCGTACACGACGAGATTTGGTCAAATTCTATTTTACGAGTCATAGTGGGAGCAACGTATGTGGGCACATGCATTAAGCTCCAAATAACGATAATATAATATGAACTGTCGGCAGAATTGCCAACACTGGTTTTAGAGGAGGCCGAAATGCACGCTATAAGCTCACTCAGGCTGGCGTGAGGTCTGAAACAGGATACGTAATGAATTCTATAAAGAAAAGTACGTAGCTTCTGGAATACTTAACTTTAATCCACATTTGTAGAACATTGCTCTTGATGATACAGAAATATTATAGCAATTGAATACGGCGCCTTGCTAGGTCGTAACAAATGTAGCTGAAGACTATGCTAACTATCGTCTCGGCAAATGAGAGCGTAATTCTCAGTGAACCATGGCTAGCAACGTCGGCTGTACAACTGGGGCGAGTGCTAGTACGCCTCTCTAGACCTGCCGTGTGGTGGCGCTCGGTCTGCAATTACTGACAGTGGCGACACGCGGGTCCGTCGTATACTAGCGGACCGCGGCCGATTTAAAAGCTACCACCTAGCAAGTGTGGTGTCTGGCGGTGACACCACATAATCTGCCTCGAAATCGTTTGCAGTTACCTGCTAACATTTGGAGCTAACGGGACATGGCGCGCATGCAGATATCGTCGTCCCCACAGCATCGACAACATAATGCGCTTTTCACACCATACTAGCCTAGGACTTTGGTAAGGCATAGCCAGTGCAACCCACAGAAAACTGCTAACTGGATAATAACGCTAGTCATGTAAACTACTAACTCCTTGATCCTGTCATTGACGTCAGCCATCGTTACTTCGGCCTGAATCCTGCGCCTTTCCTACTGTAATAGAACTGACTGTCACGGATGAATGTCTAATCTCTCAATTAAGGAAAGAAACGTACATCCAAATTATGCAACCTTTGTTTATCTGGACAACTATCTACTCGTATATCTTTCAGCAGTATCGTCTCTATTAATCAGTCAGTTTGTTTAACATAACGAACAGAGACAAGCGATTGGGTTTCTGAAACTGTGTTATGTTGCTTGCTTACTATTTCGTACTTCGGCTTGAATTTTCATTATTATTTCATGCAGAGTTTTCAAAATTGTTTAAAATATGAAATTCAGCAAGGTTTATTTACGACGATGATGAGTTTTTCTATCTAGATAAAAGTTACTGTTAGGTAAGCAGTTTTTATTGTAGTAGAGAGAGCTCACCATTTAGCCATTTCCGTAATGATTATCTGCATCTTTGTTTAAATTAATTATGACATTTAATTTTCTGCAGCGATTTATAACCATAGTTAATATTTCTCTTTGCTATTTCGTAAAGTGTTTCTGTTGTCTTCGTGTGTGAACAATTTTGTCAGCACTCATTTGTTCAGAAAAGTTAGGATGATATTCTGTTATGATATCAACTAAGGAACAGATTTCTTTGTCCAACTTGACTGGCGTCCGCAGCTCGTGGTCGTGCGGTAGCGTTCTCGCTTCCCGCGCCCGGGTTCCCGGGTTCGATTCCCGGCGGGGTCAGGGATTTTCTCTGCCTCGTGATGACTGGGTGTTGTTTCATGTCCTTAGGTTAGTTAGGTTTAAGTAGTTCTAAGTTCTATGGGACTGATGACCATAGATGTTAAGTCCCATAGTGCTCAGAGCCATTTGAACCATTTTTGAACTTGACTGGCGACCAAATTTCGAAATAGCTCCACTGATTTTCTATGGGTTACTCAAAATTTAGTGGTACATTTCGCGATCTTTATTATGTGTGATTTGCCCTACTTTGTAACGGCCCTCCAAAATTTTCCTAAGAAGAAGACGAAGTAAGCTATCTGTAGAAGTAACTTGTTGTATGTGTTCCTCACTAATCAGTTATTATTTCGGAAACGATTGCCTTAGTTTTCTGATTCAGTCACTCTCATTTGGCAAGATTACGAGCTAACTGCGGCTTTAAAAAATTGCAGATTTCGTCGAGCGAGGTTCATTACCCACACGGAAGATGTGCTTATGGAACAGTTATCATATGTACAAGTGGAACAGTAATTCCATCTTTTTAATTGTTGTTGTTAACTGTTTTCATGGTATTGTATACATTTTTCCTGAATCTGAACTGCATCCATCCGTCAGCCCAAAAAAAATGGTTCAAATGGCTCTGAGCACTATGGGACTTAACTGCTGTGGTCATCAGTTCCCTAGAACTTAAAACTACTTAAACCTAACTAACCTAAGGACATCAAACACATCCATAACCGAGGCAGGATTCGAACCTGCGACCGTAGCGGTCGTGCGGTTCCAGACTGAAGCGCCTAGAACCGCTCGGGCACTCCGGCCGGCTTCCGTCAGCCCACCCGTTCCCTGAGGACAGTCATAGTAGCTGCGTTCTCTTTCAAGTAATTGGTCGACTGAATGTGATCCGCTGCTAAAAAAATGTTAGCGAGAGGCGATAATGTGTTGTTAAATTTTTATGTTACGCATGTTAGAGTTGTAATCGTGCTGTTAAACATTCTGTGTTGATGTTTACCGAGACAGGGATTACATTCTAATACTTCATGGTATGACTTAAGACAGAAAGCGGTAAGTGGAACAAGAAGAAGAAGAAGAAAATGAAAGAGAAGAAGAAGAAAATGAAAGAGAAGAAGACTACGAAGGAGCCGAAGGTGTTATTATTACTATGTGGCAAAGACAGATGATTACGCTCTGGTTTTCTAGGAATTTGAAAAAGGAAAACAATACCGTACTGCCAACGCTGTTTAACTAAGGAAATGTGTTATCAATGAGGCAGATTAATTGTAAGACGATAGTAGAGCTAAATCTTAGGTTCCTTCTAGTAACTACAGCGTGGTTGAAAGAAGTGCCACTCTTCTGGGTATCAAAGAACATGGGAATGAAAGGAAAATGCACTAGAAGTTGCAACGACGAAGGAAATCAGCGTGGAAGGTTCAATCGTCACTATACGATTCTATCGTGGTGCTGTCACAGGGCCATGTGTCAGTGGGAAGGTGAGTAGCTGAAAGAGAGGGGAGCAAGCTACAGGCTGCGAACACAACGCCCGTTATTTAATGTTTATCCTGTAACTTAAAAACAACTTACATATGGATACTGTTGGAATCGTATCATGCTCTCAGATATACAAACTATGGTAACCGGTTGACAGAAATCTTAATTTCAACAATGTTAATCGCCGTTGTGAGTCACCTTTGAAATATATATTTGTCAACGAAAATATAGTAAAAATTTTGTATTGAGCTGGTGTTGTCCAGCTTTTACGGATGTTAAGAATTGTGCTTTTGCAATACACAGCTGAAAAGGAATATTTTACTACACATGACCTGTTTCGGTCTAGGATCAGACCGCCATCAGTTTCAAAAAGCATCTAAGCTATGCATCTGCGTAATTATAGTACCAGTAATCAGATGCACAATGTCCCATCATTGCTGTTAGCTGTATACGGAGACATACACTGAAGCGCCAAAGAAACTGGTATAGGCATGCGTACGCACGGAATGGCCGCGAGGTTTGAGGCGTCCTGTCACGGACTGCAAGGCCCCTCCCGCCGGAGATTCGAGTCCTCTTTCGGGCATTGGTGTGCGTGTGTTGTTATTAACATAAGTTAGTTTAAGTAGTGTGTAAGTTTAGGAACCGATGACCTAAGTAGTTTGGTCCCTTAGGGGTTCAACAGATTTGAACATTTGAACTAGGCATGCGTATTCCATTAAAGAGATGCGTAAACAGGCAGAATACAGCGCTGCAGTCGGTAACGCCTATATCAGACGACAAGTGTCTGCTGCTACAATGGGTTGTTATCAAGATTTAAGTGAGTTTGAACGTGGTGTTATAATCGGCACAAGAGCGGTGAGACACAGCATGTCAGACGTAACGATGAAGTGGGAACTTTCCCGTACAACCAATTCACGAGCGTAGCGTGAATATCAGGAATCGGGTAAATCCAGTTCTCCGGTATCGCAGCGGCCGGAAAAAGATCCTGCAAGAACAGGACCAACGACACTGAAGAGAAACGTTCAGTGTGACAGAAGTGCAACATGGCACAACGAACCTGACATGTAGGGGACTGATGACCATAGAAGTTAAGTCCCATAGTGCTCAGAGCCATTTGAACCTGACATGTGGACTGTTGATGACTGGAAACATGTTGCCTGGTCGGACGGGTCTCGTTTTAAATTTTATCTAGCGGACGGACGTGTATGAGTACGGAAATAGCCTCCTTAATCCATGGATCATGACAGTAGGGGACTGTTCAAGCTGGTGGAGGCTCTGTAATGGTTTGGGTCGTGTGCTAATTGCTGCAGATTTCAATGCTGGGCCATCAACAAGTGTCAGCGTGCGAACCACTCAACGAATCATCGTCGATATGGGATGTGTATGGGTATGGAAATAACCTCCTGAATTGTCGCAATTGCAGTCATATGGGTCCCCTGATATGTTTAGATATGACTCTGACAGGTGACCTGCACCAATTCATGTCCATTGTGTAATCCGACGGACTTGGGCAATTCCAGGAGGACAATGCGACACCCCACACATCCAGAACTGCTACAAAATGGGTCCAGAAACTATCTTCTGAGTTTAAACACTTCAGCTGGCCACCTATCTCCCCAGGCATGAGCATTATTGAGCATATCTGGAATGCCTTGCAACGTGCTGTCCAGGAGAGATCTCCACCCTTTGTACTCTCACGGATTTATGGACAGCCCTGAAGGATTCATGATGTCAGTTCCCTCCAGGCTTATTTCAGACATTAGTCGAGTCCACGCCACATCGTGCTGCGGCACTTCTTCGGGCCCTATATGGTATTACGCAGGTGTACCTGTTTCTTTGGCACTTCAGTGTATAAAGCTAGCAACATGTACAGCGAAAAGCGATGATGGGACATTATACATCTCATAACACATACTATAATTACGTAGATGCATAACTGAGACGGTTTTTGGACTTCACGGTGGTCTGATGCTAGACCGAATTTCATCGTCTGTAATAAAATATATCGTAAGAGCTGTGTATTGCAAAATGCAGTTCTAACACACTAAAACAAATTGGACTGGTGCGGGTAGGATTGGTGTTGTGAGAGTTCCGTACAAACTTCGTTATGAATGTAGACAACTCATCGATCCCGAAAATCGAGACTATCGACGGATTTTGCGGGTTATCGACGTGGACACTGGCACGCTACCGGACTTAGGACTGTCAAGACGTTCGAGATCGTGTTAGTTTTGAATTTTAAGTCAGATAACAAATGACAAAAAATGTTTTTTATCTGATATAATTAGAAATTAACAGATTTAGGAGTTTTTACTTTACTTGTACTGTGGAACCTTGCTTCCTGCCAAATATCAAGATTCTAGGTCAACGTTAAGTACACTGTAGGTTTTGTTGAACGACTCTGCTAGTATCAAAATATGGGATGTAAATGGCCGTGTCTCTTGATTGCATTAACTTAGAAGCTTCAATTTTTTACACCACCATGGGTCCATAGACCTTAGTTGCTTAGCATAAATTTCAACTTGATACGTCTCCGCTCTTCTGAGAAAAAGCGTTTCTAACAATGGAACAGACAGACAGACGGAGATCATGGTGATTCCATAAGGGTACCGCTTTTACCGATTGTCGTAGAGAACCCAAAAAATGGAATCAAATTGGAGCTACACAAGTATATATAAATATTTCGTACATTACTAATCAAGGCAATCAGTGCCCGACTTGGCATTTTGATTAATGTTAGCACTTAAGTTAAAGGTGCACGCGAGAGCTTTCCAAGAGTATATACTGTACGTGTGCGCACCAGTTTTATTAACAATGCATGTGTCTGATCCCCAGCCCGGTTCATGTCCATTGTCCCAGTAGGTCACTCCTTATACTGCGGACGTAAACGAAAGAAGAATGAAATGATTATGACAATAGGGTCATGGAATGTCAGGACCCTCCTGGACGTGAACAATTACAGGCCAGAGAGAAGAACCGCTACTATCACCAAACAACTAGCCCGGCTAGATATAGACATAGCTGCCTCGAGTGAGACAAGACTCTCAGGTGACATTTTAGTGAGGTACGTTCAGGTTGCACTATCTTCTGGAAGGGAAAGGATGCAGGAGAACCACGCATCCATGGTGCAGGATTTGCCGTAAAAACGAAAATAGTGAAAGATCTTCGACTTACACCTGTCTCAATTAATGAAAGACTGATGACTCTTAGAGTACCCATTGGTTCAGACAGATTCATCACCTTCGTCTCTGCATATGCTCCTACTTTAGACAGTGATGAAGACACAAAGAATCAGTTCTACCACCAACTGAACAGTACTCTCTCTGAAATACCCATTCAAGATAAATTAATTTTACTTGGTGATTTCAATGCCAGAGTGGGAAGGGACAACCGTTTTTGGAGAGACGTCATGGGTAAACAAGGGGTGGGAAACTGCAATGCAAATGGGTTGTTACTTCTTGGTCTATGTGCTGAGCACGAGCTTTTCATCTCCAATACCCAATTCCGTTTGCGTAACCGCTATAAGACCACATGGATGCACCCACGCTCCAAACATTGGCATCTTATAGACTACGTTATTACGCGACAACGTGACAAGAAAGACATTCTTATCACAAAAGCAGCACTAAACATCGATGAGTGCTGGACTGACCATAGACTTTTAGTCAGCCGTTTGAGAGTACCAATGTATCGCAAGCCACGGTCCTACTTTTCAAACCCACCACGCAGAAAATTCAACATAAGCAACCTGAACAACAAAAACGTTCGCTCACACTTCCAAGACATACTGTCTGAACAACTTAACAAAGCTCCAGCAACCACAGATGACGTCGAACAAGAATGGACCACATTAAAGAACATCATCAAAGAAACTGCTGAAAATGTTGTTGGTTTTAGTGCACGGAAAAGAAGTGACTGGTTTGATGACAACCATGGAAAAATCCAAGCCATCATCAATGCAAAGCGGGATGCTTACCTATCCCTTGCTCAAGATCCATCCTGCGCGGAAAAGAAAGCACACTTTCAAGAACTCAAGCAGAAATGTCAAAGTGAAATACGAGTAATCAAGTACAAATGGTGGCAACAGAAAGCCACAGAACTCCAAAATCTTTCCGATGCACGGAACCTGCGTGGCTTCTACGCTGGTATTAAAGAGCTGTATGGACCTATCCGCTCCTCATCAGGAACAATGAAAGCTGCTGACAACTCCACCATTCTTACTGAAAGTCAGGACATCTTAAATCGTTGGGAAGAGCACTTCAGCTCACTGTTAAACCTCCCTTCTACTGCCGCTGGTGATTTTCTCAAAAATGTCCCACAGCACCCTCCAAAACCCTGGATGGCTGATCCTCGAACTTTTCAAGAATTTTCAAGGCACTCAAGAGTGTGAAACCTGGGAAGGCTCCTGGACCTGACAGCATCCCGATGGAGCTTATTGAGGGTGGCGGCTTGCCTCTAAAAACTAGACTCTTCCCACTCATTCTATTAATGTGGGAAACCCGCAAGGTACCAGCTGACTTGTAGAACTCCACAATTGTCACCATCTTCAAGAAAGGCGACAGAAGCGTCTGTGGTAACTACCGGGGAATTACTCTACTCTATGTCACTGGCAAAATTTTTGCAAGAATCCTTTAAAATCGCCTCCAGACACTTTCAGAGACTATACTACCTGAGTCTCAATACGGGTTTCGACCTTCAAGAGGGACAATTGACATGATTTTCTGTGCACGACAACTACAGGAGAAGTGCAGAGAACAGCAAAAGCCTTTACTACTTGTATTCTACGATCTAGAAAAGGCCTTTGATACAGTTCCCAGAGAAGCCATGTGGATGGTGAACGCTTCGGCTGCCCTGAACATTTTGTTGACCTGATTGAAGCTCTCTACGATGATATGACTGGACAGGTCCTCTGCCAGAATGAAACGACTGGTGAATTCCCAATAAAAAGTGGGCTTAAACAAGAATGCGTTCTTGCACCAACATTATTTGCATTGTATCTGGCAGCTATGCTTTACGAGACAACCGAATGATGCAGGAATAGAACTAAAGTACAGGTTTGATGGAGGATTATTCAACCAGTCCAGACTCCATTCAAAAAGGTTCACCAGTACCACTCGTGTGACAGAGCTGCAGTATGCTGATGACTACGCTTCTCCAGCTCATTCACCTGCAGAGTTGCAGCTGTCAGTTGATTCCTTCAGCAGGGCGTACGAACGATTTGGTCTCTCCATCAATATTCCAAAGACAAAGGTGATGGCGCAGCAAACTCCTGGCTCCTCCATTCCTGACTTCAGCATATCCATTTATGATACACCATTGGAACAAGTGGACCATTTCCTCTACCTGGGAAGCATACTGTCATCTAACTGCTCATCTGGAAAAGATGTGGAGAATAGATTACGTGCTGCCCATGTAGCATTTGGACGTCTTACAAAGCGTGTCTTCCTGAACAAAGACCTAACACTGTACACCAAACTGATGGTGTACAAAGCTGTAGTCATTTCCACCCTGCTATATGGTTGCGAAACCTGGACGTTATATCGCTGTGATCTGAAGAAACTAGAACGCTTCAACCAACAGAAGCTAAGATATATCATGAACCTGAAATGGGATGACTTCATATCCAACACGGCTGTTCTTGAGAAAGCAAAAATGTATAGCATGGAAACTCTTATCATTGGGCATCAACTCAGATGGGTCAGACATGTCCAGCGGATGAAAAATGACAGACTTCCACGCCAAATGCTGTGCAGCGAAGTGAGCACTGGTAAAAAGCCATGAGGTGCCCCTCTAAAACGTTATAAGGATCAGTACAAGAAAAATCTGAAAAACTTGAACATCGATCCGAGTAACTGGTCCACAATAGGAGAAGACCGAAGTCGCTGGCGCACAGTTACCTCAAACGTTCTTCAAAAATTTCAGCTGGAACGTCGAAGAATGGAGAATGACAAACGCCGGAAACGTAAACTCCTCCAAGCTCAGCCACGTCCTCCACCTTCCATCAGCTGTAATGTCTGTGGCCGCCTGTTCCACGCTAGGATTGGATTGCTAAGCCATCAACGACACTCCCACGCCTGAACCGTGACAAAGGAAATCTCAGGAGAGAAATTAAAACTCGGATACGAGTATCAGCCGACGACGACGAAGTGTCTGATGATGGAGCCATAGGACCTTCGAAATGGATCTTAATAAGCGAACATCATCGAATACAGCTGTTTGAAATTAATTTCAGATTAAAGAGAAGCAGTAGTTATTTAATGCCAGATTAATACATCAGCTGCCGTCTCCATCTCTTTACCAAAATGGAAGATGAAAATCTAGCAATAGTGGAGCTGTTCGCCTATTTATAGGCACGTTGTATTTATTTTCGTTGAAAGTCAACTGTCAGGCCCGCATATATATATATATATATATATATATATATATATATATATATATACACTCCTGGAAATTGAAATAAGAACACCGTGAATTCATTGTGCCAGGAAGGGGAAACTTTATTGACACATTCCTGGGGTCAGATACATCACATGATCACACTGACAGAACCACAGGCACATAGACACAGGCAACAGACCATGCACAATGTCGGCACTAGTACAGTGTATATCCACCTTTCGCAGCAATGCAGGCTGCTATTCTCCCATGGAGACGATCGTAGAGATGCTGGATGTAGTCCTGTGGAACGGCTTGCCATGCCATTTCCACCTGGCGCCTCAGTTGGACCAGCGTTCGTGCTGGACGTGCAGACCGCGTGAGACGACGCTTCATCCAGTCCCAAACATGCTCAATGGGGGACAGATCCGGAGATCTTGCTGGCCAGGGTAGTTGACTTACACCTTCTAGAGCACGTTGGGTGGCACGGGATACATGCGGACGTGCATTGTCCTGTTGGAACAGCAAGTTCCCTTGGCGGTCTAGGAATGGTAGAACGATGGGTTCGATGACGGTTTGGATGTACCGTGCACTATTCAGTGTCCCCTCGACGATCACCAGTGGTGTACGGCCAGTGTAGGAGATCGCTCCCCACACCATGATGCCGGGTGTTGGCCCTGTGTGCCTCGGTCGTATGCAGTCCTGATTGTGGCGCTCACCTGCACGGCGCCAAACACGCATACGACCATCATTGGCACCAAGGCAGAAGCGACTCTCATCGCTGAAGACGACACGTCTCCATTCGTCCCTCCATTCACGCCTGTCGCGACACCACTGGAGGCGGGCTGCACGATGTTGGGGCGTGAGCGGAAGACGGCCTAACGGTGTGCGGGACCATAGCCCAGCTTCATGGAGACGGTTGCGAATGGTCCTCGCCGATACCCCAGGAGCAACAGTGTCCCTAATTTGCTGGGAAGTGGCGGTGCGGTCCCCTACGGCACTGCGTAGGATCCTACGGTCTTGGCGTGCATCCGTGCGTCGCTGCGGTCCGGTCCCAGGTCGACGGGCACGTGCACCTTCCGCCGACCACTGGCGACAACATCGATGTACTGTGGAGACCTCACACCCCACGTGTTGAGCAATTCGGCGGTACGTCCACCCGGCCTCCCGCATGCCCACTATACGCCCTCGCTCAAAGTCCGTCAACTGCACATACGGTTCACGTCCACGCTGTCGCGGCATGCTACCAGTGTTAAAGACTGCGATGGAGCTCCGTATGCCACGGCAAACTGGCTGACACTGACGGCGGCGGTGCACAAATGCTGCGCAGCTAGCGCCATTCGACGGCCAACACCGCGGTTCCTGGTGTGTCCGCTGTGCCGTGCGTGTGATCACAGTCAATTCGGAGGCTAATCGAGAACGTATCAAGGGAACTATGGTGCTATAGGTGGAATAAATCTGCACTATTTAAATTACGATACACATAAAAAGCATAAATGTCACATTGCTCCAGCAACCTTAAAGTGAATATAAGGGTAGACACAAGCAGTGTATATTACTAGAATTAGGCCAACAGGCACGTGGCAGGTCAAGTTCTGTTATGTAACTGGGTTATTAATATTCCAGTAGTAACGACGAATAAAGTGGATGACACAACCTTGAAGAGGAATCTCTTATAGAAGGAAATTCCTTTTAGGGAACAGCCAATCACGATGCCTTGTTAACAGATAGGGCTGCAGTAGCTTCCGGCCCGTGTGACAGAAGGATGCAGTGGTCTGCGCGAACGGCGGAGAAAAGAGCACCGCTATTCCCAGAGCTCAAATGCCGCGGACGGCGGCGGAAATCATCTCTGTCCGCCCACGACTTCCGGAGCTCAGCGGTAACTAAGGGACCAGTAAAGGAAGTGATAAAGGGGTGGGGGAGTTAGGAGGGGGAAGCGGAGAGGTAGGAGCAGGGGGAGGAGGAGGAGGAGGAGGAGGAGGAGGAGGAGGAGAAGAAGACATAGCGAAGACACCACAGTGCCTGCCTCGCTACTTCATATCGCCTTTTCTCCTATATCGGCATCAGGGTACCAATTAACAAGCTATATACACTGTCGAATAACGTTTGTTAATGATGCCTTGGTAGTTTAATTCGCAAATGCTTTGCCTTGCAGTGTTTTGTGTGTTTCCGTACATGCAGTGTTTTGTACATTACCGTTACGTGAATTCACTTGCTGTTATTGTGATCGATCGCCTCTCGTGCGGCTTTTTAGCAACTGCTTGTTGATCTGTTATGTCGAAATGTCGAAATGTGTGGTTTGTTGTAACTTCTTCGAGAGGACATTTTCGGTAAACTCGAAATTTTGCATACCACATGTTGGCTAGTAAACTCCAAAGTCTTCGTTTACCATTTTTACGAGATAAAAATCTTGTTCCACAAGTTATGGGATGTTTAGGCTATTTGAGTCAGCCTCAAGGTGTTATTACACACGTCAAAAAAAGTTTTGCATCTGCCTGGTTCCCAGAACTCCTGAAGACAGACGTTGACTGTGGATATTATTTCACAGACACAGTCCCTTTGACTGCTCAGAGATGTCACTAAACCCGCCTAAATATGTAAACAACCATGCATGGGCAGCTCCTATTAGACGGAGGGGGTCCGACAGCCGATCAGTTCCAGTCATTCCACCAGGAAGGAGGTACACGGCTCGTGTTGTCTGTAGTCAACGTTGCCTAGACGGTCAATACCGCGGTTCGATCGCGACCGCATTGTTACTTTGTGCCAGGAGACACTCTCAACAAGGGAAGTGTCCAGGAGTCTCGGAGTGAACCAAAGCGTTGTTGTTCGGATATGGAGGAGATAACGAGAGACAGGAACTGTGGATGACAAGCCTCGCTCAGGCTGTCAAAGGGCTACTACTACAGTGGATGACCGCTGCCTACACCACGCAGCGTGGTACAGATGGGTTCGACAATATGCCAAATTGACCGCTCAGGATTGGCACCACGTTCTCTTCACCGACGAGTGGCGCATATGCCTTCAACCCCACTATCGTCGGAAACGTGTTTGGAGGCAACCCGGTCAGGCTGAACGCCATAGACACACTGTCCAGCGAGCGCACGAAGATGGAGGTTCCCTGCTGTTTTGGGGTGGCATTATGTGGGGCCGACGTACGCCGCTGTTGGTCACGGAAGTCGCCGTAACGGCTGTACGATACGTGAATGGCGTCTTCCGAACGATAGTGCAACCATATCGGCAGTCTATTGGCGAGGCATTTGTCTTCAGGGACGACAATTTTCGCCCCCATCGCGCAGATCTTGTGAATGACTTCCTTCAGGAAAACGATATCGTTCGACTAGAGTGGCCAGCATGTACTCCAAATCTGAACTCTATCGAACATGCCTGGCATGCGTTGAAAAGGGCTGTTTATGGACGACGTGACCCACCAATTAGTCTGAGGGATCTACGCCGAATCGTCGTTGAGGAGTGGGACAATCTGGACCAACAGTGCCTTGATGAACTTGTGGATAGTACGCCACAACGAATACAGGCATGCATCAATGCAAAAGGACGTGCTACTGGGTATTAGAGGTGCCGTTGTGTACAAATGGTTCAAATGGCTCTGAACACTATGGGACTTAACTTCTGAAGCCATCAGTCCCCTAGAACGTATAACTACTTAAACCTAACTAACCTAAGAACATCACACACATCCATGCCCGAGGCAGAATTCGAACCTGCGATCGTAGCGGATGCGCGGTTCCGGACTGTAGCGCCTATAACCGCTCGGCCACCCGGGCCGGCTGGTGTGTACAGCAATATGGACCACCAGCTCTGAAGGTCTCGCTGTATGGTGGTACAACATGCAATGTGTGGTTTTCATGAGCAATAAAAAGGACGGAAATGATGTTTGTGTTGATGTCTACTCCAATTTTTGTGTTCAGGTTGCGGAACTCTTGGAAGCGAGGTGATGCAATACTTTTTTTGATGTATTTCGTTAATAGTGAGCTACAAAGGCATCCATGGCGAGTAGGCTTAGAGTGCCATAGAGTCTGAAGTGAAGCCTGTAGTATTGTATTTATCGTTTACTTTCTCTTGTTAGCTCGATTCTGTGAATAAAAAGTGTAATTGAAGATAGACTTCGTGAGTTTTGATGAGAGATTTTCCTTAGTCCTACATGCTTTGCCCAGGGGCGAACGATGTGCGAAATATGTTCAACATGTATGCATGTAGTGTGAAGTAATTCGAGTGTAAATTTTACTGCCGGCCGCGGTGGCCGAGCGGTTCTAGGCGCTCAGTCCGGAACCGCGCGACTGCTACGGTCGCAGGTTCGAATCCTGCCTCGGGCATGGATGTGTGTGATGTCCTTAGGTTAGTTAGGTTTAAGTAGTTCTAAGTTCTAGGGGACTGATGACCACAGATGTTGAGTCCCATAGTGCTCAGAGCCATTTGAACCATTTTTTTGTAAATTTTACTGTATGCGATTAATGCACTCGTACTTCCCTCCTCTTGTGTTTTATTAATTTCATTTGAAGATTTCCTTTACACTTACTTACCTCATGTCACCTATGTTCTCAGCTTCAATTTTATTTTTATTAGAAAAGGCTTTCTGTCTGAATATTATGTTTTTATGTTCCGAGATTGGTACAAGAAAATTTGCACTACACAATCTACAAGATTTCATAAGAACGTGGTCAGGACGAAATTAGTCCATCGCATGGTTACTGGGTACAGGAAACAGCACAGCAGCTCTTTCTTTCAGCAGCTTTATACTCTGGTGTGAAGCATGCGCCGATTAAGACCATAGATAAGAGGGAATTGTCCGCTAACCCCAGGGGGCTGCTAGATTGTTTAAAGGTTGGTTGGTTACAGAACAATAGAACAAGTGGTAGAGCTATCATTAATGCATTCAGAGACATTATCCGTGAATGCATTTTTCTTTTAATAATTGTGAATAAATGCTGTTGCGTTTAAATATTCATTGTAGTCATACATATGTTCAAAATTGGTCATGTGTGCTTTAATAATCAATCTTAGTCAGATTGTAGCACAACAGTCCTGTAGAGTACTAATTTTTTCCTTTCAATTTTGCTGTTACGATGTGTTTTTTTTCTCTATGAAAGTAAGGTTGTAAATAATTGTACGAATGTCCTTCTTATAGAATGTCGACATGTTATACTGTTTTTCTGTTGCAAAACAGAATGAATATTAAATGTTAACTAGTTGTACCTGGACACTCTGGCTTAGTCAGGATGGTACGCAGTTGTCAAGGAGTATGGTGAAGTTGCAATCGTATTATCGCTGGGCGTGCGAGCGCGTCTGCCGTAGAGTGTAGAACGATGCTGAGATGCGAGCAGTCGGGTCGGGTGGCATACAGAGTACAGTAGAGAGAGGAAAGAAGCGAGGTGTGTTGAGACATGGACGTAATGCGGCAGTGCAAAAATATGTAATGGTTCGGCAGAAGTTTCGTGCGGCCAGGCACAGTTTAAGGCATTAAGCAGGCACCATACAATCACAGCAAGATGATACCTCTTAAGGTGAGGAGTGCTGTGGGTTCAATTTCATTTATAGTGGAGCTTGAATAATAATAATAATAATAATAATAATAATAATAATAATAATAATAATAGGAAGAAAAGCAGCCTTACCACACATTGTCAACGAACAATGGTTCCTGACGGCTCAGTACAAAGTAAGATGTAACGAAGCATTTGATAAGACTTGTATACGGCTATCTAGTGTCGTTAATTTTGACTGGATGATACCAACATACTTCAAAGTGTTACCAGTTATACCTCAGCTAAGACAATTTACCAAAGTAGGTTACATCCTATCCATTATCACTAACCTGAGAAAATCATAATAAATGAGAAGCAGTTGCAGCGTATTTCTGTAAAAGAATTAAGTCAAATAAAATAATGAAGCAGTAACTGTTTGTTATACTGAAAGAAGTACAGTAATTAAAGTTGAAATTGCTTACAAGGCGATAACTAACTAAACTGTGTACGTCTAGTAATTTCAACAGTAATTTCAAAAGCAGTGCTCGACAAAATAAAATTCAGTGAAGGATATTTTAAGGTATTTTTTTGATAACTGTTTTAATATAAAGCAACTGCAATCAGAACTTTTAAGTCTTGAGCTAATAATGGTAGTAATTTTATAAAGTGAGTTTTCGGCAACTTTTAATGAACACTACTGAAAGTTGGACTTATTCAGGATCAACGCGTCAGTAAAAGAATTTCTCGAATTTTGACGTACTTTTGCAATTGAAAATTAGCTTCGCAGATTACGTAACTATGTATTACATGAAAGTAATTATTGAACATTGCTCTAGCCATTACGATGCTTTCATATGTAAATGACAGCCTTTGGTAATGAATAAGTATGAATGACTTTTTGTGCAAAACTAACGACAGTAAGCATTTAAGTTAGTGAAATCACAATTTTCCATTTTACCTAACCATTCATAGCTAATCAAATTTTGTTCTGTTCATTTCTAAATCGTTCTCATGCTTCACGAGTTAACTGAAACATTTTTGACCACTATAACGTAATGCTTAAGAATTTCCTATAAATTACGAATAATACAAATCAGTAAATAAGAAACAGACTTTGCTCACGTAATGAGCTGCCGACCGTTAATTTTAACTAAATTCGTAACGTTTCTTCCAAATCTGCTAACTACTGTGATTACGTTTCCTTTTTAATTTTAATTTTACTTTAACCGAAATTCATTTTCTTTTTGTCACTGCTAAAAGCACTGAGCATTAAAGATGCGGTTATAGCAGCAATTACATTTCACGATTTCGTTTATTCTTGGGAGTAAACGCCTTTCTCGCACAACAGGAAACTTTAGGTACACGGCTCATTTAAATCTTAACTGTAAATATAAAGGGCTGTTAAAACATGTGCTTCTGTAGTATCAGCCAAATGTACGTCCGCGTCCACCATTAGTCAGTGATGCATAGAGAGAAAGCTTAATCAGCTAAGACTGTAACCCCTGCACCCTTCCAACACTTCTTATTAATTAAACTTTTAATATTTGGTTCCCAATAAGTCAATTATATTATGAGTCCTGTTATAATTTTAAATCATATCTCCGTCACCAGAACCATTTTAGTAAGAGGAGACTTTCTTGTTGATGAATCGACCGGTACCATTATGACAGAGCAGGCCAAGGTTACAAAGCACCAACACAGTGCCCGGGAGACATTTTCTTTGAAGCTCACAGGCGGAGAAATACATGCTAGAGACACATACTGTGTAGTTTCTCTGCCAGGACGCACTACGGCAAGAACTAAACTAGTCTCTGTCCCTAAAAAAGAGGCGACGCATTTGAGTATGATCGTTACAGAAAACGAAATATCCAATAGGCTGCTAATGATCACCGCGTCTAGAAACGCATTTTCGACGCAGTATTAGAAGTAAATAATACAGAATAGGAAAGAATGTGGAGTCGATAGAGGACCAACGAGGCTATATAAGCCTCCAGCTAAGCGGAAGGATGAGAAACGAATCTCAGAGTGGGCGGAAGGAGTTTCCTGCACCACGTCTTGTCTCCGGTAGAGATCAGAAATTAGCTCCAAATACTCGCTTTAACGTCTGCCGGGAGCAAGTCACTCGTAGTCTCAGCTGCTATTCCGTCAGTCTGTGCGGCACCCAGAGACAACAAAGTTTCTCTACTTGCAAATGACCATGCAGAATCGAACGCATTGCTGATGCGATTACGCCTAAGGTATTCTCTTTCTGAAATTTCCTGGCACATTAAAACTGTGTGCCGGACAGAGACTCGAACTCGGGACCTTTACCTTTCACGTGCAAGTACTCTAGCATCTGAACTACCCCAGAACGACTCACGCCTCGTCCTCACAGCTTTACTTCTGCCAGTACCTCGTCTCCTACCTTTACAGAAGCTCTCCTGCGAACCTTGAAGAGCTAGCACTCCTGAAAGAAAGGATATTGCGGAGACATGGCTTAGCCGCAGCCTGGGGGATGTTTCCAGAATGAGAACACTTGCCCGCGAAAGGCAAAGGTCCCGACTTCGAATCTCGGTCCGGCACACAGTTTTAATCTGCAAGGAAGTTTCATATCAGCGCACATTCCGCTGCAGAGTAAAAATTCTCATGCTATTATCTATATGTTTGTAGGCCACTTGCCCGTTTTGGCCTCGCATTTTCGTCGCATCAATGTTTTGCTCTGTAACTGACGATACGATCGTGGCCTTGCTGTCGTCTCATCGTCCTCAAGAGTGAAAATTCCTCTTTGGAATTCTTTGCAGCACCTTAATATAGGCTGGCCGGGGTGGTCTAGCGGTTCTGGCGCTGCAGTCCGGAACCGCGGGACTGCTACGGTCGCAGGTTCGAATCCTGCCTTGGGCATGGGTGTGTGTGGTGTCCTTAGGTTAGTTAGATTTAAGTAGTTCTAAGTTCTAGGGGACTTATGACCTAAGATGTTGAGTCCCATAGTGCTCAGAGCCATTTGAACCTTAATATAGTTGAACGATGTGGACACACATCACCGAGTGCAAGAGCCATTTCTTCGAATCAGTATGTTCAAACCACGCGCGAAGTTGTATCGCTAAACTGCCCAAATCTCGCTGCGTGACCGCGATGCCATAGCAAGCACTTCAAACCAACCCCGCTAGTGAATGACTAAGCCTACAGACTTGGCACAGCAACTACAACGCAACTATGAAGTATTCTCAGAAAATAGCAACAATCAGCCTCCTGTGGCTTATTGATGCGTCGTATTGAAAAATTTTCCTAGTACCCTTTGTGCTATTCATTTACTTCACACAATCATGGTTGGTTGGTTGGTTGGTTTGGGGAAGGGGACCAGACAGCGAGGTCATCGGTCTCATCGGATTAGGGAAGGACGGGGAAGGAAGCCGGCCGTGCCCTTTCAAAGGAACCATCCCGGCATTTGCCTGGAGCGATATAGGGAAATCACGGAAAACCTAAATCAGCATGGCCGGACGCGGGATTTAACTGTCGTCCTCCCGAATGCGAGTCCAGTGTCTAACCACTGCGCCACCTCGCTCGGTTCACACAATCATGAATTCGGCTGTATAACCATTCTCAAGTACAAGATGGAGTGTCACAAAAATGTCTGACCTGCCTAAAAGACAGAAGCAAGTTATAAAGCAATGTAACGGTTGATCGGTTAGCAGTGAATACTGTTCTGTTTGTATATGCAATTCCATAAATAAAACATTTGCGAAGACGGTTGTAAATTCATTTTAACATTTAATATTTTCTCAGGGAATGTTTGACATGTACACACTTTCGAGGAGTTATCGGATGTTTAATTAATTACCAAAAAATATAACATCAGGATGAAGTGTAACCTCTCAATAGTGAGCAGTTATTACAGTAAATTACAGAAATGAATAAGCTGCCCATAAACGCAAGTTGCCATGGTCAAATTAATACAGGATTTGTTGCAGCGACACAACAGTGACGATGCTCAGTGTCCAGCCTTATAACACAGCAATCAATCATTTCGCTCTTTCAGTGTTAGTTTAGAGCAGCAAGATCGTGTTCTCATCTTCTGTACTAACAAACCATGGCTAGCCTCACACTCCTGCACGCTTCAGTAAGAGAGAAAGAGTCGACGAGTATGAAGCGACTGCAGCGCCACAGTTCTGACTCATCGTACTGACAGAACTACAGCGGGAGCGAAGGATGCCCATTAGTACTGATGTTACAGCGGCGCCTTGATTTGCGAAGCATGCGATCCGGACATTAGATGCCTAGTCGCTCCGTCTCTGATCTCTGTGGTCTGCAGTAACCGGTGCCGGCATCCAACCGCTACATGGCGCATGCACAGCAAACAGCTGAACGTTTTCGCACAGCAGCTGCGGGCTTCACAGATAGTGGGTGAGATACTGCCTTTGCGGCCGTTTCCCGTGCCAACCACGCTTTCTGTTATTTCTTACAGGTGAGTGGCTGTGACTAAGGGCGCGCAAATCGGCGTCTGCAAGTGCTTGCGCATCAGGCAAGACGGCACACTCCCACACCTGTGTTTGCAGACGTAATTTTAAAGAAACATCCACGTGACAAAATTGTAAAAAGGAAGTCTCTATTTTCTAGCCACGTTGTGGTGACCTCTCATTTCGGAAATCGTTGTACCAGTGCACGGACACTTAAAACTCCCAGCGTTGTTCTCCGTTAGCGTACTTAATTTAAAAGGACAAAGCATTTCGTAATAACTTATAAGGAACATATCTTTAGCAACAAATCAGTCCTCACGTAGTGCGTGTTCATTTTTTCTCCTATTTTAATATACACTCCTGGAAATGGAAAAAAGAACACATTGACACCGGTGTGTCAGACCCACCATACTTGCTCCGGACACTGCGAGAGGGCTGTACAAGCAATGATCACACGCACGGCATAGCGGACACACCAGGAACCGCGGTGTTGGCCGTCGAATGGCGCTAGCTGCGCAGCATTTGTGCACCGCCGCCGTCAGTGTCAGCCAGTTTGCCGTGGCATACGGAGCTCCATCGCAGTCTTTAACACTGGTAGCATGCCGCGACAGCGTGGACGTGAACCGTATGTGCAGTTGACGGACTTTGAGCGAGGGCGTATAGTGGCCATGCGGGAGGCCGGGTGGACGTACCGCCGAATTGCTCAACACGTGGGGCGTGAGGTCTCCACAGTACATCGATGTTGTCGCCAGTGGTCGGCGGAAGGTGCACGTGCCCGTCGACCTGGGACCGGACCGCAGCGACGCACGGATGCACGCCAAGACCGTAGGATCCTACGCAGTGCCGTAGGGGACCGCACCGCCACTTCCCAGCAAATTAGGGACACTGTTGCTCCTGGGGTATCGGCGAGGACCATTCGCAACCGTCTCCATGAAGCTGGGCTACGGTCCCGCACACCGTTAGGCCGTCTTCCGCTCACGCCCCAACATCGTGCAGCCCGCCTCCAGTGGTGTCGCGACAGGCGTGAATGGAGGGACGAATGGAGACGAGTCGTCTTCAGCGATGAGAGTCGCTTCTGCCTTGGTGCCAATGATGGTCGTATGCGTGTTTGGCGCCGTGCAGGTGAGCGCCACAATCAGGACTGCATACGACCGAGGCACACAGGGCCAACATCCGGCATCATGGTGTGGGGAGCGATCTCTTACACTGGCCGTACACCACTGGTGATCGTCGAGGGGACACTGAATAGTGCACGGCACATCCAAACCGTCATCGAACCCATCGTTCTACCATTCCTAGACCGGCAAGGGTACTTGCTGTTCCAACAGGACAATGCACGTCCGCATGTATCCCGTGCCACCCAACGTGCTCTAGAAGGTGTAAGTCAACTACCCTGGCCAGCAAGATCTCCGGATCTGTCCCCCATTGAGCATGTTTGGGACTGGATGAAGCGTCGTCTCACGCGGTCTGCACGTCCAGCACGAACGCTGGTCCAACTGAGGCGCCAGGTGGAAATGGCATGGCAAGCCGTTCCACAGGACTACATCCAGCATCTCTACGATCGTCTCCATGGGAGAATAGCAGCCTGCATTGCTGCGAAATGTGGATATACACTGTACTAGTGCCGAGATTGTGCATGCTCTGTTGCCTGTGTCTATGTGCCTGTGGTTCTGTCAGTGTGATCATGTGATGTATCTGACCCCAGGAATGTGTCAATAAAGTTTCCCCTTCCTGGGACAATGAATTCACGGTGTTCTTATTTCAATTTCCAGGAGTGTATTTCAAGTGGTACCACCTTCCTCAGTTTTACGATCTTCCTCAGTTTTCAAAATCGTGTGGCGTCACGCCTCTACACGGGGGAATACGGAAACGAAATTTTACTTTAGTCAGTAGAGAACTAGGATGTATGCATCAGAACTTGCAAGAAGCTACAATCCCCTTGAAGATGTCGTCCGAAGACGGGGACGAAACGTTGGGTTTCAACAAAAAATTCGACCACGACGTAATAGACCGGAATATTTTAATAGTGGTGATTCTAACATAACCTTAGATCGGATTATCCAGCTTAATGTGTGCTTTGTATTCTGACGCAACTTGTCATTCTTACGTTGTCAGAGGGGAAAGAAGCAATGAATGAGCGAGAAATATAATAGCATGAATTTAGGACTGGAATATAGTAAAATGGTTCAAATGGCTCTGAGCACTATGGGACTTAACTTCTGACGTCATCAGTCCCCTAGAACTTAGAACTACTTAAACCTAACTAACCTAAGGACATCGCACACATCCGCCGGCCGAAGTGGCCGTGCGGTTAAAGGCGCTGCAGTCTGGAACCGCAAGACCGCTACAGTCGCAGGTTCGAATCCTGCCTCGGGCATGGATGTTTGTGATGTCCTTAGGTTAGTTAGGTTTAACTAGTTCTAAGTTCTAGGGGACTAATGACCTCAGCAGTTGAGTCCCATAGTGCTCAGAGCCATTTTCATCACACACATCCATGCAGTCAGGATTCGAACCTGCGACCGTAGCGGTCGCGTGGTTCCGGACTGTAGCGCCTATAACCGCTAGGCTGGAATCTAGACCAGTGGAACATACGTCTGCTGCATTTTGGTGTTGGGGAAAAGTATTTATTTCCATACAACACATGTCAGTTTCGAGAATGAAGCTGGAGGTTCTCATTTAAGAAGAGAGAACAGAAATTTTGCCAAACTCATCTCGCTCTGTTCCTCCAAGAGATTTATAGCACTGCAGTCAATGGTGTTAAAGTATACGCCACGTAACCTGACTTCAGGAAGGTATTTAACACTCTTCCACACAGCCGTTATTGACAAAAATATGAGGTTATCGGGTATCGGACCATATTTGCGATTGGATTCAAGAGTTCCTTGCAGGTAGAACTCAGCATGTTGTTCTCAACGGAACAAAATCGACAGATGTGATTTCCAGAATATCCCAAGGAAGCGTAATGAGATGATTAAACCAAAGAAAAACGGATGTAATGAAGAGGTAAACAAAGAGACTAGCAGTACACTTAACATCAAAATTGGATAATCACGAACTAGACATAAAGTGACAAAGTGAGGTAACTCGTCCATCTTGGAAGTGAAGTAGCATATAACCGTCGAAGCTAGGAGGCCGTAAGAAGTAGATAAGCAATGGCTAGGAAGGCATTACTCGCTACTAGTGTCAGACATAGTGCTTAATTCTAGGTAAAAATTTCTGAGACTGTCTTGAGCAGAGAACTGTAATGAAGTGAATAATGGACTGTGGGAAAACAAGAAAAGTAGCTTAGGGATTGATAAGTGGAGCAACAGAGGAATATCGAAAATAAAGAGGATTCATAAGGTGAGATACGAATTTCTTTGGGGAATCGACGGAGAAACAAATACGTGGAAAAAAGTTACTTGTAGAAGGGAGAAGAAGATAGAATATATTTTAAGACAACAGCGAATAGCTTTAATCGTATTAGAGGAAGCCGTAGAGGGCAAAAACTGCAGGGGAAGACAGAGATTCTAATATATCCCATAAATAATCGAGGACGTTTGGTGTAAATGTTATTCCGAAGTAGAGGTTCTTAAAGGAGAGGAAGACGTGCTGAACCTTATATACTGGAGGCTGATAACTCTTAAAAATTAAAGTTGTCGTAGTAGTAGGAAAATGTAATTGGTTTGCTAGCCTGGCTTGCTCGACGACGAATCGAATGTATTTGTCATACAATATCTTTTGAATGTGAGTTTAACTGAATTAGCTCAAAAATTCAGCAATAACTTTCGTCGTGGCTCAGAAATATCGCAAATACAGTCTTAGGTAAACGAGGGCGTAGTGAAAAGAAATCCACAAAGATAAATTGCTGTAATATTATTTGAAGACCCTCCTGCACGCTATTAGTCACGTAGATGGTGTCATTACAAAAATCAACAACAGATGTCGTAAGGCTTACGGACAAATAGTGGCTGAATCAAACTAACTACTATTGATGGATGACTATATCACGTCATACATGATTTTCTTTGTCTTTAATTTTTTTGAAAACTGTCAAAGAATTGACCGGTGTAGGAAAATTGTCTTTATCTTCACACAGAGATGATAGTCACAACAAAGAGAACTGAAATCTGCAATAGATGTACAACATAGGTACGCTAGGGCAGGGTGATTCGAAAATTGTACAAGGAAGACATCTTTCTTCTCAAAACACGAGTGCTGGAGGTCAGTTGATTATGCGTTGGCCAACGGAAGTTCACTACATCAGTAGTTCATAAAACGTGTCACACAAATCATAGCCAGTTAACACTCACAGACAACCACTTTCTGCCACCCTTCTCCTCTTCTCATTTAAATCTCTCTCTTCATTTTTCTCTACTTGCATGAATTACGCTACATGGGCTGTTCCCCGAGGAATTTAATGTACTTGCAGTGATTCCATATAGGTCAAAATTTGCTGAAGTAATCCTCTATTAAAGGCACTTTGCGAGTTCCGCAGTGTACATTATTCCACACATCTGCCCGTCACGCTGGTGAGCTCTTTCCCCACTCTCTGATACCACAAGAGCTCACCCTAATCCCCTTACATTCCATCTGCACGGTTTAATTCCATCAGGCTGCACAAATTAAGTTATTAAAAGTTATTAAAACGAAAAAAATACAGGAATTAACGTTATCTAAACAAGAATGACGAGTATCGAGTATATACCTAAGCCCTGTAATATTTTGAGTTAAAAATATATGAAGGCAACATCATTGGTCTTACACTCATTCAGTAGACAAATGTTAACGACTCAAGCAAAATAATTATTATAAATTCATATTTACAAAAGAGTGCTCTGCAACCTTCATTTAACGTCCATGTTCCGTAAGGATAACAGCTGACTTGATCAGTAAACATGAAAAATCAGAATGTAGCAATTAAAATGGAATTTTAATTCCGAGATCCATCCGACATCAACAAATAATGAACAAATAGTGGTAGGTGACTGGTTTTTTAATCATTTAACAATTTATCATATGAGTTGTTGTCATTGTACACTCCCAGATACTAAAATGTCGATCCACAATGCAACAGTGCTCATCAAAACAATTTTCGTTAGCACGTTTTAACAGCTTCTGGAATAAAGGAGCCATTTATAAATCGACTTCCCAGTCTATGAATATGACACATATAATGCAGGGTAAATATGTAGTCGTTTAAATACAATACACTGTTGTTCTACCTAACAAACATAGCAAACCGTGATGAAAAGTTCTGTTAAAGAGCTTCGTAGGTTCCACGTCCTCCGTGGAGGATATTTTTTATGAATGACAGTAACTCATAACGACGGTAAAAATGAAATGCTTCAGAATGTCTGCGAGCAAAAACTTAAATGCGGATAACATATTTGCTACTTTGGCATGTCGATACCGAAGGAGATGCTCTTAGGACAGTACACGGTAAGGCAATGACTAAGTCTACACGCCAAACACCATAATTTCAGCACCAATCTGCAAAAAGTTTGAAAAGTAAAGAAAGAAAGCGACGGCAGGGGGAGTGTACGGAAACATTAAGTAATTAAAAATTTAGAAATTTGTGGTAAGTGCTATGGGACCAAACTTCTGAGGTCATCGGTCCCTAGGCATACACACTGCTTCATCTAACTTAAACTAACTTACGCTGCCGGCCGCGGTGGTCTCGCGGTTCTAGGCGCTCAGTTCGGAGCCGCGCGACTGCTACGGTCGCAGGTTCGAATCCTGCCTCGGGCATGGATGTGTGTGATGTCCATAGGTTAGTTAGGTTTAATTAGTTCTAAGTTCTAGGTGACTGATGACCACAGATGTAAAGTCCCATGGTGCTCAGAGCCATTTGAACCATTTTTTTAACTTACGCTAAGGACAACACACGCACACCCACCCCCAAGGGAGGACTCGAACCTCCGACGGGGGTAGCCTCGCGAATTAAACAAGTGGTATAGATAGTACTTCCCTATGGATTTTCCGTTACCGTCTATAAGAAGGAGTACATTCTCAGCAACTAAATATTTGCTCTCGTTTCGATGACGTTTCGAATATTCTCTAAATTTTAAATGCTGTAATTCGAGGAAACGCTCTTGATAAGCAGTATGAAACATTAATCAGTCGAAGAGAAAATACCTTTCAGCTGCTTTTAACCAGATACACAAACAGGAGAGGAAAAAGTGACTTCGTGCCATAATATGCTACGTAAAATTCAATGACTGTTTTCGTCTTCTCAGCGTCAGTGCCGTTTAGTAAGTGGACCACTGTACCAAAAATTTGGAGATTTATTTTAATCAACTCTGCGGCCGGATGGCCTTTCCGTCACCGCAGTCGTGTTAAGGAGGGGGCCGTATTTTAACTGTCTGTGTATGTTATTTTCCGAGGCTGAAATTTTCGACCAGCCCACCTTTGCCTCAGCGAGCGCGGCAAACCACACTCAGGCTGGCTGATGAAAACCACGGTCTTTAATCTGCCGCTCGGATTCGTTTCAGTTTGGGTCATCTTCCTACGCTGCAAGCTAAGATATTGCGCGTTTCGCTATATGAGGTCCGGTGAAATCCCATACTCCTAAAAAAATTGTGTATGGTAGTCAGAAGGAAGTATACGCAATGACGGGAGAAAAATTATAGTTCAACTTTGTGTCGACGATGAAATAATTACAGATGGAGCAAAAACTCGGATGGGGGAGAGTAGCTGGAGCACCATCGCTGCATATTTCTTGTGGTTGAGATATACCAAAGGAGCATAAATGTGGAGGCGGGATGTGGATTTGCTCCTTCAACATGAAATGCATATAAGATTTGTAGAAACATTATGAACGTGAGACAGCGACAGCGAACCGCTTGCTGTGTTTGTTGACTGCAGACCCATAACGCTGTGGGGATGAGGTTCAGAAACAGAATTTTGAAAAGCTGAAAATGATAAAAGAGCAATCCATCATTTTATCCTGCTGAATGTGATCATTTATGTAGAAAGCCGAAGCAGGTCCGACCACGATTAGTATGCAGAAACCAAGATCTTCAGTACTATAATGCGATGGCGAAAGTGCATCAGCTGACCTTCGAATTAACTCCCCAAGCACCATGTATGCAATATTTGCCCCTGCATACAATTTATCTGTTTTCTAAACTCTAGCAATTGTTTGGAGACAATGTCTACTACGCAGAAAGTGTGCTTTTTGGAGGCGGAAGCAATGATCTTCTCTGAAGAAAAGGAAAAGACTGAATCTTGCAGCCATGGCTCCTGGCTGGTAGGCAGTATGGCGGGCAACATTCAGGTTGGTATTCCAGGACTTTCCGGAGCGTTTCCAGACGCCTTCGGCTTCGAATCTCATTGACTCGAGTAGAATTCTCTTCACTGACGGTCCGGCTTCGAACTGAGCCCCAAAGATCAGCGAAGGCGTGTCTGGAAACTCCCCCGACAGCGGTGGAGTACCAGCCTGAGTGTTCTCCTCGTATGGCCCGACAACCAGCAGTGATGGTCTGGGATGGCATTTCTTTTCGTAACAGGGCTGTTTCGTTGTCATCCGCGGTACCCTTACAACACAGCGGTACGTCGAAGATATTCTCCACCCCGTTTTGTTGCCCATCGTGACAAGCCATCCTGGGCTTATGTTTCAGCAATATAATCCAGACCCACACTAGACAGTCTCTATTGCTTGTCTTCGTGCCTGCCAAATTCTATCTTGTCTAGCAAGATCGCCGAATCTCTCCCCAATGGAGAACGTTAGGAGTGTTAAGGGCAGGGTCTTTCAGCCATCTCGGGGTTTTGACAGTCTTAACGCACCAACTGGACAGAATTTGGCACGACAGCCCCAGGTGGAGTTGGACCAACGCGTTATTGATCTGTTCAATTTGCGAAAACCCGTTCTCTTGAATAAATGAACCTATTTTTTTGAAATTATAATCATATGTTTGTCTGTACATGTACTTCACATAAAGATTTCCGTCCCATTCGAATAATTCCTTCGTGGTGCCTCGTTTTTTCCTGTCTTAGACTGCACACTACAGTCATTGAAGATGATTCGGGGTTTATTTTGTTCCAGGAAACGTTAATGCGCCAAGATATTTACCAGACAAATCTGTCTGGCCACAGTTTACTTACCGTGGAATGAGAAACACGCAAGTACTACATATCTGGCCAGTCAGCGTTTCGACTCTGGATAGAAATACACAGAATTTCAGTCTCTGCAGACGAGATTGCGGTGGCCAGGGTAAGCGATGGGGAAATTCCCGCTTCCGTGCGCAGGGTGATTGCCGGCGACGTACCGTAGCGTACGGCTGGTCTTCTGAATGCTGGAGCCTGCTGTGGTGGCTCATCAGTGCCCGCCGGTCGAGTACCATGTGTTCACCCAGCTGTGACAGCGCTGATCCATAACGGAGCACAAAGGACCGTATCAACCATCACCCACCCCCACACCACCCACGCTTCCAACAACCATTGCAACCCTCAGTGAAAGCAAGCCCCGTTTAGATATTCAGTTTGTGTGTAAGCATACTAAAGTACAAGTGAGTCGAGAGGAGCAGAAAACAATTCTTCATTACAGTGTAATTTCTTCGTAAAGAGCATAGCAATCTGTTCGTCTATTAGTTAGTGCTGGCCATGTCAAACATGCTTTAAGGAAACTTCCAGAATTGCGAGCAGTAACGGATGTAAATTTTCGAAATTCCGTTTTGCGAATATAGGGTCCATCATAATTAATTATGTAAACTAGCAGATAAAATGAAATGATCGTGTGGCATTTATTGGGCGGGATATTTCCTTGTGTGTTTGGCCTCAGTATTGCAAGTCTTTTTAGTTGACGCCACTCCGGCGACTTGCATGTCAATGATTATGAGAAAATGATGATAAAGGACAAACACCTCAAAGTCCCCTGCCGGGAATCGATCCCGGGCCCCCTTGTATGGTAGGCGGTAGTGCTACCGCTGCGCTATGGAGGCGGACAGCTGACAGATAAATGTACGAGGTACTAGGAGACACCTGTCAGTACACATCGGTCTGCAAAAGTAACCACCTAGTACGGAGTTGCCAATTTATTTGTCAGCCACTGACTTCACTGTTTATACTCTTCTAGTTCGAAGAATGGCAATGTATAAAACAAGTCGTCGGATGCATAGTAATGTAATTACTGTTAATGAACAACCAAAGTAAGATTGTATTCTTTCTTCATTGAGAGCAAATGCAATACAGAAGTATCACAATAACAATTTTCTAGACATTACCTTTTTCCTTATTACGACGAAGGTTATAAACTAGGTGATTAGTTGACATATATCCAGTTACTTATTTACAGCAATTTCCAAGAACATAGAGATATGAGAAAATCATTTCTTATATTTCTAAAATGTTATAGTTAGTTATTATTATTCTGTTCACCCAAATGGATTCAGAATTTGATGGGAGACACTATGGATTTGATGCTAATTCCAGCCGTTTTCAATTATTTTTACTCGTAATTGTTACAATCTTTCCTCCGAAAACATCACAGACGATTCACACGCATGCTAGATAGGTCGGAGCAAGACCAGCACGGCCCATCTGCTAGGATCGGGCCAAAGGGGTAGGGTGAGGTTTCCAGCCCAGAACGTAGATTCAATATACTAGGAAATTCCACAACACATAAAACTCCACTGCAATGTGAAAAGACCGCTGCTACCCGACCACGATATTATTGCACATAGCTTCCGGTGTCCATTATCAGGAACATGTGGTTTCAGAAAACAAGTACAGCGGTGATTAAGGAAAATTCGGACTGCGATCCATTTAAAGACAACTGTGCATGTACTGTCAAGTAGTTCAGGCTGTCCTCGTGCAATATCACGATAAAAACTCACAGGTCTACCGAAGCCAACTCACTCACTGGATACAAAGTGAGTCATCCTCACGAGGCATGACACAAATACCATTTAACACCACCTCCACCAGTTATAATGTCTTCAGTTTGGCGAGGAAGGGATTCCACAAAATTTTCAGCTGTGTCATATCCATCTGAAGTCACTCATTGATTATTAACTCCCGTGAAGCTATCAAAGGGTGTGGATGATGCTTTCTATGTTTCACCCAATGTTCCAAACAGTCGAACATATTTTCGATGGGAGTAAGAACTTGCGATTGAGGGGCCCAGTGGATCTGCGGTAGGGAACGCACTCGTGCAGCTCTGTGAATGGGGCTGTTGTCACCTTGGGACAAGGTTGTGTCCACAATACAGTCGTTATGAAGATGTAGAAGGAAGGCCAACACGTGGTCACCGCGGAATCTTGAATTGAACATCTTTAGTCATGTTCACGGCAACCTGAAGGTGTGGGCCCGAGTCATGGCACGGAAAACACACCAAAATGTCACAGAATCACCTCTGGCAAGCACTGCACCTTCCACACGTTGAGCGGCCATCTACATCTACATGGATACTCTGCAAATCACACTTAAAGTTCCTGGCAGAGGATTCATCGAACCACCTTCACAATAATTCTCTATTATTCCACCCTCGAACAGAACGTGAAAAAACAAATACCTATATCTTTCCGTGCGAGCTCTGATTTCTCTTATAACGGATTCGTTTTAGCACTCCTGTGGATGACCTCACACTTTTAGTTATTTAAGATGAATTGCCAATTTTAGCACCATACCGATATCTTTTCTAAATCGTTATGCAATTTGTTTTGATCTTCTGATGACCTTACTGGAGGGTAAACGACAGCAAGCAACCTAAGACGGCTGCTCAGATTGTCTGTTACATCGTTTATATAAATAAAGATCAGCTCAGGGGTTGTAACAATGCCTTGGGGAACACCAGGAATCACTTCTGTTTTACTCGAAGACATTCGGTCAGTTACTACGAACTGTGACCTCTCTGACAGGAAATCACGAATCCAGTCACATAAGTGAGACGATATTGCAGAATCACGCAGTTTCACTACAAGCCGCTTGTGAGGTACAGTGTCAAAAGCTCCGCACCTCCTAAAGTTGCCTTTTGCCAGTATTTGTCTGACTATTTTGACCCTGTCCGCCACGAATTCCTCTCCTGCGACAACCTTTTCATCTCAGAGCTGCACCATTCCTCATTAGTTGTTGGACGTATTGGAATCTCTGTCTTCCTCTACAGTCTTAAAACCTCTACATCTCCCTCTAGAACGCTTGAAGTTATTCCCTGATACATTTATATACGGCCTATCGTCCCTTCTTGTTAGAGTTACCCACATATTACATTTCTCACTGACTCTGCGGAGAACCTTCTCATTCCCTATCTTATCGACCATCTAATCTTCAAACTCCTCCTGCATTACCACACCTCAAACGGTTTGATTCTCTTCTGTTCCGGATTTCCCACAGTCACACGATTCACTAAAGTACAGTGCTGTGCTAAAAACGTACATTCTCTGAAATTTCTTCCTTAAATTGAGTCATATGTTTGACACCAGTAACTTCATTTGACCAGGAATGCCCTCTCTAGCTGTGATATTCTGCTTTTCATGAACTCCTTGCTTCTTCCGTCATAGTTTACTTTACTTTCAAGGTAGAAGAATCACTTAACTTCGTCTGCTTAGTGATAACTAATACTGATGTTAAACTTCTCGCCATTTTCAGTTCTGCTATTTCTTATTAGTTAAGTCTTTCTTCGGGTCAATATCAGCACGTGTTCTGTGCTCATTACACTGATCATTCAAATCACATCCTGTAATTCTTCACTTTCACTGAGAATAGCAATGCCATCAGCGAATCTTATTACTGATATACTTTCACTTTGAATTTTTATCCCACTCTTTTACTTTTCTTTTCTTTTCTTTTCTTTTCTTTTCTTTTCTTTTCTTTTCTTTTCTTTTCTTTTCTTTTCTTTTCTTTTCGTCGTTGTTTCTCCGATATATAGCCTGAACAGTACAGGCGAAAGACTGTACCCTGCCTTAAAGCTTATTTAATCCGAGCAATTTGTTCTTGGTTTTACAGTATTATTACACTCTCTCGGTTCTTGTACATATTGCATGTCACCCTTGTTCCCCTATGGTTTACTCCTACTCTTCGAACATCTTGCACCATTTTACATTCTCGAAATGTTCGCCAGAGGCTTCGACAAACATTCGATGCGATTCTGCAGCAGCTTTCTTCAACGCTTTTTCCAGGTCGACAAATGCTATGAACGTGCCTCTTTCTTCATTATTGTTTCCATTACTAACCGCACCGTCAGAATCCTTTTACCAATCCGAAAGCCAAATTGATCGACTTCTAACAGATTCTCAGTTTTTTTTATATTCTTCTTTGTGTTATTCTTGTGAGCAGCTTGGATGCATGAGCTGTTAAGATGATCATGAGTTAGTTAGTTCTCGCTTTTATCTGGTCTTGCTATCTTAGGAAATTTATGGACGATATTTTTCCAACAATCTGATGTTTTTCCCACACTCATAGACTCTGCATACAAACTTCCACAGCCGTGTGGTTGTCAGCCCCCCAAAGGTTTTAAACTTCCGATGGAATGCTACCTGCCCCTTCTGCCTTATCTGATCGCATATCTTCCAAAGCTTTCAAGCCTATCTGCTCTCCCATCTTCCTTTAACAATGGAATACCCATTGCTCTGTTAATGTTTTAAACCTGCTTTTAATTTTGAACGCGATGGCTATTTCGACTTTTATGTTCGGTGAATCTGTCCTGTCGTGCAGTTACCGTCTCCAAATGCCCATTTATGGCGTTTACTCCGTAATTTTCTTTCGGAAACTGCTTGAGCTAGACCTGTATGTATTGACTGTATTAAGGTGTGTTGGGTTTGAGACCGACTGTCATTGACAATAAATGGCACTCGCCTTTTGTCCCTGTCGATTAGGATATTTTTAACGAACAGTGTTCTTATATTCTGCATAGTGGCTGCCAGTTGTACACCATTCCTTGTGGACATAGGACCCCGAAGAAATTGGGCACTGCATTGACACTGTGGCGATGGACGCGTCCAAACACGAGAGTTCTTTTATGCTTTTCTGTTTCGTCTCAAAGTTAAGTCTTACTGCACTGAGTCCGTACAATGGACTGGCACGTCACTTCACTGCCTTGACGTAGATCAGAGCTGAGAGTCACACAGGACCATGGAACCTGTTCTACATCACCTATAGCACTTCACAGCGACCAGAGTTTCCTTATGACAGGCGACTTAAATTCAGTTTGGTTACCGTAATGGGAGCAACTGACTCCACTGCATATTAAACTCGCGGCCGGGGTATCGTGTTCTCGTGCGTAAACTGCTTAATTATACGTACAAAAATTCACACTTACTGCCTACTTCCATTCGCCTAAACGCTTGTCAGACTGTGGTGCAGTGCATCTCACGCACACATGCAGTCCCGCGCTAAGACCATTGGAGCAAATAAGAGTGGTGCATTGTGAGGAGAGAGTGCTTGTTCTGTGTTTCCTGCACTCACATTGTGGAAGTGAAATGGCACCGTAACTGGATATGTTCTCCAGATTTGAAGTATGCAGGGCAGTACTATTCTAGTAAGCAAAGGGACTAAACTGCGTGCAGTCACTGTGAAACTCTGACGGCATATAGGCAAAATGCAATGCTACGTGCAGTCGTAGAGAAAAGGTGCCAACAACTTGACAAAGGCCGCAGTGCATCTTCTCGGCGAGCAGAAAGAACAGCTGTGGTGAAAGAGATTTGCCATCGATTACATTTACAAAGCGTTTCTCTAATGCCTCCGGGACCAGGGAATCGACTTCTGCCGTTGATGAACTGAACGATTCATAGTGTGTTCCGGGCGTTCTTCACAGAGATATGGTGACTACGTTGAAAAACAACCGTGTATCTGTGTCACTTGTCCGCCTCTGTAGCTGAGTCGTCATCGTTGATGGTTGCCATGTGGAAGCTTTTGTCTCCATTCCCAGTACCACCAAGGATTTCTCCGTTGTGAGGGTGCACTCAGCCTCATTGTACCCGTTGCGGTACTACACGAGAGACAGCGGCTCCGAGGTTTGGAAAATCGGTTGGTTGGCTGGTTTAAAGATTAAAGGGACCAAACTGCAAAGGTCATCAGTCTCTTGCTTCATAAAAACACAGAGCACAGTTAAACCATCCACCAGTCAGGCGAAGCACTAAAATAAAAATTCCGGGGGAAGAAAAGCCCCATGGTCAATGGTAAGACAACACGGAAAACGGAGCACAGCAACAAAAACTAGATAGAGAACAAAGGCAGAAGGAATTAAAACTGCACAGCAGAGGACTGTGGCTGGCTGATCACTAAAATAATAGGATGAGCCAGCCACTCTGCAACACGTTAAAACCTCCAGCCTAAAAGATTAGGGTGGAGTCGAATTACAACACAAAACAAAGTAAAAGATACAGCACAAAAGAGGGTGACGCAATAAAATTAGAGGGACCTATAAAAGCCACTTGCTCGAAGAAAACCTAAAACACGATCTGCCATAGAGACATCGTCAGCTAAAAGACACGATAAATCACCCAGGAGGTTAAAAGTTCGCCTGAGGGCGGTTGAAAGAGGACATTCCAACAATATATGGGCCACCGTCATGGTTTCACCACAGCGACAATGAGGGGGGTCCTCTCGACGCAGCAGATGACCATGCGTCAGCCAAGAGTGACCAATGCGGAGCCTACACAGAACAACAGAATCCCTGCGAGAGGCCCGCATGGAGGAACCCCACACGGTCGTGGTCTCCTTTACACGCCGCAGCTTGTTGGGTACAGACAGAGTGCGCCATTCGTCTGCCCACATCCCAAAGACCCGACGGCGTAACACCGATCGAAGATCAGTGGCCGGGAGGCCGATCTCCAACGGCAGTTTGCGGGTGGCTTCTTTAGCTAAATTGTCGGCGTGTTCGTTTCCCGCTATCCCAACATGTCCCGGGGTCCATATGAACACCACTGAACGAACGGTGTGCTGACCACATACCCTCCGTACTGCAACCGCACGACGCCACCTGACAGAGCTGACAGAGGATGATACGGTGGCCGGTCGACATTCCTTGGGCCTTCAGGGCCTGAACGGGGCGCTCGTTAAAAGTTTTCCAATTTCTAGTGTGATGCAGCGTCGAATACGTTATTTGGTCTGGTACAACAGTGCGTGATGAAGAGTCCCCACGTACGTCTTCTTTCCGCAGGCGCGGACTGAGCCGTAGAACTAGGCGCCCGTGCGCTGTGCCAGACTGCTGTCAGGTGGCGGCAGAGCGCGCCTTCCCGCAGCCAGCTCAGAGGTGGCCGCTTCGGCTCGTTACCCCTTCTGTCCAACTGAGCCCCTGCAGAGCCGGCAACCCAGCGCGGCAAAACACGCCTCTGGCTCGCCGTGGAAGGAAACTTGTCTCCCTTATACGGTTCGGTCTGCCACTCTTGTGTTTACTAGGCTGCGGTCTTACCTCTCAGACAAGGTCAAGGAGAAGGCACGAACCTTATTTCGGAAGTTGGACATGATACGTGACAGTACACCACACCTCACCACAGTAGGTACGGTAGAACCCTTACGCAACCACAAATATAAAGTACCGAAGGCGATAGTATTTGAGCCTCCGTAAATGATATCCCTACTTACTTCTCCATAATTTAAGGACATATCGCCCTTTAGCACTTCTCCACACGTGTTTTCAAATACACACCAAAAGCAGCGAGTTAAAGGACCCTTCTGTGTGCCCAAACTAAAGCTGAAAGAAGAATAAATAAAAAAAGAGAAAATTTTTACCCCTTCCATTCCCTACAGAAGTAAAAATCAACGAAGTTCATCACACTTCAGCACCACCACACACACACACACACACACACACACACACACACACACACACAAAAAAAAAATGCTGCGGGCTGCCGGTTGTATGACACGCTTCGTGGCGTACTCTGCTTTTGTTCTATTCAAGATCCACCTTTCAAGTCCTAACAAAAACAATAACAGAAGAAACATTTATTCGATGTCAAAAAATTTGTTGTCAAAATTTATTCATTTATACGTGCAAATCTGCTTAGCTCCTGAGGTCAACGCTATCGAACACTTAGTCACGGAGGCATTTGAAAAAATGAAAAACACGTACCGTCAATATCTCGCTGTTGGAGTAGTCAGTCTGAAGCCTGAACTGAAGCATCTCTGCAAGTGACGACTCTCCTGCGCAGTTCTCTTCATCTCTGCATAACTGCTGCAACCCACATCCATTTCAACCTGCTCCTGCATTCGAACCTTGACTGCCTGCAAATCTCATCTCTCACACTTTGCTGCAACACCAAACTGACTGGTCCTTGATGTCGCAGGGTGTGCCCTATCAGCAGACTCCTTCTTTCAGTGACGTAGTGCCATAAATTTATTTTTTCCCGCTTTGAGTCACACACTACCTTCTAACACTTTATATTCGATCAGTGACCCGCCCGCCTTCTCCGAGGTAGCCCTATCTACAGCCGGATGCCTCTTCTGGCGTAGCGGTAATCTGTACTGCTGTGTAAAGACAAGTCGTTATCTAACGTTGTCACCAAAAATGTCGAAAACTACATGACCCACTGACTTCACATTTTACGTCCTATTCTAAAGAACATTCCGATGGACGTAGGCTATATATTTCTTAATATGTGTAATTTATAAATATTTATGTATTGTATAAAGGATTAAGGCTGTTAGGAGTAATTCTAAAAAGTTCTTGACAGATTTACTTCAAATTTTTACAATATACTCCAATGAACATTCGGATGGGAAATGTCCATATACTTTTAATGTATATAACATATAAATATAAAGCGAAAATGTTACTAAACATCTCAAAAAATAATTGACCGATTTATTCCAGTTTTACGTCATTGTAATGAACATTCTGAGAGATACAGGAACAGTTCTCTATCAGTTTTCTTCTAATTTTTACACTGTAGTCTAACATTTAGACCGACATGGGCTATATACATTTCTTGAACCACAGTATAAAAGTTTTGTTTTAAAACCGGAAGCAAGACAAAGGACGCAGAAAATGTGTGTTTTCCTTCCTTTCTTGCATCCAGTCTTCACACAAACGGGAAAGTTGTTTTTACGGCTTATCGTCTTTATATATGTGTATATATGTGTATTAATGAATCTGGGAATATGAATTTGCAATAACAATTAACAAGGCTCAATGGGGGGAGAGGGAGAGGGAGAGGGAGAGGGAGAGGGAGAGGGAGAGGGAGAGGGAGAGGGAGAGGGAGAGGGAGAGGGAGAGGGAGAGGGAGAGGGAGAGAGAGAGAGAGAGAGAGAGAGAGAAGGGGGGGTCGCAGGCCGGGGGAAGAAATGGACAGAGGGAGGGGTTCTCTAGTAAATTATACACACAAATCTTTCAAAACCCCACAGTAGTTTCTGAGACCAGCATCCATTTACAGACAGGCAAACGTGGGAAGCGCAACTTATCGCCATTATATAAACTGTTCCGCTGCGTTTGTGATATTTTTCAGCGACTTTGAACTATTCAGGAGGCTATATTATGAGTGCAATTCAAAATGGGTTCTTCAAGTAGTTCTATTCGATGCTTCATCAGAATTATAAAAAGCATTGTAATACGATATAGAGCCCCATTTACTCCTTTGTCCTTGAGTAGTAGAGAAGAAAAAGAGGATACTACCCTATGAAAAAGTTGTCTATATTTTTAAACTCAAAATATTTTTCGGAGATCCTTTCACTAAGGAATTATCATTCAGATTGTAAATGTTACTTGAGAATTCGAAGTCCCAAGAGAACATGTTGAAAGTTATAGTGAATGGTGTATTGAAGTTAATGTCTGGAGTGGCTGTTAACTGAGACGGAATTCGCTCTTACGTTGTATTTCGACGGTAAATCGAGCCTGAAACTTCGCGACATTTTCGAAGAATTCTTAACGTAACATATTTTTGAAAATTATTCTATTCGCGCTAAGCCATCAGATGGGACAAGCGGATATAATATGTTTACCTCTGCTTAAAAATTCAAGATACATGTCGGTCTTTAATTTGTAATATGTACAGATGTTAACAACTTCCTGCTACACTCCTGGAAATTGAAATAAGAACACCGTGAATTCATTATCCCAGGAAGGGGAAACTTTATTGACACATTCCTGGGGTCAGATACATCACATGATCACACTGACAGAACCACAGGCACATAGACACAGGCAACAGAGCATGCACAATGTCGGCACTAGTACAGTGTATATCCACCTTTCGCAGCAATGCAGGCTGCTATTCTCCCATGGAGACGATCGTAGAGATGCTGGATGTAGTCCTGTGGAACGGCTTGCCATGCCATTTCCACCTGGCGCCTCAGTTGGACCAGCGTTCGTGCTGGACGTGCAGACCGCGTGAGACGACGCTTCATCCAGTCCCAAACATGCTCAATGGGGGACAGATCCGGAGATCTTGCTGGCCAGGGTAGTTGACTTACACCTTCTAGAGCACGTTGGGTGGCACGGGATACATGCGGACGTGCATTGTCCTGTTGGAACAGCGAGTTCCCTTGCCGGTCTAGGAATGGTACAACGATGGGTTCGATGACGGTTTGGATGTACCGTGCACTATTCAGTGTCCCCTCGACGATCACCAGTGGTGTACGGCCAGTGTAGAAGATCGCTCCCCATACCATGATGCCGGGTGTTGGCCCTGTGTGTCTCGGTCGTATGCAGTCCTGATTGTGGCGCTCACCTGCACGGCGCCAAACACGCATACGACCATCATTGGCACCAAGGCAGAAGCGACTCTCATCGCTGAAGACGACACGTCTCCATTCGTCCCTCCATTCACGCCTGTCGCGACACCACTGGAGGCGGGCTGCACGATGTTGGGGCGTGAGCGGAAGACGGCCTAACGGTGTGCGGGACCGTAGCCCAGCTTCATGGAGACGGTTGCGAATGGTCCTCGCCGATACCCCAGGAGCAACAGTGTCCCTAATTTGCTGGGAAGTGGCGGTGCGGTCCCCTACGGCACTGCGTAGGATCCTACGGTCTTGGCGTGCATCCGTGCGTCGCTGCGGTCCGGTCCCAGGTCGACGGGCACGTGCACCTTCCGCCGACCACTGGCGACAACATCGATGTACTGTGGAGACCTCACGCCCCACGTGTTGAGCAATTCGGCGGTACGTCCACCCGGCCTCCCGCATGCCCACTATACGCCCTCGCTCAAAGTCCGTCAACTGCACATACGGTTCACGTCCACGCTGTCGCGGCATGCTACCAGTGTTAAAGACTGCGATGGAGCTCCGTATGCCACGGCAAACTGGCTGACACTGACGGCGGCGGTGCACAAATGCTGCGCAGCTAGCGCTATTCGACGGCCAACACCGCGGTTCCTGGTGTGTCCGCTGTGCCGTGCGTGTGATCATTGCTTGTACAGCCCTCTCGCAGTGTCCGGAGCAAGTATGGTGGGTCTGACACACCGGTGTCAATGTGTTCTTTTTTCCATTTCCAGGAGTGTATTTACAGTATTTATTACACCCTCTCACTCTGGTTTTCAGTTATATGTTCTTAGGCCGGCCGCGGTGGCCGAGCGGTGGTAGGCGTTTCAGTCCGGAACCGCGCGACTGTTACGGTCGCAGGTTCGAATCCTGCCTCGGGCATGGAAGTGCGTGGTTAGTTAGGTTTAAGTAGTTCTAAGTTCTAGGGGACTGACGACCTCTGATGTTAAGTCCCATAGTACTCAGAGCCATTTGAATTTATATGTACTTGGTAATTTTTGTGTAGTTTAAAAATAGGTTCGTCATCCCGAACCCGGTAACCATTAGAGCTGCATTTTATGTCAAATGCAACCCAGATGGGCGAATAAAAAAAATTAATTATCCTACTTCCTCAGTACTGAAGAGTTGCGGAAGTACCATCGCGCGGCAGCATGCCCCGAATAAGCGTTATTTATTTACGTTTTGGTGCCGCAAAAAACAAAACTCAGACTTCTTTTTGTGTCCCATTTTATAATTCCCTGAACGTCGTCTCATTGAATTAGACTACATTCCAACACCGAAACGCTCAATAATTCATTTTGTTCTGTTACCACTCATTTTAACGACTCGTGCGTATTTGTGCAGCTAGGGCCGTTCATGGGGATGCAGGTGTCTCGTGATTGGCTGATTGGCTGTAGCCTACTTCAAAAGACAGCTTTTAGGCAGCTTGTTTCTTCTCGCGGTAGGACGCAGCTGTCGATGCCTTAGCCCCGTGAAAGGCAGCAGGCCGCGGTACAACGGTACGGTGGGGGCGAGCAGGGTCCACGTGTGCGGGGAACACAGTGCGGCGTTCAGGGTCTTAGTCACTTGTTATCCACTGTGCCTCGTGCAACACGACACACGGTCATGCAAGCTTGTGTGCTGTGCATGCTTCCTTGAGGCAAGCATTTATTTACTCGTGTCGATCGGTAACAAGTTCTTAGCATGATTCTTCTACGCTGCAGTCTTTCTCCTACGACCTAAATCTGCCGTAGGCAGCATATGATATGTGGGTCTTCAAACGTGAGGTGACCGAAGAGTGGTAATTCACACATGTACATAAACATCCATACCTCACACTGAGGTGGTTGAAGTAGTGGTTAGCAAACTGGACTCTCATTCGGGAGGACGACGGTTCAAATCCGCGTCCGACAAATCCGATTTAGGTTCCTTGTGATATCTTTAAATCGCTCCACGTGAATGCCAGGCTGGTTCTTTTGAAAGGGAACGGCGAATTTCCTTCCCCATCGTTGAAACAGTCTGAGCTGGTGCTCCGACTTTAATAACCTTGAGTTTGACGGGGCATTAAACCTTAACAGAACGTCAAATCAATCACCTTTCAGTCGTCTAAATTTACAAACTGTTATTTTATTGGGGTACCAGTTTCGGCGATATTTTCGTCTTCTTCAGACCCCATGACCGACTTGCAGCAACACTCCAACCTCGGTTCCGTTCAAAAAGGGACCAGTATTCAAAGACTGATGTCTATAGATTTGTGATACAGCAACCATCTGCCGGCAGATGATATTTGCAGTGATCGATTTTTCGCCACGGTCTAACTGCGTAAATTGTGATAGACGTCACGCTTGGTCTTTCTTAAGGCTGCACGAGTTGCTATTAACTTTCCTCTATGAGTATCTCTTAGTCTGTTTTGTAATAAGAACGTAATAGCAAATGTATTCGTAACGATTGGCGGATGGTACGATTGAAACAAGATGGGTCTTCATAATGTTTTAGTACTTTAGTTAAAACGTACTTACCGAAATCATTGTTTATACCATCTTTAAACTGTTACCACTTTTGTTTTGTAATTGTCAGGTCGACACTAAATGTTATGTTTTTCCTTTACGTAACTCTCCTAGCGCTTTCTTTTCGGCTTAGGTGGCCACCGCTCCTATTAATAACTAATCCCTCTCTAGCTGATGACACTGGAAAAGTTCTGTTCTTAGTTAAGAGATCTAAGATATGTCTCTCCACTGTGGGTTGTCGGATATCTCTATTCGCAGCATATTCTGCAGTGTCTACACATACCACTGGATTTACCTACAAAATTATATCACCATACGACACACAGTTTAAGAGACATGACTTCATAAACATTGGGCTACGTGAAAACGAAATTTCAGGACGGAATTCGCTAGAGATACAGGTGAAATATTTGTACAAATTTGTGTGAAATATGTTACATGTATGTGACATGTGCGTATGTGGGTAAAGAAGCGTGTAAAAAGCTCCTTTGAATACTTGGAACATTTTTAACCAATTACGGGCGGGAGTGAGAGAAAGGAGAAAGAACATATCGACAGACAAAGATGGGAACGGAAGAGATGGACACAGATATGAGGAAGGACGAGATGAAGAGTGGAGGGGGAGGGGGAAATGGGCAGATAAATGGAAGAGGAAGAAGTAGACAGAGGGGGGATAGGCAGAGATGGATTAATACGACTGGAATAAAAACATACCCGGGCAGTGCCGCATACTAAACTAGTTGTGTATCCATCAGAAGTGATTTACTGTTTACTTATTTTCATTCATGATCCATAAATTAGCGATGAAATAAATCTATCTCTTTTATCATCCCCCGAACATTATCTACATTTTGATGCATTTCACTGCTGGAGTTAGCAGCTCTAACATTGTCGCCATAATTTACCTTCCTACCAAACACACTTGTTTAATTCCTAGTTCAGTGTTAAGGAAAGATTACAAAGTCGTCTTCAGAAGACAATAAATTTTTAACGCTACGCACAATGTTGTAATCGAGGAATTCTGTTCATTTTACGACAACACGTGGGAACTTTGGTGATCGTTCCGTAGTTGCCTTACTATTATTTCATTTTTCCTGTTACCGCTAGATTTTTATTAATGCATGCTATGCAGACGTCCATAGAATCACAGTTCAGTGATTAACAACCACAACCAAAATTAAGCTCTGAAGCACCGTTTCTTGGAACAGGGAGAAGTTATTTTGGCGCTACTGAGTGACTTATTGAAGTAATATCGGAAATACATTCAGTGTTGTACAAAATAAGTGTAGGTGTGATTTATCTTTTGCCATTTCACATTTTTCTACTTGGAAACGTCGTCGAACATACATCTCCTCCTGTAGTTGATGACCCCTCTTTAAGAACTTATGCAGAGAACTGGCTCAAATTATCTTACGCGAAAGAAAATCTCTCATTAATATTCAAATATTCGCTCACCTAGTGTAAGAGGTCGGAAGCCCTAATTTAAGAATATTCAATTCTCGTGTGGAGTACGCAGCAGTGGGTTCGTCAGTGAGGCAGCCCACGGAATGTTAGCAGCACGCGCTGCTTCTAATGGGCAGCAGTTCTGGAATGTGAAGGCCAACTGTGGGCGGAATAGGAATTACGACCGGAATTACCATTTCAGCGTTTGAGGTATGACTGAGGAGCGTTTGTGGTTTGGTGGGCATACGAAATTGTGTTTACATACCAAGCCGACAACCGTATACTCGTACCTGTATAACTATTGGATGTGAAGGACACTTTCATCCGGCTGTTTAGAGGCCACCTAGCATAAACAAATTAAACGTCACCATTCAGGCACAATATTGAATTACCCTGACAAATTTCCAGTATTGTTCGCAATTTGTTACCACTTTCGCAACAGGGGATTGAATTTGTCAGTAAATAATGTAATATCACGATCTAATTGCTTTCGTTACCTTCATACAAGTGGGAGAAACAAACTATATTCGAAGAAAATTGGGTAAGTTCCAAAGAGTTGTTAGTGTGGTAACAACTTTCGATACCACACTTTTTAGGAGTTGCAGTTATCGACCGTGGTCCGTATTAGTATCGTTGGACCCGTGAGTAGCAGCTAGCTATCACGTTTCTAGCGAGCTCTCGTTCACTCTTGCTCGGGACGTCAAGTAGTAAAGTAGCACAGCTCTCAGCTGATAGGAAGCACCCTCTAACAAGGCGCTTAATAATGTATGGCCTAAGTGAGGCCTCAATGGCTATCTGTTTATAATTATATGTATGCAGCTAAGAATCCTGTACAACCAGTTAAGTGCAATAAATATTATTTTTTACCAACGACTTATAATTATCTTAGTCGTTGCAGACCCAGATCATGCAGCCAGCACATTATCGACGTTACTGACCAACCTGCTGTGATTTATATGTTTCTATTTAGCATTGGCAACCAGTCAACATTGGCGACGACTCGTTCGTCGTCATCGAAACAATTAGATCCAGCAGATCTTCCATGAACTATTAAGTCAGCGAAATCAAGTAGGTTATTTGCTCCGTTTCTCCTTCACAAAACGAGACCTGAACTTCGGTACGTTGAAATTTGTGGGATAAATAACCGGAGAAGTACAAAAGAACAACATGAAAATTAATTAAATTCAAAGGACTAAAAATTAAGCACACTCTCCTAATACATTCTGACTCGTGCAAGATATTTGGCAGCAGCTGTGAACAGGTCTGACGTAGACAACAGAACATTCTGGGTGTGGATGCATCAATGTTGAAGCATTTCTGCCCCAGAATTAGATAACATTATGTAAGGATTTTGATATATAGCCAAGTATGCAAAACTCCTAAAAGCTCTTTTCGAGACACTTATCTAACATGCAGCTAAGTGTAGAAAGATAGAAGCAAACTGAATTAAGTGTTACAACACTGATGAGTAAAGAGTCACACAGGTATGGTGAAATATCAAGTAGAATAATGTTGTCGTCTGACGCCTGTATAATATATTTTTGATGGACGGTCATTTTTCCAGATAGATGAAAGTACTCGATAGTGAAATCATATTAAGAAGGGAGAAAGAAATTAGCCAACAATTAAACATTAAATTAATTGCTGCTAATGGTTTAGTGTTGCTAAAAGCTTCTGTGAACGGACTGTATAAGATACAAAAAAATTCAAAGTATGTGATTAGATTCACAGTTTGGAATAAGAAAAGAAACTTCGAAGGAAATTGCAATTTTTTTTTGTGTGTGACGCACTTGAGAGGCTATAAGCTAAGGACTTCGGTATCTTATTTGACACAATAAAATCATTTTATTATAAGGGCCAATTTTCTTGATTTAGAGTTTTATGGACTTACGGAAATATCTCACCAATGCAATCTCGAAGTATGTCGCAACGAATTTGTTTCATCAAAGATTCTCGGTACTGTTGTCATTCTAATTCTCTATGAAAATTACTACAATGACTACTTTCATCTTCGTCAGGAAAGCAGCTGAGCATCGAAGAGGTGTAAATAATGTTGTTGTACCCACTGTGATACAATATTACACTCTCCCCAGCAGTGAGACATCACTCACAGCGTCTTTGTTTCCATCGCGGTGTGTAATACAGAACGCAATTCCTGAGCAGGCTGTGGAGACAAAAGTGTGTGTCCCGTATAACACAGGTACACTTTGTGATACAGAGTCGGCAAGACAAGAGTACCTCCAAACCGATGTGACGTCGTGTATTAGGAATGCCAGCGGGGAAACTTACGGCCAGTTGGTGGTGTTCTGGTGAGGGTAATGTTTACAAGGACTCGTTCATCTACAGCGTACCGCTGGCGGTTTGCATGTGCAGTAAGTAATGCTCCACTCCGACGCTGGACAGTCGGGTCGTCATGGTTTGAAGAATACCCGACTAACAAGAGGGCGATCTACACATCACGTCAAGGAAATTCCACAAATATTAGGACAGATGACTGCCTACGAAAAAGCAATATATAGCACCGGGGCCAATGCACCGGATGTGCATTACAGATTAGACACCGCCAGCTTGGGTATCATAGAAATTACCTGTGGAATTATCTACTACGGCGGCAAAGCTAGTAACCATTTTCGAAACACTTACGTGCGCAGCGAACTTTATGGAGCGTAACATTATCTTAACCTACTCATAGGATGTAGTCACAATCCTGATGAAATATTTTGCACAGGAAAACCAGAAAGTCTCCTATGACATCATGCAACGAGTCAGCAGCTGTAAAATGTGCACAAAGAAGTTACACTAATCAGGATCAAAATCCACACTGGCATCCGCGGTAACGAACAGTCTGAGCAACTGGCTAAAAAAGACGAATTTAGGCACACTGTTTCCCTAGTACAACGTAAAAGGACGTTGGGGATGGGATGGAATGGAGCGAAGAATGGAGAAGGAACTAAGAATAAAAAATACATCAAAATACATACAGAGATAGCGTCAACTCATATGTATACCAAGCAAATGACCTCCTGATAATTTTATACAAGCATAGCACGTATGAAATTTATTCATAGTTGTTTTAAACATCTGCATCAAATGGAACTAGCAGAGTTCTATGTGGAGACGAAGATGATATGAGGTGTATAATATTGGAACGTACCATCATAAAAGTGACAACGGACTGAACGCTAAAACAATTGAGCATGATGGGGTGCAAATGCCCCTAATGCGCTACCAATCCACCGGGAAATACAAGTCGAGAATTTTATAAACTTGTCAGAAGTCTCAACACTATACCAATTTTTTTATAATGAGGCTCTGCAAAATATTTACCATGCAAGTAAGTGGTACTGTTTTGCTGTAGGTATCACGGAGCAGAGAAGTGTGATGATGATGATGTTTGGTTTGTGGGGCGCTCAACTGCGTGGTTATCAGCGCCATTACAATTACCCAATCTTTGCTCAGTCCAATTTCGCCACTGTCCTGGATGATGATGAAATGATGAGGACAACACAAACACCCAGTCATCTCGAGGCAGGTGAAAATCCCTGACCCCGCCGGGAATCGAACCCGGGACCCCGTGCTCGGGAAGCGAGAACGCTACCGCGAGACCACGAGCGGCGGACGCAGAGAAGTGCGTTGATACCCTTGCTATTCATGTTGTATATTATTGCCTTAGCTGACAATATTGATAGTAAAATAAGACTCTTCGCAGATTACGCAGTTACCCATAATAAAGTACTATCTGAAAGAAGCTGCATAAATATTTAGTCAGATCTTGATACGTTTCCACGTGGTGCAGAGATTGACAAGTTGCTCTAAACGTACAGAAACAGAAAATTTTGCACTTCACAAAATGGAAAAAAAACCGTAGCATCAATGAGTCACTGTTGGAATCGGCCTACTCATAGAAATGACTGGGTGTAACACTAGGTAGGGATATGGAATACAAAGATTCACACAGCTACAGTCGTGGGTGAAGCAGGTGGTAGACTTGGATGGGGTCAGTGTGCAAAGGAGACTGCTTACAGATCACTCGGCCACTCGTTCGACCCGTTATAGAATATTGTTAAAATTTGTGGGTTCCGTATCAGACGGGACTAATAGGAGATATTGAACGTATACAGGGAAGGGTCGCACGAATAGTCACAGGTTTGTTTAATCCATGGGAGTGTCACGGAGACACGGAAGTAACTGAACTGAAAGGCTTTTGAAAATAGCCGTAAACTATCCCGAGAATATCCTAACAACGTTTCAAGAAGCAGATTTAAATGATTACTCTAGAAATATACTACAATCCGCTACGTATCGCTCACATAGGAAACCTGAGGATAAGATTAGAATAATTACTTCGCGCACAGAGGCAGTCAATCAATCATTCCATATTTGATGGAACAGGAAAAATCCTAACAACTTGTACGGTGGGACGTTCCCTCTGCCATGGACCTCACGGTGGTTTACAGATTATAGATGCAGACGTACATTTAGACTGGAACAGTAGTGAACCAGGGAGGGACCACAATACCAGACCACCTGTAGGAAATAACTCGAGCGACACGGACTGAATCTAATACACACTGTAGTGCACACACAGAACTAACTTCACTACAAATTATTAAATTTATAATACTTACTTTATAAATAAATGTAATTTTATCTTGCGTTGTAGCAGTAATATTGTTAATAGAATTTGTATGTCATAGCACACAGATTGCTCTCATAAATGACAACTGTTAATATGTGGAAATTATGGATGACTCTATGATTGCAATCCGACTCATATATGCGTCTTTCATACATCTTTTTGATGTGGTCTTCATTCAGTCTAAACGCTGGATTTCATGCATCTCTCCATGCTACTCCAGGCCGTGCAAACCTTTTGATCTCCGAATAGCTATGCGTTCATCTCTTGATTTCCACTAACAATTTTTATCCGCTTCCCCCCCCCCCCTCCCCCCCCCCCCCCCACACACACTTCCCTCCAGAACTAAACTGGTGATCTGTTGACAGTTGACATCTTAGAATATGTCCTATCAACCGAACCCGTCTTCTACGCAAGTTGTGCCAAAAATCTCTTTTCTCTCCACTTCTATTCAGCACATCTTCATTAGTCACTTAATCTACGCATCTAATCGTCAGCATTCCTCTCTAGCATCCCATTTTAAAAGATTCTATTCTCTTCTTGTCTAACTTTTCGTCGTCCATGTTTCACTTCGATACATGGCTACGCTCCATACAAATGCTTTCAGAGGACCTCATGATACTTCAAACTATAATCAACGTTAACAAATTTCTATTCTTCAGAAACGCTTTTCTTACAATTGCCAGTGTACGTTTTATATCATCTGTACTTCGGTCATCATTTTTGTTGTCCAAATAATGGAACTCACGTAATACGCTAAGTGTCTCGTTTCCTAATCCACTTCCCATAGCATTGCCTGATTTTTTTCATCTACATTCCATTATCCCTGTTTTGGTGTTGGTGATGCTCACTATCATCCCTCAAAGACCTTGTAGTCAGTCTTCCGTCTCCTAGATTAGCTTCATCTTTGATTGAGAACCGAAAAGGTACAGTGTTTGGACGAGAATGTGTAAACACCGAGTGAAATGAGCCCTTGAGTACAAACGCAGATGCTGGTCAAGTCTGCAGGTCACTCTGTTGCGTTTGACCACGAACGGCACCTGCGCAATTTTCTGAATGCAAGTGTCAGTCACGGCCAAAGTATCGTTCTGTGTGGTTGTGAGAGCGTTATCTCGGAGCTAACTGAATCTGGACGTGGGCAAATGCGCCATGTCACCTATTCGCAAAAAAATCTGGACGATTAGAGCGAATTATTTGTCCAACCACATCGCCAGCCACGAATCCCGTTGATCCTTTATGGGACGTAATCGGGAAGACAGTTTGTGCACAAATCCTGCACCGGCAATATTTCGGCAATTATGGACGACTATAGGGGAAGGTCAGTTTGAATTCCGTAGAAATGTTGGAACACGTGAGGCAATACTGTCCCTACGACTTATCCTAGAAAATAGATTAAGGAAAGGCAAACCTACGTTTCTAGCATTTGTAGACTTAGAGAAAGCTTTTGACAATGTTGACTGGAATACTCTCTTTCAAATTCTGAAGGTGGCAGGCGTAAAATACAATTTGTACAGAAACCAGATGGCAGTTACAAGAGTCGAGGGACATGAAAGGGAAGCAGTGGTTGGGAAGTGATTGAGACAGATTTGTAGATTCTCCCCGATGTTATTCAATCTGTATATTGAGCAAGCAGTAAAGGAAACAAAAGAAAAATTTGGAGTAGGAATTAAAATCCAGGGCGAAGAAATAAAAACTTTGAGATTCGCCGATGATATTGTAATTCCTTCAGAGACAGCAAAGGACCTGGAAGAGAGCAGCTGAATGGAATGGACAGTGTTTCGAAAGGAGGATATAAGACGAACATCAACAAAAAGCCGAGCGGGATTAGCCGAGCGCCGGCCGGAGTGGCCGAGCGGTTCTAGCCGCTACAGTCTGGAACAGCGCGACCGCTACGGCCGCAGGTTCGAATCCTGCCTCGGGTGTGGATGTGTGTGATGCCCTTAGGTTAGTTAGGTTTAAATAGTTCTAAGTTCTAGGGGACTGATGACCTCAGATGTTAAGTCCCATAGTGCTCAGAGCCATTTGAACCCATTTGATTAGCCGAGCGGTCTAGAGCGCTGCAGTCATGGACTGTGCGGCTGGCCCCGGCGGAGGTTCGAGTCCTCCATTGGGCATGGGTGTGTTTGTCCTTAGGATAATTTAGATTAAGTAGTGTGTAAGCTTAGGGACTGATGACCTTCGCACTTAAGCCCCATACGATTTCACACACATTTGAACATTTTTGAACAAAAGCAAAACGAGAATAATAGAATGTAGTCGAATTAAATCGGGTGATGCTTCGGGGATTAGATTAGGAAATAAGACGCTTAAAGTAGTAAATGTGTTTCGTTATTTGGGGAGCAAAATAACTGATGATGGTCGAAGTAGAGAGCATATAAAATGTAGACTGGCAATGGCAAGGAAAGCATTTCTGAAGAAGAGAACTTTGTTAACATCGAGTATAGATTTAAGTGTCAGGAAGTTGTTTCTGAAAGTATTTGTATGGAGTGTAGCCATGTATGGAACCGAAACGTGGACGATAAATAGTTTAGACAAGAATAGAATAGAAGCTTTCAAAAGGTGGTGCTACAGAAGAATGCTAAAGATTATATGGATAGATCATGTAACTAATGAGGAGGTATTGAATAGAATTGGAGAGGAAAGAAATTTGTGGCACAACTTGACTAGAAGAAGGGATCGGTTGGAAGAGCATATTCTGAGGCATCAAGGGTTCACCAATTAGTATTGAAGGGCAGCGTGGAGGGTAAAAACCGTAGAGGGAGAGCAAGAGATGAATACACTAAACAGATTGAGAAGGATGTAGATTGCAGTAGGTACTGGGAGATGAAGAAGCTTGCACATGATAGAGTACATGGACAGCTGCATCAAACCAATCTCTGGACTGAAGACGATAACAACAACATAGACGTAGCATGGCTCAGTACTTCTGCAATGGACTTGCAGCGACTTTCTGAGTCCATGCCACGTCGAGCTGCCGCACTATGCCGGACAAAAGGCGGTCGACGTGATATGTGGAGGTGACCCCGAGTTTTGTTTATTCTCAGTTTATTATGGCTGTTACTGTGAGTACAGGATGGCTTTTTCTGATTTTGTGAATGTGCGGTGATGCAAAATCATGTCGTCCGTTGAAGGCAATCTGTGTGTAAGACAGGTGGCTATGTACTCTTTTCTGCATAATATGTGAACACTGTTTTCACTTAGCGCATGATTGTTCCGAAGTTATTTCCCACTCCTCCGATCTCTGTTTAAATTCTCACCTGTACTCCCTTGAGAACTTGGTTCGCAAGACAATTGGATTCAGTATAATTACATTTCGAGAAACAAGCCAAGTCTCTGCCTTCAGCAGATCGATTATACGAGGGCAGTTCAATAAGTAATGCAACACATTTTTTTTCTCGGCCAATTTTGGTTGAAAAAACCGGAAATTTCTTGTGGAATATTTTCAAACATTCCCGCTTCGTCTCGTATAGTTTCATTGACTTCCGACAGGTGGCAGCGCTGTACGGAGCTGTTAAAGTGGCGTCTGTAACGGATGTGCGTTGCAAACAACGGGCAGTGATCGAGTTTCTTTTGGCGGAAAACCAGGGCATCTCAGATATTCATAGGCGCTTGCAGAATGTCTACGGTGATCTGGCAGTGGACAAAAGCACGGTGAGTCGTTGGGCAAAGCATGTGTCATCATCGCCGCAAGGTCAAGCAAGACTGTCTGATCTCCCGCGTGCACGCCGGCCGTGCACAGCTGTGACTCCTGCAATGGGGGAGCGTGCGAACACACTCGTTCGAGAAGATCGACGGATCACCATCAAACAACTCAGTACTCAACTTGACATCTCTGTTGGTAGTGCTGTCACAATTGTTCACCAGTTGGGATATTCAAAGGTTTGTTCCCGCTGGGTCCCTCGTTGTCTAACCGAACACCATAAAGAGCAAAGGAGAACCATCTGTGCGGAATTTCTTGCTCGTCATGTGGCTGAGGGTGAGAATTTCTTGTCAAAGATTGTTATAGGCGATGAAACATGGGTTCATCACTTCGAACCTGAAACAAAACGGCAATCAATGGAGTGGCGCCACACCCACTCCCCTACCAAGAAAAAGTTTAAAGCCATACCCTCAGCCGGTAAAGTCATGGTTACAGTCTTCTGGGACGCTGAAGGTGTTATTATGTTCGATGTCCTTCCCCATGGTCAAACGATCAACTCTGAAGTGTATTGTGCTACTCTTCAGAAATTGAAGAAACGACTTCAGTGTGTTCGTAGGCACAAAAATCTGAACGAAATTCTCCTTCTTCATGACAACGCAGAACCTCACACAAGTCTTCGCACCCGAGAGGAGCTCACAAAACTTCAGTGGACTGTTCTTCCTCATGCACCCTACAGCCCCGATCTCGCACCGTCGGATTTCCATATGTTTGGCCCAATGAAGGACGCAATCCGTGGGAGGCACTACGCGGATGATGAAGAAGTTATTGATGCAGTACGACGTTGGCTCCGACATCGACCAGTGGAATGGTACCGTGCAGGCATACAGGCCCTCTTTTCAAGGTGCCGTAAGGCCGTAGCATTGAATGGAGATTACGTTGAAAAATAGTGTTGTGTAGCTAAAAGATTGGGGAATAACCTGGTGTATTTCAATGCTGAATAAAACAACCCCTGTTTCAGAAAAAAATGTGTTGCATTACTTATTGAACTGCCCTCGTACTATTTTTCATTGCATTTTCGGATAACACACTGACGTGACAGAAGTCATGGGATACCACCCCCGCCTTGCAAATATCGTGCCGTAGCTCGTTTTGCCCGGCGTAATGTAGTAACTCGACGTCGCATGATCTCAACAAGTCGCTGCAAGTCCCGTGCAGAAATATTGAGCCGTTCCGTCTGTATAGCCGTCCATAATTGTGAATGAGTTGCCGCTGCAGGATTTGTGCACGAACAGACCTCTCGATTACGTCCTATAAATGTTGGATGGGATTCATGTCTAGTGATCTGGGTAGACAAATCATTCACTCGAATCGGCGCATTCATAAGAATTCCGTCGTTGTTTGGGAAAACGAAATGCATGAATGACGGCAAATGGTCTCAAAGTAGCAGTCCATAACCAGCTCCAGTCAGTTATCGGTTCAGTTCAACCAGATGACCCAGTGCGTTCCACGTAAACACAGCCCACACCATTACGGAGCCACCACCAGATTGCATGGTGCCTTGTTGACGACTTGTTTCCTGGGGTCTGCATCACACTCGAACACTACCATCAGCTCAGACCAACTGAAAGCGGGACTGACGAAGCTACGATTTTCAAATCTAGGGTCCAACAGATCTGGTCACGAGCCCAGGAGAGACGCTGCAGACAGTCTCCTGCTGTTAAGAAAGGCATTCGCGTCGGTCGTCTGCTGCCATACACCATTAACGCCAAATTTCGCCGCACTGACCTCACGTATACGTTCGTGGTACGTCCCATACTGATTTCTGCGATATTTAACGCAGTGTTGTTTGTTTGCCCACGGTGGAAGGTAATGCCTGAAATTTGGTATTCTCAGCACGCTCTTGCCACTGAGGATCTCGGAATATTGAATTGTCTAAAGATTTTCGAAATGGAATGTCCCATGCCGCGTTCAAAGTCCGTTGATTTTCTTCGTGCGGCCATAATCACGTGCGGCATGAATCACTTGAGTATAAATGACATCTCCGCCAATGCAACGCTCCATTATACGATTCTACCGCCACATATATAGGGTGTTACAAAAAGGTACGGCCTAACTTTTAGGAAACATTCCTCACACACAAAGAAAGAAAATATGTTATGTGGACATGTGTCCGGAAACGCTTACTTTCCATGTTAGAGCTCATTTTATTACTTCTCTTCAAGTCACATTAATCATGGAATGGAAACACACAGCAACAGAACTTTGTTACAGGAAATGTTCAAAATGTCCTCCGTTAGCGAGGATACATGGATCCACCCTCCGTTGCATGGAATCCCTGATGCGCTGATGCAGCCCTGGAGAAAGGCGTATTGCATCACAGCCGTCCACAATACGAGCACGAAGAGTCTCTACATTTGGTGCCGGGGTTGCGTAGACAACAGCTTTCAAATGCCCCCTTAAATGAAAGTCAAGAGGGTTGAGGTCAGGAGAGCGTGGAGGCAATGGAATTGGTCCGCCTCTACCAATCCATCGGTCACCGAATCTGTTGTTGAGAAGCGTACGAACACTTCGACTGGAATGTGCAGGAGCTCCATCGTGCATGAACCACATGTTGTGCCGTACTTGTAAAGGCACATGTTCTAGCAGCACAGGTAGAGTATCCCGTATGAAATCATGACAACGTGCTCCATTGAGCGTAGGTGGAAGAACATGGAGCACAATCAAGATATCACCAACAATGCCTGCCCAAACGTTCACAGAAATTCTGTGTTGATGGCGTGATTGCACAATTGCGTGCGGATTCTCGTCAGCCCACACATGTTGACTGTGAAAATTTACAATTTGACGAAACTAAAATGAGCTCTAACATGGAAATTAAGCGTTTCCGGACACATGTCCACATAACATCTTTTCTTTATTTGTGTGTGAGGAATGTTTCCTGAAAGTTTGGCCTTATCTTTTTGTAACACCCTGTGTGTGTGTATATATATATATATATATATATATATATATATATATATATATATATATATATATATATTGATATCTTACGATTTATGTCGCCTCAGTGTAAGGTGTGTGTGTGTGTGTGTGTGTGTGAAGGCGCGCACGCTGCAGTGTGACTTCAAGGCACCTGTTTGCGGAGATGAAAATGTCGATGTTAAGCTACCAAAAGTGCCCATTCAAATTTATTCGGTGTTGTAGCATACAGAGTGCATGTAGCATTAGAAGTAAAACATATTTTGGTTTAGCTTATGTTAAATGCCCCTTCCTTTTTCCGTTGCGCTTTGAGAAAATTCACATGGTTCTGAGCACTATGGGACCTAACATCTGAGGCCATCAGTCCCCTAGACTTAGAACTACTTAAACCTAACTAACCTAAGGACATCACACACATCCATGCCCGAGGCAGGATTTGAACCTGCGACGTAGCATCAGCGTGGTTCGGGACTGAACCGCCTGGAACCGCTCGGTCACAGTGGCCGGCTGAGAATAATAAAGCATATAGCGTAAAAGTTCGGGTCGGATTTCATTTAGAGGGGAATGTTTCTGGGCAAAAAAATCGGAGTCAAAGTATCTTACGAACTCGCAAGTTTAATTTTAAATCTAGTGGTAGGATTTCGAGACCAGGGCACTACACGCTAGTAATACGAAGAAATAAAGAAAAGGGCATAAGAGTAATTTTGTCCTTCCCCCAACACGCTCCCCCACCCACCAGCCCACAACTGACGTCTATCGCTTTCCAAACTTCTGCAATTCCATTGAACCTGCGCACCTCGGACCCAAGTGCGACGACACTCCCTGTATGTCGTGGACGGCGGTTGAACCTGGCTCTACAACGCTCTCGATGTCTCGCGCAGCCCACCCTACAAAGCATCGCGGTGATGAGGGCGAAGGGAAAGGGGATTGATAGCGGCGGGGGGGGGGGGGGGGGGAGGGAGGAGTGTTGCGGACGGTACTGGACGTTGCTACATTCACCTCTCTAATTCATTTTCTCTTTGGTATATGTCATCAACCAAAGAACAAATACTCGCTTAATGTGAAGGTCTACAGAACACAGCATACCCTTTTCCAGCTTCTGTGACTTACTATGCGGAATTCTGCAGCCCAGTGCACAAGTAACACGACGTTGTGTACCATCGTTTAACACATCACCATTATACTGTAGCGCGTAGTTGACATCAGTTCCCCCTTCGTAGTCGTCTGTTCTGTGGAGTCCTGTTCTAGATACACTACTGGCCATTAAAATTGCTACACAAAGAAGAAATGCAAATGATAAATGAGTATTCATTGGACAAACATATTATACTAGAACTGACATGTGACTACATTTTCATGCAATTTGGGTGCATAGATCCTGAGAAATCAGTACCCAGAACAACCACTTCTGTCCGTAAAAATCGCCTTGATACGCCTGGGCATTGAGTCAAACAAAGCTTGGATGGCGTGTACAGGTACAGCTGTCTATGCAACTGCAACACGATACCACAGTTCATCAAGAGTAGTGACTGGCGTATTGTGACGAGCCAGTTGCTCGGCCACCATTAACCAGACGTTTTCAGTTGGTGAGAGATCTTGAGAATGTGCTGGCCAGGGTAGCAGTCGAACATGTTCTGCATCCAGTAAGGCCCGTACAGGACCTGCAACATGCGATCGTGCATTATCCTACTGAAATGTAGGATTTCGCAGGGATCGAATGATGGGTAGAGCCTCGGGTCGTAACACATGTGAAATGTAACGTCCACTGTTCAAAGTGCCGTCAATAAGAATAAGAGGTGACCGAGACGTGTAACCAATGGCAGCCCATACAATCACGCCGGGTGATACGCCAGTATGGCGACGACGAATACACGATTCCAATGTGCGTTCACGGCGATGACGCCAAACACGGAGGCGACCATCATGATGCTGTAAACAGAACCTGGATTCATCCGAAAAAACTACGTTTTGCCATTCGTGCGCCCAGGTTCATCGTTGGGTACACCATCGCAGGCGCTCCTGTCTGTGATGCAGCGTCAAGGGTAACAGCAGCCATGGTCTCCGAGCTGATAGTTCATGCTGCTGTAAAAGTCATCGAACTGTTCGTGCAGATGGTTGTTGTCTTGCAAACTTCCCCCTCTGTTGACTCAGGATTGGGACGTGGCTGCACGATCCGTTACAGCCATGCGCGTAAGATTCCTATCATCTCAACTGCTAGTGATACGAGGCCGTTGGGATCCAGCACGGCGTTCCGTATTACCCTCCTGAACCCACCGATTCCATATTCTGCTAACAGTCATTGGATCTCGACCAACGCGAGCAGCAATGTCGCGATACGATAAACCGCAATGGCGATAGGCTACAATCCGAACTTTATAAAAGTCGGAAACGTGATGGTACGCCTTTCTCCTCCTTACACGAGGCATCACAACAACGTTTCACCAGGCAACACCGGTCAACTGCTGTTTGTATATGAGAAATCGGTTTGAAACTTTCCTCATGTCAGCACCTACGCCAACATTGTGTGAATGCTCGGAAAAGCTAATCATTTGCATATAACAGCATCTTCTTCCTGTCGGTTAAATTTCGCGTCTGTTGCACGTCATCTTCGTGGTGTAGCAATTTTAATGTCCAGTAGTGGAAGTTCGGCATTGAAATCTAGCAGGCTGTTGTAGTGCACAGGGACGGATTTTAGACCACAAGTGGGTCCGGTCCCAAACAGATGTACCCACAAAACGATCTTACTTCAGCAGCAATTGGGACGTTAATTCCTTGAGGGTGTTTTCCGTTACATGCTAAACGTAATCTTCCTATTTAGTCTCACTGGTATTCCACTTCATGTAACACGCCGAACTAAAGGGACAATATTATCTACTACTTTCACGGATACTCTGAACTCTAATCAATTTTAGTTACTTGCCCCTCCTTATTCTACGACATATAGAGGCGGTTGGAGTTACTGTTCGCAACGAAATATCCGATTTGCAAATTTGATATACCATCGTGCGGAACTTGTCTTGATATACAAATAAATGGTCGTTCTATGACACATCACAAAGGTAAAATACGTAGATATTACAATTTTCGTGTCGGAGACTTCCATCAGAAAGAAGTGATTTCGGATGGATCATGATTTCAGCGTCCCTGAACTTCAGGCGTGCACCGCAGCCAAGCCGTTAAGGCCTTTCATGTCTGCGTCCTGTGACTGCCAGCCAGTTAACCCGCCCGCAGTAACCGGAGTTGGGTCGCAGCCGCCAAACCAGTTTGGTCCAAGTCACCGAATGTAACGCACTCAGCAGCTGAACCAAGTCACAGCTAGCTCCGGTCTAGAGCCACCGTCGCCTAAGCTGCCCTCCACAACAGCCAGCCGGTATACCCAAGCCGTCTCCCCGTGTGAGGACCCTGGCCTACGGACTTGGTTTCAAACTACCATAGACTCCACAACTGCGAATACCGGAGAGCAGTCCAGCAGATAGACATTAGCATATGACGCACGGTGATTGTCTTTCATCAGGGACACCTAATTAACGAGTGCAATCGAGTAACAAAAATATCTAACAGTAACTGTTTATTGTATATTCAACGTTTTTCTTGTGCTTTCCAAATGTTTATACAACGGCAGCCGATGTAGCTATTGTAAATCATTTGTTTGTGTTATGCTTCGCAAAACATGTAGCGTTATTTGTCTCATTGGGAGTTTTTTCTATCTACACCGTGTTCCGATCACAACACCCGGTGTGATACATCTTATTGCGTTTCTTCCTTTTCTTCTGTGGTACGATTACCGTAATGAGATGCAGCATAAATGAGAACAGGGTGTAACTCAACATCAGAATTGGGGTTCACGAAGTTAAGTATTTATGATACCCAGGCAGCAAAATAACCCATGACGAACGGAACAAGGAGGGCATAGGACTATCACCGGCAAAAAGCGCACTCCGGGCTAAAAGAGTTACTCGTATCACACTTTAATAAGGGGAGGAAATTACTGAGAGTGTACGTTTGAAGCACAGCGTTGTATGGTACTGAAACATGAACTGTGGGACAACAGAAGCGGAAGAGAACCGAAGCGTTGGAGATGTGGTGCAACAGAAGAGTACTGAAAACTGGGCGGACTTTCAAGGTGTGGTGTGCGTACTGTAAGACCTTCAGTACACACGTCATCAGATTATTTGACTTGTCGCTCTAACGAGGTAGGCGAGTGTCAGCAATATGTCTCGTGGTCTTATCGTGGCGTGTTTATCTTCTGCCGTTAGGTCAGACGATAGAAATGCCACTTGCACGCTTAGAGTAGCAGATTGACGGTGACCAACTTTAAACAGATCTTGATTAATTTTCACACACATTTATGAAAATAATAAAAAGCATAAACCTTACTTAACTAGATTCTGGATGCTATTTACAACTGACAATCTGAAGTTCCTTTGGTATTGGTACGTTAATCTTATTCTCACATAGATCTCTGATACTTGACAAAAGTGTCTAGATATTTATCTTCATGGCTATGTACAGGAATATGGTAATCTTATTAGGCGCAGACTGAAACTTGACTATAGACTGGTACAGACAAATGTACAACTCGTACAGACTGTTGCAGACAAATGTAGACTGGTACAGACTGGTGCAGACAAATGCAGACTGCCTAATCAGAGGTCTTTACACTCGTTATAATACCTCGCGCGTTCATATACCACTGCGCGAGTGTGATCCGCGAGGAGAAAAGGTTCTACGTTAGCAGCAATCTCATTGGCTGCGTTACATATTAATAAGCGGATCGGCGGAAGCAGAATTTGGTCCGTCTCTATGGCAGGGCCATCTCGTAGTGCGGAGACGGACGAGCGCTGCGCCTGCGCTTGCGCTGTTGTGCTTAGCGGGGCGCGCTCTAGTGGGAAAGTTGTGTACGCGCTGACTACGCGGAACTATGTACGCAACACAATGTAAGAAATGAGGTTCTTCGCATAGTCGGAAAGGAATATACGGAAAACACTGACGAGAAGAGCCAAGACAGCAGGGAACGACATGCTTGGTGCTGGAGAGAGCCGTAGAGGTTAAAAACTGTAGAGGAAGACAGAGATTGGAAAAAGTCGAGCAAATAGTTGAGGACGTACGTTGCAATGGCTACTCTGAGATGAAGGCTGGTACGGGATAGGAACTCGTGGCGGGCAGCTTAAAACCATTCAGAATACAAATGAAAAAGAAATTACTTCAATAAGCATATAGCGGTATATTCTCAACTACTGTAAGTTATAAATATTACAATCCAACAAATGAAATTAAAAACCTATTGATTAGATTATGTAACCTTCAACATCAATACGGGATGTACTATTCCCATAAGAGCAAGAAACGAAACTGACCAACAGCGCACGGTCCCCAGATAATACACTCCTGGAAATGGAAAAAAGAACACATTGACACCGGTGTGTCAGACCCACCATACTTGCTCCGGACACTGCGAGAGGGCTGTACAAGCAATGACCACACGCACAGCACAGCGGACACACCAGAAACCGCGGTGTTGGCCGTCGAATGGCGCTAGCTGCGCAGCATTTGTGCACCGCCGCCGTCAGTGTCAGCCAGTTTGCCGTGGCATACGGAGCTCCATCGCAGTCTTTAACACTGGTAGCATGCCGCGACAGAGTGGACGTGAACCGTATGTGCAGTTGACGGACTTTGAGCGAGGGCGTATAGTGGGCATGCGGGAGGCCGGGTGGACGTACCGCCGAATTGCTCAACACGTGGGGCGTGAGGTCTCCACAGTACATCGATGTTGTCGCCAGTGGTCGGCGGAAGGTGCACGTGCCCGTCGACCTGGGACCGGACCGCAGCGACGCACGGATGCACGCCAAGACCGTAGGATCCTACGCAGTGCCGTAGGGGACCGCACCGCCACTTCCCAGGAAATTAGGGACACTGTTGCTCCTGGGGTATCGGCGAGGACCATTCGCAACCGTCTCCATGAAGCTGGGCTACGGTCCCGCACACCGTTAGGCCGTCTTCCGCTCACGCCCCAACATCGTGCAGCCCGCCTCCAGTGGTGTCGCGACAGGCGTGAATGGAGGGACGAATGGAGACGTGTCGTCTTCAGCGATGAGAGTCGCTTCTGCCTTGGTGCCAATGATGGTCGTATGCGTGTTTGGCGCCGTGCAGGTGAGCGCCACAATCAGGACTGCATACGACCGAGGCACACAGGGCCAACACCCGGCATCATGGTGTGGGGAGCGATCTCCTACACTGGCCGTACACCACTGGTGATCGTCGAGGGGACACTGAATAGTGCACGGTACATCCAAACCGTCATCGAACCCATCGTTCTACCATTCCTAGACCGGCAAGGGAACTTGCTGTTCCAACAGGACAATACACGTCCGCATGTATTCCGTGCCACCCAACGTGCTCTAGAAGGTGTAAGTCAACTACCCTGGCCAGCAAGATCTCCGGATCTGTCCCCCATTGAGCATGTTTGGGACTGGATGAAGCGTCGTCTCACGCGGTCTGCACGTCCAGCACGAACGCTGGTCCAACTGAGGCGCCAGGTGGAAATGGCATGGCAAGCCGTTCCACAGGACTACATCCAGCATTTCTACGATCGTCTCCATGGGAGAATAGCAGCCTGCATTGCTGCGAAAGGTGGATATACACTGTACTAGTGCCGACATTGTGCATGCTCTGTTGGCTGTGTCTATGTGCCTGTGGTTCTGTCAGTGTGATCATGTGATGTATCTGACCCCAGGAATGTGTCAATAAAGTTTCCCCTACCTGGGACAATGAATTCACGGTGTTCTTATTTCAATTTCCAGGAGTGTATAATACTGTCACTAGTAAAAAAAATGAGCGATTGGATTATGAAACAAAAGTACTCGATGAAGAATTGTGCTCTGCGTCTAACTAACGGTTACGTCCGCTTGGCATACAATAACCAATGTATAATCCATTCTGTTCGCTTCGACATAACCCGGTGTTGCTTTGGACTCCACAATCTAGATGCCAACTGGCTTGAAGTAGCGTCTCGTGACTGATGATGTAATTATACGGTTGTCGTCTGCGGTTCTGGAATATCTCTGGAGAACGATATTTTATCGTGCCTTTTGAGGGGCATGGAAGTTCGACAGCTGCAGTACAAACACTCTTACGGCATGCCTTGGGTTGCTGAGCGGGCGGACCTGGTGCCTTCCTGCCGAACAGGCTGCCGCGCGCGGATGTCAGCAAAAGAAGTCAGGCGGCAGACATCCTGGTTTCCGCTGGCTAAAGACGAGCCCTAACAGAAAAAGTATGCCACAGCGACTCGAAGGCACCTGTCGAGTAGCGATCCAAGCCAAGTCCGGCGGTACTATCGTGTTACGACCCTCTTTTATTCGTTCGCTTCTGCAAATTTCCGTGGACTTTGTGACCAAATTAGACGGAACAGCTACATAAAATCTTTGTAAACTGTTTGTTTTGCATACGATTAAGTTGGTTTTATGTTCCTCCGACCTCTCGTTTGCTAGCTACAGAGAAACAGTTACAGCATCGTAAGTATTGGTTCACATTAATCACGGTAAAAACACGCACATTATACATTTTTAAGTATATATTCTTTCTTCTGACCCGTATCTTCATGGGAAGTGCATTTTCATCAGCATTTGGCACTATTAATAGTAGAGGGTGGCCAGATACTCTACCCGTCGTCACCCCTCCTCCCAAGTTCTGTCTCCCATATGTGACAATCTTATCCGATGTGAAAGGCCAAAACTTTCCGGAAATTTTTGCGAATCGTGGAAGTTAGTTCATAAATGTTCAGATGTGTGTGAAATCTTATGGGACTTAACTGTAAGGTTATCAGTCCCTAAGCTTACACATTACTTAACCTAAATTATCCTATGGACAAACACACACACCCATGCCCAAGAGAGGAGTCGAACCTCCGCCAGGACCAGGCGCACAGTCCATGACTGCAGCGCCTGAGACCTCTCGGCTAATGCCGCGCGGCGTGGAAGTTAGTGCGAACCAAGTATCCATCTACATTTACATCTACATGGATACTCTGCAAATTACATTCAAATGCCTGGCATAGGGTTCATCGAACCAGCTTCACAATTCTCTATTATTCCAATCTCCTATAGCGCGCGGAACGAACGAACACCTATATCTTTCAGTACGAGCTCCGATTTCCCTTATTTTATCGTGGTGATCGTTCCTCCCTATGGTGATGTGTGTCAACAAAATATTTTCGCATTCGGGGGGAAAGTTGATGATTGGAATTTCTTGAGAAGATTCCGTCCAACGAAAAACGCCTTTCTTTTAATGATTTCCAGCCCAAATCCTGTATCATTTCTGTGACACTCTCTCCCATATTTCCCGATAATATAATACGTGCTGCCTTTCTTTAAACTTTTTCGATGTACTCTGTGAGTCCTACCTGGTAAGGATCCCACACCGCGCAGCAGTATTCTAAAAGAGGGCGCACAAGTGTAGTGTGGGCCGTCTCCTTAATAGGTGTGTTACATTCTCTATGTGTTCTGCCAATAAAAGGCAGTCTTTGCTTAGCCTTCCCCACAACATTTTCTGTGTGTGCCTTCCAATTTAAGTTGTTCGTAATTGTAATTCCTGGGTTTTTAGTTCAATTTACGGCTTTTAGATTAGACTGATTTATCGTGTAACCGAAGTTTAACGAATTCCTTTTAGCACTCATGTGGATGACCTCACACTTTTCGTTATTTAGGGTCAATTGCCACTTTTCGCACCATTCAGATATCTTTTCTAAATCGTTTTGCAGTTTGTTTTGATCTTCTGATAACTTTATTAGTCGATAAACGACAGTGTCATCTCCAAACAACCGAAGACGGCTGCTTAGATTGTCTCAAAAATCGTTTATATAGATAAGGAACAGCAAAGGGTCTATAACACTACCTCGGGAAACGCCAGAAATCACTTATGTTTTATTCGATGACTTTCCGGTAATCACTACGAAATGTTACCTCTGTGACAGGAAATCACAAATCCAGTCACACAACTGAGGCGATATTCCATAAGCACGCAATTTCACTACGAGCCGCTCATGTGGTACAGCCTTCCAGAAATCCAGACATACGGAGGCGATCTGAACTCCCTTGTCAGTAACACTCAGCATTTCATGTGAATAAAGAGCTAGTTGTGTTCCACAGGAATGATGTTTTCTAAACCCATGTTGACTGTGTGTCAATAGACCGTTTTCTTCGAGGTACTTCATAATGTTCGAACACAATATATGTTCTCAAATCCTCTGGAAAACTGATTAAAAACCAGGCCTACGAGTGACACAACACCGCCTCTCGTCGTTAATCAGCCAGGTAGGTTCGTGCTGACCCGAAAATTAGTTACCGGGGAATGCCGTATAGTCAGATGGTAAATAAATGTTATCATATTGGAATTTTATATTTGAATTAAATTACCCTGCTTGCAAAAATTGATTTCCAGAAGCCTTTTGACAATGTACCTCACTAGCGGCTTGTAATCAAATTGCGTACTTATGGATTATCGTCTGAGCTATGCGACTGGATTCGTGGTTTCCTATCAGAGAGGTCACAGCTCGTACTAACTGACGGACAGTCCTCCAGTAAGACAGAGGTGATTTCTGGCGTTCACTAAGGTAGTGTTATAGGACCTCTTCTGTTCCTTATCTGAGCAGTTGTCTTAGGTTGTTTGCGTCAAAACGAATTGCAAATCGATTTAGAATAGATGCCTGTATGGTGCGAAAATTGGCAATTCACTTTAAATAATGAAAACTGTGAGGTCAACAACATGAGTGCTGAAAGGACTCCGTTAAACGTCGGTTACACGATAAATCAGTCGCACCTAAAAGCCGTAAATTCATCTAAATACCTAGGGGTTAAAATTACGAACAACTTAAATTGGAAAAAAAGACATAGAAAAATGTTGCGGGGAAGGCGAACCAAAGACTCCGATTTATTGGCAGAACATTTAGAATATGCAACAGATCTACTAAGAGACTGCCTACACAACGCTTGTCCGTCCTCTTTTAGAGTACTGATGCACGGCCTGGGATCCTTATCAGGTAGAATTAATGGAGAACACCGAGAAAGATCAAAGAAGGGCAGCAGATTTTCTGTTGTCGAGAAATAGAGGTGAGAGTACACTGACTTGTACAGGATCTGGGGTGGACATCATCAAAACAAAGGCGTTTCTCGTTGCGGTGGGATCTTCTCATGAAATTCCAATCACCAACTTTCTCCTCCGAGTGCGGAAACACTTCGTTGACGCCGACCAACATAGTAAAAAACGATCATCATAATAAAATAAGGGACGTCAGAGCTCGCACGGGAAGGTATAGCTGTTAGTTTTATCCGCGAGCTGTTAGAGAGTAGAATAATAGAAATTATTGTGAAGATGGTTCGACGAACCCTCTGCCAAGCAGCCGACTGTGATTTGCAGAGTAGACATGTAGATGTAGATGTAGATAAAGAACTAAGGATGGGTCCGCCTTTTTGCAAACACCCAAATTCTTGTTTTACTTTAACACTTAAACAGGTTTCACCACAGTTGTGGCATCTTAAGTGAGATTTTTCTGAAATACATAAATACAGATTATGTTTAGGATGTTTAGGTTATGAAATATGTTACATCAGACTTTGTTGTTATATAAATTATATGTGCACTTTCAGTTTCGTTTTACATTGTGTGTCCTATGGCTGCCACTGGAAATCAGTCACATGTCTAAATTGGTACACCATGTCATTTGCAAATGTGAGGCATGTTAGTCAGCATAGAATTTTTTTGTATATAAGCTTCAAGTATATGTTCCGGCAAAGGTCGTGATATATACCAGTTTTTGGCAGCATTTTCCTAGTCTTGTGCTGTGGCTAGTTTGTATTTGAATGCCAAGCTAGTTTTTGGCGTTATTATATAGTTGGACTGACCTGTGGACAAGTGTAAAAAATTTTGTGAAGCTTCGCTGCGGAGAACTATTTGGCGTAGTTTGTTATTCATGGATTATATTTCGGATGTTGTCAGTGTTTAGACACATTTTCTAAAAAATGGTTCAAATGGCTCTGAGCACTATGGGACTCAACTGCTGTGGTCATAAGTCCCCTAGAACTTAGAACTACTTAAACCTAACTAACCTAAGGACATCACACACATCCATGCCCGAGGCAGGATTCGAACCTGCGACCGTAGCGGTCGTGCGGTTCCAGACTGTAGCGCCCTTAACCGCTCGGCCACTCCGGCCGGCCACGTTTTCTTCTGCTCATTTGTGAATACTGCGTCTTGTTATGTTTCTGCGGTTTGGACACACATTTACGATTCAGATGCGCTTCCGACTGTCGTTGGTTTACTTCCTTACTTTGGTTTGGCGTCTGCGAATTTTGATCTGTTCCGTTTGTTTTCATTCTGTGTGCGTGTGTTTGATTGTGTGTGTATGTGTGTGTGTGTGTGTGTGTGTGTGTGTGTGTGTGTGTGTGTGTGTGTATGTGTGTGTGGTTTTTTAACTCTTTTTTTTTCTTCGTGTTGTCTAGTAGTTCGTTTCGTGTGTTGCTACAAAGTGCTGTTGGTTTCTGCTGATTATTTTGCCTTGTGTGATAGCTCTTTCGATGGGTTGATCTCATTCTGTTGTTAGGAAATTGTACAGTTAATTACAGAGTCTTAGGATTTGGTGGTCTGCTTCCATGCCACTGGGTTAGTGGTGGCTTTTAATGAGGTGTTCAGTTAATGTAGAAAGTGTTCTAGCACTTTTCAGGGCTCTTGAATATCCTATGTTCTTGTCCTAAAAAGCAACAGCACACATTCCACATTTGCAGACCACCTCATTAAAAATTACCTCCAACTCAGTGGTGTAGAAACAGACCTCCAAATCCTAAGCCACAGTAATCATCTGTACGAATTTTTAACCATACAAGGAAACTACCACATCGAAAAACCTATCATGCAGGGCAAAAAAGTCAAGTCACCAGTGACTGAAAACTACTGAAGTGCATCAGAAACGTAGATTTTTGCAGCCAAGTGTGTGTCAAAGTCACAGCAACATAAAAAAACGCAATATTAACAAATTAACTGGCGAAAAAGGCGTGTGTATACACACCGTTAAAATACGAAATACAATCCATGAATAACAGACGACATCTATCTAACCTTCACAGAATTTTTGCCGACATCCACAGATCAGTGCAATTACGGTAGAAACACGCTTGGTACACAAACATAAATCAGCCACAGCTCACAATTAGCCAGACGCTGCAACGGAATGACCAAAAACGGGGTAAATACACGACGACTTTTTAACCGGAACAGAAATCCCAAAGGCCACACACAAATGAAAGTGCAATGCAGACGATAGCGTTTGTAGATGACGTGGTGAGAGCCTACTAATTTACACCTGTGGCTGACTGGCAGCCACAGGACACACACAATGTAAAACAAAAGGTAAAGTGCATATATAACTAATAGAACAACACAGTCCGATGTAGCCCATTCCATAACCTAAAGATAATCTATACAGGGTTATTACAAATGATTGAAGCGATTTCACAGCTCTACAATAACTTTATTATTTAAGATATTCTCACAATGCTTTGCACACACATACAAAAACTCAAAAAGTTTTTTTAGGCATTCACAAATGTTCGATATGTGCCCCTTTAGTGATTCGGCAGACTTCAAGCCGATAATCAAGTTTCTCCCACACTCGGCGCAGCATGTCCCCATCAATGAGTTCGAAAGCATCGTTGATGCGAGCTCGCAGTTCTGGCACGTTTCTTGGTAGAGGAGGTTTAAACACTGAATCTTTCACATAACCCCACAGAAAGAAATCGCATGGGGTTAAGTCGGGAGAGCGTGGAGGCCATGACATGAATTGCTGATCGTGATCTCCACCACGACCGATCCATCGGTTTTCCAATCTCCTATTTAAGAAATGCCGAACACCATGATGGAAGTGCGGTGGAGCACCATCCTGTTGAAAGATGAAGTCGGCGCTGTTGGTCTCCAGTTGTGGCATGAGTCAATTTTCCAGCATGTCCAGATACACGTGTCCTGTAACGTTTTTTTTCGCAGAAGAAAAAGGGGCCGTTAACTTTAAACCGTGAGATTGCACAAAACACTTTAACTTTTGGTGAATTGCGAATTTGCTGCACGAATGAGTGAGGATTCTCTACCGCCCAGATTCGCACATTGTGTCTGTTCACTTCACCATTAAGAAAAAATGTTGCTTCATCACTGAAAACAAGTTTCGCACTGAACGCATCCTCTTCCATGAGCTGTTGCAACCGCGCCGGAAATTCAAAGCGTTTGACTTTGTCATCGGGTGTCAGGGCTTGTAGCAATTGTAAACGGTAAGGCTTCTGCTTTAGCCTTTTCCTTAAGATTTTCCAAACCGTCGGCTGTGGTACGTTTAGCTCCCCGCTCGCTTTATTCGTCGACTTCCGTGGGCTACGCGTGAAACTTGCCCGCACGCGTTCAACCGATTCTTCGCTCACTGCAGGCCGACCCGTTGATTTCCCCTTACAGAGGCATCCAGAAGCTTTAAACTGCGCATACTATCTCCGAATGGAGTTAGCAGTTGGTGCATCTTTGTTGAACTTCGTCCTGAAGTGTCGTTGCACTGTTATGACTGACTGATGTGAGTGCATTTCAAGCACGACATATGCTTTCTCGGCTCCTGTCGCCATTTTGTCTCACTGCGTTCTCGAGCGCTCTGGCGGCAGAAACCTGAAGTGCGGCTTCAGCCGAACAAAACTTTATGAGTTTTTCTACGCATCTGTAGCGTGTCGTGACCATATGTCAATGAATGGAGCTACATTGAATTTTTGAAATCGCTTCAATCATTTGTAATAGCCCTGTATGTATTCCAGAAAAATAAAAGAAAAATCCCACTGAGGATGCCACACCTGTGGTGTAACATATTTTGTTGTTAAAGCAAAACAGTAATTTGTGCATTTGCAAAAAGATGGACCCACACTTAATTATTCTGTAAATGAATACTTCCAAAGAACCAGGGATGGTAGTTGATCGTTGTTGCATATTGTTGTCTGCTACATTCCATAAAAAATTCGTATTCTTGTAGGTACTGAAATATGACCAAGTCACTGAGTTCGAATGAGGAATAATTTTAGACTTCCGTGAATGTAATTTTCTGAAGTGTAATTTATTACCGTAATTTGTTACACGATGGCAATGCTCGTCGTAAGGGATGGGGTGATACTTTAGATAAGTCTCCGTGTATGGACTGAGTAGCACAGTGAGGGACTCATTTCCGCATGCGCGACGTGTCTCGCCCGAAGCCGCATATTGCTACATGATTGGCAGTTATAATGTACTCACGTCGTGGGGCGAAGATGGAAACCAAAACGTTCGGACTTTTCCATCTAGCAGAAAATTGCCACAGCTGATGGAGGAACGAGCTCATTCGGTACTTCATCTGAGCGCAAAACCGAAGGAAAGATAATCCTCCGTCAGCGATAAACATGCGCTCGGTTGTCGCTGTAGACATCTGTCTGCGACTGCTCGTCATAATATATTTTACCTAATTACACGTTACACCAGAGAAGTTACTGTCTACCACTGACGTTGTAGCGGTACACTGTAAGCTGTGTATCACTACGTTTACTGATTTCGCAATTCCTCTTCTGGACGGCCACGTAACCACTCCAACGTCGGTTCTTTAAATGCGCTATTGGTCGCCGGAGTCCATCTTCCACAACCGATTTTCGCCTCAGTGTAAACGCACCACCGCAGTTGAGTCATGATTAGGTTTTCAGGTTATTGCTTGCTTTTTAAAATGTCGATTAATATGGGATAAAAATTTTTGTGCGAACTGAAGGAAAACAAACACTAGATTGACCATAAAACCATTAATTTGCTTTCTCTAACTCACGAGAATCACATTTTTCCTTTACGAGACGGAAAGAGATAAATTATTGCTGATACATGTGCTTAATTAGCATGCTCGGATTCCTTGAAAACAACCGTATCTCCGGTACATCTGTTTAATTTGTAAGTTGCTACAACCAGCTTCGCCTTTAGTGGCGAAACACTTCATACGCAATCAATGGCTGGACACGAAAACATTCTACGTGATTAAGAATGCGTCTTTACTCATTATGAAGTTTTCTATCTTAATGGGACTGATGCTGAATGTTGTATAGCTAGAGAAGGCCGAAATGCACGCGTTAAAATCAAGCAGGCTGGCGTGAGGTGTGAAACAGGATACGTAATGAATGCTATAAAGAAAAGTACGTAGCTTCTGGAATACTTAACTTTAATCCACATTTGTAGAACATCTCTCTTGATGATACAATAATAGACTCTCAATATAAATGGAATACGGCGCCTTGCTAGGTCGTAGCAACTGTAGCTGAAGGCTATGCTAACTATCGTCTCGGCAAATGAGAGCGTAATTCTCAGTGAACCATGGCTAGCAACGTCGACTGTACAACTGGGCGAGTGCTAGTACGTGTCTCTAGACCTGCCGTGTGGTGGCGCTCGGTCTGCAATTACTGACAGTGGCGACACGCGGGTCCGTCCTATACTAGCGGACCGCGGCCGATTTAAAAGCTACCACCTAGCAAGTGTGGTGTCTGGCGGTGACACCACACTGAAACTCGGCGCTGCAGTATCTGCTTTGTTACTAGTGTTAGTGTCATGACTTGCCGTTAGGCGCCGGTACTGTTAAGGGGCGGGGGGGTGGGGGGGGGGCCGAGAGTTGACGCACAAGGATCAGTGTGCATTACGGCTCAAGAAGCTCAACATGGACTTGGACATGGGATGTACCCGTAAAGCTGTTTTACCAAAATAGCAATAAAGCAGCTGCTGCAAAACGGGAGGTTGAAGAACATGGTTCGGAATTTCAAATTAACTGGTGATTATGGATCTGCACCACATATTTTTGAAGTAGTAGTAGCCATGAAGCAGTAGTAGCCATGGCTGAGCAGCCTGGAAGCAACAGGTATCTTCAAGCTTGTGTGAACTGTCATGATAGTTGAACATCATGGTCCACCATTATTTCAGGCAGCAACAGAACAACCTTTAGTGCGGTTCCAAGCTGTCTTGGATGCAAGTGGTCGTTACATTGAGCAACATCTGTAGTCTGAAACGTAAATACACTGACGGAAAACAAATCGCAAATCCAAAAAATAATGTAGACTGACATTACAAGATCATAGGTTAGCGCGAGATTGGCCATTCCAAATATGAATGCTGGTACATTAATATCTGGTGTAGCAGCCAGAATGTTGAATGTAAACAGGCAAAGGTACATGTATTGTGTTGCACGGGTGCCGGATGTCAGTTTCTGGGATGGCAGTCCATGGCTGTTGCGCTTGGTCGCTCAATACAGAGACGGTTAATGCTGTTTGTAGATGGCTGTGGAGTTGTCGCCAGATGATGTCCCATATGTGCTCGAAGGAGACAGATGTGGTGCTCGAGCAGGCCAAGGCAACATGTCGACTCTCTGTAGAGCATGTTGGGTTACAACAGCGGTGTGTGGGAGTGTGCTATCCTGTTAGAAAACAACCTCTGGAACGCTGTTTGTTCACGGTGGCACAGCATGTCGAATCACCAAACTGAAATCACATTTGCAGTCAGGCTGCGTGGTATAACGAAGAGTGTTCCTATTGTGTTGGCAGAAAAGCCAACACCGTGTTGCTAGAGGACGCCTTTAAGCTCACGCAGGCTGGCGTGAGGTCTGGAACAGGACAATGTAATTTAATGTAGCAAATAAAGTACGTTGCTGCTGGAATACTTAACTTTAATCCATAATTGGTGCACATTGGTCTGATAGTAAATGCTTCACAAGATACATCGCAAAGGATAAATGGCGCCTTGCTAGGTCGTAGCAAATGACGTAGCTGAAGGCTATGCTAACTATCGTCTCGGCAAATGAGAGCGTATTTGTGAGTGTAGCTTCGCTAGCAAAGTCGGCTTGTAACATTATGTGATTGTCTTATCATTTTAAATCATTCACTAATCGAGCAGTCGCTCGGCAACAGCTACAGTTAGCAAATAATGTTGCGAGAATGTAAAAGGTGAACGACCTGTGACGTAACTTGTTTATTGTCGAAGCGCCGTCAGAGATGCAGTGAGTTATTGACTTTGAAAACCGCGGCGCGAAAAACGGACAGAAGAAGAACACTTTTACACATTCTTCTCTTGTCTCCTGTAACTTGTGTCGGACGCGCATGTCTTGCCGCCGTATTATTATTGTTAAAATTAATATTGTTCTAGTGTAAAGTAAATGTGTAATACTAAAAGTGCCTAGCAGTAGATTTATTGTGCGACGTGTATGTGAAAACGTCAAAGGAATTGTTTTCATTAAGAGAAGTGCCAGTCAAAACGGCATCCATGTTAAATCCGTCATTGCAGTGTAAGTTTGTCTATTACTTGCCATAAATTCAGAGTTAAATGGAACTGGTGTATGGACTATTCATTTACTATAGAATCTATGTCGCACTTCTTCATGAAATTATTTAATTTTCTATATGTTTCTGCCAAATAGAGAGTTCACAGTCACGAATTCTTTCGTCGAGTTCGGACGGAAGTTGCATGCGGCGAAATATTTTCTCCGCGCCATATTCTACTGGTAAATGCATGATAAACTACGGTCCCTTAGGAAATTCATGTTGAGCTATCCAAAATAATTATATTTTGAATAGGCATTTACTCTCCTCTGCAAGGCAACTTCCGACTGATCAGACGATCCAACAAGAAACAGCCGCACACGGTCGGCGTTCGCAAATATGTTTCCACCGCTGATTATAGCTATATGTTACAGCACAAAAGTAACATATTGTTATAATTAGAGACTACGAACGGAGACATTTATAACTGTATGTTTATGTATACACATTACGTAAACATATCGTTATAGGCTGTACAACTGGGGCGAGCGCTAGGACGTCTCTCTAGACCTGCCGTGTGGCGGCGCTCGGTCTGCAATTACTGACAGTGGCGACACGCGGGTCCGTCGTATACTAGCGGACCGCGGCCGATTTAAAGGCTACCACATAGCAAGTGTGGTGTCTGGCGGTGACACCACAGTTCCTGCTGTCATACGAAATTGCACTCACCACCATAACTCAAAGCGTAGGTCCCATGTGCCTCACTTGCAGATAGATTGTTTTCGGGCGCTCCTTCAGGCCAACCGACGGCCATTACTGGCACCGAGGCAGAACCGGTTTCCATCAGAAAGTTTCACACTGCTCCCCAATGAGCTCTTACTTGACACGACTGAAGCTGCAAATGGCAATGGTTTGGGGTCACTGACATGCAGGCTACAGGGCACCCGGCTCGGAGCTCGCCTGGAAGTAACCGATATGTAGCAGTTCGTTGTCGCACTGTGGTGATAACTGCTGCTCATATTGCTGCAGCAGATGCAGTACGATGTGCCAGAGCCGCACGCCGAACACGGTGATGTTCTCTTTAGCTAATGCCACGTGGCCGTGCGGGGCCTGGTCTTTTTGCGACCGTACATTCTCGTAACCACCGCTACGAGTAATGATGTCCAGTGACTACATTCCTGCTACGTCTTTCTGCAGTATCGCGGAAGCAATATCCAAGTTCCCGTAGCCCTGTTAGACGACCCTGTTTAGACTGCGAGGTACGGTTTGTGGCATCTTCATCACCTTAAAGGCATTCTTGATTTTGGTCAACTCACTACGTCCCATCTGAAAGGTAACTAACGCTTATGACCGTTACTGTGAATACTAGTATTTAAAAGAAACCTGATTTGCTTCCTCACAGTGGAGCCACTAGGGTCACCCTTACGTGATTGGCACGAAATTTGAATAGATTATATTTTAGATGCAGAAACAGGACTACCGACTTTCGTTCATGTCGTACAGCTCCTTCTGAGTGTCCGCAGCTCGTGGTCTGGTGGCTAGTGCTGCTGCCTCTGGATACGGGCTCTCGGTTTCGATTCCCGGCCGGCTTGGGTTCAAATGGCTCTGAGCACTATGGGACTGAACATCTTAGGTCATAAGTCCCCTAGAACATAGAACTACTTAAACCTAACTAACCTAAGGACATCACACACACCCATGCCCGAGGCAGGATTCGAACCTGCGACCGTAGCAGTCCCGCGGTTCCGGACTGCAGCGCCAGAACCGCTAGACCACCGCGGCCGGCGGCCGGTTTGGGGATTTTCTCTGCCCGGGAACTGGGTGTGTGTTTGTTATCCTCATCATTCCGTCATCATTTGTGAAAGTGGCGTTATTGGACTGTGTAAAGATTGGAAATTTGTATGGGCATTGATAACCGCGCAGTTGAGCGCCCCACAAGTCGAACATCATCATCCGCCACTGTGTGGTACGTAATTAATAAATGTTACCCCGCATGTGCAATTTAAAATCTACTTCTTTCCACGGTTTATTCGTTATTTCTCTTCCGCATGTCCTTAAAAATGTTTCCGCAATGTTTCATTGTCCTACGATCACTCGTTTTTGATGCGGGCCCTCTCAGGTAGCTAAAGTTTCATTCCAGCCACCCTGCACATCCTGCCGACTAGTATTGCATGAGCAAAGTATTCAGCGACCGTATGACAAAGTGTATCGCTTGCATCAATTAGTGATTAGCAAAAGATGTTTGTTTGTGTCGTACATTGATACTATTAATCGCACATGCAGTACTGGTAACAGGAGGTCAGAATCCAATTGTCATACGGGTCTAGCTGCTCACTAATCTAAAGCAATGGGGTTGCCTCAATTGATGTGGACGCATAAGATGTGAACGGAGAGCCTATTAGCATAAAGTGGGGGGGAGGGGGGGTATGTGAGACTTCGAGAATTAAAGTAATTGGTGTTAGACTCTTTACACCCTTATTTCTCCGACTAAACAACCGTTTAGGAATGCAAGTTATATTTTGCCACAATCTGCATCGTCAACCAATCTATTAACCCGACTGACTACCCCAAACCCATTATTCATTGTCGCCCGAGGAAAATTGGAAATTTGTGGTAAGTTCCTATGGGTCCAGACTGCTGAGGTCATCTACTACTAAATCTAACTTAAATTAACTTACGCTAAGGAGCCTGCTTGTTCACTGTCGGCCCCAGTGCGTCTCTTCTTGACGAGTCACACAGATGCGTGATCAAGTTCTTTGAATAGTATAAGACTACAAGCTAAATGGTTTAATTGATTTTCGTATGTGTAGATTCATCAATAATAAAATGCGAAGTAAATTAAAATTGACTCTTACCACTTTTCAGTTTGCTCCGATTCTGAATATCAGCAATGCACGAGGACGAGCCACACACACTTCCGTTAAGTGTTTTCAACTAACTGTTCACTATTATTTCATACCTACCGATTTTCTTTAATTGCTTGTAGACGTATGTGTGAGTGCTCGATTAAATCTGTATAAAACAGTCAGCTTTTTCCCCTTTTTAAGCAGCACAGGCTCTGTGAAATGTTAATTACTTCCGGTGTACGTTTAGTTAGTTAAAAATTGCCGTATCGAGGTACCAGTTTAAATTCACGACATACCGCCAAGCTTCTCACACATCTAAAAACTATAGCGTATGTTCTACTGACCATGGTGTGACAGTACCAAGGCACCACGTAGCCTGTAGTAACTGGCAGTATCACGGTCACAAAGTCCGTAAGGCACATTGTTAACTTAGATTCATCATTAGCAAAACGCGCGGGCGCATTATAACTTGCAGTGGCCGAAATGTCATAAACCAGATTGTTAGTTTCCCCATCTAAATACGATGGAGAAACACGGGACTATTTACCTTTGTCACCGCTGGGCTGTTTTCCACGAAACACCGAGCTTGAATTGTGCCAGAATATAAGCTGGAGTTATGGTTGGCAGCTTGGCTCACATTACGTAGGTCAGGTGGGGTGGTGCTAATGTTGAAATGCGACTAAGAAAGCTGTTAGTGTCCCATTGGGATGTTCCAGCTGACAGGCTGTTAGCACCACGAATAGCCCGCTCGTAAGTATCCGTGTACTCCTGACAATCGTCAGTGTTAGCCTCAGATTCCTCAAATGGTTCAAATGGCTCTGAGCACTATGGGACTTAACATCTGAGGTCATCAGTCCCCTGGAACTTAGAACTACATAAACCTAACTAACCTAAGGACATCACACACATCCATGCCCCAGGCAGGATTCCAACCTGGGACCGTAGCAGCAGCGCTGTTCCGGACTGAAGCCCCTCGAACCGCTCGGTCACAGCGGCCGGCTCAGACTCCTCATCTTCAAGAAAATTTTGTATTTGATCGTACAGAACAATTAAATTGGAGAAAGTGCAAGCTACGATTCAAGCCGTCGGCATGGACTAGTGACTTAGGGAACATGTGATACAAAACTAACACAACAAAGCAATCTCATATCAGTGGCGACATTTTGAAACGTAAACACCAGACTGTTTTGATCACGACAACCGGTTAAAAAAATCTAATTACATTATTATGACCAGTAGCATATTGTAAAGAGAAACATTGCTTATAAAGGAAACGAATCAGGTATCGTAGAAACAAGTTCTTCAGCTTTGATGGACATCACGACACAAAGCGGTAACTAAAAATCTATTTATCATCGGTAATTGCAGTTAGTATCTGGATATACGATTAGGTATCAGTAGAGACTGTGTAAGCACGTTCGGATACATGAAGCTAGGAGCAGTAAATCGTTGTTTGACAAGAAGGACTTTAGCTACTTATTAGCAGGAAAGCTAAGCGAATATCATAAAGACCTCTGTGGTTGAAGTGGCGACGATGATACGCTTTATGCATGGGAAAGGAAAACTACTTTGCATGAAGGTGAAAAGACTGGGAAATCGACTAAATATTGTAAGCGCCCTCCCCCCTGGGGAACAGAAGAGACAGCGTTTTGCTTCTCGTTGACAGCAGAGATTAAAAATATAATATCACAGCAGACAGAGCTATAGAAAAAAGCAATTGTACATGCGCGCCAACAAGTGACGTTACAGAAACCTTTAACATTATCAGTCCGACAGTGAGTGTCTGATTCCTTTAACGGAACATCCTGGAAACACAGATGGCGCGAGCACAAGAGGGGCACTGACCCCTTCCTGGAATACTGGCTACAGACTTACCATTAATTACACAATTCTCACGTATGGGTTGAAATGATCTGTGATTGTAGTAGGCCGTGGATCTAACTTTACCGACTGCGACCGGAAATGTTGTGGCTTTAGCAATGACTATATAATCTGGGTTGTGTGGTCATTAGACAGATCAAGGGAATTACGCCCTTTTCTTTACGTGGCGGTGGTTTCTGTGCATTCTTCCCGTCATTCTGAACGTTAATATTTACAGAACATTGACAAAATAAATTCTGCTCCTCCGAGTACAGCCGTTATCAAGTTACAGAAAGGGACCATTCTAACGACGTGAAGCGCGGATTGCAGCACCTGTTCCAAGCATAAAATGAATATAATTAAATAAATTTGTCAGTATAATGTTAGGTGAAGTTTTGTAAGCAAACGAAGTGCTCTTAAAGTTTTTATTTGTTTTTCCACTTTCATGAAGTATATTAATCAGTGAAATTTCTGCTGTTTCTGTTAATAACAGGATTTTCAAATTTGCAGACTTTTTGGTACTTTGAATTTTCAATTTCCGGGGTCAATTTAACATCACTAGTATGTGAACAAAAACATCAATTGTGAGTATTTTGAGCTATGTTCTCTAAGTCGTGGATGTACTAGATTTAATCATATGGCAAATATTTCAGTTTGTTAAATGGAACAAGTGGGATCTGTTTTAACGTTGATAATAGAGATTGCACATATTTATGAAGCATGCTTACAACTTGAGTTTAAAAAACATTAATACTTTACTTTTAACAGTGCCTCTTCCTGTTAGACATGCAGGCAGACACTGTAAAAAATGAACTACGTACTAAGTGCCTAGACGGGCAAAAAGGACGATAGCAATACCCCTGAACTTATTGTTATCTCACGCTCCCTATTGCGCGAATCCGAATAATGCTCCTCATTGCGGCATATGGAGGTTTGCTTCGCTCCGTGGAGCGTGCACAAAATGGTTCAAATGGCTCTGAGCACTATGGGACTTAACATCTGAGGTCATCAGTCCCCTAGAACTTAGAACTACTTAAACCTAACTAACCTAAGGACATCACACACATCCATGCCCGAGGCAGGATTCGAACCTGCGACCGTAGGAGGAGCGTGCACAGATAACCGAAGTAGCCACGACGACAGCTTCTGATAAAAGGGATATCCAGGTTCGAGTCCTTATCCGGCACAAATTTTCATGCGTCATTAGTAGGTAGTACATATCTAACGTCAAATAATTCGCAGTTAGCTAACAATTACGTAATAAAAATTATTAAGTTGCAACTATCAATTACTTAACACAGAACACGTTTAGTATACACCCTGTCAAATTTAGTTCTTAAATTCACCGAACAAGTCGTGTACAAAAAAAAAGTCGTTAGTTTTGAGTCTTGGGTGCTCTTGGAAAACTTTCTGCCGACATTCATGCCTGCTAAAGTCCTCGAGTGTGTTAAGTTTCGCTCTTTTGTGTGGGAACGTAAAATGTACCGACTGAATGTGCAGTTCATTTACATCCTAATTTTGAAAGAAACTGCGTTTATCAGTTGTGGGGTGTTGAGTTTCAGTTGCAAGCATCTGCTAAGTAATGGACGGACAAGCTAGTTCGTCCTTAATTCGGTTATTCCGGCAACAGCGAGGGCCACGTGTCACCAATATCAGAGAACTAACCGACAATCGCTGTGCTACGTTCAAATTGGCGGTCATTTGGAACATTTTACATTACGTGTAATACATTCACCGCGGTAGCATCCACTTGGCAATAGGTGGCGCTCAGGTATTCCGCAAGTACAGAGCTATTGCAAGAGCTACTAAATTAAAAGCAAATATTCGTTGTGCATACTGTGTCTCAGTAAGCAAACATTACAACTTACCGCTTGGATGTTCGGCGTGACGTTACACCGAGATTAATTCGCTCGAAGTGTCTGCGTCAGAGTGAAATTATCTTCGATACATCGTGATGTAATGTCCCTGATTTACTTCCCCTGTTTCTGCTCCAAATTTTGTGAAACATCAACAGTTTAAACAGAAGAGGATTGTAATAAAATGAAATCGTCGTATGGCATTACTGCCAAATTGTTCGGCTGCCTGGTGCAAGTCTTTCCACTCGACGTCACTTCGGCAACTTCCACGAAGTTAGTACAACACATAACATACAAAACAAAGTTTTATTTCAACCAGAGCAAGGAATACACATCAACATGGATAAGATGTCAGAGAGGTTTCACTATCAGCGATATTGTAGTAATTCACGCGCAGAAGGTTTGTTTTTTGAAAAAGATTGCAGGAGGACTGTGTACGTAAATGTTGACTGATTCCTGTCCAGTAATACTTAATGACAGCTAAATTCAATCTGGTTATTAGATATTGAAGGCTTTCCTAAGGTAAACAATTTTAATTTTGCACTCAGTAATTGTCCGGGAGGACTTAAATTGACGACCACAGTCTTCCACATTTATACGTCATTTAAAAGACGAAAACCGTCAGTTGTTATTAAGGAGTTGACTGGTCTAGTGCGATACGTAAATTAATGACAGCCTTCGCCTACTCAAAAGTCACCTCAGCAGCGGTCTTCCATACTGCTGCCTACAATCTGAAAGTGCAACACGAAGTGTAGTAATGGAAATTCAGTTAACGCAGAACGAGTTAGTTGCAGCGCAGACAGAGGTACGTAGTTTCTTGCCGTATTGCTATATTCCCGGAAGGCATTCGACATCGTTTCGCACAGCTATTTACTGAACAAAATAGTCACAGGACTCGGAACGTCCTAGAAGATTGAACTCAACTCGTTGTTCCTAACGGGACGAGAACGACAAACGTAGAGGTAATTGCTGGAGTACTCGAAGGGAAAGTTAAAGGGCGTTACCGTTTACAGTGCAGGTAATTGATCTAGAGGACAACGTAGGAATCTCCATGACGGTATCCACGGACGATGCTCTCGTCTATAAGAAGACAGCAATATCAGAACAATGCAGCGCATTGCAGCATAGGCTTAGGGCACCAGTAATTATCAGTGAATAAAAAGAAATAAACTGACTGTATTTCGTATACTGAGCCTAAAAGAATTACTACTTTTCACTTTCCATAAGCTGCGTTACATTACTGAAAACAGTAACAACCGCAAAATACACTCCTGGAAATTGAAATAAGAACACCGTGAATTCATTGTCCCAGGAAGGGGAAACTTTATTGACACATTCCTGGGGTCAGATACATCACATGATCACACTGACAGAACCACAGGCACATAGACACAGGCAACAGAGCATGCACAATGTCGGCACTAGTACAGTGTATATCCACCTTTCGCAGCAATGCAGGCTGCTATTCTCCCATGGAGACGATCGTAGAGATGCTGGATGTAGTCCTGTGGAACGGCTTGCCATGCCATTTCCACCTGGCGCCTCAGTTGGACCAGCGTTCGTGCTGGACGTGCAGACCGCGTGAGACGACGCTTCATCCAGTCCCAAACATGCTCAATGGGGGACAGATCCGGAGATCTTGCTGGCCAGGGTAGTTGACTTACACCTTCTAGAGCACGTTGGGTGGCACGGGATACATGCGGACGTGCATTGTCCTGTTGGAACAGCAAGTTCCCTTGCCGGTCTAGGAATGGTAGAACGATGGGTTCGATGACGGTTTGGATGTACCGTGCACTATTCAGTGTCCCCTCGACGATCACCAGTGGTGTACGGCCAGTGTAGGAGATCGCTCCCCACACCATGATGCCGGGTGTTGGCCCTGTGTGCCTCGGTCGTATGCAGTCCTGATTGTGGCGCTCACCTGCACGGCGCCAAACACGCATACGACCATCATTGGCACCAAGGCAGAAGCGACTCTCATCGCTGAAGACGACACGTCTCCATTCGTCCCTCCATTCACGCCTGTCGCGACACCACTGGAGGCGGGCTGCACGATGTTGGGGCGTGAGCGGAAGACGGCCTAACGGTGTGCGGGACCGTAGCCCAGCTTCATGGAGACGGTTGCAAATGGTCCTCGCCGATACCCCAGGAGCAACAGTGTCCCTAATTTGCTGGGAAGTGGCGGTGCGGTCCCCTACGGCACTGCGTAGGATCCTACGGTCTTGGCGTGCATCCGTGCGTCGCTGCGGTCCGGTCCCAGGTCGACGGGCACGTGCACCTTCCGCCGACCACTGGCGACAACATCGATGTACTGTGGAGACCTCACGCCCCACGTGTTGAGCAATTCAGCGGTACGTCCACCCGGCCTCCCGCATGCCCACTATACGCCCTCGCTCAAAGTCCGTCAACTGCACACACGGTTCACGTCCACGTTGTCGCGGCATGCTACCAGTGTTAAAGACTGCGATGGAGCTCCGTATGCCACGGCAAACTGGCTGACACTGACGGCGGCGGTGCACAAATGCTGCGCAGCTAGCGCCATTCGACAGCCAACAACGCGGTTCCTGGTGTGTCCGCTGTGCCGTGCGTGTGATCATTGCTTGTACAGCCCTCTCGCAGTGTCCGGAGCAAGTATGGTGGGTCTGACACACCGGTGTCAATGTGTTCTTTTTTCCATTTCCAGGAGTGTATTTAGCACCAACCGTACAGAGCGACGCAAAATGTTTCTTCGTAAATTTAATTTTTGGAAAAACGGATGATAGGCTGATATTTCATTGGGAAATCTCAAGTTTATGTAATTCATCTTGGAGATAATTTTCTCGCAAAACACTTCTGAAACCAATTCTTGTGTATTGCTTATTAGTCTGGGGCGCCTACGGGGCTTGTTAATAAAACGGATAGGGAAGATCCAGTGAAGAATGGCGCGTTCCCTCAGGTAATCTTTTAGTCAGCGCGACAGCGTTACGGGAATGCTCAATAAACGCCTCTAACAGATGCTACAAGAGGGGGACTGTGCATCTCGGAGAGAAGAACCGAGTAATTACTTGCTCGCACATCCATCTCGTGAAATGAACCCTACGAAAAAATCAAGGAAATTAGAACCAATACAGTGGCTTACCGACAGTCACTATTCCGACGCACCATTCCTGAATGGAACAGGGAAAGGGGAGAAATATAGCGGCACAAGAAGCACCCTCCGCTACGCACCGTTAGGTTGCTTGAAGAGCACAGCTGTAAATGTGCGTTGTCTGGAGTAAATGAATATTAGAACCGTTACACCAAACATTTTGGAAAATAGGGATAATCATGTTATTTACACATGACATGACCCATATCATCTAGATGAGTGCGTAGTTTCCTTTGTGGTGTAAGTTCCCGCATACTCGCCATACCTCACTAGGGATGTCCGTTGACGCTAACGGGTAATAGCAGATAGGAAATTGCTCGGTTGGGACATCTGGTTTCTGTGAAGAATCTTGTGTCTGGCACGGTCCGCTTACTTCAATACCCAATTTATTCGACAGGAAAAGTATTAAGTTTGTGTATAACGAAAATGATGTGGTCTTAGGAGATTTATTTCTTTCCTTACTTAAGTATATTGCGCTTAAAGAGAGTTACACCAGACGTTTTTCTCTTTCGTTCACAATGAATGATCGCTTTTGGTTCTGTACAATTTGAAATCATTATACATTACTGTATTTTGATTCTTGTAGATTCACAACAACTTTTGGTTATAAATACAGTGTGCTGTTTACTTCTACTCCGCAAACCATCCTACGGTGCGCGGTGGAGGGTGCCCCGTACTAGTAACGATCGTTTTCGTTCCTGTTCCACTCACAAATTTCTCGTAACTTACCTTCATGGTCATTACGCGAAGAGAATGTTGGCGGCAATAGAATCGTTCTGCAGTCAGCTTCAAATGCCGGTTCTCTAAATTTTCTGAATATTGTTACCCGAAAAGAACGTCGCCTTCCCGTCAGGGATTCCTATTTGTGTTTACGTAGCTTCTGCGCAACACTTTCTTGTTGTTCGGACCCGTCGACATCAAATCTAGCAGCCCGACTCTGAACTGTTTCGATATCTTCGTGTATCCGACCTGGTGCGGATCCCAAACACGCGTCGAGCTCAAGAACAGGCGGCGCTGGCGTCCCATATTAGGTATCCTTTGCACATGAACCACAAACACTTTCCTAAAATTCCCCAACAAACCTAAGTCAACCATTCGCCTTCCCTACGACGTTTCTCAAATGCTCTTTGCAATTAATACCGCTGTGCAGCGTTACGCCCAGATATTTAAACGACGTGCCTCTGTCACACAGAACACTGCTAATGCTGTATCCGAACACTACGGATTTGTATTTCCAACTCAGCCGCATTATTTTAAATTTTTCTACATTTGGAGCTAGCTGCCACTCATCACACCAGCTAAACGTTTCGTCTCAGTCATCTTGTACCAACCCACGGCCACTCACCTTCGACACCTCCCCGTACACTTCAGCGTTACATCGTTTATTGCTCCTTTATACGTGTTTTGTAGTTAACAAGCATCTCCCTCGTTTATAGTAGAGGTTCTAGTCGAGAAACCTTTGTTTCACTCTCATGTTTCACGTGTTTCCGGATTTTTGGTAACCGGCATTCCTTTTTGATGCATTTGGTTTCTTTACAGTTCACTTTAGTTTCGCAATACTTTCAACAACTTCCCTTCATAAAAATATTGTTGATTCTCTTCATTTGCGTCCAGCAGAGCATTTTGCGTGCATTCGTTTCCGAGTGAGCTGTGTGTACTGCCAATACTGCGAATGCAGTGTTTAACGTACAAAGCACCGCATCGTCAGGTACTGACCAGGATACGATAATACGGAGTGTAATCGCCCGATGTGACCGGTTGATGGAATATTTAACTAATGGATGTCAAATGTTCAGAGGAGATGTAAGTAACATCGAATGTGTCCCAGGGATGGTAGTAAGATGTCTAATGTTTTCAATATACGAAAACGACTTACGAAAATGAGTTAATGAACCTGAAAGATTACAGCCACTACGCCTTCTCTTATAGCTAACCAGGCATTCTATATGTTTCACATTACGTTCATTACCACACAGGAGATATATCAAATCTTGCATTTAATATGAGATACAAAACTAAAATAATTGTGATGTACACTTAAGCATCAAAGAAACTGGTACAGACTTCCGTATTCAAATACACAGATATGTAAACAGGCAGAATACGGCTCTTCGATCGGCGATGCCTATATAAGACAATAAGTGTCTGGCGCAGTTGTTATATCGGTTACTGCTACTACAGTGACAGGTTATCAAGATTAAAATGAGTTTGAATGTGGTGTCATAGTCGGCGCAAGAGCGGTGGAGACAGCTTCTCCGAGGGAACGATAAAGAGGGGATTTTCCCCATTTCACGAGTGTACCGTGAATATCAGGAATCTGGTAAAACATCAAATCTCCGATATCGATGCGGCTGGAAAAAGATCCTGCAAGAACGGTTCCAGCGACAGCTGAAGAAAATCGTTCAACATGACAGACGAGGAACCGTTCCGCAAATTGCTACAGATTTCAATGCTGGGCCATCAACAAGTGTCACCGTGCGAACCATTCAGCGTAACGTAATCGATATTGGTTTCGGAGCCGAATGCCGACTCGTGTACCCTTGATGACTGCACGACACAATGTTTTACGTCTCGCTGGGCCCGTCAACAAAGACATTGTTGATGACTGGAAACATGTTGCTTGGTCGGACGAGTCTCGTTTCAAACTGTATCGAGCGGACAGACGTGAATCCATGTACCCTGCATGTCAGCAGCGGACTGTTCAAGTTAGTGGAGGCTGTGTAATGGTGTGGAGGGTGTGCAGTTTGAGTGAATTGGGCCGCTGATATGTGTAATGGCTCTGAGCACTATGGGACTTAAGATCTGTGGTCATCAGTCCCCTAGAACTTAGAACTACTTAAACTTAACTAACCTAAGGATATCACACACATCCACGCCCGAGGCAGGGTTCGAACCTGTGACCGTAGCGGTCACGCGGTTCCAGACTGAAGCGCCTACAACCGCACGGCCACACCGGCCGGCCTGATAATTAGAAACGACTCTGACAGGTGACACGTACGTAAGCATCCTGTCTGATCACCTGCATCCATTCACGTCTGTTGTGCATTCTGACGGACTTTGGAAATCCCAGCAGTACTGCGCAACGCCCCACGCCTCCAGAGTGGCTCCAGGAGCACTCTTCTGAGTTTAAACACTTCCCCTGGCCACCAAACTGCCCAGATATGAACATTATTGGGCATATGTGGGATAACTTGCAACGTACTGTTCAGAAGAGATATACACCCCCTCCTACTCTTACGGAGTTAGGGACAGCCGCAGGATTCGCGGTGTTCCAGCACAACTTCAGACATTAGTCGAGTACATGTCACGCCGTCTTGCGGCACTTCTGTGTGCTCGCGGGGTCGCTACACGTTATTGGGGTTGTTTTGGGGAAGGAGACCAGACAGCGAGGTCATAGGTTTCATCGGATGAGGGAAGGATGGAGAAGTAAGACGGCCGTGCCCTTTCAGAGGAACCATCCCGGCATTTGCCTGGAGTGATTTAGGGAAATCACAGAAAACCTAAATCAGGATGGCCGGACGCGGGATTGAACCGTCGTCCTCCCGAATGCAAGTCCAGTGTCTAACCACTGCGCTACACGTTATTAGACACGTGTACCAGTTTCTTTGGCTCTTCAGTGAAAATAGTGGAAACCGTAGTAGCAATAGTATAGAAAGCTCTTTTTGTGTCAGTTCAAGAAAATTGAAAAAAATGAAACACAATGCAGTGGGCGTAAAGAAGGAAAGGAGGCTGAGGGAGAGAAAGAACGTGGCAGAACACAAATAATGAAGAGAGAAGAAAGGAAATGGCGTCACTGCTTGAGAGACGAAAGAGGAATAAGCCTAACTAAGAGGTGGTAGCATTTGCTTCACTGTTCGGCAGAGAGAAGTTGGCCATACCACGTATGTTGATTCTAAAGGGAAAAGTTACGTGGCTCACGGAAGGAGGTGCTTGAGCTTTGTCTTATACACAGGGGCACTGAATTGTGTGCAAAGTGCAAACTATTTCGTTGCATGGACGGGTAGCAGCAAAAGAGTAGTGCTTTTCGAATGTTTTTATTTTGTGCAAAAGCAGAGCTAAGATACTAGGTAAGTGAGACGTGGCCTAGAGGTTGTAGCAAATGGCTCAAATGGCTATGAGCACTATGGGACTTAAGATCTGCGGTCATCAGTCCCCTAGAACTTAGAACTACTTAAACCTAACTAACCTAAGGACATCACACACATCCATGCCCGAGTAGAGTATTAACGCTTCATTCTTGAAGGCCTTCTTAAGTTCGTTGAGAAAGGAGAAAATACCCAACACATAGGCCACTTTATACAACCTACGAAAAATTACACAATTTCTCGCGTGAAAAAAACGTCGTTTGTCTAAAAGAAACAAGCACACATAACCAGGTAGCCCAAAGAAGCCTTCCCTCTTCACAACCAATCCACTTCAGTTTGTAAGAAAAGTTGAGTCTGTTTACTGCCAAGCTCTTTTCATAAAACTGTGAAAGGACTGGAATTTAGAGGAAGTGATTCAATGAAATTAACAAGTTTCGTAAACTTCTTTTAAAACACATTTAAAATCGTAAGCATTTTTCTCGCTGCTATAACCTCTCTGTGTGTGAAGCAATGTGTGCACGCTAATTTCGGTGCTAAAGCTTTCACTCGAGTCGTTAGGCCTGTCTTCAAATCTGTAAAAGAACATGCTCCGTCCACAGTGATAGCTACACATTTATCCCACATAATATCGTTGTTTATCATGAACTCGTTAAGGTCACAAAACACATCTTCTGTCGTTGTTCGAAGAATCTTCGTACATAAAAAAAGCTTCTCGCAAATTGTGTCTTTACACTCAAAACGGATGAAAACCAGCAATTCTGCTTTTTCGTCTGTCAGCAGTTTCATCAAGCTGTAAGGAGCAATGGGATACTTTGAATTTTTGAATTTAATTGGTTTTTCACATTGGAAGGTACATTGTCAATTCTTCTTTTAACTGTATCGTTGGAAATGGGAAACGAGTTCATTTCCTTAGCAGCTCCATCACTTGCCATAATTTCCTGGTAGGATTAAACTTCGCGCAACTCTGTGGCGTTTCTCAGATTTAGAAATTAGCAATGAACATGACATGATGCTAAAGCAGTTGTCGAGTTAGTATTACCTACAATCGTAGTCTTTGGTATTGCACTTTTACTGCGTGTCAGCTCCCTGAGTTTGTTTATAAAAAAAAATCTATCTACTTGCCAACGTGTCATTCATGTTTCTTCCCCAAATGTCTTCGAACATTAACTGGTTTCATGCTTTCGTTTGTCAGTACGTCATAACACAAGACGCACTGTGGGTGCTGGTTGTCGTCATTGCGTACGTATGTAAATCCATAACGAAGATAGTCACCACAATACCTGAGTAGCTTTCTCTTCTTCCTTCAAGTTCACTTACAGTATCTTGAGAATATGAAGACTCACTTTTAGAAGAATTACCAGGCATAACATCACCAATAGTCTCCCGTTTCATTGCAGACGATTGCAAGCATCGCTCCATTGTGATCTTAACAAATATCGCCCCACAAAAGAACATTGACCAACTCAGGAAACGAATGGCTGATGACAAATCAGTGTATGTTCATCTGCTGTTTACCCTCTCTATTCACGTACTATGTGCCATACCGTGAAAACTTGACATGTATGACTGTCTCTAATAACCATTTTCCCCAGTAAAACTTTTCCCTCGCCTGTTGTTTCATGGAATGTTGAAGGGAGTGAAACATGCCTAACGCCATTCGTTGGGGCTGGAGATGTGTGTGGTGACGTCATTCTTAAATTCCGCTCTAGCTACACTGACAAAGAAAATGCATGTGACAAAGTCTATTATTATGTCTAGCTTGGAAAACCCAGGGTTTAAAACTGTAAGTGGCGATAAAAACTTGAAAAGATTAACGGCAGTTCAACCGTGTGTTTTTCTTATCTAATCACAACAATCTTGCTACTGAAGAAAGAACAGATAGTGTAGTTTTTGTCTGTTGCTTAACAATACAGCATGTCCCTCTTTTGAGTGTTTTTTATTTTTAAATTCTCACTCACGGAAAATTAAAGGAGGAGAAAAATTTTGCTCCAAGAACAACAACAACACAGCAGTTGCTTCAGAGTTGTTCTTACCTTTGCTGGAAAGGAGGCGGTTAAAAACCAGTGATGGGTGTTTGTCGTTTTGATATTTGTAATGTCTCCACAGTTTGATTGAATGGAAGCACCTTTCTAATTTCTCTGTTTGGATCTACCATGCAAGACAGTTTTACATTAACCACACCGAATTTGGGTCAAGAGTTACTCGCAGCCAGGAATATATTTTGGGAGGTGTTTCTTACTGTTTTTTTAGAAATCCTAGGATTGATGTTTATACGCATGGGAATGAGTAACATTTACTTTTTTTTTAAAAAAAAAGCTGGATTAGGGGATAATAGCGGGAGTTTGCTGCCACTTAATGATGAAATCCGTGAAATCCCGAAGCGTTGTGCAGTTAATGTACGACTGCTTTAAGAAGTGCCCTAGCAAAGAAGAAATTTCTCTCACTACATAACGGTTGACCAGCTTCAGGGCAGAAACTTAGTGAAGTAGGAAAACAGTTAAATTTACAAACGTAGGCATGATTTCTAATTGCTTTCTTTTTAGTATCTGAAAAAAGAAAACTTTTTGCAAAACAGCTGTGAATTCAATTTTATTAGCAAACATTTCAGTTTTGAGACATCGCGGACCTCCTGGCTATGTCCCGCGGATCATACAGGGGTCCGAAGACACTATTTGCGAAACAGATATCGTGTGTTCGGTATGCGTGCTATGATGGATTACGTCGCATCGCAATAGTGGGAGTTCGGCAGTATGAGTGATTGCACAAACACGTTTCAAATCCTTTCGTGTCTTGGTTCATATGGTTCATATGGCTCTGAGCACTATGGGACTTAACTGCTGTGGTCATCAGTCCCCTACAACTTAGAACTACTTAAACCTAACTAACCTTAGGACATCACACACATCCATGCCCGAGGCAGGATTCGAACCTGCGACCGTAGCGGTTACGCGGTTCCAAACTGTAGCGCCTAGAACCTCACGGCCGCTCCGGCCGGCTCTGTCGTGTCTTGACACAGGATATGACAGAGTGTTAGAGATCAGTCTGCAATTTCCTGGCGGTGAGGAGCAAATGCAGAAAGACAAATTCCCAGTTAAACCAAGCTAATGACTTAGATCAGTGCCAAACACTGTCACTTGGCACCTACGAAAGATGCGGATTCTAAGAGCCGACAGGATGCTTGCAGCAGAAAACTGATGGAATTCAGCACATTAAGTCCAACCTTGAGAGCAACATTCCAAGTGAGGAAAACAGACATATCGGACCTTACCGAGGCTGGCCACGAGCGACACGGACTCGGTGCCCCAGCAATCTGTCTGAGAACTCCCCTTGAATACGAGAAATGGGTGTTAAAAGAATGACTGCGGCGTACTACTCCTCTCTTCCTATGGTCGACCCACCAATCCGCCGGCACTTAACAAGCTTCGGTCAATCTGTCTAGGCGTTCTGCACCTCCAGCCACATTTAGATTTCTCCCCTACTCCTGATTGGTAGGCAATGACACTTCTGGATTTTACGTTAATAAATTCCAAGTTTGGCATCAACAGCTTCCAGCTGAAAGTTAAACGTCATTGCTACTCCTATTACAGCCAGCAACAACAGTGTTTCACACCACTTAATCCCCACCCTTCGTCGTTCTGTGGGCGGCAGCTGATGGCCGGCCGGGGTGGCCGAGCGGTTCTAGGCGCTACAGTCTGGAACCGTGCGACCGCTACGGTCTCAGGTTCGAATCCTGCCTCGGGCATGGATGTGTGTGATGTCCTTAGGTTAATTAGATTTAAGTAGTTCTAAGTTATAGGGGATTGCTGACCTTAGAAGTTAAGTCCCATAGTGTTTAGAGCCATTTTTGATCTAACCTGTGTAACCCTGCTGACGTTGCAGTTCTCGGAGAAAATACAAAGCTTGTTGCCTCTGCTAAGACGTGCCTTTTCGTGGCCAACTTCTACAGTGACGTCTTGCTACAACGTCAAGGCGATGGATGGAATCTGGAGTTGTCAGTTAATTCTCTGAAGTGAAACTTCTCCCCTGGGATAGCTGCCCAGAGCGTTTGCAGTTTACAGCGCTCTAGTGTACTATATATATATATATATATATATATATATATATATATATATATATATATATATATATATACGGTAATCTAAACACTATCAATTTGGATTTTGTCTGTGATTTACTACCTTGGAGTGCCACTGATAACTCCCAAAATTCTTAAGCGTAACAATTTAGAGGTCACTATGTTGTCAGTATATGAAAACTTCTCGACGGCACAGAGGCAAAAGGAATTCCTTCCGTACGTGGTGACACTATTCTCTGCCCAGTTGAGATAAACATCCAATGTTACGCCACCGTATTCACCGTCTTGTTGCTTCATACTGGGACGGCGTCGAGAAGACTAGGATGAAAGCGATCGTGGAATTCTCAACCAATTATTTTTTAAGTGCATGCTAAAAGTAAGTGAAAATCTTCGCATTAAGTTTGTCCTAGTTTTTGCGTCCATTTGACCACTGAATAAAGATCCTCGTTAACATGGACTAAGGCGATAAGGCTGTCTGGAACTTTAGTAAAGCTGTAGTCTTTCAGCATAGAAATGATATTTGCTGGAAAATATTGACGAAATCAAGAACAATAGCTCGTATAGGATTTAACTCTGCTCTTCTGAAAATCATTCAGAGACGATTCTTCATTTGCAAAAGGAACACACTGGTTTGTTGTTTCTTACGCCGCTTTCAAACCACTTCACCACACTATCTGAACACTACGTCAAAGATGTCGTAATCAAATATTTTAACGAAACTTAGTGACTTCAATATTGTGGTCTTACGGTTGTCTATGATACATTTCATCAGTTACCTTAAGTAGTCCAGGTTTTGTGCTATAGTGTTTACGAAAACTGGACTTACATCTGTCACACAAGATAAATTTACATAAGTGTTCAGCGAGTTGATTGCAAAAAGACACATTCCTGAGTGATGGATACAGCAGTTAGGATGCAAATTGGCCGGTGATCAAAACATGATTGCATGTTTTCGTTCTTAGGAATGTTTCGGACTGCGCTGCTTTTCCATAAGTGAGATGCATCGTATTAAATGTATTCCGAAACTGGTACTACTGTAGCCAGATCCTCGATTGTGATAAAGGCTGCTTTTCATGTTGTGTAAAGCAATTTCCGTTGAAATTGTTTGGTTTATAGGAACGTGTTTGTCATACAAAGTAGTGAGCTTATCAATAATTTAACGAGTTTTTCTATGTTTTGTGTGTCCACTGTTTATTTGGTCCTTTATGTTTCCGAGCAGTTCACTGTTTGTTTCACGATCTATACGTTCCGTGTTGTTTCAAGTTATGTAGCGCAGTTTGAACTTTGGTGGCCGTGAGGGGAACGTGTGTTCATAGACCACGGCTTTGTTATAACATGACAGGAAACGCATAGAACGTCATAATAGACAAAATAAGTGATAATTAATTGAAACCCACAGCTGCCGACAGGTGCTATACTTCGGTGGGGACAGCTGAAAAACGTGTGCACCGACCGGGACTCGAACCCAGGATCTCCTGCTTACATCGCAGACGCTCTATCCATCCTTTTTCTTTCTTTTTTTGCATTTTGTTCGTTTTTGATCGTTGTGTTTGGTCGTTGCGGACGTCACATGACATCCGGTAAAGTTCGTATTTTGATCCTTCCACTCAGTTTTTTATTACAGAGGCCAACCAGCTCTCTGACAGAACACGCTGAGCTACCGTGCCGGCTGTCCATCTGAGCCACCGAGGACACAGACGAATAGCGCTACTACTGGGACTTATCCCTTGCACGCTTCCCGTGAGACCCACATTCCCAACTGTCCACAATCTACGTAAGTAATGTACCTAAGCAGGAGATCTCGGGCTCGAGTCCTGGTCGGGGCATACATTTTCAGCTGTCCATATCGAGGTATATCAACAACACCTGTCGGCAGCTGAGGATTTCAATTAATTATCATTTATTCTAGAGAAGCTGCACTGTCATCAGTGGTATACGTTCTTTCGAGAACAGTTACGATCTTCATATAACAGACAAAAAATGACTGAGTAACATCGTATTTATGGAGCAATTATGACGTGAGCTGTTTCAGACCTGTAATTGACATTTGAATAGTACATAAAAAATAAAAAAGCTCTAAGTTAATCCAGAAAAATTCACAGCATTTAATGCAAAACGTGGAAATTGTCTGTACATTAAATATTACATTTCACCATGAAACATAAATTTCGTCGTATGATATAGTATCATTGCAAAAATATAAACGAGCTGAGCCTGTAAGTTACAGGAAAATCGCGTAATACGTTGACGATGTGTTCGCACGTTCTTTTGCCATCATTTTCTACTTGTCTCAGGGACAGAGTCGTTACATGACATCCATCTCAGACTCTGTGTGGCGGTGCGCCGGACACCGTGGGACTGGAGCGGGGGAAGTTCCAGGCGGGTCGTGACGTGTACGAGGCCGCCGTACACAGAGAATCTTCGTTCCCCAGTTACCTCCACCATCGACTCAATTTTCCGAAGCCAGTCGCAAAATACCGAGAAATTCAGTGGCTAGAGCTGTTCCTCGAGGGAATGCACAGTACCAAAGTGGGCACCTGGTGGCCGAACGAAACGATGGACTGTTCTACTGAGAGGCCTAAATACAATGTAAGACCAAAAAACCAGGACGCACCGCAAGGGATTTACGCAGATTGGTCGCAAATTGATATTCATGCAGGTATCTAGGGAAAATTCAACTCTGTTAACTTTGGCGGCCGATGGATGATTATGTCACACTACGGGGCAGTTTCACGGCGCAGCTGGAAGGATAGTAAACAGGGAACTTGACGATACCCGAGTCTAAGGTCTTCGTGAATATCTTTGCATATACTGAATTGGACAGTGACTGTCTCGCAGAAAGGCGCGTGAACAATATATGCAGATACGATATTGATATCTTATTTATCCGCCGACCCTGGGCAGCGACTTCCAGTTAACATGTCCGCTCCTGAAGGGAACTACATAATGTGTGTACGAGTTCAGGTTGTGACGCCCGAACGACGACGTACGGAAGTTTGCATCTGGCTGTGAATTGTGCCTGGATACCCAAAGTCGTTAAGGTAACCGGTCGCTTAAAGCCGGCTTCGAGTCCCGGTCATGTAAAAATTTTCATTGTTATTCCGTTACACAGATCATGGTTGTTCGTATTTGCAACTAAGAGTACATTTCGTGTATAATATACGCAGATTTCAGTATTTCAGACGATGATGTTGGCATGAATGGGTGAACCAGGGCCGATAACAGCGTTAGGAAGGAAGCCGTCGACCTAGATAGACAACAGAACGTGAATTATCATCGATCCGACGAGTAACTACCGCTTCAGTGACCACCAGGACCATTAATAGGAGATTCACAAAAAGAGGGCTGAGATAGCGCCCCTTGCACTGACCACCATTGACCTCTGTACACCAACAAGCCCGACAGCAGTGGTATCAGGCATATTCGCCCTGGACTGGAGTAGAATTGCCGTCAGTCATGAGTCCCACTTCGAACTGACCTCCAACGACCGGCGGAGTCTTGTCTCGAGATGCCTTGGACAGTGGTGGGATACCAGTTTTACTGCTGCCTACCAGGACTGTGGTCTGGGGTGCCGCTTCATTTCATACTAAGACCCTTTGGTTATCAGCGGTTGTCATCCTTACATCACAGCGTTACGTCGTCGATATTCTACGCCACGTTTTGTTGCGCTTCATGGTAAAGCAAGTCGAGCTTATATTTCAGCAAGATAACACCCGCCCGCGCAAGGCGAAAGTTTCTGCTGCTTCTCTTCGTGCTTGCCAAACCCTGCCTTGACCAACAAGGTCGCCTGATCTCTCCCCAACTCAGAACTTCAGGAGCATTATGGGCAGGACCCGCCAACCAGCTCGGGATGTTCACGATCCAACGCGCCCGTTTGAAGGTTTAAGCACGGTATCCCTCAGGAGGACATCCAACAAGTCTGTCAATCAATACCAAGCCTAGTAACCGTTCGCATAAGGGCCAGAGGTGGATCAGTTCGTCACTGACCTTCTCAATTTGTGAAGCTCTTTCTTTTCAATAAATCATCCAATTTTTCTGAAATTGTAATCAACTCTCTCTGTGCATGTACATCACACCTATCGGTTTCCACCCATTGAGATGATTTCTTCGTGGTGCGTCGTTTTTTGTCTGCCTAAGATTTCTAGAACTCGCTAAGTAACAAAAATAATATTAAAAAAAAAACAAATTTGATAATGGTGCGGAAGAGGGACGAACAGGCCAAGTTGCCACTGCACCAAGCAGTTCTTCTGCGTTGGATAGATGCATTGCTAGTAGCGTTTTACATGTTAAAGGAAGATCATCCGTCCACTGGATAACGAAAACCTGGTCACACTAAGTAACTGACATACTTCAGAATGCGGAAGACTATATTTCTCCGCCAGAAAGCGTATTACGGGTTCTTGGCAAGAGAAATGGGTAAGTTATTGCTTCTTGCCAAATGTAAAGCAGAGACTCCTACCGCTCTCTGATAACAGGGTAAGGTCCATACCCAGAGTATTTATTTAGAATTAAAGGGAAATGTCAGAGAAACGTGTCGTTCCTGAAGAGGGACAGAAGCCTTTTCAGTAGTTTCAGGGGCAACAGTCTGTATGGTTAACTGATCTGGACTTGAAACATCAACCGAAACGGCCTTCTATGCTGATACTGTGAACTGCTGAAAGAAAGGGTAACAACAGCCGTAATTTTCCCCGAGGGCATCAAGCTCTACTGTGGGTTAAATGATGGAATCCTCTTGGGTAAAATATTCCGGAGGTAAAATAATCGCCCATTTGGATCTCTAGGCGGGGACTACTTAGGAGTATGTCGTAATCAGGACAAACAAAGAAGGAATCGAAGCGTGGAATGTCAGATACCTTAATAGAGCAGGTATGTTAGAAAATTTAAAAACTGAATTGGATATGTTGAAGTTATAGTTGGACTTCTGATACGGTGAATACATGGTTACAAATACATAAACAAATATGGGCAACCCAGGAATGGTTTAATAATGAATAAGAAAATAGGAGCACGGGTAGGCTACTATGAACAATATAGTGTAAGCATTACTGTAGCCAAGGTAGACACGAAGCCCATACCCTACACAGGAATACAAGTTTATATAACAACGAGTTCCGCAGAAGACGAAGAGATTGAAGAAATGTGTGATAAGATAAAAGAAATCATTCTGAAAGTGAAGGGAGATAGAAAATTTTATATTCTTAGACGACATTAGGAACACGAAGAGAAGGAAAGGTAGTATGTGGATATGGACTGGCGGAAAGAAACGACAGAGGAAGTCGCCTGGTAGGATTTTGCAAAGAGCATAATTTAATCATCGCTAATACTTGATTTGAGAAGCGTGAAAGAAGGTTGTATACGTGTAAGAGACCTGGGAGACACCGGAATGTTGCAGACTGGTTACATAATGGTAAGATTGAGATTTAGGAAACAGGTTTTAAATTACAGGACATTTCCAGGGGCAGATGTGGCCTGTGACCACATTTTATTGGTTATAAACTGAGATTAAAACTGAAGAAATTGCAAAAAATATAGGTGATTAAAAAGATGGGACCCGGCTAGTAGTAAAGGCAGCAGAGGATCAAATGGGTAAAAAGCCGAAATCCTTTGGTAACACAAGAGATGTTCAGTTTAATTCATGAAATGAGAAAATGTAAAGGTTCAGTAAATCAAGCATGGGAAAGAGAATACAAACGTCTAAAAATGTGATTGACACCAAGTGCAAAATGGCTAAGCAAGACGGCTAGAAGACAAACGTAAGGATTTAGAAGCATATAACAATAGGGGAAAGAATAGATACTGTCTACAGAAATATTAAAGAGGCCTTTGGAGAAAAGAGATCCATCTGTATGAATATAAAGGGCTCATACGGAAAACTAGTCCTAGGCAAAAAAGGTGAAGCTGAAAACTGGAAGGAGTACGTGGAGGTTCTACACAAGGGGGATGTATTTGAGGGAATAAATGGAAGATTACGCAGATGTAGATGAGATGGGAGGTATAATAACGCGAGAAAAATTTGACAGATTACTGAAAGACCTAAGTCGACACAAGGACACGGGAGTAGACAACATTCCGTTAGTAATACTGATAAATGGTTCAAATGGCTCTGAGCATTATGGGACTTAACATCTTAGGTCATCACTCCCCTAGAACTTAAAACTACTTAAACCTAACTAACCTAAGGACATCACACACATCCATGCCTGAGGCAGGATTCGAACCTGCGACCGTAGCAGTCCCGCGGTTCCGGACTGAAGCGCCTAGAACTGCACGGCCACCGCGGCCGGTCAGTAATACCGATAGCTAGCCATGACAAAACTCTCCCATCTGGTCAGCAATGTGTATGAGACAAGCGAAACACCATCAGACTTCAAGATGAAAATAATAATTAAAATTCTAAAGAAAGCAGTTGCGTCAGGTGTGAATATTATAGCAATATCAGTTTAATAAATCCTAGTTGCAAAATACTAACACGAATAATTTACAGAAGAATTGAGAAACTGGCGGAAGCCGAACTCAAAGAAAACCAGTTTGAATTGCGGAGAACTATAGAAACACGGGAGGCAGTACTGCCATACGACTTCTCTTTGAAGAGAGGTTGCGGAAATGCAAACCTACATTTATAACGTTTGTAGACTTACGGAGAAATACCTACACGAATTCTCTACAGGCGAATGGAAAAAGTGGTAGAAGCCGACCTCGGGGAAAGATCGTAGAAATGTTGGAACACGTTAGGCAATACTGACTCTATGAATTATCTTAGAAGATAGATTAAGGGATGGCAAACCAACGTTTATAGCATTTGTAGACATAAAGAAAGCTTTTGACAATGTTGACTGGAATACTCTCTTTCAGATTCTAAAAGTGGTAGGGGTAAAATACAGAGATCGTAAGCTATTTCAATATGTACAGCAACCAGATGGCAGTAATGAGTCGAGGTGCATGAGAGGGAAGGAGTGGTTAAGAAGGGAGTGAGACAGTATTGTAGCCTATCCCCTATATTATCCAAATTGTACACTGAACAAGCAATAAAGGCAACAAAAGGAAAAATTAGTGTAGGAATTAAAGTTAGGAAGAAGAAATACGAACTTTGAGGTTGGTTTATGACATTGTAATTCTGTCAGAGACAGCAAAGGATTTGGAAGAGCAGTTGAACGGAGTGGTCATTATCTTGAAAGGAGCGTAGGAGGTGAACATCATCAAAACAAAACGCGGAGGCCGAGCGGTTCTAGGCGCTTCAGTCCGGAACCGCGCGAATGCTACGGTCGCAGGTTCGAATCCTGTCTCGGGCATGGATGTGTGTGATGTCCTTAGTTAGGTTTAAGTAGTTCTAAGTTCTAGGGGACTGATGACCTCAGATATTAAGTCCCATAGTGCTCAGAGCCATTTGAGCCAAAACGCGGATAATAGAATGTAGCTGAATTAAATCAGGTGATGCTAAAGGAATCAGATTCAGAGGCAAGTCCCTTTAAAAGTAGTAGATAATTGTTGCTATTTGGACAGCAAAGTAACTGATGATGGCAGAAGTAGAGACAATATAATACCCAGAAAGGCAATGGCAAGAAAAGTGTTTCTGAAGAAAATAAGTTTGCTAACATCGAGTATAGATTTGTCGCGAAGTCCATTCTGAAATTATTTGTGCGGATTGCAGCCATATGTGGAGATGAAACATGGATGATAAACAAATTAGAGAAGAGGGGAATAGAAGATTTTGAAATGTGACGTTACAGAAGAATGCTGAAGATTAAATGAGTAGATCATGTAACTAATGAGAAGGTACTGAATAGAATTAGTGGGGAGCAAAGAAATTTGTGGCATAACCTGACTAGGAGTTGGTAGGGCGCACTCTGATGGTTTAGTATTGGACGGAAGTATGGGGGTAAACAGACTGAAGACCACAACAACAACAACAACAACAACAACAACAATGGAAAAGTGTAATCTATCTGCGTTGTTGTGTCATTGGTACATCTGCCCAGTGTGATGTCTTTGATGATGGAAAATTCAACCGCTGATGTAGCCCTAAATGCTGCCCAGGGTACACCCGACTGTTTTCCAATCGTCAAAGAGACTCTGCACATGCTAATCATGTTAATGTGGGTTTTCATAAGACAGTTTACATTTGTCACGGGGTGCCTAAGACCAACTATACTCATTAAGATGTTTCCACTCATGGGAGTACCAATTCAAGATGCAAGTAGACAGTTAACAGCAGTGATTGAAAAGAAGCAAGAAACAGTTCAAAGGTATCCATTGTTTGGAACTCGTGTTTACCCTTCGCGACTGATATCAAGGAAAAGCTTCGTCCTAACAATAGCCCCAATTCTAACTTCAGAACATGTATCCTGGAGGATTATGGACAACAAATGAGAAGCTACAATCAGGCTGCCGTCTCCATTCCAGAAGCTGAAAGACCGTAAACAGAATGAGAACAAGTATTACAAGATGAAAGTCTAAAGTTAAGTGGAGTACCGGTGAGGGTGTTTTGGCAGGACTTGACAAACTTCTAGTTTGCAGTAATCTGAACGAGCCCGGCAACAGGCAAGACTTCTTTACAGAGAATAACCGTCCTGTTATGGCTGGTGAACATTGGACTCCGAAAGCGTGAAACACTCTGTCATGAATATTAGATTGTTGTTTTAGGATTGTATTGTATTTAAAATTTTATTTACTCGAATAAATAAAAGTATAACCGTGGGAGATGTATAAAATTAGTAAAAGTAATAAAAAGAAATCCTCTATAAGGATGCTCAATTTTGTTCAGATAATGAAAGAATGACAAGATTACATCAGTTTGTACAACAAACACTGTATAAACACTATTTTAGCCAAAGATATTTAAATGTTGTGCTCCTGTGAAGCTAAACTGGTCGATGTCCCACAGAATATGATAATACGTACGACCACAGGCTGTCTGAAAACCGTAGTAAGTTAGTGACTCCGAACTCTGTGCCATATCTCTCGACGTCAACTCAGATACCAAGAGGCTTTGTTATATGGGCACAAGAAGATACTGGAAATTTCAGAGCTCCCCCTTTATGAATCTATCCTGAGTGACACATCTGACAGGCTAAAGTCCAAACAACCAGCATTAGACATGAACACAAGTAATTGACAGTGTTTGTTATGTACCACGAATGAGAGAAATATAGATCTAGAACGCACCAGCAGGAGCACAAAAAGTCACGACTCGCACATGAACCAGCAGCTTCTCTTTGCTTCGATGTACGCGGGAAACAAACAATAGCACCCGCACAAGCCATGGAGTTTGCAAGGACTTTCTTTGCAGAATGTCAAAAATGTCCGACTCGGCTTGCAGTTCAGATGTTTTGTTTAACATCGTATCCAGGCAATGCACAGGACTTCCAGTCACCGACCACGGACGCTGTTCACTGTACTGCGAAAGTAAATTTTTAAACAGTTGTCATCCGACTCCACAGTTACATATATACTCAGGTTACTACCTTATGTAGTGTGGGTGCGAGTGCTTTGTGTACTCTACTATTCACACACGTACACATGCCCTTTTCATGTACCACTCACGAGTAGGGCGCTGGGAGAACGGCTGTCGTTGGCGAGGTATCTGCTGGAGAAAGTATTACGGTGACCGACTCTTCCTGATACCATACATTTTCAGAATTTACCAGTAAACCTCGTCGTGATGGTCTGACACTGGAGTTAGATGAAAATTTCCATGACGCTCCACCGCATAGTAAAGGATCGGCATTAGCAGAGCGGTCTAAGGCGCTGCAGTCATGGACTGTGTGGCTGCTCCCCCTGGAGGTTCGAGTCCTCCCTCGGGCATGGGTGTGTTTGTTTGTCCTTAGGATAATTTAGGTTAGATAGTGCGTAAGCTTAGGGACTGATGACTTTAGCAGTTGAATCCAATTTCATACACATCTGAACATTTTAAGCGCCGGCACGGTAGTTCAGTATTGTTAGGGCACCGGCTAAAACTCAAAAACCCGTTGCAGGAGAACTACGTGTTCCTAAGTGAATTACTAGTACACTTCCATAGGGTCTATCTCTTGAATTTGTCTGGCTTCTTCCATATCTACGACTAGTTTTTTGTGGTCATTTGGTATTGTTTCGCTCATTGCTTATAATTCTACTTAATTAACGATTGAGGAAGTTTTGTGCAATGAATTATAGTTCATTTTTTACATTTTTTTGCATTAAATTTTTTTACGGTCGGTTGTCAACTGGCACCAATTTCATCATGATGGCCCGCATCTCGTGGTCGTGCGGTAGCGTTCTCGCTTCCCACGCCCGGGTTCCCGGGTTCGATTCCCGGCGGGGTCAGGGATTTTCTCTGCCTCGTGATGGCTGGGTGTTGTGTGCTATCCTTAGATTAGTTAGGTTTAAGTAGTTCTAAGTTCTAGGGGACTGATGACCATAGATGTTAAGTCCCATAGTGCTCAGAGCCATTTGAACCATTATCATGATGGAATACCATGGCTTCGATGTTGACGCCTTTGGGCTCTTCTGCACTGACATGAGCAACGCTACTGAATGACAGTGCAATCTGGGCATAATTAAAGACTGACGAACAGAAGCTCCATACAATAGAAATGCTCGTGTTATGACTTGAGGGTGGGGGGGGGGTCTAGAAGCAAAATGCTGTTGAAAGGCAAAGTGCGCGATGAGGACGGGGGAGGGGGGGGGGGAGAGGGGGAATGTGGTGGAGAAACACTAAAAGATAGTTCGTAATGAACTCATAAGAGATAGTTTTAAAGTCGTCCCCGTATGTCGGAAACGGTATGGACGCAACACGAAGACTTGATGACCGTGTCGTCAAGCAGTGCCTCTTCATGGCTACAAATGGGGGAAGGGGCAAGGATGACTTTCAAACCAGCTGGTTGACGAATATCCAAAGATATGAAGAACTAAGCCTTAGTGAAGGCCATGCCTAAAAACAGAATAGAACACGCCACACGATTACAAAAGAGGATCCGGAGTTACTGGAAAATGAGAGGACAAAGAAGTTACAGTCGCTTATGATGAGGGCCAACAGCTAGTTGTTGCACCAAACTTCGTCCATTTGTAGACCTTCCCATACTTCAGTGCATTTTTCCGGCGTTAAGACTTCGCTGTATTCAGTCTCATTGGGCGAACAGCTTCATTAGATCTCCTTTATCATGCAAAATGGTATGTTTCTATATAACATGAACAGGAATGGCTCCATAAGATGACCCTGGGCACACACGAACATGTTCTCACGTCCAGAGATGTCTCTGTGTTAAAAACGACGTGTTAAGTTCTGTTTGCTGGGAAGAATTCGAAGGTGGTGCAGCATTACAGAAGATCGTATTTTATTTAGTACGCAATAGTGCGAAAGTAGGTTCAGCGCTTTCTGGAAGTCAGAGAAAAAAATCAGCAACTTAAGTGCCACGGGTCGACTCCTCCTTGTCTCGTGGGCGCAGAGAGCGAATCTAGTTTCACATGATATCTGAGTATGAAATACACTTTAACAAGTACAGAGATAACTTTATGTACCCTAAAGGTCAACAATGCACGCGGATAAAACACTTCACAACATACTGCCATCGGCGAAATAGCCCTATAATTGTGATTATCCGCCAGATCACACTTTAGTGAAATCGAAGTGGCATTAAATCACTTTTCATTCTAACGAAACTAAAATGAGAACTTCTTACACCCATTTCATCTTCTTGTTTGTTTTAAGATACTAACAAAATACACTACTGGCCATTAAAATTGCTACACCACGAAGATGACGTGCTACAGACGCGAAATTTAACCGACAGGAAGAAGATGCTGTGATATGCAAATGATTAGCTTCTCAGAGCATTCATACAAGGTTGGCGCCGGTGGCGACAACTACAACGTGCTGACATGAGGAAAGTTTCCAACCGATTTCTCATTCATAAACAGCAGTTAACCGGCGTTGCCTGGTGAAACTTTGTTGTGATGCCTCGTGTAAGGAGGAGAAATGTGTACCATCACGTTTCCGACTTTGATAAAGTTCGGTTTGTAGCCTATCGCGATTGCGGTTTATCGTATCGCGATATTGCTGCCCGCATTGGTCGAGATCCAATGACTGTTTGCAAAATATGGAAATGGTGGGTTTAGGAGGGTAATACGGAAAGCCGTGCTGGATCCCAACGGCCACGTATCACTAGCAGTCGAGATGGCAGGCATCTAATCTGCATGGCTGTAACGGATCGTGCAGCCACGTCTCGATCCCTGAGTCAACAGATGGGGACGTTTGCAAGACAACAACCATCTGCACGAACAGTACGACGACGTTTGCTGCAGCATGGACTATGAGTTCGGATACCGTGGCTGCGGTTACCCTTGACGCTGCAACACAGACAGGAGCGCCTGCGATGGTGTACTCAACGACGCGCCTGGGTGCATGAATGGCAAAACGTCATTTTTCGGATGAATCCAGGTTCTGTTTAGAGCATCACGATGGTCGCATCCGTGTTTGGCGACATCGCGGTGAACGCACATTGGATGCGTGTATTCGTCATCGCCTTACAGGCGTATCGCACGGCGTGATGATATGGGGTGCCATCGGTTACACGTCTCGGTCGCCTCTTGTTCGCATTGACCGCACTTTGAACAGTGGACGTTACATTTCAGATGTGTTACGACCCGTGGCTCTACCCTTCATTCGATCCCTGCGAAACCTTACGTTTCAGAAGGACAATGCAAGCCCGCATGTTGCAGGTCCTGTACGGGCCTTTCTGGATACAGAAAATGTTCGACTGCTGCCCTGGCCAGCACATTCTCCAGATCTCTCACCAATTGAAAACGTCTGGTCAATGGTGGCCGAGCAACTGGCTCGTCACAATACCCCAGTCACTATTCCTCAAGAACTGTGCTATCGTGTTGAAGCTGCATGGGCAACTCTACCTGTACACGGCATCCACGATCTGTTTGACTCAATGCCCAGGCGTATCAAGGCTGTTATTACGGCCAGAGGTGGTGGTTCTGGGTACTGATTTCTTAGGATCTATGCACCTAAATTGCGTGAAAATGTAATCACATGTCATTTCTAGTATAATATATTTGTCCAATGAATACGCGTTTATTATCTGCATTTCTTCTTGGTGTAGCAGTTTTAATGGCCAGTAGTGTATTATTAAAATGAAAATTAGTCCAGTGGATTTGGTTCTATATTTTGCTAGTAAGGCTGCTGTTGCTTAATATTGTTTTGTTTGATAGGAGAGCATTGTTTTGGAGTGTAAAATATATGTATGGAGACTGCTGGATCATCCGACTATGGCCCTAAACCCTATCGTCGCACGGCTATTCATACCTCCATTAATGTTTATGCAATGCCCAGGGGGAATGTTACCGAAGCCTACTGTATTAATAAACGAGGCACACAATTAAATTAAAGAAACACCAACCACTGCTTCTGTTTCCTTCGGCATCTCTGCCTGAGTTTAACCGTCTTCAGTCTGCTAGTAGCCTGCATCTCAGTTCCGTAGATAAAAGACCAAGTGGGCTCTCCCAACTGTTTCTGTTTGTAAACTGTTGACTGCCTTACTACTCCCAAACACAGAGTTCTTTAGATTTTACTGGTCACGCAGATGGACCGCAGCACCTTTACGTGTAAATATTCTATGTATCTGCATTACTGTGACAGCGTAGTGAACTGTGTCAATTTCTCTGATTCCTCTAGTTGCTGTTAATCTGTCTTTAATATTTTTTCTCCTAATTTGAAGGTGACAGTTTATTTATATCTGTGGGATTTTTGGCTCTCTTGATGCTAAAGTCTGTGTTTGTTGTATTCGAACTAATTTTAGAGAGATTGCGCCATCATCAGTGGACTCATCTCTCTATCTCGATTTATTTGGCAACCAGTACCAAATTTTACGATTATGCGTAAATGTGTAGCTACCCAGTCTACTGCAATTTTAGGCCGTATGTTTGCGTAACCTGTAGCTTGGAGATGGTGCCTGTCTGTCGAATTTTGGCTCTGGTGCATGTCACAAGTGCACAATGTTTCACTGATGGTGAACTTCTATCACCAACGTATGTCTGTGAATCTGCCGTGCAGTGAAACGTTGCGTCACATGAGCAGATTCTCGCCAGCCAGATGCGATTGCAAAGATGTAGCTAACGCGCACTAACAGCAACAATGATCTGGGCAACTATGTGTTTCAAACAACAGCGAAGATGGTTTGTTGCCAAATAAATAGATCAGTTCCGTAACATGACGATCAAATGCCTCTTTCGGAACCTCGCTGAAAATAGTTTGGATGTAGCAAAAGATGTGTGTTGGATTAAGTAAGTCTCACAAGTGCCATATTATTTTTGAAGTCAAGGTTCAATTATAAGACGAGAAAGTGTTGAAAGATTGTACTTTAGTTAAAATTAAATTTTCCATCTCGCTTCCCGATAGCTGGAATCAGTCTAGCGCAATGTTCAACTTACTGGTAGATAATTTGCAATAAACCTACATTGAGTTCATCCGCGACTTGCCTCAGTATCTAGACGTACGTCCACATAGTCTGAGGGTTATTGTTGCCATCTGTGCGAAAGTTGGTGGGAAATTGGCAAATTCATAATTTTATCTGTAAGGAAGAATCAGAAAATACTAATATAAACTAATGTGGAAGAAATGAAAGAACGCATCAGACAGCGATCTTATTACTAGTATACAGGGCTATTACAAATGATTGAAGCGATTTCATGAATTCACTGTAGCTCCATTCATTGACATATGGTCACGACACACACTACAGATACGTAGAAAAACTCGTAAAGTTTTGCTCGGCTGAAGCCGCACTTCAGGTTTCTGCCGCCAGAGCGCTCGAGAGCACAGTGAGACAAAATGGCGACTGGAACCGAGAAAGCGTATGTCGTGCTTGAAATGCACTCACATAAGTCACTCATAACTGTGCAACGACACTTCAGGACGAAGTTCAACAAAGATCCACCAACTGCTAACTCCATTCGGCGATAGGATGCGCAGTTTAAAGCTTCTGGATGCCTCTGTAAGGAAAAAATCAACGGGTCGGCCTGCAATGAGCGAAGAAACGGTTGAACGCGTGCGGGCAAGTTTCACGCGTAGCCCGCGGAAGTCGACGAATAAAGCAAGCAGGGAGCTAAACGTACCACAGCCGACGGTTTGGAAAATCTTACGGAAAAGGCTAAAGCAGAAGCATTTCTTAAACAGGAGATTCGAAAACCGATGGATCGGTCGTGGTGGAGATCATGATCAACAATTCATGTCATGGCCTCCACGCTCTCCCGACTTAACCCCATGCGATTTCTTTCTGTGGGGTTGTGTGAAAGAATCAGTGTTTAAACCTCTTCTACCAAGAAACGTGCCAGAACTGCGAGCTCGCATCAACGATGCTTTCGAACTCATTGATGGGGACATGCTGCGCCGAGTGTGGGAGGAACTTGATTATCGGCTTGATGTCTGCCGAATCACTAAAGGGGGATATTCGAACATTTGTGAATGCCTAAAAAACTTTTTGAGTGTTTGTATGTGTGTGCAAAGCATAGTGAAAATATCTCAAATAATAAAGTTATTGTGGACCTGTGAAATCGCTTCAATCATTTGTAATAACCCTGTACTATTGTTATCGCACTTAAGACTTGAGTTGAATAGCAGCACTATTTAACCACTCTTAAGTATTGTGTGTATAGAGCTATAGTACAAAATAAAACTCCAACGCCAATCTGTTTGTTGTTGTGGTCGTGTGGCTGATTAGATGAATATATCTACACTAGTCTATCCTGTCCAATCCTCTTCATATTTGTGTAAATACAGTTTATATCCACTTGAACCGCAAAGTATATTTGCTCTTTGTATGCCATTTTTATCCCCTCCTCTCCCCCCTCCACACACACATCCCTTTATCATCAACATAAATGACTCTTCAGTCTAGATCATACGTCCCGTAAACCGATCGTTTGTTTTCGTGAAGTTGTGCCACGAAACTTTCTCCTCTATTCGATTCACCACCACACCTCATAGGTCATTGTATTTTCTAAATTAAGCTGCATCATTACAAAAACCTCAATTCACTTCTTTTGCGTGCTGTTTATCGTTGACCTTTCGGTTCCATATAAGGCACTGCTCCAGACATATACTTCCAGTAAAGACTTTCGGACGTTTAAATTTATATTGGATTGTGAAACATTTCTTATTTTTCGGAATCGCTTCCCTTGCTATTACCAGTCTGCATTTTAATACCATTCTACATCGACAATCATGTGTTACTTTGTGCCCACGTAGCAAAACGCATCTACTACTTCCAGTGTTTCATTTCCCAATATATTTACCTCGGCTTTATAGAGTTATATTCGACTGCACATTATTACTGTTGTAAAAGTTCTTTTAAATTTATTTTACATCACAATCCTTTCCGTTCAACTAACCTCCTAAGTCCTTCATTCTCTGACGTACTTACAGTTACATTAGCAAACTTCGATGTTCTTATTTCCTCTTCTTGAACTCTGATTCTCATTCCAGCTTCTTCTTTGGTTTCCTTCACTGCTTCTTGAAACTGCTGACTGAAGGACATTGTGAAATTGCTACGATTCTTTATCACTTCCTTCTGAGCTGCTGCTTTCTTTGCATGCCCTTCGACACTTGGTTTCTGTAGGTACCCTGTCGAGCTATCTGCCCCTGCTAGTTTCAGCTTCGGCATCTGCAAATGCTATAAACGTAAATTTGTATTTCTTCACTCTGTCTTCTAAGATAAACCCGTAGTGTCGGTGTAGCCTCACTTGGTCCTACATTTTTCCGAAACCCAAACTGAGCTTTCCCCGAGGTTTGTCCATTCTTCCGTAAATAATACATGTCAGTATGTTTCAACCATGACTTAATGAACGGATAATCCCATAATATTCGTAAGTGTCAGCACCTTCATATTTTGGCATTGGAGTTACTACACTACTCGTGAAATATGAGGCTGTTCCGCCTGTCTTAAACAGGGCGACTACGGTAACTGTTTACCACGTACCACAATGGTGTCGGGGAAGTCGAGACGAACACTTGATGTCTATCAACCTGGGAAATAAACTCAGTGCCCACTGCACGAGATTTTCAGCATCCTCTCGCTGTCTTAAGCTATCGGCATTAACATAATGAATTTCAACTTTTCCATGAGGATAACAAAAGAAACGTTATGCAAAAACTAATTATGTTTAGAACTCGATGTAAACATAACCCTTACAAGAAAAGTACTTTCGTAGTAAGAAGGTAAAAACACTGTAAGTTTTATATAGTTAAAATTCACAATATTTTGAGATAAAATTAACACAAACTTCAATTTTCATCTTGTAAACACAAGAACACAGGATTCTTAATATTCAAGGAGGATTTCAGCCACAATCTCGCGCAGCGCACATGCTTAAGCGGCTTTTGCAGGCAAATGTGTGTCTACTTCCTTGCTTGACAGACCGCAAGTGTCCCAAATACATTTGTGGTACGTCGTTAACAGCTATTATTTACAACTTGTATATGTGGCGTGTCAGGTGGAACAGAGCTGTCAAGGTTGATTCTTCAGGGATCCTAATAATTCTGAAAGAATTTCGCCTACACCAGGTACCTTATTTCGTGTTAGGTCGCTCACTACTCAGTCAAAGACATCATGCCTCGCATCTTCATCTATTTTATTTTCTCTGCCTACAATAATGTCTTCAAGTTTGTCTTCATTGCATAGGATTTCTATATGTTCCTTTCACATTCGAGCTTCTCTTCTTTGTTAATACTGGCTTACCATCTGAGCTTTCGATGTTTATGCAATTACTTCTTTAATCATGAAAGGATCCCTTAATTTTCCTCTGTGTAACATCTAGCTTTTCCTTAATTATAATATCTCACATAACTGTCCCCTTTATTTCTCTAAGACTTCTGAACCGTGATTTATTTTTCAAAGAATATTCTTAAGTATTTATTTTATTTACTAGCGATTCATCACGAACATTAACACATTTAATCACACTATGTAAGCGTGCCAGGGAGTAACTGATGAAATCATAATCAAATTCCTTTTAGCAAATGGGAATTTTATTCACTTTAATGGCGCCAAAAAGCATTTTTTAAAAGAAACGGATTTAAAATTATAATCAGAAAGCACCCTCTAAATATCAAGTTACAATTTATTCAGAGGCAGAAAGAAACAAGTTTTGACTGTATGAGTTTTTGGGCAGAGAACCTTGTCACTCCCTTTTGACACGGCCGTAGTTACGACCGCTCACAACAGCCTCTGAAAGACTACACTGGTGCAAATCTGCAGCACATCAGATTAATTTAAACTAAAAGTTTTAGCAATTTACACAAGTACACAAACTATGCACCCTTGTAGGATGGATGGAAATGGTACAAAACACCAAAAATTAAAATATTAACTTTGCCACCGAAGGTGCAACTTGGTTTTACTTCTAAGAAAAGTCTTAAGGTGAAAGGGTGGCAACTTTATATATTAAAATGATCATTTAAATAAAAGCAGATTAAATGCAATCTTAAATAAAATTCTACAAGGTTGGCCAAACAAGTTAAGATGCTCTACAGTACACCACCTCTCAAGTTGATAGGCAAGATCAAAACATATTTCAGGAATTAGGCCGTTACACTCCAAGCAATAAATTCGTTAACACACCAAATCATACAAATAAGACAGAGACAACTCCGAGCGACAGACAGACACTAACTGCCTATCAAATGCGGACGAGAGACAGCAGACCAGCAAGCTGGGGACGAGAGACTGACCCCAGACTGACTCCCTGGCGAGCTCATAGCGCCCCTTAAATGCACGCGAACAGGCAACCTTTCCGCTTTCCCACCAGAGGGAGACACCAAAGCTGCGATTGCCACATCGGCGCCGCCGCCAGAAACGGTGGGCGACTGCTTCACACTATGCGCTGCGGCGCGCTCTTCAAAACAGCAGTTTTTACCACGGCTCAGTATTGTAATGTATCATACATATAGGGCCATCCCGCTACTGATGGGTTTTATACAACCCACAATGCTTTCAAAAACCACACGTGAGATTTTCATATTCTCTCACTTGCTACATGCACGTTGTTAGTCGTACAGAAAGAATCTGAAGTAAACTGTTTCGTAGGAGATCTAATGTTGATAATTTTGTACTGGGATATGTTTTCTCTGGAGGTCACGGTTTTTGAGTTACTAAAAAAAACTGTTTTCAACGTCACTTTTCTGCGTTTTTCTTGAATAATTCGAAAAGAACACCTTCTATGGAAAACATATTCGCTAAATTTCTTATAGAAACTTACTAATCATAATTCCTGTAGAACTAATAGTTTTCATGCAGTGAGCGAAATAATAAGAAAATCTCGCGTGTGGTATTTGAAGGCTTTGTGGGTTGCATAATACTCATCGCTACGGGGAGCTGAACCACCCTGTATGTAGAAACGAGAGCGTAACGTTGGGAAAACGTTGAGGGGTGAGTTGAGCTGCTGTGTGGGTCACACGTGGCCGCGTGGCTACCTGGTAAGGGCGCGGCGTCGCCCTGGAAGGCGGCGCGGAGTTGTTTGTTTGCTGCTCTCTCGTGGGAGACGTCGGGATGTATGCGTCCCACAGTCGTCGACCGAGCGAGCGGCAGACCCCACAATATAGAGTTCCCCTGTCCTCGCCCGAGACCGATGACGCACAGGGGAAAAGGTTGTTCCTGGTGTGAAGACAGCCGGCGCGGCGTGGGGAGCATGCATTTTTCACTGTCTTGTAGATACTGTTTTCCCGGGTCCTGTACACCTTGACGTGACGTGTGTGTGAATACTAACACTATTTGCTTGTACTGGTGGTCGTGATGAGTGAGTTTTTGCATCTTGAAGGGTGTTCAAGACGGCATTATAATTAGCGTTCAAGCAATGGTAATTACACTCAAGTGACATGTCATGGGATATCGATATGCACATATAGAAAAGGCGATAGTATGGCGTACAAAAAGTAAAAATGGGCAGTGCATTTGCGGAAATGTCATTTGGACTCAGGTGATGCATGTGAGATGGTTTCAGACGCTTTTATAGCCGCATGACGGGAGTTAAGAAACTCTGAACATGGAACGGTAGTTGGAGCTAGACGCCTAGGACATTCCATTTCGAAAATCGTTGTTGTTGTTGTTGTGGTCTTCAGTCCTGAGACTGGTTTGATGCAGCTCACCATGCTACTCTATCCTGTGCAAGCTTCATCATCTCCCAGTACCTACTGCAACCTACATCCTTCTGAATCTGCTTAGTGTATTCATCTCCTGGTCTCCCCCTACGATTTTTACCCTCCACGCTGCCCTCCAATACTAAATTGGTGATCCCTTGATGCCTCAGAACATGTCCTACCAACCGATCCCTTCTTCTGGTCAAGTTGTGCCACAAACTTCTCTTCTCCCCAATCCTATTCAATACTTCCTCATTAGTTATGTGATCTACCCATCTAATCTTCAGCATTCTTATGTAGCACCACATTTCGAAAACTTCTATTCTCTTCTTGTCCAAACTATTTACCGTCCATGTTTCACTTCCATACATGGCTACACTCCATACAAATACTTTCAGAAATGACTTCCTGACACTTAAATCTATACTCGATGTTAACAAATTTCTCTTCTTCAGAAACGCTTTCCTTGCCATTGACAGTCTACATTTTATGTCCTCTCTACTTCGACCATCATCAGTTATTTTGCTCCCCAAATAGCAAAACCCCTTTACTACTTTAAGTGTCTCATTTCCTAATCTAATACCCTCAACATCATCCGACTTAATTCGACTACATTCCATTATCCTCGTTTTGCTTTTGTTGATGTTCATCTTATATCCTCCCTTCAAGACACCATCCATTCCGTTCAACTGCTCTTCCAAGTCCTTTGCTGTCTCTGACAAAATTACAGTGTCATCGGCGAACCTCAAAGTTTTTATTTCTTCTCCATGGATTTTAATACCTACTCCGAATTTTTCTTTTGTTTCATTTACTGCTTGCTCAATATACAGACTGAATAGCATCGGGGAGGTCTCACTCCCTTCCCAACCACTGCTTCCCTATCATGCCCCTCGACTCTTATAACTGCCATCTGGTTCCTATACAAATTGTAAATAGCCTTTCGCTCCCTGTATTTTACCCCTCCCACCTTTAGAATTTGAAAGAGAGTATTCCAGTCAACATTGTCAAAAGCTTTCTCTAAGTCTACAAATGCTAGAAACGTAGGTTTGCCTTTCCTTAATCTTTCTTCTAAGATAAGTCGTAAGGTCAGCATTGCCTCACGTGTTCCAGTATTTCTACGGAATCCAAACTGATCTTCCCCGAGGTCGGCTTCTACTAGTTTTTCCATGCCTCTGTAAAGAATTCGTGTTAGTATTTTGCAGCTGTGGCTTATTAAACTGATTTTTTTGTAATTTTCACATCTGTCAACACCTGCTTTCTTTGGGAGTAGAATTATTATGTTCTTCTTGAAGTCTGAAGGTATTTCGACTGTTTCATACATCTTGCTCACCAGATGGTAGAGTTTTGTCAGGACATGCTCTCCCAAGGCCGTCAGTAGTTCCAATGGAATGTTGTCTACTCCGGGGGCCTTGTTTCGACTCAGGTCTTGCAGTGCTCTGCCAAACTCTTCACGCAGTATCGTATCTCCCATTTCATCTTCATCTACATCCTCTTCCATTTCCATAATATTGTCCTCAAGTACATCGCCCTTGTATAGACCCTCTATATACTCCTTCCACTTTTCTGCTTTCCCTTCTTTGCTTAGAACTGGGTTTCCATCTGAGCTCTTGATGTTCATACAAGTGGCTCTCTTTTCTCCAAAGGTCTCTTTAATTTTCCTGTAGGTAGTATCTATCTTTCCCCGTAGTGCGATAAGCCTATACATCCTTACATTTGTCCTCTAGCCATCCCTGTTTAGCCATTTTGCACTTCCTGTCGATCTCATTTTTGAGACGTTTGTATTCCTTTTTGCCTGCTTCATTTACTGCATTTTTATATTTTCTCCTTTCATCAATTAAATTCAATATTTCTTCTGTTACCCAGGGATTTCTACTTGCCCTCGTCTTTTTACCTACTTGATCCTCTGCTGCCTTCACTACTTCATCCCCCAGAGCTACCCATTCTTCTTCTACTGTATTTCTTTCCCGCATTCCTGTCAATTGTTCTCTTATGATCTCCCTGAAACTCTGTATAACCTCTGGTTCTTTCAGTTTATCCAGGTCCCATCTCCTTAAATTCCCACCTTTTTGCAGTTTCTTCAGTTTTAATCTACAGGTCATAACCAATAGATTGTGGTTAGAGTGCACATCTGCCCCTGGAAATGTCTTACAATTTAAAACCTGGTTCCTAAATCTCTGTCTTACCATTATATAATCTATCTGATACCTTTTAGTATCTCCAGGGTTCTTCTATGTATACAACCTTCTATCATGATTCTTAAACCAAGTGTTAGCTATGATTAAGTTGTGGTCTGTGCAAAATTCTACCAGGCGGCTTCCTCTTTCATTTCTTAGCCCCAATCCATATTCACCTACTACGTTTCCTTCTCTCCCTTTTCCTACACTCGAATTCCAGTCACCCATGACTATTAAATTTTCGTCTCCCTTCACTATCTGAATAATTTCTTTTATTTCATCATACATTTCTTCAATTTCTTCGACATCTGCAGAGCTAGTTGGCATATAAACTTGTACTACTGTAGTAGGTGTGGGCTTCGTATATATCTTGGCCACAATAATGCGTTCACTATGCTGTTTGTGGTAGCTTACCCGCATTCCTATTTTCCTATTCATTATTAAACCTATTCCTGCATTACCACTATTTGACTTTGTGTTTATAACCCTGTAGTCACCTGACCAGAAGTCTTGTTCCTCCTGCCACCGAACTTCACTAATTCCCACTATATCTGAATTTAACCTATCCATTTCCCTTTTTAAATTTTCTAACCTACCTGCCCGATTAAGGGATCTGACATTCCACGCTCCGATCCGTAGAACGCCAGTTTTCTTTCTCCTGATAACGACATCCTCTTGAGTAGTCCCCGCCCGGAGATCCGAATGGGGGACTATTTCACCTCCGGAATATTTTACCCAAGAGGACGCCATCATCATTTAATCATACAGTAAAGCTGCATGCCCTCGGGAAAAATTACGGCCGTAGTTTCCCCCTGCTTTCAGCCGTTCGCAGTACCAGCACAGCAAGGTCGTTTTGGTTATTGTTACAAGGCCAGATCAGTCAATCATCCAGACTGTTGCCCTTGCAACTACTGAAAAGGCTGTTGCCCCTCTTCAGGATCCACACGTTTGTCTGGCCTCTCAACAGATACCCCTCTGTTGTGGTTGCACCTACAGTACGGCTATCTGTATCGATGAGGCACGCAAGCCTCCCCACCAACGGCAAGGTCCATGGTTCATGTGGGGGGGCGGGGGGTCGACAATCGTTAGGGAATCCAATATTCCGAGATCCACAACGTCAAGAGTGCTAACAGACAAGCAAGTAAAGTATCCGCAGAAATCAATGTGGGACTGTGTGGCGAAACCCGGCGTTAATGGGCTATTGCAGCAGACGACCGACGCAAGTGCCCTTGCCAACAGCGCCACATCGCCTGCCGCTAATCTCCTGAGCTCGTGACCATATCGGATGGAGCCCAGGCGACTGGAAGACTGTGGCACATGAATCCTGACTTCAGTTGATAAAAGCACAGAAGAGAGAAACATAAAAAGTGTTAGCGCATGTAAACGCTAAAGCCTACTGAAGTGCCACTGGTAAAAAAATTACACTCACAGAATATAGGATAGCAACGACTACAGATTAGCAGCGAAAAGACCTTTCTTACATGTTTACAGTGGCAGAGGCATTGAGTGCGGTCAATTTCACGATGAATAATTGCGGTGAATGAACTTTTAACGCATGAAGAGCCTTGTAAATTTTGTTCGCTCCATGTACACCACGACGTAGTGCAGCGCCAAGACCTAGCGTGGGACCAACAAGTCCTTGCAAGTCCCCTGCAGAAAAACTGAGCCACGCTGCCTCTATAAGCCGAACATAGTTGCGAAAGTGTTGCCGGTGCTGGATTTTGTTCACGAATTGACTTCTAGATTATGCCCCGTACATGTTCGGCAGGATCTATGTCGAGCGATCTGGGTGGCCAAAGCATTCGCTCGAGTTGTCCAGAATGTTCTCCAAACGAATCGCAAACAACTGTGGTCAGGGACACGGCGCATTGTTATCCATAGCAATTCCACAGTTATTGTCGAAACGTAATCACTTCCGCTCAGTGATCTGTTTACATTCCGTGTAAACAAAGCCCACGCCATTATAGAGCCACCACCAACCTGCACGGTGCCTTATTGACAACTTTGGTCCTTGGATTTGTGGTGGTCTGCTCCACAGTTGAGCCCTACCATCAGCTCTTACTAAGTGAAATAGGAACTTATGTCAACCCTCCGCGGTACGACGGCCATCTAGGATCCAACGGATATGGTCAGGCGCCCAGGAGAGTCGCTGCAGGCGATGCCGTGCTGTTAGGAGCCGGGCTCGCGTCGGTCGCCTTCTCCCACAGCCCATTATCGCCAAGTTTCGGCACACTGTCCTAATGGATTCGCTCGTTGTACGTCCTAACACTCACTCACTCACTATATTGACGGGCCTGTCTTGGCCCGAGGTGTTCCTCCTGAAATCCTCTCTGTTGGGAATGTTTTTCTTCTCGTTTTGGCCTCTGGTTTCTGTGGATGAAGGAATTTATCTGCCAGGTGATCCCAGCGGCTTCTTGTTCGTCTTTTTCTTGCTGCTTCCTGGCTGCCCGAATTCTATCTTCTTCAGGTGGGAGAAGTCCACTGGCGACGTCTGTTGCTGGATATACAGGACTGCTTGGTCAGTCATGTACCGCCAGTCCTCGTCGGTGAAGATCGGGTGCTTGTTTGTCTGCTCCAGATCTGTACACCTGACGATTTCCCTCCCGTGGATCTTCTGGTTCAAGGGTTCGCACCCCCAGTGGAATGGATAAGGTTTATGAGGTAGGGGAGGGATGTTGTTTACCGTGAAAGGGTAAGGATTGCCACGATCGGGGTAGCTACCTTCGGGCAGGGAATCTGCGATCTTGGTGAGCACCTCCCTCACACGGTTGTTATTGGGGAGGGGGGAGACACTCGAACGGCTCGTCTTCTTCTTCTCCCTCGGTTTCCATCGGCATTTCCGGTGTCGTCTGCGTTTCTGCAGATACAGGAGTGACGACCGCTTCCGAGGGGGCCGTCTCCTTGTTGTCGGCGGTTTTCCCCGACTGCATGACCACCTCCCTAGCAACCTACGTTGCCGCGTCGGCCAGGGAGGCGGTCGTTTGTGTTGCCGCGTCTACTCCCGTGCTGGTGGGGGTCGGCGCCACGTCCGGCGTCGTGCGACATGCGAGGTACAGCTCGACCCTCAGTCGAGTTCCCTCCCGACGCGTCTCTTCTAGTTCCGCTCTCAGGGCCGCACTCTCCTCCGCCATGGCGGATTTGAGCGCGGTGATTGCGTCCTCGTCGGCTTCCCGCAGTGCTTGGCGGAAGGCTTCCACGTCGTCTTTGTGGCGCAGTCCGCTTCCCCTAATAAGGTAGGAGGGCGGGGTGACCACCTTTTCTTCTTGTTGGGCCACCTCTTCGTGTGTGGTGGCCAACTTCCACTGCTTCCACGTCCCCAGATAGCTGCAGCTGCGCGCGTTTGCGGCGTGCGAGTCACCGCAGTTTACGCACGCTGCTGCGGTACCTCTCGGTCTGGTGCAGTTTCGTGTGTCGTGCGGTTTCCCGCACTTAACACACGCAACCGCGCCGTCGCATTCCCTGGCTATGTGTCCCAGATTTTCACACTTGTTGTTGTTGTTGTGGTCTTCAGTCCTGAGACTGGTTTGATGCAGCTCTCCATGCTACTCTATCCTGTGCAAGCTTCTTCATCTCCCAGTACCTACTGCAACCTGCATCCTTCTGAATCTGCTTAGTGTATTCATCTCTTGGTCTCCCCCTACGATTTTTACCCTCCACGCTGCCCTCCAATACTAAATTGGTGATCCCTTGAAGCCTCAGAACATGTCCTACCAACCGATCCCTTCTTCTGGTCAAGTTGTGCCACAAACTTCTCTTCTCCCCAATCCTATTCAATACTTCCTCATTAGATATGTGATCTACCCATCTAATCTTCAGCATTCTTCTGTAGCACCGCATTTCGAAAGCTTCTATTCTCTTCTTGTCCAAACTATTTACCGTCCATGTTTCACTTCCATACATGGCTACACTCCATACAAATACTTTCAGAAATGACTTCCTGACACTTAAATCTATACTCGATGTTAACAAATTTCTCTTCTTCAGAAACGCTTTCCTTGCCATTGACAGTCTACATTTTATGTCCTCTCTACTTCGACCATCATCAGTTATTTTGCTCCCCAAATAGCAAAACCCCTTTACTACTTTAAGTGTCTCATTTCCTAGTCTAATACCCTCAACATCACCCGACTTAAATCGAGTACATTCCATTATCCTCGTTTTGCTTTTTGTTCCTCCTGCCACCGAACTTCACTAATTCCCACTATATCTAACTTTAACCTATCCATTTCCCTTTTTAAATTTTCTAACCTACCTGCCCGATTAAGGGATCTGACATTCCACGCTCCGATCCGTAGAACGCCAGTTTTCTTTCTCCTGATAACGACATCCTCTTGAGTAGTCCCCGCCCGGAGATCCGAATGGGGGACTATTTTACCTCCGGAATATTTTACCCAAGAGGACGCCATCATCATTTAATCATACAATAAAGCTACATGCCCTCGCGAAAAATTACGGCCGTAGTTTCCCCTTGCTTTCAGCCGTTCGCAGTACCAGCACAGCAAGGCCGTTTTGGTTATTGTTACAAGGCCAGATCAGTCAATCATCCAGACTGTTGCCCTTGCAACTACTGAAAAGGCTGCTGCCCCTCTTCAGGAACCACACGTTTGTCTGGCCTCTCAACAGATACCCCTCCGTTATGGTTGCACCTACGGTACGGCCATCTGTATCGCTGAGGCACGCAAGCCTGCCCAGCAACGGCAAGGTCCATTTTTCATGGGGACTTATAGCACTGTAATTGTGCCACAGGCTTCCGCTTCTTCTTCTTCTTCTTCTTGTTGCCGCAACCGTTGCTCCCGACTGCGTTTAGCAGGAGCTCAACAGCGGCAGCAATCTTGCCTCTTCCTCCATTCCTGCGTCTCGGAATGGCGTTGGGCTAGTGGCGTTGGCGTGCGCGAGCGACGGTAACGAAATGAGCCGCAGCGAGTCGAGCAGCGGAGTGCCGTGCGTGTCGTACGTCCTAAGTTGATTTCTGCGGTTATATCACTCCCTGCTGCTTGTCTATTAGAACTGACAACTCTAAGCAAACGCCGCCGCTCTCGGTCGCCAAGTGAGCATCGCCGGCCAGTGCGTTGTCGGTAGTGAGAGGTAATGCCTGATACTTGATACTCCTGGAACACTCTTGACGCTGTGGATCTCGAAATATTGAATTCCATATGTTGTATGCGTCTCGCTTCAACTACCATTCTGCGTTCAAACTTTGTTAATTTCCCTCGTGCGGCCACAGTCATGTGCGAAAACTTTACACGTGAATCACCTGACTGCAAATGACAGCTCCACTAATGCACTGCCGTTTTTTACCTCTTGCACTCGACACTACCGCCATCTGCATATGTGAATGCCACTATCCCTTGACGTTTGTCACCCCATATGTAAGAATTTTTAGTAGAAGAAACACAAATCTCAAGTCCTTGCATTAGATATATTTCAAAAGAAAAATATACACCTCAATTACAAACGTACTGTTCTAATGGACACTACGCATATCCGATTTTTGGAATCAGACTTTAAAGATTTATCTCACTCTATTTGGAAGCCGAGTATCCTGATCAGCGTGCCTTGTACGGCCTCAACATTAGCTAATTCAATAACGCTCCATCACGACACGTAACTCTGCTCGAGACCACTAATGGCGCTAAAATATGCACGTGGTACTCTGCAGCGTGGAGTGTGATTCATTAAGCTGATGGACGGCGAAAGGTTTTCTACGTTTCGTCGTAATGCGCAGTGCTCGTATTGTTCGAGGGAGAATCCATCACGTTTGATGAAGCAGTGTACGGTGTGTATTTAATTAACGAGAAACTCCTTCCTGTGCGGACACTGCGTACTGTCTCACTCGTCAGAGCCCAAAGGATTTCTACGAATCACATCGAGTAAGTGGTGAAGCTGGGAAAGTTGGACATACACAGGACGACCACACAAATTATAAACGCCGAATGTGAAATAATCTTGGAGGAACAGATTTCTCACAGAACAAAGTACGCACTAAGCACTCTGAATGTGTCGACGACGGTTTTTTTTTCCTTGGGATTCACCATTCGTTGAGCGTTAAGTATGGCTCACGACAAACTACAGAAGTAGTGCGACAGGTCTCAGGAATATATAAAAATTATTCGGCAGACTCGATGTGCAGAGGACAGGGAAAAGCCATACATTTCAGCAAGGCTTAACCTTCGTATATCTTGACGATCAGTTACATAACGCAGAAACTGTGCTTAGATGTATTTTTATGGATATCACAATTCTTGTACTTACTCCCCAGCACTTTTAATCCATAATGATTCTTTTCTTTTCTTTTCTTTGCTGCCAGAAGAACTAAGTTTCAGCTGAACTCTGATGTACACAGTCACCATATGGAACACAAAAGTAATTGTCGAGTACATTTAGGTCCTTCGTCTCAGGTTAAGAATGAAGTTCTGTATCCTGGTACGAAGATATTCAACAAGCTCATCTCTCACATAAACGGGAAATGGGGAACTTCAAGTACAAAACAAAATAATCATTCCTCTTTAGCCACTCATTCTACAAATTGTTTGAATATTTACACTGGGGTCACATGTACTGGAGTACCTCCTAATACCTTCTCGGACATCCTGTTTGTTGCCTTTTTCGCAGCTTGGGTCCGCGGCTTCGTAGGGTCTGCGCCGAACTCTTAACACTACCGTCAGGTTTTACCAACTGAAATCGGTACTCATTTGATGAGGTCACGCTTTTACCGCCGCCTGGAGCCCAACCTGTGTGGTCACGAGCCCGGGAGCGGCGCTGCAAGCAAAGGCACTCGCTTAGATCGTCTGCTGCCATAGCCCAATAGCGCCAAATTTCGCTGCCGTCTCCTAAAGAATACGTCGTCGTACGTCCCACTTTCATTTCTGTGGTCATTTCACCAAGTGTTGCGTGTCGACTATGGCTGACAACTCTACCCAGATGCCGCTGCTCTCGGTCGTTAAATGAGGCCGTCGCCCACTGCGTTGTCCAGTGTGAGACGTAATGCCCAAAATTTGGTATTCTCGGTACAGCCTTGACGCTTTGAATCTCAGAATATTGAATTCCTTAACGAGTTCCGAAATAGAACGTACCAATTGTCTAGCTCCAACTACCTTTCCGCGTTCAAAGTCTGTTAATTCCCGTGGTGCCGTCATAATCACTCAGCAAACCTTTTCACACGAATCATCCGAGTACAAATAAGAACTCCGTCGATGCATCACCCTTTCATACGTCGTGTATGCGATACAATCGCTGTCTGTGTATGTGCATATCGGTAACCCACGACTTTTGTAACCTCAGTGTAAATTCAAGGACTGTAAAGTTGTGTCAGCTGTAAGTGGCAGTCAAATGAAAAGATACAGATACGAAAAAGTAAGTAAGTTGCTTATTATTTTAAAAGTAATCGCCATAAGTGTTAACATATTTATCGGACTGGGAGACAAGACGCCGTTTTCACAAGTCACCACTGTCGTTTCGAGTACCTTGCAGAAGTTTCGTTGAGAAACCCCGACGCATACTGCATACAGTCCCGACGCCTCCCCATGTGATTTCCATATTTTTGGAGCCCTGAAGAAAGACCTTCTCGGCCGTCGATTTGATCCAGAGGAAGAGGTCCACGCCTGGGTACAATGTGTGGCAGCATCGTACGTCTTGTTACAGCGGGATAAATTTACTAAGAGTTCGAGTGATTACTTTTGAAATAATAAACGGCTTGCTTACTTTTTTCCATGTGTCTCGTTTTCATTTGACTGCCTGTTATGCATCACAAGCATCAACGATTATTTTAAATCCTCATGACGAGTAGTAAAGTACTGCATACAGCACTCTGAATATACAGTTCAATACGCTTTGAAAAGTATAAACGTAATGAGTTAAGTGTTAGCCGGTCAATAAGAGATAACAGAACAGTATAGCCGAGCAGTCAGCAGGTCATTTGAAAGTATCAGCTTCCTTTCCAATTCACGTAATACAATTTAACTGTCATTAGTGAGAGTAGCATCAAGCAGTGAATTGTTTCTAGCATATTCTTTCATTTGTCAATGTGTCCTTGACTTATTTCACATCCCTAAAGACTCATTTCGTGACGGAATCTACGGAACGGAATGAATGAATGAATGAATGAATGAATGAATGAGTGGTCGAATTGTTGACTCTCCTAAAGATTCACATTTCACTGCCATTAGCTCCACTGGAGTGGAGCTCGTGGCCGGAGGCTGTGCGTACCAGCAGCGCTGTGTGCAAGGGCCGTGTCAGGATGAGGCTTGATCATGCACATGAATTTCGCAGCTCCCCCAAATAAAATGACGTGACGATTCCTTTCGAGTTATTGGTCGGTTAGCGTTTATTCTGCTCCACTGTCCTATAGTGGTACCTCTGACTCAACGAAACATGCACATTAGCTCCAACTACACAAATACAGGGCTATTACAAATGATTGAAGCGATTTCATAAATTCACTGTAGCTCCATTCATTGACATATGGTCACGACACACTACAGATACGTAGAAAAACTCATAAAGTTTTGTTCGGCTGAAGCCGCACTTCAGGTTTCTGCCGTCAGAGCGCTCGAGAGCGCAGTGAGACAAAATGGCGACAGGAGCCGAGGAAGCGTATGTCGTGCTTGAAATGCACTCACATCAGTCAGTCATAACAGTGCAACGACACTTTAGGACGAAGTTCGAAAAAGATCCACCAACTGCTAACTCCATTCGGCGATGGTATGCGCAGTTTAAAGCTTCTGGATGCCTCTGTAAGGGGAAATCAACGGGTCGGCCTGCAGTGAGCGAAGAAACGGTTGAACGCGTGCGGGCAAGTTTCACGCGTAGCCCGCGGAAAATTGCCTCATGCCACAACTGGAGACCGACAGTGCCGACTTCATCTTTCAACAGGATGGTGCTCCACCGCACTTCCATCATGAAGTTCGGCATTTCTTAAACAGGAGATTGGAAAACCGATGGATCGGTCGTGGTGGAGATCATGATCAGCAATTCATGTCATGGCCTCCACGCTCTCCCGACTGAACCCCATGCGATTTCTTTCTGTGGGGTTATGTGAAAGATTCAGTGTTTAAACCTCCTGTACCAAGAAACGTGCCAGAACTGCGAGCTGGCATGAACGATGCTTTCGAACTCATTGATGGGGACATGCTGCGCCGAGTGTGGGAGGAACTTGATTATCGGCTTGATGTCTGCCGAATCACTAAAGGGGCATATATCGAACATTTGTGAATGCCTAAAAAAACTTTTTGAGTTTTTGTATGTGTGTGCAAAGCATTGTGAAAATATCTCAAATAATAAAGTTATTGTAGAGCTGTGAAATCGCTTCAATCATTTGTAATAACCCTGTAATTCTGTCTTATTTTCTGATGCAAGGAAAGTACGTGGCAGTGCGAAGATGAGGAAGAGGAGATGAATAACAATCAGCCCCCTTCCGGGAGATGTTACTCTGTGTGTGAAATTAATCAACATGCAAGCAGAATAAATAACATTTGTACTTCGCACAAGCAATACAGGCGTTTTTTCGACCTACTTGCACGTGCGATCGCGTCCTTTACCTTTTATGACCCAATCGGGTGCGACCTAAGCGAACCACCCCCGCCTGTTGCCTTGCACGAGCCAACGGGAAACATGTCCCACAGTTGGTAAGACGCGGCCACACAGCGCCGAAAGCAGCATACGTACGCTCTATGAGTGCTGTGCCTTTGACACCAGGCTGGCGAATAGCGTCGCACTCCTGCGCCATACAGACTAAATTTGCGCCGTTCTTCCCGCTCCACAGCTTTCCCATACTTACTTGCAGCATTACTGTCAATATACTTAATGGACAAAAGTAGGAGAAGAGAACTGTTCAGTGAAGTGACCAGCTTTTCTTGTAACCTGATCACCACAATTCATAGGCAGACTAAACTTTGGCAATCTAAGGGATAAACTACTTTTATCCGAGTCTCTCGCATTCATCACACACCAAATATTTATTCGTTGGGGTGGCAGGTTTCCTACTAATTTGAATATCTTACCTATAATTTTTTAAAGAGACGAATGTTGTTGCTGCGTCTCGCGCCATTTTTGGAAACGACGTGCTTCTGGTGGTGGTACTTAATCAGATTTTCAGTGTACCTAATCTATTACTACAAGTGCACAACATGCTTGCGACACTGCAGTGATAAAACAGTTTCATTCATTATTTACTTACTTTGCACATGGGATAACACACATTGCTACAGATATGATACTAACCAAAAACAGATAAAACGCTGGGCAAATATCTTCCATACATGATTCAGTCGGCAACTGAAGCGGCACTTGTAATAACAAATTTAATTATTCTATCCAGTAAACAGGATGTGAAGCCAGTGGGACTGTGAGCATTGCTGTAGTGAATCGGGTGGCGAGCTCTCTTGTGTAGTACCCGTTCATCCACACAGGAGCAGAGTACTTTTCAGTGCTACGCGTACCAATGCTGAGATGAGGAGCATTACTTCTGTTGGTCTCCTTGTTGTGTAGCACAGATTGTCAAATGTGATCGGTTGGTCAAGGATTGTGACACAACACCCAAATGGCTTTAGATTTGCAACTGAGAATTGACCTACCTGTTACAGAAGAAAAAGCGTTCTATCTCACTTGAGCAGATTTGGAATCGCCATTTCCGATAATCATCTGTCTAAATGAATTTCCTGATCTCAAAATGAGGAGTAACGTCTGGTTAAAAATAATTGGCACAAGTACAGAGCCCTGTGGGACTGTAGTCTTCAAAGTTCATCGGTTCCTAAGAGAAGCAGGAAATATTCATCACATCTCTGGGCGAGGGCCAATAAGGCAATATTACGTAATAATAGCTGTAGGTGTCAAATAATCAACAGACTGAGCGAGAGAGGTGACACAGGTACAACGTGGTGCACGTTTAATCTTGCTAAGTCTTCGAAGTAAACACTCCAAAAACGAATTCGCGGAATCCAGATATTGATGGCTGCAGTTACGGAAGTATCGATGTATCTGATTGTCCATACATTTAGACCTTTGAATATTATTTCCCTAACAACTTCCGAAGTGGAATTTCTCATGTGTCTAGCTCCAACTACCACTCCGCGTTCAAAGTCTGTTATTCCTGTCGTGCGGCCATACACTAAATGAAAACAAGGAATTGGTGGTTAGCTAATGGTGTACGGCAAAATGTCCTTTTTGTCTGCTTGAAATGTTGAGATTAATAGTAACTTTAACTAGCAGTAACCACCAATCAGCAGTGTTTCCATGACAAATACTGAACACACCATAGTGCACCTGCATGCACTGTGACACCATCGGCGCGCGCCAGAGCCAGAGTGCAGGCAGTTCTGAGATTGAAAAGAACAGGTGCGAGTACAGAACCCTGTGGGAGTGTATTCTTCGTATTGTTGCGCAATCGTGAAGTGACGCTAATCTGGCGACCGTCTGTTATTCCCTTACCTCAATGAGTGACATAGGTGCAGTGGGACAAAGTAATTAAAGCAAACTGAAAAAGGTGTGTGTGTGTGTATGTATAATGAGCGTAATGTACACCTGTTCCTTTGAAAATTTCTCTCCTTCATAGCACCTCTGTGTTACCGCAAATGACGTGTCACTGGCCTCATTTGTACTAAGATTGCAGGAGGCGAGGTGCCCGTTTGCTTCCACCGCACTGAGTGAAATGCCTAAGTTAATGTTCACCATCTGCAGCCTTCTATAGTAGTTGTTCCCTGCGCAGGAAAACAAAACACGTTGGTCATGAATCTTTTATCTTGGGCTGTAATAAACTCTTAGCGAGGAACTGATATTTTATAAATAATTAAACTTCAAATTAGTTTGTTTCTACTGGATGCCACTAGCTTTCTATTAGGTGAATACGAAAAACTGCGCGATTATATTACACTTTGCGTCACAAATAATCTCAAATCTTCACACTTCCAAAAGAATAACCTGCATATTTTCGTAATTATTATCAATTTGTTCTCAGTTACATGTCCACATAACCGAAAAATTCCTAATAAACTCCTAGCATGACACCAACCGCGGCAGACAATATGTCTGCCCTCCTAGATTGCCGAACCAGATCTGATCTTACAGCCCAACACTTCGCCCGTCATCCAAGTTAGGCGCAATCCGAAAATCACCGAAATGCTTCGTCTGTCTTTTCGTCTAGCAGTTGTGTATTATTCTGCTAGTTATTAATATTCGTGAAATAATGGAATGATAGCACGTTACTGAGAGATGCTTTAATTTGACATTCAAATATATAAGGACCACAATTTAAGCGATCTTTCTGAAGATACCCATGCCGAACAAACCATCTGCCATCGGTACGTCACATCACATAACGTCATCTTGCCACTGCTGTCTTCTCAATTACTCTAAGAAGAATTTCTTGTACCTGTATTGATGTCTGCAAAGCCAGAAATATTACATAATGAATGAACTGCCATTAATTAACCCCAGCCAATGTTGAAATATGTGTGTACACTCTCCCTGAGTAACAAAATCCTAACTCAGTGCTTCCGTTAATTTCTCTCTCATTCTGTGGAATTCTATGCGTTTTCACAGCTTACTCATATGAAATTCATTAAGAATTTACGCAGTTTTTACCAATCTTCATGTGTTTACAAATTCCTTTCCTTGATCAGCCCAAATCATAAAGTGCTGCTATCCTCCCGCCTCTTGCGCTCTGGAATCGATGAATGGGCACACGTTGCTATTCGACCCATGAAGTAAGTTCAAACTGATGCCCTTGATCCACTGGATATCAGTAGCCAAGAGTGTGATTAATGTCAAAAGTCCCTCTTGTTGCCGAATTGTCGAGTGACATTAATCTGGCGACTGTCTTCCCTTACCTGAACGAGTCACATATGCGACAGTGGATCAAAGTAATCAATGAGCTTCTGCTAATTAATAGCAGGTGGAGTACGGTTGAGGGGAGAGTAGGAAGAACTCGCACATAAACACTGCTATTTACAACTTGCGATGTTTTTCACACGTACAAGCTGTGGAATCTAAGACTCGTGTGCTGTGGAACTGAGTGTGGAAGCAATTGTAATGAATGCGCACCGCTGTGACGGACATTAGGTGTCTTATACCGCATGCTCGGTTGAGAATATGTTCCACATTATGCTGCTGGCAGCGTCTGTTTCTATCCTTCTTTTCTCGTGTGGGATGCCCTCGGCTTAAATTTAAGGAAGTGGCCAAATGCAGTTAAAGTGACATCGTGTATCTGGGCGGACAGTTTCTAAAAACGAGAGAGTTAGGAGATTCCAGCATTCGATACTCGTAAGTTCATCATCGTTGTGAGACAACGCGGTCGATGGATTAACAATTATAATATGAATAATATGATATTCAAAGTGTTTTCTAGATGCTTATTCTTGCGTACCATGGGATACGGGCAGTTTTTACAGTGTACCTCTGTTAGAAATAATGAAGTCAGATTTGATAGAAAAGGAAAAATGCGAATGAGAAGCGGACATAAAGAAGAGACGCCCACAACCTGCGCGTTTCGTAACAGGTATTTTACTGACAGCACAAAGGGGGTCTCAGGAATCCGATAGCGTCAGACGGGTGACGTCAGGAGAGATCTTCTGCCACGGAAACCTGTTGTCAAAGCTATAAGCGTTTGCAGCCGTCTTTCAAATCCCTGAAAGATATTCCGAGAAATAAAGAAATACATAGGCTACTGCGGAAAGAGCGCATAACATTCTGGCAGAGGAAAATGTAATATCAAAGTGTCTCCTCAGAAAGGTTGTCGATACTTGATTCCAGGAGTATAAACGTTACCTAACTGTCGTCATTTTCCTTTAGACTGGCATGTATTTTACAGTATTTCTGTGTTAAGTTATCAACATTTCGATTTGTTTGATGCCCTACTTCATTTCGTTCAATCCTGAGACAACATGCTACGGATTTCTACTACATTTGTACTAAACCCAACATTTTCCGATACTCTTCCTCACATATTCCAATTTATGTCAGCATTACATTTATATTCTCATTTCTACCTCTCCTCCTCCCCTCCTCTACCTATTCTCAACTGTTGCATACAGGGCGACGGTAACTATTGTCGCATCACGTGCAGATGTACCGCTAATTAATCCTTACTTCTTCTGTATATCTTGCTACACTTAATGTCTCTGTAATGTAAGTACGCTTGATAGCACAAAGTGGGGCCGGCTGAAATTTGAACTACCCGCCATGTAACTCACGAGCCAAGCAGATTACAGACTGTATACCACTAGTCATAAAAATTAAGGACATTGGCAATTGCGAGTAAAATTCAAGACGTTACGCCATTCCGATAATCAGCACGGGTCTTCTACAAACAGGTAAGATGATCTGCTTAAACTTGGGATTTCAGAATCGGAAAATGGAGTTGAAGCCCTGAGTTTGGGAAGCCCTGAGTTTGGGTCAAGAGCGGAAAAACGGTCAGAAGCACCTCAACATCACATCTTTCCGTAAACTGACTTCATAGGTATGACTTGTGAATTAGGAACTTACGGAATCCATCTAGAACCAGCAGGAGAACCGAAAGTAGATCCCACGCCCGGGTTCCCGGGTTCGATTCCCGGCGGGGTCAGGGATTTTCTCTGCCTCGTGATGGCTGGGTGTTGTGTGCTGTCCTTAGGTTAGTTAGGTTTAAGTAGTTCTAAGTTCTAGGGGACTGATGACCATAGATGTTAAGTCCCATAGTGCTCAGAGCCGAAAGGAGAGCAATAAATGTTACAACACGAGTAACTCAATCGACAAGGACGGCAGCGGCGTCACTGATCACACGCTTGATGAGGAACACCGGAATGAGACTCTCGTAGTGGGAGAGAATGCGGAGACAAAAGCGAACGTTGGTGAAATTTCCTCTGCAGAGCAAGGGACTGGATAGGAGAGTGGAATATCAAGCAAGCAAAATAAAGTAATAGACGAAACTGCTTTCATCGACTCGGCCAACATCAGAATGAGCCTCCGGAAGTGGAAGATGCCCTACTTTGGCACGGATAACAGCAGCGACGCGCCGTGGCATGTAAGCCTTGGTAGATCGCTGGAGGGAGTTGGCACCACGTCAGGCCATACCAGTCGCACAATTCCCATAGGTACTGGGGAGGAGGGCGCTGAGCTCTGACGCCACGTTAAATCACATGGGTTCGATATGGTTCAGATCTGGTGAGTTGGTGGACCAGTACATAAATTGGATCTTACCACTGTGTTCCTAGAGAAATCCCGTCACACTCTCGGTTGTGACATGGTGCATTATCTTGTTGAAAAAGGTCACTGACAGTCATGAAAGGGTGTACGTTCTCCACAGTGTAACGGAACATATTAAAGGCTTTACTGTACCGAAGTATGCGATACCCTCCAAATTCAACCAGTTTAACGAGTATTTATGATTATAGAAAAGTTATTGTGTATGTTAACAATGATTGCATAACATGTTTTCATAAACTGTCAACCCATTAAATTATACTGAGTAACTGACCCACACAAAAGTTAATATCACTTGATCACTGATACAGCAAATGTCATCACGTAAAAACACTAAGTTCATCTTAAGTAACTAATATGAAGTACGAAAAATAGTGGCCAACTTAGGTGTTTTGGATCTCCTTAAATAAAAATCACCCAGTGAAACCTATTTGTTCACTAGGAGAGTTTTCACTCGGTATTCACGTAATCAATCCTATTTTAGACGAAAACCTATGTAATTCTTAATAATTCATGTTATTTACTTATTTATGCAAATTAGAGAAGTCAATTGACAAACTTCTAAAAAACGACCTTTTTGTAACAAAGAATTATTCTGTCAAGTCAACAAATCTGTCTGTCATTTTAATAACATGTTAAATTATGTCACTCGATGCAAATTAATAACTTTTCTGCACAAATTATGATAACAGATGTACATGTGACTTGCAAACTATATCTCTTTTTAGTAGTTCTTTGACAATGTTATTAATACAAGTAGCAAGAACGGTCGGGGAGCAGTCGGAATGTCACTTTGGTAAAGTGTGTTTGTGTGTTATTGTTTGAGGTGGATAAACAATGCAAAGAACATGTAACGGAAGTACTACTTTGTGTTGTGTCATGGTCTTTGGTGGACAGTGGAATTAAGATGGCCACCAGAGTAATAAATATTTGAAGTTTACATATTTGTTGGTTTCGCTCGTTCTTTATCATCAAAAGCACATAAAAAACACGGGACCTCATGTTTTTAACCCTAGACAACCAGATGTAGAGCCAGCATCAGCATCGAGAGACAGCAGCGATCCAGCAAGTAGCAGCGATTACCACAACACAATACATTTTAATGGCGCCAACCTAACATCAAGTGCTAACAAGCTCCGTAAATGGGAGTGAAATAGTGCGATTATAGCAATTAGCAATACCTACGACTAGGCGACCATTACAACAGCCAGCGCATGATATTCTTTGCCTGTCATGGGCAAACGGTCACGAGCTCCTCTGGAACCAAAGTCGCCCATGTGAACGTTCCCCAGAGCATAAGGGAGCCGCCGCCATTTTGTCTCCGTCCCGCAGTACAGTTGCCAACGAGTTGTTCCCCTGGAAGACGGCGGATTCGCGGCCTCCCGTCGGCATGATGAACGTATTGCGATTCATCAGACTATGCAACGCCCAACCACTGCGCCAACGTCCTGAGCACGAGAGTCATGTGCCCATTTCAGTAGTAGTTGCCGCTGTCGTGGTGTTAACACTGGCACAAGCATATGTGGAGGCCCATCGTTAGTAGTGTTCGGTGCACTGTGTGTTCAGACACTTGTGCTCTGTCCTGCATTAAAGTCTATTGGTAGTTCCGCCGTACTCCGCCATCTGTCCTGTTTTACCAGTCTGCCAGCCTACGACGTCCAACATCTATAATGAGGGGTGGCCGCCCAACCACACGACTGCTGGACGTGACTTCACCTCGGTTTTGGCATGTTTTGAAGATACTCACCGCAGCACTCGCCGAAGACAAGTCGTGCCGAGCCTCCGAACTATCACTCGGTCAAACTCAGAAGGCGTGCCTTCCCCGTTCTTCACCGACAGCACGCTCAGTGATGCTACACGCACTGTGGGTGTGTCTGACTAGCAGTCATTCATTCCTCGGCAGGTGACTGCTATAGCCTGGACTGGTTTATATCGACAGGAGATAGCTGGTCATAAAGTTCTGGCTGGTCATTGTTATGTCCGATGAAGGCACCAGGCTGGTAATATCCAGAAAAATATACTCGCTACCGATCTACCTTTACCTATTCTACACTGCAACAGTCTTCACAATATTTCTGGCGAAAGCAAGGACCAACAACAGTACTTTGTTGAAGACAGGTACGGAAAGCTGCGAAGAAGCACAGAGGAGAAATCCAAACTCCAGTCTCTACTATCAAGAAACATATAAGGAAAAAGAAGGGCAATGACATCACGCGAATCTCTTTGTTGCATGAAAAGGAATTTAATGAACTGCAAATAAGGACTGGCAAGAAAAAATCATATCCTGGGCCCTCGAATCGCCGGATCCACCGGATGAAGACTGGCTTCGATACTCTGTGTTTTCGGGTATTCAGACTGACAATACCGTCAAAAGTATATAAGCGATATGTACTCGTATAAAAATGGTTGTCTTTACTTGCAGAATGTCCATGATATTGAAACAGCTTGTGCTATTCTCAGAGAGAAATGGAACTAAAATGAATTCGTAGAATACGGACACACCTTTCCTATTTGACTCTCCTTTGGTGAAGGAAAGTGTGGTTAATGGACTGTCCCAGAAACATTGTAATGAATTTAAGCAGCCATTTTGTGATTGAGAGGAAGTAAACACCTGAACTTTTTCAACTGTATTATTCTAAGAGAGGTCTAATAATTTCAATGCCCTGCATTTTTTTGTTCATTCTAACATGAATTAAGTGTACCCCTCTCCTTATTTTGTTGGCAGTAGTGTACTACGTCACTGTCCCACTGTTTGAATGAGGTTACGGATAAGAGCAAGAGGCTTTCTTTAACAATGTTTATTTGCTCAGTAACCAAACAAACATACTGCGAGATACTCAACTGTAGACCTAAGTTACATTTCTGTGGTCCTGATTTCATAAGAGACCTTCACGTAACTACTTTACTTGTCAATCTATGATTTTTTATACACACATCAAAAAAACGTTTTGCATCATTCCGGTTCCCAGAACTCCTGAAGATAGACATTGACTGTGGATATTGTATCACAGGCACAGTCCCTTTGAGTGTTCAGAGATGTTACTAAACCCGCCCAAAGATGTAAACAACCATGCATGAGCAGCTCCTAGTAGACGGAGGGGGTCCGATAGCCGATCAGTTCCAGTCATTCCATCAGGAAGGAGGTATACGGCTCGTGGTATCTGTAGCTCAAACATGCCTAGATGGTCAATACCGCGGTTCGCGCCCGCATTGTTGCTTTGTGCCAGGATGGGCTCTGTACAAGGGAAGTGTCCAAGTGTTTCGTAGTGAACCAGAGATGTTGTTCGGACATGGAGGAGATACAGAGAGACAGGAACTGTCGATGATATGCCTCGCTCAGGCCGCCCAAAGGCTACTACAAGAGTGGATGACCGCTACCTACGGTTTATAGCCCGGAGGAACGCTAACAGCAACGCCACCACCATGTTGAATAATACTTTTCGTACAGCCACAAGACGTCGTGTTACGACTCAAACTATGCGCAATACGCTGCATGATGCGCAACTTCACTCCCGACGTCCATGGTGAGGCCCATCTTTGCAACCACGACACCATGCAGAGTATTACAGATGAGCCCAACACCATTCCGAATGGACCGATCATGATTGACATCATGTTCTCTTCACCGATGAGTGTTGCATATGCCTTCAACCAGACAATTGTCGGAGACGTGTTTGGAGGCAACCCGGTCAGGCTGAACGCCATAGGCACACTGTCCAGTAAATGCAGCAAAGTGGAGGTTCGCTGCTGTTTTGGGGTTGCATTATGTGGAGCCGACGTACGCCGCTGGTGGTCATGGAAGGCGGCGAAACGGCTGTAAGATACGTGAATGCCATCCTCCGAACGATAATGCAACCATATCGGCAGCATATTGGCGAGTCAGCCAGCATGTTCTCCAGACATGAACCTTATCGAACATGCCTGGGATACATTGAAAAGGGCTGTTTATGGACGACGTGACCCACCAACTTGTCTGAGGGATCTACGGCGATTCGACGTTGAGGAGTGGGACAATCTGGACCAATAGTTCCTTGATAGTATGCCACGACGAATACAGGCATGCGTCAATGCAAGAGGACGTGCTATTGGGTATTAGTGGTACAGGTGCGTACAGCAATCTGAACCACCACTTCTGAAGGTCTCTATAGTGGTACAACATGCAATGAAAAGGGAAATGATGTTTATGTTGATCTCTATTCCAATTTTCTGTACAGTTCCGGAATTCTCGCAACCAAGGTGATGCAAAACTTTTTTTTATGTGTGTATTTGTGAAAGGTGTATGCACTACTAGATGTCTGTCTGTCCTAAAATGTAAAAAGAAAGTTTTAATGTAAAAAAAAAGTTATACGAATAATGTTACAATGGCTTTGTGTTACGCCCTGAATGGAATGGAACGCTAGCAAATACTTGAACTGCATGCACACTTTTTCTTTTAAACGTGACAGATTCGTTACTGACTGTAAATGTTAGGCAATTGTGTGACGATTATCAGATTGTATCTGGGAAGTCCTTTTGTGATTGAATATACGTGCAATTTACTGTGTTATTTCTGACTACTAAATCCATCTTTTGTTTTTTTGGATAATCGTGTACAATGTAGGGATGCCATACTTCTTACGTGGTCTTGCAAATAGTGAGAAGTACATTTAAAGCTTTAAGGTATGCAATCGATTGCTCTTCTGAAAACACTTTTATTAGCTTAGTAACAAAACAAGTATGCAGTGTGGGGCTCAATTGTGTGAACATAGAGCCTGGGGTACATCTATTGTGGCCCTGTTTACACAAGACGTATCTGGCTCTATGGCTTCCTGACGTCTGTAAATTTTTTATGTAATAACAGCTGTACCTGGATCCTAAAATGTAATTAAATGTTTTTAATTGAAAAAGAAAACAGGTTGCTGGCGTACTCGAACACTGACGGACATGTAGTCGCCTGCACGGATCCGATAGAACCTCACTTTCGGCAAATAATTTTTATTTTACTCCGATGATTTGCCCAATCTATAGAAAACACGAAAGTAAAAGAACGAACAGTTCACAGTCCTTAATAAGATTTGTACGGCACTCAACTCATGGCAATGGCCGTTCACATTTTACGAGGAGGGCAGACTATGAGGTGAGTAATAAATGTGTCATCTTTAGGCAGTTTCTTTCTATGGGGACGTTCCAAAGGTCACCGCGAGTTTTTGTAGCGGGGTCACGCCACTTTTCACACACGGTCCCTCTCGTTTCGGCACATACGTTCTAACAGGGCGGTCGTCTGGTGCAGGTGATGGCCAGCCATGGTGAGACATCTCATTTCGTTTTGCAAAACACAGATGAGATGTGTATGAGATTCATCATGCTGGAAACAGATTATTCCCTTGGTATTTAACTGTGATACTGAGGGGATCATAACATTATCTCTAGTGGGCAACATAGCTAACCATCTGCCCTGTAAGACATCCTCATCCAACCTGCCACATACATACCACTCATGGAGTAGCATGCTTCAAGAAAGAACGAAAAGAGAGATCAGGAAAGGTCAAGAATGACGAAATTTCATTATATCAGAATCTTAATTCATTGCAAAGTTTTTCATTTTTTTCTAGCTATCGATATTACATTTACCTGTGAGCAAAAGAAAATTTTATGATACGCCGCCATTCCATAAACCCGTCGGTCGGGAGTTTGTATCTCACCGTTGAAATTTCTGTTCCCCTGATAATCGAATGCAACTGTCAACTCGTTTATCAGGGCCTGGATTTGAATCGTAACTCTGTGTATTGTGTTGAAGACAATTCTGTGCTCGATCCTCGACTTTGTGTTCATCTCGGTTCCCGCACGGTACGTGGTTTGCGGCAGTGGACTACCTAGTTTGTGGCACAAAACTTTCAGTGCATATACAGCAAATTACATTGTAATTTAAAATTCTCACACGAATACAATCAGAAGATAACTCCTGTGATTATTGTAAACGTAAAAAGTCACCTCAGTATGAATGTTAAGCGTTTGCAAGTCCAAGTTCTTTGTGTGCCATATCTGTAGTTGTCTTTAACCCCGGAAGCGTACCTATGAGGTGCGATGCGAATTTGTGAAGAAATGTAATACGAGCTGCAACATTGAACCGTACGTGTGAAAGTATACCTTGGCAAGAAGAACCAATCAGGATTTTATCAGATGAACACCGTAAGTGTAAATCACATTCAAAACATTACCAGCTGGGAAATTACATGCCGCATTCCCCGGCTACATGAACAGTTTCAATAATTAATGCAAGTGGAGAACTTGAGAATTAAATGCGAACACAATAAAGAGTACAACGACTTACCGAATTAGTTGGTACGATGTACTGTCAAATTCAAAACGACTGTTTAACACAGATCACGCCCTTTTGATGACACGTTACACCACGTCAGGAGTGCCGTCCAGGTAAAACGACCTACAACTAAATGTAAAATAACGTATTCGGAAGTAGATACAATAATTATGGAGGTTTTCATTTACACTCAACGTGTATGCTGTTCTTAAGCTACGTGATGTTTTGGAAAGATAGAAATGTCTTTCATACGATATAAATGGTGTCACAAAATATGCTCGTAATTGGGACTGTCTCACAGCTTAGTTAAAGTTCGAAAGAAAGTTCTTAATAAGGTGTATTGCTTCTTAAATGTGCAGCCTTCTACAGTGGAACGACGAAAGAATCAATGAGTAATATCGTTCTTCTGTAAAAGCAGTGTCGTGTGAGCCTTAATTTCTGAGTTTGTAATTGTAATAATGAAATTTACAGATCTGAAAATATTCCGGTGAATTGCAAAATATGTGCCGGAGTTGGTTGGTGAGATTTATCCACGGTGTAGTCTGTCAATTATTGTACGTGATAGAGAATAATATATTGTTCTCACGAATCATTTTTGCACTGATAAACCCGTTAATTGCTCCGACATTGATGGCTCGTGAGGATGGTGTTACGTTTTATCAATAATAGTTAGAAGTGAATTATAAAGAGCCATTTTTAGATTAATTTTGCTTTCAACATGAAAATGTACAATGATTTCCACTGAGGGTGACGTGGAAATTTTTCAGACACCGCAGTTTTTTAGCTGCGTAGATTTCAAATTTGAGGTCTCCGCTCCGGGAGGGGTAATACTAGCAATATTCGTAGCTGCCGGGCTGATTTCCCTACACTTAAGACAGCGATAGGTCCATTAGACACCTCCATAAAATCAATTTCATTTATACTCGGCACGTTGAGCTTAAACTATGAACACATGGGATAAGTGGTAAGTAAAGAAAGCCAAGATAGCTATAAAAACAGTTTATTGGATGACCAGTATGGACAGTACTACCCTGTCATCATTTGATGTCCAAGAGGATCAACCGATGGTTATACGAAAACATTTTACAATCGATATGACAACTGGATAAATTGTCTTCTCACATAACCCCTAGAATTATAAAATACATTCTCCGTTAAAATTTTCGTGACATTTTGTGCATCAACGATGCAACTTGCTTCACACTGCACGTGCAGTTCCCATTACGATGAAGATCACCACATATCAGCATGTCAGACATAAAAGTGGTAAGTACAGACGTAAACATAACTATGCTGCACAGATTAAAAGTATTAATGTTCACCACCAACCGGCAACAGACTCAAGTGGTGTATACAGCGACCACCACGCGCATCCACCAGGTGGTACTGTGGCGGTTGAATGGATTGTCGTCTCGTGTACAGCAGAAAACGTAGATACGTAATTCCATATAACTGATCATATATTACCAGTGACAATTTTTGTTCACATTATTATACAATCGAACTCTGGCAAATAAATTAATTTTACATATAATTAATGAACGTACTTTTGATAATTTTGTACTTTGAAATGTGTATGATCTCTCTTCATATATTAGGTACACAGTCATGTAATAATATCTAAATCTTATTTCTCTAGTTGTCTGTATAAACTTCTTTGTTTTATATTAGTGTTTTCCGACTTCAGACATTATCAGCTACAATACTGAAAAAAGAGTTTTGCACAGATGTGTAGAAACTTCTCATGGTCAATGCTCAGCCATGTAAAATTCTTAAGTGACACCATATTCGCCATTGACTGTCAACGGCGAATATGAAGCTCTTCAAAAATGCATAGAATTGAGAAGGACCAAAATTTAACATCAGTATGCCATTCCTGTGTCAGATTAAAAATAATCTAAATAATACTACCTATATGCTACGTACAGTTATGCTTTGCTAAGTGAACTCAACGACAAGATCTACTGAACCAGGTGTAGCAGCGTGTACATAGTACAAAAATCAACGAAACGCGTGCCAGACACGTAGAAAACATTTTTTCCAGCCATAAAACAATTGAGCCACAGGATGAACATCAACACAGTAGTTACATGGGCAGCTAACACGGTCTGAAAATATACAATGATTGGTTGACTGGTGGTCGAAGATGAACCGCGTTGTTAAATACACTCCTGGAAATGGAAAAAAGAACACATTGACACCGGTGTGTCAGACCCACCATACTTGCTCCGGACACTGCGAGAGGGCTGTCCAAGCAATGATCACACGCACGGCACAGCGGACACACCAGGAACAGCGGTGTTGGCCGTCGAATGGCGCTAGCTGCGCAGCATTTGTGCACCGCCGCCGTCAGTGTCAGCCAGTTTGCCGTGGCATACGGAGCTCCATCGCAGTCTTTAACTCTGGTAGCATGCCGCGACAGCGTGGACGTGAACCGTATGTGCAGTTGACGGACTTTGAGCGAGGGCGTATAGTGGGCACGCGGGAGGCCGGGTGGACGTACCGCCGAATTGCTCAACACGTGGGGCGTGAGGTCTCCACAGTACATCGATGTTGTCGCCAGTGGTCGGCGGAAGGTGCACGTGCCCGTCGACCTGGGACCGGACCGCAGCGACGCACGGATGCACGCCAAGACCGTAGGATCCTACGCAGTGCCGTAGGGGACCGCACCGCCACTTCCCAGCAAATTAGGGACACTGTTGCTCCTGGGGTATCGGCGAGGACCATTCGCAACCGTCTCCATGAAGCTGGGCTACGGTCCCGCACACCGTTAGGCCGTCTTCCGCTCACGCCCCAACATCGTGCAGCCCGCCTCCAGTGGTGTCGCGACAGGCGTGAATGGAGGGACGAATGGAGACGTGTCGTCTTCAGCGATGAGAGTCGCTTCTGCCTTGGTGCCAATGATGGTCGTATGCGTGTTTGGCGTCGTGCAGGTGAGCGCCACAATCAGGACTGCATACTACCGAGGCACACAGGGCCAACACCCGGCGTCATGGTGTGGGGAGCGATCTCCTACACTGGCCGTACACCACTGGTGATCGTCGAGGGGACACTGAATAGTGCACGGTACATCCAAACCGTCATCGAACCCATCGTTCTACCATTCCTAGACCGGCAAGGGAACTTGCTGTTCCAACAGGACAATGCACGTCCGCATGTATCCCGTGCCACCCAACGTGCTCTACAAGGTGTAAGTCAACTACCCTGGCCAGCAAGATCTCCGGATCTGTCCCCCATTGAGCATGTTTGGGACTGGATGAAGCGTCGTCTCACGCGGTCTGCACGTCCAGCACGAACGCTGGTCCAACTGAGGTGCCAGGTGGAAATGGCATGGCAAGCCGTTTCACAGGACTACATCCAGCATCTCTACGATCGTCTCCATGGGAGAATAGCAGCCTGCATTGCTGCGAAAGGTGGATATACACTGTACTAGTGCCGACATTGTGCATGCTCTGTTTCCTGTGTCTATGTGCCTGTGGTTCTGTCAGTGTGATCATGTGATGTATCTGACCCCAGGAATGTGTCAATAAAGTTTCCCCTTCCTGGGACAATGAATTCACGGTGTTCTTATTTCAATTTCCAGGAGTGTAGTTAGATAGGTACAGCCAGTCTCGCTAACATCTGTAACTTACTAACAATTGGTTTCGTGTTTCCGTTGGTGACTTTGTTGGAGACATCATGGTCATAAACTGTTAAACTGAATACAGAATACACTCTAATAAATTGCAGTGGTTTTTCAGGTGAACTACATGTAAAGCACAACATGGTAATGAACTATCACTACCCAGTCGTTGCAGAATAAATAATAGGAAAACTAGAAAATAAAAGACAGATTCCCTATTGCGAAACCAAGATTTAGAACATCACGGTTCGAAAGTGAAAAGGCCAGCGCTCAGCTGGGATTTTAGGACTTTACCTGAGTAAGCATTGAAGATGGCAATCTAGAATTAAGAGCATATCACTTGTGACAGAGCGCCACACACAAAGTGACAAGTGTCACTAACTAGTGAAATAATCAGCTTGTGAGTGACAGAATCAAAAATGTGTGGAGGCTATTAAACTGAGCAGGCGGTGCGTTGGTCGAGGCAGTGGTCTCTCTCTTTCTCTCTCTCTGTCTCTCTTTCTCTTTCTCTTTCTCTCTCTCTCTCTCTCTCTCTCTCTCTCGTTTTCTTCCTAGTGATAGTTTCGTGGACCTGGTGTGTCTTTATAGAGTGTCATGAATGACAAGTATTTACTTTAATGTTATGCCAGGATAACTTTCATACCGCCACAGTTGTCAGATAATACAAGGGAAAGTCATATGCATGATCTGTCAGTAGTCATGTGTATAAACTGTTTGTGTATCGTATTTTCTGAGGCGGAGGTCGGGGACCAGCCTGGAATTTGTCTGAGAGAGAGTTAAAAAATGCCCAAAAACCACACTCAGTTTAACCTGTTGTAGATCACCATCGGTCTTTGTACAGCTGGTGTGCTGCAGCTCCTCACAGTACTCACAACTGTGTAAGGTTCCTCATCCCTCGATAGTTTCTGCAACCCTCAATCACTTGAGTTTACCTCCTATTATCAAGCATTTCTCCCCCTCTTAAATATAGCTTGCCCCCCCCCCCCTCCCTCCTCCTCCACACGCACTTCCCTCCATTACAAAATTAACATTTGTTGAAGCCTCAGGATGTGAGATATTACTCAAGCACTTCTTTTGGTTAGTGTGTGCCACAAGCTTGTCTTTACTCCACAAATTCGATTTAGCACATCTTCATTAGTGATCGATCTACTCAGTAAAAATTCAGATGTTTCTAGATCAGATTTTCTTATTGTATTCAGATGATGCTGTAGTTTACCACGTGGTAAGTCATCAGAAGATCAAAGAAAACTGTAAAATGATTTAGATGAGATACCTGCGGGTTCTAAAAGTGACAGTAGACACTAAACAATGAAAGGTCCTAGATATAAGTATCAAGGATATTCCACTAAATTTCGGCTACACGATAGATACCACTAATTTGAAGGTTCAACATTCAGCTAAACATCTAAGAATTACAGTTACGAAAATTTAAATTGGAAGCATGAGATACAGAGAAGTCCAGAAAAATTTAGACACTCTTTGCTGATCAGTATCAACGGAGCAAGACATACCTTCTTGCACGATGGGAAGGTTATTTTGTGTGTTCAAAGCAAACCCCATTAGCAGCCAAACAACGTCGATGACACTGAAATGCTGACCAAACTACGGCTGTCAGAGTTGCGGGCGTGATAGCCGCCCATCACACCTCGAAGGTTTCTGGCAGCTCTTTCAGAGTAGTTTGGTTCTATTGAGAAACTTCATTTTTACAAGGTACCTCATAAATAGAAGTAAAGAGATGTAAGGTCTGGAGACCACGGTGGGTACTCAACACCTCCTCTTCGACCTATTCATTGTCCAAGTAGATTTTCATCCAAGTACGCTCTGACATCTCTGTGCTAGTGACGCAGAGCACCATCTTGTTGCAGGAAAATCTGACGTTTCCAAACACCTCTCGAATGGCTGGTAAAAATCGATGTTTGCAGTAGATGAGGCTAGAAGAATGGGACAATCAACCCATGCGATCACACACCACACCACACATTAACAACCGGTAGATTAACGTGTTTGTCCACATGAACATGAGGATTTTCCGAATCACAGAACATGCAGTTGTGGCGATTTACAGAATCATTCAATTTGAACTGCGCCTCGCGAGACCAGATAACTACCCCCGCAGAAAAAATGGTTCAAATGGCTCTGAGCACTATGGGACTTAACATCTATGGTCATCAGTCCCCTAGAACTTAGAACTACTTTAACCTAACTAACCTAAGGACATCACACAACACCCAGCCATCACGAGGCTGACCCCGCCGGGAATCGAACCCGAGAACCTGGGCGTGGGAAGCGAGAACGCTACCGCACGACCACGAGATGCGGGCTACTCCCGCAGACTTTTAATCCTTTCTGTGCATGCCTTCAAACCACTCTAAGTACTCCATCCTTCTGTCTGGATCGTCCTAGTTCACAGCTTGCAGCGATCTCGGAAGGTACACCTTCCACTTCGCAGTCTTCAAAATTCGTCGTAATCTTGATCAGCTCAACCCGCTTCCAGGTGCATCTTGCTTCGCAGATTTTTGAGGTGACCCAGTAAAATGCTGCAACACAGCAGCGTTCGAAGCTGGACTTGTTGACTTTTTCTGGTCGGCCAGACGTTTCCTTGAGGACGTTCTGAGCAGCACCATCGGCTTCAAATTCATCCAAAATACGATAAATTGTAGTACGTGTTGGTGGCCGAGTTCCGTACACATTACACCACTGCCGTTGTACCTCCATGTTTTCGTACGTCCAGTATAAGTATGACTTAAGCGCTCGTGGCGCGCGTGTGCCTATTGACTACTTTTTTACTTGGAATATCATTTGAACAGAAAGGATAGTGTCTTCAAAAGGGGTTGTAAGATGAACATCAATAAAAGTAAAACAAAGATAAGGATGAGTAGCCGAATTAAAGATAGTTATTGTTATTGGCAAAGAGTTTACAAATCAACTTTGATTATTTTGCGACCCTTCCACACTACGATACCACGTAAGAAAAGTGACCTCAACAAAATATTTTTGTACTTTAATTTGGTGATCAAAATTTCATGAAAAGATTTTACCGCAACAAAGAAACCCTGTGTTGTACTAGGGTTTCCCAGAAAGTAATGCACCGCATTTTTTTCTTCAACAGTTTTTTATTGAACGTAATAAGAATAACACACACGAAAAAATGATGTTTTATCTACACACCCTATTTTCCCACGTAATCTCCATCCCGTTCTATGGCCTTCCTCCAGCGTGAAACATGGGCGTGTATGCCCCGTCGGTACCAATCATTGTCCTGGTGGTGGAACCAGTGCTTCACTGCGTGAACTTCCTTTGCTGACCGACAGATGCAGTGCCAACTGCCGAGTCGTAATGCGCCTGTCCTCGCGAATGAGAACATCAGCTCGCTGCAGCATGTCAGGTGTGGCAGCCGTGGATGGTCTTTCCGACCGCTGCAAATCGTGGAGCTCCGCCGAACCGCCTTCTGATGACCTCACCCCCCGTGCACAGCGACTGACTGTACTTCTGTCGACAGCAGATCAGATACTCCATCGACTTTGCACAAGCGTTTCTGAATACGCCCCATAGTTACTCTCTCTGCAGGTGAGAAATTGAATGCTTGTACATCCCCTACAGATGCCATTTTGGAACTGTCCTGCAGTTACGCTATCTGCCGGAAGTGACAAATTTAGCGTGCTCAGTCAGGAGACTTCAAATAATACAAAAGTAACGTTTCGCATTCGTAGCATTGTTTTCGGCTTAGAAAAAAAAAATAATGTGGTGTATTACTTTCTGGGCAAACACGCCATATCATATCAGTGATACCTTTTCCCCTCTTTCGAGATAATACAAAACAAGCTCCCCCTCTTTGAACTTTTCGATGTCCTCCGCCATTCCTGTCTGGTAAGAGCCCCATACCGCACAGAAATACTGCAAAAGGAGACGGGTAAGTGTGGTGTGCACAGCCTCTTTAGTAGATATGTTGGATATTTTCTAAGTGTTTTGTCAACACAACTTGTTCTTTGGTTTGTCTTCCTCACAACGTAATCTACAAGGGAACCAGAAAAATGTAAACGTTCTTTGATAATTAATATCTTTGGAATGAAACGACATAGCATTGCAGTTTTGTGCGGTAGCCTAGCCCATTTTGTCAACATATCTTGGAGCACGTTTCCCAGCAGATGCCAGTGCAGCAACGACTGAAGCAACGCTTTCTCATTGCGTTAAGTCTTACGGTTAACAGCAACATGCACGTTACGGCCAGTAGCTGGTTTCCTTTGGTTGGTTTCATCAGGTATTCTCTGAGCCTCAGTTCCAACTGCTCTATGGTACTTTCCTCGAAACGGAACCTAGCTTAAGTGATTCTTTAACTCCAAGAGTGGGTTCGCCCTTTCACGGAATGCGCGGGGAGCTCTCTGGATCTGTTCGTCGTCGTCGACGTCAGTGGACACATCTGAATACTCAGTTATCCGTCAAGTAAACCGAAGGAAATACTGTAATTCACACAGAATTTTGCGCTACAATTTCCATAACGCTCGGAAAACTGAGAGTGTGGTATGGCTTCAGTGGTATCGGTTGGAATGGCGGGGTATTGTTGTTATATAATTAACTTTATGACCAATACAGTAGAGAACGTAGTAACCAATGGGGATAAATCCGAGAATTGACGTGGATTTGTAGACGAGTTCTAGTGCACCAAAAATCCATGATGCAACCTCTTTTTTATCATCTTTTTTTCTGTTACCCTTCAATTGTTTTTTCTGTTTCAGTTGATCCTCACATTCCTGAATATACCTAAGTCCACAAAAAAAAAAAAAGGAGAAGCTAATGTCACCGCTACTTCAACCCTAAATTTAAGCAGCAGCCCCCAAAAAACCACCTCCAGGCGTTGGCCCCTGTCATTAAAGACCCCAATAAAGCGTACAAAAAATGAAAGGAGGATGCAAGGAAGATTTTCAATTTTTTAAATTTCTTAAATTCTGTAAAATCCATCTCCGTCTCACCAACATGTCCTCACATACATTGGCGATCGCCGTCGGCATCAACGGGAGGAAACCCGAATGGTGGCGGCACATCAGTAGATCATGGATTCACATCTTCTCACAAGTGTGTATGAATAACCATTTACATGGTCGGATCCGTATGAAAAAAAAAGAGGGACGTATATCAGCTGCTCCTAGCATGGATGATCCAGCCGAGAGGTGGGGGTTGCGGAAAGCACTCCGGATAATGTTCGAATAATATTGTTGATATCTACTGTTCTTGACAACTACACAATGTCGGTCGTTAAGATATTGCCAGAGATCGAGGGCTGATTTGTCACCGCTACCAAACCGATAGCTGAGAGCTTATCAAGTGATTGACTGGGTTTCGCCCGGGGATTTAGTCCGTGTCCGGCGGGAAGAGAAGCATTTTTGCGCGATGATTCTGTCAGGAGTCGTGCGTGTGATGAACGCCGGCATCTGGTGGACGAAACGCCAAACATCGCTCGCCTCGCCGCAGTGAATTCGATGGTGATTGTCGTCTCTGAGACACCGTAACGTTTCATAGTCTGTAATATGGTTAGTTTATATTACTAAATACTTGCTTATGTTCTAGTCAACAACACGAGTGCAGTTATCACAACAGTTTAACGACGTGCTCGGTAGTTAAAATTTCAACACGAATTGCATAGTTACTGCTACTCGCGCCGAGAAATAACATATACAACAAATGTAGAATCGGTATTGCTGCTCTCAAAATGTCCATTCTTAACTGTTCACTGCAAATATTTCGAATTTTCCATTGTTACTGTGCTGCTAAGCTTCTATAAAATGCCTTTGAACGAATCACACAAATTACTAGTCGTCTCTCAAGAATCGTTATGAGATTAATAATTACTTACACACGGTTGCTGGTAATTTTTCATTAACCTAACCTACCAGATCGAAAATAAGTATTTCCAACATCAGCGGCGTGGGAGTGACGTAGTCAGATATTTACCAGTTGTTGTTGTTGTTGATAACAACTTGTTAGTATTTCATTCTGTATCTATTTTTCGTCATACCGCTGCACTATAAAATGACAATTACTGATAAAACTGACTTTGAAACGTGAACTTCCACTAATCAAATACCATCTGCCCTCAAGGCGATATAATCTGGAATTAATGTTATACAACGCATATTTCCAGGTGAAACTTGATCAAACGTCATTTTCTGTCTTAACCCAAGACTAAACGCTTTACACAGTGAGCCGTTAGACAACGAAAATGAGAGGCGAAATGTTATGTTACGAAATGACAGTGACTGCACGGAAAGGAGGTGGCTTTCAACCGATTTCTCACATGATGGAAAGCCGAATGGTTCTCAAGTAATGAATTAGATGTTTTAGCGTAAGTAACTTTCCATTTTACTATAGAAAACTTCCATGAATGCTTTTTAAATCTATAGTTAACATGTGACAGCGAAAAACTATGTAATATTCCAGGACGCCCACTTAAGATATCGCGTTAAAACGTGTCTTGCTGCGTAAATAAAACAAAAAAATATGTGCAGCATGCTGAAGGCGTTTTCCTTTCTGTTGTAAGCTTATAAGTTTATACAGTACTGCTGCAAGAAATGGCCTCAACAAGAAAGATGATATTTCAAATCCCTTACCATCTCTGACACAATTACAGCGTAAGCCGTGCGTCGCGAATTCGCATCGTACAAAATAGACGCTTATAAATGGAAGGTTAATTGGTTCAAGTACCAGTGACGATAGATGCAGATTCTACACGAAGCTACCAACATCTGTGATACGTGTTTCCGTCTCATGAGCGTTTTAGGTACTTCCAGAACGACTTGCTATTCGCGCCTTAGTTCACCACACAGCCACCCAACCACTCACCCACCCACCCACCCTCCCACCCACACAAACACACACATACACACACATACATACACAAACAAGAAATTATTGTAATTCTGTGGACACTCACAGCTGGATGCAGAGGTGAGTTCAATTATGAAAATTTGTCGTTTGTTATAAAGTATCTGTGACGTGACGTAAATCACTTTTACACTACTGGCCATTAAAATTGTCACACGAAGAAGAAATTCAGATGATAAACGGGTATTCATTGGACAAATATATTCTACTAGAACTGACATGTGATTACATTTTCACGCAATTTGGGTGCATAGATCCTTAGAAATCTGTACCCAGAACAACAACCTCTGGCCGTAATAACGGCCTTGATACGCTTGGATGGCGTGTACAGGTACAGCTGCCTATGCAGCTTCAACACGATACCACAGTCCAACAAAGAGTAGTGACTGGCGTATTGTGACGAGCCAGTTGCTCGCCACCGTTGACAAGACGTTTTCAATTGGTGAGAGATCTGGACAATGTACCGGCCAGGGCAGCAGTCGAACGTTTTCTGTATCCAGAAAGGCCCGTACAGGACCTGCAACAAAGAGTAGTGACTGGCGTATTGTGACGAGCCAGTTGCTCGCCACCGTTGACCAGACGTTTTCAATTGGTGAGAGATCTGGACAATGTACCGGCCAGGGCAGCAGTCGAACGTTTTCTGTACCCAGAAAGGCCCGTACAGGACCTGCAACATGCGGTCGTGCATTATCCTGCTGAAATGTAGGTTCACCGGGATGTCGCCAAACACGGATGCGACCATCATGATGCTGTAAACAAAACCTAGATTCATCCGAAAAATTGACTTTTTGCCATTCGTGCACCTAGGTTCGTCGTTGAGTACACCATCGCAGGCGCTCCTCTCTGTGATGCAGCGTCAAGGGTAACCGCAGCCATGGTCTCCGAGCTGATCGTCCATGCTGCTGCGAACGTCGTCTAACTGTTCGTGCAGATGGTTGTTGTCTTGCAAACGTCCCCATCTGTTGACTCAGGGATCGAGACGTGGCTGCACGATTCGTTACAGCCATGCGTATAAGATGCCTGTCATCTCGACTGTTAGTGATACGAGGCCGTTGGGGTCCAGCACGGCGTTCCGTATTGCCCTCCTGAACACACCGATTCCATATTCTGCTAACAGTCATTGGATCTCGATCAACGCGAGCAGCAATGTCGCGATACGATAAACCGCAATCATGATAGGCTACAATCCGACCATTATCAAAGTCGGAAACGTGATGGTACGCATTTCTCCTCCTTACAGGAGGTATCACAAGAACGTTTCACCAGGCAACGCCGGTCAACTGCTGTTTGTGTATGAGAAATCGGTTGGAAACTTTCCCTATGTGAGAACGTTGTAGGTGTCGCCACCGGCGCCAACCTTGTGTGAATGCTCTGAAAAGCTAATCATTTGCATATCACAGCATCTTCTTCCTGTCGGTTAAATTTCGCGCCTGTAGCGCGTCATCTTCGGGGTGTAGCAATTTTAATGGCCAGTAGTGTACAATACTACAGTGCCTGCGTTATTCGGAATATGATGCTATTGGGCATGCATGCGGTTCGGCGTATAAATTCAGTATTCCAATGCCTGTGTTAGTTCGAATACGATGAAAACTTCATTGCGTGTCCAAAGGAAATCCGCACCGTACTACAGGCACTGCATTATAATGCTTATCCTCTGACACCGTGCAAGCGACTGTAAAGTAAAATGTCTCGCCTGTATGGGAGTATACTTAATGGATGTGCTAGTACAGGTTGTTGGCACATGGTTGACGACGTATGGAAGATTGGTTCAGACCGTGAGTGGTGCACGGATAGCCAAATAGTAAGGCGGCTGTCTGCCATAAGCGGGAAATGTGGGTTCGAGTCCCGGTCTCACACAAATTTGCGTTGTCACTCCATTCTGCAGCCGATGGTTATCACATTCGCAATTATGAATACATTTTATGGCCGGCCAGGTTGGCCGAGCGGTTCTAGGCGCTGCAGTCTGGAACCGCAGGACCGCTACGGTCGCAGGTTCGAATCCTGCCTCGGGCATGGATGTGTGTGTTATGTCCTTAGGTTAGTTAGGTTTAAGTAGTTCTAAGTTCTAGGGGAATGATGGCCTCAGAAGTTAAGTCCCATAGTGCTCAGAGCCATTTGTACTAATACATTTTATGCAAACCGCAGTTTGGTGTAATAAACTAGTAGCCCATGGAAGTGAATTCAAAAATACTGTTTATGTAAAATACTCGTCAATAGACGTTTATGGGAGAGATGTAATACAGTGAAATCAAAGGAAACATTTCCGTTGATTTGTATCGCCAGAATACTTCAGTCACCAATTGTATTGTTTATTTATACGCATCTATACTTCAGTCCATGTGAGCATGCGACATCATCAATGTTTAGACTGATTACATTTCACTTTTAATGCGACACGTAAACTGCCATGAACTGCTGACTGTCTGAAGCTTTTGTTTTATTAGTGCTCTACCCCCGATGTATTATGCTGAAGAAAATGCAGATGGAGGTCTCACTGCCCATGTGCCACTTAATGAAAGGGAATGTCCCAAAAATTCCCCTTAATAAAGAAAATAACCTACTAGACTTCAAATCCAGATTAGCAAAGCCACTCTACAAGCAGGGAAGAGACATAACAAAAATAGAGATAGGTCTCCAGTAAGTATAGAGACAGAAGTGCTACGCAAGAAGCATCGGGGTCCAAATACAGTATAATGGCTTCAGGTAAGTCTGCCCGATGTGATGCAGTCGGTCATCGACCTCAGGTAGAGACACACTATAAAGATGTTAAAGACCAAACTGTAAAGGACAGACAGCATTCATGTCTAGGAAGTGTAACGTCCATTTGTGTCTAAACAAAAGAAGGAGTTGTTTCCATCAGTTTAATGAAATAGGGTGTATTTAATTGTATTTACGGTATAAGACTTCATTACTGGTTACAAAATATGACTTTTTATTTTTCTTATGAATAAAATTTATTCAAGTATTGAGAGTTTTTTTACTTCTTCGTCCTGAACTTTAATTCCCTTTCCCTGTTTCCAGACGTTACATAAATTTAAACAACTTCGTCTATGGAGCACAGCGACCTGGTGCTATATTTAAAGCCAACAGTCGAGATCGCAAAAATATTTGTTGGTTTACCGGTTTCGGCTAATGTTAAAGCGCCATATTCAGAATTTCTGCCCCCCCCCCCTTCCCCAAGACTGGTGGCTTCTTGGTTTTCTCGTGATACCACGAGTGAGTGTACGAGAAACCGAGGAGTCACTAGCACCAGTCAAAGTGGACAAAAATTCTGAATATGGCTTTAAAATTAACCGAAACCGATAAATAAATATTATTGCCATCTGGACTGCTGGTTTTAACCCAAACGTTCCAGTGCCATAACGGTGCACTGGCAGCTGACGCTGTTAAATGCCTGGGCGCCGACTCACGGAGGTGAGCACGGCTCGGGTGCTAAGAACCACTTCCTTTGCGGTCGTGGAAACAGAAATGCTATGAGGTCAACGACATGCTTTATTCAGTAAGAATTCGTACGGTATCCAAATGCGGCATCCCGATGACACGCTTTAAAACCCGCTCTCCATTCTACGTATAGCGGCATTAAAGCTCACATGCTTGAAAGCTGAATGAAACGGTTTGTGTAGTGTCACCGCCAGACACCACACTTGCTAGGTGGTAGCTTTAAATCGGCCGCGGTCCATTAGTACATGTCGGACCCGCGTGTCGCCACTGTCAGTAATTGCAGACCGAGCGCAACCACACGGCAGGTCTAGAGAGACGTACTAGGACTCGCCCAGTTATACGACGATTTTGCTAGCGACTACACTGACGAAGCCTTTCTCTCATTTGCCGAGAGACAGTTAGAATAGCCTTGAGCTAAGTCCATGGCTACGACCTAGCAAGGCGCCATTAACCATTTCTAGAGAGAGTCTCACTTGTATCATCCAGAATGCTGTAAACAAATGATGGATTAAAGTTAAGTATTCCAGCAGCTACGTACTTTTCTTTATAGCATTCATTACGTATCCTGTTTCAGACCTAGCGCCACCTGCGTGAGTTGACGCGTGCATTTCGGCCTCCTCTTGCAACACAGTGTTGGCTCTTCTGCCAACACTACAGTTTGTCTTCTCTGAGCTACTGCCATCACGGTGCTTTGTGCTGACGCATGACGTCGTACATTGTCCTCGCCTAGTTCTGACCAGTTGTTACAATCCACATCTGTCTCCATCGGACATTGGCAATGTTACACGCCGACTGAAAGTAATGAGTTCGTCGGCGGCCACGGAAGCAAAACTGCATTGATGTCAGCACCATACTTTATTTGACAAGAAATAGCCCTGTAGCTGAATGCTGCGTCTCGATGCCGGCAGAGCCCGCCTCGGCAGAACGTAAGGCGGCGTGTTTGGCTTCAGTTGGAGCCAGAAAACCGGGCAGGGAGCGTCAGCGGGTCCGTGCCACGTGGCTGAGTCAGGCTCTCAAAAAAAATGGTTCAAATGGCTCTGAGCACTATGGGACTCAACATCTAAGATCATCAGTCCCCTAGAACTTACGAGGGCAGTTCAATAAGTAATGCAACACATTTTTTTCTGAAACAGGGGTTGTTTTATTCAGCATTGAAATACACCAGGTTATTCCGCAATCTTTTAGCTACACAACACTATTTTTCAACGTAATCTCCATTCAATGCTACGGCCTTACGCCACCTTGAAATGAGGGCCTGTATGCCTGCACGGTACCTTTCCACTGGTCGATGTCGGAGCCAACGTCGTAATGCATCAATAACTTCTTCATCATCTGCGTAGTGCCTCCCACGGATTGCGTCCTTCATTGGGCCAAACATATGGAAATCCGACGGTGCGAGATCGGGGCTGTAGGGTGCATGAGGAAGAACAGTCCACTGAAGTTTTGTGAGCTCCTCTCGGATGCGAAGACTTGTGTGAGGTCTTGCGTTGTCATGAAGAAGGAGAAGTTCGGGAACAAACCTTTGAATATTCCAACTGGTGAACAATTGTGACAGCACTACCAACAGAGATGTCAAGTTGAGCACTGAGTTGTTTGATGGTGATCCGTCGATCATCTCGAACGAGTGTGTTCGCACGCTCCGCCATTGCAGGAGTCACAGCTGTGCACGGCCGGCCCGCACGCGGGAGATCAGACAGTCTTGCTTGACCTTGCGGCGATGATGACACACGCTTTGCCCAACGACTCACCGTGCTTTTGTCCACTGCCAGATCACCGTAGACATTCTGCAAGCGCCTATGAATATCTGAGATGCCCTGGTTTTCCGCGGAAAGAAACTCGATCACTGCCCGTTGTTTGCAACGCACATCCGTTACAGACGCCATTTTAACTGCTCCGTACAGCGCTGCCACCTGTCGGAAGTCAATGAAACTATGCGAGACGAAGCGGAAATGTTTGAAAATATTCCACAAGAAATTTCCGGTTTTTTCAACCAAAATTGGCAGAGAAAAAAAATGTGTTGCATTACTTATTGAACTGCCCTCGTAGAACCACTTAAACCTAACTAACCTAAGGACATCACACACATACACGCCCGAGGCAGATTTCGAACCTGCGACCATAGCGGTCGTGCGGTTCCAGACTGTAGCGCCTAGAACCACTCGGCCACGCCGGCCGGCAGTCAGGCTCTCGTCTGGCAGCGAGGCACGTGCAGCAGCGAGAAGACGAGGTGCGAGAGGCGCGCAGGTGCTCAGCCGGAGGGCGCCCGTTCAGACACCGGCCGTACCAAATGCAGGACCAGCCAGCATAGGCGGCAGCCAATTGTAGACGCGGCAGTGTGAGCCGCATAGGGCTGGCGCGGAGCAGTTCTCGGCGTAGGCAACGAGCGAAGACAGGTACTGCTAGGTCCAGGCGGTGAGTGTTTGTATCGGATTAGCCCACTTTCCAGGCCCGGATCTAGGGGAGGGCAAACCGGAGTATCTGCCCTGGGCGGCAATTTCATTGGGCGCCAACAAAAAGGCAACAAGGCTACACGAGCTGAGCCGAATAAACCGGAACGGGTGAACGCTAATCTCTGTTTGTTTATGTGGTTGACTCGGTGTGCAATGATAAGCGTCGTTGTAATTACTATCGAAATCCTTCGATTCAGACGACCAGAGTGGTAATAAATGACTGACAGGTAAGAAAGATTACATATTATCTTCTCGGTGTATCCAAGAAAATGAAATTTTGACAGAATATTTTTTTTCAGATCGCTACAGTTCTAATGGCCAGTTTTGCAGTTCCCGGTTAGCAGCTGCATAATTCTAATTTCGGAGTAGCGTGGAAAACACGTTGTACGGACACGTAATAACGCCTAACCGATGAATAAATGCGGGTTACTGAAGTTCACCAAGGAATATGTTTTGACAGTGGCAGGAATAGTTAAAGAATTGGTGATCACAAGATTATTCGTTAGAACGAAGAAGGAGAAGAAACTAGGACAACACGCAAATAATAGGGAAAATATGTCGATTACAAATTAATATAAAAATTTCGTGCTACTGCTACTTTTCGATCTCATGCTTGAGATACTGGAAGATATGAGTGACACGTGAGATTGTTTCCAACATAAAGCTTTATGTTTATAGTAGGCCTTTGTGAATTATGTTCTATCGTCTTGTTTATGTTAGAAAGGCGTATTTTATTTTATGTAGCAGATATTGACAAAATACACGTAATCGAGAAACCACACCAACTCATCGGTACTATTCGTATTAACTGCTTTTTCAGTATTAGCCAAAGACATTTTTATTTTTCATGTAGGAAACGTTTGACAAATTTTCGCAGGAAAGAAAGAATGCCGTGTAAAGCTGTAGCAAGGTCAGAGAGAGAAAAAGTGTTCGGACCTAAGGACTGAAGGAATGTGTATTGTCTTGCTTTTCTCTTGTCTTCACTTGTTTCATGTTCCCTATATTTAATTTTATGTCACACAAAAGAGAGTTATTAGCTACTAGGTAATAAAGAGTGCAAATTTCCTGAAGAGTTCTCATTCTCCCAGTCACATATAATCCCACCCAGTATTAATTGTGAACTTTTTGAAGGGGAGTACGATGTCAGCCCGGCCGACTGGGAACAGGAGAGGCACCACAGGACATTTTAATTTCCACAGTCCTGAATAAAGGTTTGGTGGGTTCCATTACAAAATATACACGTTCGAATTCCACAGAGCGAAATGACTGCTATAGAAGAATGATGTGTGAAGAGGCGTGCACACTTAAGACCAAATAACATGTCTTACATTTCCTCCAACATATGTTTTATATATAAAACTCTTCAGAAAGACCTGTGCTACAAAATAAACATATTTTTGAAAAATTTATTTTTTTTTAAATTTTTGACCTATCTCAAATGCTCAAGGTGGGGGGTGGGGACGAGGGGTTTCACTATAAAGTTTTTGTCCCGGTTCGGAAATATGGTATATCCGGGGCTGCGTCATGGCGAGGGGTGAGGCAACACCGCTGCCCAGTGCGATGAGCTGGCGCCCTGCCCCGTCCTGCCCCAGCATCACTCCGATGTCACGGCCAGCATGCTGGACCCTCTGTTCACTGGCTATGAAGTCCTCTAGAAACGGTGTTGGCGCAATACCTTGGGTTTCTTTGATACTTGCTGAAAGTATCGGTTGAATGAGATACCATGCGCGGTAAGCTACACTCCTGGAAATGTAAAAAAGAACACATTGACACCGGTGTGTCAGACCCACCATACTTGCTCCGGACACTGGGAGAAGGCTGTACAAGCAATGATCACACGCACGGCACAGCGGACACACCAGGAACCGCGGTGTTGGCCGTAGAATGGCGCTAGCTGCGCAGCATTTGTGCACCGCCGCCGTCAGTGTCAGCCAGTTTGCCGTGGCATACGGAGCTCCATCGCAGTCTTTAACACTGGTAGCATGCCGCGACAGCGTGGACGTGAACCGTATGTGCAGTTGACGGACTTTGAGCGAGGGCAAATAGTGGGCATGCGGGAGGCCGGGTGGACGTACCGCCGAATTGCTCAACACGTGGGGCGTGAGGTCTCCACAGTACATCGATGTTGTCGCCAGTGGTCGGCGGAAGGTGCACGTGCCCGTCGACCTGGCACCGGACCGCAGCGACGCACGGATGCACGCCAAGACCGTAGGATCCTACGCAGTGCCGTAGGGGACCGCACCGCCACTTGCCAGCAAATTAGGGACACTGTTGCTCCTGGGGTATCGGCGAGGACCATTCGCAACCGTCTCCATGAAGCTGGACTACGGTCCCGCACACCGTTAGGCCGTCTTCCGCTCACGCCCCAACATCGTGCAGCCCGCCTCCAGTGGTGTCGCGACAGGCGTGAATGGAGGGACGAATGGAGACGTGTCGTCTTCAGCGATGAGAGTCGCTTCTGCCTTGGTGCCAATGATGGTCGTATGCGTGTTTGGCGCCGTGCAGGTGAGCGCCACAATCCGGACTGCATACGACCGAGGCACACAGGGCCAACACCCGGCATCATGGTGTGGGGAGCGATCTCCTACACTGGCCGTACACCACTGGTGATCGTCTAGGGGACACTGAATAGTGCACGGTACATCCAAACCGTCATCGAAGCCATCGTTCTACCATTCCTAGACCGGCAAGGGAACTTGCTGTTCCAACAGGACAATGCACGTCCGCATGTATCCCGTGCCACCCAACGTGCTCTAGAAGGTGTAAGTCAACTACCCTGGCCAGCAAGATACCCGGATCTGTCCCCCATTGAGCATGTTTGGGACTGTATGAAGCGTCGTCTCACGCGGTCTGCACGTCCAGCACGAACGCCGGTCCAACTGAGGCGCCAGGTGGAAATGGCATGGCAAGCCGTTCCACAGGACTACATCCAGCATCTCTACGATCGTCTCCATGGGAGAATAGCAGCCTGCATTGCTGCGAAAGGTGGATATACACTGTACTAGTGCCGACATTGTGCATGCTCTGTTGCCTGTGTCTATGTGCCTGTGGTTCTGTCAGTGTGATCATGTGATGTATCTGACCCCAGGAATGTGTCAATAAAGTTTCCCCTTCCTGGGACAATGAATTCACGGTGTTCTTATTTCAATTTCCAGGAGTGTACAACCGTCTCACACTGCGTTCGCAACTACAGCTTCCATTTCATGTCCTTCCAGATAGCACCAATGTGGGCCGTAAACACGGACACCTAACACTCCACATATTCCCAGCGCAGTAAGGATGGGGACCACAGCCCAGTAAACATTAGAACTGATATACAATTTTGTAAATTCTTTAACAGCTCAGCACAGAAGCCAAAAATTAAACAGACCCACCACTTACAATGAGGTGCAGTAGAAATAGAGGAAATATTAAATGAGTACGTCACAGCTACCTGTAATGTAGCTCTATTTGCTCTGATCAAATTGTATACAGTTGTAACAATGTGAAAACCACAATACCACTGTTAAAAGCAAGTTAAAACAAAAATAAAAACCATTTTCTAATTTTTTACAGTCATCAATTTAGAAATTTCAACGAAAGTAGTACATTTATCAACCAACAAGCACGCACAGTTTTCGCAAGCAGTCACAAAAGCCGTATCTCAAACTGAGATACATGTTTAAAAATTTTGTTCCTATGTGAACAACAGCCTACAAAAAATCTTTGTGAAGCAAAATACTGCTCGTAGCGGGCATCTAGTCACTGTGCGACTCACACACAAGCATTATGCAATTTGTCGTATGTGGCGTGGAATATTATCGAAAAGTCATTCGTACGTGAAAAAAATCATTTGCATTATACTTTACGAACGAAAACGTCCTAGAACCATAAAAGCACGTCATAACAAGCGTGAACCACAACACTTCCACTTGCAGAGTACATACGTGGAACAATGGAAGTCTTGTGATTAAGTATGATATGGCGTGGCTATGGAATAACTTTTCCATAGTATGCCACATCACGGAACCATATTGTATAATACTTAAGTATAAATGCTTGAAAATGGATAATAGCACAAAAATAAATAGTAACGACACTTCTTATGTGGGTGAACCGCACCGACATCACTAAACACATTTTGCTTTCCGTGCTATACGCACTACACAAAAATGGTCAGAGTCAAAGTAAACATGGCTGCCCAGCTATTATTCCGCACACACGCAAAGCGGATGCTGGAGAAACTTTCACCCGTCTCCAGCAACAGCTTATAATAAGGTGTAGCATTGTTCCGGTTTCACTTGAACAGAAAACAAAAGCTTAAAAGCGGCTCCAAGTTTCAGAGTAATTATTCGTTCTATTCTCTCTCGAGGAAGAAGTTAGTTGAAACACTTCTCGCACTGATTAAATTTAGGCTTTGGCGTTGTACGAGGCCGCAGCCAACGAGAACTTGAGTCATCGCAGTTTCTGCGCAAGATACAAAAATGCTATGGCCGAACATCGCTCTCATACTTCCACCTGTTTCACAGTTTCGCATTTGATTTTCCTTAACCAATAAATTCATCATATAATGAACTTGAGATAAACAATAGACTCCGTGCCGCATGAATGCGTGTTAAGGAAAGTACGATCATAAGGAGTACGTAAAAAACATGTGACTGGTTTGACGATTTCTTGGTAGGGAGAACGCGGCTTGTTACCTCAGACGGAGAAGTAACTTCAGGCATGCCCCAGGGAAGAGTGTTGAGAGGGTTTCCGTTCATCTTGTATATTAATAACGTGGCACATAGTATTAAAAAAAGCTAACAGTGAGTTTTCCTGATGCTTTTGGTATAGCTAGGGGAAGGCTCCGTCATCTGTTCCGTTATTAAGATAGTTGAAATGCATTTTTGAGACATTGATTACCTAAGAATTATGAAACTTGATACATACAAAGAGTCGCTTCAGAATTATATTCACATTGAGATAATAAGTTCAGCTAAGGCAGTTTTCACTAAAGTCATTTGCAATCTACAATATTATTAAAGCAGTCCCATGGCAAGTTAAACGGTTTTAGCTGCAGAACTCAGTTTTTCAACAAAGCTGTCATTTGTAGCATTATTTGGACGTATTCTGGATAAACGCCTGTCCTTAAGACAAGTAAAGATGAGATAACTTTCAGTTTATGTGAAATTTGGAAAAAAACAAGTTTGGAAATGATTGGAGTAAAAAGAACTAGGAAACTGATTTTTTAAAAACTATGAAACTAATTCGCTACAGTGTGTTCTTGTCTATCAGAGTAGAGAACGTTCGTGCGTTATGGAGGAGAGAGGAGTTTGCGCGCGCTCGTCTCGATGAGCCATAATTAAGCTCCAGTAAGGTAAGCAGCTACGTTTAGGTATTCGAGTAAAATGATGTTATTTGATTTCGATGATAAATGATGTGGTTCTGGAAATGTTGAGAACAAGTGTAAAGAAAGTCTCTCTAAGTTTTCATATTTTTAGGCGATTTTGTGACTTGCTTCCCGCATCGTGGTGTACTAGGCAGTTGTAATACCGAACTTCAAATTCCTCATATTGGTCAACTGTTCAGTATTGAGCGCTCAGCAGAAACTGATAACCGTCGTTGAACTTTCAAACTTTTTACTAACAATTAAAAGATGTGGCTGTTAAGAAAGAAGGTCGCGACTTCGACATCTCTGCTGGCATTAAAGAGGCAATACACTATGTGAGTGAACCGTATAGTGTAGAATGTTAGCAAATACATTTTTCGTCAAGAATTGTGTATCACTGTTAAATGTAAAGATGAAAATGTAGGGCAAATATTTAAGACAAGAACTTACTTTACTCAGTATCCTCACAAGCGAAACATCCCCCCCCCCCCCCCCAAATCAGATTTAGTGGTAAACACTCGAAAAGTACGCAAGAATGGCTCTCACTAACTTCCGTAAGCCATATTCTTTATGGATGAGTTACACTTGCTAATAAAACGAAGTCGAGCGTTCACGTTCCCTACTACCAACCTGGCATGCGAATTCCATTTCATACGGCTTTGCAGCTTTTACCTGCTCGGCTTAACATGGACAACATTGGCAAGAAAATCAGGAAGACCTTGACAGTGGTTAGAGAAGAATCCGATAAATTCACAAAGGTGATGGTAATGGCAAAAGCCGTGATATCACTTCTTGATGGCCCTTAGACGCAGAAATTTCGCAATCTTAAATTTTAATACGATGGAATTTCTTATAAAAAACAAAGTTGCATTCATTTCGAGGTCGGCAAGCTATAGATGTTGCCTGCATTACGGAGACGCATCTATCATCAACCGATCGATTCAAGGTGCGCAACTGATCTGTCAACAGGGCGGATAGGCTCGATCGTTATCGCGTTGTCAGCGGGGTGGCCGACCTTGTGAAGCCAGATAATTTGCTACCAAACAATCAAGATGCCAAATCTGGTCATGGCAGAGGCAGCTGGTATATATTTAAAAATAGGTAATCATGTAGTCCCCTCCCCCCCCCCCCCCCCCCTATAGCTGCATCACAACACAGGGCCTGCAGACTATAAACAGGCAATTTCGAGCGTGTTATAGGAACAGGGGACTTTAATGCCAGACACATTGACCGACGTCGCAAATCGATTGACGCCGGCGGGTGGGGACTGAGGCGTTTACCCGCGGGTGGTCTCTCCCCGAGAGCAATCGCTCTGGTGGAGCCCACTCACATGCACTCCCCAAGAGTTCAGGCTGGACAACGTAGTTATCTTCCCGTCCAAAAGCCTGACGTAGAGAAGTGCAGCCACAGCTGTCCATTATAAACTTGACACAGACTACAACCAAGTCGTTCTGGAATGTGTTAAAGACTCAGGCAGGAGGATGACAAATGTAACATATACTAATGACAGACAGGCACCTGGAGGACACACCACAAATGCGGAACGAGAGAGAGGTGAACTCCGCACTCGAGTAATTTGAACCGTCCTCCAGACATGTTCTTGAGAAACAAGCAGCTGGATAACCCACGAAACTGGTGCTAGGGACATGCCCACTGTCACATGGGACCAGATCCTCACGGGTCGGCTAGCGAGAAGAGATTGGCAGAGTTACGGCAATCCCGCCGAGTGCCGCTTTCTTAGGCGGTTGAATGCGAGGTGAATGAAAAGCCAGAGAACAGAGGCCTCTGGAGACAAGAAGAGTTGAGGAACAAAACGTGAACAATGTAAGGAAGATCATGAAAGCGCAAAATACTTTAAATGGTTCAGATGGCTCTGAGAACTACGGGACAACATCTGAGTTCATCAGTCCCTCTAGAACTTATAACTACTTAAACCTAACTAACCTAAGGACATCACACACATACATGCCCGAGGCAGGATTCGAACCTGCGACCGTATCGGTCGCGCGGTCCCAGCCTGAAGCGCCTAGAACCGCTCGGCCACACCGGCCGGCGCAAAAAACTACACCCAGGTAGACAGGTCTCTCTGAGGTGAAACTTTATTAGTTCATGCAGAAAACGAAACTAATGGCGACATCGTTGGAGTCACAATTCCTAAATCATATCACCGAAGATGACGAAAGTGAAAGGCAGGAGAGAGAAACAGTCGAACGAGTGACTCAGCTGAGAGACAATAGGCCGGAAAGGTAGCCCACACCCATTTCCAGTCGCACTATGCGTGCGTCTAGGGAACAATAAACCACTGGGTCCTGACACGGTCAGCATCCTCTATCTAAAACACATACCTATTTCTGCAGTCACCTACCTCACTACAATCTACAACCAATACCTCTGGTAACATACTTCCAAGCTGTCTCCAAATCTACTCAGGCTAGAACCATACCCAAACATAACAAGAATCTCGTCATACCCCAAAGTCCTTTCTAGGGAAAGTACTGGAGCCTCTTTTGAACAAAGCTCTCACACAATTTCTCAACAACAGCGACACAGTCACCCCTGAGCAATTTGTTTTCCATCCAGAAGATGGCAACAACCATCAGTTCCAGCGTCTAGTGGAATACAACTGCAGGGAGATGGAGGAAAGACAGTACAGAAGCGCTTCTTCTCGAGGTCAAGAAAGCATGCGACGAAGTCTGGCATGATAACTTAATTTACATATGACCTCCGTTAGACACATGATCAGTATGATTGACACGTTCCTAGTGGAGAGACGACACTCTGTTAGGTGCGGAAGACATGTCAATACCATCAGGAATGTTGTGGCTGGGATCCCACATGGGTCGGTTCTGGGCCCTATACTTTACATGCTCTATACCAACGATATGCCAAAATTTGAGGGTGATGAAATTGTCCACTACACAGATGATACGGTGGTGTATAAAAACAGTAGCATACTAATCTTCATAGCCCTAAAATTGCAGGAATACAGTACCTCAGCAATATCACCAAATGGTGCAACAACTGAAACGTTAAGAAAAACCCAGAAGACAGCGTCGCAATCATCTTCATGCAGAAGATAGCTGCCTCTGAGAAAGAAATCTCTGTTGCTGGCAGGTTGTTGGATCGGAGCGACTCGGTGCTGTATCTGGGCCCACACCGAGATAGGTGCCTAACGTACAAGAAACAGTTCAACAGGGAGAGAAGCAAGGGTTTCACTGCTTCCGCACGTAGAGGGTTGGGAGGTTATCGATAAACAGCAAGTTAAGGATGTACAATAGTGTTAACCTGCCAACGGTCTTGCATGCACCAGAGCTACTGCCTACGTGAGCGAGTACACTTGAACAAACTGTCGCGTTCCCAAAGTGAAGTCCTTCAGATTATCGGATACGCCGAGCGATACACGCCAAACGCACACATTAGCGGCGTATTAGGCGGATCAAGCATCTTCACATACATAAAGTAGTCAGAAAATCTCTATGGGAAGGCATCTGCTTCGCCCCAGCGTCTCGTTCATTAATTAGGTACACATTAACCCAGTGTTTCAGATAAAAGACGTACAGCCACACACAAACGACAGTTTAGGCTGTAACATATTACAGGCATCAATGATACATGCAGACAACCATTGAGATACATAAACACTCTCATTTTCAGTAATTATTGAAGCCATGCTGGAAGTCAGACGGGCATTGACCTGTGGTGCTGGAATGAGACAAAATACACAGACAAAAAGACTTGTCAGGCAGTTCGCAGCCAGCCTCCTACGTGGGAATGGAGCCAACCACAAGTCACAAACTATCCACGCCTTCGCCACCGTGCCACTTGGCCTCACGGAGCCCTGATATCCTGGACTGTGGTGTATCGCGGTTGACTACTGTGTTATGTTCCAGAAAACCATCATAAACAATGGCCTTTCTGAACATAGAACTCAAACAGATTTACACTTGACTAGAGTGTTTTAGTGATTGAACAAGATAAATCTCTCAACTAACCGAACATATTGTGACTTTGTCTTGTGTATAAATAAACTGTTTCCAAATCATATTTGCGTTATATGTGGGACATTACTAGTAATCAGTACCACCCAGGGGTGCATCATCCCAGTATACGAAGTTGGCAGTAGCGGTTACGCAGGTTCCTCCAACCACCAGCCGCTTGAGGGCCACGGGCCCTTTGGTCGATGCTGCCAGCGCCGCGCACCACGGCGGTAGGAGGCCAGGCCGCCACAGGGAGACTCCCGTCTCCAGTGTTCGGATCTCCAGAGTCTTCAGTGTAGATGCGAAGTCAGCTCAGTTGAGGTAGAGTTGGAAGTACAAGTGTAACAGACCTCTGCTTGTTAGGACTTATTAGTAGCAATGCTTGTACATACTTCAGGCTCTTAGCCGGATTTCAGCAGAATTATATTCAGGGAAAGCAATATACCACGTTAAGTATACAACTTTATTAATCTTTTACCCGTGAATCTGTTTTTAAATCTGTATTTCTAGCATACAACCAAACGCCGTCCCAGCGGGACACAATATCACGTGTTTATTACTAAATAAATTGTTCTTTGTCTATCTTGGAGCAAATTCTAGTGTACTAAGCCCAGCAAGGGCCACTTCAAAAATAACAACAAAAATGGAATGATGTTAAAAATATCATTACTCGTAATTTAAAGTAATTTAATTTTTTGTGTTTAGAAGACTGTAGCTGACGTAGGTGTAAATACTCGGCAGATAACGAAGCAAGCAAGCTACCAGGAGTAGTCTGTGCTGTAGAAGGGACGCGAGACATGCGTCCACTTTGGCCTCCCCTGTTTGTTCCATTCCCGAATGGACTGGGAAGAACGGTGTTCCCAAGTCTTCTTATGAGCTCTAATTCCGCTGATTCTGTCGTCGTGGTCGTTTCTCGAGGCGTATACGGGAGGACACAGTGGATGGTCCGAACCTTCCTGGAACACATATTCTCGAAATGTCAGTACACTAAATCCCTCCGTGATCTACAATGCCTCTCTTGTTACGTCTGTCACTGGGGATTTGTTTATCATCTCCGTAACGCTCTCAAGTTTATTAAACGACACCCTGACGAAAGGCGCTGCTCTTCGTTGGAACTCCTCACCTCTTACATCAATAAAACCTGGTAAGGGTCGTGGACTGATACGAAATACCCAAGAATCGGTCGAACGAGTGTTTCTTAAACACTGCTTCCGTGTTTAGGTTACATTTCCTTAAGATTCTTCCAAAGAATCTGTCTGGCATCTGGTTTTCCTTCAGTTTGTTTTATGTGCTCATTCCATTTTTGGTCACGCATGACGGTTAGGCGAGCAGGAGTGCTATTGAAACATAATGCTCTGTTTGTCCACGCAATTCGAAAAATGTAGATGGCAGGCCACCTGTTTGTGCCATGAATCTTGACCTCCTAACAGCTTACTGGTCATTCGAATTCGTATGCTCGATTGCACTGACGGCTTCGTACTTAACAGTAATCCTTCAGGATGCTGTTTTCCTTCCTGACCTTTGGAATGAAGTCGATAATGCGCCACAGTATCGCTTAGTGAACAAAAACGAGCTTAGAAAGTCTCGGGCTAGCTTTGTGATTGCACTCAGGACGTCCTTGCTGATGCACGTGGTTCTTAAAGGAACTAAATCGACAATTGTAAAAGTAATATGTAATTTGAGTACACCATAGAACTATGATAGGGTCGCTTCTCTTTATGAGAAGAGGAGCCTTCAATAATCAATCCAACATACTTTTTCTCGGCCAGTTTCGACTGAATACATGCGGAATTTGTATGGCACATTGTGGAATAGCCCCTGTAGCCGAGCGATGTGGCCGAGTGGTTCTAGGCGCTTCAGTGTGGAACCGCGCGACCGCTACGGTCGCAGGTTCCAATCCTGCCTCGGGCATAGATGTGTGTGATGTCCTTAGGGTAGTTAGGTTAAAGTAGTTCTAAGTTATAGGGGACTGATGACCTCAAATGCTAAGTACCATAGTGGTCAGAGCCATTTGAACCATTGTAGCCCCTGTACGTTCATGAAGTTCCGATAGGGGGCAGCGATATACATAACTTCAATATCGCGTCTGCAGAGGAGGTGAGTTCAAAGCAGAAGGGTGCCATTGAGTTTCCTTTGGTCGAAAACCAGAGCATCGCTGATATTTCTACTGAGACCTGGCAATGAACAGTGGCAAGGTGAGTCGTTGCGCGAGGCTTCTTTCGTCACTGCGACAAGGTCGTGCGAACGTGTCCGGTCTCCCACGTGCCGGCTGGCCCTCAGAAAACACCGAAGAACAGAGTTATGCGTGTTCGTTGCCACATAGCTGCAAACGAACTTCTCCTTCTCATGACAACGCAAGGCCTCACAAAAATCTGCGTATCCGAGAAGAGCTCACAAAACTTCATTGGACAGTTCTTTCTCATCCACGCTTTAGCCGCTATGTGGCACCTTCTGACTTCCATCTGTTGGGCCCAATGAAAGATGCACTCTGCGGGAAGAAGCCCGTGGAATACTGGGCGGATACTGATGCAGCAAGGCGCTGGCTCCGACGTCGACCAGCAGGGCGGTACTATGCGAGCACACGGGCACTTCTAGCAAGGGGGCGTAAGGCCGTCGCAATGGACGGAGGTCGTGTGAAAAATGGGGTCTGCAGCCAAAAGGGTGAGGAATCCTAAATAAAACCGACCTGATTTCAGAAAAAAATGTGTTGCATTACTTCTTGAACGCCGCTCGTATATACACTCCTGGAAATGGAAAAAAGAACACATTGACACCGATGTGTCACACCCACCATACTTGCTCCGGACACTGCGAGAGGGCTGTACAAGCAATGATCACACGCACAGCACAGCGGACACACCAGGAACCGCGGTGTTGGCCGTCGAATGGCGCTAGCTGCGCAGCATTTGTGCACCGCCGCCGTCAGTGTCAGCCAGTTTGCCGTGGCATACGGAGCTCCATCGCAGTCTTTAACACTGGTAGCATGCCGCGACAGCGTGGACGTGAACCGTATGTGCAGTTGACGGACTTTGAGCGAGGGCGTATAGTGGGCATGCGGGAGGCCGGGTGGACGTACCGCCGAATTGCTCAACACGTGGGGCGTGAGGTCTCCACAGTACATCGATGTTGTCGCCAGTGGTCGGCGGAAGGTGCACGTGCCCGTCGACCTGGGACCGGACCGCAGCGACGCACGGATGCACGCCAAGACCGTAGGATCCTACGCAGTGCCGTAGGGGACCGCACCGCCACTTCCCAGCAAATTAGGGACACTGTTGCTCCTGGGGTATCGGCGAGGACCATTCGCAACCGTCTCCATGAAGCTGGGCTACGGTCCCGCACACCGTTAGGCCGTCTACATCGTGCAGCCCGCCTCCAGTGGTGTCGCGACAGGCGTGAATGGAGGGACGAATGGAGACGTGACGTCTTCAGCGATGAGAGTCGCTTCTGCCTTGGTGCCAATGATGGTCGTATGCGTGTTTGGCGCCTTGCAGGTGAGCGCCACAATCAGGACTGCATACGACCGAGGCACACAGGGCCAACACCCGGCATCATGGTGTGGGGAGCGATCTCCTACACTGGCCGTACACCACTGGTGATCGTCGAGGGGACACTAAATAGTGCACGGTACATCCAAACCGTCATCGAACCCATAGTTCTACCATTCCTAGACCGGCAAGGGAACTTGCTGTTCCAACAGGACAATGCACGTCCGCATGTATCCCGTGCCACCCAACGTGCTCTAGAAGGTGTAAGTCAACTACCCTGGCCAGCAAGATCTCCGGATCTGTCCCCCATTGAGCATGTTTGGGACTGGATGAAGCGTCGTCTCACGCGGTCTGCACGTCCAGCACGAACGCTGGTCCAACTGAGGCGCCAGGTGGAAATGGCATGGCAAGCCGTTCCACAGGACTACATCCAGCATCCCTACGATCGTTTCCATGGGAGAATAGCAGCCTGCATTGCCGCGAAAGGTGGATATACACTGTACTAGTGCCGACATTGTGCATGCTCTGTTGCCTGTGTCTATGTGCCTGTGGTTCTGTCAGTGTGATCATGTGATGTATCTGACCCCAGGAATGTGTCAATAAAGTTTCCCCTTCCTGGGACAATGAATTCACGGTGTTCTTATTTCAATTTCCAGGAGTGTATAAATGATCTAGTGGATAACAACGGAAATCCATGGCTCTACCTTCCGCCATACAACGTAATGTGGGTCATGGAGTATAGGTGGACATAAACACATGATACATGATATCCAGAAATGTAATGTTGTTTGAAAACTGTTACGAAGTACAGAACTACCAAAATATGAGCGGAGCATGGTTCAAAGAGTCGAAACTGACTTAAAAACGTGTAATAATTTGACAGTGCTACCGGTGACCACTCAGTGAAAACGGATAGAACTGAGAAGTATTTAGACTCATCTGTACACGGTAATTTAAGCTGGAAAAAATGTTTCATTCAACCAGTTCACTGAGTAATCGCGGTCAGTCTGGGAACAATAACATTATATGTCCTTCATTATTACGTCAGTGGCAGTAATACATTGAAGCTCTTCGGACGAGAGCATTTATAAATTATACAAGCATAGTTTTCTAAAAATGTTAAAAAAATTGAAATGTATCTAAAGGTATTAAAACAGTCTGCTATACACACAAGAATGTAGGTAACTTCTTGTCGCCTTCTTTTAAAATAAATCTGTGCTCAAGTTACAAAGAATAAGGAGAAGGTGAGGAGAGTTGTGTGTGGGAAGAGAGTTTTAGAGATAATGTGGTATGAAAGAGGGGCAGAGTAGGGGAAGAGGACGTCGAACTAACAGTTTCGAAAGTGTAGGTGGAAAGTGCGAAAAGTGGCCAGGGGCGGGACGTTAAAGAAGAATTCTGACATGCAGAAGAAGCGAAGTATTCTGTTAAAGCTTGAGGGGGGGGGGGTAAGGGGGAGGGGGGCAGATCTCTGGAAGGATTCTGCGATCGTGTACAGGAATCGTGTTAACGTTTCGTTGTGATAGGGAGTGGAGGGAGTGCGGGTGTAAGGAGCGCTGGTGCAATCCGAGATGAAACAATGTGGTTTGCGTCAAGTTTGCAGAACGTCCGTTCTTTGTGAAAAACTAAAGACAGGAAATTTATAAGTTCTTAGAGAATCGTACTGACAGATGATAGTCGGTAGATGTAACGGTATGCGAAGAGGCGTGCACGGAGTTCGACTGTTTGGAAGAAGTGTTAAAAAATTGGTCGTGCAGAAATCGAGGCGACATTGACATGGTAGAATATTCCTCAGACAAAGACTTTGTTTGTGTGGCGTCTAGCGAAGCGTTACAGTCCTCGTGTTCGGTTTCATAGTCGGTTTAATCTCTTGTGGACTGCTTGATGGATGCTTAGCAGATGCGGTTTTCTAGTTAGCTTACGATGCAGTGTTAGACCGGGCTGTTTAAATGTGTCAGTTAATCGGAGAGGCCGATTGTAACTGACCATCTCGAAGTAATTTGGGTGGGGCTGTAGTTATCTTGAATGGATCGATTTTGTAGAGCAAAGATTATACCACGACATAAATTGGTTGAGATGGAGTTGATTCGGTCGCTGGGATTTCTGGATAGGGTATAGGGCCAGGAAGACGATGTCGTCCACTTGCTGAAAAAAGCAGAGAGAAAGAGGAGGTGGAGAGCCAGTGTATAGGACGCAAGGGTGGAGAATGGATAGAGCCCTGAGGCAGCTTCCTACGACACAGATTGCAAAAGTAGGCGTAATCATATCAGAAAAGTATTCGTGGAGATGCCAACCAAGCGTATGGTTGCTGAAAAGGGCTGCAGCTTTTCCAGTAGGTGCAGAGACAACAGTCTAGATGACTTACTGATCTGGGCGGGTAACATTAGCTAACATGGGCTTGGTATACTGACACTGCAGACAGCTGAAAACAAGGGGGAAGTACAGCCATTATATTTCTCGAAGACTTGCAGCTCTGCTGTACAGCGTAATGATGATAACATTCACTTTTTCTTAAATTGATAAAAACATGAATTTCGTTGATTCTATTTATATGAAATTAAACTGTCGACTCTCGTTGTTTTCAATGTAGACACACAAATTGTCAGGTATAATGAAAATAATAAAAAGTGGAGGAAAATTAAGTATTGCACTTGATTTAAGTTGAAGATCTTTGATTGGGAGAAAATATTCAATGAAGGGGACATGTTAGATATTCGGTTGGTTTGTAAGGTGTTGATGTGGGTATATGAGCTGGGGAAGAATAGGTTGTGAATTTTGGCATGAGGATAGGTGTTGGGCAGGCTAGTGGAAAAACAGAAAAGCGGTAGGAGAGTAAGAGATTGGGATGTGTGGAAGTCCATAGTGTGACCAGCACAGTGATAGGGAAAGATGGAGAGGGACGAAGGCGTGGGGACCCTAATGTGGTGTGGGACAAATGGAGAGCACTTTTGATGCGATGGATGAATGTCTAGGCGAATTTCATTGTCTCGGTGGTAGAGTAGGTTGTCGTTCCGATGGGAGAAGATACGGGTTCCGTGTAGGTGTAGTATTGCTGAGACGTGTCGGTAAAGACGCGCCAACGTAACGGGGTTCGAAATTGGAGAAGAAAATAGGATTGCTTTAATCGGGTTTACGGATACTGTAGGGTGTACAGATCATTTCAGTATGAGTGAGGAGAGGTGCGGATTCGATGAGATGGTAATGGATCCATGTAACAGAAGGTAAACGAACGTGGAAAGCAGAGCTTAGCTCGCGATGGCCTAGGGTTTGGACGGAACGATAGAAATTGGGCGGAGTAGATATCCATGCAACAATGACATAGGAGTGAGTAAAGAGATTGTAGATCTGGAGTACAATGGAGGGATGCAGTCTTCCTGTTCGGCCAGTTAGTAGTTTTAGACTATTGTGAGCTTTCTTTGGGACTGTTAGTAGGTGGCACTTCCACATTACTTGCCTGTCGTGTTGGTCGGAGGTGTATAATTAGACAGTAGTTACGAGGATGGAAGCTGTTTCGTCCTGTAATTACCGTATGAGTTTTGCAAGAGTTTATCTCCAAAGCAAAAACACGATAAAACATGCAAATTTATAGGTTGTCGACTCGGCTAAATTTATTACTATTACAAAAAATTTAAATTGCATCACACAGGAAAAATTGTGGAAAACGCGAACGAAAGGCTGTGTTTTATTGGCAGTACACTTCGAAGATCCTAGAAATCTATTAAAAAGATTATAATATGCCTGTCCGTTCTCTTCTAGAGTATTGCTGTAAGACAACGTAAGACAACGAGAAAGTTCAAAGAATGGCAGCTCGTTTTGTAATATCGCGAAATAGGAGAGAGAGTGTTACGGATATGATCACAGAGTTACATTTGCAACCCTTAAAATAGAGGCTTTTTTCGTTGTGGCGAGGTTTATATACGAAATTTCAATCAGCAATATTCCCCTCCGAATGCCAAAATATTTTGTCGACTTCCACCGACTTGGGCAGAAATAATAATCGTGATAAAACTAGAGAAAGGAAGAGGTATGATTTCGCTGCACATTGTTTCAAGGTGCAATTCGAGAGTGGAACGGCCGAGAAACAGTCTGAAAGTGGTTCTAATGAACTGCCTGAATATAATTTTGGTGTGAATTTTAGAGTATTCATGTAGATGTATTATGAAGTGCCATAAGTTATGCTAGGATGTAAACTAGGATTCTAGGATTACCAAGTCGGCATGACGTCGTCGATGTTGATTAAGAAGTGACAAAAAACAGTCGCAATTTGTTAGAAAATAAATTACGCGCTGTCAGCGGGCGCATATCAAGTGTAGCGCAGGCGGTACTCTGCACCGACTGCAGGTGTGAGCCGAAAAGTTTTGCGTGCCGAAATGGGAACTGATTCCACTCGTTGTTATGCGGATCGCGTGCGCGCCGGGCGGCTACACCTGGGGGCGTCGCGCCCCGACCAGCAGCCTGGCGGGCCGGCCAGCCGGTGCCGTTGTTAGAGGAGCGTGGCCGCCAATGCAGAGCAGTTCCCTGGTCAGGACCGCTGCCTTCGCTGTGTGCGAAACGCCACACAGCCGGCAGCGTTTCGGACTTCTGTCCTAAAGTCGAAAATGCTTACGTGGGCCCTCCCTCGTACGCACTGTTGTTGTTGTTGTTGTTGTGGTCTTCAGTACTGAGACTGGTTTGATGCAGCTCTCCATGCAACTCTATCCTGTGCAAGCTTCTTCATCTCCCAGTACCTACTGCAACCTACATCCTTCTGAATCTGCTTAGTGTATTCATCTCTTGGTCTCCCCCTACGATTTTTACCCTCCACGCTGCCCTCCAATACTAAACTGGTGATCCCTTGATGCCTCAGAACATGTCCTACCAAACGATCCCTTCTTCTGGTCAAGTTGTGCCACAAACTCCTCTTCTCCCCAATCCTATTCAGTACCTCCTCATTAGTCATGTGATCTACCCATCTAATCTTCAGCATTCTTCTGTAGCACCACATTTCGAAAGCTTCTATTCTCTTCTTGTCGAAACTATTTATCGTCCATGTTTCACTTCCATACATGGCTACACTCCATACAAATACTTTCAGAAATGACTTCCTGACAAATCTATACTCGATGTTAACAAATTTCTCTTCTTCAGAAACGCTTTGCTTGCCATTGCCAGTCTACATTTTATATCCTCTCTACTTCGACCATCATCAGTTATTTTGCTCCCCAAATAGCAAAATTCCTTTACTACTTTGTCTCATTTCCTAATCTAACACCCTCAGCATCACCCGACTTAATTCGACTACATTCCATTATCTGTGTTTTGCTTTTGTTGATGTTCATCTTATATCCTCCCTTCAAGACACCATGCATTCAGTTCAACTGATCTTCCAAGTCCTTTGCTGTCTCTGACAGAATTACAATGTCATCGGCGAACCTCAAAGTTTTTACTTCTTCTCCATGGATTTTAATACCTACACCGAATTTTTCTTTTGTTTCCTTTACTGCTTGCTCAATATAGAGATTGAATAACATCGGGGAGAGGCTACAAACCTGTCTTACTCCCTTCCCAACCACTGCTTCCCTTTCATGTCCCTCGACTCTTATAACTGCCATCTGGTTTCTGTACAAATTGTAAATAGCCTTTCGCTCGCTGTATTTTACCCCTGCCACCTTTAGAATTTGAAAGAGAGTATTCCAGTCAACATTGTCAAAAGCTTTCTCAAAGTCTACAAATGCTAGGAACGTAGGTTTGCCTTTCCTTAATCTTTCTTCTAAGATAAGTCGTAAGGTCAGTATTGCCTCACGTGTTCCAGTATTTCTACGGAATCCAAACTGATCTTCCCCGAGGTCGGCTTCTACTAGTTTTTCCATTCGTCTGTAAAGAATTCGTGTTAGTATGGCTGTGGCTTATTAAGCTGATTGTTCGGTAATTCTCACATCTGTCAACACCTGCTTTCTTTGGGATTGGAATTATTATATTCTTCTTGAAGTCTGAGGGTATTTCGCCTGTTCCATACATCTTGCTTACCAGATGGTAGAGTTTTGTCAGGACTGGCTCTCCCAAGGCCGTCAGTAGTTCCAATGGAATGTTGTCTACTCCGGGGGCCTTGTTTCGACTCAGGTCTTTCAGTGCTCTGTCGAACTCTTCACGCAGTACGCACTAATGTCTTCAAAAATTCATAGACATGGGGACAACTTGAGTTCAGCGAAGTCAATAGCAACGATTTCTTGGTAGCAATAAAACGCAATTAACTAGTAAACAGTCATAAACAGGAATTACCTAATTAAGAAACAAACTTGTGTAGTGTTCACTGATGTGACAAGTCATGGGATAGCCCCTAATACCGTGTCGGACCTCCTCTTGCACAGCGTATTGCAGGGACTCGACGAGGCATGGACTCAACAAGTCGATAAACGTCCCCTGCGGAAATAATATGCCAAGCTGCCTCTTCAGCCGTCCATACTTGCGCAAGTGTTGCCGGTTCAGGATTTTGTGCACCCAACTGGACTCTCGATTATTTCTCAAAAACGTTCGATGGGATTCATGTCGGGCGATCTGGGTGGCCAAATCATTTACTGAAATTGTCCAGAATGTTCTTCAAACCGATCGCAAACTGTGGCCCAGTGACATGGCGTATTGTTATCCATAAAAATTCTATCGTTCTTTGGGAACAACAAGTCCACGAATGGCTTCAAATGATCTCCAAGTAGCCGTGTCACGCACTGGTGACTGAACGACTTGTACGTTGTTATGCTTGAGGATGTTGGAAGGCATTAACGGCACTCAAAGATAGGAAATCAGAGCGACAAAGCAGACAGCAAGGAAAAGTGGTAGCGCTTAGCTTACCGGAGATAAATAGTAAAATGGTTCAAATAGCTCTGAGCACTATGGGACTCAACTGCTGTTGTCATAAGTCCCCTAGAACTTAGATCTACTTAAACCTAACTAACCTAAGGACACCACACACATCCATGCCCGAGGCAGGATTCAAACCTGCGACCGTAGCGGTCGTGCGGTTCCAGACTGTAGCGCCTTTAACCGCTCGGCCACTCCGGCCGGCTGATAAATAGTAACACTAGAGCTCTGTAAATTCCAGACGCTCCGGGCAGCTGTTCCAAGGGACAAGTTTCACTTCAGTGATTAACGGGTAACACCAAAACATTGTCTAGAGCTGTTGTAAGATGTCACAGCAGATGGTGGCCACGAAAAGACACCTCTGGTAGCGAGCTTGGTACTTGCTCCTGAGAACTCAAACGTCAGTGTGTTTACACAGGTTAGGGTGCTTTACACTTTACGATAGTAACGTTTGAGCTAAACGCTGCTGCTACCAACCTTGGATTTCGTTAATGTAAAGTCCTGAAGCATCTGTACATACCGAGGAGGAGGAGGAGGAGAGGAATCTAAATGAGATGGGCCACGGGAAAGCTTAAGTGTCAGTGGACTGGTGGAAGGAAGTGGGAAATAGTGCGCCGCCACGATTCCTTAAAAACACATATTTTTGTATACGGGGGAGTTCTGTCAGTCAACTCGCTAGGGCGCCGACTCCGCGTCACTCATGGCCAGCCTCGGTAAGTTCCGACATGTCTGCTGCTCAACGTGCTACTAGTGTTCGCTACTTCTGTTAGCACCTGACCCCGTGGTTTCAGACACTGACTTTTCTTGTGCAACCGATACCCTCCTTACGTTTCTCTAATGTTTAGAATTAGCCTTCAGTGCGTAACACCATACCTCTTCTGCTGTACAGATTTATTTTGCTTTTGTTTTATTTAATGTTATAACATTAAGTATCTGTAAATGTGTTTGATTGAACAGATAATACAAAATTGTATACTATTTTCTTTGTCAAACCTTTGATGTCGTGATTTGATTCTATGCAAAGTAGTGTCTCTGCAATTTATATTCTTTGTCCCATTTGGAGGGAACAAAACTTACTGTATATGATTGTAATTTTGTGTGAATAATTTTTTGTAGAGATGTCAATATGTGTAAATGTTTTGTTTTATTTAATGTATTTGGTTGCTGTTATGTAAATTGCTGATCCTCACTTAGGGCTCTTAGTTATTCTGTATGTAAAAGGTGTAGTGGTTCCTCTCGGGAACGGAACTGTGCAGCGCGCGCCAATTGTGGTTGGCCTAGGTGGAAAAGGTGGAACTGATAGTCAGTCGGGGACGAGCCAGCAGTCGGAGACGAGCTACGAGTCCGTGCACTGCCATGTAAAAGATGCATATTGTGCTGATTCCGAGAGAGGCTTTTCCTGCTTCTTTCCAAGGCCTCGGATGGATGGATAAATAGCTGGAACTATTCTGGAGTTTGTATCTATCATCGCCACCAAGAAATGACAGAGTCCAGCAATTCTGCCTACAATTCCACCTACCAACATGCAGTTGCCACCACATTGCGCAATCATTGCAACGTAATACTATAATGATGTACAGTGAAGGATCAGCTTAATGGACGTGCTAATGTGCTGAAATATAAGGTAATTTGTATCTGAATTATGTACCTACCTTGATTTTTCTCCTCATCATAACACCTCTCAGGTTCCTCTCCGTTTGAGCTAAAGTGATATCCGAGTGTCCTTACTAAAAGAAATTAAAGCCCAGAGTTTTGCTAATTAATGCCTCTTGAACTTAATAAAAAGAAAGTTAAAGTTAATGTGGCAATAGAGTGAGTTAAAGTAAATGTTATTTGCTCAAAATAATTTTCCTATTAAAACTGCTATTTAAAGTGCTGTTGCTAACTTCAATATTAAAAGTTCTTAAGACTGAGGCTTATAAGGCAAATGATCACATTATTGTCTGTAGTAAATTCTAAAAGGTGAGTCAGTTTCTTGCAATTTGCTCAGTATTGTGTTTCGCTGTAGTAAAAGTGAGGAAGCTGCAGTTGTGAAACATTATATATTCATGTTTGCTAAGTGTTTGTGTATCTTGTGTATTAGAAGTGCATGTTAATAGTAATGTTACAAAGACCATTCACTTTATGTAAGCCTGAAAGTAATAGGGTGTTTCGGTATCTCTTATAATTTAGCAAATAGTTTGTGCTGCTCCAGTTGTTAGCTTCAATCTTAAAACATATGTGTGTCAGAGTTCATTGCACTCGCGTGTGGCTAAGTCTAGGTTGTGTTTGTCCACTATAGTTACTTATACCTACTTTCATAAACGAGAACGTTAATCTTTCTCTTGCCTAATTAGGCTGGCGACCGTTTCCCTTATTCTATAAACAGTATAGCTAGGCAAAATTTTGTTTGTTACTATTGAAATATTTACGTAATTCTGACTTTCATTTCCGATAAGCCACCTCCGTTAGGAACAACACGGTCAACATAACAAAATTCCTCTCAGAGGGTAACACTACTCTGTTGCTTTGTGCCATAGTTGCTTTTACGAAATAGTTTTATGTCACAACCTGTTTCTAGCATTGAGGTTATGGTACAGTAGTAGCAGACAGGAGTGTTATAAGTGTATTAGTCTGATTGCAGATAGTGTTTATCAGACCCCTGAATTTCATGAGCCTTCTGTTGCAAGTATCGTGTCGAGTACCAACATCCGCACCTCTCTTGATTGCCCTTTGACAGAGTTTGCCGCTGATGCAAGTCATCAACCTGCTTTCGCTGGGAATTTGTCTTTCTGCATTTGCTCCTCAGCGCTCGGAAATTGTACGATGACCTCAAATCCCCTGTCTTGCCTCTATACTGTGTTAGGACACGACAGCCGAACATAACCGTTCCCAGTCAATGATCAGTTCAGTTGGACCAGAAGACGCAATCCATTCCATGTAAACACAACCCACACCATTATGGAGCCACCACCAGCTCGCACAGTGTGTAAGTAGGCTATTTCGGTTCTTATATTGGTAACGCCGCCGCCACGTAGCGCTCTCTGTATGAAAATCACTGGCTGTGCTGTATGCAGTCTGTGGCCAGTTTGCATTGTTGTCTGCCATTGTAGTGTTGGGCAGCTGGATGTGAACAGCGCGTAGCATTGCGCAGTTGGAGGTGAGCCGCCAGCAGTGGTGGATGTGGGGAGAGAAATGGCGGAGATTTGAAATTTGTAAGACTGGATGGCATATATATTATGATTATTAAGGTAAATACATTGTTTGTTCTCTATTAAAATCTTTCATTTGCTAACTATGCCTATCAGTAGTTGGTGCCTTCAGTAGTTTGAATCTTTTATTTAGCTGGCAGTAGTGGCGCTCGCTGTATTGCAGTAGTTCGAGTAACGAAGATTTTTGGTGAGGTAAGTGATTTGTGAAACGTATAGGTTAACGTTAGTCAGGGCCATTCTTTTTTAGGGATTTCTGAAAGTCAGATTGCGTTGCGCTAAAAACATTTTGTGTCAGTTTAAGCACAGTCTTGTATAATTTTTCTAAGGGGACGTTTCATATATGTAAGTAGGCTGTTTAGGTTCTTATATTGGTAACGCCGCCGCCACGTAGCGCTCTCTGTATGAAAATCACTGGCTGTGCTGTGTGCAGTCTGTGGCCAGTTTGCATTGTTGTCTGCTATTGTAGTGTTGGGCAGCTGGATGTGAACAGCGCGTAGCGTTGCGCAGTTGGAGGTGAGCCGCCAGCAGTGGTGGATGTGGGGAGAGAAATGGCGGAGATTTGAAATTTGTAAGACTGGATGGCATATATATTATGATTATTAAGGTAAATACATTGTTTGTTCTCTATTAAAATCTTTCATTTGCTAACTATGCCTATCAGTAGTTGGTGCCTTCAGTAGTTTGAATCTTTTATTTAGCTGGCAGTAGTGGCGCTCGCTGTATTGCAGTAGTTCGAGTAACGAAGATTTTTGGTGAGGTAAGTGATTTGTGAAACGTATAGGTTAATGTTAGTCAGGGCCATTCTTTTGTAGGGACTTGTGAAAGTGAGATTGCGTTGCGCTAAAAAAATATTGTGTGTCAGTTTAAGCACAGTCTTGTATAATTTTTCTAAGGGGACGTTTCATAAGTGTCATAGCTTCGTGGGATCTGCGACGCACTCCAACCCAACCAACAGCTCCTACCATCCGAAATCAGGACTCACCTGACGACGCCATTGTTTTACGGTCGTTTGAGGTCGAATTGACAGTGTCACGTCCCCAGGAGAGGCGCTGCAGGCGATGTCGTGCTGTTAGCAAAGGCACTCGTGACAGTCGTCTGCTGCCGTAGCCCATTAGCACTAAATTTCGCAGAGTTGTCCTAACGGATATGTTCGTCGTACGTCCCACAATGACCTCAGCGGTTATTTCTCTCAGTGTTGCTTGTCTGTTAATACTGACAGCTCCACGGATACGCCGCTGCTTTCAGTGCACGGTTAGAGGTAATGCCTGAATCATAGTATACTCGGCACCCTCTTCACACTCTGGATTTCGGAATACAGAATTCACTAATGATTTCCGAAATGGAATGTCCCAAACGTTGGGACCGTTGCTATTCGCAATATACATAAATGACCTGGTGGATGACATCGGAAGTTCACTGAGGCTTTTTTTGCAGATGATGCTGTGGTGTATCGAGAGGTTGTAACAATGGAAAATTGTACTGAAATGCAGGAGGATCTGCAGCGAATTGACGCATGGTGCAGCGAATGGCAATTGAATCTCAATGTAGACAAGTGTAATGTGCTGCGAATACACAGAGAGATAGTTCCCTTATCATTAAGCTACAAAGTAGCAGGTCAGCAACTGGAAGCAGTTAAGTCCATAAATTATCTGGGAGTACGCATTAGGAGTGATTTAAAACGGAATGATCATATAATGTTGATCGTCGGTAAAGCAGATGCCAGACTGAGATTCATTGGAAGAATCCTAAGGAAATGCAATCCGAAAACAAAGGAAGTAGGTTACAGTACGCTTGTTCGCCCACTGCTTGAATACTGCTCAGCAGTGTGGGATCCGTACCAGATAGGGTTGATAGAAGATATAGAGAAGATCCAACGGATCGTTACAGGATCATTTAGTAATCGCGAAAGCGTTACGGAGATGATAGATAAACTCCAGTGGAAGACTCTGCAGGGGAGACGCTCAGTAGCTCGGTACGGGATTTTGCTGAGCTTTCGAGAACTTACTTTCACGGAGGAGTCAAGCAGTATATTACTCCCTACTACTTGTATCTCGCCAAGAGACCATGAGGATAAAATGAGAGAGATTAGAGCCCACACAGAGGCATACCGACAATCTTTCTTTCCACGAACAATACGAGACTGGAATAGAAGGGAGAACCGATAGAGGTACTCAAGGTACCCTCCGCCACACACCGTCAGGTGGCTTGCGGAGTATGGATGTAGATGTAGATGTAGATGTAGAAGCGCCTAGCTCCAATTACCATTCCGCATTCAAACTCTGTTAATTCCCGTCGTGCTGTCACAATAAAATCACATTTTGTCATGAATCACTTGCATAGGAAAGACTGCTTCGCCAGTGAATGCCTTTTTATACTTTCTGTAGACGACACTGCCACCATGTGTAGATGTGCACATCGCCATCCCATGACTTCTGTCGCCTCAGTGTATTTCAGAGTGTGTTTCTGTGCAGTTCACTGTGATTATTTACAATAAATTCACCGTGGTGGCATAGTTAGTTCTCATTTATCTATGGCAGCTACTTGCAGTCATATCGAAATACAGAACGTATCGGTTCACAGCACAACAGCGCTTCTGAGTGCGAGGAACGTCGTCAGAACAAGTGCAAAACGGAGTAGATAGCAGAAGTTCTGAACACTGGTTCAGGGGTTTAATTCGAGGATGGGCTAACCTCACGTTGTTTCCCTCAATCACTTCATTTTCACCAGTGTTTTCGTAAGATATCAAGGAGCTGCCAACGCGCGAAGCATCTCCTTCTAAATAACAATGCTAGGAGCAAAAGGTGGCGGGTACGTTGCGCTGTCGCAGCTCTGTGAATGATCTGTGTCGGCCGCGTTCTATCATCATCACTCATCTGGTTTTTAGCTGTGACTGAATTGCAGAATGTTGTCTGTTAAATAAATTACAACACTTTTTGCTTCACAATCCTTCTCTTATGGGTTAGATAAAATTTATACAGCAAATTCGCACCAGCTGAAACAGGACAGCAAACTTGAAAAAAATCCAATGTCCATTTGTGGGTTTCAGCCACAATGCCAGAAACCACTTCGTCATAGTATACCGCACAGTTGACTCCTGCAGTACTGAATAAAAGTGCAGTTAATTCACCAGTGAGACATCTATATTGTTTAATGATATCTATCAAGGATAATAAAGTGTTTCTCGGCCATGCTCACTATTCAGTCACGGAGGACCCTAATACAATAAACTTATCAACAAAATTCATGTATCATTCCAACCTAAGGCGACATATAACTTCAGAATAGCCTAATGCCTGCAACGCTTAAAACACAAATATAGGATCAAACCGTAACTCGCTGCAGCGAGGCTGTAGTAGAAGCGCTCCAGCTGTGCCAGGCCAATCTAGATGTCTTGTTTAGCACCCTGTTCACCACAGACGAGTGCTAGGTGTATTAAGACCCAGAGGATGAGTGGAAACAAGTAGATTCACCACCTTCACGAAAAGCAAGAATCAAACCATAAGTGGGCAAAATCGGGCCAAGTGTTTCTTGCGACTGTGAAAGCGCATGGGAACAGATTATGAGCATAAGTAGTAAACCGTCACAGGAGCATACCATTTATGACACCATAGTCAGTAGGGAGGAAGGTGGGAATACTGGCTACAACTGGAGGCCCATTTTTCTGCCCACAACATTACAGGTATGGAGCGCAATGGTTACCTTTTGTCGACAGTGGGAGCCAACGTCTACCTTCTGTGTGTGAAGCTATGTCCAGACAATAGCCCCTGATCAGTCAAGTACCACGACCGTGTTAAACTGCTGGACGAACATTTTGTTCGTCAGATCCATGTTGCAGCAGCAAGATTTAAATTTTTTCGTTTCAAGTAGCAGTCTGCAGAAACACTAAAACAGTAGACAGCCAAACTCGGAGGGCTAACAAGGCATTGTGAGTTTGTTTTCTTCTGGTATCAGTTACGGCGATGTTATGTTGTGTGATCAATCACACAGAATTCACCAGACGCACGCACCAACACGGCAATTCCAAAACTACCAGATCCTGATGTAAAAACACTTCTGTGTATTGTGGAATCTCAAACTATTTTATACTAAATAGAGGTTGAGTTGGAGCTCCTTTTTTTTGTAATCCAAAGTACACAAGACACTCAGTCTAAAGAACATGACAGCGTTAAAATGATCAAAAATAGGGCTCAGACAAAAAGTAAGCGTAGAAGTAAAATCTTTGACTTTCGCGGTACACAATGTGTGCTACAAAGTTCTGTAAGGAAGTCTTGCCCTCTGTGCTATTCGAATTATGACCGGAAGACTTGTCATTGCTGTGATGCAAAATGCTACCGCTGCGGATGGCAACGTCACATTCAAACTGTGTGTTTGCAGGACAACCCAGGCGGAGGCAACAGCTGCCGCTACGCAAGTCTTCGGTCACCCCAAAGCTGTTACGTACAAACCATTACGGTGAAGCCACTGGGGCGAACAGCGCACTTCTATATCGTGGATGTCTGGCACTGCTATAAGCAGGCAGACTTCTTGTGTAGTTAAAAGGGAACAGCAGACAAATTACGCCTGGGTGTGGGTGCTTCTCTTTCCCAATAAATAAAGACATACACTCCTGGAAATGGAAAAAAGAACACATTGACACCGGTGTGTCAGACCCACCATACTTGCTCCGGACACTGCGAGAGGGCTGTACAAGCAATGATCACACGCATGGCACAGCGGACACACCAGGAACCGCGGTGTTGGCCGTCGAATGGCGCTAGCTGCGCAGCATTTGTGCACCGCCGCCGTCAGTGTCAGCCAGTTTGCCGTGGCATACGGAGCTCCATCGCAGTCTTTAACACTGGTAGCATGCCGCGACAGCGTGGACGTGAACCGTATGTGCAGTTGACGGACTTTGAGCGAGGGCAAATAGTGGGCATGCGGGAGGCCGGGTGGACGTACCGCCGAATTGCTCAACACGTGGGGCGTGAGGTCTCCACAGTACATCGATGTCGTCGCCAGTGGTCGGCGGAAGGTGCACGTGCCCGTCGACCTGGGACCGGACCGCAGCGACGCACGGATGCACGCCAAGACCGTAGGATCCTACGCAGTGCCGTAGGGGACCGCACCGCAACTTCACAGGAAATTAGGGATACTGTTGCTCCTGGGGTATCGGCGAGGACCATTCGCAACCGTCTCCATGAAGCTGGGCTACGGTCCCGCACACCGTTAGGCCGTCTTCCGCTCACGCCCCAACATCGTGCAGCCCGCCTCCAGTGGTGTCGCGACAGGCGTGAATGGAGGGACGAATGGAGACGTGTCGTCTTCAGCGATGAGAGTCGCTTCTGCCTTGGTGCCAATGATGGTCGTATGCGTGTTTGGCGCCGTGCAGGTGAGCGCCACAATCAGGACTGCATACGACCGAGGCACACAGAGCCAACAGCCGGCATCATGGTGTGGGGAGCGATCTCCTACACTGGCCGTACACCACTGGTGATCGTCGAGGGGACACTGAATAGTGCACGGTACATCCAAACCGTCATCGAACTCATCGTTCTACCATTCCTAGACCGGCAAGGGAACTTGCTGTTCCAACAGGACAATGCACGTCCGCATGTATCCCGTGCCACCCAACGTGCTCTAGAAGGTGTAAGTCAACTACCCTGGCCAGCAAGATCTCCGGATCTGTCCCCCATTGAGCATGTTTGGGACTGGATGAAGCGTCGTCTCACGCGGTCTGCACGTCCAGCACGAACGCTGGTCCAACTGAGGCGCCAGGTGGAAATGGCATGGCAAGCCGTTCCACAGGACTACATCCAGCATCTCTACGATCGTCTCCATGGGAGAATAGCAGCCTGCATTGCTGCGAAAGGTGGATATACACTGTACTAGTGCCAACATTGTGCATGCTCTGTTGCCTGTGTCTATGTGCCTGTGGTTCTGTCAGTGTGATCATGTGATGTATCTGACCCCAGGAATGTGTCAATTAAGTTTCCCCTTCCTGGGACAATGAATTCACGGTGTTCTTATTTCAATTTCCAGGAGTGTATATGACAGAATCGGTAGCCCACTGCCACAGCAGTCTATTTCCATTTTGTCGGCCTACAACGGACAAGATATTCTAGTCCTTGACATGATAGTTGGTTGCAACATTTTGTGGAGTGACAAATTGTGTTTCGTTTCGTGCACTCAATTCTAGACAGAGTGCAGGCATTTCAGGGTCACATTAAATTGATTTGTTCAATCTGTGCATACAAGACCATGTATTCCAAATCATTGTTTCCGTGCCCTACAGTAATGTTTATGAGTTGTGTATCAAGTACAAGGAACTGTCTGAACCAGGATTAGGAAAGGTTAAAGACGTCGAAGGCCGCACTACAGTGAAAGACAATGCGCATCAGCGACTTTTTAAGCACTGTTTCTGCAAGCCAGTGGCATGACCCTGGTCATTCTCAAGAAGCCTCTAGATCTTTTAGATATGTATGCTGGTTTTAAAGCAACAGTAAATTCACCAACTGTGGTAGATCCTTTCCCTCTTTCTCCTCTGGAGGAACTTGACAGATTGGGACAGGTCAGATGCTTTTCCATAACTGATTCGTGTGATGTATGTTTGGTTACGACTGGACGAACCGTCTAACGAAGACTGTGTTAAAGACTCACCTTGGTTTGTTATAGTTTGAGACTACAGTTTGGTAGTGCTTCAAGTCCCACAATTTTTCAGTGGTTCCTGTAACAATGAACAGCAAAATTTCCGTCTTGTATCGTGCTCAGGGGTCAGATACATGCTGAACATTTAGCTAATTTACAATTCGTTTCGCTTTCTTTCTGCAGCTTGCATAAAGTGGAACAAAGAAAAGTTATCCTTTATGCAGAGAGAACTAATTTACAATATTGAGGTCACGTCATTTATGCACATGTTACTCTTCCAACTACATCGCACTTGATTGCGATCAGAGATCTGTCGGCGTCCTGTAACATTAAGGAGCTCCAATCAGTCATGGGGAAGCTCACATATTATATCAAATTTACTCATAATGGTGCGGAAACTGCAGCACCGGTCAACCGCCTACACTGGGAAAATGTTCCTTTGTGTGATCCAAAGAATGCCACAACACATTTCAGTAATTGAAGGACACATTGTGAAGTGGCCAATGTTCGATTCCTTTTGACCCAGCTGTTGTGTTAGTTGTAGATGTATCTTCTTACGGGATCGCAGCTTTTCTCTCTCATAAAAATGCTTTTGCCTCGAACACAAACAAAGCGCGGTGTAACAGCAGTCATCTTGAGAAAGAGGCACCCGCCATTTCCCACGATGTTACAAGGTTTCACCAATATTTGTAAGGTCGGGAGCTCTATTTGGTGACAGGGAATTGACCTGTAATAGTATTTTTCAATCCTTTGAAGGCTGTCTCACCACGAACAGCTCAAATATTACATTGCAGGGCTCTGATATTTTCTAATTATCCGTCTAAGTTGTCGTACAGGCCCACTGGCCTACATTTGAACACTAAATTGTCTCGGTTACTAGTCGGCACTGACACAACATTAGATTCGTCCAAGGAATCAAGTTTTCAAATCGATTCACAGGATTTTGTATACCTTAAAACTTTTCCTCTCGATTTTCGGCCCCTTATTGCAGCAATACATCTGCCATGGATGGCCATGAAGTTTGAAAGAAATTCACCAGCCAGTGGCAGGCGCTACTTTTCGCATCGGCACGCACTATCCGCGTCATAACGTGTTCTACTGTTGCACACGAGTACAGAGATCGACAAAGCACTTCTAGTGATTGTTCACTTCCTACAGCGGGAAGTTTTGTCGTTGTTGTACCAAGGTCACTGGGGCGAAGTCTGCACGAGGCAACTCACCATACTTCATTGTACCTGTCAGAAGAAGGACGCTCGGATTGAGCAAACGACATCTCATTGCCAAGATTGTGCGGAATATCATACGACTTTGTCAAAATGGTGTTTTGAGTGACCACGCCCATCCATACCATGTCAACACATTTATAGTGTTTTCACAGGTCCGTTCTGGTTGTGGCAGATGCTTATAGCAAGTTACCTTTTGTTCCCACCGTGACATGCACCAATTCTGTTAGTACGGTATCGGCTTTGTTTTCCAACCTTTGTCCTGAAGGTTTTTCTGAGGCCATTGTTATGTGCAATGAACGAAAATCCATGTCAGCTGATTTCCAACATTTTGTGCTGTCAGTAGCATATACTAATTGACATTTTCTGCTTTTCACCCTTGGTCTAAAGTTCGTTCGAACGTTCAGAAATCATGTAGCGAAACTACGTTGCTCGAACACATGGTAGCACGCATTAAGGATTTTTCTGACCTTCTCCTGCTCCTTTTCATATGGCAGAACATCTGTTGCATCTTCATCGGCCTCCGCGGCAACATTTCATTCCGTCAGAGCAAAGTTTCAGCTGCAAGATCAAGTCTTCTATGAAATTTTCGTAAACAAACTGCATTGGGACGGCGGAGTCATTACTAAAGCTATTAGAAGTACTTCCTACGTGATCCAAGGTGCCGATGGGCTGCACCGGCGCCACAAAAGTAGCTGCGGCATGCTCGAGTTATGTCGCCGATTCTGCCACAAAATATTCGTCCGCAGACCCAGCAAGTCGCTGGGGTCCACACCAGATGACGTTTACGTCTCTTGACCATTCGCGGGCAGCACCATTTTCTGTGATGTTCAAGGTTGTCGACGCCCATCCCCGACGCTGAGTCACCGTCGTGACACCTACCCCACTGCCTGGAGAGATGTCAGTACATTACCAGACCAGGCTCTTCGCACTGTCCCAGATCATCACTTTGCTGTTCAACCGACCACAGCGTACGAATCTCTGAGCGAAGTTGTGCGCCCTGTGGTTTTTAGGCCGTGTTCCCGGTCACTTGCAAGGTGGACACCGAGGTGCTGGCAGTGAGCTGCCATCGACTACAGCTACACACAGTGTCTCATCACAATCAGACCTCCCTCTGCCGTCGACGAGTGCATTCGTCGTACACGGCGACAATGTGGACCTTTTGGCGGAGGAACGTGGTGTCGTCCGAAGAGCGGAGTGCCAAATGAAGGTTGGCACGAACCACAGAAGAGAATAGTTGCTACACGTCACTACGACGAATGAGAAACGCCGTCACAGCCACCCCTACAGAGATTCGCTATGCCGCCGCAATCGATGGTCTACTTACAACTGAGGAGAAAAACACTTGGGCCAGTTAACAGTCAACGATCAAGACGGCAGCATTGTCGTAGATAGGCCACCAGTGTATTAAGTGTCTTAGGCAGAATTTAATGTGAATGTTATGTCAGTCATTATTCAAGTCAAAAGTGTTGTAAATTTGTCTGTATCAAGTGATATTTCAATATTCAGAGACAGTTGTAATATTCATAACATTCCCGTGGAAATCGATTGTATAAAGTCAGGTAAATCTTTACATCTATACATATATTAAATCAACAAATATTTTATGTGTTACGGTTCCACACCATTTACTTCCGGGGCAAATAAAATACCCTTATTGCCGCCCCCCCCCCAACCAGAAGGCCTACCATTCTCAAAGAATCACTTCACTTGTACCACTCTTTCTTGTACAGTCGTGACTGGGATACACACACATGCCACTGGAAAATGCAGGGACATATCAGGAATATATTCAATGCATAATAAACATCGGGAATGGCGCCAGACTTGCACTAGACTCAGCGCTACACGCCCCATTAATTCTCCCAAGTATTGGAAAACTTTGCGTCTACTCACAAGTATTGGAAAGCATTTCATAAACGCACTGGCAATATACAACCCCCTACTGCCTGCCCCTCCCCAACATTCGTCCCTTACCTGGCAACCTGATCAATACTGATCACTTTGCACCCTCTCTCCGACATCTTCTCTGTCCGTGATAACCCTGATTTTGATCACTCCCTGTTCCCTACCATCCTTGCACACACCCTCGTCCCACCCCCGGCTCCCAGCTTCCAGTACCCGGACAACACACCACAAACAGAATTAAATACAAAAGTTACAGAACATGAAATAAATCAAGTACTCCACAAAAAATGCAAAACTTCTTCGTCACGACTGTGTTGCCCATAGAATCTTCAAAAATTTCCCTCTTTGCTTACTAGTCACCCTTGCAATCCTTTCCTTGCAACCCTTTATATCACTATCCTCTCCACAGGCTACTATCCTCAGCTATGGAAGATGTCCAGAATTCTACTTTCCTTCAAACCGCGCAAACCGCTTACTTATGCCTCCTCCTACTGTCCTATCTGCCTCACCTCTCTGTTTAGCAAGGTCTTACACTCCATCCTCTCCTGACGCATAAATCATGACCTGATCCAATACCACCTCCTTCCCATTGATTAGTATGGCTCTCCTCTGATAACCAGTTCCTGCATCTCCTCCATCTCCTATCCCACCAGCTCAACTCCAAAAATCAGCTCTTTTTGTCTCCCTCTATCTAGAGAAAGCCTACGACCATATCGGTCTCATTTAAAACTAAAGACATGTGCACTTCCAGTTAACTATATCTGCCTTATTGCATCCTTCCAGTCTAATCGCCTATCCATTGTCACTATTAACAAATAGTAATTCTTGCAACTTCCATCCCACGGCAGGAGTGCCGCAAGAATCAGTCCTCTCTCCTCTCCTGATGAACATTGCTGATATACCCAAATCATCTCCATCAGTCCACCTTCTTCAGTATGCTGATCACACCGCATTCCTCGCCTTCTACGCTACATTGCAGAAATCTCAATGATTCGTCCAAATCGAACTCAGTCAGTTACTCCCTGGTGTAACCAGTGGCTTCTCAAGACCTACCCCTCCAAAACCCAGGCAATAATTGCAGGATGAACAACCTGCACTTTCTGTCTCCAGGACTTTTACCACACTATGTCCTATCCTGTTAACGAAAACACTGAAATTTCTTGAACTAACCGTCGACTAGTAACTAGAGTAGGAACCTCACCTACTAACCATCCAGCAGAAAGCCCATAATAGAGTAAAACTACTAACAAGTTAAACTGAGGAATTGCACCCCTCCACTAGTCTTCACACCTACGAAACCTTGCTCTGACTCATTGTCTGTTGCGGAAATGTTGCACAGATATCCATCCCACCAAAGTTCTACAAGTGCCTCCAAATCCTCGATCACCTTGCATTCTATCGCTTTCTGCATCTTTTATCTTCCCCCATATGGTTCCTCTATCATCCAATCAAATTCCTACAAGTCCTCATCCGCATCGAATATCTCCACTTCTCTTACGCTGTCCGCAAACTGGATTCCTATAACCTCATTGTCTCCCCCCTGATCACCAATCTACGTATGGTGCCGAACCTTTGCAAACACATCATGTCATCCTTACACTTGTGCACATTCCATACCCCATCCCAGCACAACTTCGATCAGCTCCCTCTCGGAGACAATGAGATCTGCCTTTTATATATATTTCTTACCAAATTTTTCTCTTCCGCATATATCTCACTCAGTATCAGGGCTCGTCTCTTCCTTTCCCTCTGCACCCATTCCCATACCTTTCGTCATGTTACCACTATACTGCACCATACAAAAATTCTCATCACTCTCGCCCTTTCCTATCTTTCTGTTCCCACTATGCACACCAACTCCTACCGTGATTTCCAAAGTTTCCTCCGTAAGTAACCCATATCGTTTCTACCCACAGCCCTCAACCCTATAGAACATATTCTGTTCTACCGAAATCCTTCTATCACAGTGCTTCAGATTTTAAGCGAAACTAAAGAGATTTTTTTAGAAGAATTTCACCATTCTGTTTTTAAAATGTATATATTTTCGTTTTTTAGCGGTCTGTCCTTTGATTTTTAATTTAGGAAAGGAAACAGCCCTAATGCATTTTATGTAGATTCCAACAAAATCACCGTAATCGTTGTGTTTGAAACAGTGTGTAAAGTTTCTTCTTTAACACACGATCGATCTCGCTTGAGAAGAAATCTGACATGCATGGTTTTAACGAAATATTTCAATATTTTTAAGGGTGTTGAAGTGTTGCCTAGCAGTGCTATCTTTGTTATCGCTAACTGCAATCGATCCGCGTTTCGTCAGTCAGATCACAAGTAAAGCCTGGTAGCGACGTCTTTGTTTGAAGTAGTGCGTATTATTGGATCTACAACCACACGGGAATTATTAGGTGCAATGTCTTTCATATTCCTGAAACCTTGCCTCACTTCTCTCGTAGTCTTTTTTTCGTGCTAATAACACGCGAATGGGCTAATTTTTTCTCCTGGACATAAAATTTTACAGGGAGGAAGTCATGTCATGGGAATTCCTATTGATGCGACTAGAGAAACCGCCGGGCGAGCATGTCCGCATAGTTGGCTTGTCTTAAGGTACCGATGCACAATCTGGGCATGAATAGACCGACAGGACAACACAGCGGTCTGACAGCGATTCTGAATCTGCATGAATAGTAGCCCCGACCTTCTGCAAACCGTAATGAGTGTGAAGAAACGAATGGAAAACGAAATGGTTCAATAACTATTCTCCTCGATCAAATCGTGCTCGTCAGCTTATTGTCACACCGTCCCCAGGTGTAAAGAGGAAATAAAAAAAAAATAAATTCGAAAACGGTTCTGGATTGGTGGAAACTGTTTTTACAGAAGCTGTAACTGACCGTATTGTACAACACACGACCCAAGAACTGCCAGACAGAACGGCAGCAGCTTATCCACGGAGAGCTCGAGACTGCCCACAAAAGTGATGTGAAGAATTACCTGCTGACCCCGGTGTTGTACATGTAGACTATCTTGAAAAAGTGAAGGAGTCGTGAGAAGATGAATCTGACTGGTTCTGTTGAAACAAGAACCAAATTCACCTTGGTTGTTCACTTTCTACGATTATGTCGAAACACCGGTCGGAGAGATGAGGTGAATATAATGCTAAACTGTTTGTAACAATTGCATATTGAAGTATTTTTAGGTTGAGGAATATACATCTCTCATGTAATGGCTAGTTATAATATATTGGTAACAATGAAGAAATTTACTTCATAAACGTAGTTTTGTACGACAAGTCGTAATAGTTATCTTTATTAGAAAAAACTGACACAGGAGATACGGCATGGCCAGAGGTGGGAGTGATCTCGGGTTCATAATATCTCATCTTTGTTATGTTTTCAAAAAATGCTCTTGGCTGAAAAGCGGAACATTGTACCGCTGACAGCCCAATTCCCACTCATGTGGGGCGAGGGGGATAAAAAAAAAAAAAAAAAAAAAAAGAAAAAGGGTCCTATTTTCAGTAACGAGTTTGTTAACAAATTTGAGGCTGTGGCTGGTATAAAGAACGGAAATTAAAATAAAATATACTGCTATCCCAGTTCTAAAATATTTTACATGGTGGGATACTGTAAATATCTTACTTGGTTATGTATATTTTCTTTGTGAAGCACACACCTGTTTTACGTATAAATATGATCTCTGGATATCTTAAAATTCGGTCGAGTAAAAATGTTTCTCAGGTCTGAATACTAATAAATACTTTCTCACTGTATTTTTATACACTGAATTATGAAACTTATTGCCTTTTTTCGTAACAAGACCGCTCCAAGTCAAAGTTCGTGACCTCGGCGTGTGGGATTCGTTTGAAATTACAAAATGAATAATAACCCTATCGCCTGCAGTAAAACTATCAGGTCTCCTTTCATATAATTTGGAAGAGAAGCAGATATCGTGTTGCGGATAAAATTGTCTCACTGACTTGTCTGTATAGCCGACCAAAAATTCCTCCCCAATGCTGAAGCCCACTTTTACTAATCATTTCAAAATGAAACATGACTCAAGGCGTCTACAGTATCTATATAATCCACACGACTGGTGGTAATACTTTGCTGTGAAATCATATTTTCACCTTGAATACACTTACATGAATCGTCAACGAACCATATGAAGGGCAGTCTCAATAGGAATCGCAAGAGGAATGAATGATTTTACATTGTTTCGTCACATTTAAACTTTACAAAAGAAACAATTTATGCCTATTATGACATAGTCTGCGTTATGTCTCTGGTTAACTTACAGTTCTCTGCTCTGTTCCGTTACTGTCTGAGGCTGCTTGCCTGTTTATTAATCATAAGAAAGAAAACATGTATAAAAATAAAAATAACTTAATCTACCAAAGAGGCGCCACAATAGACTGTTCTCCGAGCAGTGTAGCCACAGGGCTGATGCGGCCCAGGATTCTGACGCTGCTAAGGAGCAGCTGCCCATATTTTCCGCTGGGGTGGCGGGCTGTGTCAGCTGCTGCAGCCGCCGGTCATGTGACAGGAACCTCGTCTTAACAGCAAGCTAGTGCGGCAGGGTCGTGTAGGATCAGCGCGACTCAGACAGACCGTCAAGCCCTCCCACCACGCACTGTGTCCTGTGGGGAGGTGTGGTATGGGGCGGGGACTGACGTGAGGGGGTGGTGGGAGGTGCTAACAGCCAATGCAAACATTGGACCAGCTGCGCGCTGCAGCCAGGTCGGCCGAGGTCACAATGCAGGTGCACCACGTGCCCTTAGCGCTAGGATATCACCCGGAACAAGTCCCGCCCATTCACCCCCCCCTCCACGCCTCTCCATAGTGTAAGGCCCTCCCCTAAACAGCCGCCAGTTCCCAGTTCCGCAAACTGGAAGCTACAAAAAGTTGTTATCGTCACAGTCCAACACACGTTACACTGTGATGAATTTCAGTAATGATAAGAAATTTAAGTTGTTCTGGATGGTAATATAACATGAATTTGCATTATTAAAGAAATAAAAATATTTATAGAGAATTGATAGCATCGCTAGCAATAGAAAAGAAAAAAATATAACGTGATGTTATTTAAGGGCAATAAGGACAAATTTTCATTAACTAATTCACTTATTAATAATATGTTTATTTCAGGGTAACAGCAGAGCAAACATACAATGCGAAAACAATGGTCTTGAATCTGTTATGTAGATAGTAAAGCCACAGATGCAGTCGACTAACTCTGTTGTCTAAAATCAACGTTATATAGAAATAAGTGAAAGTCGTTTTGTTTATGTAGGCCCTCATAGTAACTGACGAAAATTAAAGAATGTAAGAATGCCATAAAGTAGAAATGCCTAATGAAGGCAGTACGATATTTCCTTATATGACATATTTCGTTGGTATTTGCATGGGTAATGGGTGAATTTTAACTTGTAAATTCTTCCAATGTCATACCTGCGTATTATAAACGAGGTTACAAAGAATTGTGGCTGTTTCTGTGTGATTAATGTACTATATGCTGCTGCAAACGTCTCAGGGAAATAATCTGTCGTTATTCTTTGTCCTGTCTATTTTTAACCAAAAGATTCATTAATTTTGTAAATTTCATTCAAACCATTTTTAAAAAATAATAATGATGATGATGTGTATGTTTGTCACAGAACAGTTATGGAGGAAATAAGTGCTGCAGTGTTTCACGGCTGTAAAACGTCCTTCATGCTGTGCTAGCTCTTCTTCCACCCCTAAAACTTTTCAGCAAAACTATTCAGTGAATAACACGCGAAAACAGCGTGGATCGATCTAGCAGGAACAAAGTAATTTTAATGCCCTCTAGAATTATAGTGAACACTGACGCCTGTTTCGCGTATACTGTCTGAGTTCTGAAACTCAAGAGTGTCAAGTATACCGTGGTTCATATTTCTCCGAGCAAATTATTATTTGAGGGTAGGTTTATCCTGTTTTAGCTTTGGGTGCTTTTACTCACACAGAAGTATGTTTCTTCATAGGCTATTGATCTGAATACTGAGTTCTCGTATTTAAAGAATTCAGTGCTAAATTGTTTTCTCTTATGTTTGCTGTGGAAGTACCTGGCACAACTGACGCCAACTGTGCACGTTTTTTGTAACGTGTCTTTTAACTATCTGGCGAAATTTAAGACCTGGCAAGATATTAATTTAACATTCACTCCGAGCGAGTGCAGCCGAACGTGGTAAACCACGTGGGTCAACTGAAACGATGCCCAGGCGCCGAACAAAGACTGGGAAAACTGGTGGTGAGTGGGCGGGACTTGTTCCGGGTGAAATCCTGGCGCTAACGATTCCTAGCTGCACCGTGCTCCACGCCGCCTCCCTAGGCAGTCGGCACTCCCAGTGGCCGTGCATCAAGCGTATCAAAGGGCAATTCTCATTTAATGAAATGCTTCAAACAGTGTCACATCAGAGACAAGGGTATCGTTAGGAGTGCCCCAAGGAGGTGTAAGACGTCTGCGGTTGTATTCCCCCCCACCCCCCCCCCCCCACCCCTGCAGCCACGAAAGAATATATGTCCATTTAATAGAACTGCTTGGGTGGTTCCATTTCCTCCAAGTTTATTCTCGAAACTAATAATGTGTTTGTACACAGACATGCGGTGGCGGCGTTGACGATAAACTCGTCGACGAGGCATAGTGCTTCAATGCTGCTGCAGATAGAGCTCACAGCGGAATGGTTCCGCTGGCGTACACTGCCCGCTTATATAGCAGACGAGTAACCTTGCTTACGTAACGCGCTGATAACGGACTTAGACTCTGCGGGCACCAGCAAGAGTGGCTTATCCCGGACGCGCGCTGTAGTCCTACTAGCAGCGCACCTCTGGTGGTGCGCCGAGCCAAGTCGGGCGGGTTGCGTCACCGACTAGCTAGGCGCTCATCGGGCAGCGCGGCACTTGGTTTCGAATATTTTCAAAGTTTTACATCCTTGAGCCCCCTGCGAAGACACAAAGTAGACCTAGCTATGTTTATAGTAATATGCCATTTACGTTGTATACACGTTCCTGTAGAAAAGTTACTAATGATGAAAAAATACAGGGTTATTACAAATGATTGAAGCGATTTCACAGCTCTACAATAACTTTATCATTTGAGATATTTTCACAATGCATTGCACACACATACAAAAACTCAAAAAGTTTTTGTAGGCATTCACAAATGTTCGGTATGTGCCCCTTTAGTGATTCGGCAGACATCAAGCCGATAATCAAGTTCCTCCCACCCTCGGCGCAGCATGTCCCCATCAATGAGTTCAAAAGCATCATTGATGCGAGCTCGCAGTTCTGGAACGTTTCTTGGTAGAGGAAGTTTAAACACTGAATCTTTCACATAACCCCACAGAAAGAAATCGCATGGGGTTAAGTCGGGAGAGCGTGGAGGCCATGACATGAATTGCTGATCATGATCTCCACCACGACCGATCCATCGGTTTTCCAATCTCCTGTTTAAGAAATGCCGAAGATCATGATGGAAGTGCAGTGGAGCACCATCCTGTTGAAAGATGAAGTCGGCGCTGTCGGTCTCCAGTTGTGGCATGAGCCAATTTTCCAGCATGTCCAGATACACGTGTTCTGTAACGTCTTCTTTTCGCAGAAGAAAAAGCGTGAGATTGCACAAAACGCGATAACTTTTGGTGAATTGCGAATTTGCTGCACGAATGCGTGAGGATTCTCTAGCGCCCAGATTCGCACATTGTGTCTGTTCACTTCACCATTAAGAAAAAATGTTGCTTCATCACTGAAAACAAGTTTTGCACTGAACGCATCCTCTTCCATGAGCTGTTGCAACCGCGCCGAAAATTCCAAGCGTTTGACTTTGTCATCGGGTGTCAGGACTTGTAGCAATTGTAAACGGTAAGGCTTTTGCTTTTCCAAACCGTCGGCTGTGGTACGTTTAGCTCCCTGCTTGCTTTATTCGTCGCCTTTCGCGGGCTACGCGTGAAACTTGCCCGCACGCGTTCAACCGTTTCTTCGCTCACTGCAGGCCGACCCGTTGATTTCCCCTTACAGAGGCATCCAGAAGCTTTTAACTGCGCATCCCATCGCCGAATGGAGTTAGCAGTTGGTGGATCTTTGTTGAACTTCGTCCTGAAGTGTCGTTGCACTGTTATGACTGACTGATGTGAGTGTATTTCAAGCACCATATACACTTTCTCGGCTCCTGTCGCCATTTTGTCTCACTGCGCTCTCGAGCGCTCTGGCGGCAGAAACCTGAAGTGCGGCTTCAGCCGAACAAGACTTCATGAGTTTTTCTACGTATCAGTAGTGTGTCGTGACCATATGTCAATGAATGGAGCTAAAGTGAATTTATGAAATCGCTTCAATCATTTGTAATAGCCCTGTACATCGCGAACCGGGGGCTCAAGGATGCAACAGTCTGAAAAAAAAAATCGAAAACATAGTGCCACACTGCCCGCTGAGCGCCTAGCTAGTCGGTGACGCAACCCGCCCGACTTGGCTCGGCGCTAGGCCGGTGCACCAGGTCGCGCGTGCTGCTAGTAGGACTACAGCGCGCGTCCGGGATAAGCCACTCCTGCTGGTGCCCGCAGAGTCTAAGTCCGTTATCAGCGCGTTGCGTAATCAAGGTCACTCGTCTGCTATATAAGCAGGCAGTGCACGCCAGCGGAACCATTCCACTGTGAGCTCTATCTGCAGCAGCATTGAAGCACTATGCCTCGTCGACGTGTTTATGGTCAACGCCGCCACCGCATGCCTGTGTACAAACACATTATTAGTCTCGAGAATAAACTTGGAGGAAATGGAACCACCTAAGCAGTTCTATTAAACGGACATATATTCTTTCGTGGCTGCAGGGTTAATTTTACTCTTGACGTCGCTACTGGATATTACGGTAGTGGTTGGTTTACTCTAGCCATTGTTCGATGTGAAAATGCTTCCGCCAGCCGGCGTGGCCGTGCGGTTCTAAGCGCGTCAGTTTGGAACCGCGTGACCGCTACGGTTGCAGGTTCGAATCCTGCCTTGGGCATGGATGTGTGTGATGTCCTTAGGTTAGTTAGGTTTAAGTAGTTCCAAGTTCTAGGGGACTGATGACCTCAGTAGTTAAGTCCCATAGTGCTCAGAGCCATTTGAACCATTTTTTGAAAATGCTTCCCTTCCTGGACTTGAATCTTTCGCCGATCGAGATGTCATCGCCTACAAGACCTGGCATTGTGGTACCCATCCGAAGACACAAAGTAGACCTATCTATGTTTAGAGTAATATGCCATTTACATTGTATACACGCTCCTGTAGAAAAGTTAGTAATGATGAAAAAATACATGTATGGATGAAAGGACTTGGTGTACTTGCTGCAAATATAACTCTAACTCTCTCTCTCTCATATATGATTTGGTGGACAGGGTGGGCAGCAACCTGTGGTTGTTTGTTGATGAATTCCATTTGGTCTGATGAATGGCAGCTAGCCCAAAATTTGGAAAAATGTAAGTTCAAGCGGATGAATAGGAATATTAAACTTCTAATGTGTGGATAAAGTATAACTAGTGCTCTGCTGGGCGTAAGGTTGCAAAACGATATGAGATGGGACGAGCATATGAGAACTGTGGTAGGGAAGGCGAATGGTCGAATTCTGTTCAATGGGAGAATTTCAGATAAGAGTGGTTTACCTGTAAATGAGACTGCATACAGGACGCTCGTGCGACCTGTTCTTGAGTATTGCTCGAGTGTGTGCCATCCGTTCCAGGTCGGTCGGACGGAAGGAAGACATCGAAGCAATTCAGAGGCGGGTTTCTAGTTTTTGTTACCGGTAGTTTCGAACAATACGTTAGTGTTACGGAGATGTGTCGGGAGCTCAAATGGAAATTCCTGGAGGGAAGGCGACCTTCTTTTCGAGAAACAATATTGATAAAATTTGCCCGCATCTCGTGGTCGTGCGGTAGCGTTCTCGCTTCCCACGCCCGGGTTCCCGGGTTCGATTCCCGGCGGGGTCAGAGATTTTCTCTGCCTCGTGATGGCTGGGTATTGTGTGCTGTCCTTAGGTTAGTTAGGTTTAAGTAATTCTAGGGGACTGATGACCATAGATGTTAAGTCCCATAGTGCTCAGAGCCATTTGAACCATTTTTGATAAAATTTGCGAAACTGGAATTTGAAGCTGATAGCCGAACCAATCTATTACCGCCGACATACATCTTGTGTGAGGTGCACAAAGATACGAGAAATTAAAGCTTATACGGATAAATATAGACAGCCGTTTCTCCTTCGATCTATTTGCGAGTGGCACACGAAAGCAAATGACTAGTAGTGGTACAGCTCACCCTCCGCCATGCACCGTACGGAGGCTTCCGGATTATCTATGTAGAAGTACAAAGCAGTTTGTAACTTCGTGGATTTTAAAAGGGGTTATGACTAATGACCGCCAGTTTCTGTCCCAAATTCTCAGAGAACAAGGTCTCGATCCTAAAACCACTGAAACACTAAATTCAATCTAAAATTCAGAGGAGAAATATCGGAAAATCTCGAAATTAAAACAAAACTGGAACAAAAGTTACGGATTCGCTCAATTACTTGTCCTAGGAAGAGTAATCCAAGGGTGGCGGAAACTGCAATCAATCCGACCTAATCAAATTAGGAAATACAAACACAAGGACAGACTGCTTAGCTCCTGCAGAAGACCTGGCGGTTCTATGCCAGCGCATTTTAACAGCACAAAATTAAACTAAGTCTTGAAGAAACAGCAGAAAGAGTATGGTTCCAAATATCGTCTGAAAAAAGCAAAGTACATGCCCAGTAAGAACTTGGCACCAAAATATTAAAAACTAAACGTAGTAAAATCCAGAGAGTTTACCAGTTGGATATTTAGGGGAAACCATTCAGGATTGTGGCTTGGAAAAGACTGGTTGCGATAGTGGTCCTGGTCACAAAAATGAAAGCAGTCTTCAGGTTTAAAAAATAAATTCACAACAAAAACCGCATCTCAAAGCGAATCAAATTGAGACAACCAACAAACTAGAGTGACTTTATGGGGCTTAAACACTCATTTTGAACAGGAAGAGTTACACTGAACAAATAGAAAAGAGAGAACAAAAAGTAATAAGAAAAAATTTAGGTCGAAGTTACAATGAAAAAGAAACAGTCCTTCAGACATGAATGCATGTCTGAATTACGTAGTATTGTAATATGCAGCAGCTGTATAAACACGGAAATTCTGAAAATAATGGATATACATGCCTGAACAGGCTACAATGACGAAAATAAAGAAGGCGAGCTCGGATAGCCGAAGCGGTTAAGGTGGTCGCTCACGATAAACCGTAAATCCGCGTTCGATTCCTGGGCCGGCACAAATTTTCATGTGCCAAGATTTAAATGTATAGCTGACATCATACCATGTTCACAATTTCTCAATCCACTTAGTAATATTGCAGACTATCAGCAAATATAAAACCTGAGTTTAACTCAGCGTATACAATGTCCAAATAACTTACAGGAATGTAGCAGGGTGATGTCATCGACAATCGGCGATATTTCGACAGGTGCACGCATTGCCATTTTCAAGCCATAACTACGTCAATTAAGCGTTGTGCAATGGAATTGGAAACCTCGGTTTTCACAGAAACTCTGGAAAAATAGTACCCACGCACAGTGTAACACAAGCACCATCACAAACCAAAGATATCTTTATTTCCACAGATATACCTATATCTAAAAGAAAATATCGAGGGTGGATATTTTTATACAACTCCAGCACCAACTTAAAGTCAATCAACTGTAACGAATCAGACAGAGGAACACGAGTGAAGAGTGGGGCCTTATCAAAACTTACTAGAATATCAGAGTCATTCAAACGGATTCCCTCTAATCGACATAAGAAATCCGCCGACGTAGTGTAGTACTATAGTAGCAATGTGTTTTAATACACCATTTGTTGGAGCACCATTGTTACAATCGGGTGAAAATGAAGCCCTTTCTTGTAGACCTTATGGAGGCCACATAACCTAAGGGGCAAAGCACAAGAAGAACTAAGAATCTTGATATTCTTCTGCGACAAGGAACTTCCCTTCCCTTCTCATAACACATTTTGTGATGTCAGCACCGATCCTGCGATACGCCTAATCACAAAATGGTTCAAATGGCTCTGAGCACTATGGGACTTAACATATGAGGTCATCAGTTCCCTAGACGTAGAACTACTTAAACCTAACTAACCTAAGGACAACACACACATTCCACGCCCGAGGCTGGATTCGAACCTGCGACCGTAGCAGCAGCGTGATTCCGGACTGAAGCGCCTAGAACCGCTCGGCAACAACGACCGAAAGAAGAGCGGAGCAGTTGTTCTGACGAGTGAAAGAGCCCGCTGTTAGAGAAGGAAAGTACTATGGGCACAGAGAAAAGTTAAAAACATACCTTGTTGTACATCACGTTGTACAGGAGCCCCCGAACGTAAATCATAGTAAAACACTTATTGGCACTTGAACTTTTGGTCTAATAATAGAAAGGACAAAAACGAGACAGGTACTAGAAAAGGTATTAGATAAGGGTTTTGTTTATCACTAACACTTTTCAGTATTATGGTGCGAGAATAACAGTGCAATCATTAGAAAATGCAGTACTCGTAACTGTTGTAGGAGAAAGAATGAGGACAATTCAGGGCGCAGACGTGATCGCTGAAGCAGTGTGTGCAGTTCCTCTCTGACAGTCTCCGTCTGAGGTTGATTAATTGCCCATGTTTCATCAGCTACTTGTACCGACTGTGCCTGTATGGGCAGCTTAAATGATTGAATAAAGTACAGTCGCCAGATTAACATCACTCAACGACTCCTCTGTAAGACTGACCTCTATTAAAGATTCATGGTAAGGTCGATTTTTCACAGAGGCCTGTGACTCAAATTATCTACGTCTTTCTACTTTTTGAAGCATACTATTTCTGAAGGTCTAAAACGTTCGTTTAGGTGTCTCAACATAATTTACAGTTCACATCTACTGTCGCGAATGGGTCGCGGATATCAGTAGAAATGCATAAGATTGCATAAGATGAACCTGTAGGAAAGCAACCTAACGTCAGCCAGGGACCTGGGAAGCAGGAGAGGTTGCGTTGTTGTGGCAATGGACGCTGGAACTACATGACCAGCTACGACAGAATGTTCTGGAAGGACGACAGCACACGGGAGACGCGTGATCGTGGGGGATTGTTGCATCTGACGAGCCTATATAATCAGGGCCGCTGGTGCTGCTGGGGAGATTCCTTCGACAGTTGCCTCAGACGCTGGACCTGAGTTACTCTGCCCTCGGGACGGGACTTAGGTTCTCGTGGCACTTAGCTACACAGGGTACATGCAGGACTGCACAACTTACATTTAATGTGTTGGTGCCTCTTAGGGTTCGACAGTGGTCTTATCCTACCTCGTGTTTCGTTTCAGCTATTTTATCCCACCGAGTTCCCTTATCTGCAAAGAATTTCCAGCTTGTTTTCCAGCACCAGGACCTCGAGTTGGACGAGCCACCTCATTACTTGATTTAGCGTCTAGCTCCCATCCTGATTCGTTCGCAGGAAACTACAGACGCGACAGACGATCCATATATTTTGGTGCCAGGTGTGGGGTTGACACAAATCGGGCATCCCTTCTAATAGGTTTGGCTTTTTGTGGAAACTTCAGCCTCACTGTCTCTACACATAGTATCGGGATTAGCCAGGCCACGGATTTGATGGTTCAAATGGTTCAAATGGCTCTGAGCACAACGGGACTTAACATCTGTGGTCATCAGCCCCCAGAACTTAGAACTACTTAAACCTAACTAACCTACGGACATCACACACATCCATGCCCGAGGCAGGATCCGAACCTGCGACCGTAGCAGTCGCGCGGTTCAAGACTGAGCGCCTAGAACCGCTAGACCACCGCGGCCGGCGCCACGGATTTGAGGAATAGGTGTAGGACGACTTTAACTTTTGACAGTACTCAGCCCGAAGTCAGGAAAAGACTGACGGCTTTGAGCAATCAAACTGAGACGATCTGCGTACTGAGGAGAAGAAGACGACTTTGAAGGGCTTGGAAGGTCCGTCACGGCACGGGTTCGACACGCGTGAAGTGGTCGCCGGTGAGGCGTAAACAGTAGGCGGCTCCAGAGAGAGAGGCGGCGTTATCGGTCTTCGGGAGTGCCGCAGAGGCCCGTCAGCTGCTGGAAGCAGATAACGAGGTGCGTGGCTGCCGAGCGAGGCAGGCGGCAAAGGAGGCGTGGCGGCGAGCCATCGCGAGCAACGCGAAGCGGCGCACGAATCGGCGCAGACCACAAAGACACTTCATAAGTTAAGACAAATGTTGCTAGTACAAAATGCCGCAGTCAGTACAGGCAGTAACAACATTGAGCAATAATTACCAATTACGCAACACATTAGTTTGAGTGATGTGTTAAAGTTGTTGCCTCAGCCTTTTGATGGTAATAAATTTCAGCTGAACGAGTTTCTAGACAACTGTGACAGTGCGTTTGAGTTAGTGGACCCTGAACAGCACGATGTGTTACTGAAGTTGGACAAGGCACGCATAGTGGGTGCGGCTAGGAGTAAATTATTAGTTACAGACTTGACAACCACTTGGTCAGATGTACGTGCTATACTTGTTAAAAATTACGCTTGTAAACGCACGTTGGATTACTTTGCGTGTAAACTGTTTGCAAGTCGTCAGGAAAGAGGAAACAACATTGCACAGTGGGGTTCACATACTGACCCGTTAGAACATCATTTTAGAGAAGCCATCCGGGGTGTGATGACAGAAGCTGAATTGACTGGGAGTATTGCGCTAGTGTTGAAATTAGGAAGAGCAGTGTTCATACAGGGACTCTATGACGACAGAATCAAAACAATAGTGAGGGCTAGAGGAGAGGCCGTGACACTCTCTGAAGCCGTTGACATTGTTGCTACTGAGGAAAGCGCGATAGGATCGGCTAAAGAGAAGCCGACCGTGAGAAATATGGTTAGAACACCCCAAGGATGGAAAAGGCTAAAAGTCCATCGTGTTATAATTGTGAAAAGCCAGGGCACACGGCGAAAGACTCTCGTGCACACAGACGTGTTCGAGTTTTCGGAAAAGACGCGGAAGGAAATATATCATCATCATCATCATCACCACCATCATTTAAGACTGATTATGCCTTTCAGCGTTCAGTCTGGAGCATAGCCCCCCTTATACAGTTCCTCCATGATCCCCTATTCAGTGCTAACTTTGGTGTCTCTACTGATGTTAAACCTATTACTTCAAAATCATTCTTAACCGAATCCAGGTACCTTCTCCTCGGTCTGCCCCGACTCCTCCTACCCTCTACTGCTGAATCCATGAGTCTCTTGGGTAACCTTGCTTCTCCCATGCGTGTAACATGACCCCACCATCTAAACCTGTTCGCCCTGACTGCTCCATCTATAGAGTTCATTCCCAGTTTTTCTTTGATTTCTTCATTGTGGACACCCTCCTGCCATTGTTCCCATCTACTAGCACCTGCAATCATCCTAGCTACTTTCATATCCGTAACCTCAACCTTGTTGATAAGGTAGCCTGAATCCGCCCAGCTTTCGCTCCCATACAACAAAGTTGGTCGAAAGATTGAACGGTGCACAGATAACTTAGTCTTGGTACTGACTTCCTTCTTGCAGAAGAGAGTAGATCGTAGCTGAGCGCTCACTGCATTAGCTTTGCTACACCTCGCTTCCAGTTCTTTCACTATGTTGCCATCCTGTGAGAATATGCATCCTAAGTACTTGAAACCGTCCACCTGTTCTAACTTTGTTCCTCCTATTTGGCACTCCATCCGTTTATATTTCTTTCCCACTGACATTACTTTCGTTTTGGAGATGCTAATCTTCATACCGTAGTCCTTACATTTCTGATCTAGCTCTGAAATATTACTTTGCAAACTTTCAATCGAATCTGCCATCACAACTAAGTCATCCGCATATGCAAGACTGCTTATTTTGTGTTCACATATCTTAATCTCACCCAGCCAGTCTATTGTTTTCAACATATGATCCATAAATAATATGAACAACAGTGGAGACAGGTTGCAGCCTTGTCTTACCCCTGAAACTACTCTGAACCATGAACTCAATTTACCGTCAACTCTAACTGCTGCCTGACTATCGATGTAGAGACCTTTAATTGCTTGCAAACGTTTGCCTCCTATTCCATGATCTTGTAGAACACACAATACCTTCCTCCTAGGAACCCGGTCATATGCCTTTTCTAGATCTATAAAGCATAGATACAATTCCCTGTTCCACTCATAACACTTCTCCATTATTTGCCGTAAGCTAAATATCTGGTCCTGACAACCTCTAAGAGGCCTAAACCCACACTGATTTTCATCCAATTGGTCCTCAAATAAAAATATAGACAGGCTAGCGAACTTGGAACATGAAAGGGCAGATAGGCTAGCGGAGATAAATAGAGAATTTAAGGGGCACTGTAGAGAAACAGAGAGAGTTACACCGATTATGTGCACTCAGCGTAATTTGTCATGACACAAAGCACCGTGTACAGATTCAAGTGATGTAATATGTTTTAAATGAAACCGGAGAGGCCATTACGCAAGACAGTGTAACGAATGCCCATGGTTCGCGAAACGAAAGAATAAGAGGCCGGTAAACCTAGGAGGAGGCGCAATGAGGCAGTCGCATTGCGCTACATCCAGTAAGGTGTTTACAGTAGACTGCACAAATAGAAACGATTTTATAGAGTTAGAGTGGTTAAAAGGGAAAAGAAATCCAATGAAGTTTTTAGTAGATAGTAGGGCACAAATAAGTTTAGTAAAAAAGGAAAGTTTGTGGAACATTGGGAAATGTAACCGAAATGGTTCAAATGGCTCTGAGCACTATGGGACTTAACAGCTGTGGTCATCTGTCCCCTAGAACTTAGAACTACTTAAACCTAACTAACCTAAGGACATCACACACATCCATGCCCGAGGCAGGATTCGAACCTGCGACCGTAGCAGTCGCACGGTTCCGGACTGCGCGCCTAGAACCGCGAGACCACCGCGGCCGGCAAAAATGTATCATAAGGGGGATCGATAATACCGTAGCGAAGACTGCAGGTTCAGTAGAGTTGGAATTGCAGATTGCAATGGATCTGCTTGTAAACGATACAGTTCATGTTATAGGGACAGAGGTAGATCTGACATTTGAATGTCTGCTAGGGAGAGATTTCCCAAAAAGACAGAATTCTGTGATAAATTATGGAGCAAAATGTGTATGGACTCTTGGAAGGCGAATTGAGTTAAGAACGGCATGGGAACGTCAGTCTACAGGGAGGGAATCCTGTAGAAACAGTTATAATGGTAGCACGGTAGGAGCCGCACAAAAGAGATGTACTTCTTTGGTAGCGGTCGGAGCCGCGAAACTGAGAAAAGTCAGGTCGAACACGGTCAGAGTCGGTTCGATGGCGGCAGCAGCTATTGTAGTGAGAAGGTGGTTGGAACCGCCAAGCAAAAGTGTAAATGTTCGTTTGCGGTCGGAACCGTGAAACGAAGTAAACATGTATCGAACTCAGTTTGAGCTGGTACGATAGCGGTTGGAGCCGCAATAGAAATAAAAGACACGTCAACCGCGGTTGGAGCCGGTTCGATGGCAGTAGAATCTGCGAAACGGAGAGTCAACAGTTCAGATGCGGTTGGAGCTGCGAGAGAAGAAAAACATACGTCGAACGTGGTTGGGGCCAGTTCGATGGCAGTAGAATCTGCGAAACAGTGCGAAAATATGGTTACGGTTGGTGCTGTGACACAGAGGCTGAGTCAGTGCGGACGGGAAACCGCAAGAGTGAAACAAATGGGACAAAGAATAGTAATGGGCCCTAGAGAAGAGAGAATTCTTAAATATGAAGTCAATGCAAGGAATAAATCAGACAGAGGTGATTATTCCTAAACAGGAAATAAATCCTGTAGTTTATGTACCAGAAGCGCTGGTACGAGTTAAGGATGGCACTTGTATAACAAGTGTACTAAACACAACGGATGAGAGAATATCTATGAAGTGCCCGGTATTAGTGACAAAAAAGTCCTTCATGAGGAGGTGTATAAGATACGGCAAATGGGGACAGGAAAGCCTGAAGTGAAGTCACAGGCTAGTAAGTTAAAGGAAAACCTGTGGGTTGAACATTTAAATAGTGATGAAAGAATGCCATTTTATAAATATTAATGGCATATAATGTTATCTTCCACTTTCCAGGAGATAAATTAACGTATACAGACGTTACAAAACATGAAATTAAATTAATACCGGAAGCAGAAGGGCGAATATTGTGTTCAAGGCTCTACAGAATAGCGCAGGTGCAAAAAGAGGTCTTGCAAGAGGAAACTGATAAAATGTTGCAAGACGATATTACAGTTCCAAGCAAGAGTGCATGGAATTCCCATTATTGATGATTCCTAAGAAAATGGATGCTAGTGGGAAACAGAAATGGCAAATTGTAGCCGATTATAGGCACCTGAATGAGATTGCAATTAATTATGTGTATCCTCTCCCAAGAAAAGACGATGTCTTAGATGGATTAGGAAAGGCAAAATAGTTCTCGACACTTGATTTAGCTAAAGGGTACTATTATCTGCTATTACATAAATGAGATCAAGAGAAAACGGCATTTGGTATGCCCTATGTGCATTATGATTATAAGAGGATGCCAATGGGTCTAAAGGCAGCCCCAAGTACGTTTCAAAAACTAATGAATTCAGTGTTAATGGGACTGCAGGGAGAAAAGGTATTTATATACCTAGATGGTGGACTAATATTTGGATCCTCACTGGAAGAACACAATAGTCGACTTGAAGAAACATTGAAAGACTTAGGAAATGTAATGTAAAGTTACAAGTCGTCAACTGTGAGTTCTTACGTAAAGAAGTGACATTTTTGGGGCATATTCTTACAGCAGATGGATTAAGACCAGATCCAAAAAAGGTCGAAGCAGTGAGACAATATCCGCAGCCAAAGACTACTACACAGTTAAAAGGTTTTCTTGGACTCAGCGCGTATTATAGGAGTTTTATAAGCAATTATAGTAAAATGCGAAACCCCTTTACGAACTGCTAAAGAAAGGAGTAGTATATAATTAGGGAATGGAACAGGAGGAAGCATTTCATCAGTTGAAGGAAAAACTGATAAATCTCCCAATATTGCAGTATCACCTGTAGCATATATTTCAAGAACATTGAGTAAAGCTGAGCAATCATATAGCACCATAGAGAGAGAAATGTTGGGCAGTGAAATATTTTCGACCGTATTTGTTTCGTCGAAAATTCACAATTTGCACAGACCATAAGCCATTAACGTGGGTAAGCAGCGTTGCCGATCCGTCGTCAAAGTTAATTAAATTCAGACTGAAACTAGAAGAATATGACTACCAAATTCTGTATAAAAGTGGTAAACGAAACCAGGTAGCGGGTGCCCTATCCAGAATACGAAATTTGAGGGCAACGATCTAGGTAGGTGACGACAGAGACGTCAAGTGTGAATTCTTACGTAAAGAAGTGACATTTTTGGGGCATATTCTTACAGCAGATGGATTAAGACCAGATCCAAAAAAGGTCGAAGCAGTGAGACAATATCCGCAGCCAAAGACTACTACACAGTTAAAAGGTTTTCTTTATAGGAGTTTTATAAGCAATTATAGTAAAATTGCGAAACCCCTTTACGAACTGCTAAAGAAAGGAGTAGCAGGCCATCACAAAAAAGGCAGCCGTGCTGGAATCGGCTGTTAATTTGAGTATAGAGGAGAAGAATACAATCCTCAAACAGTTTCATGATTCACCAATTGGTGGTCATCAGGGGATAGGAAGAACTTACGAAAGAATAAAAAAATATTGTGCATGGGAAGGCATGAAAGCCGATATAGAGCAGTATATTCACAAATGCGAAAGCTGCCAAAGGAATAAAGTTACACAGAGCAAAACTAAAATGCCCATGTAAATTACGAGTACCCCTGAGAATGTATTTGAAAAGTGAGACATTGATATTGTTGGTCTGACGACCCCCACAGACAAGGGCAATAAGTACATCCTTACTTTTCAAGATGCACTGACCAAATTTCTAGTCGTGGAACCTATTGAGGAGCAAGATTATGAAACGGTAGTAACAGTGCTAGTAGAAAAGATCATTTTGAAGTTTGACATACCATCCATATTACTAAGTGATATGGGCAGCAACTTCGTTACTGAAACAATGCGAAGAGTACGCAGATTGTCACGCATAGATAAAATTCAAACCATTTGCTACCATCCGCAGACTAATGGAGCTCTAGAAATAACACATAGAACCTTAACCGAAACGCTCCGCCATTATACAAATCGAGCACAAACTGATTGGGATACATAGATCCCATATGCGGTCTTTGTATTCAACACAACACCGCATAGTGCAACTGGGTACACACCTCACGAGCTATTATTCGGGAGGTTGTGTAATGTACCGGGAGTACTACAAAAGAACCCACCAGAACTAACATATAATTAAGACTATTACGTGCTCGAACTAAAAGAGCAAATGCAGGCTATGCACCAGTGTACGCGAAGCTATAATGCCCTAATTAAATTAAACAACAAGGAATATTATGACAAAACCCAGCATCCGAAAGAGTTACAATTCGAAGACAAAGTCCTCCTGTATGATGAAAGTGTTAAAAGAGGAAGGTCAAGGAAATTAGATAATTAATGGCGATGCCCATATACAGTAAAAGAAACTAAAAGACCAAATGTGGTCATACAAATAAGAAAGAATAAATACCTGATGGTACACGCCAATCGCCTGAATTTTTTTTTGCTAAATACAGGATGGCGATAACGCAGCTGATAATTGGAATGGCCGAATTAGCCTTCGGGGTTATTTCGGTCCAAACAGTGGTTCTTCATCCGGACCTTCACCTTACAAAATTCCAATCACCACCAGGACAGTATTATGACAACAAGGGAAAGGTCAGTTTCTATAGTGTGACATGCAGAATTGTAAGACATTTTAACTTGATAGAGTTACAAAAGAAATTTGGAAACACCGAAGCATTAGCTACCAGAGCTGTGACATTCTGTCAGAGAAGACTCGCTTTACTTAATATGAATGCTTCACAATGTGCCAGTGCGAAACATGCAATAGAATGGCACATCGGAAAAATAGAAAAATATCAAAGTCTAATTGGACAGTTAGCTCACGATAAGGTAAGAATACGAATACGGAAATACTAAAATTTTTTGGAGAAATAAGACAAGTTTTATCATATTAACAGAATCTTCCGTCGGTTCTTGGTAGAACAACATTATAATAATAAATGAAAAGCACCAGACATTGTCTGAAGATGGCCTTGTAAGCCGAAAACCGGTCAGCAATAAAAATAATATTGTAGAACAAAAGCAAACTGGTGCTTTTCATTTATTATTAAGTCAAGTTTTATTTAGAGTCAAATATTGATGTGGTAGAGGGAGAACAGAAACAGCTGTTAAGATTGAGCCGAGAACAAGTCACAATAGTAAGGGCCACGTTAACGAGTTTTAATCAAACTGTCAGCTCAATAGCCAGAAATGAACAGGAATGAAAAGGCTCAGTCAGAACATTATACAGAATGAGAATTTCCACTCTGCAGCGGATAGTGCGGTGATATGAAACTTCCTGGCAGAGCACTTGCCCGCGAAAGGCAAAGGTCCCGAGCTCGAGTCTCGGTCCGGCACACAGTTTTAATCTGCTAGGAAGTTTCAGAACATTATACAGTTCGAATATAGCACTGATAAGCGGCTAAAGAGAGTAGTTATTTTGATAACCACTAATGAGCAGCTGATTCAGCTATTGTCTGTTTTCAGTAAGCTAGAACGGGAATATGAATTGTTAATCACAGCAATTGTAAATGCACAGAAAGGTATTTTAGAACCGCATTTGGTTAATCCTGTGCAAGAAGTTAGATATTTGGAACTAATAATAGATTATATAAAAGATAAAAGTTTCCCAATAACACTTACAAGGAACAATTGTTATCAGTTACTTGAGGTAATTGACCTTGATGTTTTTATAGCTGGTAACATATCAAGTTATGTATTAAACATTCCCCTGGTAGAGAGCAGCATATTTGATATGTATAAAATGTGGCCCTTACCAGTTGAAGTAGACGCCAGGAAACAGTTGTTTACATATATTTCTCCAGAGAAAGGGATATTATTAACAGATGATGCGAAAAGACAATATGTGAAGTTAAACTATGAGTAACTGTTATGTAAAAAATTAGACCAAGGTTACAGAATATGCAAGCAAACATTTGTTCTTTTGTCTACTTACGATCATGAGATGTGTGAGGCTAGAATGCTACAACCAGTTACCAAGATACCGAAAGATTTTAACCAGAGGTATATAGTATTAAATGAAAGCGTATGGACGCAAATCAGAGGTAACGAATGGTTATTTGTAGTAACTAAAGATGAAGGTCTTACAGTGTTATGTAGTGTTAATGAACCCAGGGATGTAGTTGCTCATGGTACAGGCTAGTTAAAATTTCTTGGAAAATGTAAAGGTTGTTGTTGTTGTTGTTGTTGTTGTGGTCTTCAGTCCCGAGACTGGTTTGATGCAGCTCTCCATGCTAATCTCTCCTGTGCAAGCTCCTTCATCTCCCAGTACCTACTGCAGCCTACTTCCTTCTGAATCTGCTTAGTGTATTCATCTCTTGGTCTCCCTCTACGATTTTTAACCTCCACGCTGCCCTCCAATGCTAAATTTGTGATCCCTTGATGCCTCAGGACATGTCCTACCAACCGATCCCTTCTTTTAGTCACGTTGTGCCACAAACTTCTCTTCTTCCCAATCCTATTCAATACCTCCTCATTAGTTACGTGATCTACCCACCTAATCTTCAACATTCTTCTGTAGCACCACATTTCGAAAGCTTCTATTCTCTTCTTGTCCAAACTATTTATTGTCCATGTTTCACTTCCATACATGGCTACACTCCACACAAATACTTTCAGAAACGACTTCCTGACACTTAAATCTATACTCGATGTTAACAAATTTCTCTTCTTCAGAAACGCTTTCCTTGCCATTGCCAGTCTACATTTTATATCCTCTCTGCTTCGACGATCATCAGTTATTTTGCTCCCCAAATAGCAAAACTCCTTTACTACTTTAAGTGTCTCATTTCCTAACCTAATTCCCTCAGCATGACCCAACTTAATTCGACTACATTCCATTATCCTCGTTTTGCTTTTGTTGATGTTCATCTTATATCCTCCTTTCAAGGCACTGTCCATTCCATTCAAGTGCTCTTCCAAGTCCTTTGCTGTCTCTGACAGAATTACAATGTCATCGGCGAAAGTTTTTATTTCTTCTCCCTGGATTTTAATACCTACTACAAATACTTCTTTTGTTTCCTTTACTGCTTGCTCAATATACAGATTGAATAACATCGGGAAGAGGCTACAACCCTGTCTCACTCCCTTCCCAACCACCGCTTCCCTTTCATGCTCCTCGACTCTTCTAACTGCCATCTGGTTTCTGTACAAATTGTAAATAGCCTTTCGCTCCCTGTATTTTACCCCTGCCAGCTTTAGAATTGGAAAGAGAGGATTCCAGTCAACATTGTCGAAAGCTTTCTCTAAGTCTACAAATGCTAGAAACGTAGGTTTGCCTTTCCTTAATCTTTCTTCTATGATAAATCGTAAAGTCAGTATTGCCTCACGTGTTCCAACATTTCTACGGAATCCAAACTGATCTTCCCCGAGGTCGGCTTCTACCAGTTTTTTCATTCGTCTGTAAATAATTCGTCTTAGTATTTTGCAGCTGTGACTTATTAAACTGGTAGTTCGGTAATTTTCACATCTGTCAACACCTGCTTTCTTTGGGATTGGAATTATTATATTCTTGTTGAAGTCTGAGGGTATTTCGCCTGTCTCGTACATCTTGCTCACCAGATGGTAGAGTTCTGTCAGGACTGGCTCTCCCTAGGCCGTCAGTAGTTCTAATGGAATGTTGTCTACTCCCGGGGCCTTTTTTCGCCTCAGGTCTTTCAGTGCTCTGTCAAACTCTTGTAAAGGTTATGATGCTCAAATACTAATACAATCTGAGCACATAATTAGAACAAATGTAACAAACGATGATATTGTCCCAAATCTGAATATGGAGATAGATTGTTGAATTGTTAACGAAGGAAAGCAAAATATAAAAGAGCTAACCTTAAATTTGCCAGTCGAAGATGTTGTAAGGCAGTTAGACGACTTAAATGCAGCTAGACATAAGTTAGATGAATTGGAAAATGAAATTTTATTTCAGCAAAGGACCGCCTTTAGCGGATTGTCACTAAGCAATATATCTATATGGAGTTATATGGGCTCAAGGTTTCTAATTGTAATAATCCTTTTATGTATTTGCAGATACTGTAAATGTTGTAGAGAATGCTACAAATTTATGTTTAAGAGTTTGAGAGATGATTGTTGTAAAAAGATCTGTGTAAGAAATAAAATTATAAATCAGTATCCAAGTAGAGAATTTGTTAGGTACCAACCTGCTCGTAGGGAAGTTGGAGAAAATGAGGAAATTATTTTAGAAAGAATTCGCGTCAGATATGAGGCAAGACATAGTGGCCATATGAGTTATGAAAGAAGAACAGTGCCAACACGCTATTCGGAAGAGATCGAAAGACGATCACTAGTAATGTTAATGTCAAGATCAGACATGAGATAAAGAAATAAGATTGTATTAATGTAATAATGGAGATGATACTATGTATGTGCCCCAGGATGTAATTATTTTTGTGCCCTTGAAAGGAAAGAAATTATGATGTGCCCGTGATTGGTATAGATACAAATGTATACAGAAAGGAAAATTTTCTGTTGTGTCAAGAATAAATATTGTGTGTGCCCTTGAGAAAATAGTGTTTGTGTGCCCCTTGAAAACAAAGAAACTATGATGTGCCCATGATTGTACGGAAAGCAGAAATTTCTAGTGTATTAAGACTAGATAATGTGTACGTCCTTCTAAAAGTAACGTTCACGTGTTCCTTGAAAAACAAAAAAATGTGCCTATGAATTGTATACAAAGAGAGAAAATAATTGTGTTGTGGAGAATGAATAACTATGTGTAAACTTGAAGATGATTTTTAAATGCTATTGAAAAACAAGGATAATTGTATTAATGAATTTGTGTATTCTTAATAATATTTTGTAAAATACCATTGAAACGTAAAAGTATCAGGTGCCTTTTGCTAAACAAATGTTTTTAAGAGATACGAATGCACTTTAAAGAATAAGTAGTAAATGTATAATCAATGTAAATGTACAATATAATAAAAAAGTTGAATGCTAAGGGCATAAGCTAACACATTGACAGGGACAGGACTGAGTTTCTCGTGGCATTAGCTGCACAGGGTACATGCAGGATTGCCCAACTTACATTCAATGTGCTGGTGCCTCTTAGGGTTCGACAGTGGTCTTATCCTACTTCGTGTTTCGTCTCAGTTATTTCATCAGAAGTAAACGTCCTTTATCCCACAGAGTTCCCTTATTTGCAAAGAATTTCCAGCTTGTTTTCCAGCACCAGGACTTCGAGTTGGACGAGCCACCTCATTACTGGATTTAGCGTCTAGCTCCCATCCTGATCCGCTCGCACGAAAATACAGACGCGACAGTACGCCTTTTGTTTGCCAGCAGAGAATACAAAAGCGGAAAATGATGGGTTTTGGTTTCCCGAGTCACAAACAAAAGGAAACCACATGCGAATTAATTTTTAGTTTTTTGCAATTGCTTCGATTTATTGCTATCGAAAGCAAGTCGAGTGCCGTTATAATTACAACATTTGCCTTTTCTTTCCAGAACTCGTCGGAAGTAATGCAGTGGCTAACACAGTATACCAGCATTCGGGAGTACTACTGTTAAAATTAATGTCCAGTCATCGTAGATTACGCTTGCCGAGCTTCCTTTAAGTTACCTAAAGAGATATCCTGGTTATTTCTAAGGATAAAGCCACTGCGTATATCTACCTTTAACATCGTCCTGCAAACAGAGTTGTCCGTGCGACATCAGCTGTGACGTCCATTCCTATTCGGAATAAGCATGCCAATGAACCACTCCTGGTCTGGGTTTATTGTTGTTTCCATGAATAGCTCCGAGTGGATGCTGGAACGATTCATTCAGCATGGACCTGGTAGATTTAGTCCGTAAATCTTACTTCCTCGTCAATAGCAGTTAGTGATTTTCCTCTCTAATGATTTTGAAGTCAATAGGAATCACATTTCGGAACCTTAGTTTTTCTTTAGTTAATCACACAAGAGCACACCACATGTATCAGATGTATCAATTAGCATGGAAACTGGTGGTATCTTCCGCAGTCTCTCAACATTAGAAAGTGTCCGATGTTCACATACAACTATATCACAGAACACGAGTTTGGCTGTTCATATAGACATTCCAGTCTCTCCGTCCAGCTGCAGTCGACTATAATTTTATTGAGATTGTACAATGTTTATATTTCTTTTCTACACAGTCGTCATGTTCCTCCAAGCATTTTTAGTAACATGAGAGTTTTCTTCACACCAAAGTTGTACCAGGTCGGGTCCTACGCTCATCTTGAGGAACATGTGATCGAAAGGAAGCGTCCGGGACTTTTGTCTCGCTAAGATCTCTTCCTTTACGAAAATCCTCGGCATCACACAACTCGAATAACTCTAGCGGAACTGTTCCCACATCCTCCACATTCTGTAGATCTTGCCCCCAAGGGAATTTAACATATTCCCCCAGTTCATGAGTAATCTTTGAGGTAAGCACTTAAACACCGACGATGAATTGACATTAACAGTAAGCACCTCATTACGTGTACAGGAACAGGTCTGGTACAACACCGACTTGGAAAAACTTGTCTCACGATTGCTTGGAAAAACTTAACGGCTATGAGGAAAAATAACAGAAGCACTGCAACATTAGAAATTGTGTGTAGCGCTTTTTATAAAACAGGAAAATGTGCATACCGGATGCCCCTCGTGTATACCTCTGTATATGGTTCTTCCGCTGTCTACAAAGTGTGTTTCGCTAAGAGCTCGCAAAAATTTAGTAGGACATAGGGGATGTTCCACCGAAGAATTTGTGGCCGTGAACCTGGGCTCGGAGTAGCCAGCTTAAGTAGACAATAGGAATAAAATCACATTACTGTGTACTTCCTTATTTACATTAGCTACCGTTAACTGCAAACACCACCATTGACGCAATGACCGTACCATTGTTCTGTGCTGAAACTGACAGTAATCAACCTCAGTGCAAGCATGACACCGGCGCACAAAATTCTGACGCGCCATGACAAAATGGTTCAAATGGCTCTGAGCAATATGGGACTCAACATCTATAGTCATCAGTCCCCTAGAACTTAGATCTACTTAAACCTAACTAACCTAAGGAGAGCACACAACACCCAGTCATCACGAGGCAGAGAAAATCCCTGACCCCGCCGGGAATCGAACCCGGGAACCCGGGCGTGGGAAACGAGAACGATACCGCATGACCACGAGGTGCGGACATACCCATGACAAATTTCCCTGGTGTGTTTCGAATCACGTCACAGGCAACTAATTCCGTCTCCGTATCCACTAGGCTCTCATACACAGGTGACTTTAAATATCCTCACATGAAATAATCAAAGATATTCAGATCAGGTGATCTCGTAGGCCATGAATTAGGACCTCCCTTCCAATCCAACGACCAGAAAACACAGGATCGATATGGTTGTGGACATCCACACTGAAGTGAGGCGGTGCACCGTCATGTTGTTGATTCATAGCACGTTCTGTCATGGGACAATGTAAATACGGTACAACAGAGCCACCTAACGGAAAGGTAAACAAAAACTGCATCTGACTTCCTAGTAATTGGGCTCGTCGTCCTTGTTCCCCTGCACATGTAAATAAAAATACAGTACTTCTAAACTTGTACGCATGTTAATTGTAAATAAGCTGGAAAACAATAAAGCTACAGAAAGCGGTGGACAAGTTTACTTCCTTATTTCCTCAAGCTGGCTTCTCCGACCACACAATCCCTGCCTCAAATTGTACTGCGGTGCATTCTCCGTGTCCTGTTACATTCTTGCGGGCTTATATGGAAACACCGTGTATATTTGTCAAACTTGTATGCCTGATCGGTACAAAAGGAAGTATGACAATGCGATATAATTCGGTAAAATTACATGACATCATAAGAATTCCGCCTTAGTAAAGACTTGGTGGACGCATTCTTGTGTAGATTCCCGTTTAGGTCGGTGTAGACAGCAGTGCGCAATTACCGTCTCCGAACAGAAGGATTGATTATGTCTTTAATCAGATTAAATTACGACTGGGCTATTGACAAGTAACTCGAAGATTCCAGTGGAAAGAGCAACTCTCCAAGTTCTTAAATCAGATTACAGGTGTTCGATATTGGCACACGTCAATGAGATAGTCCAGCTACTATCACACACATAAGGATCGATATCAGTGACGTCATTAATTATATCTACTTGCAACTCTTCCAAATTAGGCGGCAGTGGAGCAGGAAAACAAGATGTTTGACATAATCCCATAAGAAGGAAACACATGGAGTTACGACAGGTGACCGTGGGGACCTCTGCGGAAGAGAAGAGTCATGATGGAAAGCATGTGCAATACAAAGGTGTTGCAGCTCGACATTGAGATACGAACTTCTCAAAGTATGGTGGAACGCCATCTTGCAAAATTTAGTCTCCACTGTCTTGCTACAAACGGCTTTCAATAAGTAATGCAACACATTCTTTGTCTCGGCCACTTTCCGGCTGATAAAATGCGGAATTTGTTGTGGGGCGTCGTGGAATATTCGCGATTCAGCCCTTACAGTTCCGTGAAGTTCCGATACGTGGTAGCCTTCAAAATGGAGCCTGTAGCAGAGGTTCGTCCCAAGCAGGAAGACGTCTTGGAGTTTGTTTTGGCGGAGAACCAGAGGTCGCAGATATTCATAGGCCCCTGCGGAACGCCTACGGTGACCTGGAATTGACCAAAATCACGGTGAGTCGTTGGGCGAGGCGTCTGTCATCGCGGCAAGATGGTGCAAACTGACTGATCTCTCCCGTATCCCCAGGTACTTGCGGATCACATTCAGGCACCTTGATACACAACTGTACGTTTATGTTGGTAGTACTGATACACTTGTCCACCAGTTAGGGTATTCAAAGCTGTGTCCACACTTCCTCGGCGCATGACAAAACACCATCTTTCCTCCGAAGAAAAGGCCAAAGCTATACCCTCAACCGGTAAAATCATCGCAACTGTCTTCTGGGCGTCTGAAGGGGCTGTTCTGTCTGACGTCCTCCCTGGTGGTGCAACGACCAGCTCTGGAGTGTACTGTGCCGCCTTCAGGGAACTGGAGAAACGACTTCTGCGTTTTCGTCGCCAACGCACTTTGCTTTCCACAGAACAGCGTAAAGGCTCACACAAGTCTGCGCCCCGAGAGGCACTCACAAAACATCAATGGACTTTTCTTCTTCATCCACTCTACAGCCCGTATCTCGCACCTTCCGATTTCCATCTGTCTGACCCAATGAGGGACGCACTCCGCGGGAAGCAGTTGATGGATGACGGATGTGTTATTGACGCAGCAGATCGTTGTCTCTGACGTCGACTGGTAGAGTGGTACCATGCGATCGTACAGGTCCTCCCAATGAGGTGGCGTCAGATCGTTGCACTAAACGGAGATTATTTTGAAAAATGGTGTCCTGTAGCCAAAATAATATGTTTTGTTGGAATGCTGAGTAAGACCAACCTGATTGCAGAAAAACTGTGATGAATTCCTTATTGAACGCTCCTAGTTTAATTGCGACATAATGCATTACTGCAGCAGGTCCAAGTAAACGAAACTAATCGTTGATTTCCCCGCAAAGAAGGTGTACACAAATTATGGCCTTTCTCAGCTCCCAGGCAAAGCGACGCATCTATCTGTAGTGGCCAACTACCCCTCACCCTCCAGCTTCTCATCCCACCATAACAGTAGATACTGTGCGTTGACCTCAGAGGACTTTCTAGAAGCAGCATACTCATCACCAGTTTCGTATCAACCACTCCATTGCAATCTATATTTTCAGTCAAATCAAGAAAATAAATTGCTATACTTTAGTTCTATTGCTTTAATCGTTATAACGGTAAAAAGTTACGTATATTTTTTGACATTTCGTTGGTTGCTGCTATTTCGCCTCTTTATGTAGGGATATGAAATAATGACCAAAGAAAGAAAATTACGAGGAAATGAAATTACGTTTCTGGAAAATAGAGCGTCACTGTCGTTAAGAGTACCGAGAAAAATTGCGAATGCAGACGTAATTAGACGAGACTATAACAAAATGTATTATATTTACAGAGAATAAATAACATGCCCCGTTGTTATCGCCATTGATACAAATTGAAATTCCGTTGCTGTTCAGTGTTCCGCAAAAGTTTTGACAACAGTGTGCAGTTTTGAGGAAAACTATCATACAGTACCGAGACAGCGTACACGCAAACAGAATTTTGATGGAACTATAAAACTCGCTTGGGTCACGGCTGCTAAAATGTATCTCATTTCATTTTATGAACAATTTCAACGGGGATGTCTCTAGAGGTTCTCATTCTGCGCAACAAGTCACGGATTCCGCGTTATTTCAGCAACAGATATGAATCTTTCAGTCTTTGCGTGCGCGCTGTTTTTGAACTCAGTGGCGAGTTAAGACTGTGTTTCAGACCGGGACACCAGTCTGGCTCCTTTCCTCTGCGTGCAGCGCGCTGCCACACCGAGCTGCGCAGGCGCGGCTCTGTGACGTCACCTGCAGCTTCACCGCTGACGCCACGTGTGTCAGACGTCCAGCCTTGCGGGACACGCGCTACGTACTGGGCGGAAGAACACCGCAGACGTCTGGCTGACGTGCAGCCCAGGGCGGAGGAGTAGGCGCCGTCGTGCTTTCCAGGAGTGCTAACGCAGCGGGGTACGTAGGAGCTTTTGTGAGCGGTTTGTTCAGTACGTCTGGGGTCACGGTTGAAACCTGATCTAGCGAAAACGGCCTTGAATTTATAGGCTTTCGTGGAAGTCCGGAATAAATATGTAGTACGTCTGCAGCTCGTGGTCTAATGGCAGTTCGGCTCTCACAGTCGAACGAAGTAGACGTGCAATGGGTGCTTTCCGCCAGCACAACGTGATGCCGTAGCACTTCAATATCATGGCAAACGAACACAGAAGACCAACCTTGAAATACTCCTTTCGGAACGACTTTACCAGACCAAAGGCGCTCACAGTCTAACACTTTTTAAGGGGCTCCGGAAAGGCTCAAAATCATGAAAAGTTCAATTTTTACTTTTTTGCGTTTTCTGAATCTGCAGACTATTACCTTTTAATAGATATATAATTTATTCAATTCCAAAGACTACAACTATTTTTAAATTTTTTTTGAAATGTGTTCTACATGGGCGTGACCCACTGTGGCGCTGTTAAACTGCTGTCAAATGGTGTTATTATTAACGTCCGTGTTCATCAGGTACATTTTAGTGATGTGAGATAAAGTATGTGTTGTGGCTAACCTATTTTCAGAGACTTAGCAGCACCTGCACTGTTGAAAAAGTGTATTCACGGAAAAACTCAAAACCCCAATGAAAGTGTAAATAGTGTTATATGGTCGAGAATCCCCAAGACTGTATTTGTTGGAATAGAAACACTTCACTTTGGTGTGTATGATGCTGTTGCGACTTTCAATGATGGCAACATTGTAAGGTGCAAGGTATTTAGAAATATGGGAATGAAGATAGGTTCTAACATGGTACGAGCGATGCTTGCTTTAGACAAGGAACGCCTTCGGGCTGCAGACAGGGCTGTAAAGAGTCTAGAAATACAAGCAAGAGTAAACAGGAGGAGGAACAAGATGAAGCTGGAGGAGGAGTTTGCAGAGGATGAAGATAATCCATCCTATGGACCTGGAATGCACTAAAAACTTAATCCAATCTTTGTCGCTCGATTCCCAAAACTTTTATTTTCTCATACTAATTACATGTTTTCTAAGGATCTTCCAAACATATTTGTTTCAAACTTTCAGTAAATGTTACACAGTACCTTCTGCATAATGTAACACAGCCTTTTTTCCAAAAAACTGTATATTTTTGAATATATGAATGAAAAATTGCAAAAAAATCTTGTGAATTTACATTACAATTGAAAAAAAAAATCATCTTTAATAACTGAACTAAAATTTTGTAAAATCCCTGTGTTACGTTGTAGCCCATATTCCAATAAAGAATCTGTAAAAAGTTCAGCTTCCTACCTCAAATACTTTGTGAGGAAAGATGTGATTTATAAGCGTTATTTTAACATTGCAAGTATAGGGCGTTCCGGAGCCCCTTAAAAGAGGAAGCCAAGATCCCGGCTGCCGACATTGTCGGCATCCACTTTTCGATCGTCAGTAGCACGGTTTATGTAAAACTCATAAAGGGAGCTACATGCACCAAGGTGCTCCGTGAGGTGAAACAAGAACTCCGTTTCTGCCACGCAGACGGAAATGTTGGCAACGTCGAGGTCGGCCACGTCGCACTGGGACTGCGGACTGTCCGCGGCAAACGTTGTGGTGGCGTTCGGCCCCTACGGCACGGTACACGAACACGTGGGTGGAAAACGGACCCAGATTAAGACGTATCCAGTGCTCAATGGACTCCGCCAAGTGCGCATTGACCTCCAACGACACGTACCGTCCTTCCTGCATATAGGAGGGTGCCGGGCCATAGTTGTTTATGACGGCCAGCGGAAAACGTGTTCCAGATGCGGCAAGGAAGGTCGCCTTCGGTCCGAGTGCCTTCAGCGTCTGACGGACGTTGCACCTCCACCGATGAAGACTATTCTCCCCGTGACTTACGCGGCGGCACTCACGACGTTATCAACAAAACAGACACAGCCGACGGATTTAGCGGTACAGGAATCACCTTCCACGGACAGAAACCTGGATTCAGTATGAGATTTTCACTCTGCAGCGGAGTGTGCGCTGATATGAAACTTCCTAGCAGATTAAAACTGTGTGCCCGACCCAGACTCGAACTCGTAAAGATACTCGTAACGATACACCACAACTTTTTGTCGACCACAGTGCGTTCGAAGTGGTATCAGATTTCCAACAAAAAAATATGTGACAGTATAGCGGCTTCACGCTATTGGACTAACAGACTCCCCTTATTGCCCAGGTTGTCACCTCTTGGACACCGTTTTACATCGTTTTACTTGCGTATCGACGTCTGGAGTTTGACGACTAAAACAGAAGATATTAGCTTGTTACGTCCAGGTCATGCTTGATATGATTGACCCACAGACCCTCCTCTGTCCAGATGAATCTTACTTTCTCGCCGCAAAATATCATGTGCTTACGTGGTTCAAAGGATACACCGTCGCCTGTATCTAGAGCGACGGAGAGAAAGAGCAGATTGAGGTGACAATCTGGGCAATAAGGGGTTCCTCCAAAATACTCACAATGACCTCGAACGCACACCGAGATACCGTATGCTCTTCTCAAAATATTTACGCAGCGTTTTAGCCAACCCCCCACTCAGTTGAGGAGTACCAAGCTGCGGTTAATGTTCTGTTCCGCATCTCACTTTCGGCTGAACGTCCTGCCTTGTCAGCAATGCGATAAGAACGAGACGGGCTAATTCATGGATTGCTGTTTTCCTTGAGGCACAGGCGAAGCAGAATGCCTCCGTCGCAGCTACCATTCAATAGCGCTGTTGAAGATATCAGATGCCGATGGCGATGTAACAAATGGAACCGGTTACGCTTATTGAAGAACTATTTTCGCTGGAATTGCGTTACTGATTTACATTTCTATTTTTTGGTTATTCATTGTTGCTGTAACATTCATTTTCTGTAATTATCATTTTTACACATTTTCTAAATATAATCACGTAAAGAAAGTCCCAGTGCGGCCCTAAAAAAGGGGTAAAAAGACCGCCACCACTTAAGTTTTGTTTAAAGAAATGGCTAGTGCTGCTGCCTTTGGATCATTGGGTCCCGGGTTCGATCCCCGGCCGGGTTGGTGATTTTCTCTGCCCGCGGACTGGATGTTTGTTTTGTCCTCATCATTCGTGACAGTGGCTGTATTGGACTGTGTAGAAATTGGAGTATGAAGAAAACTGCGACTTGTATGGGCGCTGATGACCGTGCAGTTGAGCGCCCCACAAACCAAACATTATCATCATCAATATGTGTTACATGAACTTTCCTAATTCCGTATTTCAGAATGACGTGACTGGCCTTTGTTAACGGAAACGCAAGATAAAAAATAAAGATTAGTTAACTGAAGTAGGAACTTGTCCGAGTACAAGAACAGTAATTGATCCTGTACTATCCCCGTAGCCTGTCGCAAAATTAGAAGTTGAAATTAATTGGAAGTTATATGACAGTACATGCTATATAGCTTATGACACTGTCCTCGCAATACTTTACTTTTGCGACAGATGACAATTTACTTTTATTATTTTCAGACTGCACTCCGCCAGCAGGCTCATTTCATTAGCATAAGCTCTAGAAGGCACAAGCAAACACATCTTCTGACTGATAACTTTGTCGGATCTGCAGTCGGATCGTATACCGTACTGAGGTGACAGAAGTCAGTGATACGTTCAGTTGGATCAGGGGACCCAGTCCACTCCATGGAAACACAGCCCAAAGCACTATGGAGCTACTTTCAGCTTGCACAGTGCCTTGTCGACAACTTGGGTCCGTGGTTTCGTGGGGTCTGTGCCGCTCTCTAACTCTGCTGCCAGATCTTATCAACCGAAATCGGCACTCATATGACCAGATCACTGTTTTCCAGTCGTCTAGGATCCAACCGATATGATGACGAGCCCAAGAGCGGCGTGCAGGCGGTGTCGTGCTCTTAGCAAAGCCACCCGCGTCGGTCGTCTGTTGCCATATTCCATTCCTGACGGATACGTTCGTCGTACATCCCAAATTGACTTCTGCGGTTATTTCAGGAAGTGCTGCTTGTCTGTCAGCACTGACAACACTACGAAAGCACGTGAAATGTGGTATCCTCGGCGCAGTCTTGACATTGTGGTCCTGCGGATTTAGGAATATTGAATTCCTTAACGATTTCCGAAATTGAGTGTCCAATGCGTCTAGCCCTAACTACCATTCCGCGTTCAGTGTCTGTTAATTCCTGTCGTGCGGCAATAATCACGTCGGAAACCTACTCGTGTGAATCACCTGAGAACAAATGACAGCTCCACCGATGCACTGCCATTTTATAGCTTGTGTACGCGACACTACCCCCATCTGTCTATGTGCATATCGCTATCGCATGACTTTTTTTTCCACCTGAGTGTACAATAATCTAGATTCAATATTTCAGTGGACCACCCAATCGCCCTGCTCAGGTAAGTGACGTGTTCTCACCGGAACTGGTTCATACTGTGAAAAGAGCTGCTTTTAAATACCGTGGAACGCCAACGGCTTGTGCATCAAAAATCGACTTTGCTGCTGCGTAACGCAGATGAAGGTACAGCGTCTCAGTGGTAAAAAACGATGACTCGTTATGGAGTACCTCTATCAAATCATTCTGCTGGCCAAGCGAAGACCGTTGTTTTTTAATATAAGATAAAACAGGAGTTTGTTATTACTAAGCCCATACTGGCACAGAAATCCAAGAGATGTTTCCCATTCCTGTTGGCCTCCATATCCTCTCCAAATTTACCCACAACCTTTTCATTCCCTTCTGTTCGATTTCCAATCCTGGCGTTAAAATCACCCATGAGCAGAACACTGTCCTTGTCCTTTACTCTAATAACTACATCACTGAGTGCCTCATAAAAACTATCCATCTTATCTTGATCTCTCCCTTCACAATGCGAATGTGCTGACACAATCCTAATTTTGTTGCGAAGCACTGACAAATCTATCCACATCAGTCGTTCGTTTACATACCTTATTGCAACTACGCTGGGTTCCATTTCTTTCCTGATGTAAAGCCCTACACCCCATTGTGCTATTCCTGCTTTGGCTCCTGACAGGTAGACCTTGTATTCTCCCACTTCCTCTTCTTTCTCACCCCTTACCCGAATGTCACTAACAGCTAAAACGTCCAGCCCCATCTTACTTGCAGCCTCTGCCAGCTCTACCTTCTTCCCAGAGTAGCCCCCATTGATATTAATAGCTTCCCATCTCATTACCATTTGTTTGCTAAGTCGTATCTTAGGAGTCCCTGGTTTGTCAGTTAGAGGTGGGACTCCGTCACCTCCAAAGGTCCGAGGCATTTTGCTCTGATTATTGCCAGCATCATATTTAAAGTACCAGGGAAGCAGGTTGCTAGCCTTACTTGCCCCGAGTCCCATTGGGTTTTACCCCTAACGGCTGAGGGACTAACCGGTGGATTTGGTAGTCTTTGTTGTATGAGCACAAAGGTGACCACGACTCAGAATATGTCCGAGATGCCCAGCCTTATTCCAAAGTAACTGGTATCCCGACTGTCGGGACCACTTACTTGGCCACCCATACGTTGCCCGTGGTTCATGAACTAGGACATGACTACAGGAACCCACACCATAAACGTTTTCCCACAATGGCAGCGGATTCTGTAAACAATGTACTGCTTCAAGCTTATATCACCTTTTACTCAGCCAAAAGAAGGGTCTTTGACTCAGCCGAGGTACTAACAGTGATTCATCGTTTCCGTGCCGCATGCGATAGCCGCGCGGTGTGGGGCGTCTTGTCACGGTCTGTGCGGCTGACCAGGTCGGAGTTCCAGTCCTCCCTCGCGCGCGTGTGTGTGTGTGATGTGTAATTTCCAACTTCCAATCGTTTCTGTCAGTTTTCACCGTGGTGACTCTGTACCCTCATTCGCTCTAGGCGGCGGCCATGGCTGTTTCTGGTGCAGGCACTTTTGGTCGTCCGCGGCGTTCAAATGCCCCGCCGTTCACTGCAGGAGTCAGTTCCTGCGAAATTGCAAACTACGTCCTCACCTGAATTGGGTTGCTAGATAGACCGCTGAAATACTGACTAAGGTAATTGTATGACCTGGCTGCAGAAGCGACAGGAATATCGTCAGTTAATACCATAGTCACAGTTCTTTTGCCTGATTAGACACTATATTTAATAACGAAACATCGCCATTACACTTGTTTGGCCGACGTCAGTCCGTGTAACTCCGTGGACGCACGCCTGTGCGCCGGCGTTCGACTCAGGTAGCCGCTGCGAAACCTGTTGGAGGGAGAAATGTTCGTCGCCAGTGTGTGGCCTGCGAGGGAAGAAGAGGTGTTGGCGTAAACCTCCTGGTCACCAGCCCCAGTGTCACTATCCTGGATGAAATTAAAAGCCTCCCCTGATGTTTAGTGACCTAAGGGCATGTGACACTGTTCACGGTGATCGGTCCGTCGAATGGGAATGTGAAGTTCTGTAGCGTCGATAGAGCTACTCGAGACGAGAAGGTTGTGTTACGGCACCGGGCTTCACCGTCTCCTTTCACTCATCTTGAGACAACATGCACGTGACATCGCACTACACACGCTCACTGGTGCCATACACTCAGAAGTGTAACTAGCAGACAACTTTCACACATCGCGAAGGAGATTTACCATCGAGCGCGAGCGAAAGGAAAAGCTTTCCGATTAGGTGACTGAACCTACCCTTAGGGGCCTACCAGCCAACCATGCCATACAATCGGTAATATCTCGACTGCTTCCAAGAATAAAACGGCTAATAGTCTTGTACATAGGGAGGAGTAGTGCCACATCATGTGCTCCGTAACTATCTGGGGAAAAACACTTAATTCCGGATATGTGGACGGCGATTGTAGTCTCCGTTATTTAGAATAGGAGTGTCTACAAAGCAGCGTTGTACGGTCATTTTCCTATGGAGTGTTGTTCTATAGACTCCCTTTTGGTGGTGAAAATACATTGCAAAAAGGCATGCCACGAAGTCGCGATTACTGACTACTTCAAACTTTGTACACCTTTAGTAAGCAATTAAAGGACTTAATGTGCAACTAGTAAGATGCACTACTCTGACAATGCCGAGAAAATCGCACGAAAAATTTTACGCTTCTATTATGTGGCATATGTATCTGTCCATTGGTGCCGGACGTTACAGTTCAAGGTGGTAAAGCGATTAGCGTTTGAACGTCGTAAGATGAACGTGTATGAGGCGACAGTTCGACTCCCACTCAAATTTAATTATTATTCTATTTTTTCATCACTGATCATATTATTTGATTTGGCATTTGAGAGATAATATAACCAAAAAAAAAAACACGCGTGTCCGCATGAAGTTAGTTTGCTTTCCATGTTTGTATGAAAAATACCATCCTGTAACGAATAATGTCGGGAGCACGCCCTACGAGTAACCTTACGTTACTCTTTTGCTCTGGAACATTGTGACTTACTATATTACCGATTGTGAATAACGTCATTCGAATCATTATTTATCGAGGTTTAACTTGGGCTCTCCAATCCAGTCACTCGCCCTTGAAAATTTAATTACATATGAAATTCATTACAGCTCTACGAAAATGCATGTAGGTTTTTTTTATTATATTACCTCTAAATGTCGTATAAATTCAATAATGTCACCCGTGATGAAAAAAAAATAGATTAAAAAGTGGATTTGAACAGTCGTCTCGTTGACGACTCGCGTACAACGCGCGAACGTTAATAGCTTGACCACAGAGACTTCTTACACCAGCACCTTCGCACAGATAACGTGTAAAACTTCTCCTGCGATTCTCTCTGAATTGACAGAGTAGCGCACGTTGCTACCTAAAAATTACGCTGTTTCAATGGCCCAATAAAGGTGTGCAAAGTTTGAAGTAAATCCGTGATACGGAGGTCGTGGCTTCCCCCTTTGAGTAGGAGTATTATATCCCACTTTCACGTTATTGCATTACTGTGCTGCGATATACATGACGATTCAGTGATGATACAAACTTCCAGGGGTGATGTAGAACGGTAAATGTATCAATGTCCTGAATCGGCAGATCTGCAAGTTATAAGCGAAAATCGTTCTGATATCTCTGACACTGTCGTACGTGTACCGGTGTTGTAGGCTCGGCAACTTTCAGAAGTGGTAATACGGACCAAAACAAGTTAGAATATATAATAAATATGGGCTGTAAAATATGTCTTAATAGCTATAAACACTTGCTTATCTTCGCCACTCTGAAGCACATCTCTTCTACTGAACAAGTACCAATAGTTCTTAAGGTATGCATTTTAGAGCCCATGTTAAGCAGATATTTTTACCTCGTGTCGGTCCATACCTATCTTACACTCTTACCAACACATGCACTCCACAATCAGACGTATCAGAACGATTTTCGTTTATAATTTTCGACTCGGTCATTTCGGGAAGAGGGTACCTTATCTCGAATTAATACATTTACCCTTCTCCACTACCCCTGAAACTTTGTAATATTACGAAGTGACCATGTATGAGGACTGGTGTTGAGAATATCGGTGACTACGAAAGTGGTGAAAAAACTCTTGCCGCCTCTGTAATCACATCCATAATAACTGAGGCTAAGGTGGATTGACGTGATCAAACAATTGCAAGTTACACACTTACGCAAGCGTTCCTAACAAGCACGAGCGCTGTGTTTTCAGTATTTATGCCTCACACACACACACACACACACACACACACACACACACACACACACACACATAGTGGTTACTGTTACTACAAGCCACACCACAAGTTGGGAAACGGGGCCACATTTCTAGTAGCTTACTGTCGAGTTGAAATTTTCACAAATGTTTTATTCGTATCTTACAGAAACTAGCAGAACGTCAATAAACAGCCTTTTAAACACGCCGATAACGGCAATCAGGTAATTTATAGCAATATAACAATTTACAAATAAATTTAAAAAATTCAAAAAAGACACAGAAGCTAGCAGTACGGCAATGAACCTTTTAAAACACGCTGCTAACGGCAATCAAGTAATTTATAGCAATACAACAATTCTAAAAAAATCTAAAGAACATTAGTAAACAGGCCACTAAAGTAAATACAGAAATTTGTTAATACAGTACGGTGAGGTAGTGAAGCTACCAACACCGCCATTAAAAAAATTAAACCGGTCTCAGCAAACACACGATTTATGGCAATAAAAGGAATTTACAAACTTGGAGAAATTTTTAAAAAATTTAAACAAAAGTGTCCTGGAATATCATTAGAACATAACAGATATGACGGACCCGTGTAAGGTGGCCACAAATCACCCACTCAGGGATGCTCAGGCTAGGCAGAATACTGACCAATTTAAATACGTCCGTAGACACAATTGCCACTCTCAGGCTGGTCACTGCACCGACTTTTAGGCAGCGAAAACTTGTTATAAGATGGCTTAACTTGCTGACAGAAATAGAGATAACCTCGTGCAAGGAAACATTACACCACACAGTCCTGAATGAGCGACCACATGATCAACCAACAAGAAGCATGAATTTACTCACAACCCACGACAGAAGAGGGAAACAATTAACTGCCAAAACTACACCTGCCATCGGACAGTCACGAGAAGAGGAGTAAAGATCACTGTCTTCAATTACACCTGTGCCAGGGACAGGAAACCCGGTCGCCGGAGGCCACAAGGCAGAAGAGACGCTGGTTACACAAAATTTTTACTTAATGATTAAACCTTCCACGAACTTAACTTGCAATTATGCTCGAACAGGCAGTACACGATCTCCGATGGCGAAGATGCACACATCCGACCGCGCATGCGTCGCCAACGTACCCAACACGCCACGGTCACGCCACAACACGCTCTGTCACCGGAGTTCACGTCCTCTCTGCAACGTTGACGGGTAGTGACCGCTCCTTCATGTTAGGTTTCTCCTTTTAAACACCAGTGTTGAAACGGAGCATTTAAAGAAGCTTGTTAACGCCCCACCAAGGCGAAATGAGCAGCAACTACTCGTGGAGCGATTCTGTATACAACCAACCCGCGGGAAGCTCTTCCGTCAACTCGATCCGCTCGCTACACACAACCGACACACATCACGTGGCGACTCGGTACAACCGACCACGCCTGGTCCGCGCTGGCGAGCCACACTGCCCTCCCGTGTCCACCACACTCTCTCTGTGCACGCCCCTACTTCCGCGCTACCACACGAGGTTACCACCGGTCAGAGATCTCACTTCCTCCATAGCAGTTTCCCGGAAGCAAAAACGCAGATATCGATAGCAGAGGGAATAGACAACCAAGCAGCCACTTAATGACAGACAACATATCAAACAAACATGCCAGAGGAAGAAAAGGAAAACCAATGCAATCTAAACACAAGGTGTAACACGAGTCGATACACGGCTCAGTGCCATGTTGAACTACAAGGTGCGTCCGAAAATATCGGTGAACGCCACAGAAAAAAAAAAAAAAAAAACAGAAAACAAGAATTACAAAAAAGATACCATTATCAGCCTTCAGAGTATTCGCCATAAGCCACAACATACTTCTGGCATCGATCGTGATGCAGTTGGAAACTATCAGCAAACGCTTCGTGTGGAATCGCTCGAAGCACAGGGGTCACGCTTTGCTGGATATCCGCATCAGCCGGCCGCGGTGGCTGAGCGGTTCTAGGCGCTTCAGTCCGGAACCACGCGACTGCTACGGTCGCAGGTTCGAATCCTGCCTTGGGCATGGATGTGTGTGATGTCCTTAGGTTAGTTAGGCTTAAGTAGTTCTACGTTCTAGGGGACTGATGACCTCAGATGTTAAGTACCATAGTGCTCAGAGCCATTTGAACCATTTATCCGCATCATTATAGGAAATGAGTTATGGTGCTACCAATACGATCTGGAGACCAAGCCACAGAAAATGGCAGGATGCTGATCATTTTCGCGTCCTCCCCTAGGTAGGAATTTATGAGGGATAAGTCACTTCCTTTCGAAAAAGACGATCAAAATCTACTTTATCTTGGATTTTGCTAGTTAACTGTATTTGAGAGCCGGGGAAGTCCATGAGCACAACGCTACTGACTGTCGATCGGTCTCCGATTCGTATTTGTAGCACCACGTCTCGTTTGGCCGTAATACTGCAGACATCCAACAACGGGAAATGACGGTCCTTCTAGCCACCACAAGAGTCCTTTGCTGACAGTTCCCAACAATTTTATAACCGATGTTAGACGTGTGTTGTGGCTATTGCGATTGCTTTGAACGTCAGTAATGTTATTTTGTTTGTAACGTTTGTCTTATTTATCTTTGCAGACGCGTCTTGTGCATCACAATATCAAAGATGTGGCAGGACTGAAGATTAGAAAAAAGTTTTAATTTAACGTGGAAGCTTTTCGTAAATTTTTGGATGGCACGTAGGTACGAGGGAGATTTCTTGCATGCTTTAACAGACAGTTCATTCCAGTTTAGCTGGTCATGCAAGATATGCCAAGATCCTTTCCTGTTTTTGACAGGGAAACTGGATACCATCAAAAAGTTGTGGAGCAACTGTTTCGCGAAATGTCCACTCATTGACTTCGGGGTGATAAGAGAATGATCTCCGACTTTTTAGGGCTTAGATTAAGACCTCGGTATCGCGCCTGTCGTGATAGCCTACTAAACAAATCTCGTCAGTGCTGCCCTACATGAACTGGTCAGAAATTTTCTTAGATCTGGCGCTTAGGTGCAGCTAAAGATCTTCACGTCGTACAGGTGAAGATCGTGGTATGGAAGGCCACTTGGCTTCTTCGACTTAGAAAGAAGCGTGTATTAAATATCTTTGATATGCAACAAGAAAAGCAGTGCACTCTGAACTGATTCCTGGGGGCTCCATAGTCCACATGAGTTCGTGATGATTACCTCCGACTCACAAACACTTGTTGACATTTGTTTTTAAGGTCATTGTTTCGTACTGTTTATGAAATTGGAGTACAACAATTCCTATAAAGCTGTTAAACATTTCGGAGGTCGAAAAATTTTTCTTGCAATTCTATATATAATGTGAAAGTGCCGGGCTAAAGTCTCTTTAGAGCAGTAATAGCTTTTGTGGGTGTATGTTGGTCCCACATAGCCTTATCCACGTATCTGAGTCAAAAAGCATTTTCTATGTTTTGATGGAGGCTAAAGAGAGCCTTCCACAGGGTGGCAATTATTGAACTATATGAAATATACCGGCCTTGGGAGATCCAGTCCTGACTAAACTCTACCATCTGGTGAGCAAGATGTATGAAACAGGCGAAATCCCCTCAGGCTTCAAGAAGAATATAATAACTCCAATCCCAAAGAAAGCAGGTGTTGACAGATGTGAAAATTACCGAACTATCAGTTTAATAAGCCACAGCTGCAAAATACTAACACGAATTCTTTACAGACGAATGGAAAAACTAGTAGAAGCCGACCTCGGGGAGGATCAATTTGGATTCCGTAGAAATACTGGAACACGTGAGTCAATACTGACCTTACGACTTATCTTAGAAGAAAGATTAAGGAAAGGCAAACGTACGTTACTAACATTTGTAGACTTAGAGAAAGCTTTTGACAATGTTGACTGGAATACTCTCTTTCTAATTCTAAAGGTGGCAGGGTTAAAATACAGGGAGGGAAAGGCTATATACAATTTGTCAAAAACCAGATGGCAGTTATAAGAGTCGAGGGGCATGAAAGGGAAGCAGTGGTTGGGAAAGGAGTAAGACAGGGTTGCAGCCTCTCCCCGATGTTATTCAAACTGTATATTGAGCAAGCAGTAAAGGAAACAAATGAAAAATTCGGAGTAGGTATTAAAATCCTGGGAGAAGAAATAAAAACTTTGAGGTTCGCCGATGACATTGTAATTCGGTCAGAGACAGCAAAGGACTTTGAAGAGCAGTTGAATGGAATGGACAGTGTCCTGAAAGGAGGATATAAGATGAACGTCAACAAATGCAAAACGAGGATAATGGAATGTAGTCGAATTAAGTCGGGTGATGCTGAGGGAATTAGATTAGGAAATGAGACACTTAAAGTAGTAAAGGAGTTTTGCTATTTGGGGAGCAAAATAACTGATGATGGTCGAAGTAGAGAGGATATAAAATGTAGACTGGCAATGGCAAGGAAAGCGTTTCTGAAGAAGAGAAATTTGTTAACATCGAGTATAGATTTAAGTGTCAGGAAGTCGTTTCTGAATGTATTTGTATGGAGTGTAGCCATGTATGAAAGTGAAACGTGGACAATAAATAGTTTGGACAAGAAGAGAATAGAAGCTTTCGAAATGTAGTGCTACAGAAGAATGCTGAAGATTAGATGGGTAGATCACATAACTAATGAGGAAGTATTGAATAGGATTGGGGAGGAGAGTAGTTTGTTGCACAACTTGACCAGAAGAAGGGATCGGTTTATAGGACATGTTCCGAGGCATCAAGGGATCACAAATTTAGTATTGGAGGGCAGCGTGGAGGGTAAAAATCGTAGAGGGAGGCCAAGAGATGAATACACTAAGCAGATTCAGAAGGATGTAGGTTGCAGTAGGTACTGGGAGATGAAGCAGCTTGCACAGGATAGAGTAGCATGGAGAGCTGCGTCAAACCAGTCTCAGTACTGAAGACCACAACAACAACATGAAATATAATCAGTATAACTTCTGCACGGTTTGCGTTAGGACTTTCAATTTTCACGGTTGGCTACGGGGCATGATGAAAATTAATATGCGCATGTACGGTTTGTTTTAGTAAAGAAGCCCATTTTCCTTTCGATATATTCGTCAATGACCAAATGGCAAACGAGTGTTTGAGGAAGGGGTGGGGGAGTGGGAGAGGGAGAGAGAGAGAGAGAGAGAGAGAGAGAGAGAGAGAGAGAGACTGAGTATCCGCATTTTGCAATCGGGAAGTCTCTTCATCCTCAACGGATGACTGTGTAGTGTGGAGTGTCCAGTCACGGTATGATCGGTGCGATATTCCTTGATGGCAGGGTGACTGCCGAAAGATATGTAAAGGTTTTGGAAGATGATTTCATACCCATTACTCAAAGTGACGCTGATTTCGACAAAATGTGGTTCATGTGAGACGGAGCTCGACCCCATCGGAGCAGGAGTGTGTTTGAGGTCCTGGAGGAGCACTTCTAGGACTACGATCTGTCTCTGGTGTACCCCGAGGCCACTGGCATGGACCTCGATTGACCGCAATATTCTCCGGATCTGAACACATGCGACTCCTTCTTGTTGGGCTATATTAAATAAAGTTGTATAGCAATAACCCCAGAATCGTTGCGAAGCTGAAAACAACCATTCAGCATGTAATCGACAGCATCGACATTCCGATACTTTAGCGGGTCATGCGGAATTTCGCCTTTCGTTTGCGCCACATTGTCGCCAGTGATGGCAGGCATATCGCACATTTCATAACCTAAATCCGAAAATCTGTAGTGACGTTTGCACATTGAATAAAGAGCGTGAACGCCGTAGTTTGTAAATAATTTACTTTTTTAATATAGTTCAATAATTGTCAACTTGTATGTACGCAATGCACAACAGGCTAGTGCTTTGTGAGAGTAGAGTGCAATTTTTGGCATTACAGTGAGGTGTTTATCGAAACTGGAAATTAAATGAGATACCGATTCTATGCAAAGCGATTACACAGCTGATATATGGGCTTAGAATATAGTATAGATAGTAAACTTGTGAACAGAATATATGTGTGGTACACGTCACAGAAAGAAGAAAATAATGTCAAGAAGGTATACAAGTGAATGCGTGACGGACAAGTAGATTAGAAGGCCGACCTATGCTTTGACTCCATTAATGTGGTTTGTGGTATAATAGTTTCACACGTACCATAAGTTGCCAAAATGTGGCGAATATACAATATGTGATCGAAAGTAACCGCACCCCCCCCCCCCCCAAAACATACATTTTTCATTGAGGTGCATTGTACTGCCACCTACTGCCAGGTACTCCATATAAACGACCTCCGTAGTGTCACTTGTGTCACAGGTCTGCACGCGAGATTTCCACACTCCTAAGCATCCCTAGGTCCACTGTTTCAAATGTGATAGTGAAGTGCAAACGTGAAGGGACACGTACAGCACAAAAGCGTACAGGCCGATCTCGTCTGTTGACTGACAGAGACCGCCGACAGTTGAAGAGAGTCGTAATGTGTAACAGGCAGACATCTATCCACACCATCACACAGGAATTCCAAACTCCATCAAGATCCACTGCAAGTACTATGACACTTAGGCGGGAGGTGAGAAACCTTCGATTTCATGGTGCAGCGTCTGCTCATAAGCCACACATCACACCGGTAAATTCCAAACGATGCCTCGCTTGGTGTAAGGAGCGTAAAAATTGGACGATTGAACAGTGAAAAAACATTGTGTGGAGTGACGAATCACGGTGCACAATGTGGCGATCCGATGGCAAGGTGTGGGTATGGCGAATGCCCGGTTAACTTCATCCGCCAGCGAGTGTAGTGCCAACAGTATAATTCGGAGGTGGTGGTGTTATGGTGTGGTCGTGTTTTTTATGGAGGGGGCTTTCACCCCTTGCTGTTTTGCGTAGCACTATCACAGCACAGGCCTACATTGATGTTCTAAGCACCTTCTTGCTTCCCACTGTTGAAGAGCAATTCGGGGATGGCGATTGCATCTTTCAACGCGATCGAGCACCTGTTCATAATGCACGGCGTGTGTCGGAGTGGTTACACGACAATAATGTGTCTAATGGACTGGCCTCACAGACTCCTGACCTGAATCCTACAGAACACAATTGTGATGTTTTGGAACGCCGACTTCCTGCCAGGCCTCACCCACAGACGTCGATACCTCTCTTCTGTGCAAGACTGCGTGAAGAATGGCCTGACATTCCCCAAGAAACCTTCCAGGACCTGACTGAACGTATGCCAGCGAGAGTGGAAGCTGTCATCAAGGCTAAGGGTGAGTCAACACCGTATTGAACTCCAGCACCCACCAACTTGTTAAGTCATTTTCAGATAGGTGTCTGGATACTTTTGGTCACATCGTGTAAGTCTGTGTGGTCTGGACGTCTGGGTAGTATTGTGATGGCGGAAATATACGTAAGGACGAGATTACAAACATTAAAAAAAATCACTAACAAAAAATTTGCCTCTCACAATACGGATCGCCTAGAATAAAGGTGCCAACCGACAAACGGATAAGCTTCGGTGTTTAGTGGAAAGTAGAGGGTTATTACAAATGATTGAAGCGATTTCACAGCTCTACAATAACTTTATTATTTGAGATATTTTCACAATGCTTTGCACACACATACAAAAACTCAAAAAGTTTTTTTAGGCATTCACAAATGTTCGATATGTGCCCCTTTAGTGTTTCGGCAGACGTCAAGCCGATAATCAAGTTCCTCCCACACTCAGCGTAGAATGTCCCCATCAATGAGTTCGAAAGCATTGTTGATGCGAGCTCGCAGTTCTGGCACGTTTCATGGTAGAGGAGGTTTAAACACTGAATCTTTCACATCACTATGCGTGAAACTTGCCCGCACGCGTTGAACCGTTTCTTCGCTCACTGCAGGCCGACCCGTTGATTTCCCTTTACAGAGGCATCCACAAGCTTTAAACTGCGCATACCATCGCCGAATGGAGTTAGCAGTTGGTGGATCTATCTTGAACTTCGTCCTGAAGTGTCGTTGCACTGTTATGACTGACTGATGTGAGTGCATTTCAAGCACGACATACGCTTTCTCGGCTCCTGTCGCCATTTTGTCTCACTGCGCTCTCGAGCGCTCTGGCGGCAGAAACCTGAAGTGCGGTTTCAGCCGATCAAAACTTTATGAGTTTTTCTACGTATCTGTAGTGTGTCGTGACCATATGTCAATGAATGGAGCTACAGTGAATTTATGAAATCGCTTCAATCATTTGTAATAGCCCTGTACTTTGTATATCACTTTCACTACCCACGTTCCCTTTTCCAATCTCGAATCATGCGTGGGAGGAACAATTGCTGGTAAGCCTCCGTGTGAACTCCCTTCCTTCCATTCTTGCTTTCACGGTCCTTTAGCAAGGTATACGTACGAGGGAGCAACACATTCGTTGACTCTTCTAGGGACGTACGCAGTTGGAATTTTAACAGCGATCGACAACGTCGCTGTTGTATCGTCTGGCACTGTTGTTGGATGGAATTCTTAAGAGCACATCCACGCTTACTGAATTAACCTTAGAATTGACCCACCGCTACTCTTCCGATCTTCTGTATTTACTCCATCGTGGTCGTGCTCCCAGGGTGAGGATCAATACCCAAGTATCGTTCGAGCGAGGCTTTTGTGAGATACTTCCTCCGTTGCTGGACTACCATGATTGAAGAATCTTCCAATGAGTCGTAGTTTTCCATGTGCTTATTGTATGACTGATTCTTTGTGGTCGTACTGCTTTCGCATACTGCTAGATATTTATTGGATGCGACTTTGTCTATTGTTCGGCATTCGTTTAATCAACCTAATTCCGAGTTCCTGCAACGAGATCTGTGACAAAAATCCGTACATGGGACCACAATCTTTCGCTCAGGAAATGCACTCCTGGAAATTGAAATAAGAACATCGTGAATTCATTGTCCCAGGAAGGGGAAACTTTATTGACACATTCCTGGGGTCAGATACATCACATGATCACACTGACAGAACCACAGGCACATAGACACAGGCAACAGAGCATGCACAATGTCGGCACTAGTACAATGTATATCCACCTTTCGCAGCAATGCAGGCTGCTATTCTCCCATGGAGACGATCGTAGAGATGCTGGATGTAGTCCTGTGGAACGGCTTGCCATGCCATTTCCACCTGGCGCCTCAGTTGGACCAGCGTTCGTGCTGGACGTGCAGACCGCGTGAGACGACGCTTCATCCAGTCCCAAACATGCTCAATGGGGGACAGATCCGGAGATCTTGCTGGCCAGGGTAGTTGACTTACACCTTCTAGAGCACGTTGGGTGGCACGGGATACATGCGGACGTGCATTGTCCTGTTGGAACAGCAAGTTCCCTTGCCGGTCTAGGAATGGTAGAACGATGGGTTCGATGACGGTTTGGATGTACCGTGCACTATTCAGTGTCCCCTCGACGATCACCAGTGGTGTACGGCCAGTGTAGGAGATCGCTCCCCACACGATGATGCCGGGTGTTGGCCCTGTGTGCCTCGGTCGTATGCAGTCCTGATTGTGGCGCTCACCTGCACGGCGCCAAACACGCATACGACCATCATTGGCACCAAGGCAGAAGCGACTCTCATCGCTGAAGACGACACGTCTCCATTCGTCCCTCCATTCACGCCTGTCGCGACACCACTGGAGGCGGGCTGCACGATGTTGGGGCGTGAGCGGAAGACGGCCTAACGGTGTGCGGGACCGTAGCCCAGCTTCATGGAGACGGTTGCGAATGGTCCTCGCCAATACCCCAGGAGCAACAGTGTCCCTAATTTGCTGGGAAGTGGCGGTGCGGTTCCCTACGGCACTGCGTAGGATCCTACGGTCTTGGCGTGCTTCCGTGCGTCGCTGCGGTCCGGTCCCAGGTCGACGGGCACGTGCACCTTCCGCCGACCACTGGCGACAACATCGATGTACTGTGGAGACCTCACGCCCCACGTGTTGAGCAATTCGGCGGTACGTCCACCCGGCCTCCCGCATGCCCACTATTTGCCCTCGCTCAAAGTCCGTCAACTGCACATACGGTTCACGTCCACGCTGTCGCGGCATGCTACCAGTGTTAAAGACTGCGATGGAGCTCCGTATGCCACGGCAAACTGGCTGACACTGACGGCGGCGGTGCACAAATGCTGCGCAGCTAGCGCCATTCGACGGCCAACACCGCGGTTCCTGGTGTGTCCACTGTGCCGTGCGTGTGATCATTGCTTGTACAGCCCTCTCGCAGTGTCCGGAGCAAGTATGGTGGGTCTGACACACCGGTGTCAATGTGTTCTTTTTTCCATTTCCAGGAGTGTAGTTTTAATGCAGCGTGGTATTTGAAGGCTGGAGAAAATTCGCCAGCAATTGCGCGCCAGTTTATGGTTTCAGCACGTCGATGCTCCAGCGCACTTTGTGCGTACCTGACACACACTGTAAGGCAGACACAAATTGACAGGGGGGGGGGGGGGGCAGTCACTTGCCTGCGCAACCGCGGGACTGCTACGGTCGCAGGTTCGAATCCTGCCTCGGGCATGGGTGTGTGTGATGTCCTTAGGTTAGTTAGGTTTAAGTAGTTCTAAGTTCTAGGGGACTTATGACTTAAGATGTTGAGTCCCGTAGTGCTCAGAGCCATTTGAACCATTTTGAACTTGCCTGCGCGCTTAGCTGGCCTCACCCCCTTCTAACCTGTTGCTCTGCGGTTATGTCAGGCCTCTCCAGTACGAACAGCACCATAATTTGAGCGCATATTTACAGCGTTTCAGACATTCAGAGGGGAGCATGAACCGTAGAGAGAATCAGACAACACGTGGTTCATTGTGGTACATTATGCAATGCAGTTGGTGGAGGTCACATTGTACAGTTATTGTGCGCTACTGAATACACAAGTTCAGTTTAGAGTATTTAACTGTACTCTGCTGTAGGGTCAACATATTTATTTCAGACTATGGTGTTACAGTGTTTCTTATAGTATACCGAATGCTGAGAAACTGTAGAAACCTTATTTCACATTTCCACACCAAAGTATCAAAAAATACGCAGACCGAACGCTTCGGATGTTTCGCGACTGAGGACTGGAGCACGCAAGGAAGGTGGAGAATTTGTGGTATGCAATTTACTTGCCCCTTCAACCATTATTTTTGCTGCTTCCAAGTCTCGTGTGGTACAATCTGCTGTGTTAATAAAAAAAGGACTGAGCCTTCCTTAATAACATTACAGGTCTTACATTTATCACATTATTTGAACTGGCTTCCATTGCCCATCAGAAAGTACCTTTAATGAAAGCTCCATGTGTTATATAAAAGTGTACTGCTGATTTTGGTGTTTCGTGTAGCAGAAACATTGATGCAGTGGAGATAGGGAAATAGCTGCTTTCTAGTTCCATAAAAAGAGCCGGACGGCCGAGTGGTTCTAGGCGCTTCAATCCGGAACCGCGCGACCGCTACGGTCTCAGGTTCGAATCCTGCCTCGGGCATGGATGTGTGTGATGTCCTTAGGTTGGTTAGATTTAAGTAGTTCTAAGTTCTAGGGGACTGATGACCTTAGATGTTAAGTCCCATAGTAGTCAGAGCCATTTGAACCATAAAAAGAGCTGACGATCATTGGCAAGACTACCCATGCGAATATTACGAAGTATTTCCCCTAAGCATTCATTAACAGATGCTTATACAAATATCGAATGAGCTTTAAGTGTAGATATGACAGTGCCATTGACTACAGAACACTTTGAACATAGCTTCGGCAAATTACATATAACAGAAAACTATTGAAAGTTGATTGTTGGTGACAACATAGTCCAATTTAGTTATTTTATATAGATACAAAACGATATTGCTGTAAACTTGAAGTCAGGAACATAATCGAAGCAGGAAAATGAAAAGTAGAAATACTATAGAAACACAATATATAGAAACGAATACTTAAACTCTTAATCATACCCTTCTTGTTTGATTTGTAATTAATAATTTATGCCCTATTAATATTGTATGAGGTGCAGCAAAACTCTATTGTTTATTATGCGTTATACTAAAACCTATGAAGTGTAGCTGCCACAAGCAGAATGACATAGTTTGTTTTACTTTCACTTACTTTTATTACATTTATACAGTTCATGGCTTTTCGCTATAATGATACGTTTTTGACATCTTGTGTGGAGTTAATGTAACTAATACTTTCCATCACTTTCGATTTTTATTAAGCCTATTTACCAACTTTGACATTTGCTGAGTATGTCTCGATAAGATGGTAGGATAGTTTTACAAAAGTGGGGGAACTGGGGCAAGGACGGGTGACAGATTTGGCATTTCTGTTAGTAGCGCAGTATAACGTCAGTACGAGTCTAAGTGCGATACTAGCCCAGCTATCAATCACTGAAAATGTAGCGCGCACACCTTATCTGTTGCAAACTTATTGATTCTTTTCTGTCATGAGCGTGGCGGAAAACATTAACTACTTCGGATATACTTTCAGAAAGTAATTAAAGATCCCGTTTGAACGTTCAGTTTTAGTGCTTAAATCTGACACCCGTTTCTTCCGTTCTGAACTTTTATGTCGTAATCATATTACTCTGTGAGACATGTGACTGAGTAATTGTCTCGGAATTATTTTTTTCCAACAATCTGATTACCACAATCCTCATAAAATGCTTTTAGGGCAAACGTTATTCTGCACACTTACATCGGAATGAAATGCTGGGGGTTCAAATCGATCACGGAAAAACTTACCGGGGGTATGGAAACTGGCAGAGGAATCCAGCTTTACGAGTCGTGAAACGCGTTCAAAATTAGTTGACTTTGATAACTCGTCTCAAATGTTTTTGAATACTTAGTTGGATGCTTAATAGCACCTACTACGTCGTTTTTATGGCAAAACTTTGCTCCCGAATAGTCTCGTAATTCAGCTTTACAGAACTTTCTGACACTCACTACTTTCATGTCGGCGAGAAATTTTCCTGCCTTCAGAGTTCCCACTTTTCCCCTTGAGTCAAGCACGGATGCGCATGAAGACCGCCAGCTGCAACAGGGTGCCTGCAGAATACTTAAAACGACGCTTTGATACGGCGAAAAGTGTCGTCAATAATAAAATCATTTGAGACCAAATATCACAACGTATGAGTCGTTGATTTAGGCGTAAGTGAAGATGGAAAATGATAACCGGCGAAAGAAATAAAAAATTGAGAGATGATTAAAGTATAGAACAGGCGCCTTGTTCGTGCACACATGCTGACTGCTATTCATTGGCGATGAAAGCTGCAGTTTTCTCGTCAGTGGCGCGTTTGTACGTCCACTCAGTGGTGGCAGGTAGCTGTTTTACAAATGAATCACATTTCTTGCTACACCGGAGAGACAGTCGCTTGTGTGTACGGGGTGAAACGTCTGAAAGCAAACACACTGCCGCAATCTTCAGAAGGGTCCAGACCGCAGGGAATTCCATGCGTAATCCTATCATTCTGGAAGGACAATGGATCAACAAAAGTATGGATCTATCCTTGGGGACCAAATCTACTCCTAGTTACAGTTTGTTTATCTCGGCTCGAAGGAATCTACCAGCAGGACGATGCAATGTGCCACACTGCTCGGAGTGTACATGTGTGGTTCTATGGACTATAGGAAACGTTTACCTTACGCCCCTGGACACTGAACTCCCCGGATTCAAACACAACCCAGAATCTGTGGGAGCACCTCGATTGGGGGCGTTGGCGCCATGGATCCTTAACCAAGAAACTTAAAGGAGGTGTCTACGACAATAGAGTTCGCATGGCTCCACTTACGTGTGGGAACCTTCCAGAACTGCGTTGACTCCATTCCTGCAGTCTTGCTGCGGTCCGCTCCGCAGAAGTGGTTATTCAGTCTTTTGACAGGTGGTCGCATTAACGTGAAAGAAAGTGTGAACGGAAAGTAAAACCTATAAGGAGTGAATGAGGAAGAAATGGGAAGAGGTAACATGTAATACAGGTATTCTGCGGCTGGGTCTTATTTACATCAACACGAGGTTTGCTTTGATTACAGCATCTTAATTGGTCACTACAACAATTAAGTTTCCCTTACAAATATTTTTGCGCAGATCGTAAACAGTTCTCATGTTCCAATTACCAATATTAAACAGTATTAACGAGTTGCGACATAGTCCTAAGCGGATCAACATAGCATCTAAACTTATGTATTTCATTGTCAGTCAAGTACAATGTACTAACAATGGAACACTTGTGTGTAGAAGAACATTAGGAGTGAAGTAGAAAACAAAAAGTCGTGAGTAATAAATGTAATTACACAGAGTTTAGCCGGCCGCGGTGGTCTCGCGGTTCTAGGCGCGCAGTCCTGAACTGCGCGACTGCTACGGTCGCAGGTTCGAATCCTGCCTCGGGCATGGATGTGTGACATGTCTTTAGGTTAGTTAGGTTTAATTAGTTCTAAGTTCTAGGGGACTGATGACCACAGCTGTTACGTCCCATAGTGCTCAGAGTCATTTGAACCATAGAGTTTAATGGTAGTAATGCAAAAATGAGAGCTCTGTAAGAGACTGAGAAACAGATTTGTAATAAAATCGAAGTTGTTACAGTGACGACTGAAATGCTTCGAAGTGATGCGAAACGTAATTTTATTAAAGTCGTAAAAGAATGTAAGGTATGTTAATTGCATAATTGCGACTGAGGAAATGAGATCCTAAATACCAAAAAGAGTTCACTTGTTTGAAAGAGTGCTTAAAAAACAAAAAACTCACATGAAAATCGGTAGGATGGTCTTGACTGAAAAGATTAAAATTCAGCAAGCCGTATCACTATGTTCTTGGGGAACATAAGTGGTTCCGTACGGTTATCATTTCTGTTCAAATTATGTCAGGGATCAACTAAGTTGGTGAAAAGCTCAAGCTCAAGGTAATATCTTTGTTTTATGGTCACGTCGAAACATACCGAGATGAATAATCGCTGCGCGAAGGAATCTCATGGCAGATTTTCGTTAAGGGGCTCCGGAAGGGCTCAAAAATCATGAAAAGTTCAATTTTTACTTTTTTGCGTTTTCTGAATCTGCAGACTATTACCTTTTAATAGATATATAATTTATTCAATTCCGAAGACTACAACTATTTTTAAATTTTTTTTGAAATGTGTTCTACATGGGCGTGACCCACTGTGGCGCTGTTAAACTGCTGTCAAATGGTGTTATTATTAACGTCCGTGTTCATCAGGTACATTTTAGTGATGTGAGATAAAGTATGTGTTGTGGCTAACCTGGGATGGTTCAATATATATCGCTGGTGTGATTGTCGATTGTTTCATCTTTATTTACTCTGTCGTTATCTCGAAAATATTCGTAATTAATTCTGTTTCTTGAGTCTCTGTTTTGTTGAAGTATAATAATAAGTAAAAGTAAAGTTGCTGTTGCGACTTTCAATGATGGCAACATTGTAAGGTGCAAGGTATTTAGAAATATGGGAATGAAGATAGGTTCTAACATGGTACGAGCGATGCTTGCTTTAGACAAGGAACGCCTTCGGGCTGCAGACAGGGCCGTAAAGAGTCTAGAAATACAAGCAAGAGTGAACAGGAGGAGGAACAAGAGGAAGGTGGAGGAGGAGTTTTCAGAGGATGAAGATAATCCATCCTATGGACCTGGAATGCACTAAAAAGTTAATCCAATATTTGTCGCTCGATTCCCAAAACTTTTATTTTCTCATACTAATTACATGTTTTCTAAGGATCTTCCAAACATATTTGTTTCAAACTTTCAGTAAATGTTACACAGTACCTTCTGCATAATTTAACACAGCCTTTTTCGAAAAAACTGTATATTTTTGAATATATAAATAAAAAATTGGAAAAAAATATTGTGAATTTTCATCTTTAATAACTGAACTAAAATTTTGTAAAATCCCTGTGTTAAGTTGTAGCCCATATTACAATAAATAATCTGTAAAAAGTTCAACTTCCTACCTCAAATACTTTGTGAGGAAAGATGTAATTTATAAGCGTTATTTTAACATTGCAAGTATAGGGCGTTCCGGAGCCCCTTAAAAACAAACTGCGTGAGGCCCACTACCGAGAACACCTCCGCGGCCGCTCGATCTATTTTTTTGTGCTACCAACTTTAGAAAGCAGACACACTCACACTGCCCCTATAGAAGTACACACGGGTTACGTGTACGACTATATGGCAGTTGTTTTGGCTTTGGAATCCGGTGAAGCGAGTGGTGTAAATCTGGCACAACGCAAAACTCACTTGGTCCCTGCTGAGATGCAGTTTAAGCTGAACTGGGGATAAATACTAAACAGTATAAGAACGATTTTCACGACTCGTTCGGACAGGGAACTAGACCTACTTCAAAACGTAAAAACAATACACACTTCAGTAGCAAGTACACAATGTATGTACACTGATAAGCCAGAAGATTATGACCATTGACCTACTATCGATACGAGGGCAGTTCAATAAGTAATGCAACACATTTTTTTCTGAAACAGGGGTTGTTTTATTCAGCATTGAAATACACCAGGTTATTCCCCAATCTTTTAGCTACACAACACTATTTTTCAACGTAAGCTCCATTCAATGCTACGGCCTTACGCCACCTTGAAATGAGGGCCTGTATGCCTGCATGGTACCATTCCACTGGTCGATGTCGGAGCCAACGTCGTACTGCATCAATAACTTCATCATCGGCGTAGTGCCTCCCACGGATTGCGTCCTTCATTGGGCCAAACATATGGAAATCCGACGGTGCGAGATCGGGGCTGTAGGGTGCATGAGGAAGAACAGTCCACTGAAGTTTTGTGAGCTCCTCTCGGGTGCGAAGACTTGTGTGAGGTTAGCGTTGTCATGAAGAAGGAGAAGTTCGTTCAGATTTTTGTGCCTACGAACACGCTGAAGTCGTTTCTTCAATTTCTGAAGAGTAGCACAATACACTTCAGAGTTGATCGTTTGACCATGGGGAAGGACATCGAGCAGAATAACCCCTTCAGCGTCCCAGAAGACTGTAACCATGACTTTACCGGCTGAGGGTATGGCTTTAAACTTTTTCTTGGTAGGGGAGTGGGTGTGGCGCCACTCCATTGATTGCCGTTTTGTTTCAGGTTCGAAGTGATGAACCCATGTTTCATCGCCTGTAACAATCTTTGACAAGAAATTGTCACCCTCAGCCACATGACGAGCAAGCAATTCCGCACAGATGGTTCTCCTTTCCTCTTTATGGTGTTCGGTTAGACAACGAGGGACCCAGCGGGAACAAACCTTTGAATATCCCAAATGGTGAACAATTGTGACAGCACTACCAACAGAGATGTCAAGTTGAGCACTGAGTTGTTTGATGGTGATCCGTCGATCATCTCGAACGAGTGTGTTCGCACGCTCCGCCATTGCAGGAGTCACAGCTGTGCACGGCCGGCCCGCACGCGGGAGATCAGACAGTCTTGCTTGACCTTGCGGCGATGATGACACACGCTTTGCCCAACGACTCACCGTGCTTTTGTCCACTGCCAGATCACCGTAGATATTCTGCAAGCGCCTATGAATATCTGAGATGCCGTGGTTTTCCGCCAAAAGAAACTCGATCACTGCCCGTTCTTTGCAACGCACATCCGTTACAGACGCCATTTTAACAGCTCCGTACAGCGCTGCCACCTGTCGGAAGTTAATGAAACTATACGAGACGAAGCGGGAATGTTTGAAAATATTCCACAAGAAATTTCCGTATGTACACTGATAAGCCAGAAGATCATGACCATTGACCTACTATCGATATAAACCCAGCTAGGCGATAGCAGCGTCACCTGACGGAGAATGACTGCTGACCGAAGGCAGATTGTGGTAACCCGGAGGCTCGGCACGAGCATTTCGGACACTGCACGACTTCTCCGGTGTTCCAAGACTGCTGTGGTGAGCGTCTTCCAACACGGGGCGAGAGCAAGGTGAAAGCACGTCCAGGCGTCGTGGAGTCGGGCGGCCACCCCTGTTACACATACCGGACGTCGAAGGCTGGGCAGATTAGTAGAACAGTACAAGAGGAGAACTGGAGCGGAACTGACATCAGAATTTAATTCTGGGCAGAATACGAGTGCATCCGGACACACGGTGCACCGAACACTACTAACGGTGAGCCCCCGCAGCCGACGACCCATCTGTCTTCTAATGTTAGAACCGCAGCATCGGCAGTTGCGACTAAAATGGGCACGTGACCATCTGCACTGCACGTTGACGCAGTGGCACAGCATCAAGCCGATGGAAGGTAGCAAATCTGTCGTACTTCATGGGAACAGTTCCTTGGCATCTGTATTGCGGGACGGAGACAAGCTGACGGCGGTTGCACTATGCTCTGGGGAAGATTCGAGGCGGAATCCATGAGTACAGTGGAGCTCGTGCAAGGCACCATAGTGGCCGACGAGTACCGTACACTCGTTGCTGACCAAGTGCACCACTTCATGACGATCATGTTTTCCGAAGTCAAAGACATTTTTCAAGAAAATTAAGCCTCGTGTCACAAGGCCAGGAGTGTGATGGATTGGTTCGAGGGACATTGTGGCGAATTGCGGTTGATGTGCTGGCCCTCCAACTCGCCAGATCTGAACCTGAACGAACATACCTGGGATGTGATTTAACGTGGCGTTAGAGCTCATCGGTTCCCCCCTCCCCGGAATTGACAGGAATGAGGTGATTTGTGTGTGCAGATGTGGTGCCTACTCTCTCCAAAGATCTACCAAGGCCTCCATGCTTCCATGCCAAGACGCGTCTCCACCATTATCCGTACCGAAAGTCGACATACCGGCTGTTAGGTATGTGGTCGTAAGGTTATGGCTGATCAGTTGGTGTCAGACTGACCGGCCAACGACACTCAACGGCATTTTTGCTGGTTCTTATGACGCTGGTTCTGACGCTACCATGTGCAATGGCACACCTCAATCTTGTTAGCGTGAGACATTAGCACCGAAAAAATTGAACGATAAAGTGAAGAAAGAAATCTAATACTCAGAGATAAGCTAGAAAGAACCAGGCCGCCGACAAACCGAGCTGAAATTAACATTTTATATCAGCACATCAGGTAATATTATCGTGAATTCAGTTATGTAAACAGTAAAGCGGACAAACCAAAATTACTCATAGACGGAGACATTTGCAATATCTTAATATCAACAGCCAGCTATAACAGTATCGAAGAAAAGTATTTTCGATAGAAATGGAACATAATCTGAAGTAATGCAAACAACGGTCGTCAACGACAGGACGTTAAACCTTAACATTCTGTCTTTCGATCTGGTGACATGCTCCTTTAAGTTTCAGTTACTTCACTGCATTTTATTTATTATGGTACAGACGTTCAGCTGTTTCCTGATATGCATTTCATTTCTCAGTGTATATTATTTTCTAGGTTGCTTCATTGTTGTAGGAAATATCGAACGAAGCTAGCCCGAGGTAGGCTTTGAGCGATGCAGATGAAGGCAAATTTCGGAACGTTTTCTCATGGAAACATAGAATCCCATCTCTGTTTTGCCGAAGGCTGAATCGAATAATTCCGTTATCGATGGAAAGTTAACCTATATTTATACTTCAATCGTTTTAACCCCTTCAACCTGAACATTTTATGGAGGAAGAAAAATTCATGTTGTAATGCTCTTGGGTGAATTTTTAATGGCTTTAGATGCAAGATTTATAAGAAATATGTGCCCGTTTTCAAAACGTCATTTGTACACTTGGCTTCATTTCATGGACTAAAATAGCTAATTACGAAATATTCCCTATTGTAATAAAAAGTAAAACGATCGTGCAAAATAACAACAAAAGTATTACATTATTCAGTGGAATACAGCGGACCAGCAACATCCGTCTATTCTGGTGGTCACGAGCCGCTGATATTTTCACAGTGATGCCCAACAGCTGGAAGCACTAGGGCACGATGAAAAGTTTGAATATTCACGGATGTTTACAGCATGTTTACATAGGGAAAAAATACACAAAAAAGACACAATAAAAGTTCATGTACACAATTGCAGCCAGAGTGTCTGAAAGAGGTAAGAAACCTCATTTCTGAAGATCGAATCTTTCTCTAGTACTTTCTTTGGATCCTATACCTAGCTTACGTTAAAACAACGACTGGCTTCTAAAATGATTATTTAAAGTACTAAAAACTGCAGCGCAAAAGTATCACACATTCACAACATGTCTTGTAATACAGCGAAGGAAAGCAACGGCAAACACATTTGGTAACTGTGTTGGCACGACAACATCGGCGACACGTTGATTCGTGTCCAAGATTTCTGTCTAAGATCCCTGTGCACTTACTGAATCCACTGGCTGCAGCACCTGTAGGGAAACGTTTGTTCCATTGGATTTCCTGTTTCACTGCGATCTCCTGAAGACACAATTTTCTCGAACAGCAACTTTTTATCTGGCAGTCTCTCACGACTCTTCAGATGTTCATTTGGCCTGATATACCCCATTTCATGAGTCTAATGTACTTCACATGACTTTCTCACACTGCATCTAGATACTTTGTTGATGTTTATGAGACCTGTCACTTTTATTAATGCAGTCGCTAACGCCAACAGTTTTATTCATCTTAATTGCGCTCACTATCTTCCCTTTGTCAGCTTTTAATGCAAGCCTTCAGTCATTGCAGCAAACGATGTTTGATTCCCTTTCCCGGTGCCGTGAGTTTAATCGTGCGTTTCTTGAAACATTCACTGTTACAAAATTTTAATCATCACATGTGCAGTTTTGACCACATGTCATTATCAGCAGAAAATTCCATTCCTAAATACAGATGTGATTAATTTTTAGGGTACCGTACCTCAGTCGGTAGAAACGTAACCCTGATAGGATGGCTTCGTTGTCTGTCTGTCTGTCTGACTGACTGACTGCGCCTGCTGAGCTAAAATCACGAAATGTGGCAAGAGGCAAGGTTCCACAGTGCAAGAAAGGAAAAAATTTAAAAAAATGGTTAATTTCTTCATTATATCACACGAAAATGTGCATTTGTTACTCCACTATCTGTCGGTGCATCTTTTAAGACACACTCTTTTTCGGAATCACAATTGCAAATGGGAAATGACATAAAAAATATAAAATTAGAACGATAAATTCTTGAAACTCTTCGAATTCCTGGGACATCTCGCTTCTGTCGATATTAATCACAGGAGAAATTCGTCGAGATTGTTCTCCCTGGACTCAATGAATCATCTATGTACACAATTGTCGAGCCCTATTCAATAGTCGGGGAATTCTGACATTGCCCTCACATTATATATTTTCTTTAATGTCGTTTGTTGTTAGCGATATTAGCTTATTCCCAAGAGTTAGCAGCTTTCACTCAGTTAATACTAGGCAGAAATCAAATCTGCATGTGGAATGCACTTCCTTGACTCTTGTGCAGAAAGGAGTGCACTATTCTGCTGCATCCATTTTCAATAAGCTACCACAAGAACTCAAAAATCTTAGCAGTAGTCCAAACACTTTTAAGTGTAAACGGAAGAGTTTTCTCATGGCTCACTCCTTCTATTCCGTTGAGGAGCTCCTGGAAGAGCTGAAAAATTAAGCAAATTCCAGTGTTACATTGTTGATTTTCTTTATTTAAACATACTAATTGTCGCATGAATACGTTTCTTATATTTGATTTTATCTGTTTCTACTATTGTGTTATAATTTCATGTATTGACTCGTTCCATGACCATGGAGACTTCTCATTAATTTGGTCCCATGGAACAATAAATAAATAAAAATTGAGTTTGTACGGAACCCTAAGAGTGTGTGTGGTACGTGTACTTCATCAATATTCTTTAGTGTGGTATTTCTGCTTGAAAAGAGGGTGGAAATTGAAAATGCGGCGTTTGGAAACAAAGTTCGCAGTCCAAGGGCTCTCAAGGGGCTCGCCACTCCTTGGCTACCACGGGGCCCCAGCCCTTGCAGCATCTTTTCCCTTCCATGCTGCATGTCTATACTGTTGCTATTCCTTTTCCCCTCCCTAGAGGAACATGTCTGGGGTGTCACTGGGAGTGTTCCGCATTGTCCGTTTCTGACATAATAAAAGTCTCACCACTGTTCTTTGTTCCCTTTTCCTTTCTTTGTGTCCCGTCTCCTATCCTTCCTCCACTTCGCCGTTTGAAGTCCTCTTTTTCTTCTTCCTCCCTATGTCCTCCTGGCGCGTAATTCCCAGTCCTGGATCGTTAGGTAGGGTTTCCACGTACCCTCTGGTACACGCCAACCCAGCGAGGGATGACTGCTAGAGCTGCTACTTTCCCAAATTGCCAATTGGTCCCTCTGTCAGGTGTTCGGGAGATGTGACCTGAGGTGTGAACAATCACCTACGGTGGGTGCACCTCCTTGTGAAGGCAGCTTCCACTTGGAAGGAGCGTGCCAATAGAGATGCTGGCAATCAAGGGGCATTTTCTAGCAATTAGCCAATCATCTTCACAATCAACCTCTATGAATCATAAACTGAATGAGGCTAATGATTCAAAGACCCTTCCAGCTTCACCACAGTTCCTTACAGCTTCACGTACTGAAGGTAGACAGTAATTCGCAACAGTATATCCATTTATTATTAGAAAGGTGTTGATGCAAATGGTGGTCCTGTTAAATCCTGTTCTCGTTTACAGACTGGCGCTTTGATTTTGGAGATCACTTCTGAGTCTCATGCACAACAACTGCTTGCCTCTTCGCTTTTCCACAAATATCCTGTTTGCATCGAGGCTCTTAGAACTCAGGACTCTTCCCATGACGTTATTTACACTAGGCTGGTCGATGCTCTGACGGGGGTCTGAATCCAAACATACCTCTCTGATCAGGTTGTCATTGCTGTATATCAGGTGATGAAAAATATAGTTTCCTCCTTAGTGCCCCATACACTGTTTTTCTCACCGTTGACAGAGCGCCGCTTCCGTGCAAGATCAAAGCAGCCTATGAAGTTACCACATACGTTTGGTCCCAATGCGTTGCTAACAGTGTCATCGTTTCAACCACACTTGTTTATGTCTTGTCGAAACACTGTCAAATGCATAGCCTGTGGTAGGGATGCACACGAGGGTGACTGTCCATAGATGGCCGCTGTGGCCGAGCGGATCTAGGCGCTTCAGTTCGGAACCGCGCTGCTGCTACAGTCGCAGGTTCAAATCCTGCCTCGGGCATGGATGTGTGTGATGTATTCAGGTTAGTTAGGTTTAATTAGTTCTAAGTTCTAGGGCACGGATGACCTCAGATGTTAAGTCCCATGGTGCTTAGAGCCATTTTTTTTGACTGTCCGCCTCCTCTCCACTTTATAAACTGCAATGGCGACCATGCCGCCACCTCTCGAGATTGTCCCATGTATGTCGATGAGGGTGCTGTCCAGGAGATCCGGTGTTGTATCGTCTGGCACTTACAGTGCTGTTATTGCTACATCTCGCTCCATGAAGTACATGGCCACGTTGACATGTGGCCTCAAATTCAGCTCTGAGGTTGTGAAACTGCCCAGTGTCAAGGTAGCATCGCTGTCCACTCGCCAAGCTATGCAGCAAGCCATCAAACTCTCGCCTCATGGGGTGAAGTCACCAGGTACACAACTGACAGGTCGGAAAGGACAGAAAGTGTACTCCCTTGAAGATTTCCTACGTCCCTCCATCTAACCAAAACCTGAGTCTTCGTCTGCTAACCGGAAAGGCAAGAAGAAGCCCAACAAAGGCAAACAGTCTCCTCCTTTGCCGGCTTGAAGGTCCTCTTAGACATATCGCCACGTGATACCCTATCCTGGGCGGCCTCCATGTCACTGGTGCGGACCACCAACCGTTTTTCTGCGTGGGACTCCGCAGACCCCAGAACAAGACAGCTGCTGCTTCTGTACTCCTCATGGAGCGGGATCCTCCTGCCCCTGTGCCCTGTAGCAGCGAGTCTTTGGAGGCTGGCACTCAGTAGCCGCCGATGTGACACCCCTTAATTGTTTCCTCTTAATGATTTCTCCAATGGAACGTTCTCGGTCTTCGATCCAAAAAAGAGGATGTATGGCTGCTTTTAGTTTCACAGCTTCTCCTTGTGCTCTGCCTCCAGGGAGCAAAATTGCATCCTTATGACTGTTTTGGGCTTTTGCATTTCTTACTGGTCCATTTTGACCACCCCACTGAGGTCGCCATTCCATCTCATGGGGGAGTCATGCCGCTCATACGAGATGACGTTCATAGTCAACCCATCTCCATGATTAGCCGTCTTCATGCTGTAGCAGTTCGTCTTTTCCTTCTTCAGCTGACGTTTTGCCTGTGTACGATTTATATTCCTCCATCATTCGATGGCACGAGGACAGACTTCCCCCATTTTATTGGGCAGTTACCTCACCCATTTCTGCAGCTCGCTGACTTTAATGTGCACCATCCCCATCGGGGCTCTCGCAGAAACTGTCACAGATGTGCCTTCTTTGCCTTTTCTGATTTAAGGAAGGAGCACCCACGTTCCTTTCCGACTCTTCGCATACCTATTCGCATTTGGACCTATCCTTCTGCCCTGTCCTGCGTGCCTATCGTCTCGAGTGGTCCGCTCTTTCTGACACATACTCGAGCGACCAATTCCCGTGTGCTATCCGTTTGCTGACTCCTACGCCACCCGCATGCATCTACATCTACAGCCACATTTATACTCCGCAAGCCACCCAACGGTGTGTGGCGGAGGGCACTTTACGTGCCACTGTCATTGCCTCCCTTTCCTGTTCTCGTCGCGTATGGATCGCGGGAAGAACGACTGCCAGAAAGGCTCCGTGCGCTCTCGAATCTCTCTAATTTTACATTCGTTATCTCCTCGGGAGGTATAAGTAAGGGGAAGCAATATATTCGATACCTCATCCAGAAACGCACCCTCTCGAAACCTGGACAGCAAGCTGCATCGCGATGCAGAGCGCCACTCTTGCAGAGTCTTCCACTAGAGTTTGCTAAACATCTCCGTAACGCTATCACGCTTACCAAATAACCCCATGACGAAACGCGCCGCTCTTCTTTGGATCTTCTCTATCTCCTCTGACAACCCGATCTGGTACGGATCCATAATGGCAGCTTACTAAGGCCGACTAGCGGCTTTACTCCTCCCTGGCGACCTTCGAAGAACAATATTTCCCCAGTTGCCATGACCAGGTGCACTATCTTACAAACGTTGTCCTTACCGCTGCAGAACGTTCCATTCCCCACACTTCCTTTTCACCACGCCGTGTCCCGGTCCATTGGTGGACTGACGCATGCCGCGACGCAATTCACGCGTGGAGTCGTGCTTTTACATGTGTAACCGTCATTCTGCGACGCAAACCGCATGCATTATAAACGGATGCGTGCACGGTGTCGTTGCTTAATTCGGGATGGCAGAAAAGCTAGCTGGATTTCATTCGATAGTTCCACACCCTCCCCTGTCATGTGGACCAACCTCCGACGGCTCTCTGCGACCAACATCCATTCCCCAATTTCCGGCCTGACAGTAGCATGTGATGTCATCGTGAACCATGATGCTTTCTCCAACAGCTTGGGCCGCATTTTTGCGGAAATTTCGAGTTCTCTTCTCAGATTCGTGAGTGCTGCAATGCCACCTTTAGTATAAGGGAGCTAGATCATGTTCACTTCGTTCCGATCCTCCGCCCTAGGGCCAGACGTTGCTCACATTCAGATGATGCAGCGCCTTTCTCTTGCACTTTCTGCTTAATACATACAACCGCATCTTGCAAGGGGGCACGTTTCCCAGACGCTGGCGTGAAGCGACTGCCATACCTGTACCTAAGCCCGATAAGGACAAACACCTTCCTTCTAGCTACCACGCCATCTCTCTCATCAGATGTGTTTGCTCGGCTGGTACGGTGGCTCTAGTCTCGTACTCTACTAACCACTGCACCCAGTGGATTTCAAGCGCTCCGTTCTGCAGTTGAGCATCTCGTCACTTGGTCCACCCATGTCACGAATGGTTTTCTGTTGAAATCCTAGACTGTGGACGTGTTTTTCGATTTGCAGAAAGGCTAAGACACGTGCTGGAGGACTGGTATCGAACGTACTCTTTACACATGGGGCTTCCGCGGCCGCTTGCCCCATTTCCTTTAGGAATTTTTAACAGATCAAGTTTTCAACGTCCGTGTGGATTCTCTCTTTTCGGACACCTTTATCCAGGAAAATGGCGTGCCTCAGGATTCCGTCTTGATCGTCGCCCTCTTTGCTAACGCCATTAACCATATAATGGCGTGTCTCCCGCCAGGAATCTCCGGATCCCTTTTTATTGACGATTTTGCCAGCTATTGCAGTTCTCCACGGATCTGTCTCATTCAGCTGCATCTTTAGCGATGTCTCGATCGTCTTTACTCGTGGAACATCGACAATGTTGTTTGTATGAATTTCTGGCGCCGCATTTGGTTTCTCTCACCATCTTTATATATTGGGCCCGTTGCTCTTCCGTTCATTGAAACTACGAAATTTCCGGGGCTCATGCTCGATAGGAAACTCTCTTGGTCCTCCCATGTGTCTTACCCGGCTGATCGCTGTACATGGTCCCTCAATGTCCTACGTGTCCTCGATGTACTTCCTGGGGTGCCGATCGAACAACCCTATTTGTACCGGTCCTGTGTCAGTTCGAAACTAGACTATGAGTGCTTTGTTTATGCATCTGCACGCCCATCCCTCTTACGCCATCTCAATGCTATCCACCATCGTGGCACCCGTTTGGCCACTGGCGCCTTTCGCTCTAGCTCGGTTGAAAATCTGTATGCTGAAGCTTCTGAAGCTGCTGAACTACCGCTGTAATACCGCCGTGACTTTCTCCTCAGTAGGTATGCATGCGTTTGTCTGCCATGTGTGGCCACCCCTCTTATGCCGCCTTCTTCATTGACACCTTTGATCAACAGTATGGGGCGCGCCCTTCTTCTGTTACCACCCGGAGTTCGCTTTAGGCTTATGCACCAGCAGCTTAACTTCTCGCTCTCTGCAGCATTCCCGATGGTTGTGAATCCTTCACCACCTTGGCTTTGTGCAGCGCCCCGCGTTCACGTTGGCTTTCACTCTCTTCCTAACGACACTACTCCAGTCTCACTCTATCGCCTTCAGTTTCACGACCTTCACACGGAACTTCACGACTGTACCTTTGTGTACACTGATGACTCTCGGACTGACCGTGGTGTCGGGTGTGCCTTTGTCATTTGCACCGACGTTTTTCGTTATCGACTTCCGGCACACTGCTCAGTATTTAGAGCAGTGCTCTTCGCCTGTATCAGGCCACGGAGTACATCCGGCGACACAGGCTTTTTAATTGTCATCTGCTGAGACTCTCTCAGCGCCCTTCAAAGCCTCTGCGTGGTGCACATTGTCTACCCCTTAGCGCAACTAGTACAGGTCAACCGCCACTTTCTCACTGCTGATGGAACGACTGCGCAGTTTATGTGAGTTCCTGATCGCGTCGGTCTGACAGGAAACGAGGCTGCTGGCGCTGCTGCCAAGGCTGCAGTGTTCGTACCTCAGCCCACTAGTTCTTATATTCCCTCCGATGATCTGTGTGCTGCCGTCTGTCAGGAGGTGGTGTCGCTTTGGCATCGTCACCGGTGCTCTCTTCATGGGAATAAGCTCGGGGTTATTAAGCCTCTCCCAGCGTCTTGGACGACCTCCTCTCGGTCCTCCCGCCGCGAGGAGCTAGTTTTAACTAAGTTGCGTATTGGGCACTGCTTTCTTAGCCATCGTCTTTTAAGTGGTGCTCCCCCACCACTTTCTACACTCTGCGTCCAAGTTTTAACTCTCAGCCATTTCCTGACGGAATACCCATATCTTTGAGCGTTTGCTTTCCCACTTGGGCTTGCCGTCTAAGTTATCGGCCGTTGTGGCAAACGTCGCTCGTGTTGTCGACCTCGTTTTACTTTTTATCTATGGGAGCATTACAGCGAAGGACATTTAAATTTTAGTTTTGGACCTGTGTTTCATTATAGTGTAGTTTATAGATATTCCTCCACTTCCCTGTTTTTAGCTGTCTTCTCTCACGTCTATTGGGATCGATAAAAGAAAAACATGTTTCAATTCGTCACTGGATCAAGAGAAGACGTCAGCTCGGGTGCTCAGCCACGAAATTTTTGCAGATTAATCGAGAAACTACTTGAAATGTCTGAGCAATCGGAATAATTCACTGATCTTAACAGAATACAAGATGCTTTCAAGGCAGAGTATACGTAAAGGGTAAAGTACTTTTCTATTTCCACCGTTAATTCCACGTTATGTGTTTGAGCAGCTTTCGAATTTGCGCAGTTTGGTTTTAGTGAAGTCTTCTTTTTAGGTTGGCTTCTCACTGCCCTAAAAACGTCTACACAAGTTGCAAATGCAGAAAGTGATGGTCATTTATCTTACATGTCTTATTATTTCTTACAGAATTGGTCAGTAACTCCGACATTTGCTAATTCTTCGACGCTCATACCACAAAGAATTGTCTCAAGAGTAGTAGTGCGTCGCACTTTGTTATGTAATCTTCCGGCCGGCCGTGGTGGCCGTGCGGTTCTAGGCGCTCCAGTCCGGAGCCGCGCTGTTGCTACGGTCGCAGGTTCGAATCCTGCCCCGGGCATGGGTGTATGTGATGTCCTTAGGTTAGTTAGGTTTAAGTAGTTCTACGTTCTAGGGGACTGATGACCACAGCAGTTGAGTCCCATAGTGCTCAGAGCCATTTGAACCATTTTTTTGTAATCTTCCCACAGGCATTCGTGCATTGCGTAACTGCGCAAAATCAACAATATTTTCATTTTCGCACCCAATGACGCATTTATTGATGCGCATGCTAAGATCAAAACACACACCATTGATAGTTTCGTATCTTGAAATCTGGATCGCTCCGAAAAGAAATAGTTTCACCAACGACTTCAGCCACTGCAGGCTGCACACATGCAGTAGCTAGCAGCGTAATTTGGAAACTTACCAGGGGATCGTGCGAATTTGCCATCATCGATTTCATTCATATCGACGGTGTGTGTAAGACACGACTAGGAATCCGACAAATGTACATTGTAAAATGCAACTCTCTACCTTTTTAGAAAAGCGAGTTCGAAAATGTTAGGCATGGCTATTTCCTTCGTATGGTCGTTACTGTTCAGCGATTCTGCCAAGTCCGCAGCCGAGCCAGTAAGCGCTTAGTTTCGTACGCGCGAGCCCTCTGGATGAAATCCCGTTGCCAGTACTTCTTTTCGTCATTCCTACATAATTCTAAGAACAGATTGCTTATGACTGCCCATTACGAATATCTAGAATAATTTATTACTTTCATGAGATTTAATCTAATGAATCGGACTTTTATCTAAAAGCTTGGAAGTAAATTCGCACTATAATCGTGAACCATTCATTGATGTAAGCCAAGTTTGTTATGAAATAGGGAAATGAAAAAAATCAAGAACATGGAAACGGTACCGTATGTTGCAAAAATTGTTTTCCATATTTCTACGATCAGTGTTATCCTGACTCGTGCAATTCTGAATAGGTTATATTTATACTTGTCACAAATGTAGATACAATAATATAAACAAAATGGCTCTACTGATTTGAGAGAAACCTGCTGCGTGTCGTTTTTTGGGTTTTGTACCTCTGACGGTGAAAGCGGAACCGTTATAGGATCACTTTGTTGTCCGTCTTTCCGTTCGACAATAAAAAATCCACTTTCTCAGCAACGGATCGACGTATGAAGTTGAAATTTGTCACCTACTAAGGTCTCCGTTCCATTGGCGATGTACACAATAAACTTCTAAGTCAATGCAATCAAAAGCTACCCCATCAATGTCATATATTTTGGCGCTAGGAACTCACTCATTCAAGGGTACTTCCCGCTGGTCTAGAACCATAAAATTTGAGGAGATTTGATAGTAAAAGAAAAGGAAAAAAATCAGAAAATAGTTAATTTGTAATTATATCACAGGAAAAAATTTTTTTGCTATTTGTTGCCCGACATAACGTGAAATTGAAACATTTTCGAAAGTCCTTGAATCCGCGGGACCGACATCTTGAAAGTGTCTATAGTGTCTGTAACAGGCAAAAATCGTCGACATTATCGATTCCTAGAACTTACCAAATGCCTGTGTACATAATAAAGTTGTACATGATAAACTTTGTACGGAACGCTGAGTGCGCGAGTTGTATTCGCACCTACCCAATTTTTTTGTTTCCAATCTACTTACGAAAAACAGTTTTCCTCCTTTAACAGAATAAAGTTCATAAAAATAATAAATTAATTATTAAATACTTTATATTTTTACAGTTATAGTAAGTCTGTTGTTAGAATTTTTAAAAAAAGGAAACAACATTCAATCCCGAGACTGCGTGGTTAAGGAAGCAGGAGCTTACATGCTCGGCTGCGAAGTTTTTCAGTGCTGGAGAACATGCAAAACAAATGAGCACGCCTAAAATGTTCAAACTCGATTTTCGTGAAAACGGTAGACGATTGTGTGCTCCAGTTTACGTTTATTAAAGTTAATGGTTTCCTATAAACCCTTACGTTTGTTAAAGCTAATGGTGTCCTACAAACCCTGTCAATATAGGTCAAATTGGTGAGAGGAAATGACAAAGAAATGGCTCTGAGCACTATGGAACTTAACTGCAGAGGTCATCAGTCCCCTAGAACTTAGAACTATTTAAACCTAACTAACCTAAGGACATCACACACATCCATGGTCGAGGCAGGATTCGAACCTGCGACCGTAGCGGTCGCGTGGTTCCATACTGTAGCGCCTAGAACAGCTCGGTCACCCCGGCCGACGAGGAAATTCATACCCTTCTCTTGTTAGTTTCGCAGCGCAGCGTCTCTGTGTAACCTTGGCGCGCTGATAACTGGCCTGAACAAATCCCTCCCCTCCCCCCCCCCCCACACACACACATACACACACACTCCGCACGTAAATTAGGCATTAGAGTGCGTGGAGCATTCTGGTTGCGTCCGGGAGTGTAGTTTCGCGCGACGCCACGGAAGCTCCGGGTCGAAAGATACGTCTTCACTTGAGCAGAGGACAAGTCTGGAGGGCTGTCTGGAAGTCGACGGAAGAACAGCGGCGCCCCAGACGAAAGCTGCAGCTTTTTGTTTTCAGGATGGAGGGAAGCAACAAGGTCAGAACAGTGTGGGTACGACGTCGAATCGAAGAAGTTTTTCCGAATAGCCGCAAGTCGGAGCAACAAAACTGCGGAGCCACGGCCGTTATAGCGTCCCCAGTGCCATATTACGAAAAGACTTAAAACAGTATATATTTTTATCATGTAGCCGTAAAATAATAATTTCTCTGTGTAGGTTTAGATTGCAAAGAAATAATTTATGACAAAATGATCTAAAGAGACGACAAGATACGCTCTTTTGTTAATTTTTTAGTCGTCTTCACTTCCTCTTTTGTCTTGAGTGTATATAGACGGACATCTTTCGAGTGCTGACAAATGTAAGCATATTTGCATGAGTTAAGCAGATAATATATTAATTGAATATTATTGTGCACTTTTAATTTGTAAGAGGTGATCCCGATTTCATGTCCGCCTTCCTTGAATTAACGTGCATTCAAGTAATTTACAGCTCAACAATCGCAGCGGCCGATGCAGCCAACGACGCCATTACGTGGCGCAATCTCGCGCCCGTCGGCCGTGGTTATTTAATATATTATTATTGTTATTATTATTTTTTATTGTTGCCGACTTAAATGGTGGGCCTTAATAAAAATGATATTCCATTTAATTTTGATTCTACAGTTAAATGAATTCCTGAAGTTCTCCTTTTTAACAATATTAATCTCAAATTATTTGTTACGTTAATGAATGTTAGACTTGCTGCACCTTACAAACATGAGCATACAAGCTGAACAATGTAATAAACTTTTCATATTAATTTCCTCGGCTAGTCAGTTCACTTTAAAGCAAAAGATCTTTAGTTATTAATTACAATGGCGGCCCACACACGCGCGAGAGTATTTTTTTTACCTCCGTTAACCATTGTATTGTAGTCGGAGTCCTGGCTCTGGGTCTCGGCTATGGTACTGAAAATAAGAATGTTAAAGCTAAGTATTTTCTGCAACGTCGGGCGGCTGTGGAGAAAAATTAATATTATGTTAATAGCGGGTGAGTTTTCCGCTTCCGCTAATTTTTCATAAGTTAATATCGCCACGTAATGGCGTCGTTGGCTGCATCGGCCGCTGCGATTGTTGAGCTGTAAATTACTTGAATGCAAGTTAATTCAAGGAAAGCGGACATGAAATCGGGATCACCTCTTACAAATTAAAAGTGCACAATAATATTCAATTAATATATTATCTGCTTAACTCATGCAAATATGCTTACATTTGTCAGCACTCGAAAGATGTCCGTCTATATACACTCAAGACAAAAGAGGAAGTGAAGACGACTAAAAAATTAACAAAAGAGCGTATCTTGTCATCTCTTTAGATCATTTTGTCATAAATTATTTCTTTGCAATCTAAACCTACACAGAGAAATTATTATTTTACGGCTACATGATAAAAATATATACTGTTTTTAAGTCTTTTCGTAATATGGCACTGGGGACGCTATATTACCCCCCGAAATGTTTATGTCATAAAAAATGTTCGTGTTTTTTGACATAAATATTTCCTCTTTCATGTCCACAGTGTCCATACGCAGATTTTTCCTTCACAGTCTATATATGTCACATCGTATATGTAAATCGTTAAATTACAGAGGTGTGTTGCGCACAAAGTGTAATACAGATGAAGTTATCTACATAACAATATAATATACAATTGGTTACGTATACAGTCATGTACAAAAGGACATAGAATACAATTAATTTCATTTTGGCTGCTTCTTTTTAGGGTAGCAACTTTTGCAGTGTTCAAAGGTATACAATCACGAGTTAGTCCGGAATATTTGAAGTCCCAGGGGTGTCAACTGTTCGCTCCCCATTTGGCTTGACACTCGGAAACTGGCGAAAACTTAACAACAACTGCCGCACTAATAAATGCTTCTTTCCCACTAGCGTAAGCATCTGCAGCGGGAAACAAATATTACGTTGGTTGTGTGTATGTTTCATGTACTACGTCGGAGATGCGTAGCAGAGCTGACTCCTGCCAACAAGAGCGGGGGGCGGATATCATCCCACTCCGCCACTCCCGGCCGAGACAGGAGCGCATCGCCAACCGTGCAGCCGATCAGCTGATTCTGACGTTCCGCGACGGCGAGAGACACGCTGGTGTCGAGCGGGCGTTGACCTCTCCGCAGCCAGACGAAAGCTGCAGCCGCCGACTGACGCCTATGGCGGGGAGAACATTGTGAGAGCCCTAGGAGCGCCCGCCCGACCTATACAGAAGGCCCGAAGCTGCCGCTGACACTCGTCCGAGGCACTTGTACAGCCGGCATAAGACCTGCCACGCCGGCCGGCCGAAGTGGCCGTGCGGTTAAAGGCGCTGCAGTCTGGAACCGCAAGACCGCTACGGTCGCAGGTTCGAATCCTGCCTCGGGCATGGATGTTTGTGATGTCCTTAGGTTAGTTAGGTTTAACTAGTTCTAAGTTCTAGGGGACTAATGACCTCAGCAGTTGAGTCCCATAGTGCTCAGAGCCATTTGAACCATTTTGAACCTGCCACGCCCCCCGCCCCCCGCCCCCCGCCTCCCCGGGCCGTTGAAAGGATTTCGTTTCCCCTCACAATATATCCCACTACGACCAAGATAAAGCGCCACGAGGCGGACTTCTAAACTGGCCTGACAAACGTAAAGTATTTTGTTTTCAGGATGGAGGGAAGCAACAAGGTCAGAACAGGGTGGGTACGACGTCGAATCGAACAAGTTTTTCCGAATAGCCGCAAGTCGGAGCAACACAACTGCGGAGCCACGGCCGTAGAACGGCAGCCAATCACCGACGAGCGCGCGGAGGTTAGTACGGGAAGCTGACGCTTTCGGCTGTGTCTAGCAGTGCGGCTTTCTTCGACTAGCAAGGAACATCCCCAGGAGTAAACAAACGGTGTTGATAAAACTTGGCCGGCCGGAGTGGCCGATCGGTTCTAGGCGCTACAGTCTGGAAATGCGCGATCGCTACGGTCACAGGTTCGAATCCTGCCTCGGGCATGGAGGGGTGTGATGTCCTTAGATTAGTTATGTTTAAAAAGTTCTAAGTTCTAGTGGAGTTATGACCTCAGAAGTTGAGTCCCATAGTGCTCAGAGCCATTTGAACCATTTTTGATAAAACTTGGGAGGTAAATAGAGGGGTCAAAGTAATGCAAAATTATATATACATATATACACCCTATTTTACCCTTAAGGGGTAAAAGACACGCGAAAAGGCAATTTGTCATGTTAGGTTTAAAGGAAATGTCTTCGAAAGCATGATATACAGGTTGTTTCTGTAAGCGCGTGTGAAAATTTGAAAAGACGTAGAGGATGCTCCACTGAAGAATTGCAGGTAGGGAACCTGGGGCCGGAGAAGCCAGCTTAAGGAGGCAACAGGAATAAAATCACAGTACTGTGTACTTTTTTATTAACACGAGTTACAGTTAACTGCTAATACCACCGTTGACACAATGAACGTATCTTTGTACTTTATCATCCAAAATGAGCTCAAACAGGCCGCCATCAGCCTCAATGCAAGCGTGACAGCGGCGAGCAAGATTCTGACCACCTGACAATTATTTCTGGTGTGTTTCGAACCCATCATAGGCAGCTACAATTCGGGCAACTAATTCCATCTCCGTATCCTCTGGGGTCTCCTACACAAGTGACTTTAGATATCCTCATAGGGATCTAGGTCAGGTGAGCTCGCAGGCCATGGAGAACTACCTCTTCCAATCCAGCGATCAGGAAATACAGCATCGAGACGGTTGCGGACACCTACACTAAAGTGACGCGACGCGGTGCACCGTCAAGTTCTATCCATATACTTCAACGAACAGCCAAGGGTACGTCCTCCTTCAGCTCAGGCAGCACTCTCTGACCGAACCTGAAGTACAGGTGGCCATTTAGACGGCCTACTGCATCATGACTTCCTAGTAATCAGGCTCCTCCTCCTTGTTTCCTATCAGTAAATGAAGAATGTACATGTACATAAGCAGCACGGTACATTAGACTTGCACGCATGTTAGTTGTCAATAAGTTGAAAAACAGTAGACAAGTTTACTTCCGTACCTCCTTAAGCTGGCTTCTCCCACCCCAGGTTCCCTACCTCTGATTGTTCAGTGGAACGTACTCTGTCTTGTTACATTTTTGCACGCACTTACGGAAACACCCTGTACACAAAATGTGTTTCATGTAACAGTTGAAATGCATCTAAAATTCTTGAATACTGTATAATCAACTTTTGTAATAATTCGAAATTCTGCAAACTTCCCCGACACCATTAATTAATTTAGAAAAGTGAGAACACTTCTTAGAACGTAAATGAGACCGGCTTTGACGCCACATACAACCATGCGTAATAAAGCTGGTTTCTGAAATACCGTTTCTAGAAAATAAGACGTTCTCATTGTGCTGACGAAGTATTTTAAAATACCTAGACGTTCATTATTATTCCAATTATTTATTTTACTTGTTCCGGTTTCTTTTAAACCTTTATTCTTACATCTTTTCTTTATTTTTTTATTTTTTTTGTAGTTCCGCGTTTCAGTCGGTAAAAACGGAACGCTTATAGGATCACTTTGCTATGCGTCAGTGCGTCTGCCTCTGTCCGACTATCAGAAGCTCCTTCCCTCAGAAACGGGTACAAGAGTCAAGTTGAAATTGGGCGTAAAAGAACTGTAGCTTCTAAGTCAATGCAATCAAAAGATACGGTAATTTTGGCCGCATATTTTTTACTGACAAACGTACTCATCAGAACTTACACAGTACTTCCTGTCGGTGTAGAATAGTAAAATTTGACAGAAAGCACGGTTTAACAGTACAAATAAACTGAAAAAACTGAAAAGTATTAATTTGCAATTATGACACACACAAAAGTTTTTGTAGTTTGTTATCCGACTTCAGAGTTAAAATAAAACATTCTCGCAAGTTTTCGAATTTCCGGGACCGACATCTTGCCAGTATCAATGTCGAGGACAGGCAGAAACGTAGAGATTCTTCCCAGGATGGTGCGCGAGTCCCAAGTACCTGACCAGTTTTTTAGTTTACCGTTTCACATACGTGTATTTTGTTACCTTAAACAAAATACACGTATGTGAAACGGTAAACTAAAAAAAACCTTAAAGTAATAAGCAAGAATTAGGACAAATTACACTGGAATAAATGGAAATAGCTGTTAAGAAGATGAATGGGGGGAAAGCCCCAGGACCTGATGAAGTATCAGTGGACATGATAAGAGCAGCAGGTCCAGTGGGAATGTAGTGGCTGTATAGAGTACTATCAAGAGTGTGGAGAAATAGTACAATACCTGACGATTGGAGAAGAGGAGACATTGTTCCCATCTCCAAAAAGGGCAATAAAAGACTGTGTAAAAACTGCAGAGGAATAACCCTTATGAGTCATACATCCAAGATTTTTGAAAGAATTTTACTAAATCGAATAAGTGAAAAGATTGAAAAGGGGCTTAGTGAAGAACAGCATGGGTTTAGGAAAGGAAGAAGCACCATCGACTTGATATTTTCTATCCGTCAACTGATGGCAAAAAGCTGGGAGTATAACAAAAGGGTCATAATGGTTTTTATAGACATAGAAAAGGCCTATTACTCAGTTAACAGGGAAAGACTCTGGGAAGAAATGAAGAAGTTAGATGTAGAAGATGGATGCATTAATGTAATAAAGACAATGTACAGAGGACACAATTGCAGAATTAGAACACCATTGGGGAACTCTGAATACTTCGAAATAAGACAAGGACTTAAGCAAGGAAGTATTCTATCTCCTGCACTTTTTAATGTTGTGATGGAGGGAATGAATAGTACAATTAAAGATGCAGTAAAAGAAAAGGACAAGAAGATGATTTTAGCAGGTGATATGGTAATATGGGGTGATACAGTGGTAGATGTACAGTTACAACTTGATGCGTGGAAGGAAATAATGAAAAGGTATGGATTAAAAATAAATAAAGATAAGAGTGAAGTAATGGTATTTGGAAGAGAGAATTGGATCAACGGAAATATTACCTTGAACGGAGAACCCCTCAAAGTGGTAAAAAGTTTCACTTATTTAGGGAGTGAAATATCTAGGGATGGAAGAATAGCTAACGAAATTAACAGGAGGTTACAGAAGGGAGGCAACTTCTACCAAACAACAAAATACCTGATGTGGAATAAGGAAGTTTCAGAAAAAGCAAAACTGCTTATTTATAAGAATTATTACTTTCGTATTGACACCTATGGTGGAGAAACATGGACAATGACAGAAAGGGACTGGAGCAGACTGCAAGCAGGGGCAATGAAATTTCTCAGAGCAGTTAAGGTAAAAACAAGAATGGGCAGACTAAGAAATGTAGGGATTAGAAAGGACCTTAAACAAGAAAGTATGAGAGAAGAAATTGAAAAAGAAAGCGATTAAGATGGTACGGGCATGTTAAGAGAGTGCTTGGACAGAGACTCCCCAAAATTATGGAAGAACTAAAGATGGATGGGAAAAGACCTAGAGGGCACCCAAGAACACGGTGGAAAATGGGAGTGAGAATATCTGTGGAAAGGAGAGGTGTGACCTGGCAGCAAGTGGAGGAAGAAAAGTGGTGGGAGGACCGAGCCAAATGGAGAGGACTCGTCAGCACCCAGACCTGGCAGTAGCTGGAGCGGGATCCGGATATAGACAGATAGAAAGTAATAAGCAACCATTAAAAATTGTAAGCTGTGTAGAATTGTTTAAAAAATAACTTTTTTTACATCTTGCACATAAAATGAACCAAATTTCTTCTCGTAATACAAATGACGGAAAACACAATCTAAAACAAAATTCAGCAGAATTATCAAACTGATGCGGACAATCCTCTAAATACCTTGCCATATATGAACAACGGCTACAACTGTCAGGCGAGCCTTTTGTGATCACCAGATGAACAACTTTCTTGTTCTCAGGTACGATGCTCAAAACGGTTCTTTCACATTGACCACCCCATGAGTGTAACGATGGTTCATATTTTCTCCCGTATTGGAAAAGAAAACTTCATTCAAATCTGTTTTGACCTGGTCAGAAGCATACATCGATGCTGTCACATTAATATTTGGCTATTCAAAAGAATTATCGGTCCAAATCATGGATTATTTTCTTTAAAAACTACTAAAAGGGAGTGATAAGTGTTAAAAACGGTTCTGAGTGTGGTAACTATGGACAACGAATTTGTTCATCTGATGATACCCAAAGACTCGCCGACACAGGTACATCCGTGGGAAGTGTACGACTTTCGATGCTGGAAGAACTTCGAGAGAAGTTTTTCAGATCAAGATCTGCTGAATGATTCTGATTCAAATTCCACTTGAGAAACGATATAACCAAGTTGCGATCAACTCTCTCTACCAATGTTTTCCAATGTACTGAAATACGTCTGATACAAATCAAGGTGTTTAGACTATCACCCGGCACAATCCAATATCCTGCTGAATTTAGATTTATTTTGTGTTGTCCATCGTGTGTACTATGTGAAGAAATTTTTTTTATTTTAATGTGGATCGTGTAAAAACTTTGTTTTAAGCATTTCTTTACAAATGATCAATATTGTAATTGTTTTATATAATAATGATGGTTTACTTATTTCTTCCAATCAACAAAATACGTGTAAGTGAAATTGCAAACTCAGAAAAAGAATATATAAATAAAATAAATAAATGGAATAATAATGAGCGCTCATATGTTTTAAATGGGTATGCCGAAAATACTCAGACTGCACATTGTGTAAAGGCTGTTTACCAAAAATGGTATTTAAGAAACAAGCTTTATTACACATCGATGTATCTGGCGTGAAAGCTTCAATTTATGTTGCAAGTAAAGCTTTTGTTTTTAAAAATTAATTAATGGTGGTGGGACTTTTACAGAAGTTCAAATTATTACGAAAGATGATAATAAAGTCTTCAAGACCGTTCAATTACCTGTCAACTTTCGTAAAAGTGTTTGAAGATTTTCCCTCTAAACCTAGCACGCAAACTGCCTTTTGCGGTGTATTCTACTGCTTACAAGTTAAATTAGGGAAACATGTATTGCCTTATTTCGAAACCTCAAAAATGTCCACCAAGTTTCATCAAGATCGTTTATTTACATTTGCGAATATTCCCTTGTAAGCTGTTTCCGTGTTATATTATTGTTGTGCTCCATTGCACTTGCCACCATGGCAACAGCCGCGGTTTATAAATTTTTTAACATTTACGTTCGTACAAATGATACTGGAACATTCTAGATAACATGATACGATTATATGATCCAGTTGTACTGCACTTACTTTAAAGTGGGCCCATTTTCGTTAGGTGGTACGGACAAAAGCAGAACTACGTTAGCAATATCGGATTTACATAATCTCTCTGATCGTGAATATGCTCGCTTGTTGTTGACTATCAATCACTTCTGTTTCAATGAAAATAACTGCAGCATCTCTGTAATTAAATGTTTGAAGTTAGGGCCTTTTTACGAATCGTATTATGTCTGTGCACAGCTGTGATGTAGCTGACATCACGAGTACGAAGCTAGCGGCCTCGATCATCCATTGCAAAACGTCAATATTACGAGTAATTATTTTATACCGAAACAGAAACTGAGAACTGCGCGTGTTTCTGTCTTCTACATACATACGTCTATAATGAAGACACAAGGTGAGTGACTTTAATTTCTGTTTAGTTCCCTCTCAATATATATTTTGGAATCCGGTTGCATATCATCCAACAATGAATTTAAAAATAAAGACCAATAAATGAATTTTCAGCAATATGGAAATTAATAAATGACGAGTATTATGGGCATTTATGATTTGCTGACGAAGGAAAAGCACAAAAAACTGGATATTCTACAGTATTAGTTTATTTACTTGACTTGTATTCAGAATACAGCAACAAATGTACACTCGACAGCAAAAAAAGTGGGTCACCCCTGAATTCCAACGTGTAGGCTGCACCTGAATGTATGCAACCAACATAGCATATCTGTGTTGCACATAGTCGCAACCCTCCACAGTACAGTCGTTGTAAGGTACACAATGGGTACCGCTAGAGACTACTAGAGAACACTAGTCTTTATGACAATCCGTCCAGATGTAAAGTAACACCACGATAGTACAGAAGAGATCAGACAGTCCTTAACGTTTGTAAACTAAACTTAATTACAATAAGTAACATTTCAAATGTTATTGGACAACTAGTTTTGTCACATAAAACGTTCAGTAATCCTTAGGCACAATTAAATATTTGAGACAGTATATAGATTTATAAAGTTGTATGGCAATTGGAAACAAGTTCTTTGCTGTCTAAAAGGTTTACCCAACACATGCTGAAAGTCGTTCAACGTTCAACGGGGAGTGGTTTCGCATCAACTTTATGTAATACCAAGCAGTTAAAAGAAAACGTGATTAACGGCGGCAACCACTCTACGGAAATCCCAACATTAAAAGCGAATCACAAGTAATATCATTGTTCACATTACTCATCAACAGTTACTTGTACACGAAGTTATACTTTAAATGACATGACCAACGTCTTCGTTCTGGATCCGGACGCAATCCCAGAACGTAAAGCCATTGTTAATCAAGCAAACCTTTGTGCCTTATCGAGACTCGATCACTAGGCAGAAAGAGACGTCAAATATTGACGTTTGCCCCAGTATCAGTAATCAATTCTCAACTTGAACGTAAATGACGATAATGTTTGTACGAAATCAGGAACCCTAACATGACAATTACCTTCTTGGTAATTAACCTCGAAAGACGTTGTGTTCCTCTCCTGGAATCAGTATAAGAGCGGCAAGCAGAAATATACATCAGGCTGTCTGCCGTAATGGCTCACTGGGAGAGGTCTATTCGAGGTAGAGTCAAAATATGGTTCAAATGGCTCTGAGCACTATGGGACTTAACATCTGAGGTCAGCAGTCCCCTAGAACTTAGAACTACTTAAACCTAACTAACCTAAGGACAACACACACATCCATGCCCGAGGCAGGATTCGAACCTGCGACCGTAGCAGTCGCGCGGTTTCAGACTGAAGCGACTAGAACCGCTCGGCCACTCCAGCCGGCCGAGGTAGAGTCGTCGCTCTCATTGAGGAAGGAGGATGTTCCATCAGAGTAGCTGGCAGACGGTATGGCGTACCACATACCACTGCAACGAGATGGTGGAGGATCTGCCTTGAAAGAGGCACCACCAACAGGGCTCCTGGCTCAGGCAGGAAGAGAGTAATCTCACAGCAGGAAGACAGGACCTAGTGTCTAGGAGCAGAGAAAATCCCTTTCTGAACGGGAGACCAACTTCCTCGGCTCCAGTGACACGATTCGCCGAAGGCTGAGGGACGCTGGACTGCATACACGACAATCCGCCGTGAAACAAGAGCTCAGTCAAGACAACGATTTATACCGGCTAGCATTTGCGGAGCTCCATCTGAGGGCGTCGTGGGACAACGTCATTTTCACTTATGGGAAGGTGTTTTCCACCAATAACGACGGTCCACGAATCGTTTACAGGCCGCAAGGGACGCGCCATCGACGCGAATATGTAACCACGACGAGAAGAAGTGGCCGGCTATCTGTTACCTACTGGGGTTGGAATTCTGCGAGAGGGGCGGGAATTCTTCACAGGATATTGGAAAATGTGATGCTTCCGTCAGTGCGAATGCTGCACGCCGAAGGGGATGTCACATTGCAAGAGGACCATTCTCCCATTCACAAGTCTGCATTTGTTCAGCAGAAGCTCTCCACGATTGGCGTCAACGTCATGGACTGGCCGCCACGGGCGGATGATGTAAACCCCATGGGAAACATGTGGGCTGAGGTCGCCACAGCATTAACAGAGAACTGGCCACGAAACCAACCAACTACTGCGGACGCTCTTTGGAACTGCGTCCTGGAAGCCTGGGAGGAAGTTGCTTCTTCAGGCTGTTACATCCGACGGCTTATACATTCTATACCAAGACGCGTGATAGAAGTACAAAATAATGAAGGTTTCTGGATAAAATATTAGAGTCCTTAAAATGTTTTGTTATGTCTTCTTTTTCGTCATTTTTCCTCACTGGGAGCTAGTGGAAGATCGCGTGGCAACAGAAAAGATACAATATGGGTTAGCTTTCCTTTCAGTTGCCCTTTTAATTCAAGTGGGTTTCTTTTGAATATACAGTTTGTTAAGTATTCTATTTTGATTTCATTTATACCCTGTCTACATATTTACAAACTAATCATCGTAGATGGACTCTGTCCCAGTAATTTTTGTTATTTCAAATACGTCTCTCTCTTCCCCTCGATCCATGAATACACCCTCCGTCCTCCACACAATACGCCAACGATTTCATTTTATGTTTACTCGCCGCACGGGATTAGCCGAGCGGTCTCAGGCGTTGCAGTCATGGGCTGTGAGGCTGGTCCCGGTGGAGGTTCGAGACCTCCTTCGGGCATGGGTGTGTATGTTTGTCCTTAGGATAATTTAGGTTAAGTAGTGTGTAAGATTAGGGACTGATGACCTTAGCAGTTAAGTCCCATAAGATTTCACACACATTTGAACATTTATGTTTACTCGTTGTTAATATCTTTTCTATTTTCTCTCACACTCTCTCTGACACTATCGCCGCAAGTGCCCTTCTATTACACACCCCCAAAACTTTGTAAACAAATCTAGTGGTTTCCAATGACGCTACATTTTCTCTTTTAATTGCTGCTGTCTTTACTCTCTACCATTCCTCTCAACACCTATGAAACCGTATTCATTGATCTTCCCTTCCCTATAACCCATTCTTCCTTATCTCTTGGTCCTAAGATAAAATGAACTGTGGCGCACATCTAAGTAAGCAATACTTTGCAAGCATTTCACGCTTATGTTTTGCACTTCTGCACTTCTATCCATTCCCAGATTTCGCCCTCCTTCCTGTTACGTGTCCCTTGACATCTGCATCTACATCTAAATGAATACTCTGCAATTCATAATTATGTGCTTGGCAGGGGGTTCTGTGGTTTGGTGGATTAATCTTGTATTGATGTGTAAAACGTGTAGGTTCACATCTCACGTCAGGCGTAGATTTTTAACACACACAAGTAACTCTCCTTCACCCATAGTAACGCCAAGCGCAGAACGCCAGTAAGCTCCGTAGTTCAATATCCGCAGTAAAGATAACATCCCTTCGCTGCCGACTAAGCATTCGTTTGAGCTGTGACAGATGGAGAAACCCCGTAAGGCAAAGACTCTGTCACCAGCAAGCCGTCGTAAACTAGAAAACGTATTTCATTTCATGAACCAATGGCCATGTAAGTTCACAAGGCTCTTACTTTATTTGAAACTGAGACGTTGAAAATTGTGGTCCTGGACTGGGATTAGAATTCGATTTCTCTGTGTTCCCGAAGATTACAAACTCTTCTAGGCGACCTCGAAAGGTACCTGTCTGGTTTCGAATCCTGATCAGCACAAAATATTCATTATTTCATTTCAAGCCCTAGCATGTGCACTCCGAACTACTGGTGAAAAGTAGTTGCATTTTCAACGTCTCTTCGGGCGTTGTCAGCTGTAACGTGTTCGTTTCAACTCACAGCCACATGATGAGCTTTTTATCACAACATTACAAGATCAAACGTTTCCTTACATCATTTCAAGTTCAATCATTCCTCACCATCCTACTGGTGAAAACTGATTTGGGTTTGACGTTGTGTTCGTTGTGATCACTAACGATGACATGTTGTGGATTCAACTTCTAGCAAGCAGAGTATTTTCCATCACATCTTTGAAAGTACAAACATGCCATTCCTAGCTATTATTGGAAAAGAATTTTATAGTTAAAGTTTCTTCATGATCACGTTTGCGGGGTTTGAATTCCGTTCAGCACAGAACTTTTCGTCGCCTGATGTCTAGCTAAACGTGCGCCCATCTCGCTACTGGTGAACCAACAATAGCTATTTATCGTCTGTTCCTGGCTAGAAAACGACGGTGCTAGATGCTGGGTTCGAACCTCAGTCAAGCATTTGATATTTAACTTCTGATTTTATGTACAGTTGTGTTCAAAAGTATCCGAACGACCTGAATTGCATTTCACCCGCTTCCCATGCGACCTACGTAACGCAGCTGTCTAGCAGGTCCTCTAATCCCTCCTTGGTACAGTCGTTTGACTATTGAAAATGGTTCCAACGAATAACCACTAGAAAACACTGCTCTGTGTCGCAATAATTCAAGATGTAAAGTAATAGCACGATACTGCAAATATCAGGGAACACCTCATCACAGATAAGACTGTCCTTAAGGCTTGTAAGCTCACATTTATTGCAAGAAATGACATAACTGAAAAGTTAGCACTCTCATTATTACGTCAGATAGGTAATGCACGCAGTAAGTTCGTCGTATTCATGATTTCCTCTTCAAAGTAACATACCATACTTGTTATTTAACACAAAATGTTATTAAAATTTACGTTATTCACGAGCAGCTAGTTGAGAATATGTATGAACTTCAAATGACACGACGAACCGCCTCGTTCTGCATATGGATTCAAACCCAGGTTATGCAGGCTAGGCCGCGGTGGCCGTGCAGTTCTAGGCACATCAGTCCGGAACCGCGTGACTGCTACGGTCACAGGTTCGAATCCTGCCTCGGGCATGGATGTGTGTGATGTCCTTAGGTTAGTTAGGTCTAAGTAGCTCTAGGTTCTAGGGGACTGATGACCTCAGATGTTGAGTCCCATAGTGCTCAGAGGCATTTGAACCAATGTAGGTTATATTTCGTGGCTAGGCATAAAGAGAGTGATATACCTCATTTTTGGACAAAATCAGTTAGCAAATATGAACTTTAAATTACATAACGTAACATTTTTAACGGACGCGAATTCCTACCCAGCATCTATTGTCCCTGTTAACAAACTACGAGAGATGTTAAATATTGCTACTTCACAAGTAACTCTCTTGAAATGCAGTTAGGTAAAGCTTTGTGTTGGACAGGGATTCGAACCCAGAACCTAATCGGATTGTTATCGAAGCACAATCAACTTTGACATATCGGATATTCTCGGCAGTAGCTAGATGTATTAACTGAAATGGCGAGACGAAACATTAATTTTTTCTTTCCCAGGACTCCAACCCCGCACGTATCGCTGTTATATTCTAGAGAAAAGGAACGTTAAGTATGGGTTTTTTACACCAGCAGCGACATGTGAGCATGCTTGAATTAGAAATAATATGATGACGAAGTGTTCAGTGCTGACTGAGAATCGAACCCCAAATGTATCGTTGTTGACTACACACAAAGAGACGACACTTACCGAATTTTTGTCCACCAGCAGATCGGAAAAACAGCCTTGAACTTACAGTGATCTCGCAAATAGCTCTATGTCTCACTGAGAGTCAAAAAAGTCAGATATCGTTAATGTTGAAAACAAATGAAAATGCATTAAAAATAAAAATTATTATCCACCAGCACATAGGTGTTCTCATGCTAGAGCTTGATAATACATAGTGAAATGTTTCGTGCTGGGCCAGGATTCCAACCCATTCATGCGCAATATGTGGAGATGTTGAAGAATCTGCAGTTTTGAACAAACAACAAGTTATAGTCGAGCTGTATTGTCACGAAGGGATCAAATTCCGCGTTAAGGGCGGTCTGAGTTGTATTCCCAGTTCAGAACCAATTTTATCGACATACAGAAGCTCAAATAAAAGATGGAATAAGTGTCCTGTGACCATACACAGGGTTTGTTTCGTCACTAGAAACAAATAACTGGTGATAGAGGTTCTACATGTCGCCACTCCTTACTTTATTGTGGTTCCACCTAACGTCTACTTGGTAGAGAAGGAATATCACGTTTAATGTGATTTTCAGACCACAATGCCATTATACCTTCTCACGTGGCGTAACCAGAAGAGAATAGAATCTGCCTCTCCCTGTCAAAAAACATCGGCAGAAGTTGAAATCAAACCGTCAGCAACATCACATGTAACTAGCATCAGTCCAACAGATCACCAAACCCTCTTCCCTACGACTCATTTCTCTATCATAACACCGTTGCGGCACCTAAGATGAGAATTCTGACACACAGGCTCCCTGTAGTGGTTTGCTGGATGTTCAGTACATTCATTTACTTGGTTGAACGAATCGCCATGAACTAGCTGCCTTGGCAGCCCAGTGCATACATTCGACTCTATTTTGTAATCACCGAAATAAAATAACGTAACTGCACCCTAAACAGAACTGCCAACAGTGTAGGATGCAGATATTTAGATAGGAAGTGTTCCTTTCCATTTGAGCTACTCCATTGCGCTACCTGTTTGTTGAAACCGTCGTGCAGTGCAAAAGAAATGCTGTAACTGTCTGTCTCTCAGAAGTCTAGATCCGGCCATATGCATTATGTCACAGCACTGTGGAATGCCGAAGTTGTGGAGGAACTGTTGTTCACTTCCAGAGGTGCTGTAGCTACGTCACAGCTAGTAGCGTAACGGTAAGCGTCGCACACTGTTGGTAAGACGTCGCGTGTTCTATTACATTCACTACTGCATTTTTTTTTTAAACACAATTCTGCTGTCTGCTGAAGTTATCAATTTAATGGAACTTTGAACATAATTCACTTCACCTCTCAACCCAAAATAGTCGCATGTGCAAAAAAGGCTAACTTCTGCGTCATTTTGTTCTTTTCAGGTTTAATAGACGGCCAGGCAGCAGATGCGCTCGAACTTTTGTATTATGTATGGGGAGAGCGCATCATGCCAAAATAGTCAGAAAAGTATTTTCTACATTAGCTGTCGTCTGGTAGTGGCATTTTATTCTTCTTCAGACCTTGTTTGACAGCTTTAACTCAGAGCAAGTTTTCTACATGCATGTAATCAATAAACGGGATGTGCATTGTCAGACTGTTATAGATAACATCAGAGAATTCGCATATATCGTTGATGATTAATTTCTCTCTCATGTTTAGTATTGTTTTAACAACACTAAAAGAAACCTTACGAAAACTGTGCACTGTATTGTAAGAAATGAAATAAAACTACCCACGATAACCTTACGGCGAAAGTCTGTTTTAACAAAACTGAGTATCTGTACACAAGCGTGCCTCTATCTGCACGAATTAGTAAAACACTACTCACTTGCATTTCGATTGGGTCTGTGTTTAAATGGTATGCTGTGTCATACTCAAGAGGTATGCAAGTGTGGCATTTCATAAATAAAGTTACGTATTCCTAGAAACCCAAAATTTGCTTGTCAGCAGCTGAAAGAGGCGTTCGTTACCTGTTGTGCAGCATTGTAAGTTTTTCACCTTTGCACTACGAGCTGAAAGTATTTTCTTGCGATTTGCTAATCAATTTATTTCCTTCATACTTATCACCCTGGCATGGGAGTCTTAAGTGAAGAACATTATTGAATTTCGTATCGTTGACGGTCGATTCGAATTTCTTCAGAGACGCTTGTATTGTATAGCAGCTTGGCAGTCAGAAAGCCGAGATCTACGACCATTAACACAACTTACTGAGTCGAGCTGCCAAGAGGATTTGATGTGTAAAGGTTTTCTTCTGATGTTGTTACAGAATTTTTTCTGGGAATTTGCAGCTCCATGAAATAATACACAAAAAAAGCTCGCACGCGCTGCCCCTACCACGGTTAGAACTGACGATTTTCTTAACCGTTGGAACACGAGACACGGGCGTCACGACGGGGCTACGGACACACTGCTGTCAGCACGCCACTCTCGTCGTGGTATTGGTCGCTCAACCTCATAACGCATTGTGAAAGATATTAATAGTTGTCACTTATGTGAAGAATAGCATTTCTTTAGACAAAAAAGTGAAATTTCTGCCTCAGTGTCTTAGTTTACTTGAGATTTATATACTACGAGTCATTCAAATGGTAAGGGAATATCAAGTGAATTTAGCGAGTCAGTGCAGTACCATAGGCAGAAGTGATTGCACTGTCACAGTGTTGCCAAATGTTTGTGACGATGTTGCCAATTCTCAGCTGTGCTAGGAAAAACTCTGTAGATGTATAGGAGGAGAATCCTGTGCTCGTGTCATAGGAGGATACGGAGAGGAGGCGCGGGGTTTGCTTAATATGCAGCGTTTTCTCCTACCAGCTGTGTCAAACATTCAGGTGTGTAATCTTCCATCACGATTACAGTTTCCCGCAAAATATATACGAATAAAACACATACCTCGTTACTTTGTTACAAAAGATTATAACAGTACAATAAAAAGTCTTTGGAAATCAACTTTGCCAACCTGTCACGAAAAGTAAGATAACAGACACTTTGCACCTCGAAATCGATTGCATCTATGTGCAGTCTTGTGATCATACAAGTAGAATTTCATGAATTGCACGAGAATGTAGAAAATTGTTGGTGCGAATGGAAGCCGTAAGAAACACAGTTACCTAATATTCTGTACTACGTAATAATCAATTCATATGATAATTTAGAAGAGAAGAAACTAAAAATTATGCCCATTAAGACAGAAACTAAAGTGCAGATGCGGACACTCTGCAGATCTGCGCTATTTCATCTTCAGATCTATACAAATAATGTATACTAACCAGCGTATTCATTGCTTTCGTAATGTTTCCCTCTTATGATGAACTGGGTCCACACCCATGAGTCTGATTTTTTTCTTTGTATGCTTCCATCTACTATCTTTGTGTGTTATTGTTCGGTGTTCAAAAAGCAAAATATTATGCCTGCTCCCACGAGGTATTAAAATGAAGTCGCAAAAAGGCTAACGGATTATAATCAAAACACAGTGACACGCCAGTTTGTCTGTCGTCATGGAGTTAAGTGGACAGAAATAGAGCTAGAATTTATGGCCAGCGACTAAGTGTCAGGACAGTTTTGCAACTGTGAAATACTTTCCTTACATTATGGAAGCGAATATTAAATTTGAACTAATATTGCGAAAATTTTGGACTTGGATAGCTTAGAATGAAAATCTTTCTGTTTATTGCAAAGGAAAACAATTGATTTTATAAAACATTCTGTGTCATACACAACTTGAAACAGGTCACGTCGACCAAATCATATGGAAGAACCGACAGCGACGTATATTGGAAGGCAGTAAGAACCCTTGGCTTTTGGTTTGGCAGTAGTCGACAGCCATTGCTAGGCGCAAGTAAATGAAGAAAGGCAGCGCGTTTTCGTTATCAAGTAACATCTTCATCAATTACTTTAGTATTAATGTGATCTACGAGTAACTGCTGATGTTTGATATTAACATGAAAAGGATTCCGTAGACAGGGAAAGAACTTGTTCTTGGGCAACTACTTCTATAATGACCAAAAGGACTTAAATGATCTTCAAGCACATGTGTTCCAGCAGCGGTATGAAGAAAGTGATAGTAATAATGACGGTGATAATCGAATTATCCGGTAACTTCTTACTTCACAGTGAATTTTCTCGAACTAAGAAATTTCCTGAATTAGTGAAAATTTCAAAACAGCTTCAAATCGAGGCTATGACGCCTAGAAGAGTCTTTACATCCTGCTGACATGAGAATAGCATAATCTCCACGTCAGAAGCTTGCTTCTACTTAACCATTTAATAGACTCGCGTTTTTTTTCCACCGTGGCTAGTTTAGTAAGCTAAGCATATTATCCCTTACAGCACATTCCTGGGGCTGGGAAATGTGGCCACAATGGTCTGGTGGAACGAACTATCACAAGTGCAATGCGTGGGTTCAGGAATTTACTTTTAAGAGGCACAAACAGACTTACTTTACCTCTGGTAACGTCAAGAGAAAGCTGTTATAATCCAGAATGCGCATGAAACATCACGTTCCTTCATTCCAAACTGGGCAGAGCCGGTTTACGTTGGAAAATGATATAGGTGGAGGTCAGGGTTAGCACAAATACTGTCACCAGTAAACTTACTTACATTAGAAAATTTTATTTTATTTGATGAAGTGATAGCCGTCTAAAGGAACAGGGCTCTTATTTTACTTGTACTTGCTTGAACTAGAGACGTTGAAAAATTTGGTGCTGGACTATGATTCGAATTCGTATCTCCTCTTTCGAGGATCTGAATCTCTCGGAACAGTATAGTTCAATCATTTCATTCCTTTTCCTAAGACTGCAGTCTTCTCTAGGTCTCCAAAGGTAAATATGTGGGTCCGAGTCCTGATCCAGTACAAAAATATTCATAATTTCATTTCAAGCCCTATCACGTGCATACGGACCTACTAGTGAAAATTAACGTGCACTTTTAATGTCTGTCATGTTGCCAACAATTTCTGGACAAACACGCACACATCTTACTGTTGGTGAGTAAGCAATTGATACTTAAGCAATATTCGTGGACAATAAAGAAGAACGATAGGAGTGCGGTTCGATTGTCACTCAGGCAAAAAAATTTGTGTCCTTATTTTAGATTAAACACCTAGCAGCTGGCAAGAAAAACCGATGCGTAACATTTGATTTTACTTAGTTAACAATCCGATTACGTCTAGGGTTCGTATCTCCGTCGCAGAACTTCACATCATGCGCTTCATCTTTAAATTCATATACACTTCGTTACTTCTGGTTAGTTAACAGGGATGAAAGGGTCTTGATAGGAGTCCCGGTTTATTACAAAAACTGTTGTCTTTTTTTTTTTGAAGTTTAGCTTTGGTTACTGATATAGGCGAAAATTTCGGTACTTCATGACTCTTCATGGATAGTCAGCAATATGATATGATTAGATTAGATTAATACTTGTTCCATAGATCATGAATACGACATTTCGTAATGATGTGGAACGAGTCATTTTAATGAAAGATTTCTTTACATACCAGTATTCAATTTAACGGCCGGCCGCGGTGGTCTAGGGGTTCTGGCGCTGCAGTCTGGAACCGCGGGACTGCTACGGTCGCAGGTTCGAATCCTGCCTCGGGCATGGGTGTGTGTGATGTTCTTAGGTTAGTTAGGTTTAAGTAGTTCTAAGTTCTAGGGGACTTATGACCTAAGATGTTGAGTCCCATAGTGCTCAGAGCCAACCAGTATTCAATTTCTTTACAACTATTTTTTACCCTCTGTCTGTCTCTCTCTCTCTCTCTGTCTCTCTCTCTCTCTCTCTCTCTCTCTCTCTCTCTCTCTCTCTCTCTCTCACACACACACACACATACACACATACTCTTTTTATTTTTATTTGTTTGTTGTGCTCGACTATCGGCGAGCCACGAAACGTCCGCGAATGAGTTTCTTAGTTTTGAATACAGTTACGACAGAAATATAAAAACAACTATGAAAGCTACTGATTTATGATGCTTAGTAGCAGTCAGTTCTGAGTATTATTAGTAACTAAGCTCCAGTCCCTAAACATAGTTACAGAAATGCGAATCAGACGCATTACGTATTCCAGGCCGTAGCAGCCGCGTCTTTGAGGCGACATCTATGGTCACTTCCCAGCCCGTTGTAGGATCACATCGGTTCGTCTTCTTCCTGCTGGTAATGTGACTGAGATTTGGCAACAAAGCAAGGTATGTTTGGCAACTCTGTGATCGACGAGTTACTTCCTGGTGTGCACGGAATTAAGCCTCAAAGTTCACTTGATTTCTCGTGTCATTTCCATTGAATAACCTGAGTTGTTATCGCTTGAGGTGTAACAGAAGATTGTAAATTTATGGTTTTCAGCACAGCAACTAATCTCGTCCTGTAAATTGCAGTTTACGAGTTCTAGCCACAATTGGCGTCGTAAGAGGAAGGCGCAAACCATATCTATGCGCTAGCTCTGTGTTGACGTGATTACAAAATAGAGTCGAATGTATGCACTGGGTAGCCAAGGCAGCTAGTTCATGGCGATTCGTTCAACCAAGTAAATGTACTGAACATCCTGCAAACCACTACAGGGAGCCTGTGTGTCAGAATTCTCATCTTGTATGCCGCAAAGGTGTTATGATAGAGAAATGAGTCGTAGGGAAGAGTTTGGTGGTCTGTTGGACTGATGCTAGCTTCATATGATGTTGCTCACAGTTCGATTTCAACTTCTGCCGTTGTTTTTTGATAGGGAGAGGCAGATTCTATTCTCTTCTGGTTACGCCACGTGAGAAGGTATAATGGCATTGTGGTCTGAAAATCACATTAAACGTGATATTCCTTCTCTACCAAGTAGACGTTAAGTGGAACCACAATAAAGTAAGGAGTGTCGACATGTGGAAATTCTATCACCATTAGCCTTTCTTGTTGTTGTTGTTGCGGTCTTCAGTCCTGAGACTGGTTTGATGCGGCTCTCCATGCTACTCTATCCTGTACAAGCTGCTTCATCTCCCAGTACCTACTGCAACCTACATCCTCCTGAATCTGCTTAGTGTATTCATCTCTTGGTCTCCCTCTACGATTTTTACCCTCCACGCTGCCCTCCAATGCAAAATTTGTGATCCCTTGATGCCTCAGAACATGTCCAACCAACTGGTCCCTTTTTCTCGTCAAATTGTACCACAAACTCCTCTTCTTCCCAGTTCTATTCAATACCTCCTCATTAGTTACGTGATCTACCCATCTAATCTTCAACCTTCCTTATACTAGTTATTTATTTCTAGTGACGAAACAAACCCTGTGTATGGTCACAGGCCACTTATTCCATATTTTATTTGAGCTTCTGTATGTCGATAAAATTGATTCTGAACTGGGAATGCAACTCAGACCGCCCTTAACGCGGAATTTGATCCCTTCCTGACAATACAGCTCGACTACAACTTGTTGTTTGTTCAAAACTGCAGATTCCTCAACAGCTCCACATATTGCGCATGAATGGGTTGGAATCGTGGCCCAGCACTAAACATTTCAGTATGTATTATCAAGCTCTAGCATGAGAACACCTATGTGCTGGTGGATAGTAATTTTTATTTTTAATGCATTTTCATTCGTTGTCAACACTAACGATATCTGACGATTTTGACTCCTAGTGAGACACAGAACTATTTGCGACATCACTGTAAGTTCAAGGATGTTATTCCGATCTGCTGGTGGAGAAGAATTCGGTTAGTATCGTCTCTTTGTGTGTAGTCAACAACGATATATTTGGGGTTCGATTCTCAGTCAGCACTGAACTCATTCTCATATTATTTCTAGTTCAAAGATGCTCACATGTCGCAGCTGGTGTAACAAACCCATACTTAACGTTCCTTTTTCTCTAGAATATAACAGCGATATGTGCCGGGTTGGAGTCCTGGGAAGGAAAAAATTAATGTTTCGTCTCGTCATTTCAGTTAATACATCTAGCTACTGCCGAGAAAATCCGATATGTCAAAGTTGACTGTACTTCGATAACAATCAGATTAGGTTCTGGGTTCGAATCCCTGTCCAACACAAAGCTTTCCCTCACTGCATTTCAAGTAAGTTACTTGTGAAGAAGCAGTATTTAACATCTCTCGTAGTTCGTTAACAGGGACAATAGATGCTGGGTAGGAATTCGCGACCGTTAAAAATGTTTACGTTATATAATTTAAAGTTCATATTTGTTAACTGATACTGTCCAAAATCGAGGTATATCACTCTCTTTATGCCTAGTCAGGAATGATTGTTAATTTCCGTCAGTCACGAAATCTTAGTTTGCATGACCTGGGTTTGAATCCATATGCAGAACGAGTCGGTTCGTCGTGTCATTTGAAGTTTATACATATTCTCAACTAGCTGCTCATGAATAACGTAAGTTTTTAACGACATTTTGTGTTAGATAACAAGTATGGTATGTTACTTTGAAGAGTAAATCATGAATACGACGAACCTACTACGTGCATTACCTATCTGACGTAATAATGAGAATGCTAACATTTAAGGTATGTCAATTATTGCAATAAATGTGAGCTTACAAGCCTTAAGGACAGTCTTATCTGTGATGAGGTGTTCCCTGATAGTTTTAGTACCGTGGTATTACTTTACATCCTGAGTTATTGCGCTACAGAGCAGTGTTTTCTAGTGGTTATTTGTTGGAACCATTTTCAATAGTCAAACGACTGTATCAAGGAGCGATTAGAGGACCTGCTAGACAGCTGAGTTATGTGGGTTGCATGAGAATCAGGCGACATGCAATCCAGGTCGTTCGGATACTTTTGAGCGTGACTGTACTTCGTTAACAATCCGATTAGGAGCTGGGTTCGCATCCCTGTCTCAAGCTTTATATGATGGCATTTCAATTTTAAACATGAGCATACCTTGTTCCTTGTGAATGACACCATATTGAACGTCGTTGGGGGTAGTTCCCAGGACGGTAACTGTTATGACAGGATTCCCAGTTCAGTACAAACATTTTCGTCATTTATCTTCAGGATCTGAATTGATAACTGATACTGGTGCCTAGTGATCCGGTCTCAATAAGGCACAAACAAAGCTTAGATTAGTTAGCAATGGCTATAGGTACTGGGTTTGAATCCAGGTCCAGAACGATGAGGTTGGTCATGTCATTTAAAGTTCAAATTTGTGTACACGTAGCTGCTGATGTGTTACGAGAACAATGATATTACTGGTGATTCGCTGTTAATGTTGAGATTTTCTTAGAGTGCTTGTTGCCGTTAATCGTGTTTTTCTACTGGTTCGTCCAATATCCAGTTTCCAGAGCCACTCGCCGTTGAGCGACCTTCAGCACATGGATGGAAAACTTTTAGAGAGCGAAATTTTTTTTCCAATTGCCGTACAGCTTTGTAACTCCATATATTGTCTCAAGTATTTAATTCTGACTAAGGATTACTGTACGATATGTGCAAAATAATCCATTTCCTCAGAACTTTTGGAATGTCACTTGTTGTAATTAAGGTTAGTTTACGAGTGTTATGATGGGATGTCTCATCGCTAAGAACGTGTTTTCTAATATGTTTTGTATGACATTATTAGTTGACGCTTAGACTGACTGCCATAAAGACCTTTGGTCTCTTAGTAGTCTCCTGCAGTACCCATTGTGTGTAGTCAAACGACTGTACCCCACAGGGTTTTGGTGTTTAGAGGACCTGCAACACAGCTTCGTTATGTTGGTTGTATTCGGCAGTGACCCACTTTTTTTGCTGTCAAGTGTACTTACTGTGTGATGATGGCCTTGGAAGGAGAAAACAGGTTAACTAAATAAATTCATACTATAGAACATCCAATTTTCTTGGTGAAGACGGAGTTTTCTAACAAGCATCGAATGAAAAATCAGTTAACTTCACAAAATTTATTTTATAACATATCCGTTTTTCATTGAAATACTGCTAATAGTTGACAATCACATTTCGTGTACTTCTATACGGAAATTTGTGATGTTATCTTGCTTTTATGGTGGATACGAATAATCTGAAACGCATGAACTCCTAATTTCAGAATAGACTACTGGCCATTAAAATTGCTACACCATGAAGATGACGTGCTACAGACTCGAAATTTAACCGACAGGAAGAAGATGCTCTGATATGAAAATGAATAGCTTTTCAGAGCATTCGCACAATGTTGGCGCCGGTGGCGACACCAAAAACGTGCTGACATGACGAAAGTTTCCAACCAATTTCTCAGATACAAACAGCAGCTGACCGGCGTTGCCTGGTGAAACGTTGTTGTGATGCCTCGTGTAAGGAGGAGAAATGCGTACCATCACGTTTCCGACTTTGATAATGGTCGGATTGTAGCCTATCGCGACTGCGGCTTATCGTATCTCGACATTCCTGCTCGCGTTGGTCGAAATCCAACGACTGTTTGCAGAATACGGAATCGGTGGCTTCACGAGGGTAATACATAACGCCGTGCTGGATCCCAACGGCCTCGTATCACTAGCAGTCGAGATGGCAGGCATATTATCCGCATGGCTGTAACGGATCGTGCAACCACGTTTCGATCCCTGAGTCAACAGATGGGGACGTTTGCAAGACAACAACCATCTGCACGAACAGTTCGACGACGTTTGTAGCAGCATGGAGTACCAGCTCGGAGACCATAGCTGCGGTTACCCTTGACGCTGCATCACAGAGAGGAGCGTCTGCGATGGTGTACTCAACGACGAACCTGGGTGCACGAATGGCAGAACGTCATTTTTTCGTATGAATCCAGGTTCTGTTTACAGCATCCTGATGGTCGCATCCGTGTTTGGCGACATCGCGGTGAACGCACATTGGAAGCGTGTATTCGTTATCGCCATACTGGCGTGTCATCCGGCGTGATGGTATGGGGTGCCATTGGTTACACGTCTTGGTCACCTCTTGTTTGCATTGACGGCACTCTGAATAGTGGACGTTTCATTTCAGATGTGTTACGCTTCGTGGCTCTACCCTTCATTCGATCCCTGCGAAAGCCTACATTTCAGCAGGATAATGCACGACCGCGTGTTGCAGGCCCAGTACAGGCCCTTCTGAGTACAGAAAATGTTCCACTGCTGCCCTGGCCAGCACATTCTCCAGATCTCTCACCAATTGAAAACTTCTGGTCAATGGTGGCCGAGCAACTGGCTCGTCACAATACGCCAGTCACTACTCTTGATGAACTGTGGAATCGTGTTGAAGCTCCATGGGCAGCTGTAACTGAACACGCCATCCAAGCTCTGTCTGACTCAATCGCCAGGCGTATCAAGGACGTTGTTACGGCCAGAGGTGGTTGTTCTGGGTACTGATTTCTCAGGATCTATGCACGCAAATTGCGTGAAAATGTAATCACATGTCAGTTGTAGTATAATATATTTGTCCAATGAATACCCGTTTATCATCTGCATTTCTTCTTGGTGTGGCAATTTTAATGGCCAGTAGTGTACTCTTTCGCACATTACCTTCGGTGAAAGTTTTTAGATCACCAATGACATTTTATGTGAGATCTAAACTATCTTACGAATAAAACTATGAGTCACAATATACTTATTTAGGGACCTAATATTAACATCTCTTTTTCTTCGACGGCATGACAAACTGTGAACAGAAACTGTCATTTTTACATGCAGAAGCTAATTATGTATCATTAGTTTCAAAATCGACTGTTTCCGTGTTACTTCGTCTTTCAAGATATATTATACAGACATTACTGCTGTCGTGGAAGTGAACTTTGGCGGGACTGATGGTCGAGAATCACACGATAGATCTACTTTGCAGTCCTTCGGATGAGCCAGCACCGTTGCTCCTGTTTTTGTGGTGACCTGTTTTGCACTCAGTATCGGATGGTATCTCTCTTTCTCCAGTGCCGGCAATGGTTTAACAGTGCATATTGCACTCCCCACACTCTTCAAGTTCCTTAAAGTGGAATCTCTGCTTTTATCTGTCACAGCAAGTAATTATAAGGAAAATGTTTGGATTTTCAGTTTTTATTAACGCTGGGGCTGCAGCATCTATCACATTCATTTCTGGCCAAGCCCTGGATATACCGAAAATTTGGACGAGATTGGTAATGACAAGTAGGAGCTTGTTGCTGTGGACTTTTTGCCGTTACGTATAATACTCTGCCTAACGTTTCGTCCTCCACTCTTGGAGCCTTCATCACAGATTTCAATGACTCAGAAAGCTGTTTACAGACTCAAAACAAGCTCAGCAATGCAAACTGTTAAGCTTTATCCACGCAACCGTCGGTTCGTGACGTCATTAGACCGCTGCGTAAGTTCGCGTAGTTGCGCCGATGTGTGGCACAGCATGGAGCATGTAGAGAGGAAGAGTTGGCGCTGTGTGTGTTGTTTAGGGCGAGGGTCAACAAGTTGTGTAAATTAAATTTTTCTTCTTTACTGCTGAAATTATTTTGTGCTTTAATATTTCTATGGACTGCCTGCACGTACTAACGAGTTTGATTGTTTCCCGGTCCTAGTGCGTGATCTGCTACTAGTGATTCATCCGACCTTTCCAGGCGTGTGGAACACTATATCAAAGGCACATAAAACGAGAAATTCGGACAAGTGTGAACAGGACACACACACCGAGAGTTCCGTACACACTTAATTACGTGTACAGACGGTCCATCCGTCTCAGGGATCGGGGATTTCGACGCTTTTTGCCAGTTATCGATATCGTTACTGGCAAAGGACAGGTCCCGGGAATTCCAAGACTTTGGAGAAACAGAAACACACGTGCGCGAACGCACGCGTGCGCGCGCCCTCACACACACACACACACACACACACACACACACACACACACACACCTGTATAAAGGGTGAAGAAAAATTCGCTCACTCGGTTGTCGCAATGCTCTTTCTCACAAACTAGCAATAAAAAAAATGTCTGTCTCAAAATTTCGTCCTGCGCATATTTCCGGCAGCAAATGGACGTTAAAGATTGGAAATCTGGCAACACTGTAATCACATATTTGGTAACTACCTCTGTCAGCATGTAGCAGGAGCGCTGTGCAGTTGATGCAGTGGATAGAATTTTGGGTTAGCAGAAGGTCGAGGGTTAGATTCCGGATAGAGTTGTATTTGTTTTTATTTGCCAATTTTATTCCGCCATATAATACTGTAGTATACATCGTTTCTTAAGCCACATGTATCCGACATTTACAAAGTACATGTTTGGACATTCTTTGAAAAGCACGTTGCTAGGTCTACTGGTGATGCTCGGCAATAACGAAATGCAAACAGTTGTTACTAAGTGATGGCACCATTGGGGGAGGGAACAAGGAAAACTGGTTTGGAATCTAACAGATTCAATGGTGTGAAACAATTCGCTTCCACGACGTGCAAAACGCTTCCGTCAAAGCTGAACAGTGAAATCGATTCTTCTTCCGTTTCTGTGTCCGTAGAATGTAAGAACAAATGTTTTGTAGAAGACTCATTGTAATCGCTGTATGACGATTAAAACCCCAGATACCGCACGACGCAAACTACATTTAGCAAATAAAAACAAATACGCCTTGACGCAGAATCTAGGTGCTTCAGTCGGGAACCGCGCGACCCCTACGGTCGCAGGTTCGAATCCTGCCTCGGGCATGGATGTATGTGATGTCCTTAGGTTAGTTAGGCTTAAATAGTTCTAAGTTCTAGGGGACTGATGACCTCAGATGTCGTTCCATAGGGTTCAGAGCCATAGACTTCCTGCATGCTAACCCAAAACGCTATCCACTGCACCAACTGCACACCCTCAGTCATGTATGGTGGCCGAGGTAGTTACCGTACATCTGAATACAATTTTGCCATATTGCCAATCCTTTACGTCCATTTATTGCCAGAAATACACGCAGCACGAAATTTTGTGAAAGACATTTTTGTAATGTTAGTATTTGAGGAATCGCGCTGCGAAGTTCAGAGTGCGCAAATTTTTCTTCGCCCTGTATATAGACAGCTCGATTTATCTGAAGATGTTGAAATATCTCGAAAACTACATATCAGTTCAAAGGAATTCATAGTTAAAATTTGTTCCTCTCGGCGGGGGACATCCAATGAAACCAAACTCGATCGCTCACCGAATCCTGGGTCTGAAAGCGGGGGCCAACTTTGTATTCTTCAATAGGAAACTCCATTTTTATTACATATTCGGATTGTAAGGAAAAATACGTAAATTTTGTATCAAACATTTTTTCATTGCGTGACAGATGGCGCCGTTATCGGAGAAATCAAAATGGGTGGAAAATCGTATGTTTTAAAATAATATTCAAGGACAGTTGAATTAACCCCCACCTCCCCGGTGCGAGGGTGGGACAGGAAATTGTTTCATAACTTATAATGGGGAAACTCCAACCTCAACATTGTGTTTCGCTGTCAAAACGAAGAGGGTTGGTTCAAATGGCTCTGAGCACTATGGGACTTAACTTCTGAGGTCATCAGTCCCCTAGAACTTAGAACTACTTAAACCTAACTAACCTAAGGACATCACACACATCCATGCCCGAGGCAGAATTCAAACCTGCGACCGTAGCGGTCGTGCGGTTCCAGTCTGTAGCGACTAGAACTGCTCGGCCACCCCGGCCGGCAAAACGAGTAGGGGACTGCTCGATACGCCACTGTGCTCGTCTGGCGAACTACCACTTATCATAACAGGCAAGCAGTCCCATTAAATATTGTGTGATGTAATTACAAAAAATTTTGGATTTTTTTCCTGAGCTTGTATTGTGGAACCATGCTTCTTACCAAATTTTATGTTTATAGGTCAATGGGACGTACCCTATAGGTTCTGATGAGTGAATTTGCGAGAATCAAAATTCTTTTGATTGCATTGACTTAAAATTTAAACGCCACTAAGGACAGTAATCTCAGTATGATGTAAATTGGAAAATGATGCTGAAAGTTCCCCTTTGAATAATTATACAAGACTGTGCTTAAACTGACACACAATTTTTTAGCGCAACGCAATCTCACTTTCAAAAATCCCTACAAAAGAATGGCCCTGACTAACATTAATCTATACCTTTCACAAATCACTTACCTCACAAAAATCTTCATTACTCGAACTACTGCAATACAGCGAGCGCCACTACTGCCAGCTAAATAAAAGATTCAAACTACGGAAGGCACTAACTACTGATAGGGATAGTTAGCAAATGAAAGATTTTAATAGAGAACAAACAATGTATTTACCTTAATAGTCATAATATATGATATCCAGTATTACAAACTTCAAAACTCCGCCATCTCTCTCCCCACATCCACCACTGCTGGCGGCTCACCTCCAACTGCGCAACGCTACGCGCTGTTCACATCCAGCTGCCGCTGCCTAACACTACAATGACAGACAACAATGCAAACTAGCCACAGACTGCACACAGCACAGCCAGTGATTTTTATACAGAGCGCTACGTGGCGTTACCAATAAGAAAACCTAAACAGCCTACTTACATAGCCCCCATGCTCCCCACAAAAAATTTTACAAATTGTTTTGGGCAGTGGCCAATAATGATTTGATACAGTTTTTCATAATTACAATAACAAAGATATCCAATGCACACACTTATTAATACAATGTTGGTCAAAAGCTAAAATTTTCTCACAGTCCATAAAGATAGTCCTGATCATTCATCATAATAGTAATTACAGTTTTTTTTTTCACAAAGTCTCATTAGTAAAAGAAATTGCATACAGAAGTAGTGGATTTACATGCAGTCTTGAAGAAGTAGTGTTGTCCTTCCAACGAAAAGACAGTGCTGACTCTTGACATGCAGACAGGTAATGGGCCACAACAGAGCAAATCCACAGCAGAGTCAGTCGAAGTTTTGAAGAATATTGGTAGGTAGGTCTTCACAGAGCAGACCCACTGTAGTCCTGGTAGAGATTACGGTATTGGTGGGTCATCAAAGGTGTAGACCCACTGTAGTCCTTGTAGAGACGCCCAGCAGCCATGAAAAATTATACATGACTGTGCTTAAACTGACACACAATATTTTTAGCGCAACGCAATCTGACTTTCAGAAATCCCTACAAAGGAATGGCCCTGACTAACATTAATCTATACCTTTCACAAAACACTTACCTCACAAAAATCTTCATTACTCGAACTACTGCAATACAGCGAGCGCCACTACTGCCAGCTAAATAAAAGATTCAAACTACGGAAGGCACTAACTACTGATAGGGGTAGTTAGCAAATGAAAGATTTTAATAGAGAACAAACAATGTATTTACCTTAATAGTCATAATATATGATATCCAGTATTACAAACTTCAAAACTCCGCCATCTCTCTCCCCACATCCACCACTGCTGGCGGCTCACCTCCAACTGCGCAACGCTACGCGCTGTTCACATCCAGCTGCCGCTGCCCAACACTACAATGGCAGACAACAATGCAAACTAGCCAGAGACTGAACACAGCACAGCCAGTGATTTTCATACAGAGCGCTACGTGGCGTTACCAATAAGAAAACCTAAACAGCTTACTTACAATGCATCCACCCGTTCCTGAGAAATACGAGTCTTAACAGACAGTCGGATAACAGATGACAAAAATTATTTTTGTCCTGTGATATAATTATATATTGCCTATTTTCACATTTTTCCTTACTTGCACTGTGAAACCTTGCTTCTTACCAAAATTTCATTTAACTACGTCAATGGGAAATACCCTTTAGGTTTTGATTAGTGAGGTTGAAAGTATCAAAATGTGACAGAAATGGTCGTACCTTCTGATTGAATCGACTTGGAAGCTTAAGTTTATCACACCGCCAAAGAGCCACAGACCTTAGTATGGGACATGAATTTCAAATTGATACGCATTGTTGTTCCTGAGAAAACGGGTTTTTAACAATCGGATGGAAAGGAGGACAGATTAACAACAAAGTTATCCCGTAAGGGTTCCGCATTTATAGACTAACATACGGATCGCTAGAAACATGTTTGGATTTGTCTACCTATTGTACGCTCTGCTTCCATTCATTTTCAAACTACACAAATTTTCTTCTGATCTGGGAAACAAAAGACGCGTTTTCTAGTGCAATACACCTCTTAATGGTTCCTATATTACGAACAATAAAGTATGTCCTAACAGCACAGTTTTGTAATACAGAACGAACAACAAAATAATTATCCACCCACCTACTTCCGATAATATAAACGAGTTGTGAGATCAAAAATCAGAGAGAAAACGCTGTACTGTCCTCTGACTTGCACATGAACAACTTTAAGTAATGTATGATTTGGTGACAGATGCCATTCTGAAATGGCTCACTTAAGGAGCACAACTTATTGCCGTGCCTTAGGTGAATCAGGCCGACTGAGAGGTTCCTTTTAGTTTCCAGATTGTACTCGATGTGTCAGCCGTAAAACGACTGTCATTAACATCCACCTCACCAGCTGTTGTGGAGAGTTGCAGCCGCTTTATTTCAAGATGCAGGCGCCACATGTACAAGAGGACCGGCCTCTTCCAGTCGTCTTGTCCTTCCCGTTCTCTGTCCCCCGTGATCCTGAACTCCACCCGGCGCCAGACAAAATGGTCCTTCCCTTTCCTTCGTCTCGGCGACGAACTTCCTGCAGACAATTACTTCCGGTGCAACACTCATTCTGGAAGAACGTGGCAGAACGGCGTCACGTGACACACCGGCGTCCAGGTCGTTAAGCTGCGAACGAAGAACACAGCCTTGGCCAACAAAAATAGTCATTTATGCAACTGTAATACAACGTCCGAAACGAAAACATATTCCTGAAGGTTTCTGTAAAGCTAATTCCCGTCATTTCTTTATGTAAAGATGACTACACCTCCACGCTGCAAGCCATCATACGGTATGGGGGTACTTATCGCACCAGAATTATTTCTTCTTGCCTCACGCCTTAATTTCTCATCCATTACAACGAAATAACGTGAATCACGAGTAGCAGGAAATTAAATGATGCACTAATATCAGGACGGGGAATTGTGAAGGGAGGAGGTCAGAGGAAACTAAGGTGTGGTGCTAAACAAGGCTACGAATTGAGGCGAAATGTGAAGAAAGTAATAAAACTAGGGAGAATATACAGGAGTTCTAGTCGTTTTAACAGGCAGTGAGCCGCATTTGACGCGTATCTACGTTACTAGCATGGATGTTAAGATCAAACACGGTGTTGGCAGCGAGAGAATTCAGGCTTAGCATGTGGTGGTTCTGGGGTATAGAGCAGCCCTAAATTAGTCCAGTGTCGTACAGTCATGATCACGCCGTTATGACCGCTGCCCGCACCAAGTAAAAAATTTATTGTTCGCAGCGTGTCGTGCCTGCTCGCCATACTTCCGACAGGCTGTCAGCAGAATGTTCATTGAAAATTGTTTGTGGATTTGTTCTTTAACATTGCGTACAAGAGCCAGACCGTATCTGTCATAACGTTACACAACTCTGTGACTTAACGACTTTCTACGAACGGAACCAGTCATAACAGAATAAATTTGCAGTAACACGACTGATTTAGTTTCCATTAATCAGTAGCTGAGAAATCGGGCGTTACCTGGATACTTACATTGATCAGTCACACATGATCACCACCGACCTACTATCGATATAAACCCATCAAAGCGATAGCAGCATCATCTGGCGAGGAAGAAGTGCTAGTCAGAAAAAAAAATTGTGGTATAATCCTATCGGACCAAACGGCTGAGGTCATTGGTCCCTAAACTTACACAGTACTTAATCTAACTTAAACTAACTTAAGCTAAGGACAACACATACTGCCATGCCCGAGGGAGGACTCGAACCTCCGACGAGGGGATCCGCGTGAACTGTGACAAGGCGTCTGAGACCAAGCGGCTATATCGCACGGTTGCTACACACACACACACACACACACACACACACAGTGCATGCAGTATCAGATTGTGTGCTGTCCGTGTGTAGGGCGAGGAAGGTGTGTGACCTGTCTCAGTTCGACTGAGGGCAGATTGCGAAGGCACGAAGGCTCGGCACGAGTATTCCGGAAACTGCGTGACTTGTCGGGTGTTCGAGAAGTGCTGTGGCGACTGTATTCAAACATGTGGCGCAACCAAGCGAAATTTTATTTTATTTATGTATTCGTATGGCTCGTATTCAGTTTAAACTTACAGGTGTAAAACATTAGTAACACTATATACAGGGTTATTACAAATGATTGAAGCGAATTCACAGCTCTACAATAACTTTATTATTTGAGATATTTTCACAATGCTTTGCACACACACACAAAAACTCAAAAAGTTTTTTTTAGGCATTCACAAATGTTCTATATGTGCCCCTTTAGTGATTCGGCAGACATCAAGCCTGTAATCAAGTTCCTCCCACACTCGGCCTAGCATGTCCCCATCAATGAGTTCGAAAGCATCGTTGATGCGAGCTCGCAGTTCTGGCACGTTTGTTGGTAGAGGAGGTTTAAACACTGAATCTTTCACATCACTATGCGTGAAACTTGCCCGCACGCGTTCAACAGCTTCTTCGCTCACTGCAGGCCGACCCGTTGATTTCCCCTTACAGAGGCATCCAGAAGCTTTAAACTGCGCATACCATCGCCGAATGGAGTTAGCAGTTGGTGGATCTTTGTTGAACTTCGTCCTGAAGTGTCGTTGCACTATTATGACTGACTGATGTGAGTGCATTTCAAGCACTACATACGCTTTCTCGGCTCCTGTTGCCATTTTGTCTCACTGCGCTCTCGAGCGCTCTGGCGGCAGAAACCTGAAGTGCTGCTTCAGCCGAACAAAACTTTATGAGTTTTTCTACGTATCTGTAGTGTGTCGTGAGCATATGTCAATGAATGGAGCTACAGTGAATTTATGAACTCGCTTCAATCATTTGTAATAGCCCTATATAACTGGAATATTGAAATACAAAACTACTTATAAAACTACCTACATGCCAATATCTAGGTTCCTAATCCAGATAAGGTCCATATCATCAGCTATCATGAGGTCTCTAGGACTCCACTGATAGGAACGCAATGTGCTTCATTGTCTGGTTCGGAGCCCCACAGTTAAAAACCGGATACTCTGCAGCTCGCATTTGTAAAGACAGTCTACGCGTCGTCCATACCCAATGTGAGCTCTTTTCAATTTGACCCATAGTTTCCTGTCGGGTTCTGTGCCAGCAGCATCTTTCGGAACCACGCGCGCTCTTCAGGATTTTCAGTAAGTTGGCAGCTGTGGTCCCACAAGTCTCTCACCCCAGTATTACTGACATATAGCTGTTCTGTTTGCCGTAACGTTGGGTTTCTTGAACGGAGTCTATTTCGTAATAGACTTGGTATGTCTTGCTGTATGGGTATTTACAGGTTCACATGTAGCTTGTGGTATTCTGTAAGAAAGGCCTTGCTTCTGCGAATTGCGAGTGGACAGATGTTGCTCAGCAGAGGAAGCCAATAAATCGGTGTTGGTCGCATTGCCATTGTTATAAACTGCATAGTGTGGTTCAACTGGACTCGATCAAGTTGGTGCGGCAGCTGTGTAGCCACACTGGGGCACAATATTGGATTTCCTGGCTACACTCATGCAGACAAACAAAGATGAAACCACGTCCAGATGTCGTGGGTTTGGGCAGCTGCGAACATGCAAACCAACCAAGATGAAACTCCGTCCAGATGTCGTACGGTTGGGCAGCTACCACTCATATGCAGATTTCGTAAGCTGGCCTGACCCGTAAAACAGGACAGGAGGCAGACTGTGGAGGATCTAACATCAGACTTTAATGCTGGGCAGAGTACAGGTGTGTGTGTGAACACACACTGAACCGAACACACCTAACGATGGACGTCCACAGCCAGCGACCCATCCATGTGCTAGTTTCACGCCACGACATCGGCAACTACGGCTGAAATGGGCACGTGATCATCGACAATGAACATTGTTGCAGTGGCAGAGTGTTGCATGGTCTGATGAATACCGATATTTTCTTCACCATGCCGATAGGTGGAGCTTGTGCAAGGCTCCATGACGACCAAGGAGTATCGTACATTGATTGTAGATCAGGTACAACCATTGACGATAATCATGCTTCCTGATAGCAGTGGCATTTTCCGACAAGATAACGCGCCATGTCACAAGGCCAGGAAAGTGATGCAGTGGTTCGAGGAAAATGTGGAGACTTCAAATTGATGGCCTAGCCTCCCACCTCGCCAAGTCTGAGCTCAATCGAACACATCTGGAATATGCTTGAATGTCGTGTCAGAGCTCATCGCGCTCCTCCCCAGAATTTACGGGAATTCGGTGAGTTGTGTGTGCAGATGTGGTACCAACTCCTTCCAGCGATCTACCAGGCCTCATTGGTGTCATGCCATGACGCATCGCTGCTGCTACCCATGTGAAAGGTGTACAAGTGGCTCTTAGCTACGTGGTCATAATTTTGTGGCTAATCAGTGTATATATATCAGTCGATCTCCTCCACCTCCTCCTCCTCGCCATTCGACTCCTCCTTTCTCCTCTATCTATCTACCTCCACCTCCTCCCTCTCTCTACACGCCTCCTCTCTCCCTATCCACCTCTCCTGCCTCCTGTCTATTTTTCCATCCCGTGTTTTCTCTATCTCCTCCACCCTCACTCTCTGTTCGTCTCCTCCATCCCCTCTCTTTGTCCATCTCCTTCAACCCCCCTCTCTGTCCATCTCCTCCTACCCCTCTCTTTCCAGCTCCTCATCCCCCTCTCTCTGTCAATCTGCTCCTCCCACTCTGTCCGTCTTCTCCTTTCCCCTCCGTCCATCTCCTCCTCGCCACTCTATCTCCGTCTCCGGCTCTGTATGTCAAACTACTCCTCACCCCTCTCTCTGTCAAACTGCTCCTCACCCCTCTCTCTGTCCATTTCCTCCTTCCCCTCCGTCTATTCATCTCCTCCTTCTCTATCACTCTTCCTCTCTTTCTTCCCCCATCACCGCCTTTTACTTCTCCTTTTTCCTTTGTCTGCCCATCTTCCATCCTGCCTCTCTGTCTACTTCACTGTCCTCCATTCGTCTTCTCGTCCTCCTGTTGTGCCTATCTCCTCTTCCCCCTCACTGTCTGCCCGCTTCCTCGTCCTCCACTCTCTCTCTGCATTACGAGACTCGCCCCAGTAAGAGGCTGGTGGTTCTTAACCCTACAGTTTACTTTCCAGATTGTAACTAATACGTGTACCAAGTGAGACAGAAATCGTTGCATGGGTTTAGTACGAGATTTTTACGCGTGGCTTTACTGGCATACTCACATGCCAAATATATTTAACACATATTTAACATATTTCACGTGTATTTCTACATATATTTCACCTGTATATCAATCGAATTTCGGCCTGCACTTTCATTTTCACGCAGACTCTTGTTTATAAATTCTTATCTTCTGAACTGTGTGTCCTGAACTGCTACAATTTTGCAGGTACCTTCAGTGGCATATGGCCTATTGTCTGCCAAATGTGCTGTGAATAGAGTTAGCGGTAAAGAAGTAGTAAATTATAACATCATGCATGATTCGATAGTTCCTCATTCGTCTCAGTATATGACGTCACATTTCTTGAATTGTGTCGTACAATGATATATTTTTCTAAATACATTCAGCGGAATATATGTCATCCAAAAGTGTTGCAAATAGACTTAGTAGCTACGAAATAATAAATTCAAACGTATTGCTTCATGCGGTAGTTTTTCGTGCATTCAGTGTTCATGAAATCGATCTCCTGAACTAAGTATCGAACAAAGATGAAATTTTTCTGGTGCATTCAGTGGTATATGTGAATACTGTCTACAAAATGTGTTACCAGTACATTTAGTAGTAAAGAAGTGATATATTGAAACCTATGCTTCGTGTGTCAGTTTCTTTACACAAACAGTGAAAATGTAGTAAGCGACAAACTTCTTTCCTTTCGCCGGTTTGCGGGGGTCATCAGCGATAAAAAATTTCGTTAAACTTAGAAATGATGTGTAAAGCTTGTTAGAAGTGTGTAAAGGCTCTCATTCTTAAATAATGGATGAACGAAGTATGGGCATTCTCTCGTTGCTGGGTACACTGGCCTTTCATCCCCACCCCTTTGATAGGTGGGTGGTTCTTACCTCCAGTGATTCGTTCCAGATAGCAATATGTGTACAATGTTTGATTAAAATCGGTCCGCTGGTTTAGGAGGAGATGTGAAACATCGATAGATACAGAAATATGTACATCCATTTTTATAATTTGTATGGATTAATACCCTGAAAGTATTACCGTACCGGGTTGTATTAGTGCTGTGGCTGTGTGGATGAGTATGTATCAGTCTCTAAGGCAGCCGAAAGCCACAGATGCCTGAAGAGCGGTTATCTCGCCACGTCTTCCTCGCCCGACGATCCTCTTAACTCGTATTCCGGCCCGTGGAGCGTGGTATGACTGACACCGCCAATCAACAGAGCTGCTCTGTCACTGCTGGAGTTGTGACTGTTGCCACTATTAACGCATCTTTTTAAACAGAATATCGCAATGGACTAATTTGGCTCCACTCTATGAAAGTCCTCTTGTAAGACTCATTTCGTGGCAAGAAACATATCGAGGTTATGCTTTTCCACCCTCGTCGTTTGAAGCAAGTAATTAGCAACGTTTCTTTGGTCTGACTTCACCTACATGTTGCAATTCGAAACGGTACATATCTGCCGAAACATCAAGCAAGGTAGCTGCCGGCTGTTAGGAGAGACACCTGGTATAAAACCTGCAGAGGAAGACAATTCCCAAAGACAGGAAGAGTAATTGTTCAACTTCATGCAAAAACAGACGGAAGAAACGCAATAAATTGTAGATCAAAAACCGACCTTTTCGTAATGTACAAGGTTTTCACTAAAACCTTCGAAAATAGTGTACAAAACATTGTATTTTGATGAAGAAGAAACAGCCAGCTAGGATTACCTGGAGATGGAACACAATTGATGATATGTAAGTTTTGTGCAAAATTCTCAACACAGTAGTGAGTGTAAATCAACATTTTGTATGGGATTCAAAGACGTTGAGGAAACTATTGCCTGAATTTTATAAATCAACATTTTGTCTGGGATTCACAGACGCTGAGAAAACTTTTGCCTGAATTTTATTTGCAACGTTGCCAGCAGTCTTTGAGAAAGAAAATGTTAGGTGAAATTGTTAGTTTATTCGAAAGCATACATATCCATGTTACATATTCCAACAGGCCGCCATCAGGATACAGAGAAACTCAGAATTGAAACAGGATTCAGGGAAAGATATTCAGTATCTCGAAACCTTTTCTCAGAACTATTCACCAACCTAAACAGGTGAAAGAAAAGCACTACGTATTCATGAAATATACGTAAACAATTTCGTTTTCTTATTGACATCATACATTTTACCTCGAGCGCGGATTAACTTTCAGAACTAATAGAAGAGTGTAACAGAGAAAGTTCACAACGTGTAAATCAGCTCGAATAAGTTTAAAGTGAACTTTCACCAAAACTAAGACAAAAAATGTACACAATTAAGCGTAAAAAGCCGTACGATGAGTTCTTATATTTAGGGCAGTTCAAGAAAACGACTGGGAGTACGACAAAAGAAACAGACACACGTGTAAAATATAGCACGTCATACTTTTGGCATACTACACTCATGCTCATAAATTAAGGATAATGCTGATACATGGTGGAACAACGCTCAGGTGGGCGGTTTGCTGGTTTAAATCACCTCGGGGAATGACCATGTGGTGCATTTGTCCTGCGGTCATCGCACGGTTGCGCTGGCAGCAGTCCACATACGCAGAGGTGTGTTGGTGCATGTCAAAGTAAGGTGCAGCGAGTAAGTGAGCATACGTTTTCAGACATGCTCATGGTGACTGTGTGTTGAAAACGGCTCAAAGAGCAGACACTGATGACGTTATGAGGGTTAGAACACTAGGGCGACTGGAGGCTGGTCAAACACAGCAGGTCGTAGCACGGGCCCTCCGTGTGCCGCAAAGTGTGATCTCAAGATTATGGTAACGCTTCCAGCAGGCAGGAAACGTGTTCAGGCGCTACAGTACGGGACGTCCACAGTGCACAACACCACAAGAAGACCAATACCTCACCATCAGAGCCCGCAGCCGGCCTCCGAGTACTGCAGGTAGCCTTGCTCGGTACCTTACTGCAGCCACTGGAAAAATTGTCTCCAGACACACAGTCTACAGACGACTGAACCGACATGGTTTATTCACCCGGAGATCTACAAGGTGCATTCCACTGACCCTTGGTCACAGGAGAGCCCTTAAAGTGGTGTCGAGAACACAGTACATAGACACTGGAACAGTGGCCCAAGGTTATGTTCATGGACGAGTCCAGGTATAGTATGAACAGTGGTTCTCGCCGGGTTTTCATTTAGCGTGAACAAGGAACTAGATACAAACCCCTTAATGTCCTTGAAAGGGACCTTTATGGAGGTCGTGGTTTGATGGTGTGGGGTGGGATTATGATTGGTGCATGTACAGCCCTGCATGTCTTTGACAGAGGAACTGTAACAGGTCAGGTGTATCGGGACGTCATTTTGCACTAGTATGTCCGCCTTTTCAGGGGCGCAGTGGGTCCCACCTTCCTCCTAGTGGATGATAACGCACGGCCCCACCCAACTGCCATCATGGAGGAGTACCTTGAAAGAGAAGATATCAGGCGAATGGAGTGGCCTGTCTGTTCTCCAAACCTAAACCCCACCGAGCACGTTTGGGATACTCTCGGTCGACGTATCGCTGTACGTCTTTTAACCCCTACGACACTTCAGGAGCTCCGACAGGCACCGGTGCAAGAATGGGAGGCTATATCCCAACAGCTGCTCGACCACATGATCCAGAGTATGCCAACGCGTTGTGCGGCCTGTGTACGTGTGTATGGTGATCATATCAAATACTGATGTCGATGTACATGGCCAGAAAACAGTGGCGTTTTGTAGGACACGTGTTTCGTGACGGTTTTCTCAACTTATCAGCAATATCGTGGACTTACAGATCTGTGCTGTGTGTGTTGCCTATGTGCCTATGCTATTAGTGCCAGTTTTGTATAGTGCCACGTTGTATGACACCACATTCTGCAATTATCCTTTATTTATGAGCATGAGTGTAAATAGGGTTTTAGAAACCAGAGTTTCGCTGTCTGACTTCTAGGATTAGCTCTTGTTTTAAATTCTACCCTGGGAACAGTTTTCATGTAATCGTTAGACAGCGCCATGTGTAGAAACTGAAGGCAAAAGTATATTTTGGAATAAACTCACTGACGGAAAAATAATCTCAACACTAAAAAGTAATTCACATAGAGTCATCAAATCTCGGGAACATAGCTGTCTAGGTAACTTGAGTAATTAACACTGCAAGATCACAGGTTAATCTACGCCCAAGATAAGCCATTATAAATGTGACGTGCTGTGTTGCGCAGGTGCCGGATGTCGGTTTCCGGGAACGAGTTCCATGTCTGGCGCACTTCGTCGCTCAATACAGGGTGGGTGACTACTGGTTGTGGATGAGGCTGAAGTAGTTTGATGATGTCGCATATGTGCTCTATTCGAGACATTTGGTTATCGAGGAGGTCAAGGCAACATGTCGTAGGACAGTGGGTTACAGAAGGGGTATATATAGGCGAGGATTATCCTGTTGGAATCCCCCCCCCCCCATCTGGAATGCTGTTCATGAATAATAGCACAATAGGTCGGATCACCAAATCCAATTACAAATATGTCTTCAGGTTGTGTGGGATATACACGAAAGTGCTACCGCTGTCATATGAAATCGAGCCACAGACCTTAACTCCATGTTTAGGCCCAGTGTGTCTGGCCTGCAGACAGGTTGGTTTCAGACCCTCAACTTGTCTCCTCCTAACTACACACGTCCGTCACTGGCACATAGTCAGAGCCAGCTTTCATCAGAAAGTACAGGAGACATCCAGCCTGCCAACCAGTGAACTCTCGGTTCATACCAATGAAGTCGCAAATGGCGGTGGTTTGGAGTCAGTCGAATGCACCTGTGTATACCTCGAAGCTGTCCTTGAAGTAACTGATTGCAGCAGTTTGCTGTGTAACTGTGGTGTCACCTGCAGCTCAAACTGCTGCTGCAGTTGTAGTACGAGGCACCAGAGCCATACACCGAATACGACGGTCTTCCTTCTCGGCAGTGCCACGGGGGTAGTCCTACTACACGACCTCGTTCAAACTCACTGAGGTGTTGATGACGGCGTCTTTGCTGCTTAAACACATTCTTGTCAAACATTAACTCAGAATGTTCAACCGCAAAGGTTACTAACGTTCACGACTATAGCGTGTACTTAAAGCAAACTAGATTTGCATCCTCATATTGGCGCTGCTAGCGCCACTCTTATGCGATTGGCTTGAACTCTGAATAGACATAATCTTTCACGTGTAGAAAGACACCTACCAACCAACCTTTTCTCCTTCTGCAAAGAACTTGGAGATAATCCTGGACCACCACTTAGACTGGACGGAACGCACTACTGCAGTCTGTAAGAAAGTTTCTGCATCCCTTCATTGTCTAAAGAAATAGAAAAAAGTATTTCCGTTCGAGCTTGAGAAGAAGCTCGTAGAATCGCTAACACTCCGTATTCTAGACTATGGCGATGCTATTCTTCAAGGACTTTCGTACGAAAACTCTCGCAAGCTAGAATTGGCGATGAATCCTTGCGTACGATATATTTATGACATTCGTTATTACGATCATACCATTCCAGCCTATGAACAATTATCGTGGGTACGTTCTGATAAACGTAGGGACTACCAAACTTCGTGTCTGCTCCGTCGTCTTCTCAATCATCAGACTCCCTCTTACTTATCTTCAGCCATTTCGTTACTATCTGAACAGCACTGCAGAAATACTCGTTCTCAACAAAGTAAGATCCTCTCAGTACCACCACACAACACCGTCATGTTTTCTAAATCATTTTATGTATCCGTAATACGACTTTGGAACAATCTTCCCCAAAATATCAGAGAAATTAAACCACTTTCAGGCTTCAAAAAGCAGCTAATGGCTCACCACCCCTCGCAAACAGGAATCTCTCTCACATACTGGTCTGCAGCCCACACTCTTCAATACCCCCTCCCCATACAACTTCTCCGTTCTCCTCGCTTACATAGGTATCTACTAAAATCCTCTCCTAACAGCCACTATTACCGTCATTCAAATTTTCTTGTTCTTCATCCTTTCTTTTTCTGACAATACTAAACATAATTTAAGTTGTTCTAAACTAGTCTATATTCATTTTAAAGCACCTTGTTTTATTATTACTGTTATTATTGCCATTTATCCTTTCTTTCATTATTGTCAACTAATGTTATTATTATTATTATTATTATTACTATTATTATGCTTATTATTATCTCTAAGATTATGATTTTCATGAATGTTTTGGTACTATATCTGTATGTGTTGTTCCTGGTCAGATATAAGAGAGGGCCCTAATGCCCTAATCTGGTCAGGCTAAATAAGCAAATAAATAAATAAAATAAAAATGAACTTTCCATCGTGGTGTTGCGATTTGTTTTCCGTTCTCGTATCTTGGTACTTAAGAATTCGCTCGTGTCACTAATCTCCATGTTAGTAAAGTATGGGACGCTCAAATCCTCCGAGATGAAATGTCAAAATGATGACTAATACAAATTTTACAACGCGGCAGTCAATACCAGTGTATCAGTGGTGGTTTCTAAGGAGGGAAGTAAGAAAGCATCTCACGTATTTTCCACGTGAAAACGTATGACAATTAGAGTATATGCATTTCTGTAATGTACTAAGGTTAGGAAGTGGAGGGAGAGCATTCCCGTAACAAATAAGATGTTCAACAATACTGAAGCAGTCACGCGCTTTCCAGCTGATATTGTTGTAGTTACATCATCATTTATTCGTTTTTAGTATCAATATCCAACGTTCACGATGTCCTCTGCAGAGGATTGTGATCCACCTTCCTGTCTAGCGTCTGCTCTAGTTCTCGCTGGGTGGGCTCTTTTGCTCCTGGTCATCCCAAACTGGATTCATCATGTGGGAGAAACAGTTCATTGGGGAAAAAAATGGTTTAGTAGCGTTACTCTCACGAACCCGTAATCGAAGAAGGATACATTAAAAATAGCCACTCTCTCTTTACTGAATGAATTTACAGGTTCAACCACTGCTCTCTGAAATAAGGTAGACTTCTGCTGCTGTTGTCGAGCGCGGCCGTGGTCTCTGAATCTCGGTCTCGTACCAGCTCTGGACTAAGCTGACTCCGTCCAGCGTTTCCTCCCTATCCCTTAGCCCATGCCACACACATGACGGTGGCTTGCGGAGTATGTAGAAGTCCATGTGACCTCGAGTCCACTGATCAAAAACGGGAAAAATCCGCCTCTTACATTTTTTAGTTACTATAAGACGGAGAAAGATGGCTCATCCTCGCTACCCTTCACAAGGGAACTCAGTTCCCTCCTCCCATGTTACACCAGTCTCTGAAGCAGTTATACCCTGAAAGACAAGGTCACTTGAATCGCAAGTGAGAAGACAGGTAGTTCATCATTGTGGGAGTATGATAACAGATTCAGACCAAATGAAATACACACGTCACAGAAAACTGTCGCATCAGTAAACAGTGTACTCTCCTCCGGTGGCAACACAGGAATGTATTCTCGCATATAAACATCATGAAGGTGACGCATTGCGTCCTGCGATAGATTATCCAAGCACCTTGCGTCTTTTGTTGCACTTGGGCAATGATTCTTGCTAGTCCTGGATTCTTGCTGGTCCTGGGGACGAAGAAAGCTCCCGCTTCATCATGTTCCATACGTGTTCATATGGCGAGAGAACTGGTGGCCTTGCACATTGAGTCGTATCAGCTGTAGGGGGACTGCATTGTCCTACTAGAAAAGCATATCACATTCCCATTGAAGAAGTGGTAGTAGCAAGAAAATTAACAGCCTGTGCAATGTAGCTAGCACTAGTTACTGCACGCTGCAGGAAGTATCATGAAGACTAAAAGACTAAGATGGGACCACTGTGTCTTGCACGAATGCATTGTGGAAGGCCGGCCGGAGTGGCCGACAGGTTCTAAGCCCTACAGTCTGGAACCGCGCGACCGCTGTGGTCACGGGTTCGAATCCTGCCTCGGGCATGGTTGTTTGTGATGTCCTTAGGTTAGTTAGGTTTAAGTAGTTCTAAGTTCTAGGGGACTGATGACCACAGCAGGTTAAGTCCCATAGTGCTCAGAACCATTTGAACCATTTTGAACCATTCTGGAAGAATGTAAGTAGCTCACCAGCTCTACGCGATAGACGTGTACGTCCACCACTGACATACAGACAGAACCTACTAGCATCACTGAAGACGACGAGCGCCGTTCCATTGTCCAGACTACCCTTTCACGAGACCAGAGTAGCCTTGCTCGGCGGTGTCGTGGTGACAGACATAGCCTGACCAGAAGCACATGTGACCTTAATCCTGCAACTACCAGACAATACCTAATAGTCTCTGAAGACGCATCTGGTGTAACATGTGCCAGGATTTCGTCCCTGGAAGGAATTCTGTTGGCCACCACTGCTCACAAAGTACATCGATCTCAACCTGCATCTGTCTCATTCCATCGTTCAACCACTTTCTCAAATTCTTTCCCAGCAGCAAGATCGCCACTCTAGAATAAGTTCCCGCACTATATTAGAGAACTAAGTAACATCACTAGAAGACAGTTACTGACATACATACTAATGAAACTGTAATAACAGTCGTCCCCGTATGCACTCGTTACCACTGCACATTCTCCTTTCGAACCAGACCTTCCTCATTTCCAGGCGTTCTTAGCTGGTGCTGTATCATTAAATTTCCTTGCCCTAGAACTGGCTATATCACAAAACATTTAGTTTGTACATCTATAAACTCTTTTTGTATCTGTCACTACCTTAATGCTTACTACTGTCTTTATTATTATTACTATTAGAAGATGCAACAAGTCCACTAAAGAGACAGCTTACCGTAAACTCGTTCGTCCTCTGTTAGAATATTTCTGCGCGGTGTGGGATCCTTACCAGGTGGGATTGACGGAGGACATCGAAAGGGTGCAAAAAAGGGCAGCTCGTTTTGTATTATCACGTAATAGGCGAGAGAGTGTGTCAGATATGATACGCGAGTTGGGATGGAAGTCATTAAAGCAAAGACGTTTTTCGTCACGGCGAGATATATTTACGAAATTTCAGTCACCAACTTTCTCTTTCGAATGCGAAAACATTTTGTTGAGCCCAACCTACATAGGTAGGAATGATCATCAAAATAAAATAAGAGAAATCAGAGCTCGAACAGAAAGGTTTAGGTGTTCATTTTTCCCGCGCGCTGTTCGGGAGTGGAATGGTAGGGAGATAGTATGATTGTGGTTCGATGAATCCCCTGCCAAGGACTTAAATGTGAATTGCAGAGTAATCATGTAGATGTAGATGTAGATGTATCACTATTTGTTGCAGCAGCAGCAATAGCAGAAGGACTCCAGTAATAACTTTATTAGGTCAAAGTCAGTATTATTTACTCATATTGCCACTAGAGACACTCAAATCATTTTATTACTGTTCGTCGTATTAAAACAGTTGTTACTTAGGTAACTATGATGTAAAAAAATGAATCGAGAAAATTCGATCCGACATTCAGAGCCTCGTTTTCAGATCTGCAAACGTTCCACAGCCCATTGCTAAAAGCAGTGAGATATATTGTGCCCGACATGTGAAACAATCCGTCGATATGTCCATCCGCTTCCCACAGGCCCACAGTGCGATCCCGGGAAACGGCTGAAATTGTTCAACAGGTATACGTACTAGTTGGTGGGGCATGGTTGTTTCCTAAAATGAATGTTGCTAAAGCTGTTCACCTCTAAACTCAGCACAGTTACTGCCTGCAGAGCCAAAACACGATGCGCACAGACAGGACTGCTGAGCATCATCTGGCTGGCGATGACCGTTAGAGACCAGTCACTAACAATACAATCACTCAGTATGCACACATTTTATGCTCTGATGCCACTGAACGCGGTACCTGATGGTGCTGCATTTTATTCCTGGCAGTGTAGGCCTCTGTGCTTTTTGGAGTTCAGAGAACGAGGCAACATGCTTATACACGGTTTGGTGAGACTTCTGCCGGTAAGCGACTGTCTGGGGTAAGGGACACAGCTTAGTTGAGTTTCTACAGAGCTGATCGCAATAATATCCATGCCACACAGTGTCTGCTATGAAACATCGGGTCACAGTGAACAATATTCTCACTGAGCGTTTGCATATAACAAGAGTGTGGTGTTAAACAATCAACAAATACTACAAAACAGTATCTGAAAGTTTGCCATCATAGTTCATTAATGGTGCAGGAAACTACTTGCCACATGTGTTGCTTGAGGCTTTCCCGACGGACATGTTGTGTATACGGTTCTCGGGCGAGACGTCGGATGTCATAGTGAAAACTCCACAATATTTCGTCAGCGCAACTGGCCGACATCTTCAGGTGCGACGAACACACTGCTAAGGCAGGACCAGGGCTCCCCATTTATGCCAGTTTTAGGCAGGAAGTGCGCATGCGTGGAGGCGCCAAATTCGATGGCCAATAGCGACGATATCAGCTGTAGATATGTCGTACATCGGACAAACTTGTCGCACGGTAGAAGAGAGATGCACTGAACACCGACGCTACACTCGTCTGGAGCAACCAGAAAAGTCTGCAGTGGCCGAGCATTGTCTCAGTACAGGCCATTCTATGAATTACCTACATACAAAAATTCTCGCATCGACGAGTTCGTACTGGGACAGTGTTATTAAGGAAGCAGTGGAAATACGTAGCTCGACGAATCTTGTAAACAGAGACACGGGCTTTCAGCTTAGTTCAGCATGGGATCCTGCACTGGCCATATTGAAGTCGCTTCGAGCAGAGAGGAATACTTTTGGTCGTAAGACGGACGACGATTCGCCACCAACATAAACATTCTGTTGACAACGGGAGGATTATCAAGGCGCCTACGTGGACGCGCACTACTGCTTGCGGCTTCCGACAGAGGTCGCTGGGGCTGCCGATGGCAGCGCAGAGCTGCGGCGGCAGCCTCCGCGCGTGCGCCGAAGTATTTGGTTCTTCATCCTGTAGGTGGCGTTACTGTCCTTCCAGCTATCAGCTGATATCGTCGCTATTGGCCATCGAATTTGGCGCCTCCACGCATGCGCACTTCCTGCCTAAAACTGGCATAAATGGGGAGCCCTGGTCCTGCCTTAGCAGTGTGTTCGTCGCACCTGAAGATGTCGGCCAGTTGTGCTGACGAAATATTGTGGAGTTTTCACTATGACATCCGACGTCTCGCCCGAGAACCATATACACTACTTGCCACATATTCTCTGAAATACCTACGATGCTGGGTTCTAATAAAAATGAAGATAGTGTTCAACACCTGTTTGACGTGTCTACTTCAAGTAGGTATCGTTAAAGCACATCAGTTAGGCTTACATGCAGGTATGCGCTTATCGTTATAAGCTCACTATATACCCATCCTTCACTCAACTATATAGAAACCGAAGCTGGAATGGGCAAACTTGGCACGATACAGACGTTCGCATGTAAACAAGTAGCAGTCGGCCCAGAGAGTGACTCACCGAGCAGCTGCATGCCCCTGCTGGACTCGCGCCGGTCCGCCCCGCCGCCCCCGCAGTCGCTGCCGCCCCCGCCGCCTCCGCCGTCGTCGATCTCCGCTCTGGCCGCGCTGCGGGAGAACATGACGGCGGGCCGACCGCCACGGGAGCTCATCTGCAACAACAGGCGCACAGTGTCAGCACCAGCACCAGCACCAGCACCTCGTGTTTACACTCGCGTGGCAGCAGGTGTACTTCACCGTGACACGTGTCTAGGGGAGATCAAGCAAAATAAAAGAGAAATCCATATGCGGGCTTACTTACACCCAGCCGGCCGCAGTGGCCGAGCGGCTCTAGGCGCTACAGTCTGGAACCGCGCGACCGCTACGATCGCACGTTCGAATCCTGCTTCGGCATGGATGTATGTAATGTCCTTAGGTTAGTTAGGTTTAAGTAGTTCTAAGTTCTAGGGGACTGATGACCTCATAAGATAAGTCCCATAGTGCGCAGAGCCATTTGAACCATTTTTTTTTTTTACTTACACGCAAACGTCCGGATGTCAGACACTCAGATCGGTACCAAACGTCGAATGTTTGTAGAGTGCCAACCAAAACACCGATTTAGTTCGTGTTGTGTGCTGTCGTACGGCAGAACATGCGTAAACGACAATTAAAAGTGTCGCCAGAGCTACGGTGCACAGGAAAAGCGTACCTGCGTGATTGAGTTGTAGATCTCGCGTGGGTGTGAAGGTAAAGCGTTCAAATCTCATTGATGACTTTTTCAACTGGTATATGGGAGAACATTTTCCTGGCATGTGAAAGGACTCTTTCGGAGTTTGTAGCGATGTTCTTTTGGCAGTCTGCTTTCACTTCGTTAGTTGAACGTATAATTTTTTTTCCTCTCTACGTAATACTGTAGCTCTCAATTCGTTCGAGCAATCAATCATTCATGATAGGAAACACAGTCATAGCTCAGTCACTCCAAAATAATTCTGAGATTTTACTTGTTAGAATGAAATCAGGCGATGATTCTTCTTCTCTGCAGGCTCGTGCTTTGCGGCAGTCTGCTAATCTGTACAAATAAAATGCCTCGTAATTTTGGGAGCGTTGTATAATCAGTCGGGAAACAGATCAAGCGGATATTTGGCTTTGATGAAGTTTAACCTTCCGAAGAAGTAATGGAGCTCTTGGATTATTAAATGCAGGTTCGTATCCAGTCTTTCGGAAGTCCCTTCTGATTAACAACTACGCAATATATCGATAAATATCATTAATTCCAAATGTCACATACACACCTTTTTTTTGAAGGAGCAATATATATATATAGTTTTTTTTTTAATCGTACAGTTCGTATCAGTTATCTTCTGTGATAAATCTCAATAATCAAATTACAGTTCTTCCAAACCAAGCTCATGCTAATCGGCACGAAGACAAACTCGGGAGCTCCCTTTCTTTTCTTTCTAACAACCACCAGAGAGAGTACTACAAAGAATAATTATGCGCTCATGGCATAGCTATTGTATGAAACTATATTGCGCATGGATTCTGCGAGTATGAAGATAGAAAATTAGTAAACGTCATTCAAGGGTAGAATTGTATCAGAATAATTCATCGAATATAAAGAGATATTACAAACGTTACGTACTTATTACTGATCCTTTTACTTTGTTTCTTCTTCTTATTATTATTATTGTTATTATTGCTATTACTTTCGCACGTGTGACGCAATTATTTCTTTACTTTTCTGCTCTGATCCCTTATTCTGTGAAACTAAAAATGTATTCTATAGATCACTACTTTCAAAGAAACGAGGTGAAAGTAGACTGCGATGAGAACAACACTTTTACGCATAGTAAAGTAAAAGAAAAAAAATCTTGTCGTGGTGCGATTTGAATCCGAGATCCTAGGTCTGAGAATATAACGCTCTACTAACTTCCCACGGAATCAACATCGGTTAGATACTCACAGTAATGCTTTTGATGTACTCTGTAGTTTTGGTATTGCTTTTAATCGATGTTTACGCCAGTTCTGCTTGACGACAGCACACAGCACGAACTAAATCGGAGTTTTGGTTGATACTCTATCGACACACAAGATTTGGTATCGATCTGAGTGTCTGACATGAAAGGGTTTCGGTGTTAGCGTACTGCGTGTGCTGCAATGCTGCCTATACTCGCATATAGATTGCACTTCCTTAGTTTTAGACGTTGAGCGTAATATCTGCGATTTCACGATACTGTCAAACCCGACAATGCTTCGTAATAGCAGTTTTTTTTTTTTTAATTGGATCTACCTTCTGACCTCCTTGCCCCCTTCCTACGTCCACCACCTCCTCACCGCTCTCACAGCTCATCTCCCCCTGCCCCCCTCTCTCCATTTTCTTCTGCTTTTTTCTGTCCACATCTTCCTTCCCCCTCTGTATGTCCATTTCCTCTCCATCCTCTCTGTCCATCTCCTCTTTCCGCCTCTCTCCTGTTTATTGTTACTGTATACATAACATTGTTGCTATGTCGCTGAAAATGAGCGGGAAAATCGATCGTGAACATTGGTAAATAGGGAGACCTATGCATATGTGTGGATAGTAGCTTCAATGACAGTCTTTCGTTCAGCTTTAACCTGTGAATGGGCGGGGTTACGATCTTTGAGAAGATAAAGATTCAGCAGGTGTATTCTAATCGTACGAGAAAGCCTGTAACCGATAAGTACAGATTTCCCGTTTACTATCAAAACCGAATGCAAGGAAGAAAATAATATGATATATTTTGTTACATGAGTTTTGTTTAAAATTATATAAGGAGAAACACTGTATATAGTTGAAATGCTCTGCCACAGTTGTTAAAACTGACTGCGAGCATGAAAACTTAACGTAAATTTTCACTGCACTCCATAGCATCTTATTTATCGCAGACAGTTTCAACAGAAAACCTGTGGATTGGTATCGGTCAAGAACTTTTCAAGGTTTTGGTAATAGTGTTTCCCCTATGTCCCTCCGAATACTTATTACATCGTTGGATGAAAGTCTTGAGTAAATCGAGCAAGGACTTTCAGAGATTATTTTGTAACGATTGCTTGCCTTTATACTGGGTGTTAGGGGTAAAAGTGCGGACATACGAGTATACGTTTTTAGTTGGTTAGTACCCCTCAGGTACATGCGGCAAGAGAAAATTATTAATGCTTAGTTTCCTCTTGGCAGCAGATCAGGTACTGAAGCGTAGACACATGGACGCAAAACGGAAAGTCTATGTTAACTAACGTTGTCCACATAATGGTGCAGTTACAACCGTGCAGAAAAGATAGGGTCGTAAATTATATGATGTGTCCCTGGGAAGATTGTTAGACACAGAGAAAAAACGACTAACACATTGAAGTAGATACATATTAAGGTATCAATGATCACAGTATTTGTACCTGTTATCCCTGTATAATAGTATAAAGTACAGATTGCGCTATTTAACGGGAAAATGTGACTCGATGACATGTTGCTGTTTGCACACTGGTGTGTGAATCACATGCTGTCAAATCCATGTTACTAAACGGCTAACACGATCACCTGGTCTCAGTTGCAGATTGCTTGTCACTTGGCTTCTAGGGAGAACAAAATTTTGATTTTCAGTACTTCAGATTATTTACTGACCGAATCTAAAAACTATCATACGATCCCGAAAATAAACGCCAATCGATGCATTGGAAAACTCCTGGTTCTCCACGACACGAATGTCAAAATCGAAATTCAAGGCAATGATGATTGTTTTCTTTGACATAAAAGGGATTGTGCACATTGACTGGGTACCAGAGGGACAAACAGCGAATCAGCATTACTACATTAGCATCCTGGCTACCCTACGTTAGCGAGTACGGAGAAAACGGAACGATTTGTGGAGAAAAAAGTCATGGATCCTTCACCAAGACAATGCCCCAGCTCACAGTGCGTTGTCAGTGAAGACGTTTTTGGCAAAACACAACATTCCCATCTTAGATCATCCACCCTACTCACCTGATTTGGCCCCCTGTGACTTTTTTCTTTTCCCTAAAGTCAAGTCAGCTTTGAAAGGAACTAGATTTGAGACTGTTGAAGCAGTAAAAGAAAAAGCGACGGAAGTAATGTATGGACTTACCGAAAATGATCTGCAACATTGCTATGAACACTGGAAAATTCGTATGGAGCGGTGTAGAGACCGAGGAGGAGAGTACATTGAAGGAGATAACATGAAATTGTAAATAATTGTAAATAAATGTTTTTTCCAGCATCAGTCCGGTTTTTTTTCTAGCCGCACCTCGTACAGTATTCATTCAGTATTTGAGAACGACAGTGCATATCGACTTCTGAAAATCTTCACGCATAATTACAGGATTTTTTGAGACATTTTCTCGCTGACGGCAGCCCCCGCCCCCACCCAAAAAACTTATCAAAAGAAAAAAAAATTTTCTTTGAATACATTTCTCCTGTTCATGCAGTAACTCTTAAGCATCATGCAAAACGGTTCAAGTTATTACTTTTTTACTACTATCCCTACTAGGAACACATTTTGTAGAAAATATCCACATAAAGCACTATGCCTGAAAAGTTACGTCACTGAGCTGGAAACATAGTACCAGAGTTATGACACCATAAACACTGAGATGAGTGAAAACTCGATTTTTTGGAACGGAGCGCGACTTACGCAGACTATAATCATCAATATTTGATAATGAGAGAGTACAGGGTGATTCAAAAAGAATACCATAACTTTAGGAATTTAAAACTCTGCAACGACAAAAGGCAGAGCTAAGCACTATCTGTCGGCGAATTAAGGGAGCTATAAAGTTTCATTTTGTTGTACATTTGTTCGCTTGAGGCGCTGTTGACTAGGCGTCAGCGTCAGTTGATGCTAAGATGGCGACCGCTCAGCAGAAAGCTTTTTGTGTTATTGAGTACGGCAGAAGTGAATCGACGACAGTTGTTCAGCGTGCATTTCGAACGAAGTATGGTGTTAAACCTCCTGATAGGTGGTGTATTAAACGTTGCTATAAACAGAATGGGTGTTTGTGCAAAGGGAAAAGTTCTGGACGGCCGAGAACGAGTGATGAAAATGTAGCACGCATCCAGCAAGCATTTGTTCGCAGCCCCCCTGCGATTTTTTCTTATGGGGGTATGTTAAGGATATGGTGTTTCGGCCACCTCTCCCAGCCACCATTGATGATTTGAAACGAGAAATAACAGCAGCTATCCAAACTGTTACGCCTGATATGCTACAGAGAGTGTGGAACGAGTTGGAGTATCGGGTTGATATTGCTCGAGTGTCTGGAGGGGACCATATTGAACATCTCTGAACTTGTTTTTGAGTGAAAAAAATACCTTTTTAAATACTCTTTGTAATGATGTATAAAAGAAGGTTGTATTATGTTTCTTTCATTACATACACATTTTTAAAGTTGTGGTATTCTTTTTGAATCACCCTGTATTATAAGTATTCCTCTCTGTAGGCCGCCCGGCTAGCCGCGCAGTCTAACGCGCTGCTTCCCGAGCAGGAAGGCGTGCCGGTCCCTGGCACGAACCCGCCCTGCGGATTAGGGTCGAGGTCCGGTGTGCCGGCCAGCCTGTGGCTGGTTCTTATGGCGGTTTCCCATCTACCTAGGCGAATGCCGGCTGGTTCCCATTCTTCCGCCTCAGTTACACTGTGTCGGCGATTTCTGCGCAAACACAGTCTTCACGTACGCGTACACCATAATTATTCTATCACACAAACATTTGGTGTTATAATTAATCTGGTATGAGATGTTCCCGGCGGGGGGTTTCCACTGGGGGCCGAACCGCACAATAACCCTGGATTCGGTGTGGGCCGGCGGTGAGTTGAGTAGACTGCTGTGGCCTGTTGAGGGGTTGTGGACCACTGAGGGCTACGGTGGGAGAAGCCTCTCCGTCGTTTCTCGGTCCCCGGTTTAATACACAATACACACACAATTCCTGTTTCCACAGATAATAATATCCCAATATTAACGGGTTTCTGGAGCAATGAGACCTTACGATACTTCGGCAGGTCTACCAAAAGGTTCGATTCCACCTCCATTTGCGCGACATTCATTCTGATTTCAGTCGAAAAGTACGGAGTTCATGACTTTTATATAAGTTTGTGATACTCTATAGTATTCACGAAATTATATTCGTTTCTAGATTTGTGTGTAACATAGTAACATATTTCTGGGAATTACTGTGTGAACACACAACATTACGAAAACTGGTCATCATACAGATCTCATGCTGTTGTTGTTGTGGACTTCAGTCCTGAGACTGGTTTGATGCAGCTCTCCATGCTACTCTATCCTGTGCAAGCCTCTTCATCTCCCAGTATCTACTGCAACCTACATCCTTCTGAATCTGCTTAGTGTATTCGTCTCTTGGTCTCCCCCTACGACTTTTACCCTCCACACTACCCTCCAATACTAAACTGGTGATCCCTTGATGCCTCACAATATGTCCTACCAACCGATCCATTCTTCTAGTCAAGCTGTGCCACAAACTTCTCCCCAATCCTATTCAACACTTCCTCATTAGTTATATGATCTATCCATCTAATCTTCAGCATTCTTCTGTAGCACCACATTTCGAAAGATTCTATTCTCTTCTTGTCCAAAATATTTATCGTCCATGTTTCACTTCCATACATGGCTACACTCCATACAAATACTTTCAGAATCGACTTCCTGACATTTAAATCTATACACGATGTTAACAAATTTCTCTTCTTCAGAAATGCTTTCCTTACCATGGCCAGTCTACATTTTATATCCTCTCTACTTCGACCATCATCAGTTATTTTACTCCCCAAATAGCAAATCTCCTTTACTACTTTAAGTGTCTCATTTCCTAATCTAATTCCCTCAGCAACAGCCGACTTAATTCGACTACATTCCATTATCCTCGTTTTGCTTTTGTTGATGTTCATCTTATATCCTCCTTTCAAGACACCATCCATTCCGTTCAACTGCTCTTCCAAGTCCTTTCCTGTCTCTGACAGAATTACAATGTCATCGGCGAACCTCAAAGTTTTTATTTTTTCTCCATGGAATTTAATACCTACTCCGAATTTTTCTTTTGTTTCCTTTACTGCTTGCTCAATATACTGATTGAATAACATCGGGGAGAGGCTACAACCCTGTCTTACTCCCTTCCCAACCACTGCTTCCCTTTCATGTCCCTCGACTCTTATAACTGCAATCTGGTTTCTGAACAAATTGTAAATTAGCTTTTCGCTCCCTGTGTTTTACCCCTGCCACCTTTAGAATTTAAAAGAGAGTATTCCAGTGAACATTGTCAAAAGCTTTCTCTAAGTCTACAAATGCTAGAAACTTGGGTTTGCCTTTCCTTAATCTAGCTTCTAACAAAAGTCGTAAGGTCAGTATTGCCTCACGTGTTCCAATGGAATGTTGTCTACTCCCGGGACCTTGTTTCTACTCAGGTCTTTCAGTGCTCTGTCAAACTCTTCACGCAGTATCATATCTCCCATTTCATCTTCATCTACTTCCTCTTCCACTTCCAAAATATTGTCCTCAAATACATCGCCCTTGTATAGACCCTCAATATACTCCTTCCAACTTTCTGCTTTCCATTCTTTGCTTAGGACTGGGTTTCCATCTGAGCTCTTGATATTCATACAAGTGGTTCTCTGTTCTCCAAAGGTCTCTTTAATTTTCCTGTAGGCAGTACCTATCTTACCCGTAGTGAGATAAGCCTCTACATCCTTACATTTGTCCTCTAGCCATCCCTGCTTAGCCATTTTGCACTTCCTGTCGATCTCATTTTTGAGACGTTTGTATTCCTTTTTGTCTGCTTCATTTACTGCATTTTTATATTTTCTCCTTTTATCAATTAAATTCAATATTTCTTCTGTTACCCAAGGATTTCTACTAGCCCTCGTCTTTTTTCCTACTTGATCCTCTGCTGCCTTCACTACTTCATCCCTCAAAGCTACCCATCCTTCTTCTACAGTATGTCTTTCCCCCATTCTTGTCAATTGTTCCTTTATGCTCTCCCTGAAACGCCCTACAACCTCTGGTTCTTTCAGTTTATCCAGGTTCCATCTCCTTAAATTCCCACCTTTTTGCAGTTTCTTCAGTTTTAATCTACAGTTCATAACCAATAGATTGTGGTCAGAGTCGACATCTGGCCGTGGAAATGTCTATATTATCTCATGTTACAAACGGTTATATTGAAAGAAGAATGTGGTATCTTTAAAATTTATAATTGCGTATAGTCGACAAAATCATCTTGAGAGAATTCAGAAACTGTGTATGAATAGACACTTAAGATAATTCTCATTTATTGTTCGATGTCAGATGCACAGTTGTGATCGTAACATGTAATTCAATTTTAAATAAGTGCGCAACTGAGACGGAACGATAAATGAGAATTATTTTAAACATTTAAATCTTAACTAGCTTTTATTTTGTCCATGTAATTTATAGTAAATGCAGCATGTATTCACTTAAATTCTAAATGTCAATTGAACTATGAAAAATCGTAATTCTTTACTCACCAGACAAATAATTAGCGGTTCACTGAAAACAGGTAATTAACTTCACCAGAAACAATTTCTCTTGATGTAAAAGTGTGATATTGCAATATGTAAGCAAACCTTGTGAAGTGGCATATTTTGAAAGGTTGGAATTTTATTTTAGAACTATATAAAATATATATTTTACTACAGTTTTTAACTATTATAAAAACTGAATGTCATTAAAAATAATACGTTGATGTAACTTCTAGAACATTATGGAAAACAATACTACAGTATGTATGACTGATTGTAACTAACCAACCAACTAACTAACTAACTCCGTCAGAATAGGCCGTCGGAGGCCCAACAGTATCGACCGGCCGCCGTGTCATCCTCAGCCCACTGGCGTCACTGGATGCGGATATGGAGGGGCATGTGGTCAGCACACAGCTCTCGCGGCCGTATGTCAGTTTACGAGACCGGAGCCGCCACTCCTCAATCAAGAAGCTCCTCATTTTTGCCTCACAAGGGCTGAGTGCACCCCGCTGGCCAACAGCGCTCGCCAGACCGGATGGTCGCCCATCCAAGTGCTAGCCCAGCCCGACTGCACCTAACTTCGTTGATCTGACGGGAACCGGTGTTACCACTGCGGCAAGGCAGTTGTGCACCATAAAAACGTCAACCTGAAGAGTTCCTAGCCAGTCTGGAGTTATTCTTGACTGAGCAGGTATTGTGGACCATCGCATGTAGCATGTCTTTGTTACTAGTGTTGTGGCGTAGCAAGACAGCCACGCCACTCGGAAGTAGCCGAAATGCACGCATTACACACGCCGGCTGGCGTGATGTCTGAAACAGGATACGTAATGAATGCTATAAAGAAAAGTACGTAGCTTCATTAATACTTAACTTTTAATCCATCATTTGTATACAGCATTCTTGATGATACAAGTGAGACTCTCTCCAGAAATGGTTAATGGCGCCTTGCTAGGTCGTAGCCATGGAATTAGCTGAAGGCTATTCTAACTATCTCTCGGCAAATGAGAGAAAGGCTTCGTCAGTGTAGTCGCTAGCAAAGTCATCGTACAACTGGGGCGAGTGCTAGTACGTCTCTCTAGACCTGCCGTGTGGTGGCGCTCGGTCTGCAATTACTGACTGTGGCGACACGTGGGTCCGACATGTACTAATGGACCGCGGCCGATTTAAAGCTACCACCTAGCAAGTGTGGTGTCTGGCGGTGACACCACAACTAGTGTGAGCGTACCCCGTATGTATCACTTGTCTGTCGCGTGGGTGGAATGTAATTGGTTATTTTAATTTAAAAGAAATGAAATTGGCACTGTAATATTTAAAAGCAGTAAATTACCTATCATCAATTTATTGGTTAAGGAATACATCGGGGTATTAAATGAAACAAGAAAACATCAAAGCAGTTCAGAGGCGCTGCAAGTTTTGTAACCGGAAGATTCGAACAACAAGCACGTATTGCGGAGATGCTTCGGGAACTCAAATGAAAACCTCTGGAGGGAAAGCGACGTTATTTTCGAGGAACACTGTTGAGCTAATTTAGAGAGCCGGCATTTTCTTATTGATTCTACTGCCACCACAATATATTCCAAGTAAAGACCCCTTGCTGTCTTCGGAAGAGGAAAGTAAATCACAAGTAGTGGTACAGAGTACCCTCTGCCACGCACTGTTCTATGACCTGCGGAGCATGTATATAGATATAGATAAACAGATGTAGGATATGCGTGTGCATCTTCTGCTGGAGTTGAAAGCATGATGCAATTGTAACTACATACAGGTCTTCTGAATGAAGGTTGTAATTACCGAACGTCGCCACGAAAACTTTGCCCTTCCTCAAAGTTTGCTTCGGTGTTGCAGCTACACTATACCCTACCCATAATTTGAAAGTGGCAGCTGGAGTCGCTACAGAATCAGTTCTTAGTTCGGTACCAACAACTTGTCTCAGTTTGCAATTAAGTTGCTGGGAAGAGAGCCTCTCAGTCTGAACGAGTAGAAGTTTTGATGCCGATGTGAGAACGAAGTTTGCAAGTGAAATGACTGTCTGAAGAATGCCTCCGATAACGAAAACTTTGAGCTCTGAGTTTCTCGGCGTTGCATAATTTTGAGCGGCTGAATACAAATATTTATGAGTGCTGATGAGTAACAAGTTGTCTTACAAAATGCTAGCCTTCGCTCCTTACTCGAATTTCCGGTGATTAACCAATTAAACTAGTTTGTCTCAGGCCTCCAAAACCTGTACGATTTACTGCCTGTACCTGTCTCCCTTCATATACTGGCCAGTATATCTCTGTATTTCTGTAAGCACAGTCGCACAAACTCTACCACCAAGGTTACTTACGTGGATGAGTAGAAGCAGTCTTTATGTTTCTTTAAAGATTCAGTTTGGCATCACTCAGTCGGCCGTAAGCGTCTCATAGCCTAGAAATAACTTTCCATTCCCGTTCCATTTTTCAAATGCTGTCTTAACAGTCCGTGTTTTTCGGCTAAATTTGACATCCCGCTGTTTTTCTCTGCAATGACAGTTCTTCTAGGGTCTGGTCATTACCCTGCACGCACCCCGTGTTCACGGCTTGCTAAGACCAAAATCTGCTGTCCCCCTCATCTCGGAGGTGTGTCTGACTCCATGCACTCGGCGCCAGTGCGGTTTCCTTTTCTCACTCCTCCTCAAAAGAACAGCTCTGGCCGCTTCTGCCTGCCTCCTGTTTCCCGCCACACAGGGACATGAGCGGTGACTGCGGACAGCGCTGGGGCAGGCTTTCTGGGCCTCTGTGACCCACAGTGAGTCCCTCGTGCTCAGCGGCTTTTCATTGATCTACACAAGCAGTTTGACAGACAATAAAAATATGGGTAGTTCCGTGTTGACAAGCACTAGTACTGATTCAAATTACATTATCCAGTGGAGATTAATTTGTTGTTGTTGTTGTTGTGGTCTTCAGTCCTGAGACTGGTTTGATGCAGCTCTCCATGCTACTCTATCCTGTGCAAGCTTCTTCATCTCCCAGTACCTACTGCAACCTACATCCTTCTGAATCTGCTTAGTGTATTCATCTCTTGGTCTCCCCCTATGATTTTTACTCTCCACGCTGCCCTCCAATACTAAATTGGTGATCCCTTGATGCCTCAGAACATGTCCTACCAACCGATCCCTTCTTCTGGTCAAGCTGTGCCACAAACTTCTCTTCTCCCCAATCGTATTCAATACTTCCTCATTAGTTATGTGATCTACCCATCTAATCTTCAGCATTCTTCTGTAGCACCACATTTCAAAAGCTTCTATTCTCTTCTTGTCCAAACTATTTCCCGTTCATGTTTCACTTCCGTACATGGCTACACTCCATACAAATACTTTCAGAAATGACTTCCTGGCACTTAAATCTATACTCGATGTTAACAAATTTCTCTTCTTCAGAAACGCTTTCCTTGCCATTGCCAGTCTACATTTTATATCCTCTCTACTTCGACCATCATCAGTTATTTTGCTCCCCAAACACCAAAATTCCTTTACTACTTTAAGTGTCTCATTTCCTAACCTAACACCCTCAGCATCACCCGACTTAATTCGACTACATTCCATTATCCGTGTTTTGCTTTTGTTGATGTTCATCTTATATCCTCCCTTCAAGACACCATCCATTCCGTTCAACTGCTCTTTCAAGTCCTTTGCTGTCTCTGACAGAATTACAATGTCATCGGCGAACCTCAAAGTTTTTATTTCTTCTCCATGGATTTTAATACCTACTCCGAATTTATCTTTTGTTTCCTTTAGTGCTTACTCAATATAGAGATTGAATAACATCGGGGAGAGGCTACAACCCTGTCTTACTCCTTTCCCAACCACTGCTTCCCTTTCATGTCCCTCGACTCTTATAACTGCCATCTGGTTTCTGTACAAATTATAAATAGCTATTCGCTCCCTGTATTTTACCCCTGCCACCTTTAGAATTTGAAAGAGAGTATTCCAGTCCACATTGTCAAAAGCTTTCTCTAAGTCTACAAATGCTAGAAACGTAGGTTTGCCTTTCCTTAATCTTTCTTCTAAGATACCTCGTAAGGTCAGTATTGCCTCACGTGTTCCAGTATTTCTACGGAATCCAAACTGATTTTCCCCAAGGTCGGTTTCTACTAGTTTTTCCATTCGTCTGTAAAGAATTCGTGTTAGTACTTTGCAGCTGTGGCTTATTAAACTGATTGTTCGGTAATTCGGTTATTTACTATGATTTAATTTGACTCTCTCTTATGGGTTTTACACATGTTGATTAACACTGTTGCGTAACATTGGAAAGTGGGCAAAAATGAGCGTTTTGGTATAAAAACAATTAGTTGTGGTGAGACTTTTCTCATCTTACTTTGAAGAGCATGTAAAACAATTTGTTGTGTTTTAGTACGTCTGAGACTTTAATTGTGAGCGTAAACCAAGAACAAACATCAAGAAATAACATCTCCACTAGCTAGTGGAAAACTGTGGACGTATTCATCCTATAAATCGACGATGATGCCGCATTGTCATTGAAAACAAGGTGAGTATTAAGTTTGTCATTACTAATTATCAAGTTTAATTCCTTCAGCAAGGTCCGAGCAGGCACACGGGGGGTTTATTAGCGATTAGGAGCTCCAACGTTAGGCGGGTGATGGAGCCCCTTAGGCGAAATTGATCTCAAAGTCACGAACGTGAGTTCACTATGATAAACATCAGACCACGATAACAGGAGTCTGGCCTCGTGACGGAAGGGACAGTTCTCTTGCTGGAAGGTGACAGCGCCGTCGGGGAAGACATCAGTCGCGAAGGGATGCAGGTTGTCTGCAATAATGTTCACCTAATCCACAGCTGATGGTTCTTATGATTACTAGCACGGATCCCATGGTAGCCCAAGTGAGAATCCCTTATAACTTACTACTGCCCCCTACAGCCTACGTCCGTGGCGCAGGGTATGTTTCGAGCATCCGTTCGTCTGAATGAAGGCACATCCAGACATGATCTTCGACCTGATGTAGTAAGAATTTGTAATACATCGGAACAGGCGAACGTTTCTCTTATCCAGGATTCAATGCTGATGACCCCGCGTCCACTATATTCGTAACTGACGATGCCATTGGGTCACCATGGCAGCATGTAGGGGTAATTTTCTGCCGAGCCCCATGTTTAACAAACTCCACTCAGCAACGAGCTGTGGTACACTGCGGCATGACAGTGTGCTCCTTGTCAGAGACGCTTATGTCCGTGGTTCTCCACATTTTCGCTCGGCCAGCGTCATTGCTAGAACGATTCCTTGATCATCTCTGCTCCGCTTATACGCTTACCTTTCTGCGTCACGTAGCCACACCACCACCAGGCAACTTTCTGTCTCGCGGTGGACACTGATATTAACGTGTCAGTTCATAAGTGTGCACAGGACAGATGAGATTCCCGCATAACTCAGACAATGGACGGCGCAGACATTACGTCTGCTCTTCAGATACAGTGGCGTAGCCACGAGAAGCAGTTCTACGAGAAAGCCAGACATCCGATACCAAAAACAGAGGGAAGCCAAAGGCTGTTGGAGTCTGAATTCAGGGTGAGGGCTTCCAAATGTCACTGCGAGAGCGGCTAGGATGGACACATGCCATGCCTGTGTTTAGGCTTGCTCCAGGGGCTCAGAAATTCGCACACTAACACTTCAAGGTAGAACTGACAAAAAGCTGTTAGCACGTCTCAGAGAAGGTGCAGCTTGCTGTAACAAAGGAATGCCTTCTGAGGTATGATTTCGTGGTGAGTTTGTGTCCTTCAGCCTGGGAAATATCGATGATACGCAACACTTACGAAAGCTGTTATAAATTAATTCGACTGATTAGAAGGAGAGCCTGAGGTGACGACTCGGACGCATGTTTACTGTAAGCTGTCTACAAGTAAACTGTTATCAAATTTTAATAATTTTTCCGCTAAGGAACTGTTTAATTAGTTACGGAGCTCACGTCTATTGGTCTATTTCTTTATAACAATGACCATTTTTCCGAAGCAATATAGCCACAATTACAGTCCTCATTAGGAGTAGGTACCATTAATGACAAGTAACGTATTGAATAATAACAATTTAAGTGAAGTTCATTTCACTTTACAAAATGTTATCAAATGTCAGCCACTATGATCTGTAACTCTTCAACGCACACTGTTAGGGTTATAGTTCTACCTTCTGTGCACGTACTTTTACTGCCGGCGATAATTCTTCGAGTTATTTGACAAAATCAACGTATGATAGTGTCCGTGTAAATCACTTGTCATATCACTTCGACTCTCACGAGGACCAACGATCGAAGAAATGGTACCGCACACTGACGCGGCTCAGCACGGCGGTATGCCGCCAAAACATCCATAGAAACATTTTCAGGACGCTTGGGGAGAGATCGTCCTTGTGTGGTACTTTACTGCTACACTTCGAAGTGGAGGTTTTAATTAATATACAGGACATAGAGGATGCTCTACCGGACAATCTGAGGGAGCGAATCTGGGGTCGGAGAAGCTATCTTAAGGACAAAACAGAAATAAAATCACAGCACTGTGTACTTTTTTATTTACGTTCTTACAGTTAACTGCACACACCATCACTGACACAGTGAACGTACCATTTGAACTGTATCTCACAAAATATGCTGAGACTGACGGCAATCAACCTCTATGCAAGAAAGGCATCAGCGAACAAGATTCAGACGCACCCTGGTTTGTTTAGAGTTATATTGCAGGCAGCTGCAATTCTGGCAAAATTCCATCTGCATATCCACTAGGGTCTCAAACACAAATGACCTTAGATACCCCATATGAAATAATCAAGGTGATTCAGGTAAGGCGATCTCGCAGGCCATTGAATAAGTCCTCCGCTTCGAATCCAGCAAGCAAGAAATACTTCCTAGTAATCAGGGTCGTCTTCCTACTTTCTCTGCAGGAAATAAAGAATGTACATGTAAATAAGCAGTACAGTACATGTAAAATTGTAAGCATTTTAGTTGTAAAAAAGGTGCAAAACAGTAATGGTTCAAATGGCTCTGAGCACTATGGGACTTAACATCTGTGGTCATCTGTCCCCTAGAACTTAGAACTGCTTAAACCTAACTAACCTAAGGACAATACACACATCCATGCCCGAGGCAGGATTCGAACCTGCGACCGTAGCAGTCGCGCGGCTCCGGACTGAGCGCCTAGAACCGCGAGACCACCGCGGCCGGCGCAAAACAGTGATGTTGGACAAAGCGGGAGACAACGATACCTACTTAAGCTGGATTCTCCGACCTCAGGTTCCCTACCTCAAATCACCCCCCAAGGGGCTCGCCACTTTTTGGCGGATTCATGCTTGGCTACCACGGGGCACCAGCCTTCGCCACATTTTTTCCCTTGCATTTTACTTGTCAATCCTCTTGCTATTCTTTTCCCTCTCCCTTGGGGAACATGTCTGGGATGTTATTGGGAATGATCGGCATTGTCTGTCGCTCATTTAAGAACAATCTCACCTTCGTTTTTTGCTCCCTTTTCCTTTCCTTGTTTCTCTTCTCCTCTCGTTCTCTGCTTCGGCGTTTGAGGTTTCTCTTTTTATTCTTCCTCCCTGTATGCTCCTGAAGGCCGGCCCATGCATCTGATGCATAACAGGTGACTGGGTAATGTGTAATTCCTAGCCCTGGGTCGACGGGTAGGGTTTGCATGTACCCCCTGGTACAGGCCAGACCCAGGGAGGGGTGATTGCCTGAGCTGCAACCTTCCCAAATTGCCGATTGGTCCCTCTGTCAAGTGATTAGGAGGTGTGACCTGAAGTGTGAACAATCACCTAAGTTTGGTGTGCCGCCTTGTGAAGAGGGGTTCCCAGCTGGAAGGAGCACACCATTGGAGATGCTGGAAATCACGGGGGGATTTCCTCGTGATGAGTCAATCATCTTCACAATCAACATCTACAAAATGTAAACGTAATGAGGCAAATGATCCAATGACCCTTCCCACTGCACCACAGTTCCTCGTGGTCTCACATACTTGGTCAGTCCTTCACCACGATAAATCTATTTATTATTTAGAAAGGTGTTGATGCAATTGCTGGCCGGTGAAATCCCACTCTCGTTTATGGAATGGCATTTTGCTTTTTGAGACTACTTCTGATTCTCAGGCACAACTACTGCTAGGTGCCTCGTCGCTTCTCCACAGCTACCCTGTTTGTGTTGGGGCCCATAGAACTTTGATTCTTCGTGTGGTGCAATTTACACCAGGTTGCTTGATGGTCTGAGGCCAAAATACAATCTTAACTCTCTGATCAGGGTATCATTGCCGACCATCGTGTAATGAAGAAGGTAGTGTCCACCCACACTCCTCACTGTCCGAGATTAAAGCACGCTATGAAATTATAACAGTCCAGCCATACATTCCGAACCCGATGCACTGCTACCAAGATTCATTCCCCAATTTCCGACATTGCAGTAGCACACGATGTTACTGAGGATCCTGTTGCTATCTCCAACACCTTGTGCCACCATTTTGCTGACGTTTCGGGCTCTTCCCACTATCACCCTGCCTTCTTCCATAGGAAAAGAGCGGGGGAGGCTCGGGCGATACCCTTCTCTTCTCTGAATCATGAGTGCTACAATGCCGACTTTACTATGAGTTGGTTAGATCATGCTCTCAGTTAATCCCAATCCTCCGCCCCAGGCCCAGACGCCATCCTCATTCAGATGTTGCAGTATCTTTCTCGTGTGCGCAAGCACTTTCTGCTTAACATGTACAGTCACATCTGGGCAGAGGGCACATTTGCTGGGTGTTGGCGTGAGACCACCATCATGCCCATACCTAAGCCCGCTAAGGACAAAATTCTTCTATCTAGCTACCACACCATCTCTCTTACCAGCTGCGTTTGCAGGCTGATGGAACGTATAATTCGTGTCCAGCTGTTATGGTTGCTCGAGTCTCGCAATTCACTGACGAATGCACAGTGTGGATTTTGAGCACGGCCATCTGCAGTTGACCATCTCGTTACGTTGTCCACCCACGTCCTGAATGGTTTTCTGCGGGAATCCCACACTGTGGCCATTTTTTCGATTTCGAGAAGGCCTGCGACACCTTCTGTAGAACTGGTATCCTCTGTTCTCTTTACATGTGAGGCTTCTGTGGGCGCCTGCCTTGTTTCCTTCAGGCATTTTTAAAGGATCGAGTTTTCAAGGTGTGTGTGGGTTCTGCCTTGTCGGACACCTGTATCCAGGGAAACAGCGTGCCTCAGGGTTCCGTCCTGAGTGTCGTCCTCCTTGCTATCGCCATTAACCCTATCATGTCCGGTCTCCCACCAGGCATCCTCGGCTCCCTATTTATTGACGATTTTGCCATCTATTGCAGTTCTCACTGAGCGGAGTCTTCAGCGATGTCTTGATCGTCTTTACGCCTGGAGCATCGACAATGGCTTTCGTTTTTCCACTGAAAAAACGGTCTGTATGAATTTCTGGCTGCGCATTTGGCTTCTCACACCATCTTTACATCTTAGGCCTGGTGCCCTTCCGTTCGCTGAAACTGCGAAATTCCTGGGGCTCATGCTCGATAGGAAACACTCTTGGTCCTCCAATTTATCTTACCTGGCAACACGTTGTATGCGGTTCCTCAGTGTTCTACGTGTCCTCAATGGTACTTCCTGTGGTGCTGATCGAACCGCCCTCCTCCATTTGTAGCAGTCCATTCTCCGTTCGAAACTCGACTATTGGTGCTTTGTTCATGTGCCTGCACGCCCATCCCTCTTACGCCGTCTCAACACTAGCCATTATCATGGCATCCGTTTGCCAACAGACGTCTTCTATGCCTGCCCGGTTGAGAGTCTGTTTGCTGAAGCTCCTGAACTACCACTGTCCTACCGCCATGACTTTCTCCTCGACATGTATGCATGCCGTTCGTCTGCCGTGCGTGGCCTCCCACCCTATGCCTCCATCTTTGATGACTGCTTCGTCGTCAGTATGGGGCGCGTCCCTCTTCTCTGTTATCTGCAGGAGTCCGCATTCGGCACTTGCTATGGCGGTTTAACTTCACACTACCTGCAACATTCCTGGTGCGTGTGAACCTTTCACCACCTTGGCCTCGTGAAGCTGCCCATATTAACCTTCATTCGCTTCCTAACGATACCACTCCAGTCTTGGTCTATCGCCTTCAGTTTCACGACCTTCACACGGAACTTCGCTATAGTACTTTTGTATACACTGATGGCTCCCGGACTGGCCGTGGGGTCGGCTTTGCCCATTGGCACCCCTGTCTTTCGATATTGGCTTCCGGCACACTGCTCAGTATTTACAGCTGAGCTCTTCGCCTTGCATCAGGCCACGGAGTACACCCGGCGACAGAGCCTTTTCTTTTGTGTCCTCTGCTCAGACTCACTCAGTGCCCTTAAAAGTCTATGTGCGCTGTACACCGCCCATACCTTAGTGTAGGGGTCCAGGAAAACTGTCAGTTGTTCACTCTTGGTGGAGCCAGTGTGATATTTCTGTGGTTTCCTGGTCATGTCAGTCTGCCAGGAAACGAGGCTGCTGCCGCTTCTGCCAAGGCTGCAGTCCTCGTATCTGAGCCCGCGAGTACCTGTATTCCCTCTGATGATGTCTGTGTTGCCGTCTGTCAGCAGGTGGTGTCCCTTTAGCATGTCCATTGGTCCTCCCTTTATGTAAATATGCTCCAGATTGTTAAGGCTCTCCCAGCGGCTTAGTCTACCTCCTCTCGGCCCTCCCACCGGGAGGAAGTTATTTTAACTATGATGCCTGTTGGGCGCTGTTCTTTTTTTTCCATCGTCATTTGCTAAGTGCCACTACCCCACCACTTTTTACACATAGCTCCCAAGTTTTAACTGTCAGCCACTTCCTGATGGAATTACCATTTTTTAACCGTTTACATTCCCGCTTGGGTTTGCCGTCTGATTTATCGGCCGTTTTAGCAAATGACGCGCGGGCTGTCGACCGCGTTTTACTTTTTATCCGCCAAAGCAATATGGTGAAGGCCATTTAATTTTTAGTTTTGGACCTGCATTTCTGTACGGTGCCTTTTTTTAGCCCTTTTTCCACTTGGCTGTTTTTAGCTGTCTTCTATTACGTCAAGTGAGACTGAAATATAGTCGTTTTTAGCTCGCCTCCGTCTTCGTGTTCTATAGTTTTGACTTGGACGCGTATGGCCCCAGTTGGTTTTTGCGCCCTAAACCAAAAACAAAACAAACAGACAGAAAACCTACCTCAAATTATTCATTGGAGCATTTTCTATGTCCTGTTACATTTTTGGGCGCTCTTAGGTAAGCACCCTAGAGGGATGGAGAGAGGAGGGAGGCGATGTCCGTTGTGCACAAGACCAGCTATCTCAAACACCGTATCGTGACACACTGGTGTGTCGTGAATACGTATAATGTGTTGGGGGAATTTTAATGTATCCTAGTCTTAGAACACAAAAAAAAAATTATCGACAAATCGTTTCTTGGAGTAGCCCAATTTGCAAGGAGTCGCCCATAATTATTCGTGATTGTGCGCATTTAAAGATGCATCGTACCATAACAATTACATATTTTCTGTATTTGGCTAGGACGCTATTACCAAGAGACACTCGTGACGTCGCAGGTGTTGCCGCTGTCTCCCAGAGGGTCCGGTGCTTCATGTCTTACTGGGGCGGTGGTGGGCTCCTGTTAACAGACGGAGACCAGCGCAGGGGCGCAGCAGACCCACCAGCTGCCGGGGCCGGCAACCGCTCCATCCATTTGGAGTTGTAAATATGCAAACAGGAAAGGTAGCCAGAGATTTGAGGGAAATGAATAAAGTGTTCTAAAGTAGAACAAATAGACTAGACCTAATTTCTGAAGTTGGAAGGAAACCTGGTCTCTGGATGCCACGACAGAAGTGTATTCTAATGTTTGGCAGCTTTAAAAGTATAAAAAAGTAACAAGCGCTTCTGAAGCTCTAACGCATTATCTGTCGAAAAGTAATGTATCGCAAACAAGTAACTATGTTCATTTTCAGTTCAGTTGTTAGCACGTAAATGTTCATTGTTTCCTCATTTATAAAGAAATTCACATTTTCAAATATTTTCTTCGTTTTTTCCCCTGGATACCTTATTTACCACAAGTTTACTGTCGTTACGCGTCACAAAAGGTATTTTTCAAAATTAATGAAAACTCCTAAAGACGATAAATTATGAGAAATAAAGTATTGAGAGTAGCATTATGTACCTCAGTGCGAAGACCACTTTCTTTTCTACTGAAAAACCCTTGTTTATTCTGTGACGATTTCGGTTATATCTTATTTTATGTAGCCAAGCAACTCGTAAAACACGATTTCCACTTTCGAAGGCAACTGACAAAGTTTCTATTGTCCGCACTTAGGTCGTAAAACAGTGTCTGACACAACGCTCTGGTCAATCGAACACTATACATTGGATATTTTCCCATTTTCCTACAATTTCGGTTTTCATTTCTTAATAGAAGAGCAAGGAAAACTATATTTTGATACGACGTCATTTTCTCAACAGAGTATTTCCCGATGACAGCGGAGGAAGTTACCAAGTGGTGCGCCAGTCGCCTCGTTCATAAAACCTCTGGCGGCTGGCGGCTCCAGTCGTGCCTTCACGGGTAGCGCCACCAGTGTCCTTCGGCTAACAACGACCTAAAGCCAACTGTCTCCCATTCCATGAATAATCTTCACCAAAATTCCCTTTTTTTGCGGGCGTCTTTCCCTTGACTCTTTCTGGACATTGTCGGATAGGTTATAAAAATGTCGACCTTCTGCGATTTGTGTCTCATAATTGTCGCATAATAACAAAATATGCATTCTATGTATGTTCTACATCTACATCTACATGACTACATGTAAACCAGGCTCTGAACGTCGGATCGAATTTTCTCGATTCATTTTTTACATCATAGTTACCTAAGTAACAACTGTTTTAATACGACGAACAGTAATAAAATGATTTGAGTGTCTCTAGTGGCAATATGAGTAAATAATACTGACTTTGACCTAATAAAGTTATTACTGGAGTCCTTCTGCTGCAACAAATAGTGATACATCTACATATACATCTACATGATTACTCTGCAGTTCACATTTAAGTCCTTGGCAGAGGATTCATCGAACCACAATCATACTATCTCACTACCATTCCACTCCCGAACAGCGCGCGGGAAAAACAAACACCTAAACCTTTCTGTTCGAGCTCTGATTTCTCTTATTTTATTTTGATGATCATTCCTACCTATGTAGGTTGGGCTCAATAAAATATTTTCGCATTCGGAAGAGAAAGTTGGTGACTGAAATTTCGTAAATAGATCTCGCCGCGACGAGAAACGTCTTTGCTGTAATGACTTCCATCCCAATTTGCGTATCATATCTGCCACACTCTCTCCCCTACTACGTGATAATACAAAACGAGCTGCCCTTTTTTGCACCCTTTCGACGTCCTCCGTCAATCCCACCTGGTAAGGATCCCACACCGCACAGCAATATTCTAACAGAGGACGAACGAGTGTAGTGTAAGCTGTCTCTTTAGTTGACTTGTCGCATCTTCTAAGTGTCCTGCCAATGAAACGCAACCTTTGGCTCGCCTTCCCCACAATATTTTCTATGTGGTCTTTCCATCTGAAGTTGTTCATAATTTTAACACCCAGGTACTTAGTTGAATTGACAGCCTCGAGAATTGTACTATTTATCGAGTAATCGAATTCCAACGGATTTCTTTTGGAACTCATGTGGATCACCTCACACTTTTCGTTATTTAGCGTCAACTGCCACCTGCCACACCATACAGCAATCTTTTCTAAATCGTTTTGCAACTGATACTGGTCTTCGGATGACCTTACTAGACGGTAAATCACAGCATCATCTGCGAACAACCTAAGAGAACTGCTCAGATTGTCACCCAGGTCATTTATACAGATCAGGAACAGCAGAGGTCCCAGGACGCTTCCCTGGGTAACACCTGATATCACTTCAGTTTTACTAGATGATTTGCCGTCTATTACTACGAACTGCGACCTTCCTGACAGGAAATCACGAATCCAGTCGCACAACTGAGACGATACCCCATAGGCCCGCAGCTTGATTAGAAGTCGCTTGTGAGGAACGGTGTCAAAAGCTTTCCGGAAATCTAGAAATACGGAATCAACTTGAGATCCGCTGTCGATAGCGGCCATTACTTCGTGCGAATAAAGAGCTAGCTGCGTTGCACAAGAACGATGTTTTCTGAAACCATGGTGATTACGTATCAATAGATCGTTCCCTTCGAGGTGATTCATAATGTTTGAATACAGTACATGCTCCAAAACCCTACTGCAAACCGACGTCAATGATATAGGTCTGTAGTTAGATGGATTACTCCTACTACCCTTCTTAAACACTGGTGCGACCTGCGCAATTTTCCAATCTGTAGGTACAGATCTATCGGTGAGCGAGCGGTTGTATATGATTGCTAAGTAGGGAGCTATTGTATCAGCGTAATCTGAAAGGAACCTAATCGGTATACAATCTGGACCTGAAGAGTTGTCCGATTCAAGCGCTTTGAGTTGCTTCGCATCCCCTATGGTATCTACTTCTAAGAAACTCATTCTAGCAGCTGTTCTTGTTTCAAATTCTGGAATATTCCATTCGTCTTCCCTGGAGAGGGAATTTCGGGAAACTGCGTTCAATAACTCTGCTCTAGCGGCACAGTCGTCAGTAACAGTACCATCGGCACTGCGCAGCGAAGGTATTGGCTGCGTCTTGCCGCTTGTGTACTTTACATACGACCAGAATTTCTTCGGATTTTCTACCAAATTTCGAGACAATGTTTCGTTGTGGAACCTATTAAAGGCATCTCGCATTGACGTCCGAGCCAAATTTCGAGCGTCTGTAAATTTTAGCCAATCTTCGAGATTTCGCGTTCTTCTGAATTTCGCTTGCTTTTTCCGTTGCCTCTGCAACAGCGTTCGGACCTGTTTTGTGTACCACGGGGGATCAGTTCCATCTCTTACCAACTTATGAGGTATGAATCTCTCAATTGCTGTTGCTACTATATCTTTGAAGTTGAGCCACATCTCGTCTACATTTGCATAGTCAGTTCGGAAGGAATGGTGATTGTCTCTTAGGAAGGCTTCTAGTGACACTTTATCCGCTTTTTTAAATAAAATTATTTTGCGTTTGTTTCTGGTGGATTTGGAAGAAACGGTATTGAGCCTAGCTACAACGACCTTGTTATCACTAATCCCTGTATCATTCATGATGCTCTCTATCAGCTCTGGATTGTTTGTGGCTAAGAGGTCAAGTGTGTTTTCGCAACCATTTACAATTCGCGTGGATTCGTGGACTAACTGCTCGAAATAATTTTCGGAGAAAGCATTTAGGACAATCTCGGAAGATGTTTTCTACCTACCACCGGTTTTGAACAAGTATTTTTGCCAACATATCGAGGGAAGGTTGAAGTCCCCACCAACTATAACCGTATGAGTGGGGTATTTATTTGTTACGAGACTCAAATTTTCTCTGAACTGTTCAGCAACTGTATCATCGGATTCTGGGGGTCGGTAGAAGGAGCCAATTATTAACTTAGTTCGGCTGTTAAGTATAACCTCCACTCATACCAATTCGCACTGAGTATCTACTTCGACTTCACTACAAGATAAACCACTTCTGACAGACACAAACACTCCACCACCAATTCTGCCTAATCTATCTTTCCTGAACACCGTCTGAGACTTCGTAAAAATTTCTGCAGAACTTATTTCAGGCTTTAGCCAGCTTTCTGTACCTATATCGATTTCAGCTTCTGTGATTTCTATTAGCACTTGTAGCTCAGGGACTTTCTCAGCACAACTACAACAATTTACAACTACAATTCCGACTGTTCCTGTATTTGCCACGCACCCTTTGAGATTGCAGCCCACCCCGTACTTTCCCGAGGCCTTCTAACCTAAAAAACCTCCCAGTCCACGCCACACAGCCTCCGCTACCCGTGTAGCCGCCAGCTGAGTGTAGTGATCTCCTGACCTATTCAGCGGAACCCGAAACCCCACCACCCTAGGGTGCAAGTCAAGGAATCTGCAGCCAACACGGTCGCAAAACCGTCTGCTCCTCTGATTCAGACCCTCCACCCGGCTCTGCACCAAAGGTCCGCAGTTGGTTCTGTCAACGATTCTGCAGATGGTGAGCTCTGCCTTCATCTCGTAAGCAAGACCGGCAGCCTTCACCATATCACATAGACGCTGGAATCCAGAGAGAATTTCCTCAGATCCAAAGCGACACGCGTCATTAGTGCCGACATGTGCCACCACCTGCAGCTGGCTGCACCCTGTGCTCTTCATGGCATCCGGAAGGACCCTTTCCACATCAGGAATGACTCCACCCGGAATGCACACGGAGTGCACACTGGATTTCTTCCCCTTCTTAGCCGCCATATCCCTAAGGGGCCCCATTACGCGTCTAACATTGGAGCTCCCAACTACCAAGAAGCCCACCCTCTGCGATTGCCCGTACCTTGCAGGCTGAGAATGATGCTCTGAAACAGGGCAGGCAGCTGCATCTGGCTCAGCAGAGACAGTGCCTGAAACCTGTTTGTCAGACGCACCGGGGAGGCTTTCTGATCAGCCTCCGGGGACGACTTTCGCTGCCTGCCACGCCTAGGAACGACCTCCCAATCAACCACAGGCGAGAGCTCAGTCCCACTGCGGGCAGCAACCGGGGCAACCACAGCGGCAGACCGATCTGGGGACAGACGGGACGAGTTTGACATCCCCGTGATACCCAAGTCCGGCTCCCCACAGTGGTGCCCATTGGCAACAGCCTCAAGCTGCGCGACCGAAGTCAGCGCCGCTTGCAGCTGTGAAAGAAGGGATGCCAACTCATATTTGCTGCATTTTATGTTCCTGCCTTATCTTCATGTTCATATGTTCTTACTGAAAAGCCTTAGGTAATATATTTGTATGACGTCTATCGCATTATCGTCCCACACTAAAAGAAAGCTTGCATGTACTTCATTCGATTACATCTAGGCGAAATGTCAAACGTAGGAGTCCCGAAAGTCTGAAAAGATGTGCACATCGTAATAGTGAAATATGCAGCTAAACTGTATAAAACTGAAATATGGAAGTGAAAATGATAATAAGTGTGCAAATAAGTGGATAAACTGTCACCACAGCGTAACTATAACAATGGTGCTTCATATTTATGTAAGTATAGATTTTATATTTTCGACAAATGCTGCCTTGCCACTTACAATTGTCCCACTGGTATCTGTTTAGTCACCAGCAAATTATGTTTTTGTATTTATACAGTGATCTCCAGCAATATAAACATGTACATGAATGTATAAACACCTGAGGATGGGCACAAGCCCGAAAACGGTCCAGTGACAAATAAAGAACCTTTTATTGTGAGTGGTAGCGGAAATTTTTCTACACCCACTAAATTTGTTTTATAAATAGACTAGCAGAAAGAAGCCTTAAATACTTAGCTGTAAAAGTGCAGAAACAATTATCAATTTTCGTAATAAAAAAGTCAATGAAAACATTTAAAATACAAGCTGCAAAAAGATAAGAGCAAAAGTAGGCCAACCTGCCCCAGTCACCTATGACGAGTTGCCGAAGTCCTTTTAAGGTAGAGGAAGAAAGCAAGCTCCACGATCTGGCTCTAAAGGGCTAATCCGACTGACCAACCGCCGCATCTTGCGATGCGGAATGGACAGCACACCACTCTCCCAGAGACTGTCGACTTTGTTGGTATTGGAGCCACTGTTAAGCCTTGCAACACCAAGGGGAGGGTCGGGTACTTTATGTTCACTTTTTTGAAAATGTTATCATCTTCTCAGTCAATTTATATTTTAAAATCTGGAAATAAACATTTATTGTTTTTAATGACTCATTCTTTCAGATTCCATAAACGTTTTATATTTTTCATTTAAACTTTACCCAAATTTTAAGCCACAGTAGCGAATGTCACTTTCCCCTATGAATCTCGTAGTTAATATTCACTCGTTCATGGCCTTCCTTACATATCAATATCTGTTATGACGTGTGTGGAAAGTAGAACTCAACAACAGTGTATCAAATTTGCCATTTTTTAATAATTTCGTGGTGGTCATGAAGTCGATAGTAGGTGTTATTGAAAGTAAATTCAAATGGCTCTGAACACTATAAGACTTAAAATCTGAGATCATCAGTCCCCTAGAACTTAGAACTACTCAAACCTAACTAAACTAAGGACATCGCACACATCCATGCCCGAGGCAGGATTCTAACCTGCGACAGTAGCAGTCGCGCGGTTGCGGACTGAAGTGCCTAGAACCGGTCGGCCACAGCGGCCGGCTATTGAAAGTACGTTGATGTTGCTAGAAGTGTACTAAGAGGTATTTTCAGGTTGGGGGCCCTACTAACATATCAGTTCTCTTCAAAAAGTATGCTGTTAACATAATTAAATAGCAATCAACGAACTCTGTTTTTCAATTTTCACATGTGGGGGTAAAGTACCTCCATCCCTCCTTTAGAAATGCGCATTATGGGAAATGCATTTTTGTGTTACTAGTATTAATCAGTGGAGTAGCTCCTCAGTTGGCCTTACGAGGAAAAATCCCTGGCAGTATTGCGAATCAAACACGGGTCCTTCACATATCAGTCAGCTCAATACGTTGCAGTTATCTGTGGTGTGTGCTCCTGTAAAGGTAAAATGTGCTGCATTCTGCTCAAGATAACGATTATTAAGTCTGCCTCCTTAGCTGAGTGCTCAAAGCGTCTGACTGCCTTGCAGTGATCCCAGGTTCCATTTCCAGCCAGGCCGAGATCTTCTCCGTTCAGGGACTGTGTCACCCAATGTGGCATCGCCCAAAGGCTTGCAAGTCGGCGTCTGCACTTCCCCAGGCGGGAACTCCAGGCCATCAGTGCCATACCATCATTTTATTTCCACATTTATAAGCCTCGGACCGCAGTCCTGTAATAAGTACATCCGCTGGAACAATAATTGCATGTAAAGAGGTAAGCATGAAAAAAGATACCAATGGTATGTGAGCTGTATAGTATGATGCAATATGTCAGAGGAACCATGCGCTGAGTATAAATCTCAACATCATCCACCACAAAAAGCGAGAGTTGTTTTTTTCAATTTATCCTCATAATCAGAGGATGATTAATGTTTTTCCAGAATTAAATAATATACCATTTAACAAACTGAAGTGTTTAATTGACTACGAATTAACCTATCATGGTATAACGTATATTGTAATGCATATGAATAAATATTATGAAGTGTTTTTTTTTTATTAACAGCACGGAGAGGTGCGAAATTACCAATGCTGCAGACCAGCTACGAAGTTTAGTGTGCACTGCTAAAGTTGCTAACTTACTTTATTCTTATTGACTCAGTAAAATATTAAGGGCCTTTGTAATGTGGCAGATTGAATAAATGTCAATTTCGCACCTCACATGAGAGATTTTATACCTCGTAACAAGAATGTGAATATGTCACCTTACATAATTCGGCAAAAATGAGCAGATTTGCCTATTAAGATGCTCAGTATGCAAAGTAAAGGGATGACACTTAGTTCGACATTATTAACACACCGAACCCAAATCCTGCATGTCAATGAGCAACAGGTGAAAAATGCTGCTGGAGGATATGTTATAGTTTGGGGGCAGGTGCGATTTGCGCCGTCACGGCCTGAGTACAACAGAACGCTTTTAGAAAAGGAGTTGGGCACTCGTGGCGACAGGGACAAGGAGCGCTCCGGGCGACACATCGAGGAGAACAGGTGGCGAGACAGCGCTGCGTGCTACGGAGAAATGCTTTAGAAAACCGCGTTGGGGAATTTCCAGATGGATACAAACAGACCAGTGACCCAGTTGATCACTTAAAATGCTCATGGTACGCTCGTGTTGTACGTGTGAAAATTTTAGACCTCTGGAATGGGCACAAAATGTCCGATTGGCTGAAATGAACTAGGAAGGGGTAAAGTGCCGAAATTTCGATGCAATTTGTACAGGGTGTTTCAAAAATTACCGGTATATTTGAAACGGCAATAAAAACTAAACGAGCAGCGATAGAAATACACCGTTTGTTGCAATATGCTTGGGACAACAGTACATTTTCAGGCGGACAAACTTTCGAAATTACAGTAGTTACAATTTTCAACAACAGATGGCGCTGCAAGTGATGTGAAAGATATAGAAGACAACGCAGTCTGTGGGTGCGCCATTCTGTACGTCGTCTTTCTGCTGTAAGCGTGTGCTGTTCACAACGTGCAAGTGTGCTGTAGACAACACGGTTTATTCCTTAGAACAGAGGATTTTTCTGGTGTTGGAATTCCACCGCCTAGAACACAGTGTTGTTGCAACAAGACGAAGTTTTCAACGGAGGTTTAATGTAACCAACGTATCGTCTCATGCGCCAGAGTTTACACCTCTATCCATACAAAATTCAAACGCGGCAAGCCCTCAGCGCCGCTACCATTGCTGCACGAGAGACATTCGCTAACGATATAGTGCATAGGATTGATGACGGCGATATGCATGTGGGCAGCATTTGGTTTACTGACGAAGCTTATTTTTACCTGGACGGCTTTGTCAATAAACAGAACTGGCGCATATGGGAACCAAAAAGCCCCATGTTGCAGTCCCATCGTCCCTGCATCCTCAAAAAGTACTGGTCTGGGCCGCCATTTCTTCCAAAGGAATCATTGGCCCATTTTTCAGATCCGAAACGACTACTGCATCACGCTATCTGGACATTCTTCGTGAATTTGTGGCGGTACAAACTGTCTTAGGCGACACTGCGAACACCTCGTGGTTTATGCAAAATGGTGCCCGGCCACATCGCACGGCCGACGTCTTTAATTTCCTGAATGAATATTTCGATGATCGTGTGATTGCTTTGGGCTATCCGAAACATACAGGAGGCGGCGTGGATTGGCCTCCCTATTCGCCAGTCATGAACCCCTGTGACTTCTTTCTCTGGGGACACTTGAAAGACCAGGTGTACCGCCAGAATCCAGAAACAATTGAACTGCTGAAGCAGTACATCTCATCTGCATGTGAAGCCATTCCGCCAGACACGTTGTCAAAGGTTCGGGTAATTTCATTCAGAGACTACGCCATATTATTGCTACGCATGGTGGATATGTGGAAAATATCGTACTATAGAGTTTCCCAGGCCGCAGCGCCATCTGTTGTTGACAATTGTAACTACTGTAATTTCGAAAGTTTGTCTGCCTGAAAATGTACTGTTGTCCCAAGCATATTGCAACAAACGGTGTATTTCTATCGCTGCTCGTTTAGTTTTTATTGCCGTTTCAAATATACCGGTCATTTTTGAAACACCCTGTAGATAGGCCCTTTGCGATTGGCAGAGATAGTTTCCACAAGATAAAAGGAATGCTCTTATGGGTTGGAAAATGCCATGACGTGAAGCACGAAAGGACCCAGGTGGGGGGACAGTTTTGCTACGAGAGACACAAGACCAAAAATTTCACACTCTCGTCTGAACCAGTGTCAAGAGCAGAACAGGGTGCGTCAAGCTCTGTACGACGCCAAAGTAGGAATTTTGTGGGAACATTGCGTTCACTTTGGCTGACATTCAGCTAGAAATTAGCTGAAGAGTCGTTGAGTTCCAACAGTGGAGAAACAAAACAATCACGTAATTAATTGTTCTTGAAAGATCTGAGAGGGCATTGTAATATGGACGTTGCTCCTTCTATGCTCGTATATATCGCCATATTTTCAGACTAGGGATGAATGCATGTTTTCTCACCCAACGAAAAACATAGGGCAGTTTCTGCTGATTTACTTTTTTATAGGATTTTCAGAGGGTGGGAGCAGCCATGCAGCCGACAGATCATCGCATCCAAGGTAAATGCCACTAGCAGAGGCGTAAGTTTGTTGGTTCACCAGCTTGCGTCCACTGTGAACTCGAGCAGCCTTGAGTAATCTTTTGCTCAGCTTGTCACAAAAACTAACCATCCTCCGTAGACTTGAATGTCATCCTACATAGTACCGAACTGAGAATCGGAATCAGATGATCTGTCGTAATATTGGCCAACTTCACGGTGTAGTCATAAGAATAATTTTGTAGAGAAGCTTCTGGTTACAATTCGATATTGTTGTGTTCAGTGTTATTTCGGTTAAACAGGACGTAATGCGTTATATTGACAACTATGCTGACATATCCATGTACAACCTATGTAAATTCGTGTACTTATTTGACAATAACCCTGGAAAAAAGAAAACGGTTTGAGTACGGCTAAACACCACTGTCATTGAGTAAGGCTCTACTCCTAACCCCAGTCATTTATTCTATAGAGTCTCACGCACTCACAGGGACTTTTTGCTGGTGTCTGACGACAGAGAAAAGGAGTGGAGAGTCAGACCTTCAGCAGTGCGGTGCTCTCTACCTTATATAAACTCAAAGAAATATAAAGGCTTGTTTCAATACATATGATCAACGCCTTGCAACTTTGCAATCTACAATGACAACAAATCGAATGTTTCTGCTTTCTCAAGGTTCGATCAAATACGACAATATTTATGTTCAAAGTAACTTTAATTTTTAAATACAGAATTTCTGTAGAATTTTGAAAACAACAAAATTGCGGGAGCATTCTTTAATGATAACCACTGGCTTCTGCTCTAGCATGTGTATAGTGCATTGTCATAAAACTATGTTGATGCTAAAGAATGCTAAGCAGATAGGTAATGGTATGAAATTTAACGAAAATGCTTCGGTGTGTCACTGTGTCTTAGGAATTCGATTGCCTTGCCACTGATCTATGACTTACGATTAGCTCACGGTTTAGAAACGATGTAACCGTTTCATTAGGTAGCTTGTTACTTAATGTAAGTAAGTGGGGATAGACTGCAAGTATATAATTTTAAAGCTAATGTAAATTCATTCTAAAAGTCTTATCAGGCCACCATATTAATAAAATAAAATAACTAAGTTAAATAAAAATAATTGCACAGTCATAACAGCACAGAAAGTTCGTCCAACTATCCCAACTCATTTAAGGTAAAAAAAGAGAGAATAAAAATATTTTTTGGTCATCAGTCTACTGACTGGTTTGATGCGGCCCGTCACGAATTCCTTTCCTGTGCTAACCTCTTCATCTCAGAGTAGCACTTGCAACCTACGTCCTCAATTATTTGCTTGACGTATTCCAATCCCTGTCTTCCTCTACAGTTTTTGCCCTCTACAGCTCCCTCTAGTACCATGGAAGTCATTCCCTCATGTCTTAGCATATGTCCTATCATCCTGTCCCTTCTCCTTATCAGTGTTTTCCACATAATCCTTTCCTCTCCGATTCTGCGTAGAACCTCCTCATTCCTTACCTTATCAGTCCACCTAATTTTCAACATTCGTCTATAGAACCACATCTCAAATGCTTCGATTCTCTTCTGTTCCGGTTTTCCCACAGTCCATGTTTCACTACCATACAATGCTGTACTCCAGACGTACATCCTCAGAAATTTCTTCCTCAAATTAAGGCCGGTATTTGATATTAGTAGACTTCTCTTGGCGAGAAATGCCTTTTTTGCCATAGCGAGTCTGCTTTTGATGTCCTCCTTGCACCGTCCGTCATTGGTTATTTTACTGCCTAGGTAGCAGAATTCCTTAACTTCATTGACTTCGTGACCATCAATCCTGATGTTAAGTTTCTCGCTGTTCTCATTTCTACTACTTCTCATTACCTTCGTCTTTCTCCGATTTACTCTCAAACCATACTGTGTACTCATTAGACTGTTCATTCCGTTCAGCAGATCATTTAATTCTTCTTCACTTTCACTCAGGATAGCAATGTCATCAACGAATCGTATCATTGATATCCTTTCACCTTGTATTTTAATTCCACTCCTGAACCTTTCTTTTATTTCCATCATTGCTTCCTCTATGTACAGATTGAAGAATAGGGGCGAAAGGCTACAGCCTTGTCTTACACCCTTCTTAATACGAGCACTTCGTTCTTGATCGTCCACTCTTATTTTTCCCTCTTGGTTGTTGTACATATTGTATATGACCCGTCTCTCCCTATAGCGTACCCCTACTTTTTTTAGAATCTCGAACAGCTTGCACCATTTTATATTATCGAACGCTTTTTCCAGGTCGACAAATCCTATGAAAGTGTCTTGATTTTTCTTTAGCCTTGCTTCCATTATTAGCCGTAACGTCAGAATTGCCTCTCTCGTCCCTTTACTTTTCCTAAAGCCAAACTGATCGTCACCTAGCGCATTCTCAATTTTCTTTTCCATTCTTCTGTATATTATTCTTGTAAGCAGCTTCGATGCATGAGCTGTTAAGCTGATTGTGCGATAATTCTCGCACTTGTCAGCTCTTGCCGTCTTCGGAATTGTGTGTATAATGCTTTTCCGAAAGTCAGATGGTATATCGCCAGACTCATATATTCTACACACCAACGTGAATAGTCATTTAGTTGCCACTTCCCCCAATGATTTTAGAAATTCTGATGGAATGTTATCTATAGCTTCTGCCTTATATATAAGAATTAATAAGAGCCTTCGCAGACTTCAATTATCCGTCGTTTGGGACGAGCTAAGTTGCGTTCTCTGTCTGACATCATTGATTACATTTTCTGCCTTTCGATAAAATGATTAAGGTGAATGTCCAACACTAATAATGTAGTCGAACGCTACAGGATTTTGTATCCTACTTACCAGCATTAATTTATGTTTTTCCACATTTAGAGAAAGCTGCCATTAGTCACACCAAGTAGAAATTCTCTACGTCATCGTTTACCTTCCTGTAGCCACTTAACGACGTCACTTTCCGGTATATTGCAGCGTTACCAGCAAACTATTGCGGATTCCTGCTCCTCCTGGTTCAAATGGCTCTGAGCACTATGGGACTGCCGGCCGCGGTGGTCTAGCGGTTCTGGCGCTGCAGTCCGGAACCGTGGAACTGCTACGGTCGCAGGTTCGAATCCTGCCTCGGGCATGGGTGTGTGTGATGTCCTTAGGTTAGTTAGGTTTAAGTAGTTCTCAGTTCTAGGGGACTTATGACCTAAGATGTTGAGTCCCATAGTGCTCAGAGGCATTTGAACCATTTGAACTATGGGACTTAACATCTATGGTCATCAGTCCCCTAGAACTTAGAACTACTTAAACCTAACTAACCTACGGACATCACACAACACCCAGTCACCACGAGGCAGAGAAAATCCCTGACCCCGCCTGGAATCGAACCCGGGAACCCGGGCGTGGGAAGCGAGAACGCTACCGCACGACCACGAGCTGCGGACTGCTCCTCCTGTATGTCAGGTAGTTTATATATACGGAGAAAAAGAGGGATCCTATTACACATCCCTGTGGCAGTCGTCACGATATTCTTGACTCTCATGAACACTCGGCATCCTGTACAATTTGCTGGGTTCTATTATACAAAAAAAATGTTTCTAACCGCTCAAATGTCTGAGAAACTATTGCTTGTGTTTCCACCGTGCAGAGGAACACAGTGTCAAACGCTTTTGGGAAATGTAGGAGTATGGAATCTGCTTCTTGTCCTCATCCGTGATTCGGAGGATATCGTGCGAGTGAAGGGTGATCTGAGTTCCCCATGAGCGATAATGTCTAAAGCCATGCTGACAAGTGGAGAAAACATTTCCTGTCTCAAAATAAATTTGTCGTATTGGGTCTCAGAATATGCTAAAGAAAAAATTCATTAAGAATACTGGCCTGCAATTTTAAGCGCCCGTTCTTTTACCCCTTCTCCTTACGTAAGGAAGTCAGCTGCGACATTTTCCAGCTACTTGGGACACTGCGCTAGGCGGAAGATTCACGACAAATGGAAGCTAAGTGGGAACCAAATACCGGAGAGTACTGACTCGAAAACCGATCCGTGCTTCCATCTGGACCTGGAGTGTGATCTATTACCGAAGTGAGAATCAGTCTGGGCTACTTAGACAACTTATTGGATAACAGGGTCTGTCGAGACTCCGCCGGAAGTTTAAAGATTCCTACAAGAATAACTGTAATTGTTGAACATCTGTCTCTTGTGTTTCGTACAGAATGCTTTAATATAACACTTTACCATAATATTCGGATGCATAATCATGTTTTCTATTAAAAGCCAAATTTGGGACTAACATTTGTCTCTTTGTTTGAATTTTCTTGCAACGACTGTTTCTTGACGTTCTAATAGGCAATTACTCGTTCCTACATGGAGTCCGGCTGACCTCCCAGTAATTCCTCTCCCTTCGCGAAGTAGGAATTTCAAACTAGCTGCGCCAGTCCAACTTGGATACAATGTACACCTTCAGGTCGCAGATGGCAATAACAGTAAACAGCAACGAGTCGCAACTTCGGAACGGGGTGAGTTTCGCTTTATACGAGTAAAGTTTCGAGTATTCTGTTTAAACTGACGCCTTCTTTTGCAGACACTTCTAACGTCTTGACTATGATGACGGTTTCCTAGTCGATACGCTTTCCGTAAAAAATCTGCTCAGAATGTGCTCACATATCTTAAGCTATCACAGATGTTTAACGTGACAACTGTGATGGAATTCGAAATACAGAAGTACATTAAAAGTACATAATCGCATGAAAGTTCGATATTTATTGCAGAGAGCTAGTTTCTTGATAGCCGTATCACGAATTACTTTTTTTGTCGAGTTGTCTCATCAACAGTCACCCTATTCACCCTATTTTTACATTTCCCAACCTATTTCGGTCGTAGTAGAAACTTTGATGGGTATCGGTCATGATAGTAGTATGGTGTTATCAAAGATAACACGTGTTAACTTTGCGACCACATACCTGTTTTAATTTTTGTGTATTTAAGTTTCTTAATTTAAATGAATGAATATATATGAAATAAGCACACTTCATGACGTTAGCCTATTGTTTGTTACACCATTAATAATTGTCACAATAATACGAGGTTGAGTCATTTAACATTTCTCATTTCTCTCATGAAAATACGAAAGAAAGACAATTTAAAAACGCCAGTTCGTTGTAATGAATCTGTCTCAGTATTTCTAGGTGCACATGACAAGTATTGCCACCAAAAATATCAAGTTCTCCTGCTGTAACGTGTTTCTAAATTGACAAACCCAGTAATTTCACTTTACCCTACTGGCAACGACAGGTTTTCGTCTGCGATATAAGTGAGCAAATTATTTAAAACACACGGTGTCTTGTGTTCAGGGTGCTTCAAGTATGACGCAAGCAATCACATGCGCGGGCACCTACATACCTGCGGTATCTTGCAAACACACGGTGTCTTATGTTCAGGGTGCTTCAAGTATGACGCAGGCAATCACATGCGCGGGAACCTACATGACCTTGCACCGCGTGAATCTGCAGATAGTTGCTCGGACACTGTAGACCAGTGCCGGCCACGGCGTGCCAAACTTCACGCGAGTGTACGGAGGGTCCTGGGAAGGTACAAGGCTGCACCTGTGTCGGCTCTGCTCGTTCCTTTCAGGAAGTGGTACGTGCAGTGCGAAATTTCGTTTGGTATTGTCGTTTCCCCTGGCACAACTCTCTTCGTTTCGACACAATCGTGGTGCCAGTGCTGTTTACCCTCCGCTATCTGTTTGTACACAGGTCCAGTGAAAGTTGGCACAAAGAGGGGCAGTGTAGTGATCAACAGTCACAACCTTTTAAAAATGTATGGGAATGACAGAAGGGGGAATGGGGCTTCTCAATACTGTATACATTGTGTAGTCACATAAACGGCGGCTACTCAAAATTTGATAAGTAACGGTATCACAGTATCAGACAGAAAGAATTTAAAAATTTAGTCGACAATTAAAGAGCAAGGAATTAGAACGATCGACAGACGGGATTCATTGTTCAGTACATCAAGAAGCACTTTGGCTTAAATGAAGTGTCGGCAGAAGTGCCAACATTGTTTTGTGTGAGGAGACCGAAATGCACGCTATAAGCTCACGCAGGCTGGCGTGAGGTCTGAAACAGGATACGTAATGAATGCTATAAAGAAAAGTACGTAGCTTCTGGAATACTTAACTTAAATCCACATTTGTAGAACATTGCTCTTGATGATACAGAAGTGTTATAGCAATTGAATACGGCGCCTTGCTAGGTCGTAGCAAATGTAGCTGAAGGCTATGCTAACTATCGTCTCGGCAAATGAGAGCGTAATTCTCAGTGAACCATGGCTAGCAATGTCGGCTGTACAACTGGGGCGAGTGCTAGTCAGTGTCTCTAGACCTGCCCTGTGGTGGCGCTCGGTCTGCAATTACTGACAGTGGCGACACGCGGGTCCGTCGTATACTAGCGGCCCGCGTCCGATTTAAAAGCTACCACCTAGCAAGTGTGGTGTCTGGCGGTGACACCACATTAAATTTGCAGGTTTGCAGCACGTGAAAATTTTCGTGGTAAAATAGCAAAATTTCTGAAGTGGCGCGCATTATTCTACTGTCTCCTGCGATTATTTGGCAGCCAGTGTATATAAAATCTCCATATTCTTCATTGAATCCCATCGTAAACAATTGCAACACCAAGGAGGAGCTGTACGACGTAAAAGGAAGTTGGTAGATGTGTTTCTATGTCTGAAAGGTGATGTCTATTCAACTTCCGCGCCAATCGCATAAGCGTGGAGGTAGTGGCGTCGCTATGAGGACGCAAATCCGATTTGCTTCAAATACATGCTGCGATGGTCATGAGCGTTAATTCCCTTTGGGATTGGGCGTGGTGAGTTAACGTTGTGTAGTGTCGGTAATGGCGTCTTTGTCGCTTTAAAGGTGTTCGTGGCTGAGTTTGAACGAGGTCGTATAACAGGGCTACGAGACAATTTGTCAGTGCATCAATTTATTTATGAAAATACAATGTACAGTCACCAACAAACTTTACATACTCACATACTCCTTTACCTTTAACCCATATGAACACAGACTCATTAACAGATATTTTTCTATTATTACGAGTATACAAAGACAATGCAGAAGTTGACATATAAGCAGATTTACCAAAGTCTTTATTTGCAAGTTCAGCTACGTGATACGTGCGATACGCAATAATGTCTCTATCAACAAAACTTTCAAGTCCACCAACACTTGGTACTCCTGTACCTCCACGTAGAACAGCGACTGTCAGCCAACCATTGCCGTGTGAAAATGTATCATTAAGATCAATACTAAAATTAAGTCTGCAACCACAGAAAACACAAGGTCCGTCGACAAGTGCAGTAGCAGCAACACTCTTCACTGTTGTGCGGTTCTTCTTATCTGCAGCTGATGTGGCGAACTCGATGTTCTCGAAGCGTAGCTGAGAACCGGACAAGGGTACATCTAGAACCGGGGGCTCAAGGATGCAACAGTTTTGTTAAGTTAAAAGTTCTTATCGCGTGACCTTGTGACGTCACGCGCAGCCGCTGCCGGCTGACGCAATCGTGGCGGCGCCCCAGCAGCGGACGGGAGCACCTAGTACGGCTAGTGCTGCCGTCCGGGATAACGCTCTGCTGGCTCCCTATATAAGCGAGCGAGCGCCGCGCAGCGGCTCACTCGCGCTGCTGCTGCTCAGGCAACTGCATTGAACGCCGCCACGATGCCTTACAGGAAAATTCGTCGTCGTTCTAAACAGGCAGTTTATAAACATCGAGTTCGCCACATCAGTTGCAGACAAGAAGAACCGCACAACAGTTAAGAGTGTTGCTGCTACTGCACTTGTCGACGGACCTTGTGTTTTCTGTGGTTGCAGAAACACATGGCAGCAGTGTGGCCACTGTACTTGATTGCTTGCAGCAACGGTCACAAAAATGTACGGCCGCAAGAAGACCGGGCTCTGGACGGCCACGCGGCTCTAACGAGAGGGAAGACAATCGTGGTCGGCGCATGACTCTGGTGACTCTGGCGCATCGTGCTGCATCACCAGCAATATGAGCAGCATTTGGCTCCACAGAGATACAACGAGCTGTTGCAAATCGGTACCTTCAAGGATAGCTCCGAGCCGGACGCTCTGTAAAGTAAATTCCACTGAACTCAAACCTCGGCCATTTGCGACTTCGATTGTGTCAAGCAAGAGCTCATTGCAGGACAGGGTGGAGGACTGTCGTGTTTTTCGATGATAGCTGGTTCTGCTTCGTTGGCAGTGCTGTCCGTGTGTTGGTCACGTGACGGCCGGTTGTGGGCCTACAACCAACCTATACGCGTGCTACTCACACTGGACCTATACTGTGTGTTATGGTCTGGAATGCGAATTCGTACGATAGCAGCCGCACTCTCTTGGTTATCTCACGCAACTTAACTGAACATGATGATTTGACGTGTTGCGCTGTCACTCATGAACGGCATCGCAAGGGTGTTTTCCAAGAGGATAATGCTCACCCACATATCGTTGTTGTAGCCCATCGTGCTCTGCAGTATGTCGACGCGTTGCCTTGGCCTGTTGAATCACTAATCAGTCTCCCGTCGAGCACATATCGGACGTCATCGGACGACAACTGCAGCGTCATCCAAGAACAACACCAACCGTCCCTGTATTCAGCGACCAAGTGCAACAGGCAGGAAACTCCATCCCCGAAACTGACATCCGGCACCCGTACAGTACTATGTATGCACGTTTGTATGCTTGCATTCAACATTCTGGCTGTTACACCGGCTATTAATGTACCAGCACTTCGCATTTGTAATTGTTTTTCTCTCGGTTACTTCAACCAGTGATCTTGCAATGTTACGAGCTTACATTAACTAGTGATCTTGAAATGTTAATCACTTAAATATGTCACCTAGATAAATGTATTCCCGAAATTTCATTACTCTACTAAATAGCTTTTTGGTGTTGGGATTTTTTTCCCGTCATTGTATTACTGTAAAGTACAATGGTCAAGTCAAGGGCCTTGCCTGGAACGATTTTTCGATTTAAAACTCGCTATTGTTGAATTTATGAAGGATAAATGATTGCAGATACGAAAATTAGAACATCCGGAACGGAGTGCAGATGAATTTTGGATGGACGTAACTGCGCAATATCCACAGTGAGACATTGCAAGATGAGGAACCACTTCTTTCCGATTTGACTGAAAGTCGTTTAAAAAGAAAGTCACATTATTGAAGGGACACATTTTGACAAACACAGTTCCCCCAAGCTCAGTGTCTTTACAGAAAACGCGGGGTTTCAAGTCTGTCCATATATCGACAGTTTGTAGAAGATGAAAAGTATGTCTTTTGCGTGCCAAACATAAGTAACACTGGAAATTTTGTTTGTTTGTGATCTGTGTTGTTGAGGAAGGTGAAAGAAAACCAAGTGGTATGCAGTGTGACTGCACTACTATTTAAATGCGGCGCGTTTGCACTTTCCTCCCTCTTCCCCCACCTGCAGCTCAGGCACGTGACGTAGCGGTGGAGAAAATGTGCAGCGAAGGGCACTCGTGTCAGCGTCCGACCAGTGAGCCCAAATCTTTGCAGCCTGTGAAGCAGACAGTCGGCGAGTCAGTTGGCAGTGCGTGTTTGTTGTGCCACGCAGCGCCGGATTTAGGGTGGGGCGACCCGGGCGGCCGCCCAGGGCGCCGGGGCCCAAGGGGCGCCACATACTAAACGCATGTAAAAAAAAATTACAATTTACAATCACCCATTTCGCGAAACTAAAATATTATTCAGTCTCATTCAACATACGTCGCTAATCTCACGAATGCGCGATGAATTCGGGGTAGCAGAAGAGAAATCATGCTGAATGCAATCTTCGTATTGTCTGCAACCATCCATGTTTCACGCGGGCTAGCACGGGCTCTACCAAAGCGCCTCTCTTATTTGTTTGAAGAACTGCAACAAGGAAGAGCCCATGCAGCCGCACCATCTCTCGTTCACAACAGAAACTACCGGTCGCTCCAAATAAAAGAAAATACAGACTGTGAAATATACATTACATTATGATTTAATTAATACGAATGTATTTATATCGAATATTTGTGACTTAATGACTCATGTACATTAATTAATAGATCATGCAATGCGTGCACTGCATTCATAGAGAATTCTCCCCTAACGTACTGAAATAATACAGCGCCACACAATGTTTGTTAGACTGCATATGTTGGCAGCGCTACGATTTGCACCCGCATGTCAGTAATTGTCAGTAAGAGTCGGAGGCAGCGGTCATGTTTTCGTGGCGGAATAATTGTGAGTGAAACGAGTGTCGTGACTGTGTCAACATTTTAATTTTCTGGTAAGTGCGAAAAACATTTTTATCTTTCAGTTCAGGTTTTTTTCTAGTTACGTCTACTGATAGGTGAATTCCTTTATTTTTTATAGATCGAATATTGTGGTCGCGAAATAGAGCAGTGTCCAAGCAATAATTTGTCAAATTATTAAATCATGCCAGAAGAGAAGGAAATGATTTAAAAAAAGCTTTCTGGTTCAGAAAATCGGAAAAGAAAAGCTGAAAAAGAAAAAGTTCTTGAAGAAACTAAAAAGCACATGAATATTTATAAGTACCTTAAAGGAAATTCTAAGGCAAATACTTCAGATATTGAATCAAAAGTCCATGTATCAGCAAATATTTCTTCAGACTGTGAACAATTATGCACAAAAAATATACAATCACCTATTGAAGGTGATCAAATTGACCAGCGCAGTACATCTTTGCATGAATCCTCTGATATTTCTCCAAGTCAAAATCAACACATGACATCTGTGGTCGATGAAAGTATCAACGTTCTTGCAATAAAAGAATACAATGTTTCTGATGTAGGTACGTGGCCAAAAGTACTTAATGCTTGAGATATAGATCGCATTATAATATGTGGACCCTCACAAGTATGTCTAAATAACTTTCCAAAAGATGAAAATGGGCGTCATTTCTCTTCAACTCATTACACAAGAAAACTATCAAACGAAGAAACTATCAGACGACGGTGGCTAGTTTATTCTGTATCAAACGACAGTGTCTTTTGCTTTTGTTGTCGGCTGTTTGATTTAAAATCAACTACTAATTTGACTACCACTGTGGGTTTCAGAAATTGGAAACATTTAAGTGAAGCTCTGAAACTGCATGGAAATAGTCCTAACCACAAAAAAGCATTTACTCAATGGACTGAAGCTGAAATCAGGTTTAAAGATGGATTAACTATTGACAAGGAAGAACAAAAGCTGATTTCTAAAGAAAGCTTACGATGGAGCAATGTGCTTCAAAGATTGATGCACATTACTTTGTATTTGGCTGAAAATGAAGTTGCAGAAAACCTGGACTTTGCTAATCTGATCACAGACTTTGCCGACAGAAAAGCGAGAAAAGTAAAATTTTAGTTGTTTACAATTGTTTTTCATTAGGCGTAATATGTTTTGTGTTCAGATGACTGACAGAAAATATAGGTTTATGGCTTACAGTTATATTAAATTCAATAAAAATATGGTACCCAATTCAAAATTAGTGTTTTTTCGTTATACATATTACCTCCTATATATAAAAATCAATTGTTGAGTGTTTGTCTCACCAAAACAAAGAAATGGCTTGACCAATTTGAATAATTTTTGTTTTGTTTTGTTCGCTTTAGTACAGGGGTGCTTCAGAAAAGAAAAGAAAAATTTGGGATATACGAGCCTGTTTCAACCACATCTTACGCATCTTTTCTTTGTTTGGAACACGCAAAAACAATTTTCTGGAGTTTTTGTAGATGTACAGTGCAGTGCTACGCAATATTTTTAGACAATTTCCCAAAACGTGAATGCCCAAACAATATATCACTGCTATACTGACTGTTACGGCAGCGACAGCAGCATGCTGGACTGACGTCACAGGCTACATAAGACTCACATGGAGCGTCTTAGCGGGCTTTCAGATTATTTGGATTTCATTTCCATTTAAAAAAAATAAAATACTCAAATTTACGATGGAAAAAACCATGTTATGATCATAAGATGACGCCATTAACCACTTAAGACGATTTCTAGAAAACAGTCAAATACCGTGTTGCAAAGCACTGCCAGGTTCGCTATTTATACAATAAAGGGCGCCAACTGGACGACTCGCCCGGGGCACCTGGATGGCTAAGGCCGGCCCTGGTGCCACGTTTACTGCGCCACACGGTATACGTTTCTTGACAGTGTTGATTTGCATAATTTGTTTCACTACGATATAAAGGACGGAAAGCGTTGTCGTCGTGACCAACGATGTGCGCTACCCTCTAGCTCAAAAGTTTCCGGGAATTTTACTGTCGCCCTTGTTTATACAAAAATAGAAAATTTACCGCAAGTAGGGGAAGGCGGGGCAAGACGAGGAGATGGGATAAAACGGGGAAGGGCTATAAGCTACAGTTAGAGTGCTGCCATCTGTGGATAGCTACGTCAACATCATCAATACACTGGTTCCAGTGTGTTGACATTGCTGAACCTTACTTTCGCGACGGTTTCTGTGAGCTTTGGAAGGTACGTACAATTGTTATTCTGATTTGCAATGTTTTACACCTTTCGAGGTCCTAAAACATGTGTTCCGTGAACATTTGTCCAGACTGAATAGTACGTCTTATTAACAGTAAACTGCTGTGTCAGTAGTCAGTGTTCACTAAATAGTGTTCACGGAGGCGTAACATAGCCTGACGGCATGGTAGGGGGCAAGACGGGGTGGGGCAAGACGGGGATTTGTCCGACCATTACGTTCTTATCGTCTCATGTGTTTACCTCGCTGCGGGTTTTGAACACGTACATTATACGTTGAATACAATTGTAAATAGAATGGTATTCGTTATTCCAACGTTTCCTAATTAATTACAAAGTATGCCTTAGACTATATGGTAAATAAAAATACACAAAACGTGCAAAGTCAGTATTCTTGCTATGCTTTAACGACTGATTATTGGAAATATAGTATTTACTATATAATATAGATTATCAGGAATGATCTGACTCAATAATACGTTCCACGTCTTTTATTTCAGATGGTTCGCAAGCATCGGCGACAAACGTCTAGGCAAGTTTGGGCATTGGAGTGAATGGAAGGCGCTGTAAATGCTATTATTGAAGGTCATATGGGTTCTTTCAGGGCTGCTCGACAGTTCAACGTGCCACAGACAACGATTCAACGACATGCGGCAAAGAAACGTGCTAATCCTGGCTAAACAGTTGTGAAAAGGTTACGACCAATCACTAGTGTGTTTACCCCAGAACAAGAAGCAGAACGTAAAAACTACTTAACACAGATGGAAGGACAGTATTTTGGCCTAAAACTTAAAGAACTTTGTGAACTTGCTTTTCAGCTAGCTAAACGAAACATCAAACAGCCATTTAATACTGAATCCAAATCTGCTGGATGAGATTGGTTAAATGGGTTTCTTGCACGAAATCCTACCTTAACAATACGAAAACCAGAGGCCACATCAATCGCACGACCAGTGGGGTTAAATCGAGTTGCTGTAGATCGGTTTTTCCATCTGTTTGAAAGTCAATTAGACACATTCAAGTTTACGGGAGACAGAATTTTTAACTGCGATGAGACCCGTTTAACAGTGATTCCAAAATGTCACACAAAGGTGGTTGCTTTGAAAGGGCGCAGACAGATGGGAGCAGTTACTTCAGCAGAAAGAGGCCAGACTCTGACTGCAGGAATCTGTGTTTCAGCGTCGGGGTGCTACGTACCACCTATCCTCGAAAACGAACACAACAAGCGTTTGAGACTGACCAGCCCCTGGTGCCTGGGCAGAAGTCCACGAAACTGGTGGGATGACGAAATAACTATTTTTGACTTGGTTTAAGAAGTTTATTGCATTTACTGGAGCGCCAAAGGAAAGACCAATACTTCTCATATTGGACGGCCACAAAACGCACACCAAGAATTTAGAACTGATAGATGTGGCCCGCGAAAATGAGGTTGTGTTGCTGTGTTTCCCACCACACTGCTCACACCGTCTTCAACCATTGGACGTGGCGTTTATGAAACCTCTCAGTAAATTTTAAGAAGATGATCGTGGCTTCCCACCCATCCTGGAAAAGTTGTTACGCTGCATCAGATCGCAAGTTTATTCGCCAAAGCCTTCATTTATTCAGCTACAATGTCCACAGCAGTGAACGGGTTTCGGTAAACAGGCATTTGGCTTGTAAACAGAAATGTGTTTCAAGAAAGTGATTACCTCCCCTGTTCAACTACAGACATTCATCAAGCTCACACATCTGAAGTTACAGAAACGGAAGACCAAATACCAGAGATGTTGTCAAGACGTAAAACACCTGAACAATTAACTACTGACGATCAAGGCTCTGTTTCGTCTAACTTTAAGGTTACCAGCCCCGAAATGGTCATAGCTATTCCAAAGGTGGGGAAAAAAAACCAAAAGGAAACCATCTAACAGGCGTGCAAAACCCGTTGTTTTAACCGAATCTCCTTATAGGAGTGAACTATCTGAAGAAATTAAACGAAAAGGAGCCCCCAAACGTGCTCCATGTAAACGAAAACTCTTCTCAAAGACGTTTAGTAAACCTGGGATACCACCAAAAGGCCAAATGACAACGAAAAAGTTACGAACGTTACTGACGTCCTAACCACCCCTTCATGCTCAAGGCATAATAAACTGAGGTCGAATGACAACGAGGAGGAGAGTAGAGAATGTTTGTACTGCTATGACTTCTCTGAAGGAGGCTGGATACGGTGTATTGGCTGCGGAAGCTGGGACCACGACACTTGTGTAGGGATAGAAAGTGATGATGACGAGGCTGTCCACACTTGTGTACTATGTGAAAGTAATAGGCCTAAATGAAACGTAATACCTGATTCTACAATTCGCAAAACCATGTTTCGAAACCTTATCGTCACATTATTTTGTTGTTCCAGTCCTCATTTAAGCTTTAGAGATGAATTCATGCTAGTTTCCCATCTTACCCCGCATATAGGGCAAGACGGGGAATTGGTAGTTTATGTTTCAAATCAAGATATTTCTACCTAAATGTAACACATTTGTAGGTTTCTTTGCATGCTATTGTAATTCAATGGTTAATTAAACAAATGATAATCAGATCTACTTGAATTTGTTTGGTTTTGTCCCTTTTGTAAGGGTATAAAGTTAGCTTTCCCATCTTGCCCTACCTTCCCCTACTTGGTGTCTTACTTACCACGCATGCGCTATCTGAGGCCTTGGGCAGAACCAGTGGCGGTGAGGTGGCGGCAGCCCGTTGCTGCCACTCTGATAGGTGGCGTATCAGTTTTCAGTCGAGATTGTAGTGATAGAATTCCAAGAAATTCTCCACGCCATTCAACATTTCAAGCTTGTTTGTGAATAGAATTTGTTCACAGAGGTACGTAAAAATTCAAACTGAAATGTTACAAAGTACGTGTGTAATTTACCCAACAGTCTATTTGTATCCATGCGGTTAACTATGAGGACTGTATATTATTACAGAGTTTTGAATCATTTATGCTGTCTGAACACACGGTCCAGTCACATTGTGCCCAGTACCTGTGCTCGACGTTAACGTGCAATAACTCGCAGACGGCCAGTGGCAGCACCAGCATTGGAGGGTGTATAAGGGTGTCGGGGACACGTGGAGAACAGTATAGCCGTCGTCGTTTCTCGCAAACGGGACTAATTACCTGACGTCCGAAAGAAGGTGGTCATTGGCTTTCGGTCCAACGGCGAATACAGTTCCGAAACGGCTCAGTGTGTAAGCTATTCGCGTGCAGCCGCGGTTAAAGTATACCGTACATGGCATAATAGCGCTATCGTAAACCGGACTCGAGGTAAATGCGGTGAACTGAGGACAATAGGTGGCAGGGGTAACCGACAGCTTCGGAGATATGTACGATCGAATAGACGCACAACTGTTGAGCAAATGATCACCCATATGAACCAAGGGTGTACCAACAATGTCTCTTCATCAACAGTTCACCTGAAAACGTGGGTTTAGTGCCACAAAACCGGTGGTGATCCAATAATAAAGGACTAAATACAGCTGAAGCGGTTATTAATAGCCAAGATGACGTTCAGCGAACTTTTCTACGCATGGGCCTCCACAGAAGGTGCCTGGTTCTTGCATCCATACTGACTCCTTTTCATCTGCGATGAAGGCTGGAATTTGTACCCCTTTATCGCAATTCGATACAAGTCTTCAGAGCCCAATACAACGTCAAATTCAAGAAATTGACTCTCGAGGCAGCGACGTGCTGTAGGAGTGGAAGGTATGTGGAAACGAAGCCAACAGTTTGCGAAGTAATGCAGCAGTGTTACTCATCCTTTAAATGGCGATCTCACATGTTCACGTTTGGTTATCCTGCGGCCGCAGGAAGAGTGTCTTTCAACTCCACCGTTGGAGAAACGAGCCCTTTCCTCCATCCCCCATCACCCCCTCCTTTCCCCAACAGGCCACTATAGTGGCCACGAGGGCGTCTCGGTGAAGGCCATCCCAAAAAAATTTCGACCGAACTGCTGAAGGTGGTAAGCAACTAATCGATTACATCGCGGTCTCAGAACACCTGAGGTAGAACTGCTCAATCTTCGTGAATTATTGAAAAATGCAGCATGTAGTTGCGACACTGAACTTTCAGGGCAATCAGATCTGGTGGAATCTCAGCAGAACATGATTAGACGTCCGCTACGGACGTGTTTCAGGTATAGTTAATCGACTGACCAGTTTGTATACTGTTACTCGATGAGATTACTGCAAAACCTAATTGTGAATGATTTAGCTGACAGGAATGCGAAGGCAGATAAATGTTCTGTGCTCCAAGACGAGACTTCAAGGTATGATAAGTATATAGATCACTGGTTACCAGAGACAGGTAGCAATCTCCATTTCTTGTATGAGCACTGTTTTTTGCTGAAGTCTCCAATCTTATGTACCTCAGGGAACGATACATTACCTGTCATCATTTCTTTGTTTCTGGTTAGGAGTAATATACAGGGTGATTCAAAAAGAATACCACAACTTTAGGAATTTAAAACTCTGCAACGACAAAAGGCAGAGCTAAGCACTATCTGTCGGCGAATTAAGGGAGCTATAAAGTTTCATTTAGTTGTACATTTGTTCGCTTGAGGCGCTGTTGACTAGGCCTCAGCGTCAGTTGATGCTAAGATGGCGACCGCTCAACAGAAAGCTTTTTGTGTTATTGAGTACGGCAGAAGTGAATCGACGACAGTTTCTCAGCGTGCATTTCGAACGAAGTATGGTGTTAAACCTCCTGATAGGTGGTGTATTAAACGTTGGTATAAACAGTTTACAGAGAATGGGTGTTTGTGCAAAGGGAAAAGTTCTGGACGGCCGAGAACGAGTGATGAAAATGCAGCACGCATCCAGCAAGCATTTGTTCGCAGCCCAGGAAAATCGACTCGCAGAGCTAGCAGAGAGCTGCAAATTCTACAATCAACTGTATGGAGAGTCCTACGAAAAAGGTTAGTTATGAAACCCTATCGTCTGAAATTGGTTCAAGCACTGTCTGCAGCTGATAAGATTAAAAGAATCGATTTCTGTGATTTTATCCTTGCTCAAATGGAAACAGATGAATCTTTCGTTTCAAAGATTGTGTTTAGTGATGAAGCAACTTTCCACACTAATGGGAAAGTCAACCGTCACAATGTCTGTATATGGGACACTGAGAATCCGCGGGAAACAACTCAGTATGAACGTGACTCGCCTAAGGTGAACGTTTCTGTGCCATTTCAGCCAATAAAGTTTTTGGTCCCCTTTTCTTCGAAGGTGCTACTGTAACTGGACTACAGTATCTGGAGATGTTAGAGAATTGGCTGTTCCCTCAGCTCGAACAAGAAGCACAACAATTCATATTTCAGCAGGATGGAGCGCCACCACATTGGCACTTATCTGTCCGTAACTACCTGAACGTCAACTACCCGAGGCGATGGATCGGCCGTCAGGCAGCCCGTGACAGAGCACTTCATCACTGGCCTCCAAGAAGCCCTCATCTTACCCCCTGCGATTTTTTCTTATGGGGGTATGTTAAGGATATGGTGTTTCGGCCACCTCTCCCAGCCACCATTGATGATTTGAAACGAGAAATAACAGCAGCTATCCAAACTGTTACGCCTGATATGCTACAGAGAGTGTGGAACGAGTTGGGGTATCGGGTTGATATTGCTCAAGTGTCTGGAGGGGCCATATTGAACATGTCTGAACTTGTTTTTGAGTGAAAAAAAAAACTTTTTAAATACTCTTTGTAATGATGTATAACAGAAGGTTATATTATGTTTCTTTCATTAAATACACATTTTTAAAGTTGTGGTATTCTTTTTGAATCACCCTGTATAACTCTGACAATGGTAGAAGTTGTTACACACTGTTCAAACTTTTAATCCACCCAGTTTGTCGTCGGCTATCTTCCTCTAATACAACTCATTAGATTTGACTTGAGCTTCCAATTTGACTTGAGTGTTCCATCAGGTGGTAGGTGTGTAATATCTTTTCGTACAATGGAATTGGTCTTCGCCAAGTGGCAGTTTAGTCAACACGATCTGTACGGTCTGCATAACAGACGAAACAGCTAGCTGGCTTTTAAGTACTTGCACAGCGCCTGGTGGTCTGGTAAAGGCAGCTGTAGCAGAACGAAGGATGCAATAAATGTTCATGGCTGCTCTTGACTCGAAAAGATCGGGAGGTAACACACTGAGAAAGTAATATTGGCCGACGGCGATTTTACGGCTGCCTTATCGAGGGATTTATGGGGAGGGACTTATGGCTGTCTTGCTGGAAGCAGGCTTCCCACAAGGTACGCACAAGACTATGCTAGTAACTGTAAAAAAAGTATATCACTTCTGAAATATAATGTTATTCTGCATATTCGCTTCTGTCTTCATACTCGTAACAGGCACCAGTATGTAATTCTTTAGTAATAAATTATAATTCAACTCTAAAACAGTTTCTCATCTGCAACCTGAATTTTCCCATGTTGCTCTCCGCTTACACGTAGTCCACTATTTACATTCGATGTTTTGTGTCTGTTGTTGTTGTTATGAAATACTTTTACGCTTTAAATTTCTTGACGTATGTTTCAATTGTAATAGCTTTATTCGCAAGTTTTGTTTATTTTGCATGCTTGAGATTTTTTTATACTGATATTCTCATAAATGAAACTTGGATAGAACTAAGTTCAGCAGAAGCAATAGTCCGTGGATTTCTTAAGTAAATAGAGAAATAATTGTGCTGAGACTAACAGGAGGGAAACATTTACGTTATGAATATTTTATTGTATTCAGCCTCAAACTACGCCTGTTTCCTCTGTTATTAAACTAACGTATTTTATTCTGACTTGTCAGTTACACGTGAGGGTTTCAAAGTTAAGGGCTTCAGAGATTAAGCAGAAGCTGTCATCTGACGGGGAAGGAAATCATCAGTTCCTTGTTTAAAGAGATGTTCTGGTGCTGACGTCATCTGTTTTAGAGATACTACAAAAAATCTACATTAGCAAGGAGAACATGGATTTATCACCATAGTTTTCAAATGTTGACTCAGTTTTCGTCAACAGCGTTTCCTCTGCTGTAAACAAAGCTTTCCCAAACCCACTGTTTTAGTAGGTGTAATTGATTACAGAGTAAATGCTTTGTACTTTTTAAAATGTAGTTCATGCAATTTCAAGCATTATGATGTGATTTTTACCATTAGTTTAAGGAAGAATAAAAAATTTGCTGATCTGAAGTTTGGAGAACATGTATGTTACACGCAATAGCATTCAACTCATTAAAGCAGATTCCACAAGTCGCTTGAGTTTCTATAAGAGAGTACACTACTTTTCTCTTTCCACATCTAAGAATCCATTGCCTGTATCCAATGACCTTAAACCTTAACAAGATAACAACTGTTAACTCTGAAACGCGATATGCTATTGTGGTACACAATGTTACACAAATTCCTACGTTAGGTGCCATCTGAGTACACGTTTGTTAGGCGTACATTAGGGAGCAATTTTACGAATAGTCCAATAAGTTAGCGTGACTGGAAGTTAAGTGTTGAATGACTTGTTATAAATTTAGAAATTCTAAATTTTTAATTATGTCTTTTAACTGTATGAGATTGCCATTTGAAATCAGTGAAGAATAAAAGTATAATATCCACCAGCTGCAGGAAAGACACTGTGTATGTCGTGCTTTTGGAGGAATAGTAAGCATTTTAGGAGGTCGTAATAGCTATCCAGATAACAAATGTGCAATTTTCATTGGTTACAGAAATAGTTTTTAATTTTGCCTGTTGGTACCTCAGTTTCTATGGGTTTGTTTATCGATTTTAATTTCTGTTTTGAAGTTCAAGTTGTGAAATTTTACTCGAATTTACATAGCTGAATTCCTCATTTCTGTATGTGATTGTGATTTCTTAGCCAGTTGTGCTGTATCATTTGATCACACCGAACGTGTTTATATGCTGAGTATGTCAGTGCTGTATTCGGGTCGGGTTTTGTAATGGAAACGCTGCTTGTAGAGAATACGCTAGACGATTTCCTAACAGCACAGTACCAGATTCAAGAGTGTTCACTTGCGTTTGCGCTAAATTGAATGACACGGACGCATTGTCAAGCAGTTATTTCATATCTGGATGTACAAAAGAACAGACTATGGATGAATTGGATGATATTATTCAGTTGACAGAGTGTAGTTCTTCAACAAGCACAAACGGAATGTCTGCATGTATTGATGGTCCACATTATGAATATGGAGTAGATGAAGCATGCATGCCGTTTACCCTTATTATCTCCAGTGGATTGAACATCTTCAAGAGAGGCATAAAGCTAGAGGATTGGAGTTTTGTCACTGGCTAATTGCAAATTCCTGATTAATTCCGTTAATAGCGTTTACTTGTGAGGCTACTTTGCCTCTTCATGATATCAATAAAACTCGTAACCCACTTCGGTGGTCCGACGAAAACACACCTGTCTTTGTGGAGATACATTTTCAAGAACACTTCTCTACATATATGCGGTGTGGTATGAACGACAGTTAGATTGTTTGCTCTGTTGTGTTACCGTGTCATCTTGAAGGGTTCCATTGCGTAGATTTTCTTCAGAACGAGCCCCCATCATTTGTCGAAGAGACTTCCTTGGCTACACGTGGCTTCCAGCGTGACAGGGCATCTGCCCATTCCTGTAGTGAGGTGACACATTATCTAAACCCAACATTCTGCGGAAGATGGATCTACAGAAATGGACACGTTTCTTTACCACCAAGGTCCAAGGAACCTACCGCACCACACTTCTGTTTATGGAAATAGTTGAAACCTGAAGTGTACAACTTGAAAATAAACATGAGAGGCCAACTCATAAAAAAAGAAAAGACGACTCCAGAAGAGTCGTACGTGATGTTATCAAGGACGTTTGAAAGTGGATTGAAGTCTGAGGTGGAATGCATGAAAAATAACTTAATATGTAATCGTTTGCCTTTGCTTAACATTTTCTGTGAGTACTTGTTCAGGTTACAACCTAACAGCTGTGCCTCTGAAGCCAATAAAAATTGGACACATGTCTTATAGTAAGTTTTATTGTCATTAATTTACAGTACAACCTCCTAAAATATTTACTACAAACTTGCACCCCACAGCGTCAAATGCATACATGGTTGACACATATATTGCACATGTGGTGTCACCGCCAGACACCACACTTGCTAGGTGGTAGCCTTTAAATCGGCCGCGGTCCATTAGTGTACGTCGGACCCGCGTGTCGCCACTGTCAGTGATTGCAGACCGAGCGCCACCACCCGGCAGGTCTAGAGAGACGTCCTAGCACTCGCCCCAGTTGTACAGCCGACTTTGCTAGGAAGGGTTCACTGGCAAATACGCTCTCATTTGCCGAGACGATAGTTAGCATAGCCTTCAGCTACGTCATTTGCTACGACCTAGCAAGGCGCCATTACCAGTTTATATTGAGATTGTAATTATGTATCATCAAGAGCGATGTTCTCCAATTATGGATTAAAGTTAAGTATTCCAGAAGCTATGTACTATTTTGGCTACTATAATTCCTTGTCATTTTCCAGACCTCACGTCAGCCTGCGTGAGCTGAAACGCGTGCATTTCGGCCTCCTCTAGCAACATGGTGTTGGCTCTTCTGCCAACACATCAGCACACATCTCCTTCCCTCTCGTGGAGCATTTCCTCGTCCCCACTTTCCTATCTCTTGCTCCTCTTCTCTCTCTGTCCACCCTCATGTCCCCTCTTTCTGCCCATTTCCTCCTGCATCACACTCGCTGCTCTTCTGTCTCCCTACTTCACCCTTTCACCTTCTCCTCCCTCTCTCCTCCTCCTTCCCAATCTACTCATCCCCACTCCTTCATGACCTCCTCCTCCTCCTCCTTCTCCTCCCCCTCCTCCTCCTCCTCCTCCTCCTCCTCCACCTCCCCCTCCTCCACCTCCCCCTCCCCGTCACCCTCTTACTCTCTCTCTTTTCGCAGTCCTCATTCCACCCCTCCCTTCCTATTCATTCGTGCCCTCTAGTTTCCTATTTCCTCCTCTGTCCATCTCAAATTCCCGATCCATGCAGAACCACACACACATGCCCTGCAAAATAGGTTGCTAAGGCTACTTCCACACAACACACCTGTCGTGTAGTATAGCTTGCACATGAGAGGCTGAAAACGGTTTCTTGCCACTGACATGTAGGATGTTCTGTAAAACAGGTCGATAAGACAGGACAAAGATATTCCCACACAAAATGTCATGAGGGTCCCGTATGGAGTTGCTAGTCTCCCATCGTGTACCTGCCCGGGTCGCGGATAGGGGAACGCTCACCAGATATGGTGGGTACTGGGGAAATAAAATACCCAGGGTGGACCAAAACTAGCAAGCCTCTGCCCCTCTAACAGGGGAAGGGGGTTGGCAGCAGGAAGGGCATCCGGCTGTAAAAACATTGCCAAAACGAGAGGAATCATGGATGCTTCTCAAGAAAATGTTCTGGAGTAATAGCCACCTGTTCGGATCTCTGGGGGGGGGCGTTTTGCGAAGCGTCCAAAGGTGTTCAAGATCAGAATGGGAACTCTAAACGTGGGAACGATGACAGGGAAGGGAAGAGAGATAGTAGACATGATGCAGAGGAGGAAGATAAAGGCTTTATGTGTGCAAGAGATAAGGTGGAAGGGCATAAGGCAAAGATCTTAGCTGAAGGCTATAAGCTATTTTATAGTAGTGAAAGCCCGGAATCAAGAAATGGATTTGGAGTTATTCTGCACAGAGAGCTTCAAGAAGATGTATGTTTAGTCAGCAGAGTAAATGGTAGTATCATGTATGTCAAGGTGATGTTTGGCGGAGAAATGGTAACAGTGCTGACAGCGTTTGCACCTCAAGCGGGATGTTCGGAGGACGAGAAGGAAACATTTTGGAGAGATTTGGATGGAGTAATGGTCGGAATATCAGAGAATGAAAGAGTTATAGTCGGAGGGTATCTAAATGGTCATCTTGGCGGAAGGAAAGGTGGGGAAGAGAGGTGGCATGGAGGATGGGGGTATGGCGAGAGAAATGAGGAAGGAAAAAAATAGTGGAGTTTGCAGTGGTTTTTGATCTAGTGATTACGAATACCTACTTCCAAAGAAAAAGAGAAAAACTAATAACATACAGAAGTGGCGAAAATAAAAGCCAAATTGATTACATATGATGTAGAAGGAAAAATAGTGGGGAGGTGCGAAATACTAAGGTCATATACGGTGAAGGAATAGTAACACAACATAAGTTGATTGTAGTGGATTGTGAGATGAAAGTTTGTAAAAGACAGGCACGTAAATTAATGTGAAAGGAAAATTAAGTGGTGGAGATTAAAGGATAAAAAATTGAGATAGGAGTTTAGTGAAAAAGTACTGGGAAAGGTAAAATTGGCAGAGAGTGTGCAGAAGTGATGGAAAATAAATAGTGCTGTTATAAGGAAGGCCGGGAAGGAAGTGTTTGGGTTAACATCTGGGAGAGGGGTGCCAAAATATAAGGAAGCATCGTGGTGGAATGAAGAAGTGCTGAAGGTTGTGAAGGAATATAAAGACGCTAAGAGGAAGTGGGATGTGTCCAGAAGTGCTGAGGATGGACAAGCATACAAAAGTGCAAAGAATGAGGCAAAACGAGCCGTGGCTTAAGCTAAAGCTGAATCAGTAAGGGAGGCATACGAACAACTACAGAAAAATCAGGATATGCGACAACTGATACGGATAGGCAAATCAAGAGATAAAGCTTCTAAGGATCTAACAGCAATAAAACAAATGAAAGATGAAACAGGAATAATTCTGTATGACCATGGAAAAATAATCCGAAGGTGGTTGAATTACACTCCTGGAAATTGAAATAAGAACACCGTGAATTCATTGTCCCAGGAAGGGGAAACTTTATTGACACATTCCTGGGGTCAGATACATCACATGATCACACTGACAGAACCACAGCACATAGACACAGGCAACAGAGCATGCACAATGTCGGCACTAGTACAGTGTATATCCACCTTTCGCAGCAATGCAGGCTGCTATTCTCCCATGGAGACGATCGTAGAAATGCTGGATGTAGTCCTGTGGAACGGCTTGCCATGCCATTTCCACCTGGCGCCTCAGTTGGACCATCGTTCGTGCTGGACGTGCAGACCGCGTGAGACGACGTTTCATCCAGTCCCAAACATGCTCAATGGGGGACAGATCCGGAGATGTTGCTGGCCAGGGTAGTTGACTTACACCTTCTAGAGCACGTTGGGTGGCACGGGATACATGCGGACGTGCATTGTCCTGTTGGAACAGCAAGTTCCCTTGCCGGTCTAGGAATGGTAGAACGATGGGTTCGATGACGGTTTGGATGTACCGTGCACTATTCAGTGTCCCCTCGACGATCACCAGTGGTGTACGGCCAGTGTAGGAGATCGCTCCCCACACCATGATGCCGGGTGTTGGCCCTGTGTGCCTCGGTCGTATGCAGTCCTGATTGTGGCGCTCACCTGCACGGTGCCAAACACGCATACGACCATCATTGGCACCAAGGCAGAAGCGACTCTCATCGCTGAAGACGACACGTCTCCATTCGTCCCTCCATTCACGCCTGTCGCGACACCACTGGAGGCGGGCTGCACGATGTTGGGGCGTGAGCGGAAGACGGCCTAACGGTGTGCGGGACCGTAGCCCAGCTTCATGGAGGCGGTTGCGAATGGTCCTCGCCGATACCCCAGGAGCAACAGTGTCCCTAATTTGCTGGAAAGTGGCGGTGCGGTCCCCTACGGCACTGCGTAGGATCCTACGGTCTTGGCGTGCATCCGTGCGTCGCTGCGGTCCGGTCCCAGGTCGACGGGCACGTGCACCTTCCGCCGACCACTGGCGACAACATCGATGTACTGTGGAGACCTCACGCCCCACGTGTTGAGCAATTCGGCGGTACGTCCACCCGGCCTCCCGCATGCCCACTATACGCCCTCGCTCAAAGTCCGTCAACTGCACATACGGTTCACGTCCACGCTGTCGCGGCATGCTACCAGTGTTAAAGACTGCGATGGAGCTCCGTATGCCACGGCAAACTGGCTGACACTGACGGCGGCGGTGTACAAATGCTGCGCAGATAGCGCCATTCGACGGCCAACACCGCGGTTCCTGGTGTGTCCGCTGTGCCGTGCGTGTGATCATTGCTTGTACAGCCCTCTCGCAGTGTCCGGAGCAAGTATGGTGGGTCTGACACACCGGTGTCAATGTGTTCTTTTTTCCATTTCCAGGAGTGTATTTTGAGAAATTGCTGAATGAAGAAAATGTAAGAGTGAAAACTGAGGAAGGAGGGGCAAACGAAGGATTAACGATGAATATAAGTACAGATGAAGTCGAATGGGCAGTTGTAAAGATGAAAAATGGGGAGGCAGTTGGCCGAGACCAGATACCCGCTGAGGTATGGAAGTGTCTTGGTAAAAAGGGAATTTAGCTCTTTTGGGATTTAATGAAGAAGATGTGGCGACAGGAGGAGATGCCAGACGAGTGGAGAACAAGTGCACTGATCCCAATATTTAAGGAGAAAGGTGATGTGCAGGACTGCAGTAACTATAGAGGTATTAAACTGATGGCACAGAAAATGAAAATTTGGGAATGAGTTATAGAAGCAAGATTACGCAAGGACACTGTGGTGTGTGAAGAACAGTTTGGGTTAATGCCTGGAAGAGGAACGACTGATGCAATACACGCTTTAAGGCGGATAGTGAAGAGACGCGGGGAGCTACAAGCCGATCTACATGTGGCTTTCATTGATCTGGAGGAAGCATATGACAGAGTCCCAAGGGACGAAATACGGAGAAGCATGAGTGAGCAGTGCCTGCCAGAGAAGTATGTGAGGTTAGTGAAGGAAATGTACAGAGGAGCAATCACACAGGCGAGAAGTAATGTGGGCATGACAAAGGAGTATCCAGTAAAAGTAGGGTTACATCAAGTGTCCGCGCTTAGTCCCTACCTCTTTGACCTGATTATGGATGTGCTGGTGAAAGATGTGAAGAAGGAAGCACCGTGGAATATGATGTTTGCAGATGATGTGGTTCTTTGTGAGCAGAGCATCGACAGACTTGAGGAAAAGCTGCAGGACTGGAGGAAGGCACTAGAAGAAAGAGGGATGAAAATTAGCAGAGTCAGAATATTTAGCACCGAAGGATGTGCAGATGAGGTCTTGCAAGATCCAGGATGATGAGCTGAAATCGGTCTGCAAATTTAAATACCTGGGGTCGTACATACAGAGGGATGGAGGACTGGAAAGTGAGATAAAACACCGAATAAATAGCGGTTGGAACAACTGGAGGAAAATTAGTGGAGTGTTGTGTGACAAGAAGGTGAGCATTGGTTTGAAGGGAAAGTGTACGAGTCGGTGGTAAGGCCTGCTATGATATATGGGGCAGAGACATGGCCAATCAAAGTAGCCCAGGAAAGTAATATGGAAGTAGCGGAAATGAGGATGCTGAGGTGGATGTGTGGGGTAACAAGGAAGTACAGAATTAGAAATGAATTTGTTAGAGGAGCTGTGAAAATGAGACCCATGAGGAAAAAGATACAAGAGAGCAGACTGGTGGTAGGGACACTTACAGAGAAAAGGGGAAGAGTATATCGGAAACAGAGTTGAAGATATAAAGATTGAATGAGTCAGAAGGAGAAGAAGACCGAAGATGAGGTGGAAGGATAAGATATCCGGGGACCTAAGGGAGAAAGGATGGAAGAAGGAAGAGGTAATGGATAGAGAACTGTGGGGGAGAAGGATCCAGAAGAGCAACGCCGACCCTACGTGACGTGGGACAAGGCGACGATAAAGAAGAAGAAGAAGAAGACAACATGTCATGAGGGTCAGCGTACATTACAGGGGCTGAAAAGTTTCCTGTATCCGTCCTCGTGTTGGTGATAGGACACTATACGTCCCACAGTGCTGAAACTCATGGCGTATTCTGTTTGTGTGGCAAATTTGACTGATATCGAGCTGGGGTTTGGGGGGAGATTCCCAATATACATAAATACTGCAAGACTACAATGGTCTTGCAGTTTGATTTAAACGGCTATGGAGAACTATAAGTTAGTGCCATGACAGCAATCACCTTAACCTGTAAGCTTCCCTTGTCTACTGGGCCATGCATCAGCTAAATTGTCTCTGCCGTTTGACAGTGATTGTTCCTGCTAGTTGTAATATAATAAGAAATATATATAATTAATTAAAATTTAAAAGGAAAAGGAATGAAAGAAATTGCTTGGTAATTGTCCTTTCGCTTTCAATGAAGAGAGAATATTAGTACAATTGCATTTTTATGAAATGTTCTGCGTGTGCAAAATTGTACTATTGTTCATTCACTTTAGCTTGCGTAGTTTCTTTTTGTGTGTCCATGCATATATGTATATTCGTTATATTTCTGGTCTTCTGAAAACTTCTCCTTCTGTTAATTTTACGAAAATATGACTGTGGACTTCTTCTCCTCCATTTCAATTGTAGATGCAGGCAGCCGACTCCAGGAAACACCAGTGACTTCCAAGACGATGCAAAATATGAAGGAATTTTTCTTGACTTGGTTCTATCTCACTTTAATAAAAACGGGTTCGATTCCCGGGTGGGTCGGAGATTTTCTCCGCTCAGGGACTGGGTGTTGTGTTGTCCTAATCATCATCATTTCATCCCCATCGACGCGCAGGTCGCCGAAGTGGCGTCAAATCGAAAGACCTGCACCAGGCGAACGGTCTACCCGACGGGAGGCCCTAGCCACACGACATTTCATTTCATTTCATTTCACACTGTTGTTAAGTCTTCTCTAATTAGGAAAGACATATGATACAAAAGACTGTCTAAAAAACAAAATCATATACAAATAATTGAATGAATGTCACTGCATTTGTCTGCGCCCCACTGCGCATTCACAATTAACATCATTGTCAATGCTTATGATCGGTCGGTGTTTCAATTTTGTTTTGTTCGTAAATAAATATTAATTTAGAAGCGTCCTGGGGGATTTTCATCATGTACTTATACACAGCCTGAATTGGAGGTTATCACTTTTATCAAAATCTAAATAAAACTTGAACGCTGAAATAATTTAGTGTAATAATATCACTATTATTATTGTAGTAAATTATTTATCGGTGATTAATATACCAACATAGGATTAATATTTTTTAAAAAAAATTATGGCAAAAGTTTATTAACCTTAAAATAGGAAAAAACAACAAAAAGATGACAAATCATAAACTGCTGAGAACACAAATAGATGGAACAAATAGTTAGCACTCCACTGTGTGGTGACCAGTTAGCAAAGATTAAGGATTGTGTGAGTAATCTATTTACCATGGCTTAAAACATGGATAATGGAATCTGAAATTACCTAATGCTAATTAGACTTTGATGGATTTATTCTACGCAGCAGTTATACTATGTTGGTGCGTCTGAGAAATTGGATGAGACCATGATTCTGTTTGCCTTAATAAGCCAGAGCAGCAATACTACACCCCTTTCTCAACATGTAGTGCTGCTTCAGGTGATGGTCGCGGTCCAAGCATCTGCACCACAGCGATGTGCGGCGCAGTCACGAAATTTGCAAAATCATAGGCTGGCGATCTGTTAGATGGATCACAATTAATCTCTGATGAAACTCTGAAATCTCAACAAATTATAGCGTGTGACGCTCTCATTTGCTGATCATATCATGGACCAATTTGACTCACTCGCATGGCAGTGAGCATAAGGAGATCAAATGTCAAGGTGGCAGACCTGATACAAATAAGATGGCCCTTGGCAGAGCGAGTTGTCCGAGATGACTGAGGTCTAAACTGTCAGTTCACTTAAGAATTCACCCCAGGCTCCCAAGTCAAGTTTAAAGCGAACGTGAAGTTACAGTTGGGACGAGTATCCCAAGAGATACCCACTCATAACAAAAGTTAAGACCAGAATCTCCTCTACAGACTGGAGTCTGAATCAGAAGACCAAGTTTTCCACTCCTCCCTTCCCATTAAACCTCAGTAAACTCGCAGAAAGCACTTGTGCAAACTCCTCCACAAGGTTTGTGTTCCAGTCACAAGACTCCATGAGCTCCAGGTCCCCCCTTCAACTCGTCTGCCCTCTCCTTCGGTCAATCCTCACCAAAGTTACTAACATTCTTTTCCCTGCTGGAGAAGGAGCCAATCCCTGACTAGCATATTCCTACCTGCTTGTTCTCAACACCATAAATACTTTGCATCCATTAACAATGTACACAGATGCTTACAGTACATATGCTGCTCACATTTCCACCTCCCTCCTCTTGCTGTCCCTGTCATCTTCTATCTCCTTTTTTCCTTATTTCTCTGCCCATCTCTTCCTCACCTCCTCCCTGTGTATGCCCATCTTCTTCTGTACCAGTATCCCTATATGTTCTTGTCCTCATGCTTCCACTCTCTGCCTTGGTGCATCACCTCCTGCCATCTTTCCCCTATCCATGTCCTTCAAAAATCTCTCACTGCCCATTTGCCACTCCAGCGTCTTATGTGCTTCTGTCTATCTCCATACCTCCATTTCCCCCCTCTCTCTTTCCATCTCAACCATTCGCCTGCTTGTGCCCATCTCCCCCTGGCCCCTTTCGCCAATCCATCCCCTCCTCTGCTTCTCTCACTGTGTGTTTACTCCTCCACCTATCTGTCAACCTAACCTCCTACTGTTCCATTTCTATTTCCATCTCTCAGAGCCTCATCTCCATATACATCTTTTCTCCATCTCTCTCCCTACCCTTCTCTTTCTGCCCTCTTTCCCTAACCACCAGCTTCTGCCACATCCCACTATCAATCTCTGCCTGTCTGCATCTCCCTGACCTTCTCTTCAGTCATATCCTCATCCCTAAACCCTGCACCTCCATTTCTTCCACCTCTCTCTGACTATCCCATTCTACCACCTCCCCTCCCCTCCTCTCCCCCTCTCCCTCTCCCTCCGCCATCCTCTAACAGCACTATCCATCTGAATCACTCCCCCCCCCCCCCCACACACACTTGTGCCTATTCACATGTGTACCCACAACAAACTTGTCATGTAGGGCTGCGTATATATCAGGGGTACAAAGCTGGCTGATGCTACAGCAACACAATAAACGTATTCTGCAGGGCAGCTTAAACATAGGGGGCTGAAAAAAAACCGTTTCTTGCCCTTGATGTGTATATTGCCCTGCAAAGCTGAGGAGGAAGGCTGACATTGCTGCACACACAACACCTGCTGTGCAGGCCAGCTAAGTGATAGGAGTGGAGAAAAGGATTTTTTGCAGTATCTCCATTGTTATTGGAGCTAGGAGGTTATAAACCCCCTCAGAGCTGCTGCTAGTGAAATTTATTGTTTGTGTGCCAAATTTGATTGAAACTGGTCCAGGCGTTTGGGAGGGGATGTTGCACATACATAATATGACACAGCCTATATTATGTTGCTTTCATTAACAGGAAGTATGCTAGTATGGACCTCATATAGAATGGAAGCAGTTACACACATAAAAGTTATTCTAAAACATTCTTGCATAAGACACTAAGATCATTAATAAAGTAACAGTCCATCAGTTGGGATAACAATTATCTCAGAATCACTTACCTGGGTAACTAATTACTATGTGGGTACAGGCACAGAATTGGGACTTGGACTTGCAAAAAACTGGCTCTGAGCACTATGGGACTTAACATCGGAGGTCACCAGTCCCCTTGAACTTAGAACTACTTGAACCTAACTGACCTAAGGACGTCACACACATCCATGCCCGAGGCACGATTCGAACCTGCGACTGTAGCAGTCGCGCGGTTCCGGACTGTATCGCCTAGAAGTTGGACTTGCACTTGGAGCTATTGGCACATTCCATTACCAAATATTATTTGACATTGCACTTGTGCTGAGTAACTTATGAGAGAGCGCTTCCTGGGTAGGATCTACACGAAAATCCCAGTTCATTGTGTCTGCAGTAACCGGGTCAAAGTGAAGCATGAGTTGACTGGCATTAATAACTTACAGGCGCCATTTACATATACACTCCTGGAAATGGAAAAAAGAACACATTGACACCGGTGTGTCAGACCCACCATACTTGTTCCGGACACTGCGAGAGGGCTGTACAAGCAATGATCACACGCACGGCACAGCGGACACACCAGGAACCGCGGTGTTGGCCGTCAAATGGCGCTAGCTGCGCAGCATTTGTGCACCGCCGCCGTCAGTGTCAGCCAGTTTGCCGTGGCATACGGAGCTCCATCGCAGTCTTTAACACTGGTAGCATGCCGCGACAGCGTGGACGTGAACCGTATGTGCAGTTGACGGACTTTGAGCGAGGGCGTATAGTGGGCATGCGGGAGGCCGGGTGGACGTACCGCCGAATTGCTCAACACGTGGGGCGTGAGGTCTCCACAGTACATCGATGTTGTCGCCAGTGGTCGGCGGAAGGTGCACGTGCCCGTCGACCTGCGACCGGACCGCAGCGACGCACGGATGCACGCCAAGACCGTAGGATCCTACGCAGTGCCGTAGGGGACCGCACCGCCACTTCCCAGCAAATTAGGGACACTGTTGCTCCTGGGGTATCGGCGAGGACCATTCGCAACCGTCTCCATGAAGCTGGGCTACGGTCCCGCACACCGTTAGGCCGTCTTCCGCTCACGCCCCAACATCGTGCAGCCCGCCTCCAGTGATGTCGCGACAGGCGTGAATGGAGGGACGAATGGAGACGTGTCGTCTTCAGCGATGAGAGTCGCTTCTGCCTTGGTGCCAATGATGGTCGTATGCGTGTTTGGCGCCGTGCAGGTAAGCGCCACAATCAGGACTGCATACGACCGAGGCACACAGGGCCAACACCCGGCATCATGGTGTGGGGAGCGATCTCCTACACTGGCCGTACACCACTGGTGATCGTCGAGGGGACACTGAATAGTGCACGGTACATCCAAACCGTCATCGAACCCATCGTTCTACCATTCCTAGACCGGCAAGGGAACTTGCTGTTCCAACAGGACAATGCACGTCCGCATGTATCCCGTGCCACCCAACGTGCTCTAGAAGGTGTAAGTCAACTACCCTGGCCAGCAAGATCTCCGGATCTGTCCCCCATTGAGCATGTTTGGGACTGGATGAAGCGTCGTCTCACGCGGTCTGCACGTCCAGCACGAACGATGGTCCAACTGAGGCGCCAGGTGGAAATGGCATGGCAAGCCGTTCCACAGGACTACATCCAGCATCTCTACGATCGTCTCCATGGGAGAATAGCAGCCTGCATTGCTGCGAAAGGTGGATATACACTGTACTAGTGCCGACATTGTGCATGCTCTGTAGCCTGTGTCTATGTGCCTGTGGTTGTGTCAGTGTGATCATGTGATGTATCTGACCCCAGGAATGTGTCAATGAAGTTTCCCCTTCCTGGGACAATGAATTCACGGTGTTCTTATTTCAATTTCCAGGAGTGTATATCCAACAGATACTGTGTGCCTGTTCTGACATCACACAAAAAAGTCTCACGCTAGGAGCTTTACTTTCCTGCATAATTTTGTATAAGAAGTGCTTAAAAGTAATTAACAAGCTCAAACACTGCGTCTCATCAATAAATTTTCTTGGCAACTTTCCTTGATGTTGCATGGTTCCTTACCTTTGTTACATTAACAGAAAAGCCACACCTGCCTTGAACGTTTCTATCTAAAGGGGTCTATTCTGGTGTAAAGTTTAGTTGCTCAGATATGTGTAACTGCCAAGTCATGTTGAGTTTTAACTCTTTTCAGGTCACTTTCACTATCTCTTTGACTGTATTACTGTCATTGTGACCTATGGAGCAAAATACTGGCAAGACGCCTACCAGGTCTCTGGCAACACACAACAGTTGGGGAGTGTGCATGACTGGGGCAGAATTGTGTGGTGGACCATCAATTCGTGCGGACATGCTACGCTACACATATACACATCAGAAAACGTTTTGCATCACCTCGGTTCCGAGAGTTCCAGAACTTGTACAAAAAATTGGAATAGAGATCAACATAAACATCATTTCCGCCCTTTTTATTGCTCATGAAAACTACACATTTTAGGTTGTACCACCATACAGCGAGACCTTCAGAGGTGGTGGTCCAGATTGGTGTACACATCAGTACCTCTAATACCCAGTACCACATTCTCTTGCATGGATGCATGCCTGTATTCGTCTTGACATACTATGAACAAGTTCAGCAAGGCACTGTTGGTCCAGATTGTCCCACTCCTTAAGAGCGATTCGGCGTAGATCCCTCAGAGTGGTTGGTGCGTCACGTTGTCCATAAATAGACCTTTTCAATGTATCCGAAGCATGTTTGATAAGATTCCTGTCTGGAGAACGTGCTGGCCACTCTAATCGAGCGATGTCGTTATCGTGAAGGACGTCGCTCACAAGATGTGCACGATTTGGGCGCGAATTGTCGCCCATGAAGACGAATGCCTCGCCAATATGCTGCCGATGTGGTTGAACTATCTCTCGGAGGGTGGCATTCACGTATCGTACAGTCGTTACGGCGTCTTCCATGACCACCACCAGCGTACGTCGGCCCCACATAATGTCACCCCGAAACAGCAGGGAACTTCCCCCTTGCTGCACTCGCTGGACAGTGTGTCTAAGGCGTTCAGCCTGACGGGGTTGCCTCCAAACATGTCTCCGACGATTGTCTGGTTGAATGCATATGCGACATTCATCGGTGAAGAGAACGTGATGACAGTCCTGAGCCATGCTGATCCGGCATTTTGTTGGATCCACCCTTATCGCACTGCATGGAGTCGTGGTTGCGTAGGGGGACTTCGCCGTGGACGTCGGGAGTGAAGATGCGCACTATGTAGTCTACTGCGCCCAGTTTGAGTCGTAACACGACGTCCTGTGGCTGCACGAAAAGCATTATTCAACATGGTGTCGTTGCTGTCAGGGTTCCTCCGAGCGATAATCCGTAGGTAGCGGCCATCCACTGCAGTGGTAGGCCTTGGGCGGCCTGAGCGGGGCATATCATCGACAGTTTCTGTCTCGCTGTATTTACTCCATGTCCGAACAACATCGCTCTGGTTCACTCCGAGACGCCTGGACATTTCCCTTGTTGAGAGCCCTTCCTGGTAGAAAGTAAAAACGCGGACGCGATCGAACCGCGGTATTGACCGTCTAGGCATGGTTGAACTACAGACAACACGAGCCGTGTACCTCCTTCCTGGTGGAATGACTGGCTGTCGGACCCCCTCCGTCTAATAGGCGCTGCCCACGCATGGTTGTTTACTTCTTAGGGCGGTTTTAGTGACATCTCTGCACAGTCAAGGGAACTATGTCTGTAATACAGTATCTACAGTCAACGACTATCTTCAGCAGTTCTGGGAACCGGGGTGATGCAAAACGTTTTTTGATGAGTGTATATTCTGCATTTTAGAAATTTAATGTAGTTTCACATATTATCGTTCTCCTTACTCATTACTCTTCAATTTTCTGTCTGTGTGTCGTTCGCCCCCTTAGTGACACCCACACACCCACCCACACACACACACACACACACACACACACACACACACACACATACTACTTCTATTCGCGGCAGCGCTACGATCGTAGTTCCGAGCATGCTCGGCAGTTACTCTGACTCAAAGAGAAGACATGTAGCCATTTTCGGATCGCTGCTGCCGACGTGTGCTTTGTAGTGCTTCTTTAGAATGTCAACCGTAATTGAATATGCCGGCGCGTGTGAAATCAGATCTGTGTTACGTTTTCTAAATCCAAAGAAAATTAAACCAAAGGAAATTCAACAGCAAATCTGCGAGGTTTACGGACAAAATGCTGAGTGATTTAATGGTTAGAAGATTGGCCAGACTGTTCAATGAAGGACGTGATCAAGTGCACGATGAAGAAAGAGGTGGACACCTGCCTGTGGTTACTGATGAATTGGTTCACACAATTGAAGAGAAAATTAAGCACAACTCTAAGTTCACTCTTAGTGCCCTTGCTAGGAAGTTCAGCAAATCTCACGATCACTAATTCATGAAATTGTTACTGAAATACTGAAATTTCAGAAACTTTGCTCACGTTGGGTACTCAAAATTCTTACTGAACAACACAAAAAACAACGGATGGGCAGTGCACTTTAGTTTTTGACACGCTACAATGAAGCAGGCGATGATTTTCTTTTTTGGATAGTCACGAGGAATGAAACTTTGGTATCGTACTACACCCCTGAAACAAAACGGCAATCAATGGAATGGAGGCACACTTCATCCTCAAAGCAAATCTTGACACCTCGAAAATTCACGTGTACCGTTTTTGTGGGACAGAAAAGGCATTTTGCTCATTGATTTCTTACCACATGTTTACTGCGAGACCATTAAGAAATTGCACCGCGCAATATAGAACAAGCGCCGAGGATTACTGTCAAAAGGTGTTGCTTTTTCTACGATAATGCCCGACCCCACACGGGGAATGTGACCAAACAACTCTTACAGGAATTTCACTGGGCCGCGTTTGATCATCCTCCGTACAGCCCGGACCTCGCTCCTAGCGACTTTCATCTCTTCTTAAACCTAAAGTCTGTCCTTGGTGGTCAACACTTCAGCCATGATGACGAGCTGGAGGAATATGTTTCCACATGATTGAACACACAGGCGGCAACCTACTGTGAAGAAGGCATGCAAAAACTTGTTCCACACTATGGCAAGTGCCTACAAAATTTCGGAAGCTATGTAGAAAAGTAGTTTAACAGTTGTTAATTTTTGTAGAATAAATATTTTTTCTGTATCTACACACGTTTGTTTTGTATAACCAGACGGAACATACTTTGTAGACATACACGCGTCACAGAAAATTGTGAGGAGGTGCGATAGTCCAACAGCACTTTGATAGAGATTTGCTGCATTGAGTTCATACACGTGTATAGGATGTTTCACTATTCTAGGTACGAACGAAAAGGCTGAGCATAGGACAAATAAACAAGCAAATAATCCTGGTAAACACGGGTACAGAAACCTATGGTTTTCCAATTACATTCCGTAGGAGAATATGATCACCTTATAACAGTCTGCAAGGATGCAAACGGCAAATATGCACATGACGGCAGACACGTTACTGCTAGTGTTCTGCATGACTACCATCCATGTGGAGAAAGGCTTCAGCACGTCTCGCCAGTGGTGCCTGTACACATTCAAGAATGCCGTCATGTTCTGAATCCATTGACATTTGCCCACAATGCATTACCGGTGTTCACCGACACTATCAACAGATCTAGAATACATAAATGCACTTAAACATCTCCACACGCTGGGCTTAGATGAGACTTTGTTGCTGGACATAAATGGCGACTGTAAGCTAGAATTAGTAGACTCATGTTTCACTTCACTGCACGTACACTCGGCTGGCATAGTCGGGGGACTGGGAGACCATGCCCTTGCCGAACCACGGCCTGTACATCTGTTGTTAACAATTTGTGCTACATATTCCTGAACAGCCACATGAAATAGTGCCGGTGCGCCAGCATGCATGCATCGCATCTGCATAAGGAACATCATCTTAATAGTTGATAAGCTTGTGTTGTAGGAACAGAAAGTCACATGACCAGTAAGTCAGCCAGGTAGGAGATGTGGCTGCATCTGGTGAAACCGTTGGTTTCATGACCTGTGTTTCTTACGATTATTTTCTATGAATGTGTGGTGTCTGTTCGTGTTGAGATGGTCCACGCAATCGCAATTAACACTGTGTCCCGGTGGTGCAGTTGTTGACCTAAATGCCTAGAAAGCAGGAAATCCTAAGTTCGAATACCGTTTCGGCACACATTTTAACTCGTTGCCGCTGATTCCACATAAAGTCTTGATGCAGTTGACACCAGTAGTTCTTCCTTTCTCCCCCTCCGCCTTTAAATTACGTCTATCTGCTTGTTTCAGTGTGTTCATCATTCCTTTTGTTTGTGTCTATAATTGTGAAACAGCCGTTACAAACTACACACTGGAAGTACTTATCACAGCAGATACTGTCACCTACTGGCAGGGAAAACTACACCTCATAGGTACACATCACACCAGAGACTGTCATCATGCTGGCAACGCAAACTAAACCTCAGAAGTACTTGTCAAAGCAGAGATTGTCACCATTCTGACTGATAACCCCGTAGTTTGGTCCCTTTTCTCCCAAAGGCAAATACACATGTTGACATGTTCAACAATCGTAAAATGGTTTACCAACCACAGCATCTCAAGCTCTAGTGAATACACAAGTAATCGTTTATGGCCACAGGCTGTGCAGTGTAGACATAAAATCAATGAATTGACAACCATACTTGGCCCAACCATCTCACTTACGCCTCTGGTTTTTTGCTGACGTAACTCATCTCTGTAGCCATTTGTGCAGTGGAGCTGGACTTGGAGTTAGATGCTCACCACCAACTGCTGGCTGGAAAGTGTAGGAAACGATGATAGCATAAATTTCCTGATCATCAGACCTTCACTAATGTGCTTGGTTCAAATACAAATCTCACCCCAATGTCTCACTAACAGCATGCGACACTGTTGAGGGAGATGCCTGCCTCGGATGTTGGCCCCAATGGTCCCTTTCTGCTAACGTCAAGTGCTCCCTTGTGCCAACATCACAACAACACAAACGTGCCGCCATGTATATCACCTACACCTACCAAATACAAATGATAAGCGACTCTCACACATCACGGGGTAATAAGACATTGGGAGCTAGAATTAGTAGGAAAAACATTCTTACATTCTTCCCTGTTTGCGCCCTCAACCTACCCATCGGGGTCTCCCAACTAACAGCAACATACGACTCCCCCTTTTCCTCTTCTGACGATGTCCTTGCCGTTATTCTAGACAGCATTTAAGTAAAGAGTCTCTGTTAACAGAAAATCGACAATGACTGGTGATTAAATACCGATAATTAATGCCTTCGAATTTTTAATGTGAAAAGCCTTTTATCTTTTTAAGTGAAGGACACTTTATTAAGGTTAAACATATTTATTTCTCAACATAGTAGCCGACGCGACTATCGGATTTCACCTAAAGAGACACCAGTTTGTTGATATTATCGCTGTAGAATCTTTCAATTTGTGGGGGAGTCCCAACCACCACTCTGTTTGCACCGCTTCATCACTACCAAAGCGAAGTCCTCGAATGTACTCTTTATGTTTTGGGAACACTCGAAGCACTGTCACACATGGTGCAGTTAGCACCGCCGTTTCTTTTATTACGAACGTGAACAACCGAGTGTCACGTGTTACTCATGTCTACGGAATCATCACTGTACACAGATTTCACTCTTCTGTGAATTCAATTTGCGGCATGTCTTCTGCGGTTGGAAAATCTATTTCAGCGTTTCTTTCGCACCGACCTAATTACGTTACACACGGCTATTTTATGCGCTGTAATTCGAAGCCCTCTAGCGGAAGAGGTTTGCAACTTTCGTCAGCCGGAAAGCGACAAAGTCGACCGAGTGATATGCTTGACGTGTAATACCTCAACCGATAATGAGCACAGAAAAAAAAATTCGGAGGCATTACTTTTCCGCCCTCGTATAAATGTTCAGTAGGCTATACCAGAGGTGACGACGTCATTTAACCATCGATACTTCACATAGTGCATATAATCAACAGCAGTAAGCGTGTTAGGGAAATACTCTGCAGGTCCAGTGCTTATGGCTTGCGGACGACACTACAGCACTCTGAGCGAGAACTTTTAACAGACAGCTCACAGCGTACAAACTATTCTACCACTTGACTGGTGCTCCCTACAATAGTTGTCACCCTGTGACACCAAAGATACTAACTACGGTCTGATGGGGGAATTATCGACTAAGGCGTAACGTGATGAAATGAAATAAATTCAGAAATTGACCGCAACTGGGAACTGAAATAAATTCAGCGGCGACAAGTGCAAAATTTGTGCCGGAATGGGACAGGAACCCGGATATCTCACTTTAAGCGACTGGTCACCTTAACTGCTTCAGCTATCCGAGCACGCTAATTACACAGCGCCCCGCTTCCAGCGTACTCATTGCTCGCAGCCTCACCTGATTGCCGCAAGACGTCGAAAAAAGTGCTCAGCTGCACTGAAGGTATCATTGTTTGCTGTCAACGCGCATATATATTCTGTGTAGGGTGACTGTTCTTTCGGACATGTCCAGAAGAATAGACGCCATTCATGATACTGCAGCCGTGTACAACGAGACGGGAATTTGAGTCGGACATAAAGCGTGCTCAGGTAGCCGAAGAGATTAAGGTGACAGCTCGCTTGAAGCAGGATATCCCGTTTCCAGTCACGGTATCGCACAAATTCTCACTTTTCATCATTTAATTCATTTCACTGCGCAGTTGCAGCCTGGGGCAGAATTTATTTAATTTCGTTGTGTATGTATATGGTTGTGGGATCAAGAACAGATACCACAAATATGTCACTTATACCTAACAGCTTATTGTTCATAGCTTCCCACACATATCTTTGCTTTATCAATCTGCTTAAGCACAACAATAAGCATACTGAACAAGATTTGGGTCACATACTGGAGTTTCTCGTTGAAATCGTGTGAAACAGCATTGTGCCTTGGTAGTGGCTACAGCCCGGTAAGGAAGAGACATGTAAGTATTTTCAGATGTGACAAACACGGCTGAAGCAAGACAGCGATAATTAAGATCGTGGTGTTATCTGCGAGCTGAACAGGCCAGATGATGACGGGGTGGCTCGCATCGAAACATCGAGACACATCAACTATCTCATTCGGCAGTGAAACCGAGAACCTTATAGTAGTGAAGCGCTCGCTGATAATTAAATGCTGTACATCTGTCAAGTTACGGAGTGGTCGACGGTTTCGTTTCACGAGCTCTTACAAAGAATCCCTCACACCTTCTATGGCATTAAGGTCGGCTGATATAGCGGGCCAGTAGAGATGCGATGAAGTGCGCGTGTGTTCGTGAAACGAGGAACGCGCGCCTGCAGTCCCGCAGACACAGCTGTTGTTATCTTGGAAGACAGGAGTGCCAACTGCTGAATCACTATAAAGATGTGGAAGAGAAAACAACTACTGGTCAGCGAGATTTCATGTGCATTACAAAAACGGATATATATATATATATATATATATATATATATATATATATATATATATATATAGGGTGTTTCGAAAATGACCGGTATATTTGAAACGGCAATAAAAACTAAACGAGCAGCGATAGAAATACACCGTTTGTTGCAATATGCTTGGGACAACAGTACATTTTCAGGCGGACAGACTTTCGATATTACAGTAGTTACAATTGTCAACAACAGATGGCGCTGCGGTCTGGGAAACTCTATAGTACGATATTTTCCACATATCCACCATGCGTAGCAATAATATGGCGTAGTCTCTGAATGAAATTACCCGAAACCTTTGACAACGTGTCTGGCGCAATGGCTTCACATGCAGATGAGATGTACTGCTTCAACTGTTCAACTGTTTCTGGATTCTGGCGGTACACCCGGTCTTTCACGTGTCCCCACAGAAAGAAGTCACAGGGGTTCATGTCTGGCGAATAGGGAGGCCAATCCACGCCGCCTCCTGTATGTTTCGGATAGCCCAAAGCAATCACACGATCATCGAAATATTCATTCAGGAAATTAAAGACGTCGGCCGTGCGATGTGGCCGGGCACCATCTTGCATAAACCACGAGGTGTTCGCAGTGTCGTCTAAGGCAGTTTGTACCGCCACAAATTCACGAAGAATGTCCAGATAGCGTGATGCAGTAATCGTTTCGGATCTGAAAAATGGGCCAATGATTCCTTTGGAAGAAATGGCGGCCCAGACCAGTAGTTCTTGAGGATGCAGGGTCGATGGGACTGCAACATGGGGCTTTTCGGTTCCCCATATGCGCCAGTTCTGTTTACTGACGAAGCCGTCCAGGTAAAAATAAGCTTCGTCAGTAAACCAAATGCTGCCCACATGCATATCGCCGTCATCAATCCTGTGCACTATATCGTTAGCGAATGTCTCCCGTGCAGCAATGGTAGCGGCACTGAGGGGTTGCCGCGTTTGAATTTTGTATGGATAGAGGTGTAAACTCTGGCGCATGAGACGATACGTGGACGTTGGCGTCATTTGGACCGCAGCTGCAACACGGCGAACGGAAACCCGAGGCCGTTGTTGGATCACCTGCTGCACTAGCTGCGCGTTGCCCTCTGTGGTTGCTGTACGCGGTCGCCCTACCTTTCCAGCACGTTCATCCGTCACGTTCCCAGTCCGTTGAAATTTTTCAAACAGATCCTTTATTGTATCGCTTTTCGGTCCTTTGGTTACATTAAACCTCCATTGAAAACTTCGTCTTGTTGCAACAACACTGTGTTCTAGGCGGTGGGATTCCAACACCAGAAAAATCCTCTGTTCTAAGGAATAAACCATGTTGTCTACAGCACACTTGCACGTTGTGAACAACACACACTTACAGCAGAAAGACGACGTACAGAATGGCGCACCCACAGACTGCATTGTCTTTTATATCTTTCACATCACTTACAGCGCCATCTGTTGTTGAAAATTGTAACTACTGTAATTTCGAAAGTTTGTCCACCTGAAAATGTACTGTTGGCCCAAGCATATTGCAAGAAACGGTGTATTTCTATCGCTGCTCGTTTAGTTTTTATTGCCGTTTCAAATATACCGGTCAGTTTTGAAACACCCTGTGTGTGTATATATATATATATATATATATATATATATATATGTGTGTGTGTGTGTGTGTGTGTGTGTGTGTGTGTGTTTGTTCCACATTTCCTCCTGAACCAGTGGGTCAATTTCAATCAGACTTGGTACACATATCCCTTACACTCAGATAACAATCGCTGTGGGAGTGAGAACAACCTGCCTATCGTAGTTCAGGAGAGATCACGTCATAAACCCTGAGATGCGTGAAAAACTACGGCATCGTGCGTCAAGTTTTAATACATTTATTATTTACTTCTAAGACATTCCTACAGTGGAGCCGGCTTTAGGAGGCCCGCGACACATGGCACAGCTTTTGACAGCTTTCAGCTGCGAAGCGCAGGCGGCTGTAGGCGAAAACAATAGTCGTCTGCGGAGCTACGAAGGAGCGCTGCCACAGACACGTTTAAAAAGAATCACGTTGTGGACGTGCGAGGCAACTGCGTCTAGCGTACTGGAAATATTGTTCGCAACCAAGTTCTCAATTAAATAAATGTTACGGAAAATTTGTACTTCGCATCTTTTGTTTCTTAATTTGGATACCCTACTTTTACGTTTGTACGTTGTACATATTTTTATGCACGACTGTTTCATATTTTCAAAAGTGTTTTCACGAACATATGGAAACGAAATTTTGTCGATATTCCTCTAGAAAAACTGTTCATTTTTTTTGTTTTCGTTTCTAATAGAAAATTGGCAAAACGAGTAGCCAGGTAATGCTGTGTTTGTCAGGTACTGTTGAAATAAACACAGAAATTCCTTTTCTCTGTTGCGCTAACGAATGCGGCAGAGTTATGGTAATAAAGTGCACCCCCCCACCCCCACCCCGTAGCTGAATGGTCAGTACGACAGAATGTCAGTCCTGATAGCCCGGGTTCGATTCCCGGCTGGGTAGGAGATTTTCTTATATCAAAGACTGGATGTCGTGTTATCCTGTTCAACATCATTTCATCCCCATCGACGTGCAAGTCGCCGAAGTGGCGTCAAATCGAAAGACTTGCACCCTGGGAATTGTCTACCAGACAGGAGTCCCTGGTCACACGACATTTACATTTACATTTATGGTAGTAAACACCCCTCAGCTACGAGTCAAATGCCCCATTGCTCCGTCAATGCGGTCCAAAACGTGCATCATTCTGAAAGAGGCAAAACCACTACTCGTCCGAGCGTTCTGCACGACTCTATTCAGCCACCATACAACGTCTGCGGTGCTTGGACCGTTACGTCGTGTTAGATGGCTGCGAATCGTGTACCATTCCTTGTGGACACATTGGACAGTGCATGTTGATCCACCAACAAACCGGGCACGTCCAAACACGGTAGTTGAATTCTGTCAATTTGTCACGTCTGCACATAGGCTCATCTTATAGCACTGATCCAATAAAACTGAGCGGCGCGCACACACAGACAGTACTTCACTGGCATACCTTACGTCATCGGTGAGGCACACACCATCGCCTGGTACCAGTTATATACCGTATACAGCGCTCCAGACTCACCAACCTGCTCTTTTAGAGGTTAATTAATATTTGTCATGTTATTCTAGGCCAGTGTAAAACTGCTTCTGTTGCTGTGGAATCTCGTGTCCGTGTCACAGGTTCTCTACACTCAACGATAATTTGCTTCCCCCATGCACTGAGAGAACAGTAATACACTCTTGGAAATTGAAATAAGGACACCGTGAATTCATTGTCCCAGGAAGGGGAAACTTTATTGACACATTCCTGGGGTCAGATACATCACATGATCACACTGACAGAACCACAGGCACATAGACACAGGCAGCAGAGCATGCACAATGTCGGCACTAGTACAGTATATATCCACCTTTCGCAGCAATGCAGGATGCTATTCTCCCATGGAGACGATCGTAGAGATGCTGGATGTAGTCCTGTGGAACGGCTTGCCATGCCATTTCCACCTGGCGCCTCAGTTGGACCATCGTTCGTGCTGGACGTGCAGACCGCGTGAGACGACGCCTCATCCAGTCCCAAACATGCTCAATGGGGGACAGATCCGGAGATCTTGCTGGCCAGGGTAGTTGACTTGCACCTTCTAGAGCACGTTGGGTGGCACGGGATACATGCGGACGTGCATTGTCCTGTTGGAACAGCAAGTTCCCTTGCCGGTCTAGGAATGGTAGAACGATGGGTTCGATGACGATTTGGATGTACCGTGCACTATTCAGTGACCCCTCGACGATCACCAGTGGTGTACGGCCAGTGTAGGAGATCGCTCCCCACACCATGATGCCGGGTGTTGGCCCTGTGTGCCTCGGTCGTATGCAGTCCTGATTGTGGCGCTCACCTGCACGGCGCCAAACACACATACGACCATCATTGGCACCAAGGCAGAAGCGACTCTCATCGCTGAAGACGACACGTCTCCATTCGTCCCTCCATTCACGCCTGTGGCGACACCACTGGAGGCGGGCTGCACGATGTTGGGGCGTGAGCGGAAGACGGCCTAACGGTGTGCGGGACCGTAGCCCAGCTTCATGGAGACGGTTGCGAATGGTCCTCGCCGATACCCCAGGAGCAACAGTGTCCCTAATTTGCTGGGAAGTGGCGGTGCGGTCCCCTACGGCATTGCGTAGGATCCTACGGTCTTGGCGTGCATCCGTGCGTCGCTGCGGTCCGGTCCCAGGTCGACGGGCACGTGCACCTTCCGCCGACCACTGGCGACAACATCGATGTACTGTGGAGATCTCACGCCCCACGTGTTGAGCAATTCGGCGGTACGTCCACCCGGCCTCCCGCATGCCCACTATACGCCCTCGCTCAAAGTCCGTCAACTGCACATACGGTTCACGTCCACGCTGTCGCGGCATGCTACCAGTGTTAAAGACTGCGATGGAGCTCCGTATGCCACGGCAAACTGGCTGACACTGACGGCGCCGGTGCACAAATGCTGCGCAGCTAGCGCCATTCGACGCCCAACACCGCGGTTCCTGGTGTGTCCGCTGTGCTGTGCGTGTGATCATTGCTTGTACAGCCCTCTCGCAGTGTCCGGAGCAAGTATGGTGGGTCTGACACACCGGTGTCAATGTGTTCTTTTTTCCATTTCCAGGAGTGTAGTAGTAATTCTGTGCTGCTCAACGGCGTGGTCCAAGTCTTTCAATAGGATTCCACTCAGGCGCCCCGCGTGCCTCTAAACTAGCGCAATAATCCCACTGGTAACACGAGGCCTACAGTTTAACGTGCAATCCGAACCACATGGACGTTGCTGGTGAATCTTCGTGTAATGCGAGGCGAAGGCTAGGCGAACCGAAGAACGAACTGTTCTGTGGTCCGACCAAGATTCGATTCATCGACCATTTAGGTCTCACAAGCACCCGGTTGTCCACTAGACCACCACACACGACTGTATACAGTGTGAGAAAACACATAACGATAAAGCGGTGGTACTGCAGACACAAATCAAGTCTAGTTTATTCGCACATGGATTCTGTATGGCCTCTGAAAGCCACGACTGTGCTATGCTGTGGTAGCACCAGTTCACCTCCCAACCTTATTAGGCACACTGTTCAATAGCACTAGCATTGAGCGGGCGAATGAAGCATCTAAAGTACCTCACTGGGAGAAATTTTCTTTCGCATCAACGGATTCTGCCGGAAGAAACGAATACACTTTCTTGTGTGTCATTTCTAATCATTCAAGCCCAACTTCAGTGGGGGAGCTGCAGGCGGACTAAGGACCTGTAGAAGAAGATTATCCTTAATTTCACACGTATGGTTTGGAATTTTGGAGGTTTTTCCCTATTTCACTAGTTCATTTTCTGTGGCCTGATGTTCAGGAGTGATTATTCAAGCAATTGACAATCCGTATTCTGATAAAGACCACTGGGGAACTATTTCTGTTTCATTTATTCCCTAATTCTGGATCTCTGATACGAAATTGTATGCTCTGTTACTGATATGTGAAATGAGGTGACCATAAACAAATTGTATCAATATAAACAATAAACCTCGTATATATTTCCAAAATCGCATTAGTTAAGTTGAAAACTATTTTTTGGTTCAAATGGTTCAAATGGTTCAAAACAGGGTTGTAGCCTCTCCCCAATGTTATTCAATCTGTATATTGAGCAAGCAGTAAAGGAAACAAAAGAAAAATTCGGAGTAGGTATTAAAATCCCTGGAGAAGAAATAAAAACTTTGAGGTTCGCCGATGACATTGTAATTCTGTCAGAGACAGCAAAGGACTTGGAAGAGCAGTTGAACGGAATGGATGGTGTCTAGAAGGGAGGATATAAGATGAACATCAACAAAAGCAAAACGAGGATAATGGAATGTAGTCGAATTAAGTCGGGTGATGTTGAGGGTATTAGATTAGGAAATGAGACACTTAAAGTAGTAAAGGAGTTTTGCTATTTGGGGAGCAAAATAACTGATGATGGTCGAAGTAGAGAGGATATAAAATGTAGACTGGCAATGGCAAGGAAAGCGTTTCTGAAGAAGAGAAATTTGTTAACATCGAGTATAGATTTAAGTGTCAGGAAGTCATTTCTGAAAGTATTTGTATGGAGTGTAGCCATGTATGGAAGTGAAACATGGACGGTAAATAGTTTGGACAAGAAGCGAATAGAAGCTTTCGAAATGTGGTGCTACAGAAGAATGCTGAAGATTAGATGGGTAGATCACATAACTAATGAGGAAGTACTGAATAGGATTGGGGAGAAGAGAAGTTTGTGCACCGAGCGGGGTGGCGCAGTGGTTAGACACTGGACTCGCATTCGGGAGGACGACGGTTCAATCCCGCGTCCGGCCATCCTGATTTAGGTTTTCCGTGATTTCCCTAAATCACTCCAGGCAAATGCCGGGATGGTTCCTCTGAAAGGGCACGGCCGACTTCCTTCCCAATCCTTCCCTAATCCGATGAGACCGATGACCACGCTGTCTGGTCTCCTTCCCCAAACCAACCAACCAACCAAGAAGTTTGTGGCACAACTTGACCAGAAGAAGGGAGCGGTTGGTAGGACATATTCTGAGGCATCAAGGGATCACCAATTTAGTATTGGAGGGCAGCGTGAAGGGTAAAAATCGTAGGGGGAGACCAAGAGATGAATACACTAAGCAGATTCAGAAGGATGTAGGTTGCAGTAGGTACTGGGAGATGAAGAAGCTTGCACAGGATAGAGTAGCATGGAGAGCTGCATCAAACCAGTCTCAGGACTGAAGACCACAACAACAACAACATGGTTCAAATGGATCTGAGCAGTATGGGACTTAACTGCTGTGGTCATCAGTCCCCTAGAACAGAACTACTTCAACCTAACTAACCTAAGGACATCACACACATCCGTGCCCGAGGCAGGATTCGAACTTGCGACCGTAGCTGTCGCGCGGTTCCAGACTGTAGCGCCTAGAACCGCTCGGCCACCCCGGCCGGCCCTACTTTTAGGAAGAACAGTTTCGCTCATCGTCAAGTAGTTCCTTCACAGTGCTATACTTTTATAGGAACATACTAAAAGTCTTATGGTTACGTCTATAGTGTAAATTCTCCTACTGTTATGATGTAAGTAGTAGGAAAATTACTATAGTCTCATTTTAAACACACGACAACACTTGAAGAGTTACCGAAATTAGGTGTTAATCCTCTCTATTATTTTACGTCTTATTTCTTTTCTCAAAAATTATGAAAATAAAAATACAGAATATTATGAACATCAGCGACAAAACTTTGTAATGATTCGAAGGTTATTCAATTACTGAAATCGACGAACGTTTTGAAAATGAACTATGTAGCTATTCACAATTCTGCTGGCCTGCAACTGCTTTTTTTTTCAATGAATGCAGTTTATTCACAATTCTGCTAGCTGCAACTGTTTTTTTTTCAATGAATGCAGTTGAAGAAAAAGGAAGGTATTACAAGACAAGCCAAATGGAGACGGAAGTAGAGACCGGAAAGCCCTGTAAAATGTATAGAGAGGAAGGGGAGCACATAAGAGTGAAGACGGAGAGAGAGAGAGAGAGAGAGAGAGAGAGAGAGAGATTGGCAGAGAGGAGGGTTAGCGAGTGAACTCCGCCCTTCTGCGGCGGTGACCTGACCTGACGTGTGCGGGCACAGCTGCCGGGCGCAGGCTAAGAGCTGGGATTAATCTTGTGCCTGGCTGGATTTTTACTTTTTCAAGAGACTTCTTCGGAGTTTCAGATGCATACAGGCTGCCACACTCGTTCCGTATTCTGTGAGCTTTGTTTGACAGAGTGGAAACGGCGAACTTCGCGCTGAGAAACACGAGAGCGGGTTGAGTGCTTCAGTGAGCCGGAAGCCAGAGTGCGGCGTGAAACTGCCGAAGGTGGCGCACACCTCGGCTGCGCGCTGCCCCTGGGATCGGCACTGTCAACTTCTCTCACGCGGAATCATATTAAGCTTTCTGGACAGAAAAAAAGTCGTCATCGCCCTAGCAGCGCTTCACGTTGCCAGGCGGCTACGCAAAAGCTGCTGCTCGCATTGCTGTGAACTGGATGTTGTGGACTGACAAGACAGCCAGTCCACAGCGACGGGTAACCGAAAGGCACGCGTACACACACGCCGGCGGGCGTGAGGTCTGAAACAGGATACTTATTGAATGCTATAAAGAAAAGTACGTAGCTCATCGAATACTCAACTTTATTCCATCATTGTGGTACATTGCTCTTGACGATACAATTGAGAGTCTCAGATATGGTTAATGGCGCCTTACTAGGTCGTAGCCATGGACTTAGCTCAAGGCTATTCTATCTATCTCTCGGCAAATGAGATAAAGGCTTCGTCAGTGTAGTCGCTAGCAAAGACGTCGTACAACTGGGACGAGTGCTAGTACGTCTCTCTAGACCTGCCGTGTGGTGGCGCTCGGTCTGCAATTACTGACAGTGGCGACACGCGGGTCCGACATGTACTAATGGACCGCGGCCGATTTAAAGCTACCACCTAGCAAGTGTGGTGTCTGGCGGTGACACCACACTGGACAAGGCTCTGGTTGCATTTTAAAGCAGAGAACACTTTCCTGAGGTGCTACAAACATTCTGCAGCATCAAGGAACTGTTCCCTATTTAATACTGTTCTTATTTTCTGTCTACTAGTGACACAAAATTTTGGTGTAGATGGTAGCCCTCAACTACCAGCCACCCATATTTAACTTTTAATTTAATGCAGTCAAAAAATACTGTCATTTGTGCCACATATTGGAAATCGCAAAACACACTCAGCAAAACCGGTGGATGGACTATCTACATACATAATGAGGTCTGTACGGAATCCTCGGAGCGTTGCAATCACTTCCATCTTGCACGTATTTAAATGGTTCAAATGGCTCTGAGCACTATGGGACTTGACTGCTGTGGTCATCATTCCCCTAGAACTTAGAACTACTTAAACCTAACTAACCTAAGGACATCGCACACATCCATGCCCAAGGCAGGATTCGAACCTGCGACCGTAGCAGTCGCGCGGTTCCAGACTGAAGCGCTTAGAAACGACGTATTTAGAGAACATATTCTATTAACAGAATCTTCCGTCGGTTCTTGGTAGAACAACATTACAGTAAGTGTAAAGCACCAATTTGCTTTTGTTCTACAATATTACTTTTATTGTTAACCGGTTAACAATAAAAGTAATATTGTAGAACAAAAGAACATATTCTATTTGTCTTTATTCCATCATATGTATTATTCACTTTCTCTCTCTCTCTCTCTCTCTCTCTCTCTCTCTCTCTCTCTACACACACACACACGCACACACACACACACACACGCACACACACACACACACACACACAAAATTAATACATTGTGTGTCGATAACAACAATTAGCCAAACGACGGTGTCAGATTCCCCACACAGAAACGAGAAAAGTGAATGTGCAAAGAGGACAAAAATATGTAGTTTCCGAGTTATTAAAAAAATTTATATGCAATACACTGATGCACACATTTCATCTTCGATGAAGACCCATTAGCTGGACACCTTATAATAGCCTTTTCCTAACCTCGACGTGTAATCATAAACGTTAAACTAACGCTTGGAAAAGATAATATTTAATTAATTTTTTGATAAGATCTTCTCAGCTCACCATCTGTGTGGTACCTTCGTCTCGTAGCAACACTTCAATGGTTTTCATGCCAACGAGTTTCATGCCAACGAGTTTCATGCCAACGATTTTCATGCCAACGATCTTCAGGTAAAGATCTTCGCCTGAAGGTAATGGGTACGAAACACACTGAAACTTTGCAACAAGGCGACGCCACGACTTGTCTGACCACCAGAGCATATTTGCTCATTGGAATACGCCGCCAATGACTGGAGTCACACGCAGTGTGTACGAGTATGAGTGCAGATATTTTTATATGATACAATCATACACAAAAATCAATGTGTCGGTTGTTTTCTTTCTATGTCGAACAATCTTCACGCAAGTGCGTCACAAACTTTACGACCTTCACGGTCATACTGCAGTACTAAGTGGACTACACCTGCAATACAGACTAATCCATCTGCATCCATGCATCCACACTGCAATACCTGATCTGCTGCTCAGGGTAAAATAAGCGTTAATATCTTACTCGTGCCACACATACTTGCAGGTACTACTCAACCGAAAACTATACGTCTTGTAACACCTATAATTATTAGTCTGCAGATTATGTATACACTGATGTAATGCTGTTCAATATTCTGTCCTCAGGCACCAACAGCACATCTGCACTTATAGCCGTTACAACTTTTATAGTTAATTTTGTTTGTTTGTTTGCATGTGCATGTCAACAGCCCAGTATACATTGACGTCTCCACTTCACAGTAGAGTGATACAGGGCTAGCCTGACCTCTACAGCGTCGTGGTACAGAACTGTGGAGTTGGGATTTAGATATATACCACGACTGTAGCTATTTATCTCAAAAACAAAAACCAAAAAAATTACGTAATTTTACCTTTTCGATATATTAGTTAAAACTTGATGACAATCCTCTTATCTTTCGTTTCGTTTTGACTTGTATACTCTTATCTCTTGCATTTACAGTTAGTAGAGAAGAGATACTGTAACGTCTGTATTAAAATATTATATACTGGAATAGCAAATTCAGAACACAACGTTATTCAGAAATGTCTTCGCCGTTTATTCTAGACATGTTACACGAAGTGTCAACTTGGCGTATTTTCTTTTTTAATTTCGCTTTGTAAGGGGCAATTCACCAAGGATTTGTTCCCCAACAGAGCTCACTGCTTACAAATGCAACAACGATTGTGTGGCATTGCGGGAAGAAATGACCGGCAATGTGGCTACAAATGGCTTGGACCCTCTACGAAAAAACAACAAATTACGCTGCAAAAATGAAAGAGACACTCTCCAAGTGCGGATACCTGTTCAGCACAGTTCGCTGTGACTTCCGTTTGCCGCCCTACACACATCTAAACGATATTCTAGTTCTCCCATCACACGTGAAAGGTCATCTGGTTTAGCAGAGTAAGGAGCGTCTGATTCTCTATTTTAAATGATTGATGTCGTAGATATATTCACTGTATAGACGTTTCTTCACATAACCCCAAAAGTAAAAGTGTAATGGTGTTAGGTCCGGAGATCGTGGTGGATACGATTTAAAATCATCCCTTTCTTTCTACCTCTGGGCAAATTTTCTATCCAGAAACTCAGGAACATTGTTGGTGTGGTGTGGAGGCTTGCTGAGACATGACACCTTCTGGAAATTGTAGTTATGCTAACAAATACAGCATGTAAAGTTAGTTGTTCGACTTCGCAGTGTGCTCCGCAAAGAAAAATGGGCCTACAAAGTTATCACGCATCGGAGCACACGAAAGTTCACATTAGTAGTCACTTTCGTACCCAGTGTATGCACGAGACTTTTCAGAAGCCCTTGTTATGATTTTATAGCAATCGACAATACCACAGACATGGAATGTGGACTCAAGAGTAAACAAAATCTTCTTTATGAATCGTTCAACATAGTCGATCTCATTAAGCATATCTGCAAGAAAATAAAATCGTTTGTGTCTATAAGTCGATTTGATAGCATGCAACAACTACAATTTGTGGCCCTAGAAACGAACACGTTTCTTTAAAACCTTATGTAGTCTTTTCTAGGTCTAATTCTCGGGTACACGCAGGCACCGGGGTTTAGGGGCTCCTTAGGTGGCCATCCCGTATATGTTCTACAACACATCTCTCACCGAATGCTTAATAGAACGAAGTTTGTCAACAAACTACCGGCGTCTTTTAACTGGTTATCCCATCAATTAATATTATTTCTATGTGATGGCTCTTTGTTGTATTCACGACGATATTCACTTTGAACATTGATCACGGATTGGATGTGAGAAGTCACAAAACACACTGAACTTCACTCTGTACCACCAACATCTCGAATGGCCTCTCCTGATTCGCAGCTGCTACACAGTTCGTTGTGGTGTATTATCACCTGTGCCCGCACGCCATTGAACACATTGTTACAGAAATTGTTTGCAATTCTGTACAATCATGAGCAAGTTTCAAACTTCCTTTTTGTTTATATGAGCCACACCAAGCGTTTATAATTGCATCATGTCTTTGCAGAAGCACTGTAAACGCCAACAAATTCTGAAAAAATGAGACACACACGCCAGAGTGAAAGATGACAGAACGGTTGCATCAATACACAGAACACATCCCTCTGGCGGCAACGGAGGCATGTATTCTCCACGCAAACGATCATAAAGCTGGCAAATGATGTCCTGCGATAGATTTTTCCAAGTATCTTCCACCTTTTTTTGCAATTCGGCAATGTTGTTTGCAGGCCCATTCACTATATCCCATACGTCTTCAGCTGGCGAAAGATCTGGTGATCTTGCTGGGCAGGACAACTGTTGAAGACCAGAAAGCGCCGCAAAAGACATATGTGAACGTGGATTGACCTCCTGAAACAGCACATGACCACCGTCTAGAAGAACTTGCAGTGGCTCAGGGATAACAAACCGTGCAATATATTTGGCACTGGTTACTTTACCCTACAGAAACACTGAGTGTGACCGCGAGTTGCAGCTCACGGTACCTAACACCATGAAGCCTAGGGTCGCATATATTTGTCGTTGGCGAATACAATCCGGAACAGGCTGCTCACCAGGTTTAGACATTACACTTGCACGCCCATCAGTCGCATACAAACAGACAGACAGACTAGTTCCATCGCTGAAGACATCAGAGTACCTCTGCACTCTCCAGTCGACTCTTTCACGACGCGAGAGCCGCCATGCTTGGCGGGGTCATGGTGTCAGTGGTAGCCTGGCCAGTGACCTTAAGGGGCTCCGGAACGCCCTATACTTGCAATGTTAAAATAACGCTTATAAATTACAAATTATTTATTGGAATATAGGCTACAACTTAACACAGGGATTTTACAAAATTTTAGTTCAGTTATTAAAGATGATTTTTTTTTCAATTGTAATGAAAATTCACAATATTTTTGTGCAATTTTCTATTTATATATTCAAAAATATATAGTTTTTTGGAAAAAGGCTGTGTTAAATTATGCAGAAGATACTGTGTAACATTTACTGAAAGTTTGAAACAAATATGTTTGGAAGATCCTTAGAAAACATTTAATTAGTATGAGAAAATAAAAGTTTTGGGAATCGAGCGACAAAGATTGGATTAACTTTTTAGTGCTTTCCAGGTCCATAGGATGGATTATCTTCATCCTCTGAAAACTCCTCCTCCAGCTTCCTCTTGTTCCTCCTCCTGTTTACTCTTGCTTGTATTTCTAGACTCTTTACAGCCCTGTCCGCAGCCCGAAGGCGTTCCTTGTCCAAAGTAAGCATCGCTCGTACCATGTTAGAACCTATCTCCATTCCCATATTTCTAAATACCTTGCGCCTTACAATGTTGCCATCATTGACAGTCGCAACAGCAACTTTACTTTCACTCATTATTATACTTCAACAGAACAGAGACTCAAGGAACAGAATTAATTACGAATATTTTCGAGATAACGACAGAGTAAATAAACATGAAACAATCGACAATCACACCAGCGATATATATTGAACCATCACAGTTTAGCCACAACACATACTTTATCTCACATCACTAAAATGTACCTGATGAACACGGACGTTAATAATAACACCATTTGACAGCAGTTTAACAGCGCCACAGTGGGTCACGCCCATGTAGAACACATTTCAAAAAAAATTTAAAAATAGTTGTAGTCTTCGGAATTGAATAAATTATATATCTATTTAAAGGTAATAGTCTGCAGATTCAGAAAACGCAAAAAAGTAAAAATTGAACTTTTCATGATTTTGAGCCTTTCCGGAGCCCCTTAATCCTACTCAAGCGGACGGTCCTCAGCAGTCCTTGACGACACATCAAGAGCAACATGTTGTCAGAGTTCTTTCGTGGATGATACGTAGTCGGCTACCGCTGCTCTCACAATGAGTCGGTCTTAATGTGCGTCTGTATTACGTGGTCATTCGGAACCCGGTCTACGGGCGTGAAAGCAGTGACACACAACCAACACATTGTGCCCAACGTGTGCAGCGTTCTAACGATACGCCCATCCAGTTTCCGACAGCAGGCTCACAATGTAACCCTTTTCAAGTGGCTGAAGGTGTTTAACAGGAGTATCTACTTGTTTGTGGGGCACGGTTGTACCACAGAATGGATACTAGGCAACCTGTTAACCTCTAAACTCGGCACAGTTATTGCCTGCAAAGTCGAAACTGAGGGCGCACTGATAGTTCCAGATTGCACCACATGATCACCGATGCCCATGATAAATGAATAAAGCTGTAGCCCCTCAGAATGCGCACATTACGCCACTGTGCCACTGAACACATTTCTGGAGGCCGTTGCATTTTTTCCCCGACACTATACTTATTCTGTCCAGCAAATAGATATAACTATTTTGATTCAACGTTCTTTTCAGTTAATTGTGATATTCACTCCTTTTATATCATACAGCCTGTTCCAGGCCGCATCGCACATGGAACGCAGCCCTCTGGGGAGAAGCATTATAAAGAACACGACAAAATCATTGACATACTGGGTGAAACGTTAGTCGTCTTACAGGACAACACTTTTCCAGCCAACGTGTCTTTCCCACATAGAGCCTTCATCAGGCGTCTGCAACGTGTTCAAGTGCAAAAATGGTGAAATAACATGGAAAAATTATTGAACCAATCGTTGATTCCGAAAACAACGATCATGCAAAGCTCAACTTCTCAGACGTTATTCTATGTTTGTGTTACTTAAAAACACAAGCCAGATAGTGTCTTAAGACTTCGTAAAAGCATTCAGTTGTGTACGACTGTGACGTATATTAAAACAATATGATCTTTTGAAATATCTAACTAAACTGTAGATTGGGTTCTAAATTTTCTTGGTAGACAAAACGCTACAAATAATCATGGATGGAGGGTTGTCTGTAGGCACATATTTAATTTTTGGGGCGTCCCCGTGAAAAGTATAGGACCTATATTATTCATGTGAATGTTAATGACCTTTTGGTGATTGTACTCAGTTTTTTCTCACTTAGTACGGTCAGTTACACGGTATAAAGGATTACTCATAAGTTGCCTTGGGATATTCAAAGACTGCGTAAAAAGTAGAAGGCGTACACGAAATAGACTCAGGATATAAGTGGGTAGAGCTTTTCTCCAAGTTTTAAACTCATATTACAGGTTTTGAAGGGAGCACATTGTACTCATGTGGGAGCGATCTAGTCGCTTGTAGAACAATAAACTGGTAGCCACGATCGCAGGAATTCTTTTTATTCCGTGATTACCGGTTTCGGGGAAATTAATTTTTTTTCTTTATTGTTATTTTTAGCACCTTACACAAGGCGGGCTGTCAGCAGCAGAGTACGCCGCTCTTCAGCCTTGATTTTTACAGCAAGTAAGACATAGAGGGGGCACAGAGAATACTAACAAAACGGCTGGCAAAACAATGTAGACACTAAAAAACAAAAAAAAAAAAACATGGAGCCGTTCACGCTGGACGAGAAAACATCTCTGACATTAGTGGACACGGCGCACAGAACATGGATGACGGCGACGGTACATGTGAACAGTGGCGGCGTAACGGCGAACAAACACTAAACACAAACGAAGGCACACACACGATACACTGATGGCGATGACCTCCGGCGCGCGAATGTTCACTGTGCGTGTACAAGTCCGGGGACCTGCCAAGAGAGGAGGAGGAGGAGGAAGGGGAGTGGGAGAGCGAGAGGGGAGAGCAGAGATGCCACGGGCAGGGGAGATTGCGGGAGGGAGGAAGGGGGAGGGGGAGCCCGGGGGAAGAGGGGTGGAGGGAGGGGATGGGGGAAAAGGAAAGAGAAGGGAAGGCAAGAGAAAGGAGGGAGGGTGCCGAAGGGAAAGGACACAGGAAGTGGTGGGAGGATCAAAGCTGGTAGGAGGGGTAGATGGAGGGGAGGAGGATATCATCAGGGAGGGGGAGCTGGCGGAAGCCACCTTGGGAGAGGGTGAGGAGGGTGGAGAGATGGAGACCGTGTGGGACGTGGTAATACAGGCGCGGCAGCGGGCGGGGGTGGGAGAGGATCGGGGAGACGAGCGGGTGAGGAGGATCGAGTTTACGGGAGGAGTACAGGATCTGGATCCTTTCAAGGAAAAGGAGGAGGTGGGGGAAGGGGATGAGATCGTACAGGAGCCGCGTAGGGGAGGGGAGACAGATGCGATAGGCGAGGCGGAGAGCATGGCGTTCAAGGATTTGTGGAGGGATTTGTAAAAGGTAGGGGGGGGCGGAGATCCAAGCCGGATGGGCATAACAAAGGATAGGGCGGATGAGGGATTTATAGGTGTGGAGGATGGTGGAGGGGTCCAGACCCCACGTACGGCCGGAGAGGAGCTTGAGGAGACTGAGGCGGGAGCGTGCCTTGGCTTGGATTGTCTGGAGGTAGGGAGTCCAAGAGAGGCGACGGTCGAGGGTGAGGGGAAACTAAAGCCGACATCATCAGATCTAGGGACGACAGAAAACACCCGAAAGTGGGCGTGGATTCCACTTGTATAACATGTATACATATAAATTTAGTTACATACCTTAGAACACATACAGGTTACAACATCAAGGCAAACAATTGTGATATTAATAGTTGCCTACAACACGCAGGCGTTACAAAAGCGTCCAAGACAGATGACATGATAAATGTTAAGTTTCTCCAGCACATACAAGCTCCAGTTAGGTACTACCGCAATTCCGGCTCTGTTCTTACACTACGGGCCGCGTCGCGAGATGGCGCAAGCAGGAGAGGCGCCAATGAACGTCACAGCTCGCGTCGTAACAGGCTTTGCGTGTGTGGTAACACTACGTCATTAGGGCTTGTACATAATTCTAGAGATTACCGTATCACGTAAACATATACAAAACTTATGAAAGCTGCAGTCCTACCTTCTTTTAGGTATGGTTTACATGTAACCAGGAAGATGTGCATTTGATATGACCGGAAAAATCTGCACCCATACGCAAGGTGTGTTTTACTGGTATTTTTATATATGACTAGGCGGGTATTCACTGTGTAACCCTGTAATGATCTTAAAATTTGTATATACTCTCGGTAGATTTTATATATCACCAGACTGATGTGCTGTGTATAAGCCTGAAGATTCCATAAAATATCTATGTATGTTCGTATCTTATTACGTATAGGACCAGACAAATGTACATTTTTGTACTTCCGCAGTTCTCATGAAATTTGCATTTCCTTTTTGATATGTCTTATATGTGACCAGGCAGACATGCAGTTGTGTAGGTCTGCCGCTTTCATAAGTTCTGTACATGTTTACGTGATACAGTTATCTCTAGAATTATGTCCAAGCCCTAATGACGTAGTGTTACCACACACGCAGAGCCTGTTATGACGTGAGCCGTGACATTCATTGGCGGCTCTCCTGCTAGCGCCATCTCGCGACCCGGCCTGTAGTGCAAGCACAGAGCTGTATTTGCGGTAGTACCTAGCTTGCGCTTGTAGGTGATGGAGACACTTAACATTTATCATGTCATCTCTCTTGGACGCCTATGTGCTACTTACGACGATTTTGTGAGGCCTGCGTGTTGCAGGCAACTATTAGTATCAGTAATGTTTGCCTTGATGTTGTAACCTGTATGTGTCCTAAGATATGTAATTTAATTTATGTGTATACATGTTGTATAAGTGGAATCCAAGCATACTTTGGGGTGTTTTCTGTCGTCCCTAGATCCGATAATGGCGACTTTAGTTTCGTCAAAACCGGTAATCATGGAATAAAAGGAATTCCTGCCATCTTGGCTATCAGTTTATTGTTTCATATTACAGGTGCTCAATATGGGCACCGTTAAAGATGTGGCATACGTCAGTACAGGTGGGAGAGCACAGGCGTGAAACTCAGTGAAGTCAGTACGCACATGCAGTTTACTCAAGTCAGTACATGCGTGCGGTTCATTGAAGTCGATGTTGCTACTCAGCCTATTTTGGAAGTTCTTTTCACGTGACTGTCTATCTGCAGGGGCGAACTAATTCAGTGCTACAATATGGAGCACACGACTTGCCTACAACTCTGTCCCCTGGTGGTGAGCCCTGTAGTTACACCATGGCATGTACTGCGAATCGAAACTTGCAGAGACGCTGTGTCCAGTGATAAGCGCCATTTTTCTGTATATCTGGTAGCTTTCACTCGGTCATCTTCTGAAGCCATGCATGGCCTGAAGGGTAACACTGTGTTCGTATGATAAGTTTTGGTATTATCCAGTTAAATATCGACAAAAATGTGAGTTTGCTTCGATGACTGTCCACTACATTTTAATGCAGAGATATAAGTTAGTACTTGGCGAAATTTAAAAATGTTGTATCATTTGACTGCGTGGTTAATGAGGCACGAATAGAGGGACTCATATCCCAAAAGTGGCTGAGAGTAACAGTGTGTAGAGATAAGATGCCAAACAATGACATCTGCTGAAAACTGTGGTTTAGTCACCAAAGAGTATTTCTTACATTCGGTATCACAATGCTTACATTTGCTTCGATCCATTTGATCTTCATCTAACTAATTTCAGTATACCGATGTCAACACATCAATAAACAGACTGCTGCTACCTGTGGCTTTATAGGTATGAGCAGCCCATAGTGGCTCGCCTTTCATGTTTTCTTTTTAAATTTTTGTGAGTAAAGCCTTTCTGTCTTGATATTTATTTAATACGTGACATGTAAGTACTGTTTCTTTCTTGTACTGATAGTCAGTACTTACACTTTCATACAAATATTTTTTCCATAAATTTGTACTTATGTTATAGGCCTGTTTGAATATTTAATTCCTGATTAAGGGACTCATAGGAGTGTTGAAACCTGCTCAAAAGACTAAAAATTTGTGACCGAGGGCTTATTTAGTTTAACTTTAATTTATAAACGGTCACTGAACTAAGCAGCCATGTTTAAAACTCTGAATTAAATAAAAATTTAGTTTCTACATGGAATAACACAACTTCCTTGGCAAATGCCTTTCCGAGATTGAGGTCTGAAATACTGCTCTGTGATACAGACAAGGGGGAGGTTGAGTCAATAATTAAATCATTGAAGTACAGTGCTGCACATGTTAGCCCTGTATTTAGCCATATTTCTAATTTTTCATGAACGATTAAAGTACTCAGCAGTGAAGCCGCTTTATAAAAAGGGAGAAAGGAATAATATAGACAATTTTAGACCTATTTCTATGCCATCAGTGTTTGCAAAAGTTATTCAGAAGGCTATGTATGTAAGGTTAATTGATCATTTTATATCACACGATTTGCTATCAAATGTAACATTCGGCTTTAGAAGTCGTTTAACAACTAAAAATGCTATATTCTCTTTTCTCTGTGAGGTACTGGATGGGTTAAACAAAAGATTTCGAAGGCTTGGCATATTTTTTGATTTAACTAAGGCATTTGATTGTGTTGATCACAAAATATTGCTCCTGAAATTGGATGATTAAAGAATACGAGGAGTAGACCCCAATTGGTTCAACTCTTACTTTAGCAACAGTCAGGAAAAGGTCATTATTCGCAGTGTTGAGAATGGCTGTGCTTTGGGGTCTGAGTGGGGTACAGTCAAGTTCGGGTGTGCCCCAGCGATCAGAGTTGGGGCCACTCCTGTTCCTTATTTATGTAAATGATATGCCCTCTAGTATTACGAGTAACTGAAATATTTCTGTTTGCTGATGACACTAGCTCTGTAGTAAAGGTTGTTGTGTGCAACATTGGCTCGGTTTCAAATAGTGTAGTTCATTATAAAAGCTTATGGCTTGTAAAAAATAAACTAAACGTATATCACAGCAAGACTCAGTTTTTAGAGTTTCTAACACACAATTCAACAAAACCTAACGTTTTAATTTCACAGAATTGGCATATGACTACCTAAACTGGACAGTTCAAATTTCTAGGTGTTCAAATAGATAGTAAACTGTCATGGAAAGCCCACATTCAAGATCTTGTTCAAAGACTTAATGCTGCCGTTTTTACTATTCGAAAGCTATCTGGAGTGAGTGATCGTTCGACACGAAAATTAGTCTACTTTGCTTCTTTTCATTCAGTTATGCCGTATGGTATTATATTTTGGGCTAATTCTATCCATTCTTAAAAGGATGTTTATAGCTCAGGAACGGGCGGTTCGCGCCATAAATGGTGTAAGTTCACGAACCTCTTGTCAACCCCTGTTCATGAGTCTGGGTATTTTGACATTGGATTTTCTATATATATATATATATATATATATATACTCCTGGAAATGGAAAAAAGAACACATTGACACCGGTATGTCAGACCCACCATACTTGCTCCGGACACTGCGAGAGGGCTGTACAAGCAATGATCACACGCACGGCACAGCGGACACACCAGGAACCGCGGTGTTGGCCGTCGAATGGCGCTAGCTGCGCAGCATTTGTGCACCGCCGCCGTCAGTGTCAGCCAGTTTGCTGTGGCATACGGAGCTCCATCGTTCTACCATTCCTAGACCGGCAAGGGAACTGGCTGTTCCAACAGGACAATGCACGTCCGCATGTGCAGTTGACGGACTTTGAGCGAGGGCGTATAGTGGGCATGCGGGAGGCCGGGTGGACGTACCGCCGAATTGCTCAACACGTGGGGCGTGAGGTTTCCACAGTACATCGATGTTGTCGCCAGTGGTCGGCGGAAGGTGCACGTGCCCGTCGAACTGGGACCGGACCGCAGCGACGCACGGATGCACGCCAAGACCGTAGGATCCTACGCAGTGCCGTAGGGGACCGCACCGCCACTTCCCAGTAAATTAGGGACACTGTTGCTCCTGGGGTATCGGCGAGGACCATTCGCAACCGTCTCCATGAAGCTGGGCTACGGTCCCGCACACCGTTAGGCCGTCTTCCGCTCACGCCCCAACATCGTGCAGCCCGCCTCCAGTGGTGTCGCGACAGGCGTGAATGGAGGGACGAATGGAGACGTGTCGTCTTCAGCGATGAGAGTCGCTTCTGCCTTGGTGCCAATGATGGCCGTATGCGTGTTTGGCGCCGTGCAGGTGAGCGCCACAATCAGGACTGCATACGACCGAGGCACACAGGGCCAACACCCGGCATCATGATGTGGGGAGCGATCTCCTACACTAGCCGTACACCACTGGTGATCGTCGAGGGGACACTGAATAGTGCACGGTACATCCAAACCGTCATCGAACCCATCGTTCTACCATTCCTAGACTGGCAAGGGAACTTGCTGTTCCAACAGGACAATGCACGTCCGCATGTATCCCGTGCCACCCAACGTGCTCTAGAAGGTGTAAGTCAACTAGCCTGGCCAGCAAGATCTCCGGATCTGTCCCCCAATGAGCATGTTTGGGACTGGATGAAGCGTCGTCTCACGCGGTCTGCACGTCCAGCACGAACGCTGGTCCAACTGAGGCGCCAGGTGGAAATGGCATGGCAAGCCGTTCCACAGGACTACATCCAGCATCTCTACGATCGTCTCCATGGGAGAATAGCAGCCTGCATTGCTGCGAAAGGTGGATATACACTGTACTAGTGCCGACATTGTGCATGCTCTGTTGCCTGTGTCTATGTGCCTGTGGTTCTGTCAGTGTGATCATGTGAGGTATCTGACCCCAGGAATGTGTCAATAAAGTTTCCCCTTCCTGGGACAATGAATTCACGGTGTTCTTATTTCAATTTCCAGGAGTGTACATACATACATACATATATACATATATATACATATACATATACACACACACATATATATATATATATATATATATATATATATATATATATATTCCTTACTGTCATTTCTTGTTACCAATATTAGGTTATTCCCAAGAATAAGCAACCTTCACTCAGTTAATACTCGTCAGAAATCAAACCTGCATTGGATCAGACTTCCGTAACTCTTGTGCAGAAAGGTGTGCAGTGTACTGCTGCATCCAGTTTCAATAAGCTACCACTCGAATTCAGAAATCTTACCAGTAATCCACGCGCTTTCAAATCTAAACTGAGGAGTTTCCTCATGGGTCACTCCTCCTATTCTGTCGAGGAGGTCCTTCAAAACTTAAGCTGATTCTCGTTGTATTTTGATTGCGTATTACTTATAGTTATGGAATGACTTTTTTCGGGTTCATAAACATTTTATTTTTATCTGTTATTTCATAAACTGACACGTTCCATGACCTTGGAGACTCGCACCTCAATTTGGTCCAACGGAACTTGAAGTGTAAATAAAATAAACAAAAACAATCAAACGTTGATGCTTGTAAAATTTGTTTACCTACGTACTTTCCCACTTGTCTTCTTCATACATCTAACAATAATTTCTGTGGTTATCAAATATGATCATCACTAATTGATTTCAAGGATGGTGTTTCTTTTCCTGCCGCCATTTTCATATCAATTGAATGGTTTTCGTCATATTCTACAAGAAACCATTTTTTAATATTATCTTTTTATATATACTACAATCTTTATATTTTATTGCATTGCTATACTTACCAAGTGCGAGACTGGTACAATGGAGACCCATATTACTGTCTTTAATTTAATGTAAATAATGCTCACTGAGGAACTACAGTTTGAATAGTCTTCATTCATGATGGGAAAGCCTACAATTTTAAGGTGGATCTGAACGAAAACGGGTGGTCCAAAAAATTCACTTTTGGTCTCCACGAACGCAGAATTTATTCTTCCACAACTTTCGGACGGATCAATTTACTGATAGATCTGCTAGTTTAGATGATATTACGAAAAAGTCAGAAGTTGACAAAAATGTTTCATAATAATGTAAATTCGTCCAACCTTGATGAGCACTGGTATTGGATTGGGTGGTCCAAAAATTTGTGTATTGTCTCTTTCAATACAGAATTTAATGTCCTACAACTTTTAATAGCACCATGTTTTCGATATTGTGTGCCCTTTATGAGATATTACCGTAAAACCGCAAAGTACTTCTTTTGGAGACACATTTTTACCCCCACTACTTCAGCAAAACTGCTCCAAGTAGGGGGGGGGGGTACATGGGATAGGACCACAGGTGAAGCCATTACAGAAAATAAAACGTATTACAGTAATTATTTCTGATTCGACTACTTTTCTGGTGTAATACTACTGGCCTAAAAGTGATAATTAGAATTTATGATCGTCCCTGGTACAGTTGCTTCCTGTGGCAATGATCCAATATGCCAGTACATTTCATCAGTAATGAGGGAAGAGGAAATCCCGGTCTCCACTCACCATATCACCAGTTGGATCATTAGAAGGGGTTTGGCATAACATGATGGTACCAACTAGACGTTTCGTTGCGCTCTGTCCAGCAGCAGCACAAGCTATGGGTGGTTTCGACAGATTGCACACACCTATCCATGTTTGTCGCAACCAAACCACTCAACGTTCCCCTGTGGGTAACTGTGCCGGCTGCAACCAATAAAACATTAGGCGCGGCATTTCTTAGGTTTCACTGCATTTTGCCAGCTGTCAATGTGAACTACCATACCACTGCAACTACTGGAATGTTTTCCTGTGCGACATCGCATATTTACTTGAGCTGACATTGGGATGATTTCTATTACATTGCTAATGGCCTTACTTCCACTTTAGCGTAAAGATGTCATAGAACCTGCAGAAGATGGTAATGTCTTATCACTACTTTAGGAACCACCGAGGGGCTCACCACTTTTTGTTTGTCCTTGCCTACCACGGGGCTCCAGCCTTTGCAGCACTTTTTCCCTTCTGTGCTGCATGTCTGTCGTCCTGCTGTTCTTCCCCTCCCTTAGGAACCATGTCTGTGATTTTTTTGGGAATGTATTCACAAATATCAGTAGCCTGACACCAGAACAGTGCCTCCACTGCTTCTTCTTTCTTTCTCCGTTCTCCTTCTCCTATCCTTCGTTTGCTTCGGCGTTTGAAGTTACTCTTTGTTTCTTTTTACTCCCTGTGCGCTCCTGAATGTCGGCCGACGCGTCTGGCACGTAACAGGTAGGTTTCGCATTTACCACCTGGTGCAGGTCACGCCCAGAGAGGAGTGACTGCCTGAGCTGTTATTTTCTCTAATTGCCACTTGAGCCCTCTGTCACGAGTTCGGGAGGTGTGACGTGAGGTGTGAACAATCACCTAAGATGGGTGAGTCTCCCTCTGAGGGAGGGAACCAGTTGGAAGGAGCACGCCATGGGAGACATTGACAATCATGGGGGATTTTCTTGCAATGAGCTAATCATCTTCATCTCTAAACCTATACGGAATGAAGGTAAAGATTGTATGATTCTCCCAGCTGCACCTTGGTTCCTTGTGATTTCACGTACTAAAAACGGTCAGTCTTGTGCTATGGTTAAACCGTTTATTATTCAGAGACGTGTTCATGCAATTACAAGAACCTGTGCAAACCTGCTCTCGTTTATGTAATGGCACTTCGCTTTGGAGACTAATTCCTATTCTGAAACAAAACATTTGCTTACAGCTTCACTCCTCCATGGTACCCCATTCGTATCGAGGCCCATCGAATGCTGAATTCGTCGTGTGATGATTATGATGTTTGGTTTGTGGAGCGCTCAACTGCGTGGTCATCAGTGCCCATACAAAGTCCCAATTTTTACACGGTTCATTATCTTTTCACAACCGAGTCTAGTCACTCTCACAAATTATGATGATGATGAAATAATGAGTACAAACACAAGCACCCAGTCCCCTCTCGTAGAAAATCCCCAACCTGGCCGGGAATCGAACCCGAGACCCCGTGATCCAGAGGCAGCAACGCTAGTCCCTAGACCAAGAGCTGTGGACTCGTTGTGCGGTGTTATTTACACTCGGTTGCTCAACAGTCTGACTGAGGGAGAAATACAAACCTGCCGCTCTGATCAGGGTGACACTGCAGTCCATCAGGTGATGAAAAAGACTGAGGCATCCTTAGAGCCTACACACACTTTTTTCTCATCTTGATACGGTTGTGCTTTCATTAAAGCAGGCTATGAAGTCATCACAGTCCGACGTACATTCCAAATAGGATGCGTTGCTACCAGTGTCAACTCGAATGTCCTGTCGAAACTCAGCCAAATGTGTTACTTGTGGTAGGGATGCTCACGGGGGGCGATTGCCTGCCTCTTTCTCTCCGCTGTATCAATCGCAAGCGACCACGCAGCCTCATCCTGGGAATGTCCCGCGTATCTCGATGTGCAACAAGCTACCAAATTCTCGCCTTCAGCGATGAAATCACCTGCTTCACAACCAGCACGCCAGAAACGACAAAAGGAATACTTCCGCAAAGACCTTTTATGACCCTCCACCCAACAAACATCTGAGTTTTCATCTGCCAACAGCAAAGACTCCAAGAAATGAATTAACGGCAATTGGTCTTCTCTTTCACAGACTTGGAGATCGTCTTCAAAGGTGTCGCTGCATGATACCTTCACCCAGTCAACCTGCGTTTCGACGGTGAACACCGCCAACTGTTTTCGTGTACTGGAATCTGCAGGCCGACCTAGGGAGAATGCCAACGCCTCTGTAGATCTCATGGAGCAGGATCTTCCAGCCTCTGTGCCCTGTAGCATTGAGTTTTTGAAAGCTGGCACTCTGAAGCTGCTGAGGTGACAACACTTCATTTTTTCCCACCTCCCTTTTCCCCATCATGACTCTTCTCCAGTGAAACATATGCGGCATTAGACGCATCAAGGAGGAATTGCAGGTGCTCTCGGAAGCGCAGAATCGACTTGTTTTCTACCTCTAGCAAACACAATGGCGTCCTCACGACCGCTTTGAGCTCTGGCATTTCTTTCCAGTCGTCTTGATGTTTCCCAGAGGACGGCATTCCATTTTATTGGGGAGTCATGCTGCTCGTCCAGGACGATGATCATAGCCGAACCATCTCACTAAACATCCTCTTGCTAAGTGTTGCAGTCTGCATTTTCTTTCCTCACTTGAACTTTCCTCTTTGTATTGTCTACCAGGGCAAAATTCCTCCTCCTTTTTGGGCAACTACCTCACTCACATTCTGCTGCTGGGTGACTTTAATCTCCACCATTCCCCTCGGGTCTCTCCCAGAACCTGTCAGAGAGTTGCCCCCTTGGTAACCTTCTCAATCGACTCAACCCCATCTGCCTTAACTCTGGAGCACCCACATTCCTTTCAGACTCCACACACATCTGTTCCCATTTGGACCTGCCCAGCTCGCCCGTCCATTCTGTCTGACATGTAATCAAGCGACCATTTCCCATGTGCTATCGGTTTGTTGACTCGTACTCAACCTACGTGTAAGCCCAGCTGACACTTTCTAGGACCGACTGGAGGCTTAACTGCTCCTAGACGACCTTCAACGAACAACATATCCGCAGTTGTGATGGCAGTAGCAGACGACGTCACAATGGACTGTACCGCTATCTCCAACACCTTAGGCCGCCATTTTGCGGAGGTTCCGAGCTCCTCCCGCTATTGCCCAGCCTTCCTCCGTCGGAAGCGAGCGGAGGAGGCTCGTCGATATCCGTCTCACCCCAGAATAGTCAGTGCTACAATGCAGCCTTCACTATGCCGGAGCCAGGTCATGCTCTCAGTTTATCCCGATCTACTGCCCCAGCGCTGGCTGATGATCGCATTCACATGTGGCACCTTTCTGTTGCGAGCAAGCATTGTCTCCTTCACACGTACAATCGCATCTGATCAGATGGCACGTTTCCCGGATGATGGCATGAAGCCACTGTCATACCCACAGCTAAGGCCTCTAAGAAAAAATACAAAATTGCTGACTGAAGGTGGTGTTGACGCTGTTGGCAAAGCATTGTCGCAGTCTGGTATGCACTTTAGCAGGTAGCTCATATTTTTGTAAAGTATCTGCAACTGGCTCTGAATTTGTCATTGTTACTTTTCGACCCAGTGCAGCTGTTACAATTTTAAAAAATTCACATCCATGACCCACTAGTAACACGTATGGGTTTAAAAGCCTCATCGCCACTTTTGTGTCGCACCCTTCGACCTGAAAGGGTAATTTAGGAAATCAGAAATGCTAACGAATGTTCACATTGCTATTCTCCTTGGTGAATCAAATGGTTCAAGGGGACTGATGACGTCAGAAGTTAAGTTAAAAAAATGGCTCTGAGCACTATGGGACTTAACTTCTAGCCGGCCGGAGTTGCCGAGCGGTTCTAGACGCTTCAGTCTGGAACCGCGCGACCGCTACGGTCGCAGGTTCGAATCCTGCCTCGGGCATGGATGTGTGTGATGTCATTAGGTTAGTTAAGTTTAACTAGTTCTAAGTTCTAGGGGACTGATGACCTCAGAAGTTAAGTCCCATAGTGCTGAGACCTATTTTTTGAACTTAACTTCTGAGGTCATCAGTCCCCTAGAACTTAGAACTAGTTAAACTTAACTAACCCAAGGACATCACACACATCAATGCCCGAGGCAGGATTCGAATCTGCGACGGTAGCGGTCGTGCGGTTGCAGACTGCAGCGCCTAGAACCGCTCGGCCACTCCGGCCGGCTTGATGAATCATATCAGATAAGTACATCGGAGTTTCTTTTATCAAACATCGACTCTTGTGCACCCACGTGCACCAGCATAATGTGCACTTCCCACAGCAGTTAAATATTTTCAGAAACTGAGTTCATTGCAGAAAAACAAACGAAATATCCTCTCACATTTTTCGTAATAGTTAATTATTAAAGCAATACTTGTCAGTGAGAGAACTTAAGCAAGCAGACCAGCATCACGGATCCGCTTATCTTTCGAAAAATCCACGAAAATTACTTAATGCTGCTTAAGCACACTCCAGCTTAGAAATGCTGCAATCTTGAACTAACAATATTCTAAGTGTTAATCACTCTCGAAGTTAACTCCAGGACAGTTTTGAAAGTTTAGACTATGTTACCTAACCTAAAATTACTCAGAGTTCTCACACTGAAAATGTGTCAAAGTCCTTGTGAGCATCAGAAGCAAAAGTTTCAACTAAGCTGTTCACTCGACCCTAATGTTTCTTAGTCCACACGAGTTAAAAATATTTCAGAATTCTCATGATCGACAAACGCGAAGTTTCTACAAGTCCACGACCAAATACTTGGAAAATATTTCTGTGACACACACGAGGCGACGTCCTGTCGGACATGCGTCCCATCTCTTCGCAAAGTCCGCTCCAGCTGACTGCCGAATACCAAGCTCCGCGCGCCAAAATGGCCGCCATTTCTTGTAGTCCTGCACTGATGTGAGTCAAGCTCATGTGCTTCAGACTTCCAAAAGCATACATAAACTATATATACAGGGTGTTACAAAAAGGTACGGCCAAACTTTCAGGAAACATTCCTCACACACTAAGAAAGAAAATAGGTTATGTGGGCATGTATCCGGAAACGCTTACTTTCCATGTTAGAGCTCATTTTATTACTTCTCTTCATATCCCATTAATCATGGAATGGAAACACACAGCAACAGCACGTACCGGCGTGACATCACTTTGTTACAGGAAATGTTCAAAATGTCCTCCGTTAGCGAGGATACATGGATCCACCCTCCGTCGCATGGAATCCCTGATGCGCTGATGCAGCCCTGGAGAATGGCGTATTGTATCACAGCCGTCCACAATACGTGCACGAAGAGTCTCTACATTTGGTACCGGGGTTGCGTAGACAAAAGCTTTCAATTGCCCCCATAAATGAAAGTCAAGAGGGTTGAGGTCAGGAGAGCGTGGAGGCCATGGAATCGGTCCGCCTCTAACAATCCATCGGTCACCGAATCTGTTGTTGAGAAGCAAACGAACACTTAAGACTGAAATGTGCAGGAGCTCCATCGTGCATGAACCACATGTTGCGTCGCACTTGTAAAGACACATGTTCTAGCAGCACAGGTAGAGTATCCCGTATGAAAACATGGCGGAGAATCGAGGAAGTGCAGTACATACTGACGAAATTAAAATGAGCTCTAACATGGAAACTAAGCGTTTCCGGACACATGTCCACATAACATCTTTTATTTATTTGTGTGTGAGGAATGTCTCCTGAAACTTTGGCCGTACCTTTTTGTAACACCTTATATATATATATATATATATATATATATATATATATATATATATATATATATATATTAAACATGAGTTTTGACGAAAATTTTATCAGCATGCTTTTGTAGCTTTCATGTAGCTTTAATAGCTTTATTACAAATAGTGTTCCGTTCATTTGTGGAGTATCTTTCGTCGTTATCTCGTTAATAAATATTATACGATTCAAATAATTACAGTATTACGTCTCTTATTACATCTATTTTCTATTGCTGCCACTACTTTCACTATTTCATATTTTATTTATATGAGAATTGACTCTTATGTGCGGAATATACAGTCTGGACTGTAATTTAAAATACGTAGTATTTACAAAAAGACTACCATAATAATTCGATAGCACTCACTGAGAACTATCCATTTATATTACGTTTCTATGTTTAAAGGTCATTTTACATGCATAACATGTAACATTAAGTAACTTCGAAACTAACACTCGTTGCGAGGGTGCGTCTTCACTCACGGAGTAGTCTAATTTTTTGTTGTGTTTAAAACTATGCGACTGGATTCTCTGTTACCTATCGGTTTAGTTTCCTTAGATTTTCCAATATTTAATATTTTCTTTAGTCAGTCATTTTGACCTTGGCGGCTACCCTTCTCAATCAATTCAGACGCTCGGGTTTATCGCACCACGCGACCTGTGTCTTCGACCAGCTGACCTTAATTCAGTATTTCCCACAGTTTTAGGTGTGTGAGTCTTCGAGCATCTAAAGTGCCGCCATCTATTGACAAATCCACAAGGATCGTCGGCCTAGGCATGGCCCTCCCAGACGATCACGTCTGTTGTTACAGTTTTTTCGTAGCCATTTGCAGGATCTACATCTCAACCTTGACAGTAAATAGGCAAGTCACTGCCATGAACGATGTTGTGAGCGGAAACCAAGACGGACGCTAAATCGACAGTCGAAAATCTATTGAGAGCAGACCTGACGACTGCAGATCAAATCACTGCCAATGAACAGAGACAGAAACATCTTAAGTAGGGTAGGACGTCAAAAGGGCCTACTTGGAGCGGGAGAGGCATCATAAGACATTCCAGTTTCCACTGTCTATAGTTTTACAAATAAATTCATAAAACTTCTTCAGCATGACTTGGAAGTTTTCAGGATTCACACTCATAGCAGTGGAAGTTCAAAAACAGAATAAAATAATTTTTTTTTACCTGTCAAATTTCATCACTTTTTCACTTACTATTGGCTGCATTTCTTGATGTAGACGCACTTTCCTTCATAAGTAAGGGAGGTTTTTCGATGAATTTTGCACAGCATACAAAGCGTATTTACAGGTGTATGAAACTCTAGACTTTTCCAAATCTATTGCAAAGTTCGGTAAAAATTGAGATAGTTTTACTTTTTTTCTAAACATGAAGTTTAAAATGTAAAAGGTCATTAACCTTTTCATAAATTAAATAAATTCTAGAGTTTCACCTTTTATCGCCAATATGGGGCGCGTCCCTCTTCTCTGTTTCTTCCTCGAATTCACTTTCGGCTCTTGCCCCAGCAGCTTAACTTTACGCTACCTGCAGCTTTTCCTGCGGTCATAAACCCCTCACCACTTTGGCTTCGTGCTGCGGCTCGTGTTCAGCTTCGCCTTTATTCGCTGCCTAAGGATCCAACTCCATCCGCGCTCTGTTGCCTTCAGTTTCACGACCTTCGCATGGAATTCCCGCCACAGTACCCATGTGTACACTGATTACTCTCGGACCTTCGACCATAAATATAATAGACTGGCCCTGACGTCATTTTCGTGGCTCCAACATCTCTGGGCTAAAGTCACGTGAATGTTGGCAAAACATGGTTGTTTCGTGTTGCGCTTATGGCTGTACTCAGCGCTTTGTCGGGGGAAATGGCATTACATTTCACGTGTGTTTCTATGATAATGCAGATGCGTTTATTGAAATATGCTGAAGTGACTTTTATATGTTTTTTACACTTGAAATAGAGTATCACGTAAGTTAAAGTGTTGGAAGTGATGCCTGTAAAGTCAGACTCATATTACATTTTGGTAAGTATCTGTGTATGTACAAGTGAGATTATAATAAGGTAAGAGCACCTATAGTCGACACATGAAGAGCATTTTTTTCTACCTTCTAATAATATTAAATAAATGTAGGTTCCAAAATTATTTTCTGAAACTTCAGAGTCTCACCTTTCATTTAAAATATCATTTATTTAAACTGATAGTTTAAACTTTTGTAAAAATAGTAGGAACTGAACCTTTGAAGTGCACCTAAAATTGATACTCTAAAATGGACCTGCTCCTAAAGTCGACAATTTTGGGACCTATAGTTGACATAATTCCCATATCCCACTTTCTTTTATAAGTGACTAGAGCTCAAAACGCGGCAAATCCAATATTTAAAGTTTTGACACGAGCCCACTCTTATTGTTTAAAAGAATTTTAACGACGTTTTACTTTAACTGATAGTTTATAGTAATTTAGTCCCGCTGCCCACCCGAGGGGCCTTCGATACATTTTTTAGATTTTATAAATGGTACTGTGAACAAATCCAGGTCAAATGTAGTACTGACATAATTTTTCGCAAATAAAAAAAGTAATTTTTGTTGGAAGCGTTTGGCAGTCAATTGAGAAATGTGGGTAAAATACGATACAAACACAGGATGGCACACCGCTCATTTGAAATCCCGCCACGTTTTGCCAACAGTCACGTGGTTTATGTTGGAGCCACACCAGCCCTATAGCTTCTGCACAGCAAGGCCAGTCTACTAGTATCTATGGTCGAAGTCTCGGACTGACCGTGGTGTCGGGTGTGCCTTCCTCTTTGGCACCGACGTTTTTCGGCAGAACACTGCTCAGTATTTACAGCTGAGCTCTTCACCCTGTATCAAGCCATTCAGTACATTCGGCGACTTAGGCATTTTAATTGCGTAATATGCTCCGACTCTCTCAGTGCCTTTCAAAGCCCCTATGTGCTGTACACCGTCCATAGGTTAGTGCAACGGGTCCAGGAGAGCTGTCACTTGCTCACTTCTGATGGAGCCACTGTAATGTTTATGTGGGATTCTGGTCACGTCGGTCTGATAGGAATCGAGACTGCTAACGCTGCTGCCAAGGCTGAAAGCCTCATACCTCAGCCCGCTAGTCCTTACATTCCCACTGATTGTCTCTGTGTTGCCGATTCTCAGGAGGTGGTGACCCTTCGGCATCACCACTGATCGCTCCTTCATGGGAACAATCTCCGGGACATTAAGCCTCTCCCAGCTTCTTGGTCGACCTCCTCTCGCCGTGAGATCATTTTGGCTAGGCTGCGTATCGGGCACTGTCTTTTTTAGCCATCCCTATTTGTTAAGTGGTGTTCCCCCACAACTTTGTACTCATTGCACTCAACTTTTGACAGTCCAACACTTCCTGACGGAATACCCTTTTTTTATCCACTTACGTTCTCGATTGTGTTTGCCGTTTGAGTAATGGGCCGTTTTAGCGAACGACGCGCTGGCTGTCGACCGCGTTTTACTTTTTATCCGTCGTAGCAATATAGCGAAGGCCATTTAATTTTTGGTCCTTGACCACATTACTCTATGGTGTATTTTACAGACCTTTCTCCACTTCCGTACTTTTAGCTGTCTTCTCTTCCGTCGATAGGGATTAACGTGTAGTCGTTTTTAGCTCCTCTTTGTCTTCGTGTTCTACAGTACGATCCTAGCTCTTTTTGCGCCCTACATCAAAACAAACAATTATAAAACTGTGCTGGAAAATATCCATGTTCAGAAAAAAAAACAGAACATCTTGATCAACTGGAGATAGAACTTCCATATTCTCAGGATATGTACAGTAGTATGTTCCTCAGAAATGATTAGCGTTTCAGTCACCTGGGTTCAAAATGTGTCCTGTTGCCTAGTAGGCACAGCATCCTGCATTGGCACTTATGACTTGTTCTACGCATGACGTAATCGATGCGTAGAAGGTGCGTGTGGCGTCCTGTGATACAGCCATAAACGCTGCGTACACCTGGCTCCGAAGAAGGCAAGTGCTCGTGGAACAACACGTGGTCGTGCACTGACTTGGTGACTGTTGGCGCCAGAGCCGAGATCTGTCCTGCAATTTTATTCAGATGAAGTGTCGATCAGGATGGTGCGAGCTGACCCACCCGTCGTGTTGTACGGCCTTTTGTGGACAATTCTGCACACACACACACACGCACACACACACACACACACACACACACAAACACAGAAACACACCACACACAACGCGCTGCAATGCCGAAACAGTCCTACACTAGCATCAATTTACTGGGTGGATGGTGGGTGCATCACATTCTATCATGTCAATAACGCGCCCTCTTTCAAACCCATTGATTTGACGGTACGGCTCGTGTGTTCAGGTCACACTGATCCATCACCTTCGGTTTATAGTGACAACGAGAGCCGCAGACATATGTTACCGGCAGGTGGTGTTGAGCCGCGATACTGAACCCGTGGGCCGATGTGGTTCAAATGCTAATCTTTTCTGCAGAACGTACTAAGGGGCATATCTTGTGAATGTGAACGCCATATCTCTAGTCTGCGATGCTGTTCTGTTTTTTCTGAACGTTAGTGCAGGCGGAGGAGCCACAAGGTGGCCAACGGCATAGAATGGAGAAGGCAACGGGAAACCACTCCATTAAAGACCCTGGCGGGTATACCAAGCATCAACAGCTTATGATTTGGTTAAATTCTCCGGAGGTAAAATAGTCCCCCATTCGGATCTCTGGGTGGGGACAAGTAAAGAGATACCGAAATCAAAAGCATTAATGCATGAAGGATAGCAGCATGGAACATCAACTCACTTCTTAAATGTGGTAAACTGAAAAACTTGAAAATGGAAACGAAACGAATGGATATTGATATACTGGGAGTCTCAGAAATGAGATGGCCAAGCGCTGGTGACTTTTGGTCAGGGGATGACAGAATCATACACACTGGAACAGCACAAGACAATCCCGGGACTTTCAGGAGTAGGAATTATGCTCAATAAAGAGACGGGGTTAAGAGTAAAAGGATTTGTTCAACATAGTGAGAGGATAATTTATGTCAGATTGGAAACTAAACCAAGAGACACAATCATAATCCAAGTATACATGCCAACTATCGGGCACGAGGATGATGAGATCGACATGATGTATGTCCACATTGAAGAAGTAATTGGCAGAATTAAAAGAGCTGAAAACCTTGTCATTATGAGAGATATGAATACCGTTGTTGGGGAAGGTAAAGAAAAGGGTGTAGCAGGGGATTTTGGATTAGGATTAAGAAATGAAATAAGGGATAAACATAAAGAATTCTGCAAAAAAAAATAATCTTTGCATTACAAATACTTTCTTTAATCGTCATCCAAGAAGAAGACATACTTGGAAAATGCCTGGTGACATTAACAGATATCAGATTGACTTCGTATTAGTGAAGCAAAGATTTAAAAACCACATCATATCCAGGCTGTGAGGTGGAAAGTGACCACATACTCGTTATGATGACGACTGAACTAAAATTCAAGAACATTAAAAAAAGAAGTACATGTAAATGGGATCTGACAAACCTGAAAAATGAAAATACACTGAAGCACTATCAACTAGAAACAGACAAGAAAACAAATGCAGAGTGCTGCAATGTCATCCAAAGCAGTTGGGAAAAAATAAAAACTGGTATTTTAGAAGCGGCAGAAGAAGTAATAGGAAAAGAAAGGACAGAGAAAAGGAAGGAATGGATCACTAATAACCTGCTATATACGATGGAAGAAAGAAGGAAATTAAAAAATTCTGTGAAGACGGAATACCAAGAGAAATACAAGAGTCTGAAAAACAGAAACAACAGAGAGGCAAAACAAGCAAGAGAAAAATACTTTGACGATCTCTGTATTTCAGTTGAGGACAATATGAGAAAGGGAAATATTGACAAGGCCTATAAATGTGTGAGACATTTCTTTGGAGACAGAAGAAACAAGTGTAGGACTGTGATGGATGAAAATGGCAATATGTTGGATGACGATGATGAAGTTGCAAGAGCCGGCCGCGGTGGTCTAGCGGTTCTGGCGCTGCAGTCCGGAACTGCGGGACTGCTACGGTCGCAGGTTCGAATCCTGCCTCGGGCATGGGGGTGTGTGATGTCCTTAGGTTAGTTAGGTTTAAGTAGTTCTAAGTTCTAGGGGACTTATGACCTAAGCTGTTGAGTCCCATAGTGCTCAGAGCCATTTGAACCATTTTTTTGAAGTTGCAAGAAGATGGAAACAATATATAGGAAAACTGTACAGCGGACCAGAACTGTCTGAAATCATCATGGAAGATCAAACAGAAGTAGATGCACACAACATAGGTGAACCTATATTAAATGAAGAATTTGAACTAGCTCTGAAAAATTTGAAAAACAGCAAATCGCCTGGTATAGACAATATCCCAGCTGAACTTCTGAAATCTGGAGGAGCAAAACTGAATCAGGAGTTGTATAATCTTGTTTTCAACATGTACGAGCAGGGTAAAATTCCTACAGACTTTGAGAAAAACCTTATGACCCCCCTTCCAAAGAAGGCAAATGCTACAAGGTGTGAAAATTATAGGACGCTCAGCCTAGTTACTCACGCCTGTAAAATAGTAACCTCAATTATCCTAAAACTCATAGAACAAATGGTCAAAGCTACACTCTCCGATGACCAGTTTGGATTCCGGAAAGATAGAGGAACCAGAGAAGCAATATTTGCTCTAAAACTAATAATAGAGAAACGACTAGATAATAACCTGACAACATACACAGCTTTTGTAGATGTAGAGAAAGCCTTTGATTATGTTAAGTGAGATATTTGAGGTACTCAAAAATTTAGGAATAGACTATAAAGATAGAAAAATGATATGGAACCTGAACAAAAACGAGACAGCAGTTATCAGTGGACGGACAAAACAAGAAGAGGTGCAGATACGGAAAGGTGTCCGACAAGGTTGCACACTATCCCCTGTTATCTTTAACCTATACATTGAAGAGTTGCTGAAAAAAGTAAGGGAAAATTCACAGGCAGGTGTAGCAATTCATGGCCAACGAATAGATAAGATATGCCGGTGATTTAGCTGTCCTAGCTGAAAGTGAAGAAGATTTTGTAGTCCTATTGAATAGAATGGATAAAATTATGGGGGCAGAATATAATATGAGAATTAATAAAGCAAAAACAAAAGTAATGGCATGTGACAAAAAAGATCAAGTGAAAGTCCAAGTTTATGTAGGTAGTGAACTGCTTGAACAAGTTGATAAATTTGCTTATCTGGGCAGTAATATTACCAGGGATGGAAGGAGCAAGGCAGAAGTGGGAATTGCTCAATCAACGGCTGCTTTTATCAAGAAGAAAAAATCTTAACATCTAAGAGCATCAGCCTTGAAATCAGGAAAAGATTTCTGAAATCATATGTGTGGAGTGTGGCATGCTATGGGTGTGAAACATGGACTCTCGGGACAGAGGAAGACCAGAAGCTAAATTCTTTTGAAATGTGGTGCTATAGACGCATCCTCAAAATAAAATGTATCGACAAGGTCACAAACGATGTGGTTCTGGAAAGAGCAGGTGAGAAGGGAAGCTTCTGGAGTTTAATTGTTAAAAGAAGAGTGCAATTTACAGGCCATCTATTAAGACATAAAGGACTCCCGAACACAATCATAGAAGGATATGTCGAGGGAAAAAGACCAATAGGAAGACCACGGCTGAGGTACATGGATCAAATCGTGAAAGATGTGGGATGTAACACCGATAAAGAAATGAAGAGAAAAGCTGAAAGACGCACAGAATGGAGACAAGCTGCCATTGCAGCTGTTGCAAACCAATCCTTGGATTGACCACTACAGAAGAAGAAAGAAGAGTGTAGTTCATGATCTCAATATATGCAATTAAACGTACATCATCCCCACCTGAGGCAGTTGTTCTTAGTTGGAGTGCCTGTCCGATGGTGCATAAAATGTTTTCAGTGTCAGTTTTATTTTGCCCATGGTCTACTAGACAAGACTCGAATGAAGTCTGCTGTAGCAGAACTTCCGTTACATGGTCACTAATGCTTGCAGTACGTACGGTGAAACTGACCTCCAGTGACAAAGTTTCGAATGTTATTCGGGACATGTTTTGAGCATTTTGGTAAAATATACCCTTGGTCTCCAGTGTCTTGTTCCAAGGTAGTTGTGTAACCACGATATATCCATTTTGTTACAACAATCGCCTTTGTTTCTGTGAAAATACACTCTTATTGATGAAAATTCCTGTAATATGCAATCACCAAACATACAGTAATGAATTATGCGTCAGATCCAAAAGTGCTGTGCTGTTGTTGCGGTCAGTGTGGAAACAGGTCAGCGTAACGTCCTTGCATGGCTCTTCCATTGCATTCAGTGAACCCATACCCACGAGATGCCAGTCAGCCAACTCTTCTTCAGTAAACACTATCCATAATGATACGTATCACTACTAATATGCAGAAAAACCAAGACAGAACCGAGCAGAACTAAATGCTACCTTGAGTACCGTTGACATTTGCACTGTTATGCAGATGTTTTCAGTATAATAAGGATACTAAGGTAAACGGATGTAAGAAATCAAGTGAAATACCACTAGCTTTTTTCTCAATATTTGAATTATACAGCCAAGCAGTTGCATGTGTTCATTATAAAGACCTTTAACTGTTTTGAGTACGCCGGCCAATGTGGCCGAGCCGTTCTAAGCGCTACAGTCTGGAACCGCGCGACCACTCCGGTCGCAGGTTCGAATCCTGCCTCTGGCATGGATGTGTGTGATGTCCTTAGGTTAGTTAGGTTTAAGTAGTTCTAAGTCTAGGGGACTGATGACCTCAGATGTTAAGTCCCATAGTGCTTAGAGCCATTTTTTTTGTTTTGAGTACCACCAACGTTATCTTCTTCAGAAGCAAAGTCACCGAAAATGTTTTAAACATATTTCAATATACAACACTGAAATGCTGTGCTTGGAACAAAACTCGTACTTACAGAAATCACATAACATTAAAACGTAAACATTTATGATGGGCTAAGGAGCTCAAGTCGAACAGTATAAAATATGGAATAAAGTCCTCCACGGTAATAGCAGAAACTGTTATACAAGTTCTGATATTTAAAGGAGCAGACGTTGAGATGAACATCTGGCAACTAGTTGCGATGTCAGGCAAACGTGACGAAGAGGGCGTCACTTACTACGCGCCATTAGCTATGTAAATGCTCAGTAGTATGAAATATGCAAATATTACAGTAATACTTCAGTATCATACATATTTAGATGTTTTAAACAAATGAAGCTGTATGTATAAAAGAAAGGATTTATAAAAGATACAAAAGCAAAAAAATTATTTTTACTAAATGACTACAACAATCTCTCTCTTTCCAAGCATTTATCCCGACTTTCAGGGTCTGCTGGTTAATTGGATGTGGCATGTTAATTTTAAAGGGTGGCCAGATAACCTTGCTCTCACCAGCCCAGACCCCCAGGAAAGGAATTGGTGTAATCCAACTGTCTGCGTCTAGTGTAATCCATGTAATAGTGCGAATGTGTTCAGATGTCTGCGAGCCGTGTAACTGAGGTCGAACGTGGGGACCAGCCCGGTATTCACCTAGTTGGATGTGGAAAACCGCATAAAAACCACATCCAGACTGACCGGCACACTGGCCCTCGTCGTTAATCCGCCAGGCGGATTCGACCCGGGGCCGGCGCGCCTACCCGAGTCCAGGAAGCAGCGCGTTAGAGCCCTCCGCTACGGTGGTGGGTCACTAAAATGACTGCGACAAAATATAGCATGAAAAGAATTACATGGTTAATTACAAATGCGTGCTGAAACTAAAAGACTTACTGTAGCGGGATTTTATCAACATTTTACAATAAGCAATAAGGGGGAAATGTACTTCACATAAACTTTGCAAAACAGAATGTGGGACACTGTCGTGTGGCGTGTAATCACTAAGAAAGTACACAGGTGATGAACGAAAGGGAGAAACATCGTTTCCGAAATGGAAGTGAACGGAAACAGGAACCAAAGCATCATATAGATGCGACCAATAGTTTGAAGGCGTTACAAACGGTTTTCTTTCTTAACTTTAGCTTCTAGGGTTAAAATGAGGCCAACGTTACGGACGAAACGTCTGAAGATCTCAAGTTCTTCTAAGACGTCAAATTTATACAATTTCTTCTCTCCATGCAGAATCGTCATTTAGTCTACTCTTTCTGGATTGTGTCCTGAATATAAGTGCTCCTCTAAGGTGGGATGGTGATCATTAATACCTTTTCTTCCCTGCAAGTATTCCTTAAATCATATGTTAAAAGCCCTGCCAGTTTGTCCGATATAGAACACCGGGAATGCTTTAAGTAATTTTGCAAACTGCGGAGCTACACAAAGGTTCATTTGATATTTTTATGTTATGGATTAAATCTTCTTGTGAACTGTTACTTGTGAAGAAAAAAAATCTTGCATCCATATTTGTTAACCAATAGACGCTGAATCCTGTAAGTTACATTACCAAAGTAAGGTACTGAAATACATTTTCCTTATCACTGTCCTCATTCAGAGCTTCAACTGGAGTAGTGATTGTCTTATTAGCTTTCGTTTCGAAATTTTTTTTCCAGTAACGAGGTTTCATCATCGTTATTAAAGGCCATAGTTTAAATTAACTTCTTCCTTTAGTTTAACTGGTGATAAAGGTGTCACCTGTAACAAGCTGCACCGCTGGCAGGGTGAAACAAAGCAGCGCTCGCTGTCCCACACTTGCCATAACGTATTGCGTTGTAATTGCGTTTACGACCGAAAACAAGGTTGCTTACGGGAGTGCGAACATTTATTATGGACTGGTGATTGAGTCCAGAGTCATGCCATAATTATCAGTGCAATGAGAGACTTCTTAAAGTAAGTTTTTAAATAAAAACTAACGTGTTGTCGCGCCATCACCAGTAGTACTAAACATAGCAGATAACAAAGTCATGTCATAAAGTTATTCTTGAGAGCTAGTTTTCCTAAGTAACAGGGCTGGGGAGATTTATGACTACCCTTTGCGTACCATCGTCTCCCAAAAACTTAACTTCTTTTTCAAAGAAATTTCTATCACTTGACTGTCGAAATATGTTTTTTCGACGATGACACGTCACACACAGGTCAGACATTTTATATACTTCAACATGCACTTGAGAATGACTACAAAGCCGAGAACAAATGATGTGTAAAATAAATGAACAATTAAGTCAAATAGCAGAAATTTCTTTCAAAAATTTCTGTACGACAGCGGTCCCCACAAAGGAAACATCATTAATTAAATCTTTGATTCTGGGCCGCAATGCGTGCGAAATCCTCTCACGTAGTACTTCTAACAAGGATGAGGAATATATTGGCGGAAATTCGAGATATGACTGTGAAACCGTCATCTTCTGGGAAGCATGACACTCATTTTCTACGAGAAACTGAATTCGACAGCAAAGAAGTTGAACACATTTCTACAGAGGTGGGAGATTGTTTTGAGAATTGCACCGAATACGAAGAAGAAAATGTTCCGGATTTGAAGGAGGATATTGAGCTGTTAGAGATGAATGCAGGATACGTTGCTTCTAGAGCTAAACGCAAACACTCTGAATTAGCACATTTGTATGGTAAACTAACTGATGAGATAAGTGTTTCAGGAAAGACTAGGCTTGAAAAAATCTCAAGAGGATCTTTAATGAGCTCCAAGCAATTAAAGGTCTTTACATGGATAGTCAGGCAGCAGTTAGAGTTGACGGTAAATTGAGTTATGGTTCAGAGTAGTTTCAGGGGTAAGACAAGGCTGCAACCTGTCTCCAGTGTTGTTCATATTATTTATGGATCATATGTTGAAAACAATAGGCTGGCTGGGTGAGATTAAGATATGTGAACACAAAATAAGCAGTCTTGCATATGCGGATGACTTAGTTGTGATGGCAGATTCGATTGAAAGTTTGCAAAGTAATATTTCAGAGCTAGATCAGAAATGTAAGGACTATGGTATGAAGATTAGCATCTCCAAAACGAAAGTAATGTCAGTGGGAAAGAAATATAAACGGATTGAGTGCCAAATAGGAGAAACAAAGTTAGAACAGGTGGACGGTTTCAATTACTTAGGATGCATATTCTCACAGGATGGCAACATAGTGAAAGAACTGGAAGCGAGGTGTAGCAAAGCTAATGCAGTGAGCGCTCAGCTACGATCTACTCTCTTCTGCAAGAAGGAAGTCAGTACCAAGACTAAGTTATCTGTGCACCGTTCAATCTTTCGACCAACTTTGTTGTATGGGAGCGAAAGCTGGGTGGATTCAGGTTACCTTATCAACAAGGTTGAGGTTACGGATACGAAAGTAGCTAGGATGATTGCAGGTACTAGTAGATGGGAACAATGGCAGGAGGGTGTCCACAATGAGGAAATCAAAGAAAAACTGGGACTGAACTCTATAGGTGTAGCCGTCAGGGCGAACAGGCTTAGATGGTGGGGTCATGTTACACGCATGGGAGAAGCAAGGTTACCCAAGAGACTCATGGATTCAGCAGTAGAGGGTAGGAGGAGTCGGGGCAGACCGAGGAGAAGGTACCTGGATTCGGTTAAGAATTATTTTGAAATAATAGGTTTAACATCAGAAGAGGCACCAATGTTAGCACTGAATAGGGGATCATGGAGGAACTGTATAAGGGGGGCTATGCTCCAGACTGAACGCTGAAAGGCATAATCAATCTTAAATGATGATGATGATGATGATGATGAATATAAAGGGTGTTTGAACAATTCTGCATCCGTTTAACTGATCGTAACCAAAACGTTTTTGTAACGTTAAAGGACATTACAGATGAAAATTATCCAGGAATGGAGGACTCTTTTGTAATGTGTTTCGTAAGGATACTCGCTTTGACCAGAACAAAAGCTATCAAGAAAGAAGCAAAGATAGTATGCGAACCGAGACAAAAATCGGAAAACCTGAAAAACTCGTAACATGACTTTCCAGAACAGAAAAAAGAAACCTGTTAAAAGGCAATTATAGAGTTTACAAAAACGTTCTAGACGATTTGTCCATACTACACGTCTGTGTGGTATAGGCCTGTGTGAGCCTTTCCCCCAGAAGAAAATGAATGCCCTTTGAGATGGTGGGAGAGGTTGACATCACGCGGACGCTTCGCACTAGCATTTCAGTGACCACAGAGGAAAATACTGTAGTATAAAGCCCAATAATAATACACGAAAACATGGAAAATCTCGATTACATTAATAAACATGCGTATGAATTAAACATGTGTGTGAGCGCCGTGTGCAGTGCATTGTGGCGTAGCGACACGACACGCAGTGACGTCGCAGCTCGCAGCCCACCTACGTGTGACCCCTACCGTGTTTTCCAATACCCGTGTGTGTGACTATAGCGCGATGGTTAGTTGAGTGAAAGAAAGCTGTCTTATGGGACTGAGGATGTGCTGACTACGAAGGCATAGTCTAATCGGTATTCGTGTCTTACGGAAGATACTGTATCAAAATTGACTTCATAACTACTATGCTCAAATTTACATCTAAGTAATTTAGCTCATGCTTTCCATTTCGTAGCTATCAAGTGAAAATAATTTTATCAGAAAGGTAGTTAACCCCTCCATTAGTCCTAGAGTAGGACTAAACGTTTAATTCTGTAGGAGCATAACATCTGAAAAAAAATTCTTCTAGTGAAATCACAAAAATGCCTGCTAGAAGGAATGATAATCCATTACCGTGGATTGCCTAATGCAAGACCATCTTCGTTTTGAAACAGTTTTCGTTTAAACTCAAAAGTTTTATCTAACTACCACTTTTAGTAACTGTATAAGGTCTGTAATATGTTCATTTGCTAAATAATTTTTTAAAAAGCACCTAGATTTTTCTCCTCGATTTCTACAGTTGTTTGAACTGGTACATTAGTGTATAAATTAGTAATATAGAATGATATTAATTTTGTCTTTCGGTTACATCCCAAATTTTTAATTTTACTCACAAATATGTATTTGCTATTGAATAATTATTTTGGAAGATGTATGCTTTTTTTAAACTTTCCGTGAAGAAACCTTGTGAATACAATTACTCTGTAATGAGCTACTGGAAACCACATGTTCCTTACATCACTGTATTCAGTGAGTAACAATTTAAGAGCTGTCGATGGAGTTCAGCTTCAACCCGTAGGCAAACAACCGGATGGGCTACCTCGGAAAATGTGTGAAGGCGCCGTTATGTATAGGAAGCTTGCAACGCCACTACACTGTATCGAAATGCTGGATGGCACACCAGAAGATCGACGATTGGCGAAAGGAATGGCAGCTGAACGTGGGTGTAAGGAAACATACCTCAGCACACATAAACAGAACAAGGTGAGAGATGGCTCTGTCATACTGAAGTATACAGCGACACGGTATTCAAAATTTGTGAAACTGTAAACAGACTTTGATGGGCAATGTTTTTTTATTTTATTTTATGAGCGGTTTCGATCTATGAGACCATCATCAATGCGTCTATCTTCCTACAGTAGTAATGAAAATGTAAAAAGCTTTCAGCCAAGATGGACACAGTCGAAAGTGCAATCATCATCATAAAGTGTTCTACCCAAAGGCTGGTTTTCACGTGGTAGCTCTCCATGTTCTCCTGTCTCCTGTTACACTCTTCATGCCCACCTACTTTCCGATTCCCTTGATGTCATCTATCCGCCTATCTCTCCACAAACTAGTCCTTCAAATGTGACTGCTAGTAAGCACTTCCATATCAGCAAATTTCCCATCCACTTCTTCTTCGTTACTTTTATAACCCGCAACAGTCTTCTCCCCTCACCAACACGCGGAAGGGTGTTAGAAAACACCCTTCCCTTACTCAATCTTTCCCTGAAGCTCATCCTCTCCATTTTCCTGCACATAAATAATTCTTCTAGCATTTTTACATACCCTGGACCCGGTGTCCATGTTTCCGCTCCATACAGTGCAACAATCGAGACAAAACACTAGCCAAGTCTTTTTCTCCGACCTTCCGATAGTTTGCCACGTAATAATCTCCTAGTTTTATTGAATGTCTCCCTCACTATAGCCATGCGCGTTTTAACCTCCTGATGATGTCTCAAGTATTTAGTGTTAATACTTGCAAGATATTTAAGCGCTCTTACTTGTTAATAATGCCTTGTGCTACCTTAGTATCTGCCCGTCGCCTTTCTACGCCGATCAACATTCTTCTTGTTTTTGCTGTATTGATTCTCATCCCATCTCCATTGGTTCAAATGCCTCTGAGCACTATGGGACTTAACTTCTGAGGTCATCAGTCCCCTAGAACCTAGAACTACTTAAACCTTACTAACCTAAGCACAGCACACACATCCATGCCCGAGGCAGGAGTCGAACCTGCGACCGTAGCGGTCGCGCGGTTCCAGACTGCAGCGCCTAGAACCGCTCGACCACCCATCTCCATTCATAACTTTTAGCATTTTATTTACAGTTAGTGCGCGTTCTACTACTAATACCATGGATCAGTAAATCTTATAGATTTAGTCTCTTCTCCCCAATACATATTACTCTTTTCCCATCTAAGCCTTTTGGAGAAATCTCTTCCGCGTATAAGTCGAACAAGGAACGGAAGACGCAACAACTTTGTCCAACATCCCTTCAGATTCTGCTTTCCTCTGAAATTTCGTTACAACCGTTATTCATGCTTTCTGTTTCACGTATGAAGTCTGAACTAGTCGTCTCTACTCCTTTCCTCTTCAAAGTATTAATCTGCTTTCTCCACTGAACTCTGTCGAAAGCTTTTTCCAAATCAGTAAAAACAACATAAATGCCTCTACCTTTCTCATTATATCTTTCCCCTAGAATTCTTAGCAGGCCAGTAGTATCTCTTGTTCCAGTTCCTTCTCTAAATCCGGAATGTTCCTCTTCAATCCATCTATTCAACCTCACATATGGCCTTTTATTGAACTCTCCTAACAGTTCTTTAGCTGCATAAGAAATTAGACTGGTAATCCCATGCTCTTCTAATTTTTTGGTAGCTCCTTTTCTTCTCCTTTGGTACCGTCACCGTTGCAAGCAAGTCATCAGGGTATTGGTATCTCTCGTATCTCTCATTACGGAGGTAGACTATTCCCTTCCCATCTCCGTTTCCCAGATATCTTCAATACTTCTGATGACAAGTTATTGTTCTCACATGCCGTCTGATTCTTCATCTCTAATAGTGGCTTTTCTATTTATTTACACTAAAAAAATTCAGGAAAACCGGTGATTTATACAAGAGAGCTTCACAAATTTACTACGTCAATAAAGCCTTGATCCAATTCAAGCAGTTATTTGGCTTGTAATTGAATGATAGAGTTTTGGGATGTTCTCCTGAGGGACATGATGCCGAATTCTGTCAAAGATACGCTTTAGATCGTCAGAATCAGTTATGGTTGGAGGGCCCTACCCACAATGCTGCCAGCCGCTGTGGCCGAGCGGTTCTAGGCGCGGTCACAGGTTCGAATCCTGCCACGGGCATGGACGTGTGTGATGTCCTTAGGTTAGTTAGGTTTAAGTAGTTCTAAGTGTAGAGGGCTGATGACCTCAGATGTTAAATCCCATAGTGCTTAGAGTCATTTGAACGTACAATGCTCCAAAAGTACTCAGTTGGAGATAGATACGGCTACCTTGCTGGTCAAGGTATGGTTTGGCAAGCTCAAAGACGTGCAGCAGAAACTCTCGCTGTGCGTGGGTGGCCATTGTGTTACTGAAATGTGAGATCACGATGCCATGGCATGAAGGTCAACAAAATGGGGCGTAGAATATCGTTGATGTACCGCTGTGCTGTAAGGGTGACGCAGGTGACAACCAACGGGGACCTCCTATGAAAAGAAATGGCAGCCGCACCGTCAGTGCTTGTAGTCGGGCCGTATGGTGAGCGGCAGCTGGACAGGTGACAGGTATTCCACTGCTGTCCGGGGCGTCCCCAGTCGCTTGTTCACTGCTCGTCAGTTCTTAGCTCGATGTGGGACCCTTACGGCACAGCAGTACGCCGACGATATTCTGCGCCGTTTTTGTTGCCTTTCATGGCAAGCAATCCTGGGCTTACATTCCAGCAAGATAATGCCCGCCTGCACACGGCGAAAGTTTTTCTGCTTATCTTTGCGCTTGTGAAACGCTGTCGCAAAGAGCAAGATCGCCGGATCTTTTCCTCAGAGCCCTCCAACCACCTCGGTATTTGGCGATCTAGAGCGCCAATAGGACAGAATTCGGCAGTGGGACATCCAACAACTTTTCAGTCAACACAAACCGAGTAATTGCTCGCCTAGACACCGGAGGTGGACTAACAACTTGGTTCAAAAATGGTTCAAATGGCTCTGAGCACTATGGGACTCAACTGCTGAGGTCATTAGTCCCCTAGAACTTAGAACTAGTTAAACCTAACTAACCTAAGGACATCACAAACATCCATGCCCGAGGCAGGATTCGAACCTGCGACCGTAGCGACTAACAACTTGCTGACTCGCTCAACTGTGAAGCTCTTTTTCTTGAACAAATCATCCAAGTTTTCTGAAACTGTAAACATTTTATTTTCCGTAAACGTACATGTTCCGATTTCTGTCCTATTCGGATTACTGCTTCGAGGTGTGTTGCTTTTTTGTCTTAGAGCGTATTCCACGCACCTGAAATATGAATCCCAGCTTACATCCTGGGGCGGAATATTTAATTGTGCTGCCTATCTGAAGGCGGCAACGGCCTTGCCACAGTGCATACACCGGTTCCCGTGAGATCACCGAAGTTAAGCGCTGTCGGCCGTGGTCGGCACTTGGATGGGTGACCATCCAGCCTCCATGTGCTGTAGCCATTTTTCGGGGTGCACTCAGCCTCCTGAAGCCAACTGAGGAGGTACTCGACCGAATAGTAGCGGCTCCGGTCAAAGAAAACGATCATAACGATCGGGAGAGAGGTGTGCTGACCACACGCCGCTCCTATCTGCATCCTCAACTGAGGATGATACGGCGGTCGTATGGTCCCGATGGGCCACTTGTGGCCTGAAGACGGAGTGATTTTGCTTTATCGTAAGGCGCATAAAATATTGTCAGGGCCAGTTTTAATTTGCCCACCCTTTATTACTTCATCACACATAGGTCTCACGAATATACCGCAGCGATAAAATGAGAAAAATTAGAGCTCACATGGGAACTTCCAGACAGTTAGCGAATGCAATAGGGAACGGAGGAAGCTGTAGTAGCACCAGAAATACCCCCGTCCATGCACTGTACTAACGCTTGCGGAGCATAGCTGTAGATGTGAGTGATTTATAGTCATTGCCGTCAAGACATATCTCTATTCTTATGTGTGGATGTCAGATAAATCAAAATTCTAATCGGTGCCATTACTATTGATTGTGCCAGAAAAAATCCAGTATTCCCCACCTGTTCCACCATCCGAGAAGATGACATGGTGTAAGTTGTATTCATAAGGAACCCTTTCTCGTGATATGCTAACACGCGACTGCTTTTTTACCTTGAACTTAAGGCGTGATAAGCTCCTGGTTCCATCTCCAGCTCACTACAGAATGTTTCGAACTGTGGTAGCCTCGCACCACACGCAGAGGCCAAAAGACTGACTTTCTGCTCAGCTAACCACATGTGAGCAGCGGAAGAATCTGATGTACATGCATGTGGTCTCAGACGCGACCTGCTTTGATGGTTTGTGTCGTCCACTACATTTTTTCTGTGAAGTGCAAGATATCATTAGTAGTAGACCTCTCGGTCCAGTAGACGAATCTGGTAGATTTTCGTGATACTTGTCACGTCACAGCAACAGGACACGCCCGAAAGAAAACAACCGCTCACTAATTCCTTAGCAATGTCTCAAGGCAGTGCGCCAGTAGTTGTGGTTCCCAGTCCGAAGATCACATTGATGCAGTTCTTCACGTTGACGTGCCCTGTGTAGACTCCTTCGACACTGCATAAATTCTGCAGCCTAGATCCATCAGAACCTGCGCGCTGTACTGCAGCCTTGATCTCCCTGTACAATTCGTAAATGCACCCTCAGCTAATTCCACGCACCTTCTCCCTCCCAGTTATCAAAGTGTCTGGCCCTAAATGTCTCACGATGTGTCCGTTCAACCAATTCCTTCTTTCAGCCAAGCTGCGTCACAAATTTCTTTTCCTTCCAATTCCTTTCTGCTCCTCCTCACTTCTATTAGTCCGAGCCCTAAGAACGCAAGATAATGAAAAATGGAATCTAAAATTAATTACAGAGTGTTTCACATTTTATGAGTCCAGTGTTCAGCAGACAGAATGGGACGGTCATTTGCTTCCATGTGACAGAGTTCGTTCAGTTTATTGGAGACCAACAAGTGCTCAGAGTCCTGTCTTGCCCCACATTCACAAAATTCATCACTTTTTTGATAAAATTACTCTTGCACCTGGACACTCCTGTTCTCGGCCTGTTCAGGGCCTTGCAGGTCCCGTATTAGATATGGCAGCCTGTTGGTTGCTTCTCTTTCGTCGTCTATAATCTTCCAGGAGACGTTGTTCTTCACACCTTAGTTCGGCGGGCTTCTGCCGAACTTGGAATCCGTGCTGTTGGAAGTAGTAAGCTTTTTCTGGCTTAGCTATCGAAACATTTTAGGTTATGGTTTATCGCGACCGTTACAGATATCCAACGAAGCTACAAGTTTACGGTAGCAAGTGATAAATTACATGGCTTAGGATAGAAATGCTGTAACGTGAAGGATGTGCGTGATGAGGCGTGCGCACTCTCCGCACTGGACAGTTAAAGGTCAGCTGAAGTTGTGAAGTGAACGGTGACTACTGCTTTTGGGACATTTGCGTTGCTTACTCTCTGAAGTTGCGGCAGGGCAGTTCAAGCGCGGTAAAAGTCGGCCACTGCAGACTACAACAGCAATTTCCTGCGACATCACCTCCGTCCAGCACCCAGAAGAAAGTGGCACTGCATACCATCGTCCTTCATGTCAATGCTGCCACAAGGTGAACCTCGTGCAGGCACTCCTGCATAAGTGGTGGTTGCAGATACTGGAACACCCGATATGAGTCCCTGCTACTATAGCCTGTTCGTCAAAATGAAGGAACCTTTTCGTGGCACGCGTTACAATTCTAAGAGACGACATCATCCACGTCAAAGTGTGTGCCTTGTCAGTCGTCAAATGAACTGGACGCGCTCTCAGGTATGACGGCTTCTATATGTGTGGCGGTAGGTCATCGTGGTGTGGGTCGATTATGTTGAGGGCAGATAATACGGTGAACGTCTGCCGATATAGTCTGCTGTGAAAAATGATAGTGCTGCTACTACTTTTATCTAGCTCATATGTTTCAGAGGTTTAAACCTCCATGAACGGACATAAAATGTATATAAAAAGTGTCTGTGGTGCAAACACGACGGTAATTGGAGTCTGCGAGCCGATCACAGTAAATTGGGCCACAAGGTATCCTAACGTCGTACACACAACAAAAATGTGACGTAAGTCAACATGTTGATGGAGGTATATGGCTCTTAGAGGCGTAGTGGGAAAAATTGTGCCTGGTAAGCTCAAACTTGTTGTTGCAGTAGATTAGTTGTCCGGTCTATCAGTAAAATTTTCAGCATTCTTCTGTAGCACCGCATTTCTAAAGTTTTTGTCCTCCTCATGTCTGTGCGGATGGTCCACTTTCCTACCAGGCTATATTCCACACAAATACTTTCACTTCCTAACACTTAAATTTAAACTAGATTTTAATATATTTACCTTTTTCAAAAGCGCTTCTGTTACTGTTACCGGTGTGCATGTTATATTGGAATTACTTCGGACAACACGAGCAAAATAGCTGCCCGATACCAAAACTCGTTTATTACTTTCAGTCTCTTATTTCCTAGTGTGATTCCCTTAGTATACACTGATCTAATTAGAATAACAATTTGCTTTACTTCTATTCGTTTTCATTTTATAACGTCTTTTCAGGACAATATACTTTCCATTCTACTGATCTCCCAGGTCTTTTACCGTCTCTGACCAAATTATAATATCATAGGTAAAACTTGAAGTTTTTATTGCTACTTCCTGAACTATAATTCACTTAGAAAATTTGGCATTTGGAGAGCATCAAAACCGTGAGTGGGTACGCGCAAAAACAGTGCAGTCGTTGTTACAATCTACATCTACATCATACTCCCCAAGCCACCTAATAATATGTGGTGGAGGGTACTTTCGTTACCACTATCTGATCCCTCCAACCTCGTTCCACTCGCGAATAGTGCGTGGGAAGATTGGTTGTCGGTAAGCTTCTGTATTGGCTCTAATTTCTCGAATTTTCTCCTCGTGGTCAATACGCGAGATGTATGTGGGGAAAGCAATATGTTGCCTGCCTCCTCCTGAAAAGTGCTGCCCCGAAATTTCAATCGTAAATCTCTCCGTGTTGCACAACGCCTCTCTTGTAACGTCTGCCAGCTAAACGATCCCGTGACGAAACGCCCCGCTCTTCGTTGGATCTTCTCCGTGTCCTCTATCAGTCCTACCTGATACGGATCCCAAGTAGATGAACAATACTCAAGAATCTGGCGAACAAGCGCCTTATAAGCCACATCTTTCGTGGATGAGTTACATTTCCTTAAGACTCTTCCGATAAATCTGAGTCTGGTGTCTGCTTTTCCCACTATCTGTTTTATGTAGTCATTCCACCTAAGGTCGCTCTGGAAAGTTACGCCTAAATATTTTACGGCAGACGCTGTCTCCAGCTGTTTGTCATAAATAGTGTAGCTGCACAGTAGTGGATTTCATTTCCTATGAATGCGCAATATGTTACATTTTATGGTGTCACCGCCAGTCACCACACTTGCTAGGTGGTAGCCTTTAAATCGGCCGCGGTCCGTTAGTATACGTCGGACACGCGTGTCGCCACTGTCGGTGATTGCAGACCGAGCGCCGCCCCACGGCAGGTCTAGAGACAGATCCTAGCACTCGCCCCAGTTGTACAGCAGACTTTTCTAGCGATGCTACACTGACAATTACGCTCTCATTTGCTCATTTAGTTAGCATAGCCTTCAGCTACGTCATTTGCTACGACCTAGCAAGGCGCCATTATCAATAGATATTTAACTAGTGATGCCTGTACCTTCTGTTGTGTCTAGACAAGACAGTCTAGACACAAGGCGAGGAAGCCGAAAGGGCACGCGTCAACTCACACCGGCTTGCGTTAAGTCTGAAACAGGATACGTAATGAATGCTATAAAGAAAAGTACGTAGCTGCTGGAATACTTAACTTTAATCCATCATTTGTATACAGCATTCTTGATGATACAAATGAGACTCTCTCTAGAAATGGTTAATGGCGCCTTGCTATGTCGTAGCCATGGACTTAGCTGAAGGCTATTCTAACTGTCTCTCGGCAAATGAGAGAAAGGCTTCGTCAGTGTAGTCGCTAGCAAAGACGTCCGTACAACTGGGGCGAGTGCTAGTACGTCTCTCTAGACCTGCCGTGTGGTGGCGCTCTGTCTGCGATCACTGACAGTGGCGACACGCGGGTCCGACATGTACTAATGGACCGCGGCCGATTTAAAGCTACCACCTAGCAAGTGTGGTGTCTGGCGGTGACACCACACCTTCAGACCGATGTTCTCCAATTATGGATTAAAGTTAAGTATTCCAGAAGCTATGTACTATTTTTGGCTACTATAATTCCTTGTCATTTTTCAGACCTCACGCCAGCCTGCGTGAGCTTTAACGCGTGCATTTCGGCCTCCTCTAGCTATACGGTGTTGGCTCTTCTGCCAACACATCACATTTATTTACGTTCAGCGTCAACTGCCAGAGTCTGCACCATTCATCAATTCTCTGCAGGTCCTTCTGCAGATCTTACTATCTTCTGGCGTTGCTAGTTTGGTATAGACAACTACATCGTCTGTGAATAGCCTTAAAAAGCATCCGAAGCTTTCTACTAGATCGTTTATATATATCGTTTGTGACAGCGAGAGCGAGAGCACCAGCAGCAGCACAGTACTGTTTGTATAAAGCGTTTATTTTGCATTTTGTTTACGACCTTCCACTAAGGAAGGGATTCTATTTGTGTTTATCTGCTCTGCATAGTAACTAACAGTTCTTGATAAAACTTTACGTAGTTTTCGTGTTAGATTTCTTAGTGTTTTCTTGATCGTTTAGAACAGAAAGCGCCCTAAAACCGTCATTTGTTTGTTTCGCGGCCGTTAGCCACTAGTCACTTGAATCAGCAGTTGTCTTGTGACAGCCAGAGCGAGAGCACCAGCAGCAGCACAGTACTGTTTGTATAAAGCGTTTTTGTACTTATTTGCTGCGCTTAGCTTTTAAATAGTTTTTCTGGGAAAACCTAGCGTAGTTTTCGCGTCTCGTATTTCAGTGAGTGTTTCTTGATTATCAGAGTAGCTCATCAGAAGATTATCTTGGGAATTTGTCACCGTATAGGGTAGGGTAAACATAGTCATGTGTAGGGACTGTGGTTGTTGTGAGCGGACGCAAGGAGAATTGGCCACTCTTCGGGGGCAGGTGGAGGCTTTGTCTGTTAGGCTCATCGAGCTCGAGGCGCAGGCGTCGGCTCGTAGTGGCGTTGGGGCAACTGTGGTGAGACCTATGCCTACTTCGGTGGCCTTGGAATCACATGGAACCCCTGATGTCGCTGCGTCTTCCGGCAGTGAGCATCTTACCGGTCAGCCATCACTCCAGGGTGAATGGCGGACAGTGGTGGGCTCTCGCGTGCCTGGCCGAAAGGCGAAGGTGGGATCTGGCCGCGTGGCAGCTGCCTTACCCCTTTCCAACAGGTACGGGGTGCTTCCTAGTGGTGATGACATCGTTTCCGAGCCACCACAGGATGCCTCGCCTGTTGGGCCAGTGGCCGATTCTCCGGCAAGGTCCCGACAGTCACAGAGGGCGGGCCTATTAGTTATAGGGAGCTCCAACGTTAGGCGGGTTATGGAGCCCCTCAGGAAAATAGCGGGTAGGTCGGGGAAGAATGCCAGTGTGCACTCGGTGTGCTTGCCGGGGGGTCTCGTCCGTAATGTGGAGGAGGCCCTTCCGGCAGCTATTGAACGCACTGGGTGTGACCGGCTGCAGATAGTAGCACATGTCGGAACGAATGACGCCTGCCGCTTGGGTTCTGAGGCCATCCTTGGTTCCTTCCGGCGGCTGGCTGATTTGGTGAAGACAACCAGCATCGCACGCGGAGTGCAAGCTGAGCTTAATATCTGCAGCATAGTGCCCAGAGTCGATCGCGGTCCTCTGGTTTGGAGCCGTGTGGAGGGTCTAAACCAGAGGCTCAGACGACTCTGCGACTATAATGGTTGCAAATTCATCGACCTCCGTTATTGGGTGGAGAACTGTAGGGCCCCCCTAGACAGGTCAGGCGTGCACTACACACCGGAAGCAGCTACTAGGGTAGCAGAGTACGTGTGGCGTGCACACGGGGGTTTTTTAGGTTAGAGGGACCCCCCCTTGGGCGAAACGATAAAATACCTGACGGCTTACCAGAGAGGACATTATCATCGTTGATAAAGAACGTCCGTCCTCAGAGACCAAAAACAGGAAAAGTTAACGTAATATTGGTAAACTGCAGGAGTATCCAGGGCAAGGTTCCTGAATTAGTATCTCTTATTGAAGGAAATAGTGCGCATATAGTATTAGGAACGGAAAGTTGGTTAAAACCGGAAGTGAACAGTAACGAAATCCTAGACACAGAATGGAATATATACCGCAAGGATAGGATAAACGCCAATGGTGGAGGAGTATTTATAGCAGTAAAGAATTCAATAATATCCAGTGAAGTTATTAGCGAATGCGAATGTGAAATAATCTGGGTTAAGCTAAGTATCAAAGGTGGGTCAGATATGATAGTCGGATGCTTCTATAGACCACCTGCATCAGCAACCGTAGTAGTTGAGCGCCTCAGAGAGAACCTGCAGAACGTCGTGAAGAAGTTTCGTGATCATACTATTGTAATAGGGGGAGACTTCAATCTACCAGGTATAGAATGGGATAGTCACACAATCAGAACTGGAGCCAGGGACAGAGACTCTTGTGACATTATCCTGACTGCCTTGTCCGAGAATTACTTCGAGCAGATAGTTAGAGAACCAACTCGTGAAGCTAACGTTTTAGACCTCATAGCAACAAATAGACCGGAACTTTTCGACTCCGTGAATGTAGAAGAGGGTATCAGTGATCATAAGTCAGTGGTTGCATCAATGACTACAAGTGTAATAAGAAATGCCAAGAAAGGAAGGAAAATATATTTGCTTAACAAGAGTGATAGGGCACAAATCGCAGAATATCTGAGTGACCACCATCAAACGTTCATTTCTGAGGAAGAGGATGTGGAACAAAAATGGAAAAAATTCAGAAACATCGTCCAGTACGCCTTAGATAAGTTCGTACCGACTAAGGTCCAAAGCGAGGGGAAAGATCCACCGTGGTATAACAATCATGTACGAAAGGTACTACGGAAACAAAGAAAGCTTCATCATAGGTTTAAGAGTAGTCGAATCATAGCTGATAAGGAAAAGCTGAACGAAGCGAAAAAGAGCGTAAAGAGAGCAATGAGAGAAGCATTCAACGAATTCGAACATAAAACATTGGCAAACAATCTAAACAAGAACCCTAAAAAGTTTTGGTCATATGTAAAATCGGTAAGCGGATCTAAATCCCCTATTCAGTCACTCGTTGACCACGATGGCACCGAAACAGAGGACGACCGAAGAAAGGCAGAAATACTGAATTCAGTGTTCCGAAACTGTTTCACTGCGGAAAATCGTAACACGGTCCCTGACTTCAGTCGTCGCACGGACGCCAAAATGGAAAATATTGAAATAAACGATATCGGAATTGAAAAACAACTGCTATCACTTAGTAGCGGAAAAGCATCCGGACCAGACGAGATACCCTTAAGATTCTACAGTGATTATGCTAAAGAACTTGCCCCCTTTCTATCAGAAATTTATCGTAGATCGCTGGAAGAACGTAAAGTACCTAGCGACTGGAAGAAAGCGCAGGTCGTTCCCATTTTCAAGAAGGGTCATAAATCAGATGCGAATAATTATAGGCCTATTTCGCTTACGTCAATCTGTTGTAGAATAATGGAACATGTTTTGTGTTCTCGTATTATGACGTTCTTAGATAATACAAATCTCCTTCATCATAACCAACATGGATTCCGCAAACAGAGATCATGTGAAACTCAGCTCGCCCTATTTGCCCAAGAAATTCACAATGCCGTAGACACTGGCGAGCAGATTGATGCCGTATTCCTGGACTTCAGGAAGGCATTTGATACGGTTCCGCACTTACGTTTAATGAAAAAAATACGAGCTTACGGAATATCGGACCAGGTTTGTGATTGGATTCAGGATTTCCTAGAAGAAAGAACACAACATGTCATTCTTAACGGTTCAAAATCTGCAGATGTAGAGGTAATTTCGGGAGTACCGCAAGGAAGCGTGATAGGACCTTTATTGTTTACAATATACATAAATGACTTAGTTGACAACATCGGTAGCTCCGTGAGGCTATTTGCAGATGACACGGTTGTCAACAAGAAAGTAGCAACATCAGAAGACTCGTACGTACTCCAGGAAGACCTGCAGAGGATTAATGCATGGTGCGACAGCTGGCAGCTTTCCCTAAACGTAGATAAATGTAATATAATGCGCATACATAGGGGCAGAAATCCATTCCAGTACGATTATGCCATAGGTGGTAAATCATTGGAAGCGGTAACGACCGTAAAATACTTAGGAGTTACTATCCGGAGCGATCTGAAGTGGGATGATCACATAAAACAAATAGTGGGAAAAGCAGGCGCCAGGTGGAGATTCATTAGAAGAATTCTAAGAAAATGTGACTCATCGACGAAAGAAGTAGCTTACAAAACGCTTGTTCGTCCGATTCTTGAGTATTGCTCATCAGTATGGGACCCTTACCAGGTTGGATTAATAGAAGAGATAGACATGATCCAGCGAAAAGCAGCGCGATTCGTCATGGGGACATTTAGTCAGCGCGAGAGCGTTACGGAGATGCTGAACAAGCTCCAGTGGCGGACACTTCAAGAAAGGCGTTACGCAATACGGAGAGGTTTATTATCGAAATTACGAGAGAGCACATTCCGGGAAGAGATGGGCAACATATTACTACCGCCCACATATATCTCGCGTAATGATCACAACGAAAAGATCCGAGAAATTAGAGCAAATACGGAGACTTACAAGCAGTCGTTCTTCCCACGCACAATTCGTGAATGGAACAGGGAAGGGGGGATCAGATAGTGGTACAATAAGTACCCTCCGCCACACACCGTAAGGTGGCTCGCGGAGTATAGATGTAGATGTAGATGTAAACAGCAATGGTCATATAACACTTTCCTGTTGTACTCCGGATATTACCTTTACATCTGTCGATTTAGTTTCGTTAAGAGCTACTTGCTGAGTTCTATCTGCACGGAAGTCTTGAATCTAATCGCAGGTCTGCCCCGGCACTCCGTAAGCTTGTACTTTTTTCAGTAAACGGCAATGAGGGGTGGTGTCAAAGGCCTTACTGAAATCAAGGAACACGGCACCAACCTGAGGACATCTGTCCACTGCGCTGTGGATCTCATGGAGGAACAGAGCGAGCTAAGTTTCACAGCATCTGTGTTTGCGGATTCCATAATGATTTTTGTATAGGAGATGCTCATCTTCCAAGAACGTCGTAATTCTTGAACATTAAACATGTTCCATAATTCTACAACAGATTACGTCAACGATATAGGTCTGAAGTTGTGTGGATCTGTCTTACGGCCTTTCTTAAAAACGATAATGACCTGCGCTTTTTTCAAGTCGTTAGGTACCTTTCGTTGCTCAAGTGATCTCTGATAAATTGCTGCTAGAAGGGGAGCAAATTTTTTCGCATAATCTTTATAGAATCTTATAGGTATGTCATCTGGTCCTGAAGCCATTCCACTACTAAGAGATTGAAACTGATTTTCAGTTCCGCAATCGGTTATCTCAATATCTGTCATTTAGATGTTCGTACTACGATGAAAAGGGGGGTCAGAGTTAAGACGTTCCGCGATGAAACAAATTCGGAAGAACGAATTCAGTGTTTCGGCCTTCTCTCTGTTATATTCCATTTCGGTGGCGGTGTGGTCGCTGAGAGAATGAATAGATGATTTTGACCCACTTACTGATTTTGCATACGATCAATATATCTTAGGGTTTTTACTCAGATTGGTGGACAACACCTTACTTTCAAAATCATTGAACGCTTCTCTCATTGCCCTCCATACGCTCATTTTCGCTTCGTTCAGCTTTTGCTTGTGAGCTAGGTTTTACTTCTCTTGAATCTGAGATGAAGTGCTCTTTGTTTACGTAGCGCTTTTCTGACACTGCTATTGAACCATGGTGGATCTTTCCCACCCCTTAAAACCTTACTCGGAACGTACTTGTCAAGGGCATATTGAACGAAGCCTTTGAATTTTTTTCCGTTGGTGCTCCACACCTTGTCCTCATCGCCGAATATTTGACACTAACTGCTGAGATATTTTGAAATTTGTAGCCTGTCACCCTTGCTGAACAAATATATTTTCCTGCTTTTCTTATCATTCCTTGTAAGACCCGTCGTTATAGATGATGTCATAGCCTTATGGCCACTGATAGTTTCCTCTCCGTTAACTGATCCTATAAGTTCAGGTATGTCTGTTGCCAGGAGGTCTAAGACGTTACCCTCATGAGTTGGTTGTCTAACTATCTGTTCTAGGTAATTTTCGGATAAGACATCCAGAACAATGCCACATGACTCCCTTTCACTGGCACCGATTTTGATGGCATAACACTCCCAGTCTACCCCAAGAAAGTTGAAGTCAACCCTTTTTACAAATCCATGATTGGGAAAATTACTAATGATAATCTGCAAGTTCTGTCTGAAGCTCTCTACAACTACAGATCATGACCCTGGTGTTCTATAAAAGCATCCGATCGCCATTTTTGGCCGTTCTTTTTTTACCTAAATTAATCCACATTCGGAATCCATAACAACTTGGCTAGATTTTATCGAATTTTTTTACTGCAACAAACACGCTGCCTCCATTGGCGACTAACCTGTCCTTACGATAAACGTTCCAGTCTCAACTTAGGATTTCATTGTCATTGACTCCTAGTTTCAACCAGCTTTCTGTTCCCAATACTATCTGTGCATTATAACCTTAAATAAGGGATACTAATTCTGGGACCTTTCCTTGGATGCTCCTGCTGTTTACTAAAATCATATCAATCATTTCCATCTCTGATCTGCGAGAACCAAGATTCTCTGACGTCGCTGTGGCTGATTTAACAGGCAAATCGTCTTTTCTCCCAAGGGAGGGGTCCTCTAACCTAAAAAAGCCCCATGTGCACTCCACAAATACTCCGCTACCCTCGTAGCCGTTTCCTGAGTGTAGTGCTCAACTGACCTATTAAGGGGAACCCTACAATTTGGCACCTTATAGCGGAGGTCGAGCAATTAACATCCGATACCGTCGTAGAGCTGTCTGAGCCTCTGGTTTAGACCTTCCACTATGCTCCAAACCAGAGGACCGCGATCAGCCCTGGGTACGAAGCTACAAATAGCTTATCCTGCACTTCGCGTGCGTTGCTAGTTGCCTTCACCAAATCAGCCAGCCGCCGAAAGGAGCCGAGGATGGCCCCAGAACCCAAGCGGCAGGCGTCATTCCTGCCGTCATGCGCCACCGCATGCTGCCGGTTGCGCCCAGTGCGTTCGATACCCGCCGGCAGGGTCTCCTCCACATCACGGATGAGATCTCCCGGCAAACATACCGAATGCAGAATGAGATTTTCACTCTGCAGCGGAGTGTGCGCTGATATGGAGACGAGGTACTGGCAGAAGTAAAGCTGTGAGGATGGGGCATGAGTCGTGCTTGGGTAGCTCAGTTGGTAGAGCACTTGCCCACGAAAGGCAAAGGTCCCGAGTTCGAGTCTCGAGTCTGGCACACAGTTCTAATCTGCCAGGAAGTTTCATACCGAATGCACACTGGAATTGTTTCCCGCCATGCCTACTATCTCCCTGAGGGGCTCCACCACCCGCCTAACATTGGAGCTCCCAGTGACTAGCATACAACCCTCTGTACTTGTCCGGACTTGGCAGGAAAGTCGACCAAAATGAGAGGCATCCCGTGCTGGCTCAGAGTTATCATCAACACTGGGTAGGACCTCGTAGCTGTTGCTAAGACGCAGGGAGCCAACCGCATGCCTTTGCCTTTCGCCTGCCGCCCAGTGACACGCAAGTCCACCACTGTCTGCCACCCACTCTGTAGTCAGGACGGACCTGTCAGATTTTGCGCATCAGAAGCCGCAGCGACGTCCGGGCCTTCAGGGGATTCCAGTGGCACCAAGGGTGTCGCAGGTGTCGTCACTGGCGCCCCGACGTCACCGCAACTTTGAGCATTAGCTAGAAGCTTGTCGACGGTAGCAAACGCAGTTTGCAGCTGTTTACGGACAGCAGCCAATTCTCCTTGTGTCCGCTCACAACAAGCAGAATACCTAGCCATATCATACTGCGTAAAAACAGATATAAGGTCTCAAATGGCGCTACTGAGTTTGAAAATATACTAATGGAGAACAAAGTAACACTCTCAGCAGATTTCTCACTGTACTCTGAGACCGCACTGATCTAAACCGTATGCTGCCTAGGACCACAAAATTAAAACTTTGTGGCGTGACGGAGTTTCTGGTGACGGGAAAATACACACTAGATGTTGTGATTTGGCAGGAGCCAATTCACGGAGTTTGGAGGAAGCCGAAAGACACGCGTCTAAGCTCACGCAGGCTGGCGTGAGGTCTGGAACAGGACAAGGAATTTATAGTAGCAAAGAACGTGCGTAGCTTCTGGAATACTTAACTTTAATCCATAATTGGGAAACATCGCACTTGACGGTACATGTTTTACAGCATCAATAGTTACTGGTAATGGCGCCTTGCTAGGTCGTAGCAAACGACGTAGCTGAAGGCTATGCTAACTATCGTCTCGGAAAATGAGAACGTATTTGCCAGTGTAGCTTCGCTAGCAAAGTCGGCTGTACAACTGGGGCGAGTGCTAGGAAGTCGCTCTAGGCCTGCCGTGTGGCGGTGCTCGGTCTGCAATCACTGACAGTGGCGACACGCGGGTCCGACGTATACTAGCGGACCGCGGCCGATTTAAAGGCTACCACCTAGCAAGTGTGGTGTCTGGCGTTGACACCACACTAGAAAGCCACCCTACACAAGGATATTCGCACGACTTATGCAACAACAAAGACTACGATTAATTTTCTAACCACTAGTCTACACAGTAAAATACATACCTACAGTACACTTATTTGCAGAAGCACGTGAACAAAGAACAAAGACTAAATTAATTTTCAGTTTATCAGTCAAGTGCTGCTGCTGCTCTGCTGCTCGGCTGCGCGTCCTCTCGGCTCGGCGGCATAATGCGGAAACGGAGCCATCTATCTGACGTCGAAAAGGACATGATCATTGGCTTCCGGGCCAACGGTGCAAGCATTTATGAAACGGCTATGTTATAAACAGTTCGCGTAGTACTGTGTATGCCAAAATGGTACTATACAAAGCCGGCGCGGAGGTATCTGTGGTGCACCACAAGCCATACACGGGAGAGGTGTAGTGGCGAATACACGTGCAACTGTTCAGTAACTGACGGCCCAGATCAACCAAGGGGCTACCAAGAGTGTCTTCTGAACGACTGTTCAGCAAACTCATTGCGGATAAGCCTCCGAAGCAAGCACCTTGTTGATGCACACATGCCTGCTGCTGTTCATGAGTGAGGATGACTGTAATATGCACGCCGATACCGCAACTTGACGTCCAATCAGTGGCAATGAGCGGCAATAGGTGACCTTGACAGATGAATCAGGCTCTACGCTCCATCAGACCGATGGCCGTTGGCGTGTAACCTGTCAAAAATCTGAAAGCAAACGCTTTGCAACAATCTTCGGCAAAGGGACCGGGACGATGGAGGGAGCGTTGTGGTCTGGGGAATGTTTTCGTGGAATTCGTAGGGCGATATCGCCGTTACGGAAGGCACAATGGATCAACCCATTATGCATCTATTCTTAAGGACCAATGTCCACCCCTACATACAGTTTGATTTTCGTCGGCAGGATGGCATCTAATTGCAGGACAGTATGACGTATCAAGCTGCCCGCAGTGTACGTGCGTGGTTCGAGAAGCACCAGGATGAAATTAGAATTGTATTAATACCTTCAACTGCTAATGGGCGTTGATATATATCAACGAGGACAGGTGAAAATGTGTGCCCCAACCGGGATTCGAACCCGGGATCTCCTGCTTACATGCCGGCGAACGCATATTCACCTATCCCCGTTGATATACTGGGCGAGTCACCTAACATTACCGCTGGATATACTTCGTAAACCACATAAAATACTGACGAATCGATTCCACAGACCGAACGTGAGGAGAGGGGTTAGTGTAATTGGTTAACTACAAACCATAAAAAAATGCACGGAAGTATGTTTTTTAACACAAACCTACGTTTTTTTTAAATGGAACCCCGTTAGTTTTGTTAGCACATCTGAACATATAAGCAAATACGTAATCAGTGCCGTTTGTTGCACTGTAAAATGTTAATTACATCCGGAGATATTGTAACCTAAATTTGACGCTTGAGTACCACTCCTCCGCTGTTCGATCGTGTGTATCGGAGAGCACCTAATTACGTAGGGATCCAGAGGGAACGGTGATGGACCTTAGGTACAGTACAGACTGGAACAGCACATTACGTCCACATGCTAACACTTTTTTATTGGTCTTTTTCACTGACGCACATGTACATTACCATGAGGGGTGAGGTACACGTACACACGTGGTTCCAGTTTTGAATTACGGAGTGGAATAGAGTGTGTCCCGACATGTCAGGCTAATAGATGTTCAATGTGTTGGCCATCATTTGCTGCACACAATTGAATCTCTGGCGCAATGAATGTCGTACACGCCGCAGTACATCTGGTGTAATGTCGCCGCAGGCTGCCACAATACGTTGTTTCATATCCTCTGGGGTTTTAGGCACATCACGGTACACATTCTCCTTTAACGTAACCCACAGAAAGAAGTCCAGAGGTGTAAGATCAGGAGAACGGGCTGGCCAATTTGTACGTCCTCCACGTTCTATGAAACGCCCGTCGAACATCCTGTCAAGGGTCAGCCTAGTATTAATTGCGGAATGTGCAGGTCCACCATCATGCTGATACCACATACGTCGACGCGTTTCAAGTGGGACACACTCTATTCCACTTAGTAATTGAAAACGGAAACCACGTGTGTACGTTTACCTCACCCCTCATGGTAATGTACATGTGCGTCAGTGAAAAAGACCAATAAAAAGGTGTTATCATGTGGACGTAATGCGCTGCTCCAGTCTCTTCTGTACCTAAGGTCCATCACCGTTCCCTTTGGATCCCTACGTAATTCGGTGCTCTCCGATACACACGATCGAACAGCGGAGGACTGGTACTCAAGCGTCAACTTTAGTTTACAATATCTCCGGATGTAATTAACATTTTACAGTGCAACAAACGGCACTGATTACGTATTTGTTTATATGTTCAGATTTGCTAACAAAATTAACGGGGCTCCATTTAAAAAAAACCTAGGTTTGTTTTAAAAAACATACTTCCGTGCATTTTTTTACGGTTTGTATTTACCAATTACACTAGCCCCTCTCCTCACGTTCGGTCTGTGGAATCGATTCGTCAGTATTTGATGTGGTTTACGAAATATATCTAGCGGTAATGTTAGGTGACTCACCCTGTATATCAACGCCCGTTAGCAGATGAAGGTATTAATACAATTCTAATTTCTTTCTAGATAGCTGCAGCTCGTCAACCAAAGCACTAGGTTGAGTTTACCGTACTCCTCTGGCACCAAACTCCCCGGATTGAAACCCAAATCGAGAATCTATGGGACTACCTCGACAGGGCTGTTTGCGCCAAGGATTCTCAACCGAGAAACTTAGCGCAGCTTGCCGCGGTACTAGAGTCTGCGTGGACCTTCATCCCTGGCAGTACCTTCGACATCCTCACTGACATTCTTCCTGCATGTCTCGCAGTTGTCCGCGCTGCGAAAGGTGGTAATTCAGCATTTTGATGGCTGGCCACATAAATGCGACGGTACAGCTTAGTCTTTTCATTCTTCTGTGATCAGTTTCTGACATTCATTGTACTCATAAATTATTGAATTGATGATTCAGAAACATTTACGCCTATGACGTACGTATTAAAATCATTAAGAAGAAGGAGCCGGCCGGAGTGGCCGAGCGGTTATAGGCGCTACAGTCTGGAACCGCACGACCGCTACGGTCGCAGGTTCGAATCCTGCCTCGGGCATGGATGTGTGTGATGTCCTTAGGTTAGTTAGGTTTAAGTAGCTCTAAGTTCTAGGGGACTTATGACCACAGCAGTTGAGCCCTGTAGTGCTCAGAGCCATTTGAACCATTAAGAAGAAGAGTTTGTAACAACAAAGCAACCGGACTGCAGATATTTGCAGTCCTTTCCGTGGTCGTTCTGAGTAAAGTGTAATGAATGCACAATAATATAGAAATGTCGATAGTGACTTCATGTTTTCTTTCGAATAAAAAACGAAGAGTAGCGTCGGCTACTGTATTCGGTAGTGTTCACCTCTTTTTCGCTGGCAACCTTCGATGAATGTTACTGTGTGACGGAAACGTCGGTGAATACTGACTTTCTCCTTGCCGCTCGTGTATCGTAGCAGTCAATTTTTCGATAGCGAAAGCTTATCGGACCGTGAATGCGCAGTAGTCGGTGATGCCCATGAGAATCAAATACGGCGCAGCGGAGCTGATTTCTCGCTAGCTGCACAGAGAACGCGGAGACGAACCTATCTGGTGCAATATCTGGACGCGGCGAGCTGCCCAAAAACCTCGCCTGTCGTTCGATACTCAATTAATGGGAACAAAAGCGCTGTTTTCCGTGCCGGCGCTGGCACTCTGTCGCGCCACGACTACAAAAAGCGCGCCGCCGCCGACACACGGGGCGCACGCCCACTCGGCCGCGAAACCAGACAGCACCTGCACACCTCACAACACGTGCCGGCACATCGTACACACGGCATCTGACCCAGATCTGTAAACTCCCACAAACCGTCGCTTTAAATGGCCGTTTAGCTCTGCAGATTCCCTGCTGCGGAATGTTGCCCGATATGCGTATGCTTTTTTACGGATGTAATATATACAGGTGTAATTCATCACAGGAATGCGATGGAAACTTGACTACATCTACATCTACATCTACAACTACATCTACATCTACATCCATACTCCGCAAGCCACCTCACGGCGTGTGGCGGAGTGTACCTTGAGTACCTCTATCGGTTCTCCTTTCTACGAGGGCAGTTCAATACGTAATGCAACACATTTTTTTTCTCGGCCAATTTTGGTTGAAAAAACCGGAAATTTCTTGTGGAATATTTTCAAACATTCCCGCTTCGTCTCGTATAGTTTCATTGACTTCCGACAGGTGGCAGCGCTGTACGGAGCTGTTAAAATGGCGTCTGTAACGGATGTGCGTTGCAAACAACGGGCAGAGATCGAGTTTCTTTTGGCGGAAAATCAGGGCATCTCAGATATTCATAGGCGCTTGCAGAATGTCTACGGTGATCTGACAGTGGACAAAAGCACGGTGAGTCGCCGGGCAAAGCGTGTGTCATCATCGCCGTAAGGTCAAGCAAGACTGTCTGACCTCCCGCGTGCGGGCCGGCCGTGCACAGCTGTGACTCCTGCAATGGCGGAGCGTGCGAACACACTTGTTCGAGATGATCGACGGATCACCATCAAACAACTCAGTGCTCAACTTGACATCTCTGTTGGTAGTGCTGTCACAATTGTTCACCAGTTGGGATATTCAAAGGTTTGTTCCCGTTGGGTCCCTCGTTGTCTAACCGAACACCATAAAGAGCAAAGGAGAACCATCTGTGCGGAATTGCTTGCTCGTCATGTGGCTGAGGGTGACAATTTCTTGTCAAAGATTGTTACAGGCGATGAAACATGGGTTCATCACTTCGAACCTGAAACAAAACGGCAATCAATGGAGTGGCGCCACACCCACTCCCCTACCAAGAAAAAGTTTAAAGCCATACCCTCAGCCGGTAAAGTCATGGTTACAGTCTTCTGGGACGCTGAAGGGGTTATTCTGTTCGATGTCCTTCCCCATGGTCAAACGATCAACTCTGAAGTGTTTGTGCTACTCTTCAGAAATTGAAGAAACGACTTCAGCGTGTTCGTAGGCACAAAAATCTGAACGAACTTCTCCTTCTTCATGACAACGCAAGACCTCACACAAGTCTTCGCACCCGAGAGGAGCTCACAAAACTTCAGTGGACTGTTCTTCCTCATGCACCCTACAGCCCCGATCTCGGATTTCCATATGTTTGGCCCAATGAAGGACGCAATCCGTGGGAGGCACTACGCGGATGATGAAGAAGTTATTGATGCAGTACGACGTTGGCTCCGACATCGACCAGTGGAATGGTACCGTGCAGGCATACAGGCCCTCATTTCAAGGTGGCGTAAGGCCGTAGCATCGAATGGAGATTACGTTGAAAAATAGTGTTGTGTAGCTAAAAGATTGGGGAATAACCTGGTGTATTTCAATGCTGAATAAAACAACCCCTGTTTCAGAAAAAAAATGTGTTGCATTACTTATTGAACTGCCCTCGTATTCCAGTCTCGTATTGTTCGTGGAAAGAAAGATTGTCGGTATGCCTCTGTGTGGGCTCTAATCTCTCTGATTTTATCCTCATGGTCTCTTCGCGAGATATACGTAGGAAGGAGCAATGTACTGCTTGACTCCTCGGTGAAGGTACGTTCTCGAAACTTCACCAAAAACCCGTACCGAGCTACTGAGCGTCTCTCCTGCAGTGTCTTCCACTGGAGTTTTTCTATCATCTCCGTAACGCTTTCGCGATTACTGACTGATCCTGTAACGAAGCGCGCTGCTCTCCGTTGGATCTTCTCTATCTCTTCTATCAACCCTATCTGGTACGGATCCCACACTGCTGAGCAGTATTCAAGCAGTGGGCGAAGAAGTGTACTGTAACCAACTTCCTTTGTTTTCGGATTGCATTTCCTTAGGATTCTTCCAATGAATCTCAGTCTGGCATCTGCTTTACCGACAATCAACTTTATATGATTATTCCATTTTAAATCACTCCTAATCCGTACTCCCAGATAATTTATGGAATTAACTGCTTCCAGTTGCTAACCTGCTGTACTGTAGCTAAATGATAAGGGATCTTTCTTTCTATGTATCCGCAGCACATTACACATGTCTACATTGAGATTCAATTGCCATTCCCTGCACCATGCGTCAATTCGCTGCAGATCCTCCTGCATTTCAGTTCAATTTACCATTGTTGCAACCTCTAGATGTACCACAGCATCATCCGCAAAAAGCCTCATTGAACTTCCGATTCTCAGTGACGACACAAACGTGAACTCCGGGGCGTCTCCACGCACCTCTTTGGCCTGGTATCTGATTGACGGGAGTAGAACTGTCTTCAGTGACGAGTCCCGGAGATGCCTCCGACTGCGGTCGGGTACCGCCCGGACTGTCACCTGCCATACGGCCCGACGTGCACGAGTGATTTTCTGGGCGCTGTTTCTTTTCATAGCAGGACCCCCTTGTTTCTCATCTGGAGCACCATTACAGCACAACGGTATGTAGACGTTATCCTGTGCCCCGTTTTGTTCCCCTTTCTGCCAAGCCACCATGGGCATGCTTTTAGCAAGATAATACCCGCCCGCAGATGGCAAGAGTTTCTACTGCTTTGCTTGTCCTGTCACACCCCAACTTGACCAGCAAAGTCGCCGGACCTCTCGCCAATTGAGAACGTCTGGATTATTATGGTCTGCGCCCTCATACCACTTCGAGAGTTTGACGATATAACGTGCCAAATGGACAGAATTTGGAACGATATTCCTCAACAGTACATGTAACAACTTTATCGTTCAATGCCGATCCGAACATCTGTTTGCATAAAGCGCACAGCTCAACCAAGGCGTTATTGACTTGCTCAATTTCTTAAACTCCTTCTGTGGAATAAATCATACAATTTTTCCTGAACCTGTAATCATTTGTTTGTTTGTACATGTCACAACTACCGATTTTCGTTTCATTCGGACAATTCCTTCGTGGCGCGTCGGTTTTTTTCTCTGTTTCTAGAATGTATGTCGTTCAAGACGATCGCTTATGAACGCTAATTTAAGCGTTAGAGAGGCTTTACAAAAGATATTTAACTTGCAAGTAGCGTTATTTGAAGTGAAATATGGGCGAGAAACAGCACCAAAGTGAAGAAAAACGAATGTTTTGAATTGTGGTGTTACAGTAGAACGCTGATGATTAGGTGAGTAAATCTGATACCTAAAGAAGTCCGTGAATCGAATCGAGGAGAAAAGAAATTTACGGTACAACTTGACTAAATCAAGGCACGGATCTGATAGGTAACTTTCTAAGCCATCAGAGAATAGACTATGTAATGGACAAAAGTGGAGGAAGACGCAGATTCTAATGGATGTATGAACAAATAGTTACGCCGAGACGAAGAACTTTCAGAATACTATAGCAGTGAGCTGCATCAGACTGGTCTGAAAGACCACAACGCATAACATTCTTAGGTAAAATATGCTTTATAAACGGATTATTGTTTACTGGAACGTGTCTAATAAACCTATTATGAAAGAGAGAGCGCTGTCACAGTTTTGTCAACATCTGTTAAAGATGACTGATGGTGGAACACAAGTCATGCAAGTAGATGAAAAAAAAACAAAAAAAAAAACGAAGTTGATGTCTGGTCCTAGTCTTGCACACGTTCTACCGAAGGTTTTTGGCAGTGTAATAATGACCCTACAAATAAGTAAAAAGGTCCTAAATGCGTGCACATATGTCAAACGTGTCTGTCTCTAGTATTCATTCTCCTTGACTCTAAACTGCTACACATCACTTCTGATTTCCTACATCTATTTTCACCGTGGTTATTTCTTTCGTGCTACTACAATGATATGAGGCAGAAACATGACCGATTTACATGTACTGTACAAGAACTGTCCGTAAAATGTCTTCTGACACAAACCATGTACTTAATTATTTCAAAACTGTCGTATAATTGAGAGTATGTTTTCTCGTTACGGAGCAGGTTAACTGTCCAAAAAGTGAAAAAAAATTGTGAATAAAAACTTAGGGATAAAGAGGGATACATGACAGTTATAAGAAAAATGACAGAAACATTATATGTGCAATTAATACCTTTCGGATGCGTCAGCCTTCCTATTATGAACTCAGTCAATTGAGAAAAAGTAGGAAAACAACAAAGTGGGAATAAAATTAATGGAAGACGTAGGAACTATCGGAAAGAACTTTTAGGGAGAAAAGAGAAATATTCTACGGATAACAGTAAGTAGCACACTTGTGGCCATTAAAATTGCAACTTCAGCAAGTACTGTAAGTAATGAAATTTTGTTCTTCCATATACATTGTAATAAGAACAACACTTACTTAAAATTGTGGCTGTACTGGCTAACAAGTTCAGTACATCCAGCTGCCACCTCCGGCACCGACTACGGCCACGCACCGAGTCAAACTGCTCTTTGGTCACAGAGGCGGCTATGTCGTCGCATGCTTGATTTTGCTCATAATATTAGATGTTTGGAAAAGTCTCAAACTGTGTCATTCATGATTTAAATAATGAAAATGTGCCAGTTACTTAGTTTTTGAAGTTTAGCACAACGTTTTTCGGGAATTGACCTCATTTTCAAGTGGATTTGTGAATTGGATTGCGTAGATATGCTTGGCGATGTTTTCGTGTGTGATTTTCTACCTCTATTCCTTCTTTTCGAAGTTAGACTGCAATCAGAAAAACCGGACTAAATGATTTTTGTATCACACAAAAATACATTTCATTACATACTAATTGTAATCAGAAACACTATAACAACTGTGACTGTGTACAAACTTTTTGTGAAGCTATAGTGTCATATGTCATATCTTTGTAGCAATTTTTGTAAACAAACATTATAAATTATGAATAGCACGTGTGTAATATTCTGTATAATGTAGGAAGCACAAAAGCTGTAAGTAAACAAACAAAAAGTACAATTTCTAATAGTAGCATTTTAAAAACCGTCAAATTCCTTCGTCCAATTTTCCGATCCCAGCCTAACATCGAAACGAAAGGCAGAAAATCGGACATTCAAACATCACGAAACAAAATCATATAAACAAAAGCACAAATGCCCTTGAAGAATGAGAATAAATTCTCGAAACGCGTTGTGCCGAGCAGAAAAAAATAAGTAACTGGTGTAGTTTTCGTTATGTAAACCGCCCCGTGCTGCTTCCACTTTGTGCTAGAGCTCACTAACCGCAGTGGCTGACAAGTGGTGATGAGCCAATCCTTTGGCAACCAGCGACCAGATGTTTTCAGTGGATGAAAGCTCCATAGATCGAGGTGGCCAGATCAACAGTCAGTGCACATCATTAGAGCACGGACAAGGCGTAATCTTCCGTTATCGTGCTAGAATCACAGGGACCTGGAGGAAAGAGAAGAGCTAGCATCATTAACACGTAGGAAATGTAGTGGCTATTGACCAAATTGCCCGCTGTGTGAATCATAGGTAGTCTTACTATGTACCCAATATCATCTTACCACCACCCCTAAAGAACGTCATGCAGCGCAGGCCAGTTTTGGGAAGGAACTGATCCCCCAGAATCAAGGGGCACGCCGCGCAATCAGGATATGCTGGATAATAAATTTGATTTCCACGTTACTTGTTACTTTATATGTCAGCTTCACAGCGAAGTGCCCATGACATCGTTAATGGTCATAGTTATTGCGATATTTCACACATAAGCATGAAATTCGAAAACTTGCAATGAAACCTAGGAGTTGCTATGGATTTGTGTTTGATGTATATTTGACCATATATTGTAGCGTATGAAATGTTGCTAACATTTTGAATTTATCTTTAAAATTGGGAGGGGGTCATCATCTGAGTGCAGTCTTAGCTTCTTTTGCCAAAACACAGTATAATTTGCAAAGACTCACCTCGCAGTGGTTATTGTGACGGACCCCTGAAACAGACTGTCTTATTAAACGAGCAGTTAGCTACCAGAGCGATTAACAGCTTTTGGGAAACCCTGTTGTGTCAGTTTACAGTGAGATGAGAGAAGAAATTTCATGTTTGTGGTATTAATGCAATCTCTTTTCATTAGCTTTCGATAACTGTTAACAGCAATAGTTTGGAAAATTAAAGCAAAAATTAAGGCTTCTACTACATCACCGTAGATAGGGAAGGTCAATATGTTAGCCATATGGCAAAAAACTCTTCTTTGTATGCTATCATTTGCCAAAATCTTGTTTCGATATCTCAAATGATTAAGGTGATATGAGGGTTGTTATGAATGTCTCGTCTCGTGCAGTACATAAAGTTAATTTTCTCGAGACGGGAGGAAGACGCTGATCGCCTCCCAAGTGTAAAGAAAAGTTCAAAATTTTGTACCATATATTTCTGTGTTTTTACAGGCTCTGTTGGATAATAATTTCCACGTTACTTGATACTTTATACGTCAGCTTCACAGCGAAGTGCCCACCACGGTGTTAATGGTCATAATTATTGTGATATTTCACAGATTAGCACGAAATTCGAAAACTTGCAATGAAACCTAGGGGCTGCTATGAATTTGCTATGAAGTGTAGCTGATATGCACTAGTTGCAAATTCATAGCGACACTTATTTTGCACTACAAATATTTCTAATTTCGTGCTTGTATGGGAAATATCATAATAACTACAACCATTAAAGAAATGCTGGACAGTTTAACATGAAGTTGACATACAAAGGTACAAGTAAAGTAGAAATCAAAAGCTTTCGCCGAATAGATCTTGTAAAATCGTTTGAGAAAAACTACAGGGAATGCTCCTCGATTATGACAGTGCAGCGCCTCACCGAACCCACTTGTGAGGTCATATGAGGGCGCTGCGACCATTTCTTTAGTTGGTGGTGATCCTCTACTTTCACCCAGGTGCTGCGGTACCGAATACGATCAGGTAGCGTTAGTTATCTTCAGAGCCTCTACCTACGGCTATATTTTCAGCACTGTTGAGCCCACTAAGGTCGGCGAAGCCCTCCCAGCTGTTATGTCAAGGGATGTCGGAAAAATGGTCACCGCGCTTCGGTTTCGGTGAAACAGCTATCATCATACACAAAGACATTGAACACACATAATGCTCCATGACCTTGAAAAGTTAGAGGCAACCGCCGTCAGGGTCAAGTTCAACGGAGCCTACACTACACTGGTGTCAGTATACAACAGGCCTAAGAACATCAAGACACGCGACATCAGCACTATACTCTACATATCACCGAGCGCAATCGCCACTGGAGGCTTTAACGCAAAACACACTTACTGGAACTCACATACACGAAACTCCAACGGCCAGAAACTATACGAACACGAACTAGGGCGAAACTACATCACACTAGCGCCGACCGAACCGTCGCACATTCCCTACCGTAGGGATCGCAGGCCAGACGTGATAGACATGGCCCACGAAATCCTACAAACGCCGTCCAAGACGCAATAACCCACACCATACCAAACCGCACACCACAACAACACAGTGCTGCCCTGCCCCAAGAAATCCTGGGCCTTATCTGAGTTAGGAACCGCTTGCAGAGACATTGGCAGGGTACCAGGCGCCAGCACTTCAAACAGCACACGAACAGGCTCCAGGGAATAATCCGGGACAAAATCCAGACATTTAAAACACAATAGTGGAACCAGAAACTCGAAGGGCTGGACACCACGCGACCTGGCATGTGGAAGTTGGCCCATCACTTCACCAGGGAGAAACTTTACACACCCACGCTACAAGGGCCCGACAGACCGGCATATTCTGTGGTAGAAAAAGTGGAACTGATGGCCCTCACACTTGCAGCGTCATTCACACCGAACCTGGATCCCTCAGACCCAGCGTTCACACTTGCGATCGACCACGTGGTAACACGCATCTTGGCCCAGCCATCGTGCAACGACATCCGACAGATTAGCACAGCTGAATTCAAATGGGTCATCATGCATACCACAGCTAGGAAGGCCCCTGGTCACGATGGCATTCAAAACCGTGTCCTCCAGGAGTTTACGGACAAAGCAGTAGAATACCTCACACACATCACGAATGCCATACTTAAATACCAACACTTCCCCGCCTTTTGGAAGACTGCCAAGGTCCTGATGTTCAGGAAGCCGGGGAAAGACCACTCCCTCCCAAAGTATTACCAACCCATCAGTCTGCTGAGCGCGCTAAGCAAGGTCGTTGAGAAGGTAACAGTAAAACGACTCGCTAGGCACGGCATTACAACCGACACTCTGAGGCCGGAGCAATTCGGCTTCAGGAATCACCACTCGACAACACAACTCCTCAGCGTCGCTGAATACATAACACACGGATACTACACAAACAAAGCAACTGGGACAGTGTTCCCGGACATCGAAAAGGCCTTCGACCGTCTGTGACACAACGGCCTCATACGCAAACTCAGCGACAAAAGATTCCCCGATGGGCTCGTACGTCTCATGTACTCATATCTCACGGACAGGGGAGTTTCAACATAGACGTGCAGGGCAAACAATCAACATGGCATGGTACTCAGGCTGGAGTACCCCAAGGAAGAATCCTAGGGCCCATACTGTTAAACCTCTACATTAATGACCTTCCAGCTATAAGCAACACGATGGTGGCAATCTACGCGCATGACACTGCTATCCTCGCGCAAGATTGGAAACCGCCTAACATTAACTCACGACTACAGACTGCACTCATAGCGGCAGAGCCTTGGTTGGTGAAATGGCGTGTTAGAGTAACGTCGACAAGTGCGAAGCCGTTCTGTTCACTAGAAGACCGAAACCACTGCGCAAACATAAACACCGCAACCCAACAACACAACATGCACGCTCAATACGTTTCCGTGAGAAGGTCAGATACCTCGGTGTCTGGCTGGACCGAAAACAATGTTGGGGGGGACAAATTCAACACATGACCAACAAAACAAACGCGAGGCCCAAACAACTCCATCCTATGCTTAACAGTCGTAGCACACTAAATAGGAGGGTGTCCAGGTCCAAGTACACCACTCTTATTAGACCTCTGATGACGTATGCTGCTCCCGTCTGATGATAGGCTCTGCCACAAGCCTGCGCCGTCTGGAGCTCACACAGAACAAAGTACTCAGAACGATAAGCGATGCTCCGCGTTACACACGCACCGCGGACCTTCACCGGGAATGTCGGCTAGATACCCTCTTGCAGGTATTCCAAAAACTCTCCACACGACTGTAAACAAACACTAGACACTCGCATAACCCGGTTGTTCTTCCTCTGGGGAACTACGACCACAACCACAGATGGAAACATAATAGACCAAAGACACTAATAGCAAGGAACTAAAGATCTATGATCCGTAGCACGCTAACACAACAGTAATGGCAACCCCAGATTCTCTACCCGCCGAAGAACAGGCAATCGCAGCGAAGCCGTACTGTACACAACACGCAGACCAGCCACACACACCCCCTACACTCTGCGCTGATCTACGGCCGATCGCCCACTGACGTATGACGACCTCAAGACTGTTACAGGGAGGAAGCCGCGGCAGCAGGCCCAGGAGAATTCACAGGAGCCCAGCTGCAGCGCCCGCACTGACCCATCTACAACGAGCGCCCACAGCGACAAAGGTAACGATGCACGATACCTCGCACTAACATAACCTCACCTTGCATGCACTGTCGCAGCTAGCGAGCCGCTACTGCCCTTACCTCCCATCCTACTGTCGCAGAGGTCTTTTTTCCCTTGGCACTTTTTTCCTTCTGCCCTTACAAACCGGTACCCTTCGATCGCTTTAGTCCACTCTCTGTCTCCCGATGGACCATGTCAATGAGTAATCCTACCCAGACGCATGGGCAACATCACAACCCGCATACTGTGACTCCTGATAAGAAAACTAACATGTTATACGGAGATGGCAGTAGAACTTTTGGTTTGGTCACCACGTCGGTGTGGGCGTGGAGGGACCCCATCCTATATTAAAAAAAGTCACCGTGTTGACAGCCCATGGCGCTCCACACGTTCTAACACTGTGCATGTGGATGTCCGTGTAGCTGTAAACAGGCCTATTTCTTTACTCCAGGTACGTTCAAAAATGACTCTGAGCGCTATCGGACTTAACTTTTGAGGTCATCAGTCCCTTAGAACTTAGAACTACTTAAACCTAGCTAACCTAAGGACATCAAACACATCCATGCCCGAGGCAGGATTCGGACCTGCGAGCGTAGCGGTTGCGCGGTTCCAGGCTGTAGCGCCTAGAACCGCTCGGCCACCTCGGCCGGCTCTAGGTACGTTACATGGCTCTTAGTTCCGTTATGGTGAAGAGACCAATACATCTGTCCTCCCCTGCTCTGGTCTCATTGCATTCACTTGGGTCCTGCAAGTCGTTGTGTATGGCCCACCTCATTCCACCGATTTCATATCTGAATCACACTCTCTTGATACCGACGAACGTGCGTAACAACACTGTGAAACGATACGCCGCAGTTTATGTAGACCTCGTGCATCCCAATGTCGAAGAACGACACATGTTATTTGATATTTCGCCTTCCTACACAGCGCACAAGGATTTACCACAAACCAAACACATTCAGTAGGGATTCCTGAATAATAAACTCGTCGCATAATTCTGTCTTCATATACAGTCTGTATTCACACCTACCTGACTTTTTGGACGCTCTGAATCTTTAATAATTTGCACATAGAAAGATGTTAGTAGAGGAGAGCCGGACAAAGTGGCCATTGGGGTCCTGAGGGCTGTAAGGTGCTGCCATGTCCGGGAAATGCTTTAACTTATTCTAGTTGAAGGGCCGTTCCTCGGAGTTACAAATATTTTTGTATATTTCAGTTATCCTCGTGTAAGGTAAGTGGTCAGTTCCTGAATTCTTTGTGGAGAATAAATGTGTCTTACGTTATTTTAATGAAACTGTGTTGGAAGTATCATATCGTGACCCCATAATCCTACCTTAATTGTTGGATGTTCGGTCAGGCTATAAGAGGATACCCAGTTTTTGTATAATGACGTCAATGAGGCAAAGAGCCTATGTCGGTGGTGGCTTCTGATCACTTTGTGTACGGGGAAAGAGTAAAACAAGCGGTAAACAAAGAAGGAGAAGAAAAAGGAGAAACGGAAAGCCGACGAAGATAAGAAAGGCAGTAAAAAGGAAATTGCGAAGAGGAGGAAACCCAGCCATAGCATGCGATGGAGACAGAGAGAGCATGTACTACGAAAAAAATAAAAAATAAAAATCAGATTCAAGGCCGGATGACCAGTGGCTTTAATGCCAGTTGTACTCCCTCTGGGTCCGCAAACTTTGTACAGGAGTTGAAGAAGCGGAATTTTTATCATGTTTCTTAATCACATATATATGGTTCTTTGTTAAAACAGTTTTTAACCCTTACTTTTGCATTGAAAGTTAAATGGCCACTTTGCCCGCTCATGCAGGGCAAATTGGCCATTTTGCGAAATCTGAATTGTTTAAGTAAATAATATGATTCTAAGCTAATTAAGCTATTCATTGTGATACTTCAACACATGCGGATTATAATCACTGTTTCGTTGCGTTTCAGTCTATTGCTAGGCCAGCCACTTTCCCTGGCTCTCACCTGCCCTGCATTCCAATTTGTCATTCATTTCCACCTTCACGGCATTTCAAGTTTAATGGCCAACAGTCCACTAAATACGAGTGGTGCAGTAATGAGCAAAGATGCTAGACAGGTCATGTAGAAGCACACGTGGTAACGGAAAATCCTAGACGTACTCCTATAGTGTTTTGATAATCAGAGTAAAAACCAAGTGAAATTGGGAGAGATTGAACTTATATTTTCTCCTGAGAGACCAAAAGTGTTGGCTGCCTCCACATATTTGGAAATGGAAATTTGTGGTAAGTTCTATGGGACCAAACTGCTGAGGTCATCGATCTCTAAGATTACACACTACTTAACCTAACTTAAACTAACTTGTGCCAAAGAGAACACACATCCATGCCCGAGGGAGGACTCGAAGCTCAGATGGGGGGACGGTAACAAGGCGCCTCTGACCGCACGGCTACCCGGTGCGGCTCCGCATGTTACGGTTGTGACTTTATGCAAATAATATTGTTATTCTAGGCAATACCATTGTCACCATCATAAGTGCACTATCTGATCAAAAATATCCGTGCATCCGCATGCGCTACAGAACTGACCGCTAGATTTCATGAGGGGCGGACCCGCCAGTATAAAAGTTGGCGGGGAGTGTTGTATTGTGAGAAGAGAAGCAGGAACAGCAGGGTGGGTGGGCGAGAAGAGGTCAGTGACTTCGAACGTGGACAAGTCATTGGATGTCACCTTACAAGCGAAATTCCTCATCCCACCCCCATGAGATTTATGGTAAGATACTTCAGTGGATAGCCCCTCAAAAACTGAACATAGATCAAGCATGGAAGCAGGAAGACGGTGTAGTGAACTACGAAGAAAGAAGTAAAATAAAAACAGTGAACGACTGAAGCTTAACATGTGCAACTTCGACAAAGATGGAACAGCAATGGTGTCGTTGTTATGTGGTTACAGTATTCGACTGCTCCCTCGTGGCAAATTTTTTTTTTCGTACAATTGTGAACTGTCCGTCTGGTCATTGACGTGTCTGTTCGGTGTATTCAGATTTGAGTTTGTGTTGTCGTGTAACGTCCGTTTGTAACAGCAATTTGTAACAAAGGGACCTCCAGATGTACGTACCTCCTATTTGTTTTACATAAGTACAATATGTTATGACTTTTGCGTTCCGTTTTGGAAGTTTTGACTCTTGAATTCCTTTGTTGTAATGCAGTTCACAGCCGTTTACTTCTTGTTTCCATTTCTGTGAGAGGTCTATGTGGCATCTCGCCTTCTCTCGCTGTTCATGGCATTTACATGCGAGGGAGCCGGCCGGAGTGGCCGAGCGGTTAAAGGCGCTACAGTCTGGAACCGCGCGACCGCTACGGTCGCAGGTTCGAATCCTGCCTCGGGCATGGATGTGTGTGATGTCCTTAGGTTAATTCGGTTTAAGTAGTTCTAAGTTGTAGGGGACTTATGACCACAGCAGTTGAGTCCCATAGTGCTCAGAGCCATTTGAACCATTTCCATGCGATTGTAATATATTCTTACCATATGATTCGTGTTTTGCAACCATTGTATAGTATGACAACTGTCAAGACTACAAAAGGGGAACAGACTTGTCAACGACAGCACGGACAGTTTACAATTTGAAAAAAAAAAAAAAAAAAAAATGTGGTGGCATCAAGGGGATTTGAACAGGGATCTTCCAGCTTGCCGTCCCACACCATGACCACACAACCACAACACCGTGATTCATGCATCTCGCTACATATTGCTCATCTTAAGCTTGGACCGTCCACTGTTTCTATTTTGTTTCTTTTTTTACAGTTCAGTACACCTTCTTCCTGTTTTCATGCTTGATGTGTGGTCAGTTTTTGACGGGCTATCCATTAGGTCATTTTACCACCAAATCTGAGGGGTTGTGATGGGGAATTTCCCTTGTGAGTGGGGCGCCGGCCGCCGTGGTCTCGCGGCTCTAGGCACGCAGTCCGGAACCGCGCGACTGCTACGGTCGCAGCTTCGAATCCTGCCTCGGGCATGGATGTGTGTGATGTCCTTAGGTTAGTTAGGTTTAAGTAGTTCTGAGTTCTAGGGGACTGATGACCACAGCTGTTAAGTCCCATAGTGCTCAGAGCCATTCTCCCTTGTGAGTAAAAACTGCATCCATGACATTTCAACACTGCTAAAGATGTTGAAGTCGACTGTTGGTGATGTGATTATCAAGTTATCAAGTCAAAAAGAGAAGCAAAGATCGCTGCTATATCAAGACCAGGCAGACCCGATGTACGGGAGAGGGGGGGGGGGGGGGGTGTTCAATAACTAACGCAACATCTTTTTTCTCGGCCAGTTTCGGTTGAACAAATGCGGAATTTATTATGGGTGACCGTACAATACTCACTCTTCAGCCCCTGTAGTTCCATGAAGTTCCGATAGGTGGAGGCACCATACGCAGCCTTCAAAGTGGTGTATGTAGCGGAGGTGCATTTCAGGTAGAGATCTGTGATGGAGTTCCTTTGGTGGGAAACCAGAGCATGACAGATATACACTGGCACTTGTAGAACATCTGCGGGGATCCGGCAGTGAACAAAAGCACGGTGAGTCGTTGAGCGACGCATCTGTCATCATCGCAGACAGGTCGCGCAGACCTATCCGATATCCCGCGTGCCGGCCGACCGCACACACCTATCACTCGTGCAATGTTGAAACTTTCGGATAGTCGCATTTGAGGTGAACTACGGATCACAGAAAGGCACCTCGCTGTCAACTGGACTTCTGTGTGATAGTGCAAACACACTGGTCCACTAGTTGGGGTACTGAAAAGCGTGTGCACGCTGGGTTCCTCGTCACCTAATAGAATTTCGTACAGAGCAACGAACTACGACCTATGCGGAATTACTTGAGCGTAACGAGGCTGGTGGTTACAATATTTTTGTTGAAAATCGTCACAGGCGGACCGGAAACAAAACGGCAATCCAGAATGAGATTTTCACTCTGCAGCGGAGTGTGCGCTGATATGAAAGTTTCAAAACGGCAATCCATCGTATGGCGCCGCATCACCTCTCTTCCGAAGAAAAGGTTAAAAGTCGCATCCTCAGCCTTTAAAGATGTACCGACGATTTTCTGGGACTCTGAAGGGGTGTTCTGTTTGGTGTCCTCCCTCGTCGCCACAAAAATGTGAACCAACTTCTCCTTCTCCAGGACAATGCAAGGCGACACACATGCCTACGCACCCGAGGAGAACACACAGAACTTCACAGGACTGTTATTCATCATCAGACCTACAACCCGGATCTCCCTCCTTCTGACAGCCATCTGTTAGGCCCAATGAAGGTTACACTCCGCGGCAAACAGTAAATGTAAGATCGGGAGGTTATTGGTACAACAAGACGTTGGCTCCGAAATCGACCAGTTGAGTGGTACCGTGCGGACATACAGGCCTTCCTAGTAAAGTGGCGACAGCCCGCCGCATTCATCGGACGTTATTTTGAAAAACAGATACTTGTATCCAAAAGACTGGGGATAATACGGTATAATAAAATCCGGATTAAAACGAACCTGCTTTGAGAAAAAAAGTGTGTTGCATTACTTATTGAACGCCCGTAGTACTAACGGACAAAGAGCGTCGAGCATTACTGAAGGTAGTTGTCAAATGTCGCATGAACTAGGCGGAAAAAACCACTTGTGAGTTGGCACTACGGACAGTCCAGCTAGTGCAGTGACTGTGCATACGGAGCTAAACGGTCAAGAAGCTCCTTATAAGCCACACATTGCTAAGGAAGGCCGATGTGGAATAAACAGTGAATGACTGGAAGTGAGTGATTTGGAGTGATGAGTCACGCTGTACGCCGTGGTAGTCTGACGAGAGTGTGGGTTTGGCTAACGCGTGGAGGGCGTTACGTGCTGTCATGCGTACTGCCAACAGTGACGACTGGACCAGGTGGTGTTATGGTAAGGAGGCATTTCGTGGTTAGAGCGTCGGCCCCTTGCTGCGCCCAATAAACGTTACATGGAGAAGAATGTGAACACAATTTAAAGCGCTGTGTACTACGTAGTATAGAGGAACAGTAAGGCAATGGGCTGTGTACAATAACATTACTGAAATGGACTGGCCTGCCCAGAGTCCCTATCTCAATCCAATGAAACACCTCTGGGATGAGTTAGAATGTAGACTTCCCTCCAGTGTGCAACATCTCCACCATCTCTGATTTCAATTCTCGAGGAAGGATGGGCAACCATCCGTCCATAGACATTGAGACAACTATTACGGTATATTGATAATTTTTACTTATGGACCGTCTGACAGCAACTGAATAAAACACTATTTTAATGCCATACGCGTTTCGCCTTTATTTTCTGCAAGGCATCATCAGTGGCCTGGAATATGTACATATGTTAGCTATTTTATTTACATTTTTGTCATTGTGCCTATAGGTTATAAACAGTTCTGGTGGTTGGTATTTCCTATTAAGTAGTAATGTTTTGAACTGTACTTACAGATTGCGTGGACAATTTCTTACATATTACGCTCCTGTTGCGTTTTTGGTGTTGTTCTTCTCCTCACGAACGCCAATTTGCGGTTTTTTCCACATTCCACAGCGCTCTGCACTGAACGCTTGTTTTAAAGCAATGTTTTGTTTTCTGTTGCCGACTGTCAAATGTTTTTGCCAAAGATCGAATGTTATTGCCAAACTTATGAGTGTAACTATTGAAGTATCTGTGGTCTGTTCGTGTATGCATTTGTGTGTACGTTTGTGTATGTGTATGTGTGTGTGTGTGTGTGTGTGTGTGTGTGTGTGTGTGTGTGTGTGAGTGTTTTTTGGTGTGATATATATATTTTTTGTGCTGTGTGTGTGTGTGTGTGTGTGTGTATTTTGGTGTTATATAATTTTCTTTTGTGGCCGTGTATTTGTGTGTGTCTCCAGATGGTGTGGGGAAGATTTTTTTCTTATGTTATCATTTCCTTTATTAAGTGTAGTAGGGAGAGTGTGCTGTGATTCATTTATCACATGTTTGTTTTCTGCTATGACTTTCTGGATGTGGAAGTTCTCTTGCATTTGTATAAGATGTTTGTCATGGTTGCTTATTCTCATTATTTTCATTTCTTGTTCCATGTTTGTAGGATGATGGTTGTAGAGTTTTAAATGCTCTGCAAATGTGGAATGGTTTGTTTCACACTTCCAACATCTGATATGTTCTTTGTATCTTGTTTCAAAATTCCTGCATGTCATCCCTATGTATACTGCATCACAACTTTGAATTCAAGTTTATGTATTCCTGATTGTTGGAATTTGTCCCTCTTGGTAGCTGGCTGGCTTAGGTGTGATTGAAGGGTTTGCCCAGGCTTATATGCTATTTTGAAGCCCTGTCTCTTTAGGATGTTTGCAACTCTGTGTGTTAGTTTATGTGTGTAGGTCATGGTGTACCATCTGGTTCTTTTCTGTGTGGTGTTGTCATTGTGTGTGTTTGTAAGTTTTCAGCTTATGAGTTCTTTTGTACTGTGGAACTGTTGTGTTTGTTTTTTATTTGTGTTTTAATTTTTTGATTGAGCTTGTGTACCACATGTGTGTCATACCCGTTGTTCCTAGCTATTTGTATGATTGTACTCATTTCTTGTTCATAGTTTCTCTTGCTGAGTGGGATTCTGTTTAATCTATGTAACATGTGTCTTAGTGCTGCACGTTTCTGGCTGTGGGGGTGGTTGGATGTGGAATGAATTATTGTGTCTGTGGCTGTTGGTTTTCTAAAGATGTTAAATGTATGTTTACCATTTTCTTTTTTAATTGTAATGTCAAGAAAATTTATTTGATTTTCTTTTTCTTTTTCAAGTGTGAATTTTATATTCTGATGAGCTTTGTTTATTTCTGAATGGAGTTCATCTATTTTTTCACTTGGCGCATCTACCAGACAAATAATGTCATGCACGTATCTGTACCAATATATGATTTTGAAACTTTCATTTGTGGTTATCTTATCAAATATCTGATTTTCTAGGTGACTGATGAAAATGTTTGCTAGTGTTCCTGATATTGGGGATCCCATGGGCAGTCCATCAGTTTGTAGATAACATTCATTCTCAAACTGAAAGTAGTTTTGTTCAGTTGTCAGTCTGAGCATATCTGTTATTTCTTTTATTGCGTCTGTGGTGAGGTTGCTGTGGGATGAGAGATTTTGTTCTATGATTTCTATTGTTTCTGTGATAGGGATGGAGGTATACATATTTTCTATATCGAATGAAATCAGTGATGCTGTGTGTGGTACCTGTATGTTCTGTATGTTTTCTATTAGGTTCCCTGTGTTTATGACTTTTCTGTTGTTTTCTACTTTATAGTGTTTTGTAACTAACTTTGGAGGTGTTTGGCTATGCGGTATGTTAGGGCTTTCTTGAAGTTGATAACAGCTCTCATTGGCATTCCGTCTTTATGTACTTTCGGTTGACTGCGGAGTGTTGGTGCTTGTGGGTTTTTCTGTGTTAAGTAGTATTTCTGTTTGTCTGTGAGTGTGTGTTCAATGTTTTTCAGTGTTCGTTTCACATTTGCCTGGAATAAATATTATATCGATATAAATAAAATTGAGAAAACTCACTGAAAGTAACCACAGCCAGGGTCACCTTAAGACCGAAGCGACAGGGGAGACCGCTTGGGGCGCCAGGCTAAGAGGGGCGGCGGAGGCGGCCGTAGCGCAACTTTCATACACGAGGTGTGGCCTAATTGGCAGTGAAAACGGTTCACTCCCGTGCTAACTAGATGTCGATTATTTTAAAAATCTTACGAAGAGCCGAAGGAGCAGCAACTAGCATATGACGAGGGGGTGGGGGAGGCAGGGAAATGTGGGGAAAGGGGAAGGGGGAATTGTTTGTCACTTGTGTGGAAAAATCTTCTCAAACTGGTCTTGTCCGCGGCGGAGCTCAAGCGATAATAAAGATGAAGGGTCACAAACTGGGTATTAATGTCCACTAATAGTTGTCTGTGGTCTTCTAATCAGAGAGAATATAAGCATGGCTTAACCATGTGAATTACTACCACCATAAAATAATTTGTGTGAGCGTCACTGTGCTTTTAATCCTGAGCGCTGGAACGGTTTTTACGCATGGTCGTGACTCAGTCTGCGTCCGACTCTATTCAGCATCCTTGAAATGCTGAAATGAAATGTCTCGAGATATTTCTCAAACAGAAATCGCTGGACACTAAAAAAGGAAACACATAAATATCCTGTACTTATTGTCACCTTAAGCACACTAGAAAATTACTTATACTGACTGCCTTCTCCATCTTGCCCCTACCATTACCATTTCGAAAGTTGCTCAAGGTCAACCACCATCAAAGCGAAATGTTCGTGTACTGTTTCCAACGAGGTATGCATTTCTTGGTTAAATATCAGTTCTGCTTTTTCCTTGTACCTTTCCACATTTCCTGTTTATAAGACTACGCTGCACAGCGACAATGCGCTCCCGCTTGCACCGTAAAACCAGAAATGCACTCTCTTCTTCCAAATCCGATCACCCGAAATGCTGTCACCTGCCGCACCTCCTCGCCTCCCAGGCTCCAAAATCACATCCACTTCACTTCGCAAAACTCCTTGCCAAACTTATCGAGTTACCTTCGACGTATCGTGCCAGACTGGTAGGTGTTCTGGCGTTTGACTTATGTTCTTCAACTTGTGCAAATTTTAAAAAGATGACAATTTTATACGTCAAGCTGGGCCACTCCTGTGTAAGCCAAGTATGGAACACCTGGCAACTCCTCTAACCCTTGCATACTCTTCGCACTGTAATATCTGCTGTACAGGTGCAAATAAAGGGCTTCTACTGCAATTTTTAGTAATGCAACTGGCCATTCGCCTTCCTTACTAATGTCATGTTGCGAAATTATGGTTACTTGTCTCGCGCACGATGAAGTTTATACCTATATAACGTAGTACGCTTGTTGTTTAACAATACGAATGCTAATGACAGTTACTTCTGCATATTACCTCTTTTTTTGCGGTTTGGACGAATGGAGATTGGTGTAAGGAACAAGCGAAACCAGTTACCATGGTTTAGATGGGAAAAAATGCGGTTTGGGTATTAAAAACATAAATAAAAAAATATAAACTATATTGAGACCGCCGTCATCTTCCTGCCAATTTAGGCTTTACTAAGCAATAATAACCTTAAATGTCACACTGAAATGATGTGAAATATAACTTGATATGTGAAACAATCAGCAAATGACTAAAAATCGATATATGAAAAAGAAAACAACAGAAGTAAACGTTGCTGTATGTAGAAGAATCATTGTAGACTAGATATTCAAAGAGCTGGAATGAAATAAAGAGAAAACTAGAATCAGAAATGAAGCAGTTTGGTCAATCTAGAGGCTACGAAAAATGGAGGAAACCAGGTGAAAATGTAATGACCATCGGCAGGGAAATGACAAACAGTCTGAGGTTAAGATAAAAAAAAACAACCTGAGAGGGAAAAAAGATCTTGAGACATCTACGCAAAAAGTGAAATTTGGCAGACAGTAAAAAGACTAATAATGCAGTTAAAGATGGAAAAATAGTACTACTTTTAGGATTCGCTTACTTCATACTCTCAGTATGAGGATGACTGTACAGGGTGGTCCACTGACCGTGACCGGGCCAAATATCTCACGAAATAATCGTCTAACGAAAAAAACTACAAAGAGCGAAACTTGTCTAGCTTGAAGGGGGGAAACCAGATGGCGCTGTGGTTGGCCCGCTAGATGGCGCTGCCATAGGTCAAACGGATATCAACTGCGTTTTCTTAAAAATAGGATTCCCCATTTTTTATTACATACTCGTGTGGTACGTAAAGAAATACGAATGTTTTAATTGGATCACTTTTGTCACTTTTTTGATAGATGGCGCTGTAATAGTCACAAACATATGGCTCACAATTTTAGACGAACAGTTGGTAACAGGTAGATTTTATAAATTGAAATACAGAACATAAGTACGTGTCAACATTTGATTTCGGTTGTTCCAATGTGACACACATACCTTTGTGAACTTATCATTTCTGAGAATACATGCTGTTATAGCATGACTACCTGTAAATACCACATTAATGCAATAAATGCTCAAAATGATGTCCGTCAACCTCAGTGCATTTGGCAATACGTGTAACGACATTCCTCTCAACAGTGAGTGGTTCGCCTTCGGTAATGATCGCACATGCATTGACAATGCGCTGACGCATGTTGTCAGGCGTTGTCGGTGGATCACGATAGCAAATATCCTTCAACTTTCCCCACAGAAAGGACTACTACAGCGCCATCTATCACAAAGCGAAAAAATGGTCCAACTAAAACATTCATATTTCATTACGTACTACACGAATATGTAATAAAAAATGGGGGTTCCTATTTTAAAAGACGCAGTTGATATCCGTTCGACCTATGGCGTCGCCATCTAGCGGGCCAACCATAGCGCCATCTCGTTTCCCCTTCAAGCTAGACGAGTTTCGTTCTTTGTAGTTTTTTCGTTTGATGCTTATTTCGTGAGACATTTGGTCTGGTCACTATCAACGGACCACCCTGTAAATTATTTTGTCATTAAATCACTTTTTTGGAGCAATCAGCACATTCCTAAAGGTCTTTTTGTATCTATGATAGAAATTTAAGAATTATGGATCACTGCGACTGTTTTTCATGGAACTGAGATATTTAAGTGTCTGCGACGACTTCTGGATACCTGCCGTTGTCCATCTGTTTTTGTGAGATGTTGATATAGACATGCATATTTTCGGAAATGCCTTTTCAAAGTTCAATTTAAATAATGTGGAGAATTTAGAGAATTTGATATTCACATTGGTTTCCCGATACGCTTCATTCCAGCTTTTTTTTGCTAGCTCCTTTGAAAAATCTTTTGTGCCGCTAAAAGTTGAAAATAGACATCGATAAATATGTCTTTAGCTTGTCAACTTTCGTGATTATGTGGTCATTTTTACTTTCTCAACCTTCATAGCTAAAGCGAGCCCAGGTCACTGGAAAGCAAATGCAGAATTAACATTATGGGTTACTGCTTCATACAGATAGACTATCTTCCATCTTTGCAGGAGATTTTTCAGCAAATTTAAGTTAGCTTTCACGTGCCGGGAACTTCATGACACGTACTGCAACTCTGAATACATCCGCATAACACCTCTTAGTGGTCCATGCATCCTACTAGTAGGTAAGTTGGTTTGCATGCAAGAAGTGAAATTGATCATAACAAACATTTTACAATAGAAAAAGAGCAAAATAGGCTGTTAAATTTCTTAGGCATCACCATAAAGATTGTAAATAACCAACGCACATTTTACATACACCGAAAACCGACAACAGCAGACACAGTTATACGTTAGACATCACGACATTCGAATTCTCAAAAGCAGGCAACACTTAGATACCTGCTCCACAGACTGAACACAACACAATTAGACACAGACAACTACCAAACAGAAATAAGTACCATAATAAGAACAGCCGCAAACAATGGATACAAAGAAAACTTAGTAACAAAGATGGACAATAAAATCGAGGAGCAGTAAAGAGCGAACATCCAGCAGTCAATAACACAAGAACAGAATACCATACAAAGGAACACAAAATACAAGAATAGGCTAACACAAAGTGAGAAAGAAACAGAAAACAGCTCTTGGTGCATAATGACACAGAACCACAAGTACACACACAACATATCCAATATTTTCAAAAATCAAGGCATAAAAATAATCTACCAAACACAATTCATTTCACAAATACTTCCCAAAAACAATAGGAAGAAGTGATTTATGTCAGAAATCATGAATATATCAACTGCAGTGCAATACATGTGATGGAAGATACATAGATCAAACTAGGAACACATTTCATAACAAGTGAAAGAACATGTAAGAGCATTTAAGTATGGGGCAATTCATTCAACTCTTGCCGAACACTTACGCCAACATCAACAGTAATATAAAATTACCACCAAGACGCTGGAGTGCAAATCAGAAGGATAAACAACAAAAAACACGTTCTCGCCTTGCAAGAAAACTACCACTTCCAAAAACAGAAAAAAAAAAACAATTCATAAATGATGATAAAAAAGCAGTAATGCTGTGTTGGGTCAGAAAAACACACAACTTCCGTTCGAACTCCAAACCTGGTGTGAAGAGTAAACAACGCAAATCCAGGGTTAGAAAAAGTACAGAAAGGCAAAAACAGCTAAGCGTATCGGCGATACGAGGTTTTAGACATCAATCTGTACTAGTAAAAGAAGAAAGAGTTTGTGGCTTGGACAATATGTATACAAGAGACAGAAGCTCCGTAATCAAAATGCACACCAACTTTGTAAACAAAAGTGGTGTTTTTAATCTAAAACAACAAACAATGTACAAACATATGTGTGCAATCTGGAGAATAACTGTGGTGTCACCGCCAGACACCACACTTGCTAGGTGGTAGCCTTTAAATCGGCCGCGGTCCGTTAGTATACGTCGGACCCGCGTGTCGCCACTATCAGTGATTGCAGACCGAGCGCCGCCACACGGCAGGACTAGAGAGACTTCCTAGCACTCGCCCACTTGTACAACCGATTTTGCTAGCGATGGTTCACTGACAAAATACGCTCTCATTTGCCGAGACGGTAGTTAGCATAGCCTTCAGCGACGTCATTTGCTACGACCTAGCTAGGTGCCATTACCAGTTACAACTGATATTGTGAATAATGTACAGTCAGCAGCGACGTTCACCGTTTATGGATTACAGTTAAGTATTCCACCAGCTACGTCCCTTTATCTAAATTCAAATTTCCTTGTCCTGTTCCAGACCTCACGCCAGCCAGCGTGAGCTAAAACGCGTGCCTTTCGGCTTCCTCTAGTAACATGGTGTTGGCTCTCCTGCCAACCCACAACATTCGTTACGAACGCGGTATTGTCTCGTCGCCATACTGCCCTGAATTACTTGTGTAATGGCTTCGCCACCATCTCCAGATGTACTGTTCAAATTTTATCGCTTACAGAATCAGCAGACGCAGGCCTTACTGGATGCCCTTGGACAGCTCTTCCAGGGTCAACGTGAAATGCAAAACGATGTGGCAGCCGCCGCTCCACCGCTACCGCAGCCACAACACGCAGTTGCACCAACTTTTCGTCCTTTTGATGCGGCACTGGAAAGCTGGACGGAGTGGTCACGCCAATTTGGATTCCATCTCGCCGCCTACAGAATTCAAGGTAACGAGCGGCAGCCTTTTTTGTTGTCCTCCATAGGGGTGCACATGTGCCGTGTGATAGTCAAATTATTTCCCGACGCGACGTAGCAACTCTGTCCTACGACGAAATTTTGTCTGCATTAGATGCATATTTCAAAGAATCAGTCAATGTAGTTGCCAAACGATATACCTTTTTTCGTACAAAACGTACGGCAGATCAGACTAATAGGGAGTGGGTTGCCACCTTGCAAGGCCTTACTAGAGATTGTGCTTTTGAGTGTCAATGTGGACTCCCTTATTCAGATACTATAGTACATGATGCAATTGCACAGAACGTTTCTGATGTTTTTGTATGGGAACAGATTTTGAAACTAGCGAATCCCTCCCTTCAACAAGTGATGGACATATTGGATCGGCAGGACACACTTGACTTTGCTCAGGAATCATTTGAAACTTCGCCACCCATGTGTCAGGTTAACCGGCCCGCCGGACGAGCTGCACGGAGCAGTAAACAGCCCTCGCGTTGACCGCGCCGCTGCCAACAGGCTCTCAGCCAAGTGTCCACGCCGGCAAGAAAATGCAGTGCTAAAGTCATGCCTGCGGTGTGCTACTAGACATTCGCATGACAATTGCCCGTCACGCCAAGCTATTTGCTTTTACTGTAATAAAAAAGGACATGATCAAAGTGTGTGCCAGAAAAAGCTCAGATCGGAAACTCAAAACCATTCCAGGCCCTTTGCTTCGCGACGGAATCGGAATCGAACCAAGGATACTCAGGCTCGCGAAACTCTGCCCATGGAAATTCATATAGTTCATGCCACTCCGTCCAGTGCCACTCTCTCTAACAGTGACTGTGTTCGTCCCACAAATAGTGTGCGTCGACATTGCTGGAACTCCCGTCAAGTCGCAAGTGATTTTGTACCAGTGTCAGTTCACGTTGCACGAGAGAGTCGCTCTTGTCGTCAGCAGGACAATAAACTTTTTGTGGACTTGGACATTAACGGCAAAGTGATACCATTCAAGCTCTATACCGGGGCTGCAGTTTCACTGCTCAATCAAGACACTTACCAACTGCTGGGCACACCTCCGTTGCGTGCTGCAAATGTTAACTACCTATTCACGTCACAAGATCCCTGTGTTAGGACAGTGCAACCTTCTTGCAACATACAAAGGACAAACATAACTTGTGTCATTTTACGTCCTTCCTTCTTCTTCTGCAGTGAACTTGTTTGGTTTAGATTTATTTCAGTTGTTTAACTTGTCTATAGTAAATCAGGTCCTATCAGTGAACCAGACGGTGCCTTCAGACAGTTTTTCTCGTCTATGTGAAGAATTTGCAGACATTTTTGCACCGGGGCTCGGCTGCGCTAAGAACTATAAAGCACATTTGGAACTGAAAGTAAACGCGCAACCGAAATTTTTCAGAGCGCGCAATTTTCCCCACGTATTGCGTAAAGAGGTCGCAAAAACATTACACGATTTGGAATCACAAGGTGTAATTGAACGTGTGAAGGCTTCTCTCTGGGCATCACCCTTAGTAATTTTGCCAAAACCTTCGGGAAAATTGAGACTTTGTGTGGATTTCAAGGTAACAGTGAATCCACAACTAGTGACTGCAACTTTTCCTTTACCCCGCCCGGAAGATCTTTTTGACAAACTGTGCCCGGTAAAGATTTTTCGAAGTTGGACCTAGCAGATGCGTATTTGCAAATACCGGTGGACGAAGAATCCCAGCTCGTTTTGGTGGTTAACACGCATATTGGTTTGTATTGATCCAAACGACTGCCATTCGGGTGTGCTTCTGCCCCTGCATTGTTTCAGCAATATCTATAAACTTTTTGTGCGTCGGTCCCTACTGCAGCAAACTATCTGGACGATATTGTGATCTCCGGAAAGACGGAAGAAGAACATTTAGCCAATCCCAGAACATTATTTCAGGTCTTGCGACAAAATGGTCTTCGCTTGCGGAAAGACAAATGTGTTTTTTGCTCGTGACTTACCCTACCTGGGACATGTACTCAATGCCCAAGGCATACATCCCAGTCCCGACACCTCCGTGCCATACAAGACTTGCCTTCGCCGCAGAATTTGAAGCAGCTACAGAGTGCTCTGGGAAAAATTAACTATTATCACCGATATGTTCCACAGGCCTCTTCCATTTCAGCTCCGCTTCATCGCTTACGCCGTAAAGGTGTTCCTTTCGTCTGGCCGACGGAATGCGAACGCACCTTTTGCCGGTTGAAATCGGCGTTGCTTTCCAATACTTGCCTTACGCCATTCGATCTCCAGAAGCCCCTTTTCTTGATGGTGGATGCATCGGATTTCGGGATCGGTGCTGTGCTTGCGCACAAAGATGGTTCGCACGATCGCCCTATCGCCCTATTGAGTTTGCGTCCAAATTGCTCTCGTCTGCGCAAAGAAATTATTCACAGATCGAGAAAGAAGCATAGGCTCTCGTATTTGGTGTTACAAAGTTTAATGATTTCTTGTATGGTCGTCACTTTACCATCATCACAGACAACAAACCTTTGACATCGCCTTTTCATCCGACCAAGCCTGTACCTCCACGTACAGCTCAGAAATTCATTCGCTGGTCTATTTTCCTCTCGCAGTACCGCTACGATATCTTGTATCGGTCCACTGCTAAGCACGGAAACGCCGATGCGTTGTCTCGTTTGCCTGTTGCTGAGGATAGAGCACTCGATTCCTCCGAACTTGCTTGCATGTTCATTGACTCGGAAACCAATGACGTGGTCTTAATCGTTTCTGATTGATTTTCGTCGTGTAGCTACAGCCGCAGCTGCCGACCCTGTCCTAGCTACGCAATGGCCCTTGTAAAAGTCACGGATCGGGGACACGTTGGTTCGCCGATTTTTTGCTCACCAGGAGAGACTTTTTGTACGACGTGGTGTTTTGCTGTTGCGTTCTGATAATGATCAGTCCAGGATCGTGGTCCCACGTTCTTTACAGTCCTCTGTCTTACAGCTTCTCCACCAAGGACATTGGGGTATAGTGAGAACGAAAGAACTTGCTCGTGAGCGCTGTACTTGGTTCGGAATCGATGCCGCGATTACGAATATGTGCTCTTCTTGCATGGTGTGTGCCGTGCATGTTGTGTGCCGAACAACAATCAGCAACACCGCGGAAATTCTTTGCATGGACAAAAGCCACTTCCCCTTGGCAACGGTTATACATCGATTTTGCTGGTCCATTCTGGAATGCTCGATGGTTGGTTGTGGTAGATTCATTCAGTAATATTCCTTTTGTTGTCCGGATGTCTTCCACGACGTCATCTGCCACCATCCAAGCGTTATCCGCTATCTTTTGCATTGAAGGTCTTCCACAGACTATTGTTTCCGACAATGGACCACAATTCGTGTCCGCAGAATTTCAGTCATTCTGCAAGGCCAATGGTATTCAACATCTGGCGTCCGCACCGTTTTCGCCACAGTCAAACGGTGCCGCTGAACGATTGGTCACGACTTTCAAGTCACAGATCTTGAAGTTGAAAGAGTCACATTCTCGGGAGGACGCGTTACTGCTCTTTTTGTCCTCGTATCGCTCTCAGCCCCGAGATTGTCGCTCGCCGGCTGAGTTGCTCCATGGTCGTCCTCATCGAACCTTGATGTCTTTGCTGCATCCGCCGTATCAGGTTCCTGTGCAGCGGCAGACACCTGTTTTTGCCCCAGGCGACGTTGTCTACTACCGCTACTATCGAGGTTCACGGCGTTGGCTCGAAGGGCGCATTCTTCGCTGCCTCGGCCGCACTATGTATCTGGTTTTGGGGGCCTCTGGTGAGGTGCGTCGGCATCTCCATCAGCTGCGCTTCTGTCGTCGCACGGGATCTGCCGCTCCCCGCTTTCAGCGACGGTGCCGTCCGGTCAGCACCCTGTGGACCCATCTACTGGCTCGCCTCAGCCCCAGGTGTTACCGACGCTGCCTTCCATTTTGCCCCATGGCGACGCGCCGCCGCCGCCGCCGCCGCCGCCGCCGCCGCCGCCTGTTCTCCCGCCAGCGCCGCCCGCAGTGGACGCGTCGCTGCAACCGCCGGGCGCCTCCCTGGGTCACGCGCCGCCGATCGCTTCCCGTGACCAGTTGTCCACCGACATGGAACTCTTGCCCGCTCCGGACCATATGTCGTCCTCGCCCGTCGGGTGCCCGGCCCGATGGAGGTCGACCCTTCGGCCCCTCCTGTCTCTCTGCGGGCGCATACACCGCATGTTGGCGTGAACCCTGAAGCAGGTTTTCAGGCGCTTCCTAGCTCCCCGCGGTCCGAATGACTGGGTGCGGGTGGCACAGCCTCGCCTGTTGTTGGGCTCCCCACCTCGTCGCATACGTCAACATGGGGCCTTCGCCACGGCGGGCGGAAGCCTTATGCCAGTACCGTACGCCGATTTGCGGGGGAGGAATGTGTCACCGCCATACACCACACTTGCTAGGTGGTAGCCTTTAAATCGGCCGCGGTCCGTTAGTATACGTCGGACCCGCGTGTCGCCACTATCAGTGATTGCAGACCGAGCGCCGCCACACGGCAGGACTAGAGAGACTTCCTAGCACTCGCCCACTTGTACAACCGATTTTGCTAGCGATGGTTCACTGACAAAATACGCTCTCATTTGCCGAGACGATAGTTAGCATAGCCTTCAGCTACGTCATTTGCTACGACCTAGCAAGGCGCCATTACCAGTTACAATTGATATTGTGAATAATATACAGTCAAGAGCGACGTTCTCCATTTATGGATTAAAGTGAAGTATTCCACCAGCTACGTTCCTTTTTCTAAATTCTAATTTCCTTGTCCTATTCCAGACCTCACGCCAGCCTGCGTGGGTTAAACGCGTGCCTTTCGGCTTCCTCTAATAACATGGTGTTGGCTCTCCTGCCAACCCACAACAATAACCACAGAAGATACTGTAGAAATAAGAGAGAAACGCTTCTGGTATAAAATATTATTTAATTATCTTGCAGTAAACGTAAGAAGGAGAAACCAATAAAAACTACTATCAGGTGTTCGGCAATACAACGAGAAGTTACATCTGCATTCTACGCGCTCGTCCTTTAAGAGAAGACGCAACTACACTTATATGTTGTGCTAGGATGACTGGATGTTCTGGCTGTTCTTCATATTTTGCGTTGCTCTATGAAAATCTGTTTGCTATCTCTTATTTCATAAGTAGAATTCAGATCGCCTTGCCTTTAATTTGTGCATAAAAAATTGTAAAGAAGGGGATTTTTCAGGGCACTGATACCGACGTCATGTCACTTAAGCATTCAGGTTGAAGATAATCTGGTGCAGGCAGTTTTAAAGTTCTTTTCAACAGTGGAAAGCACCATAATCGCTCTAGTTCTTACTAACTGAAGAAATGGGAAGTGTCACATCATTAAGCACCAGTCCAATACTTACAAAAATTTGTGAAGATTCATATTTCATGGAGATCGCCCATTCAGATTTTAGAGAAGGTGATTTATTCTAGAATAGTATCTCACCTCAGCAACAATAATATCCTGAGAAAATCACAGTTTTGATTTCAGGATATTTGCGCTACTGAGAATGGCATTTACCTGTTCAGTCACCAAATTTTACAAGCATTTAATGATACAATAGCAACGAATGGTATTTTCTGCGACCTATCTAAGGCATTTCACTGTGTGATCAGTGTTATAGATAAAATAAAGTTTAATGGGACTAATACTATAGCCTAAAAATGGATAATGTCATAGTTAACCCAAAGAATGCAGAAAGCTTTACTCGGTAATTTAATCAATATACTTTGGTTACATTATTCTGACTGGGGAGAAATCAGATATGGGATTCCTCTAGGGTCAATCTTAGGTCCCCTATTGTTCCTCATATCTAACAGAAAACAAAGAGAATTATTTCTTTCTGCAGATGACGCTAGTATTGTAAATAACCCAGAAAAATACACAGAAACAAGAGAAATGGTAAACAATGTTCTTAAAAGTAGTATTGACTGGTTTTCTGTGAATGGCTTCACTCCGAATTTTAAATAGACACAACATATTCAGATCTGACATCCAGGGTTATTATACCAACGATAAGTGTAAAATGTAGTGGGAACATAGTAAGAGGGTGGAAACTTCAAAATTCTATTGTGTCCGTATTGACGAGAATTTGAATTGGAGAAACTCATTTTGGAACTCCTTAAACAACTTATTTTAACCACATTTGCACTTAGAATAATTGCAAATACTGAGTAGAGACAAATCAATAAATTGACATATACTGCTTATTTCCATTCCATAACGTCACATGGAATAACATTCCAGGGTAACTCATCTTTAGGAAAGAAAGTCTTCATTGTACAAAAACGTGCTGTGATGCTGACCCATGATCATCTTGCAGGTCTGCGTTTAAGGAGGTGGGTACTATTGCTACACAGTACATTTATTCCCTCATGAAGTTTGTTGTAAATAGTCCACTGCAGTTCGAAAGGAATAATGATGTATATAATGACAATACTGGAAGGAAAAATGTCTTTCATCACGCCACATTAAGGTCGTCTTTATCACAAAAAGCGGTACACAATGGTGTAACTCAAATTTTTGGTCATTTACCCTGTGACATAAAATCTTTGACAAATAGCAAATTAAAATTTGAAAACAAACTGAATTGCTTCAAGAAGATTTTCTATTACTGTAATCTGTGGAAGAGAGTGGATAGGAATTACTAACGCACGTAACTGTTCAGCGTATCGCCATATTTGAGATTTGAATGTAAAATGACTCGTTCCACATCATTATGATTTATCATGCAAAGTGATCGAAGTTACTTGCGATGTGAACAGTACTACGATGTCGTGCGTTATCCTACTGGACTATGCCATTTGGTATCCCAGTCATGAAAACTATTGCATGAGGGTTTACATTCTTGCCATATATGGGCCAGCATTCAGCTATCTCCCTTCAACGATCGGCAAATCAGCCGCCTTGCCATATCCAGTACCTCACTACAGCCCGATTCCAGGGGTAGGAGAGAACTGTGTTTGGAGTATCGCCGACCAGGGTGACCGTGCGGTTCTAGGCGCTACAGTCTGGAACCGCGTGACCGCTACGGTCGCAGGTTCGAATCCTGCCTCGGGCATGGACGTGTGTGATGTCCTTATGTTAGTTACGTTTAAGTAGTTGTAAGTTCTAGGGGACTGATGACCTTAGAAGTTAAGTCCCATAGTGCTCAGAGCCATTTTTTGTTTGGAGTATCATCACTCAGGGCTCTGTTGGCTCTGGCTTTACACCGTGCACGTCTGAAATTGTGTAGTATAGCGTACTGTAGTGTCGGTGGCAAAATAGGCTTCACAACTCGAGATATCAACCTATTCCAGACGGTTCATAGTCACATTCTGCGAGTACCCCCTGTCCGTTTTGAGTTAAGCAGTCCGCCTGGAAGCACGCGAACCTGTCCTCCTTGCCATACTGTTGTCCTGACTCCATCTCGTTGCTACTTTTTCTGCAGTCGCTGCATTACAAACAAGTCATTGTGACCTATCGGTGTGATGGTCCCTTGTCCATCATACCAATGATTTGACGCTCTTAGAGTCCGAAAGATAACAATAAAATGCAAGTGTTGTGACCTTCCCATTAAAAGTTCAGTAACGTTATGAAACGGAGACTTTTTTAAATCAGGATACATGCAATTAGTTAATTATTCTCCACTTTTTATTACGGAAATTATCTCTTATGTTGTTAACGTATGACTTGTGAGATACTGTAGACTATTGTTCTGCTTGTCCCACGCGCAAACTACTGTGTAAGTTACAATTATCACATGTTCTGAAAATTTCATTGTGTATATAACGTAAGGCACTACTATGCACACTGAACAGCCAAAACATTAAGACAACTGCCGACCGCGAGGTTGGATGCCGTCTGATGACGTTCAGGGAAAGTGACATGCCATGAAAAGTACACTACTGGCCATTAAAATTGCTACACCAAGAAGAAATGCAGATGATAAACGGGTATTCATCGGACAAATATATTATACTAAAACTGACATGTGATTACAATTTCACGTAATTTGGGTGCATAGACCCAGAAAAACAACCTCTGGCCGTAATAACGGCCTTGATACACCTGGGCATTGAGTCAAACAGAGCTTGGATGGCGTGTACAGGTACAGCCCCCATTCAGCTTCAACACGATACCACAGTTCATCAAGAGTAGTGACTGGCGTAGTGCGAGGAGCGAGATGCCCGGCCACCATTGACCAGACGTTTTCAGTTGGTGAGAGATCTGGAGAATGTGCTGGCCAGGGCAGCAGTCGAACATTTTCTGTACCCAGAAAGGCCCGTACAGGACCTGCAACATGCGGTCGTGCATTATCCTGCTGAAATGTAGGATTTCGCAGGGATCGAATGAAGGGTAGAGCCACGGGTCGTAACACATTTGAAATGTAACGTCCACTGTTCAAAGTGCCGTCAATGCGAACAAGAGGTGATGTGTAACCAATGGCACCCCATACCATCACGCGGGGTAATACGGCAGTATGGCGATGACGAATACACGCTTCGTATGTGCGTTCACCGCGATGTCACCAAACTCGGACGCGACCATGATGATGTTGTAAACAGAACCTGGATTCATCCGCAAAAATGACGTTTTGCGATTCGTGCACCCAGGTTCGTCGTTGTTTACACCATCGCAGGCGCTCCTGTCTGTGATGCAGTGTCAAGGACAACCGGAGCCATGGCCTCTGAGCTGATAGTCCATGCTGCTGCAAACGTCGTCGAACTGTTCATGCTGATGGTTGTTGTCTTGCAAACTTCCCCATGTGTTGACTCAGGGATCGAGACGTGGCTGCACGATCCGTTACAGCCACGCGGATAAGATGCCTGTCATCTCGACTGTTACTGATACAAGGCCGTTGGGATCCAGCACGGCGTTCCGTATTACCCTCCTGAACACACCGATTCCGTATTCTGCTAACAGTGATTGGATGTCGACCAACGCGAGCAGCAGTGTCGCGATACGATAAACCGCACTCGCGATAGGCTGCAGTCCGACCTTTATCAAAGTCGCAAACGTGATGGTACGCATTTCTCCTCCTTACACGAGGCATCACAACAACGTCTCACCAGGCAACGCCGGTCAACTGCTGTTTGTGTATGAGAAATCGGTTGATAACTTTCCTCATGTCAGCACGTTGTAGGTGTCGCCACCGGCGCCAGCCTTGTGTGAATGCTCTGAAAAGCTAATCATTTGCATATCACAGCATCTTCACCCTGGCGGTTAAATTTCGCGTCTGTAGCACGTCATCGTCGTGGTGTAGCAATTTTAATTGCCAGTAGTGTACGTAAGCGCGGCAGAGGCGGACGAGGGATCACCCTAGCGAAGAAGCAGACTGCAAATGAGGAAATCCACTGACATATGAGACTTTCTCAAAGAAAAAATTATTGTGACTGTGACTTAGTATCTCGGAAACGGCGAAGCTGGTCTAGTGTTCACGTGTACTGTCGTGAGCATCTACTGAAAGAGGAAGGAGGACACTGAAACCACCGCTAGGTGCTAACTGGTTGGACGTCTACGAGTCTTCACAGAACGTGGTGTTCGGAGGCACGTTGGTTGGTTGGTTGTTTGGGGAAGGAGACAGCGTGGTCATCGGTCTCATCGAATTAAGGAAGGGTGGGGAAGGAAGTCGGCCGTGCCCTGTCAGAGGAACCATCGCAGCATTTGCCTGGAGTGATTTAGGGAAATCACGGAAAACCTGAATCAGGATGGCCGGACGCGGGATTGAACCGTCGTCCTCCCGAATGCGAGTCCATCGGAGGCACGTCTGCTCTGTAAAGTAGCACAGATGGTGATCTGTGGCATCTCTGCCGAAAGAGCACAATGTTGGTGCACGCACAACTGTTTCCGCGCAGACCGCTCATCGCACATTGTTGGACATAGAGCTCCGCAGCAGACCACCCCTACGAGGTCACATATTGACTCAACGACATTGTCAGTTGTGACTGCAGTGGGCACGGGGCCGTCGGGATTCGATCGTCGATCAATGGAAACGTTTCGGCTCTTCGGGCGAGTCACACATTTGCTACGCTTTGTCGATGGTCGTCTCCACTGACGCCTTCATCGAGGTGAACGGCAGCTCGAAGTGTCCAGCGCGTCACGGACGCAGGCTGTTGGGAGCAGTATCGTGCTATGACGGACGTGCTACGAAGCTTGCATGGGGCCCGTGGTAGTAATCGAAGACAGGCTAACAGTTGCGAATCACCTTGATCCGTTCATGCTTGATGCCTTCCCCGACGGCGAAGTCATCTTTCAGCAGTATAAATGTCCGTGTCGTGGAGCCAGAACCGAGGTACAGTGGTTTTAGGAGCGTTATAGTCAATTCACATCTAATGCCACAAACCTACCAACAAACTGTCGGATCCGTGATACGAGAATCAGTGAAGTATTTCACTCCAAAGACGGACAAACAAGCTATTTAACAGGTGGTCTTAATGTTTTGGCTCATCAGTGTAATATGTTGATAGGGTCGAGGAGATTTTGTTTTTGAAACAAGACAACATGCTCTACCGTGTCGGAAGGAGGGCGCGCGAATGTTTGCAGACGCACTGCACAGACATTTTAATTTGGTTGCGAGGCATTTTGGTAATGGGTTTGAGCTTAACTTCAGACTAATTTAGGGACTGGTTTCGCAAAGGACCTTTCAGTTTTACTTGGGTAACAGAAGACGACGAAGGGGCTGTGCAGTAGCCGTTTTGTACGCCGCATTAGTATGCAAATTGAGGTTACTGCTGTGTTAAACCCGAAGATTATTAGGAGATTAAGTTCGTGAATTTTAACTTTGTGGGAGATAGAAGTTTAATAGTCACGAATTTCTTCTAAGAGGTATCAACTGTGTTATTTGGATGCTGTATACTATCGATCTGTTTTTCGTGGCTGTATTAAGGGGATAAATAACTATGATTTTAAGCAATCAGCTTTTGTGTGCACAGGGAAGTGATATTTAAACAGAGAGAAGCTCTGAGATTGTATGATACATTCAAGCATTTTACTTGTTCTGTATGGAACAAATAAATGTGGACACACTGAAATAATAAACTTGGAATAGGTGCGTACTGTTCAATGTAGTATTAATCGCTTTATGCCATAATTCTGATTCAAATTCCTATACTTGGATTCGGCCATGTTTGTTGAGACTTTCACCATGATTATAACTGTCGAATGATGGACTCTCGGAGCAAAACGCCATCAACATGAATTTTAACATCCTTTTTACTGACATAAAACTTCGGCGATATTCCATTACCAAGATGATCCAATTTGACTTGATTTTTTTTTACAGTATCAGCGAGACTACGTCGTCACAAGGTAAGTCTTTTCTGACATTTGTCTCATCTTTCACGAGACGGTGGCAAGAAAAGATGATGCAGCTGTTGAGAAGTTTGTTTTATAAGAATGTACTTTACAAATACTAAAGCACAATCTTTATTAAAGCTAGTAAGAGGGTTAAACAATTATCACTTTCAGGAAAGGAATCATTTGCAATTAAACATAAAAAAGAAACAAAAATACAAATTGAAATAACAATCGATCAACTGCAAAATTTCACTTGAAGTAAATAAGTACGTTTTGCGGCGATTGTTTGATAACTTGCTAACAGCATTCGACAAACCACTCAAACTGAGTAGCAAACAGTATCGTTTATTAATTCATACAAGTAGATGAAACAGAGCAAAAAGGAACTATTGTTTATCAAGAATTTCTGAAGCGCCAGGTAGAATGTTTAGCGAAATTGCTTCTACCATTAGTCTACTGTCACAAGTCATTATACAAGCGTTATACAAGCACTCATTGCATAGGAATGCGGCCATATTAGTTGCTCATTTTGCATAACTTAGTCAAGTGTATGCACTAACATCTCGATGGATATTTGGTCTATGTATTCATCTGAGCGCAATAATTATAATCTCTAATCGTCATGTAATACTTTAACTGAGATACAAGTTTTCAATAACTTCCACTTTGACGTATATGCGGGATTTTCAAATGTCGAATATGACTTGTAAAATTTAGATACTGACGTGACAGAACATTCACAATGTGAAGGGGTGTATTTTTGCAAAGCATTTATAACTAGGTCAGACTGAATATTACGTATACATGCTCACTAAACAAAGATCAAAGTTGTAATGAACTTTGTCATATAGGCGCAGCTTGTGCAGGACAAATGTGCTTGCTAATTTATCGGCTGGAAAATTACTACACAGTGATCAGCGTCGGATCCGAAAATATCAAAGTACTATGCCAAAGAGCGCCTCAGATACTGCGTCCTGGTTCCTTACTTACTGCCGAGAAATATTAAGAAAGGCAACAGGCGTGTGCACTGCAGCATGCTTGGATTCTGAGCTCTCAAAGAAAACCACGCAGAAACGTGGATCAGGTGCTATGAGGCTGCGTCCTATCAACATTAGTGAACAAATCCATATCCTTATATCGATGGACAAGAGTAAATTCTCTACTGCAAAAATACACGTGTGAAAAATAAGAGAAAGTGAATGTTTTCATTATTGAAATAATAGCACAGCAATGCTAGTGTCAAATGGACGATATACGTCATCAGTACGAGTGATGCGTAAGTTCGAAAATTCATACAGTCAGCATCAGGTTACCTTCCATTAGGAAAGTGCGTGCACTCAGAGACTGTTATGTGACTTATAAATTATAGAGCGTAGCAATCAGTCGTCCTTATTTGTATGTTTAATTACGCAAATCCAGATTTCGGCTAGGAGCTAGCCATTATCAATGCACTATTTTCCAGTATCGATGGGTCTTAGTTCCCTGTTGTTCGGGCGTTAGTCACACAACATGCATCGAGATTAGAAAATAGTGCAATGTCAATGGCTAGCTACTAGCCGAAATCTGGATTTGGGTAATAAAACCTACAAAAAAAAAAAGGACGACTGAAAGATGCGCTCTATAATTTATAAATCATACAATCAGGTTACGAAGCCCACAATGAAAGTTACAGAATGTTTTATACGATATTTTAAACTTTCTAATATATATAGTAAAATGTCTGTATACATATGTTCTACATTTACTTTGAAACGACAAGCTGCTGAATGCACCTACAATATTATATGATACATACTTGACGTACGTGGGAAAGACTCTGCAGAGCGATATTCGCTAGAGATACAGGTGTACTATGTGTGCAAGTATGTATGAAATATATTAAATATAGGTAAGATGTATATATTACATGTACGTATGGAGACAGAGCCACGGGTAAAAAGTTCCCTCTATCGATTTCAACTAGACTTGGTACACATACTACTTACTATCTCGAAAAAAACTCTGTGGGGGTGAGAGTCAGCGTCTTCCTTGTGGAATATGGGTGCTGACGTCAGACAGAAGTGGGAATGAGAAGATGGACTCGTAGAGAGGGGCTAGTAGATGATGGAGACAGTTAGGGGAAGGGGAAATGGAAGAAAGGAAATGGACAGAGAGAGGGGTAACGAGGAGATGGACAATTAGAAGACTGGAATAAATACGTAGCTGGTCAAAGCAGGGTATTCAGCTAGTGTATTTATTGTTATAACTGGCTATTACCAACCATGTAAACACATGGATACGAACGAGCCACAGAGGAATAACAAAGTTCCACTGCATATCGCCAAATACGCTGTACAAGAAGCTGTTTTGAATAGACATTAGTGGAAAACATACTTGAAATAGAATAACCACGAACAGAACGCGAATGAATTGCACGTGTCGCTCCTACAGCAGGCAGCAGTCTAGTTGTCCAGAATGTGTGCCGAAACACCCAAGCATCACCATCTTCCAAAGAACGTCTAGACCCCACCAAACCACGACCCACAAGCCCGTGCAGAAGTTCCTCATTCAGAGCGTGTCGGTACAAATGAATCTGGCTGTCTACTCTCACATTGGCTCGCGCTGGTCAGTCCACCTGAAGTGACAGAGGTGTGGCACGTAGAGCTGAGCTGCGCAAAGACGTCCGCCGCTGGCTACAGCACTCTGCTGACGATGACGACGTTGTGAGCTTGAAACAGAACTCATGTCTGACGCGGCAAACATTCCGTGAAACATTTATTAAATAATGTCATCACGAAAAACTACGATGTAAGATTTTCTTTTCTTTGTTATTGTTAACACTTTGCGAAACACGATAAGAAAACTAAATCGAGTAGATGCCAAATGATGCATACATCTTGTGGAGTGGAGGCTAAAAATAATAAGAGTTAAGAACTGATTCTACGCCTTTTTACGAGGGCCTGGAAACTTTTTTGTGGCCAGCCAGAAAGCGATGGCGAACATACTGACCATATTTTCAGTCTGCACGTCCACATTCTTGTCCAGCCCACTGAAAGAAATGTTTCTAATCTCTTTTTGTTTAGCGGGATCAGGACTATGGTTATAAACGAAGATTTAGAGTTCTAATTCATACATATACACTCCTGGAAATTGAAATAAGAACACTGTGAATTCATTGTCCCAGGAAGGGGAAACTTTATTGACACATTCCTGGGGTCAGATACATCACATGATCACACTGACAGAACCACAGGCACATAGACACAGGCAACAGAGCATGCACAATGTCGGCACTAGTACAGTGTATATCCACCTTTCGCAGCAATGCACGCTGCTATTCTCCCATGGAGACGATCGTAGAGATGCTGGATGTAGTCCTGTGGAACGGCTTGCCATGCCATATCCACCTGCCGCCTCAGTTGGACCAGCGTTCGTGCTGGACGTGCAGACCGCATGAGACGACGCTTCATCCAGTCCCAAACATGCTCAATGGGGGACAGATCCGGAGATCTTGTTGGCCAGGGTAGTTGACTTACACCTTCTAGAGCATGTTGGGTGGCACGGGATACATGCGGACATGCATTGTCCTGTTGGAACAGCAAGTTCCCTTGCCGGTCTAGGAATGGTAGAACGATGGGTTCGATGACGGTTTGGATGTACCGTGCACTATTCAGTGTCCCCTCGACGATCACCAGTGGTGTACGGCCAGTGTAGGAGATCGCTCCCCACACCATGATGCCGCGTGTTGGCCCTGTGTGCCTCGGTCGTATGCAGTCCTGATTGAGGCGCTCACCTGCACGGCGACAAACACGCATACGACCATCATTGGCACCAAGGCAGAAGCGACTCTCATCGCTGAAGACGACACGTCTCCATTCGTCCCTCCATTCACGCCTGTCGCGACACCACTGGAGGCGGGCTGCACGATGTTGGGGCGAAAGCGGAAGACGGCCTAACGGTGTGCGGGACCATAGCCCAGCTTCATGGAGACGGTTGCGAATGGTCCTCGCCGACACCCCAGGAGCAACAGTGTCCCTAATTTGCTGGGAAGTGGCGGTGCGGTCCCCTACGGCACTGCGTAGGATCCTACGGTCTTGGCGTGCATCCGTGCGTCGCTGCGGTCTGGTCCCAGGTCGACGGGCACGTGCACCTTCCGCCGACCACTGGCGACAACATCGATGTACTGTGGAGACCTCACGCCCCACGTGTTGAGCAATTCGGCGGCATGTCCACCCGGCCTCCCGCATGCCCACTATACGCCCTCGCTCAAAGTCCGTCAACTGCACATATGGTTCACGTCCACACTGTCGCGGCATGCTACCAGTGTTAAAGACTGCGATGGAGCTCCGTATGCCACGGCAAACTGGCTGACACTGACGGCGGCGGTGCACAAATGCTGCGCAGCTAGCGCCATTCGACGGCCAACACCGCGGTTCCTGGTGTGTCCGCTGTGCCGTGCGTGTGATCATTGCTTGTACAGCCCTCTCACAGTGTCTGGAGCAAGTATGGTGGGTCTGACACACCGGTGTCAATGTGTTCTTTTTTCCATTTCCAGGAGTGTATTTCGTAAAGTTTCACACGCACAATATTGTGAAAGTCATTACGTCCATATTGACAGTAAATATTTCTATCCTAAACAGCACTTAGCAGTTCAGAGGCGACCTCTACGGTAAGTTCCTACCAAATTGTCTTTCGCCTTGACTACTGATACACAGAAGAAATGCTCGAAATAAATGCTTGCCACAAAAGTAGAAAATAATTGTTACCACTTTCCACTCGGATTTGTAAATATCACGGATGGCACACTAAATTACTTTATCGAAAATCTAAGCGATCCAGGACTGTGTACGGTCCGTACGAGTTCACTATCAATTATTACTGGAAATACGCGTTTCGTGACAGTCTGTCTCTGACACCGTGAGAGGCAGCGCACACTTCGGCGTTTGACAAATGCGGATCTTACAATGGCTGGGTGCGAAGTAATGACTCTCGGGCCATATTTATATATGTGGGGCGGCGGACGGCCAACGGAACACCTGCTGTCACCCGCCTTACGCAGACTGCAGCAGTCTCTAATCGGCCGCTTTCTCGGACACATAACCAAGTTATGAATTAATTTAGAATCTTCTTAATTTTACATGCATGTACGTAAGTTGGTTGAAATCACAGAAAACATTTCAGCTTGCTTGCATAAAAACTTTGCCTTTTACAATTTTTAGAGTGGAACTGACAATAGATCGTTATTTCTGAACTATATCTTTTAGAGACCCTGGATTGGTTGTTATGAACAGTAAGGTCCGAAAACTCTCGTATCTCTATTATTTAATAGGTTTTATTATGTGTTGTAACCAAAATTTTCTAGCATTAACATTACAGATACTTAATCTACTCCGAATGGAATGTTTTAGTTACAAATTTAGTTTTCATTAAACTACCCGAAAACTATTAGAGGCAGCTTAATGTGGTCACTTAGTTATTATTTTTATGTTGAACTGAAGCATTATACCAATTTTTACGTTTCTAAATCTAATATGAGGTGCATTCAAGTTCTAAGGCCTCCAATTTTTTTCTCCGGACTGGAAAGAAATAGAAACATGCGCATTGTTTTAAAATGAGGCTGCGTTCATTGTCAATACGTCCCAGAGATGGCAGCACCGTATGGCAGATGGAATTTTACCGCCAGTGGCGAGAATGAGAACTGTTTTAAATACTTAAAATGGCGACGTTTTCCCTACTTGATCAGCGTGAAATCATTCGTTTTCTGAATTTGCGTGGTGTGAAACCAATTGAAATTCATCGACAGTTGAAGGAGACATGTGGTGATGGAGTTATGGATGTGTCGAAAGTGCGTTCGTGGGTGTGACAGTTTAATGAAGGTAGAACATCGTGTGACAACAAACCGAAACAACCTCGGGCTCGCACAAGCCGGTCTGACGACATGATCGAGAAAGTGGAGAGAATTGTTTTGGGGGATCGCCGAATGACTGTTGAACAGATCGCCTCCAGAGCTGGCATTTCTGTGGGTTCTGTGCACACAATACTGCATGACGACCTGAAAATGCGAAAAGTGTCATCCAGGTGGGTGCCACGAATGCTGACGGACGACCACATGGCTGCCCGTGTGGCATGTTGCCAAGCAATGTTGACGCACAGCGACAGCATGAATGGGACTTTCATTCGTCAGTTGTGACAATGGATGAGACGAGGATGCCATTTTTCAATCCAGAAACAAAGCGCCAGTCAGCTCAATGGAAGCACACAGATTCACCGCCACCAAAAAAATTTCGGGTAACCGCCAGTGTTGAAAAAATGATGGTGTCCATGTTCTGGGACAGCGAGGGCGTAATCCTTACCCATTGCGTTCCAAAGGGCACTACGGTAACAGGTGCATCCAAAGAAAATGTGTTGAAGAACAAATTCCTTCCTGCACTGCAACAAAAACGTCCGGGAAGGGCTGCGCGTGTGCTGTTTCCCAAAGACAACGCACCCGCACATCGAGCTAACGTTACGCAACAGTTTCTTCGTGATAACAACTTTGAAGTGATTCCTTATGCTCCCTACTCACCTGACCTGGCTCCTAGTGACTTTTGGCTTTTTCCAACAATGAAAGACACTCTCCGTGGTCCCACATTCACCAGCCTTGCTGCTACTGCCTCAGCGATTTTCCAGTGGTCAAAACAGACTCCTAAAGAAGCGTTCGCCGCTGCCATGGAATCATGGCGTCATCGTTGTGAAAAATGTGTACGTCTGCAGGGCAATTACGTCGAGAAGTAACGCCAGTTTCATCGATTTCGGGTGAGTAGTGAATTGGAAAAAAAATCGGAGGCCTTAGAACTTGAATGCACCTCGTATTTAGCGCCTTCAATTTTTCTTAAAAACGTGGTTCTGACCACAATCTCTATTTTATCGTGTTGAGACTTGCACGGGTTATTTTTGACATACATTGGCACATTATGACCGATTTATGGCTTTCTAGCTTAATTATTTAGCGACACTTATTTTTTTCTTAAAACGACGTATTTGTGAAAACTGTTTATCTAATGGCTATAAGAATTGATATTTAAAACATTATTACATTAAAGTATATGTTGACAAAGTTCGAAAAAGCAGTTTTAACTTGCAGTTTTATTCCTACTTATGGTGCAATACTTGTGTGCTACGCGCAGATGCGTTATGGTGACGTGGCACTACTAGCAGTGAACTGGGGCGAGTCCCGGCACACGCGCTCGCCTCTGTATCTTACAAAAGATACAGCGCTTGTTTCGCTACAAACTCAGGAAAATGGGTTTCTTGAAGTTCGATGATACCAAATAAAATAGAGAGAGGTGTATGGCATTGCTGCCTGGGAGATGTGTATATGCTGCTCTGTCATGTTTGTGTTGTGTGACGATGGTGGGAAGGGAGAAGGTGAAACATGGTACCGGCCCATAGCTTACTGATCTCGGCAACCAATGGGGCCGCCGAGCTTAACGTTCCAATACGACGGAGTGCTCACCATCCACAGTGTCACAACACTCATCTCGCGTGATACTGAGGAGAAGTTTAGTGCGTAATCCAGGATACTGACACTTAAACTGTCCATCAGACACGTTACACTACCGCATATTTTGCCTTCGATGATCAAATATTAGTGGCGAAAATTTCTTCGATAAGCTGGAATCGAACCGGCCACCTTCGAGTCAAGAGCCACCGCCCAGTCACGCGTTACCTACTTTAGCATCTGAAGCTCGTTTAAACTGACGTACTCTCACGAAAATGAAAACTATAAAATGGTCAACACCGTCATCCAGCCAGTTCTGATGATTTCTGTTTCAATAACGAATGTGTGTAGCGCGATAGCTCAACGCGAATTTTAATTTTTTATTTTTCACAAGCCCATCTGTTGCGGCGTGTTTTATGTGACAAACAATGTACCTTGCCCTTCTCAAGCCACCAATTTAATGGTAAGCCACGCTTTCCAAAGTCAAATTACTCATCCGTTCCCTGTGCAGAAATGTAGGGAGCAGATACAGTATTGTCTGTATCTTATTGCAACGTCATGGAAGAACGATCCAATTATGCACATGGAGAGCAATCCAAACCCGAGAAAATTTTTTTAAATACTTAATCAGTATTTCAGCAAACTCACATTAATTTTCTGCAGAGTAGTAGGTGCAAGTGCAGCGGATTACCTGGGCAGTTCGGGGCCAACCCCAATCAACCACACATATGGGTTTTCTTTCAAACTAGTTCCATGTACATTTCTCGTCCAGCTCTTCTAATAATATCCGTTACTGAATTATTCTACATATACAGGGTGTTACAAAAAGGTACGGCCAAACTTTCAGGAAACATCCCTCACACACAAATAAAGAAAAGATGTTATGTGGACACGTGTCCGGAAACGCTTAATTTCCAAGTTAGTGCTAATTTTAGTTTCGTCAGTATGTATTGTGCTTCCTCGGTTCACCGCCAGTTGGTCCAATTGAAGGAAGGTAATGTTGATTTCGGTGCTCGTGTTGACACGAGACTCATTGCTCTACAGTACTAACATCAAGCACATCAGTACGTAGCATCAACAGGTTAGTGCTCATCACGAACGTGGATTTGCAGTCAGTGCAATGTTTACAAATGCGGAGTTGGCAGATGCCCATTTGATGTATGGATTAGCACGGGGCAATAGCCGTGGCGCGGTACGTTTGTATCGAGACAGCTTTCCAGAACGAAGGTGTCACGACAGGAAGACGTTCGAAACAATTGATCGGCGTCTTAGGGAGCACGGAACATTACAGCCTATGACTCGCGACTGGGGAAGTCCTAGAACGACGAGGACACCTGCAATGGACGAGGCAATTCTTCGTGCAGTTGACGATAACCCTAGTGTCAGCGTCAGAGAATTTGCGGCTGTACAAGGTAACGTTGACCATGTCACTGTATGGAGAGTGCTACGGGAGAACCAGTTGTTTCCGTACCATGTACAGCGTGTGCAGGCACTATCAGCAGCTGATTGGCCTCCGCGGGTACACCTCTGCGAATGGTTCATCCAACAATGTGTCAATCCTCATTTCAGTGCAAATGTTCTCTTTACGGATGAGGCTTCATTCCAATGTGATCAAATTGTAAATTTTTACAATCAACATGTGTGGGCTGACGAGAATCCGCACGCAATTGTGCAATCACGTCATCAGCACAGATTTTCTGTGAACGTTTGGGCAGGCATTGTTGGTGATATCTTGATTGGGCCCCATGTTCCTCCACCTACGCTCAATGGAGCACGTTAACATGATTTCATACGGGATACTCCACTTGTGCTGCTAGAACAAGTACGACACAACATGTGGTTCATGCACGATGGAGCTCCTGCACATATCAGTCGAGGTGTTCGTACGCTTCTCAACAACAGATTCGGTGACCGATGGATTGGTAGAGGCGGACCAATTCCATGGCCTCCACGCTCTCCTATCCTCAACCCTCTTGACTTTCATTTATGGGGGCATTTGAAAGCTCTTGTCTACGCAACCCCGGTACCAAATGTAGAGACTCTTCGTGCTCGTATTGTGGACGGCTGTGATACAATACGCCATTCTCCAGGGCTGCATCAGCGCATCAGGGATTCCATGCGACGGAGGGTGGATGCGTGTATCCTCGCTAACGGAGGACATTTTTAACATTTCCTGTAACAAAGTGTTTGAAGTCACGCTGGTACGTTCTGTTGCTGTGTGTTTCCATTCCATGATTAATCTGATTTGAATAGAAGTAATAAAATGAGCTCTAACATGGAAAGCAAGAGTATCCGGACACATGTCCACATAACATATTTTCTTTCTTTGTGTGTGAGGAATGTTTCCTGAAAGTATGGCCATACCTTTTTGTAACACCCTGTATAAACGTCAGTCCCGTACGCACATTGTATGGTGCAAAAACAAAACCAGAGCATGATTATGCTTTTACGAACTCGTGGAAGACGAGGCCATTAGAGACGTTGCTCAAGCCTGGATTAGGAAAGACAGAGAATAAATCGGCTGTGTCACTGTCAAATGAGTTATCTGGGAATTTTCCCTCAGTGGTCTAGATAATGCCAGGTGGAACCTAAATCAGGACTGCAGGACAGGGATTTGAACCGCTAGCATCCCGGAGGCGACAACACCATTCTAACATTGCACCACCTCGTAGCTGACTTGTTGCTCTGACATATCCTACAAATATCCTCTTATGTGAACAATGCCTCCTACCATGAGTATCAAAGTAGTCCAGAAAATGTGAAATTTTTATTCGTGTTGGTAGTTCTTTACGAAACTCTCGTATGCGTCGTCGCCAGATATGTGTTTTTTTCGCATCACTTCGCTGCTTGAACGACAACCATGGTTTCATTAAGCTTTCCGATTAATTAGTCATGCAGCAATTCCAGTACATACTGAGGTGACAAACGTCATGGGACAGCGATATGCACATCTCTAGATGGCGGTAGTATCGCGTACACTAGGTAAAAAAAGGCAGAGCCTTTGTACTCAAGTGATACATGTGACAAAGTTTTCCGACGTGATTATTGCCTCTCAAAAGGAAATAACAGACTTCGAATGGGGAATGGCAGTTATACACATGGGACATGCCATTTCGGATATCGTTAGGGAACTCAGTGTTCCGAGATTTGCAGTGTCAAGAGCGTGCCGGGAATACCAAATTTCAGACATCAGCTTTCGTCACGGACAACTCACTGACCTACGCCTTCACTTAACGGCCGAGAGCAGCAGCATTTGCTGAGAGTTGTCAGTGCTAACAGACAAGCAACATTGAGTGAAATAACCACAGAAATCAATTTGGGACGTTCGACGAACGTATCCGTCTGAACAGTGCAGCGAAATTTGGCGTTAAATGGCTATGGCAGCAGACACCCGACGCGAGTGCCTTTGCTAACATCACTGCATCGCCTGCATATCGATTGGATCCTAGACGACTGGGAAACCGCGATCAGTTCAGATGAATCCCGATTTCAGATGGTAAGAGCGTGGTGCAAACCACATGAAGCCACGGACCCAAGTTGTCAGCAAGGCACTGTGCAAGCTGGTGGCTGCTCCATATTCGTGTGCGCTGTGTTTACATGTAATAGACTGGGTGGTCTGGCCAAATTCAGTCACTTTGTGACCGTCTACATCCATTCGTGGGCTCCATGTCCCCAATCAACGATGGAATTTTTATGGGTGAGAATGCGCCCTGTCACCGGGGCATAGTAATTCGCAATTTGTTTGAAGAACATTCTGCGCAGTTCGAGCGAATGATTTGGCCAAACAGATCGTCCGACATGAATCGCATCAAACATTTATGTGACATAATCGAGGGAATAGTTGACGCACAAAACCCAGCACCGGCAATACTTTCACGATTGTGGACCGTCATAGAGACAGCACGGCTCAGTATTGCTGCAGGGTCTCCCAGCGGCTCGTCAAGGTACTGCACTACACGGACGAAAAGAAGTCCGACACGATATTAGGAGATATCACGTTACCCATGCCGCTTCAGTGTACAGCAATTATTGCCATGTATCCTAACTGAATGCTTACATACAGCGAATGATAAATGTCGAGGCAGTTTTGGAGTGCAGCTCATTCATGAACGTTTGCAGAGCTTCAGAAGACCACTGCGCGGAACCTGCAAGATATAAAGAAGAGATACGTTTCATCTTTTCAAGCTTTGATTCATAATACACACCGAGATGTATTTACCCTTAGAGGATAGCCTTCTCAGTAAGTCCGAGGGCTATTTTTTTTTTCAATCTGCAATCGGTCATGAAATCAAAAACCGCAGCGAAAATAAAAAATGTTTTATTTGCAACACTTTGCAATACCTTCCAGCTATTTCTCTCTATAGTGGCCACTCCGACTTAGACATCTGTCATAACGAAGTAGCAGCTTACCAATACCCTCGTCACAAAAGGCAGCCTATGCTTCCGCCCATTCTGTGTAATGGTCTACAGTCCGTTGTCCGTAGCAAAACGCTCTCCTCGAAGCCAGCGGTTCATGTGAGCAAAGAGATGGGCATCAGAGGGAACTTCCCAAACGAAACGCTGGAGGAGCGCTTTTGTTGCATCTGTAGTGTGCAGCCAAGGGTTGTCATGCAGGAGGACAATGCCTGACACCATTCCTCTCTCCTTGTTCCGAACTGCCCTTCGTAGACGATTATCTCGAATCACCTGATCAGCTTGCTGAGCAAGATAATCGCTTCCTCCCATAGCTGTACCATGAACGTTTCAATATCCTATTTCAAAGTTCGCACACCACTACCAGAACTTATTCTCACGTATCACTAGTTATGAGGGCTGCATGGAATCAGGCGTAACCCCTCAGCGTATATACACTCCTGGAAATTGAAATAAGAACACCGTGAATTCATTGTCCCAGGAACGGGAAACTTTATTGACACATTCCTGGGGTCAGATACATCACATGATCACACTGACAGAACCACAGGCACATAGACACAGGCAACAGAGCATGCACAATGTCGGCACTAGTACAGTGTATATCCACCTTTCGCAGCAATGCAGGCTGCTATTCTCCCATGGAGACGATCGTAGAGATGCTGGATGTAGTCCTGTGGAACGGCTTGCCATGCCATTTCCACCTGGCGTCTCAGTTGGACCAGCGTTCGTGCTGGACGTGCAGACCGCGTGAGATGACGCTTCATCCAGTCCCAAACATGCTCAATGGGGGACAGATCCGGAGATCTTGCTGGCCAGGGTAGTTGACTTACACATTCTAGAGCACGTTGGGTGGCACGGGATACATGCGGACGTGCATTGTCCTGTTGGAACAGCAAGTTCCCTTGCCGGTCTAGGAATGGTAGAACAATGGGTTCGATGACGGTTTGGATGTACCGTGCACTATTCAGTGTCCCCTCGACGATCACCAGTGGTGTACGACCAGTGTAGGAGATCGCTCCCCACACCATGATGCCGGGTGTTGGCCCTGTGTGCCTCGGTCGTATGCAGTCCTGATTGTGGCGCTCACCTGCACGGCGCCAAACACGCATACGACCATCATTGGCACCAAGGCAGAAGCGACTCTCATCGCTGAAGACGACACGTCTCCATTCGTCCCTCCATTCACGCCTGTCGCGACACCACTGGAGGCGGGCTGCACGATGTTGGGGCGTGAGCGGAAGACGGCCTAACGGTGTGCGGGACCGTAGCCCAGCTTCATGGAGACGGTTGCGAATGGTCCTCGCCGATATCCCAGGAGCAACAGTGTCCCTAATTTGCTGGGAAGTGGCGGTGCGGTCCCCCACGGCACTGCGTAGGATCCTACGGTCTTGGCGTGCATCCGTGCGTCGCTGCAGTCCGGTCCCAGGTCGACGGGCACGTGCACCTTCCGCCGACCACTGGCGACAACATCGATGTACTGTGGAGACAGCACGCCCCACGTGTTGAGCAATCGTGTTGAGCAATTCGGCGGTACGTCCACCCGGCCTCCCGCATGCCCACTATACGCCCTCGCTCAAAGTCCGTCAACTGCACATACGGTTTACGTCCACGCTGTCGCGGCATGCTACCAGTGTTAAAGACTGCGATGGAGCTCCGTATGCCACGGCAAACTGGCTGACACTGACGGCGGCGGTGCACAAATGCTGCGCAGCTAGCGCCATTCGACGGCCAACACCGCGGTTCCTGGTGTGTCCGCTGTGCCGTGCGTGTGATCATTGCTTGTACAGCCCTCTCGCAGTGTCCGGAGCAAGTATGGTGGGTCTGACACACCGGTGTCAATGTGTTCTTTTTTTCACTTCCAGGAGTGTATTTCAAAGTTCGCACACCACTACCAGAACTTATTCTCTCACGTATGACTCGTTATGAGGGCTGCATGAAATCAGGCGTAACCCCTCAGCGTAAATAAATCGAATGGAAGCACGTAATTAACACCAGGCGCGAGACTGTCGTTCTAGGCATCTTAACGTGCTCACTATGCGCTCAGGACTGCAATGTGCGATGCTATTATCGGGCGTATTTATAGAGGCCTACAGAGGCGCAGGACAACACATCTGTACAAATCATCATCCGGCTCTCACTGTCGGTTTAAATTCGCGACCAATCAGGCCTTGCGAGGAAAAAAAAATCCTCATATAAACAAATCAAACGCTCAATATTGTCGCATCGAATTAGTTTGCGCCTGAAAATAGTCAACCCAATGAACAAATTTCCAAAGCGGGCTGCTTTCACGCTTTCCCGGGCATATCCTATCAGCGCACTGATGTGTGCTGTGTTACAATGATGGCTGTATTGAGCACCTATAATGTGAGTTAAAAACTTGGGGAGATACTCTATGCACTGACATGTGCCCGTTTTCGACTGTCTTGCAGTTTCTGCACACTCGTCTTTTGAGGGCCCAGAGGTAATTATCGATAACGCTGTAGATGACTTACGTTCCGTCAAATACATCGCAGAAGTAATGGCCACATTCGGTGTGACACTCATCTGCGCATCCCATGTTGCAGAACTTTATATATATATGTCAGAAAGATTTAACGATGAAAACCGATCAAGAGTGTAGGCTCACTCGGTTTCCAGATATTTCGAAAGAGTTGCATGTTTCCCCAGATGTAATACACTGGTCACCACCGATTTTCCTTCTTATGACACTTGTTTTATATTGACTCTGTTCACCTGAATCAAAAAATTCAATTATTTTTGACCTATTATACATTCTTTTTTAATTTTAGAATTCGTAATTAAAATATAATAGAAACACAGTGAAACAGAAATACTAATTCCTATTTAAATGTCTACTTTGAAACCTTTTATTTTGCATTACTGTGTCTTTGTAGATGAAAGTATAATACAGGGCCATTGCGTGATGATACAAACTTTCAGGGATGATGAAGTAGGGCAATTATGTCAATTTGGGATGTGTGACCTTGCTCCGAAAACGAAGCAGTTGAAAGTTATAACTGAAAATCGTTCCGATTCTCTGAGAATAGAATAAATATACGGGTACTGTTGTTGGTAATGTTGTAGGGTAGGCAACTGTCAGAGCCGGTGGTGTGGAAAACACGTCAGATACACATTGACTTAAAAATATATGCCTTAAGAGCTAATAACACTTCTGTACCTCCGCTAGTGTGAAACACCTTTCTACTGAATAAGTGCCCATAACTCATAGGGTATGCATTTTTGTGCCCATATTTACTGGGTATTTCCTCTTGCCTTGGTCCATACTACATCCTCCAAAAACTTGGAAAACAAAGAGTTTGCAGTGGAAGAGTGTGTTTCACAGTATCGATGATGTTCAAGTGCCCGGTAGTTTCCGAACCGGGGTCCCTTACCTCAAATTGATACATTCACCTACTCAGTCGAACCTGAAGGTTTGTAATATCATTATGGAATCATACAGTATAATGCAGGCTGTCCATAATAAAAGTTCCAATTTCAAAAATGTATAGAAAGAGAACCACTTCTCAGAATGACGTCAAATTTCAACAGCATATTATTGACGCAGAGGCAAACGTCATGGGGAGAGGGAGAGGGAGAGAGAGAGAGAGAGAGAGAGAGAGAGAGAGAGAGAGAGAGAGAGAGAGAGAGAGAGAGAGAGAGAATTGCGGATAGACGGCACTGTAGGCGTCAGGATGTGCACATCAACAGACGAGCGGCAATTTTCGTCCGAGAAGCGACTGTCTTCATGTAGGATCGCGCATTGCTGGCAGTGCTCTTTTACAGGAACGGTGACTATGCACCAGTAACCATGCGGAAGTTCCGGTCACTCAAGGATATGAAAAAGGCATTGATCCGACGTCTGCTAATGATGTGGAGAAAATGATTAGAAAATCCTAAGACACAGGTTCTTTTGAAGTGCAGTGTAAGAGAGGGAGGAAAACAGTTGACCAACAGCAATGCAAAGAGGGGGGAGGGTCGATCTGTGGTCTGCAAGTACGCAGTGCACGGGGAGCTGTCAGAACGCTGAACATGCCTGCGAGCACATTCATAAAATCGTACGAAACATCCTACAGTGCTATATATACAAAGTCACCCACGTTCAGGAGTTGCTTCCTGCTGACCTTCCTGGGAGACAAAGTTCGCTCTGGAATATCTTGCTCTCATATCAAACGGTACCATTTAGTTCTGGAAAGGTGACTGTGCGATGAGGGTTTACGGCTTCGTTTATCGTAGGGCCGTATTTTTTCGGGGAGATGAGTCCATGCTGTGTTCAGTGCTACAGTTACGAACGCAGCTGAATTGAAGGCACGCATTGTGCAACGCATCCTGAACTTGACTTCCGAGACAATGAGGTCCTTTGTGGAACACACTGTTTCCCGATTTCAACTTGTGTCAGAAAACGGTGGCTAGCATACTAAACATGCCTTGCGCCAATCTCACAACAGTTATAAACTGGTGACATTTAGTTTTTTATGCCCTTTTGACCCCAAGTCAATTAAAAACAGATGTCATTTTGCTTCTTATGAGGTTTTTGATCTCAGGGCAATTAAAAACCAATTTTCCATTTCGGTATGGTCTTACCGTGGTGGATGAGCTTACCGAACTAACACTGTCACAACTGCCGACTGCCGAAGTTGTGAAGCCATGCACATTGAACATTACGGATGGTGTAACGTGCAACTGAAACCGTAGTGGTTGTATTGCGATTCATTCATTTTAAGGCGCTTGTAGCACCATCTATTGGTCAAATTTTCGTTAATATTTTTTTTTGTTTCATGACGTTTCCGTCCATGTCAATCATATGCTACTCAAATTTAACATAGTTCTGACGAGTGATTCTCTTTCTACAGCGTTTTGAAACTGGAACATTAATTAACGACAACCTGTACTTTCATCTGCAAATATATAGTAATGTAAAATTAATTATTTCGAGTTGGCCGTTTATTATTAAATAGATGTAAGTACTTTTGTTTTATTGGCATATTGTGTTTACAATGATATTTTAATTACGAATACTAAAATTATAAAAGCTATATGTGATGGTACAAAAACAATGGCATTTTTGGATTCAGATGAACCAACTCAATATAAAAGAAGCGTCATAACAAAACTCATCCTGTATAGGACATATGAGCAGACCATAACGCTTTCCACTGTCGTAACGGTGGCCATCAGATAGAAGCTACGCATCTAGTGGTGAGCAACAGTATTTAGGAGAGTTTTTCAGTGGACTGTTCTGTTTTGGTTCACCTGTAACACTGGCGAAGTGAAACTGTCTAAACAATTCAGATATAATTGGTAATATTTGTGAATGTTTTATGATCGCCACACAGAGATGGAGCATGACCTCATTTGTTCATGGTGTTTCTTTTGCTTATTTTCGAGTGAAACAGTAGCATCATGATAAATCGTGTATCTCTGGTAGAGTGTTTAGCGTTTGTGTTTCGAGGTGACGAAAATGGTCAAATGGAGAATTGAAGCTCCTTTGTTTTGCAGTTCCAGTGGCGTGTTGTTTACCAAAGAACCACTTGAACGACTGTTACTTCTGCATTTGCAAAGTGGAAGGCTTCAACATGAAAACCAAAACAAGAATAATTTGTCCAGATTTTGAATTTGCTAGAAGAGCTGTACCACATGGCTCTGATGGTCCTCTGCCTCTCTCTCCTAAGAACACCCCGACATCGCATTTGTTGTACATCAGATGACCCTTCTGAAGATTCTGTCTGGGCAGGTGTGCGGAACATGCACCAAACGTTACACAAATTGAGCTAAGCGATTTTGTCAGAAATTTAAATCTCACGAAGGATACTTCAAAACTACCTACTTTCAAGGCCGAAAGAAAAGAACTCACTCGCTCCAGGAACAAGCGTAACTTTTTAGAGACGCAGAGAGACAGACTTCGAATAGTGTTTTAGGCAAGAACAGTCTTTAGTATAAGTCTTTAGTATACTGCCTTAACGTTCCAAATGTGATTAACAAGTTAGGAGCATGGTATGAGACAGATGATTGGACACTCTTCCTTGGCCCCAAGTATGAGAATTTAATCAGTCGCACTATTCTGTCCCACTCATGGAGACATACGGTAAACTCGAGCTTATACTCGAAAAAGTAAATTAAAGTGAACATCAATGGATCATCAGCGCTGACTGGAAGATTTTGTGTATGTTGTCAGGACAACAACATGGTTACACCAAGTAACCATACTATACTTGCGAATGGTACAGCTGATGTAAGAAGAACCATTGGGGAACACGCGAATGGTTTCGAAGAAATACACTGATTGTAGGATCCACGAATGTTGTCAGCGAAGGCTTAGCAGACCCAAAGAAAAATCTGCTACCACCATTGCATATTAAGTTGAGACCAATTGTGTAATATACATAGACAATGAATAAAAAAACTCAGTTTTAAATATCTGCCCTGCAGTTTTCCGTGCTCTTAGAAGCAAAAGTCAAAGAGACTATATTCTTAAGACCGCAGGTCGGCGAATAAGTAAATATTAAATATTAAAGAATGAACGTCCTCTCAAGAAAAGGAAGCTTGGGCTGGCTTCAGACAAGTTGTTCAGAAGATCGCGTTGAATAAGAAAGATTCAAGCTTTGAGGAATACGTGAACAACATGCTCGAAACAATGCAGCCATAGGATGCATCACGAGTGTGAAGGTACACTTCCTTGATTCACTTTTATACAAGTTTCCAAAAACCCTCGGGGCAGTGAGTGAAGAAAATGGTTCAAACGTCTCTGAGCACTATGGGACTTTAACATCTGAGGTCATCAGACCCTTAGAACATAGAACTACTTAAAGCTAACTAATGTAAGAATATCACACACATCCATGCCCGAGGGAGGATTCGAACCTGCGACCGTAGCGGTCGCGCGGTTCCAGACTGAAGCGCCTAGAACCGCTCGGTCACAGCGGCCAGCAAGTGAAGAACAGAGCGAAATGTTTCAGCGAGACATCAATGGCGTGAAAGAGAGGTATCAGGGGCGATGGAGTACATCCATGATGGCCGGTTATTGACTGACTTGTTCGTGTTAAGTGAACAAACAGACGAAGTTCGGTGTATTTGCTTTGAATAATAAGTCTTAAGTTAGTGTGTTTTATATTTTTCTGCAGTTGTCCTACCACTTCTATTACAATCCTGCAAGAGGATATGTATTTAATTCATGTTCACTACATTATCCATCCGCACCGGAGCCACAGTGGTCCACAACCCCACGCCGACTACCGCAGTCCACTTCGCCCCTCCGCCGCCCCACACCGAACCCAGAGTTATTGTGCGGTTCGGCCCCCGGTAGACACCCCAGGGAACGTCTCACAGCAGGCGAGTGTAACCCCTATGTTTGAGTGATAGAGTAATGGTGATGTACGCGTACGTGAAGAACTTGTTTGCGCCGCAATTGCCGACATAGCGTAACTGAGGCGGAATAAGGGGAACCAGCCCGCATTCGCCGAGGCAGATGGAAAACCGCCTAAAAACCATCCACAGACTAGCCGGTTCACCGGATCTCAAAACAAATCCGCCGGGCGGATTCGTGCCGGGGAACAAGCGCTCTTTCCCGCCCGGAAAGCCCTGGGTCTAAGCACGGCCAACCGGGCGGGCCATTCTACTGTGTTAATCATACATCTTCAAAATACAAAATATTGATCTCAAAAATATATCAAATTTTTCTATGGATTTTGTTATCAGCGGTGTTTTTCTGAATTGTAAGGAAGGCACAACACCTTGCTAGAGTTTGGATAGGCATAGCACAAAAAAAGAAAAGAAAAGCAGCGGACGATATCCGAAGCGTAATGTGTGAACCAGTTACCCGACATACTTTAAATGTTGTGACAAACTGAAACTGTGGCCGATCTGGAGCCCGACGCTGTGGCCTTGCCTTTACCGGACAGTATTCATACACAGTGAGCTGTTCATCCTGAGGGGCGGATCGGACCACTCTCCTGCGTTCATACCAGTCCCCTGTCGTTCTGAACTAGACTATGGGTGTCTCGTTTGTGCATCTACACGTATGTCCCACTTAGGCCGAATCAATATTATCCATGATCGTGGCATTTGTCTGGCCACTGAGTGCCCTGTTGAGTGTCTCTGTGCGGAAGCTGCCGAACTACTGATGTCATAACGGCGAGGTTTTGTCCTCAGCAGACACGCATGCCGTTTCATTGCCATTCCCTGCTAACCATCCTACGCCTCCTTCTTCGATGACTCCTCTGACCTCGAGTATGGGGCGCGTCCCTCTTCCCTGTTACCTCCTGGAGTTCGCTTTCGGCTCTTGCTCCGGGCCGCGCGGGATAGCCGCGCGGTCTAAAGCCGTCGGCACACGGACCGTGCATCCGAACGTTGAGCGTTGAGCGTGCCGAGTTTCTGACGTCATAGCGTGGGACAGCACGTTCGGGAGTCTTTTCGAACGTGCAGAGCAGTATTTGGCATGTCAGATATTCAGAGCGTGCATCTGAGCGTTGACCAATGAGATGACACAACACCACCTACGTCACACGCACGCCGTCACCCTTCAGTACAGAGTTGTGAGGCTCCATATTGGCATTCTTTGCAAGCCCATTTGTATATATGCCGTTTCTGAACACAACTGGAAAACCCGTTGTTAACTGTGTGATTCGTTCCAATAAATTAATGAGAAACTTCATATTCGTGGCAAAATAATAATTGTAACTTGCGTATTATGAGAGTAGGCTATTTGAAGGCAGCGACACACTGAAGATCCACCCAAAACGCATTGTTCTTGGTACAGTTTGTTATAATTAAGTTTCAATTAGTAACATATCTACGATTCAGGTTTTCAGCATGTGTAATATAATATAATATCAGGATCTAGACGTGTTGGTGGTTTAGCGTAATGAGTAGCATCACTGTCTGGTGGGTGGTTCGCATCTTGACACCTCCAATTTTTTTCCCCTAACATTCGCGTTTTTATTAGGTTCTGATACTTTATTATTACTTTAATATAAGTATATACTATAATATTTGATGTCATGTAAATATAAGTACACCTTTTTTTGAGGGGTGACTTTGTTCGATTGGCTTAATCTACAGGAGAGCTTGCGCTACTTGTATAAAGATATTTTGCTCCTTTTTCTTTTACGCTTCGTAACTGACATGTTGCAAAGATTCTGCTACTGGGTAGGAACAGTGATCAAGTAAGACTGATCTTTGGGTTTTACTAAAATGTGGAACTGATGAAATACTGTTTATCTTATGCGGAGAAGTATTTCAAATTTGTACCGCACTGTTTGTAATGGATCTTTTATAAGCCTGTATTTCATTTTCGTGGACGATAGAGGAAAAGTGCGTTGTAATAGAGCTAACGTGGGAATTTTACGCGCGCCCTTTTAGTAAACAGTGTGATTTACGAACTTGAAACATCCCTCAACTTCCGCTGGAATGCGTTGCCATCGCGTATACCACGTTGGGGCCCACGTACCGTGTGCACAAGTCGCATCGTTCCTGAGCGTTCAGCAGCACGTTGAACTTGGCACGCTCAACGTTAACGTTCGACAGCACGGTCCGTGTGCCGACGGCTTTAGGGCGCCTTCTCACGGTCTGCGCGGCTGCCCCCGTCGGAGGTTGTGTTGTCCTGAGCGCCTCTTGCTACCTGTAGCTTTATAGATACGAGCAGCGCATAGTGGCTCGCCATTCACGTATTCTTCGTCTTTGTCACCGACGTTTTTTGGTATCGGCTTCCAGAACACTGCCCAGTATTTGCAGCAGAGCTCTTCGCCCCGTATCAGGCCACGCAGTACATACGGCGACACATGAATTTCAATTGCGTCATCTGATCAGACTCTCTCAGTGCCCTTCAAAGCCTCTGTGTGCTGTACACCGTCCATCCCTTAGTGCATCGGGTCCAGGAGAGCTGTCACTTGCTCACTCCTGATGGAGCCACTGTAATATGTATGTGGGTTCCTTGTCGCGTCGGTCTGACAGTAAATGAGGCCAAGAGTAAAGTCCTCGTACTTCAGTCCGCTACTTCTTACATTCCCTCCGATGATCGCTGTGTTGCCGTCTGTCAGCACGTGGTGTCACTTTGTCATCACCACGGGCCCTCCCTTCATGGGAACAGGTTGCGTGGAATTAAACCTCTCCCAGCGGCTTGGATGACCTCCTCTCGGCCCTCTAGCCCTGAGATCATTTTAGCTAGGTTGCGTATCGGGCACTGTCTTTTTAGCCATCGCCATTTGTGAAGTAGTGCTCCCTCACCATTTTGTACTGATTGCCCTCAAACTTCAACGGTTCGCCATTTCCTCGCGGAATGACCTTTCCTAACCACTTACTTTCTCATTTATGTTTGCTGTCTGAGTTGTCGACCGCTTTAGCGAACGACGCCCGGGCTGTCGGCCGACTTTTACTTTATATCCGTAGTATCAGTATGGCGAAAGACATTTAATCTTTAGTGCAGGACTTCCGTTTCTCTATGGCGTATTTTGTGGACGTTTCTCCAAGTTCCTGCTTTTGGCTGTATTTCTTTCCTTGGGCATAACATGTAGTCATTTTTAACTCCTTTTTCGTCTTAGTCCTGACATGGGTGTGTATAACCCTAGTTGTTCTTATGCCCTAAAACAAAAGAAACGAAACAAAACTGAGCTGTACATGTACGTATCATGACGCCCCCCAATAGTTACATCCACATCGCTTCATGCACAATCTTCGAGACCCGATCCAGCACACATTTTTAACCAGTTAGGTTCAAAACGAAGCGCGCTTTGCCACTTAGAGAAACATTTCTTTCTCCCAAGAATATTGATCCAACGAGTTAGGCAGTACAAATTCTCTGAAGTTTGTCTCTATTGACCTCGGCCTTCACGGAATGTGAAGTCGCTCTTCCTTCCGTTCGTGAAGTTCTGGAAGTACGACAGAGATACTGGAAAAACTGAAACGGTAAATCCAGGTCCCAGCTGGCACCTGGATACCTTACATGTCTAAGAGCAATGGGGGCGGTATGCGAGGCTTAGTGTTGGACTCTTGGGTCCCGCGTAGAACTTTACACTGGCAGGATGTTTTGATACGGTACAAACGCTGTTGCTGCATGGAAGATTCGTTCTGTCAGACATCTGTGTCAGCTGGTGCAGGGGACAAATGTCTTCAGACTTACGTTAGTCAGTTACTTTTTTCGCAGTCGTGTTGCCGTCCAGACGCGTGTGGTCAGAACGATAAACGTGCGACGTTCCTTACAGTGGCAAGGACGACGCCGAATTTGTGCTCTGGAGCAGCGAAATGTTTTCGTTGGTTGGTTGATTTTCAGGAGGGGACAAAACGGTGAGGTCATCGGTCCCAGCGTATTAGGGTGGGAAGCGGAAGGAAATCGGCCACGCCATTTCAAAGAAACCATCCCGGCATTGGCCTGAAGCGATTTAGGAAAATCACTGAAAGCCAAACTCAGGATGGGCGGACGCGGGTTTGAATCGTTGTTCTCCCGAATGCGAGACCAGTGTGCTGACCGCTGCGACACCTCGCTTGGTTGAAATGTTTAATGGAGTGTTGAATAACGAAGCACATGGCAACGTGTTGGCCTGGCAAATACCTATGTAGCAGGAGATATCTGAGTATGTGATGACACTGCTAGCATCACGAGGGGATGTGACTGTGTGGGGCTGGTTCATTAGATTGGCTCGGAGCATTTGTTTTAGGGCGTAAAAACAATTAGGGTTATACGCGCCCATGTCAGAACCACAGAACACTAAGACGAAAAAGGAGTTAAAAATGAATATTCGTTGAACCCAAAGAAGGAAAGACAGCTAACAGCAGGAACGTCCACAAATACGCCATAGTAAAACGGAGGTCCTGAACTAAAGATTTGGTTAGTGACAGAATAAATGCTGTTGGAAGTTGAAAGACTGAAATTATATCGTCGGAGCATCTGATCTACTCTGTTATTTACAATGTATTTTCATTTGACGATTCCAAACGATCTGCACTGCCCATTATCAGAGGTAAGGGATAATTAGGATGTATTTGTGGACGAATATATAAATAATACTTTTTCATTTACGTAAGGTGACAGCAGAAAATTGTGATCCCAGCAGCATGTAATGCTTTGCCATACTGAACAGAACCTACAGGTGAGGGAATTGTGGTGCCCATTTTACCCCCAATCCCTAGTCAAAGACGCACATTGTTAAGGACAAGAAGTGGTAAAACTGCGGTATGAACCACATAGCTGTACAAAATGGTTCAAATGGCTCTGAGAACTATGGGACTTAACATCTGAGGTCATCAGTCCCCTAGAAAGTAGAACTACTTAAACCTAACTAACCTAAGGACATCACACATATCCATGCCCGAGGCAGGATTCGAACCTGCGGCCGTAGCGGTCGCGCGGTTCCAAACTGTAGCGCGTAGAACTGCTCGGCCATCCCGGCCGGCATAGCTGTACAACATTTTACTTACTTGGTATGCTGCACTCCTTCCTAAGCTACATCTGCGTTTTCATACAAGATTGTGAACCCGGTTTATGCTCATATACCCCGACACTGAACAAGACCGCTACATAACATAATCTGACTTCGAAGGTTGAGTTCTGAGACTGCACACTAAAAGCGCAAGGCAAGGGGATTACTCGGAAGCAGCGCAACTGAACACCGAACAAGAAACTGAAAACCTCGTATTGAACACCCTCCCCGTATTTTAAAATCGTTCGTTGCAGATTCCACGTCTACGGCACAAATGTCTGCCAGTTGTGTGCTATACTACGAAATGATATGGAAATAAAGAGCTTGTGTAGTCAAACGAATAAATTACGATGACCGCTGTCTCCGCTGCCCTACGACTCGAAGAACTGCATTAGAGATGCCTTAACTGGTTTATGCTATCTTGTCGAAAGTAAACATTATGGAAACCGTGGCTGAAGTCCGGGTGGAAGTTCATAATTTAAAAGAAAAACAACCACTCACAGGTAATGAGACACCTTGTACAAAGAAGTACATCACGGTTTCCTGCTTTCATCTAACGGACATGAAAAAGTAATTTATTATTTCGTAAAGAAAATTATTTCCATGCGACGACTGTTTTTAGCATTTCGTACGTCTGTCGGTAAAAACGGTACCCTTGTATGATCACTTTGTTGTCCGTCTGTGTGTGTGTTTCACTTTTTGTCAGAAACGGGTACGTGGACAGAGTCGAAATGTATGTCACGTAGTAAGTTCTACCGTCCCTGGCGGTGTAAAAAATATTGGCTTCTAAGTAATGCAGTGAAAATATACGCTCATGTTTAACAATCGCAAACTCACTCATCGAAACCTGTAGCACGCTTCCCATCGTCGTAGAAGTAGAAAAATTGCCATGATGCAAGATTTTGCAATACAAGTAAATAAACTCGGAACATCGTTAACTATATTACATATTTTTTTGCCATTAAAAACTTTCATTCCTTTCGTAATCTGACAAAATTCTCAGGAACTACTTTATTTAAGTTGATTTGGTTTGCAGTAGTATGTAGACTGATTAGCAAGATTGGTTCGTATGCATAAGTTACAAAAATCTCGTGCTAATTGGCTGCCGCTGTGAAAACGATGTCTATCTCATTTTGTAATGATAATAATGATAGCACTTAGTTAATTTCGTTCCCTTGGGCATTATCAAGCTATATCACAATGAGAACTGTTATACTCGTTGTCTGTTTCCGGCATAAACAATCTATGATGGCGTCCCCAACCACAGTTTCGGAAAAAACCATAGTAGGTCCTGGCGCAGCTATCCAGTGTATGACATCCAAATGCAGAATGGGAAAAGTACAGCCATTGTGCGGATTTTGTGAGACGACTAGTTTGTTGCAGCTCTCATGGTGTTCTATGGTGCTCAGATCTGTTCATCTTTTCATGGCTACTAAAAACCTGCATCCACTTAAACCTACTTACTGCAATAAGTCTTGCTCTCCTATTGTAAACTGCATCCTCAACATTTCCCTCCACTAACAAAGAGGCAAGTCCTTGACGTTTCAGGATGTGTCCTATCAATCGATCTCTACATTAAGTCAAGCTGTGCCGTAAGCTTCTTTTCTCCCAGGTTCACTCGCTGCTTGACTTATCCTTCTGTTCTTCAGGTTTTTTCTTTGACTCACATTTCAAAAACTTCTTTTCTCCTCTTGTCAGTACTGGTTATCGTCCACCTTTCACGTCCATAAAAAGCTACAATTTAGCAAATAGTTTCAGAAAAGATTTCAAACACTTAAATTTATATTATATGTTAAAAAATTTCCTGTTTTCAGAAACACCATTCTTGCTATTTCTAGTCTGCATTTTATCCTCTCTATCTCAGGCCATCTGTCACTTTTACTGTCCCATTTTTTAATCAAATTCCCTGGGCGTCGTCTGATTTACTTCGAATACACTCCATTACTCTCATTTCATTTTTGTTGACAATCTTTCTTAAGGCAGCTGGAATAACTTTCGAAAATGTGCAGTTTTTCCTTGAATGGGGTATGCTATTTTTCCTGTAAATCGAGGACTTCCATGAGAGACATCTGACAATAGAGCATGAAAGAAAATTCATTAGTAAATACTGGTTCCTGGCGGTTCGCCTGAGTAGTTAACACATTTACGCAGTGTAACGGAAAACAATAATTTATTGTCCACGGAAACATTGACGTTGTAGTCAGGAGAACTCGGCAGATGCAATGTTTGAGCGAACCTTCATGATAGTGAAAGTTGGTTAAGGCTGTATCGAAATATTTAGATCGTAGCACATGTTAAAAAATAAATTGTTAGCAATTGTTTTTCTCTTAATCGCTCTTCTTGAACCTAACATGTTTTCACTATTATCCTAGCCAACGATCTCACATTACATACATAAGCCTCTAGTTTATTTCACTTCTCTGCAGTAACTAGTAACTTTGCATTACAAAATCGAGTCTTCCTCTTGAAAATATTAAAACGATAATATTAACAGACATTGTAACATCAGTTACAATGCTGAATTTGTACAAAACTCTTAGGGGAAGCAAGAATTAATCGGTGTGTCTAGTGAGAAGAGAGACAGTGATTATTCTCCGTCAGTCGGCCAAGGTTAAAACGGTAGTACCTGATATTTACTGGGAACAGAATGAACCAAGAGACTGTGCAGTAATCTTACTCAAAATTAAATGGCTATATATTGTCAAAAAACTTATTCGGCTTATGTAAAAATAAGCCCATGTCAAAGGTTTCGAGTGTCTGCATGATAAAATAATTAGTTCATTCCAAAATTCAGATTTTTCAAACGTTTAAAAGGGCGTAATATCAAACGTAGAAATTTGTAGTTTTGGAATTATGTTCAGTTGCTTACAAAACATTCTGACGAGATCGTCATGAAGCTACCTCTTTTTACTTTTCTGAATTATCCCACATTTTTAGAACCCTTAAAAGCGTGTAATATTGAAGTTAGCTGATGATAAAAAATTCGTGGTAGAGGTTCTCATGAAGCAATCTCATTTTCTTTTTGAATTATAAAGTAAAAACCAATTTTGGTGCCAAAAATTGAAATATGTTAAACTAACATACCTTAGTATATAACATGTAAGTAGGCTGTTTATGTTTTCCTATTGGCAACGTTAGGCAGCGCTCTGTATGAAAATCACTGGCTGTGCTGTGTGCAGTCTGTGGCTAGTTTGCATTGTTGTCTGCCATTGTAGTGTTGGGCAGCGGCAGCTGGATGTGAACAGTGCGTAGCGTTGCGCAGTTGGAAGTGAGCCGCCAGCAGTGGTGGATGTGGGAAATGAGATGGCGGATTTTTGAGCACAGAATGGATGTCATGAACTGCTATATATATTATGACTATTAAGGTAAATACATTGTTTGTTCTCTATTAAAATCTTTCATTTGCTACCTATGCCTATCAGTAGTTAGTGCCTTCAGTAGTTTGAATCTTTTATTTAGCTCGCAGTAGTGGCGCTCGCCGTATTGCAGTAGTTCGAGTAACGAAGATTTTTGTGAGGTAAGTGATTTGTGAAAGGTATAGGTTAATGTTAGTCAGGGCAATTCTTTTGTAGGGATTATTGAAAGTCAGATTGCGTTGCGCTAAAAAATATTGTGTGTCAGTTTAAGCACAGTCATGTATAATTTTTCAAAGGGGACGTTTCAAACACACCAAGCTAAAATCACGACACCCGTCGAATAAAACTGTAGCAACTTTCATTATGACACTGAATTTAATAACAGGAACAGAAATTTGCAAAGGCCATTTCAGAGGCCACTATTTACCCTCAGTTCCATTTTAAAAATTCTGGAGATCGTAGTTTAAAAGTTGTGGGGTCTGAGAATTTTATACAATATAAATTTACTTACAGAAAAGTTGGAATCGTAGGTCTTCTCCTAAGTAATTTTGCAGTCAAAAAGGGTGCTGTGTGAGCATTTTTGCTGGAAGCAATTTTCGAGTCAGTCTTTCCTTCGATGTGCGTACCGAGAATACATAACGGCCGACGTGTCTGCAGTGAGAGATATTCTATCGTCAACGGTCATATGTAAGTGTGTTACGCTCCGGTACAGAACGTGACGTGACTCTGTCTGTGTCCACTTAAGACGAGGATGGTGTTAATGACGACTGACGTCATTGTTTTCTCGGTCGAATGAGATATCGCGTTTATCTTGTGAAACTGTGTGGATATGGAACTAGAAAGACCGTGTTTCCTTTCGGATGTTCTGTTTCGTGTGCCATCTGTGTATTATAGAAAATCACGTGGGAAGTGTGAGATTATTCTCCACTTTTAAGGCTAGGAATTAACTTTACGTCATTAGTAACAAAAAGTGTAAAGATTCAGTGGTTTCCCAATCTAGTTCTTGTGCGTGTGAACTCTTGTCAGAATATACCACTTAGTTAAAACGAAAGTAGACATTTATCGTATCGACGTGGTCCTTGACTCCTCTGCCTTATTCAGTGAGTATTAAAATTTTATTTCAAATTCGGTGAGCTGAATGGTGGACCTGTGCACTGCAAACTGTCACCAGACGTTCTCCGCCGAATTCTGGGTGATCGCACAAATAGTTCTCAAGCTCTTGTAAAAGGCTGTAGCATCCAAAAATAGCACAAGACTACCAAACATTTCAAGGTTCAAAAACGAATGCACAAACCAAATAAACTGTCGGAATAAAATATACAAACACCGAGAAATAATTAACGCCGAGCAATGAACTATCTGGAATACATTTGTCTAATTAACATATTTAAGTGATAAACGTTGCAAGTTCACATTTTAATGTAAGCTCGAGAAAAGCCATTGCAAATGTGGAATTCTGGTACATTAATAATCGTTTTAACCACCAAAATATTGAACGCAAGCGTGCAAAAGTGCATGCGATGTGTCATACAAGCCCCGGATGTCAGTTTATGGGATGGAGTTCCATGCCTATTGCCCTTAGTTGGCCCATACACGGAACGTTAACGCGCGTTTTGGATGACGCTAGAGCTGTCGTTAGATGCTGTCCCATACATGCTCTATTGGGGAGAGATCTGGTGATCGAGTAGGGCAAGGCAACATGTCGACGCTCTGTAGAGCATGTTGGGGTACAACAGCATTATGTGGGTAAGCATTTTTCAATGGAAAACATCCCCTGGAATACTGTTGATGAATGGCAGCACAACAGGTCGGATCAGGGTGACTGGGATAACCACGGGAATGTATCTTGTGTGATACGAAATCGCGCCCCAGAACAAACTCCAGGTGTAGGTTGTAATGCTCGCCTAGTCGTAGATATTGCTAATTGCTATAATCGCACTATTTCACTCCCATTTACGGATCTTGTTAGCACTTGATGTTAGGTTGGCGCCATTAAAATGCATTGTGTTGTGGTAATCGCTGCTACTTGCTGGATCGCTGCTGTGTCTCGATGGTGATGCTGGCTCTAAATCTGGTTGTCTAGGGTTAAAAACATGAGGTCCCGTGTTTTTTATGTGCTTTTGATGATAAAGAACGAGCGAAACCAACAAATATGTAAACTTCAAATATTTATTACTCTGGTGGCCATCTTAATTCCACTGTCCACCAAAGACCATGACTGAACACAAAGTAGTACTTCCGTTACAAGTTCTTTGCATTGTTTATCCACCTCAAACAATAACACACAAACACACTTTACCAAAGTGACATTCCGACTGCCTCCCGACCCTTCTTGCAGCTTGTATTTATAACATTGTCAAAGAACTACTAAAAAGAGATATAGTTTATAAGTCACATGTACATCTGTTATCATAATTTGTGCAGAAAAGTTATTAATTTGCATCGAGTGACATAATTTAACATGTTATGAAAATGACAGACAGATTTGTTGACTTACAGAATAATTCTCTGTTACAAAAAGGCCGTTTTTTAGAAGTTTGTCAATTGACTTCTCTAATTTGCATAAATAAGTAAATAACATGAATTATTAAGAATTACATTGGTTTTCGTCTAAAATAGGATTGCTTACGTGAATACTGAGTGAAAACGCTCCTTGTGAACAAATAGGTTTCACTGGGTGATTTTTATTTAAGGAGATCCAAAATACCTAAGTAGGCCACTATTTTTCGTACTTCATATTAATTATTTAAGATGAACTTACTGTTTTTACATGATGACATTTGCTGTATCAGTGATCAAGTGATATAAACTTTTGTGTGTGTCAGTTACACAGTATAATTTAATGGGTTGACTGTTTATGCAGAAATGTTATGCAATCATTGTTAACATACACAATAACTTTTCTATAATCATAAATACTCGTTAAACTGGTTGAATTTGGAGGGTATCGCATAGTTCGGTACAGTAAAGCCTTTAATATGTTCCGTTACAAGGTCCAGTTCATCTAGGACGCAGATGGGTTGGTTGCAGTGCCTCAACTGACTTCCTTACAACCAGCAAGCGGTCGTCACTGACACCGAGACAGAACAACCTTTTATCAAGAAACACAACGAACCTCCTCTCTGCCCTCCAATAAAGTCCCACTTGGCACCACTGAACCATCAAAAGTTGGTGGTTTGGGGTCAAAGGACTCCATACTACAGGGCTTCTTACCGGAGCTGTCCTTGATGTAACCGATTTGTAACAGTTAGTAGTGCCACTGTGCTACCAACTGCTCCTCGAACTGCTGTTGCAGACACAGTACGATTCGCCACAGCCACACGCCGAACACGACGGTCTCCCCTCTTGGTTGTGCTATGTGGCCTTCCGGAGTCCGGTCTTCTTGCGACCGAACAGTATTGCGACCACCTCTGCCAGCAGTTATGTACAGTGGCTACATTTCTCCCAAGTCTTTCGGCAATATCGCTGAAGGAATATCAAGCTTCTCATAGCCCTGTCTCACGACGGCGTTCAAACTCAGTAAGCTGTTGATGATGGCGTCTTCGTCGTCTGAAAGACATTCTTGTGTATCATCATCTCACTATGTCCAATCTCAAATTTACCCAAGTCTCACGACCGTTACAGCGAATATTTAAAGCAAACGGATTTCCAATCTTATGCACGGCGTGGGATAGCCGAGAGGTCTCAGGCGCCTTGTCAGGGTTTGGGGTTCCCCCTTCGGAGGTTCGAGTCCTCTCTTGGTCACGAGTGTGTGTGTTGTCCTTAGCGTAAGTTAGTTTAAGTTAGCTTAAGCAGTGTGTAAGCATAGGGACCGATGACTTTAGCAGCTTGGTCCCGTAGGATCTTTACACTATTTTTATGCGACTGGTGCGAAATTGGAATAGACATCATCTTCTAGATGTAGAAATACTCCTACGAAATTTCGTTCACGTCGCACAACTCACAACTCCATTTTGGTGTACGGATTTTTTTTTCCGTCATTGCACTTTTACCCTCCGCCCCACAGAATGACGATAACGTGGTAATAACGGAGATTTTGGTGATGGACTGTGGTGTGCTGGGTGGCCATTAAACGAAATATGTTGCATTTGTTGGGGAGGGGAGATTATGGTACCGTGATAGTTGAGTGGATCCAATTTTAATAACATCTATTTGATCACTGTTTGGTGTGACGGAGCCCCGCAGCCTGTATTTACGATAAACATTAATGTTGTCGTGGCAGCCGATCTGTTAGCCAACGAACTCGCCATTCAGCTATGAGTAATGTTGCAATAAAATGATCACACATCCAAATGGTGCAACATTCGTCTCGCATGGACGGAAAGAAGCGACGAAAGAACTATGCCGCTGGAGCGCTGCAAGTGTAGTAAATTACAACAGGCAACATTCCTCAAGATAGGGAATAATCTTCGTCTGAAGTTAGTATATTTCTAATACCGGTCGAGACTTACGTTTCCCTCGAACCAACAGAAAATCTACGCCACAAAACGAGACAGATATTGGAAGCATGACCGCTCTGACGAAGGACGGGAAAAACATCTAATCGACAGCGAGGTCATTAGACACCAAGCACAAGCTTGGATCGAGTTCAAACAGAGAAGCATATCGTCTGTGCCCTTCAAGGAACGAACCTTATACTCGCCTCAAGGTGTTTACGGAAATCACGAGAATCTTAAATTAGGACAGTCTGACGGGTTTCGAACCGCCGTCCTCCCGCCTGGGAGACCAGTGCCAAATCATCGTGCTAACACGTTCACTGATACGTGGAGCACCAGTCCATCATTTTAACGGCTGACCCAAGTCGCTCAGTCCAATCTTTGAGTTTCGCCCAAGAGCCAGGTCGTGATGGTCACTGGAAGATAAAATCTTCTAGGTTGTTTGGCAGTGTCATGCTCTTCTTTAATTTCTTATTACAGAATTGAACATTTGACGCCACTGTTGGGAACATTTTGAGCATTTTTTTTTGTTACAGATTAGCTGACTAAGACAGTGTTCGGGTAACGGGCTACGCCAGAAGATCGTGAAGAGGATCCCAGCAGATGTGTCGAAACGCCGATGGTATAAGAGGGAATTAAAGAACACGACGCGTCCCGAGCACGTAGAAGATTTAGTTTTAACGAGTACGGCGTCGAAAGCCTGAAAACTTAACGGTACTGGCTCTTTTTGCCGTTGCTTGGGTAGCATAGACGCAGCAGATAGGACTGGTCACAGTGCAGCAAAGCACCTTCCATTTCACCGCTAGAAAACAACCACAGGAACCTGGTGGACCGAGCAAGGTGGAAAACTAGACGAGTATTCTCGAAGAGCTGGTTTTCAGACTTTTCTTCACGTCACTAGAAGCGCAACCGGTTATGTCCTTCTTAACAAGTGAATTGCATTAATATTATCGAAAATTTTCTCCTCAGTATTGAGCTTAGAAAAAATGATATTATGGCAACTTGAGCATCTTACGGAACACACAGAGATTAGTTCCGTTGTAGAATCAGCGCCGTTGGACGCTCGAAACTCAGTCACATGGTACTTGGAAGGCAATGATACGCGGTAGTGGAAACTTTAGGGATGCGTTTAGTTCCTGGAAGTGATATTCCGGCATGGAAGATATGTACACGGAACATCTGACAACACTAGTACGGTCTCAACTGTTCCTCGAATTCAACACCACCTGATGCTGTTGGATATTTGACACGACTGACCTAACAACAGGCAATCAAATTATGCAGTGTAATATGAAGGTCATCAAAGAAGTCAGACATAATGCAAACCAGTGGATATACGCTCCTCTCAGAGCACAAGAGACAAATACGAGGGGGACCCAAGAGAGACCGGACGCCGAGGGCACTGCCACTCGTAGGCGTAGTGCAGGGTTCTCAGGCTAGATGGTGTTAGTAGAGACCTTCATGAAACAGCTGTGCAGATGGCGTCAGTGTAAAGCTGAACTTGCAAGTGTGGTATTGTGTTTCTCTGACTGTTGGCGTGTTACCTCTGCGAAGTCGTTATGGCAACGTTAAAAGAACAGTGTGTGCGAAATTTTGTTTCCTGCTTAAAAAAACTGCAACGGAGACACACCAAATGCTTCAGGAAGCTTTCCAGGAGGACGCTATGAGCCACACACAGGTTTTCGAGCGGTTTGGGCGCTTTAAACGTGGTGAAATGTGTGTTGAAGACCAAGCTCATTCTGGACGCCCTTCAACGTCGCGAAATGAGGATAACATTGAAAAGGTCCGCCAAAAGATCAACGAGGATCGTCGCCAAACGATCGACCAAATTTCATCAGAGACAGCAATCAATTGGAGCGTATTTCGAGTGAGGATTTGCACACGAGACGTGTTGCTGCTAAATTTGTTCCGCGCCCTTCTCACACAGGAGCAAATAACAATGAATGTGTGTCAGGGCTTGAAAACAGAGACTGCACGTGATACAAACTTCTTGAACAAAGTCATTTCAGGGAATGACAGTTTGTGTTACGGGTATGACCCAGAAACCAAGCAAGCGTCAAGCCAGTAGACGACACCCAACTCTCCTAGACCGAAAAAAGCAACGCAAGTGAGGTCAAATGTGAAGACGATGATCATTGCCTTTTTTTATGTTCGTGGAATTGTGCATCGGGAATTCATACCCCCTGGCCAGACTGTTCACCAGCACTTTTACTTGGATATTTTAAGGCGTCTGCGAGAGGATGTGAGGAGGAAACGCCCGGAACTTTGGCGATTAGGTGACTAGTTTCTGCATCACAACGCTGAAACGTAGAAAACACAGATTGCACGTGATACAAACTTCTTGAACAAAGTCATTTTAGGGGATGACAGTTTGTGTTACGGGTATGACCCAGACACCAAGCAAGCGTCAAGCCAGTGGACGACTCCCAACTCTCCCAGACCGAAAAAAGCAAGTCAAGTGAGGACAAATGTGAAGACGATGATCATTGTCTTTTTTTATGTTCGTGGAATTGTGCATGGGAAATTCGTACCCTCTGGCCAGACTGTTCACCAGCACTTTTACTTGGATGTTTTAAGGCGTCTGCGAGAGGATGCGAGGAGTAAACGCCCGGAACTTTGGCGATTAGGTGACTGGTTTCTGCATCACAACGCTGAAATGTTGAAAACAGAGATTGCACGTGATACAAACATCTTGAACAAAGTCATTTCAGGGCATGACAGTTTGTGTTACGGGTATGACCCAGACACCAAGCAAGCGTCAAGCCAGTGGACGACTCCCAACTCTCCCAGACCGAAAAAAGCAAGTCAAGTGAGGACAAATGTGAAGACGATGATCAATGTCTTTTTTATGTTCGTGGAATTGTGCATCGGAAATTCGTACCCTCTGGCCAGACTGTTCACCAGCACTTTTACTTGGATGTTTTAAGGCGTCTGCAAGAGGATGCGAGGAGTAAACGCCCGGAACTTTGGCGATTAGGTGACTGGTTTCTGCATCACAACGCTGAAACGTTGAAAACAGAGATTGCACGTGATACAAACTTCTTGAACAAAGTCATTTCAGGGGATGACAGTTTGTGTTACGGGTATGACCCAGACACCAAGCAAGCGTCAAGCCAGTGGACGACTCCCAACTCTCCCAGACCGAAAAAAGCAAGTCAAGTGAGGACAAATGTGAAGACGATGATCATTGTCTTTTTTTATGTTCGTGGAATTGTGCATCGGAAATTCGTACCCTCTGGCCAGACTGTTCACCAGCACTTTTACTTGGATGTTTTAAAGCGTCTGCGAGAGGATGCGAGGAGTAAACGCCCAGAACTTTGGCGATTAGGTGACTGGTTTCTGCATCACAACGCTGAAACGTTGAAAACAGAGATTGCACGTGATACAAACATCTTGAACAAAGTCATTTCAGGGCATGACAGTTTGTGTTACGGGTATGACCCAGACACCAAGCAAGCGTCAAGCCAGTGGACGACTCCCAACTCTCCCAGACCGAAAAAAGCAAGTCAAGTGAGGACAAATGTGAAGACGATGATCATTGTCTTTTTTATGTTCGTGGAATTGTGCATCGGAAATTCGTACCCTCTGGCCAGACTGTTCACCAGCACTTTTACTTGGATGTTTTAAGGCGTCCGCGAGAGGATGCGAGGCGTAAACGCCCGGAACTTTGGCGATTAGGTGACTGGTTTCTGCATCACAACGCTGAAACGTTGAAAACAGAGACTGCACGTGATACAAACTTCTTGAACAAAGTCATTTCAGGGGATGACAGTTTGTGTTACGGGTATGACCCAGACACCAAGCAAGCGTCAAGCCAGTGGACGACTCCCAACTCTCCCAGACCGAAAAAAGCATGTCAAGTGAGGACAAATGTGAAGACGATGATCATTGTCTTTTTTTATGTTCGTGGCATTGTGCATCGGAAATTCGTACCCTCTGGCTAGACTGTTCACCAGCACTTTTACTTGGATGTTTTAAGGCGTCTGCGAGAGGATGCGAGGAGTAAACGCCCGGAACTTTGGCGATTAGGTGACTGGTTTCTGCATCACAACGCTGAAACGTTGAAAACAGAGATTGCACGTGATACAAACTTCTTGAACAAAGTCATTTCAGGGGATGACAGTTTGTGTTACGGGTATGACCCAGACACCAAGGAAGCGTCAAGCCAGTGGACGACTCCCAACTCTCCCAGACCGAAAAAAGCAAGTCAAGTGAGGACAAATGTGAAGACGATGATCATTGTCTTTTTTTATGTTCGTGGAATTGTGCATGGGAAATTCGTACCCTCTGGCCAGACTGTTCACCAACACTTTTACTTGGATGTTTTAAGGCGCCTGCGAGAGGATGCGAGGAGTAAACGCCCGGAACTTTGGCGATTAGGTGACTGGTTTCTGCATCACAACGCTGAAACGTTGAAAACAGAGATTGCACGTGATACAAACATCTTGAACAAAGTCATTTCAGGGGATGACAGTTTGTGTTACGGGTATGACCCAGACACCAAGCAAGCGTCAAGCCAGTGGACGACTCCCAACTCTCCCAGACCGAAAGAAGCAAGTCAAGTGAGGACAAATGTGAAGACGATGATCATTGTCTTTTTTTATGTTCGTGGAATTGTGCATGGGAAATTCGTACCCTCTGGCCAGACTGTTCACCAACACTTTTACTTGGATGTTTTAAGGCGCCTGCGAGAGGATGCGAGGAGTAAACGCCCGGAACTTTGGCGATTGGGTGACTGGTTTCTGCATCACAACGCTGAAACGTTGAAAACAGAGATTGCACGTGATACAAACATCTTGAACAAAGTCATTTCAGGGGATGACAGTTTGTGTTACGGGTATGACCCAGACACCAAGCAAGCGTCAAGCCAGTGGACGACTCCCAACTCTCCCAGACCGAAAAATGCAAGTCAAGTGAGGACAAATGTGAAGACGATGATCATTGTCTTTTTTTTATGTTCGTGGAATTGTGCATCGGAAATTCGTACCCTCTGGCCAGACTGTTCACCAGCACTTTTACTTGGATATTTTAAGGCGTCTGCGAGAGGATGTGAGGAGGAAACGCCCGGAACTTTGGCGATTAGGTGACTAGTTTCTGCATCACAACGCTGAAACGTAGAAAACACAGATTGCACGTGATACAAACTTCTTGAACAAAGTCATTTTAGGGGATGACAGTTTGTGTTACGGGTATGACCCAGACACCAAGCAAGCGTCAAGCCAGTGGACGACTCCCAACTCTCCCAGACCGAAAAAAGCAAGTCAAGTGAGGACAAATGTGAAGACGATGATCATTGTCTTTTTTTATGTTCGTGGAATTGTGCATCGGAAATTCGTACCCTCTGGCCAGACTGTTCACCAGCACTTTTACTTGGATGTTTTAAGGCGTCTGCGAGAGGATGCGAGGAGTAAACGCCCGGAACTTTGGCGATTAGGTGACTGGTTTCTGCATCACAACGCTGAAATGTTGAAAACAGAGATTGCACGTGATACAAACATCTTGAACAAAGTCATTTCAGGGCATGACAGTTTGTGTTACGGGTATGACCCAGACACCAAGCAAGCGTCAAGCCAGTGGACGACTCCCAACTCTCCCAGACCGAAAAAAGCAAGTCAAGTGAGGACAAATGTGAAGACGATGATCAATGTCTTTTTTATGTTCGTGGAATTGTGCATGGGAAATTCGTACCCTCTGGCCAGACTGTTCACCAGCACTTTTACTTGGATGTTTTAAGGCGTCTGCAAGAGGATGCGAGGAGTAAACGCCCGGAACTTCGGCGATTAGGTGACTGGTTTCTGCATCACAACGCTGAAACGTTGAAAACAGAGATTGCAGGTGATACAAACATCTTGAACAAAGTCATTTCATGGGATGACTGTTTGTGTTACGGGTATGACCCAGACACCAAGCAAGCGTCAAGCCAGTGGACGACTCCCAACTCTCCCAGACCGAAAAAAGCAAGTCAAGTGAGGACAAATGTGAAGACGATGATCATTGTCTTTTTTTATGTTCGTGGAATTGTGCATCGGAAATTCGTACCCTCTGGCCAGACTGTTCACCAGCACTTTTACTTGGATGTTTTAAAGCGTCTGCGAGAGGATGCGAGGAGTAAACGCCCAGAACTTTGGCGATTAGGTGACTGGTTTCTGCATCACAACGCTGAAACGTTGAAAACAGAGATTGCACGTGATACAAACATCTTGAACAAAGTCATTTCAGGGCATGACAGTTTGTGTTACGGGTATGACCCAGACACCAAGCAAGCGTCAAGCCAGTGGACGACTCCCAACTCTCCCAGACCGAAAAAAGCAAGTCAAGTGAGGACAAATGTGAAGACGATGATCATTGTCTTTTTTATGTTCGTGGAATTGTGCATCGGAAATTCGTACCCTCTGGCCAGACTGTTCACCAGCACTTTTACTTGGATGTTTTAAGGCGTCCGCGAGAGGATGCGAGGAGTAAACGCCCGGAACTTTGGCGATTAGGTGACTGGTTTCTGCATCACAACGCTGAAACGTTGAAAACAGAGACTGCACGTGATACAAACTTCTTGAACAAAGTCATTTCAGGGGATGACAGTTTGTGTTACGGGTATGACCCAGACACCAAGCAAGCGTCAAGCCAGTGGACGACTCCCAACTCTCCCAGACCGAAAAAAGCAAGTCAAGTGAGGACAAATGTGAAGACGATGATCATTGTCTTTTTTTATGTTCGTGGCATTGTGCATCGGAAATTCGTACCCTCTGGCCAGACTGTTCACCAGCACTTTTACTTGGATGTTTTAAGGCGTCTGCGAGAGGATGCGAGGAGTAAACGCCCGGAACTTTGGCGATTAGGTGACTGGTTTCTGCATCACAACGCTGAAACGTTGAAAACAGAGATTGCACGTGATACAAACATCTTGAACAAAGTCATTTCAGGGGATGACAGTTTGTGTTACGGGTATGACCCAGACACCAAGCAAGCGTCAAGCCAGTGGACGACTCCCAACTCTCCCAGACCGAAAAAAGCAAGTCAAGTGAGGACAAATGTGAAGACGATGATCATTGTCTTTTTTTATGTTCGTGGAATTGTGCATGGGAAATTCGTACCCTCTGGCCAGACTGTTCACCAACACTTTTACTTGGATGTTTTAAGGCGCCTGCGAGAGGATGCGAGGAGTAAACGCCCGGAACTTTGGCGATTAGGTGACTGGTTTCTGCATCACAACGCTGAAACGTTGAAAACAGAGATTGCACGTGATACAAACAACTTGAACAAAGTCATTTCAGGGGATGACAGTTTGTGTTACGGGTATGACCCAGACACCAAGCAAGCGTCAAGCCAGTGGACGACTCCCAACTCTCCCAGACCGAAAAAAGCAAGTCAAGTGAGGACAAATGTGAAGACGATGATCATTGTCTTTTTTTATGTTCGTGGAATTGTGCATGGGAAATTCGTACCCTCTGGCCAGACTGTTCACCAACACTTTTACTTGGATGTTTTAAGGCGCCTGCGAGAGGATGCGAGGAGTAAACGCCCGGAACTTTGGCGATTAGGTGACTGGTTTCTGCATCACAACGCTGAAACGTTGAAAACAGAGATTGCACGTGATACAAACATCTTGAACAAAGTCATTTCAGGGGATGACAGTTTGTGTTACGGGTATGACCCAGACACCAAGCAAGCGTCAAGCCAGTGGACGACTCCCAACTCTCCCAGACCGAAAAAAGCATGTCAAGTGAGGACAAATGTGAAGACGATGATCATTGTCTTTTTTTATGTTCGTGGAATTGTGCATCGGAAATTCGTACCCTCTGGCCAGACTGTTCACCAGCACTTTTACTTGGATGTTTTAAGGCGTCTGCGAGAGGATGCGAGGAGTAAACGCCCGGAACTTTGGCGATTAGGTGACTGGTTTCTGCATCACAACGCTCCAGCACGCACGGCCGTACGAGAGACCCACTGTCTGGCATCTCAGAGGTGGTCTGTTGTTCCCAACGCTCCGTATTCACCGGACCTAGCCCCGTGCGACTTTTTCCTATTTCCACGAATGAAAGAAACGCTAAAACGGGAGCGTTATGACGATGTGGAGGCGGTAAAAACAGCTTCGCAAAGGGCATTGGACAATATGAAACCTGAAGTGTTCCAAACATGCTTCCAACAGTGGGAAAAGTGACTTGAGAAGTGCATCGCATGTAATGCAGAGTATTTTGAAGGTGACTTAAGTAATTTTGTAGAAAGGTTCATCAATAAATTTTTTATGACAATAATCCGGTTTTTTTTGGGTCCCCCCTCGTATGCCCCTGAATACATGAGTGACTGAAAAGTCACTAAGCCCCTTCGAGAAACTTTCAAAAAATTTTGGCATACGAACATATTCGCCTTCTTTTAAACATACATTTCACCTCTCACTAACGCAAGCTCCTCTAGCTGCAACTTGCTTACACCCGCTATTCCATCGCTAGTCGCTCATGCCTATCCGCTCACACTTTCCCATTCTCAGTCTCATTCAGCCCAAGTCAATGTTATCATCTCTTTGCGTCTCACAATCATCACTATTCCCCACTTCACACCCACAGTCTCCTTCTTTCGGTCCTACTACTGCTGTCTCCTCTCACTGTCGTTGTCTCCCTCTTCTTCTCTCTTACTCCTACTACCTCATTCACTCCTTCCCACTGCCTCTCTCTTCTCACTGTTATTGTTTCTCTTTTCCTCGTTGTGACATTCATACACTTTGTCTCTCATTTTGCCTGGTTCTCACCAACATTCCCTTTCTCCCTCTCTTTATTCCTCTCCCATTGACGCTGACTCCTTCGCTCTTATCTTAACACTGTCCTGTCACTGGCAACTGCGTTCCGCTGCCACTGTGTCCCTTTCTTTCTCCCACACCGCTATTGTTCCCTTCGCTATTTCTGTACCACAAACAATGTCTACTATTTCTACTATTTCGTCTCTTTCGCACTGACAGTCTCCTCCTCTGTCAGCATAGAAAAGCGTGAGTGTATTTCCCTGCCAAAATTTGCGGGAAAAGCTTAAAGGGCGCTGAAGGCAGTTCGTACCACACTTTCCAGTCATTTTTGAAACAGGAGCATATTCGCCTTTTTTGTGCTCCGATAGGAGCATTTTTCCGCTGGTTCCATCATTTTCCCTGATACAGCAGTGTATCTCACTCACATGAAAAGAACTATGTGGGTTAGTAATTTTTTGATAGTTTACTTATGGGAATTTGAATTAACATGAAATTAATTTCAAACCTTCGACCGGATTTTATCTGCACAAAAATCTTGCATGTGTTTCAGTATTACAACAAGGTGATCCTAGAACCCTTCTAATAATAACGGACACTCTTTACAACATATATTTCAGTGCTATGTCACTTTATAAACTACGTTTCCGATTCACACCGGGATTTACGTGCTTAGCTTACTTGTACAAGTAGGATACCTGGGAACATCTGTACATCGGAAAGCCATTTGCTGTGCCTAACCGTCCTGGTATTCGTGGCTCGGAGTTGATCTCCAGAAACCACGTTTTGGATGTTTCTGGATAACGAATAAAGATTTTTGAAAACGAGAAGCTGGAATTTCTAGAGAAATGATAGAGAATGTACCGTTAAAATTATTAAATGTTCTTGTGTTAGACATTTTCATATCCGCTGCTGAACGCAAAAATAAGTGAAAATTTTTTTTTCGGATTTTCGCAGGAACCACCCATAAACTAAATGGTGTCTCCATAAGCCGCTAAGGCACACCTTGCACCACATGTAATGCAAAAAGAAACAACCGATTTGGTCCAACTGCTTAAGCTGGCGTAAGTATGTAATATTTAAACTTTGGTTCCGTACTGTAGGATAGTTGCAATAAGACGATTCTTCTACGGTGTATACAAGTGGCCCCCTCTTGCCCAATGGGTATACAAAAACTTCCACACTATCGTTCTATGAACAATAGACACCGTGATATGATCCCCGGAAGAGTACTGTTTTTATGCGCGGCCTTTTATAACGTACAGATAACGCATGCTCTAGCGTGCGTACCGAGGGACTGGAAAGTTAATACTGCCGCGATTAAGTCCCAAAACGACGTATCATCGCCATTCTCAGCAATCTAAAATAAACCAGAAAGGAAGTAAACTGTGCTCCACTAAGAGCAAGACGCATTGCGAAGTGATTTTTAAATTTTTTTTCACCCTAGCCAGGGCGTTATTGAGGGACTGTACTATTTTTATTCCTAATACGGCTATATAGTTTCGCATCTGGGCGATATTTTGCTTCATTTATGTTCCTAATTGTTCGCTCGTTTCGTCTGAAGAGCGCTTGCTCGAAAAGGTGGCTTACATTCACTAGAAGAGTCGTAGAATAGCTACATAAACAGCGTGACCTGCGAGTGCGTTCCATGAAGGAGCAGTTGCTGCCACTCAGGAGGCTTTTCAGCTCATTTCCCAGAGGCACACCGCAGGCTACACCGCGCCCTAATTGCAGTTACTACGTACTGGTGTTGTTCCTAGCCCAACAGATTTGCCTACTAATTAACTGTAGACGGTGCAAGTGGTAGACAAAGGTAAGCGAGATAGGTAGTAGGGCCCAGTAAAACGTAGTATTTAAGGATACGCAGAGTGACTTGCACTGCAGTATTATGGTACATTATTAATCGGTAACAGCTTAGCTTCAAATTCCTGTCAGAGGACCCTGATTTTAGTAGTAGCTGATTTCAGAATTCTTTTCATGTATAAGTCATGGCAGTTTCTAAAATAAGACTACTACCCTTTCCCCACTTTCGATTAATGTACAGTCTCACCTCTAATGATACAGATGTCGACAGTACGCTTAAGTCTAATAACTTCCGAATGGTATACATGAAGAAGTTTACAAAGCAACAGTAAAGAATGAAATTGACAGGACGTGTGGTTGCCGTCTTTACATGGTTAATGAAAGAAGATGATTATATTAACTTTTTACATCGAACATACTGCCCACGACGAATTTTTCACGTCATCGGATGTGATACTGATACCCATCAGTGTTAAGTCTGTGCTGCCTCTTCCTGTGTTTGCGGCTTTGCCCTCCTCTCCCTCCCCCCCCCCCCCCCTTACACCACATCCCTCGCCACCTTTCCAACTCTTCCTCTATACTGTTTCTTTCATATATGACTGGTGTGGGGGTATTAGATCATTCTTTTCATACTTATGAATATTATCAAACAATTTAAGCAATGGAATTGACCAGAACTATTATTATAATCGTGGAAAAAATGAAATGAGAACCATAGCCTCGTGAGGCGGTGGTTACATCACGAGAAGGGTTATCTGCAGAGCACTGGCTTAAACTTTAGAATGAAGGCAACAATTTTAGTATACAACTCTATCGCTCCAGTTTTCGAACGATTTGTGGTGTTACGTTCAGAACCTGAGAATTGTCAAACATAGTTTCTTTATTCTCTTGCGCTTATTTTAGCCCATTAATCTTAGGTATTGTGACAGAATATAGCAATGCAACGCGTCCTTGTGTGCTATCCCCTCCATAGCAGAGAAGATATGGTTTACCTCGAAAGCTTATTAATTCTCGTAAGAGCGTGCAAAAATTTTACAGGACACAGAGGATGCTTCACTGAACAATTTGAGGTAGGGAACATGGGGTCAGAGAAGCCAGCTTAAGGAGATAATATGATTAAAATCACATTAGTGTGTATTTTCTTATTCACATTATTTACAATTAATTGCAAAATGGTTCAAATGGCTCTGAGCACTATGGGACTTAACATCTGAGGTCATCAGTCCCCTAGACTTAGAAATATTTAACGTAATTAACCTGAGGACATCACACACATCCATGCCCGAGGTAGGATTCAAACCCGCGACCGCAGCAGCAGCGCGGTTCCAGACTGAAGCGCCTAGAACCTCTCGGTCACAACGGCCGGCGTGCATTTAATGAATGTTGCTGTCCGCAAGATTGCTTCACGTATGCTGGTGTATAACAGGGTGCATTTTCATGCTAATAGAAACAATCATCGTCTCCGATCTGTCCTTCTACTGTTCGCGGTATGTAGTGCTGAAAAATGTGTTCACATCCTCCTGAATTTAGGGTTTTCTCGAGCACTGTAAGCCAACCTCCTTGCCGCAATGGTAATACCCCCGTCAGTTCACCGAAGTTAAGCGCTGTCGGGCTGGGCTAGCACTTGGATGGGTGGCGGTCCGGTCTGCCGAGCGCTGTTGGCAAGCGGGGTGCACTCATCCCTTGTGAGGCAAGCTGAGGAGCTGCTTAATTGAGAAGTAGCGGCTCCGGTCTCCTGAACTGACATAGGGCTGGGCGAGTGGTGTGCTGACCACATGCCCCTTCACATCGGCATCCAGTGAGACCTGTGGGTCGGTACTGTTGGGCCTTCATGATCTGTTCAGACGCCGTTTAGTTTAGTATTTTGATAGCTGTAACAGAACCACACCCTAACGACGAAAAACACCTCCCTACCATAAAACCACCACCTCCTTAGTTCAACGGTCTGATGACCCTGCCAATTAGTCCCTTCACTCCCCAAAACAACAAACCAACCAATCCTCCGTAATTGACTTTTGCACTTTACATGGTGGCAAATAACATTCTCCAGGCATTCGCCGTATCCAATCCCTTCCATCAGTTTGCCACAGGGTATAGCACTCCAATTCACTCGTTTCCAGTCGTCAGTCCACTGTCCACTGACGGCCCTCTTCAGACAATGGTGGCAAATAACATTCTCCAGGCATTCGCCGTATCCAATCCCTTCCATCAGTTTGCCACAGGGTATAGCACTCCAATTCACTCGTTTCCAGTCGTCAGTCCACTGTCCACTGACGGCCCTCTTCAGACAACGTCAAGTTTCGCTTAGCGTTGACTACAAAAATGTGTGTCTTATAAGGAGCTCCTTCACCATTCCACCGCATTGCTGTTAACTCCTCACGCACACTTACTGTGTTAAATGGTCTGCTGGTAGCACTCTGGACCTCACGAATAATTCCTTCCGCTGACTTCATCCCATTTTTTACAGACGCCAACCTCAATACTCAACGCTCCCTGTGCGTCAGTAGATGAGGTCTGCCTGTTCTCGGTTTTCCTGTGGTTGTTGCTTCGCTCTTTCACTTCACAATCACATCAACAGCTAACTTGGGCATTGTGGTGTCACCGCCAGACACCACACTTGCTAGGTGGTAGCCTTTAAATCGGCCGCGGTCCGCTAGTATACGTCGGACCCGCGTGTCGCCACTATCAGTGATTGAAGACCGAGCGCCGCCACACGGCAGGTCTAGAGAGACGTCCTAGCACTCGCCCCGGTTGTACAGCCGACTTTGCTAGCGATGGTTCACTGACAAATTACGCTCTCATTTGCCGATACGATAGTTAGCATAGCCTTCAGCTACGTCATTTGCTACGATCTAGCAAGGCGCCATTATCATTTGCTATTTATCTTGTGATGCATGTACCGTCTGACCGATGTTCACCAATTATGGATTAAAGTTAAGTATTCCAGAAGCTACGTACTTTTCTTCCTACTATAAACTCCTATAACTGTTCCAGACCTCACGCCAGCTTGCGTGAGCTTAAACGCGTGCCCTTCGGCCTCCCGTCCTAGTTGATTGGCTGTCTTGCCAGTCCACAAAAGGCATAGTCATAAAGACCGGGTAGTCCCTTACGTATGTCTTCCTCACATCACATCCAGTGCCTAGTCCACGTTCGAAGTCACTGAGCTCTCTTTATCGACCCATTCTGCTGCTGCTGATTCTCTCCTGGCGGTACTATGCTCCCCGCCCCCTTTTACACTGTTAGGCCCATCTCTAGTGACATCTAACGGTCCGATCGGCTTTACGTAAGTGTGTGCAGATATTTTTTATCTGGCAGCTAACGTTAAGTTTATGGAAACTCTGTAAGGAGTCACCTAATGCCGACGAATTCGGTTGCATCCATCTGCCCATGGGTTCATTTGAAGCCAGTGTCAAAAGCCACGAGGTGAGCACCTGGCCTTCCTACCGCCAATGTCGAACTTTCGAAAAAGCAGGAACTACTCTTTACAGGAGTTCCACAGTTGTCTTCACGAGGTACAGGCGATCTCTTTCCACCCACCAACGGAAAGATCTTGGCGAACTGACTCTTTCATAAAAAAAAATTACCTTGTCAAAAAAGAATACAGAGTAGACCGGTGGCGACTTCCTCCAGAAGAGCAAGATCTCGATTGGGAAAAGGACTACAAATAGTGGAGAGCGTGTCAGGTAGCAATGAGAAGACACATCACCAACACACAAACGATACAAACAAGGCCTCAGAGAAGTGGACTCAGCAGCAGTCAGGAGCTCTCGGGCACTATACGAGGTCTGTTCAGAAAATTCCGGAACATTCGTAATTTTGCGGCAATGGTATGTTGGAGCGAAATGCGGTTAGCATCCCTAGACAAGCCCGTATTTAATGTGTAACTGCTGGATGTTTCACTGTTGTATGTCTCTAAGTTATTGTTCAGTGCTGTATTGAGTAGAACGTTATATCACACAGTTTGCCAATTTCGCGACGGCAGATTTAGAGGAGCACCACGTCTGCATTAAGTTTCGCGTGAAAGTCAAGAAAACCTTTACAGAGACACACCAAATAATGCAGGAAGCCTACGGTGATAAGTGCTTAAAACGTACTCGGTGTTACGAATGGTTCACACGGTTTAAAAATGGTTGGACCGAAATTAAAGATGAACGTTGTTCAGGAAGCCCTTCGACGTTCACGTCACGAACGTCAACGAAACTGTCCGCACCAATCACAGACTGACTGTCCAAGAGATTGCAGAGGAATGAACGTTTCAGCTGGATCATGTCATCAAACCCTCACACAGCATCTTGGAATGCATCGTGCTGTCGCCAAGTTCGACCCATGGCTTATGAGGCAATATCAGAAAGGCGTTCGCCTCGCAATCTCTCAAGAGGTTTTGGATTGCGCAAATAAGAACGAGATGTTCCTTAAGAGAATTATAAATGCTGATGAGACGTCTCGTTAGGTCAGATCAAATGTCAAAGTCATTCGGATAGTTTCCTTTGACTTTGAAGGATTAGCTCATCATGAATTCGTACCACAGGGACAAACTGTTAATCGATTATACCATTGGGACGTGTTGCGATGCCTGCGAGAAATTGTGAGAAGGAAACGAAATGAAATGTGGCGAGATAATTCATGGCTCTTGCATCATGATAACACACCCGCACATTCATCCCTTTTGGTGCCTGACTATTGCACAAGAAACGAAATCACTGTTCTGCCTCATTCTCCGTACTCTCCAGACCTGATTTCTGTGGATTTTTCTTTTTGTTTACAAAGTTGAAAACCCTATTGAAAGGACGAAGATTTGCAGCGTTAGACGAGATGAAAGAAAGTTCTAAGACGGCTCTTCGAGCGATCCAGTAGGAAGCATACCAAGACTACTCCCGGAAGTGAAAACGGTGTTAGGACGGTGCATCAATTGTGGAGGAGAGTATTTCGAAGGCGACCATGCACAATAAGTAAATGATAGGCACAGAAAAATTTTGTGGACGAAGTTCGGAAATTTTTTGAACAGACTTAGTATTGAGTATCATGTTTCATCACAGGCATTTCAACCAACGTCTCCATCGCATCAAAATCATACAATCTCCTCTGTGTCACTGAGGTTAATGTGAAGCACTAAATCACATTTTCTTTGGCTGCATGTACCGGATGGATATGTCAGCAGCGTTTACTAAGAAACAACAGCCATTTCAAATACCTTTTACCGCCTTCAGTCCCCATACTGTCAGCGTTAAAAGTCATTTCAAGATACAGAATGGTACTTACCTTTAGAGTCCAAGAAAAAGTGAATACACAAGACATTCAAAAAATGAATCAACGATTTCAATTGGAATAAAGGCAACATTTTCACCAAATTGCTTGGTTGTTTGTCACTGATAGTTAGATTAAACTTTAGACCATCGTGTAGTGTACAGATTCATGTGGACAAATATTCCTCATAAGCACATACAGAAAGTCATTTGTCATGTACATTTATGCATGTGCGTTTGTGCATGGTATGGTAACGGCCAATACAATAGTACAAGTTTATACGCCAAAGAGCTCTGCAGATGATGAGATTCAAAGAATTCTGGATGAGATTGAAAAGAAAAATTATTCAGGCTGCTAGTGGGACTGGAATTCGACCGTAGGAAAGGTTAGAGAAGGAAAAATAGTAGGATAACATGTACTGGATGAAAGGGGTAAAAGGGGAATCCACCTGGTACAATTTTGCACAGACCAAAATTTTAATCGTTGTCTTCACTATATCTAAGAAACATAAGAAAAATTGAGACACAAGGAGTTTTCAGATAGGTTATATTATGGTAAAATACAGATTTCGAAATCAGAGTATGAACTGCAAACATTTCTGGGGTTATGTATGAATACTGACGATAATTAATTGGTTATGAACTGTACATTAAAATTACATTTCAGATAAGTAGCAAATTAAGGAGACCTGGATAAACCGAAAGAGCCAGAGGTCGTTGATCGTTTCAGAAGGAGGTTGAATGAAACCGTGAAAAGAAATGAAACCGATGATGAATGGGTCACTTTGAGAAATGAAATATTGAAGGTAGTACAGGATCAAATTGACAAAAAGTCAGGGCCCAGTAGAAAACTTTGAATATCGTATGAGATTTTATGTTTAACTGTCGAAAGTGGAAAGTATGAAAATGCAGCAAACGAGGAGGAAAAGGGATTGCAGGGATCTAAAAAATAAGGTTGAAAGAAAGTACGAGGTTAAGAGATTGCAGGGGAGCTTGAAGACAATGTTATAGAAATGAAGGGGTGAGAATGATATAATCCAAAGCCACGCCTTTCTCAAAACTCGTTTTTTGTGTTAGTTCAACTTCTATTCAATAGAGGAACCTACTGCAGAAATATTTTAACTTTCACTCACTAAATGGCAGAGCAGTTCACACTTGTTGCTCTCATACAGTGAGGAAGTAGTCTTTTTCGTGTGTGACACAACCCAAAGGCACTGTAAAATGGAGATTCCAAAGAAGAGGTTATTTTCATGCGTAACCGAAACAGAAATGGCTAGTTCTGAAGAAGATTACGCGTCCAGTGAAGCAGTTATTGTCCCTCTTACGAGCATTCATGCGAAAATGACATTAAAAGAGAGTTTAGGTCTTGCTGACAGATAAATGATGGACGAATCCCAAGCGAACGTAAGGACACCGCCCTGGAATTCGATAACAAGGATTTATCTGCCAAACTGCCAAAACTTGGGGTAAACTCCAGTGTTACATAGCATCAGTAAACCAATCAGCACACTGCACCAAAAGAGAACGTGAAACAAAAAGAAAGCCAAAATAATCAACCTAGTTCCTCAAGTTGCAACAAGAAGTAATTCACGTCGCAGTTGATGCTTTGGCATCACACGGACAAAAGGAAGAGATAAGAGATCGAAACAATTGAGTTTAGAGTCGAAATAAAACTAAATATTATTCATAAAAGAAAGGTTACTTGGATCTAAAGGGGTATGTGGCAGATTTTTTGTCGATTATACGAGAGAAATTTTAGTAGCCGTTTTGCGTAAGTTTCTGCAATAGGAGAGGGAGAGAGCCATAAGACTAGACCTGACATCGTTTTAAGAATAGCCGGTGTACATGTACACAAAATTATCGAACATTATCCTATGCGCCACTTGGTGGTGCGCTGTTGTTCTAGCGTATGAAGACTCTTTTGGCAACGGAACAACTTTTCTTCTTCTTCTTCTTCTTCTTCTTCTTCTTCTGCAATTCGAAGAATAGGCCCTTCTTGTCTATCGATCTCAGTCCACCCATTTCTTCCGTGGTCTTCAGAAAATTTCTATTCTTTGTGGTTTGTAGTTAAGTACATATTTTGCTAGTCTTGCTTCTGACATTACGTGGATATTTTCTAACCATTTTACACTCCTGAAAAATTTCTCAACACAACTCTGATGTGTTCTGTTTTTATTGGTCACTTAGAATGCGAACTTCGTACATCCCATAAATTTAATTTCCATTTCCTGTATACGCGTTTCATTTCTCTTGTACCACAACAAGTGGAGTGATTACATCAGTCAATTTTATTTTCGTTTCTTTGAGTAATTTTGTGCCTAGTGTTGAGTGTGTTCTGCTACATATATTTATATAATTTGTTCTGTATGTCACTTCGATACTGGTAGCTTACATCCCAGTCTAAGTTCTTAAAAAAGGTAACATGTTCTAAAACATAATCCTTAATCTTATTTTCTGGTATTTTCCTTTAAAAGACGTAATCTTGGAGGTATATTAAAACTATATCCCATGAATATCTGGTTCATAAAATACACTCCTGGAACTTGAAATAAGAACACCGTGAATTCATTGTCCCAGGAAGGGGAAACTTTATTGACACATTCCTGGGGTCAGATACATCACATGATCACACTGACAGAACCACAGGCACATAGACACAGGCAACAGAGCATGCACAATGTCGGCACTAGTACAGTGTATATCCACCTTTCGCAGCAATGCAGGCTGCTATTCTCCCATGGAGACGATCGTAGAGATGCTGGATGTAGTCCTGTGGAACGGCTTGCCATGCCATTTCCACCTGGCGCCTCAGTTGCACCAGCGTTCGTGCTGGACGTGCAGACCGCGTGAGACGACGCTTCATCCATTCCCAAACATGCTCAATGGGGGACAGATCCGGAGATCTTGCTGGCCAGGGTAGTTGACTTACACCTTCTAGAGCACGTTGGGTGGCACGGGATACATTCGGACGTGCATTGTCCTGTTGGAACAGCAAGTTCCCTTGCCGGTCTAGGAATGGTAGAACGATGGGTTCGATGACGGTTTGGATGTACCGTGCACTATTCAGTGTCCCCTCGACGATCACCAGTGGTGTACGGCCAGTGTAGGAGATCGCTCCCCACACCATGATGCCGGGTGTTGGCCCTGTGTGCCTCGGTCGTATGCAGTCCTGATTGTGGCGCTCACCTGCACCTCGCCAAACACGCATACGACCATCATTGGCACCAAGGCAGAAGCGACTCTCATCGCTGAAGACGACACGTCTCCATTCGTCCCTCCATTCACGCCTGTCGCGACACCACTGGAGGCGGGCTGCACGATGTTGGGGCGTGAGCGGAAGACGGCCTAACGGTGTGCGGGACCGTAGCCCAGCTTCATGGAGACGGTTGCGAATGGTCCTCGCCGATACCCCAGGAGCAACAGTGTCCCTAATTTGCTGGGAAGTGGCGGTGCGGTCCCCTACGGCACTGCGTAGGATCCTACGGTCTTGGCGTGCATCCGTGCGTCGCTGCGGTCCGGTCCCAGGTCGACGGGCACGTGCACCTTCCGCCGACCACTGGCGACAACATCGATGTACTGTGGAGACCTCACGCCCCACGTGTTGAGCAATTCGGCGGTACGTCCACCCGGCCTCCCGCATGCCCACTATACGCCCTCGCTCAAAGTCCGTCAACTGCACATACGGTTCACGTCCACGCTGTCGCGGCATGCTACCAGTGTTAAAGACTGCGATGGAGCTCCGTATGCCACGGCAAACTGGCTGACACTGACGGCGGCGGTGCACAAATGCTGCGCAGCTAGCGCCATTCGACGGCCAACACCGCAGTTCCTGGTGTGTCCGCTGTGCCGTGCGTGTGATCATTGCTTGTACAGCCCTCTCGCAGTGTCCGGAGCAAGTATGGTGGGTCTGACACACCGGTGTCAATGTGTTCTTTTTTCCATTTCCAGGAGTGTATATTGTCCTCTGCACACCTCTTATTTTCTCGTGAAATTATTTCGTCGACAGTGAAGATCATAGTGTCTATACAGTTATCTGGTCTCATTTTAATGTCTCGTTTGACTTTGGTTTCCCATTATCTAACAATATCAATACACACTGAGGGGACAAAAGTCACAGAACACCTACTAAAATCGTGTTGGACAACCTTTTTCCCGGAATCATGCAGCACTCCACGTCGTATGGACTCAAGAAGTCGTTGCAAGTCCTCTGTAGAAATACTGAGTCATGCAGTACACTACCGCGAAAGTGTTACAGGTGCAGGATTTTGTGCACGAACGGATCTCTCTATTATGTCCCATAAACGTTCGATGAATTCATGTCGGGCGATATGGTTGGCCAAATCACTCGCTTGAATTGTCCAGTATGTTCTTCAAGCTAATCGCGAACAATTTTGGCCCAGTGACATGGCACATTGCCATCTGTAACGATTCCATCGTTGTTTGGGAACATGAAGTTCATCAATGGCTGCAAATGGTCTCCAAGAAGCAGTACATAACCATTTCCAGTCAATGATCGGCTCATTTGGACTAGATGACCCAGTACGTTCCATGTAAACACAGCCCAAACATTTAAGAGGATACCACCATCTTGACAACCTGTGTCCGTTGGGTTGGCGCCAGACTCCTACCCTACCAGCAGCTCTTACCAACTGAAATAGCACTCATCTGACCAGGACATAGGTCTCCAGTCGTCTGGGGTCCAACCGAGATCTACAGACGTTCTTCAGACGACGTCGTGCTTTTAGCAACAGAACTCGCGCTAGGCGTCTGATTCCATAGCCCATTAACGTCAAATGTTGCTGCACTGTGCTAACGGATACATTCGTCGTACGTCCCACATTAATTTCTGCAGTTATTTCACCCAGTGTCGCTTGTCTGTTGCTACAGACAACTCTACGGAAACGCAGTTGCTCTCAGTTGTTAACTGAAGGCAGCGTGCCACTCTGTTGTCCTTGTTGAAAGGGACTGCCTGAAATTTGGTATGCTCGGCACATTCTTGACACTGTGGATCTACAGATACTGAATTTCCGAAATGGAATGTCCCATGCGTCCAGCTCCAACTACCATTCCGCGTTGGAAGTCTGTTAAGCCCCGTCGTGTGGCCATAATCACGTCGGAAGCTTTTTTACACGAATTATCTGAGTACAAAATGAAAGCTCCGCCAACGCAAGTTGTGTACGCGATAGTACCGGCATCTGTATATGCGCATTCGCTATCACATGATATTTGTCATCTCATCAAATGCCAGGGGGTGGGCATAGTGAAAGAAGTAATGCGCTACGTATGGTGTTATGTAGCACGCTGACATGGACAATCGTTATTGGAATATTTGAATGTCTACAGTCAGTATCTACCAGCTGAAATATGCAGATGATCTTTCCTTGCGAAAAGACACCGTAACAGGTTACGAGACTGGAAAACTCGAGCTTTATTTTGGGGCTAGCAAATGAGGAGCGTAGGAAAGAGGTAAGGCCGTACTGGGGCAAGTAACCAGAAAGGAGAAATCTGACTCACGCGATGTTTCCAAGACTGTTACAACACTTATGGGGAAACAGGACAAGTGATGAAACTTCCTGGCTGATTAAAACTTTGCGAAAGGCAAAGGTCCCGAGTTCGAGTCTCGGTCCGGCACACAGTTTTAATCTGCCACGGAGTTTCATATCAGCGCACACTCCGCTGCAGAGTGAAAATCTCATTACAGGACAAGTGATACTTCACTGTAACCATTGAGAAGGGCAGCGGACATTATGGACTCTCGATATGGAGAAACATTTTTTTCTCGCCATTGCGACATCAGTCGTGCATTTGGAGCCCCCAAATAATTATGCACTATCAAATATGATTACAAAAGTGTGTCGTCTTGGATTATTGCCATCGACAACACAAAATTTCAATATAATTATTCATTTATTTATTTCTAATTTTGGCGTAAATGTTTTGATTCTGTAGATTCTGGACAAGAGTTCTTCACAAAAAATTCATTATTTTATTCTATTCTCAGAAGTTGCAAGTTTTTTCGTCTTTTCTGGTTTTGCAGTAATTTCTGGAAAAAGTATCATATTAATAAAAAATCTCTACAGGCTAGGAATACTCCGTCATTCTAATCGAGTACCATTTTTTTAGTTACAAATGTGAGATACTTAATATGGCCATAATACATTGAAACACCGAGATAATCATTACGCCTGTACTGAGGACAACGCTGTAAGTTTTCTTATTTTTCTGCCTACGTTTGTTTACTGTTCAACGTTATACAGCATTTAGGTGCAATGTCAGAAGGACCAAAAGAAGGACAAAAAGAGCAAGAAGTGGTATTTGAGACTGATAGAGAAAGGTAAAAAATGGACAAAGAGACGGACGACAGGTTTTTCCGCCTCAAAGATTCCGCTGTGTGCTTGTCGAGCTGTGTGCTCAGACTCCGTGCGTGTCATGTTTGCCCACTCCAGCCTTATGCAGTGAAGAGACCCTTCAGGAGAGAAGTTGCGTATATCACCTCGAACACTTTGCGTCACCTCTGATCTACAGTGGAGAAACCATATTATATTTTTTGCGAAATTTTATGACGACGGAGTGCACACCAGTTCCCAAGTAGCAGCTTTTCAATAAATTTCTCACAGCATTATGTTTTACAGCAACCATGCTGCACTTAAGTTGTAAAATTTCAACAACAGTATTGATTTTTGGTATTCGGTCTTCAGTTGGCTGTAGTAATATTTCATGTCGCTCAGTGGCCTGGTGCCAATTTTTCAATTGGATACCACTTCGGCGTCTTCTGTTAGGTTGTTGGGTTGTTGGATATTCGAACGCACCTGCGTGATTTCAATCCCACAGTTGAAATAACGTCAGATACTTTTTTTTTTATTTTGTTTCAATACTGACTGACTTTGCTGCATATTACAGGAAAATTTATTGCTTAGCGAACGTAGTGGAATTCTTTTAATGGAGTTTGCTCCGTATGTAACACTACGTGACTTATACCTACAGACAAAAACGTACCGAGAACTACACGTTGGAGAGTATTAAGTGTTCCAAAGGAAAACTGGTCTTGAATACGAAACAATGTGCAACGCCATGCTGTTGTTGTTGTTGTCTTCAATCCGAAGACTTGTATGAAGCTGCTCCTCACACTTTTGTAGTCTGATCGAATCTCTTCATCTCTGCAAAACTACTACAGCGTACATCCACAAAAACCTGTCTACTATCGTCAGTCCGTGGTCTCCCACCTCTACTTTTTTCCTCCATACTGTCATCAATTGCTAAATTAATTAATCCTTCATACACCAGGACGTATACAATACAATTAACCAAACCCTTCTAAACGTCTTCTTTTAGTAAAATTTTACCATAAATTTATTTTCTCCGCGATTCTATTCCGTACTTTTTGATTAGTTCATCAATACACCGATCTTATCCTCAAAATTTTTCTGTGTCACCTCATTTTAAAACTATATATTTTTTTCTCTTTATCTGTTCTTTTTATCATTCACGTCCCATTTCCACATAAGCCTACTCTCCAGAAGAGGCTTTCAAATACTTAAATTTCGTTCGATGTTAAACTGCTTCTATTTTTCAGAAAAGTTTTCCTTGCTCTTGCAGTCTGCCTTTTTATATCCTCTGTGCTTTGGCTGTCGTTACTATTCTGCTGCCCAAGTAGAAAAACTCATCTAGCAGTTTTAGCGTTTCATTTCCTAATCTAGTTCCCATATAACATCGTTTGATTTAATTCGATTACACTCCACTACAATTCTTCTATTTTTGTCGATGTTCACATTATGAAGCCGGCCGGCGTGGCCGAGCGGTTCTAGGCGCTACAGTCTGAAACCGCGCGACCGCTACGGTCGCAGGTTCGAATCCTGCCTCGAGCATGGGTGTGTGTGATGTCCTTAGGTTAGTTAGGTTTAAGTAGTTCTAAGTTCTAGGGAACTGCTGACCTTAGAAGTTAAGTCCCATAGTGCTCAGAGCCATTTTCTTTTCACATTTTGATCTCTTCTCATGACGCTATTCATTCTATACCACTGCTCTTCCAAGACCTTTGTGGTGTCGTAGAAACAGTAATGTTTTGATTGTTTTGTATCTGAACTTTGCTACGCTATCCAAATTTCTCCTTAGTTTCCTTTAGTGGTTGATCTATGTGCAGTTTGAATGACATCCGGGTTGGGCTACAATTGTGTGTCACTTCTTTCTCAACTGATGCCTGCTTTTCGTGTCCTTAGATTCCTATAATTGCTGTCTGGTTTTTCACAGATTGTAGATAATCTTCCGCCAATAGTATTTTATCCCTAACATCATAAGCTGTAATAATGTGTTCCAGTCAACACTGTTAAAAGCTTTACTAATCTTACGAATGCTATAAATGTGGTTTTTGCCTTTTTCAACCTATCTTCTAAGAGAAATGGTGGAGTCGATATTGTTTCTCGTATCGAGCCACATGTTACCTTATTGCCTGCAACTTACAAGGTTCTGGTACTCCTTATGCTCGTACTGTCCCACCCATTAACTGAAGGGAATCTCGTTCTTGTTGTTTGGCATTGCTGTACATGACAATTTAAAAAGGAATTCTCAAAATACCAACGACAATACGGCTAAAACGCCAACAAGAGGTTAGTTTACTATGATTTCCATGTAATAGCTCAACCCAAAGTTTCCGACCCTCTATCAACCATGTTCTGTTTCCCGAACTAAGCCATGTTCGCCTGGCTGTCTAGTTTCCAAATAAATATTACGTTCCTTCAACTGTTGAACATCTTGCACTTCACCCAGTACAACCTTCACTTGTTTCTCATACAACTTTTCTCTCCTGCTGCTCTTTCCGAGATACTTCATATTCCCATCCTACCGTTCCCAACCCAAAAATCCTTCGTTCCGCTCTGCTAAGACCATCTAGCAAACTACTGTCCGGCCACGTAGGCGTATTCCTGTGCTACAAACTACTGCAAACTTAAGGACGAAAGTAACTTCCGCATGATACGTCACTGCGAAGTAATGTAGTTCGCTGAAACTCGGACCACACACAGAAACAACTGCTACTGCATTGTACAGACGGTAACTGAAAGAAATACGTAGTGAGACGAACAGAAATGATACTTTTATTCACACTCTTATTTACGCTGAAGTCGCCGCAATTTATGATGGTTTCCAATGCACAGTTTGGTCTGAACCCCTGAGGCGTGCAATCGCTGCTGCCGTGTGCTACGCTTACTGGGTCGAAGAGTGGTGGGGAAGAAGCCGTGTGCTGTGGCCGTAGCGAAAAGCACATCGCACGTAAAGTGCAGTAGCGGGTGGGCAGCGCTGTTCGAGTTGATAACGAGCTGCACAAACCAAGAGGTGCTCTACGTGTCTGTGGATGATCTGCGTGCAGGCAGCGAACGTGGCCAACCATAGGGCAATTGAGAGCGCTTTGGCCTCCCATATCGGCGAAGCGCCATAGGCGCGAAAGAAGACTAATGCTGCAATTAGTGTGCTCTTGAGGGGGCTGCTTTTAGGTCGTCATGAGACAGTAGTCCGAGAGGGTGTGCTGCGCGCAGTGCTGGGTAATAGAGATGGGCAAAACTGTTCTTTTCAGAGATCGGATCAGAACTGTTCACTCCCTGAAATGAATTAGCTCTTTTTCATGACTCACCACTCATTTACAATAGAAAATAATTGGAAGGCATATGGCCCTTTAAACTTGGTTTATTCCAGTACTATACCTGTATTTTGATCTTATTTGATCCTATTTTGAAGTAACACAGATAATGAGTAAGAATTTTGTATTGTTTATTGAAATTTCCACGATATGACAAAGTTTTTGATTATTGATTTATTTTGCACTATCGTGGTTTTTTGGGTGATCGGAAAATGTTGTAACTTCTACATCTACATCTACATTGATACTCCGCAAGCCACCCAACGGTGTGTGGCGGAGGGCACTTTACGTGCCACTGTCATTACCTCCCTTTCCTGTTCCAGTCGCGTATGGTTCGCGGGAAGAACGACTGTCTGAAAGCCTCCGTGCGCGCTCTAATCTCTCTAATTTTACATTCGTGATCTCCTCGGGAAGTATAAGTAGGGGGAAGCAATATATTCGATACCTCATCCAGAAACGCACCCTCTCGAAACCTGGCGAGCAAGCTACACCGCGATGCAGAGCGCCTCTCTTGCAGAGTCTGCCACTTGAGCTTATTAAACATCTCCGTAACGCTATCACGGTTACCAAATAACCCAGTGACGAGACGCGCCGCTCTTCTTTGGATCTTCTCTATCTCCTCCGTCAACCCGACCTGGTACGGATCCCACACTGATGAGCAATACTCAAGTATAGGTCGAACGAGTGTTTTGTAAGCCACCTCCTTTGTTGATGGACTACATTTTCTAAGCACTCTCCCAATGAATCTCAACCTGGTACCCGCCTTACCAACAATTAGTTTTATATGATCATTCCACTTCAAATCGTTCCGTACGCATACTCCCAGATATTTTACAGAAGTAACTGCTACCAGTGTTTGTTCCGCTATCATATAATCATACAATAAAGGATCCTTCTTTCTATGTATTCGCAATACATTACATTTGTCTATGTTAAGGGTCAGTTGCCACTCCCTGCACCAAGTGCCTATCCGCTGCAGATCTTCCTGTATTTCGCTACAATTTTCTAAAGCAGCAACTTCTCTGTATACTACAGCATCATCCGCGAAAAGCCGCATGGAACTTCCGACACTATCTACTAAGTCATTTATATATATTGTGAAAAGCAATGGTCCCATAACACTCCCCTGTGGCACGCCAGAGGTTACTTTAACGTCTGTAGACGTCTCTCCATTGATAACAACATGCTGTGTTCTGTTTGCTAAAAACTCTTCAATCCAGCCACACAGCTGGTCTGATATTCCGTAGGCTCTTACTTTGTTTATCAGGCGACAGTGCGGAACTGTATCGAACGCCTTCCGGAAGTCAAGAAAAATAGCATCTACCTGGGAGCCTGTATCTAATATTTTCTGGGTCTCATGAACAAATAAGGCGAGTTGGGTCTCACACGATCGCTGTTTCCGGAATCCATGTTGATTCCTACATAGTAGATTCTGGGTTTCCAGAAATGACATGATACGCGAGCAAAAAACATGTTCTAAAATTCTACAAGAGATCGACGTAAGAGATATAGGTCTATAGTTTTGCGCATCTGCTCGACGACCCTTCTTGAAGACTGGGACTATCTGTGCTCTTTTCCAATCATTTGGAACCCTCCGTTCCTCTAGAGACTTGCGGTACACGGCTGTTAGAAGGGGGGCAAGTTCTTTCGCGTACTCTGTGTAGAATCGAATTGGTATCCCGTCAGGTCCAGTGGACTTTCCTCTATTGAGTGATTCCAGTTGCTTTTCTATTCCTTGGACACTTATTTCGATGTCAGCCATTTTTTCGTTTGTGCGAGGATTTAGAGAAGGAACTGCAGTGCGGTCTTCCTCTGTGAAACAGCTTTGGAAAAAGGTGTTTAGTATTTCAGCTTTACGCGTGTCATCCTCTGTTTCAATGCCATCATCATCCCGTAGTGTCTGGATATGCTGTTTCGAGCCACTTACTGATTTAACGTACGACCAGAACTTCCTAGGATTTTCTGTCAAGTCGGTACATAGAATTTTACTTTCGAATTCACTGAACGCTTCACGCATAGCCCTCCTTACGCTAACTTTGACATCGTTTAACTTCTGTTTGTCTGAGAGGTTTTGGCTGCGTTTAAACTTGGAGTGGAGCTCTCTTTGCTTTCGCAGTAGTTTCCTAACATTGTTGTTGTACCACGGTGGGTTTTTCCCGTCCCTCACAGTTTTACTCGGCACGTACCTGTCTAAAACGCATTTTACGATTGCCTTGAACTTTTTCCATAAACACTCAACATTGTCAGTGTCGGAACAGAAATTTTCGTTTTGATCTGTTAGGTAGTCTGAAATCTGCCTTCTATTACTCTTGCTAAACAGATAAACCTTCCTCCCTTTTTTTATATTCCTATTAACTTCCATATTCAGGGATGCTGCAACGGCCTTATGATCACTGATTCCCTGTTCTGTACATACAGATTCGAAAATTTCGGGTCTGTTTGTTATCAGTAGGTCCAATATGTTATCTCCACGAGTCGGTTCTCTGTTTAATTGCTCGAGGTAATTTTCGGATAGTGCACTCAGTATAATGTCACTCGATGCTCTGTCCCTACCACCCGTCCTAAACATCTGAGTGTCCCAGTCTATATCTGGTAAATTGAAATCTCCACCTAAGACTATAACATGCTGAGAAAATTTATGTGAAATGTATTCCAAATTTCCTCTCAGTTGTTCTGCCACTAATGCTGCTGAGTCGGGAGGTCGGTAAAAGGAGCCAATTATTAACCTAGTTCGGTTGTTTAGTGTAACCTCCACCCATAATAATTCACAGGAACTATCCACTTCTACTTCACTACAGGATAAACTACTACTAACAGCGATGAACACTCCACCACCGGTTGCATGCAATCTATCCTTTCTAAACACCGTCTGTACCTTTGTAAAAATTTCGGCAGAATTTATCTCTGGCTTAAGCCAGCTTTCTGTACCTATAACGATTTCAGCTTCGGTGCTTTCTATCAGCGCTTGAAGTTCCGGTACTTTACCAACGCAGCTTCGACAGTTGACAATTACAATACCGATTGCTGCTTGGTCCCCGCATGTCCTGGCTTTGCCCCGCACCCGTTGAGGCTGTTGCCCTTTCTGTACTTGCCCAAGGCCATCTAACCTAAAAAACCGCCCAGCCCACGCCACACAACCCCTGCTACCCGTGTAGCCGCTTGTTGCGTGTAGTGGACTCCTGACCTATCCAGCGGAACCCGAAACCCCACCACCCTATGGCGCAAGTCGAGGAATCTGCAGCCCACACGGTCGCAGAACCGTCTCAGCCTCTGATTCAGACCCTCCACTCTGCTCTGTACCAAAGGTCCGCAGTCAGTCCTGTCGACGATGCTGCAGATGGTGAGCTCTGCTTTCATCCCGCTAGCGAGACTGGCAGTCTTCACCAAATCAGATAGCCGCCGGAAGCCAGAGAGGATTTCCTCCGATCCATAGCGACACACATCATTGGTGCCGACATGAGCGACCACCTGCAGATGGGCGCACCCCGTACCCTTCATGGCATCCGGAAGGACCCTTTCCACATCTGGAATGACTCCCCCCGGTATGCACACGGAGTGCACATTGGTTTTCTTCCCCTCTCTTGCTGCCATTTCCCTAAGGGGCCCCATTACGCGCCTGACGTTGGAGCTCCCAACTACCAGTAAGCCCACCCTCTGCGACTGCCCGGATCTTGCAGACTGAGGGGCAACCTCTGGAACAGGACAAGCAGCCATGTCAGGCCGAAGATCAGTATCAGCCTGAGACAGAGCCTGAAACCGGTTCGTCAGACAAACTGGAGAGGCCTTCCGTTCAGCCCTCCGGAATGTCTTTCGCCCCCTGCCACACCTTGAAACGACCTCCCACTCTACCACAGGTGAGGGATCAGCCTCAATGCGGGCAGTATCCCGGGCAACCACAGTCGTAGTCCGATCAGGGGATGCGTGGGACGAGCTGGCCGTCCCCGACAAACCCCCATCCCGACCCCCACAGTGATGCCCATTGGCAACAGCCTCAAGCTGTGTGACCGAAGCCAACACTGCCTGAAGCTGGGAGCGAAGGGATGCCAACTCAGCCTGCATCCGAACACAGCAGTTGCAGTCCCTATCCATGCTAAAAACTGTTTTGCTAAGAACGTCTGAACTAATCTACAGAGAGCGTAAACAAATCGACAAAATTTAAACGGTTATTAAAATACAAGATTGCCTAGTAAATGCAGTAATGCGCACTGCTGACACTGCTCGGCGGCGGAAGGAGACTAAGCGAAATTACACTATTCAGGTATTAAAACACGATGCTACAACTCTCAAATACTATAATACGCCCGAAATTTATGAATTAAACAATGCAAGAACCAAAAACACGCAAAGAAATTAAGAATTAAACTATGTAACAAATGAGTGAGCTAGGAGTATACGACTTGCTGCTCAGCTGCTTATCCAACGGCGGCAGGGAGCACACTGACTGCGACCAACCGACACTGGCCGTTCAAAACAAAACAGTAGACAAACGACTACGCGAATTTACACTATTCAGGTACTAAAACGCGATGCTACAACTCTCAAATACTATAATACGCTCGAAATTTATGAATTAAACAATGCAAGTACCAAAAACACGCAAAGAAATTAAGAATTAAACTATGTAACAAATGAGTGAGCTAGGAGTATACGACTTGCTGCTCAGCTGCTTATCCAACGGCGGCAGGGAGCACACTGACTGCGACCAACCGACACTGGCCGTTCAAAACAAAACAGTAGACAAACGACTACGCGAATTTACACTATTCAGGTACTAAAACGCGATGCTACAACTCTCAAATACTATAATACGCTCGAAATTTATGAATTAAACAATGCAAGTACCAAAAACACGCAAAGAAATTAAGAATTAAACTATGTAACAAATGAGTGAGCTAGGAGTATACGACTTGCTGCTCAGCTGCTTATCCAACGGCGGCAGGGAGCACACTCAACTTGAGATTTACATTAACAATATATTTGGCTATAATGTATTAAAATTTCATTAACCTCATACAAATACATCGCAAGCCATATATTTTTAAAGTGAACGTTTCCTTCCGAAGATGCCTAAAATCGCAAAATCCGTACCAGAATAAGAAAAAAAATATAAATTTGACTGTAAAACGAAAGTGCTGCATATAGCCTTACGCAGAATAAAACAAGGAAAATATTGGTGTATCACATTTTGCGATACGTTTATCGGTTCGCTCGTAATTAAAGCGTAAATTCGAGTGTCCATAATAAAAATCCTATAGTAAGAGGAGTCGTCAGGAACCTAATCTGATCAGTTTAAACAAATAAAAATAAAATAAAAACAAATGATGTATACATAACATAATAATGTAATATACATAGCGGTATTACTATGAAGAACAATATCCAGTAGAGATGAACTCCGATGCAGAAGCACTGAGTCGAGCAGGTCGAGCCGCGAGCTGTATTACTGCGTGAGCTAAGACCACAGAGACCAGAGTGACACCTGAGTTGCTTTGCTCAACGCTCTGGCTAGAGTCGAGAATGGTGGGGTGAGTGTTGAGCGGGCGAGTTCCGAGGGTGGGGGGAGCGGTGAACAGCCACCAGTCACCCGCTCCGAGACAAATCGTCCGTTCCCTTGCGAGCATGTTGTTGCCAGTAATTCCTACGTTATCCGCTAGGTGGCTCTCTGTCCTGTTGCTCGCATCAACTGCCCAGAGGGCAGGACGTGCGACTGAAACGATCGCTGGCAGAGTGCGATGCGAAGTTAAGCTGCGCCAGACACTGCACGCGGCAGACGACGCACAGAGACGGCACGGCATATGTGAAACACAAAATCCAATGGGGCACTGCACAATGCAGGCAGCCAAGGTAGAAGCAGGGCAGAGGCCGGCGCTGGCTGTGTTGTGTGGCGTGCACTGTGCTCTGACCAGCAGAGGTGCTGCTGATATGCTCCGTCTCTCTCTCTCTCTGCCGTGGGAAACGCTTGGAGCTACTGTTCTTTTTTTCTGAATCACTGATTGTTCACTCCTTTGAAAGATTCAACTCTATGAATCAGTTCAAGAGTGGATCCCCCATCTCTACTCGGTAATGCAGCTGTACAGCTGCGTAAGCGAACCAACAAGAGGAGAGCGGCGCTGTTTGCCGTAGCAGTGTAAACGAGCGCCAGCGCCAGCGACGTTTTCTCACTGCAAAAGCTGGTGGCCTTCCTTGTGACGGCAGAAGCTCTCCCCCGTCCGGCATGGACCCTCAGGCCGGAGCTCCGAGTGTCAGGGCGAGGACCATGTAGCCGAGTACTGCCGCAACGCAGCGCGGTGCGGTAAGTGCTCACGCGAGCGCGACAGCAGAAAAGTTCTGCCGAGCTGTGCTGGGTGCGGCGGGCCACACGCCTCCATCTAGCGTGGCTGTCCGGCTATCCGGAACGAAGGCGGGGCGGCAAGTGCGGCCGCAACGACGCAGCATAAGGGAAGGCGGCGGCGGCGGCGGCGGCGGCGGCGGAGCGGACGATCGCCCAGAGATGGACGGTCGCGATGCAGCTCCCGTCCCCGAGAAAAACAGCGCGGTGATCTTAGCGCCGTCGTGGAGAAAGAGACAGCAGGCGGTAACTCCGCCACGGTGGCAGAGAGTATAGCCTTAGCAGTCGCCCTGCCTGTGGAGGAGACTCTGAGGCAACTGCGTGCAGTCCTCGCCCGAGGCTTTCGATCAGTAGAAGGGGGTTCAAAGCCCAGTGGACCTACATCCACGCAGAAGAGCGTCGCCAATAAGCAGAAAGTTGCAAGAGTGTCTGCCGAGTAAGAAAGAAGTGGAGAAGGGCGCCATGAAGACGTCCGTCGCTCCAGCGGCAACTGCGACGACGCTGGAAGACACGGGTGTAGCTGGTGCATAGGCAGAAGAAAACACGGCAGCATTTATCGTCAAAGCGCGAGAGAACGGCTAGCAGCTATCTGAAGAATCAGCAGCGTAGTTTGTCGAGCAGGCAGACCAGCTCGGGGTTCAACTGCAGCAGAACTGCGCCATGTTGCAAGCAGGAGTCTTCGCACAACATCGAGCTGCCGTTGTACACCTTCGGCCTGATGATGCTGCTTGAAGTCACCACCGACACGGCACAGCAGGAGGCTCACAGCAGCGCGTTGTGCTGCAGCACTGGATTGCTCTCACTATAACGACCTTTGGCTCTCACACGGGATCGCTGCACGATACCCACTACTAAGATAACCTACTCTTCTACGATCTGTGCCGATCGAAGTGGAGAAGTGAAGCATTGGAATCGCTTTCGTGGGACGACTGTTCAATCCTGCATCCGGCCATCCTTATTTAGCTTTTCCATGGTTTCCCTAAATCTCTTCAGGCAAATGCCGGAATGATTCCCTTGAAAGGTCACGGCCGACTTCCTTCCCCATGCCTCCATAATCCGATGCTAATCCTATGACCTTGTTGTTTGGTCTTCTCCCCCAAATCGAGCAAGTGAGCACGATCTGCTGCAAGCAGCAATAAATGCGGTACTGCTCTTACTACTCTGCGGACTATCGTGGAGCCGGCCGGCGTAGCCGAGCGGTTCTAGGCGCTACAGTCTGGAACCGTGCGACCGCTACGGTCGCAGGTTCGAATCCTACCTCGGGCATGGATGTGTGTGATGTCCTTAGGTTAGTTAGGTTTAAGTAGTTCTGCGTTCTAGGGGACTGATGACCTCAGCAGTTAAGTCCCATTGCTCATAGCCATTTGAACCGTTTGACTATCCTGGAGGTTTTTCCCTTGACGCTTTCCTTGGCACTTCCTTCCTCCTCTGCCATTGGAACCGCTACCGTTTATTCGCGTTTCTTCCACTATCTGTCTCCCTGATTAGACCATATTAGTAGGTACAGCTACCCACATCCCCTGAAGTCATATATTACTAACAAATGAGCAGGTGAGAGTAGACACTAGATTTGTTGTGATAGTTACCATGTCAGTTTTGACGTGACGGGGCTACGTTTTAAAAAGAAAAAAAAAAGGCGGTAGTGAAGCCTCTGCAACTCGCTGCAAAACTGGTCAGAAGGTTGGTAAAGAGTTCTTATGGTAGCGCATTCCATTATTCCAAGAGCGCCGTTGACAACTCGACCCTTTGAAATGACAACGTTCCAACTGACCAAATCTAAGAAAATGAATCGATAGTGCGACAAGATTCTTTCTGACTAGTGCTGCGTGTAGATCGCATTTGTGCTGCAGTCTGCGGAGAAATCACCGAGTCAGAAGAACGTCGAAGCTGCAAAGGATATCACTTTGATTCAATGGAACGACATGTTGCGGCGTAAAGTCAAGGGCTGGCACGCCAGTCGCGAACGAGAGAGAAGAGGGGGCTGCCAAGAAGACGTCAGCCAGTTTCACGCCGACCGCCCCTCTCGAGGACGACAACGCGACACCAGCGGCGTCTATGCGAAGAGAAGCGCAGTGTTCGACTGGCCGCGGCCCAGTTCTACGAGATGCCTCAAGTCCAGCGACCTGAATATAATCGTCAAAGCTCATTACTTTGCTCGTAAATTGTACATAGCGCAGACTTGGAAAGGTTATACTGAAGAGATTTCTTATTTTGTCTCTCGCCCTTTGCTTGCTACTCATCAAAGTGCCCCGTTCCATCCACTGACAAACGGCGAAGCGGAACGTTCTGTCACAACCTTCAAGCAGCAGGTGGTCTAACTTCGCACTGCACACATCAGGGATTGCAAATTTTTCTCGCCTCCTATCGTTCGCATCCACAAGATGGACCGTTGAAGGCGGAATTGCTTCGCGGCTACCGCCATCGGACACTGCTTCACCCGCTCCACCTCCCTCAGTATCCGTCACCGAAGGAAGGCCGCAAGTATCGCTTTGCGGAGCATGATATTGTGTTTTTCAGGGTTTTTAGTGGCAGCAGACGGTGGGCGCGAGGCGAGATCCTTCGTCGACTTGGCGTATGCGGTATTTTATTTCCGGCCCAGACGGATTGCAGCGCCGACATCACAATAAAATTAGCCACTGTCATGTGTACAGTGATCCTTCTGTATCTCTTTTCCAGGATTCACCGATCCCGAGGACAGCGCGATCACAGAAGCCACCAGAGGATGTCACTACTCTGGCACCGAGCGCCGCGGGTGTCGAATCCGCGCCAGGCGGCATGGACCTCCATCACCACCAGAGGTCTCTCCAGCCGTCGCGCAGTAAGCCGTGGCTGCGCTCGCTCCTGGCCTGTGTGTAATGTGAGGGCGCCACGGTGGAGCACGTGGTCCCAGCGGCCAATAGCAACGTACGCTATCATGTCCTTAAGCGCCTGCCTCTCGCTCAGCGATGCAGTCTGACATTCGCAATAGCCTATCGACATCACACCTACAGACAGCACGTTTACTTTACTTTGTTTCCGTTTACGAGAGGACGTTGTGGATTCGTGAGGTTTTCGCTTCTGACCGCATTGCTTCTTGCATGTTGTTGTTCGTAACGTTTTGCTCGGTCGTCCGTCGTTGTTCTTGTCCGTCCTTTCCCATTCGTTTTGTTTGTCCGCGGGCCGCTCCGTTTGTTCCCGCCACGCTTTCGTTCTCGGCAACCCCGCTACCGTTCCGATCGCGGTTACCACAATTACGACACAGGGGAACGACCCCACGGAGATGAAGCATTCACTTCCTCTGTCTCTTCTCGTACTACCGATGGAGCTGGACCCTCCAACATGGCAGGTGGACACATACGCTTCTGCTCCACCTGAGGGACGGCCGGGTGGCAGAGTGTGACTAGAGGTCGGCTGTCAACTGCAGCCACAGCTAGCAGTCCATCGCAGCATCTGCTGCCTCCCCCGCCGTTGTTGTGCTCCCTATATGACAACTGTCCGTCGCTTTGGGGGGAGTAATGTTACAGCGTAAAGTCAAGGAGTGGCACGCCAGTCGTGAACGAGAGAGCAAAGGGGGCTGTGCAGAAGACGTCACTCAATTACGCACTGACCGACCTCTATCCGGGGCAACAATGCAGCAGCAGTGGCCTCTGTGCAACTCAGACTATGGTAGCAGGAGAATCGTGTATAATGCTACCGGATGTGGCAGAATGACAACAGAGTATGACGAGCTCTACTTTGGTCACAGAAAACTCTGGCATTGCTACGGATGTAAACAACGGAGGGGCTAGGCCGCAGTTGTGGACAGCAAGTCCACGTCCCCAAAGGAAAATGTCGAGGTATGGAACAAGCAACAGCTCCGCGGGTAGAGCCGTTGCATTAGCAACTTACAACCTGCCCTCTATCAACATTGCACCCAAGGATCTGGACCATGAACAAACGATCATCCAATGAATGACAAAGGAGGGACCAACTGGCACGAGACAGGGCTGCGAGACGCGGGTGTCCTTCCTCCATTGAAGGGATCGCCATTGGCGACGGGGCCGCCGACTGGGCAAGCACCGCTGGGCAGCACTCGACCAACTCCTGCGCCGCCGAGGCGAATGCCCCATCGCGCGCTCATTCCAGTTCGTCTTCCGTAGCGTCGCTCACACCACTGACGCAATGTCTTAAACAATAGTATATTCGAGTTACTGAAACCCGTCGTGTTGAATGCTGCCTATTCGTCAAATGGGGTGTATCCAACTTCTCAGACCTCAAGGAGATATTCTCAAGTATCAGGGGTTTCCTGGGAAAACTCCAACAGAAGAACATCCCACCCATCATTCAAGAACCGTTTCAATAGTTCACAGCTATGCCATACTTTCTTGCCAAACTACTCATCCTCTTCAATGGCTCCATGAAACTTTTTGCCCCTGCAAATGGCCCATAGGCAATCATGGAGAGAGTATCTCACATTTTATATCTACAGTACCAATGGAGTGTTACCTAGGAAGCTAGGACTGGAAGATTTTATCACGTGATTCAAGGTCGATATACTTTCCTGACAGAAACACTTCTTCAGCCTGATCAAAAATTCAAGTTGAAGATGATGACTGCATATCGGACTGGCCATGCTAATGGTCATGGAGGCGGCATGCCTATCTTCCTCTGAAGTTTGATAGCACCGAAGACTGCAAATGATTTGACTTATGACTTTCACCCAGCGACTGGCGAACTAACCAAAGCAATGGATCGAGTATATCCATGAGCAAGAACGACAACCGATAGGGACCACTAAAAGGCATTTCTAAAGAACAATGTCTGCCCTATTTCAGACATATCTACCACTGATTTTCTTATAGAGTCCACTGCGATACTCACTGGCAGATAACGCGAGACTTTCGCCAAATATCCGTATCTTTGGAAATTCACACCCGATATCAATACGTATTCTCGTCCAGACGCCAAAATTTGAAGGCTCTTACAAACAGAATTCGCAAACGATGCTAACGTTTCCAGAAACCGGAGGACCGACGACAACTGGCTCTCAATAGAACTACACTATCGAATGGTGGAACATAGAATAGAAATCTGGGAGGAAAAAAACGGATATTCTGACACTTCGGTCCAGGAATGGCTAGAAACTAATGCGAGCACTCTGTAGCCCTCTACCAGCCAACCTGCTCATTCGGGGCCCAACGGATCACATCTACGACCGCATAGGAAGGACAGAACTGTTCACCTACATGACACAAAATGCAGACATCGTGGAGAAAGACGAAGAAACTAACGGGTTACCCATCAGGCGCAAGACATTCAACAGTCTTCATGTACGGAAGGTATTCTTTTAACGGCTCCAGCGGAAGGCAGGACTGTCATTCGCAGCCTCGGATCAGATTCGTCCCCGGGATCTGATGGGATCAGGAACGAACAACTCAAACAACTGCTACGGAACCAATTGGTGCTTATCACGAGGATCTTCAGTAAGCAATTGTCTCCAGCTGATCTACTTCCGAGCAGCTTGGAAAATAGATCGCCTTGTACCGATTCCAAAGCCAGGGAATGACTTGAGCTTACAGCAAACCATCGGTCCATCAGTTTATTACATACATTCTCAAAGATCCTTGAAAGCATAATTTTTAAAAGACTTCGACAACCCATAGCCATGCAGGACATAATTAGAGCAGATCAATTCGCATTTCAACCAAGACTGTCGGCTGAACTTCAACTACTGCGCGTTACGAAATACGTAACATACTACGTGAATCGATCGAACTCAACTGTGGCTGCTTTCCTGGATGTCGAGGAAGCCTACGATCGAGTGTGAAAAGACAAACTGGTCGTCAAACCTCACGCCCTAGGTTCGATACCGGACTACTGTATCATGATTGCTGATAGTTTTCCCAAGTACGGCGCAACTGTCAAGACAAACGGACAACCATCCAGCACGCTTCACTTACAAGAAGGTTTATCGTAAGGGTCCGTCCTCTGGACAATGCTTTTTATATTCTACGTGAATGACATGCCAGTACTCCTGCAGGTTGTCCTCGCTCAGTTCGTGGACGGCACCACATTATTAGCAACCAATCGACAAATTACCGCTGCAGTTTTGTGGCTGTAGAGGAAGCTGAACACCACAGAACAATGGGCAACGAACATTGTATAAAATTCAATGCACAAACGACGAGGGCACATTTATTCACCAAAGGACGACCTGACCTTGTTGGCAGCCTGGCTACAAGCAACGTTCCAATCTCTTGCACTGACCAAGTCCGTTGTTTGGGAGGCATAATTGATAAAAAAACTACTTTTCAAGGAATATATCAACGCTATAAAGGCTAAAACGTTGCGATAATATATTGCTTGTAGTGTCTCCTCGACAGCTGTCTTATGTCTGTTAGCACAAAACGTAAGCTCTACCGAATAACTGTCGCACCTCCATGTTATATGGCTGCTCTCCCTCGAGCAACACAAGCCAAACAAACATTAAATAAATACAGGTGTTGCAGAATCGCTGCCTTCTGTCTTTTTCAAAGCTGCTAGGTGGGCTCGGATGAAACGCATTCATCAAAAGGTTGACATCGACCCCATCTAGGACACCATTAAGAAGGCAACATACATCGCTTATATACCATTGAAGACCTCCGGCCGATGACCCGCCGTCTGGACTACTCCGGATCTGTTGCCCCATAACGATGGCACCCGATTCGGGTGCAATGGGCCACCATCGAAGCCCCTCCATAACCAACAACAACATGTATGAACCACCATCATACAAGATCTCATGGAACTAAAGCCCATAGTCCTTCTTACGAGTAAATAATGCGGACAATATCCGCTTACCTTTCCATCCAGGAAGTCCAGCCACACAGTTGCAGCACTTCTCTTAAACCCCCCACATTCACACTCACTTTCATAATACGTTAAAAGTGCATGAGCCATCAGTCAGATTTTCCTGTGCTGTTATTTTAAGAATCAGTTTCCGAAAGAAAAAATCAGAAGGACTTGGGTGTCACTGGTGGCTGTGGGACTGCGAATAATATATTCAACCGCCTAATCGCAATGGCCCCTATCCACACGGTGTATGAGAATTGTATATCAAGTTCATATATTGAGCGTCGGTGAACGTAATTCATGTGTTTGTTATGTGGTGGGATGTTTGTATCCTATGATGTTGACATAAAGAAGCGAGTGGAATTGGATGTCGGCAAGGAAGTCGCTGAGCTTAACGTTCGCATGCGATGGTCGGATCAGCATAATTTGTGCCACCTGAACAAAACCGAGTGATCAAAAAGTTTTCCCCACCACTCTTGCTATCCAAATCTGATGGTAAAAAATTGTTCCACCACCACAACCTCCGAAACCAGTGCCACCAAAGAGATGTGTTGTTGTGGCCTGTTGAAACTACGATTGTCTGGTCACAACTGTGGGTTCTTTACTTGTTCTGCGAGACGTTTTTGATGTTACTGTGTTCGATGAGTAAAAATCACTTGATGCACACAATTACAAACACTTCTCTTTCAGTGCAAGTTCAAAATCTACAAAAGTACACTTCCATCTGCGACTTACATAGCAATGGAGTCCTAACCTGATTGTAGCTAGACTTCGATAATGTCCGCAGTATCAATGTGCGTCGCGGGCTTTGCTGTCTCTGGAGGATGCCACACATCTCAAGTACGGACCACGAAGAAAAGAGAAAAGAAATTATGGCCCGAAGGGAGACGTACAGGCGGTAGCTTTTCCCACGCCCCATTTGCGAGTGAGACAGGTTGAAGGTAGCTGCGGTACAAGGTACACTCAGCTAAGCACCGTTTGATCGTTTGCGAAGCTCGTATGTGAATGTAAATGTAGCATTGATTGTAAGGTAAGAGGAACGTATGAAACTATACAAAAGGGAAAAAAGATAGCGTGATGGATGATGTCCTTACATTTTCCATGTTAAACCATTGACCGCTTCACTGGATAGGCTCGTATTAACCTGAACATAGACATGTTTCCAGCCTCTCCGTCTGATAACCTGAGGTACGCTTTTTATTTTTCTTCTTCTATCCACGCGACATGTCTGTGCAATCGACCCGGGGGCCGCCCACATTAAGAGGAACCGGTAACGTTCTACAGAGTCGTATTTCTAAGTAAGTCACATTCTAGCAAAACACTAACAACGAAATGGCAGTCTATCACATGCGTTCCCAACAATTACATTATGAATATCTCACTTTGATACACTGTGAATGCTTCCTAAGGGACATTTGACTTTCTACTGTGAACAGCTATTATTTCTCCCGGCAACATCACTCCCCCCCCCCCCCCCCGCCACCCAACACATATTATTATAAGCATGATACGACACACTATCACGAACGCGTCCAATACAAAACCTCTTATCTCGTGAACGCAGATGTCAGCAAACGATAGCTCGCAGACGGGCATTCTAATTTATTTGCAAGATAGATAGGTTAAATTTTGTTTAACCCTATACAGTTAAAAAATCAGAGGGTTAATCTTTCAATGGAATTGTAAAGCTTTTGAAAAGATGGCTTCAAAGATATAACGCTAGTTATTGTTGGCGTTGCAGCTTTTGTGAAAGTGTAGCTAAATATATTACAATTAAGAACGGTGCCGAACGGAATCCATTAATGCACTGTATACACCGCTAAGAGGGGCTTTTAAGTCACGCTTTGTTGTTAATGGAAAACTACGTGACGGTAATGCAGCAGTTTACACAGAACACTTTCGTTTATCCTTGCGAACATACGCTTATTTGAAACTCTATTCTTGTGCTTCTTTACTTAAAATACAGTTCCATTGTCAAAAATCATACGTGACTTCTTTCTAGAGTATTATATAGTGCTACATATAAAGATGGAGCGTGTCAAAAGAACTCCATAATGGTGGATTTCAGACACATTAGTGCAGCCCATTCGCTTTGGGGACTCAGGAGCAGCAAATTTCTCAGAAACTTTTACGAAAAGTTTCAGAGCCAGGACTAACAAGCGGTATATCATTGTTCTAGTCTTTTAAAGATATTTCGAATTCCTTTAGGAAATGTATACTTTTACACTAAGAAAACCAATGTCTATGTTGATATGAGAATTAATAAAAGAGACTTTGTATGAAAATTACATTTAGATATCACAAATACGCTAAATTGAACAGTTAAACAACGTAAAGCAAACTCCACAAGTCAACACATACGGTATAGCATTTATGTTTACCGATATGAACAGTCACTTGTCACAGCGATAAAGCCATACAACGTTGGAAAACAAAACACTGTCTAATTCCGCAAAGATACCCTGCTTGCTGCCAGCGAGCGGCGCCGTCAGAGGTGACACACCAAGTCGCTACAACCGTTTACGCGGCGCGTCAACTTTGCAGCGATTAAAAACACACTTAGAATTCACTTAGAAGGGCGAAACTTGATTTGTTTTATTCAGAAAACTCCAAATAATTTTATAATGAAAAAAGCAAAAAACCTTAATTTTGTCATTTTCATCGTTCCGGCTCCCCTTAACGACAACGGCCAGAATCAACCCAGGTGTGGTAATGAGCGGCGCACAAGAAAAAAATATATGACATACTATATGACTTGATCGGGAATGTTTGTTAGTGGAACTGTATTAATTCGCTGCCAGCTACAATTGTATAATCAGTTCACATAAGGTCCACCAACCTCTATTTGACTCGCGAGACAGTTTTAAAACTATTTCAGCTTCTATGCCATTAAGAAATATGTTGTAGAAATCCTAATACATTGCCTGACAAAAATTTTAAGCATCCAGAAGACGTGGTCGGATGTTAATCGGTAGGTATGTGAATGATTGAATATGCAATTCGCTCTGGCTGGTAGTACGGACCCAGAATTCATGAGTGTTATTCATGTAAGGTAGTGTTACCAGGCCTGCTAGGCTATAAAGGGTGGTCCCAACGTATACGCAAAAAACGTAAAGCCAGGCAGAATGGACCTAAATAAGCAGATTTCGTATAGGAATGTAGTGCGGTAATCACATATTACAGCGCTAGCTAGTACGGCAGTATGAAACACAGGAAACTTAAAAGGCATGTAGAGTCAAATGACATCAGGAATAGCTTACAAGAGATGCTCGAAAGAGCGGCAACCAACAGTGATACACGATTCATAGAGGCGGCGCATGGATTTGTAATAACAATAGACGTCAGGCATGTCGATCACATGTCCAGCAGCAACAGACACGCGGGCAACTAGATCTTCTTCAGATGTGGCGGGACTCTTGTACACCAGGCTTTTCATAAGACTCCACAAGAATAGGTCCACGCGGGTTAAATCGGGACAACGTGGTGGCCAGGGAACTGGACGGCCCTGTGCCATCCAGTGCTAGCCGTAAACAGCGCCCAGGTGATGCCCGACGTTCCGGCTGAAGTGAGCTCGGGCTCCATCGTGCTGGAACCAGATTGTCTGCGGACAGGTGGAGGAACATCGCACTGTACTTCATTTAAGATCTCCTGTAGGAAGATGATGTATGCGTGGCCACTTAAAAGACTAGGTAGACTGTACGTTCGTGCTAAGTTATTGTTCGCAATGCCTGCCGAAACATCAATGGAAAACCTTCCTTTGTAGGGTTGTGCTGTTGTGTCATGTGGGTTACCATGAACCCACCGGTGAGAATTATGGGTGTTCAACATACCCGACCGCGTAAATGTAGCCTCATCAGTAAGTAAACCATCTGCAGGGAAGCTTTCATTGACTGCAGTCTTGTATAGGCACCAATGAGCAAAGTTCAGACGTGGAAGAAAATCGTCAGGGTTCATTGCTTGCACTCTCTGTAAATGATACGGATCCAGTGCGTCTTCATGTAAAGTCCTCAAAACACTTCGAAGGCTCACAGCCAATGCACGTGCTACAGCTCTCGAGCTTGTCGAAGGATTATCCTGTACTGTGTTTGGTAATCTTTCTTCGACTACAGGAGTTCTGCGATATCTTCCAATGTCAGTTCGACTCCCGAAAGCATAAAACGTTCCACCCGTGCGTAACTTCCGGTGAAGACGTTCGAATGTTCGGTGATCCGGCTGATACCTCTCCAGGAATCGCCCCCCGTACATCCTCTGAGTACCTAATCCACTTTCTTGTTCTGCCCCACTCGTGAATTGCATGTCAGCCAGCTCTGCGTTGGCGCAACGACGCATGCTGCTCGAGATCCATGAGGGAAATGACGAGTACAGCTAACGAAGCGCCTTTATACGCCAGTCATCAGCGCTCTCTACTGGCTGAAGCCCGCACTACAGCACACATATTCCTATACGACATCTGCTTATTTCGGTCCCCTCCACCTGCCGTTATATTTTTGACATATAGTTTAGGACCACCCTGTACCAATAGCATGAACAACGTCAGCTGTTGAGTGATCACTGTGAAAGACAATGAGATGTAGCGTACTCGTGTGAGACACCACTGTCGGTCCCTGACAGATTTTGAAAGGAGAGTCATTGTGGATCTCCATTTGGCCGGCTGGCCGAATCATGCGATATCAAGATTTGTGGAGAGTTCGGATGTGACTGTAGCCCATTGCTGGAACGTCTGGGAACGTAAAGACGAGTGTACTCGTCGTCAAAGTCCCAATCGACAACGTCTGTCCACCACAAGGGAAGATCGCCGTCTTGTGCACCAGGTCCATCGTAGCCCCTTCACATCTGCACCAGTCATCCAAGAACAAATTACGGATTCCCTGCAGCATTCTGTCATCCCAAAAATACAGCAGCAGGACTAGGAATTCACGGGGCTATGTGTAGGTTGCCATTAGCACCACAACACAACCTGCTGTTGGAGTGGTGTCAAGACTACAAACAAGGACTGCTGATGAACGGCGTGGCGTTGCGTTCAGCGAGGAATCACGACAATGCGCAACCCCGCATGGCCATCGTCGGCGAGTATACCGGTTACCTGGGGAGAGATCAGATTATTGCAATGTTTTTGAGAGGCAGAGTGGTGTTATTCCTGGTGTCGTGATGTGGCTTCGCGTCACGGCTGGTACTGATTGAGAGACTCTGAAGGCACACCAATACGTCAACGACGTTGTGAGTCCTCATGTGTTCACTCTGAAGCCGACACTATCGTTGTCTCATTTTTCAGGAGGACAACGCTCGTCAATATATGACACGTGTCTATATTTGCCGTCTGCGTGATGTTGAGGTACTACCGTCACCAGTAAGACCCCCATACTTGCCCCGCGAAGAAAACGTGCGAGACCAGTACGCACACCAGCTCCGTCCCACTGCCAGTGTCCGGTATATCAAGCAGCACTTACGACAGTTTTGGGCCACCTTGTCTCACGAGAGAGCACAATGGCTTTGACACCTATGCTCAAGTAAGAAAAATGTGAAATTCGTACGTTAATCCCCGCTGACATCTGATGATGGAGCCAAGTCCAAACTACTCGTAGTTTTGGACCGAAATACTCGTAGTTTCGGTCGAATAAATCTTGCTTTCGAAACGTGGGTCTGGTTGTAGTTTCTTTACCCATTGATACTTATTAAAACAGCCGCGATGTTGGCAGACCATTAAGGATGAAACGAGTGCTTGATGCACATAACGAGGACCAACAGCCGACTCCTCCACTTTGCCGGCTCCAGAAACGGTTCTGAGAAATTGTTGTAAGATTTATGCTCTCTAGCCAGTCTACGTCGGTTAGGGAATGGAGGTACTTCCTTTGGCCACTTGCTGATCACTCTAAAGACCCTCCACCGCAAAATCTTTGTTTCCTGACTTCAAAAGTTCCTATCCACGAGATGTTGAAAAGTACATACTGTAATGGGAAGTCCTAAACAGTTAAGCTGCCATGAACCACAACCTACTCAGGCGTATCATTTTCAGGCTGGAGAACTGTGCTTGTCTCTCCCCCTTCCCAGGTCCCCTTCGCCCTCGTCAGATACCCGACACTGAGCTTTGCATTCACAACAGCCACCAGCACGAGCCGACGTACGTAGACAAGAGATGATGGGTGTACTGTCCACGAGACTCAGAGGGCCATAGACACGGGTTCCTAGGTAGATGCCGTGTTTCTTGACTTCCGCAAGGCGTTCGATACAGTTCCCCACAGTCGTTTAATGAACAAAGTAAGAGCATATGGACTATCAGACCAATTGTGTGATTGGATTGAAGAGTTCCTAGAGAACAGAAGGCAGCATGTCATTCTCAATGGAGAGAAGTCATGGAGATAAGTCTTCCGAAGTAAGAGTGATTTCAGGTGTGTCGCAGGGGAGTGTCGTAGGACCGTTGCTATTCACAATATTCATATATGACCTTGTGGATTACATCGTAAGATCACTGAGGCTTTTTGCGGATGATGCTGTGGTATATCGAGAGGTTGTAACAATGGATAATTGTACTGAAATGCAGGAGGATCTGCAACGAATTGACTAATGGTGCAGGGAATGACAATTGAATCTCAATGTAGACAAGTGTAATGTGCTGCGATTACATAGAAAGAAATATCCTTTATCATTTAGCTACAAAATAGCAGGTCAGCAACTGGAAGCAGTTAAGTCCATAAATTATCTGGGAGTAGGCATTAGGAGTGATTTAAAATGGAATGATCATATAAAGTTGATCGTCAGTAAAGCAGATGCCAGACTGAGATTCATTGGAAGAATCCTAAGGAAATGCAATCCGAAAACAAACGAAGTAGGTTACAGTACACTTGTTCGCCAACTGACGGTCAGCAGCACCACTTTTTCCTCTAATATCACTGAAGAGATAATTGTTACGACCCTCACTTTTCGAATAAACGACTTAAACATCAGTGTGGGATCCGTACCAGATAGGGTTGATAGAAGAGATAGAGAAGATCCAACGGAGAGCAGCGCGCTTCGTTACAGGATCATTTAGTAATCGCCAAAGCGTTACGGAGATTATAGATAAACTCCAGTGGAAGACACTGCAGGAGAGACGCTCAGTAGCTCGGTACGGGCCTTTGTTGAAGTTTCGAGAACATATCTTCACCGAAGAGTCAAGCAGTATATTTCTCCCTCCTACGTATATCTCGCGAAGAGACCATGAGGATAAAATCAGAGAGTAGAGCCCATACAGAGGCATACCGACAATCTTTCTTTCCAGGAACAATACGAGACTGGAATAGAAGGGAGAACCGATAGAGGTACTCAAAGTACCCTCCGCCACACACCGTCAGGTAGCTTGCGGAGTATGGATGTAGATGTAGATGTAGAAAGTGGCTGTCGTCATTGATCTTGATTACTTGTGGACAGACTTTCTTTCAGTTGGACATAACTTCGGAAACGAGTTGCGCAGGTACCAGAAGACATCAGTGCCCTTACGGAAATTTTTTAATGGGTCGCACCTTCATATGAAGCGGAGACATATAGCGAGGGTGGGCAAATGTGGCACACACATAAGAACGTAATACATTACAATGTCGAATATAGTGTAGGAAAACAGGCCGCATTCTAAACAGCTACCAGTCTTCTAGGGATGGATAAATGCAGGTGCTGTAGGTCTAAGGCTTTCAAGGGGAATCACATACCAGTCTTCATTCAAAATAGTGGCAAGTTCAGGAAACGATGATCGGGGTGGGTAACGGTATCTCACCCTTCTTTCCAAAGTAAATCACAAAGGCTGAATAATATTGCGATCTGGTTACTGCAGTGGCCAGGAGAGAAGCGGTACTTCATCCTGCAGCGCCATCACCGTCGGAAAACAAACGTTATACCACGGACTGGACCTGATAATCTAGGATGCTCGTGTAACCCTTGGCAGTAATGCGACCTTGCAGAGTCGCTATGGGGCTCAACGGGAATGCCACGGTACAGCTGTCCAGCCATGACCGAATCCCCATCATGTTTCACTCTTGGGACGTAAACACGACCAGAAGTTGGAAACTGAGTGAAATAAGATTTATCCGACCAAATGAGTTTCTTCCACTGTTCCAGAGTCCAAGTTTTATGACTTCGGTACAACGTTTTCCTGTTACATACATTTGCATCACTGACGAGTCGTTCTGGAATTCCAGCTTCCCTTGAAATTCCTTACTTATTGAGCTCCCTCCATGTTGCTTTGGTGCTGACAGGGTTCTCGAGTGTGACGTTCAGTTCTGCAGCGACTTTTGCAGTTGTCGTACGCGTATGTTTCGTCACAATCCTCTTCAATGACCGGCCGTCATGATCAACCAACACACTTTCGCCTATGTTCTGATTTAGTGGGTGAAGATATTAGCTCTATGCCGTATAAATCTTCGATACTGTGCCTTTTGAATCTCTGAGGCCATCTTGGTTACGGAGGCACCCACCATACGAGAACCAAGAATTTTCCCACGTTCGAATTTACTTAGGTCGAACATAATGCACTCACAGCTACACAGAATGCTGTTCTCACCACGACAGGCTCTTCCAATGTGTTGAGACATTGTAAACTTTGCTTCCGTGGTCAAATACAAGAGCGCAACCTGGCCCTGCCACGAATGATCCGCGAGAAGAATGATTATTTGTGTACGGTAGTGTGAAATCTAGCCTCTCTAACCTACCTTCATGGTTTTTCAAAAGATATGCATACGAGGAAGAAATACCAGGTGGTCAGAATTACAGTACAGCTACTACGGAGGTACAGTGTGGGCTGTAATTGTCATATGGCAGTTCAAGTTTTGGCCACCAAGTGCAAATCTGGCACTTCCTCGCATCTCGTCGACGGCTCCAGTGCTCACATTGAATAAATTATGTAAGCGGAGATTAATAACTAAACCAACATTTTGCCTTTCTGACGTGTTTGACGTTTTTGCCCAAGCCAAATTCCTAGGCAGTTACATATGGAAACATTTCTATACTCCTTGCATTTAGAGCGCCTGATTAGCATCTGGTGGCCAAAATCGAAACTTCCTTTTCAGCCCACTCATTGGCATATCTACAAGTGTCACAGCAACATTGCATCTCTGTGGGTAGCTGCACTTTAATTGTAACCATCTGGTATATTGTTCGACTCCAGGAATGTACGCTCTCTGAACTGTAATAGTAAACCGCGCCATAATGCACAACTCTTTCTTGTAGATTCTGACGATGAATTTAGCTCATCATTTCCGTAACACTTCCGCGCTCTCTGAATGAACCCGTACAAAACGTGCTGCTCTTCTATGGACATCTATGCTTCCTCTATCAGTCTTATCTGGTACAGAAACCACGCTGTCGAGTGACTGTCAAGTACTGGTCAAACGAGTGCTTTGTAAGATATCTTCCTTGATGGGCGGACTACACTTCCTGACGGCTCTTCCAATGAGTCTGTCTACCACTTACCTTGCAATCGGCTTTACCTGTGATACGTTTCATGTCGTCGTTCCAGGTGAAACTGCTCCGCTCCGTACGCATACTCCTAGATATTTAACCGAAGTAACTGCCTCCAGTGACTCTGCTCCAATCGTGTAATAATACAATAATGGGTATTTCCACTCGCAGATAAACCGCAGTATTCGGGATGCCCTGTCTGCATTAACGTGAGAAAAGGATGGATTACTTTGAAACTCAAAAAATACGCCAGTTATATTCTGAATACGTAGAAAAACACTTTTTTATGCCTCTTTCGCGTTGGAAGAATAGCCAACCGATTCTGACGGTATTTGCATCGTTTAACGGCAACTCTACAGATCGTTCAAGTTAGTATTGTCGGTTCTCGAATCTTCTTTCTAACAGATGGACATTCCAGAATGAGATTTTCACTCTGCAGCGGAGTGTGCGCTGATATGAAACTTCCTGGCAGATTAAAACTGTGTGCCCGACCGAGACTCGAACTCGGGACCTTTGCCTTTCGCGGGCAAGCGCTCTACCATCTGAGCTACCGAAGCACGACTCACGCCCGGTACTCACAGCTTTACTTCTGCCAGTATCTCGTCTCCTACCTTCCAAACTTTACAGAAGCTCTCCTGCGAAAGTTTGGAAGGTAGGAGATGAGATACTGGCAGAAGTAAAGCTGTGAGTACCGGGCGTGAGTCGTGCTTCGGTAGCTCAGATGGTAGAGCGCTTGCCCGCGAAAGGCAAAGGTCCCGAGTTCGAGTCTCGGTCGGGCACACAGTTTTAATCTGCCAGGAAGTTTCAGATGGACATTGCTTACCTTGGTGGACTATGTGACGCCACGGAATGGCAATTAAACCTAAAAGTATTACGATGCACACAAAACTGTTATGCAAAGCACGGCTTCATTCGAATGCTAACAGGGTGACAGGCGTAGCATGAGACACCAATCAAAAAAAGATGTTAAGTATTAAATGAAAATAAAATGTAGTCGATCTCTACGAATCAGTTTTAGATTTGCATTCAGCATTGAAAACGCAAATATGTATGAGTAGGACATGCACTCCGAGGATTCTGTGCGAACTTGTTGTTGTTGTTGTCTTCAGTCCAGAGACTGGTTTGATGCAGCTCTCCATGCTATTCTGTCCTATGCAAGCTTCTTCATCTCCCAGTACCTACTGTAACCTACATCCTTCTGAATCTGCTTAGTGTATTCATCTCTTGGTCTCCCTCTACGATTTTTACCCTCCACGCTGTGCTCCAATACTAAACTGGTGATCCCTTGATGCCTCAGAACATGTCCTACCAACCGATTCCTTCTTCTGGTCAAGTTGGGCCACAAATTTCTCTTCTCCCCAATTCTGTTCAATACCTCCTCATTAGTTATTTGATCTACCCATCTAATCTTCAACATCCTTCTGTAGCACGACATTTCGAAAACTTCTATTCTATGTTTGTCTAAACTATTTATCGTCCAGGTTTCACTTCAATATAGGGCTACACTCCATACAAATACTTTCAGAAATGACTTCCTGACACTTAAATCTATACTCGATGTTAACATATTCCTCTTCTTCAGAAACGATTTCCTTACCATTGCCAGTCTACATTTTATATCTCCTCTACTCCGACCATCCTCAATTATTTTGCTCCACAAGTAGCAAAACACATTTACTACTTTAAGCGTCTCATTTTCTAATCTAATACCCTCAGCATCACCCGATTTAATTCGACTACATTCCATTATCCTCGTTTTGTTTTTGTTGATATTCATCTTATATCCTCCTTTCGAGACACTGTCCATTCCGTTCAGCTGCTCTTCCAGGCCCTGTCGTGTCTCTGACAGAATTACAATGTCATCGGCCAACCTCAAAGTTTTTATTTCTTCTCCATGGATTTCAATTCCTACTCCGAAATTTTCTTTTGTTTCCTTTACTGCTTGCTCAATGCACAGATTGAATAACATCGGGGATAGGCTACAATCCTGTCTCACTCTCTTCCCAACCACTGCTTCCCTTTCATATCCCTCGACTCTTACAACTGCCATCTGGTTTCTGTACAAATTGTACATAGCCTTGCGTTCCCTCTATTTTACCCTTCCCACCTTCAGAATTTGAAAGAGAGTATTCCAGTCAACAATGTCAAAAGCTTTCACTAAGTCTACAAATGCTAGAAACATAGGTTTGCCTTTCCTTAATCTATTTTCTAAGATAAGTCGTAGAGTCAGTATTGCCTCACGTGTTCCAACATTTCTACGGAATCCAAACTGATCTTCCCCGAGGTCGGCTTCAACCAGTTTTTCCATTCGTCTGTAAAGAATTCGTGCTAGTATTATGCAGTCGTGGCTTTAATTTTCACATCTGTCAACACCTGCGTTCTTTGGAATCGGAATTATTATATTCTTCTTGAAGTCTGAGGGTATTTCGCCTGTCTCATACATCTTGATCACCAGATGGTAGAGTTTTGTCAGGACTGGCTCTCCGAAGGCTGTCAGTTGTTCTAATGGAATGTTGTCTACGCACGGGGCCTTGTTTCGACTCAGGTCTTTCAGTGCTCTGTCAAACTCTTCACGCAGTATCGTATCTCCCATTTCATCTCCATCTGCATCCTCTTTCATTTCCATAAAATTGTCCTCATGAACATCGCCCTTGTATAGACCCTCTATATACTCCTTCCTACTTTCTGCTTTCCCTTCTTTGCTTAGAACTGGGTTTCCATCTGAAGTCTTGATATTCATGCAAGTAGTTCTCTTTCCTCCAAAGGTCTCTTTAATTTTCACGTAGGAAGTATCTATCTTACCCCTATAGATATACGCCTCTACATCCTTACATTTGTCCTCTAGCCATCCCTGCTTAGCCATTTTGCACTTCCTGTCGATCTCATTTTTGAGACGTTTGTACTCCTTTTTGCCTACTTCATTTACTGCATTTTTATATTTCCTGCTTTCATCAATTAAATTCAGTATCTCTTCTGTTACCCAAGGTTTTCTATTAGCCCTGGTCTTTTTGCCTACTTGATCCTCTGCTGCCTTCACTATTTCATCTCTCAAAGCTACCCATTCTTCTTCTACTGTATTTCTTTCCCCCATTCTTGTCAGTCGTTCCGTAATGCTCTCCATGAAACTCTCTACAACGTCTGGTTCTGTCAGTTTATCCAGGTCCCATCTAATTAAATTCCCACCTTTTAAGCTACAGTTCATAACCAATAAATTGTGGTCCGAGTCCACATCTGCCCCTGGAAATGTTTACAATTTAAAACCTGGTTCCTAAATCTCTGTCTTGCCATTAAATAATCTATCTGAAACCTGCCGGTATCTCCAGGCTTCTTCCATGTATACAATCTTCTTTTATGATTCTTGAACCAAGTGTTAGCTATGATTAAGTTATGCTCTGTGCAAAATTCCACCAGGCGGCTTCCTCTTTCATTCCTTACCCCCATTCCATATTCACCTACTACGTTTCCTTCTCTTCCTTTTCCCAGTATCGAATTCGAGGGATCCATGACTATTAAATTTTCGTCTCCCTTCACTATCTGAATAATTTCTTTTATCTCATCATACATTTTATCAATATGAAGAATACAGACGGTTCATCCATCCCACTAATCGAGAGTCTCTATGATTTTCGGCTGTTATCAATACTGGCATGATATCGGTCCTGGGAGTTTCAAGACTTTAACGTTTTAATGTTAAGTTTTGAGTTTTAAGCGTTTGTGTGGTTTCGCATTTGCTATTGTCAATTTTTCAATTATTTCACTAAATTATGAATTATATTAACATGCTACACTAATTTGTATATGTGTAATGCTATTTAATTAAGTTTCTGTGTATTTATGTTCTGTGTAAGAGCAAAGAAGCAACAGCAATGTAGAGGAATTTTTTTATTTATTTATTTATTTTTTTTTTTTTTTTTGGCGAGGGGGAAACTATGATGTGTGGACATTGGTATATAGCAGTGTGATTGAGAGTGAGTTACAGCAGAAGGTGAGGGGAGAGAAGTGAAATGACACTGTGAGGGGGAGGGGGTTGTCGAAGAGTGGGAGGGGGTGAAGGATGGAAAAGGTTTTCTTTTTTATTCTCTATAGACTCTAGTTTGCAATATTTTTCTGGTCATTGAGCAAGTGTTTATTTTGTGTTAATGCTTTTTGTATGTGGAAATTTTCTTGGAAAGGGAAGAGGTGTCTGTCTTTACTGATTTTTATGATATTCATATTGTTGTCAATATTACTTGGTCTATGGTGTTCTGCTTGTAGATTATCTACAAATGTTGAATGATTTGTACCGTATTTGAATGTTCTATATGTTCTTTATATCTTGTGTTAAATGCCCTGCTAACAATTCCACTGTATATCTTTTCACAATCTCTGCAACTGAGCTGATACATACCAAACTGTTGATATCTGTCTGGTTTTGATTTTCGTTTTGGGATGTGTTTTATATGGAATTGTTTGTTTTGTAAGCAAGCTTATACCTTGTTTTTTGAATATGTTTCCTATTTTATGAGTGAATTTGTTGTGGTAGGTCATTGTATGCCATTTTCTTGTTGTTGTACAAGTTGTACGAGTTAGTGTGGTTTGGTTAGTTTTTTCATTAGCTGTCTCTTTATTTTTTTCAGTTTCTCTACCATTGTTTCTTTGTGTCAATTTCCAATGCTATTTGTTTTATAAAGGTTAACTATTCTTGGTAATGAGAATTGTTTAGGGGGATTCTGTTCAACCTCTTTAACATGTATCTGATTGCTGTTTGTTTGTGATTCTGTGGGTGGGTTGAAGTTGCATTTAAGATAATGTGACTTTTTGTGGGTTTTCTGTATTTGTAAAATGTGTGTTTGTTATTGTTTTTTCTCATGGTTATGATAGTTATGTCTAAAAAGTTGAGTGCATTTTCTTTTTCTTCTTCTATTGTGAACATTATGTTTTTGTGTGCATATTTATGTGTCTGTGTAGTTGCTGTACTCTGTTTTTAGGCTTATCTACCATGAATATTATGTCATCCATGGATCTGTACCAGTAGATGACGTTGTAGCTTTTCTTTGTTATTATGTATTCAAATAATAGTTTTTCTTCGTGATTAATGAAAATGTTGGCTACTGTTCCTGAGATTGTGAACCCATGGGCAAAACTTCTTGTAGGTAGTATTCTTGATTGAATTAAAAATAATTTTGTTGTGTCATTACCTGTAATAATTTTATGGTTTCATCTATGTGTTAATGAGGTAGCTGATTGTGTGCTTTCTGGTTTTCTTCAATAATTTTTATGGTTTCATTAGCAGGTATGCAACTGTAAATACTTTCTACAACAACAGAGAGCAATGTTGCCGTGTAAGGGATTTTAGTGTCTATTATACGTTCTACCAATTGAGAGGTATTTATGATTGTTCTATTATTTTCTAGTTTATAATATTGGGTGAGCTGTGACTGCATTTGTTTTGCTAGGAGGTATGTAGGAGCTGCTCTGGAATGTAGTGTTGGACGGACTGGATAAATTTCTTTATGGATCTTTGGTTGACATTTCACGGTTTTTTTTGGTACAAGTGTCTGTTTCTCTCTGTTTGTAAATGTATACACTATGTTTCTGAGTGTGTTTATAACATGTGTTTGAAATCTATTAGTTGGGATTAATTTTAACTTTTTTATGTTGGTTTTGGTGATGATTCTGTTTTTCTATGTATTGTTGTGTTTTCATTAGGACAACACCGTTACCTTGGTCAGATTTTGTTACAATGCGATTTTCTGTTTGCAATTTTTTGCTTAGATTATTAAGCTGTTTCATCACAATTATTTTTTAATTTATTGTTTTCTTTTTTAATTTCTTCTTTTATTAACTCCCTAGTCAAACCTGTGTTTACACTACTGTTTTCATTTTTTTCTTCTATAGTGAGAATATATTCAGATTCTATAATGAGATATTTACATCTGGTCGTACGTTGTGTTCCACAAATGAACAGCATAGACACGGAAATTATTACACTCTCTGCAGGACCTGACCATCACTTCGCAGGACAATGCTCAATCACATTCAGTGCAAGTTGTTACTGATTTGTTTGACTGATGGGTGTGCTAAGTGCTATACCACCTACTACACTCCCATGTCTTAAGCCCTCGTAAGTTCAACTCGATTTCTAAACTGAAGGAGACACTTCACGGTTTTCGCTTCAGAACTGCTACAAATTCGTTGGGCAATAGACCGCGCCACTCGAACTGTCAACACAACTAGCACCGCTAAGAGTATTCTACGTCTTCCACACAACGCTGGTGACTGCTCTAAAGGTTAGTAAAAACTTGGAAATACATATCTATTTTGTACGAGTTGTAAATAAATAGTTGCCACTATTAAAGTTCCAACCCCGTATACAAGTTCTATGCACAAAATACCGTCCTTTGCAACTCTAATGAAAGTATTATTAATAATTAATAATACCAAACGCATTTCGCTTTATTCTAAAGCGTGTTCAGTGGTCACTCTAGAAACGTTTTTTCTCTTACAATTTTGTTTGCTAAGATCATAAACAGTTCACATGCTGTAACTTACAACTATAGACAGTATTAACTCCTACCTTTACTCACGTACTTTTTTGTTGTGTATGACATTCTTCTTGTTCTGCTGTGTGTATGTGTTACATTTTAACATACAAAGCTTTCAATAAAACTAGTGCAGTACCGCTGACACTATCGTTAGTGAATGTGCTGTGTGTTAAAATATAACACATAGACGTGGAATAATAGGAAGAATAAGGTGCACCAAAAGCTGTGAGCGAGGATAAGAATTAATATTGTTTACAGTTGTAAGTTACAGCTTGCGAAATGTTCATGATAACAGCAAAAAAAAAAAAAAAAATTGAGAGATAGAGAGAGAGAGAGAGAGAGAGAGAGAGAGACGACAAAAAAGGATTTAACCTATACAAATGCAATGAGTGATCAAAATATGACTATCTTTTGATTGCATTGGCTTAGAGGCCTAAATTCTGTACACCTCCAAGACACCGTAGACCTTTGTTCGTAACATAAGTCTTAACTTCACACCTCTACAGATTCCTGAGGAAAAGGGGTCCTAATACTCGGGCAGGCAGACAGATAGACGGACTGACAAAGGGACTCTGTAAGAGTTCCGTTTTTACCGATTGGTGTATGGGACCCTAAACCCGACGGACAGATGCCTATAGTTAGTTTGACGGTGTATCTTGGAAACGCTGTGTAAGTAGGCTATGTAAGTAGGCTGTTTAGGTTCTTATATTGGTAACGCCGCCGCCACGTAGCGCTCTCTGTATGAAAATCACTGGCTGTGCTGTGTGCAGTCTGTGGCTAGTTTGCATTGTTGTCTGCCATTGTAGTGTTGGGCAGCGGCACCTGGATGTGAACAGCGCGTAGCGTTGCGCAGTTGGAGGTGAGCCGCCAGCAGTGGTGGATGTGGGGAGAGAAATGGAGGAGATTTGAAATTTGTAAGACTGGATTATGATTATTAAGGTAAATACATTGTTTGTTCTCTATTAAAATCTTTCATTTGCTAACTATGCCTATCAGTAGTTAGTGCCTTCAGTAGTTTGAATATTTTATTTAGCTGGCAGTAGTGGCGCTCGCTGTATTGCAGCAGTTCGAGTAACGAAGATTTTTGGTGAGGTAAGTGATTTGTGAAAGGTACAAGTTAATGTTAGTCAGGGCCATTCCTTTGTAGGGATTTCTGAAAGTCAGATTGCGTTGCGCTAAAAAAATATTGTGTGTCAGTTTAAGCACAGTCATGTATAATTGTTCAAAGGGGACGTTTCAGCTGGCGAAACGATAGATGCCTCATCATGTGCACACGTTCCTTATTGTGGGCGAGACGTAAGGGGTAGTTTGTTAATGGTAATCTATCTTATTTTCGTAATTAGTCTGCCGTTTCACTCCAGAAGTAATCCATCAGCTCATCACTTCGTTTGGTACCTACATACAGGATGACAATTATTGAACTATACGAAAAAAACGTAAATTGGTAACAAATACGGCGTGAACACATTTTATTCATCATGTGAACGTCAACACATACATTCGGATTCAGGTTATGACATATTCGATATTCCTGCCATCCTTTTCGACGATGCGGAACAGACGAACAGCGAAACTCTGCATGACCCGCTGAAGTGTCGGAACATCGACGCTGTCGATAACCTTCTGAATAGCTGTTTGCAGTTCAGAAATGGTTTTGGGGCTATTGCTGTACACCTTGTCTTTAATACAGCCCCACAAACAGGAGTTGCATGCGGTCAGGTCAGGAGAATATGGCGGCCAATCGAGGCCCATGCCAGTGAACTCTGGCTACCCCAGAGCCAGAACACGGTCCGCAAAGTGCTCCTCCAGGACATCAAACACTCTGCTTCTCCGGTGGTGTCGACCTCCGCCTTGCATGAACCACATCTTGTCGAAATCAGGATCACTTTGTATAATGGAGATGAAATCAACTTCCAAAACCTTCGCGCACCTTTCGGTAGTCACCGTGCCATCAAGGAATATCGGACCGATTACTTCGTGACTGGACATTGCACAGCACACAATCACCAGTTGAGGGCGAAGAGACTCCTCGATCGTGGAATTCGGATTCTCAGTGCCACAAATGCGCCAGTTTCGATTATTGACGAACCCATCCAACTGAAAATGGGCTTCGTCATTAAACCAAACAACAATGCGTATACTAATTTCGAGGATACCCTGAGGCCAATCGTGCCGTTTGAACGTCCTGACGCAAACATTTCAGAAGTTATGTCGGTTTCAACTGATAACAGTTCAATTACTGTCACCCTGTAGCATGACTGCTTATCTGTGGTGGATTCTAAGCATAATGACGACCCCTTGTGAAGGCTCAGATAGTCAGGGATGACAGAGCGCTGCCGAGCTCAAAGAGTTGCACGTGGGCAATGATTAGCGCGGCTAATGAACCCCCGGGTCGGCGCTCTCTGCGGCAAGTTGTTTGATGGCAGACTGGCTGGCTGAGCTAATTAAATCGCGCGTCGCCTATTAACGTACGAGGAAGCTGCTGCGCACTTCGCCCCTCTACACAACCTCTCCCGTTGGCCTACAGTCGCTCGTTAATATCGACACATACAACCAATTAGCAGATTCGCATCGTTCGATATCCACGGCTATCCGTAATTACTGCCTATGACAACCTCATTCCAGTGTCACCGACATTATTGCTCGAATATGGAAACCGCAAATGGAGGTAGTGAACCTAACTATGTCAGTGACTGGTAATTCTGGCAACAGGCGTTCGAAAACCGTTTCTTGCTGCGATATATGACTTTTAACCTGCATTCGAAAAACAGACCTATTTTATCACCAAACAGCTAAGGCGGTCAGCGGGTTCCAGCTGAAGGTTCCCTAGCTAATGGCTTGCAAGGGAAACAAAAATTTTATGTTCAGTACATCATACAGTTATTGACAGAACTACAAACTAAAAAAGCGCTGGCAGAATCTAGTCCGTATAATCTCATGTTAAAGACTTGAAAACCTATAAAAAGTCCTTTTAGCCAGGCAAGACGCCTTAGAATATATGATTTTGCGATTTTGGCACCCACAGCTTAAAAAAAATTCAAATATGTGTGAAATCTTATGGGATTTAACTTCTAAGGTCATCAGTCCCTAAGCTTACACACTACTTATCTAAATTATCCTAAGGACAAACACACACACCTATTCCGGAGGAAGGACTCGAACCTCCACCGGGACCAGCCGCACAGTCCATGACTGCAGCGCTTCAGACCGCTCGGCTAATCCCGAGCAGCCCCACAGCTTAGATACATAATAGAAATCTTCCAAGATTTCCTTTAAAAAACTATTAAAATCTTGTAAAAAATTTCTGGTAGCCGCATTAGCTATTAACAGTTCCTTTATTACAGGAACACACACAACAGGTTTTGCGACGATTTAATCGCATCCTCAGGTGTGTTCATATATGAAAAATACAACTATAATTAGGAAGTATAATAATAGTAAGAAATAAGGTATTTAAACCAAAAAAGATCATGGAACAAACACTCATATTACTAATTTATCATTTGGTCATTAAATACACACGGTCTCCTAACGTTCGGATGGCGTTCGAATTTTCAAAACGGCTTAAATTGGCTGCTTATAAAATGATAAATAAAAAAATTCCATTGGGTATCAGGTGCAGGCAGTGTGCATGAGCACTGAGAGCCGCTGTTAAATTCCCCAAAAAAAGAATTTAAGAGTCTGGAAGAGAACTCTACGGAATGAAAGTGCGTTTAGATAGAAGAAGTATAAAGACTCACTAGTGATGAAAAATCGACAGATGACCGCAAAAGCCACATGGTGCATACGTAACTGTGCCTGAAGCAGGAATGCCAGGCCACCCAACAGCACAGCTGAGCCGGAGAGAAGCGGCCAGCAACGAGAACGGAAATGTGCCGCTAGAGGGTCCGAAGATGCAGACAGAAGCAGCAGTATTACGTACCAATCGAAGATTGGGAACCGTTACAAAATACATTGAAGAGGAGAGAGAGAGTGAGTAATTCCAGAAATACTCGTATATAGACAGAAATTACAGTGCGCGGGTTAATAGCCGGTAAAGTAAAATCAAATTACCATGAACTTCCTGCGATAAAACATTTGCAGTATAAAAATATTACAGAGTGATGTATCAAAATTGCAACAAAATCCATTAAGGAAACGTACTGAATGGAGACAAGTGACCATTCAATAAACATAAAATAATACCGGACCTAAGCAGTTCAAATACACACATAGGTAGATGTATAGTTGTACTACTTATGTCCAGTATAATTTTCTAATTCTCATTATATTTTTCATAGATGTGCGAGGTCTGTTCAAAAAATTCCGTAACTTCGTCCAAAAAATTTTTCCTCGCTCACCTTTACTTATTGCGCATGGTCTCCGAAATACGCTACTGGCCATTAAAATTGTTACACGAAGATGGAATGCAGATGATAAACGGGTATTCATTGGACAAATATATTATACGAGAACTGACATGTGATTACATTTTCATGCAATTTGGGTGAATAAATCCTGAGAAAACAGTACCCAGAACAACCACCTCTGGCCGTAATAGCGGCCTTGATACGGCTGGGCATTGAGTCAAACAGAGCTTGGGTGGCGTGTACAGGTACAGCTGCCCATGCAGCTTCAACACGATACCACAGTTCATCAACAGTAGTGACTGGCGTATTGTGACGAGCCAGTTGCTCGGCCACCATTGACCAGACATTTTCAGTTGGTGAGAGATGTGGAGAATGTGCTGGCCAGGACAGCAGTCAAACATTTTCTGTATCCAGAAAGGCCCGTACAGAACCTGCAACATGATGTCGTGCATTATCCTACTGAAATGTAGGGTTTCGCAGGGATCGAATGAAGGGTAGAGCCACGGGTCGAAACACATCTGAAATGTAACGTCTACTGTTCAAAGTGCCGTCAATGCGAGCAAGAGGTGACCGAGACGTGTAGCCAATGGCACCCCATACCATAACGCCGGTTGATACGCCATTATGGCGATGACGAATACACGCTTCCAACGTGCGTTCACCGCGATGTCGCCAAACACGGATGCGACCATCATGGTCCTGTAAACAGAATCTGGATTCATCCGAAAAAATGACGTTTTGCCGTTCGTGCACCCAGGTTCGTCGTTGAGTGCACCATCACGAGCGCTCCTGTCTGTGATGCAGCGTCAAGGGTAACCGCAGCCATGGTTTCCGAGCTGATAGTCCATGCTGCTGCAAACGTTGTCGAACTGTTCGCTCAGATCGTTGTTGCCTTGCAAACGTCCCCATCTATTGAATCAGGGATCGAAACGTGGCTGCACGATCCGTTACAACCATGCGGATAAGGTGCCTGTCATCTCGACTGCTAGTGATACAAGGCGGTTGGGAATCAGCGCGGGGTTCCGTATTACCCTCTTGAACCCACCATATTCTGCTAACAGTCATTGGATCTCGACCAACGCGAGCAGCATTATCGCTATACGATAAACCGCATTCGCGATAGGCTACAATGCGACCTTTATGAAAGTGGGAAACGTGATGGTACGCATTTTTTCTCTTTACACGAGACATCACAACAACGTTTCACCAGGCAACGCCGTTCAACTGCTGTTTGTGTATGAGAAATCGGTTGGAAACTTTCCTCATGTCAGCACGTTGTAGGTGTGGCCACCGGCGCCACCCTTGTGTGAATGCTCTGAAAAGCTAATCATTTGCATATCATAGCATCTTCTTCCTGTCGGTTAAATTTCGCGTCTGCAGCACGTCATCTTCGTGGTGTAGCAATTTTAATGGCCAGTAGTGTACTTCCCCCCCAACCTGTCAAGCCGCTTCAAATGTCGTATACACTTCTGGAAGCTGTCTTGGTACGCCTCTTGCTTGTGCGAATTTTCTTTTATACAGTCTATCGAAACAAGGCCCCGGGAGTAGACAACATTCCATTTGAACTACTGATGGCCTCGGGAGAGCCAGTCATGACAAAACTCTACCATCTGGTGAGCACGATGTATGAGACAGGCGAAATACCCTCAGACTTCAAGAAGAATATAATAATTCCAATCCCAAAGAAAGCAGGTGTTGACAGATGTGAAAATTACCGAACTATCAGTTTAATAAGTCACAGCTGCAAAATACTAACACGAATTCTTTACAGACGAATGGAGACACTGGTAGAAGCCGACCTCGGGGAAGATCAGTTTGGATTCCGTAGAAATGTTGGAACACGTGAGGCAATACTGACCTTACGACTTATCTTAGAAGAAAGATTAAGAAAAGGCAAACCTACATTTCTAGCATTTGTAGACTTAGAGAAAGCTTTTGACAATGTTAACTGGAATACTCTCTTTCAAATTCTGAAGGTGGCAGGGGTAAAATACAGGGAGCAAAAGGCTATTTACAGTTTGTACAGAAATCAGATGGCAGTTATAAGAGTCGAGGGACATCAAAGGGAAGCAGTGGTTGGTAAAGGAGTAAGACAGGGTTGTAGCCTCTCCACGATGTTATTCAATCTGTATATTGAGCAAGCAGTAAAGGAAACAAAAGAAAAATTCGGAGTAGGTATTAAAATTCATGGAGAAGAAGTAAAAACTTTGAGGTTCGCCGATGACATTGTAATTCTGTCAGAAACAGCAAAGGACTTGGAAGAGCAGTTGAACGGAATGGACAGTGTCTTGAAAGGAGGATATAAGATGAACATCAACAAAAGTAAAACGAGGATAATGGAATGTAGTCAAATTAAGTCGGGTGATGCTGAGGGAATTAGATTAGGAAATGAGACACTTAAAGTAGGAAAGGAGTTTTGCTACTTGGGAAGCAAAAAACTGATGATGGTCGAAGTAGAGAGGATATAAAATGTAGACTGGCAATGGCAAGGAAAGCGTTTTTCAAGAAGAGGAATTTGTTAACATCGAGTATAGATTTAAGTGTCAGGAAGTCGTTTCTGAAAGTATTTGTATGGAGTGTAGCCATGTATGGAAGTGAAACATGGACGATAACTAGTTTGGACAAGAAGAGAATAGAAGCTTTCGAAATGTGGTGCTACAGAAGAATGCTGAAGATAAGGTGGGTAGATCACGTAACTAATGAGGAGGTATTGAATAGGATTGGGGAGAAGAGAAGTTTGTGGCACAACTTGACTAGAAGAAGGGATCGGTTGGTAGGACATGTTTTGAGGCATCAAGGGATCACAAATTTAGCATTGGAGGGCAGTGTGGAGGGTAAAAATCGTAGAGGGAGACCAAGAGATGAATACACTAAGCAGATTCAGAAGGATGTAGGTTGCAGTAGATACTGGGAGATGAAGAAGCTTGCACAGGATAGAGTAGCATGGAGAGCTGCATCAAACCAGTCTCAGGACTGAAGACCACAACAACAACATGGTCTATCGTTGCAGATCTTCGTCCTTTCAATGGGGTTTTCAACTCTTGAAATAGAGAGAAGTCAGCAGAGGCCAGGTCCGGAGAGTATGGAGGATGAGGTTGCACAGTGACATTGTTTTCTGTGTAATAGTCACGCACCAACAGGGATGAATGTGCGGTGCGTTATCTTGATGAAAGTGGTATGGTTTCACTCGCCACATTTCAGGTCTTTTCCTTCTCACATTTTCTCGCAGGAGTCACAGCACGTCCCGACAGTACCATAGATTAATTGTTTTTCCCTGTGGCACTAATTTATGATGACATAATCCTTCAAAGTCGAATACAACTTTCAGCATGTCTTTGACATTTGACATGAACTGACGAGATATTTTGGTCTTGGAGAGCCTTTCCAGACCAACTGTGAAGGCTAAACCTTGGTCTCAACATCATAACCGCAGACCAACGTCTCATCAGCAGTTACGATTTTCTTAAGCAACATCTCGTTCTCATTTGCGCGATCCAATAGCTCTTCACAGATTGTGAGTTGAAGGTCTTTCTGGTCTTGACTCGCGGCCCGTGGGTCGAATTTGGTGGCAACACGATGTATTCCAAGATGCTGTGTCGGAATTTGATTACGTGATCCAACTGTAATCTTACATTCTTCTGCAGTCTCTCAATTGGCAGGCACAATTTCGTTGACATTCCTGACGTTAGTGTCATCGGTAGAAGTGGAAGGGCCTCCTGAAAGAGGATAGTCTTTAACTTCCACCCGGCCTATTTTAAACAGTGTGAACCATTCGTGGCACCGAGTATACCTCACCGCAGGCTTCCTGGATGATTTGGTGTGTCTCTGTACAGGTTTTCTTGAGTTTCACGCAAAAGTTAATGTAGACGCGTTGCGCCTGTAACTGTGACATTTTGAAACTCGCAAACTGTGCGACACAACTCTTTACTCAATACAGCACTGTACAAGAACTAACAGATATACAATAACGAAACTTCCGGCAGTTACACGTTAAACAGAAGCGCGTGTCTGGATGCCAACAGCATTTCGCTCCAATACACCATTGGCACGAAATTATGAATGTTCCGGAAATTTGTGAACGGACCTTGGATACACCTGAAAATGCGATTAGATCATAGCCAAACGGCTCGAGTAAGATTCTGTAATAAAGGACGTGTTAACAGCTACTGCGGCTACCCATAATTTTTTAGATGGTCTTAACAGTTAAATTTTTTTTATAATTGTCTTATGCTGACACAAAAAAACAAGTATCAGAGTTAGAAAGTGTGACTACGTCTTCTGGTAGCGTAACTCATGGCGTACACATCACCCACGCTATATTCGTCGAGTATTTGACAACTGGAGCACTTAGTGACTTTCAACAAACATTAGAAATATGTAACTCGAAACCTTTCTGAAACTTCTTCTCTTTGACTTCCCCCTGCCGCCCCCCCCCCCCTCACGCTGCCCCGCCCATCCCATCACAAAGTAATGGAAGGAAGCAGCTGTATCTTTCCCTACATTTTCACTGTTCATACACTAAAACTTCTGACTCGGGCCTGAGTCTTTAATTTACTACTTCGCTACTATTAACTCTATCCAAAAAATATTTTGATACTTTGCGCACAGAATTCAAATATACCTCTGAATTTACTGGCAAAGAGTATATTACCGTACGATGCATAGTTCAGAAGGTAACACGACATTATCAATGATATACGTGATAAATTAAATTTTCTTGAAACTGAGCTGTTTTGTACATGACGGTTCGATTCTTTAAAGGTTAGTAGTAGGGAGGGGGTAAGGGTTGCTGGTATTAGATATAGACCCGTGTGCCCAGCGAAAAGAGGCTGAGATACTCACTATCCGGGAGTGTGTAACTGCTCTTCACGCAGTTAAAGATACCGACTACAGTTTCATATCGCAATTATGGTGCACTATGGCAAGATTCATGACTATACTGAATTAGAGTTTCGCACTTTATTGCTTCTAAAATTAAAAGCCTCAACTTTTCTTCAGATATTGTTGTGCGATTTCGTTCGTGCTGTCTTCTGCACTGTTAGTACATGGTGTCCACAATAACAGATACACAGTTAACCCGAAGAAGGATGTGTTCTTAAGAACAGGTTGTCCTTGTACTCTGGAGGACGGGGATTCTAATGCTAATCCAGTTGTGATGCAGGTTTACCGTGAAAATGGTTCCTACTATATGTTCACGGCCGGCTACTTGTCCCATTCTTGTCAAATTAGACTTGTAAGAATATATATATATTTGGCAGTGCAATATATATATATATATATATATATATATATATATATATATATATATATATATATTCCACTGCCAAAGGCCCGCATCTCGTGGTCGTGTAGTAGCGTTCTCGCTTCCCACGCCCGGGTTCCCGGGTTCGATTCCCGGCGGGGTCAGGGATTTTCTCTGCCTCGTGATGGCTGGGTGTTGTGTGCTGTCCTTAAGTTAGTTAGGTTTAGGTAGTTCTAAGTTCTAGGGGACTGATGACCATAGATGTTAAGTCCCATAGTGCTCAGAGCCATTTGAACCATTTTTGAACCACTGCCAAAGAAACTGGTATAAGCATATGAAGTCAACTACAAAGAAATGTAAACAGCCAGAATACGGCGTGGCGGTCGGCAACAACTACATAAGACATCAAGTGTCAGGCGCTGTTGTTAAATCGGTTACTGCCGCTACAATGACATGTTTTCAAGATTTAAGTGAGTTTGAACGTCGTGTTATAGCCGGCGCAGGAGCGATGGGACACAGCATCTCCGAGGTAGCGATGAAGTGGGGATTTTCCAGTACGACCATTTCACGAGTGTACCGTAAACATCAGGAATCTCCGACGTCGCTGTAGCTGGAAAAATATCCGGCAAGAACGGGACCAACGACGACTGAAGAGAATCGTTCAGCGTGACAGAAGTGCAGCCCTTCGACAAATTGCTGCAGATTTGAATGCTGGGCCATCAACAAATGTCAGCGTGCGAACTATTCAACGTAACATCTTCGATATGGGTTTTTGGAGCCGACGGCCCATTCATTTGTGTACCCTTGATGACTGCATGACACTAAGCTTTACACCTCGCTAGTGTCCGTCAACACCGAAATTGGACTGTTGATGACTGGAAACATGTTTCCTGGTCGCAAGAGTCTCGTTTCAAACTGTATTGATCGGGTGGACGTGTACGGCTATGGAGACAACCTCACGAACCATGGACCCTGCATGTCATCAGGCGACTGTTCAAGCTGGTGGAGGTCCTGTAATGGCGTGGGCGTGCGCAGGTGGAGTGGTATGGGGCACGTCATAGGTCTAGATTGGACTCTGACAGGTGGCACGTAAGTAACCATCCTGTGTTATCAGCTGGATCCATTCATGTCCATTGTGCATTCCGACGGACTTAGTAATTCGAGCAGGACAATGCGACACCCCACACATCTAGAATTGCTGCCGAGTGGCTTCAGCGACATTCTCCTGAGTTTAAACGCTTCCGCTGGCTACCAAACTCCCCAGACATGAAAACTATGGAGCATATCTGGGACGCCTTGGAACATGCCGTTCAGAAGAAATCTCCACCCCATCGTACACTTATGGATTTATGGACAGCGCTGCAGGATTCATGGTGTTAGTTCCCTCCAGCACTACTTCAGACGAGTCCATGCCACGTCGTGTTGCGGCACTTGTGCGTGCTGCGGGGGCCCTACATGGTATTGGGCAGTTGTATCAGTATCTTTGCCTCTTAGGTGTATACAGTTCTTCCATTAAACATACATTATTCTGTACACATTATTCTATACACATTATTCTTTACACATTATACTATACACTTTTCTATTAAACACACATTAGACGTCGATAGATAGAGAGATAGAAAGATAGATAAATAGATATCCAGCGATCACAGGGCTTGCAGACCACGAGCTACTTCCACAAATCGCCTCCATTCCTTCCTGTTTTGTGCCTGATTCCTCCAGGTGTCTTCAGTTCCCAGGGCTGCTAGGTCCTACGCCAGGTCGTCCATGAAGCGCTGCCTTGGTCATCCAGTGGGGCGTTTGGTGTTTGGTTTTACCTGCAGTACCATCTTCGTCTGTATTCCATCTGGCATGCGGGCTACATGGTCCACCCATTGTCTTCTTGAGCTCTTTATCGTCTGTAGGATAGTTGGTTGTCGCATCAGAAGGTAGATTTCCTCGTTTGTCCTCCTTATCCATTGTCCGTTATCTAAAACTGGTCCCCATATCTTCCTCATTATTCTTCTTTCAAATATTAATAGTTTTTCCTTCACTCGCTTAGTAATGCTTCATGTTTTTGAACCGTACATTACTGCTGGGCCTATCACTGTGTTGTAGTGTTCACTGAGATCGATTTAGAGCCGAGCTTCTCTCTGAGGGAATGCATGCATTTCATTCCCACTGCTATTCTTTCCTCGATATCCATTTTTATGTTTTTCTAATCGTTAGAAGTCAGTTTCATAAAACAACGTTTTAAATGCTAGTCTCTTCTATATGATTCAGTAGGTTCAGTTTCTTACAACGTCCTCTTATTTAAGTTCTATTTTGCAATCAAGTGTCACAGCATTGCACTTATTGAAACACAGTCACGTAAATTTTACAGTATGATGTGCTTCGCATAGTTGCTTTTCCTTGCTTTACACTTGGGCAAGGCTTTCCGTAGCTGGTTTGCTGCCGTGCTGCGCTATAACGCTATAACGTTCACCACCTTCGAACAGTGGCGAGTTTCCTTTACCACAACATAAGGCACGGCAGTCAGTCAGGCCGGATCGACATCATTGTTAGGATACAGTCACATCACTTGCAGTTAAGTATTGCATTTCAAATTATCATTGGGATCAGTTCAGTTAGAGTTTAGTTTAGGTCTCTTTTCTATTGTCCCAACACTTTTATTGTCACAGTGCTGTATCACATGTTCGCGTGTGTGTTATTCAGTGTTTGGAATTTCACTTAGTTTGGGCACCGAAATTTGCGGGGCATTTTAACTGAAGCATTGTGGGCATTTAGTCTTTTAAAATTAGATTTGTAATTTTATGCAGGAGCTGTAGTCTCTTAGTTTTGTGAGTTATAATTGCAGGATACGTAGTGTGACATCACACATTCTAGCACTGTTCACTGCAATGCATAATACACGGTTTTACGTGATACCGTTCTAAGTTTTTTAATTATTTTTAGTAAAAGTTAAATGGAATACAGTTACACAATTTCAGATGGAATTGGCGACTCAACTAATCAGAAACCGTTTTCTGAAGCATACCACTTGCATTGTTCACTTGAAGAAACATTCACATTATAACACATACACACACGAAAATTAAGAACAAGAGATTTTTATAGAAAACAAAACAAATTAAACAGTTACAACTGGTACCCGCACAAGATCCAGGTGGTGAAGCAACTGAAAGCTCACCATCCGCAGCAACGTTTTGAATTTGTCATTCTGTTTCTAACGCGGGTCGTCCAATAGTCTATAGAGTGACGATGCATATTTTACATTACAGGGTGCAGTAAATACACAGAACTGTAGATTGTATAGCACTGTGAAACCACGTGATGTGCACGAAGAGCCATTGCAGCCACCACATGTGACTGTGTGGTGTGCATTCACAAGCGCCATTATTCTCGGCCTCTTCTTCTTTGAGGAGAACACACCTAGACAGTTTGTCAGATATTTTGCGACAACTGCACGTTATCGAGAACTCCTTGCGCGGTACAGCGTGTGATTCCTGCTTTGGAAGAGCGCAACTGTGTGGGAACCAGCGTTTTCATGCATGATTGGGCAACAGCTCTCGTATTTAGCCCAGTGAAAGATCTTCTTAACGCAACCTTCTCCGAACGTCTTATCTCCTCAGGTTTTCCAGACACATGGTCCGTGATATCACCTGATCTGAATCCCTTCACCAGGGACATATTCGGTCTCTACCAGATCTGAAGGCAGTACACAGGAGAATGTTGTTCAGATTCACCGGAACTGCTGTTAGCAACTGTTGATCACCTTGTTTTATGGATGCAGCATTTCGTCTACGTCTCTGGTGCTCATATTGAACAAACTGTGTAAGTGGCGGTTAATAATAAAATCAATATTACGCCTTTTCACTAGTTTAACCTTTTATGTCCACAGCTTGTTCCTAATCCACTACGTATGGAAACATTTCTACATCTCCACATTTGCAGCTGATGGCCAAAACAGGAACTAAAGTTTTTCCAGGGTAAAACGCGTTCCGCATTAATGCAGTAGAATATCTACCAAGTTTCGCTGCCATACAGTAATTGCAGCCTACAATGGACCTCTGCGAGTAGATCCACTTTAATTATAACCACCCAGCATAATTGCACGAGACGCCCAATATTCTTGTACAAACTAAGCTTGGAGGAATAAAACTACTGCTATTACAGTGGATAAATATGGCATCCAAGGATGTACAAAAGACACTGTGAGGGGAGTGGTTGTAGCTCTGAGTGTGCATATCCCTCGATGTAAGATTAAAACCCCTGCGCTAGGAAAACAGAGTGAGGCCCGTATACAGTCGTGAGATATTACTTTTAAAAGGTAATGAAACAAGCCACACAACAGATGTCAAACCTCCAAAAGTTAAGAATCATGCACGAAAGGCATATGCCAACCACCACATAATGTACGCTTTAGTTAAGCGTGACATCTAACTATTAAATGAAAAGACAAACCTATAAAAGGTGCTGCTTATTTTCCTTGACAGCATTCAGGGAATTCGAGGAAGGTAACAATGGCGGCTGGTCCCGGCGGAGGTTCGATTCCTCCTTCGTGCATGGGTGTGTGTGTCTGTCCTTAGGACAATTTAGGTTAAGTAGTGTGTAAGCTTAGGGACTGATGACCTTAGCAGTTAAGTCCCATAAGATTTCACACACATTTGAACATTTATTTGGTGACAATGAATGTAAGGTAAGAGACAATTGTGTCTAATTCCGATATTGCTACCAGTTTGGGATCGCGGAAAGGAAGTCGCCAATGGTCAAGCGAAGAGCATATCAGAAAGTGCTGCTGGAGAGATAATTCGTAAGGACAGACACCATACAGACATGCAAAATGGATCCTTCAAATCTGCCAACTAACTGCGCTTGATGAAACGATTAACTCCACAAAGTATCGCGGCCACTGAATCACTCCACATAAAAGCACTGCTAGCCGAATGTCACGGAATGAACTTCCGGTACTCGTGGCAGAGTTTGTGCTGGCTGACACAGGCTGTCAATAGTGTCCCGGACCCATCTGCGTGTGCGCAGCTGGGAAATGCTGCCAGATAGTCACTCGAGGAGGCATAAGGCAGAGAGTCTTTTTTCTAAGATCTCAAGTTCTCTCTTCAGCTTTCGCCCCAAGTCATCCAGCAATGAAAGCAATGATTGCGAGCACCCGTACAATCTCCGGCCAAGTCTACACGAGACTGTGGCTACTACTCCAGTGATATTTCCAGATTTTGGTAGAGCATCAGCAGAAGTGTTTTTTTCTTATCTTGTGGGTGGAAACACGGGAAACAGAAAAACTAACTTTCTAGCTGCATTCTTCAGCAGCCCACAAGACACCGTGTTCTGCGTTTCCCACGGCGAGTTTCAAGCTGCCATTATCTTAAAGTAAAGGAAGAAATTCCTGCAGGGCATCTCGCCTCGGCGCGAATGCTTTTACGTTCCCTGTCGCATCACCGTCAGGTGCGATACATGGCAAGTCGCGACTTGGAAAGAGCGTGGGGGTGGGCGTCCTCACTCCCGCACACTCAACAAATTTATGAACGCGCCGAAAGCTGGAGGCTTGGGGCTGTCCACCTTTTCACTCTCAGGTAGTCTGCTGGGCCGAAAAGTAAGAATTCTGCTTCACACAAACCCAACTGGACAGCTAAATACAATTCCTGGCTTGACCGCTAGCAATGACGTGGATTTAATGCGAATTATGACAACATCTTAATTAGCCGTTCATTAAGTGAATAGGCCTGGGTGATACTACTTGGAACAAAAAATATGAATAAAATATGCAAGGTGCTGCAACAGGAGTAATTACGTTTTTTATAAGTCCTGTTGTGCGCTTTACTATTGGCGTTGAGTTACTCTGAGATGCGAAAAGATGATGCTCACTGCAAAACAAATACGTGGCGTTGCAACAAGGTGAAGCTGTAAGGAAAGTACACGGTGAACACAATTATAGGTGACTGTTGTGAAACCACTCAATTGCCTCCCACTCCGACGCTGAAGTTTGACATTTGGCTGAAAGGTACCTACAACCAACCTCTGTAGTGGTGCAAAACCTTGTCACCCTGCGACGTCAGCCTTGGGATTCGCGACACTTCAGACAGCATGGTATCTGTTGTGGACTGACAAGACAGCCAACCCACAATAAGGAAGCCGAAAGGCACGCGTTTTAGCTCACGCAGGCTGGCGTGAAGTCTGGAACAGTGGGGAATTGTGACTATCAAATAAAGTACGTAGCTGCTGAAATACTTAACTTTAATCCGAAATTGGTGAACATCGCTCTTGACGGTACATGTTTTACAGCATCAATAGTAACTGGTAATGGCGCCTTGCTAGGTCGTATCAAATGACGTAGCTGAAGGCTATGCTAACTATCGTCTCGGCAAATGAGAGCGTAATTTGTCAGTGAACCATCGCTAGCAAAGTCGGCTGTACAACTGGGGCGAGTGCTAGGACGTCTCTCTAGACCTGCCGTGTGGCGGCGCTCGGTCTGCAATCACTGATAGTGGCGACACGCGGGTCCGACGTATACTAACGGACCGCGGCCGATTTAAAGGCTACCACCTAGCAAGTGTGGTGTCTGGCGGTGACACCACAGTATCGACACAGGTGAAGAAATGTCCAGTGCTGAGAAATTCATGTGACGTGTAAAGTAAATTAGTGAAGCCACATTGGCGCCAAATGTGTCCACAGTTCAGCTCAACGCTGAGGTCGACGTGTCACAGGATTGGAAGATCGTTACACTCCTTTCTACTCACATTTCATCCCTTCTTTCGATACCTCTATGTTGGATGTAAGAGCCAAAGGGCACAGCGTTGAAATGACGCGGTTTTCTTATGAGTGGCCGAGGAAAACATTTCAGACACAATGCCGCTCAAAACCGACATAAAAGGCGTTACTACCACCCCTTCTCTTGAGGCGTCGATTCCCTACATATTTCGCGGCCAGAAACGACATTTCATAGTGCCATCAGCAACAGGACGACGTTCTCAGCAACATTCGACAATAATGACAGCCAGCAGGCCTTTCAACCCGTCTCAAAGCACACCCTCGGGCTGCAATCGAATAGCTGCGATCTGATCCATATGGAGTATATAGTGACAGCAAAATTCTGCTCTGGTATAGAAGACGGAACCAGAAGGGACCATTCAATACCATTCGACGAAATTTGACACAGATCAAAAGCAGAAAAAGTTGTCAGTGCTTTCTCTGCCATTATGCTTCGTGCATCCCTGTGGGCGTCGTAACTGATGGTGCGACATTAGCTCATCTATGTTGAACATTCTGGAATTTACCTCTACAGAAACTTCGGCGCTTACTGAACTAAGAGCATGAGTTAGGTTCTGAAACCCTGCAAGATGCGATACAGCAGCAGTGCAGCGCCACACAGCTCACTGTGAGTCAAAGTCTCTTTACAAGTACATTTTTAAAGTGCTGAACTTCGTTGCATGGATGGTAACATGGGTGATGGCGAACGGCAATTTTAGACGGACCCTTCGTCCCCCTAATATTCATGCAGGTGTCAGCTCTGCATACCGCCTCCCCATGATCACAGGAGCATGAGAGAAAGGAGGGCAGAAAAAGCATTAACTCTCTTTGCTGTTTTTAATCACGTTCAAATGTCGTCGCATGTTATTGAATGGTCTCTGGTGGACCCACCTTGTATACTAGAACAAAAATTGCAATCGTACTACACACCAAAGGGGACAGACCACATGCAATGGGGCTGCAGCCCCACGATGTCCTTAGAGAAAGGCTAAATCGTATGAGGGCGTCAGAAAGTGTCAAACGTCTTCAAGATTGTCATTCTGTTGCTCCCTGCAATGCGAACTGTTCTTTCCGATCCAGAAATACGTGGAAGTCAATGCCCCAAGGAAAGGGATGGCTTCGTTAACGGCCATTAAGGCACCTCCTGGGGCATTTTAGTGTAGATTCGGAGCGTCGGTGTGTCGGAAACGTTTCCCTCGGCCACACACAGGAAAACCGCGTGACTAGGCCCGCATCTCGTGGTCGTGCGGTAGCGTTCTCGCTTCCCACGCCCGGGTTCCCGGGTTCGATTCCCGGCGGGGTCAGGGATTTTCTCTGCCTCGTGATGGCTGTGTGTTGTGTGCTGTCCTTAGGTTAGTTAGGTTTAAGTAGTTCTAAGTTCTAGGGGACTGATGACCATAGATGTTAAGTCCCATAGTGCTCAGAGCCAGCCAAACCGCGTGACTAGAACGAGGGACACCACGTTCCTGGTGTCCATTACAAAGGAGTCAAGGGAAAGGGGTGTGTCATTCCTTTGAAACATCAGCGGCGATGTTGGTCAGGTATTGTGGCTAATTGAGATGTATAAAGTAAGGCAACAGCAGCTTTCGAGCATGTAAATTAACCTTGGATGGAATGTTGTGTGCCCTATCGACCATTGTATCATTATTGGCTCTGTTCAGTTAAATTTACAACCCCAAGAAGATTTATATTAGGGAGTCGTTAACGTCAAGAAACATGGTTATTTTACCACCAATTTTATAGCTACTGTAATTTGCCCCAAGCGCCACCATCTTGAACAGAGCTGTTATTCAAATATGAACAGCCAATGAACCAGGTATTATGTATTGAATAATAACACTCTGTGGAACCTCTAACTTACGTGTACACAACCGCGATTATCCCAGTCAAATTCCTAGACAGGGTCCTTTCCAACTTAATTAATTCCGAGCATCCTGTTTTTAGCAAACTGAAAATTTTAGCAGTAAGACATTTTGCAGTTTTTATTAACTTTGTGAAGTATGAAGGTTGGTTAGCTTTCTGTACAGTAGTAAATGATTTACTCCATATACTTTTTCATCTTAAAGTTTCATAAAGTGCGTTTATAAACAAACTTTTCATTAAATAAGAAGCTGCCATTAAAATAATCAATGATAATGCTTATGGCTATCTATAAGTAGAAGTTATAAAAAGGTAGCTGTATTATTTCACTTTGAACAGGTTTGTAAACATGTAATTATTTGTTTCTTTGTATATGTGTTTTTAAGTACTTTTTGAAGCTGTCTACTCATTTACAAAGGCAGTTTCACTGAGTCCAATGAGAGTCTAGTTGCTGCATCCATTGTTAACTGTTGAGCTAATTTCGCATTATTCGTTATATTTAAAGATGTGACTAGAAGTATTTGCCATGTATTTTAATTGTCGTGTTACTATTAACATTTGAACATGTTTCTTCAGACCGTACCAATTTAGGCGACCCAATAAGCGTCTAGAGTTCTGTGATAAGTGAAAATAAAAACTTCCTCTGAGAAAGTGTAGCACTCAGTACAATCATTTTCTTATAAATAATAACTGTACTGCCCATTTGTATAGAGTAACTCCATGTTCAAATTTCTGAAGTCCATAGTAATCGCTACTGTTTCAAATCATGGTCTTTTTTGTGAAAGTTAATTAAAATAATAGTAGTTCATCCTAACTGCCAATCGGACTTCGTTAATAGGTTCATATGCCCTTCTGAACTTCTTCATTATAATGCGTAGTAGTTTTGGCCAATAGTAAGTGTTATTGTGAGACATTATGAACTGCTGCATTTATTGGCCACTCTATGTTCATAAGGATTAGGTGTTGTGTTGTTTGCTAGGGCAAGTTGCTGTATAAAATTAAGAATAACTGTGTCAGAAGAAGTTTGTTAGTTTATCAAGTGACGTTAACTTTCTTAAGTGAAGTTTATTTCCGCTTTGCCATATACCACGACAGAATTACCTAATTAGGCTGGCGACTGCATGTATGTATAATTACAGTTTACTTTCGTATTAGTAGAACGTAAGTTAAAAACTTGTTGGCTTTGCTGTTGTTACTGTTCCACTAATTTCACGATTACGAACTTCTAGTCCGATTCCTTGTCATTTGGTACAGTCACCGTCAGGCTAAACGCTTCACTCTAGTTAAACATTATCGGCGATTGCCAATTTGCTAAGTGTCGGCAGTGTTACATGTTGACGTTTTGGCCTCAAAAATCGCCTGATCCGAATCCGAAGGAATACATGCGCAACACTAGTTGATCCCAGCTCCGCATCCACGTCCGTAATTTACGGGAATTGGGTGACCTGCACGTGGACATCTGGGTTCACATACCTCCGAAAACCTGCCAAGAACTTGTCCAATCAACGTCACGCAGAAGCAATGCTGAATACGTTGCAGCGGTCGTCAGTCATCTTATTTAGCATGTACTAATAATGTTCTGGCTTATCAATATGTGCGGCATCCAGGGGTGTGCAAATGTTTGACTTCATCCCCGACGACGATGGTATCTTCTAGTAGTATAGCTGCCATGTGACAAGACCAGAATTGGTTTCCTGGTCACCGAATTCGTCTATCTAGAAATCGTTTAGGACGCTATAGGGCGGCAAATCCGCGGTTAAGAAACCACCGGGACCATAAATCATGGGAACTTCGTGTCCTGCGTGTAGACATTTGGCGTCAAATTCCTTCGGAAAACTACCAAGCACTTCTAGAAGACACGCTACGCATAATGGCTGCTATATTGCATTCCAGATTTGGATCAACTCACTATTACGCTAGAAGTCATAATGTTTTGACTGATCAGTGCATTTCTGTTGATCTTTGTTACCTCTGGGGTGAACTATGTAACGACGAAATGCGTCATAATTGCTAAAACTGGCTACTTCCAAACCACCCCTCCAGCATGGGTGGTGGTGGTGATGGTGAAGGTGGGGAGACGGGGGAGGGAGTCAACTTTGTATTTTCAAATGGGGACCACCCATTCTTAATGCAGATTCAGATGCTACGGCAAATATACGTAAGGTTAACACAGACAAATGTTTTCCATAAGTGGTAAATGGCACTGTGATTGACAAATACGAGATATGTCTGTTTTTTTCAATTAAGAACCGACATATTTGGTTCTACATTTCATTTACGATGTAAATGTAAACCTGTGTACTCAAACGGTTGGTATTTAAGTTCGAAATTTACTTTGGTGTTGCGAATTTGTATTGTACAGTACAATATGGTTAGCCATTTTAATGTCCTTTTAGAAACTGACCAATGAGGAGAATTTAATAGTATTCTGTTCACACTGGAATGTTTCACATCGGTGAGTCCCCTTGTTACTCACCACTGGGATGCTTGTTGTCGGTAAGTCGCGTTGCCTCTCACCATTTGGATACTTGATTTCAGTAATTACCCATCATCTAACAGTATTATGCTGGTTGTGGTCTGTATTCCAACAGTAGCAGCTTAACGGCCAATGCTAGAGTTACGGCAGGAGGATAGAAACATGCATCCAAATCACTCACCCTGAGGGCGGGGATCGACGCCGGCCACCGTAATCAAGCATTCGGATTGGTTTTAGGACACACCATATTCAATACCGTAAGGAACAGAAAACCATGTTCCCGTACAAGCCTCTTCACCAGATATGTCAATGTCTAGTCTTGTTATTTACACTGTAATATCTCATTCAAGAATTAAAGTAAAGTTTGAACGTAGGCACCAACCATTACAGCTGAAAGTTTTACAGTTACAGCGTAACTGAAATATAGAATCAAGTGCGTCCGTTCTTAATTGCCAAAGCAGGCACACTCGCTATCTGCCGATTACAGTGCCATCTACGGTGAATGGGAAACAATGGGTTGAGTAACCAGTTGTTGTTGTTGTTGTTGTCTTCAGTACTGAGACTGGTTTGATGGAGCTCTCCATGCTACTCTATCCTGTGCAAGCTTCTTCATCTCCCAGTACCTACTGCAACCTACATCCTTCTGAATCTGCTTAGTGTATTCATCCCTTGGTCTCCTTCTACGATTTTTACCCTCCCCGATGCCTTCCAACGCTAAATTTGTGATCCCTTGATGCCTCAGAATATGTCCTACCAACCGGTCCCTTCTTCTTGTCACGTTGTGCCACAAACTCCTCTTCTCCCCAATTCTATTCAATACCTCCTCATTAGTTATGTTATCTACCCATCTAATCTTCAGCATTCTTCTGTAGCACCACATTTCGAAAGCTTCTATTCTCTTCTTGTCCAAACTAGTTATCGTCCATGTTTCACTTTCATACATGGCTACACTCCATACAAATACTTTCAGAAACGACTTCCTGACACTTAAATCTATACTCGATGTTCACAAATTTCTATTCTTCAGAAACGCGTTCCTTGCTATTGCCAGTCTACATTTTATATCCTCTCTACTTCGACCATCATCAGTTATTTAGCTCCCCAAATAGCAAAACTCCTTTATTACTTTAAGTGTCTCATTTCCTAATCTAATTCCCTCAGCATCACCCGACTTAATTCGACAACATTCCATTATCCTCGTTTTGCTTTTGTTGATGTTCATCTCATATCCTCCTTTCAAGACACTGTCCATTCCGTTCAACTGCTCTTCCAAGTCCTTTGCTGTCTCTGACAGAATTACAACGTCATCGGCGAACCTCAACGTTTTTATTTCTTCTCCATGGGCTTTAATACCTACTCCGAATTGTTCTTTTCTTTCCTTTCTTGCTCAATATACAGATTGAATAACATCGGGGAGAGGCTACAACATTGTCTCACTCCCTTCCCAACCACTGCTTCCCTTTCATGTCCCTCGACTTTTATAACTGCCATCTGGTTTCTGTACAAATTGTAAATAGCCTTTCGCTCCCTGTATTTTACGCCTGCCACCTTTAGAATTTGAAAGAGAGTATTCCAGTCAACATTGTCAAAAGCTTTCTCTAGGTCTACAAATGCTAGAAATGTAGGTTTGCCTTTGCTTAATCTTTCTTCTATGGTAAGTCGTAGGGCCAGTATTGCCTCACGTGTTCCAACATTTCTGCGGAATCCAAACTGATCTTCGCGTTAGTATTTTGCAGCCGTGAGTTCGTAACCAGTACGTAGTCGTATTTTATGGCATGGAGTTCGAATATGTAGTTAAATGAGGGTTGGGTGCTTCCAATTTGAACACACAAAGTTGACCCCGCCCACCTAGGAGGGGTGGTTCGGACGAGGACAGTTTTAGTACAGGCAGATGTCCGCTTTACCAGCAGTAATTTTCACCTAGAAAATTTTGTCGTAAGCTGTGTCGTTTTCGATGTATTTAGTTGCCTCAAGTTGAACAAATTTCTGTTGCACCACTGACTTCAGACAGTCCATCGCAACGAGCCAAGTGCTTTACAAGTCAGTCACCGACTTACTGCTGCAGGTAGACGCTGCAACAGCGGTGTGTGTGTGTGTGTGTGTGTGTGTGTGTGTGTGTGCGTGCGTGTGTGTGTTCCTAAGGCACCACACAGTTGAGGTCATCGGTTCCTAGACTTACACGCTACTTAAACTACCTTAAGCCGTCGGCACACGGACCGTGCTGTCGAACGTTAACGTTGAGCGTGCCAAGTTCGACGTGCTGCTGAACGCTCAGGAACGATGCGACTTGTGCACACGGTACGTGGGCCCCAACGTGGTATACGCGATCGCAACGCACTACAGCGACAGTTGAGCGATGTTTCTGGTTCGTAAATCACACTGTATATCCAACGGGCGAGCATAAAATTCCCACGTTAGCTCTATTAAAACGCACATTTCTTCCATCGTCCACGAAAAGGAAAGTACCATGTCCAATCAATAAGGACACAGGCTTATAAAAGTTCCATTACAAACAGTACGTTACAAATTTGGAATACTTCTCTGCATAAGATAAATATAATTTCATCATTCCCACATTTTAGTAAAACCCCAAGGTCGTTCTTACTGGATCACTGTTCCTAACCAGTAGCAGAATCTTTTCAACATGTGAATTACGAAGCGTAAATGAAGAAGGAGCAAAATATCTTTATACAAGTAGCGCAAGCTGTCCTTTAGATTAAGCCAATCGAACAAAGTCACCCCTAAAAAAAAAGGAAGGATAACTTATATTTACATAACATCAAATATTATAGTCTATACTTATATTAAACTAATAATAAAGTATCAGAACCTAATAAAAACGCGAATTGGTTGTGCCAGGACGCGAACCTCCGCCCCAACAAAAACCATATCTTGGTCAGCGACGCTAATCATTACGCTAGACCAACACGACAGCGTTAGTTTCTGATTCTTAGCACTTGTTAAAAACATTAATCGTAGATATGTTACTAACTCAAATTTAATTGTAACAAATTGTACCAAGAATAATGCGTTTTGGGTGGATCTTCAGTGTGTCGCTACCTTCAAATAGCCTACTCTCATTATACGCAAGTTACAATAAATCTTTTGCCACGAATATGATGTTTCTCATTATTTTATCGGAATGAATCACACAGTTAACAATGGGTTTTGCAGTGATTCTCAATTTGCTGGTGCTCGGAACGGCAAAAATCCATATAGGCTTGAAATGAATGCCAATATGGCGCCTCACACCTCTGTACTGAAGGGAGACGGCGTGCTTGTGACGTAGGTGGTGTTGTGCCATATCATTGGTCAACGCTCAGACGCACGCTCAGAATATCTGACATGCCAGATATCGCTCTGCACGTTCGGAAAGACTCCCGAGCGTGCTATTCCACGCTGTGACGTCAGAAACTCGCCACGCTCAACGTTCGGATGCACGGTCCGTGTGCCGACGGCTTTACGCTAAGGACAACACCCGTCCGGCGGGAGGGGCCGCGCAATTCGTGACATGGCGCCTCTAACAACAGCGCGGCGTCAGAAAATTGCAGTGCGACATTCAGCCGTCACAACATTCCCACAGAAAGCTGTGTGACCTGACAGTTTATCCACTCTCTGAACGTCCCGTGTTCAACACGAGGCGCCTGTATGCTTCTGACAGCCGCCTCGGACCATGGCTGGCGTACATCAGCTCAGTCGGCGATGCCGTTTCGTCGCGGAGCTGACACGTGACACGTGTCAGAGAGGCTGCCGCCGTCGCCTGCCCCTGTTTCGCTCCTACAGCACTCCGCTTCCTCACCGTACGTCAGTCACTGTCCACTGCGATCTGTATTCGTGTCTCCGTCACTGGAGAGCTGTATAAACGGTAACCTCTGTGCGCAAAAGGGACTGACTCACTCATCATCACCCTGCTCAAACCGCTAAGGATAGAAACATGAAATCTGGAGAAGATGTGGAGCTTTTAGGAAAATCGTTATTTGCTTTCTTGTTCAAAAATAAACAAATACATGGTTCAGCACTTCTGGAAATTTAATCCTAAGTGGGTGAGAGCTTTAGTCTGAAAACATATAACTGATGAAGAACTACTAAGGTATTTTTAAAGCTACATGTACGAACACTGGTATTTGACTTCTCGGTTGCAAACAAAAAAAAAAAAATGTGTTACAGTGTTTTTGGCAGCTGAACCCCTAAGGAGGTGAAACATATGATGAGACCTTCTTATGAAAATATTTTATTCTGAAAGAATTTTCGAAGCTAAATGTACTGAAATTTAAATATGAATTCTCAGTTAACAAATAAGAAAAAAATATCTGTTTCACTGTTTTTGGAAATTCAGTCCCTATGGAAGTCAATTGGGGATGAAACTTTTTATGGAAATATTTCACTGTGCAAGCACTTTTGAAGCTAAATCTATGAAAATTTGCATTTGGTATCTCTGTCAGAAATAAAACATACGCACATAATTTTTTTTTGCAAAAAATCGAGTATAGATAACTCCTTAGGGAGTGCAGTAGGCTCAGACTGATTGACTAACTCATGATCACCCTGCTCAAACCGCCAAGAATAGGGTGTGTATCTAATACTTAAGACATCGTTTATGAAGGGCTTGTCGGAAATTGCACGCGTAAGTGGTTGAACTTGGGGATGAAAAGTTTTTGAAAGTACGTCGGCTTTCAGGGAGTTTTGAAGCTACAACCACGAAAACTCATATTTCGTTTCTCAGACAGAAAAAAAGATAGTGTTCCAGCATTTTTAGAAATTCAACCTCTGAACGGGTAAAACAATGGGTGAAACTGTTTTAGAAAATAAATAATTAATAAAGGACTACCAAAGGATTTTTGAGACCTGATCTATGACAACAGAAATTTGACTTATCGCTTAGAAATACGGATTTCAGTGTTTCTGGAAATTCAGCCACTAAGGAAGTGGAATAGGGGATGAAAGTCTTTAAGAAAATATTTCGTCAGATTAAAAATATTTAAAACTAAATTGATAAAAACTGGTATTTCAGTTCCCGGCTGGATATAAAGAAATATTCGTTAGGGTATGGAAGTTGCTATGGAAATATTTCCACAAGAACGCAAAAGACATGTTTAACTAAAACTTCGGACTCCAGCGACCAGAATCGCTTCTTGGTCATCAGTACATTCGGATAAGATGACCTTAATTAGCGTAAAAAGCTTAGAAGGTGTTGTATTTTGTGAACAACATAAAAATTCGTTTAAATAATAAAAAAGTCTCTGGAGGCCAAAGAGTCTACGCGCGTGAAGCAGTGGACTCTAAGCTAGTTAATAATAGAGGATGTTCATGGGAAGAAAGAAACTCAGCAACTGCTGCGGTACTGCAGGACCCCTCCCACAGCCGCCCGCGCACGCCACTTTGCAGTCAGAAGTTGCCGTCCTGCGTCACTAGTGTCAGCCAGCTAAAACATTACCCCATCTTTCATTACCTCTGCGTTTCATCGGACCTATACACTTTTTCTTTTACTCCCTCATTTAAACATACAATGACGCAGGAATTGCGTTTGCTTTACTCTATTATCGAATAATACCAGTCCGCCACCTTAACTGAGTGGTCAACGGGCTCAAGCTCGATTCCCGGACAGGTCAGGGTTTTTCTCCGCTCAGGGACTGGGTGTTGTGTTGTCCTCGTCATCATTTCATCATTATCGATTCGCAAGTCGCCAAGCGTGGCGTCACCTGAAAAGACTTACAACTCGCTGGCAGAACTACCACAGTTGGTGTCTCCCGGCCATCAATGCCATCCGATCATTTCCTTTGATCAAATAATACCGGATGGTTGCAGTTAAACTAACGGTGTTTCGAGTTCTGCAATGCGGACTGAATACATCACAGGATGCTGAAACATCGTAGTTACGTTCATTAATTAGTGCACTAGTGCAGTACTCTGAAAAAATAATTGTCCCACTGTCTGCCACCAGGTGAAATTATGGCGCTGCAAGCAGTCAGAATGTGATCCGTTTCCTGTTTTGACGCCATTATCCTGTTGGGCACTCGGCAACTCGTTTTGATTTATTTTGTGAGCTGAATGTTGGTGAAAAGTGTTACGAAGGCTGTAGTTTTCCGTTCGAAACGGAATAGCTCTTCAGAGGAAAGACAATGCACTACTGGTAAAGCTATTGTTTAACAGAACGGCGGCAATAGCGGCGCTGCTTTGCGGGAATACTGCCGCTAGCAACAGCTGCGAAGAGACCCCATGAAAACAAGTGGGCCAAGGAATACAATCAAGGAATACAATCAAGAAAGTTGAAGAAACAGGTTCACCAGGTGGTGCATCCGGAAGATGGAGGCGGCCCATTGCCGTGGCAGCTGTTAATGAAGTTGCTGCAGCAATAGCCGACCGTGTAGCACATGCCTCAAATTCTGCAGCCAGCTCAAATTCTGCTCCAGCTGTGTCACGGTAACTCACTCTCCCCTGCTGAACAGTTCAAAAAATATTGCGGCACATTTTGCACTATTACCACTGCAAGATTCTGGGCGTACACCAAATGAAGCCCCAAGATAGGCTACAACTCCGTGACTTTACATGCGTTTTTGGCACGCACGGGAATGGATGACATGTGACCAGATATTCTGCGACCGAGCTAGCCATGGGTGCAATATGTTGTTAAGTCGGAAGACCAGACTAAACGGTGTAACTTGTGCCACATTATAGTAACTGAACATGGCGCCTTGCTAGGTCGTAGCAAATGACGTAGCTGAAGGCTATGCTAAACTGTCGTCTCTGCAAATGAGAGCGTATGTAGACAGTGAACCATCGCTAGCAAAGTCGGCTGTACAACTGGGGCGAGTGCTAGGGCGTCTCTCTAGACTACACCTGCCGTGTGGCGGCGCTCGGACTGCAATCACTAATAGTGGCGACACGTGGGTCCGACGTGTACTAACGGACCGCCACCGATTTGAGGCTACCACCTAGCAAGTGTGGTGTCTGGCGGTGACACCACAATGCATGCGTTTATTCGTCGTGGGATACTATCCACAAGTTCATCAAGACACTGCTGTATCAGATTGTCCCATTCCTAAACGGCGGTTCGGCATAGATCCCTCAGAGTGGTTTGAGGGTCACGTCGTCTATAAACAGCCCTTTTCAATCTATCCCAGGCATGTTCGATAAGGTTCATGTCTGGAGAACATGCTGGCCACTCTAGTCGACAGATGTCGTTATACTGAAGGATGTCATTCATAAGACGTGCACGATGGGGCCGCGAATTATCGTCCATGAAGACGAATGCCTCCCCAATACTCTGCCGATATGGTTGGACTATCGGTCGGAGGATGGCATTCACGAATCGTACAGCCGTTATGGCACCTTCGATGAGCACCTGCGGCGTAGGTCGGCCACACATAATACTACCTCAAAACAGCAGCGAACCTCCACCTTGCTGCACTCGCTGACAGTGTGTCTAAGGCGTTCAGACTGAACGGGTTGCCTCCAAAACGTCTCCGACGATTGTCTGGTTGAAGAAATATGCGACACTCATCGGTGAAGAGAACTTGGTGCCAATCCTGAGTGGTCCATTCGGCATGTTGTTGGGTCCATCTGTACCGCGCTGCATGGTCGTTGCTAAGATGGGTCTCGCCATGGACATCGAGTGTGAAGTTGCGCATCATGCAGTCTGTTGCGCATAGTTTGAGTCGTAACACGACGTCCTGTTGCTGGCCATGGTGGCGTTGCTGTCAGGGTTCCTCCGAGCCATAATCGGTAGGTAGCGATCATCCACTGCAGTAGTAGCCCTTGGGCGGCCTGAACGAGGCCTCACATCAACAGTTCCTGTCTCTCTGTATCTCCTCCATGTCCGAACAACATGGCTTTGGTTCACTCCGAGACGCCTGGTCACTTCCCTTGTTGAGAGCCCTTTCTAACACGAAGTAACAATGCATACCCGATCGAACCGCTGGTGGGATAGTCACTTTCTGGCTATCTAGTCCCCTCTAACGATGGAAAGTAGTGTTCATCGTTCGTCTGTCAATGGTGTAACCATTTTTGTGTATCATCATATTTTAACTATTAGTGTATCGTATTTTATGACATGGAGATTGGGTCCCGTCCAGACTTTGCCTAAACGTGCTTTGATCCTGAAACCACAATCAGGATGGCTGGTGTACCAAACTAACAGATGTCAATCAGTCGCACGGATTCGATCTGTGTCCGGCTTATCTCCTACTCTCGTCAGCTAGCACACTGCCTGGTAAGCTGTACGAGCAGGTCTTCCTTCCGTTTTTAAAAATGAAACTGTGCACGTACTTTTATCTGATTGGGAAGAATTATCAAAGAGGATCTCAACGATGAAACCTGATCCGGATCAAGTAGTAACAAGATCGCAAACCGCTTTCTTTCCGACAAGAGACCTGCCGCATAAACCTGATTAAATTTTAATGCATCCCATAATTTTGGTAAAAAATGAAACTGAAAATGTAACTGAGCATCCTTCTGCTACCATGCATTTTTGTAAGGGCGCTGAAGATTTGTATTATGGTTCTGCTAGGTCACTGGTGAAACCTATGGTTCTGTCTACTAATTATGTCGACATATATCTATATCCAAACACGATTAAACAGATACCGGTAAATATTTCGCGTGCTTCTGAGAGGAGTCACTGTCGCCGAACCCTTGAGCAGGATGTGGGAAATATACTTGCTACTAACCGTATTTTTTTATTGCGTTTATGGGAACAGATGTTACCATTTGTGTTCGCCCTGGCGTCAAGTGATAGCCTGTTGTGAAATACAGCTTTCAGGGCCGCAGGATGTGTGTATCCTCCTAAATAACTGCGTTTTACGGGCTGTTCATGCCGTGCCTCTCTTTGAATGCTGAGTGATTCTCTAGTGGATGTATAAGAGAAGAACAGATGCTTCTCATCAACTGAGAACGGAGACGCTAATTTATTCCACACCCGATATCAAATATTAAAAAAATATACAAAAATTTGTTGCTGTATTTGCAGCGTCAGTTGCTAACAGTAAATTTGCATGTGTAAATACATACAGATAAAAAATATTTATAAATATGTTTGTTGTGTCCTCGCCAATGGACGCAACTGGGACTGGTACGCCGAGACAGTTTCCGACTGGCGCCAAGGGTGGCGCTTTGAAGTTCGCCGTCAGCCACAAGCGTGCCCCAATCCGCCTCCTGAGGGCCGTCGCCAATGAGATGGACTTCCGCAGTGTGATAAGTTTCGGCCACAGGCAGCAACTGACCGTTCATGTTGGGCATTGACGTACGACAGTTCGTAGTTACAGGTCGTAGTGGAGATCAGCCTGTGAGATTTAGTCTACAAGTGGATTCGCATATACCCTTCGCATAGGGACAAGTGTTTACTACAACGGTTGACAGTGTGGCGCCCAGGATATACGTAGTTTTGTTGATATTGTATTCAGTAATGCATGCCTTGACAGGCCATTGGTTGTATCTGTCCATAAGCAGAACCAACGAGTTGCTGTACAAATTTAGTTAAGTATCACAGCGCAATTAAGTGTATACGTGTTAGTCACTTATTTGTCTGCGCTGCCACAGCTATTCCGTCCATCTCGGAGAGCCTAAACCTAATAAGACGAGTGCGAGCTATGCTGTCCAGACGACCCATACACACAACTGTCACTCTCCAATACATTGTCTGTCAGAAGACATCGAGCCCATTCCACTATGTAAGTCTGTAAGCGTTATTCAGCTGACAAATACGCAAAAAAATAGGCAGTGCACGAACTTTTGAACTTAAATACACCCATCGCTGTGGCCCCGCAGAGGGAATGGTTGTAACTTACAGGGAGAGGTGTAACCGTTCGTGAGAGGGCCCTCGTGCCGCGGTGGCGGTTCTAGGAAACACGGCGGCGTAACTGTCGGCTCGCTTATTAGAAACTGCGTCCGACCGGATAACGACCGATATTACAACTGGGAAGTGTGCTTACCACTAATGTAGGTTCTGAAAGGGGCTTGGAAGTATACGTGCCACAAAATTAATCTATCTTCTGTGATCTTTAGTAAGCATACTTACCACCAACTTAGGAGTAACCGCAAGGTTTTGGCAATATGTTTTACCACCTCTGTATGTCAAATGGCTAAAAACACTATGGGACTTAACATCGGAGGTCATCAGTCCCCTAGAACTTAGGACTACTTAAACCTAACTAACCTAAGGACTTCACATACATCCATTCCCGAGGCAGGATTCGAACCTGCGACCGTAGCAGCAGCGCGGTTCCGGACTGAAGCGCATAGAATCGCTCGGTCACAGCGGCCGGCACCTTTGTATGTGTCTAACATCTTGTGGTAGTACATTGCATAATATGTATGAAAATTGCTACAACAATCACTTTCTGTTTGTTGTGGGATCACTACTGTTGTCAGAACACATCGCTCCATTTCTGCAGTATATGTTGTTGTGACCTGCGTCAGCTCGTACCCTCATTGTGTGGCGCGCGGAATAGCCGCGCTGTCTACGGTGTCTTGTCACGCTTCGCGCGGCCCTCCCCGTCGGAGGTTCGAGTCCTCCCTCGGGCATATATATATATATATATATATATATATATATATATATATATGTGTGTGTGTGTGTGTGTGTGTGTGTGTGTGTGTGTGTTGTCCTTAGTGTAAGTCACTTTAAGTTAGATTAAGTAGCGTGTAAGCTTAGGGACCGATGACCTGAGCAGTTTCTTCCAACAAGATGTTGATGTTGTTGTGGTCTTCAGTCCTGAGACTGGTTTGATGCAGCTCTCCATGCTACCCTATCCTGTGCAAGCTTCTTCATCTCCCAGTACTTACTGCAGCCTACATCCTTCTGAAACTGCTTAGTGTATTCATCTCTTGGTGTCCCTCTACGATTTTTACCCTCCACGCCGCCCTCCAATCCTAAATTTGTGATCCCTTGATGCCTCAGAACATGTCCTACCAACCGGTCCCTTCTTCTTGTCAAGTTGTGCCACAAATTCCTTTTCTACCTAATTCTATTCAATTTCCAAAATTTCCTCATTGTGAGATAAACAAATTTTCTAGGTTTATTTTCACATTGTTGTAAGTAAACTTTAATATCGGTAACACCCTTGAAAGTTAGTTTGCCATTTATTGCTCCTCTCACAATCCTTCTTTACCTTTTCCAGCAAAAATGTGCAAGAAGCACTTCTCTACAAAGACATGCACGTCAGAAGAGCATTGGAATTGATATTTTTGCTGACTGTCGATTCTGCGTTTTCTGAAACTGAAGGTGACGGAGATACAGAAGTGAATTCGTTTCAGGCATTGTGCGGGACCCTGATCCGTGTTTGATGCCACAGCCTGATCTCAACAATACTGTCAACACTTTTTATGCTATGGACCTTGATATTGCTAGTGGTGTAGTCATAAGCGCAGATGAAGTGCCACTGGCAGAAAAGCAATAGTCAGATGACACTGCTGTTTTCGACTTGCTTGACATTGACGCACAAGGAGAACAATTTGTCAACCGCCAATTGACCATGTACAGCACGGAGAGCGACTGCTTCCTTTATTTGTTTACCGATGACATTCTATAGCACGTGGTTCAGCAAACAAATCTGTATGCAGAGCATTTGAAATAAAAAAGGCAATCTAATCAGACCGTAAGTGAGGGAGAAACAATTGGACAAATTTATGTGCAGTCGATTTACAGGTTTAGACTGGACTGAATATCTTGGTGGCTATCGTTGTGTTGCCAAGAGTAGTGCTCCCCTGGCTGCTTTAATTCAGCCTTACATCAAAGCCTTTGACATTAAAATCTTTCAAAAATATATGTGAAATTATCCACATAAATAGAGCACAGAAGAGGGCATCCAGACCACGAAAAACTTGATAAGGTCAGACCTATTATAACCTATATGAATGACACAATTCGTAAGCCGTACACTGCCCGTAAGGTATTGGGTGCGGATAAAAGCACGATAACTTCCAAGGGTCGGACATCTCTGAAGCAGTTTATGCATTTGAATGCAAACGAGGATACAAGGTGTGGTGTTGAGTGGACTTAAAGACAGACTGTGTCACATAATTTCGTACTTACACATAAAATCAGAGGATGGATCTACAAAAAATTCTCCGGGAAAGCCTGACAAAAACGCTGAAAAATAGTTTCAGTGAGGTATATTTCACCACTTCTTTACCACAGTGAATATAATACAAATGCTGTATCCATTCTATAGGAACTGTGAGGGCAAACCGGTGCGGGATCCCTTCAATGTAAGCGAAATGTACCTTATAAGAGGATAAATCCAGTTACAGTACAAACGCGGTATTTTTCCGCTATAAAATGCATGGGCAACAAACCTGTCGATATTCTGAAAACTTCAGACTATCCTACGGACAACACATTTGTGTCAAGGAGCAATAAGGATGGTACTACCATAATTATTATTTCTTTAGCAGATGTAGAAACATACAATGAAGAGCCAAAGAAACTGGTGCACCTGCCTATTATCGTGTAGGGCCCCCGCGATCAAACAGAGGTATACTTGACTAATGTCTGAAGTAGTTCTGGAGGGAACTGACACCATAAATCCTGCAGGGATGTCCATAAATCCGTAAGAGTACGAGGCAGTGGAAACCTCTTCTGAACAGCAAGTTGCCAGGCATCTCAGATATGCTCAATAATGTACACGTCTGGCGAGTTTAGTAGCCAGCGAAAATGTTTAAAGTCAGAATAGTGTTCCTGGAACCACTCTGTAGCAATTCTGGAGGTGTCGGCTGCCGCAACGTTCTGCTGGAATTGCCGAAGTCCGTCGGAATGCATAATGGACACGAAAGGATGCAGGTGGTAAGACACGATGCTTACGCATCTAGGCGTATCAGCGGTCCGTTATCACTCCAACAGTACATGCCCCACACTATTACATAGCCTACAACAGTTTGAACAGTCCCCCGCTGACATGCAGGGTATATCGACTCATGAGGTTGTCTCGATACCCGTACACGTCCATCCGCTCGATACAATTTGAAACGAGATTCGTCCAACCACGCAGCATGTTTCCAGTCATCAACAGTCCAATGTCGGTGTTGACGGGCCCAGGCGAGGCGTAAAGCTTTGTGTAGTGCAGTCAACAAGAGTGGGCCTTCGACTGCGAAAGCCCATATCGATGTAATTTCGTTGAATGGTTTGCACGTTGACACTTGTTGATGTCCCAGCATTCAAATCTGCAGCAATTTGAGGAAGGGTTGCACTTCTGTCTCGTTGAACGATTCTCTTCAGTCGTCATTGGTCCCGTTCTTGCAGGATTTTTTTCCGGCCGCAGAGATGTCGGAGATTTGATGTTGTACCGGATTCCTGATATTCACGGTACACTCGTGAAATCGTCGTACTGCAAAATCCCCACTTCATCACTACCTGGGAGATGCTGGTCCCTCCGCTCGTGCACCGAGTATAACACCACGTTGAAACTCCAATCTTGATAACCTGCTATGGTAGCAGCAGGAACCGATCTAAATCTTCGCCAGACACTTGTTGTCTTGTATAGGCGTTGTCGATCTCAGCGCCATATTCTGCCTGTTTACATGTCACTGTTACTGAATCCGCATGTCTATAACAGTTCCTTGGCACTTCAGTGTATAGTAATATAATGGGAGGGTTAGATCACTTGGATCAACTTTGAGAACGTAGTGGAGCACGTGGAAGCTCTCTACTTTCCATGGCAGTTGTAAATGCCTTTATGTTCTACAAAGTGAATAAAGGACAAGAAGGATACGAAGATCAAATGAAATTGCGATTACCACTCGCTAAATCACTGATACATGGCTCCGCCGGCCGGAGTAGCCGAGCGGTTCTAGGCGCTACAGCCTGGAACCGCTCGACCACTAAGGTCGCAGGTTCGAATCCTGCCTCGGGCATGGATGTGTGTGATGTCCTTGGGTTAGTTAGGTTTAAGTAGTTCTAAGTTCTAGGGGACTGATGACCTCAGAAGTTATGTCCCATAGTGCTCGGAGCCATTTGAACCATTTGATACATGGCTCCACAGCGAGGGCCAAGGAAAGCCGTCCTGTAACAATTATAACCAAGGAGAACACCGAACCAGATGAAGTATTAGAGTGACAAAAGTAGGAGACCATATGCTTGTTGTAGAAAAAACATACAGATGGTTCCGAAAGTGTTCTACAAAAGCTCGAGGCAAGAGAACAAAATACATATGCTGCTCCTGCAAAGTGCCGCTGTGTATCGAACCATGCTTCCGACAGTTTTATGGAAGGTAAAGAAAATTACGACCACCACTTGAACATTTGTTTGAGCAACAAATGTTACTAGTAAATAGATAGTAATACTGTTCACGCTAACAATAAACCAGTTGTAAAAGGGAAATGAAAATATTTTTGAACTAAAGTAAAACAGAAACTGAAAACTGTTCTCTTTTTAATTTTTTACGTGTAACTGCAACACGCAGCAGCCCACAAAAGGGAAATGGAAAATATATTTACCACAATATTAACAGCTCACAAAGGTGCCATGGTGATACATGTACTACGTTAGTTTTTTCTACCTAAATCACAAAACAGAATTATCAAAAAATAAATATAGGCAGTTGATCACAGTTCTAATACGACACCATAAAAATTATCTTCGCTGAGTTTGTGTAAGAAGTGTGCGCGCGAAACAAATAATAGGGTCAGTTTTATAAATGCACTGCAAGTCAGGCTGCAGAACCACGGAACTGTGTCGGCTGAGCTCTTGTGTTATTCTTATCAGGTGGCGGTGCCAGACTCTGAGTAAACGTGCGAAAAATCCGTGATCTAAACGAAAGGTGCCTGACTCAACAGAACACCTTTCATGCTTGCTTACACAGCAGGGCGCGCGCCTCGGCTACCGTCGACAGCTTGTTTGGACAGTCCCCGTCCCCGTTTTATAGGTTGATCTCATTCGGTGATCTGCCTCTTCTACAGTTTGCAAAGACGAAAGTTTAAATTAGCAAGCGGTGTTCGGTGAAGACTTTCTTATTACGAAATGAAAGTGACTAGATCAACTGATTGTGTGAACACAGGAAGACTGAAACCGGTACAGTATAAATATCTACGAAGCACAAGAACATTTAACCCTCACGTCGCTTTCTCTTTAGTAGATAAGCTTTGTAAGTTTATCTTTGTTCTCACCCACACATTTTTAGTTCGAAAACTGAATGAATCGTACATTTGAAAGTGGGTATATAGCAATTATCACCAAGATTCAAGAACAAATTTAACCCTTGATTACTGATCAGGTTATTCATTGTATTCCTTGAAAGTTAATTCAATTTTATTATCTAAAAGAAGTTAAACAAAAAGAAACCAACTTATGTTACCTTTGTACAGCTGGAAATGCCATGCGATGTGCAGATGATATTGCTGCGGTCACGGAGACAAAAGGAGATATAGAGAAGATCTTCAACACAATGGATAGGATTTTCTGCAACCTGTATTGTATGAAAATGAATAACAGAAAGACTAAAGTGATGGTTAAGCAGTGCTGGAGAAGAATATGCACCTCTAAAAATGAGAATTTTAAGAAACGAATTAGAAGTGATAGAGGCATTTATATATCTGGTAATCCTTATCAGAAGAAATAGTAAAAACCGGAAGCAAAATGAGAACAGAATATTGCAGGCTAAAATTGCATTTAGATTGTCAAAGAACTTAATCTGCAGCAAGAATGTCGGTCTCGCAATAAGGAAACGGAAAATGAGAACATTTGTTTGGAGTGTGGCCCGGTATGGGTATGAAACTTGGAGAACAGGAAAACGAGAGATAAGACCGCCAGAAATACCAGAAGATTTGGTGCTACTGAAGGACGATGAGATAGTAAGAAGAATACGGGCAACCAGAGCTCTCTGTAGCCAAATTCAGGTAAGAACTGAGAAATTCGTACGACACATTCTAGCGCACACTAACAGCAATAGGAGCTACTGAAGGAAGGAATAGTTGTCACGGCCAAGTCTGATTGATTTGGGGGAGGGGACCAAACCTTCCCTAATACAATCGGATTAGGTAAGGATGGTAAATCACGGAAAACCTCAATCAACATGACCGGACGTGGGTCTGAACCGCCATCCTCCTGAATGCGAATCCAGTGTGCCACCTCGCTCGTTGGACGACCTAGGATGTACATGTTGCTGATACTGAGTGATGTAGGTTGTGCTTTGTGTGCTGAAACGAAGACGTAGGCAGACAGAAGAATGGAATGGTTGTATGAATGAATGGTGTCTGTTCTTTTGGGCGTCCCAAGAAAAACAGACCGCGCGGATTCATGTAATTGATTCGCTTGCATGGGCAATGGATGCGCCTTCTTCATTGCAGATGCAAAAGTACGTCAAACCTCAAGCGGGAATCTGAGAGCAGCTAGCACAAAGGAAATGGACAGGGACTGCGGATAGGTGGAGCTCTTGGGAATGTGGGTCAGCCATGAGTTAGCTAGTAAGTAGGAGATACTGGGTTCGAATCCTGTTCCAGTAAACATTTTCACTCGTCGCCGCTGATTTTGAGTAACGTCCCGATGCAGCTGACAGCAGTAATCCTTTCCCTTTACTTTACTTTCTCTCTCCCCCCCCCCCCCCCCCTCACACCGTCAATTTACATAGAATGGTACTACTGCAAACCAGCTTTATGGTTGAAGACTAGGAAAGCGGATTAACGTCGTGGACCATCTCCGAGTTGACTGGGTGAATTTAGATTTTCTTATACATAAATTCTTCTCCTTGTTAAGTCCTCAACAAATGCGTTGTTTATTTCCTGTCGATTAAAAGTTGCTTCTTCTCGCCACCGAACGCGCCGTCACACACATATTCAGAGTAAGACCAAATTGTAAATGTAACAAGATACATTTGCTCGGCAAAGGTGGTGCAGTAATGAGAGGTACAAAAATGTCCAGAGATATACATAGAGTATTTCGCTATATGAGATTTTATGCGAGTGATTTATATTGCAAACATTTTTGTGATTTTAATAATTCGGGTTTATGGACATTAGTTATATAGAGCGAAGTAACCTATAACAACATTACCATTTTTTAAACCGAGCGAGGTGGCGCAGTGGTTAGACACTGGACTCGCATTCGGGAGGATGATGGTTCAATCCCGCGTCCGGCCATCCTGATTTAGGTTTTCCATGATTTCCCTAAATCACTCCAGGCAAATGCCGGGATGGTTTCTCGAAGGGCACGGCCGTCTTCCTTCCCCATCCTTCCCTAATCCGATGAGACCGATGATCTCGCTGTCTTGTCTCATTCCCCAAAACAACCCAACAACCCAACCATTTTATAACTTCATAACAACAGTATAAATTATTATATACTTTGTTTGGATGTGACGAATCAGCATGCATATTTCGCCACTGTAGGAGGGAAGTTTGGTAATTGGGAGGCCATGCATTTTATGGTCGTGTGCATCAACAAAATAAATCCGTAAACGGAAGCAAAAATGCTGCAGTAACTGATATGTGGCCGAGAAGAAGGTCCGTCAGGCCTGGAACCTCATTTCCTGCCAACAGGCATCGATCCACTTCTCTTCCGATAAAGCACGTGACGCGCCTACGATACACGCGGACATTGCTGAGGCAGCAGCACTCGTAGAAAGGTCAGCTACGAAGCACAGACATCGCCTAGCCCCTAGCCAGCTAGACGACTGCCCTAGGATCCTGTTCACTTCGCATTTGTCTCGGTTACGTCACTGTGATTATGGTGGCCTTTTTCAGTTTTTACAAAACCAAGCAAAGAGACTCTTTTTCTAGCACTGTTTCTCGAAATAATCGACGCAATTTTATTCAGTTTCATATTAGTTGGGAATTGAATTCTGGCAATTTTTTTCTCAGCGTGATCGTTGCGTGGTACGCCGATATGTTACTGAATCACATCATCCCTAGCCTGGCTGATAAACACCTGTTGGGAGGAAAACTTTTACGCAGGATGGCGCTCCACCGCATATCGCTACACGTGTGAAAGGTCTCATGCGCACGTCCTTTGGTGAGGATCGAGTGCTGAGCCGCCACGTCCGTCATGCGTGGCCTCCCAGGACCTCACACCTCAATCCATACCATTATGGGTTGTGAGGTTACCTGATGTTGCGAGTCTACCACTATAGTCTGACCTCTTTACGGATGCTAAAACACCACATCCGACGGCAGTTTCTCACAATATCTGCTGATAAGCTGCACAGTGCTTTTCACATTATCCCTCGACTACACGTATTGTTGATGAATGGCGGTCGACATGTTCAGCATTTGTTATAAAGAACACCGCCCTTACTAAACGTCAATTGTTACGCTAATTACTGTTTTCGTATCATATGAAGAGCTATCCGCTGGTCATTTTGTGGACATTGTGTAGGTTTCAATAAAATCTAAGGCAATATCGAACGTGTGTCAAGTTGACCTCCCTGTCTACATTATTCCGTGCAGTATTGAATTTTCAAATGTTAATGGATCTTTGTGCCGGCCTGTACATCAAAGATAATCACCAGAAGTTAGAAAAACTTTGTGACAAGAGCTATGGTGCGATGCACTTGGTTATTTTTCCTGGTGGCACTGATGACTTGTGGCAAGAAAATTGTTGTATAACATTTAGTATTAACTGTTCTTTGATCCTCTAAAGCAATGTTCACGAAGAAACAAATCATGATTTTCTGGGAAGTGCTTATCGAATAAACGAATCCGACATGTTCCCTTGATTTCGGTTGATTTTGGAACGACCAAACAGTTGACTGCCGCTTCCTTTTCGGCTCGTACGAATATACCCAAGTTTCGTTTCTCCTTACGATGATGTAAAACGAATTTACATTCCCTTGGTGAAATTTTTTGAGAATTTCCATATAACTGATAGTTACACAAAATCTACCCTTCCACAAAATCCGCAGGGAGCAGATCTTTTTCGCAACCAAAATTCTCGAGAAATCGAATGCAGTTTTCGATATGCCTGGAGATGCCTCTGCTGGGCCTCAACCATGCTGCATACAGCGCCAATGTGTTTTGGAACAACAACAACACATTCTCGTCGACGTTTATAGAATTCATCCACTGAAAGAAACACGATAAAGACACAAATCAGCAGGTGAATTGTAAGCGATTTTTGAGAAAACTAACTGATTATCAAAATTTCAACGAAACAAATCGAGATATTGTTGTTGAGTTAGATCATTATGAAAATCGCAAAAGAATTATAAAAAAAACGTTACGTCAGATTCTATTCTTGGAGAAGGGTTTGTTGTTTGGTGGTTGTATACACAGAGCGCTGAACATCGAGGTCTGTAGTATCAATTTCAACTTCGCTTCAATTGTGGCAAATTTTACTGGTAAATTATTTCTTCCTTTACTAACGAATTTTTATACACAGGTTCACTCCGTTTCTGAAAAGTAGGAATATTTTGAATAGGCTTCCAGTCTAACTGAACAAACAGAGACAAAACCCAACTATTCAAAGCCAAGTGGGAAAGTTACCTTGTAGAAAACTACTCCTGTTCTGCACAGGAATTCCCCGCTGTAGGTAAGAAATTATCTTTGTAGTGTGTTATTTATTCATGTACTCTCTCTTTTTCCAGTGCCGTTCGTTCCTTAAGTCTTTCTTCATAAATTATCTAGTTAGTGTAGTGAGAACATGAACTGACTGAACTGACTCGTGCCCTGACAAAGTACATTTGGCTTGCATGGTCCCATGGAACCTGAAAGCTAAATAAATTTATAAATGCGTAAAACAAACTGCAGACTCTGCCGTGTAGGATTATGCCGGAAATTCCGATTTCTTATGCGACGTCTAGTACCTAGCGGAAATGTATCCATCGAGTCTCTTAAAGATGTCATCAGAAATGAAAGCAACTTACAAGAGCACAGATGGTTTGAAATAATGAGAAAATGGTGTCTGCAACGTTTTTCTGGGATGTACCGCGCAACATTTTGCGACGATTGTCCATATGTATAAAGAAGTTGCTCTCTTAAGGGGAGATGCAAGGCGAACGGGCTCAAAAAATAGATGTTTAGAATTCTGCGTATTTGAAATGCTCGCTATTTCCTGCGTAAAACACTTTTTTTATATAAATCCCATTTTTCGTGAGTTATGATGGTTTTCCTGATACACTGTGCAATGTGGCATTTAGATGCCATGCCTTGTTTTTTGCACCAAGCAGAAATAATGCAAAGCTTTCTTTTATTTCTTGTTCGTTATTTCCTGATTCTGTTTCTAAATTAGAGTGGATTGGGTATTTCCAGAAGAGAATGGGGTCCAGGTTGAGAAGACTATTGAAAGAAAAGTCGAAAATAGTAGTCGAAGATGGTAAGTCGATAGGTGGTGATGGTCGCCTGGCAAATGTTGAAATAGACAGGTTACAGAATTATTATGGCTTGGCCTTAAGAAGAAATGTTGGGAATTTAGAAAAAATGGGAAAAGCTGTATGTGCAATCTTTTTCCATATGCTTTTCACAAATGCTTTTCACAAATGAAAATCCTCAGCACTGTCTTTGTCCGAATGATTCTGAAACTTGGTGTAAGTACAGGAGAAGTTCAGCATATGGTCACAAACGCGATTTACCTGCAGCAGTAATGAATGAAATGAAAGTTATATTTAGAGATCCTTGTACAGATACTTCTTGAAGAAATGTCTGCATGGAAAACACAAAATTTAAATGAATGTTTGTATTCTGTTACCTGGACCTGGTTACCGAAAACTGTATTTCTTCAAAGTAGAATCTTCAAATTTGGTGTTTATAAAGCTATTTTATCCTTCGGTATTGGTGTAAGAATAAAACTGTATATCTAGGAAGTATTGGGCATAAAATCGTGTGGAAGTACTGCAACATCCTTACTGCAAATAGACAAAGAGAGAATCTGTAAAGCACAAATTACTAAATTAAAATGAAAAAAAGAAGAGGGACCAAGAGCAGAAAAGATCAGTAAGATTCATATGATGCTCAGTATGGTGCAGGAAAATATTAGTGCTAAGTAATTCTAATCAATAAATATACTAAAATTAAAATACTAAACTTTAGATTGAGTTCACTCAAAACTACGTTCTTCTTATTTTCAGGTACTATTATTTTCTAATCTAATTGGGTTATAAATATGAAATCTGGTCAACCTGTACTCGGGAAGGTATATGTGACTACACGTAAGTTAAGAACCGCCAAACCAACACAAACTGTTTTATTACAATTAATGTATTTAAAAAAGTGAAATTTTATTAGTGAAAGAATAACAAATTTTTTTCTAAGAACCCTTTGGAAGTATTTTGTTCGTTTTACTTGTATATAGGGATGTATGTTATATACATTCAGTACAGATACATTTTTCTAACACTTATAGTTCTTTTGAAAAGCGTACTTATTCAACGGGTGAAATAGCATTGTCAGAATATGGATAAGATTGCCTTCCGTCTCTGCTTAATCGCCTCATGAAAGCTGCATTGACTAGCTTCACAACGTTAGTGAACATTATAAAGAATAATGAATTCTTATACGGTTAATCACTCTGTATAAATACTTGAACAAAATATTGAAGTAATATTGTCGTAGAAGGAATCTTGCAACTTAGCGAAGTTGAGTGGTACAGATAATGTTGTCAGTTGTGACGGGGAGCATCTGAGATCTCTGAAACTGAATATGGCTACAGTACTTGATGGAATCGCCATCAGATATTATAAAAGCTTGACTGGTGAGTTTGCTTCAATTTTTAATCTTAATATTACGTAGATCCTTCGGCCAAGAAACTGCGCCAAGGTGTGAAAGGAAGCACACCCATCTACAGCTAAGACACCAAAAGTGGTTCACAAAGTAATCATCCATTATCATTGACACCCATCTGTTGTAGAAGCTTAGAACATATGTCAGCTCAAACGCAATGAGGCACTCTTCATCAGTGCCAACTAGGATGCAATCCGTCATCGGTCACGCGAGATCCAACTAACGCTATGTTCATGTGACATCCTTAAAGCTCTGGATCAAGGCTGTCTCCTAGAAGCGGTATTTCTTGACTTCCGATATGCAATTTACGCAGCGTTGTATCTGCGCTTACTATCGAAAGTTCGATCCTATGACGTGTCAGGCAAAATTTGTGATTGGATTAAAAATTTCTTGGCAGGGGTGACGCAACATGTTCCTCGGATTGACAGTCATCGACAGATGGAGAAGTGAATTCTAGCGTACCACTGGCAAGAATTCTGTGACCTTGGTAGTTCATATTGTATGTTAAAGACTTGGTAGACAATTAATAGTGACATCAAACTTTTTGCACATAATGTAGTCATCTGACATTATGCATTATTGACAAAAACCTGATCAAAAATTTAGACATTGAAATATAGCAGTAACATTATTCTGCGTGATACCCACAATCAGCGAACTGTCAGAAAGGAACAAAAGTAAAATAACAGGAAGTAAACTGATGACAAAATGCAACTATACGATCAAAATGTGTGGTCCATATATTATGATGGAAATGCTGAGAATGTAAAAATTGTGTACTTCACAAACCGGAGAGATCTTGAATTCCATGACTAAAAATTCAATGATACATATATTATTGGAATCGATCAACTCAAACAGAAATCTCTGTGTAAGAAATCGTGCAGATTTGAAATGGAATGGCCACATGGGCTCAGTCATATGTTAGACCAGTCGCAGGCCTTGGTTCATTGCCAGGATACTGGCAAAACGCAGTCATTCTACGAAGGAAATTGCTCACAAAATACTAGCGTAACTCATCCATGAATATTCCTCAACAGTATAGCACCCACGCAAAATGGGACCGGCAGGGAATATTGATCCTGTACAAGGGAGGGCAGCACGAATAGCTAGACGTTTGTTCGATTCACGGGAGAGTGTGTAGGAGATGCGGAAAATCGTGGATTGAGGACTTTTGAAGATAAGTATTGATTATCAACCTACATTTATTTAAAAACTTTCAAGAACCAGTAGCATGAAAGGAGTCGAGTACTGTACTACAGCCCCTACCTGTCGATCTTGTAGGTACCACGAAAAGAATGTTAAACTAATTGAGGCATTTTCCGGGAGAAAGGCACATGGGACAAGATGATTGAGATAGGATAATTTAAATACCGACATGTAATCTGTCGAATAACATCCTGGTTCCAATACACAAGTATATTTTAGTAGGAAGTGCACTACAAGTGCCGGCCGTTGTGGCCGAGCGGTTCTATGCGCTTCAGTCCGGAACCGCGTTGCTGCGATGGTCGCAGGTTCGAATCCCACCTCGGGCAATTAAGTGTGTGATGTCCTTAGGTTAGTTAGGTTAAAGTAGTTCTACGTCTAGGGGACTAATGACCTCAGATGTTAAGTCCCATAGCGCTCAGAGCCACTTGAAACATTTTCGGTACTACTAGTAAGCAAATCTTTCCATAACAATACATATTTCAACCTATGTTCTTAATGTCAAAAATAATGTTTATGATAAACATTTACAGGTCCTTATCACCTAAATCATAGTCGGTAGGTTATAATGAGCAGACACTTCTTTCATTAATGTTATTTTAACCCTCAGAAGACATTAAAATCTAGCAGTAACATTATTCTGCGTGATACCCACAAACAGCGAACTGTCAGAAAGGAACAAAAGTAAAATAACAGGAAGTAAACTGATGACAAAATGCAACTATACGATCAAAATACTCTGTTTTGTCGTGTGGTCCATATATTATGATGGACAATTTCTCTGGTAGAGTTTATAGTTGCTGAACGCCCTTTCGTTTCTCTTCTTCTTCTTCTTCATCTTCCTGTCCGGTATGGGTGACGCTTTTTTTTAAATAACTTTCTATTGCTGGAGACTATATCAAGCATCTTGTGTAACCACGAACTACGTTCATTATCTGTGTACTTAAATAAATCCCTCGGATCAGTTTATTTTCCTGGCTTCACTTGATTAAATGCCACTCTTGATAGTCTTAGGTTTTTCAATATTTGATCGCCGTAATTCTGTTTCAAATGTCGGAATGATCTCTTTGGATCTTGGTATATTAATGTGCCTAGAAATGAACCATCTGATTTGTATTACAGAACAAAATACTAAGTTTCCCTTGGCGATAGGATTCTTGAAGCTGACCTGCAAATAAGCACTCGCTAATTCCAGTGAAACATCTCTGGGATGCACTGGATCGACGCGTACGTTGTAGAAGCTACTCAAACATGACTTAATTTGCTGCTTTGTCGTCGGACGAATGGCCAAAACTCCCACTTGCCCTCTTACAAGAGCTTGTGAATTCTGTGGCAAATAGATGTGCAACTTTGATGAAAGCCTATGGGTATTCTACGAAATATTTCATTCGTTTATCAGATTATAAAATAATTTTGTTTTATCCTTATATACATAGACCTAAAAACTACTTTTGAGTCATAAGAATTCTTATTTCTAGTTTTATTTAGGATAACTTTGTGTAAACTAGATACAGGGTGTAACATAAATGTACCGAACAAGTTGCCGGATATATTTCTCACACGTAGACGAAGGAATAATGTCATACGAAAATGGGTCTGGATATGCATTTTGCTTACATTTTACAATTCACTGTCTCCAACTCATTAATCACGCGAGAACAGAACGGTAGAATCATGGAGAACATGCACTCGTGGTGACGTCTTGTTACATTATGCACCGCCAGTGTTTTGTTTCGCACGTCCCTGTTGCTATGCGACGTATCTCGTTGCTTGTTAACAGGTAACGTCAACTATTCCAGCGATCAGTACGATCGCTGCAAGCACACGGATTACTACGCAGAGTTAATCACAGACTTGGCTCGTGCAATAGCAGTGTACACAAATGCATAGATGACAGATGCCCGTTTGATGTATGGATTAGCTGACACAATGGCAATCGCTCTCAACGACTGAAGCAGGAGACATTTCCAGGATGGAGGTGCCCTGACAGGAAAACGTTCGAAGACACTAATAGTTCAAAATGGCTCTGAGCACTATGGGACTTAACAGCTATGGTCATCAGTCCCCTAGAACTTAGAACTACTTAAACCTAACTAACCTAAGGACAGCACACAACACCCAGCCATCACGAGGCAGAGAAAATCCCTGACCCCGCCGGGAATCGAACCCGGGAACCCGGGCGTGGGAAGCGAGAACGCTACCGCACGACCACGAGATGCGGGCACACTAATAGTCGACATAGGGAACTTGGGGCATTTAAACCCGACACTCGCGACGGGGGAGGCCTAGAAGGACGAGAACAATGCAATGGGAGGCGTCAGTTATTCATGCAGTTAACGACGACCATAGCGTCAGTACAAGACGTGTAGCTGCAACACTGTATGTAGACCACATGACTGTCTGGTGACTGTTACACGAGGACCATGTGTATCCATACCATCTCCAGTTTGTGCAGGCATTATCAGCAGATGATTTTTCTGTATGGATACTACTCTGCGAATGGATTGCTGAACAAAGTGTCAACCCTAATTTTAATTTATTTGCTGTTCAGAGATGGTGTCGTTTCAGCAAAATCAGATTGTAAATTTTGACAACCGGCATGTATGGGTAAACGCCAAACTTCACGCAGTAGTTGAGGAAGTTGAAGAAAATGAGTTGTAACAAGGAAACAAATCGTTTGCAGGCTGATGTTCATATAACATTATTTCTTGGCCTACGAGTGAGGAATGTGTCCTGCAATTTGTGCCGTACATTTTTGTTACACCCTGTATAGTTTTGTGCCAAATGAATTATAATTACATACTTTCCAAGTCAGATATTCACGCAGCTGTAACTAATACTTCCTAGAAACTACTTGTGAGCGCTACAGTAGCCGCAGCGCTTGATTTGCAAAACAAGAGGTTTCGGTACTGTGACCTCGCAGGGGATGGTTTTGAAATTTAGAACTCTTATAATATAATTTTAAGGCCTTTCTGAGCATTTTAAAAGTGTGAATACAACATTTGTTTTACATTGCTTCAACAGCAGCGGAAGTTCTATCGTGCCACATGTCAGAATCTGCGGTTGTAATTTTTTTTTCGTTAGAGTTACCGATACGACATACCGGCGCGTACCGTCAGAAATCACCCAAAGGCAGTAGGTATTTAAGCAGTCATTCTTCATAGACTTCATTCGTAATTGTAATGAAAAGAAACCCATACGCGTGAAATAATGTGAAGTAACATCTGGGATACGTTTGCCAGTGATTAGTAGATTAAGGATGCAGGTGCAGATGTAGACGCGAAGGACCTGCTGTTGTTCTTCGGTGGTATTTATTTAAGCAACTCCGCGCCCTCTCGACACTAGTAATGGTAGGCATATATGAAGATGCACAGTTTTTGAATTTTGAAATCATTTACTTTTCCACAAAATAGGACGCGTTATATACATCGCAGCTAGTGAATGCGATTTCAATAAAAAACAGTATATCTGCATTTTAATGCTATTAAACACCTTCCAAAAGGTTGCAGTCTGAGACCTACGAAAAAGTTTCTGTGTTCTGGGATGTGATACTTATTAACTGTTTGGAATGAAATGAAAATGAAATGGCTCTGAGCACTATGGGACTTAACTACTGAGGTCATCAATCCCCTAGAACTTAGAACTATGTAAACCTAACTAACCTAAGGACATCACACACATCCATGCCCGAGGCAGGATTCGAACCTGCCTCCGTAGCGGTCGCGCGGTTCCAGACTGTAGCGCCTAGAGCCGCTCGGCCACACAGGCCGGCTTTTGAATGCGAATATGATAATGTAAAGCTTATGTATTGTAAGTATTATAATGTGGCTCGTAGCTCTTTGCTTAAACACCGGACCACGGTTCGAAAGGCCTGGGGTTCGATATTGGTCCGCCGAAAGATTTTGATTACTACTTACCTCTACTTTCACCTCAAACAACGTTTGTACCGACTTGCTCCGTAGTTCGGAGCGCACATTAAACTGTAGGTCCCCATATAACTGAAGGAATAAATCAGTTCCATTGTCAGAGGAAGCCAAGAGCATTCTACTTCTAATAAGCCCATGTCTAATACGAATAGAACAACGTGGTGTTCAAACTGATCGCATTGGTGACAACTCAACTCAGCAAGGTGATCTTCACCATTCACTGAGAGAGGGTAACAGGATGGAAGGTGCCATAGGAATTGTGGAGTAAGGGAATGAGACTAACAAAATGCTACCGCGTTTGCCTAGTGTTGTTGGAGACGTAAATGAGAGTGTTCCGTTGCAAAATGTGCGTGTGTAGTCATAGCCACAGCACCACACGAGGCACGACGCACAGTACCACATGTTTACTGCATACACAAAAACATGTGATGGGTACGGTAGAGTCAGAACTGTAATGTGCTCTGCTGTAACTGCGACCGGGGCGGTCGCGGGGTAGCAATGACGAAAGAGGCCGCGAACAACAACACAACGGGAGAGGACGGGCACGGCCAACGAAGAACGGAACGAATACAACAAGACCGAACAACGGACTCACAAGGAAACAAACACATCCACTCGTACACAGAACAAGGAAGTAAACTGTCTACGTGAGGCGAGGTGTCAACCGACGTACGCGTGATTAGACTGGCTGGCTGAGCTTTTTTTTTTTGTCCTTTGTTGTATATCGATTCCCACGTAAGGGGGCGGGCTGGCAGCAGCTTATTACGCTGCTGTGCAGCCTACAGACTTTTAAAACGTAAGAAAGAAGGTAAGAAACAATAAAAGCAGGCGATAAAACGGTGACTGAAATTGTAAAAGGCCGAAAATTGTGGAAGGTTAAAACATAAAGTAAAGGGGTGGCAAAGCTAATAAAATACACAGGAAGCAGACAGGGAACATAGTAGACAGACAATGAAAAAACATGGCGACAGTCTGGTTTCTGTTCGCAAGAAATATAAAAATCACACCCAGCGACAGTACGATGTCCGTTCGCAACACTTCGGAAAAGACACACAACACTGAACACTCTCTGTAAACACTGTACTAAAATGTCGTCACAAAGATAACACACCATATCCGAGGGCAGATTGGGGGGGGGGGGGACACCTGGGCAGATGGGGGAGGGGAAACAAGGAGGGAGGAGAGGAAAGACGAAAGGGGGGAAACCAAAGGAGTGAGACAACTCATAAGGGGGGGGGGGGCGTGGGAGGGGCAGGGCAGACGTGAGAGGGAATGGGAAAAGGCAGAGGAGGGAAATGCAAAAGGTCTAGGTGGAGAGAAGGTGGGCAGAGAGAGGGTAGGTGGGGAAAAAAAGAGGATGGAAGGGGGCGAGGGGAGCTGGCTGAGCGAGAGGCAGGCGCTTAAGTACGCTATCGGGGGCTCCGCTATGGACCGCTGGGACCACGTGCTCCACTGTGGCGCCCTCACACTAAAAGCGGGCCAGGAGGCGCGCGCCGCCACAGCTTAGGGCGCGATGGTGCAGAGACTTCTAGGGGTCTTCGATGTCCATGACGTCAGGTGCGGATTCAAATTCCGCGGCACGGGTTACCAGATGCTCTGATGACATTCCACAGCATGTACACATTTTAGCATAAATGCACTCATATTTTTATAAGACTCCATTACTGACTCTTATCCTCTCTGTCGATAGCCCTTTTATTTAGGAACTGGTAGAAAATGGCTCTTTCTATTAAACAATGTGTATTTAGTATTCATTATTCTTTATAAACATTCATTTTCTCCACTTTTAATCAATACTTCCACATATATTCTCTCAGCTTATATTGTTACTGATGCATAATACACATACACTGTGCAATCATATTAACGTGACCACCTATCAAAAGCCTGCATAACCGTCTTTTGGTCGAGACCTGCATGAAGGGCCAATGAGGTTTCAAGAAGGAACCGACGGAGCTGTGGAGCCACGCCGACTACAGTATCGTCGCCAGCTGCGCTATGTCGCTCGTTTGAGGATGATCGAGGTGGTCCCACATATCCTCGAATTGGTTTACATTCGGAGTTTTTGGTGGCCAGAGGTGGGCGGTACACTCATACTGGTCCTCTGCGAACCACGCAGGCACACCGCCAGTTGTGCGTGACGTCGCACTGCACTGCTTGTTGATGCCGGTGTTTCGAGGAAAGACGAACTGCGTTTAGGGGTGGACATGGCCCCCGTAGATAGATGGATACCTGCGATGATCCATTGTGCCTTCCAGAATAGCGAGGTCACCCAGTGAATGCCACCAAGATACTCCTCGGACCACAACGCTCCCTCTACCTGCTTGGACCCTTCCGACGGTTGTTGCAGGGTGTTTTCTTTCAGACAGTTGACGACTTACACGCCAGCGGCCATCGGCCCAATGGAGCATAAAATGTCACTCATCCGAAAACGCCACTTGTCGCCATTCAGAGGGCGTCGCGATGTTGGAGTGCAATTTCAACCTTCGTCGCCATGAGGAGACACTGTTGGTAGCTCCTTAGTTAATGCTGGTAGTCAGTCGCTGAACAGTTGCTTGCACGTCTGCTCACCCGTACACACCTCCACACGCCGTCGTCTACCCCCCGCCGTCTAGGCGTGTGCTGCACCACGGTTGCCTTGGTGCCGGTTTTCGGTAGAGCCATTTTCCCACGCACCTTATACTTTCACCATGGAAACGCGCGAACAGTTAAGAAAATTATCCGTTTCGGAAAAGCTTCAGCCCTTGGTCAGATTTGCGGCAGGGTTTTGGAACATATACTGTACTCGAACATTATGAAGTACCTCGAAGAATACGATTTGCTGATACATAGTCAACGCGGATTTAGAAAACATCATTCTTGTGAGTTATATCGACAGGGCATGTCAAATTGATCCCCCATTTTTAGATTTCCAGAAGGCTTTCGACACCGTTCCTCACAAGCGTCTTCTCACCAAACTGCGTGCCTATGAATATCGCCTCAGTTGTGCCACAGGATTCGTGATTTTCTGTTAGTTCCTGGTAATATACAGAAAGTCATCGAGTAAAACAGAAGTAATATCCAGCGTTCCCCAAGGAAGTGTTATAGGCCCTCTATTGTTTCTGATCTACACTCCTGGAAATTGAAATAAGAACACCGTGAATTCATTGTCCCAGGAAGGGGAAACTTTATTGACACATTCCTGGGGTCAGATACATCACATGATCACACTGACAGAACCACAGGCACATAGACACAGGCAACAAAGCATGCACAATGTCGGCACTAGTACAGTGTATATCCACCTTTCGCAGCAATGCAGGCTGCTATTCTCCCATGGAGACGATCGTAGAGATGCTGGATGTAGTCCTGTGGAACGGCTTGCCATGCCATTTCCACCTGGCGCCTCACTTGGACCAGCGTTCGTGCTGGACGTGCAGACCGCGTGAGACGACGCTTCATCCAGTCCCAAACATGCTCAATGGGGGACAGATCCGGAGATCTTGCTGGCCAGGGTAGTTGACGTACACATTCTAGAGCACGTTGGGTGGCACGGGATACATGCGGACGTGCATTGTCCTGTTGGAACAGCAAGTTCCCTTGCCGGTCTAGGAATGGTAGAACGATGGGTTCGATGACGGTTTGGATGTACCGTGCACTATTCAGTGTCCCCTCGACGATCACCAGTGGTGTACGGCCAGTGTAGGAGATCGCTCCCCACACCATGATGCCGGGTGTTGGCCCTGTGTGCCTCTGTCGTATGCAGTCCTGATTGTGGCGCTCACCTGCACGGCGCCAAACACGCATACGACCATCATTGGCACCAAGGCAGAAGCGACTCTCATCGCTGAAGACGACACGTCTCCATTCGTCCCTCCATTCACGCCTGTCGCGACACCACTAGAGGCGGGCTGCACGATGTTGGGGCGTGAGCGGAAGACGGCCTAACGGTGTGCGGGACCGTAGCGCAGCCTCATGGAGACGGTTGCGAATGGTCCTCGCCGATACCCTAGGAGCAACAGTGTCCCTAATTTGCTGGGAAGTGGCGGTGCGGTCCCCTACGGCACTGCGTAGGATCCTACGGTCTTGGCGTGCATCCGTGCGTCGCTGCGGTCCGGTCCCAGGTCGACGGGCACGTGCACCTTCCGCCGACCACTGGCGACAACATCGATGTACTGTGGAGACCTCACGCCCCACGTGTTGAGCAATTCGGCGGTACGTCCACCCGGCCTCCCGCATGCCCACTATACGCCCTCGCTCAAAGTCCGTCAACTGCACATACGGTTCACGTCCACGCTGTCGCGGCATGCTACCAGTGTTAAAGACTGCGATGGAGCTCCGTATGCCACGACAAACTGGCTGACACTGACGGCGGCGGTGCACAAATGCGCGCAGCTAGCGCCATTCGACGGCCAACACCGCGGTTCCTGGTGTGTCCGCTGTGCCGTGCGTGTGATCATTGCTTGTACAGCCCTCTCGCAGTGTCCGGAGCAAGTATGGTGGGTCTGACACACCGGTGTCAATGTGTTCTTTTTTCCATTTCCAGGAGTGTATATTAACGACGTAGGAGACAATCTCGGTAGCCGTCTTAGATAGTTTGCAGATGATGGTGACATTAACCGCCTTGTAAAGTCATCAGACGACCAAAATGAATTGTAAAATGATTTAGATAAGGTATCTGTATGTTGCGAAAAGTGGTAATTGAACCTGAATAAAGAAAAGTGTAAAGTTATTCACATAAGTGCTAAAAGAAATGCGCTAAATTTCGAATACGCGGTAAGTCACACATATCTGAAGGCTGTAAATTCAACTAAATACTTTGGGAACACAATTACAAATAACGTAAATTGGAACGATCACATAGATAATGTTGTGAGTAGATCAAACCAAAGACTGCGATTCACTGGCAGAACACTTGGAAGGTGCAACAGGTCTATTAAAGAGACTGCTAACACCACGCTTGTCCGCCCTATTCTGGAGTATTGCTGTGCGGTGTGGGATCCGCATCAGATGCGACTGACTGATGACATCGAAAAAGTTCAAAGAAGGGCGGCACGTTTTGTACTATAGCGAAATTGGGGAGATAGTGCCACAGACATGATACCTGAATTGGAGTGGCAATCATTAAAGCAAAGGCGTTTTTCGTTGCGACGGGATCTTCTCATGAAATTTCAATCACCAGTTTTCTCCTCCGACTGCGAAAACATTCTGTTGGACCCACCTACATAGGGAGACATGATCATAACGATAAAATAAGAGAAATCAGGACAGGCACAAACAAACATAAGTGCTCGTTTTTCCCGCGCGCCGTTTGGCGGTGGAACGGTAGAGAGAGAGCTTGAAGGTGGTTCGTTGAACCCTCTGCGAGGAACTTTATTGTGAATAACAGAGTAATAACGTAGATGAAGATGTAGAAAGCCATAGTTCATGCCGTATGGACATAAGATAAATCGCTCCGGTTCCGCATTACGACAAAGAATGCACCTTTATCCGCGTCCCCCAGACGCGCTTTTCATATCCTCTAGTGCAAGTTCTGCCACCTGTCGTTTGTGGGTGGTTACTGCACACAGACGTCGAACGCAGGCCATGGTCACAGTAATGTGGCTGGACTGTGCACAACATATGCCAGTGTATTTCTCTCTACTTTTACTTAAGCATAGTTGTTATTACTGTATTATTATTATATCACTTTACTATCCTGCGACGCAACTTTGTAATAAATAAAGATTTGTAACAACTTTAACAATTTTTAAAAACTACTGCCTTTTATGAAAGTCGGGAGAATAGGTCTAAAGGAGAAAATAAAAGAAAGAAATAAGTAAATGTGGCAGAATGGACACATTTTCTTTTCTGCGAGAAGGAGAGAAAATATTTTCGAAGTCAGATCGCCAGATGAAAATTACCTCTAGTGTCTTCGTTACCTACTGCCACACTTCTGTACTCTAACGAGCTTATTGTTACGCAAAACGTGTCAAGGGGAGACAGAGCGTTTTATAATAAAGTGACCACGAAATATCTGACGTTGGAATTAACCAGAATAACACCTAGATGATATTATTTTCCACAGATTTAAGAGTGTATATTTCCTTAGTTAGTAGTTTACACTCAGAAAACTCCACACAGAGAGCTCATCAATTTGTGTAAGCATCTCGCGTAAAAGGTTAGCAATTTCGTCAGAAGAATACTTGTTCCACTGTAAACATCATCCGGTCTGTAGAGCGTTTACAGTGGTACAAATAGTGTAATTAACAGTTATAAGCTCGAAATCACTGCTAACCGACGTGTCAACAGGAGTGTTTTCACGTGAGATGGTTACAGTGCTCACACGTGATATCCCAGGCTTCACAGTTTTCGGAGCGATATACCAACCATTAAACAAGTCACGTTTCCTTAGCTATACATATTGTACGTAAGTGGATATCTTGAAATAATTTTAAATCATTGTTCCAAGACTTTATATTGGGATCTTTCTGTTTACATGTTTCAGATTTGTATCAAACTGTTGCCAGTATGTTTCCATAACCTAAAGCCAAATAAAAAGTTGATATCCACACACACAAACGTTGCCTACGTATTTATGCACACCCGTAAATTTGGTTTAGTGACTACTGCATCCATTACGAAGAATGATGTGAGGTTTTTCACTGCTAATCCGATGTCACAGAACTTTTGTTGGACTGTATGTAAATTTCTTGAACGTTCCTTTTAGGACACACTTTTCTCATGCATCTAATGTTCTCTATTAATAACTATGTGTGTTTCGAGGAAGTTGTACCTGATATAAGTCCTGGAAACTGAAAGCAGATGTGATGTCACATGTTAAAATGCAGTACATGCCAGTTGCATAATTATGGTGGCTCCATCTCACTTCCCACTGAAAAGACCTTAAAAAGTAAAAGCGTTGATGCAGGTTGGGTACATGCCAAGACAAATGACGTATCGTCACTAACCATGTTCCTTACCCATGATATCATAATCTCGTGATGGGTGCCGCCTCTTAAAATCAGATCATCATGGCCCGCCAATCCTCGTCCTCACCCCTCCCCTCTTCCTCCCCTCCCCTCTTTTCATCCAGCCAATTACAACGTATTATTTTAGTAAACATAAAAATTAAAGAGCCAGTCACAATTTACCCCAGAGGCGCCATGTAGGACGTCTTATAGAGAACCTGAATTTTTCACGCCATGTTTAAACTATTTATCAAAAAGAATCAAAGGTTTTAGTTTGGCACTAGCGATCTAATTTGTAGATTAAGCAGTATTTGTCGACCTCCATGATAGGATCTGAGTTCCATAACTCGTGTAATGTACAAGAGACCCTCGAATGAAATATTTCCACATCTAAAGTGTTGCACAGAGCACAACTGTACCAGTACTACAATATTTCAGCGTCAAAAATTACGTAAGCACTCACTCTTCAGGCCACAAGTGGCCCATCGGGAGCATCCGACCGCCGTGTCATCATCAGATGAGGATGCGGATAGGAGGGGCGTGTGGTCAGCACACCACTCTCTCGGTTGTTATGATGGTTTTCTTTAACCGGAGCCGCTACTATTCGGTCGAGTAGCTCCTCAATTTGCATCACGAGACTGAGTGCACTCCGAAAAATGGCAACAGCGCACGGTGGCCTGGATGGTCACCTATCCAGGTGTCGGCCACGCCCGACAGCGCTTAACTTCGGTGAGTTCAGGGGGAACTGGTGTATCCTACGTAAAATAGTGTCATCGTCAGAAACAAATATTCCTAATACTACAGTATTTCCATATGCAAAGATACACAAATTTGTCTCTTTCCTCCCTCCTCCCTCCCTTCAAGCACTCCGCACACATAGTGGTTACACATGGACTTACAGTTTAATCGGCACATCGGGGTGTCCATAGTTCGATCTCAGTACCCTACTTAGTGTAAGGCACAATGGACCTTCATATTAAATAATTCCACAACTAAATTGTTCTATGAAGCTCGTCAAGTGTCACAGGCTTTTTTCAACTCCTAAAATGTCTGCAAAAATACGTCATCAGTACAAAAAATGAAATGTTCATGTCAAATCTCACAATATTATTTCACAAACTCACATACATACCCATCAAAATTGATAGTTATAACAAAATTATAGATTCCCAAATTAAACCTAGCAGTACTAAGGCATTTTCCATGACTCGAATTAGCAAGCGGGTGGGGGGGAGGGAGGGAGGCGATACTTTATTCTCACCCTAAAAAATTCTTAAGAAAGCACACTTCGTTAATTGTTGTTGAATTATATTAATAACATACTTCTTAAAGGGATACTGATGTGTAAGTAGGGTCCAGGAGCGAAAAATGTTTTAGAACTCTCTTAACCACATTGATACACATTCGGTAGTGTGTATTATCGACTTCATTAGCACTACAAAAAATTAAAAAAAAATTTTTCACTGGTTTTCATTCCTACTCTCCACGTTTTATTTAAACATATATTAATGTGCAAGCGAGGCCCTGAGCCTGGAAATATTAAATAAGTTATTCATTGGGGAAAGTGACATGTACTACTGAGACTTACTTTCTTGGGTTAAGTTAAACTGAAAAACGTAAAACATATAAGGAATTAAAAATAATTAATATTTTTCAAATTTTAAAATATAAAGTAACTGACGGATTTTAATTATTCAAAAAGTGAGCATGAAGTACCCCTTCCCACTCATCCCTCCCTTGGTATTGTGGGAATTAAGTGCCCCTATGCGATTTCTTCCTCTAAGTTTTTACGAATCACATGGGGCTTAAATGTAACATCGGAAGTAGGTAGTTGAGATTCCGTTTGACATTCCATTGTGCCAAACTGCCCCATGTTATAGGAAAAGTTGTATACAGAATGTCCCACGCTGAACCAAAAATTGTGACAAATTTCCCCACGTAACAAATTGCCTGAATGCATAACAAACTGAACCATATTACAGCAAAAACCATAGTACAGCAAAAATACTATAGCAGTATTGTAAAAAATTGCCTCATGCTGCAGCAAAGTTATAACCACACGTACATACCTTAGGGCAAATGGCGATGTATGGGGGTTTGCTGCATCATATGTCGTAACTTTTTTTTGTTTTAGGAAAAGTTGTATACAGATTGCCCCACGCTGAACCAAAAATTGTGACAAAATTGTAACAAATTGCCTGTATAACAAACTGGACCATATTACAGCGAACACCATAGTATAGCTAAAATACTATAGCAGTATTGTAAAAAATTGCCTCATGCTACAGCAAAGTTGTAACCACACGTACTGACCTTAGGGAAAATGGCGATGTATGGGGTTTGCTGCATTATATGTCATAACTTAGGGCATTTTTTTGTGACACTGACACTGTGTTACCATTTTTTGTATAACACGGGGCACGGTGGTCATCCTGTAAGCTGATCATCAGTGCCACGCTGAGTAGTATCTTGGGTGATGGTGTCCACCTTGTAAACTTAGCGTCATCGCACCTGTGAGTAATGGTAAGCACTTTGTAAATTGACGTCATCTTGTAAACATAATATCACTGTCCTCCTCCCTCCTCTCATGGGTAATGGTGGTCACCTTGTAAATTGTTCGCCATTGACCCAAAGATAACAATGAACACCTTGTAAATTGATCATCATTGCTGAATGTGGCAACGGCGGTCACCTTGTAAATTTACATCATTGCCCCACAGTTAAGGGTAGTCACCCTGTCAACAGACCCTCAATGTCAAAATCTGATAGAATTACGAGTAAATTGGTGGCACATTGCAGGATAACTCGTTACAATCTAATGCATACAGTTTTAGCTGGTTTTTACCACTTTAAGCCAGTTTTTGACAAAGAATCCTACCATCATTGCCAGCCAGAGTGGCCGAGCGGTTCTAGGCGCTACAGTCTGGAACCGCGCGACCACTACGGTCGCAGGTTCGAATCCTGCCTCGGGCATGGATGTGTGTGATGTCTTTAGGTTAGTTAGGTTTAAGTAGTTCTAAGTTCTATGGGACTGATGACCTCAGAAGTTAAGTCCCATAGTGCTCAGAGCCATTTGAACCATTTTTTGAACCTACCATCATTACCCCGATTTGTTAGGACATGAGGATGTATCAGTAAATTTGTTACAGTTTCTGGTAATACGGCAGTGTGTGGGGTGTAGTGTCATGTGGTCTACACTGACCAACGGCAAACTAAAGGTAATGCCATAACGGTGGTCACTATAATTCTTGGGTGGCTTTAGAAGCTGGTTGGAAAGCATAGCAACCTTTCTGTGGCTTGAGTCATTCCCAATGGATTAATTGTCAATATAGGTCTGGGAAGAGACGTCGGATGTCGTTGTGAAAACACCACAGTATTTCGTTGGTGCAACTGACCGAAATCTATATTTTTTTTGCTACTAGGTAAAGCTAATATCCTATTATGGGGCGTCACTATAATGTTTAGCTGACTCTGATATTGGTTTTAGCCGAACTAGACAACTTTTTGATAAATATTAAGCGTTGTAATAACATTGTATTCTCTGATATGTGCACTTCATACTGTGAATTAGATCAGCTATTGTGCCCGTTTGTGTTTGTAGAAGTTTATGGGAACAGTTTTTATGTAGTTTTGTTTCGTTACTGTGTGGTCAAAGATAGAATTAAGGTCTTCGACTGGCCTATAATTTATTTCAGTTGTACTATTAACTGAGCTGCGTGTGTTTTGATAAGTAATACAGACTATTTAGTTCTGAAAATAATTAATTTGAGGGTCTATTTTGGATACAAAGTGTAGCAGATATATCGAAATTTGCTCATCATCATATGCTGCTTAAACTGTACATTTTATCAGTAGTGCCATTGTGCAAACCATAGACTTTTTTTTAATCTTATGCAATAATTAAGTTACGACAGTAGTGTCATGTGTGGTTTTGTGTTCAAACCCTTACATGTTTGGAGAAATTATTCCATTTTTGTGCGAAGCTTGTAATTTTGTTTGAGATAAGAGACCTGTAATTCCACTTGTGTTATGGTGAGGAACCTGTGTGGGTGTTTTGTACGCAAAAAGTTGGTTTGGTGCAATGCTTGTATTTTCAAGGCACTGTACTTTCATTTCTGTCTTGTTCCACCACTGTCCTTGGCCATGTGTCTCTTCAAAACGCTTTCTTCTATCCTAAAATTGTGCTTGAACAATTCGTATGACTGCGGTCATACTGTGTGTTTTTATATCTCGTACTTTGGAAAACTATGATTAGATATTTGGTATTATTAAATTAGTAGCCGGTTATGGAAATACAGGGTTATTACAAATGATTGAAGCGATTTCACAGCTCTACAATAACTTTATTATTTGAGATATTTTCACATTGCTTTGCACACACATACAAAAACTCAAAAAAGTTATTTTAGGCATTCACAAATGTTCGATATGTGCCCCTTTAGTGATTCGGCAAACATCAAGCCGATAATCAAGTTCCTCCCACACTCGGCGCAGCATGTCCCCATCAATGAGTTCGAAAGCATCGTTGATGCGAGCTCGCAGTTCTGGCACCTTTCTTGGTAGAGGTTTAAACACTGAATCTTTCACATAACCCCACAGAAAGAATTCGCATGGGGTTAAGTCGGGAGAGCGTGGAGGTCATGACATGAATTGCTGATCATGATCTCCACCACAACCGATCCATCGGTTTTCCAATCTCCTGTTTAAGAAATGCCGAAAATCATTATGGAAGTGCGGTGGAGCACCATCCTGTTGAAAGATGAAGTCGGCGCTGTCGGTCTCCAGTTCTGGCATGAGCCAATTTTCCAGCATGTCCAGATACACGTGTCCTGTAACGTTTTTTACGCAGAAGAAAAAGGTGCCGTAAACTTTAAACCGTGAGATTGCACAAAACACGTTAACTTTTGGTGAATTGCGAAATTGCTGCACGAATGCGTGAGGATTCTCTACCGCCCAGATTCGCACATTGTGTCTGTTCACTTCACCATTAAGAAAAAAATGTTGCTTCATCACTGAAAACAAGTTTCGCACTGAACGCATCCTCTTCCATGAGCTGTTGCAACCGCGCCGAAAATCCAAAGCGTTTGACTTTGTCATCGGGTGTCAGGGCTTGTAGCAATTGTAAACGGTAAGGCTTCTGCTTTAGCCTTTTCCGTAAGATTTTCCAAACCGTCGGCTGTGGTACGTTAGAGCTCCCTGCTTGCTTTATTCGTCGACTTCCGCGGGCTATGCGTGAAACTTACCCGCACGCGTTCAACCGTTTCTTCGCTCACTGCAGGCCGACCCGTTGATTTCCCCTTACAGAGGCATCCAGAAGCTTTAAACCATCGCCGAATGGAGTTAGCAGTTGGTGGATCTTTGTTGAACTTCGTCCTGAAGTGTCGTTGCACTGTTATGACTGACTGATGTGAGTGCATTTCAAGCACGACATACGCTTTCTCGGCTCCTGTCGCCATTTTGTCTCACAGCGCTCTCGAGCGCTCTGGCGGCAGAAATCTGAAGTGCGGCTTCAGCCGAACAAAACTTTATGAGTTTTTCTAAGTATCTGTAATGTGTCGTGACCATATGTCAATGAATGGAGCTACAGTGAATTTATGAAATCGCTTCAATAATTTGTAATAGCCCTGTACATATTACCTGCTGGCCACACTGCAGCGGGAAACCATTAGTGTGTGCAGCCAGAATTATTATACAAAAGAAACTTCCAACCAGAGGATGTGATAACAAGCACAATAACTATAGAACAAATATAATTTTTGTAACTAGCGTCGGAATTGTAATATTTTCAAAGTTTCAGTGTTTAATTATCAACTGTTGCATATTTATTTATTTTGTTTGTACCAGGATCAGAAGAGAGATTTCTGTTCACGGTACAGTACTGTCTCTGGCCTTTGCCTTTATGAATCACGCTTGTACGAAACATCAGGAAACTTTGACCTAAATTTTTCACATTGGCTGAAGGGATGAGTAGCAATATTTCCAGTGTGCTTCTAGCGTTACTTGTGATGTGGCGTTTTTTGATCTTTGGTTACATAGGAGAGGGCGCAGAAATGCATTAGTTTTGACACGAATCATCTGTTGTTTAGTATGTACGTGTGTGTGTGTGTGTGTATTGTGTGTCTTTATTGAATCGGGGACCTATAAACGACGGAGACGCAGTGGTCCACGCCCCCACAACAGGACACAGCAGTCCATCCACCCCACCGCCGCTCCACACCGAACCCAGGGTTATTGTGCTTTTCGGCCCCCAGTCGACCCCGCCCTGGGAACGTCTCATACCAGACGAGTGTAGCCCCAAATGTTTGCGTGATACAGTAATTATGGTGTACGCGTAAGTGAAGATAGTGGTTGCACAGCAATCGCCGACATAATGTAACTGAGGCGGAATAAGGGGAACCAGCCCGCATTCGCCGAGGCAGATGGAAAACCGCCTAAATACCGTCCACAAGCTCGCCGGCACACCGGACTTCGACACAGTTCCGCCGAGCGGATTCGAGCCGGGGACCGGCACGCCTTCCCGCTCGGGAAGCAGCACGTTAGACCGTGCGGCTAGCCGGGTGGGCTGTATGTAGGTGTATGACCGATGCAACGGAAGTGACTTCATATGGAGCTTAGGTAATGCCACTCTCGTACTTCTGCCACGATAGAACGTTTACACCATTTCAGATTATTTCAGATCTTATACTGGAGGGAATGAAAACTGTCTATAAGATACAGAAATGTAAGTACTTTACATTATATTGGAAGGCATGAATATTTACAGGATTATAAATTTAGTCGACTTCTTCAATAAAATACTCGCCACGATTTATGGTTTGAGAGATCGAGGTTCTGATTTCATCACAACATTATTTTTGTAAGAAAAGATGTATTCTGTACGTTTCAAAAGAAGCTTAATTACTGTAACCGATAATCGTGACTTGAGCAGCTGATACGTACACGGACTGAAATCCAACCGTTTAAGTGGGCAGTGTCAGTGATCCAATTTCTTTTTCTTTCTTCAAATCACTTCCTCAGCATCACTCTTGTTATCGCCTAATGAGAAGCCAAAACGAGGAGACAGTGCATAAACTGGAGAGAGCACTTCTGTTGTACTATGATATTTCACTATTTTTCATAACTGCCACAATGGTGTTTTCATGTTGCAATGAAATATTTAATTGGCAATTAGAGAATAATGAGATCTAAAGCGACATGGAGGTCATCGCACCGAAATGATAACAGGAAAAGATAACTCCAGGAGAAATTTGCCTCGCTATTTCTAACAAATTGGACTCACAATTTTTTTAACAGTATCCTTACGGGACATGCTGCCAGCCAGGTGAGTGACAGATTAAACTAATGAAGTCACAGAATCCAGCAGAAAGTGAAAGAGAGGTGGCTATCTTCGCGACCTATCATGGTATTAAACGATACTCCAATCTATGGGCTCTGCTTGGCTAATGATAAGAAATGGATTCATAATTTTATGCACTGCTGGCGATATCGATATCTACTAATTCGTCTTATGAGGACCGTTGTAACGAGAAACTATTACGAAAATTTCCATCACAACTATTCGTAAAATGAATCTGTCAGCGAATAAGGTAAGGATGATACTTCCAGAACAGCTTTCGCTTTAACATTAAGTAAATTTGGCGTCACACGAAGCTCTAATGTATTCTGGACACAATAAGAAAAAAATAAAAATTAACCGAAATTTACGTCGGTGCGTGAGAGTATATGACGACAGTATCACATAGGAAACACTGTCCTGAGGTGTGCAAAAATCAGAACACAGTTCCCTGGTTGATATTTAAGAACAAACCAGTACCCCTTCCTCAGATTGGCATGTTAATGGCTGATTATATACAGATCATATGCCCGAAACAAGAAACACTGAATATTCTTTGTTCTCTGTACTTGAAACATTGTATAAATCCAATGACAGAAGTTGAGATTCACGAAAGTGCGGTAAATCATTCTTTTGTTGTGGTCTTCACTCTGAAGAATAGTTTGAAGCATTTCTCCACGTTAGTTGATCCTACGCAATCCTCTTCATCGTTCCATAACTACTGCAACCTACATCCATTTTAACCCCCTTATTGCAGTCACCCTTTGATTTCCTTTCACATGTTTTATTCCCACAATTACGTCTTTCATCAAATTAACGATGCAGTGATGTGTCAGAATATGTACTGTCAACCCATGTTTGTTTGCCAAGTTACGCCAAAAATTTCAAATGGTTCTGAGCACTATGGGACTTAACATCTATGGTCATCAGTCCCCTAGAACTTAGAACTACTTAAACCTAACTAACCTAAGGACATCACACAAAAATTTCAGTTCGCCCAAATTTGGTGCAGTAGTTCCTTATTAGTTAACCTATCAATCCACGTAATCTTCACTATTCTCGTGATGCACCACATCTCAAAAGATTCTGTTAGCTTGTTGTCGAAAATACTTATTTTCCACATTTCACTTCCGTAGAAGATCTTGCTTCAGACAAATACCTTTCTAGAGTTTAGACTTATATTCGATGTTAACAAATTTCTCTTTTCTTGCTACTTTCAGTGTACATTTTATATCCTCTCTACTTCGTTCATCATTGTTTATTTTTGCACTACAATTAATAAAACTCATCTATTACATTTATCGTTTCACTTCCTTATTTAACTTCCTCAACTTCACATAATTTACTTTGTCTACATTCAGTTCCTCTTTTTTTTCTTGTGTTGCTGTTCATCCTATCACCTCTCTGCGGAAAACTATCCATATCGTGAGAGGCAACATTGCAGGTTCACGTACCTATGCAGTACATCGTTTCAATCTGCCAGAATATTTAATTTCTATTGATATTTTCCTACTTATACATTATCCTTTAACGCCATCATTTTCCTTTTATATTTTGCTAAAGCCTGTTACCAATGCATATATTTCTCGATCCAGAAAAGTAGTTGCAGTTACGAAACCAACTGCTACTTGTCTTTTTTACTATTCAAATGCTGTTTATCTGAAAATATGTTCGCCACTATTGTGTAAGCTCGTTGTCATACCTTTTGGGTTCAGCTAAGAGACAGTGATACATTCTGAGATAATTTTTAGGTTTCCTTAATTGAATCGGTAAAAGCTGAACCCTTAGAAGATCACTTTGTTGGATGGCTGTTCGACTGTTAAGACCCCCTTTTTCTCTGATAAGTGTAGCGGCTTTAAATTGCAATTTATGTCATATATTTAGGTCTACGGTCTCTTGACGGTGTGACAAACATAAGCTTTGAAGCCAATGCAATCTAAAGAAATGCCATTTATGTGTCAAATTTCGATAATTCCACACTCACTCAGGAAAAGCTGTACGGCACTCCCCGTTGATGTGGAATCTACATTCTGGCAAGAAGCACGGATTTACAGTAAAAGCAAAGGAGAAAAAAACTGGAAGTTGTTAATTTATAATTAACACTTCTTTCATTTGTTGTCCATCGGTCTGTCCATCTGGTAAGATTTCTTTTTCTCAGGAATGGGTTGAGGTGAAAAGTTGAAATTTATATCAAATACTACGCTCCACAGTCACTTGGTGATGTAAACAATTTGTACTTGTAAATCAATGCAATCAAAAGGTAAAATCACATAGGTCACGTATTTTGATACTCGTAAACTCACTTAAAACATATATATATGAGCTTTCCTATATAGGAGTACATTTCGGACAAGGTGAGCTAGCTGAAAAGGGCGTGCCAGAAAACCGAGAAGTCGCAGGATCGAATCTCGGTTAATTTCAGTCTAGCGTCCACCTCTCAACAATGTGAGAAGCCTCTAGAAACAACGCGCGGTTCGGATTCCACGCTAAACTGCTGGTCCCCCAGGTTAGGGACCCACAAGTCGCTGAAGTGGCGTCCAATAGAAAGACGTGCACCAGACCATTTAGTCACAAATTATTATTACAGTAGTTGTATACATAATTAAGTTTTCTCAAAATCCGCATAGGATGAGTCCTACTAGGTCTTGTCGGGATTTCTGTGTGTATAACTTCTACTTCTTATTACTGGTGTTGTTTGGTTTCAGAGCAATTGACGACTAGTTTAGTAATGCCAGTGAGCTTTAAAATAGACGGAAACTAACCAATTAACTTAATTAGATTCTTTTATCCACTTGCTCGCTTGGGTGTCCATTGTCATCACGCCCCGCACCCACCTTTCTATTGCTCATACGAAAACCGTCAACATTTGAAGTGTTAACGTATGTAACATGTTGCTTTCACTTCCGTAAACTGTTACTTGCAACACCATCGTTTTCATTTAAGGGACATTTACTACTGAGTACGGAGTTCATTTTCCACCTCAGAATTCCAGGACTTCTCACACTCCTGTTTGTTACTTTAAACTTCCGTCCGATCGTTTCCTTCACATGTGCTAAGCATACAAATCCGTCAGCTGTTATTATAATTTCATCATAAATATTTATTATTTTCTTATCAGCGTGCTAATTGTACCTTATTTTGGTCTTACTGTGCGACGGGTAGCCATAAATGTTCATTTATCATCTGAGAAGTAAAGTGAAGCAATTACTTATTTGTTTTTTTTTTTTTTGTTTTTCTTTTTCTTCTTTGATGTCTGTAATCTTGTTACACACTGAAATGGCTGCGCCACACTACCGGAGTACGCCTACAGAGCTCATAAATGAAGCAGGATATGTTTAGCAATTTAATTCTAATTTCGCCGCAATAACCCATGACGAGTTTATCGAACTTGTCGCAACGATTCTCTATTTAAATGACACAATGGTTTGATGGTTAATAAGTTTCCAGAGCAGTCAGACAATCTGGGCGATGAAGAACAAGATGGAAGATCATGTCTTTGTGGAGAACCGGGAATCGTTAGTAAACTGGAGGGCTTCGTGCTCGACTACCAGTGTACCAGTGTACCACGATAGTGGAAAATGGGAAAATAAGTCACGTGTCAGTTTTCAGCATCTTGCATGACATTTTTAACGCGACAAATGTCGCTGCGCAATTAGTTCCAAGATCGCCCACACTCATTCAAGAACTGGCTAACAGAGACAGCAGCATATACATAGCAGCTGGGTCAGGCCAATCCAGGTGACTGCTTAAGCCAAATCAGCGTGGACGAGTGCTGGGCATATGATTACCAGCGGAAAAACGCTCCTATCGGGACACAAAAATGGCAAATACGCTCCTGTTTCAAGGACAGTGAGAAGTATGGTGTCACTGCCTCATTTTACCTTCCTCAGAAACTTTAAATATTTTCCCAAAAATGTTGGCATGTGAACATACCCGCTTTTTTTTCTTTTTTCTTTAACACGCAGCCCGCATCTCGTGGTCGTGCAGTAGCGTTCTCGCTTCCCACACCCGGGTTCCCGGGTTCGATTCCCGGCGGGGTCAGGGATTTTCTCTGCCTCGTGATGGCTGGGTGTTGTGTGCTGTACTTAGGTTAGTTTGGTTTAAGTAGTTCTAAGTTCTAGGGGACTGATGACCATAGATGTTAAGTCCCATAGTGCTCAGAGCCATTTGAACCATTTTTAACACGCAACTCACCTCTCACTCCCACAAGGTCCACTAAGTGTACCTTGATCATACCTACTAGTCCCTCACTTTGAGTCGCTCACACCATAAGTGCTTGCCCATTCTCACTCACTCATTCAGCTCAACTTATTATCTCTTTCTGTCTCTATCAATCACTGTCTCCTGTCTAACAGCCACAGTTCCAGTCGTCCTGTCCTATAACCATTGTCTCCTTTAACTCACACTGTCTCCTTCTTTCTCTCTCTTAATGCTACTGTTTCATTCATTCCTTCTCACTGCTGCAGTCTCTACTCTCTGTCACTATCTTTCGTTTCCTCGTTGTCCTTGTCAAAGACTGTCTTTCCATTATCGTTGGCTATCACCCGCTTCCACTGTTTCCTTCTTTTTACCCCTCTTTCACTACCAGAGTCTCCTCATTCTTTCCCTAGTACTGTTCTGTCACTCTGAACTATGCGCCACTGCCAGTGCGTCCCTCTCTTTCTCTCACACTTTTATTCTCTCTTTCGCCTTCTCTATACCACAACACTGTCTACCGTCTTTCTCTCTTTATTACTTTTCGTCTTTCTCCCGCTGCCACAGTCTCCTTCTCTCTCAACATAAAATACCGCGAATATGTTTGCATGCCAAAACTATTGAAAAACCTTTTTAATGTCTCTATAAGCTAGAATATCGCGGCCGCTACCCCATTTTTGAATCAGCGTCTTTTAAACAGGTGCATATTAGCTGTTTTGGTGTCCCAATAGGTGCATTTTTCTGCTAGGTCTTATTTTTCCTGCCACAGGACAGCATGTAACTCATATGAAAGGAACTTCATGGATCACTAAAATTCTGATAGTTTATTTATATGAAATCGAAATACGGCAAAACTAGTTTCACTCCTCAACCGGGTTTCACATGCACAAAAATTTTGCATGTGCTTCAGTACTCCAAAATACTGCTGCCAGAACCTTCCTGATGATAAAGTGTCTACTTTAAAGCATATTCCTCAGTGCTACGTCACTTTATGAACAGTACTTTCACCCCACACCGTATACTATGTGTGTATTTTATGTGCACAAGTTGGTTAACTTTGAACCTCTGTATCTTGATAACGGATAAAGATATCAGGAAAACATCCAGGCTTGCTACAGGTAGGACTCTTAGGAAATGTATCGAAAAATTACAGCTCTTTGCTGTGCATAAAAATCCTGGAATCCGTGACTTGGTGTAGACAAGAATTAATGGCAAGAAAAACATCTCTTGGTATATTATAAGGAGCCACCAACGAAGTAATGGTGCCTCTGTAAGTCCATTAAGACCCACCGCAGATAATATCAAATGCAAAAAGATCAACGGATTTGCTCCATTCCCTTGGGCAGGAGGAAGTGTGTAACATTCATTCTTTGACTCTTTAATGTAGGATACCGACACTAAGACGATTCTCCTGTTGGGTGTGTAAGTGGTCCCTAGGTCAAGGACTATCCAAAACACTTGACCCTAACTTCTTCAGAGAGTAGAACGTCAGGTATGAGCCCCGAAAGAATCCCGTTGTCATGCACAGTGTTTTAGAATATATTAGGTAGCGGATACTGTCGCATGCGTGACAATAATCTCGATCTAAAGGACAAAGCAAACAATGTAAATGAGTGTATTCACCGTAACCGAAACAAGCCAAAACACGTCCACCGTCGTAAAAGGCAGTACTGAGTGTCTCTGAAACAGTCATGCTTTGGTGCTAACAGCTATTAATCCTAAGAAAGAAAACAGTCACATGATCTACATCTACATCACACTCCACAAGCCACCGTACGGGTGTGGCGGAGGGTACCCTGTACCAGTACTTGTCATTTCCCCTCCTATTCCACTCGCAAATAGAGCGACGGAAAAACGACTGTCTGTATGCCTCCGTGTGAGCCCTAATTTATCGTATCTTATCTTCGTGGTCCTTACGCGCAGTGCATGTTGGCGGCAGTAGAATCGTTCGACAGTCGGCTTCAAATGCCGTTCTCTAAATTTTCTCAGTCGCGTTTCTCGAAAAGAAAGTCGACTTCCCTCCAGGGATTCTCATTTGAGTTCCCGAAGCATCTCCATAAAATTTAAATGTTGTTAGAACCTACCCGTAACAAATCTAGCAGTGCGGCTCTGAACTGCTTCGATGTCTTCCTTCAATCCGACCTGGTACGGATCCCAAACACTCTAGCAGTAGCCAAGACTTGGTCGCACCAGCGTCCTATATGCGGTCTCCTAAAGTTCTCCCAATGAACAGAAGTCGACCTTTCGCCTTCCCTATCACATATCTCACAGGCTCCTTCCACCTCATACCGCTTTGCAACGCCCAGATACACTCCTGGAAATTGAAATAAGAACACCGTGAATTCATTGTCCCAGGAAGGGGAAACTTTATTGACACATTCCTGGGGTCAGATACATCACATGATCACACTGACAGAACCACAGGCACATAGACACAGGCAACAGAGCATGCACAATGTCGGCACTAGTACAGTGTATATCCACCTTTCGCAGCAATGCAGGCTGCTATTCTCCCATGGAGACGATCGTAGAGATGCTGGATGTAGTCCTGTGGAACGGCTTGCCATGCCATTTCCACCTGGCGCCTCAGTTGGACCAGCGTTCGTGCTGGACGTGCAGACCGCGTGAGACGACTCTTCATCCAGTCCCAAACATGCTCAATGGGGGACAGATCCGGAGATCTTGCTGGCCAGGGTAGTTGACTTACACCTTCTAGAGCACGTTGGGTGGCACGGGATACATGCGGACGTGCATTGTCCTGTTGGAACAGCAAGTTCCCTTGCCGGTCTAGGAATGGTAGAACGATGGGTTCGATGACGGTTTGGATGTACCGTGCACTATTCAGTGTCCCCTCGACGATCACCAGTGGTGTACGGCCAGTGTAGGAGATCGCTCCCCACACCATGATGCCGGGTGTTGGCCCTGTGTGCCTCGGTCGTATGCAGTCCTGATTGTGGCGCCCACCTGCACGGCGCCAAACACGCATACGACCATCATTGGCACCAAGGCAGAAGCGACTCTCATCGCTGAAGACGACACGTTTCCATTCGTCCCTCCATTCACGCCTGTCGCGACACCACTGGAGGCGGGCTGCACGATGTTGGGGCGTGAGCGGAAGACGGCCATCGGTGTGCGGGACCGTAGCCCAGCTTCATGGAGACGGTTGCGAATGGTCCTTGCCGATACCCCAGGAGCAACAGTGTCCCTAATTTGCTGGGAAGTGGCGGTGCGGTCCCCTACGGCACTGCGTAGGGTCCTACGGTCTTGGCGTGCATCCGTGCGTCGCTGCGGTCCTGTCCCAGGTCGACGGGCACGTGCACCTTCCGCCGACCACTGGCGACAACATCGATGTACTGTGGAGACCTCACGCCCCACGTGTTGAGCAATTCGGCGGTACGTCCACCCGGCCTCCCGCATGCCCACTATACGCCCTCGATCAAAGTCCGTCAACTGCACATACGGTTCACGTCCACGCTGTCGCGGCATGCTACCAGTGTTAAAGACTGCGATGGAGCTCCGTATGCCACGGCAAACTGGCTGACACTGACGGCGGCGGTGCACAAATGCTGCGCAGCTAGCGCCATTCGACGGCCAACACCGCGGTTCCTGGTGTGTCCGCTGTGCCGTGCGTGTGATCATTGCTTGTACAGCCCTCACGCAGTGTCCGGAGCAAGTATGGTGGGTCTGACACACCGGTGTCAATGTGTTCTTTTTTCCATTTCCAGGAGTGTATTTAAACGAGTTGACTGTGTCAAGCAGGACACTAGTAACACTGTATCCGCAAATTACAGGTTTCATCTCTCTACTCATCTGCATTAACTTACAATTTTCCACATTTAGGGCTGGCTACCATTCATCACAGTAACTGAGAATTTTGTCTAAGTCGTCTAGTGTCTTCCTACAGTCACTCAACTTTTAATCTTATCGTACACCACGGCATCATCAGCAAAGAACAGCAGATTGCTGCACATCCTATCCGCCAAATCGTGTATGGTCACAGTACCGAAAGCTCGTGGTGAGGGGAACTGTTACGTCCAAGTGTTGTCGCATGAAGAGTTCTAAGAGGATGTTTAGCTGCATGACGAAGCTCCAGGTCACCCCGTACGGGACACAGTTAAACGTGCTGCTTCTTTGGGCTGTCAAATTGTCTCAGCCGCTTATTCTCCTAAGTATACTCCCATGGACTTCTACCTCGTTACTCGGGTGAAGAAGCCACTTCGTGGCACACATTTCCGGAACGATGGCGAGCTAGTCTTCGAGATGCAACCTTTGCTGAGTATCCGAGAGGCAGACTTCGACAACCGCAACATTGTCTCATCCTGAGTTTGTCGACGTTTTACAGTTACTCCGTGTACTGCAAATAACGCTAAAGAAGCAGCTTTTCTGATATACGGGGTTGTCAAGTTAAAACTGGTCTGGAAAATATTCCCGGGTGAGATAGTGGAGTAGTCAACACTGGTGTCGCATTCAGGAGGATGAATCCACATTCAGGAATTCCTTAAATCGCTTGAGCCAAACGCTGGAATGGTTCCTTAGTGAGGGCACTGCAGAGTTCCTTCCCCATCCTTTCACGATTGCAGCTCCTGCTCCTTCTCTAATGATCTCGTTGTCGACGGGACCTTAAATTATAGCCCTCGTTCCTTCTTTTTTTCGTAAATATTTGCAGACATCTAAAAACAGGCAGCCCAACATACATCCTCCCTCCAAACGCAGATGATGTAGGTTGGGTTATCTATGTACCGACGCATGACATACCTTCTAGACTAGTTTTATTTTCCCCACTGAAACGTCTCCTGTTAATCATCGCGAGCGCGCGCCCAAACACACACACACACACACACACACACACACACACACACACACAAACACACAGTTGATTTTTACTGCAAGAGGAACATGTCGTCATGCACATAAAATGAGAATGTAACTGGTGGCTTGGCATTAAATGTCAGTGGTGTACACTTTAGTGAGCACTTCGACACGACCGTGGATAATTCAACGTGTGAGCAACGTGATACACTGCAAAGTATGAGATGGTAAGCCATGGGTGGGGTGGGGTCGCTGATGGCAGCATACCGGCAATGCTTCGGAATTGCTAAATGTGTACGGGAACTGCATATACATCGTAATCCCCTTCTGCCCCCTCTTCCTTTCCATCACCTCCTACGCACTCTCATCTTCCAGCTCCTCCTCCCCCTCTTTTCTCCACCTCCTCGTCCTCGTCCTAAATTTCCTCCTTCTCCTCCCTCTCTTTGTCCATCTCCGCCTTTCCGCTCTCTGTGTCCAGTCCCTCCCTTCCCCCTCTCTGTTAATCCCTGCCTCCCCCACTCTCTAACTTTGAACCTTGCTTACAGTTGTTGCGAAACGAAAGTTTGGGTTGGAAATCAATTCGCTTGAAATACACCTGTAAGTCGTCTGGAATCATCGATATAAGAGATACGAGACACATTTCTCCAACTATTGGATCTCTGAAACGAACTCAATAGGATTTCACATAAGATCTGAATAGAAACACTGTGAGACGGAATCATACAACACTGTCACTTCAGGTCGGTATACAGGGTGTTACAAAATGGTACGGCCAAACTTTCAGGAAACATTCCTCACACATAAAGAAAGAAAATATGTTATGTGGACATGTGTCCGGAAACGCTTACTTTTCATGTTACAGGTCATTTTATTACTTCTCTTCAAATCACATTAACCATGGAATGCAAACACACAGCAACAGAACGTAGCAGCGTGACTTCAAACACTTTGTTACAGGAAATGTTCAACATGTCCTCCGTTAGCGAGGATACATGCATCCACCCCTCCGTCTCATGGAATCCCTGATACGCTGATGCAGCCCTCGAGAATGGCGTATTCTAACACAGCCGTCCACAATACGAGCGTGACTTCAAACACTTTGTTACAGGAAATGTTCAACATGTCCTCCGTTAGCGAGGATACATGCATCCACCCTCCGACGCATGGAATCCCTGATGCGCTGATGCAGCCCTCGAGAATGGCGTATTCTATCACAGCCGTCCTCAACACGAGCACGAAGAGTCTCTACATTTGGTACTTTGGTTGCGTAAACAAGAGCTTTCAAATGCCCCCATAAATGAAAGTCAAGAGGGTTGAGGTCAGGAGAGCGTGGAGGCCATGGAATTGGTCCGCCTCTACGAATCTATCGGTCACCGAATCTGTTGTTGAGAAGCGTACGAACACTTCGACTGAAATGTGCAGGAGCTCCATCGTGCATGAACCACATGTTGTGTCATACTTGTAAAGGCACATGTTCTAGCAGCACAGGTAGAGTATCCCGTATGAATTCATGATAACGTGCTGCATTGAGCGTAGGTGGACGAAACTAAAATGAGCTCTAACATGGAAATTAAGCGTTTCCGGGCACATGTCCACATAACATCTTTTCTTTATTTGTGTGTGAGGAATGTTTCCTGAAAGTTTGGCCGTACCTTTTTGTAACACTCTGTATGTGCGCAGTTAGAAGCGGCGAGTCGAAACAGTCCGCGAGATTGCAGCCGGACTTTGCTCTGGCGTGCGCTTCAAACTAGTCCGGGCGCGCAGGACTACACGGGCCGCCGGTGAGCCCGCGTTGGCTTGAAATGGCGTGTCTGGCCCTTAACCGGTAGGCTGGTATTTTCCGCCTGTGCGCCGGTTGGCGTTACTGGGGTTACCGCTGTGGCCACGACTGGTCTGTTGAGAGGCAGAGGCGCCGCCGTCTTTCGGACGTACCAGGGACGCCGTCCGATCCCAGGCTGCGATACGCTGTGCGCCACGGTGCGGTCGTTGATTATACTCCAGTTACCACACTGGATTTGCATTGCATTCAAGATGAGGAAGGTTCAAATCACGTCCAGCCATGGCGATTTCGGCTTTCCGTGATTTTCTGCATTACTCCAAGCAAATGCCTGGATAGATCCTGTTAAACAGGACTGCCGGTTTATTGCCCCATCCTTGAAACACAGAGCAGTCTCCTAAATTGACATAAGGCCAGGAGAGCGGTGTGCTGACCACGTGCCCCTCGATATCCGCATCCAGTGACGTCTGTGGACTGAGGATGACACGGCGGCCGGGCGGTAACGTTGGGTCTTCGTGGCCTGTTCGGGCGGAGTCTTTTTCTTCTTCTTCTTCTTTTTAAACATAACGAGCTTGTGTTCTGTCTGTAACTAGCTCGATATCGATGGGACGTGACAACCTAATCATATTTGGATCCGTGGTGATAGTACCTTCACTGTCAGTATTTGCTTAGTTTTAATGTATAAACACACAGGATTACAAAGTTAGCCCACATCTCGTGGTCGTGCGGTAGCGTTCTCGCTTCCCACGCCCGGGTTCCCGGGTTCGATTCCCGGCGGGGTCAGGGATTTTCTCTGCCTCGTGATGGCTGGGTGTTGTGTGCTGTCCTTAGGTTAGTTAGGTTTAAGTAGTTCTAAGTTCTAGGGGACTGATGACCGTAGCAGTTGAGTCCCATAGTGCTCAGAGCCATTTGAACCATTTTTTTTTATTACAAAGTTACAGGTGATTCAGATTCTATAGTAGTATTCCAATCATAAGCCGATAAGCTATAATTATAACCTTCCTGTCCTCTGTCAAAATCGATTGCGAGGTAGAAAAGAAATACCACACAATTCTGCATTAAATATTTGTTTATAATCATATATGAGGAGAAAGGATATATGCTAGAGGTACAGTTGGTCAAATACTTCTAACGCCCAGCTATCCTAGTTGAAACTGACTCTAAGAAAGCAGACAAACCAGCACATTTTAATAGCACAGCACAACATTTAATTCTTGCACTCATATATAACGCCCGTCGAAACGTCAGAATACAGTGTTAAAGTATGAAGTAAATTGTTGTGTACATAGCTCCGCGCAGTCAGCGCGTACACAACTTTCCAACTAGAGAGCGCCCCACTAAGCACAACAGCGCAGGCTCAGCGCTCGTCCATCTCCGCACTGCGAGATGGCACTGCCATAGAGATGGACCAAATTCTGCTTCCGCTGATCCGCGTATTACTATGTAATGCAGCCAATGAGATTGCTGCTGACGTAGAACCTTTTCTCCTCGCGGATCACACTCGCGCACTGATACATGAGCGCGCGAGGTATTATAACGAGTGTACAGACCTCCAATTAGTCAGTTTGCATTTGTCTGCACCAGTCTGCATTAGTCTGTACCAGTCTTTGCGAGTTCTACATTTGTCTGTACCAGTCTATAGTCAAGTTTCAGTCTGCGCCTAATAAGATTAGCATATTCCTGTACCTAGCCATGAAGATAAATGTATAGACACTTTTGTCAAGTACCAGAGATATATGTGAGAATAAGATTAACGTACCAATACCAACGGAACTTCAGATTGTCAATTGTAAATAGCATCCATAACCAAGTTAAGTAATTTTTATGCTTGTTATTATTTTAATAAATGTGTGAAAATTAATCAAGTTCTGTTTAAAATTGGTCACCGTCAATCTGCTACTCTAAACGTGCAAGTGGCATTTCTATCGTCTGACCTAACGTCAGAAGATAAACACGCCACGATAAGACCACCAGACATACTGCTGACACTCGCCTACTTCGTTAGAGAGACAAATTAAATAATCTGATGGTGTGTGTACTGAAGGTCTTACAGTATGCACACCACATAAATCCATCAAGAACTATCAGGAAATTTGATACCAACCTTAAACAATGACATTTAGTTATATAGTCGTATAGATTTTCCCTTTTTTGGTCCGTATCAGAACCAGAACGATTCCCCTTGCAACTCTGTTCTGCTGGTGTACGTTCTGCTCCGCGTCATGTGATTTAACACCACCAGGCGCCATTAAGTATCGCGGTGGCAAGTCACCCTATGTTTTCGCTGTTCAGTTTATATGGCGCCCTCTAGTATAAGGCAGAGAATCGGAAACGAGTTCTACAACAGTTGTTCACTGACCAGAAATGGTATAAGAATCCTATTAGGCGAACAAACTGATGCTCTCCTTCTCTGGATTTCATTTGTGAAGGGAACTACGAATGCCCACAACAGTGATCTGCGGGGACAGCCACAGAGTATGAAAATGTGGCACTGAGCACGTAGCGAATTGGCAGGCGCAGAATGCGTCGAATCACGCAGAACAAAAAAAGAAAGAAAAAAACGGGCACTGCCGGGAGGTGCAGGCCAGACTGCAGCGGCTGGGAAATCACGCGCGACAGGTGGCGCCGGCAGCGCATCGCCCCGTACGTAGCCCACCCCCTCCCCCTCACAACCATACCCGGCCTCCCAGCATCAGCATATGCGTGAGTGGAGCCGGTCTGCTAGCCTGCCGATTACAGCGGAATGGACGAATGAGGCGGAGCAGGGGAGCGAGGTTAGGAGCAGCGTGGCAGCGTGGTGGTGTGGTGGTGTGGCTAGGTCGGGGTGGTGGTGTGGCTAGGTCGGGGTGGGGGTAGAGGGTGTCGGCTGCCCTGCAGCAGCGCCGCCGCTCGCGCCAGGGAGGCGCCGACCAGAGCCGTGTGAAGTTGGCACCTGATTTTCGAGAAATACACATTTTTGCAGAATTGTTCATACACATCCTACAATTATGGAGTTACCTGTACAAAATTTGAATAGTTATTCAGAATTTCGCGAAGAAAATAGTGATCGGGAAAATTTTAATCTTGCAGAATAAAATAAAAACAAGTGCTAAATTTGAGAAAAAAAATAAGAATCACAATGCTGGGTAGCTCCCCAAGACTTTTACAGAAAACCTTAATGACATTTACCTCCGCAGAAAGCAGATTATGAGATAATTGCAATAACGTAGGACCCATTTTCACAACTTGTGGTGATGGAACACGACTTTCGACAAATATACATATTTTTCCTCACTTAGTGATTGATATGCCAAAGTTCTAGAGTTCTTTGTACAAAATTAAGATATATCTGTAGAATTTTATGAAAAAAAAGATCACAATTCTGAACAGCTGCGAAGCTGGCACCGAGCTGAGAAATACACATTTTTTCAGTGTTATTGATAAATACGCTTTAGTTCTAGAGTCATTCCTCCGTACAAAATCTGAATAGTTCTGTAGCATTTCGCGGAAAAATCTTAATCACAGTTCTGAATTACTAAATAGTTGTTATTAAAGATAGGCAAACTAGTTCATCCTTGGGAACTAGTTCAGTAGTGATCCTTCCTTTCTGGGAACCGTTCATTTTCACTCGTTCACCATTCCTTCTGTATCTGATAGTGTGCTATGCGTATGCTAGATAAATTTCCAGAGAAAAATATAAAGTACGCGCAAGTATTGCTTTTGAACGATAAATTCATTGATTAACTGAAGCAGACAAGGTTTTTAATTAGGTCTCCCTAGCTGAATACGTACTCAGAACGTGTCGGATTAGTTGGGTGCTGTGACAGTCCGCCGAACACTAGCCTGGCACACAGAGGCCAGGGCAAGCTGGCCGGAAGCATGAATTACGGAACCTGTTTATGACCCCGTGCGGATAATCCGAATCGTCATTCACGTTTCAGGGAAGATCATAATCGTAGAAAGGACAATATTTTAGTTTTCAGTTCGTTTACAGAAAATTAGATATGTATTTCTATGGGCATTACCATCACGCAGTTACTGGTGGTAAGCTGTCATCTATCAAACCAAAACTAATATTTCACTTTCTCAATCCGCGGGTATGTAAATTAATTACGCATCGAAGTGTCATACTGTGTAGGAAGTGAAAATTTATTTTGATATTCAACGACTTCCGACCCAGGAGCTACTGTACTGCATACTGTATCAGCAACAGTGAAAGACTTTTTTTTCCAAAACTATGACGACATAGCACACGTCATTGTCCTGGAGATCTTTACAATCGAATACGATAACTTGTGATTGGTCAGCCAGCACCTGAAAAGCTTCCCAAGGTACATGCATGGAATCAATAATCAGTTATATCGGAAAGAGGACTCGTGAGCGAGCACAGGCACCCATTTACAGACGAGAGTGAAAAGAATTTGAAAATCAAGGAAACAGTAAATTACTTAGTAATGTTATTAAAAGATAAATTCTACACACAAATGTATTTGAAACTAAAATAAAACAACAATCGATTACCAATGCAATGCTGATAATTTTATGCATATATCTGTCGTTTTACTTACTACGGAACAGGGCAGGTAAAAGTTGCCCATGAAACTCTCGCTGAATGAGTTCTTTTGAATCATTAGTTTCTGTCACAATGGCATAAAATACGTCCTCTTTTAGAGGTTTGTGTGTTTTTACTAAAAACATTTTGGAAAAAGATATCTTGTAGTTGCTTTGCAGCCATAACATATATGAGATGAATATATTGATAGTTTTTCAAGTAGCTGCGTATTCACTTCTCAAAGTACCATCTCGTGGACTATCTTTCCGTGCTGCAAAGGGGCTCATCATTCGAAGTGGACGGCGAAAACCATTTATGTATTGCAAAAGTTTAGGTTCCTTGATGAATCGGAACTGCGACCAAAAGGAAAGACTAGAATTTGCTCTGTTTGTATGTTGGCTACTGCTATGTATATCCAAACACAACCCTGTGCCGTTTCACGAGGCAAATCTGTGTATTTGGATTTCAGAATGCTTTCAAAACTTTGTATGTATGTACCAAGTTGTCCGTGATGATATCCCGTGTGTAGAATTGAAGATCGTTTGGCTCCAGTCCCCTGTTGTAGCGCCTTCATGTTCTGAATCAAAATTTAGAACATTCACTATAGTGAATCGTGAAACAGACAAACAGACGAAGATACACAACAATTCAAGCAGGAATCGATCAAATCCCAAAACGTTTGATTAATGAGATTGAACTGTTCGTTTCTAACAAAATAAGAGTATATTTAAACAATTTGATCTGAATGACAATTTTTCTTGAACTCAGAAACTTCACAGTTACCTGAAAATGAAGATTTTATCACCACTCTACAGCTGGTTAATTAACTAAACACTGCAAAAAATTGAGAAAGGATCAAGTTCATGTAACACTGTAACAGATAACTGAAAAAAACGAGGAAGAGAAATTATATATACTTCAGGTATCTAGTTCGATAGATTTTATAGCTTTATGGGTATTCTGATTTATGAGTATGAGTTATACCAGAACGAAGGAGGCACAAGAGCACAGACTTGGTGAGCAGAAGCATGATGTTCTAACGAATGTGAGTATTCTTGTTGCATACACTCCTTACGTCCTTACAAAATCACTATTTGTCTTGACCACAGTTTTTCTGTTAACTTTATTACACCTTGCTCGTTTCACCATTTTTAAAAGACCTACAATAAAATGGATATCCATGAGAAATATGTAATAACATGCAAAATAGTAAGTACAGCATGGCAAGCGAATAAAACGTAACACTTACCTAAAAATACAACGCAATATTATACGGATAACAAACAGCTGAATGTATCTGACATATACAGTATCGCGTCATACTCATTACCATGAAAGTGATTAGAATGTACTCACAAAAGCTTTAAGAAAATCGAAAAAGAAACCAGCCAGAAGAAATGTAGATGATAAACGGGTATTCATTGGACAAGTATATTATACTAGAACTGACATGTGATTACATTTTGACGCAATTTGGGTCCATAGACCCTGAGAAATCAGTACCCGGAACAACCACCTCTGCCGCGCGGTATTAGCCGAGAAGTCTAGAGCGCTGCAGTCATGGACTGTGCGGCTGCTCCCGGTGGAGGTTCGAGTCCTTCCTCGGGCATGGGTGTGTGTGTTTGTCCTTAAGATAATTTAGGTTAAGTAGCATGTAAGCTTAGGGACTGATGACCTTAGCAGTTAAGTCCCATAAGATTTCACACACATTTTTGAACAACCACCTCTGGCCGTAATAACGGCCTTGACACGTCTGGGCATTGAGTCAAACAGAGCCCTTGCAGCTTCAACACGATACCACAGTTCATCAAGAGTAGTGACTGGCGTATTGTGACGAACCAGTTGCTCGGCCACCATTGATCAGAAGTTTTCAATTGCTGAGAGATCTAGAGAATGTGCGGCCGGGGCAGCAGTCGAAAATTTTCTGTATCCAGAAAGGCACGTACAGGACCTGCAACATGCGGTCGTGCATTATCCCGCTGAAATGTAGGGTTTCGCAGGGATCGAATGAAGGGTAGAGCCACGGGTCGTAACAGATCTGAAATGTAACATCCACTCTTCAAACAACCGTCCGTGCGAACAAGAGGTGACCGAGACGTGTAAGCAATGGCACCCCATACAATCACGCCGGATGACGAATACACGCTTCCAATGTGCGTTCACCGTGATGTCGCCAAACACGGATGCGACCATCATGATGCTTTAAGCAGAACCTGGATTCATCCGAAAAAATTACGTTTTGCCATTCGTGCACCCATGTTCGAGGTTGAGTACACCATCGCAGGCGCTCCTGTCTGTTATGCAGCGTCAAGAGTAACCGAAGCCATGGTCTCCGAGCTGATAGTCCATGCTGCTGCAAACGTCGTCCAACTGTTCGTGCAGATGGTTGTTGTCTTGCAAACGTCCCTATCTGTTGACTCAGGGATCGAGACGTGGTTGCACGATCCGTTGCAGCCATGCTGATAAGATGCCTGTCATCTCGACTGCTAGTGATACGAGGCCATTGGGATCCAGCACGGCGTTCCGTATTACCCTCCTGAACCCACCGATTCCATATTCTGCTAACAGTCATTGGATCTCGACCAAGGCGAGCAGCAATGTCGCGATACGACAAACCGCAATAGCGATAGGCTACAATATGACGTTTATCAGAGTCGGAAACGTGTTGGTATGCATTTCTCCTCCTTACACGAGGCATCACAACAACGTTTCACCAGGCAACGCCGGTCAGCTGCTGTTTGTGTATGAGAAATCGGTTGGAAACTTTCCTCATGTCAACACGTTGTAGGTGTCGCCACCGGCGCCAACCTTGTGTGAATGCTCTGAAAAGCTAATCATTTGCATATCATAGCATCTTCTTCCTGTCGGTTAAATTTCGCGTCTGTAGCACGTCATCTTCGTGGTGCAGCAATTTTAATGGCCAGTAGCGTATATTGGCTTTACGTTACGTGATCATCATACAACATTGAGTAACAAATGTTCATGCATCAGGTGTTTAACAATATGAATTAAAAAATATTGCTTGGAGATAACGATGAAAGGTGAGTTGCGTATTTTCAGAATTAGATGGCGCTGAGGTATCAGTACACTGTTAGTGAACAGAGCGTTTGGTAAGTTTAGACAATTACATATCATAATAAATATTCAGACAAAAATAGGTACGATAGAATACACAGGTATAGATTTCCACGGAAAAGTTTTAAATTTCACATGAGCAGTGTTGTAGAGAAAGTAGCATTCGAAGTTAAAATTGCCAAGTTGTATGCTAGTGTGTGAGGTATGACCATACTACCTGAGTTGTATGAGCTGCTGATGGCTAACACTAAGGAGATATTATCTTAAGAATAGGGTACACAAGCTAATTAAATCTGATTACATTCATAGCATCCGTAAAACACCATGAAAAACTACGTTAAGGACACTAATAATCATGAAATGTACAAGAAGCTTTACATAATCGTTTCTACTAGCATACGAAGAACAATAAAGAAATTATAAACTAGAAATAAAAGAACAGCTTTAATCTTATGGCTGAGTGATTAAACTGTTCAAAGCGGCGAAACCTTTAGAAATGGTCAACTTAAGACTACGGATAAAAGCAAGTAGTGGTCATCAGCGACTTTGCCGTCTCCATAGAACCAATGAATCCCATGTATTCATCCTGTTATGGAAATAAATATCCGCTGTCAATCTTTCGTCTTTTAACAAGCAAACCAGAAAACTACATTTCATAAAAGTTTGCATGTTTGCAACATATACGTTACATCTTTCTTAGTTACATGTTCTTTGTTGTCTGACTAATCCTTATTTCTTTACCAGTAAACTTTAAAAACATGTCAGGCAAATCTTCGCCTTCTCTTTTAACAGACTACCATGTACTCTGCTGTGTTAAAAATATTATTAAGATGGTATGTGGTCATGATCAACTTCCAAACTCGTAAATATAGATAAACTTCCGCTGCCTTCAACAAATAAATAAAAGGAGGACCGCGAAATCTTGCCACAGCATTTCCATAGTACTTCAGATTCTACAACGCTTAGCATTGCAAATTAATGTACGTTAGCACGATCATTAAAAAGGCTGCGAAATCTAGCTTTGCTACTAGTTTACATTATAGAGCCAACTCAAATTACACAACGAAACACTATTTAATCTTACACAGATGGCTGACCAGTTGGGGGTTGGACCGTACTGCTAACCGAGGACAAAGTTTCCCCAGTTGGAGTAAGGATTTAATTGAGAATTTTCGGTAGAACTCGGGGGGTGCCATCCAGAACTGTGAGCAGAATTGTAGTACGAAATTGTTTCTTTCTGTGTGTGGTGAAAGCGTGTCCCTCTTTACTGCAATTATCGCATAACCTATTGTCTGTACAAAAAAAAATCATTGGGGTATTTGAGCCATGGTAAAAATTGCTGTTTTGAAGATCGCGCCAAAGCGCGAAGTGTGAAGCAGTCATCCTCAGTTTCTGGCGGTGGCGCCGCTGTGGCAATCGGAGCTTTGGTGTCTCCCTCTGGTGGGAAAGGGCAAAGGTTGACTGTTCACGTGCCTTTAAGGGGTGCTATGTGCTTGCCAGTCGGTCAGTCTGGGTCAGTCTCTCGTCCCCAGCTTGATAGTCTGTCTCTCGTCCACATTTGTTAGGCAGTTAGCTTCTGTCTGTCGTTCGGAGTGCTAGTATATCTGTCGTTCGGATCAACCTTTAAAGCCGGCAAAATGAGAGTGTTTCCACTCCACCAGTAAGAGAACTCAGCGAGTGGTCGCCCGGTCAGGGTTTAGTTCCTGCATCTGAGTCTGCGCGTTAGGCCACCAGTCTGCTAGAGTTTGCTCAGGCAATGGTGATTGGCGGTTGGATCGATCGGTTGGTCGGTCGCGCACTGAGACACAAGAAGACTTGTTCGTCTTGAGCGTCGGCGCATGTGAGGTCGCCACGTGAGTCCAGTGGGCCGCGGCGTATAGCGAGGGTTAGTGACTTCGCGGTCAACACGAGAGCAACAGGAGTCAACCCACGATCAGTCCGGTTGGTACGAGCTGCAACGCCGTGAGACGGGAGATCGGCGCGCCTTCCTGCGTTCGTTGAAGCGGCTGGCAGCAGACGCTTCGGGAGAGAGATTTTGGGGTGCTGCGCCAGGTCTTCTAGAGAAGTCGCAGTTTATTAGAAGTTAAGTGATTAGTGATATGTCGTTTGATTTACTCTGGTTAAATTATACTTGTTTTCTTGGTGAGGTCACAAGCCGTTTTACTTTGGGGTTGTCCTACCATTCTTCTCCGTTTGCCCACCCGCGGGAAGGTGGTTGTTTATGAATTGGGTGGTTCGTTTTTCCCTTGTGGAGTAGGGGCGGGTTAGAGCAACCTGCGGTTCGGGTTGTTCGGTTCTCTCCCTATCAATGTACCGTACGTTAGTCGCTGCCTCTTTCATGTTTGTCGGATATGGTGTGTTAACGAAGTTATTGCTTGGAGTGTAACGGCCTAATACCTGAAATATGTTTTGATGTTTGGAAACTTTGATATTATTGCCTATGATCTTGAGTGGCGGTATCTGTGTACTGTAGAGCATCTTAACTATTGTTTGGCCAACCTTGTAGAATTTTATATAAGATTGCATTTCATGGGCTTTTATTCAAATGATGATTTTAGTATATAAAGTTGCCACCCTTTCAGCGTAAGACTTTTCTTAGAAGTTAAAATCAAGTTGCACCTTCGGTGGCAAGGTTAATAGTGTTAATAGTGTTAGTGTTTTGTACCATTTCCATCCCTCCTACGGGGGGTGCATAGTTTGTGTGGTTGTGTAAATTGTTAAAACTCTTAGTTTAAAGTTATCTGGTGTGTTGCAGATTTGCACCAGTGTAGTCTTTCAGAGGCTGTTGTGAGCGGTCGTCACTACGGCCATGTCAAAAGGGAGTGGGAAGGTTCTCTGCCCGAAAGCTCGTACAGTCAAAACTTGTTTCTTTCTGCCTCTGAATAAATTGTAAATTTGATATTTAGAGGGTGCTTTCTGATTGTAATTTTAAATCTGTTTCTTTAAAAAAATCCTTTTAGGCTCTATTAAATTGAATAAATTCCCATTTGTTGAAAGGAATTTGGTTATGATTTCATCAGTTACTCTCCGGCAACTACATTCATGCTTACATAGTGTGATTAAATTTGTTAATTTTCTTGATGAATCGCTAGTAAATAAAATAAATTCTTAAGAATATTCTTTGAAAATAACTCACGGTTCAGTATTCTCTATTTCTTTCGAGAAATTCTGCATAAATATTCAGACTTTGTATAGAGAACTCTATGTCTGTAGTTCATCTCTGAAGAACTCATCTGAAGAAATCTGTATTTCTGGCAAATCCGGTGCCAACTCCACCTGACTGGCGATCAGACACACTGCGTCCTGTTACGCTGACGCACCATCCAGCGGTGACGAAGTCAGCGTCATATTCCATCCTCTGAACGACGTTATTAATTTTGTACATGCAGTAAAACTGAAGGAAGCAGAGGAGAAATTTGGAAAAGGAATTATAAATCAGAGTGAGGAAATAAAATCATTGATATTTCGATGACAACATAATTTTGTTAGAGATGGCGTAGAATGTGGAAGATTAGCAGAGCGGGATGGATAGTGTCTGAGATGTCTGGTGTGTCTGAGATGGATTGGTGGGCACCGTAATTCTCTATTGGAGGTGGATGTGTGAGCAGCAGAAAAAACGCAGCTCGTGCGTACAACGAATACTCCATTCCTGTTGAAAGGGTACAGTACCGCCCCACATTGAAAATAGGTACAACATACTTCATTATTTTTGTCAGAACAACAAATTTTTTTTGTAAAATAACTCAGTTTCAATTAATACAGTGAAGCCAGATACCAGTGTGGGAAACAATGACAATTTATTTATTTAATTGATCACATGTGCACTCCCACAAAATAAATCCCTACGTCCAGTTTGGTGAGATCTTTTGAAATGAATGAATGTATGGTTGTCTGCTAACCACAGATAGTGAATGTGAATATATGATCATCTTTGAGTCGATACTTTGGCCACCTTTTGGTGGGACCAAAGAGATGAAATTTACCTGAGCTTTGAGCGCCTGAAATGTGGCTGACCAATACGATAGCATGGTCTTCCCCCACCTCGACAGAGGTGCGAGAGGACCTCGAGAACGGCCATGTTTTAGCACTCTGCCGCTGGATCTTGTGCTGTTATGACCTGTTTTAGTTGTGCTCCGTAATGACGAAAGAGTGGAGATATGGTATGCATGTAGAATATTTAAGAGTAGTTTGAGACAATAATTTCTCTATTTCATGAACTTTTGTGGGTAGAATTAAATGTCAGGCAGGTAATATTAATGGGATTGTAGTAATCCTCGGAAGTGACGAACGGTCACAATGAAACCACGTGTAGCAATAAGTTGAAATACTTCCGTGTGCTTAAGTTAAGCTGATTTACTAGCGTGTGTACAATAAGTTGAAATATTTAAGAAATAGCGTGTGTACCATAAGTTGAAATATTTAAGAAATGGCATGTGCAGGACTTGAAATTAGAGACGCGTACTTCCACGTGGTGAGTACTGTGTGAGTCTCAAACTGTGTATGAGACAAAGGATAAAGAGAAGTACTCGTCCATGGTATCAGTTGAGGACTCGCGTGTGTGATGAATACGTTCTTAACATTACTTTGCGCGATATGATTCCGTGTGGCGCTAGATTCAAACTCTGAGAGAGAAACAAGGTGAGTCGGCCGTCTATCCAGCAACGCCACCTGGCTTGCATTGCACAGGAAGACGTGCAAATATCTCCGGAGTTCATAGTAGGAAAGTAGAATTACAAAGTGGGGCAGTGTCGTGTGAAACTGGGATAAATACTAATTGAAGTGGGAAAGCTGAAAGTGATAGTGTTGCGACTATTTAGTGTTTTGTATTCCATGTCGTGGTGTGGTGTATGTCATGTAATTTGGGTATGTGTGGTTTGCATGAGAGAGTAGCAAGGTAGTTTCAAAAGATTAGTGGGTTATGCTTGTTCCTTCTGTACCGCTCGGTCTGGAGGAAAGTTTCGTGATGATGATTGTGAGAGTCGAAGTGTGAGAAATAATAAAAGATCCACCATCCTATCCAGAAAGTGCACTGTAGCGTTAAATAATTACGAGACCATAATATAGAGATTCTCCAATGTATAGCCATGCCCACTGGGCGGAATTTCTCATGTGTTATTGTTGTAGGTTATAGAATTTGTGTGTTTAGGTTATAGAATTTATCGGAATAAATAAGATAGTGAAAAGAAAAAGATTGGTGGACTTTTCCTTCGAATTGCATGTTGTCATGATGTCCCGAATTTATAATGTGTGCGCCATTCATATTCAGTGCGCTGGCCACGTGTTGATAAAAGTCGTTAAATAAAAGACAGAAAGAAAATGTGGTATTGCCAGTGCGTAGTGTACAGTCAGAGTTCTGTAAATTACTGATAGTCAGATGCGTGTTTCCGTTGCGTATTAATCATATAGGAGGATAACTTGTAACTTAAGTGTGAGTACTAGAGTTCATGTTACTCGATAAATAAGAATGAATCCACTCGCTTGGCAGACCACTCATCTTGCAGGCCTGACTGCTTGATGCCATAGTATGAGCAAGGCATGTGGATGCCTCTCACTGTTTATTTACATTCATTCAGTCTTCTGTGCTGCTAATGTGGATTCCAGGTGACGCGGCGTGGTAAATGCGTCTACACGGTGTTTTCAAGCGTCATCCTGATCATCGGTAGAGCACATCGTGCGCTATTCGTGCTGCTGCTGTGTCAGAGGATGTGCCAACTCTCCCAGCAATAGCAGCAGGCCACTGCATCCTCTGCTCTCACCGAGGCCACGTCAGGCTGCGTCTTGCCCCAGTGGCACAGGGCGGAGTAGTCCTCGGTTCGAGCCTCAGCCACGCACAGATGGTTGCAACCCAATGTCATAAGCTCGTGACCTCGGCAGAATGCAGAGCTGCCCAAGTGCTTGGCTGGTCTGGTGGGACTCGGAGGTTCGAGGCCCAGCGAAGATGTTGGCGGTCGCATTATCAATATGGCACAGACTGCAGTTGACAATATAGCCCAGCTGTTCGACAATGACAGGCCGTCCGGGGGCTACCCATGGTTAAGACGTGACGTTTCCGTGTCATGTGGAAGCGTCTCGAACAGGATTAAGTGACCTAGGACCTGGTGTTGCTACACGACCGTGGGTGGAACCGTTGAAGTATTTCGTTCCTGCATTATGCTGTGTTGGGAGGTGGAGGACTGCAGCTGACAGAGGCGGCTGCTAACGTCTAGGTGCATTACTTGACTGTGGCCCACGCTGTTACATTGCCTTGAAAAGAGGTTATAAAACCAGGTGACGATGAAATAATTAGATCAAGGAATTCAACATTAGAGAGCAGGAAAATAAGCAACGATAACGAAAAAGATGAGGAGATATAAAATCTGGAGTGGTAGGAGCAAGAAAAGAATTTCTGCAAAAGATAAAGTGGTTAACGTCAAACATTAGCTTGAAAGTTAGCAGTACTTTTCTGAACTTAATTTTTCGGGAGCGTAGCTTTACACGGAAGTGAAACGTGGACGGTGGACAGTTCAGGCTGGAAGAGAACAGCAGTTTTTGAAATGTGGTGTTACAAAAGTATGCTGAAGATTAGATGGGCAGGTCGAATAACAAGTGAGGAGTTACTAAATGGAATTGCGGGAAAAGTGCATTTATGGTACAACTTGAATAGAAAGATGCGCCGGTTCGTGTGACTCATCATGAGACGTCTAAGAATCTTCAGTTTGGTAATGGACGGAAGTGTGGCTGGTAAAAGTTATAAGTGCAGGGAGACGATCAAATGATCGCAGTAAGCAGGTTTAAATGGAAGTGAGTTGCAGAAGTTCAGCAGAGAAGGAGAATGTCATATTTTTGGCTTATCGACCCTAACCGTGAACGAGATTGATCTGATCAGACAGAAAATATTGTTTCTCATTGAGGAAAAATGGTTCATTATTACAGTTTAGGCTTTCATTAAATCAACAAAGTTGTCCACTATGGCACAATAAGTAAGTGAACACATGTTACATACGATGAGGTGGGTCTCGGGGTAGCATTCTGTGTCATTATCGCAAACTGGATCCGTGGGCTGTCACATTTCCCGTTGGTTCCTTTAAAAATTGCCTCATTTGGAGGTGAAAGAATTAAGCCTTCTGACTCCTTCGTGGTCGAGATCAGAGCCCCCCTGTGCGACTTGACAATACAATCGGAAGGAAACAAGTTGGGTTAGAGAGGGGCTTGCTTCCAGACATAATTTCCTGATGTACACTGAACGATGCAGTAGTAAGCAGGAGTAATTCTCATTTGAGTGTCTGAGTCATGCCCGTCCTATGTATTAATGTTATGTCTATGAATTTTGTTCAAAATGGTTCAAAGGGCTCTGAGCACTATGGGACTCAACTTCTAAGGTCATCAGTCCCATATAACTTAGAACTACTTGAACCTAACTAACCTAAGGACATCACACATATCGATGCCTGAGGCAGGATTCAAACCTGCGACCTTAGCGGTCGCGCAGTTCCAGACTGAAGCGCCTAGAAACGCTCGGCCACATAGGGCCGGCGTGAATTTTGTATGAAATTAGATCGATACACTGACGAGGAGAACAGGCAGGTGACATAACCCGATTTCCCAAAAACTTCGCTAAGTGTGAGTGGAGCCAAAATAAGCGAACACGTATCTCGCCATAGCCGTAGATACTCGACCGTTGCTGAGAAAACGGCCGTCAGAGTTTTCGACGTAATTGAGATATCCTTAGACCCGCGAGTATCTCAGCTGAATTGGTGGCACAGAAGATAGCGTCACGGTCTTTCATTTCTGTGTCTCGTGTTCAAACCCCGATTACTGTTTTTATGTATTTTGTTTTTGTCATTTATCTACCCATGTCTGTAGCGTGTTTTTACTCGAATCTTTCTTATGAAGTTAGGAGATACAAGGGCGTTATATTGATTGTAAAATTACAACTGGATTTCACAGTAACTGCCATATATTTATTATATAATATGTGTCTACGGTATTTTCAGGGCTTACAATCTTTTTAAATTCTCGTATTCTTATATCAGTTCTTAATTGTTACATTTTATTCTCTTGTTTATTCTTCACGGCGATTTGGTGCATTCCCTTGAATGATAGCGATCATAGTAACATGAAAAACTCTGATATTCCGAACATCATGAGCATCGCGCGAATGCAGCTATGCCACGGTGACATTTCTTTGTATGAACATCACTCGGGAAAGAAGCATCGTGTGTATATAGGTGAAGATTTCACGCGTTAGCAATAATTTCGTGGCAAACCAGGCTTAATGGATCACTTTTCCAAAAAAACTGGCGCTTGCAATTGATTATGAATCAAGGTACACTACAGGAATTTCATCGAAAACAATTTCAAATAATTTATGGATTGAATTATTGTTATTTTTTTAAAAATTCATTCACCAGACATACAAATTTTAGACGGATAAAGACAACATTAGTTCAACATAGACAAAACAATATTCGTGTAGTAAATTTACACGGACATGTGAAAATAAATGAAGACAGAAACTAAAATAAAAATAAGGTTTCGAACACGAGATGCAAAAGTTGAAGCCGCAAGGTCGGTCAGTGTGCCACAGCTGCGGTTGAACCGTTTACTCCCTAAAAGGCACATAAAGTACCTACTAAACTTTGACCGTTGTTTTATCAGAAACAGTGGAATAAGTGGAATACCTACGGATAAATTGTTGATGGTGTAGAGCAACCAGCCACAAACTGGTTTTAGGTTACTTTATTTTAAAAGTACAGTTTCCGGTTTCGAATTTTTTACAAATCTTTATTAGGCGGTTTTTTCATGCTTTCATGAAGACAAATTATACATTGGTTTCCTGTCACTTTCTCTAGGACAAACAATAATTCACAACTATAAACGTGTAACCAAATGGGTGCGCTGCATATTTGTGTTCGAATGAAACTTACGTGAAATGTCCATCTGGCGCATTTGTTTTTGCTGTTTTCTTGGAAGGAAATACTTTCTTGAGGATGTTTGCATTTTCTCAGCGACAAACGTTCCACTGAACTATAAACAACTTGCGTTCGGTCACAAAAAGAATTTTTAATGTGAACCACATATTTTGATTTACAACGTACGAAAATAAATATACACTTTACAAAGTACATCAGTATGAAAGACGCTGCAATCCAATAATAAAAATAATTGACAGCTTTTTGGGAAAGTAAGCGTAAATTCCTTTTATGTTAGATTGACAAAGTTTTCTATACTAAATCTAGTTCATAAAATGCAGACAGAAGCAATAAATACACATCTGCGGATAAGCAGGGTCATGTGTTCGCTTATCATGACCACTCTTCTACTGAGCGAAGTTTCGTGGAAATTGGGTAGTGGCACTTGTCGCGTTCTGCTCATGAGTTACTATCACGGTCTCCACATCCAATTAAGGTTGTGCCACACTTGTGATTAGTCGAAATATATTCTGACGTTCATAATAAGTGGCGTAATCACTGCCAACTCGGTGTCTAATATCAACCTGCGTAGTACCAGTAATCTCTTTGTCATCAAGCGTGAGACGAACACAGAGAAGGTCGTACAATCCTGCGCCGCCTCTGCAGTAAGAGAGTAACGTCTTTACAAATTTCGAGGTAAGCGGAAAAGGAGTTGTGACAGCGCCCTGATGTCTTAGACAGCAATTTTGAGAAATTTGAGGGGCTTGCAAAGGATACACTAGCGCAGATTGCTGCATGAAACCAGTATTCGGACTGAATACCACAACAACAGAAGATACCTCTTGCATTTTCTTACAATTCTTAAAATGAACTTAAGGGTGCATCACCGATTCCTACAAGATGTTTTATATTGATACTATACCTCAAATCGCTCGGTAAGAATTCACCTAGGTATATAACGACTGTGAGCAAACGTTCGTCAATTGTACAATCTAGCAATAACACTGCTTCTACCTTAATCTGCAACGAACCATACATTTTTCTATACCGTTCACATTCCACTCCACGCACTAAGCGTCCATCTTTTGCAGGAATTAATTCTCTAGACAATTTTCTGGCGTTACGGCATCCTTATACAGGGTGGCCCATTGATCGTGACCGGGCCAAATATCTCACGAATAAGCGTCAAAGAACAAGAACGAAAGTTGTCTAGCTTGAAGGGGGAAACCAGATGGCGCTATGGTTGGCCCGCTTGATGGCGCTGCCATAAGTTAAATGGATATCAACTGCGTTTTTTAAAAATAGGAACCCCCATTTTTATTACATATTCGTGTAGTACGTAAAGCAATATGAATGTTTTACTGGGACCACATTTTTCGCTATGTGATAGATGGCGCTGTAATAGTCACAAACATATGGCTCACAATTTTAGACGAACAGTTGGTAACAGGTAGGTTTTTTAAAATAAAAAGCAGAACGTAGGAACGTGTGAACATTTTATTTTGGTTGTTCCAGTGTGATACATGTACCTTTGTGAACTTATCATTTCTGAGAACGCATGCTGTTACAGCGTGATTACCTGTAAATACCACATTAATGCAATAAATGCTCAAAATGATGTCCGTCAACCTCAATGCATTTGGCAATACGTGTAACGACATTGCTCTCAACAGCGAGTAGTTCGCCTGCCGTAATGTTCGCATTTTCACTGACAATGTACTGATGCATGTTGTCAGGCGTTGTCGGTGGATCACGATAGCAAATATCCTTCAACTTTCCCCACAGAAAGAAATCCGTGGACGTCAGATCCGGTGAATGTGCGGGACATTGTATGGTGCTTCGACGACAAATTCCCCTGTCATGAAATATGCTATTCACTACCGCTTCAACCGCACGCGAGCTATGTGCCGGACATCCATCATATCGGAAGTACATCGCCATTCTGTCATACAGTGAAACATCTTGTAGTAACATCGGCAGAACATTACGTAGGAAATCAGCATACATTGCTCCATTTAGATTGCCATCGATAAAATGGGAGTCAATTATCCTTCCTCCCATAATGCCGCATCATACATTAACCCGCCAAGGTCACTGATGTTCCACTTGTCGCAGCCATCGTGGATTTTCCGTTGCCCAGTAGTGCATATTATGCCGGTTTACATTACCGCTGTTGGTGAATGACGCATCGTCTTTAAATAGAACGCGTGCAAAAAATCTGTCATCGTCCCGTAATTTCACTTGTGCCCAGTGGCAGAACTGTACAGGACGTTCAAAGTCATCGCCATGCAATTCCTGGTGCATAGAAACACGGTAGGGGTGCAATCGATGTTGATGTAGAATTCTCAACACCGACGTTTTTGAAATTTTCGATTCTCGCGCAATTTGTCTGCTACTGATGTGCGGATTAGCCGCGACAGCAGCGAAAACAGCTACTTGGGCATCATCATTTGATGCAGGTCGTGGTTGACGTTTCACATGTGGCTGAACACTTCCTGTTTCCTTAAATAACGTAACTATCCGGCGGAACGGTCCGGATGCTTGGATGATGTCGTCCAGGATACCGAGCAGCATACATAGCACAAGCCCGTTGGGCATTTTGATCATAATAGCCATATATAAACACGATATCGACCTTTTCCGCAATTGGTAAACGGTCCATTTTAAGACGGGTAATGTATCACGAAGCAAATACCGTCCGCACTGGCGGAATGTTAGGTGATACCATGTACTTATACCTTTGTGACTATTTCAGCGTCATCTATCACAAAGCGAAGAAAGTGGTCCAACTAAAACATTCATATCTCTTTACGTACTACACCAATATGTAATAAAAAATGGTGGTTCCTATTTAAGAAACGCAGTTGATATCCGTTTGACCTATGGCAGCGCTATCTAGCGGGCCAACCCTAGCGCCGTCTGGTTTCCCCCTACAAGCTAGGCGAGTTTCGTTCTTTGGACTTTTATTCGTTTCTTGATTATTTCGTGAGATATTTGGGCCGCTTACTATCAATGGACCACCCTGTATGCACCATCATTTGCAGATTATCTAAAGGAGCTTCCTGTATTACCCATCAGGTGACCTATATAAATCGCTAGCGTTAACGGGCCCGCAGTCGTGTCTTGAGATACGGCTGAAGCTACTTACATGTGTACAGAAACTTCCATGTTACGAATGATGTAAATATCTCTGTTTGGTCCGACGTTCATAATTCAAAAGCAAAGTGGGACGGATAACCTGTAACCACGAGTTTGATTGCATTGTTACCCAGAAAGGAACTGTATTGGAACGCCCTCCGGAGATCAAGGAAGGTGGCATCAACACAGGGGTCACCATCTGTCGTATCCTGACAGGGCGAGCGACGTTTCATAGTTCGCTTGTCGCGATTTGTGTGTTGACGTCATGGTCTGCAGACTTGTGGTAATGAGCGTGCACAGGACCTGTACCTTAGGTCGCTGATACGTTAACAGGGAACCACATTCGTTCGCTGGCGGATCTTAACTAGTACACATTTTTCTCGACGTGGTTCATCGCGCAATTTTTTGCGAGTTCAGCACTGCCTCCGGCGTCTCCCCGGAAGTCTTCTCTGCCCATACTGAGTTTAATCACACCAGTTATTTACATACAGGAAGCGTTACGTGAAAAACCCATAGCTGCGAAATTTTGTTTCCTGCTCGAGAGAAACAACGCTGAGACTGTAGTCATTTACCAGAAAAAAGCTTTTGGCAAAAATCAAGTTTGTACGGAATGCACTTCATGTTTCAAAAATGGCGACAGACCACTTTCTGGTAATCCATCAACATACCGGACAGACGAAAAAGTCGAGAAAATTAGCGACCATGTGCTTGAAGACTGGAGAGAAACCGTTGAACACATGCCAGAGTTAAATCAATTGTCTCAGAGGTAGCTTCACCTAATTTTAACACACGATTAATGAATGAGGAAGATCTCTGCCGAATTTGTTTCTCAAGTTCCGACTCAACAGCGAAGAGAGCGTCGTGTGGAAACATTACTGATGAGGAGTCTGAACAACAGTAAACACAATGGAAGACATGGATGACGTCGTTGTCACCTCGGCCAGAAAGGCCTCGTTAAGTGAAGTCAGACATGAAGGCGACGCTCATATTTTTGTGTGTCACAGAGCATTCAGAATTGGTTGCACCACATTCGACCCGTCGGTAATTTTTCTGTTTGGAGTTCCTGAGACGATTTTATAGAAGTTTACCTTTACTCCCCTCCTGTAGGCGGTCTGCTAGCAATGGGCATTCGTATTCTCGTTTCCCTATATCCCACACTGCATTGCACAACCGTACAGTAAACAACTAACGTAGCTGGAAGCGATCTATCCAGGCGTTGCCTCCTCTCCGCAGGTATGATAATGAGAGTAGTTTCTTTCTTTCTCGAATTGTAAGTACTCGTAAGCAAAGACAGTGACCGGAGTCCATATTTACGTATTTGGGATGATTGTGCCTACAGACAAATCCTTCGTCTTCGCAGCGGCAGTGTTGCGAACAGATATACTCTTACATACCCATTGGAAGTAGCCACTGGAAGCCTGACCTGAATCATTGTTATCCAAAGAATTTATGAAGTTGTAGATTTTACCAAGTAAAAGATTTAGAAGCATGTGTGAACGGTCACTATTTTAGAACTAAATTTCCTCTCTTTGCTGATTCTGAAAGAGACACTTTTCACGCGGTTTTCACTGTATGGAAATCGAGGTGTCGTTCCGTATACAAAACCGGTAATTCGACTGCCAATACATCTCTGAGTTCTGTTTTCGGACCGTTTAAAATGGCTCTGAGCACTATGGGACTCAACATCTTAGGTCATAAGTCCCCTAGACCTTAGAACTACTTAAACCTAACTAACCTAAGGACATCACACACACCCATGCCCGAGGCAGGATTCGAACCTGCGACCGTAGCAGTCCCGCGGTTCCGGACTGCAGCGCCAAAACCGCTAGACCACCGCGGCCGCCCCGACCGTTTACTTCACAGATAATTATTTGAGTATATTCTGGCTAAGGACTGATAATCTTAAGGCTTAAGTCTAAGACTTTGAAAGATGATCAGCGAATATACGTACTAAATGTATCCACGAGCATACTACAGAAGAATCACTTAGGGAAATGTGTGCGCCTTGATCGACGAAAGAGATCAATATTGAACCCTGAGGAGCTTATATACAAGCAGGGCGTCTTCTGTGAAAATAAGCCTTCACATGCCACGTCAGATTCATGAATACGGGAGGACGGGGCATTGTGATAAGAGATGGGAGGTCCGAAGAACGAGGTGAAGAAGGGCAAGAGATATGTAGCAGAGACGTGAGGTACCCGAGAGAGAGACGAGAAGACTCTGTGAGCTACGGGTCGCAGAAACGAGATGAGGCTCCCAGGTATGAAGCGTACGACGACGTCAATATCCTTAGGAACAGAGTACCTCGGTAGCCGGAAGAGGAGGGCCAAAGAAACCCTTATTTTCAGTATGTAAAATCCTGGCCATGACGTGAAACAGTTTCAAGTAAAAGACAAATTGAATCACAACTGTCCTCCTGAGATTTGGGTCACGTCTCCGAAGTATGCGAGTTTCGCATTCGCATCATTTCCGCTCGGTACAGTCAGGGAAGATAAAAACGCCTTTAAAAGATTACCACAATGCAACTAGCAAGCAGTTAGTTTCATACAACTCAGCAAATGTACAGGGTTATTACAAATGATTGAAGCGATTTCACAGCTCTACAATAACTTTATTATTTGAGATATTTTCACAATGCTTTGCACACACATACAAAAACTCAAAGTTTTTTTAGGCATTCACAAATGTTCGATATGTGCCCCTTTAGTGATTCGGCAGACATCAAACCGATAATCAAGTTCCTCCCACACTCGGCGCAGCATGTCCCCATCAATGAGTTCGAAAGCATTGTTGATGCGAGCTCGCAGTTCTGGCACGTTTCTTGGTAGAGGAGGTTTAAACACTGAATCTTTCACATCACTATGCGTGAAACTTGCCCGCACGCGTTCAACCGTTTCTTCGCTCACTGCAGGCCGACTCGTTGATTTCCCCTTACAGAGGCATCCAGAAGCTTTAAACTGCACATACCATCGCCGAATGGAGTTAGCAGTTGGTGGATCTTTGTTGAACTTCGTCCTGAAGTGTCGTTGCACTGTTATGACTGTCTGATGTGAGTGCATTTCAAGCACGACATACGCTTTCTCGACTCCTGGCGCCATTTTGTCTCACTGCGCTCTCGAGCGCTCTGGCGGCAGAAACCTGAAGTGCGGCTTCAGTCGAACAAAACTTTATGAGTTTTTCTATGTATCTGTAGTGTGTCGTGACCATATGTCAATGAATGGAGCTACAGTGATTTTATGAAATCGCTTCAATCATTTGTAATAGCCCTGTACATTGTACTTGCGTTGACTCTTACGTGCCGTAATGTAATGAAACGAGGTGCGTTTTGTTGCTACAGAATTTACTTATTGCTTCTGTACAATCCGAGAAGAAATCAAATCATCCACTGTAACGATTCACTCGTGACATGAACTGCTCAGCAAAAGCGTTATGGCCACTCGCTGCACCACTTTGGGAACCGCAATGGAGCAGAGATTCTGCGTGGCATGGTTTCGATAAGCAATTTGTAGGTTTATGGAGGTTTGTGGCCTCGGATGTCTACGCACATGCCACGAAATTCCAGTGACGGTATTTTCAGGGAGCATAGTTGGGGCGTTGTAGCGTTGTAGATGTGTTCCATCGGCTTTAGACCAGGCAAATTTTGTGACAAACACATCAACGTCCAGTGTCAGGCATCTTAAACCCTTGTGGCGTGATTCTGGCCTCGTGAGAGGGATGATTATCCTGCTGGAAGATTCCATCGCTATGGGGGAAGTCATGAAGTATCAAAGGAGGCAGGTGGTTCGCACTAGTGTCCACGTCGTCCACAGCTGTCACGGCGCCTCCGATTACTGCCACACGTCCCACTGAAGTCCAGGCGAGTGTCCCACACAGCATAATACTGCCTCCTCTGCCCCGCCACGGTTTTGCGATAGATTAGATCTCCGAGCAGAGGTAGTCAGATTCTGTAACTACTGGGTGGTTCTAAATACGGTTCGATTACTCAAGGATGTCTAGTGTGGCTACCTTAGGATAGCGAAACTCGGTAGGTAAGCTAACACGTTAAAACGTAACAGATTTACGCTAGGTAAAACGTAGTTCCAGTTTTGGACACCAGGTGCAAATTTGGTGCTGTGCACTGTGTCTATAAACTTACGACATCGACGCTATAATTTGACAAGACATAACGGTCAGTAATAAAATCAAAACTATGCCTGAAGCTGAGTGCTGTACGGCTACAAGACCGCCACCTGCTAGTGTGTATTACGTGGCGCCTACAGCTAATGAACTAGTAATCTATAACTATCTTCTCGTTACCACTACAGTACTCTCTCCGAATTACCATAGAAATAAACGTAAATGAGAATTTATTTAGTCTCAGCTGTGATGGACATCTTGACTAAGACAAACAACAAGACAACGACAATTATCAACTGTAGCAAATACACTACTGGCCATTAAAATTGCTACACCACGAAGATGACGGGCTACAGACGCGAAACTTAACAGACAGAAAGAACATGCTGTGATATGCAAATTATTAGCTTTTCAGACCATTCACACAAGGTTGTCACCGATGGTGACACCTACAACGTGCTGACATGAGGATAATTTCACACCGATTTCGCGTACAAATGGTTCAAATGGCTCTGAGCACTATGGGACTCAACTGCTGAGGTCATTAGTCCCCTAGAACTTAGAACTAGTTAAACCTAACTAACCTAAGGACATCACAAACATCCATGCCCGAGGCAGGATTCTAACCTGCGACCGTAGCGGTCTTGCGGTTCCAGACTGCAGCGCCTTTAACCGCACGGCCACTTCGGCCGGCATTTCGCGTACACAAACAGAAGTTGACCGGCGTTGCCTGGTGAAACGTTGTTGTGATGCCTCGGGTAAGGAGGAGGAATGCGTACCGTCACGTTTCCAACTTTGATAAAGGTCGGAATGTAGCCTTTCGCGATTGCGGTTTATCGTTTCTCGACATTGTTGCTCGCGGTGGTCGAGATCCAATGACTGTTATCAGAATATGGAATCGGTGGGTTGAGGAGGGTAATACGAAACACAATGCTGGATCCCAACGGCCTCGCATCACTACAGTCGAAATGACATGCATCTTATCCGCATGGCTGTAGCGGATGGTGCAGCCACGCTCGATCCCTGAGTCAACAGATGGGGACGTTTGCAAGACGACAACCATCTGCACGAACAGTTCGACGACGTTTGCAGAAGCATGGACTATCAGCTCGGAGACCATGGCTGCAGTTACCCTTGACGCTGCATCACAGACAGGAGCGCCTGCGATGGTGTACTCAACGACGAACCTGGGTGCACGAATGGCAACTCATTTTTTCGGATGAATCCAGGTTTTGTTTACAGCATCATGATGGTCGCATCCGTATTTGGCGACATCGGCGTGAAAGCACATTGGAAGTGTGTATTCGTCATCGACATTCTGACGTATCACCCGGCATGATGGTATGGTGTGCCATTGGTTACACGTCTCGGTCACCTCTTTTTCGCACTGACGGCACTTTGAACACTCGACGCTACATTTCAGATGTATTACGACCCGTGGCTCTACCCTTCATTCGATCCCTGCGAAACCCTTCATTTCAGCAGGTTAATACACGACCGCTTGTTGCAGGTCCTGTACGGGCCTTTCCGGATACAGAGAATGTTTGACTGCTGCCCTGGCCAGCACATTCTCCACATCTCTCACCAATTGAAAACGTCTGGTCAATGGTGGCCGAGCAACTGGCACGTCACAATACGCCAGTTACTACTCTTGATGAACTGTGGTGTCGTGTTGAAGCTGCATGAGCAGCTGTACCTGTACACGCCATCCAATCTCTGACTCAATGCCCAGGCGTATCAAGGCCACTATGACGGCCATAGGTGGTTGTTCAGGGTACTGGTTTCTCAGGATCTATGCACCTAAATTGCGTGAAAATATAATCACATATCAGTCCTAGTATAATATATTTGTCCAATGAATACCCGTTTATCATCTGTATGTAGCAATTTTAATGGCTAGTAGTGTGACAAATCCATAGAACGCTCTGTTCGCAGCTAGGAATAAGAGCGAGAGGCAGCGCTTCGAGCGGCCGGCTGGCGAACCTACGTGACATTACTGGCGATCAGACCAAGGCGCTCATCGAGCTCGTTGTCTCCGCTGGTCGCCGCATCACGTCCCCGCGGAGAAGCGGAGCGTCGTCGGCGCCCACGAAACTCGATGCTACGAAAGAAACTCGCAGGAAAGTGGACGTGCCGGCAAGAACACGTTTGGCGCTGCGGCTATGACGGCTGTGAGGAAGGAGGTGGGTGGTTTCCCGTAGAAGGCGATGGAGGCCGCTGACTGGGCTGGGATGTGTCGACGGGGTCCTCAAACACAAAGGCAGGCTTAACCTCGTCAGCTGAGACAGTTCTGCGTCTACCGTTGACTAGAATGTCCAGAGTCGCGTCGTCGGGCGCGAGAACGCGGTTGGGATGCTGTCAATGCCGTGACGATAGGTGGGGTCGGATGCGTGTGATATGCTCTCTGTGTTGCGCTATGAATTCCGGCTGGTGTAGAGTTGCCTTAGACGCACTTGATTCAGTAACTTCTCCTGGTAGGCACAACGGGTCGCCATACACTAGCTCTTCTGGTGCCGCGTCCAGGTCTGGTTTGGTACCGTTAGCAGGCCGAGTAAAAAAAGGGTAGGGCTGTATTCTACTTGGTGTCATAGCACATGAGCGCTGCCCTGAGGAAGTGGTGCGAGCGCTCCACCTTTCCGTTGCTGATTGTGCGGTAGTTCTCGGTGAGGTGGTGGGTAGTGCCGCAAAATTTGCTCAACTGTGCAAAGAGCACTGATTCGAAATGGCGTTACCTGTCGGTAGTGATATGTAATGGGCAGCAAAATCGCGCGACCCACTGTGACATGAAGGAGGTGTTATCAACCGGATTCGCGTAAGGTCATCGTGTGAATCTATCTATGATTGTCAATAAATAGCGTTGTCCGTCTGACAGCGGCAGAGGTCCCACGACGTCTACATGGACGTTGGCGAATCCCCTCCGTCCTTTGTGGGAAGTTTCCAACGGTTCCATGTAAGTGAGCAATCTTGCTTCGTTAACAAGCCGCGAATAGTCCCCAGTACCGACAATCTTTTTTTACTGCGGGCCAAACATAACGGGAGGCGACAACTTTTCCTGATGCTCTGGTTCCAGGGTGGCAGAGGTCGTGTAGGCCATGGGGGACACTCTTGCGTAGAGCTGCAGGTACATACGGGCGTGTCTTCCCAGTGTAAGTGTCGCTATATAGACGAGCGTTTGCTCCGGGCACGCTCACGAGTTCAGGCTGTCGTCCAGTCTCGGCGTCTTGAAGAAGGTTACTTAGCTCTTGATCAGACTGCTGCTGCGCTTTGCACAGGCATAGGAGATCAGTGGTGTTCGTGACAGCACTAACCCGAGATAAACAGTCAGCAACTACGCTATTTAGCCCTCAGACGTGTTGTATACCTGGTTACCTCGCCGTGGCGAGCAACATATCATTGTTTTGACGAAAGGTGTATGTGAGAGGCTCAGCTTCTAGCTATGTGCGGAAGTATTTCACTATAAATGGCGACCTGACTAGCATCCATCACGTTTGTCAGGGACGCGTCTTTCGCGGTGTGTGCGAGAAGTGCAGCTTCGGCTTCAGTCTTTTGGCTGCCTCGAACGCGTCTATCATTAGCTGTTACCACTGCAACAATGCCTTCCCTTTAGCTTCCTGACCGGTCAATGCCGCTGTTAGCGGTTCTTGCAATTCAGCGGCTCGTGGCAGGTGGCAACGGTAAAACGTGAGCACGCCGAGGAACCTGCGTAGTTCCTTCACTGTAACTGGGCGTGCAATGTCCAGTACCTTCTCTACCTTCTCAGGTAAGGGGCATGTTACCTGTGACGAAATTACGTGTCCCAAGACAGTTATGTGCTGTTTGACGAATACAAAACTTGACATATTCAGTACGATACCGTGGCAGCGACGTGTTCGAAAACTTCAACGAGATAGTGTTGATGGGCTTCTACAGTTTCCGAAAAAACGGGAAGGTCGTCCACATAAGCGAAGCAGTGTGGTAAACCTCGTAGCACTGGATCGATGAATCGTTGCCACATCTGTGCGGCGTTTCTCAGGCCAAAGGTCACGAATAAACTCTCTAAGAATCGTAAAGACGCGATTATTGCTGTTTTCGTAATGCCTTTTTCAGCCATAGGGATCTGCGTACACGCCTTAACACTGTCAAGTACAATGAGGACCTGTTTCCCGCTTCACGTGCGATTGTAATCCTTAAAGTGCGGCACCAGGAAACTATCCGGAATGGTTCTGGTATTCAAAGCGCGATAGTAAGGTTGGATGTCACGCTGCATGTAACATTTCATGACATCAGACGTGTGAATCCGGATCGGGCATCTAGACACGTATGACGACAGAGAATTGTGACAGAATTGAAGTTGCGAGACTAGATTGTGGTCTTGTCTACTTTATCCGTAAGCGCATTTGAAATAAAAGGCGAAATTCTATGTTTCAGTCCATGTCTAGTACCCGATTCCTTACAAGGAGTCGAAAAATCTATATAAAGAAAGTCGTATCCTCCAGTGCAGAGTAAAAGATTCAATCATAAATTTGGTTGTAAACTGAACCACGTTTAATTCCTTTCACCATTTCAGCGTAATGAAGTGGATCATATAGCAGAAAATTTCACATGTGATGTTCTTTGCTATTTAAAATTCAGAAAGCAGTTTTTCTTCCCCTCTGGATAGCTAGTGAACTGACTGTCTTTTCTCTGTTTCAGCGACTCTTCGAAACTCACCGACTTCCTCTGTGTAGTACTGTATTCACAGTTGACTGACTACAACTTCAGATATAACACAGCAAACGTGGAGAAATATTCTAATACTGACAAGGTCACCGAGTTTGAAATTTTCTATCTATAAACGGAAGTAAGTTATATGGTATTACAAAATAAAGATGCTACTAATCAGCCATGCAATTTCGAACACAGAAAATAATGAAATGACTCAAACAGTGACAAAAGCAAAAGTACTTCGATTAGCTCTAATTATGCAGCAAATGAAGATTGTACAGGAACGCGAGCTAGTCCGGACACCCTAAAAAAATGTACCACAGTACCACGAAGGAAGGTTGGTTGGTTGGTTTGGGGGAAGAGACCAAACTGCGAGGTCATCGGTCTCATCGGATTAGGGAAGGACGGGGAAGGAATTCAGCCGTGCCCTTTGAAAGGAACCATCCCGGCATTTGCCTGGAGCGATTAAGGGAAATCACGGAAAACCTAAATCAGGATGGCCGGACGCGGCCACGAAGGAAGGAATCATCCGAGTAGGACGGAAATCAATAGATGTGGTGTACATGTACATACAATGAGGCGTTGGGCCACCTCTGGCACTTATGAAAGCAGTTACTCGACTTCTCATTGATTGATATACCCTTGGATGTGTTCCTGACAGATCTCCTACCAAATTCTGTCGAATTGGCGCCCTAGATCTTCAAAATTCCCGACTGGCTGGAGGAACCTGCCTGTAATACTCCAAACATTCTCAGCTGGAAATAGTTCCGACGACCTTGGTGGCCAAGTTAAGATTTGGCAACACGATGATAAGCCAAAGAAATTCTCGCAGTGTGCGTTTGGGCATTATCTTGCTGAAATGTAAGTCCAGGACTGCTTGACACGACGGGCAACAAAACGTGGTGTAGAATATCATCGACGTGCCGCTGTGCTGTGAGGGCACTCCAGACGATCACTACTGGTTGCTGGACCGTATGGTGGGCGGCAGTATTATTGGTATCACCCACCACTGTCCGGGGCGTTTCCAGTGACCTCATCGTTGATTGTTTGGGCTCATTTCGAAGCGAGACTCATCACTGAAGACAATTCTGCTCCAGTCAACGAGGTTCCAGGCAGAAGACTTTTCACTGCTTCTCTTTGTGTTTGCCAAACACTATGCTTTCCAGTAAGGTGGTCGGATATCTCCCAAATTGAGGACGTATGGCGCATTATTGGCAGAACCGTCCAACCAGCTAGGTATTTTGACGATCTAATGGACCAGTTTGACAAAACTAGGTGCGATATCCAACAAATCTGTCAATCAATCCCATACTGAATAACCCCTTGCATAAGAACCAGAGGTGGACCAACGCGTTACTGACTTGCTCAAATTGCGATGCTGTTCCTCTTGGATAAGTCATCCAGTTTTTCTGAAATTGTAATCAGTTGTTTGTCTCTACATGTATATTACATCTACCGATTTCCAAACCATTCGATTAATTCCTTCGTGATTTGTCGTTTTTCTCTCATAGTGTGTGGCCAGACTGGCTGGCCGCAATATACACTCTCATTTACTCCATAATTAATGCCAACTGAAGTACTTTTGTTTTTGTCGGTGTTTAAATCCCTTCATAATGTTATATGTTCTAAATTCCATGGTTGATTAGTCGCATCTTTATTTTCTGTTACCATAAAACTTACTTCCGTTTATAGATTATAGATGTCAGCTCTAGAACTTTTCTCCACGTTTGCTGTACTATGTTTGAAGCTATAATCAGTACTGACACAACAAGTGTGATCTGAATTTGTCGGTCTATACAGTATACCTGCAGTGTAAAGGTAGCTTCAAACGGGAAACCAATTCCAACAAACAAAAACATATATCAGTTGAAGATTGGCTGACTTGCAACTGTTGTGAGTTGGCAAACTTACAACTGTTGACAAATGTTGAAAAATCTTGACAACAATTTCGAACTCCTGTTTTTATTTTTTGTTACAGAAAAGCAATGGAAATGGTTTCTGACGGTGAAGGTTTGCCATTTGTTATGGTGGGAGATGATGGTTTGGCACTTTCAGAGTACATGATGAAACGACGTGCAGGTTGGCAAGAGAAAGGCAGCCGGAAAGAATGTTTAATTACCGAATATCTCGCGTTAGAAGAAGTGTGGAGATCTTTTTTGGAATATTGTAAGCAGTTTCTCGGTGTCTTAGAAACAACTATGCACTTAGGACCTTAAGACGCTTATAACCTAGTGAGTTGTGGAAAAGTGTCTTTGCACAATTTTTTAAGAAGAAATGAAGAGAGTGCCACAGTTTAATGACCACCTGGCAGTTTTGATATGGAAGATCCAGAAACAGGCAGCCTTTGGTATGGCAGTTGGAGGATGTCTCCACAAAATAAATGTCTTCAGAGAAAGTGAGGCAGCGTTGGAAGAACCGCAAGGAATATAAGGGACGAACTTGCAGTCTACATGGTATCGGATGTTGGTTTAGTGAAATGCCAAGAGAAATATGAATAAAAATATCGAGTGAAAAGATAAACGTAATTAAAAACTTCCGAACAAAACCCTTATAACTTTAGTTATGAACAACGTAAGCCATTAATTTGCAATCTACTCGTATCAGATGTTGACAAAATGAAATGACAACAGAAATAAATAAATTTTCGATGAAAATATAGCTGTAATTACAAAATTTCCGACCAAACGTCTTACAGCTACAGTTATGCTAGTGAATGACATTTTAATTACGATTGTAAATATTCTTCTCCCTCGCTTGTTCCAACCCTCCCTTCTAGTTTTGACCGTTTTACAATGCTCGCGATTTTACTGTGCTTTCGTACTTGTCCACTTCATTTCACACTCCACAAGCAGTACACCAATTTTACCCGAAACTTCTTTCAACAAATCTTTCTTTATGCATCTGTCTTTATATGCAGAATCATAAGGATCCTCATTTCAGTTTCTAATAAAAACTGAATTTTTGATTCTGTTGACGACTCGTGAGTTGCCATTGTCGAAAGAAGCCCAGCAGACGGAGACAGTAGACGACACGGCAAATGTGCATGCCCAAGTCACACAGCTTTGCCTTGTTTTTGCTCATTGACCTTAAACTACAAACTCAATACAAAACATCCCTCAACTAAAGGTTCATATTCGCACTTCAAACAACTGTTGACAACAGTTGAAAATCAAGTCAAATTTCGAATTGAAAACAGTCGTCAACCAATATTGTTGGAGTTGGTTTTCAGTGTGAAGGCAACTTACGGTTTCAGTTTTAGTTTGTGCAGAGCTCAGTAAGCAGCCAAGTGGCGTAACAATTTCCTCGGAACTTTTTCCAAGGTCGATCCTAACTCTTTCCAGTGTCGCTGCCTTTGGCCCAAATACGTCACCTACCAAGTCCATGGAACATTCCGGCGCATGGAACGCGCCTCCCTGGTGCTGCAATGGTTTAAGTGTGTTCCACAATTTAACCGAACAATAGTTTACGCTCACGGTACATGTGTAGAGAAACCGTGTCAATGGAAAAAGGTATGAATAGCGAAAAACCTACAGTGATCACCGAATGTTTTGTAACACGCTCCTTGTTACTTCTAAATATGCACAACGGCGAGCATAATACACAGAGAATTACCTAGTTATTCTCAAGTTCTGGTGTTCTGTATTTTCCGTCTGGTATAAAACAACGTCATATTATTAAATACAATGGTGTACGAACGAAATCGATGCTAACTTACAGCAGTGGTAAATCGAACAGTACAATAAAAACTGACATTTCTGAGATTTGCTCGCAGTCACACAAATTGCAAAATTTAGGGACATGCCAGCTGCATGGTGCAGTACAGATGAAACAGGAGGAGGAAGCAGAATGTTACCCACTCCACTGTCACGCACGGCTGTAAACGAGAGTAACGTGTAACGCATATGAACTGCTAAATGCTGACGGTTCTGGCGTAATTTCTAGCTATGAGACGTTTGTCACACGTAATAACAGCTGTGCTGCACGCACTTGCATGCCGTGAATTCACCAGCTCACTGATACGTTCCTGACAGTCGTTCGTCAGCAAGAGTATCCTTCAGCTCTGATTGCTTGCATACATACTGCGGACATTGATTTTCCCACAAACGCCCTTTGGGTTCGTCAGTACCACATTTGGCTGTTTCTCTTAGTAGCAAAACTTCGCACTGAGATACGTTGGACAGTAAGTTGTCTATTACAGAGCTTTTTCAGCATTCAGCTCTTTGGTGGTAAAGTTTCCTGAGAGCGTATGGATGCGCTCCCACGTGGTAACAAGTAGTCCATTCATGTCGTTGAACATCACTGACAAAACGTTATGCACTTGGGTATTATCTGCAGGAAATAATTAGATCATATGCGAGTAATCCACTAGGCGTAATCAACCAGTTTTACCGTACATGTTGTTTATGATACCGAGAACCATTTTTCGTTTAAGGCAGCACGGTCATAACTCATAAACTGGAACTTTCTGGCAGATTAAAACTGTATGCTGGACCGAGAATCGAACTCGGAACATTTGATTTTCGCGGGGAAGTGCTCTACCAACTGAGGTACTCAGCTGTGAGGACGGGTCGTGAGTCGTGCTTGGATAGCCCAGCTGGTACAGCACTTCCCCTCGAAAAGCAAAGGTCCCGCGTTCGAGTCTCGGCCCGGAACACAGCTTTAATGTGCCAGGAAGTTTCATATCAGCCGACACTCCTCTACAGGGTGAAAATTTAATTCTAGAAACTCATAATCTCTACTTAATAAAACACTGAAATCTATATTGTTTACTTAGAATTGTCAGTTGAGTGTGGCTGGCGTGAATTACATACGAGTAATAAGAAATACTCGTAAGCCAGCGCCAGACAAAAACACAGCCGAAAATAACAGCTCGTAGCAGGGACCTGGGTACTGCGATCGCTGTGGCTTTAGATATTGGAATGCTTCAGTGTGGACACACCGAAAATGGTGTAGCACATCCAACTCTTGTCCTTGTCAAGTGTGCATACCGTTCCATTCCTCGGTGTTCAGCCACTTAATTGACCCTTCACGTTCGCACGTCGATGACAGATAATGGAAGAACGAACGACAGCACAGCCACTTCTAAATTCCAAAATGTAAGTGTATAAGTCCTGCTTCTGTCATCGTGTATTTTTTCAAACAAGTTCCCACCCTTTTACCAAATAATGACTGACTCACTTCTCTTGTGAAACTGTTGATCAACATTTACTCTCAATGACTACCCTGTAATTCACACATAAATGCCTCGCAGAACGTTCCCCGAACCACTTTCAGACTGTTTCTCTGCCGTGCCGCTCTTGAATAACATGTTGGGAAAATGAACGCTTTAATCATTCTCTCCTAGTTCTAACTTCTCTTATTGTATTACGATTATCATTTTTACTTACCTGGGTGGGAGTCAAGAAAATATTTTCCCATTTGGAGGAGAAAATTGGTGATTGAAACTTCGTGAAAATACTTCGCCATGACGAGAAACGTCATTGTTTTAGTGATTGCCACCACACTTTTTGTATCATATCCGTGACAGTCACTCCCTCTTTCGCTTTAGTACAAAACCTTCTTTGAACTTTTACGATGTCCTCCGATAGTCGTATTTGGTAAGGATGCCGTACCACGTAGCAGTACTACAGAAGTGGAAGAAGATATGTAGTGTAGACAGTCATTGATTCACATTCCTCACAACATCTTGTGTGTGCTGCTTCCAGTTTAAGTTGCTCGTAGTTCTCTGGTACACGGCATGGTTTCTTGAGGGACTGTGCGTCGGAAGCCTTTGGGTTCGTTAACCTTCAAGCAGAGATAGCACACCGACACAGAGTCTTACACGAAAACGACCTTAATGTATGTTAGGACAGAGCCATCTCCAAAATCGTTTTCAGTCGGTTTCAGCCTTTCGAGCTCTGTCGATTCCTGCGTTTGAGGTTGGCAACACTGTTGAGGTGTTTCTTGACGCTACCGTACCAGCTTGTAGGACGTTGCGAAGGAATGGAAGTGTAGCCCGTTCAGTGTCCGAACACGCTGTTTAGAAAATGAGCAGCACGGCATCTCGAGAACTGACGTCTGACAGGACCACCTCATGCAGTGACCCTTTCCGATTTTATTCATACCGAGTAGTTGCAGTTAAAGTGCAACTACTCACAGAGATCCAGTGTGGGCTGTAGTTATCGTGTGGCAGCGAAACTTGGTAGATGTGTTAAATAGATACGTTAATGCGGAACCGAATTACGGTAAAAAATGTTACAATGATGCCCATCAGGTGTAAATTTGTCAGTGTGAAAGCACAAAAAAGGCGTATAGAAATGTTCGTCATACGTGGTGTATTATGATTGGGACGTGAACAGAAAAGGCCAGACAACGAGAAAGGCGTGTGGCGACCAATGGTAGTCGTACGCTCAATGGGTGCAATCAACTGATCGGCACCAAAGTCAATGAGGTTCGCGTGCCGGCCGCTCGGAGCGCTGCTTCGAGCGCTTGCGAAACAGATCGTTCTTTGAACTTGCTACATGTTATAGTTGATAATTACTATTATATTGTTGTTTGTCTTAGGGTCGAGATATCTATTGTAGCTGAGACTCAATAAATGTTACCGTCTTTTCATTTACATCAATTTCTATGCTAATCTGGATAGAGTACAGCAGTGGTAACGAGAAGATAGCTGCAGATTACTAGTTCATTAACTATAGACGCCGCGTAACATACGCAAGGAAGTGGCGATCTTGTAGTCCTAAAGACTTTGCTTCAGTGGTGTCCTCGACTTGTTACGTGGTCAAGGAATACAATTGTTTACAGAGAATATCGTCTCGCATCTGTAAAACGGAAGATAACGACCCGCAGATCACGTCAATACTGGCTGTGCGACTTCCGCACTTTTGGCCTACCAATACTGCGCATCGATCTGCGCAAGTTAAGGCAAGTTTGTTCTGTTCGGGAATAACAACCGACTCGACAAAATTCGCGCTTGTAGTCAGCCAATTTTGATGATCGATTTGCAGCAGAGTTGCAGGACATTATAACCACACCACCTGCAATACATGCGTACTTGAGTGTTAAGTTAGAACCCATACGCCGAATGTACGCCTCTCAAGAGTACAGAGTACGGTAAGTACTAACACAGGAAGACATAGGTGGCGAGAAGCTATCACCGTACCTATTCCACATATGTAGCGAGACCGACACACACACACACACACACACACACACACACACACACACACACACACATGGATCCGGACACTTTGTTTCGCACGTTATGGAGCAGCAGATCCACGGGCAACGGTTGAAGCTATAATCGCGTCTCAAACTCGAATGACATTAGACGACGTGACCGCCCTGGCTGATCGCACTGAGGATGCCGTTGTGCCCGCTTCCAGTTTCTACGCGGCAATTATGTGCAACAGTGCTTCGGCGGAGACGAAACCTGATTGCAACAGATTTTGAAGACAGGTGACGGCGCTTTAACAACAGCTGAACGCCGACTTCTTAAACGTGATCGACGCCTTTGGTGAATAACTGAGTGAGCATCTCGCCAATCGTGACGCTAAAAGTACCGACTGCCTCCACTGTGCCTTTCCACATCCCACGGCCCTGTCGCGACGACAACATATGCTGGTATCATCAGCGATTCGGCGACGGAACTCACAAGTGCAACCTGCCATGCGAATAGGTGAACCCTTAAGTGTCAAGCAGAAGTCGACGCCCCTGCTTGTACCTCTACCCGCCAATTTCTGCCAAGTCAGGAACTGAGTTTTCAGTTATTGGTACAGGCTCTGACTTACGTAGTCTGCAGCGCAACAAACTGCATGAGTACCGCCCGTCCACGATCTTCAGGTTGTCGGCAGTCAACAACTCCTTCATTCAAACATACGGCACGCAACATGCGGAAATGAATCTGGATCTGCGTCGTAAAATAAAGTGGAATTTCGTCTTCGCCGACGTGGCGGAACCGATAACTGGAGTATATTTCGTAGCCCACTACCACTTGATATCCGGACGTCGCCAACGCCTCCTTACGAGAAGGCATCGACGCCACGCCGCCAGCTGTGACGTCAAGCTTATCCAGGCAGCAGAAGACCAGTTCACCAGTCTAATACGCTCACAAGGCCTCCGGGAGCCCCTAAGCTGGTTCAAGTGGTTCAAATGGGTCTGAGCACTATGGGACTTAACATCTGTGGTCATCAGTCCCCTAGAACTTAGAACTACTTAAACCTAACTAACCTAAGGACATCACACACATCCATACCCGAGGCAGGATTCGAACCTGCGACCGTAGCAGTCGCGCGGTTCCGGACTGAGCGCCTAGAACCGCTCGACCACCGCGGCCGGCCCTAAGCTGGTATGCCACGGCACTATCAATTACATCAACACCACAGCAGGCCGCAAAGTTTCGTGCAAGCACCGGCGGTTGGTCCCTGACAATTACGCTGTAACAAAAGCCGAGTTCTGTACAACGTTGACCGAGGGTATTGTATGTCCATCTAGCAATGCCTGGTCGTCAGCTCTGGACCTAGTACCCAAACAGAATTGTGCATGGGGGCCATGCGGAGACTACTGTGTTTTGAATGGCAGGACCAACCCGGTTCGTTAACCCGTACCGCACGTGAAGGATTACAGTCACGCCTTAAGCGGGGAACGGGTCTTCAGTGTACAATCCATTTCAAATTATACTTCTTCAGAAAACAGACGAGACTCACGCACAGCAGCTTCCACAATGTAACAGAGTGTATATGTCAATTTCTGACACTGAAAGTATCCATCGTAATGAGTCCCGAAACTAATGCACTTACAAGAGAACAATATCCCACTCTCCACGGCTAGAACTGTTCAAAATGCGTTTAGAAAGACACCCCATACTCCCCAAAATGAGAGGTGGTGTGTGGTCTCAGGGAATCCAAACTGAAATTATATTTCAGGAGACTCTGAAATATGTAACATTCATTTTCTGAGGGCTGTTGATTACCTTATTAGAATCACTGTCACCATCGCAGTTTATCATCCACGTTCTGCTAAATTAAGTGTTCTGTACATTTCTTATTGCATTACACATTATGGCATTCAATATTTCATATTGTTTGAGTATTCAGCCTGTTTTTGGTTCAATTGTTTGACCGGTTGGAAAACCGAAGTCCGTAGAAGTTACGCAGCGGGATGTCAGTTGAATTTTCATAGGTGTTTGAACAAAACTTGAAATAAAAAAATTTAAAAAAGTCAAATTAATTGTGAAAGGAATTAATAAAGCAAATCAGAGAAACATTTGACGCATCTTTGAATGATGTAGTCATGTATGAAATCATGTACAACAAATCCTAAATCGGCACTTCATGTATAAGATCTAACCATCATTCAAAGGCGTCTTAAATGTTTCGCTAATGGATCTTATTTCTCATCTTTAGACAAGTATTTTCACGAAACTTTTGACCGTTTCTTCGTACATTTCTTTCTCGTATTCGAACTGGACCAAGTACATACGGACAACACACACACACACACACACACACACACACACACGAGTGAAGAATCGAACTTTCGACGGGATAAGCCGCGCGAACTGTCGCAAGGCGCCTTAAACCATGCGGCTACCGCTCGCGGCAACTTTTCTGGTCTGTCTACAATCCATTTATCTTCTCTGTCTGTCTACACACTGCACACAGCTGCATTTCACTTTCATGAAAACCGTAACTACATCTTCCACCGCCTACCTTTCCATTATCCACTCTGTGGGGTAACAAAGTTGTGAAACAGACACTGGCCTCATGTACATACTTCAAATGGCTCTCCGGCCTTCCCGACTTTGGGAAAAGATGAGGAAGGACACTCACCACGCACTTTCATTGATTTAGGGAAATCATAGAAACCAATCAGTAGAGCTCACATCCATTGGTCACATTAGATTTAATAACGGCCAAATGTTCTAACCAGTATCAGCAACTTTAAAATCATTATTACAATTATGCAGTGTTAATGCCTGGGTAACTACTGAATAGTAACAGTTCAAGTTCAGTTTCAAAATGCTTTTGAATTTATTGTTAAACTAGCATTTGCGTCAGGCTTCGTCCACGTATGTGGACGACACATGTGTTGCACAAATCTCCTCCTTGCCGTCTCTGTACCAATCACTCTGCCCACCCCATCTTGCCAGCTGTCCATCTCCTCTTCCCTAATCTCTGACTCTTCACTTCCTCCTACTCCCTAACTTTGTCCATTTCCCATGCCCTTCGTTTTCACCATATCTTTCTACCCCATCCTCTGTCCACATCATCCTACCCCTGTCCTCTGTTCATCTCCTTCCACCCATCACTCTATCCCCATTCCCATTTGATTTATCGTGTCTTCTCCTGTCTGGTTTGTGAATATCAGCCAAGAGACAAATAATAATGGATAATTGTAATAGTATGTGATCAGTTCATGCAGACGTTTTGCACTTGACAATGGCTTTTTGTGTAACGTCTATTCATTGTGAATTTGACTGCGAGTAATTTTTCGGAAAATATTTCTTTATCGGACTTTGTAGATTGAATAATTCCAAAGTTTTGGTTCAAGCTCGACTATTGATAGTATTTGTAATATGAAACCTTTACCCATGCCAAGGCGCTGTTTAATTGGAACAATAGCTTTCAAAGTAAATGAGACATTATACAGTTACTTATGTTTCAGCTGCTAGGTTATGTACATTAGCTGTGTGTGCCAGTGGGGTTAAGAATCGAAAAATAAACCTGTGTGGAAGGAAAAATGTTACAATGTGTACATTATGTAAATAGCATGTTAGTACGTTTACTTACATTTTTGTTGGCGATTTCATTTTCTGCCACACAGAGCACAGTAATAAGGCAATCACAGATTAGCATTTTCACAAACGTCTGTTTACAACTTTCCAAAGAGCTTTAAAATCTAAGATAAACAACTTACAATTTGAAGGACAGTTTACAAGTTTCAAGAGAGTTACAAAATCTAAGCTAAACTACTTACAATTTCAAAGACAGTAATATGTACACATAGTGAAGATGAAATCTTTTATCTATATATATTGGCAATATGGACAATGTTACATGGATAGTTAATGGAAATTATTCAGTCAATAGAGTAAACATTTAATGTTGGAGAAATTTTTGAAGAAGTTAACATTATTACTTTCAAGCTTATCATTTAATACTACATCTCCATGTGCTGTGCTATGAATGAAGATTTCCAGTTCTTCCATTTTGTGTCCCTTATCCTTTTTATGTAAAATATGAAGATCATTCACAATATCATGGAACGGGTGGCCTGTGTCTTTTATGTGTTCATTATATCTTGTTTGGTAGTCTCTCCCAGTTTGGCCTATATAATGGGATCTGCAGGTATTACGTGCCATTTTATAGATGCCTGATTGCGATAATGAGTCTGTGTGTGTATATTGTGTTTCAGTGTGTGTTGCAGTTTGTTGTGTGTTGTAAAGGCAATGGTAATGTCGTGTGGTCTGATAATGTTTGCTATTTTGTGGGAGAGTTTGCCTGTGATAGATATGCAAGCAAGGGGGGGGGGAAGAGTTCTTTTTCATTTCATGTATGAAAGGAGGTTTATCTTTGTTTTTCCGTTTTTGCATAAGATTGTCAATTAATACTTCATTGTAGCCATTTTCTGAAGCTATTTGTTTTATTATGCTGAGCTCATCAAGATGTGCATATTTATCCATTGGTATATTATTGGCTCTGTTAACTAGTGCTCTGTATGTAGCAAGTTTGTGTGTTGTGGGGTGACAGGACGGACTGTGTATGGTGGTATCTGTTGCTGTTGCCTTCCTGTAAACTATGAAGCTGTGTGAGTTGTTTTCTTTACTGATGTTTAGATCAAAGGAATTGATGCTACCATTGCTCTCATATTCCACTGTGAATTTTATATTACTATCTTGTTTATTGAGTGTGTCAGGTATGTTGTTAATATAATTTGTGTCACCATCTACTAGAAGTAATGTATCATCAAATAACGTTTATAGTAAATGATTTTTTCCATAGAGCTTGATTTTTTAGCAAGAGCTTTATGCTCAAAGGGGTTAATATTTATGTTGGCAATTGTATCAGCTATGCTCGAGCCAACTGTAAGGCCTATGTTGCATGTAGATTTTATTATTAAATGCAAAATAGTTTAGTACTAGTTCAAGGAGTTCCACGAATTCAATAATTTTGGGAAATGATAGTTTTTGGTGTTTTTTTAGGTTTTACCTAATGATTTTGAGTGCTTTGGGGATGGGAATGTTAGTGTACACGTTTGTAATGACAAGAGATACAAGTTGGCCTGAATGGGTATTGTTGATGTTTTTAATTTCATCTATTAGATGCTTATTGTTTTTTACTGATTAGTTTTTTGCGTGTATGTATATCTTAGGTAGAATCTGATTAAGTGTGTTTATAATTTTGTAACCTGGACTGTTTCTTGAGTTCACCATTGGGTGAATCGAACAGCCTTCTTTATGTATCTTTGGTTGTGATCTTAGCTTTGGTGCCCGAGGATTCATGATAGAGTTATATTTCTTTTCACTATCACTTAGCAGGAAGTGTGTTTTTTTAGAATTGATTTCATTTTTGCCTGGAATGCTTTTGTTGGGTCTTTTTGTATTTCAGTGATGTCATTTTCAGTGAAGAAATCTAATGTTTTCCTTATGTATTCTGCTTCTTTCAATATACATAATATATTTCCTTTCTCTGGTTTAGTTATTATAGCGTTATGGTTACTTAGCTTTCTGTTTATATCTTTGAGTTTTTTTTTTCATGCTGTCCTCTTGGTGAGCTTTGTAACTTGTTTCTTGTTTGTTTAATTGATTGTTTATGGCTTTCATATCCTTCTGATCAATAACTATCTTTTCGTTATTGTTTAAGTTTGCTACATCTGTGGCATTTTTAGTTGCTACAATAATATATTTGTATATTGCATCTGATGATGGCAGCATGCTGCCGAAATGCATTGTACTAATAAAATATTAATAATATAAAATTATTCCACATAAATGAAACAAAAGATTAAATAATACCACTGTATTCAAAAAATATTATTCTAAATTAAATTACATAGACACTTACATAAATTCTTTGGATGTGTACAACTATGAGTACATTTAGTGAGACCGTGTATTAATAAAATAGATTAATAATGGTGTGCCAAATAACTATTTGCAGTGATGGCAGATATTCCTCCTATCTGGAGCACTTCAATAACAAAGAAGGTGGCGTCCTCTCGGCAAGACAACTGAACTGCGTAATTATTTTAATGTTTCAGCAGTTGCAAGCCACAATTAATACAACAACTTATACTAATTAATACATTATGTAATTATTTAATTTATTTTGTAAACTTAAATCAACATTTTTGCAATATATCCACACCCATCTTGCAAATGTACCTTTAAACCCTTCATCCCCCAACTCTTTGCCTATTTCTTCTTCCTCCCTCTCTCTTTATCCATCTCTTCATGTCCTCTCTCCATAACCATCTCCTCCTGTCTACTCTCCCTTCCCCCTGTCCACATGCTCTTCACCACCACTCATTGTCCATTTCACATTTCCCCCTCTGTTTGTCCCTTGTCTCCTCATACCTCTCCTGCAATCCATCCCCTCCTTCTCACACTCTCTGTCCATCATCTCTTGTAACATTCCCCCAGTCATGCCCATTCAAATAGGTACCCCCTGTGAAACAGGTCGATAAAGCAGTCCCACGAATCACCTGTTGCTTATGGCAACCTACACTATGGGGTATAAAAACTGTTTTTGCTCCTGACACACACGCTGTCATACGAAGCATGCCGATAAAGGTAACCAATACTACTCCAATGCAACACACCTACGGCGCCTGGAAGCCTACATGACAGGTGCTGGAAAACTGTATCTTACTCCTGACATGTAGGCTGCCCAGCAAAGCAGGTCGATAAGGCATACTGATACTACTTCCACATAACACATCTGTCATGCAGGGCAAACTACACATTAGGGCTTGTAAAATCGTTTTCTGTCTATGTATACCTCCTCCTCTTTGAGTTAGGAGGCTCTCATCCCCAAAGTGCTGACACTCATGAAGCGTGCTATTTGTATGCCAAATTTGATTGGAATCGATCAAGGTGTTTTAGAGAAGATGCTGGACACACACACACACACACACACACACACACACACACACACACACACACACACACTGCATTATATACATACAGATATCAGCCAACTTGATTTCTAGCTCTTAAAGGCACACTGTTGAAGTCACAATACTATTTTTCAAAATGGATATCGATTATCAACGATAATTGTTCCTCTTACATAGGACAACTATTCCAAGATACAATCTACATAAGTCATTTGTGATAGTATATCATCTGTACCCTGTTAACTAACTCTACTACACTGACTTTCATGTGTTTAATGCGATCATGCACCTCACTTCCATACTCCAGTACCAGGCGTGATGATCTTTGCACTGTTGACTCTTAGAGAGCCTATTGCCTGCACTAGGCATGCTGCATTTAAAGAGAACTAACAGCAGAAGGAAGAGTAAACAATCGCTGATTAAGATGAACGGCATGCTCACAATAAAAAGAAAAAGAAGCTGATTCATGTATGACCCAGTAACAATTATTACTAATACTTTTTGCCAATTTAAGAATGGGAGAACCTCTTCCACGACTACTTAGAATAATTTTGATAATATAAAACCCCGTGTCTGACTTCTTCGATCATTAATGTCTCACTGTCTTGGTGGAGTCTTATTGAAGCTGCAGCAGTTTCTATTCTGGGGTATTCTCATATTGGCTGAATCAACTCTTTATTTCTCTAGGACGGTTGGTACAGGTTTTATTGAAATGGAGACGAAACCTTCTCAGAACCTTTGAATCACAGAAAGTGCCCTCACCTGACTGTTTGGCCCATAGTATAATTTCCTTCTAAACCAACAAATTGTCAATGTCTATATTTGTTTCTAGAGTAGGAAATGTGGAAATTTGTGGTTAGTGCTATGGAACCAAACTGCTGAGGTCATCGGTCCCTAGGCTTACACACTACTTAATCTAACTTAAACTAACATACGCTAAGAACAACACACACACCCATGCCCAAGGGAAGACTCTAACTTCCGCCGGGGGCGGTCGCGCGAACCGTGGCAAGGCGCGTAGACCACACGGCTAACCCGCGCGGCGCTTTTGGAGTCACCTGGCTTCTTTCCAGGATAAATCTGTTGTATTTTCTATGTGGTTGGTGAAAATTGAAGAGCATATCTCCGACCTTGGTATGTCCAACAAAAGAAATCTTCTAGGAAATGCTGATTTTAAGTGATCTGCCAAATTTTCATTTCTGAGGGTTATTTTTTGCCATATGTATTTATTTTTATGTTCTAAATACAGAGATATGGTTTTTAGGGTGTGGGAGTTAATTCCCTTTGTATTTTGGAAATAACTCGCGTTGTATCATGACTGGATTTTGCCCTATATTGCCATTAAAAACCATTATAATACATACACATTTAGCAAAAAAAAAAAAAAAAAAGAATCAAATACCACCTCCAACATCTCACGTAATATTTAATTTACTGTATAGAAGAAAAAAATTGTTTCTATTATACAGAAAACGCCGAAATAAAGTGGAAAATTTCGTAAAAATTCTGTATTAATCTACGCTTATTGGAAACAGGACACACATGTCAAAAATTGTCTTAGCGCGATGTCCACCAGTTATTCTTAATTTACTGAAATACATTTTTCTATTTACATGTCAATTTCCATTGGACCAAATTGAGGAGCGCATCTCCAAGGTCATGGAACGTGTCAGTTCACGAAATTACAACATAAAAAGTAATAACAGATAAAAATAAAAGATTTATGAACCCGAAAAATTTCAGTCCATAAGTTTAAGTAAACGCCATCAGCAATACAACAAGAATCAGCTTAATTTTTCGAGGAACTCAATGACAGATTAGAAGGAGTGATCCATGAGGAAACTCCTCAGTTTAGATTTGAATGCGCGTTGATTATTGTTAAGATTTTTCAGTTGGAGTGGTAGCTTATTGAAAATGGATGCAGTAGTATAATTTTCTGCACAAGAATTAAGGAAGTCCGATCTAAATGTTGGTATGATTTCTGCCGAGTATTAACTGAGCGAAAGCTGCTTATTCTCGAGAATAAGCCAACATTGTTAACAAGAAATGACAGTATGCACCATCGTATACAAAATTTATATTGAAGACTCCACAATAACTAACTTTTGGTTCTTCCTACAAAGTGCATCAAGTACCCTCTCTTGCTTGAGCAGAAATGCTCTGAAGTCAGAGTTAGGAGACCTATAATGAACAACAATTAGATGTTTAGTTTCACTAAATTCACCTGCCCCTGCACAACATTCAACAAAATTCCGTGCAGTGCCGTGATACGTCTATGGATTCAAATGGAATACTCTTTTTTTTTTTTTTTTTTTTTTACGTACATAGCCACTTCCCAACTCCCCGCAAGGAACTCCTTGAAAAACAACTTACTGCCTTACTTCATCCCTTCTTCCACAGGTTTTAAGTATGCTGCGGTGTTGTTCTACGTCATCACCACTCTGTATTCGTAAACAAGTACGCCCCTGGAGACGACGCACATTGACTGTCGTCCCCTCCCTATCCTGAGCCTTCCTGTACCAGAATTTCAGTATTAATAAAAGTGTTCAGTTGAGGTCTATGTTTATGATCGAAAAACGAAGCATGATAGCTTTGGTAATTTTGTCACTGTAATTTCGCTGCCCGGAAACAGTCATCATTGTGTTTACAAGCTAGAGCAGGACGAAGACCATCGCTACCACATACCTCCACTCTGTTTTTATTCCTCTGCCATTCTTACAGAACGCATCTGGTATGTCAGCTCGATATAGTTTTGTATTTCTTTTTCAAATGTAATCAAAAATATAAGCAAAGAACCCACAAAAAGCACCTCATGAAGTACATATCTACTTGACGTCAACGGCGTTCCACGCACTGAAGACTAAAGTGTTATAGGCCCGCAATGACCGAGGACGTGACTTAGAAAAGTGTTTCGAAAAACACACAGTTTTGAAAATGACATCGATTTTCATATCTCATTTTAAACGATATAAATGCCACTCGTAAAAGAAAGAGACAAGTATCACGACAGAAAAGTTTTAGCTAACTCTTTGCACCACAAACTGAATATTCGTCTGAGATGGAGATCTGGAAATAAGCGCTTCAGTCTTTATGGATATCTGATACATCACGGAAGCGTGGCTGATAACTCCCTAGAGTTTTGTGTCCTACTCGAATCCTTCCTTCTGAAGGAGAATAATCACCTCGCTGTTCATTCTTGTGAAAGCGTCTTCCTCCTCAGGTAATGTCTGTACTATTTTGCGGGTAACAGAACTGAACTTTAATCGCCAGCTGCCACAAACTATACAAAATGATCTGACATCGCATGCAGCTAAGATTTTCACTTTACTTGTTGTACATTAGTACAGTTTTTCTCTTAGACCATTTTCAAGTATTCTGATATGCAGGAGCAACAGGAACAGAGCGCATTAACGATCCATTAAACGTTAAATATAGTAGCCAGTCATATCATGAGATATGCTCGTTGTATTCACTGGCGGCCGTTAGAATTCCGACTGGATCAACACGAGCATTCCGTGATGCCGTGTACCTCTATCTGGAAGCAGCATATCTTAAGACGTACAGAATAACGGTGTAAATTTCCGTAGATCACTGAATCAGGTTCTGTAGCGAAACTGACGCTGAAAGTAATGTTTCCGCCGTCCTGTGGCTTCTTAATGTGGAAGTAGAGGAGCGATATCTTAAGAAATAACCCGTAGAACTTTGTTTGGTTATATGTACTTAGCATTTACGTGATACTATTATTGCTCTTGGAATAACTGCCTTTAAAACCCATTTAACAGGATCAGCAGTTTACGCTGTAGAAGAGTATGTGTTTATTTTCTCAAACGCATCCAGCTCTGTTTAACTGGAGGTTTAAACGAAAGGGAACGACGAATAACAAGGATGTTTAGCTGAATCCGATTGATTTAATCATGGAATAAGGCTAGGCAACACGTTGACAGCTAGTAGCTAAGACTTACGTGCAGTACTTATCTTGGATCCCACCTTGGTGATGATGATGATGATGATGATGATGATGATGATGGTGATTGGTTTGTGGGGCACTCAGCCCCGTGATCGGATAGAAGCTTAAACGACCTCTGCCCACACATGGTGGATTCTGATGCAGGACGACAGAGTCTCGCAAACCTTGCTGATTTGTTCCGAGAAAATTGCGTAACTCCAACTTACCTGAAACAAAATGGGAGTGTTGTAGTACATAATTACGACAGTTAGGTATTTATACAATATTATTAATAATATACTAATATCACTTGTCGGAGACGGTTTCAGTTCCCGTCCTGCTACCAATTTCTTTTTCTGGTTCTCAATTGACCTTTGTGAATGATTTGTGTGTCTATGTGTGTGTAAACCAGGGGGCAGGGATGTAAATGGGAGAACAAGAGCCGTTTAGATATATCGACAATTCCTAATGTATGACACAGAATTTGTTGAGAAATGGGTTCGCTGAGACATCAATGGAAAATATTACGGTATCGGAACTATATTTATTTACTAAAGTTTGTTATCATGAATGGCATCATGAGTATTGCGGTGGTGACTACTACACACCTGTTCAAAAACGTCCGAGTAAATGTATGTAATAGATTTCGGGCACTAAGCATACATTGAACGAATTCCATGTAAACAAATGTAATGACACAGAAATTATGACCATATGACGTTTAGAGCTGATAGTAAATTATTGCCATATCTTCGTCACAAGTGATATTCCTATTTTGACAGCGGTTATGTGGCAGTGCCTGTCTTGTTAAGAAAAGCGAAGCAATGTTCTTATTAACAACATATGCACTGCAGTATTGTATTTATCCGCCGACACCAGGAAGCGACTTTCAGTTAAAATGTCCCCTGCACTGGTTTTTCATACTATGTATACGTGTACAGGTGGTGATAGAGGAACAGCGACTAATGACAGTTTGGGTCAGGCGGTGAGTCGAGCGTGCATAGCCAAAGCGCTTATGAGGACCGCTCGCCTAATGCGGGAAGTCAAGGTTCGAGTGCCAGTCTGGTATAAATTTTCACTGTTGTCATTTCCTTGTAAAGCTGATGGTTGTTTTTATACGCAACTGCGAATACATTTCATGCATCTTTCCTTTCAGGACATCAATGTGACTCAAGAATTGCGTCCGTTCAGATGAAATATATAGAAAAACTTTACGGAAGACATTCTGAAAGTATTTGTATTAACCAACTTTTTATCATCTGAATGCTAATCGTCCTTTTGGACAAGTCAATTTTTGTTCCAGAATTAAAATGTGGCTCATTTCATGCAAGCGATATCTCCATTTTGCTCTGCCACCCTGTATTTGCGATTTCGTTCTTATTACCGTAATTCTTTCCCTGATTCTCCTTGTACGGTAAGAGCCTAGTGGTAGCAACACCACACCACACCACTCACGGGGTAGGCCCCAGACCTGCTGCGACTGCTGCCTACAAAGTAGAACGCGGAGCGACCTGTGGCTGTGGGCAGCCTGTGTGCCGCCATTCCTCCCTTCCGATGCTGCCAGTAGATGAATCGTGGTGATGATGACGCTGCTGCTTCTGTATTTAAGCAGTTCCCCATCTGGCATCAGGAGTCCGAGCTGACTCCTTCCAGTCATCCCTACTTCAGAAACAAATCTCAGGAAGTACGAGGAATCGAACCCGTGTCCTTCTGCATCGAAGGCAGCGACACTAACCATTTGCCGACAGACGCGGTCTGGTAAATCTCTGTATATAAATGGGAGTGGCCCGACCGACTGACTCACTGACTAATCTTTGCCCAACCCAAAACCACTGGGGATGGAAACGTGAAATTTGTAGAAGGTGTTGATCTTCCCGGTAGGCGTCATTTAAGAAGGTATTTTTCGGTATTCCATACGTAAGAGGGTGAAATAGCGAATGAAAACAATCTTATTTAAAACATGTCCGACATGTTTCAGGATTTTTTCAAATTAAACATCTATGGAGGTAAAATAGTAGTTGAAATTTTTTTGAAAATAAATCATTATTAAAGAATTGCTAAAGAATTTTTAAAGCTAGAAGTATTAAAACTGATATTTGACTTCTGGGTTAGAAATAAGAAAAAATATGTTCTCAGTGTTTTGGAAATTCAACCCATAAGGGGGTGTTTTATGAAATATTTCATTATGAAAGCATTTTTAAAACTAAATCATCACAGATTTTAAACTGTCTTCTTGATTAGAAAAAAAATCATTTTGGAAATTGAACCCTACGAGAGTAAAATTGAGGATGAAAGTTATTATGAAAAGATTTCATTATTTTTAAGATAGATCGATGGAAATTTATAGTTGGCTTCTCTCTTAAGAAATAAAACTTATTCACTTCACTGTTTTTGGATATTCTTAGGGGATGAAACGTTTTATGAAAATATTTCATTGTGAAAGCATTTTGAAAGCTGGTTCTATGCCAGTTGGTATTTGGCTTCTCTGTCAGATAAGGAAAGAAATGGATGTTTCGGTGTTTTTGTAAATTCAGCCTCTAAGGGAGCAGAACAGGGCCAGAGTTATTCACTGACTCATTAATGCCCAGCCCAAACCGCTGCAGATAGAATGTTGAAATTTGGAGAGGGTGTAGGCTTCGTTTAAGAACGGATCGTACGAAATTACACTCCTAAGGGGATGAAATAGCGGATGACAGCGCTTTTGAAAATATGTGGCCATTAAGGCAATTTTGAAGTTAGGACTTCGACGAAAATTTTTTAGAAAGTATTTCGTTATATTTAAAAATGATTAAGGTAAAATCTATGAAAACTGGTATCTCACTTCTCGGTTAGATATAAAGAAATACGTGTTAGGGGATGAAGTGCCTATGGAAATATCACCAAAAAACACAAAAAACATGATTATTAAATGCCTTGGACTCCAACCACCAGAATCGTTTTTTCGTCATTAGTACATTGGGAAAAAGCAGTTCTTCTGTGACCTTATTTAGCGTGAAATGTTTATAAGGCGTTGCAGTTTGCGAACGACATAAAAATTAAAGCACGCACGTGTAATGCGAGATGTGTGGCGCGCTGCATTGTTCTGCTGGTAGATGCCATAATGCCGAGAAACAGACTGCATTTAGTGGCGGACGTGCTTCCCAAGAATACATACATACTTGTGTTCATCTATTGTGCATTCCAGAATGACGAGATCACCCAAGGAATGTCCTCTGCACTGGATCAATCCGACTATTGTAACAGGGTGTTTGGTTTCAGACGATTCAAGCCGTACACGTCAACAGATATCTGTGCAATGGAACATAAAACGTGATTCACCTGAAAGGTCACCTGTGGCCACTCAGTTGACGTAAAGCTGCCTTATCGGCGTGCAAATTACAGCCTTCGTCGCTGTTGAACAGCTGTCAGTGCGGCTGCGTGAGCGAGGCGCCAGCTGCGGATGGAGGAAATTAGTGTTTAACGTCCCGTCGACAACGAGGTCATTAGAGACGGAGCGCAAGCTCGGGTGAGGGAAGGATGGGGAAGGAAATCGGCCGTGCCCTTTCAAAGGAACCATCCCGGCATTTGCCTGAAGCGATTTAGAGAAATCACGGAAAACCTAAATCAGGATGGCCGAAGACGGGATTGAACCGTCGTCCTCCCGAATGCGAGTCCAGTGTGCTAACCACTGCGCCACCTCGCTCGGTACCATCTGCGGAGACCCGTGCACGGCAACGTTCGCTTAGCGGTCGTTGAGGGGACTCTGCTGCGAGCATCTTGACTCTTCTGGGTGGTCAGCTGCTCGACAGTTGCAATTCTATTCGCCCGAACAAATCAAATGGCTCAGAGCACTATGGGACTCAACATCTGAGGTCATCAGTTGCCTAGAACTTAGAACTACTTAAACCTAACTAACCTAAGGACAACACACACATCCATGCCCGAGGCAGGATTCGAACCTGTGACCGTAGCAGTAGCGCGGTTCCAGACTGAAGCGCCTAGAACCGCTCAGCCACACCGGCCGGCTCGCCTGAACACATTTCCGCAACCCCAGTTCACACCTGTCATCTATGGCCCGCGATTCTACGCAGCTACCTCGGCGCCGGTTTTGCGTACAGCCTTTCAGCATGTGTGATATACAGGGTGTTTCAAAAATGACCGGTATATTTGAAACGGCAATAAAAACTAAACGAGCAGCGATAGAAATACACCGTTTGTTGCAATATACTTGGGACAACAGTACATTTTCAGGCGGACAAACTTTCGAAATTACAGTAGTTACAAGTTTCAACAACAGATGGCGCTGCAAGTGATGTGAAAGATATAGAAGACAACGCAGTCTGTGGGTGCGCCATTCTGTACGTCGTCTTTCTGCTGTAAGCGTGTGCTGTTCACAACGTGCAAGTGTGCTGTAGACAACATGGTTTATTCCTTAGAACAGAGGATTTTTCTGGTGTTGGAATTCCACAGCGTAGAACACAGTGTTGTTGCAACAAGACGAAATTTTCAACGGAGGTTTAATGTAACCAAAGGACCGAAAAGCGATACAATAAAGGATCTGTTTGAAAAATTTCAATGGACTGGGAACGTGACGGATGAACGTGCTGGAAAGGTAGGGCGACCGCGTTCGGCAACCACAGAGGGCAACGCGCAGCTAGTGCAGCAGGTGATCCGACAGCGGCCTCGGGTTTCCGTTCGCCGTGTTGCAGCTGCGGTCCAAATGACGCCAACGTCCACGTATCGTCTCATGCACCAGAGTTTACACCTCTATCCATACAAAATTCAAACGCGGCAACCCCTCAGCGCCGCTACCATTGCTGCACGAGAGACATTCGCTAACGATATAGTGCACAGGATTGATGACGGCGGTATGCATGTGGGCAGCATTTGGTTTACTGACGAAGCTTATTTTTACCTGGACGGCTTCGTCAATAAACAGAACTGGCGCATATGGGGAACCGAAAAGCCCCATGTTGCAGTCCCATCGTCCCTGCATCCTCAAAAATTACTGGTCTGGGCCACCATTTCTTCCAAAGGAATCATTGGCCCATTTTTCAGATCCGAAACGATTACTGCATCACGCTATCTGGACATTCTTCGTGAATTTGTGGCGGTACAAACTGCCTTAGACGACACTGCGAACACCTCGTGGTTTATGCAAGATGGTGCCCGGCCACATCGCACGGCCGACGTCTTTAATTTCCTGAATGAATATTTCGATGATCGTGTGATTGCTTTGGGCTATCCGAAACATACAAGAGGCGGCGTGGATTGGCCTCCCTATTCGCCAGACATGAACCCCTGTGACTTCTTTCTGTGGGGACACTTGAAAGACCAGGTGTACCGCCAGAATCCAGAAACAATTGAACAGCTGAAGCAGTACATCTCATCTGCATGTGAAGCCATTCCGCCAGACACGTTGTCAAAGGTTTCTGGTAATTTCATTCAGAGACTACGCCATATTATTGCTACGCATGGTGGATATGTGGAAAATATCGTACTATAGAGTTTCCCAGACCGCAGCGCCATCTGTTGTTGAAAATTGTAACTACTGTAATTTCGAAAGTTTGTCTGCCTGAAAATGTACTGTTGTCCCAAGCATATTGCAACAAACGGTGTATTTCTATCGCTGCTCGTTTAGTTTTTATTGCCGTTTCAAATATACCGGTCATTTTTGAAACACTCTGTACTTTAAGCATGGCGGCACGCTAACAATTTACAGGCTTAACTGTTTCGGCAAATGCTTACACCCATGTCCCGAAAGCCAGTAACCATGTCCTTTTCGACGTCAGAAAAATCACTTCTTTTCCGTATTATGAGAACGATTTTACTGTTTTCCGGGTCCCCCGCGATACACTTTATATACCCTCCACTGCTAGTGTTTCCACCTGCTGTCTGTGAGTGGTTGTTGCATTTAACGTCGAACACGAGCGGTAGTCGCATTAATGTGATTGACCCGTGTGGAACTTAAATGTGGTGTCCGAAATGGTACAAGAACAACGCCATCGATGGCCGACTTTAAATTCAGTGTCACAGGACAAGCTTATGACTCAAAATTGAATGTTCAGCTATGCTGCTAAGAGAAAATTATAAAAGTGGAAACAGACTCTTACAACAAGGAAACTCGCTGAAAGCGAGAGGTCTTCAGCAACTCCAAGAAAATAGGAAGCGCTTTTGTAGCTTGTTGAACCGCTGGTAAAAATAAGAACGCGTCAGTCGTCACAATGGGAATCTACCGGGTGATCAAAAAGTCAGTATAAATTTGAAAACTTAATAAATCACGTAATAATGTAGATAGAGAGGTAAAAATTGACACACACGCTTGGAATGACATGGAGTTTTATTACAACAAAAAACAACAACAAAGTATTGTTAGACGCGTGAAAGATCTCTTGGGTGCGTAGTTTGGTGATGATCGTGTGCTCATCCGCCACTTTCGTCATACATGGTCTCCCATGTCGCCACACCTCAGTCCGTGCGATTATTGGCTTTGGCGTTACCTGAAGTCGCAAGTGTATCGTGATCGACCGACATCTCTAGGTATGCTGAAAGACAAAATCCGACGCTAATGCCTCACCATAACTCCGGACATGCCTTACAGTGCTGTTCACAACATTATTCCTGGACTACAGCTATTGTTGAGGAATGATGGTGGACATATTGAGCATTTCCTGTAAAGAACATCATCTATGCTTTGTCTTACTTTGTTATGTTAATTATTGCTATTCTGATCAGATGAAGCGCGATCTGTCGGACATTTTTTGAACGTTTGTATTTTTTTGGTTTTAATAAAACCCCATGTCATTCCAAGCATGTGTGTCAATTTGTACCTGTCTATCTAGATTATTCCGTGATGTTTTCAGTTTTCAAATTTATACTGACTTTTTGATCACCCGGTACTTTGAGGAATGCTAATTCAGAACAACAAATGGTATGTAGTTCTGGAGAACGCGTACGCTGTATAGAAGCAAAAGAAGAAGCAATGCACCGAAACAGATAATAATGTAGTTGGGAGCGGTTCATTTACACTATTCTCAAAAGCATTTGTAATACCGTTTAGCAACATTCTGAAAAATAGCAGTTCCGTGAAATCAAAGGCTTCGTTTAGAGCACCTGCTGAAGAAGTGTGCTTAAATCAATAACAAGTGACAACAATTTGAAAAATAAAGGGATTACGTCGTTGTAAATGCGAGCAGTAATAGCCGCACTTCTAACACACTGTAACTCAACCTCATCCGCTTTTATCTTAACTCCGCTTATAGCTCACTTGTCAGCCATGTGATACAGGAAAATCGCTACTGTCATTTTCTCTCTGACACGAAGCACAATGACAGTTTTGCAACTCTACTGCTATGTTTGTATTTAATGTGGAAACTCAACGAGTTAACAGAAAGGCAGCTGCAAGCGTAATACGATGTGAAAAAGTATGATGAAGGTAGCCTTTACTCGCTGGATCGCAAATCAATGGAACGGAAACGAAAACAGCCAAAGGGGAGAGCGTTGGTGTACAGCTATTTTTCCTGCATTTCAGTGCACATTTACTAACACGCTGGGACATGCGTGATATAACCGAAGTGCACGTGATTGGTGCGACGAAAATGATTACATTTCCATTCGGCAATAGCAATGAAAATGTACCTTGTGCAGTCCAGGCGACCGTACAATGAAAAGCTTTGTTGACGTGATGACGATACTTCAGCCATGTATAAGTTGACAGCCGCTAGCAGCCCGTGTGCCACTGATGAATTTGTGTGTCTAGTCGGTTAACAGTCGATCTATTCTCCTGTTTACGTTCGATGAGACTGCAACGGTATAGTTCGTCAGACGTTATGCTTCCTAAACATTTTTTTATTTTCTCAACATTGTTATCGAGGGGTCTCTGCAGTACTTTTTATCGCATATTACAGGCTTATAAAGCTAGTGCACATCTAATACGAGTGTCTCTAATTGAATCGGTCTTCTCTAAAAGGGCGTAAGACAAGAAAACTAACTTAGTGGTAAATTTAAGAAAAAAGCTGTAGTAGAAGAAAGAAAAAACAGGAATAAGGGAGTCTGCTCTATAAACCAGTAGTATAGCTGCTCCTTGATTGGTGTATACATGAACTGTTACATGAATACAAATACATACAATGTTTTGGAGCCGGCCGGGGTGGCCGAGCGGTTCTAGGCGTTGCAGTCTGGAGCTGCGCGACCGCTGCGGTAGCAGGTTCGAGTCCTGCCTCGGACATGGATGTGTGTGATGTCCATAGGTTAGTTAGGTTTGAGTAGTTCTACGTTCTAGGGGACTGATGACCTAAGAAGTTAAGTCCCATAGTGCTGAGAGCGATTTGAATGTTTTGGATACTTAAAATGTGAAAACATCAGCTCTTTAAAAAAAATGTGTTCATAGGACGAAGACTCAGAACAAACTGTTAATATTTGGCCATATTAGTGAATTACATGTTATAAAAACGACTCCAAGCCACAGAAAATGAACACCATGCTTTTAAACTTGAAAAGGAAACGTGAAGAAATACTGGAAACGGTGCATAAAACTCAAGACTTTTCACTTGTGATGCACTGTTCCCCAGTCATCGTCATGTGCTGTAATACGGTCAGGAGACCAGCTCAAAAGTTGCTCTCAGAATTGTATATCCTGACTAGGAATTTACCACTGCATCATTTCTATGTCTTAAACTTTTTGCACTTTAATAGGCACCCGTCCTTTTGGGTAGGCGGGGTTTGTTGGTAGAGGCAGAGGATCTCGTTGGCGTGCCGTGAAGAATGCGTGACTCATTAACCCGTTAATACACGTCGAACCTTTCATGAATCCCGCTCTGGGATTTGCATACACAAGGGGAAAGAAAGTGATGATTGCGAAGTTATATCTGCCACATCTTTGCTCGTTCCTTTTTTCATCATCAGAAACTGCCATCTTCTTATATTTTTTCCACCAGCCATCAAAGGCCATAATGACGGATGTGGCAACTTCTATAACTAAATATTTTTTAAGTTTTGTTCTACTTCGTAGAATGTGCTGTGTTTTTTGATGAACAGCGAATATCCTGTTACTCTGTCGAAGCTTCTTTGAAACGAAACCAAAGCCTCGATCGCACGCTATAAAGCTGTGTCCTCTCACTGAGAAATACTGTTGAACAAGTCTGAAACGTCCAGAATCTTTCAGTGAAAGCGGGAATCTAGAGAGTGCTTGGTTATTATATCTGCATAGTGGAACAACCACAGAACAGTTGAAACGGTGTGATATTTTCGGATAGTGAAATAAAAGGGAACAGACTTCGTTGGCACCCTTTCCACCGCTTCCTTCATAATGAATATACTAAGTGCTTGACGTTTTATTTACGTCCTGATTGTCTGCACTCACCGGATCTTTGGCTTCTGTACAGTTCTGAAAGGGCGCATGTCGGTGACGTAAAACAAAAGGTGATTTTCAATTCCACGTTACAAGGCAACCGAACGTGTTACAGACGCTATTTTGGACACAAGTAATAGATCTACCCCCCATAGGACATGAACCGCTATAAAACGCGACGTCGATAAAGTAATTACTTACGCTCCTTCAAACAAGGAGGACTCAGTTATGCTGAAGGCATAAATTTTCCTCCAACAGATTCCTCATTGCATACACCTGAAACCAATTCTTCTTAGTTCTCTATATGTCTCTTTCTTTCGCTACAGCTGCCACATTGTTTCCTTCTATTGCCATTCCTGTTGTCTCGTCTTCTCTTCAGACTTATTTTTCTATGACTGTGGTCTCAAATATCTCTGGCTCCATGGCTAGTTTCTTCCCTAGTGCTACAACAGACCAAGGGAACAACGTATTCCAATTGGTTGTAAACATCGTGTCATAACAGATGAGATATTGGATAAGGATACAGCCCATTCACTATTTAAATTGTTGCTATTTTAGGGTTACGGATCAAGTGCGCAACCCATAGCTAGGATTTACGGCCGCATATGAAGAATAAATGACTGAAAATGGATGAAATGCATCCTCAACATGAATGACTCGTAACCGAAAACAGTCAGGTACACGAACGTCAAAAATTATCCAACGATAATGGATACATAATAAGTACTCATTCAAAACTGAGATACCCTTAGAATGGCTTTTTGGAACTTTCCTAAACATGAAAAGGACAACTGGTGCCAATTCGTCAAATGAAAGCTACACACAGTGCAACAATAAAAATCATGTCTTAAATTTCTATTTCTTAACCAAGTGGTGATTGTAAAGTTCTCGTGTTACTTTGATGCCCAACTAACGAATTAAACGAATTAAACTGTTGTTAGTAGTAGTAATAGCATTAATAGAACATCATATAACAAGAGCAGTAGTTCAACGTAATTTTGAATGAGGTGTTATCTGCAAAAAAGAATTTCAGAAGGGATGAGAACTTACACGTAACCAGGATGCCTAACACAGTGGATACGGCAGGTAAGATAAATATCCCAGTTCAGATAAAAAATGTTAAAAAAACAGGTTTTCCTTTGTCAGAGGCACAGATAAAGTATCTTTAACTTTAGTCTCTATGTTCCTTTAATATGTAGTCGTCTGCTGTGCCAATAATTCTTATCTTACGCAGTCTTTGATTCAAGCTCACCATTTATTCAAAGTACTTCACATTCTTTTATACAGGACGGTTAGCAATAGCACACAAAAACTCGCGAAAACGTTTCTATTGTATCATTTAGAGGTATACAGCAAGTTGGATTATCTTATAAAAACGTATTTCATCAGTGATATTAGTTGCCCGCGGATCGTTTTTTAAATTAAAAATTGACTCACAACATAAATAAGTATCAGATTCTTGAAATGCGAGCTTCAAATTGTTTATAAAATTTGGGTATATATCTGTTGTTTGTGATTTTTTAAACACTTCTCTACTAAAGAGCTTCGTCGTCTTACTGTATAAAGGACTTTCCTCTGTAATGTCAGGCGTCGTAGTCATCGAAGCCACAATGAGATGGTGACTATGTGGTGTGGGTAGGAAGTGTCGCGACCGGAATCATACGGACTTCAAGAGAAGAGATGGTGGCGTAAAGTACAGATAGCCAGATTTGGCGCCAATGTGGTGGGCCTAATACAGATCTCCTCACGACTGCTGTCTGAAGCTGAGTATGTGCATTAGCTCGACAACTCATTTGACACTCTTCATCAGGAGCTGGCTATGTTCCGCCACAGTGCTTCTGCCACTCCGTCTTCACTTGTTAACAAAAAAATAATCTTTTCACTTACTATTGGTTACCCGTCTGGAGTTTACTGAAATAAATTAAAGGAATTATACCTGATTCCTTTCGCTTTCATTTATAAAGCATCTTCCGTGTTTACTGATGTTTCTTTACATCTTATGCTTCTTCCCTCTTTGCTGGCAGAGGCTGACGTCGAAAGCCTACGATTCACAGTAGGAAAGAAGCAGAATATGTAAAGAAACACCAATAACCATGAAAGATGCTTAATAAATAAAAGCGAAACGCGTTTGGTGTAATTCTCTTTAATTAAACTCAAGACGGATAACCAATAATAACTGATTGTAACAGCTGCTGCCGATGATTACCTTGCAAACAAACGTATTAAATGATCTTTTTCCCCCCTAGAAGTCCTCAATGCTGTTATCTACACCTTTCATTGACGCATTACATGCAAAGACTGGTCAGAGGTGCTGGCCAGACATTGACTAGAAATCCGGTCTATGGGTTGTTTCAAAGCATTAAATTCTGGATCTCAATGGCATTCAGCCACTGAGTATCCGGACATGTATCACACAAATTGTACAAGTTTTCCGTGCATTTCATCAGAATTGGTAAAATTTAAGGCAGTAAGATATATCGAAAAAGTATCCTGTCATGCCATACATTGACTTGGAAGGCTTACAGTGGAAGATCTTGGGCTTTCAACAAACACGTCTCTTACACGGTTACTCACTCAACGTCAACTCCATTTACGAAACGATTCAATGTACGTTATCCGGCGGTTCCCGTAATTTTACCAAACTGTCAACGAACTAGACACCGACAAAGTTCTTGATGAGCATAAATAAGCCAAAAGTGATGGTTTTCGTGCAGTGTTAGACTTGAATAGGCCCAGCTATTACCTTCCACCAACGGAAAAGTTATCAGATATCTTGAGTCCAGATCGACGCTCACTGCTTTACATGCAGACTTTCTGAATAAGGAATTTCATAAGCGATAAAATAAAATTTAGTAGCTAATCCTTTTGTTTCACTTGTTTGGGTGTGAATATTAATCTAACTTCAGCACTAAAGTAATGTTGTAGACCCCTCAATATCTGAGAAACAATCATGTACCAGAGCAGCTAAAACTACTTAATTTGGGATTTTCGTGACATTCTCGAACGACACAAGGAATCTCAAATTCCTATATCCAGAGTTCTTCCGGCTCAGAGTACCGGGTCCGCAGCTCGTGGTCTAGTGGATAGCGTTGCTGCCTCAGGATCACGGGGTCCGGGTTTCGATTCCCGGCCGGGTCGGGAATTTTCTCTGCCCGAGGACTCGGTGTTTCTGTTGTCGTCATCATTTCATCATCATCATTATTCGTGACAGTGGGTAGATTGGACTGTGTAAAAAAAGTTGGAGTGTGTAAAAACTGGGCGCGCAGTTGAGCGCCCCACAAACCAAACATCATCATCAGACTACCGGACTGAAAGGTACCTAATTCAGTCCCAAAAATAAGAGACATGAAAATACATCTACTGAGAATAACTGCTACAAATTCCAAAACTACCCATTTTTTCACAGTCTTGTAAATTGTTGAATTTCTCGAGGATATCCTGCAAGCAGCAGGAGACATAGCTTTTGATGGGCTACGAGTACATTTCTTCCCTTTCATTACCACTAATGTACCTGACGCCGCTAGACTATCAGTTCCATTTCAGAGCAATATTATCGTATTAACAATTCAAATGGGTTCAAATGGCTCTGAGCACTATGCGACTTAACTTCTGAGGTCATCGGTCGCCTAGAACTTAGAACTAATTAAACCTAACTAACCTAAGGACATCACACACATCCATGCTCGAGGCAGGATTCGAACCTGCGACCGTAGCGGTCGCTCGGCTCCAGACTGTAGCGCCTAGAACCGCACGGCCACTCCGGCCGGCCTATTAACAATTTATCGATTCCTTTTGACAACGTCTCAGTGACCTTTATGCTGGCATACTATATTTAAGTCCTGTACTATATTGGGGAAACAATGCAGATAACAGAATGAACTGTCGGAATTAAATTAGTGAAAGCGGATCAGCATTCAAATTTCGAAATCTCGGTTGGTAGAATCACTGACGGTGAAGTAGTAGGTTGTTGTTCGTGCCCGATCGACTATTCAGGTTTTATCTGTGAGGAAGTTTCAAGCTCATGATTGCTTGTTTGCCATTAGGAAATAACGCACCATGCCATCTTACGCAAGGACGCTATTAATTTCACTCTTGTGCACCTTACATTCGCACACACACACACACACACACACACACACACACACACACACACACAAACTGCAGTGTTACGTATGTTCTGAGTTTAGAAGACTAACTGCGAAGGACCTACCATTCCGCATAGCAAAATTAATTAAAATAATACGGTCGTCAGCACACCGGTATCTGAAACACAATGTGCGTCTCTGACAGTGATATTTAGTACTGAAAATAGTTGGTGAACCGGACGATGTTGTGAAATGAAAACATTGGTAAAACACAATCTGGTTCGTATATTACGAGAGATGAGCTTGAGAAGGCATTAGCGTGGTGCCTTGAGAGAGATACTCCGTTATCCACAAAATGTCACAACGTACAATAAATTGCAGATTAGTTTCACCTGTAACGTTACATACTGTGATATATAAATAATCCGTAAATAATTAGATTCGAGGAAAGCGTGTTGATGATCTGTTTTGACAAAAGATACCCAGCTCTTTGCCGTAACCCTGCAAGAGTCTTATACCGTAAATGCCACGAGAAAAATCAAAGTTCCTACTTGACGTATATTACTTACGTGTTTAGAACGACATTAAGCCGTACTGACATCTGGAAACAGTTGTATCGGAATTCCGTAAATGCAGTGTGATAATCCGACATTCAGTGAAGTGTCTCTCTTTCCACCGACTTCCTAAGTATCGCATGATTCCTCTCTGCCCTAGCAGTTTTCAGATCCTTCCTTCCAGAACACTATGTTGATTTTCCATTAAGTAAATCTGAAGTACGCTAAAGAAAACGCTAAACGTGATGGATGGAGCTAATTTTTTCAACAATGTAATGAAGTATCACTAGGAAGACACTAATGGATCGGGAGAACGGAAAATGACAAATCACTTAAAAGCTCATACAGTGATTTGTTAATAAAATATATTCAAAGTTAGCCCCTGCTATATAGCAACAAAAATGTATTTAAAATTATTCCACGGTACTTAACAACAAAATTTGTACTTCTGCATTAAATACAATGTTATAGAAAATGAAATTCTCGCGAATACATTAGATACATTGCCATTGCGTTACCAGTCTCATAAGTTGTACTATGGCGAGCTACTGCAAAAATAAATGTCTTTCTTCGGTTAAATAGTTAAGAGAGTCCAAAATTACAGTAAGTCATGCTTTTGTTTCCTAATCTGTCAATGTACAACAAAATATCCAAGATACCTTATTCCGGAACAATGTAAATATATACGAGTTGTACTACACAAACTCTGACCAAAAGACGTGAGAGTTACATGTCTACAGCGTTAAATAAGCTCGTCGGAGATTAAGTTTCATAATTTGTACATCCACAAGAAAAAAATATTTTATCCTCGCTCGGATCCCGGAAAATTAAACAGGCAAGGAATATTGCATCTCCGGTTATGATATGGGAGCACATACTGCTTCGACGCTTGCTTTACGGCACATTTATCTAACAAAAGAATTCTGTCCTTCCATGGCTAGAGTACACAGTGGCAGCAGCTGTGTCGAAATGAGAGGGAAAAATATAAAACGAATTGCGAGCATTAAATTGCGCTTTCTTTCCTCCTGTTTAACCTAAAGAATGTAATTTTTCGAGTGCTGAGATAGAATCTCGCCCGCATCTCGTGGTCGTGCGGTAGCGTTCTCGCTTCCCACGCCCGGGTTCCCGGGTTCGATTCCCGGCGGGGTCAGGGATTTTCTCTGCCTCGTGATGGCTGGGTGTTGTGTGCTGTCCTTAGGTTAGTTAGGTTTAAGTAGTTCTAAGTTCTAGGGGACTTATGACCACAGCAGTTGAGTCCCATAGAGCTCAGAGCCATTTTTTTAGATAGAATCTCCATATATTGCAAAATTATACACGCATACTACGTTCGAATTTGCAAATCATCCCCTCCCCCCAACCCAAAAAAAAACAAAAAAAAACAAAAACAGAGAAATCTGTTACTTTACAGCGTACACACCAGTACTCGTTTCTGCCACAAGCGAAAAGCCTTACTACCGTCAAGCAACTTCTTTACATTCCCTGTAATCTTTTAGGTGTAATGCAATAATGTGGTTAAAAACTGATAGGCGCACTGTAGGTTCGTCATTAATGCGGCTACTTATATAGTGACTCGGGTTTTTTGCCAGTCCACAAGATTCCGAGAGGTAAGCCGCAGTGGGGATTCAGACGAGAGCGAATGATAATAGGCGCTACGGACTGCACCAAACTCTTAAGGCATCTGTTCAATAATGCAGTGAATTCCCGCTGAGGCACTCAGGGAATTTGCTCAATAATGCAGTGGCTGGTGCTGAAGCGTGCGCATCCATGCGGGGGGAGGACAATCACACTCGGGTGCAGACCCGTCGCGGACTATCGCCTTTATGTGCGACTCGCGGGTAATCTACGGGCGTTCTGTGTGTGGGCAGCACCCTACTGTTCCCCGGCGACCGCCGTGTGTGGGTGGCACGTCGCCGTGCGGCAGAGACAGCGTTTGGTGCCGCCGTCTTTGCCAGCTGAGTCGTGCTTTATTCCGCGGATCACACATTGCCGCTTTCCTTCCCCGTGCCATATGCGCGGATTTTCGTGTGAGCGGCTTGTACACCTACATCTGCCACGAAGTGTCTGGTGAGGCGAACGGAGTGGGCCGGTAAAATTTTACACCCTTTCTAATTAGAGCCTGTTTAAGGCCCAAGCGGCACTATAGTTGAATTCTTTTATCTTGGCGGCTCGCGCATGCCCGCCCAGACGCGGGAGATTGCTGCGTTGCCAGTTGCACACGACGCACGCGCCAATAGAAGCAGCGCCATAGTATAGCATAGTTCACAAGCTTACGTTTAGGGGGGAGCGCGTAGTTCATGAATTGAAGCCACCACGGCCGCATTAACCCTTTCGCTGCTTCAAAGACGTGCTCCCTGCATTCTGCGATGTGCGCGATTTTGTCACTGCTCTGCTCGCCTGTGCAGACACATCGTGTTCCGACTGCTTTGACACTCTTATCATTCGATTCCACAAAAACTATTTGGCCCAAAAATTAGATTTTTACACATCATCTTGACTGATACCTTCCCCCTATAAATGACTTAATTTTGTTTCGATGTCCAACGCAGTTATTATGCCCCATTAAATATAGTAAATTGAGATAGTGTTATACAGTAAATTTTATATGAAATTCTCATTTCATTCTCAACATTGTGGCAACTAAAATCGACCATACGGAAAGTATACGCTACGGACTTCTACCTTTGCAAACTCTTCAAAATTTCGTGCAAAGGTTTACTACATTTAATGCTGCATAATAACTGCGTCGAATATCGAAACAAAATTATGTCATTTATGGGTGGAAGGTACCAGTCAAGAAGACGTGTAAAAATCAAATTTTTGGTCCAAATAGTTTTTGTGAAATCGAATGATAAGTGTGTCAAAGCAGTGGGAACATCATGTGTCTGCACAGGCGAGCAGTGCAGGATGACAAAATCGCGCACAGCGCGGAATTTGGGGAGCACGTGTCTGCAGCAGCGAAAGGGTTAATGAAGAGACAAAGCACTAGAAATTTCAAAATTTGCATTCAAACGAATATAATTCGTGAAGTAAGGCACTTCGATATTGTTTTTAAATAATGAAAGTATTAAGCACCACACAACGTTTGAACTCACATCCTTTCATGCAGAAGCCCAACACTTTTTTTTTTTTTTCGCCAACAAACAAAAATTAAATATGCCTCTGAACTTTGTGTAAAAAAAATAAAATAAAAGGAAAAGGAAAGGGTATAATACTTTATTATTTTTTTTTATTTGTTGTTCATTTTGTTCTTATTTTGTTCTTGTGTATTTATTTGGATACGAACGCAGGTCTCCTGTCCACTTTTTGTAATCTTTTTTTATTTATATAGATATCAATGTGCGAACAGTCATAGTTAATCAAGCCTGGAAAACTGAAACAGAATGAAGATGCCATCGAAGATATGAAACTTAAATAACATGAAAAGAAAGCTACCACGTCGTAGTGAGGCTTCCTAGCGACTGCGCCCACTGATAAAGATTGTTCAAATATATGCTCGTTTGCGGTTCGTTCTGACCTCATCTGACGCTGCCGGGAACATTCCAGCTGCACGGCGGGCTGTGAAAGGCACCCCATAGATAGTTCGCGAAGCACTGTCGATATCTGGTATGCCCGGAAATAGCATGATGTCTTTCTTGCAAATAGAGCCAGAAGTCAAGGAAATTCTTGTGTCCGTCACGACAGAGGTAATGGACTGCATGTCCACGTATCCAGTTGACAGAGTTGGTTCGAGTCTTGGGGTAAAATGTCTCATCCGGAAACAATAACGTGCGTGCAGATATATGCTCCGGCCGAACTCGCAAGAGATAAGCCAGCATCTGCCGCACTAGGTGCCAAACCGCTTCCGCCTCTCCACAGCTGAGGCGGTGCTCGTCAGAATCTACTGTATTACAACCCACACAATTGGGAGATTCTGCCATGTGGATATTGTAGAGACGTTCTTGCGTCACCAGATTCCCATTAACGACTACGTACCATTGGGAAACAACATCGGAATCAAGCATGGCGTCGTGGACAGTCTTCCACACCACGCGCCATCGTACGTCAGGATATTTTAGTTCGACCACATTAAGGGGGCGGCGTTGCAGCATGTCATAATAGAGGCGTCGAGTCGTGGCCATTTGTGGTGTCGTGAGCGCGACACTGCAATAACTTTGTTCTAAATAGAAACGTCCTATATAAAAGAGGGGCGCTGGGATATCCTGCAGTGGCACCGGCGCTCTTAGTGAAGCAGGTCGTAGCGCCGTCAGAAGCAGACTCGTGAGGCTCGTAGGACAACGGCGCAGCAGACATAAATGTGAGCTAACATAGAGGGCAATGGCCCTATCATGGACTTGTACTAGGCCGAGACCACCTTTTTCCTTGGGGAGGGTAAGAGATACGTATCTGATCTTCAGTAACATACCAGCGGTGACGAAGTATCCCAGCGCTGCCATAATGCTACGAGCCAAGGGCTTCGGAATGGGTAGCGTTTGGGCGACATGCGGGATGCGGGACGCAAGGTATACGTTGGCATAATACACCCGCTGAACGATGTTGAGGGATCGCAAGCGCTGATTTGCAATTCTGGCCCTAATTTGGTTAAGAAGGCGTCGATAATTGAGCGTCGTCGCGCGTCGCATGTCGTTCATGAAATCTAAGCCCAAGCAGCGTACAGTATCACTGAAGCGTAATGGGGCAATGTGTTCCTGCGGTAGCCCAATTCCGATGCCCAAGGCGACGGACTTGTCGACGTTGATTTGGCTGCCAGAAGCTGTACCGTAGGTTGCAATCCAGTCCAATGCCGCGGCCATGTCGTCAGCTCCACGTATGACGATCATCAAATCATCCGCATATGCGGTGCAACGATAGATGGAGCCGCCGAACTGTATCCCAGTGAGCCTGTCTCGGAGACCACACAACAAAGGTTCTAAGGCCAATGCAAATAACAATGTTGATAATGGACATCCCTGTCGTACTGATCGGCGGATCGGCATGGGTGCCGTCAGTCTTCCATTGACAAGAACTCGAGAAGTTGCACCATGTAGTAGGCGTGTCAACACTGTGATAAAGGGGTCGGGGTATTCCATGCGCCGTAGAACGGCCGTGAGGAAAGCGTGGCCCACACGGTCAAAAGCCTGGCTAAAGTCTATAGACGCGAGGGCTGCCGGCAAACGTCTCACCCGTGCAAGGGAGATGAGTTCTCTGTAACGACATAACGCATTTCTGATGTTGTTGGGTCCCCCCAAGGACGTCTGGTCACCGGACAAGACGTGCAATAGTGTGCCGCGAATACGTTCCGATAGCAGCCTCGAAAAGATCTTGAAGTCGCTGTTCAATAACGTTAAGGGACGATAATCACGGACATGATTCCGTCCCTTCGGCTTATGGATGGGGACAATCAGACCTTCCAAGAATGGTGCAGGCAATGTTATACCCGGGGACATCAATTCCTGGCAAATTTCAATCAAACACGGTAGCAACAGGTGTTTAAAGGTTCGATAGAACTCTAATGGTAATCCATCGATTCCCGGTGATTTATGGGGAGCACCTTTACCAATGGCGTCGAGCACTTCCTCTTCTGTCACTTCTCCCAGTAAAGTCGGTACCATGTCTGATGGAACTGTACCGTGGACATGTGATGAAACGGTGTCTACCGTTGCCATATCAGGGAGCACTGCTGAATAAAGTTGAGCGTAATGCCCATAGAAGGCTTCCGCTATATCTGCTTGTTCCACCACGTGTCGACCGTCGTCGGTTATCATGTCGGTTACCAGTGCCCTACTGCGCCTCCTGCGTTCTAGGAGCACGTGGTGCATAGATGGCCTTTCTGATTGTATCATGTCTGGAGCACGCGACCGTATAACAGCGCCTTGTAAATGATGGCGTGCTAAGGAGACGAGCTGCGCTTTCGCGCGATTGACTATGATCTGCCTGTCAGGTGAGGGCTCCATAGCAAAACATTCCCGTAGGACGGTGTAATAAAAGTTTTCCGTGCTCCTCCTCCATGCCGCTGCTTCCCGGCCGTAAGCCATGAAGGTGCGCCTAAGAGCAGGCTTCGCACATTCAATCCACCAACTGAGGGTCGATCGGTAACGACCACGACGCTGTAAGGCCGTGTTCCACGACTCTTCGATAGCACCTTTACATGCCGGCTCGTCCAGATGGGCGACGTTCAGTTTCCAGGGGGGCCTACTGCGCCACACACGTGCAGGTTGGAGGGCAATGGTGCAAATATAGGCTGTGTGGTCGGTGAATGCAGTGGGCCAGAGCTCTGCTCCTCTCGTCGCCGTCGAAAGGGTGCTTGTGACGTAAATCCTGTCCAACCGACTTGATGAATGGCTTGTATAATGCGTGTAACCAGGAGCGGGGCCATGGATGTGGCGCCACGTGTCAATCAGGTGGAGGTCACGCACTAGCATTTCCAATTCCGCACACGGGACGTGATGTGGCTGCTGATAAGACGGAGATAATGTACAGTTAAAATCTCCGCCGATCACCATATCGTCTATGCGACCCATAAATAGACGCGTAATATCTTCCGAAAAAAAGCGGGCCCGATCTCTCCGTCTCCCTGATCCTGAAGGGGCATATACATTGATGAGTCGTACACCGTTGACAGTTATTGCCATGGCTCTTGCACTCGGTAAGTACAGTACGTCCGTAGCCGCTAAACCGTCCCGTAGCAGAACAGCCACACCACAATCGGTAGAAGAGGCGTGGGAGATGTGGGCGGTATATCCGTAGAAGTCAGGGAAACTAGCGACACAGAATTCCTGTAAGAGGGCCACGTCGATGTCCGCCGCATCAAGCATGCGTTGTAGCATTGTCAGTTTGTGTGGTGCCCTTATCGCGTTGATATTGATTGTGGCAAGGCGAAAGGTGTGCTGCCTAGCCTCTTCACCTAGGGTAGACGCCATGGCAATCAAAGCTAACCGCAAGAGATGCCGGACCCACCAAACCCGTCACAAATTATGAGTCTTTCACGCGAGGAGTGGCATCCGCAATGCCGCCCCCTCCCTTGTCACCCGTGCCCTCGTCAGGAAGTTCCTCAACATCGTCCGACCACAGTGGGTGCAACACGACGCTGTGTAGCTGATCGGCACCTAAATCTCTCTCACGTACGTCGTCTGTGTTAGAGGTAGACTGAGCGCCATCCATCGACGCGACCTGCCGCGTTTGTGGTGCAAGAAGTAACTGGGCACTCGTAGTATGGGCAAGTGAACCGTCTACACCACTTAGATCCTCAGCAGGCGCAGCATCCATGCCGTCTGATGAGATGTCACCTTCTTGACCGGCCGTGTGTAGGAGGCAATCGTCAGAAGGGGTTCGCCGACGTCGCTTGCGTCGTCGAGGCGAACGTTGCTTTCGAACGTGGACATCCGTATCCGAATGTGGGAGGCAATCCTGCGTCGTATCACCTTCCGCTAGGAAAGCCGCGGTCGGGACAACGTTCGCGTCCACGTCCATCGCGTTCTGAATGTTATGTTGCGTCTGGAGTTCGTGAGACTGTTGCAGCTGTTGTTGCTGTGGAGGGGGCGACATATGGGTTGGCACCAAGGGTCCGTCCTCTTCCTCCCTTGGTACTTGTGGCGTCGATGGATGTGTCTGCTCGCCCGTTTCGTCCTCAACTACGGTGCGCATCGTCGTCTGTGCGTACGTCAGGGGCAGGATTGTCGTCCCCATCGGGGAAACGGAGTCTCCCACTGGTATCTGCGTAATTCTACGTTGTAAGCAGCTCGATCGAACATGGCCTTCCTGCCCACATCCGGAACAGGTACGCGGTTGACCGTCGTACATGATGATTGCACGACAGCCACCGATGTTCAAATAGGACGGCACATGTTTCTTGAGCTCAAGTTTAATTTGGCGCACACCATTGTAGACCTTATACGTCGAGAAAGTTTGCCACTTTTCTGCAACGTGGCTGATAACATTGCCATATGGTCGGAAGGCGTCCTTGACAACTTCCTCTGGGACCTCGAAGGGGAGCTCAAAAACCCGTACAGTCCTTAGGCCCATGCCTGCATGATCCACCGTCACTGCACCGATATGCCCATCAGAATGTTTGAATCTGAGAGTGTTCGAGTATTTAGAAACCACTGTCGTGCACACCTCTGCACTGGTCATTTTAACATAAACCACGCTCGCCGTTATAGAAAAATGTATTCCGACGACAGTCGCCGGATCTAAACGTAGATCGTCGCGTATGAACTGTTCTATTTCATAGACTCGACGACGCGCGTGATCCGGTTGGAAAGTAATTTTGATCGTATCGTGTCGCCATGTGTGTGCCATAGTCGCACTGAACTTGGAACAAATACAACTCGCGCCGCGAGAAGGTAAACACAAGCAAGCGCTGACGGTCGCGCACGGCGGGGCGCAGCGGACGTCCTCGCCCCACCGCAGCCGAAAGCAGACTGACACTTAAACCGTTGCGCTATCGCGGCTCGTCGAACTGCACTACGCCATGAGGACTCTAACATTTCACGCAAAATACTGACAACGTCGAAGTACAATAGGAAATAAACAATTGCTGCTGTTCTTTATTGCGAAAAAGCGGTTAGTGAGATTGATACAAACACCTTTCCTTGCTATAGGCCTGAATTAGGAGTCTTATTGCTTGTTTGGTTCAATTAATTAATAGAATATGAAGCAATTGGTATAAAGAATGCTTTTTCCAAACTTTCTATAAAAGAAAGTCTGCTATCAAGACATTGCTTTTGTTCTATTACTTTATTTATGACTGAACGTTTCTAAAACTGAAGACACTCGCCCATGCTCTGCACTGCAGTCGAGATCTGGCAACGTCGTTCTCTGTTCATTGGCTGACTGTGTTTTGTGACGTCAGATGCGCAGAACGAACCTGAACGCGGCCGCCAACATAAATGACGCGCACTTTAGTGGGCGATAGCGAGACGATTGCGCTCTTGTGGATACGAGGTACCACAGATTTTAGTATCACAGGTTGTGTTACTTAGTACAACTGTATTTGGAATGTAAATTTTCGGTGAGATCCGATCTACAGTGGTGGGTAAAACATAAGGACGAAAACAACTTTCGCATTACGTATCACTTCCAATAGGTCGAAGAAACTTGCACCATAGATAGAAATATCTGCTGCAGTGAAATACAGTACAGAAGGTAACTGAAAGAAACACGCAATGATACGAATGTAAGTGACACTTTTATTCAAAAATAATAATACACTGAAATCACCACGATTTGTAATGGTGGGGCATGGTTCTCAGTAGGCTGTATGGTAACCACGGGCGACAACGGTTGCTCCGCAACGTGCTACCATGCTGGCAGCAAGGTTGGTAAGCAGTACTCGTGGTAATGCGTTCCACTGCTCCACCAGCGCGATTGACAACTGGTAAACGCGCGATTGACAACTGGTAAACGGTCGCTGGTGCACGTGGACGTACTACAGGGCATCGTAGAAGTCGGTGGAACAGGCGCGTCAGTCCATTAGCCGGATATGCTGTGGTTGGCAAAGCTTCTCCATCTGCGTAGTTCGATGCAGTCGCTCATTGTAATCCACAAAAATGGAGCCAGAGACGATTTCACCTCTGAAAAGACGCGAGTTGGGAAGGAGTACAGTGTTCGAGAACTGATTTGATGATCAGTATGACCTTCCAACTTTACGCCTTCCGCACCATAATACGAGGGCAGTTCAATAAGTAATGCAACACATTTTTTTTCTCGGCCAATTTTGGTTGAAAAAACCGGAAATTTCTTGTGGAATATTTTCAAACATTCCCGCTTCGTCTCGTATAGTTTCATTGACTTCCGACAGGTGGCAGCGCTGTACGGAGCTGTTAAAATGGCGTCTGTAACGGATGTGCGTTGCAAACAACGGGCAGTGATCGAGTTTCTTTTGGCGGAAAACCAGGGCATCTCAGATATTCATAGGCGCTTGCAGAATGTCTACGGTGATCTGGCAGTGGACAAAAGCACGGTGAGTCGTTGGGCAAAACGTGTGTCATCATCGCCGCAAGGTCAAGCGAGACTGTCTGATCTCCCGCGTGCGGGCCGGCCGTGCACAGCTGTGACTCCTGCAATGGCGGAGCGTGCGAACACACTCGTTCGAGATGATCGACGGATCACCATCAAACAACTCAATGCTCAACTTGACATCTCTGTTGGTAGTGCTGTCACAGTTGTTCACCAGTTGGGATATTCAAAGGTTTGTTCCCGCTGGGTCCCTCGTTGTCTAACCGAACACCATAAAGAGCAAAGGAGAACCATCTGTGTGGAATTGCTTGCTCGTCATGTGGCTGAGGGTGACAATTTCTTGTCAAAGATTGTTACAGGCGATGAAACATGGGTTCATCACTTCTAACCTGAAACAAAACGGCAATCAATGGAGTGGCGCCACACCCACTCCCCTACCAAGAAAAAGTTTAAAGCCATACCCTCAGCCAGTAAAGTCATGGTTACAGTCTTCTGGGACGCTGAAGGGGTTATTCTGTTCGACGTCCTTCCCCATGGTCAAACGATCAACTCTGAAGTGTATTGTGCTACTCTTCAGAAATTGAAGATACGACTTTAGCGTGTTCGTAGGCACAAAAATCTGAACGAACTTCTCCTTCTTCATGACAACGCAAGACCTCACACAAGTCTTTGCACCCGAGAGGAGCTCACAAAACTTCAGTGGACTGTTCTTCCTCATGCACCCTACAGCCCCGATCTCGCACCGTTGCATTTCCATATGTTTGGCCCAATGAAGGACGCAATCCGTGGGAGGCATTACGCGGATGATGAAGAAGTTATTGATGTAGTACGACGTTGGCTCCGACATCGACCAGTGGAATGGTACCGTGCAGGCATACAGGCCCTCATTTCAAGGTGGCATAAGGCCGTAGCATTGAATGGAGATTACGTTGAAAAATAGTGTTGTGTAGCCAAAGGATTGGAGAATAACCTGATGTATTTCAGTGCTTAATAAAACAACCCCTGTTTCAGAAAAAAATGTGTTGCATTACTTATTGAACTGCCCTCGTACCTTGGCCCACTGAAACTACTATGTTGCGCAATGTTCCAGGCTGTGTTATCTACCCTCATACTGCGAAAAATGGGAACACGTGATGCACCTAGGGAAATTGTCGAACATGATCGTTTTGGGGGTCCAGGTGTTGTATTGTGAGGAGGCATAATGTTGCATGGGAATACTGACTTCCAAATCTTCTAACATGGCACACAAACCCACGAATGTTATTGTGACATTTTTAATCGTTCTCCCTGTGCGTCTTTAGAGACCTGCCTCTGGCCCAGACTTCTTTTTTATGAGTTACAGCGTGCGACCGCATAGCAGGTGGTGGATCTCTAAGGGGACGATATTCGGGGCATCGACTGGCCTGCCGTTTCCCCCGAGTGCGTCTGCGATGCGCTGGGGAGAGGAGCCGCTGCGCAGCCACGCACACCAGCTACTGCCCCGCAGTGGGCTACCACGCTGGCGGAATAATACTGAACACTCTTCCACGGGGCCTCCTTATTAGACACGTGGTCAACATAAGAGCACGTTGCAGAGCATATGTTACCGTCCGTGGTGATCACTGATCACACAGCCTGTTACGGAACATGTCGCGACTTTTGTGATGTTTTGGGGTCCATCATACATTGCGGAGAGTTGAGTGAAAGGTGTAACTTTGAAGAAAAGTCTCATTTCCGTTCACCTCACTGCATATTTCTTACAGTTACTGTGGTGTCACAGCCAGACACCACACTTGCTAGGTGGTAGCTTTAAATCGGCCGCGGTCCATTAGTACATGTCGGACCCGCGTGTCGCCACTGTCAGTAATTGCAGACCGAGCGCCACCACCCGGCAGGTCTAGAGAGACGTAGTAGCACTCGCCCCAGTTGTACGGACGACTTGCTAGCGACTACACTGACGATGCCTTTCTCTCATTTGCCGAGAGACAGTTAGAATAGCCTTCAGCTAAGTCCATGGCTACGACCTAGCAAGGCGCCATTAACCATATCTAGAGAGAGTCTCACTTGTATCATCACGAATGCTGTATACAAATGATAGATTAAAGTTAAGTATTCCAGAAGCTACGTACTTTTCTTTATAGCATTCATTACGTATCCTGTTTCCGATTTAGCACCTGCGTGAGTTGACGCGTGCATTTCGGCCTCCTCTTTCCCCACAGTGTTGGCTCTTCTGCCAACACTACAGTTACTTTCTGTGGCACACTGTACCAGCTTCTCCATGTATGGTCCAAATATCTTCGAGATATTTTACTTGGCAGTGAAAAATCATGCGGTATTTACTTTCGTCCTTAAGTTTTGAACTCCAGTGTAATTCGCCTCAAATTTCACCCAAGAGATACCTTTAATGTGATACTTCACTGTTTCAAGCCTTTATGTTTTACGAGTTGTGTTCCATGTGTCGATCTCCCGTCAATTAATGGAATATCTCTGTGTCATATCAGACACAAATTTGCATACCAATTTTCAATTACTTTCATGGTAAATTTCCTGAAATTCAACTATTTAATGGCGATTTTTCTTGACAAGTAACTTACCATGTACGCAACTAAATAATATTCTGATATCTGAAGTGTCAATATAAAATCAAATTATAGTTTTTTTCTGTTTCTGTCCTTTATCGTGAAAAGTGGAATAATTAGTAAATTATAGGATAAAGTTGGTTTATTAAACTAAAAAGAATAACAGACATTTTATATTTTCACTTTTTCGACTCGATTCGATCAGTAGCCTATCGTTATTAAAGCTAGAAAAATAGAATAGGTATAATTGGCTTGGTTCAAATGGCTCTGAGCACTATGGGACTTAACATCTACGGTCATGAGTCCCCTAGAACATAGAACTACTTAAACCTAACTAACCTAAGGACATCACACAACACCCAGCCATCACGAGGCAGAGAAAATCCCTGACCCCGCCGGGAATCGAACCCGGGAACCCGGGCGTGGGAAACGAGAACGCTATCGCACGACCACGAGATGCGGGCAGGTATAATTCTCCTTTCCCTAAGTGCTCTTAAATGTATTTGGAATCACCTTAAGTGGAAATTGATTCTTCTTTTAATAGTTAGCAATGGAATAATATTCACAAATTTATTTGTGTTGCAGAAGTATTTCTAACTAGCAATTATTTTAAAAGAAAAAACAACCCATTTCGACGATCACTATGTTCTGATGTACACTTTGCAGCCAAAACATAGACACATCTGCTTAACAGCTTGTTTGTCCGTATTTGGTACGAAATAAATAACTGATTCTGCGTATGCGGGATCCCACAGTTTGTTGGTAGGTTTGTGGCATCAGATGTCTAAAGCGCAGGTCACGCAGTTCGCGTAAACATCGGGCCGCTGATCAGCGTACGCGGTGATGGCGCCCGGTCGCGAGCCAGGTGGGTTCCACAGGATTTACATCAGACGATGTGGCCGCCGAGTCAGCGACGTGAGTTCACTCTAATGTTCCTCAGACCACTGTGGCACGGTTCTGGCTCCCAGAGACGAATAATTATACTGCTGAAAGACGACATCGCTGTTGGGGAAGACCGGTACCGAAACGGAAGATAATAGAGAGAATGTCGAAATACTGAATTTGGTCTTTCGAAGTTGTTTCACCGCGGAAGATCGTAACACTGTCCCTCCTCTCAATCGTCGTACGAACGTCGAAATGGCAGATATTGACACAGCCGATAGCGAAATTGAAAATCAGTTACAACTACTTCGTAGTGGAAAGGCGTCAGGACCATATGAGATACCTATAAGATTCAATAAAGATTATGTGAAAGAACTTGCCCCCCTTCTACCAGTAATTTATCGTAGATCGCTTCAGTAACGAAAGGAACCTAACGACTGGGAAAAAGCGCAGGCCATTCCCGTTTATAAGAAAGGCCGTAAGACAAATCCACACAATTATAGACCTATATCGTTGACGTCAATCTGTTGTAGAATCATGGAAAATGTTTTATGCTCAAGAATTCTGACGTTTTTGGAAAATGAGCATCTCCTCTATAAGAATCAACATGTATTCCGGAAACACGGATCCAGCGAAAATCAGCTCGCTCTGTTATTCCATGAGATCCCCAGCGTAGTGGAAAACGGCTCTCAGGTTGATGCCGTGTTCCTTGATTTAAGTAAGGCATTTGGCACCGTCATGCGTTGTCGTTTAATGAAAAAAAATACGAGCTTACGGAGTATCGGAGCAGACTTCCGACTGGATTCAAGACTTCCTTGCAGATACAATTCAACACGTCGTTCTTAACGGAACAAAATCGACAGATGTAAAGGTAATATCGGGAGTACCACAGGGAAGTGCGAAAGGATCGTTGCTGTTTACAAAATACACAAACGATCTTGTAGATAGCGTTGGATGATCTTTAAGGATATTCGCAGATGATGCAATTGTCTATACCGAGGTACCAAAGCTAGATGAGAGTAAGAATTTGCAGAACGACCTGCAGAGAGTTGAAGAATGGTGCCGGCGCTGGCATTTGAGCCTGAACAAAAATGAATGTATCGTATTTCGAATACATAGGAAAAGAAATCCATCACCGCACAGCTAAACTATTGATGACAACAGCTGGAGACAGCGTCTGCCGTAAAATATCTATGCGTACCTACCCAGAGCGACCTTAGTGGAATGACCACATAAAACAGATAGTGGGAAAAGCCGATACCAGACTCAGATGCATTGGAAGAATCTAAAGCAAATGTAGCTCATGCATGAAAGAAGAGATTTATAAGCCGCTTCTTCTCCCTATTTTTGTGTATTGTTCATCTATCTGGGATCCCTATCATATAGGGTTGATAGAGGAGATAGAGGCATTACGGAGTTGTTTAACTCCACTGGCAGACGTTACAAGAGAGGCGTTGCGCATCACGGAATCACGGAGAGGTTTACTATTGAAATTTCGGGACAGCACTTTGGGGGGGGGGGGGAGGAGTCGTACAACATATCACTCCCCCCCTCCCCCCCGCACACACACACACACATCCATCTCACGTACTGACCACGCGGAGAAAATTCGAGGAATTAGAGCCAATACAGAGGCTTACCGACAGTCATTCTTCCTACGCACTACTCGCCAGTGAAACAGGATTTTAGGGAGCAGATAGTGGTACCGAAAGTACCCTCTGGCCCGCACCATTAGGCGGCTTGCGGAGTATGATGGAGATGTAGATGAACTCCAAATTCGACTATTTCTGCGACTTCACTGCCATCCTAGAATTTCAGTTTATGATTACCCACAACTCTTGACAGTAGACGTTACTGACACACCAGCATGAAGTGGTAACTGGGGAAATCACTTTGTCGGACTCTATGGAGGGCTAAAACCGATACTCTGATACGCCACCTGTCAGTGTTCGAGGAACAGATCGGCGATCGGGTCCTGCCTATGCAATGGCGGAGACACCCTGCATTAATTGTACGAACTGAAAACAATGAGCACAAAAAATACATTTTTAATAACCAGATACTGTGCTCTAATTTATCTGAATTGTCATCTCACCTTTCGAGCTTCCGAATGTCGGAATGCGTTTTGGATAACCGCGTTATTTGGCCTAATGCGCGACGTCTCTTTTGCGTACTTTGCAGTTTCTTTGATCTTCGCTTAGGATAAGCGATAAGGTGGTCTAATATGAATTACGTTCGCTGGCCTTCTTCCTCTGTGGGTCTAACGCGTGAACACAAGCGACCGCAGACGACTGGGATCAGCCGTGTAGCCCTCCCGAGGTACTGACCAGCGGATCTTCACTGGAAGCGACCAACGCTCAAGTCCGCAGCCACAGTACGGTCTCATCGATCAGTAGTGTTTTGTCCCTGAACGACCTGCAGTTTCCCACATTATATTTCATTCTACTGCCCTATTGAACTTGAATTACCTTTGTAGTAGCGCCTAAGGCAAACTGTGAGAAAGTGCACGGATTCTCACGACTACAGGAAGATTTTTGAAACCATGCCGATCCATAAAAGCTGGGCTGACTTTTAAAAAGAGCAGGGGGCGGTTTTGTATGTCGTTCTTTCCAACACAGTCTTTTAGGAGCTCTGGTCTGAAGTGTGCTATGCTGCTCTCCGACATATTTATGCTCTATGATGAGCTGAGGTGAGCATAAAAATCTCCGAAGAGACGACAGTGGATATCAAGTCGAGCAGAGGAAGCAAAAACGTTAAGATCACTCATATCAGCCTATCAGCAGGGCGGGCGCTGCTCCGGTTGTGTCATCGTTAACTGGAACACTTGTAAGTAGGCTGTTTATATTTTCTTATTGGCAACGTTACGTAGCACTCTGTATGAAAATCACTGGCTGTGCTGTGTGCAGTCTGTGGCCAGTTTGCATTGTTGTCTGCCGTTGTAGTGTTGGGCAGTTGGATGTGAACAGCGCGTAGCGTTGCGCAGTTGGAGGTGAGCCGCCAGCAGTGGTGGATGTGGGGAGAGAGATGGCGGAGTTTTGAAATTTGTAATACTGGATATTATGAATTGCTATGTATATTATTATTTTTCAACACTATTAAGTGTTGGGCAGCTGGATGTGAACAGCGCGTAGCGTTGCGCAGTAGGAGGTGAGCCACCAGCAGTGGTGGATGTGGGGAGAGAAATGGCGGAGATTTGAAATTTGTAAGACTGGATGGCATATATATTATGATTATTAAGGTAAATACATTGTTTGTTCTCTATTAAAATCTTTCATTTGCTAACTATGCCTATCAGTAGTTAGTGCCTTCAGTAGTTTGAATCTTTTATTTAGCTGGCAGTAGTGGCCCTCGCTGTATTGCAGTAGTTCGAGTAACGAAGATTTTTGGTGAGGTAAGTGATTTGTGAAAGGTACAGGTTAATGTTAGTCAGGGCCATTACTTTGTAGGGATTTCTGAAAGTCAGATTGCGTTGCGCTAAAAAATATTGTGTGTCAGTTTAAGCACAGTCCTGTATAAATGTTCGAAGGGGACGTTTCACACTCTATGCGTCGGCACCACTTGAGGAACAAATAAACAAACGTGGCAGCCATAGACTCCCAAAGGTCAAGTACCGAGTAGCTATAATTAAATGCAGCTACTCAGAGACGTCCAGTATGGGACGCAATTATCGTATGGAGGCGATACTTCGTAGATATTTTAATGCGTTGATGCTGAACCGATTTACAACATGTTCGTAGAAGATTGTATTAAGGAGGTTTCTCACTGGGACAACTACGTTAGGTGTTGCCCCAGCTTGCTTGAATACTGTGGTCTCCACACAGCTGCGCTCTTACAAAGCAGGAATCACTCGCTCTACAAGGAGGTCTCGATAACGTGCAGACTTCACGGTACCTCTGACAGACGCTCTGCGTGTTTTCTCTTCAAAAAAGAACGGACCGAGAATAAAGGTACTTGTGAGTCCACACCGCACAGTCACATAAGGCGAGTGCAATGGCTCTTTGTGCACAACACGACGTTTAACAGTACCGCAAATTCGGCAGTTATATGCATTCACTGCACCCCGTGGTGCAAAATACGTTCGTCACTCTACAGAACATTGTCCAGCCACGTGTCATAAACTTCGATCCATCCAGAAAACTAAGAGCAAATTCACAATGTTACTGCGGATCATGAGGTTTCAATTGCTGCACTGTGTGCATCTTTCACAAACAAGACCGCTAAACTTACTACACTCCTGGAAATGGAAAAAAGAACACATTGACACCGGTGTGTCAGACCCACCATACTTGCTCCGGACACTGCGAGAGGGCTGTACAAGCAATGATCACACGCACGGCACAGCGGACACACCAGGAACCGCGGTGTTGGCGTCGAATGGCGCTAGCTGCGCAGCATTTGTGCGCCGCCGCCGTCAGTGTCAGCCAGTTTGCCGTGGCATACGGAGCTCCATCGCAGTCTTTAACACTGGTAGCATGCCGCGACAGCGTGGACGTGACCCGTATGTGCAGTTGACGGACTTTGAGCGAGGGCGTATAGTGGGCATGCGGGAGGCCGCGTGGACGTACCGCCGAATTGCTCAACACGTGGGGCGTGAGGTCTCCACAGTACATCGATGTTGTCGCCAGTGGTCGGCGGAAGGTGCACGTGCCCGTCGACCTGGGACCGGACCGCAGCGACGCACGGATGCACGCCAAGACCGTAGGATCCTACGCAGTGCCGTAGGGGACCGCACCGCCACTTCCCAGCAAATTAGGGACACTGTTGCTCCTGTGGTATCGGCGAGGACCATTCGCAACCGTCTCCATGAAGCTGGGCTACGGTCAGAAAGGTCACGTTAGTAGTAGTAGACGGAAAGTCACCGAGTAAAACAGAAGTACTATCCGGTGTTCCCCAAGGAAGTATTATAGGCCCTGCATTGTTCCTGATCTATATTAACGGCATAGGAGACAATCTGAGTAGCCTTCTTAGATTGTTTGCAGATGATGCTGTCCTTTTCCGTCTTGTGAAGACATCATGTGATCAAAACGACTTGCAAAATGATTGAGATAAGATATCTGTATGGTGCGAAAAGTGGCAATTGACCCTTAATAAGGAAAAGTGTGAAGTTTTTCACATGAGTACTAAATGGAATGCGCTAAATTTGTAATACGCGATATGTGACACAAATCGGAGGGCTGTAAATTCAATTAAATACTTAGCGATTGTAATTACAAATAACGTAAATTGGAACGCTCACATTGATAATATTGTGGGCAGAGTAAACTAAAGACTGCGATTCATTGGCAGAACACTGAGAAGGTGCAACAGGTGTACTAAAGAGACGGCTTATACCACGCTTGTCCGACCTATTCCGGTGTATTACTGAGCGGTGTGGGATCCGCATCAGGTGGGACTGACGGATGACACCGAGAAAGTACAAAAAAAGGGCAGCTCGTTTTGTATTATCGCGAAATAGGGGAGATTGTGTCACAGACATGATACGTGGATTGGAGTGGCAATCATTAAAACAAAGACGTTTTTCGTTGCGACGGGATCTTCTCATAAAATTTCAGTCACCAGTTTTCTCCTCCGTTTGCGAAAACATTATGTTGGCATCCACCTATATAGGGGAAATGATCATCACGATAAAATAAGGGCCGGCCGAAGTTGCCGTGCGGTTCTAGGCGCTGCAGTCTGGAACCGCGAGACCGCTACGGTCGCAGGTTCGAATCCTGCCTCGGGCATGGATGTGTGTGATGTCCTTAGGTTAGTTAGGTTTAACTAGTTCTAAGTTCTAGGGGACTAATGAGCTCAGAAGTTGAGTCCCATAGTGCTCAGAGCCATTTGAACCACTTAAAGAAATCAGGGTGTAATGGTTCTTTATTTACGTGACCATTACGGCACTCCAACTCCAGTTCTCGATACCAGTAATATCGTACTACTTTTCTGCGAAGTATTCCAATATATTTTTGTGACAATATTCACATTTGGTTTTATTAATGTATAGGTACTCCGATGTATCGATATATTACAGTGATATGGTTCTTGTGTGTATTCATTTCTGTGAGACTGTGATAATCTTTGACTTACTTGTAACCGTTTTGGCACGAATGCGCACAGAGCAGTCTTTGTTTCACTTTGCAGAAGTTAAGCTGTTATTTTGCTTTGTAAAAGAACAGTCAAGTCTTGTGTTTCGTTAGAGTAGAAATTAAATATATGAAGATTGGTTCAAATAGTTCAAATGGCTCTGAGCACTATGGGACTTAACATCTATGGTCATCAGTCCCCTAGAACTGAGAACTACTTAAACCTAACTAACCTAAGGACATCACACAACACCCAGTCATCACGAGGCAAAGAAAATCCCTGACCTCGCCGGGAATCGAACCCGGGAACCCGGGCACGGGAAGCTATATGAAGATTGATACAAAACTGTTTTCTTGATGATGTGACAATTAAGAGGAAGTATACGTGAACTTACAAGAAGTTAAAAAAAATGTGGATCATTGTTCTGATCTGGGATTGTATGATCATTAAGAACTTCCTGAAAAACGCATTTGTTAGGTCTTCAAACATTGCTAAAATACAGATCTGGACCTTTTAGCAGTCAAAGTGTAATCACCCTAGAATCAACAAGACGAGCCATAACAACTACGACGAAATCTATGTGGGAATCCATTCTAGATAAGTGCCAAAATTAATGACTATTTTTCAGTGACTTCATTATTTCCATTCTGGCGATACCATCTACAGTTAATAACTTTGTTGGTTCCCGATAAAGCGAACATATGCTGCGTGAGCAACATTACTAGTCTGATGTCTAACCTACTTTGCAAGTGGTGGTATTGTTAGAAGGGCTGGCACAGAAAAATTTAAGTGCTCGTTTTTCCCATGTGCCGTTCGAGAGTGGAACGGTAGAGAGACAGCTTGAAGGTGGTTTATTGAACCCTCTGCCAGGCACTTTATTGTGAAGAGCAGAGTAATCAGGTAGATGTAGATGTAGAGGTTACAAGAAAGTTACGTGGGCGAGCGTTATCCTGTTGGAAAGCACACTCAGGAACGAGGCTCGTGAATAAGAACAAAACAGATAGAATCACCAGACTGACGTCAAACTTTGCAGCACCAGTGCGTGGAATAACCACGAGAGTGCTGCAGCTGTCATACGAAGTTGCACCCAAGACTATAACTACAGATTTAGGTCCTTTGCCTCAAGCATTCAGATAGGTTGGGCACAGGTCCTCAAATAGTTTCCTTCTAAAGAACAGACGGCCATCACTGGCAACGAGGCAGAACCGGCTTTCATCAGAAAACACAACACACCTCCACCTTGCCTTCCAATGGGCTCTCGCTTAACACCACTGACGTCGCAAATGGCTGTGGTTTGTGGTTAGTGGAATGCACACTACAGAGCGTGTGGCTCAGAGCTGTCCTTGAAATAACGGATTTTTAATATTTCATGGTGTTACAGTGATGCCAACCGCTGCTCAAAGTGCTGCTGCAGATGGAGGACGATGCGCCAGAGCCATACGCAGAACACAATGGTCTTCTCTCTCGGTAGTGCCACGTGGCCATCTGAAGCACAGTCTTCTTGCAACCGTACTTTCCCCTGACCACCGCTGTCAGCAGTCATGCACATTGGCTACGTTCCTGCCAAATGTTTTTCTATTTTCGCAGAAGAAACGTCCCATTTCTCTTAATCCTATTACGCGACCTCGTTGCAACTCAGTGAGGTGTTGATAATGGCGTCTTTGTCACCTTTAAGGCATTCTTGACTAACATCAGCTCACCACGTTTACTCTCAAAAGTACACTCGACAGCAAAAAATGTGGTTCACCCTGAATTCCAACGTTTAGGCTACATCTGAATCTACGCAACCAACATAGCATATCTGTGTTGCACGTCGTCGCCACCCTCCACAGTACAGTCGTCGTAAGGTACACAATGGGTACCGCTAGATACTACTAGAGAACACCAGTGTTTATGACAGTCCATCCAGATGTAAAGTAACACGATAGAACAGAAGAAATCAGACAGTCCTTAACGTTTGTAAACTAAACTTAATTACAATAAGTGACATTTCAAACGTTATGGCACAACTGATTTTGTCACACAAATCGTTCAGTAACCCTTAGGCACAATTAAATATTTGAGACAGTATATGGATTTATAAAGTTGTATGGCAATTGGAAGGAAGTTATTTGCTGTCTAAAAGGTTTACCTAACACATGCTGAATGTCGTTCAACGTTCAACGGGGAGTGGTTTCGCATCAAATTTATGTAATAATAAGCAGTTAAAAGAAAACATGATTAAAAACATGATTAACGGCGGCAAGCACTCTACGGAAATCCCTACATTAACAGCGAATCACAGGTAATATTGTTTACATTACTAATTAACAGTTACTTGTATACAAATTTGTACTTTAAATGACATGACCAACGTCTTCGATCTGGATCCAGATGCAAACCCAGAACGTAAGGCCATTGTTAACCAAGCAAAGCTTAGTGCCTTATGGAGACTCGATCGCTAGGCAGGAAGAGACGTCAAGTATTGACGTTTGCACCAGTATCAGTTATCAGTTCTCGACTTGAACGTAAATGACGATAACGTTTGTACGAAACCAGGAAACCTAACATGACAATTACCTTCTTGGCAATTAACCTCGAGAGACTTTGTGTATTGTTGCAGTGTCAAGGAACAAAGGATGCACATGTTTAAAATTGAAATGCCATCATGTAATGCTGGTGACAAGGGTGCGAACTCAGCACCTAATCGGATTGTTAAATAAGTACGTAAAATCAGAATGTAGATATCACAATTTGTCACCAGTAGTGAGGTTGGAACCTTAAATGACGACTGAAGTTGTATTGCCTGACCAGGATTCGAACCCGGGGCCTACCTCCGTCGTTGTCTAACGTGAAACAGACGAGAAATGTCCAATGTTTGTCCACCATTAGCGAGATGTGCGCACGTTTAACTAGAAATAAGGCGACGAAAACGTCTATGCTGACAGAGTCGAACGCCGCGCACATGATTATGAAGAAACGTTAATAATCAAATTCTTAAGCAGAATTAGCTAGGAGTAGCATGTTTAGTTGCAAACCTTAAGGCCTTTCACATCCCTAGTAACGTGTTGTCTAATATCTGCGATATCATGGTGTTAATTTACAAGTGGATTGGCTGCCGTAAAGAGCTATGTTCTCTAGTAGTCGTGTATCATTGAGATGTAAATGAAGTGCCTCAGCAGAAAGTAATTTCCGTCGTGCAGCACGTATTGTTTCAGAGACACTGAGTACATATTATAAGTGCACAAAAAGTGTATTATATACTACGTATATACTATTATTTGGAGAAGCTGCCGCCAAACCTGTTTACTTTTACATTCTGCTTAGTTGTCGTGGTTTTATTAAGGCAACATCTAATGCAGTGCGCTTACAAGAAAGAACAGTTTCCTGCGTCATGCTATTGCTAGCTAAGTGAAATATTTTGTTTAAAATGAATGTATTTTTGAACTTATTGTTCGTCAAATATTTGAATGAATCGTCAACTGTAGGTGTGCCTGCACATGTTATAGCATAATAGCTGTAGCTGCGTTAGTTTACACTACAGGCTTGGGCAGGTTAGGTGTAACTTTTGATCCTTCAAGGGGTGATCGTGGCCTTGCGGCCCGGGTCTGTACTAGCCGCGGCTCGCGAGCTACGGGCCAGCCAGGCTGGCCGAGGCGAGACGCAAGTGAGCGAGCTGGCGGTGGCGTTGGTGGGCCAATAGCCCGGAACGAGCCAACACGGCTGCGCCGCATGCCTCTGCCTCTGCCACTCCGTTTGGCGTAAATATGTTTACCTCCTCTCCTGGAATCAGTATAAGAGCGGCAAGCAGAAATACACATCGGGCTGTCTGCCGTAATGGCTCACTGGGAGAGGTGTATTCGAGATAGAGTCGTCGCTCTCATTGAATAAGGAGGATGTTCCATCAGAGAAGCTGGCAGACGGTATAGCGTACCACATACCACTACAACGAGATGGTGGAGGATCTGCCTTGAAAGAGACGCCACTAATAGGGCTCCTGGCTCAGGCAGGAAGAGAGTGAGCTCACAGCAGGAAGACAGGCAACTAATGTCTAGGAGCAGAGAAAATCCCTTTCTGAACGCGAAGCAGTTGCGGCGGGAGACCAACTTCCCCGGCTCCAGTGACACGATTCACCGAAGGCTGAGGGTCGCTGGACTGCATGCACGGCGATCCGCCGTGAAACAAGAGCTCAACGAAGACAACGTTTCACACCGGCTAGCATTTGCGGAGCTCCATGTGAGGGCGTCGTGGGACAACGTCATTTTCACTGATGAGAAGGTGTTTTCCACCAGTAACGACGGTCCACGAATCGTTTACAGGCCGCAAGGGACTCGCCGTCTACGCGAATAAGTAACCACGATGAGAAGAAGTGGCCAGCTATCTGTTACCTGCTGGGATTTGATTTCTGTGAGAGGGGCGGGAATTCTTCACAGGGTAGAAGGAACTCTGGACAGCGTGCATTACGCCACATATTGGAAAATGTGATGCTTCCGTCAGTGCGAATGCTGCACGCCGAAGGGGATGTCACATTGCAAGAGGACCATTCTCCCATTCACAAGTCTGAATTTGTTCAGCAGAGGCTCTCCACGATTGGCGTCAACGTCATGGGCTGGCCGCCACGGGCGGCTGATGTAAACCCCATGGGAAACATGTGGGCTGAGGTCGCCACAGCATTAACAGAGAACTGGCCACGAAACCAACCAACTACTGCGGACGCTCTTTGGGACTACGTCCTGGAAGCCTGGGAGGAAGTTGCTTCTTGAAGCTGTTACGTCCTACGACTTATACATTCTATGCTAAGAACAAAGTAATGAAGGATTCTGGATAAAATATTAGAGTCCTTAAAATGTTTTGTTATGTCTTCTTTTTCGTCATTTGTTCTTATTGGGACCTAGTGGAAGATCGCGTGGCAACAGAAAAGATACAATATGGGTTAGTTTTCCTTTGAGTTGCCTTTTTAATTCAAGTGGGTTTCTTCTGAATATACAGTTTTTTAAATATTCTATTTTGATTTCATTTATACCCTGTCTAGATATTAAGTAATCAGCGTAGATGGATTCTGTCACAGTAGTTTTTGTTGTTTCAAATACATCTCTCTCTTCCCCTCCATCCATGAATACAACCTCCGTCCTTCACACAATACGGAAACGATTTCATATTATGTTTACTCGTTGTTAATATCTCCTCTGTTCTCTCTCACACCCTCTCTCTCTGACACTATCGCCGCATGTGCCGTCCTATTCCATTCCCCAAAACCTTTATAAGCAAATCTAGCGGTTTCCATTGACGTTACATTTTCTCTTTTAATTGCTGCTGTCTTTACTCTCTATCATTCCTCTCAACACCTATGAAACCGTATTCTTTGATCTCCCCTTCCCTATAACCCATTCTTCGTTCTGAGAACAGTCCTCCATTATCTCTCGGTCCTAAGACAAAACGAACTGTGGCACACATCTAAGTAAGCAATACTTTGCAAGCATTTCACGCTTATATTTTGCACTTCTGCACTTCTATCCATTCCCACATCCCGCCCTCCTTCCTGTTACGCGTCCATTGACATCTGAATCTACGTCTAAATGAATACTCTGCAATTCATAATTATGTGTTTGGCAGGGGGTTCTGTGGTCTGGTGGATTAATCTTGTATTGATGTGTAAAACGTGTAGGTTCACATCTCACTTCAGGAGTAGATTTTTAACACTCACATGTAACTCTCCTTCACCCCTAGTAACGCCAAGTGCAGAACTCCTGTAAGCTCCGTAGTTCAATATCCGCAGTAAAGATAAGAATCCTTCGCTCCCGATTGGGCATTCGTTTGAGCTGTGACAGATGGAGAAACCCCGTAAGGCAGAGACTCTGTCACCAGCAAGCTGTCGTAAACTAGAAAACGTATTTCATTTAATGAACCAATGACCATGTAAGTTCATTAGGCTCTTACTTTATTTGAAACTGAGACGTTGAGAATTGTAGTGCTGGACTGGGTTTCGAATTCGATTTCACTGTGTTCCCCAAGATTGCAAACTCTTCTAGGCCTCCTCGAAAGGCACCTATCTGGTTTAGAATTCTGATCAGCACAAAATATTCATTATTTCATTTCAAGCCCTAGCATGTGCACTCCGAACGACTAGTGAAAAATAGTTGCATTTTCAACGTCTCTTCGTGCGTTGTCGGATGTCACGTGTTCATTTCAGTTCACTGCCACATGACGAGGTTTTTATCACAGCATTACAAGATCAAACGTTTGCTTACATGTTCCTTCAAGTTCAAACTGTTGTGGATTGGCAAGACAGCCAATCCTCTATGAGGGAGCCGAAAGGCACGCGTTTAAGCTCACGCAGGCTGGCGTGAGGTCTGGAACAGGACAAGGAATTTATAGTAGCAAAGAACGTTCGTAGCTGCTGGAATACTTAACTTTAATCCATAATTAGTGGACATCGCTCTTGACGGTACATGTTTTACAACATCAATAGTAACTGGTAATGGCGCCTTGCTAGGTCGTAGCAAATGACGTAGCTGAAGGCTATGCTAACTATCGTCTCGGCAAATGAGAGCGTATTTTGTCAGTGAAGCATCGCTAGGAAAGTCGGCTGTACAACTGGGGCGAGTGCTAGGAAGTCTCTCTAGACCTGCCGTGTGGCGGCGCTCGGTCTGCAATCACTGATAGTGGCGACACGCGGGTCCGATGTATACTAACGGACCGCGGCCGATTTAAAGGCTACCACCTAGCAAGTGTGGTGTCTGGCGGTGACACCACACAAACATACCTATCCATCCTACTGACGAGAACGGATTTGTGTTTGACGTTGTGTTCTTTGTGATCACTAACGACGATATGTTGTGGATTCAACTTCTAGCCAGCAGAGTATTTTCCATCACATCGTTGAAAGTACAAACATGCCACTCCTAGGTATTATTGGAAACGAATTTGATAGTTAAAGTGTCTTGATGACCACGTGTGCGGGGTTTGAATTCCATTCAGCACAGGACTTTTCGTCGCCTGATGTCTAGCTAAACATGCGCACATCTCGCTACAGGTGAACCAACAATAGCTATTTATCGTCTGTTCCTGGCTAGAAAACGACGACGCTAGATGCTGGGTTCGAATCCCAGTCTGGCAAAAAAAAAAAATTCTATCGTCATTTAAGGTTCCAACATCTCGCTATTGGCGAAAACATTTAATATTTAACTTCTGATTTTACGTCCTTCGTTAACAATCCGATTAGGTGCTGGAGTCGCATCCCGGTCACAAGCTTTACATGATGGCCTTTCAATTTTAAACATGAGCGTAACTTGTTCCTTGTGAATGACACCATATTAAACGGCGTTGGGGGTATTTCCAAGGTCGGTAACTGTTATGACATGATTCCCAGTTCAGTACAAACATTTTCGTCATTTATTTCAGGATCTGAATTGATAACTGATGCTGGTGCAAACGTCTATACTTCACGTCTCTTTATGCCTAGTAATCGATTGCCAATAAGGCACAAACAAATCTTAGCTTAGTTAGCAATGGATATAGGTGCTGGGTTTGAATCCAGGTCCAGAACAACGACGTTGGTCAATGTTATTTAAAGTTCAAATTTGTGTACACGTAGATGTTGATGTGTTACAAGAACAGTGATATTACTGGTGATTCGCTGTTAATGTTGAGATTTCTGTAGAGTGCTTGTTGCCTTTAATCGCGTTTTTTTCTTTTTTTTACTGGTGCGTCCAATATCCAGTTTCCAGAGCCACTCGCCGTTGAGCGACGTTCAGCACGTGGATGGAAAACCTTTTCGAGAGCGAAAAACTATTTTCCAATTGCCATACAGCTTTGTAACTCCATATATTGTCTCAAGTGTTTAATTTTGACTAAGGATTACTATACGATATATATAAAATTATCCATTTTCAAAATGTTCAAATGTGTGTGAAATCTTATGGGACTTAACTGCTAAGGTCATCAGTCCCTAATCTTACACACTACTATCCTAAGAACAAACACACACACACACACACCCATGCCCGAGGGAGGACTCGAACCTACACAGGGATCAGCTGCGCGGTCCATGACTGCAGCGCCTTAGACCGCTCAACTAATCCCGCACAGCAAATAATACATTTTCTCAGAACTTTTGGAATGCCACTTGTTGTAATTAAGGTTAGTTTATGAGTGTTATGGGGTGTCTCATCGGTAAGAACGTGTTTTCTAATATGTTTTGTATGACGATATTAGTTGACGCTTAGACTGACTGCCATAAAGACTTTTGGTCTCTAGTAGTTTCTTGCGGTACCCATTGTGTGTAGTCAAACGACTGTGCCCCATGGGGTTTTGGTGTTTAGAGGACCTGCAACACAGCTACGTTATGTTGGTTGTATTCGGCAGTGACCCACTTTTTTTGCTGTCAAGTGTACATATCGCTCACAGCGTGTATCTAAAGCAAAAACTGCACCACTCGTAAGCGACTGGCTCAAAACTGGAACAGACATCATCTTTCTGATGTAGAAATACGAATACCAACTTTACCAACTTTCATTCATGTTCTATATCTCCTTATTGGTGTTGCGGATTTTCCGTCAGTGTACATTAAACCGATGAAGTTAAAATGAAGAATAGCTTACAATGTACAGTCTACACGCACAATACAGCAGTCTCAAGAAGTAGACCTATGCATGACAATGGAATGAACGTGTGCAGAAGAAAAATATCAAATATACGAAACAATGTAACAAAACTGGCAATTGCAGATATTTGACAGAAATTTTATACAGTGGACTCGACTCAAATTTATAAATACATCAACTTAAACATGAAACTTAGTAAACTAGAGGATGCAAAAGCTATACACATCGTACTTCGATGCATAACAAGAGCAGGTGATGAAAAGTGGAAATCTATCACCTTCCCCACAATCGGGGCAGCAGATAGATTAACACTGAAGACAAATAATCTGCCCACGTATATTAAAGAATTAAGTGAACTGATGTGTAAAGTTCGCCCAAAAAGATTGGAACGACTAGATTTACACAACGTGTATGGAGACCAAGTATGCACCCATGGACGAACTGAATTCGAGCGCCGACTCCCAACCCGCAAGTAGGGCCTACTACATCCGAACAACCTTTCCACAATGCCTTTCAAAATTCTACAGAGTCATGCAATTAGAAGTCCCTTCGTAATGCCTGAACCTAAAAAACAAAATTCAGAAGGAACGGGAGCTAATCTATTGCATATTCAGGAGCCACATCTGAATAATGGGAAAGATATCCACCCATTACTCCCTTCCCTCCATCCCCCTTCCTCCCCCCCCCCCCCACCGGGATATGAGCTACTTCCTTCCATGAGAAAATGCAAAGGCACTTACTTACAGGTAAACATAGGTATAAAAATTAAGAAAACCTCGGAAATGTGTAACGAGCACTTGGCTTCTATCGTATTTTGATATCGAAACAGTGAATGGATTCCGATAAATGTATATGCGCAGCACTCTGTGCACATATATCCGTATACTGGAAAGAAAAGAAAGCGGATAACTGCACTCATAGTAATATTTTATTGATAAGGGCAGGTATATATGCGAGACGTGACCTCTTTTTGACAGACACACAGATGATAAAGGCCAGAAGATTTTAGACGTTATTCCAGAACTTGACCTGTTTGTGGCGAATAGTCCAGGACAACTGGAGACATACGACAATGGAGCCGGCGCAGCTGCTAACATAGTCACTACACTGTCAAAGAGAAGAACTATAATACACTCCTGGAAATTGAAATAAGAACACCGTGAATTCATTGTCCCAGGAAGGGGAAACTTTATTGACACATTCCTGGGGTCAGATACATCACATGATCACACTGACAGAACCACAGGCACATAGACACAGGCAACAGAGCATGCACAATGTCGGCACTAGTACAGTGTATATCCACCTTTCGCAGCAATGCAGGCTGCTATTCTCCCATGGAGACGATCGTAGAGATGCTGGATGTAGTCCTGTGGAACGGCTTGCCATGCCATTTCCACCTGGCGCCTCAGTTGGACCAGCGTTCGTGCTGGACGTGCGGCCAACACCGCGGTTCCTGGTGTGTCCGCTGTGCCGTGCGTGTGATCATTGCTTGTACAGCCCTCTCGCAGTGTCCGGAGCAAGTATGGTGGGTCTGACACACCGGTGTCAATGTGTTCTTTTTTCCATTTCCAGGAGTGTATAATTTCCGAGTAGACAGTCAATTCTGGAGTGACCAGAAGTGGTCACAAAATAAATACATTCGTTATTAACAGTAGATATAATACCGATCAAAATCTAATTACGGCAGAATTCAACCTTAGGAAAGCAAATGGGATCCAGCTACGTGAAATGGTATCGAGTGTCAATATAATATCAGGCAGTATAGGCCTCAGGTATCGAGCAATAAAAGAACTAATACAAAACGAGGATCTCGAATGTATCGCTAAAACTGCCATCACGTAATTAAAAATTGTGCCATGATCACCAGAGATGACGGGCATTAGATGACGCACGAGGCGAGTTGGAAGGAACTAACAGAGGTCCACCACCGCAGCCATCAAGGTAGCCCAACAAGCACATTACAGATACCTTATGTTATGGAATGGAAAAACTGGTAGAAGCGGACCTCGGGGATGATCAGTTTGGATTCCGTAGAAATGTTGGAACACATGAGGCAATACTGACCTTACGACTTATCTTAGAAGAAAGATTAAAAAAAGGCAAACCTACGTTTCTAGCATTTGTAGACTTAGTGAAAGCTTTTGATAATGTTGACTGGAATACTCTCTTTCAAATTCTAAAGGTGGCAGGGGTAAAATACAGGGAGCGAAAGGCTATTTACAGTTTGTACAGAAACCAGATGGCAGTTATAAGAGTCGAGGGGCATGAAAGGGAGGCAGTGGTTGTGAAGGGAGTGAGACAGGGTTGTAGCCTCTCCCCGATGTTATTCAATCCGTATACTGAGCAGGCAGTGAAGAAAACAAAAGAAATATTCGGAGTAAGTATTAAAATCCATGGAGAAGAAATAAAAACTTTGAGGTTCGCCGATGACATTGTAATTCTGTCAGAGACCGCAAAGGACTTGGAAGAGCAGTTGAACGGAATAGATGGTGTCTTGAAGGGAGGATATAGGATGAACATCAACAAAAGCAAAACGAGGATAATGTAATGTAGTCGAATTAAGTCGGGTGATGCTGAGGGAATTAGATTAGGAAATGAGACACTTAAAGTAGTAAAGGAGTTTTGGTATTTGGGGAGCAAAATAACTGATGATGGTCGAAGTAGAGAGGATATAAAATGTAGACTGGCAATGGCCAGGAAAGCGTTTCTGAAGAAGGGAAATTTGTTAACATCGAGTATAGATTTAAGTGTCAGGAAGTCATTTCTGAAAGTATTTGTGTGGAGTGTAGCCATGTATGGAAGTGAAACATGGACGATAAATAGTTTGGACAAGAAGAGAATAGAAGCTTTCTAAATGTGGTGTTACAAATTGAAGATTAGATGGGTAGATCACGTAAGTAATGAGCAGGTATTGAATAGGATTGGGGAGAAGAGAAGTTTGTGGCACAACTTGACTGGAAGGAGGGATCGGTTGGTAGGACATATCCTGAGGCATCAAAGGATCACAAATTTAGCATTGGAGGGCGGCGTGGAGGGTAAAAATCGCAGAGGGAGACCAAGAGATGAGTACACTTAGCAGATTCAGAAGGATGTAGGCTGCAGTAGGTACTGGGAGATGAGGAAGCTTGCACAGGATAGAGTAGCATGAAGTGCTGCATCAAACCAGTCTCAGGACTGAAGACCACAACAAGAACAAAACCACTAGGATCTATGACAGTCAAGCAGTTAGTATGCTGTTCGCTAGCTGTACACAGCGAACGTGAGTGACTGCAAAGACGTTACTGCCGCACCTAGTAACTTAACAACACAAAAGACGTGCATAACGGACGGGAAAGGGAAACTGACATTGACCAGTGGAAGTACATTAGAATGAAAAGAATCCGGGATACTGGATTGGAGCCCACATCAATTTGGTCCATGCTGAGCAAAAAGCTACAATCGTGAACGGAATGACATTCAAATGCTGTAGTTTGTATGATCAAATTTCGTTACGCAGTAGACTAATAATGACTGCCTCGGAAAGAATACAAGCTATTCTTAAGGGTAAAGATGTAAGCCGCTAAATGGAACACCATCGTGGTACAGAACAGTAAAAAACAGACATAAAGCTCCTGTTTTTGCGGTTGACAATGACACGTAATATAAAGTTACGCAAACTTCTCCGCATGCATGACAACGAAATGCGACGGAAATACGTAGATTCGATGTACGTGCACAGACAAACATCTGATTACAATTTCAGAAAAACTTGGATCATTCATGCAAGATAAAGAACTTCACAAAGTGAGCAAGTCAGTAAGGCATTGGTCCACCTCTGGACGTTAAGCAAGCAGTTATCCGCTTGGCATCGATTGATAGTTGCAAGATGGCCTCCTGAGAGATATCATGCCATGTTGTGTCCAACTGACGCGTTAGATCGCCAATGTACCGTGCTGGCTGGAGAGCTGTGTCCATAATGTTCCAAACGTTCTCAACTGGAGAAAAGATCCAGCGACCTTACTGGCCAGCGAAGGGCCTGCAAGCACGAAGAAAACCATACAAACTATCGCCTTGTGCGGTCGGGAATTATCTTGCTGAAATGTAAGCCCAGGATGGCTTGTCCTGAAGGCGCAGAACATCTTCGACGTTCAACTGTGCTGTAAGCGTCCCGCGGATGACAACCAAGGGGTCCTGCTACACTGAATAGCCAGAGGAACTGGTACACCTGCTTAACATTGTGTAGGGCCCCTGCGAGCAAGTAAAAGTGCCCCAGCACGACGTGGTACGGACTCGACTAATGTCTGAAGTAGTGCTGGAGGGAAATGACACCATGAATCTTGCAGGGCTGCCCATAATTCCTTAGTAGTACGAAGGGGTGGGAATCTCTCCTGAACGAGTTGCAACGCATCCCAGATATGCTCAATTATGTTCATGTCTGGTGAGTGTCGTGGGCAGCGGAAGTGTTTAAACTCAGAAGAGTGTTCCTGGAGCCACTCTGTAGCAATTATACATGTGTGGACGTTGCGTTGTCCTGCTGGAATTGCCCGAGTCCTTCGGAGTGCACATTGGACATGAATGGATACAGGTGATGAGACAGGATGTTTACGTACATGTCACCTATTAGAGTCGTATGCAGACGTATCGGGAGTCCCATATAAGTCCAACTACACACCCCACACCATTACAGAGCCTCCACCAGCTTGAACAGTCCCCTACTGATATGTGGGATCCATGGATTCATAATGTTGTCTCCATACCGTCCATGTTCATCCGCTCGATAGAATTTGAAACATGTTTCCAGTCATCAACAGTCCAATATCGGTGTTGATGGGCCCAGGTGAGGTGTAAATCTTTGTGAGGTGCAGTCATCAAGAGCACACGAGTGGGCCTTCCGCTAAGAAAGCCCAATCAATGATATTTCGTTGAATGGTTCGCACGCTGACGCTTGTTGATGACCCAACATTGAAATCTGCAGCGATTTGTGGAAGTATTGCACTCCAGTTACACTGAATGATTCTCTTCAATCGTCGATGGTCCAGTTCTTGCAGGATTTCTTTCCGGTCGCAGCGATGGCTGAGATTTGATGCTTTACTGGGTTCCTGATATTCACCTAACACTCGTGAATTGGCCGTACGGGAAAATCCCCACTTCATCGATATCTCAGACACGCTGTGTCCCGTCGGTCGTGCGCCGACTACAACACAACGTTCAAACTCACTTAAATCTTGACAACCTGCCGTTGTAACAGCAGTAACCGATCTAACCACTGCGCCAGACATTTGTCTTACATAGGCATCGCCGACCGCAGCGCAGTATTCTGCCTGTTTATCTCTGTATTTGAATTTGTATGCCTATACTAGTTTGTTTGACGCTTCAGTGTATGAAATAAAATGGCACCCCAGACCACCATTCATTGTTGTCGGCTTGTAGGCCGGCGTCTGACAGATTGGTATCCCACAGTTGTCGGGAGCGTCTCCGGACTTCTCTTCGGCCTGGAATCTCATTGTCTCGATTAGAATTGTCGTCAGTGATGAGTCACGCTTCGAATTCAGCTCCGATCGCCAGCGAATTTAAGAAATCATCCTATATTTCTGTATCGTTTGTTTGTCTGTACATGTACATCACATATCACATCTGCCGATTTCTCTCCCGTTCGGATAATCCTTCGTGGTCGTTGCCTCTTCCGTTTTTTTCGTTTTAGTGTAACTTACGCCCCTTTCTGAACTTCATGGAAATCTTATTTCATTTCTGACCACACAATGAAATCCCTAATCATAGTATCTTTATTAAAGGAAGACGTCGAGGTAACTCAGTTGTGGGCTGCTAGGTTTGTTACTGGTAGCATCACGCAAGTATTAAGGAGCTGCTACGGAAAATAAAATGGGAATCGCTGGAGGGAAAACGACATTCTTTTCAAAGCGCACTACTGAGAAAATTTAGAGAACCGGCATTTGAGGCTGACTGTAGAAAAATTCTACTGCTGACAACTTACATTTCGTACAAGGACCACGAAGACTGTATTATAGAGATTAAGGCTTGTACTTAGGCATACTGATATTCATTCCACCCTCCGTGAATTTATGAGAGGAACAGGGAAGAAAATGATTAATATGTATGTATATGTATATGCAGACGTAGACGTCGAAAGTGGATGTAAGGACATAAACCTGGAAGTGCAGTTAAATACGGGAAATAATGAGTCACACACGTTACCTGTAGATTTGGTGAAGTTCTAATGACGAGCCTACCAGCAACCGACACTACAATGAACAATGAACAATATCCTTGACATGGAATAACACAGTATACTTATAATGGTACAGCAATATTATTCCACAGGAAATAAAACAATGATTACAAAAAACATTTCCTTATGTTAACATCTGTACTAGGAGTTTAAAACACGGCTGGTAGAAACAAGTCGCTAAAGATTTTTTTTGACATTTATTGGAAATGCATGTATTCTTCACGTTTCTGTAGATTTTTGGTACTGTGCCGTACAGCGTCATTTACAAGTAGGTTTGAATTATATACACTCCTGGAAATGGAAAAAAGAACACATTGACACCGGTGTGTCAGACCCACCATACTTGCTCCGGACACTGCGAGAGGACTGTACAAGCAATGATCACACGCACGGCACAGCGGACACACCAGGAACCGCGGTGTTGGCCGCCGAATGGCGCTAGCTGCGCAGCATTTGTGCACCGCCGCCGTCAGTGTCAGCCAGTTTGCCGTGGCATACGGAGCTCCATCGCAGTCTTTAACACTGGTAGCATGCCGCGACAGCGTGGACGTGAACCGTATGTGCAGTTGACGGACTTTGAGCGAGGGCGTATAGTGGGCATGCGGGAGGCCGGGTGGACGTACCGCCGAATTGCTCAACACGTGGGGCGTGAGGTCTCCACAGTACATCGATGTTGTCGCCAGTGGTCGGCGGAAGGTGCAAGTGCCCGTCGACCTGGGACCGGACCGCAGCGACGCACGGATGCACGCCAAGACCGTAGGATCCTACGCAGTGCCGTACGGGACCGCACCGCCACTTCCCAGCAAATTAGGGACACTGTTGCTCCTGGGGTATCGGCGAGGACCATTCGCAACCGTCTCCATGAAGCTGGGCTACGGTCCCGCACACCGTTAGGCCGTCTTCCGCTCACGCACCAACATCGTGCAGCCCGCCTCCAGTGGTGTCGCGACAGGCGTGAATGGAGGGACGAATGGAGACGTGTCGTCTTCAGCGATGAGAGTCGCTTCTGCCTTGGTGCCAATGATGGTCGTATGCGTGTTTGGCGCCGTGCAGGTGAGCGCCACAATCAGGACTGCATACGACCGAGGCACACAGGGCCAACACCCGGCATCATGGTGTGGGGAGCGATCTCCTACACTGGCCGTACACCACTGGTGATCGTCGAGGGGACACTGAATACTGCACGGTACATCCAAACCGTCATCGAACCCATCGTTCTACCATTCCTAGACCGGCAAGGGAACTTGCTGTTCCAACAGGACAATGCACGTCCGCATGTATCCCGTGCCACCCAACGTGCTCTAGAAGGTGTACGTCAACTACCCTGGCCAGCAAGATCTCCGGATCTGTCCCACATTGAGCATGTTTGGGACTGGATGAAGCGTCGTCTCACGCGGTCTGCACGTCCAGCACGAACGCTGGTCCAACTGAGGCGCCAGGTGGAAATGGCATGGCAAGCCGTTCCACAGGACTACATCCAGCATCTCTACGATCGTCTCCATGGGAGAATAGCAGCCTGCATTGCTGTGAAAGGTGGATATACACTGTACTAGTGTCGACATTGTGCATGCTCTGTTGCCTGTGTCTATGTGCCTGTGGTTCTGTCAGTGTGATCATGTGATGTATCTGACCCCAGGAATGTGTCAATAAAGTTTCCCCTTCCTGGCACAATGAATTCACGGTGTTCTTATTTCAATTTGCAGGAGTGTACATAGTTTATTTTTCATATTGTTTGTGTCGAAATACCTTAGTTGCAATTTTAGTCTGCTTCCTCGGGCTGTGTACGTCCTGTAGCGGAATAACCAGCGTGCATGAGTGTCGTGCGGAGGACCTGGGTTCGGTTACCAGCACTGTCAGGATACTCATTGGTGGGAATAGTGGTATGCGGTGCACTCATCCTTATTAGGCCAAAAGAGGAGTCAACTGAATCTTAAATAGCGACTCCAAGGTATGGGAAGTTGACAACGGCCTGAAGAGCTGTGTGCTGACCACATGACCCTCCATATCGCATCCAATTGACGCCATATGGCAGAGGATGACACGGCGGACGGTCGGCATCACACGGTCCTCTGCGCATGACAGTGGAGCGCCCTTGTTATTTCCTTTCCGTGAGATGTGCATTGCGAAGAGTTGCCAAAGACTAGTTGAAAAAGATAGCAACGTAATAAGTTCAGCGTTTAGAATATTGGTCACCTCGTAGAAAGAGCACGCTTTGGGGCGTCGTATGGGGTGTACAACTGGTAGCAGGGACCACATGACCGTGACCTAAGTCCTGACAGGGAAATAGTGTGAATTTTGCCAGTGGGCAGCGTGTAACCGGTGCAGTAAGGTAGGCAGAAAGACGTTTCGCTCTTGGTCATATGTTGTCCACACCGTGAATGAAGTTTCCAGATTTGGTGTTGATAAAAACTGGAATGTCCAGTGTGTTTATAGGGAACGGTGTACCGTCCGCATGTACGTAATATGGAAACTGCGGTCGTAAAAAGGACCAGATTATAGTGTCACCCCTTTTCAGTGATAATCGGTTTTATATTGAATAGGAATTGTTCCTCACAGCGAAAGCAGGTGCACCTGAACCAATTTCTGAGCCAACATCGCGAAGAGAACTGTATGTAACAGACTTTAGGAGTCAGGTACGTCGCAAGTGGCTGTTGCTCAGTGACATATAAAGCTGCATTTCTACAATGGGCCAGGAAACACAAAAATTGGTACCTGCTCACTGGTGGCGTGTAGTGAGTCGCGATTTTGCCGCGAGCGCACTCACTGCTGAATGAGGCACTCAACCCATGACATGTGGAAGCGGTAGTTATGGCTGTAGGTCGTTGTGTCATATTTTAGGTGTGTTCTTTGGCACCTGATCATTAGTATCTGAGGATCCCAGGTGTGGTTCCCAGCTCGGTCAGAGATTTTCCCCACTCTGGGACTGCGTGTTGTGTTTCCCTTATCTTCGTATCGTCATACTTGACACTAAAATCGCTTGTACGGCGTCACATGGCCAATTTAGGCCTATGTCAGTTTATACCACTATTCGGCTTGACCCTGATGAATATTCTGAATTGTAGAAGCACACTGTCGTACCGTCTTTTCATTGTTGAGATGGCAGTGTTGAGATGTGCCAAAGGCTAATGAACATACACACACACACAGACGAGACAGAACATTACGAACACTTCCCACCCCGACGTTGGCTGCCGCACGGTAGCTTTGAGAGCACGTGACTGCTGGGTAACAAAACTATGTAAGCGGAGCAGTTAGGGATGGGGGATCACACTAGCGAGTATATGGGCTGCAAATGAGGATATCCATAGAGAATAACGACTTGGACAAACGGCGGATTATTTTACGCAGAGCCTGTGAACGAGTATCTCGAAAATGTTGAACCTGGTTAAATGTTAACTTGCTACTGTCATGAGCATCTACGGAAAAAGATAGATAGACAATGAAACTACCACTAGGCGTTAGATGGTTTGACGTCCACGACTCTTCACAGACCGTGGTGTTAGGAAGCTTTTCTGCTCTGTAAAGTAGGATAGATGGTGATTTGTGGGATCTCTTCAGAAAGAGCTCTGTGCTGATGCACTCACAAGTGTTTCGGACCATACCGTTCATCGTACGTTGTTGAACATGGAGTTCCGCAGCAAACTTCCACTATATATTCACATGTTGACGCAACGGCAGCGTCAATTACGATTACAGTTTGCCCAGGACCATCGGGATTCGACCGGCGATCAATCGAAACCTGTCTGCTCGTCGGGTGAATCACATTTTCGCTACAGTAGGTCGATGGTCCTCTTCATAAACGCCGTCATTGAGGTGAACGGCGGCTCGAAACTTGCAACGCTCCATTCACTCTGGCTGGTAGGAGCAGTATTATGCTATGGGAGACATTCTCCTGCGCTTGCATAGGGCCTGTGGTAGTAATCGAACATGCTAACAGCTGCGAACCACCTGCACCTCTCCATGCTTGATATGGTCCCCGACGGCGATGTCATGTCTCTGCCGTATAATTGTCCGTGTCAATCGTGCTACCATGCTACAGTGATTTGAGGAACATGATAGTGGAACTCACGTTGATGTCTCGGCGAACAAATACTCCTGATGTAAGTGCTATATATTACGGGGACAACTCTGTGTGATGCGCAATTGACAATTACATGTCACGGAAGGGGAACCCGCAAGTATAAAAGGAGACGAGGAGTACAGCATTGTCAGTACAGAAGCAGTCGACTGTAAGTGATGTGACTGTAAATGTAGGCGCGTAGGAACCATCACAGCCAAGCTAAGACCAATCGGACATCATATACTGACGCTAAGGGACAGTTGAGCATTGCTGAGGCTGTTCGTAAAATCCACATGCACGCAACAGAAGGAATCACCTGCGAGTTCAAAAGTGATATCAGTTCTTCAACTATCACAATGATAATTCATAGGATTTTACAAATAATGGCGTACAATGTTCCACCGGCTCTTCATAACCAACATATTTATTTAGTTTTGTGAACGACTGTTGAGGTTCTATAAAGAGCAACGTCTTTGGAAAGTACATGACTGGACCCGAATGATTTAGAGTGATGACTCACGCTATGACCTGAGGCAATCTGATGGATTCGTTTGGATTTGGCGAGTGTCTCGAGATCGTTACCTGCTACCGTGTGCCGTGCCAGCAGAGAAGTATGACGTGGAGACGATTGCCGTGTGGTGTCCTCACTGCACTCAAATAAACGCCAAATGCAGAAGTATGCGAAAACATTTTACACCCGCGCCTATTGCGCACAGTAGAGGAACGGTGTGCAGTCGACGCTTGTTTCTGTTTGCGTGACAGTTCAACTTATCATAAAGCAGCATATCTGTAGGATAATTTTTTGTGGACAATGAAATTACTGACATGTACAGGCGGCCCATATTCCATATCTCTGGAATGAATTAGAATGTCGACTTCGCTTGAGACCCTAGCGTCCGACATCGCTACCTTCTCTGGTTTCAGCTCTTGAAGGAAGAATCGACTGCGAGTGCTCGACAGGTGTTCAGACACCTCAGTGAAAGCTAGCTGTCACAAAGTGGAAGCGTGGACGCACCCCACATAATGTTTTCTAAAACTTGTCCAGTTACTTCTCATCGGTTAGTGCGTATCCGATTCCGAATCACCTCACATCAAACTACAGTTCCAGCAGAGCAGGCAGAGTTATTAGAGGCCAAACGTTTCCACGCTCAGTGCAGGAATTCTGCTCCGATACCATCACAATACTCTGCATAAATTGTCCTTATGTGTTCTGTTCCAATGGACTCCATAGATACTGTGTTCCCGTATCACATCCCAAAAGAAACTTAGTTTTACATTTCGTGTGATTTACAAAATCTTGAACTTATGAATCATCGCGTTCCTTTGAACAATAACTGTGCGCGAAATGCTCATAAAAGATGTCATAAAACTTGACGGTTGATTACCATTGGCAAGGGACGGGAACCCGATTATCCCGTTAATGTGACCTCAAGGAAAGCATCGAGGCCCGCCGACAGGAACATCGAAGGGCAAACCTCGCCGCACCACAAAGTTTCACGGCTACACGACGGATTCTCGGTAGGAGGGAAGGAGGGAGGGAGGGAGGGAGGGAGGGAGGAGTATGGAGATGAGAGGTGAAGTTTGGCCTCGAAGCAGCATAGTAGGCAATCTTGCCACAGAGGGCTTTACCATATGCACTAGAGAACCCGTTTTAGGCAGGGCCTAAGAAACTTAAATCGTAAATTACAGAGACTATACATTGCAGTTATGTAAGAAGAAACATATGTTATGGAACTAGAAAAGAATCGAAGACTCGTAACTTGACAGCACTGCTTAGTGTATTCATCTCTTGGTCTCCCTCTACGATTTTTACCCTCCACACTGCCCTCCAATGCTAAATTTGTGATCCCTTGATGCCTCAGAACATGTTCTACTAACCGGTCCCTCCTTTTTGTCAAGTTGTGCCACATACTCCTCTCCAATCCTATTCAATACTTCATCATTAGTTATGTGATCTACCCATCTAATCTTCAGCATTCTTCTGTAGCACCACATTTCGAAAGCTTCTATTCTCTTCTTGTCCAAACTATTTATCGTCCATATTTCACTTCCATACATGGCTACACTCCATGCAAATACTTTCAGAAACGACTTCCTGACACTTAAATCTATACTCGATGTTATAAAACTTCTCTTCTTCAGAAACGCTTTCCTTGCCATTGCCAGTCTACATTTTATATCCTCTCCACTTCGACCACCATCAGTTATTTTGCTCCCCAAATACCAAAACTTCTTTACTAGTATAACTGTCTCATTTCCTAATCTAATTCCCTCAGCATCACCCGACTTAATTCGACCACATTCCATTATCCTCGTTTTGCTTTTGTTGATGTTCATCTTATATCCTCCTTTAAAGACACTGTCCATTCCGTTCAACTGCTCTTCCAAGTCCTTTGCTGTCTCTGATAGAATTACAATGTCATCGGCGAACCTCAAAGTTTTTATTTCTTCTCCATGGATTTTAATACCTACTTCGAACTTTTCTTTTGTTTCAAAAAAATGGTTCAAATGGCTCTGAGCACTATGGGACTCAACTGCTGAGGTCATTAGTCCCCTAGAACTTAGAACTAGTTAAACCTAACTAACCTAAGGACATCACACACATCCATGCCCGAGGCAGGATTCGAACCTGCGACCGTAGCGGTCTCGCGGTTCCAGACTGCAGCGTCAGAGCCGCGCGGCCACTTCGGCCGGCTCTTTTGTTTCCTTTACTGCTTGCTCAATATACATATTGAATAACATCGGGGAGAGGCTACAACCCTGTCTCACTCCCTTCCCAACCACTGCTTCCCTTTCATGTCCCTCGACTCTTATAACTGCCATCTAGTTGTAAAAATTATAAATAGCCTTTCGCTAACTGTATTTTACCCCTGCCACCTTCAGAATTTGAAAGAGAGTATTCCAGTCCACATTGTCAAAAGCTTTCTCTAAGTCTAGAAATGCTAGAAACGTAGGTTTGCTTTTCCTTAATCTTTCTTCTAAGATAAGTCGTAAGGTCAGTATTGCCTCACGTGTTCCAATATTTCTACGGAATCCAAACTGATCTTTCCCGAGGTCGGCTTCTACCAGTTTTTCCATTCGTCTGTAAAGAATTCGCGTAGTATTTTGCAGCTGTGACTTATTAAACTGATAGTTCGGTAATTTTCACATCTGTCAACACCTGCTTTCTTTGGGATTGGAATTATTATATTCTTCTTGAAGTCTGAGGGTATTTCGCCTGTCTCATACATCTTGCTCATCGGATGGTAGAATTTTGTCAGGACTGGCTCTCCCAAGGCCATCAGTAGTTCTAATGGAATGTTGTCTACTACCGGGGCCTTGTTCGACTCAGGCCTTTCAGTGCTCTGTCAAACTGTTCAAGCAGTATCTTATCTCCCATTTCATCTTCGTCTACATCCTCTTCCATTTCCATAAAATTGTCCTCAAGTACATCGCCCTTGTATAGACCCTCCTTCCACCTCTCTGCTTTCCCTTCTTGCTTAGAACTGGGTTTCCATCTGATATTCATACAAGTGGTTCTCTTTTCTCCAAAGGTCTTTTTAATTTTCCTGTAGGCAGTATCTATCTTACCCCTAGTGAGATAAGCCTCTACATCCTTAAATTTGTCCTCTAGCCATGCCTGCTTAGCCATTTTGCACTTCCTGTCCATCTCATTTTTGAGACCGTCTGTATTCATTTTGCCTGCTGTATTTACTGCATTTTTATATTTTCTCCTTTCATCAATTAAGTTCAATATTTCTTCTGTAACACAAGGATTTCTACTACCCCTCGTCTTTTTACCTACTTGATCCTCTGCTGCCTTCACTACTTCATCCCTCAGAGCTACCCAATCTTCTTCTACTGTATTTCTTTCCCCCATTCCTGTCAATTGTTCCCCTATGCTGTCCCTGAAACTGTGTACAACCTCTGGTTTAGACAGTTTATCCAAGTCCCATCTCCTTAAATTCCCACCTATTTGCAATTTCTTCAGTCTTAATCTACAGTTCATAAGCAATAGATTGTGGTCAGAGTCCACATCTGTCCTTGGAAATGTCTTACAATTTAAAACCTGGTTCCTAAATCTCTGTATTACCATTATATAATCTATCTGATACCTTCTAGTATCTCCTGGATTCTTCCATGTATACAACCTTCTTTCATACGCTACAAAAATAGCATCCACCTAATGGAAATTGTTAACGTTGCTTAAAACCTGTCCCTGTATGTCTGTTCTAAATAGGCCATATTGCACGTGGCAGATGCCCTTCAGATCAAAATCAGCGATGAAATGCGATAAATCTGTGAAGATAAAGACGTCAGCGGCGATGCGTCAGCGACGAAAGGGGCTTTGACGACGAAAATGAGGGCTTGTTAGTTCAAAGTAGCAGAAATCGTCCAGCTTCGTCCCTTTTTATACGATAAATACTTGTCAAACATTAAACACCTTTTTTCTCGAAACCATGTTTTTCGGCATAGACAGCGTGCCCACGCTGCAGTTTTCATCCGATTTGAATGATTTTTCGTCCCCCATGAAGCAAATTGACTTCTCTTCAACTAATCGTAGCCGACTTTTTATGTCGATATTTAGTTTTTTCGGCAAAAAATTCGGGTCCAAATAATGCAATTTTTTTTTCAAACATCTATAATTACGCAATTTTTTTTGTAGGTCCCTACAATGAATTAAAATTACATCTTCAAAAAACAAACAATGGAAAATCCACGATGGAATGTAACAACATTATGAAAAGAAAAGTTGCTACTACCATATACAGGTAGCATACATGCTGAATCGTAGATAGGCACAACAAAAAGACTGTCACAATATGAGGATTCGGCCAACAAGTCTTTGTGGAAAACAGATGACACACACACACACACACACACACACTCACACACACATACATTAAATAAGTTTAATGTGTATTGTCCAACGGCGACACTTTCGTGAAATTGGAAATTTGTCGTAAATTATATCGGACCAAATTGCTGAGGTCAGCACTCCCTTGGCTTACACACTACTTAATCTAACTTAAACTAAGTTACGCCAAGGACAACACACACTCCCGTGCCCGAGGGATGACTCGAACCTCCGCCGGGGATAGCCGTGAGAACCGTGACAAGGCGCCTAAGACAGCCCGGCCAATTTCGCGAGCACAACAACATAGGCAGCGAACAATGCTATAGTCCATAAAATCTTCTTTAAATAGTGCTCTGAAGCCCATGTAAAAGACATTTCGAATTGAAACCACGACCAGCTGCTTAACCATTTTGTTGTTTTCCAGCTAGTTTCGACACTGGCATCGTCTTGCGGACGCTGCTGCTCATCTTTTGTGTACACTTTCTGACAAAAAAAAGTGACGCACCCAGATGACATAATCGGATGTCAGTGAAACTCCGTACACGTACACACCATCGACTGGTATGTAAATGAGATAGCGCTGTCAGTACCTGACAGCGTTCGAGATGGGCCTCAGTGGTCTTCCACTTGGTCACCTAGTCGAACCATGCAACATCGAGATTTGTGGAGCATTCGGATGTGACAGTGGTCCGGTGATGGACTGCATGGAGACTTGAGGGCAAGCATACTTGTCGTGAAGGTTCCGCTGGACCACGTTTGACCGCCACAGCAGTGGATCACCTTATTGTTCGCGAAACACATCGAAACGTTTTTATATCCACACCTGCCCTCCGAGAAGAAGTAATGAACTGCGTGCTTCATTCTGTGTCGTAACGCACCATTTGTGATAGACTAGTAGCAGTCGAAATAGAGAATTAAGGACCTGTGTTTAAGGATGCTATTAACACCACAACACGAACGGTTGTGTTTGTAGAGGTGCTGTGATCCTAAAGCTTTGATCAACAGCTTTTCATTGTGTTCAGCGATTGTGAACTGCGGTTCTACACAAACTGGATGATAATCAGATGGGAGAACGGCTGCGACAAGGGGAATTGTACCATTCTCCAATGTTCTGGACAACACAGCTTTGTTATTCCTGTGTTGTGGTGTGGGGAGGTGCAACGTCATGTCACGGATGATAGTGAACTGCGGAACGCTGACGGCACAACGTAACTTCATGGACATACTACGTCCTCACACGTCTTCTCACGTCGGGCAGTTTCGTTTGCTCCTCAATTTCTGTGTGTTCCAAACTATTTGTCAGGCAGTGTATATTGAAGACGCATGAGCTGTAACGCCACCTTGTGGAACACCCGATGTTACTTTCGCTTCTGTTGAACATTAGCTGTCTGGCATAACGTACTGGGTTCAATTAATCAAATATTCCTCGAGCCAGGCACATATTTGTGAGAACGCTCCGTGGTATCTTATCTTGGTTAGCTGTCGAGCGTCTTCACAAATCCAGGAAGACGATGTTTACCTGGTGATGTGCATCTGTTGTCGGTGGCATTTCCTGCATTTTGGCCCGATCCACGAACGATGGCAGTTCGCGCATAATGTTGGCGATTCCAAGCGACAGTTGCAGCGCACGCATGGGCGTGCTCCCTGCTTGAAGAAAGCGTATATCCTGCAAATTATGTCTCTCGGTTACCTCTCCAGAGTTTATGATGTACCTCCACTATCAGTGAAGACAAGTCGCAACAAATGGAATAGAAATTCACTAAACAGCTCGCTACGATCACGTTTAGTGCTTTCATTGCTATAGCATTCGCAGCAGAGTGCTCAGAACACTTTTGAACGCTCATTGACTGTCGGAGAATGCGTCAGGTAGATGCGCAGAACAAGCCTAAACTCGACCACCATCGTTCGTGACTCCAACTGTAGTAGTTTTATCCTGTGAATCCGGGAAGTTTCCTTAAGAGTAATTTGTTTTCGTGCAGGCTCGCCATAATGTTTGAGCTCAGAATCAGCTGCAGCACAGCGACACTTGTCAGCAGTGCTGTGCATCCGTTTTGTGACCCTGTCTTGCAAAGAGAGGGTGGCGTGCGCTCTTTCCGATCGACGATGGACAGTTCGCTTCGCTGGCTATTCTCTATAAATACGGGCTAGAAAAGAAGCCAAGTCCGTGACGTTTTCTGTGTAAAGTGTAGCTGGAACCCCGCCAGGGTCTGGTGCCTTCGTCGCTTTAAGCAGTGTTAATCGTTTTTCAATACCAGCAGTGCTATTATCGATATCTCTCATTTGAGAGTCTGTGCGGCGGTCAGCCATTCATACTCTACAATCTTCTCGCTAAGATGGGAGATGCAGTCTAGGGAGAAAATTTTGGCACAGCACAGAGAGGTGTTGAGTCGACAAAAGCAACTTGGACTTGTGATCCTTGGGAGAGCCTGCGGCGAGCAAACTGTACCACCTATTATAAAATACACAATGAAGAGCCGAGAAAAGTGGTACAGCTGCCTAATATCGTATAAGAGCCCCGCGAGCACGCAGAAGTGCTTCTATAGGACATGCCATGGACTCGGCTAATGTCTGAAGAAGTGCTGGACGGAACTGACACCATGAATAATGCAGGGCTGTCCATAAATCCGTAAGAGTATGACGGGGTTGGAATCTCTTCAGAACAGCATGTTGCAAGGTATCTCAATTATGATCAATAATGTTCATGCCTGGGGAGTTTGGTGGTCAACGGATGAGTTTAAACTTATAATCGTGTTCCTGAAGCCACGATGTAGCAATTTTTGACGTGTGAGGGTGTAGCGTTGTCCTGCTGTAATTGCCCAACTTCGTCGGAATGCACAATGGACAGGAACGGATGCTTACGTACGTGTCACCTGTCAGAGTCGTTTCTAGACGTATCAGGGGTCCCATATCACTCCAACTGCACACGCCCAACACTATTACAGAGCCTCCACCAGCTTGAACAGTCCCTTGCTGACACGCAGGGTCCATGGATTCATGATGTTGTGTCCATATCCGTACAAGTCCATCCACTCGATACAATTTGAAACGAGACTCGTGCGACCAGGCAACGTGTTTCCAGTCATCAACAGTACAATGTCGGAGTTGACGGGCCATGGCGAGGTGTAAGGTTTGTGTCATGCAGTCATCAAGGGTACACGACCGGGCCTTCGGCTCCGAATACCCATATCGATGATGTTTCGTTGAATGGTTCGCAGGCTGACACTTTTTGATGGCCCAGCATTCAAATCTGCAGCAATTCACGGAAGGGTCGTACTTCCCTCCCGTTGAACGATTCTCTCCAGTCATCGTCGGTCTCGTTCTTGCAGCCTCTTTTTCCAGCCGCAGTGACGTCGGGGATCTGATGTTTTACCGGATTCCCGATATTCACGGTACACTCGTGAAATGGTCGTACGGGAAAATCCCCAATTCATCGCTACCTCGGAGATGCTGTGTTCCAACGCTCGTGCACGGTCTGTAACACCACATTCAATCTCACTTAAATCTTGATAAGCTGCTATTGTAGCAGCAGTAACCGATCCAATAACTGCGCCAAACAGTTGTTGTCTTACACATGCGTTGCCGACGGCAGCGCCTTATTCTGCCTCTTTACATACCTCTGTATTTGAATACGCATGCCTATACCAGTTTCTTTGGCGCTTCAGTGTACAAGGTGGTTATAATTAAACTTTCGCTACTTCAGGCAGTGGAGACGGAAAATTATCCACCGCGTGGGTACGCAACAGAATAGGACAGATGTTCACATTGTGCGCTGCAGGTTCTGCATTGTTAGCAGTGTTAGTTTCATGACTTGCAGGTACGCGCAGGTTGGCTTCTGGTACCGCGACGTACACTGAAACACGGGCATCAGTGTAGATTATAGTTGCAGAAAGTCAACAGAAGTCTCAACAAGATGAGCAGGACGTTCCTTGTGAAGCTGTTATATATATATATATATATATATATATATATATATATATATATATATATATATATATATATATATACACTCCTGGAAATGGAAAAAAGAACACATTGACACCGGTGTGTCAGACCCACCATACTAGCTCCGGACACTGCGAGAGGGCTGTACAAGCAATGATCACACGCACGGCACAGCGGACACACCAGGAACCGCGGTGTTGGCCGTCGAATGGCGCTAGCTGCGCAGCATTTGTGCACCGCCGCCGTCAGTGTCAGCCAGTTTGCCGTGGCATACGGAGCTCCATCGCAGTCTTTAACACTGGTAGCGTGCCGCGACAGCGTGGGCGTGACCCGTATGTGCAGTTGACGGACTTTGAGCGAGGGCGTATAGTGGGCATGCGGGAGGCCGGGTGGACGTACCGCCGAATTGCTCAACACGTGGGGCGTGAGGTCTCCGCAGTACATCGATGTTGTCGCCAGTGGTCGGCGGAAGGTGCACCTGCCCGTCGACCTGGGACCGGACCGCAGCGACGCACGGATGCACGCCAAGACCGTAGGATCCTACGCAGTGCCGTAGGGGACCGCACCGCCACTTCCCAGCAAATTAGGGACACTGTTGCTCCTGGGGTATCGGCGAGGACCATTCGCAACCGTCTCCATGAAGCTGGGCTGCGGTCCCGCACACCGTTAGGCCGTCTTCCGCTCACGCCCCAACATCGTGCAGCCCGCCTCCAGTGGTGTCGCGACAGGCGTGAATGGAGGGACGAATGGAGACGTGTCATCTTCAGCGATGAGAGTCGCTTCTGCCTTGGTGCCAATGATGGTCGTATGCGTGTTTGGCGCCGTGCAGGTGAGCGCCACAATCAGGACTGCATACGACCGAGGCACACAGGGCCAACACCCGGCATCATGGTGTGGGGAGCGATCTCCTACACTGGCCGTACACCACTGGTGATCGTCGAGGGGACACTGAATAGTGCACGGTACATCCAAACCGTCATCGAACCCATCGTTCTACCATTCCTAGACCGGCAAGGGAACTTGCTGTTCGTACAGGACAATGCACGTCCGCATGTATCCCGTGCCACCCAACGTGCTCTAGAAGGTGTAAGTCAACTACCCTGGCCAGCAAGATCTCCGGATCTGTCCCCCATTGAGCATGTTTGGGACTGGATGAAGCGTCGTCTCACGCGGTCTGCACGTCCAGCACGAACGCTGGTCCAACTGAGGCGCCAGGTGGAAATGGCATGGCAAGCCGTTCCACAGGACTACATCAAGCATCTCTACGATCGTCTCCATGGGAGAATAGCAGCCTGCATTGCTGCGAAAGGTGGATATACACTGTACTAGTGCCGACATTGTGCATGCTCTGTTGCCTGTGTCTATGTGCCTGTGGTTCTGTCAGTGTGATCATGTGATGTATCTGACCCCAGGAATGTGTCAATAAAGTTCCCCTTCCTGGGACAATGAATTCACGGTGTTCTTATTTCAATTTCCAGGAGTATATATATATATTAAAAATACTGCCATAGTGCTGCTTTTCGTAGCGAGTATCGACCCAAAAGAGGAATGCTGTAAAGTCCTCTTTCTGCGCTTGGGTTGTAGAACATGATTCGTAAGTTCGAATTAACTGGCGATTTGGGAATTGTTCCTGCGTGAGATTGACGGAACATTGCGCAACAAACTGTTGAAGGAGGTAGTGTTGCCTTGGCTGAGAATGCTGGAGGCAATGTGCGATCTTCAAGCAATGCGCGAGTTGTGTAACGACAGCTGAACATTCCATGGTTCTTCATTGTTTCGGGCAGCAGTACGGCAGTCTATATTTCGGTGTCAGGCTATCGTCGACGCAAATGGTCGTGACGCTGAGCAACTTTATAAAGCTGGAACGTAAACATGGCACGCAGTAAACAAATGTTACCCTATCAGGAGTAAATTAAAATGTGTGTCCTTCTATGGTTCGTACGTTAATTTGCTTTCTCATATCCTTACAAATTTTTCCACAAAATTCTCTTTTCCTACCATGACTTGGGGTCCCTCTCAAGTAGCGAAAGTTTAATTATAACCACCCTGTATCTGAAACCGATGAAACACTCGTAATTCATCAACAAAAAGGGTTCAAAATGGTTCAAATGGCTCTGAGCACTATGGGACTTAACTACTGAGGTCATCAGTCCCCTAGAACTTAGAACTACTTAAACCTAACTAACCTAAGGACATCACACACATCCATGCCCGAGGCACGATTCGAACCTGCGACCGTAGCGGTCACGCGGTTCCAAACTGACGCGTTTAGAACCGCACGGCCACACCGGCCGGCAACAAAAAGGGTCAATGATGACAAGTGTGAACCATCAATTTAGTAAGACATGGTTGCAGAAGACTGCAGAATACTCTGTCTGTTGTAGAGCGTCGAATTCATTCTGGAAACATCCCCCAGGCTATAGCTAAGCCGTATCTCCGCAATATCCTTTTTCCCAGAAATGCTGGTTTCGCAGAAGTAGTTCTGTGAAGTTTGGAAAGCAGGAGATGAGGTACTGCCGGAAGGTGAGCTGTTGGAACTGGTTCTGAGCCTTGTTCGGGCAAAACAATCCACGTTTGGCGGCATTGCGTGCTGAGTTCCGCAGTGTGCAGCGTATCGTTTGTTTACTGCGGAGCGTCTTTTGTGCCGCAGCGAAGTGCAGACAGAACTTTGAGTACCATATCTTCCGAAAGGAGAGAAAGCTTTAAATTAACTCTTTTTTGACAAAGAGAGAGAGAGAGAGAGAGAGAGAGAGAGAGAGAGAGAGAGAGAATAAACCGCCACTGCGTATTACGGTATTAATCTTCTGTATCATATAGATTTCCACATTTATGCCATTATCAGGTACAATGGAAAAAGTTCTTCGACCATGAACATGTCATGTCTGTTAAGGCAGTCCAAAGCAGGTAAACAAGACTAACACATGGCTTTAAAGCAACTGTTAGTCTCGCTTACCTGTTTTGGAATGTTAAGACACGACTTAGTCTTATTCATCGGCTATGAATTGCCTTAACAGACTTGACATGTTAATGGTCTTAGAACGTTTAGCGTTGTACTTGATAATGGCATAAAATTCGACCCGAAATCTAGACAGCACAGAAGATAAATACAGTAACACACAGTGAAATGGCGGTTTATTTTCTCAAAAACTGCATGACTGTGGCTTCATAGTAACCGAAACTTTAATTGAAATTCAGTTTTGAATGGAACACCGGAAGCTCTACCCCTCACGCTATTTGCAAATGGGTGATTAATGACGTACCGTTGCTTGATGTGAAACTGTTGGGTACTCAAATTCACAATACTGTGGATAGTGTGTATGAAAAATTTATAAATAGCGACGTTTGTGAACGAATAGACAGGAACGCCAATGGGACGACAAAATTTAAGAATAATGATGGGTGAGTTAGCGTAGTAACAACAACGTGCGCAGGTCTGGGCTTGCGATCTATGAGTGTCTGTAATTTATAGTTCGAAGTGTCCCTCGAAAAGATCAGAAAAATGCTTAGTTTATTTGGGACAGTTTATGGTATCAGAGAGATAGTATGGTCAGAAGACTTTTGGTATGGCAAGCTGAGTGGAAGCAGAATAGCTAAAGTAGAGTTACGAAAGCACATACACCCTTATGTCACTGTATACCGTCACGGAGCGTATGTTGTGTACGAAAAACAAACCATATGCAATTGCACTAAACACCTGAGTGGAAAATGTGACCGTAGATGCCCTGTACGATTGCATATTGAGGAATTCAACCTGAAGCAATGGTACATGCAACTCTTCTGTCAGTGCTGAATGGCCCAACTACCGACACACCGGGGCCTGGCAGTCACTAATGGCACAAATAATGAGGAGCATCGGAGGGCGCCTATGAAAGTGGAAGAGAGTGCGTGGATGGCAGCGAGCGTCAGTGAAACTACCGCCGCAGAGCAACGGAAAGGAATGGATGGCGGTATAGCGATCAAAGTAGATTAATAGACGAAACTGCTATCGTCGTCACTGCCAATGTACGGAACAGGAGCATATAAACGTCCCTATGGAAGTGGAAGAGGATGTGGAGACGGTAGCAACCGTTGGTGATGGTAAAAACACAAAACCAGAAAACAAACACGATGACGAATCTGTGTCCAGTTAAGGTACCATGCTGAAGAACGCCGTCGCAAATGGACGCGCTACCAAAAACCTCTCTTACACTGGGACAATTTTTCACAACATTCCTGATGAAAGCACAAACCGACAACAGTGCCGTGTTCATAGGAGATACGGCAAGCAGTGAAGAAGCAGAGAAGACAAATTCAAACTTGGGTCTCTACTATCCAGAAACATAAAACGGAAAGAAAGACAATGACTTCGAGAAATCTCTGTGTTACATGCCAATTAATTTCGTGAACTGCAAGAAAAGACTGACGAAGGAAATATTATATCCTCGGAAGACTAGCCACTGGACCAACTGGGTGTAGCCCAATTTTCTGTTGAATGTGACTTCTCCAGTGGTGAATGTAAGTTTGGATTGTGGACTGTGTCAAAAATATGGTACTGAATCTAGGGAGCATTCTTCTGACTGAGTGGAAGTAAACTCTGTTCTGGTACTTTTGACTTCTAAACATGATATTTTTCCAATTCTTAAGAGTCTGTGTTACGCTAAAAGAGGTTTAACAGTTCCACCTGTCGGCATTTTTACGTTAGTTCTAAAGAGAATTGAGAGTTCTCCTTTCCGTATTTTGTTTGTAGCTGTGTAAAATCTAAGGATGCTCCATGGTTTTAATGTACTGGCAGAAAAATTATAAGGATAATGTTGAAATGGCTTTGTACTATGCACTGAAAGGAGAACAACGCGAATAAAATAGTGAATTACGGGTCGACTTTGAGTGTTAAATATGAGAGATCCAATAGTGCTGTAAATATTAGGTAAAAGAATTTTTCAGGAATATCACTTATGACTGAGAATCTCTTGTGACTGAAAAAGGCACTCCGTCTTCAGGCCACAAGTGGCCCATCGGAGTCCATCCGACTGCCGTGTATCCTCAGTTGAGGATGCGGGTAGGAGTGGCGTGTGGTCAGCACACCGCTGTGTTTTCTTTGACCGGAGCCGCTACTATTCGGTTGAGTAGCTCCTCAATTGGCATCACGAGGCTGAGTGCACCCCGAAAAATTGCAACAGCGCATGACGGTTGGAGGGTCACCCATCCAAGTGCCGGCCACACCCGACAGCGCTTAACTTCGGTGATGTCACGGGAACCGGTGTATCCACGGTGGCAAGGCCGTTGCCTCTCTTGTAACTGAGGAGTGGTGCAAATTATTCTTTTGTTTCTGGCTACTAAATATGGCTGTTTTCTTTTTTTGTGTAATCGTGTACAACCAGTGCATAGCGCATTTTGTACATAAACTTAATGGCATGGAAATTTAAAACATCAAGATATGCCACGAACCGCGCGGCAAGCGCCATAACCGAATTTCCCAGAAACTCTGATCAGTGGAAAAGGAGTCAAAATAAGCGAAAACGTGTCTCCCCTTATCCGCAGATACTTTGTCATTTCCGAGAAAACGACGATTAGAGTTCTCAAGGTACTTTACATGCCTTTTAACGGGTAAATTGTTCAGCCTAGGTGGTAGCGTAGTGGCTAGCGTTGTGTCTTCACAGTTTGTCGTCCCACTTTCGAAACCCGATTATTACTTCTGTTTTAGTTTTCCACTTGTCTACCCATGTCCGCAGATCATTAGTGTAAGAATGTTTTCGGCGTATATAGAAATAACGTTGACTCGTCTACTAATAGTATGTCTGGTGAGTAAATTAGTAGGAAAACAAATAAAACTGGCCAGGTGCGAGCAGGACTCGTGCACCGAGAGTTCCACACAGACTTAACTACGTACAGAGGCAGTTCACCCATCCCGCGAATCGATGGATTTCGACGATTTTTGTGTTATTATCGACATACATAGTGCAAAGTTTTAGTTCACGAATTGCAAAACATTCCAGAATGTTTCGTGTCACATAATTACAAACGTGAAACTTTTAATTGTTTTTCTTTACTTGTGCTCTTAAACATTTCTTCTCGACCAATATCATGGTCGCATCTAGGATTTCAATGAGTTTGTAATGTGTTTTGAAGTTTATAATAGTTTTAATGAGGTTTTCATGAGCGAGTTTTTGAGTATCAAAATATGTTATATAAATCGCCGTATGTTTTGATTGCACTAACTGAGAATCTTAACATTTCTGCACCAACAAAGGATGATAGGTCTGACTATGTGATATAACTTTAAACTTGATGCACCTACCTGTTTCCGAGCAAATGGGTCTTAACAGACAGGTGGAGAAACAGTAGGATCAAAAACGACACAAAAATTTTTCCTTTGACATAATTACAAATTAAGAATTATAGATATTCCTTTATTTGTACTGTGGAATTTTTCTTCTTTACCCGTTTTATGATTCAAGGGCAACAGTAGGTATCTTATGGATTTTGATGAGTGAGTTTTTGAGTGTCGATATTTGTGATATAAATTGCCGTACCTTTTTATTTCATTAACTTAGAAGCTAACAGCTATTATACCGTCAAGTAACCACATATGTTAGCATGTGACATAAATATAAAAATGATACGTCTACCCCTTCCAGAGGAAAATGGATCTTAAGAGACGGAGCGACAGACAGACAGACAGATGAAAAATGACATTTTTTTCGGCTAATGTAAGTGCAAATTAATAATTTTCTAAGTTTTCTCTTTGGTTGTAGTCTGAAACCTTGTTTCTTCTCAAATTTCATGATTGTAGGCTTAGGGGAAGCATCCAGTAACTTTTTATGGGTAGATTTGCGAGTCTCGAAGTATGTGAAATATGGTCTATGACCATATCTTTTGATTGCATTTATTTAGAAGCTTCACGGCTTTACGCCACCATGGGAACATAGACCTTAAAATGTGACATGAATTTCAACTTGATACGTCCTCCTCTTCCTGATAACAAGAATTCTGACGAGTCGGACAGACAGACGGACAGACGGGCTGAGGGACGGACAACAATGTGATTCTCTAACCGTCTCGTTCCAACCGATTGAGATATAAAACCCTAAAAACAATAAATGAATGAGAAAATTGCTTTTGGTAAAATTCCTGTAGTGTATAATAATTCATAATCAACTGAAAGCGCCAATTTTCGGTAAGTGATCAGTCGTGCATGGTCTGCTGAGAAATTATTGCCAACGAGTGCAATCTCCAGTAATGTTTACGAAGTTTTTATCCCAATCAGAGTCATGCGGGGAATTATCACTGTGCCAAAACTTCCCTTAGCGCCATGCTAGTGTTGTTCGGACCTTTTATGTTACGAATGTTTCTATAACTGGCGTCATCCGAGAGAATGCATCAAAGCTTTTTGAAAAATAAAACATAAGAATAAGATATAAGAATTATTATAAGAAATGGTAGAAGAATGAAAAATAAGAAGATGAGAATTTAAAAGATTGTAATCCCTGAACATACGAGATAAACATATATTACACTCCTGGAAATTGAAATAAGAACACCGTGAATTCATTGTCCCAGGAAGGGGAAACTTCATTCCTGGGGTCAGATACATCACATGATCACACTGACAGAACCACAGGCACATAGACACAGGCAACAGAGCATGCACAATGTCGGCACTAGTACAGTGTATATCCACCTTTCGCAGCAATGCAGGCTGCTATTCTCCCATGGAGACGATCGTAGAGATGCTGGATGTAGTCCTGTGGAACGGCTTGCCATGCCATTTCCACCTGGCGCCTCAGTTGGATCAGCGTTCGTGCTGGACGTGCAACCGCGTGAGACGACGCTTCATCCAGTCCCAAACATGCTCAATGGGGGACAGATCCGGAGATCTTGCTGGCCAGGGTAGTTGACATACACCTTCTAGAGCACGTTGGGTGGCACGGGATACATGCGGACGTGCATTGTCCTGTTGGAACAGCAAGTTCCCTTGCCGGTCTAGGAATGGTAGAACGATGGGTTCGATGACGGTTTGGATGTACCGTGCACTATTCAGTGTCCCCTCGACGATCAGTGGTGTACGGCCAGTGTAGGAGATCGCTCCCCACACCATGATGCCGGGTGTTGGCCCTGTGTGCCTCGGTCGTATGCAGTCCTGATTGTGGCGCTCACCTGCACGGCGCCAAACACGCATACGACCATCATTGGCACCAAGGCAGAAGGGACTCTCATCGCTGAAGATGACACGTCTCCATTCGTCCCTCCATTCACGCCTGTCGCGACACCACTGGAGGCGGGCTGCACGATGTTGGGGCGTGAGCGGAAGACGGCCTAACGGTGTGCGGGACCGTAGCCCAGCTTCATGGAGACGGTTGCGAATGGTCCTCGCCGATACCCCAGGAGCAACAGTGTCCCTAATTTGCTGGGAAGTGGCGGTGCGGTCCCCTACGGCACTGCGTAGGATCCTACGGTCTTGGCGTGCATCCGTGCGTCGCTGCGGTCCGGTCCCAGGTCGACGGGCACGTGCACCTTCCGCCGACCACTGGCGACAACATCGATGTACTGTGGAGACCTCACGCCCCACGTGTTGAGCAGTTCGGCGGTACGTCCACCCGGCCTCCCGCATGCCCACTATACGCCCTCGCTCAAAGTCCGTCAACTGCACATACGGTTCACGTCCACGCTGTCGCGGCACGCTACCAGTGTTAAAGACTGCGATGGAGCTCCGTATGCCACGGCAAACTGGCTGACACTGACGGCGGCGGTGCACAAATGCTGCGCAGCTAGCGCCATTCGACGGCCAACACCGCGGTTCCTGGTGTGTCCGCTGTGCCGTGTGTGTGATCGTGATCATTGCTTGTACAGCCCTCTCGCAGTGTCCGGAGCAAGTATGGTGGGTCTGACACACCGGTGTCAATGTGTTCTTTTTTCCATTTGCAGGAGTGTATATAGCAAAAGGATGATACTTATTTTGAAACCCAGTTGTATTTTACTATTAGTATAACGATGTTGCATCCCCTAAGTTAATAAGAAACATTCATGTAGTAATTTTCTACTGGCATTGGTAGATGAATGAAAAATAAATAATAACATTAATCGTGTTTCGACCACAGGACGCTAAAGTGAGAAGAGCGACAGTTGCCACTGCGCTACCACTTCGTGTGGGCTTATCGCGCGCAAAAAGGCATCCGAAATTACATCGAAAACGTTGACCGTTGTTTTCTTAGAAACGGCCGAATATCTATGGATAAGCCGAGATAAGTGTTTGTTTATTTTGACTCCTTTTCTATTGAGCGAATTTTCTGGGAAATCGAGTCATGGCACTTGCCGTGTTGTCTCGTTAGTGTCAAAACTGGACTCAAATATTTCAACATAGATGGTGCGGTAGGTCCTTGGTGGTCCTCTTTACGAGAGTTTCCTTGTGGCTGTAAAATTTGTATGTAGAAGTAGCTGTTTCTGTGTACCGGTACTAAAATGCAAGTAAATGCTTTCAATGAAGAAAAGAAGGTAGCACATTCGATACAGACACACCGAGGTCCAGTCTCGGTCGCGTACACAATTTTAATCTGCCAAGAATTTTTCATGACGCCATGATTTACCGTAGAGTATAAGTTTAAGAAAGGCAAACTTACGTTTCTAACATTTGTAGCTTAGAGAAAGTGTTTCACATCATTGCCCGGAAAATTATCTTTGTCATACTGCTAGAAGGGATAAAATAAAGGGAGCGAAAGGTTATGTAGACCTTGTACAGAAAGTAGACAGCAGTTATAAAGAGCTGAAGGACATGAAAGGGAAGCATAGCCGAAAGCCAACCGTGACAGGGCTGTAGGCTGTCCGCAACGTTTATCGATCAACGTATCGAGAAAACTGCTATGGAAACCAAGCAGACATTTGGAAATGGAACAGAAGTTGTGCGAGAAGAATTAAAAAGTATGAGTCCAGAACGAGATTTTCACTCTGCAGCGGAGTGCGCGCTGATATGAAAATTCCTGGCAGATTAAAACTGTGTGCCAGACCGAGACTCGAACTCGGGACCTTTGCCTTTCGCGGGCAAGTGCTCTACCATCTGAGCTACCGAAGCACGACTCACGCCCGGTCTCACAGCTTTACTTCTGCCAGTATCTCGTCTCCTACCTTCCAAACTTTACAGAAGCTCTCCTGCGAACCTTGCAGAACTAGCACTCCTGAAAGAAAGGATACTGCGGAGACATGGCTTAGCCACAGCCTGGGGTATGTTTCCAGAATGAGATTTTCACTCTGCAGTGGAGTGTGCGCTGATATGAAACTTCCTGGCAGATTAAAACTGTGTGCCCGACCGAGACTCGAACTTGAGACCTTTGCCTTTCTGCCAGGAAGTTTCATATCAGCGCGCACTCCGCTGCAAAGTGAAAATCTCATTCTGGAAACATCCCCCAGGCTGTGGCTAAGCCATGTCTCCGCAGTATCCTTTCTTTCAGGAGTGCTAGTTCTGCAAGGTTCGCAGGAGAGCTTCTGTAAAGTTTGGAAGGTAGGAGACGAGATACCGGCAGAAGTAAAGCTGTGAGACCGGGCGTGAGTCGTGCTTCGTTAGCTCAGATGGTAGAGCACTTGCCCGCGAAAGGCAAAGGTCCCGAGTTCGAGTCTCGGTCGGGCACACAGTTTTAATCTGCCAGGAAGTTTCAAAAAGTATGAGGTTTGTGAAACGCCGTGGTTCTTTCAGACACGGCACTGGACTCGGAAGAGTATTTGAACGGATCGATAACCTCATGAAAAGGGATTGTCAGTCAATTATCAACAGGATTTTTTGCGATTCCGTCCAAATAAATAAGGAGACATGGACGGAATAAAGTTAGAAACTGCGACACTAAAAGCAGTAAATAGGAATTTTACTTGGGCGGCAAAATAATTGAGGATTTTAGAAGCAGAGAGGGCGGTGGTATAACATCAGCGACAACGGTGTGATTAGGAGTGGCACAGGCAAGTTTGGTAGGACTGCTCATATTCTCCATTTACTAAAATGATAAGACGGACAGCGTGAGCTGCAGTCTGCAACTAATTGCTGATGACGCTGTACTGTACGGGAAAATGCCGTCGTTATCTCACTGCAGGACGATAAAGCATGACTTAGGCATGATTTTTATTTTCTATGGTGAATTTCAGTTTGCTATCAATGTAGAAAAATGTAAGTTATAGCATATGAGTAAGAGAAACAATCCTGTAGTGTTAGAATACAGTATAAGTGGCTTGTCTGTCACAGTAACGTCGAGAAAATGCCTGAGGGTAAACGGAAGGAGCGCGTAGAGTCTGCAGCAGGGGTGGAGAATGGTCAGATTCAGTTCACTGGGAGAATTCTAGGGAAGTGTACCTCGTTTGTAAAGGAAAACGCTTATAGCACACTTGTGTGACCCATTTCTCACCACAGCTCGAGTGTTTGGGATTCCCAGCAGATCGGATTAACAGAAGACGTACAAGCAATTCAAAAAGACGGAAGGAATATTGAAGTTTTACGTTCCATCTACTGCATGGTCTTTAGAGACAGAACACAAGAGATGTGGAAGAGAGGAACTATCCCGGAATTTGAGTGCAGCGACTGGTGGAAACCACTGAAATTCTGTATCATGGTGGCGTGACGTGAATTAGAATCACCGTCCTACTGTCCTTTTTTTGTTGTTGATCTCATTTTGTTCGTTAAGGTTCGTTCTATTTGTTGGGGACGGACGTCCCGTGACGCTTGTTCAAGTTCATAGGTGACCCAGAAACTCAGCTTTTAGTCACAGAGGGCACCCAACCTTGTGACCGGACACGCTGAGCTACCGTGCTGGCACTTACTGGATCCGATTCCAGTGTGCTAACCACTGTTCCATCTCCCTCAGTAAGCAATTCAGCGTCGTGCTGCTAGGTTTCTTGCCGGTAGGCTCGATCGACTCGCGAGTACGACAGAGATACTTCATAAACTGTGATGGCAATTCCTCTAGGGAAGAAGAAGTTCTTTTCGCCAGGTATTAGGAGTGTCTTTCAGTAATTAATGACCCACTTTTTTAAAATAAAAGTCATTAATACGCGTAGATAAAGTCCTTGTTGGTGCTTCACATTTGATGTTTGTTCTGTGCCCCAGTGAAGTTTCGAGCCTTTCTGACAGATGGCGTCAAAATGGCGTCTACACACGACTCCCGTTACAAGCAGCGTGAAGTTATCGAATTCTTGGTTGCAGAAAAAGAAACTATGTTGAACATCCATAAACGTTTATGTGCAGAGTATGGCGATGCTTCAGTTAATAGGAGTGCAGTTGGGCGATGGTTAAAGAAAGTTACAGCCTCAGGAAATTCAGAAAAAGAGCTCCATGATCAGCCGCTCTCGGGACGTCCTGTCACAGCCACTACTCCAGACATGCTGAATCGTGCGGATGTCATAATTCGTGCAAATCGGCGGATCACAACTCGACAATTGGCTATACAGTTGTCGTTCAGCATTGGAAGTGCGTCTGCAATGATCTAGACTCCCGGATGTTCAAAGAGGTGCTCATGATGGGTTCCATGGCTGCTCACAGCGGACCTCTAGATTCAAAGGAAGACCATTTCATATGGATTGTTGGAGCATTTTGAGACCGACAGAGAGGCCTTTCTGCCATGGATCGTTACTGGCGACGAAAGCTGAATGCACCACTTTGAGCTGGAAACAAAAAGGCATTGCATGGAGTGGCGTTATGCTCATTCATCAAGAAAGAAGAAATTCAAGACAACCCACTCTGCTGAAAAAGTCATGGTGACAGTCTTCTGGGATTGTCTTGGCGTCATTCTCGTGGATGTGATGCCACAAGTGTCAACCATCAATACAGAGGCATACGTCAAGACTCTGAATAAACTCAATAACCGTTCCCGACGTCTTAGATCAGACTAGAATCAAGCAGAAATCTTTCTCCAACACGATAATGCAAGCCCACACACAAGTGTGAGCACCTGGGAACACATCGACAAATTGGGTGGACATCATTGCCTCACCAAACCTACAGTCCAGACCTGGCAGCCTCAGGCTTCCATCTTTTTGGGCCGCTTAAAGATTCTCTACGGAACACAATTTGAAAATAAAGAGAGTGTCAGTCATACAGTAAAAACATGGCTGCGCGTACAGCACAAGAGCTTATACCAGCAGAGAATACATGCCCTTCCACGACATTGCCGTACGGCCATAGAACGTGATGAAGACTACGTAGAAAAACGGGGAATGGAGAAGACATATTGATTTATATTGTCACCAAATTCTGACTCTTAACAATAAATATGTTCTGAGAAAAGAAAAGTGGGGCATTGCCTATTGAACGACCTTCGTATTTCGAAATTTTATAGAAATAGCATTTGCGGCTGACTGTGAAACTATTCTGCTGCCGCAAACCTATGTTTCGAGTCAGAATCGCGCAGACAAAGTGAGAGAAACTGGGGTTCGTACGGAAGCATGTAGTCAGTCGTTTCTCTCTCGCTTCATTTTAGACTGGAACCGAAAGGGAATGTCTAGCACTGATAGAAAGCATCCACCTCCATACACCGTATGGTTGCTTGCTCATATGCACATAGATGTAAATGCAGATTGACAATACCAACGAAAGTATTTCTTCGAGAGACAAATTTTGTTGATGTAGAATGTAAGTTTAAATGACAGTATGTCTTTCTTGAAGATATTTGTTGGGAGTGTACCACTGTACGTAAGTAAAATGTGCACGACAAATAGTTCAACGAAGAAGAGAAAGAAGCTTCTGAAATGTGATGCTATAGTCCAGACGGGAAGATCGGTTGACAAGTGAGGAAGAACAGTATGGAATTAGGGAGAAAAGAAATTTATTGCAGGAACCGACTAAAAGAGGAATCAGTTGACGTAACATCCTGAGGAATGAGGGATAGTGAATTTGTTAGTAGAATGAAGTGTGTAGGCAGGTACAAATTGTAGTGGGAGACAGCAGTAACTGGAAGTAGGTGTCAGTCTCGTAGAAATGAAGAGGCTTACACAGGCAGGCCAGTGCGGAGACCTACATCAAACAATTTCTCAGACGGAAGACCACAAAACAATATTTACAATTACACAATATTGAGAATACTTACCTGACTACTAACCTTACGCGTTGTCATGCGCACTCGCCTCAGTAGATGAAGCTCGGTAGATAATTCAAATGAGATTAGAAGTCAAGAAAAGCGGATATATTACTCACCGGGAAAGAAGATAATTCCATTTCAGTAGCACCTATTTTTCATATTTTATGACGGTTTCGACAACGAACCGTGGTAAGGAGAGTTCTACACTCAATTTATAGCGGTATCGGTAAATATTGTCTAACTGTCAACCACTATTAAAACGCTAGTTGTGAAGAGCCGGAGTGCCATCTTGAGTGATTACTAGCCTGTGGAAAATCTTCAATAACTACTGGTTTTCTAGTTCCATAACCTACCACAATTTAAACACAAGTAGTCCTGACCACGGGAGTCAGTGCTGAACGCGGTTTCATTTGGGGAATCTTGCCAATGTGCACTGCAATTAATGTTTCCCTCTAGCGACACGTCAGGACTATTATACACCGCAGTGTCAAAAAATTATCACGAACTGCTGTTGTCTGTATGGTGGATCCAAACTCCACCGACTTTGGAGGATGAATAAAAACTGAAGTTCTGTGCCACTGTTCGCCTGGAGACCCTAAGGATAGTTTCAGCCCTATGCTGGAAAGGGACTTTTTCTGCCGCGCCAAATGGTCCTTTTCCTTGCAAATATGAGACACTAATGTCTTATGTGTAGTTGTGGTGCGTAGAGGGAGTGTAACTCGTGCTTTATGGAAGCATCTGTGGTGTTATGTTCGCGTTGTATGATCACGATAAGAGAAGGAAGATGGAAAAACTCTTGAATAGGATTAGGGATGGCACCAAGTCTAACAATAATCCGAGACAGACCGCCATTAGCCGCACCACGTGCCCTCAATTCACAGGACATCGGGGAGAGGTTTGGACTTTAATACGCGACACTGGCGCAAAGAGTGGTCATCAGGAACTCTATTCCACCACGTCTCCACCTGTTGCCGGCCGTGTGCTGCCAGTGAAAATTTCCTCTACCACCTGGATTCCAACCAGTTTATGTCCGAATCGAGCTCCACCACACAAGCGTGTGTTACTAATCTCCGCTACGGAGGATGGTTCCACGTGGTATTGGCGTTCCACATGGTAGTGTTATACGCCCTCTGCGGTTCCTTATCGATGTAAACGACTTAGGAGACAATATGAGCAGCCGTCTTAGGTTGTTTGCAGAAGATGTGTTTCATCGTCTAGTAAAGGCATCAGAAGGTCAAAAAAAAATTGGATAACGATTAGTAAAGATATCTGTATGGTGCAAACATTGGCAATCGACCCTAAATAATGAAAAAAATGTGAGATCATCCGCATGAGTGCTAAAACTAATCCATTAGACTACGGTCAAGTGATAAATAAGTCAAATCTGAAGACCGTAAATTCAGCTAAATACCTGGGAATTACTGACACACAAAAAATGGTGTGGGGAAGGCAAAAGAAGACTGCTGTTTATTGGCAGAAGACTTACAAAATGTAAAAAATCAACTAAAGACACTGCCTACACTACGCTTCTCGGTCCTCTTTTGGAGTAACGCTGCGCGGCCTGGGATCCTTACCAGTTGGGATTGAAATGAAATGAGCGTTTGGCGTCATTGGCCGGGAGGCCCCCGCGGGGCAGGTCCGGCCGCCTTGGCGCAGGTCTTATTACATTCGGCGCCACATTGGGCGACCTGCACGCCGGATGGGGATGAAATGATGATGAACACAACACAACACCCAGTCCCTGAGCGGAGAAAAATCTCCGACCCAGCCGGGAATCGAACCCGGGCCCGGAGGACGGCAATCCGTCACGCTGACCACTCAGCTACTGGGGCGGACACCAGTTGGGATTAACGGAGTACATCAAGAAACTTCAAAGAGGAGCAGCACGTTTTGTACTATCCCGAAATAGTGGAAAGACTGTCACGGATGTGATACAAGATTTGGGGTGGACGTCATTAAAGCAACGCGTTTTTCATTGCGACGGAATCTTCTCACGAAATTTCAATCACCAACTTTCTCCTCCCAATGGGAAAATGTTTTGTTGACGGCGACTTACATAGGCAGGAACGGTCATCATAATAAAATAAGGTAAATCAGTGCTCGCACGGAAAGATATATGTATTCGTTTATTCCGCACGCTGTTCGAGAATAGGATAATAGAGAATTATTGTGAAGGTGGTTTGATGAACCCTCTGCCAGACGCTTAAGTGGGATTTGCAGAGTATCCATGTAGTCGTAGATGTAGACGGTCTTTTCTGAGTGTTTGGTACGATAGGGTTGTGGCCGTCAGTCTCCGGTTGCAGAGTAATAGAGCTTTCTTCAGGTTCTGACCCCTGTCCCCTTCCTTTATGTGAAAATACCTTCACAGCAGTGAAAGAGACAGTAACAAGCAATGACCCAATCGACAACACAAAACACACAGAAATGGCACATCTCAGGGCCGTAAAGGTGCTGTGATGTAGTTGCCATCGCCGCGACAGAAACTTCGCGTAACGTCGTTATGAGACTGTTCAGTAGCATTCAGTGACACCTTACGACCGACTCTAACCAGCAAGCTCAGCCGCACTGCTGTCTATCAACCTTAATGTACAATTAATATTGCCGTGAATATTATTCCGAAGGCCGGCCTGTGTGGCCGAGCGGTTGTAGGCGCTTCAGTCTGGAACCGCGTGACCGCTACGGTCGCAGGTTCGAATCCTGCCTCGGGCATGGATGTGTGTGATGTACTTAGGTTAGTTAGGTTTAAGTACAGGGTTATTACAAATGATTGAAGCGATTTCACAGCTCTACAATAGCTTTATTGTTTGAGATATTTTCACAATGCTTTGCACACACACATACAAAAACTCAAAAACTTTTTTAGGCATTAACAAATTTTCGATATGTGCCCTTTTAGTGATTCGGCAGACATCAAGCCGATAATCAAGTTCCTCCCACACTCGGCGCAGCATGTGCCCATCAATGAGTTCGAAAGCATCGTTGATGCGAGCTCGCAGTTCTGGCACGTTTCTTGGTAGAGGAGGTTTAAACACTGAATCTTTCACATAACCCCACAGAAAGAAATCGCATGGGGTTAAGTCGGGAGAGCGTGGAGGCCATGACATGAATTGCTGATCATGATCTCCACCACGACCGATCCATCGGTTTTCCAATCTCCTGTTTAAGAAATGCCAAACATCATGATGGAAGTGCGGTGGAGCACCATCCTGTTGAAAGATGAAGTCGGCGCTGTCGGTCTCCAGTTGTGGCATGAGCCAATTTTCCAGCATGTCCAGATACACGTGTCCTGTAACGTTTTTTTCGCAGAATAAAAAGGGCCGTAAACTTTAAACCGTGAGATTGCACAAAACACGTTAACTTTTGGTGAATTGCGAATTTGCTGCACGAATGCGTGAGGATTCTCTACCGCCCAGATTACCACATTGTGTCTGTTCACTTCACCATTAAGAAAAAATGTTGCTTCGTCACTGATAACAAGTATCGCACTGAATGCATCCTCTTCCATGAGCTGTTGCAACCGCGCCGAAAATTCAAAGCGTTTGACTTTGTCATCCGGTGTCAGGGCTTGTAGCAACTGTAAACGGCAAGGCTTCTGCTTTAGCCTTTTCCGTAAGATTTTCCAAACCGTCGGCTGTGGTACGTTTAGCTCCCTGCTTGCTTTATTCGTCGACTTCCGCGGGCTACGCGTGAAACTTGCCCGCACGCGTTCAACCGTTTCTTCGCTCACTGCAGGCCGACCCGTCGATTTCCCCTTACAGAGGCATCCAGAAGCTTTAAACTGCGCATACCATCGCCGAATGGAGTTAGCAGTTGGTGGATCTTTGTTGAACTTCGTCCTGAAGTGCCGTTGCACTGTTATGACTGACTGATGTGAGTGCATTTCAAGCACGACATACGCGTTCTCGGCTCCTGTCGCCATTTTTCTCACTGCGCTCTCGAACGCTCTGGCGGCAGAAACCTGACGTGCGGCTTCAGCCGAACAGAACTTTATGAGTTTTTCTACGTATCTGTAGTGTGTCGTGACCATATGTCAATGAATGGAGCTACAGTGAATTTATGAAATCGCTTCAATCATTTGTAATAGCCCTGTAGTTCTAAGTTCTAGGGGACTGATGACCTCAGATGATAAGTCCTATAGTGCTCAGAGTCATTTGAACCATCTGAACATTACTACGAGACAGAACCGAGTGGCGCCGAATGCAAGCTTGAGGCGAAGAGTGAAGTGGGCATTTGTGCATCCAGCAGCGAGCGCTGCGACTGAGTGGAGCACATTTCTTTGCAGACAGGAAGCACTTCCAATACTGGCGACAACTGCAATACTGTGCACATGTTTACAGTGCAATACGTACTTTGAGTGCAGTACGTTGGGCCGTCAGAATGGTGCCGTAAATCTAAACTGAAGATTACTCCTTAACAAATCGAATTACAGTGGAACGGAACATGTTATGGTCTTCAGTAGGGGCATATAGGACATGTTCGGGTGAGGCGTTGCTGGTATTAATGGGGCTTTGTCCTCTTGATATGAAAGTAAGCTTGATACTGGGTGAAAAAGGATAAAATTGAGAGAACAGCTGAAATCTTTGGAGTTATAACAGAGGGTATGATTACGATTAAAAGGGGGGAGGGGAGAGGGAAGAACTGTGATAGGAGTCCTGGGAGACTGATGAAACGGGTCGAAGGACATACCAACTGCTGCCAAGCATTAGAGAGTATTTACATCTAAAGCACTTTCAACCTAGCAGTGGTCTGTTGCAGCTTCTCATAGGACATGGGTCATACAGAACATATCTGTACCACTTTGGGACGCAGATTATACCCTCGCGTGACTGTGAAACGCTGGAGGACGCCCCTAACCACCAGGATTAGGAATGGCGAGCCAGCCCCGGATCAAATCAGCATTGCGGTTTGATGACGAGCGTTAGTGAACTACCCAGCGTGGATGTGGCTTTTAGGCGGTTTCTCAAATACAAATAGGTAAAGACTAGGCTGGTACCCACGTCCCCCTACGGAAACATTAACAACAAGGTATCAAATTTGAACTCGAGATTTACTCTGGATTTAGACAGACGAGGTACACAGAATCCGTCCTGGGAAGAATGTTGGCGTCAGGAGGGCCAGCCAGCCACCAGCTTTCACCGACATTGAAAAAATCCATGTACGAACGCTGACCCGGTACAGAAACGGAAGAAGAAGAAGAGGAGGAGGATGACGGACACGAATGAAAATATCAGATGTATCGGAATGAATCTCTAAAATACCAGCCAGGACCATGGTTGGCTTACACCAAAATACTCAGAAAATATTCCTGAACTACTGCTGTAATGTTGTGGATGGGATTCGGATTCATGCTACAGGATAAATGTGGAGCACAAAAGCAGCGTAAAGGCGCTCAACTGGCCTGAGATCTGGAATCCAGCGAGGTACTTCGAACTTTGATCGCATTCCAGAAGTCGTTACAGGAATTCACGGAACGAGAACGTTAGCATTACAAAATTTTGACTGTTTATTTATACCGAAGAGAATCTTATGTCGACGACACAATTTCAGCCAGATTTACAGAAAGATGAAATATCTTTTCTAGTGACAACACCGTTTTCCGTCGTGAGTGGTGTAAAAATCACGTACCGATTGCCTCGGTGCAGCAAGTGTGTGTGGGGAGTGAAGTAGACGTAATGGCGTGCTGTTAAAACGTCACTAACGACTGTAGAGAAAACTCCTTCTTCTTCTTCTTCTTCTTCCTTGCTTCCGTTAGAGCTTGCACCGTCTTTCATACGGGTTCTGCTCAACTAACGTTTTAACAACTTATATATTTATTTATTTTAACATTGCTGCCAGACGCCGTTCCTGCCATTGCAGTCGTCAGTTATATTAGAGGGAAATCGTGTGCATCCCGTGTCGGAGAATTATGTATACTACGTCCTACGTGTGATCGTAGTATTTTTTTTAAATCCGCCTTATGAAAAATAATATTTCTTTATATTCGCCCAGACATTCTTGGGCCACCTTAACTTTCATCTTCTGTTGGGCCGTAATTTTTATGTGCATAGTATAATTTAAATTTTATAATCGTTTTCCTATTGTAAGCCTAAAATTACGCCATGTGTATTTTCGTTGGTTTGCCTCAATTGCCCAATTGAAAATTACATATCTATCAAAACCATATTTCTGCACATCGGTTTTTGTGCCCTTTTTTGTCGATTTGACAGAATGTCATCTACAAAGAAGTCATCAAGAAAATCTGTGCAATTTTGAAGCCTATTTGTTCGTAGGTAGTAATTATGAATGTAACTGTAATTACATTTTCTGTCCTGTTGTAGATCTCTGGTTAATATCTCTTTCTACTGATATTAATTTCGCTGGCCACACTCACATATACTTCACACAGATTTTCCACAAAAACATGATTTGTGCAAATATTTTTGTGTCCACCCCATCCCTGTTTCCAGGTCTCTCTCTCTCGGTCTCCTTCTCTAACTCCCTCTCTCGTTTTCTCTCTCTCTCTCTCTCTCTCTCTCTCTCTCTCTCTCTCTCTCTCTCTCTCCCAATAGTACTCACGGAACATTCAGAAACAGCTCCGATACAAAACGTAAGGCAAGCGATGAGCAGCTGAGTAGTGACAAAACATAGCACATCTCAATGAATATGGAATCAGCTTCTGTTAAAAAAAAATCAGCTTCCGTTGAAAATACTTGTGAAGTAGATGCGAGTGTGAAATTACGTAAAAAATGATGTAAATTATGTAATAAATAGCAGTAGAAAGAGATTTACCCAGAGATACACAACAGCAGACAATGTAAATATAATGACATACATAACCATTACCCACAAAAAGTAGGCTTCAAAATTACACAAATTCTCTTCATTACCATTTGCAGATAACATGTTGTCAAAACGACAAAAAAGGCTACGAAAACCGATGTGTAAAAATGCAGTTTCAGTAGCAATGTGATTCTCAAGTGAGCAATCGAAACATTTCAAAAAAGACTTATATAATTTTTTGCCTCTAATAAGTTGACGATTACAAATTTTGTTTTATACTTCTTTGTATTATACGCTACAGAAATCAGTTTCAACCTACAGAAGATGACGCATCGGTGTCGAAGCATGTCTGCGTGAACAAATAGAAACAGTGTTTTGTACGAGGCTGATTTCATTATGAAAGGAAGAAATTAAATCACAAACACGGAAAAACGTGAAGAGAAGCTTCAAATCTGATCAAGGTGATTCAAAGCCATGATAAGCGTATTTTAACAGTTTGTGTAACTTGTTGTTTGATTCAAAATGTGAGCATCAGACCAGCATTTGCCTAAACAAGCATAGGAAACAGCCTAAAACAACCTTCCCGGCAGGTCAGTGCACAGGACACCATATATTATCACCCATTTAAATTCGATCTGGGTCTAGGTCACCTTCCCATACCACAAGCAAGCGCTGTGCATTACACTATATGGGCAAATATTACAAAAATCCCAATTTCTGATGTTTTATTATACAGTAATTTATTATCAGAACAATATAAGACATTGCACAATTTAATTTGACCTGTACAGATCTGCAAGGACGTACAGCAAGTTTCCATTCATGACTAGGTATGTGACAGCAGATAATGCAGGCCATTCTATTCGAATACAGATTCGAAGGGAGACGTACACAAGACAAGAACAGTGTAGTCGTTGACTATAGGTTTTTTTTTAAAGGGAACTTATTGATGAAATGTTGATTGTGGGGCTGGACAACAGATTTCAGGATCATGTCTTGACACTGAACAATCACTCTCAATGCCGATGAAAGGCTTCCAACATTCATGTAACAAAATTTACATCATAATGTATGAAGCGTAAATCAATAACGAACTTTAAATAGACTAATTCATACTGATACACATGGCCATAGCTGCGATTGAGTTTATAACTTTTTGATAATGAACAAACAAAAATTATAAGTTTTTAATGATGTGAACAATACACTGCTCCATTCAAACATATTATTGCTTGAGATAATTATTTTATCCGATTACTTGGTTAAAGTTTTACTAGAAGAAAAATTCGCTGCCAATAGTCAAAGTTGAGAAATTCCTACACAAAACGAAACAACAATGTGTAAACTGAAGTGAGTAATTATAAATATGAAATATTATATGTACTGCACTGTATCTTTGTTTTGCATATTTTGTTTTACAACATAACTTGATATTGGCAGTAAAATTACAAATTAAGAAAATAAACATAAATGTAAGAATGAAATAAGCTCAATGAAGTTCGCTTCCTGATCATGCATTGAAGTCACTATTCGAGGTTCCTTACTTGGCAAATATCTTGGGATGTCTATTCATTAGTATCAATATGTATTTATTTTGGAAATATCGACATTACTTTTAATAGGGAATATAAATGAATGGATGTATTGGTTCAATAAACGTTATAAAAGTAATACAACTTGAATTAAAAGTTTAGATACAAATAGCATTAAAAATATATGGTGATAACTCTGTTGAATATGTAAGCATGAATGATGATACACATTAATTTATGAATTTATGATTATTTGTGAATGGCAAATTGATGGTAATAATAATTATCAAACTGAAAAAGCAGCAAAAATAAAAATGGTTACCAGGTAATTTAATCAAGTTATTATCAATAATTGTAAACGTAGAATATATTTAGTAACATTTGTAAATGATTTACCATATATAATTTGGAAGAGTGAAAAATGTAAGAGAATCCCCTCTTCGTTACGCATCTATTCTTAAAGTGTTTGTAAATCACTAATCTTTCAGTAGATATTGCTAAGCCCATTATACCGAAGTTACCAAAACAATTCAGGAAGTGAACTAAGATGTTGTCATAAAAGGGAAATGCATAAACATTATAACAGACTGCATAGCTATGTCAACATATCACATTTCAATGAATTTATTAATAATATAAAAATAATGCCTGACAAGGATCTAATGGCATTTAGCTTAATAAGTGAATTAAATTTTAGAACAGAAAATGAACAAAAAACGAAAAACATTATGTATAATTTTCTACTGAAAAAATATGTAAGTATATTGGAATATGTAACGACAAATGTTTGTAAAACTACATGTAGTATACATATTACATTATAGTTTTTAAATGTCTATTGGTTCTGCTGTAGTTACATATAGTAATTCTCCGTTTTCATAATTCCTTGGCTGGTCATTTATGATGTCGTTAATTAAAAAAGTGCAGAGTTGAAATGACATATGCTATATCAAATAGGTTCAGTTTCATATATTTATGTTAATATATGTTTAGTTTAGGTATTTTAAACATTAATTATTATATTCATTAATATATTTTTAAAGATTACATTCATTAACATATTTTATTACTTATTGTTTTGTTACTACATTATATCCTATTATATTACGTTTGAAAATTCTGTTCAGTACTTGTATCATAATCATTTTGTTTGATTATTTCAGTTTTCTTATATACTGAAGAGCCAAAGATGGTCGTAGACTTGCCTAATATCGTGTAGCGCCCTCACGAGCATGCAGAAGTGCCGCAACACGACGTGGCATAGACTCAATTATGTCTCAAGCAGTGCTGGAGGGAACTGACATGAATCCTGCGCGTCTGTCCATAAATCCATAAGAGTACGAAAGGGTGGAAATCTCTTCCGAGCAGCATGTTGGAGGGCATCCAACACATGCTCAATATTATTCATGTCTTGGGAGTCTGGTGGCCAGCGGAAGTATCTAAACTCAGAATAGTGTTCCTGGAGCCACCCTGTAGCAATTATGGATGTGTGGGGTGTTGCATTGTCCTGCTGGAACTGCCAAAGTCCGTCGTAATGCATAATGAACATTAATGGATACAGGTAATTAGAGAGGATGCTTACATGCGTGACACCTGTCAGAGTCGTATCTAGACATGTCAGGGATCCTATATCACTCCAACTACACACGCCCCACATCATTACAGAGCCTCCACAGCTTGAGCAGTCCCCTGCTGACATGCAGGTTCCATGAATTCTTAAGGTTGTCTCCATACCAGTATGCACATCCGTCCGCTTGATACAATTTGGAATGAGACTCGTCGGAGCAGGCAGCATGTTTCCAATCATCAACAGCCCACTGTCGGTGTTGATGGGCCCAGGCGAGGTGAAAAACTTCGTGTCGCGCAGTCATCAAGAGTTCACGAGTGGGACTTCGGCTTCGGAAGACCTCATGGAAGATGTTTCGTTCAGTGTTCCGCACACTGACACTTGTTGATGGCCCAGCACTGAAATCTGCACCAATTTTCGGAAGGAGATTTGATGTTTTACCGGATTCCAGATACTCAAGGTACATTCGTGAAATGGTCGTAAGGGAAAATCTCCACTTGATCGCTACCTCGGAGATGCCATGTGCCATCACTCGTACGCCGACTTTACCAACACGTTCAAACTCACCCAGATGTTTATAACCTGCCATTCTAGAAGCAGTAGCCGATCTAAAATCTGCGCCACACACATTTCTTGTATAGGCGTTGCCAACCGTAGGGGCGTATTCTGCCTGTTTACATATCTCTGTATTTGAATGAGCATGCCTATACCAGTTTGGCTCAAATGGCTTTGAGCACTATGCGACTTAACTTCTGAGGTCATCAGTCGCCTAGACTTAGAACTACGTAAACCTAACTACCCTAAGTACATCACACACATCCATGCCCGAGGCAGGATTCGAACTTGCGACCGTAGCAGCCACGTGGTTGCGGACTGAAGCGCGTAGAATCGCTCGGCCTCAGCGGCTGGCGAAGTAAACATATATTCCTAGTGAAATTCAGAAAAACATGGAATTTCTGAAATAGTGAATAGGATGATGTGGGTTGCATAAAGTGATCAGACGGTCAGCATGCTGGAAGTGTCATTTATAGCCCAGGTAGCGCACTGATTGACACTTTTTCGCATGAGGGTTTCAGTGTACAATATCCCCATTCTATACCTCAATCATGTGAGCAACAGTAGGTGATGAGTCCCTGAAAGTTATGGGTTATTGGTGATTATGTTTGGGACAACCAAGAAATCAGTAAGTGGAAAAGTCGGTAAGTGAGGATCTAATGGATTGCTGTGTCAAGAAGTGATCTACGAATACAGTCACTGAATGCTGGTCCCTACTTTGATTGGATCATACATAGAATTCTTCCTACACGTCGGTCAGGCGGCCTGATGTTGGTGAATATTGTGGGTTCCGCAACCATATAACAACTGGAAATTTACACGGCTGAATGTGTTCTGATCCGATATTTTTTACTGGGGGAAGTGTTGTACTGGAAGTTAGGGTATCTAGAAAAAGATACTCGGTGTTTCAATCCAGTGACTGATTTTGGAATCACGTGAATAAATGTGCACTAGGAACCACCTTGAGCAGTTTTAGGCATTTTGTACTGATTCTGTTAGTGTAAGACATGAGGTTGTGTTTTGTGCAGAATTTGTGAATTTTCGTTTTAGGAGTTCTAGTTGTATGAGTATATTAGAATATATTAAAGTTATTTGGAGGATATTGGTAATTTTTCAATTACAGAGTTCCTTAGTGAGTAAAATTCTATGTACCTGAAACTACTTGCACAGCATGTCGACTGTTAAGCCGTTCTTCGTCGGTCACGCAATCTCTTGTACCTTGAAACAGAAGGAAGTCTTCTTCTCCGCAATACTCGGTACTTGTAAATGAACTGAGCTTCTTTACGATCTTGACAATTTTCCCTGCCATCAAAATCGAAATTAGTGTTAGTTGGCAATTACTTTTATAACAAAGCTTTTTAAACTTGTTACTGGTTTCGAAAATATTTCTTCTTAATTTGATTTTATTTACTGATTATTAGTTTGTAGGAGAGTAATAGTGTTACACACAGACTATTAGCTATAGCACTGGGAAGATTTTTTCAGTTGCAACTCTCTTAAAATTGAATGGGATATTTGTTGCTGGGTACAGGGCATGTTTTACGCAGGTGTCCGAAAAGTGTTCCACGGTACAACACTCTCCCCTACTCAAACTGCCTCCATTCGACTAATTTTGCCTCTTGGCGGCCATTACGACAGACTGTACCAACTGCACACCTTCGTTGTGTGTGAACAAGGTGGGCAAAGGAACACCTGGAATGAAATTTCGATCCATGGCCCTGAGTCATCTCCACAGACCAGTACGGGACTGGTATGCTGATCATAGTTGGCGTGTGTGGAGGCAGTCGCGTCACAGTGCTCGATACTGTCCCATAGACCTGCGTGGTTCAGCAGAAACGCGTATGAGTCATATTCTGGGCCGGTGTCATGTCTTTGGATGTCGAAAGCCCCTTGTTGCGAACCAGGCTAATTCGAGGGCTGTTCAGTATCAGCTCAAGAATATCAATGCCATTGTCCAACCTTACAATGAAAAATTCTACTACAGGTTCGTCTTTAAAATGAATAATGAAAGCATCCAACACGTAAACGCTTTCTTCCTACAGACAAACTGGATCTAACTGCTCAGCTCATGTCAACTACCGAAGTGAACACGATGGAACATGTATGAGACCAAATAAAATGTGCAGTATGTCCTTGCAAGACCACTCCTAATACGCTGAATGACATGTGGAGGGCTGCCGTTATAGACTGGGACAGGCTTGATCAAAGACATCTCGATTACGTTGCGGACAGTGTTCATGGAGGATCCAAGAATGTTACAATCTACAAAGTGGAACAACACAGTTTTGGGTGCTACGCAGCAAGCAGAATTTGATTTCACCAATATGAAAACAGACGCACTTCCAATGAACTGCTCTTACTCTTGTTTTTATTTCACAGAACAGAAAAGATATTCATTTTTTAGTTTCATAATGTTTATTCTTTCATGCCCTGGAAGCCTTAAAACTAAACTCACAAATGTATGGAAATGGGAAAATGGACCGAAACATTTTTGAACAGATTAGTGACCCACTCGGGCTTCACACAGGTAGTACTGAGTTTCTACGGCCAAACGACTTGCTTGTAAGATGCAGTGTTACACACAAACCGTTCTCCTGTATCATCTCTTTATTAGTGAAAACTGTATCAAAATCCCCACGGTTGATCCTGAGATTATCTGTATCACACAGACAGAAAAATGTGAACAAAGACTTCAGTTTATAATGTGTGTAATATCTAATGTGTCCCATTCTAGGGAGATATCTGCAAAAGAAGGAAAGTACTGATAATCACACAAGTGTACTGAAAACCACAGCACTAACGCTTCTCAACTTCCTATGACTCAGAAAAAGAACAAACACCAAATAAATGAAATTTCTTCAGCAGTGAAATTAGGTTACAGCTCGAAGTTCACAAAATAAATAAGCTCGACAGTGCCTGATGTACTGAATAACTTTAAGTAAACAAACAAAGCAATATTCAGAACTTTTAATTTGAATAGAAAAAGATTTCCTCGGCTCGGTTTCAGTTTACAGAAACGACAAACGCTAGACGAAACATTACATAGCTACTTCACTTGCTGAAGTACCGAATATCGAACAGCAACAGAAATTTATAAGTTCGACGAAGACAGAAAACTTCAAGTCTGACGTTACCTTATCGATCAGTAGAACAACAGCACAAGTGATACTAAGACCCAGTTGAAGCGTCACTGAACACTTAAGAGTCCCAAGGTCGTGGAGGTGGGGTAGTATCCAGAGCGGCAGATGAGTCCTTGCGGCACGTAGATGTAGGTCTTCTGGTTGGTGGCTGCGATGGAACTCGTCTGATCTAAATTACCTCTCACGGATGGATAATTTTGGGTCTATTGTTCGTACAACACACAGCGGATGCAGGAAGAGGTGTGATTTGTCAATGACCTCTATCGTCGCCGTGTACACCGCCTTGTGGCCTGGCTGTAGCTCTGTTTATGACCTCTGCTGACCTGTCTGCTGAGTTCCCGGGCTATGAAGTCCTCAGTCGCCTGCAGCCCGCAGACCGTGTGTGTTGTGCGTGGTTTCGTCCACTCCTGGTGTCTTGGGCGCCACAGCAGTATGTACACAAATGCTTATTAATTTGGATATACCAAGTAACTGATATCTAATTCCCTGTAGATACCATGTAATACCATGGGTACAAAAGAGTAAGCAAAGGAATAGCACAACGTTGGTAAACATATCGAATTTTTGTGTCTGTTTTCATCTACATGCTTTATTCTCCACAAGAAAAATGTGTACATACAAAATAGTTACCAGAACAAGTATGTGTGTTTACATGTGTGACAAATGAATGCCCATTCCATACTGTCCTATTGTTCCCTGTAGTGTTGTGATTTCACAGTGTACTACAAGCAGTGATAGGATACATGCTGTATGGTTACTGCACTTCAGTTCCTGAGGTGCAGATGTCAGCGTGCCCATCGTTTACACGGCTCTAAGAGTGGACATATACGTAGAAAAACTTGCGAAATACTACCACTGAGAGAATCAGGTTTATGTTTGTCTCAAATTAGGAAACAATGTGGCGTGTCTAGAGGAATAGTGAAATACACCCTTCTTCGTCACAAGTCGACGTGCAGCAATAAGGACCTACCGCGACCTGGACGATAAATTCATCAGAATTACTAGTAAGGTCGATAGGTTCAAAACGGCAGCACAGATTCGTGCATAATTGGTAAAAATTAACCTTCGCTGCACTGAAGAAGATAGTGTGGTGTAGCAGTATATTCTATCTACGGTTAAATATGGTGGGGATTCTGTTATGCTTTGGAGTATTTTACAGGATTTTCAGTTGGCTGCACTGTGAAAATAGAAAGGTGTACGACCAGCATACTTTTGTATCTTATGATACCACGTGGATTGCACTTGATAGGGAAAGGCTTCACATTACAACAGGATAATGACACACAACATCGGTTCGGCATTCTGTAAGATGTACATTGCATCAGAGGAAATCAGAAGGTACTGAAAGATATGGTGTGGCCGTTCCAAAGTCCTGAGTGTAATCCTATTGAAATGGTCTGGGATGAAGGGAACAGACTTACCCGGAAAGTTCGCATAACAAGGGAGGAACGAAATGGCTCTGAACACTATGGGACTTAGCTGCTGAGGTCATCGGTCCCCTAGAACTTAAAACTACTTAAACCTAACTAACCTAAGGACATCACACACATCCATGCCCGAGGCAGGATTCGAAATTGTGACCGTAGCGGTAGTGCGGTACCAGACTGTAGCGCCTAGAACCGCTCAGCCACCCCGGCCGGCCAAGGGAGGAACATCTCTGGAATGTTGTTAAGGCATTGCGCAGTTATATGGACTCGAAACACCTACAAAAACTTGTTGATCACAATCTGTTAGTTTGTGAGTCAGTCATTAAATGCATGGGTGGATACTCTGATGAAAGTAAAATATAATAATTCTGTTCGTGTAATATAAGTTTAAGTGTGTACAATTATATTTTTCGAGAAATAAAGTATAGTTTGTGTTGATATTTAATATGTCACATAACAGTCATTGTTCATTGAAATTAGTATTATACATTATATGCAAATGTTTCGCAATTTCAGAATTTGGTTCAGTAACTAGAGGAAATACAAAGAAGTGACAATAAAATTAATACTCACACCTACGACTAAAGTGGGAATAGAATTTGCGAGCAGCACGCCTGTAGTCAAATACCTAAGTAAGCACAAAAGCCTTTTCAATCTTTCTGTGATATCAGTGACAGGTTGCATGCCGACGTGTCCCAGACAGAATATTCTCCTTCGGAAGCACAGGTACATCTCGTCAGTTCATCTACTTCTTTTGTCCTTTAGATTTGATCCTCGTACGTTAGAATTCGATATCCTTATACGTTACATCCCTGCAAATGAACAAATGGTATTTTTACGTAAGAAATGAATCTTCACATGGTCGCCCTGTATATCTCTTGCTTAGGTGCCGGAAGAAGAAAACCAGTATTTAATATTCCGAGGACGACGAAATTGCCAGAGATGGAGGACAAGTTGCATACGAGGAGTAATGGGAATAAACTGGGGGTGATCCTTTCTGAGGAGACCTTCATCTTGTAAATTCCTGAGAGATTGCAACTCTTGCCTTTTTGGCGTAATGTTTTCATAAACTGCCCTACCATTCCACGTGTCACGACCACGACGACAGGACGCTTCAAAACAGGGAGTACTTCGCTACAGAATGAGACAGTCATTCTAGAAAGGACCCCTGGACCAGTGTCGGCCTGGCGTGCTAGCCAGCATATGTGGACAATGCGCTGCATGCATGCGGTCCAAGGCTCGGCTTGAACCGGCGCTGCTAAGAAGGGGACCGGACAGACATCCCCTCACTTATCTGTTTCATAATGACAGGTTGTGTAGGGCACACAATTAGGACCACAACATTCGTAAACAGTAAGACGAAACTCTCAACCGTTTCTGATAAAACCGAGTTAGAACATTCTGTGCATGCTTACACATTTCGTATGGTCTGTGCTAATCAAGGATTACGCAGCCAAGTGAGTAAGTTTCATAAGCACGAGGACTGTACCGAATCTTTTTTTTAATTCCACGTTATTATTGTTGTGTCTAGACAAGACAGTCTAGACACAATGAGAGGAAGCCGAAAGGCACGCGCTTAAACTCATGCAGGCTGGCGTGAGGTCTGAAACAGGATACGTAATGAATGCTATAAAGAAAAGTACGTAGCTTCTGGAATACTTAACTTTAATCCACATTTGTAGAACATCGCTCTTGACGATACATTAATAGAATCTCAATATCAATTGAATACGGAGCCTTGCTAGGTCGTAGCAAATGTAGCTGAAGGCTATGCTAACTATCGTCTCGGCAAATGAGAGCGTAGTCGTCAGTGAACCGTTCCTTGCGAAGTCGGCTGTACAACTGGGGCGAGTGCTAGTACGTCTCACTAGACCTGCCGTGTGGCGGCGCTCGGTCTTCAATCACTGATAGTGGCGACACGCGGGTCCGACGTACACTAGCGGACCGCGGCCGATTTAAAAGCTACCACCTAGCAAGTGTGGCGTCTGGCGGTGACACCACAATTATAACGACAGATATACGAGTTACGCTGCAAAACTGATCGATAACCGAACACCGGCTATGAATGTAACCTTTTTTTTTTATAGAGACATTGAAAAAACCATGCAAATGCGTCCATTACAAGCACTGTATGTCGTAATATGCATTCTTTCCCGTGTTTCTATTACCAATCTCATCCTGATTCTTGCAGTGCACCGTAGGTTAAACATTATACTTACCAGCCATACAGATAAAATAACTAAACTGATTTGATTGAAAGCTCTTATGTATCCTTTTTTCCAATCTCATTACGAAATTTGTTCTCCTCTTTTACAATAAAGACTATGAAAATATTAAACGGATCATTTAATAATGACATTTCGCACAGTCTTAAGTGCAAGCAGCGATACAAGGACCTCGCGCTCTTGAAACTAACCAACCAACACTCTCAGCTGCCGACTACTCCAGTACTTCCGGCCATGTAAAATACACTGAAGCGTCAAAGAAACTGGTATGGGTATGCGTATGAAGATAAAGAGATACGTGAACAGGCAGAATACGGCGCTGCGGTCGGCAACACCTGTATAGGAGAACAGGTGTCTGGCGTAGTTGTTAGATCGGTTACTGCTGCTACAATGGTAGGCAGGTTATCAAGATTGAAATGAGTTTGAAAGTGGTGTTATAGTCGGCGCACGAGCGATAGGACACAGCATCTATGAGGTACCGATGAAGTGGCGATTTTCCCGTGCGACCGTTTCACGTGTGTACCGTGAATACCAGCAATCCGGTAAAACATCGGATCTCCGACATCGCTGTGGCTGGAAAAATATCCTTCAAGAACGGGACCAACAAAGACTAAAGTGAATCGTTCAGTGTGGAAGAAGTGGAACTATTCCGTAAATTGCTGCATATTTCAATACTGGGCCATCAACATTGTCAGCGTGTCCGACATGTCCGAAAGAACATGACATGACCTGCAGCCGTCTAGAATTCTATGTTAATACCTTAAGCTGCTGACGGGCGTTGATACATATCAAGGGGGACAGGTGAAAATGTGTGCGCCGACCGGGACTCGAACCCGGGATCTCCTGCTTACATGGCAGACGCTCTATCCATCTGAGCCACCGAGGTCACAGAGGATAGTGCGACTGCAGGGACTATCCTACGCACGCCTCCCGCGAGACCCACTTTATATGTCCACGTACTACATTCGTAGTGTATCTACCCAATACATTCATTACTCGTGGAAGACATTCTTACCAAGTCCTGTAAGAGTTCGGGTAATATGTGTGCGGACATGTCCGCAAGAACAGACACCATTTCCATATAAGTACATAGTTCTGGCAATACCATCCATGACCGCCCTCTTCTGTGTTGATGCACACATATTACCCGAACTCTTAGGTAGGAATGTCTTCCACGAGTAATGAGTGTGCTGGATACGGACACTACGAATGTGGAGTGTTGACATATAAGGTGAGAATGTGGGTCTCGCGGGAGGCATGCGTGAGATAGTCCCTGCAGTCGCGCTATCCTCTGTGCCAACGGTGGCTCAGATGGACAGAGCGTCTGCTACGTTAGCAGAAAATTCCGGGTTCGAGTCCCGGTCGAGGCACAGATTTTCACCTGTCCCCGTTCATATGTATCAACGGACGTCAGCCACTGAAGGTAATAATGTATAATTCTAATTTCATCGTTATGGGCTTTCAGAGTAGAAGTTCCACTAGTATACCCTTGATGACTGCCTTTTTTAGACTGTGAGGCAAAATAACTGATGATTATGTGGCTGCCAGAGTGACGAAAATCTCCGAAATCGTATGCATCTCTTTTTATGCAAACGTAGGTAGCAGATAAAAATTTTGTTTGTGATCCATCTTTCTGAGCCGCATGCAAGCCATTCAGTGTTCCTTGCATGACTGCATTGCCATCTAAGTGTGGCGACTCTACAGTTTCCCCCTGTTCCCGCCCCTCCTTCCTCCCCCACCTCCTCCTGCTCAGAAAGCACAAGCCATTCCACCGAACTATCCTCTGTTTCGTGAGTGCTACTCCTGTAAGGTATGCAGGAGAGCAATTTGTAAATAATAGCCGGCCCGAGTGGCCGAGCCGTTCTAGGCGCTACAGTCTGGAACCGCGCGCCCGCTACGGTCGCAGGTTCGAATTCTGCCTCGGGCATGGTTGCGTGTGCTGTCCTTAGGTTAGTTAGGTTTAACTAGTTCTAGGGGACTGATGACCTCATCAGTTAAGTCCCATAGTACTCAGAGCCACTTTTTTTTGTAAATTATGGTAAACGCACTGGCGTAAGTGGAGTTATGGGGGCCGACCCCGTGTCGTGATTCGGTTGCTCTGTCAGCAAGAGTCTGCTAAAGCTAGGGTCCTAGATTCCAATCTCGGTCTTTCTTTCGGTTTCAAGGTTCAAAGAATTTCCAATACACCGGAGACTCTGCTGTAGGGTGGAACACTGACTATAGAACAATTCAGCTCACTCCATCATCGAAAGTCACGAAAAATTTAGATCCAGGCGGCCAAAGATCGTTTCGTACTTGTGCCCTCTCAGAATGTGAGCCACTTGCCTGAACCCCTGCACCACCTCGCTCAGTCGAAGTGATGCATAATAGTCACAAACAGGTAGCAGCCTACACATTATTTCGTAAGTAAAGGTGTTTTTCGTATTCTTTCAATTCAAATGATCACTGGCTGATTTTCGTTGGTGTTGTTCTCTAACTCATACTATATAGAGTTCACATTGACGGTAACTCAGTTATCTTAAAGTTTGGTGTATTACTATTATAGCAATGATAAGTCCAGTGCAAAAGTATAGGAAAATACTATTGTTGTACAATTATTTTTTCAATACAGAAATGTTTGAGCGAATCTGTCCGAATATGTAAAGTCATTTTTCTATAGTGACAAGTTAGTGACATATTTTTCAACTATGTACAGTACAGAAGAAGCAGAGAAGCAGTTTAATGACACTGGAGGGACAAAAGTCTGGTGTGTGTTCACGCTTTGTCTTTGTCACTGCTTTGAGTCTGCTGGGACATGTTGATGAAATGTCCTAGTGTCTTTGGAGGAACGCGAGCCCCTTTTTCCTCCAGAGGAGAAACCAGAGAAGGCACTGAGGTTAGACGCCGGGTTCTGGTCCAAAGTCAACGTCCTAACTAAGGCCAAAGGTGTTCCACTGGGTTCAGATCGAGACTCTGGGCAGGCCAGTCTATTACAGGAACATTGTTGTCCACAAACCATCGCCTCACAGGTGCTGGTGTATCAAGAGGAGCACTATCATACCGATACAGTCATCGACTCCAAATTATTTGTCTATTGTATGCAGGACACAATACTGTACAATGTGTCAATTCCGTCCGCATTTTCTTAAACGCAATAAGAGGATCACATCCCAACCACGAGAAACACGCCCACGTCAGAGTACCGCCTCATTCATACTACGCTATTGGCATTACACATGATGGCAGGTAACGTTCTCCAGGCAGTCGCCAAACCCAATACTCACATGTCAGATTGCCACATGGTATCGGGTGATTCATAACTCCAAATATCTCGTTTGCACCCATCCACTCTGCTGTGGCGTAGACATTCACACCACCTCAAATCGGTGCTGATCATTGACTGCAGAAATTTGTGGTTTATAAGAAGGTGCTCCACCACCTTACCACATTTTTAACTCCTTACGCGCTATCATCGCGTTATCTGGACTACAGGTGGCATTTTAAAATACGTGAGTGATTTTTTCCGATGATTCCATGTCATTGTTACAACCACTTACCGCAATCCTCGACGGTCCCTATCCGTCAGAACGTGAGGTCGGGCTGTCTTGGTTCAGCTGTGGTCCCTGCTTCTCAGTCACATCACCAGCCCGGCCGGGGTGGCCGAGCGGTTCCGGACGCTACAGTCTGGAACCGCGCGACCGCTACGGTAGCGGGTTCGAATCCTGCCTCGGGCATGGTTTGGGTAGTTCTAAGTTCTAAGGGGCTGATGACCTAAGAAGTTAAGTGCCATAGTGGTCAGAGCCATTTGAACCATTTTGAACATCGCCAGCAGTCCACACGGGCAGCTTTGGAAGGGTTTGAATGTCCTTAATGCAGTTGTTACTTGGGTTACATCTGACGACGAGTGCATGCTCGAAGTCACTGTGCTCTTTTGACTGACTCTTTCAGCTGATACTGCTGCTGTGTTGACAGCACAACATTCCCGTCACCTTTATTACTGGCGGGTCTGCCTCTCCTGACATCTAGTTGTAAGGTAGCAGAATAAATGAAGGTCAATTTCACACCTTACATAAGAATTTTATACATCGTAACAGAAAGGTGAATATGATACCTAACTTACTTTGGCCGTAATGAGCAGATTTGCCTATAGGTATGTAATGCGAAAGGCATGACACACAATTGATGGTACTAACACACCACTTCTATATAATGCATGTCAATGAGCAGAATGTGAAACAAGCAGAGAAGAAACGTTTTATGTGGAAGCCAGTGCAGGCAGACGCAGAGGCCGCATCATGGGAGGCACCACAAAAAGCTCTTAGGGGATGTCCCGTGGCAGAAGTCAGCTATCGGACAGGTGAAGAATACTGCAGAGCAAGTAGCGGGTCGCCAGAAGTAGGGCAGAAAGAAGCTTTAGAAAACTGCGTTTCGGAATTCCAAATGGATACAAACAAGATCGGTGACGCAGTTGATCACGTGAACAGCGAATGGTACACATGTGACTGGGCACGAAATGTCCGATTGGCGGAAACGAACTAGGAAAGAGTAAAGTGCCGAGATTTCGAGGCAGTTCAATGGTAGGGCCCTTACGATTGGCAGAGAGAGTTTCACAAAATAAGAGGAACGCACTTACTGGTCGAAAAAAGCCGTGACGTGGAGAGAATAAGAGAACCCAGGAGAGCCGGGGGGGGGGGGGGGGGAGAAGAGCTCGGCTACGAGAAAGACGAGAGTGAAATTTTTGGGGACTGTTCTCTGAACTGGTGTCAAGTGCAGAATGGGGTGCATAACGCTCTCTGTGACGCAGAGGAGAAATTTGAGTGAACACTGCGTTCGCTGTGGCTGACATTCAGCAAGATATCAGCTGAAGCGTCATTGAGCTCCCACTGTGGAGATACGAACCAGCCAGTTAGTTAGTTAGTTAATTGTCCTTGCGAGGATGGGTTAGGTTAGGTTAATGTTATATAACGTCCCGTTGACAACGAGGTCATTAGAAACGGAGCGCAAGCTCGGGTTAGGGAAGGATGGGGAAGGAAATCGGCCGTGCCCTGTCAAAGGAACCATCCCGGCATTTGCCTCAAACGATTTAGGGAAATCACGGAAAACCTAAATCAGGATGGCCGGAGACGGGATTGAACCGTCGTCCTCCCGAATGCAAGTCCAGTGTGTTACCACTGCGCCACCTCGCTCGGTCCTTGCGAGGACTGAGAGGACATTTTAATATGCATGCTTCTCCAGCTATGTGCGTGCATATCGCCATATGGCAAGACTAGGCATGAGTACATGTTTTCTCGCATAACGAGAAACATTGGGAGAGTTTCTGCTGGAAAAATCAGCGAAGGATTAATTAGTTTTTATAGGAATATCAGAGGACGAGAGCAGCCATGCAGACGATAGCTCATCGCACCTAAGGTAAATATCACGGGCAGAGGTGTAAACTTGTTGGTTCACCAGCTTGTGTCCACTGTAAACTCGAGCGACCTTGAGTAATCTTTTGCTCAACTTGTCACAAAACTAACCATCCTCTGTAGACTTGATTGCCATCGTGAATAGTACCGAACATTGAACCGGAATCGGATGATTTATCATTGTACTGGCCAACATCATGACGTAATCGTAAGAAAAATTTTGTAATTAAACTTCTAGTCAAAATTTACCATTGTGGGGTTTAGGATTATTTCACTTTCTCTGGACGAGATGCATTCGTTTCGCAATTGTCGTAACATTGTCACATTGTAAACTGTGTAAATACGTGTATGTCTGTGATAAGATTGCAACATTAAAAGAAAGTTATTTACAGCTTACGCAGTTGTTGTTTTAACATCCAAACCTTACATAGTCGTCAGTTCCGCATTACATAAGGATGTCCGGATGCTTTTGATCAGATAGCGTGTGCAGCGCAGCTGTTCAAGGCAACAAGGAAATTGCGAAAATTTTGAAGGCGTTTCAAACTTCCTACGTCTGACAATGACCAAACTCTGACGAATGGTAATCCACTTAAATTTACGAATGACAATCCGATATTGATAGCACTATAAGGTGGCATTTAATTAACTATTGTAAGATTTTTTGCTGTCTCTTCAAAAAAAGAAAAACAAAAACCTGAGTCTTGCTTCTCTACCGATCGAGAAGATGCTTTGGTTGAAATACTGAAATGACTTCTCGGAAACCGGAGAAACTCACATCGCTGACTGGCCGCTCTTATTTCGGTGTTCAACAGTTCCCCTGAATCGTTTCGAGAGATTACTAGGATGATTCCTCTGAACAGACGAAGGTGGACCTCTTTCCGAGTTGTGCAGCCTCCACTGACCACAACATCGATAGAATAATAAAAAACATATCTGACATTTTTCGTATACTTGCTATTACCGGCGTCGAACCAGATAAGACATTTCTTTCCTCCATTCCTTATTTTCATATGTTACTTCACAAGAGCGTGATGTTTTATCGTGTAGATATTATGCGTCCAATACATCTGCGGAAACAGCGGTGCATACGTAGTCGTATTTATATGAGAAGGAAAAGGGTATTCGTCACAACACAGTAAAGAATGTACGAAGTAGCAAAACAGAAATGTATCACACCTTGAGAAATACCTGTCGCACGAGAGAGAACGTAATATTGTACTACTTCCTCGCCCCATTAATTCCTATATACAGTGCTTATAAATTAGTTATACAAAAGTAAACTTTCACTGTAAAAAGGGAAATATCTTATAGAAATATTTGATACAGCACTGAATGTAGCGTATCTTCAAGTTTTATTTACAAATGTTCAGTATGACCATATTTTGTAACACGACAAATGTCCCTTCTGCACTTAGTTTCTTGCCAAATACTATCAAACAAGTCTTGATGTGTGGTGGCAACTGCTTGTGTCATCCTTTGTCACAGCACGTCGAAATATCCCGGAAGCGGAGGAACAAACACTCTGTCTTCATACACAGAAGTCCACTGGGGTTAAATCAGGTGATCGTTGTGGCCACGATGCTGTTCCACCGCGTCAAATCCCAGTCGGCTCGTTCCTACGCAAATATGCGACTGCTTCACGTTGATGATGTGAGGGCTCACCACTTTGCTGAAAAATAAATTCTGTGCCCATATCCTGTTGTAACTGAGTCATTAGATAATGTTCAGGCATGTCCATGTACGATATGCCAGTTGCACATGACTCGGCAAAACAAAACGTACGATAAATTTTCTTCCAGCTTACAGCGCAAAGAAATATCTACCTCTGGCGAGTCCCGTTCATGTTCGATTACGTGACGTGGTTTCTACTCACCCCACGTCCAGACATTATAGGGACTCGATTTACCGCAGGTATGGAATGTGGCCTCGACGTTGAACAGAATTTTATTGAGAAACTCATCTTCAGTCTGCATTTTGTTAAACATTTCTACAGGAAACTCAGCTGGTTTTCCTTTGTCACTTTCTCTTTAAGCTTGCGAGAGTTCCAGTTTTTGCGGTGTGAATGACTGGCGGTCCTGTAATATCTTCCACATTGTACCACTAGGCACATTCAGTTCGAATCTGGCACGTTTCGTTGGTTTACTTTAACTCCGACTGCCGAACTTGTTCAAATTCTGCGTCAGAGACGGCTCCCCGACACTGAGCCGTCGTCCTATGTGACAAACAAGCAATTAATAACATTTTTTCTTTGAGGTGGTGGCTTGCGATATTTAGTCCTGAATTATCTTTCAACTGTAGCAGCGAACTGCACACTTTCAGCACCGTTCTATGACTCTATGACGACTGTTGCAATAACTCATTCGCGTATGCCACATAGCAGCAATGTCATGAACCAACAGTGTTAAGCGGGAATAAAACTTGAAGATATACTGCATTCACTGCCGTATCAAATATTTCTGTAGGTTATTTACTCTTGTCACTACTAAAGGTTACTTTTGTAGGGTATAAATAATGTATAAATGAAACATCCTGTCAGATTAAAACTGTGTGCCGGACCGAGACTCGGACTCGGGACCTTTGCCTTTCGCAGGCAAGTGCTCTACCATCTGAGCTACCCAAGCACGACTCACGCTCCTTCCTCACATCCCCCAAGCTGTGACTATGCCATGTCTCCGCAATGTCCTTTCTTTCATGAGTGATTGTTCTGCAAGGTTCGCAGCAGAGCATCTGTAAAGTTTGGAAGGTAGGAGACGAGGTACTAGCAGAAGTAAAGTTGTGAGTACGGGGCATGAGTCGTATTTGGGTAGCTCAGATGGTTCAGGGCGGAAATTTTAATACTGCCGGCACGGTAACCAGCGTGTTCGGTCAGACGGTTAGCTGCCCTCTGTAGTAAAAAAAACTGAGTTAATGGATCAACGACGAACTGAAACGGGTGTCTTGCGACGTCCGCACCTTGCAGATACAACGAACGAGCCGGCCGGAGTGGTCGAGCGGTTAAAGGCGCTACAGTCTGGAACCGCACGACCGCTACGGTCGCAGGTTCGAATCCTGCCTCGGGCATGGATGTGTGTGATGTCCTTAGGTTAGTTAGGTTTAAGTAGTTCTAAGTTCTAGGGGACTTATGACCACAGCAGTTGAGTCCCATAGTGCTCAGAGCCATTTTTGAACAACGAACGAAAACGAACAAAATGAGACTAAAAAACAAAAGATGGTAGAGCACGTGCCCGCGGAAGGCAGAGGTCCCGAGTTTGAGTCTCGGCCCGGCCCACAGTTTTAATCTTCCAGGAACTTTCCTATTAGCGCACACTCCGCTGCAGAGTGAAAATCTCATTCTAGATTTTATAAATACCCTTGTATTAATGGTTATTTCTTTAAGAGTCCGAAATATCATATTTAACGCATGCTATAATTATTTTCGTTGGTTTCTAATTACCTAAACTAACACAGACGTGTGAGAGCTGCAATGCTTACCTAATTACTTCTTCTAGCGATATGTACTAATTCTGGAAGTGAATAAATTAAAATTCGGGATGGACATTAGGACAACACAGATTTTTAAACAGCTCACAGGATGTCTACTTTAGGTCAAGTTATTTAAAAAAGGTACACAGCGTACAAAGCAAATTTTACAGAATTGAAGACAAGGCCTCATTGGAACAAACTATGGAGCATAAAAAAGAGTTGCTGGAATTTCAGCATCTGTGAAATACATTACGTACCGGCGAATATATACGTAAAACGTTTTACGATGATTATCGGAAAATGCATATTTGCGATGCGTGAACACGGTCGCGTGCAGTGGCAAATATTTTTTGCTGAGCGGAGACGGATTCATCATGCAAGCTGTCTGCGCATAAGCACGTGTTTACCGCAGCCTGCATTCCCTACTGCTCTCGTACCGTTCCCCCGTTCGGTCTTCCGATTACATCAGCCCACCTAGAGCCGCCCTATTTTTCTCCTGAATATCCTGCTGTGTCATTCATTTATGTCGTGTTTACGCAGCACATTCCCAGTAAAAGCGGTGTATGTAGCTCGAGGGCGCGGAAACAGAAAACCCCATGGTGAATATCGCTGCGTGAAATACACTACTGGCCATTAAAATTGCTACACCACGACGATGACGTGCTACGGGCGTGAAATTTAACCGAGAGGAAGAAGATGCTGTGAGATGCAAATGATTAGCTTTTCAGAGCATTCACACAAAGTTGACGCCGGTGGCGACACCTACAACGTGTTGACATGAGGAAAGTTTCCAACCGAGTTCTCATACACAAACAGAAGTTTACCGGCGTTGTCTGGTGAAAAGTTGTTGTGATGCCTCGTGTGAGGAGGAGAAATGCGTACCATCACACTTCCGACTTTGACAAAGGTAGGATTGTAGCCTATCGTGATTGCGGTTTATCGTGTCGCGACATTGCTACTCGCGTTGGTCGAGATCCAATGACTGTTACCAGAATATGGAATCGGTAGGTTCAGGAGGGTAATACGGAACGCCGTGCTGGATCCCAGCGGCCTCGTATCACTAGCAGTCGAGATGACAGGCTGTAACGGATCGTGCAACCACGTCTCGATCCCTGCGTCAATAGATGGGGACGTTTGCAAGACAACAACCTTCTGCACGAACAGTTCCACGACGTTTGCAGCAGCATGGACTACCAGCTCGGAGACCGTAGCTGCGGTTACCCTTGACGCTGCAACACAGACAGGAGCGCCTGCGATGGTGTACTGAACGACGAACCTGGGTGCTCTAATGGTAAAACGTCATTTTTTCGGATGAATCCAGGTTCTGTTTAGAGCATCATGATGGTCACATCCGTGTTTGGCGACATCGCGATGAACGCACATCGGAAGCGTGTATTCGTCATCACCATACTGGCGTAACAGCCGACGTGATGGTATGGGGTGCCATTGGTTAGACTTCTCGGCCACCTCTTATTCACATTGATGGCACTTTGAACAGTGGACGTTACACTTCAGATGTGTTACGACCCGTGGCTGTACCCTACATTCGATCCCTGCGAAAACTGACATTTCAGCAGGATAATGCACGACCGCATATTGCAGGTCCTGTACGGGCCTTTCTGGATACAGAAAATGTTCGACTGCTGCCCTGGCCAGCACATTCTCCAGATCTCTCACCAACTGAAAACGTCTGGTCAATGGTGGCGGAGCAACTGGCTCGTCACAATACGACAGTCACTACTCTTGATGAACTGTGGTATCGTGTTGAAGCTCCATGGGCAGCTGTACCTGTACACTCCATCCAAGCTCTGTTTGACTCAATGCCCAGTCGTATCAACGCCGTTATCACGGCCAGAGGTGGTTATTCTGGGTACTGATTTCTCAGGATCTATGCACCTAAATTGCGTGAGAATGTAATCACATGTCAGTTCTAGTATAATATATTTGTCTAATGAATACCCGTTTATCATCTACATTCCCTCTTGGTGTAGCAATTTTAATGCCCAGTAGTGTATAATGTAAATGCGGCCCCGTGCACGCGGCATACTCCCATCATAGCACATCTTTTGGACCTACGTGAAAATTCAGTTATCGGATGTATTAATTTATTATTGGCAGGTAGCAAATGTGCTAGTGTAGCTGTTACATTTTTTAGAGCTCTGAGGTGTACTCGACATCTTGTTTCAAAGTTCCTACGTGTTTGTCCTATGTATACGGAATAACAAATGTTACATATGTTGACTTGTCTGTGGATGTTGCATCCGTTCTGAGATTTCTTAATGTTGTGTTGGCTATTCTGTATCCAATTTGAAGTCACTGTTTTCTTCAGTGTTGCCTATTTTCTGAACTTTTTTATTGTTGTATTTGAGTATGTGACATTTTGAACACTAACGGAGAAAATATTGCAACAAGGAGGAGTTGTGCAACGTAAATGGAAGTTGGGAGATGTGTTCCGAAATCTGAAAGATAATGTCTATTCAAATTTCGCGCCATTCGCGTAAATTCCTTTGAGATTCGGCATTTTGGTGTTAGTCAAGAACGCCTTTAAGGCGACAAACGCCATTATCAACAGCTTACTGACTTTGAACCAGGTTGCGTTATGGAGCTAGACAATGTGGATGTTCCTTCCGCGATATTGCACAAAGGCCTGGCAGAAATGTAGCCACCGTACACGATTGCTGAATGCTGTGGACGTGGGAAAGTACGGTCGCAAGAAGACTGGCTCCGGACAGTCACATGACAGTACCGAGAGGGAAGAACATCGTTTCAGCGTATGACTCTGGAGCATCGTAGCGCATCTGAAAGATTAATTTGATCAGTATTTGTGGCGACTGTGAACGGTCACAAATCGGTTACTTCAAGGACAGCTCCAAGCGAGACGCCCTCCATTGTGCACTGCACTGACTGCAGTCCACCGTCATTTGCGACTATCGGTGGTGTCAATCGAAACCTCGTTGGAGGGCAGGGTGATGGTCTGTCGCGTTTCCTGCTGAAAGTTGGTTTTGTCTGGATGCCAGTGATGGCATCAGGTTCTGCAACCAACCTGTCTGCGTGCTGGGCACAATGGACCTACACATGGAATTATGGTCCGGGGTCTGATTTTGTATAACAGCTGGAGCACACTCGTGACTATAGAAATTACTTTAGAAACAAATGTGATTGTTCATGTACAGCCTTATCGCATTTCCAGTCATGTTTGTGGAGGTATGTTGGCATTTCGCATTCTGAAATGTACTGGTGGGAATAATGGCGGGTTATCAGTCAACATGGTTATCTAAAATTGATTTAAAGATCTTACGATGGATCTGACAGTGATATATTTGACTCGCTCAAAGCAACTATTGGGCCACATATAGGATTACAGGTCATGGTAGTCATGGGATAGAATCGTGTCGGACCTCTTGTGCCTGGGGTAGTGTAGAAACTCCACGTAGCCTGGACTCAATAAGCCGTTGGAAGTCCATGTAGAAATGTCGAGCCATGCTGTCTGACTTCTTAAACTGACCACTTGATTATGACTATTGTGTTGGCAGAAGAGCCAACACCGTGTTGCTAGAGGAGGCCGAAATGCACGCTTTTAGTTCACGCATGCTGGCGTGAGGTCTGGAACATTACAATGTAAAGTAGTTGAGTCTAGTAAGAAAAGAACGTATGAGCTGGAATACTTAACTTTAATCCATAATTGGTGTACATCGCTCTGGATGATACATAAGTACAATCTCAATATAAACTGGTAATGGCGCCTTGCTAGGTCGTAGCAAATGACGTAGCTGAAGGCTGTGCTAACTATCGTCTCGGCAAATGAGAGCGTATTTGTCAGCGTAGCTTGGCTATCAAAGTCGGCTGTACAACTGGGGAGAGTGCTAGGAAGTCTCTCTAGACCAGCCGTGTGGCGACGCTCGGTCTGCAATCACTGACAGTGGCGACACGCGGGTCCGACGTATACTAGCGGATCGCGGCCGATTTAAAGGCTACCACCTAGCAAGTGTGGTGTCTGGCGGTGACACCACAATGACCCATAAATGTCCGATGTGATTAACGTCTATCTGGGTGGCCAAATCATTCGCTCTAACTGTCCAGAATATTCATCATACCAGTCGCGAACAACACTGAGGCCCAGTGGCATGGTGCGTTGTCGTCCATAAAAATCCCCGTCATTGTTTGTGAACATGACCTCCAAGAATAACTGAAATTGTTTCCAAATAGCCGAACATTTCCATTCATTCCCATTCTCAACATATCTTGTCAATGATCTCTACATTCCCTGTAAATACAACCAACACTGTTATGGAGCCATTACTAGCTTGCACACTGACTTCTTGAGAACTAGCGTCCATGGCTTCATGCGGCATCCGCCACACTCCTACTCTACCATCAGCTCTTACCCACTGAAATCTGGACCCATTTGGCCATGTTACGGTTTTTCAGTCGTCTAAGGCGCACCCGACATGGTCACGAGCCCAGGAGAGCCGCTGCAGGGCGATGTCCCCCATAGCTCTTTAACGCTGATTTTCGCCGCAGTATTCTAAAGCATACATTCGTCGTACGCCCCACATTGATTTCTGCAGTTATTTCAAGCAGTATTGCCTTTCTGTTATAACTGAGGACACTACACAGATGTCGCTGTTCCTTAAGGGGTCCGGAAAGGCTCAAAATCATGAAAAGTTCAATTTTTCCTTTTTTGCGTTTTCTGAATCTGCAGACTATTACCTTTTAATAGATATATAATTTATTCAATTCCGAAGACTACAACTATTTTTAAATTTTTTTTGAAATGTGTTCTACATGGGCGTGACCCACTGTGGCGCTGTTAAACTGCTATCAAATGGTGTTATTATTAACGTCCGTGTTCATCAGGTACATTTTAGTGATGTGAGATAAAGTATGTGTTGTGGCTAACCTGTGATGGTTCAATACATATCGCTGGTGTGATTGTCGATTGTTTCATGTTTACTTACTCTGTCGTTATCTCGAAATTATTCGTAATTAATTCTGTTTCTTGAATCTCTGTTTTGTTGAAGTATAATAATGAGTAAAAGTAAAGTTGCTGTTGCGACTTTCAATGATGGCAACATTGTAAGGTGCAAGGTATTTAGAAATATGGGAATGAAGATAGGTTCTAACATGGGACGAGCGATGCTTGCTTTAGACAAGGAACGCCTTCGGGCTGTAGACAGGGCTGTAAAGAGTCTAGAAATACAAGCAAGAGTAAACAGGAGGAGGAACAAGAGGAAGCTGGAGGAGGAGTTTGCAGAGGATGAAGATAATCCATCCTATGGATCTGGAATGCACTAAAAAGTTAATCCAATCTTTGTCGCTCGATTCCCAAAACTTTTATTTCCTCATACTAATTACATGTTTTCTAAGGATCTTCCAAACATATTTGTTTCAAACATTCAGTAAATGTTACACAGTACCTTCTGCATAATTTAACACAGCCTTTTTCCAAAAAAACTGTATATTTTTAAATATGTAAATAAAAAATTGCAAAATATGTTGTAAATTTTCATTACAATTGAAAAAAAATCATCTTTAATAACTCAACTAAAATTTTGTAAAATCCCTGTGTTAAGTTGTAGCCCATATTCCAATAAATAATCTGTAAAAAGTTCAACTTCCTACCTCAAATACTTTGTGAGGAAAGATGTAATTTATAAGCGTTATTTCAACATTGCAAGTATAGGGCGTTCCGGAGCCCCTTAAGTAAAGGCTGTCGGCCAGTGTGTTGTCCATGTTGAAAGGTAATGCCTGAAATCTGTTATTGTCGGCACACTCTTGACACTGTGAATTTCGGAATATCGAATTTTCTAAACGTTTTAGAAATGGAATGTCTCATGTGTTTAGTTCCAGCTACCATTTCGCATTCACAGTCTATTAATTTCCGCCGTCCGACCATAATCACATCGGAATCCCTTTCGCGACTGCGACCGGGAGCTGAGTTGCCAGTGCGACAGAATGTCAATACTAAGAGCCTCGGTTCGATTCCCGGTGGGGTCGGAGATTTCCTCCGCTCAGGGACTGGGTGTTGTGCTGTCCTAGTCATCATCATTTCATCCCCATCGGCGGGCAAGTCGCCAAAGTGGCGTCGGTTCGAAAGACTTGCACCCGGGGTACTGTCTACCCGTCGGGAGGCCCTAGCCACAGGGCATTTACATTTTTTATCCTTTTCACGTGAATCAGTTGAGTACAAACGACAGCTCTGTCAATGCACATGCACGATACTACCGCCATCTGTTACGTGCATATCGCTATCCCAGACTTTTGTCACCACAGTCTGTAGTACCTTTGCAGACTAAAGCAAAGCGTCTGTTTTCTTTGCTGTTCCATTCCATCTATTTCGTTTAGACTCAAGTCGCTATGAAACGGTCTTTGCCAACGGGCAACGATGTATCGATCGCCGCCAGCTGGAGAGAGTGCAGCGCCGCATCTTGCAATAGGAAGGCGCGGGCAGGTGGAAGAAGTTGTGGTCGGGGAAGGGAATGCGGTGGTTTACCGCCTAGCGGGTTACAGCGCTGCGTCGAAACTGTTTACGGTGGGCACTAGGTGATTCTATACTATAAAACATGCTGTGGGCAACAGCGGCAGCCAAGCAATGCCGTGGCGTGTTATTAAGCCGTCGTGCAGAGGCTTGCATGGAAATACGGCGCTCGCAGTGAAGGGAGATTCCTCGTAACAGCGGTCTGAGTTGGCGGCTTTATCAATACTGGGCGGCGGCATTTGGTGGCTGACTGAGGTGGAGTACGATCAGCCCTAAGCGTCCTTGGTTGCTGTCACACTGGTAAGGCGTGGGGTGCTGGTGGACTGTTATTCTGTGTCTTCTTCTTAAGTTGCCAATCCTAAGATTGATTTGCAGCAGCTCTCCATTCAGTGCGATTGTCGGCCAGCCTCTTCAATTCCGTGAAACTTCCGCATCCTAGGTCCTGCATTATCTGGCTTATGTACTTTCTTCTAGGTCTGCCTCTTGCCCTTTTGCCCTCCACAAGGCCTTCCGTTATAGTGTGGAGAAGACTTTCATGTCTCAGAATGTGTCCCATCCATATATCTCTCCTCTTCTTGACCGTCTTCCAAAGAACTGGAACTTCCTCCGCTCTCTGCAGGACTTCTTCATTTGTCATCCTGGCCGTCCATGGAATTTTTAACATCCTTCGCAGACACCACATTTCGAATCCTTCAATCCTTCTTGTTTCGTCCTCTCCAAGTGTCCAGGTTTCGCTGCCGTAGAGAAGCACACTCCCAACAAAGGTCTTTATTAACCGCTTCCTTAACGACAGACTTATCATATTTGATGTGAGGAGTCCTTTCCTTTTATAGAATGCAATCTTTGCCTGATTTATTCTACTTATTACATCCTTCCTACTACGACCATCTGATGTTATTCTGCTTCCCAAGTAGACAAAGTCTTGTATTTCTTTCAGCTTCTCTCCATTCAGCCTTATATTCGTAATTGCTTGATTATTTTGTTTGCTTGCAACTAAGATTTTTGTTTTTGACTTATTAATTTTCATGTTGTACCGTGTAGCAAGAGTGTTTTCCATTTCCTCCAACACTACTTGTAATTCTTCCTCATTTTCCGCTAGGACAGCAATGTCATCCGCAAAACGCAGCATATCAACTATTTTTCCCTGGATCCTGATTCCATTAGCTTTTCCTAACTTTTCTCTGACCTCGTCCATTGCTTTCTGTATGTACATATTAAAGAGGACAGGGGAGAGTGCACATCCCTGTCTCACACCCTGTTTAATTTTTGCTTGTTGTTGATGTTCGCCACATCTCACTATTGCCACCTCTTCTTTGTATATGTTCCATATCGTTCTCCTGTCCTTATACTTAGCCCTCGTTTCCCTCAATATCTGGAATAGCTTTTTCCATTCAACCTTATCAAAGGCTTTTTCGAGGTCAATAAATGCTATGTAAGTGTCCCTTCCTTTTTCCATTCTTTTTTCTATTACGAGCCTTAGGGCCATAATGGCTTCTCGCGTACCTCTCCCTCTTCTAAAGCCAAACTGGTCTTCTGTGAGCATGCATTCCACGTTCCCTTCAATTCTTCTGAGGAGGATGGTCGTCAAAATTTTTGATGCATGTGATGTTAGGCTGAGGGTTCTGTATTGTGCACACGATTTTGCTGGCATTTTCTTTGGTAATGGAACAATAATACACTTTTTGAAGTCCTCAGGCAGCTCTCCAGTATCATATATTTGGCAGATTAATTTATACAATTTATCTTTTATTTCTGTTCCAGCTGCTTTGATGATTTCTGCGGGCAATGAGTCAATTCCTGGTGCTTTTCCGTGCTTAAGTGCCTGTAGTGCCTGATCAAATTCAGACCTTAGTATGCTGTCTCCTAGTTCATCTTTATCTACTTCGTCCTCACTTTCAATCATGTCATCTTGTACGTTGCCTCCATATTCTGTGTGACTGAACAGAACTCAGCTTTGCTTCGCGTGATATGAATGAGCTGCTTCAAGTTTGTAAAACTTTGTTCGTTGCCTGTGCTTCGTTTAGTGTGTTACGCCCTACTCATGACAGCAATGAGCTTTGTTAGCCTTGGGTGATTCTGGCATGTCAGTATCCTAGTCTTCTTTTATTTATTTTATTTTGAAATAGGTGTTTTATTTTCATGATTGTGTTAAAGTTTCTTTTAAAACCTTTCTGTAAGGAGGGTGCAGCCTGTTCGTACAAAACATTTATGCCACTCATAAATTGTAGGTGTACTAGGAGGATCTTTAGCGTACTTGGACAGAAATTACGCTGAATTGTTGACGCCGACTTCGATTCTTCAAACCGAAACACACAGCTAGCACGCTGGGGTTCAGTGAAGGTAGCCAATTGTAACGCAACTGCCGCTAGCGCTTCATACGGTGCAATTCGGCACTAGCGTACTACTCGAGACAAAACTTGATTTATTTCCCTAAAAATTCACTCTACAATTATTTATGGAGGTACTATGAATTAGTTTATATGAATTTTCAAAATTTTAAAGTCCTTTTGGAAACATTCTGTGTTATCGAAACTCTGCAGTTTCATCAGTCGGCATTTACCTTCGTTGATGCGGGCACCAGATAAAGGGTAAAAGACATCCATCGTAGCATTGAGGAACGGAATCTAAGCGGGAGAGCCGAGTAACACCATCACATCATCCGAGTATGCGCACACGTAGATCGTCTCGCCCAGAAGCATCCGTCCTTGTAACTGAGCGGCGGTTCTTCGAAGCAGGGGCTGAAGTGATAGAACAAACAAAGACATTGAAAGCGGACTACCCTACGGATGGCAATCGGGGTTGTCAGTTGGACAATGACACCCTCCGAAGTTTTGAAACCCGTAAACAAATGATGTAAGACACTGTGTGGGTGTGTTGTGAACCCAATGGCTTCCAGCATCTGCAACAGGAAGCCATGGCTGACTCGTTAGAACGAGCAGCTACCGATATGACATCACGACATCCAGCTACTGGCCTCAGAATCGAATGACCAGATAAACAACTTTGACGGTCAGCAAAAATTTTCCCGAACATCGTAGACAGCTGGCTGTTCACCATCCTTGCCACAACCTTATAACAGACATTTAATAAGGTGATCAGACGAAATTTCTCATTTACAGCCTGACCAGAACTTATAGGAATTAACACAATTTAGGCAACTTTAATCGAGTCTGCCACAAACCCTCCTCTGAAGACTTTGTTTAAAAGCAATGTAAAAGCAGTGCCCAACAAAGGCCAAAAACGAATATAAAACTCCTTAGGCAGACCATCCAACCCGGTGACTTGAGAGAAGGCAACCTGACAATAAGGTCGTAGATATCGTCGACGACAAGTCTAATGTCTAATCATATGATATAAAGACGTCAAGTCATCCGCTGCCAAGGGACGTGGTTTGGATCGCATCTTTAAATCTTCCTTTTGATGAGATACATTAACCGTAACAATTGCGTCTTTACACGCTTGACGTCTGCGGTCCGTAGTGGAACCTGATGAGCACTAATATAATGGTCACGTAAGAGAGAGAGAGAGAGAGAGAGAGAGAGAGAGAGAGAGAGAGAGAGTAGTAAAATTCTTGCGTAAGTAAGTAATTCCTTCGTAATATCAACGTTTGTCTGAGCCTCTGCTTTTCAAGCTGAACCCATTTTTCCAAAGCAGAGGCGCCACTGAACGAAAACTACGGTCCCACACTTCCCGGATCACCTCACAAAGAGAGGGATCCCGGAAGTGTGCCACATTCAGCATCCTAGGTGATCAGAACAATTTCACCGACTGTCGCAAGTGGTTTAAAGTAACAGTCACTGTACAGTAGTCAGTGACGCCGCTGAGGATGATATCGACAGCCAAAATCCCATCACGTATCCCATCAGTTAAATAAAATCTATCAAGCTTACTGCTAGCAGTAGCAGTAAAATAGATATATCTGAAAAGAGTCGGATATTTACAGACCCAAACTTCTTCCAGTTTCAAGGGTCGAACTAGATCTGGTAGTTCTCGACAAAAATTAAAACTGGTACACTTATCTACAGGACGCGACATACAATTAAAGTCACCATCTATCAAAATATTCTGCAGACTTTTCCGTAAGAAATAAACCATCTCTTTCTTATAAAATGGGGCCCGGGGTCGATTCCCGGCTTGGTCGGAGATTTTCTCCGCTCGGGGACTGGGTGTTGTGTTGTGCTCATTATCATTTCATCATCATCAATGGAAGGCAACGGGAAACCATCACTGGAATCACTTCCCTAGACGCTCATGTGGTGGACCTCTCTGACAAGGCTTCCCGCATGACAAGAGCTGCCGTAAGGCAGAACACAAAGTTTTTTCCCTTATAAAATCTGGAGCGGTCCAAATTGCTTCCGGTACCGTGCGGTCCACAAAGCAGAATCAAGGTCAGGTGAAGGAAAGTATATCCTATTCCTCTAACATTATCCAGAACTTCAATACCTTCAATCGAAGTAACCTCCCAAAAATTATATCAGTCTCTGTGGAACATTTGGGAGCCACATTAAACACAGTGCAAAAACCAGGGAGAGAACAGCGAGTAAATTTACCTTGTTGTAGGAATACGAGATCCGCACAGCAATTACAGATAAACTGACACAGCTAAGAGAGCCGCAGGTCCGATTCCACCCTGTTAACATTCAAAGAAGGGAACGCGTATGTCTGCAATCTTTAATAACAAGAAACGAAGTTCGAGCTCCTGACAGCTGAATTAAGTGACCAATGTGTGTCAAGATCCACTGCTGAGGCCAGCATAGGGTGTGAAGCTCCCACCCCCTACTCTGGATTATTTATGTTTCACCTTTTCACGAGCCACCGCCCGTTCAAATTGGACACGTGCTGCAGAATGTGTATGAGACAATACAGTATCATCAGTCAAGGCAATTCTTGACATTCACCAAATTAGGTGTCAAACGAGGAGACACAGAGGCCCACTCTGCAGGACGGATCTACATACAGGAGAGAGGTCAGGCATCACATCTGAGTCGAGTGGTAGGCGTTCATGACCACCAACTGTGTCCACTGGAGCAAAAATAGTTGGTGTTTCCGACGTCACCTGAAAGGCTGACATCAAGGTAACAGATAATTTTAGGGGGCGACTCAATATACTGCTGTTGAATCACTGGAATATCAGAAGGCTCAACGACTTTCCAGCCCGTGGGTGGGTCTGGTTGAGTTACTTCAACTGCGGGAGGAATACTAGGAGAAACACTAGAGGCCTCAACAGCCGTTTTCGCACTACCAACCGCATAAAGAATGCAGGATTCTGCACTACAAATTACAGCAACAAACAAAGTTATTTCAGGGAGGGGTTGGTGAAAAGTAGACCTATCCGATTCCTCATCATTCTGCGTACGTTGTCTCTTATGTTGCACTGCGGACACTGCCGGCTTGGTAACAACAGTTTCAGGACCGTGGTCCGAGGATGAAGGTGGGAAGTCGGGAGCAGGAAGCGGCGAAATCCTCTGTTATTCCGTTGCTCACGGGAAGACACGGCACGAACCTCGTTAGCAATCGAAAGGAGATAAGCTAACGTCAATTTTCGACGCTGTTCAGATATGGACTTCAGTACGAATACCCACCCGGGCAACTATATCTAAGGTGGTCACTTTCATTACAGAGAAAGTGTGTCATCACTTGCCCATTATAGATTATATGAATGCGGTAACCACATACCTGTAGACGGAAAGGAATGCTACATTTGACGACCAACTCCAGCGAACGGACTCCGCTATAACATTGCAATCGGTGTTGAGTGGACCGACCCTCGCGTCGTCTACCCCTAAAATCCCGGCAAAGAAGCAGTACCTCCTTCACTAAACTGTCGTCAACTTCCGGCGGGAGACTGAACGCTCGGACATTGGTATGATACAGCGCCGCATTCGGAAGATGCACCATGCTAATGGCACCATCCTTAAAAGCAACTTGAGAACCGTAACTCAAAAGAAACCTATATGGTTGCAGTGGATCCAAAAACTTTAGAAGAAGGCATAGTTATCAGAATCAAAAGAGGTAGTATGAACCTGAACAGATATTACATGAACTGTACCAATGAGCCAATCATGAACTTGCAAATATCCGGGCTGCACTGAAGCTAAGTATCTTCTCTTACAAGGGGTGGCCACGATGTTGGGATTATGGATGTACATCAAACTTAGCACATCTTTAGTAGGCCACTAAAGCAACATAATGTGCAAGTAGTAAGGTGCAATTGTGTGGCAATTGCGAGAAAATCGCATTAGAAGTTTTACGTGCCTATTATGTAACTAATGTATCTGAGCGTAGGTTCCCGATGTTATAGTTCATGGTGGTCGAGTGGTTAGCGTTCGAGCTTTGCAAGACGAACGTGTATGGAGCGACTGCTTGACTGCCGCTCATACCTTCATTTTTGTAGTACAAGTCTAGAATCCGTGATGTCCAAAATATTTGCACCTACAAAGATGCGACATACACGAAGACACAAAAAAGACTGAGGAATTGTTTTCCACGCGCGCGCGACGCTGCGCTGCGGCGATAAACTCTCACTCTTCCAGCTCGAGTCGGAACTTTACGAGGCAGTTGTGCTAACCACTACATCACCGTGGCAACGGGGTTCTCACAGCTGCGAGGACTATCCTAATCAAATTCTCTGCCTATCACAAACTTCAGTTCATGCCTTCATCCCATTTCCCCTTATTATGTCGTCAGTATTGTCGAGGCTCTCCGATATTGAAATGGCATTCCAGCGTCCATCCTTTATCGAAGATAAATTCGAGACTCATGTCTCTGGCAAAACGTAATTCCATCAAATCAACAGATCACCTACGCCTGAAGTACAAGCAGCATTTAACCCATTACGTGCAAAGCTGGGATACTATTCCAGTATCGGACAGCATCAGAAGTACTGACGATTTTTTTAATCTGGGAAATGGGCTGAAGGTGTGAACTGAAATTTGCGTTAGGAAGGACGTCTGACTTGGGTAATACATGCGGCTATTGTAGTCGCAATGCCTCGTTGGTCTAATGGGTAGTGCATCTACCTAGTAAGCAGGAGACATGGGTTCAAGTGCTGCGGGCTGGGGTTCGGTTCCTCATAAAAACGACGGCTCGGTATCTGAGCGTGTTAGGTCAGAGAACTGAATGCTCTCTGTAGTAAAAAGAAACTGACTTGAGGGATCAACAACGAACTTCAGCGGACGTCGGGTGATGTTAGCTACGACCAAATAAAACGAAAAAACTGAAAAAAAGGATAAAAGGGTCCTGCCTTTGCCACAAATTTTAATTCACTACTTGAGCTTGTTTTCTAATAGAAGATAAATGTGATTCTCATATGTCTCTGGAAAAATGTTATTGCATCAGATCGCCGTAAACGATAATTCAGTAGTCATAATGGTAAAATAAATCTTCGTCTTCTCGGGGCCTTTGTCCAGCTACAACACGGGGTCGGCCTTGTTACTATTGATTTGGCAGTGTTAGTTGCACAGGGTGGCCGGATGCCCTTCCTGCCGCCACCCCAAACCCCCCGGGACAGAATGAGTGTACCCCAGCTGTCTGCGTCAAGTGTAACCTATACAATAGTGCGAAAGTTTTCAGATGTCTGCGAGTCGTGTAACTGAGGCGGGACGTGGGGACCAGCCCAGTATTCACCTAGAGGGATGTGGAAAACGGCCTAAAAACCATATCCAGGCTGGCCGACATACCGGCCCTCGTCGTTAATCCCCTGGGCGGATCCGATCCGGGGCCGGCGCTCCTACCAGAGTCCAGGAAGCAGCGCATTAGCGCTCTCGGCTACCCTGGCGGGTAAAATGGTAAAATAAATATCGTAAAGGATAATGTTGGTTTCGTAATGTAACCCACAATTTGCATAAAGTCAGAGGTGCTACATTTTCTGCTTGTGAAAACCATACTGTCCTAATATCTGTGTAGCATGTTTTGATTACGAAAACATTTTAAGTGATGATTTGCGTGTGTGTGATATTCTGTGCAATAGGAGAGGCGCCTGTAACAAACAGAAATAGTATCTTTAACATCAAAATACAAAAATATTCCAAGATTTATATTGTCCGATGTTCTGATCGCGTTATAACCTCAATGGCCTTGGGAGAGCCAGTCCTGACAAAACTCTGCCATCTGGTGAGCAAGATGTATGAAACAGGCGAAATACCCTCAGACTTCAAGAAGAACATAATAATTCCAATCCCAAAGAAAGCAGGAGTTGACAGATGTGAAAATTACAGAACAATCAGCTTAATAAGCCACCGCTGCAAAATACTAGCACGAATTCTTTACAGACGAATGGAAAAACTAGTAGAAGCCGACCTCGGGGAAGATCAGTTTGGATTCCGTAGAAATACTGGAACACGTGAGGCAATACTGACCTTACGACTTATCTTAGAAGAAAGATTAAGGAAAGGCAAACCTACGTTTCTAGCATTTGTAGACTTAGAGAAAGCTTTTGACAATGTTGACTGGAATACTCTCTTTCAAATTCTAAAGGTGGCAGGGGTAAAATACAGGGGGCGAAAGGCTATTTACAATTTGTACAGAAACCAGATGGCAGTTATAAGAGTTGAGGGACATGAAAGGGAAGCAGTCGTTGGGAAGGGAGTAAGACAGGGTTGTAGCCTCTCCCCGATGTTATTCAATCTGTATATTGAGCAAGCAGTAAAGGAAACAAAAGAAAAAATTCGGCGTAGGTATTAGAATCCATGGAGAAGAAATAAAAACTTTGAGGTTCGCCGATGACATTGTAATTCTGTCAGAGACAGCAAAGGACTTGGAAGAGCTGTTGAACGGAATGGATGGTGTCTTGAAGGGAGGATATGAGATGAACATCAACAAAAGCAAAACGAGGATAATGGAATGTAGTCGAATTAAGTCGGGTGATGTTGAGGGAATTAGATTAGGAAATGAGACACTTAAAGTAGTAAAGGAGTTTTGCTATTTGGGGAGCAAAATAACTGATGATGGTCGAAGTAGGGAGGATATAAAATGTAGACTGTCAATGGCAAGGAAAGCGTTTCTGAAGAAGAGAAATTTGTTAACATCGAGTATAGATTTAAGTGTCAGGAAGTCATTTCTGAACGTATTTGTATGGAGTGTAGCCATGTATGGAAGTGAAACATGGACGGTAAATAGTTTAGAGAAGAAGAGAATAGAAGCTTTCGAAATGTGGTGCTACAGAAGACTGCTGAAGGTTAGATGGGTAGATCAGATAACTAATGAGGAAGTATTGAATAGGATTGGGGAGAAGTTTGTGGCACAACTTGACCAGAAGAAGGGATCGGTTGGTAGGACATGTTCTGAGGCATCAAGGGATCACCAATTTAGTATTGGAGGGCAGCGTGGAGGGTAAAAATCGTAGGGGGAGACCAAGAGATGAATACACTAAGCAGATTCAGAAGGATGTAGGTTGCAGTAGGTACTGGGAGATGAAGAAGCTTGAGCAGGATAGAGTAGCATGGAGAGCTGCATCAAACCAGTCTCAGGACTGAAGACCGCAACAACAACAACAAGTCAGCTACAGTACAAGAGACACCAAAACGTCAGAAAAAAATTTTATGTAAGCAAATCCACTTGCAAATGAGAATAATTTCTCGAAGCGATTTGTGGTGAGCATCCATAAATAAGAAACTGGTGCAGTCTTTATTATTTAAATCATCAACATCAAATTCACTGCTTCAGCCAGTATTCATTATCACTGATAATGGTTCAAATGGACCTGAGCACTATGGGACTTAACATCTATGGTCATCAGTCCCCTAGAACTTAGAACTACTTAAACCTAACTAACCTAAGGACATCACACACACCCATGCCCGAGGCAGGATTCGAACCTGCGACCGTAGCGGTCTCGCGGTTCCAGACTGCAGCGCCAGAACCGCGCGGCCACATCGGCCGGCTCACGTACTCCCTCAACCCGTTAAGTTTCATTTCGTTTCGTCCTCCGCTTCTGGCTTCTTAGCTATTTTTGTCATGCGCTGTGTACTGTGGCTGACAGGCTGTACGTATTCATTTTGCACAACGCCGTTTCTCATTCAAGATGAGAAAGTTGCTAATCATCGGTTTTCCGGCGAAGGGGACAGTGTTTCCCATCCACAACACATACTTTTCTTTTCATGTCTAAGGTCAACATTGCCAATAACAGTTATGGAAACTCTAGAAATCAAAGCGCAGTTGATATCTGTCCTGAAAGTTTTACGACGGTTGGTGAAGGCCATTGATTGCTACAGTGCATATGTTCGCTTTGTGCGTAAGTCACCAAACTTGCGGTCTTGTATTAATATAAATTTATTTAGATTGGCCGGCCGGACTTTTGGACACGGTCCTGCGGACTGCGAGTTCACTCCCACTCTCACTGCGCCTCCTCGTCTGGTGTTGGGAAACAGAAGAGAAACGTGCCAGGTGCTAAAAACAGGGGCGTTTGTTGAGAAACGCTGTGAAATATCACTATTACCAATAATCTTTTTTATAACTTCTCACTTTCATTACCATACGGTAATTGTCTGCGCGAAAGCAGTGGTAATCACTAGTAGTGACTTCTTGTTTGAGAGGGTCGTACAAAATAAAAATCAGTGATACCTTCTGCAAGTGATAAAAAATTGTGATTATTCTGTAGGCCCTATGGACCTAAGTGACCCCCTCTCCCTCTCCCCCTCACTCCCTCTCCCCTCTCTCCCTCGCTCCCTCTCTCCCTCCCCCCCCTCTCTCTCTCTCACTCTCTCTCTCTCTCTCTCTATCTCTCTCTCAAACACACACACACACACACACACACACACACACACACACACACACACGCGCGCGCGCGCGTGCGCGCGCGCGCAGGACTCAGTTAAAACAAAAGTAGCGCAGAGGTAAAGGGCAACAGTAAGTGAGTAAATATGTCGGGTGTCCTGTCTTATCTGCTTCGAGTTGTAGAATATATGGATCGACGTAGGGCGGTGTAATGATCACGCGTCAAAAAATACGTACCCTGAAGGTACCATAAGCAATGTCTGAATTAGTGTAGTGTAAGGAACTACAGATGAATATGTAAATAACTGCTGAAATTCGCACAAATAACTCAAAAGTTAACAGTGCTTCAGAAATAGTGAATCAATAATCAGTAATAGGCTAGATCCACAATACTTATAAAACATCAATAAAGGACACATAGTTAGACATAGAGCAGACAGTAGGAAAACTGAATACCAGGAAAAACAATAAATAATTGAACGAAATTACACAAAATACCTAACGTAACAAAACACATAACTAAAAATGAGTTTTGTGTTATTTAATATGAAAATAATTACAAGAACAACATCCTAAGGTCGAAATATACAATATCTAAAACCAAAAATGAAGTATGAAGTTGAAAAAATATAGGAAACCAGAATAATTAAAGACGGAATGAAACTTTAAACAAGATAATTTAATCATTTAAGCAGTTGTGCCGATACAATGTAGGAAACCTAAAGCTCTTGTCTTCTATTTTCTTGAATATTGGAATTAGTGCATGTTGCGACATATTGGCAATGCAAATACTGTTCAACAAACGACAAAGCTCCCTTTAACTCCCTTTAACTCTGCGTGAATCGCAGCCCCTACTCTGTGAACTCAGCGCATCGCATCTGTTTTTGCTGCCATTGAAAAACAATGACCTTTCAAGTCATATAATAATGAGGGTCTAACCTCTCCCTTATCTGACCTTGCACCTCAGTGTTCTCATTGCTGTAATCATCAGTGACATGTATATCTAGAATGGAAAAGCTATTTGATGTAAAAAAAAAATGTCGTGGAATGTTCCCACTTTAGCCTTTGTAGTTAGGAGAAGGCGCTATACGTAGCCTTCAAAATGGCGTCTGTAGCGGAGGTGCGTTCCAGGCAGAGGGCTGTCACTGAGCTTCTTTTGACGTAAAACCATGGGATGTTGGCAGAATGTCTGATTATATATGGCATTGAACATAAGCACGGTGAGTCGTTACGGAGGCGTCTGTGATCATCGCAGCAGATCGTGCAAACCAGTGACTCCTGCAATGTCCGAATGTGTGGATAGTCTCATTCGAGGTGATGTACGGTTCACAATGAAACACCTCTCTCCTGTACTAGACTTCTCCTTCTCCATGATAACGCAAGGACTCACACAAGTCTTCTCGCTCCAGAAGATTCCACAAAACTTCTAAGGACTGTTCTCCCTCATCCTCACTACATCCCGGATCTCGCACTTCCGACTGCCAGCTTTTGTTCCCATTAAGGATGCACTCAACTGGGAGCGGTAAGAGAATGACTGGGAGATTATTGACATAGCAACACGTTGGTTTGTAGGTCTACCAGCCTCTATAAGATTCGGATGAGTGGTATGATGAAACAAAGAGCACGTTCACCATAGTGACGAAAGGAATTGCATACCCAGTGTCTGTTTATTTTGAAGAAATCCCCACGTGAAAAATTTCATGATGCTATTCTGTTCGAAACTGAAGGCGTTTCTTTTATGGATGTTTCTACTGAAAATTCTTGTAAAAGCTTCTGTACGCAGTTAAAAACAATTGCTGCACACCAAAAAGTTCCTGACCATCTGCTTCTGCATTCGACAAATTGCACTGCGGTCATTTTCCTGGGTAGCCGCAGCGACAGCTTCCGTTGGTCCCGACCACAGGCGAGCAACCGGCGGTCCCAGCGGACGCTAAATTGGGAAGCACGCCAGACGCCATGCAGACTCCGCCATTCAGAATCGCGCGGCGAGCGCCTATTTGCATCCCATTAAGGGGCTCAGAGCGGCGGAAGGCACGGCCGCGAAGCACGCGGCGTCCTGGTCCCCTGAGTGGGCGAACAAAACACTGACTTTCGCAGGTCCCACACTCCTCCCTCTGTGGGAGAAAGAGTACAGAGAGAGAGAGAGAGAGAGAGAGAGAGAGAGAGAGAGAAAGAGAAGAGCACAACGGGAGCTCTACACTTACGTCAGAGATTCTACAGCTGGAACATTGTTATCAATGAGTGAATCTAAGATCTGATAGCACTGCTACATATGTGGGACAAAGTATTATTAACACAGACATCTTTTGCACAGTTTATTATCTGACTTACGTCTGGTTTTCTCTTTATAGTGTAGTATCTCCAAAACGTTCTCGTCCATCAGTATGTCGTGGATAGCTGTTATGTTGTGTCGATATCTCGTCATATCAGACCTTACGTATTCCCAAAACGCATCCCTCTCAGATTTAGTTATAAGTTGGCACAGTGGATAGGCCTTGAGAAACTGAACACAGATCAATCGAGAAAACAGGAAGAAGTTGTGTGGAAGTATGAAAGAAATAACCAAAATATACAAACTGAGTAGTCCATGCGCAAGATAGGCCACATCAAGGACTCTCTGAGCTCAGGTGTGCTGTGGTCCCGTGGTCAGCGTGATCAGCCACAGAACGAGAGGTCCTTGGTTCAAGTCTCCCCTCGTGCGAAAATTTTAATTTTTTATTTTGACACAATTATCAAAGTTCAGGCACTCACACATAATCAACTTCGCTCTCCAAAATTCTAGGACATGTTCAGATGTGCTTGGACATATGCAGGATTTGACGGTCGACACACGGAAAAATTTGATAACGTTAAAAACATATGTTTCGACAGAGCACAGGGAAAACTGTGCGACTGTGAAACTGTTGTATTCATTTGTTGCAGTTTATGTGACAAACAAACTCTTATGTTTTCATCACTTTTTTGGGAGTGATTATCACATCCACAAGAACACCTAAATGGGGCAAGGTAGAGGAATCTTTTCACCCATTCGCCAAGTGTACAAGTTAGGTGGGTCGACAACATATTCCTGTCACGTGACGCACATGCCATCATCAGTGTCGTATAGAATATATCAGACGTGTTTTCCTGGAGGAATCGGTTGACAAACGACCTTGCGATTAAATGTTTTCGGTTCCCATTGGAGCGGCACGTCCTTTCGTCTACTAATCGCACGGTTTTGCGGTGAGGTCGCAAAACACAGACACTAAACTCATTACAGTGAACAGAGACGTCAATGAACGAACGGACAGATAATAACTTTGCGAAAATAAAGAAAGTAAACTTTTCACTCGAGGGAAGACTTGAACCATGGACCTCTCATTCCGCAGCGGCTCACGCTAACCACGAGACCATGGCGCTCCTTAGCTCAAATACTCCTTAATGTTACCTACATTGCGCATGGACTACTCAGTTTGTATATTTTGCTTATTTTTTCATAGTTCCACACAACTTCTTTCTGTTTTCTCGATTGATCAGTGTTCAGTTTTTCAAGGCATACCCACTGTGCCAACTTATAACTAAATCTGAGGGGGGTGCGATGGGGAGGTTCCCTTGTTAGTAATGAACATGAAGAATCACAACCGTAAGAAACTTCTTATTTTTATGAGGCTACCGGTTTAGGTCTGTTTTAGACCATCTTCACACCTGCCACCGTGATGGTAGATGGTAGTGGTGAAAGGAGTAGCCGCTATGTCTCAACGAACGCTAACTTAATGTTCGTGGAGACATAGCGCCTGCTCCTTTCACCGCCACCATCTACAGTCATGGTGGTAGGTCTGAAAATGGTCTAAAATACACCGAAATCGGTAACCTCATAAAAACAAGGAAGTTTCTTACAGTTGTGACTCTTCATGTTCATATTTAGAACAACTAATCGGACAAGTTTCCGCCATAGCCAAATACATAGACGATATTTTGGTAGCAGAAAACCACGGAGAAACTCACTCATAATTTAGAAGCATTGTTCACTGATATTAAAAAGTGAATCTACACTCCAACCTGAACCAGTGTGAATTCTTTGTAGATCAAGTAAAGTGTTTGGGGCATCTATTCAGTGCTTCGGGTATCTGCCCCACTCCAACTTATGTGGTGGCTATACAAAAGCTGCCTATTCCCAAGGATGTCTCGCTACTAAAATCAGTCCTAGGTCAAATTAATTACTACCGCCGCTTCATGCCCCAGGCAGCAGCCATAGCTGAACCATTACATCAGCTTTTACATAACAATGTACCACCAAACTGGACGGACTGATGTGATGAAGCCATCTATATGTTCAAGCAGGCTATTCTCAACCCTGCCTCCCTAACTGCAAAGCCATTGGTACTAGCAGCTGACGCATCTAATTATAGGGTGGAGTCGCTACTCTCCCACATTGCGCATGGGGTGGAACGTCCTATAGCCTTTGCGTCCGTAGCACTGCACTATGCGGAGAAAAACTACAGCCAATAGAAAGGTAGGCCTTGACCGTCATGTTCGGCATAAAGTAAATCCACGACTACGTTTATTGCCGTCAGTTCGCAATCCTCATGGACCAAAAGCCACTCCTGCCACTCCTCCACTCATCAGCAACACTTCCCGCTAAGTTGGCTCAACGCTTGCAACACTGGGCCCTGTTTTTGTCAAGTTACTTATACGACATTCAATTTCGCTCCACTGCACTCCATGCTAATGTGGGTCTTCTCTTCTGATTACCTGTAGGGGCATATCCGGCCTTCGACAAGGACCTGGGCGTCCGCTTCTACTTGAATGTTGCAGTGGAAGAAGCCCTCAATAAACTGCCTCTGGATGCCAACACCATGAAGCAACACTAAGCAAAGGACCTAACCCTCTACAAGGTCTTCAGATGGGTGCAACTTGTGTGTCCTACCAACAGAAAGAACCAAGACTTCTGGCCATCTTGAATTATTGCCATAATCTTTCTACATTACTGGGGGTCGTACTGCTCCAAGAGGAAAATGGGTGGACACATGTCATAACCCCCAGCTCGCTCCAACAGAGGGCTCTGAAACCCTCCACCAGTGTTACTGGGAGGGGGGGGGGGGGGGGGACGGCCCTCTCTAAGCAGCGGGCGTCAACGCATATACTGGTGAGGAATGGACACAGCCATCACAAAAATGAAACTTCCTGGCAGATTAAAACTGTGTGCCCGACCGAGACATCCCCCAGGCTGTGGCTAAGCCATGTCTCCGCAATATCCTTTCTTTCAGGAATGTTAGTTCTGCAAGGATCGCAGGAGAGCTTATGTAAAGTTTTGAAGGTAGGAGACGAGGTACTGGAAGAAGTAAAGCTGTGAGCACCGGGCGTGAGTCGTGCTTCGGTAGCTCAGTTGGTAGAGCACTTGTCCGCGAAAGGCAAAGGTCCCGAGTTCGAGTCTCGGTCGGGCACACAGTTTTAATCTGCCAGGAAGTTTCATATTAGCGCACACTCCGCTACAGAGTGAAAATCTCATTCTGATCACAAACATGTTTGCCTCTTGTACCACTTGCAAATCCCAGCATGCGGCCCCTGGCCACAGATGTTTCCAGGAGCCATCCACGTCGACCCCTCGGACCAGAATTAATCTGGATTTCGGTGGCCCATGTTTAGGGACAAAATGGTTCAAATGGCTCTAAGCACTATGGGACTTAACATCTGAGGTCATCAGTCCCCTAGACGTAGAACTACTTAAACCTAACTAAGTCAAGGATATCACACACATCCATGCCCGAGGCAGGATTCTAACCTGCTACCATAGCAGCAACGCGGTTCCGGACTGAAGCGCTTAGAACCGCTCGGCCACAACGGCCGGCTCTTTAGGGACATCTTGGCTCATTGTTACAGATGCAGGCTCAGGATACCCCTTCATCTCTCGAATGCCTTCCACAACTTCAGCGGCCACCATCCAGGCCTTAGCCAGAGTATTAGCCTTACAGGGACGACAAGAAACTACAGATAATGGTCCACAATAGGTACCTACAGAGTTCCAGGACTTCTGTAACATTAACGAAATCGCGATAGTCCATATAGCCCCGTTGCATCCAGCTTCTAATGGCCTGACAGAACGGTTTGTCACAACTTTCAAGAACAAAATGTCTAAACTCTGCCAGCATAATTCAGTCACTGACGTCCTTTCCCTTTTCCTATTATCTTAGTAGGGACACTCTCACAAGAGGTGTCACCTGCCAAGAAATTACCGTACTAATCTTTCGATCGTCCACCTGACGCTTCCATCACATCAGCCTTCCCGTCCACGACATCATAAGAATACCCTCAAGACCCAGTTCTCCGTTCACCGTCCCTCTTCTGACCAAGATGTCGCGCTACCAGGGGTTCTATCTTACCAGCTAGGCAGGTCTCGACGAGGACAACACTTCGGGGACTGTAGTGAGCCCGCATCTCGTGGTCGTGCGGTAGCGTTCTCGCTTCCCACGCCCGGGTTCCCGGGTTCGATTCCCGGCGGGGTCAGGGATTTTCTCTGCCTCGTGATGGCTGGGTGTTGTGTGCTGTCCTTAGGTTAGTTAGGTTTAAGTAGTTCTAAGTTCTAGGGGACTTATGACCACAGCAGTTGAGTCCCATAGTGCTCAGAGCCATTTGAACTGTAGTGAGAAAATTTAACTTGACATCAATCGTAATCGTAAAACAACTTAGCATTAAAGATGAGTGGACTACTAGCGGTTCAAAACTTAGCTTTTGATTCCACTACATAGTCTAACAAGTGACATCATTCTTGGCAGTAGCAAAAATAGCCTTTCATGCCATCTAAGAAGTACGTAAGAAGTATTTGTTAATTTGATGTTTAATCTGGAAGACAGTCCAAGTATATTCAAGTTGTTTGTTCAAACAATTAGAATTGTGTGAATAAAGAATTAGTCAATTCAGTCGAGCGTGTGTCCTGTGTTGGACATAAAACTTATTATACATATCTTCATTTCATTCTGATTTTATTATGCAAGTTCAGGAAAGGCGAGATATTTTACTCTGTAGATTGAAAAGATTGTACTGAAATTACAAGAGCTCCGTGTCTTACATACAAACCAAATTCTAATAAGTGTAAAAATGGCTGGAAACAGGATAGTGAAAGAAATATTCCACTATCTATGGATAACGAAACGGACAATAGCACCGATTGCGGAGATAAGAAGAGAAATGCAATGAAACAACACCAAAGAATCGGGAATAACTGAGCCAAATACAAAGCTGAGAAGGCTTTCAAGGCAGAATAAATAAGAAATCAGGAACAACATGGACAAATAAGGAAAGGAGAACATCAGGAGTAGACGAAGTACTGGAAGAAATAGCAGATATCAACAAAGAAAGAAGAGGCATTGCGCTTACAGCAAGATCAGGGTTGGATATCAATGAAATAAAAAAATTCCTCGTACCAAAACAAACCATCTTCCACTTGATGGTTTTCTGCTGATTAATTTTTTTCCACTCGCAAGAGCAGGACGGCTGCTATAGAACTAGTCCTTTTCAGCCAAATATCGCAGCAGGCTGGCAGTAGGGTGCAGGGGAATCCCGCGGGACTGCTACGGTCGCAGGTTCGAATCCTGCCTCGGGCATGGGTGTGTGTGATGTCCTTTCGTTGGTTAGGTTTAAGTAGTTCTAAGTTCTAGGGGACTTATGACCTAAGATGTTGAGTCCCATAGTGCTCAGAGCCATTTTTTTTTTTTTTTTTTTTTGCAGGGGAATCCCAATCAGAAATATTTGGCAGCGAATTTCCAATTGGGGAATTAGCCTGAGGACCAAGGGAGATCTCTGGGAAACCTTCATCGGACGGGGTTTTTTTAAACTGTTTCAATTTTTCGCTTTGACGCCATCATATCAATGGATTTTAAATATGAGTAATGCGGGCTCCGCTGTTTATCATAATCTGAACATGAAATAAGCACACGAAACAAGTCATTATTAATAAAATGCATGCAACATAGACTGTTTTCTACTTTTTGGAACATTGGACCAGTTATGTGTTTAGTAAAGTGTTTTTTATTTACTTCTAAGTCAATATGGTCCATTGCCTCAGAGAAAACTTATGTGTGTATGTTAATATGCATGTGTTATAAAAACCGTATGAGACCGTACGGGAAACTTTTTCAGCAGATGAAATGTAAACTTACTTGGACTGAGGAGGAAGATAAACACTAGCATTATCTTGTCAAAAACTTTCCGATGGCTAGGAGGATAAGGCTTTTGGTTTATCCATGGAATTGTAAGTTTTCTTAGATAGTGGAAAATATCATAAAACTTTTTAGTACTCAGTTATTCCTGTTTGCTAATATTTTACTCCAGACAGCTGCCTGTAAGATATACTTATCATATAAGCGATACCTTAAGCAGTTTGACAGAAACTGAGGGACACACAGCGTGTCTCAGTTCAGTTAGCACTGCTTGTGTGAAATTGCGGACTGCAGTGCTGTCTCGTGTCGAGTTGTGGCGTTGCGATTATTGAAGTTTCAACAAGAACCCTGTCTGACATTCGTCGGAAAATGATGGTGGATCAGTCCGCCATCGTAAATGGCTGAGAACTGGTCTAATTCGATTTGTAAACCGTGATACTGGCTCCCGGTTGCTTCCCCACGACAAAAAAGCGAAGATGCGAAGACTGTGCGCGACTTTTTCGTCAGCAAATGGATCGCAGTGCTGGATCACCCAGCATTCGCCAGATTTGGCTCCAACCGACTTCTGGTTGTTCTGCAAATTGATTATGACATTGAAAGGACATCGTTCGATGCAGTAAGGAACATATAAGAAAACTGTGCTGCAGTACAAAACGGAATCACAAAAAGACTACAGTGCCTATTAGAAAATATTTTGAAAACGATTTCAGTTATATTTGATTCAGAACCGTGTCTGACATTCGTCGGAAATTGGCGTTGGATCAGCGCGACCGTATCGTAAATGGCTTTAATTTTTCGTAGCCAAGGTCCTGCGGGATTGGGATACGCTGTGTATGAGTCCGAAGTGTTAGTTATTTATGGGGAAGGTTGGCTCTGAGCACTATGCGACTTTACTGCTGAGGTCATCAGTCGCCTAGAACTTAGAACTAATTAAACCTAACTAGCCTAAGGACATCACACACACCCATGCCCGAGGCAGGATTCGAACCTGCGACGGTAGCGGTCACTCGGGTCCAGACTGTAGCGCCTAGAACCACACGGCCACTCCGACCGGCTGGGGGAAGGTGTAAGTAGGCTGTTTATGTTTTCTTAGTGGCAACGTTACGTAGCGCTCTGTATGAAAATCACTGGCTGTGCTGTGTGCAGTCTGTGGCTAGTTTGCATTGTTGTCTGCCATTGTAGTGTTGGGCAGCGGCAGCTGGATGTGAACAGCGCGTAGCGTTGCGCAGTTGGAGGTGAGCCGCCAGCAGTGGTGGATGTGGGGAGAGAGATGGCGCAGATTTGAAATTTGTAATACTTTGTAATACTGGATGGCATGAACTGCTATATATATTATGATTATTAAGGTAAATACATTGTTTGTTCTCTATTAAAATCTTTCATTTGCTAACTATGCCTATCTGTAGGTAGTGCCTTCCGTAGTTTGAATCTTTTATTTAGCTGGCAGTAGTGGCGCTCGCTGTATTTCAGTAGCTTGAGTAACGAAGATTTTTGTGAGGTAAGTGATTTGTGAAAGGTACAGGTTAATGTTAGTCAGGGCCATTCCTTTGTAGGTATTTCTGAAAGTCAGATTGCGTTGCGCTAAAAATATTGTGTGTCAGGTTAAGCACAGTCGTGAATAAATAGTTCTAAGGGGACGTTTCAAACGTTACTGGGATGTGTAGAAGCGTTTGAAAAATTATCTAGCCTCAAAAAGCTTGTTTTCCAAAATTTTGTCCCCCAAGATCTCTGCACACAGCGTAACAGCAAGGTATGCTAATTTAAACTCTTGGAGTGCTGAAGGCAGAAATTTATGAATGTGAGCATCTGCATTTGTTCGTCTACGATGACGGCCATAATCTGCAGTTCTGTGGTGTGTGGACGCTGGGGTGGGATGTTACGAGGCGTGAGGCGGAAACATTTCTTACAGCGCCGCGCCAAACATCCTGCGACGCATTCGCGTTTGTTTATACCTCAGTCGCCGCCCTGGTCCTCGCCGTGACTCCGCATAGCGTTCCGGCCACATGAGCCCACCTCCAGTGCCGTCTTGCACGTTCCGCCGCGCTACCCTGAATTTTCCAAGTGCCTGCGCAGTGCTGCGCCAGATAAGCCTCAGCAGAGGCGAAGAGAAGCGCCCGGACTGAACTTCGTTTCGGGAAACAGGCAGCCTACACCTGCGGCTCCGTTCATTGGACGAGTTTCGTAACAACGTAAGAGAAAGGCTGCAGCAAGCAATACTACGTTACAAAGGAAAGAAGGAAGTTCAGTGTCTACGACGAGATCACTAACGACGGAAAGGTAGAGACGCAAATCAGCCGTACCCCTTTCAAAGCACTCATACTGGAATTTGCTTCAGGCGGTTTGAGGAAGTGCTACAAATTAATTAACTCGCTTGTAAATAAGATACGAGAGGCATACAGTGCTAACATTGGTACGTCTTAATACTGCTGCTAGATCTCTTCGCCGAAATTCTGACTCAAAGTAAATTCTATTCTGCATTTCGAAGCAAAGGATCAGCGATCAGTTATAATTTGCTTCACATGTAGCCATGCTGTTTGAGACGCCATATCAAGGATTACGCGGCCCCTCCCGCCGGAGGTTCGATTCCTCCCTCGAACATGTGTGTGTATGTGTGTGTGTGTGTGTGTGTGTGTGTGTGTGTGTGCTACGCTTAGCATAAGTTGATTTAAGTTTGTTTAAGTGGTGTGCAAGTCTAGGGACCGCTGACCACAGCAGTTTGGTCCCTTAGGAATTCACTCAAATTTGAACATTTTTTGACTCCCATATTTCAATTAGCTCGCCATGTAGTCTACAAACACCAATATTTTGGCTTCGTCTTCATCCCTGTTTTATACTGTACTAGATTTGAAACATGGCATTGCTCGGGTATTTATTCATTCCAGTCTTCTAATAGTCCTTGACTTTCTTTCTTTGGGGCAGTGAAAAATATTTCTTTTAATGAAACGATTATTATGCTACACTGCTCTGTAAATTGTTTGTATTTTATATCACTCACGATGAGCACATTTGGGCATATTCCATCAGTTGCTCTGTAGATACATAGGTAAGCGATGCTGTTAATATAATAGTATGTAAATATGATTAGAAAAGTTATATTGCAGAACATCGCGTTTTTCTATACATGTAACATCGTTGCAGTCATGTCCCGCCTTTTTTAGAATCAGTTCCCTGTCCACCTCCTCGTTCCCCACACTCTATCCACCTCCTCTTCTATTGTGTCTCTGCCCACATATTCTTGCCGCTCTCTCCCTGTCCACATCTCCTTCCACAATCTCTATCCACCTTCTCTCCTACTGTGTTCTGCCCACCTTTTCTTGCCCTTTCTCTCCCAGTCCACATCCTCCTTCCCCTCTTTCGATCCACCTCCTCCTCTACTGTGTCTCTACCCACCTTTTCTTGCCCTCTCACTCCCTGTCCATCTCCTCCATCACCACAAATTATCCACCTCCCGTTCTACTGTTTCTCTGCACACCTGTTCTTGCCCTCCCTCACCTCGTCCACCTCTGCCTTCCCCACACTCTATCCACCTCCTCTACTACAGTGTCCCTGATCATATTTTCTTGCCCTCTCTCTCCCTGTCCACTTCCTCCTTCCCCACCCTCTATCCACCTCCTCTTCTATTGTGTCTCTGCCCACCTTTTCCTGCACTCTCTCCCCCTGTCCACCTACTCCATCCCCACTCTATATCAACCCCCCCCCCCCTATTACTGTATCTCTGCCGACCTTTTCTTGTCCTCTCACTCGTCCAACTCCTCCAACCCCACGCTCTATCCTCCTCATCTACTACTGTGTCTGGCCACCTTTTCTTGCCCTCTCTCACCTTGTCTACCTCATCCTACCCCACTCTCTATCCACCTCCTCTAGTACTGCGTCACTGCCCAACACTTATCGCCCTCTCTCTCCCTGTCCACCTCCTCGTTCCCAAATGTCCATCCACCTCCATTTCTACCGTGTCTCTGCCCACTGCTTCTTGCCCTCTCTCTCCCTGTTCACCTCGTCCTTCCCCACTCCGTATCCACCTCCTCTTCCACTGTAGATCTGCCCACCTTTTCTTGCCCTCTATCTCGCTGTCCACCTCCTCGTTCCCCACTCTCTATCCACCTCTGCTTCTACTGTGTCTCAGCCCACCTTTTCTTGCCCTATCCCTCCTGGTCCACGTCTTCCTTCCCCACTTCCTATCCACCTTGTCCTCTACTGTGTCTCTTCCCACCTTTTCTTGCCCTCATTCACCCTGTCCACCTCCTCCTTCCCCACTCTCTATCTACTTCAACTTCTACTGTGCCTGTACCCATCTATTCTTGCCCTCTCTCTCCATCTACACCTCCTTCTTCTCCACACTCTATCCACCACCTCTTCTACTGTGTCTCTGCCCACCTCATCTTGCCCTCTCTCTCCCTGTCCACCTCCTCCTTGTCCGCTCTCTATCCACCTCCTTATCAACTGTGTCTCTGCCCACCTTTTCTTGCACTCTCTCTCCCTATCCACCTCCTCCTCCCCACTCTCTATCCACCTCCTCTTCTACTGTGTCTCAGCACACTTTTTCTCGCCTTCTCTCTTCCTGCCCACCACCTCCTTCCCCACTCTCTATCCACGCCCTCTTCTACTGTGTCTCTGCCCACTTTTGCTTACCTTCTCTGTCCCTGTCCACCACCTCCTTGTCCACTCTCTACCCATCTCCTCTTCTACTGTTTCACTACCCACCTTTTCTGGCCCTCTCTCCCCCTGACCACCTCCCCCTTACCCACACTCTATCCACCTCCTCTTCTACTGTGTCCCTTCCCACCTTATCATGCCCTCTCTCTCCCTGTCCAAATCCACCTTCCCCACTCTCTATCCAACTCCTCTTCTACTGTGTCTCTGCCCACCTTTCTTTGCCTTTCTCTCTCCCTGTCCACCTCCTCCTTCCCCACTCTCTGTCCACCTTCTCTACTACTGTGTCTCTGCCCAACATTTCTTACCCACTCTCTATCCACCTCCTCTTATACTGTGTCTCTGCCTACCCCTTCTTGCCCTCTCTCTCCCTGACACTTCCTCCTGCCAAACTGTCTATCCACCTACTCTAGTACTGTGTCTCTGTCCAACACTTCTTGCCCTCTCTCTCCCTGTCCACCTCCTCACTCCCCAGTCTCTATCCACCTCCTCTTCTACTGTGTCTCTGCCCCATCACTTCTTGCCCTCTCCCTTCCTGTCCACCTCCTCACTCCCCTCTCTCTATCCACAATCTTTTTGACTGTGTCTCTGCCCACCTTTTCTTGCCCTCTCTCTCCCTGTCCACCTCCTCCTTCCCCACTCTCTATCCACCTCCTCTTCTACTGTGTCTCTGCCCACCTTTTCTTGCCCTCTCTCGCCCTGTCCACCTCCTCCTTCCCCACTCTCAATCCACCTCTTACTTCCCCTTCTCCCTATCCATCCCTTCACTTTCTACCTAATCTAGGTCCTCATGTTTCTATCCATCCCCCCAGCCTATGCCCATCATCCAAAATCACTCCCCCTGTCCTTCTCCATGTCACCCCTCTCTATCTTTCTCCCTCTTACCTCTCACAGTTCATCTCCTCCCCATTGGTTTTGTGTCCATCTCGTTCTCTCTCATCTCACTATCCATCTCCATCATTTCTCTACCTCTCTTCACTTCCTCCTCCCCTGTCTGAGTGCATCTCTTTTCCTTCCTTTGTCCATCTCCTCCTCTCGCCTCTCTCTGTCCACTTTTGTCCTCCCTATCTTTTTCCATTTCTTCCTCCTCCTCTACCTCCTCATATCTGTGCCTGTCTCCTCATCCTCCCTTGCTGTTTCAACATCTCCTCCTACGTTCTCACTTCACGTTATCATACTCACCCCAATGGAGCCTGGAGATTCTTACATCTATATTATCTCTTTCCAGATTGTAACCAACACGCGTCCAAATTTGACAGAAATCGTTTCAAATGTTTAGGATGAGCTTTTTACCCTTGGCTTCGCTCCAATGATGTGTCGCATATATTTCAGACACATTTAACATATTTCACGCATATATACATCTGTACATCTGGCGATTTTCGCCCGGCAGTGTTCATTTTCACGAGGTTTAATGTTTATAACGCCGTATGTCCTGAACTATATACTCTACAATGAAATATTCTGCAGGGTCATTCATTGATATATGTGTCTACTGTCTACGAAATGTTATTTGGTAGCAAAGAACTAGTAAATTGAAACGTCATGCATAATGCGCAGCTTCTCACTCTCTCAGTGTTTGTGACGTCATATCTCTTGAACTGCGTGTCGTAAAATGATATATTTTTGTAGGTACATTCAGCTTCATATTAGTATGATGTCTGCGAAATGTGTTATGAATAGAGTTAGTAGTAAAGAAGTGATAAATTTAAATGCCATGCGTCACGGGGCAGTTTTGTTGCGTGAACAGTGAAAATGTAATAATCGACAAACTTTTTCTCTTTTCGTTGTTTTCTGGGAGTCGTCATCGAGAAAAAGTTTTTTTAAAAGTTTGACATTATATGTAAAGTTTGTTTCAAGTCTGTATAGTTCTCTCATTCCCAAATACTGGTCAACTAAAGTACACATATTCTCGCGTTATGGGATACATTGCTATTATTTCCCACCCCTACCCCTTTGATTGGTGGGTGGTCCTTACCAAAACATTGACTCGTTCCAAGTTTGGTTGAAATCGGGTCAGTACTTCAGGAACCGATGTAGAAAACACACACGCAGGTGAGTCAGGAGGAAAGGTTTTGACGTGTGATAGCATTAGTGATTCTGGACAAAAAAAATTTATGTTGACATATGCGCTACTCCGAATGGTTCCGAGATAGAACACTTTTCATGTACGTTTATACTTATTTTCTGTATTATTCATTGTCATGGTTTACAACGTACCACAGCTGTATAGAGGAAGTTGAGACGGACATTTTGATACAGGACGCTTGTGGTCTATCAAGTCGGAAACTACCTCAAACAGGCCTCCAAAAATTACCTAAGCTACAGCCCACGCGCGTCGCGCGATATTTTCAATATTCTCGCGATCTCTTCTCGCAAACAGTTAGCCCTAGGCAAAAAAAGGACCTTTTTTGTGGCAAATTTAATTTAGTTTCATTGTGTGCTGAGACCTATTTTCGTTGGAGGGGCGGTTTTCGAGTTATTCAAGGAAAACTTACAAAAGTGGTATAAACGTGTTCTATTTCGGAAACCCTTCACAATAGTGCATATGTCACTATGAAGTTTCTTGTTTGGAATCACTAATACTATAGCGCCTCAAAGCATGTACCTTTCCTCCTGAATCAGCCTGTATATATCCAAGTTCTTGAATTGGGCAACAGCCAAGAATAAGAAGAAACTGAGGACTCTCGGCGGTTACTGTCCAACCGATGTCGCGTGTCGCGGTCGTTTGTAACAGACCACGGGCTCCCATTTACTTTCTTTACCGAGTCAGGTGCCCGCAGCTCCACTAGGTCGCATTCAATGTCGTGATTAGAAGTCGTCGAAATGATTTGGATAATCAGTGGTTGTTTATGTTTTTTGTCAGCTCAAGGTTTGATTTTCAATGTAACTGCTGCATCCCACACCATCGACGATGTGTCTTACGTGCCCACGACGAACTCTCAACCCTTGTTCCTCCAACCCCACGCCCCTCCCTTCCTCCCTCGCCCCGATTTTTCAGTGAATCGAACACCCACGTCTAAAACATCGATTTCACAAATGTCAATGTTTATTACGCAACATTTCCCGAACCATATGTCGTATGATGATAAATTCTTGCAGATACATGAAGTGGTATACATGTGGATACAGCGCGAAAACATGTTGCGAATAGAGTAGGTAGTAAAGAAGTAATAAATTAAAACGGCAGCCTAAATGTTGCAGTTTTACTTCATGAATAGTGAAAATATAGTGAGCTATAAACTAGCTTCCTTACACTAACTTTTGGCGGGAGTCAGCGAGAAAAATCTCTACAAACGTGCAAATGATTTGCAGAACTTGGTCCACACTTCCAGTGTCTGTATGCACTTATTCTCAAATAGTAGACGAATATTATTTAGTTAATGTAAGTGTGGAGAGCTGCGCTGCTACAAAACATGTACACTTTTTCTAACTTTAATACACGACTTACTGTGTTAAACCTTTAACGTAAGATTATACCTCTTAATGAGTAGTTTACAAGGGCATGTAACATTTTTAAATTTAGTCAGTAATTTCATGAAACTATATTTTTACCTGTGGATCCACTCATGTGTGCATGTGCCTACATATTTCACACACGTATAAATGTTGTAGGGAGTTTCTTGTTGAATATAAGTAGTTTGGGATTAAAGGAGACAATTCACCGAAAAGCAGAAGCGGTGAGTTGTCAACAGGCACGCATAAGAGAAAGAAACTTGCTGGATTTGAGAATTATCCTTTGACGAGCTGAAGTGAAATACATAAACACCCACCCGCTCTCACATCCAAGAATACACACGCCTGTGCCCCTACATGGTGCCGTCTAGACTGGCAATGTCAGTACTATTTTGTGGCGGGTGGCTGGTTGTGGTGGTGATACCGTCGGGTTGGGTGGGTAGAGGGAGAGGGAGGTTGGGAACAAGAAAAAGGGTGGGTGGCTAGTAACTCCCAGGAAGGCGTCCAGTTTGATGGCTAGGAATATGGGAGCGAGGAATGCCTGGTATATGGTCTGGCACGACTGTTACGACTGACGGGAAGCGGCACAAGCTGAAGGCTATGTTTGGGGACGTGACTGGGAAGCGACGACAAGACAGAGTATGGGGAAACTGTTAGGTTGGAGGGTGCATGTACAGTGGGTTACATGAGGTTGAGGCCTGCATTATTATGGGAGCAGAGGATGTGTTGTAAGGATAGTTCCCATCTACGCAGTTCACAGAAAATGGTGGTGGAGGGAAGGATTCAGATACCTTGGTATGTGGAGCAGCCATTGAAATTGAGTATGTTGTGCTCGCTGCATGTTGTGCAACTGGATGGTCAACTCTTTTCCTTGAGAACTGTTTAGTAGTGGCTGGTAGTCATACCAACACAAAAGGCTGTACAGTCCTTGCAGCACAGACAGTATAGGACATGGCTGCTTTCACAGGTGGGATATGATCTTTGTGGTAAAGGTGTGGGAGTGAGAGTAGAATAGGGAATAGGCGTGGATTAGGATATTGTGTAAGTTGGGTAGACGACAGAACACCAGTTTAGGAGAGGTGGAAAGGATCTTGGTTAAGATGCCCCACATTCCAGAGCAGGATGACAGGTAATAGAAGTCCTGTTGAAGGATATGGCTCTGTTGTTCGTCTCTCATTCTGCCCTGAACTGAGGGGCAGCCTACCCAGATCTCTTCCAACCGCTCGTAAAGTGATGTTCCATCATCCAACTAGCCTCCACAACATTCTACTGCATCCCTGTGCCACTCCCACTCCGCACCCCTTGGCTCAGGGATCATATCTCCGTGACAGACCCATTCCATCCATGCAGACCTCCTACTCCAGTCCTATCACAGGATTCTCCTACCTCTGAGAGACCAGGCCAGTTGTGAAAGCAACCATGTCATATACCAACTCTGCTGCAAGCATTGTACAGCCTTTTGAGTTGGTATTCCTGCCAACCATCTGTCCTGCAGGATGAATGGCCACTGCCAAATTGTTGTCAAGAACAAAGTTGACCAGCTGGTGGCACAACATGAAGCTGAGCAGAACATGCTCAATTTCGATGGCTCCCTCACAACCCAGAGCCATCTGGATACTTCCCTCCACCACAAGCTTCTCAGAACTAAGCAGAGTTACTTTTTTCTTTTATGTGCCTATCGGTAACTCAACGCTTCTACTTTTTAGCGACTGGTATCCTTTCTCACATGTGTGTCTTATCTCTCCTTTAACCTGTCTTCAGTCTCCTATTTCTTACTCCTGCGTTCCACCTACTTCGTCACACCCTGTCACGCTTCTACCTCCCTCCTCACACCCTGTACCTCTTCCAGCAGCCTCCTCACAGCCATCTACTCCTTCACTTTACCCCAGTACACTCTCCCCTGTAGCTTTGGCCTCCTCACACCCTGCCCCTTTCCCACTTGACATTCCGTTTTTCTTCCACCTAGCTCCCCACAGCCTCATCTTTCTTGCTCCCCATTTTCTCTGTCCATTTCCTCCTCGCCCTCTCTTTGTCCATCTCCTGTTCATCCTTCTCTCTGTTCATCTCCTCCTCCCTCCTCTCTCTCCATCTCTTCCACTGTTGTTTCTCTCTGTCCATCTCATATGTAGCCCGATTTTCTCCTCCGCCCCTATTGGAACAGGAGATGGTTCTTACCCCAACAATACTTCTTACATACAATAACGTGTATGTGTACCAGGCTTGGTTTTAATGAATGCCATGGTTTTTAGGAGGAGATGTGGAATACACACACACACACACACACATCCATTCCTATATTTGTGTATGGTTTGATACATACACCGTAAATAAAATTTTATTTATCCCTGGTTGCCATTCGACAGGCAACCTGCAACCAATGGACTATCCCATAAAAAAAAAAAAATGGCTCTGAGCACTATGGGACTTAACTGCTGAGGTCAGCAGTCCCCTAGAACTTTGAACTACTTAAACCTAACTAATCTAAGGACATCACGCACATCCATGCCGGAGGCAGGATTCGAACCTGCGACCGTAGAGATCGCGTGGTTCCAGACTGTAGCGCCTAGAACCTCTCGGCCACACCGTCCGGCAACTATCCCATCACCTACACCTTTATATACATATAATCTGTATGTATATACAGATATCTACTGAAAATTTTTATTATTAGTTGTTGTAGTTGTTATGCAAAGATATTTAATTAACGCTAAATTATGACCCAACAGACTGAAAAAAGAGTGCCAGAATGCAGACAATACAGTTTCATTTTGTGGCCAGGTAAGATACCTAAGTAATGAAAGTCAAAGTTACAACAAATTCTATTGTTTATTACAGTAGCTGATGTAAACGTGTGAAAGAGTTGCACTGAAGTACAATATAAACATGTTCAATTATGTACACTGAAGCTTCAGAGGAGAGAAAGGACAGGACAAGTAAGGGAAGGGGTAATTGATGTCAGCTGCATCGAGATTTTATGCGGATTCTTTGGCGACGAGAGAAAACGCAAGCCAAACCGGGACTCTAACCCAAGATCTCCTGCACACTGTACAATTGCGTTACCCACTGCGCCAGTCGAGCACAGTATTCACCGCAACTGCACGGACTGTCTCGGCACGGTTCTCGGTCGACCCGCGCTCCCAATCACCGGCACCAGTCTGCAGAATCTGTTCACGTCATACATGCTCGCCACTTCGAGATTCCTACAGGAGCTCAAACGTAATTGTGGATTGACACTGAAAGTGGTCGATTCACAATCCGTCGAAATTAATTAATTATATGAATGAGTGGTGTGTGTTCTTTCGGACTTGGCCAAAGAACAGACACTGCAGGTTCATATTAACTGCTCAGTTATCCTAATCATTGGCAAAAGTTTTCACAAATGTGTGAAACATTTACAAGGGACTATGGCTGGCGGAGATTTAGATAAGGAGCTCGTAGTTAAATTTACTACATTCCTAGCATGCCTTTTGCATTTCCGTGATCCGATGACACTGATTTTCAAAAATTTGAACTTATAATGTTGTATGTTTAATGAACAAAGTAAGAGCATATGGACTATCAGACCAATTGTGTGATTGGATTGAGGAGTTCCTAGATAACAGGACGCAGCATGTCATTCTCAATGGAGAGAAGTCCTCCGAAGTAAGAGTGATTTCAGGTGTGCCGCAATGGAGTGTCATAGGACCGTTGCTATTCACAATATACATAAATGACCTAGTGGATGACATCGGAAGTTCACTGAGGCTTTTTGCAGATGATGTTGTGGTGTATCGAGAGGTTGTAACAATGGAAAATTGTACTGAAATGCAGGAGGATCTGCAGCGAATTGACGCATGGTGCAGGGAATGGCAATTGAATCTCAATGTAGACAAGTGTAATGTGCTGCGAATACACAGAAAGATAGATCCTTTATCATTTAGCTACAAAATAGCAGGTCAGCAACTGGAAGCAGTTAATACCATAAATTATCTGGGAGTACGCATTAGGAGTGATTTAAAATGGAATGATCATATAATGTTGATCGTCGGTAAAGCAGATGCCAGACTGAGATTCATTGGAAGAATCCTAAGGAAATGCAATCCGAAAACAAAGGAAGTAGGTTACAGTACGCTTGTTCGCCCACTGCTTGAATGCTGCTCAGCAGTGTGGGATCCGTACCAGATAGGGTTGATAGAAGATATAGAGAAGGTCCAACGGAGAGCAGCGCGCATCGTTACAGGATCATTTAGTAATCGCGAAAGCGTTACGGAGATGATAGATAAACTCCAGTGGAAGACTCTGCAGGAGAGACGCTCAGTAGCTCGGTACGGGCTTTTGTCAAAGTTTCGAGAACATACCTTCACCGAAGAGTCAAGCAGTATATTGCTCCCTCCTACGTATATCTCGCGAAGAGACCATGAGTATAAAATCAGAGAGATTAGAGCCCACACAGAGGCATACCGACAATCCTTCTTTCCACGAACAATACGAGACTGGAATAGGAGGGAGAACCGATAGAGGTACTCCAGGTATCCTCCGCCACACACCGTCAGGTGGCTTGCGGAGTATGGATGTAGATGTAGATGTATGTGCCAGAAGCGCGTATTCCTCCTCTTCATGAAAACCTTAAATGTCAACTGAGCACATCGTATCCTGTACCAGCCTAAGCCTATTGCAGACCTTACCATGTTTTAACAGTGTCTTTGTGTTAACTGCCAGAACAGCTGTTGACTCGTTACGTGCGCTTGCATAAGCACAGCCACCGCATCACGGGAGGTTTGCTCCAGGCAGTGACTATGTCGAGTATGACTCCTGCGAAACCCGAAAAGCTAGCTAACCCAGACTTCATGTCTTGCTCCAGTTGAGCTGCAAAGCGAAATAACGGCTATTCACCCTGAAGTCGGAAACCGAAGTCCGTGAGCAGAATTGTGTTTCTCCTGCAAGCAGAGATCGAAGTGTCTCTTTAGCGCCTCCTCGTAACATTAGCTACTTCTTGGCGAGACAGTCCGAAAGGTGTTACAAGTAGTTATCCTGTGACAAAGATCAATTTTGTTGGAGCGTCCTTCCACACACTAAGAATAAAAGCTGCCCGTAAAACCCGCTAGAGAGCTTCCCCCAGCTCTTAATAATTTTCCAAAACATACTACGCCAGAGGAGATTGTCCTATAAAAGGCCCATACTTTCGCGTTCAAAGTGCTATATGACTTCAGCTAAAGATAAGAAATTGTTTTGCCTCTGTCCTTTCAGTGAGTCGACAAAGCCCCTTATTCAATTCAATAGCATGTTTCCCCAAACCTCCTAAGACTCCTATCGGCTTTTTTCGCGAAGACTAGGCTGAAAGTAATATGGGATGAGGAAGCTGCGATCTCACATTTTATGAAATACTCGCTACTCTCGTTCCGTGTTCTGCCGAGAGAGAAGCGTCGTAAATGCCTTCCCATTTCTCCTTGTTGCTTTTACAGACACTGTAATGCCCAGCGGCTCATTGTCTTCGTATTGACAGACTGCCATTGTGCTCCCTGTGCGTTTCTGCACAAAGCCTGTTGCTGCCCGCTATCCAAGACATGCCACTGTTCTTTAGAAAATTTGTTACGAAGTCGGAACGACGCACAAGGGTCTAGAATTCCCCCAACTTGTGCTGGGACGTGGTAAGGGCTGTCTTCGGCCACAGGGAAGTTGCGTCACCACTGGTGGTGTATCGTCATCCATCTCCACAGGCGTCCCCCTAGCCACCTTAGCTGCACACAATAGCCGTCAGCGAACGCCGTCCTACCTATAGTCACCTTCTTTACAACCAGCATCACTGGTGCTCTTCCATGCACTTCGCTCTGCTGTCTGTCTATAAAATTGACAGCCAGCCAAATGAATTTCTCAAAAAGTAAAACAGATACAGGTACTTGATGTATTGGCAGCCACCATCGGTAAGACAATTAAACGAAGCGAAACGTGATTAATCTTTAATGAAAATAAAAGAATACGTTATTTGCAAATCAAATTAAGTAGATTTACGTATCTGGCTATAAAATTTGCATACGGAATGTGCATATTGTGAAAGTCGACGAAGCCATAAGTTTCGCCATCTTTCACCGTGGTCATGCGACTGTTTCATTCACTTAGTAATACAGATGTATAGGACTGGCCCAACGATTCATGCCCTAGACCAACTCTTCAACCATTGTTTTCAGCAACAATTCAAGTCCTAACCGAGGCGGCCCCCACTGGGTAGTGAACCTTAACTTCTTTTGCACTTGTAGTCCTCTTTTTGACCACCGCACGGGCAGCGCTTATCGAAGATTTGTCGTTTTATGGAAAGATAAAGCTGGGTTTAGAGTTTGTAGCTTTGGAGTAGGGAAGTCAGCGATGTGTGTTCAAACTGCAGTCACCATACAGGAAAAAAGAGTACGGCCAGTTTTATGCAGAAATTACCATAAGTAACTTTGAAGCAGATACCCTGGGAATAATGAGGCAACTTACGTCACTTAGCAAAAGCAAGTCTTCCGATACAGACTCTATACCAATTAGGATCTTTTCAGATACTTCTGATGCAATAACTCCAGTCATATACAACCGCTCGCAAGGCGAAGAATCCGCACCCAAACACTGGAAAGTTGCAGAGGTCACACCAATATTCAAGAACGGTAATAAGAGTAATTCGTTAAATTAAAGGCCCATATTATTAACGTCAATATGAAGAGGGATTTTGGAACATATATTGTGTTCAAACGTTATGAACTAGCTCGAAGGGAACGGTCTATTGGCACACAGTCAATACTGATTTAGAAAAAATCGTTCTCGTGAAACACAATTAGCGCTTTTCTCACACGAAGTGCTGAGCTATTACTGACAAGGGATTTGAAGCTGATTCCGTATTTATAGATTTCCATAAGGCTTTTAAGACTGTACCACACAAGCGACTTGTAGTGAAATTGCGTGTTTATGGAACATCGTCTCACGTACGTGCCTACATTTGTGATTTCCCGTCAGAGAGGTCATAGTTCGTAGTAATTGACGGAACGTCATCCAGTAAAGCAGAGGTGATTTCTGGCCTTCCCCAAGGTAGTGTTATAGGCCCTCTGCTGTTATTTATTTATAAAAACGATGTAGGAGACAATCTGAGCAGCCGTGTTAGTTTTTTTTTTGCAGATGATGCTGCCGTTTATCGTCTAGTAACGTCATCAGATGATCAAAACAAACTGCAAAACGATTTAGAGAAGATATCCGTATGGTGCAAAAATTAGTAAAACTTACCAACTGACTCTAAATAATGAATAGTGTGAGATCATCCATATGAGTGCTGAAAGGAATCTGCTTAACTTCGGTTACACGATAAATCAATCAAACCTAAAGACTGTAAATTCAACTAGATACCTAGGAATTACAATTACGAACAACTTAAATTGGAAAGAACACACAAAAATACCGTAGGGAAGGCCAACCACAGACTGCTTTAAATTGTGAGATCACTTAAAAATGTAACAGAACTACTAAAGAGACTGCCTACACTATGCTTGTCCGTCCTGTTGTTAGAGTACTGCTGCGCGGTCTGGGTTCCTTACCAGATAGGATTAACGTCGTACATCGAGAAAGTGCAACGAAAAGCAACATGTTTTGCGTTATCCCGAAATACGAGAGAGACTGTCACGGACATGATCAGGGGTGGACATCATTAAAACAAAGGTTTTTTTCGTTGTGGCGGAATCTTCTCATGAAATTTCAATCACGATCATTCTCCTCCGAATTCGAAAATATTTTGTTGACGCCGACCTACATAGGGAGACACGATCATCATAATAAAATAAGGAAATCAGAGCTCGCACGGAAAGATATAGGTATTCGTTTTTTCTGCACGCTGTTCGAGATTGGGATAATAGAGAATTGTTGTGAAGGTGGTTCGATGAATCCCCTGCCAGGGGCTTAAGTGTGATTTGCGGCTTATCCATGTAGATGCTGATCTAGAAGTTTACATTTTGATAAAGATTTGGTTTTCCTCTTCACGGAATTTATGTTTAGAAGCGTGAATTTCTGCGAGTTGCTTTTATTGAAATTAGACTTCGTTGAGTTCAGTGAGTATAGCGGCAATAAACCTGATTGTTAAGAGTCGCTTACACCACGAATGCTGCAACTGAAACCAGATGATTTTGGACACCAAACTCTACGTAAATTAATCAGGACGAACAGCTAAGCCCAGTTCTATAGTAATGGATTTATTTTCTTGGGAGAAAGCATTGTCATTTATTAGCCAAATGCATATGATTTTGACGTGTTACGAATATTTATTATGTTTGTGTTACATGACTAAATCAAAAAGGGTGACATTTAACTCAGAAACCTTTCATTTCAAATCTCCCAGAAATACAGCAGAGCATTTTTTCTGAAGTTTGTCCATAATTGTCTGATGAACAGTGATACTCATTTCCGGCAGAGGACTCACACATGCTATTTGTTCGTGCTGTCATACTCCTTATTAGATATTTGTTTTCAGTGACATCTTCATTTCTTACTCGATCAAACAATCTGATCTCCAGAGGTCTACTGGCACTATACATCATTTTCTTTCTATCTTTCCCATATTTGGCATCCGTACGTGGCTGTTCTTCAAACGTAGCTTTTCATGAGTCAGTTTCACTTCACAAGGTTGATATCTTATACGTCAATAGGTGTCTCTTTCAATAGAAAGTCATTTTGCCTTACACAATCCTTACTAATATATCTTTCTTGGACCTTCCTTCTTTATCTAGTCTAATTACGAGGCAATAAATCACAAACCCAGAGTTTTAGAACTTACTTAGGCTACCATAAGTAAGCGTACACTACGCTAGGTTTAGTTGTAAGCTTGGCTAGTTAATTTTATACCCGCATCACCAGTATGTTCGGTGTGTTGCATACCTAAAGGGCGTTACCTATCGCTTTGTTTGTCTTACTAGAGTCCTATGGAAGCTGGAAGTGGTGAACAGTCTATAAACTAAGTTAGGATATATAGAGGGCCACATAACCTACGGAACATTTTTGTCTTACATACGTATCTTCCTGTCACTTAAAAAAAGAGCATATATAGAAAAATTGAAACTGTTAATGTGTAATTCAGGTTTTTTCGGAATCAGTTGATTTTTTAACGTGAAACAGAGTGATATTGTAGTACAAATATAAAATATAAATGTTGATTTACCATATAGCGCTAGAAAACGCAGTTTCCTTGCGAAAAAGATAAAATTAAATAAATGTTTCCGTTACTCATAAAGAACTTCCGCATTTATCAATAATAGCAGGAAACTCTTGCTTTTCGTCATCCTGAAGAACATTCTACCGAACACAAAATAACAACGATAATAAATTTTCCGTGGATGTCCTTGTAATCTATACTTTCATCAAAAGTGATTGTTTTGGTTACCTGAAACGGCAGAAACTTTAATTACTGATGAAGTAAAATTTATTTTCTGTAAGGATATAAAATATATGGAACAACACTCATTGACGTGCGGTTCCAATTATGTGCAAAACAAACAACCAACGAAACAAAAGAAGAAAGAGAAATCGTTGGCTCCCAAGTTTCCTCTCTTACACGTTCGTTAGTGTTTCATTTCCTACCGGTACTCCTACCATTTACTGGGTCATTTAAGTGCGGTATCGAACCTGCCGAACCATAGCTTCGGTAAAGCGCAGTTCTACACTCACCCCTTCAATAGCCCATGCTTTTTCCTGCGACTGCAGCTACTCACCAACAAAGCTGAGATCGGCGTGTTGCTGGGGTACAGGCGTTATAACGAGGGCCTGCGTACACCGGTGATAGTCATCACATCGGCCGATGTGCTGGTATGTTTACAAGCCAGCTTACCGATGGATCCAGTGCAACTGACCGCCGCTGGCAGCACCACAGTCGTGTGATTACTTTGCTTGCGCCCAGCACGTGACGGCCAGCGCACGAAGCAATACTAGCCATTCGCCTGAGCTGTGTTGAGGGACCGCCAGACACCAGAACCGCCAGTTTCCAGTTGAGGCTCCGGTCCCAGGTGGTCAAACAGCAAGGAGCGCTAGTAGCAGCCCAGCTGTCACTCTCCTCCCATCACTGCTTCATCTAACTTTGCTATTCGGCGCCAATAAACAGTCCAGTCAAGCATCACACAGCCCAGTTGGAGTCAGAATCTGAATGAGTTTCAGTTGCTAGTCAGCGATAAATACTTCCACTATCAGAGGTAATTTTTCGTATTTAGTGAAGTACTTAGGATGCATATTCTCACAGGATGGCAACATAGCGAAAGAACTGGAAGCGAGGTGTAGCAAAGCTAATGCAGTGAGCGCTCAGCTACGATCTACTCTCTTCTGCAAGAAGGAAGTCAGTACCAAGACTAAGTTATCTGGGCACCGTTCAATCTTTCGACCAACTTTGTTGTATGGGAGCGAAAGCTGGGTGGATTCAGGTTACCTTATCAACAAGGTTGAGGTTACGGATATAAAAGTAGCTAGGATGATTGCAGGTACTTGTAGATGGGAACAATGGCAGGAGGGTGTCCACAATGAGGAAATCAAAGAAAACCTGGGAATGAACTCTATAGATGTAGCAGTCAGGGCGAACAGGCTTAGATGGTAGGGTCATGTTACACGCATGGGAGAAGCAAGGTTATCCAAGAGACTCATGGATTCAGCAGTAGAGGGTAGGAGGAGTCGGGGCAGACCGAGGAGAAGGTACCTGGATTCGGTTAAGAATGATTTTGAAGTAATAGGTTTAACATCAGAAGAGGCACCAATGTTAGCACTGAATAGGGGATCATGGAGGAACTGTATAAGGGGGGCTACGCTCCAGACTGAACGCTGAAAGGCATAATCAGTCTTAAATGATGATGATGATGATGATGATGATGATGATGAGTGAATTAGTGGGCAATGACTTTCCATATTCCTCGTGGAACTTATTCTAAAACAATTTACTTCGTGAATCATTCAGACTCGCGAGCACTTGCATCCCCAGTTAAGGCTAGGTTATCATTAAAAATGATCGAAAATTCGAGTTTTATTACATTTTTTTAAAAATAATGTGTGTGTAGAATGTTGAGACAAAGATGTGTCTTCATCGGCGCGTTACAGAAGTATCCACAGCCCATTGTTCGAAGCCGTGTCATGGCCGCCGTGGGGCGCTCTCAGCCAGAGACGTCTGGCTCAGGTGGACAACTTGTCGTGTCATGAGGCACGTTCACAAATTTATTGTGTTGTAGTATGCATGCACACATATTCGCTGAAAAAGGTGACGAACAGCGTGTTCCGGCTGCCGAACGCAGCATATACAGCTCAGCGAGTTCGGATTGTCTGGCCAAGAAGAACGAGGGAGCTGCTCTCCAAGAACAACTAGAGTTAGAGGAAGGGTTGATATAAGGAACTGCATTAGTAACGAAAACACTTTGTTGTGAAATTTTGATCAAAATCGATAAAAACAATTTTTCGTCCGCCGAACTGGATTAGCCATTTTGAATTTTGGAAATTTAAATTCAGATTTCTATTCTGCGACGTCAAAAATATATAACAGCATGCAGCCAATAGAAAATAACATCTATTTGTTATGAAAATTAAACGAATAACAAATACAAAAGTTTTTCACAAACTTTAAACTGTTTTTTTGGCGAGAAACAATTTGTCAAAACTGCGTCTAGCATAAAATAAAAACGCTTCAACCTATTAACTTCTACCTTTGACCCGCGAAAAGTAAACACTTTTCTTGGAAGCATATACCTACAATATACGAAATCTGTTAATATTAAATAATTTTGTAAGGCCATAATGAGAGAAACAAGCCCTCAAAACTCGAACTCAAGTAAACACCATATCATAAATTTAACTTTATTTCACTGTTGTTAGATGTATGCTCCCATAAAGTTAATGTAGTATCGACTGACATTATCCATTTTTGATTTCTGATAAATCATTAGGGGCTACACTCCATGCAGTCTACGTCCTCCAGACGCCCAGGCCCTTGATCAATCCACAACTACGGAATCATTATCTTGGCCAGGACAGCGCAAGTTGGTGTAACACTTCACCCTCAAACATGTCTACCAGTTGCACACACCACCATTAATCTCAGATTTATTTCTGCTTGTTGTTGTTGTGGTCTTCAGTCCTGAGACTGGTTTGATGCAGCTCTCCGTGCTACTCTATCCTGTGCAAGCTTCTTCATCTCCCAGTATCTACTGCAACCTACATCCTTCTGAATCTGCTTAGTGTATTCATCTCTTGGTCTCCCTCTACCATTTTCACCCTCCAGTCTGCCCTCCAATACTAAATTGGTGATCCCTTTATGCCTCAGAACGTGTCCTACCAACCGATCCCTTCTTCTAGTCGAGTTGTGCCACAAATTTCTCTTCTCCCCAATCCTATTCAATACCTCCTCATTAGTTAAGTGATCTATCCATCTAATCTTCAGCATTCTTATGTAGCACCACATTTCAAAAGCTTCTATTCTCTTCTTGTCCAAACTATTTATCGTCCATGTTTCACTTCCATACATGGCTACACTCCATACAAATACTTTCAGAAACGACTTCCTGACACTTAAATCTATACTCGATGTTAACAAATTTCTCTTCTTCAGAAACGCATTCCTTGCCATTGCCAGTCTACATTTTATATCCTCTCTACTTCGACCATCATCAGTTATTTTGCTCCCCAAATAGCAAAACTCCTTTACTACTTTAAGTGTCTCATTTCTTAATCTAATTCCCTCAGCATCACCCGACTGAATTCGACTACATATTTCTGCTTATGTGTACATTACAGCCGTACGTTAGCACAAGTTTCATTTCATTAACCACTCGACTAAATACGCGTTTACTTCAATCGACTAATGCAATGTCATCAATATACCCTGCAGATATGATTTAAAAACAGTGGTCAGTGGAATAATTTTTGTGCTGAAATAGATGTATGAATGTTCAAGATGCGAGTACTACTCAAGGAATCAGTACGACGTTCAGAAAGGCTTGCTTTATGAGGGCTGCGCCCAATTAGATAATATACAAAAAAATGTTGGTCCATTGCTTCAGTAACTTTTATTTTTAACGACGCTACGCCTTTCTATTGTTCTCCCATCATGTTTAGGTGGATTATGATACTTTTACACGGTCGAATTTGCTTGTACTATAAACTTTTATTTACCAGACAGCGCAGCGGCGGGCAGGTTACGTGGTCACATTTTCTACTTACTGCGTACCTGGGTGAATATATTTGCTGTATGCGATCACAGTGAACCTGCAGGTACTTTTAATTACACGCCATTCAGTGTTACGATGTTTATAAGTCTCACATTTCAGAAACGTTTGCCTCGAAACGGCAGCAAGCATCAGTTACATCTGAATTCGTATAGCTGTGCATTAAGTGCAGCTTACACATACATGCAGAAACTGAGGCGAATTCTTTCAGTGGTGTAATTAACGCTAACGTTTGTATAACACTGCAAGACGGCATATAATCACATTAGCACATCGCTTTCTGCCAAACAGACAACACATCCATATGTCACAAGCGAACTCAACCATGTAAAACTACCATCATTGACCTCAATACGATAGCATGAACTTGGAACCACGTTGTCATGTTAAAATTAAAAGTACAAATGAGTGAAGCAGCGCACCAGCAATAGTTTTTAGTGTATGAATCGTTACTATAGAGCAGAGTATGAGAAACCACAGAACGAAGTCGGCGATTGCTGGGGACGCAAAAATTGGAAGAACGCCTGTCTGCCTGCCCTTCCATGGCGAGCACTTACTTGTATTCCATTATCAAATTCAGACCCTAAGGGGCGGTAGGAGGGGGGGGGGGCCGAGGAGAGGAGAGAGCGCAGCAGTAGACCATGTGGAACACTGTTCCAGCGAGGCCGGCGCGTGCCTGCGTGGAACGTGAAGCAACCAGACATTGAGTTCCACCGCTCTAGAGTTCTGCTTTTGAGGTAGGGATGGAAAAGAGGCAGACAGGTAACAAGAGGCCGCCACATACAGCAGTGGAACTGCAGATACTACACTCCTGGAAACTGAAATAAGAACACCGTGAATTCATTGTCCCAGGAAGGGGAAACTTTATTGACACATTCCTGGGGTCAGATACATCACATGATCACACTGACAGAACCACAGGCACATAGACACAGGCAACAGAGCATGCACAATGTCAGCACTAGTACAGTGTATATCCACCTTTCGCAGCAATGCAGGCTGCTATTCTCCCATGGAGACGATCGTAGAGATGCTGGATGTAGTCCTGTGGAACGGCTTGCCATGCCATTTCCACCTGGCGCCTCAGTTGGACCAGCGTTCGTGTTGGACGTGCAGACCGCGGGAGACGACGCTTCATCCCGGCCCAAACATGCTCAATGGGGGACAGATCCGGAGATCTTGCTGACCAGGGTAGTTGACTTACACCTTCTAGAGCACGTTGGGTGGCACGGGATACATGCGGACGTGCATTGTCCTGTTGGAACAGCAAGTTCCCTTGCCGGTCTAGGAATGGTAGAACGATGGGTTCGATGACGGCTTGGATGTACCGTGCACTATTCAGTGTCCCCTCGACGATCACCAGTGGTGTACGGCCAGTGTAGGAGATCGCTCCCCACACCATGATGCCGGGTGTTGGCCCTGTGTGCCTCGGTCGTATGCAGTCCTGATTGTGGCGCTCACCTGCACGGCGCCAAACACGCATACGACTATCATTGGCACCAAGGCAAAAGCGACTCTCATCGCTGAAGACGACACGTCTCCATTCGTCCCTCCATTCACGCCTGTCGCGACACCACTGGAGGCGGGCTGCACGATGTTGGGGCGTGAGCGGAAGACGGCCTAACGGTGTGCGGGACCGTAGCCCAGCTTCATGGAGACGGTTGCGAATGGTCCTCGCCGATGCCCCAGGAGCAACAGTGTCCCTAATTTGCTGGGAAGTGGCGGTGCGGTCCTCTACGGCACTGCGTAGGATCCTACGGTCTTGGCGTGCATCCGTGCGTCGCTGCGGTCCGGTCCCAGGTCGACGGGTACGTGCACCTTCCGCCGACTACTGGCGACAACATCGATGTACTGTGGAGACCTCACGCCTCACGTGTTGAGCAATTCGGCGGTACGTCCACCCGGCCTCCCGCATGCCCACTATACGCCCTCGCTCAAAGTCCGTCAACTGCACATACGGTTCACGTCCACGCTGTCGCGGCATGCTACCAGTGTTAAAGACTGCGATGGAGCTCCGTATGCCACGGCAAACTGGCTGGCACTGACGGCGGCGGTGCACAAATGCTGCGCAGCTAGCGCCATTCGACAGCCAACACCGCGGTTCCTGGCGTGTCCGCTGTGCCGTGCGTGTGATCATTGCTTGTGCAGCCCTCTCGCAGTGTCCGGAGCAAGTATGGTGGGTCTGACACACCGGTGTCAATGTGTTCTTTTTTCCATTTCCAGGAGTGTAAATTGTTGGAAATGGGCATTTAATGGAACGGCGTTACAGATAAAAGAAAATTTTCTGCAACATCTTTCGGTTTGGAACTTACAAATAAAATCAGTTACTCAGTTTTCATGGAGCTTCGTGATGGGGAACTGATAACGTCCGAGGACTACTTTGGCAAAGAAGATAGGTATTCACAAAGTTTCCTATGAGAAAACCACCGATGTCAAAATTACACTGCCTTACGAAACGTTGAAGCAAGGAGTGCAGGAAAATGAAACTAATTAAAACCTTATCGATTGAGAGGGTATGTCATGTCATTTCAATCATGACAAAACTTAGTCTGTTTACAAAAACACTTGGCAGTATAATCCATTTTTCAGTATGAAGTTGCACTAGGAATGGGAAAAACCCATCGGCTAAAACCGATACCGGTATTTTAGTTCTGAATAACCGGTATTTTTCGGCTCTTTTTGATTCCTTTACAATAGGTGTTTTTATTTTTTCTAATAACGGGGTAAGAAAACCAAGTCTCAATTATCAATAGTAGCAGTGCTAAAATTTATAGATTTTAGGTAAACGATTTTTAAAGAATGAGCTACTTTTTATTTGTAACATTTGCATTGCTTTGAATTATTATGTGATTACAGACAATGGTAAGAGTGATCAGTGTTGTTTTTAATAACAATGCCTCCAAGAGCCAGCAACAAGCACATGGCATAAGGACTGGTACAACATTGCTGATACTATAATGTACCTGTTAGCATATGGCGCGGCCTATTAGATGGTACGCACGTACATGCAACGTGCAAGACTTGCCCCATCTGGTCCATACAGGAGTTTCTCACTGTCGTCGTTGAACATCAGTTGTATAGCAGAATGGCGCCATCCTTAGTCTGGAAGTATTTTACGAAGTGTGGTATCAATTGAGAATAATACTCCATTTGCTTTAAAAGACTAAAATCGGAAGAAGCCACATCAAACTTATGACATAATATAAGTGATAAACTGAAAAACTTAACAGTTTATTTATAATTACAATAAAAATGAAAAACAGCTGATGAGCAGCATATGTTTACATAAAATGCTTCCGTTTGTAGCTCGTGAATAAGGACAAAGTAACACGAAAATTTGAGTTTTTCGACCTCAGTTTTCACCCTACACAACTGACTATTTTAAATGTTCAAATGGTGGTATGATTCCCGATCACAAAATGATTTTTGAGCAGAGTTTGAAACAATTAGAATCAACAGGAGAATACTTATGATTTTTTTGTAGTCGTCAACAATTATCATTTTTCAAGAAGAAAAGCGAACGGTGGGAGGACTACGTTTTATTGCCTTTGCCTATTTAATTTAATATTTTGATTCTATGTTTCCTGAAAGAAAAGGAGTCAAAGTTTTTCAATCTTTGTTCGAATTCTACGTTTATTACAGGTAATAATGCGATGAACAGAAGTGAGGAATGAAGCTCAAAGAATAGTATTGGCTGTTAAATACGCCATAGTCGGTGTTGATTGTTTTTGTTTGCGCAGAATGTGAGCCATATTATGCATCTTCGATATGTACTCATAACCTGTTACACAGGACCGGCCAAATGCTGCACACTGTGCAGAAGTTCCGGTGTACGGCACAGGTGGAACAGCGACATGTGTGACCAGACACGTTACCAAATGAGCGGCGAAGGTTCTGAAGCCTTGCCCACGCGGTACCAGGAGGATCGAAGCGCATCCAGTCCTGCTTCTCTATGGCGACTGTGGCCTTACGTGAGGCGTACTGAGAAATGGCGACTATTGCAAAAAAAGCAAAGAACCGTAAACCTGTGTTCTCAGTTACTTAAACACTAATGGAAACTGCAATTCTTTTTTACAGTACTGGTGCCGCTGAATAATAGGTAGCAAGCGTCAGTTCAAAACTGAGCAACACAACAATTCATTGAATAAAGACGAGTGTAATGTACTGAACAGTGAACAGGGAACAACGGCAAGATAAATTCAGTGCGCTTAAGAAAATGGATGTGCAACATCAACAGGTTTCTTTTGTAAATCATAATAATTGACACTTCTTGAACTCTCCGGTTCTAGTGTTAAATTCTTATCTATTTTCCTGTAGAACGAGTTTTCCAGAATGACACTCACAGTACATCTGCACTGCGAGCAGATTTCAAAATCGCATTAACAATGCCAGGCGCAGGGAAACCGTTTTCCGAAGGGGAGTTTCTTAAATTATGTATCATTGATGCTGACAAATTTTTGTGTCTCACAAACGTTAGCAGGTTTCAAGAAATCGGCCTTTCCAAACAAACAGTGACACGTTGAATAAGTGTTATGGCTGGCGATGGGAACAGGCAGTAAATAAATAAGGTAAGGACTTTCTTGCGTTTTATGTTACGTTGGATGAAGCAACAGATCTTTCAGATACAGCCCCATCACGAAGCTGCATGAAAACCGAGTAGCTCATTTTATTTGTAAGTTCCAAAACGAAAGATGTTGCAGAAAATTTTCTTTTGTCTGTAACGCCGTTTCATTAAATGCCCATTTCCACGCTCTGCGTGTGACGGAGGACGTTTTGGACTAAATGCCTTTGGAAGGGAGTAAGACGGGTGTAGCGTTACTCCAAGCTATCGAGCAAGTGATTGATGGGGTCGGTATGGATCGGTATCGGTTAATCTCAGTAACCATGGATGGAGCGTCAGCAATGCGAGGTCATCAGAGAGGACTCATAGCATTGATGCGCAAAGAGCTAGGACGCACAGAAAAGATGTTGTGTATGGAATTCAGTACGTTCTGCATCGTGACGCTTTGTGCAAAATGAGTAACGTCAGATAACGTCTTGCAAATTTTTGTGCGTACCGTAAAGTATCTGAAAGTACACGGGCTTACGCATCACCAGTTTCGGCAGTTCTTGGAGGAATCAGGAGAGGAGTACGGTGACACACCTAACTATTGCGAAGTATGCTGTTTTATTCGAGGTAAAATGCTGAAAACATTTTTGATTTATATTTGGCGGTTTTGGCGGTAGTATATTTCTTACAGATGAGAAGGAAAAGTGTTGTGTCTAGACAAGACAGCCTAGACACAATGAAAGGAAGCCGAAAGGCACGCGCTTAAACTCACGCAGGCTGGCGTGAGGTCTGAAACAGGATACGTAATGAATGCTATAAAGAAAAGTACGTAGCTTCTGGAATACTTAACTTTAATCCACATTTGTAGAACATCGCTCTTGATGATACATTAATAGAATCTCAATATCAACTGAATACGGCGCCTTGCTAGGTCGTAGCAAATGTAGCTGAAGGCTATGCTAACTATCGTCTCGGCAAATGAGAGCGTAGTTGTCAGTGAACCGTTCCTTGCAAAGTCGGCTGTACAACTGGGGCGAGTGCCAGGAAGTCTCTCTAGACCTGCCGTGTGGCGGCGCTCGGTCTGCAATCACGGACAGTGGCGACACGCGGGTCCGTCGTATACTAGCGGACCGCGGCCGATTTAAAAGCTACCACCTAGCAAGTGTGGTGTCTGGCGGTGACACCACAAAAAGAGTGAACAGAAATTAGAAGACTCTTGCTGGATATTACATCTCGTGCTCCTCGTGGACAACCTTGCATTTCTCGTGGACATTACGTCTACATGAACACCCTGAACGTCTGTTCGCAGGGTAAAATAATTTAATTTCTGACATGATGGAAAAAGGGAACGCTTTTGAAAGGAACCTTGCTCTTTCGGAGAACCAACTATTGTCTAAAAACAGTGCACATAAGCGTACCCTTGGTTTCGTCCACGAAAACGCTACATTTCAAGGTTACGTGTCCATAATTGTAAAAATTAAGGAGCAATTTCACGCACGATTTGTAGATGTTGCGAGTGCGTCTCCTATGATTCGTTGCTTTTACCGCCGTTCTCAGCATCAGTTGTGAAGATGCTCGGAATCATCTACAGATTTAACTGACCGAACTGCAGTGCAATACACGCTGAAGGACAAGTTCCTTGCGATACGAAGTACAAAACAACTCTACGAAAACTTTCCACGTTTCAGATTTACTTATGAGTGTGAAAGATTTTTCTCCATAATGAAAATGAATAAATCGATATTCGATCGTGTGTTAGTGACGAAAATCTTTGCTACCGTTTGATTTTATCAGTTTGTTGTGCTTTTGTCCCGAACATTAACTTTATCGTTTCTCATCAACCACGATAAACATGTTTCAGGTTTCTCTCTTTTTCTAATTTAGAACTTTTATTTCCTAACTTGTACCTCGTCCTGCTCCATGTTACATAGGCGAACATTGTAATCTGAATACGCAACTTCTTTTTTTTATGTATTATGCCAACGGAACAACGCGATACCTTCCCATCATGGCAGTGTACACTGTCAAAAGAGCAAGAGAGCGCGACAGGTACAGAGTATCCCAGCTAGGGGGTAAAGCGGAGTGGCAACATCCGTGCTTAAGAGACATACACTAAATGCACGGTGACGACTCTGTTATCCCGTTGACATGTCTGGCAAGTGTGCACACTGTGACCATGAGGTTGCACATGTGCAGCAGCTTCGCACGGTGCAGAATTCGTGACCGACCCTGCTGTAATACGACCATATTATGTACCTTTGGTTTGTACTCGTACCCTGTAATACGACAACTGTTCTATAAGATCAGAAATATGTTTTTTCAATGTACCCTCCCCCTCATCTCCTTGCGCCTGGCAGATCCGCCGTTTTGATGATTGTCAGTGTGCCACGTCAGTGCTGTTTCTCCTGTGCGTCGCGAAGTGTAATATTAATTGTGTGCTGGCCTTGTACTTAGAGTTACTGTGAGTGTTTGTTATGTGCTACGCCATCCGTCGATACTTTTATGCTCCGGTCATACTGCGCCTGGTGTTCTTTTAAATGTCCCAGTGTGTGGTTTTTTGAATGCGCTACTTTTTTACGGCTTTTTATCTCCATTTTACAGTCTATTGTCTTCCATGATGTTCCCCTTTCTATATCTATGTTCACCATGTTTTCTCCTTTGTTATTTCTAAATGTCTTCTATTGTTTGTTCTATGTCTTTCGGCTGAAGAGCAGCGCATATGCTGCTGCTAGCCCGCCACGATGGTGAATTGAAATACAATAAAGGAATTTTTTTTTTCAATGTGGTACGCCCCCCCCCCTCAAATTCTATAAGTCCCTTCAGATCCTCGAGCGCCATGCACTCCGCCTCGTCTTCCGTATACGCCTCCCGTCCCCCACGCGGATCCTCTATGATCTCATTCCTTTCCCCCATCTGCTCCTATTCATCGAACATATCCGCATACTCTACACCTCCCGCCGCCTTGATCCTCCTCATCCCCTGGTTGCTGCTCTCCTGTCCAACCCCCGCCCTCTGCTGCCCCTTGACTGTTGTGTCCCCCCTACCCTCCATCTCTACATCCTTCATCTCCTTCCCCAAGGTGTATTCTGTCAACTCCACCTCCTGGATCATGCCCTCACTCCCTCCATTTATCCCTCCTATCAACTCTGATCCTCACCTCCCCCTCCATTCCTCTGTCCTTTTCCTTTTCCTGGGCTCCCTCTCCCCCCCTTCCTTCCTGTTTTTTACCTGGCTACCCTCTCTCTGCCTCCTTCTCTCCCCTGAATCCTTTTGCATTTCCCTCCTCTGCCTTTCCCCATTCCCTCTGGCATCTGCCCTGCCTCCCCCCCCCCCCTTATGAGTCCTCTCCCACCATTGGTTCGGCCTCCTTTCGTTTTCCCCCTCCTCACCCACTTTCGCCCCCTCATCTGCCCAGGTCTCCCCCCCCCCCCCAATCTTCTCTTGGCTGTGATGTGTCATCTTCATGCCGACTTCTTAGTGCAGTGTTTCCAGTGATTGTTAAATGTTGTGCGTCTTTTCCGAAGTGTTGCGAACGGACATCATGCTGTCGCTGGCTGTGACGTTTTGATCTCTTGTGAACAGAAAACACACTAACGCCGTGTTTTTTAATTGTCCATCTACTATTTTACCTGTCTGCTTCCTGGCTATTTTATTAGCATCGCCCACCCTTTGTTTTATGTTTTAACTTTCCACAATTTTCCGCTGTTTTACAATTTATGTCACCATTTTATCGCCTGCTTTTATTGTTTCTTATCTTATTATGTTTTAAAAATTCTGTAGGCTGAAGAGCAGCATACTAAGCTGCTGCCTGCCCGCCCACTTCGGGGAGAATCGAAATTAAACAAAGGAAAAAAAATTTTTTTCAATATGCACCTGGACTCCCCATCTCCTTACAATCCTACACAAAGTTCACAACAGACTCCGCTCCCTGAAACTCCTGTCTGGTCAGACATTGAGATTGTATCCTTCCACCATCCTTCACATGTACAAATTCTTGATCTGCCCCATTCTTTGCTATGCCAGCGTTCCTTGGCCTTCCACCTCTCCCAGGTTCTATAACGCCCTCCAAATCTTAGAACGCCATGCACCCTGCCTCAGATTCTGTATCCACCTTCTGTCCCCCATCCACATCCTCTACGACCCCATCCCCTTCTGTGCACCTTCTCTTTTACCTTGAACAGATCTGCACTCTGTATATTGTCCGCTGACTCGATCCCCACCCCCTGGTGTCTCCGTTCCTCTGTGCCAGCAACCTGTTGTCACACCTTTACCGTTTTGTCCCGCCGCTTCTCCATCTCCACACCCTCCACCTCCTTTCCCAATGCAACATCCAGCACCTACCCCTCCGAGATGATGAACGCTACCCTGACATTTACCCCTCCTACCAACTCTAACCCCACCTTCCTCCTGCCTCCTCCTCAGGACTCCCTCTCCTCCCCCTCCCTTCGAATGAGCAGCTTTCATCCACCTACAACCCCCGCCCCTCTCCTGTGCTCTGCTTCAGTGTCTCTACACTCCCTCCTACCTTGTCTTCCCTCTTCATCTCTCACCCCACCTGTCTCCTGCCTCTTGGTGCACCCCGTGATCCCCCTCTTCTTTTCATCCCGCCGACTCCCATGCTGCACCTTGCTCTCCCCTCTTTTTCCATCCTCTCAGGCCTCTCCCTCGGCAGGTCCCTCCTGGCAGTTTTTATTCTTCATTGTGTGTGCTTTATCTCTTAAAGTGGTTTTAAGGTGTCTTTGTTGTGAAGTTTTTTAATACTGTGGCCAACTCTTAACCTGTGTGTGTGACTTCAGTGTCTTTTTTGTGCTCTACGAATCGCCAAATTTGTTTTTTAACTTTATGTTGGCTTTATTATTGTCCCCCCATGGACGTCTCCATGTCAGTCGAATTTTTACCTCCATTGTCTCCCCTTACTCTGTTTTATGTCCCCCTTTTTATTGACTTTATATGTATAATCTTCTCCTTTTATTAGCTGTCATGTCACTCGGCTGAAGAGCACTGCCAGCCGTCTCTTGCCCATATGTGGCAGGGGAATGAAATCACAATAACGGAAAAAAGAATTCAATGTGTCAATGACATATTTTAACATTTCAACATTCACCCGAGGACAGCTGTAAGGCCTAAATCATGATTGTGTACCATAAAGCAACATTTAAGAACCAAATGGAGCAAATGTATTTCAAAAACAACAATCGGCTACTTCAGAAACTGGTTTTGTTGAGAATTTTAAACAGTTCAGTTAAACTGATGTTGGAAATGATCTATACAACCAAATACCGATTGTTTCAGAGAGAGACAGCACCCCTACACTGAACCTCCTCTGGCCTGGATTCACGGACTGATTTGGCTGGAAAGGATGTGATAAGACCATCGTATCCTCTCCTGAGGCGAGGTGGCCCACAGCTGTTGTGAATGGTCCTTGATGTCCAGGATACTGGCACTGGGACGGAGTTGACGCGCAGGCTGGTCGCTCGAGTGTTCCGTGGGTGACAGACCTGCCGATCTTTTTGGCACAAATCATGGAAGTATCTCAGCATCATGTAGATGTCCCAGATGCGGCCCAATAGAACGTGTACGGACACGCTTGGACGTCAACACCATCCCGGTGCCAATACCGTGGATCTCACGGACCAGTTAAAACAGCTGTGGCCCTGTTTTCTTCAGGAAGGGATACACCGCATTCATGGCACTCTTTCCGAGCGAAACAGTGCATGCATCCAGCCAAGTTGGTGTGTAATGTCACACCGATGTACGGGCTTATACTGCCAGGATCCTTGTAAATCTGACTCGATTTTGTAGTCACTGAGATAACATCACAAATTCTCTCAAATAGTAAAATTTCATTTCATTTCCTCCTAAGCTTCTGGAGGCTTCACGTTTCTTTCTACAGTGTAAACCAAATCCCTTACTTTAGTTAATAATAAAAAATCTTTTCCAACCATATATTATTTCAGTTATTTCTGAATAAAGATTTTCAGTAACACTCTGAAAGTGAGTCAAAGTATCAAGTCATCAAGTATATCGGAATTTAAATAGCTTAAATAATTCGAGGTAATGTGAGCCCTTAGATATGAATGTCCGCTATCGTCTACAGGGTTTAATATTCACATCAATGACGTAATGACAGTAATTACCAAGAGATACTGAAATGGATGATATTATAGGTACAATGCTTTTCGCTGAAGGTGAACTGTTTTACGTGAATAGCGGAACACTCTATGGAAAATGCTAATTAGCACAAAAATAAATCACTCTGCAAAAGTAACCAAAGTTATGTTATTCAAAGGGACGCAGTCAATGCATGGTCGATTTTGTCATAAACTCGTAAAATGTAGTATAGATTAGCAAGTCTCCATATTTAGTGTGACAAATTCGTAACCATTAACGAGATTAGCACCTGTAAAAATATTTCCAATACTGGTGTTATGTAATCAGAAGGTGTTTTTCATAAAGTAAACGAGAAACAGTGAGTAAATTCTGTGTTCACCTATGGATATCGGTGTTGTGCACTGACATATAAATAGGCCAGAATGGTTATTCGCTGTATGTATACAAACTAGGTAGGAAGATAAATATAAGGATACTTGTTGTTGTTGTTGTGGTCTTCAGTCCTGAGACTGGTTTGATGCAGCTCTCCATGCTACTCTATCCTGTGCAAGCTTCTTCATCTCCCAGTATCTACTGCAACCTACATCCTCCTGAATCTGCTTAGTGTATTCATCTCTTGGTCTCCCTCTACGATTTTTACCCTGCACACTGCCCTCCAATGCTAAATTTGTGATCCCTTGATGCCTCAAAACATGTCCTACCAACCGATCCCTTCTTCTAGTCAAGTTGTGCCACAAACTTCTCTTCTCCCCAATCCTATTCAATACCTCCTCAATTGTTACGTGATCTACCCACCTTATCTTCAGCATTCTTCTGTAACACCACATTTCGAAAGCTTCTATTCTCTTCTTGTCCAAACTAGTTATCGTCCATGTTTCACTTCCATACATGGCTACACTCCATACAAATACTTTCAGAAACGACTTCCAGACACTTAAATCTATACTCTCTTCTTGAGAAACGCTTTCCTTGCCATTGCCAGTCTACATTTTATATCCTCTCTACTTCGACCATCATCGGTTATTTTACTCCCTAAATAGCAAACCTCCTTTACTACTTTAAGTTTCTCATTTCCTAATCTAATTCCCTCAGCATCACCCGACTTAATTTGACTACATTCCATTATCCTTGTTTTACTTTTGTTGATGTTCATCTTATATCCTCCTTTCAAGACACTGTCCATTCCGTTCAACTGCACTTCCAAGTCCTTTGCTGTCTCTGACAGAATTACAATGTCATCGGCGAACCTCAAAGTTTTTACTTCTTCTCCATGAATTTTAATACCTACTCCGAATTTTTCTTTTGTTTCCTTTACTGCTTGCTCAATATACAGATTGAATAACATCGGGGAGAGGCTACAACCCTGTCTTACTCCTTTCCCAACCACTGCTTCCCTTTCATGCCCCTCGACTCTTATAACTGCCATCTGGTTTCTGTACAAACTGTAAATAGCCTTTCGCTCCCTCTATTTTACCCCTGCCACCTTCAGAATTTGAAAGAGAGTATTCCAGTTGACATTGTCAAAAGCTTTCTCTAAGTCTACAAATGCTAGAAACATAGGTTTGCCTTTTCTTAATCTTTCTTCTAAGATAAGTCGTAAGGTCAGTATTGCCTCACGTGTTCCAACATTTCTACGGAATACAAACTGATCTTCACCGAGGTCGGCTTCTACCAGTTTTTCCATTCGTCTGTAAAGAATTCGCGTTAGTATTTTGCAGCTGTGACTTATTAAACTGATAGTTCGGTAATTTTCACATCTGACAACACCTGCTTTCTTTGGGATTGGAATTATTATATTCTTCTTGAAGTCTGAGGGTATTTCGCCTGTCTCATACATCGTGCTCACCAGATGGTAGAGTTTTGTCATGACTGGCTCTCTCGAGGCCATCAGTAGTTCAAATGGAATGTTGTCTACTCCCGGGGCCTTGTTTCGACTCAGGTCTTTCAGTGCTCTGTCAAACTCTTCACGCAGTATCTTATCTCCCATTTCGTCTTCATCTACATCCTCTTCCATTTCCATAATATTGTCCTCAAGTACATCGCCCTTGTATAAACCCTCTATATACTCCTTCCACCTTTCTGCCTTCCCTTCTTTGCTTAGAACTGGGTTGCCATCTGAGCTCTTGATATTCATACAAGTGGTTCTCTTTTCTCCAAAGGTCTCTTTAATTTTCCTGTAGGCAGTATCTATCTTACCCCTAGTGAGACAAGCCTCTACATCCTTACATTTGTCCTCTAGCCATCCCTGCTTAGCCATTTTGCACTTCCTGTCAATATCATTTTTGAGACGTTTGTATTCCTTTTTGCCTGCTTCATTTACTGCATTTTTATATTTTCTCATTTCATCAATTAAATTCAATATTTCTTCTGTTACCCAAGGATTTCTATTAGCCCTCGTCTTTTTACCTACTTGATCCTCTGCTGCCTTCACTACTTCATCCCTCAGAGCTACCCATTCTTCTTCTACTGTACTTCTTTCCCCCATTCCTGTCAATTGTTCCCTTATGCTCTCCCTGAAACTCTCTACAACCTCTGGTTCTTTCAGTTTATCCAGGTCCCATCTCCTTAAATTCCCACCTTTTTGCAGTTTCTTTAGTTTCAATCTGCAGTTCATAACCAATAGATTGTGGTCAGAATCCACATCTGCTCCAGGAAATGTCTTACAATTTAAAACCTGGTTCCTAATTCTCTGTCTTACCATTATATAATCTATTTGATACCTTTTAGTATCTCCAGCATTCTTCCAGGTATACAACCTTCTTTTATGATTCTTGAACTAAGTGTTGGCTATGATTAAGTTATGCTCTGTGCAAAATTCTACAAGGCGGCTTCCTCTTTCATTCCTTCCCCCCAATCCATATTCACCTGCTATGTTTCCTTCTCTCCCTTTTCCTACTGACGAATTCCAGTCACCCATAACTACACTCCTGGAAATGGAAAAAAGAACACATTGACACCGGTGTGTCAGACCCACCATACTTGCTCTGGAAACTGCGAGAGGGCTGTACAAGCAATGATCACACGCACGGCACAGCGGACACACCAGGAAACGCGGTGTTGGCCGTCGAATGGCGCTAGCTGCGCAGCATTTGTGCACCGCCGCCGTCAGTGTCAGCCAGTTTACCGTGGCATACGGAGCTCCATCGCAGTCTTTAACACTGGTAGCATGCCGCGACAGCGTGGACGTGAACCGTATGTGCAGTTGACGGACTTTGAGCGAGGGCGTATAGTGGGCATGCGGGAGGCCGGGTGGACGTACCGCCGAATTGCTCAACACGTCGGGCGTGAGGTCTCCACAGTACATCGATGTTGTCGCCAGTGGTCGGCGGAAGGTGCACGTGCCCGTCGACCTGGGACCGGACCGCAGCGACGCACGGATGCACGCCAAGACCGTAGGATCCTACGCAGTGCCGCAGGGGACCGCACCGCCACTTCCCAGCAAATTAGGGACACTGTTGCTCCTGGGGTATCGGCGAGGACCATTCGCAACCGTCTCCATGAAGCTGGGCTACGGTCCCGCACACCGTTAGGCCGTCTTCCGCTCACGCCCCAACATCGTGCAGCCCGCCTCCAGTGGTGTCGCGACAGGCGTGAATGGAGGGACGAATGGAGACGTGTCGTCTTCAGCGATGAGAGTCGCTTCTGCCTTGGTGCCAATGATGGTCGTATGCGTGTTTGGAGCCGTGCAGGTGAGCTCCACAATCAGGACTGCATACGACCGAGGCACACAGGGCCAACACCCGGCATCATGGTGTGGGGAGCGATCTCCTACACTGGCCGAACACCACTGGTGATCGTCGAGGGGACACTGAATAGTGCACAGTACATCCAAACCGTCATCGAACCCATCGTTCTACCATTCCTAGACCGGCAAGGGAACTTGCTGTTCCAACAGGACAATGCACGTCTGCATGTATCCCGTGCCACCCAACGTGCTCTAGAAGGTGTAAGTCAACTACCCTGGCCAGCAAGATCTCCAGATCTGTCCCGCATTGAGCATGTTTGGGACTAGATGAAGCATCGTCTCACGCGGTCTGCACGTCCAGCACGAACGCTGGTCCAACTGAGGCGCCAGGTGGAAATGGCATGGCAAGCCGTTCCACAGGACTACATCCAGCATCTCTACGATCGTCTCCATGGGAGAATAGCAGCCTGCATTGCTGCGAAAGGTGGATATACACTGTACTAGTGCCGACATTGTGCATGCTCTGTTGCCTGTGTCTATGTGCCTGTGGTTCTGTCAGTGTGATCATGTGATGTATCTGACCCCAGGAATGTGTCAATAAAGTTTCCCCTTCCTGGGACAAAGAATTCACGGTGTTCTTATTTCAATTTCCAGGAGTGTATTAAATTTTCGTCTCCCTTCACTACCTGAATAATTTCTTTTTTCTCGTCATACATTTCATCTATTTCTTCATCATCTGCAGAGGTAGTTGGCATATAAACTTGTACTACTGTAGTAGGCATGGGCTTTGTGTCTATCTTGGCCACAATAATGCGTTCACTATGCTGTTTGTAGTAGCTAACTCGCACTCCTATTTTTTTATTCATTATTAAACCTACTCCTGCATTACCTCTATTTGATTTTGTATTTATAACCCTGTAATCACCTGACCAAAAGTCTTGTTCCTCCTGCCACCGAACTTCACTAATTCCCACTATATCTAACTTTAACCTATCCATTTCCCTTTTTAAATTTTCTAACCTACCTGCATGATTAAGGGATCTGACATTCCACGCTCCGATCCGTAGAACGCCAGTTTTCTTTCTCCTGATAACGACGTCCTCCTGAGTAGTCCCCGCCCGGAGATCCGAATGGGGGACTATTTTACCTCCGGAATATTTTACCCAAGAGGACGCCATCATCATTTAATCATACAGTAGAGCTGCATGTCCTCGGGAAAAATTACGGCTGTAGTTTCCCCTTGCTTTCAGCCGTTCGCAGTACCTGCACAGCAAGGCCGTTTTGGTTAATGTTACAAGGCCAGATCAGTCAATCATCCAGACTGTTGCCCCTGCAACTACTGAAAAGGCTGCTGCCCCTCTTCAGGAACCACATGTTTGTCTGGCCTCTCAACAGATACTCCTCCGTTGTGGTTGCACCTACGGTACGGCCATCTGTATCGCTGAGGCACGCAAGCCTCCCCACCAACGGCAAGGTCCATGGTTCATGGGGGGGAAGGATAGTTAGGTAATTGAAAAACAAATATAAGGAAAAGAGGACCCAGCGAAGGAGGCCAGAGCAGGTAGAGCTATAATAGAGAAACACTGCTGAACTACGAACCAAATGAAGGGTAGGATGGATGACCGAACAAAATATAGACGAAGAGATACTACTGAATGCGGAAAAATGTTGTTAGTACTGACGATAACGAAATTAACGTCTTATACAGTATTTTACGAAACGCTGGTGCTGGCAGAGAGATATATGTAACACGTTCGCGCTTTTCGCCAACACTGAAAAGACCATAAAAATGTGTGGATTTTCCCGGAGGCGGTCTCGAGAGAGCCTTTATGAGTGCTTCATCTTTCCTGCCGCAGGGAAGTTGGAGGCTTCTTCCTGCGGCGGTTCTCTCAGCAGAACTAATCTCGGAGTGCCAAGCTCAAATCTGCCGCAGGCACACTAGCAGTAGGAGTGCAGCCGCAATGGATGAATATTTCGGTGAGAGGAGGGGGGGGGGGGGGAGGGGAGTGACGAGTAGTGAGACGGTAGCCAGCTTCTCAGCGCTTGTTGTACGCCACGGTTCTGCCTCAGTTGTACGGCACTTCCAGTGCGAAAGCAGTTGTCAGATTCTTCTTATTCAACAGTTATTCTCATTCCCCCTACTATATATCGACTGGCAGCAGCCAAATCGCAAATTTTCAGCTGATGGTTTATGCACAGTGAATTTCCTAAATGGGAACAAAGAGCAATAAAACACCCCTGAGAGCACAAAGAGCAAGAAAAGTCATATAGACATACAACCAGCTACAGTGTGGATTTTAGTGCTTGCAAGCACGAAAGAGAAGTAGAGAGATTAGTGGAATGTTCTGTTTGTAGTGATGTTTTAGCTCCACAGCAAAGAGTGCAGTATTGGTGTCCTCGTGGGACCATTTATCCATTCAAAATGCCTCAGAGGCGAGTCTTATCTGCACTTCCTGCGGGTGAGCTAGCCATCTCCCCTGCTGGAAGTGGTGTCTTTGGCAACAGAAAGCGTAATGCATCTACTACGAGGCATGAGGTTTGGCAGCATTGAGTGGTGGAGGAGGATATCCTGACCATAGCGAGCATCGCAGAAACGTGATAGTAAGTACACTCCTGAAATGTCCAGTTGCGTGAAAGACGACAGTAAGAAATCCCGTGAATTGCGAGCACGTGCTGTGATCCGCTTCCTACGCGCGGGAGGAATAACATCTACCGACGTTTTTTCGCGAATCAAAACGGTTCACGTCTAAGTTGTCATGAACAGAACAAGTGTGTTTAAGTGACCTGGAGATTTTAGTGGAGGCAGGACAAATGTTCCTGATGAACAGAAGAAAGCAAGACCTTCCATTTTCACTGATGAGTTGGTGCAAAAAATCGAGGGAACTCTTGGTGAAGACTACCTATTCAAAGTGAATGAGATTTCTGCGATGTTTCCGCAACTCTCCAGAATTCACTTATACGAGATACTCATAGAAACTCTGGAATGCCGGAAAAAGTGTGCAAGAATGTTCCCAAAACAGGTGAGAGCCCAAGAAAAATTAGGTCAGTGGCGCCCTGAGTTTCTTGAGTGATTTTAAATTGAGGATGAGGATTTTCGGAGCTCTATTGCGAATTGAGATGAAACTTTGGTAACTCATGATACACCTGAGACAAAAAGACAGTAGTCACAATGGTTTCGCACCAATTCGCCATCTAGCGTAAATTCAAAACAACAATTTCGGGCAAAGTCTCAGTGTTTTGATACCTAAAAGGCATAATTCTGGTCGAATTTCTGCCTCAAAAACTCAAAACGAGCAGTCAAAAGAAAGGGAGAGTAATACCGACGAGGGGAGTGTGCTTGTTGCACGGGAAGCTCATCCTGATAAAGCCTTAGCCATCAAGACGTACTTGGACTCATTTAGGGGAATGTTTTCAACTACCCTCCGTATTCTCTTTATTCTCTTGACTTACCGCCTTCAGATTATCAAATTTTCTCTCCCCTGAAGGAACACAAGAATGGAATTAAATTTTTAGCCGACGAGCATGTACAAAATGAGTTTCTGAAGTGGGGGAAGGAGTTGGCGGGAGAGACATTCCAGGAGGGCATAAAGAAGGTTGCGCCACTGCTCACCACGTGCAGTAAATTGGATGACGATTATGTGGGAAAACATTCCACAAATATATCAACAATATCCTTTTAAGTTTTGATAATAGACTTCTTCTAAAAGGTACGCAAAAATGTAGATACTTATTTTTTTAACATGCCTCGTTTATGGAAAGTAAATGGGAAGTAAAAGGAAGTGCTAGGTAGACTGTAGGAGTTACGAGACCAATAGCTGAAAGGAGAAGGGCATGTTTCTTGGATAAGTTCATGATCTGCCAGGAATGGACATGGAGTGTTTGGAGGTGGATGGATTGTGTTAGGTGTTGATAGAGGTACAACAACAGGCCATGATTCCCATGGATGCAAGAGACTGACTGGTGTTGGGACTCACGTTTATGGGACATGTGGGAGAGGGGAAGGTGTCCTAGGTGTTTATGGAGAATAGTCCGATAGGGAAGGTTAGGTAGAGTTCATGTACTGGAGAGTCTGGACGGAATGGTGAGTCATGGTGTATAAAACGGTGATATCTATTTAAACCACATGTTCGGCCTGTTAGAGGTCGTAGCAGTTTTAGTCCGTTGTGAGATTTCTTTTGGCTGGTTTGCACCTGAGGGTTACACGTTAGTTTTGTGTGGCTGCTAGTCCAAGAACTTATAGTGTTTTAGTTACGTAAATTGGATGGCTGTGGTTTCTTTCTAAAGGAAGGGTCTCTGAGATAGAATTCTTCTCTGGTTTCTAATAGAATTATTGCTAGGGATTTTTCGGGATTGATGGAAAGGTAATGCTAAATTGCAGGCATTAGGGCGTTATTTTGCAACTGTACCAATTACTCGTTGTCAGTGAGGTATATTAAAGAAGAATTAAAGAACCACTTTTGTGAATGAACTGTTGATCAAACAGTATTGGCAACTGCTTTCATACATAAAATGATAGATTTGCTATGAACGTGGAAACTAAACCACTGAGCCTAGAAAAGTGAAATTTGGTGGGACCTTTCTTTGAGTGACTTAGGCGCCTGCTAACAAAACATTTTTCGAAATCGAGACTGTTCGGGATGAAAGGGGGTCCAAAGTTGTTTGCCGATCGACAGCCAGTCTAAAAGTTTGGCCCACGAAACATAACGTACGTATACACTCAGGTGTAAACATGTCGTGGGATATCTCATAGTATTGTGTCGCGTCTCCTCCTACCCGACACAGTGCAGCAACTCCATGAGGCGTGTACTCAACAAGTCGTTGGAAGTCCCCAGCAGAAATGTTGAGCCACGCTGCATCATTAGCCATCCATAATCGTGAACGCGTTGCCGGTGCTGGATTTTGTACACCAACTGACCTCTCGATTATGTGCCACAAATGTTCGATGGAATTCATGTCGGGCAGTCTGGGTGGCCAAATCATTCGCTGGAACTGTCCAGAGTCTTGTTAAAACCAGTCGCGAACAATTATGGGCCAGTGACAGGACGCTTTGCCATCCATCAAATTTCGTTTGTTGTTTGGTAACATGAAGTACGAGGGCAGTTCAATAAGTAATGCAACACATTTTTTCTGAAACAGGGGTTGTTTTATTCAGCATTGAAATACACCAGGTTATTCCCCAATCTTTTAGCTACACAACACTATTTTTCAACGTAATCTCCATTCAATGCTACGGCCTTACGCCACCTTGAAATGAGGGCCTGTATGCCTGCACGGTACCATTCCACTGGTCGATGTCGGATCCAACGTCGTACTGCATCAATAACTTCTTCATCATCCGCGTAGTGCCTCCCACGGATTGCGTCCTTCATTGGGCCAAACATATGGAAATCCGACGGTGCGAGATCGGGGCTGTAGGGTGCATGAGGAAGAACGGTCCACTGAAGTTTTGTGAGCTCCTCTCGGGTGCGAAGACTTGTGTGAGGTCTTGCGTTGTCATGAAGAAGGAGAAGTTCGTTCAGATTTTTGTGCCTACGAACACGCTGAAGTCGTTTCTTCAATTTCTGAAGAGTAGCACAATACACTTCAGAGTTGATCGTTTGACCATGGGGAAGGACATCGAACAGAATAACCCCTTCAGCGTCACAGAAGACTGTAACCATGACTTTACCGGCTGATGGTATGGCTTTAAACTTTTTCTTGGTAGGGGAGTGGGTGTGGCGCCACTCCATTGATTGACGTTTTGTTTCAGGTTCGAAGTGATGAACCCATGTTTCATCGCCTGTAACAATCTTTGACAAGAAATTGTCACCCTCAGCCACATGACGAGCAAGCAATTCCACACAGATGGTTCTCCTTTGCTCTTTATGGTGTTCGGTTAGACAACGAGGGACCTAGTGGGAACAAACCTTTGAATATCCCAACTGGTGAACAATTGTGACAGCACTACCAACAGAGATGTCAAGTTGAGCACTGAGTTGTTTGATGGTGATCCGTCGATCATCTCGAACGAGTGTGTTCGCACGCTCCACCATTGCAGGAGTCACAGCTGTGCACGGCCGGCCCGCACGCGAGAGATCAGACAGTCTTGCTTGACCTTGCGGCGATGATGACACACGCTTTGCCCAACGACTCACCGTGCTTTTGTCCACTGCCAGATCACCGTAGACATTCTGCAAGCGCCTATGAATATCTGAGATGCCCTGGTTTTCCGCCAAAAGACACTCGATCACTGCCCGTTGTTTGCAACGCACATCCGTTACAGACGCCATTTTAACAGCTCTGTACAGCGCTGCCACCTATCGGAAGTCAATGAAACTGTACGAGACGAAGCGGGAATGTTTGAAGATATTCCACAAGAAATTTCCGGATTTTTCAACCAAAATTGGCCGAGAAAAAAAATGTGTTGCATTACTTATTGAACTGCCCTCGTACATCAATGGGTGAAAATGGTTTTGAAGTAGCCGAACATCACATTTTCCAGTCAATGATTAGTTCTCCTGGAGCAGAGGGCCCAGTCCATTCCATGTAAACACAGCAAACACTATTATGGAGATACCACCAGCTTGCACAGTGCCTTCAAAAACTAGTTCAAATAGCTCTGAGCACTATGGGACGTAACTTCTAAGGTCATCAGTCCCCTAGAACTTACAACTGCTTAAACCTAACTAATCTAAGGACATCACACACATCCATTGCCGAGGCAGGATTAGAAGCTGCGACAATAGTAGTCGCGCGGTTCCGGACTGAAGCCCCTTGAACCGCTCGGCCACAACGGCCGGCTTACACAGTGCCTTGTTGACAACTTGGCTTCGTGGCGTCCTGGGGTTTTGCACCACACTCGAACCCTATTATCAACTCTTAAAGGGCTCCGGAAAGGCTCAAAATCATGAAAAGTTCAATTTTTATTTTTTTGCGCTTTCTGAATCTGCAGACTATTACCTTTTAATAGATATATAATTTATTCAATTCCGAAGACTACAACTATTTTTAAATTTTTTTTTAAATGTGTTCTACATGGGCGTGACCCACTGTGGCGCTGTTAAACTGCTGTCAAATGGTGTTATTATTAACGTCCGTGTTCATCAGGTACATTTTAGTGATGTGAGATAAAGTATGTGTTGTGGCTAACCTGTGATGGTTCAATATATGTCGCTGGTGTGATTGTCGATTTTTTCATGTTTATTTACTCTGTCGTTATCTCGAAAATATTCGTAATTAATTCTGTTTCTTGAGTCTCTGTTTTGTTGAAGTATAATAATGAGTAAAAGTAAAGTTGCTGTTGCGACTTTCAATGATGGCAACATTGTAAGGTGCAAGGTATTTAGAAATAAGGGAATGAAGATAGGTTCTAACATGGTACGAGCGATGCTTGCAGCCTTCGGGCTGCAGACAGGGCTGTAAAGAGTCTAGAAATACAAGCAAGAGTAAACAGGAGGAGGAACAAGAGGAAGCTGGAGGAGGAGTTTGCAGAGGATGAAGATAATCCATCCTATGGACCTGGAATGCACTAAAAAGTTAATGCAATCTTTGTCGTTCGATTCCCAAAACTTTAATTTCTCATACTAATTACATGTTTTCTAAGGATCTTCCAAACATATTTGTTTCAAACTTTCAGTAAATGTTACACAGTACCTTCTGCATAATTTAACACAGCCTTTTTCCAAAAAACTGTATATTTTTGAATATATAAATAAAAAATTGCAAAAAAATGTTGTGAATTTTCATTACAATTGAAAAAAAATCATCTTTAATAACTGAACTAAAATTTTGTAAAATCCCTGTGTTAAGTTGTAGCCCATATTCCAATAAATAATCTGTAAAAAGTTCAACTTCCTACCTCAAATACTTTGTGAGGAAAGATGTAATTTATAAGCGTTATTTTAACATTGGAAGTATAGGGCGTTCTGGAGCCCCTTAACAACTGAAACCGGGACTCATCTGACCACGCGACGGTCTTCCAGTCGTCTAGGCTTTAACCGACGTGGTCGCGAGCCCACGAGAGGGGCTGCAGGCGATGTCGCGTTGATAGCAAAGGAACCGCCGTCGGTCATCTCCTGCCACAGTCCGTTAACGCCATATTTCGTCGCACTGTCTTAGCGGATAGGAACGTTGTACGTCCCACATTGATTTCTGCGGTCATTTCACGCAGTGTTGCGTGTCTGTTAGCACTGACAACACTACGCAATCTCCGTTGCTCTGGGGTTTGAGTGAAGGTCGTTGGCCACTGCGTTGTCCGTGGTGAGAGTTAATGTCTGAACTTTGGTATTCTTGGCATACACTTGACTGTGTATCACGGAATATTGAATTCCCGAGCGATTTTCTAAATTGAATGCCACAGGCGTCTGATCCAGGTACCCCTGCGTGTTCAGAGTCTGTTAATTCCCGTCCTACAGTCACAATCACATCGGAAATTTTATCATACGAATCACCTGAGTACAAACGAAATCTCCGCCAATACACTGCCCTTTCGTACCTTGTGTTCTGTTTACGTGCTATGGCGGTCCCATGATTTTTGTGATCTTAACGTAAACTACTACAGAGAAAGATTTTCGTCAAATAATACTTGACGGTGCAACTCCTCATTTCAGTGTGGATATCGACAGACATTTCAGTGCTGTATTTCCTGATCGCTGGATTGGCAGGGGAAGTCCTATTCGATGGCCTTCGAGGTCACCTGACCTGGACCACCTTGATTATTTCCTGTAGGGATATCTAAAGTCACTTGTGCATGAGACACCAGTGAATACGGAGATAGAAATAGTTGCCAGAATTGTAGCTGCCTGTGATGTGATTCGAAACACGCAAGTGATATTTGTCAGGCTGAATAAGACTCTTGTTCGCCGATGTCATGCTTGCATCGAGGTTAAGCGGTTAAAGGCGCTACAGTCTGGAATCGCGCGACCGCTACGGTCGCAGGTTCGAATCCTGCCTCAGGCATGGATGTGTGTGATGTCCTTAGGTTACTTAGGTTTAAGTAGTTCTAAGTTCTAGGGGACTGATGACCTTAGAAGTTAAGTCCCATAGTGCTCAGAGCCATTTGAACCATTTTTTTTTTTTTTTGCATCGAGGTTGATGGCTGTCAGTTTCAGAACATTTTGTAAGATACAGTACAAATTGTACATACATTGTGTCAATGATGGTATTTTCACCTAACTGTAAGTTTCTTTCTTTCCTGTCGGCCTTTGTCCCGCTTCAACGCGGGGTCGGCCGTGTTACAACGGATTTGGCAGTGGTAGTTACAGAGGGTGGTCGGATGCCCCTTTTGCCTCCACCCCGAATATACTGGGATGGAATTAGTGTACTCCATCTGCCTGCGTTTAGTGTAAGCCATGATATAGTGCGAACGCGTTTCAAATGTCTGCGAGTAGTGTAACTGAGGTGGAACAGGGGGACCAGCCTGATAGTCACTTATCGGGATGTGGAAAACCGCCCAAAAACCACATCCAGGTTGGCCGGCATACTGGCCCTCGTCGGTAATGGGTCTGGCGGTTTCGATCCGGGTTCGATGCGCCTACCCGAGTCTAGGAAGCAGTGCATTAACGTTCTCGGCTACCCTGGGGGTTTTTCAGTTAACTGGAACTAATTTAAATAAAAAAGTGCACAGTAATGTGATTTTATTCCTATTATCTCCTTAAGCTTGTTTCTCCGACCCCAGTTCCCTACCTCAAATTATTCAGTGGAGCATACTCTATGTCAAGTTAAATTTTTGCACGCTCTTACGGAAACATTCTGTATACGCTGTTTAAAAATGGATGTTTCAAATTAAACATCTAAACGTGTGAAATGAGGATCAAGTTTTTGTGTGCATTGTCATCCAGTCTAGACCTTTGGTCCCAGAACCATAGAATTATAATGAAACTTTTTTTTTTTATTTTTCATAGACTTCTAGTGATGAAACCTATTTAAGAATCAACATCTAGCCAAAGGAATTGATATTAGTGACGTGTTATCTAGGCGGATGACTTTTGCGGCGTTTAGACGTCGACTGGCAACGGACTTTTTAAATTCAGGCCGTGAGTGCATGAAGGAAGATTCACTTTTTCTTGCCAAACTGACACCCAGCATAAATCAATGTTCCTAGAGACTAGACGTTTGACCAGATTAATTATTATTCGTCGAAGAAACACTCTGAGATAAACCTCAAGAGGTTTAAGTAAGCGTTCAAAGATGTGTTTGCTTATTGATTGTATGTACATGAAATACAACGAAAGCATGATCTGAGAGAGAATTTTTCCAAATTCAGTCGGTAAAGGGATAAAATTAGTATGAAATTCCGTACGACACATCACATCATGGAGAACTAATCGACAACACACATTACGTTCTCGCTCCTTAGACCAAAATTATTTTATTGTAGAAGTCGCAAAGAATTGGTAGTAACGGAATATTACTTGAGCAGCCAAGGCTCACGAAAAGCGCAAGTAGGCACACTTTCTTCTTTAACCTACATTGGGAAACGTGGGCATACAGTAATATGATATAAACGTGAAGCCTGCACGAGTTATCTTGTATAAATAAACTGCCATTGTCCCTTAGTTAGCTTATATAATGTTGTTGATCTTGCACATTATAGAATAAATTACTTTCATTTTCCAAGCGATTTTTATGTTGCTTATCAACCAAAAATTTTTCACCTCGTAGTGTCTAGGTATGTTCGCTGGTTTGCAACGGAAATTACTGTTGTAACTCTTTGCTTACTATAAACATTTTGTTGGGATTGAGTCCAAGTATGCAGGATGAGGAACACGTGCCACACTTGGCAGTTAGCATGCGATTCCTCATCTGAATTCAAGACAAACGTGCATGCAGCGAAACCTAGTCCCGCCAATAGGTTTAGTAGAAGTGTGGTCCAAAAAAGGAGGCTCTGGCAACGCTGTAACAGCGTGCAGAGTAGTCAAGAACAGCTGGCCTCAGCTCTGCCCTGTGCCGGAGCTGCGACGTTAGGTAGTCCCGTTGAAGCCACGACACAGGAAGGACGTCTTTACGAGCTCCAAAGCGCTCCCCGGCAGAGTTTACAGCACAGCGGAAGTGTTGTGAGTAAGTGATTGACAACAGCATGAAATCCATTATTCGCAAATTTCCATTCCCATACGGTTTTGAATATCCGAAAGCATCCGAACTAGCTGAGCGGTTTCACGACTAGATTGATTTGTGTGACAATGAAATGCTAGGCTTTCAGTACGATTTCGGAGCAAGCGCCGTATACGTTAAAATATGTGAAGACGAAACTTGTACTAGAATTGTAGATAGTACCCCACGGAACTGTGGACTTTATGCATACAAACAGAGAGGTCAACAAGGTGAGTATCATTTATGCAGGTCTTGGACATAGGACGGCAAGGATTTCCACTGTTACATTTGAAGTAACAATGGATCCATTTCGGAAGACACTTTCCTGTATCGAACGCTTTCACAAATAGACTGTACATAAGTATTTCAGTGTAGAACACGGGCTGAAAGAGTGCTAGAATCGACTTACAGAAACACATTCCGTCATATGCACTCATTCAAGGACAACCTCGCACTTGCGCCGATTGCAGATCTACCGACCACTTAAAATCAGCGTGTCAAAAAGTTAAAAACCTGCAGACAAACTTTCGCATACACCTACAAATGAATCAAGGAAACTTACCTAACGGTTCAATCTGTACAAGCGTATTGCAGAGACCCGCCACATGACCTCACATTCAAGAACAACAGGTGGTACCCCAACCGGTAGCCCTGGTACAGACAAATACATCAACAGCCAGTATTGACGCGCTTTCGGTTGACCCAATAACTCAAATTTCTGTATGAATCATGGACCCTTTAATCCGTGCGTCTGATTCGGAACCAGAAAAAGTGCGAAGCTGCGGCTGTACTTACCAAACACGTTCCAGAGAAACCTGAAAAGCAAGAAAAACAAATCTGTCGGACTGCTTACCGACGTCTCAAATACGAGTAGCAACAAGGCCGACTGCCGCGGCGACATCAAAACACGTGAGACGGACGCATGAGGCCACGAGCTATACCAATGAGGAAACTAACAACACACCGCAGGAATCTGACAGACCAAAACAGCTTGTGCGCTGCCGAACACCCTAAGAGTAACAAGACTTAAACAATAAATCACAACGGACCCGTAAAATATTAAAAAAGAGGGGAAAATGTTACATGGACACAACGACGTGAGGCAAGATCAAGTTCCAACAAGGACGATGAATTCGACGCTATGAACGACGACGTGCAGGAAACCGAGACAATTGCAACTTAACTGGTATGAGGACATGGGAGAATAAACAACTTCATTAGGTAGCTGCGTCACCATCACGCCGGATGGTTTGTTCAGTTTGCGACGGTAAATGATGATAGAATCGAGTCGTGTTTCGAAATTAAAGCATTAATAGGTTACCTAAACATAATCTTCATACAGGAAATAGTTACCCACAAAATCGGCAATTATCGTAGGCCACGAAGCAGTTTTAAATGTAGCAACTGAAAGCAGCGGAGCTGTTTTATTCAACTAATGTATGCAACCAATGACACAAGCACTTTTACCTTCAGGCAAAGGAATCTCAACGGCTTTCCAGGAAATATTATTAGCGAATGTTTATGCATCTTCAAGATGTACTGGATAGAGACACAAAAACACCTTTTCTCGAGACTAAATAATCAGTTTGTTTATCAGAACTTACTCTACCATATTAAATGGTGAGCGGGGGGGGGGGGGGGGTAGTGAGAGTTTGACTGTGTGTTGAATAAACTGTATCAAACCCCCAGTTTTAATTTTTGCAATGAGCTACAACTGATTGCCGAAGCCCTCCAACTAAGAGACTCTTGGATACACTTCCGTGCAATCACAAACGGTTTTACGCATGCCAGCCATGAATCCGCAACCAGACGCGACAGTTCCCCCTGTTCATAAGGACTTCATAAGTAAAGTTATTAGTTGCGAAATATGGCCAGTTACTTTCTCCACCGCCGGCCGCGCTGGTCTAGCGGTTCTGGCGCTGCAGTGCGGAACCGCGGGACTGCTACGGTCGCAGGTTCGAATCCTGCCTCGGGCATGGGTGTGTGTGATGTCCTTAGGTTAGTTAGGTTTAAGTAGTTCTAAGTTCTAGGGGACTTATGACCTAAGATGTTGAGTCCCATAGTGCTCAGAGCCATTTGAACCATTTTTGAACTTTCTCCACCCACACTGCCCATCATACACTGAAGAGCCAAAGAAACTGGTAAAGCTGCTTAAATTCGTGTAAGGCCGCCGCGAGCACGCAGAAGCACCGTAACATGACATTGGATGGACTCGGCTAATGTCTGAAGTAGTGCTGGAGGGAACTGACACCATGAGTCCTGCAGGGATGTCCATAAATCCCTAAGAGTACGAGGGGGTGAAAGTCTCTTGCGAACCGTTCGTTGCAATGCATCCCAGATATGCTCAATAATGTTCATGTCTGGGGAGTCTGGCGGCCAGCGGAAGTGTTTAAACTCAGAGGAGTGTTCCTGGAGCCAATCTGTAGGACTTCTGCACGTGTGGGGAGGATCAATGTCCTGCTGGAAATGCAAAAGCGCGCCGGAATGCACAACGGACATTAATGGATGCAGGTTATTACACAGTATGCTTACGTATGCATCACCTCTCGCAGTCGCATCTAGGCGTATCAGGGGTCCCATATCACCCCCAACATCACACGCCCCACACCATTACAGTGTCAGACTGCGAACTATTCAACGAAACATCATCTATATGGGCTTTCGGAGCCTAAGGCTCACTATTGTACCCTTGATGACTGCACGACACGGAGTTTTACACCTCGCCTGGGCCCGTCAACACCGACAGTGGACAGTTGATGACTGAAATGATGTTGCCTGGTCGGACGAGTCTCGTTACAAATTGTATCGAGCGGGTGGACATGTACGGATACTAAGACATCCCCATGAATCCATGGACCCTGCATGTCAGCAGGGGACTGTTCAAGTTGGTGGAGGCTATGTAACCACTCAGAACACACTCGATTTTAACAGACACTTTAAGTATTTCATTGAAGGAACAGACAGAACCCCAACACAGCTTTCTTGAAGTTCTTCCTCTTCTTCCTCTGAATGATACTCTAGTTAGATAGCAGATCTGTAATCGCTGACTACCAGAGTAAAATCGTCGTCTTTTTCGTTTAATTCTTGATCTGTATCAATGACACCTTCCTTCAAAGTCCGACTAACAATTTTATCAAACTTGGGAAAGTTAAAAATGACACATTCGTGCCGAAACATTTTGGGCTATACGGTACAGTACTGAAGAAAACAAGTAGGTAGTTCACAAGGCGCGGTCTAGAAGACTCCAATATCAATCAGTAACCTGTGTCAACAATGAAGACCGAATGCGATAACGCAACCGACAGCAAAACGTAGTAGGCTCGGGAATTTAATGAGGGTAGGGGGAGTTGGTTCAAATGGCTCTGATCACTATGGGACTTAACATCTGAGGTCATCAGTCCCCTAGAACTTAGAACTACTTAAACCTAAGGACATCACACACATCCATGCCCGTGGCAGGATTTGAACCTGCGACCGTAGCGGTCGCGCGGTTCCAGACTGAAGCGCCTAGAACCGTAGGGGGAGTATAGAAGCATTCGACGACAAATGGCCTTGGAGAGCGAGTTCGAAAATTTTCGCTTGATCTGAGAGACCACACCCCGTGAGTTAAGAGTTAATTCTTCTGGAGTCACCACTTTCAACGGACAGCACATCATCTGCAAATGTCACAAGACCGCTTATGTTACTGCTGTCTTGTAATTTCTGTAGTATGGGCTCCAGTGCTGTATCCAAAAACTCCGGACCACACACTGATCCCTGCCGACAGGCTTTTGTTGTCGTCTTCGTCATTTTCTTTCCGGGGCGTGTTAAAGAAGCAAATCGCCCGTGGCAATAATATCTCAGGCAATTATACAGCGCCTGTGAATACGCCAAATCCCTAAGGCGACCAAAGAAAGACAGCCACCACAGGCTATCAAAAGCCCCAGCAATATACTCATCGCTGTGGTGTACATAGAATGAGTATCTCTCGCTAGCGAAATCGCCTTATTAATTGCGACACAGTTGAAACATCTTAATCTGTCTTCCGGCTCGGTGGACACGGTTCAGCGTCGGCTTAGGGAGGCGGCGCTACTTGGCAAATGTGCGGCCATCGAGCAGGCGTCCATGATGATGAGCAACTCTAATGCTTAGTGTTTGCCGAGGACAGTGTCACTCATGAGTAGCGGAACGTTATGTTTTCCGATGAATCGGTATTGACTGCAGCGAATGACGGTCCGGTACCAGTAGAAAGACCAGAAGGTGTCAGTTTCGACCCCAAACACATCCACTATTCATGTTGTAGTGGCCGTGAGTCTGTGGCAGTTGGGGGCTGGATGTGTCCCCGTGGACTCGGAATGCTTCAGAGGATAGATTGTGCCCAGTATACCCTTATTATGAGTAATATTATGGTTCCATCATTTGACAACTGTATCCTGAAGTAGCAGTCTGTTTTCAGCAGGATCAGTGTCGTATACATTTGTCAGCGATGGGGCGATTTGCAGAAGAGAAAGAAATGTGTCAGTTCGTCTCCTTCTATACCAGAATTAAACCCTATAGAAAACGTATGGGTAGAGACAAAGCGGAACAGGCGACGAAAGTTGCCTTACTCCGCGCCGAGAATCCGTTGCCTCGGGAGATGTGACACAAAATGAAAAATCTATTACCCACTTCATAGTCTTCCTTCCTCGCAGATAGCAGACACTCATTGAAGCTTAAGGCTTTGGGCAGGATATTAAGTGGTAAAGAAGCCACACGGTGTGCCTTTTGAGGGACGAAAATATCGTAGCGAGAACGGTGAACTATTCGTTCTATAAATTTGGAATTTAGTACAGATTTAACAAATTAATCGAGTAACGCAAGAAAAGCTACACTAAAGCCAATCACGAACAAAACGTTTTCGTCACGCAGTTACCTATTAGACCGGCAATGCCAACATGTTTTTTTTCATCGCTAAAATGAGAAAAAAATTGCACACAGCGGGACGGCAACCTACTTCCTTTTTTTATGCTTTTTTATACATCTTTTTCGAAGAGACCTGCGACGGGACGTTACTAGCCACAGCCGTTGACCATTCTTTTACTTTATTTTTCATTACTGGAAAGAACGAACACAGCAGCTTCAGGCTGGGTGGACACAGTGGGCAGTGGTCGAATCCCGATGCCCCACCTGTCACTGTGCAGGTCCCTCACATGACACCGGCCCGTTTTCTAATTATTATTTTTTTACTTTTTATTTATTTTTCAATGTTAATAGGCAAATTTCAATACACCGGGACTCAAAACAAAACAATTGTTTTCTTTATCAATAATGAAATGAGAGAATGCTCCAGAACAAGGAGAAAAACCTAACATCTTGACGATTAGAAACAAGGTGCTATATATTTGCAAATATAGCGAAGTAACGCGGAAGCCTCTGCCATTTTCAGTGCGCGTTGACCATACAGGGTGTTTTCGGAAGAGCGTGTAAAACTGTAACAGGACATAGTGAACGCTCCACTTAATAATTCTAGGTAGGGAATGTGGGATCGGAGAAGACAGCTTAAGAAGATACGGAAGTTAACTTGTCTACCGTTTTGTCTAGCATTACTGTTTTCCAGCTCATTTACAACTAACATGCGTACAGGTTGACTCGTGCCGTGCTGTTTATTTACGTGTGCATTCTTTATTTCCTGCAAGGAAACAAGGAGGACGAGCCTGAGCACTAGGATGTCATGAAGCAGGTTTGTTTACTTTACTTGTCCATGAGGTGGCTCTGTTGTATCCTCTTTACACTGTTCAATGACAAAAGGTGGTACGAATCAACAACTATCCAGTGCTGTTCAGAGACGTGCAATACAATACGATGGAGCAGAGCCGGTACAGTTTCGCAGAGGTCACTGACAAGAAAATTGTGGACAGGGTAGTAAGTTGAAATGCTCTCGCTGCTGGAAGTCTGTACATGGAATGATTTCCTGAGAGGCATCATCCATCACGACGAGTGTTTATTTCTCTCAATCGAGGAATGCGGGAGAGTGGTTCATTGTAAAGAACAAACGAGGGACCTGGCAACATGAGGACCAGTCGCACACCCGATTTTGAGGAGGAAGTGCTGGAACGTGTTGCAGCCGACTGCACTACAAATACTCACCCTATTGCATATAAAATGGACGCTGCACATACTGGTCGAGCTGTGTGGCGAGTACTCTACGGACATCAATTATAGCCGTATCACTCACAACGGGACCATGCAATGCTTGTGACTGACTTTGCTCCAAGGGTCGCATTGCGTCAGTGACTGCTCCGACAATGGATTGATCGACCAGATTTCCCCCAAAATGTGCTGTTTACTGACGAGGCCTCATTTGATCGTGATGGTATTTCGAACAGCAAGGACAACCATTGGTGGGACGAGGAAAACCTTCACTCTGTAGCAGAGTCACACCATCAGGTACGTTTTGCTGTGAATATCTGGGCCAGCATTGTACGCGACAACCTCATTGGGCCATATCTTCCACCCGTAAGTCTGATCCGCCACCTGTACTTCAGCTTCGTGCAAAGAGTTCTGCCTGATTTGCTGGAGAACGTACCCTCGGCTGTTCGTGAGAGGATGTGGGTACTACATGATGTTGAACCTCCTCACTTCGGTGTGGATGTCCGTGACACTCTCAGTGCCGTATTTTCTGGTCGCTAGATTGGAAGGGGAGGTCCTATTCCATGGCCTGCGATGTCACCTCAATCACCTTGATTATATCCTACTGGGATGTCCAACGTCACTCGTGTATGAGACCCCAGTGGAAATGGAGATGGAACTAGTTGCCGTTAGTTTCAGCACATTTTGTGAGAGACAGTACAAATGGTATGCTGACTGTGTCAGTGATGATATTTGCAGGTAACGGTAACTAATGTAAATATAAAGGTACAGAGTAATGTGATTTTGTTCAAATTATCTCCTTAAGCTGGGTTCTCTGACCCCGGGATGCCTATTTCAAATTGTCCAGTGGAGCATGCTCTAGATGTGTTAAATTTTGGCACGCTCTTAGCGAAACACCATGTAAATTCGCGGAAAACACGGGGGTCGGGGGCGTTCTCATTCCCAACTAAACATTGGAGTAATGTCCGAGGAGCCATACAGTCATATTAGTCCTCGCCCGATGGAAAACGGAAAAATTCGGACACAGAAGAAATTGAACCGAGAAACCAGCTTCACCTGGTCGGGTAAGGAAAGCCAGAGTTCTCGCCTGGAAGAGACAAGCCTGTGTGGTACGGTATCAGGTTGATGACATGTATCCCAAAGACCAGTGAGACGAAACTCAATGTGATGGAGGCGCGCGTTGGTAGGGATGAGGCGGCCGATGAGGCGACTTCCACCGGAAGGATAGGAAGACTAACGCGAAACCGCTCTGTTTCCTAGTTCATCAACGGCGCGGTCGTTGCAGCAGAGGAGAGGGATGATTGTACTCCTCAACGGGAAAGCAGACATCTCTTAGTAAGGAGAGTCACTAATGAAATGTAGGTTCCCCGAAAAGTAGTTATAATATAAAATTACGTATGTGCCGCAATTTAGAACTGATCCGACCATCATCCGTAGGGGAGGCCATACTCGCTGGTGGAAGACACGTAGGTAACTAGCTCTACCATAAGTTAAAACGTAACGCCGTATAAACAATAATGAAGTCTCGAGGTTGAAGCTCTTTCGTCCGTGTTTGCTTTAACAATACATATGTTTTAGAAGGGGGCCGCCCTTAGCAAAATAAAGTTTTGTTTCATATCTCAAACATGTTTCATGGCAGTGGGCTTTGATTTTATAGCTGTTAAACATTTTTATATGTAGATATCTAATTTTATTTTCACTTATGTTTGTACACATGTAATATAAGTTTTTTTATGAACACATAAAGCTATGTAATAAACCCCACTGATGATGCTGCAACTGCAGTGAAATATGTTTGGGATATTAAAAAAAATTGTGTTTTGCTAAAGCCGTATTCTTTAAGGAAACGCGGACAAAAGAGCTTCAACCTCAAAATGATTATTTCGTCGTCCTGCCAGGCATTTCCGAGAAAGCTCCACAACAAATTCCGGAACACCACAACAAAGTTATATAACTGTAATAATTCAGTGTTAGGCACACAGGACATACAATACTCCTCCACAGTTGAGCGTTGCTCCTGAGAATCAATGGACCCGAAAATTGAATGCCTTTTACTGTCACCTCGTGTACCACTGGAGCACTTTTGAGGATATGAGTCTGATCAGCATGCTTACCCAATATGAGGGCGCAAGAGAAGGGTCGGCATATTTTACAGACTCAGGAATTCCCAGCAAGTGCGTCGATATAGTACGGAGCTCCGGATCAGGTCCATCTACGACCATTTCCAAAGAGGGGGTCTCGGTCGCGAGAGATACAGCGGAGAGGGTGCTGGAGGCTTTCGAATACTCAACACCAACTGACGTGTTATCATCTGGACTGAGCTCGGTGAAGGGACGCATCCTCCAAAGTAATCTTTTCAGTAGAAGTGGAAGTGCTGGCGACGCGGAAGCTACAGAGGAAAAGTCCCTATGCGAAGTTAATGGCGGAAATTCACTAGGGCCATCGAACAATGACTCACGTTGTCCATCAGAAACTTGGATAGACACAATGTCTCTCACTTGGGGAACGAAGTCCGCTTTAGTTAGCCTTTTACGATGTTCATAAGTGGATTTTAAGACCACGACATGACGCGGGAAATTTTGCGAAGGTGTGCATTCTCATTTTATATAAAACTGATGCCCACTTGTCCTGTGTAAAGTATATGTACTCGATGTTCACACATCTGCAAATGAAAGTGGACATTCCGTTTTACCAACCATATTCATGGACTGTAAACTTGTAAACGATGTTGTGGAGACCAGAATTCTCACCGTATATTCCGTGTGTCCCCAAACGGAAGCAGGGCGGTCTCGAAGAAACCGTCATCATCTTTGGGTGGAAGGTTAAACACTCTGACATTCGTATATTTAACTACGCTTTCGCCATAGTAACCATACTGTTACTACTATCGCAATGAGTGAAAGGAACTCTTCCATGTCGCAAAACGAGTGTGTCAACTTAAAGCCGGTCTGGAAACCTACACAAAAGACATACGATCCATAATCGAGATAAGTCGTGTGAACCTGTTCTGAAATGACGTTGATCGTCTCTACAAGCCTATCATGAATTTCTAACAAACCTGGCTACAGATGCCACGTGGACTTGTCAAAACTAAAGCTTTAAGTGGAATGTTCCTGGGAACCATGGACGACATCGCGGTGCAATAAAACGCCACGTTAAATCTGATTCAGAGGGAAAACACTGTGAGACAAAACAAAGATGCGACGCACACGACACTGAAAGGAAGCAAGGGAGCTCTCGTGGCGCTACGGTACAGGTGGAAACGGGCAGAATCTACACGCCTGAAGTGTTAAGCGGGAATGCTACTGAGCTACGAATACATTACGTTACACCTACCAACATTTTGATTCTTCTCATCGCTCTTGACTCAACATAATGAAATGAAGTGCCTTTACTGGATCTGCAGTGATACGCATGATGTGGTGTGTTTTGAGAAGGTGTATCTTTACGCTAACCGTTGAAAACGTGTTGATCTTTCGACTGCGTTCACATTTACAAGTGTTCTTTACTTTTATGTGCACATCTGTACTCCTCGTAATGAGATTCGGTCCCATGTAACATGGCGGCAATTTATATTTGCCGGCCTAAGTGTCCGTGCGGTTCTAGGTACTGCAGTCTGGAACAGCGAGACCGCTAAGGTCGCAGGTTCGAATCCTGCCTCGGGCATGGATGTGTGTGATGTCCTTAGGTTAGTTAGGTTTAACTAGTTCTAAGTTCTAGGTGACTAATGACCTCAGAAGTTGAGTCCCATAGAAATAAAAAAATAAATAAATAAATTGATATTTCATCCATGGCCATGCATGGTGCTCTCAAGTATAACTCACGAGCATCATGCGTCCACATGTGTTGTCTATCATGCGAAAGGGCAACTGCTGCCCACACGTGGAACAAGTCTCTATGGACTGTCTGTGTGATGATGAGGTACTGTAGCCATCACGATGACCAGATTTGTCCCCGATAGAACATGTGTGGTGCCAGTTGAGACATCAGCTCCATCCCAGAGCCAATATTCAGGATATCAACAACTATTTTGAATATTGTATGGCCCAGACCACTTTAGGAAGTGTACAACTGTTTTATGACACCCTTTCCAACCGAATCAATTATATGCCTCCGGATCAGAAGGGGTGCAACGTCATACCGACAAGTGGGCCTAGGCCGCCTAGTTATCTGTAAGTTTAACTCGATTTTGTAATCACTCAGACGATATCATATACGCTCTGAAGTCCATGAAATATGATTTTCTTTCATCCTCTCGTTCTGCATGCTTCACTTCTTTGGTCAAGCAGTGTATGTAAAATTTCTGATAAGGCGTAACGGAGGGACTGATATCCCCAATATTGTCAGGGTTAATAAAATGGTTCAAATGGCTCTGAGCACTATGGGACTTAACATCTATGGTCACAAGTCCCCTAGAACTTAGAACTACTTAAACCTAACTAACCTAAGAACAGCACACAACACCCAGCCTTCACGAGGCAGAGAAAATCCCTGACCCCACCGGGAATCGAACCCGGGAACCCGGGCGTGGGAAGCGAGAACGCTACCGCACGACCACGAGATGCGGGCCAGGGTTAATAAATCAATAAATAACGAACAAGTTGAATGGGGACAGTATTTATCATTCCCCTTCCCCTTCCCTACGCAAAACCTACCTTCATATCAAAGGATCGAATCTGTTGGACACAGAAACTCCTCTTTTTACATCCCGTCTCTCCTATAGTGGGTAGTTAAATACGTCACGTTCTTACCGCAACTCTGCAAGATACGGAGCATATTTAAAGTGTAACGAATTTAGCTCATTCATGTAACAAATAGCACGAAGTGTTAACTGAATGTGACTGCCATCTGGATCTGCCTTAAGTAAAATAAGAAAACACTCACCTCTTCGGCGATTACGCTGTTGGCTCTTTTAATGTAAATGGACACCGTAACCTGTCAAAACTTTTGGAAGTAGAGCATCCTTTGTGTGCTTTATATGTTATACAGATCTCTGGGAAATAAAGTGTGGTAACAGGTGCTTTGAAGAATTAGAATGTGAATTATTCGCATAATTTCACAATATACGAGTCGACAAATAATGACCTCGAACAGTTTTAGAAGAAAAAAAATCAGGAAATGGAGTCCTGAGAATCAACGAAATTACTATGAAAAGTTTGCTATATTTTGCCGTCTCTCACTGAAAATTCTGTGACGACGTTGATTATTTTTCTTAGACTACTTTGGCATCATGCTGTCAAATACTAATTTACGCACAAAGTAAAGGAAAAATCGCTAACGTCAGTTTTTCTGAGGATTATATTTGCAACGCGAAAATGACTTAAAGCAAATGTGTATCTTACCACATGTTAAGCAATATTTCTCACATATAAAATATCTCCGTTCTTAGAACACGCAGTCGAGAGTTTTGTAATGTGTTTGAATAATTGCAGTGTTAAACATATTGACACACGTCAAGTTCATTTACGGGTCAGCTGACGTCTGCATCTACATCGATACTACGCAAACCACTTTGTGTGTGGCGGAGCTTTCTGTGAGTAGCACGTTCAGCTCCCCCTTTCCTGTTCCTGTCACAATTGGTTCAGGGATAAAACGATCGTTGGTAAGCCTATGTTTATTGTCGATTTCTCTTAACATACTTTCATGCTCTTTTTTCGAGATATACGTTAAGAGGAAGCAATATACTGGATGACTTCTCTAGGACCGTAAACTCTCGGAATTTTAACAATAAACCGCACCGTGATACATAGCTCGTCTGTAGCAGTGCCTGCAACTGAGTTAGCTGGACACCTCTGTAACTCTTTCATGCTTGCTAAATTAACCTGTAAAGAAATGCGTTGGAAAAAATTTGGAAATTTGCGGTAATGACTATGGGACCAAACTGCTGAGGTCATCGGTCCCTAGCCTTCACACTAATTGAACTTAGTGAAACTAAGTTACTCTAAGGACAACACACATCCACGCCCGAGGACTCGAACCTGCGACGGGGGGAGCCGCACGATTCGTGGCAAGACGCCCCAGAAATGCGTTGTCTTTCTTCGGGTCTTATCTGTTTCCTTTTTTCAATCCTGTCTGGTACAACTCCCAGACCGACAAGTAACATACAAGCACTCGTCGAACGAGGATTTTTTAAGGTACCTCCTTAGCGGGTGGACTAAACTTCCAGAACACTGTTCCAGTGAACCTCACTCTGGCATCTGTCCTGCCTGCCTTCTATGTAGTCGTTGCACTTTAAGTCGTTCCGTACACTTACTACTAGATATTTTATGGATATGACTGATTCCTGCGTGTGTTCCGCTCTCGTGCAGTTATACAGTAAGTGTCTTCCTACCTATTTATTACAAATTAGATTTGGTTAAGCTGAAGGTCAGCTGCCAGTCCGTGTCACGAGCTTCGATTCTCTACAGAGCTTCCTGCATTTCGGTACAGTTCTGTAGCGTTGCGACTCCTCTCCACAGTAACACACTGCTTATTTCTGCTCGGTGTACACCTGGCAGAGCCTTGCACATAAATTGTATGCAGAATTTTCTAGCAGGAGGGACGGAGAGGAAACGAGGGCGACGGAGTGGGGGGATGGACAAAACGAATTTATTGATTCCTTTCATAACCACTGCATATTTGGCAACGGCCTTGCCGCAGTGGATACACCGTTTCCCGTCAGATCACCGAAGTTAAGCGCTGTCGGGCATGACCGCTACTTGGATGGGTGACCATCCGGGCCGCCATACACTGTTGCCATTTTTCGGGGTGCACTCATTCTCATGATGCCAATTGAGGAACTACTCGACCGAATAATAGCGGCTCCGGTCAAAGAAAACCATCATAACGACCGGGAGAGCGGTGTGCTGACCACACGCCCCTCCTATCCGCATACTCAGCCTAGGATGACACGGCGGTCGAATGGTCCCGATGGGCCACTTGTGGCCTGAGGACGGAGCGCATATTGCATATTTAATTCACAGTAAACAACTTTCGGCTTCGTATACATACATACGAGTTACAAAGAAAACTTCCTACTCTTCAGAATTTGTATGTAACTATTTTGTGTTTAAACTGCTAAATATTCATGAAAGTATCCAAATGCTAAACGTTTCGTCATTTTCAGAACATAAAGAAACTTTCTAAATGAAAACCATTACTTCGTAAAACGTAATTGATGTAAAATTGCATAAAATTTGTTAACAAACCTCAATTCACTGTAACGTCATTGTAATTCCTTTTATTATAGACTTTATTGTTATTGTAATTGATTTCGCATAATTGCACATCATAATGTTAAGGGATCAGAAAAATTATTATCTTGTGAAAAACTTTGAGTTAAGCCACCAAATTCATTAAATTAGCAAAACCGCTGACCTCACTTAAGTTGGACTTGACAATAGGTACGAATTTTATAGCAGTGGTACAGATTAGAAGCCCATACTACGTAGACAACTTTCCCTACATAGAACGTATCAATGTAAATCTCGGATAGTAGGACATTAGCAGATTTATCCGACACTAGGCAGAGTTATGCCGTTTTTCAAAATCTTCGAAGTTCACTATCGTTTCAGACAAAGTTAATGCAAGGGGCAACGCATTTCACTAGCTAAAAATGAAACCAAAATAGCTGAATATCTGTTAAATGAAGTCAGGATAATTATAGTACCAAGAAATCTTGATAATTTACAGTATTCAAGACAATTTCAAAAAACTTAGAGAAACTCAAACAAGCCCAACAGCGATGTTGGCGCATAAATCATAGTAAAAAATATGTTCCGGCATGTTACTCCGAAATAATAGGTATATCATACTCCAGGCCAGCCTCGCGCTAGGGACAGCTAATACTGCCGATTCAACGAGATTTCAATGTCGAACGTAGGCAGCCAGCAAGGCAACTGTCTCTCACGGATTGAACAGTGGGGATCCAAAAAGTGGTATTTTTTTTTTTCTACCAGTCTAATACTAGCCCAGTACCTGGTCAAGATGGCATGGAACCATGATGCATCCACGATGTAAGAAACACATCCTGGCTCTTTTAAAGAGGTCATTCGTCGAGTAGTTATTCACGAACAAACATAAAAAGTACACAAAGAATTAATAATATTTATATATATTTAGGAATTAATTTAAATGGTATGGTTATAGTATTAACGCTCGTATTCCCAGGGAATCACGAAGAAGTATTACACGCTTTGACAAGCCCTACAATCTATTTTAAATGTAAATGGGTAGTCAGTCTGCACAACAGATGACGTAAAAGAAATTTTAAATAAATAAGTTAAAATTTCAGTTGCAGTTTAGATAGTTGGAAAAAATCTGAGGCAGGACCTAATCAAGGCGTTAATAACCCCTCCCAAATTTTTGTTGCACTAGAGATGAAAATAAGAAATGCAAAAAAAAAAAGAAAAGAAAAGAAAAGGAAATTTGCCGATGATGCCTATCTTTGCTGTCTCCATTCCTTGCATATTGCTGCGAAATGTTGCGCTAGCAAAACCACTTCCATCGTATTCTCTGTGGACATTATGTCACGTGTACGGATTTGTCACAGAAGCATCAGGAAAAATTTAAAATTTGCGACTGCCTTACTCTGAGCTCGTCGCTTATCCGGCGGGAGTACGTGGCGAGGCTGTGTCCGGCAAGCTGCACTGAAAGACACACGGCAGAGCTCCGCGGAGCGACGCACGTCCGCACAGCTCGGCGTCCGCCGCTAGACTGGCAGTGCCAACATCTGGCCGCTCGTTGCGAGGCAACAGAAGCTGGCTGCTGCGCAGTCGCCATGCGGGTAGCTGCTCCGTTGTCTGCAGGGGTCCGACGTGCACCGGCGAGCTGCTCGCAAAGCCAAAGAGGGAGCGCAGCATCGACACGGCAACCTCGAGGGCGAAAGAGGGGCTGATAAGCGGACCGGACGAAATGTGGGTGGCTGTAGGCGTGGGAACTCGCTATTCTGATTACTGATGATCAGCTCATGTGATGTCCTTGTCCCCGAGCTGTGGCAACGCACTCAACCAGGGCACTGAATCGGTGGCCACACACGAGGGATTTCTGCGACGGGCTAGAACCCCGGGCCAGTTCCGTGGATATTTCTGACGGGTTCGGCACGCCGATCTTACACCCGGCGTTTACTGCTGACATGCAGGCCCTGCCCATCGTATCTAGGCTGTCGGATGCGCTTGGAGGCCGGGTCCTTTGCGTGTGGCGTAACTCGGATAGTTTTCGTGATTTATCCGCGGACTGTGGTGAGTGTTCGACAGGCCACAGGTAACAGGTTACAGATTTCGGTAACTGCGTCCATATCTCGCTAAAAGAACGTTGCAGAGCAGAACCCAGTATGCTGTGCTCGACAGCGAGTGTTCCATCAAAGAAAAGGACGTCATCAAGAGTGGCCGAGACAAGTGCGACAGGACCGTTGTTGCACCCTCTACACACAAATGATTTGGCGGATATAATGGGCGGCAATCTGTGGCTGTTTGCTGATGGCGCCGTCGTGTACGGCAAGGTGTCGAAGTTGAGTGACCTTAGGATGATAGAAGATGACATAGACAAAATTTCCAGTTGGTCTTATGAGTGGTAGCTAGCCCTAAATGTGGAAAAATGTAAGTTAATGCTGAGGAGTAGGTAAAAAAACCTGTAATGTTACTAGTTACTGGTGTGCTGCTTGACACAGTCAAGTCATTTAAATATCTAGGCGTAACGTTGCAAAGCGATACGAGGTGAAACGAGCACATGAGAACTGTGGTACGGATCGCAAATGGTCGGCTTCGGTATAATGAGACAAATGTAGGAAACAGTGGTGCACCTGTAAAGGAGATCGCGTATGGGACGCTCGTGCGACCTATTCTTTAGTACTGCTCGAGTATTTGGAGTTCGTATCAGGTTGGATTGAAGGAAGTCAGAGAACGAATTCGGAGGCGGGCTGCTAGAGTTTTTACCGGTAGGTTCGAACAACACGTGTTACGTACATGCTACGGATACTCATATGGGAATCCTTGGAAGGAAGGCGACATTCTTTCCGAGAGATGCTAGTGAGAAAATTTATAGAACCGGTAGAACCGGCATCTGAAGCTGCCTGCCGAACGATTCTACTGCCGCCACGATAGATGGCTTGTAAGGACCACGCAGATAACATACGAGAAAATAGGGATCATACGGACGCGTATAGACAGTCTTTCCTTGCTCTGTTTGTGAGTGGAACAGGAGGGAAACTGACAAGCTGTGGTTTAGCGTAATCTCCACCACGCACTGTACCTTATCTTTCGGAGTATTTATGACAGTACATGTAGATGTAGAGTACGCCGGCCGGGGTGGCCGTGGGGTTCTAGTCGTTACAGTCTGGAGCCGAGCGACCGCTGCGGTCGCAGGTTCGGATCCTGCCTCGGTCATGGATGTGTGTGATGTCTTTAGGTTAGTTAGGTTCTAGGCCTAAGTTCTAGGCCTTCCCCCCATGAACCATGGACCTTGCCGTTGGTGGGGAGGCTTGCGTGCCTCAGTGACACAGATGGCCGTACCGTAGGTGCAACCACAATGGAGGGGTATCTGTTGAGGGGCCCGACAAACGTGTGGTTCCTGAAGAGGGGCAGCAGCCTTTTCAGTAGTTGCAGTACAAAAAGTCTGGGTGATTGACTGATCTGGCCTTGTAACACTAACTAAAACGGCATTGCTGTGCTGGTACTGCGAACGGCTGAAAGCAAGGGGAAACTACAGCCGTAATTTTTCCCGAGGGCATGCAGCTTTACTGTTTGGTTAAATGATGATGGCGTCCTCTTGGGTAAAATATTCCGGAGGTAAAATAGTCTCCCATTCAGATCTCCGGGCGGGGACTACTCAAGAGGACGTTGTTATCAGGAGAAAGAAAACTGGCGTTCTACGGATCGGAGCGTGGAATGTCAGATCCCTTAATCGAGCAGGTAGGTTAGAAAATTTAAAAAGGGAAATGGATAGGTTAAAGTTATATATAGTAGGAATTAGTGAAGTTCGGTGGCAGGAGGAACAAGACTTTTGGTCAGGTGAATACAGGGTTACAAACACAAAATCAAATAGAGGTAATGCAGGAGTAGGTTAAATAATTCATAAAAAATAGGCGTGCGGGTTAAGCTACTACAAACAGCATAGTGAACGCATTATTGTGGCCAAGATAGACACAAAACCCACGCCTACTACAGTACTACAAGTTTATATGCCAACTAGCTCTGCAGATGATGAAGAAATTGATGAAATGTATGGTGAGATAAAAGAAATTATTCAGATAGTGAAGTGAGACGAAACTTTAATAGTCATGGATGACTGGAATTCGAGTGTAGGAAAAGGGAGAAAAGGAAACATAGTAGGTGAATATGGATTGGGGGTAAGAAATGAAAGAGGAAGCCTTCTGGTAGAATTTTGCACAGAGCATAACTTAATCACAGCTAACACTTGGCTCAAGAATCGTAAAAGAAGGTTGTATACATGGAAGAATCCCGGAGATACTAAAAGGTATCAGACAGACTGTATAATGGAAAGACAGAGATATAGGAACCAGGTTTTAAATTGTAAGACATTTCCAGGGGCAGATGTGGACTCTGACCACAATCTATTGGTTATGAACTGCAGATTAAAATTGAAGAAACTGCAAAAAAGTGGGAATTTAAGGAGATGGGACCTGGATAAACTGAAAGAACTAGAGCTTGTACAGAGTTTCAGGGAGAGCATAAGGGAACAATTGACAACAGTGGGGGAAAGAAGTACAGTAGAAGAAGAAGGGGTAGCTCTGAGGGATGAAGTAGTGAAGGCAGCAGAGGATCAAGTAGGTAAAAAGACGAGGCCGAGTAGAAATCCTTGGGTAACAGAAGAAATATCGAATTTAATTGATGAAAGGAGAAAATATAGAAATGCAGTAATTGAAGCAGGCAAAAAGGAATACAAACGTCTCAAAAATGAGATCCACAGGAAGTGCAAAATGGCTAAGCAGGGATGGCTAGAGGACAAATGTAAGGATGTAGAGGCTTATCTCACTAGGGGTAAGATAGATAGTGCCTAGAGGAAAGTTAGAGAGACCTTTGGAGAAAAGAGAACCACTTATATGAATATCAAGAGCTCAGATGGAAACCAAGTTCTAACCAAAAAAGGGAAAACAGAAAGATGGAAGGAGTATATAGAGGGTCTATACAAGGGCGATGTACTTGAGGACAATATTATAGAAATGGAAGAGAATGTAGATGGAGAGGAAATGGGAGATACGATACTGCGTGAGAGTTTGAGAGAGCACTGAAAGACCAGAGCCGAAACAAGGCCCCAGGAGTAGACAACATTCCATTAGAACTACTGACAGCCTTGGGAGAGCCAGTCCGGACAAAACTCTACCATCTGGTGAGCAAGATGTATGAGACAGGCGAAGTACCCTCAGACTTCAAGAAGAATATAATAATTCCAATCCCAAAGAAAGCAGGCGTTATCAGATGTGAAAATTACCGAACTATCAGTTTAATAAGTCACAGCTGCAAAATACTAACGCGAATTCTTTACAGACGAATGGAAAAACTGGTAGAAGCCGACATCGGGGAAGATCAGTTTGGATTCCGTAGAAATACTGGAACACGTGAGGCAATACTGACCCTACCACTTATCTTAGAAGAAAGATTAAGGAAAGGCAAACCTACGTTTCTAGCATTTGTAGACTTAGAGAAAGCTTTCGACAATGTTGACTGGAACACACTCTTTCAAATTCTGAAGGTGGCAGGGGTAAAATACAGGGAGCGAAAGGTTATTTACAATTTGTACAGAAACCAAATGGCAGTTATAAGAGTCGAGGGGCATGAAAGGGAAGCAGTGGTTGGGAAGGGAGTGAGACAGGGTTGTAGCCTCTCACCAATGTTATTCAATCTGTATATTGAGCAAGCAGTAAAGGAAAGAAAAGAAAAATTCGGAGTAGGTACTAAAATCCATGGACAAGAAATAAAAACTTTGAGGTTCGTGGATGACATTGTAATTCTGTCAGAGACAGCAAAGGACTGGGAAGAACAGTTGAACGGAATGGACAGTGTCTTGAAAGGAGGATTTAAGATGAACATCATCAACAAAAGCAAAACGAGGATAATGGAATGTAGTTGAATTAAGTCGGGTGATTCTGAGGGAATTAGATTAGGAAATGAGACACTTAAAGTAGTAAAGGAGTTTTACTATTTGGGGAGCAAAATAACTGATGATGGTCGAAGTAGAGAGGATGTAAAATGTAGACTGGCAATGGCAAGGAAAGCGTTTCTGAAGTAGAGAAATTTGTTAACATCGAGTATGGATTTAAGTGTCAGGAAGTCGTTTCTGAAAGTATTTGTATGGAGTGTAGCCATGTATGGAAGTGAAACATGGACGATAAATAGTTTGGACAAGAAGAGAATAGAAGCTTTCGAAATGTGGTGCTACAGAAGAATGCTGAAGATTAGATGGGTAGATCACATAACTAATGAGGAGGTATTGAACAGAATTGGGGAGAAGAGGAGTTTGTGGCACAACTTGACGAGAAGAAGGGATCGGTTGGTAGGACATGTTCTGAGGCATCAAGGGATCACAAATTTAGCACTGGAGGGCAGCGTGGAGGGTAAAAATCGTAGAGGGAGACCAAGAGATGAATACACTAAGCAGATTCAGAAGGATGTTTGTTGCAGTAGGTACTGGGAGATGAAGAAACTTGCACAGGATAGGGTAGCATGGAGAGCTGCATCAAACCAGTCTCAGGACTGAAGACCACAACAACAACAACAACAAGTTCTAGGCGACTGATGACCTCAGAAGTTAAGTCGCATAGTGCTCAGAGGCATTTTTCTAGAGTACGGCGTCTTTTAGACACTATTTCAGTCTATTAAATTTTCAAATTTTGAAACTCATTTATATTGTCGAGAAGAAGTTGTTATCAATGAGAGTGGTAAGAAAACAGGGACAGGAGCAGGCGATTTGTACTCTGTGTACTCATATAGGGCGAGTCATTAGCGATGGGAACACCGCCAAGCGGACCTCTCGTGCTAGCCTGGGTCAGAATGTCAACACATTTGCCTGTTTACTCGTCTGCACTGCAGTCCGCTTATTTCTGCTTCAACATTCGTTGCGTGCTAGCATGTACACCAGTGCGGAGAAGTTGGATATACAACTTTTATATGGTGAGTGTAAAGGAAATTCCATAAAAACAGTGCAGCAGTGTATGGAAATCTATCAAGATCGCCAATGTCCGACGCGCCACGCAGTTGCACGTATTATTAAGACGCTAGTGCGGACAGGCTGCCTGAACGTCAAAAAGAGGACAAGAAAGAAGACTGTAACCGACAGAGAACACGAAAAACTTGTTCTGGCTACGACGCTAATGAATCCGAACAGTGGTACTGGGCATACTGGCAAGTAATGTGGAATAAGGCAGACGAGTGTCACTCCCATCCTGCAGCGACAGAATTTCAATCTATTCGGTGAGCCTGATTTCGAACGTCGTACAGAACTTGGCCGGTTTGCCCTTCAGCAACTGAGAGACGACCTTCCGCTTTTCCAACGTGTGTTCCTTTCAATGAAGCAGCTTTTACTAACCAAACCAATGGAAAGTTGCATAACCTTTTCTACGGGGCAGCCGAAAATCGACACTGCCTTCGTCAGGTCAACATCAATGGCCATGGCGTGTAAACGTATGGTGCGGCATCTTATGAAATTACATTTTGGGTCCTTACGTCATCTCAGGCGTTCTAAATAGACATTCATACGCACACTTTCTAGCGAACATTCTCCCGGTTCTTCTGGACGAGGTACCGCTGGCTATTCGACAGTCTATGTGGCTACGTCACGACGGTTGTCCAGCTCACTCGTCGTGTGTTGCAACGCAAATAATGAATAACAACTTCCATAGACGTTGGATAGGACGAAATCCTGTTGGAAAATGGCCTGCGAGGTCCTCCGATTTGACTCCTCTTGATTTTTTTATTTGAGAAACACTCAAAGATGCAGTCTTTTACAAAGCCCCAACTACGCCAGATGATATGTGTTTAATGGCAAGTGCATGCTCTGCCGCATTATCCACTGCACTTACATCTGTTCGTCGTTCTTTCGGACGGCGACTGCAGATGTGCTTTTCAGTCCATAGTCAACAGTTTGAATACATGCTTAAATAAAGAATACATTTATTTTTTAAGACAAAATTTGTGTTACGCGGCTTAAGTGGTTACCAGATCGTGGTTAATAACTTGCTTATTTCACTTACGTGTGTCTGAAATTGCATTACAATATTAGGTAAGTCGACAGAATGTACTGCACGTGGCTGGTAGCACGGTCACAAGGATCTTTCGTTCAGCATGAGACGACGTTTCGTTGAGAAGAATATTTATTTTTCGGTGTTCAGGCCGTCACCAAAGTACTTTTAATAAAATACTTAGTTCAACCAATGTATCCCACTAGATATAATGTAGAGCGGTGTAGGTAGAGACAGTTGTCAGACAGCATGTAAGAATCACACAGCCACGTACAGAAAAGATAGGCCAAATCCTCCTAACATATAGATATTTAATAGAGTAGTTGCTTTTTGAAGCGTATAATGCCTCTTTGTTTTTTAAGAATGAACATTTGGTTTCTCTGTATCAGCTCACGTAAATCTGGGAAGATGAACAAATGTGAAATCGTTTCCTAAACCCTTCGTGGTATGTTAGATTCTAGCCTGTGTCGTATTTCTATATCCGGCATCCGTATTTGAACTTCCATCTAGGTCGTAAGTTGGTTGAAGGGGACATAAAGATTTATTCTCGTAGCGAAGGCCTACGTTACGGTGTACAACTACGCAAATCTGGTTCGAGACACCGGTCTGGCAGTGTCTGCACCATAAATGCCGTTTCTGGCCACATTACTCTCACATTCAAGGGTATTATCGAGTATTTTACGACAGGTTTGAACGTCAGCATTAACAAGCTCTATTTCAGTGTAACTGTCTTCACAAGAGCTATCGAGATCACTAACAAAAAGTATACGGATCCATTTAAAAAGCGTACTTACTGCAATATCTCAGTTGATACCAGTACTAAGAGACAGCTTCAATGATATGATTCGATCAGCGAACGTTAGAAGGAAAACAAAGGTAACAGACGTCCTAGTGAGAACTGTAAGAATGAAATGGCAATGAGTCGGACACGTAGCTCGACAAGGTCGTAGCAGGTGGACCCGCAGAACTGTGCGCTGGAGCTATGGGACCTTAAGAGAGACACTGGAAGACCCCAAGAGCGATTGCTTGGTGACGTGAAACTGCTGGCTGGAACACAATGGTACCAGGTGGCTCAAAATTAACATATGCGAGAGGCATATATCCAGAAATCAACTGAGCTGCGCTGAATAAGAAGAAGACGAAGAAGAAGAAGAAGAAGAAGAAGAAGAAGAAGAAGAAAAATATGTGTCAATTTTCACAAAAGAGGTTCTCCTACGTATAATTGTATGAATTACCCTATGTAATCTTTGGTCGACCCGTTCACTATACTTGTGGCAACTAGAACTTGCTGTCACCGGAAATCTACAAGAAAACTCGCGGGCTTTCCGAACGGGGCACGTTGCAGTAAAACGCACTTGTGTGTCCGAGCACCAGTTCCCAGAACAGGTGACGGCATGCACGTCGTGCCCCCAGTAACGCACAGGAGGAGCCTGCGGTTTCGATGTCGTCAGAATTATCTGTAACCCATCGGTAAAATGCGCTTGCGTGTGGTCAGGTAATCGGTCAGACGAGACACTGCTAAACTGCTCTCCCGTTGATGCCAGCAAGAACGCAGGGGACAATGTCCCAGTTGCAGACGTGCCCCAGCGATTGACCGGTTTTGGTTACCTATTTGCATGCTAGAGGGCAGAAACTGAGCGTCCTGCAGTTGCAGAATAACACGCTAAAGCGTTGTTTTTCACGCCACTTTCCTTTTTTTCTTGTCAGTGGTGAAATATCTGTTGTTAAGTGAATATCCATCATCACTAGTGCGACGTAGTAAATCTTCATAGGAAGTTTGCACCCTATTCTCGTATGTTTAAGGAAACCATTATAACTATGGTTACGATGTGCATGAATTAAGAGTAAGGTATCGTTCCTTTGTTATTGAAACTTACCTAAATGAAAGTAGCAGTAAATTTTCTTGAACGTATTGTATTAGCCCGTTTGTCGGACGCTATGTTCTTCGCGAACACCAGTAACAAAATCAATTCTACATTGAAACATACAGAAACTGTCTTTCATTCTTAAGGGACTATTGTCAATATGGAAGTTTCAAAGAAATTGAAATAAGATGAGAAGGCGATGGAAAAAGCCGCGTATTAGGTAGAAAATTCGACTTCAAGGAAGCAGTAGCGTCCCTAAGATTTCATTAGGAGAACGTGTTGCTGTCCTTAAATGAATGGGATGAACAAAGATGGTACCTTGTCGAGACGATTTAAAAACACTTCCACTCATAATGGGTGTGAAGAACTAATCAAATATCGCATACATTTAAACCCTCCCGCCGGAGGATCGAGTCCTCCCTTGGGCGCGCATAGCATATATATATATATATATATATATATATATATATATATATATATATATATTTTTTGTGTGTGTTGTTCTTAGAGTAAGTTAATTTAAATAAGTTTAAGTAGTGTGTACGTCTAGTGACCGATGACCGATGAACTCAGCAGTTTGGTCCCATAAGAATTCACACACATTACATTTAGACTTATATTTAGCCAGTATTTATTTATTTACCCTGAAACAGAATGAAACTCTTAAAATTATCTTCTGATTTAGCGGACCATTTAACTTTACCTCATCACTTAAATAGGAACAAGAAAACTGTAGGCAACAATTTTTTTGTGGGCCCATGAATCAAAAAGCACAGGCTTTTAACAGAGAGCAGAGAATTATAACTCGGGCGTTGATATTACAGTTTCACTTAATTTTATATTCACATTTATATATGTAATTATTTGTTTCTCATGCAAAGTTTCCGGCATTAGGAACATTCAGTTTAATTACATCGTTTTAAACAATTTCTAAACATCCAATTAATGACATTAAAATCTACTTATATTCTATTTATTTCTGTGAGTGTTTAGTATTACGGTCGTATAGTTTCAAGATGAAACAGTTTCGGTGTAATCTGTTCACACAGTTACTGCACTGTTTACAGTCTATTGTCACGTCTTAACTAACATTAATAATTTTGGTTTTGTAATGACAAATGCATGCACAGATCATTTCGCATGACATGCTGTTTTGTTGTACACTGTCTGAAAAAAATTAGAATCATTCAAATGACATGGTTGGGTGTCAGTGTAACTTTTTGCACGTATACACCATGATTAGGATTACAAATCCATGTGACAGTAGAACGGCCATTAGAGTGCATTAATGTTGTTTGTGTCACTGTTGTTACCATGTCTCGTGGGGCATAGAGGGGGCGTGAAGAACGTCAGATACTGAGTAGTCACTGTGAGGGACACACGCTGAGACGTGGTGCTCATTATCTGCCACACCAGCTCTTTGGCACGACTATCGATTACCCGGCTGTACTACGATCTTTGCCCCTGTTGTGATCTGGTGGCGGGTATTTGCGGTCGGGGAGTTGGTCGTAGGACTTGCTACGAGGAGCTAGGACGTGCTTGACGAGACGAAGGAGCGAAACACGCGAGCTCGGCCGGCAGCGGCGCGGCCGGTTTACGTCGCAGGACGGTCGCGAGTTTGTGGTGCACCTGCCTGATGTCAACTCCGGGTGCTGCTCGACGCATTGCTTTGGTGCCTGTTTTCTAGGACAGACCCATTCCTCGAATCCATCTCGAACGACGCTCTCCATCGAAGATGTAATTGGTTTTGGTGTCTTCGTTTCGTGGAACTACTTGTGTTGTAGCGGCTGTCACTTGTTAGTTGGTTGCCCTAGTGTATGTGTTGTTGAAGTAAGAGCAGCCGGAACGGTGCGTGATCGCATTGGAGACCAGCAGTCGCTACTTCCTTTAAGGAAATCAGCGTCACCAAAAGATGAAGTAACTGTAAGTTATTGAAGCTCTTAGGTCATAGAGTTGTAATATACTGCATGCCAAGCTTACACAATTGGCAGTTACACTGCAGATGTATGCAACGAAATTAAAGTGCACAAAACCTAGTTGTGTTGTGAAGTTGTGCATTTGAATAACGTGATATTGCCTTGAAAGTACTTCCATTTCATCTTTGTACACACTGTCTGCCTGAATAATATGTGCAATTATTGTTTGGCAAACTATGAGAGTGTAAAAGTCTGATACCATTTTACAGCACTGCATTTATGTACAAGTCTTAGTTTGAATGTTTTACAGCATTGATATTGTTGCAAGCTTATGTCGTTTCTGTTGAAAGCAGTTATTGTTTTTTAAAACTCATATTGTTTATTGATCTCTTAACTTATATTAATTGATGTTTGGTTGGTGTCTGCTGTGTTTTCTGCGGTCTGTTTGTGTTCCAGTTTTCTGCGAGTTGGAGTGTCTGTGAGCGGCGCCACGTTCCGCTTCGGTGCACTGAAGCTGTGACGTGTCGTCTAATGGGAAGTGACTGCCGATTGGGCCCCGGCGTTTAGGCGTTGTTTTGGACGGCTCGTCTGCTGCTTCCGGCATTTCACGTTAAGTCACCTTCTGCCCAGGGTAGCCTGGCGCCACTGACCATTTGATAAAAAATTAACATCTCTTACGTATATGTAAAAAAATTAATTTGCTTACCAATGAATTGTATTGTTGTTGTTGTGGTCTTCAGTCCTGAGACTGGTTTGATTCAGCTCTCCATGCTACTCTATCCTGTGCAAGCTTCTGCATCTACCAGGACCTGCTGCAACCTACACCCTTCTGAATCTGCTTAGTGTATTCATTCCTTGGTCTCCCTCTACGATTTTTACCCTCCACGCTGCCCTCCAATATTAAATTGGTGATCCCTTGATGCATCAGAACATGTCCTACCAACCAATCCCTTATCCTAGTCAAGTTGTGCCACGAACTCCTCTTTTCCCCAATTTTATTCAATATCTCCTCATTAGTTATGTGATCTACCCATCTAATCTTCAGCATTCTTCTGTAGCACCACATTCTCAAACATTCTATTCTCTTCTTGTCGAAACTATTTATCGTCCACGTATCACTTCCATAAATGGCGACACTCCATACAATTACTTTCAGAAACGACTTCCTGACACTTAAATCTATACTCGATGTTAACAAATTTCTCTTTTCCTTGCCATTGCCAGCCTACATTTTACATCCTCTCTACTTCGACCATCATCAGCTGTTTTGCTCCGCAAATAGTAAAACTCCTTTACTACCTTAAGTGTCTCATTTTCTAATCTAATTCCCCCCAACATCACCCGACTTAATTCGACTACATTCCATTATACTCGTTTTGCTTTTGTTGATGTTCATCTTATACCCTCCTTTCAAGACACTGTCCATTCCACTTAACTGCTCTTGCAAGTCCTTTGCTGTCTCTGACAAAATTACAGTGTCATCGGTGAACCTCAAAGTTTTTACTTCTTATCCATGGATTTTAATACCTACTCCGCATATTTCTTTTTTTTTTTTTTTTTTGTTTCCTTTACTGCTTGCTGAATATACAGATTGAATAACATCGGGGAGAGGCTACAACCCTGTCTCACTCCCTTCTCAACCACTGCTTTCCTTCCATGTCCCTCGATTCTTATAACCGGCGTCTGGTTTTTGTACAAATTGTAAATAGCTTTTCCCTCCCTGCCACCTTCAGAATTTGAAAGAGAGTATTCCATTCAACATTGTCAAAAGCTTTCTCTAAGTCTACAATGTATATAAATGTATTATATTTAGTCTAACATATTGTGCTGGTTGCGTTGTTGCTCAAAAAGAAAATTATCTGAGCCACCTATTTAAATTACTTCAGATAGTAATTTATTGTTCAATAAGTAATTCTAATTTGTTGCTTGCTTGAGAAGGAAGCTATATGTCATTTTGCATATTGTTTTTAAGACGGCCACGTGTTGATTGTATGTTAGTTGTTTTATAAACATGGTCGTGAATAAATTGTTAATTTATTGATCTGCTAGTTGTTGTGTTTAAGGAGTGACATTATAGGGGCCTTGACCTTCCATGCTAACCACGACTTCCTAAGTCACAACCATAGTCAGTACCGAACAGAGTGTGAAAGACGCCTCAGAGTGGGACCTAATCTGCCTGGGTGGTCGAATCATGCAGTATCCCGGTTTGTGGGGGATTCGACTGTGAAATTGGTCCCATGGACGACCGTATGCGAACGTGGGGGCAAGTTCCGGTTGACCATGTCTGACCAACGCAAGGGACATCGCCGTATTGTACACTGACGATATTGCAACCCCTTCATAACCGCGCTTGCCATTTGGGAACTAAGAATAGACTCCCTACAAACTCCTTTGTCATCCCTGTGTCACTGGCCGGAGACAAGCAGCTGTGGGACTAGAGCATTACTGTCCAATGTGTAATCTGGATTAAATATATAGTACAAACGGCTACATTTCAAGGGGTAGCCTAGTCAACGGAAGCAAAAGAAAGTCGAATTAGAGACAAGGTCTTATAGCCCCAAATCTTTGTACAGTGGTAGTGGGAACGGCCATGAACAACGTACTGGAAATCCTCACCAGCGGGTTATGACCGTGTGGGTGGGAGGCCGTATTTAAAGGCCGTTTTTGTTTTTCTTAAGTAACTCGAGAAGTAAGGCTTGTAACTACCACGTTTCCCAGTAATAAACTACATTAAATTTCTTTCATAGAAGTTCCTATTCGTTTCTTTTTTTTCTTTAGGAATAATGATTTCCACATTTCAGGAGTTGGGGAACTCTTAGATTATTGTTGGAGCCACTGGTTCGAGTCGCTGCCGGGGTCCCAGCTTTCTGTTCTGGGTCCATCCAGGGGATTCGTCGCTACAGCACGGTGGGCGTGCCGACCCACTCCAGCAGCAGTCGGACTCCTGCCAGGAGGCGACGGGCAGCACACACGAGCTACCTCCTGAGAATGCACTGGGCGCGCCTTTTGTCACTCGTTTCGGCCGCGTAGGTGCGGCCTTTCATCAAACAGTGGCTATCTCGCTGCAAGATTTCATTACGCGCTACTTACTTCGGTACTGTGGCTCACGAAACACAGCTGAGGGTCCGGAACCGAGTGCAGACGTCAGCTAAGTAGGACGACACCACGTGTTGCAGCCAGACGGATGGACGCTCGCCCCCCAGCGGACGTATTACCGGCCCATTCCTGAGGGGCAGGAGCATGATCTCCCCCCCCCCCCCACACACCAGTCCCCAGAAACAATGCGTAATTAGGAAATCTTGGGCGTCATCGGAATGCTGTCCAGTCTCACACTTCAGCCACTCAACCTCCCGACAGTGTAGTCGCCTCGCTCCCCACTCCATCCTCTGGTTGCCTATAAGGTGTTGTTGTTACCAGTTCCTCACATCGTAATATTTGTTTTTCTCAAACATGATCTCGAATTGCTTTTTGAGGATTAGTAAATTCCAAAAGTCCACCAACATCTTTGTCTTCGAGCCATGGATTATTCTCTTCATCCATTATCATAAACACCTCTTTATTATTATAAATAATACTGTTGTTAATCTTGATACATTCAAACAAGTTCATCGTAGATCATTCAATTTAAGATGTGCTTGTGATTGCTGCCATTTATTTCCATTAATTTTTATTATATTTTCAAAAAATAAGAAATAGCTGAAAGCAAAGTCAAGTCATTTCATAATCAGAAAGTAAAGACCTGACGCAATCAAAGACTGTTTTATGTGCTGCTGATCATCAGACAGAATTAATGTAATACATTTTCTTTATTTACCCAACTATTGTGAGAATTATTAAATCCCAGCCATGTAAGATACACTTTATGCCCTTTCTTTCTGAAAAGTTTTTCAACTAGGTATACATCTGGATATTTTGTTTTCTGTAGCTCTTGCTAATAAAAATTTCCTTCCATATCTTTCAATTTATACATAACTGGAGAGAATGAATAATAGATTCAATTTCAAAAATTTCTGTTAACCCATTAGCTGTGTATCGTATTTCAAAAATTTCTTTCAGTATACTAATTCTCATTTTATCTCCTTTTTTATGTTTAGCCTTATCATTAATCACTATGACTCCTATATTATGGTTCTTTTCATTAACTTCTATTGGCTTCATTTTTATAGTTGAATGTTTTGTGTTATTGTATTTATCAACTACTTTCGAGACTAGTTCAACCCATTTATAATTTCCTTCAAGACTAAATTTCTTCCCCATCTTTTCTTTAAGTGTTCTGTTGAATCATGCAGCAAGAGATGTTTTTAATTCTGTAAAAGTTGAGTAATGATTAATGTTGTATTTCTTCATCAGCTCATGAAATTCGTTATTGCATAATTCTTTGCCATGATCTGTCTGTAAATTTTCGGTTGCCACTACTTGAATATTTTTTCAAAATCATCAACAACATTCTTGCCTGTCTCATCTTTAGCTAGGATGGCCCAAGCAAACTTATAAAATATGTCAATAACAATCAATAGCTATTTATATCTCGATTGACCTTAGAAATTCCTTTCAAATTACCTAAATCCATATCAACTAGATCAGCTAGCCATAGATCATCAATACTGAAATAAATTACATTTCTTCAGTTAAAATGTTTTCACATTGGTTTATGTAATTCATTAATAATTTGTTAACGAATATTAGGAGTGAGATATTTGCTCACATCTTCTTGGACTACTGAAGCACTCTTGGAACTTCGTTCTTCTACAAAATCTTTTTAACGAATTTACTATTTTTAGTTTTACATATTGTGTGAAGATCTTCAATAATCTTCTACAAAATCTTTCTAACGAATTTACTCTTTTTAGTTTTACATATTGTGCAAAGATCTTCAACATTCTGTTGTCAAAATTTAGTGGTGAGTCTCTGAGGATTATGAGTCTCAGTAAATTTTTTACCCTTCAAACAATATATATGACCACTCCGAAGAGCTGAGTGTGAAGTGAGATTGTTCATTTAAATAGAATAAAAATTTAATAAGATTTAAATTATTTCACCAAATATAATTAACTTCACATCAACTAGAAAAACTTTAACGGGATCTTTCAATCTTACACTCAGATAACTTGATTTGTTTACAATTATTGACTGATTAGTAGGAGTTATTTCATAAAGATTATCTAAACACTTAGTGTAATATCAAAATCATTAAAAGATAATCCTTTATTTATATTTTGACCAATAACAACAATTTCTTTAAAGATAAACTTGTACTTGAGATTGTGTTTTTTGTTCCCCTCCAGTCATAAATGTAAATTCCATTATTTGTTTATCATACACTTGAACTTTAAGATTACTTAACACATCTAAGCCTGAGGTTAAATGGGTTTTTGAGAAATAATCTAAATAAACCTTCTCTACATCTTTTTCGGTACAGTAATTTTTAGTAGTTGTGTGGTTATCTTGATGAATCTGATAATTTTTTCATTAAGATGTGCAGCAGTGGCATAATTATTGAACTGTGTTAAAAAACTTGTGTGTTCAGGTTTTCAATATATTCCTTTTCGATGTACTGTTTAATAACTGCATCATAATCATTTACTGGATCTTTTATATCTACTATTATACTCCCTTTAAAATCAATATATCCTGTAGCTACTTTAAAAAAGGTTCATAATTCCTTATGAAATTTCTGATAAAACTTTCTGTTTTCAGATCAATTTCACTTTTGATTTTTCTTAATCTCCTTTTTGTATTTTTCTATTTCCAAAAGTGTCTATTTAGTAAACTCAAAATACCATTAAATTCAAAATTATCACAGAATAGTTTAAAAACAAACATAAGTGACCACAAATTACTTCCTTGTATATATTGCTCCTTTTCCTTTCTTTTTCATTGCTTCATTGTGTCATTTCTGTTCTTCGAATTCTGCATCACATTTTTTCTTGTCTACTATGGCATTTGGAATTGCAGCACATCCTCCAGCAAGTGAACTAATAGATTTAGATATGGTAATGCAGCTAATAGTAATGGAAGAAATCCACCTTTATGTTTTGTTAATCCAGTGCCTTCCGTCTTTTTTGTCAGATTGCAGTAAACTTCTTTACAACAGGGTTACCTTGTGTAATGAGTAAACTACCATCAATTTTTTTCTCTTTCTTTCTTTTTTGAGCATCAATTACAAATGGCTCAGTACTATTTAACTTATCATTATTCAGTTTAAATTTAATTGATTTTGGTTTAGTTTTGCCACTAGATAGCAAAGTATAATCGATTAGAAAGTTAGCCATTTATGTAGATAAAATTTATTAATATTTTTTCATAGACACAAACATTTTCATCCATGACTAAGCCCATTCCTAATTTACTATTTCCATACCTTACTCCTCTATATGCAGCTGCAGCTATTATTTCGAGAGTTGAAGCATCACTTGCATGCATTGTATGTTTTGCTGCTAATAGAAGTTCTTTATCAGTTTCGTGTCTTTTTTCTAAACCTTTATGATAATGATTGGCAATGTCATGTTGTTGGCAAGCTTCATCTAATGCATTAGTTCCTTGATCGCCTCTAGCTAATCTTTCATCTAGTTTGATCCCCAGACCACAAAATCGATAGCCTGGAAGATGCACTTCAAATTAAAACTGTTAACTAATGTATTTACAAAACCTCTACCATATTTATCACTTCTATAAAATGTGTAAGGATGATCATTCCAAAATCTTGTTGAATATGGAATTCCTTTTGGATTAACGATTATAAAATCACAGATGTTTTTGTTAACATCTGTGCTATGTCATCTTTTTCATTATGATAATTTTTTTTCAGCTAATTTTTCTCCATGAATTACGGTTAATCTATTGATTAAGTCCCGACGTTGGCTGCGAGCGCTTTTCACTTGGTATGTTACGACGAAGTAATTTAGCTAGTAATTCAATTGTTTTTGTTGTATATTCTATAGTATTTACGTGCGTTAGTGTCATAGAGGCTTGATAAATTGAAGGTTTCAGTTTTTGTTTGGATCTGATTACGAAAAGCGAGGTTTCTGTGTAGGACAATTTCACGTGTACACAAACATTTGTTTACATTTTTAACTGACGTTTAATATGCCAGATTATCAGTTAATTCAGTTACAATACTCAGTATTTACGTTAATAAGTGCCATTTGGACACGATACATTGAACATAGCAGTTTTTATACATTTTACGAGGTCATTTTTCGGGTGTACATAAACGTTTGTTTACATCATAAATACGAGGAATAATCAGTAGGAGTAGCTTACCGTAGGTTACTGTTTAATTCTTTAATAATATTCAGTAGGTAACCTGTAGCAGTTTACTGTAGGTCATTGTTTCTTTTTCTTTAGTATTCTCTAGATAGCCCCTAGCAGGAAAATAAGCACCAGAACTAGCTTCTGCCATACTTTCTATTGTTTTTCATTGTTGAGTGTCCTTCGGTTAACTACATTGTATCTTATTGATTGGCGACTCCATGTTGTCTTGTGCACTACGACCAGATAACAGGTATACTTGAAAAAAGAGACAGAATTGGTCATATATCTTTTACTATCGCAAAATCGATTTTCTGTCACTGAGTGACCATCTTCAGTGCTATATTGTATAACTTAAATTAGGATGCACTGTTGTCACTAAGCTTATGGCAATCATATAGACTGACAATCATAGACCACCAGCATCCACAACAAACATCGAAGAACATTTCAGGGAAAGTCTTGAGTACAGAGGAAATAAATATTCAAATTATCCATTAGTTATATTTGGAGACTTTAATCTGGCGTGCATTAACTGGGAAAATTAGACATGTATCATTAATTTTTAATTTATCTCCACTGAATTCAACTGATAACTTACTAACATATTTAAACATGTCAACAGGGTTTCATACCAAAAACCTTACCTTCACTGTGATTAATGTACTTTAACATTCTTTCACTAACATTTATGTTTTTAGCGCAATTCTGACAACTGTCAGATTATTTCTCCTTTGTTTTTTTAACAGCAGCTTGAGATTCTCTCTTTTCATAGTAACTCTTCGAAACGTTTTGATTTTTTTATTCACTTAATGTATAGTCATATTCACCAGAAATATCATCAGACCCATCTTTTAATGGTTTAATTGGTGATAAATCTTCAAAATCTTCTATATGATAACGATATGGAATCATTTGTTTTTAAACTTCTCTATTTTCTTCTCTTGCTTTCTGAACATTATCACCTAAATCTTCAATTTCTTGTTTTACTTATTCAAAACAATATCTGGCTGATCTTTTTAATATTTTTCATACTCTATTCTTGGTTGTTTTTTCCAAAACTTCAATTGTGCTTTCAATTATTCAGCTTTTCTTCTATCTCATCCTACTTTTTTAACAATCTCTGGATGGTATTTTGCAAACATTTATTAAAGAAGAAAAACATTAATTAAACATATCTTACATTTGTGTTGAACATTTTACATTTATGTTGAATGTTTATTTTATGTTAAATGTTTACATTTATGTTTAAAGTTTAACATTTACATTTGTGTTTATCATTTATGTTATGAAAAGTTCTATTTTACTTCTGAACTTACCTTGATTTGGTTTTCTAGCCATGTCTACCACAAAAAATACACACTCATCATTCTAACATTTACAGCACATTTCTTTAAGATCATCAAACTTTAAATCACCTCCAACAAATTCATGATAAAATGATTTAAATTTGTATCATCCTGTCGAAAAATATTTAAAAACTGAGATTTTCTCTGACTAATTTTTGAGTAAGATTGAGCTAAATATAAACAGTATATTCCTTTATGTCTTCCTCTAGTAAAATATTCTCTAACTATGTATTGATTTTCTAGAATGAAGTAATCAAATACCAATACAAAACTTTTTTGGTATTCATCTAATGGAAGAAATACATCATTATTTTTAATGAATGTGGCTATTTTCTCTTTATGCTTATCTTCAATTTTTTCACTCCTCTTTATAAATTCTTGATATTTTGGTTGATCTTAACTTTTAGAACAGACACACAAATGATTAATTTTATTCCAATTGAGCCATCCTGGATCTAGGATATAATTGTGAATCATTAATGCAGGTTTTGCACAACCACTTCATTATATGGTTGCACACCAAATAGAGTTATGCAAGTACTTGCTGTTTCTATTTTTTTATTTCTTCTCTGGAAATCTTATTTTTGGGTCCAAATCCGTCATTTATTTAAATAGATTTTTATTAATATAAATGACACACCTTTTTCAATTGAATGGTAATTCACATGTTCTTAAAAAAAAAGATTAATTGTTCCTGTAAGAGACAGTTATACTAGTGTTTCCCTTGTTCTTTTCTATTCAACTTTTGTAACTCCAAATATTATATTGAAAAATAATAAACTATATTGTGGTCAGTATAGTTTGAAAAACTTGGAAGAGTTTATTCATTCCAAAATTCCTAATATTCACATTAAGGCAAATGAAATTTTAAACAGAGTAACTAGAGTTTATTCATTCCAAAATTCCTAATATTTACATTAACGCAGATGAAATTTTAAACAGAGTAACTATTGAGTGTGATGTAAAATTGTATATGGATATAAAAGATCGTATTGAAAGTATGCTTGGTTTTAGTAATCATATTGTTGAGGCCATTGCAAAGACTGTTCCTAACGATGTTCCTAAAGTTATTAAATTTGTGTTAATAAATATACATTTTAATTTGGCTGATGGGATGTTTGTAAAGATACTGATCATTTTCATCAAGACACTAATAGTATTGCCTCATTCAAGACAAATGCAGAATTTGGTGGACCAGTAATTCATTATCCTGTAAATATTTCAATTTTTGATCCAGTTCAAAATTTCGAAACAACTCTAACTGATGAAAATGATAACGTGATTGACTTCAATGGAGGTACTATAACAGTTGTTTAGAAATGTCTTAATAAATTTTTTCAATAATAAATAATGAATAAAATCCAAAGTTATCAGGTTTAGTCAGTCCCTGTGGATGAAAAGACTAACAATAATTAGAATGTGCCCAACCAGGATATTGAAATTGAGATAAATATTGGTGATGGATGGGTTCATCCTAATACTGCCTAATTATGCATGAATTTCAGTATTATTGGATGTGATGGCACAGATTATCCTACTTATAATGGGAAATCCAATAAAACATTAATGTGTAATTATGTGACAAAACTTTTTGATTTAATAAGTGTAAAGAAGGGAAATAATGTTATCTCTAGAATAGAGCAACCTTTTAGTTCCTGATCAGTTTTACTGAATTTGCCTTCATCTCTTGCTGATAAAATATGTATGGAAGGGCATATGCCTAATAATGGAAAAATAAATAGCAAGAAAAATGAAGTGCTTTATCCAATAGGAATTCTTTGTGGATTTTTTAATGATTATAAGGAAATTATGTAGGAGGGAGATTTAACAGTAAGTTTTACATGGTATTCAAATTCTGGAAATTCTCTTCTTCGATGGTCTGATTATAATGACACTGGAATTGAAATAAAAGACACTCTTCCTAAAGAAGTTATAATTATTGTAGAATCCATGGAAATTCATGTACTAATTGTTAAATATGAACTAGATTATTAGTTAGAACAAAGGGAAAATATACTGTAAAATCCGAAAACTTTTTATGAACTACAAACTATAGAAGTTGCAGGACTGAGGGTTGAGAATAATTTTGAACTAGATATCACGAATTGCTGTAACTCAGTAGAATCTGATATGGCATATTTCGTATTTGTTATATTTCATACAAATCGTAAAAGTAATCAGTTAGTCGACTCTTCGTTATTCGATCACATTCACCTACAGAAAATACACTTGAAAAATGGAAGAATGTAAATTTCCCCATAGGATATGTGGAATATTAACCTTTCAAATTATTTTCTCGAAGCATAGGATGCATTTCTCGATTTTAAACGAGCTACACAACTGAAAGCATATCTTGATGTGAGCCGTTAAAATTTTATAACGAATTATCCGTTTATGTCATTAATATGACTCAAAGAAGGTATGCTGTAACATCACAGAAAACGACTATGAAACTGTGCAAATTTTAATGATAAAATTCCTGCAGAAACTTTGGCATATGTAGATATGTCTGGAATGAAGAATCTTACATTCAATGCTCAATACAGAATACTTACTGAAATTTTTTAGTTACTAACTTTTACTTCTTCATAGATGAATGAAAAATTTTAAAAATTTATAAAAGTATTAACTGCATGCTTGTGTACATTTTTGAAACATTTTAAAAGAGATAGAGAAAGTATAAAGTGTTAGTGGCAGCTAAAGCAGTTTTTGACTCCATCATGTTAGCACATCAAATTTTGAAAATCAGTTAGTATTTGGCTGAGATATTAGTGAAAAGTCGATCTATTACTATCGCTGTAGAAAGCTCAATCTTATGTAAGGTCCTGCTCCAAGCGAAGGCTAACACAAACTGATGGCCGGAGGAAATATAAGTGTGATCAGACCGGCTACTGTCAGCCTACCCATGTCTTCCTGTTTACTCTGCCTCCTTATCTCAGTCATTGTCGCTCCCAGCTATACTTGTCTTGCAGCAGTGAGGAAACTGTCAATAGATTCCTCTGGATGCAGAAAATTAATATTACGATAATTTCACTATTTGTGAACCGTTTTTGATTATTTAAACTTTGAAATGAAGCTAGTTAAACAGTTTCCTATAGTTGCTACGTGATTAAAATCGAATTTAATGATTATTATATCTCTCCAAATTTCTTGTTCTCTCACGAAGTTAGTGGCAGCTAAAGCAGTTTTTGACTGTCACTCAAATAGCAACTACGCCTATATATACAATCTTCGAACCTATTTAATCTATCAGACCCCTTAACCGAGTATGTAGACTGAGGTATTTTGGCCATTATCTCATGGAGTCATCAAGCGTCAGTGGCTAGCCATTTGACAGAAATTTTTTATCCTCGCTTCTGTACGATTTATCGCCGTCGACGCGGCTTTAAGACCTGTCTGCAGCTGGGATGGCGTGTTTTTCTACTCAAATAATGGAGTGGCTCTCTTAATTCAGTGATTAAACTCCGTGCTGAGCTGACGTCCAGAAGACAGAGGCCTGAAACTCTGTGATCACTAAGTGGAATCTGTACGATAGGGAATCTTTCGAACTTTTTAAGAATGCATTTCTTCATTTTATTATGGTCACCAAGAGAAATGAAATATTTACCTTCGTTCGCCAATACATTTTATTAATTTTCTTGCATGCATCAATCATTTTCTTACATGAACATTTTATTAAAAAAAATAAAAAAAACAGTAAAATTTATTTTTCTTACATACACCTTTATAAAAATATATTCTTTCAAATGAAAATGATGTGATTTAGACCTGGACTGTTGGAGTACTGAGATGAAAATGATGGGTTTTGGATAAGTGGCTCAATGTCTGACGAACCTTGAGGGTGAGGCAGGAATTGAGCCAGGTAGCTATAACCCGTCTTTCCCATCTACTGATTAAGATGGCGTAAGAGGGACGTACGTGCAGAGGCATAAATGAAACACTCATAGTCTTGTTTCGAAAGGATGAATGACCGGTTCAAACAGAAGTGGGTAGTACGATGTGCTCCCCAGGAAGTACCATTAAGGACACGTAGGACACTGAGCGACCTCATACAGCGGGCTTCCAGGTAAGACACGTGGGAGGACCAAGAAAGATTCCTGTCTAGCACGAGCCCCGGGAATTTCACAGTGTCAACGGACAGAAGAGCAACAAGCCCTAGATGTAAAGATGGTGGAAGAACCCATTTGGGCCTTCAGAAATTCATACAAATGGTTTTTTCAGTTGAAACACGAAAGCCATTGTTGATGCTCCAAGTGTAAAGATGATCGAGACATGGCAGAATACGCCGGTCAGTGAGACAGGTCCGTGGCAAGCTCCAATAGATGGCAACATTGTCAACGAAGGGGAGCTGGAGGTGCCCAGCAGGAGACAGGCCATCGTAGGGGTGGTGGCGAAAGCACAGAGGACGACGCTCGGGACGGAACCCTGCGGCACACTGGTTTCCTGGATAAAGGTGTCTGGCAAGCCAGAACACGCAAATACCTTGAAAACTCGGTCTTCATAAAAATTCCTGAAGGAAACGGGTCATGCGGCAACGGAAACTCCACGTGTAGAGATTACGGAGCATACCGGTCCTCCAGCAGGTGTCGTAGGCTTTCTCCAAATCGAGAAACACAGCCACAACCTGAGATTTCGGAGGAAAACCATTGAAACATGGTTATAAAAATGATCAAATGTGTGTGAAATCTTATAGGACTTAACTGTTAAGGTCATCAGTCCCTAATCTTACACACTACTTAGCCTAAAATATCCTAAAGACACACACACACACACACACACACACACACACACACACGCACACGCACACGCACACGCACACACACACGCACACACACACACACACACACACCCATGCCTGAGGGAGGACTCGAACCTCCGCCGGGACAAACATGGTTGTACAAAGTGACGAGATTGTTAACTGGAGAACAGTGCGCTGGAAATCCACATTGCGTAGTGGTTAGTAAACCACCGTACCAACCGGGCATGAATCATACATTCCATTACCTTGCAAACACAGCTGATGAGAGAAATTTGGCCGTAGCTAGAGGAGAAGTGTTTATTGTTACCAGGTGTAGGTTTAAGTATAACAGTGGCTTCACGCCAGCGTCTGGGAAGCGCGACCTCTGCCCAGATGCGGTTGTACATATGAAGTACGAAGTGCTTGCCCGCAAGTGAAAGGTGCTGCAACATTTGAATGTGAACATTGTCTGGTTCTGGGACGGAGAATTGGGATGAAGTTGGAGCATGATTTAGCTCCCTCATAGTAAAGGCGGCATTGTAGCACTCTCAATTCTGAGAAGAGAAGGATATCGCCCGAACCTCCTCCGCTTGTTTTCGTTGAAGGAAGGAAGGCGGATAGAGTGAGGGGCTAGAACTCTCCGCAAAATGACGGCCCAAGTAATTAGAACTTGTGAGTTGTTCGCAGCGTAATCCACTTCGAAATTCCACACTGTGTGCTGAATCTGTATCTGTAAATTGTTCTACTTGCTATCGTTTTGATCATGTGGCGAAGTAGTGTAGAGAATCTAGACGGTTGATGATGTGGCCAAAGCTGTAATTGTTTTCTTTTTGTCAGTTGGTACCTACTACGTATTTTTGTTTTGTATGAGTGTAGGGCAATGGTGTTGCAATGGCGAAAGACGCAGGGTGTTCAAGACGTAAGTTAATGAGGTAGTGCGATGGAGACCAGAAAATATGCTCTCTCTTTATAAGCTTGTAACAATTGTTGAGGAGATGGCGTTGCTCAGGAATCGAACATCAGAACAAACCCAGCTGCCGCTAACATGGGCAATGCCTTTCCTGCAAAATCGTCTGAGCGCCTGAGAAAGTCGGCGGGCATTTGGGGTTGGTCCTGTAAACATGAAGTTGCATTTTTAAAGGAAAGACAGACGGAAGTGTTGAATAAGGAGCAAGCCCCCAGATAATATCTGATAGAATCTCTGGAGTTTAAAAATATGAGCTGAAGTTCACTAAAGGATTCCTCGCAGCTAGCGTTGGGGGCGGCGACTGTCAGTGTTATTTTGATGACGACTCTTAAATTCGAGAAGACACTTTTGTCGGCATGTTTAACAATGAACTGGAATGTTTATTCTGCCCTGGATAGTTGGCCGGATTCAAAATTTCTTCACACAGTTGTTACGCACCCACGTCACGTCTGTTACTGGCCAGAACTTACGCATTTTATCTTCAGGTCCTTTAGTGTCGAGAAGAAATTCGAAAAGCTTCTTAAATTTCATTCAGTGAGAACTTTCTGTTCATTTGTGTAGTTGCTTCTCTTCTGCTTCTTCTTTTTGTACTTTTCTTCTTCTTCTGTTTGTGTCCCCTGCTCCTTCGCCCTTCTCTTCCGCTTTTCATTTTGTCATGTTTTCTCCTTCCCCGAAAAAACAGCGTCCATTCAAAGCGCTCCGGTTGACGTAGCTACACCACTGAAAGCTGGGAGTTGGAGACGAAAATCATGCATCGCCAAGATTTCTACAACTGTCTGCGTGATATTCAAACGTGGTTCCCGTAGTTGAGCTAATAGTCTTGTTGCTCGGATATAAAATAAATGTTTGTAAAAGGGTTACCTGAGGTGACACTATGGATATAAAATACAGAGTTTATTTTTCTACAGAAAAAGTCACAAATGTACTACCTATCTCTTAGTTCGTCCTCTCACTCACAGGAATTGTTTAAAGTTTTCTACGTTTTACTACCTACTTAGCTTCGCTTCCAACACCACCAACCTCTAAAGCCTCCTCTGACGTTCCTCTTGGTGAGTGAAAAGGACACTACAAAACAAAAAGTATGACGCACCACGAAGGAATCAACCTAATGACACGGAAATCGGTAGATGTGATGTGCATGTACAGGCAAACAAATCATTACAATTTCAGAAAAGTTGGATGGTTTATTCAAGAGAGAGAGCTTCTCAAACTGAGCAAGTCAATAGTGTGGGAGAAGACGTGATTACCATTCCTCCAGGGTATACACCTCATGTGCAACCGTTAGATGTGTTTGGTTTTCGGCAAGTGAAATAGTTTATGAAAAGATTCTATGATTTTTCGAAGCTGCACAGGTACACAGAGCAGTATTGTTTACGTGATCGTGTGTTAATTATCAAAGTTCAGGCACTCACACATAATCAACTTCGCTCTCCAAATATCAGGACATGTTCAGATTTGCTTGGACATATGCAGGATTTGACGGTCTACACACGGAAAAATTTGAAAACGTTAAAAACAAATGTTTTGACAGAGCACAGGGAAAACTGTGCGACTGTGAACTGTTGCATTCATTTGTTGCAGTTTATGTGACAAACTCTTATGCTTTCATCACTTTTTTGGGAGTGATTATCTCATTCACGAGAAAACCTAAGTCGGGCAAGGTAGAAGAATCAGTTTACCCATTCTCCAAGTGTACAAGGTAGGTGGGTCGACAAGATATTCCTGTCATGTGACGCACATGCCGTCACCAGTGTCCTATAGACGTGTTTTCCTGTGGAGGAATCGGTTGACCTATGACCTTGCCATCAAATGTTTTCGGTTCCCATTAAGGAGGCGCGTCCTTTCGTCTACTAATCGCACGATTTTGCGGTGCGGTTGCAAAACACAGACACTAAACTTATTACTGTGAACAGAGACGTCAATGGACGAAAGGACAGATCATAACTTCGCAAAAATAAAATTTTTACTCGAGGGAAGACCAGAACCCAGGACCTCTCATTGCGCATCTGCTGACGCTAACCACGGGACCACGGCGCTCCTGAGCTCATGCTGTCCTTGATGTTGCCTATCTTGCGCATGGACTACTCAGTTTGTATATTTCGCTTATTTTTTTCATAGTTCCACACAACTTCTTCCTGTTTTCTCGATTGATCTCTGTTCAGTTTTTCAAGACCTATCCACTGTACCAACTTATAACTAAATCTGAGGCGGGTGCGATGGGGAGGTTGCCTTGTCAGGTCCACGTCAGCTGGTGACATCTGTCGATGACTCATGCCTATAACGATATCGTCCTAACAAGTGACAGGAGCGATGCGAAGGCGCTACGCCTCAAACACTCTTTGAAATACCGAAGGTATTGGGATAAAATACACGGAGTGATAGGTAAACTACAGCTTATACAGAAATTAGACGGCAGTTGTAACAGTTGAAGAATATCAAAGGGGAAGCAGTACTTGAGAACGGACTGAGATAGGGTTGTAGGCTGTCGCCTAAGTTACTCGACTGTACATTGAACAAGCAGTAAAGGACACCAAAGAAACATTTGGACAAGAAACTGAAGTTCATCGAGAAGAAATAACGATTTTGATGTTTACTGCTGACAATGTAATTGTGTCATAGACGGTAAAGGACTTGAAAGGGCAGCAGAACGGAATGGATAGTCTCTTGAAAAGAGATTGCAGGATGAGCATCAACAAAAGTGAAACAAGTATAAAAATATCTAGTAGAATTAATTCATTCAGATGGCATTAAGTGAATTAGATGAGAAAATGACACACTAAAAGCGGTAGACGAGTTTAGTTCAAAAATGGCTCTGAGCACTATGGGACTCAACATCTTAGGTCATAAGTCCCCTAGAACTTAGAACTACTTAAACCTAACTAACCTAAGGACATCACACACACCCATGCCCGAGGCAGGATTCGAACCTGCGACCGTAGCAGTCCCACGGTTCCGGACTGCAGCGGCAGAACCGCACGGCCACCACGGCCGGCGAGTTTAGTTATTTGGCAGCAAAATAACTGATGATGGGTAAAGTATCTGATTATGGAAAGGAAAGCAGTACTTAACAAGGGGAAGTTTTTAACATCGTATCTAAATTTAAGTGTCTCTTCTGAAGGTATTTTTGTTTGGAGCGTAGTCTTATATGGAAGTGAATCGTGGACGAAAAGCACTTCAGGTAGTAAGAGAACAGAATGTTTTCAAGTTTGTTCCTAGAGAAGAATGTTTAAAGTCAGATAGGTTCAAAAGAAAAACAATGAAACTTCATTCTGTGTATCAGTATTACTAAATGCCCAAAACGGTTCTTAGCCCCAGTTGCTGGTTGTCTGTCTAGCAGATCCCAGTGGCAACTAGAATTTGGTTTACATCGTTTCGTATAATTACCCACCAAATTAAAAACTTTAAAATGCTACCTTAATCTGCTCATTAAGAAATAAAATCTTACCTTGGAGGTTTAATAGAATAATGAAAGTGTTCAAGGTAGAAACGGTATGTATGTCGTGAGGCAGTGCGACTCATAGCGGGCAAGTTTCCAAGCCTATATCCATCCATTGTCTGAGAGCGAGAGTACTCACCGACTTCCAGTAAACTTTACACATAATTTCAAAACCATTCAGAAACTTTCTTGTCTCTGGCGCCCCCTACATAATAATGAAAGGAGAAAGATTTATCCTTACTACGTTTCCACTGCTGATGCAGTAAAATTTCGGCATTGGGCATGAAGTTTAAATTTATTACTTCTTTTCTGTGAACTCTATTCCCAATACGTTTTTAGACAGTATCGACAATGTTGTCGACAGTATTCACATACACTATTGAATGTACCTTCAAGATTATATCGTTGTAAGATACACAGTTCAGGAGATATGACGTTATAACTATTCAGATGTGTGAAAAAGTAGCATTTCTTAAAACGGAGGAGAAGTTACCGAGGCTCTGGTCATATTGTGTTTGATAATGAGACCACTTAGCGAATTGCAACAAGTTGTCTTATACACAGGAGTTCGACTCCTTAATGCATCGGTTGTGGGTGCAGTTACTACGCTTCTCTATAATCTTACAAAATACAGTAATATATTTCGCTAGGTCCGCGAAAAATTTGTACATTTTTGTGTGATAAGTTGCATACCTTCACTCAAAAATTTACTTTACGAGTAAGGAAAACCACGTGAACTGTGAGCATTCAATACATACGATGTTGAAGTTCGTGCAGAAAATGCTTTTCCACATCCACCGAAAACTCTTCATTTTGTCACTGCTTCAGACGCAATTTACAGCTCCATTTTTAATAATAAGGGAATGAAAATAAGTTACACGAAATACGGTGCCTGTAAATCCGTTTCTCCCTCAGTTGCATTTTCATGAGCGGCTCCACAAGACGTTAGGCTGCGTAACACTGAAGTAAAGCTTCTCTAATTTGGTTTAATGTCTGCAATAATTCCTACTTCATAAAACCGGCTCGAGCATTCCAGTAACTGATCGCATTAGCGTCTCGCATTCGGTTTCCTTTGTATAGCTCTTGCACGGAGTCTGTACTACTCGCCGTCCCTACTAAGGAAGCTACGTATTCCACCCACGTCATACCGCTTCGCTGCGCTGTAGAACTACAGGGCAACTTGGAGCAGAAGTCGGAAGCCAGAAACATAACGAGGCCAGAGCGAGACAGCAAGTGCTGAACTGCGTGATCCGCTCCTTTGACGTCGGACCACGAGCGCCGGGAACTAGGCCGCCAGACCGATGTCACGTAATCGACGGAGCTTGGCCCACCTACTGCCGGTTACGCCACGCCTTCCGGGCAAGGACAGGCTCCAGATGTTTCGACGCTACGCGGAAACACCGGCGCTAAGGTGAAATGGGCGGGTGGAGCAGTAATTTAACCACTGCCAAAACAGCTCCTCGTCGTTCAGCCAGCTGGAGCTAGGCAGCAAGTGATGACAATTTGTGTCAACTGGAGCCGTCGTGCCAACTCTGACGCCACCGGGCCTCGAACCGACGACCGGCGCCCGTCTGCCCAGCTCTGACGTCCTAGTCTCCGCGAGCAGCCCGTCCCTGCTGTCGAGGCGGCAGTCGCCCTGTGGGGATACAGGTCGGACCCCGGCCACCGCCACTGCCGCGGTTCCAAACACTGCGGCTTGCCGTAAAGGCTGAATACGCTGCGGGCTGGCATCGCGTGCAGCGGCGCCTGCTCCAGCGTCGCCCAGTCGACGCTCCACCGTGTAAGCTGCTCGCCTCTCTGAACTAGGAATTCTGCTAGGAAACGATATATCTATATACATTCGGGAAATAACGATGTACGAGGGCAGTTCAATAAGTAATGCAACACGTTTTTTTTCTCGGCCAATTTTGGTTGAAAAAACCGGAAATTTCTTGTGGAATATTTTCTAACATTCCCGCTTCGTCTCGTATAGTTTCATTGACTTCCGACAGGTGGCAGCGCTGTACGGAGCTGTTAAAGTGGCGTCTGTAACGGATGTGCGTTGCAAACAACGGGCAGTGATCGAGTTTCTTTTGGCGGAAAACCAGGGCATCTCAGATATTAGTAGGCGCTTGCAGAATGTCTACGGTGATCTGGAAGTGGACAAAAGCATGGTGAGTCGTTGGGCAAAGCGTGTGTCATCATCGCCGCAAGGTCAAGCAAGACTGTCTGATCTCCCGCGTGCGGGCCCGCCGTGCACAGCTGTGACTCCTGCAACGGCGGAGCGTGCGAACACACTCGTTCGAGATGATCGACGGATCACCATCAAACAACTCAGTGCTCAACTTGACATCTCTGTTGGTAGTGCTGTCACAATTGTTCACCAGTTGGGATATTCAAAGGTTTGTTCCCGCTGGGTCCCTCGTTGTCTAACCGAACACCATAAAGAGCAAAGGAGAACCATCTGTGCGGAATTGCTTGCTCGTCATGTGGCTGAGGGTGACAATTTCTTGTCAAAGATTGTTACAGGCGATGAAACATGGGTCCTTCACTTCGAACCTGAAACAAAACGGCAATCAATGGAGTGGCGCCACACCCACTCCCCTACCAAGAAAAAGTTTAAAGCCATACCCTCAGCCGGTAAAGTCATGGTTACAGTCTTCTGGGACGCTGAAGGGGTTATTCTGTTCGATGTCCTTCCCCATGGTCAAACGATCAACTCTGAAGTGTATTGTGCTACTCTTCAGAAATTGAAGAAACGACTTCAGCGTGTTCGTAGGCACAAAAATCTGAAGGAACTTCTCCTTCTTCATGACAACGCAAGACCTCACACAAGTCTTCGCCCCCGAGAGGAGCTCACAAAACTTCAGTGGGCTGTTCTTCCTCATGCACCCTATAGCTCCGATCTCGCATCGTCGGATTTCCATATGTTTGGCCCAATGAAGGACGCAATCCGTGGGAGGCACTACGCGGATGATGAAGAAGTTATTGATGCAGTACGACGTTGGCTCCGACATCGACCAGTGGAACGGTACCGTGCAGGCACACAGGCCCTCATTTCAAGGTGGCGTAAGGCCGTAGCATTGAATGGAGATTACGCTGAAAAACAGGGTTGTGTAGCTAAAAGATTGGGGAATAACATGGTGTATTTCAATGCTGAATAAAACAACCCCTGTTTCAGAAAAAAAATGTGTTGCATTACTTATTGAACTGCCCTCGTAAATCGGCGACAACATAGTCATCGATGTATCGATATTTGCTTGGTCGTATCAACTGCCGATACTTTTTGTTTTATGTTTTTTTTCGCAATTTTCGGTAAATATTTGAAATAGCTCTTTTGAAACTGTAATAGAACATAATTTTACTTTCACAGTGTGAAGGAGTCTTACACTTTTTGAGCTTCCATCACGTCCAGTCTGTTTCTTTGACTGAGTGAAGCGAGTATGGGTAGCACAAAAGAAGAAGTCCAACTGCAGTGAGAGGTGGCGTTGGTGGTATGAATGGAATAACAAGATTTCCAGTGTGAAGAAATAGCATACCAGTTGCGTTAAAAAACAATTTTATCGCAACTAGTGTGCCACATCTTCACATCGAAATTCTTCAAAAACTACTTCTGAAACTGTTGAACAAAAATCTAAATCATAAGACTGGTCTTTGCGGGGGGCGGAGATGTATGGGGGAGATGCTGACGTAATCGGCGGTCGGCGCTACAAACAGAAACTGCAACATAATTACAGAAAAGTATGTACAGCCACTTCGGTTGCACAAAATTTTATCAATTGACGACAGTTTCGACTGCGCTAGGGCAATCTTCATCAGAATAAAAAGTTACATGGTGTACATGTAATCACAGAACGGTTTAAAACGCTTGAGCAAAACTGTTCTCGTCAAACAAAAATGTCACAGGAATAAAAACTAAAATGTAAAAGTATAACATAATTGTCGGCCAGACAAAATTCTTCACGGAATGTAATGACAACGGCAATGTCGCTTCGGGTCAAGAGCGGCATAATACAGCCGCTATGGTCAGACTATACGGCTAACACGCCCGGGCAGCCACTAGGTGGACACGAAAACAGATTGCGCTAAACTGCCGCAAATGTCTGATGGTTAACCCTAGCATTCTACCATCTCCTGAAAGCTTTAATCGTAGGCATCTTACCAACTCGAATTTAACTGTAGCAAAGTGCACCGAGAACAACGCGTTCTTGATGGATCCTTTGTGTGCCGTTCCCTTCAAATGGCCTACTCTCATAATACGTAACTAATTATTTTACCAAGAATATGTTGTCTCTCATCGATACCATTTTATTACAAGGAATCATACAATCAACGACGGGTTTTCGAGAGATTCTCAATTTTCTGGAGTTCAGAAGCGGCATAATTATTCATACGGGCTTTAAATGAATGCCGATATGGCCCCTCGCAACTCTGTACTGGAGGGAGAAGGCGTGCGTATGACGTAGGTGGCGCTCTGCCATCTCAACGGTCGACGTTTAGACGCAAGTCCAGGATATCCGACATGCTAGATATTGCTCCGCACGCTGGAAAGACTCCCCAGCCTGCTGTTGCACGCTATGGCGTCAGAAACTCGGCCCGCTCAACGGCCAGCGTTCGGGTGCACGGTGCGTGTGCCGGCGGCTTCACTTCCGATTCATTCGTTCCCGTCACAGGGGCGCTTACCATTAACTGATACGTTTATCCATATCCATAATCCTAGAAAGTTTGTATCGTCATCACGGAAACACCCTCTATATACACTCACGTTCAGAAAAATCAGGAAACATTGAACTACTAGAGATAGGAAGTTCATATTCACACGACATGTACTGTATGTCCTGCAGAAATTATTAGTATTTCTGTCACCTCGGTTCAGCATGTGCCCAGTTGTCTATAGGCATAGAGTTAGCCATGGGCCCTGATAACTAGGTCTATCCGTGATGGCAGCGATGCGTATAAGGCGCGAATGACTTTCTGCATAGCCATCCATGCTGCATTCACTCGGTTTCAAAGTTTTTCTGTGGTGGTTGGCATTGGGTCACAGTGCTGCACCAGTCGTTTCACCATATCCAAAGCCCGCCGTTGTGACCGAGCGGTTCTAGGCGCTTCAGTACGGAACCGCGCTGGTGCTACGGTCGCAGGTTCGAATCCTGGCTCGGGCATACATGTGTGTGATGTCCTTAGTTTAGTTAGGTTTAAGTAGTTCTAAATATAGGTGACTGATGACCTGAGATGTCAAGTCCCATAGTGCTCAGAGCCATTTGAACAATTTGAATCATAACCAACCATTTTCAATTTGCGACAACTCTTGTGATCTGTCGGGCCAGGACAAAAGGCCGACCTCCTGTGACGCCAAGAAGGCAATTGTTCGTGCAGCAACATGTGGCTGTGCATTGCCTTACTGAAGAATGGTGTCTCCGGCGTTGTGCAGAAAGGGTATGGCTACGTGTCGGAGGTTGTCATTCACGTAGGTCACACTGGTCGTAGTGTCCTGGACACGCACCGACTGTGATTTTGGTTGTACCCCATAGCAACCCATAAGGCTCCGAGTTGGCGCTGTATGTCTCGTCCGACTGCAGTCACTGTGATGCCACTTCCGCTGTCTGCGACGAACCAAAATGTCACTATAATTTTCAAACAAACAGACCCTGTATTCGTCATAAAACGCTATCTGATACCTTTCCTGTGCCCAGTGAAGTTGTTCCATACACCATCACCGTCTAGCATGTTGGCGCATATCCGCCAAAGGTAGGCAGAGAAATGGACGCCGTAATAAATGGCGGCCTACTGTCGCCCCTGATAGTCTACGATGTGTTACACTGTTCCCCTGTGGCGCCACAGCTGAGGAGGACGCAGATATGTCCTGAAATGCTATACGGATGAGGTGTCGATCTTCTGAGAGGGTAGTCCGTGAGATGCGACCTGACTCATCTCGTCATGTTCTACGGTCTCCCGTGGACCCTTCTGCAGATACCCGTTGCATTGCCGATACACTTCGTCCCATATGAGGATCAGTAATTTCCCCGATGCATGCATCACATTCTCTTATGCCAATAATGCTCCGTCTCACTGATTTGACGATATGGTTCGCGCATACGTTTGCGATGCCTCCAGCAGGTTTGCTTAAATCACACTGATCCATTACTTTTTGTTTACAGCGACAACGAGAGCCGAAGCCACATTTTACGGGTAGCTGGTGTTTCACCGAGGTACCGATACTGATCTTGAACCATCCGGCCGACATGGTTCAAATGCTAATCGTTTCTGCAGATCACACTAAACATACTAATGTACATGTCGTATGAATTCGAACGTCCTATCTCCAGTCGTTCAAGATGTGCTGTTTTTGTGTGAATATAAAAAAAAAATGGTTCAAATGGCACTATGCGACTTAACTTCTGAGGTCATCAGTCGCCTAGAACTTAGTTAGGTTTAATTACCTAACTAACCTAAGGACATCACACACATCCGTGCCCGAGGCAGGATTCGAAACTGCGACCGTAGCGCTCGCTCGGTTCCAGACTGTAGCGCCTAGAACCGCAAGCCCACTGCGGCCGGCTAGTGTGAATATAAGTGTACATACATTTACAAGCGCTGGCGCCTATAACTTTGACGCCCTGTAGCATCATTGGATGACACTTCCTGACATTGTAGCCTATGTAAAACTCGATTTACTAAGTCCTCTCTGCAACCTCTAAGTGTGTAAGGTAAACTGACAAGACCCTTTATATTAGTTGTCGAGCCGGATCGTCCCTATGGCGCTCACAGTGAAGCAGGAGAGGGATAGCGGTGTGGAAACCAGAGTTAAAATATGAGCGGTTCTTCCCTATCAGGATGGGTTATAACCAGGGGCGGGCAGGAATCCTGCACGTGTGCGGTGCACTTGCACGCGTGCAGTTAACAGGTGTTCTGCGTGCACACAGGGGCAAGCTGGCCACCCGCTTATCTCCCCTCCCCACCATACCCTCTGTCCGCTCCTTCCTCTGCAATGCGTTTTGTTTCCTAGCTTGCTTTATTGAATGTAGGAATAAGATTAGTAGTAGTAGTGCTTGAAATATATCGTGGTTTGAAACAGTACCTATTACCTACGATACGTTTCATTTAATTATCACAGGTGGAGTGGAAAAAAATTTCTACAAACAGACAAACCCAAGCAGTTACTTTAATTTTCATCACTGATGTTTGCTCTTAACCGACACTTACTAATTCAGTAAATGGTTTTCCAGCTCTCGCTATATTAAGCTCGTACCGCTGGGCTATTATTGTTGTCGTCCTGAAAAATTGGAAACGGTGCTCCATAAAATATTAAATGAGTTACATGAGAGACATGACGAAAGGAAGTCGCAGATCTCTCGTGACCACAGCAACTACGAGAGATTCATCTAGTATCGTCAGATCGCTCTTCTTAAGCTCAGTCAATTTCCCCATCCGCTCAGAATCCGACAATAAATTGTACTCGTCCTTGTGAAATTTGTTATAATGGCCTTCAATACTAAACTTCCGCTGACCAGCGAGAATACTGCCACATATTAAACATTTTGAATTTTCACGTTTTTGCACAAAGAAAAAATGATTCTCCCATTACTTTTTAAAAGATAGCAAATCTCCACTTCTCCGTTTCCTTGTTTCACTCTGCATTTTCCGGTTCTTGAAATACAACGTTGACTACGTAGTGGTCGCTACGCATCAAAATCCGCAGCTTAGCCTGTTACTACACTGCCGCAACCTGCCGGCTGTCGCCACTGCCCCTGTCGACGATCGCACGCGAGCAGCACACGTGCAGCCCAGTGCGCTCGTGAGCCGCGTGCAACGTTTGCCCGCCCCTGGGTTAGACTGTTTCTGTGGTCGTAGTCGGGTCCGCACTCGGTTCGGGAGACAGGGGCGATGTATGGGGGAGCGGCAAACAGACCAGCCGTGGACACACACACTGTCCTTTATTTAATCATTCAGCCTGAGTCCTCCATTTACATGAACAGGTGTTTAATTATGCCGTCCGGCCAGTGGAGTAATTTCAGTGTCTGCCATCTTGACGTAGTATTCCGCGCTGTAGTAAGAATGTCTTCCACGAGTAATGAGTGTGTTGAGGCGAGAAACCACAAATGTAGTGTGTGGACATAAAAGGTGAGAATGTGAGTCTTGCGGGAGGCGTGTGCGAGATAGTCCCTGCAGTCGCACTGTCTTCTGTGCACTCTGTGGCTCAGATGGATAGAGCGTCTGCCATGTAAGCAGGAGATCCCGGGTTCGAGTCCCACTCGGGGCACACATTTTCACCTGTCCCCGTTGATATATATATATATCAACGCCCGTCAGCAGCTGAAGGTATTAATATATAATTCCAATTTCCTTCGAGACGGCTGCAGGTTATCAATGGCGTCCGTTCTTTCGGGCATGTCCGAAAGAACAGACACCTTATCCATATAAGTACAGTGTTATTACAAATGATTGAAGCGATTTCACAGCTCTACAATAACTTTATTATTTGAGATATTTTCACAATGCTTTGCACACACATACAAAAACGCAAAAAGTTTTTTTAGGCATTCACAAATGTTCGATATGTGCCCCTTTAGTGATTCGGCAGACATCAAGCCGATAATCAAGTTCGTCCCACACTCGGCGCAGCATGTCCCCTTGAATGAGTTAGAAAGCATCGATGTTGCGAGCTCGCAGTTCTGGCACGTTTCTTGGTAGAGGAGGTTTAAACACTGAATCTTTCACATAACCCCACAGAAAGAAATCGCATGGGATTAAGTCGGGAGAGCGTGGAGGCCATGACATGAATTGCTTATCATGATCTTCACCACGACCGATCCATCGGTTTTCCAATCTCCTGTTTAAGAAATGCCAAACATCATGATGGAAGTGCGGTGGAGCACCATCCTGTGGTACGTTTAGCTCCCTGCTTGCTTTATTCGTCGACTTCCGCGGGTGAAACTTGCCCGCACGCGTTCAACCGTTTCTTCGCTCACTACAGGCCGACCCGTTGATTTCCACTTACAGAGGCATCCAGAAGCTTTAAACTGCGCATACCATCGCCGAATGGAGTTAGCACTTGGCGGATCTTTGTTGAGCTTCGTCCTGAAGTGTCGTTGCACTGTTATGACTGACTGATGTGAGTGCATTTCAAGCACGACATACGCTTTCTCGGCTCCTGTCGCCATTTTGTCTCACTGCGCTCTCGAGCGCTCTGGCAGCAGAAACCTGAAGTGCGGCTTCAGCCGAACAAACCTTTATTATGAGTTTTTCTACGTATCTGTAGTGTGTCGTGACCATATGTCAATGAATGGAGCTGCAGTGAATTTATGAAATCGCTTCAATCATTTGTTATAGCCCTGTATATATATAGAACTACGTCGGTTCCATTGGTATAGTCTCATTTGCTGAATATCTTTCCTCAAAACATATTACTACAAAATCCTTTACAAACAATGCTGCCTCCACTACACTGCAGGCCAGCTTCTATCCTTCTTAAACCGAGTACAGCGCTAGGCATACTGCTACTGCTGCTCCCTGACTTACTCTGACAAAGCAAAGTTAATCTTCCGGATCAATATCTCTGGCCTCAAGCAAAGTCTTACAGATAATATGATTATGTCGATATCACAGATGTTGCGTACATTTATCAGACTTGCAACTTCATTCACATTTATGGACAAAACTTACTGAAAATCGTCAAGGGAGATATTACAGCCATCTCTCAAGCTGACGTACGAATCTTACGCCTGTCCATTTCGTAAATAAACCGTGTTATCTGCGAAGCGGACACGGACAACTGCCGCTGGAGAGCGCGCTTCGATCGCTCAAATGGCTCTGAGCACTATGGGACTTCTTTCCTAGTCTGTTCTGCGGAGAAGCTTCTCTTTTGTTGCCTTGTCTTGCTACATATCAAACACTTCACTTTTCTGCTTTTTCAGCTTTCTCGTGATATATGATTCACTTACACGCAGTTCTGTGCTCCAGCTGTAACTTCTCGCATGTTTCATCTTCAAATTAAGATTTAATACAACAGTACAGTAGCTGACGCCGGGGAAGATCAGTCTGGGCTAGGGAGAAAAGTGGAATAGGTTAAAGAAAATGAAACCTTTCTATTTTTATTGCATTTGCAGGTTTAGACAAAGCTTTCCATAATGTTGAGTGCAACACACTCCTAGAAAATCTAAGGTAGTTGCATAAATTGCATGAAGCGATAGGTTGGTTGCAACTTCCGCAGCAATCTAACTGCAGGTGTAAGAGTCGTAGAGCATGAAAAGGGCTCTGAGCACTATGGGACTTAACTTCTGAGATCATCAGTCCCCTAGAACTTAGAATTACTTAAACCTAACTAACATAAGGACATCACACACATCCATGCCCGTGGCAGGATTCGAACCTGCGACGTAGCGGTCGCGCGGTTCCAGACTGTAGCGCCTAGAACCGCTCGGCCACTCCGACCGGCTGCATGAAAAGCAAGCAGTAGTTAAATGGCTCTGAGCACTATGGGACTTTAACATCTATGGTCATCAGTCCCCTGGAACTTAGAACTACTTAAACCTAACTAACCTAAGGACAGCAAACAACACCCAGCCATCACGAGGCAGAGAAGCTTCGATCGCTTATACCACGTTGAGACACGCGTATCGAATAAACAAGCCGCATCATTTCTGAGCGTTATGAAACACTGTGAACTCGGCACGCTCTACGTTGACTTTCGAATGCGTGGCCAGTGTGCCAACGGTTTTAAGTCACCTCGGCTGCGGATGTGGCTGGTGACCTGCAGTTTGACGTGGACTGCTACAACTCGGCATTTTCTACGTTAAAAACATTTCTGGAGGTGGAAAAGATGAAAGATGTGGATGAAATTCGTAAGACTGACGGGCCACTGACTGTCAGACCTTTCGATCAGTAGTGCGGCATTTTACCGCCGAGGCATCCTTTCTAGTTGTTAACCTACCTCTACGAGTATTTCCCTGCAGAAAGAATCCAAATTAAACTACAAAAATATCTCATTAAGATTTTAAGATTATTTCGTAAGCATTCTCTTCAGGGACACGGCCCAGCTTATTCACGCTTAAGGACGACTGCAATTCTGAGCAAAACAGCTACACATTTTTACAATCACATAAAGACTATGACGTAGACCGCACGATCGTTGGCGAACTATCAGAAAGAGCTGCTGATCCTATTAGATAATCGGTTTAGGTATATCTGATCATTGGTGTTCCCATACTCTTGGAACACGCACACGCTGCCCTGGTTCCTATTGAACGTTCGCTGCCAGCATAGCTCAGTAGGTTCTGTAAGACAAAACTTCTTTGAGCTAATCTAATGTCTGTATAGACAGTACATATGATCGTATCATAGTTAATTCGATGGGTTGGTCGGTTTGGCGGAGGGTACCATCAGATTAGGGAAGGAAGACAGCCTTGCCCTTTCAAAGCAACCATCCAGGCATTTACCTGAAGCGATTTAAGGAAATCAGGGAAAATCTAAATCAGTATAGCTAGACGCGGATTTGAACCGTCGTCCTTCCGAATGCCAGTCCAGTGTGCTAACGGCTGCTCCATCTACGTCGGTTAGTTAATTCGATAACGAGTGTAGAGACTCTGAGAAGGCTATGACGACGGAATCTACCTATTTGCTGTCTCCTGTCTAAAAAGCAAGCAGTTTGTCATCCGATAAGTTTTTGCATGCTGTGTGAGAGTACCGAGACCAGTTTGGTCAGTAGAACGGCGAGACACGATACCAGCAGGGCAAATGCACTTTCATATGGTGAAATGTTATTTTCTGTGATCACATGAACATACGTCAACGGATGGGCAAATTTAGACGTAAATATGTTGGCGAAGGTATTCACGAACTGATAAAAATGTATAACGAACACTATTTACGATTATAGCTTAATACCGACCAGTCGTTATGCTTTTAGAAATAAAAGGCAGAAACGTCGTTTGGTAAATGCACACATCTAAACTGCTTCTTTTACTTGTGGTCTCACGCGATTTTCATAGCGTTTAAATTTAGTCCATATAGGAAAACATTTCCTTGATTTTAGTCCAGTGAAACTGTCAGAAAAAAGCCTGTACCTTGCGAAAGGTGGGGTAGAAGACATTACTTTTTAACTCGTTCCTATTGTTGGAAAGATTAGAAAACCAAGTTTTGCCAACAAAATTTCTCTTGGTAAAACTTTCTGCAGTCAAAAAACTTCGAAAATTTCGGACTTTTTTCAGTTTTTTCAAAATATCTCAGTTTCATTTGCTCCTATCGCTTTGACGTCTATTTTCTTTTTTCAAGAGCCCGAAATTCTCTACAAATTTGGTTTTTACCGTTTTTTCTACTCCCAATAGCTAAGGCGTTAAATTGCGTCAAAAAATACCAATTTTTCAAATTTCGAGCAAAGTGGCAAATTACCTAATTTTTGAACACTGTTATTTCAATTTCTATTTGTGTGGTATAAACATATTACTCTTCATGTTATTCATTGGAATTTACCATCTCACTCTGCTGCAGGGCAGGACAAACAGCATCATATTCAGTAACTACGAACACATTCACGTCGGATCGCGTGAAGTTTATTTGTGTTACAATATGTAATACGATTGCATGCAGGTGCCTAGCACACAACAATAAGGGTCCTACAGTTTGGAGTCGCTTCCATTCAGTATATGTTGTGGTGCTGAAAATGAGTATGTCTGACATGAATTTGTGTTTCATTTGCGAAGAAACTGTGGTGAGTGGTGGATGCAATGTGAAAAAGATAGGACTGAGCACACTTATCGATTGTAGTACTAAACGCAGGGAGTCTGCTCACACCCGTTTTTTGAAAACGCTCAGTGATGTGATGGTGCATGAAGCATGCTACAAGAAGTATACTAATGAGAGACTGATAGCAGCTAGCCTTCGACATCCTCAGGAACCAACAGGCGTGCTACGTCGGTCGCAGGAAAAATGTCAGTTCAAGTTGAAAGAGGAGTGCTTCTTATGTGCAAAAGGGAATTCTGATGACTTTTTAACCAAGCAGTTAAGACTGCCATATGCCAAACGAAATTTTGATGGAGGGTACCTTATCCACAAAGTGACTTGGACTCGAAATGTTTGGTTCAAGTCAATAGCCCAAAGCTATGTTTCTTACCTGCAACGTCAATCTGGATCTCAATTTCCTATTGTATTTTATGTGTATCCATGTGAGGGAGACAAATGCAGCACAAAGAGTGCTGAGAGGATTCGTAGGTCCAAAAAACGGTCTTCGGTTGACGTTGTGGTTGAATCAGAGATGGTGAGCCAAGTCCCTCAGGACAAGTTCTTGTACAGCGAACGAAACAAGATGCGTTTCATCACACTTCTTAAAAAGGCACAAGAAGATGCTGACGTTATGATTGTAACATCTGTCATTTCAAGAACCAAAGATTTTGGAAGTGTTGTCATTGAAGGAGAAGATGTTGACCTGCTTGTGCTCATGACCGGTTTGGGGCAAGTCATTGAAAACTTATTTTTCTTAAAGCCAGGAAGAGGAAATGCAGAAGACAAGTGGTTTTCCACTGCATCTTGCAAGTTTGACAGTGAATATATTCTGTTCACTCACGCCTTTTACGGATGTGATACAACATCCGTTTTTTTTGGTCAAGGAGAAATTATGTGCTGCAGTATTGTTGCGAAAAAGGAACACCTAACCTCAGCGCTTTGCACGTTCAATGAACCACATGCTATCAGTGAAGAAATAATAACAGCAACAGAACAGGTTACTATCGCATTGTATAGTGGAGGTGTCAGCAATTCCCACACACTAGACCATTTGCGATATCAGCTATTCGCCAAGTCTGCCACAAAAAGCAAACTGATTCTTGCACGGTTGCAACCTACACTAGATGCTGCACAACATCATTCGTTGCGGACTTACCAACAAGACCAAAGTTGGATGGGAAACTGGAAACCTCCTGAGAAATGGGGCTGGAATCACAGTGACCACGGTCCAATACCCGTTATAATGAGCCAAGATCCAGCACCTGAAGCACGTCTTCACACTGTTTCATGCTCATGCAAGCTGAACTGTGGCGGAGCGTGCTCCTGCAGAAAATCGGGTTTGAAATGTTCTTCAATTTGCAAGAAATGTATTGGGGACAACTGTGAAAACGTGCCAAATTTTTTATATGAAGACAGTGAAGAAGATATTATGGAGGATGTTGAAGAAACCACTGACAAAATCAACGAACTTGCTGAGGCTGACTCACTGTTTAAAGAAGAAGTCAATCTGGGATCAACTCTAGGTACAGACCTTGAATCCATATCTCAAGGTATTTCTGGTGACACTGAGGAACCTGGCCCATCAAAACGTTGGAAGTGATGCTCATATCTGTCTCAAGCGCGCTAATGTGCGATATTACAAGTATTACACACCCAGAACTGTCAACATTTTTTAGTAACTGACAATGCATTTTAATTGTAATAAAGCTACTTATTTTTAATGTCAAATGTGTGGCTTTTATACACAAGATTAATTACCTGCCTAATTAGGTTGCCTATTGCAGCTAATAATAGTACAGTTTCCTGGGACAATTTATTTGTGTGTGTGTGTGTGTGTGTGTGTGTGTGTGTGTGTGTGTGTGTGTGTGTGTGTGTGTGTATGTCTCTTAATGATGTATTTTTATATTTATAATTTTACAGATACCAGGGCTCAGGTGGCCCATAGCGAACTTCAGGTAGTGATGTAAGAATCACAATAGTTGGGTACCCAGCAATCCTCATGTTGCATACAGAGAAATTGTATACTTGAAAGTGAGGTGGTAAATTCCAACATATAACATGATGTATAATGTATTTATACTACACAAACAGAAACTGAAAAAATAGTGTTCAAAAATAAGGTATCTTGCCACTATACTCAAAATTTGAAAAATTGGTATTTTTTGAGGCGCTGTAGCGCCTTAGTTATTGGGAGTAGAAAAAAATGGCAAGAATCGAATTTGTAGAGAATTTTGTGCTCTTTAAAAAAGAAAATAGACGTTAAAGTGATAGGAGCAAATGAAACTGAGATATTTTGAAAAATCGGAAAAAAGGCCGAAATTTTCCGAGGTTTTTGACTGCAGAAAGTTTTCCCAAGCGAAATTTTGTTGGCAAAACTCGGTTTTCTAATATTTCCAACCATATGAAAGAGTTGAAAAAATAAACTCTTCTTCCCCACCTTTTGCAAGGTATTTCTGCAATTTGACTGGACTATTTAGGCAATCTGAACAATTGAAATTTTGCAGAAACGGACAGTTTCAGCTCAAAATGGTTCAAATGGCTCTGAGCACTATGGGACATAACTTCTAAGGTCCCCTAGAACTTAGAACTACTTAAACCTAACTAGCCTAAGGACATCACACACATCCATGCCCGAGGCAGGATTCGAACCTGCGACTATAGCGGTCGCCCGGTTCCAGACTGTAGCGCCTAGAACCGCTCCGCAACACCGGCCGGCACAGTTTCAGTTATTGAGTCAAAACAGCGAATGGAATCCCACAATTATTGCTCTTGGCTATATATGTGAATTATCTTTCAGTTAAATTTATCGAGGAAAGGTAATTAATTTTACGGTTAATATAAGTGCTATCATTTTACAGAGAAAGGAATAGGAGCATCTTATTTATAACGTTCTTCAAATTATTGTTTAATGTTATTTTTCAAATGAATTTCCTCTTATGTCTACAAAAAGGAAACGTGTTCACGTCTGTGGATAAATTAAGATAGCGATAACTACCTAATTTCCGAAAACGCTAAGAAGAGAAATTTATGCTCATTGCGGAAATTGCTATTTCGGAAACAAAATTAATACTTCACCTTATTCTGCACATATCTGTTTATTACTATCTAGCAGCATGACCGGGGTGGCCGTTCCCCGGCACAACAGCCCCGAGCCCTCAGCCTCGCTGCAGATTTCCTCGCCGCCACGGCACGCTGTCTGAGCGTGAAGAGGAAGAAATTTCGAATGCGCTGCACTTAAATGACAATGCAGTCGCGTGGCATGCGACTCGGTTTTACATTTCACATTTCTCAACAACACAGATCACAATAAAAAACAAATTCCCAGTGTCATTTTATTATTTTTGACACGCTGAAGACACAATACAAATTTTATCTGGGACAAAGTGTCGGCATACGTACAGACAAAATTACATAGACTTTCATGCTCATACTGATACTTAATCGTCAACTATTTTTTTTTCCTATTCGCAAAAGAGTCTTTCACAAACAACCGTCGAACGAAATATTGTAACACCTTCGAATCCTCATTACGGAGTCTTGGAAACTCTCCATGTGGAAAACAACGTAGTCGTCCTGCAAAGTTTTAATGTAAAAGAATTTGTGTTTAAAGCGCTAATTACTTTGCGGATCAGCCAGTTACATATGTACACTCACAAGGGCGCTTTCAACTGAAAGGACCAACGGTCTCGAAAACAGACGTAAGGTAGGCAGTGTCCTCAAAACATTTAGAAAACCGTCCTTGCAATTCTTGTAACGCCACAATGAACTCCGCAGACCTAGTATTTCCTTTAACACCAGTCAGCATAGAGAACTACAGTGTGTCAGAATTTGTTCCTTCAACAATGCGATTTTCCTTTTAAATGCATCCCCATAAAATCTGAAATACGTTCTCCCCTTGCAATGTCTTACTGTGGGCACTGTGAAATCAAGCCAACTTAAAATTCGAGGTCTGCAATCCATTCCGGATGTTAAAATTTTCATTATTGTACACTTTCTGCTTCATAAATTGAACAAAATCGGGTTTTAAATCGGGTTTTTCATCAGACATGTCCCTTGAATTAACCAACGTAATTTTCTATAATGTATAAAGTTTCCCTACTCTTCATTCTGTTCAATCGAAAACTTTCGCAGCTGACACTGGATAATGCGTGCGACTTCAGAAATTTTATTGTTCGTACCACTAACTTCCAAATTTAGCACAAGTGCTTCTTGATATACAGAACAATGAATTCCGTCTGTCGCTCGTTGTTAAACTTTTTGATGTTTCACTGTCAACTAAGTCATTCAATTCCTTCTGCTTGATACTGTAATGTCGTTTCATAGCAATTTGCAGTACTTGTGGATTCTGTAACTGGATAGTAGTCGTCACTCGTTAATCTTTTTGCTCTTTTACTGTCGACTAAGATTTTCAGTTCTTTCTGCATGGCCGGCCGGTGTGGTCGAGCGGTTCCAGGCGCTTCAGTCTTAAACCGTGTGACCGCTACGGTCACAGCATCGAATCCTGCCTCGGGCATGGATGTGTGTTGTCCTTAGGTTAGTTAGGTTTAAGTAGTTCTAAGATCTAGGAGACTGATGACCTCAGATGTTAAGTCCCATAGTGCTCAGAACCATTTGAACTTTCTGCATGGTACCACACACATCGAAAAAGATTTGCGTCATCCCAGTTCCCAGAACTCCTCAAGATAAACGTTCACTGTGGCTATTGTATCACAGACACAGTCCCTTCGACTGTTCACAGCAGTCACTAAACCCACCCAAAGATGTGAACAAACATACACGAGCAGCGCCTATTAGACGGAGGGGGTCCGACAGCCAATTAGTTCCAGTCATTCCACTAGGAAGGAGGTAGACGGCTCGTGCTGTCTATAGTTCAACCATGCCTGGACGGTCGATACCGCGGTTCGATCGCGTCCGCATTGTTACTTTGTGCCAGGAAGCGCTCTCAACAAGGCAAATGTCCAGGCGTCTCGGAGTGAACCAAAGTGATGTTCGGACATGGAGGAGATACAGGGAGATAGGAACTGTCGATGACATGCCTTGTTCAGGTCGCCCAAGGGCTACTACTGCAGTGTATGACCACTCGGAGGAACCTTGACAGCAACGCCACCATGTTGAATAGTGCTTTTGGTGCAACCACACGACGTCGTGTTATGACTCGAACTGTGCGCAATAGGTTGCATGATGCGCAACTTCACTCCCGACGCCCTTGGCTAGGTCAATCTTTGCAACCACAACACCATGCAGCGCGATACAGATGGGCACAACAACATGACGAATGGACCGCTCAGGACTGGAATCACGTTCTCTTCAGCGATGAGTGTCATACACTCCTGGAATTGGAAAACAGAACACATTGACACCGGTGTGTCAGACCCACCATACTTGCTCCGGACACTGCGAGAGGGCTGTACAAGCAATGATCACACGCACGGCACAGCGGACACACCAGGAACCGCGGTGTTGGCCGCCGAATGGCGCTAGCTGCGCAGCATTTGTGCACCGCCGCCGTCAGTGTCAGCCAGTTTGCCGTGGCATACGGAGCTCCATCGCAGTCTTTAACACTGGTAGCATGCCGCGACAGCGTGGACGTGAACCGCCACTTCCCAGCAAATTAGGGACACTGTTGCTCCTGGGGTATCGGCGAGGACCATTCGCAACCGTCTCCATGAACCTGGACTACGGTCCCGCACACCGTTAGGCCGTCTTCCGCTCACGCCCCAACATCGTGCAGCCCGCCTCCAGTGGTGTCGCGACAGGCGTGAATGGAGGGACGAATGGAGACGTGTCGTCTTCAGCGATGAGAGTCGCTTCTGCCTTGGTGCCAATGATGGTCGTATGCGTGTTTGGCGCCGTGCAGGTGAGCGCCACAATCAGGACTGCATACGACCGAGGCACACAGGGCCAACCCCGGCATCATGGTGTGGGGAGCGATCTCCTACACTGGCCGTACACCACTGGTGATCGTCGAGGCGACACTGAATAGTGCACGGTACATCCAAACCGTCATCGAACCCATCGTTCTACAATTCCTAGACCGGCACGGGAACTTGCTGTTCCAACAGGACAATGCACGTCCGCATGTAACCCGTGCCACCCAGCGTGCTCTAGAAGGTGTAAGTCAACTACCCTGGCCAGTAAGATCTCCGGATCTGTCCCCCATTGAGCATGTTTGGGACTGGATGAAGCGTCGTCTCACGCGGTCTGCACGTCCAGCACGAACGCTGGTCCAACTGAGGCCCCAGGTGGAAATGGCATGGCAAGCCGTTCCACAGGACTACATCCAGCATCTCTACGATCGTCTCCATGGGAGAATAGCAGCCTGCATTGCTGCGAAAGGTGGATATACACTGTACTAGTGCCGACATTGTGCATGCTCTGTTGCCTGTGTCTATGTGCCTGTGGTTCTGTCAGTGTGATCATGTGATGCATCTGACCCCAGGAATGTGTCAATAAAGTTTCCCCTTCCTGTGACAATGAATTCACGGTGTTCTTATTTCAATTTCCAGGAGTGTATATGCCTTCAACCAGACAATTGTCGGAGACGTATTTGGAGGCAACCCAGTCAAGCTGTAGGCCTTAGACACACTGTCCAGCGAGTGCAGCAACGTGGAGTTTCCCTGCTGTTTTCAGATGGCATTATGTGGGGGCCGACGTACTCCACTGGTGGTCATGAAAGGCGCCGTAACGGCTGTACGATACGTGAATGCCATCCTCCACTCGATAGTACGACCAAATCGGCATCATATTGGCGAGGCATTCTTCATGGACGAAAATTTGCGCTCCCATCGTGCACATCTTATGAATGACTTTCTTCAGGATAACGACAACAACCAATTAGAATGGCCAAGGTGTTCTCCAGTCATGAACCCTATCAACAAGGCCTGGGATACATTGAAAACGGCTGTTTATGGACGACGCGGCCCGCCAACCACTCTGAGGGATGCGAAATCGCCGAGGAGTGCGACAATCTGTAGTAATAGTGCGTTGACAAACTTCTGCATAGTATGCCACGTAGAATACAGGCATGCTTCAATCCAAGAGGATGTGCTACTGGGTACTAGAGGTAGCGGTGTGTACAGTAATCTGGACCACCACCGCTGAAGTTCTCGCTGTATGGTGGTACTACATGCAATGTGTGGTTTTCATGAGCAATAACAGGGGCGGTAATGATGTTTATGTTGATCTCTCTTTCAATTTTCTGTAGAGGTTCCTGAACTCTTGGAACCGAGATGATGCAAAACTTTTTATGATGTGTGTACAACGTCGTTTCATAAGAAAATTTGTAGTAATTGTGGATTTTGTGACTGGACTGCAGATACTGAGAATTCTTGTTTTTCTCCTCTGTCGTTCCCACTCAGGTTTAAAGGTTTGTGACGATGGATCGCTAGAGTGCACCTGTGCTAACTGCTACTCGATCTGTGAACGTTCTTCATACTTTTATCACGAACAAATACCGAAGGGTAAACAGCACTGACACTACGATTCTGCCGAAACGAAGTGAGTTGTGCCGACCCGAAAAATGTAACATCGCAGTGCTAAATGAATTGTCGTGCTGTACTGGGAACTCGCGGGAAGGAGAGAGGAAAGTTAAGACGTGTCGATCCTCGACGTGGGCGTGGCCCACACGCGGCCCACACATTCGGTTCGCCGGCCGTTGGACACACCATTTTTATTTGTTTATTTTTGGCTTTTGGGCAGCAAAACCATACAGCAATCAGCAGGCAAAAAAGCGCCATATTAACATAATTGTAATGTCCAGAGTAGAACAATAAAAAGCGTTTCGTATGCAAACATCAGTTCTTAATGTAAAATAAAAACATAAAACCATGAAAACACGAACAGCAGTCAGCCAGCAGTATTTATATAAGTGCATAGTTACCTTTAGTGCAATTTTCGCAACAGAGCAACGATAAAAGGGTGAATTGCAAAGATAATTTCGTTATATAAAATAACAAGCACAAAATTACGACCCAGAGTTCGAGCCAGGCCAGTTCCAGAGGAAAATGACATGCACGGTCACTTCCACTTGAAAGATGGATAATGGCTTTCATTACGAAGATAAGTTCTTAATGCAAAGTAAAAACACAAACAGACGTCCCGGCTTCCGAACTGGGCTGGCTCCAAGGAGGGACAAGACTTACACAGCTTCCAGGTTGAGGTCGTGTGCCTAGGGTCTCCCGTCGGGTAGACCGTTCGCCGGGTGCAAGTCTTTCGATTTGACGCCACTTCGGCGACTTGCAGGTCGATGGACATGAAATGACGATGATTAGGACAACACATCACCCAGTTCCTGAGCGGATAAAATCTCCGACCCAGCCGGAATCGAACCCGGGCCCTCAAGATTGACATCCTGTCGCGCTAACCACTTTTGTTTTCCTTAGGGCCTCCCATCTCACCTTCTAGCCCGTTACATTGATTTCCGTCAGAGCAAGGAAACCATTGTCGTGTTCGTGGAGAAGTGTTCACAAATTATTTTGAGTTCTGTTTTTCTTCTTTTTTTTTGGGGGGGTGGGGGTGGGGGGGGGATGCTTATCAGCTGCATCCATCCGTCACCAGGGAATCGGCTGTCTACTGGTGCTGGTAATCACCCTCTTCTGTATTTGAGGTGATTTCGAAAAATAATGTACCTTTTGCGGGGGCGTCTTGGATGTAGTCTATGCAAGAAGCGAGGAAATACACGCCGAACACAAGGTGAAGCCAACGGCTGAGGGTCGTCGTCCGGTAACGGAAATAATGTGGGGGAATCGCACTTGACCTTATAAGACTGAACTTGGCGAGAATGTACGGAATCCCGACGCCCAATCTATCATTAAACCAGAGGCCACATAGTATGCTATGCGGGTTTAAATCCGCAGAGAATAGATAAGGAGGTTCCAAATGCTGTACCAAAGCACACCAGTCTTTGAGGGGAATATACGATCGCGACCGGTAGTAGATGAACACAATGATTATCATACAGATTTGAGGCGAGAGACTGAACGGTATCGCTTGAAAGCCATCTACAGCGCCATGGGACATCAGTGGGGTGTGGTACAGCACATTATTGATAAAGAGGGCAACTCCTCCTCGAGCATCCTCTCCGTTTTAATGGTATACCTGATGTCCTGGAAGGCCGACGACGGTATCTGGTTGAAGCCACGTCTCAGAGATGGCTGGGACTGCTATACGAGTATTTCACGTCCAAGGTTCATGTTGGAGTACTTCGTTATTAGTGATCGCAGATCGCGCATTCCATTCAAAGATCGTAAATCCCTTCATAGCTGCTAGGCGTCATGGATGTCGTTAATAATTGTCCTGTAGGCTGTATTAGTCAAAATCCAGGTGGCTGTGTCTTCGCGTCTTCAGCATGGTGCAAGATAAGCCAGATGATATTTTTCCGATGGCAAGCTCACTGTTATTACGAAGCAGCAATTGTTATTTACCTCACTAAGGAGGATATGGCTTGTGTGGTGGAGGGGATCGGGACAGATGGTGTGAGATAGAATCTTCTTGACCCATTTCAGAAAATTTCTGTCGCAAGCTGGTCTCGGAGCGTGCCATTTCGATCAGTCTCTAGTTACGAAGACGGTACCAGATCTTTCTGCCTGTCTGAAAGTCATTCTGATGATGGCCGTTTATCTGACGGAGAGAAACCAACTGGGATGGCACCGGCTGTGGTGATGGTCTACCGGAATAGCCTTGCGTAACGAGTGGCGGTTGTGGTGAGAGGTAGGGAAAATCCACGTGGCTTTGGGGACTGGGAAGCTCCCGTACGCAACTGAGCATGTGTGACGTGAGCTACCAGTTACTGCTACCGATGTGGCGTAGGCTCTTGGCCGTTGTAGCTCTTGTTGATGGAGAAATACCACGCACGACCTATCTGTAACTGGGTGCTGACCAGAGAAGTTTAAGCAAGCTGGAACCACCGCAATACACTAATCCGCTTGTGTTGACCGCCGCAGGTGCTGCAACTATTAGGGCTTCTGCACTGGTTCCCCTGATGATGAAAACGCCAGGGCGACGTACCGTTCGACCGAACACTGTGTCCCCAAGATAGCAACATGCGAGGGTGACGCTTGTGAACGAAAAACCACCCTGCAGCCCTGAATCGCCACCGTTCATTCCGTATTTGAATGGTGTTTCTTTGTTTCTTGGCGTAGAGTTTGATATTTACGAGAGGCTCCTTGCTCTCCATTTCGTCGACTGTCTTACTATCTTTGCAAAAACAGACATAATGTCTTATGGGATAACAGCAATCAGTGATTTTATAATATTACTTAAAATCCGTCTTGATTGCAATTCTTTTTTTTTATTATTATTCATATGACCGGTTTCGGTTCATTCAGAACCATCTTCAGATCTGATATTTCAGTTACAGGAGTAACCCGTCGTAACGTAACATGTGAAAGTTGCTGGATTTGGACGGGTTACTCCTGTAACTGAAATATCAGATCTGAAGATGGTTCTGAATGAACCGAAACCGGTCATATGAATAATAAAAAAATATTGCAATCAAGACGGATTTTAAGTAATAGTCTTACGATCTGTCGGACGAATGTTAGTATAGTGAATAATACGTGAGGAGGAGAGAGATTGGGATACAGACATCGAACTTAACCGAGCGAGGTGACGCAGTGGTTAGCAAACTAGACACACGTTCGGGAGGACGACGGTTCAAACCCGCGTCCGACGACCCTGATTTAGGTTTTCCGTGATTTCCCTAATTCGCTTAAGGCAAATGCCGGAATGGTTCGCTTGAAAGGGGATGGCCGACTTCCTTCCTCATCCTTTCCTACCCCGATAGGACCGACGACCTCGCTGTTTGGTTCCCTCCCCCGAATCAACCAACCAACCAACCATCGAACTGATGGACTTTGAGAATGTAGTCCCCTCTATTAAATTGCTGGCAGCCGCAGCAGACTTCAGTTCTATCCTGAGTCTGCTAACTCCGTTCCTGCAGGAAGGGCAAATGTTGACAACATTGTGCTTTAAATGACAGCTATAGGCATACAACAGCTTGCTCACTGACATAGGACGGTGTTTACCAGTATTCTCATCTAAGCCATTTACAAAGACAATGTACTTGTCTGCATCAGATCAATTGTATCGACTGTTGACACTCACCGCACCGTGAGGGGTTGAGGGATGACCGCGAGAGTATTCTGTGTATGATTACACTGTGCCCGTCAGCAGGAGGAATATCCGAACTCGGTACCTCACGCATATCACAGCCCGGGACAGTATTAGAGTCGACACAGAGCCTCCTACCGAGGGGGCCGCTGAACTGCTGCGGGCGGTCAGCTGCATCGGCCTCAAGTGGAAAGCCATTGCAGGGATGACTGATCTGCTGACTGACCTGATGCAGTTGCCGTTATTATTGATAATGATGATCCTGTTGATATTGTTGTTGTAATTGAAAGATCTCAGACTGTTGATGGTGGACCAGTTGCTGCTGCTGAAGCTGTAGTTTTTGATGATGTTGCCGCTGGAGCTGATGTTCCTGATGGTGATGTAGCCCCCGTTGTAGAAACTGCAGGTCTGGGTATGGCGGTTGATCCTCCTGCACTTCACAATGAATTGCAGACTTCGGGGACGGGACATCCTTCGATGCTTGCCAATGGCAGATTTCCAGTGACAACTATATGACCTGACCAGTGTCAGAATGATCAGTCTTATGTCAAGCGTGGATAGGAAAAGGCACTCTATTCCGGGGGACAGTACAAAACACGGAAACATTTGTCCTCTACGCGAAAGACGATGCAAGTGTAATAGAACAGAGAAAAAAATATGAAGTGTACGATTGATCACACTCGTTTGTGCAATGTAAACAAAACACGAACCAGAAAGTTAGGCAGAAGAGAACATGATATTAAACAAGTCGGCCATTTAAGCCAAACATCAACGTCAGAAATCTATTCAGTACGTAGCCATAAATACTGTTGATCAATGATCCGTTATGATAAAAATCTGGCAATTGTATAAGCCAACTTTAAATTATAGCGAAATCGTCTCTACTTGACAATTTTCTTTATGCTATACGCGATATTTTCAATGGTAAATGGATACGTAGTACACAAAAATATTTCCTTTTTTTGGTTAAATCTGGGTGTGTTCCATTTATTATGAAAAGTTTTATTGGCCAGTATGACCATTTTCGCCGACTTCGTGCTGTTTAGAAATCTCTTGAATGTCCACAATCTAGCTACATCCATAAACCAACCAGTTTTACGCAACTTGTAAACTAATTTTCTTAGCAAGATTTAGAAAGAAATCGAGCCAACCATCTAAAGAACCTGACAGTAACTTTGTAAGTAGCTATAAAATCAATCTACCAACCAACAAAATCTCAAATTTTCTTTCAGTGAGCGGTAATCAACTTCTTTAATCGTTTTTCTAGTACAATTAAATGTTTCACAAGTAAGTAAACTAATTATAAATTTAAAGCTAAATAATTTCTTCTCGAGAACTGTACGAATTATACAGGCGAATTTAAAAAATATTTCTACACAATAGAAAGAAACATATTACTTTTGTAATTATATTTTTATTTGTGTAATTGATATTATGAGAAATATTGTTGATTTATTACTGTTAAAGGTATTCAAGTGCGTACAGTTTTGTATGTAAGCTAGTTTAATTCTTTCACTTCGTTTCCCAGTCTATTACTATCTTCCTTTCGTTTCTTTTTAAACAGACAATGTGATGACGACTTCCTATGAAGACGATATTGACATCATCTATGTGACCTGGAGCTGGAACATACTTTTTTTAGGGTTTATTTCCTCAATCGGTAAAAGCATAACCCTTACAGGAACGCTTCGTTGTCCGTCCGTCTATCTGTCCGTCTGTTAAGACCCATTTTTATCAGGGAACGGGTAGATGCATCAAGCTGAAATTTGTGTCTAATAGTAACGTCTACGGTCCCTTGGTGGTGTAAGAAATTTAAACCTCAAACTCATTGCAGTCAAATGCTACAAGCATCTGTTGTGACATGTTTTCCAGGAACGCTTGGGAGTATTAATTTGAAATTTATGTCAGAAAAGAAGTCTACAGTCCCTCAGAGATTAAAAAGCGTAAGCTTTAAGCTTCTAAGCCAATGCTATCACAAAATGCGTCTATTTATGGCACATACTGTGCTACTTGCACGCTCAGTCATCTGGAGCCTTCAGAGTGTGTGTCATATTTGATCCGGTTCTTTTTTATTTATTTATTTTTTATTTATTTATTTACTTTTTTTTATAAGCAGCTTGAAGAAGGTCACTGTGATTCAAGAAATATGCATTCATTGTATGCGTACATTTTTAGACAGTCTGTGAACTGATTCCTTCACCAGCATTTTGATAAAAATTCGCAAATCTTCTACTGAATCTGAAAGTGACTAGGAGTAGACAACTACCAAACTAGTCAACATGTTTAGATACCAATAGGACTCGTCCCGCCATGTGTACTAAGAAGACCTGAAAATGAGTGAAAATGCGCGCAGTCCTCGACGATCTTACCGTGAGGAGGTCGTGTAAGCCTCGGCAGTACGTGGCGGGGCCGCCGCCGCACTGCCGCCTTCTGAATCGAACGCCCCCGCACGCCCTCACAGCTGGACGTCCGCAGCTAGACTGGCGCCCGCTGCCCAGCACGCCAGCGCGAGGACACCCGAACGATTGTCGCCTAGCAACGGCAGATTTTGCGAGGTCGTAGTGGGGGTAGCATCTGACAAACTGAAAGGACCTGTTGTATCGCAGAGGGCTCGATGCACCCTTCCCACTGCCCGCCGCCTACGCCTTTCCAACGCTCGCCCACGGAGCAAGGAGCGATCAGCGCACGGTCTAAGTCCACCGATGTGCTTTGGCCCACGACATATTCGGAGTGAATAGTATAGCTTACACCAGTTACTAATGCAACGTCAGATAAAATCTGATAACAGACCAATTACATTCTTCAAGAGGGCAACCACGAATAGACAGTTACGGCGTAGACAAACTTTATAACACGCGAGATATTTCAGTCACCTAATGATATGAAACTAATGGGAGTTTTGGGCGGGGAGAAGTTAAAAACACGACAATAAGCCCAACATCAATCCAGGACAACCATGTTATCGAAACATAACACACACAGATTCTTCAAGAATGAGCGCAACGAAAAAATACAAAAGAAAACACACATGCGGAATTGAATGTTTCGTTTTTCCTATGTAGTTGAACCAACCTCCCCCGGCCCCCCCCCCACCCCCAGACCGTAATAATCAACATCTCAAACTTAACTTGACAACATCACTCGTACTGCGTTTCCATGACGTCCGATTCGAAAAAAAGTCAAATATTTGTAAGCACCAAGATTATCTATAAATATGAACAATACTCGATTGATCTGCAACAATTTCAGCTCTGCTCTTTGGTTCCTGCTTAACTTTGCCATTGGAAAATATGCCATATAAGAAAATAAACAGCCCAAGATCTGTCAGAACCACGATTATAACTACAATCGCTACCATCAATTTAAGCTGTGCTCTCAGGTTTCCTCGTAAATAACGACATATATGGAGAAAACAGCATAGTTTACATCAGTTACTAAGATAACAACGGATACCATTTAGTAACATGACGCTTACATCCTTCGCATCGTCAACTAATGACGTCACAAAATAAGTACCTGGTCAAGACGACGAATGGAATCGGACCGTGCTGTTGACCCAGCAAGATCGCAAGCGTGCGCTGGCCCACAAGCAGGCGCAGTTTGGGTAGACAACCCGCGAAACAGTACCCGTTCGTGCACTGATGTGTTGCCTGAGCACCTGGGCGCACACGTGACATCATACAATTTATGAAAGCTTCGCACTTTGTAAAGAACGTAGTTGTACCGATGACGTCTCGACATATCCCGTTGCCATTTACCTTTGTTGGGGAGAACTAATCTTATTTGTTGAAAAATATTGGTTGCCACAGCACCTAGTGTGCCGTAATATGCTTAATTCAATAACGAAGTACAGGATGGAGCAAATAAGGGTCCCGGACGACTAGATACTATTTCTCAGTTGTGGCAGCATTAAGGGTGAATGAAAAACGTACCATTACTTCTAACAGGATGGAGCAACTGCCTATACAGCCGGCCAAACCTCGAAGCACATTTACACAATCTTCCCGCCTGACAGAGCTGTTAGCAGGGGTCAGTGTGGTCGCGGCCCTAGCTGGCCACCCAGGTCACCTGATCCGTTAGTGTACAGTTACTTTATACGGGGAGCCATCAAGTTCAAGAGGTATCTCGACAACCGTCATAGTCTTCAAGAACTGCAATGGAACATTTCGGATGAGACTGTAGCAATTCCAGCAATCTAGCTTCGATCCGCCTTCAGCAACTTTCTGAAGACGGCCTAAAAGCGTCAAGAGATGATTGATAGTCACTTAACATCTCCTCTAGTCAGGTTAGTAATGTAGTTCCTTTCCTGTGCTGTGTCTCTTTGTTTCCTGGAAGTCTGTTCTTTGATCCACTCTTATTTGCCCCACCCTGTACAATATTCACCCCCCACTATGTGTCTGTTCACGCTGCGTATTGTGATGACGTGGACGGCGATGCAAGAAGGCGACTCGTTGCCACACTGAAAGGCGAAGTACAGCAACAGGGAATTATTCGACAGAAAAAAAATCATAGCGCATATCTTCCGCGTGTTCTTCATATGGACCAGTTTCGTATGCGATCCATGTAATTAATTTTAGATTGCTGATGAGGAGGAAGATTCAACTGATGTTCCAATGATGGGTACAGCTTTGTAGCTTGCTGGTAATGGCACAAGTTTCGAACCTTTTTCAGTGAAGCTCCTGCTCAAATCCTGTTTTATGGCCGCCGTAGAGTGGTTAAGGCCAGGAGAGGTGAATAAATTCGAAGTATTTGGTCTCTCGTCGGATCAGAGATGTGGCCGTGGATTTGGAAAAACAATTCATGGAGGTATGTCACACTGTTGTTGATTACTCATCAGCAATTGATGAAACCACCGATGTAACAGACTACTGCGCAGCTTCCAAATACTTTTGCGGTGAGAGACACGGAAATACTGCTTTTCGGAGAACTATTACATGTTAGCCCTACCTGTCGATTACACAACGACAGGTCGCAATATATTTGAAGTAGTACCTGAATCCTTTTAAAAGATTTGTTTGCCATGCGACAGGCATCGTTGTGTGGCAACAGTTGGGGCACTGGAGGTGGTTGGTAATTAGCAAGGTTTTCTATCTCGTATGGAAGAAAAAATCCAGAGCGAAAATGAGAAAGATATATCATGTATATCCTGTTTTATCCACCAGCAGATCCTTTTCCAAGAAAGTGTGCTATATGGTGACGTCGAGAACATCGTGGCACAGCGTGTAAATTTTATGAGGCCACAAGGTTTCAATCACCGACAGTTCAGCGTGTTTTTGCAAGATCTGGAAGCAGCAAATGGCGGCCCATCCTGTGACTGTGAAGTACGGCGGCTTAGTAGGCACAAAGTTCTCAACGTATGTTTTTGCTGTTCGGAAGGATTTCGCCCTGTTTACGGAAATGAAACGAGAGACGCAGCCAGTACTCCGTGACGACGAATGGATTGCAGACTTGGCCATTCTCATTGATATTACGGGACAGTTTAAGTATTTCAATTTTTCACTACCAGGACAGACTCTGACTTATTCCTAGCATGTATGATAGAGTAAATGGATTCATGGGCATACAACATCTCTCTGAAACACATCTCGCTACAGGATACCTTTCGTTTTTCAAACGCCTTTCGTCGCTACGGTTACCTTCAGCCCCAAGTTTCACGGCTTATCAAAAAAAAATATTGAGCAATTCCGCCAGTCCTTTCAGACCAGGTTTACAAAGACCTGCGTAGCCTACAAAATGAATTCAAATTATTAAGCATGCCATTTTCCGCTGCATCAAATACTCTGCCCCCAACATCATATCTACGTTTGGCTCAACGTATTACTGTGAGGAACTGTTTCCCATTAGTAAGGGGATAAAAACAGAAGAGAGGTGCCATCTCTATGACCCAACACCGAAGAGTGTTCTGCATTTTGTGGCAGCAAGAGGTCTCCCTCATGTATTATTTAACATACGAAATGAAACATTAATATGTAAGTTTTGAGAGCATTCCTCGTAGAGCAACAACGGTCTGGCTAAGGGTACTGTAAAATGGATTAAAACAGTGTCAGCCAGGATAAAATGGTTACCGGTTTCGATCAGAATGTGACCACCTTCGGACCATGTATACCATGTCAGACGGTTGCGGTGAACAGAGGCAGATGTTATGAGTTCACGGGTGTCAATGGGGCGCATTTACCTTCCCCTGCCGGCGAGGAGTTGACGTTCGTGGAGTCACAACACTTATTCACCGCCACCGCCCACCATCGTGGTATAAATGGTGTGAAGATGGTCACAATCTAACCGAAACTTGTAACGATTGCAGGTAAATGGTTTATTGCGGTAGACTGTTTTTAATTCATTTTAAAAATATTAATATCTTTCACTCCGATTGAAAAATACTGTTTAACGCTTCCTCCTAAATACATTTACTTGATCTAGCTCTTTTCTGTTCACAGTTTTTTTATGTACAGTGTTGACTATTCATACACGACCCGTTTTCTCACCGTTGTCCAAGTGCAAGAGCAACCTTGAATGGCAGCACGTGTGCGACTTCCACACCGTTGCCTACCGGACACGCCCGTTGGAACAACCTAGAGGGCATTAGCATCCATTCAGCCTTTCCGGGAGAATAAATATCAGCGTAAACTGTAGTCGTGTCTGTTAAGTAGGGCTTTGAAGGCAAGCGGGTAAGTGCTACCATAAAAATGTTGTGTTTAGATTTACTTCTGCAAACAGACCTAACAAGGAAACAACACGAGCTAGAATGATTGGAACCAAGTGACAATTATTTTAAAGTACGGAAATGGGTATGTTCTACAGGCTGGGCAGAAGAAACCTCCTGCGGAAAATACACTGAGAAAAAGCCACGCACAACGAAGAATGAAGCGAATGGGACGATAATCAGTGGATGTGATGTACACGTACAGCAAACGGATGATTTCAATTTCAGAAAAATTGGATGATTTATTCAACAGAAAGAGTTAAATAAACTGAGAAAGTCAATAACGCTTTATCCATCTCTGGCCCTTATGCAAGCAGTTATTCGGCTTGGCATTGATTGATAAGGTTGTTGTATGTCCGCCAAATTCTGTCCAACTGGCGAATTAGATCATCAAAATACCGAACTCGTTGGAGAGCGCTGCCCATGATGTTTCAAATATTCTCATTTGGGGTGGCCTCGAGCAAGCGTGCTGTCCAAAGGGTTTGGCAAACACAAAGATAAGTATAGAAACTCTTGCAGTGGGAGGCGCGCATTATCTTGTTCAAATGTAAGTTTTGTATGGTTTGTCACGAATGGTAACAAAACTATGCGTAGATTATCATCGAAGTACCACTGTGCTTTAAGGATGAGGTGGATGATAATCAAAGGGTGCCTTCCGATGAAATGAAAGGAAATGAAATGAAATGGTACTCAACACGTCACTTCCGGTGGTCGGGCCGTATTCCGGGTGATTGTTAGGTTGGTATCCTACCACTGTCCAGGGCGTCCCCAGACACATCTTCACTGGTCATCGGGGCTCAGGTATTAATTTTCTCGAAGTGAGTGTGGAAGGCTGGTCATCATTTCCCGATATTTTATGGTTATTCTGAATCCTGACAATACATATGAGTTTGGACGAACTGATGTGGCACCTCTAATTTGTCACAATAATTACCAACCGTAGAAAAGAGAAATTGGTCAGTGTTGTCACACATTAGTAAGAAAGGCACTGTTTGTCACGTGGTTTCGCTTTATCATCAGTCGAAACTAACGATCCGAATTATGACACGTAAAACATTACTATATAATAACCAAACCTCAGCAGATTTCTACACCAGCAGAACATACTTCAGTAACTGTAGTTCACCGGGAACCCGCCAAATCTACCTGCTATCATCTTATAGCCCATTGATGTTATACAGTGTACCACTGCAGTTGGGTCCTTTCTACTGTCCCAGAGGAAAATGAAGGATTAGTTGGATTAGTCTAAGTAAGTCTGTGTTCGTTAATATGAACACAGCATTCACTATTGTCTCTCGAAGATAGCTGTTTCACTCAGTTGTTTACCCAAGCTGCAACACAGGTCTTCTGGAACCGCTGACAAACATGGCTGAAGGATGCTTCAAACAGTAGGCGATTTCCCTGGCCTGTCACAGTGCCAGAGCAGTCTATTTCTTCTTCCTTCTTTTCATCGTCATCACACACTTCTTGCCATCGTGTGCGAATTGAGACGTGATGAGTTTCTTCCTTTCCAAGTCTGTGGACGCGAGATCGTCGGCACAGTGACTGCGTTGTTGGAGGCGAGGATGACGCTGTAGTTAGATGCTCTCTGCTGGCCACTTACACCGTAAGCTCTGATCGAAACACACGGCCAGCCTACTGTTCTCTCATATGGGATCAGGTTTACCCCACACAGCCTGCGATTAGGACCCACAGGGCGCCACGGAGTCACAATTATCGCTCACAAAGCCGATTCGTTCTGTCAGTTTTGTTGTTTCCAAACAATCATACTGGCACAAGCGGACTGCGCCTACTGGCCATCATTGATTTTGTCCGAATTCATTGTGTATGCAGAGGTTGTGCGGAAATAAACTGTGACAGAAGTAGGAGTTCCAGATGCCCTTGCTTCTAGGAAAACCAGCATTTTTGGCGCCTGTCAGGTGAGACATGAGCCATTTACGAGGAGGCACCCAAAACAACCGGAGTAACATTGCCGTGGGCGGAGGGCGTGTAGTGCGTATTTCTGATGATAGGTATCATTGACAGTTCAGTGGCGCGCGTGTTGTCGACCTGGCTTTTTCTGTTCATCATTTTTTTGTTTTTTTGTTGTTTTTTTGCTAGCGCTGTTTTGTTCTTCTTTCGTTTCTAATGATGGCAGATTTAAGTGAACAACGCGCAGATGTGAAATTTTTTTCTACTTCATAAAAATGCTGCTGAAACTGTTTTCATATTGAAAACAGCTTGCCAAGATGACGATATGGGAAATACTCAAGTATACGAGTGGTTTGCTCGATTTGAAAATGGCGACATGTCAATTGGTGACAAACCTCGTTTTGGACGTCCATCAACTGTCCGAATCGACGAAAATATTGGAAAAGTTCGAGAGCTTTTCAGTTCAATAAACTTTACCAACACCCATACACTTCAAGATATTTTATTTTATTTTGAAAGCAACCAGTTCCGGCAATTCATTTTACCATCTTCAGGCCCTTCCCATATCGCCCCATAAAACTAGATATCGTGAATTCAAATCGTAGTGCAGCTGCCACGCTTTCGTCTGAATCAGCTGCTCAACGACTCGGATTTTATGGTGCTATACGGTAAGTTCGCTGATTCGAAAAAAGCGTATGGGGGCTGAAGGTGGCAAAATGGAATTCCGAAGCTGGCTGCTTTAAAAAAAATGAAATAATTACACTGTACGGCTGTTGGTAAAGTTACGTCCCCTGGACGTAATGGACCAACAGAGAATTCGAGAGCTTGTACTCACAGACCGTCGACAGACAGCTGATCAACAGTTAGAGATTTGGGGCGTTATCTTAGAGCTCGGATCAGCGAATTTGCACGGAAGATTTGGGATGAAAAGGGCTGCTGTCAAGTTTGTTCCTCGCATTCTGACTGACAATTAAAAGAAACGTCGAGTAGAAAGTTGTCGTGCTTTAAAATAACAGCTTGAAACTGATCCTGATTTACTGTCATAGGTTGTTAGTGGTGGTGAGTCATGGTGCTATGGTAATGACCAATAAAGCTACGGTCAACCCAATGGAAGACGTCATCGTTACTTCGTCCAAAAAAATGTCGTCAAGTGAAATCAAACATCAAAACAATGCTGATTTGCTTTTTTGGTGTCAACGGTGTAGTTCATTTAGAGTTTATTCCCACAGGTCAGGCCATCAATCAAACTTTTATTTGGAAGTTTTAAGTAGATTGCCCAACATTGTTCGTCAAAAAAGACCCGATTTGTGGCAGACGGGAGACTGGTTCTTCCACCACAACAACACACCTGCACACACAACCACCTCAGTTCGACGTTTTCTGCTAAAAATGGCATGGTTTCGATGTTCCACGCACCTTACTCTTACTCGCCTGACGTGGCTCCATGCCGCTTTTTCGTATTTCCACGCATGAAAAAAGCCATGAAAGGACACGACTTGACAACGTTGAAGAAGTGAAGAAAAAAGCGAGGGAGAAGCTGTCAGCCACTACTAATAGTGGCTACAAAAGCATTTCGACCAGTGGAAGGACCAGTGGGACAAACGTATTAGTTGTATTGGAAAGTGTTTTGTTTCGTGAACAGCTTGAAAATATATAGCTTTAAAAAAATGATTCCGGTTTTTTTGGGGTAACCCCTCGTAAATTAGCGTAGGTTTCAGACAGAAAATGGGGCAACGGAAAGAGCAGAGAACGGAAATCCGAGTGTCGTTGATTTGGATCCCTTCGTAGGAACTTTTTTATTCTCAATTTTTACGGTACTTACACTATAAATGAACCGAAATTATGCTCAATTTGTATTACTCATTAGTACTGTCGTAAAGGGTATCAAAGGGAAAGGCAAAGGAGGATTTGGGATTGCAAATAAGTTCCCAATAAAAAATTGTAGATACAGTATCCACGTGAGCTCTGCAAATAACTTTTCAAAAAAGGATTGCAATTAAACCATAGAGGAACCCGTATTCCGATAGATTAATTTGGACTTTCAAATGGCCGTCGGCAGTTGCACACTAGCAACTGTTCCTGGTAGCAGGTGAATTCAGTATATCGGCTGTTGGGGCTGACGCCAGCTAGGGCTGCGGAGCTCATTCACTTGCCAGCTGTCGCTCGAATGACGTGAATTTTCAGAGAATGTTGTATTCTCGTGCACGCCCTACAATCCCTGTTACTTGAAATGCCAAAGATTCCTTCATCTGTCGTTTTCATGACTTATGAAATCATTAAGAAATACCCTGTATTCAGCATTTTTTCAGTTTATTTGTAGTGTAAGTAACGTACATATTCAAAATGAGATATGTTTCAGCATGGGGACTGCAAGACACGATTCTCGCTTTACCATTCCATACTCTTCCACACTCTTTCCATTGCGCCAGCCAGTGCTTGGAAACTACACTAACGTAAATGGCTCATACGTAGCTCTATCCGCACCATTTTTTGATGCAGACCGCAAGGAATACCTCTGGTGTGCCAACTTCTTCATCCCAGAGTAGCACTTGCAGCCTAAGTCCTCATTTATTTGTTGGACGTATTCCACTGTCTTCCTCTACAGGTTTTGCCCTCTACAGGTCCCTCTGGCACCATGGAAGTCATTCCCTGATGTCTTAACACACGTTCTATCATCCCGTCCCTTCCCCTTGTCAGGGTTTCCCATATATTCCATGCCTCTCCGAATCTGCGCAGAATCTCCTTATTCCTTACCTTATCACTCCATCTAATTTTCACATTCGTTTCCAGCATCACATCTCAAACGTTTGGATTCTCTTCTGTTCCGGTTTTGACACAGTCCATGTGTCACTACCATACAACGCCGTGCTCCAAACATACATTCTCAGAAATTTCTTCCTCAACTTGAGACCTACGTTTTATACTAGTAGACTCCTGTTGCAAAGAATGCCATTTTTGTCAGTGTTACTCTACTTTTGATGTCCTCCTTGCTGCGTCCGTCAGTGTTTATTTTGGTGCCTAGATATTGGAATTCCTTAACGTCATCTACTTTGTGACCATCAATCCTGATGTTAAGTTTCTTACTGTTCTCATTTCTTCTAGTCCTCATTACAAAAATGCTATTTTTTTCTAAACAGCTGCCCATCTCTGGCTCCCACTTGCGTCACTTTCATTTCTGGCCAAGCAAGCACAGCGTATGTTACGTATCTGGTCGAACTCTGTGATGACTAGTGGGCGCGGCACCTTGTCAGTCGTATTATCGAAATATTTAGTAAATGAAAGAACGAAGCTTTACATGTACTGTATATTAAGTTGTTATTCATCAGGGCGATATTATATAAAATATGCAGAGATCATCTACGTCGACACTTAACAGGGTTTACAGACTCTCGCTATATGCTTATATATTATTATTATTCTTTCTTTTCTCAGACGTTATGTCTGGTCAAAAATAAAAGTGACGCGGACCTTCATCAAGCGTGACTTCCTTTTAACTGTACGATATATGTTACATTGCATTTAGGAACTTTCGGGTAATTGAACATGTATCAATAATTACGGATTTCTGTAGTTGTATATATAAGTTTGGATGTAGCTGTATTGCGTTGATGTACTGGTGGATATTGTGTGGTATGACTCCTGTAGTTGATAGTATAATCGGTATAATGTCAACTTTATCCTGATGCCACATGTCCTTAACTTCCTCAGCCAGTTGGATGTATTTTTCAATTTTTTCTCCTGTTTTCTTCTGTATATTTGTTGTATTGGGTATGGATATTTCGATTAGTTGTGTTAATTCCTTCTTTTTATTGGTGAGTATGATGTCAGGTTTGTTATGTGGTGTTGTTTTATCTGTTTAATGGTTCTGTTCCAGTGCAATTTGTATTCATCATTCTCCAGTACATTTTGTGGTGCATACTTGTATGTGGGAACGTGTTGTTTTATTAGTTTATGTTTTATGGCAAGTTGTTGATGTATTATTTTTGCTACATTGTCATGTCTTCTGGGGTATTCTGTATTTGCTAGTATTGTACATCCGCTTGTGATGTGATCTACTGTTTCTATTTGTTGTTTGCAAAGTCTGCATTTATCTGTTGTGGTATTGGGATCCTTAATAATATGCTTGCTGTAATATCTGTTGTTTATTGTTTGATCCTGTATTGCAATCATGAATCCTTCCGTCTCACTGTATATATTGCCTTTTCTTAGCCATGTGTTGGATGCGTCTTGATCGATGTGTGGCTGTGTTAGATGATACGGGTGCTTGCCATGTAGTGTTTTCTTTTTCCAATTTACTTTCTTCGTATCTGTTGATGTTATGTGATCTAATAGGTTGTAGAAGTGGTTATGAAATTGCAGTGGTGTAGCCGGTGAATTCATATGAGTGATTGCTTTGTGTATTTTGCTAGTTTCTGCTCGTTCTAGAAAGAATGTTCTTAAATTGTCTACCTGTCCATAATGTAGGTTTTTTATGTCGATGAATCCCCTTCCTCCTTCCTTTCTGCTTAATGTGAATCTTTCTGTTGCTGAATGTATGTGATGTATTCTATATTTGTGGCATTGTGAACGTGTAAGTGTATTGAGTGCTTCTAGGTCTGTGTTACTCCATTTCGCTACTCCAAATGAGTGGGTCAATATTGGTATAGCATAAGTATTTATAGCTTTTGTCTTGTTTCTTGCTGTCAATTCTGTTTTCAGTATTTTTGTTAGTCTTTGTCTATATTCTTATTCTTCTTCTTCTTCTTCTTCTTCTTCTTCTTCTTCTTCTTATTATTATTATTATTATTATTACACCAAGACAAGGCAATGCAAATAACATCATTCATGTCCATGCAAGATAGCCGCTTCACGACACTTTTATGACATTTATTTATTTGGTTCTTTTTCGGGCTTTATTGCTTTAGATTGATAGAACAATTGACCTTTCACTGTAAAATTAATGTGCGATACCTTGCTCGCATCATCAGTGTTGTCTAGATTAATTTCTCACTCAGCAACAGAGTGTGCACGGATGTAAAACATCCTGGAAGATTGAATCACTGTTCTAGGAAGTTTCAGATTAGTGCACTCTCCATTGCAGAGTAAAAATTCGTTCTTTCAGAAAATAATTCTATAAGTTTTGTCTAAGCCATAGCTCTGCAGTGTCCACTCCTCCGGCAGGCTAGTACCGCTAGATATGCAGGAGAACTTCTCTAAAGTTACAAAGGAAAGATGTGAGGTACTGGCGGAGGTAAAGCTATGAGGTGGGTGGGGTTGCGAGTTGTGCCTGGATAACTCAGCTGGTAGAGCGCTTGCCCATGGAAGACATGATTTCAGATTTGACTTCCGTTCTGGCATACAGTTTCAACCTGTTAGTAAATTTGACATTAGTGCACACTCCAATGCAGAGTGAAAATTCATTCTTCACGGGCTGTGACTAAGGTATTTCTTCGCAGTTTCCTTCCATTCAGGAGTGCTAGTCCCATTGGGTACGTAGGACAGCTTCTCTGAAGTTCGGAAGAGACGAAAACTGTACCGGCTAAAGTTAAAGCCATGACTGTGGGTAGTCATTGTTGCTCGGGTACCCGATACAGTAGAGCACTTGCTCGTAATAGGCATAGCGTATAGGTTCGGCTACGACACACAGTTTTAATCTACTACGAAGTTCCCTCTTATTCTTTGATGTGTATTTCTTTTTCTATCTTATGTAAACAAGCTTCATGCACAGATTGTGATAACCATAAAAAATATGCACATTTTCTTATTGGACAGTTTTCCGGAATGTTCCTGCAACACACGCAGCTTTACGTAACCTCATATTACACTATTGACCATTAAAATTGCTACACCAAGAAGAAATGCAAATGATAAACGGGTATTCATTGGACAAATGTATTATACTAGATATCACATGTAATTACATTGTCACGCAATTTGGGTGCATACACTCCTGGAAATTGAAATAAGAACACCGTGAATTCATTGTCCCAGGAAGGGGAAACTTTATTGACACATTCCTGGGGTCACATACATCACATGATCACACTGACAGAACCACAGGCACATAGACACAGGCAACAGAGCATGCACAATGTCAGCACTAGTACAGTGTATATCCACCTTTCGCAGCAATGCAGGTTGCTATTCTCCCATGGAGACGATCGTAGAGATGCTGGATGTAGTCCTGTGGAACGGCTTGCCATGCCATTTCCACCTGGCGCCTCAGTTGGACCAGCGTTCGTGCTGGACGTGCAGACCGCGTGAGACGACGCTTCATCCAGTCCCAAACATGCTCAATGGGGGACAGATCCGGAGATCTTGCTGGCCAGGGTAGTTCACTTACACCTTCTAGGGCACGTTGGGTGGCACGGGATATATGCGGACGTGCATTGTCCTGTTGGAACAGCAAGTTCCCTTGCCGGTCTAGGAATGGTAGAACGATGGGTTCGATGACGGTTTGAATGTACCGTGCACTATTCAGTGTCCCCTCGACGATCACCAGTGGTGTACGGCCAGTGTAGGAGATCGCTCCCCACACCATGATGCCGGGTGTTGGCCCTGTGTGCCTCGGTCGTACGCAGTCCTGATTGTGGCGCTCACCTGCACGGCGCCAAACACCCATACGACAATCATTGGCACCAAGGCAGAAGCGACTCTCATCGCTGAAGACGACACGTCTCCATTCGTCCCTCCATTCACGTCTGTCGCGACACCACTGCAGGCGGGCTGCACGATGTTGGGGCGTGTGCGGAAGACGGCCTAACGGTGTGCGGGACCGTAGCCCAGCTTCATGGAGACGGTTGCGAATGGTCCTCGCCGATACCCCAGGAGCAACAGTGTCCCTAATTTGCTGGGAAGTCGCGGTGCGGTCCCCTACGGCACTGCGTAGGATCCTAAGGTCTTGGCGTGCATCCGTGCGTCGCTGCGGTCCGGTCCCAGGTCGACGGGCACGTGCACCTTCCGCCGACCAATGGCGACAACATCGATGTACTGTGGAGACCTCAAGCCCCACGTGTTGAGCAATTCGGCGGTACGTCCACCCGGCCTCCCGCATGCCCACTATACGCCCTCACTCAAAGTCCGTCAACTGCACATATACGGTTCACGTCCACGCTGTCGCGGCATGCTACCGGTGTTAAAGACTGCGATGGAGCTCCGTATGCCACGGCAAACTGGCTGACACTGACGGCGGCGGTGCACAAATGCCGCGCAGCTAGCGCCATTCGACGGCCAACACCGCGGTTCCTGGTGTGTCCGCTGTGCCGTGCGTGTGATCATTGCTTGTACAGCCCTCTCGCAGTGTCCGGAGCAAGTATGGTGGGTCTGACACACCGGTGTCAATGTGTTCTTTTTTCCATTTCCAGGAGTGTAGATCCTGAGAAATCAGTACCCAGAACAACCACCTCTGGCCGTAATAATGGCCTTGATACGTCTGGGCATTTAGTCAAACAGAGCTTGGATGGCGTGTACAGGTACAGCTGCCCATGCAGCTTCAACACGATACATTACTTCATCAAGAGTAGTGACTGGCGTATTGTGACGAGCCAGTTGCTCGGCCACCTTTGACCAGACGCTTTCAATTGGTGATAGATCTGAAGAATGTGCTGCCCAGGACAGCAGTCGAACATTTTCTGCATCCAGTAAGGCCCGTACAGGACCTGCAACATGCGGTCGTGTATTATCCTGCTGAAATTTAGGGTTTCGCAGGGATCTAATGAAGGGTACAGCCACGGCTCGTAATACATATGAAATGTCACGTCCACTGTTCAAAGTGCCGCCAATGCGAACAAGAGGTGACCGAGACGTGTAACCCATGGCACCCCATACCATCACGCCGGGTGATACGCCAGTATGGCGATGACGAATACACGCTTCCAATGTGCGTTCACCGTGATGTCGCCAAAGACGGATGCGACCATCATGATGCTGTAAACAGAACCTGGATTCGTCCGAAAAAATGACGTTTTGCCATTCGTGAACCCAGGATCGTCGTTGAGTACACAATCGCAGGCGCTCCTGTCTGTGATGCAGCGTCAAGGGTAACCTCAGCCATGGTCTCCGAGCTGACAGTCCATGCTGCTGCAAACGTCGTCGAACTGTTCGTGCAGATGCTTGTTGTCTTGCAAACGTCCCCATCTGTTGACTCAGGGATCGAGATGTGGCTGCTCGATCCGTTACAGCCATGCGGATAATATTCCTGTCATCTCGACTACTAGAGATACGAGCCGTTGGGATCCAGCACAGCGTTCCGTATTACCCTCCTGAACCCACCGACTCCATATTCTGCTAACAGTCATTGGATATCGACCATCGAGACCAGCAATGTCGCGATACGATAAACCGCAATGGTGATGGGCTACAATCCGACCTTTATAAAAGTCGGAAACGTGATGGTACGCATTTCTCTTCCTTCCACGAGGCAGCACAACAACGTTTCACCAGGCAACGCAGGTCAACTGCTGTTTGTGTATCAGAAATCGGTTCGAAACTTTCCTCATGTCAGCACGTTGTAGGTGTCGCAACCGGCGCCAACCTCGTGTGCATGCTCTGAAAAGCTAATCATTTGCATATCACAGCATCTTCTTCCTGTCGGTTAAATTTCGCGTCTGTAGCACGTCATCTTCGTGGTGTAGCAATTTTAATGGCCAGTGGTGTAGATCCACTCTTGACCTGCATAATTAATTGCAGTCACAGAAATACTTTTAATGTCATATATACAAATGATTGTCAGGTTTCGTGGTAAGCTAAACGAGACTTGCGTGCTAGGTGGAAACAGGAGAAATGTTTTGGCGGCACACAGGCTGTTACAGGCGGCGAGCCGAGCACCGACGCAGTGTAGAACCCTGGTTCATCACTCTGAGAAAGCCGTGGATCGGAAGCAGTCAGTGCCGCAGCTGGCCCGCACGCTCCCCTGGGGCACTCGAGCGCCACCTTGCAGATAGAGAACAGGTAGCACGTCATGTAGCAAACGAGTGAGGAAGGATTTTGGGCGAGGCGCGCTACTGTCTGCCAAACGTTGAAAGTCAACGTTTGGGGTGGACGCTGGAGATCCATATCTTGCAGGTGGCAAGGGGAGCCTCAAGTTACGCCTTTGAAAAGCGTGAGTCACCGGCAAATGCGTAGCTCTTTACAAAAATAATAGTAAAACAATTTTTACAGACCTAAAAAACTCTTAACATTGGTTCATCTAAACTTGACCCAGATAGAGATAGAACTCTTAGCATTCAGAGCTCACCCGATCATATTAAGCTTGCAGCAGAAAACACTGCAAAGGGCATATGCACAGCAATCACTTCGTGCGGAACGATTTGAAGTGGAATGATCATATAAAATTAATTGTTGGTAAGGCGGGTACCAGGTTGAGATTCATTGGGAGAGTCCTTAGAAAATGTAGTCCATCAACAAAGGAAGTGGCTTACAAAACACTCGTTCGACCTATACTTGAGTATTGCTCATCAGTGTGGGATCCCTACCAGATCGGGTTGACGGAGGAGATAGAGAAGATCCAAAGAAGAGCGGCGCGTTTCGTCACAGGGTTATTTGGTAACCGTGATAGCGTTACGGAGATGTTTAACAAACTCAAGTGGGAGACTCTGCAAGAGAGGCGCTCTGCATCGCGGTGTAGCTTGCTCGTCAGGTTTCGAGAGGGTGCGTTTCTGGATGAGGTATCGAATATATTGCTTCCCCCTACTTATACCCCCCGAGGAGATCACGAACGTAAAATTAGAGAGTTTAGAGCGCGCACGGAGGCTTTCAGACAGTCGTTCTTCCCGCGAACCATACGCGACTGGAACAGGAAAGGGAGGTAATGACAGTGGCACGTAAAGTGCCCTCCGCCACACACCGTTGGATGGCTTGCGGAGTATAAATGTAGATGTAGATGTACCGTAACCTCTACTTCACAGCTTCATACTCCGATCCACCACCTTCGTCAGCTTCAGCCACTAGCTGATCTGCTACGTTTGGGAGACTTACAAAACATTCGGGCTACCGACACCCAGCTGGAGCAAGGGGGCCACTGGTGCTGCCATTGATTGATGCCGCTGTACTTCGATCACTGACACCTACATTATGGCGAGACCTAGCGCATTCGCATGAGACGTAAGGAAGGTCGAGTCAGTCTGGAATATTACCGGCACGGCGACCACCATTGCAGCTTATTTTGACAAAACACCAGAGAAAAGAGCGCCAACATCGATAAGACTAACAACACTTCACCAGCAGTGGCTTCACCTCGTCTTTTCAGTCGTATCCGTGTGGGAAGTTCCGAGGGGGATGAACATTGGGCTAATGCACTGTCTTTATCATCTGGTGGTGTGGAGAGCCACTGGATGCTTCACACCATCGACTCTGTTTGCGGAGGAAGTTATTTTGACAGCACTCGCTATATTTCTGGCGTATTAAGACCGACAGCTGTGCCCTATATCGAGGTTTCAGGGACGTTATTTTTCAGCAAAATAAACAAAGACCGCATGTTGCTCGTGCTATACTGACCTACCTCGATACAGAATGTGTTGGATTATTTCCCTGGTCAGAACGTTCCCACCAACTGAAAATAGCAGCGCACCACTCACCCGCCACTCTGACTCATGAACTCTGTCGTAGCAGTGAAGTATCGTGGAGTGATGCACCTGTATCTATCATCCAAGTTGAGTTCGATTCGGTGTCCAGCTGGATTAAAGGCACCGTAGCAGCTGGATGTGGTAGCTCTGCGTAATAAATTCCTAACCACCTAAAGATTTAATTACTATTCTACCTGCTATACAGTGGGCAATACGCACAATGAGTAAAATTTCTTTATTTTCCATCCTTTCCGTTGTTGCCAGTGTGCCCGGTGTTGCCAAAAATGTCTGAAAAGTTTGTAAGGGAGTTGCAGGGTAGGTTGTGCTGAGAAACAATTGTTAAGAAAAAATTCGTTGCGCTGCGCCATTTCTGATTTAATTTGTATTGAAATTAGTCAATCAGGCCGTTATGAGCACAAATTCAAGCAGCCGGCCAGATACAATAAGTGTCACTTGTTGCCGCACCATAGGTGATAAAGCACGAGATTACTCCGCCTTGGTACGGGTTCGAACCTTACTACTGACCCACGTACAATTTTCATATCGCTCTCTTGTTCGGCTGTAGGAAATCAAACGAAGAACACGTTTGGCAACACTGTCGCTGGTGGGCGACTTGAATTCGGGCGCACAGTGGCCTGTTTGACTACCTTGAATGGAATTAACTGGGACACACCGGAACATGTAGAATGTTTTTCTTAACAACTATTTCATACCACTACCTAACCTACAACACTATTACAGTCGTTTCAGAGTGTTACTGATCACCCTGTATATACAGGGTTATTACAAATGATTGAAGCGATTTCACAGCTCTACAATAACTTTATTATTTGAGATATTTTCACAATGCTTTGCACACACATACAGAAACTCAAAAAGTTTTTTTAGGCATTCACAAATGTTCGACATGTGCCCCTTTAGTGATTCGGCAGACATCAAGCCGATAATCAAGTTCCTCCCACACTCGGGGCAGCATGTCCCCATCAATGAGTTCGAAAGCATCGTGATGCGAGCTCGCAGTTCTGGCACGTTTCTTGGTAGAGGAGGTTTAAACACTGAATCTTTCACATAACCCCACAGAAAGAAATCGCATGGGGTTAAGTCGGAACAGCGTGGAGACCATAACATGAATTGCTGATCATGATCTCCACCACGATCGATCCGTCGGTTTTCCAATCTCCTGTTTAAGAAATGCCAAACATCATGATGGAAGTGCGGTGGAGCACCATCCTGTTGAAAGATGAAGTCGGCGCTGTCGGTCTCCAGTTGTGGTATGAGCCAATTTTCCAGCATGTCCAGATACACGTGTCCTGTAACGTTTTTTTCGCAGAAGAAAAAGGGGCCGTAAACTTTAAACCGTGAGATTGCACAAAACACGGTAACTTTTGGTGAATTACGAATTTGCTGCACGAATGCGTGAGGATTCTCTACCGACCAGATTCGCACATTGTGTCTGTTCACTTCAGCATTAAGAAAAAATGTTGCTTCATCACTGAAAACAAGTTTCGCACTGAACGCATCCTCTTCCATGAGCTGTTGCAACCGCGCCGAAAATTCAAAGCGTTTGACTTTGTCATCGGGTGTCAGGGCTTGTAGCAATTGTAAACGGTAAGGCTTCTGCTTTAGCCTTTTCCGTAAGATTTTCCAAACCGTCGGCTGTGGTACGTTTAGCTCCCTGCTTCCTTTATTCGCCGACTTCCGCGGGCTACGAGTGAAACTTGCCCGCACGCGTTCAACCGTTTCTTCGCTCACTGCAGGCCGACCCGTTGATTTCCCCTTACAGAGGCATCCAGAAGCTTTAAACTGCGCATACCATCGCCGAATGGAGTTAGCAGTTGGTGGATCTTTGTTGAACTTCGTCCTGAAGTGTCGTTGCACTGTTATGACTGACTGATGTGAGTGCATTTCAAGCACGACATACGCTTTCTCGGCTCCTGTCGCCATTTTGTCTCATTGCGCTCCCGAGCTCTGGCGGCAGAAACCTGAAGTGCGGCTTCAGCCGAACAAAACTTTATGAGTTTTTCTACGTATCTGTAGTGTGTCGTGACCATATGTCAATGAATGGAGATACAGCGAATTTATGAAATCGCTTCAATCATTTGTAATAGTCCTGTATATTTTGTATCTATTCTATGGGTCGGGAGTCGCATTATCTCTGATTATTCGGCAAATAGTTTGAATTTCTTTTTCCAGTGTGCAGCTGGAATCAGCCAGAAGATATCCTGCACATCATGTCTTTCGTACAACACACAGTGTTGACGGAAAGCCTGGATTTCTTTCCCATTACAGAGAAAATTGTTTCAAAAGTGGAATTTTACATACCCATTCGATATAGCGTTCCTAAATTAGTCTATTGAGTTATTTATTTAATCGATATGTATTAACGGGAGCATTGAAAGACGAAGAATAATCAGTACCCCGCAGCGTCTGAGAAGCACTTTGGTATGGGCTAGGGAGGTGCTGTCATAGTTATCCTTCGTGTTTTACTATTTTGTTAAAACCTCATGCGAATGGCATTGCAGCACAGATCTGCGTCGTCCTCGGCTCTGACGCAACAGTGTAACACATCGTACTCTATCGTAGCTGGCAGTCCGTTGCCGTTTATTACGGCAAGGATAGCGTGCGCGTCGTCGACAGCTCCGCCTATCTTTGACGGATGTGCAGAAGCATGCCAGACGGCAATGGTGTGTGGAACGACGTCACTGGGGACTAGAGATGGGGCATCTGCTCCTGAACTGATCCATAGAGTAGAATCTTTCAAAGGAGTGAACAATCAGTGATTCAGAAAAAAAGAACGGTAGCTCCAAATGTTTCTCACAGCAGAGAAAGAGAGAGAGAGAGAGAGAGAGAGAGAGAGAGAGAGAGAGAGAAAGCGCCGGCCTCTGCCCTGCTTCTACCATGGCTGCCTGCATTGTGCAGTGCCCCATTGGATTTTGTGTTTGTTTCACATATGCCGTGCCGTCACTGTGCTTCCTCTGCCATGTGCAGTGTCTGGCGCAGCTTAACTTAGCATCTCACTCTGTCGGCGATCGTTTCACTCGCACGTCCTGCCCTCTGGGCAGTTGATGCGAGCAACAGGACAGAGAGCATCCTAGCGGAGAACATAAGAACTACTTGCAACAACCTGCTCGCAAGAGAACGGACGATTTGTCTTGGAGCGGGTGAATGATGGCCGTACACCGCTCCCCCCACCCTCGGAACTCGTCCACTCAACGCTCATCCCACCATTCTAGACTCTAGCCAGAGCGTTGAGCAAAGCAACTCAGGTGTCACTCTGGTCTCTGTGGTCTCAGCTCACACAGTAATACAGCTCGCGGCTCGACCTGCTTGACTCAGCGCCTCTGCATCGGAGTTCTCCTCTACTGGATATTGTTCTTCGTAGTAATACTGCTATGTATATTACATTATTATGTTATGTATACATCATTTGTTTTTATTTTATTTTTATTTGTTTAAACTGATCTGATTAGGTTCCTGACGACTCCTCTTACTATAGGATTTTTATTATGGACACTCGAATTTACGCTTTAATTACGAGCGAACCAATAAACGTATCGCAAAATGTGATACACCAATATTTTCCTTGTTTTATTCTGCGTAGGGCTATATGCAGCACTTTAGTCTTACAGTCAAATTTTTTTTTCTTACTCTGGTACGGATTTTGCGATTTTAGGCGTCTTCGGAATGAAACGTTCGCTTTAAAAATATATGGCTTGCGATGTATTTGTATGAGGTTAATGAAATTTTAATACATTATAGCCAAATATATTGTTAATGTAAATCTCGAGTTACAATATTTTCCGATCACCCAAAAAACCACGATAGTGCAAAATAAATCAATAATCAAAAACTTTGCCATATCGTGGAAATTTCAATAAACAATAAAAAATTCTTACTCATTATCTGTGTTACAAAATAGGATCAAATAAGATCAAAATACAGGTATAGTACTGGAACAAACCAAGTTTAAAGGGCAATGTGCCTTCCATTTATTTTCTATTGTGAATGAGTGATGAGTCATGAAAAAGAGCTAGTTCATTTCAGGGAGTGAACAGTTCTGATCCGATCTCTGAAAAGAACAGTTTTGCCCATCTCTACTGGGGACAGGAATGGCATCAGATAGTGTCTGCGGACTAATACACGTTCTGTTTCTTCGAAAATGGTGGCCGCATTTTGATTCCCGCAGACAGGGGAAGTGGCATCACAGTGACTGCGTTCACACAAGACGTACTGCCCTAATGGTGTGCGGCGCTACTGGATACAACCACAAATGACAGCTGGTGCGTGTCCAGGGCACTGTGACCAGTGTGACCTACGTGAATGACATCTTGCGAGCCATAGCCACACCCTTTCTGCTCAACACCCTAGGCTCCATTTGTCAGCAGCAAGACAATGCAGGACCAGATTTTGCTGCACGAACACATGCCTTCTTAGTGTGACAGGAAGTCCGCCTTTTCGTTGGCCCGCCAGATCAACAGACCTTTCGCCGATCGAAAATGTGTGGGATATGGTACAACGGCGAGTGCCTCATTGGGATCCAATACCAACCACCAGAGATGAACTTTTGAATCAGGTGAATGCAGCGTGGATGACTATACCATAGGACGCCATTGGCCCCTTATACGCATCGATTCTATCACACCCACTAGGGAACAGGACACATGCTGAACCGAGGTGATTCAAATGCCAATCATTTCTGCAAAACATACTAATATAAATGTTCTGTCTCATCTCTCGTCGTTCAAGGTGACCATGAGTTTATAATTTTTAACTGAAGACATTGAAATATCCCGAAAACTACACATCCATTGAAGAAATGTTTCTCTCGGAGGGAGACATCCAACGGTGCAACAATCGACACGCCACCCCACCCCCTGCGTGGTGTTGGGGTTACCTTTGAAATCTTCAGTGCGAGTCCCCACTTTTTATTCCATATTACGATTCTACGGCAAAATCCACATACGTTTTGTCTGAAGCACTTTCTTCGCAGATGGTGCTGCAATCGAAGGAATAGAAATGGATACACAATCGTAATCTACGACATGCTACTCAACGGCCCTTGAATATCCATTGGGGCGTGGAACCCCAGCTGCATACTGCGAGGACATGCACGTGTTTCATAACTTCTAATTCAAAACCCCATTCGCAACACTGTGTTCCTCAAACATATCGAACACGGGACTACTCGGCGCGACACTGTGGCTGTGGCTCGAGGCGTACGCTAATCTACTTTTGCATTTAGAGCAAGGATTCAGACGTAGTCCCACCGACTTCAACATACGTAGTGACCCGCAGTCCAAATGACAGTATACGGGACGAAAGCATATCTGTGGTAATGTCGGCACAGCAGTTTCTGATTCGGTCGATCATGTCTTCACCGCCTGTTCGCATTTGCTGGTACACCTAATACAGAGAGGAAATCGGGTGACCTCAAACCTGGCGACATAGCGGACCAATTAATAGCTGCCATTAGCTTCTCCTGTAACACGATTGCTTCGTTTTCTTTTGTCGGTCTCTACGCTGCCACCAAACATAAAGGCGTACACAGTCTTGTAAAAGTACGAACGAGAGCGAGATTTTTCTCTGAAACGCTCGTCATACAAGGCAGCAGCACCCACAGTATTTCTCCTACATTCTTCGTAAGTCAGGTTCGTTTCAATTTTTTCTTGTGTAGTTGCAACATTCCTCGTCCACTTGCATGTCTGTTCTTCAAATGATAAGTAGCTGTGCAAGCAGTAAACACTCCGCACTGATGGTAATGCTTAAAGGCGCCACCTGTCCTACGTCTGCGTGACACTTGCGCTCCGGTGGCAGTGTGCTGCCTCTTATGATACGGCGTAGTTAGCTGCACAATCACTGTGGCCCCGTTGAAAAGTCCCCTGGTTTATATGTCGGAGGTAAACAACGTTGCAAATGGGATTTGGAATTAGAATTTATGACATACTGGCCTGTTCTGCCCTCATGTCAGCGAGGCCTCACGTGCCACCGGATATTGAAGGTTCACTGATTAGCATGTCGTAAATTACGACTGTGTACCCATTTCTGTTTCTCCGATTACAGCACCATCTGTGGCGAAATGACGAAAATTCTTCAGACAAAATGTATGTAGATTTTACCGTAGATTCGTACGCTACAATCCCTCCGAGACAAACAAATTGGAATATATATATACAGGGTGATTCAAAAAGAATACCTCAGCTTTACAAATGTGTATTTAATGAAAGAGACATAATATAACCTTCTGTTATACATCATTACAAAGGGTATTTAAAAAGGTTTTTTTTTTCACTCAAAAACAAGTTCAGAGATGTTCAATATGGCCCCCTCCAGACACTCGAGCAATATCAACCCGATACTCCAACTCGTTCCACACTCTCTGTAGCATATTAGGCGTAACAGTTTGGATAGCTGCTGTTATTTCTCGTTTCAAATCATCAATGGTGGATGGGAGAGGTGGCCGAAACACCATATCCTTAACATACCCCCATAAGAAAAAATCGCAGGGGGTAAGATCAGGGCTTCTTAGAGGCCAGTGATGAAGTGCTCTGTCACGGGCTGCCTGGCGGCCGATCCATCGCCTCGGGTAGTTGACGTTCAAGTAGTTAAGGACAGATAAGTGCCAATGTGGTGGCGCTCCATCCTGCTGAAATATGAATTGTTGTGCTTCTTGTTCGAGCTGAGGGAACAGCCAATTCTCTAACATCTCCAGATTCTGTAATCCAGTTACAGTAGCACCTTCGAAGAAAAAGGGACCAAAAACTATATTGGCTGAAATGGCACAGAAAACGCTCACCTTAGGCGAGTCACGTTCATACTGAGTTGTTTCCCGCGGATTCTCGATGCCCCATATACAGACATTGTGACGGTTGACTTTCCCATTAGTGTGGAAAGTTGCTTCATCACTAAACACAATCTTTGAAACGAAAGATTCATCTGTTTCCATTTGAGCAAGGATAAAATCACAGAAATCGATTCTTTTAATCTTATCAGCTGCAGGCAGTGCTTGAACCAATTTCAGACGATAAGGTTTCATAACTAACCTTTTTCGTAGGACTCTCCATGCAGTTGATTGTGGAATTTGCAGCTCTCTGCTAGCTCTGCGAGTCGATTTTCCTGGGCTGCGAACAAATGCTTGCTGGATGCGTGCTAAATTTTCATCACTCGTTCTCGGCCGTCCAGAACTTTTCCCTTTGCACAAACACCCATTCTCTGTAAACTGTTTATACCAACGTTTAATACACCACCTATCAGGAGGTTTAACACCATACTTCGTTCGAAATGCACGCTGAACAACTGTCGTCGATTCACTTCTGCCGTACTCAATAACACAAAAAGCTTTCTGTTGAGCGGTCGCCATCTTAGCATCAACTGACGCTGACACCTAGTCAACAGCGCCTCAAGCGAACAAATGTACAACTAAATGAAACTTTATAGCTCCCTTAATTCGCCGACAGATAGTGCTTAGCTCTGCCTTTTGTCGTTGCAGAGTTTTAAATTCCTGAAGTTGTGGCATTCTTTTTGAATCACCCTGTATATATCTCCTGTGTGTAGTTTTCGAGAGATTTCTATGTCTTCGGTTAAAAGAACACCTTGTATGGCTTCCTAAAATTCCCCTTACAAACATCTAGGGCTTGTTGAACGGACTAAGTAATGATAGATAATATTTAGAACATTAATCCTCACGTCCGGAAACGTACCGTCGTACTGCCGCACCGCTTCCGTGCTACAGCAGTTCCAAAACATGTAATGCGACATCTTTTATTAGGCGTGATCCAGTGAATCACTTCTTTCACAGTTCCACTGATTAATACCAAAAGAAACATCAAGAAAACTTAATCAGTTTTCACAGACATTGTTGTTCGCAGCTAAACTACTTTTGACCTTTTAAAAAGAGGGTTAGCATTCTGATCCACTAAAAGTGAGGTTCTGTGTGGCGCCTACCAAGTTAGCGGAAAAAATTGTATCTACAAATGATGTTTTGGTACTTGAGCTCTATCACATCTTGTCTCTCTGCAATGTATCCTGCACAGACCACAACTCTACCAACCGTATCTCCTGGAAGGTATCGCTTCCTCGATGCCGTTGCGTAATTGTGGCGAGAAGGCTACGTGATGGCGTCTGAGGTTGTGTATAACGGTCTTGATAAAGGCAACGAGTTCTTCCTCCATAACAGTGAACTTTGCCATACAGAAGGATAACGTCAATTTATTCTGTAGTCAACAATTTTCTAACACTAACAGACACGTGAATGGGTCTACAACCACGTCAGAGAGGTAGGACTGAGGTCAAATGACGTCAGCCGATCAGACATAAGAATCCCACCATGACTGCCCTATTGCATGCCTACCTAGCAGGCATGCTTTTAAATGGACTTAGCAAGAAAACGGTACTGTACTGGACTTGAGTTCCAGTTCAAAATATTGTCTACTCAGTCCCCTGCACACATCCTAGAATTATGTAAGGGGAATTTTAGAGGCTCCTGTATATGTGGACACACACACACACACACACACACACACACACACACACACAAAGGCGCGCGCGCGCGCGCGCGTGCGGTGCCCCAGAATTGTTGCGACAGACTTTAAGGGTTTGTAGAGGTTGTGTTGAGAAACAAATCGAAGGTAGGAAACAGTGGTTGGAAACGTCATCCAATGACGCTGTAGAGCGTCAAAGCCATAGGCGCTGGCGCCTGCGATTAGGCCAACCCTTCGACGCAGAAAGTGACTTCGTATGCTGTGGGACTGTAGGCGGAATGCCCCACAATGTTCATTATTATTCACTGACCGTGACTGACTGCCGCAGTCTCCATTGGAGAAGACGGAGCCAGCAGCTGGGTGGACAGGATTAGTCTGCTATGAATTCAATGCTCTGCTGCTCAGTGGATGACAGTTTGGGACATGGATTTCAATTTGCAGTTTATTTTTTCCTGCATAACGAAAAACAATGGAGATTTTAGAGGATTTCAGAAGAAATACAAACTGCAGATGGAACTGTGTGTTCGAAGCAGTCATCCACCGAGGCAACAGAGCATTGTATCCACATGACGCAACGCCTGACTGGGCAGCAGCTACCTCCATCTTCTCCTCTGGTGGTCATGACAAACAGCCGCAGTGTCTGAAGAACAAACACCATTGTGAGAAATTCTAGCTGTTGTCCATCAGCATACGAAGCCACGTTTGCTGCCTCAGGGGTGGCCCAGCAGCAGGAGCTGGCGCCGGTAAGATTGATGCTCTGCAGCGTCGTTGGTAATGCTCCCAGACTACAATACCCTCTACAACCTGTTGAACTTTGTCAATATTGTTTTCTAACACTGGAGGTTGATCAAGGATATTTATTGAGTATTTTGTTGCTATCAGAGCCTTGTGGTCTCTGATGGTTACTTAAAAAGTAATTACAACTTGTGTGATTTGTTATCCCCATTATCTTTGAAACTGTAACGCTGAGAAAATAACCACATAATAGCGCACATGTCGACGAAGTTCGCCGTGTGTTCTTTGGAAACACTTGTTTCATTCATTTATGGTACCTGCCATTGGCGTTACTAATGCCCACTTTGGTCTTTGTCCTCAAGCCTGCATTCAGTACTGCTGGGTTGTGTTAGGGGTTCGTTTTTCAAGCAGCGATGCTGGTACATTAACGGAAATACACAGCAGTTGGATAACTTTAGTGGCAAAGAGTTGACCGAAATACACCTCATGTGCGGGTTCACTGAATGCGATAGAAGATCGACATGACGCCACTGTGCGAACGTGTTCCCACAGCGACGGTCAACGTATCACACTTCTGAGGGCCGTTGCATTGCTCTTTGTTTTGTGTTGTACGTTTTGGTGGTTGTGTATTAGAAGTTTTTTCACTTTTATGGAGACATTTTCACAGAACCAAACGCAAGTAGTGTAGCAAACCGAAAAAATCAAAATTACATTCTTACCCTGTAAAGATCCGCCGGAGACCACAGATCTCTCATACCAAATTATTCAGAAAATATATTTGGAGCTCTTCTAAAATGTTGTCCGTGGGATTATGATTCGTACAGCGCCCCAGGTAGCCAAAGTACATAAAACACAACAGCGCATATCAGCACGATGTAAAATGACAAAAGTAGCAAGTGTAAGCGATGTGCCACTTTCTATTGATTACATGATTTAGTCTTCTGCCGCAATTCTAGTCTGCAATGAAATGACCACCAATGGAAATGGAACGACTTTACATAGTTTAATCACATATTCTTATTAGCCAGCTCTTAAAACTCATAGTTCTATGAACTGGCGTTCTAGGTGGAATGATATAGAATATATGACGTTTGATTATTCACTGTAAATGACTTAGAAAAAAGACAATGTACATAATTTGAATGTTCTGACCCATGAAAACTGACATTACAATATTGGGATATGCATTCATCATCTGACCTACTTAGTTTCTTCTCCGGCTGAACGTCGTATCTCGGCTTGTGCAGCTGGGAGGCATCCAGTGAATTAGCGTATGCAAATCACAGCCCTTCGCAACGGAGTCGTTGCTTTTTGAACAGAGTGTCTTGTGCAAAGGAATAACACGAAAACCTCTCTGCAGTGCTAAGACATTCTGGAAAAAAGCCAGTGGGTGTATGCAGTTACTCACACCGTTGTATGAAGAATATCGAGTGGAATTTTCTAAGTAAATGACCAGTAATGCCTCACATAAACGATTCCATCTACAGAAGAATAAAGCAGTACTTGTTAGGGGCGTACAAAAAGAGTTCAGCCATACTTTTAGGACACGTGCATCGCACATTGTAAAAGAAAATACAATCTATTATCCTGGGTCTGATCAGCCGTATCTCCATATCAGAACTCATTTATATTACCCTTCGTGTTTTCCAAAGTACAGCTATCATGTAAAATGCATCGGAACAGATCGCACTAGAACGGGACATGAAAAGAGTTTCATTTGAAATGCAAAATAAGCGCAGTACCGAACCCCAGTAGCAGGTGAAGGGTGTCTTCGTACAGGTATCGCAGAAGGCTAAAAATTAAACGACTAATTAGCAGGATATATCGGTGCATCCCAGTTTCATACACGCAGTTTCATACACGTATCAATGCTAAATAAGGGAGTTTTCAAGATTAACTGCAAGAAATGGTTTCATGTATTGCTCTACAACATTTTGTTACTGTGTCATTTTCATAATTAATTTGCGACAGTAACGAGCCAAACATGGCGAGAATGAACGCTGCTTGGTGACTTTACGTACGCTCGACGCGGTAAAGATATTACGTAAGTGGAATAGAGACGAATAGGTACTAATTCTAACGGCGATACGGGCCGAAAATGGGTTAATCCATTGACATAATCAACTTCGACAAAGGTCACATTGTTACAGCTCGACGTCTGGGAACTAGGTTCTCAGAAATCAGAAAAGGCGAAACTGGTCGTCTCTTGGCGCGCTATTGTCGTGAACAGCTGTGGAAAGAGTTTGACGGACGGCACGATCACGAGCGGTCGGCAAGGGCTTAGATTTGCACGCCTCACACGAGAGCGTCGTGGTGGAGACTTGTCCGCTCTGTAAGACAAATTAACCAGCGGTATGCTGGAGATGTGACGACTGAGTACAGTGCTGCTGCAAGCACAAGTGTTTCAGGGCACAAATTCTTGAATGTGGGACTCTGAGGCTGATCGCTACCAGTTCCCAATTTGTCCCATCGACGTCATCGATTAAGACTGCAGTTGGCACAGCATCAAACAGACTGGGTAGTGCATCATTGAAGAAGTGCCGTCTGTAAAGTTGAATCACATCACGTTATGCCAGGCCGACGTTCGTGCCCGCATACGCGATCACCCCATCCATGCCAATGGCCACACAAAATACGCACCGCATCACTAACACAGGCGAATACAGGCAGTATTATACTGTGTGTGTGTGTGTGTGTGTGTGTGTGAGGGGGGGAGGGAGGGGGGCAGGCGAATTCACGTGGGCTTCTGGACCTGAGCGGAGACGTATGGAGCCACATGGCTCTGGAAATCTAACAATTATTTTTCAGATCCAAACCACGGAGAATTGCAGCAAAGATGGAGTGAGGTGCTATTAATCATGTGGTCAAAATGAGATCTTTTGGTTTTTCTCCGTGTGCTTGTGTGTTGGTGTACGTCCAGATGTTCAGAAGACTTGTTATTTCCACTTTATGCGCAATATTCCTGCGACCGACCCAGTCGTCATCTGCAGATGCTGTGAGTTGTGCTGTTACGTGTACAGTCCGTCAGGAGCCCAGACAACGAGTACACGGAACAGCATAACTTATAACAACTGAAGAAGAAGACTACGTCAGTCGTCGCAATATTTTACACAAAACGGACGCCACAAGTTACGCCACAAGTTGGCTCACCGTCCTTAAGTCCAGTATTGGATGGTCATAATGTTTTGGCTCATCGATGAATTTCCCTTTTCTATGTGTTGAGGTTATGTGTTCCCTGTCTCTTTGGCCGTACCTTTTTTGTGGCAACATGTATCCATAATTAGCAAAATAATCACACGCAGCAATACGAACTTCTCTACACGGAGTTACTCGTAAGCACATCCATGGTTTCCGAAGAGGACTGTGTTTTTTATTTCTTTTAGCTTTCGTACAGACCCACATCTGCATCTACATCCATACTCCGCAAACCGCCTGACGGCGTGTGGCGGAGGATACCTTGGGTACCTCTATCGGTTCTCCCTTCTATTCCAGTGTCGTATTGTTCGTGGAAAGAAGGATTGTCGGTATGTTTCTGTGTGGGCTCTAATCTCTCTGATTTTATCCTCATGGTCTCTTCGCGAGATATACGTAGGAAGGAGCAATATACTGCTTCACTCTTCGGTGAAGGTATGTTCTCGAAACTTTAACAAAAGCCCGTACCGAGCTACTGAGCGTCTCTTCTGCAGAGTCTTCCACTGGAGTTTATCTATCATCTCCGTAACGCTTTCGCGATTACTAAATGATCCTGTAACGAAGTGCGGTGCTCTCCGTTGGATCTTCTCTATCACTTCTATCAACCCTATCTCGTACGGATCCCACACTGCTAAGCAGTATACAAGCAGTGGGCGAACAAGGGTACTGTAACCTAATTCCTTTGTTTTCGGATTGCATTTCCTTAGGATTCTTCCAATGAATCTCAGTCTGGCATCTGCTTCACTGACGATCAACATTATATGATCATTCCATTTTAAATCACTCCTACTGCGTACTCCCAGATAATTCATGGTATTAACTGCTTCCAGTTGCTGACCTGCTATTTTGTAGCTAAATGATAAAGGATCTATCTTTCTGTGTATTCGCAGCACATTACACTTGTCTACACTGAGATTCAATTGCCATTCCCTGCACCATGCGTCAATTCGCTGCAGATCCTCCTGCATTTCAGTACAATTTTCCATTGTTACAACCTCTCGATACACCACAGCATTGTCTGCAAAAAGCCTCAGTGAACTTCCGATGTCATCCACCAGGTCATTTATGTATATTGTGAATAGCAACGGTCCTATGACACTCCCCTGCGGCACACCTGAAATCACTCTTACTTCGGAAGACTTCTCTCCATTGAGAATGACATGCTACGTCCTGTTATCTAGGAACTCCTCAATCCAATCACACAATTGGTCTGATAGTCCATATGCTCTTACTTTGTTCATTAAACGACTGAAGTACGGTCCTGAAATACCCTGGAGAAACTGTACTCTGCACAGATCGTGTATAAGTTCGAGTTACATTAATTCTCTACGTGCAAACGGAGGCACTGAGTGGCGGATTTACGGAGATGTTACCCGTTTCACGTATGTCTTCCACTTGGATGTTATCAATAGACATTTGCACCTTTCTCAGCAAAAAGTTCGTCAGTACTTTCCTGTTGGCTGCCTCTAACAAAAGTGACAAAGCCATTAAGGATTGCGTTCTAGAATTCGAATCCAGAAATAGTTACGGCAGTACAGTAGCAAATGCGAGGAACGGCCATCCAGAATAACGTTTCTTTCAGTCTTTCTAAGCGTAGGAACGGTCCACTGAGAAAGGCATGGTCGACTTACTTTCTCTGAAAATTTTGGTACGTCACTCAAGACCTCTGCGCAGCATTGAGTCCTGATGTTTGCGGACCAGGAAACACGCTGGTCCGCAAACCGGCGTCCAGCCATCCAGTTTAGAACTTCCTGCTACGTCCTTTCAGACGAATGTGGAAACAGTTACTTCTCGAGAGCCACGTCCATTCCCTCCTCTCATCTTCTCTCACTGAAATAGTGCTAATATCTTGCATATAACCGAGGCATTAATGCCTAACTTAACTTATTTCTTCACGAACCATGCTTTTGTGACTGTCACACGTAGCACTCTTCTTCGAACTACAATGTTTTGTTTTCATGTATGGATTTAGTCGAAGGTAACAAACAGTATTTTATTAGTAGTGCGAGGAAGTGCCTAAACATAAATGCCTCCGAATTTGTGTGTGAAACTCTTAATACTTTTAACATAAAATAAACTTTACTAAAACGCTACGTCTTTATTCCTCATGGCTATATATGTACACTGAAGCTCCAAAAATACTGGTGTAGGCATGCGTATTCAAATACAGGAAATAGGCAGAATGCGGCGCCGTGGTTGGTAATGTCTACATAAGACAACAAATGCCTGGCGCATTTGTTAGATCGGTTGCTGCTGCTAAATGGCAGGTTATCAAGATTTAAGTGACTTTGAACCTGGTGTTACAGTCGGCGCACGAGCGATGGGACACAACATCTCTGAGGCAGCGATGAAGTGGGAATTTTCGAATATCAGAAATCAGGTAAAACACCAAATCTCCGTCATCGCTGCGACCGGAAAAAGATCCTACAAGAACAGAACCAATGACAACTGAAGAGGATACTTCAACGTGAGAGTAGTGCAACCCTTCCGCAAATTCCTGCAGATTTCAATGTTGGGACACCAGCAAGTGTCACCGTGCGAATCAGTCAACGAAACATCATCGATACGGGATTTCGGAGCCGACTCGTGTACCCTTGAACGCTGCACACCTCGTTGGGCCCGTCAACACCGACATTGCACTGTTGATGACTGGAAACATGTTGCCTGGTCGGACGAGCCTGGTTTCCAATTGCATCGAGCGCATTGACGTGTATGGGTATGGAGACAACCTCATGGATCCATGACCCTGCATGTCAGCAGCGGACTGTTCAAGCTGCTGGAGGCTCTGTAATGGTGTGGGGTGTTTACAGTTGGAGTGATACGGAATCCTTGATACGCCTAGATACGACTCTGACAAGTGACACGTATGTAAGCTTCCCGTCTGATCACCTGCATCCATTCATGTCCACTGTGCATTCCGAGGGACTTGGGAAATTACAGCAGGGCAATATGACACCTCACACGTCCACATGTACTACAGAGTGGCTCCAGGAATGCTCTTCTGAGTTTAAGGACTTCTACTGGCCAGCAATCTCCCCAGACATTAACATTATTGAGCATATCTGGCATGCCTTGCGACGTGTTGTTCAGAAGAGATCTCCACCCTCTCGAACTCTTACGGAATTTATGGACAGCCCTGCAGGATTCGTGGCGTCATTTCCTTCCGGCACTACTTCAGACATTAGTCGAGTCCATGGCACGTCGTGTTGCGGCACTTCTGCGTGCTCCCGGGGCTCTACACGACATTATGCAGGTGCATCAGTTTCTTTGTTTCTTCAGTGTAGTTCTCAGTGTGGTCACCGTGGCGATGAACACATTTCTTCCAACTAGAACCCAGGTTGTTGAAAATGTGTGAGTTTGTTGACGCAGCCACAACCTCACCTTACATGCACCGCCTTATTGCTTACAAAATAGGCTTCTCGAAAGTGTTCTTTAAGATTTGGATACCGAGGTAAATCGGATATGGCCAATTCGGGACTGTATATGGAGCACGATGGATGACAGTGAGCGCTAGATAGCGGGTTTTTGCAGATGTCGCAGCACTCGTGTCTGTCTGGCTTGGTTATGGTGAAGGTAATATATCCGCCGTCCGCGGGTAGGAAAATCTCAGAGTGTGAGTTATAGCGGTTTTATTTAAACTTAAGTCTTTCTTCAAAATTTACAAAGCAATATTCGTGAGATAGGACTGATCCTCCAAGCCTACCAATAACTAAATAAGAGATTCTTCCAAACATAAACTGCATGTAGTAACCATACAACTTCACCAAACCAAGCTCCGGGCGTCTCGTGAAGAGCGGCGCGGAGTCCAAGTTACCATCACCTGAGTCCGAGGACGAGAAGAGGCCCTGCGAGGATGGCTCCGGTACGCTGGTGGCGGTGCACGATGACGCGGCGGCTACGATGACACCAGCGGGCTCGCTCGGCGTGAACTGCCCCTCCAGGCTCCTGCGCCAGCGTAAATACTGTTTGGCGCATGGATATGGCTGACTCTATTTGCAGTCACGTGTCGAGCGGAAGGAAAGAGGTCCGCGGCTGTAGCGACCTCTTGCGGTGGCGTGGACGCCTCCTGGTGATCCCTGGGAAGCGTCTGTGTTTCCGGGACGACCGGCCAGGCTGACCCCTACTAGGTCCGGGGCCCGCTGTACCGGTCTGCTTCGCGGGAAGCAGTCTGTCTGGGGACAGTAGAAGGAGAGGGTGTTCCTTGTGTGGATGAACTCTTCGAATTCGCACTTTCAGTATTCTGAGGGTCTCACAGAACAACTACACACCGCCATGTTCCACACTAATATTCGGAGCCCTCTGGCTGCAGAGGTTTGCAATTTGCATCGGAAGTGGAAATGCCGACCGAGTAATACAGGGTGATTCAAAAATAATACCACAACTTTAGGAATTTAAAACTCTGCAACGACAAAAGGCAGAGCTAAGCACTATCTGTCGGCGAATTAAGGGAGCTATAAAGTTTCATTTAGTTGTACATTTCTTCGCTTGAGGCGCTGTTGACTAGGCGTCAGCGTCAGTTGATGCTAAGATGGAGACCGCTCAACAGAAAGCTTTTTGTGTTATTGAGTACGGCAGAAGTGAATCGACGACAGTTGTTCAGCGTGCATTTCGAACGAAGTATGGTGTTAAACGTCCAGATAGGTGGTGTATTAAACGTTGGTATAAACAGTTTACAGAGAATGGGTGTTTGTGCAAAGGGAAAAGTTCTGGACGGCCGAGAACGACTGATGAAAATGTAGCACGCATCCAGCAAGCATTTGTTCGCAGCCCAGGAAAATCGACTCGCAGAGCTAGCAGAGAGCTGCAAATTCCACCATCAACTGTATGGAGAGTCCTACGAAAAAGGTTAGTTATGAAACCTGCACGTCAACTACCCGAGGCGATGGATCGGCCGCCAGGCAGCCCGTGACAGAGCACTTCATCACTGGCCTCCAAGAAGCCCTGATCTTACCCCCTGCGATTTTTTCTTATGGGGGTATGTTAAGGATATGGTGTTTCGGCCACCTCTCCCAGCCACCATTGATGATTTGAAACGAGAAATAACAGCAGCTATCCAAACCGTTACGCCTGATATGCTACAGAGAGTGTGGAACGAGTTGGAGTGTCGGGTTGATATTGCTCGAGTGTCTGGAGGGGGCCATATTGAACATCTCTGAACTTGTTTTTGAGTGAAAAAAAAACCTTTTTAAATACTCTTTGTAATGATGTATAACAGAAGGTTATATTGTGTTTCTTTCATTAAATACCCATTTTTAAAGTTGTGGTATTCTTTTTGAATCACCCTGTATTCGTGACTTGTAACACCTCAGCCGATCTTGAGAACAGAATTTGCAACTAAAGGGCCTTGTTATAATCTTTCGAAAATATCCCTCCACAACTAGGCATTATACACCGATGAGCCAAAACATCACGACCACCTGCTTAATAGATTGTTTGTCCTTTTTTGGAACGATATACATCACAACAGTTTGTTGGTAGGTTTGTGGAGGTATGAGGTACTAGGTGTCTGGTCCTGTAATTTGCTTAAATAGCGGGCCGCTGATTTGCGGACTCGGCAATGGTGCCCGACAGCGACACAGATTTCTTCCATAAAATTTACGTGTGTGAATTTGGTCGCCGATACATCAACTTTAGTTCACTATAATGCTCCTCAAACTTCCGTAGCACGGTTCTGGCTCCGAGGAGCGAACAATTATCGTGCTGAAATGTGACATGGCGGCTGGTCCCGGCGGAGGTTCGAGTCCTCCCTCGGGCATGGGTGTCTGTGTGTTTGTCCTTAGGATAATTTAGGTTAAGAAGTGTGTAAGCTTAGGGACTGCTGATCTTAGCAGTTAAGTCCCAAAAGATTTCACACACATTTGAACATATTTTTATGACAGGGCCGTCGAGGAAGGCATCAGGCATGAAGAGATGCAGGCGGTTCGCAGCTGTCAACCTGTCTTTGATTATTACCACAGGTCCCATTCAAGAGTAGGAGAATGTTTACCATAGAAAAACACTGCTCCCACAAGCCTGTATCCGTGGCACGCTGTTTCGACCCGCCGTTCATCTCTGAACACTTGTGCCTCAACCAACAGTATGCTCTCTCGGCAGAGATTCCACAACTCACCATTATCCTACTTTACAGAGCAGACGAGCTTCCGAACGCCACGTCCTGTGAAGAGTCTTGGACGTCGAACTCTTTGGCTACTAGTGATAATTTCATTTGTCCTTCTACCTGTTTTCATAGATGCTCACGGCGATAGTACCTGAACATTAGACTAGCTTCGCCATTTTTGAGACACTCGTTCATAGCCTGTTCGTAATAATAATCTGCCCTGTGTCAAAGTCACTTATCTCAATGTATTTCCCCAATTGCAGCCAATACCTTCGCTAAGGTGATCCCCCGTCGGAGTCTGGTCCACTTACACACTTTTGTTACTGCGTCACGTGCTCCCTACACCACCAAGTGGAATCCAACGCCGCAGTGATCTGTGGTCATAATGTTATCGCTTAACTGTGTTTGCAGTCTCTCTCTTCCTGTTAAGGAATCTGGTAGCTGCAAATAAAAAGGTTTACAGTACTCAGACAGTTTCCCAGAATTAGAGTCTCTGCGCAATTCCCATTATTTCTGTATGTGGTAATCTTCAACCACTGATGATCGTACTGTCGCACGAATCTAATCACTGAGTGAGGAAATTGGACGATCTGAGACTTTATAAAGCATTTTCATACTGTTGACGGAAGAAGCGGTCTTCTCCAAGAATTAAAAACATGAAAGCACTGAGCCACCGTCAGCCTTTGCTGAAATACTCCCTGTCTATTCAAAACAAATCGTCACCCCTTTTTAATTTCTAAGAACAGTAAGTGAGTAGCCTTTACTTGTTTGTGTGTGTCATCATAAATTCAAACCTGGGAATGTGAAATGACAACCTAAATGTGCTACTGAGCTTAAAGTCACATCACTTACATGAAATGGAAAATAATCCTGTGTGTGTGAAAACCGACCTCATTCAGAAGGAAATAAATAAGCAAAACCAATAACTTCACGATCTGTAGAATTGCTCAGTGCGAACTGTTTGAAAAACAAAACGTAACTATATTTAAAAAAAACTGTAATGTCGACCTGTATAAGAGTACAACTTCAAACAGACGAAAAAATCTGCACTGACATACGGCTATGGTAAAATAAAGAAATTGACAGTCTGCATTGCGCAAAGGAAATGAAACAATCACGTATCGTAAATCTCGCCTGTAAAATGAAGTACTGAGAGAAACAACAAAACAACAAGACTCCGCAACAGCTACAAAAAAGTACTGCTAAAAAGAAACTAGAATTGGTCCAGGAAAATTGAATTCATAATCTTGACACAGAATGCCAATGAAACACATAACTCAACCTTTAAGTTCTGAAATTTCAGCTAGCTCCGAATATCAATCAACTGAATAATTATCAAAAACTCGACTGTGACGAGGGTGAAATTGATCAATAATACAAGGCTACTAAAATAAAAATAAACTTTATTCCTTATCGCATAAGACCTTATTCTTCATTTCAAAATATTTTTTATATCCCTATGCAATACAGCCCACTCGTTCTGGATCATAATTCCTCCTCGTAATAAAATTTCAACGCACATATTTCCAAAAGTGAGTTCATGCATTACAGTGTACACTCCACAAATACACGCCCGCTGCAGACAGCGGCTATCCACTACTAGCTCTCAGAGGATCTACGACTCCACAGTCCTGCCATTGCAGACACAGATACTGTTGCCTAACAACTACTTCTCGGACCACAGTTCTTCAAATATATTATTTTCCTTTACAAATATTAACACATACAGTAACATCATCGAGAAAATTGCCCACCACACGCAACGTAGAAGCTAGAGTATTTGCAGAGAGCCCATACACCGCCAGTGTCACACAAAAATGCACTCAGATTTGACAGCACCACACAGCATGTAGTAGGTTTTACCCATGAGACCCATGCGGCATTGTCGCGCACGTAGGCCCGGAACCAAAACGACGTGAATACTTCATTTGGGTTGGGATGGTCAGGTCCGACAGACCAATAAGCACAACCGCTGCACGTGCGGCGAGGTACTTCATCTGGTGATGTCGCGTGTTCTGCATTTGTCATCCAGTTTTCAGGTATCTTCCGACACATGCGACCCCACGTGCCTTATATTAAATTACATGTCTCAGCTTCGTCTATGTCGCTTGGTGGAGGGCGTGGGGGGCCACTTAAACGTTAATAAGGATCACTCCGTAGATCTAATACCCAATAACGACACATGGATATTTATGCTGGACTGGGACTCAACCCAGATTTGCCACTTGTTGCGACCGGTAGATTCAATTACCTCGCGCTCTCCATGTACGTTCCCCAGAACGACCGAAACTTCCAGATGAAGCACTGTCTAAATCGTTGCATAGTGGTCCAGTAATTCATCATATTATGCATGCAACATTGCATGGATTTCCGTACCAAGGAGAATGAGTCAACGGGGAATCGAGACCAGTGCTTTTATCGTCGTGTGCCCGTGTTGGTTTTTAATTCTTTCAAGCATGTCTGAAAGAGGATGATGATGATGATGATGTTTGGTTTGTGGGGCGCTCAACTGCGTGGTTATCAGCGCCCGTACAATTACCCAATCTTTGCTCAGTCCAATTTCGCCACTTTCCTGGATGATGATGAAATGATGAGGACAACACAAACACCCAGTCATCTCGAGGCAGGTGAAAATCCCTGACCCCGCCGGGAATCGAACCCGGGACCCCGTGCTCGGGTAGCGAGAACGCTACCGCGAGACCACGAGCGGCGGACATGTCTGAAAGAACATACACTGTTGATGGTGTGTGTTCTTTCAGACAATCGTGTAAGAAAATGTAGTAGTCGATACAGTTTTTTTTTCTTACATCATTCTGTGTGCACTCATTCTCAATTACTTGATGAATAAAATCCGGATATTTTCGCTCCCTCAGTTACACCATCTCGAGATAAACACACAGTTATATGAATGCGTGGGGTCTGTTCTTTCCGACATGTCCGAAAGAACAGACACCATGCATGCACATACTGTGATCAGCCAGAATATTTTCGCAGAGAAACTGAGTACCACAGTCACCGTAGTGTAGCGGTTATGATACTACACTATTACAGGGAGGGTAAAATTTTAATTTCTATATTCCGATGTAGGACATTTGTGGATACTTCTAGAATGTAAAGAATCATTGTACTGCAATGTTCTGTAACTGTATATATACCGTATGTGTTCTGGCCGGAGGCAGTTGGCTCCGCGCTCTTGTATGTGCAAGTGCTAAATAAACTTTCGTTAAGTGAAGTTAGTGTTCGTCATTCGTCTAATTACACCTTCTTCTATGTGACATCATTCTGCTGGAGGCGCCGGGTATTGGAACTTGTGATAACGCACATTATCGATGACACAGTCGCTCCCATCAGGCCACGACAGAGCCACCGTTTCCGTAGCGAGAAACCCGAGTTCGAGCCATATTCAACAAATCGCAATCTACCGGAGACAGAAGAAGTACAGGACGTTACGATGACAGCAACTGTGTGCCACCACATGAGACATCCCTCAGGGTTCTCTGGTGACGATGGCCAAGATCCGAACAAGTGGCTGAAGATACATGAGCATATAGCCAAATTTAACAAATGGGGTGACACCGTTTGTTTGGATAACGTATTTTTCTACTTGGAGGGCACTGCTAAGCAATGGTATGAGATCAACGAGGAGAAGTTCACAAGCTGGAAAGTATTCCAGGCGGAACTGCGCAAGTATTTCGGCGAGACACAACGATAGACGTGCAAGGCTGAAGGTAAATTAAAGTGTAGGGTGCAGCGTCCAGGAGAAACTACAGCATCCTACATTCAAGACGTTCAAGACATTCAATAGTGGATCCTAGAATGAAGCAGGAAGATAAGGTTCCACATCTCATGAAGGGTGTTGCTGAAGGATGTTTCGACAGCAGACGACTTCATAAAATGGTGCCAGTATATCGAGAGAATGCATCAAAAAGTATAACACGCAAGAAGTTTGAACGGATTCCAAACATCGTATCGATGTCTGTGATGGAGGAAGGAACTGATTTCACAAGAGCTATTCGTCAGATAGTGAGAGAGGAAGTTCAGAAGGCACTTGGATTGCACGGCGATAGAAAAAACCGAGATGCTTCAAGAGGTCATAAGGGAGGAAGTGAAGCAGATATTGAACCCAATCTCTCGTCCTTCATTTCCCTTTAAAACGGTAAAAAGTCGAGACCCAGGTGAAGTTACGTTCGTACAATGCCGCATGAGGAACATGTTTGGGCACCAAGGAAGACTGACATCCGGAGGACCCAGGATAACCAACCAGTATGTTTCCACTGCAGACAACCTGGACATATGGCGCGCTGTTGTCGAGAAAGGTGGAGGATATTTGATGACGCCCGCACCAGAATACAGCAGAACGATCTTAGCCGACGCCAACTCCGAGACGACGACGATGAACAAGAAGATGTGGGTGCAGGACGACTTAAAGTTACCATCGCCGCAAGCTAGCCGCTGGAGAGGACGCTCCCAAACACGCCGATAAAGGTCTCTATCGCTGTTTAGAAGCTCCAGCCGATTACCCAGCCTCCGCAGCCTGGAAAACTAAAGGGTGCGACCTTCCTTGGAGGTGGGGCCGCCGAAGAGAAAAATCCTCCATCGTCGATCACTACAAAAATGATAGGAAACTACGTCGATATCCTCGTGGATGGCCCAGCAGCCCAAGCTCTTGTGGACTCTGGAGCATCATATTCAGTCTTTTCGGAGAACTAGCGTTGTCAGTTGCAGAAAACCGTATTCGTCGACATCAAAACATCTATGCTGAAGGTGGTTAATGGGAAATATGTAAAACCTACAGGAAGATGTGTCATTCGTGTGGGTATAAGTGGGCATACACAGCCCTTAGATTTCATCGTCTTACAAGAGTGTAGTGTGTAGTCATGACATTCTCGGATGGGACTTTTTGAAAGCTTCTAAAGCAATTATAGATCTCACTAAGGAATATCAGAAGAAGCTACTTGCCATTATTCAAGAGTTCTCTGAACGCTTCAATTCACAGGTGAAGAGCAAATTAGACAAATCGACGGTGAAGCACCGGATTAGCACTGGAGACCATCAACCAATAAGCGAGGGATCAAACCATGTGTCAGCAACGGAACGTCGAATAATTCGCGGCGAGATGCAGAAAATGAGGAGGAATGACATCATTCAGCCTTCGCAGAGCCCATGGTCGTCAGCAGTGGTTCTCGCCAGGAAGAAGGGTGGCAGTTAGCGCTTTTGTGTTGATTAAAGGAAGGTTAATAAGATGACTAAAAAGGACGTTACCCTCTTCCACGAATTGACGATACACTAGATTGTCTGAAGGGGGCTAAGTTTTACTCAACCATGCACATGTACTAGGTATACTGGCAAATCGAATTAGATGAGATTGATCGTGAGAAAAATGCATTCATTACCCCTGAGAGCTTGAATGAGTTTAAGGTAATGCCGTTTGGTTTGTGTAATGCACCAGCAACTTTTGAACATATGATGGATAATCTTCTAAGGCACCTGAAGTGGACGATGTGTCTTTGTTATTTAGATGAAATTATAGTGTTCTCAGAGACTTTTGATGAACACACAAAAAGACTGAGGGCCGTTCTTAAGTGTCTCCAACAAGACGGACTGAAACTTAATCCAAGAAAGTGTCTCTTTGGAGAAAAAAAAACTAAATTCTTGGACGCCTTGTGTCAAACGAAGGTGTGTGGTCAGACCCAGAAAAGATGAGATCTGTAACGGAATTTCCTATTCCTAAAAGCATTAGAGATGTGAGAAGCTTCCTCGAATTATGTTCTTATTACCGTTGTTTTATGAAAGACTTCTGTATCAAAGCCAGGACACTCCAAGAGTTGTTAAAAGCCGATGCTAAATTTCTCTGGGGTGGTGCTCAAAAAGATTCTTTCGACGTGCTGCGAAAAGTTCTGACGACTGACCCTGTACATGGTCTCTATGATGAGAGATCACCCACAGTACTACACACAGATGCCAGTGGGTAAGGGATCGGTGCTGTTCTGGTGCAAATTTCGGATGGAAAAGAGAAGGTTATAGCTTATGCTTCTAGGACACTCACAAAAGCCGAGAGAAACTACTCAACTATAGGAAGAGAATGTTTTGCTGCGAACTGAGCGATGAACATATTTCGACAGTATGTCTATGGAAGATCATTAACAGTTGCTACAGACCATCATTCACTTTGTTGGTTGACAGGTCTTAAGGATGCAACAGGACGACTCGCCAGGTGGACACAACCTGTTCAAGAAAATTCAAATGGCAATAAGCACTATGGTACTTAACATCTAAGGTCATCAGTCCCCTAGAACTTAAAAGTACTTAAACCTAACTAACCTAAGGTCATCACATACATCCATGCCCGAGGCAGGATTCGAACCTGTGGCCGTAGCGGCCACGCGGTTCCAGAATGAAGCGCCTAGAACCGCTCTGCCACTCCGGCCGGCTGTAGATGATAAACGGGTATAAATTGGACAAATATATTATACTAGAACTGACATGTGATTACATTTTCATGCAATAAGGGTGCATAGATCCTGAGAAATCAGTACCCAGAACAACCTGCTCTGGCCGTAATAACGGCCTTGATACGCCTGAGCATTGAGTCAAACAGAGCTTGGATGGCGTGTACATGTACAGCTGCCCATGCAACTTCAACACCATACTACAGATCATCAAGAGTAGTGACTTTCGTATTGTGACGAGCCAGTTGCTCCGCCACCATTGACCAGACGTTTTCAATTGATGAGATATCTGGAGAAAATGCTGGCCACGGCAGCAGTCGAACATTTTCTGTATCCAGAAAGGCCCGTACGGAACCTGCAACATGCGATCGTGCGTTATCTTGCTGAAATGTAGGGTTTCTCAGGGATCAAATGGAGGGTAGAGCCACGGGTCGTAACACAACTGAAATGTAACGTCCACTGTTCAAACTGCCGTCAATGCGAACAAGAGGTGGCCAAGACGTGTAACCAATGGCACCCCATACCATCAAACTAGATGATACGCCACTATAGCGATGACGAATAGACTCTTCCAATGTGCGTTCACCGCGATGTCGCCGAACACGGATGCTACCATCATGATGCTGTAAACAGAACCTGGATTCATCTGAAAAAATGACGTTTTGCCATTCGTGCACCCAGGTTCGTAGTTGAGTACACCATCGCAGGCGCTCCTCTCTGTGATGCAGCGTCAAGGGTAACAGCCGCCATGGTCTCCGAGCTGATAGTCCATGCTGCTGCAAACGTCGTTGAAGTGTTCGTGCAGATGGTTGTTGTCTTGCAAACATCTCCATCTGTTGACTCAGGGATCGAGACATGGCTCACTATCCGTTACAAAAAAACGGTTCAAATGGCTCTGAGCACTATGGGACTTAACTTCTGTGGTAATCAGTCTCCTAGAACTTAGAACTCCATAAACCTAACTAACCTAAGGACATGACACACATGCATGCCTGAGGCAGGATTTGAACCCTCGACCGTAGCTGTCGCGCGGTTCCAGACTGTAGGGCCTAGAACCGCTTGGCCACCCCGGCCGGCACGATCCGTAACAGCCATGCGGATAAGATGCCTGTCATCTCGACTGCTAGTGGTACGAGGCCGTTGGGATCCAACACGGCGTTCCGTATTACCCTCCTGAACTCACCGATTCCATATTCTGCTAACTGTCATTGGATCTCGACCAACGCGAGCAGCAATGTTGCGATACGATAAACCGCAATCGCGATAGGCTACAATCTGACCTTTATCGAAGTCTGAAACGTGATGGTACGCATTTCACCTCCTAACACGAGGCACCGCAACAACATTTCACCAGGCAACGCCGGTCAACTGCTGTTTCTGTATGAGAAATCGGTTGGAAACTTTCCTCATGTCAGCACGTTGCATGTGCCGCCACAGGCGCCAACCTTGTGTGAATGCTCTGGAAAGCTAATCATTTGCATATCACAGCATCTTCTTCCTGTCGGTTAAATTTCGCGTCTGTAGCACGTCATCATCGTGGTGGAGCAATTTTAATGGCCACTAGTGTACCTGTCCTGTCCTCGGGGGTTTATCAGGGCGTCTCACAGTGTTAAAGAACTTTATAATGTTTAATGAGCCTGAAAGTTCGATTTTTAACAGTCCCCTTGATTACTTCCCGGACAATATGGGAGATGTTAGTAAGGAGAAAGGAGAGAATTCTCACCAGGACATTAAAGTGATGGAAAAACGCTACCAAGGCCGCTGGAACACCAACATGATGGGGGCTACTGTTGGTAACTCACCGAGAAGTGCAGCAAGCGACTCATCATAGAAAAAGTTGCACAAGAAGCTTCAAAGAAAAAATATAAAGAAAACACAAACCAATTCCAGTTGACAAGTCAAACTTCCTTTATCACGTATTATTGTTTTAAGTAGCTCACTGGTTCAAAATGGTTCAAATGGCTCTGAGCACTATGGGACTCAACATCTTAGGTCATAAGTCCCCTAGAACTTAGAACTACTTAAACCTAACTAACCTAAGGACATCACACACACCCATGCCCGAGGCAGGATTCGAACCTGCGACCGTAGCGGTCACGCGGTTCCGGACTGCAGCGCCAGAACCGCTAGACCACCGCGGCCGGCAGCTCACTGGAAATACAAACCATGCTTATGTTTCATTAATTTCCCCGTTTACCGTACAGCACAGGATTTTTATACTATATATTAAAAAGCATATCACTCGAAAACTATGGGTTGTACAAAAGAAACAAAGGCTAGATTTGGATTCAGCTCATAAAAATCTATGAAAATCAGCTATCAAAGTAAAAAAGTTTTTCAAAAAATTTTTTCGTTGGCCTGTGTTGCCGATGTTACCGACAGAATGTTGACGGCAAGCATGCTAACGTGCATTCATTGGCTCTTCTCGGTGTCATTTTAAGAGGTGGAGTTCATACCTGTTGCACTTGGTCGGTCACTAGAGGGATGGTTAGTGCTGTTTGTGGATGACGCTGGTATTGACGATCGGAGAATGCTCTGGTGGTCGAGCAGGTCAAAGAGACATGTCGACACACTGTAGAGCATGTTGGGTTACAACAGTGATGTGTGGCCGGGCGTTAACAGCACCCCTGGAATGCTCTTGATGAATGACAGCACAACAGGTAGAATCACCAGGTTGACGTACAAATTTTAAGTCGTAAGGGAGCGTGGGATAACCTCGGCAGCGCTCCTGCTATCGTACGAAATTCCACCCCAGACCATAACTCCAGATGTAGGTACAGTGCAGGCAGGTTGGCTGCAGGCTGTGAACCGGCCTCCATGTAACCATCACGTGGCCATCGCTAGCGCGGAGGCAAAACCGGCTTTCATCAGAAGACCTCCACCCTGCCCTCCCGGGCCCTAGCTTGACACCACTGAAGACGCAGACGGCAGTAGCCTGTGGTCAGTGGAAAACAAGCTACAGGGTGTCTGGTTCGGAGCTGTCGTTGAAGTAATCGATCTGTAACAGTACTTAGCCAACTCCTGCACGAATTTCTCCTGCAAATGCAGTACGATGCGCCAGAGCCATACGCCGAACACGATGGTCTTCCCACTCGGTCATGTACACTGGCTATATTCCTTTTTTTTTGTTTTAGGGCGCAAAACTTCTATGGTCATTAGCGCCCAGCCCATGACTTAAGACAGTAAAAAACCGAAATTGAAAACCAGCACCAATGGGAACAAAGTCATAAAATTGGAGAAACTAAAAATAGAAGGAATGCTTAAAAATCCACTACAGAAAGGGGTGGTTGTCACCAAAAAAAGCTTCAAATGACTGACGTCATTTCACTGTCACTAATAAACTGGAGAACGCGGTCGGCTGAGCGCGTGTCATCTGCTAAAATCGACGATAGATCAGGCGATAGCTGTAGACGGGAGCGTAACGGATTAAAATAGGGGCATTCAATTAAAAGGTGTCTTACCGTCCACAGCTGAAAGCATCGCCGCTTAAAAGATGTCGATGGCTAATAAGACAGTGCCCTATCCGGAGTCTAGCTAAAATTACCTCCTGGCTATATTCCTGCCACGTCTTTCCGCAATGTCGCAGCCGTATTTCACGACTTCGTTCAAACTCAGTGAGGTGTTGACAATGCCGACTTCGTAGTTTTTAAAGGCATTCTTGCCTAGCTTCAGCTCACCGCATCCAATCTCGAAAGTAAACGACGTTCAGCCCGTTATGGTTTTTAAGCAAACCAGATTTACACACTCCTAGTGACGGTACTGGCACTACTCTTACACGACTGGCAAGAAATTTCAATAGACATTGTCTTTCAGATATAGAAACACGCCTATCAACTTCCGTCTATGTCGCACAACTCCCTCTTGTTGTTGCGATTTTTTTTGCCGTCATTGTATGTCCGTCAATAGCCAAGTTGAAGTCACACCTTCGAGAAGACTGAAGGGCCACGAAAGTGAACTATGATACTCCCTAATTTTACCGATTGTGCCACTCGCTAGTGAGAGAGAAGAATGTGTATATTGTTGTTGTTGTGGTCTTCAGTCCCGAGACTGGTTTCATGCAGCTCTCTATGTTACTCTGTCCTGTGCAAGCTGCTTCATCTCGCAGTACGAACTGCAGCCTACATATTTCTGAATCTGCTTAGTGTATTCATCTCTTGGTCCCCCTCTACGATTTTTACCCTCCACGCTGCCCTCCATTACTAAATTGGCGATCCCTTAATGCCTCAGAACATGTCCTACCAACCGATCCCTTCTTCTAGTCAAGTTGTGCCACAAACTCCTCCCCAATTCGGTTCAACATCTCCTCATTACTTATGTGATCTACCCATCTAATCTTCAGCATTCTTCTGTAGCACCACATTTCGAAAGCTTCTATTCTCTTCTTGTCTAAACTATTTATCGTCCATGTTTCACTTCCATACAGGGCTACACTCCATACAAATACTCTCAGAAATGACTTCCTGACACTTAAATCTAAACTCGATGTTAACAAATCTGTATATTATATACTTATTAATTTTCAAAGTACAGGAATGGATGGAAGGTGGTGTCTTGCCTTTGACATGGTCACTTAGTTTATTGTTTAGAATTGTGATACTGTAAATGGACTGCAGTACACTATTTACAAACTTATAGTTGGAAAATGTAATATGTAAATATTTTAAGAAAAGAGTAAACTTGTTCGGTATTGTGGAAAATGTGGACTTACAGCTGGAACAACGTTATATATAAATATTTTAATTACTGAAATTCAAGAAAACTCTAAAGTTGTTTGATAGTGTGGGAAGTGGAGACTTTTTTGTATAGGATACTATTTAATTTATCAGAACTAGTAAAAATATTATATTGACAAAAAACAATAAATGCTCAAAAACAACTGATTTCACAAAAACGTAAACGCTGTCCTTTTATGTCAATCGTTTAATTCGATCCCAGAGAAACATTTAGTTGTAATTGAAACTTGCACTCTACGAAACACAAGGAAACAATACTGAAGAATAATTGAAGCATTAAGGTAAACATCACAAAAACTACGTTCTCGGACTTTATGGATACACTTTCCAAGTCAAGAAATAGAGCTAGAACTTTTGTGGAAAGAAGCCTCTATCAATATTTTAATACGAACTTTCCTATCCACATCGAAGACAGGAGGAATTAATTAATAAACAATTTTAAATTAAAACTCTATTGACAGCTCCATTACGTTATTCAGTACAGGTTTATTCATAAGCCCCTCTGTGATTTCAGAAGATGGCTGTGTGAAACCAAAGGATATACAGGAAAAGTATACGTGTCAGTGGACAGAGCATCTCTAGATGTTAAGGTTCTAAATTTGAGGCATGATCTAGTTGCACTAGGGGACAGACATGTAAAAAAATTTTCCTCTCCGTGCTGTCGCATCGAATTCTTTCCCATCTGAAGGCAGACAACCCAGTAAAAGATTTTAGAAGTGGGCTGTTGTCACGCCTTTCCGGAAAATTCGTGTCAGTGGTTACAGTGAATTGCCAGCATGTACAGACGTTTGTCACATCTCACGCTGAGCACCTGTCATGTAACCTAAAATCTTTGAGAAATACTCTGTCATCTGGTATGCGTGTGTTTATCGTATGGCTTATAGTTTTTGTACAATTGTCTTCTGAAACGCTGGAGGTACGTATCAAAAAAAACTGTACTATAATTGTTGAGTGAGCATCAGATGTAGCCATCACGTTCCACTTGCCTCACAATGCCAAGCATTACAGAGCTGTACCAGGGCGAATATTTCAGTGGACTGTTGAACTGAAATGCGTCATGCAAAGGAAGCATCGACAGAAGGATCACGTAACACAGGATTTAATCTTGCGATGGTCGTGGAAACCGTACGAGTCGTGGGATTAAGTCTAGGCGTGCAGTCAGCGCACGGAGCTCGTCCGCACCGGCTGATGTCCGCAGCGAGACCAGAGCCACAGCACAGCAGCGCCTGAGCGTCTTTATGCTGGTTGCTGGGCAACGGCAGGTGTCGCGCTACGGCAGTGGGGTGTCGGCAGCCATCTTTTGTCTGCACTAAGCTGCTGACAGCGCCAGCTAGGGAAAGCAGCATCGGTTCGGGACGCGAGAGGGCAGGAAAAGTGGTGATAATTGGTAGCCCGTAGTTGGGCAGTAACGCTCTTCTGAGATCACTTTCTCTTCAAATTTGTTTATCCGAGGTATTAATTTCTTGTTCGATCGTTAGTTGAGAAGGGCAAGTGAATGGTAATGTCTCAGCGCTATATGAGTCATGTAAGGAAACAACAGGATGTCAGATTTCAATGGTGAAGTCAGAAACTGGTTTGTACTGTACGACGAAACTGCTGGATCACAGTTTATGACGCGATTGATTCTTTCGGTTATGACTTTGAACACCTTTAATTCAGTATTTGTTTTGTTCGAAAACTCGATGTTGTGTGTTTCTACTTGCCTTTCAGTAAGCTGAATATACCTTCCGTTGATTTTAATCTCTTGATGTAACTGGAACGAATTCCTAAACTTCTGTAGAATAACAGTCAACTGTAACTTCACTTCGGCTGCGTTTGACAAAGCCGCATTCACAGATACAGTTAAACCTTCTTACTTTTCTAAAATACTGTGAATGAATCTAGATGTGTGACACAGGGCATAATCGACCACGTTTATAAACAAATTTCTCAAAGTTTACACACCTACACATAAAAATATTCTGATTTTCTACAGCCTGATTACGAACATTTGTATACTCGACGCCGTATTGGCTTTTGTCAACCCTGTCTAGCAACTTCATTATCCGTTACTCTTTAGCACGCCCCAGCAAACTGGTGGTTGCAGTGGTGAATGAATGAATGGACACGACGATCTGCAGAAAGCTCCCTACACAGCCGTTGACAACTCGACCGATTGTTCATAGCTGCGTAAGACACCCGCATTTCCCGCTCAAGAGACTCCCAAAAATTATCAGTTGAACGAAATAGCATACATGTACTCAGGTCTACATAATGTTCTTAAAAGCATTGGGTCATAGTTCAGAATCGATGAAATAGTGAAACTGTTGTAATCATCTGTCGTTTGTGAAACGCTGTGGCCGAAGAAAGTGATTGCACTGGACAGAACAGTAGCTTCACGTCTTGTTCGCCTTTCGGAGACGGTGTCAGGGATGTCCGAGAACTCATTTCGGCCTCTGCAAATGTTCCTCGCGTCACATTACTCTGATATTCCGTCACCTCAGGGATACGGCGACAGATTCAAACAGCTGTGGCGATAGTATCGGTGTTGTTGGCAGTTTCGCTTCCGGAAAACTCGCCACGTGTGTAAGGCCGTCGGTCCGTCCTCAGCAGGAAGTAAATACCCGGCCGCGTGGTTGAATCGTCAGTTCAAACCTTGTTGTTGAAACCTGTGTGCTATGACCACTTCAATATTACTACTGCTCCATTTACATACCTTCCTCCACCATTATTCCTCTGCTGCTGTTATGATGTTAGAGATACTAGATGAACAGCAGAGAGACTTGCTATAGAGTATAGCAGGGCGTGTAAATATTCCACCAACTGCGTCAACTCCTCCGATATCTACGTGATCGTTTTCTGCACTTTCGTTTCCAGTGTTAGGTGGTGGACATTTGGAAAACGTATCCCAAACAGTTTTGCCATGACGGTGTTGTTTAGGACAGTCACATTCAGTGTACTAATTTGTTGTCTTCTGGTAGCCACAGCTACGAGCTGATTCTTAAATTACCATCGGAGAGCCAAATAGCTCGTCCGTGTTAATTTTTTTGTACATGCTTTGTTAGAAGCAAACGTACACAGTGGCTGCTAGAGATAGTTTCAGTCAATGTCAGAAGTAAGTGAATCGGTTGTACGGATCCTGATTGGCCGACCTAAAGCCTTTGATATACAGTGTAGTTTTCGGTACTGATCTTTTACTCATAATGTGGTTGTACGTGTAGCTCTCGAACAGGATGGTCGAGCGAGAGCGCTTACAAAGTCTCATGGAATTTCTAGCGATGTTCGTAACTCGGCTGTGTCATTTGAAATTGCATCACAGGCACAACGCGCACGAGTTGTTAACTTAAGTGCGGCAAAAGTATATCCCAGACACCGTCATTCACTAAAGCCAACTGATTAACAGGACAACGTCATCATCTTCTGAATGAGAATTTCCGAGTGTAGTCATAGCTCACGTCAGGCTCCGGCACAAACTAAGCTACTAATGCCGGCTTGAAATGATGGACTGTCGTCATTCACTGAGGTGGATTGCTGCGTCCTCGTGTCCCGCTGCCCGAGTGTACCCACTGTGTCTCAGAATGTCTACGGAGGACCGGCAGGTACTTACGCCGACCACACACGATGCTGCCATCGCGCTACTCCGAAGTCACCGAGTACAGAGAGGTCTGTGTTGACGGCCCGCGGGTGCTCCCCACGCTTCGGCATCTCCGTCACTCACCGCAAAACATGCCGGTGCCGCTATTTCGCACTGAACGGAGCTGAATGTAGATTTGTAGTAGGATTCTGGAACATATACTGTCCTCGAACATTATGAATCACCTGGAACAAAACGATTCAGTGACAAACAGTCAAAACGAACACACAAAACGACGTTCTTCTGAACCACAAATACCTCTTTATTCTCACGAAGTAATGAGTGCCGTCGACAGAGGACATCTTGATTCCATATTTGTGGATTTCCAGAAGGCTTCTCACACTGTCCTCACAAGCGACTTGTCATTAAATTGCGAGCATATGGATTAGGGAGAAGAGAAATCTGTGGCACAACTTGACTAGAAGATGGGATCGGTTGGTAGGACATGTTCTGAGGCATCAAGGGATCACCAGTTTAGTATTGGAGGGCAGCGTGGAGGGTAAAAATCGTAGACGGAGACCAAGAGATGAATACACTAAGCAGATTCAGAAGGATGCAGGTCGCAGTAGCTACTGGGAGATGAAGGAGCTTGCACAGGATAGACTAGCATGGAGGGCTGCATCAAACCAGTCTCAGGACTGACGACCACAACAACAACATATTTGTTATTGAGAAAGAAAAATACACTCTTTAGTAGCTCTTAAGGTTAGTTGCCGCTTTTGGATTCGGCTGTTAGTGGCCTGATGCATACTATTTTAAAACACGACAGAGATCCGCGGCCGCAAGGACACTGTTTCGGGACGTCCGATTCCAGTCGCACAACTTGGACGATACTCCACAAACACGCAGTTTTATTAGTAGCCACTTGTGAGGAACGGAGACGAATGCCATCTGGAAATCTAGAAATATGGAAGCTGTTTGAGATCTCCGGTAGGTAGCACTTATTAGTTCATGTGACAAAAGAGTTGTGCTACACAAGTACGACGTTTTCACAAACCGTGCAGTGTGTCAAATCAGTAGGCCGTTCCCTTCGGGGTAATAAATAAAGTTTAAACATAGTATATGTTCCAGAATCCTACTGCAAATCTACGTCAGTGATGTGGGTCTGTAATTCAGCGGAGCAGTAAAATTTCCTCCCTTGAATATTAGTGTGACCTGTGCAACTTTCCAGTCGTTAAGCACGGATCTTTAATCGGGCGAACGGTTGTATATTTGTATATGATTGCTAAGTATGGAGATATTGTTTCAGCATACTCTGGAAACCCATTTGATATAACATGTAGACCGGAAGGCTTGCCTTTTTCAGGTCATTTACGTTGGTTGTTTCGCTGCATCGATGATATCTACCTCCACGTAAATCATGGTGGGCAGTTATTCTTCAATTGAATTCTGGAATATTTACTTCGTCTTCTTTAATGAAAGAATTTCATGAAACCGTGTTCGGTACCTACACTTTAGTGAAACTATCATCGGTAGTGTTAATATTGCTATCACGCAGTAACGGTATTGATTGTGTCTTTTTGGGTTTTCCGCCAAATTTCTAGTCAGAGTGGAAACTAATAATCATCTCGCATTAAAGTCCAGATTAAATTTTGAGCTTTTGCAAAGCATCACCAGTCTTAGACGTCTTGCGTTCTTTTAAGTCTGTAATACTTTTTTCGTTACTTTTGGGGTCACTGGCCGTCATCGGCAAGATGTATTTAATTAAGATAATGAGCAGCGCACTATGTCAGTAATGTGTGATATGAGTCGAAAATTTGGGTCTGGCGGGAAGTGTTCAAGAGTAGTCGGTATGGCTGTGCTAAAAAGTGAATGCAGACGGCGCAAGCAGGGGACCTGAGTTTGAATCCTGGTCTTGGAGAAATTTTCAGCTTCTCCATTGATATAAATCACTGCCCACTAGTCGCTAATGTCTTTAACTCCCCGGTGTCTTGGTTCATAGTGGCTGCAGAATCAAAATTTCCAAAGAACAGATACCATATATCTTTCACAAATTTATGTAGTCTGCCGCCGATACTATTTTTTTAAATTGAAGTCACGTCTGGTTTTCAGTTGCATAATTTATCGGGAACGAATGGAGACTGCTTCTTCGGCAATATCAAGTGAATTTTTATCTGCTTTTTAAAATGTATGTGTTTTGCTTTTATTTTGGGTGGGTCTAAATGCAGTAGTGTTCAGTCTCGTTACAATGACCCTGTTGTCATTAACACCTCTATCCGTCATGATGCTCCCTGTTTTCCAGGATTCTTTCTCGGTAAAGGTAAACTACGTTATCGCAACCATTTACAGTTTTAGTGAGCTCCTGGATTTAATCCTCAAAGTAATCTTTTGAAAATGCATTTAATAAAATTTCTCATGATGATTTATTTCGGCCACCGACTTTAACCCTGCAGTCGTCGCGTGGATTACACATGTAATCCACTTGCGTAAATTGAAAAATACCCGAAAACCGTGTAACGCCAATGTTTCGACCTATTGTGTACTCTAAAATGGGTGATTGGAAACCACTCTCAGTTTAGCACAAGCGCCATTTGTGCTTGGTTGTGTTGTATGATTTTTGCGTAGTCACTGATCGACTACTGTTTCACAAGCGCCATTTGTGCTTGGTTGTGTGTATGATTTTTGCGTAGTCACTGATCGACTACTGTTTCTAACTGGACATATAACGTGAGTATTTTTTACACACAGTGTTTCTTTTAGTGCCTTATTTCACTTCGTTTCTTAGAAATTGATAAATTGATTAATTATTCGTCTAGAATGTATATAAATGTCATCTGATCATATAATTTTCTAAAATTTTACGAAAGTCGAAGATGTATGGGAACAAGCTCGAATGCTAGGGTGGCTAGAGTAAACGGTCCAAACTGCGTACTTCATTCGAGTTGTAATGATGAAGAATACTCTCGAATATCAGTACCATCACTCTCAGTGTGAGCAACAGAAAGAAATATCAAGAGAGGTGCGTGAAACCAGTGTTGTACTTGTATCTGATGAATCATTTTGGTAAAGCAGCTGGGTTAACTTTTAAACTCGCATACATGACACTGTCTCATCGAAGACTCCTCCTCTGAATAGAGTAAAAGTTATGAGTCATTAGAAATGCCATTTTGAATTATACTACGAGCGAAAACTGCGATTGTATCTGAAGTGTCGGCAGAATTGCCAACACTGTTTTTAGAGGAGGCCGAAATGGACGCTATAAGCTCACGCAGGATGGCGTGAGGTCTGAAACAGGATACGTAATGAATGCTATAAAGAAAAGTACGTAGCTTCAGGAATACTTAACTTCAATCAACATTTGTAGAACATCGCTCTTGATGATACATAAATTTTATAGCAATTGAATACGGCGCCTTGCTAGGTCGTAGCAAATGTAGCTGAAGGCTATGCTAACTATCGTCTCGGCAAATGAGAGCGTAATTCTCAGTGAACCATGGCTAGCAACGTCGGCTGTACAACTGGGGCGAGTGCTAGTACGTCTCACTAGACCTGCCATGTGGTGGCGCTCGGTCTGCAATTACTGACAGTGGCGACACGCGGGTCCGACGTATACTAGCGGACCGAGGCCGATTCAAAAGCTACCACCTAGCAAGTGTGGTGTCTGGCGGTGACACCACAGCATCCAACGTCGAGACATGGTCGTCGACCTGTCTCTGGTGGCATGAAAACTCTGGCCCAAAGAAGACTGGAATACACAGCATGTTGGCTAGACGTATCTTTTCGAAAATAAAACACTCACGATCATTTAAAATAATGTGTTTTACGCATTTCTGTGGCAGAAACTCCGCCATCGACCTCAAGAATGAGACGAAAAATATTCCGTGGAACGCGACTATGACTGTGAAAGAGCACGCAGTAGTACTCAAATGGTGTGCAACAGGTGTCAAAAAATTATTTGCGACACAGTTCTAAGTCCACCTATATGTCACATACAGAAACTATGATTAGATTAATATGTTGCAGACTATCTACCACGGTCTTAGCCAAAAGTGTTATTTTAGTTGAAATTAGGAGGACCAGTTATGATTTTTTTGATTTTTTTTTTCAAAGATGAGGCGATATGTTTACTTTTGCGGACATATTTTCATCAACAGTACTCAATATAACACATAAGATAGAAAAAAAAACTTTTCCAAAAGTGATGACATCTTGTTTTTGTTGAGAAAATGTCATATCCATATAATCCATAGGACCACTTACAATTCTTACAGCGTGAACATCGCAGCGTTAAACATGTATTTTTGTCAATTTATCAAGAGTAGATTTAAGGCACTACCAACTATAATTGTATGAGTAGGATACCCATTTGAAATCAGACTCCTTTTTTCGTTTTTTTTGTTTTTTTGTTTTTTACGCTTTCAGCAGTTACATCATGGCAGTCCACAACTGGATTATGGCTGAATAATTCGAAACAATGTATAACAGCCAGAACGGAAATAGAGTGAGCAGTTACATATATATCCTAGGAAACAGAGCCAACAGTTAATTATACTTTCACGTCACAGTACTTTTAAGTGTCTACAAAAGCGATTTTCTTTCGAACAATCGCTGTTAGGGATTAAATAGCACTCAGTCTGAACACAGTTGAATTTTATGAACGGAAATATCTCGCAGCAAATGAGAATCGACGTGACGTCATGACAGCCGCTTCTGCCATTAGGATCATTAATTCCCAAACCGCACTTCAGATTTAACACAAAAAACTCCTGGCTGTCCTGCTTCGATAGGATGTATTTCAGCTCTCGCTGGATCTGTTGTTTCCAAACGATGCGCGTTGGTAACTACACATTTAAACGGACTATCACCTCAAGATTATTAGGAGCCTATCTACGGTGGGCGGCACGGCGTTCATCTGAAAATTTTATTTCGCTGCTTTTAAATTCAATTCAAATACTACTATAAAAAGAACTTGATTGAATGCATATTTTCGCACTAAGAATTAACAAAAGTTGTTGGTTATTTGCTATCACGTCAGAAAAATAAGGAATTACCAATGTAAATGGTAGTAACCGTATTTACATGTGAACTTCGCATCGTTTAAAAGAAGAAAGTGACGAAGATAGGTTTTCTTTAATTTCCCATTGATGTTCAAATCTTTAGAACGTAACAAAATCTCGAAGCCGGCGAGAACATTGACGCGGCCGAGGAAAATGAGGTCAACTGACTGAGGAAATCCGCAGGAATATCCAAACCAAACTGCGCAGACAGGAATTCAGACACCGTCATTTAAATAAAACCCATATTGTTTAACTCAAAAAACCCTGATTATGCTGAACCATGGACCTTGCCGTTGGTGGGGAGACTTGCGTGCCTCAGCGATACAGATAGCCGTACCGTAGGTACAACCACAACGGAGGGGTATCTGTTGAGAGGCCAGACAAACGTGTGGTTCCTGAAGAGGGGCAGCAGCCTTTTTAGTAGTTGCAAGGGCAACAGTCTGGATGATTGACTGATCTGGCCTTGTAACAATGACCAAAACGGCCTTGCTGTGCTGGTACTGCGAACGGCTGAAAGCAAGGGGAAACTACGGCCGTAATTTTTCCTGAGGGCATGCAGCTTTACTGTATGATTGAATGATGATGGCGTCCTCTTGGGTAAAATATTCCGGAGGTAAAATAGTCCCCCATTCGGATCTCCGGGCGGGGACTACTCAAGAGGATGTCGTTATCAGGAGAAAGAAAACTGGCGTTCTACGGATCGGAGCGTGGAATGTCAGATACCTTAATCGGACAGGTAGGTTAGAAAATTTAAAAAGGGTAATGGAAAGGTTAAAGTTAGATATAGTGGGAATTAGTGAAGTTCGGTGGCAGAGGAACAAGACTTCTGGTCAGGTGACTACAGGGTTATAAACACAAAATCAAATAGGGGTAATGAAGGAGTGGGTTTAATACTGAATGGGAAAATAGGAATGCGGGTAAGCTACTACAAACAGCACAAACAGCATAGTGAACGCATTATTGTGGCCAAGATAGATACGAAGCCCACACCTAATAGAGTAGTACAAGTTTATATGCCAACTAGCTCTGCAGACGAGGAAGAAATTGAAGAAATGTATGATGAAATAAAAGAAATTATTCAGATAGTGAAGGGAGACGAAAATTTAATAGTCATGGGTGACTGGAATTCGAGTGTAGGAAAAGGGAGAGAAGGAATCGTAGTAGGTGAATATGTATTGGGGCTAAGAAATGAAAGAGGAAGCCGCCTCGTAGAATTTTGCACAGAGCACAACTTAATCATAGCTAACACGTGGTTCAAGAATCATGAAAGAAGGTTGTATATATGGAAGAACCCTGGAGATACTAAAAGGTATCAGTTAGATTATATAATGGTAAGAGTGAGATTTAGGAACCAGGTTTTAAATTGTAAGACATTTCCAGGGGCAGATGCGGACTCTGACCGCAATCTATTGGTTATGACCTGTAGATTAAAACTGAAGAAACTGCAAAAAGGTGGGAATTTAAGGAGATGGGACCTGGATAAATTGACTAAACCAGAGGTTGTACAGAGTTTCAGGGAGAGCATAAGGGAACAATTGACAGGAATGGGGGAAAGAAATACAGTAGAAGAAGAATGGGTAGCTTTAGGGATGAAGTAGTGAAGGCAGCAGAGGATCAAGTCGGTAAAAAGACGTGGGCTAGTAGAAATCCTTGGGTAACAGTAGAAATATTGAATTTAATTGATGAAAGGAGAAAATATAAAAATACAGTAAATGAAGCAGGCAAAAAGGAATACAAACGTCTCAAAAATGAGATCTACAAGAAGTGCAAAATGGCTACGCAGGGATGGCTAGAACACAAATGTAAGGATGTAGAGGCTTATCTCACTAGGGGTAAGATAGATATTGCTTACATAAAAATTAAAGAGGCTTTTGGTGATAAGAGAACCACTTGTATGAACATCAAGAGCTCAGATGGAAACCCAGTTCTAAGCAAAGAAGGGAAAGCAGAAAGGTGGAAGGAGTATATAGAGGGTCTATACAAGGGCGATGTACTTGAGGACAATATTATGGCAATGAAAGAGGATGTAGATGAAGATGAAATGGGAGATACGATACTGCGTGAAGAGTTTGACGGAGCACTGAAAGACCTGAGTCGAAACAAGGTCCCCGGAATAGATAACATTCCATTGGAACTACTGACGGTCTTGGGAGAGCCAGTCCTGACAAAACTGCACCATCTGGTGAGCAAGATGTATGAAACAGACTTCAAGAAGAATATAATAATTCCAATCCCAAAGAAAGCAGGTGTTGACAGATGTGAAAATTACCGAACAATCAGTTCAATAAGCCACAGCTGCAAAATACTAACACGAATTCTTTACAGACGAATGGAAAAACTAGTAGAAGCCGACCTCGGGGAAGATCAGTTTGGATTCCGTAGAAATACTGGAACACGTGAGGCAATACTGACCTTACGACTTACCTTAGAAGAAAGATTAAGGAAAGGCATATGTGCGTTTCTAGCATTTTTTTCTAGCTTTTGACAATGTTGACTGGAATACTCTCTTTCAAATTCTGAAGGTGGCAGGGGTAAAATACAGGGAGCGAAAGGCTATTTACAATTTGTACAGAACCCAGACGGCAGTTATACGAGTCGATGGACATGAAAGGGAAGCAGAGGTTGGGAAGGGAGTGAGACAGGGTTGTAGCCTCTCCCCGATGTTATTCAATCTGTATATTGAGCAAGCAGTAAAGGAAACAAAAGAAAAATTTGGAGTAGGTATTACAATCCATGGAGAAGAAATAAAAACTTTGAGGTTCGCCGATGACATTGTAATTCTGTCAGAGACAGCAAAGGACTAGGAAGAGCAGTTGAATGGAATGGACAGTGTCTTGAAAGAAGGATATAAGATGAACATCAACAAAACGAGGATAATGGAATGCAGTCGAATTAAGTCTGGTGATGCTGAGGGAATTAGATTAGGTAGTGAGACACTTAAAATAGTAAAGGAGTTTTGCTATTTGGGGAGCAAAATAACTGATGATGGTCGAAGTAGAGAGGATATAAAATGTAGACTGGCAACGGCAAGGAAAGCGTTTCTGAAGAAGAGAAATTTGTTAACATCGAGTATAGATTTAAGTGTCAGGAAGTCGTTTCTGAAAGTATTTGTATGGAGTTTAGCCATGTATGGAAGTGAAACATGGACGATAAATAGTTTGGACAAGAAGAGAATAGAAGCTTTCGAAATGTGGTGCTATAGAAGAATGCTGAAGATTAGATGGGTAGATCACATAACTAATGAGGAAGTATTGAATAGGATTGGGGAGAAGAGAAGTTTGTGGCACAACTTGACTAGAAGAAGGGATCGGTTGGTAAGACATGTTCTGAGGTATCAAGGGATCACCAATTTAGTATTGGAGGTCAGCGTGGAGGGTAAAAATCGTAGAGGGAGACCAAGAGATGAATACATTAAACAGATTCAGAAGGATGTAGGGTGCAGCAGATACTGGGAGATGAAGAAGCTTGCACAGGATAGAGTAGCATGGAGAGCTGCATCAAACCAGTCTCAGGACTGAAGACCACAACAACAACATTAGTTTCAGATTATTCACCCATTAGGAAAGCCTTGAAATTGTGTTTAAAGTTTGTTGGAAGTCGCTAATTACTTTTTATTATCAAACTCTGGATAAGGTATTTTGGGTAATTTTCCCTCCGTTTCAAGAAAACCTAGATTTTCATGCGTCTTTATGTTTCCTGAACCACGGTATGTGTCGTACAGTGACATAATTTTGCGTTGACAGTTAGTGATACACATGGATACCGCCTGCGAAATGTGTTGTGAATAGAGTTAGCAGTAAAAAATAATAAATTAAAAGGTCGATCCTGATGCTCAAGCTTATGCTTTAGAATCAGCGAATATGTAGTAAGCGTTAAACGCGTTTCCTTTCATCAATCAGTATGGGGTGTCAGCAAGAAAAAGTTTCGAAAACATTTGAAATTATGTGTGAATTTTGTTGCAAGTGCCAAGTGATCTCCATCTGAGTGAATATACCCTCCGTATTTTGCGCGCCGCGATTTATTCTACTCTCAATATATGTACACGGTTCCTAACTTTAATACTTGACTCATTGTGTACAACTTTAGCTTAAATTACTCTTGCTGAGTAAATTATGGCAGCATTAAAATTTTAAATTTGGTCAATACTTGTATGAAAGACTGAAAAATATATTCTTTTTGCCCCTCGATGCCATTAAATAAGCAGCCTGCAACGAGATCGTCCACAATCCTCAATGCACCGTTTTATCCGAGTAATAATATGATTGTAATCAATATTGACTTTACTCTGTGTCCAGGTGGATGATGTTCGGTTTGTGGAGCACTCAACTAGGCGTTATTCATCGCCCGTACAAAGTCTCAGGTTTTACACAGTCCAATTTTTTACTCAGTCCAATGTATCCACTGACACCAATGATGACGATGAAGAAATGATGAAGACAACACAAACACCCAGTCCCTGGGCAGAGAAAATCTCCAACCCGGCCGGGTCTGTGTCCAGAAAAATCGACCTGAACAATATTATTCCCAGCCGGCCGGAGTGGCCGTGCGGTTCTAGGCGCTACAGTCTGGAACCGAGCGACCGCTACGGTCGCAGGTTCAAATCCTGCCTCGGGCATAGATGTGTGTGATGTCCTTAGGTTAGTTAGGTTTAATTAGTTCTAAGTTCTAGGCGACTGATGACCTCAGAAGTTAAGTCGCGTAGTGCTCAGAGCCATTTGAACAATATTATTCCCGCATATGAAATTTTCTTGGCGGTCATGCCTGCGCGTCCGGCCATCCTGATTTAGGTTTTCCGTGATTTCCCTAAATCACTCCAGGCAAATGCCGGGATGGTTCCTCTGAAAGGGCACGGCCGACTTCCTTCCCCATCCTTCCCTAATTCGATGAGACCGATGACCACGCTGTCTGGTCTCCTTCCCCAAACAACCAACCAACCAACCGGTCAAGCCTGTGCACGTCTGCGTTAAACTCTAGCTTTCGAAGATAATATCTTCTCCAATTGCCGGCCGAATTGGCCGTGCGGTTAAAGGCGCTGCAGTCTGGAACCGCAAGACCGCTACGGTCGCAGGTTCGAATCCTGCCTCGAGTACGGATGTTTGTGATGTCCTTAGGTTAGTTAGGTTTAACTAGTTCTAAGTTCTAGGGGACTAATGACCTCAGCAGTTGAGTCCCATAGTGCTCAGAGCCATTTGAACCATTTTTCTCCAATTGGAGCTGAGTGACTGCTAAGAATTTCATTACATGTCTTTCATTCTCATCGTCTGAAGACAGAGCAGGCTCTTCGCATTCTGAACTACGCATTGTACGGTCAAGATCTCTTCAACCAAATCTCAGGCGAGTTGGTAAATGGACCAGACGTTGTCTCAATTGGTAAAATACGAGGGAGGGGGGGAGGGGCAGGGGTGAATACGCAATTCTTACGCTGGCGAACCTCCTGAAAAATTTCGTAATAATCGGGGATGGGAATTATTTTTAATGTAATTCTAAGACAATACGTCTCAGACAAAAATACGAGTGTCTAGTGAAAGTTTATTTTGATACGTGCATGTGGAGCAAAATCAGTGGTTTCCTCGAAATGTGCAGTGTTACGTCACTATCGATTGCAGACGATGGGATTGACTCTAATATCGCTATCTGGTTCGATGTTTGTATTTCATACAGCAGTGGTCTGGCTTACTAATGGTTAACTGACACCACAGGAGGCGTGGATGGCATGCATAATTACGGGAAATGGACTATTGAGAGAGTACAGCTCACACTAAGTCCCCCAGGAAAGAACTGCGGGGTAGACAGTGAGCGAAGAGCTGTCCCAGCTGCACTGTTACCCTTTGAAGCGATATTTTTAGTTTTAGTTTTCATAGAGACTCCATTTCTACCTTCATGCTCCAGGCTACAACAACAGTATGACCACCGTGTATTACAAAGACTCTGTAACACTACGTAAGTCATTAGATTTTTACAGCTTCAGAAGAGATATTTTATCTATCAGTAAAGCTATGTTACGCTGTCAGTGACTCTTCGAGTTCTTTGAAGTTACTATGGCGCTCATCTTTTGTACAGAAATTGGCACAAGTTGTGCTCTATTTTCCCTACTTTTTAAATCTATATGACGGACAGAACACTAATCTGATACCGTAGCTAGCTAATAAACGTTCCATTTCGCTCAGCGGAAATCTTTCACTTTTCCGGCTCACTGAATAGGCTTGGCGGTAATACGCCACGTTTTATCCTTTCTGGCGTTTCACGAGTAGCGCCTTTAAATTGTACTTGAGCGAAGTGTTGGGACAGGGTTTTTGCCCGACTCATTTGAAGATGGCAAAATTGTGTTATATGAATGCATGGTGTCTGTTCTTTCGGCCATGTGCGAAAGAACAGACACCAAGTACTCATCTAACTGATTCGAATCGATGGACATTGAATTCACACCCTTCACTGCGGGTGAACTCTATTTTTCGACCTCCAGCGGGAATCTAAAATTAGTGGGTGCAGAGGACGTAGACTGGGACTGCCGATAGCTGGCGCTAGGTGTGAGTGTGGTCGGCCGGGGAGCGCGGCGAGGGAGTCCGCGTATTTACAATAAACACCGCGTCCGGCTGGCGCAGAAGTTAATGCAGCTGCCTAATAAGCGGGGGATTCTAGGTTCGAGTTCCGGTCCAGCACACATTTTCATTCATTGCCGCCGATTCCACATATAATCCCCATGCAACTGTTATCATTTGCTCCGCTTTCCTTTTCTTTCCCCCCTTCCACCTTTAATTTAAGAAAACTGTGTTAGTTCTGATCAGGCAGCAGCTGATAAATTTCGCCCGATTACCTTATTCAGTTTTGATGATAAGACTGTGGTGAAGGCGGTGAATAGCCGACTATCTGCACTCCCGAAGAAAGCTGTTGCTGAACATCAGATTTGCATTCCTGGCCGTGCTATTCTGAGCCTGATATCAGAGTGTCGTGATTGACATTGGTGGATGGTGTTGCTTCTCTTCCTGGTGCTCTGGCTTTTTTTGAATTTTGACAAGGTGTTTGACCGGGTCAACCAAGACTTCCTGTTGCAGGTACTGGAAGCCATTAGGTTCTTGTCTAATTGGTTACAGTTATCCAAGCTTCAGTGACTGTCAATGACCAGTTGACACCCGGATTACCATCCGCAGGTCGCTGTCCCGCCATAGACACGTTACAGCATATATTTACTTGTCATGGTCATAAAACGAACTGGCAATGGCTTAAAAAACAATTAGTGTTTATAACTCGATCTGCTGACACAGCCTTTTCGGCTGATGACTTGTTGCGTCCAGAGTCCTCCTACTTCCCGAGGGATAAGTCAAATATAATTGCATGACTATTGGGCCACTACGTTCATTAGGTTACAGACGCAGGGGGCAATACGGACCCACCCTCCTACCTACAATATATGGCTACTGGCATATTGTAAGCCCTTGAGCCTGCCACAGTATCGCGACTTATTCGCCAACAGGCTGTGCTGTACTTTGTGTTTCGTCGTAAAGTTATCGTTTGCATTAGGCGATCCTTGTGGTACTCTTGACATGACCCCTATCAGGTCTATTGTTCCACAGTTTAGTCCAGTTTTCTGTTCCTGTCTGTCTTATTTAGTTGCAGGCAACGACTTGAAAGAGAAAGAAACCTGCTTGTAAGTGTAAAAGTGGTGGCGCCATGTAGGATTAATACTGATTTTGTTTTGTTCTTTTTTTCAGTAGTAAGTAATTTAAAAAGGTGAGGCAGAAAAGTTTTTGGCTAGGAAACGAAAAAAGTAATGAGTGTCACTGCCTCTAGATCGCAAGGTTAAAAAAATAGTGGTAGACGGTTTGGCTAGGAGCCAAAAGGTTGCAGGAAAAAAAAGTGTCAAAGCGCATGTCCGAAAACTGGAAGGTCGTGAGACCGAATTCCACTCGGGTTACAGATTTTTCACTTCCTCTTTTAACCTAGCATTTAACAGTCAATGATATGGAGATTCTCCAGGGATGAAACGCGATCCGGATTCCACGTCAAACCATAGGTCGCCTTCTCCCGGTTGGATAACTAGTTAGCGAGGCGTCAGTAGCCCAACTGACGTCCAGTCGGAAGATTTGCACCATAGAGTCGCACGAAATTGTTATTACCAGAATGTATACACATATACATACATTATTCTTCTATATACATCTTGTAAATTAAAATCACCTGCCGGGCTGTTCTGCTTTCTTATGAAGACTAGTGTCAGGAACTAGTGTAGGAGTTCAAGTATGGTTTTCACTAATAGACGAGAAAGGTTGATGGGTTTAGATATGGTTGTCACTAATATATTGACTGATTCACGGGGAAGGTTCATGTATGTAATTTATAACTATCTGGTGCAAATTGGCTGTACCCGTATGTGAGGGCTGCTCTCAAGAATTACTGCAGGTCTTTTGATGCTTCCAGCGATTTGGCTGTGGCATCAGCATCCTCCCAGCAGAAACGGATGTTACCTGTTCCATATTTGATTGTCGTTTGGAGGAATTCTCGTCGCTTTGATGGGAGTGCGCCACCTGCAACTATGGGATCGGGCATCAGAGGTGATTGTCCGGTAACGTGCGGGTCTTAAAGCCTTTGTGGGCAGCGAAGCGTGCAGGAGGCAAATGGAGAGCACGCAAAGGCGCGGCTCGCTTGGGTTTGGTTGGGCGGTCCGTAAAACGCTTCGGGCACTGCAGTAGCCCAGTAAGTGGCGAATTCTGGTCCAGTCTAAACGACTGAGACGAAAGTGACTACATTCAGTTGCCTAACAGTGATTTTGAGTCCCTACCTCAACACGCAGTGCCCATAAACAAAACTTGTGCTATGACGGAGAAGTCATGTGGCCGTAGCTGCTTAGAGGTACTAATGCCTACCCGGAACGAGCCACTAGTAAAAAATAGAAATATGCTATTTTTATTCAAAAACATAATTATTTGTTACTTTATATTTGTATTCGTTAATAAATATGGAATTCAAACAAATGTAAAAAAATTTGTTGCTACTAGAGGCATTCGAGCCAACGACTTCTCGAAATGGTTCAACTGGCTCTGAGCTCTATGGGACTTAACTTCTAAGGTCATCAGTCCCCTAGAACTTAGAACTACTTAAACCTATCTAAGCTAAGGACATCACACACATCCATGCCCGAGGCAGGATTCGAACCTGCGACCGTAGCGGTCGCGCGGTTCCAGACTGTAGTGCCTAGAACCACTCGACCACCCCGGCAGGCAACGACTTCTCGATTGTAAGAGTTTCACGTTACGTTGATTTCGGCTACCAATGCGCTAGGACATTTTCTATTTACTTATCTATATTTAAGAATTCCGTCGTTCTGTTTTATGAAATTGCTGTCCCGGCACTTAGCTTCTGATCCTGTATATACGAACGAAATGTAAGACGGCCTCTGCACTTCTTTTGCGACTCTGTCAGTCCACGGTATCTTCAACATTTTCCCACGGGACTACATGTCGACAGCTTGCACTTTTCAGCCTCCCTCAGCATCCAAAATCCTGCCTCATACGTCCATAAGCTCATGGTGCAGTTCATAAATCCTCGTTTTCTAGTAGTCAAAGAAACAATATTTGCCGTCAGCAGTGATCTTTTATTGATTTTATTGGATGGGGTATTTTAGCTTTAACATCCGCTGTAGCCTACTTCTATCATCTGCAGTGACGAAACGTCTGACGTCCTAACAATACTCAATTACTTACGCCAACGTTTCGGCTTCAGAGTGCACGATTGTGTTATCTTTTTCATCCCTTGTTTCAGTTCTGATTTTCTTCATCTCAGACGTCTGTATTATGATCCGATTGAACATGTATGTGCCTTGTATAACTTGTCTTCATTTCAGCTCAATAATTTTTTTGGGTATGGTTTTAGGGCGCAAAACTGCTACGGTCATTAGCACCCAGTTCGGCTCAATAAGAGAAGGATACTTAAAAGACCGACGGTTTTGATTCACGATCCATTTACTGTATACCATTACTGCTCGATTCTGAAAATTTCTTCTTGCATTCTCTATGTACGGATCAAATAATAGCAGACTCGTTTTAATACCTTGGTATGTAGTCCGTCCTCCAGTGCGACATCAATGTGATTCTTTTTGTAGAAGCTGTAGGCACTTGCCCGTGAACGGCAAAGGTCCCGAGTTCGAGTTTCGGTCCGGCACACAGTTTTAATCTGCCAGGAAGTTTCATATGAGCGTACACTTCGCTGCAGAGTGAAAATCTCTTTCTAGAAGCTGTAGGATTATTCTTTTACCCAACCCACATACAGACCTGAACTGCAAGCTACCGTTTATATTATGACATGTAGCTTGAGCTTTTAGTTTGGAATAGCCTTGTATAAAGGCAAATACTCTTAAAATTGAAATGTAGGGTGCTGGGATACTAAAGAGATGCACCCAGTAAAGGCTCAGAATTTAACTGCCACCAGCGTTATCATTTAAGCGAACACCGGTTATACATATCACTGTGCGCTGAGAATCTACCGGTCCTAAGTTTAACATACACGTCGAAAAAATGAGAGACAGACAGACAGACAGATAGACAGAGGGAGGGAGGGAGGGAGGGAGGGAGGGAGGGAGGGAGGGAGGGAGAGAGAGAGAGGGAGGGAGAGAGAGAGAGAGAGAGAGAGGGGGGGGGGAGGGAGAGAGAGAGAGAGAGAGAGAGTAAACTAAAGAAAGCTTGGAGAAATTAAGTGGGCTACAGCGGTAAATACTGCAGGTTATCTGGGTTTAGTGTCAGTTTCATTGTAAAGAGACGTTCTGAAAGTTAGTATGAGTGATCAAAATGCCGCACAGTGCCGCCATCTGCCGACATTCCTCGTTAGATGAAACGTAAGACTTTCTAAGGAACGGGATTCGATAAAGACAATAACTCTACAGACGCACAACGCAGTGCGCAAGAACCGTGCGGCAATAAAGTTTATTTACGAGTAACGTAAGTACGTTCTGGCTGCAGGCTGTTTGCAACAGGAAAGGAAAGAATGGACAAGTCACTAAAAGAGCAAAATTATCAGCCGGGAAACCACGGGAAGTAGATACAGCCAGCAATCGTACTATTTCGTGAACATGGGAATATGTATGTATTTATTTATGCATATATTTATATATACACATAAATATATGACCGAGCGAGGTGGCGCAGTGGTTAGACACTGGACTCGCATTCGGGAGGACGTCGGTTCAATCCCGCGTCCGTCCATCCTGATTTAGGTTTTCCGTGATTTCCCTAAATCGCTCCAGGCAAATGCCGGGATGGTTCCTTTCAAAGGGCACGGCCGACTTCCTTCCCCGTCCTTCCCTAATCCGATGAGACCGATGACCTCGCTGTCTGGTCTCCTTCCCCGAAACAACCAACCAACCATAAATATATGCACCTTGAAGGCGATTAATCATCATTCAGAGCAGACGCACTCTTCGTCTGCCTGTTGCGGAAATCAGCGTAAGGCTGAAGCAATGACTGTAATGGGCAGGGGACGTTAAGTATACTGCTATCCAAAGTTGAAGCAACAACCCGAAATTTTGCAAGGTTACATTTATTTCCCCACAAAACAGTATGATCAGGTGATAGTAAATTAGAAACAATGTAAACAACACGGAACGTAACTTCAACGTGTATAGCCGTAGACAACTTAACGAATTTACACACACATTCCGACAACTGTTTAATTCGCTCACTACGGGATGTGACCACCTCTGGTAGCAATACAGGCCCGACAAACGACTGGGCGAGCTGTGAATGTTATGTCACCAATCTCACGTAGAGGCAATAATGCCCATTCTTCCTGCAGCGCTGCTCGCAAGTCTTGGAGCGCGTGTGTGTGGGCGCTAACGATGCAACCCGGGCCCCTAGTGCGTCGCAGACCTGCCCTATCGGATTAAATTGGGGAGAGCAATCAGGCTGCACCACGCGTGCAATATCTTCCGTTTTCAAGAAAACGTCAACCAAGAGTGCTCCAGGAGGTCGAGCACTGTTTCCCAGCAGTACGAAGTCTGGGCCCGCAGCATCTAACAATACCTGCACACGAGGTCCCAATATCTCGTCACGATACCTGACAGCAGTTACACCTTGCCGAACCTTCCGTACAATTTCTTGAACAGGTGATCGAGTGGTCAACGTAATTCCTGCCCCATTAGGGATCATCCTCGATATGTTTGGGTCCCTAAATCGTGTTCCACGTTTCCTCGAGACGCAAATCCGCCGAGAATCACTCTCCAGAACAAACCGGGACTTATCTGTGAAAAGAACATTGGCCCGCTGTTCAACCGTCCAGGTGGCATGTCGACGGGACCACTCCGGACGTTCCCTTTTGTAAAGATGCGTCAGATGTAGACATGCAGCTGGTATCCGACAGTAAATGCCACTCTACCGAAGCCTTCTGTACACCGTTTGCCTCGATAGAACTCGTACGTTCAGTGGATCCTGCGGGGTGAGACGCCAGCTTCCGTGCGGTACTACGGCGTTACCGCCGTGCCATTACAGCCAACTAAAAGTTCTCTCTTCCTGATGTTGCATGTGGTCGGCCCCACTCTGCTCTTCGGGATATAGTTTCGATCTCTATAAACCGTCGCCACATCAGAAAAACCGCAGAACTATTCGTATTAAGCCATCTCGCCACATAAGTTTGCGACTGTCGTGCTTACATTCTTCCCATGGTCCTCCACTACATAGAACCACTTCTGTGTGCCGTACTGCACCGTCTGTGACCCGGCAAACACTATCCCGTTTGACAGGCACCCTGACGTCATTGTTGGCGCGGTTGTCCGTTGACCGGAACGCCATCTACCGTGCAGGACACGATATTACGGACATTTGTCGACAGTTTGTATGATTATATCGTTAATTAGACACAGGATGGGAAATCGTGATTTGTTGCTTTAATTTTGGACACCTGTGTGTATAGTGCACAACAAGTTAGGAATTCAGGATGGGCGAGAAGCATGCTCGCATAGCCGAAGCGCTTAGGGCAACCGTCCCCGTAAAGCAGGAAATACGTGGTCGAGTCCCGGTGAAGCACAAATTTTCACTTGTTGCTATTGAATTTATTTCCGTGTCTAATTGCGGCTAATGTGGGAATTTCCATTTCGTCATATATGTATACGGCTAAGAGGTCTAAAATATGCGTCTTGACAGCAACTAGTTATCATTCGATGCAAATGCACTCTTCTTCCCACCTCTTTCGGGAATCAGTGTGTGGCTGCGAGCAGTGAGTGTAATGTACAGGGAAAGCTATGTATTTAGTGTGTGCGACAAGTTGGGCATTTGGGCTGGATGAAAGAGTGCTCAGATAGCCAATGTTATTAAGAAGTATGCTCGCGCAAAGCAGGAAATCCGGTGTCGAGTTACGGTCCGGCATAAATTTTCACTTGTCGCCAGTGAACTGCCAGATTGCGGCTAATGTCGGAAATTCAAGTTGGTCATGGGAATATTTATTTTAGTTTTCCACCTGTTTGGTGTACTAGTATGTGATGGCCACATGTGGGATGTAGCGTCATATTTTCGTTATTGATGACGTTAAGAGACACAAGGGAGTGAACGAAATCCTGTGGCTAGCAGAAGTCACTTAACAGCCAAGGACGCTCAGGTAACAGATTCGAAACGGTATTTCCTACCGAGACTAGCAACTAAACTGTACTGATATCTCAGTAATACTGAAGCTAAGGTAAGGATACCTTAAGTTGTTGATTGTTTCGTTGCGTACATACTGTTTTACACACAAGGACTTATTTTGAATACAAAGCGAAAAACGGAAATCATTCTACGTTTGCATGAATAGCCTTGCGTATAAAATCAAAAACAAAAACGTAACAGAAAAATACTTTTACACAGCTATATTAGGCTCACTGTTTTCATCATCTCCCAGAATCTTTGACTTAGGTAAAAGTTTGAATTTCACATTGTCTTCAAATCCAAAATTACTTTCTTCAAATTCCCTTGTGGTATATGATCGTCCATTTCTACCTTCTTCAGTTTCTCCGGTGTTCTGATATTCTATGTTGGGATAATTTCTATGCAAGTGACGAGTGACCACTTACCGCTACTTTACAGGCTACGCTAAGCGATTGTTCCTTGCACAGCTACGTGCTGGGTGCTTACTTATTAATAAGTAGCGCAATGGTTTACAACTGTGCAAGGCAAACATTTAAGTCTGTTATTACTCAGCTTGTGACCAATGTTAATTTTAAATATAAAAAATAAACATGTAATTTAATGCATACTGTACAACTTTACTGCGCACGTTAATCCGTTAATTTTAAAATTCGTCTGTAGAATAGAATGAGTCGTCAAGAAATAATGAAATTATCTTTCTAGCAATATAATAAAAAGAATTTCTGGCTGCATTGGGAACTTCAGTGAACAGTAACGGTTGTTTTTCTACTGCTGCGTGTGGTCATTAGGATGCTTTTACAGTTATAATGGATTTCTGATTGTCAATACCCAGATCTACATGTATACTTCGCACGCCACATAAGGTGTGTGGCGGAGCGTTCTAGTACCACAATGTGAGTTCCAGATTCTCTGATTCTCTCGTCGTGAACATTTCGCGAGACATATGTAGGAAGGAGTAGCGTCTCGTTCGATTCTTCATCGAACGTCTCCATAATACTGAAAACCTTTCTCACAGAGTTTGCCAAAAAATGTGGTTGTCCATCCGTGTAACGATCTCCCGTTTACTAAACGATCCCATAACGAAGCGCGCCTCTCTTCATTGGATATTCCTTGTCTCTCAAATTGCTCTAACCAGGTAAGTGTCCAACACTCAAGCACCGGTCTTGAAGGTGGTTCCGAAGTTACTTCCTCCGGGGATTAATTGCATTTCCTTATCACTCTTCCAGCCTGGCGCCGGCTTCTCTACAATTAGTGTCACGCGGTCACTTTAAATCGTTTCGGGCGGACACTGCCACTTCCAGCGATTATTCACCAAAAGCGTGTAATCTTCCCCTCCTTTCTATTTCCACTTATTGTCCACAATAAGCGAAGTCTTTTACGAAAAAATTGAGGAGCAAAGACTGCAATAAACTTTCTAGTTTAGTTAACTTTCCGTCAGAGTTGGCTACACTTTTTCTTGTCTAGGTGTCTGATTCTTGAAGCTGAAATTCTCACATTTTCATTTCTCATGTTTAGATTGATCTAAATAAATTTGAAGAGTGATGTTAATAATTTTTGTTGTCACGCTAATATATTTTGTCACATTTTAGTATACCATAGAGTCTTTCGAATATTCACAACAAACCCGAAATTACATTGTTCGCCCAAAATACAAAAATACGTCTGATCATATCAGAGGTATCCTTACTTCTGTCTCACTCAGCAGAGATAATAATATTTCAAAGGGTTTACAATTTTTCTTGACAAATGAATTTCTATTAGTTTCGATTACTATTTCATAAATGATTCCAGAAATAAACATAGTAGACAGTACTAGATTGCGTAATTAATAATAGAAATTTTAAGTGTGTCAAATAATTCGTAATTTTAAATGATTCTGAAAAAGTTAACTGTACATTCATAGCTAGTATTTATCCATTCTAAGAATGAAAATAAAGTAATTCCCTTTCATTAATTTTTGCTTGAAATATAACATAGTGTGTATAAAATTATATGACAGTTTTCAGAAAAGCAGCTGAGATAAAACTGACCTGTCCAAAATTTGGAAAATAATACTGGTATCGACAGCACTGTTGAGGAAAAGTAATGCTAGAGGAGGCTGTCCCGCTACAAGCGTAATGTAACAATGATGCTTGTCTTCGCGCTATACGTTACGTCTATTTCAGTCATATAAGACGGCGTTCAATGGAAGACAAGTCAGGAAGGAAGAAAGATCAGATTTTAATGTCCCAGTGACAACGAGGTCATCAGTGACGGAGCGAAAGGTCGGATTACGGAAAGAAATCGGTGGTGCCTGCCGTTTGCCTTACATTATCTAGGGAAATCACGGAAAACGTAAGTATCGTTGGCCGGACACAGTAATTCGCTGTTATTCGCTTCCAGTTTCAGCCAATTTCCTATTCCTTACAAAGTGTGGACTATATTATATCTAATAATAAATATTAATTCTGGTACCTTACCATGTATGCTCCTGCATTATGCTCTTACAGTAATGTTTTCTCCTTCTGATTTGCAAGGTTGAAAGTTCTCCTGCGAGAATAACATGGCTTAACTATCTTCGATTTCGGTGGGCAATTTGTCACTGGCCCTATGGAAGGGTTCCACTACATTAAACAAAGTGAAAGTCGAGAATTTCACATCCGTCGATGCAGAATCGTCTGAGGCTCTTGTTTAGCTTTTCCACACATCCTCAAATGCAACTCCTGCGGTCATTTATGGATTTTGTGGGTGAGGCTAGCTGTTTTCAACAATCAGTCAACCATCTAAAGGAAGCAAGCTTGGCTCCATATACTAAATAGCACGTGTTATTCGTGTCGGTATGAGCTACTATTTTCTGCCGGCTGTACTTAGTGCATCCAACAGCGTCTGGCAGAATCCCCTCAACATCTATTGGATACATTGGATCGGACAGCATATTGAATGCACACTGGCCTCCTTTCCCCACTTGCCTGGTATTTTCCTGAGTGATTCCAGCACCCGCATAATGTTCCGGCTCCAAATGACCAATATTCCCACCCTCGGCATTGTCCTGACTCAGTTGAAAGACATGCCACTGCCTCAACAGAACAGGTGTCCTTTACCGGTTGATGTGCTCTTTCTACGGGGTCAATCAAACTAATCTCCCAACCAGTTTCAGTAACAAGCGACAATCAGTTATCTTTAACGGTAATGATAAGGGAAAAGATTAATTCGCCCCAACGCTTCATTTTAGATTTTGCATTTATTGTCACACCCTTCAGTGTAAACCACAGAACAAGCAAGTGTAACAATGAGAGAATATTTGCACTGTTAATATTTGCTATATAACTTAAGAATTACATAATAAAAAGTAGGAATGTAAAATTAGTCCCTTTTAACAAACATTTTTAAGACCATAAACAAAAATCAACGGTTAATAAAGTCCCAAAAACTTGATCAAGGATCACGTTTTCAGTCTCTGAACTCAGTAGGTGACATAGGGGACAATCAGACGTACATTAAAAGTTACACCATTAAGGACGGTCACTCATTAAGAATTATAACCACAAAATTAAAGATCATTCATTTAAAACAATTAACGTGAACAGCAAATAATTAATTCACGTCTCAGAAAATTTATCAAAACCAATTCTTTCAGTTCTGTAACAATGTTGGATCCTGGAATACGCCGGATTAGAGACACAGAAGGTTAAATGTTACTAAACAACAATTTCTCCAAACCTAGAACTATCATAATAGTGTACAATACTTAGGTTATCCGGAACTACTCTAACTCGCCTTTCTTGGGCATAACGGTAGAGTAGATAATTAACCTCTTATTTCATTCTCCTGGAACATAGAGCGGCAATAGACACTCGGGCAACTCTTACCCCAGCGTGGCTCAGGCAAGAGGATGGCTCCACCAGGAGGAGGAAACACTTACCCAAACTGGAAAGGGAACTCGTCTAACACGAGCCACTAGGGTGGACGAAGACCAGTTGGCAAGTTTTGAACATTAACCAAAGCTTGCTGGCCAGCGGACGAAAATTGCAGAGGCAAAGGTAGCTTGATTTGTGTCCACAAGAATTGATAACTTCTGCAAATGAGATTCCAGCAGAACTACCGCCGTGTTACGGGACTTCGGAGCTGCGGAGAGCAAGTCAACAACGGTCTCTACCCAGTAGGCCCAACATTTCAGACAGACCGAACATCCAACATCAGTCGTGGCCAGGCGGATTACCAAATAGAAACTCTAGCGCTACCTTAAATATAATTAAATAGAGCACTTAAATGCCACGAGGACTAAACTCCTTAACACGAGAATATATACACAATAACGACTTAAGTTAAATATGCCTACGTACTAAAACAACATATTGGCGAACATTAACAATCTCCCATTTTAGGCATCCATAAAATTAATTGTCTCTGTCTCTCCGCCAGACAGTACAAGGTTATTTAACATTTTACAACGTGCTTATCCAAACAGTGACCTACGCCGTCCATGGGAAAACAATGGCTCCTAGAAGGTCCACAGCCAAAATCATTTCCCTTTTTTGTTTCTTTACGACGCGCGCCTTAAGTCAGTATGGCGCACAAATGCACGATCATGCAAGGGGGCAGTAACACACATGCAAGGGGGCAGTAACACACACGCAAGGCAATTTCCGATCACAAACTCAAAGCAGAGAAACGTTGCCACATAGTTTCTAATAGCTCCCACAACGCCGGGAGATTGGCCCCGCCAAACGACGGCCGTTGAATTAACTAGATGAAAAAATCTTACTTTCATTGACGACACCACCTTCTGGAAGTTAATTGGTAGCCGTAGACGGACTTCATAGCTTCCCAGCCCATGAACGAAAACCAAACGTTGCCCAGAGATTTACGGCGATTTGTCCTCGCGCCCCGGGTTTTTGGGCCTTCCAGACTCAGCATAGAGGGACCGAGAGTCCCGCTGCAGAACGGTCGACCAGGGCCAAACAATCGCCTCAGATGCTTCCTCCGCCCTGGGCAGGAGGATGCTAAGTTCACCCAACCTGGATATGATGTGACGTCATTATGACGTATATACGCTTTAGTCGATTAACACACCTATCGACTTTTACGAACGTTCGAGATTCTAAACTGTCGTCAGCTAGTTGTTTGTTTTGACACGTGCGATTTTGAAAACAGCTCAGTGTGGCAGCGTATATGTATTTCTCCAAAATAAAAGAGCTGGATATTAATAGAAATATTCCTGACCGTGGCCTTGAAAACACCAAGGACAACACGTTTCGTAAAAAAGTGAAGTCTTCTTATGTCCCGACCAGATTAGATTGTGTGATTGTTGTATTGAATGCTTACGCCGAAAATAATATTTATTTATTATCAACATTTTAGTATGGTTTCATACAATTGATCTTGTCAGTACATATTAGATTGTAGCAGCATACTCTTGCTTACTTTTTTTTCTTAATTTATATTGCTGAAAGAGAACTCGTGCAAGTTCGTTAGCTAAGTAATTTATATGTCCATCCCAAGATAGTCTTTTATCAACCATAATTCCAAGTAATTTTACACTCGGACCGCAGAGACAGGTACCTTAGTGTCCAGTAATGACTGGTGTGTAGAATGATTGAATTTCGAACTTAAAAAGAAAAATATGAGGCATTGTTGAAGAAAAATCGTCGACCGGAGATGAAATACGAGGGGAAGTGGATTTCTCAATGTAATCTTAACCAAAGGTTAGTGTCTAGTACTGATTGACGTATGAAATGATTGAATGCAGTGTCAAAGCATTCCATGGTGGTATGATAAACCAGACGTACTGTATATTATGTCATGTATACAACCACAATAGTTTTAGCATGTACCTGGCCATGTCAATGTGGTTTATGTCAGCAGAATAATTTGCTAAGACAAGATTATACAAAATACGAATTGCATCACAACATGAGCGGATACCTTAAACTATGCAGAAGTCTCGTTACTTTTGCTGGATGCAGCTTGCAGAAGATGGCACCAGTAAAGGTGTCTTACTCGGAGAACCAATATGTTTGGTCATCATATACTCAGTTCAGATTTGGAGTCTACTGTTCACAAACGAATGGCGCAGAGCACAGCGCAACCCTGTCACAACCTCTCGAAAGTTCACAAAAGTCGAATAGTCGATATACGGATTCTATCGTTTTCGATGTAGCGTGTATACGTCATAATGACGTCACATCGTATCTAAGTCCGGTGAACTTAGCATCCTCCGCCCTGGGCAAGGCACACAGCCCCTCCTCCCAGCGGGCGCGCTCGCGGAGGCTCCACAATGCCCTCTAGGAAAGCGCGGAAACTCCGAACAGGAGTACACCCAGGGAAAACAGGAACCGTGGCAAACGACACGGTTCACCGGTGTAGATGTGTTACCAACACTAAGGCAACACATCATACCTGTTGCGAAGGCTCAAAGGGACAGGTGTGCAGTTCTTCCACACAGCGACACATGAACCCATCATTGTCTGTCTGTCTCTCACTCTCGAAAGATGACAGATCCGTCAGGCGCTATGCATCAGTAGACAGAGCGATGACAGAGTTTCTAAGGTTTTACAGTGAAACTGAAGGTGTCAAAGGTCTCGCCACTCGAGCGCCAACATCGCTGCAGGTTCGAGTAGCAACATAAAAGCTACCAACTGTGACCAACACAGCTCTTACGCCTTCCCTAAGTGCGGCCAATACACCTTGGATACGACCACGAGCACAGTACCTGCCCAGCTGTAACTGCTAAACAAGAGTAAAAGACTGCTAGATGGAGCTGAAGACGATACTACGAAACAGTGTCACAAAAATACAAATCCAAGCTGCTGTATGGACACTAGGTCACTGAACAAAACCGTACAGCACACAACCAGTCAACGAAATGTTTCAATTTGCGGCGAAAATGCGCTAAGCCCCTGATTAAGCATCGAGAGGTTACTGTGGGTAAAAGTCAGATATTATTCTCCTTTGTCACTTCGATACTTTCTTTCTGGTCGATGAGATTTCCTTACAGAATAATGCCTTGACATATTAAAGAAAGAAAGTACACGAATCGCCTTCAAATGTTGATTTGTTTATTTCCGAAATTAACAATTACCCGAAAAGCAACATTTTACGAATATAATTTATTTGGAATTTAAATAACATGCTTTTTTACGGTTCATAATTTCATCATCATGTACACAGAACTGTCGGCAAATTTTGTGCTATGCACTGGCTCATGTTGGTGAAGTGTGTTAACCACTAACTTATTTTTGTAGAAATCAGAAGAACTGTACAAGAACCTCTCTTTTCTTTATTTCGTAATCTGAACTGTACTTCCACACTGTGGGTCTGCTGGAAAGTTTCCCAGGCCCACGACAAGACGTCTTTCTGTATTTCTTGTTTTCATGACAAGGAAACCTCGTAATGATTGGGAAACAGCGCTGAGATCAATTTCCGTAAACCAAATAAAGTTTCTACACGAAAGGGGGCCACTATACAATATCGTTTGAACTGTTTGTATACTAATTTGATGCTCACGGTTTCCGTTCTTCACATCTGCAACCGAACTCACCAACGTCTTCGTCGCAGTTTCGTCATTCCTCACAAAAACTGATGTTAAGACGTTGCTACGATACATTAGATCTGAACTCCTGGCATCTACTGCTTTCGACTGACCACAGTCGATAAAGTGGTGGTAGCTAACAACGAAAACTCCCCATAGCACCCTCCCCCCCCCCCCCCAACACATTCAATAGTAAGACGCCCATAGCCCGTCAAAAACTGAACACAGATCAAACATGAAAGCAAAATAGGAACAGTGAACGGTCCAATCTTGACATGTGAAATAGAATGAAAAGTTACACCTACGGCGTCGTGGTACAGCGGTCTGCGTCTTGCACTGCAAGGCGAACGAGCTGGTTTCAAAACACCCTTGTGGGATTTTCTTTCCCCCAACATGATGAACTGTCCGTCCGGTTATTTAAAATGTACGTTCTCTTTCTGTAGTCTTGGCAATTGTCATACTATGCATGCGTTATAGACTATGAGTCATGTGGTTAGCAAACACAACCGTCGCAAGTAAATGTGGTGAATAGTGAGAACAGGCAAGGTACCACACAGACATCTCACAGAAATGAAAACAACACATAAACGGGTGTGAACTGCGTTACAACAACGAAATTCAGCAGTCAAAACTTTCAAAACGGAAAGCAACTTCAAGAACGTTAAAAACGTGGGTTTTGCCAGAGCATAGAGGAACTGTGTGACTGTACAACTGTTGCGTTCATTCGTGCAGCTTATGTGACAAACTTTTATGTTTTCATCATTCCCTTGACAGTTATCACGTTCACATGCATACGGGCAAAGACTCACATTTCACTCACTCACCTGGCAAACTAATTACGTGCGTCGATAAGAGATTCCACAAACACCGCGTATGACACACCAGACGTATTTCCCGGTGTAGGATTCAGTTGACCTCTCGCTTTCTCATCGATGGTTTGCAGTTCCCATTCGAAAGCCACTTCCTTTCAGATACTAATAGAGAAATTGTGGCGGTAGCGTTCTCGCTTCCCGCGCCCGGGTTCCCGGGTTCGATTCCCGGCGGGGTCAGGGATTTTCTCTGCCTCGTGATGACTGGGTGTTGGGTGCTGTCCTTAGGTTAGTTAGGTTTACGTAGTTCTAAGTTCTAGGGGACTAATGACCATAGCTGTTAAGTCCCATAGTGCTCAGAGCCATTTGAACCAGAGAAATTGTGCAGAACATACGTTACGCCACGACACAGACACGAATCTGAATAAACAGAAGACACGAGACAGCTTAGAACACGGCTCGCCTGCTTTAAGGTCCAAAACCGTAACCACTCTACCATAACGCCATTTTTGTTATCATCAGAGTGACTTGGTACAATCTGAAACTTGAGTAGACCGTGGTCAAATCATCATGTAATATAAGCTGCAAATGGGAGAAAAAATTAATTATGATAACAAAACAATAGTAAAAGGACAAAGGAAAAAGAAATCCTCGAACATAGCCGAAAATCCACCACCAAGCTCTCATGATATGTGCAAACAATTTTTTATAGTTTTTCATGTTTATTTACTTTCTTTATTTTTATTTTCATACAGAATCGAAAAGCAAAAAGACATCGAATCAGATTATATCCTAAGTAGCAACACATTTTACAATAGAACTAGAGCGATACTGAGTCAAAACACTAAACATAATGGGCTCCTAAAATAGGAGAGAACAAACCGAGGCAAATCAGACGGGAAACATACATAACACGAAAAGCACCTACCATCAGAAAAAAACTTTCCAACGAGTCTGTAGGAATTTAATGATGAAAACGGGTCTCCATAAAATGTCAGCCCCTAAATAGCTCATCGCAAGATAGAAATCACGAATATGTTTTAACTGATAATTTATGCGACCAACATCAGTTGGGGGCTCAAGACTAGCAGGACGGACACAGAGTAATAAATGAGCTCCTTGAGTTATCATCAAAACACTATGAAGCACATGTAGCATATGCGTGTTCCTTGGTATGTCAGCCAGGCCCAACCCCCCAAAGGAACGAGTCTTTGTGACCACCTCATACCGTAAGCGAAAGATATGTCGTTTCCATAAGAAACGACCAGACAATTGTTATAGTTTCTTCCCCATCATCGAGGGAAGCGGATAACTTGGGCCAAGAAATAAGATTTGCGTAAAAAACACTTATCCAGTGTTCGGACTTTCTGGTGGAGAGTGAGAGAACGCCTTTCATGTTCTAGTATCACTCCCTGAATTTTTCTCCGTAACAGATTTTCAGCTGAGCGTCGCCACTTTGAGTGGACAACGATCAATAACGGTACCGAGAGGCGTATGCCGATCCACCACAGTAGCTCATGGAACAACGGCATCATCAAAACCTAGTAGAGTAAGAAGCCTGCATTTACCTTAATTAAGTAGTGCACCTGAACTCCGACACTAACCATCGATTACAGCCTTCAGTCGAGGTATCTCCGCAAACTGCGGAGTAGAACCATCGCGTCATCCGCGATGCACAAACAGCTATAGTCCCTCCGGAAAGCGTCCAACCTTTCAGCTGGGATTCTAGCATCCGAAGTAGGGGCTCCATAGACAATACAAACAAAGTCATTGACAGCGGACTTCCTTGAGGCACTCCCCAACGGATATTTACTGGGGGCGTCAGAGCATGAATACAAGCGCGTCATCGAGGGGTCTGATGCCGAAGCACATGTTGTAAGGAACTCAGTTCTTCCGTCATTAATGATCGTGGCTTCGATCGCACTTTCAATCCTTCCATTTGTGTTCTTGTCAGGTCAACAATTTTCCCTTTACATGCTTAACATTCACTATTCCACGAAGTGCGAAACAATTTGACTGGTTGCCGTTCTAGATAGAGGCTTGTAGTCACAGCACAGTGGTCCGTAAAGGAAGCTAGGATGACTTCAACATTAAGAATTCAATCGCGCAGGCAGTCTGATAAGTAGAACCTTTCTAACCGTATACTAGAAGTCGCAGTAAAGTGAGTAAATTTAACTAATGTCAGGTATTTACATACCCAGCCGTCTTGAAGCGTAAGGAGCGGACCAGTTCTTGTAATTTGGGACATATATTATAATTTGGAGATTGATCTGCAGGACGCAACACTCAGTTAAAATCACCACCCCACAGAATACCCGGAGGACTCTTATGAAACAGATAAACAATATGCTCTTTATAAAAACGCGAACGATCCACTGCGCGACTAGTGCCAGATGGAGCATATAAAAGAACTAAAGTAAGATTAAAAAGTTGACAATCTATGTCCCTGCCAGAATCCTACATTTCCACCTCAGCAATAGCAATGCCTTCGCGAAAAAATTAGGCGGTCCCCGTAGAATATTGGGGTGCTACATTAAAGATGACACGAAAACCAGGCAAGGAGAAATACCTAAATAACACCTCCTGTAAGAAACGTTTGTCTGTACATGAATCATGAATGGACTGACGCAGCGAAGCCAATCGCAATTCTGATTCCACACGGTTAACGTTTAAGTAAAGGAACATGTAAGCTTGGGTCATTGATCACATTTATACTGGGATGCAAGGAACGTTCGAGCAGAATTAATTAGACGGCTGAGAGTCAAGGTCCATTGTGGAATCCACAGAGGAATCGGACAAAGGGGGACGAAAACCCCCGTCGTCGCAACCTGTTTTCCTTAGATATCTTAGGTGCCACCGCACAGCTAGGTTGTACACCCTGTTTCTGTCGCCTATGTGGCATGGCGCTCTATGCAGAAGGAGGTGTGGGAGAAGTCACAGGCACATCTTCCTGCTCCTCAGAATAAGGGTCATGTAATGCAGTTCCAGCCACTAAGGCGGAAGCATTCTGTGGACCTGCCAATGCAACAGATGATACTTGGTCGCTAATTTTGTTCTCCTCCGCAGTTGCGGTAGTCGGAAAATTCAGGAAACCGTCGGCGGCTGAAGACGAAGGAGCAGGAGGATATTGCATCGTCTCAAACTGTAACGGAGAACACAAAGGCGAAGTGGGTCTCCGCTCCCTCTCCATACTCAGGCAGCTCAGAAAGAGCCACTTCGCGAGAAGGAGTAATGCTGGAGATAACTTATTCGCCACTCACCGTGCCACGGACAGAAGGTATCGTAGCATCGAGAGAAACGGGAGAGACAATTGGTGAGGAGGAGGTTGGCGCCGAAGGTACAGCCAAATCCTGACTATCACCATCCTGAGTGCGACGTTGCTTGTTTGTCACCTTTTCAGGTTCTATCCTGGGGACAATAGGATTCTGAACCTGTCGCGGAGGTAAAGGCGGAAATTTATTGACACGATTATCAGAATTGACTGTTTGTTCATTATGATCCGTTGCAGAAGTAGCTCCGACGACGGGAGTAGTAGGAACAATATCAGCAACCGTCAATTTGCGACACTGCATTAATGACGGCTTTAATACAAAAACCTTCCGCAGCCAATTAGACCGATCGTGTCCACTTTCATTAAATAAGAAGCTGGTCCCATCTTGACCAGTGTACATGACACGGACGCGGTAACCACACACTTTGAATTGTGATGGAGTGTGGCAGTGCGGTTCTAGGCGCTACAGTCTGGAGCCGAGCGACCGCTACGATCGCAGGTTCGAATCCTGCCTCGGGCATGGATGTGTGTGATGTCCTTAGGTTAGTTAGGTTTAATTAGTTCTAAGTTCTAGGCGACTGATGACCACAGGAGCTAAGTCGCATAGTGCTCAGAGCCATTTTTTGTGATGGAGTATTTCCTTTGACACGCATTTCCAAGGAGCGAATTACACTGTAACACTGTAGTCTGTGTTGAGTAGACCAGCGTTCACGATGGAAGTATTTCACGTTACCGTAAAGAGTCAATATGTCGATTAGAAAGTGGTCATCAGCTTCCGGCGGGAGGTTGAACACTCGCACATTGGTATATTCGATTTCAGCACCTGCAGGTGACACCATACTAACGGAATTATCGCGATGCTTTCACAGGATTTGAAAACTGATGTGTTGGCAAATGTGGAGGCCGAAATGCACGCTATAATCTAACGCAGACGGGCGTGAGGTCTGGAACAGATTACGTTATGAATGCTATAAAGAAAAGTACGTAGCTGCTAGAATACTTAACTTTACTCCATCATTTGCATACAGCATTCTTGATGATACAAGTGAGACTCTCTATAGAAATGGTTAATGGCGCCTTGCTAGGTCGCAGCCATGGACTTAGCTGAAGGCTATTCTAACTATCTCTCGGCAAATGAGAAAAAGGCTTCGTCAGTGTGGTCGCTAGCAAAGTCGTCGTACAACTGGGTGAGTGCTAGTACGTCTCTCTAGACCTGCCATGTGGTGGCGCTCGGTCTGCGATCACTGACAGTGGCGACAACCGGGTCCGACATGTACTAATGGACCGCGGCCGATTTAAAGCTACCACCTAGCAAGTGTGGTGTCTGGCGGTGACACCACAAAAACCATGTCGTGACAGTAATCGTTCGACGTGAAGGGGATCCATAAAAATAACGTAAAACACGTACTCGTCTGCTCCAAAATAAGCGATGTGGACCTGATCAGAGTTCACATGAATTGAGTCGTCAAGCCAACCGTGGATTTGTAGAGACACAGTCTGCACGTGTCGCTTTGTTTTATCGCAAGTAATGCTCACAGCAGCTTGTCGTGGAACACACGTGGAAACCATGGTAGCCATAGCGGAGCGGCCGACGGCGCTGAAAGTAGACGAACACAGGCAGTAAGGAGGAGCGGAGGCGCTACGACTCACTCAGCAGACAGAACAAACACTGTTGTTGTTGTTGTTGTTGTTGTTGTGGTCTTGAGTCCTGAGACTGGTTTGATGCAGCTCTCCATGCTACTCTATCCTGTGCAAGCTTCTTCATCTCCCAGTACCTACTGCAACCTACATCCTTCTGAATCTGCTTAGTGTATTCATCTCTTGGTCTCCCCCTACGATTTTTACCCTCCACGCTGCCCTCCAATACTAAATTGGTGATCCCTTGATGCCTCAGAACATGTCCTACCAACCGATCCCTTCTTCTGGTCAAGCTGTGCCACAAACTTCTCTTCTCCCCAATCCTATTCAATACTTCCTCATTAGTTATGTGATCTACCCATATAATCTTCAGAATTCTTCTGTAGCACCACATTTCGAAAGCTTCTATTCTCTTCTTGTCCAAACTATTTACCGTCCATGTTTCACTTCCATACATGGCTACACTCCATACAAATACTTTCGGAAATGACTTCCTGACACTTAAATCTATACTCGATGTTAACAAATTTCTCTTCTTCAGAAACGCTTTCCTTGCCATTGCCAGTCTACATTTTATATCCTCTCTACTTCGACCATCGTCAGTTATTTTGCTCCCCAAATAGCAAAACTCCTTTACTACTTTAAGTGTCTCATTTCCGAATCTAATTCCCACAGCATCACCCGATTAAATTCGACTACATTCCATTATCCTTGTTTTGCTTTTGTTGATGTTCATCTTATATCCTCCTTTCAAGACACTGTCCATTCCATTCAACTGCTCTTCCAAGTCCTTTGCTGTCTCTGACAGAATTACAATGTCATTCACTAACGAAAAAAATTTCACACAAGAGACGCTGCGGCAAGTGAAATAAAGAAGAACCTTCCCGCTCGGCGCTAGAAGTGGAACTGCATACCATCGATGTAACTAACTGCTATTTGTTGCTCTTATTATACTTCGAACGTTCACTGTTTTTATTTCGCTTTTTTTCTCAGTTCAGTACATCTTCTTTCTGTTTTCATGCGTGATCTGTGTTCAGTTTTTGTTGGTCTGTCCGCTAAACCTGAGTGGCGTGCGATGGGGGTTTTCTCTTGTATGTGGGTTTTACGCTGTGTGGCGGATCTCTGCGTGTCGTGCTACGTGCTTCTGCAGTCACGCATTTTCAAGACACGTCCTGTCTAAAAACCAAATATCTCTGACACAACTCGTAAAACAAGCTATGTACATGTGACGTTCGAGAGCCATCAACGCTTCCAGGGCGTTGGTATCCCCCGGGAATCGGTACGGAGCCTTGTAATCACGCATTCTGTACCCCTGGCGGCAGGTCAACACGACCTGCCGCTGCACATTACGTGCCGTAATTAGCGCCGGCTATCGGACGCAATACGACACGTGGGCGCGCTGTGTTCCCAGCATCCATCACGGCCGCTTTCTCCCCCACTGTGAATTCGAACGTATTTAACTGCGCTAGCTTCACAACTGTAATGGACTGCAATTGATCACACTCTCATTCCCTCTGAACCCGCATTTGGTCACCGAATAACAGATAGGCGTTAATGTATGAGTCTAATGAACAAAGCCATAGCATACAAAAAGATCGAAATAATGTCGTTTAGAAGTCACGCAGGATAAGATGCCTGCCATCTCGACTGCTAGTGATACGAGGCTGTTGGGATCCAGCACGGCGTTCCGTATTACCCTCCTGAACCCACCGATTCCATATTCTGCTAACAGTCATTGGATCTCGACCAACGCGAGCAGCAATGTCGCGATACGGTAAACAGCAATCGCGATAGGCTACAATCCGACCTTTATCAAAGTCGTAAACGTAATGGTACGCATTTCTTCTCCTTACACGAGGCATCACAACAACGTTTCTCCAATCAACGCCGGTCAACTGCTGTTTGTGTATGAGAAATGGGTTGGAAACTTTCCTCGTGTCAGCACGTTGCAGGTGTCGCCACCGATGCCAAGCTTGTGTGAATGCTCTGAAAAGCTAATCATTTGCGTATCACAGCATCTTCTTTCCGTCGGTTAAATTTCGCGTCTGTAGCACGTCATCTTCGTGGTGTAGCAATGTTAATGGCCTATAGTGTATACAGCTGGTATCGACCGAATCTTATATCCTACGTGGTGTTATCCGGTAGGCTGTTTTTAAGATTTATTCCATCATTAACGTTTCGGTTCCATATGAAAGTTTTTGGATCCTCTTTCTCGCGGACTTGTAGTACTTTACCCAAATTTGAATAACAATTTGAATGGTTATGAAGTGTTGTGTGTTGTTATTCGCAATATCTCTGAGCTGTGGTTACTCTCCACAGAAAATTGTTTGTCTCTCCCATATGCTTAGAGATGTCAACGTTTCTAGTGATTGTTCAACACTAGTGCAGTCACACAATAAGGAGTCATTTTGAAATCTCTTGCCCAAGCGTCGAATCTCCACAGGTCTTCCTGCATTTCGCAAAAATTTAAAATTTGGGTATTTCATTATATCAGTTTGGATTCCGTAGAAAAATGGGAACACGTGAGGCAATACTGACCTTACGACTTATCTTAGAAGAAAGATTAAGGAAAGGTAAACCTACGTTTCTAGCATTTGTAGACTTGGAGAAGGCTTTTGACAATGTTGACTGGAATACTCTCTTTCAAATTCTAAAGGAGGCAGGGGTAAAATACAGGGAGCGAAACGCTATTTACAATTTGTACAGAAACCAGATGGCAGTTATAAGAGTCGAGGGACATGAAAGAGAAGCAGTGGTTTGGAAGGGAGTAAGACAGGGTTGTAGCCTCTCCCCGATGTTATTCAATCTGTATATTGAGCAAGCAGTAAAGGAAACAAAAGAAAAATTCGGAGTAGGTATTAAAATCCATGGAGAAGAAATAAAAACTTTGAGGTTCGCCGATGACATTGTAATTCTGTCAGAGACAGCAAAGGACTAGGAAGAGCAGTTGAACGGAATGGATGGTGTCTTGAAAGGAGGATATAAGATGAACAACAACAAAAGCAAAACGAGGATAATGGAATGTAGTCGAATTAAGTCGGGTGATGTTGGGGGTATTAGATTAGGAAATGAGACACTTAAAGTAGTAAAGGAGTTTTGCTATTTGGGGAGCCATCTAACTGATGATGGTCGAAGTAGAGAGGATATAAAATGTAGACTGGCAATGGCAAGGAAAGCGTTTCTGAAGAACAGAAATTTGTTAACATCGAGTATAGATTTAAGTGTCAGGAAGTCATTTTGTGAAAGTATTTGTATGGAGTGTAGTTATGTATGGAAGTGAAACATGGACGGTAAATAGTTTGGACAAGAAGAGAACAGAAGCTTTCGAAATGTGGTGCTACAGAAGAATGCTGAAGATTAGATGGGTAGATCACATAACTAATGAGGAAGTATTGAATAGGATTGGGGAGAAGAGGAGTTTGTGGCACAACTTGATGGGAAGAAGGGACCGGTTGGTAGGACATGTTCTGAGGCATCAAGGGATCACCAATTTAGTATTGGAGGGCAGCGTGGAGGACAAAAATCGTAGAGGGAGACCAAGAGATGAATACACTAAGCAGATTCAGAAGGATGTAGGATGCAGTAGGTACTGGGAGATGAAGAAACTTGCACAGGATAGAGTAGCATGGAGAGCTGCATCAAACCAGTCTCAGGACTGAAGACCACAACAACAAACAAACATTTCATTATGTGCAACATCATCATCGCCAAACTGCTTCATGCAGCTCATGTCACATACAATGACGGGACAAAACACTACGAGCACTGCCCACAGCGAGACTGAATGCCGCTTCGTGGTGTCGCGGGCACCTGACGCGCTAACGGGCATATGCAAGAGGAGCAGAAACGAAAAGGGAATCAATATAACGACTATACCGGCAGCAATGACATAATCAACTTCGATAAAGCGCAGAGTGTTATGTCCTGGCGCTTCGGAACCAGCTTGTCGCACACTGTCATGGTCATCTGACCAAAGTGGTTGATGGACGGTGTAACCGCGACCGGGTGACAAAGCGCTGGACATCCACGTCTAATAACGGAATGCGAAGGCGGCAGCGTCGCTCGTTCTGCAATGCTGGTACTGGCGCACGTGTTCCGGAGCACACCGTTCTGCGCACATCGTTGAACATGCATCAACGCTTCATGCAATCCTTCCGTGTTCCGGTGTCGACGTGGCGACGTCGTCAGTTCACACTGCAGCGGCACGGGATCTTAGAAATTACCAAGAACAGCTAGCCGTTATAAACAAATAGCATTAAAAATGGACACACAGAAAGAAAGGTAGTTTGGTTCAAATGGTTCAAATGGCTCTGAGCACTATGCGACTTAACTTCTGAGGTCATCAGTCGCCTAGAACTTAGAACTAATTAAACATAACTAACCTAAGGACATCACACACATCCATGCCCGAGGCAGGATTCGAACCTGCGACCGTAGCGGTCGCGCGGTTCCAGACTGTAGAGCCTAGAACCGCTCGGCCACTCCGGCCGGCAAAGAAAGGTAGACGAACTAAACAGGGAAATAAGGACACAAATAATGAAAAAAAGCTAACCAAACCACACCAGCACATACAACCTGCACTACTACAAAAAATGGCATACAATGACCTACCACAACAAATTCACACATAAAATAGGTGACACATTCAAAAATACAATGCGTAAACATTGCTTACAAAACGAACAATTCAATACAAAACCACATCCCAAAACTGAAATCAAAGCCAGACAGATACCGATAATCTGCTATCTATCAGCTCCACTGCAGACAGTATGAAAAAATATACATTGTAGGACTGGCAGGACTTTCACACGAGATGTAAAGAAAGCCAGAGCACTTAAATATGATACAAATCATTCAACATTTGCAGATCATCTACAACAAGATTACTGTAGACCAAGAAATACTGAAAAGATTTGAACACCATAAGAATCAGTAATGACACACCGCCTCCCTTTCCAAGAAAACTTCTACATACAGAAAGCATTAACACAAAATAAACAGTTGCTCCATGACCAAAACCAGACCCTATACAAAATAACTGAAGAAATTACATGAAAAAGGAAAGAACCTATTCCATTCTTCACTCTCTCCAACTCAGAGTTTTGTGTTGACTGTAGCAGAGGACACATGGCAGCCCCTAGTGGCTTGCATCTCTGTTGTTTTTACTTTAATTCCGACTATCTGACGCTGTCAGGTATGACCGCAGCTTTCGTATTTTTTGGTACGTTATGCTGTAACATTTAGTTTTAATTTTGTCCGAAGAAGATGTCCCTTTTGACACCGAAACCTAGGTCACAAATTAATTGTGTTTGAGACTGAGACCTGTGTTTTTCAAAATTTGGTATTATAAAACAGTCGCTGATTGACAGCCATGTTAAAAACCTTAAAATTCTCATTACAGTTTATCAACACGATGCGAAAACGCTAAAAAAACAGGTCATCAAGAATTAAGATCAACGGTTAGTTATCGAGGAATTTTGAGTTGAGAAGTTTGCCATGGTCTTGTTTGCCATCGCTGCTAAGCCTTCTCTTGCCACCCCGTATCAAAGGCTTCGCTGAATGGACATACAAGACCAGTACACCGTCTGAAAAGTATACTCCGAGAATGTAGGTCTTGTGATAACAAATGAAACGGAAGTGGCTAACCCCAAAGCAGTAACGCTGTCTGTGGGACTCGTGCAGAATTTGGCAAACCCTCCATTCTCTCCGTAATCACGCTTTCGATAGGTTAAATGATGATGAAATTTACTGCATCCTACAGATTATCCACCATGGAGAAATGTTTACCGTAACGAAACACGTGTAATTACATGTTTCACGTCACGAGATACTCTTAAGCCTTCTGCCAACAACTCTGCTCACACAGGCACTAAGTGAAGTAATTAGAAACGCCACAGCGCGCTCCCGTTCACATATCCTGTGTGTTACGTCAACAGAGAACCGCAGCGGAGTCAAAACCGAGAATTAGCGTGGTCTATTGTACCGCTGTTATTTAACATTGTGTCGCTAAAGCGCTCATATTATTTGCATCGAGCCAACAGACCGTAGCAGCAACAGCGGCTGCCAGCATTTCAGCCTCCCACGAGGAATCGCGCTGGTGTGTATTTGCGCTTCTGAGGCGCACACGTAATCTGCGTAAAAACCAGAATCTCTCTATCCTCTTTGTTTCTCCTACGCCGCTGGTTGATCACATGAAACTCAGGAAGGCAACCTCTTCAAAAATACTGTGTGGCTGGGAGGAAGGCGAGGTTAGTACTTAGCTACCTTATAAATAAATCATCTCGTTGTTTCTCCGCTGCTTTCCTTTACATATTAGCTTTTTTCGTCTTTGTTGTGACCTTTGTATTTTGGCCAACTTTCACGAGGACAGTTTTAGAGTAACTAATTTATCAGCTTCTAATTCGAATTTGGTGCACATATACCAAGGATATCTTCCACCAACAATGTTTTTTGTGCAGATAATGAGTCATACAACCATCAAGTTCGGAAGAAATTACTCCACGCGGTCGAGAAGTGTGCTTATTTTTTTCATGAAACTTCCATGTCCCCACGTTTACAGATACTACGGCTGTCTTATCATCTCAGAATCATTTTCCAGGCAATAAATCGATTGTGGAAGATAATTGTTGATGTCGATTCAGGCATTATAATGCTTTGATTATTTTCCAGTTCACCCAGTTTACAATCTCACCATCCCTGCTGTTGTCGCCTGAAGTGTCTCCTAATACCATACTCTTCCTAGACAGTGACAATGTATTTACGAAGTTCTGTTTCAATTTCACCAGATGCTACTAAGTTATTCTTATTCTTGCATGTCATCTTTCCCTCACCAGAAAATCTTCCTTGCCGTGTTGTCCCACGGCAGTATTTTATTACACTAGTAGTTTGTATGTTTATAGGACAGACAGAATGCACAACACAACTTAAAACGGGTGTTCCAGTAGGTAAAAATAGAACTGAAAGACAGAGTTTTGCGAAAATACGGGCTCGGCGACAGGAATGAGGCGTGGGAAAAACTGTCACAATTCTGCAATCAATTCCTGTTAGAACGACTGATGGCAAGTACACTGTCCCAAAATCGGAAGACTTGGAGTGATACTTAAAAAAGACCTGAATACATGAAGGTAGCAGGTGAACCACAGGGTGATGAGACAGAGATTCCTGAATCAGATCTCGGAATATAAGGAGATTTTTTTTAAATAACGGTGAAGTCTAGGTTGAAGTTTAAGAGCCAACGTGCAAAGAAAACAGATGGTGGAATACTGGCGATTGACTGTGTGTGTTTCAAGTTCACTGAGGCTCTAGACACACAGCTCTAATGAACAGCACATTGCATAGATTAACTGAGTAGGTATGGATACCTCTAAAAGGTACTCAGGAACGTCGTACAGATAAGAATAAAGTAGGAATCTGCAAACGTATGATGCTTAGAGAAAGCAAAGAGCAAGTGATCAATAAAAGAAGGAAATCCAAAAATGTTCAGGAAAAAAAAGCAGCAACGAGGGTCACTTTGCAATGTAATCAGGAATTAGTGCAAGATTGTAAAGAGAAATGACGGTAAGCAAAATGTGAACAGAGAGAAAATTAAATTATCATCGTAAAGAGAATTTCATTACGTTTAGAAGTCAAAATAACTTTCGATACATTTAAAAGCGTAGACAGTAACATTAAGATTTCAAAAGAAATTCCACCGTTAGCGTTGAGTGGAGAGTGGGTAGATGTAGTACCCCGAGGCCCTCTTCAAATGCGAAGGACCGTCTGTTGATGTGGTGTAGGATGAAACGAGAGTCAGTTATGAAGACAACGAGTATCCAGTATTAAGGTCAGAATTTGGCACAGTGCAGTAGATTCACGATCAAACAAGGCAGAAGCAGCAGACAATACTCACGCTGAATTTCAAGATTATCGTAGGAAGTGGCACATAAACGATTTTTAGGTTCACGTATAGAATCCATGACACCAGAAAGATGATATCGGATTTTTCAAATACGTCGTTAACACAGTCCAAAGACAGAAGTGCAGGTAACTGTGAGAAGTATCTAACCATCAGTTTGATAACTAGTGCATCCAAGTTGCTGACTATGGTAGTATACTAGAGAATGCAAAACAATTTTGTACGTCTGTTAGAAAACGATCGGTTTGGTTTTCAGATAGGTAAAGGTACAAGAGGAGAAGCTCTGACGTTATACTTCAGAATGGAAGCAACATTTACGAAAAAAGAAGTCACTATCATACGACTTGTCGTTCTGGAAAAAAAGTTTGAAAATATACAGTCCTGCAACATCGCTGAAATCGTCAGAAAAACAGGTACAAACAATACGGACAGACGAACAGTATAGAATACGTCTTATTGCAATGAGTAAAAAATAAGACCTGTGGTTTGGGACAGTATTTCTAGGATTAAAAAGGGTGTAAAGCTGGAATGCAGGCTTTTACAAAACGAACGTCAAAATTTGCAACATGCAGAAAGCGAATTGAAGGAACGCTGGTACATCGGAAGCAGAATAAGATGGATTAGCAACGAGAAAGTAAGAAACAGGCTATTTTCATCGCCGATATATCAACACATCGACGGGAATAGCAATTTCAAGTGCCCATATATTTATTCCTCCCCCCATGATCCATGGACCTTACCGTAGGTGGGGAGGCTTGCGTGCCTCAGCGATACAGACGGCCGTACCGTAGGTGGAACCACAACGGAGGGGTATCTGTTGAGAGGCCAGACAAACGTGTGGTTCCTGAAGAGGGGCAGCAGCCTTTTCAGTAGTTGCAGGAGCAACAGTCTGAATGATTGACTGATCTGGCCCTGTAACTGTTGTGGACTGACAAGACAGCCAGTCCACAGTGACGGGTAACCGAAAGGCATGCGTACACACACGCCGGCTGGCGTGATGTCTGGAACAGGATACGTAATGAATGCTATAAAGAAAAGTACGTAGCTGCAGTAATACTTAACTTTATTCCATCATTGTGGTACATCGCTCTTGACGATAATTGAGAGTCTTTAAATACAACCACTGTAAGGCTAATGGCGCCTTGCTAGGTCGTAGCCATGGACTTAGCTGAAGGCTATTCTAACTGTCTCTCGGCAAATGAGAGAAAGGCTTCGTCAGTGTAGTCGCTAGCAAAGTCGTCGTACAACTGGGGCGAGTGCTAGTACGTCTCTCTAGACCTGCCGTGTGGTGGCGCTCGGTCTGCAATTACTGACAGTGGCGACACGCGGGTCCGACATGTACTAATGGACCGCGGCCGATTTAAAGCTACCACCTAGCAAGTGTGGTGTCTGGCGGTGACACCACAGTAACACTAAACAAAACGGCCTCGCTGTTTTCGTACTGCGAACGGCTGAAATCAAGGGGGAACTACAGCCGTAATTTTTCCCGAGGCATGCAGCTTCGCTGTATGGTTAAATGATGATGGCGTCCTCTTGGGTAAAATATTCCGGAGGTCAAATAGTCCCCCATTCGGATCTCCGGGCGGGGACTACTCAAGAGGACGTCGTTATCAGGAGAAAGAAAACGCGTTCTACGGATCGAAACGTGGAATGTCAGATCCCTTAATCGGGCAGGTAGGTTAGAAAATTTAAAAAGGGAAATGGATAGGTTAAAGTTAGATATAGTGGGAATTAGTGAAGTTCGGTGGCAGGAGGAACAAGACATTTGGTCAGGTATATACAGGGTTATAAATACAAAATAAAATAGGGGTAATGCAGGAGTAGGTTTAATAATGAATAAAAAAATAGGAGTGAGGGCAAGCTACTACAAACAGCATAGTGAACGCATTATTGTGGCCAAGATAGTCATGAAGCCCACGCCTACTACAGTATTACAAGTTTATATGCCAACTAGCTCTGCAGATAATGAAGAAATTGATGAAATATATGATGAGATAAAAGAAATTATTCAGGTAGTGAAGGGAGACGAAAATTTAATAGTCATGGGTGACTGTAAGACGAGAGTAGGAAAAGGGAGAGAAGGCAACATAGTAGGTGAATATGGATTGGGGGTAAGAAATGAAAGAGGAAGACTTCTGGTAGAACTTTGCACAGGGCATAACTTAATCATAGCTAATACTTGGTTCAAGAATCATAAAAGAAAGTTGTATGCATGGAAGAATCGTGGAGATAGTAGAAGGTATCAGATAGATTATATGATGGTAAGACAGAGATTCAGAAACCAGGTTTTAAATTGTAACGCATTTCCAGCGGCAGATGTGGACTCTGACCACAATCTATTGTTTATGAACTGCAGATTAAAACTGAAGAAGCAGCAAAATGGTGGGAATTTAAGGAGAAGGGACCTGGATAAACTGACTAAACGAGAGGTGGCACAGAGTTTCAGGGAGAGCATAAGGGAACAATTGACAGGAATGGGGGAAAGAAATACAGTAGAAGAAGAATGGGTAGTTCTGAGGCATGACGTCGTGAAGGCAGCAGAGAGGATCAAGTAGGTAAAAAGACGAGGGCTAGTAGAAATCCTTGGGTAACAGAAGAAATATTGAATTTCATTGATGAAAGGAAAATACAAAAATGCAGTAAATGAAGCAGGCAAAAACGAACACAAACGTCTCAAAGATGAGATCAACAGCTAGTGCAAAATGGCTAAGCAGGGATGGCTAGAGCACAAATGTAAGGATGTAGAGTCTTATCTCACTAGGGGTAAGATAGATACTGCCTACAGGAAAATGAAATAGACCTATGGAAAAAAGAGAGCCACTTGTATGAATATCAAGAGCTCAGATCGAAACCCAGTTCTAAGCAAAGAAGGGAAAGCAGAGAGGTGGAAGGAGCATATAGAGGGTCTATACAAGGGCGATGTACTTGAAGACAATGTTATGGAAATGGAAGAGACTGTAGATGAAGATGAAATGGGAGATACGATACTACGTGAAGAGTTTGACAGAGCACTGAAATACCAGAGTCGAAACAAGGCCCCGAGAGTAGACAACAATCCATTTGAACCACTGACGGCCTTGGGAGAGCCAGTCCTGACAAAACTGTACCATCTGGTGAGCAAGATGTATGAGACAGGCGAAAATCCCTCAGACTTCAAGAAGAATATAATAATTCCAATCCCAAAGAAAGTAGGTGTTGCCAGATGTGAAAATTACCGAACTATCGGTTCAATTAATCACAGCGGCAAAATACTAACACGAATGCTTTACAGACGAATGGAAAAACTAGTAGAAGCCGACCTCGGGGAAGAGCAGTTTGGATTTGGTAGAAATATTGGAACACACGAGGCAATACAGACCGAACGACTTATCTTAGAAGAAAGATTAAGGAAAAGCAAACCTAAGTTTCTAGCATTCGTAGACGTAGAGATAGCTTTTGACAATGTTGACTGGAATACTCTCTTTCAAATTCTGAAGGTGGCAGGGGTGAAATACAGGGAGCGAAACGCTATTTACAATTTGTACAGAAACCAGATGGCAGTTATAAGGGTCGAGCGACATGAAAGGGAAGCAGTGGTTGGGAATGGAGTGAGACATGTTTGTAGCCTATCCCCAATGTTATTAAAGCTATATATTGAGCAAGCAGTAAAGGAAACCAAAGAAAAATTCGGAGTAGGTATTAAAATCCATGGAGAAGAAAGAAAAACTTCGAGGTTCGCCGATGACATTGTAATTCTGTCAGAGACTGCAAATTACTTGGAAGAGCACTTGAACGGAATGGACAGTGTCATGAAAGATGGATATAAGATGAACATCAACAAAAGCAAAACGAGGATAATGGAATGTAGTTGAATTAAGTCGGGTGATGCTGATTGAATTAGATGAGGAAATGAGACACTTAAAGTAGTAAAGGAGTTTTGCTATTTGGGGAGCAAAATAACTGATGATGGTCGAAGTAGAGAAGATATGGCAAGGAAAGCGTTTCTGAAGAAGGGAAATTTGTTAACATCGAGTACAGCTTTAAGTGTCAGGAAGTCGTTTCTGGAAGTATTTGTATGGAGTGTAGCCATGTATGAAAGTGAAACATGGACGATAAATAGTTTTGGACAGGAAGAGAATAGAAGCTTTCGAAATGTGGTGCTACAGAAGAATGCTGAAGATTAGATGGGTAGTTCACATAACTAATGAGGAGGTATTTAATATAATTGGGGAGAAGAGGAGATTGTGGCACAACTTGATGGGAAGAAGGGACCGGTTCGTAGGACATTTTCTGAGGCATCAAGGGATCACAAATTTAGCATTGGAGGGCAGCGTGGAGGGTAAAAATCGTAGAGGGAGCCCAGGAGATCTATACACTAAGCAGATTCAGAAGGATATAGGTTGCAGTAAGTACTGGGAGATGAAGAAGTTTGCACAGGATAGGGTAGCATGAAGAGCTGCATCAAACCAGTGTCAGGACTGAAGACCACAAGAACAACAACAAATCTTTATTTTATATTTTTCACATTTTCGGTAAATATTTGAATTGTTCTTTTGGAATTGTAGTAGAACGTAATTTTGCTTTCACTATGTAAAGGAGTCCTACTATCTCTTGTGCTTTCATAACGGCCAGTCGTTCTCTTTGAGTGTATGTAGAAAGTCTATGTGGCACAAGGAAGAAGTCCGATTGCACTGTGCGGTGGCTGTGTGAATAGAATAACGAGATTTCCGATGTGATGTTATAGCGCACCAACTTTAACGCAACTAGTGTGATATTCCTTCACATCGGCATGCTTCAAAAACAGTTGCTGAAAATCATGAACAGAACTAAAAAAAAAAATTACAAGGTTCGCCTTTGTGGTGGGCGGAGACGTGTGAAGGGAAATGCTGACGTAGACAGCGCTCGGCGCTACCAGCAGAAACTGCGATGTTTAGCTTCACGACACAGTTTTGACACCACAGCTGCCAGGTCGCTGGGAAGTCGACACGTAAGTGTTCCGTACAAATCCGATGTCTGACGAATCCCAACAACGGACCCATCTGACAACTCTTATTGTGGCACTTCCATGGAGTTATCATTTTTAGCAAAGCGGTTATCGCCATGTATGTACGTGCATCATCTTCAAAAAATGGTTCAAATGGCTCTGAGCACTATGGGACTTAACATCGATGGTCATCAGTCCCCTAGAACTTAGAACTACTTAAACCTAACTAACCTAAGGATATCACACAACACCAAGTCATCACGAGGCAGAGAAAATCCCTGACCCCGCCGGGAATCGAACGCGGGAACCCGGGCGTGAGCATCATCTTCATTTCAATCCTTGATCTAAGGGGGAAAAGCAAGCTACTAGCTTGTTGATGTACAGAATATCTAATATTAAAACAACACTTAAATACGCAGCTCTAAAACCGGCGGTATATTTGGAACGTGCACACGAGATTTTTATAGGCCCGGACGGCAATATTTTTGCCGTCGATGTATCGACAATTACTTTCTAAATACCGAGGGCCGATATTGATATTGTTTTAAAATATCGGTACATCGAATTTTCGATATTTTTGAAAACATCAACAGTTCTAAAACCGGCTAGCATGTGCAAATAAAGTTCGTCTCGCGAAACGATTTTTGATGTTGTTGCTGTTGTGGTCTTCAGCGCGAAGACTGGTCTATTTACCCATTGACGTTGCTCTGTCCTGTGAATAAAAGAGCATCCTAGGCACAGTTGAACTTGCTTACTGTATTCCCTCTACAATTTTTACCTACCGCTCCCATTCCTCCACCTACATCCCTCCACTGTTAAATCGACGATTCCGTGATACCTCAGGAAGTGTTCTCTCAACCGATCCGTTCTTTAGTCAGTTTGTGTCATAAGATTGTTTTTTCGTCAGTTCATTTCAATACTTCACTATTTATTCGATTTAAGCAGATGATCTTGACCATTCTTCTGTGACACGTCACAAATCCTTTTCTTTCCTTTTTGTTTGAACTCCATATCGTACATCATCACTTCCGTACATGGCTACACTCAACAAAAATACTATCAGGAAAGAATTCCTGACAATTTGTGTTGTATGTTACAAATTTCTTTTTTTTTTTTCGGAACGATTCTCTCATTATAAAACGTGAAGTCTTATGGGACTTGACTGCTAAGGTCATCAGTCCCTAAGCTTACACACTACTTAACCTAAATTATCCTAGGGACAAACACACACAACCATGCCCGAGGGAGGACTCGAACCTCCACCTGGACCAGCCGCACAGTCCAGGACTGCAGCGCCTTAGACCGCTCGGCTAATCCCGTGCGGCTCTCTCGTTATAAAAAAGAAAGAAAGAGTAGGATTTAACGTCCCTTCGACATAGAGATCATCAGAGATGGTCTGCATCTTGTGTCCTTAAGTTCTACTGTCGAAATAGTAAAACTTATCTACGACTTTAAATGTTTCATTTCCTGATCGAAAAGCCCAAGCTTCCCCTGATTTAATTCGACTACATTCAATTACTTTACAATTTACAATACAATTTTAATTGTGTTTATGTTCATTTTACGACCTCGTTTGAATACAGTATCTATTCCGTTCAGATGCTCTTCCTTGTCTTTCGCTGCGCCTGGCAGAATTACAGTATCGTCAGATAACGTCGTAGATTTCATTTCTACTCCTAGAACTATAATTCTTTTCACAAATTTTTCGCTGTTTTGTTTATTACTCGATCGATATCAACTTGTAGAGGCTACAACCCTGTCTGACTCACTTCTCAACTACTGCTTGCGCCGGTCGGTGTGGCCGTGCGGTTCTAGGCGCTTCAGTCTGGAGCCGCGTGACCTCTACGGTCGCAGGTTCGAATCCTGCCTCGGGCATGGCTGTGTGTGATGTCCTTAGGTTAGTTAGGTTTAAGTAGTTCTAAGTTCTAGGGGACTGATGACCATAGATGTTAAGTCCCATAGTGCTCAGAGCCCTTTTCATGCTCTACGACTCTTACACCTGCAGTTAGATTGCTGCGGAAGTTGCAACCAACCTATCGCTTCATGCAATGCAACTACCTTAGATTTTATAAGAGTGTGTTGCACTCAACATTATGGAAAGCTTTGTCTAAATCTGCAAATGCAATAAAAATAGAAAGGTTTCATTTTCTGTAATCTATCCCACTTTTCTCCCTAGTCCAGATTGATCTTCCCCGGCGTCAGCTTCTGTACTGTTGTATTAAATCTTAATTTGAAGATGAAACATACGAGAAGTTACAGCTGGAGCACAGAACTGCGTGTAAGTGAATCATATATCACGAGAAAGCTGAAAAAGCAGAAAAGTGAAGTGTTAGATATGTAGCAAGAGAAGGCAACAAAAGAGAAGCTTCTCCGCAGAACAGACTAGGAAAGAAGTATGTGGATGTCACTAAATGGAAGAAGGAACATGATGTTAGGACATGTACTGAGGCACCAGTGAATATGTTCAGTGGTATTAGAGGGAACTGCAGGGGTTAAAAGAAACATGAGGGAAGATATAGATTAGAATGTGTGCAATAAATTATGGTCAATGTTGGATGTAGGTGATACTCTGAGATGAAGTGATAGGCGCAACAGAAGAATTCGTGACGTACCGCTGCAAACCAGTCATAAAACTCATGACCCGAAAACACGGCAAACGTTTACCACGTTCAGCTGAAGTTGCTGCAGGAAGTCCATGACTCCAGGATCTCACACAGGCCGCACCTGCCCCCTCCACCCACCCTCTCAGGTGTTCTTGGAGTGACCTATCACCACAGTATTCTGTTCCCAGTACCATACGGAGGTTGCAAAAGTCATGGTGTACCGATATAAACATACACAGTTGGCGGCAGTATCGCGTACACAAAGTACGTAAGGGCAGTGCATTGGAAGAGCAGCCATATGTACTGAGGTGATTCGTGTGAAAGGGTTTCCTACGTGATTGTGGCCGCTCGACGGGAAGTAACAGATATTGGACACGGATTGCTACCTGGAGCAAAACGCATGGCACGTTCCATTTCGGAAATCGTTAGGGAATTTAATATTCTGACATCGACAGTGTCAAGAGTGTACCGAGAATACCAAATTCCAGGCACTAGCTCGTGTTGTGTCTAGACAAGACAGTCTAGACACAAGGCGAGGAAACCGAAAGGGCACGCGTCAACTCACGCCGACTGGCGTGAAGTCTGGAACAGGATACGTATTGAATGCTATAAAGAAAAGTACGTAGCTGCGGTTATACTTAACTTTAATCCATCATTTGTATACAGCATTCTTGATGATACAAGTGAGACTCTCTATAGAAATGGTTAATGGCGCCTTGCTAGGTAGTAGCCATGGACTTAGCTGAAGGCTATTCTAACTATCTCTCGGCTAATGAGAGAAAGGCTTCGTCAGTGTAGTCGCTAGCAAAGTCGGCTGTACAACTGGGGCGAGTGCTAGTACGTCTCTCTAGACCTGTCGTGTGGTGGCGCTCGGTCTGCAATTACTGACAGTGGCGACACGCGGGTCCGACATGTACTAATGGACCGCGGCCGATTTAAAGCTACCACCTAGCAAGTGTGGTGTCTGGCGGTGACACCAGCTCGCATCACAGATAACGATGTGACCGACGGCCTTCAATGAACGATAGAGAGCAGCGCCATTTGCGTAGAGTTGTCAGTGCTAACAGACAAGCAATATTGCTTGGTATAGCCGCAGAAATCAATGCGGAACGTTCGACGAACGTATCCGGCGCAATTTGGCGTTAATGGGCTATGGCAGCAGACGGCTGAGGAGGATGGCTTTGTTAACAGCACGACAGCGCCTGCAGCGTCTGTCCTCGGTTCGTGACCACATCAGTTAGACGACTGAAAAAGCGTGGCCTGCTTGGACGAGGCAGACTTTGGTTGGTAAGAGCTAATGGAATGTTCAAATGGCTCTGAGCACTACGGGACTTAACATCTATGGTCATCAGTCCCCTAGAACTTAGAATTACTTTAACCTAACTAACCTAAGGACAGCACACAACACCCAGCCATCACGAGGCAGAGAAAATCCCTGACCCCGCCGGGAATCGAACCCGGGAACCCGGGCGTGGGAAGCGAGAACGCTAATGGAAGGGTTAGAGTGTGGCGCAGACCCCGCAAAGCCATGAACCCAAGTTGTGAACAAGGCCTTGTGCAAGCTGGTGGTGCCTCCATGATGGATTAGGTGTTTTTTTTCTTTTTTTACACGGAATGGACTGGATCCTCTTGTCCGACTGAAGTTACCGGTGGCTGGAGGTGGTTATGTTCGGCTACTTGGACACCGTTTTCAGCAATACACGGACTTCATTTTTAAGAACGACAGTGCGCCGTTTCATCGGGGCACAACGGTTCACGATTGGTTTGAAGAACATTCTGGATAGCTAATGGTATGGCCACCCAGATCCCTCGACATGAATACAATCCAACATTTGTGATACATAATCGGGCGGTCAGTTCGTGCACAAAATCCTGCACCGGTTACACTTTCGCAATTATGGACGGCTATAGAGGCGGCGTGGATCAATGTTTCTGCAGGGGACTTCAAAGGACTTGCGGAGTCCATGCAACGTCGACTTGCGGCACTACGTCTGGCAAAGAGAGTCCCGACAATTCAAAGAACAGAGTGGAACAACCGACAAGAGGTGCACAAGTCACACACAATCCTAAAAACAGATTGCACCTTATATGTAAATAGTTAACAGCATCTCCATGTGTAATAAGAGCTTAAAGCTGGGTACCTCTTCAAGGGACCTACGCCTTCCGTTAAGAGGCAGCGCACAGTTTGGATGGAAGTATCTTAGTTGTGGTCCCTCTCTTTTGAGCACAACACGACGGATACCTGTGGTAGATCGGGGTAAACCACCGTTCAGGCTGTGTTGCTGGCGGGACCGGAAGGGGCTAACTGCCACACGACGTATCATTGTAAGTCTCATTGGCTCAGCGTGAACTGTTTGTACAACCAACCTACACAGCCTATACCTCAACCTCCACTACACTAATAACTTCTGATCTGAAGCTTAAAGTTAGGCACCTCTTCAAGGGACCTGCGCCCCGTGGTAAGAGGCGGCGCACGTCCTGGATGGAAGGACCTTAATTGTGGTTCCTCTCTTTTGAGCCCAACCCGACGGATACCTATGGTAGATCGGGGAAAACCACCGTTCAGGTCGTGTTGTCAGAGGGGCTTGCGCCTGATGTACTCTACTAGGAGCCTTGTAGGCTCAACACAAACTGTTACCGTCATTACCTTATTACTTTTACCACAAGTACCCTTTCATTAGCAACTTTGAGCTAAGCACAAAATCAGTTACCTCTCTATTGTATATCGTAAATAGTTTAGTAGGCTGGACATGGAGGTCTTAGTCTTAGTTTCTAGCTTTAACGTACTCCAATCTGTTCTAGTTAAGTTAGTTTTTAGGATGGTAGATGTTAAAGGCATGGTGAGCGACGGCCAGCGTCTTGAGGGTCATTCCAAGACCCGGGCCACAGCCCACAACCAGGTGACGGGCAATATTATACCTATCCTTTCTCTATTCGATTCTCTTCCTTACTTCTTTCTAAATATTTAATTTCGTTTTCTTTACTAATATCTTACTTGATTTTGTATTAGTTATAAGTTTTTTCTTATGCTGCACAAAAAAAGAGAAATCAAATGGATGTAAACAAATAGAGCCCGCCTCCACGTGGCGGGACACGGGCAACGGTGTGAGTGGGGACGGGAGCCGGGGTGGTGTTACTTTCAGTCACTCCGGACCCCGGACCCAGTCACAGCGGCTAAGTGGCAACATACGACCCACCATAAGAAATTAGACGGTGGGTCATAAAATATAAGCAGCTAGTGAAAAAAAAAGAGTCCCGACACGATATTAACAGGTATCCCATGACTTTTGTCACCTTACTGTAAGTCATTTCCGAAACGCACAGACACGTTACAAAGTTTGTGTTGTGGACTGACAAGACGGGTAACCGAAAGGCACGCGTTTAATTCACGCAGGCTTGCTTAAGTCTGAAACAGGATACGGAATGAATGCTATAAAGAAAAGTACGTAGCTGCTAGAATACTTAACTTTATTCCATCATTGTGGTACATCGCTCTTGATGATACAATTGAGACTCCTTAAATACAAGCACTGTAAGGCTAATGGCGCCTTGCTAGGTCGTAGCCATGGACTTAGCTGAAGGCTATTCTAACTGTCTCTCGGCAAATGAGATAAAGGCTTCGTCAGTGTAGTCGCTAGCAAAGTCGTCGTACAACTGGGGACGAGTCCTAGTCCGTCTCTCTAGACCTGCCGTGTGGTGGCGCTCGGTCTGCAGTTACTGACAGTGGCGACACGCGGGTCCGACAATGTACTAATGGACCGCCGCCGATTTAAAGCTACCACCTAGCAAGTGTGGTGTCTGGCGGTGACACCACAGTTTGCGTTCTGGCCCGGAGGTCTAAGTGATCCCGACCAGCCGCCGTGTCATCCTCTGGAAATGGCGCCCTCGGCATGCCGTATGAAGGGGAGTGGCGTCAGCACACCGCTCTTCTCCCAGCCGCTGCCAGGTCTCTCCGGAGCCTGCAGCCGGCACTCCTCACTCGAGCAGCTCCTCAATTTGCATACCGGTCTGAGGGCGCCCCGCTCCAGTGCCGCGTCCAACGGAATATACGTGGCACTGCCGGAAACTGAAGGCGGGTCCTCCGTTTGGCGGTCAGACAGGCCGACTCTTCAGCTACGGACACACACACACACACACACACACACACACACACACACACACACACACACACACACAGGTTTCAATGACTGTCAGTATCTACAGTAGAAAATCTTGGGAAGTGCAAACTGAGTGAGAGTCTCCGGTAATAAATTTCCATCGTCATTACAATGAAAATGTTTCCTGAACTCTACATATTTCAGTAATTTGCAATAGCTGCATTCAGCATTAAATGGCTAGTAAGAATTCTTACTCAGAACAGAGAAATCCATAGCTTGTTAGCTGAAGTGGCCATTTTTCGAAAATAAGTACTCTTTTTTATAAATTTGTTACTGAAGATTTGCTGTTAGACGTCTTGTCGAATAAAATTGCTGTCATAGTAAAACACCCTTTCATTCATTTCATCCGTAATCTGTATAACTGACGCAGATGTGAGTGATAACCCATTCTTAAACGAAAACTTCCTGTCTGTAATGGAATAAATGTATTAGTATCGGTATATTATTCTTAAACAATAAAAATATAATGTACAATGAGTCACGTAACCTCTATTAGTTAGCCGGCCGGTGTGGCAAGCGGTTCTAGACGCTTCAGTCTGGAACCGCGCGACCTCTACATTCGCAGGTTCGAATTCTGCCTCGGGCGTGGATGTGGTTATTTACACCACTGGCCATTAAAATTGCTACACTACGAAGATGACGTTCTACAGACGCGAAAGTTAACCGACAGGAATAAGAAGATGCTGTGATATGCAAATGATTAGCTTTTCAGAACATTCACATAAGGTTGGCGCCGGTGGCGACACCTACAACGCGCTCACATGAGGAAGGTTTCCAATTGATTTCTCAGACACAAACACCAGTTGACCGCCGTTGCCTGGTGAAACGTTATTGTAATGCCTCGTGTAAGGAAGAGAAATGCGTACCAACACGTTTCCGACTGTGATAAAGGTCGGATTGTAGCCTATCGCGATTGCGGTTTACCGTATCGCGACATTGCTGGCCGCATTGGTCGAAATCCAATGACTGTTACCAGAATATGGATTCGGTGGGTTCAGGAGGGTAATACGAAACGCCGTGCTGGATCCCAACAGCCTCGTATCACTAGCAGTCGAGATGACAGGCATCTTATCCGCATGGCTGTAATGGATCGTGCAGCCACGTCTCGATCCCTGAGTCAACAGATGGGGCCGTTTACAACACGACAACCATCTGCACCAACAGTTCGACGACGTTTGCAGAAGCATAGACTCTCAGCTCGGAGACCATGTCTGCAGTGACCCTTGACGCTGCATCACAGACTGGAGCGCCTGCGATGGTGTACTCAACGACGAACCTGGGTGCTCGAACGGCAAAACGTCGTTTTTTTTGGATGAATCCAGGTTCTGTTTACAACATCATGATGGTCGCATCCGTGTTTGGCGACATCGCGGTGAACGCACATTGGAAGCATGTCTTCTTCATCGCCATACTGGCGTATCACCCGGCGTGATCGTATGGGGTACCATTGGTTTCAAGTCTCGATCACCTCTTGTTCGCATTGACGGCACTTTGTCCAGTGGACGTTACATTTCAGATGTGTTACGACCCGTGGCTCTACTCTTCATTCGATCCCTGCAAAACCCTACATTTCAGCAGGACAAAGCATGACCGCATGTTACAGGTCCTGTACGGGCCTTTCTGGATACAGAAAATGTTCGACTGCTGCCCTGTCCAGCACACTCTCCAGATCTCTCACCAACTGAAAACGTCTGGTCAATGGTGGCCGAGCAACTGGCTCGTCACAATACGCCAGTCACTACTCTTGACGAACTGTGGTATCGTGTTGAAGCTGCATGGTCAGCTGTACCTGTACACGCCATCCAAGCTCTGTTTGACTCAATGCCCAGGCATATCAAAGCCGTTATTACGGCCAGAGGTGGTTGTACTGGGTACTAGTTGCTCAGGATCTATGCACCCAAATTGCGTGAAAATGTAATCATATGTCATTTCTAGTATAATATATTTGTCCAAAGAATATCCGTTTATCATCTGCATTTCTTCTTGGTGTAGCAATTTTAATGGCCGGTAGTGTATGTTGATGTAGATGTAGAATCTAGCATTTCGAGAATATTTCAGGCTTTCATGAACGCTGCAGTAGGAGAAATAAGTGAAACTACTGATCAAAGTGTTCCCTACAAGCAGTCACATACTTCCCTGATATGGCCCAGTGAAATGAACATTTGAATTGTAGTGTGCATGTGGTTTTATTCTAAGTATGATTTTTGGAATATGTTGTCCGGGGGAGCTTATGGAGAACCGTTATCCCATGGACAAGTTCAGTAAGTTGTTCCATAACAAATGGTTAAGAAACCCCTGGATCGACAACTACCTCTGGCAGGCGAGCCTTCGACGAGACACCTGGGTCACCGTCAGCAGGGTCACTCACCCTGCGACTCCTGCGCCTTGGTATGGCGTCTGATCCCGCAACCCTCTCGCCAGCATGTATGTAGGTGAGGGAATCGCGGCTTAGGAATCTATGGAGACGAACCATTCCCTCCGTCTCAGCCACCCCTCATAATATGTGTTCTGGAGCCAATGGTACTTGACCAATTGGTCGAGAGTTCTACTCCTTCACCCATCCGTACAAGTGACTCCAACATAGACTTGAACATGTTTGGCCGAGCATGCCGTTTTCATGGAAAGCGATTTAACGATCCCGCCAGTAGATGTTATCAATAGTGTCTTGGCGGCATTATAGTTCAGGAGTCAAGAGCGCCATCAGTGGCACAGAAGGCCAGTCACATAGTCGCAGCAGCTGGTAGCAATGGGGTAAGCAAGCGTCTGTGGCTCAGTGTGATATAATTCACAGCATGTGCAGCTATCTATTAAGCCTTTGTTGTTTACCACTATTGGCATTCCTTCTGTGTTCAGCACACTACTTTGTTAATCGATTGCGCTTTCGTATCAGGACCAGACATAAAAATCAAGACCTCATTTGTAATTAGTGTGATATACTGTAGAAAATTGCAAGGTGTTGTCAACAACAGCTCGATAGTATCCCGTTACAAGATTAGTAGCAGACCTTTTTATCCTCTCACGTTGTGTTAATATTTGAAGGTGATTCTATGATGCGGTATGAAATCGGAAGAACGTGCGAAATCAGTAACGGGCTTGTTTAAAAGTTATGAAAAACTGTGGTACATGTGAAAGAAAACAGCTTAAATGACGCTAATGAGATCAGCTCTAGTATTGTTTCAACGTCTAAAACACTTACTAATGTATATGATAGTAGACATCCACAGAATTCAGAGACAAACTGCTAGGATCATAATAGATCAGATAGTCCACCCGAAACTGTAATAAGGAAAAAATTGGGAATTTTTTGAAGAAAGACTTCGATTTTGTCACGTAACATTGCCGAATAAATTTAGATAAATCGTACTCGTGTGTAATTCCTGCCAGGAATTCAACTGCTTTCATTTGATATTTTGAATAGTGGTCACGAGAATAAGTAAGGTGGGAAAGATTGGGAAAGTGTACAGGTAGACTTCTCTCTCTTACAATATTGGTAGGAATTGCTCATTACAGCTCACTCTACTGGGGGGATTTGGTAGGAGGGCGCTCTCCTTGTGCATACAGTGTGTTTAGAAATTCCCCTTATAAGCTTGTAAGTTTTGTGGAGGGGAGTGAGTACACAATATTTTCAAGGGAACCATGTCCGGAAACGTACTGTTTCCGTTCTACAACGGACTCAATTCAGATGTTTGACTCATCCGCGTCTGTTTGAGGAACTGAATTACGCGCGATGTGGTACAGTTATTAGGTAACAGATAGAAAAGAAACATAACGAAACATCTATTTATCACTTAAGCACATTTGTTTGTACCAACACTTAAACATTACGTGTTTACGCTATCCACAGTGTCCGGGGCTAGAACAGATGCTCAAATGTGTGTGAAATCTTATGGGACTTAACTGCTAAGGTAATCAGTCCCTAAGCTTACACACTACTTAACCTAAATTATCCTAAGGACAAACACACACACCCATGCCCGAGGGAGGACTCAAACCTCCGCCGGGACCAGCCGCACAGTCCATGACTGCAGCGCCCTAGACCGCTCGGCTAATCCAGCTTCGGTGCTAGAATAGACCCACGGACCTTCCTAAATAGGAGTCTGGTATTGGATCAAGTTTATCTTTGTCTTGCGACAGTTGTCAGACTTTTGAACGTTTCTGCTCCTTTCACTTTTTTTGCTTTTTAACGCTTTTTCCCTCATAACTTTCACCATTTTCAATTCTGGTCCCTTTTTTGGGTCTGACCTGTACATTCCAAACTGTACCGAAGTGCGGGTCGTTTTGGCAAGGACTCCTTACTGTGGCGCACTACCTCTCCACTGTGCGCTGTTTTCTTTTGCAGCTGCCAATCAAGTGTGTCTACCTCTGCGCCAGAAATCCAGTATGGGAGGCAGTCTCTCGTGGCAGCCCCCTCACACTGCGGGGACCACACTGCCAACGCCTGAGCTGTGACCTCACCCCGTCAGCCGAGGAGTAGGCGCCTGTCCACTTCGGGGTACTGGGACTCCGGGCAACGGCTACTGTGGCAGGTGGCTTTTCTCTTACTGGGGATTCACCCACGGAGAGATCCTCCGATCGGAGTGAGTGGCATCGGTGTGGATGATGCCCAATGAAACAGCTCAAACTTAATGGCGGCCGTGCCAACACGGCCGTCTCGTCAGTCCGTAACAGTGATTTTAATGCAGAAGTTTACAGTTCTGCGACATTTCCGTCACTGACCATGCCTCAAGAAGAGAGCCAGGCAAGGAGAAATGGAAGCGGACAGTTTTCCGAGTTCTTGGTTTGTTCCTGCACTGGCAGCGGCTCTTTTGTTTCAACGAATCCAATGTTTTTCATTGAAAATATTGAGGATCGATTTGGAGAGGTTGTGGCAACAGAGAAGATGTCAAATGGATCTTTGCTGATCAAAACATCACACACCAACCAATCATGGGCACTTCAGGCCTATGTCACATTAGGTGGTACACCAGTCAGCATTTCTCTTCATAACAAGCTCAACAGAATTCAATATGTTTTCTTCCATTGGCATCTAACACTTCAAACTGATTAAGAGTAGCGTACTAATCTGATGTAGCGTGGAGTCAATTTTGTTGTTGCACTCCGAAGGATAATAGAGGTGGCCCTGGAGCTTTTATCCTGGGCTTCGACGGCAACATTTTGCCTGAGAATGTTATGCTCATGGTTTGTAGATGCGATATCAGACCCTACTTTACACCTCCTATGAGATATTTTATGTGCCAAAGGTTTGGACACATCTCCGCCCGCTGCTCTAATGAGACTATCTTAAGGTCATGTGGACGGACGTCTCACAAGGGCAGCCCTTGTGACCAATCCCATCAGTGTGCCAATTATTCGGAACCACACCCTCCTCGCTCAGCACAATGCTCAGTGTTCAAGAGTTAAAAGAAAATTCAAGAGGATAAAACGCTGAACCGCCTGTCTTACCAACATGGAGGAAAAAGTTTGAAAAACTTCATCCGATTAATATGGTCTCCAATTTTTGTGAGTGTCGAGTCACAGTTCCCACCTCACGCAATGAGAATGTCCCACTCAACACCTCCAGGCCCTCGTCGTATTCCAGGGCCTGCCCTCCAGTTAGAGAAGGCAGCGTCAGCTCCTTCATCCCCCACACCTATAGCACCAGTGGTTCCCACACCATTGGTGCGCCCAGAGATGCCTAGTCATCCTCTGGCATCACGGATGAGGACACCTGCCAAGGTACTCCCCTTTCAAGAGAAGGACTAGCAGCTACAGACTACGAGCTGAAGAAATGTACAGTCCTCTTCACTCCCAGAAGATAAAATAGGGAAATCTTCACTGAAATCTAAGTCGCAGAACGATAATCATAAAGTTAAACTATTTTCTGAGGCCTTAGATGTTGTGCTCCCAGGCCCACCAGGAGTCGAGCTTATGCGCATAGGCGACAGATCGCGTAGTCAGGCGAACCACGAACTGGCAGCTAAGAAATCCCAACCATATTTTCCAATCGCCACTTTATCAGACACGACATCAACACTCCTTCAATGGAACTGTAATGACTACTGTCGCCATGTGACCAAACTCCGTCATCTAATGGCTACGTATTCTGTAATTGGCATAGAGCTTCATGAGCCACGGTTTATAAAGTACGCGTCATTTGTGTTGGCGGCCGAGTTTAGGTTCGTTCTGCGCATCTGACGTCACAAAACACAGTCAGCCAATGAACAGAGAACGACGTTGCCAGATCGCGACTGCAGTGCAGAGCATGGACGAGTGTCTTCAGTTTTAGAAACGTTCAGTCATAAATAAAGTAATAGAACAAAAGCAATGTCTTGATAGCAGACTTTCTTTTATACTGCTTTTTCGCAATAACGAACAGCGGTAATTGTTTATTTTCTATTGTACTTCGACGAAGCGTGAGTAATTCATAGTTATACCAACAGTGTTTGTCAGTATTTTGCGTGACGTGTTACAGTACTCATGGCATTGTGACAACGGACGAGCCGCGATAGCGTATAGGCTAAGGTGTTTGGCTTCTATCTGAAAGGTTATGAGTTCAAACCTTGTGTGAAGCTTAACATTTTCATTATTTAAAAACAATATCGAAGTGCCTTACTTCACGAATTATATTCGATCGAATGCAATTTTTTGAAATTTCTAGTGCTTTGTCTCTTCATTAATCCTTTCGCTGCTGCAGACACGTGCTCCCCGCAATCCGTGCTGTGGGCGATTTTGTCATCACTGCACTTCTCGCCGGTGCAGACACATGGTGTTCCCACTGTTTTGACACCCTTATCATTCGATTCCACAAAAATTATTTGGCCCAAAAATTAGATTTTTACACATCTTCTTGACTGATACCTTCCCCCTATAAATGACTTAATTTTGTTTCGATGTTCAACGCAGTTATTATGCACCATTAAATGTAGTAAACCATTGCACGAAATTTTGAAGAGTTTGCAGAGGTAGAAGCCCATAGGGTATACTTTCCGTATGGTCGATTTTAGTTGCCACAATGTTGAGAATGAAATGTGAACAAGATACCTAAATTTCATATAAAATTTACTGTATAACAATATCTCATTTAATTTAAGTACCACATAGGTGTCGCATGTAATATTGAGAAATATTCCGTCTTTCGCGACTGTAATAAAAGTTTTATTTACACCGGACGCGTTTGGCTTTATTTTAAAGCACTTCAATCAATGAAAGGTATGGCACATACACAATGGTACTCATGTTCTCTTTCTTGTTTTTGTTCCACAGTCGCAGTTTTACCAATGGTACTGAAGTATATTCCTCTTCTGCAACTGTAATAAGCGACTTATTTAGACCATACGCGTTTTTCTCTTTTGAAGCATCTTCAGTGGACAGTATTTTGTCTCCTCCATTGCCAAGTCACCTTTCGTAGTTTTGTGCTGCGGTAACACAATATTCAACGTTTGTGTTGGCTGATCAGTGTTTTAGCAAATAAATGATGTTTGTGTGTGCCACACACAAAAATTATATTTGCCATAGCTCAGAGCACTTCACTGATAGACGGTATATTCAAGTCCTAATGTTTTTGTAAGTCCACAGTTTTGTTTAATGTATTTTGTCTACTTCCTTTTGATTGATTGAAGTGCTTTAAAATAAAGCCAAACGTGCTCAGTGTAAATAAAACTTTTGTTACAGTCGCGAAAGACGGAATATTTCTCAGTATTACATATGACATCTGTGTGGACTCAAATGAGATATTGTTATACAGTAAATTTTATACGAAATTTTGGTATCTTGTCCACATTTCATTCTCAACATTGTGGCAACTAAAATCGACCATACGGAAAGTATACTCTATGGACTTTTACCTCTGCAAACTCTTCAAAATTTCGTGCAATGGTTTACTATATTTAATGGTGCATAATAACTGCGTTGAACATCGAAACAAAATTAAGTCATTTATTGGGGGAAGGTATCAGTCAAGAAGATGTGTAAAAATCTAATTTTTGGGCCAAATAATTTTTGTGGAATCGAATGATAAGAGTGTCAAAGCAGTCGGAACACGATGTGTCTGCACAGGCGAGCAGTGCAAGAGTGTCAAAGCAGTCGGAACACGATGTGTCTGCACAGGCGAGCAGTGCACTGACAAAATCGCGCACAGCGCGGAATGCAGGGAGCACGTCTTTGTAGCAGCGAAAGGGTTAATGCGGCCGTGGTGGCTTTACTTCATAAACTGCGCGCTCCCTCCTAAACGTAAGCTTGCGAACTATGCTAATCTATGGTGCTGCTTCTATTGGCGCGTGCGTCGTGTGCAACTGGCAACGCAGCAATCTCCCGCATCTGGGCGGGCATGCGCGAGCCGCCAAGATAAAAGAATTGAACTATAGCTATACACCACCCTGCTCTGAAAAACTACCACCCCTATTGTACCAATCGCGTTAATGTCGAGAGAGGGTCCAGTGGGGTCTGTACCATCATAAGCTCTGATATTTTCATCGAGCAGTTGCCCCTTACCAATACACTAGAAGCCGTGGCCGTTAATGTCTACCTTTCAGTTGGATGACAATATGTAATGCTTATCTACCCCCAGACGTACCTTTCCATTATTACAAGCCGTTAGAGTCAGTGGCACAGTTCCCCGCATCCTTCCTCTTGTTGGGGGACTTTAATGCCCATAATCCTCCGTGGGTCGGTGATACTATATCTCACAGAAGCCGAGTACTAGAACGCCTTCTTCCAGAACTGGACGTCTGCCTACTCAACACTGGAGCTGCAATCCATTTCAGTGTGGCCCACAGAACCTTTTCAACTATCGATCTAGCAGTTTGCAGCCTGAATATCTTACCCCTGATTCAGTGGTGCGCCCATGGCGATATTCGTGACAGCAGCCATTTTCCTATCGATCTCTCCCTCTCCACTCCCAGACATCTAGAACATGCTCCACGTTGGTCGCTTTGGAAAGCTGTTATGCCGGCTCTCTCTTCTGCAGCCACTTATGCAGCTAATCATGTGACGGATATCGAAAAAATGGTTCAAATGGCTCTAGGCACTATGGGACTTAACATCTATAGTCATCAGTCCCCTAGAACGTAGAACTACTTAAACCTAACTAACCTAAGGACATCACACAACACTCAATCATCACGAGGCAGAGAAAATCCCTGACCGCGCCGGGAATCGAACCCGGGAACCTGGGCGCGGGAAGCGAGCTGCGGACACGGATATCGACAAATTGGTACAGGATACTATTGGTACTATTACTCATGCTGCAGCAGCAACGATAGCCTACTCCTCCGGCTCATCTCGGCGACCGCTGGTGCCATGGTGATCTGAAGATATAGCGGCAGCTATCATTGAACGCCGAAGGGCGCTTCAACGCCACAAGCGCCATCCCTCTATGGATACTTTAATAGCATGAAAGAGACTCTGGGCGAAAGCGCGGTTTTTAATAAAGGAAAGGAGGTGGGAGTGATGGGAGCAATATGTCTCAACTTTACGATCCCACAACCCGTTATCCTAAGTATGAAATAAACTCAGCCGCATTTGCGAGCATCACCACCCATGGCGGTTCCTGGCATCCTTGTCAATTTTAACATCTGCATTGATCCTGTGGAAGTTGCTGAATGTTTTGCGGGACACTTCACTGAAGCGCAGAAATTGCAGAAATTACCATCCACATTTCCTGGCACAGAAGCACCTCACTGAGCGCCGCACGCTATCTTCCAGCGCACTCGGCTCTCTGTCGTACAGTGTGCCTTTTAGCGAATGGGAGCTTCGCAGCGCTTTGGCGGAGTGTCGCGATACATACCCGACAAAATCCACAACCAGACGTTCAAACTCCTTCGACCCGACAGCATGAAACATATATTCTGGCTTTTTAATCGCATTTCGGGGGAGGCAGTATATGCCTCTCAATGGTGGGAAGTTATTATTCCTAACCTGAAACCGGGAAAGACCCAAATATTTTAGATAATTACTTGCCAATCTCTCTAACGAATGGGCCGTGGAAGCTATTCGAACGAATGGTAAACCGCCATGTATGTTGGTGCCTTGAAGCCGGAGAGCATATATAATTATTCCAAAGCGGCTTTTCGGCTTTCTGGTCCACCACAGATCACCTGGTTCGTTTGGAATCTACAGTGCGCAATGCATTTGCGCATCGTCAACATTTGATTGCTGTGTTCTTTGCCCTACAGAAGGGTTACGATAGTACCTGGCAACGTCATATGCTCTCTACACCGCATGAGTGGGGTTTCCGGGGCAGTTTACTCGTTTTTATCCAGAATTGTGTATCTCTCTCCAGATAGGTTCGACTCTCAGCATCCACTATGTGCAGGAAACTGGAGTCCCTCAAGGATCTGTTCTAAGCATATTGCTGTTTGCTATCCCCATCAATGGTACAGTAAATGCAGTGGGCCCCAGAGTCTCTCTGTAGCTGTACATCTACGACAATTGCCTGTACTATGCTTCCACATCACTGCGCACCACTGAGCGCCATCTGTGTGGAGAGTGCATAACTGGGCCTTGAACCACAGGTGTCGATTTCCTCCTGCAAAATCACCAATTATGCACTTTCGTCAACTCGGGACTCTGCACACACACACAGAAATTTATCTCGATGGCCAGTTACTTGAAATCATTGACACTTTCCAATCCTTAGGTATTTTATTTTACCACAAGGTAACTTGCCTGTCACATGTCTGCTGGCTCAAAGGAATTTGTATAAAGAAGCTGAATGTTCTCCGTTTTCTTAGTCACTAGTTGTGGGGCACAGACCGCACAGTTCTTCTAAACTGGACTACGGATGTGTTGCCTACGGGTCGGGAGCACCGTCCGTGCTGAGTCTGCTGGATACCGTTCACCACACTGGCGTGCGTTTGGCACTGAGGGCCTCCTCCCTCATCAGCCTTGTTAACAGCCTCCTAGTGGAATCTGGTGTCTAACCGCTGTGGATGAGACGACTGCAGCTTCTGGCAAGTTACGCAGTCACAGTCTCTCAGGTGCCTACCCATCCATGTCCCTCAACACAATTCCACATCGAGCAGTTCAGAGTGTTTGGGCATCGCCCAAAACTAGGAAGACCAGCTGGAATCCGACTGGATATTCTATTCAAGGAGCTCCAACAGCCTCCGTCAGTCTGTGTTCCTAGAGCTCCCTCGGCAGTCCTAGTGTTCTGTACCCTGTCCTGTGATACGGATGGAGATCTTTTGTGGCCTCAAGAAGGATGCTGATCCTACTCTTCTCCAACACCTGTTTCTTTCAATCCTCCACGATTGTTGTAATTCGGTATGCATCTACACAGACGGATCGAAAGTGAATGACAGCGTCGGTTACGTTTGCAACTGCAAGGGGACACGAGAAGCACTCTCTGCCGAGTGCCTGCGGGGTATCCACTGCAGAGTTGATTGCCATGTCTCAGGCTTTGCGGTACATCAAATCCTAGGCCACTACGAACTTTCTGATCTGTAGTAATTCCGTAAGTTGCTTAAAAGGCATAACTCTGTACTATCCCAAAAATCTTTTGGCCGAAAACATCCAGGACCTTCTGCTGACCTCTACACTTCTGGGAAGACGGTGAGTTTCATCTGGACACCGAGACACTTAGGCATTCCAGACCGTCCAGCTAAGGACGCAACTGGAGTATATCAATTTGACATAGGGATACCGGGCCCAGACTTAAGACAACTTCAACGAAATATTTTGAGGCCCTTGGAATTGGTATGGCAGGCTATTACGACCCGAAACAAGTTTAGGGACATTAAAGTGTCCACTAAGATGCGGCATACATCTGTCCAGGCCTTTCAGAAAGATGGCATTGTGTTGTCCCGACTACGTATTGGCCACACGAGACTCACCCACGAGTTCCTTCTGCATAGGGAGGATCCTGCGGTAGTTCACTGACGATAGCGCATGTTCTTGCTGAGTGCGCTATGCCGGCCGGCCTGCGGCGCAAACTCAGCTTGCCTACCTCACTACCTCAGGTGTTTACTGATGACGTCACAGTCCATACCGAAGTCTTGCATTTCCTGAGGCAGAGCGGAATTTACTCTAACCTATAATACTCTTCTCCTTCCAGTGTTACCGGCGGTTGTGGAGGCGAGAGCCTCCCCCTGTGGCGGGTACCCACCAAGCGACCGCGGATTCCTGTCTTCCCCTCTCACCTTGTTGGCTTTTAGTCCACTTAGTGCGAGATGCTGCCTGGCTTATCTCTTTTCTTTTAGCTGTTGTGGTACAACTGACTGTTACGGCCTATTAAACTCTTTGACTTGGTAATAGAGTTTGGGCAGTCTAGTCCCCATTGTTTTCGCTTTTTACCTTCTGACACGTTTCTCTCACGGTAAGGAGGGACTGGTGAGCCCGTTGTTTAGTCCCTTGAACACATAATCATCACCATGCATTATTCCACAGCAAAAAAGAAGGCAGCTCACCGTACATTCAGAACAATAATGATGCATTACAACAGCGGCTGATGTGGCGACCACCAATGCTTTTACAGGCGTTATATCTGCGAAGTATGTTCTCTCACATACTTCCTATCCCACCTGCTGTCAAACATCTAATTCAGCGACCAGAATACGAGCCAGTAGATCTTCCACCGTCTTTACAGGAGTCTCGCACACTACACTTTGCCTACGACCCCACAAGAAGTAGACCATAGAAGTTAAATTAGGCGATAATGGAGGCCACGCGGTTGGACCACCTCGATCTATCCATCTTTCGCCATGTCGTCTGTTGAGATGTCTCCGAGCCGCACATTAGAAGCGAGGTGTCCACCGTCATGCTGAAACCACGTTTCCTGACGGACATTTAGTGACGCAACTTCCAAGAACGGGTTCAGTACGTTTTGTAGGTAAATCAAGTATGCAGGACCAGTTAGCTTGCACGGAAGGAGGTACGGCAAATGCACAAGATCGTCCAGCAGCGAGGCAGACGTTGAGAGAGGTCAGGTGACCGTCTGACGTAGCACACGTCATCCTGCCTGCGCTACTGCATACAAGAATAAGCAACTCTGAGACTTGCCTCGTTCCCTCAGCAAAAGGGGGCGCGTTACCCATATAAATTGAAACCGTCATAGAACGGAAACCCTTATATTTCCAGACGCGTTTTCCTATTCAAAATATTATGTACTCACTCCCCGATACAAGTGGTAGAAGTCTGTAACGGCAGTTTCCGAACACCTTGTATGCAGGTGTAGGATAAGCGAGTGGACCAATATTTGTCTTCACGCATCATTACATGCTAGACAGGATGTTAGTAGCAGCGTGATGAGATGAAGGTAGTGACTGAAATACTTGTGTGCTGTCTACAGGCATTTCCCCCGTTTCCACATGTGTAACCCTCATTAAGAAGATAATTTTGCTGTGGCTACACGTACGCCCTTGGGAAATTTGTTTCGTTGAGAAAGTAGGAGAGGAGCAGAGTCGCTCGGTTACGGTTTACACCTTCAAAAGAAACTAAGCCTCCAAGCCGCAAATAACCTAGACCTATCCAGGAAACTTCAAAACAAGCTGCTCACTGGAATTGGTTATTCCAAGAACAATGTATAGGTACTGCGACGCTTTTGTCTGGGCACACCATCGAATTCTCCTTCCATGATAAGCACAATATCGTTTGTTCTTCACTGTCTTTTCTCCGATTCCCTTTTGTGAATCACGAAGCAACCTCACTTACTCGTCCACATATCAGTCAGTACTGGAACTGACTGTTGGAGTCCGTACGTGACGAAGAGTGACTGACATGTGTAAGACACTTTTTTCTGGCTAATTATGGCTGTATTTATCGAAACGTGTGGACTTACAGAAGAATCCAATTTGAATTTCTGAAAGTGTTCATCTTGTAGCATACTTCCTATAACCAAAAGCAGCTCGTAAAACCCTCAGAGAGTCGTTTGTGGCGTGTCTTTTGAGAATACTAACGTCGAATAACGGTATCTTTTTTGTTCAGATTTATAAAGTTTGCGTTTGTGCACAACTATGGGAGAAGATGCTACCGATGCATGAGGCTGGAGTGCTAAATGGAGCAATGGTCTTCTCACACTTTTTTCCAAAATCACTCTTAGCCCATCCAGTTCGGGTGAAATCGCGCCACTTCCCAGACTCCGAGGAACGGACCGAAGCGGATGCGGCAACCGGAGCATACCTTCCTGGTACTGGTTCACGTGCAATGCCGAACGCAGATCCTGCGTCGCACGTGAATTACCTGACGGATGTCTACTCGGACTCAGTTAGGTACTTTCGCTGTTGAGAACTAATAGTTTGTACTCGACCAACTGCTTTCGCTCCCCACGACAAGTCGTGGGGACTTATACATTTGGTCTTTCAGTGCCCCATTCTGAATCACGTGAGGCTTATATTCACCGATGCGTATTGACATTTTTCTTATGCAGGCAAGGCGACGAAGTGATACCAACATACTATGCACAGGCGTGAAATTGAAAAACCATCCGAAATTTGTCAGACTTTTCATTCATGTGTAAAACTATACTAATGCTGATTAGTGTCTTGACCACAACACCTAAATACGAGTATAAGATATAAATGAAAGAATAAACGCTAATTAGTATGAACTGTACTAATAAAAAATAATTTCAGCTTATCGAGATAACATAACTGTTTTAGTAAGTCAATGTACCCCAGATCGTTACGAATTAGCAAAATATTATGCGCATTCGGCCGCGAAATGGTCTGTGTCAACGTTCAGACCAATCATACTGGATCACCGTTGCTGACCTACCATGAAAGTGAGCAAATTTAGCAATGCGTGAAGATTCATAACGAAATTCAGTTAAAATTCATTGAGTTCCACACTTAAGTCAATTCAGTTATTGACAGAAGCGGAAAAGGTAGGCAGTAACAAGTATGAAACTCTACAAGAGTTTCATATCGACATACGCAACGCGCCTGTACACAATAAAGATAGCAACAAAACGTATTAGGGGCGCGAGAATTTCTTAGAATTCCTTTACTGATTGTCTATCTGCCTCCATCGAGATTAGAACCGAAAACAAACCAGACCTCCCTTGCAGCAGCAAATACTTTTCACTGCGCTAGCAGACAACCCAGGCAAACAGCCCTCTATTATTACCCCAGACATGAATAATCCGACAATTTCACAATGAAAATGGCAAAATGATCTGCAGTTTCTGTTACATAGAGCTCTCTAGACTCAAAAACATGAATTGTCTACCTTTTGTCACCGCTTATGTGACAATCATTCTAGATGTTTATTGAAATAACAAAATACTGTTATTAGCGAGTAAATTTAGTAGGAAAATTCTGCACCACCCCAGGAAATAAACGGCGACGTGGCTGCCAAACGTATTCTACAGTGTTTCGGATTCTCCATTAGACGAGCCACAGCTAGAAAACACTCATTAGCCGATGTGTTCCTTAAGGTAGCTATCAATGGGAATGCTCGCACATCTATAACGCGCTGGCATTAATAGTGGGATCTGAATTACCACGTGTATAGGCAAATGGCTTTTATTTGCATTCCTGTAAACGCGACTAGGATCGAAAGCGTAGCTACGATTAATATGCTGTTGTATCGACTGCAACTGGAACATTTCGAATAAACAGTAGAGGAAATTATTATGCGGCCCTCAACTTCAGTAACTGTGGTAGCTATTTTCGTTGTTAGGATTTCGTCACGTAAATCGGTAAAAATGGAACCCTACTAGTCTCACTTTCTTGACCGTCTGTCTGTCTACCCAACCCTTAAAACACGTCTAACTCGAGTACGGGTGGACATAATAAGCGGAAATGTGTCGCACTTCTTGTGGTATACGGTCCCTTGGTGGTGTAAAAAAGTGAGCTAAGTCAACGCAACCCAAACATACGGCCGTTTATGTATAGAAATTTTACCCGAAAGGTCAAAAAATGGCTCTAAGAACTATGCGACCAAACTGCTTAGGTCATCAGTCCCCTAGACCTAGAACTACTTAAACCTACCTAACCTAACACATATTCATGCCCAGGGAAGGATTAGAACTGACTGCGCAAGCAGCCTCGCGGTCCGCGATATGACGCCGTTTACGCACGGCTAAACCGCGCCGGCAAGCTGTTAATATCATCTGGTGTTGCTAAGAAGTTATTCATTTCTGGTGAATGATTTTCTGCGCAGTTCATTTAAGAAAGAATAACTAAAATATATTTGATTTTACGGATGAGGAAGGACGACTAATTCATTTCCTCTTGTCTTTATTCATGATGTTAGATTCGCAATCTGAGCATACGTACTATCCATAACCACATTTTAGATCCAAGTCACAGTCACAGACATGCGAATACAACACATTGGCTTATACTTGAGGTATTTCGTTTCCCAAGAAGTGGTGGCAGACGATGCTGTGGCGTCTTAGAAGCGCGAGTTTCTCCAGTGCTAGCAATCTCAGCACATCAGCTGTGCGAACTTGCATAGTATGTTGGTAGCACTTCGTCGCCTTGCCTGTTATGCTGTGTAGCAGACTTTAAAGCTGTGCGGATCAGCATAACGAAAAGGCGAGGGGTCTCGCTCGTTTTGTCCACGACTGTACATAATCTAAATATAATACTAATAACGTGTAGATCATCAAATATGCCGCAAGTTTCCAAAATAAATTTTCTGGTTTAAAATGTATAACACAGTAGGTTGATAGGTGTAGTGTATTACAATTTACAAGCAGGTCTCCTAAATTTCACAGCTGATATTATAAACTGTACTACTAAAAATTTTCTTAGCTATAGCAAGAAATACAGAAAATAGATGACAAATATTTATTCTAACTTTTAAGACATTAGCAAGAAAGTATGAACCATTAATACATATTCATTATCTACAATGTCAAGCTACTTTTGGACTTACACTGAACACACCGAACATTACTTGCTCATTCAGGTTTTCAACTGTCACAATGAAATACTTTTTTCTTCGCACTTTCGGCCACGAGGTATGGAACCATAGGCAACATTTGAGGAACTTGATAATTTCTTCCTCTTGGTCAGCTTCGCAGATCTTGCAGACGTAATGCCACTTTTTGTTTCGCCAGTTTCCGTTTCGTTCGGTCTTCTTTCGTTTCACTCAAATTCTTTGTCGAGGAGGAGTCTCTTGGTAGGGCGATGGATGATCTCAACGGCAGATGGTGAGATCTACTTTTGATTCTTTGGAATAGGACAGATACGCTGTCGGTCTTCTGACAAGGCTTCATGAGTTCATAAACCACGTTCGTTTGTGTTGACTTTCTTTGGAGTTTTACACTTTTCTAATAACTCATTTCTTCTTCCTCCTTTCTGGATTCTGATTATGGACTGGACTTAGTTCCCACGAAGTCTATATCCCGAAAAACGTGTCGTACAGATTCCAGTTTTGGAGAAGTAAGTGATAGCATTTTGTACGGTCGCGGCCCTGCCATATGACTCTGCTAACATCAGAGCAATTTTTGTCTAACCAAAATAACCGCAGGAATCAATGGGGGACGTACGACGAACGTATCCCTTAGGACAGTGTGGTGAAATTTGGGGTTATTTGGCTATGGCAGCAGACGACCGATGCGAGTGCCTTTGCTTGGTAGGGCTCAAATCTCGTGCAGACACCGCGAAGCCACGGACCCAAGTTCTCAACGACGCACTGAGCGAGCTGGACTTCATATTCCCAAACAACGATGAAATTTTTATGGATGATAATGGGCCACGTCACAACACCACACTTGCTCGTGATTGGTTTGAAAAACATTCTGGACAGTTAGAAAGAATTATTTGGCCATCCAGATCACCCGACATGAATCCTGTCTAATATTTATGTGACAATCGACAGGTCAGTTCATGCAAAAAATACTGCACTGGCAACACTTTCGCAATTATGGGCAGCTATAGAGGCGGCATGGCTCAATATCTATGCAGGGTACTTCTAACGACTTGTTGAGTCCATGCTACGTGGAGCTGGTGCACTTCGCCGGACAAAAGGAGGTCTGGTACGATATTAGGAAGTATCCCATGATTTATGACCTCTCTGTGTACTGCACAACAGAGTAAAGATTACAGTAAAAAAGACCAGGAAGTCCTACTATGGAAACTGTCAGCAAAGACGAACATATAGTGTACAAAGATCGTAAGGATATCCCACAGAGATAGGAAGATTATTTAAAAGAGATGTAAAACACAGGTCATAAACCAACAACTCTAGAATCTGTAGTTTTTGACGTTTGTGCATGATGATGAGAAAGGATCAACAATCATGATGGAACAAGTAATGAGTGCCTGAGCTGCAATGAAAAATGGGAAAGCTGAAAGTCATATACGATAGTAGAAGCAATGCTACAGTATTTAAATCAAGAATCAAGCAGTAAGGGAAATATTGAGGTTGTGTAACAAAATGTTTGACAGTTGCAAATGGCCAGTGGACTGCCTGACAACAGTGATGGTTCCAATACCAAGGAAACAAGGAACCAAGAAATGAAGTGAGCATAGGAAAATTAGCTTCATTTCACAAACAGGCAAAAATAAGTTAAGTTTCATTAATGAAACACTGGAAGAGGTTGTGGACGCTAGGGCTGAGGAGCAATTGGTTTTTGGACGGAATATTGGTAGAAAAGAGTTAGAGAGACTATTGCGAATTTTGCGAGAGAGTTTTATTCATAAGCGAAGAGAAATGACACGGAAAATGCGTTTGATAAGTTGGCTTGGGATGAGCTTGCAACTATAATGAGGGAAACATAATCGACTCGCAAACCACAAGACTTATAAAATCATTATATTTCTACCAAAAAGCGTCAGCGAAAAAGTGAGGCGAAAATGTACCAGCTGGAAAAAGAGTAGAAAAGGCTACTGTTTGTCTCCTACCATAGTGACCGTTGCTCACTGGATGGGGGAAAAAAAATGATGTCTCAGATTTGCGAACTATATTGTCCTTCTAGCGGCAGATGAAAAATTATTACAAGAGAAAGTGAGTATCACTGTAGCTGAATGACATATTTATGGAGTGAAAATCAGTACAAAGAAAACAAAAATTATAGCACCAGGAGGACATGAAAGAGTAAAGATAATGCTGTGTGGAGAAATATTAGAACATGTGCAAAATTTTAGTAGAAAAGGGAAATAGACCACTGGCCATACACTGAGAAAAAAGTGGGGGTTATAAAAACAGTGTAAGAGGAGTTAATGGAAGGGGAGAGGAGGTGAGGGAGGGTGGGATTTCAGATGCTAGATGCTAAGAAGGAAACGATGTAATGGAGGTGCAAAGGACCTGCTAATATAGCAGGAAACTGATGACTATGACTGCTTCAATAAATAAATCTGATGCTGACTTTCGATAGTGCTGTTCAAGGGGTATCAGTGGAGACTTTGTATGTTAACGTCCCTTAAGCCTATTTGAAGGTATTACTTTTTTAAGATAAAGGTACATTTGCACCGTCCATCGTCTCTAGCTAAGGTACAGCTAAACCAACCGAGTGGCTCTTTAAATGTTCTTCCTCGGCTCTTATTCCTGTTGCATGTGGTGCCAGTTATGCAGTTTTATTAGTACTCGTTCTAGTCATCAGGTGACCATGAAACAATACGCGGACTTTTCACGTATGCCCTGGCAGCTCCCCAAACCAGAAAGCGCCTTTGCGACGGCCAATCGTCTCGGGAAAATCGCTGGCAAATACGGTTCAGATTACCTGCCGCCCTCATGACAGTAGCGTGTTACTGCGTGGTAGGCACAGACTGGCAGTGGCAGAGTCTCAGGTGTCATCTATTGTGGTGTGGCAGCTTCAACACGAAACTTTCTCGCGACCACACCCGCCTCTGTTCGGACACGCACTGCGCACCGCGCTACGCCGTCTGTGGAACCGTCGATCACCGCAGCAAAAAAAAAAAAAAAAAAAAAAAAAAGAATGGTTGAAATGGCTCTGCGCACTATTAGCATCTGAGGTCATCAGTCCCCTAGAACTTAAAAGTACTTAAACCTAACTAACCTAAGGATATCACACACATCCATGCCCGAGGAAGGATTCGAACCTGCGACCGTAGCGGTCGCGCGGTTCCAGACTGAAGCGCCTAGAACCGCTCGGCCACACTGGCCGGCCGGTCACCGCAGCACCAGCATATACAAAATGCAGGCGTTATGCGCAGATGCGATGTCAGTGATGACGCCACTGCTGACCTTTTCGTCCCAATGCAGCATGCAGAAGTAAATAGGCACACCCTTGGCACATGCTTGTTTAACTTGTACTCAGTTGTAGATACACTCGGGATTTTTCATGTTACAGTCTACTATTATTACTGATTTTTTTTGGTTAAACAGACACGGTCTAGCTACACTAATGTAGCCGCTGCCTATGTTCGACGTCAGTGTGAAATAACCACCCACAGACGGCAAGTGGCAGCACTAGCAGTGGAGGGTACATAAGGCCTGTAGGGAGGACGCGGTAAACGTAGCCGTTGTTGTCGCAATGCGGATAAGGAGAAGTTTATCTGACGTCCAAAAGGGCACGAGCATTGGCTTTCGAGACATGTGTGGAAGCATTTCCGAAACGGCTAAGTCTGTAAACTGTTCGCGGGCCACTGTTTTTAAAGTACACCGTGCATGGCAGAATGGCGCTATCCAAAACCAGGATCTAGATAGCTGTCACGCGCCACGGAGCGTGGGTGACAGTGGTGAACGACGGCCCTGGATATGTGTGCGGGCCGACAGACGTGCAACTGTTGAGCAACTGACCGCCTAGCTGAACCGAGGGACTGGCAACTGCATCTTCTGAAGGACCGTTCAGCGAACCTCGCTGCCTGTGGATCTCCGCAGCATGAGCCTGCTGACTGCTGTTCATCGACGACGAGGCCTGAAATCTGGACACCAGTACCGCGAACGGATGTCCACTACACTGAACAGCAACGGGTGGTCTTCTCATACGACACATTTTCTTACGATCTGCAATCCATCGGCGTCAAACGTGTAAGAGTAAACACATTGTAACAATCGTCGTAACGGTCCGGACGGGTGGAGGGAGCGTTATGGACTGGGAAATGTTTTCGTGGCACTTCTTTGCTGATCTCGTCTTTTCGGAAGTACCGGAATGGGACGGAAATCACTAGGCGTGATGTACTTATACAGAGAAACAAGTGATTACAATTGCAGAAAAATTTGATGATATATTAAAGAGAAGGAATTTCAGAAATCGAGCAAGTCAGTGAGGTGCTGGTACACGTCTGCCTTTATGACATCAGCTATTCGGGTTGCCACTGATTGACTGAGCTGTTGGATGTGCTGCTGAGCGATATCGTGGCAGATCCTGTCCAACTGGCGCGTCAGATCGTCAAAATTCCGAGCCAGATAGAGCCCCCTAAGCACACTACTCCAAACGTTCTCAATTGGGGAGCAGCGTACGTTGTAGTAATGTGTGCAGTCTCTATACTTTTCATTAATTTGCATTGAAAATTGTTGTAGCTGATGGAATACTGCTTGTGACTGCAGAAATTTTACCATTCATATGAGCACTTACTTCAAATGCTCCATGCTTGCAAACTTAACACAAAGTGTTTCTTGATGTATAGAACGATGAATACCGTTTGTTGTTCTTTGTAATTTTTTAATCTTTCATTGTCACATAACTTTTAAATTCCATCTGCGTGGCATCGCGATGTCGTTTCGTAGCAAAAATGCAGTAGCCGTCGCTTGCACGAACTGACAATTCTCATCCCTCTCTTTCTGCTTAAAAGATGCGATAGATCGCTAGGCTGCCTCTTTTTGTGCAGACAGCCAATGGACATGTGAATGTACTTGATTTCACCAACAGATACCGAAGAGTGAACAACGATAACACGACTACTCTTCTTAATTCTGACAGTTGAGCGGGCCGGAAAAGGCCGCGCCACAGTGCTAAATGAGATGTGCTGCTCCCGGCACTTTCGCGAAGGACTGAGCAAAGCCGAGTGAGGCTGGGCGTGGCCTGCGCACGCTGCACGTGTGATGTCTGGCACGCTGTGGCTAGTCGTGGTCCACGTGACGCGGACTTGACTATCAGATGTCACAAGACGTGGACCCACCAGTGCAAAAGGAGGCAAAAGGAGGTGGGGACTATTGTGCTGCCAGTAGACAACAGTAACGCCGGAGAGGGTCGGTCACGAGATATTAGTGGCTTCCAACGTGGACTATCCACTGGATGCCACCTGAGTGACAGATCCACCAGAGACGCTTCAACCCTTCCAAAATGTCCGCCGCCATAGCTGTGCGGCCAGCGCGGCGACTTGCTAACCACAGGGGCACGGATTCGATTCCCATCTGGATCGGAGTTTTTCTCCGCTCGAGGACTGGGTGTTGCGTTGTCCTTATATTCGTATCGTCATGACTGACATTACATTATTGAGATGGCTGCATTGGGACTTCCCGAAAGACATTAGAAAAAACATCTCTTCCAAAACCACCCAATCCGACTCCAGGGAACCGGCCGCTGTGGCCGAGCCATTCTAGGTGCTTCAGTCCAGAACCGCGCTGCTGCTACGGTCGCAGGTTCGAATCCTGCCTCGAGCATGGATGTGTGTGATGTCCCTAGGTTAGTCAGGTTTAAGAAGTTTAGGGGACTGATGACCTCAGACGTTAAGTCCCATACCGCTTAGAGCCATTTGACTCTAGGTGATGTGATTCTGAACTGTAAATTCGACCGAAGCATGACAGCTAAACCAAGGCCAGGTAGACATCATGTACTGATGAACAGATGCCATCGAGGTTTGCGGAGAATGTTTGGGAAGAATCTCTAGAAATCATCAGAGGAAGGAAACAATCTTGAGTATAAAAGTACCACCAACCGCTCATCTATCACAATGAATGTGCGTAGAGAGTTTAGGAGGGTATAATGGTCGAGCAGCTCTTCGTAACCCACAGATTGGTCTGTTGAATGCTTAGCGATGCTTGAGGAGGTGGAAAGAGCATCGCCACTATACGGTGGATGACTGAGACCGAGTGATCTGGAGTGATGAATGACGCTATAGCATCTGCAGTCCCATAGAAGGGTTCTGGCTTGCCGAATGCCAAGAGAACCTTACCTGCCATCACGTGTAGTCCCAACAGTGTAGTATGCAGGAGGCAGTGTTCTGGTATGGCGGTATTTTCCGCCGTTATGGTGTGCTCGCATTATCGCGCTTGAGGAAACGCTGAATACGCGAGGATATGAACACGTTTCACAGTATTGTGTCCTGCTTGCTGTAGAGAAACAGTAAGGTGACAATGGTTGATTGCATCTGCATAACAATACACTCCGTCATAGAGCGGCACATGTGAGGTAATGGTGTGCCGACAGCAATACTCTTGAAAAGGACTGGTCTCTCCAAAGTTCCAACATGAACCCAGTGGAACATCTTTTGGGATTGGTCAGAACGACGACTTTGCTCCAGACTACACCGTCCGACATCACCACCTTCTCTGGTTTTGGGTCTTGAAGGAGAATGAGCTGCTGGCATTCCTCCACAGACACTAATTCACTGAAAGTGTCCCCAACAAAGTTCAGACCGTCACAAAGTTTATGGGTGGACGCACCCCATATGAACGTCCACTAATGAATGTCCAGATATTTTTCATCACATAGTCTATATTGGACATTTCATGACACTGGACATTTCATGACATTATCGTTGCAGATAAGGGGGGGAGGAGGATATTAGTGTTTAACGTCCCGTCGACAACGAGGTCATTAGAGACGGAGCGCAAGCTCGGGTGAGGGAAGGATGGGGAAGGAAATCGGCCGTGCCCTTTCAAAGGAACCATCCCGGCATTTGCCTGAAGCGATTTAGGGAAATCACGGAAAACCTAAATCAGGATGGCCGGAGACGGGATTGAACCGTCGTCCTCCCGAATGCGAGTCCAGTGTGCTAACCACTGCGCCACCTCGCTCGGTCGTTGCAGATAAGAAAACATAATTCATACATACAGTCATCTGCATACCTACAGCTAAGGTTTGAGAAGGATTGGGTAGAGAGCAGGCCGTGACGTTTTGGCTAGCAACCATCCCAGAATAAGTCTGAAGTAATTACGAAACTGCACAGAAGACCTAAACCAGGTTGGCTGAATGGAGATAGGAGCCTCCATCCTCCTGTTTATAGCAATTCGGCTTATCCTTGTTGACCGTACTGTTTTGTTTATACATTCTTCCAAAGAAGTTGTAGGGCAATATATTGTCTGTTATTACATTTTGCTGAAAATCAAAGAGCAGAAAAAACTTGGAGTAAACTAACAAAACACTCTTCTTATTAGCACCAAAAGTGACACAGTAACCACTATGACGAAACTAAGCAAAGATATATTTTTCTAATGTTCTAGAACTCGGCCGTACGCAGAATGAAAGTACATCTCTGGTGCACTCACATTACAAATATTGAAAACAAGGCATCCAATAGAACAAGCTCACTCTTGTTAACATAATGTACAAAGTCTGTGCTACTCTATTCACGGATTGGTTCAAATGGCTCTGAGCACTATGAAACTTAACTTCTGAGGTCATCAGTCCCCTAGAACTTAGAACTACTTAAACCTAACTAACCTAAGGACATCACACACATCCATGCCCGAGGCAGGATTCTAACCTGCGATCGCATCGGTCGTGCGGTTCCAGACTGTAGCGCCTAGAACCGCTCGGCCACTCAGGCCGGCTGTTCACGGATTTCTCATCACGAACCACCGCTTACTATTCACTCGTTGTTACACAACAGGAAAGGCTAGTGCTACTGAGTTCATTCACTGAAACGGATTTAATTTGTATCTTCAATTATTTTGACGAAAATTTAAAAAAACTGAAGAGCGGTGAAATTATCTAATAATCTTCGCATCAGCAGCTAACTGCACGGAAAACATTAGCTAATGAAGCTCATGAGTGGCCACGATTACCGCTTGTAGTAAACGCCATTAGAGCCAACTGAAATGCTGACATTTCGATTCGAACAGCCGGTACACAAACCAACACTTGCCGCTTTTATCTCACTCAATTTGCGCGACAGGAATCCGGCACTACGCTGCTAGAATTCTCTTTTGCTCAGTGACAATGCAAACACAGTCACATTTGCAGCGCTTCTATCGCATTTGCATGTAAATGTAGACACCGAACAAATAAACTGAAAATCGACCATTTACTGCGATTCTCAGTCCAGGAAGGATTATTTTAACGCAGGCAGGTGACACGTAACCTTTTAACGCGGTGATATTTCGTCGAAAATCCATAGGAGACCGTTGTTGCGAAAATGTAACAGAAGCAGCCATTCATCGCCAATTACTCCATTTGTAAAAAAGTTGTGTTGTTGTTGTTGTTGTTGTTGTTGTGGTCTTCAGTCCTGAGACTGGCTTGATGCAGCTCTCCATGCTACTCTTATCCTGTGCAAGCTTCTTCATCTCCCACCAACCGATCCCTTCTCCTAGTCAAGTTGTGCCACAAATTTCTCTTCTCTACAATTCTATTCAATACCTCCTCATTAGCTATGTTATCTACCCATCTAATCTTCAGCATTCTTCTGTAGCACCACATTTCGAAAGCTTCTATTGTCTTCTTGTCTAAACTATTTATCATCCATGTTTCACTTCCATACATGGCTACACTCCACACAAATACTTTCAGAAACGACTTCCTGACACTTAAATTTATACTCGATGTTACAAATTTCTCTTCTTCAGAAACGCTTTCCTTGCCACTGCCAGACTACATTTTATATCCTCTCTACTTCGACCATTATCAGTTATCTTCCTTCCCAAATAGCAAAACTCATTTACTACTTTGAGCGTCTCATTTCTTAACCTAATTCCCACAGCATCACCCGATTTAATTCGACTACATTCCATTATCCTCGATTTGGTTATGTTCATGTTTGTTAAAAAGTATCGATGTGAATCCACAGGTTCATCTTCCAGATGTCGACAGTTTCCAGTTGTGATGAAGTTTTTTGGGATTTTGTTCAAATGTGAGGAGTTGTTTCGAAATTGGAGTATCCCCCATCCGTTTGACCAGTCCCCTCCCCTCTTCTTTTTACACTGTTAGTAATAGGACATATAGTGGAAACACTTCTCAAATTGCTATGTTCTGGAAAATGAATGTAAATGTTTTGCTGTTTATTTATATGAAGAGTTAACTCTGCGAAGCAATATGTCCAACATTCCCGAGGGAACAGGTCTTCGGACTGCAATTTGTGAAACGAGAATCATACGAGCCTGAAATCCTTGTGATGTTTGCGTATCTGAAGAAATAAGGGTATATAACGTCGGCCACACTTTTCAGTGCCTGTGAAGCCTATTTAAGCAGTTTTCCCTAGAATTTCGGTTGTTAGTAACGGAGAAATAATACGACGGGAAGGGTGAAACATAGTGCCAGCATGTAGCTGGACGAATTCTCTCCGCGCACCAACGTCTATTACCCCATCGGCACATTGAAGATTACACTGCAGTTTCAGCTTTCATTCCTCCTGTTACTTCGTTGAAGTATTCGTCCTTGTCACCTTCTCTTCCGCTACCTGTGCTTGATCGTGAGAGAATATGAGATAATTACTAAATATAGAACGAACTACACAAAAGTTTGGGTTCGATGGCCGTGCAGTCCAGCAGCGGTATGGGTACCAGCCGAAATTGGGTGAGCGTTAAGGCAATCATCCTGTCGACGCACCAGGTTCAAGATACCCGTTTGCTAATACACCGTGTCCTGCTGCGTGAAGAAGTCCGTAGCTGTCTGCTGCACATCGTCTTCTGACAGGAGTCGTCGACTGTTCAAGGCCTCTTCTAAGGCACCGAAGGACTATAGGAAGGGTGATCCAGTGTCCCCCACTTCAGTTGGCGTAACTTGCTGCATTACGACGTTCGTGATACGGGATCGTGCGTCATCATGAAGAGGCAGCAACCCTTGTCGCAGTTTTCCTGAACGGTTCGCCTTAAAAGCAGGCCGTAATTGCTCCAACTTTGTGCAGAACCGTCCCCTCATGGTAAAGACACCAGGTTCCTTGAAATCAGTGAGTAGCAGGCACCGGTAATTGAAGAACAGGGTGAGCATCACGTTTCGAGCATACGGCTGTATCTTAAGCATTTTGGCGGAGGGGACAATGGATGACAGACATTCTGTCTTCATTCTCAGGTGTATGTCTAGCGCTGTCTGTCCTTCGGCAGACAAAAGATTAATAACAACGCGTTGGCCCTGTCTAGACGCACTGGTATTGACGTCGCCATCGTTCCGTTTTCACATTTACAACCCGCACTAACATCGTGCCTACATGACAGTGCTTATATACCCCTATCGGAGTCGCGCTACGTTGCGTATACGCTGCACTAACGTCCTCAAACGGAAACTTTTTGATCGCCCCTTATATTACTATGGCCTGCAATTTTTCCGTTCCAATTTCGGTTGTTGAACACAATTTCTTGTTCCTATCTCTTCCACGGCTTCACAGGATGCTTCACAGAAAGACAACTTGATTTCGGCGTAGCGAGTGTTGTTCATAAACTTCCTGCGTGTTCGTGACCGGGATTCGAACCCGATTGAACCCTCCAGTCGTGATTCAGTAGGCCCGCTAACAGCTGCGAGGTACCTCTCACTACACTCCACGTAATAACTGCAGAAGACTGAGCAAACTGCAAGGGGTTTATCTTGGATAAATCAATGTCTTGCATTGGAACTATCAGTATAGTTTAAGAAATGAAAACTGATATGGGGACAGATGAGCGAATCCGACAGTTAAAGGCTGGAGCACGCATACAAAGCATTCATATGAAAGATTCCAATGTATGCAGTGAGGAAGGGTATGGTTAGTTAGTAAAAATACATTTCAAACAATGGAGAAGTTCAGCATGGAAGAACAACAACATCATGAAAAGTATAGGTTGCTACTCACGATATAGACACACGTGAACACTGCATCTCGTCGTTGTAGCAGAATTATGCTGTAACCAGTCTCGCAAACTCTGAAAAACGAAATAAGCTAAGTGTGTCTATAAAACAAAAAATACCAAAAAAGAAAAAGCCCAGAAAAATTGAAACAAAACGAGGTGTTTTACTGCACAATTTCATTTACGCAATAATTATACTGTGTAAGGTATTTAAGTGGGGGAAGTGACATATTCTGAAGTTTCGTGAAGTAGATACTGTTAGATCAGTCCAACCGTATGAAGAACAATTTGATCAAAGTTTATTCACAGACCAGGCAATTTGTAATCAGCAATGATATTATTTTCAAAGATTTTTAGATTCAAGTTCTTAAAAAATAATTTACTCACATCAAATATGTAATTCAATTTACAACAACTTCAGGAAATAGCTGTTCCACAGGATTTTGCATCATTTCTTAAATGTGTGAACGAGGCTTCATTTTAAGGGCTTTCACAACCAGAGAGAAAAGCCCAAAGGATACACAATTAGAGGCATGCCTTGTGCGTCTCATTAGAGATATATGTTATGGACGCACTAGTGCTCTCAGAAGAGGTTTAAACATAGGATATTTCATTTCTATCATATGCATATCGAATACCAGCTCCTTTTCAAAACCTCGACATTCTGACGTGAAAATGACTCCAAACAATCATCTTCATGTCAGTTTCCTTCCCACAATATTCTTTTCATCGCATTAAAAAGATAAACAATACTTGTGCTAAATAATTACAGGACCATTTTCAGGATATCTCCACTGTAATATTACACTATTTCATAGATGTAGCAAACTACTGCGCCGAAGATGATAATGATGCTTGGTTTGTGGGCCCCTTAACTGCGCGGTCATCAGCGCCATTTTTCACAGTCCATTTTTTTACAAGGTCCAACCTAGCCACTGTCACGAATGATGATGATAATGAAATGATGAGGACAACACAAACACCCAGTCCCCGAGCAGAGACAATCCCAGCCCAGCTGGGAATCAAACCTGGGACCCCGTGATCCAGAGTCAGCAACGCTAGCCACTAAACCACGAGCAGCGGACTCTACGCCGAAGAGAATATCGCTTTTCCTCTCCTCAGTTCAGTTGCTGGCGTAGTGTTCATTACAGCTGTGAGACGTATCACTCGTGATTCATCCTGCAAAATTCAAAGTCTGCTTTGGTAAGAACTATTGTAAGAAATATTGTGAACTTTCGATACTTTGCTGATGTCAGCTATGCTGCAACAGCGTTTTCAGTAAGACTCCCAATTGTTTATTTTTCCTAGTAGCCTTTTTAGTCTGACAAGCCCAGAACAAAGACCAACATAGCTTTAATTCTTCAGGCCCAGATGGAGCCTATAGGGACCGACTGACCGTCGTGTCATCCTCTGCCAGTGGTGCCATTTAGAAGCGGAATGGAGGGTCGGCACACAGCTCTCTCGGTCTTCTTCAGCTTTGTTAACCCTGGAGCCGCTACTTCTCAGTTATGTAGCTCCTCAGGTGATATTGAGAGGCTGGTGCACCCGCTTCCACTCTTCACACCGAGGATTAATGCTTGGCACTAACAGGAATGTAAACCAAGTCGTCGGCATAGCAGGCAGACGCGACCACCATTTAGTTGTGGAGGCGAATCTATACACAACAACGAATGTACAAAAAGATACAGACGGAAATCACTTAATTCGACTAAAGATCTGCTAACAGAAGCTACCATTATGTCACATACTCCAGCTTTTAAGTACTCTACACAAGAAAATATCACAGAATGTAGTGTCACTGAAAACCACGTCACTGATCGAACACAAACCGTCAAATTTATGTCCTGCAACGTTTGCTATACAATTTGGAAGAAGAAATAAATATTGCGAACTCGCAGAAAAATGGATAAAATATACTAAGAAAAAAATAATGTGACTTGATCCTGATGGAGGCTCTGCGCACGCTTCCCTCAGTATACCAGCGTATGCCAAGGTCGTTGTCACCCCTAACATATACTGACAAATTAGTGTTAGATCTGCAACTTTGCTTCGGCCGATATTTATCGAAGTTCGAAGCCTTAATGTGGAAAAACGTACCAAAAAATCGATTCAAAGTACTGACCATCGCTGGCCACTACTTTTCCATCCTTTGGGTACCATACGAATCCTGCGTCGAAAGAACTTTGCGTCGTTTCAGAAGATCCGTGAACGATCCAATTTTTACTTGTTCATACGATCTGAAGTGCTTGTCCGCCGGGAGGTGTGCCACTGATCGAAAAAGGTAGCAGTCAGACGGATAAATGACTGGAGAATACGGCGGGTCAAGTGGACTACCAATTGCAACGTTTCAAAGTACGTCTTGAGGCATTTTGCCTTATGGGGTCGAGCATTGTCATGCTGCAAAATCACCTTTTCATGTGTATCGCTGTACCGTGTTTGTCTGCCTTTCAGTGTTCGGCTCAATAGCGTCAACTGCTTTCAATAACGGCCGTACCGGCCTTAGACGTCAAAATCACCGTTGTTGAAACGTTGAAACCATTCACTGCATTTTCTTTCACAAACCGGTGTCTCACCGAAGGTCTTATCCAGCATTACATTAGCCTCAGCCGCCGATTTATTTGTGTTAAAGCAGAAAAGCAAAACTCCCCACAGATGAAGAGAATTGGGCTCGAAAGTTGGTTCAGTCGTTAACAACTTTGTGATGAAACCACAAATCGACTAGCACATTTGCGGAAAAAAAATCACAATACCAAGAACGAGTTGTACGACATAAACAAAAGTTGTTACGCATGTTTATACATTTGGAAAACGATGCCTTTCTAGATTTCGCGCCAGTCGCTACTATGAGGATTCAAGTGAAGTTTGCCTTAAACACACGGCGTGAACGGTCGTGAGCGTTAGTTAACTTTGAGATTGAACATAGCGAGTTGATATTAGTCAAGGACGCTTTTAATGCGACAAAGACGCTGTTATGAACATGTCACTGACTTTGAAGGTGTTCGTATTATAATGCTACGAGAAGACCGTGTTCCTCCTGCGACACTGCTACAAGTTTCGGTAGTAATGTAGCCATTGTACATGATAGGTGACAGCGGTGGTTCCGGGTTCGACTCCCCGTCCTGAAAACTTTTTAATCACGGTTATTGTTTAACTTTACTATACTTAGTCCCTCCACGATTAGGCAGAGGCAGAGACATAGCTAAGTAGACGCAGCTTTTCAAACACCCGTCTGGGCCCATGGGACAAATGTACTGGGAAAATTCGGGGAAATTTAAGTTAGTGGACCCAGAACAGAATCTGGAATGGAATGTATTGCAGCGTTCAAATCGCTATGACATCTCTTTCAGTCCACTGTTACTTGGGGAACGACGTTTGGAATAAACAGCACGTAAGATGCTTTATTACGCGAGCCTCAGCAGTTCTTGTGGTGTCACCGCCAGACACCACACTTGCTAGGTGGTAGCCTTGAAATCGGCCGCCGTCCGTTAGTATACGTCGGACCCGCGTGTCGCCACTATCAGTGATTGCAGACCGAGCGCCGCCACACGGCAGGTCTGGAGAGACTTCCTAGCACTCGCCCCAGTTGTACAGCCGACTTTGCTAGTGATGGTTCACTGACAAAATACGCTCTCACTTGCCGAGACGATAGTTAGCATAGCCTTTAGCTACGTCATTTGCTTCGACCTAGCAAGGCGCCATTACCAGTTACTATTGATGCTGTAAAACATGTACCGTCAAGAGCGATGTTCACCAATTATGGATTAAAGTTAAATATTCCAGCAGCTACGTACAATTTTTGCTAGTCTCATTACCTTGTCCTGTTCCAGACTTCACGCCAGCCTGCGTGAGCTTAAACTCGTGCCTTTCGGCTTCCTCCCAGTGGGTTGGCTGTCTTGCCAATCCACAACAGTTCCTTTATTTCCTCTTGCATTAGCGTGAAACTAGAGCGAGCAAGAAACGTTAGGTGAGAGATGAAAGCGTCAGAGATATTCTATTCTTGGCTGCCGCCCTTATGTAATTTCCAACTATATTTCTGAGATAACTGGTGGCGAATTTCGGCTACGTTCTTTAGGTATTTCTAACTTTCCTGTGATCGTTCTTAAAAGTAAAACGTCAAGTGCTGACACAAATTTCAGCAAGTGAAGCTTAGTCACCTATATTATTAGAGCAAACCTTTTCATAATGTCTATTATATACATATGACGCACAAGTTGCTTTAAATATTCACTAATAAGCGTTTCTGAGTAATTTTCAATGCTGAGCTGAAACAAATGCTCTTGGAACAAAACTTGACGCGAAGTTTTTAATTGAGTTCATCAGATGTGACAATGGCAAAACACAAAATAAATTCTATACTGTGACTCAAATACAGTTTTCCATTAACAGCAATTAAAAATGTTGATAGGCTGTCGTAGGTGCTGACAATATGAAGAAATTCTATAATTTCCTTCCCGGTTCTTGTAATTAATTGACATTACTTTCTGTATAATGTATTAGTAACTCTTAAACTCTGAAGATATGAGGAATAAGATGTAGTGACCGGAAATTTCATCTGCAGCTTGTTTAGTAACAAAACTGAAGTCCTAACTGTCTAAAAAATGAAATAAATGTAGTAGCCAAGAGGAAGTAGTCCGAGGGGAACCCCATGCTATTCCCTCTATTCATAGAACGGTAAAAGAAAGCGACGACATTTATAGACATAAATTAATGGCCAGGGACAAGAAATACACTCCTGGAAATTGAAATAAGAACACCGTTAATTCATTGTCCCAAGAAGGGGAAACTTTATTGACACATTCCTGGGGTCGGATACATAACATGATCACACTGACAGAACCACAGGCACATAGACACAGGCAACAGAGCATGCACAATGTCGGCACTAGTACAGTGTATATCAACCTTTCGCAGCAATGCAGGCTGCTATTCTCCCATGGAGACGATCGTAGAGATCCTGGGTGTAGTCCTGTGGAACGGCTTGCCATGCCATTTCCACCTGGCGCCTCAGTTGGACCAGCGTTCGTGCAGACCGCGTGAGACGACGCTTCATCCAGTCCCAAACATGCTCAATGGGGGACAGATCCGGAGGTCTTGCTGGTCAGGGTAGTTGACTTACACCTTCTAGAGCACTTTGGGTGGCACGGGATACATGCGGACGTGCATTGTCCTGTTGGAACACCAAGTTCCCTTGCCGGTCTAGGAATGGTAGAACGATGGGTTCGATGACGGTTTGGATGTACCGTGCACTATTCAGTGTTCCCTCGACGATCACCAGTGGTGTACGGCCAGTGAAGGAGATCGCTCCACACACCATGATGCCGGGTGTTGGCCCTGTGTGCGTCGGTCGTATGCAGTCCTGATTGTGGCGCTCACCTGCACGGCGCCAAACACGCATACGACCATCATTGGCACCAAGGCAGAAGCGACTCTCATCGCTGAAGACGACACGTCTCCATTCGTCCCTCCATTCACGCCTGTCGCGACACCACTGGAGGCGGGCTGCACGATGTTAGGGCGTGAGCGGAAGACGGCCTAACGGTGTGCGGGACCGTAGCCCAGCTTCATGGAGACGGTTGCGAATTGTCCTCGCCGATACCCCAGGAGCAACAGTGTCCCTAATTTGCTGGGAAGTGGCGGTGCGGTCCCCTACGGCACTGCGTAGGATCCTACGGTCTTGGCGTGCATCCGTGCGTCGCTGCGGTCCGGTCCCAGGTCGACGGGCACGTGCACCTTCCGCCGACCACTGGCGACAACATCGATGTACTGTGGAGACCTCACGCCCCACGTGTTGAGCAATTCGGCGGTACGTCCACCCGGCCTCCCGCATACCCACTATACGCCCTCGCTCAAAGTCCGTCAACTGCACATACGGTTCACGTCCACGCTGTCGCGGCATGCTACCAGTGTTAAAGACTGCGATGGAGCTCCGTATGCCACGGCAAACTGGCTGACACTGACGGCGGCGGTGCACAAATGCTGCGCAGCTAGCGCCATTCGACGGCCAACACCGCGGTTCCTGGTGTGTCCGCTGTGCCGTGCGTGTGATCATTGCTTGTACAGCCCTCTCGCAGTGTCCGGAGCAAGTATGGTGGGTCTGACACACCGGTGTCAATGTGTTCTTTTTTCCATTTCCAGGAGTGTATAATTTCCTTTCCGGTTCTTGTAATTAATTGACATTCCTTTCTGTATAATCTATTCGTAACTCTTAAACTCTGAAGATATGAGGAATAAGATATAGTGACCGGAAATTTCATCTGCAGCTTGTTTAGTAACAAAACTGAAGTCCTAACTGTCTAAAAAATGAAATAAATGTAGTAGCCCAGAGGAAATAGTCCGAGGGGTACCCCATGCTATTCCCTCTATTCGTACAACAGTAAAAGAAAGCGAAGACATTTATAGACATAAATTAATGGCCAGGGACAAGAAATAATATGTTAATGGTTCCGATGACAACGTAATTCTACAGCTGCAAAGGAGCTGGTTGATCGATGAAATGAAACGGATAGCATCTTCAAAAGAAGTTGTAGGCGTATCATCAAAAACTGTAAAAAAAGTGAGGGAGTTCTGCTGAATTAAATTAAGTGATACTTTAGGGATAAGATTAAGAATTGAAGCACTAAGACCTGCGGAGGAGTTTTCCTACATGGGCAGCAGCATAAACTATAGTAGCTACAATTCTTGGAGAAAAAGGATTTAAAAGGCGAATTGGCAATAGCAAGATAAGCTTTCCTCAAGAAGAAGATTTTGTTAACTTCGAATTTAAATTCAAGTGTTAGGGACTGTTTTCTGGAAATATTTGGTTGGTGTGCAACCTTAAATGGGAATGAAATGAGAACGATGAACAGTACAGATAAGAAGAGAGTACCAGATTTTAAAATTTTGTGCTACTGAAAAACGCCGGAGATTAGATGTGTAGATCGAGTAACTAATCAGCTTCAAATGGATGCTGGTTTGCAGCAGTTACGCAGAAATGAAGAGACTTGGAATGTGCAGACTAACATCGAGGGCGACATGAAACCCTTCCATTGAACTGAAGTGTAAGAGGTAAGGTAAAGGTGAGGTGTCCGGTGAAAGCCCTCGAATGGGCTATCGGCCTGTGTGCAGGCAGACTAGAACTCTTCCACCACCCGCCGTACTAGGAGACCTTCCCGTTCGAGCCGCCTTTCACTCTGTATACGTTTTGACAGTTGACTTAATGGACCTGGGAGTGTCCTGGATGGATTGGGGAGGGGAAAATTGCTCTCGCCGACACGGTATGAAATCTGGGACGTCCACAGCCAGAGTCAAATATTCTACCCGCTACATCAGCACGGTCACTAGATCTATTGAGTACAGTTACCAAAATACACTACAAAAAATACACCACGAATGAATTACCCGAATGGGGTGGAGTTCGATAAATGTGATGTGCAGTGAGGAGCAAAAATATCGCTCGGCCCGAATAATTTAGAATCCAAGAACAGAGCACTGAGCATGCCCAAGTTTATAAGTGCCGGACTTCACAATTGTAACGATACATGGAGCTTCAGCCTGGTGTCTACATCGCCAATTAGAAGCAATATAATATTTAGGATATAGTGTAGCTCGAGATTCATTGCAATTTAACTCATCACATCATTTCTTTCGACAATCATTATTGGACCACATAGGAACGGTTGAGATATAAGAGCTCTATGCCGGTAGAATTTTTCTACAGTGACCAATGTTTCACATCTGTTTAACTGACTGAGTGGATAGGCTGGCAGTTTACGAACGTAAAGAACGTAAACATTCGGATCTAACTGGAGTAAACTGTCATTTCATTTGTTTAGAATTTTGCTAGTCATATTTTAAACCTTAATTCGCTACAAACTGTGCAGTTGTAGGCTTTTACAGGTTCCACATTCTTCCAAAATATTCCATTTTATAATAGTCTAATCTTTAAACAAACAGACAAATCGTCATAGTAAAAATATTGAAAATGGATGTACTTATCTGTAATTACTTCGACGACACTTGCTGTCTCTATAGTTCTTAGAAAAGATAAACGTATCAGCCGATTGGCACATTTTGTTGCATGAGCGAGAGTCTGTGCCTTCCAGTTTCTGTTGTTTACAATGTAATTTTCGTTCTGTAAACATGGTAGGCCTATTCTACTGTTACGCTAAAAGGAAGAGATCGTTAACTCCTTCGTAGCGTGTCAGCTTACTGTAATGGTAGCTGTAGTAGGTGTCGCATCGAAATGACAGCAGTCTTTTTTTTTATTGTGTCGCAAATATTTCATGCTTTATTTACTTACTTGTTTTGAACTATATTTTCCTTTTTTCCAATATTATCTTCAGTAAAAAGCTAATTATGATTTCTGAATTTGAGGTCTAAACATAATCATCCTTACAAGGCAATATTTATGACCACCCTTAACAACTGAAATAGTCATACTTGGAGAGTGATATTCATCCGATCTCCCAAAACCATAATCATACTTTGAGGATGATTGTAAGTAGGCTGTTTATGTTTTCTTATTGGCAACGTTACGTAGCGCTCTGTATGAAAATCACTGGCTGTGCTGGGTGTAGTCTGTGGCTAGTTTGCATTGTTGTCTGCCATTGTAGTGTTGGGCAGCTGGATGTGAACAGCGCGTAGCGTTGCGCAGTTGGAGGTGAGACGCCAGCAGTGGTGGATGTGGGGAGAGAGATGGCGGAGTTTTGAAATTTGTTAGACTGGATGTCATGAACTGCTATATATATTATGACTATTAAGGTAAATACATTGTTTGTTCTCTATTAAAATCTTTCATTTGCTAACTATCCCTATCAGTAGTTAGTGCCTTCAGTAGTTTGAATCTTTTATTTAGCTGGCAGTAGTGGCGCTCGCTATATTGCAGTAGTTCGAGTAACGAAGATTTTAGTGAGGTAAGTGATTTGTGAAACGTATAGATTAATTTAGTCAGGGCCATTCTCTTGTAGGGATCACTGAAAGTCAGATTGCGTTGCGCTAAAAAATATTGTGTGTTAGTTTAAGCACACTCATGTATAATTTGTTCTAAGGGAACGTTTCATGATGATAATCTGGCCTTCCATAAAAATACAAATAATCTTCTTTAGATAGTGATATTCATCTGACCTGCCATAAAAATACAAATAATATTGAAGAAACTGCACAAAGGTGGGAACTTAAGGAGATGGGACCTGGAAAACTGACTAAACCGGAGGTTGTGCAGAGTTTCAGGGAGAGCATAAGGGAACAATTCACAGGAATGGGGGAAAGAAATACAGTAGAAGAAGAATGGGTAGCTTTGAGGGATGAAGTAGTCAAGGCAGCAGAGGATAAATTAGCTCAAAAGACGAGGGCTAGTAGAAATCCTTGGGTAACTTTCCTGAGGGAAGCACACTACACTTCGTCAAAGTTGATTGGTGCACCATGAGGGAGGGTATCGATCAGAATAACCCTCTCAGAGTCCCAGAATACGTCGTTCTGACATTACCGGCTGAGGGTGCGACCTTGTACCTCTTCTTCGGAGTAGAGATGATGTGGTGCCACTCCACGGTTTCACGTTTTGTTTCCGGTTCGGAGTGTGAACCCATGTCTCATCATCAGTGATAATGGTGGAAAAGAAATTGGCACGGTCAGCCGCGAAATGCAAAACCTATCCCGCCTTGATTGTCCTTCGCTGCCCTTTATGGCGTTCTGATAAACAGCGAGGAACCTAGTGGGCAAACACCTTTGAGTACCTCATTTGGTAGGCGAGTGCGTCTGCACTACAAAGAGAGGAGTAGGATGTAGCTCAATTTTGTGAAAAATAAAAAAATTGCTCGTTTACACTCGCATTTTTTGTTTTTCACAAAACTGATCTAATTATCCAGAACATACAAAAACATCCTACTATCCCTTTTACCTAATAATAATACAATAAAGTAATATAATTGTAGCTATAATAAAAAATCATTTATTTTATATACATTTCACATAGGTGAACGTAATAAAATAAATAAAATGAATTAGTTAACAAAGCACATTATTTAAAAAATCATATTGTGAATGTGGGTAAATAATTAAAATGTATTAGTTAACAAAGTAATTTTTTACATTGTGAACTCTATATCATGAAATACATTATTTCTATTTTTAAGTTTCTTCATTCCTTTATATATCAGTTCCATTTGTCCTTTTTTAATTATTTCAAGTCCCCAAGGATCAATTAATATGTATTATCTAATTGGTAAAATAACTTTAAAATTATTATTAAGCTCCATACGTTTTTTTTTCTCCATATCTAGTATTTAAATATTCACAATCAGTAACATTATATAAAATTATTTATCTCTAGATCTGTAATTTTTTTAATTTGTTTGAGACACTAACATCATTGAGGTTATTGATTATAGTCTCCATTTATAGAGAATAAATTTCATTACATTTATATACAACAAACTTTTATTGAGTAATGACCATATGGTAATCTATCTATTTTCTAACACATATGTTTTATTATCATGAGGATTTAGTGCTTTTTTGTGTACTTGAATTGTATAGATTTCATATACATAAAAAAATCACATCGCTATGCTTTAAACAACCAAGTTTCAACTAATTTTTCAAAGCAATTAAATTATATGTTTTTTATTAACAATTTTACATCTTTACTTCTAACTACTTTTTGCAAGTCTAATGTTTTGTTTAGATCTCTAAATGGAAGCTGAAAATAAAATGTCCACTACAAACAAAAACAAATATTCTTTAACAGAACTTTTGGGAAATAATGTAAAACCAACTAACGAAAGATTTGGATTATGGTTACTCACAGATAATTTAAATAATAATAATCTTGTTACAAATATTGGAGATATAATATAAACAAATGGTGAACATAAATTAGATGAATTTAAACCAATTACAGAACCATTTTGCGACAGTATCATGGTAATTAAAATAACAGATTTTATACATTGCGAAGGACAAATGAAAAATGGAAAATTTCTTGTAATTAAGGAAGCTTGTGGAAGTTTTAATAGTTTTTTAAGATCTAGATTTTCTAAATTAATTTGGTAAGACATGGATCTAAAGCGAAAATTCTATGTCTATTAGATTCCAAAACACAAATAAAGGCACTAAACAAATGTCGACATAGTCTGCAGAAAGTGTTACGAATAAAGTAAGTAGCGACGAAGTAATGAATTTAAACGTCTGTCATGATGCGGCAGTTTGTCACGCATATCAGTGTTTATAACATCAGTCTCCTGAAATATGGGTTAAAAAAAATAATATAATTTTTCTGGTAGATTCAGTGGTATATGTGAGTCCTGTCTGAAAAATTTTTCGCGAGTACAGTTACTAGGAAATAAGTAATAAATCAAAATATGTTTCACGAAACAAAATGATTCAAATGGCTCTGAGCACTATGGGACTGAACTTTGTGAGGTCATCAGTTCCCTAGACTTAGAACTACTTAAACCTAACTAACCTAAGGACAACACACACATCCATGTGCGAGGCAGGATTCGAACCTGCGACCGTAGCGGTCGCGCAGTTACAGGCTGTAGCGCCTAGAACCGCTCGACCCCTCAGTCTGGCATTCACGAAACAGTGGAAATGTATTGAGCGATAAACTTTGAGGGCGGTCGTCAGCGAGAAAAAGTTACGTAAGTATTAGGAATTACGTGTGAAGTGCTCTAATTCTCTAACAGTGGATGACTAAAGGATTGATATTCATGGATCCTGTTCTACTCTGTTTCTTGAGCCCCCTGCCACACACCTTTTGATAAATGGGTCGTTCTTACCTCCACACTAATGATTTGCAGACAGTGTGTGGTACGTGTACCATGTTTGGTTGAAATCGGGCCTGAGGTTTAGGAGGAGATGTGGAACATACATACGTACATTTCTACATACATACGTACATACATACATACGCACGCACACACACACACACACACACACACACACACACACACACACACACACAGCGTGTTCGGAAACTCCCCTTACAAATTTCTAGGACTTGTAGAAGGGAGTTGGTTTATAATATTTTGAATGGGGATCCATGTCCGGAAATGTGCAGTGGCCATTCTACAGCCGTTTCAAAAGATGTTTGCTAGGTAAGTATGCAACAGAGTAGGATGGTAGTGGGTGGTTACGTCGGATCATCTGATGTCATTTGACATCTGTTCCACCCCTCTGACCTGGTTCGAGCCCTATTCAAGTGCATATCAGTGTTTGAACATAAAGACTGAATACACGTTTGCAGAACACAGTAACATAATTTTTCTGAATGGCGAAGCTCACGATTCGCCGCCTTTATCAAGATCGTTGTCCACACCGTCTGACTCCATCGCATACTATTTTCGTCACAATTATGCAGTGACTCAACGCCTTCGAGAAAGGGCACCTTCACCCTTATCAATCGTGTCTGCGGTTCTCCAAGGAGACGCCTAACTCCCGAACTGGCCACATAGCGCCACGTTCAAGAGATCTCGTCAACGAGTACACGAGAAATTCTGCTGTTTCGTTTGGTTATTAATGAGTGGGATTGCAAACAAGTAAGGTACTTGGCCATGCCTACTGAATTGCATGTAAAAGCGGTCGCGTTACCAACATGTCTTCTAATAATTGTAGCACGGACACGAAAAAAAATGATATTATAGATATTTGAAAAACTGACCATTTTTAGAGGGCTAATTTTTGGCCGATGAAAGATATCGGATATCAACATAAAAACAGTCGCCTACGATGAAGTGAAGACAATCAGTTTGCTTCAAGCGGGACCAAACATCACTCAATTAGGATGCAAATTGTAGCGTGAACGACGACAACCATACCGAAAAACATGATGTTGAGGAAAACGGATTTAAGGTTTGACACCTAGTTGTCACATGAAAAAAGAGACAAGGCTTCAAACTTGCGGGATATCATCGATGCCTGGTCCTCAGTAACCACCGCCCAAGCAGGTGGATGGCCGCTTTCTTTGACCTGAGAAGCCCTCATTTCCGTCTCAAAGCCCTTTTCGCCGCTGAGCACATCGCCACGGGCGTCTGTATCTTCACATAATCGGCGCATTTCATCTCCGATTTTGATTTGAAGGGCATCTGCCACGTGTATTAATGCAGTATAGCCTACAGTGAGTACACACGGCCAAATTTGAAGCAAGGTTGACAGAGTCACTTCGTCTGGATGTTATTTTTGGGGCGTGTCTCCAAATGAGACTATTGAAATTTTCGTTCACATTTTGAGAAAATCGGCCGAAACAACGCTCCAGCATGTCAGGTTTACTCAAATCGGTACAAATAGGAGCGATGGCATCGATAAAGACTTGTGCAACCGGTTCTCTAACGCCGAGACGCTGCACGTTCGGCTTCAAACTCTCACAGAATCGTTACTTTTTGCAGTTCGAGCATAACAGTTTGGGGAACAATTCTGCAATGTACACTCCTGGAAATGTAAAAACGAACACATTGTGACACCGGTGTGTCAGACCCACCATACTTGCTCCGGACACTGCGAGAGGGCTGTACAAGCAATGATCACACGCACGGCACAGCGGACACACCAGGAACCGCGGTGTTGGCCGTCGAATGGCGCTAGCTGCGCAGCATTTGTGCACCGCCGCCGTCAGTGTCAGCCAGTTTGCCGTGGCATACGGAGCTCCATCGCAGTCTTTAACACTGGTAGCATGCCGCGACAGCGTGGACGTGAACCGTATGTGCAGTTGACGGACTTTGAGCGAGGGCGTTTAGTGGGCATGCGGGAGGCCGGGTGGACGTACCGCCGAATTGCTCAACACATGGGGCGTGAGGTCTCCACAGTACATCGATGTTGTCGCCATTGGTCGGCGGAAGGTGCACGTGCCCGTCGACCTGGGACCGGACCGCAGCGACGCACGGATGCACGCCAAGACCGTAGGATCCTACGCAGTGCCGTAGGGGACTGCCCCGCCACATCCCAGCAAATTAGGGACACTGTTGCTCCTGGGGTATCGGCGAGGACCATTCGCAACCGTCTCCATGAAGCTGGGCAACGGTCCCGCACACCGTTAGGCCGTCTTCCGCTCACGCCCCAACATCGTGCAGCCCGCCTCCAGTGGTGTCGCGACAAGCGTGAATGGAGGGACGAATGGAGATGTGTCGTCTTCAGCGATGAGAGTCGCTTCTGCCTTGGTGACAATGATGGTCGTATGCGTGTTTGGCGCCGTGCAGGTGAGCGCCACAATCAGGACTGCATACGACCGAGGCACACAGGGCCAACACCCGGCATCATGGTGTGGGGAGCGATCTCCTACACTGGCCGTACACCACTGGTGATCGTCGAGGGGACACTGAATAGTGCACGGTACATCCAAACCGTCATCGAACCCATCGTTCTACCATTCCTAGACCGGCAAGGGAACTTGGTGTTCCAACAGGACAATGCACGTCCGCATGTATCCCGTGCCACCCAACGTGCTCTAGAAGGTGTAAGTCAACTACCCTGGCCAGCAAGATCTCCGGATCTGTCCCCCATTGAGCATGTTTGGGACTGGATGAAGCGTCGTCTCACGCGGTCTGCACGTCCAGCACGAACTCTGGTCCAACTGAGGCGCCAGGTGGAAATGGCATGGCAAGCCGTTCCACAGGACTACATCCAGCATCTCTACGATCGTCTCCATGGGAGAATAGCAGCCTGCATTGCTGCGAAAGGTGGATATACACTGTACTAGTGCCGACATTGTGCATGCTCTGTTGCCTGTGGTTCTGTCAGTGTGATCATGTGATGTATCTGACCCCAGGAATGTGTCAATAAAGTTTCCCCTTCCTGGGACAATGAATTCACGGTGTTCTTATTTCAATTTCCAGGAGTGTATATACATTCTAATTCAGTAATAAAAAAATTTCGAGGTTTCTTCGACCGTCACCCTCTCGTTGTCAACTTACGATGCCTCCTGAGTGAATCTAGCGGCACGCGATTTCAGCGTCGTCTGCACTGAATACCTGACCAGAGGAGGCAATCTGCGGGGAATTACCAATACGGCCACCTGCAGCCTCGCTCGAGCGGGTGTGCCCTGACGGAGTTCGGAGCGTGGGTAGTCAAACCAAGCGGACGCCACCGGCGCAGTTGAGAGCTGACGTCGCCGGCACTCAGCGTCGCTTTGTAGCCGTGGTAATTGTGTTTCCCAGCGGTGACCCTCTCCCACACACAGCTGGTCCGCCCTGCACGTGAACTTACCTCTGATAGCGCGGCCGGTGCGTATGCCTTCCTCCCGCGCACGTACTGCAGGAAACCCGGCACGTTGCAGTTCCCTTTAATTACCCAGTCAGCACGGCGCCTTCTATTTCGGACCGTGCAAAGCCATCTAGTTGCAGCTACGCTGAATTCGTATTTGCGAGATTAAACTCCTGTAGCGTCACCCTGATTTTGGTTTTCCGTAATTTTAAACATGTTTGACGACATTTTCCGCACAGTACTCATGCGTGTTTGTAACGAAGAAGCTGAATATCTAAGCTCGAACTGATAAAACTGAACAAAATTGCTTCGAAAATACGAAGATTTGTATTTAGCACCTCCCAAGAAGGTAATTTATATTAATTAACACAACAACCACAAAAGTGCGAGTATATGTAGAAACAATGCCGTGTAACAATACATTATTGTCATAACTTTCAAAAGAGTTATCTGTGAGGTGTTATTTGGCAAAAAGTTAAACATTTGCTTGAATCTACATACTTTAACATGTGAAGTACTTCCTCAGTTACATTTTGCAAAATAGACGTTCCAGTACTATTGCACTCTCTCATATCTTATTCGTCATCGAATTGCAGATATTAAGTTTTGATGAGGTAATTAAAACGCAGCGGGGCGGTACAGCTCGTGGCAAAAATCCAGGAAATGTGATGGCTGCGGCTTTTGATAATGGGCCACTGTAGGATACACCGAAAATTACGTAGCATGTTGGCACGTTGCTGTTATCAACGGCGCATACTGTGCATGAGTCGTAGCTTGACGAATGCTGTCCAGGACTACGTACTCTATCCATGCATGAAATTGTAAGAACAACGTTAGGTATCTGAGTATCATTACTTTCATCTAACTTAATCGAGTTAGGCAGCACGCTCCAGAAAAGTTCTCAGGAGGCGGAAATGTTATCTGCTCCATGGTTAACTGGCATTTGAACTGATATCTAGTGGCAATTATGGGACCGCGTCTTGAATTAGTTTATCTGTTTACTACCGGTGTAAATACTCTATGCGAATCATAAATGCAAATGGCTATGTGACTGGATGTATATTTTAATTTATAGCCTATCATGTATTGGAGGCTGGGGGAGCATGAGTGAAGGGCAGAAGGAAAATGAATTAAAAAGAACCACATTTGATGTAAATACATCGCCCGTGACGGGACACCTGCTGTGAAAAATACACTCCTGGAAATTGAAATAAGAACACCGTGAATTCATTGTCCCAGGAAGGGGAAACTTTATTGACACATTCCTGGGGTCAGATACATCACATGATCACACTGACAGAACCACAGGCACATAGACACAGGCAACAGAGCATGCACAATGTCGGCACTAGTACAGTGTATATCCACCTTTCGCAGCAATGCAGGCTGCTATTCTCGCATGGAGACGATCGTAGAGATGCTGGATGTAGTCCTGTGGAACGGCTTACCATGCCATTTCCACCTGGCGCCTCAGTTGGACCAGCGTTCGTGCTGGACGTGCAGACCGCGTGAGACGACGCTTCATCCAGTCCCAAACATGCTCAATGGGGGACAGATCCGGAGATCTTGCTGGCCAGTGTAGTTGACTTACACCTTCTAGAGCACGTTGGGTGGCACGGGATACATGCGGACGTGCATTGTCCTGTTGGAACACCAAGTTCCCTTGCCGGTCTAGGAATGGTAGAACGATGGGTTCGATGACGGTTTGGATGTACCGTGCACTATTCAGTGTCCCCTCGACGATCAACAGTGGTGTACGGCCAGTGTAGGAGATCGCTCCCCACACCATGATGCCGGGTGTTGGCCCTGTGTGCCTCGGTCGTATGCAGTCCTGATTGTGGCGCTCACCTGCACGGCGCCAAACACGCATACGACCATCATTGTCACCAAGGCAGAAGCGACTCTCATCGCTGAAGACGACATGTCTCCATTCGTCCCTCCATTCACCCCTGTCTCGACACCACTGGAGGCGAGCTGCACGATGTTGGGGCGTGAGCGGAAGACGGCCTAACGGTGTGCGGGACCGTAGCCCAGCTTCATGGAGACGGTTGCGAATGCTCCTCACCGATACCCCAGGAGCAACAGTGTCCCTAATTTGCTGGGAAGTGGCGGTGCGGTCCCCTACGGCACTGCGTAGGATCCTACGGTCTTGGCGTGCATCCGTGCGTCGCTGCGGTCCGGTCCCAGGTCGACGGGCACGTGCACCTTCCGCCGACCACTGGCGACAACATCGATGTACTGTGGAGACCTCACGCCCCACGTGTTGAGCAATTCGGCGGTACGTCCACCCGGCCTCCCGCATGCCCACTATACGCCCTCGCTCAAAGTCCGTCAACTGCACATACGGTTCACGTCCACGCTGTCGCGGCATGCAAGACTGCGATGGAGCTCCGTATCCCACGGCAACCTGGCTGACACTGACGGCGGCGGTGCACAAATGCTGCGCAGCTAGCGCCATTCGACGGCCAACACCGCGGTTCCTGGTGTGTCCGCTGTGCCGTGCGTGTGATCATTGCTTGTACAGCCCTCTCGCAGTGTCCGGAGCAAGTATGGTGGGTCTGACACACCGGTGTCAATGTGTTCTTTTTTCCATTTCCAGGAGTGAAGAATACACTGATTCATTGTTGAGACCAATTGCCGCAATTATTTGTCGCCGATATTTAATGGCAAATTTTGCCGCCCTACTAGGCGAAGAATTGTGTTCGTATCCGTGTTTGATTCAAAGAATATAGAAAGCTGAAAGATCAATCACCTGCTATGGTGCTGAGAAACTTTCTTTAGATAAACGAAGCAAAATTGTATTCTATCCTGAAGTGGTCTTTCGGAAAACGTTTTCATTTTTAAATAAAAAATTAAAAATCAAACATTTTTGATTCGCGTGTTACTTCGCTGTGCAATTTTTATGAATCGAATGCAATCAATTGGCCGTCACTTAGGCAACTTTCAGTCCTTAACCAGTCACCCACCTAGGGAAAGGCGACCTATAGTGTAACGTAGAACCCAAAAATGTTTCCTTTCGTGGTGAATCTCCATGTCTTCGAGAGGAGAATGCTAGATTGATAGGTAGTACAAAAATAAAGGTGTTTTAGTCGTAATCGATTCTGTAACCTCTCCCTTTCCATGTCATCAGGCCCAGTGCAGAATCTGGTCACGCTATGACACACTCTCCAGTCGCTACTACTCTTTACAGGTGTGATTGAAACGGTACAGTACCGCCCGACATTGAAAATACGTGCAACATACTTCATTATTCTTATCAGTACAACATATTTTTTTCTAATAATAACTCAATTTCAATTAATACAGCGAAGCCGGATACCAGTGTGGGAAAGAATGACAATTTATTTATTTAATTGATCACATGTGCACTCCCACAAATAAATCCCTACATCCAGTTTGGTGAGATCTGTGAAATGAATGAATGTATGGTCGTCTGCTAACCGCAGATAGTGAATGTGAATATATGATCATCTTTGAGACGATCTTTTGGTCACCTTTGGTGGAACCAAAGAGATGAAATTTACCGGACCTTTGAGCGCCTGAAATTTGGCTGACCAATGGGTAGCATAGTCTTCCCCCACCTCGACGGAGGTGCGAGATGACCTGAAGAATGGCCATGTGTCAGCACTCTGCCGCTGGATCTAGTGTTGGTAAGACCTGTCTTAGGTGTGCTCTGTAAAGACAAAAGAGTGAAGACATGGTATGCATGTGAAATACTTAAGAGTAGTTTGGAATAATAATTTCTCTATTTCAGGAACTTTTGTGGGGAGAATTAAATGTCAGGCAGGTAATATTAAGGGGTTCGTAGTTATCTTCGGAAGTGACCAACGGTCACAATGAAACCACGTGTAGCAATAAGTTGAAATACTCCCGAGTGCTTAAGTTAAGCTGAATTACTAGCATGTGTACTATAAGTTGGAAATATATAAGAAATGGCGTGTGCAGGACTTGAAATTAGAGACGAGTACTTCCACGTGGTGAGCACTGTGTGAGTCTCAATCTGTGTATGAGACAAAGGATAAAGAGAAGTACTCGTCCATGGTATCAGTTGAGGACTCGCGTGTGTGATGAATATGCTCTTAATATTACTTTGCATGTTGTGTTTCCGTGTGACGCTTGATTCAAACTATAATACTCTGAGAGAGAAGCAAGGTGAGTCAGCCGTCTATCCAGCAACGCCACTTGGCTTGCATTGCACAGGAAGACGTGCATATATCCCCCAGAGTTCATAGTAGGAAAGAAAAATTACGAAGTGGGCAGTGTCGTGTAAAACTGGGATAAATACTAATTGAAGTGGGAAAGCTGAAAGTGATGTGATTATAATGTTGTGACTATTCCTTGTGTTGTATTCCATGTTGCAGTGTGGTGTATGTGATGTAATTTAAGTATGTGTGGTTTGCATGGGAGAGTAGCAAGGTAGTTTCAGAGGTAGTGGGTTATGCATGTTCCTTTTGTACCGCTCGGTCTGGAGGAAAGTTTCGTGATGATGGTTGTGAGAGTCGAAGTGTGAGATATAGCAAAAGATCCACCATCCTATCCAGAAAGTGGACTGTAGCATTAAATAATTACGAGACCATAAGATAGAGAATCACCAATGTAAAGCCATGCCCACTGGGCGGAATTTCTCATGTGTTATTGTTGTAGGTTATAGAATTTGTGTGTTTAGGTTATAGATTTTATCGGAATAAATAAGATAGTGAAAAGAAAAAGATTGGTGGCCTTTTCCTTCTAATTGTATCTTGCCATGATATCCAGAATTTATAATGTGTACGGCATTCATATTCAGTGCGATGGCCACGTGTTGATAAAAGCCCTTAAATAAGAAAGAAAATGTGGTATTGCCACTGTGTAGTGAACAGTCAGTGTTGTGTGAATTATAATAGTCAGATGTGCGTTTCCGTTGCGTAATATTCAAACACGAGAATAACTTGTAACTTAATTGTAAGTACTAGAGTTCATGTTACTCGATAAATAAGAATGAGCCCACTCGCATGGCAGACCACTCATCTTGCAGGCCTGACTGCTTGATGCCACAGTATGAGCAAGGCACGTGGGTGCCTCTCATGATAACTGTAACGCTAGGTGACAACGGCATCGTTTTCAGAGCGGCAACGGACTTCATCATAACGTAGACAATTTCCATGAAGCAATTAATTATCTCGAAAACGCCGCAGCGTAAGAAAGAATATGTTCTAGGTGAAAAGTGAAAATTAGTAAGGGGGACATCTGCCTGTGCTACAACTGGCCACCCCCTATCTGTCACCCCTGAGTATGCGGGTTAAACTTTGTATTTTCAAATGGGAATGATTCGTTTTATTGCTTGTTCGGATTCTATTCCAACAAATACGTAAGGTTTATTTAGACCATAACACTGTAATCGAAAATGTTGAGTGTGTCTGTTTTTGCAATAAAAAACCGACGCATTTAATTATGTGTTTCATTTACGATGTAAATGTAAACCTTTTGTTCTAATGCGCATTTGATTCTACGTTTCGTTTATGATGTAAATGTAAACGTCTTGTTCTACCGGCTGATACTTACGTTCAAGCGTTACTTGGCTGTTGCAAATGTGTCTGTACGGTACAAATAAGAGGTCTAGACACTGACCTTTCTGGGATATAATATACTTGTATGGTAATGTAGTTTTCTGTTCGGTACAGGGTTGATTGTGGTGAGCCCACAAACCATTGGAATGCTTGACATCAAGGCGCCTGGATTCTCGCGTTGGCCGCTACGTCGCCACCGACGCATTACCCATCACAGCCGCTGAAATAAAATAAAGTAAAATGTGTATGAAGTGGTAGTGGCAGGCGCACCTGCCATGGATACCTACCGAAACCAAGCACCTCGATGGTGAGAGGCAAAGGGACTCACCAAAATCAAGCACCCGGATGGGACCAGAAAACTGATACACCCAAATTGGTCCTGGATCACGTTAAGCTAGACGCTGAAACGAATTACGATATTGTACTATAAAATCAAATTTACAACAGTGAAGTAAATTTCGAACATAAATATCAACTGTTAGAACATAAAGGTTTACATTTGCATCGGAAATGAAATGTAGAATCAAATGCGACGGCTCTTAATTGCAAAAACAGGCACTCTTGATATTTGTCGATTACAGCGCCATGTACCACGAAAGGAAGACAATGGCTTGAGCAAACCATACGTATTTTTTCGTATAGAATCCGAATATGGAATAAAAATTGGGGAGGTGTGGGGTGAGGTTCCGTCTGAAAATACGAAGTTGACCATGCCCACAGATGAGGGGTTGTTAAGAGGTGGCGAGTTGTAGCAAACACAAATGTTCCCTTTACCAATAGTAAGTTTTCACCCAGAAAAAATTTTCATGCGAGTATTCGTTTCCGAGGTATCTAGTTGTCTGCAGTTAAAAAAAGAGCCTGTACATACAAATTCTATACATGACCGTTCCTCGTCAGTCATTGCATATATTAGTAAAAATCTGATCAAAATCTCTGCAGTAGTTCCTGAGATTAGTCAGAATCTAAAGACGGAAGCGAGTAGGCGATATCACGTTATACATAGAGAACCGAAGAGACAGGGAACTTGAAGGCATAATTTCATTTCATTTCAAGCGACTTGTATCATAATACTGCTTACTACGTCTTGGTAATCTCTGTTGTTTCTTTTCCAGTACCATTGAATTCTTCTTAATTGTTAAGGCCATGTTTTCTCTGTGAAGTAATGTTGATCATATATAACAGACGCATCTGAAGGTTGGAGTCCCTCATTGCCTGACGGAAAGAATAAACTAGGCTGCCATCTTGCTCATGCCCGTATTTGAATACAATCTGCTCAGTGACCGTTCCGCGGTGAAAGCGCTACTGGATCTCAGAGATCGTTTTCGTCCCTGCTGCGCCCCCTCCCCCGAAATTCCAGCTGTCCCCTGCGTCGACGGCCCGCGCGCCTGCTCCCTGCGTCACAACCACTGCAATCGCCACCTGTCACCTGTGTCGCCGGCGCCGCCATCTTCCCGTGTATTCCTTGTCACCGACCGCGTTTCCGTCCCCCTGCCATAATCATTCACATGTTCTGATGCTACAAGGAGATTGTAGCATCAGAGGCTTAAAACTCTATTGCTGCATTGCGTTCGCACGTCGGAATTCCGTAACCTGTGGAATCTAAAGGACTGATATCTGCTTTGTGTTGTTTAAGTGCAGTTAACCCCTACCTATTCCTTTACTTCTGTGCCCTTTCGGACAATACATTCAGCCTACACTCTGCACAAAGGAAATAAACACAATGAGGTGACAAATGCGGTGGAATGCCGACCAGTATCTTGTCGGAACACCTCCCGCCCGGCGCAGCGCAGTAATTCGGAGTGACGTGGGCTCGACAAGTGGTTGGAAATCCCCTGCAGAAAAACTGAGCCGCACTATCTCCACAGCCGCCCATAATTGCAAAAATGTTGAGGTCGAGGATTCTGCGGACGAACTGACCTACATATTATGTCTCATACAGGGTGTTTCAAAAATGACCGGTATATTTGAAACGGCAATAAAAACTAAACGAGCAGCGATAGAAATACACCGTTTGTTGCAATATGCTTGGGACAACAGTACATTTTCAGGCAGACAAACTTTCGAAATTACAGTAGTTACAATTTTCAACAACAGATGGCGCTGCGGTCTGGGAAACTCTCTAGTACGATATTTTCCACATATCCACAATGCGTAGCAATAATATGGCGTAGTCTCTGAATGAAATTACCCGAAACCTTTGACAACGTGTCTGGCGGAATGGCTTCACATGCAGATGAGATGTACTGCTTCAGCTGTTCAATTGTTTCTGGATTCTGGCGGTACACCTGGTCTTTCAAGTGTCCCCACAGAAAGAAGTCACAGGGGTTCATGTCTGGCGAATAGGGAGGCCAATCCACGCCGCCTCCTGTATGTTTCGGATAGCCCAAAGCAACCACACGATCATCGAAATATTCATTCAGGAAATTAAAGACGTCGGCCGTGCGATGTGGCCGGGGACCATCTTGCATAAACCACGAGGTGTTCGCAGTGTCGTCTAAGGCAGTTTGTACCGCCACAAATTCACGAAGAATGTCCAGATAGCGTGATGCAGTATTCGTTTCGGATCTGAAAAATGGGCCAATGATTCCTTTGGAAGAAATGGCGGCCCAGACCAGTACTTTTTGAGGATGCAGGGACGATGGGACTGCAACATGGGGCTTTTCGGTTCCCCATATGCGCCAGTTCTGTTTATTGACGAAGCCGTCCAGGTAAAAATAAGCTTCGTCAGTAAACCAAATGCTGTCCATATGCATATCGCTGTCATCAATCCTGTGCACTATATCGTTAGCGAATGTCTCTCGTGCAGCAATGGTAGCGGCGCTGAGGGGTTGCCGCGTTTGAATTTTGTATGGATAGAGGTGTAAACTCTGGCGCATGAGACGATACGTGGACGTTGGCGTCATTTGGACCGCAGCTGCAACACGGCGAACGGAAACCCGAGGCCGCTGTCGGATCACCTGCTGCACTAGCTGCGCGTTGCCCTCTGTGGTTGCGGTATGCGGTCGCCCTACCTTTACAGCACGTTCATCCGTCATGTTCCCAGTCCGTTGAAATTTTTCAAACAGATCCTTTATTGTATCGCTTTTCCGTCCTTTGGCTACATTAAACCTCCGTTGAAAACTTCGTCTTGTTGCAACAACACTGTGTTCTAGGCGGTGGAATTCCAACACCAGAAAAATCCTCTGTTCTAAGGAATAAACCATGTTGTCTACAGCACACTTGCACGTTGTCAACAGCACACGCTTACAGCAGAAAGACGACGTACAGAATGGCGCACCCACAGACTGCGTTGTCTTCTATATCGTTCATATCACTTGCAGCGCCATCTGTTGTTGAAAATTGTAACTACTGTAATTTCGAAAGTTTGTCCGCCTGAAAATGTACTGTTGTCCCAAGCATATTGCAACAAACGGTGTATTTCTATCGCTGCTCGTTTAGTTTTTATTGCCGTTTCAAATATACTGGTCATTTTTGAAACACCCTGTAAATGTTCGCTGGAGCTCATGTCGGGCGATCTGTGTGGTCAAACCATTCTCTCGATCTGTTCAGAATGCTCTCCAAACAAATTGCGAAGAATTGTGGCCCTGTGACACGGCGCAGCGGCATCCACAAAAATTCCATCCTTGTTTGGAAACATGAAGTCCATGGATGACTGAAAATGGTTTAAGTAGCCGAACATATCTAGAGGACCCAGTCCATTCTAGGTAACCACATCCCACACCATTATGGAGCCAGCACCAGCATGCACAGTGCCCTTGCTGATAACTTGAGTTCATAGTTTCGTGGGGTCTTTGCCACAATCGAACCTCATGATCAGTTCTTACCAACTGAAATCGGGACTCGTCTGACCAAGTCACGGTTTTCCACTCGCATAGGGTCCAGCCGATACGGTCACGAGCTCAGGACAGGCGCTGCAAACTATGTATGACGTGCTGGTAGCAACAGCTCTCGCATCCGTCGTCTGCTGCCATAGCCCATTAACGCCAAGTGTCGCGACATTGTCCTACCGCATACGTTCATCGTACGTCCGAAATTGATTTCTGCCGTTATTTCATGCAAAGTTGCATGACTGTTGTCAGTGACAACTCTATGCAAACGCCACTGCCCTCAGTCGTCAAGTGAAGGCTGTCGGCCACTGCGTTGTTTGCGTTTAGAAGGAATGCCTGAAATTCGGTATTGTCGGCACGCTCTGGATACTGTGGATGTTGGAATATTGAATTCCCTAACAATTTGCGTGATGGAATGTCCCTTGCGTGTAGCTCCAACTGTCTCTCATGTTCTAAGTGGTTTAATTCCCGTCGTTCGGCCTTAATCAGGTCGGAAACCTTTTCACATGGCTCACATGAGTACAAATGACAGATCTGGAAATGCATTGGCCTTGTTCAAATGGTTCAAATGGCTCTGAGCACTATGCGACTTAACTTCTGAGGTCATCAGTCGCCTAGAACTTAGAACTAATTAAACCTAACTAACCTAAGAACATCACACACATCCATGCCCGAGGCAGGATTCGAACCTGCGACCGTAGCGGTCACGCGGTTCCAGACTGAAGCGCCTTTAACCGCACGGCCACACCGGCCGGCCTTCCTCTAACACAACCTACTTCATAGGGCTACTTTAGCCCTGCGATTGTGGCACTACCAACTCCATTCTGGTCGTTACGTGACTGTAGCGCTTTTCTGATCATATGCGAACTACCTGGTAGTGCACCACACGCGATGGTGCAAACACCGGGTTGTTGTAATGAGAGTGCAGCTACTGACAGAGGCCCAGTGTAGCCTCTAATTATCGTACCACAGCGAAACTTGGTAGAAATGCTAATACACTAATGTGGAACAGTTTTATGCTGAAAGAAAATAGTCCCAACCGCCACCAGGTGTAAATCCGGTGTTGTACACAGTTTGTATGGCGCTATGACGTCATTGCTATCATTTCGTAAGCCATAAAGTGAGTGAACAGAATGGCTAACGAGGAAAGAGGCTGTGCGCTGTTATTGACACTGTTTTATGTGAGCGGTGGTGTGAACGTCAGCAATTACAGTGCTGCATTGAGAAAGGAAATATCTGAGGAGAGTCCCCATATCAGAGCGGTTCTAGGCGCTACAGTCTGGAAAGATTTAGGGAAATCACGGAAAACCTAAATCAGGATGGCTAGACGCAGGTTTGAACCGTCGAATGGGAGTCCAGTGTGGTAACCACTGTGCCACCTCGCTCGGTGAGGCCCGCAGGGGGAGGGGATATTCGTCGGCTGCGCGTCGCCAGGAAACCAGTTCGTCAGCGCACCTGACAGTGGCGACGTGTCTGGTCGCCGAAATACTGTGCCCGTTGGATACTATGAACTGGCAGCACCAACAGTGTGCTCCCTGCCGCCGTTGGATAAGCAGCTGCAGCAGCAAGTCGTATACTCCTAGCTCACTCATTTGTTACATAGTTTAATTCTTAATTTCTTTGCGTGTTTTTGGTACTTGCATTGTTTAATTCATAAATTTCGGGCGTATTATAGTATTTGAGAGTTGTAGCATCGCGTTTTAGTACCTGAATAGTGCAAAATCGCGTAGTCTCCTTCCGCCGCCGAGCAGTGTGTCAGCAATGCGCAAGTAGCAGCATTACTGCATTTACTAGGCAATCTTCTATTTTAATAACCGTTTAAATTTTGTGTCGATTTGTTTGCGCTCTCTGTAGATTAGTTCAGACGTTCTTTGCACAACAGTTTTTAGCATGGATTGCAACTGCTGTGTTCGGATGCAAGCTGAGTTGGTATCTCATCGCTCCCAGCTTCAGGCAATGTTGGCTTCGGTCACACAGCTTGAGGCTGTTGCCAATGGGCATCACTGTGGGGGTCCGGATGGGGGTACGTCGGGGACGGCCAGCTCGTCCCACGCATCCCCCGATCGGAATACGACTCTGGTTGCCCGGGATACTGCCCGCATTGAGGCTGATGCCTCACCTGTGGTAGAGTGGGACGTTGTCTCAAGGTGTGGCAGGGGGCGAAAGACATTCCGGAGGACTGAACGGAAGGCCTCTCCAGTTTGTCTGACGAACCGGTTTCAGGCTCTGTCTCAGGCTGATACTGATCTTCGGCCTAACATGGCTGCTTGTCCTGTTCCAGAGATTGCCCCTCAGTCTGCAAGATCCGGGCGGTCGCAGAGGGTGGGCTTACTGGTAGTTGGGAGCTCCAACGTCAGGCGCGTAATGGGGTCCCTTAGGGATATGGCAGGAAGAGAGGGGAAGAAAACCAATGTGCACTCCGTGTGCATACCGGGGGGAGTCATTCCAGATGTGGAAAGGGTCCTTCCGGATGCCATGAAGGGTACAGGGTGCACCCATCTGCAGGTGGTCGCTCATGTCGGCACCAATGATGTGTGTCGCTATGGATCGGAGGAAATCCTCTCTGGCTTCCGGCGACTATCTGATTTGGTGAAGACTGCCAGTCTCGCTAGCGGGATGAAAGCAGAGCTCACCATCTGCAGCATCGTCGACAGGACTGACTGCGGACCTTTGGTACAGAGCCGAGAGGATGGTCTGAATCAGAGGCTGAGACGGTTCTGCGACCGTGTGGGCTGCAGATTCCTCGACTTGCGCCATAGGGTGGTGGGGTTCTGGGTTCCGCTGGATAGGGCAGGAGTCCACTACACGCAACAAGCGGCTACACGGGTAGCAGGGGTTGTGTGGCGTGGGCTGGGCGGTTTTTTAGGTTAGATAGCCTTGGGCAAGTAAAGAAAGGGCAACAGCATCAACGGGTGCGGGGCAAAGTCAGGACATGCGGGGACCAAGCAGCAATCGGTATTGTAATTGTAAACTGTCGAAGCTGCGTTGGTAAAGTACCGGAACTTCAAGCGCTGATAGAAAGCACCGAAGCTGAAATCGTTATAGGTACAGAAAGCTGGCTGAAGCCAGAGATAAATTCTGCCGAAATTTTTACAAAGGTACAGACGGTGTTTAGAAAGGATAGATTGCATGCAAACGGTGGTGGAGTGTTCGTCGCTGTTAGTAGTAGTTTATCCAGTAGTGAAGTAGAAGTGGATAGTTCCTGTGATTTATTATGGGTGGAGGTTACACTCAACAACCGACCTAGGTTAATAATTGGCTCATTTTACCGACCTCCCGACTCAGCAGCATTAGTGGCAGAACAACTTAGAGAAAATTTGGAATACATTTCACATAAATTTTCTCAGCATGTTATAGTCTTAGGTGGAGATTTCAATTTACCAGATATAGACTGGGACACTCAGATGTTTAGGACGGGTGGTAGGGACAGAGAATCGAGTGACATTATACTGAGTGCACTATCCGAAAATTACCTCGAGCAATTAAACAGAGAACCGACTCGTGGAGATAACGTCTTGGACCTATTGATAACAAACAGACCCGAACATTTCGACTCTGTATGTGCATAACAGGGAATCAGTAATCACAAGGCCGTTGCAGCATCCCTGAAAATGGAAGTTAATAGGAATATAAAAAAAGGGAGGAAGGTTTATCTGTTTAGCAAGAGTAATAGAAGGCAGATTTCAAACTACCTAACAGATCAAAACGAAAATTTCTGTTCCGACACTTAAAATGTTGAGTGTTTATGGAAAAAGTTCAAGGCAATCGTAAAATGCGTTTTAGACAGGTATCTGCCGAGTAAAACTGTGAGGGACGGGAAAAACCCACCGTGGTAAAACAACAAAGTTAGGAAACTACTGCGAAAGCAAAGAGAGCTTCACTACAAGTTTAAACGCAGCCAAAACCTCTCAGACAAACAGAAGCGAAACGATGTCAAAGTTAGCGTACGGAGGGCTATGCGTGAAGCGTTCAGTGAATTCGAAAGTAAAATTCTATGTACCGACTTGACAGAAAATCCTAGTAAGTTCTCGTCTTACGTTAAATCAGTAAGTGGCTCGAAACAGCATATCCAGACACTCCGGGATGATGAAGGCATTGAAACAGAGGATGACACGCGTAAAGCTGAAATACTAAACACCTTTTTGCAAAGCTGTTTCAAGGAGGAAGACCGCACTGCAGTTCCTTCTCTAAATCCTCGCACAAACGAAAAAAATGGCTGACATCAAAATAAGTGTCCAAGGAACAGAAAAGCAACTGGAATCACTCAACAGAGGAAAGTCCACTGGACCTGACGGGATACCAATTCGATTCTACACAGAGTACGCGAAAGAACTTGCCCCCCTTCTAACAGCCGTGTACCGCTAGTCTCTAGAGGAACGGAAGGTTCCAAATGATTGGAAAAGAGCACAGGTAGTCCCAGTCTTCAAGAAGGGTCGTCGAGCAGATGCGCAAAACTATAGACCTATATCTCTGACGTCGATCTGTTGTAGAATTTTAGAACATGTTTTTTGCTCGAGTATCATGTCGGTTTTGGAAACCCAGAATCTACTATGTAGGAATCAACATGGATTCCGGAAACAGCGATCGTGTGAGACCCAACTAGTTTTATTTGTTCATGAGACCCAGAAAATATTAGATACAGGCTCCCAGGTAGATGATTTTTTTCTTGACTTCCGGAAGGTGTTCGATACAGTTCCGCACTGTCGCCTGATAAACAAAGTAAGAGCCTACGGAATAACAGACCAGCTGTGTGGCTGGATTGAACAGTTTTTAGAAAACAGAGCACAGCATGTTGTTATCGATGGAGAGACGTCTACAGACGTTAAAGTAACCTCTGGCGTGCCACAGGGGAGTGTTATGGGACCATTGCTTTTCACAATATATATAAATGACCTAGTAGATAGTGTCGGAAGTTCCATGCGGCTTTTCGCGGATGCAGCATTAGAAAATTGTAGCGAAATGCAGGAAGATCTGCAGCGGATAGGCACTTGGTGCAGGGAGTGGCAACTGACCCTTAACATAGACAAATGTAATGTATTGCGAATACATAGAAAGAAGGATCCTTTATTGCATGATTATATGATAGCGGAACAAACACTGGTCGAAGTTACTTCTGTAAAATATCTGGGAGTATGCGTGCGGAACGATTTGAAGTGGAATATTATTTGTTGGTAAGGCGGGTACCAGGTTGAGATTCATTGGGAGAGTCCTTAGAAAATGTAGTCCATCAACAAAGGAGGTGGCTTACAAAACACTCGTTCGACCTATACTTGAGTGTTGCTCATCAGTGTGGGATCCCTACCGGATCGGGTTGACGGAGGAGATAGAGAAGATCCAAAGAAGAGCGGCGCGTTTCGTCACAGGGTTATTTGGTAACCGTGATAGCGTTACGGAGATGTTTAACAAACTCAAGTGGTAGACTCTGCAAGAGAGGCGCTCTGCATCGCGGTGTAGCTTGCTCGCCAGGTTTCGAGAGGGTGCGTTTCTGGATGAGGTATCGAATATATTGCTTCCCCCTACTTATACCTCCCGAGGAGATCACGTATGTAAAATTAGAGAGATTAGAGCGCGCATGGAGGCTTTCAGACAGTCGTTCTTCCCGCGAACCATACGCGACTGGAACAGGAAAGGGAGGTAGTGACAGTGGCACGTAAAGTGCCCTCTCCGCCACACACCGTTGGGTGGCTTGCGGAGTATAAATGTAGATGTAGATGTAGATGTACACTTGTGGATTGTTCAGTAAAGTAATACGCCAGGGAAACTGAAGAATCACAACCTAAATTAGGACGAAGCGAAAGGCATTTTAACTTTTTTCCTGTTAACCCCTCACCCCCAGTTGCGGTAAGATAAGTGATGAGAAGAATAAGAATAAAAGCGCTACGTATGAAGAGCTACAACTGAGTTATAAAAGGAAGAGATGAGGATCAGTCCCATCACATTTGCTTTAAGTGGTCAGGGATAATAAGCGGACATGAAAACATATGATCGAGACAATGATACGAACTCCACTCTTACCTATTACAGCTCCCCTGGCTAAGCTGTGGCATCGCTCGACAGGTCATGCGTTTTCTTAATTACTTAGTCACATTCCCCTCTAGACGGACGTATCGCCAGCTTCCAATTTTTCAGCCTTAGAATAGCATAATTTTAAATATCTTAGTACAGGGTGGGGCAAATAAAAGTGGCCCAGACGACTGGGTACGAATCCATTTGTCGCAGTATTAACGGAGGAGAAAAAGATCTACAATTACTTCCAACATGATGGAGCAGCTCTCCATTCAGCAAGCTGAACCTTGGAGCACATTTACACAGTCTTCACGCCTGTCAGAGTTGTCAGCGTAGGTCAGCCTGGCTGCGGCCCCAGCTGGCCACCCAAGTCACCTGATCTGCCATTGTGCGATTGTTTTGTGTGGGGAGCCCGCAATTCAAAGGTGCGTCGCAATAACCCTCATAGTCGTCAAGAAGTACAGCAAAACATTTCGGTTGAGACTGCGGCAATTCCAGCAGTCCAGCTTCGATCCACCTCCAGAAACTTGCAGACCAGAGCCCGAAAGTGGCAAGAGATGAACGCTGGTCACTTTAAACATCTGTTATGGTCAGATTAGTATTGTATTTCCTTTCCCCTACTGTATTTTCTTGTAACCTGGAACTCTGTTCTCCGAGCCCCTCTTATTTTCCCAACCCTGTAGAACTCTTAGACCAGGGGCGGGCAGAAATCCTGCACATGTGCGGTGCACTTGCACGTGTGCAGGTAACAGGTGTTCCGCGTGCACACAGGGGCAAGCTAGCCACCCGCTTATCTCCCATCCCCACCATACCTTCTGCCCGCTCCTTCATCTGTAATGCGTTTTGTTTCCTAGCTTGCTTTATTGAGTGAATGAATAAGGTTAGTAGGAGTGCTTGATAGAAATCATGGTTTGAAAGAGTACCTATTACCTACGATACGTTTTATTTAATTATCACAGGTGGAGTTTACAATACGTTTAATATCTGGAACAAAATTTCTACATACAGACAAACACAAACAGTTACGTAAATTTTCATCACTGATGTTTGCTCTTAACCGATACTTATTAATTCAGCAAATGGTTTTCCAGCTCTCGCTATATTAAGCGCAGTCTTATAACTTGCACATACCGCTGGGCTATTATTGTTGTCGTCCTGAAAACTTGAAAACAGTGCTCCATAACATGTTAAATCAGTTAGATGAGAGACATGACGAGAGAAAATCGCAGATCTCTCGTGACAACAGCAACTACGACAAATTCAAATGGCTCTGAGCACTATGGGACTTAACTGCTGTGGTCATCAGTCCCCTAGAACTTAGAACTACTTAAACCTAACTAACCTAAGGACGTCACACACATCCATGCCCGAGGCAGGATTCGAACCTGCGACCATAGCGGTCGCGCGGCTCCAGACTCTAGTGCCTAGAACCGCTCGGCCACTCCGGCCGGCCAACTACGACAGATTCATCTGGTATCGTCAGATCGCTCTTCTTAAGCTCAGTCAATTCCCCATCCGCTCAGAATCCGACAATAAATTGTACTCGTCCTTGTGAAATTTATTATAATGGCCTTCAATACTAAACTTCCGTTGACCAGCCAGAATACTGCCATTTCGAATTTTCACGTTTTTGCAAAAAGAAAAAATGATTCTCCCATTACTTTTTAAAATATAGCAAATCTCCACTTCTCCGTTTCTTGACATACAACGTTCACTACATAGTGCTCGCTTCGCATCAACGTCCGCAGCTTAGCCTGGCACTACACTGCCGCAACCTGCCGGCTGTCGCCACAGCCCCAGTCGACGCCTGCACGCGAGCAGCACACGTGCAGTGCTGTGCGCTCAAGAGCCGCGTGCAACGTTTGCCCGCCCCTGTCTTAGACTAAGAACAGATTATCTCTGTTTGTAGAGAAGATATGTGTGGTATGAAACTGAAAAGATGGTGGGTCAGTATTATTGAGGGCCCAGTGACGGAATGTAGATGGTGGGAGGCTTTTAGGACTGAAATTGCGTAGGCAAAGAGTGGGACGGAGTTTTTACTTGGAAAAGAAAAGGTAACATAGGTCACAGTCGAGTACAGTTTAGTAGATGGCTACATCTCAGAAATACGTTCATGGTCTGGGATATTAGGGTGGTTGAAATCACATTGGCTGTACATGAAGTGTGTGAAAATGTAGGGGTAGTCGACATGGTAATAGAAGTGCAGCAGCAGGTCAGCTTTCGGATTCGATGGGATTTTGAGATTCGATTTTGCGGGAGACCTAGGAGTGGCAAACATATTCCAGATGTTTAAAGAATCATGAGATCTCTATAACTTGATGTAGAGTACCAGTGGGGAAGGTCGAATAGATATGGAACAAGAGAAATTTCATGGCGCTATATGGTTTGGAGGGATTGGTAGAAGCAGGGTAGGGCAGTGATCCATAGTGTTAGATATTGAAGATGGAACAGATGAAAGTCTCGTATGTATGAATGTATGATAGTCGAGGGACTTAGTTCCCTGGTGTGACCTGTTAGCAGTTTTAATATTTCTCCTCTAAGAAGGTGAAAAATCAGCCACCACGTACCATAATTCAACATGGGCCAGATCATGCGCTATGGAGGCTATGATTTAATTGTCCCACAATATTGGTACTCACTATAGATTGGATACCATGGCAGTCGCCCAGATAAGGAACCTATGGGTTCAGAACGGCCGTAACCAACGCCATATAGGAACTCACCAGGCCCACAAGACAAGCGCCTGATGGAACAGATGCATTACTCACTCGGCTGTACAGGGTCGTACATTCACGTTATGTGTCAGGTAATGGGCTTGTTTGCAACAAGCCACTTATCCACAATAAGAGTATGACGACGTCTTGGCTTCACGATCTGTCAGTAGTGTGTCCACTGTGACAGCCTCCCTTGTTAAGGCAGCAGAAATAAGCGTGCTCACAGTCCTGTGCTGAGCGAAAGCACTGGACCAGGGCCAAGCCACAGCTGGCTGCTCCATGTACAAAATTTCGCACCCTGCATACCTCCCTCCTGAATCACCAACGTCATTAACCCTTTCGGTCACGAATTAGTTTTTCCTGAAAAAAAATAGTTATGGCTTTGCTGTCCAGTTCTTCGAATTAAATTATGATTTTTCAGCCTTATAAAATATTCCTAGGTGCCTCCCAAGGGGGAATACAATGTATCCTAAAATGAGAACATTGTGTTCAAGAGGGAGCAGTAAGAGTCGAAAAGGCAAAGTATTTTATTTCACTAAAATACACAAATTGCACAAAGCTTACTTGATGATTATATACATAAACTATGGTTTTACACTTGTGAAGAATGATACGCAAGAAACAATTTTTTTTTCTATCCGGACATAAGTGAATGTTACATTTTACACAATAAAATTTGTTTATGCCCTTGCAACCCGGTTTGTTGCACCTGTCAAATAATTTGTTGTCACCGAGCACTGGAAGAAGCCCAACCTTGTCCAAACGAGCATCAGCTTCTGTAGGAACTTCCCCATTGGCTAGTTTTGACATACTTGGACTCTCATTAGTGGGAGACCCACATTCCGTGGCAGCTGGCTTATCTATTTTTGTCGATACTTTGACAACACTTGCCCTAAAGTGAAGCAAATTGACGGTTTTGCTTTTAGGAACACCTAATTCTGTTGCGTTTTCCTTGTACTCAATCCATGCATTTACACATGCAATATCAACTGTATGAACAAACATGCGAAGCGTCCACTTTCGCGATCTGATGATTGGGCGATAAATAATGATGAGTAAATCCATCTTGTCGACCACTATGATATGTTAATTGTGAATTGAATAAGTTCTGGCCGCTTTTCTTTTCAGTTTTATAGCATGTTTTACACACATCTTTGTTTCCAATACCCACAAAATTCGGCGCCATTACCACTGGCTAATTGTCATGCCATTTTGTTACTGTAACTTCCTCATCTTCACTTACCAGTTCCTCAGCAGAGCCTCTACCACGTTCTTCATGTCTCTGTCACTAGAAAATGGTGGGTTCTTGGAGCGATTTTGGCGCACCGTGCGTATTGCGTACATATCCTTATTTTTCAAGTACTGCAGGAGACTATAATTAGAGAAATAATTATCGAAAATGAGAAGCACATTTGTTTCATTGACCTTTTCTGCTAAATTCAGCATTACTGATGCACCAAGACGAAAAATTCTTAACACTTCTGTCATCGAGCCTTGATATATTATAAAATCAAACACTTGACCGCTTATTCTACAGGGTGCAAATATTTTTGTTCCCCATGGTTTCGATTTGCCCTTCACATATTGTTTTACGTTCAATCTTCCCTCAAAAGGCACCATTCACTGATCGACTCTATGATGTCCTTCTATTGGTGAACTCAGCAGCCGTTCCCTTATGGAATTTTACACTCCTGGAAATTGAAATAAGAACACCGTGAATTCATTGTCCCAGGAAGGGGAAACTTCATTGACACATTCCTGGGGTCAGATACATCACATGATCACACTGACAGAACCACAGGCACATATACACAGGCAACAGAGCATGCACAATGTCGGCACTAGTACAGTGTATATCCACCTTTCGCAGCAATGCAGGCTGCTATTCTCCCATGGAGACGACCGTAGAGATGCTGGATGTAGTCCTGTGGAACGGCTTGCCATGCCATTTCCACCTGGCGCCTCAGTTGGACCAGCGTTCGTGCTGGACGTGCAGACCGCGTGAGACGACGCTTCATCCAGTCCCAAACATGCTCAATGGGGGACAGATCCGGAGATCTTTCTGGCCAGGGTAGTTGACTTACACCTTCTAGAGCACGTTGGGTGGCACGGGATACATGCGGACGTGCATTGTCCTGTTGGAACAGCAAGTTCCCTTGCCGGTCTAGGAATGGAAGAACGATGGGTTCGATGACGGTTTGGATGTACCGTGCACTATTCAGTGTCCCCTCGACGATCACCAGTGGTGTACGGCTAGTGTAGGAGATCGCTCCCCACACCATGATGCCGGGTGTTGGCCCTGTGTGCCTCGGTCGTATGCAGTCCTGATTGTGGCGCTCACCTGCATGGCGCCAAACACGCATACGACCATCATTGGCACCAAGGCAGAAGCGACTCTCATCGCTGAAGACGACACGTCTCCATTCGTCCCTCCATTCACGCCTGTCGCGACAACACTGGAGGCGGGCTGCACGATGTTGGGGCGTGAGCGGAAGACGGCCTAACGGTGTGCGGGACCGTAGCCCAGCTTCATGGAGACGGTTGCGAATGGTCCTCGCCGATACCGCAGGAGCAACAGTGTCCCTAATTTGCTGGGAAGTGGCGGTGCGGTCCCCTACGGCACTGCGTAGGATCCTACGGTCTTGGCGTGCATCCGTGCGTCGCTGCGGTCCGGTCCCAGGTCGACGGGCACGTGCACCTTCCGCCGACCACTGGCGACAACATCGATGTACTGTGGAGACCTCACGCCCCACGTGTTGAGCAATTCGGCGGTACGTCCACCCGGCCTCCCGCATGCCCACTATACGCCCTCGCTCAAAGTCCGTCAACTGCACATACGGTTGACGTCCACGCTGTCGCGGCATGCTACCAGTGTTAAAGACTGCGATGGAGCTCCGTATGCCACGGCAAACTGGCTGACACTGACGGCGGCGGTGCACAAATGCTGCGCAGCTAGCGCCATTCGACGGCCAACACCGCGGTTCCTGGGGTGTCCGCTGTGCCGTGCGTGTGATCATTGCTTGTACAGCCCTCTCGCAGTGTCCGGAGCAAGTATGGTGGGTCTGACACACCGGTGTCAATGTGTTCTTTTTTCCATTTCCAGGAGTGTATATTGGTCTGACTTTCCAGAATCGATCATTTTATCAGGATGACTTGTTATGTCAACACAGTGGGAGTTTCGTCTCAGTTTAAGGAAACGGTTAACTGACACAGTTTCTGCTATTTGAGAAATATGTAGCTGCGGCTCCCAGTAACATCTAATCCTGGGGTACTTCAAATTTCGCATCAGAACGTGAATTCCTATAAGCGAAAATATTTCTTTTTCTGTCGTAGGGGCAAAATTACCTATATTTTTTAAACTGTATAAATATTTGTGCATTCCACGAATTTCTGCACAAGAACATCAGTAATATATATTTTTTTTTTAAATTGCAAGGGTCTCTCAAGGTTATCCTCTGGCTCAGGGTAACATTTGTGCCATTCGATAAAAGGAGATACATAAGTCCTCTTTTCCTTCAACGTATATCGTTTTAGGCGTTAATTGTCCTAAATTATGGTGCCACTGTAGCTCAACAACGTCCAACACATTAGTTTCAGGTACAATACCTATTTCAGTATGGTCACGTTCATTGTTATCATTATTTGGCGCTCCGATGATAGGGGGATCTCCAGAACCTATAATAAAAAATGCTATGACAATAATAAAAGCTCATAAAAACCCATACCTGAGTAGCACAGATGAAAAAGGCGCTAAATTCATTTTATGTCGATTTTGATGTGGGCACACCGCCGTATAGATTTTTTCAGCGCCTACATGATGAAATATGTTTCAGGTTGCAAAACCGGTTACAAACCGTCCAAAATGACTGTCTAAAGTCATGTTCGGTTTCAAAAGGAGCTAACTGAATGTTTTCTTCGGTGCAAAGCACCCTAAATGCCCAACAGGTGTGGCTATCACCCTGCATGTCCAGATGCAAAGCACGTGAACTTACAAATCTGGACATTCAAAGCTACCCTTAAGTCTATTACGATTAGAATGGATAATTTGTTTTGTCCAGCCCTAGGTTGGCTGCGCTGTAACAAATTGGTACGCAAAAATAACATTCTCGCCGCCAATGCATTGTCGTTTGGATGGGACGAGTGTTTCATGATTACCTCAGTGTCACTTATCATGCAGTTAGCGGACTTTGCGTCTAGACTACTCAGCTTACAGTATAAAAAATGTAAAAAATGGTTCAAATGGCTCTGAGCACTAGGGGACTTAACGTCTGAGGTCATCAGTCCCCTAGAACTTAGAACTACTTAAACCTAACTAACCTAAGGATATCACACACATGCATGCCCGAGGCAGGATTCGAACCTGCGACCGTAGCAGTCGCGCGGTTCCAGACTGAACCGCTTAGAACCGCTCGGCCATCTGCGGCCGGCGCTTACAGTATACCGTATGATATAAAATGTCTAACATTACCTCCATCATTGTCCTCTTGTTTAAAATTATAGCCAGGGTCATCGGACAGATCGTCAATTTTGGATGAATTAAGGAGCTCTAGAACTTCTTCTTCTTCTGTAAGTGGTCGTCACCTACCTTGGGCTCGGGGCATTGTGAAATCACCGTAAGATGACTAAAGAAGTAGCGAAATAATGTCCTAAATTTCTATGCCATCACAACATTTCAACCACAATGTCCTCATTTGGAGAAGCGTATAAAGTTATAAATATGTCACTTACCTTTCGTTTTGAAAGACGCCTTTAGTTTTCACTTCAAGAATGCGCCTTTCTATGCACAAATAATTTTTTTACCTAAACTCAGCAGATATTAACCGTCTGGTGGGAGGTACAAAGATTACTAGGAGGCGTCCATGTGACTGCACATTCAGGTTTGTTTCGTGGTACCACAGATTGACAGGAGAAGTCGACACTGTTCTCAAATAAACTCTCTGCTTGTGACAATATGCGAACAAGTGTGACGAATGGTAAAATTTAACGAATTTTAATATACTAAGCATTCATTTAGTATGTTCTTATATGGGGACGCCATGGCCGAAAGAGTTAACGCCTTAAGCTACAATTTAATTTCCGACAGCCTGGGCCCAAAATGTAATCACGATCGCTTTTTTGCCTTTTTTTCCCCGACTGATTTACCATGGTCCCAGACCCCACGTGCCGCGCTCGTGATCATCACATCTGACATCTGACGCGAATACAGCACCACGAATCTCACACATGGTTGCAAGTTAATTATGTATTCTCCCTACTATATTGTGTACACACAAGGACTAAAGTTTCACTGTTTGCCGTTCATCTTGGCGTTACAATTATAATGACTAGCAGTGAAATTTAGTTTTTAATTAATCGACAGGACTATTGTGGATCGTGAGGTAAATGCCTGGAAAATGGAAATCTCAGCTGATTTATCCTATAACTATGTGTTTTTGTATGATTGACAGAAACGCACTGCTGGTTACGCCAAAAGATGAAATTTTGGAGGTAAAGTTTGAGGGATCTTTGGGAAGAATGGCAGATGGGCTGGACAGCAACGAAGGCGGCAGCCACAACATGTTGTAGTAGCGAGGTATATTAGCGACATGCAGGAGATAAAGCACTGGTGACAGGACGGGTCCCTGGGCACTCCTGCAGGTGGCTGCTGTTGGTGTGTCGGTGGTGCCGATACGTTCCACATCTATTACTGCTGCACAGTCGAAATACACTCCTGGAAATGGAAAAAAGAACACATTGACACCGGTGTGTCAGACCCACCATACTTGCTCCGGACACTGCGAGAGGGCTGTACAAGCAATGATCACACGCACGGCACAGCGGACACACCAGGAACCGCGGTGTTGGCCGTCGAATGGCGCTAGCTGCGCAGCATTTGTGCACCGCCGCCGTCAGTGTCAGCCAGTTTGCCGTGGCATACGGAGCTCCATCGCAGTCTTTAACACTGGTAGCATGCCGCGACAGCGTGGACGTCAACCGTATGTGCAGTTGACGGACTTTGAGCGAGGGCGTATAGTGGGCATGCGGGAGGCCGGGTGGACGTACCGCCGAATTGCTCAACACGTGGGGCGTGAGGTCTCCACAGTACATCGATGTTGTCGCCAGTGGTCGGCGGAAGGTGCACGTGCCCTTCGACCTGGGACCGGACCGCAGCGACGCACGGATGCACGCCAAGACCGTAGGATCCTACGCAGTGCCGTAGGGGACCGCACCGCCACTTCCCAGCAAATTAGGGACACTGTTGCTCCTGCGGTATCGGCGAGGACCATTCGCAACCGTCTCCATGAAGCTGGGCTACGGTCCCGCACACCGTTAGGCCGTCTTCCGCTCACGCCCCAACATCGTGCAGCCCGCCTCCAGTGGTGTCGCGACAGGCGTGAATGGAGGGACGAATGGAGACGTGTCGTCTTCAGCGATGAGAGTCGCTTCTGCCTTGGTGACAATGATGGTCGTATGCGTGTTTGGCGCCGTGCAGGTGAGCGCCACAATCAGGACTGCATACGACCGAGGCACACAGGGCCAACACCCGGCATCATGGTGTGGGGAGCGATCTCCTACACTGGCCGTACACCACTGGTGATCGTCGAGGGGACACTGAATAGTGCACGGTACATCCAAACCGTCATCGAACCCATCGTTCTACCATTCCTAGACCGGCAAGGGAACTTGCTGTTCCAACAGGACAATGCACGTCCGCATGTATCCCGTGCCACCCAACGTGCTCTAGAAGGTGTAAGTCAACTACCCTGGCCAGCAAGATCTCCGGATTTGTCCCCCATTGAGCATGTTTGGGACTGGATGAAGCGTCGTCTCACGCGGTCTGCACGTCCAGCACGAACGCTGGTCCAACTGAGACGCCAGGTGGAAATGGCATGGCAAGCCGTTGCACAGGACTACATCCAGCATCTATACGATCGTCTCCATGGGAGAATAGCAGCCTGCATTGCTGCGAAAGGTGGATATACACTGTACTAGTGCCGACATTGTGCATGCTCTGTTGCCTGTGTATATGTGCCTGTGGTTCTGTCAGTGTGATCATGTGATGGATCTGACCCCAGGAATGTGTCAATAAAGTTTCCCCTTCCTGGGACAATAAATTCACGGTGTTCTTATTTCAATTTCCAGGAGTGTAGATATTGAATAAACAATAAAGGAGAACGAGCCGCGCCTGCTTTTAGACAACCTCAGTCTGGAGAAACAGGTCTAGAGAGGGAAGGCTGACCCTACTGCTGCCCGAGCTAGCGAAGCATTAGTAACTCGGTTAACTGTATGCGGCCTGAATACACGAAAAACCACTCAGCGAGTAGGAGCTACGAAACTGTCATTAACGTGGACTATCTTTACTAATTATAGCGCTTGCCTGTCAGCATAGGCTCCCCGCCATCACGGAGCACCTACTCGCAGCTGCTGGCATCGCTATTCCCCGCACCAGAGGGCTGACGCAGTGCTTAGAATGACCTGGCAACGGTACCTCGTCCTCGAACGTGCAACGGACAACTTCTGTTGTAACTCAGTTCTCTCATATGTATCTGTACAGTATTTAAGAGTTTGAAAATAGAATGAGACCCTAAGATATTACAACTGATTAATCAGCCAGACGTCAGTCAGACTGTGTAATTAAGCTTTGTAATCGGTATTTCGGTCTGCAGCAAAGCTTCTGCTGTTATGAAACTTGCTGAACAAGTAAAACCGTGTTCTGGACAGTGCTTCAGACTCGGAAACTTCCTGTCGATCGTGTTATCCAGTCACACTTTACCTCACTCCTTATTAATGTGGTCTCTTGTTTGTTGAAATTAGAATGGCAGTCTTTATTGTTCTCTATTTGTAGACTGCACGTGAAATACGTCCGCTTTTCGCCTCATCTCGTTTCACTGATATTTTAATATGAAGCTATCCCGCATTATCCAACGAGACAAACTTGTAGATCTACAGTCATCGACGGCTTATTGTCTTGCTTAGAGTCGGCCAATCTGAAGCTGGGTGCAAGAATTCGTTCTGAACTCGACATGCTAGTCTGGCCCCAATGAATCTTGCTCTTGTCTTAGTCACACCTGGGCGCTGTCACTTCATGCTGCTGCAGATCCCTGCATGCTACTGATATACAGAAACACATTGTAAATGTAACAGGACTCATTCGCACACTACACTTTTCTACGTTATTACGGTTAGGCACAGCAAATATTTTGCTCTTACTGGCATTCCGAGTGAAAACGGAACTCAGTTCTTTGCGGGTGGTACTGAGCCATGTGTCCACATGAGCCGGAATACCGCTGCATTATATTGCCATCTGTGACGATGCTAGACACTAAAACTCCATCTCATTCACCAACAAGTCATTTCGATTCTTTGCTACGTATCCTGTAAAGTAATCTACGCTGACGAAAAAGAATCACAACCTCAAAAATTAATGAATGTAGAGTAATAAAGTTTCTGGAATTAGTTTGTCTAAGTAACATACCTAAGTGACACTGCAAGATCACAGGTTAATTTAAGCGCGAGATACCTCATTGGAAATGTGAAATACCGGTACATTAATGAACAGGGTATACGACAGAATGTTTAATGCAAGCATGCAAACGAGTATGCGTTGTTTTGTACAGGTGCTGATGTCAGTACGTGCGATACAGTTCCATGCCTGTTGCACTTGGTCGGTCAGTACAGGGACGGTTAATGCTGGTTTTGGACGACGCTCGAGTTGTTGTCCGACTATGTACCGTACGTGGCCGAGTGGAGACAGATCCGGTAGCGAGAGCGGTATGTGAGCGAGCGTTATTCTGTTGGAAAACACCCCATGGAATGCTATCCATCAATGGCAGCACAACAGGTCGAGTCAGTTGACTGAGTTACACACCTACAGTCAGGGTGCATGGGATAACCACTACAACGCTTCTGCTGTTCTACGAAGTCGCATCCCAGACCATGAGTCCACGTGAAGGCCCAGTGTGTGTAAAGCGCAGACAGATTGGTTGCAGGCCCTCATGTGTCCCCATCCTAACTAACACACGGCCATCACTGGCACTGAGGCAGAACCAGCTTTCACTAGAAAACACAACGGATTCGCGCCTGCCACCACTGAAGTCACAAATGGCTGTGGTTTGAGGTCAGTGGAATACAAGCGACAGGGAGACTGGCTCGGAGCTGTCCTTGAAGTAACAGATTCGTAACAGACTGTTGCGTCATTGCGGTGTCAACGGCTGCTCAGATTGCTGATGCAGATGCAGTACGATGCGCCAGAGACATCGGCCAAACACGATGGTAGTGCCACGTGGCCCTTCGGAGCCCGGTCTTCTTGCTACCGTACTTTCCCGTGACGTCCGCTGCCACCAATGATGTACTCGTACAGTGGCTACATTGTTGCAAAGTCATTCTGCAGTATAGCAAAAACTCAGTCAGACATTGATAATGGCATCTTTGTTGCTTTGTAGGCATTCTGGACTAATACCCACTCACTACACCCAATCTTAAAGGTAACTAACGCTTACGGTTGTTATAGGGTGTATTTAAAGCAAATCGGATTTCCATCCTGATAGTTTCGCTATTAGCACCACTTTGATGCGACAGGCACGACATTGGAATAGACATCATCCGCAGTAGTAGAAACACGCCTACAAACATTCGTTCATGTCGCACAACATCTTTGTGGTGTCACCGCCAGACACCACACTTGCTAGGTGGTAGCCTTTAAATCTGCCGCGGTCCGCTAGTATACGACGGACCCGCGTGTCGCCACTGTCAGTAATTGCAGACCTAGCGCCACCACACGGCAGGTCTAGAGAGACGTACTAGCACTCGCCCCAGTTGTACAGCCGATGTTGCTAGCCATGGTTCACTGAGAATTACGCCCTCATTTGCCGAGACGATAGTTAGCATAGCCTTCAGCTACTTGCTACGACCTAGCAAGGCGCCGTATTCAATTGCTATAATACTTCTCTATCATCAAGAGCAATGTTCTACAAATGTGGATTAAAGTTAAGTATTCCAGAAGCTACGTACTTTTCTTTATGGCATTCATTCCGTATCCTGTTTCAGACCTCACGCCAGCCTACTTGAGTTTAACGCGTGCATTTCGGCCTTCTCTAGCTATACAACAATCTTTTTGATGTTGCAATTTCTTTCCGTCAATTTATTTAACACGTTGACTTATGTTTAAAATAATGAATTTCACTGTATCCCTACTTATCCTGTAGGAGAAGTGACAGTCTAACCGAACAAATTGTTAATAAATTTGGTGCCTATGTTCCTGGTCTCCTAATCTTCTTTCATTTCTTTTTCAGCAAATAGGTGTTCATGTAAACTAATGGTCTTCAAAAGGCAACACGGCATTCCTATGCTCCATATAACGGTACCGCTAGTCACAAATGTCTTGCAAATCTCTCAGCGCCTCGAGTGTTGTTATATATTACGTTATTTTTCAGCGTTTTTAGGTAAGTACTCGTATAGCAGACTTAGGATATATGCAGCAGTTCATCCAACACACGATACAGATCAGCTCTCACGATATGCTCAGATACAACTTGGTTTTTTGTCCAGAGATTACTGTTTTTTATTTAAGTAAGGTTTAGAATTGTTTCAGATTTTATAAACTGCACGAACATGTGCATATCTACAGGACAATTTCCATTACACTGAATTCTCATAAACTTTGCATCCTCTTAGTTGCACTTATTCTTCTTGTAGTACTAAGTACTCATTTTTTTCTCAGACTCCTGAATCCGTTTTCCGACGGGTTTTCGAAGATTGACTGTTGTCCTTATATAAATTACAATCAGATGCCTCTTAACTAGGGCTTTCTGGGAAACGGCGCGATCGGTTACAGGTATTTCAAATCTGTTGTGTGAGCGTTCAAAATAAACGAAAACAACAGGTAGGTTTCAACTGACAATTTTTTGTTATGTAGAGGTTGATCCGAAACTGGAGTGGACTATGTGCAAAGTTGTGTTACTTAAAATATCCAGTGTTTTTTCTGTCACTAACGTATTTTTTCTTTCCTCTCTGGAGAACGGTAAGTCAGTAGATATTCACTTTTTGTGTGTTTCTTTATCCACCAAGTCCCGAGATGTGTTGTGGTACTGAAAATATCAAGTCTACAGCATTCTTTGATGCCTTGTCTTCTTGAAAAATGCTACTGCAGTGTGCTTCCGAGCTTTTTTGCTTGTTAGTGGAAATTCAAATGGTTGCGTTTCATGTTATATCTGTGCTAATGAAAATTGTTTCCTTTGGAATTACAAAAATGCATACATTTATGGTGGGTACTATTTACTTTGCGATAATTGCCCCTTGACTTTTGATTGTATAAGTAGCTACATTTAATTCTTTCACATGATTGTGAGTGATTTATGGAAGTAACAAGATGGTGTTTGAGACCAGAGCTAGGGAGAGCAATTTCGATGGAAGGCACAGTGATTAAAGTTATCATGTTCTGCTGCCTGATTGTGCTTATTGATGACCTTGGAGACTACGAGAATAAAAAGAGCTTTTAGACATTGAATTTGTTAGAGTGCAGTTATCATGTTGTGGTAACAGACCTGTATCAGTTGCTTCACATTTTTCCTTGTCGTTTCCTTGCAAGCAGTCTGTCATTTCATTACCGTGTGGAAATCAGCTTTCAATTGTCTAGGATAATTATTCTGTAGCAGCTCTTGAGATTATTACATGGATATTATGTGGTGACTAGCCTTACAGACATAATAGTTTCTTTGTTTGGAATATTCCGCGATGGTGGTGATAAGATTGTAATTGGTATTGCAATTTTGTGATCTCTTCTTTTCTGTGCTGTATTTCAATGTAAGTGTTCCTATTGATTCTATGGGTCAGTGTCTACTTGTCTGATTTCCTTATGTTATTGCAGTGGATTCAGTGACACGTAGACTAGTAATATTTTAATATCTTGTGCACTCTCATTTCCTAGCGTTCTTGGGGGCTTTCTGCGAGGATTACAAGTAGCCTGTACAATGGGAAATTGGTTCATGAATATCAGTAATAGTTCCATGAAAGGTAGATGGAACATGTGTTGAATTTATTAAGTTCCTTGAGAAACTAACACTCCTCTCAGATGGCAGGTGTGATTGTTCCATACACTTGAGTGTATAGCCGATTTCGAATAATTTCTTATTGTTAAAGACATTTCGGTATTTAGTAATGGTTTATCTTGTAAATTTTTGAGTAAATGGGAGGATTAGTTTTCTTGGACCTAACCAATGACTTGATTTTATTCTTTTTTTTATTTGACACTGTATGATATACGCTGTTTATGATCGATGATGCTTCGTTTATTGTATGTTTTCAGTTTCTACTAATGGACATTGTGTTATAATTGTACTAACTGGTATTTCTTATTTTCTCTTGTGAACGGTGTTTTGTCTCAATTATAATTGAACCAAACTGTTGTTCACTTGATCTGCAATTTATATTGCAAACTGTAGTGACATTTTTTTCTTGATTTGAGCTGTAGATTATGCATAGAAACTAAAAATTCTGATTGTGTGAAGATGCATAGGGCCACTTCAAATCCGACAGAAACTAGGAGCAAGGGGATGTGTAAGTAAATTCACAGAACACATAACCCCCTACCGGAATTGCAACTGAACAACAGTGTTCATGATTGTAGTTGTCCCAGAAGGGAAGGGGTAAAGCGATCAAGTGAGCAGTGAAGGTGGTTGTGTTGGCGGAGGCAGTATCACGTGGAAGTGCCAACGAAACTTCTAGAACAGGTTAACTTACAAATGGAGATTATTTATGTGTAGTGGATTCTTTAGATGATTTCATCTCCTTACATTCTTATCGTATTTAGCAGAAAAAGTTGGTCCATCTGGCACAGTAGCCAGCAGGATGGCATTTGCCGAAACTCCTGTATCCCACACTGGGAGTGAAAGAGGAGCCTCGTGTTTGGAAACCTTGCAGCCTAAGTGTATTAACGAGAAGGCTGTCGCCACGTGGTGGGGGGCGGTGGCGCCTACCTGTACCCGAAAACAGCAGGGGGTGTTGCCCGGCCCCTGCTCTGCCGCCTCGCCAGACAACGCATATCCTTTAGAAATAGGGAGTGTACAATGCGAAGAGGTCCTCTGAGTAATAATTATGAGCCTTCAGTGACTCTCAACTGGTCGAAGGGATGCCAGGAATTTTTGCTCGAAAAAACTCTTGCTACTTAGGAATACAGTGGCAGAGTACTTCACGACAGATAGCATCTTCTCCAGAGTCTTGTAGAAGCAGATGGCACTTAATGTTGCATGTTTGGCTTTTGACCTACATTATTGTGGGAGAGGTCCTTGATGCGTGTGTGAGAGGCTGGAAGGGGTTGATTTTGGGCGCACCTGCTACAAGTGGAAATGCATTCTGCTGTTTCTTCTGTACTGACTACACAAATGGAAGTTAAATATCGGTATGAATTGTTTTGACTGAGACTGTGTCTGTGTCTCCCATCTGCCTCGTGACTCTTCATGGATGCGTGAAGGGTGGGGGGGGGGAGGTTGGAGGGGAACGGCACACTGCTTCAAGCTCAGGTGATGAACTGTACAGAGCAAGGCTGGGGCATTCTGATTCTAATGCAGAATCAATTCAATTCTAATTTCAGCATATGCGAAGAGAAGCCTTGGGAATTCTGTTTTGGGGTTCTTTGGAGTCTCCCATCTTGCACTGGGCAGTGAAGCGGACTTCGACCATAAGCGCCAATGTCTTGCAGACACATACTGGGGTGGAAGTGTATTTGCCTATCCTGTTCTGGAATGAAGTGGGGGGCGTGACTTACAGCAGCATCGCGTTGTCTGCAGCTGTAATCATCAAGCCAACAGGGATGAGGAGAGTGTGCAATGCTATGTTCTGAGTCGACGGGATGATTAGATTTCAGTATAGGCAACATGGTGTTTGACTAACAGTAATATGCATTTGCGTGAACTCAGAGGTTAGGTGAGCAATTGATGATGTTTCGCGTTTTTATTCTTGTACTTTGTGAGTCGAATAATCACTCACGCCGGCCGGGGTGGCCAAGCGGTTCTAGGCGCTACAGTCTGGAACCGCGCGACCACTACGGCCGCAAGTTCGAATCCTGCCTCGGACATGGATGTGTGTGATGTCCTTAGGTTTAAGAAGTTCTAAGTTCTAGGGGACTGATGACCTCAGAAGTTAAGTTCCATAGTGCTCAGAGCCATTTAATCACTCACCTTAATAGTTAACGCAATTAGTTTAATGGAACCATGAGAAAGATAATCGTACTTACTTTCTTAACCATTATCACAACGGTCCATCCTCCACAGATTTTAGACAACTGTTATGTTACATTATTCATAGTTGATAATGTGTAATTTCTTATGTTAGGAAATTCAATCTCCCTTTTCATTTCAGGTGCAGCTGATGTTTGTGACGATCCCTGCTTTCTTTGTTATCTCATGAATAAATTAATATGGCTGGAGCACTGACTTTGGAAGATAGTTAAGCCTTTGTACTCACTCCCTTCCATTTTAATTAATCAATACAGACACATTATCGCCATCTCAGTTATGTACTGACCCATCAGGGTAAATAAGTGATTGTATAACATGGGATGACAAATGTTTGTTTGCTGCCAGGGTTTATAGCTCAGAGCGATTGATAAAGTGTACATTTTAATGCATATCGGCGAGTATGCCTGAGAGATGCTTCTGTACCACTGTGCGAAGAGAGACATGGCCGAGGTGAAGGTCGAGCGTGTCCACGTTTAGCAGTTTCCCAGGAGCCACATCCGGCTCGCCCAGGGAGTCACAAAAGCGGGGACCGCACTGTGCACAGGAGTGGCGTCCCGTGCTTTCGTGTGTCGCCGACTGGCACCTTGGCAGACCAGGTAAGTGACCGGCAGGCTGCAGAACTCAGAACTGAGCTCTGCGTTAAGCTACAGGAACTGTTGCCTGGTTGGGCAGCGCTGGCCATTTACGAGTTTAGGAAGCCGCGCGCGACACTCTGGCGCCTACTTAAAGTACCACTCTGAGGAGAAGAGCATTGACTGTTGTTAGGTCAACGTGGGAGCCAAAAGGCTGCCAAAACGTTTCTGACGTGGAACGACCTCTGGACGCGCTTAGAAAATTATAGCACACCAGGTGGACCATCGTTGACGTCAGAACACGTTGTGAGGGTGTAACTAGATTTGTCAGAAAGCTTCCCTATTGCCAGAACCTTTTATGTCATCTCTAAGTGGGAGTTCTGGGATGATGCTACGATTATGTCACTGGCGTCATTTACTTGCGCAGTTTGACGATTGGAGGTAATAGTTTTTGGGCGATGCTCCTCATGGAGCGGCAATGTTGAGAAGCAAAGCATGGTACGATTTTTCTGGTCATTCTGCAGAGCTTCACCTGAGAGAATGGTCTTGGTTCTCGGCGGGCGCCGGCCATGATTCTCCACTTATCTTGAAGTAAGGGTGCACTGGACGTGGTTTTAAAAGTTACAGACCTCCAAACAGATTGCATATCACACGTTCAGCAGTACATTGGTGAGCATAGCTATTGTCCATGCATATTGACAGTTTTTCTTTGAGGACATTAGTTTTCACCGTACCAAGTCCATGTGACCTGCAGCCAATGTATGTCGTACTGGTTAACAGCTAGAGTTTCGCAATCTCTGTCATTTCAAGATATAATACTCAAATAGCGTTCACACTGCGATTATTTTGTGGGAGACGTTGTATTATCATGACCAACCCCTCGCATTTAACAATTTTGTCAGATGCAGATATCACCCATGTATTTCAGTTTTGATTTGTATTATTTTTTAAATCACTTTCATCAATGTTTTATTTCTGTGTTTAAATATGTGTCATATTGTAATAAAGTATGTCTAAAGAGTACCTAGTTCTTGCTGATCGTCTATGCTTTTATTAATCTCCTTAGAGTTGAGGAGAGGTTAGAAGAACAGCAATCTTACACCGAAATTCCCAACTTAAGATCATTGCTAGAGTCCGCAGTTTGGTTGTTAGCACTGTGAAGTCCATTGCACAACCATTCTTAGTTGGGATCCTTAAGGGTGGTTCTGACACAAGGAGGAGATTTCGAGTCAGGTATTCCAGTAATGAAAATTGAACTTTTCTTCTTGCTGCTTCCAAACCACCATGGGTATTTTCTATAAATTGGCAATGCCTTCCATGATTTTTCTGGTAAGACAGTTCTGTTACGTAGTGAGAGCAACAGCGTTTCCTTTTTAATCCTTTGCGTCAGTAAGAGATTGTGAATAAATTAGAGTCATGGTAATCTTAATCTACTGGTGCATACTTACTGATAGACCTGTAGGTACATTTTCTTTAGGTGCTTATTTTGTTGTATGTTTTTATCCTGTGGTCTCTGCACCACAAGTGTTGTTATATTGTTTTATTACTGAAATAGAAAATGGTGTTGTGAACTTATGGGTGGTTATTTCTTTGATGTTGCAGATCCATCTTGATGGTGAAGATACCTGAAGGAATCATGTTGACTGTACTTTCCGTCTCGTCCTGAGATACTTATTTGATATCCGAATGTTAACCAGAAGTGGGACAAGAGGCGTTCAGACAGAGTGTGAAATTGTCGGCTCTGTTAAGCAGAAAAACAATCAGATTATAAATACGGATGAATTCAGAAATGCAACACTGAAATTCAGACGTAACTGTCAGGCTCGGTTCTGTATCACATTTAGAGGACACTGAATCCGAAAGTTAAGTGAGTAAGTGTGATGATATGAAAGAGACACGTCATATCAGTGACGTAGGACACACCAGTAACCCGTCAGTGACAAACAATAACAGGACGATTTTGCCTCTGAGAGCCAATACGAAAAGCAACGACACAGTGAACAGAGACCTCGAATTTTTGAGGCAATCCAAAGAGAACAGGCATCAAGAGGTTAAGAGTCTAGAAAGGATATTACGTGCAAAAGCTAAAACGATAAGAAAGAAGGAACTTGAGGAAATGAAGAAGTTAAGATAGAAGATTGAGGAAGCAGAAACAGAAGAAAGAAAACGAGAGACGTTGGAATTTTAAGACAAGTTATCGTGAAGTATCAAGGATGCGTTAAAAAAGGCAACCACAACAAGAAGAGAGCAGGCGAAGCGAAGGAGGTCACAATGAAATCAAGGAAAGACGCTCTTGATACTAGGAATATGACAGTTGCTGCCCACAACACCCTGGTGGCCACGAAGTATGCTACGGCAACCAAATGTGTCGTTCATCAATCTCGGAAACTTTTTGCCGCAATGCAGGAACTGGGACGTGAGACTATATGGGAGATGCAAGAACACATTTCAGAACACTCCATAAAAATAAGACATTGGAAGAACAGCAGACAAATTTGTCACAGCTGAAGTTAGACCATGTGTGGGTCTCCGAGCAGAAAGTTGAGATTCTGAAGGAATTTAAGGACACTCGAAGACCTGTGAAACGGTTGGAGACTTAATGTGCTAATAGACAGGAGGAGGATCAGGAAGACGAGCGTCAGAAGCGAACTGAACAACATACAAGCAGAAAAAGCACTCACTCTGATACTAATGAGCTATTAAATATCACTGAGTCATTACAGCAGAAATCTACATACCTTTGTCTACTGCAAGCTAACATCACGAGCAGCACAGTCGCAAATGGCCCACCGATTAGATGATCCGACGTGCAGATCTATGTTGGGAACAGTGAGGAGCACAGCTGCACTAGTCGAAGGGATGAAGCTCCACACAATATCAAATACGTAAGAGTCACATAGACAGGAATAAGTGCACATGCAACTGAATACTCTGGTTTCGACTATAAGCATTTTGTATCCAGCAAAAGTTCCGAAACTAGCAACATAGTGGTAACACACTACACCTCAAGGCTTGGATAGCTCAATTTGACACATCTTTGCCTCCTGCTTGGCGATTAGGCCACAAACTGGAGTTTATTTGTCGAGACATGGAGGGTGACTATGAGAAATATCGTGACTGGTCAAAACAAATCCAGGATAGGATCAAGGAAGAGATAGTTATGCGCAGGGACCTGGAGCCACTGAAACTCCGATGTCCCCTGAGACTTTCTGAGTCAGTGGTAAAAAAATAAAGAAATCAGTCCCTCGATACACCATGGAGCTCAGTTGACATTATATGTTTCTGTTGCATGAAACTTCCTGTCCACTACGAGCAAGTTCTAGTAGTCATGCACCTATGACAGTGAGATATTTAAAAGTGTACTCCGAGACATGGAGTATGCCCTTCAGTTCCCATAACGCAAATGAGAAAAGTCGCAATATGGAAAGTAATACTGGAGTGTCGTCTAGAAGAAACAGTGTCTGAGGAGACATTAGGAATTGGCCATTTGTTGACATTGTCACTTTGGTCCACTACTAGAAAGACAAGGAAACTTGAATGGTTCCAATGGCTCTAAGCACTATGGGACTTAACAGAATTTGAATTTGACATGTTTGTTTCGTTTTTTCTGCAACAGTGTTCTAACCCGTTTTGTGTACCAAGGAGGATCAGCTCCGTCGTTTGTTAATTTATTTTGTATAAATCTCTCAACTGCTGCCGATACTATATCTTTGAATGTAAGCCACATCTGGTCTACACTTTTATTATGAATGTGAAATGAGTGGAGGAAGGCGTCAAATGAATTTTTATCTGCTTTTTTTAATAGGTATATTTTTAACTTATTTTTCGAGGAATTTGGGATTACAATATTCAATCTCGCTACGACAACTCTGTGTTCACTAATCCCTGAATCGGTTTTGATGCTCATCATTAACTCAGGATAATTTGTTGCTAAGAGGTCAAGTGTGTTTTCACAACCGTTTACTATTCGTGTAGGCTCAGGAACTAACTGCTCGAAACAATTTTCAGAGAATGCGTTTAGCACAATTTCGGATGATATTTTATGCGTACCTCTGGAATTAAACATATGTTTTCGCCAACATGTCGAGGGTAAATTAAAGTCACCACCAACTGTTATCGTATGAGTCAGGTACATGTTTGAAATCAAGCTCAAGTTTTCTTTGAACCTTTCAGCAACTGTATCATCTGAATTGGGAGGTCGGTAAAAGGATTCAATTATTAATTTATTCCGGTTGCCAACAATGACCTCTGCCCATACTAACTCACAGGAAGTATCTACTTCAATTCTGCGACAAGATAAACTACTTCTGACAGCAACAAACACGTCACCGCCAACCGTGTTTAGCCTATCCTTTCGGAACACCGTTAGGTTCTTCGCAAAAATTTCGGCTGATCTTATATTCTGCTTTAGCCATCTATCAGTGTCTGTAACGATTTGAGCATCAGTGCTTTCTATTAGCGCTTGGAGCTCTGGTACTTTCCCAACACAGCTACGACCATTTACAACTGTTATACCAATGGTTCCTGTATCTACGTTCTTCCTGTGTAGCGAATTACTTTACAGCTCTTCTGAATTGTGAACCTCCAAACTCCACGTTTCCCTTTACCGACTATGTAGAAGTACACCAAAGTTCATCACCACGCACGAGAGATGAAATCGGGGCAATTAGTCACTCGCTTATAAACAAAAAAGCACCAGGTGAAGATTCTACAATTGCTGATCTTTGAAAGTATGCAGGGGATAAGGCAGTAGATAAACTAACAGAAATTATCAGCCAGATTTGGGAAACTGAAAGACTCACACATGGCTGGAATTCTGCTCTAATTCATCCTTTTCATAAGAAAGATGACAGAAGAGATGTAAATAACTATCGTGGTATCTCTTTCATATCAACAACCTATAAGATTCTGTCGAAAGCTGTGCAAAGTAGGACATAAGAACAGCTAGACTCGCAGCTGGGAGAGTATCAAGGAGGTTTCATGAAGGGGCGATCATGAGTCGAACAGGTAATGAAACTAAAATCCATCCTTTCATACCTGAAGCTCAGGGATAAGTTTTTCTGTGACCTAGGTGAATTTCAAAAAGGCATATGACTCGATTGATCGTAAAACCCTGATCAGAATTCTAGAACAACTTGGCCTAGACAAGAAAACCAAAGCGATAATCCAGCAAACACTAACCAACACAACCTCAAAAGTGAAATTTAGATTAGAAACACCAGAAGCTTTTGGAATAGAGACTGGAGTGAGGCAAGGAGATAGGGTCTCATCTCTGCTCCTCAGCTGTGTCCTCGAAAGTTAATTCGTGAATGGCACAAAGAACTGGAAAACCACGGAATTAAAAATGATGTGTGGCTGGGTTACAAGAAAAAAAATCTTGAAATCGATTGTCTCGCTTTTGCAGATGATCTTGCAATTTTTTTCTGATTCCATGGAGTAAGCTGAGAGATACGTTAATGAGCTTAATGTACAAGCAAAGAAGAGTGGCCTCCAAATTTTATTTGAGAAACCGAGTTTATAACGAACATAGATTCACCACCTAGGGTGCTTTTAGTGGGTAAGGCAAAATTAAGCGAGTTGACAAGTTTAAATATCTCTGAGAATGGATAAGAGCCACCTAATCAGAGAAAGAAGCCTTCATATCACGAATTAACAAAATGTAAATGCTATTCCATTAAACCAAAAAAAAAAAATCTACAACAAAAGATCAGTATCGTTCAATGCAAAGTTAAGGCATTATTGAAGAGTAATCCATCGGGAGGTCTCGTACGCTTCTTAATGCCTAGTAATGAACAAAAAAGGCCTAACCGAAAAACTGGAGGCCACGGAAAGAAAGATTTTGAGAAGAGTATTAGGTCCTATCAAAGAGAATGGGGAATATAGAAGATGTCATAATCATGAACTGTATTCCCACATAGAGAAGATAACCGATACCATTCGGAAAAGAAGGATTAATTTTTAAGGACATATGACCCGAATGAGCCCTGGAAGACTCACCAGTCGTATGATCCACTACTTTCAGGAGAATAAAATAAAATGGGCCTGGTTCAGAGGTGGAGAAAGATCTTAAAGAAGTGGGGATCACATATGATGACATCTTGGAGCGTTTCCCACTCAAGGAGAAGCTTATGGCGTGGCAGGGTTTCCAAGAAAAGCCAACACTAAAAACGGGAAAGGCTTTGGGCCCGTGAGAGGAAGGTGCAACATCGAGAACGAATGTGGGAGCACTAGGCAAACATCAGAACACGTAAAGCAAGACAGTTGAAATAACGTTGTCCAAAAATGGCATATACGGAATGAATGAATGAATTTGTATGATGTGGAAGGCAGTTTTTGCATATCAGGTTACTCCAATAACAGGTAATTACAAATTTTACAGAAGATTACATGTAAACATTTCAGTTCTCTCATCAGGAGTTCATTCACTATAATTCAGTGAGCAATATTCACCATACATCATGCGTGTTATGTGTATGATTTATATAGACCGATTGCTTATGTGGCATGCAAACATTTGTCGAGGCAGAGTCTGTGAAGTTGGCGACACACGAACTCAACAAGTGACCATATTTCTGGAGAGCAGAGGTCATTGTCTCAGCCTCAGTAGGTGTGGTGTAATGTGGCAGCCAGCTGACAGATGACTGTTGACCCATATTCGAGCGAAGGATGGCAGCTCCCACAATAAGAGGTACCCGCACTTTTGTGCTACCTGGCTAGACCTACTGAGAAACAGTCCATTGACACATTCCGAACCAGCTGTCTGGCCATTCTTTATCTGCGAGATAGATGATGGAGACTGGCTGGTGCATGTCAGGCTTAAGTGTTCCTTTCTCTACGGGAACGAGTGGGAAGCAGCAACGATGATTGGTTCTAATTAGGCCTGTAGTTCTGTTAACGTCTACAGGAACAGCATCTACATTGAGATGAAGGAATCCACAACGCTACCTTCTTTCATTTCGAGTTCTTGCCGTTGATCATTTGGGCAGACTTTGATTGTTATGCAGATCTGTGTTTAGAGGTAGAATTTCCCTATAATCTATTTTTCTTCTCGTTTGGACAGAAACTCTTTGCTGTTGGCTGTAATGATGGTGCTTGCGATCAGGACAGTCTCGACACATATCAAAATACGCAGTCCAGTCACATAATAGGATCACCACTTACCTTCGATATCAGCGTGCAGTCATGACTCCCAAATGGTTGGTGGCAGCACTAGTAGTGGAGGTTGTATCAAGTGTGTTGAGTTGCGTGGAAAACAATGCAGTCATTGCCTGGAGTAATTTGTGTGATATCAAGAAGGGCATGAACTCTGGCTTTCGGAACTGCAGGGGAAACATTTCTGAAATTGCTAAGTGTGTAAACGGATTGTGTGCTGCCACGATTGATGCATACCACGGATCGCTAAACGGCGTTATTCAAAACAGCCAGTGATGTAACTGCGATGCACTATGGGCCATAGACGACAAAGGAGGGCGACAGCTGTGGAAATGTGTATGGGCAAATAGCCATCCAGCTGTTTAGCAACTGACCATGCGCTGCGCAGAGGTACAATGGAGCTACCAACAGTGGCTCTTCAACGACAGTTCAGCAAGCATTGCTGCATACGGGCCTCCACGGCAGGTAAGTCGCTCATGCAGCCATGCTGACTGCTGCTCGTCAGCGACGACAGCTGGAATTTCCGCGCCAGCAGCGCAACTGGACGTCTACTGATTGGCGACAGGGGGCCTTTTAAGGGCGAATCACGTTTCATGCTCCATCAGACAGATGACCGTTGGATCATCAGAAGGATCCAGGTTGAAAGAGGGACTGTTATCATCTGGAGAATGTTTTCGTGGCTTTCCCTGAAAACTCTCGTGTTTCTGAAAGGCGTAATAGATCAACAGAATTATTGACTATCTTTGGGGACCATGTCCCTCCCTTCATGCAGTTTGTTTTGCCTTGGTACGATGACATATACCCGCAGGACAATGCAACGTGCCACACAGCAAACAGTGGATTTGCGTGGCTCAGAGAGTACATAGGCGAACCAAGGTGAGTTTACTGTACCCTTGGCCACCACCTTCCGCGACTGAAACTCAATCGAGAATCTGTGAGACCACCACGATCAGGCAGTTCATACCATGGGTCCTCAACCGAGAAACCCAGCGCAACTGGCCATGCACCGGAGTCGGCGTGGCTCCACATACCTGTCTGTACCTTCGTTGGTTCACATGGTAAACTTGATATTCATTTCGATATTATATGAATGACTGTCGTTGACCTAAAGGTGCTGTTTCAGTTTTTATTCACATATACGAAACATTTACAAATGACGTGTATTTTTGATAAAATTAATACTTTCATTAATTTGTTAATCACAAAATGTTTAATGTTAATAATGTTAACTTATGGTTGTTTCTATTTTTGCTCTGTTCCGTAACTGATGATCCATTAATCCTAGCTATTTCAACGCGTATTGCATAATGCGTAATACCAACGAGCGGGAAAAGGGGAGTGGGTACTTTGTGCCCACCATGAAAAAACCCTAAAATACTGTCGTTTAATCTGTTCAATTTTTATTAACAACGTACTTTTGAAATAAGTAGGGTACAGAAACTGAAAATATCTTTCAGCAGGATCTTAGTAACACCAGTAGACGGTACTTTATGACCACTAAAAAATTTAAAAATACGAATTTCATTAATAGTCGTTGATTATCACAGACAATATACCTTTTAAAGTCATACAGACGTGAAGAAGTATCCTGAACCCGAAAATATGAATACGACATTTGTGGCGAACAGTCACATTCATTGTTAAGACAAACATTTGGATTAAATTTAACTGAAAAATTAAAACAGTTACCGAATCTGATACACGAAATCATTGAAATCGACAAACATTCAAAATTTTAAAATATAAAGTACCAGACAAGATTACGGTATTTTCCAAAGGTGTTCACAAAGTAATCATCCCCTCCCATTTGGTACTGCGAGAGTTAATTTTCAGAATATACAGGGTGAGTAACTAACTATTGCCACCAAGAATAACTCCGAAGGTATGATACGAGCTGAAAAGTTTGTGGGACAAAAGTCGCATGGGACAACGGGGGCCACAATATGACATTGGGTTTTTGTTACTAGGTGGGGTCCCTTCAGAGATATGAGGTCGCATTTTTTTAATGGGTGCTATAGTTTGGTACTTACTTTCTGATAACGGCTATCGAGACGAATCAAATGGTTCAAATGGCTCTGAGCACTATGGGACTTAACTTCTAAGGTCATCAGTCCCCTAGAACTTAGAACTACTTAAACCTAACTAATCTAAGGACATCACACACATCCATGCCCGAGGCAGGATTCGAACCTGCGACCGTAGCGGTCACGCGGTTCCAGAATGTACCGCCTTTAACCGCTTGGTCACACCGGCCGGCGAGACGAATCCAATGATGTGTAACAGTAAGTTCTTTGAAAGACAACGAAGGTCACAAACGTGCACGTGACATGAACGTCCATTTACAAAGGTATGAGAAGTGATGACCGCTGGTATCAATGCAGTACTGCTATCTTCTTATCATAGATTCAGTGGTATTCCTAAACACTTCATCACTTATCGAAGCACATGCTCTGACAATTCTCTCTCGAATTTCTTCAGGTGTATTTGGAATGTCTTTATAAACAATGTCTTTTACGAATCCTCACAAGAAAAAATCCAGAGGCGTCAATTCTGGTGAAGTGGCCGCCTAAGACACATTTCCTCCGTGTCCAGTCCAATGATTTGGGAACTGTTCCTGCAACTCATTTATAGCCATCAGCAAAAAAGTGGCAAATATACATCGTGTTGATACCACATTCTGTTTCTTATTCCTAAAGGTATTTCTTCCAATAACAGACTTAATGTGTCTTCCAGGAATATGGTGTATTTCCTACCATTACGATTTCTTTCTATGAAATAAAACCCTATAATTCTGTCCTCCAGAATCCCACACAGTACATTCACCGACCATGATTTTTGGTGTGCAACTTGTCGCAGCCAACATGGTTTTCCAGTGGCCAAATAATGCATGTTATGCAAATTAAAATTTTCATGGTTCATGAATGTAGCTTCGTCAGTAAATAAAATCAAATTAAAGAATATGCTATTCCTCTGAATCTAAAGTTGAGCCCATCGGCAGAATTCAATGCGACGCATACAATCCGTACCAGTTAATTCTTGGTGGAGACTGATATGGCAAGGATGATATTTATGGCAATGCAGAACACAAACAACACCGGCTCACGCGTGATTCCCTTGTGATTTGATGCGAATAGGCACTAGGGTCTCAAACCATAGCGGCAAGAGTACCAATTTCCGTTTCCTCGTTAGTAACTTTCCTTTGCCGGATATGTTTCCGATGCTGTGAAGATCCAGTTGTTCTCAATTTATCATACACGTATATAAATGTACGACGTGTAGGGCGAATACGTTGAGGATATCTTTCAGGATAAGTCTCTAGCTCTCACTGAATTTCGTTGACATTCTATTTAAATGAGAAGCATATCAACTTGTTCTTCCGAGGAATACATCAATCACTCTCGGTTAATTCGACGGTTCTGTTCCTGCCGTTGCTGTCAGTGTTATATTGCGAAACCGTCGAATGGTGTGTACATGTCACTGAAACGTTAGATGGATACGCCGTACTCGGCGAATATTTACTATTTTCACGATATACGAGAGAGAATTGTCAGAGCATGTGCTTCGATAAGTGCCTATGTGATAAGGAATACCACCCAATCCCTGATAAGAAGATTAAGAAGATTAAAGCACTGTATTGATACCAATAGTCGTCACTTCCAACACATTCTGTAAATGGACGCTCATGCCACCATTTTCACCTTCGTTGGCTTTCAAAGACATTACTGTTACACATCATCGGATTCGTCTCGTTAGCCGCTATCAGAAAATAAGTACCAAAGTATAGCATCCCACTTAAAAAACAAAGTTGACCTTCATATTTCTGACGCGACCCAACCTACCAACAAAAAACCAACGGCATATTATGGTCCCTAATGTCCCATGCAACATTTGTCCCACAAATGTTTCAGCTCCGATCATACTTTCGGAGTTATTATTGGTGGCAATAGTTTGTGACTCACTCTGTATATTTTGTATGAAGGACGTTTCGTTAAAGATAAATTTTTGTACTCTTTGGGATTCTTCAGGGATTCCATTGTCACAGAGTTCAATGTTATTGAAACAAATACGTACGATTGCACTAGAATAATCATTACACTGACCTCAATAAAAGAAGGAGTGTGTTGCCTTGCTGGACATGTTTGTCTACTAATCATAATTTTGATTGTTTTAAAATCTGTGCCAGAGATACTTGCTTTGACCAGGTACTTCATAAATCAGTTCATATGATGTATACTGATCCACCTCCAGCTCCCTATGCAGCAAATAAGTGTGACAGAGACGAGAATACTCGTATCTCTTTGTATGTCTATGCGTCGCGTGATATTCAGGTATTACTAGAGTCAGATGGTTGGCAAAGGATTTCCTCGTTTTCACCTTTTAAGTCAGAACGACCTAAGATGGTTTTAAGTCAATTTTGTTTCAGTTTTTCATGTCACATTTCTACAATCTAAGTATTACAGTCCATAAGATTTAAAAAAAAAGTCTGCTTGTGGGCGATAATGAAAGGTAGCTAAGCCTCTGCGCTCGCTACTTTTATCTCTGTTAGTTAACCAACCAGTAAGGACGCATTATCGCTATCTCACTGTTTCAGTGAGACATCAAGGCAAGTACATATCCGACCATTAAAATTGCTCAACCACGAAGATGACGTGCTACAGACGCGAAATTTAACCGACAGGAAGAAGATGCTGTGATATGCAAATGATTAGCTTTTCAGAGCATTCACACAAGGTTGGCGCTGGTGGCGACACCTACAACGTGCTGACATGAGGAAAGTTTCCAACCGATTTCTGATACACAAACAGCAGTTGACCGGCGTTGCCTGGTGAAACGTTGTTGTGATGCCTCATGTATGGAGGAGAAATGCGTACCATCACGTTTCCGACTTTGATAAAGGTCGGATTGTAGCCTATCGCGATTGCGGTTGTCGTATCGCGACATTGCTGGTCTCGCTGGTCGATATCCAATGAATATTAGCAGAATATGGAATCGGTTGGTTCTGGAGGGTAATACGGAACGCAGTGCGGGATCCCAACGGCCTCGTACCACTAGCAGTCGAGATAACAGGCATCTTATCCGCATGGCTGTAACGGATCGTGCAGCCACGTCTCGATCCCTGAGTCAGCAGATGGGGACGTTTGCAAGACAACAATCATCTGCATGAATAGTTCCACGACGTTTGCAGCAGCATGGACTATCAGCTCGGAGACCATGGCTGCGGTTACCCTTGACGCTGCATCAGAGACAGGAGCGCCTGCGATGGTGTACTCAACGACGAACCTGGGTTCACGAATGGCAAAACGTCATTTTTTCGGATGAATCCAGGTTCTGTTTACAGCATCATCATGGTTGCATCCGTGTTTGGCTTCATCGCGGTGAACGCACATTGGAAGAGTGTATTCGTCATCGCCATACTGGTGTATCACCCGGCGTGATAGTAAATGGTGCCATTGGTTACACGTCTCGGTCACCTCTTGTTCGCATTGACGGAACTTTGAACAGTGAACGTTACATTTCAGATGTGTTACGACACGTGGCTCTACCCTTCATTCGATCCCTGCGAAACCCTACATTTCAGCAGGATAATGCACGACCGCATGTTGTAGGTCCTATACGGGCCTTTCTGGGTACAGATAATGTTCGACTGCTGCCTGACTAGCACATTCTCCAGATCTGAAAACGTCTGGTCAATGCTGGCCGAGTAACTGGCTCGTCACAATACGCCAGTCACTAATCTTGATGAACTGTGGTATCATGTTGAAACTGCATGGGCAGCTGTACCTGTACACGCCATCCAAGCTCTGTTTGACTCAATGCCCAGGTGTATCAAGGCCATTATTACGGCCAGAGGTGGTTGTTCTGGGTACTGATTTTTTAGAATCTACGCACCCAAATTGCGTGAAAATGTAATCATGTTTCAGTTCTAGTAAAATATATTTGTCCAATGAATATCCGTTTATCATCTGCATTTGATTTTGGTGTAGCAATTTTAATGGCCAGTAGTGTAAATGAATGTAGGAATTGCGGAGCTGGTTTGGACTACGATTTGTAGTTGTCGCAAACTGTTAATTAGTGTGTCAATCTTTATTCGTATCGGCGAGTATGCGTGGAAGATGCTTCTCTCGCATTGCGTGAAAGGACACACACCGAGGTGAAGGAGAGGGTGCCCGCGGTCAGAAGTTCCTCGGACGTGACGTCCGGTCCACGAGGGCAGTCACAGAAGCGGGGACTGCACTGTGGGCACTGGCTGCAGGCGGCGCCTTTCATCTATGAACGTCTGATCCCTTTGGAGTCCAGCTGGGCGACAGGCAGGGGGGGCTCCGTCCTGAGCCTTCTGCTGACCTACGGGAGTGATTGTCCAGCTCTGGCGGCGCTGGCCACTTACGATTTCAGGACGTCGCGTGCGACATCCTGGCGCCTTCCTTTAGTGTATCCCTCTGGGGAAAACAGGGTTGGCTGCTGCGCAGAGAAATCCTTAGTCACTCGCCGGCGCCAAACTAACGTGGGAGCCTGAAACCTGCCAGCATTTTTATGACGTGGGATGACCTCAGAGAACGCAGCAAAAATTTATAGTTCTTGGTGGCAAGCTTCCCTATCGGAGAACGCTTTAAACGATGTCTAGGAGGGACTTGTAGCGCGGTCTTACGGTTATGGCACTGGCGCGATTTACGCCCGCCGCTCGACGTGTGGACACGATAATTTTTTGGCGACGCTCCTCGTCGAGGGATATCTTTGAGAAAGAAAGCAGGATGGTATTTTTCTAGACATTAGACGAATGTCCGCCCGATTGTACAGTCTTGGTTGTCGGCGGGCGCCAGCCTAAATTCCCCACTCAACTTTGTGCAGGAATGCACTGGTTGAGGTTTTAAGAACAGACTCCCATCAGAATTACATTTGTGACTATCTACAGCCTGTGCACATTAGTGACCTTTCTTTTTGGAGCTTATTCTTCACTGCACCAAATCCATCTGTCCTGCAGCACTTGTATTTCAGCCAATGCATGTCGTACTGAACGGCAGCTACAGATACATAATCTCTGTCAATTTACCATGTAATAATCAGATAGTTTATATGTTGTGATTATTTTTTGGGAGACGTAGAGTTAACGTAGCCACCCCTCTCTTATTTAATAGCTTTGCCAACTGTCGAAATCATCCGTGACCTCTCATTTTTTATTTTTCTATTTCGTAAAACATTTTCGACAAAGTTTTATTTCTATGTATTCGTATGTTTCATATTGTAGTAAAATATGACTGAGGAAAACAATTATTCAGATCAGCAACTAGTTCCTTCTGATCATTTACGAGTTTATTAATTTTCTTGTGGGTTATGAAGACCTTAGGCGAACGGGAAGCGTGTACTTGTATATGGTAGTATATGTTAGTCCTGTACTTAGCCTCATTTGTAATTTCTTGTTTAGAAATGGTTAGCTTCCTGAAGTCTAACGTGTGAATAATATAAGTGGTGAGCCTCAAGGGTGGTTCTGACGTGAGTGCTTAATTCCCAATCAGGTATTCCAGCAATAGAAATTAAAACTGAATTTTTTTTCTCTTACGGATGTCTATTACTATTACATCTGTCATAATTACAAGGAAATTTATCCGAAAATTAATTTTAACCTTACTTGAGGTTAACACAGACACAACCCTGCTTAGTGGGTATTTTCTGTGAATTGAATTTTTACATTCTGGACAAACCTAGAATATAACTGTGAAATAGTTCGAAACAAGATACGGCAAAATTAGTTCATCTAAATATTCATAATCCCTTCAATGTACAATCAACACGTTGCATTCTTAACTCATGAAGTGTATTTTTCCCCTTTTCAGTGCATGCTTGCAATGTGCACGCAACGTTAAAGAAATTTTTAAGCTAGTTTTCGAAATTTTTTTGTAGGAAAAATGGACAATGGACAACAAAAAACATAAGTATGGTATTAACTCCAGTTACTTGTAACATACTGTCTTACAGTGTACTCAGAAAAATGAACTATTCGTCGAACGATTCTGATGTTTATTATAGGTTAGCTAGCAGGACACTAAAGCACTGTGCTTCGTATGTTAGTCCTGTACTTACCCACATTTGTAATTTTTTCCCTTAGAAATGATCATTTTCCTGAGCGACTGAAATACTCAATAGTGAAACCGCTTCGTGAAATCGGAGAAAGGGATACTCTTGTAAATTCTAGGTTCATTTCTATGCCAGCGCTATTTGCCAAAGTTATTGAAGAGGCTTTATATGCAGTGTGAATCACGTAAAATTGGCACCGCAAATATTGCGGATAAGAAAAGTGCTAAAGATAAGTGGTTTTCACAGAATGGATTGGTAGTCGGGGGCCCGCATTGTCAGTCAATCAACAGAGTGTATTAATACTTAGAACGTGTATTTCTTGTGCAAACTTTTTTAAATACAGCAATGCCTATCGGCATTAAAAAAGTGAAAGTAGAGTAAATTAGGATGCCAGTGTTGTTTGTTGTACGACTCTAGTGCGAATGGTTTATTTGATATCACAATTTGATAAGTTCCCACACTGTCAGTTTTAAAATACCTGTGGTAGCACACACTAAAAAACAACAAAACTGTATACACTACACACGTGGATTCTGACCAGTAACGAGACTATCACACACGTTAGACTTCATGTATGCTGAGCTTCCACCTCACGAAGCCATAGGAGATTGTCAATAAACCAATAGTGCTTGTTTCGTCAGTTTACCGGGCCATGCTTCGTAAATGTGGCTTCATCAATAAGAAAGATACATGATACATATCGAGTGCCCTGTCTTAATATCCATGTACAGAAGTTAACAGTATTTTCATAATCGTTTCCATGCAGCTCTTGGTGGAGAGAGGTGGAACCTATGTCGATGGAGAAGAATGCGTAGTACACTTGCTAGACTCTTAACAATTCCTCGTGTGAGTGCGAAGGAGTTAAAGGGTGGCAGCAAGAACGTTAATTTCCCCCTCTACTGTCGCCACTTGTTCCCTTCTGTTACATTTTCTGGGTCTCAGACTGCAAATCTGAAGAGGCTGATAAAGAACTGCCAATATGGTTGACTTCTGTTGGGATGTCTTTCCTCATTCTCCCTACACCCTCGATACACCATGAGCATGTCGGCCTTCTCCGAATTAGTAAATCCCATTATCCACTCACAATGTACTGCTTACAAATCACACAATAGCTGCACTCAAGGAACAGACAAGCACACAGTATGCAGACATTATAACTCCGTACCTAGCAACTACCCAGGTTGACTGGCAAAACGAAGTGTCGGTGTGGAAGTTTTTCAAAATATGATCTCTCGTGAAAGACCCGCAATAGAATCCTGGAACAAACACCACGGACAATAGGCAACATTCCATTTTAAAAAGGTATCATTACAATCTGTTTATTGACTAAAAATACGAACCCCTGACTAACAATCAATTCTGTGAAAAGCGCATATCAACATCAGTTTCCATTTCCGCAACCTTTGCGATGTAAGTTACAGGTGATTCTCACAGTGTAGGGGTAATCGATGATTTCAGTTCACTTAATTTTCTGTCAACGTACAGTCTGGTCTTAGAAAATGTTTAACTAAAAATTCTATATTCTGTTTTCTGTGTGAGGCACTGGACGGATTAAAATAAAAGTTTCGCATCGGATTTCATTTCACCAAAGGTTTTCATAGTCTTGATCAAAATATGTAACTGCAGAAATTGTGCTTTTGAGGAGTACGATGAGTATCTCACAACTGGCTTCTCTTCTACGTTAGAAACAGACAAAAGAAAGGATACAGTAAAGTGAAATCTGTGAGGTATCGTCTAACTGAGGAGCAGGTAAGTGGGGGGGGGGGGGGGGCTCAGAGGCCAGTGCTGCGACCACTGGTGGATCTTATATTTGTAAGTGGTGTATCTTCCAATATGACAGGTGATTCCAAAACACTTCTGTTTGCTAATGATGCTATCTTGACAGCTGAGGATGTTCAGTGCATCAGATACTGTATTGAGTGTATCAAATACTGTACTTCAAGACATAAATTCCTGTGTTCTTGGACATAAATTGATGCTAAATCACAGCGAGACTTTTTTTCCGTTTCGAACAAACAATTCTGCTAAAACTCACATTTCGATTACACAGAATGGATATGTAATTAGTGAATCTGAAGAATCGAAATTTCGTAGTGTTCACATAGATATAAAAAAAAGACATGTTAGCAATCTTGTTCAAAACCAGAATGCCACTGTGCTTAGCATTAGAATTGTATCTGCAGTAAGTGATAGTCCAACACGAAAATTGGTCTCCATTACTTGTTTCCATTGGCTTATGACTTACTGCATTATATCCTAAGGTACCTCTTCCCTTTCTCAAAGGGTATTTTTAGCTCAAAAATGAGCAGTTTTTTACGATATCTGGCAAGTTCACGAACCTTTTGTAAAGATTTGTCCAGGAGTCTCCAATTATGACTCTGGCCACTCATCTACATCTAAATCTACATGACTACTCTGCAATTCACATTTTAGTGCTTCGCAGAGGATTCATCGAACCACAATCATACTATCTCTCTACCATTCCACACCCGAACAGCGCGCGGGAAAAACGAACACCTAAACCTTTCTGTTCGAGCTCTGATATCTCTTATTTTATTTTGATGATCATTCCTACCTATGTAGATTGGGCTCAACAATATATTTTCGCATTCGGAAGAGAAAGTTGGTGACTGAAATTTCGTAAATAGAGCTCCAATTTCGAGCGCACTAAGGCGCGATAGAGGCGGAGAAGGACCACTCGGTCCGCTCCCCAGGAGGTACCATTCAGGACACGGAGGGTGTTGAGGGATCGCAGACATCGAGCCGACAGATAGGAAACGTGGGAGGACCAGCACAGTTTTCTGTCAAACATAAGACCCAAGAATTTAGCGACGTCCGAAAACGGAAGGTTGACAGGTCCTAGATGCAAGGAAGGTGGAAGAAACTCCGTACGACGCGAAAAATTAACACAAACGGTCTTACTGAGAGAAAAGCGGAAGCCTGTTTCGATGCTCCAAGAGTGGAGGCGATCAAGATAGCCTTGAAGACGTCGTTCAAGAAGGCTGGTCCGTTGAGAGCTGTAGTAGATCGCAAAATCGTCCACAAAGAGGGAGCCCGAGACATCAGGAAGGAGACAATCCATAATTGGATTTATGGCAATGGCAAACAGTACAACACTTAGCACGGAGCCCTGGGGTACCCCGTTTTCTTGGGAGGAAGTACGGGAGAGAGTAGTGTTCACCCGCACTTTGAATGTGCGCTCTGCCATAAATTCGCGGAGAAAACGGGGCAACCGACCGCGAAAGCCCCAAGAGAACAGTGTGCGGAGGATGCCTGTCCTCCAACAGGTATCGTATACTCTCTCCAGATCAAAAAATATTGCTACTGTTTGGCGTTTCCGGAGAAAATTGTTCATGATATAAGTGGAGAGAGCAACAAGATGGTCAACTGCAGAACGATGCTTTCGGAAACCGCATTGGGCAGGTGTTAAAAGACTGCGGGACTCCAGCCCCCAAGCTAAACGGCAATTCACCATACGCTCCAAAACCTTACATACACTACTCGTGAGAGAAATGGGGCGATAGCTAGAGGGGAGATGTTTGTCCTTTCCAGGTTTCGGAACAGGAACGACGATAGCTTCCCGCCATCGTCTGGGAAAAGTATTGTCGGTCCAAATTCGATTATAAAGGCGAAGAAGGTAACGCAGACTATGGTACGATAAATGCAGCAACATTTGGATGTAGATACCATCCGGTCTTGGGGCGGAACAGCGAGAAGAAGAGAGTGCATGTTGGAGTTCCCGCATGGAGAAAACAGTATTGTAGCCTTCGCGATTTTGAGAGGAGAAAGCAAGAGGTCGCACTTCTGCTGCACGTTTCTTCGGGAGAAACGCTGGCGGGTAATTTGAAGAGATCGAAATCTCAGCAAAGTGTTGACCCAATGAGTTAGAAATTGCGACGGGGTCCACTAATGTATCATGCGTGACAGTGAGCCCAGAGAACGGTGAGAAACTAGGCGCGCCTGATAACCGTCGAATCCGACTCCAAACTTACGAGGAGGGAGTGAAGGTGTTAAATGAGCTAGTAAATAAGTTCCAGCTTGCCTTCTTGCTATCGCGGATGACGCGACGGCATCGCGCACGGAACTGCTTATAGCGGATACTGTTGGCCGATCTAGTATGGTGTCTGAAAACGCGAAGAGCACGTCGCCTCTCACGTATTGCGTCACGGCATGCCTCTTTCCACCGAGGAACTGGGGGGGCGCCGGGGCAATTCGGAGGTGCGAGGTATTGAACGTTTCGCAGCTGTAAGAATAACGTCTGTAATATGAGTGACCTCATCGTCGACGCTAGGAAAGTGACGGTCATCGAATGTCGCTAGAGACGAAAAAAGTGTCCAATCGGCTTGGGCAAACTTCCAGCGTCGCGGACGCATATAGGGCAGTTGAGGCTGCAGTCTAAGGACACATGGAAAGTGGTCACTCGAGTGTGTATCATCAGGGGCGAACCATACGAAGCGCCGAGCTAGCGGAACAGTACCGACCGAAGGTCCAAATGAGATAAATTTGTCGTGGAGGCAGACAAAAATGTAGGGACCCCAGTGTTGAGGCAAACTAGATCCGCTTTGTGGAAGACGTCTAGCAATAGTGAGCCACGTGGACAAGGATGTGGAGATCCCCAAAGTGGGTGGTGGGCATTGAAGTCCCCAACCAGCAAATAGGGGGGTGGAAGCTGACCAAGAAGATGAAGGAGATCAGCTCGTGCCATTGGTGTGGACGATGGAATGTATACAGTACAAAGAGAGAAGGTGTATCCAGCATGGGAAAGACAGACAGCGACTGATTGGAAGGAAGTGTTTAAGGGGATTGGGTGATAATGGAGAGTATCATGGAGAAGAATCATGAGTCCTCCATGGGCTGGAGTTCCTTCAACAGAGGGGAGATCAAATCGGACGGACTGAAAATGGGGGAGAACAAAGCGGTCATGGGGACGCAGCTTTGTTTCCAGAAGACAGAAGATGACCATCGAGTAGGATCGTAAGAGGATCGACAATTCATCCCGATTGCCTCGAACGCCGCGGATATTCCAGTGGATAATGGACATAGGGTGAACAGAAAATGGAGGAATGTGACCAAGGTTGCCATCAACTCAACGAATGCTCAGAGCTTGCGACAGACAGCGTGGAACGGCACTCAGCCGAAGGCAGAATATCCTGATCCATAGGATGATCAGGAGCAGCTCCTGCCACCAGCGATCGGCCGGTTGATCGGCCGCCAGCAGTGCGCCTCGGCGACACAGAAGAAGGCTGAGGGCGGTTACCGCCAGGTGGTGCTGTAGATGAGACACGCCGTGGCGGAGAAGGAGAGGAACTGGGTTTCTTATTAGCCTTCTTGGAAACATGATGTTTAGATGAAGGAGGAAGCAATGGTTGTGAAGTTGGGGTACATAAAAAATCTTCACGAGTATGCTCTTTTTTGGAAGTCCGGGTGTCTGACTTTTGGGATCGAGATTTAGCAGAACCCGATGAAGGGTGAGCCATAGAGTGAGCAGGCGGAAGTGGAGAGGTTGAACGGGTGATCTCTGACGACCGTGTCACTAAAGGTGAGATCACAAGTCTGTGTGGCCCCCTCCTTTGTTGGCCGAGGAGAGGCAAGGACAGTGCTGTATTTTCCTGTCTGAGGCACAGTGGGCTTTCGATTGGCGAATAATTTTCGAGCAGCAAAGGTCGACACCTTTTCCTTCACTCTGATTTCCTGATTGAGCTTTTCATCTTTAAAAATGGGGCAATCTCGAGAGGAAGCAGCGTGGTCACCCATACAGTTCATGCAACGAGGGGATGGAGGTGGACAAGCGCCCTCATGGGCATCCTTGCCACAAGTAACACATTTGGCCGGGTTGGAACAGGACTGGCTGGTATGATTGAACTGCTGACACCGATAGCAACGCGTAGGGTTTGGGACGTAAGGGCGAACGGAAATTATCTCATAGCCCGCTTTTATTTTCGATGGGAGTTGAACTCCGTCAAATGTCAAGATGACAGTAGGGGTTGGAACAATGTTCATGTCAACCCTTTTCATGACTCTATGAATAGCCGGTACGCCCTGGTCAGACAGGTAGTGTTGAATTTCTTCGTCAGACAATCCATCGAGAGAGCGTGTATAAACGACTCCACTTGAGGAATTTAAAGTGCGGTGCGCTTCCACCCGGACAGGGAAGGTGTGTAGCAATGAAGTATGCACTAATTTTTGTGCCTGGAGGGCACTGACTGTTTCTAACAACAAGGTGCCATTCCGTAATCTGGAACAAGACTTTACAGGGCCTGCAATGCGTCGACACCTTTCTGAATAATGAAAGGGTTGACTGTGGAGAAGGCGTGACCTTCGTCAGACCGAGAAACAACAAGGAACTGTGGCAACGATGGAAGAACTGTATGTGGCTGAGACTCAGTGAACTTACGCTTGTGAGCAGACATAGTGGAAGAGGAGGAAACCATTGCCGAAGAATCCCCTATGATTACCGGCGTCTCCGATGGCGCGCTCCTCCCTTGTGGGGGCCCTCTCTGAGGGCACTTCCGCCTTAGGTGATTGTTCACACCTCAGGTCACACCTCCCGAGAAACGGACGGAGGGACCAATCGGCACTTTCGGAAGATATCAGCTCGGGTAATCACCACTCCCTGGGCCTGGCCATTACCAGGGGATACGTACGTGGCCTACCTGTCTACCCAGGGCGGGGAATTACGCGTTACCCTGTCACCGGCTACGCATGAAAATGCGTGGGTCGGCCTTCAGACACGCACAGGGAGGAAAAAATAGAAAGGGAAAAACAAAGAAAGGGAAAGGAAAGAAGAGAGTTCTAAAACGCCGCATCGGAGAAAAGGGTAAAGAGAAGAGGTAAGGAAAAGAGAAGGACAAAGGTAGGATGAAGACGTGCAAGCAGAGAAAGCGAAGAATGTGTTACATTTTCGACCGTCCGTCTCCGGACGTAGGCACAAAACATACTCCAAGAGGGGGAGAAAGGGAAGGAAAGAGTCAGAGGTGAGGGGAGGGGGGCCGAGGATGGGGGATAGGGAAGGATGCGGAAAAGGAAGGTATGTAGCCCGGAAAGGAAGGAGGGCCACATTAGCTCGGGGTCCCATGCTCACTACGCACATATCCACAAAAGAATTGTGGACCCCCTGGGGGATTACATTGTGTATTTGAAGCAAACCTTGCATCCTCATACTCGTTCCCCTAGCGCCACTCTTATGCGACTGGTGCGAAATGTGACCAGTTTCTTTCAGATGTAGAAATACGCCTACTTACTTTAGTTTATGTCGCACAACTCCCTCTTTATGTTGAGATTTTTTACATCAGTATATATAAATTTTAAAGTGGTTATTCTCTCTCTCTCTCTCGCTCTCTTCTGATCTCTGTACCAGCTGTAGTCATGCTAAGACATTTATATATGAAACCATGCTGTGGTAAGATAATCTGTGGCCGCTTTTATAGCACAGCCACACTGACCTAGATTCATTCGTCAGTTTATGAGATTCGTCTGCATCTGGCAGAGAGCGTGATCCGGCCACCTCCCGAGTTGGCAGGCATCCCGCAGTGCATTGGTGCAGCTCTCCATTCACTGGTTTTTGATACTTCTCGTTGGTGTCCACATTTATCCAGAAACTAGAACAACTGTATATGTCGGTAAACTAGTTAGCTATCAGATTCTTTATGAATGTTAATCACACAGCTCATAATCACAAGTGATACACCTGAGGATAGTTTGCGGCGCTAATCACTTGCGTTCGGTCTTATCTGTCGACAAAAGTGCGTGCGATTCTGATGTTGTTATTATCGAGCAGTTGGTGATGACTTTTCCGGCGGAATGATCATGTTGTTGTTGTTGTTATTGTTGTTGTTGCTTTTGTGTGTGTGTGTGTGTGTGTGTGTGTGTGTGAGAGAGAGAGAGAGAGAGAGAGAGAGAGTGAGAGAGAGAGAGAGAGAGAAAGAGATATTGAGATCTTTAATGTCTCCTGCTTGTAGAGGGTGATCTCGAACTTAAATTACACAAATGTCGGTGCCTGTTTAGAGCTGTTTTCTCATTTGGTGTAAGAGCCACCTGGTCTCCAAAGAGCCATTAGAGACTAATAACGTAACTACATTTTATTCGTTTTGTTAGACTAGTTACGTTTGTTTCCGAAAAAATAGCTCAACAACATACAACTAACATACTAGGAAAACGAACCCCAGGCAGGCGGGAGTAGCAATGAATGCAAAGTTGGAGGTGAAGAGTGAATCGGGCATTTCTAACGTCAACGGAAATTACCGTCAGTGAATGGAACAAGATTGGTCCCGAACAGGACATATAGCGCGTTTACAGTGCAATACACAAACAAAGATAAATGGGGGAAAGAAATCAAATGTATGCAAGTGTATGTAACGAGGCTCAGGATAACAAGGGACCCTTATACCAAAATATTTATTAATCAACGTTTCAATCTTGATGATCCCCTCCCTCTGTAATCGTATTTGGTGAAATGGTTCGGTCAGCATGGAAACACGTAGGAGTCACGTGCTCCAAAGCCCCACATTGAACAATATACCCTGAACGGTGTGATCCGAAAACCTTGTGCCTCCACCAGCATTTTACTCATCAAATGTGCCAGAAATTGTGGCCTTCCAAACCTTGGAGAATAGGCAAGTCTTCGGATGTCACGTTGTGTAATGAGGCGTGGACGTCCAACACCTTGTAGTCTACTCCCAGATTCATCGTCCTTCAATGATTTTTCATCGACGCTCACGTAGATAGCACGCGAACGTACCACCTGCTTCTCCGTTTACGAGATTCTCGCTTCCAGGCACCGTGCCATAACAATCTGCCCTTTGTCAGCGGATTTCCTAAGCTGCGGCACGTATAATCGCTAGACTGATTCACCATTCGCCTCTGCCCCTGTTGCATCCTTTCCTCACAGTGCCGGCCGGTGTGGCCGTGCAGTTCCAGGCGCTTCAGTCTGGAACCGCGTGACCGCTAGGTCGCAGGTTCGAATCCTCCCTCGGGCATGGATGTGTGTGATGTCCTTAGGTTGGTTAGGTATAAGTAGTTCTAAGTTCTAGTGGACTGATGACCACAGATGTTACGTCCCATAGTGCTCAGAGACATTTTTTTTTCTCACAGTGTGACGTACCCGCAGCACTACCAAGCGACATACACTCTCGCGATGGCTGTGGTCATAGTGACTGGGGATCTCAAAGTAAAATCAAGAGAAAAACGTTTTTTTCAGGTTTTGTTACGCAAACCCAGATTTCGGCTAGGGCCTAGCCATTATCAGTGCACTATTTTTTGAAGTCGATGCATGTTCATTCCCTGTTGTTCGGGCGTCAGTCACAGTTCTCTGAGTACTAAGAATGTGACTGACGCCCGAACCACAGGGAACTAACATGCATCGAATTTAAAAAAAATGTGCATTGATAATGGCTAGGCACTAGCGGAAATCTGGATTTGCGTAATAAAACCTGAAAAAAAAAGACGACTGATTGCTGCTCTCTTATCATTTATAAAATGAAAACTATACTTCTCGGTCGTATATTTTGTCACAGTAAGTTACTAAGAGATATAAATCAGAGTAAAATTTTGCGAACGGAAACCAGGAAATGTCAAAAAATAAAATACTAAAAGACTTATTGTAGATATCATTGTCAAAGTTCTATAGAAATAAGAAGTGTGTTGCAAAATAGAGAATAGAAATTCAAGTGATTTTCACAAGATGGTGTCGTCTTTAACTAAAAAATCATATTAATATGCTTTGAAGGTTGATATTACAACTAAACAATATTGTAATGCTATCTGTGTCATAACACAATGCTGATATGTCTGGAATGTCTTACGTTGATATAAAAACTTCACTTCACACATCGAAGGTACGTTGGCAGATGCCGCTGTTACCAACGTTGTTTTTTTTTTCCTTTTTTTCACTCAGTCTACCATCACAGTTGAGGAAGCAACACCTAACGTGAGCCTTCAATCCAATGCCAATGAAATCCTCAAGACTGACATCAAAACTTATTCGTTGAAAGACAGAAATGATTTATAACATATTGAATCTATTTGGAATTAAGTCACATTCACCTTACGAAAATCATAGTATCCAATACTCACCGACTGTGTGTGGCATGTGATATTCTCCCCTGCGGCCGAATAACATAAAGGTTTGTTTTCCATTTGATACCTGGCGATCGATTCGTATGTTAGCGAAAAACGTTCATCTTAAAACGACTAATAATTTCATCAGTGAGGTGCTTTCCGACTGCCAGTTCGCCGATGAGATATCTCACTGATAAGTTACATGTGGGAGGGGTTTGCTTCTTTGATCGTAGTGTTTGATGAAGACTTCTATAATTTTAATGCTTTCCCCAAGTTTAAGTTCTATCTAGAACCTTATTGCGCCTTCTAGTATTGCACACTATGTGGTCAAAAGTATGTGGACACTTATTACTAGGGACATTAATTTGAAGTGTGTCCTCCCTTCGCCTTTACGACGGCTTGAAGTCTACTGGGGACATATTCATTGAGCTGTATGCAGGACTCTGGAGGAATGGAAGGCCATTCGTCCTCAGGAGACGAAAGTAGAGAACGTAGTGACGTTGCACGCTGAGGTCTGGAGAGAAGCCGATGTTCAAACTCGTCCCAGAGGCGTCCTATTGGGATCAGATCTGGATTCTGTGCAGGCCAGTCCGTATCAGAAATGTTATTGTCCACAAACCATTACCCCACAGATTCCGCTTTCCGACAGTGTGAATAATGCCATGGTGGTACCAACAATAGTCGTCTCCGAACTGTTCCTCTACTACACGCAGGACACGGTGCTGTGGAATGTTTTCATATCCTTCTGCATTTAGCTTTTTCGTAAGGGCATTAGGGGTCCTACCCCCTAACCACGAGAAAGACCGCCGTACCGTAATACCACTCTCCTGTACTTCACTGTTGGCACTACACATGATGGCAGGTACGGTTCTCCAGGTATTCGCCAATCCCAAACCCTTACACCGGATTATCACGGTCTACAGCATGACGCATCACTCCACATCTTTCGCTTCCAGTCATCCGCTGTCCACTGGCTCCTTACACTTTACGCCACACCAAGCGTCGTTTAGCATTGACTACAGGTATTTGTGGCTTATGAGGGACCGCTCACCCACTTTGCGCTGTTCTCTTTAAGTCCTTACGCACAGTCATTGCGCTACCTTGTCTACTGGTAGCACTTTGGAGCTCTCCAGTGATTCCTTCCGCTGATGTCGTACGATCTCCTACAACCACATTCCCCAATGTTTGACAGTCCCTGTCTTCTGATTTTGGTTTAGCTGTGGTTGTCACTTCGTGTTTACACTTCACAATGAAATCACCAACAGCCTACCTCGGCAGCCTTATAAAGGTTGAAATGTTCCTGATGTATTTGTTACTCAGTTGACACCGAATGATTTGTCCACGTTCGTCTCCTGATCAACCCATTTTGCTTATACCGATTTTCTACTGAGAATACAATACTCACCGTCTCCTTTTATACTGAGACGGGGGGAGGTGGGGAGGGGGGAGGGGGGTCCCCTCCTCTCTTAACATCTAATGGTCAGTTCCACATTACATAATGATGTCCGAATACTTTTGATTAGATGGTGTATATTCCTCGTCGATGAATGAGAAAAATATCTACCGTAACTTCAAAAACAAAAACAAAAAAACTTAGTTATAGGTCAACTCTCTCAGAGAAAATCACATCAAGCAGCCGATTTTTATGATGCTATTTATTTAAAGGGCGCCGTTACCGATTTCGGACTGACTGGTTCATCATCAGACGACTTGTTCACGTTGATATACCTTTCATATTATCTCTGATTTTTTGTTCTCCCAAATGACGAAATTTCCTTCGAGTGGTGGTGCCCTGCAACCAAATCACAATGTGAGACAATGTCTATTTAACTGTAGCTGTGCTTATCAGTGATTTTAAGTGGTGGTTGTTGGGATGTTTAAGGGGGACTAAACGGCTGCCCGCATCTCGTGGTCGTGCGGTAGCGTTCTCGCTTCCCACGCCCGGGTTCCCGGGTTCGATTCCCGGCGGGGTCAGGAATTTTCTCTGCCTCGTGATGGCTGGGTGTTGTGTGCTGTCCTTAGGTTAGTTAGGTTTAAGTAGTTCTAAGTTCTAGGGGACTGATGACCATAGATGTTAAGTCCCATAGTGCTCAGAGCCATTTGAACCATTTTTGACTAAACGGCTAAAGTGATTTTACGCGATATAATCTCAAGTGCCATCACATACCAAGACATTTCACCACATCAAAGTATGTATAAAATGATGTCGATATCACAACATAACAATGCACAAAGATGTTCTCTCTCTCTCTCTCTCTCTCTCTCTCTATATATATATATATATATATATATATATATATATATATATATATATATATATATATGACCTCAAAGTCATTTCAACGAACTTCAAGAAACCCACACAAAAATTAATTCCATGGAAATTACCAAATGGCAAGAGAGAATTACAGATCGACCACGTAATAACAGAAAGACAAGCACAGAGGGAAATCCAGAGCATCAGCACACGAAAAGGCTTCTTTGACTTGGATCACAACCAACTACAGATAAAAACACGCCAAATCCCTAAGAGGAAACAACATAAAACTAAGACCATTAGACCAGGCCCAGAACGTTTAACATTCAACCAAGAGATTAAGATAGGAACAACTAAAAACTGGGAACAGCTATCAGCAAAGCTTCAGGAAGCCATGAAATTAATAGTAGCACCGAGAACCAGGAAACACCGCTGGTGGACCCACACATTTGACCTGACAATAGAAAGACTAATCAACACATGGAAGAATTTCAATACCAACAAGATACCAGAAAACTGACAAGAATTTCTCAAAACACAGAAACAGACAAGTAAAATTATCCGTAAAGAAAAAAGAAACTACGACAAACAGAAATTAGAAGAGATACAAACAGACTTGACAAGGAACAACACGAAGAATTTCTACAGGACGTTAAGAGGAAACATGCTGCAATACCAAGCACCGAACCTCAGCTTTTGGAGACCGGACGGCACACTAGAGAACAATATCAAGAGCAGCTGTAGCCTCCTGGCGAAGTACTTCGAGAAACTCCTACACGCAAAATCACCGACAGACAAGGTGGACACAGAGGAACCCGCACCAAACCCAGATAGCGAAACGTCATTAACAGGAGAAGTAAGAGAATTCATCAAGAACCTCGCGGAATTCTGGAAGCTACAAGACCCGGATCTCACACAACACATACACAACATCATGAAACAGATATGGGAAACAGAAGAGATACCGAAAGAATGGCGCACAGCACTGATACACCCTCTGCACACGAAAGGGGATAAGTCGGACCCAAACAACTACCTGTCACATACAAGATATTTTCGAAAGCACTGATAAATAGATTAGAGAAGCAAACAGACCACCTGACTGGCAATACCAGGCTGGGTTTCGTCAACACAGGTCGTGCGCTGAACAGATATGGAACCTTACGATGATACTGCAACACGAACAGAGCTTAACCATCACCTTCGTCGACTTCAAGAATGCGTACGACTCATTAAACAGAGGAACCCTCTTCAAAATCCTAAAAGAATACAAAGTACAGTAGTTAGGAAGACACTAACCATAATTCAGCAAACACTAACAAACAGCACATCTAAAGTAAAGTTCTGAGGACAGCTTTCAGAACAATTCGAAATCAGGAGTCAGGCAGAGAGACGGCCTCTCACCAGTACTGGACAAAATAGTGAAGGAATGGGAAAAGACACACAAAGGAGTGCTCTTAGGAAAAGTAATAGTCAAGTGCCTAGCGTTTGCAGAAGATTTAGCCACCGTAACGCTACCAGAAACAGAAAAAATAAGAGCCATAGAAGAACCACAAGAAATCACAGCGAAGACCGGACTACGGATATCATACGAGAAAACACAGTTCATGAGCACCCAAAAACAACCACCACTACACACAAAACATGCGACAATACACGTAACGGAAAATTACAAGTACCTAGGAGAAACAATACAGATTACAGGAAGAAATAAGGTGACTAATGAAGAGAGAAGAGCGAAGCTAGAGAAGGCCTACAAACTGACTTTGAATCACTACAATAAGAAAGCTGTATCACGAAAAACCAAGCAACGACGCTACGAGACGGTGGTGCTACCAGAAACACTATACGCAGCCGACCCACAGTAGTACAAGGACAGACACGAATCAAACAGATAGGGAAGACGGAACGAAAAATACTCAGAAAAATATTCGGGGCGATGCAAAAAGACGAGGTATGGATAAAGAGGCCAGCTGAAGAACTACACGAACACAGAGAAAATAACAGACCAAATCAGGTAACGACTACAGTTTTACGGACACCTCAGCAGAATGACACCACATAGGATAACGAGACAGATCTTTGATTGCATTAGCACAAGGAAAAACAACAAATGGATGAATGAAGTAATAAATAACATGGAACAACTCAACATCACACAGTAAACAATACAAAACAAAACAAACCTTAGGAACCTGATCAGGAGGGAAAAAAACTACAAGAGACACCACACAACAAACGAACACAATGGATCGAAAAGCCGAAGAGAACACAGGACCTAAAGTGGACCGAAGAACGAGAGCAGAAACACAGCACACGAATGAGGGAAGTTTCGGCATAACGTAAAGAGAAAACAACAGAGAATGGACATGTAGTTCAGTCTAAATGCGTTCTTCAAGGGCATAACACAAATGTGTGTGTGTGTGTGTGTGTGTGTGTGTGTGTGTGTGTATGTGTGAGTGATAGTAGAAATTTTATTTATATTAAAAGAAACTAATTGAAATTAAGGTAAACAAGGCCGGCCGACGTGGTCGTGCGGTTCTAGGCGCTGCAGTCTGGAACCGCGAGACCGCTTCGGTCCCAGGTTCGAAACCTGAATCGGGCAGGGATTTGTGTAATGTCCTTAGGTTAGTTAGGTTTAACTAGTTCTAGGTTCTAGGGGACTAATGACCTCAGAAGTTGAGTCCCATAGTGCTCAGAGCCATTTGAACCATTTTTGAACCAAGGTAAACAAATAGAGCAACCAGTTCGTTACAAAGTGTTACTGCAGTGAAAGTATGTAAATATTATGGTATATACTGGAAGAAAAATAAGTGACAAGGGATACATGTACGTAAAGTAACCAAAACATCTTCACTTGTAATAATTTCTTCACATCGTTTAAAATCGTTGAGAGACACAATTACAGATGAGCAGACACTGTCTCACATTTTGTTTTGGTTGTAGGGCACCATGAACCCAAAGAAATTTCATAATTTGGGAGAACAACAAGTGAAAGCTAATGCAAAATGTATCTTAACGTGAGCAAGCCGTCTGATGATGGACCTATCGGTTCGAAACCGGTAACGGCACTATTTAAATAAATAAATAGCGTTATAAAATGTGGCTGATTGATCTTGTCTTCTCTGAAAAGCAAAACTATATTTTGTACACAGTTACGAGCTCAGAATGTTAGTTTTCGACAAAACAGCAAAAAGACTAAAGCATATTTACGAGACACACATTAATTAAACAGTAAAAAGTACTGTGTAAGAGTGTAGTGCCTTGAACGATATAGCGGTCCCAGTGAAATAATACAAAGAGATTTAAAAACGGTATTTATAAAGAAGAGACATTTAAAACTTGAATAATATAGATTTTTTATCATGTACCCGTATTATAATACACTCCTGGAAATGGAAAAAAGAACACATTGACACCGGTGTGTCAGACCCACCATACTTGCTCCGGACACTGCGAGAGGGCTGTACAAGCAATGATCACACGCACGGCCCAGCGGACACACCAGGAACCGCGGTGTTGGCCGTCGAATGGCGCTAGCTGCGCAGTATTTGTGCACCGCCGCCGTCAGTGTCAGCCAGTTTGCCGTGGCATACGGAGCTCCATCGCAGTCTTTAACACTGGTAGCATGCCGCGACAGCGTGGACGTGAACCGTATGTGCAGTTGACGGACTTTGAGCGAGGGCGTATAGTGGGCATGCGGGAGGCCGGGTGGACGTACCGCCGAATTGCTCAACACGTGGGGCGTGAGGTCTCCACAGTACATCGATGTTGTCGCCAGTGGTCGGCGGAAGGTGCACGTGCCCGTCGACCTGGGACCGGACCGCAGCGACGCACGGATGCACGCCAAGACCGTAGGATCCTACGCAGTGCCGTAGGGGACCGCACCGCCACTTCCCAGCAAATTAGGGACACTGTTGCTCCTGGGGTATCGGCGAGGACTATTCGCAACCGTCTCCATGAAGCTGGGCTACGGTCCCGCACACCGTTAGGCCGTCTTCCGCTCACGCCCCAACATCGTGCAGCCCGCCTCCAGTGGTGTCGCGACAGGTGTGAATGGAGGGACGAATGGAGACGTGTCGTCTTCAGCGATGAGAGTCGCTTCTGCCTTGGTGCCAATGATGGTCGTATGCGTGTTTGGCGCCGTGCAGGTGAGCGCCACAATCAGGACTGCATACGACCGAGGCACACAGGGCCAACACCCGGCATCATGGTGTGGGGAGCGATCTCCTACACTGGCCGTACACCACTGGTGATCGTCGAGGGGACACTGAATAGTGCACGGTACATCCAAACCGTCATCGAACCCATCGTTCTACCATTCCTAGACCGGCAAGGGAACTTGCTGTTCCAACAGGACAATGCACGTCCGCATGTATCCCGTGCCACCTAACGTGCTCTAGAAGGTGAAAGTCAACTACCCTGGCCAGCAAGATCTCCGGATCTGTCCCCCATTGAGCATGTTTGGGACTGGATGAAGCGTCGTCTCACGCGGTCTGCACGTCCAGCACGAACGCTGGTCCAACTGAGGCGCCAGGTGGAAATGGCATGGCAAGCCGTTCCACAAGACTACACCAGCATCTCTACGATCGTCTCCATGGGAGAATAGCAGCCTGCATTGCTGCGAAAGGTGGATATACACTGTACTAGTGCCGACATTGTGCATGCTCTGTTGCCTGTGTCTATGTGCCTGTGGTTCTGTCAGTGTGATCATGTGATGTATCTGACCCCAGGAATGTGTCAATAAAGTTTCCCCTTCCTGGGACAATGAATTCACGGTGTTCTTATTTCAATTTCCAGGAGTGTAATTTCTCTGTGTAAGTTTCGAGTGCAAAGAAATATAACGAAATGATCCAAAGAGACGACAAGATACGCTCTTTTGTCAATTTTTTAGTCGTCTTCACTTCTTCTCTTGTCTTGGTTGCGTGTACACGGACATCTAGCGAGTGCTGGCAAATGTAAGCATATTTGTACTAATTAAGCAGATAATATATTGATTTAATATTATTGTTCACTTTTAATTTGTAAGAGGTGATCCCGATTTCATGTCCGCCTTCCTTTGAATTAACCTGCATTCGAGTAATTTATAGTTCAACAATCGCAGCGGCCGATGCAGCCAACGACGCCATTACGTGGCGATATTAACTTATAAAATTTAGCGGAAGCGAAAAACTCGCCCGCTATTAACATAATATACATTTTTATCCACAGCCGCCCGACTTTGCAGAAATACGTAGCTTTAAGATTCTTATTTTCAGTACCATAGCCGAGAGCCAGAGCCAGGACTCCGACTACAAGGCAATAGTTAACGGAAGTAAGAAAAAATACTCTCGCGTGTGTGTGGGCCGCAATTGTAATTAATAAGTAAAGATTTTTGCTTTAAAGTGAACTGACTAGCCGAGGAAATTAACATTAAAAGTTTATTCCATTGTTCAACTTACATGCTTATGTTTTAAGATTCAGCGAGTCTAACATTCATTAACGTAACAAATAATTTAAGATTAATATTGTTAAAAAGCAGAACTTCACAAAAGAATTTAATCGTAAATCAAAATTGAATGAAATATCATTTTTATTAAGGCCCACCATGTAAGTCGGCAACACTCAAAATAATAATATTAATAATAATAATAATAATAGTACATTAAATTACGACGGCCGACGGACGCGAGAACGACTCATGAAGGTAGGGCGTGAAGAATGCAGACAGTGTCCTATTTCTAAGTCATAGAATGTATATTCCTGCCGTCAACAGGTACTGTAGTACGAGTAAATAAAGGATTTGAAGCCCTCCATTTTGCGAAAAAGGTCTTGGCCCAAAAACATTGTTATCAGTAAGAGATGTCCGTTTGTTATGCCGATGCCCTATCGACATGTAGATTATACACTTAATGGCTCACTTTCTTTAATTTTATTTAACTCAGTTATTTTTATTTTTATTTTTCTCGATTTCGTGTCGATGGCCCTGACACTGCCACACGTACTTATCCGTATTTAATGTGCCACTTTCTGACCTTTTATTTATTTATTTATTTATTAATTTGTGAAACTTCCGCATTACACTGTGCTTTTGAATAATTGCTAGGCCTCACTTGCTTCCCCCGCCCCCAATAACCTTCTTTCTCTCTCCACTCAATCCAGAAAAGCAGTTGGAATTAAAAGAATACAGAGGGAAGAAATAATATTTCAGAGGAGGAGAACGTTAATAATGTGTTCAATAGCGCAAGCTACCTGGTACAATCATAACATTCCAGACGCTTCCATTTACGTTTTACCTTATAGAGCACTGCGAGAGAGATAATGCTTCCACTTCTAACAAGTAAGATTTAATAACTGAGATTTAATAACTAGGATCAGATTTGATAACTTTGCAATCGATAATCTTTTGTGAAAGAAATTTTAATCCAGGTTGTTTATTCAAAGAAGGAGAATCAGATTTCGTGTGCAGATATGCATAACACGGATAGTAAGAAGATGAAAACTATAATAAAATCTGAGAACTATATGAACTTTATTGTTAATCACCTTGAGAGCGTTTACTACCGAAAAACAAGCAGAGATGTATGCGTGCATGATGGGGTTGGACGCACTGACATAGGTGGCTTTCCTTCTTTGCATTACAGCTGTGAAAACTGCACCCTTCTCTTTCTATCCCACTAATGAAAAATGCAAAGAGAGAATGTTTAATTCTTATTCCTGTGAAGACGTCGAGACAAGTAGCATGCTATTACAATCAGTGTAGAAGAGTTACAATCTAAGAGACTATTTAGCCCGTAGGCAAGTATATGGGAAATGTTTTACAACTAAAAGTCAATGTTGTGATGGTTCTTCATTAATCATTCGTGCATTTTTTGGCAAAATTATGCGGTGAAAGCCTTTACATTTTCATGTAACACAAGAAGCTGATATTGAGGCAGGTAACGTATTAACCAAAGAAACAAATGACGCCCAAGAGCCATTCTCAGCATTATCTCGAGGGAGGCAGTTTTCAGATAAATTATGAAATAGAGGAAGAAATGCATTTCGATTGATCTTGCCGGGACTATCTTGGATTTTATGATGAGACATTTATCTCAAGTGCATATAGACTTGAAAGCTTTACCAGAGCATGTATTGAAGATGCGCTCATTGCCAATTACAATAACGATAAAGGTCAGTATAATCAACACTGAACAGAAAGTAGTAAAAATTAACAAGGAAATCACAAATCACGACTCGAAGACAGGAAGAGGAAAACACGAAATTAAAAATATTATCAGGTTCGTTTGATGAAGCAAACACAATATACGGAACAAATCTTCCAGTTTGTCGTGTACGGTAAGTTCACAATTGATGTGTGTTCTGATACTGGTGTTCTGACCGTGAACATGTGGTTCAATGCAAATAAAAGAAAGAGAAACGTACCAAAAGCAAGGGCCGTTCATCGTATGATGGGAAGATGAATGATAGGCATACCTCGTTGAGCAGCTAAATAACCCTTCTAGTCCAAGTAAATAACATCGTGACAGTGGACAAGAGTGGAAGCTGCTGCAGAGTAATGTAGAAGTGGACGATACTGTGATGCTGATTGCTGTCAAGCAGACAGCTGAGACAGAGATGTCGTTAGACTTCGGCTCTGCAGTAGCTGCACCTATCGCTCCACGACTGTGGGCAACGAGTAGGTGATCTGAAAAGTGAAAGCACAGGCAGAATTAGAGCAGTTCATGGCTGCAGGAGCCAGGCGCAGGGCAGGTGACTCGGTTGTGGGCATACTGCTTCAAGTGCATTTTAATTTACTGCACTAAATAAAGGTCTCTCTACCTAGTAGCCTACAAGATACTTTTGTATGACAGATGTCAGTCAGCCTTATTCTCCACTCCAACTGTATACGTCTCTAACAGATTTTATAGATAAATATATTCATAAGAATGTAAAAGTAATGTTGTTTGTTCTTGAAGAACTTCTTCCCATTTTTCATCCTGTATAACCTCTCCGAATAGTGTAACCGAGTCAGTATCTACATTCATACCTGCGCAATTTCTTTTAATTTCTCACTTAAACCTGACTGATGTGGATGCTTAGTTGTGCCATTTGACTATCGTGGTGAGATGAACCATTTGTTATGTGCCTCAGATCTATTTCATGAAAGACAGTTGGGCTCAGAAATAAATTATCAATCGTTGTAGCATTACGTCTTTTCTTGATGGAAATATTAGTGTGTGGGTATAACCAAAGCTGGGCATTATAAAGTCCATAGATCTAAACTATCCAGTCGAAACGTATATTGAAATCTCCACATAAGATCACTACTCAGTTCTTTCCGCTAACTCTTATTAGTTCCCCCTTTAAGTGTCAATTGAAGTTCAAACCATTTCCCATTGGGAGCCTATAAACTATCGGAAGAACTATCTTGTATTTTTTTAGATCTGTTACTGAGCTACAAAAATCAAATAAATGTTCAATGCAGTGTTCATTAGGGGTTTTGTCCCAGCATTTTATTCCTCTTTTACTCTGCCGCGTATGTCGCCACTAGCACCAAATATTACATCTACAGTGTTATGATATTAGCTTTTAGACATACACCAATCCGCCAGAACACTATGACCACTAGAGTGCAGCAACGCTCCATGTTTGACCGGTCACGGCTCGCCTGTTGACGGGGGGACCGAGCCGCTCATGTCCGGCCTCATACGACTCGGCTCTGTCACGTACTCGCCCCATGTCTGATGTCCGGATTCCGGACATGCGGATAACCGAGCATGACCGGTCACCGCTGACGTCTTACCTCACCTCACCTCACCTCGCCCCGGCTCGCTGCTCTGTACTTTACTGTACAAATACAACGTCTCTCTCTCTCTCTCTCTCTCTCTCTCTCTCACACACACACACACACACACACACACACACACACACACACACACACACACAATGTATTTATTTCCGTCTGTCTGTCTTTTAAGACAAAAGTAACGTTTCCAAGGGCGGGTACGTGACACAGCTAAATTCATAAAGCATTTGGAAAGTAAAATGATATTTCAATACAATCGCGGATAGAAGACGAGTGTCATTTCCAAACAGAAGATCTATTTTTCCTTTCATTAACAGGAAACATTGAATAAGTGCTGTACCTGTAATCTAAAAGACAACCATCTTCACAAAGAAAGCATACAAAGAATATCCAATATTTACAGACGTAACTTGTCATACTTTTCACTTGTTTGCAACAGAAACAAAATTATAGTTATTGTTGATCAGTAAATCACTAACGCGTCCCGGATTTAACTGGCTGACATCTGCCACGTTAACTTCTCCAGAATGCGCACCTAGATGTATTAATTCTTTGCCTAGTTCTCTGAAACCTTCACTGGAATCAGCATTAAAAGGTCTCACATCGTTAGCACAGATTGCAACACACTTTGCTGTAATACTATTTTTTATTACTGCCGGTATCCCTGAAGGAGCTGTATCTTTGTGAGGTTTCTTGCAACTATGTTTCTTTAAATGAGTGGTTTCCGACTGGAAACACACTAATGTTGAGCAGTTTATGCACGATACGTACCCAGTAGACGCACTGTTTTCGTCTACAACTAACAGAAATGTACTCCATACTTGGCTTTTTAGACCCTCCCTTTCTTCAATGTGTAAACATTAGTTTCAATCTTACGTCTTAACTGCACTGGCTTCCTCGCGCTGCATGATTACAGAGAGAGACAAACCACAAATGAGAAGACCGTACTGCTTACAGTCTCACACGGATAATGACACGTGTAATATGTTTGAAGTTGCGTGCTACGTATTCGGTCACGGCATCTATGCTCGGTCACTAGAACTAGTGCGGGCAGCCTATCCAGTTAGGGTGTGCTCGCCCCATCTCGTATTTTGTGCTCGCTTACTCGGTCATGCAGGACTCTAATGACCACCGACCTACTATCGATATAAGCCCGTCCAGCCGATATCAGTATCACCTGCCGAGGAATGACTGCTACTCAGGCACAAGTATGGTGCACGTAGCATCAGTGAGCGTCGTGTCTTTGTCTAGAATGGAGAAGGCGCGACCTGTCTGAGTTTGACCGAAGGCAGATTCTGATCGCCCGGAGGTTCGGTACGAGCATTCCGGAAACTGCACGACTTGTCGGGTATTCCAGAAGTTCTGTTTCGAGCGCTTTCAACACGTGGCGGAACCAAGGTGAAACCATGTCCACACGACGTGGAGTTGGGCGGTAACCTCGATGTCGGACGCTGTAGGCTGGCCAGACTGGTAAAACAGGACAGGTAGCGCACTATGGCGGAACTAACATCAGTCTTTAATTCTCGGCAGAGTACAAGTTTGTCTGAACACACAGCGCACATAGCGCTCCTAAAGAACCGATAGACCTCCTCAGATGACGACCCATGCGTGTACCAATGTTGTTGTTGTTGTGGTCTTCAGTCCTGAGACTGGTTTGATGCAGCTCTCCATGCTACTCTATCCTGTGCAAGCTTCTTCATCTCCCAGTACCTACTGCAACCTACATCCTTCTGAATCTGCTTAGTGTATTCATCTCTTGGTCTCCCCCTACGATTTTTACCCTCCACGCTGCCCTCCAATACTAAATTGGTGATCCCTTGATGCATCAGAACATGTCCTACCAACCGATCCCTTCTTCTGGTCAAGTTGTGCCACAAACTTCTCTTCTCCCCAATCCTATTCAATACTTCCTCATTAGTTACGTGATCTACCCATCTAATCTTCAGCATTCTTCTGTAGCATCACATTTTGAAAGCTTCTACTCACTTCTTGTCCAAACTATTTACCGTCCATGTTTCACTTCCATACATGGCTACACTCCATACAAATACTTTCAGAAATGACTTCCTGACACTTAAATCTATACTCGATGTTAACAAATTTCTCTTCTTCAGAAACGCTTTCCTTGCCATTGCCAGTCTACATTTAATATCCTCTCTACTTCGACCATCATCAGTTATTTTGCTCCCCAAATAGCAAAACTCCTTTACTACTTTAAGTGTCTCATTTCCTAATCTAATACCCTCAGCATCACCCGACTTAATTCGACTACATCCCATTATCCTCGTTTTGCTTTTGTTGATGTTCATCTTATATCCTCCCTTCAAGACACCATCCATTCCGTTCAACTGCTCTTCCAAGTCCTTTGCTGTCTCTGACAGAATTACAATGTCATCGGCGAACCTCAAAGTTTTTATTTCTTCTCCATGGATTTTAATACCTACTCCAAATTTTTCTTTCGTTTCCTTTACTGCTTGCTCAATATAGAGATTGAATAACATCGGGGAGAGGCTACAACCCTGTCTTACTCCCTTCCCAACCACTGCTTCCCTTTCATGCCCATCGACTCTTATAACTGCCATCTGGTTTCTGTACAAATTATAAATAGCCATTCGCTCCCTGTATTTTACCCCCGCCACCTTTAGGTGGCGGTACCAATGTTAACACTATCAAATCGGCCACAGCGACTGAAATGGACACGTGACCATCGGCACTCCACATTGGCGCAGTGGCAGAGCTTTACATTGTCTGATGGATCCCCATCCCTTCTTCATCATGCCGATGACATAGCGTGAATCCGTTGTCTTCCTGGGGAACAATTCCTTGACACCTGTATTGCGGGATGTAGACAAGATGGCAGCGGCTTCATTATGCTCTGGATAACATTCGCGTGGGCATCCACCGATCCACTGGAAATCGTGCAAGCCATCATGACGGCTAAGCAGTATCTTACACCGGTTGCAGTCCACGTACACTCCTTCATGTCGATAATATATCCCGACGGCAGTGGAATTTTTCAACAAGATAATGCCGCATATCACATGGCCAGGAGTGTGATGAAGTGGTTCGAGCAACACGGTGGCCAGTTCCAATTGATATGCTGGCCCCCCAACTCACCAGATCTCAACCCGATCAAACACACCTGGGATGTGATTGAACATGGCGTCAGAGTTCATCATCCTCCTCCTCAGAATTTATGGGAATCAGGGGACTTGGATGTTCAGACGTGGTGCCATTTCCCTCCAGCGACCGACGAAGCCCTCATTGCTCCATGCCAAAACGCGTCGCCGCAGTTATCCGTGCCAAAGGTAGACACGCCTGCTACTTGATAGGTGGTCATAATGTTCTGGTTGATCAGCATATAGTGGCGTGCGTTACATTTCTGTGACTTCTAAATGATGATCTAGTATGCATATCAAATCTGTAGAATCACCTATAGATTATGCAGTCTCCTGTACTGATAAGGAAAGATCATTTTTCTTACTGAATAAACTTGTTACGTTTTGATGGAGATGTCTGAATGTATTATGACTCTTACCCTTTGCATGTCTAAGATGCTATTACCTCGTTTCTTCATTGATTGTTGCAAGTGTGTCTATAGTTATCTGTCAAGCCGGTCTTTTTGAAACATTTACCTTCTGGAAGATCTAGCGAACTTTACTCTTCGAAACTCGGCTTGATATGGCAGCGAAGGTATCAAGACGGCCAATTGCAGCATCAGGTGCGACAGTCACGCACTTTCTTTACGAAAATTATTTGAACAGCGAATTGTTGGTACAGGAACAGTACATAATGCTGCACAATGATCTGAGAGACGTACTAGTATAAGTTATTCGTCAACTCAACTGATCTCCATCACATTTTCGGTTTTAAATAGAATGTGGTTTAAGTATTGTGTATAATGTCAGTTTGTGCATGCATAATACCCATATTCCTGATGTTGCACTGAGTACCCTCACTCTAAGGTAATGCACTTCGTCACATTTATTTCAACATCGAGATTTTTATGTAGTTTCATTCGAATGGAAGGACGAGATTTATTGAAGATACTATCATTGAAGATGGTATTAACAGTTAACTCAGGAGATGACTTTTCTGTAATATATCCTACGAGGTGGCGTCTCTGGGGCCCCTATATTTAAACCGAGATTTAAGGCACAAATAATTTGAAATGGAATACATTTTTTTGGTCTTTTAAATACGAGACACACACAAACTAACTCTTAGAGAACTGAATTTCATATTTTCAAAAATTATTGTATCTCTGTAACAAGTAAATTTTCACATTTAACTAAACTATAGGGTTTAAACATCAACATAAAAGTCTGCAAAGTAGACATTCATTGCTGGGACCTACGTTTTCATCCATCAACACTCAGACTATGCTGGTGCCAGCTGTCGCCGGCACACCTGTAGGCAAAGATGTAACACAAAGATCGATAGTAGGCGCTAGGTCAAGCGCGCCTATCACGAGATAGGCCAGAGACACACCGACAATCAACATGCCACCAACGCCTTCTCGACAGCAGGTATTTAGGCCACCGCCGCTGACCAGAGGGCCTCATTAACTGACACCCCACTTTGGCGTCTGTCAGTTACTGTAGTGCGAGCTCACTGACTCACTCTGGCTATGACAGTGCATAATGACCAGATTAGTGACTTCAGTTTGTAATAGCAAGACTACCGTTACTGTCTGCAGTAAAGACTATTACTGCTGAGGTTTTACCACAACACATGGACTGCATTCAAATTAAGTACCCAGTACAAGTAAATAAAGAACCGTCTTAATCCTCGTGTGCATTTGTGTTGTAGCAAAATGGTACCGGCCACGCATGACAACATCCTCTCCCTTGCTTCCTGGGTACAAGACTCTACAATGGCGACGAGGATTCTACACAGACCACGTTTGATTTTAACTAACACTTTACGTACTTTGTCGGATAAATAGATAGGTCCATATCATAGTTATTCTGATGTTCTTCCTCTGAATGACTGTCCACTAGAAGAACTGTGATTACATTCTTTATAAAATCATCGTCGTTTTTGTCTATTTCTGAACCATATTACCCCAACCACGGACTTGCAATTGAATCAAACTTAGAATTGTTAACACTGACACATTGCTGCGAACACATTTTGTCCTATACTGACGAAAACAGGTACATAGTTCATGAGGTGCAGTCTAAGAGACTCCAACATACGTCAATAACACGTCACAACAACAGACAAACAAAAAATAGGACAGCGACAAAACATTGTGGGGTTGAGCGATATAACGAGGGTAGGGGCAGTATAGTTCCATTCCGCCAAAACTGACTTGAGGGTGAGTTCGAAACTTTTCACGCGGTCTGTGGGACCACACCCTGTGAGTTAAGGGTTTACTGATAAATTGCAAACATCAGGTAGTCCATAAAAACCAAGCGATAGCGATATATCTCTTTCATGAAGTTTGATAACAGCAAAAACTTATGTTTACTTTCTGCCGCAGACTGGCAACTACGCTAAGCTATCTGGCCAGTGGGAAAACATTCCAGTCGTTGGCCTATGCATCAAGAATTGCAGAAAATACATTATTTACAACAAATAACATTGATACCGACTACTGCAAATAAAAGGTCTATGAAATCAATAGAGAAGTCCCGGGGTTTCTTAAAAAAGGAAAGATGGAAAACAAAAGCGTGTAACTAGACGCAGGCCAGCTACCTGTCTGTTTATAATTTACGACACTGTCAACCCATGTTTTTGGATTCAAAAATTCCATTGAACGGCATGTATCAACTGCGCTATGGTTTCAACACCGCAGTAACACCGAAGTTATACGGTAGACATTATTTGTTTTTGAACGACTGCTTTGGCAATTTGTGCCTATAATGATACGCTTCTGATGAATCACCATTGTGCTGCAGCACTGAAACGTTATACTTCCACAGAACGCAAGTTATAACACGAGAAGCATCAAATACGAAAAACCTCTAACTACCGACATGTAGTTTCTTCCTATTTTATTATAACGAATCGCACCTACAGCGAGACATTTTCGCGTGAGCATCTATGTGCTGGTTCTCTGAAATAGCCTATATTGATGTGACGTATGCTATTATATAAAAACTACCAAATACAGAGTTCAGCTCCGTATACACTCCTGGAAATAGAAATAAGAACACCGTGAATTCATTGTCCCAGGAAGGGGAAACTTTATTGACACATTCCTGGGGTCAGATACATCACATGATCACACTGACAGAACCACAGGCACATAGACACAGGCAATAGAGCATGCACAATGTCGGCACTAGTACAGTGTATATCCACCTTTCGCAGCAATGCAGGCTGCTATTCTCCCATGGAGACGATCGTAGAGATGCTGGATGTAGTCCTGTGGAACGGCTTGCCATGCCATTTCCACCTGGCGCCTCAGTTGGACCAGCGTTCGTGCTGGACGTGCAGACCGCGTGAGACGACGCTTGATCCAGTCCCAAACATGCTCAATGGGGGACAGATCCGGAGATCTTGCTGGCCAGGGTAGTTGACTTACACCTTCTAGAGCACGTTGGGTGGCACGGGATACATGCGGACGTGCATTGTCCTGTTGGAACAGCAAGTTCCCTTGCCGGTCTAGGAATGGTAGAACGATGGGTTCGATGACGGTTTGGATGTACCGTGCACTATTCAGTGTCCCCTCAACGATCACCAGTGGTGTACGGCCAGTGTAGGAGATCGCTCCCCACACCATGATGCTGGGTGTTGGCCCTGTGTGCCTCGGTCGTATGCAGTCCTGATTGTGGCGCTCACCTGCACGGCGCCAAACACGCATACGACCATCATTGGCACCAAGGCAGAAGCGACTCTCATCGCTGAAGACGACACGTCTCCATTCGTCCCTCCATTCACGCCTGTCGCGACACCACTGGAGGCGGGCTGCACGATGTTGGGGCGTGAGCGGAAGACGGCCTAACGGTGTGCGGGACCGTAGCCCAGCTTCATGGAGACGGTTGCGAATAGTCCTCGCCGATACCCCAGGAGCAACAGTGTCCCTAATTTGCTGGGAGGTGGCGGTGCGGTCCCCTACGGCACTGCGTAGGATCCTACGCTCTTGGCGTGCATCCGTGCGTCGCTGCGGTCCGGTCCCAGGTCGACGGGCACGTGCACCTTCCGCCGACCACTGGCGACAACATCGATGTACTGTGGAGACCTCACGCCCCACGTGTTGAGCAATTCGGCGGTACGTCCACCCGGCCTCCCGCATGCCCACTATACGCCCTCGCTCAAAGTCCGTCAACTGCACATACGGTTCACGTCCACGCTGTCGCGGCATGCTACCAGTGTTAAAGACTGCGATGGAGCTCCGTATGCCACGGCACACTGGCTGACACTGACGGCGGCGGTGCACAAATGCTGCGCAGCTAGCGCATTCGACGGCCAACACCGCGGTTCCTGGTGTGTCCGCTGTGCCTTGCGTGTGATCATTGCTTGTACAGCCCTCTCGCAGTGTCCGGAGCAAGTATGGTGGGTCTGACACACCGGTGTCAATGTGTTCTTTTTTCCATTTCCAGGGGTGTAAATTAATACAATATGGCATCTTCTAAGTTCTGCTAGTGGCGTAAAACCTATACTGCATAGCTCTGGAAAAGTTCCTCTCCACGAAGCAAAAATCTGACGTTGCAGATGCTTCCTTAAGTGCTTCGCAGTGTAGTGGAACGTGGAATTGCACACGGTGAAGTCACTGACTCATCGCCCACGAACCTTTTCGCGTCCTCAGCGACAGGACTCGTTTAGGTTACGCTCATTTTCGGTCGGAAGTTCTGCACGCCACAGAACAGGGTGCTGGGCGACCTGGCTCGGTGAGACGGCAGCAGCAGCCGGCGACACACGGGACCTGGCGCCCTGGCTGCCAGCCCACCGGACACCACAGAGCGCCGGCACTCTTTATGAGATTACATAAAAATAAAGTACACCCCCCTCCCCCTCGACGCCCCGTTGATGCTTCGCATCGTGGAGCTGAAACAGCATTTTGCATCGCAGTAGAAGCGATCGATGCACCGACGCCGAAAGCAAATGTGGAAAATCCCCGGTCATCGTGTTGAGGTGAGCCGTGTTATCTGGCCAGAAATAAATTTGATAGATTCAGAAAATACGAGGTATTTCATGCAAAATATGTACATTTTACATTGCGGCGTTTTTCTGGATCTATGTAATGGCTAACCTCAGTGCCAATGTACGGATTACAATACGGTTTTCGCTAACACACAGAATGAATCACGATGATGGCTTGTGTATATAGTTTATATTTATAGTAACTATGAGTGTGCTATGTACACGATGTTCGTTTTATCTTGAGACAATTAAATCTCTCGAAAACGTCTCATAGAAGGAAAATATGTTCTAGGTGAAAAGCTAGTAAAGGGGACGTCTGTCAGTGGTACATCTGGCCACCTCCTAACCACCCTTTCTGCATGGGCGGGGTCAACCTTGTATTTTCAAATGGGAACACCCCATTTTTACTGCGTATTCTGATTCTACGTCAAAAAATACGTACGCTTAACTCAACCCATTGTTTCCCATTCGTGGTACACGGCAGTGTAATCGACAAACGTAAAGTGTACCTGGTTTTCCAATTAAGAACAGATGCATTTGATTCTACATACTGTTTACGATGTAAATCTAAGACGTTGTGATCTAAGAATTGGTATCTAAGTTGGAAATTTATATTAGTATTGCAAATTTGATTGTCCAATACAGTACGTTTAGCCGTTTCAATATGTGGTTAGAAACTACATTTAGCGCGTCTCCTTGCCTCTCACCATTGGGCTGCTTGAATTCAAAGAGTCCTTTTGCCTATCAGCTTCGGGGTGCTTGATTTCGGTGAGCACCCATGACAAATGCGCCTGTCACTGTCATTTCAAGGACATCCTATCTTATTACAATGGTAGTGGTTTGTACTCGGCGTATAGCCGCCAATAAGATGAAGTAATTATCGCGTTTGGGTGGAAACACACACCGAAGTGAGTTACCCCAATGGTGGGGCAAGAGGGCGGCCACGGAAATCGTTCTGATGGGTTGGGGATTCACCACATCAATCTGGTAGGTATGAGAAACCTGCCTTACCCTGCATGAGCTTATTTGCCAGAAATATCGGTGTCTAGTAATACAGGGTGTTTCAAAAAGAATATACGATTTACAAAGCATTATTTTGTCCAAACTATTGATCGCTGCACCTCGGCTCAGCTTTTGGACGAACGAATACATAGTCTAGTTCATAATAGCCGCTAGATCCCAGTTGTCTCCCGTTTTGCTTGGTAATCGTCATATGTTTAAATGGCTGCTCCGCATCAGGAATTATTTTGTGTTCTCAAGTTTGCGAAGTGTAATTCCGTGATTACAGCACAAAAACGTTTCATGTTGAGGTACGAAATTGATCCTGCGAATGGGTGGAACATTCGCAGATGGTGTGGACAGTTTCTAGATACAGAATGTGTTTGTAAAGAAAAAATTCCTGGGCACCCTCGTGTTCCTGAATAAAATGTTGCACGAACCCCAACTGCTTTCCAACATAGTCATTCAAAATAAATCATCGTATCAGTCGGGAGTCACAACTGCCTACAACAGCAATTTGGCGTGTTTTGAGACGTCGGTTGGTTATGAAGCCATACAAGTTACAGCTGTTACAAGCTCTGCGTCCTGATGGCAAACGCAAACGTGTGGCATTTTGTAACGAGTTTCTTGATGCTATTGATAATGATAACACTTTCGCACAACGCATCGTGTTCAGTGATTAAGCGACTTTCTATGTTATTGGTCACATGAACAAACACAATGTTTGAATTTGGGGCCTACAGAACCCATATGTAGTTACTGAAAATGTACGAGATTTGCCCAAAGTCAATGTGTTTTGTGCCGTATCCCGATCATCTGTTTACGTCCCATTCTTCTTTGATGGAAACACGGTTAACGGCCTGTAGCACCTCGATGTGTTACAAAACTGGTTGTTTCCGAGGCCGCATAAAGACAACATTTTTCAACAAGACGGGGCACCCCCTCACTGGAGTCGCCAAGTGCGTGAATATCTGAATGAAACTCTACCCAACCGTTGGGCTCCACTGTCACCGGATTTGATACCCTCTGAGTTTTTCCTATGGGGTTTCGTTAAAGACAACGTTTATATACCACCACTCCCACAGAACCTGGAAGAGTTGAAGAACCGGATCCGTACTGCCATAACATCAGTTATGAAGGACATGCTTGCCCGAGTATGGGAGGAATTTGAGAATCGATGTGATATTAATCGTGTCGCTGATGAAGGACATATTGAACATATGTTATCTGAACTTGAGAGGTTCGTAAATATGTGTGTAAAGTTTCGTATTCGTATGTCTTAAAGTTTAACAAATACATGTATTCGAAATACCTACACTCCTGGAAATTGAAATAAGAACACCGTGAATTCATTGTCCCAGGAAGGGGAAACTTTATTGACACATTCCTGGGGTTAGATACGTCACATGATCACACTGACAGAACCACAGGCACATAGACACAGGCAACAGAGCATGCACAATGTCGGCACTAGTACAGTGTATATCCACCTTTCGCAGCAATGCAGGCTGCTATTCTCCCATGGAGACGATCGTAGAGATGCTGGATGTAGTCCTGTGGAACGGCTTGCCATGCCATTTCCACCTGGCGCCTCAGTTGGACCAGCGTTCGTGCTGGACGTGCAGACCGCGTGAGACGACGCTTCATCCAGTCCCAAACATGCTCAATGGGGGACAGATCCGGAGATCTTGCTGGCCAGGGTAGTTGACTTACACCTTCTAGAGCACGTTGGGTGGCACGGGATACATGCGGACGTGCATTGTCCTGTTGGAACAGCAAGTTGCCTTGCCGCTCTAGGAATGGTAGAACGATGGGTTCGATGACGGTTTGGATGTACCGTGCACTATTCAGTGTCCCCTCGACGATCACCAGTGGTGTACGGCCAGTGTAGGAGATCGCTCCCCACACCATGATGCCGGGTGTTGGCCCTGTGTGCCTCGGTCGTATGCAGTCCGTATGCAGTCCTGATTGTGGCGCTCACCTGCACGGCGCCAAACACGCATACGACCATCATTGGCACCAAGGCAGAAGCGACTCTCATCGCTGAAGACGACACGTCTCCATTCGTCCCTCCATTCACGCCTGTCGCGACACCACTGGAGGCGGGCTGCACGATGTTGGGGCGTGAGCGGAAGACGGCCTAACGGTGTGCGGGACCGTAGCCCAGCTTCATGGAGACGGTTGCGAATGGTCCTCGCCGATACCCCAGGAGCAATAGTGTCCCTAATTTGCTGGGAAGTGGCGGTGCGGTCCCCTACGGCACTGCGTAGGATCCTACGGTCTTGGCGTGCATCCGTGCGTCGCTGCGGTCCGGTCCCAGGTCGACGGGCACGTGCACCTTCCGCCGACCACTGGCGACAACATCGATGTACTGTGGAGACCTCACGCCCCACGTGTTGAGCAATTCGGCGGTACGTCCACCCGGCCTCCCGCATGCCCACTATACGCCCTCGCTCAAAGTCCGTCAACTGCACATACGGTTCACGTCCACGCTGTCGCGGCATGCTACCAGTGTTAAAGACTGCGATGGAGCTCCGTATGCCACTGCAAACTGGCTGACACTGACGGCGGCGGTGCACAAATGCTGCGCAGCTAGCGCCATGCGACGGCGAACACCGCGGTTCCTGGTGTGTCCGCTGTGCCGTGCGTGTGATCATTGCTGGTACAGCCCTCTCGCAGTGTCCGGAGCAAGTATGGTGGGTCTGACACACCGGTGTCAATGTGTTCTTTTTTCCATTTCCAGGAGTGTATATTCGTTTTGAAACACCCTGTATTATTGTACTGTACAATTACACTAGCAAAGTACAAGTAACTTCTGAACATCAGCATCAACCGTTAGAACACAAAGGTTTACATTAACGCTGTAAATGGAATGTAGGATCAAATGCATCGGTTCTTAACTGCAAAAATTTGTCGAATACAGCGGCATCTACCAGTAATGGAAAACAGTGGTTTGTGCCAATCGTACGTTTTTCTTGTCGCAGAATTCGAATACGCAATAAACATAGAGGTTCCCATTTAAAAATTCAAAGCTGCCCGCTCCCACTGTGACGGGGCAAAAGTTTTCGATTATCGTAACGAATTCTTAGCCGCTTCAACGTATTAATTTTTGAGGTTTAAAGTTGTTAATACTTCAATACTGCTTATAAATGTAATAAAGTTGTGTAACTAAAGTCTCTGTGTGCAAATTGTTGTATACAAGCGAGGAAACGTCAGCGTCTGAAACTTGGAGCAAGTTGCGACAAAGAGTCTCCATGCTCCGGCAGCAAAAAACAGCATCTGTCAGCGCCAGAGATACAGTCCCGTCCAGGCTGGTCACTATTTGACGCAGCGAAGGCTGAAGAGGAATAAACAATTAATTTTTATAGGCAAAGGAATCATGAAATGACTGTCAAAAATTGGTTCCCCTGTGGTAACTGAGTTTGAAAGTTCCGTCGTAGCACGAGAGCCCTACTCGAGAGGTTACGCTGTGAAAGCTCTGGTTAGACATCGCGTATAACAATCACGTGGGCAAAGCATTTGATCGCGGATCTAGACGGGATAGTCCATATCGTCGATCAATTCGAATGGAGATACCGATTTAAAGTCTGGTCAGATTTCGTCAATTAAGAATACGAGTTCTGCAGTGGGTCTGCTTTGAGTTTATGCTGTTCTGTACAAGAAAACTAGAGTACGCTGAGGTCAGTGAATTTTAGATTGTTCTGGTCGTACGGTCTGGAGAGGTTCAGCTACGACATCGAACTTGATGAATATGTTACTTGGTGGCATTAGGCTGTAGATTGTTCGTGGTCACGGAGGTGGAAGGTGCCGGACTAACGTGCTGAGGAGTAGTTACGCTCGATTTAAGGAAGCTGTTTTCCATATTTGGAGAAGCTTTCTGTTCACGACAGTGACAAACAGTAACGGAACTGGACTACTAATGAGATTCGTGGTTTCGTGGTGTGCAAAAGACTTTGAAAGTCGTTGTTGTTGTATTTTGTGCTGTTTAGAGGGACGCAAGCTCCAAGGTAACTGAGTCTATTCGATAGTTTTGTGATTAGTATATGATGCCCACTCTAAGGTAATCCAGTGTCAAACATTGTGTCTGTTGAGGTTTTAAAACACACTAATGGGTTACTGGTGCATCGTATGTGATTTATGTAACGTTAAGCTGAAGTCTCGGTCGGATTTTAATAAGCTCCAGGAAACAGAACCTGCACGGTTTACAGTGAGGTAGCTTAGCCCTTGTGGCTCGTAAATTACAAGTTTGTACGCTAGCGGAACCAGCTGGCGTAAAACGACGACATTTCATTGCTTGATAGGGTGACGACTGAAATATTCGGGACTGTTAGTGCGAGCTCCAAAGCCAACACCTCAAGAGCCAGAGCCTTGCTTATAATTTTAAATTTAATACAAAACTGAGGGTGGCATGACGGACTTCATTTTTAAAAATTTTTTGTCTTTCCTCGTTTCCAATTTATGTGGGATTTAGCTTTTGTGTCACTCGTTCACAATCAAGTTTAAAATTTGTATTTAAATTAATAGTTTGAGTTAAATAAAGAAAGAGTGAAACTTAAACCTGCGTTGCATGCTTTGATTTAGTGGAATGGTTAGAATCACCGCTGAAGTATATTTACGCAAGTGGCGTAAACAAGGGAACTACGAGGGCTATTCGGAAAGTAAGGAACGCTCGGTCCCGAAATGGAAAATACAGTGACAATCTGATGAAGCTTTGCACAATGCGTTGGGCACTGTATCTGGTACGCCCGTCGACGACATCATGTCGCTCTTTTCAGTTCTGAGCTCACAGTGAGAACGTGAAGATGGCTAGAAATTAGCGTCTCCCGCCAAGTATGAGGGCCTGGCGAAAGGTTTCGCATGAGCTATGCAACCCACATTACATAACTGTCATGCGGTTCGTTCAACACGACAATATACTCGGCCGCACACTGCAGGGGCAATGAACATGCTCCTGCAGCGTTTTCGATGGGAAGTGTTTGATCACCCACAATACAGCCCGTAACTGGCTACCTCTGAGGTTCATCTCTGCTCAGATGAACCGCTGACAATGAAGACAATATTTTGACACAGACAACGAGCTGCAGTCCAGAGTAGAAAATTGTCGAAAAGCACTGGCAGGGGTCTCCTATAACGAGGGAATTGAAAAGCTGGTACACCGCTACGACGGATGTCTGAGGGGCGACTGTGGAGAGGAGTAGCTGGAAGGTGTAGTTAACCGTTGCAAATTTTCACTGTGATTTCTATTTCGCGACCTGCCTATCCTTACTTTCCGAATAGCTCTCGTAATTTCCATAAGAGTTATTGGATTATCGAGTTCCTTAGCAACGTAACGTACAACGGAATTAGAAATCCTGTTCAGATGACATTTCACAGTGCTGTGGGTACTAAGTTTACGTAAGTCACATTTGTTATCACGGCTAATACAAGCGCTGCCGTGGAATAACTTTTCGCCACTTCCTACATGTAATAATATTATCGACGAGTACAGTAAATTGGATTTAGAGTAGTTGAAATTATATGTACGTACTAGTGACACACGCCTAAGTTCTTCTGAAGTACAGGGGGTATTCGGAAAGTAAGTTCCGATGGGCGGCAAAATGAAAACCACTGTGAAAATCAGAAATGTTTTAGTTGTAACAGTTAGCTACATTTCCAGCTACTTATCTACACAGTCGCCGCTCCGACTTAGACATTTTTCGTAACGTTGTACCAACTTTCCATTACCCTCGTCATAGAAGGCAGCAGCCAGTGCTTTCCTCCAATTCTTTAAGCTGGTCCACAGCTCGTTGTCTGTGCCAAAATGTTGTCTTCATAGCCAGCATTTCATGTGAGCAGAGGTGATACTCAGAGTGAACCACTGGCAGGCTGTATTGTTGGGGATCAAGCACTTACCATCGAAAACGTTGAAGGAGCATCGTCACTGCCCCTACAGAAGCGGCAGAGAATTGGCTTGAAGAAGGAAACGTATGACATTTATGTTTTGTGGTCTGCATAGCTTCAGGCGAAATTTCTCCCCATGCCTTCGTACTAGGCGGGAGACACTATTTTCGAGGCATCTTTACATGCTCTCTGTGCGCTCAGAACTGGAAAGCGTGACGTGACGTGATCGAAGGGCGTATTGGAGCCACTGCCTAACATATATGAGCGAAGCTTCATTGGATTTTCACAGTGGTTTCCATTTCGCGACTAAGCGGAACGTCCTTTCCGAATAGCCCTTGTACAATAGCAGATGCATTATTTGCGGACAGACACTAGAAACAATACCCAATCAACAATCCTGGATTAAAATTCAACGTTTCATCGGTACTGGGGACGAGGCGTACTAATCATAAAGGCAGGACTGTGTCATTTGGACAGGCTAGTGTACATCGCACTACGCCATCTGTATACAGAAAGAGGTACACCACGTAGGAGAGGTGGTCAGAAGGTGGCCAGTTGTAGCGCAGACAGATGTTCCCTTCACTAATAACAGCTTGACATCTAGAACATTTTTGATCAGAAGGTGCGTCGTTTTCTTGATATTTAGTTGTTTCAAGTTAAAACAAACAACCTGAGTGTGTTAGTGCCAATGACGGGAGCCACAAGCTTGTCAGCTACAGAAGAGGCGGTATTTGGCGGGAAAAGCAGTGAAGTAAAGAGTCGCCGCAACTCCAGCTACAGGCAGCAGCAAAGACTGACCAAAATTTATACATACCTTCTATACAAGTTATAAATTAAAATTTCCCGATGCCTTTTTCTGTGTGTCTGTCTGTCTCTCTCTGAAGGCTGATTTCAGGAAATACTGTAGTGCTTTTCATTCGGTTTTTACCATTGGACAGATTCACGAGGAAGTTTTGTGTGGATAATTAATTTACGCTACGCTTTATACGTCGTCAGGTAGTACTTTCTGCTATACCCGTGAAGCCAGGGTGAGACACCAATTACAAATATTTCCGAACGTGATTATATGGGCAATTATAACTTAAAGTTTGAATAATAATTTTAGGTGTTCCGCCCTGGCACTATATACTGTTGAATCGCAAATTAAATAGTTTTCCTTGCATCGAACTGAGGTGGATGTGAGAAGGTTAGCATATAACGGATATAATAAGCTTAAGATGAAACCTGACTGTGTCGCCTGAAACAAAAACTTGTCCCTTTTGTTTACGATTATTAAAGTTCTTCAGTTTTAAATGGAAAAGGTTTCATTGAAATGACAATGCTTGATACCATTTACTTAGTTTATAGAGTTCTTAAGTTATACACCTCCTATCAATGGCTAGGCCGAACCCTTCTCAAATTCCCAATTGAATTTTGTTCCAGTACGACAATGAAGGACAATGAAGTTTGAGACAGCAGTATTGCTATTCTAAATTACGCTGTCATGCTACAACGGTTCACAGTAGCCTTAATAATTGCTGAAATAACATAGTCGTGTGCAGGACTTAAGGACGAAAGTACCTTTCACATGATGTGACACCACCAAGAAACATAGTTCAAAGAAACTTGGACCATACGTAAAAACAACAGCTACAGTACAGCACAGAAGCTAAATGAAATAATTATGGAATGAGAGGAACAGAAATGACACTTTTATCCAAATACAACAATTACACTGAATTCACTGCGATTGGTGGTGTTGTTCTGGGCAATACAAAGAGAAGGGACGTGATTCTTAATACGGTGCGTGACCAACACCGACGGCACTTCATGCTTTGCATCGTGATCCCGTGATGGCCACAAGGTTGGTAAGTACTGTAGTACTTGTCTCAATGCGTTCCATTCCTCCACCAGGGCGGTTGACAACTGTCTGATGCTCTTTGGTGCATGCAGACAACGCGTCTCCCACCGAATTATGCACGTTCTCGATGGGTTTCAATTCGAGGGGACTTGCAAGCTAGCCCGCCGCGCGGAGTGGCCGCGCGGTTAGAGGCACCATGTCACGGATTGCGCGGCCCCTGCCACCGGCGGTTCGAGTCCTCTCTCGGGCGTTGTTCCTAACATAAGTTAGTTTAAGTAGTGTGCAAGTATAGGGACCGATGACTTCAGCTTTTTGGTCCCTTAGGAATTCACACACATCTGAACATCTGCAAGCTAGTCCATTCACCAAATCTTCTCTCATTGGAAGAGTCCCTCCACTTGCGCTGTTCGATGTGGTTGCGCATTCTCATTCACAGAATTGAAGCCACAGCCAAATATACCCGTGAAAATTCCTGCATGAGTAGGAGAACAGTGCCACAACAATGTTGACTAATAGGTGAACCGTGCTGAAAGATTTAGAGGTCAGTACTGCCAAGCAATATTATGTTTCCCTCCACCATAACACCTGTGCCGTGTCGTAAAAGCCGCTAGGCGCCGACTCCACGCTGCAACACTACAACACACCGCCGTCGGGCTGGTTGCCAGCACAGCCCCTGCAACTGTACGATCCTGCTCCGCGACTTGCAGAGGGCCTTCGCGCTACACCGGACCAAAGCACAGAGGACGTTTAAGCAAGCAGGAGAGCTCGCCCCTGCCACGAACCTTTTGCTACATCCTCCAGTGTCACGAGGAGCCGATCAGGAGAACGTGTACCTCCGCCGTGTGGGTATTTAGAGCCGCGTCCCCGACGGTCACGGCAATTACGACGCAGCCACCCAAGAGAAAAAGTTTACTCTGGATCCAGCGCCACCTCGACCGCATGTCGCCTTCGCCGCCAAGGAACTTCAGCAACGTGCTTGGTATTCTGTAAGACTCATTTAACATGATTGTAGAAATTGTGACCTCGCACGGATCGTAACTTACGCTCAAGGAGAGTTAGCAAAACTAGTGCAGAACTACCTCTGACTGTAAAAGCTTTCATTGCGTTGTTTCTTCAACCAAGACTTGTATTCCAAGTACTTGCGTTTAGTCGTGAATTTCCTGTTAGAAACTAGTTACAAACTTTGTTACTTGTTTGCGACGGTCAACGAAGGCCATTTGTGTTGAATTCGCTGTGTTGTTAAATATAGTGAATAACCTATACGCTCGTGTGTTTCTTGCGAAGTATTCGAGGTCCATGATACCTCAACTTGGGTCACCAAAACGATCATGTTCGACAGGGCTGGACGTCCCTACATATGGTGGCAGGTGGGAAGATATAATGCCTTCATGAACATTGTTGAACATGACCGTTTCGATGATCTAAGTGTTGTACTGGGACGTATACTGTTGAAGGAGTGTACCAACCTCCATATCCTTGAACACGGTCGACTCTGGTCAACGTCATTGTGCCACTCTACTCTTTCCCCGTGCGCGTCTTCGCAGGGGTGAACGACTACATTTCTATGGATCACAATGCACGACACCATCGAATAGCGCATGTGGAGCATCTCTCTGAACGAGAGGACTTTTGGCGAATAGTCAGGCCTGCCTGTTCCTCCGACTTAACTCTCATCGAGCTCATATGGGATGCGCTGGGCAGACGTACTGCAGCTCGTCCACATGCACCAAAGACCGTCCAACCACGCCGGTGGGGGAGTGGAACGCCGTACCACTAAGACTCCTTACCTGCCTTGTGGTCAACATGGGAGCACGTTGCAGACCATGCACTGCGACTTCCTGTTAAGATCCATGTCCACCCTTTTGTAATGTCCAGGAAACCTTCATGCACCGCAGTCACTTCAGTGTAACTATTGTCTTTGAATAAAAGTGTCATTTCTGTTCGTCTCATTGCACATTTCTTTCAATTACAGTCCGTATTAAATTGTAGCAGTTCCTTCTATGTATGCTCCAAGTTTCACCGAGTTGTACTAGTGGTCAGTGACATCATGTGAAAATTACTTTCCTCTTTAAGTTTTACACACCAGTGTAATCTAGCCCACCAACGGTTGCTGCTAAGTAATAATGACTATACTGATTTTTCAAATGATTTCATCTATAGTTATGCTCATACTCGGCGAATAAACCGATTAATCACTCGCTCTTGCCTTATAGTTCGACGGAAAACTTCTGAATCTGATATTCGATCAACATCTGCAAACTTTTCATATTTTTGTGCGACACGACTGCATATGACAGCTGCACGCGAAGCTGAACAGCGACTGCTCTCGCCTCGCATGAAGAGGCGTCCACAGTAGAGCTTGGACATTCCAGAACCGAACACAATGGCAATGCCTCCTGCCGGAATGCGGGCGCTCAGCTCCGAATGCTCCTGAGAATCAGCGATACGAGAGAGGTGCGACTGACTACGCCACACCGCCATCGATAGTAGTTCCCCTTAGAAGCTATTCGGAGGTTACTGATAATGGAGGCCTCACAAAAGTCGCCATGGATGGACATATTTCCTACTGAAGCAAATGAATAACTATTACTAATATTGTCATATACCACTACAAAACACACACAGTGTTTTAAATTTAAAAGCCAGATGGCAACCATCGGTGTCACTTCATTCCGAAGTCTTTCAACCCAACTTTAGATGCATGCATGGACTGCACTGTTCTGCACAACATGTCCAATTATCTGTTCTTGTTCAACACGGTCACATGCAGCACTTTCAGAAGCAACGCACTACTTCAAGAACTGATCAAATCTCCCTTATTCTTTATGGATGTGGGGAAAGACGGGAAAGAAGAAACACAGGAATGTTCGACATTAGATTTTGAATTAGGTGGGTGTTGTAGGAAATTTGTGGTAAGTTCCAAACTGCTGAGGTCATCGGTCCACAGGCTTACACATTACTTAAACTAACTTACTCTGAGCACAATATAACCATACCCAAGTCCGAGGGACAAATCGAACCTCCGACGGGGCCAGCCGCGCGAAATGTGGCGAGTCGCCCTAGACCGCATCGTTACCCCGCGCGACGGTGTTCGACGTTGGAGGTGTTTCCCAAAACGCTTTCCATTACTCGGCGACATGGTAACGTCTGTTACCAGAAGATGTCTCTAAAGTTATTTGCATTACTTCTGGCGTACTGCTCATATTCTTAAGTGCGCGACCGCTACGGTCGTAGGTTCGAATCCTGCCTTGGGCATGGATGTGTGTGATGTCCTTAGGTTAGTTAGGTTTAATTAGTTCTAAGTTCTAGGGGACTGATGACCTCAGAAGTTAAGTCCCATGGTGCTCAGAGCCATTTGATCCATTTATTCTTAAGTATCTAAACATTCGCAGCTTTTCTTCTGAGCTCTGCAGAGACTATATTGGGTACCGCCGGCAACCAATGAATGAGAGTGAACCTGGCACTGCCAGCAATGTTCTACGTTGTTTCTTTCAGATATACATCTGCCTTATGCGTTTTTTTTTCCTTTCAGTGGCACATTGCTTGGCTATTGAATGCACAAGTGAAAATACAATCTTGCCAGAGAATTTTCATTTGATTCCCATTTCTTTCCGTTCATTTTATGGAGTAGATACGCTGCTGAGCTACGAAAGAATTTTTTCTGGAAGACAAAGTAATTCAGCAGACATCTCAGCATACCCTGCAACATCACGTATACACTTCGCGGAAGGCGTCTTGTCGTGCCTCATAACCGTAACATTCACATAATGTCGGCAACTAATTCGTGTTTCGCGTTTTCTTGAACTGTGACTGCTTATTTTTACATGTACACCTACGAGCAAAATTCTGCAATAGAAGCATCCAAGGCCAGATGTTCCCACCTAATATACCCTAGCTGATGATCAGGGTAAGTGGGGTTTATGTCTTTTACCTGACGCACAGATTTACAGATGTTTACTTAGCTTACTATTATATCTCAAACTTGTGTCCAAAAGTACATTCTCCAATATCAGTATTGCTTACGTTTTTTCCTCTGAAAATCCCTAAATGCTCCTTCAAAGGCGATTCGATAAAGAAAGGTTGGTGAACGAATCAGCCTGGCTGCGAACCCCGCCTTTTAGCGATGTCTATAGTTACCACCATCAGACGTAGTAACTGCCTACAACACGGCTCTCTCTATACGTAGATAGAGTAGGAAGTGTCTAGAATTTCGTATACGTGGGCTTCTTCATTTGAATATCTATGGAGAGATGGAGTTAATAAATAGTGTCAGACCTTCCTCGTCAGGCGAAATAGGATAATCAGGGAACAGACCACACTCTCCTAATGTCTTGTCTTCGTTGACAACATCAGTCCACCCTTTAATATGAACATTTTAACACAATGCAAAGTACCCTCGTTTCCCGGGAGAACATCGCATTTTCCAAAAGTCCTTGACTGTAGCAGTCTGCGTGAATGTCGTTCTGTTGGCACACGCTTCATCAAATCTCAGTCTTGAACTCTTACTCATGATAACATTTCCCCTATTGCTGTCCTGCTATCAGTAGTACTACAAACAGCGCTCTTAGATGATTTGCTAATATCGTTTTAAAATCTTGAAACGTAGGTCTCCTATTTTCCATGTTGATGTCGTTTTGGCCATAACTGTGAATGAAGTTGCAAATTTGATAAATGTACTCAATATCTGTAACATTATATTCTTTGGTCAGAGAGGTTACTTCTTTTGAAGAGAATAGCAGTGTGTGCTGGATAGTCTGGCTATATACTTGGTTTGAAAAAAAAATGGACGTTGGCCTGTAGTGTAGTGGAGGCAGCATTATTTAAAAGGGATTTAATAATAATATGATATGAGGAAAAAATTGAGAAAATGACATGACATGACTGGAAGAATGACAAAGCTCATTTTTAAGTTAATAAAATCTCTTTATATTTCTAACGGTGTAGTTTCTTATTGGTAGACCATCATGTACAGTTAAAGTTTGCTGCTGAAATGGATTTGTCTGACAGTTAAAACAAATGTCAAGGAAATTTTTTGTACACAGGAAAGTAATTAACAAATATTTTGCTAACTTGTCAGTGCATGTGCACTTCATGAAAGGAGTGTATTGTTGTCATGGCTTAATGAAGCATTGTTAAACTTGCAGTCTTGTTCTTGTTTATCAGTTGTTGAGTTCGTAATTTTTCGTTCTTTACTTTCATGACTCTGTTTGATATTCGCGTTGTACATCGTGAGTTGTGCACTGAGGAGCATTTTGTAAAAATTGCTATAATAGCGTCTTGCAGTGCACAACACAAGTAAGCAAACAAAATTTGGTTTCAGGTAGTCACCCCAATATTCCTAATAGCGACAGGTTGCGGAGAGGACGAGCATTCCAAGCACACACGTATGCCAATAAATTTAATTGACATCTGAGCTCATGTCCATTGTAGGACTCAGTGATTGTCAGAGTGTATTTGTGAAAATAATATCACATCAGTTCAGAGTCTTAATACCAGTAAAAGATTCCAGTAAAGTGCTATCTTGTCAATTTTCTAGCAGAGTTATCAGAAAATCAGATGCATTAATTTATATGTTCATTTGCTCTATAATTGCAAAAACGATGATGGTACAGTGATTGTTTACGAGATTAAGATAAAGATTTATATTATACAGGGTGATCCTTTTAATCTGAATTATTTGTTTTGCAGTCAGATAGCATAAGTAAATTTCATTGAAAATGGATTTATTTTTTTGCAGGGAAATGTTTTATCCATGGGCTGGCCTGGAATTTTGTTTCTGTGACTTGTGCTCCACATATTTCCATTGAAAATTAAATTTTCACATAGTTTTTTTTTCCCTGGCCGGAGCTTTACGTATTTCGATATCAAAATAAGATTTACATGTATCTTAGATACCAACCCGAGACTTACATTCATGAGTTTAGAAGTTTAATAAGTTATTTTCACTTGGCCACCCTGCCAGGATAAGTATTTATTGGCTAGTGTGCTGATCTTTGGACTCAAATGGTTCAAATGGCTGTGAGCACTATGGGACTTAACATCTGAGGTCATCAGTCCCCTAGAACTTAGAACTAGTTAAACCTAGCTAACCTAAGGGCATCACACACATCCATGCCCGAGGCAGGACTCGAACCTGCGACCGTAGCGTTCGCGCGACTCCAGACTGTAGCGCCTAGAACCGCTCGGCCACCTCGGACGGCTTTTGCACTCATATAAAGATTTGTTCTGTAACCACAAATTAAAATTTTAATTTAACAGCTTTGGCTTAACAATTACTTTCAAGATTTGTGATGCAGCGGTTGAAAGAATTATACACTGTATGCCATCAGATAGCAACACAGTTTGTTTTGCATGTTTATTACCATGCAACATAACAGACAAATTTTCTGGAGAGCAGTCAATGTTTCCTTGTACTGGACAAAGTGGCTCTTTTGGAGGAGTATATTTATTTATTTATATTTTCTCATTTATTTGGTCCCTTTAAAAACACACATGAATGTAATTGTGTGGTCCAATATGCAAAAATTGTTAAGTGAGTTTTACCTGAAATCTATCAGTCAAAGGAATTTAAATATACACTTTCATTTTAACTTTTGGGTTATTTAATTATTTTACAAAATTATTTCAAAATTGGTTTTACTTTCACATAACTCGCAACTGAGCAGTGAAATCATCAAACATAATGGACTGATTTACTTCCAAGAATATTACTTAAAAATGAAAATATAACAGTAATATAATTACCCTTGGCGCATTTGTACTTTAAGAGCATGCACTCCAATAATGGAATTATTGTGGACACACACACATCACTCGAAGAATACTCCTCTTATCATCATATTCAGGCTGTTTTAGATGAATCCTGGCTCTCGGCGTAAGCTGAAAAGTGAAATCTTAAAAATAATGTTGCTCTCCGCTGCAGCTCACTGCTTTGAAAAAATGTTTCTTAAATGTTAAAGAGGGCGATCTCTGCACATTCACTGTGATTTCACATTTGAGATCGGTGCGGAATGGCGTCCATTAAAGCAGCGGCTGCTAAAATTGTGGAGCTGTGAACGTATTAAGAAAAATTAATTCAATGCAAGGAACTTCACAGGGGGCTCACTGTACATCGAAATAACTCACGTATAAACTTTAACGTACTATATTAACAAGGTTAACAGTACAAATGTTTACATTATTGTCGTGTTACAATATGTCTGCTTCCTATTACTAGAAACAAAGAAAGAAATCTCCCGTTGTAGCATTTAACAACCATTTGTTCACAGCAATGGCTCTGAGCACTATGGGACTTAACATCTATGGTCAACAGTCCCCTAGAACTTAGAACTACTTAAACCTAACCAACCTAAGGACAGCACACAACACCCAGTCATCATGAGGCAGAGAAAATCCCTGACCCCGCCGGGAATCGAACCCGGGATGTTCACAGCAATGAGCCACAGCGGAGAGCAATATTAGTTTTAAGATTTTATTTTTCAGCTTACGCCAAGAGCCAGTATTCGACTACCACAGCCTGAATATGATGTTAAGAGAAGTAATCTTCGAGTGTTATGTGGGTCGACAATAATTTCAACGTTTGAGTACATGCTTCTAAAATATAAATAAGTTGAGGCTAATTATAATACTGTTATATTTTTATTTTCAAGTAATGTTCTTGGAAGTAAATCACTCCATTATGTTTGATGCTTTTCCTGTTCAGTTGCGAGTTACACAAAAGTAAAACCAATTTTGAAATAATTTTCCAAAACAGTCAAATAACTCGAAAGTCAAAATTCAAAATGTATATTTAATTTTCTTCGAATGATGGATTTCAAGTAAAATCCATTTAACAATATTTGCATATTGGACCATACAATTACACTCATGCGTTTTTTAAAGACACCGAACAAATTAGAAAAATATAAGTAAATATACTCGTCCCGAAGAGCCACTTGAAGTAATAGAACTTCAGTGTATCTTTTACAGTTTTGAATACCGATTTGTGGCAAGTATTTTACAGATCTTAGTGCAAGTGAGATTCTTTTTATTTTATGCACTTCGTGTATTATAGAGTGTGTAGGCTAAGTGATTTTGATCTTGATATTTGCCTTTTCTGGTTATATACTCCCTGTTAAAAAGTATTCTTGTACATTCAATACTGAAGTGACACAGTTAGACGGACATTATTTTTTGTGGTGTATCTACTTTGTGTTATTTACTGACGTGTAGATATTTCATTGCAGAGTCATATTACCAGAAGCTTTCATTTTCGTTTACTCAATTAATTCTGTCAGTCGTATTTTAAATATTTTTCTGTTTTCAGTGACATTTATGGAAAGCGATTTTTAGTAGTTATCTGTGTAATATTGATCTTCACTGTGTGCAGTATTTCCTTTTTGCTCTTTGTATTAACGTAATTGCACAAAAATGTCAAAAACCTGCCAGAGCTTGGTCAAATGCCAGAACTGCAGCTGGTATAACTTTCAGTAATTATGTAGACAGAGAAAGGACACTGAACAGTGATCCTATCACAATACTGATTTAACTGAGACAGGTAGGATAATGCCTGACAGGATTCGTCAGGGTAGTTTTTCAGTATCGAACTTGGAACAAGAAAGTATAATCTGGGGTTCTGTTGTGGAAACTGAGTGTGTAAAATGTAATCTGTCACAATAGTTAGGTTTTCATAGTTTAAGACTCAGGTTTTGCATCCTTAATTATTGATCAAACTGAGGCACTCTATCCCTTCCTTTAGTAATGCCAAAGCATTCTGAATGTTTAGCAGAGCACTATAAAGAACAGGATACAAAATTTCTGAAGCTATTATCAGACCACAATAAAGAAGAGGTTAGAAATTTGAACAACATGATGGAAGATTCTGATAAAGCAAGATAAACATGAGGGGTTGAACCCTGTAATAAGTAGGGCACATGTGGCAGACGACTCGTTGGTCAATACAGGTAATTCCTCCATTCATACCATAAAAAATCATACATTGTAAATCCATTAGCGAACAAAATGAACAGTGTGAGCCTACTACTAATCAAAATAAGGAACAGATGTTAGGTGAAACCGACAATAATAATGTTAAGACAAGGACTATTAAGAACCAAGCGCTAAACTTAAGGAAAATCAGTGTCTTTGACTGTGTAATTAATTACATGCCTTGGTCAGATGATGACAGTGAATGTAAAACTAATGTACATCCACATGCTGTAGGGAACATTCCTAATGACATGGTAGTGGATTTTGGTGACAGTTTCCTGGAAAAAAGATTCTATGACATGTATTCAGGGGAGAGACGAATAAATTATGTTCAGTTTGATGATCCGAGAGATACCTTGTTGGAAGAGAAGGTAGACAATTCATCCGATAGTGTCAGTTTATGATGCAAAGTTTATTTATCAGCAGTATTAGACTCAAGTAGTTCTGCTTCGGTTATCAGTGAGGCAACTTTCTGCAAATGTCCAACATTTCCCTTTTGCATTGGTGAAGGCGGAAAGCCTCGCTCGCGGGGTGGAATCAGAGCTAACAATTTGTAGTATCGTTCCCAGAACCGATCGCGGTCCTCTGGTTTGGAGCCGAGTGGAAGGCTTAAACCAGAGGCTCAGACGATTCTGCGGAGATCTGGGGTGCAAATTTCTCGACCTCCGCTATCGGGTGGAGAAATGTAGGGTCCCCCTGAATAGGTCAGGCGTGCACTACACGCCGGAAGCGGCTACAAGGGTAGCGGAGTACGTGTGGAGTGCACATGGGGGTTTTTTAGGTTAGAGAATCCCCTCCCTAGGCCCGACAAGACACCTCCAGAGACGCGGCAAGGTAGGAGTAGGCAAAATGCAACAGGGAATAACGATATTAATGTGCTAATAGTAAACTGCAGGAGCGTCTATAGAAAGGTCCCAGAACTGCTCTCATTAATAAACGGTCACAATGCCCATATAGTACTAGGGACAGAAAGTTGGCTGAAACCAGACGTAAACAGTAATGAAATCCTAAACTCAGATTGGAATGTATACCGTAGAGACAGGCTGAACAGTGAAGGGGGAGGCGTGTTTATAGCGATAAGAAGTGCAATAGTATCGAAGGAAATTGACGGAGATCCGAAATGTGAAATGATTTGGGTGAAGGTCACGGTTAAAGCAGGCTCAGACATGGTAATTGGATGTCTCTATAGGCCCCCTGGCTCAACAGCTGTTGTGGCTGAGCACCTGAAGGATAATTTGGAAAATATTTCGAGTAGATTTCCCCACCATGTTATAGTTCTGGGTGGAGATTTTAATTTGCCAGATATAGACTGGGAGACTCAAACGTTCATAACGGGTGGCAGGGACAAAGAATCCTGTGAAATTTTTTTAAGTGCTTTATCTGAAAACTACCTTGAGCAGTTAAACAGAGAACCGACTCGTGGGGATAACATATTAGACCTTCTGGTGACAAACAGACCCGAACTATTTGAAAAAGTTAACGCAGAACAGGGAATCAGCGATCATAAAGCGGTTACGGCATCGATGATTTCAGCCGTAAATAGGAATATTAAAAAGGGTAGGAAGATTTTTCTGTTTAGAAAAAGTGACAAAAAGCAGATTTCAGAGTACCTGTTGGCTCAACACAAAAGTTTTGTCTCAAGTACAGATAGTGTTGAGGATCAGTGGACAAAGTTCAAAACCGTCGTATATTATGCGTTAGATGAGTATGTGCCAAGCAAGATCGTAAGAGATGGAAAAGAGCCACAGTGGCACAACAACCGAGTTAGAAAACTGCTGCGGAAGCAAAGGGAACTTCACAGCAAACATAAACATAGCCAAAGCCTTGCAGACAAACAAAAATTACGCGAAGCGAAATGTAGTATGAGGAGGGCTATGCGAGAGGCGTTCAAAGAATTCGAAAGTAAAGTTCTATGTACTGACTTGGCAGAAAATCCTAAGAAATTTTGGTCTTATGTCAAAGCGGTAGGTGGATCAAAACAAAATGTCCAGACACTCTGTGACCAAAATGGTACTGAAACAGAGGATGACAGAATAAAGGCCGAAATACTAAATGTCTTTTTCCAAAGTTGTTTCACAGAGGAAGATTGCACTGTAGTTCCTTCTCTAGATTGTCGCACAGATGACAAAATGGTAGATATCGAAATAGACGACAGAGGGATAGAGAAACAATTAAAATCGCTCAAAAGAGGAAAGGCCTCTGGACCTGATGGGATACCAGTTCAATTTTACACAGAGTACGCGAAGGAACTTGCCCCCCTTCTTGCAGCGGTGTACCGTAGGTCTCTAGAAGAGCGTAGCGTTCCAAAGGATTGGAAAAGGGCACAGGTCATCCCCGTTTTCAAGAAGGGACGTCGAACAGATGTGCAGAACTATAGACCTATATCTCTAACGTCGATCAGTTGCAGAATTTTGGAACAAGTATTGTGTTCGAGTATAATGACTTTTCTGTAGGAATCAGCATGGGTTTCGAAAAAGACGGTCATGTGAAACCCAGCTCGCGCTATTCGTCCACGAGACTCAGAGGGCCATAGACACGGGTTCACAGGTAGATGCCGCGTTTCTTGACTTCCGCAAGGCGTTCGATACAGTTCCCCACAGTCGTTTAATGAACAAAGTAAGAGCATATGGACTATCAGACCAATTGTGTGATTGGATTGAGGAGTTCCTAGATAACAGGACGCAGCATGTTATTCTCAATGGAGAGAAGTCTTCCGAAGTGAGAGTGATTTCAGGTGTGCCGCAGGGGAGTGTCATAGGACCGTTGCTATTCACAATATACATAAATGACCTGGTGGATGACATCGGAAGTTCACTGAGGCTTTTTGCAGATGATGCTGTGGTTTACCGAGAGGTTGTAACAATGGAAAATTGTACTGAAATGCAGGAGGATTTGCAGCGAATTGACGCATGGTGCAAGGAATGGCAATTGAATCTCAATGTAGACAAGTGTAATGTGCTGCGAATATACAGAAAGATAGATCCTTTATCATTTAGCTACAAAATAGCAGGTCAGCAACTGGAAGCAGTTAATACCATAAATTATCTGGGAGTACGCATTAGGAGTGATTTAAAATGGAATGATCATATAATGTTGATCGTCGGTAAAGCAGATGCCAGACTGAGATTCATTGGAAGAATCCTAAGGAAATGCAATCCGAAAACAAAAGAAGTAGGTTACAGTACGCTTGTTCGCCCACTGCTTGAATATTGCTCAGCAGTGTGGGATCCGTACCAGATAGGGTTGATAGAAGAGATAGAGAAGATCCAACGGAGAGCAGCGCGCTTCGTTACAGGATCATTTAGTAATCGCGAAAGCGTTACGGAGATGATAGATAAACGCCAGTGGAAGACTCTGCAGGAGAGACGCTCAGTAGCTCGGTACGGGCTTTTATTGAAGTTTCGAGAACATACCTTCACCGAAGAGTCAAGCAGTATATTGCTCCCTCCTACGTATATCTCGCGAAGAGACCATGAGGATAAAATCAGAGAGATTAGAGCCCACACAGAGGCATACCGACAATCCTTCTTTCCACGAACAATACGAGACTGGAATAGAAGGGAGTACCGATAGAGGTACGGAAGGTATCCTCCACCACACACCGTCAGGTGGCTTGCGGAGTATGGATGTAGATGTAGATGTAGAATCAACCAAAATTAAGTGGTGTTATTACTCGTAAGACTGTAGAGGTTCACAAAAAAACAGACATATTTGGATTTCATTTGCCAAGTTCATCAGTTATCTGCCAAATTCTTAATTGTGCCCTTTATACAACACTATGATATTAGGTATTGACTTACTAACTGAATATAAGGCTATTCTAAACTTTAACGATGTTAAGGTGAAAGCTGAAGTCGATGACAAGTTAATCTGTTTGCAGTTCGAGAATTGGATTTAAAAGGTGGAGAATACATCAAGTGTTTGAAATTTTTATTTTCGTCGAAATCATGACATTCCACTGAGCCTATTGGTCATAAATCAAGTATTCTTAGGAGATGGAACAGTCTTTGATATCTCTAAAATTGTACATGATAAAGTAGACAGTGTAGAAAATTGTTCTGGAGTAGAGAGGTAAGAGTTACTCGGTATCTTACAATCACATTTTGAAGTCTTTGTCGACAGACCTGGTACCACACGAATTTTTCTGTGTGAATTTAAAATAAAGGAGAATACAAAGTTTTTGTTCCATCTTACATTATTCCATTGGTATACATTGAAAGAGGAATGAATGAAAACCAATATAAGAAGGGGATCAATCTGTCTGTGTTGGGTACACCAGGAGGTGAATATTTTGTGTTACTATTTCTTCTTTTAATTCGTTGTTCACTGGAGATGGGCTACTGTTCTATTTAGGTTATAAGTGTAAATAACTGTCTCCTGTTATCTTGGTGGAAGTAGGGTGATGTAATTTTTAAGAGTGGTTGACCTTCCACTACAAGAAATTACTTTCCTGACTGCTGATAAGCATAATTTGCTGTGAAATTCTGTTAATTTGTGAATGATGTCTCGGAAGTCTCCCATATTGATGCCATTTTGATATGTCTGAAAATAGATACATGAAGCTAGCTATCCCCATCTGTTGACTATTTATAACATGGAGATATTGACTGCCAACTCAAGCTGAATATGTATATTGTGAGAAACTGGACACATTGTAAAAATGATAGAGAAAGAGTATTGTATGACATTTATATAATAAATACTGAGACCAAAAGGTAAGAAATGATGCACTCATAATGTAGAAAGAAGATGTTGATATTATGCTATTAGAAATGGTACTTCTGCTGAGCAGCAATGAAGGAATAATAAGTATTGAATGGTAATGTGTATCTAGGTGAAGAGATGTTTTTAAGAATAAATATTCTAGTAGGCCAATACGAAGCTCAACATGATATTTCAGTAGTGATGATGTATGTGGATGTTTTTTTGTATTATTACTTAAAGTATCCGGTAAGGTGTAAAAAAAGATTTTTCCTTCTGTAATGATGTTGTACATGGTTTAAATTAACTTTACAGGTACACTGTAAAGCAGTGGAAACAAGAACCAAAACACATTTAACATTTGAACGATTTCTTTCGGAACTGTGCTCTGTACATATGTCTTTATGTGGAATTCATTCAACATATAATAGAGCTACTTTGTGCTTGAAAACTGATCTTTTAATTTTCAGGAATTTGCATGTTGTTAATGGAAAGATAGTTAACATGTTACTTTTTTATCACCTCTTTCATCACCAGGAATGACAACGGTTTTGTAGTTGTAATGATACCAGTAACTTTGCAAATGCTAAGATGGTGTTACACATTATATTTTTGTTCCAATAGTATAAGAAGTTGACTGATATATGACTGACATCTGTTGTAGTTTAAAAAAGATTTTCTATTCTAATAGTATGTGTATAATAATTATCTATTTTGAAGATCACCATAATTGTTCCTGATGTTATTGTACATAGCATTTATAGTAGATAGCATTCTGGCCAGATAGATAAACGTACTTAACTTAAGACTCTAGATTTAAGTCTTTTCATTTCTGTACAGTACTTTAGAAATGGAGATAAGTATTAAAAATTAACATTTGATACCAGATTGATGATTAACAGTTTATTTGTTTAAGCAGCTGGTCGAAATGACAGCATAACTTTGGCGACAAGTCTTACTTGTTATGAGATAACAATTTCTGAGGTATGTATATCAAATAAGAATTTTTAAATAAAGCACATGTGCATGAAATTGTGTGTTTCTTTGGACAGTTCATTATGTTATTAAGATGGCTGTATCTAGTACCTGATTCCTTTGTAAATTATGTTTCATGTTTCCCAGACACGCGTGGGAGACGATTTTGGCTCACACATACAAACAAAGCTTAATCGAAGTATTGATATTCAATAAATTTATACAATTCGCTGTGGCACTAAGTTGAGTGTCACACCATATCTTAGCTTATGGAAGGTGGACCAGTGCAAATACTTCTTATAATGTCAGTTCTACAGCAATGATTGTAGCTCTTCAGATTCTGTGTTGTCAGTGGAGATTGTGGCAAGACCCTTCATTCTCCCTGAGTCTATCTGGATAAAATACTTATTTTGAGCCCTTTTGATTGTCACTGGAGGTATGAAGCCCAAGTACTATGCTCCCTGAATCAGTGATAGGAAAGTGTTTACTCTGTCATGTTGATGCAACAGTGATAAGTCTACGTGTGGCAAAACAGTGGTGCATGTTACATTTTGCAGTGATATTTTTTCCTGTTGCATGATCTGGTCTTCATAGGCTTTCTCAATGATTTTGAACAGGCAGTTGTAAGCTTTTTTGTACAATACTCTAAATACCTGTATCTTTCCTATTTTATTTGAACTAGTTTGAGAAGGTTTGTTATAAGCATTTATACAGAATCATAATGGCTTTGTAAAGTTTTGTACCATGTTGCATGAATTGTGTGCATCTTCCTTACTTCCTTTGAATTGAAAGGAATTCTTACTTGTCCTGAAAGATCTCTTTTGAACATTTGTACAGCTAATTGCAATGACATTGTGAAGCTCTGTATCTTACTATAAAACTGTTTATATTTATGCCACTGTATCTCATGGAACGAGATTACTGATTTACCACAGCAATCATCTTGTTATGACATGTCTCCTTTACCACAACAAATGTGTAAAATGAGTTTATTAGTGGAAGCTGTGTACATTTGTTTGCAAGAACGTACTGTTACTTGTATTTCAACATATGTACAATATTTGTATATCTTTGTAAGTGGTCAAAGGAGTTATTTTCTGCATTGTCACCCATCCCCAGGAATTTGTAACCACACATTTTGTACCATGCTTTCGTGATTGTCCCTTCTGGAGCATTTTTAAGTGTTTCCTGCTGTTCTATCAAAAGGAACTATTCTGCAAAATTCTTGTTTAATGGGAAGGGGGTGCTTTCAGGGATGTCTATAGTTATCGTCGTCAAACATAATAACTGGTTACTGATGCAATACCACTCTCCCTGTACGTAAATACAGAGTAGGAAGTGTCTGGAATTTCGTACATGTGGGCATCGTCATTTGAATATCTATGGTAATATGGGGATAATAAAGGTGACAAACCCTCCTTGTTAGGTGAAACAGCATGATCAGAGCACTGAACCCACTGATGTATTCTCACTCTCTTGATTGTCTTTGCAGACAACAACATCGGCCCTTGTTTCAGCATGCGCACTTAGCCACATTAAAATCAAGTACCCTCCTTTTCAGTAGAATATCCCATTTTCGAAAAGCCCTTGATTATACCAATCTACATTACTATTGTTCTATTGGCACACACTTCATCATATCTCAGGCTTGAACCCCATTAAAACATTTCCCCAAATTATTGTCACTGTTATAAGCAGTAGTAGTACAAACATCGCTTGTAGTTGATTTGCTAATATCATTTTAAAATCTTGAAATCGAACTTATCTATTTTTCAAGAAGATCTCGTGTAGTTTTGGCCATAAATGTTAATTAAGTTGCAGATTATATAAATGTAGTTAACCTCTGTAACATTATATTATATGGTCAGATAGGTTACTTTCTTTGAAGAGAGTAGCAGTGTGTGTTGGACAGTCTGGCGACATACTTGGTTTGAAAAGGATGGAAGAGGGCCTGTGGTGTAGTAGAGGCAGTATTTTTTAAACCACATTTTGTAATAATATGATTTGAGGAAAAGAATTGAGGAAATGACATGATACGAATGGGAGAATGACAAAGCCCATTTTTAAGGAATTCAGTCTTTTTGTATTTGTAATTGTGTAGTTTATTATTGTCAGAAAACTGTGTATGATTACAATATGCTGTAGAAATTTTATAGTGAAGCGCATGGATTTGTCTGATAGTTGAAACAAGTATCAAGGAAAGTAACTGTACACAGAAAAGATATTAAGAAATATTTTGCTAACTAATCTGTGTAAGAAAACTTCATGAAAAGAGTGTACTGTTGTCATGGCTTAATGAAGCATAGTTAAATTTTTAGTCTTGTTTTTATGTATTACTCATTAAGTTTAGATCTTAATTTATCATTCTTTATATTCATGACTGTTTGTGTACTTGCATTTCCATCACGAGTTGCGTACTGAGGAGAATTTATGTGAAAATTGGTATGATACCATCTTGCAGTGCACATCACAAGTACGGCAAATGTAATTTGGTTTCAGGTGTCACCTCAATATTCCTAATAGGCTGCAGAGAGGAGGAGCGTTCTGAGCGCACATAGACACCAATAAAATTAATTACCATCAGAGTTGATGTCCATTGTAAGGCACAATGATTGTCAGAGTGTATTTGTGAAAATCAGTTCAGAGGCTTAATACCAGTAAAATATTTCATTAAAGTGCTATCTTGTCAGTTTTCAGGCAGTGTTATCAGAAAATCAGACGCATATAGTTTGATGTTCATTTGCTGCATAGCTGCAATAACGGTTCTGGTACAATGATTTTTTTTTACGAAACTAAGATATAGACAATAATATTCAGGGCGAACATTTCAATCCGAATTATTCGTTTTGCAGTCAGATAGCATATGTAAATTCCATTGAAAATGGATTGCTTTCTCGCAGGCGAATTGTTTTATGTATGGGCTGGCCTCGATCTCGGTTCGTGTAGCTTCTGCTACACATATTTGTATTGAAAATTAAATTTTCACATAGTTCTGTTGCCCTGGACAGAATTTCGATATGAAAAGAAGTTCACGTATTTCTTCGATACCAATCTGAGACTTACATTCATGAGTTTAGAAGTTTAACAAATTACTTGCAATGTTAAATGGTAGCTAACATTCGAATTACCTCCCATTTCTCGGTGATCCGTCATTCTGCTGCACTCATTTCACCTCTGGAATTCTCACATCTGCTGGAATTGCGTCCTTTGACGTCTAGGAAGCCTGCTGACGACGTGACCCATACATCATCCGAATTTGAATTGATTAGAGTCATTCTTTAAGTAATTTACAGCTTTCATGAACTTTGTTGTGCACACTCGCACTGTTCAATGTTTGTTGAATGTATAAGTAAGAAAGTGAAACACGATTGTAATAGATAGTATTTCCACCATACGTAATTCTTTGTCCTTTTCTGTGGATCTGTTTCGTTGGCAGCATGTATTATTTTGGTACTGATGCTTTTCCAGTGACTGGATTCTAAATTAGTTTTTTTTTGGGAAGACTGATAGCATGGAGAAGATGGTATTCTTCAAAGAACAAAGTTGATTGTTTGGAATTCATAACCAAATAGAGTGAAGGGCAAAAATTTTGAGTTGCGCTAAGCGAAACTTTGAAAAGTCTCTGCTACATGATATGGAAGAAGAGTTCTGTAATAACAACAAAAGACAATTTTATGAAACTTTCCAAACTAAATTAGTGAAGTGTCAACCGCCTAGTCTAAGCTTTAAACGGAAAAATGGCGAACTACCCATTATTAATAACCAAAACTAGATTAATAGCACAGTGCTTCAAGAAGCCTCTCTTTTAACAAAGTAGAACCTGAAAGTGCTTTTTGAAATTAGGAACCTTGTAACACTTATATCGATCTCAAGTAGATTTATATTATGTAACTGTGTATCTGCAATTTATGAAGTGGGTATTTTGTGTTGTTTAAATTCCTTGCTCTATGGCAAGAAAATTAGAGTTTTGTAATGAATATATGAAAAAAGCAAAACAATATGTTGATATGGTAAATTATTATAATACGAATATGTTTATATAAAAAAATGTTTGTTAAAAGCTGGTTTATTCTTAGGACACTAGTATTTGTAACATTTAAACGCTATAGGGAAGTCCCTCCGCAACGGAAGTGGCATTGCGCGATGTGAAAGATGGGTTTGGCGGTCAAAACTGAGCGGCTCCTTAGTGTGAACGGCACGAAGTATGTGGCTAGCACCAAACATTTCGACGGTGCTAAGAGAGGCAATAGGAAGCTGCATTATAAGGGATTTGTCTCGGATGTGGATCTGGCTATTATTTCGTATTCACGGCATAATGGAATGGCTCTAATATGTTGAAAATCTGACACCAAGAAGAGATTTTAGAGAGCATACGTAAATCAAGAGCCGTAAATAGTTAGCCGCCATGTCGCCTGCCACAAATCTTGGTCATGGACCAGTTAATTAGTGTGTCGCTTGCAATAATAACCATACAAAACCTAAATTCTTGTCCGGAACCACATTTTCAATCCTGATGACGAATCTACGCAGGATCCTCACCTAACTGCTACTAAAACCGAGTATCCTGATTTAAACGAACAATTGTTGCATTCATGTGTTTAAAAGTGATTTTTTTGTTTGAAGTAAAGGAGTAGTAAAAGTTAAAGCTAAAACCACAAAACTGAAGTTGGATTGGCTTCTGCTAAAGTATCCTTAGTTTATTATAAAATACAGTTTTGAAGGATTACAAGGAAAGATTGTGTAAATATTACTGTCTAGAATATCTGCTTCACAGGTGATTAAAAGGCAAATACATACAAATCTTTAATGAACAGATGTACGATAGTAACGTTAGAAGTGAAGTTATGCTCATTTATAAAAACAGTGTGGTTTTGGTTTCTATCTTGAATGGTTCCTTTTTCGAAGTTAATTAAGCCCAGTGTTGTATTTTATTGTCTTCCAAAGTAATTTGTGAACTACTCCAAGTGAAGTGAATGATTACCTTTTAGAGTTAGTCTTTACTATTGTAATAATCAAAGAGTTTTGACTATTGTAACTATACGAGTTTATTACCTCCACCTACTAAGAAAAAATTGAACTGTTACTGTTACTAAGGAAAATTGCTGTATGTAGAGGAGATTAAACAGTGTATTTATGATGTTATTCATCTTTATTTGTGTTTTTGATGTCAGTCAAGATAGAAGCCCCTCATGTCCAAATTTAGTTCTGCACTTCATGCAGTGACATTTCAGTATTTGATTAAGTAATGTGCTTGAATGCGGCTGTCATAAGTATGAGCTTGGTGCAAATCTACTCCCCATAATTTATTAGTGTGTGCGTTATTGGTAACTGCTAATATACACAGTACAGAGTGCACTGGGTCAGTTTGTATCCTGCTTGCTATTCAAAGGGAAATCTCAACGAAAGCAACTTCAGTAATCAATATTAAATTTTCCCCATCATGTATTTCCAAACTAATGTGCCTAATATGGCAGGCGACCGTTCATTTTTCCATTCATTTATAATTTTACTACTTTCATTAACTCCCAAGGTTAAAGTCCGTTGGGTTTTTCTGTTACGTCCACCAAATTCGAAATTATATCCTGATACCTGTGTCCATTAGACGTACGCGCGGTCAAACTTCGAAACCTCTCACATGGCAACATTAGCGTGTTCACGGCACGTTAGAGTGATATATACGAGAGTGATAAACGTTAGTGTTATAACTTCCATATATATCTGAAATAGATAACATAATTAAAGGACACAAACATAACGAGGTTTCTAGAAAGGATTCAGCTCTTAGAAATGCGGCAGTATGTCAAGGATGTCATGATTGTGAAACTTTAAGGTCCTTCAGAATCATTTGAATGAGCGATGACACAATCATCTTGGTAAACAACATGGGATATTTAGGAAGTGTGGGTCCTGCGTAGGAAAGATTATGAATTTGAAACTGATCATAAGGAATTACGGCGTTGTAATCTACGTAGACTGCGAGAAATCCTACGACTCTGTAGGCGTAGAATCACTCTTCAACTCACTAGAAGAATGCCATATGGACAAACAAACTTTGGCATTAATTAAAGAAATATTGGCAAAAACAAAGTCCAAAATAAAATTCCGTAGGGGAATGTATCAGAATCACTTGAAACCAAAACCGATGTAGGGCAAGGTGATGGTCTCTCTCCAGTGCTCTTCAATTACTTTTCGGAAAAATTAGAAAGAGAATGTAATTTCAGAATTCAAGGAAAAGAAATGAAAAACATATTTGGATATAAAAACTGGAATGTCAAACTTAGCCTTTTAGACGATTTAGCAATTTTTATAAAAATCATCGAGGCAGCAACTGTGAAAATCAACCTGTTATAAGACTTACAAATTTCTTTCGAGGAGACAGAATTCATAACGAATATTAGGAATACTTCAAAATTACAAGGTACTAATACGATAGAATGAACAGAATGAATAAATTTAATTAATCATAGGAAACAGTAGTGCCAAACAGTCTAGATTTAGTAGTATAAAAAACAGAGACCAGAATACGCAAACGGCTTGTCAATAAACGCAGGATATTTACAATAAAGAATCACTCTCAGTAAAAACAAAAATCCAACACTACAAGATTGTCATAGAACCTGTATTCAGCGGAACGTTTAGTCCTCAACAAAAATGGAGAAACTGGGAAGTTCCATCCAAAAAATGTTGAGGGTACGTGGATGAGAAGAAACAATGAAAAAATGTACACCAAAACTGTAAAACTATCTGATGCTCTCAGGAAAAGGGTAATTTAGATTTATGGAAAGAACCTGGAAAGATGGTCTGAAAAAATATTTGATCATATCCACAAAAATCTCAAAACGCAAATCATTTGGTCCAGGGATGCGAAAAAGGGCTTAGCACAAGTTAACGTTACAGAAGCAGATAATCTATACAGGCCACCTTTTCGGAAGAAAATTATAGAGTTGGAGGATTTTCAGGTAAAGGTGAGAAAGCGCATCTCTGTATGGACAGATGATAGGAAAAAATAACGTAGTGAAAGAACAAATGCATACTGGAAAGGCTGCATAGCAGGAAAGAAGACAAATTCATGAAGTTAATTCACGTGGATCGTGGATCGTGGATAGTCGAAATCGATGGAAGATGAAGAAGACAATATTTACAGAGAGCGACATGTGTGTAAGTATGTGTGCGCGTGCCCGACACACACACACGCGCGCGTGAGCGCGATATAAAGGCACGAGCGCTAAGAAGTAGAGAGAGAGAGAGAGAGAGAGAGAGAGAGAGAGAGAGAGAGATAGAGAGATAAATACGCCCCCTGACATTACGATGTCTAGCTACATCAATATGTCGAATACGTGACGTGATTCCAACGTCAGCGATATGTGTAAGTTCCCCCTAATCTCGGATGCGCCATAGAGGCCCCAAGTCAGAAACTAATCTCGACTATTCGCTCTCGATACGTGATGTGTTGAACTGGTCGCTCCCATAAAGGGACTGCGGCGAATAATTTACCACGTCCGCTGTAACTCAGCAGCGCGTGAATACTACACGGGAGTTATTTCCCCTCGTGAATGAGGCACGAAGTCGTCTATGGATTAACTACTGAAACCACAACGTCAGTATTTTGGCTCCCAGGGAATGAAGGGATAATCTTCTCCTTGGCATTCGAAAACAGATAAATTTGTTTCGAAATTATTATTCTCGAGTGAAAAACATTATTACTATTGTGGTATCACCGAAATGCACAAACTGCATGAAAAGAAATGGCGGGAAAGGTAGGAAAAAGCAACGGCTACAATGCTCTTTTTCGTATTTGTTTCCTCCTGCTAAGGTACGATAGACGAGAGTAGCACTTTTTTATGTAGATCGCCTCTCAGTCACACCTCAGTACTCATTAATGATACCTGTTTACTACAATTAAACATTACACGAGGTTTACAAGTTAAAAACCACATCATTAGTAACTGCGCTCAACACAATTTTGGTGAAATAGTGTCCAGTAAACCTTGCCACTGCCACTAGCAGTCGAGATGACAGGCATCTTATCCGAATGGCTGTAACGGATCGTGCAGAAACGTCTCGATCCCTGAGTCAACAGATGGGGACGTTTGCAATAAACAACTATCTGTACGAACAGTTCGACGACGTTTGCAGCAACATGCACTAACAGCTCTGAGACCATGGCTGCGGTTACCCTTGCATCACAGACAGGAGCGCCTGCGATGGTGTACTCAACGACGAACCTGGGTGCACGAATGGGAAAACGTCATTTTTTCGGATGAATCCAGGTTCTGTTTACAGCATCATGATGGTCGCATCCGTGTTCGGCGACATCGCGGTGAACGCACATTGGAAGCGTGTATTCGTCATCGCCATACTGGCGTATCACCCAGCGTGATGGTATGGGGTGCCGTTGGTTACACGTCTCGGTCACCTCTTGTTCGCATTGACGGCACTTTGAACAGGGGACGTTACATTTCAGATGTGTTACGACCCGTGGCTCTACCATTCATTCTATCAATTCAAAACCCTACATTTCAGCAGGATAATGCACGACCGCATGTTGCAGTTCCTGTACGGGTTCTTTCTGGATACAGAAAATGATAGACTGCTGCCCTGACCAGCACATTCTCCAGATCTCTCACCAATTGAAAACGTCTGGTCACTGGTGGCCGAGCAACTGGCTCGTAACAATACGCCAGTCACTACTCTTGATGAGCTGTGGTATCGTGTTGAATCACCATGGGCAGCTGTACCTGTACACGCCATCCAAGCTCTGTTTGACTCAAGGCCCAGGCGTATCAAGGCCGTTATTACGGCCAGAGGTGGTTGTTCTGGGTACTGATTTCTCAGGATCTAAAACACCCAAATTGCGTGAAAATGTAATCACGTGTCAGTTTTCTTATAATACAGGGTGATTCAAAAAGAATACCACAACTTTAGGAATTTAAAACTCTGCAACGACAAAAGGCAGAGCTAAGCACTATCTGTCGTCGAATTAAGGGAGCTATAAAGTTTCATTTAGTTGTACATTTGTTCGCTTGAGGCGCTGTTGACTAGGCGTCAGCGTCAGTTGATGCTAAGATGGCGACCGCTCAACAGAAAGCTTTTTGTGTTATTGAGTACGGCAGAAGTGAATCGACGACAGTTGTTCAGTGTGCATTTCGAACGAAGTATGGTGTTAAACCTCCTGATAGGTGGTGTATTAAACGTTGGTATAAACAGTTTACAGAGAATGGGTGTTTGTGCAAAGGGAAAAGTTCTGGATGGCCAAGAACGAGTGATGAAAATGTAGCACGCATCCAGCAAGCATTTGTTCGCAGCCCAGGAAAATCGGCTCGCAGAGCTAGCTCGAACAAGAAGCACAACAATTCATATTTCAGCAGGATGGAGCGCCACCACATTGGCACTTATCTGTCCGTAACTACCTGAACGTCAACTACCCGAGGCGATGGATCGGCCGCCAGGCAGCCCGTGACAGAGCACTTCATCACTGGCCTCCAAGAAGCCCTGATCTTACCCCCTGCGATTTTTTCTTATGGGGGTATGTTAAGGATATGGTGTTTCGGCGACCTCTCCCAGCCACCATTGATGATTTGAAACGAGAAATAACGGCAGCTATCCAAACTGTTACGCTTGATATGCTACAGAGAGTGTGGAACGAGTTGGAGTATCGGGTTGATATTCCTCGAGTGTCTGGAGGGGGCCATATTGAACATCTCTGAACTTGTTTTTGAGTGAAAAAAAACCTTTTTAAATACTCTTTGTAATGATGTATAACAGAAGGTTATATTATGTTTCATTCATTGAATACACATTTTTAAAGTTGTGGTATTCTTTTTGAATCACCCTGTATATTTGTCCAATGAATACCCGTTTATTTCTGCTTAGTGTGGAAATTTTAATGGCCAGTAGTGAATAATACTACCAGCCGTGACGATACAGTACTCTGCAATGGTGGTGTAATAAGCGAAGTGTGTGGCAGCCTGGTGCAGACATTAAATACAGTTAAATTTAAAATCCTGTTTACCATTTTTATCCATTCAAGCTTGACATTTCCTCTGCATAATAATATCTACTATTTTAGAGCAACTAAGACGAAAAGCAACGGCCACTTTTACTGCAAAATTGAGTAACACATGCCGTACACTGTACTGATTAGTGACACTCAGACAAACCACAATCGTGTGGGTTTTCGTTTGTTTCTGACAAAGTAACATTTTATGACAGTCATAACTGCCGCGCGGGATTAGCCGAGCGGTCTCAGGCGCCGCAGTCATCGACTGTGCGGTTGGTCCTGGCGGAGGTTCGAGTCCTCACTCGGGGATGGGTGTGTCTGTTTGTCCTTAGGATAATTTAGGTTAAGTAGTGTGTAAGCTTAGGGCCTGATGATCTTGGCAGTTAAGTCCCATAATATTTCACACACATCTGAACATTTTTGACAGTCATAACTGGTGTCACCCGTGCTCGTGGTCGAGGTCGCAACAGTCTGGTTTTAACGGCCGCCTGGAGAGGACGTGTCGTACTTCCTCATGTGAGCGCTTGATCTAGTGTTTGTTACATTGCTATTTATTCTGATCGCGGGATTTGCGCACTGACATCATGGCAAACAAGTACAGAAAATCGACATTTCCTTTCAATTTTTGCCTGGAATATGCACGGCTGAAAGCCTTAGATGTGGAGCGTTTCCTCCGTGAGGAAGCAAAGATCGCTCCATCACAGCTTCTGTGTCTCCACCTGTCGATTCTCAGTAACACCGTTTATGTAAAAAATGATCAATGATGCTGCGTCTGAGGGCGTTTTTAACGCGATCAAACAGGGACTCCGTTTCCGTCACGCTGACGGTAACGTCGGCGTGGTCAAAGTAGAACATGCGGGATCAGACATTACACTTACTCGCTTGTTCGAACTGCCGTTCGAGGTACCTGCAGAGGGCATCATAGCGGCTTTCTGGCCATACCGCTCTCTTCATGGTCACAAGATAGAACGCTGTGCCCAGCTGCGCACATAGTCTGTCCTTAACTGGGTGCATCAGATCAAAACTGATCTGCGCAGCCATGTTCCGTCTTGTCTGGCAATCAGTGGATGTCGGGCCGTAATCATGCACGATGGACAGCCGCGTACTTGTTCTGGGTAGGGAATGAGGGTCATATCTGAATTTGTGCAACGACGGATAACGCAGCTTCCAAAGGAGGAAGAATGTCTCCGGCCGCCCGGTGACTCTTGGAATCACGTGAACAGCTGATGGACAGTGATCCGCTCCTTCCTGAACCGGTGCCGGCCGAGGTGGCCGAGCGGTTGTAGGCGCTACAGTCAGGAACCGCGCGACCGCTACGGTCGCAGGTTCGAATCCTACCTCGGGCGTGGATGTGTGTGATGTTCTTAGATTAGTTAGGTTTAAGTAGTTCTAAGTTCTAGGGGACTGATGACCTCCGCTGTTAAGTCCCATAGTGCTCAGAGCCATTTGAACCTGAACCGGTTGTGGACGAGGTGACTCACAATGTGACTTCAGCTATGTCCTCAGCACCGGTGGTTACTCCAGCTGTGCTCGTAGCAGACTCTGATGTCGAACGTCACTCTTTGGTCGACTCTCTGGTTGTCCCGACTGCGGCCTTTCTGCTTGACCGGCGCGACTCTGTCCTGTCCTCGGACACGCTCCCCTAAATGACGCAAGAGGAGGCGCCGTACCAAGTCAGAACGGGTCTCTTCTCCCTGACCACGTGATGCGCTCACCACCTGTTGAACAAACCAACGTTTTAGCGTTTGAGACTATGGACGACGGCGTCATCCGCGTCTCCTTGGCACGGCTGCCCTCAGTTGATCTCTTATCGATGGAACAGAATGTTTCTGCTTCTGAACGACCTACGGAAGAAGGAACGAGACCAGCGGTATCGGCAGGTGTTGAACCTATTGATACCACGGCGATGGAGTCACCGCTGGCGTGGAGAGAGGATTACGAGAAAACAGCAGGTGTCTCCGCCGTTATGGGAGGCGACCTATTGATTTCGCCTTCTGCACCGTGCGAAGGGCGCCGGCACGGCCTGCTGCCGAGAACCTCCGCACCTTCACAGCAGCGATCTGCATTCCCCCACCACGGTAGGGGGCAGCTCCACGCAACCGTATCGCGACACTGAATGTCAACAGCGTCCGCGCGCCGTTCAAGATCCGTGTACTCAAAGAAAAGATATGGGCTTCGGAACTAAATATTGAGTTGCTACAGGAGGTGAATTTAGCAGTGCTACGACTGATACTATGGTACGACATGCATGCCTCTCATAGCGGTCACATTGGTCGTTTAGTGGCGGTGTATGTACGCGAAGACATCCTGACTGACGCAATCATCTGTCTCTCGTCTGCAAGGTATATGGCGCATATGATTAACTCAACGCGTTTTACTAATGTCTGTCCGCCTTCTGGTACCGGGCACGGTTTTATGCGGAAGAGATTGCCCTACTGGTCTTATGTCTATATGACCGTCTTCCCTTTGGAGGGGACTTTAACTGCGCACTCGGCTGTAGAGATCAACACTCGAATTTTACAACATGCTCAGGATCTGCGTCTCACTGCTCGCGATCTAGCCCTATGGGATACCTGGAGGTACGGCACGCGGACGCCTTGGGATTCACGTTTCACACAAACCATTCGGCAAGTCGGTTAAACTGCATTTGTGTCTCCCGTGGGCTGGTTGATGCAGTGCTCGATGTAGAGCGCTGGCCTTTGGTGTTCTCTGACCACTGCGCGTACCTGTGTACACTGTTCCTTGCCCGCCAAGAGGTTTTGAGGTTTCTGGGCTCCATGGAAACTCAACAGTCATCATCTGCAGGATCCTGACCGTCCCCAGTGTGTGACGGAGACGTGAATGAGGTGCGAATGGCGTCTCCGATCCTACGCTTCAGAGGTGGATTGGCGGCTGGAAAGTGCCAAAAGGATGCTCCGACGTACATTTGTCATCTACAACAGGGAGGTGGCCGCTTGGCACAGACCTTTTCTTCAGCGCCCTGCGCGACCTCCGTTGCCAGCCACGTTCACCGGAAGTACAAACTGAAACCAGTATAACTAAGGCGGAGCTACTAGGAGAAACCGCAGGGAGCTGTGGAGGGTACCGGCAGACCTGATGCGGAGGGTCCGGAGAATCCCACCAAGTTCATATTGTGTACATTTGCAGACACCGCGGACGAAATTTAGTCGCCGAACTCGTAGATCGCCGTACGCAGTGGATCACCTGCCTAGCGGATATAGTAAGTACACTCCTGGAAATGGAAAAAAGAACACATTGACACCGGTGTGTCAGACCCACCATACTTGCTCCGGACACTGCGAGAGGGCTGTACAAACAATGATCACACGCACGGCACAGCGGACACACCAGGAACCGCGGTGTTGGCCGTCGAATGGCGCTAGCTGCGCAGCATTTGTGCACCGCCGCCGTCAGTGTCAGCCACTTTGCCGTGGCATACGGAGCTCCATCGCAGTCTTTAACACTGGTAGCATGCCGCGACAGCGTGGACGTGAACCGTATGTGCAGTTGACGGACTTTGAGCGAGGGCGTATAGTGGGCATGCGGGAGGCCGGGTGGACGTACCGCCGAATTGCTCAACACGTGGGGCGTGAGGTCTCCACAGTACATCGATGTTGTCGCCAGTGGTCGGCGGAAGGTGCACGTGCCCGTCGACCTGGGACCGGACCGCAGCGACGCACGGATGCACGCCAAGACCGTAGGATCCTACGCAGTGCCGTAGGGGACCGCACCGCCACTTCCCAGCACATTAGGGACACTGTTGCTCCTGGGGTATCGGCGAGGACCATTCGCAACCGTCTCCATGAAGCTGGCCTACGGTCCCGCACACCGTTAGGCCGTCTTCCGGTCACACCCCAACATCGTGCAGCCCGCCTCCAGTGGTGTCGCGACAGGCGTGAATGGAGGGACGAATGGAGACGTATCGTCTTCAGCGATGAGAGTCGCTTCTGCCTTGGTGCCAATGATGGTCGTATGCATGTTTGGCGCCGTGCAGGTGAGCGCCACAATCAGGACTGCATACGACCGAGGCACACAGGGCCAACACCCGGCATCATGGTGTGGGGAGCGATCTCCTACACTGGCCGTACACCACGTCGAGGGGACACTGAGTAGTGCACGGTACATCCAAACCGTCATCGAACCCATCGTTCTACCATTCCTAGACCGGCAAGATAACTTGCTGTTCCAACAGGACAATGCACGTCCGCATGTATCCCGTGCCACCCAACGTGCTCTAGAAGGTGTAAGTCAACTACCCTGGCCAGCAAGATCTCCGGATCTGTCCCCCATTGAGCATGTTTGGGACTGGATGAAGCGTCGTCTCACGCGGTCTGCACGTCCAGCACGAACGCTGGTCCAACTGAGGCGCCAGGTGGAAATGGCATGGCAAGCCGTTCCACAGGACTACATCCAGCATCTCTACGATCGTCTCCATGGGAGAATAGCAGCCTGCATTGCTGCGAAAGGTGGATATAAACTGTACTAGTGCCGACATTGTGCATGCTCTGTTGCCTGTGTCTATGTGCCTGTGGTTCTGTCAGTGTGATCATGTGATGTATCTGACCCCAGGAATGTGTCAATAAAGTTTCCCCTTCCTGGGACAATGAATTCACGGTGTTCTTATTTCAATTTCCAGGAGTGTATATTCTGTCATAGAACGGATGGGCTTCCCTGCCCAGTTCATCAGCGTCATTAGGCAGGTCTTCAGCAGCGCGCGCTCGTTATCGAGGTCAACGGTCATGTGGGGGTTCCGATACCGATTTAGCGGTCGGTCCGCCAAGACTGCCCCCTATCCAAGTACCTACATGTAGTGGCGCTGGAGACGCTCATAGCCCTTCTCACTACGCAGTTGTCCGGACTCTCCTTACACGGTTACAGCTTCCGGTATCGAGCATACGAAGATGACCTCCTGCTGCTGGTTCGTTCTCGGGAAGAGGTCGCACAGATACTCGACACCATTGGCCTCATGGGAGGGCGGCTGGGAGTGTGATGAATGTGAGCAAATCCACGGCGCTGTCTATTTGTCATGAACTATCGCCCTGTGTCCAACGTATCCACTATCTTCGGATCACTTTTATGTCGTCTACGCGCATAGCGGGGGTAAACTTTCGTCAAATTTTGAGAACTACCCGCATGGAGGTGAGTCAGAACTCACAACGCCGTCTCTATCCTTTGCAGCGTGTTGTCCACCTGAATGCCAATGTGGCATCCAGAATGGTTCAAATTTCAAATTCTGCCAATGTCAATTAAGAGAGGACGCAGTACTCAAGTGGCATTCGGATGTTTCCTGACGACTGGGCCTATGTTCAAAGAATGCTGTGACACACACACTCGTCCCCTCTCCCCGTGCAGGAGGGCTTGGTCTTACGAACGTCCGCTATCGTGCAGCAGCAATTTACACGGCCGCGATGCACATACAACGGCGCCGTATCGAGCCTCCTTTTACACATCATTTACTTGCTGTCCTTGTGCTAGTGTCCTTCTCCCCGCTGGTCCCAAACGGTAACGTCATTCCTATGTTTGCACACATTCGGCGTTGACTGTGGAACTCAGTTGTGCTCTCGCAGAAATCCCACGTCCCGCGCTGGCCGCGGGTAAAGGATTTACCTGTCCTTCCCCTGCGTAGTGTCGCCTGTAACGTCGTAGAACGAAAGTCCCGATTGTTGCGGTGGACTGTGATTTGGTTGGCTGCACATTCATCACAGCTTCTTCCCGACGCAAATAGATCTACCTGTTGTTATGCGAACTGTGGCAGAATCCGACTAATCAGCGGCTCCGTGTCCGAGGACAAGCGGACTCTCCCCCTCCGAAGCGTCTGTCGTTTGTAATGTCCCCACAAAAAATACCCTCTACCACGCACCAATTAATCATTGCCAATCAAACCATCCACATTCATTCACTTTGGAAAAGTATCTGATCTGATTTTCTCGTAACATATGCGGCGACAGCTCGACGACGCCAAAGTATTTTCTAGTGCGTTTATTCTTCGAAATAACAGAGATGCATATATGTATTCTCCATGGTTGTTAGAGTGGTAACTAGGACAGCTTCGGTAGTATCTGTTGAGGGATTGACGTGTTTCTGAGAGATACATATTTTGCTTTTCTTCTCGCTAAAGCGAGCCATTAACATTTGTGCCGCTAGCGGTTTGTTTGAAGAGAAAGAGACTGTAAACGGAAAATAATTAAGACTTGGAATCACCGGAGATCTGGACATGTAATGGAGATGGATTGAATACACAATTTCCTTCATAAATAAGGTTTGTGACTTTTTTGTTCTGTAGGGAATGAACGAATGAGTTTTTTTCTGAATCATTTGATGATCACGTTGGCCCTGTAATTAGAGAGGAAGTTTCAGCTGTGTCGAAGAGAGCCTGCAATCACTGGGTCTGTGTTAAATCGTCCAAAAAGGCTTCGTACACATCTGGAATTCGCAATCTTTCGTAAAAGGAACAAATTGTCCACACGATTGATTCTCCCGACTGAATGCAGTGCTTAACAGTAATAATAAATGTAAAGATCTCTTACAGCAAGCCAGCCGCTGAATACCAAGACGAAGGGCTCCACCAAAGATTCTATTTGGCTGATTTCACGTAATGAAATATTATATTAAAAACTGTACATAGATAAAGGAGAGAGAGAGAGAGCGAATGAAAATAGAGAAAATACTAATAATCCTCCATTAGTCTAACTTTTCGCCTGTCTTATCACGGATCAGCCGAAAAAAGGGGAGGCCCTTACTTTACTGTATAGATTTATGTGTGAAGGTGAAGGGATCTTAAGGGCAACAGATACACGTCTATACAGACAAGACATTACACAAAGTTAGCGGCTAGCTGCATTCATCATCTATTCTTACATGAAGAGACGTCAACTTAATTTCCTTAACATTAAAAAAAAAATGTTAAACGTGGTGTTGACGATGCTGATCACCGACTCAAATGCGTAGCAGTTGCGGGGGTCTCGTTGTTTCGTACGAGTGCCACCGCGCGTTATTAACCAAGAATCCTTTCTTTACCCAGAGATGGAATATTTTCCTGTGACAAAGTCTCGGGCTGTTCTCTGGAGAAAGGATTGGATCTTGGCACATCTAAATGAAGGTGCTCATCACTCGCGCCTCGACTTTTGGCAGTGCTTGCAGACTGAACATGCGGGGTCCAGGCGCAGCCCCGTTTTAGAACGAGTATTTTGCGTTTTGCCGGTTATCTTAACAGCGTATTGACCATGACCCCACAAAGTTGGCATGTTCCCTACGTGGCAGGCGCCCGCGCGATTCGTAATGGAACATGGCACGCCTACATCTTGGACTTGGCCCACATGCCATCCTTATCACGTTTCGGAGTTTCCAGCATTTCAGATGGGTGGGCTAGTCTGAATTTGTTTTTCCAATGCATTTATGTGCAATAAATAAATAAATAAGTAAAATAAAAATGAACAGTGTGAGGGTGGAGACAGTGATGGGAGGGGGAAGGCATCGTGACCAGGCCTCGGGATTCGACCCCTGCCCACCTTGTCTCATTCAGTCTGTATTTGACTGTGACCCCACAAAAAAAGAATAAAATCAAATTCAATAAAATAAAAAGACAGATGTTTTACTAGTATCAAAGCGTTGAAAAAGGTGTACAAAAAGAAAAAAAGGAAGTGTTACTAACTTAGACTTGTGCGGTGATGATAGACCCAGAGGTAAGTCGGTTCCAGTCCTGATGACAGAAAAAATTTTCACTGTGTTTGGTCGACAAGGGGAGAAGTGTTAGTGCCGTAATGTTCACGACCATCAGACTTTGCGCCAATGTCCTGGTCTGAATACCAAACCGCTCCACAATGTCTCATGGAGTGAGGGCATGCGACACTCTTGATGGTGATCCGATCGTCGGGCGGGGATATTAAGCTCGCCGGCCCCCCTAGGTGACATTCGTGGCGAGCGGGCTGTGTGCCGGCGCAGCGTTTCGCCCTCACCCTTCTTTCATCATCGTTACTCAACACAAACATTACACTACACTAAACTAAGCGCGCGCGCGCGCACACACACACACACACACACTCGCACACGTTATATACATGTAGTATTATCAAAATTTGTAATAGTGCCGGCCGCGGTGGCCGAGCGGTTCTAGGCGCTTCAGTCCGGAACCGCGTGACTGCTACGGTCGCAGGTTCGAATGCTGCCTCGGGAATGGATGTGTGTGATGTCCTTAGCTTAGTTAGGTTTAAGTAGTTATAAGTTCTAGGGGACTGATGACCTCAGATGTTAAGTCCCATAGTGCTCAGAGCCATTATAATAGAGCATGTTGCAAATAAACAAACAAATAAAACAAAAGTCATAACTGGTTTCGGCGTTCATTGACCAACTTCATGTATTGTTCTTCACGGATGGCGTTTGGCGAACAAAACGTTTCTTACAGGTGTTGTCCAACAGCTGATTTAATGAACGTTTAGTTCACCAAACGTCACCCGTACATATGAAGTTGGCGAAAGTATGCCAAATCGGTTGTCACTATCTCATAAAAGTAAGTTCGTTAGAAATAAAAGGAGTTTCAGAATAAACGCCAATCACAGATTTCTTATCATTCCCATGTCATTTTTTTTTTTTTTCGAAAAGATACCTTTTAATAGATTGGATATTGTGACTTTTGTCCACCGTCTCATGAGATTTGTTGTTGACAATAAGTACAAATTTCCGAAGAACAGCTGCATCCATTAAGTGAAGAGAAAATACAAAACAACCAATTTATAAGGGTCACATCCTTCTCTTCAGTGAACAAAAATGTGCACTACACATCAGAATGCTTGTTTAAGAAGCATTCCGCTGAAACTGAAGAGGATCACTGACAGTCTGAAAGCCTGCAAGATTAACTTCAAGAGTTGTCCTCCGAAATCTTATTTTAATCTCACGTAGTGGTATAGTTGTGGCAATAGGAATCGTATCATTCAGACAGGCTGTTTGTGGGTGGTGCGAATGACTAGCTTTCATTCATTGGCAGACTTCGGAAAAACCGCTGTTAGTCAACGAAACATGTTACTCATACTTCGGAGGTGTTCGCTTCATATTTTTGGACGACAAAGGCTGGTATCTGCAATTAAAACTACCTTTACATTTGCAAGGGGCGATCAGAAAGTTTCCATTTTAAGGCGTTGCGGATATCAACGTGGCACGACCCAAATACGGGTATACAGGGTGGTCCATTGATCGTGACCGGGCCAAATATCTCACGAAATAAGCGTAAAACGAAGAAACTACAAAGAACGAAACTTGTCTAGCTTGAAGGGGGAAACCAGATGGCACTATGGTTGGCCTGCTAGATGGCGCTGCCATAGGTCAAACGGATATCAACCGCGGTTTTTTAAATAGGGACCCCCATTTTTATTACATATTCGTGTAGTACGTAAAGAAATATGAATCTTTTAATTGGGCCACTTCTTTCGCTTTGTGATAGATGGCGCTGTAATAGTCACAAACATATGGCTCACAATCTTAGACGAACAGTTGGTTACAGGTAGGTTTTCTAAACTAAAATACAGAACGTAAGTACGTTTGAACGTTTTATTTCGGTTGTTCCAATGTGATACATGTACCTTTGTGAAGTTATCATTTATGAGAACGCATGCTGTTACAGCGTGATTACCTGTAAATACCACATTACTGCAATAAATGCTCAAAATAATGTCCGTCAACCTCAGTGCATTTGGCAGTACGTGTAACGACATTCGTCTCAACAGCGAGTAGTTCGCCCTCCGTAATGTTCGCACATGCATTGACAATGCGCTGACGCATGTTGTCAGGAGTTGTCGGTGGATCACGGTAGCAAATATCCTTCAACTTCCCCCACAGAAAGAAATCCGGGGACGTCAGATCCGGTGAACGTGAGGGACATGGTATGGTGCTTCGATGACCAACCCACCTGTCATGAAATATGCTATTCAATACCGCTTCAACCGCACGCGAGCTATGCGCCGGATATCCATCATGTTGGAAGTACATCGCCATTCTGTCATGCAGTGAAACATCTTGTAGTAACATCGGTAGAACATTACGTCGGAAATCAGCATACATTGCACCATTTAGATTGCCATCGATGAAATGGGGGCCAATTATCCTTCCTCCCATAATGCCGCACCATACATTAACCCGCCAAGGTCGCTGATGTTCCACTTGTCTCAGACATCGTGGATTTTGCGTTGCCAAATAGTGCATATTATGCCGGTTTACGTTATCGCTGTTGGTGAATCACGCTTCGTCGCTGGATAAAACGCGTGCAAAAAATCTGTCATCGTCCCGTAATATCTCTTGTGCCCACTGGTGGAACTGTACATGACGTTCAAAGTCGTCGCCATGCAATTCCTGGTGCATAGAAATATGGTACGGGTGCAATCGATGTTGATGTAACATTCTCAACACCGACGTTTTGGAAATTCCCGATTATCGCGCAATTTGTCTGCTACTGATGTGCGGATTAGCCGCGATAGCACCTAAAACACCTACTTGGGCATCATCATTTGTTGCAGGTCGTGGTTGATGTTTCACATGTGGCTGAACACTTCCTGTTTCCACAAATAACGGCGAACGGTCCGCACACTTGGATGATTTCGTCCAGAATACCGAGCAGCATATCTAGCACACGGCCGTTGTGCATTTTGATCACAATAGCCATACATCAACACGACATCGACCTATTCCACAATTGGTAAATGGTCCATTTTAATACGGGTAACGTATCACGAAGCAAATGCTGTCCGCAGTGTCGGAATGTTACGTGATACCACGTGCTTATACGTTTATGACTATTAGAGCGCCATCTACCACAAAGCGAAAAAAGTGGTCCAACTGAGACATTCATATTTCTTTACGTACTACACGAATATGTAACAGAAAGTGGGGGTTCCTATTTAGAAAAATGCAGTTGATATCCGTTTGACCTGTGGCAGCGCCATCTAGCGGGTCAACCATAACGCCATCTGGTTTCCCCCTTCAAGCTAGACGAGTTTTGTTCTTTGTAGTTTTTTCGTTTGATGCTTATTTCGTGAGATATTTGGCCCGGTCACTATCAATGGACCACCCTGTATAAGCAGCTACAGGTAGGAAATGGATTAGTGTTGTATTAGTGTCTGTCCGACATCCTTCCTGTAAATGCGGATCCGTGAACTACGGCGACATTCTTACCGAATGCGACCAATTTGCATTTATCCTTTTCTTGGCTGCCAAAGCAGGAACACCGGTAGATATCCATCGGAGAGTGAAAAATGTGTACGAGGCAGCACGTTTGTCGAACACCATCGTTTTGTGTCTTGCTGCTGTTTCGTCATAATGCACGTTCCCCTATCTCAAATGTCGTAACACGGATGTTACTCCAAGTCGAGTGGGACACACTTGAGCACCCATCCCTTATCTATTCCAATGAGATTATCACGTCTTCGGTGCCTCAGAAATGCCTTGAAGGGTCGGCGAGTCCTGTAGGACGAAGACGTGCAGCAGGTGACTGTGTGCACCTCATCGTGCAGCGGGATGCGGCGTTTTAGCAAACGGGCATCTTCAATCTGATGCGTGGGTGAGCTGCTCTCGCAGATTTTGCCTGACTGGCAAGTCGATTCTGGAGTGTACGGCTTTCGAAAAGAAATTTTTTGATCGACCCCTATACGTCTTCCCCCGTACTCCGTCGGAAGGTACTTCTAGTGACACAGGTTTCTACTCACTCCTCTTTTCCATTCTCGATTAGTGTGTGGGAAGAACGGTAAATATCATTTCAAAATCATCCGATCTTCTCGTTGTGGTCGTCGTGAGATGCATATGGGAAGAAAGAATCTGGAAACCGATTCTCTTTGGAGCGTACCTTCTCGGGAATTCAATAACGGTCCTTTTCGTAATACACGTCGCTTCTCTAGCAACATCTGCCAACAGACTTTGTTGGGCATCTCCATAAACATGCCGCGGTTGCTAAGCGATGCTGTGATGAAACGTGGCACTCTTCGTTGGATTCTCTCCCTCCCCCCCCCCTCTCTCTCTCTCACTCTCTCTCTCTTTCTATCGCTCTGCTGCTCATTCAGTCATTAAGTGTCCTAGTCTGCTGAATTATTATTCTGAATAATAGCAGAGAAAACGTTTTCTAATATACCTCTTCCATGGATGAATTACATTTCCTTAATATCTTCAATTTAAACTCAGTCAGAAATCTGATTTTTTACTTCTAAGTATTAAGCAGACTTTCCACACTAGGTCACTCAGGATGGTTACGCACACGGTTGTTACAATTTCCTCATTTACCCCTGTTACTGTAACAGAACAGTAATGGACAGTGTCACCTATTAATGCGCGGTACGTTACGTTTCTTTACGTTCGGGTGGACTGCGCCCTCCCCCCCATTCATCCAACCCCTGCAGTTCTTCCAGCTCCCGACGTCGGTTAAAAGCAGGAATTTTGCATTACTATCCCGGAAAAGATACTTCTTTTTTTCCGATCACAAAAGTATGACGAAAATTACTTCCATCATCAATGTTCAGCCCGATTACCTCCGTGTGTATTGATAATGCAACTGTGGGCGTTGGCAACTTGGTACATAAAGAAGTGTTAACGTGGCAACCATATATTTCGTTCATACTTGTGTAACCGTTCGGATCATAGCCTAGTACGTCATTAAGTGCGTCTGATTGTCACTAAGCTCGCAATGCATCAAATGCGAATGGCTATCAGTAATGTAACTTGGATGAAAATCGACCCCCTCCCCTTCTCCTCCCGTGCCACAGTTCTCTTCACCGCATTCTTAATGTATAGGTATGTAACAATACACCATATTGTCGTGTTCTTCTAGAGAACTGGTAGTAGAAATTCTTGCCTGGACTTACTCTTCCGTGCACCTCGCTCTTCATCTACCTCTCATTGGTTTCCATTTGCAGCTGGGCGCCTGCAAAGCTTCATCAGAACTGCAGTACTCAACTTGATTCCCACTCAGTCGAGATAGTCGCGGCCACTAATACGCCACAGATATCTCTCCATCTCCATCGCACAGACGCTGCATGTGGAAATCCAATTTGCCGACATAGCGCCTCTCTACGCCTTTAACAGCTACAATGTGCACAAAGGGATGCAGATTGAATCACACCTCCCGACTGCCTTCCTGCCGTTCTTCCACGCCGCGCACCTCTTTGCCATTGCAGAGGGACCTGCAGAGATGAAGCCTCCAGGGGGAAAATAGGCCAACTTATTTACTTACTATAAAGAACGTCAGAATCTTCTATCCTCTTGTCTTTCTTCTAACAACTGGATATCTGATGACGAAAAATGTCGATATCGATGGATTGGTAAAGGGTGAACTGTTCCATGGCAACCGTGGTCGCTAGGAGTTAGGGATTCGTATTTAAATACAGAGATATGTAAGCAGGCAGAATACGGCGCTGCGGTCGACAACGCCTACATAAAATACAACATGTATCTGGCGCAGTTGTTAGATCGGTTACTGCTGCTACAGTGGCAGGTTATCAAGTTCTATGTGAGTTTGAACGTGGTGTTATAGTCGGCACACGAGCAATGGGACACAGGATCTCCGAGGTAGCGATGAAATGGGGATGTTCCGGTACGACCATTTCACGAGTGTATCTGGAATATCAGGAATCTGGTAAAACATCAAATATCCGACATCGACGCGGAAGGAAAAAGATCCATCAAGAACGGGAGCAACGACGACTGAAGAGAATCGTTCAAGGTAACAGAAGTGCAAACCTTCCACAAACGGGTCCAGATTTGAATGCTGGGTCATCAACAAGTGCCAGCGTACGAACCATTGGACGAAACATCATCATTATAGGGTTTCGGAGCCCTAGGCCCGGTCATGTAGCGTCTATGATTGCACGACACAAAGCTTTACGCCTCGCCTGGGCCCGTCAATACAGTGACTAGACTGTTGATGGCTGGGAACATGTTGCCTCGTCGGACGAGTCTCGTTTCAAATTGTATCGAGCTGATTCACGTCTACGAGTCGTGCACGTCATCAGGGGACTGTTCAAGGTGGTGGAGGCTCTGTAATGGTGTGGGACGTGTGCAGTTGGAGGGATACGGGGACCTATAATACGTCTAGATGCGACTCTGACAGGTGACTCGTACGTAATCTTCCTGTCTGATCACCTACATCCATTCATGTCCATTGCGCGTTCCAACGGGATTGGGCAATTCCAGCAGGACAATGCCACACACAACACGTCCAGAATTGCTATAGAGAGGTTCCAGGAACAGTGTTCTGAGTTTAAACACTTTCGCTGGGCACCAAATTCGTCAAACATGAATATTACTGAGCATATCTGGAATATATTGCAGCGTGCTGTAGAGAAGAGATCTGCGCCTCCTCGTACTATTACGAATTTGTGGACAGCCCTGCAGGATTCGTGGTGTCAATTCCGTCCAGCACTACTTCAGACATTAGTCGAGTCCATGTCACGTCTTGTTGCGGCACTTATGCGTGCTCGCGGGGACCCTACACGATATTAGGCAGGTGTACCAGTTTCTTTGGCGCTTCAATGTTTGAGGGCCTTGTGATGTACGCTGCTTGCGTGGCATCAGCGCAGGACCTGTCACACAAATCAACATTGGGATGGAGGTACTTAACACACAGCCACATTACTTAACTCTGTGTGTCAATCGTTATAATTCCACTGTATATTCTGTCTTCTATCCTACTCTCACTGACGGTAACGCAAAAACTGGTGGAACGACAAGCGGTTCCGGAGGACGCTGACGGTAGCGCTCACGAAGTGGGCGACCAACCACCAACAAGTCGAGACCGTAGAAAAGCTGTCTTAAAGCCGTCGGCACACGGGACGAGGCACGCAGACGGTATATCCAGCATCGCGGGACACAACGCCGTCGGCACATCGGACGATCTGGTGAACATGGTTTTGCGCTCTCTGGGCTGTCCAGCTGCAGTTGTCGGCTTTATTTATCTCGCAAATAATACGGTTTGTTGGCGAAAATAGACACGCGTAAATTCTTACGTCACCAATATTAGAACGAACATTTCCTCGCTTGTCCATGTGCTGATCATGTTATTTTGCCTGTGGTGTACATAAATAAAAACGTCAGTACAGTGGAGCTACTCCACTCACGGGGCTAATCCGCCTGAAATAAGAAACGCTGCAACAGTGCCGTAGTTTCTCACAGAGTCAGGGCCGTTTTGCCTTCAGTGTGCGCCGGTATCTCTGTCCCAGTATCTCTGTGCCATTGTCTCTGTGCCATTGTCTCTGTGCCATTGTCTCTGTGCCATTGTCTCTGTGCCATTGTCTCTGTGCCATTGTCTCTGTGCCATTGTCTCTGTGCCATTGTCTCTGTGCCATTGTCTCTGTGCCATTGTCTCGGCGCCAGTGTCTCGGCGCCAGTGTCTCGGCGCCAGTGTCTCGGCGCCAGTGTCTCGGCGCCAGTGTCTCGGCGCCAGTGTCTCGGCGCCAGTATCTCGGCGCCAGTATCTCGGCGCCAGTATCTCGGCCCCAGTATCTCGGCGCCAGTATCTCGGCGCCAGTATCTCGGCGCCAGTATCTCGGTGCCAGTATCTCTGTGCCAGTATCTCTGTGCCAGTATCTCTGTGCCAGTATCTCTGTGCCAGTATCTCGGTGAGAGTATCTCGGTGCCAGTATCTCGGTGCCAGTATCTCGGTGCCAGTATCTCGGTGCCAGTATCTCGGTGCCAGTATCTCGGTGCCAGTATCTCGGTGCCAGTATCTCGGTGCCAGTATCTCGGTGCCAGTATCTCTGTGCCGGTATCTCTGTGCCAGTATCTCTGTGCCGCCGCATGTGTTTGCACTAAGGGCGCTTTCTGTTACATTATTGACAGGACAGAAGAACAACGTCCAGAAGAGAGCGAATTGTGATGGATGAATGCCACAGTTAGAGAATATCTAACAAATTAAGGCGAAACATGCTCAATAATGGGATATTTTTAACTCTTATCGTTGCTTGTATAAGAGCACAGGTTATGCAGTGTGTGTGTGTGTGTGTGTGTGTGTGTGTGTGTGTGTGTGTGTGTGTGTGAGTCAACAAATACTGCTGGTTTCATTCACAAATGTTTGATTTGGAAATTTTTGGAAATTTGAGGTAGGTTCCTATGGGAGCAAACTGCTGAGGTCATTGGTCCCTAAGTTTACACATTACTTAATCTAACTTAACAACACTCACATCCATGCCCGAGGGAGGACTTGAACTTACGATGAGGGAGCCGCGCGAACCGTGGCAAGGCACGTGAGACCGCGAGGCTACCTCGTGCGGCTGGTATGATTTGCCACATCTTTTGAAATGACTACTTGTGGGGATATTTCGCCCTGTGCGCCGGGGGCTATTTCCGCTCAGTGAAATTATTACTTTAATAGACTTTTACTGCTAAATTCTAGAGAACGTGTTTTCTTGGTTTCTTTTTAGATGATCCGCACATACATCAGGAGAAAGACAAGTACATCGTGGTCTGAGGAAGATATGAATCAAGCAGTGGTTCAAATGGCTCTGAGCACTATGGGACTTAACATCGATGGTCATCAGTCCCCTAGAACTTAGAACTACTTAAACCTAACTAACCTAAGGACATCACACAACACCCAGTCATCACGAGGCAGAGAAAATCCCTGACCCCGCCGGGAATCGAACCCGGGAACCCGGGCGTGGGAAGCGAGAACGCTACCGCACGACCACGAGCTGCGGACGAAACAAGCAGTAACCAGAGTTATTGGCAGATCCTCTGGATAAAATGCCACCAATATGCTACATGGTTGCTTGAGGTTTATGAGCCTGGAACGGAACAAAAAAGATTTCCTTGTGGCAAATGCTTTTGATTTTGACACTGCAATACACTGCGGCATAACAGCCTCTTGGTGGAATAGCCCCACCATGTTTACATATTGTGGTTTCTGCCTTTTTCAAATGTTTGCTTCATACTTAGTTCCCGTAATAGAAATTCGATCTTTTATATTCTGGAATGTATTCACAATTAACATACAATAATTATATCACTTTGACAGATTTCTTAAAAAGTTTCATGTCATATTATATATGGTTTACAGTTGAAATTAGACTAATAACCCCACTGTACCCTATCCGTGAACTTGTAATAAGACGAAAAATGGAGGATATTTATCCAGTGAGTAAGGACATCAGCTTATAAAATTTTAACAAATAGAATACACTCAATCCTGACAGAGAGAACACATATATTTACATAATATTAAGTGTTACCGACATTATTTCTATTAATTTCGTAAGGAAGTCCCACAACTTTTTTGATAAGGTGAAGCTGAAAAAATGAAAAACCCTTCCATACAGCAGGAATCAGACCCGTTACAGTCCTACTATCAGTTCTGTAATGAGGCACCCCTACTCACTGCGTTACGCTGTAACTTTCAAACCCGCTACCTTTTACTTTGTTTTACAGGCTTCTAAAGGCTTTAATCATTGAAATGTTATTTCCTGGCATTTAATTACAACATATGCAGACGAGAACGACACATTGTTCATGAATCATCAATGTCCCGTTGTATTAAAACGGCTTACTTTCACAACACGCGAAAATAACTAAATACGAAGAATCTGTAATTATCAGTATGACTTTTCCTCTAACTTTATCACAACTCGTTCCAATAACGACTCGTTCTCTAGACATTCAATGTGCTGACGCTTACTCCCCATCGCCCCCTCCTCAGATTTAGTGCTAAGATGATTCAATGGACAGTCTGAACTGAACACAGATCAAACATGAAAACATGAAGATCGTGTACTCAACTGTGAAAAACGAAGACAAGTAGGAACAGTGAACTGTCCAAACTCAAGTTCTGCAACATTGAGAAAGAACGATTAGCCACGGCGTTTAGGTTATGTGGGCACGCTGTTGGACTGCGAAGGGGAAAAACCGTGTTTAAAAATTCCTCATGCCCTACATTTTTTGACAAAATTATGAACTGTCCACCCGGTCATCGACGTGTCTGTTTGCTGTGTTCAAATTTGTGTTTGTGTTGTTGTGTAACGTCCGTTTGCAACAGTGAGGTGCAAGGAAGGTACCTCCAGCTATATATATATATATATATATATATATATATATATATATATATATATATATATATATATATATATATATATATATATATATATCGTATTTGTTCTGCACAGGTAAGCATTGACTCTTCATTTCCTTTGCTGAAACGTAGGGGTCAGACCCGTTTATTTGTTTTTTCCATTTCTGTGAGTGGTCTATGCGGCATTTCGCCTGCTCTCACTATTCCTCATATTCACTTTGGAAGGTCTTACAACGTGACTCATATTCCATAACCAATGTATGCCATGAGAATTGCCAAGACTACAGAAGGAGAACAGATACGTCAATGACCGAACAGCAAGTTCGTAATTTTTAGAAAAAAATGAAAAATGTTGCCCAAGAGAGGTTACAACACGCACCTAACGGTTTGCTGTCCATTACCATGACCACACAACCGCGACGCCATAGTTCTTGCGTTTCACTCGATGTAGCATATGCTGATCTTGGACCGTTCGCTGTTTCTGTTTTGCCTTTTTCAAAGCTGAGTACACCTTCTTCTTGTTTACATGCTTGGTTTGTGTTCAGTTTTTGACGGGCTGCCCACTGAGCCATTTCACCACTATAGCCGAAGGGGAGTTTCCGTTGTTACGAACAGAGTATATCCATAGAGCGTAAGGTATAACAAAACATCCGTCGAATATGGGCTTCTACTGAAACCAAGTACAGTATGGTGTCTTCCTATCTGTGGGACTCGTGCCTTGTGTTTATGACGTAGGGAACGTTCATTGCTTCCTGTTATCTCTACTTTACGTCATACGTTGCCATAACATCGCAAGAATTACTTTATCGTGATGAAATACCTCCTCAACGTGAAATAAGAGGAAGTGATGCCACAAAACTCGTGGAGCGACACGTCAACGTGTACCAACGCGTTCCGTGTGCCAACCGCTTAACCGTGTACAACACCCCAGGGAGCAATTCAAATGACAGGCGTAGTAGAGGCAAGGTCAATGCTGTACTGTTCAATGGCGCGTAACTGAAGGCTTCAAAGGCTAGCGAGAGACTGGACAGCGAGAGAGAGTATATTTGCACGTCACATGGTTGCAGCTGCAGCAAGCTGCCGTCGGGGTATGTCACCCGAGTGTGTCTGACGTGCTCTTCCCATTGATATTGCGGCTGTACTGGGAATCCGCATCACTGTCGGACACTAAATCCCGCAATCATGTCGGCTGTCGACATTTTTAACCCCTTTTGTATTGAACTGCAAAGCGTCATGGTCTTGTTGGATTTCGTAACGAAACGTGGATCACCTATCCATTTATTTACTCGAACCGTTCTCTAACTTTAACGACCTACATACATCACCCAGACCCTGAATTTCCGGGCACGGGATACACCTTGAAAAATGATTATTTTACTGCGTTATTCAGCGTACCAAGTATTGTACAAGAGTAGTCCACGAGTCACCTTACACTGACGGCTAATTGATTGCATAATTTAATTAATCCGAAGAACGTGTTACACCATTGTCCTCGACATTTGATGTCCCACTGAGCCAAAATTAATCACAATAGAGACTTCAATTTGAAAAATGACCATTTTGGTTGGCTGGGTGGTTGATTTGGGGGAGGCGACCAGATAGCGAGGTCATCGGTCCCATCGGATTAGGTAAGGACGAAGAAGGAGGTCGTCCATGCCCTTTCCAGGGAACCATAGCGGCATTTGCATGAAGCGATTTAGGGAAATCACGGAAAACCTAAATCACGATGGCCATGAGCGGGTTTTAACTGTCGTACTCCCGAATGAGAGTCAAGTGCGCTAACCACTTCGCATCTCGCTCTGTGACCATTTTGTCATCTAGCACAACACAATCAGCAGTGTCATTGTGTTTCTGATGCATCATCATCATCATTTAAGACTGATTATGCCTTTCAGCGTTCAGTCTGGAGCGTAGCCCCCCTTATACAGTTCTTCCATGATCCCCTATTCAGTGCTAACATTGGTGCCTCTTCTGATGTTAAACCTATTACTTCAAAATCATTCTTAACCGAATCCAGGTACCTTCTCCTCGGTCTGCCCCGACTCCTCCTACCCTCTACTGCTGAATCCATGAGTCTCTTGGGTAACCTTGCTTTCCCATGCGTGTAACATGACCCCACCATCTAAGCCTGTTCGCCCTGACCGCTACATCTATAGAGTTCATTCCCAGTTTTTCTTTGATTTCCTCATTGTGGACACCCTCCTGCCATTGTTCCCATCTACTAGTACCTGTAATCATCCTAGCTAGTTTCATATCCGTAACCTCAACCTTGTTGATAAGGTAACCTGAATCCACTCAGCTTTCGCTCCCATACAACAAAGTTGGTCGAAAGATTGAACGGTGCACAGATAACTTAGTCTTGGTACTGACTTCCTTCTTGCAGAAGAGAGTAGATCGTAGCTGAGCGCTCACTGCATTAGCTTTGCTACACCTCGCTTCCAGTTCTTTCACTATGTTGCCATCCTGTGAGAATATGCATCCTAAGTACTTGAAACCGTCCACCTGTTCTAACTTTGTTCCTCCTATTTGGCACTCAATCCGTTTATATTTCTTTCCCACTGACATTACTTTCGTTTTGGAGATGCTAATCTTCATACCATAGTCCTTACATTTCTGATCTAGCTCTGAAATATTACATTGCAAACTTTCAATCGAATCTGCCATCACAACTAAGTCATCCGCATATGCGAGACTCCTTACTTTGTGTTCACATATCTTAATCTCACCCAGCCAGTCTATTGGTTTCAACATATGATCCATAAATAATATGAACAACAGTGGAGACAGGTTGCAGCCTTGTCTTACCCCTGAAACTACTCTGAACCATGAACTCAATTTACCGTCAACTCTAGCTGCTGCCTGACTATCCATGTAAAGACCTTTAAGTGCTTGCAAAAGTTTGCCTCCTATTCCATAATCTTGTAGAACATACAATAACTTCCTCCTAGGAACCCGGTCATATGCCTTTTCTAGATCTATAAAGCATAGATACAATTCCCTGTTCCACTCATAACACTTCTCCATTATGTGCTGTAAGCTAAAGATCTGGTCCTGACAACCTCTAAGAGGCCTAAACCCACACTGATTTTCATCCAATTGGTCCTCAACCAATACTCGCACTTTCCTTTCAACAATACCTGAGAAGATTTTACCCACAACGCTGATTAAAGAGATACCTCTGTAGTTGTTACAATCTTTTCTGTTTCCATGTTTAAAGATTGGTGTGATTACTGCTTTTGTCCAGTCTGATGGAACCTGTCCCGACTCCCAGGCCATTTCAATTATCCTGTGTAGCCATGATGCACATTAAATTAAGTACATACCTCTCCATAGGTTGTGTCCGCCTCCGGAGCAGAGTGGTGAGCGCGGCTGACTGCCATATTTAGAACCAAGGTTAGATTCTTGGTACTGGCAGGGGTTTTACCTTGGTGGGAGGAGTGATACACGGTGAATCCAGCGTCGAGATGTTAACTGAGGAACTGCTCGGCCGATTAGTAGCTGTTCCAAGGTCAGGAAATTTGACAACGACCGGCAGCTTTGTACGCCGGCCGCACGCCCCTCCATATCGTATCCGATGACGCCATTGGAAGAGGACGACACCGCGCTCGGTCGGGCGCGATTGGTCCGTGCGTGGCCAGAACGCAGGACTTTATTTAATTACACATCCCTGGCTATCAGTCTTTTTATTGGCTTATTTCGATCAGCAAGCCATGATTTATTGTCCTGTGCACCTTGTAGTAGCACTTACACACTAAAACTCAAGAGAGAACTGCAAGCATAGCTTGTTTTGGCCCTGTGTCCATCGCCAGATGGCAGCGAAGGTTTCTCGTGCCAGTGTCGTAATACAGGTTGATTCAAAAAGAATACTACAACTTTAAAAATGTGTATTTAATGAAAGAAACATAATATAACCTTCTGTTATACATCATTACAAAGAGTATTTAAAAAGTTTTTTTTTCACTCAAAAACAAGTTCAGAGATGTTCAATATGGCCCCCTCCAGACACTCGAGCAATATCAACCCGATACTCCAACTCGTTCCACACTCTCTGTAGCATATCAGGCGTAACAGTTTGGACAGCTGCTGTTATTTCTCGTTTCAAATCATCAATGGTGGTTGGGAGAGGTGGCCGAAACACCATATCCTTAACATACCCCCATAAGAAAAAATCACAGGGGGAAAGATCAGGGATTCTTGGAGGCCAGTGATGAAGTGCTCTGTCATGGGCTGCCTGGCGGCCGATCCATCGCCTCGGGTAGTTGACGTTCAGGTAGTTACGGACAGATAAGTGCCAATGTGGTGGCGCTCCATCCTGCTGAAATATGAATTGTTGTGCTTCTTGTTCGAGCTGAGGGAACAGCCAATTCTCTAACATCTCCAGATACTGTAATCCAGTTACAGTAGCACCTTCGAAGAAAAGGGGACCAAAAACTTTATTGGCTGAAATGGCACAGAAAACGTTCATCTTAGGCGAGTCACGTTCATACTGAGTTGTTTCCCGCGGATTCTCAGTGCCCCATATACAGACATTGTGACGGTTGACTTTCCCGTTAGTGTGGAAAGTTGCTTCATCACTAAACACAATCTTTGAAACGAAAGATTCATCTGTTTCCATTTGAGCAAGGATAAAATCACAGAAATCGATTCTTTTAATCTTATCAGCTGCAGACAGTGCTTGAACCAATTTCAGACGATTCACTTCTGCCGTACTCAATAACACAAAAAGCTTTCTGTTGAGCGGTCGCCATCTTAGCATCAACTGACGCTGACGCCTAGTCAACAGCGCCTCAAGCGAACAAATGTACAACTAAATGAAACTTTATAGCTCCCTTAATTCGCAGACAGATAGTGCTTAGCGCTGCCTTTTGTCGTTGCAGAGTTTTAAATTCCTAAAGTTGTGGTATTCTTTTTGAATCACCCTGTATAACGGAATTTTAGTGTCTGTGTGGTTTTTGCATCAGTTTTACGTTACATGCAAGATCTACACATTTTCTTACTTGAGGAATAGTTTTGCTTTACACGTAACAGCATACAGGTCTGCTTCGTTTGTATGTGCTGAAGAGTGAGCTAGACTGAGGACAAGATGAGGGATACGTGTTTACATCTGATACTGTTAAGTCCAGCGTTACGTTAGCTTGTGATCAGATTACGTATACCAAAAAGCAACATGGTACAGTAATGAAATACCTCTACAGCTGTTATTACAATGACTCTTTTTCATAGAATGGATCTAGATTAACGATATAGATTTAAGAACCATGTCATCCTGAGGAACATAAACTGGCATATTATAGACCAATTGGCAACAAAATAGAAATAATTTCATTGATTATTAAAGATAAACTAGAACTAACCGCAATTAAATTTATATCTCATAACAGTGGTTATAGCCCTGCCAAATGGTTCAAATGGCTCTAAGCACTATGGGACTTAACATCTGAGGTCATCAGTCCCCTAGAGGTAGAACTACTTAAACCTAACTAACCTAAGGACAGTACACACATCCATGCCCGAGGCAGGATTCGAACCTGCGGCCGTAGCAGCAGCTCGGTTCCGGACAGAAGCGCCTAGAGCCGCTCGGCCACATCGACCGGCATAGCCCTGCCAGCATCCCTAAATTTGACAGCAGCGTTAAATATTAATACAAAGCAAACATAGTTCTACGCCTGCAACGAAGAGCACTTTAGAACGCTCTGTAGGATGTATGCATACCACTCAATTACCAAGTATCATATCAAATTGCACACATGCTCCGCACTATATACATCCTAATTAGTATTGTACAATCATGTTTTTTCGTACAGCCAACCATATAACTAGCTCTCTTGACGTCAGATGTAAATGTAGCAGGCTTAAATAAGTGTTTTCCCCATGTTGTCTGTAGTATAGCTCATACATCATAGCAATGAGTAGGTAATACAGGCTGTAAACTGAAACTTTTCCACCAGTATGTGAAATTTACAGATACTGGATATAATAGGACACTTATATGAAAAGCACAAAAACACGAATATTCTGTTACATTATGGGACAAAAATATGAAATTTATACGAGTTATAATAGCTGCCGTCTGACAGTGCGCCTGGAACAAGGTACGGTGAAGCGAGTCATTCACGAAATAAGCATGTCTGGTTGCTATGTTTTCTTCAGTGGTATTTGCGAGAACATCCGCAGTGTTCTCACTTCTGCACGAATAAAGTAATCTCCCCCTATTTGTTGGGTGTATTACAACTCTGTCTTCTCCTTAGAATTTTACAACACAGAGCTTCCTCAAGTACCATGAAAGTCGTTCCTTGATGCCTTACACCTTCCTTACCATCCTGTCCCTTCTTCTTGCATTTATTTTCCACGTAGCCTCTCCGATCCGATTCTGCAAAGAATTTTCCTCGCTTCTAATCTTATAGGTTTGCCTAATTTACAAATCCTTCCGTAGCACCACTTGTCAAACGTCTCACTTCTCATCTGTTCAGATTTTCGCACAGTCCGTGATTAACTTCCAAGCAGTGTTGTGTTCCAAACGTATATTCCTCAAAAATTCCTCAAATAAAGGCCAATGTTTGAGAGACTCATTTTGGCGTGGAACAGCCTCTTTGGCTGCACTAATCTGCGCCTTATACCCCTGCTTGAACGTGTGTCGTGCATTATTTTCCTTGCAAGGTATCACAGTTCCTTAACCTCGTCTATATATTGTCCCTACTTTTCATTTTAAGTTCATCATTGTCGTCATTTTTGAAACTTTCATCTTCCTTTGGTTTACTCAGAGTACGTACCTGTGCTCTTTCGTCTGCTCATTTCATTAAAAAGGGACTAGTTATTTCACCTGAAAAGAACACGCTAACGTGTAATGCGTATACGTAGAACATACTACGTTCTTTTACCAGGAGAATAACAACTAATGAAAGAATCTGCTACCGATTATTGAAAACCACCTGAACTGCGTTATTCTACTATGTGTAGAAGTATGAAACCGGAATTTGGTTCCAATAATTACACGTCTGTTGTTTGTACCTCATAAACAATTTTTTATTCAAAATAATCCCCATTGATATTTGTACATTTCTGCCAACTCTCCGGCAGGTTATGAATGCCACGCCAAAAAAACAGTTCTTCTTTTGAAGCGAGCCATTTTCGCAAATTTTCATACGAAATGAAGCGTTGCTCAGCGAGAGCGTATTCAACTGATCTAAACAGATGACAATGGGACAAAGGCAAGTCTTGAGCATGCCCTAGCATTTCCCGACTGAACCCCTTGATCTTTCTCCTGGCCCATTTTGCTGTATGTGATGGGGCGTTATATGGAGCAGTGTGACTGTCTTGCCTTTTTCCATATTCCGATTAATTTAAATCGATCATCTGCTGTTGGTAGCGATCAGTGTTAACGATTTCACTAGGTTTTAGCAGCTCATAATAGATGACACCCTTCCGATCCCACCAAACACAGAGCATTGTCTTCTTTCCAAAGCGATTTGGTCTTGCTGTGGAGGTCGATGGTTGTCTGGATTCACCCATTATTTTCAATGCTTATGAGTCTCAAAATACATCACCTGTCACTATTAGATGCAGAAACGACTTTCGCTTGTATCTGGCGGGCAGCATTTTACAAGTGGTCTTTAGATTTGGTTGCTGTCTTTATTCAGAACTGCCGAACCGATTTTCCCAGAGTCTGTACCTTTGCCATAGCTTTCAACCGAAGAGAAACGGCTTTCTGCGTTACATTCCATCGTTCCTGTTGAGTTTCAATTTCATCGTCATCAAGTAAGACCTGCAATTCATTGTCTTCGACCTTTTTGTGGTTTCCAGCGCTCATCGTTTCTCACGTCAAAATCACCACTTTTGAATATTTTGAACCACTTGAAACACTGTTTCTCCAAGAGCATGTTCGCCGAAAGCTTCGACAAGCATTCGATACGATTCTGCAGCAGTTTTCTTCAAATGATAACAGAAAACTAATGCTGTCCGCAAATCGTAGTTCGCAGGCACCAAACTCGTCGTGTTTACGGTTTTGAAACAGATACCGATGTTTGGAACTTGGGTTATTGTGTGTTGACAGTCGTCAGCCATTGCAGGAAGAAGATGGCGCTGTAGATGGATCTCATGGGCCCTACACTGAAGGCTAGCAACATCTATAGGGAAATTCCGGTTTCATACTTCCACACCTGGTACATCATTACACCTTTATTGTGTTACGTTTGGTTTCGTTCGGTGAACATCATCAGATTGCCTTGTTGTGCTTAAGTCATGAACCGAATGGTGTGGTTCCTTAAACAGGGTGTTACAAAAAGGTACGGCCAAACTTTCAGGAAACATTCCTCACACACAAATAAAGAAAAGATGTTATGTGGAAACGCTTATTTCCATGTTAGAGCTCATTTTAGTTTCGTCAGTATTAACTGTATGATTCGATGCTTGTGTTGACATGCGACTCATTGTTCTACAGTACTAGCATCAAGCACATCAGTGTGTAGCATCAACAGGTTAGTGTTCATCACGAACGTGGTTTTGCAGTCAGTGCAATGTTTACAAATGCGGAGTTGGCAGATGCCCATTTGATGTATGGATTAGCACGGGGCAATAGCCGTGGCGCGGTACGTTTGTATCGAGACAGATTTCCAGAACGAAGGTGTCCTGACAGGAAGACGTTCGAAGCAATTGATTGACGTCTTAGGGAGCACGGAACATCCCAGCCTATGACTCGCGACAGGGGAAGACCTAGAACGACGAGGGCACCTGCAATGGACGAGGCAATTCTTCGTGCAGTTGACGATAACCCTAATTTCAGCGTCAGAGAAGTTGCTGCTGTACAAGGTAACGTTGACCACACCACTGTATGGAGAGTGCTACGGGAGAACCAGTTGTTTCCTTACCATGTACAGCATGTGCAGGCACTATCAGCAGCTGATTGGCCTCCACGGGTACACTTCTGCGAATGGTTCATCCAACAATGTGTCAATCCCCATTTTAGTGCAAATGATCTCTTTGCGGATGAGGCTTCATTCCAACGCGATCAAATTGTAAATTTTCACAATCAACATGTGTGGGCTGACGAGAATCCGCACGCAATTGTGCAATCACGTCATCAACACAGATTTTCTGTGAACGTTTGGGCAGGCATTGTTGGTGATGTCTTGATTGGGCCCCATGTTCTTCCACCTACGCTCAATGGAACACGTTATCATGATTTTATACGGGATACTCTACCTGTGCTGCTAGAACATGTGCCTTTACAAGTACGACACAACATGTGGTTCATGCACGATGGAGCTCCTGCACATTTCAGTCGAAGTGTTCGTACGCTTCTCAACAACAGATTCGGTGAACGATGGATTGGTAGAGGCTGACCAATTCCATGGCCTCCACGCTCTCCTGACATTAACCCTCTTGACTTTCATTTATGGGAGCATTTGAAAGCTCTTGTCTACGCAACACCGGTACCAAATGTAGAGACTCTTCGTGCTCGTATTGTGGACGGCTGTGATACAATACGCCATTCTCCAGGGCTGCAACAGCGCATCAGGGATTCCATGCGACGGAGGGTGGATGCATGTATCCTCGCTAACGGAGGACATTTTGAATATTTCCTGTAAGAAAGTGTTTTAAGTCACGCTGCTGTGTGTTTCCATTCCATGATTAATGTGATTTGAAGAGAAGTAATAAAATGAGCTCTAACATGGAAAGTAAGCGTTTCCGGACACATGTCCACATAACATATTTTCTTTCTTTGTGTGTGAGGAATGTTTCCTGAAAGTCTGGCCGTACCTTTTTGTAACACCCTGTATAAAGTTAAAAACCAAATAAAAAAAATTGCCGCTCAACGCCAGTCACAACGAAACACCCTGTATAAAATACCCTGTGTGTCACCCACCACGTCACTTACTACTCTTGATTGCGACTGACTGGTTAGATTTTGCGCGGTACCGTACGTCTATGACGCCCTAATTTTAGTGTTTTCGTATCACTAATTTATTACTCTGTCCAGGTCACAGTACGTGAAACTGGAATTCCGTCATGCAGATGTTAGTTAACGGCACGCGACGTCGATGTAGAGAAAAGATCACTTGTGGCAGATTCTGTCCTGCACGCACTGACAGCAGTGGACCACGGAATCGGCGACGGTGGCGACTCGAAAGTGGAACTGCAAACCTTGACTCCCAGTTTCAAATCGATTGTCTGTGGCGAGATAATAATTGACAGAATTACGACACGATGGAATCAGAAACCTAGGGTGCCAAGAAGTCAGCGAATCATCAAATAGCAGTGAAATTCATATACATCGTAGCGAGGCACGACTTATAATATGAGATCTCCCACAGTAGGCCCTGTCCACAGTGTGATTTACGGGAACGAGTGCCGAGAATTTTAAGGCATCCACGGACATTCTGCTTCTCGTATTCTTCGCAGATAGTGGGAACAGGAGTACTACATGTCTCAGACAAATAAGACAAGAGTCTTGCAACTACGAGGGCAGTTCAATAAGTAATGCAACACATTTTTTTTCTGAAACAGGGGTTGTTTTATTCAGCATTGAAATACACCAGGTTATTCCCAAACCTTTTAGCTACACAACACTATTTTTCAACGTAATCTCCATTCAATGCTACGGCCTTACGCCATCTTGAAATGAGGGCCTGTATGCCTGCACGGTACCATTCCACTGGTCGATGTCGGAGCCAACGTCGTACTGCATCAATAACTTCTTCATCATCCGCGTAGTGCCTCCCACGGATTGCGTCCTTCATTGGGCCAAACATATGGAAATCCGACGGTGCGAGATCGGGGCTGTAGGGTGCATGAGGAAGAACAGTCCACTGAAGTTTTGTGAGCTCCTCTCGGGTGCGAAGACTTGTGTGAGGTTTTGCGTTGTCATGAAGAAGGAGAAGTTCGTTCAGATTTTTGTGCCTACGAACACGCTGAAGTCGTTTCTTCAATTTCTGAAGAGTAGCACAATACACTTCAGAGTTGATCGTTTGACCATGGGGAAGGACATGGAACAGAATAACCCCTTCAGCGTCCCAGAAGACTGTAACCATGACTTTACCGGCTGAGGGTATGGCTTTAAACTTTTTCTTGGTAGGGGAGTGGCGCCACTCCATTGATTGCCGTTTTGTTTCAGGTTCGAAGTGATGAACACATGTTTCATCGCCTGTAACAATCTTTGACAAGAAATTGTCACCCTCAGCCACATGACGAGCAAGCAATTCCGCACAGATGGTTCTCCTTTGCTCTTTATGGTGTTCGGTTAGACAACGAGGGACCCAGCGGGAACAAACCTTTGAATGTCCCAACTGGTGAACAATTGTGACAGCACTACCAACAGAGATGTCAAGTTGAGCACTGAGTTGTTTGATGGTGATCTGTCGATCATCTCGAACGAGTGTATTCGCACGCTCCGCCATTGCAGGAGTCACAGCTGTGCACGGCCGGCCCGGACGCGGGAGATCAGACAGTCTTGCTTGACCTTGCGGCGATGATGACACACGCTTTGCCCAAGGACTCACCGTGCTTTTGTCCACTGCCAGATCACCGTAGACATTCTGCAAGCGCCTATGAATATCTGAGATGCCCTGGTTTTCCGCCAAAAGAAACTCGATCACTGCCCGTTGTTTGCAACGCACATCCGTTACAGACGACATTTTAACAGCTCCGTACAGCACTGCCACCTGTCGGAAGTCAATGAAACTATATGAGACGAAGCGGGAATGTTTGAAAATATTCCACAAGAAATTTCCGGTTTTTTCAACCAAAATTGGCCGAGAAAAAAAATGTGTTGCATTACTTACTGAACTGCCCTCGTATATTTGAGCCTCATAACCGTGTTGGGAAAACTCCGTGGCCGACATTATACGTGAAATGAAAATAGCTGCACCAGGATCCAGACAGTACATTAATATACACTATAACCTGAATAAATCGTTACATGGTGCTAGTCACGGATGGTCGTTCCCGAGACGGATAGTGCTTGGTATTCCAGTTGAAAAATGTTTGAGGGCTATAACTATTTCGACTGTCTGATCATTATAAATAGCCTATAAATGCTGCATGGCCGATGGTTGCGTCAGAAAAAGATAGGACTCTCCCTGAAATGTTTACTCACAGCTTGTTCTGACGCAGGCAACTTCGAAAAAGGAAAGCGTTTTATCTCGCATTTAATTTACGACTGAAGTTTATTGGACCTCTTCATACAACTATCTACGGAAATTTAGTGAAATAAAAATACTGTCAAGAATGAAAGCGTTTAAAATCAACAGCCAACTTCTAAACGCTTGGGAATATAACGTCACGTTTCACAATAGTGAATATTTTGAAGTCTGTATAAAGGTGACAGAGTGTTTAGTACGACCGAAGCTGGTTTTAATGTCTGCGACGATTGAACTGCTAGAACGGCTTGTTCATTACTACTGAAATTAAACTAACGTTAATATAGGTAGAATTTGCGTGGGATGCAGGCTTTTGAAATGTGGTGTCACAGAATATCGACGAAAGGTAAGACGGTGAAGTAACTAACAATGCACGATAGTCTGTCACTTTGGATTTTTTCGTTAGTTAATACGCTTTTTCATCGATCTGCGACAAGATGCGGCCTACCTGAACTTTTCTGCTCCTGGATGCTACAGTCACCAGACTGATACCTCTCAGGTGGGCCAAACACAGAACATCGGTTCGGTGTGTTCATTCGACTGCCTGCTGACAATAGTCTCTAAACAGACAGCCTCAGGTTCCTGAAGGAATTGGATCACGGCACGTTTCTGCAGTTGGGTGTGACGTTGATCATCCATTGTGGCTTACCTGAAACAACGGGTAAGAAATTCAGACATAGGTTACGTGGTAACGAACCAATGCATCCGTTTACATATTTATATTTTGCTAGTGTATTTTATTACAGAGCTACATCGATATTTACGTTTCATATTGGCCGACATCTTTAGTGCCAGTAATATCCTGTGCGTTTTGGTGGGGATACACGAATTTAGGAAGGTAACGAATGTTGCTCACGTTCTGTGGCTTTAATGGATACCAGCGTGGGAACGGAGACTGACAGCTGAGCAAAGGCGCGCACAGAGCAGCAACAAATACGCTAACATAACTGTAATAGCAAATTATATAAAAAATTAAGCTTCTAAGAGCTAAAATATATAACATTAACTTTCAACTGTGTAGTTATGAAAGTGAAAATTAATGATTTATCGACAACATGAAATTTTCTGCACACTTGACAGTGTTGTGTTTGCTAATTAATGCGTTTATAGTAGTGAAACCTTTGCACTCTGTGCAGCTGCAAGGCATGAAAACAGATGCACGATTTTATTGCCCGTGCACGTCATTTAGTGAGGTGAGAGAAATCTATAGTTTGCCGAAGGAAAGCCACAGATCATGGAATAATGAGTCCCGTCCTCTTTTCATGGTCGTATCACGTGCCAGAAGTTAACACTCACTTCTTTTAAAAATAAATATTGTTTCATTATTTACTTACATCGTTTTCAGTTTCGTATGTTTGCTGTAGAAAAATTCCTTTCCAAAGACATACCGGCCTACATGGGTAACACGCAATATACCGTTTATGATCAACACTGCGCATTTTCGTTCTATTTCAGTACCGAGACTTTCCTCAGATATTTGTTTTTATATATTTATTTATATTGACAAAATTAATATCATAAATCTCTCTCTTACATCTGACCACTCATTCTACATTGTTTTCGTAACAACTCATACGCTACACAGATTGTCTCACTATTAAAAGTATGTAAATTATCTTAATAAACGAAGGTTTTGGAACCAATGGTTTACCCGATACGATATATACAGAAGTGCAGTCATGGAAGTGTTACAACACTATTAATGTCTAAGGCTACGTTGATTTCAAAACAATGCAAGTGAGCCGTAAATTGCAAAGTGATAAACTGCCCTCGTTTGAATTTATCATGTCGTCTCATACCTGAGTAAAGGTAAATTGCGTTTCGAAAACAAGTGTATCGGTCGTGGCTCACCAGTACCATTGGCCTCCCAGGTCCCCAACTAGAACCCGTTGGATTTTCTTTTTGGTGGGAATATTTACAGGCTTTCGTGTGTTCCAGCCCCGTTTGTAGTTTCTATAAACTTCGGAAACGCATTGTTGATGGCTGTTAATGTATTTGGAACACTCCTGGGACCGCTGATAATTGACTTTCTGGAACATGGCACAAAAATTAACGCAGGGCGGTACGTGGACGCTGTAAAAAAACTGAAGCTTGCTATCGAGTGCAAACGCCCAGGGATGTTAACGGACAGCATCATTCCGTGCAGGACAGTGCCCGAGCACGTGTCGCCAAGACTGGAGTAGTTTCGGTGCAGAGCCCACACACAGCCTCCATACAGTCCCGATCTCACCGAAAGAAGTTCAAGTATTTTTGGAGCCCTGAACAAAGACATTCCTGGACATCGATTTGCCTCAGACGAAGAGGATCTCTCCTCGGTACAATCATGGTTCCGTAGTCAAGAGCAAACATTTTTCTATTAAGACACTAACCGTCTTGTTTCATAGTGGGATAAATGTATTAACAGTTATGGCGATTACTTCTGAAACAATAAACAGTTTACTTACTTTGTTCCGTATGTCTCGTTTTCATTTGACTGCCCCTTAAGCAACATAGTAACTGCAAACGTTAGCAGCTATAGCAGAAAAAAGTACAGTTTATGAAACGTGTAACGACAAGGACAGATTAAAGTCGGGCAGATTTAAGCTAAGGGCATTGTCAACGGTAACGTGAGAGCAGCGTTCGGAGAGGAAGAGAAAGTGCAACATTATAGATACAAGTAATGAAGAGACGGAATAGGAAGTGGCGGGATTGAGAAACGGAAAGAAAACCAAGAATACGTGCGAGGAGGAGTTCGAAAAGTCTTTGTTTTGTGGGTGAGCATAGTTAGGACACTAGGGAAGTGGCACCTTCTGTTTCAATTACGATTTGTGTTGACACATGGTGAACATCTGACGGTAGGTATTGGGGTGCACACATGCTGAGGAGCTAGCGACATAGACGTAGCAAATAGCAGTTACCCCAACCATCGTAAGTGTGAGAACGTAGCAGCGACATACTAACGTTGCAGATGTAACGCAGACAAGCATTCGTGATTGATAGTAACCTTCCTGAGATTTCACTGCTTGCGGTATGTTGAATTACGTCGCAATATCGGCAATTTGAAAGAACGAGATTTTGCACATATGTGCGTTTCGCATCCTTTCTAAAGCTCTGAAGGGCATAGAGACAATCGCAAGTTTTCCAGCACGTGCTGAGAGTGTTAGTTGCACAGCATACGCCCTCGTCTGCAATTACACACAAGTTCCTCGCCGTTTTCCGATGAGACATTGGAATAACGACGAGAATAACAATACGCAGAATGAATTATTTTGTGACGGGATGTCAAAATTACTTCCGACGCATGTAGCTTAAGTCCTCCGTTTCAGCGCCCATTTCACCAATAAAGAAAGATCGTCATTCACCTGGATGATGGCATTAGACATATGAAACGGTCAGGTGTGGCGCTAGAATGAAACTTGACGTCACCGGAACAGAAATGATATTTACAGGAGGACAGAATCTACGAGATGTCACTGAAAAACAAGGAAGAGTGACAGAAGTGACTGCCGTGTCATTCCTGATAGACAATGCTTTCGGGACAGCTTTTCCAGCCCACGAAGAGCATATTATTGTCTGTTTTTGATTTGGCTTTCAAGCCACTGCAGTATTCTACACTCCTGGAAATTGAAATAAGAACACTGTGAATTCATTGTCCCAGGAAGGGGAAACTTTATTGACACATTCCTGGGGTCAGATACATCACATGATCACACTGACAGAACCACAGGCACATAGACACAGGCAACAGAGCATGCACAATGTCGGCGCTAGTACAGTGTATGTCCACCTTTCGCAGCAATGCAGGCTGCTATTCTCCCATGGAGACGATCGTAGAGATGCTGTATGTAGTGCTGTGGAACGGCTTGCCATGCCATTTCCACCTGGCGCCTCAGTTGGGCCAGCGTTCATGCTGGACGTGCAGACCGCGTAAGACGACGCTTCATCCAGTCCCAAACATGCTCAATGGGGGACAGACCCGGAGATCTTGCTGGCCAGGGTAGTTGACTTACACCTTCTAGAGCACGTTGGGTGGCACGGGATACATGCGGACGTGCATTGTCCTGCTGGAACAGCAAGTTCCCTTGCCGGTCTAGGAATGGTAGAACGATGGGTTCGATGACGGTTTGGATGTACCGTGCACTATTCAGTGTCCCCTCGACGATCACCAGTGGTGTACGGCCAGTGTAGGAGATCGCTCCCCACACCATGATGCCGGGTGTTGGCCCTGTGTGCCTCGGTCGTATGCAGTCCTGATTATGGCGCTCACCTGCACGGCGCCAAAAACGCATACGACCATCATTGGCACCAAGGCAGAAGCGACTCTCATCGCTGAAGACGACACGTCTCCATTCGTCCCTCCATTCACGCCTGTCGCGACACCACTGGAGGCGGGCTGCACGATGTTGGGGCGTGAGCGGAAGACGGCCTAACGGTGTGCGGGACCGTAGCCCAGCTTCACGGAGACGGTTGCGAATGGTCCTCGCCGATACCCCAGGAGCAACAGTGTCCCTAATTTGCTGGGAAGTGGCGGTGCGGTCCCCTACGGCACTGCGTAGGATCCTACGGTCTTGGCGTGCATCCGTGCGTCGCTGCGGTCCGGTCCCAGGTCGACGGGCACGTGCACCTTCCGCCGACCACTGGCGACAACATCGATGTACTGTGGAGACCTCACGCCCCACGTGTTGAGCAATTCGGCGGTACGTCCACCCGGCCTCCCACACGCCCACTATACGCCCTCGCTCAAAGTCCGTCAACTGCACATACGGTTCACGTCCACGCTGTCGCGGCATGCTACCAGTGTTAAAGACTGCGATGGAGCTCCGTATGCCACGGCAAACTGGCTGACACTGACGGCGGCGGTGCACAAATGCTGCGCAGCTAGCGCCATTCGACGGCCAACACCGCGGTTCCTGGTGTGTCCGCTGTGCCGTGCGTGTGATCATTGCTTGTACAGCCCTCTCGCAGTGTCCGGAGCAAGTATGGTGGGTCTGACACACCGGTGTCAATGTGTTCTTTTTTCCATTTCCAGGAGTGTATATGAAAATTTTTCATGTCGCATTTTTTTAGGATATTGTGGAATTACGGTTTTCTGTGGTATATTTCAGGTCAGTTGTACCTGGTGGTCTACCGGTAAAAGTCGTGCCCCGGAAGCTAAAGGTTGCGTGATTGAATCCCGGCCGGACCACAGAAATTTTCAGTCAGCATTTAATCTAGGCTTCACCTCACAACGATGTGAGGAGCCGCCAGTAACAACACGAGGTTTGGAAACCACGTTAAACTGTATGTCCTCTTTCGCTAGATGAATAACAAAGGTTTAGGAACACACAAGTAGCTGAAGTGGCGCCCAATACCAATACTTGAACTTGGCCACTGACCCACACACAGTTACTGTTATTTCAGGTCATAAGTTATCTTACTTAGTGCAACGTTTCTACTGTGGCGTTTACAAATCGAGACTGATTTTTACAATATAAACCGAATTATTTTAAGTGTTCAGTAATTTAGTTGTAAATGGAAATAAGCGTTTGGCGTCATTGGCTGGGAGGCCCCCTTACGGGGAGGTCCAGCCGCCTTGGTGCAGGTCTTATTACATTCGACGCCACATTGGGCGACCTGCGAGCCGGACGTAGATGAAATGATGATGAAGACAGTACAACACCCAGTCTCTCACCCGAGAAAATATCCGACCCAGGCGGGAATCAAACCCGGGCCCGTAGGACGTTAATCCGTCACGCTGACCACTCAGCTATCGAGGCGGAAAATTTTGTTGTGAGCAGTATATTACAGGACTTTACATAGACTACAGCGGGAAAGACGCTAACTGGTTGGTAAACACAGGATGGTTTTAAGTTTTCGTTCCTATAACAGGTCGGACTACGCTTCTTTTCCATTGCGTGGGATGCCTCAATATCCCGAAAGAAAAATTAAATTTGCTGTTTCCGATGTAACTGTCTCAGGAAGTAGGTAACGGAGTATACGATACCTTGGACTAACGAAGTACCCGATACCTGCGTATTTTATAATCAAAAGCTTTAGATTTCAGGTTTTTGGCATCTTAATTCGCTTTTGAGTAAGGAAACAAACTTTTTTCTTTTTTTTTTAGTTTGAATCAGAATCTTTGCTTTATTTTGAGTGAAAACTAGTAAAAGTTACCTAAGTATTAGTGTAGATACGTTTTAACTTTGAGAAGGCTGTATCTCAAATTCAGTATAATTTTGTTCGTATCTTAATGTTATACTTTCATGAGTTACTATGCGATGAATTCAAGAGCGTGCAGTGATGTGCAGAAGTTATGTTGGTTTATACCAATAATGATACCACGTATCTGGCATGAGTCTGATATGTACACTAAAACAAAATCGTTTGCAAGGTCAGCACTGTGTTAACCTAAGGCAGGTTTCACAGTCTGCGTAATTGCAGTCTAGCATCCTACTGAGAAATGGAATGCTGTCACCAGCTGGACCAGAATGGGGAAGAAAACAGTGTCGGTCCTTGTCAAAGTGATAACGATGGCATTTTGCCTACACGATTTACGGGAAATCATAAGAAACTTTGATCTGAATGGCTGGACAGGCAACTAAAACTATGCTTCTTTGAAGTCGGAGTACAGTGTTTTGTCATCGATAAGCCAACTTACTTGCTGATATAACGTATAGAAACTATTCGTTCCCAACAATATCAGCTATCATAGAAAATGAGCCACTACTTATTTTTATTTCTTACTTTATTGAATTATTTAACCTCGAAAGGGCTTCATGCCGTTGTCCTACATCTCTTGTCAAGAGGTGCACAAGTCACACACAATCCTAAAAACAGATTGCACCTTATATATAAACAGTTAACAGCATCTCCATGTTCAATAACAGCTTAAAGCTAGGTACCTCTTCAAGGGACTTACGCCTTCCGTTAAGAGGCAGCGCACAGTCTGTATGGAAGGATCTTAATTGTGGTCCCTCTCTTTTGAGCCCAACCCGACGGAAACCTATGGTAGATCGGGGAAAACCACCGCTCAGGCTGTGTTGCTGGCGGGGCCGGAAGGTGCTAACTGCCACACCACGTATCATTGTAAGTCTCATTGGCTCAGTGTGAACTGTTTGCACAACTAACCTACACAGCCTATACCTCAACCTCCACTATACTAAGAACTTCTCATCTGAAGCTTAAAGTTGGGCACCTCTTCAAGGGACCCACGCCCCCCTGGTAAGAGGCGGCGCACGTCCTGGATGGAAGGATCTTAATTGTGGTTCCTCTCTTTTGAGCCCAACCCGACGTATACCTATGGTAGATCGGGGAAAACCACCGTTCAGGTCGTGTTGTCGGCGGGGCCGGGAGGTGCTTGCGCCTGATGTACTCTACTAGGAGCGTTGTAGGCTCAACACAAACCGTTAGCGTCATTACCTTATTACTTTTACTACGAGTACCCTTTCATTAGCAACTTTGAGCCAAGCACAAAATCAGTTACCTCTCTATTGTATATCGTAAATAGTTTAGTAGGCTGGACATGGAGGTCTTAGTCTTAGTTTCTAGCTTTAACGTACCCTAATCTCTTCTAGCTAAGGTAGTTTTTAGGATGGTAGATGTTAAAGGCTTGGTGAGCAACGGCCAGCGTCTTGAGGTTCATTCCAAGACCCGGGCCACCGCCCACAACCAGGTGACGGGCAATATTATACCTATAACTTCTCTATTCAGTTCTCTTCCTTCCTTCTTTCTAAATATTTAATTTCGTTTTGTTTATTAATAGCTTACTTGATTTTGTATTAGTTATACGTTTTTCTAATGCTGCACAAAAAAAAGATATCAAATGGATCTAAAGAGAGCCCGCCTCCACGTGACGGGACACGGGCAACGGTGTGAGTGGGGACGGGAGCCGGTGTGGTGTTACTTTCAGTCACTGCGGACCCCGGACCCAGTCACAGTGGCTAAGTGGCAACATACGACCCACCATAAGAAATTAGACGGTGGGTCATAAAATAGAAGCAGCTAGTGTGAAAAAAAAAGCGTCCTACATCTAACCAGGCAGTCTACGTATTTTACATGATATTCATTACAATAAGCACGTACAAGTGACGTCTAATATGGAACACAGTATGCATAAATTTTGGAGTGCAGAAAAAAAAGTAATACAGCATTAAAGATGAATCAGGGGGGAGGGAGACTTAAACTATGCGGTCTGCTGAGCGCTGTTGGCAAGCGGGGTGCACTCAGCCCTTGTGAGGCAAACTTGATTCAGGAGTAGCGGCTCCGGTCTCGGAAACTGACATACGGCTGGGAGAGCGGTGTGCTGTCCACATACTCCTCCATAACCGCATCCAGTGACGCCTGTGGGCTGAGGATGACACGGCGGCCTCATGACCACTTCGGGAGGAGTTTAGTGTTTTTTAGTTAGTTTTGTAGGTTTAAACTATGAGCCCCAGGAAGAATAGACATGATAGAAAGGTTTTAAGAGTCAAAGAAATAGAAAGATAATGAAAAACAACGTGCTTACTGCATCGAGATATAAACGCGAAATGATGAAACTCATTTTCCTTTTAAGAATATGTTTCAATAGTTAGCGAGAAATAGAAATTAATAGCTACAGAAGTGATAACCATAGACCCAGCAACAAGATACCTGAATTTCAAATAATTTGTAAATATCGCAAAACGTATAAGCATACTGGAAATTGATAACAGGATGTGATTTACATACACTCCTGGAAATTGAAATAAGAACACCGTGAATTCATTGTCCCAGGAAGGGGAAACTTTATTGACACATTCCTGGGGTCAGATACATCACATGATCACACTGACAGAACCACAGGCACACAGACACAGGCAACAGAGCATGCACAATGTCGGCACTAGTACAGTGTATATCCACTTTTCGCAGCAATGCAGGCTGCTATTCTCCCATGGAGACGATCGTAGAGATGCTGGATGTAGTCCTGTGGAACGGCTTGCCATGCCATTTCCACCTGGCGCCTCAGTTGGACCAGCGTTCGTGCTGGACGTGCAGACCGCGTGAGACGACGCTTCATCCAGTCCCAAACATGCTCAATGGGGGACAGATCCGGAGATCTTGCTGGCCAGGGTAGTTGACTTACACCTTCTAGAGCACGTTGGGTGGCACGGGATACATACGGACGTGAACTGTCCTGTTGGAACAGCAAGTTCTCTTGCCGGTCTAGGAATGGTAGAACGATGGGTTCGATGACGGTTTGGATGTACCGTGCACTATTCAGTGTCCCCTCGACGATCACCAGTGGTGTACGGCCAGTGTAGGAGATCGCTCCCCACACCATGATGCCGGGTGTTGGCCCTGTGTGCCTCGGTCGTATGCAGTCCTGATTGTGGCGCTCTCACCTGCACGGCGCCAAACACGCATACGACCATCATTGGCACCAAGGCAGAAGCGACTCTCATCGCTGAGGACGACACGTCTCCATTCGTCCCTCCATTCACGCCTGTCGCGACACCACTGGAGGCGGGCTGCACGATGTTGGGGCGTGAGCGGAAGACGGCCTAACGGTGTGCGGGACCGTAGCCCAGCTTCATGGAGACGGTTGCGAATGGTCCTCGCCAATACCCCAGGAGCAACAGTGTCCCTAATTTGCTGGGAAGTGGCGGTGCGGTCCCCTACGGCACTGCGTGGGATCCTACGGTCTTGGCGTGCATCCGTGCGTCGCTGCGGTCCGGTCCCAGGTCGACGGGCACGTGCACCTTCCGCCGACCACTGGCGACAACATCGATGTACTGTGGAGACCTCACGCCCCACGTGTTGAGCAATTCGGCGGTACGTCCACCCGGCCTCCCGCATGCCCACTATACGCCCTCGCTCAAAGTCCGTCAACTGCACATACGGTTCACGTCCACGCTGTCGCGGCATGCTTCCAGTGTTAAAGACTGCGATGGAGCTCCGTATGCCACGGCAAACTGGCTGACACTGACGGCGGCGGTGCACAAATGCTGCGCAGCTAGCGCCATTCGACGGCCAACACCGCGGTTCCTGGTGTGTCCGCTGTGCCGTGCGTGTGATCATTGCTTGTACAGCCCTCTCGCAGTGTCCGGAGCAAGTATGGTGGGTCTGACACACCGGTGTCAATGTGTTCTTTTTTCCATTTCCAGGAGTGTATGTTTATGTTTCGTAATTTTATCGAGCTCCAAACTGCAGGTTCAAATGGTTCAAATTTCTCTGAGCACAATGCGACTTAACTTCTGAGGTCATCAGTCGCCTAGAACTTAGAACTAATTAAACCTAACTAACGAAAGGACATCACACACATCCATGTCCGAGGCAGGATTCGAACCTGCAACCGTAGCGGTTGCTCGGTTCCCGACTGTAGCGCCTAGAACCGCACGGCCACTCCGGTCGGCAAACTGCAGGTACTCAGATGAAAAATTTGTTAACTGTTTGTCAGTATTGCAAGTGGATGGCATCATTTGATGTCTGACATATCATGATTTGAGTTATCAAAAGAAAATCTTCATGGAAGCATCGTATTGTGCACCAAACAAGTCTCGACCGCTTCTCGTTTGCACCTGTCACCTGAGAACATTTAGTGGATTTCCTGCACGATTCCGACTTACACTGTACCAATGGCCGCAAGTATAGCGGCTGCCGGGCGGGGTCCGGTACTTCCAGTGGTTTCGTAAGAGACAGCACTGCTATTCCTGGTATCACTGTGCAGCAAGCCATCGGGTCAGACTTCAGGTCGTCGTGGTAACGGTTAACGGAACTCTGAAGACGCAACGGTATTTCACAGACACCTTGCACACTCACATGTTATCCTCTAATGCGACAGTATCGCGGCGCCATTTTCCAACAGGAAAATGCTACACACACGGCACATGGCTCTACGAACTGTCTGCGTGATGTTGAGGTGCTCCCATGGGCAGTAAGATCCCCAGAACATGTGTGGGGCCAGATTAAACGTTAAATCCGTCGCAGGGCCAGTAGCCATGATAGCAAGGATCAGTTACAATAGTTTTCGGCTGGCTTGCCTCGGCGCAAGATACGACTGTTTTATGACACCCTTCCCAACCGAATCGGTGCCTGCATAGTGCCCAGAGAAAGTGCAACGTCACACTGGTAAAGGACCATACTGCCAAATTCTTTGTAAATTTGTCTCGAGTTTACAATCACTGAAATAACATCACATACACTGTCAACCCGCGAAGTTTGATTTTGTTTCCTCTTAGCGTACTGCATGCTAAGTTTATTTTTTTTTATTGTCGGGAAAAGTAATATGGTGACTGGACCGGGTTGATGTGGGCATAGAAGAATTAAAACATACAAAAATTGTAAAATAAATGATGGAAAAAATGGTTTTACGTAGATCACACGGTTGCAGCTGATTAGGTGGGTAAAAATCTGAAATCGGATTTTTATCGAGGCAAATCAATTTGAAAGTCATCGGTGCAATAATGTAGATGTTTTAATTAATTGATATTAACTGGAACTTTGTCTTTTAGGTGAAATTAGTTTACTGTCTTGACCTATTTTGATTAGCTGCTTCTACTGAGATCCTCAGTTGGTTAAAAACGCTTTTTCGCAGAGGTGTACAAATTAAGATAAGTCCTTGGTGAAATTAGTTCATAGACGCTACGTCCCAAAAAATACATGATGCTACAGCGAATAAGAATTAGTTCTGATTCCCATAAATATTAGTAATTTTAGTCACAAATTCTAGAAACGAAGCCAGGTGCAAAAACCTGAATAACACGTTCGCAGCTTCTCTAGTAAAATGAGTTCCATGGAAAACACGGATAATTTCTAATAATTGTAGCTTGTTGCCGAAATTTTCTTCAATGTTACGTCACAAACTACGAAGTGCCGAAGTGTACGTTATGACGAAAACAAGCTTTTCGTCTAAGGCAAATGACAAGCTATAGACAGAATTTTTGCAATGGAATTTAGATTGATAAAGAGTGTGGGGATTTTCACAGAATTATATAAAAAATTGATTATTTTAGCACTGTAACTTTTTCTTTTGCCGAAACTATTTGGTGAAGGAAATTTCTTTTGTGTTAGCTGTTATTCGACAGTCCAATATACCGCAGGCACATTTCAACAAGTAATAACTGGAAGTGAAGAGCGCACCAGAATATCGTATGATGAAGCAACATCGTTCACTGAAATTCCTGGGCAAGTAGGAAATTTTCCGCGGTCGTTTGCTATGTACAGGATATCATGTTGCAGTTTCATCACATGTAATCTCATAAGCATACAGTCCAGCAACGAAAGCGAATATTCTGGTAGACGAGAGGCAGGGAAGGTTTCGGCTGAAACGCGAGCTATGAGGCCCCCGGCGAAAGGAGGAAGGTAATTTAGCACTGCTTCCCGTATGGATGTAGCAAAAGGCGCAAGTAAGGTTCTAGGAAAATCACTATACAGAGGAATATCTTGAGGTTAACGATACTATTCTCAATCAGAAGTTACGAGCACGCTACCGTGGTAAAAAACTCAATTGCAAATGCTCTTACCAATAATTAAAATCGACTAATGTATAGTCAAAACTGTGAAAAGTATTCCGACGGGCGATGATGCATCGGGTTAAGTCTGTAGATAAATGGCTGGACGTATGATTAAGAAAGACTCTGTCATTAACGAAACCGTGGATTATGGTGGTGAAGAAGTACTGGTATACTCTCTTGACCAGCCAACTGTCGCCAGGTTCCAAACATCGCTACAGTCTGTCTCCTATTCAGTGTAGAGATGGAACACTACTGGTGATGTTTACACTATCGTAAACCAGTTGTTACATCCGAGAAATATGTGCGAGCAAACCAGAAAAGTGCAGTATCCGCTCTTGTCTCCAACGATTGGTGACGGTGTTAACATTATTTAGATTTGTAGCATATTCACAGAGAGACAAAAATGTTCTTTTTGGGATGAGTGTAAGTACGATATACGTATAACCCGTGTGACTGGAAGGAAAAGATCGTAAATAGGCACGTGGGTAGTCGTCATCAGGTAGCTTCAGGTAAGAACTTCCTACGTAAGTCTCCCACACCTATGCGACGCCTAAATCGTTATTTGAGAATGAGCTAGCTGGATGGCGGAAGTACCAATACAATGTCCCTGTTCACAACACCAACAGAATATTTTTGTTTACTGTGTTTACCATTATGTGGTTTGTGACTTATTCGTACAACCCTGAGCGTTATCTTTTCATAAAAACAATGTCAACATTTTCTGTAATGTTTGGTCCAAACATTTGAATCGCTTAACCGATTTTCTCGGTAAATGACATGTTACAGGGAAGAAAGTAGCGCACATCTAGAGGATAAAATTTTTCTCTGAGTAGCTTTGAAACCGAAAATCAGATCACATACGAAAATAATTTCGCGTGCAAATATTTCATTAGGTAATCCGTCAAATTGCCACTGGCGGTAACAAAGCGGCGTAAATAATTTACTTAGTAGAACAGACGAGCATCACTAATCACTCATTTGCATAGGTTTCAATTACGTTCCTATTACGCTGAATTCACGTCAAAGTGACAGTGACCCGATACCGTGACGTATGTATATTATACGTCAGTTAACTGGATCGCGACCTGCTGCTGGTTACGGGATCTACCGCGCTTGATGTCCCTAATTTCACATCCGTCAGTTGACAGGCAGCTAGAAAAACGCTGTTTTCGTGGTGCAGTACAGTCCCAACTTTATTTCATTCTGTCCGGCGCAAAGAGGCGTTTAGAGGAACCAGAGAGGCTGTTCCGGCACAGTTTTAATCTACATTTAGACGCATAGGCCAACTGAAGCTGTAGTTTCTCGAGATTTTTCAAAATCATGCTTAGAGGACATAATTCATTTGCCAGATCACCTTGCTTCAAATGGCTCTGAGCACTATGAGACTCAACTTCTGAGGTCATCAGTCGCCTAGAACTTAGAACTAATTAAACCTAACTAACCTAAGGACATCACACACATCCATGCCCGAGGCATGATCGAACCTGTGACCGGAGCGGTCGCTCGGTTCCAGACTGTAGCACCTAGAACCGCACGGCCAATCTGACCGGCCCCAGATCACCTAGTGCCTATCACATGCATTTGCAATATCAGCATCCATTACTACCTGTCGAACCGTCACAACTCGCGGATTTCTGCCGTTCGAGTAACGGCCCTCCTTACTTTGAAAATGGATCTCCATTTGCTACTCTGTGTTTCGCTAACGTTCAATTTTGGCTTCTACAAGTATGGACAGACAAAAAATTACATTTGACGATTTTGTAGTTATTCATACTTGCTACTTCTTCCACCAGTTTGGAGCGTCAGAAAATGAATCACAATGGCGTCATTACGTGCGACTTCCAGAGTGCGTCATGCCGTCTGATGTAATGGAGGCGAGTAATGTTCTGAACCCAGAGATTGAGGATCCAGGGTAGCTAGAGAAGCGTGAATCAGCTATCGGCCTGTTCCAGACTCCGTGTTTTCCTTTATTCAGAAGGAGTCTACTCAGTACAGTCTCTGACCACAAACGAACGAGGTGGCGCACTGGTCAGCACAGCACACTGGAGGCGCGATAGGAAGAACCACTGCTAAAACTCGCGACCGGCCACCCTGATTTAGGTTTTCTGTGATTTCGCTAAATCGCTTCAGACAAATTCCGGGAAGGTTCCTTTGAAAGGGCACAGCCGACATCCTTCCCCGTCCTTCCCTAATACGATGGAACCGATGACCTCCCTGTTTGGTCCCCTACCCCGAATAAATCAATCACCAACCAACCTATGAGCACATTAAATTTAGCTACTTCAGGAAGAAACTGAGCGGATACTGATACCGGCGATATTTAAACTGTTTTAAGGTTTTCCTAGATTGTTCGTTATGAGGCCATAGTATAGAATGGAATCCTCTAAACAATGTTGTTAAAACTTAAAAGGCACAGGTGATTTGAATGCTCGAATGTAAGCAAGTAAATCGAAGTGTGGATAAATGCCTCGCATCTGTCTCTAATGTTAGTCAGTACCTAACTAAATCACACGAGAAGGTTTCCCTGTTTAGGGAAGAGAAAATGATCAGAAGAAATTTCGATTCACGTGTACGTTCTTCCGAATGTACAACATATTACCATCGACCTTAATAACTTATTTACCATCAAATTGGCGTAAAGAATCTTGTGGAAAACAGACGTATTGTGTGTGTGTGTGTGTGTGTGTGTGTGTGTGTGTGTGTGTGTGTGTGTGAATAATGTCAAATAAAGCCTTCTTTTCATCACCCCGGTTCCCAGAACTCCTGAAGATAGTCGTTGATTCTGGATATTGATCAGAGACACTGTCCCTTGACTGTTCGGAAATGCCACTAAATCCGCCCAAAGATGTAAACAACTATGCATGAGCAGCGCCTCTCAGACGAAGAGGCTCCGACAGCCGATCAGTTCCAGTCATTCTACCAGGAAGGAGAGGTACATGGCTCGTGTCTTCTGTAGTTCAACCATGCCTAGACGGACAATACCGCGATTCGATCGCGTCTGCATTGTTACTTTGTGCCAGGAAGGGCTCTCAACAAGGGAATTGTCCAGGCGTCTCGGAGTGAACCAAAGCGATGTTGTTCGGACTTGGAGATACAGAGAGACAAGAACCGTCGATGACATGTCTCGCTCAGGCCACCAAAGGGCTACTACTGCAGTGGATGACGGCTAGCTATGGATTACGGCTCGGAGGAACCCTGACAGCAACGTCACCAAGTTGAATAATGTATTTCGTGCAGCCACAAGACGTAGTGTTACGACTCAAACTCTGCGCAATAGGCTACATGATGGGCAAGTTCACTCCCAACGTCCATGGCGAGGTCCATCTTTGCAACCACGACACCATACAGCGCGGTACAGATGGGCCCAACAACATGCCGAATGGACCGCTCAGGATTGGCATCACGTTCTCTTCACCGATGAGTGTCGCATATGCCTTCAACCAGACAATCGTCGGAGACGTGTCTGGAGGCACCCGTTCAGGCTGAACGCCTTAGACACACTGTCCACCGAGCGCATCAAGGTGGAGGTTCCCTGCTGTTTTGGGGTGGCATCATGTGGGGCCGACGTACGCCGCCGGTGGTAATGGAAGGCGCCGTAACAGCTTTACTATACGTGAATGCCATCCTCCGGTCTATAGTGCAACCATATCGGCAGTATATTGGCGAGGCTTTAGTTTTCATAGACGACAATTCGTGCCCCCCAACGTGCACATCTTGTGAATGACTTCCTTCAGGGTAACGACATCGCTCGACTAGAGTGGTCAGCATGTTCTCCAGACATGAACCCTATCGAGCATGCCTGGGATAGATTGAAAAGGTCTGTTTATGGACGACGTGAGACACCAACCACTGTGACGGATCTACGCCGAATCGCTGTTGAGGCGTGGAACAATCTGGACCAACAGTGCACTGATGAACTTGTGGATAGTATGCCACAACGAATAGAGGCATGCATCCATGCAAGAGGACGTGCTACTGGGTATCAGAGGTACCAGATTGTACAGCAATCTCGACCACCACCTCTGAAATTCTCGCTGTATGGCGGTGCAACATGCAATTTATGGTGTTCATGAGCAATAAAAAGGGCGGAAATGATGTTTATGTTGACGTCTGTTCCAGTTTTCTGTACAGGTTCTGTAACTCTCGGAACCGAGGTGATGCAGAACTTTTTTGATATATATATGTTCAGCATATTGCTGTGGTCTTGCGTTTCAGAGTGTCTTATTAGCTGATTATCTCGAGTTCTGGCATGTCTGCACTTTTTGTTTGGCTTCCTTATACAATTTTTTTACAGACACCACAAACGACGTGACAACAGCAATATGCTGCATGCATCTTATGGTTGACACTCGCAAACAATACGATAATTATAACCTTCTGAAGAAGGGTACTAAGTGCCTAAAACCGGTTAGTAAATTAAATGTCTTTTTACAACTGGCTGCAGATATACATACAGGGGTCTTGCAGAAGTGATAGTCAATATTCAGGGATATGACAGGAATGATCATTCGAAACAAAAAAGTCAAGTAAACGTGGGTTCTAAACCTTAAGAGCTATGAGCAATTCTTGATCTTCGATACCGTGAGTCAAATATCTTCTACAGCAAGCTCTTTGGTTTACGTAATTTGGAAAGTGGTAGTATGGAACAAATACAGAACATGTGCTCTAAACTTCAAAACTTATGAGCACTTGTTCTTTAGAAGAATTGTGTTTCAAAGTAGCGAAGATGATCAAGTTCTCTTAAGGTACACATTTTAGAGAACATGTTTACTGGACATTTTTTTCTTGTTTTGATCCGTACTACCGCTTTCCAAAATATGAAAAGCAAAGAACTTGCAGTAGAAGAGATTCCTTTCACGACATCAAAAAAATGGCTCTGAGCACCATGGGACTTAACATCTGAGGTCATCAGTCCCCTAGAACTGAGAAATACTTACACCTAACTAACCTAAGGACATCTCAGACATCCATGCCCGAGGCAGGATTCGAACCTGTGACCGTAGCGGTCGCGCGGTTCCAGACTGAAGTGCCTAGAACCCCTCGACCACTCCGGCCAGCTTCACGATATCGAAGATCAAGAATTGCTCATTACTCTTAAGGTAAGCGTATTAGAGCTCATGCTTACTTGACATTATACGTGTGTGTGTGTGTGTGTGTGTGTGTGTGTGTGTGTGTGTATGTGTGTGTGTGTGTGTCATATGCAGGAAAAGCTGGAGTGTTTTTGTGGAGCAAAAACAGTCCCCTGTACAACTTCTCACAAAGCCTAGTTTTGTTAGCCCCCAGTAATGTCCTCAGAGGATTTCGATAGTCTTCCATTGTGACGGGTGGCCCCTGCTAGCACCTCTACATGGAAGTCTATCACCTCCGTCCTCACACAAAAATGCCCCATATTGGATGTGTGTTTGACTTTCTCGGCGGTAGTTGATCTACGTGTTTCACTTTTTGCTTCGTATCTTTGTCTCGAGGTCACAACACCAAGGATTCGTGCATGGTGATCAAGTGCCCAAAGAAATCTTCTGGATTCGTCTCCCACAGCTGCAACGTTTCCGCTGCTACCTCGATTCAGTAAACTTTTTGAGTGATGTTACCAATCACACAACCCAGCGTGGGAAGACTTATCGTGTTCAAAATGTCATGTAAGATGTTGAAAACTGAGCCATGACTGATTTTCACTTTTTACACTATCGCTGCGATTATGATATTCTGGGTTTCAAACTCTAGGTACTCCAATTCCTTTGCGACTCCCGATTCCTTACAGAGACAAGATCTGCCACTTCGTTTTTCGTCACACAAATGTCAAGATCGCCTAATGAACACTCACACTACCGGATTAACTGCAATATTCAGATGTGACAATCAGTCATTAAAGTTTCGTCATAATTCGTAACACTAGTTCCGTGCATACTGAACATCATAAAAATGGTACAAAATATGGTAATAAAATTTGAAACATGTGGCCGCTACATGGTAAAATAAACTGCGCAGTAAAATCGCCTCTGCCATGTAAACACAGCCTCATATGGCGGTGTACTGTTTTCGCCCACTTCCACGAACTCAACGTGGATGACTGCAGCGTACTCCACTTCCGATACCGGAAACGAATTATCGCACGAAACTTGACATTGTTAACGAAGTTGCGCGATTTTGTTTCGGTTGCTCCAGCGCCGAGCTACGGTACTCTTGCACTGACATGTCACTACGTACCAGGACTACAGACATACGCAGGGGCGGAAACACCAGAACTGAACACTTTACCACGCCTAACAAGTTGTAGGAAAAGTTAGCAATCAAAACAGCTTCTAGTCGTTTCTGAGTGGATAAATACAGCCCCTGTATGGTTTTCAAGGTAACTTTATAGCAATCTTCCTGTACAATGACGTCAGTTTCAGATAATGATGATCGAGGTGAATAGCGTTAACGCACTATTGTCTCGAATGTAGACCACAAAGGCTCAATGATACTGATATCTGTTGACTACAGTGACCAGGTGAGAGGCGACAATTCATCCTCGTGTTCCCAAAAAGGTTAAAAAAATGTTCAGCATGTGTGTGAATTCTTAAGGGACCAAACTGCTGAGGTCATCGGTCCCTATACTCACACACTACTTAAACAAACTTAATCTAATTTACGCAAAGAACAACACACACAGCCATGCCCGTGGGACGACTGGAACCTCAGGCTGGAGGGGCAACGCAATTAGTGACATGGTGCCTCTAACCGCGCGGCTACTCCGTGAGGCTCCCAAAACCAGCCCTGGACGGTGTAAGTTGTGAAGAGGAGCCTTGTCGTCTAGGAACAAAGCAACACCATTGCTGAACAAAGGTTTTACCATGTGATGGACCTGATCAACCAAAATGACAAAATAATCTTTGGTAGGAATGCGATTTTGCAAAGTGAACATGGGGCACAGATGGGTACAGATGGGCCCAACAACATGCCGAATGGACCGCTCGGGATTGGCATCACGTTCTCTTCACCGATGAGTTTCGCATATGCCTTCAACCAGACAATTGTCGGAGACGTGTCTGGAGGCACCCGTTCAGGCTGAACGCCTTAGACACACTGTCCACCGAGCGCAGCAAGGTGGAGGTTCCCTGCTATTTTGGGGTGGCATCATATGGGGCCGACGTACGCCGCTGGTGGTCATGGATTGCTGAACAAAGGTTTTACCATGTGATGGACCTGGTCAACCAAAATGACAAAATAATCTTTGGTAGGAATGCGATTTTGCAGAGTGAACATGGGGCACATGGAATACAGCTAAATGGCTGTCCAAATCATCACCGAACACCCGCCACGGTTTCACCCTTGTGGCGAAAACTCAGCCAGAGGTTGTAAAGCAGTCTGAAACAAGATTCCTACGAGCATTTGCACCACTGAAAAGTGGTTTTGGCGTTTCGTCTCTGCCTGCAGTTGCCTGCTCCTATCGTGTTCTTTTGGTGTTGACAGGATTCTCGACTGTGACATTCCGCTCTGGAGTGACTTTTGCTGCTGTCTTCCTCTTGTCTCTCGTCACAATCCTCTTCAGTGACCATCCACCACGATCACTCAACACACACTCTCGTCCGAATTGTGACTTAGCGGATGACGTTCCAGCTTCCCCTTATGCGGTGTAAACCTTCGGTTTGGTGTCCCTAGAAACACCAAAACTTCGGCTACCTTGGTTGTGGATAACGGAAGTACCCCCCACGTAAGTACCAACAATGTTCCCACGTCCGAATTCACGTAGCCACGATATTTCGCACTCACGACTACACAGAACGCTGCTCTCATTACAACTGACACTTGTAACACACTGAGGACGTTGCAAAGGTGCCCTTAGTGGTCAAAAACAACAGCGCAACCTGCAAGTTTGGCTACCATCTGCAGTTATGTTCGAGCACGCATTTCTCGCGCTGTTTCTATATTTTATTCCACCATTGTACATCCAAACTAAAACATTTAGTTACCTTACATTATTATTTCGATAGGTTATTATAACTTCATGGCTATCCCTCGTATAAAGGAGACGATGAGTAAAGGTACAAATGTCGATACATAAAAAGTGAGAAACTCTTTAAATATGTAAGACTTATATTATTATAACTTAACATCCTTGCGTAGAAAAAAATGATAATACTTTCGAATCTCTACAGCTGTGAACAAGTCCAGCGTGACTCAATTGTTATTAGCCACTGCCCTTTTTATTGTCGTGCTGTTTAGAACCAGAAACTACAGGCAGCTGTCAGTGAGTAGCCCTCTGCATGTGTAGCCGCGTCTCGTCAGCGGTACGGCCCCAGATGAGGTGGCGTAGAAACGTGGAAAGTAATCCAAGCTTAACACTTCACTGGGTGACCCAGAAACTCTGAGTGACTTGATGCCAACTTTCTACGCCTCTTAAAAGCCTAAACTACTCCACAAAGCTTTTACGCTGTGGAAGGCTAGAAAGCTTAAAACGTGAATAAGTATTCGCTTGTGTGTTTTGATAAGTACGGTAAACAGCGTTTTATACGGCTGGCAAAAATGATGATTACAATATTTGGTTTGATCCACCTCTGTATCGGAAGTCTTAGAACGAGGCGAAACACATATCAACAGTTTTGAGTAAAATTTTCCGACGGCAGTATATTAAAATCCACTGTTCAACTACATGAACATGTGAATGAATGCTCTGCAATTAAACTTAAGTGCCTAGCAGTGGGTTCACCAGACCACTTGCATACCGTATCTCTATCGTTGTAGTCTTTAATAGTGCGCGGGAGTAACAAAGACTCAAATCTTCGCACGCGAGCTCAAATTTCTCTTATTTTATTACGATGATCAGTTCTCCTTATGTAGGTTAGTGTCAAAAAACTACTTTTGCATTCAGAAGAGAGCTTCAGAGATTGAAATTTAGTGAGAAGACCGCATCACAACGAAAAGCACCCTTGATTTAATGATTTTCACCCCAACTCGCGTACCAAATCCGCAACACACTCTCTAATATTTTGCGATAATACAATACGAGCTGCACTTCTTTGAACTTTTTCGAGGTCTTCCATCAATTCTATATGGTAAGGATCCGATAGCGCACAGCAATATACTAGCGTACGACGAACTAGGATACATTTGGAGCACAGCATTGTGTGATAATGGAACATGGACTGCAGGAAAAAAGGGAACAGAAGAGAATCCAAGCATCTGAGATGTGGTGCTGAAGACGAATGTCGAAAATCAGGTTGACTCATAAGGTAAGGAATGAGGAGGTTCTGCGCAGAATCGGAGAGGAAAGGAATATGTGGAAAAAACTGACCTGGAGAAGGGACAGGATGATTGGAAATCTATTAATACATCAGGGAATGTCTTCCATGGTAATAGAGGGAGCTGTAGAAGGCAAAAACTGTAGAAGAAGACAGAGATCGGTACACATCCAGGAAATAGTGAGGACGTAGGTTGCAAGGACAGGAATTCGTGACGGGCTGCATCAAACCAATAAAGAAGACTGATGACCAAAGAAACAAGCGTAGTCTCTTTAGCACGCCTGTTGCATCTTCTAAGTGTTCTGCCAATAAAACACAATCTTTGGTTTGCCTTCCCCAGAACATTATCTCTGTGATCGTTTAGTTGTACGTAATTTTAATTCTTACGTATTTAATGAAATCGACAGCCTCTAGATTGGCGTGGTTTAACGTGTATCCGAAATTTAATGGATTCCTTTCAGTACTTATGTGGATGACCACCCAGTTTACTTTATGTAGGGTCAAATCTCATATTTTGCATTGTACAGATATCTTGTCCAAATACTTTGCAATGGATTTTGAACTTATGATGACCTCAAGTGAAGGCAAAGGACAGCATCATCTGCAAACAATCTAAGACGGCTGCTCACATTGTCTGCTAAATCGTTTACACAGATTAGGAAGAGCAGAGGGCCTATAAAACTTCCTTGGGGAACGCCAGATATCACTTCTACTTTCCTCCAAGACATTCTGTCATTACTACGCACTGTGGCTTTCCTGACAGGAAATCACGAATCCAGCAGCACATCTGTGCCGATAAGCCACAGTCACGCAGTTTCATTAGGAGCCGCCTACGAGGCTAATTTGAAAATGTGTGGATACGCTGGTGCATATTTAGGGAAGAGGAAAATAAACAACTTTAGAGTAAAACTGGCGATCGTATTACGAAGCATAGAGCGGACAAAGTTTTAGTTGATCAAACTTGCCTAATGGAGGTCTGTCTACTGCACGTCATCTTATTGGAAATTACATTCTCGTAGAATAGATTTTGAATGTGTATCAAAAATTACGTGGCGTGTAACGAAAGGAGTTAGTAGAGGAACATTAAAGAAATAAAAATCCTAACAAGCGAGATTCGGAAACGAATGATATCCTCGGTACGGCCACATTTCGAGCCAGCCAGACTTGCTGGTGGTGTGTACGTTCACGTCCTACAAGACAAGCTAACCGGCTATTTTTATAACGTTCCTTGCGTTGAAAGGATGCGCATGTGGTACATGCATACGGTGCAGCAGCAAACTTTCATGCAGGTTTTAAGTGGAATAACAAGAACAATTCTTTGACAATTAGTATATCCGTAGCGGTTCGCCAATACCATGGCCTCCCACATCCATCCACTTGAATCCGTTGAAATTTTTTATGTACATGGATATTTAACACTTTTGGTGTAGTCGAGCCCTATTGACAGTGTCAGTAAACTCCGAGAACGCATTGTAGATGGCTGTCAATTCTTTCGCAACACACCTGCGATATTCGAATGTGCACGAGCATCGATGAGGAAACTTGCTGAAGCGTTCACTCACATCAGCGGAGGCCATGTGAAACACTTGTTATAGTGTGTCTTTCCTCTAGTGCACATTTGCAGTTTGGATCCTGGGGAACACTTTATTAGGTGTTTATGATCCCATGATTTTTGTCACCACCGTGCAAACGATTCTCCTCACGTCCTTGCGAAGCACAGTTGCATGTACATCTACATCTACCGCGATACACTGCAAATCACACTGAAGTGTCATCGAGCAACTTTCACAATAATTCTCTGTTATTCCAGTCTTGAAGAGCGCGCGGAAAAAACGACATCTACATCTTTCCATGCGAGTTCTGATCCACCCTATTTCATTTTGACGATCGTTTTACCTTGTGTAGGTTGGCGTGAACAAAATATTTTCACATTTGAAAGAGAAAGATGGTGACTAAAATTTCGTGAGAAGGTACCGATGCAACGAGAAATGCCTTTCTGTTAATGACGTCCACCTGAAACCCTGCACCATGTGCATGACACTCCCTCTCCCCCCTGTTTCTCGATAATACAAAACGTGCGGCACTTCTCTGAACTTTCTCGGTGTACTCCGTTTACCATATGTGGTAAGTATCCCTCACCGCTCAGCAGTACACAAGAGGACGGCAAGCGCAGTGTAGGCAGTCTCTTTAGTAGATCTGCTACATTTTCTACGTGTTGTGCCAATAAAACGCAGCCACAACATTTTCTGTTTGTTCTTTCTAATTGAAGTTGTTCATATTTGTAAGTCCTAGATATTTAGTGTAATTTAAATTTGATTGATTTATCGTGTAACCGAAGTTTAACGTACTGCATTTAGCACTGATGCGGATGATCTCGCTCTATACAGATATCTTTTCTAAATCGTTTTCCAATTTGTTCTTTATCTTTTGATGACTTTACTAGACCATAAACGACAGCACTATCTGCAAACAGCTGCTCAAACTATCGTTATGTAGATTAAGAAACAGCAGGGGGCTTGCAAAGTTTTCGCGATCTTGGGATACCGAATGGCGCACCCTGAGTACACCAAATAAACTCCGTGCTATCAAAGGAGACGACGAATGTGTGGCGATCATGCATGCGAGCCACTCTCGGGGAATATATTGTCCTTTGCCGACTCCGCATTGGCCATACGTGGCTGTCACGTGGTAACCTCCTCCGTCGCGAGGACCCACCTTGGCGTCGCTGTGGCTCCCTTCTGACTGCCGTCCACATCTTGCTTTGACTGCCCGATTTTAGCCGCTCTGTGGCGGACTTTTATCCTTCCCAGCACCCTACCTTCGGTGTTGGGTGACAATGCCTCTACAGCAGATTGAGTGTTAGTTTTTACTCGTGAGGATGATTTTTATTGTACCATCTAAGGGTGGTCACCTGCCCTTCTCTCCGAGGCCTCCACCCTCCCTCCATTTTAACTCTGTCGCACTTTCTTCGCCTTTGTTTGTCTTTGTATTCGTCTTTTCCCACTTTGTGTTCCTCTCGCCTTGTCTTGTTTGGGTCGACATTTTAATGTGTTGCAGAGCGGCTGGCCCATCCTCTTATTCTTATGATCAGTCAGCCCAGGTCATGTGCTCCTTGGCTTTAATACCTTCTTCTACTTTTTCGTATAATGTATATTTTCCCTGTTTTTTGTTCGTTCCATTCGTTTTCTTTGTAGGTGTCGTTCCCAATTCCTTCTCCCCCTTTTACTTTCCCAAACGTTCTTTGGGTGTTTTATCTTGAGAATTGTTTGCCAAAAGGATAAAGGGTCTGACGACCCTGTAGTTTGGTCCCTTTATACCCCAAACCAAGCAATCAGCAGAGGGCCTATAACACTACCTTTAGAGAAAGCCAGAAATCACTTCTGCTGCACAGGATGACTTTCCAGCAACAACTACGAACTCTAACTCTCCGACAGGAAATCACGAATCCAGTCGCATGACTGACACAATATTCCATAAATACACAATTTGATTACAAGCCGCTTGTGAAGTAAGGTATCAAATGCCTTCTGGATATCTAGAACTACGGAATCAATTTGAAATTCCTTGTCAATAGCACTAGACACGTCCTGTAAGTAAAGAGCTAGTTGTGTTTCACAAGAAAGATATTTTTCAAACCAGTGTTGACTGTGTGTCAATAGATTGTTCTCTTCGAGGTAATTCATGATGTTCGAACACAATGTATGTTCCAGAATACTGCTGCATATCAACGGTAATGATATGGGCGTGTAATTTATTGGCCTACTCCTACTACCTTTTTTAATATTGGTGTGACCTGTGCAACGTTGCAATCTTGGGATACGGATCTTTCGTCGAGCCAGTAGTTGTGTATAATTGTTAAGTATAGGACTATTGCATCAGCATACTCTGAAAGGAACCTAATTGGTATATAGTCTGGACCGGAGGACTTGCTTCTATTAGGTGATTTACGTTGCTTCACTAATCCGAGGTTCACTGCTTCTAAGGATACTCATGTTGGCAGCTGTTATTGATTCGAATTCTGGAATATTTACTACTTCTTTGCTGAAGGAATTTCGGAACCCTGTGTTTAGTAACTCTGCTTTAGTAGTACTGTCATCGATAGTATTTCCATTGCTATTGCGCAGAAAAGGCATTGATTGTGTCCTGCCGCTATCGGACTTTACATACGACTAGAATCTCTTTCGATTTTCTGCCAGGTTCCAAGAAAAAGTTTCACTGTGGGAATTATTACAAGCATTTTGCACTCAAGTCCGCTCTAAGTTTCGAGCTTTTGTAAAAGATCATCCTTGGAGATTTTGCGTTCGTTTGAATTTGGCATGCTTTTTTCGTTGTTTCTGCGACAGAAACGTGTTTTGTGTGTCGTCAACTGACACATTGCACCAGCACACTCGGGCACACTGTCAAAAAGTAACACCAACAGTTCACTTGCAACGAATAATGCACTCGATTTTAGAAACAACATATCGTAACACGTGAGGCTGCTTTATAATATGTCAGTTCTGAGCTTAACAAAAAACAATGAAGTCATACTGAATGACATTGTAATCGGTCTGAAGGAGAAGTAATCCCATTGTCTGCTGGCGGTTAGTGAAGGGGGATACGCAGAACAGTTGAAAACTGGGCAGCATTCTGGCGTGACGTGAAAACTAACATAGACACATATCGTTTTAAAATATTATATGAGTGTTGTTGAAAACAACAAAAATTTCACCATAGGGGAATTTTACCATTATTCTAATACATATCCTCCCACTCTCTCCCACTCTCCCACGCTCCCCCACACTCTCTCTCTCAAACAAACACACACACACACACACACACACACACACACACACACACACACACACACACAGAGAGAGAGAGAGAGAGAGAGAGAGAGAGAGAGAGAGAGAGAGAGAGAGACAGAGAGAGAGAACACGAAAATTCATTAATTTTATCATTGAAAACTGAAGTAGTAAAGGCTGCTTAATAGTTTATTTGGAAAACATGACATCGTTGAGCGGTCAGTAAGCTAGTAAACGATATGCTATATAATCTGGAAAATCTTCTAACTAAAAGGCCAGAGTACATACGGTGTACAACATTATAACAGCTTTCCACATTCTTCCTGTTGTTAGGTGAAATGCGAGGGACCTCAAGTCTGTAGTTAACTGTTGCACTCTTAGCGAAATGTAAAATGAGCTCTTCCGAACTCTACAGTAATTTGTAAATCACAGACATCACACAGTAAGTATGTTCTCCTCTTGAATATGAAGTCATATACAAAACGACAACATCTATTTCATAGGTGGATAGGGCTACTTTCGCCCAGATGTCACGACCAATACGAGCTACGCAGGAGCTAGACATCTGGCTTGAATCACCGCAGTTTTCTGTTTCTCACCACCCTCCATTGCTCCTCTCATTGCTGGGTGATGCAGTGTCCCAAAAATGGGGTAACAGATGACGGAGGAATGGCAATTTGTGCTTTTTGTTGGTCTGCTTTCATACTGTAACTTCTTGCCTGTTGTCTCAGATTCCCACATATCCTAGTTATCAGTGAAATAACAAATATTCCTCTTAACATACCGCAGGTCAACACCCTGCGGGTAGCAACGTCAACAACCATCAGTTTTCGTGTGGTTCTCGAGAAATATTGAAAAATATAGATAATTTAGTGTCTGTTCACCTACAAATTAGTGTTGCCGTGTGTTTTTGCGGTGTCAACGCGTCCCTGAGCAGCGCCAAGTCGTGCTTCGGTGGGCGAGCTGCGCGGACGGGCCTTGTTTACGTGCTCGCTGCGGCCGGCCGCGGGCTGACAAGCACATCAACACCTCACATTACTAGCGGTGACGGCAAGCCCCGCCATGTATGGTGGGGTGTATGGAGAAGGGCGTGGTGACTTCGACGCCCCTATGGGACAACATCAACAACAACCACCTGCCCAGCGGCAACATCCAGATGCAGCACCCTTACCAGCTCTTCCAGGAACTACATTGGACAACACGACGGCTGTGATCAGCCACTCGTTAGCAGCTGTTCGGGGAGAATCTGGAATACAGACGGCAGAAGAGCATATGGATTTATCGGAACAGGATTCCTCCAGCTCTCCGCTACGAGAAACAAGCGACAAAGTGAGATCAGTCTGGATTTAATAAATTACAAAACCTTCATAGCAGACGCTAATCAACTCTTACCTGTAACTGACGTTTCAAATGTAGCTGACCCCCTGTAGCAACTGCTTCTGGGCTCACTCCTAACCAACATGCTACAGCTAACACCCCTCCTGTGGGTCTCTCAACTTTCACAAACGTACAGATAGGGGACCATTCGTAGTTTACATGGAATGTTTGGACAAAAACGTAGGCCGCTTGCACCCTATGGCACTAGGGAAATTATTGCATATTTCCTTGCTAGAAGTGAAGAATTCTATACTTAACATCTCTTCAGCAGGAAAAACAAAAGTTAAGGTGGAACTGAAAACCCCAGACAAGGCGAGATTCCTAGTTACCAGTGAGGTATTAAAGTCAAAAAACATAGAAGCATACATTCCTTCCTTTGTTGTCCATAAGCTGGGAATAATCAGGAAAGTAGACACCAACCTTGAAGAAGCGGAGATTTTGGAAGTTGTACAATCTCCCTTCCCTGGTGTAGGCGTTCGGAGGTTTACGAAGAGGTACGGTAAAGACCAAATCGTTCAATTGCAGACCTCTTTGTTAACCTTCGACTCTCAAACCTTACCGGAAGCCGTGTCTATTCAAGGAACAAGATGTCCCGTCAACCTTTATGTACCAGCTGTCAGGCAGTGCTTTAATTGTCTTCGTTACGGGCACATCAGCAAACAATGTCGAGCTCAGATGAGATGCGTTAAATATAGTGGTCCACATAATGTTGAAACCTGTGTCTCACCTATCACTATTTGCGCTCATTGCGGGGGACAACACGCATCCACGGACCGTTCCTGCCCGGAATACCACATACGGCGACGAGGTCTAGAATTAGCTACGTTCAACAACATTGACTTCAGGGATGTGCTGTCTATTGCTCGTATGCCAACCTATGCATCCGTCACCTAGAACGCATAATTACTCTCCCCACAAAAATCCTACAGTATGCTGATGATACATGTGTTTATTCTACTGCTGCTTCATATCTTCAGGCCAAAACGGCATTAACCACAACCATCGTACACATCGATGAGTGGCGCTCTATCAATGGGCTGGAGATCTCGGCTGAGAAATCAGCAGTCGTTCCCTTCTCCAAGTCGACGACAGCTCGCACTGAAGATCACATTACCTGTGGCAAGTACACCTTCCAAATAAAATCTCACGTTCGATTTCTGGGGATGATTTTTGACTCTCGATTAAGCTGGGCGCCCCACATCCGATCCACCGTTACCAAGTGTGAAGAAGCTTTAAATGTAATCAGATCACTCACTCGTGTCTGGTGGGGAGCGCACCAGAGTGTTTTACTCACCATGTACCGAGGGATAATTCGATCTCGATTAGACTATGGCTGTCAATTCTACTACACTGCGTCAAAGATTCATCTCTCCAAATTAGATACTCTTCAATAAAGAGCCATTCGCACCTGTCTTGGAGCCATGCGATCGACGCCCACCAACGCCCTTTTAGTAGCAGCAGGGGAGATGCCCTTGAGCATTAGGCGCCAAATGTTATCGGACAAATTCTACATTCAAGGCATGGCCATTATGGACAGTTCCGTCTATCAAAGTAGAGACTGCATTTATCGACTGTGGATTGCATCCGACAGAAGGAGTAAAGTGCCAGCCGTTTGTGCCAGCTTTGACACTTGGTCACCCGTCATACATTCTATACGACGTTCAGCGCATCTACCTGTTTTTGAATATGATCTTCAAACGCTCTGCTCCCAGATCCCAGTCCATTGTTTAAGTACGACCTGGCTGAATAGTACTAATGTCAACGTTGGCTTCAATCGTCTCGTTCAAGCTCCAAAATTCCGCAAGAAGAGTGTACAGGATGAACTTTTTTCTGCCCTCAGATCCAGATCCGCAAAACCTTCAAACTGCCTACGAGCATTCTATTTTTACGGCGGGGACAGTGGCAGTTTTGGAAGCACTTAAGTTTGTCTCTAGCACTTACTTCCCCAAGATATTGATAGTATCTGACTCGCAAAGCGTTCTTAAAAACATTCAGTACAGTCGATGGAACAAAACAACAATCAGTTATATCTTGGATGTGATATCTGAATATATTCGCAGCACGCGCACGGGCTGGACGATCCATTTGCTGTGGGTGCCTTCCCACTCTGGTATCCTCTATAATGATGAAGTTGATGCATTAGCCAAACAAGCGGCAACCTTAGGCACCGTCCTGGATCTGCACCTTCCTTATACAGACTACTTACGTGAAGTCAAGGATCACGCAAGACAACAATGGCAGGAAATGTGGAACGTTTCTCAACAGACAAAAGGCCGTTATTACGCAGTGCTACAACCTCGGATTCCTTCACAGCCGTGGTTCATGAGGACACATCTGGACCGATCCACGATTTCTACCATCATAAGACTCCGCTTCAATCATTCATCTGTCCCACAACATCTACATCGGATCTACGTCTACAGTTCACCAGCATGTGAGTGTGATCCTGAGTCGGAAGCTGATGTCAACCACATCTTATTTATGTGCCCCAAATTTGACCGTGAACGGTTGGTCTTTCTGAAGGCATTGCTGAGTATGGGCTACCATCTTCCTCCATCAGTTTCTTCTCTTTTGTGTAATTAAGACGTTCGTCTATATAAAGTGATAGTTAACCTCATCAAGAGTACTGGTCACAATCTGTACGTAAATTATAAATATGTCTTGCTGAAGAAGATATTTCAGAATTGGTGTGAATTGTAAGCCAAGGCACTTTTAATTATTTTCCAATTCAATTCAATTTTTAAAACATTATGTACAAACCCGTAACAGTTAAGCTTTTTATTCTTGTAAGGATGCATTTCTGTTTTTGTTTATTCAATTATGTGTACGTTGCCACTATGTGTTGCCGATGGCTAAATTGAGTACACACTCAAAGGCCAAATAAAAAAATAAAATAAAAACAAACAGCTTGGGCTGTGGAGTTGTGTTACGTACCATGTAGACTCGTGCAAAACAAGTGAAAGCTGTGTAATCTCCGTACTGTTACTGTAAATTGTGAGTGTATATTTCACGAGGACTCCACGAAATAAAGTAGACAAATTGTAAATCTCTAATAACCTTATCGTCGACGGAACATTGAACTCTGTGCATCGATCAGATAGGGTCCAGTTCACGACGACTCCAGTCTGACGGCTAGAATCACGAAGCAGTGTCGAATATCGGTCCATGACACTGCCTTGTCCAGTCCTGCTGCTTCGGCCGTCCTCTGAAACGCGCCCCCTCTGAGCGCACGAGTCGAAACAGTCGCGAAATGCACAGAAGAGGCACGCCGTGTGCGGCGCTTTCGAATCCACATACCGGAAACGTGCAGTCACTTCCTCACGCCGTGAGTTGCGACCGAAGCGACCATGTTCCTGACGTTCCTCTCAAACGATTCTCAGCAAGTGGGCGACTATTGTACCGACGATATTAAAGACACACAATGGAACGTCGGTACGGTTCAGCATCTGCAATTTCCGGGCGGCTCAAAGGCAGGCAGGCCACTGTGCATGGCGGACTTCGTAATGGAAGAAACGTCATATGTACGTCTCATTCGTGCACTGAACAAGCGAGAGAAGGCTGAGCTGAAATTTTGTCCACGTTTTCATTTCGGTCACGCTACTAATTGCGTTGTATTACCAATTTAGAAGCCCACTGAGGGAAAAAAGGCACGTTGTGAATTAATGCCGGCCGAGGTGGCGAGCGGCTCTAGGCATTGCAGTCTGGAACCGCGCCACCGTTACGGTTGCAGGTTCGAATCCTGGCTCGGGCATGGATGTGTGTGATATCCTTAGGTTAGTCAGGTTTAAGGGGCTCCGGAAAGGCTCAAAATCATGTTAAGTTCAATTTTTACTTTTTTGCGTTTTCTGAATCTGCAGACTATTACCTTTTAATAGATATATAATTTAATCAATTCCGAAGACAACAACTATTTTTAAATTTTTTTTGAAATGTGTTCTACATGGGCGTGACCCACTGTGGCGCTGTTAAACTGCTGTCAAATGGTGTTATTATTAACGTCCGTGTTCATCAGGTACGTTTTAGTGATGTGAGATAAAGTATGTGTTGTGGCTAACCTGTGATGGTTCAATATACATCGCTGGTGTGATTGTCGATTGTTTCATGTTTATTTACTCTGTCGTTATCTCGAAAATATTCGTAATTAATTCTGTTTCTTGAGTCTCTGTTTTGTTGAAGTATAATAATGAGTAAAAGTAAAGTTGCTGTTGCGACTTTCAATGATGGCAACATTGTAAGGTGCAAGGTATTTAGAAATATGGGAATGAAGATAGGTTCTAACATGGTACGAGCGATGCTTGCTTTAGACAAGGAACGCCTTCGGGCTGCAGACAGGGCTGTAAAGAGTCTAGAAATACAAGCAAGAGTAAACAGGAGGAGGAACAAGAGGAAGCTGGAGGAGGAGTTTGCAGAGGATGAACATAATCCATCCTATGGACCTGGAATGCACTAAAAAGTTAATCCAATCTTTGTCGCTCGATTCCCAAAACTTTTATTTTCTCATACTAATTACATGTTTTCTAAGGATCTTCCAAACATATTTGTTTCAAACTTTCAGTAAATGTTACACAGTACCTTCTGCATAATTTAACACAGCCTTTTCCAAAAAACTGTACGTTTTTGAATATATAAATAAAAAATTGCAAAAAAATGTTGTGAATTTTCATTACAATTGAAAAAAAAATCATCTTTAATAACTGAACTAAAATTTTGTAAAATCCCTGTGTTAAGTTGTAGCCCATATTCCAATAAATAATCTGTAAAAAGTTCAACATCCTACCTCAAATACTTTGTGAGTCAAGATGTAATTTATAAGCGTTGTTTTAACATTGCAAGTATAGGGCGTTCCGGAGCCCCTTAAGTAGTTCTAAGTTCTAGGGGACTGATGACCTCAGAAGTTAAGTCCCATAGTGCTCAGAGCCATTTGATTTTGTGAATTAATGAAATCTGCAAACACGTGACATAATGTACTAGCTCTAAACACAGCACTAGGAAACGCGTGTAAAAAAATTCTGTCGTGTTGGGGAACGGCGGACAGGGTTAGCTGAAGGATAAAACAGCGAGACAGTGCGAGATTGTCCTCATGTAGCTACAGTGGAAGAGCACGAAATGTCTGCATTCGATTCGCAATAGGAAGTACGCTTATAAAATTCCACAAATGTTGAAACACGAAATGTTATTAGGTAGATACTACAGCACCTCACAAGCTAATAATAGAAACAGTAATGCAAGAATGCGTAGTCTAACGGTGGTAACTCTGAATAAAGATTTCTCGAGTTTCCAGACGCGTCAAGTGATTAAAATTGCAACAGCTTTCGGCCAAGCACACCGTGACCATTATTAAATACACTCCTGGAAATGGAAAAAAGAACTCATTGACACCGGTGTGTCAGACCCACCATACTTGCTCCGGACACTGCGAGAGGGCTGTAGAAGCAATGATCACACGCACGGCACAGTGGACACACCAGGAACCGCGGTGTTGGCCGTCGAATGGCGCTAGCTGCGCAGCATTTGTGCACCGCCGCCGTCAGTGTCAGCCAGTTTGCCGTGGCATACGGAGCTCCATCGCAGTCTTTAACACTGGTACCATGTCGCGACAGCGTGGACGTGAACCGTATGTGCAGTTGACGGAGTTTGAGCGAGGGCGTATAGTGGGCATGCCGGAGGCCGGGTGGACGTACCGCCGAATTGCTCAACACGTGGGGCGTGAGGTCTCCACAGGACATCGATGTTGTCGACAGTGGTCGGCGGAAGGTGCACGTGCCCGTCGACCTGGGACCGGACCGCAGCGACGCACGGATGCACGCCAAGACCGTAGGAACCTACGCAGTGCCGTAGGGGACCGCACCGCCACTTCCCAGCAAATTAGGGACACTGTTGCTCCTGGGGTATCGGCGAGGACCATTCGCAACCGTCTCCATGAAGCTGGGCTACGGTCCCGCACACCGTTAGACCGTCTTCCGCTCACGCCCCAACATCGTGCAGCCCGCCTCCAGTGGTGTCGCGACAGGCGTGAATGGAGGGACGAATGGAGACGTGTCGTCTTCAGCGATGAGAGTCGCTTCTGCCTTGGTGCCAATGATGGTCGTATGCGTGTTTGGCGCCGTGCAGGTGATCGCCACACTCAGGACTGCATACGACCGAGGCACACAGGGCCAACACCCGGCATCATGGTGTGGGGAGCGATCTCCTACACTGGCCGTACACCACTGGTGATCGTCGAGGGGACACTGAATAGTGCACGTTACATCCAAACCGTTATCGAACCCATCGTTCTACCATTCCTAGACCGGCAAGGGAACTTGCTGTTCCAACAGGACAATGCACGTCCGCATGTATCCCGTGCCACCCAACGTGCTCTAGAAGGTGTAAGTCAACTACCCTGGCCAGCAAGATCTCCGGATGTGTCCCCCATTGAGGATGTTTGGGACTGGATGAAGCGTCGTCTCACGCGGTCTGCACGTCCAGCACGAACGCTGGTCCAACTGAGGCGCCAGGTGGAAATGCCATGGCAAGCCGTTCCACAGGACTACATCCAGCATCTCTACGATCGTCTCCATGGGAGAATAGCAGCCTGCATTGCTGCGAAAGGTGGATATACATTGTACTAGTGCCGACATTGTGCATGCTCTGTTGCCTGTGTCTATGTGCCTGTGGTTCTGTCAGTGTGATCATGTGATGTATCTGACCCCAGGAATGTGTCAATAAAGTTTCCCCTTCCTGGGACAATGAATTCACGGTGTTCTTATATCAATTTCCAGGAGTGTAGTATGACTGTCAGTGGGCTGCTGGTACGCCCTTATATACACTAACTGTCTGCTGTGACGTCGCTGGTGCTCGCGGCATCGCCATATACGGGCGTACGTTGACTTGGCGTTGCAATGGGTATTCCTTTAGCTCAGGGCTTCACAACTGGCCGGTTTTGAGCGCGAGTACTCGCGTCTGCTCAGGCACGTGCTCGCGAGCAGGTGCAAGGTCGCAGAGAAGGGAGGAAGGGGAAATGCGCGCGCACGTATGAATAGGACCGCAGCGTGCCTATTGAATTCGCGCCAACTGTGTAACGTTAAAAGTACTACGATCAGCTCTAACTGTCACTCCGCTCGTTAAGAATCATGTCAAATCGCCTTTGTGTAACCACAACCATGCTTTCGCAGTTCAACCCCCATTGGGAGGAATTGTATCTGTTTACAGAAAAAGATGGTGTTGCAAAATGTTTAGTATGTCACAAAACGCTGAATTCTTTTAGGAAATTTAATTTGCAGCGACATTATATGTCGTACCACGCGAAAGATTACGGAAGTGGAGAATGTGTTGGACCAGATCGTGCACAGGAAGTTATTAAACTTAAAAGGAAGCTATTCGAAGAAGATCTGGATGACGAAGAAAAATCAACTGAGGCAGCTCTCAGAGTGAGCTGCAAAATTGCTTTGTTTTTAGCAAAATCCCTGCGCCCCTTTACTGATGGCGATTTAATAAAAGATGTTTGGTAGTTGCAGCGGATCATTTGTGTCCATCTCAAGTTAAACAGTTTCGTATTGTGCCATTATCTGACATGACCATTATGCGTCGCATACAGGACATGGCAGATGACGTCCAGAGCCAGCTTGCAAATATCTATAAAGATTTTAAGGCGTATTCTCTAGCTCTGGACGAAAGTGTTGATATCACTGGAACAGCGCAGCTTTCAATATTTATTAGAGGTGTTAATAGAGATCTTCAGGTGAGGAAGGAGCTCCTCGATGTAGTAGCCATGAAGAACACTACAACCGGAGGTGATATTTTAAGTAGTGTTGAAGAAAGTGTTGAAAATATAGGGTTGTCGTGGAATTCTTTAGTTTCAGTGTCTACAGACGGTGCACCAGCGATGACAGGGAAAAAATTAGGTTTCGTTGCGCTGTTGAAGGAGAAAATGCAAAAACTGACCGTGCCGAATGAAATAAGGGGCGTTCACTGTGTGATCCACCAGGAAAACTTATGTGCAAAGAGTATCACTCTAAAAAATGTGATGAGTGTTGTTGTTCGTACAACCAATTATATAAGGAAGCATGGGCTACAACACAGACAATTTAAAAGCTTTCTTGAGGATGTAGAAAGCCAGTATGGTAGCCTGCCTTATTACAGTGAGGTCCGCTGGCTTAGTCGTGGCGAATTATTAAATCGAATTTTTGCCTATTAGATGAGATAAATATGTTCATGGAAATAAATAACATGTGTGTTCCTGAATTGAAAGAGCCTTCATGGAAATGTGATCTCGCGTTCTTAGCAGATTTAACTAGCCATCTGAATGCTTTGAACATTTCACTACAAGGTAAAGATCTGCTAATTACTCATTTCATAGATCGAATACGAGCTTTTAAAATGAAATTGACACTTTGGGTGAGTCAGCTGGAAACAGGAAATCTAGCTCATTTTCCTAAATTATCATCCATGCAAGATGTTCACAAAGACTGTGAACGTTATTGGCTCTGAGCACTATGGGACTCAACATCTTAGGTCATAAGTCACCTAGAACTTAGAACTACTTAAATCTAACTAACCTAAGGACATCACACACACCCATGCCCGAGGCAGGATTCGAACCTGCGACCGTAGCAGTCCCGCGGTTCCGGTGAACGTTATTCACATAGTTTAGTTGCCCTTAAGGAAGAATTTGATCAACGCTTTCAAGATCTGACAGCACTAGACAGTGATTCTGATCTGTTCTCCTCTCCATATTCAGCGAATATTGAAGAGATTCGTCCTGAGCTGCAACTAGAAATTATTGACCTGCAGTGTGACAGAGAATACAGAGACAAATTTCAGAACAAGAAAAACATTTTGGAATTTTACAGACACGTCCCTCAGGATAGATTTCCTCATTTGCACAAACTGGCGGCTACAATAATATCAATGTTCGGTTCCATGTATGTTTGTGAATAACTGTTCTCTGCAATGAAATGTAACAAGACGCGCCTGAGAAACGCATTGTCTGATCGAAATTTGAACTGCATGCTGCGCCTACGATGCACAAGAACAATTAATCCGAACATAGACGCAATTGCAAAGGGCAAAAAGTACAAGATGACAGAGAATCCCACACTTCAGTGACACGTTTTATTGTATAACAGTTCACAAATTAATACGAATGTAGAGGCATACACTAAGCTATTAAAATTATGTGGCACGTGTACATTCTCCTTTATTTGTTTCTTTTGCCACAGTAATAATTCGTGAGTGATATCCCTGCAGGTGGCCGCGGATTTACATTGACTGGCGGCAGCTGTTGTGTGCCCCACGTGACTCTCCCCACTCTCCGCTCTGGTCCGGTAGTGGGGGCAGTGTGCTCGCGATTCTCCGTGCTCGCGCCTTCCTGCTCACAGCTTGCTCCGCGAGCACCTATGTTGTGAAGCCCTGCTTTAGCTCTACCTAAGACAAACCTCATCATGAAGAATTTCGAGGATATTGCTTTAGTCACGGCGCTATTAAAGCATATTTGTTTCTTTCGGCACGCTGAAGACTAGTTCTTCATTTGGCCCCACGGACGTGAAAACATGTCGAGTTGTTGGAAAACCTCGACTGTAATAACTCTTACACACACTTTAGTTCAATAAGCTGGTAGAAAAACACAATGCATTGCTCTTATTCGACGTCATCGTACTCCGCAGTCCAAATGGATGTCTTGGCCACAGTGTCTGTTGGAAACCTACCCGCACGGATCTGTACTTGCATGCCATCAGCCGTCATCACCCGACACAGAAGCGTACTGTGTTTTACACATTGGTGCATCGTGCAAGAATGATATCAGACGCTGATAACTTGCCTTATGAGCTGAGGCACTAATGCAAGGTCTTCAGGAACAACGTATACACAACGTTCATCAGATGAGTGAAGTGATTTCAAGGAAGAATTACAATCTTGCTGTTCCGTGGCTCCATATCGGGCAAGATAAGCCGCCAGCTGAAAAGAAACAAGATCACATCGATCTTCAAGCCTCCGACAAAAATCTGGCCATTATTGAGACAGTTAAAGACGCAGCAGGCTCAAAACACGTAGGGTCTACAAGATACCTTGAGATTGTTGCCAGGTTTAAGTTGGACAAACAGTAAACCCTGTGGAACAAACAGGCAGGAGCATGAGAGGTCTTATTATTGCATACGCTATCCCGAGATATCCGCTTTAGCTGAGCATGCTTTAGGAAACGGACACCGGATAATATTTGAGGAAATATCCGTCGACGCTCGCATTAGAAACCTGTGACACAGTGGAACTAAATGAGCCATTGAAATAAAAATCACCAGTAACGCCCTAAATGGATCTGGTGGCCTGCAGTTCAACCCGACATGGGATCTAGCGATCGCGCTATTGAAGAGGTCACACGAACGCTGAGCCATGTATGCCCTTATATGGCAAAGCCACGAGCACCAATGACGTCACAGTCGGCTTATAGTGTATATAAACGGCGTACCAGCAACCCGCTGGCGGTCATACCACTCAACAGTAGCCAAGGATTGTTTTGCTGAAAGTTCCAGTAATTGTAATCAGCTGACGCGGCCAGAAACCCGAGAACTTCCTATTCAATAGAAACAGTGGCTTTCAGATTCGTCTTTGCCATTACAAATGTCCACTGAATTTATATTTTCGTTGAGACTTTCTATTACAGGTGGCCGTGGTAATCTAGCGGGCAGAGCACTAGACTCCGGCCATGAAGGTAGCGGGTTTATTTCCGTGAGGAATTCCTCGTTTCAGTCCCTCCAGGACAGTCGCAGGTACATTCTGCCTACTGTCAGAAGGAGTACCGGGGATCTTTCCTGGCAAGTAAGAGGCGGGCAAGGTGATGGATATGCCCCCCTAGAGCAGCGGCGAACAGAAAGCTTTCAATCAACCTGCGGTCAGGACAATGTCCCAGTCACGGGCTTGCGCAACAGAATTTACTTTTACCTATTTTATTTTCTATTACTGTTCATGTTTGTACCCCTTAAAGTCTTTCTCTCACGTCTAACGCCGACGCTTCCTTCATACTCCAGTTGAATGTTCGTACATTCTGCATATTTCAATGTACTGTCTCTTTATTGTTGATGTTGGTTTTGGTACCATTCATTCCGTGAATCGGAACTCTTGTAATACCATTCTTACGCTACACTGGCATTAGATTAACGTTATTCTCTCGAATTTACATGTTTATCTCGGTCTCTCTTGAAGTGGAAATTAGCAGCCTGTTTAATTAATTGGGGTCTGTATGATGTTTATAATGAAATTATGTCGATGTTTGTTAAATCGAAGAGCCTATCATTTACATTATAATTCCTTGTCTCCTCTGGGCTTTTCCTATTCAAGATATTTGTACCAAACTACAGTAAGCAAGCATAATTAAAGAGTAATGGAAAGCATCAGTAATACCAGGAAGAATCTCTCGGTGAGCTATTTCATGTCAATTTTACGACCAAAAACGTTGTGTAATTACTCATCGCCTGCTTGTCTTTTGGCCAAAGATTCTGTGTACTTCAAATATATTCAAAATTTGAATACTGGGCTTCCTTGACAGCAGTGTCTTCGCGGGCAATACTCAGTTGGTCCATTACGACAGCCGAAAAAGACGAAAACCATTGGTCATAAATAAATATCAGTGAAATAAGATACACTCCTCGAAATTGAAAAAAGGACACCGTGAATTCATTGTCCCAGGAAGGGGAAACTTTATTGACACATTCCTGGGGTCAGATACCTCACATGATAACACTGACAGAACCACAGGCACATAGACACAGGCAACAGAGCATGCACAATGTCGGCACTAGTACAGTGTATATCCACCTTTCGCAGCAATGCAGGCTGCTATTCTCCCATGGAGACGATCGTAGAGATGCTGGATGTAGTCCTGTGGAACGGCTTGCCATGCCATTTCCACCTGGCGCCTCAGTTGGACCAGCGTTCGTGCTGGACGTGCAGACCGCGTGAGACGACGCTTCATCCAGTCCCAAACATGCTCAATGGGGGACAGATCCGGAGATCTTGTTGGCCATGGTAGTTGACTTACACCTTCTAGAGCACGTTGGGTGGCACGGGATACATGCGGACGTGCATTGTCCTGTTGGAACAGCAAGTTCCCTTGCCGGTCTAGGAATGGTAGAACGATGGGTTCGATGACGGTTTGGATGTACCGTGCACTATTCAGTGTCCCCTCGACGATCACCAGTGGTGTACGGCCAGTGTAGGAGATCGCTCCCCACACCATGATGCCGGGTGTTGGCCCTGTGTGCCTCGGTCGTATGCAGTCCTGATTGTGGCGCTCACCTGCACGGCGCCAAACACGCATATGACCATCATTGGCACCAAGGCAGAAGCGACTCTCATCGCTGAAGACGACACGTCTCCATTCGTCCCTCCATTCACGCCTGTCGCGACACCACTGGAGGCGGGCTGCACGATGTTGGGGCGTGAGCGGAAGACGGCCTAACGGTGTGCGGGACCGTAGCCCAGCTTCATGGAGACGGTTGCGAATGGTCCTCGCCGATACCCCAGGAGCAACAGTGTCCCTAATTTGCTGGGAAGTGGCGGTGCGGTCCCCTACGGCACTGCGTAGGATCCTACGGTCTTGGCGTGCATCCGTGCGTCGCTGCGGTCCGGTCCCAGGTCGACGGGCACGTGCGCCTTCCGCCGACCACTGGCGACAACATCGATGTACTGTGGAGACCTCACGCCCCACGTGTTGAGCAATTCGGCGGTACGTCCACCCGGCCTCCCGCATGCCCTCTATACGCCCTCGCTCAAAGTCCGTCAACTGCACATACGTTTCACGTCCACGCTGTCGCGGCATGCTACCAGTGTTAAAGACTGCGATGGAGCTCCGTATGCCACGGCAAACTGGCTGACACTGACGGCGGCGGTGCACAAATGCTGCGCAGCTAGCGCCATTCGACGGCCAACACCGCGGTTCCTGGTGTGTCCGCTGTGCCGTGCGTGTGATCATTGCTTGTACAGCCCTCTCGCAGTGTCCGGAGCAAGTATGGTGGGTCTGACACACCGGTGTCAATGTGTTCTTTTTTCCATTTCCAGGAGTGTATTTACTTTGCTCTTAACCAGTAACTGTGAAATTATTGGAACTCGAAACTACGTAGTAGCCCGTCAAAATGAAATTCAGGCCAAAGTAGAGCATACCCTGCCATGGTAATGTAATTGTTGTGTCTAGACAAGACAGCCTAGACACAATGAGAGGAAGCCGAAAGGCACTCGCTTAAACTCACGCAGGCTGGCGTGATGAATGCTATAAAGAAAAGTACGTAGCTTCTGGAATACTTAACTTTAATCCACATTTGTAGAACATCGCTCTTGATGATACATTAATAGAATATCAATATCAATTGAATACGGCGCCTTGCTAGGTCGTAGCAAATGTAGCTGAAGGCTATGCTAACTATTGTTTCGGCAAATGAGAGCGTAGTTGTCAGTGAACCGTTGCTTGCAAAGTCGGCTGTACAACTGGGGCGATTGCTAGTACGTCTCTAGACCTGCCGTGTGGCGGCGCTCGGTCTGCAATTACTGACAGTGGTGACACGCGGGTCCGTCGTATACTAGCGGACCGCGGCCGATTTAAAAGCTACCACCTAGCAAGTGAGGTGTCTCGCGGTGACACCACAGTAATCTCGTACAGATATCTCTGGAGCAAGCGACAACGAAGTTAAGATATCTCTTCGGGGTCATTTACTGCATGAAGATCTCTCGTAATCTTCAGATTAGCACCATTTTATCTTCACTATCATCATCATTTAAGGCACACGGTAATAATAAAGATAGATTGCACGCTGAATGAGCAGCAAACCTATGTCCTTACTATTCGTCTACAGTTTCGATCAATACGTCCGAATGACGAATGAAAAATGTTTTCGACAAACAAAAAGTTGAGTACTACTTTCCTGACAACTCTGTGAAATACTAATATTTGTGAAAATGAAATACACTGTTCTAAGGCCACAAAGAAACGTTTCACTTTTGGACAGTAACAGTGCTAGAGAAGCTGTGAGCCGTGCACCAAGTATTTTGTGTCACGCAGAGCGGTCAAATTAAGCTGTTTGACAAGGAGAACTCCACACGTGTGAGACACAAATATAGGTGCATGTTCTTATGAAAATTACTACCTTTGAGTCATGAATTTGGCAAAATATGAACACGTCCTGCATGCTATATACCGTCTCTGTTGACCCATTCCAGGTAAGAGATCAGTGACGTAGCTACATCATCTGTAATTTCAAATCAAACCACTATTAAGATTTCGATCCTGCTCTACAAGCTTTCATTGATAGGCGGGCATGTGGAATATGAACATTTTCACGACGTTTTAAAAGCAGGTGATCCAAATGACGTCTTGTCGTGGATCTCCCAAAGACTCAATTACAGATGGCAATTTGACGCTAATTATGTTTAACTTCTTCCATTATTGTTAAGTTACGTGGATAGATTATCTGAGCGTATACCCAAATATCTGTTAAAAGGAGCGAAAGCACATGAACGTGTAAGCAATTTACATCCAGTTTTATAAAGTTTTCCATGACTGATGGTGCTGAAACTCTCGAAGTGAAGTTCTTACTCTTCTATAGAAATACTAGATCCAGTTTGTTTCACTCGAAAACAGTTAAGACTAAAATACTGACTTGTACTTTAAAGACATCCTTGACCTCCAAAGGTCTGGTGTTTCATAAAGTCCGTGTCCAAGTCGGCGAGACTCATGGGGTGCCCGACTGAAACAGCCACACAAGTAGGCTGCCACCGTGTGCATCTCGAAATGTGGTCGTCGGACGAAACATGACGAGACCAATGTCACAGAATAGGTCCAGCGTAATAAACGAGTCTACAGAAATAACAGAATCAGAAAATCTGGTAGACAGGCACAAACCTACCAATTTAAGCAAGGCTTGGAACACAGCACTCCAGTTATTAAACGCTAGCCGTTCTCCTCAGCCGTCAGAGCAGAAAAATACTGAGGAAATGTGCCTGCGCTTCGCGGAATTTCGGCACGGTCACAGAGAAAAAAATCGTTTGTTAGTGCGTATCAGGCACTGCGAGTCGAATTTGTCTACAAGCAGGGGCGCAACACCAACAATACGTCAAATGTGTACAGCGTGATTCGAAAGCAACTGTACATGCTTCGTAGACGTAATGTGTGCATCAAAATAAGAGTAATATTTTAAATAAAGTTTTGTCTGAAATTGCTTTATTTCAGAGTTATGAAGTAGAGTACGGGACCACAAGTGCAAAACAGACAACGCAAAATTAATTTTCCTCAGAAAGGAACGACACGGAGTGACCAGAAATTCAGCTCAACTGTGTACTGTATGTTCACCCCAGGACATGTTCAGACGATGTCCATGTAGACGAAGACAGTAACATGCTCGACCTGTTACCGCTCTTGGCTAATTGCACGCTCTGTGAACCTCAGTCTGCGAAGTTGCGTGGCTATTTTCAATTGGCTCCTGCAATTGTATTACGGTCTCAATTGCAGCACCATACACGAACTGCCTGAGACGGTTCCAAATGTAGAAGTCCAAGAGTTAAGATCCGGACATGTGGAGGGCCAAGCAACTGGTCCTGCATGACATATTCGCTTATCGGAGCAAACAACTTAGAGGTACTCTCTTGCATTACGAGTGAAATGTGCAGGGGCACCGTTGACAAAGTAACATCAGTCGATATGCAGGCGAACAGGACAGGCCAAAAACCTGTACTGGCCCATGATTTAATGCCTACCACAGATGACATTATGCACCAGAAAACGGAAATAAAACAGTGTCAGACAAAACATTATTTAACATTTTACTCTTATTCAGATCCGCACATTACACCCACAAGGTGTGTACAGTTCTTTTGGATCACCTCTATATGAACGTTGAATGGACGAATGAAAATTTATACTATAGCCGGGAATCGAGCCCGGGTGTCCTGCTCGCATTTTTCGCTCATTTTTTTTTTAAATTCCTCTGCTTACAAATAAATGCTTCTGTTTTTTAAAAACCAAAAATCTACTTCTTAAGAGACTGTTGTTCTGTTATTGAGAAGGCTGTTATTAATTTCTTTTTTGCTCCCTAGGCAGACGCGCTAACCATTGCGCCACAGTGACTTTGCACAGCTGCACGGACCACCTGTAATCTCCCCACGGAAATTTACCCTCTACCACGCAATAATTAATAATGGTCAACCAAATCATCCACATTTATTCACTTTTGGAAAGTATCTGATCGGATTTCTAGTAATATATGCGCCGACAGCTCGTCGACGCCAAGGTGTTTTTCTAGTAAGATTATTCTTTGGAATAACAGAGATACATAGATGTATTCTCCATGGTTAATATAGAGGGAGAAGGAGTACAGCTTCGGGAGTATCTGTTGGAAGATTGTCGGGTTGCTAAAAGAGACATATTTGCTCTTCTTCTCGCTAAAGCGAGCTATTAAAGTTTGTGCCACTAGCGGGTTATTGGTGGATAGAGAAAAACGGTAAACGAAAATTAAGTAAGACTTGGAATCAACAGAAAGCGGAACATGTAATGGAGATGGATTGAATATACTATTTTCCTCAGAAATAAGGTTTGTGACCCTTTTTTTCTAGAGTGAATGACGAATGAGTTCTCTGTCTGAATCATTGATGATTGCCTTGGCCCTGTAATTAGTGGGGAAGTTTCAGCTGTGACGAAGAGAGCCTGCAGTCACCGAGTTTTGATAAAACCGTCCAAAAAGGCTTCGTCCACATCTGAAATTCTAAATCTGTCGTAAAAATGAACGAATTGTTCAAACGATCGATTTTTCCCAACTGAATGCAGCGCTTAACAATAATAACAAATGTAAAGATCTTTTCCAGCAAACCAGCCGCTGAATATTAAGACGAAGGGCTCCACCAGAGATTCTATTGGGCTGATTCCACGTAAATGAAATAATATATTTAAAACTGTACACAGATAAAGGACAGAGAGAGAGAGAGAGAGAGAGTGAGAGCGAATGAAATTCGAGAAAATACTCAGAATCCTCCATTAGCATAATTGTTTGCCTGTCTTATCACGGATCAGCCTCAAGATAAAACAGGAGGCCCTAACTGTATTGTACCGATTTGTGTGTGAGAGTGAAGGGGTAATAAAGGCGACAGATACACCTCTGTACAGACAAAACATTACACCAAGTTAGCGGCAAGCTGCATTCACATACTTTCATCAATTACAGTAGAATTCATTATACACCCTAGCACGCCTCCCTCCTCACTGCAATTTCCCACTCAATTTTCAGCTCCCTATACATTTGACACAATGTTCGGAGGTTAGCTCACATTACTTAAAAATCTGTCAAAGCAGTATTATCGCTTGTATAGTTCAAACGATCGTCTCAAAAATGTCCACGAGCCCAATGTGGTATTGGTTCTAGTTGGTCTAAGAAGAGAAGCAAGTAGACTTCAATTCTTGGTGAAGAAGTCATCGATCTCACTTTGGTAAACAGAGACTCACCGACACACACACACACACACACACACACACACACACACGAGAGAGAGAGCGCGCGCGGAACATACACACGGACAAACTATCGACTGGAAGAGTGTTGAAAAGTTGTAAGTTAAAACAGTTTCAGTCCTCACGTTCCGATCAAAGTTTTGGGGAACTATTCATTGGTTATAAGGCAAGTGCTGCTCCCCACCCAAGCCGGCCCTCACGCTGGGATCCCATTGAAACCGAAGTTTCTAGCCTGTCGAGGTGGCAATGGACTGTACAGGATGTCCCAGAAATGTTGTGACAAACTTCGAGTGGCTGTAGAGGTTGTCTCGAGGAACAAATCGAGCACAGAAACCAATGACTGGAAACGTCATCCAACGACGCTACACAGCGCTGAAGCTATAGGCGCCGAAGCCCACGACTGGGCCACCCCTTCGGCTGAAAACGTGCCTCTGTACGGTGAGTGACTGTAAGCGCAAATTCTTGCAATGTTGTTTGTTATTCAGCGACAGCCACTGATTGCCACGATCGTCATTGAAGAAGATGTAGCTAGCCGCTGCGTAGAAACGTTTTGTCACCTATTAATGCGATGCTCTGTTGCCTCAGTGAATGACGATTTCGGATAAGAATTTCCAGCCACCGTTTATTTTTCTCCTCGAACCCTCCAAAATCTACAATGTTTTCTGGTATACAGGATAAAAATAAACTGCATATGGAAACCCCTGTCCGAAACCATCATCGACCGAGGCCGAAGTAAATCGCATTCAGAGGCGGCGTGGTCTGTTTAGGCAGAAGGTGGCTCCATCTTCTCCATTGTCTGTCGTGGCAACCAGTCGCGATTGTTGAATAACAAATAACAATGTGAGACGTTCCGCCTATGGCCGGCCAGCGTCAGTAGTCAAGTTTGCAAAAAAAAAAAAAAAATGGTTCAAATGGCTCTGAGCACTATGGGACTTAATATACTACGTCATCAGTCCCCTAGACTTAGAACTACTAAAACCCGACTAACCTAAGGACATCACACACATCTATGCCCGAGGCAGGATGCGAACCTGCGACCGTAGCAGCCGCGTGGTTCTGGACTGAAGCGCCTAGAACCGCTCGTCCACAACGGCCAGCCAGTCACGTTTGCAGCCGAAGGCGCGGCGCAATAGTGAGCAACAGCGTCTGTAGCTTCGATACTTTGTAACGTCTTTGGATGACGTATCCAGACACGTGTTCCTGTCTTCGATTTGTTCCTCGAGACGCCTTCTATAACCCCTCGAACTTTGTCGCAACATTTTTGGGGCATCCTGTATAAACGAAGTTTCGGTTGCAGTCTAATAAGCAAAAACCGGGCAAAGACGAGCAGCTCAGATGTAGAAGTATTAGTGGACGACGTGATATCTTAAAATATGTTATAAACACGTACAATCATCGTCAGTTTATTTTACAAAAGCGTAGAAACAATGGAGTGTGCATCATAAGCAGTTACAATTTAACTAATAGTATTTCTTGAACGTTTCTTGAGGCTTAATACCTCATGGTCAGAGGCATGCCATTTACATCTGAGCTGGTGTTTGCGTAAGAAATATTATGAAGTTCTGGGAGGATGCAACAGAAAACAGTGCGCGGTTTTACCGCTGCAGCCTTCCAACATCCCACAGCGAAAGTCTTGAAACAAGGCTAAATCAGATTCCCTAGAAGGGCAGAAAGGCTTAGTGCCATGTAGATGACCCAGTCGTTATTTACAGAGCACATGTTCGAGCAGGACAGAGAATGACGCGGGGGGGGGGGGGGGGAGTTCGATAATGTGATGTTTAGAGAAATCATCGTGGCATTCGCTTGATCGACATAGTCCGACGAATCCATAGCGCTAGATGGCCGGACAGGGATTTAAATTCCATTCCTCCCGAGTGTGACAAACGTGTACTAATTGTGGTACCATCTCGATCAATGTCCCAGACAACTAGTATCTCAAGGGGATAAGTTACCTATCGGAACGCGTTGTAAAAAATTAATATATGAAACTGTGATTGATTATGTTAGAGAATAATCTGTAGAGTTGTTTTAAGGGGCTCCGGAAAGGCTCAAAATCATGAAAAGTTCAATTTTTACTTTTTTGCGTTTTCTAAATCTGCAGACCATTACCTTTTAATAGATATATAATTGATTCGATTCCGAAGACTACAACTATTTTTAAATTTTTTTTTTGAAATGTGTTCTACATGGGCGTGACCCACTGTGGCGCTGTTAAACTGCTGTCAAATGGTGTTATTATTAACGTCCGTGTTCACCACGTACGTTTTAGTGATGTGAGATAAAGTATGTGTTGTGGCTAACCTGTGATGGTTCAATATATATCGCTGGTGTGATTGTCGATTGTTTCATGTTTATTTACTCTGTCGTTATCTCGAAAATATTCGTAATTAATTCTGTTTCTTGAGTCTCTGTTTTGTTGAAGTATAACAATGAGTAAAAGTAAAGTTGCTGTTGCGACTTTCAATGATGGCAACATTGTAAGGTGCAAGGTATTTAGAAATATGGGAATGAAGATAGATTCTAACATGGTACGAGCGATGCTTGCTTTAGACAAGGAACGCCTTCGGGCTGCAGACAGGGCTGTAAAGAGTCTAGAAATACAAGCAAGAATAAACAGGAGGAGGAAAAGAGGAAGCTGGAGGAGGAGTTTGCAGAGGATGAACATAATCCATCCTATGGACCTGGAATGCACTAAAAAGTTAATCCAATCTTTGCCGCTCGATTCCCAAAACTTTTATTTTCTCATACTAATTACATATTTTCTAAGGATCTTCCAAACATATTTGTTTCAAACATTCAGTAAATGTTACACAGTACCTTCTGCATAATGTAACACAGCCTTTTTCCAAAAAAACTATATATTTTTGAATTTATAAATAAAAAATTGCAAAAAAATGTGGTGAATTTTCATTACAATTGAAAAAAAATCATCTTTAATAACTGAACTAAAATTTTGTAAAATCCCTGTGTTAAGTTGTAGCCCATATTCCAATAAATAATCTGTAAAAAGTTCAACTTCCTACCTCAAATACTTTGTGAGGAAAGATGTAATTTATAAGCGTTATTTTAACATTGCAAGTATAGGGCGTTCCGGTGCCCCTTAACCAGTTATTGTACAAGGAGACGCAAAAGTTCTTTAACAGTTGAAAATGCACTAAGTCACATAACAACGTAGGTAGTGAGATAAAAATCTGGCGCTGGACAGCAACACGTCAGTGACGTCACATGAGAATCGTCAGCGCGACGAGTCCGAGGTTGGCCGACGCTGTTACGGTATTGCGTCCTCCCTAATCTGGCTGATAAACACCTGCTGGAAGGTATACGACTTTTAACCAGTATGGCTCTCCACCCCAGACTGCTACAAATGTAAAAAAAAAATGGTTCAAATGGCTCTGAGCACTATGGGGCTTAACATCCGAGGCCATCAGTCCCCTAGAACTTAGAACTACTTAAACCTAACTTATCTAAGGACATCACACACATCCATGCCCGAGGCAGGATTCGAACCTGCGACCGTAGCAGTCGCGCAGTTCAGGACTGAAGTGTATAGAACCGCTCGGCCACCACGGCCGGCCAAATGTGATACATCTCTTGCGCACATTGTTTGTGAGGATCGCGTGCAGAGCCGCCATGTCTGTTACGCTCGGCCCCCCAAGTCCCCAGACTGTTGGTTGCCAGGTTAACTGACGTCTCACGTCTATCGCGCTCGTCCGACCTCACTTGGGGCGCTAAAACACAACATCCGACGCCACCTTCTCACCATAACAAATGCTGTGCTCTATAGTACTGTACACAGTATTGTTCCTCGATAAACAGGTATTGTTGATGAACGGGGGCCGACGTGATAATCATTTTTTATAGAGAACATCGTCATTTGCTAAAAATTTGTTGTTTTGCTAATTGTTGCTTTTGTATCATATGAAGCGCCACCTGTTGATACTTTTGTGAGCTTTTCTCCGCATCATTAAAACCGCATGTCATTTCAACGATGCTTGTCAATTTTCACTTCTCTACCTATTACTCTGTGAAGTATTTAATTTACAAATGTTAACGGAATTGTGGGTCACCCTGTAGATCTAGTCTCCAAGTTGTCTACTTTAAGACTCTCCGTCTCACTTTCGTAAAGTCACTATCACGTGCTCAACTTCTGTCCTGTGTCTTATCCATTTCATTGATCTTCTACATTCTCTTGCTGAGCCAAACATAGAGCGTTCGTAAGGTAACCAATTGTTTATGCCCTGTTGACGCCTTTAACACCCATATTTCACTTCCACAACTTAGTACTGGCACTATACACTGGTTACAGTGTTTATGTCGCATAGGGAATTTACTCCTGAGCACAGGCTTCAGTTTTCGATATGAATTCAGAGCAAGTTCACTTTTTCACCTGCTTGTACGTTCTGTTTCCCAAATATACAAATTGGTTAACTGTTTCCATGATTTTATGATTAATCTTTACTTTTCGGCATACTGACTGCAAAGTACGAGGGCAGTTGAATAAGTAATGCAACACATTTTTTTTCTCGGCCAATTTTGGTTGAAAAAACCGGAAATTTCTTGTGGAATATTTCCAAACATTCCCGCTTCGTCTCGTGTAGTTTCATTGACTTCCGACAGGTGGCAGCGCTGTACGGAGCTGTTAAAATGGCGTCTGTAACGGATGTGCGTTGCAAACAACGGGCAGTCATCGAGTTTCTTTTGGCGGAAAACCAGGGCATCTCAGATATTCATAGGCGCTTGCAGAATGTCTACGGTGATCTGGCAGTGGACAAAAGCACGATGAGTCGTTGGGCAAAGCGTGTGTCATCATCGCCGCAAGGTCAAGCAAGACTGTCTGATCTCCCGCGTGCGGGCCGGCCGTGCACAGCTGTGACTCCTGCAATGGCGGGGCGTGCGAACACACTCGTTCGAGATGATCGACGGATCACCATCAAACAACTCAGTGCTCAACTTGACATCTCTGTTGGTAGTGCTGTCACAATTGTTCACAAAAATCTGAACGAACTTCTCCTTCTTCATGACAACGCAAGCCCTCACACAAGTCTTCGCACCCGAGAGGAGCTCACAAAACTTCAGTGGACTGTTCTTCCTCATGCACCCTACAGCCCCGATCTCGCACCGTCGGATTTCCATATGTTTGGCCCAATGAAGGACGCAATCCGTGGGAGGCACTACGCGGATGATGAAGAAGTTATTGATGCAGTACGACGTTGGCTCCGACATCGACCAGTGGAATGATACCGTGCAGGCATACAGGCCCTCATTTCAAGGTGGCGTAAGGCCGTAGCATTGAATGGAGATTACGTTGAAAAATAGTGTTGTGTAGCTAAAGGATTGGGGAATAACCTGGTGTATTTCAATGCTGAATAAAACAACCCCTGTTTCAGAAAAAAAATGTGTTGCATTACTTATTGAACTGCCCTCGTATATTGTTCTTACTGTAATTAATCTGCAGGCCTATTGTGATTCTTGCTCTGTTCAGTTTTCTGGAGTTGTTACGGAACTGAACAAACAGAAGCGGTTTGGCTGAAATCCGTTTCTTACGCTTTCTTTTTTCGTGTCACTTTAGCTGTATGAAGCATTCATGGGATGCTGAAGGCGTTTCCCGTTAACAGAAAGTAAAAGACCGACATCTAGATAAAAGTGACAATCTTTGACTCAGACTGTAAATTGCATGATGGCACAACTCCATAAACCTACTGGAAGATATGAGTTACGTGTCCCTGCTGGTCGTAAATTTCATAGTTTACTTTTTACAACGGGAAAGTCTGAAAGGTCACATGAAACGAAAAATGTCGGAGACCTCTTCCCCATTACTCATGTGTAATTGAATATTTCGTTTCCAATAACAGGCGTGCTCTGTGTGACATTGAATTGCCTTTACGTATGGACTTTGCTACTCATGTGAGTAATTTCTGCATCTGCAAACGAATATTTCATATTTAATAGTACGCAGAAAATTTTGTCCAGTTAGTGAACAAATATTCCATAAGAGATAAACAGGAAAACCTATTCTAAAAATTAATTTCCCGCTGGCCTTCCTGCAAAGAGTATAACAACCCGCATTGAATATAGCGTTCAGATGAAGCGTAATTCGGATGATGGCTATCTTCCGCTGTAATACTCATACATTTTATATCGAAACGGATTCATCAGCGTTGAAAATTGCCCTTCCCTGTTTTTACGTGTCTACTGTGTTTTACATCAGCCCCAATTTTCTGAACTCTGTTTAACCCTTTCATGTGCATAAGAAAATTAAAGGGCTGATGATTGAAATTTATGCATCTCTGTGTTAATTAGAAGGTTTATAAAAATATTATTTGCAACATTATTGTTTGTACTTCTTTTGGAAGTGCCTGTGGTCTTAAGGTAACTTGCCTATGAAAGCCTGGAAAAATACCAACAATTTTCATAAATATTACACAACTCCAACTAAAAGACATGAACTCTTTGTAAGTTGAAAATTGTACGACAAATGTGTGTTTCCTGTTGAACAACTTTATATACAATTAATCACATTAGTTCTCATCCTGACTGTACTATTTTTTTTTTTATATCCAGTCTGTATGTGGAATCTATGACCTGAATATCTTAGTTAGATGCTTGTAATTTTAAGTAAACATTAACAACATATCTACCTACAAAGTAGACTACAATCATGCCATTTCAGCAACAAGTTTTCATTCTATAAATATTTACATCTGACATTATACACTGAGACTACTTTCTTATAATTAATTAGCATGTATTTTCCTTCCTACTGATAGTCTGTAGTCTACTTCCCACAAATACTATCCCGAAACAGCCCCAAAAATTTCATATGTTTATCTGAAATAGATTTCTGTGCAGAACATAAACATGTCACATTTGATTGATGTCTCAACAGTTGTTACTAATTCATTCCAATTGCATAATATTTTTGTTTTACATGTTGCTCATCACCTCTCCGCCTTCACTTGTTTCTCTTTATTACTCTGTCTCTTTAGTTGCGTCGAGCACCGACTTTTCACCTTTGGCCCCTCGCATAGAATCAATTTTCACCAGTGATTGTGTCGCATGAAGCCCTGATTATACACTATGTGATCAAAAGTATCCGGACACCTGGCTGAAAATTACTTACAAGTTCGTGGCGCCCTCCATCAGTAATGCTGGAATTCAGTATGGTGTTGGCCCACCCTTAGCCTTGATGACAGCTTCCACTTTCGCAGGCATACGTTCAATCAGGTGCTGGAAGGTTTCTTGGGGGATGGCAGCCCATTCTTCACGGAGTGCTGCACTGAGGAGAGGTATCGATGTCAGTCAGTGAGGCCTGGCACGAAGTCGGCGTTCCAAAACATCCCAAAGGTGTTCTGTAGGATTCAGGTCAGGACGCTGCGCAGGCCAGTCCTTTACAGGGATGTTATTGTCGGGTTACCATTCCGCCACAGGCCGTGCATTACGAACAGGTGTTCGATCGTGCTGAAAGATGCAGTCCCCTTCCCCGAATCGCTCTTCAACAGTAGGAAGCAAGGAGAAGCTTAAAACACACTTAACGTGATTCGTCATTCCACGCAACGATTTTCCACTGTTCAGTCGTCCAATGTTTACGCTCCTTACACCAAGTGAGGAGCCGTTTGGCATTTTCCGGCGTGATGTGTGGTTTATGAGCAGCCGCTCGACCATGAAATCCAAGTTTTATCACCTCCCACCTAACTTTCATAGTAGTTTCAGCGAATTCTGGTGCAGTTTGCAATTCCTGTGTGATGGTCTGGATAGATGTCTGCCTATTACACATTACGACCCTATTCAACTGTTGGCGGTCTCTGTCAGTCAACAGACGAGGTCGGCCTGTACGCTCTTGTGCTGTGCGTGTCCCTTCACGTTCCCACTTCACTATCACATCGGAAACAGTGCACCCAGGGATGTTTAAGAGTGTGGAAAACTCGCGTACAGACGTATGACACAAGTAACACCCAGTCATCTGACCACGTTCGAAAAAATTGGTTCTGAGCGCTGTGGGACTCAACATCTGAGATCATCAGTCCCCTAGAACTTAGAACTACTTAAACCTAGCTAACCTAAGGACATCACACACATCCATGCCTGAGACAGGATTCGAACCTGCGACCGTAGCGGTCGCGCGGTTCCAGACTCAAGCGCCTAGAACCGCTCGGCCACATCACCACGTCCGAAGTCCGTAAGTTTCGCTGAGCGCCCCGTTCTGCTCTCTCACGATGTCTAATAACTACTGAGGTCGCTGATATGGAGTACCTGGCGGTAGGTGGCAGCACGATGCACCTAATATGAGAACCGTATGTTTTTGGGAGTGTCCGAATACTTTTGACCACATAGTGTATTTCTAGTAACTCGAGAACTTCTCTCTTGCCAACTGTGCCACATTAAAACAAATTGCAAGGATAATAGCTGTCAAAAATGGCAAAATAGAGACAACTAAAGCAACAGAAGGGTTTTTCAGGGAAGCAAAGCTCGAAAACGAGAGAACATAAGAGCACCACAAAGCTTATCTCGAAACAGGGCTGTCATCTTGAGAAATAGTTGTATATTGTATGTTCCACGAACACGAGTGTATTAATCGCTTTTGACGTGTCAAATCAGCGGTAACATGGGTGTGGACGGACACCGAGAGAGCATTAACTTCATTTTCAAATAACTTCCTGATGTCCAGCTTTGTTCTGTAACCACCATTTTGTCCAGTATTCTAAACATGGATTTAAAATGAAACACAAATAATCGACTTTTTGAAGCGGTTTTACAGGCAAGTTACCTTAAACGACAGTTACAGAACATACTACATACACTACTGGCCATTAAAATTGCTACATCACGAAGATGACGTGCTACAGACGTGAAATTTAACTGACAGGAAGAAGATGCTGTGATATGCAAATCATTAGCTTTCCAGAGCATTCACACAAGTCTGGCGCCAGTGGCAACACCTACAACGCGCTCACATGAGGAAAGTTTCCAACCGATTTCTCATACGCAAACAGCAGTTGACCGGCGTTGCCTGGTGAAACGTTGTTGTGATGCCTCATGTAAGGAGGAGAAATGCGTACCATCACGTTTCCGACTTTGATAAAGGTCGGATTGTAGCCAATCGCGATTGCGGTTGTCGTATCGCGACATTGTTGCTCGCGTTGGTCAAGATCCAATGACTGTTAGCAGAATATGGAATCGGTGGGTTCGGGAGGGTAATACGGAACGCCGTGCTGGATCCCAACGGCCTCGTACCACTAGCAGTCGAGATGACAGGCATCTTATCCGCATGGCTGTAACGGATCCTGCAGCCACGTCTCGATCCCTGAGTCAACAGATGGGGACATTAACAAGACAACAACCATCTGCACGAATAGTTCCACGACGTTTGCAGCAGCATGGACTATCAGCTCGGAGACCATGGCTGCGGTTACCCTTGACGCTGCATCACAGACAGGAACGCCGGCGATGGTGTACTCAACGACGAACCTGGGTGCACGAATAGCAAAACGTCATTTTTCGGATGAATCCACGTTCTGTTTACAGCATCATGATGGTCGTATTCGTGTTTGGCGACATCGCGGTGAGCGCACATTGGAAGAGTGTATTCGTCTTCGCCATACTGTCATATTACGCGGCGTGATGGCATGGGCTGCCATTGGTTACACGTGTCGGTCACCTCTTTTTCGCATTGCCGGCACTTTGAACAGTGGACGTTACATTTCAGATGTGTTACGACCCGTGGCTCTACACTTCATTCGATCCGTGCGAAACCCTACATTTCAGCAGGATAATGCACGACCGCATGTTTCAGGTGCTGTACGGGCCAATCTGGATACAGAAAATGTTCGACTGCTGCCCTGGCCAGCACATTCTCCAGATCTCTCACCACTTGAAAACGTCTGGTCAATGGTGGCCGAGCAACTGGCTCGTCACAATACGGCAGTCACTACTCTTGATGAACTGTGGTATCGTGTTGAAGCTGCATGGGCAGCTGTACCTGTACGAGCCATCCAAGCTCTGTGTGACTCAATGCCCACGCGTATCAAGGCCGTTATTACGGCCAGAGGTGGTTGTTCTGGGTACTGATTTCTCAAGATCTATGCACTAAAATTGCGTGAAAATGTAATCACATGTCAGTTCTAGTATAATATATTTGTCCAACGAATACTCGTTTCTCATCTGCATTTCTTCTTGGTGTAGCAATTTTAATGGCCAGTAGTGTATTATAAATCAAAGAATTACAAAGGCTGTGTATCTGTTGTCTATTTGATGTGAAATTTCGCAGAAGAGTTTCTGCTTGGAGTACTGGTAAAGCACAAATTAATACCACACTGCTCACAGATATCGTGCCATTTTCAACATGCTTCGAAGCACAATTAGCACATTTCCTCAAGCCAGATTTTATCACTCCGGACCCTGGGATCTTTGGATTAAAACATCTTTGTAACGTTGCTGAAGGTTTTACAGCTGACGATGAATTACTTTGTGGACTTAAATAATTTCCGATTAGACTTCTTTTAATTTATGCTTCGAACCGTAGAGTTGATAATGTTGATTTTAAACCCTCTTCTGCTGGCAATGTGGAATATATTACAAACACACTGTTCAAGTCAGTGTCAAGACAAGCGAAGAAAATTTTCAGGTATTTCTTAATACACTAATGGAAAAAGTCGCAACAACAAAAAAATAATTAATGTAATCAAATTTCGGGGATATATTTGTCTACATAACATATTTAAGCGATTTATGCAAGATCAAAGGTTAATGCAAACGGGAGATAAGCCATTCCAGATGTGAAATGCTGATACGTTAATGATGTGTGTAACCGCCAGAATTTTGAATGCAATCATGCAAACGTGCAGGCACTGTATTGTACAGGTGCTATATGTCTGTTTGCGGGATGGAGTTCAATGCCTGCTGCACGTGGTCGGTCAATACCCGGTCTGTTAATGCTGATTGTGGATGACGCTGGAGCTGTCATGCGACGATACCCCATGTGTGCCGGATTGTAGACATATCTGGTGATCGATCAGGCCAAGGCTACATGTCGACACACTGTAGAGGACGTCGGGCTACAACATCGAGCTGCAGGCGATCGTTATCCTGTTTGAAAAAACACCCTAGACTGCTGTTCATAAATGGTAAGACAATAGGTCGAATCACCAGACCGACGCCTAAATTTGTAGTCAGGCTGTGTGGGATAACCTCGGAGTGCTCCTTATCTCAACGAAATCGCACCCCAGACCATTACTCAAAGTGTAGGTTGTAATGGAACATATTAAAGGCTTTACTGTACCGAAGTATGCGATACCCTCCAAATTCAACCAGTTTAACGAGTATTTATGATTATAGAAAAGTTATTGCGTATGTTAACAATGATTGCATAACATGTCTGCATAAACAGTCAACCCATTAAATTATACTGAATAACTGACTCACACAAAATTTTATATCACTTGGTCACTGATACAGCAAATGTCATCATGTAAAAACACTAAGTTCATCTTAAATAATTAATATGAAGTACGAAAAATAGTGGCCAACTTAGGTATTTTGGATCTCCTTAAATAAAAATCACCCAGTGAAACCTATTTGTTCACTAGGAGCGTTTTCACTCAGTATTCACGTAAGCAATCCTATTTTAGACGAAAACCAATGTAATTCTTAATAATTAATGTTATTTACTTATTTATGCAAATTAGAGAAGTCAATTGACAAACTTCTAAAAAACGGCCTTTTTGTAACAAAGAATTATTCTGTCAAGTCAACAAATCTGTCTGTCATTTTCATAACATGTTAAATTATGTCACTCGATGCAAATTAATAACTATTCTGCACAAATTATGATAACAGATGTACATGTGACTTATAAACTATATCTCTTTTTAGTAGTTCTTTGACAATGTTATAAATACAAGCAGCAAGAACGGTCGAAAGGCAGTCGGAATGTCACTTTGGTAAAGTGTGTTTGTGTGTTATTGTTTGAGGTGGATAAACAATGCAAAGAACATGTAACGGAAGTACTACTTTGTGTTGAGTCATGGTCTTTGGTGGACAGTGGAATTAAGATGGCCACCAGAGTAATAAATATTTGAAGTTGACATATTTGTTGGTTTCGCTCGTTCTTTATCATCAAAAGCACATAAAAAACACGGGACCTCATGTTTTTTTAACCCTAGACAACCAGAATTTAGAGCCAGCATCAGCATCGAGACACAGCAGCGATCCAGCAAGTAGCAGCGATTACCACAACACAATGCATTTTAATGGCGCCAACAGAACATCATGTGCTAACAAGCTCCGTAAATGGAAGTGAAATAGTGCGATTACAGCAATTAGCTATATCTACGACCAGGCGACCATTACAAGCTCCAGTGAGTCAAGCACGCAGACAGATTGGTTGAAAGCCCTCAACTGGCTGCCCTGTAACCAACACGCGGCCATCACTGGCACCGAGGCAGAATCACAACAGAAAACACAACAGAGCTCCACCCTGTCCTCCAGTGAGCTATCGTTCGACACTAATGAAGTAGCAAATGGCGGTGCTTTGGGGTCACTGGAATACGCGCTACAAGGCGTCTGGCTCGGAGCTGCTGCTGAAGTAACCGAGTTGTAACAGTTCGTTATGTATTTTGGTGCCAACTGCTACTCACATTGCTGATGCAGATGCAGTATGTTGCGAGACAGCCACACGCCGAACATGACGGACTAGCCTCTCGGTAGTGCCACGTACCTATCCGGGGCCCAGTCTTCTTGGGAACGTACCCTTCTAGTGACCACCGCTGCCAACAATCATGTACAATGGTCACATTCCTTCAAACTCTCTCCGCAGTACCACAGATGCAATGTCCAGCTTCTCTTAGCCCTCTTACACGACCTCATACGCACTCAGTAACGTGCTGGTAAAGCGTCTTTGTTGTGTCTAGACCAGACAGCCTAGACGCAATGAGAGGAAGCCGAAAGGCACGCGCTTAAACTCACGCAGGCTGGCGTGAGGTCTGGAACAGGATACGTAATGAATGCTATAAAGAGAAGTACGTAGCTTCTGGAATACTTAACTTTAATCCACATTTGTAGAACATCGCTCTTGATGATACATTAATAGAATCTCAATATCTATACTGGTAATGGCGCCTTGCTAGGTCGTAGCAATTGTAGCTGAAGGCTATGCTAACTATCGTCTCGGCAAATGAGAGCGTAATTCTCAGTGAACTATGGCTAGCAACGTCGGCTGTACAACTGGGGCTGAGTGCTAGTACGTCTCTCTAGACCTGCCGTGTGGTGGCGCTCGGTCTGCAATCACTGACAGTGGCGACACGCGGGTCCGTCGTATACTAGCGGACCGCGGCCGATTTAAAAGCTACCACCTAGCAAGTGTGGTGTCTGGCGGTGACACCACAGTCTTTGTCACTTTGAAGGTATTCTTGACCAACATCAAATCAGCGTGTCTAATCTCAAAGGTAACAAACACTCATGACCGTTAAAGCAAACCTGATTTGTATTGAGCCGTGTCACGGCTCAGCTCATTTGATTTACCCGCGAGATTATTCACTTGTTTTCGCCGCTGCGATAGGGGGCGTGATCGCTGAGCGCTGTTGGCGCTGGTGCGCGAAGCAACAGTTTTGGAGGACGGCTCGGTCGGGAGATGGCGAGTGGACCAGTCTGGGATGATGATGGCATTGAAACAGAGGATGACAAGCGTAAAGCTGAAATACTAAACACCTTTTTCCAAAGCTGTTTCACAGAGGAAGACCGCACTGCAGTTCCTTCTCTAAATCCTCGCACCAACGAAAAAATGGCTGACATTGAAATAAGTGTCCGAGGAATAGAAAAGCAACTGGAATCACTCAACAGAGGAAAGTCCACTGGACCTGACGGGATACCAATTCGATTCTACACAGAGTACGCGAAAGAACTTGCCCCCCTTCTAACAGCCGTGTACCGCAAGTCTCTAGAGGAACAGAAGGTTCCAAATGATTGGAAAAGAGCACACGTAGTCCCAGTCTTCAAGAAGGGTCGTCGAGCAGATGCGCAAAACTATAGACCTATCTCTCTGACGTCGATCTGTTGTAGAATTTTAGAACATGTCTTTTGCTCGAGTATCATGTCGTTTTTGGAAACTCAGAATCTACTATGTAGGAATCAACATGGATTCCGGAAACAGCGATCGTGTGAAACCCAACTCGCATTATTTGTTCATGAAACCCAGAAAATATTAGATACAGGCTCCCAGGTAGATGCCATTTTCCTTGACTTCCGGAAGGCGTTCGATACAGTTCCGCACTGTCGTCTGATAAACAAAGTAAGAGCCTACGGAATATCAGACCAGCTGTGTGGCTGGATTGAAGAGTTTTTAGCAAACAGAACACAGCATGTTGTTCTCAATGGAGAGACATCTACAGACGTTAAAGTAACCTCTGGCGTGCCACAGGGGAGTGTTATGGGACCATTGCTTTTCACAATATATATAAATGACCTAGTAGATAGTGTCGGAAGTTCCATGCGGCTTTTCGCGGATGATGCTGTAGTATACAGAGAAGTTGCAGCATTAGAAAATTGTAGCGAAATGCAGGAAGATCTGCAGCGGATAGGCACTTGGTGCAGGGAGTGGCAACTGACCCTTAACATAGACAAATGTAATGTATTGCGAATACATAGAAAGAAGGATCCTTTATTGTATGATTATATGATAGCGGAACAAACACTGGTAGCAGTTACTTCTGTAAAATATCTGGGAGTATGCGTGCGGAACGATTTGAAGTGGAATGATCATATAAAATTAATTGTTGGTAAGGCGGGTACCAGGTTGAGATTCATTGGGAGAGTCCTTAGAAAATGTAGCCCATCAACAAAGGAGGTGGCTTACAAAACACTCGTTCGACCTATACTTGAGTATTGCTCATCAGTGTGGGATCCGTACCAGATCGGGTTGACGGAGGAGATAGAGAAGATCCAAAGAAGAGCGGCGCGTTTCGTCACAGGGTTATTTGGTAACCGTGATAGCGTTACGGAGATGTTTAACAAACTCAAGTGGCAGACTCTGCAAGAGAGGCGCTCTGCATCGCGGTGTAGCTTGCTCGCCAGGTTTCGAGAGGGTGCGTTTCTGGATGAGGTATCGAATATATTGCTTCCCTCTACTTATACCTCCCGAGGAGATCACGAATGTAAAATTAGAGAGATTAGAGCGCGCACAGAGGCTTTCAGACAGTCGTTCTTCCCGCGAACCATACGCGACTGGAACAGGAAAGGGAGATAATGACAGTGGCACGTAAAGTGCCCTCCGCCACACACCGTTGGGTGGCTTGCGGAGTATAAATGTAGATGTAGATGTAGATGTAGATGTAGATGTCAGTCAGTCAGTCTCGGCGAGTCTGGTCAGTCGGTTAGTCGATCAGTCTGGGAGTCGGTGCAGTGAGGCGACAGAGTCAGTCAGAAGGCAGACACTCGCATGTTAGTCGGTCGGCTCTAAGTCTCAGTCGCTGCTGGGTTGTGCACTGAGTTGGGTTCGTCGTTACTCCGCGGTTGGACGAGTTGGCAGTCAGCAGCAGGCAGGTCCGCACGGTGCAAGTACGCGCCGGGGACGTGCTCGACGCAGACGGAAGGCCGTTGGTCGATCGGTCGGTTGGTCGTCGGATGGCGACAGGACGGAAGCGGCTGGGAGTCGACTGGTGCCTGCCGTTTGAGGACTGCGATAAGACGGCTGTTTGCGAGCATGTGGGGAGGACGGAATGTTCGCTTGCTTAGCGTGGTTCTCCATGACCAGCTGTCGTTTGTTGGGCCTAGCACTCGAACGTAACAGGAAACTGCAGTGGTGTGGTTCTCGTCACCTGGCTAAGGCCGAAATTTTCATATACTTTTATTATATTTAATGATAATTACCTTATTATGTGCTTGGCTCTTGTAGCCAACATTTTGTGATTTGATATACCTTAGATAATATCATCATGTACCAGGTGTCTACTGTGAATAATTCTTAATTTGTATGGCACCGTATCTACTACGATCGATCATTTTATGACAGTTCTGACCAAATTATTATTACATTAGACTTTGTTAAAATTGGTGCGTTTGAATTGCAAATTTCTTAATTCTACTAATATTGCTAGGGATAAACCCATCTATTTCTTGATAGTGCCATATTTGTGTATTATATAATATACTCTTTACTAACAGTATCTTTATGTAATGCTTCAGAGTGAGGCTGCATGTTCTTCTAGAGAATGTTCTAAAAAATTTTTTTTGCTAAAATTTCCTTTAAACTGTTAATTGTATTAACTTGGATGTATAACCAATTATTGTTAAATAGTAAATTTGTGTCAACAAGGCTTGGACCAGATAAATGTGCCTACGCCTTCCCTACCCTGGCTCTGCTACCGTCAGTACACCACATGTATCTTCATAGTAGCGCTTATAGCGCCACTCTTACGAGACTGGTGGGAAAGTATTCCACCTTTCAGATGTAGAAACACACCTACCAACTTTCGTTTATGTCGCACAACTAATTCTTAGTAACGTCAGTGTATTTGCCTTTCTGTCAATCTCATAAATAATTTACTTCTTATTCATGAGACTCATCCCATCCACTTGTACTTTCTTCTCATAACGGGACACTGAACACTGCTCTTCTGAGATGAACCAGGCTGACGCCTCTTCACAGCTGCACACGGTACTGAGGACATAACATAAGACAGTAGATGAACTGCCTTGTTATCCATCCATTTGAGGATTGTCACTCCACTGCTACAAAGGTTGTATGTATCACCCCTTCTCATTTTCGTGTCTGGAGGGAATGATTTTGGCACGTGTTTACGGTTGATGCATACTGCTCCACAGCATCTGATATTTTCTGAAGCAAGTTAATACTGCAAAGCTCAACAGTTAAAAACGTTAATCCGAATATAGATTTCGTCAGCTGCAGAATTATTGTCCCACCACGACCTATTTGAGGACCCGAGTTTCTTCTGCAAGTCTATAAACAAACTCAAATACGTGACCAGTTTCTGAATCACTACTGCACCACATCTTGAAACCCCATTTAACTGGCTTATTTTTGTATCTATTGTCGCATAATATTATTATTTCTTAACCTGATCATAAGCTCATCTAAAGATCGAGCACTAGTTGATCTAAACGATTCCTGGAAGGTTTTCTTCAAATGCTCAATTAACGGTCTCACATTGTACGCACGATCTTTTTATATTGGTTGGTCTGCAATGTTGGATAAGTGTAAGTATTTTCGAATGTCTTCAGATCGGTGTAATGTAATAATCTGAGCTATATAAGGAACACATAACTCAGGGTCAGCTGTCCAGTAGATTCTAAATGGTGCCCCTTTACCAGGTTCATACCAATAAATGCCTCCACTTCATCTTCATTTGTGCTGAAAACATAGCCAGTTTGTTCTGCATACCGAGTACTTTCAGGAATTAGTATATAATGCAACAAGACTTGAAGCTCACAATCGAAGTGATTTTTCCAATGGTAGTAGTAAAAGGTAATTAAACTATTAACCCACATCTTGCTAATGTTAACGTATAATAGTAAAATCTTAGCTAATTACAATAGGCCGGTCAGAGCGGCCGAGCGGTTCTAGGTGCTTCGGTCTGGAACCGCGCGACCGCTACGGTCGCAGGTTCGAATCCTGCCTCGGGTATGGTTGTGTGTGACGTCCTTAGGTTAGTTAGGTTTAGGTAGTTCAAGGGGACTGATGACCTAAGAAGTTCCATAGTGCCCAGAGCCACTTGAACCATTTTTGAATTATAATATTTACTGCTCACAGTAGCTGATTCGTAATCATTTCATCGAAAATCCCTTAACACGAAAATGCATTGTCACCTGATGTGTTTTCAGTTCGAAAGGAACTGATTAGGAGTATATCTGAGAACTTGCCAAATATTTCATGATGATGTGAGCCGACTTCAGTTCGTTTCACGAACTTTTTTTTTTAATTTCAAATTCATTTTTATATACTCAGAACTGGGCATGATTTTCTACATTCTTTAGCGTTAGCCAACTTTTATTCTTGTAAATTATCTTTTGGCCTCGTCCTTGCTTCTATGCCTTGCGTTTACCTGTTATGTTTTATCTATCTAGGTAGTTAAGTGTTCCATTCCATTTAACACATAAGCAGAATTCATGTTCAGCATCGGCTACCTGGGCTGCGTCCTCGCTGAACCGAATTCTGATAATGTTCTGTCTTTGACTAACACTCCTTTGATCCTCTCACTTCGTTTCCAGTGAACAAATAAAGATCGGTGATTACAATAAACCTGTCTTACACTTTTCCTGGTTTTGGCTTCTTATACGAATCTGTGAGTACAGACTGTTATAATATTCGCTTTGAAGGAAGAGTGTGTGTTTCCATTTCTTTCTGTTATCTATGTCTCACCGCCTTAAACAGAAAAGAATTGTTTCATCGCACATTATGAAGCACATTTCCATATTCATAGTGCCGCAATGACCTCCGAAATATTGCCTCATTTGCATTTTAAATGTGCTTCTCCATCCTACACAAACGGTACAAAATTGTTTCCCAGTGTTTTCACACATGCCAACCGTTTGGAGGCACTGCAATAACTAACTTGTTGAAAAACAGTGATTGTTTCATGACCGATTATCTTGGACCCTGGTTTTGTGCTGTCTGCTGTGACAAAAACTGTTCATTGACTAATAATATTAATTAGCATATTTAGATTGTAAGTTCGGCTTTCAATAGCATGAGAAGGGAAAGACAATAGGTTATGTAGAGTGGGTATTATGTCTGTGATAATGGTTGATTCTGTTGCCAATAGCGGTGCTGATCGGTACAGAACTTCGATATACCGTTGAAAAATATAACGCCAAATTCTTCTCTCTTGAAATTGTTTTTACATGCCCAAATAGTGCATGAACTATTTGTTGTAAATTGCATAAACCCATCTTCCGGCTTCAGAGTATAATAAAAATTGAAATATATTCTTCCTATAAAATTACTTTTTTACTTCTCGTGATTCAAGGAGGCAGAACACACTTCTCTCTATTGACCCTAACCGGCACTGACGTATGCATGGCATCTTCTGCCCTGGTGGGAGGATGCTGCGTAGGCGCCCCGCAGTGCTGACGGAGGGGGTAGACCACAATGGTGACGTCGGCAGCGCTCTATTGCGTCGTCGCCTCCACATGCAACCATTTTGGCACCGCGTGGAGGTGTCTATACGTGGGATTCGACCCGATGCTCTTTGGCAGTACCCAGACTGCGGCTGATGCTAAATCCTAATGGGGATTGGGTTGGCCGGGGGGGGGGGGGGGGGGACTCAGTGCTGGCTGCCACAAGTGCGGTCGGTAGATAGGTAATGCTGTGTCACGAGGTCCCAATAGCAACTAAGTACTGGTGGGGACAGGTCAGCCCCATCTGAAACACATGGTTGCTGTTGGTGACGCCTGGTCATGTCGCCGGGGCTGCCAGGTCCTCGTGTCTTGGTGGTGCTGCTGCTGGACTCTGGCAATGAGAATGCTTCTGTCTTAAAATTCAGACATTTTTATGGTTCAAGTGGCTATGAGTACTATGGGACTTAACATCTGAGGTCATCAGTCCCTAGAATTTAGAACTATTTCAACCTAACTAACCGAAGGACATCACACACATCCATGCCCGAGGCAGGATTCGAACCTGCGACCGCAGCGGTCGCGCGGCTCCACACTGAAGCGCCTAGAACCTCTTGGCCACAACGGCTGGCACAGACATTTTTATATCGCTCTGAGGCGCATTTGTTTCACTAAAACCTGCCACCTAATCACGTTGCCCATAGAAAGAAACTTTCCCTCTTGTTGTGACGTTGGCCCACCTGATACTCTCATTACCACTGCGCAGAGAAGTTTTCTGCTGAGTGCAGCGGTTAGCCTCGTCTCGCACTTTGCATGTGTGTTTGTCATTCTGACCCACATGTCACCGCATTGCAATTACCATCCTGTGGCCGCTGACTGTCTCACCTCTTATTATGACTGTAGCTAAAAGGCTTTGTAATTTTGCTAAAAGATTAGGTACCAACGTTACACTTTCGCCACTTAAATGAACAAGCCTATCTCATAAACTGAACTCCAGCCAATTACTTTAACATAAAATTACGAATTACGACGAAAGTCTCATGGGAAATACAGGGATAATAAGCGATTGTTCGTCTGACCGGATAGCCTCATTCCCTCTGTAATCAGCCATTACTTGAAAAGCTGAAGTACAGTGTCTTGGGTCATACAGGAAACAGGTGTGTCAACGTATAATGGAACTTATGAAACTGCTTGTACAAACACTGCGGCAGCGATTACACGTTGTGATTGTCACAGACGATTTCCTGAAACTAGAAGAGGAGTATGTTCGAGTCGGTCAACAATGTAGGAAGTTAACTGCTTGTGTCTCAACAATGCTGGCGTATAGCGTAAACGTACCAAAGAGTGTGCAGTCCCAAAGAGAGTGCAGCTTGTATTCGTGACAGTTGACTAAACTGGTCAGCTCGCCACTGATGTACTTGTGTTCAGAGTGGTGTCAGAAACAGTTCGTAGAAGTTTTGTGAAGAAATCCTATCTTTCCGAAGTACACTAAGTAGAAATGACTTTTCAGATTTTTTGATGCATTTTTATTGCATTTTGAATGGCTGGCTTGCAATCTACTATACTGCATCCCCATGTCTTGCAAATATGGCATGTGCTGCCATGTATTGGCTTCGCTTAGAAATATTGTTTTTTTACGAAATAGCGCGCATATAACATCCCAAAGAGTGTGTGCGTTCTCTTTAGAGTTGCTTGGTTGATTTGAGGGAGGGGACAAAACAGCGAGGTCATCGGTTTCATCGGATTAGAGAAGGATAGTGAACGAAGTCGGGCGTGCCCTTTCAAAGGAACCATCCCAGGATATACCGGGTGATCAAAAAGTCAGTATAAATTTGAAAACTGAATAAACCACGGAATAATGTAGATAGAGAGGTAGAAATTGACACACATGCTTTGAATGACATGGGGTTTTATAGGAACAAAAAAAAAAGAACACCTCTTATTGCTGGACGCGTGAAAGATCTCTTGCGCGTGTCGTTTGGTGATGATCGTGTGCTCAGACGCCACTTTCGTCATGCTTGGCCTCCCAGGTCCCCTGACCTCATCCGTGCGATTATTGGCTTTGGGGTTACATGACGTCGCAAGTGTATCGTTCAAAAAAATGGCTCTGAGCACTATGGGACTTAACATCTGAGGTCATCAGTTGCCTAGAACTTAGAACTACTTAAACCTAACTAACCTAAGGACATCACACGCATCCACGCCCGAGGCACAATTCGAACTTGCGGCCGTAGCGGTCGCGCGGTTCCAGACTGAAGCGCCTAGAACCGCTCGGCCACATCGCCCGGCGAAGTGTATCGTGATCCACCGACATCTCTAGGGATGCTGAAACACAACATCCGACGCCAATGCCTCACCATAACTCCGGACATCGGGCGCTAATGACCATAGCAGTTTTGCGCCCTAAAACCACAACAAAAAAAAAACTCTGGACATGCTTTACAGTGCTGTTCGCAACACTATTCCTCGACTACAGCTATTGTTGAGGAATGATGGTGCACATATTGAGCATTTCCTGTAAACAACATCATCTTTGCTTTGTCTTACTTTGTTATGCTAATTATTGCTATGCTGATCAGATGAAGCGCCATCTGTCGGAGATTTTTTTGAACTTTTTTTTTGTTCTAATAAAACCCCATGTCATTCCAAGCTTGTGTGTCAATTTGTACCTCTCTATCTACATTCTTCCGTGATTTATTCAGTTTTCAAATTTATACTGACTTTTTGATCACCCAGTATTTGAAGCGATTTTGGGAAATCGCGGGAAACCTAAATCAGGATGGCCGGACTCGGATTTGAACCGTCGTCCTCCCGATTGCGAACCCGATGTACTAACTAATGCACCACCTCGCCCGGTCTCTCTTAAAGGCACAACTGTAAATCTGTACCCCTTGAGTGCATTGTGGGGTCCGAAGGATAGGTTTTGTTTCTGAATGACTTCAAATTAAGTACAAAAATCGGACAGGAAGTTCATCTAAACTGAAGAGCTGCTCACGGAGGCCAGACAACGAACTGGAAATGGAGAATTCAAACAAAGGTTGCCGCTGCTCTGGGAACGAAGGAATCTGCTTTTAGGAGAAGACTGAAAGCTTTGAGTAGAGAACATAGGTTTTGGCGTTTCCAGAGGACTGCATCCAGTGCATTAAATGTGGGAAATAGTGGCACGAACAGTGCTCTTCATTTCAGCGTGATATTGCGCACATTTGTGACACTTGCTGAATGTGTATTCCTTGGGCATGTATCGCGTACTGTCAAACGCAGATGAACGGAAGAGCACGCATTTCCTGTTTTTCGTGCTTTCGAAAGTTTCAATAAAAGTATTACCTCTCTGAACATGTAGATTCTGTGTTAATTAATATAAACCTAAAATTATTTCGTTTTCCTACTGATAATAACCCAGTCGTTTACGCGTATTCTTTAAGTGCGCATTCTTAGGTACGGCTCCCCTACAGCTGGCACCTGTCGCTGCGTGCTCGCGTCACTGCCCGATCTCTGCTGTACGAGCCTTAATGGTCTCGATGTCTCGGCCTGATACGCACCGATTTTGAACGTTACAATCACTGTCTCTAGCGTGACTCTGAATATTCATACAAAAGGTTTCTTGAATCTTCATGGCACATTAAAACTGTGTGCCGGACCGAGACTCGAACTCGGGACCTTTGCCTTTCACGAGCGAGTGCTCTACCAACTGAGCTACCCAAGCACGACTCACGCCCCGTCCTCATAGCCAGAAAGTTTCATATCAGCGCACACTCCGCTGCAGAGTGAAAATCTCATTCTGGAAACATCCCCCAGGCTGTGGCTAAGCCATGTCTCCGCAATATCCTTTCTTTCAGGAGTGCTAGTTGTGCAAGCTTCGCAGGAGAGCTTCTGTAAAGTTTGGAAGGTAGGAGACGAGGTACTGGCGGAAGCAAAGCTGTGAGGACGGGGGCGTGAGTCGTGCTTGGGTATCTCAGTTGGTAGAGCACTTGCCCGCGAAAGGCAAAGGTCCCGAGTTCGAGTCTCGGTCCGGCACACAGTTTTAATATGCCAGGAAGTTTCATATCAGGGCACACTCCGCTGCAGAGCGGAAATCTCATTCTGAAAAGGTTTCTTGTCCTTAAGCAGTTGTTCAGTTCTATACGCAATGAAATTATGTGACGAGAAATTAGTAATAAGAACAATAAATCAATTTGTTGTAACAGATGAGTCTTGAGAGTACTAGTAACAGATACTAAAAATCATCTTCCTGTGTCGCCCTCTGCACTTGGACTACGTACTTGGTAGGATAAGAGGGTGTTATATAGTCAGTTGTTCCAGAAGTTCCCAGTGGCAATACATGTTATTGAACTTTATAGGCGGCACAGTGACTGAGCTTTCACTTTCAAATTCAGACCTACAATAAACTTTTATGGAATGTCATTTCTAGTAAAATCCTGAAAGGGAAAACTGGCGCTAGCAGTGGGCTTCTGAGGGCCCAGTGCGACATGCAGAGAGCGCCGAGATCATGTGGCGACTGTGGAAACACGCAGCATCAATTCGTTAATCTAAGTTATTTGGAAGGCAGGATTCGTGTATGTCTCCATACTTTTCATCGATGACTACCCTTATTGGTTTACAGCAGATTTCCATAGATAAAAATGCCCTGTACAAGACACCACAGACAAGAGACAAGTTGGTTTTAAGAATGCCGTCTTCAGTGCCATGTTCTCAAAATCTACCAATAACAATTTGGCCACTGTGGGGCATAATGGGCATGAAATGATCTACTGGGTGTAATGGAAATGGAAAGGAGCGTTTGGGGTCATTGGCCCGGAGGCCCTCACGGAGCTGGTTCAAATGGCTCTCAGCACTATGGGACTTAACTGCTGTGGTCATCAGTCCCCTAGAACGTAGAACTACTTAAACCTAACTAACCTAAGGACATCACACACATCCATGCCCGAGGCAGGATTCGAACCTGCGACCGTAGCGGTCACGCGGCTCCAGACTGTAGCGCCTAGAACCGCACGGCCACTCTGACCGGCTCGCGGAGCTGGTCCGGCCGCCTGTGTGCAGGTCTGATTACATTCGATGCCACATTGGGCGACCTGCGCGTCGGATGGGGATGAAATGATGATGAAGACAGCACAACACCCATTCCCTGAGCGGAGAAAATCTCCGGCGCAGCCGGGAATCGAACTCGGGCCCGTAGGACGGCAATCCGACACGCTGACCAGTCAGTTATCGGGACGGACTACAGAGTGTAATGAAAAATACTAGGTGTTTATAAATTAGTTATAGTTATTCAGAGATAATCATTAATTGTGAAGGAGATAAATAACTTACAGAAATATTTGCTACCGCACTGAATGCAGCGTAGCGTCAGATTTTTTTTTTACAAATGTTCAGTGTGGCTACCTTTTATATTCTCGACAAATGTAATCAGTTTCTTGCCAAATCCTAAGACGCAAGTCTTGATGTATGGTGTCAACTGCTTGTGTAATCCGTTGCTCGCGTTTCTTCGACGTTTCTCGGAAGCTAAGGAACAAACACTCTCTGTTTAATGTAATCCCATACACAGAACTCCATTGCGGTTAAATCACGTGATCTTGGTAACCAGGAGATTGTTCCATCACGTCCAATACAAGTAAGAACATTCCTACGGAGACAAGTTCATAATATGGCTCCGTAATCTTTTCCGGACGACAGTATTAAATGGTTGCATTCATGTCGGATCTCCAGCCGGAACATCTCCTCATGCGGACACGATATTTTGGCCGTCCACCCGGCAGCGATCTTCAGGTGAGTAGGCCGCCGCATTAACTCACCGGAACTGAAATCAAACACACCGCTGCGGCTCCTTTATACCCCGACAGTGAGTCCACCGGGCGTGCGCGATCATAACTGCCCTTTACCGACAGGCGCAACAGCGCACCGGTGATGGAAGCTCACGGAAATGATGAATCGACATCAAACACTATCGACAAATTTTGATGATCGAAACAAGGACCGTTGTTTCTTAATGTCTAACAGAACAGGGTTCCAACTCTTACTTAAAGGATACCCCTTAAATCTGTTTATAATATTGTCATACAGCCGGATTCCTGTAGCTTCTTCCACTACACAGTCCCCGTACTAAGACGCAGGGGCAACCAGTTGTGTCTCATTGTACAACTTTTTGTGTCCTTCAATAAGACAATGTTCCGCCAATGCTGATTTTTCTGGCTGAAATAAACGCGTGTGGCAATGATGCTCCACGCAACGATCCTGGACCGTGTGAATCGTTTGTCTAGTATAGACTTTTCCGCAATGACAGGGCAACTTGTAGACGCCGGATTTTGTCAAACCCAAATCATCCTTTACTGAGCCAGCAGAGTTCTGGTCTTAGCTGGCGGACGGAATACACTTTTAATATCAAATTTCTTTAAAATTCTTCCTATTTTTGAACATATGCTCCCCGCAAAAGGTGGGAATGCCACCGATTTGCTTGTATCTTCTGTTGGTTCCCGCAGAGCACGACAGATCTCATTGTTAGTATAACCCTTCTGCTTGAACACAGCTTGCAGATGATCCAGTTCTTATGTCAAACTATCTGCATCAGAGACGGTGTAAGTTCTTTTTAGCAATGTACGCCGGTCCCCGTGGCGTTGGTACGATGCATGACAAGTTGATGTATGGAGATATCGGTCCCTATGAGTGGGTTTACGCAATGTCCTAATGTTCCATGATCCATCCTGTACCCCAAGACACCTAAAAAGGGAAGTTTCCCATCCTTTTCATCTACCATCGTGATCTTAACATTGGGATGCAGACAATTAAAATGATCTAGGAAACGATCCAGAGCATCCCTCCCATGTGGCCAAACCATAAACGTTTCGTCGACATATCTCTAGAAACAAGTTGATTTTAAGAATGCCGTCTTCAGTGCCATGTTCTCAAAATCTACCAATAACAATTTGGCCACTGTGGGGCATAATGGGCTTCCCATAGCCACACCGTCAGTTTGTTCAAAGTACAGGGCTATTACAAATGATTGAAGCGATTTCGTAAATTCACTGTAGCTCCATTCATTGACATATGGTCACAACACACTGCAGATACGTAGAAAAACTCATAAAGTTTTGTTCGGCTGAAGCCGCACTTCAGGTTTCTGCCGCCAGAGCGCTCGAGAGCGCAGTGAGACAAAATGGAGACAGGAGCCGAGAAAGCGTATGTCGTGCTTGAAATGCACTCACATCAGTCAGTCATAACAGTGCAACGACACTTCAGGACGAAGTTCAACAAAGATCCACCAACTGCTAACTCCATTCGGCGATGGTATGCGCAGTTTAAAGCTTCTGGATGCCTCTGTAAGGGGAAATCTACGGGTCGGCCTGCAGTGAGCGAAGAAACGGTTGAACGCGTGCGGGCAAGTTTCACGCGTAGCCCGCGGGGGTCGACGAATAAAGCAAGCAGGGAGCTAAACGTACCACAGCCGACGGTTTGGAAAATCTTACGGAAAAGGCTAAAGCAGAAGCCTTACCGTTTACAATTGCTACAAGCCCTGACACCCCATCACAAAGACAAACCTTTTGAATCTTCGGCGCGGTTGCAACAGCTCATGGAAGAGGATGCGTTCAGTGCGAAACTTGTTTTCAGTGATGAAGCAACATTTTTTCTTAATGGTGAAGTGAACAGACACAATGTGCGAATCTGGGTGGTAGAGAATCCTCACGCATTCGTGCAGCATATTCGCAATTCATCAAAAGTTAACGTGTTTTGTGCAATCTCACGGTTTAAAGTTTACGGCCCCTTTTTCTTCTGCGAAAAAAACGTTACAGGACACGTGTATATGGACATGCTGGAAAATTGGCTCATGCCACAACTGGAGACCGACAGCGCCGACTTCATCTTTCAACAGGATGGTGCTTCACCGCACTTCCATCATGATGTTCGTCATTTCTTAAACAGGAGATTGGAAAACCGATGGATCGGTCGTGGTGGAGATCATGATCAGCAATTCATGTCATGGCCTCCACGCTCTCCCGACTTAACCCCATGCGATTTCTTTCTGTGGGGTTATGTGAAAGATTCAGTGTTTAAACCTCCTCTACCACGAAACATGCCAGAACTGCGAGCTCGCATCAACGATGCTTTCGAAGTCAGGACATGCTGCGCCGAGTGTGGGTGGAACTTGATTATCGGTTTGATGTCTGCCGAATCACTAAAGGGGTGCATATCGAACATTTGTGGATGCCTAAAAAGCTTTTTGAGTTTTTGTATGTGTGTGCAAAGCATTGTGAAAATATCTCAAATAATAAAGTTTAGAACTGTGAAATCGCTTCAATCATTTGTAATAACTCTGTATTTGTCATCAAATAAAAAATACGATGGTGACAATGTAGGCGTCTCTGCATCCCACAATTCAATGTAAACTAAAACACCTCGTTGCAACCGATTTATGGGCCCTCTTGTGCGCACAGGTGGAGGATATAGTTACATCCTGGTAGTAGTGGAACTGACATCCAACTAAGACGCTTTAATCCACTGAAAAAGACAACAGCACGGACAGTATGCAGAGCCTTCTGCAAAGATTTACTCACCCAAGTAGGCCATGTAGATAGGATTATCTCTGAGAATGGACCCCAGGTCCGGTCAGAGAAATGGAAAGCTATTTTAAGGAAACACACGAGTAAAACAATACACGCATCCACACGACACCCCCAATCGCCTCTGGCAGAAAGGGTAATGAACAGCCTGGGAACCCTTTTCCATATATACTGCACGAAACGACACGCCAACTGGTATGTATTCCTATGCGAGTTCCAGGTCGTGATGAACGAGTTGCCACATGGCGCCACTCAGATAGCACCACTGACTGTTCTCAAGAACAGGTAGCCCAGACATCTAGCCTGGAAGGTCGTAGATTTCCCCACGAGAACCTGAGTGCCATACAAGCAAATTTTCGACCTGGCACTCGGGAGGCTGCGAGAGGTGGGAGTGAAATGGAAAGAGATCTGGTATAGAAAGGCACGCGTGAGAGAATTCCGCATATACCAAAGGTATTGGTTAAAAGTTTCTGTCTGCCTAACAAGCAGAAACAGTTGTGCCACATATTCTACCCTGTCTACAGTGGACCTGTCCGAACCTGCAGGATCGCTGACATGAACACAGTGGAACTCGAAACCTAGAAGTGAAGGAAATGTCCGGGTTATCACCATGTCTGTAATGTGAAACAATCCGTGGAGTAGGTGTCTATTGTAGTTCAGTTAGGTTAGAATCAATCTGTACATAGATCTTCAGGGTATCAGCAAATTTTAGGCGATATTGTGTAGCGTGGTCTACATTATTTGTGTGGTGTCACCGCCAGACACCACACTTGCTAGGTGGTAGCTTTTAATTCGGCCGCGGTCCGCTAGTATACGTCGGACCCGCGTGTCGCCACTGTCAGTAATTGCAGACCGAGCGCCACCACACGGCAGGTCTAGAGAGACTTCCTGGCACTCGCCCCAGTTGTACAGCCGACTTTGCAAGGAACGGTTCACTGACAACTACGCTCTCATTTGCCGAGACGATAGTTAGCATAGCCTTCAGCTACATTTGCTACGACCTAGCAAGGCGCCGTATTCAATTGATATTGAGATTCTATTAATGTATCATCAAGAGCGATGTTCTACAAATGTGGATTAAAGTTAAGTATTCCAGAAGCTACGTACTTTTCTTTATAGCATTCATTACGTATCCTGTTTCAGACCTCACGCCAGCCTGCGTGAGTTTAAGCGCGTGCCTTTCGGCTTCCTCTCAATGTGTCTAGGCTGTCTTGTCCAGACACAACAATTTGTTTAGAAAATTTTTAAAGTTTATGTATTTGTAAGAGTCTTTACAACCTTACGGTACGACTCCTTGAGTAACGTGTTCAAATGAGTAACGTGGTTGTTAGTCATCGTATGAATGCGTTTTGAATGAACTGAGCCCAGGATCCAATCTGCATTTACCTTCGTGACAAATAACCATTGTCTTCGGTTCGCATTGTTGCTGTTAATTAACATGGTCCAATGAGTATAAGAATGTTAGTGAAGAAACGACTGCATTATGAATGTCAAATTCAGCTGTACAGTTCTCTTAGTAGAATCTTCCATAATATCACTAAGGCCGGTGAGAATATTTCTGTCCCTTTTCCGCGGTATATTACGCACTGCCCAAGGGGTGGGTGTTCGTTGTTTTCCGCTGATGAGATTGCGGCCATGCCGCGGCTCATGTTTGTCACGATTTTCGTGTGTGATGAGTAGCACTAGCTGCCCACACATTAAGTCTGGGATTCTGGGCCATCGCCACTCATGAAATAAAGCCTTTCTCGAGGTCTTCGTCTTTTGTTGGCGCCTGAAGAGCGCCTCAGGCAAAGCACACTGTGAGGGATGAGCACGTTCATTGCGAGTCGCGGTGGTGCGGCGTACCTCAGGTTCAGGAAAATGAGGGCAGCAACAAGATGGGGAGTGTTGGTGAGTGTTAGGACCGACCTATATTGGAGAACTAAATTTACCTTTATGTGTTTCCTGCGGCGGCGATTTAACAAGAGGAAATTGGAGGAGTTGTTGTAACATGGAGAGTAACAAGTTACCGAGAATTTATGACATTTGTAAGTTCCAGATGTGCGGACGCAGAAGCAGGTATCAAGAGACAGAACTTCTATGCAAGATGAATGGGAGCATGGTTTCAGACCACTTCAGCATTGGGTGACAATAATGCCGGAGGTACCAAGAACAGGAGAAGTATATGTAGGTAGTCATAATGTACGAGTAGAGAGAGCTCAAAGGTGAAGTTGACAAGTGTTGGGTACACAGAATAAGTTAATGTTAAGAGTTGTGTAGAAAGCGCGTGCTGAATGGAGAGTGAATGAAGTGCCGGCCAATCGTAGGGATAATTCGCGTAGGGAAATGGTACTAACACAACTCTCACAGACAGACGAGACACACTTCACGCCATATATTTAGGATAAGCATAGACGTTAATGATGTTATATTTAGTCTACACAATACCACATACTTCTCAACATTCTTCTTCCTTTTCTTTATTATTCAGAAAAGGAAAGTATTTATAAAGGGGCTCTCAATGTGTTTGTTCAAGGGACTTATTTTTGGGTTGTTATCTAAGACATAAGGAACTATGTATGTAGACCTTTATAAAAAAAAATTGGCACTGAAGCGTACGATGAGGGCTGTGCAGATTTTGGGAGCTGTCAAACCTATCATCAGTTCATCCTGTGTGGCTTCATGAAGCAACATCCTGGGGCCAGCGACAACGACCTGAAGGAGTACGTCAGACTGTGGCAGGTGCCAGTAACCTATCCACTTGGGGACCAGTCATCAGCTCTGAAAGAGTGCTGGGACAGCTGGAGGTCTGCCTGCCGCCTTAGCAGCCTAGTGCTAGTGGAAACGCAGGGGATGCTACGCCATGTGCTGCGGCTACCACAGAGCTGATAGCCCTGGGTGGCTGTGAACGAGGGCAGCTTTCTGGACAAGAGTGGCCCGCCACTTCCTTGGCAGCAGGGCCGGGAACTGAGTAGATGACAGCCAACAGCATCCACCCATTAAGAAGTTGTAAATGGTACTGCTGGACTGGGGACTGGTATCTCACATCACAACGCGTGTTCGATGTACCTGCAGACGAGCTGACTCCACAAAAAGGCCCAGAGGAATTTCCGAGGAGGACACATACCTCTACAGATGGCATGCAGAACCAGGTGCAACAGAACGGTGCAAAAGCCATAGAATTGCAGTATGATACAAGACATTGTCTCTGACCTAAGAAATGGAATGAGTGAGTAAAAAAATACACCGCTGCAAACGCAACATTTATGTCGGCTCTGAAATTATCTATGTTGGGACACAAAAGACTTCTCTTAGTTTAACCAGGGGCCCTGGTTGGACATGCTGTAAGGTGGAGGCCGTCGATATAATGTTCTCCTTGATGAATGTTTTATTCATATTAAATCCAAACGGAAACTCAGAATAACATGCTGCCTAAAGTGGCTGCGGGAAAAAAAGGTCGGGAGCACAACACTCCCTCTTCTCTCTGTGGGCAATTGCGAGTCAGCGATTACCCACTTCTCCTGAAAAGAGAAAAATATTGTCAACTTTGACTGGGATTGGCCAATGAGTAGGGCAGGCGAGTTAAGAGAGAAGATATGGAGCTCGTGGAACCTTGTGATTGCCACGAAACCCTTATGGGGGCAGTTGTGGGAGTGTTTTTATGGAGTTTACTGAGGCTTTATGGGAACTGAGGGGAGGAGAAACTAGGTCTTCCGATTCAGACTCTGGGCTGGAGTGGGTCATCTGATTCAGATTCCAGCCTGGATAGGATTCTGATCTTGACGTTTGGCAGGAGTGGGTTGCACTAAGACACTTGCCTTGGGTGTGACTTTACACTAGTGTTGGTCTTGACTGGGGAGCCTGTGGTGAGGACTTAGCCGTACCGACATCGTTGACCATAGTCATCTCGGACAACTTGTGCCGAGGGCTGTCTTATTGGTAACAGATCTGGTGCTCTAACGTTTCACCTCCTTGTGCGCACTGCCATACAATAGACTCTAATACGAACGGCATACGGGAGACTCACACGCTCGAATCATCCAAGGTTTCAGGGGTCCGTTAGAGAGCAATTGCAATCCATTTAACAGATTGCAAGCCGCGACTTTGCATATTTCTTGCCTGCAATAAGGAATTACAGGTGCTGCACGTCGCTGCCTTGCAGACGTTGCAACCACGACCGTCACCTGAGACGGGACTGGACATCGAAGAAAGGGGTACTGTATTCCTACCCAGGATTATTAGGACAAATAAGATAACAATCTCGCCACTTGTTCTCAGCTGCAGTAACGTAGTATAATTTCTGTATAGACTAAATCCATCAAGGTCTACTCATTGTTACATACTTTCAGATTGCATTATCCATTTTTACAGCTATAGTAAATAGTTCGGTCAAACAAACCGTAGTCTTTGCCAACAAGCCGGCACAAAGGGCTGTTATCTATTCGTTGCATATTTGTGCTGCCATTCATTTTTGTTCAATTAATAATCGATAAACTTGTGCCATAGGTTTTATAAAAATCAATCTCATGTTTTATATTAATTACACATCAATAATTGACAAAAATAATGACAGGAACTCCATTTCATTAACAATATTTCAGCATTAGAGTTATTTAAATTCTGATAACTGCGATAACCTCTAATGTAGACTATCAACAACAGATACAGTTAAAGGGTGAAATCAATTTAGCAGACGCGTGGAACAGGTAGCAGTCAAGTGGAAGGTTCTCCAGGTGGAATGACTGTTGTCAGGATGGTACGTAAGAGTCGCCTACCGCGTTCCAAAACATACCGCAAGGCCAGTGTAGTCTTGCAACCACACACAATATTCTACATAGCATTAATTAATCGTAGACATAATCATAAAATGTGCAGTGCTAATTTTCGAAGTAAATAAATTTTCTACTTTAAATTCTATATGGCTGCAGATGACAGACAACCTACGAAACAAAAGAACTGTGTTAAACAACATAAAATGCAGGAAATGCACAACATGTAGTAAGAAGGTATATATACAAAACATTTTCTGATTTTCAACTATGTAAATACTGTCTTCAAAAAGAGCATTTTTCGTGTTTTATAAAAGACAGTAAAAACACTGATGATGCTGAAACTTCAGCTAAACATGTCTGAGCAATAAAAATAATCTTCATTTCAAGACAGAACCTCTGCAAAAACAGCTCTATTTGCAAGCAAACTCACACGGAAGAGCTTCAGATTCAAGACGATAAAGAAAATCGTCTTCAGTCTGCATTTTGTTGAATATTTCTACACAAAACTAAGCTCGTTTTACTTTATTAGTTTCTTTTAATGCTTGCAACAATTCCAATTTCTAGGCTTTGAATGACATGTGTTTCCAAAAAAATGGTTCAAATGGCTCTGAGCACTATGGGACTCAACTGCTGAGCTCATTAGTCCCCTAGAACTTAGAACTAGTTAAACCTAACTAACCTAAGGACATCACAAACATCCATACCCGAGGCAGGATTCGAACCTGCGACCGTAGCGGTCTTGCGGTTTCAGACTGCAGCGCCTTTAACCGCACGGCCACTTCGGCCGGCATGTGTTTCCACAGTAACTTCCGCACTGTAAAACAAGGCATATTCAATTCTAAGCTGGCACATCTCGTTGATTTACTTGGACTAGGAATGTAACAACTGTCGAACTTGTTCAACTGATGTGTGGGAAACTGCTGACCGACACATACATGGAGTCCTGCGCGATACACAGCCAGTTACGGTTAAACGATTGTACCTGTTAATATCAGTTTGTCTTTGAAATGGTGGCTTGCGATACTTAGTCCTGAATTGTCCCCGAACTGAAGTAATGGATTCAGATTCATGAAGCCGGCCGAAGTGGCCGAGCGGTTCTAGGTGCTTCAGTCTGGAACCACGCGACCGCTACGGTCGCAAGTTCGATTGCTGCCTCTGGCATGGATGTGTGTGATGTCCTGAGGTTAGTTAGGTTTAAGTAGTTCTAAGGTTTGGCGACTGATGACCACAGATGTTAAGTCCTATAGTGCTCAGAGCCATTTGAAGGAATCGGATTCATGAAACCCTAAACAACACTGCCCGCGCTCTGCACCGTTATGCGACTCCAAAATGATGTTAAAATAACTCATTCGCGTATGCCGCCTAGCGTGAACATCGGGAATTAACAGTATTAGGCTGGAATGGAACCTGAAGGGATATTGCAGTGAGTGACGTATCGAACACTTCTGTAAGTTATTTAGCCTTTTCACAATTATAGGTTACTTTTGTATACCTGATTTATAAACAGTCAATATTCCTCGAAATGTAGTGCGGTTGCGAGAAATTACTAGTGTGTCGATACTGACACGGAATAAACAATTACTAAAAATATCTTGAAAGACCTAATTCCATCTCATTCTAACATAATCTACAATTCAAACTTACGTACATCAATGCCTGCCTTACTGCGTAATGATATACTAGGAGATCGGAAATGTTAAAACTTAATTTTAGGTCTTTCTCACGACGTTAATTACTCCACAATATTTGCTGTATCACTAGCAGTACAGGCAGTACACTTACTGGTTGTTGCAAATAATAATATGAAGCTTACAGAATGAATAACAGCGCTACCACGAGGTACTAAAATCCTCATTTCAGATACCTGAACCACGCGTTGGCAAATGATACATACTGCAGTGCGTCAATGAAGAGTTCTTTCGCTCAGATTACATGACTTTCATTGAAAATTGGACGTTGCTAATTTACCAGCTTTCATTAAATTTCAATATATTGAAGACTCCCTCCATTACTGATATTCTGGCATCAAAGACGAATTCGGCTGTTAATATTCAGGCCCCGTTTTTGTCAGAGAATTAATCACGCTCAGAAAACTCATTACCTGTGACCGCCCGAAAATTAGGAAAGTGCACTGAACTTCCAAATAACCTTCATTTAGAGAATAACCACAAGAAAAGCGAAGCAAACTGCCAGGTCAGTTTTGTGTGCAGGGCCACTCACCTATAGCCTTGTGATCATTCTGTATCTGTATCCAAGCATACAAGGAAGAGACTGTTCTGTATAAGATGTACGGTAATGCACAGAAGTGAAGCTCTCTTACTCTTCACGTCCTTTCGTGAACCTAGTGATACAAAACAATGTCTTCACTTTTTAAATAAAGCTCATAGTCTGTTTTCAAAAAAATTTTCCATTCTCCTCTTATTTCATCCTATGTTTATCCCATATGTCCTTATAACCAAATAAACTACAGCTAATTTCTGGTCATATCTTTATATGTGTTGCTTCAATACCTATTTATTTTCTTGTGGACTGCATCCACATCTGGTTCCTGGCGTATTCTGTACTTGAGTAACCATGTGCTCTTAGAAATTGCATAGTGGCATTCTGTATTTAATTTAATGTTCTTTTCTTGGTACCCACAGTTCCGTCTCATGTAACTGGTATGTCAGGAAACTAGTTTTATGGAAATTTATTCTCGTATGTTGCCCGGTTGTTCGTGAACGTGCTACGGGTGGAATACCATGTTATTCTTCGAAATTTCAGTCCGAAGAATGATTTGATGATTCAACTCTCCACGCAAGTCTATTAATCTGTGTAATTATTTCAAGGAACATCCATCTGAACCTCCTTTCCATAGTTAAGTTTTGGTCTCTTTCTCTCTACAATTGTAATGCGCCACACTTAATCCTTAATCCTTAACCCCCATTAACAAACTATTTTCGAAGGGCAGGATGTGCACTATCAACTGAACCCTTCTTTTAATCAGGAAGTTACATAAATTTCTTCTCTCCCCATTTCCATTTAACAGTTCTTCATTTGTTATCCAGTCTACCCATCATACTTTAAGAATTATCCTGTGACATCACGTTTCAAATTCCAAACAGTTTATCATTCATGCGTCGCTTCACTACAAAGCTACACAACAGACAAGCATCTTCAAAAAATAATTTGCAACGTTTAAATTTTTTTCAGAGTTAACAAATTTCTCTTTTTCAGATACGCTTTTCTTGCTATTGCCATTCTCAAATTAGACCCTTTTAACTCGGGCACCGTCAGTTATTTTTCTGTGAAAATATCAGAACTCGTGTACTAGTTTTAGTGTCTCATTTCCTGATGTAATTCTCTCAGATCACCTTATTTAATTCGGCTATCTCCCATTGCCCTCGCTTTTCTTTTGGTGACGTTAGACTTACAGCCTCCTTTCAAAACCCTGTCCATTGCTCCCCTGCTCTTCCAAATCCGTCGCTGTCTCTGCCAGGATTAAAATGCCATCGGCAAACCTCAAAGTTACTATTTCTTTTCCATGGCCGGCCGGGGTGGCCGAGCGGTTCTAGGCGCTACAGTCTGGACCCGCGCGACCGCTACGGTGCAGGTTCGAATCCTGCCTCGGGCATGGATTTGTGTGATGTCCTTAGGTTAGTTAGGTTTAAGTAGTTCTTAGTTCTAGGGGACTGATGACCTCAGAAGTTAAGTCCCATAGTGTTCAGAGCCATTTGAACCATTTTTTCTTCTCCATGAACTTTAATTCTTGCTCCAAATTTTTCTTTGTTTTTCGTTATTGCTTGTGCAGTTAAGAACTGAATACCATCTGGGACTGGCTACAGTCCTGCTGCAGTACTTTCTCAACACCTGCTTGTTCTGTTAGCGACCTAAGACTATTATAACGGAAGTGTGGTTTGTAGTTAACCTCCAGCACCCTGTATTTTAAGCACGCTACTTCAATGTATTCTATTCGACATTGTGAGGAGCTTTATCTTACTCTACAAATGTTATAAACATGGGTTTGCCTTCCTTCACTCTTTCTTCTGAGATAAGCCGTAGGGTCAGTAATAATTTTCATGTTTCAGCATTACCCAGTTACCCGAAAAGATCTTCCGTGAGCTCGCCTTCTGCAAGTTTCTCCGTTCTTGTGTAAATAATTCGTGTCACTAATTTGCAGTCATAACTTATTAAACTGATCACACGGTAATATTAGTATTTTTCAACACCTGCCTTCCTTCGGATTGGAATTATCATATTCGTCTTGAAGTCTCACGATATTTCGCCTGTCTTGTATGTCTAGCGAATACATAGATGTGCCGCAACTTTGTGACCAATGTCCACCTAAACTATGAATCTTGTCTGGTAGTGTTACAGACTTATAACACGGTAATGATGTTATACACTGCCAGAAAAAAGTCGGAAAACGAATAACACATTGTGCGACATAAACGAAAGTTGGTAAGCGTGTTTTCACATCTGAAATGTGATATCTGTTCAGATTTCTTGACAGTCGTATAAGAGTGGCGCTGGTAGTGTCTCTATGAGGATGCAAATGAGGTTTGTTTAAATGCACACTGTAGCAGTCGAGAGCGTTAATGACCTTTGAGATTGGACGTGGTGATTTGATGTTAACCAGGAATCCCTATCCCATTATCAGCACCTCACTGAGTTTGAATGAGGTCGTGTAATAGGGTTATGAGAAGCTAGATGTTCCTTCTGCGATATTACAAAAAAACTTTGCAGGAATATAGCCACCGATATTCAAGAAAGGAAATAGGAGTAACCCATTGAATTACAGACCCATATCACTGATCTGGATTTGCAGTAGGATTTTGGAGTATATACTGTACTCGAACATTATGAATCACAAACTGCCTGTTGGCTTCTGTCTCGGGTTCTTCGGCCGACGTTCATCTAATGATTTTTCTGACGTTTCGCCAGCACGAGTGGCTGGCATTGTCAAAGCTTCACCCTCCATTGCCCAGTTCACCACCGGCAATGGAGGGTGAAGCTTTGACAATGCCAGCCACTCGTGCTGGCGAAACGTCAGAAAAATCATTAGATGAACGTCGGCCGAAGAACCCGAGACAGAAGCCAACAGGCAGTTTGTCAACAAGTGGCCACGAAAGCCTTAACAATTTTGTATTATGAATCACCTTGGAGAAAATGACTTATTGATACATAACCAACACGGATTCAGAAAATATCGTTCTTGTGCAACAAAGCTCGCTCTTTATTTCCATGAAGTAATGAGTGTTGTCGACAAAGGATCTCATATCGATTCCACATTCCCAAATCTCCAGAAGGCTTTGAATACCTTTCCCCCCAAGCGACTATTAATCAAATTGCGTGCATATGGAGTATCGTCTCAGTTGTGTGACTGGATTCGTGATTTCATCTCAGAGAGGTCACAGTTCGTACTGATAGACGGTAAATCATCGAGTAGAACAGAAGTGATATCTGACGTTCCGCAAGATAGAGTCATAGGCCCTCTGCTGTTCCTGATTTACATAAATGATCATCTGAGCAGCCCCCTTAGATTGTTTGCAGATGACGCTGTACTTGACCGTCCAGTAAAATCACCAGACTATCAATTACAATTACAAAATGATCGAGAGAGAATTTCTGTATGGTGCGAAAAGTGGCAATTGGCACTAAACAAAGAAAAGTGCGAGGTCATCCGCATGGGTACTAAATTAAATCCGATAAATTTTGGGTATACGATGAATCGCACAAACCTTAAGGGCTGTCAATTCGACTAAATACCTAGGAATTACGATTACGGTCAACTTTAATTGGAAAGACCACATAGATAATATTGTGGGGAAGGCGAAACAAAGACTGCGCTTTGTTGGCAGAACACTGAGAAGATGCGACAAACCCACAAACCCACTAAATAGACAGCCTACACTACACTTGTCCATCCTCTGCTGGAATATTGCTGCGTGCTATGGGATCCTTACCAAGTAGGATTGATGGAGGTCATCGAAAAAGTGCAAAAAAGGGCAGCTAGTTTCGTGTTATCGCGCAATAGGGGTCAGTGTGTCACTGATATGACACGCGAGTAGGGGTGGCAGTCACTGAAACAAAGGCTGTTTTCGTTGCGGTGAGATCTATTTACGAAATTTCAATCACCAACTTTCTCTTCCGAATGCGAAAATAATTTGTTGACAGCCACCTACGCAGGGAGAAATGATCATCATAATAAAATAAGAGAAATCAGATCTCGAACAGAAAGATTTACAGGGTGTTTCAAAAATGACCGGTATATTTGAAACGGCAATAAAAACTAAACGAGCAGCGATAGAAATACACCGTTTGTTGCAATATGCTTGGGACAACAGTACATTTTCAGGCAGACAAACTTTCGAAATTACAGTAGTTACAATTTTCAACAACAGATGGCGCTGCGGTCTGGGAAACTCTATAGTACGATATTTTCCACATATCCACCATGCGTAGCAATAATATGGCGTAGTCTCTGAATGAAATTACCCGAAACCTTCGACAACGTGTCTGGCGGAATGGCTTCACATACAGATGAGATGTACTGCTTCAGCTGTTCAATTGTTTCTGGATTCTGGCAGTACACCTGGTCTTTCAAGTGTCCACACAGAAAGAAGTCACAGGGGTTCATGTCTGGCGAATAGGGAGGCCAATCCACGCCGCCTCCTGTATGTTTCGGATAGCACAAAGCAATCACACGATCATCGAAATATTCATTCAGGAAATTAAAAACGTCGGCCGTGCGATGTGGCCGGGCACCATCTTGCATAAACCACGTGGTGTTCGCAGTGTCGTCTAAGGCAGTTTGTACCGCCACAAATTCACGAAGAATGTCCAGATAGCGTGATGCAGTAATCGTTTCGGATCTGAAAAATGGGCCAATGATTTCTTTGGAAGAAATGGCGGCCCAGACCAGTACTTTTTGAGGATGCAGGGACGATGGGACTGGAACATGGGGCATTTCGGTTCCCCATATGCGCCAGTTCTGTTTATTGACGAAGCCGTCCAGGTACAAATAAGCTTCGTCAGTAAACCAAATGCTGCCCACATGCATATCGCCGTCATCAATCCTGTGCACTATATCGTTAGCGAATGTCTCTCGTGCAGCAATGGTAGCGGCGCTGAGGGGTTGCCGCGTTTGAATTTTGTACGGATAGAGGTGTAAACTCTGGCGCATGAGACGATACGTGGACGTTGGCGTCATTTGGACCGCAGCTGCAACACGGCGAACGGAAACCCGAGGCCGCTGTCGGATCACCTGCTGCACTAGCTGCGCGTTGCCCTCTGTGGTTGCCGTACGCGGTCGCCCTACCTTTCCAGCACGTTCATCCGTCACGTTCCCAGTCCGTTAAAATTTTTCAAACAGATCCTTTATTTTATCGCTTTTCGGTCCTTTGGTTACATTAAACCTCCGTTGAAAACTTCGTCTTGTTGCAACAACACTGTGTTCTAGGCAGTGGAATTCCAACACCAGAAAAATCCTCTGTTCTAAGGAATAAACCATGTTGTCTACAGCACACTTGCACGTTGTGAACAGCACACGCTTACAGCAGAAAGACGACGTACAGAATGGCGCACCCACAGACTGCGTTGTCCTCTATATCTTTCACATCACTTGCAGCGCCATCTGTTTGAAAATTGTAACTACTGTAATTTCGAAAGTTTGTCCGCCTGAAAATGTACTGTTGTCCCAAGCATATTGCAACAAACGGTGTATTTCTATCGCTGCTCGTTTAGTTTTTATTGCCGTTTCAAATATACCGGTCATTTTTGAAACACCCTGTAGGTGATCCTTTTTCCCACGCGCCATTCGAGAGTGGAATGGTAGAAAAGTAGTATGAAAATGGTTCATGAACCCTCTGTCAGTTACTTAAGTGTGAACTGCAGAGCAACGATGTAGATGTATATGACTGCTGGCTTGATCGGGCTGCGGACGGCCACCTGGCACTACCGAGACGGAAGACCACAGTGTTCGGCGTATGGCTCTGGCGCATCGCACTGCATCTGCAGCAGCAATATGAGCAGCAGTTGGCACTACTGTGACGTAAAAATTGTTACAAACAGGACGGCTGCGCGCTGGACGCCCTGTGGCGTCCATTCCGCCGCGTCCAAACCATCGCGATTTCCTACTTCAGTGCAGTTCAGTGTCAAGTGAGATTACATTGACAGGCAAGGTGGAGATCTTTTGTATTTTCGAATGTAAGCTCGCTCTGCATCGGTGTCAGTGATGGCCGTGTGTTGGTTAGGAGTCCAGTTGAGGGCCTGCAACCAACCTGTCTGCGTGTTAGACACATTGGACCTACACCTGGAGTGCGGATCCACATGACAACAGCAGCACTCTTGTCGCTATCCCATGCATTCTGATTGCAAAACTCTGCGACACTCTGGTGATTCGACCTGTTGTGTCGCCATTCATGAGCAGCATTCCAGGTGGTGTTTTGCTACAGGATAACGCTTGCCCACATTTCTCTGTTATGCCCCAGCGCGCTCTACAAAGTGTCGACATGTCGTCTTGGCCTGCTCGATCAGCAGATCTCTCTACAACGTACCGCATATGGGGGGGACATCATCGCTCGGCAGTTCCAGCATCATCCACAAACAGTCACTGTACTGACCGACCACGTGCAATAGGTATGAAGCTACATTGCACAAACTGACATTCGGCGCCTGCGCAACATAATGTATGTACATTTGCACGCTTGCATTCAACATTCTGTCGCTTACGTCGTTTATTAGTGTACCAGAATTTCACATACGCAGTGCCTTATCTCGCGTTTTCATTAACCTGTTATCTTGCCATGTTAATCACGTAATTATTTTACCCAGACAAATGTGTTCGCGAAATTAAATTTCTCTAAATTAATTATTTTTGGTATTGCGATCTTATTCCGTCAGTATATAAAGCGGCCGACAAATAGGAAACCATTCTAGCGACGATACGGGCCACAAATGTGGAAATCCACTGACATAGGCAAATTTAACAAAGGACACATTGCTATGGCCTGCTGCCGGGGATCGAGCATCTTGAAAATGGTAAAGCTGGTCGGCAGTTCACGTGCTACTGGTGTGAGAATTTATAACTGCACTGGGCTATGCACGCCATTGCTGCGAAACCAGCCGGTGGAAGTGTTTTAGACCTTGTAAGTTCAAACAGTCCTGACCTTATTGACGGTATCTGTAGAGCCAGAGATTAGTCATCATGATTCCATAATAGCGACGTTAGTTACGAAACTTAATAAATTCATCAAGAACCCTATGGGAGTGTTTTCTTTCCTTTTTTTCTAGGAGGAATGGACAAGCAGTTTTTAACGCGCCACTTACACACTGACTGGGCGTCGTTTAGTTCCAGTATGATGGACGCAGCGTAATTATCCACAAATAATTAGTGGAAAAGTGGTGCATCTGTGGAAAGACCGAGAGCCCGAGAATATACTGGTTCTCTGCGGAAAGACCGAGAGCCCGAGAATATACTGGTTCTACGTAAACTCGCTAAGTGGGACGAAGTATTCCATCCACTCACTCGTTGACCAATATGTTGTGGCAACAGAAGACAGCAAAAGGAAAGTACAAGTGTTAAACCTCGCGTTTAAAAAATCGTTCACGCAGGAGGATCGTACAAACATATCGTCGTTTGACTGTCTACAGACTACGATATGAAGGCCATTGTACTAGGCATCGATGGTGTGGAGAAGCAACTGAAAGCGCTGAAAATAAATAAATTGCCGGGTTCCGGATGAATTTCCGATATGATTTTACAGAGATTACTCTACGACATTGGTCCCTTACTGAGCTTGCATAAATCACAAGTTCAGTGTAAAGTTTCAAGAGTGAAAAGCATAGGTGGTTCCTCTATCAGGAGGGAAGAGGACGTTCATTTCAAGATTCATTATTGAGATCATTTGGAGGCCCAGCTTTTGTAGCCGACTGCAGAACGATTCTACTGGTGCCAGCGTATATATCGCGTAAGAACCACGATGGTAAGATAAGAGAAATCACGTCTCGTACAGAGGCATGTAGACACTTGCATTTTCCTCGCTCTGTCTGCGAGTAGAACGCGAAAGGAAGTGAGCAGTAGTGGTTGAAGATACCCTCCGTTACGCACCATACGATGGCTTGCGAAGTATTATGTAGATATGGATGAAGACCCAGCCAGCTGTCGCAGCTTACCGCGCAACGCGCTAGCTTGCAACACCGGGAGGTGTTGTCTGACCCTGGGAAGACTCCACTGTTTGGGTTGGCGCCTACATGACTGGTACAGCGGCCAGCCTCCATGTGGCTTTCAGGTGGTTTCCAACACTCGTTTAAGCGAATGCTGGCTTGATTCCATATTGCAGGCCGCAGTGGCCGAGCGGTTCTAGGCGCTACAGTCTGGAACCGCGCGACCGCTACGGTCGCAGGCTCGAATCCTGCCTCGGGAATGGATGTGTGTGATGTCCTTAGGTTAGTTAGGTTTAAGTAGTTCTAAGTTCTAGGGGACTGATGACCTCAGCAGTTAAGTCCCATAGTGCTAAGAGCCATTTTTGATCCCAAATTTCCATACCAGTAAATACGATATACGAACAGTTAAAATACAATCACACGTAGAAAGATGTTTACACGACTTAGAGACAGATAGCGGACACGAATCCCTCGCTTACGTTACCTTGACGACGGTGGTGACGCGAAGGCCTTGCAGCCAAGAAGCTAAAATAATAATAAATTCGCAAAAATAATGACAACCGTGCGTCACGTACGATGGCGTGAACGCTTGGAAAGACAGGTGGCAGTATATTCTTCACCCCTCTTTCTCTCTCTCATTTTGCTAGCAACAGGCTGACAAACAGCGCAGTTGTGTAACTAACAACATTTTGCCGCACTAACCATCGACGAATCAAGCAAACCTCCTCTGAAGCTTTTCGGCTGAAGTATACAGAAGTATACATAAGCATGTCAATCGACAATAGTGGAATGAGGGATGGTGTTGGTGACAGTTTCAAAATTTGCGGCCGAAAGGATTAGAAAGATTATTGCAAGTTATATGTTAGTCACCTATCACTAAGATGATATTTGGTTATTTGTACTGCTTCATTAATATTTAAGTAAACTAAGTTGTCTATAAAAAAGTGCTTTACTTATTTGTTTCCATCTATAAAATAGTTAAAAAATTGTTAACATGATATTTTGGTTACCTAAATGCAGAATGCAGCACCCTCCCCCGGCACAAACGAAATGTCTTCGTGTCATTAGCGCGGGTATGGTAGGGGAGGCGGGGGGAGGCGGAAAAGTTAAACACTGCACCGGATGCCAAAGTACTTACCCTCGGCCCTTCCCCCAACCAGGCCATTTTATTACTTACTTCAGTGCCTTTTTAGCTTGTTAAATCGTCCGAGCTTCTGCATTAATGACTCAGTGGACCTTTATCAAAATATATTCACCTAAATGAGTTTGAAATTGGCTTTTATTTAAGTAGAGTTGAGCTACTCCCTTGCGTTCTTAATCCATCACCACGCTTTGTCTACTCCACTGTGATTGTGGGAATAAGGCCAAATAAGGTTGTAGTAGGAGAAGAATTCGATGCTACAGGGCGGGAATCATATTTACAACAACAAATGGTTCAAATGGCTCTGAAAACTATGCGACTTAACTTCTAAGGCCATCAGTCGCCTAGAACTTAGAACTAATTTAACCCAACTAACCTAAGGACATCACACACATCCATGCCCGAGGCAGGATTCGAACCTGCGACCGTAGCGGTCGCTCGGTTCCAGACTGTAGCGCCTAGAACAGCACGGCCACTCCGGCCGGCTTACAATTACAATGACGCGGCATTAACCCTTGTTAGTGAACACCCCAGAAGGTGTTTAAAATGGCCACCGTTGACGTCGATGTAGCACTGTGCTCGATTTATCGAACTGTGGGACACGCGTAGCACCTCTGCCTGTGGAATCACAGAAATACTATTTTCAGTGCTCTGCTATAGCTCTTTCAGTGTGGTGGATTACTTGGGTACACTTCTCCCTTCAATTTGGCCGCGCAGGATTAGCCGAGTGGTCTCGGGCGCTGCAGTCGTGGACTGTGAGGCTGGTCCCGGCGGAGGTTCGAGTCCTCCCTCGGGGCATGGGTGTGTGTGTTTGTCCTTAGGATAATTTAGGTTAAGTAGTGTGTAAGCTTCGGGGCAGATGACCTTAGCAGTTAAGTCCCATAAGATTTCACACAGCTTCCCTTCAATTTGCCCCACAGGTAAAGATCACGGCGAGATAGATCAGGCGATCGTGGTAGCCAGAAGATTGCTCTGCATCTGCTGATCGTCCTCTCCGCAGGAAACATTTCACGCAATCGAGACAGAGTTGCCAATGCAGTGTGACCCGTTGGCCTGTCTTGATAAAAATGTCCACACAATCGTCGATATTCATTGAGTTGCTACACATATGGATTATACAGTTTCTGAACATATCAGTTAGTATTAATAGTTTGGTGAAAGCGTCGCGAAACGATGCGCACACCAGACGTTGTGCATCGAAACCGACCTTAAGATTGCGGAACGGTCTGAATAGTATAGGTGTGGATTTTCTTGTATAAAATGATGATCGTTGCGTGAGTTCACGTAACCTGACAGGCTGAACCAGTCCTCATCTGACGAAATGAATAATTGAGGATCGTAAAGTCCTGATTCCACTTCACCCAGATGACACCAACAGAACTGAACACTCTGGATACTTTAAGCAACGCACGATGGTGATGGGCGATTATACTGTTCATTAACATGGCTCAGCTGCGCATCAGTCTCATAAATATTTTCACGGCCAGTTTTATAACGCACTATCTGTATAAGCTGGGAACAAGTTAGTGGGTGCTCGCTTCCAGGCCAAACAGCTGGAAACGCGATTTCATCTTTTAGTTATCACTGAATAATTTAGAAAATACATTTTAGATGTCGATATAACATATGATTATTTTCTTCAGTTACCGAAAAACGTATTCTGCTCCATCCCTGTCGAAATGAACAAGTTTACTGTCTACAATAACCTTCGTATCGAGGAGGGGTTAAACTCTAACTCCTCCTGTGACGGATTTTGTTAAATTCTGAAACAGAATATTCGAATTTTAGCAATACTCACCGTGTAGTTGTAATAATAGTGTGTATGTTTCAGAATCCAAAATTATAAAACTAGAAAGTAACCTTATTGATGAGAACGCCTCATCGCTAGTAACTAAAAAGTCGAACTCCAGTATCATTCTAAATTGTATCCCTGTAATCTCTAATTGGAGATGTTCGGCAAATCACTCAAGTATTCAAACCAATTCTCTAAAATGGCTCTGAGAACTATGCGACTTAACTTGTGAGGTCATCAGTCGCCTAGAACTTAGAACTAATTAAACCTAACTAACCTAAGGACATCACACACATCCATTCCCGTGGCAGGATTCGAACCTGCGACCGTAGCAGTCCCGCGGTTCCGGACTGAGCGCCTAGAACCGCTAGACCACCGCGGCCAAACCAATTCTCTGTTGATTACCTTACATACAATGTCCATACAGTATAAGTTTCTAAAGAGTTCAACTAATGCAATAAAGCAGTAACACAGCAGAATTAATGTCCTGATAACTAGCCAAATATTCATGACTTTTACATTACTGATTGCCATTAGCAGCAATCAGGCAGATTAATTTTACAAGTCGACAAATAATCCTACTCAGATGTAACTAACTTAAAGTAAGAATTATTGAATCTACCGCTTTGCGTCGGCCATTTTGCAACAGAAGCAAGTAGCGGCAAGTGGTGGTGGAGGTGCTCAGTGTACACGTCATACCGTACGGAAGTTTTAGGCATTTCTAAACATAATATCATCAAAATATTAGCCGATTTGTGATTGCATCGTAAGGTTATTCTCGATTAAATGTGTCAACGTATTAGCCAGTTCTCGTTATTTGCCAGAAGTTTTAATTTCCTGCTTAAACATGAATAAATCTGACGACGAGGTTCATGAAATTCTGGGTAAGACCTATGGTGAGGCACCTATTAGTGAAAGACTGCGCAGAGGATTGCCAGATAAATTCTAATCTCTTTTTCGGAATTATGTGTTTCAGTGCAAAAACAACACACCCAACGACCTACGATTTCAGTATTAAATGCGTGACTTCACAAATTCCCTGACCTTCACGGAAGTTTCCTGTTGTGATCATCTCACATGACGCTACCGAAACACGTGAGGTCAAAAAAAATCTCAATGCGAAAATGAGGGTGGGCACATTCATATTGAACGACAAACTGTAAGAATATTAAAGATTTCTAACCATGAGGTTCTTCTTTTGCAGCCTTGGCATCTAGAAGAAATCTTCTCAGGGATGGAATTTCTGGGAGACTACCATCCTCAGAAATCTCATCATAACTGTCAACTAAATTTTTTACATTACTGGCAATATCCGTTTCTGAGATTTCAGTCATATTCCAGGGTTCTAAATCAGCAAAACGATATGATATAAATTCCATCGTCTTCTTGTAGAAACCTGTCGATGCACTCTGATACTGAACTTCTCAGTTCCTTGTGCAAAGTCAGCAGCGCGTCTGCAGCCTTCTCTACAGCTATTATTTTCCTCTTCCTGATGTTTCTACTTTTCTCCGCGATAATGCCCATGTCGTCGCATGTGTCCTTCGCAGGTCAAGGTGCTTCGCCAACAAGACGATTTCTCTTGTCTTTCAAAAAGAGATTTCGACTTCTCATCTTAGTAATACACAACCCGAAGCTGACACCAAGAATGCGTAAAAACGTTTATTTTGGCTGACTTCTTCTAAGTCAGTATTCGATAAACACGAAAAACAAAGATCGAGAAACAGCACAACGCAGGCAACATACGAGGTGCATTCATGTTCTAAGGCCTCCGATTTTTTTTCTAATTAACTACTCGCCCGAAATCGATGAAACTGGCGTTACTTCTCGACGTAATCGCCCTGCAGACGTACACATTTTTCACAACGCTGACGCCATGATTCCATGGCAGCGACGAAGGCTTCTTTAGGAGTCTGTTTTGACCACTGGAAAATCGCTGAGGCAATAGAAGCACGGCTAGTGAATGTGCGGCCACGGAGAGTGTCTTTCATTGTTGGAAAAAGCCAAAAGTCACTAGGAGCCAGGTCAGGTGAGTAGGGAGCATGAGGAATCACTTCAAAGTTGTTATCACGAAGAAACTGTTGCGTAACGTTAGCTCGATGTGCGGGTGCGTTGTCTTGGTGAAACAGCACACGCGCAGCCCTTCCCGGACGTTTTTGTTGCAGTGCAGGAAGGAATTTGTTCTTCGAAACATTTTCGTAGGATGCACCTGTTACCGTAGTGCCCTTTGGAACGCAATGGGTAAGGATTACGCCCTCGCTGTCCCAGAACATGGACACCATCATTTTTTCATCACTGGCGGTTACCCGAAATTTTTTTGGTGGCGGTGAATCTGTGTGCTTCCATTGAGCTGACTGGCGCCTTGTTTCTGGATTGAAAAATGGCATCCACGTCTCATCCATTGTCACAACCGACGAAAAGAAAGTCCCATTCATGCTGTCGTTGCACGTCAACATTGCTTGGCAACATGTCACACGGGCAGCCGTGTGGTCGTCTGTCAGCATTCGTGGCACCCGCCTGGATGACACTTTTCGCATTTTCAGGTCGTCATGCAGGATTGTGTGCACAGAACCCACAGAAATGCCAACTCTGGAGGCGATCTGTTCAACAGTCATTCGGCGATCCCCCAAAACAATTCTCTCCACTTTCTCGATCATGTCGTCAGACCGGCTTGTTCGAGCCCGAGATTGTTTCGGTTTGTTGTCACACGATGTTCTGCCTTCATTAAACTGTCGCACCCACGAACGCCCTTTCGACACATCCATAACTCCATCACCACAGGTCTCCTTCAACTGTCAATGAATTTCAATTGGTTTCACACCACGCAAATTCAGAAAACGAATGATTGCACGCTGTTCAAGTAAGGAAAACGTCGCCATTTTAAGTATTTAAAACAGTTCTCATTCTCGCCGCTGGCGGTAAAATTCCATCTGCCGTACAGTGCTGCCATCTCTGGGACGTATTGACAATGAACGTGGCCTCATTTTAAAACAATGCGTATGTTTCTATCTCCTTCCAGTCCGGAGAAAAAAAATCGGAGGCCTTAGAACTTGAATGCACCTCGTAGAGTAACTGTTCTGGTTTCTATGGTTTCGAAGAATCAGACAGTTCCACAATAGCATCGATAATATTTTTAAAGGGCTTAAACATAGGTTTAACAGCTTCTTAGTGAGCACTGCATCATTTATCTGAAAGTCTCCTAACTGTAACTCCAACTTTTTCAGAAGGATCGTCCATCTGTGGGTAGAAGGTACACGTACAGACTTTGTGTTTCCAAAAAAACGTCACACGTGATGGAACTGTTGCAAAAACGTGTAATCCACACGGATTGAGAGAGTGGTTTGCAAGGGGGAAAACAATGCCTTAGGATTGAGTTCACAAATTCTTGCTTTTGAACTCCTCAGAGCACTCCAGCCATTGTACATGCGCTGTCGTATCCTTGTGCTCGGCACGTCGTTGTTTCCAGACCATCTTATTCACTAAATTGTAAAACATCTTCCGTCATGTTAACAGCTTTCTTCCCTGTTTGCAGAAAATAACCTAGAAATTACCCTTTTGCTTCTACTTATTTTGTTTTCTTTGTGAACATAACGATTTCACTGATTTTATCTACGTGCGAGACGTATGGCGCACTGTCAACTATGATACAAAAAATCTAGAACTTTTTGCACCATTTAAAATCTTTTCCTTAACATTTGCCCTCAGAAGTGAGATAAATTCAGTTAGTGTAGTGGGGAATAGACAGCTTGAAAATATTTTTCCCGACAGCGACTGAGTCGAATGTTGTTTGATGAAATGTTCCCTCAGTACAGCGTCATATTTAGATAACAGTCTAACAATCTGCAGAAAATTCATTTGCCTTTGTGCCAGCACATGCTCTCTGTGGCTACTGAATGACAGTCTTTTCATCCAAAAATATAGTAACATCTTGCAGTCGTTTTAAAATCTCCATCCATTTTCCTTTATTTATTTTTTTTATTTTTGAGGTGCCGTCTGGTAATATGATCAATTTTTCCATTGGCAGTTAGACTTATTCTAAAGTTTTCTTTCATTTCTCAAAACAAGGTTGATGTTTCTCTGAAGTTCCAGGGTTGTAAACTTTGGACTGAGCTTCCCCGAAGCTTGAAAATCAGTAACAAATTTAAATGTATTTTTCAAACTTGATACTGTGCTAAAAGGCCTACAGCAAGACCAGTATAAATTTCGTTTTTCGTTGAGTACCAGTAACACGTCAAATGTTGATTAGCACCATTCGTCTTTTCCTTGTCGCTGTATCTGTTAACAGAAGCAAATGGTCCATCTTTATTTCGAACTCTTCACTCCCTGTTTTAATTAAGTCAGCCCTTAGATGTTGTGTAACAGGAAAGGCACTTCAGAGCTGTCCTAAAACAAAATATTACTACCGCTTTCTGTATTTTTTTTCTTCATTCACACTCTCTTCATCTGGTGCATTGTCTATTTTCGTATACATTACAATTATCTACGAGATTTCTAGATTTTCTTTGAGATATTCACTTCCGTCGTGAATGTCCTGTCTAACTTGTTCCTCACTTTTATTACTTCCATCAGTTTTTTCATTACCTACAGATTCACTCTCGGTTTGAGATAATTTTACGACGTTCCCTTCAACTTTATTTTGACCTGGTACTACTTGGATATTTAACGCTGACGTAGACGGTTTAACAAATTTCAGTACCGAGCTGACCAGCGGCTAGTCTTCCAAAACATTTCTTCTTTTTTCTGTATTCCACTTGGACGACGTCGTATCATGCTTCTGTATATATTCTAAACCATATTTCCGCAAAAATAAATAAATTTTATGTAGAAATTATTTATTTTAGATAATAAGAACAATTTCTCATTGATAAAAACGAAATAATAACAAAAACTCTTAATTCCTTAGGAATAAACAGCGTTACCTTTCGCCACTGAGTGACGCTGAAATTATTAAGTGCAAAGTAAAGGAAATCTAACTTAGTATGCAAACGGTGACTCAAAAACGTTTTGAAAGATTAAAATCCCTCAGTTCGCTAAATGTTTTGTACACACAATGATAGAAAGCATTTTACACCCATTTCAGTTGTAAGTGGCACACTATGGTAAATGCTAGTTAACGTTGCTACTAGGGCAGATGCGACATCTCTTCATTTTCTGCAATGTTGGTTCAGTTCTCTTCGTGTTTTTGATGCTCTTCCTATTACTGTTGAGTTGTTACTTCTATTCCTCCACCCATCAGAAACAACTTCATTCTCTCTAATAATTTCTTGACAACGTTACGCATGATATGCTAGTTTTATGCCGCTTGAGAAATATTCTATGTCTTGCTACTGGTGTTTATTTTGTATATGAGAAAGCAGTTTAATGCGTTGATGTTTAACGATTAAAACATAGCAGGGGGCCATGTGCTAGTTTTGTGACCAACTCGTCTTGACCTATGGATGTTTTCAAGTGTCCAATCTGCCCTCATTATCGTTGTTCAAATGGTTCAAATAGATCTGAGCACTATGGGACTTGAACATCTGGGGTCATCAGTCCCCTAGAACTTAGAACTACTTAAACCTAACTAACCTAAGGACATCACACATATTCATGGCAGAGGCAAGATTCGTACCTGCGGCCGTAGCGGTCGCGCGGTTCCAGACTGAAGCACCTAGAACCGCTCGGCCAGAACGTTGTAGAAGGCATATTTGTTTTTTTATACAGGCACCTATATCTTCATATATGTTGTCATTACTTTGCCTTGCTTTTATTAAAACTAAACAGTGAGAACGTAAGCCATCACACACATTTGTCTCATATAATCAAGGAAACTTGAACTCACCGTCTCTCTGTTTATTGAGCAGTAGCTCAACAGGAATTTGAAGTTTACTTTTGCATAATATTCCCACTAAAGGTCATCAAGACGATCAAGGTTTTGCCTTGTGGGACACTAGTATGTCATTTATCCGTGACTGTTATTCTCCCCGAGACTATATCGTGGCTAAGATGATGTTTAAAAACATTTCAAAGACGATTAGACTGCCTGAACTAACCGTAAGACTGCATTCAGACTGGATTCCTGAAAACATTTCAAACGTCTGCAAATAGAGATTTCTGTGCTCTACTATAGCAAGCACCTTTTATTCCAAATATCTTTGGATTTTTAGTCAAATACTGTTTAAAAGAGGAATGCTCCAGAAATGTAAGGAGTCATTCATCAATCGTCCGATATTTTGAAGGAGAATATGCTTTCATATAAGAATCAGAAATCCACGAATAACAAACAGTAGCAGATATCATCATCTCATATTCATGCACTTAATATGTAAATACCGAACGACAGCGCTATCTGACGTCAGAGTTGCTTTAAATAAGCAAAACATTTTGTATTTTCTTGTAATTTGGTCTTATTGTTATACTAAGCAATATAGCGTACCATACTGGTAGCAACGGTGAGAAACAACTCTGCTTTCGCACGTCTGAACACTTCGTCACCATAGCTCGAGGTAAAGGTGTGATAATAATTTTATGTTTTTAGCAGAGCCACTTTGACTAAATAGCTGCTTCTTTCGTTGGGTTTTGCAGTTCATATAAGAGAAAAGGTAACCATTATTCACAGCGACGGTTTCAACACTAGAAGTTGCAGTAGCGTCTGACTAAGTATCGTGTTCACGTTTTTGAACTTTATCTTTAACTAACAGGTTGATTATACTCATCGTAATCATCGTAGAAAAGTAGTTCCGCGAAGATTTTCGGGCATTTTGCATCAAGGAAAGAAAACCCTTGTCACCTTCCTTACGACTAAGATATCAAAACAAAACAAAATGTACAAAAGATAGTCATAAATTATTCCATTTACATATGTACAAATGAATAAATATTTTATATGAAATTCTGTAAGCTATTACCTTGTGGGATAAAACATTGACTCGCCACACACGATAAGAGAAGAATGAAGAAACTGGAGCCACGTCTGACACACAGTAAAGGCAGTTTAACGTAGTGAGTGCAGTCCTGTAAGTGTCATGAATGAAGAGACCAATAAACAAAAAACATTTTTCCAACTCGTGCCAAGGAATGTAGCAAGATAGATCACCTCCTAGAAGCTAGTACCTGATGCAGACCACACTACCTACACCCCTCTTGCTACACCAATGGGTAGAACATGACTTTACTAGACCAAAGGAAGAGGAAAGTGGTGTTTAACGTCCCATTGACAACGAGGTCGTTAGAGACGGAGAAAAGGCTAGGATAAGGGAAGGATAGGGAAGCAAATCGGCCATGCCCTTAGAAAGGAACCATCCAGGCATTTGTCTGAAGCGATCGAGGGAAATCGCGGAAAACCTAAATTTTGATGGCAGGACGTCGGTTTGAGCCGTCGTCCTCCCCAATGCGAGTCCAGTGTGCTAACCACTGCGCCACCTCACTCGGTTGCTGAACCAATCAATCAATCAATCAACCAATAATAAATATACACGTAAGTAATCACAGGACACGCACTAAATTAAGAATTAAACATGTAATTGAGAGAGAGAGAGATTGTGTAATGATGCTACATGGCATTACAACATGACAGATTACCTTTGCAGCCATATGGAAGCATCGGTGCTCTGGATGCAATCGTAATTATGGTTCAAATGGCTCTGAGCACTATGGGACTTAACTGCTGTGGTCATCAGTCCCCTAGAACTACTTAAACCTAACTAACCTAAGGACATCACACACATCCCTGCCCGAGGCAGGATTCGAACCAGTGACCGTAGCGGTCGCGCGGTTCCAGACTGTAGCGCCTAGAGCCGCTCGGCCACTCCGGCCGAAACGGGTCTTAGTGACAAAAGAAAGTCTCCAGTGAAGCAGAGATCTTGCTGTGGAGGCTATTTAAAAACTCTGGTTTCAACGAAAACGAATGTGTAGAGGGCTCCGCGTTTCATAGCCAATAATAACCGCGTTTATCTGCACAGTTTTGCGCAGGTTACTTAGTTGCGTTAGGTTGACGAACAGTAATGTATTCTAAATCGTTGCTCTGACGCTTGTCTCCTCTGTTCATGTGCGAAGATATCCTTCAAACGTAGCACAAACGCTGCCTCTCGTTGTAATACTCCGCAACCCAATTGTATCTGCTCTAGGAACCAGCAGGAGCAGGAAGTGCCACCAGCTGTGCAAGGACGTGACATCTGTGTGCAGACGTACGGCAGCACAAGATGTGGAGCAGTTGGCGTCTGAGTCTTACGTGCTCTGCGGAGGTCACTGCTGAACTGGCTGGTGCTGCTCGAATGTCAGGCAGGGGTAGGAGCTGCCACCAGTGGCGAAGGTCATGACGACTGTGTGCAGAAATGCGGCAGAAAGATGCGGTGCAGCTAGCGTTTGTGCTGTGTGTGTTCTCTGGGGTTCACAGATTCATTGCGACTAGTAGTGCAACGATGTCATGTCTGTGTTCAGAGCTGTGGCTGCATGAGGTGGAGCAGCTGGTGTTTGTTGCGCGAGTGGGCTGCTGCCATAGAAAGTTCAAGAAGAATGTAATATAATAATTCCAATCCCAAAGAAAGCAGGTGTTGACAGATGTGAAAATTACCGAACTATCAGTTTAATAAGCCACAGCTGCAAAATACTAACGCGAATTATTTACGGACGAATGGGAAAACTGGTAGAAGCGGACCTCGGGGAAGATCAGTTTGGATTCCGTAGAAATATTGGAACACGTGAGGCAATACTGACCTTACGACTTATCTTAGAAGCTAGATTAAGAAAAGGCAAACCTACGTTTCTAGCATTTGTACACTTAGAGAAAACTTTTGAAAATGTTGACTGGAATATTCTCTTCCAAATTCTAAAGGTGGCAGGGGTAAAATTTAGGGAGCGAAAGGCTATTTACAATTTGTACAGAAACCAGATGGCAGTTACAAGAGTCGAGGGACATGAAAGGGAAGCAGTGGTTGGGAAGGGAGTGAGACAGGGTTGTAGCCTCTCCCCAATGTTGTTCAATCTGTGTATTGAGCAAGCAGTGAAGGAAACAAAAGAAAAATTCGGAGTAGGTATTAAAATCCATGGAGAAGAAATAAAAATGTTGAGGTTCGCCGATGACATTGTAATTCTGTCAGAGACAGCAAAGGACTTCGAACAGCAGTTGAACGGAATGGACAGTGTCTTGAAAGGAGGATATAAGATGAATATCAACAAAAGCAAAACGAAGATAATGGAATGTAGTCGAATTAAGTCAGGTGATGCTGAGGGAATTAGCTTAGGAAATGAGACACTTAAAGTAGTAAAGGAGTTTTGCTATTTGGGGAGCAAAATAACTGATGATGGTCGAAGTAGAGAGGATATAAAATGTAGACTGGCAATGGCAAGGAAAGCGTTTCTGAAGAAGAAAAATTTGTTAACATCGAGTATAGATTTAAGTGTCAGGAAGTCGTTTCTGAAAGTATTTGTATGGAATGTAGTCATGTATGGAAGTGAAACATGGACCGTAACTAGTTTGGACAAGAAGAGGATAGAAGCTTTCGAAATGTGGTGCTACAGAAGAATGCTGAAGATTAGATGGGTAGATCACATAAGTAATGAGGAGGTATTGAATAGAATTGGGGAGATGATGAGTTTGTGGCACAACTTGACGAGAAGAAGGGACCGGTTGGTAGGACATGTTATGAGGCATCAAGGGATCACAAATTTAGCATTGGAGGGCAGCGTGGAGGGTAAAAATCGTAGAGGGAGACCAAGAGATTAATACACTGAGCAGATTCAGAAGGATGTAGGTTGCACTAGGTACTGGGAGATGAAGAAACTTGCACAGGATAGAGTAGCATGGAGAGCTGCATCAAACCAGTCTCAGGACTGAAGACCACAACAACATAGAAAGTTGCAGATCACAAGCTGCCACTAGCTGCACAAAGCCATGACGTCTGTATGCCAAGCAGCCGTTGGAAGTTACGAAGTAGCTGTTGTTTCTAGTGTGTGCGTTCTTTGGGGTTCAAAGTTCCACCTGGCTGCTGCTGCCATAACCCAGAAGGGCCACACGGTGCCACCAGTCGTGCAGTGGCATGACGTCTGTGTGCAGAGCCACGGATAACCTCTTAAACAGAAGAACATACACCAAATTTAAGAAATATACTTCCAGTAAAACAAAGGGAAAGGTGAATATGTAACTTGTCACCTTGGAGATGTAAATAGGCAGCAGCAGAGAGTCTGACTGACTGGCTTGCTAAACGAACAGACGCTAGTCTTCAAAACAAAAGAGCAACTACCATCGTACAGACAATGAAACAACAGCGATTGAGGACGACTGTAGAACGTTTCTACTAGTGCAAACGTACATTTCGCGTAAAGGAAACGAAGATAAGATTAGACAGATTAGGGCTTCTTCAGGGACATATAGACAGTCGTTTTCCCTTCGCTCTACATTTGCGAGTCGTTCAGGAAAGCAAAGGACTAGTAGTGGTACAGCGTACTCTCCGCCACGCATTATACGGTGGATTGCGGAAATTGTATTTAGATGAAGAAACAAATCACCCTTCACAGTGTTCAGGATCCATACCAGCCGCAGAGTTCTATTGTATCCTCAAACATAGAGCTGCATACCCTCAATATTACACAGACAGCGCACAACACTTTATGGAACGTGGCTGACGCTCGCCTGTACTAATGAACTGTGTGCGCCCATCACGGACGAGAAGCGCAGACGGCCGAGTGATTCTAATTGTCTTCACGAGAACTGCCACCGAAGTTAACAGCGAGACTGGAATTCTCTCGTCCGGCTCACGCCCTGGCTTGGTTTCTTGTCTGTAACATCTTCCCGCTTTTCACAGCAAATGTCTCGCCCTAACTGACGCCCTCCACTAGCGTCACAGCATTCACTTGTATGCGGTTGCACATGCAAAAGAAAACTGACGAGTGGGGAAGTAACTCAACAGCAAAAACTTAAATCTCTTTTAATATTTCGTGTTTACAGTATTTATGCTTCTCAATACCTTTGCCAAATCGAACAAATGGTTCAAACGGCTCTGAGCACTATGGGACTTAACTTCTAAGGTCATCAGTCCCCTAGAACTTAGAACAACTTAAACCTAACTAACCTAAGGACATCACACACATCGATGCCCGAGGCAGGATTCGAACCTGTGACCGTAGCGGCCGCGCGGTTCCAGACTGTAGCGCCTTTAACCGCTTGGCCACACGGCCGGCAAATCAAACAAATGTTCAGTCATTAGAAACAGATTCGAAATAACATATCTGAAACCTTAAAGTGAAAATTCTTAGATGCAAAAATTAAACGTGGCTGACCCGTTTTCAGAGTATAAATTTCGTGTTTAGCGACGGAGTATAGATCACGGCCAACGTAACTCTTAAAATGGATACTTCAATATATCTTCTAGGAAATATGCTAGCGGATCAAAAGCATCTGTACAGCCCTATCTAACACGAAATTTGTCTCTAGATGTCATGAGAGACGGGCCTGTCAGTACAAAAGGAGGCCGTCAGCGTCGCGTTGCCAGCAGAGTGTCACTAACAGCAAAGTGGGTCGGTCAGGGAAGCTTCGAGACTTCGAACATGGCTACTCAGTGGATGTCAGTGTCAGATCAGTCAGGCATATTTCTACCATTTAAAGCTGCACAAGTCGGTTGATAGTGTCTTTATTGTGACATGAAAACGGGAACGAGTGACCAAAGCTAAATCAAGACCAGAAAGACCTCATGTAGCGGCGGAGACGGACAGGGAAAGTTGAACTTTGCGGAGGGTGGTTGTAAAACACCGCATGAAATCACAGGAACGAACGACTCGTGAGTTTCAAATTGCTACCAGCAGTCCTCCTAGCACAATGGCTGCACGTAGAGAGTTTAAAAGAATGGAGTATAAGGCTAGGCGCGCACAGGCGACTTTTAGGTCGGCGCGACTTAACAATCGCTGTCGCGGAAGTACATTGTGGTGCGCACACAGCGGCAGGAAAATCGCAACTACTCTCAGTACCAGCATGGATTTCATCGAAACAGCTTGTTTGATGGCGCTTTTACTGCGAAGAAGAGCGAGAAAACAGCGCAAATGTCGTTAATGGGAGCATCCGATTGTAAGTCAAAGACTAGTGGGCCTGTAGGAATAAGAACTGATGCATGTGGTATGCAGATAAGGGATTATTTTGCAAACTACTTTGTGACTCCAAAATGATCAGTATCTTGGCAATATGAAAAAATTTAAATTGTTGTAACTGTGATATCTACATGAATGAATAAAATAAGTGAACCATGAAATACCTTTGTTAGTCTTCTCTGGTCCAGGCAGTTCAGACCAGTTCCGAATTAGGCTGCAGCATACTTCTCCCCATAGTTTCTCTTTCAAAGTGCGATCACTGTATTCTTTTAATTTCCTGTTGTAGAGAGCTGGTCGCTTTTCTACTTCTGCAATTAGTCTCTCTGAATCGACATCACAACTTACAATGTCATCCGTAGTGTAAATCCCGTTATCAGACATGCTGCTGGCGCACTGAACTTGCGTGTATGCAACACAGAGCGAGAGCGACTGACACAAATCGCGTCGCTAGTGCGCGCGGGCCCATGCCACTGCCTGTGAATCATTCAACACCTGCGACAATCGCGTCGCGCATGAAATAGGACCGGTTACGTCTTTTAAATCGCCGCCACTTTTTTGTTGCATGTGCGCGCGCTTCTATTCAAGCCACTGTGTTTCATTCTTGCGACAAATAAATCGCGCGAAGGAAAATCGCCAGTGCGCACCTAGCCTAATAGTCGAGCAGCTCCGCACAAGGCATACACAGGGTGTTTCCATAAGAGCGTGCAAAATTCGAACAGGACATATAGAATGCTCCACTGAAAAGTTTGAGGTAGGGAACTTGGGAGTCGGAGAACCCAGCTTGTCGAGCGGTTCTAGGCGCTTCAGTCCAGAACCGCGCTGCTGGTACGGTCGCAGGTTCGAATCCTACCTCAGGATAGTTGTGTGTGTTGTCCTTAGGTTAGTTAAGTTTAAGTAGTTCTAAGTCTAGGAGACTGACGAGCTCAGATGTTAAGTTCCATAATGCTTAGAGCCATTTGAACCATTTTTGAACCCAGCTTAAGGAGATATGGAAGTAAACTTGTCTTCCACTCTGTATAGCATTACTGTTTTCTAGCTTGTTTAAAACTAACATGTGTACAAGTTTACACGTACTTTGCTCTTTATTTACACGTACATTCTTAATTTCACGCAAGGAAACTAGGAGGACGAGCCTGGTTACTAGAAAGATACGATGCAGGTTTCGTTTACTTTACTTGTTCACATGTGGCTGTGTTTTATCGTATTTACATTGCCACATGTCAGAACGTCCCATTCATTACTGAATGCTGTTCAGAGACGTACAGTAGAATGTGATGGAGCAGTACCGGTACAGATTCGCAGAACTCACTGACATGCACCTTGTGTATGGGGAAGCACGTTGCAATGCTCTCGCTGATGAAGTCTGCACAGGGAACAATTTTCTAACAGGCATCATTCATCATAACGAGTGCTTTATTTCTCTCGATCGACGAACCCGGGAGACTAGTTCATTAGAAAGAAGAAACGACAGACCTGGCAACAGGAGGAGCACTCGCACACCCGATTTTGAAGAGGATTTTGCTGGAGCGTGCTGCAGCGGACCCCAGTCGTCGTGTTGCACGTGAAACGGGCGCTGCACGTAGTGATGATGATGATGATGATGATGTCCTCCTCGCCGTGTCCGGCGACAGCTACTCCGTCAGTCTTCTCTGTCCTTGTTGTGGTAGGCTCGGATGTGGCTCGCGAATCCGAATTTCGCTTTGAATATCCTGTTGCATGAAGCACAGTGAAGTTGACCAGCAGAGTTGTAAGTATACGCGTAGACAAGCTTGAGCTGAGATTTTCGGAGCTCTCTTTTAGCATCCAGGTTCATTAGACGCTTTTGCTCGAATTGTTCGATGCTCTTATGTACAGTTGATCGCCACTCCGAACGGCGCAGTGCTAGCTCCTCCCAACGGTTGCTTGGGATGCCACAGGCTGCAAGGTGGCGTTTAATGGTGTCTTTATATCGCAGGTGTTGACCACCTTTCCTCCTCTTCCCGCACGAGAGCTGCGAGTAGAACACCGCTTTAGTTAGGCTACTGTCATCCATGCGTACTATGTGACCACTCCATCTCAGTTGATGTTTCATTATTAAAGCTTCAATACCAGCCAGTTTCACGCGCCGCAAAATCTCCGTGTTTGGGACACGGTCTTCCCATTTGATGCGCAGAATTGATCTCAGACATCGAAGATGAAATTTATCTAGCTTCTTGTAACAGCACCAGGTTTCCGAGGCATAGAGTAAGGTGGATAATACTACTGCTTTGTAGACTGCAATTTTTGTTTGTAGTTTGAGATCATGTGATTTCCATACTCGGTCATTAAGCATACCGAAGGCTGAGGCTGCGCTGGCTATACGCGCTGCGATTTCCGTTGTCAGGCTGTTGTCACTTCTAATTTGGCTTCCCAGGTATTTGAAATTTGACACATTTTGCAAGGGTTTGTGTGTGATGATGTGTGATGATGTTTGGTTTGTGGGGCGCTCAACTGCGTGGTTATCAGCGCCCGTACAATTACCGAATCTTTACTCAGCCCAATTTCGCCATTTTCCTGGATGATGATGAAATGATGAGGACAACACAAACACCCAGTCATCTCGAGGCAGGGAAAATCCCTGACCCCGCCGGGAATCGAACCCGGGACCCCGTGCTCGGGAAGCGAGAACGCTACCGCGAGACCACGAGCGGCGGACGCAAGGGTTTGTTATTTATCTCAATACTGGAGTCATCTGCATTAAGACCTCTAAGTGGCTGTTTGAGAACTTGCGTCTTAGTGATGCTAATGGCTAAGCCAAATCTTCTGCAGGAGGCATTTAGCAGATTTATGTAAGTCTGAAGAGTTTCGCAAGAATTAGCCATCATGCATACATCATCCGCGTAGAGAATCTCTAAGATGGATAGTTTGGTTACGGGACTTTTTGTTCTGAGGCGAGAGATGCTGAAAACACTTTTGTCTGTCCTTGTGTCGAGACTAATTTGATTACTACAGGCTTTGGTCGCGTCTCTCATAACAACTGCGAAGTAAAGTGAGAAGAGTGTGGGAGCCAGAACACAGCCTTGTTTTACACCACATGTCACGGGAAACTGTTCTGAGAGCTTGTCCTCATGGCGGATTTTTGCCATCATGTTTTCATGAAACTGCCGAATCAAACTGACAATTTTGTCAGGGCACCCAGTTTTCTTTAGTATGATCCAGAGAGCTTCCCGTGGGACACCATCAAAAGCTTTTTCCAGGTCTAAAAAGCACATGAACAAAGGCCGATGTTGCTCTAAGCTTTTCTCTTGCATTTGTTTGACAACAAATATGGAATCCACTGTGCCTCTGTTTGGGCGAAAGCCACACTGGGTCTCTGGTAGCAGTTTTTCTGCAAAGTGTGTTAACCGGGTGTTAATTATGTGGGCAAGGACTTTTCCCGCTGCTGAGAGAAGTACGTAGTAGTGTGTATTCGACCAGCAACACTTACAAACACATCACCCAAAACGAGTGCATGCAATGCTTGTGACTGACTCTGCACCAAGGGTTGCATCGTGTCAGTAGTTGTCCTAACACTGCATTGAACAGCCAGATTTCCTCCAAATCTTGCTGTTTACTAACGAAGCCTCATTTGATCGTGATGGTATTTCGAGTGGGATAGGGAAAATCCTCACGCCGTTGTACAGTCACACCGTCAAGTACGTTTTGTTGTGAATATATAGGCTGGCACTGTGGGTGACAATCTCACTGGCCCATATCTCTATCTGGCCGTCTGAATGACCACCTCTATTTGAGGTTTTTGCAAAGAGATCTGCCTGAGTTGTTGGAGGACGTACCCTTGGCTCTTCATGAGAGGATGCAGCTACAAGATGACGGTTCACCGCCTCACTTTAGTGTGGATGTCTGCAACCATCGCAATGCTGTATTTCCTGGTCGCTAGGTTGGAAGGGGAGGTTCCATTCCATGACCTGTGAATTGACATGAACTTGAATCCCTTTGATTAGTTCCTAAGGGGATACCTACAGTCACTTGTGTATGAGATGCAAGTGCAGACGGATATGGAACTAGTTGCTACAATTGTAGTTGCCTGTGATGTGATTCGAAACAGGTATATTGGTCAGAGTGCGTCAGAAACGCGATGTCCTGCTTGTACTGAGGTTATCGGCCGTCAGTTTCAGCACAATTTGTAAGAAGCGGTACAAATTGTACGTTCATTATGTCAGTGATGGTATCTGCAATTACCTGTAACTAATGTAATTGAAAATGTACACAGTAACGTGATTTTATTTCTATTATTTCCGCAAGCTAGCTTCTCCGACCTCAAATTGTTCAGGGGAGCATCCTATATGTGCTGTTAAATTTTTGCACACTTTTACGGAAACACCCTGTATTTCTATAGCACTAAGCGACGCTGGAGATAATGTAAAGAAAAAAAATGGCTCTGAGCACTATGGGACTTAACTTCTGAGGCCATCAGTCCCCTAGAACTTAGAACTACTTAAACCTAACTAACCTAAGGACATCACACACATCCATGCCCGAGGCAGAATTCGAACCTGCGACCGTAGCGGTCTCGCGGCTCCAGACTGTAGCGTCTAAAACCGCTCGGCCACCCCGGCCGGCGCACTGCTTACAGTAGAAGAACAGTTCGGAGACAATGGCTGCATCAGCATGACAATGCACCCTGTCATAAACAGCATTTGTGAGGCAATTGTTTCTCGAAAATCCCTGAAATAGACTGGCCTGACCTGAACCCAGCCTCTGCGATGAGTTCTAACATCTAGCTTGCTCCAGAGCCCAGCATTTAACGTTACTGTCTTCTCGGTTTACAGCTATTTAGGAAGAATGGGTTGTCGTTACTACATGTATACTCTATGTGATCAAAAGTATCCGGACACCTGACTGAAAATGACTTACAAGTTCTTGGCGCCCTACATCGGTAATGCTGGAAATCAATAAGGTGTTGGCACACCCTTAGCCTTGATGACAGCTTCCACTCTCGCAGGCGTAAGTTCAATCAGGTGCTGGAACGTTTATTGGGGAATGGTAGCCCATTCTTCAAGGAGTGCTGCACTTAGGAGAGGTATTTATGTCAGTCAGTGATCCCTGGCACTAAGTCGGCGTTCCAAAACCTCCCAAAGGTGTTCTATAGGATTCAGGTCAGGAATCTGCGCAGGCCAGTCCATTACAAGGATGTTTTTGTCGTGAAACCACTCCGTCAGGGGCCGTACATTATGAGCAGGTGCTCGATCGTGTTTAAAGATGCAGTTGCCATCCACGAATTGCTCTTCAACAGTGGGAAGTAAGAAGGAGCATAAAACATCAATGTAAGCCTGTGGTGTGATAAGGCCACGCAAAACAACAAGGGATGCATACCCCCTCCATGAAAAACACGACCACAACATAACACCACCGCCTTCGAATTTTACTGTTGGCATTACATAAGCTGGAAGATGACTTTCACCGGGCACTCGCCATACCCACACCCTGCCATCGGATCGCCACATTGTGCACCGTGATTCGTCACTCCAGACAACGTATTCCCAGTATTCAGTCGTCCAATGTTTTCGTTCCTTACACCAAGCGAGTCGTCCCTTCACGTTTCCACTTCACCATCACATCGAAAAAAGTGGACATAGGGAGGTTTAGGAGTGTGGTTCAAATGGATCTGAGCGCTATGGGACTTAACATCTATGGTCATCAGTCCCCTAGAACTTAGAACTACTTAAACCTAACTAACCTAAGGACATCACACAACACCCAGTCATCACGAGGCAGAGAAAATCCCTGACCCCGCCGGGAATCGAACCCGGGAACCCGGGCGTGGGAAGCGAGAACGCTACCGCACGACCACGAGCTGCGGACGTTTAGGAGTGTGGAAATATCGCATACAGACGTTTGACACATGTGACACCCAGTCGCCTGACCACGTTAGAAGTCCAGGTGTTCCGCGGAATGCCCCATTCTGCTCTCTCGCGATATCGAATGACTACTGAGGTCGCTGATATGGAGTACCTGGCAGTAGGTGGCACCAGATTTCACCTAATATGAAAAACGTATGTTTTTGGGGTTGGGACCGGCTACTGGAATTTTTGGCGATTATTATCTGTCTGTAATACCCTCTTTCAACAACATCCACGGCATTGATACACATGGATTTCTCCAGGCGATAGGGTTAGAAATCAGCTTGATTTCATTTTCGTGAGACAACGTTGGCGTACTTCGGTCCTAGATTGCAAGGCCTATTCTGGAGCAGAATGTGGCAGTGACCATATCATGCTGTGTATGAAAATGAAGATAAAACTGAAAGTTACCAAAAAGAAAAGAGTAAGGCAGATTCGTCTGACATATAAAACTAGCCTCAAAGAATTTGTAGAAAGAATAAGACTCAAATTCCAAAAATTAACAGAGGAAGGAGTAGCTCCCAAAATATGGGACAAAATCAGAGACATGTCATTTCATCCCTTCCTGAACAGGTTACTAACACCCCTCAAACGAAGAATCCCTGCATTTCGAACAATACTCTACTACTCATTGAAGAACGGCGCACACTAAAGAAAACGTGGCATACAAACCGCTCAAGGTCAAGAAGCATACAAAGAACTTTGACACAAAACACAGCGTAGCTGCCGAATTGACAAGACCCAGTGTCTCACCAGTATTTGTGATGACACAGGACAACATCAAAAACTAACTGAAACACATGACCTATTCAAGAAGATAAACAGAATCACCCGAGAGTTCAAACCGCGCACGTGGATGGTAGAAGATATAGATGGCACTATTATCAGTGACAAGCAATTAGCAATAGCTGCGTGGAAACAAGAAGGTGGCAAACTGTCTCCTCAGCTCTAGAATATCTATGCAGAGTGTGTAATCAGGAAAGCGCTGGATGGCTGGAACGGTGGTATTTCAATTAGCGGCAGGAAAATTAACAATTTACGCTTCGCAGATGATACTACACTCATAGCAGGAGGTGAGGAAGAACTTGGTAATCTGTTCTCAAGAGTGAAAGATATTAGTCTAAACATTGGACTGGAGATAAATATGAAAAACCAAAGTAATGGTTATAAATCGCCAATGCATCGATCAAAACCAATTTACAGGATGCTTAAGGAATCTGGATATAGTGAGTGATTATGTATATCTTAGTTCTCTGATGAATTGCTTAGGAAAGTGTGATAAAGAGATAAGACGACGAATCATTCTTGGCCGTGCCGCAATGGTCAAACTCACTAAGATATGGCAGAATCGGGCAATATCCATGACAACGAGTACGCGCTTGGTAGAAGCATTGGTTTTTCGTTTTTTTTATTATTTTTTTTTGTTTTAGGGCGCAAAACTGCTATGGTCATTAGCGCCCTGTCCGTGACTTAGGAAACAGTAAAAACCGAAAATGGAAACCAGCAGCAATGGGAACGAAACTCAAAAATTGGAGAAACTAAAAGCAGAAGGAAGGCTTAAAAGTCCACTGCAGAAAGGGGTTGGTTGTCCCCAAAAAAAGCTTCAAATGACTGACGTCATTTCACTGGCACTAATAAACTCGAGAACGCGATCGGCCGAGTGCGTGTCATCTGCTAAAATTGACGATATATCAGGCGACAGCTGTAGACGGGCGCGTAACGGAGTAAAATAGGGGCAATCAATTAAAAGGTGTCTTACCGTCCACAGCTGAGAGCAGTGGGGACAGATGTCGATAGCTAAAAAGACAGTGCCCTATCCGGAGTCTAGTTAAAATTATCTCCTTCCGACGACGCGTTCGGGAGGAAGAGGTCCAAGCACAAGGAAGAGCTTTCACGTCCCGCAATTTATTATGGGGAAGTGTCGACCAATGTGCGTGCCATAAAAGAACAACACGACGACATAAAACGCTCCGTAGATCGGCGAAGGGAATCGATTGAATAGCTGGCCGAAGAAGATAGACTGCAGCCTTGGCCGCAATATCGGCCGCCTCATTTCCACATATACTAACGTGTCCCGGGAGCCAGAGGAACGCCACCGAGACGCCCCCCAAGTGGAGCAAGCGCAGACAGTCCTGAATCCGGTGGACCAGAGGGTGGACAGGGTAAAGAGCTTGGAGACTGAGGAGAGAGCTGAGAGAATCTGAGCAGATAACATACTGCATCCGCTGATGGCGGCGGATGTAGTGGACAGACTGGAGAACAGCGTAAAGCTCCGCAGTATAAACCGAACACTGGTCGGGAAGCCGAAATTGATTTGGGATGTCGCCAACAATATAGGCACTCCCTACACCTAACGATGCTTTCGAGCCATCAGTGTAAATAAATGTGGCTTCCTTCATTTGTGCACATAGAGCAGCAAATGCCCGACGATAAACAAGTGAAGGGGTGCCATCCTTGGGAAATTGACAAAGGTCACGGAGCAGGCAGATCCGGGGATGGAGCCAAGGCGGTGCTGTACCCCAAGTTGTCAAGAAGGTTTTAGGAAAGCGAAAGGAAAGAGAATGGAGCACTTGACGGAAGCGGACTCCCGGTGGTAGTAGGGAGGAGGGGCGGCCTGCATACCCTACATCAAAGGAGGCGTCGAAAAAAATGTCATGGCCTGGATTAGCAGGCGTGGAAGACAGATGGCTAGCATAACGACTCAGAAGGACTGCTCGCCCATTGGACAGCGGAGGTTCAGCAGTCTCAGCATAAAGGCTTTCCACAGGGCTGGTGTAAAAGGCTCCAGACACTAAACGTAATCCACGGTGGTGGATAGAGTCAAGACGACGAAGAATAGACGGCCGAGCAGAGGAGTAAACTATGCTTCCATAGTCCAATTTCGAGCGCACTAAGGCGCGATAGAGGCGGAGAAGGACCACTCGGTACGCTCCTCAGGAGGTACCATTCAGGACACGGAGGGTGTTGAGCGATCGCAGACAGCGAGCCGAAAGATAGGAAACGTGGGAGGACCAGCACAGTTTTCTGCCAAACATAATACCCAAGAATTTAGCGACGTCCGAAAACGGAAGGTTGACAGGTCCTAGATGTAAGTAGGGTGGAAGAAACTCCTTACGTCGCCAAAAATTAACACAAACGGTCTTACTGGGAGAAAAACGGAAGCCGGTTTCGGTGTTCCAAGAGTAAAGGCGATCGAGACATCCCTGAAGACGTCGTTCAAGAAGGCTGGTCCGTTGAGAGCTGTGGTAGATCGCAAAATCGTCCACAAAGAGGGAGCCCGAGACATCACGAAGGAGACAAACCATGATTGGATTTATGGCAATAGCAAACAGTACAACACTTAGCACGGAGACCTGGGGTACCCCGTTTTCTTGGGAGAAAGTACGGGAGAGAGTAGTGTTCCCCCACACTCTAAATGTGCGCTCTGCCACAAATTCGCGAAGAAAAAGGGGCAGCCGACCTCGAAAGCCCCAAGAGAACAGTGTGCGGAGGATGCCTGTCCTCCAGCAGGTATCGTATGCTCTCTCCACATCAAAAAATATTGCTACTGTTTGGCGTTTCCGGAGAAAATTGTTCATGAAATAAGTGGAGAGAGCAACAAGAAGGTCAACTGCAGAACGATGCTTTCGGAAACCGCATTGGGCAGGTGTTAAAAGACTGCGGGACTCCAGCCACCAAGCTAAACGGCGATTCACCATACGCTCCAAAACCTTACAGACACTACTCGTGAGAGAAATGGGGCGATAGCTAGAGGGGAGGGGTTTGTCCTTTCCAAGTTTCGGAACAGGAACGACGATAGCTTCCCGCCATCGTCTGGGAAAAGTACTGTCGGTCCAAATTCCATTATAAATGCGAAGGAGGTAACGCAGACTATGGTACGATAAATGCAGCAACATTTGGATGTGGATACCATCCGGTCCTGGGGCGGAGGAGCGAGAAGAAGAGAGTGCATGTTGGAGTTCCCGCATGGAAAATAGTATTATAGCTTTCGCGATTTTGAGAGAAGAAAGCAAGAGGTTGCACTTCCGCTGCACGTTTCTTCGGGAGAAACGCTGGCGGGTAATTTGAAGAGCTCGAAATCTCAGCAAAGTGTTTACCCAAGGAGTTAGAAATTGCGAAGGGGTCCACTAACGTATCACGCGCGACAATGAGCCCAGAGACCGGGGAGAAACTAGGCGCGCCTGAGAACCGTCGAAGCCGACTCCAAACTTCCGAGGAGGGAGTGAAGGTGTTAAATGAGCTAATAAAGAATTTCCGGCTTGCCTTCTTGCTATCGCGGCTGACGCGACGGCATCGCGCACGGAACTGCTTATAGCGGATACGGTTGGCCAAAGTAGGATGGTGGTGGAAAACGCGAAGAGCACGTCGCCGCTCACGTAATGCGTCACGGCATGCCTCTTTCCATCAAGGAACTGGGGGGCGCCGGGGCAATTCGGAGGTGCGTGGTATTGAACGTTCCGCAGCTGTAAGAATAACATCGGTAATATGTGTGACCACATCGTCGACGCTAGGAAAGTAACGGTCATCGAATGTCGCTAGAGACGAAAAAATTGTCCAATCGGCTTGGGCCAACCTCCAGCGTCGTGGGCGCATATAGGGCAGTTGAGGCTGCAGTCTAAAGACATATGGAAAGTGGTCACTCGAGTGTGTATCATCAAGGGCGAACCATTCGAAGCGCCGAGCTAGCGGAACAGTACCGACCGAAAGGTCCAAATGAGAGAAATTTGTCGTGGAGTCAGACAAAAAGGTAGGGACCCCAGTGTTGAGGCAAGCTAGATCCGCTTGGTGGAAGACGTCTAGCAATAGTGAGCCACGTAGACAAGGATGTGGAGATCCCCAAAGCGGGTGGTGGGCATTGAAGTCCCCAACCAGCAAATAGGGGGGTGGAAGCTGACCAAGAAGATGAAGGAGATCCGCTCGTGCCATTGGTGTGGACGATGGAATGTATACAGTACAAAGAGAAAAGGTTTATCCAGAAAGGGAAAGACGGACAGCGATAGCTTGGAAGGAACTGTTTAAGGGGATTGGGTGATAATGGAGAGTATCATGGAGAAGAATCATGAGTCCTCCATGGGCTGGAGTTCCTTCAACAGAGGGGGGATCAAATCGGACGGACTGAAAATGGGGGAGAACAAAGCGGTCATGGGGACGCAGCTTTGTTTCCAGAAGACAGAAGATGACCAGCGAGTAGGATCGTAAGAGGATCGACAATTCATCCCGATTGCCTCGATTGCCGCGGATATTCCAGTGGATAATGGACATGGGGTGAACAGAAAATGGAGGAATGTGACCAAGGTTGCCGACAACTCAACGACTGCTCAGAGCTTGCGACCGACAGCATGGAATGGCATTGAGCCGAAGGCAGAAGATCCTGATCCATTGGTTATTCGGGAGCAGCTCCTGCCACCAGCGATCGGCCGGTTGATCGGCCGCCAGCAGTGCGCCTCGGCGACACAGAAGATGGCCGAGGGCGATTTCCGCCAGGTGGTGCTGCAGATGAGACACGCCTTGGCGGAGAAGGAGATGAACTGGGTTTCTTATGAGCCTTCTTGGAAATATGATGTTTAGATGGAGGAGGAACCGATGGTTGACAAGGTGGGGTACGTAAAAAATCTTCACGAGTATGCTCTTTTTTCGAAGTATTGGTGTCTGACTTTTGGGCTCGAGATTTAGCAGAACCCGATGAAGGGTGAGCCGTAGAGTGGGCAGGCGAAAGTGGTGAGGTTGAACGGGCGATCTTTGCGCTGGCAGATCTGACGACCGTGGCACTAAATGTGAGGTCCCAAGTCTGTATGGCCGCCTCCTTTGTTGGCCGAGGAGAAGCAAGGACAGTGCTGTATTTTCCTGTCTAAGGCATCGTGGGCTGTCGACTGGCGAATAATTTTCGAACAGCAAAGGTCGGCACCTTTTCCTTCACTCTGATTTCCTGGACGCTTTTCGTCTTTAAAAATGGGGCAATCTCGAGAAGAAGCAGCGTGGTCACCCATACAGTTGATGCAGCGAAGGGATGGAGGTGGACAAGCACCCTCATGGGCATCCTTGCCACACGTAACACATTTGGCCAGATTGGAACAGGACTGGCTGGTGTGATTGAACCGCTGACACCGATAGCAACGCGTAGGGTTTGGGACGTAAGGGCGAACGGAAATTATCTCACAGCCTGCTTTGATTTTGGATGGGAGTTGAACCTTTTCAAATGTCAAGAAGACAGTGCGGGTTGGAATGGTGTTCGTGTCAACCCTTTTCATAACTCTATGAAGAGCCATTACGTCCTGGTCAGAGAGGTAGTGCTGAATTTCGTCGTCAGACAATCCATCGAGGGAGCGTGTATAAACGACTCCACGCGAGGAATTTAAAGTGCGGTGCGCTTTCACCCAGACAGTAAAGGTGTGGAAAAGTGAAGTACGCAGCAATTTTTGTGCCTGGAGGGCACTGACTGTTTCTAACAACAAGGTGCCATTCCATAATCTGGAACAAGACTTTACAGGACCTGCAATTGCGTCGACATCTTTCTGAATAATGAAAGGGTTGACCACAGAGAAGTCGTGACCTTCATCAGACCGAGAAACAACAAGGAACTGTGGCAACGATGGAAGAACTGTCTGTGGCTGAGACTCAGTGAACTTACGCTTGTGAGCAGACATAATGGAAGGCGAGAAAACCATTGTAGAAGAGTCCGCCATGATTACCGGCGTCTCCGATGGCGCGCTCCTCCCTTGTGGGGGCCCTCCCTGAGGTCACTCCCGCCTTAGGTGATTGTTCACACCTCAGGTCACGCCTCCCGACAAACGGACGGAGGGACCAGTCGGCACTTTCGGAAGGTATCAGCTCGGGTAATCACCCCTCCCTGGGCCTGGCCGTTACCAGGGGGTACGTACGTGTCCTACCTGTCTACCCGGGGTGGGGAATTACGCGCTACCCCGTCACCGGCTACGCACGAAAATGCGTGGGTCGGCCTTCAGACACGCACAGGGAGGAAGAAAGAGAAAGGGAAAAACAAAGAAAGGGAAAGGAAAGAAGAGAGGTCTCAAACGCTGCAGCAGAGAAAAGGGTAAAGAGAAGAGGTAAGGAAAAGAGAAGGACAAAGGAAGGATGAAGACATACAAGCAGAGAAGGCGAAGAATGCGTTACTTTTATGAGCGTCCGTCTCCGGACGTAGGCACAAACCATAATCCCAGAGGGGGAGAAAGGGAAGGAAAGAGCCAGGGGTGAGGGGAGGGGAGGGGGGGCGAAGATGGGGGATAGGGAAGGATGCGGAAAAGGAAGGTATGCAGCCCGGAAAGGAAGGAGGGCCACATTAGCTCGGGGTCCCGTGCTCGCTATGCACGTATCCTCAAAAGAGTTGTGGACCCCCTGGGGGGAGAAGCATTGGTGTTTCCTGTGTTCTTATACAGATGCGATACCTGGACCGTTAAGGGTAGTGATAAGAGCCGCATTGACGCCTTCGAGATGTGGTGTTCGCGGAGGATCCTACGTGTACCATGGACACGAAAAAGAACAAATGTTTCAATGATAGAAGAACTTAAAATCACAAGAAGATTATCTTCTCGTGTAAGCCAAAGATACCTCCAGTTCCTTGGGCATATTTTGTGAAGGAAAGGGGATAATTTAGAGAAGACCATCGTGCTGGGAAAAATTGGGGGCAGAAGACCACGTGGGAGAGCAGCAAACAGATGGTTGGATCAAGCGAAGAAGATTACCAGCCTGCCGCATCACGTCATTCTAGGAATGGCCGAAGATCGCTGTGGAGGGAGACATCTGTCTGAAGTTTCAACTACGTAACAATGAATGAGGAAATGAGGTCACGACACTCAGCAATGAGTAAAACGACTAATGATGATGACTCCTATATTCAACTCCTGATGCACTTGTCATATACATTTCTATGTCGTTTCGTTTCTTTTCTTTCCTTTTCTCTTAATCACCGCGAAAGTACTCTTGTAATCTCATTCGGTACAAATGATCTAATGCTGTGCTTCCTTATCATCTTTACCCTCTTACTACTACTATAAATATTTAATATAATAAGCCCATCTCTTCCTACTTGATCCTAATTCTTTTCCATTCCGTAATTTCCGTACTTCAGGAATTTTATTTGCCCTTATCTGTTCTGTTTCACTCTACTGTTTCAAACTAACTTCTGAAACGATACTGAAAGATATCCGTTCAACGCTGGTTAATTTATACGGTTAATATTCAGTTTGAGTTTTGAGATTCCTATGCTGTTAGGGCTTCGTTATAAGGTCCGTCTGGGTTGTACTTTCAATATACGTAAATCATACACATTAACACTTTCCGGTCTGAATGTAAAATATATCGTACACGAAATGTACATGCAGTTGTGAATAATTTAGAGCCATTAACTGAATAATGGAATCATGACGATGAAAATTTGTGCGTCCTGGGCCTCGAACCAGGATTTTCTGCTTATCGCAAGCGGTCGCCTTCCTATTATGCTACCCGAGCACGCTTCTCTTCGCAGCCGTAAACTTCTATACGTCGTTAAACATTTATCTAAAGATTTCACTCGTACATATATCTGTACAGGGGAGACATTTTAATTGAAAGTCGCTTGCAAGCTGTCGACGGATAAATGTAACATTATATGTCGTACATAAACGACGTATGGGTGTAGGTTTTAGATACGTGGTTCACAACATACGTAAGTTTTGGTCTAGTCGGAAGCGTGCATGGATAGCGTAATGGTAAGGCGACCCATCGCGATGAGCGGGATACCTGGGTTCGAGTCCCAGTCCAGTACAAATTTTCACTGTCGTTGTTCCATTATACAGCTGATGGTAGTCCGTATTCGCAATCGTAAATACCTTACACGTATTTCACAACGGCAGCAGTCGCCGCAGTGTCACGAACATGGCGTCGTGCTTCTGGGCAATTCTGGCACTGTAATGTTGTAAAATATAGCAACACACAGTAAATCATTATACCTGTGCTACGAATATACTGCCCAGTTATGCAGATTGTAGCAAATGTAACTTACTGTGAGTTATTTCCTACGTCTTTATCCACTTCTGGTTATGTTTACAACGGAATTCCATCCTCTCTTCTATCAGATTCCCTGTGAAAAGATTCTCTTTCGTTGCTTGGTCAAAATTATTTTTCGCTTCAGTCATTGGTATATTCTTGGTATATTTTTTCTTTGCCATTTATCGCCTGCTTCTCACACACACTGCTAAGACCAGCTATCTCGCAACAGCTCCAGTTTACAAGAATGCTTTCTAGATACGGAGCTCAGCAGCTGCCAGATGAGTCTGACGCGAGGTGGTCTGTCAGCACTGCCGCAGTGTACAGGTGTCTGCATCACAAATCGACCGACAGCAGAACACGTTGGCCATTAACGATTCGATCGATTCCTACAGCAGGCAGCCACTTTACTACCACTTGGAAAACACAGCTGAAGGTGTGTTTTGACCAACATAGATTTCTTTTAACGTAAGTTGGCTCATTTTGTTTGTATTTTCTGTCATCTAATTCCAATTCCAAAGAAAGCTGGTGCTGACAGATGTAAAAATTACCAAACAATCAGTTTAATAAGTCACAGATGCAAAATACTACGCGCATTCTTTACAGACGAATGGAAAAACTGGTAGAAGCCGACCTCGGGGAAGATCAGTTTGCATTCCATAGAAATATTGGAACACGTGAGGCAATACTGACCATACGACTTATCTTAGAAGCTAGATCAAGGAAAGGCAAACCTACGTTTCTAGCATTTGTACACTTAGAGAAAGCTTTTGAAAATGTTGACTGGAATACTCTCTTTCAAATTCTGAAGGTGGCAGGGGTAAAATACAGGGAGCGAAAGGCTATTTACAATTTGTACAGGAACCAGATGGCAGTTATAAGAGTCGAGGGACATGAAAGGGAAGCAGTGGTTGGGAAGGGAGTGAGACAGGGTTGTAGCCTCTCCCCGATGTTATTCAATCTGTATATTGAGCAAGCAGTGAAGGAAACAAAGGAAAAATTCGGAGTAGGTATTAAAATCCATGGAGAAGAAATAAAAACTTTGAGGTTCGCCGATGACATTGTAATTCTGTCAGAGACAGCAAAGGACTTTGAAGAGCAGTTGAACGGAATGGACATTGTCTTGAAAGTAGGATATAAGATGAACATCAACAAAATCAAAACGAGGACAATGGAATGTAGTCGAATTAAGTCGTGTGAGGCTCCGGGAATTAGATTAGGAAATGATACACTTAAAGCATTAAAGGAGTTTTGCTATTTGGGAAGCAAGATAACTGATGATGGTCGAAGTAGAGAGGATATAAAATGCAGGCTGGCAATGGCAAGGAAAGGGTTTCTGAAGAAGAAAAATTTGTTAACATCGAGTATAGATTTAAGTGTCAGGAAGTCGTTTCTGAAAGTATTTGTATGGAATGTAGTCATGTATGGAAGTGAAACATGGACGGTAAATAGTTTGGACAAGAAGAGAATAGAAGCTTTCTAAATGTAGTGCTACAGAAGAATGCTGAAGATTAGATGGGTAGATCACACAACTAATGAGGAGGTATTGAATAGGATTGGAGAGAAGAGAAGTCTGTGGCACAACTTGACTGGAAGAAGGGATCGGTTGGTAGGACATGTTCTGAGGCATCAAGGGATCACCAATTTAGTATTGGAGGGCAGCGTGGAGGGTAAAAATCGTAGAGGGAGACCAAGAGATGAATACACTAACAGATACAGAAGGATGTAGGTTGCAGTAGGTACTGGGAGATAAAGCTTGCACAGGATATAGTACGATGGAGAGCAGCATCAAACTAGTCTCAGGACTGAAGACCACAACAACAATATGTGTCATGATACTATTCACTAAAATTTCTCACCGATCTGGTTTGTTCACGCATTCTGGATATTAGAAAGGTGAAACGCTTATATTTTCGTAATGTGAGAAAAGTCAGCCGCTTATTGTGACCAATACGTAAACAAATATCCGTTGATTAACATAGTGGTAGATGTAACAATGTAACAGGAAGCTGAAATACATAGTGTAAGGCGTTGTGTCCAAATCGGATGAAAATGATGTGAGAAAAAAATGTAATTCTGGCCGAATGATGAACATTCCAACAATAATTTAGTCTCCTCTTTGTTTCCGCCTCACTGCGTACTGTTGTTGTGGTCTTCAGTCCAGAGACTAGTTTGATGCACCTCTCCATGCTACTCTATCCTGTGCAAGCCGTTTCATCTCCGAATAACTACTGCAACCTACATTCATCTGAATCTACTTACTGTATTCATCTCTTGGTCTCCCTCTACGATTTTTACCCCCCCCCCCCTCCAGTACAAAATTTATGACCCCTTGATGACTCAGAATGTGTCCCACCAATCGATGCCTTTTTGCAGTCAGGCTGTATCACAAATTTCTCTTCTCCCCAATTCCATTCAGTACCTCCTCATTAGTTACATGATCTACCCATCCAATTTTCAGCGTTGTTCTGTAGCACCACAATTCAAAAGTTTCTATTGTTTTCGTGTCTCAACTGTTTGTCGTCTATGTTTCACTTTCATACATGGGTACGCTCCATACAAACACTTTCAGAACGGACGTGCTAACACTTGAAACTACACTCGATGTTGATGAATTTCCCTTCTTCAGAAATGCTTTTCTTGCCATTGCCAGTCTGCATTTTATATCGTCCCTACTTCGACCACCATCAATTGTTTTGCTTCTCAAATAGCAAAACTCATCTACTCCTTTAAGTGTCTCATTTCCTAATCTAATTCCCTCAGCATCAAGTCGACTACATTCCAGTATCCTTTTTTGAGTTTCACCTTGTATCATCCTTTCAAGACAATGCCCATTCCGTTCAACTGCACTATGTACTACGAAACGCGATGGCTAAATGGTTTAACACTTATGTGGATTTTCAAAGATATCAAACACTGATTCACGTAGGAATAGAGGTTAAAATGCACTGTGCATTATTTGTTAAGTGTCTGTATTTGAGAAAAATCTTGAGTAAGGACTAAAAGATTTTTCGATATAGTATTCATCTTTTCTAGAATGCTTGGATGCAGTTAAGTAAGGAAGGTATTTTCATTTAAGAAGACACTACTGTGTTTAGTTACACTGAACCATTGCGAGTACCAATTACACACCATAACAATTAGCCATGTTTATCTGTTACCTGAAGCGTCCTGGCTGATTACACGTGTTCCTCGACCGGAATTGAACCTGGAGTCTTGTTTATGCGGGCAATGCCTTTACCGTCTGAGCTTCGACCCGCGTGCCGTCTTCACAGCTTCATTTGCCCCAATACTTCTATGCAACTTACAAACTTAACAGAAGCTCTCGTGCATACCTTTCTCGGCCCCAACTGCTGAAACGAGTAGGTAGCCGAGATTCTGTGAAGTTTTTGACTAGTAGAGAGGAACTGGGCAGTTCAAACAGTAACTGACTTGTCAGTAAAAGGTATGGTACGGGACTGTGTTCCTTATCTGCACATTCTTTTACACAGTGTGCAAGTTCCAAGATAGAGTGAAAACTTTAATTGAAAATAACTATGTGTAATGGCAATGAATTTCGAATTCTTACTGAACAAAAAGGATGCTTGATGATATGGAACAATTTTAAAAACGATAATAGATGCACTACTCGTGCCCACTAGGTGGTTCCCCTGTCATGTCTCACCAGGATAGTGGAGAATTCGAACGTCGTTCGTAGGACTTTATCGCCCAACGACTGAGCGGTCATTACCGACACGATCGTAAAAGAAGACATTAGCCGAGTTACGACGCGTATAAACTAACGGTCCTGCGGTTTGTCTACAGCGAGGTAGGAAATAGAGACGTAAATAACGCTACCAATTTCCACAAATAACTTCTGCTAAGCACTGCAGAGTGAGCTCAAAATTATGTGCATTGATGTGTAGATGGTGCGTCCTTCATGTTACAGCTTTTAGGGACGTTGTAGAAGGTTAAATAGATGAATTTTAGTTGAGTGAGTACGGTCAGGAAACGACAGAGTCGAAGATTAAAAGCTGAAATCGTTCTGATACACCTGACAGTAGACCTACTGTATCGGTAGACCTACTGTTACTTTCATGTTGCATCGATCATTTCGCACGATAAATCGTAATGATGTGGAACGAATCATTTTACATTCTCACCGAAAATTAATTTGTAAGCATAGTTACATGCTGAACGTTTATAAGTGTGTTTTGAAGCAAAAGAAAGCAAAACACCACTTTTACACATTAAAACTGAAATTCTTGTACGGAATTGAAAGAATTATCACGACAAACTATTTCAATCTGTTTTAAAATTTTACTTTGCTATCAGACATTTTATATCACTAGGTAAGTGATCAAAAATATTGGTTGCAGCTTTGTGTAGCCGTTTTTGTGTTAAGGCAACCTTAATGTGCAATAACAATTTTTTCTGGTGTTGGAATTATGTACATTATTGTTCCTTTTGTACTGTAGTGGATTATTAACAAAAATTTCGTGAGAAGTAAATATACTTCGAAGCAGTAGTCAGAATGTCCAACTCCCTAAACAAGTGTGTACAAGATCGTGGGTGAGACCTCATATTATCGTTACAGCACGTTTTTGAGCAACGGAGAATTTCTTTCTTAAAGATGAGCTACCCAGAGCGTTATTCCATACGACAATATTGAATGAAAATATGCAAAATATGTCAACCTACTGATCTGCCTCTCCCAAGACATGCAATGACTCCAAAAGCAAATGTAGCTACACTAAATTGTTTTACGAGTTCAAAAACGTGCTTTTTCCAGTTTACATTCTCATCAATACGGACACCTAAGGATATTGAAGTTTCGACTTTATTCATTGCTTCCTCACCATGTGTTACACTTACCATTGGTGTAGAGCCCCTAGATGTGCAGAAATGAATGTGTTAGGCCTTTCTCAAATTGAAGGTGAGACCATTAGAAGAAAAACAGTCAATGATTCGTTTAAGAACAATGTTTACCAATTCTTCTGTTTCTCTTTGTATGGTTGGGTTGATTACGATACAAATTCACCTTAAAAAAACTAATTTTGCTTCTTGTATAATAGAGGGAAGATCGTTTACATACATGAGAAACAACAATAAAAGTATAATTTAGCCTAGGGGAAGATCATACTTGTTTTGTCCCCAGTCAGAATTACGTCCATGTACTATATTGACTGAATTACTGAGTACAACTTTCTGCATCCTTTTGGTTAAATATGACATTATCCAATGGTTGGCTATACCATCGGTCCCATAAAACTTCAATTTATCTAGGAGAGTACTGTGATCCACACAGTCAAATGCCTTAGACCGTATGCAGAAAATACCAACATGTGGTATTTTATCGTTTAATTCTTGTAAATTTTGGTGAGTGAAAAAGTAAATGGCATTCTCATAAGAGCAAATATGTAATAAAAATGGGGGCTCCTACTTAAAAAAACCGCAGTTGATATCCGTTTGACCTATGGCAGCACCATCTACCGGGCCAACCATAGCGCCATCTGGTTTCCCCCTTCAAGCTAGACAAGTTTCGTTGTTTTAAGTTTTTTCGTTTGACGCTTATTTCGTGAGATATTTGGCACGGTCACGATCAATGGACCACTCTATATATCATCTGGATTAAAATGTTGTGTGATTTTCACTATGCCCCACCCCTACCCCTTTAAATTAGATCTGGCGAGATTTTACGGGGATCCTCGCATTTTGAGCCCACGCAATTAATGGTCGTCCCCTAATACGGACTCTGCATAGTAACCAAAGGCTATGATTTTAGAGTTAAACCAGATGTGAGTTTCTAGAAACGGATCAGTAGAAGCAGAGAAACACGTTGAAAACCTCCGTCCAAACGGGTCTGTTAACTCTCGGTAACAATGTCGGTTCAAGAGTATTTAACACAGGCTTAAAGCGATGGCACCTGCCGTACATCAGGAGGGGTGTTAGTGGTGTTACCGCCAAGCCAGCTGGCCTGCAGAGATATCGGTGTCCAGGTATCGCGACGCAGAGCTATTATCTGACATGCGAACAGGGCGCTTGAATTGTCAGTACCTGGACAATATCTACGTCGATTTGCTTTCAGTGCATCATGCAAGACCCTCCTCCCTCTGAAACAAGCCCTCCCCCCCTCCCACAAACACACACACACACAGTGGAGATAATAGGACAAAACGATATAGATTTTTTTTCGTTTCTCTGTGGTGTCTTTTGTCCTTGAATTCTGATTTATTTTCTTAGTGTGTTAAAATATTTTTTTATTTCTCGAGTTTTGCCACTTTTTTTCACTGTGTGATTTTCCTTCTGTTTACGTCATGGAGTTCCTGTCAATGGAACTGCTGTTTTTTTTATATATTTGATGCTGTGTGTTCGCAGCTTGGTTAGCATGTTGTTCAAAATTATTTTTCTTGGACAGAATAAGGCGAAGAGGTAGTTTTGTATAAAATAGTTAACTGTTCCGCTATCTGCCAGGATCTGCTCCACGTAGCCTACTGCCTTGCGGTAAGGCGGCTATGGACAACAAGTTCCGAATGGCTATAAACACTGAAGCCTCCCCACAGCATCACTGAAACTTGGAACTCTGACGATTTTCTGAAGAACATTTGGCAAGTAGCGCTCACCACCGGTCTCCGCGTGCACACACACACACACACACACACACACACACACACACACACACACACACACACACGCACAATAAAAAATTAAAACATAATAAAAAAGCACAGTGAACAGTGCAAGTGAAGTGTTGCATTAAACGTGGGCGAGAAAACAGAAAACATCGAAAACTTGTCACCTGGAGTATGGAGACCGAGTAAACACATCTGCAGGATGACACGCACGAACTAATGACACTGAAAATCGTAACAGCAACTGATAATGTAAGCTCGCGAAACTTGTGCTGTAAGAGTTGCTTCTAAGCTAAAAAACAAGAGAATAAAATGAGAAAATATATTAACACCTTTGGAATTACTCCATAATGCATTTATTGCATACAAAAAAAAACTAACATATATTACAGGTCACTGGAGATGCTTCATAAATAATAAGAAGTGAAATCCATATGGCAAGAAACAAAGTGCCCTTCATTTTGTTGCAAATACGGGACATACCTCGATGAATTTTGAAGCAACTATAGAACAACAGAAAACGCAAAGAAATGGAGATAAACAACATGTTCCCACAAGAGTGCACAAATGCATTGAAGTTAACGTAGGATACTGTATCATGCTTCTGAACTGCACACCAGCTGTAATGTGACGTTTATGATAATAATTAGACGGGAATGTGTTAAAAATGCCTTTTTTTTTTCAATTGATAGTTTTTGAAACTATGCTGTAATGCTTACTCATGTATTGAATGATACAGGAAATGCAAGTAAACAACACTGTACATCAACTGTGATCTACGTCGGAAACCATTCGAAACACGCCATATGTCCATAACGTATGATGTTTGTTGCTTAATGATCGTTCCTGTCATATCCCTGAATATTGGCCGTTCCTCCTGAGAGAAGCGATGTACCTGCTCCGCAATGTATGAGAGTTTTTCTTCGGTCTCAGAAGCGCCACGGGTCTTCCCTTGTTATCTACAACGGCCTTTCTGAACTAAGGAGCGTGGTAATACTTCCCCACAAAGAGAACATGCGTGTCGGCGATTTTTATTACTTGGTCGGCCTCACATATGGCGTGCTGCGCCATGGTCGATTTCTCCACTTGTCTCATCCTACAACGCAAATACGACAGGATGAAACGAGCTTTCCTGCGTGAGCAAATTCATACAACAAGGAGAGAGTGCGCAAAAACCAATACGAGCAAATTAGCTACCATTTCAATAGCAGCATGCATCGAGACGACAGGGACGTGATCGAAAGCATTATGCAAAGAATCATGCGGAGCGAACTTGGCCCTGCTTCGAAGGACAGAAGAAAAAATAATTTGAAAGATATAGAGAGAAGGACAGATCATCCACACTGCTTAACGTAAGCGAAAATCACTGCCATCAGAGGAACTGTCGGTGCTTCAAAAAGGGAAACCCTTTTCCAGCCATCCCAGAACTTTACGTACGGTGCATGTTATTGATAACATCGAAGCGAACGCACGCACCCTCCCTTGTGGAAACGCCAAAGAAATACGAATTGAAGCCTCTAGGATACTTGTCGAGCAAAACCGTCGGCTGGCAACCCGAAACGAGAAGTATTACAAGCCTTAATGCCAACTGGAAGATATTGGTTGTGCCTGATGACAAGGACAACGTTACCATTGTAATGAAGACTGAAGATAGTGTGCAGAAGTACGTGACCTGTTGGACCCGACGACACACCGAAAGCTAGGGACGGATCGGACGCAGTGTATCACACTGAATATGAATCAATTAATCAGGTCACGTCATGTCGGCGGATGTACAGTAGATAGAATCCTGCACAACACAGAAGTCCTAACGTTTCGGCTATGTGGATCAAGTGTTTCCATTGACACCTTACATAGAAGCTGGCTTCCAGAAAACAATTGACACATCTGCTGTATTTATTGATCAATCTGGGGCTAGTGATGCTATCGGTGGGCGGAGCGTTATATATCAGTTTCTCATTGTAATACCCTGCAAAATCATAGCACAGCTTCTTAACAGTAAGTTGATGGACATATCAGTTAAGGTAATTATTGGCTATGCCGTTAGTGACCCTTCGCATGGCATAACTCAAGGCTCACTGATAGGTCCGCTACTATTTAGCTCATATATTGTATTCAGTCCAGGAAATGTGGGCCCGCATCTCGTGGTCGTGCGGTAGCGTTCTCGCTTCCCACGCCCGGGTTCCCGGGTTCGATTCCCGGCGGGGTCAGGGATTTTCTCTGCCTCGTGATGGCTGGGTGTTGTGTGCTGTCCTTAGGTTAGTTAGGTTTAAGTAGTTCTAAGTTCTAGGGGACTTATGACCACAGCAGTGGAGTCCCATAGTGCTCAGAGCCATTTGAACCATTTGAACCAGGAAATGTGGCTGTGCTGATGACTTGGTGGTGGCAACTCAGCCCAAACATATCGAGGTCACTGAGGATAGACATTGATCAGTCAGACCGTTATGACCACCAACCTAATAGCTGGTATGTCCACCTTTGGTACGGATAACAACTGTAACGTATCGTGGCATGGAAGCAATGAGGCCACGTCGCTGGAGGGAGTTGGCACACATCTGCACACACAAGTCACCTAATTCCCGTAAATTCCGAGGAGGGAGGCGATGAAATTTGAAGCCACGTTCAATCACATCTCAGATATGTTCGACTGGGTTCAGATCTGGTGAATTGTGGGCCAGCACATCAATTGGAACTCGTCACTACGTTCCTTGAACCACTCCATCAGACTCCTAGTTTTGTGACATGGCGTATTATCTTGATGAAAACTGCCACTGCCTTCGGGAAATATGATCGTCATGAAGGGAGTACTTGGTCTGCAACCAGTGTGCGACAATTCTTAGCCGTCATTGTACCTTGAACGAGCTTCACTGGACCCATGGACGGCACTTTAATGTTACCTAAAACATAATCGATGCGCCGCCAGCTTGTCAGGTGTCAAGGACCTGTTCCCCTGGTAGATAACGGATTCGCGACGTCCCATCAGCATGATGAAGAAAGTATCGGCATTCGTCAAACCATGCGACGCTCTGCCATTGCGCCAACGTCCAGTGCCGACGGTCATGAACCCATTTCAGTCGCAGTCGCCGATGCCATGGTGTTGACATTGGCACATGCGTGGGTCGTCGTCTGCGGAGGTCCAATGTCAGGAGTGTTCGGCACAGTGTATGTTCAGACACACTTGTACTCTGCCCAGAATTGAAGTCGGACGTTAACACCACCACAATTCGCCACCTGTCCTGTTTTACCAGTCTGCCCAGCCTACGACATCCAACATCTGTAATGAGAGGTGGCCTGCTAACCCCACGAATTGTGGTTGTGGTTTCACTTTGATTTCGCCACGCGTTGAAGACACCGCGGAACTCGTCTAACACCCAACGAGTGGTGCAGTTTCCGAGAATCTAGTGCCGAGCTTCCGGGCTGTCACAAGCTGTCCTCGCTCAAACTCAAATGGATCGCACGCCTTCCTCATTCTACACACGGACAGCACGCCCACTGATACTACATGCACCGTACGTGTTTCTGACTAGCAGTCATTCCTCGTCGGGTGACGCCGCTGGCGCCAGGACATGTTTATATCGGCAGTAGGTCGGTGGCCGTAAAGTTCTGATTGATCAGTGCATTACGTATAATGGGACAATATGTTCGTAAAGGGGGACTTCCACCGAACTCACAAAACTGAATCCACTTGCTTCCATCTGAGTAATATCCCATTCAACTGGCAAGTTGACATATTTTTCGATGGTTACCGCCTGGATCATAACCATTGAGCACGGTGCCTTGGATGGTGGTGGTTAGTGTTTAACGTCCCGTCGACAACGAGGTCATTAGACGCGGAGCGCAAGCTCGGGTTAGGGAAGGATTGGGAAGGAAATCGGCCGTGCCCTTTCAAAGGAACCATCCCGGCATTTGCCTGAAACGATTTAGGGAAATCACGGAAAACCCAAATCAGGATGGCCGGAGACGGGATTGAACCGTCGTCCTCCCGAATGCGAGTCCAGTGTGCTAACCACTGCGCCACCTCGCTCGGTCGCGGTGCCTTGGATTAGTTCTTGACATAACGTTGCCATTTGAACAGCTTCCAACAAAGACTGCAGTTAAATAGACCTAAGTAAACAATGTTCTGCAAACATTATGTGGTACAACATGGGGAGCACCAACTTCGTCCTTACAATCATTCGTCCTCGGCCTTGTTTACTCATTGGCAAAGTAATGAAGCCCTGTGCGGATAAACGGACGCAGCACGAAGCTGGTAGCCACGCAACAAAATCAAACAATGGGGGTTGTTATTACTACAATCAAGTCCACTTCAGTGTGATGACTGCCTGCCCTGAGCCGCGTTCCACCATCTGGCCTGAGAAGAAAGAATAATCTTCCCATGCAATGTAAGAGAATATGCAACAACCAGCAGTTGCCAATTCGTGAGGACATGCCCGCTATGGTACTCAACGGGATCCGCTGTGCACATATTCAACTCAGAAGAGCTAGCAACGTGGTGACCCCAACATCAGTACCCACGAAGCTTCGACTCAAGAATGGTGCAACAACATTGCACCAGTGGTCCATAGCTTTCTGCAAGCCAACAACAAACTATGCGAACCTGAACTGCCCCAGAGGATGTCGTGTACACTGAACAGAATCCGGAATAACCGTGGGAGATGCGGTGACCTGTTATACATGTGGGGGGAGACTGCCACTGCGGAATGCAGCTGTGGCTTTCCAAGGCAGACTGAATTTTTAAGACACCTTTAGACTATATTTGATTCCCTGGAAACCCCGTGGACTTCATGGACACTACAGCAGATGTGATAAATTATATAAATAATAGGTTTGTAAATTTGTAAAGTATACACATTTTCTTCCCCAGGAAAAGGCAACCTCAATGTAGAATTACTTAAATACGCTTGGGAATCATTGTTCATAAAACTACTGACTTTTGTAAACACTTGTTGGAAATACAGCAACGTACAATAGGATTGGAAAACAGTAGTTGTTATCCCATTATTTAAAAAGGGTCGTAGAAAATGTGACAGTTATCGAGGTATAATTTTTCTGAACACTCGATACAGGAAACATGCAAAATCAATAACAAATAGATTGAAGATACTTTCGGAAACCTTTCTTACTGAAGAACAGAATAGCTTTCGGATGGGCATATCTTGCGTAGACAGTGTTTTTCCAGTACGCCAAATTATTGAAATACATAGAGAATACAACCGTCGCAGGAACATAGACTTTATTGTCTATGATAAATACACTCCTGGAAATTGAAATAAGAACACCGTGAATTCATTGTCCCAGGAAGGGGAAACTTTATTGACACATTCCTGGGGTCAGATACATCACATGATCACACTGACAGAACCACAGGCACATAGACACAGGCAACAGAGCATGCACAATGTCGGCACTAGTACAGTGTATATCCACCTTTCGCAGCAATGCAGGCTGCTATTCTCCCATGGAGACGATCGTAGAGATGCTGGATGTAGTCCTGTGGAACGGCTTGCCATGCCATTTCCACCTGGCGCCTCAGTTGGACCAGCGTTCGTGCTGGACGTGCAGACCGCGTGAGATGACGCTTCATCCAGTCCCAAACATGCTCAATGGGGGACAGATCCGGAGATCTTGCTGGCCAGGGTAGTTGACTTACACCTTCTAGAGCACGTTGGGTGGCACGGGATACATGCGGACGTGCATTGTCCTGTTGGAACAGCAAGTTCCCTTGCCGGTCTAGGAATGGTAGAACGATGGATTCGATGACGGTTTGGATGTACCGTGCACTATTCAGTGTCCTCTCGACGATCACCAGTGGTGTACGGCCAGTGTAGGAGTGTAGGAGATCGCTCCCCACACCATGTTGCCGGGTGTTGGCCCTGTGTGCCTCGGTCGTATGCAGTCCTGATTGTGGCGCTCACCTGCACGGCGCCAAACACGCATACGACCATCATTGGCACCAAGGCAGAAGCGACTCTCATCGCTGAAGACGACACGTCTCCACTCGTCCCTCCATTCACGCCTGTCGCGACACCACTGGAGGCAGGCTGCACGATGTTGGGGCGTGAGCGGAAGACGGCCTAACGGTGTGCGGGACCGTAGCCCAGCTTCATGGAGACGGTTGCGAATGGTCCTCGCCGATACCCCAGGAGCAACAGTGTCCCTAATTTGCTGGGAAGTGGCGGTGCGGTCCCCTACGGCACTGCGTAGGATCCTACGGTCTTGGCGTGCATCCGTGCGGCGCTGCGGTCCGGTCCCAGGTCGACGGGCACGTGCACCTTCCGCCGACCACTGGCGACAACATCGATGTACTGTGGAGACCTCACGCCCCACGTGTTGAGCAATTCGGCGGTACGTCCACCCGGCCTCCCGCATGCCCACTATACGCCCTCGCTCAAAGTCCGTCAACTGCACATACGGTTCACGTCCACGCTGTCGCGGCATGCTACCAGTGTTAAAGACTGCGATGGAGCTCCGTATGCCACGGCAAACTGGCTGACACTGACGGCGGCGGTGCACAAATGCTGCGCAGCTAGCGCCATTCGACGGCCAACACCGCGGTTCCTGGTGTGTCCGCTGTGCCGTGCGTGTGATCATTGCTTGTACAGCCCTCTCGCAGTGTCCGGAGCAAGTATGGTGGGTCTGACACACCGGTGTCAATGTGTTCTTTTTTCCATTTCCAGGAGTGTACTTAGATATAGTTAACTGAGTCATATTATGGGAAATTTTGGAAAAAAATGCTATACCCCAGCATCTATTAGGTCTACAACTTTGCTTCCGCCGTTTTGCAGTAGACGGCAGTGGCAGCAAATAGAGCTCATGTAGTTGGTCATAGGGCTTAAAAAAACTAAACTACTCCCGAATAGGCAATGAAGGCCCAACAGTACCGACCGGATGCTGTGTCATCCTCAGCCTGTAGGCGTCGCTGGATGCTGATATGGAGGGCCATGCGGTCAGCATACCGCTCTCCGGGCCGTATGTCAGTTTCCGAGACTGGAGCCGCTACCTCAGTTTGCCTCACAAGGGCTGAGTGCACCCCGCTGGCCAACAGCGCTCGCCAGACCGGATGGTCACTCATCCAAGTGCTGGCCCAGCCCGACAGCGCTTAACTTCGGTGATCTGACGGGAACCGGTGTTACCACTGCGGTAAGGTCGTTGCCAATACAATAAGCTTAGGCATCTGTAAACAAAATGCCATAAAGGATTGGTCGATTTCTGATTGCATCATAAGGTTATTCTCGGTGAAGTACGTCAGCTTACGTACCCATTTCTCGCCATTTGCGGGAAGTTTTAATTTTCTGCTTTAACATAAAGAAATTTGCTGCTGTGGCTCTTAAAACACGCTGGATAAGAGCAATGGTGAGGGAACTATTAGTGGAAGAACGTGCAGAGGATGTTTTCAACGCCTTAACAACGGTGATTTTGATGTCGAAGACCGGCATGGTGGGGGAAGCAAGAACGTTTTCGTAGTTACTGAAACAGACGAAGACAGTCACAGGACATCATTTCGAAAGCAACTGATGCGTTAGAGCCCAGCACTGAAACACAAACGGGCACAATGCAGCGATAGACACGTAAATGTAATTTTGCAGCAGGTCAGTGCTCGACCCCATGTCGCAAACCCGTCGAAATATACATTGAAACGTTGAAATGAGAAGTCCTATCCCTCCCGCCATATTCTCCATACGTTGCTCTCTCTGACTACCACCTTTCTCGATCAGTGGCATACAGTCTGGTTAACCAGCACTCCCGATCATATGAACAAGTGCAAAATTGAATCGATTTATGGATCCCCACAAAAGACGCCCCATTCTTCCGCCAAGGGATTCGTATGCTATCCGAAATATGGGAGAATGTAGTGGCCAGCGATGGGCAGTAGTATGAATCATAATTTTTTTTGTAAGTTCTTCACAATAACGCCCCAAACTTAGAGAAAAAACGGTGGAAGCAAAGTTGTAGACCTAGTAATAAGTGTAATTCAAAGTATGTGTAAACACAACAAAATCAAAGTACAAAAAGGAAGTCCTTTAGTGAGAAACACCTGACGAGGAGTGAGACAAGGTTTTCCTTTATCACTGACGGTATTTAATGTGTACATAGACGACGTTATAAAGACATGGTGGAATAAAGTAGTGCACCATCATAAACTTAATAATAAATTATAAATACACTCCCATTTGCAGCTGATCAAACAATTTTAGGAGACTCAGAAGATGAATTACAGAGAGAATTTGGTCCTTGCACAAGGTAGGAAATGATTATGATAGTATCTAAACATAAAACTAAGATAATTGCATTCCATGTTAGGAAGCGTTTAAGAGCAAAAATAATAATTGATGATAAACCGATATAAGAAATAAGTATGTTTAAATACCTGGGAGATAAGATCACACATCTCACACTCGGTGGTGAAAAATACAAATTAAAAAAATTCCTGCAGTTGGTAGGTACTATAAATCGCACTCTCTTCATAAAAAGTCAGAAGGGAAACAGTACTAGAACTTTTTAATGTGATGGCAATGCCAATTCTAATATATAGGTCAGAGACTTTGATTCTAACCGTCAGTCAAAGGAGGACAATTGGGGCAGGACAGATGAGACGCCTAATGCCTCTAGCTGATTACAAAATCACAGATTGGATAAAAAATAATGAAATAACGTACGAACTGGGTGTCAAAAGCATACTTCAGAAAATGGATGAATACAGAAATGGCATGACGACTTTAACACGATGTCAGAAGAACAAATATCTATATTAATATACAAACATAGGGCCTCAAGACGAAAGAAATTTTGAATGTCCTACGAAGAGATGGAAAGTTGAGCTATATTCTACTTGAAATTGGAACAGACACTGATGCCTCGACTGGAAGTCTATATGATGATAATGATGATGATTATTTTATTTGTATTTCTAGTGTGATGTGTAATTGGCCTACGAGTAATAATAAGAATATGTTCTACCTCTGGCCTATTTCATCTAAGTTTAATTTAACCATTTAACCATCCAGCATGTCCGCCTTTATTTACGTAAACACTACAGGCGCCACATAGGACGCTTCGCATATCTTGGAGCGCTCATTTTCTCTTCACTTTCAGATGATTTCTTCTGGCACTGATGTATCTTATGTTTCCACCAAAATGTTCTACAGCTAGGATTCGAAGCGGACACCTTTCTTAAATAGTTCATTTTTAAAAAATTTTAGGTGTTTCTCCTTTCCATACTTTCTCAGCACTAGCTACACACACCACCTGTATCTTCGTATCTAACTCACAAGACAAGTCTTATTCTTGGTAGCTGAACGGAAATCAAACCAACCTGACCTCAGCACTTAAATTTGTCTGACGTCGGATCATTCACTTGGTAAAGTTGACTTGAAAGGATTGGTTTTAAATTCATTTCAAAGAATTTTCCTCTTTATAGTGCTTTCGGGAGAGGCTTGCTGATATTTCATCTCCTCCGCGTTTTTAGTCAGTACTTTTTCACTTGTTAGTACCTGCTTCTGGAATTTAGATGTAGCGGTATTTCTTGCAGTTATGTTAATCGCACGTACTACTTGCGTGTGAATTGATGGGGTGGATTTATTGACCTATATTACGGCCGGAAGGGCCTGTTCTGTTTAGAGTTTCTTTTCTAAACAGGCTTCGTTTTCGGGTTCAGAGAACTTTGTGCGGATTGAAAAAGGCTTCTTGATGACAATGGCTAGGATCTGAGATGAATCCAAATGCGACAACGGATAAGGAGGTTGTTCCAGAATAGAAGCGGAATGACGTATAGTTCCAGCACGAAATAGCTTTCTCCGACGACTGAAGTGGGCCTAACAGGAGACCAATTGGTGCTGCAATGGGATTACGTCGCACAGTCGTCTGCATCTGTCACTGTCTGGACGGTCCTCTCCCAGTTCGGAGCCTAAAATTGGAACGTAACGCGTTGCCAGCTGCAATTGCGTTCTCTTGCAAACGGAGCTACGGGGTTAGCAACGTGTAGATACGGCAGAGTCAGGCGGAATCAAAAGAGGATCATCGCGCAGGCTATGAAAACAACTGCTTCACAGGAAACGAGATGCACGGAAACTTATTTAAACACCTGTGCTTTCATTTCCACCACATTTTCTGAAAACATGAGTTGTTTACAAAGTGGTAGTGCGTAAAATTTATCCTGATAATTAATAATAGTTTAATTCAAAGATGGAGTGAAGTTGAACCCAGTAGCGGCGCTTCTCATACGAACGTGCAGCAAATGTCTCCGTTCATCCAGTGATGCTCGTTTAGAGAGAGGGTTGTTTGCTGGGGCAGTCGCATGTAAGGTCGGTTCTGAGCTATGTACAAGTGCAAAGTGGTGATGACAGTAGTGTAGTAGCAGTAGCAGCAGTATTAGTAGTTTTATTCATCCGTGGATCACTCTTGCCAGGATACTCGTCTTAAGACAAACATTTACAGGGCCGATAGTACAAAGGGTACAAGTGACATTTCGCAATAAATAATTCAAATGCACATCTGAAAAGCTAAAGTGTGAACCTCTCCTGAATAAAAGTAGTAGATGCGAGTTTCCCGATGGTGCCGCACACTGTAATGATAAAGTTTAAGCTGTAAGCCAATGCCTGGATGGTATTTAGAATACAGCTATTACAAATGAAATGACGGACAGGTGCCATCTTAATAGCCTGAAAGAGTGTTTATAATAACATTTAATGCATGATCAAATAGTACAAGTTTTGATATATCGCTTGCTCATCTTCAGGGAAAATCAGCGTTTTGATAAATTGATCATTAGGTCCTTGAACTTGGCCATACATAAAGCTAGCCGCGGTGGCCGAGCGGTTCTAGATGCTTCAGTCCGGAAACGTGCGACTGCTACGGTCGCAGGTTCGAATCCTGCCTCGGGCATGGTTATGTTCTAAGTTGTAGGGGAGTGATGACCTCAGATGTTAAGTCCCATAGTGCTCAGAGCCTGGCCATACATATGTGAAATGTGATAAAGATTTTGGTGTGTCTAAAAAGCCAAAGGAACTCCTCAAACATGTATTTGCTCGCCAAGACAGCATGGAAGCAGTGAAGCAGATCAGCGGAAAGATTTCTGGTGGAAATGGAAACAGAAAACATTCTTTCCATTAATGCAAGGATGATACAATAGAGGATAAATTTGCTAAAGGACACAAAATACAACTGAGGAATACCAGGACTAGTTGGATGTGAATCAGGAAAAAAAAATGCTACAACACTACAGTTAAAGTATTCACTAAACTGTGATCTTGACTTTATAGAACCGGAGTTTAGAAGGTCCAATGTTGGTCCCCCATCAATAATTCCTCTGCAGCCTTTGCATCGGGATTAGTTTGAAATAAAATTTGAGAAATGGAAAAATCTTGAGGAGAAGAAGAACTAAATCCTTTCACTTTATCATGAGTTCTGAAACGGTATATCTGATTCCCAGACAGGAGCTACCATAGGTGTAAGAAGAGGAAGTGGAGAAACAAGAGGAGGTGGTCGAAGAAGGGACGGAGGAAGACTGAAAGGTGCAGAACAGCATGACGATTGTTGCCAGGACGAATATTCTTCAAGAGATGCACAGAAGGACATGATTCGTATTCCGCAGACATTGAATGTACAAAGTGCCTCGTTTATGTTGAAACCACGCCAATATTTTTCGTTTCGACTATTATAATTTTATTTGGAGTTTATCTATTATTTTTCAGCTTCTTATATTAATTTCGCTTTAATTACTCACATTTACTTGTTTCATAATGAACACGTAGTATGCGATGCATATTGTTGGGGCGTATCAAGACAGCCACGCCACTCGGAAGTAGCCGAAATGCACGCGTTACACATGCCGGCTGGCGTGAGCTCTGAAACAGGATAAGTAATGAATACTATAAAGAAAAGTACGTAGCTGCTGTAATACTTAACTTTAATCCATCATTGTGGTACATCGCTCTTGACGATACAAATGAGACTCTTTAAATACAAGCACTGTAAGGCTAATGGCGCCTTGCTAGGTCGTAGCCATGGACTTAGCTGAAGGCTATTCTACCTGTCTCTCGGCAAATGAGAGAAAGGCTTCGTCAGTGTAGTCGCTAGCAAAGTCGTCGTACAACTGGGGCGAGTGCTAGTACGTCTCTCTAGACCTGCCGTGTGGTGGCGCTCGGTCTGCAATTACTGACAGTGGCGACACGCGGGTCCGACATGTACTAATGGACCGCGGCCGATTTAAAGCTACCACCTAGCAAGTGTGGTGTCTGGCGGTGACACCACACATATCATGTGTGTTGTACCAAAAAATCTTCAAAATATGGCACAGTAAACAATGTTTTTTGTACTTGTACCTGTCTTACTCTAAAAAGTTTTAGAACACACGCAATATACGCATTTAGTATATTATAAGAAAATGATGGAGGGGCACTACAGTCTCTAACCGTACGTGCAACTATACACAGAATAAATGACCATTAGGATATAAATATCTTTTGTTTCGATCGTAACTCGCACAATTTATAAGTAGCCATTTAACTACGGCAGTCATCCGTTCAGTTTGTTTCAGCAAGCACTTGTACCACTTGTACTCTCAGCCCCTCAATTTATACACGAGAATTATTCAGAAAGTAATGCCACGCATTCTTTAATTTTGCAAAAAAAGTGAATGCCGTACGCAATGCTGGCCACGCAAAATGCGACACCCTGAAGGAAGCATCCAAAGGTGAAATTTGCAGCATGTGTTTGCGGCGACGAGAGATGCACACGATTAGCGTTTGAGCTCAGGCGCACATGACGGGCGCCACCAGCTCCACATGCAAGAGCTGCGTAAATGAGGAGCAGGCGGCGCTGTGGACGTACTGGAATCATTCTTCTTTCGTGCTGCTGTTTCGCGTAAGTAGCTTCAGTATGTCCTCGTAGAAAACAGCGAGCGTCTTTCGAGCAGATCTACCGAGGAGGAATAGTTGCATGTAGGGATTGCGGATCGTACATCAGAGAAATCGATGATGGTGTCCGATGGAACAAAGCAACTGCGATGCGTATCTGTAATCGCTGGACGCAAGAGGTAACGATGGAATGACAGGACCGACTGCACACACTACGTTGCACCACCACACGTGGTGACAGACATATTGCGCTTACGGCAGTGACGGATCGCTCTGCCACATCACGAACCATATCACAAATTCGGTCTTTTGCGTAACAAGCAGTCTCAGCGTGTACCATTCGACGTGTCGTGGACTGTCCGCGAGTCGTCCATTTCTGCGTTCACTAGTGAGCCGACGCCACAGGCGTTTGAGCCGGCTGTGGTGTGATGAACGATGGACGTGCATAACCGAATGGAACGACATTGTATTTGTCGACAAATCCCGATTCTGCCTGCCCCCCCCCCCCCCCCATGCTGGTCGGCTTTTATTTTGACAATATGTGGAAACATCATCGACTGCTGCACCCCAGCAACACATCCAGCCCCTTTTTGATTCAATGCTGAGGCTTGTAGCAGCAGTTATAGCCAGCTGTGGCGGCAAAGTTCAGAACTGATTTCGTTATCTTCCTCACTTCATATCGGGCTTTTATTTTCAACTGTTTGATCTTTGTACAACGTGTTATCTCCCAAAACAATTTGTCTGTGATATCTCTGGTCCTTCTTGGTGTTGCATTTTGGATGGCCAGCAGTGTAAATAGGATAACAGCTATAACATTCACGATTGATATATCACTTTTCAATACACACCATCTTTCTCCACCTTTGTTCACCTTGATACGATACTACGTGCACTCGTGCGGTAAAATAATCGGCATGCTTTCTCAGACACTGGCGCACAGAATTTTTCAAGATCTCAGCATCTTCAGAGAGATGTCCGCAGTGACCTTTGAGTGACCCGAACTGTAGGACACAAATTTTTCAAGGTCTCCAAATCTTCAAAGTAATGTCCGAGATGGGCAGATGAGCTAATGTGAGTGGGTCGAACAGACGAATGGATAGAGCAAGACTTCCCAGCCAACATTTTGCAATTTCATTAGTGGCTAGGTGGTCTTGTATTGCCGTGAAAGAGGAGAACATCCGCCTTAATACTTGATTTGTTGAAGGTTTCCACGTATTGGATGGAGTTTATTCAGATTCCTGTCTCCAAAACATCAACCTGATTGTCACCCTGTGCGTCCTAAAAGACTAAAGACTGTCAGCACATTCAACCTTGAAGAAATTTTCCTTGTCGGCAACGTTGTGCGATGCAGTTTTAACCACTACCTCTTAGTTCAAAAAAAATAAATAAATCGAACAAGTACAAGTAGGGCTCACACTCTGGACTTAGCTATGTACATAGGTAATAGTAATAGTAGTACTAGTAGTAGTAATAGTAATAATAATAATAATAATAATAAGTTCCCATGGAGGCCCGGGAAAAGAATAGGCCTCCGGTATGTTCTGCCAGTCGTAAAACGCAACGAAAAGAACAAACCACTAATAGGGCTAAGCCCCCTTTTAGTGTGATTAGTTGGTTCAGGACAGAACTAAAGAAGCCTCGGACAAGCGCCGTCATGGTCGGGGACGACGCTTGAACCCTATGCCTGTCCACAATGGTAACGACACTACTAGCCAACTGGAAAATGATTTAAATCCAAATAGAGGTGTTTTGTAGGATATGCTTCCTGCAACCATCCTAGAAGGAAAACAAAGACAGAGGATGAGATGCCGGCCGGTGTGGCCATGCGGTTCTAGGCGCTACAGTCTGGAGCCGAGCGACCGCTACGGTCGCAGATTCGAATCCTGCCTCGGGCATGGATGTGTGTGATGTCTTTAGGTTAGTTAGGTTTAATTAGTTCTAAGCTCTAGGCGACTGATGACCTCAGAAGTTAAGTCGCATACTGCTAAGAGCCATTTGAACCATTTTTTGGTTGAGATGGTCAGATGAAGTTCATCGACACCTCATGTTCTGTTATTACCAAGCAACAAACCTAGGAACCAACACAACTGGACACAGATCACAAGTATACACAACATTTATTATCAGCTACCCAGAACTGAAATTTTTAACAGAACAACGACTAGCTGATCAGACCCGTATAATAATCAAGAATAACAGGATACCCCAGTCAGAATTAGAAAACATCAAACAACAAGTACAACAAATACTGGAACAAAATAATGTGCAATCAGAAGAAGAAGAAAATACAGTAATGGACTCAAACATCCCAGAGCATACAAACAAAGGACAACATGCATCAATTAAACAATCAGAGGAAAACGAAATCTTAAGACAGCCACCAGAACAAGCACAAATAGATCACGAAGTGACACACATGTTAGACAGAAGAAAAATTTCAGCTGATATACAGTATATAAAATACAAAGACACAAATACAGACATTAGACCATTCTTGCATAGACCGCCAAATAACCTACAAGTCGAAACAACAATAAAAACTATCAACACAATCATACACAACAAAATAAATGAAAACACAACTATGGAAGAGTTACAACTACTGGTTTATATAGGAGCACTCACTACACTAAATATAAACACTAGGCAGAGATCAGAACCAACCAACACACAGAAGAAACCCACAAAACCAGCATGGCAACACAGGCTACAGATCAGAATAGAAAAACTGAGAAAAGACATCGGACAGCTAACACAATTTATAAGAAATGAAATGTCAGAAAAAAAACGAAAAAGGTTAGGTAAAATCTCACAACAAGAAGCGATAGAGCAATTAGATGAAAAGAAGCAGAAATTACAAGCATTGGCCAAACGACTTAGAAGATACGAAAAAAGTGAAAATAGAAAGAAACAAAACCAAACATTTAACACAAATCAAAAGAAATTTTACCAGACAATAGATAACACACACATTAAATTAGACAATCCACCAAACATAACAGACCTGGAACACTTCTGGAGCAACATAAGGTCAAACCCGGTACAACATAACAGGCATGCACGGTGGATACAAGCAGAAACAGACACATCCAAGATGATACCACAAATGCCTGAAGTGATAATTTTGCAACATGAAGTCACCCAAGCAATTAATTCTACTCACAATTTGAAAGCCCCTGGAAAAGATAAAATAGCAAATTTCTGGCTAAAGAAGTTCACGTCAACACATTCACATCTAACTAAATTATTTAACTGTCACATTGCAGACCCATACACATTCCCTGATACACTTACACATGGAATAACTTATCTGAAACCTAAAGATCAAGCAGACATAGCAAACCCAGCAAAATATCGCCCCATAACATGCCTACCAACAATATACAAAATATTAACTTCAGTCATTACACAGAAATTAATGACACATACAACACAGAACAAAATTATAAATGAAGAACAAAAAGGCTGTTGCAAACGAGCACAAGGATGTAAAGAGCAACTGATAATAGATGCAGGGGTGACATATCAAGCTAAAACTAAACAAAGGTCGCTACACTACGCATACATTGATTACCAAAAAGCTTTAGATAGTGTACCCCACTCATGGTTACTACAAATATTGGAAATATATAAAGTAGATCCTAAATTGATACAGTTCCTAAACATAGTAATGAAAATTGGAAAACCACACTTAATATCCAAACAAATTCAAATAATATCACATCACAGCCAATACAGATTAAGCGTGGAATATACCAAGGAGACTCATTAAGTCCTTTCTGGTTCTGCTGTGCTCTGAACCCACTATCCAACAAGCTAAATAATACAAATTATGGATACAATATTACTGGGACATACCCACACAAAATCACACATTTACTATACATGGATGATCTAAAACTACTGGCAGCAACAAATCAACAACTCAACCAATTACTAAAGATAACAGAAGTATTCAGCAATGATATAAATATGGCTTTTGGAACAGACAAATGTAAGAAAAATAGCATAGTCAAGGGAAAACACACTAAACAAGAAGATTACATATTCGATAACCACAGCGACTGCATAGAAGCGATGAAAAAACAAATGCCTATAAATATCTAGGATACAGACAAAAAATAGGAATAGATAATACAAATATTAAAGAAGAACTAAAAGAAAAATATAGACAAAGACTAACAAAAATACTGAAAACAGAATTGACAGCAAGAAACAAGACAAAATCTCTAAATACTTATGCTATACCAATATTGACCTACTCATTTGGAGTAGTGAAATGGACTAACACAGACCCAGAAGCACTCAATACACTTACACGATCAGAATGCCACAAATATAGAATACATCACATAGAATACATCACATACATTCAGCAACTAAAAGGTTCACATTAAGCAGAAAGGAAGGAGGAAGGGGATTTATCGACATAAAAAGCCTACATTATGGACAGGTAGACAATTTAAGAAAATTCTTTCTAGAACGAGCAGAAACTATCAAAATACACAAAGCAATCACTCATATAAATACATCGGCTACACCACTGCAATTTCATAACCACTTCTACAACCCTTTTGATCACATAACATCAACAGATACGAAGAACGTAAATTTGAAAAAAAAACACTACATGGCAAGCACCCGTATCATCTAACACAGCCACACATCGATCAAGACGCATCCAACTCATGGCTAAGAAAAGGCAATTTATACAGTTAGACGAAAGGATTCATGATTGCAATACAGGATCAAACAATAAACACCAGATATTACAGCAAGCATATTATTAAAGATCCCAATACCACAACAGATAAATGCAGAATTTGCAAACAACAAATAGAAACAGTAGATCAAATCACAAGCCGATGTACAATAGTAGCAAATACAGAATACCCCAGAAGACATGACAATGTGGCAAAAATAATACATTAACAACTTGCCATACAACATAAACTAATAAAACAACACGTTCCCACATACAAGTATGCACCACAAAATGTACTGGAGAACGATGAATACAAATTATACTGGAACAGAACCATTATAACAGATAAAACAACACCACATAACAAACCTGACATCATACTCACTAATAGAAAGAAGAAATTGACACAACTAATCGAAATATCCTCACCCAATACAACAAATGTACAGAAGGAAACAGGAGAAATAATTGAAAAATACACCCAACTGGCTGCGGAAGTCAAGGACATGTGGCATCAGGCTACCAATTATACTATCAACTACAGGAGTCACACACAATATCCACCAGTACATCAACGCAATACAGCTACATCTAAACGTATATATACAACTACAGAAATCTGTAATTATTGATACATGTTCAATTACCCGAAAGTTCCTAAATGCAATGTAACATATACCGTACAGTTAAAAGGAAGTCACGCTTGATCAAGGTCCGCGTCACTTTCCATTTTTAACCAGACATAACGTCTGAGAAAGGAAAAAAATAATAATAATAATTTAATGTATTGGCGGAAGTCTTAGTATTGGACGTCACTTTGGCGACTTGTATGTCCCTAACCTACTCCAGTTATCCAACAGGGGAAAGGGGCCTCCAGTTTATCGTAGAATCCGAAGCAACGGACAATAAAGGGATCATGCATTGGTTCCGTTATCACCGACTGAGGTACAGAACCCTACAATGAATCACTGTTGTTTCTACAATTTTAGTCAAAATCTCTACAGTGAAGTGGTGTAACAGATTGTATGCAATTATTGTCCTTGCCTGTTTATCCTGGTCGGTCGATATTTTCGGTACCCAGCGAGCACAAATCTCTGAGAAGCTCAGTTTTCCAATAATGGGTACCACACTTCCTTCAGCAATAGATAACTGGCGACACTATTCGCCTGTTGTTACCCGGCGCTCACCCCACGTGATTTGGTCGACACGCTGGATGCTGTGTGATTTCACTGCAGCCACTCACCTGTGTTCGTCCCTCAGCTTCTCCAGAGTGGCGAGCCTCTCGTATAACGGTGCTCGCTGCTACCGTAGCATCTCAATGCGCTTTCTTCGGGCTTTCACGAAGGCGGTGGGTGTTTCGCGTTCTGCAGTAAGAAACTGAATTATAGAACGCTGTCTTGCTCATACATCCATGTCTGGCATTTTCCAGAGTTTTAAGTTGTGCCATCTGTTGACGCAGGCAACTGTTACTGAACTGGGCCGCAGAAGAAGTTTTGCAGAAGAGCAGCGAATTCACAATTAGTGAATTAATAACTAAATGAAGAGAACTGACCTTCGTATACAGAAACGTACATACTTTCAGATCTAGTCTGACGAAACGGGATAGGTACTTGTCCTTGGTCTTACGATGGAAACCATCCCAGCATTTGTCTGGGATAATTCGAGGAAACTGGAAAACCCTAAGCCAATATTCGCGGATGGGGTTTTAAAGCCTCCATCTTCGCGAATACAACTATAGGATGTAAACAACACCGCAGCTTTGCGCTTTTTACAATAAGAATTGGTTTCTACAGGCTTGTAAGTAATTATTTCGTAGTGTAAAATGCTAGCGCAACAGTGTTCATTTATTTCTCAACACCACTCACTCCGCTCGCTGTACACGTTATATGCATTCTATCTGCTCCAATTAAAAGAACAATGACAACATTTGGTTTCCATTTTTGTGTGCAGCAACTTCATAAGTGCTGAAAAACTGAGTGGCATACCCCCATAACGTGTAAGAAGTTCAGCTCAGGTAGAGTGTTAGTGGTTGTTATTATCCGTTGCGTTCATCCCTCCTGCAGTTTGTGGGGTAGCCAGTCCTTAATACAGGCAAAAAGATATTTATGGAAGTAACGCACAATCATCGCCGACGTTGGCACGTCAAACGCAGGGCAAATAATCCTGCAGACGAAGTTTGTTAGCCGAGACCCGCTGCGCGTGTTTTCCCTTGAGCCCTCATCAGCAGTTTTCAATGCTGCCTGGTGGCTAAAGGAGGGTTCGTAGAACTACGTCGTCGATTTTTCTCTGATGTTTTGGACACAATGGTACAGTTCTTCTGGAGATAATAAAGCAAGAAAAACACAAGTGAGTTGCGTAGTTATACATTCCGAGTTATAAGGTGAAATTTAGGAGGTACGGCAGTAATTTCACCATAACGCTTTATACGGAAATGATCTGTTTATAGGTTTCCCGGGGGACTACATCTACGCATATATCTACGTGATTACTCTACTATTCACGGTAAAGTGCCTGTCAGAGGGTTCAATGAACCACCTTCAAGCTGTCTCTCTACCGTTCCACTCACGAACCGCGCGGGAAAAACTAGCCCTTAAATTTTTCTGTGCAAGCCCTGACTTCCCTTATTTCATCGTGATGATCATTTCTCCCTATGTAGGTGGGCACCAAAAGAATGTTTTCGCAATCGGAGGAGAAATCTTGTGATTGAAATTTCATGAGAAGGTCCCTTCGCAACGAAAAACGCATTTGTTTTAATGATTGCCACTCAAATTCACGTGTCATGTCTGTGGCACTATCTCCCCTACTTCACGATAATACTAAACGAGCTGCCCTGTTGCACCTGCAAGTGTTCTGCCAATGAACCGCAGTCTTTGGTTTGCTCTACTCACATTATATATGTAATCGTTCCAATTTAGGTTTGTAATTATAATCCCTAATTGTTTTGTTGAATTTACAGCCTTCAGATTTGTGTCGCTTAATGGATAATCGAAATTTAGTGGATTTCTTTAAGTACTCGTGTGAATAACTTCACACCTATCTTTATTTAGGGCCAATTGCCACTTTTCGCACCATACAGATATCTTACCTAAATAATTTTGCAATTCGGTTTTGTCATCTGATGAATTTAGAAGGCGGTAAATGACCTAAGATGGCTACTGAGATTTTCTCCTATGTCGTTAATATAGGTCACTAACAGTAGAGGGCCTATAACACTTTCTTGGGGAACGCCGAATATTACTTCTGTTTTACTCGATGAAGTTCCGTCTATTACCACGAACTGTGACCTTTCTGACAGGAAATCACGAATCCAGTCGCACAACTGAGGAGTTATTCCATAGGCACGCAGTTTGGTTAGAAGACGCTTGTGAGGAACGGTGTCGAAAGCCTTCTGGAAATCTAAAATATATGGAATCACTTTGACATCCCCTGTCGATAGCACTTATTACTTCACGAGTATAAAGAGCTAGTTGAGTTTCACAAGAACGATATTTTATGAATACGTGCTATGTGTCAATAAATCGTTTTCTTTGAGGTACTTCATAATGTTCGAATACAGTATATGTTCCAAACCCTTACTGCAAATCGACGTTAGTAATACGGATCTGTAATTCGACGGACTACTCCTACTTCCCTCTTTTCGTATCGGTGTGACTTGAACAATTTTCGAGTATTTAGGTACGGATCTTTCTGTGAGGGAACGGTTGCATATAATTGCTAATTATGGAGCTATTGTATCCGCTTACTCTGAGGGGAACCTGACTGGTATACAACCTGCCCGGAAGCCTTGCCTTTATTAAGGGATTTAAGCTGCTTTGCGACACAGAGGATATATATTTCTATGTTTCTCGTCTTGCCACTTGTTATTGATTGGAACTGAGGAAGATTTACTTCTTCTTTGGTGAAGGAGTTTCGGAAAACCGTGTTTAATAACTCTGCTTTAGTGGCACTATCATCTGTGACTTCACCGTTGTTATCGCGCATTCAAGGTATTCATTGCGTCTTGCCACTGGTGTGCTTTATGTATGAGTAGAATCTCACTGGGTTTTCTGCCAGATTTCAAGGACTAACAAGGTACAATGTTGGTGGACTGTGTACGCCAAGGGCACAGGCAGCGAGGGAGAGTCTTAGCAGAGCTAAAAAGCACTGAGAAGCTTCTTCCACATCTAACTCTGGTGTACCGGGCATTATATCTGAATCTAACGTTTACGCTGTATTAATAATAAATAAAGGTATTAGATGTGCCAGTTCCAGGGATGTAAATGGACATATTACACAGAACTTACTCTTACGTATAAGTTCAGTTTTGGACCGTGATTGGCTAATTTATACTAGAATTTACAAAAGGACGCATACAGGGTATCCTTTAAAACCTGCCATATTTCAATGACCAACGAGAAAATCTGCAGTAGATATAATAATGAAACTGCACCATAAGCTAGAACACCTCACAAACAGGTGATAGTAAAGTAAAAACTATGTAAAGAATGTGGTGTCACCGCCAGACACCACACTTGCTAGGTGGTAGCCTTTAAATCGGCCGCGGTCCGTTAGTATACGTCGGACCCACGTGTCGCCACTATCAGTGATTGCAGACCGAGCGCCGCCACACGGCAGGTCTAGAGAGACTTCCTAGCACTCGCCCCAGTTGTACAGCCGACTTTGCTAGCGATGGTTCACTGACCAATTACGCTCTCATTTGCCGAGACGATAGTTAGCATAGCCTTCAGCTACGTCATTTGCTACGACCTAGCAAGGCGCCATTACCAGTTACTATTGATGCTGTAAAACATGTACCGTCAAGAGCGATGTTCACCAATTATGGATTAAAGTTAAGTATTCCAGAAGCTACGTACGTTTTTTTACTAGTCTCATTCCGTGTCCTGTTCCAGACCTCACGCCAGCCTGCGTGAGCTTGAACGCGTGCCTTTCGGCTTCCTCCTAGTGGATTGGCTGTCTTGCCAGTCCACAACAAAGAATATGGAACGTAATCAACTACATCATACATAAAGGTAGTCAAAAGTTTTCTTCGCTTTGTTCCAATTTGACGGATTTACGCACACATTCTGACAACTGGATAATGCGCTCAGAATGGGATGCGACCACCTTTGACACTAATGCAGACCTGACAACGACGAGACATGCTGAGAATGATTTCATCAATCTCACGTTGATGCAATAACTCCCATCCTTCCTGAAGAGCTGCTCGCAGGTCTTGGAGAGTGGTTGGTGGATGCTGGAGTGATGCAACCCGTCTCCCTACTGCATCCCACACATCCTCTACGGTGAAACTTCCTGGCAGATTAAAACTGTGTGCCCGACCGAGACTCGAACTCGGGACCTTTGCCTTTCGCGGGCAAGTTCTAGTTCTGCACGGTTCGCAGGAGAGCTTCTGTAAAGTTTGGAAGGTAGGAGACGAGGTACTTGCAGAAGTAAAGCTGTGAGTACCGGGCGTGAGTCGTGCTTCGGTAGCTCAGTTGGTAGAGCACTTGCCCGCGAAAGGCAAAGGTCCCGAGTTCGAGTCTCGGTCGAGCACACAGTTTTAATCTGCCAGGAAGTTTCATATCAGCGCACACTCCGCTGCAGAGTGAAAATCTCATTATACTCTACGGTATTCAAATCGGGAGAGCGAGCAGGCCACGCCATGCCTTCAATATCCTCCATTTCCCAAAAAACACAAACCACCCGTGCTCCTTGAGGTCGAGTATTATCATCCATCAACACAAAGTCTGGGCGCACAGCACCTCGCAACAACCGCTCTTGAGATTCCAAGTTTTGCCCACAGGCGTGACAGCAGGTAAATCTTGCCTAGTCACGCGTGCAATTTCATGAAAAGATGTTCCACTGGTCAACATAATTCCTGCCCACACCATTAAGGGACCCTCCTCGTTATCGGACTCTTTCCACAATGTTTGGGTCCCGAAACCGTATTCCACGTGCCCTCTAGATTTGGATCCGTCGATAACCACTCTCCACACTAGATCGAGACTCATCCGTGGAAGAACTTTGGCCCACCGTTCGACCGTCCAGATGCCATATTGACGGCTCCAATCCAGACGTTCCCTTCTGTGCAGACACGCCAGAGGTAAACAGACAATAGGTCTCCAACAATAAAGGCCATTCTCCTGAAGCCTTCTGTACACCGTTTGCCTCGCTACAACACGTCCAGTGGATGCTGCGAGGTCAGATGCCAGTTGCAGTGCACTACTAAGGCGGTGCCGTTGTGTCCTTACACCGAAGCAACCGTCTACTCTTTCTGATGTCACACACCCTGGTCTCCGGGGTACGGTTTCTGTTCCATAAACTGCAGCCACGTCCGAGAAACAAAGGAACGATTCAGATTAAGCCGTCAGGCCACATCAGTTAGAGGCCCTCCTGCTTCCATTCATCCTGTGGCCCTCCACAGCAGAGTGTCTGTAGTCGCCTTCTCTGTGCCATACTGCATCTTGTGTGAGTGTATACACAGCGACTGTGGATGTGAGACTACCTGGCAAACACTACCCTGATTGATAAGTGTCCTGACGTCATTTTTAGGGTTGTTGCCCGCTGACCGGAATGCCATCTTCCGTGCCGAGCACGATCGTAACGACATCTGTTGACGACTTCTACGTTTACATCGTAAATTAGCCACAGGACGGGGAAATAGCAGTTTGTTACTTTAATTTTGGACACCAGCCTATTTAAATGACGTGACTGTATCGATCAGGACACTGCTAATGGAGTATCCTAACATTATGGTTTGTTTATCCCGCTCATCCACATTTATTTACATTTTTCTTCGTTTAGAGCTAGTTTCCATTCATCACACCAACTAGAAATTTTGACTAAGTCGTTTTGTTTCACACTGAATTCACTCATCTTCGACACCTTCCTGGATACCAAGGCATCATCAGCAAACAGCAGCACATCGCTGGCACCCTGTGTGATAGACCATTTATTTGTACAGGGTGGTCCATTGATAGTGACTGGGCCAAATATCTCACGAAATAAGCATCAAACGAAAAAACTATAAAGAACGAAACTCATCTAGCTTGAAGGGGGAAACCAGATGGCGCTATGGTTGGCCCGCTGGATAGCGCTGCCATAGGTCCAACGGATATCAACTGCGTTTTTTTTTTTAAATGGGAACCCCCATTTTTATTGCATATTGTGTAGTACATAAGGAAATATGAATGTTTTAGTTGGACCACATTTCTCGCTTTGTGATAGATGGCGCCGTAATAGTCACAAACGTATAAGTACGTGGCATCACGTAACATTCCGCCTTTGTGGACGGCATTTGCTACGTGATACATTACCCGTGTTAAAATGGACAGTTTACCAATTGCGGAAAAGGATTATATCGTGTTGATGTATGGCTATTGTGATCAAACTGCCCACCGGGCGTGTGCTATGTATGCTGCTCGGTATCCTGGACCGTTCACCGGATAGTTACATTATTTAAGGGAACAGGAAGCGTTCAGCCACATGTGAAACGTCAACCACGATCTACAACAAATGATGACGCCCAAGCAGGCGAGTGTTCATCAGAGACAAGGGTCTCGTCAGGTCTACCCTAGGGAAGTGGACAGAATCTCTCCTATTGTCTATACAGGCTGGTTCAGCTTCCCCTGTCTATGAGTTTTATGCAATCCACAACGCCTTCCAAAACAACACCATTGATTTTCATATTCTCTCGATCGCTGTAATCAAACTATTAGTCCTTCAGAAAAAAATGAACACGACTTTTTTCTACGAAATTTAAATTTCGTATTGGAATACGTTTTCGAAGGTCACGTTTGTATGTTTTTCTTGAATAATTCGAAGTCTACGGCCTCTAGCGAAATTGTATCTCAGTACAAAATTTAACTACATTAAATTTCCTACAAAAATCTGCGTAGCGAAGAAGAGAATACGAAAGTACTGCTCTTGGCATATGAAGGCATTGCAGGTAGCATAAAACCCGGAGTTAGCGGCAATGAATCACCCTGCATATATACCGGGTGACCAAAAAGTCAGTATAAATTTGAAACCTTAATAAACCACGGAATAATGTAGGTAGAGGGGTAAAAATTGACATACATGCTTGGAATGACATGGGGTTTTATTAGAACGAAAAAAAGAAAAAACTAAGTATTGCTAGATGCGTCAAAGATCTCTTGCGCACGTCGTTTGGTGATGATGGTGTGCTCAGCCGCCACTTCCGTCATGCTTGGCCTCCCACGTCCCCAGACCTCAGTCCGTGCGATTATTGGCTTTGGGGTTACCTGAAGTCGCATGTGTATCGTGATCGACCGACATCTCTAGGGATGCTGAAAGACAACATCCGACGCCAATGCCTCACCATAACTCCGGACATGCTTTACAGTGTTGTTCACAACATTACTCCTCGACTCAGCTATTGTTGAGGAATGATGGTGGACATATTGAGCATTTTCTGTAAAGAACTTCATCTTTGCTTTGTCTTACTTTGTTATGCTAATTATTGCTATTCTGATCAGATGAAGCGCCATCTGTTGGACATTTTTTTGAACGTTTGTATCTTTTTTGTTCTTATAAAACGCCATGTCATTCCAAGCATGTGTGTCAATTTGTACCTCTCTATCTACATTATTCTGTGATTTATTCAGTTTTCAAATTTATACTGACTTTTGGTCACCCAGTAAATGACCTAACTGGCAGGCTGAGCAACAATTTGTGGTTAGTTGCTCATGACGTTGTGGTACAGGGAGGAGTCGTCGTTCGAAAACTCCAGAAAGTTACGAGATGACATGTCTAGTTTGTATCGTGCATGGCAGCTTGCTCTGAATGCAAAAGAATATAAGTTAACGCAGGAGAGTGGGGGAAACAGTCCTGTATCGTTCGAATACAGCATTAGTTGTGCTCTACATGACACAATCACGTCGATTAAACGTCTAAGCTTAGCAACGCAAAGGGATGTGCTACGGAACGAGGATTTGAAGACTGTAGTAGGGAGGCCATTGTTGGTACCGACCGAGTGTTTGGGAAGACGGGGAAACAGATCAGACGCGGGGTGCTGTATTTGTTACCGCTAGATTCAGTCAACACGTATTGTATAGATGATTCGCAAACCCAGATGGGTATCCGTCGAGGTAAGATGCTGTTCCTTTCGGGGAACGCAACTGAGAAAATTTAGAGAACCGGGATTTGCTGCTGACTGCAGCAAGATTTGCTGCAATCTATGTACATTTCGCGTAAGGACAACGAAGATAAGAGAAATTAGTGCTCATGCGGTGACGTACAGACAGTCTTTTATCCCTCATTCAGTTTGCGAGTGGAACAGGGAAGAAAATGACTAGTAGTGGTTTCAGAGTTCTCACCACCACGCACGATACGGTGGCCTGTGCAGTACGTACGTAGACGCCCACGTGACGTTAGCATCGCGGCGGAGCGCTGTGTGCTACGGCCGTGCGCGGGCGCACCACCCCACGTGCGGGTCTGGCTGGTGACGTCAGCAGCGCGGAGCTGCAGCCAACGCAGACCACAGACGCAGCAGCCGAGACAGTACCAACGCACAGAAGAAGGCGCGCGCACGCCGACAGGAAGCGCGCACCACGGGTGAAGTGTCAGAGACTGCATGAGCTGGGTCAACGATCAGCAGTGTAGGCGCAAAACGAGACACCAATCTCAGCTCCCACCGTCCAGAAGAAGAACGCAGGACACGCCTGCTTCGTGGGAGGTGGCATCATCAGCCACGATGGAACCGCAGACCTCAGCAGCATTGTGCCCAGCAACAGTTAAGCGACGTGCAGGCAGCAGAAGCCTGCTGTCATTCCCCTGACGATGCTTACAACCACCAGCCACCGTATGGTGCATGGTGTAGAGTACCTTATACCAGCGTTAGTAGTTTCCTTTGCTGTTCCATTTGCAAATACAGGGTGCTTAAAAAACGACCGATATATTTGAAACGGCAATAAAAACTAAACGAGCAGCGATAGAAATACACCGTTTGTTGCAATATGCTTGGGACAACAGTACATTTTCAGGCGGACAAACTTTCGAAATTACAGTAGTTACAATTTTCAACAACAGATGGCGCTGCAAGTGATGTGAAAGATATAGAAGACAACGCAGTCTGTGGGTGCGCCATTCTGTACGTCGTCTTTCTGCTGTAAGCGTGTGCTGTTCACAACGTGCAAGTGTGCTGTGGACAACATGGTTTATTCCTTAGAACAGAGGATTTTTCTGGTGTTGGAATTCCACCGCCTAGAACACAGTGTTGTTGCAACAAGACGAAGTTTTCAACGGAGGTTTAATGTAACCAAAGGACCGAAAAGCGATACAATAAAGGATCTGTTTGAAAAATTTCAACGGACTGGGAACGTGACGGATGAACGTGTACGGCAACCACAGAGGGCAACGCGCAGCTAGTGCAGCAGGTGATCCAACAGCGGCCTCGGGTTTCCGTTCGCCGTGTTGCAGCTGCGGTCCAAATGACGCCAACGCCCACGTATCGTCTCATGCGCCAGAGTTTACACCTCTATCCATACAAAATTCAAACGCGGCAACCCCTCAGCGCCGCTACCATTGCTGCACGAGAGACATTCGCTAACGATATAGTGCACAGGATTGATGACGGCGATATGCATGTGGGCAGCATTTGGTTTACTGACGAAGCTTATTTTTACCTGGACGGCTTCGTCAATAAACAGAACTGGCGCATATGGGGAACCGAAAAGCCCCATGTTGCAGTCCCACCGTCCCTGCATCCTCAAGAAGTACTGGTCTGGGCCGCCATTTCTTCCAAAGGAATCATTGGCACATTTTTCAGATCCGAAACGATTACTGCATCACGCTATCTGGACATTCTTCGTGAATTTACGGTGGTACAAACTGCCTTAGACGACACTGCGAACACCTCGTGGTTTATGCAAGACGGTGCCCGGCCACATCGCACGGCCGGCGTCTTTAATTTCCTGAATGAATATCTTGATGATCGTGTGATTGCTTTGGGCTATCCGAAACATACAGGAGGCGTCGTGGATTGGCCTCCCTATTCGCCAGACATGAACCCCTGTGACTTCTTTCTGTGGGGACACTTGAAAGACCAGGTGTACCGCCAGAATCCAGAAACAATTGAACAGCTGAAATAGTACATCTCATCTGCATGTGAAGCCATTCCGCCAGACACGTTGTCAAAGGTTTCGGGTAATTTCATTCAGAGACTACGCCATATTATTGCTACGCATGGTGGATATGTGGAAAATATCGTACTATAGAGTTTCCCAGACCGCAGCGCCAGCTGTTGTGACAATTGTAACTACTGTAATTTCGAAAGTTTGTCTGCCTGAAAATGTACTGTTGTCCCAAGCATATTGCAACAAACGGTGTATTTCTATCGCTGCTCGTTTAGTTTTTATTACCGTTTCAAATATACCGGTCATTTTTGAAACACCCTGTACTACAATGGAGTAACGACTGTCTATATGCACAGGTACGAGCCCTAATTTCTCTTATATCTTCATGGTCCTAACGCAAAATGTACGCTGGTGGCTGTAGAACCACTCTGCAGTCAGTTTCAAGTGACACTTCTCTAAAGTTCCTCAATGTCGTTTGGCGAAAAAAAATATCTTTCCTCTAGGGATTCCAATGTGAGTTAACGAAGCATCTTTGCAATACTCGCGTGCTGATCGAACGTACTGGTAACAGGTCCAGTAGCTAGCCTCTGAATTCCTTCGATGCCTTCCTGTAACATGACCTGCTGGGGATCCCAAACACTCGAGCAGTGGTCAAATCTGGGTCGCACTATTGTTCTGTACGTGATGACCTTCATATATGAACCAACACTTTCCTAAAATTCTCCAAACAAAGCCGGCCGCGGTGGCCGTGCGGTTCTCGTCCTGCAGTCCGGAACCGCGGGACTGCTACGGTCGCAGGTTCGAATCCTGCCTCGGTCATGGGTGTGTGTGATGTCCTTGGGTTAGTTAGGTTTAAGTAGTTCTAAGTTCTAGGGGACTTATGACCTAAGATGTTGAGTCCCATAGTGCTCAGAGCCATTTGAACCATTTCTCCAAACAAACTGAATTCGAACATCCGCCTTCCCCTCTAACTTCCTTACGTGCTCGTTCTGTTTCCAGTCGCTTTGAAACGTTACGCCAACTGCATTGCCGCGGTGCGTACACCGGTTCCCGTAAGATCACCGAAGTTAAGTACCATCGAGTTTGGCTTGCTCTTGGATGAGTGACTCTCCCGGTCTACCATGCACGGTTGGCCAGCGGGGCGCACTCAGCCTTGTGAGGCCAATTGAGGAGCTACTTGATTGAGGAGTAGCGGCTCCGGTCACGAAAACTGACAACCGCCAGGAAAGCAGTGTGCTGACTCCACGCCCCTTCCACAGCTGCAAACGAAGACGCCTTTGGATTTGGAATGATACGGCGATCGGCCGGTACCACGTAGCCTTCCTAGTTACGTTGAGACCAAGTGCTTAGAGCCATTTCAACCATTTTTTTTTTCTTAGAAGGGAATCCGCGTGTTCCAAAGCGAGAAGCATGCACACTAGGTAGCTGCGACACTTGCCGACGCTGCTCCGAGCATACTGTAACACAGGCGTGGCCCAGATCTGTGATCTTGGCGGGCGTTTCTGGTTTTTGCTGTGGAGTGGAACTACGTCTCACTGGTGTTCTGCTAACCCCCCGCCCCATCCCACCTCATCCTATGCACATGCCGCTGTCCGCTCGAGGTGAGTAGGTACCGTTCCCTTTACATTCAAAGTGCTAAGTACCAATGTTCGATGATCATCGACGTTTACAAAATATCCATGTTTCAGTACCAGTGCTAAAGTCTTGGAATATTGTGACTTAAATACATGACCGACGTGACTGTTTCAAGCAGCACACCACTAATGTGTATTCGAGCATTACGCTGCTGCTTTCCCTGTTCAACTGCATTAACCTACATTTTCCTACATTCGGAGCAGGCTGATACACATCACAACAAATAGAAATTCTATCTCAGTGATCTTGCATCCTTTTGCAATTACTCTACGACGACACCTTCCAGTACTTCACAGTGTCGTCAACAAACCGCTGCAGACTACGACTCACCCTGTCCGCCATATCATTTACTTATACAGAGCATAAGAGCAGTTCTATAACACTTCTAAGGAACGCTAAGGAAGTATGCGATAGCCTCCAAATTCAACCAGTTTAACGAGTATTTATGATTACAGAAAAGTTATTGTGTATGTTAACAATGATTGCATAACATGTCTGCATAAACAGTCAACCCATTAAATTATACTGAATAACTGACCCACACAAAAGTTTATATCACTTGATCACTGATACAGCAAATTTCATCATGTAAAAACACTAAGTTCATCTTAAATAATTAATATGAAGTACGAAATATAGTGGCCAACTTAGGTATTTTGGATCTCCTTAAATAAAAATCACCCAGTGAAACCTATTTCTTCACTAGGAGCGTTTTCACTCATTATTCACGTAAGCAATCCTATTTTAGACGAAAACCAATGTAATTCTTAATAATTCATGTTATTTACTTATTTATGCAAATTAGAGAACTCAATTGACAAAACTTATAAAAAACGGCCTTTTTGTAACAAAGAATTATTCTGTCAAGTCAACAAATCTGTCTGTCATTTTAATAACATGTTAAATTATGTCACTCGATGCAAATTAATAACTTTTCTGCACAAATTATGATAACAGATGTACATGTGACTTGTAAACTATATCTCTTTTTAGTAGTTCTTTGACAATGTTATAAATACAAGCAGCAAGAACGGTCGGGAGGCAGTCGGAATGTCACTTTGGTAAAGTGTGTTTGTGTGTTATTGTTTGAGGTGGATAAACAATGCAAAGAACATGTAACGGAAATACTGCTTTGTGCTGTGTCATGGTCTTTGGTGGACAGTGGAATTAAGATGGCCACCAGAGTAATAAATATTTGAAGTTTACATATTTGTTGATTTCGCTCGTTCTTTATCATCAAAAGCATATAAAAAACACAGGACCTCATGTTTTTTTAACCCTAGACAACCAGATTTAGAGCCAGCATCAGCATCGAGACATAGCAGCGATCCAGCAAGTAGCAGCGACTACCACAACACAATGCATTTTAATGGCGCCAACCTAACATCAAGTGCTAACTAGCTCCGTAAATGGGAGTGAAATAGTGCGATTATAGAAATTAGCTATATCTACGACCAGGCGACCATTACACCATCCAGAAGCACGCACTGGGATCTAGTATGTTAGAAGTCTCCCAGACACTCACGTACACAATGTGATCGAAAGTACCCGGATACCCCCAAAAACATATGTTTTTCAAATTGTTCAAATGGCTCTGAGCACTAAGCGACTTAACATCTGAGGTCATCAGTCCCCTACACATAGAACTACTTAAACCTAACTAACCTAAGAACATCACACACTTCCATTGCCGAGGCAGTATTCGGACCTGCGACCGTAGCAGCAGCGCGGCTCCGGACTAAAGCGCCTAGAAGCGCTCGGCCACAGCGGCCGGCTCCATTACAAGAGTCGTCAGCTGGTAATACTCTGCTTTTTTCTATGGATAATGTTCGCGATTGCATTTAATAGTAACCCCTCTGGGAAGGTGAATGTGGAGCCTACGGTAAATGAAACTGTACTGTCTCCCTTTACAACAAAATTTTGGTTAAAGTATCCAATCAATAGAAAGGAACGGAGGTAGTACTGTGAGATACTGAATTCAGCAATATTTACTAAACGTGACAGCAGTATATGAACCTTAACATCTTGCAGAAATTGCTGGACGTACTGACTATGATTCATTGATATGGCGTGACTGCTAATACATATCACTGAACAGAATACTAAACTAAATCAATCCGAAGTCGGTGTGTCCAATGTTTTGCTGAAAAAGAAGGCTAATTTAACTTCTAATACAAATCGAAGAGATACTGAATCGAAATGGAAAGAAAAGAAAATTATGTCGCAGACTGGCAAAAGAAAACCGGTTGATAGGACACATCCTCAGGTATCAAGTTTTGGTCAGTTTAGTGATGGAGGGAACATTGAGGGAAGACTGTAAGAACTGTATAGGGCAATAGTACCTTGATTACAAAATGGTGAACGCAGTGGATGTATGTTTCTAAAGTCATGCATACCCCAATAGACTTAATTAAGAGTTTCGGGTGCGGCATCGGAGCAGTCTTATGGTTGAAGGCTTGTGATTAGAGTAAATGAAATTTTACGCTCAGAGTAGGCGTCGAATGAAATATCCCATGAAAAGTACCTGCTGACTACAGCCATTAGAAACCATCAAATCGAAAATATCTTCAGAAATATCAGGGAAGAAGCACCTTAGAACTCCGGTCTCTGTTTCGTATGTCATGACATTTTTCCTATATTGATGTAACTGACATGGTCATGCAGGCGAAATGCAAAATGTATGGAAGTATAGGAGGAGGAGGATATTAGTGTTTAACGTCCCGTCGACAACGAGGTCATTAGAGACGGAGCGCAAGCTCGGGTGAGGGAAGGATGGGGAAGGAAATCGGCCGTGCCCTTTCAAAGGAACCATCCCGGCATTTGCCTGAAGCGATTTAGGTAAATCACGGAAAACCTAAATCAGGATGGCCGGAGACGGGATTGAACCGTCGTCCTCTCGAATGCGAGTCCAGTGTGCTAACCACTGCGCCACCTCGCTCGGTGTATGGAAGTATACTTCTCATCAACCAGAAGTGGGGTGTGGGCAATAGTGGTAATTTCGGTTCTTAGACATTACATATATTTCCAACGCCTCTATAATTTCAAAGAATTTTAAAAAAAATCCCACTGACAACCCTGAAACAGTGATGAAACGTATTAGGATTAGAATATACAAAAATTGATTCTTTAAAGAATGCAGCTTCCATGCAGGAAGCTACATCATTATTTTGATAAGAATACTTATTTCCATCATACGTCAGTATGTTGATGAACGGAGTGCAGTGCTATCAACGGCAAACGCATTCTCGGGTAGCCTGGCAAACTTCGCCCAGGCGGTGGGGCTCGCAGCCAGCGTGGCAGCGGAAATTTCCGCGCCTCTGTGCACAGTGTCCCGCCAATGTCTGGCCTCGTTCGCCCACAGCACCGCGTGTGCTGGGTCTCTGCTGCTCGTTTCGGCGTCACTGAAATCTCCTCCGTAAAAGCAGCAGATAAACTCGGAGCTCTAAGGCCAGGGCGGAGTAAACGTGTATACGCGCACACTCCGCCATCTCACGTCAAAGGGCTCAGCCGGTGGTTCCTTTCAATAAACGAAACGTTTCACATCTCTCCCATAAATTAAAATTTTGACGATATCATTAAATTACAAATTTTGTTTAACTTTCACTTTGCACAGAAACGTGAGAATGCGCATTATACACTGAGGAGACGAAAGTCGTTGGATAGAGAGATGCTCATATACAGATAGCAGCAATATCACATACCCAAGGTATAAAAGGACAATGCATTGGCACAGCCATCATTTGCACTCAGGTGATTCATGTGCCAAGCTTTCTGACTTGTTAATGGCCGTACGACGAGAACTGACAGACTTTGAACGCACAATGGTAGTTGGAGCTAGACACACGGGACATTCCATTTCGGAAATCGTTCGACAATTCAATATTCCGAGATCGACAGGGTCAAGAGTGCGACGAGAATACCGAATTTCACACATTACTTGTCGCCACGGACGAGGCAGTGACCGACGAGCTTCACTTAACGACCGAAGCAACGTTGGCGTGCAGTTCACAGTGCTACGAGTGTGTGTGTGTGTGTGTGTGTGTGTGTGTGTGTGTGTGTGTTTGAGGTTTACGGGCGATAAACAGCGGGTTCATCAGCGCCCAAACGCATAAAAAGAAGAACACTTGCAGTGAAGGGACTAAGACAAACAGCGAACAAGGAGAACGGCTAAAAGACACAGACCTGACGCAGTTCCAAATCCTCACATACAGAGGCAAAACAAGAGGAGCAGGGACACACTAAAAAGGAAAGGAAACACAAGGAAAAGAGAACAGAAACCGAAGGGAGACAAGGAGGTAATCGTGACTGGCTGACCTCTTACCTAAAACCTGGGTGAGCCAGTCAACCAGCAGCACATTAAAACCCTCTCCCTAAAATCCGAGGCAACAAATTGGACAGAACACAAAACCGTAAGACCTTAACTACAGTCGTTGCGTCATCTTGTAAAATAGAGGGCAAATCCGGTGGCAAAGAAACCACCGCCCTCTGGTCAGAGAATAAAAGACAGTCAAGTAAAATGTGGCGGACAGTAATCTGGACGCCACAAGAACTGCAGATTGGTGGGTCCTCCCGCCGGAGCAAAAAACCATGCGTTAAGGGACTGTGCCCGATGCGGAGGCGAGTGAGGAGAACCTCATCCCGCCTGCATGACTGGTAGGACGTACGCCACACAGTGCTACGATACAAGCAACTATGTGTCAAATAATCGCAGAAATCAACTAGGGAAGAACGACCAACGTATCCGTTATGACACGGCTATGGAAGCCGGCGACTGACGCGAGTGCCTTTGCTACAATCACGAAATCGCCTCAGCGTCTCACCTGGGCTGGTGACCATATCGGCTGGACACTGCACTATTACAAAACCGTGATCTGGTCATATGAGTCCTGATTTCAGTTGGTAAGAGCTGATGGTAGTTTCCAGGTGTGGTCCAGACTCTACGAAGACATGGATTCAAGTTGTCAACACGGCACTGCGCAAGTCGGTGGTGACTCCATAATGGTGCGGGCTGTGTTTCCATGGAATAGACTGGGTCCTCTGACCCAAACTGAACCGATCATTGATTGGAAATGGTTGTGTCAGACTACTTGGAGACCAGGAGGAATAACGGTAATCGCAATGGGGCCGGCCGTTGTGGCCGAGAGGTTCTACGCACTTCAGTCTGGAACCGTGCGACCGCTACGGTCGCAGGTTCGAATCCTGCCTCGGGCATGGATGTGTGTGATGTCCTTAAGTTGGTTAGGTTTAAGTAGTTCTAAGTTCTAGGGGACTGATGACCTCAGATGGTAGATGGCATAGTGATCAGAGCCATTTGAACCATTTGAATCGCAATGGGTAATGGAGGACAAACAGGCCAACAAATTATTGGGAATGAAACCTGTGTCACCACGTCCAACAAACACAAGATGGACCGAAATAAGACGTGGAGATAAAGCCACCAAACTCCGATAAACGTTCGAACTGAGGCGAGAGGAGAACAGCGCACCTACCCAGGCAAGCAGCAGCAACGTAACGAAAGAAATATGTAACTTATCACGAGAGGTGAAATATGATGGAATAGTACCGCAGGGACAGAAAGAAGTCGAGATACCGCAAACATGGAGCTGGACAGGAATTAGTTGGGAGGATTTAGCAAAAAATCGGACTACTGGAACGAAATGAAGCAGGTATAACGGAAGTCGAGTTAACAGGTAAAGCAATTAGCATTGCAGACTTATTTAATACTGAAACTAGGGAGAGCCGATTCCAAGAAGATAACGTACCGTTGAGAAACATAGATGTTTTCTCATGACAGGTAATAAATGAGGAAACAGCGTCGCAGGGATCAAACGAAGGCAGGAAAACCACAGCATCATGCTGGGGAGAAATTAATTGGGAGGACAGCGACGAAGAAAACGGACGACCAGAGGCAGGCACAATGGGAGAAGAGAACAGGGACGAAATAATTAGAATTTGAGAGTTATTTGAGCCTGAGACCACGGAACACAAACTTCAGGAGGATAATACACAGTCGTCGGAAGTAGAAAATAAATTACAACTGGGCACAGGTCCCAATGTGTACAATGATGGAAGTTACAGAGATATAAAAAAGAGAATTTAGATGCGATTATTTGGGAGTTTCCCTGAAAAAAGAAGAGGCAGATGTAGTTGATGTGAGGGAAGACAAAGTTAAATGTGGAGAGGTTGTGGAAGAGAGAGTGATAGTAGTCGAGACATATACGACACAAGGTTCCAATTCACAGGTAAAAATCCTGAAACAACTCACACATGATTCAATGGAAGATGCTTTAATGCAGGGAGATGAGGAAGGACAGAGCAAAACGGTCGATATTCAACCAGTTGTGAAGGCCATAGTAGCAAAAAACCCAATTAATGTAGTCATAGACAGCGGGAGCGAGTTACCCGCGATTTTGGAGAACTTATTTAACCTGTGCAATGCTAATGAAGAATTGCTGATCTTGAAAATGAAGAAGATTACAGTGAGGCTCCCATCAAGAATCATGCTGCGGATGCCAATAAACTAACAACGTTAACTCTTTCGTGGCGCGGTCAAAAGATCGAAGTCAGTTTCGTTATCATACCGAAATTAACAGTGGACATGATAATAGGTGTGGATTTTCTGAATGAAAGACAAGCTGTCATAGGCATGGGAAAAGGTAGCGTCATTTTTGAGAGCCCTATGCTTCTCTCTGAGCCAGGGCTGAACAGTGTCAAACACAAGTAGATGAGCATGAGCCTTCGAGACCTACGGAACAAAATGGTATAGACAGAACAAACCGAGCATAGAATGAGACAGGTAAAATTTAGAACTTCATCACGTGAGCCATCTTAAAAGGTATGATGAATAATTGTTTATAGGCAACAGTAAATAATATCAAAGAAGCTGTCAAATATGTTTCAGTCAGGACGTGACCAGGAGTCCGAAGAAAATAAGAGACAGAGAAAGGAGAAATACCTTAAATTTTTATATATAGCAACTAACTGATATGTAGTGTGCAAAGGTGAAACCAATATACGAGATGCGACAATAGAGTAATGAGACAGACGTGAAAAAAATGTTGCTTACCGTTTCAGTCAAGTTTAGTGTTGTCTCCTTCAAATTAGTTCCCTTCTGATTGCACACACTTTTTACAGCACTTCTGCCATTGAAACTTCTGCCGTTGATGGTAACATTTCTGGAACTCATCTTCTGTAATATCCTCCAAGACCCTCGTCACAGCTTTTTGGACGTCTTGAGTTGTTTGAAAATGGTGTCCCTTGACAGCCGTTCTGACTCTTGGAAATAGAAAAAAGTCGCACGGAGCGATATCTCGTGAATAACGTGGCTGTGGTGATACTGAAAATTGTTGTACTGACAGAGCAGTAGGGGATGGCGCATTATCGTCATGCAGAATCCAATTATCAGCAATGTTGACACGGACACTGAGAACTCTTCTTATGAAGTCTTTCTAAAATTTCTTTGTGGTAATATTGGTTAAATGTTTGTCCAGGAGACACCCACTCTTTATGAACAATTCCCTTGGAATCAAAGAAGCACACAAGCATGCATTTCACTTTTGAATTTGACATTCGAGCTTTTTTTGGTCTGGGTGATCCCTTTGAGCACCATTGCGAACTTTGGCGTTTTGTCTCTGGATCATACTGAAAAAAACTCAACTTTTATCATCAGTGGCAACATAGCTCAACAATTCTGGACTGATTTCCGTTTGCTCTAACAGACATTATGCAGTTCCATTTCCGTGACGAGATCACAAACACGTGTTAACTTATTACAGCACAACTCACGACTCAGCAGTTGCATCGATGTGTCGCTTGACACAAGACCAAGGTCAAAGATATTGTTTACGCAAGCCTGCAGGGTTCCCATATCTTGCAAGGAAAATCAATCTGATTAATTTATTGCTGCACCTCGTATCATGATCTAATAGCATGACATACTACTATGCCACACCACGACACCACACTTAACGAACATGAGTAGCCTCATTATCTCAAGATATCAGGAACAAATTGGAACCTGATAGACAAACTAGGATTTTAACACAGAGCTGGGACGCCGAACCATGTAAAGAACTTCTTAAGAGGCATTAGGCATCAGGTAGATTATAAGAAAAGATTTTCGTACTCAAACCTCCAGCAAGAAACGATCTTCAACTGCCCACGACGATGCGGTCGACGACAGTTGAAAATGTATATGGGACGTGAATGAAGGAGATCAGCGATTGTCTACGATGCGGTGGCACCAGAAAGGGCACGAGAAGGATGGCTATTTGTGAACAAGGCAACCCTTGTACGTACCTATGGTAGCAACCTTACCATGATAAAGGAAGTACGAGGAGGGTGGATGAGCAGCAGAAGATCGATGTTGGGTCCAAGCTTTGCGAAAATCCATTTTCGACCAATACAGGAGTCGGAAGGACTGCAGGGAACGATAGGCCACAAAAAAACGAAACAGTAACCAGTGCGCTGAATAAAATGCAAACGCCTCGCCGAAACTCAGGCTTGGCTGAGGCACAATTTGGCAAAAAGGAAAGTTACATGTAGAATCGCACTGTCGCCACCAGACAGCGAATTTGTATTGAATTACAGATCTGAAGGTAAAGCAGTCAATCAATGCTGAGTTACACATCCTAATCAATGATTGAAACACTAACGAATGTGAAATTTCGTTAAGTTAATTTACTGTCTTTGAGTGTAATATTTTAAAATTTCGCACGTTCATAATTATCGACACATCATTTATTAAAAACAATGTTGTCTGTTAAAATAATATTTCTTTTTAGAATAATAGTTGTGTATGACCATTGATTGTGACTATAATACTTTGAAATTTTGCAGGAATAAAAATTTTGACATGAGTAGGATATTGTAACGAACTATTTGGATGCTTATATCAGTGTTAGTCATATTAGTGTTAGAAACATAATTTTTGTAAAACAAAGAGCAGAATGTACAGGGTGTTTCAAAAATGACCGGTATATTTGAAACGGTAATAAAAACTAAACGAGCAGCTATAGAAATACACCGTTTGTTGCAATATGCTTGGGACAACAGTACATTTTCAGGCAGACAAACTTTCGAAATTACAGTAGTTACAATTGTCAACAACAGATGGCGCTGCGGTCTGGGAAACTCTATAGTACGATATTTTCCACATATCCACCATGCGTAGCAATAATATGGCGTAGTCTCTGAATGAAATTACCCGAAACCTTTGACAACGTGTCTGGCGGAATGGCTTCACATGCAGATGAGATGTACTGCTTCAGCTGTTCAATTGTTTCTGGATTCTGGCAGTACACCTGGTCTTTCAAGTGTCCCCACAGAAAGAAGTCACAGGGGTTCATGTCTGGCGAATAGGGTGGCCAATCCACGCCGCCTCCTGTATGTTTCGGATAGCCCAAAGCAATCACACGATCATCGAAATATTCATTCAGGAAATTAAAGAGGTCGGCCGTGCGATGTGGCCGGGCACCATCTTGCATACACCACGAGGTGTTCGCAGTGTCGTCTAAGGCAGTTTGTACCGCCACAAATTCACGAAGAATGTCCAGATAGCGTGATGCAGTAATCGTTTCGGATCTGAAAAATGGGCCAATGATTCCTTTGGAAGAAATGGCGGCCCAGACCAGTACTTTTTGAGGATGCAGGGACGATGGGACTGCAACATGGGGCTTTTCGGTTCCCCATATGCGCCAGTTCTGTTTATTGACAAAGCCGTCCAGGTAAAAATAAGCTTCGTCAGTAAACCAAATGCTACCCACATGCATATCGCTGTCATCAATCCTGTGCACTATATCGTTAGCGAATGTCTCTCGTGCAGCAATGGTAGCGGCGCTGAGGGGTTGCCGCATTTGAATTTTGTGTGGATAGAGGTGTAAACTCTGGCGCATGAGATGATACGTTTACGTTGGCGTCATTTGGACCGCAGCTGCAACACGGCGAACGGAAACCCGAGGCCGCTGTCGGATCACCTGCTGCACTAGCTGCACGTTGCCCTCTGTGGTTGCCGTACACGGTCGCCCTACCTTTCCAGCACGTTCATCCATCACGTTCCCAGTCCGTTGAAATTTTTCAAACAGATCCTTTATTGTATCGCTTTTCGGTCCTTTGGTTACATTAAACCTCCGTTGAAAACTTCGTCTTGTTGCAACAACACTGTGTTCTAGGCGGTGGAATTCCAACACCAGAAAAATCCTCTGTTCTAAGGAATAAACCATGTTGTGCACAGCACACTTGCACGTTGTGAACAGCACACGCTTACAGCAGAAAGACAACGTACAGAATGGCGCACCCACAGACTGCGTTGTCTTCTATATCTTTCACATCACTTGCAGCGCCATCTGTTGTTGAAAATTGTAACTACTGTAATTTCGAAAGTTTGTCCGCCTGAAAATGTTCTGTTGTCCCAAGCATATTGCAACAAACGGTGTATTTCTATTGCTGCTCGTTTAGTTTTTATTGCCGTGTCAAATATACCGGTCATTTTTGAAACACTCTGTGAACAATGCATTTTTGGATTAAGTATAAAGTCATTCAGCTTTTGAGCTGATTTAAATAGTATTAAGAGATCTATGTGAGAGGCTGTTAATATTTGGTATAAAACCTAAAATACACACAACAAATTTAAATAAGAAAAAGAAATTGATATCAATAACAAAAGTAAAAAAGTATAATCTTCACTTAAGGGAGAGAATCAAACCATTAACAAAGTTAACCATGTTAAAAAATTAAAGTACACAATCCAATAGAATTAAATAGAATAATGATTAGACCAAGTAGCTTATCTATGTTCAATACTTGAGAAAAATTATAATTTTTGACTGACTTAGACAATGCCTCAACCAGTGTCTAGCGTCAGTACAAAAATTAGCACGGAAGCGTGGTGATATGCAGGGTGTCAAACAAAAAATGCACCGTACACTGAATTCCTGAAACAATTCCAGTTAACTCGATATGTCAAACGACATAGTCATATGAATATGTATGAATTTTGTTGATAGGCAAAGCGAACACACAAACCAACATTTCGTGCTTATAAATCACTAACACTCACACTAGCAATTGCATGCAAGTAATTTGCCGGATCCGAGCTATGAGACGCAGCTCTGAGGGAAGGAGAATTTTACAATGGCGTGCCCCTCCTGCATGGCTGAAGCCTCATAGCGGGACACCTAGCACACACAATGGGATGCCGGAGTCACTGTATAGGCCGCCGTGAAAAGCGACCCTTATCCCTGCTTTTCGCAACGATGCTTCGGAAAGCCTTTCTAGAGGAACACAGCGGGAGATTCAAGATAAACGCCCAGAGAAACACAACTCAAAACATTGGTGACTCAGTGTAGCCACCTGTTTTAAAACTCACACGAAAGGGAAAGCTGTTTATCTAAGTATTGTGTAGCACAAGTTGAACTCTGCCCTAAGAAAGAAGCGATGCCTGTGATAGGCTACAAAAACTCAAGTAGGCAGAGTTATAACAAATACGAACACACTGATTGGCCAGAAAGAAAACGCATGGCCAACAACTATGATATAGGCAAATTGCCTCCAGAGTAATTCGCTTCTTCTCTTGCGGAAAATCGTCGAGTTTTTGAGCAAGGCGACTCGCGCCACGTTGAGATAATTTCGAGAGCCATTATGTGAACACTTGTTCGCAGGTTAGTCTTAACTCATGAAGATTTAAACTGCAAAGTCTCCTAGTGTGGAGAATTTCACCGAGTACTGACAGTTAACGCTTGCCAGCGATTTGAGGACAATGGCGTATGCGCTATTCCAGTGAAATAGGGTTTACCACGCCAATTAACTTAGCTAGGGAATAACTTGGGGTTTCGGCTTCACGGAAGACGTAGGATGTGTATCAGACTGGGGTTTAACAGTTGAGGGAGATTACAATACATTCTCAGGTTCACAGCTCACACCAATAGCAGCCACTGCCCTCACAGGCGAAAGGTAAAAACACGCGCGGTCTTGCTACGGCAGCAAGTGGTACTGAATTGATACCAGAGCTGCGGTCGTCTCAGTCTTTCCTTTTTTTTTTTTTTTTGTACATTCAGGCAAGTTAAAAATATTCATGTTTGTTGGCTTAATTCAAGCAGAAAGACGAGATATCCGATCTAACAAAGGGGATTGATCAGCCACTGCAGACTGCTTTATACTCTGAAATTATTTAACTGTTTTAATTGTACAGTTATCTTTGCAGTGAGATTTACGTACCCTATACAGACCCCATTCAATAAGGATATTTTCATTGCGCATTTTAGCATAATTGATATCTCCAGTCCCAATTGTATTTAAGTTGTTGTATTTGTATCGACCCCCTAACATGGTCATCAACCATCTTACCATTGAAGAACCTTATAATAGTCAGGAATTTCACTTCACACTTTTGAACACCCAATATCAATATTGTATCGTCCTGTGCGTAATTTTGCTAATATTGTTAAGTCACATTTAAAGCAAAAATAAACCTTAATAACGAAAATTTAAAATTTTAATTTTTGCTAGCATTTAGTTACATCTGAACCAATAATTTCTGTTAGCGATAATGTTTCCTTTACGGGGAGTGTAGTGTAACCGACATTGAGATCATTATCTGATTACATCACTGTCCATACTGCTACACTCTTCTGAATTCTGTGCGCGTGGCATGGTATCTTCCTTCCTTGCAGGGCCTCGGTGCAACACCAAATTCCTAAAACACTCACAGAGCGTCTTTCCGTAAGTGATAGGAAGATAAAATCAGAACCAGTCTTGCATGCGTTACAACTGGTGTAGAATCGTCTTCAATGATGAGTTCCACTTCGAACTGAGGCCAGATGACCAGTGAAGACGTGTCTGAAGATGTCTTGGACTGATGTTGGTTGTCAAACTAACTGTCAGCCGGTATTTGGCCAAACAGCTGGGAGTGATTGTGTAGGATGCCATTTCTTTTCATAGCAGGCCACCTTCGTTATTCATCTCCTGCAATCTTACAGCGCAGCGGTTCATTGACGATATTCTACGACCGTTTTGTTGCCCTTCGCGGCAAGCCATCCTGGGTTTACATTTCAGCGATGTAACGTCTGCCCACACACAGCGAGAGTTTCTATGGCTTGTCTTCGTGCTTGCCAAACCCTACCTTAGCCAACAAGTATGCTGGATGTCTCACCAATTGTCCAATTGAGGGCGTGTAGCGCATTGTGGGCAATGCCCACCAACCAGCTGAGTATTTTTACTCTAACGCTGGAACTGGACAGAATTTGGGTACGGTAACACTCAGGAAGACATCCAACAACCATCGGTCATTCGGATAGTTCCTTCATAGTGCGTCCAGTTTTTTTTAAATTTTTTTATCATGTAATAACCACAATAGACAATGCTGGATTACTATGACCGGAATGCATGCCGATGTATACGACGTCGATTACCTGGTTGATATGTCCAAAGACGAAACCTTAGACTAGAGCTCTGCATTTTGATGAAAACAACCGCTCGAGCATTTCCCATTTCGTGCCGCTGCTCGACGGCTGGGAAAGGCCCACGCTGCGATACGGCTGTGACCGTCTAATGCACCATGTGGCCGGTTGTGCCCCACCTCTCGGTTATCGGTTGGACTGTCGAGCACTGCCGGGCGCTCGAGCGTACTCACAATCTCGGCCGGTGACAGTACAACCGCCGCGCGCCCTACAGTGCCGAATCGCATTACAAAACGTGTTGTAAACGTAGTTGACGACCTGGCTTTGAGCAGCGCAGACAGCGTTATGGATAAACCAAGTGTAGGTCGTAAACGTTCCATTCATGAAACGAAGAGAAGTATTATGGAGAGAATTAGGAACGGCTCATTAGTCCTGAAGCAGAAAGACATGTCGGAAGAAGAGGTGAAAAGTGAAGCTTGGAAATCGTTTGCACTTTTAGTGGATCCTGTCACGAAGGATTCTGCTGGTTTCGTGCAATGTACCACGTGTGATACCATACTTTCGTACCAGTCAAGCACAACAGGTATGATTCGGCACTGCAAAAGTAAATGCGGAGCAGAAGCCCACCGGCCACGTGCAGTACCAAGTAGCATAAACAAAGTTGTTGTTGATAGGTTGGTCGAAATGAGTTGAATAGATTTGCTACCGTTAAATACTTGTAGTAAGATTGGCTTGAAGAATTATTCTCAGGAGCTCATCAATGTTGGCGCCACTTACGGCAAAGTCAGTATTGAAGACGTTCTTCCGCACCCTACCACTGTATCGCTGCATATTAAAGAAAAGGCAGACAAAATACGGGTGACAATGGTGGCCAAGCTACACTCCTGGAAATGGAAAAAAGAACACATTGACACCGGTGTGTCAGACCCACCATACTTGCTCCGGACACTGCGAGAGGGCTGTACAAGCAATGATCACACGCACGGCACAGCGGACACACCAGGAACCGCGGTGTTGGCCGTCGAATGGCGCTAGCTGCGCAGCATTTGTGCACCGCCGCCGTCAGTGTCAGCCAGTTTGCCGTGGCATACGGAGCTCCATCGCAGTCTTTAACACTGGTAGCATGCCGCGACAGCGTGGACGTGAACCGTATGTGCAGTTGACGGACTTTGAGCGAGGGCGTAGAGTGGGCATGCGGGAGGCCGGGTGGACGTACCACCGAATTGCTCAACACGTGGGGCGTGAGGTCTCCACAGTACATCGATGTTGTCGCCAGTGGTCGGCGGAAGGTGCACGTGCCCGTCGACCTGGGACCGGACCGCAGCGCCGCACGGATGCACGCCAAGACCGTAGGATCCTACGCAGTGCCGTAGGGGACCGCACCGCCACTTCCCAGCAAATTAGGGACACTGTTGCTCCTGGGGTATCGGCGAGGACCATTCGCAACCGTCTCCATGAAGCTGGACTACGGTCCCGCACACCGTTAGGCCGTCTTCCGCTCACGCCCCAACATCGTACAGCCCGCCTCTAGTGGTGTCGCGACAGGCGTGATCGGAGGGACGAATGGAGACGTGTCGTCTTCAGTGATGAGAGTCGCTTCTGCCTTGGTGCCAATGATGGTCGTATGCGTGTTTGGCGCCGTGCAGGTGAGCGCCACAATCAGGACTGCATACGACCGAGGCACACAGGGCCAACACCCGGCATCATGGTGTGGGGAGCGATCTCCTACACTGGCCGTACACCACTGGTGATCGTCGAGGGGACACTGAATAGTGCACGGTACATCCAAACCGTCATCGAACCCATCGTTCTACCATTCCTAGACCGGCAAGGGAACTTGCTGTTCCAACAGGACAATGCACGTCCGCATGTATCCCGTGCCACCCAACGTGCTCTAGAAGGTGTAAGTCAACTACCCTGGCCAGCAAGATCTCCGGATCTGTCCCCCATTGAGCATGTTTGGGACTGGATGAAGCGTCGTCTCACACGGTCTGCACGTCCAGCACGAACGCTGGTCCAACTGAGGCGCCAGGTGGAAATGGCATGGCAAGCCGTTCCACAGGACTACATCCAGCATCTCTACGATCGTCTCCATGGGAGAATAGCAGCCTGCATTGCTGCGAAAGGTGGATATACACTGTACTAGTGCCGACATTGTGCATGCTCTGTTGCCTGTGTCTATGTGCCTGTGGTTCTGTCAGTGTGATCATGTGATGTATCTGACCCCAGGAATGTGTCAATAAAGTTTCCCCTTCCTGGGACAATGATTTCACGGTGTTCTTATTTCAATTTCCAGGAGTGTAATATGTGCCTTAAAGAACAAAATGTGCGCTTTAGACGCTGGTCTGTGGTCTGATAACTACAAAAAGATAAATTTTTTGATTGTGCGTCGCATTATGTGAATGATGAGTGGCAGCTAGAAACGCTTGTTTTGATAACAACCGAGTTTCCGGACGTACCTAAGACAGGAGAGAACATACGGCACGGAATCGAAGAGCGGATGCTTGCGTTAGGACTTAACAAGAATTATCTTACGAAATGTTACTTTGTCACCGACCAAGGAGCTAATAAGAAGAAGGCACTTTAATCTTACAACCGTTTGCCTAGTTTTGATCACTGCTTGATGACTGCGCTTCGTCACACATTTGAAGAGACGTTTTTGGAAGACGAAGCCCCTGAAATCCTGTCGTGTCTACTATCGGCAAGGCTATACTTGGCTATTTGAAGAGATCGGGGCGTCTGTGGCACTCTGTGAAGCAAGAAGCTGTAACTGCTGTAACTCGGTGGAACAGTCTGCTGTTAATGCTCAATTCGATCATAAGTGAAATCGACGATATTCGAGATCTACTAGAATCCCGGGGGCATTCGACACTATTAGAAACCTTCCAAGAAGGATGCGTACGAGATGTTGTCGCTTTTCTAATCCCCTTTAAAGAAGCGAGTTTGGATTTGGAAACTGCAAAGATAACAATGCTGGAACCTGTGCTGTTATATCATTGTGAACCAATAGACAGTGACAGCGATGTAAGAACACTTTCTATAGATTACGATCCTTTATACAACTGTTGAATTATCAGAGTGCAGTTATGTATATTGGGTTTCCTTTTCAGCTCATGGCGAAAATAAAAAGGAGAGCAGCAGACGAAAAGCAAGCCGCGTATGCTGAAGTTCGACGATTGTACTCGGAACTGCCCGTAAATGGTAAGGTTCATTCACTGAAACCAATTAGTAAACGAATGTTTGTTTGTCTAATCTGCCATCTTTCGTTAGATCAACATTTATTACGTCTAGAATGTGATATTAGGGAAAGGTTTTGCATTTTAAACATTCCACAAAGGGTCTTGATGTAATTTGTGAGATATTTATAAAATGTCACCGTAAATATAATCGTTTAGTAACCAGTAATTCTAACTACGGTGTATTCATATTTGAAGGTGACAGGAATATCTTCCGTATGTTTTCATTCATGTTTAGAGTCCATTCAAGCAAACAGTGACCAAGTTCTTACCATGGATGGACTGGAGTTCGGATGAGGACGACGAAGATGGACACACAGTTACTACCAATGAACTCGACAGGTACCTTTCGCTCTCCAAATCCGACTGTAGCTGTGCCGAAGGACAAATTTTGCAGTGGTGGAAAACGCACGCGGGGTTATTTCCAAGGCTGTCGGTAGTAGCCAGAACAGTTCTCTGTATTCCTGCCACTAGTGCTGCCAGGGAGAGAAATTTTAGCCAATCCGGTCACCTGCTGTCCAACAAAAGATCGTGCCTGTAATCAGACAAGGTGGATGATCTCTTATTGATCCATCACAATTACGTAAGTATTTACAACTTATCACGTAATCACAAGGCAGGAAACATTCCTCAAACTCTATAAATGTATTATTCCACTTTCATTGACTTCACAGGAAGAAGTTGAAACCGCCAGCTGTAGTAATAGCTCCAGAAAAACAAATGACGCCTGTGTATCAGGGAGCACCAATGACGAAAAACAAATTGTATAGTCATGATTCACTTGACACGTTATTTACAGGTCATAATTTGTTCAGAAATTAACGTTAGTGCAACAAAATTTCGTTAGTATTACTTTTAACTCCGGTATTCCTTCCCGATCCTGCATTCAATATTAGTACAACGAATACGTGGCCGAGTTTGGAGATAGGCTACACATAGTCCATGATTAGACTACTGTGTTCCCGTTTGTCTACCGAACAGAACAAAATACTAAATACAGACATCACAGTTCATAATGTTACAATTACTGGAATACATGATAACCTCCATGCGCAAGATAGGCAACATCAAGGATATTGGCACCTCAGGAGCGCCGTGGTCGCGTGGTTAGCGTGAGCAGCTGCGGAACGAGAGGTCCTTGGTTCAAATCTTCCGTCGAGTGAATAACTTTTTATTTTCAGGCAATCATCACCACACGTACTGTTTATCAACAAATGTAGGAAATAATCATACAAATGTTCGACAATCGTTCGATCCCTTAAGGAACGTTCCGATTCCTTACAGTTCGGAAAATATTCATTGACCCTGTTATTGAAGTTGCGAGCTATATTTGCTGTTTTCATATTGCCCACGGAATACATCTCACGTATTTAATACACTCTCGTCCAAAGTAGTGAACAGTCAACTGCCACCCAGGAAGCCTCGTTAGCAGGTATACTCTCTCTTCCGTGCACTGTAGTCGACTGACGTCGTGTGTTACGATGTTTGTTTAGGTGTAGCGTCCCCATACTACGGCGCAGTTACCTCGCATCGGACGGACAGATAATAATCGTCTGAAAATAAAAAATTAAACTTTCCTCTCGATGGAAGACTTGACCAAGGACCTCTTCTTCCGCAGCTGCTCACGCTAACCACACGACCACGGTGCTCCTGAGCTCACATTATCCTTGATGTTGGTTCAAATGGCTCTGAGCACTATGGGACTCAACTGCTGTGGTCATAAGTCCCCTATAACTTAGAACTGCTTAAACCTAACTAACCTAAGGACAGCACACACATCCATGCCCGAGGCAGGATTCGAACCTGCGACCGTAGCGGTCGTGCGGTTCCAGACTGTAGCGCCTTTAACCGCTCGGCCACTCCGGCCGGCCCTTGATGTTGCTTATCTTGCGCATGGACTACTCAGTTTGTATATTTCGCTTATTTTTTTCAAGGTTCCACACAACTTCTTCGTGTTTTCTCGATTGATCTGTGTTCAGTTTTTCAAGGGCTATCCACAGTGCCAACTTATAACTAAATCTGAGGGGGGTGCGATGGGGAGGTTCCCTTGTGAGCACTATGGGACTTAACAGTTCTGGTCATCAGTCCCCTAGAACTTAGAACTACTTAAACCTAACTAACCTAAGGACAGCACACAACACCCAGTCATCACGAGGCAGAGAAAATCCCTGACCCCGCCGGGAATCGAACCCGGGAACCAGGGCGTGGGAAGCGAGAACGCTATTGCACGACCACGAGCTGCGGACCTCGCCGGTAAAAATCGGAGATAACGCAGACCTCTACCTTAGACCTTCGCAATCTAACGCATGTAGACAAAATAGCTTTTAGCCACTAATACAAAATTCACGAAAATAATACTCAGTGTCGTTTCAGATCTAGGTACAATTTGAAGCCTTCGAATAAATTCTCCGTCACATTCATCAGGCAGAACAGATGCCACTAACCTGAATGCATTAGTAAAAGAGGAGACACTTTCCTGTAGGAAAGGCGGTATCGGCTTTCATACATACCAATAAAATGATTTACCATACGTTCCTTCATCTACGTCTACATTCATACTCCGCGAGCCACCCGTGCATGGCGGGGGGTACCTGGCACCACTACCAGACACTTCTCTGTTCCATTCGCAGATAGAGGGAGGGAAAAAAGGACTGTCTAAAAAGTCATAATTTCTCTCATCTTATTTTCCTGTTCCTTTTACGAAATATACCTTGGCGTCAGTACGTCAATTAACCTTCAGTGACTGTCATTTAGCAGACAAGTGAAAGACAAGCATGAAGTGTACCATATGGTGCTCTGAAAACCTAAAGCACATAAAGTGGAAATGCATTCCGTACACCACATTTGAAAACCACTTCATATTAAATGTATCTCTACCCTACTGACATAAAACGTCAGTAAGCAGTAATAATAATTTGTAGACACCTAATGACAATCTACCACCAAAAAATCAGAACAGTGGCTACAAGCATATAAGATACTCCAACCTCTACACTTGGAAAAAATTATTTTTGAGGTTATAATTTATGTCTAAGATTCCAAATAAAGGTTTTGCCTATTTGAGGTTTTGAATAAACTTGCGATTTCAGTCCATAGATCCCGAACTATATCCCGATCTGTCACACATTGAAAATCATTATTTGTAAAAAAAACTGCGTTTTCTATTTCTAGACGTCTCATTTATAACAATTTATAATTGTCGTCGATGTTGTTTCTATTGTAAATAGTTATTACCATACACGACATAAAACAGGTTTCTACTCACTGTTTGTTAGGGGCTAATCTCGGGGAAAGCAAGGTCAGATTTCGATCTTTCCAACACAGATATTCGAAGCAGATATTATATCTAATCACTGACGTAACTGACATATCTTGTGAAGTGAACGATTAATTATTTTTGAAAAAGTAAACACAGCACTCCGACTAGCATAAATATAAAAGAAATTTTTCGTATTTTCACGGCTAGGAGTCAAACTTTAAACAGAGTTCCAACAGAATTGTTGAATGGTTGAAGATTGAAGACAGCCTTCAAACGAAGTACACACCTAAACTGCATAAATAATTAAAATATTGTTGCTAATCAGTTACCATCCAAGCTAATATAGTCTCAAGTTGCATGTTACAGGCTTAAGTTGTACGATATAGCCGGCCGGTGTGGCCGTGCGGTTCTAGGCGCTTCAGTCTGGAACCGCGTGACCGCTATGGTCGCAAGTTCGAATCCTGCCTCGGGCATGGATGTGTGTGATGTCCTTAGGTTAGGTAGGTTTAAGTAGTTCTAAGTTATAAGGGACTGATGACCACAGATGGTAAGTCCCATAGTGCTCAGAACCATTTGAACCATTTGTACGACATATTTTTCAATACACAACAGCGGTAACAAGCAGCATAGACACAGTAAGCCCGAAACATCACTGTGCGACTCAGACTAATCGATGCATGAATATTAATTATTAAACGTGCCAGCGCCGACCGAAATCGCGCACTGTTTAGCACGCTGAACGTACATTCGGGAGGCCAACGAAATGGTTCAAATGGCTCTGAGCACTATGGGACTTAACATCTGTGGTCATCAGTCCCCTAGAACTTAGAACTACTTAAACCTGACTAACCTAAGGACATCACACACATCCATGCCCGAGGCAGGATTCGAAGCTGCGACCGTAGCAGTCGTGTGGTTCTGGACTGCGCGCCTAGAACCGCGAGACCACCGCGGACGGCTGGAGGCCAACGGTTCGAACCTGCATTCGGCCACGAAGATTTACATTTTCCGCGATTTCCCTGAATAGCTCCAGGCAAAAGGCGGGATGGTTCTCTTGAAAGGGCAGCGCCGATTTCCCTCCCGATCCATGACACCTACCGAGATTGTGCTCCGTCTCTAATGACCTCGATGTCGACCCAATCTTCCTTCCTTCTCCATAAGCGAGTCTTTGTCGATTTCCTTTAAAAATATTCTTCATGCAGTGTGTCTGAATGTCTGACGCAGTTTGCCCATGCAGAGATGGTTACATTGTTCACTGTTTCATGTGTGAGTCTTTCGACACCTGAAATCCAGAATGTGCTACTTCTTTCTGCGATATCTGCTTTAACACGTTCCCACACTATTTCAGTAGGACTGTACTGGCAGTGATATAGTGGTAACCTGATTACTCTGTAACCTTGCGGTCTTGCCTTGCAACTTCATCTGTCTCATAAGTGCGGTACTTAGCCTAGTATACATTTAAAGGAGAGCGTTACGGAGATGCTGAACAAGCTCCAGTGGCGGACACTTCAAGAAAGGCGTTACGCAATACGGAGAGGTTTATTATCGAAATTACGAGAGAGCACATTCCGGGAAGAGATGGGCAACATATTACTACCGCCCACATATATCTCGCGTAATGATCACAACGAAAAGATCCGAGAAATTAGAGCAAATACGGAGACTTACAAGCAGTCGTTCTTCCCACGCACAATTCGTGAATGGAACAGGGAAGGGGGGATCAGATAGTGGTACAATAAGTACCCTCCGCCACACACCGTAAAGTGGCTCGCGGAGTATAGATGTAGATGTAGATGTAAAGGCACAAACAACTGGTCTGTGACTCAGTGCGTGGAATTCCATTAGGTGACAACCATTAAATAATTTCACCCTTTCTGGTATTTGCAATGGGAACCTTATTCACTGGCACAGAGTGCACTCTCGTATTGTCCCTGACAATAACAGAATTCTCCGCCAGGTGCGGAAGTAGCTATTGTACAAACCACCGCTTGAAGATAGCGTAAGTCATTTCAAAGTGACAGTCATCTGAATGCTTTGACTTTGACGCTTTAAATATTAATTTACTTTCTGGAATGAAGCCCATCTCTGCAGAACCGGCGTGAAGCACACTGAGGCGTCTCCCTTTGCCCACACGAAACCTCAGGCTTCCAACATCCTCACTTGTCTTCCGGCATATTGGTCTTTAATGGTTCTACTTCACGCACGTTTCATCGAGAAAGTAAAAAATGTGATTTTTCGTCTCGTCTCATCTCGTGCATAGTTCTCAAGAACACAGTTCTCGCCGCTAAGATGTCACTTCTTTTCAAGAGTAGTTTTCTTCCGTCAATGGACTTTCTGTATAATCCCATCTCCCTCAATATTCTGAGCATGGCAGATTTGCTACCGCTGAAACTGTCGGCCTCTTAGACGTATCAACGCAGTTTATCTGCCGTAGGATACGATTCCTTTCGGCGCTTACCAGGCGACTTATGAATAGGTGATCCGTTCTCTTCAGCAATTCGTTGAACAATCCTCAACCCATTATCGCATCCCTCAGCTGTTCGTTCTCGGCACGTGGATGCCGCTTCCGACTCACGTCAAAAGAACTGATAGGGCTGCCCTTATGCATGTGCAAACGGTGCAATCGCACATGGCCCCGCGCTTCTCGGAGCCCCGCGGAAAACATTAAAAGGTAATTTGAAAACAGTTACCTGTAATTTGTTATTACAGGTATTACAGACTATCTAGGCAAGCTAATCCAATGGCAATAGAGTTTTTAAACCGCCTTAATGAACAAGAATGACAAGATGTTTTTAGGGCCGATAAAAGGTGGCAAATATAATGCTTTCCTTAACACATTTCTCAAGCTCTTTAAGAGTTCCTTTCCATTAGGGCGTTCTGAACAGGGTGCCAGCAGTACTCTGAGTGACTGATTGGTGGGATAAGGATATCATGTAGGACAGACTGGGATTTCAATGAAAATGTTACAAGAAGTCACAATCAAGCTACAGTAGCCCATTACAAACCGTATTGCAAGGTGTTTAAAAATGTTATTAGGAAGGCAGAGAGTACGTGGTACTAATTCACAGGATAACATTAAAACTATATGGTCAGTTGTGAAGGAAGTATCAGGTCAACAGCACGAGGTCGACGACATTAAGTCAGTTTGCAGTAAAAATATTTCTGTTACTCGCGAGTGAGATGTATGTACAGTATTTAACAATCATTTTCTGAGCGTTGCTGCTGAATTAAATAAAAACCTAGTTTCTACAGAAAAATCATAATACTCTTGGAAAATGCCTTTCCGAGATTGATGTCTGGAATACTCCACTGTAGTAGTGGCAAGGGGGGATTGAGTCAATAATTAAATCACTGAATACTAAGGGCTCTTATGGATATGGCGGAGTGCATAGCAGAATATTAAAGTACTGTCCTGCCCATGATCTACATCAACATCCATACTCCGCAAGCCACCTGACGTTGTGTGGCGGAGGGTACCTTGAGTACCTCTATCGGTTCTCCGTTCTATTCCAGTCTCGTATTGTTGGTGGAAAGAAAGAATGTCGGTATGCCTCTGTGTGGGCTCTAATCTCTCTGATTTTATCCTCATCGTCTCTTCACGAGATATACTTAGGGAGGAGCAATATACTGCTTGACTCCTCGGTGAAGGTATGTTCTCGAAACTTCAACAAAAGCCCGTACCGAGCTACTGACTGTCTCTCTTGCAGAGTCTTCCACTGGAGTTTATCTATCATCTCCGTAACGCTTTCGCCAATACTAAATCATCATGTAACGAAGCGCGCTGTTTTCCGTGGGATCTTTTCTATCTCTTCTATCAAACCTATCTGGTACGGATACCACACCGGTGAGCAGTGTTCAATTATTCCTGTTCTTAGCCACATTTGTAATTTTTCCTTTGAGAATGGTCAGTTTCCTGAGCGATTAAACACTCAGCAGTAAACCCGCTGTATAAAAATGGAGAGGATAATGTAGACAATTTAAGATTTTCAGTGTTTGCTAATGTTATTGAAAAGGCTGTGTATGTAAGGATAATTGATCATTTTATCTCACATAATTTCCTATCAGATGTACAACTTGGCTTTAGAAGTGGTTTAATAACTGAAAATGCTATATTCTCTTTTCCCTGTGAGGTACTGGATGGATTAAACAAAAATTTTCGACCGCTATTCATATTTTTTTTTATTTAACTAAGGCATTAGGGTGTGTTGACCTGAAAATAATATTGCTCCAGAATTTGGACCAATATGGAATACGGTTGGTAGCTCACAATTTTTTCACCTCTTATTTTAAGAACACACAACAAAAGATCATTATTCACAGTGCCGAGAATGGTTCTGATGTGGGGTCTGATTGGGAAACGGTCAAATGGGGTGTGGTCCTGGGATCGGTGTTGAGGCCACTCCTGTTCCATGTTTATACAAATGATATGCCCTCTAGTATTACAGGTAATTCTAAAATATTTTTGTTTGCTGGTGACACTAGCTGGGTACGAGTAGTAACGGATGTTGTGTGTAACATTGGCTCTGTTTCAAATAGTACAGTTCATGACATAAGTTCGTGGCTTGCAGAAAATAAACTAACGCTAAACCACAGTAAGACTCAGTTTTTAGTTTCTGACACACAATTCAACAAAAACCGACATTTTAATTTCATACAATGGGCATATTAGTAGTAAAACTAAACTGTTCAAATTTCTAGGTGTTCAGATAGATAGTAAACTGTCGTGGAAAGCCTACGTTCAGGATATTTTTGAAAGACTTAATGCTGCCATTTGTACTATTCGCTCGTTATCTGAAGTAAGTGATCGTTCGACGCGAAAATTAGTCTAATTTGCTTATTTTCATTCGCTTATGTCGTTTATTATTACATTTTTGGATAACTCTTCCCATTCTCAAAGGACGTTCTTTGCTCAGGAAGGGGCAGTTCGGACAATAAGTGGTTGGGTTTGAGAACCTCTTATCGACTTCTGTTCATTAGACTGGGTATTCTGACATTCGCCTCTCAATATGTATATTGTTTACTATCGTTTCTTGTTAACAGTATCAGTTTATTCCCAAGAATCAGCAGATTTCACTCAGTTAATACTAGGCAGAAATCCACTCTGCATTGGGATCGTACTTCCCTTACTCTTGTGCAGAAAGGTGTGCAGTATACTGCTGTATCCATTTTCAACAAGCTACCACAAGAATTGAAAAATCTTAACAGTAATCCAAGCCCTTTCAAATCAAAACTGAAGAGTTTCCTCATGGGTCACTCCTTTTATTCTGTCGAGGAGTTCCTTGAAAAATTAAGCTGGTTCCTATGTTATACTGTTGATTGCAATTACTTAAACTTATGACTTGTCTTTTTTTGGTTTCATAAACATTTTATTTTATCTGTTATTACTTTTATGTAGTAATTTCGTGTAGTGACACGTTCCATGACCTCTGAGATATGCTCCTCAGTTTGGTCCTACGTAACTAGATGTGTAAAATAAAACAAAAAGGAACAAATAAAGTAAGGTGTTTCTGAAACTACTTTTAAGGTAATGTAATTCAATTATACACCGATAGTGACACGACTATGGCCACTGTAATACGTCTCAAAAAATTACGCATGTATCGGAGTCTGGGAACAAGGGGCTATGATACGGATGCGCTATAGCAATATCTCCTTTCAACACGACCATTTATTGCTCATGGGTAAATGAAGAGGTACGCGATTTATGTCTCTCAGTGCCTGTCCGCGCCCTTCCTACTAATTATTGTGGCTAACAATCAAGCACTACTTTCTTCCGTCAGCAAGTGTTTCCCACAGAATGATTTTTTCCTTGTCAGTTTAAACGTACGGTAATTTTCCAGTACACGGCGTTTCAAGTGTTGTGTATACTGTGGTAACAGCCAGTCTTTTGATATATTGGTAATATGTCAACGACGAAAGCGTACAACATGTGATGGGACGGGGTGGGGGGGGGGGGGGAGGATGGGGGATGCGGGAGAGCCTCATGCGGAAGTTTTGCACATGGGCACGCGCCAGCAGATGCCAACATTGGGACTGAAACACGCGAAAGACTATTTCTCTCGCCTGCTTGTGCAACACCGCGTGAAATTTTGCTTTTGACACTGATCTGACCAGACTGCCTCGAAAATGCTTTAAAGAGAACACCACGCAGAATGCTAAAGGCTGTCGTAAACTCGCTCGGCACAGTACGAAATGAACTTGGGTGCACGCTACGGATGACAGCTATTACTCGGCGGATCACGTGATACGTCCATACTTCTACGCATCCCAACATCACCCGCCGAGTTAGGCTGCGAGCACAGTGGCTCCAATACCAGTGGATTCCGCCGACGACCGACATCGGCCGGAGACCGCCTATCTTTCCAAATCAGTACGCCGCAACGAGCGCGGTCACACTATAGCCGACCCCATCTCCAGAACGTGCAGGCTTCGGACGACAATCGTTAAAATTCAAATCAGTTTGTTTGCTTCGGTCAAATCGACTAACGTTCTCCCACTCAAAATATGGTGCGTAAAAACTGGTAAGTTTATTCCAGGGAAAGAGTGAGTTTTTGGAATCCTGAGGATGAAAATATCATGATCCGGATGTAGTTCGGGATCTATGGACTCAAATCGCAAGTTTACTGAAAACCTCAAATAGGCAAAATCTTTATTGGAATTTTAGCCATAAATTATAACCTCAAAAATTAATTTTTTTCAGTGAAGAGGGTGGCGTATCTTATATGCTTATAGCAACTGTACTGATTTTTTTGTGGTAGATTGTCATTAATTGTCTATGTGGTGTCACCGCCAGACACCACACTTGCTAGGTGGTAGCCTTTAAATCGGCCGCGGTCCGCTAGTATACGTCGGACCCGCGTGTCGCCACTGTCAGTGACTGCAGACCGAGCGCCGCCACACGGCAGGTCTAGAGAGACGTTCTAGCACTCGCCCAGTTGTACAGCCGACTTTGCTAGCGATGCTACACTGACAAATACGCTCTCATTTGCCGAGACGATAGATAGCATAGCCTTCAGCTACGTCATTTGCTACGACCTAGCAAGGCGCCATTACCCGTTTATATTGAGATTATATAATGTATCAACAAGAGCGATGTTCACCAATTATGGAATAAAGTTAAGTATTACTTCAACTACGTACTTTATTTGCTATATTAATTACATTGTAATGTTCCAGACCTCATGCCAGTCTGCGTGAGCTTAAAGCGTGCCTTTCGGCATCCTCGCATAGTGACTTGGCTGTCTTGCCAAGTCACAACAGTCTACAAATTATTATTACTGCTCACTGACGTTTTATGACAGTAGGGTAGTGATACATTTAATAACAAGTGGTTCTCAAATGTGGTGTACGGTATGCATTTCCACTTTAAGTGCTTTAGGCTTTCAGAGCACCATATGTTACACTTTATGCTTGTCTTTCACTCGTCTGCTAAATGACAGCCATTGAAGGTTAATTGACGTATGTCATCGCAACTTTAAATAAATACAGCGAAACAGAAACCTTGCTTTTCAAGAGCACCACGAACACCTGGAGTATGTAGAAGAACGTTTCTCCGGTCATCTCATACGAGTATATTGGTAAAACGTGTCTGGTTATTTCGATAACTGGATACAGAGTTCTTTACGACAGGAAAGCTCATTGACATGCATTTGGCGTTTCTTTAATAGCAGAAGCTGCTACGCAGCACTCATATCCAAACACAGAAGCGTCGTGCTATCCACGCCAGCCTGAGAGGGTAAAATCTAACCTGTGATTCTTCAGTTTCTCCCAGCGTAATTCATGACGAAAGAGTTCACGGCTGAACTCCTGGGTGTTAATGTCCAAAGACACAATGTTTCGGCAAGCGACCATGTTGTCATCATCAGGTGCACTGGGCTTTTATCTCCTCGCCCCCCTCCAGATGTTCCCTGCACGGTCCGCTACAGCTGGTACTGGCACAAATATATGTCACGTACAGCCTGTTTCCTCACCTGTTACCTTCTGTACGACCATACTGTGTTGTCACGTTTCAACAGGGCCATGCTCGATCTCAAACGTCACTCGTCTCCAAAAAACTGTCTGCGTGATGTTGAGTATCTCCACCTGCCAGCAATACCCGCAGATCTGTCCCCGATGGAAAATGTGTGGAACCGGCTAGGACGTCAACTACATTGTAGTGCCAGTATTGATGATAGCAAGGTCTAGTTACAATGGTTGTGGGCCAGTTTGCCTCAGGAAGGGCACAACGGCTTTACGACGCCCTTCCCAACCTAATCAAGTGACACAACCAGGCAAGTGAACGTGCAACGTCATACTGACAAGTAGATTTCGTACTGCCAACTTCTTTGTAAATTTGACTCGATTTGGGAATCACTGAAACAACACCACACACCCTACTTGCCCATGACGTTTTATTTCGTTTCCTCCTTTCTTTGGCCGGCCGGTGTGGCCCTGCGCTTCTAGGCGCTTCAGTCTGGAACCGAGCGACGCTAGGGTCGCAGGTTCGAATCCTGCCTCGGGCATGGATGTGTGTGTTGTCCTTAGGTTAGTTAGGCTTAAGTAGTTCTAAGTTCTAGGGGACTGGTGACCTCAGATGTTAAGTCCCATAGTGTTCAGTGCCATTTGAACCATTTCAACCTCCTTTCTTTCCGAGTGCTCCACATTTTTGCTAGCAGTATACCATAGTTCGATGATAGGAATGAGAGTACGAAATTTCGTTAAAATGTTGACAATGTTTGATGCAGTTTTATTAAATGAAATTTTTATATTATTTGGTACAGATTAGTGGTATTTTACATCACGTGTGTATAAACTCGATGCTTCCTGCTAGAAAAGATCGTTCTGTTTCGTGTTTAATCGAATAAACTCTAGTTAAAAGTTAGGTCGATTCAAGTGTCACCTGAAGTACTTAACCTGATCTACATATCTACATCTACTTCTGCTTCAGCAATGTATAAGCCACTGTGAAGCGCGTCGCAGAGGATATGTGCCATTGTACTAGTTTTTATGGATTCTTCACGTAAGGAGCGCGAGAAGAATGACTATTAAAATGCGTGCTGTAACAAACCCAATGTTGTCCTCTTGATCACTATCAGAGTTATAGGTAGGTGGTCGTAGTACATTCCTGCATCATCGTGTAAAGCCGGTTCTTGAAGGCTTCTCGGGCATGAGTTTGTCATTCCACATCTCTTTGCTACACTCCAGTTGCTTCACTTTTTTGTGAGGCAGATAGTCGTATTAAAGCAATGATGCTATGGAATTTGATTGCAGTGTCGTCTGATGCTGTCTTATTAAATGAAATTTTGGTATTTTTGTGGTGTTTTATATAAAGTGTGTAAAACCTCTATACTTCCTACTACGAAAAATCGTTCTATTTCGTTTTTAATGGAACAATATGTAGTTAAAAGTTAGATCGATTTAAGTGTCACCTAAAGTACTTAAAGTGATCCATAAGTTTCTATATCAGCATCTACTTATGCATCAGTGGTCTACGAGCCACTGTGAAGTGTGTGGCAGAGAGTATGTGCATTGTATTAGTTATGACTTTTACCGTTTCATTCATGTAATGAGAGCGAGAAGAATGACTATTAAAGGGCCTCTAAGCGAGCAGTAACATATCTAATCTTGTCTCCACGAACACTAAGCGAGCTATACGTAGGGAGTTGTAGTGCATTCCCGAGTCATTATCTAAAGTCGGTTCTCGAAGGCTTCTCGGGCAAAAATCTGTTATTTCCTCGTCTCTTTACTACTCTCCTGTGGGCCAAACAAACCTCTGACCATTCGTGCTGCTCATCTTCGTAAAAGTTCAACATCAGCTGTTAGTCCTATCCGGTGAGACCATGCGATAGCCACGTACGGCCAATGCGGAGCCGGCAGAGAACAACTGATTCCCTACGAGAGGCCTGCATGGAAGGCTTCCTCACATTCATAGTGTTGTGGGTTGGCAAGAGAGCCAACCCGGTACTACTAGAGGAAGCCAAAAGGCACGCGTTTTAGCTCACGCAGGCTGGCGTGAGGTCTGGAACAGGACAAGGAAATTAGACTTAGAAAAAACTGACGTAGCTGGTGGAATACTTAACTTTCATCCATAAATGGTGAACGTCGCTCTTGACGGTACATGTTTTACAGTATCTATAGTAACTGCTAATGGCGCCTTGCTAGGTCGTAGCAAATGACGTAGCTGAAGGCTATGATAACTATCGTCTCGGCAAATGAGAGCGTATTTTGTCAGTGAACCATCGCTAGCAAAGTCGGTTGAACAACTGGGGCGAGTGCTAGGAAGTCTCTCTAGACCTGCCGTGTGGCTGCGCTCGGTCTGCAATCACTGATAGTGGCGACACGCGGGTCCGACGTATACTAACGGACCGCGGCCGATTTAAAGGTTACCACCTAGCAAGTGTGGTGTCTGGCGGTGTCACCACACATAGTCTCCTTAATGACACGCAGTTTGTTGTGCGTGCTGTTATGCCATTCCGTCTCCCAATGCCGGAAAACCTTGCGGTGTAAGACAGAACGCTGGTCAGCTTCGGAGATGCCTATCTCCAGAAGCGGTTTCCGCGTCGCCTGTTTGGCCAGCCCGTCGGCAAGTTCCTTGCCGGGGATTCCGAAGTGTCCTGGGGTCCACCCAAACACCACGGAACGGCGGGACTGTTCCAGGGCATAGATGGACTCCTGAATGGAGCTACCACAGGGTGGCGAGGTTAGCACAGGTCGATAGCTTGTAGGCTGCTCAGTGAGTCAGTACACAGGAGAAATGACTCGCCAGTGCATGAGCGGATGTACTCAAGAGATCGAGATATGGCCGCCAGCTCTGCAATGAAAACACTGCAGCCAACTGGCAAGGAGTGGTGCTCAATATATCCTTCATGAACATATGCGAAGCCTACGTGACCATCAACCATTGAGCCGTCGGTGTAAACCACTTCAGAGCCCCGGAACACGTCAAGAATCGAGAGGAAGTGACAGTGGAGAGAGGCGGGATTAACGGAGTCCTTAGGGCCATGCAAAAGGTCCAGACAAAGCTGCGACCGAGGCGTACACCTTGGAGGCGCACGTAAATGGACCGCAAGTAGAGGTAGTATAGGGAAGGACTCCAGTTCGGAGAGAAGGGACCGTACGTGAACCGCAATCGTTAGCCCCGATCTGGTCCACCGGTGCAGGAGATGGACTGCCGCGGGCGGGAAAAGGAGATGGTAATTCGGATGCTCAGAGCCAATATGAATGTGTGTTGCGTAACTCAGTCTCCAGGACTGAGGATGAGCATGAAGCCCTACAACCAGCTGCGTTTGGGCTCTTCAGCCACTGACAGGTGTCGTCTTTCCCACTAGAAGAGACCTGGCAAGGCAGTGAGCCCAGGGACCCCTTCCTAGCGAGAGAAGCCAAAGAAGACTTAACACTTCTCCGGCTTAGAAGTGGGGACAGACGTCCCTGATGGTTGGGCGGGGGGATTGTTGCTTCTGAAGTAGGTGGTGCAGGAGCAACAGGGAGGGAAATAGCCCCCTCCATCAAGGGGGCAGGTGTAGTCTTCCGGCAATGATACGTGACCTGGGTTGGTGGAGCTGATGCTGCCAGACCTGATGTATCGGCGGTATAAGACGATGACATACACACAGGATCCAGAGGTTCAAATTTTCTCTTAGTCTCAATGTAGGTCAGTCGGTCCAGTGTCTTGCACTCCATGATTTTCCTTTCTTTCTAGAAAATCCTGCAGTCAGGCGAGCAAAGCAAATGGTTCTCTCCACAGCTGACACAGATGGGAGGCGGGGCAAATGGAGTATTGGGTTGTGATGGGCATCAACAATTTGGGCATGTGACGCTGGAAGTACAGCAGGAGGACATATGGCCGAACTTCCAGCACTTAAAGCACCGCATCGAGGGAGGGATATAGGGCGGGATATAGGGCTTTACATCACACCGGTAGACCATCACCTTGACCTTCTCTGGCAATGTATCACCCTCAAAGGCAAAGATGAAGGCACCGCTGGCAACCTGATTATCCTTCGGACCCTGGTGGACACGCCAGACTAAATGTACACCTCGCCGCTCTAAATTGGCGAGCAGCTCATCGTCGGAGTGCAAATGAAGGTCTGTGTGAAATATGATACCCTGGACCATATTTAAGCTTGTCGCAAGTGAGTAACTCCCGTGACTGGGCAGAGGATGCTGTTTTGGTCAAGACTGACCCAGGTCTAGCTTTGGACAAGCCCTCCACCTCCCGAAACTTGTCCTCTAAATGCTCAACAAAAAACTGAGGCTCCATCGTCATGAAAAATTCCCCATCAGCTCTCGAACGTACAAGGTACTGGGGCGAATAAGATCTGTTGCCATCCTTAGCCCGATGTTCCTCCCATGGTGTGGCCAGGGAGGGGAACGATTTGGAGTCGTACTTCTGTGTTTTGAATTGAGCTCGTGATCGCATAGAGACTGCTGGTGTTTCACCACCAGCAAGGGATGATGGATTCCGGTTCATTGCGTGTCATCCACCCTGATGCCACCCGCTCTGACCAGGGTCCCTCCGCACAGGCGCCACCCAGCCGCACGAAGACCACTTGGCAGGACGGCCATTGCCGGGAGTCCCGATGCCCCAGGGGGATGGGCATATAGCCATTAGCATACGTGGGGAATTAACGGCGCAGGCATCAGCAGAGCGATCCCTGTGTGGTCAGGGGGCTACAACCAACAGGGTACATGGCGGCCCCACCACAACGGACTGGCTACCATGCTGGATATCGGTGCAAAGTAGTCCATGGTCATCGTCCACGCAGAAATCGACACTGCATAGTGCATGGTGGAAAACGCACCCAGGAAGGTGTCCTCGCTCAAGAGATGGAGAATGGGCAGGACTGCAATGCGACGACGAGAAAGTGGGCTAGAGATCTCAATGCACGATGGACATGATGCACCCTGTAAGGCGCCCTTCCCCAATTGGATCGCTCTTCGGGAAAATGTTGAAGAATGCAGGTCAAACCCTACAGGGGACCATCACATAAAGGCCGAAACGTGTGAAACTCCTTTTAGTCGCCTCGTACGACAGTCAGGAATACCTCGGGCCTATTCTAATCCCCTGGACCCGCAGGGGGATATTGCATTTCCCTATTGTTCTACCAAAATACCGAAATTTGCTACGTTCTAACCAATTTAGCCTGTGTGATCTTTCATTTCATGTCCCTGTAAAGGTTTACACTCAGTTATTGCTACGAACTGACCGATTACAACTTTGACTCATTAATATTTTAGTCACAGGATGTAAAGTTTCCTTTGTTTTTTGATGCGCACCAGTTTTACGGTTCTTGACATTTAAAGCAAGTTGCAAATCTTTGCTCAACTTTGAAATATTACCAACATCTGACTGAATAATAGTGCAGATTCTTCTGGACTGTACTTCATTATAGGTAAGAGCAATATATGTGAAAAGTTTGAGGGTACTTGAGTAATGTCCACAAGGTCATTAGTATACATCACGAAAAGCCAGGGACCCAACACATTTCCCTGGGGCATACAGAAGTTACTTCTACAGCTGTCAATGATTCTCCGACATACCGTGGCTCATGGAGTATGTGTGTAGGAGCAGATGAGAAAGGTAACTTGCCATATGAGAAAGTCCTCAACCCAGTAGCAGACATGTCTTTATACCCCATACGATCGTACTTTTAATAATAAGCGTTTCGAAAGTTGAGAAATACTGTGTCTACCTAACTGCCTTGATCCCCATGGCTTTCAGTATTTCGTGTGAGTACTGGTTGACATGGAGGAGGTCATTCTGTTTTACATATCTCATTACGATGGAGCTCAGAGTATGTTCCAATATTCTACAACAGTCGGCAGCTCGTGGTCTAGCGGTAGCGCTCTCGCTTCCTGGTCCCGGGGTCCCGGGTTCGATTCCCGGCGGGGTCAGGGATTTTCAACGGCCCCGAGATGACTGGGTGTTGTTGTGACATCATCATCAACATCATCATCATCCCATTACTGTCGGAGTAAGGCAACTACAAACCACCTCCATTGGGACCTTGCCTAGTACGGCGGTGCTGGTCTCCCGCATCGTTCCCCTACGCTCTGTCAAGAAGCAGGGGACTTCATTTCCATTCCATTCTACAACAGATGAATGCCAAGGACATTAGACGGTAGTTCTGTAGATCCCTACTGTTAGCCTTCTTGTAGACGGGGGTGATGTATGGTTTCTTCCAACTACTGGGCACAATTTCTTGTTAGAAGCATCTACGATAGATTACAGCTAACAGAGGGGTTAACTCAGCCGCAAATTTGGCACATAATCTGATGGTAATTCCATCGGGCCTTGGGGGTTTGTTGAATTTTAACGATATCAATTGTTTCTCAACGCCACTGGCATTAATGTCTCTTTCACTTATCTTCTCAATGGTTCGAAGTTATGCGTGCTGTTGCTGGGGATGTGAAACTGATTCCATATTTTTAGATTTCCAGGAGGCTTTTGATACCATACTTCACAACGTAACTTCAAAGCAAACTACGTGTCTATGAACTACGTCTAAGTCGTGCGATTGAATTCGCGATTTCCTGCAAGAAAGGTCACATTTGGTTGTAGTTCACGGAAAGTCATCTAGTAAAACTGAATTAATATCTGGCATTCCACAAGGAAGTGTTATAGGCCCTCTGCTGTTCCTGATCTACATAAACGATTTATGAGACGATCTGACTAGCACCCTAAGTTTGCTTCCAGATGATGCTGTCATTTACCGTCCTATGAAGTCATCAGATGATCAATACGAAATGCAAAACGATTTAGGCAAGATATCTGTATGGTATGAAAAGTGGCAATTGACGCTAAATAATGTAAAGTATGAAGTCAGCAGCATGAGTATCAAAAACAATCCGCTAAATTTCGGTTACACGATAAATCACACAAAACTAAAGGGTTTTACTTCATCTCAACACTTAGGAACGATCACGTAGATAATATTGTGGGTAAATCAACCAAAGACAACGATTTATTGGCAGAACACTGAGAAAATGCAACAGGTCTACTCAAGAGAGTGCCTACAACAGGCTTGTACGTACACTTTTGGAGCACTGCTGTGCGTTGTTGGATCCATGTCGATAGGATTGACGCAGGACATCCAAAATATCAAAGGAGGGCAGATCGATTTGTACTATCGGGAAGTGGAGAGAGCGCAACGGATCTGATGTGTATTGGAGTGGCGATCATTAAAACAAAGGCTGTTTTCGTAGCGGCAGAATCTTCTCATGAAATTTCAACCACCAACTTTCTCCTCTTAGTGGGAAAATATTTTGTGAGCGCCCACCTTCACAGGGAGAAATGATCATCATGATATTATGAGATAAATCAGAGCTCGAACAGAAATATTTAAGTGTTCGCTTTCCCCGCGCACTGTTCGAGTGTGGAACGGTAGAGAAATAGCTTGAAGCTGGTTCGTTGAACCATCTGCCAGGCACTTAACTGTGAATTAAAAGTGATCATATGGATGTAGCTGTAAGAGAATAAAATTTTGGATATACTTCTATGATTTAGTTTGTAAAGGAACGTTTGAAAACAGAATGAAGAGTTTCTGCTTCTGCTTTGCGTCCCTCAGTTTAAGTCCCTGTCTCGACCGTGAATGGACACTAGCTTTGGTGCCAGTACCAGCCTTTACATACATCCAGAATTTACCTAAGTTTTGTGAAAGATCTTTCGACAGTATTCTGCCACAATAGGCATTGAAGGCCTCACCCATTGCTCTCTTCATAGCCTAATGCATTTCAATTAACTTTTATCTATGGCACTATGCTTTGTTTTACACCTATTATACAGTAAAGCCGCGAGGGGTTAGCCAAGCGGTCTAAGGCGCTGCAGTCATGGACTGTGCGGCTGGTCCCGGTGGAGGTTCGAGTCCTCCCTCGGCCATGGGTGTGTGTGTTTGTCCTTAGGATAATTTAGGTTAAGTAGTGTGTAAGCTTAGGTACTGATGAACATAGCAGTTAAGTCCCATAAAATTTCACACACATTTGAACATTTTTTTGTGCAGTAGTGTTCGTTTCCTTAGAAGTTTTCTGACAGTGACTCTATACCATGTGCTATCCCCCCCCCCACCATGTACTGCTGAGTACATATCTATTCAGTGCATGGTTAACTATTATTTTAAACTTGAGCTATAGTTCCTCAACATGCTCCCGTCCTGAGCTAAAAGTTTGAAGCTCCTCGTTGAGATATGACACTACTGCTTCTTTGTCGCGTTTGCGGTGTGTGTGTGTGTGTGTGTGTGTGTGTGTGTGTGTGTGTGTGTGTGTGTGTGTTTCCACTTGTTTTAGTTGTCCTTTTGCACTTCAGTATTCATTGTTGTTATTATTGTCTCATGGCCAATTACAACAGTTTCGATGTGAACATCCACAAACAGGTCACGTCTCCTTCTTGCCATTTGATCTGATATATTTCCATCATGAGTAGGCTTGCAAAGTATCTGTTCTAGGTAGTTTTCAGAAAAGACATTTGGTAATATTTTCCAGGATTTCTTGTCACGTCCACCACTAACAAAACTGTAACTATCCCATTTGAAGTCTGTTGGTCAACAGAAGAAACCAGTTCACGCCCCGTTCCCCTCCCTTGATACTGAGTCCTCTGGAAATAACTGCCATCATGACAAAATTAACCGTTCATTCTTCCTGTGTTCAGTACCACCACCACACATCTTTCCATAATTTTTCCTTTGCGCTTCTGTTGAGTCTTGTGCCGCCATGTATTCCCTAATGGCATGCAAATAAGCGCTCGCATCTGACGGAACGCTCTCCAGTTCTCCAGTCTGCGGGCCTCTGCCACCGCGCACAGAGCTGGACGGCTCCCTTTGTTCTGGGCCAACTGGAACGTCGTCTTGCTTAATCAGCAGTACGCCGTCACTGAGCAATTCTCGTTACCAGCGGCAGATATGTAGGGCAGTGTTCTACAGGTGCGCCAAGGTACTAGTAGAGCTTCCGTTACCAGCTTTACCCAGACTGCTGGAGTAGTCACGAGGACTGTAAACAGTCTTACAATTGTTCAACTACATTTTTTGTTGAATACTGTTGTTGCTGTAGTGCGTCTCGAAACGTAGCAAGCGTATCTGGGTACCAGTTGCTGCCCGAGTCCTGGTTATTTGCCGGCTGAAACGTAATACTTCATATGGCCTCCAATCAGAAAGACCCTATGTTGCTGGTATGACGAATTTCGTCAACAGCTCCGAGACACGGCTCGAGACAGCAGCTCTTTTCTAAATTAGCAAACCCTTTCTTCTAATCTCGAGTCTAGGAGGAATGCCAGGTTTTTTCTTCCAGAGTCTTTTAAATCGGAAGACTGGGTCGCCAGGTACCTGCTAGTTGACCATCTGGTCGACGTAATTTCATCATACCGTCTGGCTACGGCGAGCTGCTGTCATCATGTTGTTATCGTTGTTGTTGTTATGAGCTCTTCAGTCCTAACACCTGTTTGATGCAACTCTCCACGCTATTCGCGAACAGAAGTCCATTGCCTTACCGATGCGCCAACTCCACCACTGACTAGTGTAGAGCTGGACATCCTGCCCTGTTTCCCGCGGTTTTGTAGCGAGCGTGGGAAAGAGTTCATACAGAGGTCAAAACGGCCGATATAATGCGGTTAACATACGACTAACTTGGGGTGCAAGAAGAACTTTTTGTTCTTGAATGTGACACTCCTGCCATCCGCGGGCACTTGTAGCAGTGTACAAGGCCCATTACCTTTCTGGAGGGATTCTTCCAATCCGAAGAAGACAATCGTCGTATGGACTTTATCTCCGTTACAAAGCTTGTAAAAGGTGCCATTGAATTTTCGATAGTGTTAGAGAGACAGTCACACCACGACATCGCTTTTCTCTCCTTCCCCATGCCCCTACGTCTGATCTGATATGGCCGCTCATGGCTTCAGTCCCTTTATCTGAGAATAACAATTACACCAAACTTCTTACGTGTTTGTTCATATATTCTAATCTCTGTCTTCTGGTACAGTTTTCGCTCTCTGGGCTCCCTCTAGCAACATCAAAGCTATTCCACGATATCTGAATACACGTCCCATCTGCCCGTCCCTTCTTCTACTATAGATTTTTCACATATTGTTTACCTTGCCTATTCTGCAGACGATATACTCATTTCACGTATCATTATACACGTCGATAGAAGCAATATTACAGTAAACTAACTAGGAATCACTCTATTGATTGCCACGTAAATTTCTGCTTTAAATAACATTCGCAACGAGAAACAAACCGACGCTTTCCGTCCATAATGAGTGTCGTATGAAAACCATGACGATCACTATTTGTTTATACTGTCTACACACTGACTACATTCTGAAAAAACTAAATTGGAAGCATCTTCCGAAACAACAGAGAAAACGCGCCTGGCGGCCTTAGGAGGGACACAATATGTATATAGAAACACAAAAGCTGCACTACTGCAATTATACGAGAGTAAGTCAAAAAATAAGAGAGACTTGCGCAGTTTCTCGGCGTAGAGATTGGTAATGCTGCTAGTATCCAGGCCTGAAGTATTGTCGCCTGCAACAGTTCCATACTCTTGTCCCCGCGTTAGTCATTGTATTTTAAGAGACCGTGAAACATGGCAGTTCCATTGTCGATCCTCACCAAAGAGGAAGTAAGGGCAGTTATTCGCTTCGTGTTTGCGAAAGGTGTTAAACCTGCAGAAGTTATTCGTCGAATGCAAGCGCAATATGGTGACAGCTGTTTGTCGCGAAGCAATATCTAAGAGCGTGTAGCGTGCTCGAAACAGGGAAGAAATCCTCTACGTGGCGAGGAGTGATCTGGCAGGCCATCGACGACAACAACTGAGGACAATTTGGAAGTCTTCGAGGGTATGATGATGTGGACATATGAACCACGGTGGACGAGATAGCCAACACCTTAGATAACAGTCATGGTTCAGCGTATTCCATCTTACACGACAGGCTAAATTTTCGGAAAGTGTGTGCGAGGTGGGTACCGAAAGCATATGGCGACAAGGACGGACATCCGTCGAAAAAATTTGCCCCGTTATCATCGCGAGGGACATTTTTACACCAAATTTTTGCTGTAGACGAAACGGGGGTGCATCATCACGAACCGGAAGATAAAGCTATGGGACTGGTTTGCAAACAGCAATCATCACCGGAAGAAATTTGAACGTCAACCATCAGCTGCTAAGATTAAGCTAACACTGTTCTGGGACTGTCCGTCCATTTCAGTCCCAGAGGCGAAACTACGAACAGTGAGAACTATTGTGATTTGTTCCGAACTAATGTGAAACCTGTAATCAGATTCAGAAGTCGCTGAAAACTGTGAAAACTTGTCATCCTGCAGCAAGCTATGGCGCCCACATTCTGCCAAACGTTCGACCGAAACAATAAAGGAGTCGGGGTTCGAATTGCTGGAACACCTGCCATAGAGTCCAGACTTGGCTCCAAACTATTTCCATCAGTTTGGACCATTGGTGAAGCGCTCAAGTGAAGATGATTTGCTGCCGATACAGAAGTCATGGGTGTGGTGCAACCGAAACCTATTTTTTTTCTGGGGAATCAAGATTTTGTGAAAAAACTGCTAAAAATCGAATAAAAAGTCTCGATCGCGTTTTCATATTTTTGTTAGTTAGCAACCTGTTTCGGCCCTTTCCTCAGATGATCTTTAGGCTTTTTCCCGCCATTATACACTACTGGAAATGGAAAAAAGAACACATTGACACCGGTGTGTCAGACCCACCATACTTGCTCCGGACACTGCGAGAGGGCTGTACAAGCAATGATCAAACGCACGGCACAGCGGACACACCAGGAACCGCGGTGTTGGCAGTCGAATGGCGCTAGCTGCGCAGCATTTGTGCACCGCCACCGTCAGTGTCAGCCAGTTTGCCGTGGCATACGGAGCTCCATCGCAGTCTTTAACACTGGTAGCATGCCGCGACAGCGTGGACGTGAACCGTATGTGCAGTTGACGGACTTTGAGCGAGGGCGTATAGTGGGCATGCGGGAGGCCGGGTGGACGTACCGCCGAATTGCTCACCACGTGGGGCGTGAGGTCTCCACAGTACATCGATGTTGTCGCCAGTGGTCGGCGGACGGTGCACGTGCCCGTCGACCTGGGACCGGACCGCAGCGACGCACGGATGCACGCCAAGACCGTAGGATCCTACGCAGTGCCGTAGGGGACCGCACCGCCACTTCCCAGCAAATTAGGGACACTGTTGCTCCTGGGGTATCGGCGAGGACCATTCGCAACCGTCTCCATGAAGCTGGGCTACGGTCCCGCACACCGTTAGGCCGTCTTCCGCTCACGCCCCAACATCGTGCAGCCCGCCTCCAGTGGTGTCGCGACAGGCGTGAATGGAGGGACGAATGGAGACGTGTCGTCTTCAGCGATGAGAGTCGCTTCTGCCTTGGTGCCAATGATGGTCGTATGCGTGTTTGGCGCCGTGCAGGTGAGCGCCACAATCAGGACTGCATACGACCGAGGCACACAGGGCCAACACCCGGCATCATGGTGTGGGGAGCGATCTCCTACACTGGCCGTACACCACTGGTGATCGTCGAGGAGACACTGAATAGTGCACGGTACATCCAAACCGTCATCGAACCCATCGTTCTACCATTCCTAGACCGGGAAGGGAACTTGCTGTTCCAACAGGACAATGCACGTCCGCATGTATCCCGTGCCACCCAACGTGCTCTAGAAGGTGTAAGTCAACTACCCTGGCCAGCAAGATCTCCGGATCTGTCCCCCATTGAGCATGTTTGGGACTGGATGAAGCGTCGTCTCACGCGGTCTGCACGTCCAGCACGAACGCTGGTCCAACTGAGGCGCCAGGTGGAAATGGCATGGCAAGCCGTTCCACAGGACTACATCCAGCATCTCTACGATCGTCTCCATGGGAGAATAGCAGCCTGCATTGCTGCGAAAGGTGGATATACACTGTACTAGTGCCGACATTGTGCATGCTCTGTTGCCTGTGTCTATGTGCCTGTGGTTCTGTCAGTGTGATCATGTGATGTATCTGACCCCAGGAATGTGTCAATAAAGTTTCCCCTTCCTGGGACAATGAATTCACGGTGTTCTTATTTCAATTTCCAGGAGTGTAGATGCAGGTGGCAGCAGACGGAGCAAGATCGGTAGATGTCTGGTTTTTTAGCATTTTATATCGACTGCTGTTTTGATCCAATTACAGAACGTTATCTAAAACTTTAAACTTGTGAAACGTTGGACAACGTGTGTTGAAGTGCAGGGAGGTTACGTAGAAAAATAACGTATGTTTCTAAAAAGTGTCTTTATTTTTTGACGTCCTCTCGTATCTATGAACTGTAAACAAAAGAAGAAAGAAAGACAAAACAGAAAAAATACATGTCGGATTGTGGGCAGCCTCAGAAAAGAAGTTAAACACCAACAAAACACGCTCGGTTGCCAGTGTAACTTTCTACGTGTACAGCGTCAGCGGGTGTCTAATTGAGTTGCCATTCTCTTTGACAGGTAGAAAGACCATCAGAGTGTTTTAATGTTGTTATTCTTTACTTTTGTTACCAGGCGTGGTGGGTTATACAATGGGCGTGAAATGCGTCAGATACTGAGTGATGATGAGGGACACGGAGATGCCGCGACTTCGTGTGAGACAGCGTTATCAGAAACTGAGATAGTTGCGGGTCTTAATTAGGCCAGATCGTCAAATGGTGCAATATCCAGAAATGTGGCTATTGGTATTTGACAGTGGACCGATGTTTGACTGCACGCAGCGTTAGGGCAGACATACTATTCGCCACGGTTCCAATCGATCACAAGTGATCATCACAATGGAGGGTCGCTCTATTACGCGCCACTAGTGCCAGTATCCATGATATAAAGGACCAGTTACAGCAATAACACATACAACGGCTTACTGACACCTTTCCCAGCAAAAGCAGTGACAGAAGGGATGAAACGTCATATCGATAAGTGGGCGCACACTATGACGTTCTGTGTATACTGACTCGGTTTTGTAATCACTTAAACAACACTACACACACTTGCAACTCGTGAAGATTCATTCCGTTTCCTTCTCCCCTTCTTGGTGATTCGCCTTTTCCTTAGGTATTGTCGCAGTACCTTCATAACTTGGATGAAAACAGAGAGGTAGGAGACGATGACATAGAGAGTGCATCTGTTCGAAATTATTGAACCGATAGCCATGAAGCTGATACAATATTTGGCATGCGTGATGGACAAATAATAACAGAGACAGAAAAACAGAGGGAAGACGTAGTACCGAATATGATAGAAGTTCATCAGTGAGAGAACTTCTTAGGATCTCAGCAGTGTCTGCTGCTTCAGTGGTAATTGCAGCTGGGACAGGTATTGGGTGGCTTGCACTGTCTCTTGAGACCAACAGAAACGATGTGCGTGCATTCATGAGTTCACCACTTCCAAAAACTCATATGGGCATCTGGATTTTATTTTTCCATGATTTACATAAATTATCCGAAATAAATGACGGGTTGACCCCTTTGAAAAGTAAACGGCCGATCCCCATGCCCACTCCCGCCCTCCCTATCAGAGCTTTTGGTCCATCTCTAGCGACTGAACTGTAAACCCTTACAACGCGGAGACTTTTGAAGGCATACAATGGACATGGCGTGGCCACAACAAATGTCCAGGCCATTTTCTGTCACAAAGAGAGAGAGCAGAAGAAAATTAATTTCGTAATTTCAATCGCAGTTCGGGTTGCCCGCAAATTTCCTAGTTCATTTATGGTAATCAAAGACTGGATGGATCATGTATTACAATGTCAGAAAAGTGAATTAAGCAGTTTATGTACTTAGATTAATTCTTCCAAGCCAATAGAGACCACCCATAGCTTTCCTGTGTGGAGGGCCACTGATTGGAGGGGATGAAGTGATTTCGACATTCATCATTTCATTAATTTGGTAAGTACACATGATGGCGAAACTCTGTAAAGTTCCGCGCCGCTAAGTTTGAATTTTAAACTGAAGAGACGCCGTCGTGGAGACACAATTATTCTTCCCTCATTCCGAGAACTGACGCCTACACAGGTGTCCCAACTGGAGCGCCAAAGTACTATGCCACCCCGCTGGGCCAAAGTTGAAGCAGTGGTTCTGCCTTCACTCCCTGTCAAATTGGCTACGGGAACCTTTTTGTTAACTGCGGATGCACACTACATGTCGTGTTCGAGTTTGCAAATAGTACAGAGCGCCGCTCTCCATGTCCATTCGACTGCTGATACTGGATGGTTTCACACCGCAGACAGTGGTAGTGTGGAAGTTATCGTCATTTCGATATGACAGTGTTCTCTTTCTATTACTTGGGAGAAGCCTTGTGTTCAGACTGCCCTGTTTAGTCAGTGTTGTTCGTAAGCTTGCAGCATCCACGTTGATTGTCACCATGCCATCACGTCATTTGCATCACGAGCATCTGGCATCGTGACTCCACCAACGTAATGCGGTAAGCTTTGTCGTTCAGCCCCTGTCTCCGTATTCGTTCTACAGAACTAATTGCTAGCGACTCTCATTTTCTTCATTCGTCTCTATTAAGGACAGAATGCATTCTTGAACTCAAAAATATCTATTACCAAAAATGTTACTGCTGTATAGTAAAACTTGAGACTAGTATGTAGAACATAATGCTTGTATTCTGTGCAATTTTTGTTTGAAAATGCGCACAGACGTAAATTTTATAAGAATTGGAATTTTTAATTACCGTTGTTTCTATAATGTGCCTTTTCTCATGAACTAATCCAGCAATAAAACTGGAATTTCACAGTTCATATCTGCGTAAGAGGCTAAGAAAACGTGTGGAACAGATTTTGTTTAAGGTCACAGTACCTTTGAAACTAATTTTTCAGTTTTGTGTTATCCGGCACTGCTCTTTCTTTTAAGTTGGAAGGAAAACTTTTCTCAGAGAAAAGATAACGGAAAGCTGTTCCGCAGGATTATTTAGAAAGTAATTCTTAAGAAGTATGACAAACTTCAGGATGTTATCTTTTATATTTCTTGAGAAAAGTCACATTATAGCTCAAAAAAGTACGTTTACTGCAATTCGCATTTAAAATTTTTATTTCAATTTTTGACAATACTGCTACACCTCTAAAGATTAATGCTGTCCATGTCCATAATCTTTTTTCTCTTCCTTGTCTTCCTGGAGTAATCTCTTCCCCTACCTCCTTCGCCTAGCCAACTTTTGCATTTTTTTTTCTTCTGCCTAGTTTCGTCCAGTTGCACTTCGTTGTTAATTCTCAGTACCTTCAATGTGAATGCACCTGCATGGAAACCTAGTCTCTATAGGCACTTAAAACTACCAACATTTCCACTACTGAACTCTAGACAGGCATCACCTACAGCTATCTTCACAACTGAGGCCGGACAACGCATCCATGTAAGATGACTGTTGCTCTCATTTGTACTCTGTGTTTTCCTATGTGCACATTTTTGCAGCAGTTCAGGATTGGCTACGTACGTAAAAGTTTGCTTTATAACATCGCACGTACACAGCATTATCAGTTCCTTCACTAATTTTCTTCTTCGATGAACTCAGTGACTTTGCCGAAAACTGATCTTCACACCTACGAGCAGCGTCTAGAACACCGTAATTTAAATTCCCTGTACCTTTTACATGTGAAATTCGACGTTTCCTCACTTTTTTGATTATGTGTCTACTGTTACGACCCGTTTCCAGCGAAACAAATTCATATATGCAAGAGTAATGACTGAAAGAAGTTTTAGCGTGGACTATAAAAAAAATCCCACGTTGTAAACAAAGGAACAAGCAAAGATGATATTTCTCACAGCCTTTTAGAATCATCTGCAGTTCGTTTCGATTGTGTGAACGAAAAATTAACGTAGAAAAAATTTCTAGCATAGAGAAAGTGTGGATCACTGCATAGACAGAGGGGGATGGCAGGCGCAGACGCCGAAACAAACCTTTTTAGAACATATTTCAAGCCAGAACTGGATTATGAAACTTTGCGATGTTATTATTAAAGAATCAATCCAATAAATTACGCAAAAAAAATCCAATTTTTTCGCAGTTTTGCCCTGCATCTTCCCTTAAACATTCCTATCTCACTCTGGGGGTTGCCCGCATCTCGTGGTCGTGCGGTAGCGTTCTTGCTTCCCACGCCCGGGTTCCCGGGTTCGATTCCCGGCGGGGTCAGGGATTTTCTCTGCCTCGTGATGGCTGGGTGTTGTGTGCTATCCTTAGGTTAGTTAGGTTTAAGTAGTTCTAAGTTCTAGGGGACTGATGACCATAGATGTTAAGTCCCATAGTGCTCAGAGCCATTTGAACCATCACTCTGGGGGTTGGCTGTATTCTCGTTTAGCCTTCATTGTATTTCCATGTACTCTCTGAATCTTTCCTTGTCCTACAAAAATGTGGCAGTAGTTCCAGGCTAGCAGCAGTCGAGTATCGTCAGAGCTGTAGCCGCAAACATTCCCTACGAGCGTATGCAGGAGAGCTGGTCTCAAGACTTGGCTAATGCCGGTCGGACATGAACTGTAAACTGTTCAGGGCGTTTAAATTGTCCCAGCATCGCCCATGGACTTGAATACGAATATCGATAAGGATTTGTTGTACTAAGCTGAGTACATTAAAATATTTTTCATTGCGATTGTCTTGTCTCATTCTTTTGATTACTATCTCTGAAATCCTCTCTCCGCCCCCGATGGGAGTCACTATAAATTAGGGGATGACACTTTATGTAATTCTTAGACTCTACAGGTGATTTGTCAGACATCTACACGATTACTCTGCAACGCACAATTAAGTGCGTGGCCTAGGGTTAATTGAACCACCTTTCAAGCTGGCTGTAGGCTTTCCCGGTGTATAATGCTGGTGAAGGTTTCTCGGGTCTCCAGCCGGGTGGTAGCGTTGACATATCGCGACGTTTCGGGAAGTGTCATACTACCCATCTTCTGGCGAAGTGTCGTGATTCGCGGAGAGCGGCCGCGTTCGGCTCTCGGTGTGGCCATTCTCTCTGCGACTGCGGCGGAGGATGTTGGCGGGCGCGCTCCAGACGGATTGCCGCTGTCGCAGGGTATCCTCCATCCCTGTTGGCCAGGTTGACGACAACCTGTTCTTCTGTTATTCTTGTTCGGTTTCTCCTTTCATCTTTTGTTTAGCTACTTAAACTGCCGAAGTCTTGTGCTAGTTTTCTGAGCGTCCAAGTGAAGAAAATCCGTAAGTTCAGTGTTCGATATTAGACCTGTCTTATGATCATTTTCAGGAACGACAACACTTATGTGCATTACGCATGTAAAAGCTGAAAAGGTGCATTATGTTTTCCATTTCACCCTTAACGTTACGTCTACGTATAGCTGACTGTGTAAAATAGTTCACGATTGTATGAGGATAGTAACAGTCATTCCTAGAAAGGCAGTGTGTTTATTCATGACGACTACTACTATCATTGTGGCTAAGATCCTGATTTAAGTTTACACTATTTCTAAATGACATCATAGTTAGAATGTGATGATTTCTCCGACATGCGCTCAGTCTGTTTCGTAACCACTGTGTCTAATGAGGACGTCGTGTAAAATCCTTCTTGTGAGTGGTACTTTACACTTCTAGTCAGTGCTATTCCATTAGCTAATGTTCACTCCCTTCTCCCACACACCCCAGCACCCGCCCCCCTGCCCACACACGCGCACACACCCGAAACATCCCCCCCATATATATATATATATATATATATATATATATATATATATATATATATACACGTTAGGATGGTTAGATGCTATCGAAATTGTCGAATACGATGTTTGGATCAGCCTTCCTATTATCTCGAAGGGCAGTGGGCACAAAGTGACGCTTCAACTATCTTGCGGCTTTCCACTAACAGAACATTCGGTGTAGGACCACCACTGTATCCAAGTCGCCTCACTACATCTAAGTCTGGGATCTAATTTTCTCCCTGTTACTTCTTCCGTGGGCGGTGTGATCCTTCGACACGCGGCAAAGCAGCTCGAGCAGACAAAACGTCAGCATATGCCCTGGACCTGCGTCGTGGGGACTTCATATACTGAGAATATAGGATGTAGGTTGGTTGGTTGGGTGGAGAAGGGACCAAACTAAGTGGTCATCGGTCCCTCCGACCTTTGATTAAATAAAACCGATAAAATCCCATATTGGAATAGGGAACTACAATGTCCATAAAACGATAAACTATTGACAGGGAAGGAAGGAAAAGGGCGGGAGAAGAGGTGACGGAAAGAAAGTGACTAATGAAAAAGGCATTAAGGAAGAAGCACAGGAGACAACAGAGACGGTCAAGACATAGCAGACCCCATAAGCAAAGGAGTGGGAAGGCAGAAAGCCAGGGTGAACCACCAAGCCCAGTTGAAGCCGATCGAATGGTTCCAATGGCTCTGAGCACTATGGGACTCAACTGCTGAGGTCATTAGTCCCCTAGAACGTAGAACTAGTTAAACCTAACTAACCTAAGGATATCACAAACATCAATGCCCGAGGCAGTATTCGAACCTGCGACCGTAGCGGTCTTGCGATTCCAGACTGCAGCGCCTTTAACCGCACGGCCACTTCGGCCCCAGCCGATCCAGTTGGGGCAAAGGGGGGAGCAAGAGAGCATGCCATCCCCTCCACTCACCGATAAGGTGGAAGGCCCCTCCCTTAAATAAAGCGATAAAAACCCCCATTAGAAATAAAACGTAAAACGAGATCTGCCACTGAGGCATTGTCAGTCAACACCGAGTCTGGAAAGCTAAAAGTCTGTCGCAAGGTGGCTAAGTTGCGGCAGCCCAATAAGATGTGAGGCACAGTCAACATCGATCCACAACGACAGAGAGGGGGATCCTCACGACGGAGGACATAACCGTGAGTCAGCCAAGCATGGCCGATGCGGAGCCAGCGTAGGACGACAGAGACCTTACAAGAGGCCTGTAAGGAGGACCGCCACGGAGTTGTAGAATCCTTAATCGCCCTGAGCTTGTTCCGCAAAGAAAAAGTGTGCCATCCTCCATCCCAAGGGCCCAAAACCTGACATTTAATGCCGAGCTAAGGTATATTTCCGGAATACGAGTAGCAAGAGATGGCCTGGTAGTAGCTAATTTAGCCAGTCGATTGGCAAGTTCATTGCCGTGAATCCCAACATGGCCTGGGGTCCAAATGAAAACCACAGAGCATCCACGTTGAGCAAGGAAAGAAAAGGAGTCCAGGATAGCAATGACCAACGGGTGGCGAGGGAAGCACTGGCCGATAGCGTGCAATCTGCTCAATGAGTCACTACAGATAGTGAAGGATAGTCCTCAGCAGGAGCAGATATGGTCCAGTGCGGACAAAATGGCTACCAATTCTGAAGTATAAATACTACAGCCATCTGGCAAGGAATGAAGTGCCGTGCGTCGTGCATAGGTGTAAGCAAAACCAGTATGGCCAGCAACCATGGAGCCATCAGTATAGATCACTTCGGAACCCTGAAAAGAACTGAGGAGACAGGAGAACTGGTGGCAAAGAGCCATCAGAGGGATAGAATCCTTTGAATCGATTGATAAATCAAGACAGAGCTGTGGCTGAGAGACCATGAAGCGGTAAGTGCTTGAGCGGAGAAGAGAGGTGGTAAAGGGAATTGATGAAGCTCAGGAAAGAGCGGCTGAATGTGGACAGCCATGGAAAGCCTACATCGGGGACGCCGCTGTGGCAGGGTGATCTCCATGTGTGGATAAAGGAGACCATAATTATGATGCTTTGGGGTGCAGTGAATGTGGAGCGCATAAGATATCAGCTGCTGTTGGCACAAAACGTGCAGTGGTGGAATCTCTGCCTCTGAGAGAAGGCTAAGTATGGGGAGGCACCAGTCGTAAGACGGACCCCACAGTAGTGGATGGGGGTCTAGTATCTACAATGTCGAAGGCGGTGCAGAACCGTAGACAGGACTTCCGTAGTCTAAACGAGACTGGACCAATGCTTCATACAGTTTCAGGAGAAAAGAGGAGTCTGCACCCCGAGTGGTATTGCACAGACACCTAAGAACATTGAGATGGGACCAGCATGTCTACTTCAGCTGACAAAGATGAGGGAGCCATGTCAACCGGGCATCAAAGACCAGACCCAAGAAGCGATGGGTGTCCACCACCTCGAGAGGCTGGCCATCGGGGAACAATTCCAGATGGGGATGGACTGTACGGCGATGGCAGAAATGCATGACGCACGACTTGGCCGCCAAAACCTGAAAGTAATGGGAGAGAGTCCATGAGTGCGCCTGGAAGGTTGCCCCCTGTAGACGGCGTTCTGCAGCACCCATTACAGAGGAAGTGATGTAGATACAAAAATCGTTGGCATGCAGAGAGGGGGACACTGTCGGCCAAGAGCTGTCATCAGACCATTAATGGCTATGAGAAAGAGAGGGTCACTCAGCACAGAACCCTGTGGAACGCCATTTTCTTGCCGATGGGGAGTGCTGTAGGAGGAGCCATCTTGGACCTGAAAAGAGCGAAAGGAAAGGAAGTTACAAATAAAAACGGGCAGAGCACCATGATGGCCCCATTCGTAAAGGGTGGTGAGGATGTGGTGGCGCCAGGTGGTGTCTTAGGCTTTATGCAGATCAAAGGAGACTGTAAGGAGGTGTTGCCAATGGGCAAAAGCCAACGGGATAGCAGACTCCAGGTGGACCAACTTATTCACTATAGAGCGGCCGCAGTGAAAACCACTTTGAGTCGATGACAAAAGGTCGCGGGATTCAAGGAACCAAAACAGCTGCTGACTCATCATGCATTCAAGGAGCTTGCAGAGGGTGTTAGTAATGCTAATTGCATGGTAGGTATCCAAATGAAGAGGTGGCTTCCCTGGCTTCATCACCGAAACACTTTCCTGCCACTGGCAGAAAGATTCCCTCACTCAACAGATGGTTGAAGATGGTCAGTATATGATGGTGGCCAGCCATCACCAAGTGTTCGAGCATTTGGTTATGTATCTGATCCGGTCCAGGAGCCATGTTAGGACAAAGGGCGAAGGCTCTGGGAAATTCCCAATCACTGAATGGCATTATATGGCTCCAAACAGCGAGAAACAAAAGACAAAAGGCAGTCGTTCTGAGCGCTCTTTCAGGAGAAGGAATGTGGGCAGTCAATGAGCCGATACCGAGACTTCAGCTAAGTGTTGAGCGAAATTTTCTGCTACGAAGGCCGGATTGATATGGACAAATTCCTGCAACTGCGGTGAGAGGACGGTGTCCAAAAATTCGCCTGAGTTTCACCCAGACTTTTGAAGAGGGAGTGTAGTGTGTTGTCCAATGGTAGCTACATATCGTTCCCAACAAATCCATTTCTGAAATTTGATTAGGTAGCGGGCCCAGCAGCCGAATCGTTTAAAGACCAGAAGAAGAACAGTAGAAGGGTGCCACTTGAAGTGTTGAAGAGCACGGCGACGGTCTTTTATGGCTGCAGCAATTTGCGGTGTCCACCAAGGGACCATCTTCCAGAAGGGGTAACCTGAGGAAGAAGGGATTGCTGAAACAGCTGATGAAAGGATGGCGGCAGTCAAAGTCTATGTAGATTCATCAACAATGTCATGTGGCAATACAGGGGGATGGGAGCAGAGGAGAAGGCACCCCAATCAGCCTTAGATGTGGCACACCTGGGAGGGTGATGGAGCGAGAGACACTGAAGGAAGGTCAAAACAATCAGGTAATGGTCGCTGTCACATAAGTCATTGTGGATGCCCCACTCAATGGAGGGAAGAAGGCCAGGACTGCAGATGGCGTGGTCAATGGTTGTGAAAGTGTTGTGCGCCACACAAAAAGGTGTGGGAGCGCCTGTGTTTAGTAAACTGAACAGCTTCAACTGTCTTGCCCAGGGCAGTAGTCGTATGACTACCCCAAAGAGAGTTGAGGGCATTTAAGTCCCCTAATAGCACAAAGGGAGAACGAAGTTGTTGAAGAAGGGTGGTTAGGGCAAGGGTCGTGGGCGGCCTGTCAAGTGAGAGGTACAGATTACAGATTGTGATTGGAGTGGCCAGATGTACCATGACAGCAATGGCTTCCAGAGTGGTATGGCGGGGAACCCATCTACTAACAATGTCCTTGCAGACCAAAGTGCAAACACCACCAGAAGCCCGCAAGGGGCCAATTTGGCTCCAAAAGAAAGTGTGGAACCCACAAGGGCGGGTGAGTAAGAATTGACAAAATGGGTCTCCTGGAGCGCAATACAAGGGGCAGAGTAGAAGGAAAGAAGGGACTGCAACTCTGGAAGGTGATGCAAATATACATTAAAATTCCAGTGGAGGATTCTCCAGCTGGAGTCCAAATGGGAAGTGAACAGACTGGAGTCAGTCACGCTGCCAAGTCGCCATCTGTCACCGATAAGAATGGGGTAACATCCATATAGGTGGGGTCAGACTCAGTTGGTTCACTGACTCGGGCAGGGGAAGGCTGCACTTCAGGGGGTACCAGAGGGGCCTTGTCCTTGTTCTTGCGTTTCTGCTTCTTCTATTGTGGAGGCAGAGAAGGGCAGACTTCAGTGAGGGCAGGCACGGAATTACACTGGGCAATCTTGGCGCCCACTGGCAGCGGATCATGCTGCTGATGTGGGAGCAGTAGATCGCCTTTCAGCGGGGTGCCAGGAAGAGGAGTCCCAGAAGTGAGCTCCAATACCAGCGGCCACTGAAGGAGGGGAACACTCCTCCGGTGGGGGAGGGGCAGCAGCACCTGAAGGGGTGGGTATAGGTACTGATGGGGAGGGGGAGGGCGAGTGGGAGAGGGAGGAGGAGTCTGAAGGCATGGGGCGAATGGGGTTGGGCCGGGAAGAGGAGGTGGTAGGAGGGGGAATGGATGTAACTGAAGAAAAAGTAGAAGTCATAACCACAGGATGGAGCCCGTCATACTTTTGACGAGCCTCAGTGTAGGTGAGCCAATCTAAGGTTTTGTACCCTTGAATCCTTCTTTCTTTCACAAACACCAGGCATGCAGGCCAGCATGGAGAATGCTGTCCTTGACAATTTACCAACACTAGTGGGGGAGCACAGCCATTCCCCTCATGGAGGGGGCACCCACAGTCACCGCAGAAGTGATCAGTGGTGTAGTGGAAGGACATGTGACCAAACCGTAAACATTTAAAGCGTCTCATCGGTGGTGGAATATAAGATTTTACATCACACTGACACACCATTACCTTGACCTTCTCTAGGAGGGCATCTCTCTCGAAGGCCAGGATAAAGGCGCCCATATTGGTGCGATTGTTTTGAGGGCCTCACTGCACACGGCGGTAAAACGAACCCCTCGCCGCTCAAGGTTAGCAAGGAGCTCCTCGTCAGTTTGGAGAAGAAGATCTTGGTGGAAAATAATGACCTGTACCAAGTTCAAACATTGGTGGGGCGTGACGGATACTGGGACGCCACCGAGACGGTCACAGGCACGCAGGGCGTCAGACTGGGCAGCAGAAGATGTCTTTATGAGCAAAGCATTGGATCGCACTTTACTCATTGATTCCATTTCGCCATACTTATCTTCAATCGTCTCCGCGAAAAACAAAGTCTTTGTCGTGGAAAATCTTCCGCCATTCATCTTGGTACAAACCAGGTACCAAAGGAAAGGTTCCAACCCAATCTGGCGAGCTTGACCCTCCTCCCACAGGGTGGCCAGGGATGGGAAGGCCGAAGAATCAGAAGGAGGTGTGTCACGTCTGCTACCAATCTTAGAGACCGCCAAAGAATGACCAGGTTGGTGAAGCTTTTGTCTCTTCACGCGCAAGGCGTCCGCCCTAGTACCACCCACTCTGATCAGGGGCTCGCCCCGTGGGCGCCACCCAGCCACAGCAAGGGCCGTCTGGCACGGCAGTCACTGCCAGGAGTTCTGGTGCCTCAAAGTGATGAACATCGACTCCTGAGCATACACGAGGCGTTAACAGCTCAAATACTAGCAGTGTAATCCCTGTGGTTTCAGAGGGCCCAGCCAAGTGGGTACTTAACGGCCCCACCACATGGACTGGCTACCATGCTGTTGATCTAACAGGATGGATGCCAGGGTGCGAAGGGAAAGGGGAGAGGAGGGGGAGAGGAACCTGCACCATGGAAACTAGGTAGGGAGTTCCTCTTCAAATGGCTCACACTGAATCGAAAATTTTGGAAATGGTGGTCAAACTGCAAGGGGACCAAAAACGCCAAAAAGGAAATGGAAACAGCAAATAGCACAGACCAAACCAAAGCCAGGAGGATAGCCAGGTCGACATGAGTGAGTCCAGTAAGAGGGAAAAGAGGGGGCAGTGACAAAGGAGCAAGGATAGGGAGGGAGAGGAACAGAAATGGTAATGCATCCTGGAAAGGAAGGGAGACTGCAATAGCTCGGGGCACTGTGCGTACACGTACATGCAAAAGGACTGTGGCCCCTCAATGGGGTATAGCATGTCAGTCACACATGATCAGATGCTGCACTTTAATTTTCCTAAGTGCCAAAAATATACTCCCTTCACAAAACGCTTCACACAACGCCAGAAACATAGTATCCTATAACAACAATATCTCTGAGTCACAACCGGAGTTGGTGAACTCATCCAAAAATACCAGGTGCAGTCATTTGGGGGATATGAATTGGAACGATCTCATAGGCTCAACCATAAGACAGTTGACAAACATTTTTTTAAACTGGAATAGTACTGACAAAATGCAATCAACCTACAAATGAGATAGCTTTCCAAATATTCGTGCGATTCACCCTAGACTACTGCTCAACTGTGAGGGACACATACCAGACGAGGCTAGCACTGGTGTTGAACATATACACAAGAGAGCAGCACGTGTGGTCGAGTTTTTGTTTGACCCTTGGTGAGCTTCGCGGAGGTGTTGAGAAACGTAAACTGCTAGAGATTTTCAGATAAATGCCAACTTTCACGCAAGTACGCACTTACAATGTCTCAATAGCAATATTGGTGAGGAATCTAGAAATGTAATACAATATCCTGCGTATCCCTCCTGAAGGGATCACCAAGCACTTTGGACTCGCTTTCGTGAGGATGCCGGTTAAAATCTCCGTCCGACCATCCGTATGCAGACTTTCGGTGATTTCCCTAATTCAGTCGATGCCAATGTTGGGATGGTTCCATTGAAAATGACACGGTTCATTTTCTTTCGCAACCTTTCGTAATGTATGACTGTGATCTGTCCCTCATCACCGAGCTGACAGCGGGACATTAAACTCTAATCTTACGTCCTCCCTTCGCGTAGGGAGCGCGAAGACGAGTGTTGAGTAATTACCGCAGTCACAGATGCATTTGCGCATTCATTCTTCCCACACTCTACACGTGAATGTAATCGGAACAAATAGTAATACATGGTACAATTCGCTGCACAGTGGTTTGCTTAGTATAAATGTAGATGCTTATGCTCAGTATCTGATCAAAAATATCCGAACAACTGTTAACTGGACGTTAACATCGACTGCGTCCTTCTTTCACTTTTATGACGTCTTGACGTCTCCTGTGTACATATTCAACGAGGTGTCAATGTCTGTGAAGGAATGGTGCTTCATTCTTCGTCAGATGCGAAACCAGAGATGGCAGTGATGTTGGACACCGGGATCTGCAGCGAAGTTGGCGTCCTAGCTCATCGCGAAGGTGTTCGACTGTGTTCAAGTGGGGACTCTGAGCAGCCCATTCCATTTTAGTAATGTTGTTGTCCACAAAACACTGCCTTACAGGTGCTGAGTTGGAATCATGCTGATACAAACAATCATCTTCCCCGAACATTTCGTCTACTGTGCGCAACACGAAGATGTAAAATGTGTTCCATGTTTCTGGAATTAGCATTTTCTTACTTTCAAGAAGAGGACGCAAACCCAAACAAGGGGAAACACCTCCATGCCACATCACCGCCTCCATCCTACACAGTTCGCACTGCACATGATGGCAGGTAACGTTCTTAGACCATTGTTCCGCACTCTTTTTAACTCCCTATGCTCATTCGCGCGACACTGTGCTGGTAGCACTACGGAACCCTTAGTTATTCCTTCCGCTGATTTCATGGGATTTTTTTAAGTAATTCCCCCTAATGCTCGACGGTCTCTGTCTGTCTGCCTGCTCTTGGCTCGGCTGCGGTTATTCTTTCGCGCTTCCACTTCACGATGATACCAGCAGTAGCGGACTTGGGCATCGGTAGAACGGTTTAAATATCCCTGATGGCTTTTTTACTCACGTGCTCTTCAGCGACTTGTGAATGTTCGAAGTCAGTGAGCTATCCCGACCGACGCATTCTCCTGTAGCTGCTCCTCTACAGAAAACCCAATAACCGCATCTCCATTTATACTGTAAGGCCCGCCTCTCGTAACATGTACCGAGCGAGGTGGCGCAGTGGTTAGCACACTGGACTCGCATTCGGGAGGACGACGGTTCAATCCCGCGTCCGGCCATCCTGATTTAGGTTTTCCGTGATTTCCCTAAATCGCTCCAGGCAAATGCCGGGATGGTTCCTTTCAAAGGGCACGGCCGAATTCCTTTCCCGTCCTTCCCTAATCCGATGAGACCGATGACCTCGTAGTTTGGTCTCTTCCCCCAAACCAACCAATCGTAACATGTAGCGGCCATTCCGCATTACGTCTGGATGTCCGGATACTTTCGATCAGAAAGCGTAGACCAAGGTTATTTGTGCTGCCAGCCCCGCCAAAACAGCGGTGAGTAAATATCACATCATCTTACAAGGGGAACTCCCCATCGCACCCCCAACAGATTTAGTGGTAAGATGGCCCAGTGGAAAACCCTTTAAAAATTCAACACAGATCAAGCATGGAAACAGGAAGAAGGTGTACTGGAATGTGATAAAGATGCAAAATAGAAACATTGAACGGTCCGAGGTTAACAGCTGCAACACTGAGTGAACATCAACAAGGGTGGCGCCGTGATTGCTTGGACGAGCCGTGTGCAAAACTTTCTTGTGCCGTTCAGTTTTATTTCTTTCCTCATTATGAACTGTCCGTCCGATCACTAAAATGTTTGTTCTCTTCCTGTAGTCTTGGAAGTTGACATTGCTTATAGAATATGAGTGATATAGGAAGGATACGTTACCGTCACAAGTAAACGTGATGGATAGTGAGAGCATGCGACATAGCACATAGACATGTCACAGAAACGAAAGGGTGTGAACTATGTTACGACAAAGGAATTCAAGAGTCAAAACTTCCAAAGCGAAACACAACTTAAGAAACCTTAAAAACTTATGTTTTGACAGAGCAAAGAGAAACTGTGTGACTGTGAAACTGTTGCGTTCATTTGTTGCAGCTTATGTAACAGACTTGTGTTTTCGTCATTTCCTTGGGAGTGATCAAACCCACATTCATAATAACACTGAAATCGTACAAGGAGGCACATCTCACTCACTTACCAGACGTACAAATTAGATTCCTATCACATGACACACGTACTCTCACTAATGCCGTGTATGACACACCAGACGTGTTTTCCGGTGGAGTGTTCGGCTGACTTGTCGCCTTTTTATTAAAAGTTTGCGGTTCCCATTCGAAACCCACTTCCTTCTGGCTGCTAATACAGTAGTTGTCCAGAATCAGCTGTCATTACAGGTCCCTTCTTCCATCTCGCTGATGCAAACGGACGTTACACCAGACACAAATCCGAATACAATTCTTTTTGTGATATACATGTGGAAGAGAAAAAGTGACAAAACAAAGCTTCAAGGGAGGGGACTCAAGCACAGGGAAGAAACAGGGATCACAGGGGAGCTTAACAAACACCCTGACGGTTAAACGTAAAGAAAAGTATATTCGCAAGAAGCATTCGGTATCGTGGCAACCACTGCCATTTCCAATGCGCAATTGTCAGATAATGGTGAAAAACGCGGGGATCTGGGGTCATTCCCGCCTTCGACGACATAGTCATCATAGTAATCCAAGAGCCAGGCAATCGTGTTCTTTTTCGTCTGAGGAAAAAAGTATATGTCCGGATGTAGGAGAATGTCGTCTGGGAAAGCGGTTTCAGGCCCTCGAGTAAGGAAAGCTAATTGACGGCGGACCAGAGCCAAGGATCCCGTCCGCAAGCTACAATCCTGTGAAGTGAGGTGTCAGTGTGATGACATTCCTCACACTGATCAGTCGGACGAAGGCCAATACGAAATAGACGATCACCAGGAGGTATCAGACGGTGAATGGCCTTATTCCACGTTGAAGCAATCTCCATCGGCAATATAGAAAGACTAAGATGAGGCCAGACCGTTTTTCAAGACATTGACGGAGAAGCAAGTTCAACACAAGAAAGGGGACATGGTGTACCCCAACGGGGTGATAGCATGTTGGAATTAATATGCGTCGTAGAAAGTATATCAGCACCTTGGATACCGATAATTAGGAAGTATCCACGAATGTGCCGCAATTAAGGATTAATCGGTCGAACATCAACAAGAGGGGGGGGGGGATCAGACAGACCGGCCGGGGGCGGGAAAATTAAAACAAGAGGTAACTGATTGCGGAGCCCGCGTACAGGTTAAAACACTGCGGCGGGCAAAGAAAATGGATGTCTTCACTCTGATATCGGAAAGACCCAATCCTCCAAGCTGTCGAGGCCTGGCCACTATTTCATACCGGATACGAAACATATGGCAGCGCCACAGGAATCGACCAGACAGCTGTTTCAGTCTGCGGGTCGTCATCGCGGAAGCGGGAAGACCTGCGCAACGTGATATACTTTACTGAAGACATAGGTTTCTAAATCCCGTACCTTGTGAAGGAGGCTAAGGGATCGGCGTTCGTATTCAAGGATCGGCCAGTGAACACTACTCTTAACCCCACGCCAATTTAGTGTCGCCATTTTGATCGGATTGCGACCCACTAAGGTCTTATGACGATTGACGACCGTCGCCCAAGGTATGACGACATGATCGAAGCCTCTCAACGGTAGGAACGTGCGTTTACGATCATTAATACGAGCACCAGCAAGACGACAAAATGAATCCAAGGTATACTTAAGCCTCGGTATATCCTCGACATGTCGTACTAAAACCATGACGTCATCGGCGTATGCACGAACCGAAAAAAGTTCCCCCAGTATAGTCCAGCCACGTAATTGGATGGCGAGGCGGCGAAAAATGGTTCAAATGGCTCTGAGCATTATGCGACTTAACTTCTGAGGTCATCAGTCGCCTAGAACTTAGAACTAATTAAACCTAACTAACCTAAGGACATCACACACATCCATGCCCGAGGCAGGATTCGAACCTGCGACCGTAGCGGTCACGCGGTTCCAGACTGAAGCGCCTTTAACCGCACGGCCACACCGGCCGGCGAGGCGGCGAAGTAAGGGCTCTAAGAACAAGACAAAAAGCGACATGGATAAGGGGCTTTCCTGGGGTACACCCCGTCTGATCGATATCCGAGGGTTGGTGGGAGGAGGGGGGGAGAGGGCTAGTGTGACCGTTCACAATCATCGAGACAATGATACCGGTAAAAAGGCGATTTAAGACCTGTCGAGCATCATTATTAAAGCTGACAGCGATGAGCACTCTCGTTAAGAAATCATGGCTGACACAATCAAACGCTTTTTGAAAATCAAGAAAAAGCAAAGTCCCTGGGATGTTAGCGGCAGCCGCCGCCGAAATGACCTCGCGACGTTCGTGAACAGAACTCAGTATCGTGCGTCCAGGCACACAGCTTTGGTGGGCGGCAATAATCGTATCGAGCAGCTTAGAGAGATTGATATTAATTGCTCGAGCGACAACTTTATAATCGAAGTTAAGGAGAGTAATAGGACGGAGGGAATCAATCGCAGGTCGACCTGTGGATTTCGGGAGGAGGACCTGTTTTCCTTCCTGCAAAATAGCAGGAAGTGAGACTCCCCGCATCACTTCATTTGCCATTGACGTTAAGGTGTCACCAATGAGTGGCCAAAATTAAACATAAAACTCCTTAGGAATACCGTCTAATCTAGGCGACTTGCGGAACTGAGATCCTGTAGGAACATCATATATATCATCCTTGTGAAAGGGACGCAGAAAGACGTCATTTAATTGAGGAGTGACTACGAGATGCAGCAAGGATGTAAAGTCGTCGAAAGAGTTTTCAAGCGGGACATGGTTATCGTACAGATCAGTAAAATGGGTGTAAATAAAGTCGGAAATGTCACGGTGAGAGGTGAACATGCGGCCGTCAGCGGTTGTGAGGGAGGCAAGGCACACACGTTTCCTGCGCGCCCGTAAACAGATTACGTTGTATAGTGACGTCAATTCGTCTTGTAAAAGGAAACGTGGTTGAGACCTCGTCCGCAGTCCTTACATTTGAATGTGTTTGAGCAGCAGCAATTTGGCTTTCATGTGCTGCATGTCAGTAACCCGTAGGGGAGCATGCGTAGCAATATCGTACAGTTGACGTAACACTGAGCAGTAAAATTCTTGCGTTCGCCGATCGTCTGCAGCCTTCGCAGCTCCAAAACGCATGAGAGCCGTACGTATTTGCGGTTTAATATGCAGTGTCCACCATGCCACAATAGACGAGTACCGGTTCACAGTAGGATAACAACGAACCCATACGTCCTCCAGGACGACACCAAGAGAGGTATCTTGCAAATAGGCGATATTGACCATCCAGGGAGGACGAAACAATTGTACCGGTTGCCGCTCATAATTAAACGTGACGGCTACGGCGTAATGATCAGTAAAACAGGCTGGTGTCACATCAATATCCAGAAGTTGCCCACACAAGGAATCGGAAAGGTAAAAGCGATCGATGCGACTGCTAGACGTGGGAGTAAAGTACGTATGTCGCACAAGAGTAGGATAGCGAGAAACCCACACATCACGAAGGCGTTAGGAGCGCAGCAGGTTGTCGAGTTCTTTACTGAAATTAAAATCAGGAATTGAAGTCCTCACCCAAGAACATCTTTGTCGGGGATTTACGAAGCAGGTAAATGATTTTTTCTTTATAGAAACTCGAAGGTGCGGTAATACGACCTGCGCTAGAAGAGGCATAAAGAAGGAGCAAACTGAGATCACAAAACTTGCACCCGATCCCCCTTCCACTGTTGAGTACTTCGAAATCCATCAACGGAATGCTTTCCCTATAAAACAAGGCAGTGTGGGTAGAAAGTTCGGAAGCTACATTAAAAAAAATGTCGAGAACCCAAGAATGGAAAACTGGTCGAATAAGACTTCCTGCAAAAAAAAAAAAAAAAAAAAAAAAAAAAAAAAAAAAAAAAAGACAGCATCTGTCCCAGACTGATATATAAACTGTCGCAAACAGGCGAGCCGAAGCTCAGAACATGTTGTGTTAATATTCAGAGTAAGAAATGCGTATGCTTGCATGGAACTTTAACCCAGAAATAAGAACGGTAGAGATCCGTCAGTTGACGAAGCAACATACAAGCAACCATACCAGAATCAATCGCCGAACCCGAGAGAGAAGAACTACGAAACAGTACCCCCATGTTCCCACTGCTTTTTCTTCGGCCGTGACGCCGCTCTCTGTGGCTGTTTACGGATTCTACTGCGGCTCCGCGGCGCCGACGCTGCTGCGTTCGGTCGCGTGGGAGCATCATCAAGTAGGTATTCCGTTTCAGATTGCGAGGGAGAGGCCTCCACATCCCACTCGTCTGCAGACATGGGTTCACGGAGGGACGGTTGGTGAGTAACAACGGGATCCACTGGCTCTTGAGAATCCATCAGTTGTTTCATGGGAGAAGGCTGTAACCCAGAGGGGGCGACAGAAGTCGCAGAAGGGGGCTGGGAAAGAGAATCGAGAGGAGAAGTGTCCGAGAGAACCGGAGAAGACACGTGGGGAGCGGAAGCAGGTTACTTCCCGGGCGGCTTCGAAGGGGCGGCTTCGACAACGGGATCAGCGCCAGATAAGGTGTCAGGTATCTCCTGCACGGGTGTGAAAGCACATGTGGCGACCTCATCCACTATTTCAGCCTTTACTGGAGGCCCATCGGGAGGGCGAGCCAATAGGGAAGGTTCATCTGCCGCCTCATCCTGTGTTCGGCGACGCTTGTTACGAGAAATCATGTCCGGTACATCAGAATTAACGGCACCAACATCGCGACGCAAGGACAGCGGGGGAAAATCGCGGGCGTTGTCGGTCCACGGATCACTGCGTCGCTCAGTAACAGGGAGCGATTCAGTCTGAGATCCCTGTGGAAGAAGATCTGCTAAAGTCAATTTTTTACGCTGTTCATATGAAGGGTTTAATACCACCACACGCCGCAGACAATTAGTAAGGAAATGACCGGTTTGATTACAATAACAACATGCTCCTTCTTGGCCACTGTACTTAATATGTACCCTACAACCACATAGTTGTAGATGAGAAGGAATATGTTTTTTGACCACCATTTCCACTGACCGAATACCAGTACAGACCTGTAAGCGGTACTGAGCAAACCAGCGTTCCTTTCAAATATGTCGTATTTCCCCGTAAGGAAGCAAAACTGGCCTCAGGAAATAGTCGTCTACCTCGGGCAGGAGGTTAAACATCCGGTCATTCGTATATATCACTTCTGTATTTGCCAAGAGAACCGTACTAGTGGAAGCATCACGGTGCGTAAAGGGTACCTGAGAACCGTGACGAGAAAGTATCCTATCAACCTGGAGCGGGTAAAGAAACTTAACAGGAAACACATATAATTGGCTGTCAAAATATGCAGTGCGCACCTGATCAGTAGTGACTTTAATTGTATCGACTAACCAGTCATGTATCTCCAAAGAACCAGGCTGGTCGTGACGCGTGGATTTGTGGAAGGTGGAGCTGACAGTACCTGTACACCGAGTTTTCGTGGGAACCGTGGTGGACATCACGGCGCGAGACGACGCCGCGACAGGAAGGGCTGCACGAACACCGAACACTAACCGACTACCAGCGATGTGACGCGCACGGCGATCAACACGACACTAAACGGATACCAGGAAAACACGCAGCGCTACGGAAGAGGCGGAACTAACAGCACAAGCAACCTAGTCGCCCGGCGCACGAAGCGGGAATTGAACCACTTTACCGCGCTGCCATCGCTCTTTTAAGTCTGCTCTATATTGCGCTTCTTATCCATGGACCGCTCGCTGTTTCTATTTTGCTTTCTTTTTCATAGTCCAGTACACCTTGTTCCTGTTGTCATGCTTGATCTGTGTTCAGTTTTTGAGTGGCTGTCCACTGGCCCCTCTTACCACAAAATCTGAGGAGGGTCCGATGGAGAGTTTCCGTTGTTAGACGCAGGGGCACAAAACCCTGCTAGCAGTGAATATTTTTGATAGGCGACTACCACATGACAGAGCATTAAAGGATATTCCACTCTAACGTTTCACAGACTCCTCCCTTCAGAACGCGCTATTCTCGAACCCAGTGCGCGTCAGTGTTTGATGTAAACCGATCACGTCCAAACGCACTGTCCGTACAGTCTGTCGTAGTAGCTGTGTCGGCTTGCTCTGTAGGTCTGCTCGACTCATTCCGGTACAGGTCGGCAGTATTCGTGACTGTGATGTCAAGGCTTTGTCCACTTGTGCCAACAGCAGCGCTGAAACTGTTGTGGTGCTACAGCTTCTCTGTGAACGGGTGTCCAGTGCGTCCACCTAGGTTGGTTGGTTTGGGGAAGGAGACCGGACAGCGTGGTCATCGGTCTCATCGGATTAGGGAAGGATGGGGAAGGAAGTCGGCCGTGCCCTTTCAGAGGAACCATCCCGGCATTGGCCTGGAGTGATTTAGGGAAATCACGGAAAACCTAAATCAGGATGGCCGGACGCGGGATTGAACCGTCGTCCTCCCGAATGCGAGTCCAGTGTCTAACCACTGCGCCACCTCGCTCGGTGCGTCTACCTAAACTTGAACCTTGTTTATTTGGTAGGCCTACACGTTAGCTACTGATTTTGAAACTCCTGATGAAATAGTCGCCAGGTCCGCAATACTCCTTTAGTCTGCCACGACAAGTTCAAAGTTCCCTCCAGTTTTTTTACTGCGGAGCGTATTCTTGCCCTCCGTGGTCTACTCTCCAACAGGGAGTTAATATTCACATTTAGATTCCTGCCTCTATAACATTTCTGACAACCAATATAAAGCTTTGCATTTTCTGAAGAGGAATCTAGAAAATACTTAAAGGTATTGCACAAAGAAAAGCAAGGTGCACGACAAATGACGATATAGATTGATGTACCTCTTTCGAACATAGTTTTTCCGTTAGAGTTAAACCGCGCTCATAACATTCGTGGAAAATGAAATGATCGTTTGGCTTTGATGACCAGGAATCGGAATCCGGGGAAGTTCTGCCGCCGAGTTGCGAGTCTTATTTCAGGCGCCACCACAATAGGTGACTTGCGCATCGGTGATGATGAAATGATGATGATCACAACACAACATCCATGCCACGAGCGGAGAAGGTGTCCAACCCGTCCGGGATTCAGAGTCGGGCCCGCTCCAACTTAGGCAAATACGTTAGCCACTCAGCTATTCAGGCAGACGATTGTGTATTCGTGTCATGCATAAACGAAGCCTGTAAAAGTGTATCATTTGGATAGTTCCCTTATCCTGGTTTTCTTGCAATGCACATTTTTGACCGCTATAAAGGTAGTTATCTTCATAATTGTATTAGATAAAACTTATTGATGTATGACCATATCAACCAATGGAAATTAATACATCGATCGATCACTCAAGCGAAATATTCTAGGAAACTGAAATGAGCATCTTCCTGCTTCTACGCACATAGTTTGAGCCAAGTCGGTGGGCTCTGTCCCACGCCCTCTCCGTGTTAGATTTAAATTTAGAGTAAGTCTGTCTAACTCATTAACTCTCATTTTCTCCTCCAAAGTCCTATTGGAAAAGGGCACATGTAACAGACCATCTACAGAACTAAATTTTGCTTGCACAATATTTTACACGATCTTTCAGAGAAAAATTCTGTCCTGGTTCTATGAGCAACGTAGCGCCCTAAGGTACAGTAGCAATTACGTCACGTCGAAAACGGACAGCTGCGTCCCTTTTCTGAGTTGATGGTAGTGCAGCTGACCATCATTTCAGCATTCGACACTGCTTTCTTTATCATACGGAGGACGCTACGAAACATGTTTTCATCTGTTTTATTTGTATACCAGAACGCTTTCGAAGTGAAATAGCGTAACTTTGGGAGATTCTAAGAGACATTGTATAGTCTTAGTGTGCCGTAGCACATTAGCACCCAATCACCAGCACCATTCTATCTGGTGTTTCCATAGTTTTGTCCTCCCCCTGTGTCTATGTCTACCATATTGTACTCATCATCTCTCTCTTGTTCTTCCTGTGCATGCACTCTCTCTCTCTCTCTCTCTCTCTCTCTCTCTCTCTCTCTCTCTCTCTCCCCTCTCCCTCTCTTGGCTTATTATCCACCACCCACTCCTCTCAGAGTTTTTCCGCGACACAATAAGAACGCAGATCTTTCCCTGCGAAGTAAAATACGTTGTTGTTCTACACTGCATCACTACAAAAAGAAACAGAAACCTGAACGTGGGAAAAAATGTAATAATGCAACGACGTAAGGAATTAACTGTTTTCAGTAGATGTTATTCGCCCGCTAAGTCCTACCGTCCTAAACATTAGCAGCACGTTACCAGAATTTAATTCTATAGAGAATGAACAAACAGTGGAAAATCTCAGATTAGACGGAACTATCGTCAGCATATCGGCAGTAAGAATCCGATATACTCGACGAAGTTCTAAATTTGATGTTCTTAACCCAACATTTAGTGGCTTTGTTCAAGAATGGTTCAAATGGCTTTGAGCACTATGGGACTTTACTTCTTTGGTCATCAGTCCCCTAGAACTTAAAACTACTTAAACCTAACTAGCCTAAGGATATCACACACATCCACGCCCAAGGCAGGATTCGAACCTGCTACCGTAGCGGTCGCATGGTTCCAGAATGTAGCGCCTCGAACTGCTCGGCCACTGCGGCCGGCAGTGGCATTCTCTCACAGCACAGTACGAATCCGGCAGCCTTAGTTTCTGCATTTAGGTAACTTAATTTCTGAGAGCTGTTCGTTCCATTTTCCCTTACGAACTCATATTTTGCTCTTAGTAACACAGTCGTATACGAACCGCCACTCTATGACATAATTAGACACGAGAAGCGCTGGTTACTCAAACTTCTAGCTGAATACAGACTTTCTGGCTTCATTCATTGCACTGGGTTTCTGTAGAATGGTCCAGATTCTTCATTAAAAGTGTTCTGGAAGTTTTGTTCTCAGAATGTTCCTGCTATACATTGAGAAACAGAGAAAATCGTTATTCACACACAAGAAAGATGAATGTCTATGTAATAACATTTCATTAGTTTTCGCCTACGTGACAAAGAATTTTACTAAACCATCGCATTTAAATGCCAGCACTTATTGCCGGCTTCAATGCATGCTGGAAGTTTATCCGCGTTGACCAGTTACTTATTCATCGTAGCATTATATGTACCAAGTTTAGTGGAAATTTATCAGAATGTCCCATAGATAAACATTATGTATCATCTAGAATGAGATTTTCACTCTGCAGCGGAGTGTGCGCTAATATGAAACTTCCTGGCAGGTTAAAACTGTGTGCCCGACCGAGACTCGAACTCGGGACCTTTGCCTTTCGCCTAGCCATCAGCCTAGCAACCCACAGGGGCTGTAGATCCAGAAAAACACTGTTCCTGATTACTAATTTTACTTATGATCCTTTCGTGACCACAATACTCCAATAAGGGTGAGAGGGGTTTGTTATACCAACAGTATATTTTCCAAATGGTACTTAATATTCGTGCCAGGTATGGTAGAAATTTCTCCAGGAATTCCAGATATCTGCTTACATAGAAAATTTCTGCATCCCCAACTCCACAAATAGTAATGCATTGGCTCAAATGGTTCAAATGGCTCTGAGCACTATGGGACTCAACATCTTAGGTCATAAGTCCCCTAGAACTTAGAACTACATAAACCTAACTAACCTAAGGACATCACACACACCCATGCCCGAGGCAGGATTCGAACCTGCGACCGTAGCAGTCCCGGGGTTCCGGACTGCAGCGCCAGAACCGCTAGACCACCGCGGCCGGCTGTAAATGCATTGAACACACAGGTTTCTTTCTTGGTGGTAAGCCATACGCAAACTATGTCTGGTTGAATCTCCTTCATGCATTCCAAAATTACACCAACACGTCAACCCTTTCCCTCCCCTATCTTCAACCTGTACCTAGAAGTGTTGATTGGGACATAGTCCACAGCATAGTAATTCGTATGTGTACCAAGTTTGGTTCCAATTGCTCCAAGCATCTAGAGCTCTGGTCTACAAATTACGTCTTTCACATCGCCACTGCCATTGCCACTGCCTATGTCACACCTTTCATACTGCCTCTCCACCTGTAAGGGTGATAGGGATGCCTTACCACATAATAATTTTTTCCTGGTGGTAGTTAAGATATGTATTAAGTTTGATTGCAACTGATCGATGCATTTCAGAGTTATGCTCACATTGCACCACTTTCTCTCCTCCGTAAACAGGCATGCCCTATCTCGATGGTAATAATGTCTTGATTTACACCACCGATGTATCAAGTTTGGTTTAAATTGCAGCAGGTGTTCCAGAGCTATGACGAACACACACACACACACACACACACACACACACACACACACACACACACACACACACGTTAGCCGCTGAAGGCCTACCCTCGCAGCTGATGGTGCCCTCTGCAGTTTTGACATCTGCAGCATGATTGTGTAATGTTTCTGGACACTGATTGCCATCCACAGTGTCTTCCTCAAAGCAAATTCTATAACTCCTCGAAGTGTCTGATTGTGGTGTTGTTGCACCAAAAGAACAGACTGCTTTGTCGCACACTACGTTTTCCCTATGGCTGTGAACTCATTTACAAATTTTATTTTTTCCTTACTTAGTTCTTTTCATTTATCTTAGTAAATACGATCACTCAATATGACCGAGAATTTATGACCTTTGTTTGGATTGCAGGCTATCAAAATTGGACCTGAATTTAAAAAAAGTCACCGGTACGTGTGATGATATACACTCCTGGAAATTGAAATAAGAACACCGTGAATTCATTGTCCCAGGAAGGGGAAACTTTATTGACACATTCCTGGGGTCAGATACATCACATGATCACACTGACAGAACCACAGGCACATAGACACAGGCAACAGAGCATGCACAATGTCGGCACTAGTACAGTGTATATCCACCTTTCGCAGCAATGCAGGCTGCTATTCTCCCATGGAGACGATCGTAGAGATGCTGGATGTAGTCCTGTGGAACGGCTTGCCATGCCATTTCCACCTGGCGCCTCAGTTGGACCAGCGTTCGTGCTGGACGTGCAGACCGCGTGAGACGACGCTTCATCCAGTCCCAAACATGCTCAATGGGGGACAGATTCGGAGATCTTGCTGGCCAGGGTAGTTGACTTACACCTTCTAGAGCACGTTGGGTGGCACGGGATACATGCGGACGTGCATTGTCCTGTTGGAACAGCAAGTTCCCTTGCCGGTCTAGGAATGGTAGAACGATGGGTTCGATGACGGTTTGGATGTACCGTGCACTATTCAGTGTCCCCTCGACGATCACCACTGGTGTACGGCCCGTGTAGGAGATCGCTCCCCACACCATGATGCCGGGTGTTGGCCCTGTGTGCCTCGGTCGTATGCAGTCCTGATTGTGGCGCTCACCTGCACGGCGCCAAACACGCATACGACCATCATTGGCACCAAGGCAGAAGCGACTCTCATCGCTGGAGACGACACGTCTCCATTCGTCCCTCCATTCACGCCTTTCGCGACACCACTGGAGGCGGGCTGCACGATGTTGGGGCGTGAGCGAAAGACGGCCTAACGGTATGCGGGACCGTAGCCCAGCTTCATGGAGACGGTTGCGAATGGTCCTCGCCGATACCCCAGGAGGAACAGTGTCCCTAATTTGCTGGGAAGTGGCGGTGCGGTCCCCTACGGCACTGCGTAGGATCCTACGGTCTTGGCGTGCATCCGTGCGTCGCTGCGGTCCGGTCCCAGGTCGACGGGCACGTGCAACTTCCGCCGACCACTGGCGACAACATCGATGTACTGTGGAGACCTCACGCCCCACGTGTTGAGCAATTCGGTGGTACGTCCACCCGGCCTCCCGCATGCCCACTATACGCCCTCGCTCAAAGTCCGTCAACTGCACCTACGGTTCACGTCCACGCTGTCGCGGCATGCTACCAGTGTTAAAGACTGCGATGTAGCTCCGTATGCCACGGCAAACTGGCTGACACTGATGGCGGCGGTGCACAAATGCTGCGCAGCTAGCGCCATTCGACGGCCAACACCGCGGTTCCTGGTGTGTCCGCTGTGCTGTGCGTGTGATCATTGCTTGTACAGCCCTCTCGCAGTGTCCGGAGCAAGTATGGTGGGTCTGACACACCGGTGTCAATGTGTTCTTTTTTCCATTTCCAGGAGTGTACTTCCTGTCAATTAAACTCTGAAAAAGTCTCAATCTGACGTACAAAAAAGAACGGCAGTACAAATCTGTAATTACATATAAATTACAATACTTTAAGCAGCTGGAAGTAAGTCAAAGTTATACTGTCGTGAATTTGTGAAGGTAAGAGGAATTTATGTGGCGATGTGTCATGCACATAATCCTGTAATTTCGAATATCAAGGAGAGCTGCGTATGCATATACATCCATGAATACTTAAACAGATGCAATGAGTAAAATCATTTATAGCTATAATGGTATGAAATTTAATTTTGACCACACACACACACACACACACACACACACACACACACACACACAGTTCGTTCACCTATGTGCACAACAGCCCCTCCAATCCGCACCCAAACGCGCACAATCTGAATGAATGGTCCATCATAAGCGTTGTGTGGGCAGTTTAAGTTGGCCAAATGCGCTCTTGAGATTTCAAAAGCATAAAAAAAGTAAATGCTTACTGAGTGGACTAATGCACTTACTAGAACAATACAACAGCTCCTGGCGTTTGTTACACACCCTCATTTGACGTTATACCAGTTGCATGTTCATTCACTTCACCCATAAAGTTTCGATGCCATGTTCATGCGGAAAACGGTTTAATGCGAAAAGAAAACGCTACCATTCAAACACTCCAATACTAATATCGTTGTGGTGTATGTTTCATCCTTATGTCAGCTTATTTTCAGTAGAGAAAGAAAATTCCTATCTATGATGAAGAACGGTGTTAGCACATGATGGTTGTTGCGTGTGTCTAACTTTACTGGTACTTTTAAACTGGATCCCAGAACACTGCTCACCAAGATGATGTGCAGGTGCAGCTTACAACCATCTTTCGGACTTTGAGAACCTTGGAATTATTAATATGACAGACATATGGTCATCATAACACCAAACAGCACAGACAGTTGGCTGCGTTGTAACTAACGCAGAACGGACTGCGACTACAGAAGCTCGGGAGAAAGGTTTGTCCACAAGAGTTGGCACTGGTGCTTCCAGAAAAAGTAAACCATCACAAGATCGTAAGATTGGGCGACTGGCTCTCATGAATAGTCGGTCAACAACAGCTGAAATCTGGGCAGAGGTTACAGAGATATTCACTAAGAACCCTCAGGAGCAGATTAATATAAGCTGGGCTGGGATCTAGAGGTGCAGTGCGTCACGTACCGTTGACACCAAAGCACAGACAATGGAGGCTTGCAAGATGTAAGTCCAGAACCAACTGGGACGTTGAGTGACGTTGTGTGATGTGCAGTTACGGGTCTCGCTTCTGTTCTTGGCAGTTAGGTCGACACCTGTGTGTCCTGGTGAAGGATGAGAAGTAGCAAACATTCTCGACACCCATATCTCTACAACTCGTTGGGAGCTATTGGATATGACAACACCTCTGAATGCTTATTGTCAACATGAGGCAAGAGGAGTGAACGCTGTCGTCAAACCCTTCACGGCTGTATGCATACTAGAGCAGAACAATGCAAGACCTCACACTGCAGTTCGCACTAGACTGTACACTGTACCGACACTTGGTTTGCCTGCTCGGTCCCTTGGTTTGTCACCTATAAGGTATGTCTGTGATGTACGGAGAAGACGAGTATTTCCATCCCATTCTACAGCCAGAAATCTTTTTGATCTGACACAATATGTACACTCTAAGGCAGATGAAAAGACGCACCAATTTCAGAAAAATTGGATGGTTCGTTCGCGAAAAAGAGCTTCACAGATTGAGCGACTCAAAACGCTTTGGTGCACCTCTCGCTCTTATGTAAGCGGTCATTCAGCTCGGCATTCTTTGACAGAGTTGTTGTATATCGTCCTGAGTGATATCCTGCCATATTCTGTCCAACTTGCGCGTTACATTGTCAAAACTCCAACCTGGTTTGAGGGCTCTGTCCACAACGCTCCAGACGTTCTCCACTGAGGAGAGGTCTGGTGACCTTTCTGGGCGAGGAAGGGTTTGGCCAGCACGAAGACAAGCAATAAAATCTCTCACCGTGTGCGTTCTGGCATTATCTTGCTGGCAGGTAAGCCCAGGATGGCTTGCCATCGAGTGCAACAAAATGGGGCATAGAATACCGTCAACGTACCGCTGTGCTGCAAGGGTGGCGCGGATGACAACCAAAAGGGTTCCTGCTTAGAAAAGAAATTTCAACACCAGAGCATCACTCCTGATTGTCGGAATCTGGCGGATGGCAGCCAGGCTGGTATCCCACCACTACACAGGCGACTCCAGAAAGAATCTCATTGACTGGAGTAGAATTGTCTTCCGTGTTGAGACCAGCTTCGCACTGCCACGATGACTAGCTAAGACGTGTCTGGAGACACCCCAAACAGTGGTGTGATACCAAAATGATTGTCGCTCTCCACATGAGCTAAGAGTTATTGTCTGGGGTGCTAAATGATTCAAATGGCTCTGAGTACTGTGGGACTTAACATCTGAGGTCATCAGTCCCCTAGAACTATGACCTACTTAAACCTAACTAACCTAAGGCCATCACACACATCCATGCCCGAGGCGGGATTCGAACCCGCGACCGTAGCGTTCGCACGGTTCCGGACTGAAGCGCCTAGAACTGCTCGGCCACACCGGCCGGCGGTCTGGGGTGCCATTTCTTTTCTAATGAGGGACCCTTTGGTTGTCATCCGTGCCACCCTTATAGCACAGCGGTACGTTGACGATATTCTACGCCCCGTTTTGTTGCACGTCATGGCGGTCCATCATGTGCTTACATTTCAGCAAGGTAATGCCTGCCCGCATCTGGCGAGTGCTTCTATTGCTTGTCTTCGTGTTTGCCAAACCCTACTTTGGCAATCAAGGTATCTGGATCGTTCTCCTTTGAGCATTGCCAACCTACTGCGGAATTTGACGATCTACCGCTGTATTTGGACACAATTTTGTAAGATAGTCAAGCGTTAGGACCAGCACGCTATTGACTTGCTCAGTTTGTAAAGCTCTTCCTCTTGAACAAATTATCCAATTTTTACGAAACTGTAGCCATTTCTTTTGTCTTAAATGTACATTACATCTACCATTTTCGTCGGATTAGGATAATACCTACAAGACTATATTCGTGTTCATTTGGAGTCACACTTTATACTGATGTTGATGATGATGGACATTATTTCCAGTATCCGTTATGTGATGAACATCTCGACAGTGTTTTATAGAGACGGACTGTTAGTTCACAGTTAACACTTACATTTCCATCGGTGTAGATGTAGCGCGTAGCTAACACCTTTGCCTTGATAAAACGCGACATGTTGCAGCATAAGTTCCAAGAAACAGCAAAGTTTTACGTAGCAATCCTGATCGATGAACACTCAACAACAGTCCACCCCTCACTGATATCAGCCACAGCCGGGCTCGACGTCCTCATGTATCGCTAGGTGCCCCACATTCGCCCATTGTGCGAGAGTTGTCTTATATGAATAAATTGTAGCGGGTGGGGGGAGGGGTAATTTCGGCACGCAGAGAGGCATTTAAGCGGTATTTCTTCCCACGCCCTGTACGTTGTGTGATTGGCACTGACGTCGGATGTAGCCGAGGTGTGCAGGAACAGAGGAAACACACGTGGCAGTGACAAGTGACACGTGGGACGGAGGACAGCGCGGTGTACTCGCTGAGCGGTGTTCGGGTGACGGGCGGGGGACGTGGGGGGGCGGGGGTGGAGGGAGGGCAGGAGGCGCCGTGTGTCGCCCGCGGTGTGGGACAGTTGGCGCGGGAGATCGGGCAAGCCCGTCTGGCGCTGCTGCTGTGGCGCGTGGGACATTGCCGCCTGCATCAGCAGCTACCGCCAAATATCGAGTACCCCAAGTCCGTGGCGGAAAAACTCGCACCCGACCGATTTCGCCCATCTCTCGCAATAATCTAGAAGAGCAGAGGAGGAATCCGGATAAGGGAGGTAGGAGAGATGGAGAAGTGGGACGAGAAAGGTGTAGGGGCGAGGAGGGGAGGAAGAAGGCAAGGGGAGCACCTTAAGATGGCTCACAGGGCGGGCGACTTAAGCTAGCTACACACGTCAGAGTTTTCTCTCTCAGAGAGCTCTTGCGAGTAATGCAAGTCGTGTGAACAGCGCCGAGATTGAGCCGCCAGCAGTGTGCGAGGGTGGGGCAAGCTCTCAGATACTCGCGCTCTGCGAGTTCACCCTCTCTTGCAAGTGGCAACCTCCATCTCTCAGAGAGGGGCATTGTCGTGCGAGTTGAGAGTAGTTGGAGAGTGCTGAGCAACCATATCGCGTCCCAGATTTGTACTGTATTTCACAGTTTGTATGCCAATGTGGTGTCACCGCCAGACACCACACTTGCTAGGTGGTAGCTTTTAAATCGGCCGCGGTCCGCTAGTATACGTCGGACCCGCGTGTCGCCACTGTCAGTGATGGCAGACCGAGCGCCGCCACACGGCAGATCTAGTGAGACGTACTAGCACTCGCCCCAGTTGTACAGCCGACTTAGCCAGAGATGGATCACTGACAACTACGCTCTCATTTGCCGAGACGATAGTTACCATAGCCTTCAGCTACGTCATTTGCTACGACCTAGCAAGGCGCCATAGCATTTGATAATTATTATTGTGAAGCCTGTACAGTAACAAGAGCTATATTCTACAATTGTGGATTAAAGTTAAGTATTCAATCAACTACGTACTTTATTTACTAGACTCAACTCCTTTAAGTGTTCCAGACCTCATGCCCTCCTGCGTGAGCTTATTGCGTGCATTTCCGCTTCCTCCAAACTCCGTGAATTGGCTCCTGCCAATACACAACAGCCACCATATCGTGGTAATGTATTTTGGCGTACCCATGCACACATTAAATAAAAGTAGCAACGAAACTGCTGATTTTGAGCCATAATATGTGGTCATGGCATGTTTCTGAGTGAAGAAATCACCCGTTTCACCTCCTAAACGAAAAGCACGACCAGTTTGCTTATTTCGAAAATTCTATATTCAAACAAAGGTAAGCAGAAAATAAAACATAAAATCATCATAGTCATGATACAGAATTAGCAAACGAAAATTTAAAAAAGTTTCCACTGAAGACACTCGATCCCACGTTAATATGAAAATATGAAGAAATGACTAACACGCTTGTATTGCGCCGTGTCAGTACTGCCATGACCCGCCCTGTAAATGTGTACCTACATTGTCCAAAAAGATGAGGCTACTGTCGCGAAGAACACGCCCTGCGAGTGAATGTCAACGATGTGTCGGCAAAACAGTTACGTACAGAAAAGGAAGTGGACTTTGTTCGAGGTAAGGTGAGTGCTATGTAGTGCACAATGACTTCAGTACATGAACTGACATAAGAAGCAAAGTTTGTTGGCTGCAATGACTGCAGTTTTTAACACTTATACAGAAGAAATTTACCAGAATATGCCCAATTCAAGGAATCAGGCAAAATAGTTTTATAACGTAGATTAATTAACGAAAAGAAAAAAAGTGAAGTTATGCTTGAAAGTAATCTTACTGGAACTCCGATAACTCTTATTTAATTTCAAGTAATAAACTTGCATCTTTAATTTTATATGACATATTATTTACTGACTATATTATTATAGAAGATGTTAATGAACAGATTTTCAGGAATTTACGAGTGGATTCTAAAAACAATACTAGTAAAAATGCTCAAATAAAGGTATGTCCGGAAATTCTCTTGAACATCTATGGGTATCAAGATGAAATTGGTACAACGATACTTCACTGTAATAGTTAGACTGCCAGATATTAAAGGGAATAAACATAGGTGATTCTAATAACATTAGGGTCACCATCAGTCCGTCTTTAATGGATTTATCCATAATAGTATCTAGATTGGCAATTCTGAGTCCGCTTTTAAACAGTATTCCTTCCATTTCCATTGCTATAATTCCCGTAAAGTTTCGACATTGTTGTGGATTTTTCATCACAAGCTCTACAATGACTTTTTTGCATGCTCCAAAATCACCCCACTGCCTAATCGTCTCTCTTATCCAACGAAAACAAAGTGAAACTTCCTGGCAGATTAAAACTGTGTGCCCGACCGAGACTCGAACTCGGGACCTTCGCCTTTCGCGGGCAAGTGCTCTACCATCTGAGCTACCGAAGCACGACTCACGGCCGGTCCTCACAGCTTTACTTCTGCCAGTATCTCGTCTCCTACCTTCCAATCCGCCAGGAAGTTTCATATCAGCGCACACTCCGCTGCAGAGTGAAAATCTCATTCTGAAAACAAAGTGGTTTACGTTCTTTCTTTACCACTAAAAGTGTTAAAATTGCATCTACAGCCCAGCGCTCTTCCATCGCACCCTCCTTCCTTCATGCGCAGGACTACGACAGAAAAATCTCGCGGAGAGTGATCTCTCAGTTCTCACAGACGGTCTCACCCTGTTACCGCTTCCGTCACCCGCTTTTGCAAGGCTGTCAGCACTTGCAGAAAGTACACACAAAGAACTATCAGACGGTAACTATCAGAGAAAATTCGCTACCACTGCAAAAAGTTCTGCGGATACCGCTGATAGTGCCAAACTGGCTGGGAGCAAGAAACTTCCACATGTATCCCAGCCCATAAACTGAGTTGCCTATCTTACGCTACATATTTAGATCCAACAAATACAGCTCCTTTCAGATGCACGTCTAAAGCGTGTTCGATAAAAACTTTGAAAATATAACGACTTCCTTGAAAACTAAAGGAGAGCGTCATCAGTCGTCGAGAAGCGGTGTTAGCGCAACCGGCTAAAGCTGCGGTATACAAGTCTGTCCGTACCCCGTTCGAGTCTCGTCATTTCTTCTCCAATATTGCATTTTCACCGTTAAAACTTACCACGATTCTTAGGGAAACAACAGATCTAATAATGATAGCCGTACTAATACATTTTTTTAATGTGGCTACAGTTTACTGAACCACATTGCCAACAGCTTAGTGAAAAAATTAAATCGTACGGAGTAAGTCAACTGCCACTACAAACGTCGTTTTATGCAATCCGCAATTGTATGTCCAGCCTTTAAAAAGCACACGCAGGATTTTCCTATTCTCTCGATCGCTATGCGCAAACTATTAGTCTTACGGCAAACATGAACATACTCTTTTTGTAGGAAATGTAATTTAGTTAGCCGGCCGGGGTGGCCGAGCGGTTCTAGACGCTACAGTCTGGATGATAATGATGATGATGATTAGTGTTTTAGGGCGCACAACAGCGAGGTTATCAGCGCCCGTTCCCAAAAGTTCAATTCAGAGCCGAATTGTGAGAGAATTGGTATTGTTTAAATTGCAAGATTGGATACATCACAGCAAAACGTTCCAAATCCTCACATACAGAGGCAAAACAAGAAACGCACTAAAAGAGGAAAGGAAACACAAGGAAAAGAGAATAGAAATCGAAGTGAAACAAGTAGGTAATCGTGACTGGCGGACCTCTTACCTAAAACCTGGGTGAGCCAGTCACCCAGCAGCACATTAAAATCCTCTCCCTAAAATCCGAGGCAACAAATTGGACAGGACACAAAACCATAAGACCTTAACCACAGTTGTTGCGTCGTCTTGCAAAATAGAGGGCAAATCCGGTGGCAAGGAAACCACCGCCCTCTGGTCAGAGAATAAAGGACAGTCAAGTAAAATGTGGCGGACCGTAATCCGGACGCCACAAGCACTGCAGATTGGGGGGTCCTCCCGCCGGAGTAAAAAACCATGCATTAAGGGACTGTGTCCAATGCGGAGGCGAGTGAGGAGAACCTCATCCCGCCTGCATGACTGGTAGGACGTACGCCATGGCCGCGTGGTGGCCTTGACCAGACGCAGCTTATTTTCACCGACTGCCAGCCACTCCTCTTCCCATTGACGCATAACACGCAAACGCAAAAGGGAGGTCTGTAGCCACGCGACCGCTACGGTCGCAGGTCCGGATCCTGCCTCGGGCATGAATGTGTGTGATGTCCTTAGGTGCGTTAGGTTTAAGTAGTTCTAAGTTCTATGGGACTGATGACCTCAGAAGTTAAGTCCCACAGTGCTCAGAGCCATTTGTAATGTAGTTAAATTTTATACTGCTGTACCTTTCCGCTGGAGGCCACGCTTTTCGAGTTATTCAATAAAAACTTACAAGACTGATCTTCAAATGTACCTCCACCCCCACATTCATCTGTCTCCAGCCAGGATTTCTAGTATGTTGTTCGTGCCACTTCCTCCTGCCACTGTACAAAATTTTTCAACAACACGAACTATTACCGATATTCGCCCTGTTTTCGGCGCTATTGATTGGCCTAATACGCCATCAGCATAGTAGGCTATTTCGTTAACACTATTAATTTATAAGTGCTAATGAAATATAAACGACTTTTGTATACGTTACGCTGAAACTAGTTACGTTGTCACTTCGATCCAAACTTATCCCTTACAAGCACAGCAGTTTTGCAGTTTGATGGCCTGACGAATACAACAATGTAATTGTTTGTTTTATGCTGTTACAATATATAAAATTATTTTGCAAAATTTATACAAACACCATTTCTAGAATTTTTAAGTGCTCGACAAAGCCGGTGCCCTATAAGGCCACTCAGTGAAGACCAAGGAAGGTCGAATGTGGGAAATAATTAATGCAGTCGTAAATTTTTATATCGTGGTAGGAGTGAGTCCCATGAACAACGTACCAGAAATCCTGACCCACGGTTGCTGATTGTGGAAGTGGGCGTGGATGTGAGTTTGAAGGTAACTTTTGTCTGTTTCTCGTGAATAACTCGAAAAATAGCTATTGTAGCGAAAACGGATACCAGTAAAAAGTTTAAATACATTAAAGATCCTACAAAAATATCCTGTTCATATTTTCTTTAGGATTAATACAAACATCAAAAAAGTTTTGCATCACCTCGGTTAGGAGTGTTCCGGAACCTGTACAGAAAATTGGAATATAGATCAACATAAACATCATTTCCGCCCCCTTTATTGCTCATGGATTTGGATTGTTTGGGGGAAGAGGCCAAACAGCGAGGTCATCGGTCTCACCGGATTAGGGAAGGATGAGGAAGGAAGTTGGCCGTGTCCTTTCAAAGAAACCATCCCAGAATTTGCCTGGAGCGATTTAGGGAAATAACGGAAAACCTAAATCAGGATGGCCGGACGCGAGATTGAACTGTCGTCCTACCGAATGCGAGTTCAGTGTGCTACTACTGCGCCACCTCGCTCGGTTATTGCTCATGAAAACCACACATAGCATGTTGTACCACCATAAAGCGAGACCTTCAGAGGTGGTGATCCAGATTGTTGTACACACCAGTACCTCTAATACCGACTGATGAACTAAGCAGTTTGGTCGGTTGGTTTTTGGGAAGGAGACCAGACAGCGAGGTCATCGGTCTCATCGGATTAGGGAAGGACGGGGAAGGAAGTCGGCCGTGCCCTTTGAAAGGAACCATCCCGGCATTTGCCTGGAGCGATTTAGGGAAATCACGGAAAAGCTAAATCAGGATGACAGGACGAGAGATTGAACCGTCGTCTTCCCGAATGCGAGCCCAGTGTCTAACCACTGCACCACCTCGCTCGGTAAGCAGTTTGGTCCCTAAGGAATTCACATACATTTGAACATTTCTCTAATGCCGCGAGGCATGTCCTCTTGCATTGATGCACGCCTGTATTCGTCGTGGCATACTATCCGCAAGTTCATCAAGGCACTGTTGGTCCAGATTGTCCCACTCCTCAACGGCGATTCGGCCTAGATCCCTCAGAGTGATTGGTGGGTCATGTCTTCCAAAAACAGCCCTTTTCACTGTATCCCAGGCTTGTTCAATAGGATTCACGTGTGGAGAACATGCTGGCCACTCTAATCGAGCGCTGTCGTTATCATTAAGGAAGTCATTCACAAGATGTGCACGATAGGAGCACGAATTGTCCATGGAGACGAACGACTCGCCAATATGCTGCAGATATGGTTGCTCTATCGGTCGGAGGATGGCATTCACGTATCGTATAACCGTTACTGCGCCTTCCATAACCACCAGCGGCGTACGTCGGTCGCACATAGTGCCACCCCAAAACAGCAGGGAACCTCCACCTTGCTGCACTCGCTGGACAGTGTGTCGAAGGCGTTCAGTCTGAGCTGGTTGCCTCCAAACGTCTCCGACGATTGTCTGGTTGAAGGCATATGCAACACTCTTCGGTGAAGAGATGCCAATCCTGAGCGGTCCATTCGGCATGTTGTTGGGCCCATCTGTATTGCGCTGCATGGTGTCGTGGTTGAAAAGATGGATCTCGCCATGGACGTCGGGAGTGAAGTTGCGCATCATGCAGCCTATTGCTCACAGTTTGAGTCGTAACACGACGTCCTGTGGCTGCAGGAAAAGCATTTTTCAACATGGTGGCGTTGCCAGGGTTCCTCCGAGCCATAATCCACTGCAGCAGCAGCGCTTGGGTGGCCTGGGTGAGGCATGTCCTCGACAGTTCATTTCTCTCTTTATCTCTTCTGTGTCCGACCAACATCGCTTTGGCTCACTACGAGACGCCTGGACACTTCCCTTGTATGAGCCCTTCGTGGCACAAAGCAAAATGCATAAGCGATCGAACCGCGGTATTGACGATCTAGGCATGGTTAACTACAGGCGACACGAGCCGTGTACCTCCTTCCTAGTGGAATGACGAACTGATCGGCGGTCAGACCCCCTCCATCTAATAGGCGCCGCTGATGCATGGTTGTTTACATCTTTGGGTGGATTTAGTGACATCTCTGTACAGTCAAAGGGACTGTGTCTGTGATACAATATCCACAGTCAACGTCTATCTTCAGGAGTTCTGGGAAGAGGGGTGATGCGAAACTTTTTTTGACGTGTGTAGTAGTTTGCGCATAGTGACCGAGAGAATACGAAAATCGTGCATGTGGTTATTGAAGGCTGGATATAGAATTACGAACTGTATTAAATGACATCGGTAGGGACATACAGAGGAATCATACTACAAAGAGTTTGAACAATAACTTAATTCTTTTACTCTGTCCACATATGTTCAGTACTTATAGCTAACAAATCTTGACATATCAACTACAGACAAAATAGAGTTAAAGAAAGAGTGGTCAACAGAGATTTGGAGGTATAGCCGTGGCATTTATGTAACCACGGAGCACTTGTTGGAAGGGGTATCTTCTGTTTCACAAGGTTTTCCGGTAAGCGGTTTCACCGTGCTTCTGAGGAAGTGCCGAATAACAGCATGTGTTTCACACTGGGGTGACAAAAGACGCGGGGCGGAGATACGCACGTATGCAGATGGCGGTAGTGTCGCGTACACGGGGTACGAATGGGCAGTGCGTCGGTGGAGTTGTCATTTGTACTCGGGCGCTTCACGTGAAAAGGTTTCTGAAGGCATTGCGGCCGCACGACGGGAATTAACAGACTTTAAACGCTTAATGTTTGCTCGATTTAGACGGATGGGACATTCCATTCCGGAAATCTTTAGGAAATGCAATATTCGACGATGCATTGTGTCAAGAGTGTGTCGAAAATTCCAAATTTCAGACATTACGTCTCAGCACTGATAACGGAGTGAGCGACAGCTTCCACTTAACGACTTTAAGCAGCAGCGTTTGCATAGAGTTGTCGATAATGCACAGTGGAAGACGATGATGGCTGCGTAGTGGTGTCGGCTATATTTACACGGATTCGACTGGGTCCTCTGTTCCAATAAACCGGACTGGAAATGGTTATGTTCGGCTAGTTGGAGGCCATTTGTAGCGATTCATGGACTGCGTATTCCGAAACAATGATGGAATTTCTATGGATAACACTAAACCGTGTCACGGGACCACAATTGTTCGTGATTGATTTGGATAACATTTTGGACAATTCGAGAGATTGGTTTGGCCATCCAGATCACCCGAGAGGAATCCCATCGAACATTTATAGGACATAATCGAGGATCTGTTCATGTACAAAATCCTGCACCGGTGACACCTCCGCAGTAATGGGCGGCTATAGAGGCAGCATGGGTCAGTATTTCTGCGGGGTACTTGTAATGACTTGTTGAGTCCATGACCCACGTCGAGCTGCTGCACTACGCCGGGCAAAAGGAGATCCGACACGGCATTACGAGGCACGACTTTTGTGACATCAGAGTACATCTCTTCCTTGTTTCTTTTGAAGGTCGGAGGGAATTTTAAACTTGGCGCAAGTAGGACCAAGTTGAACTATGTTTTGTAAGCATTCATACCAGGTAGTTACCAGCTTCCTGCTCACCGGAAACTTTCGGAGCGAGGATTAACTCATAACTACTGGTCGAATCGCAGCGTAGAACTGAGCGTTATGGCAGACTGAAAGGCACCAATCTTCTGCTCATTCTTCTTCTTCCAACAGCAGCATCCATAAGCTGCAAACGGAGGATGGTAGTCTGATGTTCACTACAGAGTAAGAAACAGTGGCCTCCTTCAACAACTGATCTACGCCTTTGTAAGCCAGTCCCACATGAGCGGGGCCCCATACAAAAGGAGTGTGTTGTACCTCTTCCTTTATTTCGCAATGATTCTCGAACCGCTTCCGATATCTGAACATTCACTTTATTGTTTAATTTTCGGTTTTCATTAGATTGTGTTTCGCTTTTCGAGTCTGGATCTATCAGAAGGTTCGGGGAACCAGTGTGACGAGTGAATTTGAGAGTTTATAGAAACCCTATCGCTACGGGTTCCACCGCATACAGATTATGCAAGAACCTCTCTTTTATAATTATTCACTTAGTACAGTGCTTGTCAACTGACGATATGGTTTTGTGTAAACACTGGGACTTGTTCCCTTGCTACTGTGCATAATTGTTTTGTAAACTTCTGTTGGTGCCTATTTTTCATTTATTTAAAACAGAGGTACAGTGTTTGTTTTACACTTTAATGAATTCAGTACTTCAGCTTTTGTTATTGCTTGTAACGATTACAATCGCACAATAAATTATCATACACGACAAAGCCCAAGTGCTGTGTTAGTGTATTTGCCTCTCTAATGGACCGGTCCCGTGTGAACACACTAACCGTGTACTGTACACGGCATGCCGTTCCTGCTCGCCATACATCGGCTAGGCGCTCGGCGGAATGTCTGTGATCATTTTTCTACATTTGATTTTTAACAACACAAACGACAACCTGGCCATTTACTTCACGATTTTAGCACGACTCCATGAGGATTTAGTATAAGATCATTATCAGCCAGTTGCTTAATTTATTTGTTATGATGCTGCAGCTTCAGCATAATTTCTTCTTTTGTCGAACTGCAGGCAACCTGAAAATGTTCTAAGAACGCAACCGGTCGTAACACAATAAATATGTGCCAATACTGCCGAGTCTGTATTCACTAAATCAGTAAAATTAGTGTCAACAGTGGTGCTCAACATGACCAGATCGTTTTCGTAAATGCACAACTCAGAGCGCTTCTAAACGACATGAGGAACTAGGTGTAAAGTTGCCGGTGTCTCAGGACGACCAGCGTGCCTCGATGCGCTTCGTGAAGTCCGCTGGCGAGAGGAGCAGTCCCCGTCGTCGTTCGATTTAACGGCAGGTGATTTACTTTTGTGGGAATTGCTAACGAATTGTGTTTACATCAACAAACCCGCAGTCCCGGAAGACTTGAAACAGTATATCGAGGAAAGCGTGTCGCTCTTTCACGTAAATATTTACTCCGCCACTACAACATTCACCTGAATGTAGATATTCACATTCATCGTGTTGAACGTTTGTAGCTCAGTAACAGAAATTGATAGAAACTTGATACTTGATTTAAATTTATTTGTACGTAGTTTCAAACACATTTGCTCCATGATAGGAATGATGAAGATATGTTGTTGTTGTTGTTGTGGTCTTCAGTCCTGAGACTGTTTGATTCAGCTCTCCATGCTACTCTATCCTGTGCAAGCTTCTTCATCTCCCAGTATCTACTGCAACCTACATCCTTCTGATTCTGCTTAGTGTATTCATCTCTTGCTCTCCCCCTACGATTTTTACCCTCCACGCTGCCCTCCAATACTAAATTGGTGATCCCTTGATGCCTCAGAACATGTCCTACCAACCGATCCCTTCTTCTGGTCAAGTTGTGCCACAAACTTCTCTTCTCCCCAATCCTATTCAATACTTCCTCATTAGTTACGTGATCTACCCATCTAATCTTCGGCATTCTTCTGTAGCACCACATTTGAAAAGCTTCTATTCTCTTCTTGTCCAAACTATTTACCGTCCATGTTTCACTTCCATACATGGCTACACTCCATACAAATACTTTCAGAAATGACTTCCTCACACTTAAATCTATACTCGATGTTAACAAATTTCTCTTCTTCAGAAAGGCTTTCCTTGCCATTGCCAGTCTACATTTTATATCCTCTCTACTTCGACCATCATCAGTTATTTTGCTCCCCAAATAGCAAAACTCCTTTACCACTTTAAGTGTCTCATTTCCTAATCTAATACACTCCTTGCCATTGCCAGTCTACATTTTATATCCTCTCTACTTCGACCATCATCAGTTATTTTGCTCCCCAAATAGCAAAACTCCTTTACCACTTTAAGTGTCTCATTTCCTAATCTAATACCCTCAGCATCACCCGACTTAATTCGACTACACTCCATTATCCTCGTTTTGCTTTTGTTGATGTTCATCTTATATCCTCCCTTCAAGACACCATCCATTCCGTTCAACTGCTCTTCCAAGTCCTTTGCTGTCTCTGACAGAATTACAATGTCATCGGCGAACCTCAAAGTTTTTATTTCTTCTCCATGGATTTTAATACCTACTCCAAATTTTTCTTTTGTTTCCTTTACTGCTTGATCAATATACAGATTGAATAACATCGGGGAGAGGCTACAACGCTGTCTTACTCCCTTCCCAACCACTGCTTCCCTTTCATGTCCCTCGACTCTTATAACTGCCATCTGGTTTCTGTACAAATTGTATATAGCCTTTCGCTCCCTGTATTTTACCCCTGCCACCTGTAGAATTTGAAATAGAGTATTCCAGTCAACATTGTCAAAAGCTTTCTCTAAGTCTACAAATGTTAGAAACGTAGGTTTGCCTTTCCTTAATCTTTCTTCTAAGATTAGTCGTAAGGTCAGTATTGCCTCACGTGTTCCAGTATTTCTACGGATGAAGATATATCGTTGTTTTATTACTTTGAAACTAAACAAAGAAAGTAATTTCATAACTCCGCAGAAAGATTAACGTCTCATACGTTTACCTACCTAAAAAATTGTTTGGCACCTACTGTTTTACAAGTTACAGAGAGAAACACCTTATGTAAAACGCCGTGATATTCACATATAGCGTCTATTTCATGGGTTATAGCTGCGAATGGATCCAGCAGGAATCACACACTGAGGTGACAAATCACATAGGATAGTGATATACATATGGCGGTAGTATAGCGTACACAAGCTATAAAAGCGCTCTGCAAGCTGTCACTTGTACTCAGGTGATTCATGTGAATATTTTACAGACGTGTTTATAGCCGCACGACGGGAATTAACAGACGTCCAGCGCGGAATGGAGGTTGGAGCTAGATGCATGGGACATTCCATTTCGCAGTTCGTTAGGGAATTCGATATTCTGAGATGCAGAGTGTCAAGAGTGTGCCGAGAACACCACATTCCAGGCATCATCTCTCATCACGGACAACACACTGGCTGACGGCCTTCATTTACCGACCAACACCAGCGTCGTTTGCATAGAGTTCAGTGCTACCAGACAACCAACCGTGCGCGAAATAACCGCAATAATCAATGTGGGACGTACGACGAACGTATCCGTTTGGACAGTGCGGCGAAAGCCGACCGCCGTGACCGAGCGTTTCTGGGCGCTTCAGTCTAGAGAACCACGCGGCTCCTACGGTCGCAGGTTCGAATCCTGCCTCGGGCATGGATGTGCGTGATGTCCTTAGGTTAGTTAGGTTTAAGTAGTTCTAAGTTATAGGGGACTGATGACCTCTGATGTTAAGTCCCATAGTGCTTAGAGCCATTTGAACCATTTTGAAGTGCGGCGAAATTTTGGTTTTAGTGGGCTACGACGGCAGACGACGGACGCGAGTGCGTATGTCGACAGCACGGCATCGCCTGCAGTGCCTCTCCTGGGTTTGCGACCATATAGCTTGGACCCTAGACGACTGGAAAATCGTGGGCTGGTCAGATGAGTCCCGATTTCAGTTGGTAAGAGCTGACGGTAGGTTTCGAGTGTGGCGCAGACTCCACGATGCCATGGACCCATGTTTTCAACAACGCACTGTGCAAGATGGTCGTGGTTCAATAATGGTGTGACATGTCTTTACGTGGAATGGATGAGTCTTGCTTACGTTCGGCTACTTGATGATCCCGAACAACGATGGAATTTGTATGCCTAAAATGCACCATGTCACTGTGCCACAGTCCTTCGTTATTGGTTTGAAGAACGTTTGGACAATTCGACCGAATGGTTTGGCTGCCCAGATCGCCCATCATAAATCCCATCGAACATTTATGGGGTCTAGTGTAGCAGGGGATACAACCCGTCGGCTTTGAACAATGACGTCACAAGTCGCCAGAGAGCATGTATTACAAAGATGAAAGAGCTGAGGAGAATGTTGAGAAACAAAGGAATGCGAGAGAGATAAACGTTATTTCACATATGTAAGGGCCAGTAGTATTTTCACGTTAACGATATCGCGTGTTTGTATCTTAGTATTTCTCCGCAAAATACAATGAAAAGAAATGAATGAAATTACTAGCAAAGAATACGTCACGTTACATGTATGTCAGTTGTATCTCGAAAGTCTTTCGAACTGTATTGCTTAAGTGCAGTACGGGATACAAGTTCAGCGTAGTCGATTTCTTAGTTTCAACTAGCATTGCTGTCCTGTTGTTCACTTGAACTGTGTATCCCCTGCCTCACTAAACCGCAAATGAAACACGATACAAATTAAAAGCTCATTCGAAGTGTGTTGCTTAAGTACAGTCCGGGATACGAGTTTGTCGTAAGGCGATTTCTTCGTTTTCACTAGCATTACTGTCCTGTTCTTCACCTGAACGATGTATCCTCCGCTTCAGTAAACCCTAAGTGGAACACGGGGTACAAATGTTAGATGTGCTGTTTATTTCGTCTCCGCTATTACTAACATAAAGTAGGATCAGTTTATTCTACCTCGTGAGAATTTTTTTTAAAAAGCCAAAAAACACTTATCAGCTACTGAAGCATCTGTATCTTCTAATGGGTGCGGGAGTTCCGACTCCTTGGGAAGTGGGTGGGTGTGAGTCGATTTCTTAGTTTCAACTAGTATTGCTGTCCTGTTGTTCACTTGAACTATGTGTCACCTCCTGGGGAGGTGGGTGGGTGTGAGTCGGAACTCCCGCACCCATTAGAAGATACAGATGCTTCAGTAGCTGATAAGTGTTTTTCGGCTTTTTAAAAAAAATCTCACGAGATAGAATAAACTGATCCTACTTACGAATAGGTGGAAATACACGTACGTTACATTTGCAACCTGTTTCATTTTATATGTTTTGATTGTTTATTTAACATTTGTGTTTCACTTGTCTTTTGATGTTATGTTTTAGTTTAGTTTTTTTAATGATTGCTTAATAAAGTAGGATCAGTTTATTCTATCTCGTGAGATTTTTTAAAAAAAGCCAAAAAACACTTATCAGCTACTGAAGCATCTGTATCTTAGGATCAGTTTATTCTATCTCGTGAGATTTTTTTTTAAAAGCCAAAAAATACTTATCAGCTACTGAAGCATCTGTATATAATACCAAGCGATCGCTTTTAGATTCACATTCAATTATTTTAATGATAGCGCTTATTAGAACACAGAACTGCTTTATTATCTATGCCTCGAAGTGAAGACATTACTATCTATGACTAAGGAATGACGTCATTGTTCAAAGCCGACGGGTTGTATCCCCTGCTTCACTAGACCCCATTTATGTGACACAATCGAGACGTCAGCTCATGCACAAAATTCTGCACCGGTAACACTGTCGTAATTATGGGCGGCTATACAGATAAAACGGCTTTATATTTCTGCAGAGGGCTTCCAAGGACCCGCTGAGTTCGTGCGATGTCGAACTGATGCACTAGGTCGGGCGAAAGGAGGTGCGACATAACATTAGGAGGTGCACCACGACATATGTCACCTCACTGTAGTTACGTCGATGTTATTCTCAATACACCTGCTGTCTGGCACACTTCAGTTATGTGAACCGCGTCTGTCTGGGTACTATGATGGCAAAAATATTAGATAAAGAGGAAATTACGATGCTAGCAGTCGGTTTTGAGTGTGACATAGTGAACTTGCTCCAAATGATGTGAACAACGTAGTGACTGTAACATTATATATTGACATTATTTTGAAACAGAGTACACAGAGGTTTGATTACGAGAATTTACTATTTTGGGAAGAAACAGTGAAATTACAACCAATACAGTCAGTCACCTAGAAATAAGACGAACATTTCTTGGAGTGAACCTATTATGTACGTCACAACACACAGTAATAGCTAAAAAAAATCATTTATGGTAAATTAATCTTCCCTGGTATCGGAACATACACTTTATCGCAATTGGACACCTGTGTACCTACTTCAAATATATGTAGTTTTCAGTAGTAGATCGTAAAAGTGTTTGCTAAGAATAACTTTAACTATATGTCATAAAGAAACTGAATCGAGTATTGTAAATAAACAGCCATGAGGGGGTACTGAAAATACAATGCACTGCACGAACTAAACATAAATCTTTACCGTAAATAAATCGAAGCTGTTATCGGAAAATAAACTTAAGCTATATAACGCAAGTGGAGACAGCGACACGGTGCTCCGAATTTATGTTCGCATCAGTAGTAAATGGAAAAAAATTGGAAGTTTGTCGTAAGATCTTATGGGACCAAACTGCTGAGGTCATCGACCACTAAGTTTACACACTACTTAATCTAACTTAAATTAACTGACGCTAAGGCCGACACACCTACCCATCCACACACACACACACACACACACACACACACACACACACACATACACACACATGCGCGAGGGAGGACTCGAACCTCCGACTGGAGCAGCCGCGTGGACCGTACGAAGGCGCCCTAGACCGCGTGACAGTAAATGGTGACCACAAGAAGAACTTAAGCTATTTCTCGGAAAGAAAACAAACCGAGTATCATAAAAAAGCACTGCAGCTACAGTGTGACTCACAATAAACAGTACGAATTAAGAAATATAATTAGCCGGCTGGTGTGGCCGTGCGGTTCTAGGCGCTTCAGTCTGGAACCGCGTGACAGTTACGGTCGCAGGTTGGAATCCTGCCTCGGGCATGAATGTGTGTGACGTCTTTAGGTTAGTTAGGTTTAAGTAGTTCTAAGTTCTAGGGGACTGGTGACCACAGATGTTTAAGTCCCATAGTGCTCAGAGCCAAATATAATTAACCGTAAAATAAAAGTCTGACAGATTCCTGAACATTAAAATTCTATTGAAACAGAAGCAACAGTATTTTTCTTTCTCATACACAGCAGAAATCAAATATAAAATTCCCCTCAAAACCAACGAAAATGCGACAAACAAGTGTCCCGTAAGGAAATACAATTCAAAATGCGCAACAAAAAGTGACGTCCCAAGAGCCTTTACTATTATGTCATTGGCACAGCGAACTTTTAGTAACGTTAATTGCTCTTGATCCTGGGATACACAGGGCCATATATTTTTGCCAATGTAATCCGCAAGAAATCTGCTGTCCATCATGTTTGAATTATATGTGGTGCGTCTGTTCGTGTGCCGAAATGGCAAGAATATCTATTATTACGAATGACAGTGCTTTGAGAATCATCGTGTATTTAGAAAAAAGCGCTCCTGGCGTACCGTGAACTTGGCGGTTCCCGTCCGCGTGACGTCACGGCGGCTACCCGCGACGCCTCCGACGGCGGACGTCCGTTGCGAGCGACGCCCGCTGTGCAGCTGGCGCCGCGGCGCTAGCCGGCGTCGCGTTACGTCAGGATAGGACGCGCGTTGCCAGGCAACGGAACCGGCCGCGCCGCTGTTGTGGAGGCGGTCCCCGGGGGGCGCTCTTATTTATCACCGCCAGCCTGTCCGGCGACCTGTTGCGACAGATTTCAGGCTGCCGCCTCGCTTCAAACGAGAACGGTGACACAAAACACGTAACAGAGCGATACTTTCTCTGCACAGCTGCAGGACTAGAAGACACCAGTTTCTACAATTTCAGTCTAAGTTAATATTGTTGTTGTTGTGGTCTTCAGTCCTGAGACTGGTTTGATGCAGCTCTCCATGCTACTCTATCCTGTGCAAGCTTCTTCATCTCCCAGTACCTACTGCAACCTACATCCTTCTGAATCTGCTTAGTGTATTCATCTCTTGGTCTCCCTCTACGATTTTTATCCTCCACGCTGCCCTCCAATACTAAACTGGTGAGCCCTTGATGCCTCAGAACATGTCGTACCAACCGATCCCTTCTTCTGGTCAAGATGTGCCACAAACTTCTCTTCTCCTCAATCCTATTCAATACTTCCTCATTAGTTATGTGATCTACCCATCTAATCTTCAGCATTCTTCTGTAGCACCACATTTCGAAAGCTTCTATTCTCTTCTTCTCCAAACTATTTACCGTCCATGTTTCACTTCCATACATGGCTACACTCCATACAAATACTTTCAGAAATGACTTCCTGGCACTTAAATCTATACTTGATGTTAACAAATTTCTCTTCTTCAGAAACGTTTTCCTTGCCATTGCCAGTCAACATTTTATATCCTCTCTACTTCGACCATCATCAGTTATTTTGCTCCCCAAATAGCAATACTCCTTTACTACTTTAAGTGTCTCGTTTCGTAATCTAATACCCTCAACATCACCCGACTTAATTTGACTACATTCCATTATCCTCGTTTTGCTTTTGTTGATGTTCATCTTATATCCTCCTTTCAACACACCATCCATTCCGTTCAACTGCTCTTCCAAGTCCTTTGCTGTCTCTGACAGAATTTCAATGTCTTCGGCGAACCTCAAAGTTTTTATTTCTTCTCCATGGATTTTAATACCTACTCCGAATTTTTCTTTTGTTTCCTTTACTGCTTGCTCAATATACAGATTGAATAACGTCGGGGAGAGGCTACAACCCTGTCTTACTCCCTTCCCAACCACTGCTTCCCTTTCATGTCCCTCGACTCTTATAACTGCCATCTGGTTTCTGTACAAATTGTAAATAGCCTTTCGCTCCCTGTATTTTACCCCTGCCACCTTTAGAATTATATTATTAATATTTTGACCGTTTAATTGTTGCAGCTACACTGACGTGCCGAAACAACATCACGACCTACTTAAAACCGTGCTGGGACACCGTCAGAACGCATATACAGCAGCGACACTGCGTGTCGCGGATTCGACGGGCTCTTGCTGAGTTACTGGAGGTACGCAGTGCCACGCGTCTTTGCGTAGGTCACGTAATTTCGGAAATTACAGATGGTGGTTGGTGGACATTCAACTATCGTCCAATATCGTCCCAGATGTGTCCTTCCTGATTCAGATGAAGCGAATTTATTGGTCAATATATCACCGTGAGTTCACTAACATGTTCTTCATATCACCGTAACATGATTTTGGCCTTGTCACACGGACAGCTACGCCCTGTTCGGAGTCGCCATCCTCGTCGGGGAAGACACCACGTATCAAGGGATGGAGGTGGTCCCCAATAATGCTTAACGATTCCACATTTGTTATGGTTTCTTCGTTTACTACCACAGATCTGATGGAAACCCAAGTGAATGTCCCTCACAGTATACGAGGTGCATTCAAGTTCTAAGGCCTCCGATTTTTTTTCTCCGGGCTGGAATGAGATAGAAACATGCGCATTGTTTTAAAATGAGGCCGCATTCATTGTCAATACGTCCCAGAGATGGCAGCACCGTACGGCAGATGGAATTATACCGCCAGTGGCGAGAATGAGAACTGTTTTAAATACTTAAAATTGCGACGTTTTCCTTACTTTAACAACGTGCAATCATTCGTTTTCTGAATTTGCGTTGTGTGAAACCAATTGAAATTCATCGACAGTTGAAGGAGACATGTGGTGATGGAGTTATAGATGTGTCGAAAGTGCGTTCGTGGGTGCGACAGTTTAATGAAGGCAGAACATCGCGTGAGAACAACCGAAACAACCTCGGGCTCACACAAGCCGGTCTGACGACATGATCGAGAAAGTGGAGAGAATTGTTTTGGGGGATCGCCTCCAGAGTTGGCATTTCTGTAGGTTCTGTGCACACAATCCTGCATGACGACCTGAAAATGCGAAAAGTGTCATCCAGGTTGGTGCCACGAATGCTGACAGACGACCACACGGCTGCCCGTGTGGCATGTTGCCAAGCAATGTTGACGCACAACGACAGCATGAATGGGACTTTCTTTTCGTCGGTTGTGACAATGGATGAGACGTGGATGCCATTTTTCAATCCAGAAACAAAGCGCCAGTCAGCTCAATGGAAGCACACAGATTCACCGCCACCAAAAAAATTTCGGGTAACCGCCAGTGCTGAAAAAATGATGGTGACCATGTTCTGGGACAGCGAGGGCGTAATCCTTACTCATTGCGTTCCAAAGGGCACTACGGTAACAGGTGCATCCTACGAAGATGTTTTGAAGAACAAATTCCTTCCTGCACTGCAACAAATGTCCGGGAAGAGCTGCGCGTGTGCTGTTTCACCAAGACAACGCACCTGCACATCGAGCTAACGTTACGCAACAGTTTCTTCGTGATAACAACTTTGAAGTGATTCCTCATGCTCCCTACTCACTTGAACTGGCTCCTAGTGGCTTTTGGCTTTTTCCAACAATGAAAGACACTCTCCGGGGCCGCACATTCACCAGCCGTGCTGCTATTGCCTCAGCGATTTTCCAGTGGTCAAAACAGACTCCTAAAGAAGCCTTCGCCGCTGCCATGGAATCATGGCGTCAGCGTTGTGAAAAATGTGTACGTCTGCAGGGTGATTACGTCGAGAAGTAACGCCAGTTTCATCGATTTCGAGTGAGTAGTTAATTAAAAAAAAATCGGAGGCCTTAGAACTTGAATGCACCTCGTAAGTCTTCCCCCCACTCCCCACCCCCTTCCCCCAACCCATTCCCCACCGGCCAGCTTCCGTGTAGCATTGCACCTTCCGACCACCGACCTGGTGCAATAATAAATGTGACCCATCCGACCAGGTGCCACCTTTCCGTTGATCAACGGTCTAATCTCGGTAAACCCGTGACCACTGAAGTCGCTATTAATGTTGATGGGCCAATATAAGAAACTATACAGGATGTATGGAAACGTCGCGGGAAAGGCATTCCTGAACATAAATGCAGAGCTAACACAACCTGCAGATTGCGCCGTTGTATTTCACAACGAACGGTAAATGTGCAGTGTCCTCAATACCGGGTGATCAAAAAGTGAGTATAAAATTGGAAACTTAATAAACCATGGAATAATGTAGATAGAGTGGTAAAAATTGATACACATTCTTGGAATGACATGGGGTTTTATTAGAACAAAAAAAAAAAAAAACGAAGTTCACAAAATGTCCGATAGATGGCGCTGGACAGCAAAACGTCAGTGACTGCGCAATGACAATCGTGTTTAAAAGGAGCTGTAATGAGACAGAGAATCAGATGCGCCAACAGTCGCACCGTGTTGACGTTACCTGAATAGGCGCTTTTAGTGAAGCTGTATTATCAGAATGGGGAATGTTGTAGTTCAGCGTTACGATCCTATCGCCATAGGAAGGGGATTCGAACGGGTAAATGTCCTTTGACAAATACAGCTGTGGCGAGAATGATTTCGGAGTTCGAAGCCACGGGTTGTTTAGACGATAGACCCCGTAGTGGCCGACCGAGCACAAGGCGTAATGCTGCTGAGACATTTCAGTAAGTAATGGAGACTGTAGCGGGTTCGTCTATGCACGGAGAAGTCAGTGCTCCTGCAGTCGCACGTCGCACCGGCATTCTATACACTACTGTTTGGTTGGCACTTAGGCGTACCCTCCGATGCTATCCGTACAAAATCCATCGGCATCATGGCTCTGAGCACTATGGGACTTAACATCTATGGTCATCAGTCCCCTAGAACTTAGAACTACTTAAACCTAACCAACCTAATGACATCACACACATCCATGCCCGAGGCAGGATTCTAACCTGCGACCGTACCGGTCACGCGGTTCCAGACTGAAGCGCCTAGAACCACGCGGCCACATCGGCGGTCGGCATCATGGACTGTTACCTGGCGATCTAGTGAAGCGGAGGGCATTTGCGGTGTGCGCGTTTCAAAAGATGGCGAAAGATGACGATTGGTTGAGTAACGTGTTGTGGACGGACGAAGCTCATTTCACGCTCCGAGAGTTTGTCAACGCCCACAACTGCAGAATTTGGGCTACCGAAAATCTTAGAACTGTCGTGAAAACTCCATTGCACGACGAGAAAGTCACGGTATGGGCTGGATTTACCACATCTGCCGTTATCGGGCCTTTTATCTTCGAGGAAATGCGTGATTCTGGTTTTGTAACTGCTACCGTGGCGGGTGAGAGGTACTCTGATATGTTACAGAATCGCATGATCCCCAGCCTGGCTGATAAACACCTGCGGGAACGTACGATGTTAATGCAGGATGGCACTCCACGCCATATTAGTAGACGCGTGAAAGATCTCTTGCGCGCGTCGTTTGGTTCAAAATGGTTCAATGGTACTGAGCACTATGGGACTCAACATCTTAGGTCATAAGTCCACCTAACTAACCTAAGGACGTCACACACACCTATACCCGAGGCAGGATTCGAACCTGCGACCGTTACAGTCCCGCGGTTCCGGACTGCAGCGCCAGAACCGCTAGACCACCGCGGCCGGCGCGTCGTTTGGTGATGACCGTGTGCTCAGCCGCCACTTCCGTCATGCTTGGCCTCCCACGTCCCCAGACCTCAGTCCGTGCGATTATTGGCTTTGGGGTTACCTGAAGTCGCAAGTGTATCGTGATCGACCGACGTCTCTATGGATGCTGATAGACAACATCCGACGCGAATGCCTCACCATAACTCCGGACATGTTGGCCGTGCTGTTGACAATATTATTCTTCGACTACAGCTATTGTTCAGGAATGATGGTGGACATATTGAGCATTTCCTGTAAAGGACATCATCTTTGCTTTGTCTTATTTTGTTATGCTAATTATTGCTATTCTGATCAGATGAAGCGCCATCTGTAGGACACTTTTTGAACTTTTGTATTTTTTTAGTTCTAATAAAACCCCATGGCATTCCAAGCATGTGTGTCAATTTGTACCTCTTTATCTACATTATTCTGTGATTTATTTAGTTTTCAAATTTATACTGACTTTTTGACCACCCGGTACTTTGCAAGCGTCAGTCGTAGTCAGAAGAGTATTCTGTGTAGTTGCAGGTGTGTTACAACCGACCTAAGTGAACTGAATGGGGCAAGTTGTTGCCACTTGTATTCTAGATGCTTCCGGATTAAAGATAGCCGAAGTGTTTGGTGTTACAAGAGGCATTGTATCGAAGGTTTATACCTCAAAGAGGGAAAACGGAGAAACACCAGCAGCTAAGTACAAAGCAGACTAAAATGTGATAGATGGTCACTGAAGGGAACTGTGACGAAAAATAAGGGTATGACAGCTACAAAATTCACAGCATAAGTGAATGTCGCACTTGCGAACCCTGTCAGCACCAAAGAACACGAAGTGATCTCCGTAAGATGGGAATTGTAGAGTGACTTGGAATTTCAAAATCGCTCATCGATGTTGCAAATGCCCGTAATAGAGAACACGTGGCACCGAAGCCGTAAAACCTGAACTATGGAGCAATGGAAGAAATTCATTTGGTCAGATGAGTCTTGTTTCACACTGTTTACAAAATTCTGGCTGAGTTTATGTCCCACGATTGAAGCATTGCGGGAGTTCAGTGACGATCTGGGCAGCAATATCGTGGCATTCGATGGGACCCATGGCCAATCTACAACTCGCACTACTGCGATTGATTACGTGACCGTATGGATTGATCAGGTCCCTCCCATCATGCAGTGTTTGTTCCCCAATGTTGATGCTGTGTTCCTGGACACCAGGGCCCCTATTCACTCCGCTTGCCTCGTCCAGGGCTGGGTTTGGGAGTACGACGATGAACCTCCGCGGCTCCCCTGTGTACCACATCTAACATGTCTCAGCATTAACTGAGTCTTTGTGATCTGCTTTCGAGGGGAGAGTGCGTGATCGCTATCCATCTCCATCATTGCTACCTGAACCTACCACTATTTTGATGGAAAACTGATATACGATTCCCGATAAAACCATATATAACCTGTATCTATCCGTTCCGAGACGACTGGAAGCTGTTTTTAATATCAAGAGGTTTCTTGTACCGTATTAGCACGCTAATCTACTGTGTTTGTGGTGTTTCAGTCCTTTTACCCAGTCCTGTTACGTAACCCCCATAAGAACCATGGACCTTGCCGTTGGTGGAGAGGCTTGCATGCCTCAGCGATAGAGATAGCCGTACCGTAGGTGCAACCACAACGGAGGGGTATCTGTTGAGAGGCCAGACAAACGTGTGGTTCCTGAAGAGGGGCAGCAACCTTTTCAGTAGTTGCAGGGGCAACAGTCTGGATAATTGACTGATCCGGCCTTGTAATACTAGCCAAAACGGCCTTGCTGTGCTGGTACTGCTAACGGCTGAAAGCAAGGGGAAACTACGGTCGTAATTTTTCCCGAGGGCATGCAGCATTACTGTATGGTTTAATGATGATGGCGTCCTCTTGGGTAAAATATTCCGGAGGTAAAATAGTCCCCCATTCGGATCTCCGGGAGGGGAATACTCAGAAGGACTTCGTTATCAGGAGAAAGAAAACTGGCGTTCTACGGATCGGAGCGTGGAATGTCAGATCCCTCGATCGAGCAGGTAGGTTAGAAAATTTAAAAAGGGGAATGGATACGTTGAAGTTAGATATAGTAGGAATTAGTGAAGTTCGCTGGCAGCAGGAACAAGACTTTTGGTCAGGCGAATACATGGTTATAAATACAAAATCAAAAAAGGGGTAATGCAGGAGTCAGTTTAATAATGAATAAAAAAATAGGAGTGCGGGTAAGCTAATACAAACAGCATAAATGTCTTTTTCCAAAGCTGTTTCACAGAGGAAGATTGCACTATAGTTCCTTCTCTAGATTGTCGCACAGATGACAAAATGGTAGATATCGAAATAGACGACAGAGGGATAGAGAAACAATTAAAATCGCTCAAAAGAGGAAAGGCCTCTGGACCTGATGGGATACCAGTTCAATTTTACACAGAGTACGCGAAGGAACTTGCCCCCCTTCTTGCAGTGGTGTACCGTAGGTCTCTAGAAGAGCGTAGCGTTCCAAAGGATTGGAAAAGGGCACAGGTCATCCCCGTTTTCAAGAAGGGACGTCGAACAGATGTACAGAACTATAGACCTATATCTCTAACGTCGATCAGTTGTAGAATTTTGGAACACGTATTGTGTTCGAGTATAATGACTTTTCTGGAGACTAGAAATCTACTCTGTAGGAATCAGCATGGGTTTCGAAAAAGACGGTCATGTGAAACCCAGCTCGCGCTATTCGTCCACGAGACTCAGAGGGCCATAGACACGGGTTCACAGGTAGATGCCGTGTTTCTTGACTTCCGCAAGGCGTTCGATACAGTTCCCCACAGTCGTTTAATGAACAAAGTAAGAGCATATGGACTATCAGACCAATTGTGTGATTGGATTGAGGAGTTCCTAGATAACAGGACGCAGCATGTCATTCTCAATGGAGAGAAGTCCTCCGAAGTAAGAGTGATTTCAGGTGTGCCGCAGGGGAGTGTCATAGGACCGTTGCTATTCACAATATACATAAATGACCTGGTGGATGGCATCGGAAGTTCACTGAGGCTTTTTGCAGATGATGCTGTGGTGTATCGAGAGGTTGTAACAATGGAAAATTGTACTGAAATGCAGGAGGATCTGCAACGAATTGACGCATGGTGCAGGGAATGGCAATTGAATCTCAATGTAGACAAGTGTAATGTGCTGCGAATACACAGAAAGATAGATCCTTTATCATTTAGCTACAAAATAGCAGGTCAGCAACTGGAAGCAGTTAATACCATAAATTATCTGGGAGTACGCATTAGGAGTGATTTAAAATGGAATGATCATATAATGTTGAGCGTCGGTAAAGCAGATGCCAGACTGAGATTCATTGGAAGAATCCTAAGGAAATGCAATCCGAAAACAAAGGAAGTAGGTTACAGTACGCTTGTTCGCTCACTGCTTGAATAGTGCTCAGCAGTGTGGGATCCGTACCAGATAGGGTTGATAGAAGATATAGAGAAGATCCAACGGAGAGCAGCGCGCTTCGTTACAGGATCATTCAGTAATCGCGAAAGCGTTACGGAGATGATAGATAAACTCCAGTGGAAGACTCTGCAGGAGAGACGCTCAGTAGCTCGGTACGGGCTTTTGTCAAAATTTCGAGAACATACCTTCACCGAAGAGTCAAGCAGTATATTGCTCCCTCCTACGTATATCTCGCGAAGAGACCATGATGATAAAATCAGAGAGATTAGAGCCCACACAGAGGCATACCGACAATCCTTCTTTCCACGAACAATACGAGACTGGAATAGAAGGGAGAACCGATAGAGGTACTCAAGGTACCCTCCGCCACACACCGTCAGGTGGCTTGCGGAGTATGGATGTAGATGTAGATGTAGATAGTGAACGCATTATTGTGGCCAAGGTAGACACGAAGCCCACGCCTACTACAGTAGTACAAGTTTATATGCCAACCAGCTCTGAAGATGGCGAAGAAATTTAAGAAATATGTGATGAAACAAAAGAAATTATTCAGATAGTGAAGGGAGACGAAAATTTAATAGTCATGGGAGACTGCAATTCGGAAATAGGAAAAGGGAGAGAAGGAAACGTAGTAGGTGAATATGGATTGGGGCTAAGAAATGAAAGAGGAAGCCGCCTGGTAGAATTTTGCACAGAGCATAACTTAATCAGTGCTAACACTTGGTTCAAGAATCATAAAAGTAGGTTGTATACATGGAAGAAGCCTGGAGATACTGACAGGTCTCAGATAGATTATATAATGGTAAGACAGAGATTTAGGAACCAGGTTTTAAATTGTAAGACATTTCCAGGAGCATATGTGGACTCTGACCACAATCTATTTGTTATGAAATGTAGATTAAAACTGAAGATGTGCAAAAAGGTGGGAATTTTAGAAGATAGGATCTGGATAAACTGACTAAACCAGAGGTTGTAGAAAGTTTCAGGGAGAGCATCAGGGAACAATTGACAGGAATGGGGGAAAGAAATACTGTAGAAGAAGAATGGGTAGTTTTGAAAGATGAAGTAGAGAAGGCGGCAGAGGATCAAGTAGGTAAAAAGACGAGGGCTAATAGACATCCTTGGGTAACAGAAGAAATATTGAATTTAATTGATGAAAGGGGAAAATATAAAAATGCAGTAAATGAAACAGGCAAAAAGGAATACAAACGTCTCAAAAATGATATCGACAGGAAGTGCAAAATGGCTAAGCAGGGATGGCTAGAGGACAAATGTAAGGATTTAGAGGCTTATCTCACTAGGGGTAAGTTAGATACTGCTTACAGGAAAATTAAAGAGACCTTTGGAGAAAAGAGAACCGCTTTTATGAATATCAAGAGCTCAGATGGAAACCCAGTTCTTAGCAAAGAAGGGAAAGCAGGAAGATGGAAGGAGTATATAGAAGGTCTATACAAGATGTATGAAACAGGTGAAATACCCTCAGACTTCAAGAAGAATATAATAATTCCAATCCCAAAGAAAGCAGGTGCTGACAGATGTGAAAATTTCCGAACAATCAGTTTAATAAGTCACGGATGCAAAATGCTTACGCGAATTCTTTACAGACGAATGGAAAAACTGCTAGAAGCCGACCTCGGCGAAGATCAGTTTGGTTTCCGTAGAGATATAGGAACACGTGAGGCAATACTGAACCTGCGACTTATCTTAAGGAAAGGCAAACCTACGTTTCTAGCATTTGTAGACTTAGAGACAGCTTTTGACAATGTTGACTGGAATACTATCTTTCAAATTCTGAAGGTGGCAGGGGTAAAATACAGAGAGCGAAAGGCTATTTACAATTTGTACAGAAACCAGATGGCTGTTATAAGAGTCGAGGGACATGAAAGGGAAGCAGTGGTTGGGAAGGGAGTGAGACAGTGTTGTAGCCTCTCCCCAGTGTTATTCAATCTGTATATTGAGCAACCAGTGAAGGAAACAAAAGAAAAATTCGGAGTAGGTATTAAAATCAATGGAGAAGAAATATAAACTTTGAGGTTCGCCCGAAGACATTGTAATTCTGTCAGAGACAGCAAAGGACTTAGAAGAGCAGTTGAACGAAATGGATAGTGTATTGAAAGGAGGATATAAGATGAACATCAACAAAAGCAAAACGAGGATAATGGAATGTAGTCGAATTAAGTCGGGTGATGTTGAGGGAATCAGATTAGGAAATGAGACACTTAAAGTAGCAAAGGAGTATTGCTATTTGGGGAGCAAAATAACTGATGATGGTCGAAATAGAGAGGATATAAAATGTAGACTGGCAATGGCAAGGAAAACGTTTCTGAAGAAGAGAAATTTGTTAACATCGAGTATAGATTTAAGTGTCAGGAAGTCGTTTCTGAAAGTATTCGTATGGAGTGTAGCCATGTATGGAAGTGAAACATGGCGATAACTAGTTTGGACAAGAAGAGAATAGAAGCTTTCGAAATGTGGTGCTCCAGAAGAATGCTGAAGATTAGATGGGTGGATCATATAACTAATGAGGAGGTATTGAATAGGATTGGGGAGAAGAGAAGTTTGTGGCACAACTTGACTAGAAGAAGGTATCGGTTGGTAGGACATGTTCTGGGGCATAAAGGGATCACCAGTTTAGTGTTGGAGGGCAGCGTGGAGGGTAAAAATTGTAGAGGGAGATCAAGAGATGAATACACTAAGCAGATTCAGAAGGATGTAGGTTGCAGTAGGTACTGGGAGATGAAGAAGCTTGCACAGGATAGAGTAGCATGGAGAGCTGCATCAAACCAGTCTCAGGACTGAAGACCACAACAACAACAACAACAATCTACTGTGTTTGTGGTGTTTCAGTATTTTTGCCCAGTCCTTGTAGATGTCGTCAGCTGTAGAGACTCTCGTCCAAGAATGTGCGCTGAACTGTGTGTTCCGACACACTTGTGCCTGCGCCAGCGATCGCCACCTAGTTTGTATTTCAGAGCAGGCAATTTACCGACCGCCACGTCCTGTGATGATGCGTCAACATCTAACATCTTGTCGCCAGCTTACGATTTCACCGTCCTTCAAAAATTTTCTATAAGTACTCGTGACCTTAGCACACTAACGATCGACCAGCTCTGTCGTTGCCGATATGCTTGTTCCCAGTCGCTGGACCATAACAATTTGCCCTATTTGAAAGCTGCTTATGATACTGCGGCCTGTATCACCGCTAGAATGATTCACTGTTCGTCACTGTTCGGCTTATGTACATACCATACCGCATCTCATACCCGTAACGCCACCAAGTGGCATTCATACTCACGGTGGTCAATGGTAAATTCGTACACATTCTTCCCTCCTATCTTTGTATGTAGAGAATAAATGAAAAGGCGCCTCTGCACAGTACTCTTGTCGGTATTGATGACGTCATTTTCATGTCCCACAGAAGTGATATGGAACACTCTTCTCTGTGTGTAGGTTCCCAGACACTGTAAATTTCTTAAAGGAAATCTGTATAACACGTAGTCTGTAATTTTTATTATCTCATCATTTGGCCGTCAACCAATTTTACCCCCTTGGGCCTCACAGCGTATTGTGATCGACACATAGATGTTGGTGGAACGCAACAAGTGATGCATTTCACAATAAGTTTGTATCACAATCGTAGTATGCAAAAAAGGGCAACCGTTATGCAGGTTTCGACACAGAACCATATTAGGTATCACATTACAATGCTTCAACAGTTAAATCAGTTTTTCTTGCATTTAGGTTTCAACAGATTCAGTTTTTGCTCTAGAGATCAAAAACATCCGCACCCCCTCCCCACATTGCCTCAAGAAAAAAGAGCGTGAGACAGTGTTGATAGCGATGGGTCAGCGGCCGTCATGTTACTTATCGAGAGAACCAAAGTGCATGCTGACAAGTTTCACACTGTCTTTTTCTTCTATACGACGCTAATTTGTAGCAACACAGTCCATAAACTTCTGACACAGTCACTACAGTCAGTCTCCCGATATATACACGAATACGGACTTGTCATTGCCCCTTGAAGCTTGTCCGTGGGAGCGTTGTTGTATTTCCACATTATTGCCATGACACATTACCTGAAGATGGGACTAATTTGTACTGCTTGATATTACTTTAACAATACTTTTATGCTGGTAGAATGCCGGAAGGTGACCGCCTCCGTAGTCTAATGGTCTAGGGCCTCTGCAGCTGTCCCGAGTTACCACCCGTATTTCACTTCAGATTTTTTGAGTTGTGGAAGTCTGGAAGCAAATCCTGGAAGCCTTGCGATATCTGCTGTGGAAATGACTGAATAAATAAGCGGCTAAAGAGTCACGCAGAAGTTACTGAAGTAGCGACAACCCACAAGACTTTAGTCACGTTTTCACCCCTATTGTATTAATGAGCTATGAATACATGAGGCATGTAGTATCTTGTAGTGAAACTATCTACAGATAATCTTCTCACAGTGTGACTCTGAAGAGTGTAAGCATTATTCACTGTAGCGCAAGTGTACAGTGAAGACGGTAGCACTTGTAAGGAGGCTTCGCATAGACTGCAGACCCACGCTCTGTGGAAGTCATTTTTCTGATTCACAGATGGTCAGTCTGTAGTCATCCCTGTCAGCGAGAGTGATGATTCACAGCCTAACTGGAAAGAGCAGGCATGTCTTACTACGTAGCTAAAACTTTGACATGGTCTGACCAAACAGAGTCCTAGATGTGTATGGTTCGGTTGGTACTATTGTGCAGTTTTAAGCATATGGGCACTCTTCGCACGTCTCTCGCCTTGGGCAGGCTGCCATATCAGGAGCCTCAGGACATTTGTCTTGTATTTGATATGGGCGCATTGGACTGTCAACCAGTCATGAGAGCTGATACTGCAAATGGCGTGACATACAAATGAGAACATTGCCACACAAAGTTTGAGAGGTGTGTCTGAATAACCAATGAAGCAATACAACCTTCTTTGAGAGAAGCGTAGGGTCATTCTGTCAACAGTACGCAGTGGAGTATGAACCCGTAAATCATATGCAAGAATGATTTTCAGCACATTGACACTGGAAGAAAGTAACGAGTTCAAAGGTGAAACAACAGGCTGAGACACAGCAACATGGTAAAAAATGCTAATGGACCCAAAAACCCAGGCCCCACCGAGACATACTCGGCAAGGGACATAGTCATCGCCCTGACAGACAGCTACAAATATTTGTGAAGTGTCGTCAGACGTGCCAACACTGTTTTATTGGAGGAGACCGAAATGCACGCTATAAGCTCACGCAGGCTGGCGTGAGGTCTGAAACAGGATACGTAATGAATGCTATAAAGAAAAGTACGTAGCTTCTGGAATACTTAACTTTAATCCACATTTGTAGAACTTCGCTCTTGATGATACAATAATAGAATCTCAATATAAATGGAATACGGCGCCTTGCTAGGTCGTAGCAAAAGTAGCTGAAGGCTATGCTAACTATCGTCTCGGCAAATGAGAGCGTAGTTGTCAGTGAACCATGGCTAGCAACGTCGGTTGTACAACTGGGGCGAGTGCTAGTACGTCTCTCTAGACCTGCCGTGTGGTGGCGCTCGGTCTGCAATTACTGACAGTGGCGACACGCGGGTCCGTCGTATACTAGCGGACCGCGGCCGATTTAAAAGCTACCACCTAGCAAGTGTGGTGTCTGGCGGTGACACCACAATTTGGGCTTCTGAGCCTATGCAAGTTGCAGTGAGCCACTTCCAAAGCAGGACCTGTAATGCACTGACTAGCATTTATCAGATGACTACCACCTTCTGGACACCAGCCAGCCCGACCTGCTGAACCTGGCCATTGTGAGCTGACATCCACCCCTCAGCTGATGTAATGACTTGGAGCCTTCTACCACCTGCCAACTGGATACCAAACTGATAGTATTTGGCTCAAAGTCGAACTGTCGCTGTTCCAGACAGGCATGAACTGCTGCTGCCCCCCTCCCTCATCCCTCCCCACTTACATCAGCATTAAGCTAACCACTGCACTCTTCACTTTGTCATCCTGCGTCCGTATGAATCACATCCCATTGACCCCTACAGGAGCATGCAGCGAACATTCACGCTGCATTCACACGATTAGAAACAGTGGTAGTACTGAAGTTAGGTAAAATCATGTCCTTTCCGATCAGCTTTTGTATATGGACGCACAATATATAGTGTTGGGCCTTTGTTTTCGTTTTCAGTTGCTTCAGTAAATGTGCTGATCGGTATCTATCTGTGAGCTCACAATTTGAAAATTCAAGTGACTTGCTACTCTCAGTCACAACTGTATTTCTAAACAGTTTATAAACTTATTTTTACGTAATACGGTATTAAGATATTCTGAAGGGATGTGCAATGCTCTTACTCGAAGTCAATGCGTAACTGCAGCAGCTAGCTTGCACATATTATCTGTTCATGTATGACATTGCATTTTTCAATTACTTGGAATTCGAAAATTCATTATCTTCAATCTTTCTCGTGTCCATAAATTCTAACATGTTTGCCGCAAGTCCATTTAAGCTTTGTTTCATGCTAAACGTTCTCCAGGGCCACATGAGACATCCTTGCAAGGCTTGTATTTGTTTTTCATAAAAAAATGTCAATAATCCAGCGAAGATGAAGCTGAGGCGGTTTTTCGAGACATTCGGCGGAAGAGGCGAAGTCATTGTAAATTCTTGCTTTCACCGCACAAAATCTCTTTATTTTCAGTTTATTACTTACTGTAGGCAACAAAAACATTTGCCCCTGGACAAACAGAATCTATAAGGAGTGATGTATTATACTTGCAGGCTATGTAGTCTGAGTATTGTATTTAATATTGTAATTCGGTATTCAGTTATGTTATTTCGGAGTCATCTCTCTCTCTCTCTCTCTCTCTCTCTCTCTCTCAATGTCTGTCTGTCACTCCACCCCCCAATTCCATCAAGCTTTGCGCAAGCTTTACCATCGCTGAAATCAATTAGAAAATCAGACTGCGTTATTGGTGGGCCATATGTAGTGCCTGGAAGTATGGTTCAGGGCATAAATTGGGTTTGTAATTTTCTATAAACACTGAGGTATACCTTTGAAAGGAATGGCGCGTTAGACAGTTAAAGTATTTTGTTTTTCTTGATAACAAGTGTTAGTGATCAAAATGAATATTTTAATATACGATTTGCCCGTGTCTCTGGACGATATCGGTTTCCGCTGCTGCTGTTATCGGCTTCCGAATACGAGCGAGCATCGTCGCTGTCGTACAGGTTAATAGCAAGACCAGACAGCGATGGCTGCGTCGGGGAACACCAAGCCTTATCTCTCTGTAATGGCGCTCCGCCCTGCGATCGCAACTGCGGACTGGATCTTTCAGTAGTTTCCATCTGTGAATTCTGTTATCTCTGCGCCCTAGAGGACGACCTCAGACACGACTACTTGTGGCTTCACTAGCAGTAGCACAGATAACTGTTCGAGAGCAGCACTTTGACAAATGGAACCTAATAGTGGACGCCCAACGTTCCACCGACATAAAAGTAACATCGGGGGTTGCCCAAATAAATGTAATAGGACTTCTGATCTTCACGAAATATATTAAAGATATAACAGGCAGGATCAGCAGCGCTGTCAAATTGCTTGCTGACCATCTGTTTTCTCAAGAACGTCTCGAATTTGGATGATCGTAATGGAATTCGGAGAGAGTTGGACAGTGTATCCACTTCGGGTAATGAATAGAAGCTCTCCTTAAGTATGAATAAATAGGAGACAATACCTAAAACAACGAGACAGAACTCAATTGTTCCCATTATAAGATCGACAGCGAAAAATCTTGGGCAAGTTACAAGGGTCAAGTAAGTGCCGAGAAAAATAAATGTGGCCTGGAAAATATTTGAGGCACGTCAAGATAGGCAACCCAACTTGCCTTCGGTGCAGATGATTTAAGTTGGGTTGTCTATCTTAAAGCACCTCAAACATTTTCCAGGCCACTTCTATTTTGGCTAACCTGTAGTAAAAAGAGATATGAAACGAAAGGACGCGAAAAATCACAGTTAGGGAGTGTAGATAAGAGACTTGGATTTGTTAGAAGGTATGCGGGATGTGCTGCGCATCTGTAAAGGGAATGATAATATGTAATACTGATGGCAACAGTTCTACTATCAAGGTGTAATAGAGACATTCATTGAAATGACTTCAGAGCTTTTGATGAAAGGCGTCGTATTTCTCATGTAGAACCTATAAACGCAAAGAAACATGACTTTTAAAATATGTGGATATGCCTGTTCTACCGTCCGTGAAATTCATTTGAGTAACACTGAATTTGTGTACAGTCATCGCTACTTGAAATTTAACGAGTCTAAATCATTTTTAAGCACAGGTCGCTGAAAAAACCGTATCCTGATATGACCAGTGTATTTACAACACTCATGAGACAGCTATATTTCGACAAAAGATTGAACATTCAGTTGAAATAATGTAGTTACAGTACGTAATACTTACAATGTAATATTTCACGGAAAGAATGATGAACTAATTACATTGGTGTAAAATGGAACAACTGGTTGTCTGGTTCTTCGTAATGTGGTCACTCCTATATCTAGACGCGCGGGGTAGCCACGCGTTCTCAGGCGCCTTGCCACGGTCCGCGCGGCTCCCCTTGCCGGAGGTTCGACTCCTCCCTCGAGTATGGATGTGTGTGTTGTCCACAGCATAAGTTAGTTTAAGTTAGATTAAGCTTAGGGACCGATAACCTAAGCAGTATGGTCCCATGACATCTTACCACAAGTTTACAAATATGTTTGATATTCGAGCACTCGTGTGCAGCAACACCGAAAGTGATGCAGCACTCGCACAGACGACCATGGTCGAGTGTACAGGGCTATTACAAATGATTGAAGCGATTTCATAAATTCACTGTAGCTCCATTCATTGACATATGGTCACGACACACTACAGCTACATAGAAAAACTCATAAAGTTTTGTTCGGCTGAAGCCGCACTCCAGGTTTCTTCCGCCAAAGCGCTCGAGAGCGCAGTGAGACAAAATGGCGACAGGAGCCGAGAAAGCGTATGTCGTGCTTGAAATGCACTCACATCAGTCAGTCATAAACAGTGCAACGGCACTTCAGGACGAAGTTCAACAAAGATCCACCAACTGCTAACTCCATTCGGCGATGGTATGCGCAGTTTAAAGCTTCTGGATGTCTCTGTAAGGGGAAATCAACGGGTCGGCCTGCAGTGAGCGAAGAAACGGTTGAACGCGTGCGCGCAAGTTTCACGCGTAGCCCGCGGAAGTCGACGAATAAAGCAAGCAGGGAGCTAAACGTACCACAGCCGACGGTTTGGAAAATCTTACGGAAAAGGCTAAAGCAGAAGCCTTACCGTTTACAATTGCTACAAGCCCTGACACCCGATGACAAAGTCAAACGCTTTGAATTTTCGGCGCGGTTGCAACAGCTCATGGAAGAGGATGCGTTCAGTGCGAAACTTGTTTTCAGTGATGAAGCAACATTTTTTCTTAATGGTGAAGTGAACAGACACAATGTGCGAATCTGGGCGGTAGAGAATCCTCACGCATTCGTGCAGCAAATTCGCAATTCACCAAAAGTTAACGCGTTTTGTGCAATCTCACGGTTTAAAGTTTACGGCCCCTTTTTCTTCTGCGAAAAAAACGTTACAGGACACGTGTATCTGGACATGCTGGAAAATTGGCTCATGCCACAACTGGAGACCGACAGCGCCGACTTCATCTTTCAACAGGATGGTGCTCCACCGCACTTCCACCATGACGTTCGGCATTTCTTAAACAGGAGATTGGAAAACCGATGGATCGGTCGTGGTGGAGATCATGATCAGCAATTCATGTCATGGCCTCCACGCTCTTCCGACTTAAACACGAGCCTCTATCTTTGGAAATATTACTGTGGAAGTAATGCATCGCTTAAATTACATTGTTTGAAGTAAATGCTTAGATTTCTGGCAAGTAACGCTTCATTTACGACTCTTGCCGATATGCTGATCAAACAGTCTGTCTTTACGCGATGTTGTTTCTTCAGCGGCTTGCACTTCTGTTGTTAGCCTTGAAATATCAGTTGTTTAGAAACACAGAGTTTGACATATAACTCAAGTAGAACAGACACTTCGCCATATTTTCAGACACTTATTATCGGTTTTAGCTGTCGCGATACTTCCTTTGCAAGTGGTTCGGTCTTTACGTTTTGGGCGATGAGATTTAACCAGGTAGTGTTTCATACACGCTGGAAGAGGTGCTAAAGAAGAGACTTTGAAGAAATTAAAATTTGTTGATAGCAATATGTAAGTTATTATGGCTGACTAGCAAACATAAGGATGGTTTTGCAGTTTAATTAGCATGACTTTAACCTTAACAGTATTTTTTGATGATTTGTGTTTATTTAATAATAGCCATTTCCTTGTCATTTATGTAGATGTAATGCTTATAAGGAACTCAGTACGTAAGACCTACCTTGTGTTTTGGAAAGAGCCTGTTCCAGTCCTTACAGCAAATATAAATTCTTCGTCAAGTTGCCCCCAAGGGATGTTGTAAGATTTTGTTCCATGTTTGCACGTTACTGGCAGAAAGCAGCAGCGGGCACATTACTCTGAATAATGACCCTTATTGCAATAAAATGCCCGCTTAAATTCTTCACTGGCAACAAGTGTTTCGACTGATAAGATTTTCGATAACGCATGGATACTAATTGCCGTTGAAGCACACGGAATGAAATTTGAAGTGAGGTTATTGTTTCCTCCATACTCCGACGTATCCATAGGCCAAGAATATCAGTTGGCTCCTTAAAATGACTTTTCAGTCGATAAAGCGGTGTTGCTTTGAATTTACGCGGGAGTTCAATTTTAATTGTACTTGCCGTGGAAGTCGAGCGCAGGGTGTTTTGAGAGGCGAGATGTAGACGTATTTCTTCGTGGTAAGCTCGTGTGTGCTCAGTGCAAGGCTAACTTCTCTTAAATGATCTGAAGATACAGAAGAACTCTACAGACGTGTGGTCCATCCGAGTGGTCTGCTCGGACTCTATAGTGTGCGAGCGAAAGAGCGCGAATAAACTTTGCATAGCTTGGCGGAAATTGCCGGAGATGTCCGACGCTGCCTCGCCATGTGACGAAGTCGAGAGATGGCTATACGCGAAGAGGCAGCGTCACACACTCACGCAATCTTGCACGTAAACTGAGAATTTGCAGTGTTGGCTAGTGTGATATGCTTCCGTAGCCAATACACTTTGTGCCTCCTACTTCTCTCTGGTCATTGAAGTAAACATTTTCAACTGTATCGAGTCCTGTCACTATATTTTCTCGATTGACTCACGAGAACCTACCCTGTAGCTGAACTGATGCTTTTATATTAATTAGACCGGAAACAAGGCTGACAATTATAATCACCTCCTCAACGTAGATCATTTTCATTTGTTCTGTGCAAAATATATGTCGCTGTCAGTGGGATTTCAGCTGCAGAATAGATACGAGCATTTTTACATTGCCACGGTTAAATCAATGACATTCAAAAATATTGAATATCCGATTATCACTTTAATTTACGTTACACATAATCTCAAACGCTGCGGTAATGCTTGGTGAATCTCACGCAAGCAGTAAACACTTTCTCAACGGAAGACATGGCATATCGACAGCTAAAACAAAATTCTAATCCTCAACGCACTTCAATGCTTGCTGGGTCAATTAGTGCTATTACATTATGATGGAAACTATTGAGACGTTGCGTAAGTTCGTAGCGTTTTCCCATCAATTTAATAATAGCAACAGATACACATAACACAAACTTTAGTCATCATTAATATATTCTCTTTCACCATGTATAAGTTTCTGCCACCGCTGGGGAATCTTTTCGTTTCCGTGACTATAGAAATCGAGAAAAAGCTGAGGGCGTGAGATCAGGTGAGTAATATGGGAGCTGAATGGCTTACCAATCCAACTCCTGTGTAGTGGTTTTTGTCAGTCTGGCAGAATGCTGGTGGCCGTTGTCGTGGAGTAACATTACTTCATGCAGACTTCCTGATCGTTGTTCTTGGACTGCGTCTGCAAGACGTCTCCGTTGTTAGCAACTTCAGCGTTTATTAATGCGTCGTGTCGCAACATTGTTCCGTTTGCCACTAACCCCACCACAGCAGCTTCTCACTGGCAAATCATTTACGTAGGAGAAACGTTTCAGTTCAGTTTCTGGGTTCTCCTTGTCAGGCATGTGTTAATTACACATAATGTACAGCTCAATCTGACCAGATGTTTCGTATTACGGATGAAATGGTTCGGTCTCTTAGAACGGATGTTTTGTATTACATGTAAGATATTTTTTTCTATTACTCGTTTCGTTTTTGGGTATGATTTTTTTGTTTAGTTTAGAAGACACTGTGATGGACAATGCTTCAGCATGTGCTCGTAAATCTACGAGCGGCCCAAGGAATAGGAGAATACGGCACAGTGAGGCCAGTTCAGAGTGGTAACTTTCAGAATAGTGGCAGTAGAGCCGTGATGAAACCGAGGTGGAAAATTATTAGTCGGATGCGAATTCTGGCTTTATAATTACCGATGCGAAAGAAGACGATCCGAGAAGAAAGAAAAATAGCAATAGTCTTGGAATAGTGAAGATGATGACGATGATGATGACAACGACTATTGTGACAACTCAGATGTGGCCAGAAAAACGTACACACACTTTGACAGTTAACATCTTTGGAACAAAATTTTGAGTGGTAGAGTGGTCCAATGCTTTCTCAACGGATGTTGGTGCGCCTTTTTCCAGCAGATGGCAGTGAAGAAATGAATGAAGTGAGATCGTCGTTTCAGCAGCAAAAGGGCGTATTGAAGTGGTCCTGGAAATATGAAAACATGACAGAGGTGGAACGGCAATGGCGTAAAGTGTCCAGAACTCAGTTAGCGACACCTACAACAATTTATGGTATTCGGGATCACTTTTAAGTCGACGATACTGCGCAGGATGTGCATGAGGAAAGGTCTGGCTGACCAAAAGCTTCAGCAAGTACAACTTCCAGCGCTGCTGTGTCGCAACATTTTACAAGGTCGCCTCGAAAGATCTGTGAAACAGGGTGCACATGGTAGCGGGGTAAGCCCGTCAAGAGTACGACGGATTCTGAAGGCTGCAAAGTGTACATTCCAAGAACGCTCCACGGTATGAAAGAGGACGACACCGATCGAAGGATAGAGTACTGTGAGTAGTTTGAAGGCATGCTTCGCGAAAATGAACGGCTTGCAGGTATGGTTATGTGGTCCGACGAGGCGCAATTCAAACTGAACGGTACCGTGTACCTCCACAGCTGCGTGTAATGGGATCCTAAAAATCCACACATTCACGTGGACAAACATATTCACCTAACGGGTGGTGTAGTCTGTCATCATGCAGTTTGAGTGGGCATTCTGCTTTGAAGGTACCGTAACTGGTAAGATGTATGTTCATACGCTGCAAACATAGATTTTACCTACCATCCGAGAGGTGTTTGGAAATGAAAGGTTTTACCTACAACAAGATGGCGCTCTGCCTCACTAGCACGTAGATGTCAGAGCCTACTTGGATGAAAATCTGCCTGGGCGATGGAAGAGGAGCTGCTGAGTGCCCACTTCAGTCTCGACACCTTGCAACTCTTGACTTACACCTATGGAGAACCTTGAAGTATGAAGTTTATCAATAGAAGCCAACTACACTGAACGAGCTACGAGAAACCATCGAAGCGTCTTGTACGGCTGTCACACAGGCAACACTGACAGCCGTAGCTCAGTCAACAGATCAGCGGCGTAGACTTTGTTTGGCTGCATATGGTGGTCGCTTTAAACACACAAAAAAACCTTCCTCCCGTACAATAACTGTAGCGATATGTCATTTTGTTCCATTAATCTTTAATATCAAAGAATATCTTCATTTTCTGGACCCTCTCCGCACGAAGGAAGATGAACAAGACTTATTAGTTACAGTCAATACTGACAATACACATGGAAAACAAGGTGGCGTGCCAGATATTTTTGTTGTTGGTAACACAAATATTATGCTTCAGTGCTATTGTTTATGAGAATTGCAATTATACTGAATAAATAAAACATAATACTCATTTTGACGTTTCATACGAAAAGAGCAAAAATATCATCCCAAACACAGAAGCAAATTTATAAAATAGATAAATCTGTGAAAAAATGTGATGGAGGAAAAAATCAGGTCTCTGAGACCGGATGTTTCTAATTATGAACAACTACATATGTTTTTCTTTAAGGACTAAACTTCAGGCACGTAATTCGTAGTAGACCACACCCACCGTTACTGTTCCACCAGATCCATAACATTATTTTTTGTGGAGGCGTGCATATCTTTGTAAGAGGAACTGCTGCTTTTTTTGGGATCTGCCGTTCCTTTCTTTACCTTACGTGATTATAAAGACACCACTTCTCGTCACCAGTAACGGTACGGTATAGGAATGGTCGGTGCTGTTCGCCAGGCAACTGGTGACGAGCAAGCAGAGATGCATATACGGCTAGTCTATTGTTTTTGTGAATTTGGCTTAGAGCATACGGTACCGATACACCCGATTTTTGAACCTTCGCCACTGCATCCTAGAGTCGCACGATGGTCACATTTCAAAGCATCTGCAAGTTCTCGAGTACACTGACGTGGATCATTGCGCATTAATGCGTTCAAACGATCATCATCAATCACCGAAAGTCTTCCTGAACTTGGAGAATCACTAATGTCAAAATTATCTTCCTTAAAATGAGAAAACCATTTTCTTGCCGTTCTCTGTACAGTGGCGTTATCCCCACACACGGCGCAAATGTTTCTGGCCGCCTCCGCTGCTGTCACCCCTCCACTCTACTCAAACAGAAGAATATGTCGGAAATGTTCAGATTTCTCCAGTTGGCACTCCATTTTCTAGCGTCCACAGCTCCACTTACTATTTCCAAATGACAGAATGACTGCAACTTTAACTACAAATAAAAAATGACGCTCGATAAATAAACCCATAGTGACCGTAATACCAACATGCAAAACAAGAACGCTACGAACTCATGGACCAACCAAGTATATGTGAGTTCACGTTTCCCTAGCCACGTGTCAGGACTACTCGACTGTTGTGGTTCCTACGCACTTACCGGTTGAGGCACAACGACCAGACCGCATCGTTGAAACGATCGCTATTGCATTGTGTCAGGTGCAGAGGAGTACATTACTCATCCTTTAACCCGCCCACGCTTTCCTGTTAGCGACGCAGGCAAGCTGCCGCACGGCATCAGCAGAACGACCACGGTCCTTTATTCCCAAACAAGCCAAGTTGGCCCAAACTAAGCAGACTAAAGGAATCTTGCTCGTCTACTCGTCTTGCATGAGCTAAGTTCGGAACTTCAAGTAAAGTCTTTTTCTACCCGTCTGTCTTAGGACGATGCTCAATCAAATATACACTACTGGCCATTACAATTGCTACACCAAGAAGAAATGCAGGTGATAAACGGGTATTCATTGGACAAATATATTATACTAGAACTGACATGAGATTACATTTTCGCCGGCCGAAGTGGCCGTGCGGTTAAAGGCGCTGCAGTCTGGAACCGCAAGACCGCTACGGTCGCAGGTTCGAATCCTGCCTCGGGCATGGATGTTTGTGATGTCCTTAGATTAGTTAGGTTTAACTAGTTCTAAGTTCTAGGGGACTAATGACCTCAGCAGTTGAGTCCCATAGTGCTCAGAGCCATTTGAACCATTACATTTTCACGCAATTTGGCTGCATAGGTCCTCAGAAATCAGTACCCAGAACAACCACCTATGGCCGTAATAACGGCCTCGATACGCCTGGGCATTGCGTCAAACAGAGCTTGGATGGCGTCTACAGGTAAAGTTGCCCATGCAGCTTCAACACGATACCACAGTTTTCATCAAGAGTAGTGGCTGGCGTATTGTGATGAGCCAGTTGCTCGGCCACCATTGACCAGACGTTTTCAATTGTTGAGAGATCTGGAGAATATGCTAGCCAGGACAGCAGTCGCACATTTTCTGTATCCAGAAAGGCCCGTACAGGACCTGCAACAAGCGGTCGTGCGTTATCCTGCTGAAATGTAGGGTTTCGCAGGGATCGAATGCAGGGTAGAGCCACGGGTCGTAACACCTCTGAAATGTAACGTCCACTGTTCAAAGTGCCGTCAATGCGAACAAGAGGTGACCGAGACGTGTAACCAATGGCACCGCATACCATCACGCCGGGTGATACGCCAGTATGGCGATGACGAATATACGCTTCCAATTTGCGTTCACCGCGATGTCCCAGACACGGATGCGACCATCATGATGCTGTAAACAGAACCTGGATTCATCCTAAAAAATGACGTTTGGCCAATCGTGCACCCAGTTTCGTCGTTGAGTGCACCATCGCAGGCGCTCTTGCCTGTGATGCAGCGTCAATGGTAATCATAGCCATTGTCTCCGAGCTGATAGTCCATGCTGCTGCAAACGTCGTGGAACTGTTCGTGCAGATGGTTGTTGTCTTGCAAACGTCCCCATGTGTTGATTCAGGGATCGAGACGTGGCTGCACGATTCGTTACAGTCATGCGGATAACATGCCTGCCATCTCGACTGCTAGTGATACGAGGCAGTTGGGATCCAGTACGGCGTTCCGTATTATGCTCCTGAACCCACCGATTCCATATTCTGCTAACAGTCATTGGATCTCGACCAACGCGAGTAGCAATGTCGCGATACAATAAACCGCAATCCCGATAGGCTACAATGCGACCTTTATCAAAGTCGAAAACGTGACGGTGCGCATTACTCCTCCTTACGCGAGGCATCACAACAACGTTTCACCAGGCAACGCCTGTCAACTGCTGTTTGTGTATCAGAAATCGGTTGGAAACTTTCCTCATGTCAGCACGTTGTAGGTTTCGCCACCGGCGCCAACCTTGTGTGAATGCTCTGGAAAGCTAACCATTTGCATATCAGAGCATCTTCTTCCTGTCGGTTAAATTTCGCGTCTGTAGCAGGTCATCTTCGTGGTGCAAAAATGTTAATGGTCAGTAGTGTATATTCATTTTGGATTATTGTAGGACAGAAAATCGTGGACTTTATTTGTTTTTTCTTTCCTTTTCAGCTTATTTCGGACTTATTTATTTATTTCGATATGAAAGGTTTTCTCTGCAACTTCATCCTCTTTCGACTAGTTCTGGCTGTTCTCAATTCCGATCATCATCATGTCACTTGTAACACATATTTTTTGTAGTAAGCAGAACCACCTCCGAAAGTCAAGGTCCTTTGCACCTAAGAACCTCAACATGGTTATTAGAACGCAATGGCAACTAAAGTAAGGTTTTGGAAGTCTAGTTTCTGTAATCTCACTCTGTTTCAGTCAAATTTGACTTCAGTTATGCCCATTTTAATTATTTTTTTTCTATTACGTGTATTATGCGTTCGCTGTATTCATTCTAAGTGGCTCAGATAGTATATTCTAAATTCGCCAAATGAATTTTAGCAAATACGAAGTTCGTTTTTCATATAATAGTCATCTAAAAAAGTATATGTCTGAAAGAAGCCTTTCTTTTATACTAAATTTTCTTCGCTCTGCGTTGCATACCATCAGAATGCGGTTTTTAATATCCATTGCACCATTTTTTTTTCCTTTTTGAGTCAATGTTTGTCCTAAGTTTTGCTATTTCACATAGAGCCAGTGGAGTGGGATGCCGATGCAGTTATCATTCGTGACGTCGGCAAAGATATACGTAGTGTAAGTACATTTGTTCTGTCGCGAATCAAGTAATTACTATTAACAAATACTTGCTAACAAAAGTTGCCTTCAGTCACTCAGACGTTAGGAGGACTCTACAGGTCATAAATACTGTATTTCATTAATCTTGTAATGCCAAGAAACGTTGATATTATTAAATAAATGAATAGCTTCGGAACAGCCGAAGATTTACGATCTTTTACGAACTATACCGACTGAATGCTCAAGTTACAGACTATACGCCGTAGTCGGCAACCGTCTATAGGATGCCTTTCGATCTAGTCATGTGGTAGAACATGCTCTCGTACCGTTAATAGTTCGCTTATAATGAATGTGAACAAGTTCATTTTACGGCGTTGCTTAAATAAACGCACCATAATGCCGTCCTATGTAAAAATTATTTAGACAAAAAGAACTTCTTCCCACTTCATTACGTGAAACATAGGCAGTAGTATTCCACTTTCAGAACCCGACGGCGCTGCTATGGCTCTGCAGGGGGACATAAAACTACGAGAGCATCTCCACAGAGCAGGTACGAAGAATTCTTACGCGGCGACTCACTAAGTCAGTTCAAGGACGGACTGGCTTAATTACCGCAAAACCTGGGTGGGAAAAGTGTGGCCAGTTATACAGTAGGCCCCTTATACCACCATCCACGTACTCACCGGCTAAACGGAGACATTTCTGGAGTTTCTTGCATCCTTCAGACGTAACGTTATCTGTGAGCTGCAAACAATAGTCTACCATTTCATGAGTCAAGGTACGTAATGTAGATATACCACATCGCTCAGTCTCGGTACTACATTTTGTTCGTCAGAAGAATAAAGCTGATGTAAACGTTACACCATGTGTGCTTCTGCATTTGCTAGAATCTCATTGGATATCGTTTCAAGTGGAGTGGAAGCCAAGCTGTCTCGAGCACAGTTAAGTACAATAATAAGGATGCGTTTTATGCAGTGTATTGCACGTACACATCGGTTGAGCAATAATACGGGACATCAGCTTTATCGGCGCATTTAACTTTGACAACACTGCTCGGCCAGCTGGTCCTGCTAACATGCAGTGCTGATGTGAGATGTTACAGTCAAGACATAAAAAGAGACGAACAGAGAAACAATATAGCTTCGAATGTCATTTAATTTCCAATAATAATGAAATAGAATCGACAAACCTATAGCAGTACCGCACGCTTCTTAGGGGAGCAGATGGAAACTGTAACATATGGTCTCGTGCTTAGCTAACACAGTACTGTAATTAAAAACAAGAGTGATGAAAATTCATAACTTAAACACAGAGTAATTTTTCTGAGTGTCTTATGTATGACACAGAAAGAAATTTCAGGCATTTCGTCGTATTGAAGCCACTGGAGTTATTATTTACCACCAGGCGTCTGGTAATCTGTGAACTCCTTCCACATCCGAAACAGAGAAATACTTTCAGTACCCTAGGTGTCATCTGCTACGTTAACATAGACGATCAACAACAGAATCCACGGCATCATCCAGCGTCATATTTTTTCCTCGTATTTTGGCGTGTCGCTCTCTACCGTGGCAGCGTTCGTCAGTGACGTGTGTCAAAGCTTCGTGCCGTGGTTTCAGTACGTCTGGTAGCTTATATGTTTTGTTATTTTGTTCATACTACAACGGTTGTGTCTCGACAGTAAAAATTCAGCATGTATATGGAGCCCCCGACGCTGTAAAAATTAATGTTTCCCATGTTTCTACGACGGTTATTCGTCTGCCTCGTACGAGACCACATCTGTGATTCCAAACTCTGGACACACCCCAGATAAATTCTAAAAATTTTAATTTCTTATTTTTTCTTACTGTAAGCAACCTTTACCAACAATCTTTTACAAAACATTGACGATTAAGAATTTATACTTGCAATAAAAACGAATTTTGTGAGCAGTTTGTAATCAGATAGAAGAAGAGGTGAATTTTTCATTAAAAAAATGATGATTAGGTATATGTTCATTAGCATAAAACTCAGGAATTTTACATTTAAAAATCTAAGTATTCCAAATTGAACGAAAGAAGTGAAAGACAAATGTGAGATTTGAAGCATCGAATAGCGAACAGTGCCCGCTACCGCTTCAGCTACGTATTACGTTTTAATTTGTAGGTTACTGTAGTTTTCTGTAAACTTGTGAAAAACAGTAAGAACAACACGTTTGTCTCCACTTTTTAACTATGTTCCACGCGCGTGTTTAATACGCACACTGCGCACTAAAGCACGAGAATCAGAGCACAACAGTGCAGAGGCTGCGGCTGTACAGAACTTTTGAAATGAAAATTACATGGCTAACGCATGATTAAGAAAGACGTTGATGGTTCTTAATACGTTAGAATATCTTAAAGCTTCATTTATCGTGACTTAGTAATAGGATTTCGAACGTATCTGTAGGAACTACTTCCAAGACCTGACAACACCGGTGTACATGTACTACGACTTCTGGTTCATCATGTTTGTGTTCGTTTACATCAGGTTTATTCTTATGGTAAAGTAGTAAAAGTTCGCTGCAAAGATGAGCGGTGGAAAATATGACTCTCCTTAACCTTTCACTCCATACTGACTATCATGGAACGAGAAACTTCATTCTTCATAAACGCCTATCCTGAAGCTGCGAATCCCAACACATTCCTGTAGACGCTTCTCCTTCTTACATAACTTGCGTTCTCACAGACAAAGTCAATGTGTAACCTTTCCTCATATCAGAATATAGATGGCGTTACTCCTATAGTCTGACTGAAATTACTTGTTACTTGACGTATGTCAGTTGCCGCTGGAGTGCTGCCACGTTGTCTTGCTGCTACTGCTCGGTAATACGCGAGACAGACAGACACACACACACACAAGGTAGGTCACTTCACGATTACTGATACGTGTGACCCGTAGCAGTACTGGAAGTTGAGGTATTACCGGAACGCGAGATGCTTTGTAAGTTCTTGATTTTAAGAGACCAGTGACCGAACTGCGACAGACGAGTTTTGTAGCGCTGAATATGAACTCATGTCCTAAGCTGACGACAATGAATCCGAGAAAATGGAGGCCAGCAACTGCGGCAGAACTATTAATCACGCTCTTTCTGCTCACAACAATGAAAGCTATCATCTATTAGCAAACTTTTCAGTTTAAGCGTGAAAATCAAACGGTAATTTCTCATCTTTATTGGTTACCTGAAACTATCCTCTCACTGGCTACACAAGTTGACTCATTACCAAACGATGAGCTGGCCTGGTTGGCACTTCGTTACAGGTTCTAGGCGAAACAGGCTGATTCGAAACGAAGTAAGAATGACACGAAGAAAAAAAATAAGAACACATAAAAAGTTAACACGACGATGAAAATGCCATGGCAAAGGATTGTAAACAAAAAAATTACATTTAAACTACTGAAAGACGTGCGCTTCATTCTCATTCGCTATGCACGTCTTTCATATTTTATTCTTTTTGTAACGAAACTATTTTCCACCGGTCTCCTATAATTGCAGTTGATTATTTATTTGGCTAGATAAGTTTTTGCGGTAATATCGTGCTGATTGGCGTGACAGAATGGGTGCAGGATATCTTTCTTTAATTGTGCACTCAGTTCAGCATGCTTCCTGTAGCTCTGGTGGCTCCACCTTTCCCGCTTTGATCATTGTTCTATGAGGACACGTTTGACCAGTTTGAATTCTAGGTGATGGCCAAAGTTGTCCTCCTTCTTAGTCTCTCAAGCTGTCGTACCAACTCCGAAATTTCAGTTCTCACTCTCTTTTAACGCCGCAGAGTAGCCTCCCTGGGAACTCTGGACCCTCTGATTGGTCGGTTTGGCAGCGCGGTTAGGAATCTTTGGTCAGTGCCGGTCTTTTACTGCTCGTGGCTAGAGCCTCGATGTCGGTATCCGTAAGCATGAGTGTTCTTTGTGAACTCCAGCTTCGTTGATTACAATTTCGTGAGTGAGTTACGAAATCCCTCATTGAGAGCAAGCTCGTAGTTCTCGTTTCCTGGTTATGTTTATTCCGTAAATATAAGGATTTCTTTGTCACGCTCGATCCGTTAGACGCGAGAAATCGATTGTAATGTATATTAGGGTAAAGATTCTCTCTCTCGAGGTTACGTTGCGCCTCTTCCATCCGGTCTCCCTGTTTCTCTTTCTTCTTTTTCGTGATATGCGCGTGGAATTCAGATTCCTTAAATTGCAATCATTGTGAAATGGGCTCGGTCCTTTGTGCTAGACCACGTGGCGAGCGGCTGGCCTCACGTTCTTACTTTATGGTGATTCCATAGCAAGCGTTGGTATTCGCGCTAATTTGATACTCTTTGCTCAAATGAACAGTTATTATCATGTATATTGATAACTGTTACTTGATCTCCATGTGGGAGGACACTTTTGCGTTTTCGTATTCTTGTACTCATCACTTGTTTTTCTTTTACAGTAGTGGTGGTTGCACGCTTGTAACTTCATCCTCTTATTAAGAAATAACGTAATCTTTAGGTATGACAATCAGGTTCCTCGTTTTCTTGCCCGCCATCCTTTTGACTCCTCGTCATTATGAAAAAGCCAACTACTGGACCAACTCGCCCACCCCCTCCCCACGTCCCATAAGGTCATGTTGAACGCTATGAGAGGGAGTAAGAATAACGAGGTTCACTTTTTGTGCTTGTAGAAGATTCCGTTTCTCTATTTTTGCTAACACACACGCAATATTAGTGTCAGTCTACATTTTTTCATTCCGTATAAATTGACCTCTTCACATGAGAATAATTTGCAAGTCTTCTGTAAAATCATTCTGGTTAGCAAGGTAATTAATTAATAAATGCATTACGTAGGCGGACTTTGCATGGTGGGCGATTTGGCGACCTTTCATGTTACGGCCAAGTTGGTTCACCCAGGTCCGTTACGGCCATTGCATTTGCGATACCACGGATGTTCAAATCAGAGTCTTCCCCTTCACAGCAAGGCAGAGACCACGACTCACTGCGAGTCGTGAATTAAATTCCACTCGATGTGCTGAAAGTAAGATGCCTTATTCTGAATATGTGATATGTGTGTTAGTGTAATGAACTGGAAACATTTTTATACAAGTTATTTTCCATAGTTAGACGCTTACGATCTAGATACTAAGCCGAAACGCTGTTGCTTATTCGGTTAGTGAGTTAAAAGTCTTTTATTAGTTCCCTTATCAATGACAAAAACAAGGCACAGCCTCTATTAGTTAACTGAATAAAAATAATAAAAGTAATTTTGATAAAGATTAAAAATTTAAAAAAAATGAAACTTCAAACCATCTGACAGCATTCGAAGCGAGAATCTTCTCCACGCCATCTTACTCACTTCCTTATCAACGACGTTACATTGCATTGTTATTCGAGGTCATGCTGAAAAGTAACGTCTCCGACCTTTTTATGTGAAAACTCTTAAAGCTTTTCAAATAAAACAAACGTTATTAACATTCTACGTCCTTACTCTTAATGTCTACATATTTATTTCTCAACATAGACACCCTGGCGACGAACATATTTATCCCAACAAGATACCAGTTAGTAGATACCGTCTCTGCAGGAAATTTGACTTCGTTAACGGAGCCACAACCTCACCTCTGCTTGCGCCACTTCTTCAGTATCAAAGCGAAGTCCTCTAAGACATTCTTTAAGTTTTGAGAACAGATGAAAATCGGATCGGGCCAAGTGGGGACTGTATGCAAGACAATCGATGAGAGTGAACACAAGGCGACGGACTGTCGCAGACGTAACATCGCTCGTGTGTGTGGTCCGGCATTTTCATGGTGAAGCAGAGGTCTCCCCGTTTGTGAACGAACTCTTCGAATTCGAAACCCTATCTCAGCAAGCTGTTTCTCACTCACCGAGACAGCTACGTTACACTCCGCCATGTTACACAGTACAATTCGGTTTCCTCTAGCGGGAAGGGATTTCAAACATGTATACATAAAGAATAAAGATGCAGAATGTTAATAACATTTGTTTTATTTAAGATGCTTTAAGGGTTTTCACATAAAAAATGCGGAAGCGTTACTTTTCAGCATGCTATCGTATTTACGACTCTGCTGAACCAGTCGCAAAGATGATCCGCGGTACGAAAAGTCGTGCAAAGCTTATCAAATAAAGGCCGATGTCTGCGATGCTGGTAATTGTATACGCCACGCCGAATCGCGACTTGCTGGGGAGGTATGCAGTATTGTTTGATTAGTGCTGTGTGTAAAACGTGAATATATCATTACCATCGTCGTATCTGTTGTTTTTGCTGCCATTATCACATCTAATTAAATGCGAAATAAATGGTGCCGAATCAGGGTTCAGGACGCAAACACATCATGGAGGAAAGCCGGACAAGACATTGGTAGTGAACTGAACATTTGATGTGGCAGTTTGGCAACGGTGAAGAGTTAGGGCATAACGTTGAGCTCTGATTGGAGGAAACCAGCTGCAACGCGTGAAGAACCAACCAACAAGTAATATGAATCATACGACACTCACTTTGTGTAGTTGTGCTGAAATGGTAATCATCCTTATAAACAAGTATGCAGTGCACTTCATGCGTATTTGGCGTTTGTTGCACGCCACCTTCATGATACTGCAATTTTAAAGGAGAATTGTCATATTTCAATGTATGGCGTATTGTACTACAAGCCCATGACAAGCTACAAGTACGTCGTGCAACAACAACAAATCGTCCCGGAATACTATGTACAGCTGCATCGAATCCACGTCGCAACGGATGTTCAAAGTAGCCGCCATGGAATGCAATGCACGCGTTCACACTTCGCATTATAGGTTTCCCCACTCTTAAGCACGTTCTGGCCTCTCTCCGAATAACGCCAAAGACGTAGCGAACACACTGTTGAAGAGTGTGCACATCAGAACTGGTTCAGATGCCCCCAGAGGTAAAAATCCAGCGACTTCAGTAATCCACCAGGCCATGCTACAGGGCTTCCGCGACTTAGCCAACGTCCGGATGTTGTTGAGGTTTCAGCGAACTGTAATGCGAAAGTGGGGTGGTGCTAAATCATGCAGAAACCACAGAACCTGCCGTATTGCCAAAGGCACATTCTCCAGCAGCCCAGGCCAGGCTGAGCTCCAGGTACGTTCCTCCGTTGACGCGTTGTAGTATAATAACTGGTCCAAGGATGTGGTCCCTGACCACTCACTGATGCTGAACCGATGCTGATGAGAGGGTTGTCTGTACGCGACAGATGACGATTATGCAGAATGATGATGGCAAAAGTTGTTTCGTCGTTAAAGAGGACTGATGACAGAAATACCACAATTGTGATACTCTGGAGCAAAAACCATCGACAAAATCCTTCTTGTAGTGGGAAATCCGCTGCTAATAATCCTTGCACTCATTGCAGATGATAGGGATAGCAGCGGTTGTCATGCAGGAATCACATAATCCTACTTTGGCTCACACCGTGTTGGCGGGCCACTTGCCTGGAACTTGTACTTGGGTTGGTCTCAATATCCTGTGGAACCCAACATTCGAAATCTGGTGTACGCAGAGTCCGCCATCTCCCCGAACGTTCATCTGTTTGGAAGTACCCGTGATCACACCAACGCCCAAAATTGACTTGAAACGTTATTTTATGTGGTTGGTGTCAGTGAAGGTACTTGTTTTAGTATAGTTGTGCTGCTCTTGACCGTTTTCATCTCATTGGCAGTACACAAACATCATTTCGGCTTGTTCCCAACATGAATACCGGACCACTCTGCTGCTTAAAGTACGCCCCGTCAATCAAACAGCCTGCAACACACGAGGCACACAAGCTAAGTGGCCAGAGGAACATTCATTCGTCAGCACTATCTACCACGGCAATGATGCATTCTCGGACACATGTTCATAGGACCTTTCCTCCCTCATTTCCAGTCAGGAATCCATCCCTGCAGTTTATCGGTTTTATTAAAGTTCACCCAGTATAATACGTTATTCAACTACAAAGGGGCACCCCGAAGGTTAATTGTAATTTCATAAAGACAACCAATACCCCCTCGCTCCTGACTTGTGTCAGGATGGCTGTTGTGCGGTGCAAAGATCATGTTACTTCTAAGGTCATGTGTCCTCAGTTAGGTTTTTTTTTCCATCAGTCTGATGCGGCCTGCCACAAATTCCTTTCCTGTGCTAACCTCTTCATCTCAGAGTAGCACTTGCAACCTACGTCCTCAATTATTTGCTTGACGTATTCCAATCTCTGTCTTCCTCTACAGTTTTTGCCCTCTACAGCTCCCTCTAGTACCATGGAAGTCATTCCCTCATGTCTTAGCAGATGTCCTATCATCCTGTCCCTTCTTATCAGTGTTTTCCACATATTCCTTTCCTCTCCGATTCTGCGTAGAACCTCCTCATTCCTAACCTTATCAGTCCACCTAATTTTCAACATTCGTCTATAGCACCACATCTCAAATGCTTCGATTCTCTTCTGTTCCGGTTTTCCCACAGTCCATGTTTCACTACCATACAATGCTGTACTCCAGACGTACATCCTCAGAAATTTCTTCCTCAAATTAAGGCCGGTATTAGTAGACTTCTCTTGGCCAGAAATGCCTTTTTTGCCATAGTGAGTCTGCTTTTGATGTCCTCCTTGCTCCGTCCGTCATTGGTTATTTTACTGCCTAGGTAGCAGAATTCCTTAACTTCATTGACTTCGTGACCATCAATCCTGATGTTAAGTTTCTCGCTGTTCTCATCTCTACTACTTCTCATTACCTTCGTCTTTCTCCGATTTACTCTCAAACCATACTGTGTACTCATTAGACTGTTCATTCCGTTCAGCAGATCATTTAATTCTTCTTCACTTTCACTCAGGAAAGCAATGTCATCAGCGAATCGTATCATTGATATCCTTTCACCTTGTATTTTAATTCCACTCCTGAACCTTTCTTTTATTTCCATCATTGCTTCCTCGATGTACAGATTGAAGAGTAGGGGCGAAAGGCTACAGCCTTGTCTTACACCCTTCTTAATACGAGCACTTCGTTCTTGATCGTCCACTCTTATTATTCCCTCTTGGTTGTTGTACATATTGTATATGACTCGTCTCTCCCTATAGCTTACCCCTACTTTTTTCAGAATCACGAACAGCTTGCACCATTTTATATTGTCGAACGCTTTTTCCAGGTCGACAAATCCTATGAAAGTGTCTTGATTTTTCTTTAGCCTTGCTTCCATTATTAGCCGTAACGTCAGAATTGCTTGTCTCGTCCCTTTACTTTTCCTAAAGCCAAACTGATCGTCACCTAGCGCATTCTCACTTTTCTTTTCCATTCTTCTGTATATTATTCTTGTAAGCAGCTTCGATGCATGAGCTGTTAAGCTGATTGTGCGATAATTCTCGCACATGTCAGCTCTTGCCGTCTTCGGAATTGTGTGGATGATGCTTTTCCGAAAGTCAGATGGTATACCGCCAGACTCATATATTCTACACACCATCGTGAATAGTCGTTTTGTTGCCACTTTCCCCAATGATCTTAGAAATTCTGATGGAAGGTTATCTATCCCTTCAGCCTTATTTGACCGTAAGTCCTCCAAAGCTCTTTTAAATTCCGATTCTAATACTGGATCCTATATCTCTTCTAAATCGACTCCTGTTTCTTCTTCTATCACATCAGACAAATCTTCACTCTCATAGAGGCTTTCAATGTATTCTTTCCACCTATCTGCTCTCTCCTCTGCATTTAACAGTGGAATTCCCGTTGCACTCTTAATGTTACCACCGTTGCTTTTAATGTCACCAAAGGTTGTTTTGACTTTCCTGTATGCTGAGTCTGTCCTTCCGACAATCATATCTTTTTCGATGTCTTCACATTTTTCCTGCAGCCATTTCGTCTTAGCTTCCCTGCACTTCCTATTTATTTCATTCCTCAGCGACCTGTATTTCTGTATTCCTGATTTTCCCGGAACATGTTTGTACTTCCTCCTTTCATCAATCAACTGAAGCATTTCTTCTGTTACCCATGGTTTCTTCGCAGCTACCTTCTTTGTACCTATGTTTTCCTTCCCAACTTCTGTGATGGCCCTTTTTAGAGATGTCCATTCCTCTTCAACTGTACTGCCTACTGCGTTATTCATTATTGCTGTATCTATAGCGACTCAGTTATACTAAGCGTAATTGGGACGCCATCAAGGGAGGTGTTTGAACTTTGGATTCTGCTATGACCAGTTTCCGTCATGACAGACAGTAGAAGACCTCGCGTGGGTCATGATACCTCACTAACGGTTTTGGAGTTGTCACCACAATACATCACCACCGCCATCTTGCTGACAGAGCTCGCTTCTCTGTACTGCATGGTGGGCAAAATAAATGTGAATGAGAAAATGTTTCATGCACCCTCAGGTAGGCAATCCAGCTTATGTCATCCACTCCTGGGGTGGATGGTGTAAGTTGGGTTGCCTATCTTAAGGCGCATGATACACTCCTGGAAATGGAAAAAAGAACACATTGACACCGGTGTGTCAGACCCACCATACTTGCTCCGGACACTGCGAGAGGGCTGTACAAGCAATTATCACACGCACGGCACAGCGGACACACCAGGAACCGCGGTGTTGGCCGTCGAATGGCGCTAGCTGCGCAGCATTTGTGCACCGCCGCCGTCAGTGTCAGCCAGTTTGCCGTGGCATACGGAGCTCCATCGCAGTCTTTAACACTGGTAGCATGCCGCGACAGCGTGGACGTGAACCGTATGTGCAGTTGACGGACTTTGAGCGAGGGCGTATAGTGGGCATGCGGGAGGCCGGGTGGACGTACCGCCGAATTGCTCAACACGTGGGACGTGAGGTCTCCACAGTACATCGATGTTGTCGCCAGTGGTCGGCGGAAGGTGCACTTGCCCGTCGACCTGGGACCGGACCGCAGCGACGCACGGATGCACGCCAAGACCGTAGGATCCTACGCAGTGCCGTAGGGGACCGCACCACCACTTCCCAGCAAATTAGGGACACTGTTGCTCCTGGGGTATCTGCGAGGACCATTCGCAACCGTCTCCATGAAGCTGGGCTACGGTCCCGCACACCGTTAGGCCGTCTTCCGCTCACGCCCCAACATCGTGCAGCCCGCCTCCAGTGGTGTCGCGACAGGCGTGAATGGAGGGACGAATGGAGACGTGTCGTCTTCAGCGATGAGAGTCGCTTCTGCCTTGGTGCCAATGATGGTCGTACGCGTGTTTGGCGCCGTGCAGGTGAGAGCCACAGTCAGGACTGCATACGACCGAGGCACACAGGGCCAACACCCGGCATCATGGTGTGGGGAGCGATCTCCTACACTGGCCGTACACCACTGGTGATCGTCGAGGGGACACTGAATAGTGCACGGTACATCCAAATCGTCATCGAACCCATCGTTCTACCATTCCTAGACCGGCAAGGGAACTTGCTGTTCCAACGGGACAATGCACGTCCGCATGTATCCCGTGCCACCCAACGTGCTCTAGAAGGTGTAAGTCAACTACCCTGGCCAGCAGGATCTCCGGATCTGTCCCCCATTGAGCATGTTTGGGACTGGATGAAGCGTCGTCTCACGCGGTCTGCACGTCCAGCACGAACGCTGGTCCAACTGAGGCGCCAGGTGGGAATGGCATGGCAAGCCGTTCCACAGGACTACATCCAGCATCTCTACGATCGTCTCCATGGGAGAATAGCAGCCTGCATTGCTGCGAAAGGTGGATATACACTGTACTAGTGCCGACATTGTGCATGCTCTGTTGCCTGTGTCTATGTGCCTGTGGTTCTGTCAGTGTGATCATGTGATGTATCTGACCCCAGGAATGTGTCAATAAAGTTTCCCATTCCTGGGACAATGAATTCACGGTGTTCTTATTTCAATTTCCAGGAGTGTATATTTTCTAATTGAGATTTATTTTGCCCACCCTGCTGGTAAACGTCCATACAGCCAGACTTACATTAGCTGTGAGCTGACGTTTAAGGCCAAAAGTTGCGCCGTTGTCACGGCAAGTACCTTATTCAGGCAACACTACATCGCTCCATTCGTGGCAGGGACACAGAATTAGGTCTCCCACAAAACTGAAATAGCAAGTCTGAAATTAACGTGTGGTATAGATATCTATAGCGCCTCTAAGCATTTCAAGAAATGCTTCTTAATCTTAACTCGGCTCAAAGTTGCATTTAGTCTTCAAATACGCGAAATTATCTCGCCCAGAAAAGTTTTATAGTTGAGAACTGGCAGGCAGAATTGTTCGCGCAGTAAAATGAGAAAACCCTGGGAGCCATTAATGCTAGGTTCCTATAGGTGCACAAGGGCTGTTCTTAAATTATCTTCTGATTGGTCACTAAAAATAGACATACACTTGTTGCTTAATGGCGCTTATGTGGACGACAAAGGAGACTTGAAAGGATATGTTGCAGAAGTCAGATATCTGTTGCATTCGTCGGTGTGTAAGCAGCGAACACTTGAAATGGAGAGTGTTACTGCGTCTCGCACAAGTTGCGAGATGTGTTCTGTCATTCCCTCTCTGCAAGCAGGAGTCGATGTCATCAGGATTAATCTTGGGTTGTGTCGTGTATTTGGGATGGGGTTATGAGTGGTTGTGTTGTGGGGGAGTGGTGTAGAAAATTCAAGCCTGCTCGCACGAGTGTATATGATGGAAGTGATCGAGGAAGATATTCAGATATGACACCTGAACTCGTGCAACGTGTTGTCGAAACTGAGGTGAGTGGGACGTCAGTTAACAACTTCCCAACTCTCTGAAGGTGTGGCTCAGATTTTAAGTACGACCCTCTTTAACAATAACACAGAGAGGTACCAGAGTGTCTAACTGTTGATCACAAATCTGATAAATGGGATTGATCCTCACATTTACTAAGCAGCATCTGAAAGACGGGGAGCAATTTCTGAACAGAATGGTGATTGAGGAGGAGACATAGTTGAAGTACGTGTATGTGATGTCCGAAAGTAAGAGGTGAAATAAGGGATGAGCTCTCACTCTCCCAATGAGCCCAAAAAATTAAAGCAGACGCTGTTGAACAGCAAAGTGGTGATTACAGATTTTTGTGATCGTAAAGGAATTTTGACAACAGATTTTGTGGTGTCACCGCCAGACACCACACTTGCTAGGTGGTAGCTTCTAAATCGGCCGCGGTCCGCTAGTATGCGACGGACCCGCGTATCGCTACTGTCAGTGATGGCAGACCGAGCGCCGCCACACGGCAGGTCTAGAGAGACGTACTAGCACTCGCCCCAGTTGTACAGCAGACGTTGCTAGCGATGCTACCCTGACAAATACGCTCTCATTTGCCGAGACGATAGTTAACCTAGCCTTCAGCTACGTCAATTGCTACGACCTAGCACGGCGCCATTTATCTTTTGCTGGTTATCTTATGAAGCCTGTACCGTCAGACCGATGTTCTCCAATTGTGGATTAAAGTTAAGTATTCCAAGAGCTTCGTACTTTATTTGCTACTATAATTTCCCTTAACTGTTCCAGACCTCACGCCAGTCTGCGTGAGCTTAAACGCGTGCATTTCGGCTTCCTCCAAACCCTGTGAATTGGCTCCTGCCAATTCACTACACATTTAATGAGTGTAATATGTGAGAATACTATGACACTGGTTGGTTGAGAGTCTCTTACGAAATTCCGAACATGTCCAAAACAAATGGCGTGTGATGCTTAGCGAAGGAGTCATTCTCTTTAATAACAACGCGCAGTCAATGCTGCGGATCTAACGAAGGAAAACTGGCTTGAATTTAGGCTGTGAGATATTTCTGTATTCCTCCAATAGTCTACACATGGCGCCAACCAAATTTCCTCTTTTTCCAGGATGAACACGACCGACGATGCCTGTCAACAATTGGGCGGAGCAATTGGTGGTACCATTCTCTAATGGTGGATAGAGAAACTGGTGTCACGGTACGACAAACGCTTGATTTCGGAAGGCGACTGTATGGAGAAATATTGGAAACGCGTAAATACCAATTGCAGAGATCGTATCTTTTTAACAGCCAATCAGCAATTAATTTGTGAATAACCCTGGTATTAATGGTTGGGGTAGACCAAACCGTTAGCTGGAATTTACCGTCTACTTTTAAATGGACCAAAATTCCGATACTCAGTTCCAATGCCGTCTCATGCCTACCCCATTCTGACAGAATCTCTGGCAGAATTGATGTACAGCTACTACAAATGATTCATTCGCTTCCAAAGGTCTATATTTCCCAAAGTATTACATGTACAAAAATTACTAATGGATGAATAAAACTGTGAACTCAGTGAGTTTGCATTGTGCCTACCAGTTGACGTTACAAGGGCAGTGTCTTGATAAAATGGACTCAAAGCAAGAAAAGAGTTATTGTATGTGTGCCACAAATTGTGTGCATGGCTTTACGAGGCAGCTACATTCCACGACATGCAGTGTGCAAATCGCTCAACAATTAAAAAAGGATGAGTACTGCTGAAGCCTTCAGATTTGTGTCACAGTCCAGGAAACACTTGAGGATGAACATTCGTCTCCAACCTGATATTTAACGACGAAGCAGTCTTCAGTTTATTTGGGATGTCTAATCGTCAGTGTGTCAGAGTGTGGGGCACTGAACATCTTCATGCATGTACGAGATTCGCGCTATGCTGTTGTTTTCTCTGCACTGTCGCAGATGAAGATGTGTGGGCTGTGTTTCAACCGTGAGGAGAATGCGACGGCTACCTCTTACCTTGATGTGTAGCAGCTGTGGTCGTTTCCACAACCATCTGCTGATTCCGAGAATTCCACCTTCCGTCAAGACGAGGCACGCCCTCAGTGCAGCATCGACGTTCGTTGCTACCTAAATGATGAACTTCTGCATCACTGGATTGGGCGTAGCGGTGAAAATGAGGTGGCTCTGTTCGAAGGTAGTCTGACATAACGCCTTGAGACTTTTTCTTTCGGGGTACATTAAGGATCGTCTTTACGTGTCCCCATTTCTAAGAACACTGGAACAGCTCAGAGAAGACATCAATGCTGCTGTTATGGCACCTGACAGGACGTTGTTTCATAAGTTATAGTACAAACTTTACTAGCACTTGGACGTATGTCGTGTGGTCGCAGTGACACTGGTAGAACATTAGAAGAGGGTAAAATGCAAACTTGGGAAATTTACGGTACTACTCATGCAGCAATCATATCTGTACACGTAATACCAAGGAAAACATAAAGCTTTCAAAACGACTGAATCATTTACAGTATCCCTGTAAATTCAAGCAAACGCGTAACTATTATTGACGACCGTATGCTGACTTGCACTGAACGGATTCTCAACTTGTATTTTTGTAGTAAACACTTTGTTTGTAGTGAGTGAACGAATGCTTATAAAAAGCTATCATTGCGGTGGTCATCTTCCTCGGTATCCGACCTGTTATGTCAATTTTCTGTTCATGTCCTTCCATTACTTTTGTAGGTGATGCATATGGAAAACTGTTACTGCAATAGAATGGTCGTAACTCATTGGAGAAGCCTAAGACGATACTAAGGAAATGATGACGGATTATGACTAGTGTAACACGCTCCACTCCAGTCCTGAGACAGCTCTTTACAGAATGGTGCAAAGCTACTGTTATGAGTACTTCGTGTAACATGTGCTTTAGGCAAATATTTGTGTATCATTTGAATGCAGAATGTAGGTGGTGATACATGTATTACCAAACTATCAGTTCATGATCACACAACACTAACACGAAATACCTATAAAAATATGGAATGGTTCGAATAAGGCGACATGGAAAACATCGGTATGGGCTTCGAAGAAGTATCGCAATACGCGAGACAACACTGGTACTACGACTTGTGGTATAAAATCCACAGCAGAAAGAAAACTCTACTTTCAAAGCGTTTGTAGATTTATAGAAAGATTTTGAGAATACTGACTAGAAGACACTCTTTGGAACTATGAAGGTTGCAAGGAAAAAATACAGGGAAAGAAAAGTTAAGTACAACTTGTGCAAAAAACAAACTGCATGTCAAACAATCGAACGTCTCAGAAGGGAGACAGAAATAGTGAAGCGCGTGACAGGTAGGTTTATAACGTATCCACACATGTTACTCATATAGTACAAGAGCAAGGAGCAGCAGAACCAGGCCAGCCACTGTGACCGAGCGGTTCTAGGCGCTTCAGTATGGAACCACGCGACCGCTACGGTCGCAGGTTCGAATCCTGCCTCGGGTATGGATGTGTGTGATGTCCTTAGGTTAGTTAGGTTTACGTAGTTCTAAGTTCTAGGGGACTGATGACCTCAGATGTTAAGTCCCATAGTGCTCAGAACTATTTGAACCATTTTGGAGGAAACCGAAGAAATATTTGTTTCGACGTTAAAGGTCACAGATGAATAAGAAGCTTTAAACGTTGCCAACGATATTGTAATACTGTCGGTGGTATCAAAGAATTGGTTAAATTATTTGTACGATGTGGGCAGTGTCATTAAGAGAGGTTCTTAGATGAATACAACTAATAAAAAGTACTAAGCTGAATTCGGGAGGTAATCACTTCATCGGACAACTTGTTTAAAGAAGGATAGGACATACCCTGAGGCATCAATGAATAGTTAAATTTCTAATAGAAGGAAGTGTGGGGGAAGCAGGAGTCGTAGAGGGAGACTAAGATTACAGTAAATTATGTCAAGTGGATAAAGGTTGCTGTAGTTAAACGGAGATGAAAAGGTTTGCACACGATGGACTAACTTTGAAAGTTGCAACAAAATTAACACAACAAAAGAACTAAAATGGTGAGATTCATCTTGAATTGAATACGATGGAAATTGGAGAAAATTAAGTCAAGCTCTCAAATTCAATTGAGCAGGAGGTACAAACTTAATATCGTTGGACCGAATTTTTTTTGTGTAATCGATTTACCTACCTATATTTAGTAGAAGAGATATATTCCTTAACTTCCGTTTTAATTAAACTTTCTATGCTACTTTCAGTTCCAGCAACACCTACTGAACCTTTCACCACGGGATACCAGCTACACGATAGTTAATTTGGTTACAACATAACATATCACTGTCTATACCCTCCGTGGACAGGTCTGTTTTAAGGCGATTTTTCCCAACCCATGGACAGGGACAAGGGAACCAGAGACTTGGCTACTGCAGCCTACGGCTTTAACTTTACGGAAGATTCCCTTTTGTCCGTCGAGAAGAGGGACCATCAAAGAGACTGCCTGTCAATAGTGTCTTATGACGGGAGATGAGATGGAACACTAGAGGCGCTTTTTCATTTCGCTGCAGCTGAGGAAGTATTCCGGGATACTTAATGTGTACCAAGGAGCATGTGGTCATCGGTAGGGCAAGGTGGAGATGATTCTTAACATGTATTGAGAACAAGCAAATATGTTGTTTAGTGAGAATCTTAGAAGAACAATTTTATTTCTGTTTTCAAACTAATAAAATTTTTACTATAGATATGTCAAATAATACTATTAAATAGAAAAGTAAGGAAAGAATGTTTCCTCACAACAGTATTAAAAAGAAATAACTTTTGCGTAAAGGTGTTGCCACTTTTTTTGTTTTATAAGCACTGTTTAGCTTATGAGCTTCAGCAGGATATGCTGAGGACATCATCGAGTCACTGCAACATACAGCAAAACTTCCGAAGCAAAACAGGTTGAGTTGTAAGAGCTTTATAAGTCTTCTACAATCTACAAAAGTAAACTTTGTCCCCTTCTCTATGCACCATATCCTAGGTAATGTAAAATTCACCATGTCGTTAATATTTCGTAGGTTGCATCTAAACACAGCTTAGCCAAAAAATCTCGGATGTAGCGTTTTCTAGCAGTACAGTACTTCATGCCTGTCTGGCTACATAGTGCATTTGTGAAAACGACATGCATACAACTTAACGAATCCAAGCACCTTGTTAATGGGTCAATATGATATACTCCCACGTACTGGTTACCTGTCTCGAGTCGCATTCCGCCTCCTAGTAGATGGAAGAGCGCGCTGCTACATGTACATCGGAACGGAAAATTGTTGATAACACTGGCCATCAAATATTGAATGATATATACTCTCTTGAGCGAAAAAAACATTGAGATCCAGACATCCCACGCTTACCACAGCAAGGGTTCTTGCTGAAGGTGAATCCAGTGCCATCGATGAACAGAAACGCTGCCAGTAATCTTTTCTCCACAATGTTTGACGCTGGCCGGCATCCGGTAAGAAGAACTTGCATTTGACCGGCCTCGGGCAATTTGCAGTACTCCGAATCGCGTCCGAACAGGTGATGGAACACGTGCAGACACTCTCCACAAGTGGGGGAAGTCTTCGACAATGCCTTCTGACTGTGCCGCTGAACGAGAGACACTTGGCCATGTCGTATCAACATGTCCAGTGCGTGCCTGCAGGGGTTCTTCCGAAGACAGTGACGAATGGAATGATAAACTATATGAGAGATCTTGATATTCGCCAGCTATTTTCACTCGTTTTATATTATGCTGGAGAGCAGTGTTGAAATGTTGTTGCTACTAGTTAAGTAATCTTTATATATATATATATATATATTCTTGTGGTACAAAAACTTATAAATTGTACCATACGTTAAATAAATAAATAAATGCCGTCCATCTATAGCAAAAGTAAGAAATTATGGATTACTGTCAACTCGCTCGGAAGGTGCGGCTTGTTCTCGCTATGTGTAAACTAAAAGCTGAGTTCTTGTGTTAGGTCATAAAATTTAAAAGTGGGGAGTCGCCAAGTCAGATCCTGAATAAGTTAGGCTTGTCTTATTTCCTCATTAGTATGACCAGGAACGAGAAAGATTCTGTGGTGTCACCGCAAGACACCACACTTGCTAGGTGGTAGCTTTTAAATCGGCCGCGGTCCGCTAGTATACGTCGGACCCGCGTGTCGTCACTGTCAGTAATTGCAGACCGAGCGCCGCCACACGGCAGGTCTAGAGAGACTTCCTAGCTAGCACTCGCCCCAGTTGTACAGCCGACGTTGCTAGCCATGGTTCACTGAGAATTACGCTCTCATTTGCCGAGACGATAGCCTTCAGCTACATTTGCTACGACCTAGCAAGGCGCCGTATTCAATTGATATTGAGATTCTATTAATGTATCATCAAGAGCGATGTTCTACAAATGTGGATTAAAGTTAAGTATTCCAGAAGCTACGTACTTTTCTTTATAGCATTCATTACGTATCCTGTTTCAGACCTCACGCCAGCCTGCGTGAGTTTAAGCGCGTGCCTTTCGGCTTCCTCTCATTGTGTCTAGGCTGTCTTGTCTAGACACAACAGATTCGAATTCCACCTTGGATTTGCGAGGAACGTAGGTATTTAAAGAGAAAGAAATTTCTTGGATGTCCCCAATATTAAAATAAACGTCGGGCAGAGGTCAAAGAAAACTTCGAAAGAAATACTCCCATTGTTGAAAGGAGAATCTCGTGACTCTGCTACGAAACGGGGGATACTAGTTTTAACAGACAGCAGTGATTTGTAGAAGGGTTTATAGAGCGCGTTACTGGGATTATAAGAAAACAGCCGAGTCAAGTACATATGCGAATCAAGGTTCTTTTTTTTATGCAACCAGCAGACTGAATATCTACTATTTGCTTTCCAAGGGTGGAATCCATACAACACTAGAGATCTGAACAAGACTGATTTTCTTTCCAAGTGCTTTCCAGAATACTGGAAAATAAGAGGCCGATTTGTGCCAGTGTGTCACTAGTAACTCCAAACAAACGTTCGTTCATGAAGGCCTTTCCGCCAGAAAATTTTACATCCAGTAAAGCTGGAAGGAGGTTCAGTTGTGCAAGGTTCAGACAACACATCATCGCATTCACGCTCCCGAGTCGACGCTTCGTGAATGTGGAATCACGGAGGCAGTAATCGAACACGAAAATCCTCAAAATCGGTTTCGTGTCTTGCGGCATTAAAATGATCTCTCCCAAAATTCGTGATGATACTGCAGCTAGAAGAGACCAAAGGGTATACAAGGACCTTCTCTCTTTGTGTGTCTACAGAAAAGTTAAATGTGTAATACAGATATTTGAAATCGTAGAGAAAAAGTGTTATAATTGGAAAGAAGATACACGTAAACTTGAATCCGCCTGTTAGTTTAAACGATATATACTGAAGCACCAAAGAAACTGGTATAGGCATGTGTATTCAAATAGAGAGACCGGTAAACAGACAGAATACGGCGCTACGGTCAGCAACGCCTACGTAAGACAAGTCTCCGGCGCAGTTGTTAGATCGGTTACTCCTACTACAAGGGCCGGTTATCGAGATTTAAATGAGTCTGAACGTGGTGTTATAGACGGGCTATGGGACACAGAATCTCCGGGATAGCGATGACGTAGGGATTTTCCCGTACGACGATTTCACGGGTGTATCACGAATATCAGAAATCCGGTAAAACACGAAATCTGCGACATCACTGCGGCCGGAAAAATATCCTGCAAGAACGGGACCAGCGACGACTGAAGATAATGGCCCAACGTGACAGAAGTGCAACCCTTCCGCAAATTGCTGCAGATTTCAATGCTGGTCCACCAACAAGTGTCACCGTGCGAGTCATTCAACGAAACATCATCGATAAGGGCTTTCGGGCCGGAGGCCCACTCGTGTACCCTTGATGACTGCACGACACAAAGCTTTACTCCTCGCCTGGGCCCGTCAACACCGACACTGGACTGATGAGGACTGGAACCATATTTCCTGGTCGGACGAGTCTCGTTTCAAATTGTATCGAACGGGTGGGCGTGTATCGGTACGGAGATAACCTCACGAATCCATGGACCTGCATGTCAGCAGGCGACTGTTCAAGCTGGTGGATGCTCTGTAATGGTGTGGGGCGTGTGATGTTGGAGTGATGTGGGACTCCTGATAGGTCTAGATACGACTCTGACAGGTGGCACGTGCATTAGCTTCTTGTCTAATCATCTGCATCCATTCATATCCATTATCCATTCCGACGGACCTGGGCAATTCCAGCAGGACAATGCGATACCTCACACTTCCAGAGTTACTACAGGAAGGCTCCAGGAACACACCCCTTAAAAACTTCGGCTTACCACCAAACCCTCCAGACATGTTCATTCTTGAGCAGATCTCTGATGCCTTGCAACGCGCTGTTCAGAAGAGAACTCCTCCCCTCGTTCTCTTAAGGATTTATGGACAGTCCTGCAAGATGAACGATTTCAGTTCCCTCCAGCACTTATTCAGACGTTAGTCAAGTCCGTGCCAAATTTGTGTAGTGGCACTTCTGTGTGCTCGGCGGGGGCCTAGGTAGGTGTAGATCTCGAAGTGGTACAAAGTTTGGTAATTTGCTTTAAGTGTTCAGAAAAGGAAATCCCACATTTCAAAAATTCCACAGACGCCCTTAAATTACAATAGCAATGTGTCACAAGAGGAACCTGTCACCTGAAAAAAAGCATTTCGTGGTTGCATTTTGCAGGGAAATGAAATTGAATGACCTAGTAGGCTAAATTGTAGATCCAAGAAGTGACGGCAACAGTTCATTGCTGGGATTCTGGGAAAATGCAATGCAATCCGCCTTCAAAGGAGACTGGATGACAACATTCGTAGAACCCGTCCTAGGATACTACTCAAGTATGTGGAACCCATACCAAGGGGATTAACAGAGGATATTGACATATAGAAAAGAAATGAACTACAGCGCGTTACGTGTCACTCGCTAAGGTAATTCCGAGTTGTAACCAAACTAAATACAACGCTAAAATAACAATATGGGATTGTGGGACTGCTTGATGCAAAAAAATTTTGTTATTTACTTATTTATTTATTCTCAAACTACACTCCTGGAAATTGAAATAAGAACACCGTGAATTCATTGTCCCAGGAAGGGGAAACTTTATTGACGCATTCCTGGGGTCAGATACATCACATGATCACACTGACAGAACCACAGGCACATAGACACAGGCAACAGAGCATGCACAATGTCGGCACTAGTACAGTGTATATCCACCTTTCGCAGCAATGCAGGCTGCTATTCTCCCATGGAGACGATCGTAGAGATGCTGGATGTAGTCCTGTGGAACGGCTTGCCATGCCATTTCCACCTGACGCCTCAGTTGGACCAGCGTTCGTGCTGGACGTGCAGACCGCGTGAGACGACGCTTCATCCAGTCCCAAACATGCTCAATGGGGGACAGATCCGGAGATCTTGCTGGCCAGGGTAGTTGACTTACACATTCTAGAGCACGTTGGGTGGCACGGGATACATGCGGACGTGCATTGTCCTGTTGGAACAGCAAGTTCCCTTGCCAGTCTAGGAATGGTAGAACGATGGGTTCGATGACGGTTTGGATGTACCGTGCACTATTCAGTGTCCCCTCGACGATCACCAGTGGTGTACGGCCAGTGTAGGAGATCGCTCCCCACACCATGATGCCGGGTGTTGGCCCTGTGTGCCTCGGTCGTATGCAGTCCTGATTGTGGCGCTCACCTGCACGGCGCCAAACACGCATACGACCGTCATTGGCACCAAGGCAGAAGCGACTCTCATCGCTGAAGACGACACGTCTCCATTCGTCCCTCCATTCACGCCTGTCGCGACACCACTGGAGGCGGGCTGCACGATGTTGGGGCGTGAGCGGAAGACGGCCTAACGGTGTGCGGGACCGTAGCCCAGCTTCATGGAGACGGTTGCGAATGGTCCTCGCCGATACCCCAGGAGCAACAGTGTCCCTAATTTGCTGGGAAGTGGTGGTGCGGTCCCCTACGGCACTGCGTAGGATCCTACGGTCTTGGCGTGCATCCGTGCGTCGCTGCGGTCCGGTCCCAGGTCGACGGGCACGTGCACCTTCCGCCGACCACTGGCGACAACATCGATGTACTGTGGAGACCTCACGCCCCACGTGTTGAGCAATTCGGCGGTACGTCCACCCGGCCTCCCGCATGCCCACTATACGCCCTCGCTCAAAGTCCGTCAACTGCACATACGGTTCACGTCCACGCTGTCGCGGCATGCTACCAGTGTTAAAGACTGCGATGGAGCTCCGTATGCCACGGCAAACTGGCTGACACTGACGGCGGCGGTGCACAAATGCTGCGCAGTTAGCGCCATTCGACGGCCAACACCGCGGTTCCTGGTGTGTCCGCTGTGCCGTGCGTGTGATCATTGCTTGTACAGCCCTCTCGCAGTGTCCGGAGCAAGTATGGTGGGTCTGACACACCGGTGTCAATGTGTTCTTTTTTCCATTTCCAGGAGTGTATGTTCAGGAGTACATATCGCCATCAGCAGTGGGTTCTTGTATTCCGAACATGCAGAAGCAACATACTTATTAAACATTGTAAAACGTTTTACGTGTATACGGTTTAGTTCCACTTTTTTTTCTATGAATAATGTTATAATACCTTATTTGCTGTACGCCAGAACATGGTTTTGTAGCTTATGTATGTCAGCGTTATGCAATTGGGATTGCAGTACTGTTGTGAATACAATTTTGGTGTGTAGTACGTTGTTACGAAGTATGTCATGTACTCACGTTCGTTGGAGGGCTCGCAGATATTTTTAGATACAGAAAAGCGTCTTTCGCACCTTGTTAGTAATCCAAAGCATTACGCCATCTTGCTGTTCGGGTGTGTCGCGAGAAATGTATCGCATATTGCGGAAAGGTTATGGAAATTGTAGAGAGAATTCTGACCACCTCGGTTCCTTATTGATATCTCTGTGTGTTACGAGGCAGTGGTTTCTTGTGCATGTGTGTGTTATTTTTGTATGCAAACACGGACCAATGGAAGAATTTCAAGACAAAATTGCTAATTGCAGCGCACACAGAGGCAGTTATAATGTCATTTTTTATATGCTTCGTAGAATGGAACGGAAAGTACCCCTCTGTCATGCGTCTGAAGTCGTTTCGAGAGTATGGAAGAAGACGTAGTTGTAGTTGTAGATGTAGTATGTTGATATAGATATAGATGGAGACTGTACAACTGTTTCTCGTAGTCAGACACAGGCTAAAAGGAGTTCTCCAATGTGGCGAGTTGTCTGACGCTCTTCTTATAGAGCCCATTATAAAAACTTAAGTACTGCTTTGAAATGCTAAGAGGCTATACGTCGAACAGCACTAGAATGTGGCATCTGGCAATCGGAATAGGCAAATTGAACAGTTAAGGAGATCGAGGAGAGAGGGAGGCAGGGGAGAGAGAGAGAGAGAGAGAGAGAGAGAGAGAGAGAGAGAGATTGCTGCAGTAGAGCAGAAACATGGGACACACTCCGATTTTCTGTAGCTACGTAATTAAAGAGTCTATTGAGATCACGGTGTAGGAAAAAACTAATAAAGGAGATCAAATTTTAATCAAGGCTTGGTATCCTGTAATCAGTGTAAGCTCTCGACGAAGTTCGCAACCGTCTGAGTAGGAAAACTTTTAGAGAGCAGAAATTTCATGACACGCCACTGTCAACATCAACGAAAGAACTCTAATGTAAGAGGAGGGGCGATAATTTAAATAGAACAAACCCAGCAAGGTGAAGGCGACAACTATTCTTGCGGTGTGTCTGTAAAACAAGTCTCTCTGCCCCGTCTACCTGTTGCTCAACAATATTATATTAGAATTTTCTTTTTCAGATGCACAACATGCCTGTCTTACCCTTCATTTTGAAGATGATCTCGGCGAAAAATCAATGAGTGTCGTTATTAATACACACTGCCGGAAAAAAATAGTACACAATTTTAGACATTCCCAATTCACTCAAGATCTATTGTTGCAACAGTGCATATGGAGTATATGAAATGAATACAGTTAGAAATGAATATCAAAAGCTGTTATAGCCGGCCGCTGTGACCGAGCGGTTCTAAGCGGTTCAGTCCGGAACCGCGCAACTGCTACGTTCACAGGTTTGAATCCCGCCTCGGGCATGGATGTGTGTGATGTCCTTAGGTTGGTTAGGTTTAAGTACTCGTATTTCTATGTTCTAGGGGACAGATGACCTCAGATGTTGAGTCCCATAGTGCTCAGAGCCATTTGAACCAAAAAGCTGTTATGAGGTGGCAGGTATCGACCCATGCTGAAACACCCATATTAGTACGTGGTGTAGCTTCCACGGGCGGCAACGTAAGCTCTGACTCTGGAATCCAGATGGCGAGCGCTGTCCTGGGATACGTCATGCCACGCCTGCTCGACCTGCTCAGGTAGTTCTGTAAGAGCTGTTGGCTGACGAGGTGCACGAGTCCACTTCTCGCCCCATCGTATCCGACACGTGCTCCATTGGAGAGAAGTCTAGAGTAGAGTGCTGGCCAGGGAAGCCGCTGCGCGTCTTGCAGACCACGTCGAGTTTCACGTGCAGTGTGTGGGCGTGTATTATCCTGTTGAAACAAAACATCTCCTTCTTGCTGGAGGAGAAAGAACGGGTCTAACAACTTCCTTCACGCACCGAGCGCTGGTTAGCGTCCCCTCCAGAAACACCAGAGGTGAACGAGAGTTGTAGCTTATGGCAACCCAGACCGCAATCCCTAGGGTGTGGCCATTGCCATTTGGACGTATGGACTATTCGCAACAGCGCTCATGCGCACACGCTAATCACTTAAGGGGCTCCGGAACGCCCTATACTTGCAATGTTAAAATAACGCTTATAAATTACATCTTTCCTCACAAAGTATGTGAGATAGGGAGTTGAACTTTTTACAGATTATTTATTGGAATATGGGCTACAACTTAACACAGGGATTTTACAAAATTTTAGTTCAGTTATTAAAGATGATTTTTTTTCAATTGTAATGAAAATTCACAACATTTTTTTCAATTTTTTATTTATATATTCAAAAATATACAGTTTTTTGGAAAAAGGCTGAGTTAAATTATGCAGAAGGTACTGTGTAACATTTACTGAATGTTTGAAACAAATATCTTTGGAAGATCCTTAGAAAACATGTAATTAGTATGAGAAAATAAAAGTTTTGGGAATCGAGCGACAAAGATTGGATTAACTTTTTAGTGCATTCCAGGTCCATAGGATGGATTATCTTCATCCTCTGCAAACTCCTCCTCCAGCTTCCTCTTGTTCCTCCTCCTGTTTACTCTTGCTTGTATTTCTAGACTCTTTACAGCCCTGTCTGCAGCCCGAAGGCGTTCCTTGTCTAAAGCAAGCATCGCTCGTACCATGTTAGAACCTATCTTCATTCTCATATTTCTAAATACCTTGCACCTTACAATGTTGCCATCATTGAAAGTCGCAACAGCAACTTTACTTTTACTCATTATTATACTTCAACAAAACAGAGACTCAAGAAACAGAATTAATTACGAATATTTTCGAGATAACGACAGAGTAAATAAACATGAAACAATCGGCAATCACACCAGCGATGTATATTGAACCATCACAGGTTAGCCACAACACATACTTTATCTCACATCACTAAAATGTTCCTGATGAACACGGACGTTAATAATAACACCATTTGACAGCAGTTTAACAGCGCCACAGTGGGTCACGCCCATGTAGAACACATTTCAAAAAAAATTTAAAAATAGTTGTAGTCTTCGTAATTGAATAAATTATATATCTATTAAAAGGTAATAGTCTGCAGATTCAGAAAACGCAAAAAAAGTAAAAATTGAACTTTTCATGATTTTGAGCCTTTCCGGAGCCCCTTAAGCGCAGGCAGAATCTACTCTGATCGCTGAAGACCACGGCGCGCTATTCCGTCTTCTACGTGTTCCTCTCATGGCACCAGTTGAGCCATGCACGTCGATGTTGTGGTGTGAGTGAGAGGTATACTAGAGGTATGCGTTCCCGTAGTCCCAGTGCTAATCATCAGTTGGAAACAGTTTGTATGTTGGCACGTCTGAGCTCACAGGTCCTCTATCTGTGCCGTGGCAGCTGTACCATCTGCCGCCGCTGCCCTTACAATACGACGATCCTGGCGGACGTCTGTGCTGCGTGGACGTCCAGAAACGGGTGCGAAAACGTTCACATGGCCACCGATACCGGCACCGTTGCACAACTTAAGCAGCACGTCCAACTTCTGTGGCAGTTCTCCGTAAGAGCCCTCCTGACACTCGGAGGACCACAATTTGACCCCACTCCAACGCCCTCACTTGGCTGTAGAAAGCACGAGTGCGTCTCTCGTATGGTTGCTTAAGGATGGACACAGGCCGCGATCTGGTGGCTATGCCACTACGCTGTATATTGTTCGACGATGCTGTAGCCATTATCAGTGCATTCACTATCAACCAGGTGGCATATGCCGTCATACGATCAAAATCGACGTCATACTTCCAGTTATGTACTACTGGCCATTAAAATTGCTACACCAAGAAGACATGTAGATGACAAACGGGTATTCATTGGACAAGTATATTATACTAGAACTGACATGTGATTACATTTTCACGCAATTTGGGTGCATAGATCCTTGAAATCAGTACCCAGAACAACAACCTCTGGCCGTAATAACGGCCTTGATACGCCTGGGCATTAAGTCAAACAGAGCTTGGATGGCGTGTACAGCTACAGCCCCCATGCAGCTTCAACACGATACCACAGTACATCAAGAGTAGTGACTGGCGTATTGTGACGAGCCACTTGCTCGGACACCATTGACCAGACGTTTTCAATTGGTGAGAGATCTGGAAACTGTGCAGGCCAGGGCAGCAGTCGAACATTTTCTGTATCCAGAAAGGCCCGTACAGGACCTGCAATATGTGGTCGTGCATTATCCTGCTGAAATGTATGGTTTCGCAGGGATCGAATGAAGGGTAGAGCCACTGGTCGTAACACCTCTGAAACGTAACGTCCACTGTTCAAAGTGCCGTCAATGCGAACAAGAGTTGACCGAGACGTGTAACCAATGGCACCCCATACCATCAGGCTGGGTGATACGCCAGTATGGCGATAACAAATGCACGCTTCCAATGTGCGGCCTTGGGAGAGCCAGTCCTGACAAAACTCTACCATCTGGCGAGCAAGATGTATGAAACAGGCGAAATACCCTCAGACTTCAAGAAGAATATAATAATTCCAATCCCAAAGAAAGTAGGTGTGGACAGATGTGAAAATTACCGAACAATCAGTTTAATAAGCCACAGCTGCAAAATACTAACACGAATTCTTTACAGACGAATGGAAAAACTAGTAGAAGCCGACCTCGGGGAAGATCAGTTTGGATTCCGTAGAAATACTGGAACACGTGAGGCAATACTGACCTTACGACTTATCTTAGAAGAAAGATTAAGGAAAGGCAAACCTACGTTCCTAGCATTTGTAGACTTAGAGAAAGCTTTTGACAATGTTGACTGGTATACTCTCTTTCAAATTCTAAAGGTGGCAGGGCTAAAATACAGGGAGCGAAAGGCTATTTATAATTTGTATGGAAACCAGATGGCAGTTATAAGAGTCGAGGGGCATGAAAGAGAAGCAGTGGTTGGGAAGGGAGTAAGACAGGGTTGTAGCCTCTCCACGATGCTATTCAGTCTGTATATTGAGCAAGCAGTAAAGGAAACAAAAGAAAAATTCGGAGTAGGTATTAAAATCCATGGAGAAGAAATAAAAACTTTGAGGTTAGCCGATGACATTGTAATTCTGTCAGAGACAGCAAAGGACTTGGAAGAGCAGTTGAACGGAATGGATAGTGTCTTGAAGGGAGGATATAAGATGAACATCAACAAAAGCAAAACGAGGATAGTGGAATGTAGTCGAATTAAGTCGGGTGATGTTGAGGGTATTAGATTAGGAAATGAGACACTTAAAGTAGTAAAGGAGTTTTGCTATTTGGGGAGCAAAATAACTGATGATGGTCGAAGTAGAGAGGATATAAAATGTAGACTGGCAATGGCAAGGAAAGCGTTTCTGAAGAAGACAAATTTGTTAACATCGAGTATAGATTTAAGTGTCAGGAAGTCATTTCTGAAAGTATTTGTATGGAGTGTAGCCATGTATGGAAGTGAAACATGGACGGTAAATAGTTTGGACAAGAATAGAATAGAAGCTTTCGAAATGTGGTGCTACAGAAGAATGCTGAAGATTAGATGGGTAGATCACATAACTAATGAGGAAGTATTGAATAGGATTGGGGAGAAGAGAAGTTTGTGGCGCATCTTGACCAGAAGAAGGGATCGGTTGGTAGGACATGTTCTGAGGCATCAAGGGATCACCAATTTAGTATTGGAGGGCAGCGTGGAGGGTAAAAATCGTAGGGGGAGACCAAGAGATGAATACACTAAGCAGATTCAGAAAGATGTAGGTTGCAGTAGGTACTGGGAGATGAAGAAGCTTGCACAGGATAGAGTAGCATGGAGAGCTGCATCAAACCAGTCTCAGGACTGAAGACCACAACAACAACAATGTGCGTTCACCGCAATGTCGCCAAACACGGATGCGACCATCATGCTGCTGTCAACAGAATCTGGATTTATCCGAAAAAACTACGTTTTGCCATTTGTGCACACAGTTTCGTCGTTGAGTGCACCATCGCAGGCGCTCCTTTCTGTGATGCAGCGTCAAGGGTAACCGGAGCCATGGTCTCAGAGCTGATACTCCATGCTGCTGCAAACGTCGTCGAACTGTTCGTGCAGATGGTTGTTGTCTTGCAAACGTCCCCATCCGTTGACATAGAGATCGAGACTTGGCTGCACGATCCATTACAGCCAAACGAATAAGATGCCTGTCATCTCGACTGCTAGTGATACGAGACCGGTGGGATTCTGTGGCGGTTAGTGAAAATTTGTGTGATTGGGGATATGAGCACTATGGGACTTAACATGTGAGGTCATCAGTCGTCTAGAACTTAGAACTACTTAAACATAAGTAACCTAAAGTCATCACACACATCCATGCCCGAGGCAGGATTCGAACCTGCGACCGTAGAGGTCGTGTGGTTCCAGACTGAATCGCCTAGAACCGCTCGGCCACAGCGGCTGACTGTCAGATTGGTGCTCGGACCCGGATTTGATGCTTTAAGTGAGTGACCACCTTAAGCGTTTCGGCTATCCGAACATGATTCCGTCCAACCCCGATTCTCAATTCACCACACACTGCATACGTAGCGTCCCGTACCCTCATTGGTCGCAGACTCACGCTGGTGTCCACTAGAGGTCCTACGTAGAGTGCTTCTTCACCGAATAATCATTATTTGCCGCCTAGGCACAGATATAAACTGAAGCTCCCAGAAAACTGTTATATGCATGTATATTCAAATACAGAAAGACGCAAACAGTCATAATACGGCGCTGCAGTCGGCAACGCCTACATCAGACAGCAAGTGTCTGGTGCAGTTGTTAGATAGGTTACTGTTGCTACAATGACAGGTTATCAAGATTTATGTGAGTTTGAACGTGGTGTAATAGTCGGCGCGCGAGCAATGGGACATAGCATCTTCGAGGTAGCGATTAAGTGGGGGTTATCCCGTACGACCATTTCACGAGTGTACCGTGAATATTGGGAATCCGGTAAAACGTCAGGTCTCCGTCATCGCTGCGGACCGTTTGAAGAGAATCGTTCAATGTGACAGAAGTGCAACCCTTGCGCAAATTGCTGCAGATTTCAATGCTGGACTGTCAGTAAGTGTCATCGTGCGACCCATTCAACGAAACATCATCGATATGGGCTTTCGGAGTCGAAGGCTCACTCGCGTACCCTTGATGACTGCACGACACAAAGCTTTACACCTACCCCGCCTCCACCGACAGTGGGCTCTTGATAACTGGATGCATATTTCCTGGTCGGACGAGTCTCGTTTCAAATTGTAAAGAGCAGATGGACATGTACGGGTATGGAGACAACCTCATCAGTGCATGGACCTTTCATGCCAGCAGGGAACTCTTCAAGGTGGTGCAGGCTCTTTAATGGTGTGGGTCGTGTGCAGTTGGAGTGATGTGGGACCCCTGATACGTCTAGATTCGACTCTGATAGGTGACACGTACCTAAGCATCCTGTCTGATCATCTGCATCCATTCATGTCCATTGTGCATTCCGACGGACTTGGGGAATTCGAACAGGACAATGCTACATCCCACACGCCCCATTGCTACATAGTGTCTCCAGGAACACTCTTCTGGCCACCAAACTCCACAAACATCTGTGTTGGCTTGCAACTTGCTCTTCAGAAGAGATCTTCACCCTCTCGTACTCTTACAGGTTTATGGTGAGCCTTTCAGGATTCATGGTTTCAATTCCCTCCAGCACTGCTACAGACGTTAGTCGAGTCCATGCCACTTCCTGTTGTGGTACTTCTGCGTGCTTCGTAGTGCCCTACACGATATTAAGTTGGTGTACCAGTTTCTTTGGCTTTTCAGTTTATTTATGTCTGTGGTGTCTTTTTTTCTGAAACACAAATAAATATAATTGTGCGTATGTAAGAAGTCTCACTGTTCCTCTGTCTGTAACATCTTCGAAATAAAGGTTGAGACAAACAAATGGCTACATTCAGAAAAATACATCTGATTTAAACAACTGACATTCCTGAAGATCAGGGTGTAGGCTCTTGAAACGCGTCGAGAAAGAAAATAAAAGTGACTGACGCAGGTACCTGTTTTAATTTGTATTTTGTATCATAAACAGAAGCAGTTTTCAAAGCACAGTCCAACATGAACCACATAACAAAGAACATTCGTTGAGCCACATCTGCTGATGATTACATAGGCGAAGTTTCGGTCAGGCTGGAAGGAAGTTACTCGTGTCCGTTTCAAATGAATCATCCCAGTATTCGTCTGAAGCAATACTAGGCAGCCACGGAGAACTTAAATAAGGATGCAATACGGGGATTTAAACACCATTCTATCAGAAACGACCTCGATCTCTTCACTGCAGTGCCATTCTCCTCGCCCACATACAGAATAATATTGCTACCAGTGGCAGCATTCGTGGTGATACTGCTATTCGTACGTGCTATTGAGCGGCTTATGGATACTTCTTTGCCTCAGAGTAACGCGAGAAGCAACTTTTTGATTGTTTTATTCTGTCCAGCATTACCCACAGATCTGAAAACACGCTGAAAATTCAGGAATGTTAATTCAGCGACAGACAAGAAAGGGGCGCTAATTGCACATCGTCGGATCACTATGCAGCAAACTGCATCGGATAAATAGCGAAAACGTTGGTGTGTGCGGTGTATCTCTTTTTCCCATTCGGCAGCTGTTGTTGATGTTTTCCGCGAATAGCGACGACGTTCTTTTATCGTACTGTAATTTAGTGTCAGTCCATGCGTGCGATACAATCAAGTCGTTACTTTGTGTATTTATTTCCTCTCACATGCTCAGCTGCGTTCAAATAGCGGAGAAATGTTACACATGAGGTGGCGTTTACTCCGTAGCTGCGGATAGCTGGCCTCTAAAATTCATAACGCTACTTCGCTACAAACAGAGTCCGATAGAAATTGTAAATATTTATCTATGCGCTGTAATTTTGATGCTCTCCACCGCTATCCTGTTGCTGGTTGTACACAATAAACTGCACAACATCTGTTCATATGCATGATGTAATTTATTGTTAGTTTTTGCATTCAACAAAGCGGAATTAGATAAAATAAATGTGAACTGATCATCAAACGGAACATTGGTTTGAACACCAAGGACCATCGGTACGAATGTCGGTACTGAGGGTGGAATGCCCTTGCTTTTCTCTGATCTGCTAACCTCGTCACCCTTGCACATACAGGATCACATTTCAGCGTGGGATCCAGTAAAACATGAATGACATTGCTAAACTCAGTCGCAAGAGGTACGATTTGTCATCTTTGCTGCAGTTAGAAATACACTGAAGCGCCAAAGAAACTGGTATAGGCTTCAGTATTCAAATACAGAGATTTGTAAACATGCAGAAAACGGCGCTGCGCTCGGTAACACATATGTAAGACAAGTGTCTGGCGAAGTTGTCAGATCGCTACTCATGCTACAATGGGAGGTTACCAAGATTTAAATTGAAAGTGGTGGTGTACTCGGCGTACGAGAGATGCGACACAGCATCTCCGAGGAAGCGATGGAGGGGGATTTTCCCGTACGACCATTTCAAAGGAGGACCGTGAGTATCAGTCATCAGGAAAACATCAAATGTCGGACATTGCTGCGGCCAGAAAAAAATCTTGCAAGAACGGAGCCAACGACGACTGAAGAGATTCATTGAACACGACAGAAGTGGGACCCTTCTGCAAATTGCTACAGATTTCAGTGCTGGGCCATCAGCAAGAGCCAGTGTGCTAACCATTCCACGAAACATCATCGATATGGGCTTTCGGAGCTGACGGCCCACTCGTGAACCCTTGATGACTGCACGACAAAAAGCTTTACACGTCGCCTAGGCCCGTCAACACCGGCATTGGACCGTTGGTGACTGGAAACATATTGCCTGATCGGACGAGTCTCGTTTCAAATTGTATCGAGAGGATGGACGTGTACGGGTATGGAGACAACCTCATGAATCCATGAACGTTGCATGCCAGCAGGGGACTGTTCAAACTGGTGTATGCGCTGTAATGGTATGGGGCGTGCGCAGCTGTAGTGACATGGGACGCCTAACACGTCTAGATGCGACCCTGACAGTTGAGACGTACTTAAGCATCCTGTCTCATCACCTGCTTCGATTCATTTTCATTCTGCATTTCGAAGGACTTGGGCAATTCCAACAGGACAATGCGACACGCATTGCTAGAGAGTGGCCGGAGAAATACTCTTCTCGGTTTAAACACTTCCGTAGGCGACTGAACTTCCCAGACGTGAACATTACTGAGCATACCTGGGCTGCCTTGCAGCGTGCTGTTCAGAACAGATCTCCACTCCACAGTTTTATGGTCACCCTCGTAGGTTTCATGGTATCAATTCCGTCCAGCATTACTTCAGACGTTAGTGGAGTCCATGCCAAGTCGTTCTGTGGCACTTATGCGTCATCGAGTGGGCCCTACACGATGTTAAACAGGTGTACCAGTTTATTTGGCTCTTCAGTGTGTAAGTGTTGTTACGATGAAAGCTGCGAATTGTTGTTAGTATTTATTTTTTGTAAATCAAAAATATCTGGTTATAAAGGTCTTTATTTCAAAATAATACATGCATGTTTCGTATCATCACTGGTTCTTGCTCTCGAGCAGTTACTTCATCCATATCGCTCGCCAAGTGTGCAAGATTTCAGACAATACAATCATGTCGGGCTACAGTTATAAAATGAAGTCTAAGAGGAAGCGCTAAGGATTTGCGGTTCGTAGCTTGCCTATTATTGACTAACGATGTCGGATTCACATTGAGTGAGACAAATCTCGGCAAATCTGCAACACCCACTTCAAAACGCACCACGCTAAACCAATCGGGCAGACTGGGAAATGCGCGGAAGGCTAACGGCCGCAGTGCCTGGTAGATTCTGGTACATTCTAGAAACTTCCACACGCAATCTCCTCCGTACCAATCAAAAGCCTTTGTTTTGGAAATGGTCTGATAACGCTTTTGCCATCTTTGTGGCTCGCTCCCGTTAGACAAATTTGAAGGAAGTCAACGAAGTTCCCTCATCCCCGGTGTAGAGGAAAAGAAGGAATCGCCTCAAACTCGACCCATTGACTCCATGTTACTCTTGCGATGCGAGTGCCTATATAGGGATTCGGGATGAAGAGGGAAGGAGGCCGCTGATACCAGTACTCATTTGCAAATTTAAATAAAATAAACAGTCCACACGAAATCCTTCTCCAGCATGCACACATGACAGAACAGCGTTGATTACACAAGGATTAAATGTAAACCCGCTACAGCTCAAAACTAAATCATCAAATATACACGCAAACAAGTTCTATAAGAATATGGAACCTTTTCTTAAATAGAAATTCTTCCAATCCATATGTGGCATACAGCAAACCAGTGCTTAACAGTATTCGTTAAAAACAGCCTTAGTTGCAATTTCAGTTTTTTTTTATTTTTCAACGACGTGTTTCGCTTTATTTAGGCATATTCAGGTTATCTTTTCTAGATGGACCCGAGAGGCACCAAGATCTCCATAACGCGTTCCCCTTCACAGGAGCGAGTAACAGTGAGATGGGGGCTCAGGTAGTAAGCATATAAATACTCCGTAAGACAAGAGCAGCAGCGTACTAAGTATTTTGACGTGACACTGTTTGAAAGTGTGACACCGTTAGACATGCACAGGCATCGTACGGATGGCAGACGCTGGACCCATTTGTCGGGAGAATTATGTAGAAGAGAGATTCAGTAAAGAACTAGCTCACTTAAAAAAACCTTGACCGAGAAATTACCGTTCGACAACCTGGGATCCTTACCAAATAATACTATAGCAACTGATAGAAAATATTCAGAGAAGAGATGCACCATTCGCACAGGTTTGTACAGTCACAGTGAGAGCTCACGGAAGGGCGAGAAATTACAAGAAAGACCAACTCTGTCGCAGAGACCCTTTCAAAATGTCAAGAACCCATGGACCAAAGTGAGTTAAGAATGATATATTTAATGTAATGACCACGACGTAAACTACATAATCTACACATACTGTATCAAAGTCGTTGTCTTGATTGCCTGACTCATATCACCCAGCCCAAACCGATAAGGATAGAAACTTTAAATTTGGAGAGGGAGTGGTCTATTCTGTAGGCATCGTTTAAGAAACAGTTGTTCGAAATTCCACTCCTAGGGAGTGAAATACTGGATCGAAGGTTTTTTGAAAATATGTAACTATCAAGGCATTTTTGAAGCCAGAGCTACAAAAATTGGTATTTTCTTTCTCAGGCTGAAACAGAAAAAATGTGTTTCAGCACTTTTGGAAATTAAACCACTACGGGGGAAAACAGTGGGTGAAATTTCATTTACATAAATCATTTAAAAACTTTTAATTATTTTCAGAGTTACATCTATGAAAATTTATATTTAACTCCTCTGTTGGAAATATGGGTGTTTCACTGTTTTTGGGAATTCAATCCCTAGGGGATGAAACAGGGAACGAATATTTTATGGAAGTATTTCGTTATATTAAAATTTTCAGTGCATAATCTAGGAAATTTTCGTTTGCATACTAAGAAATACGTCTTATGGAATGAAAATTTTTATGGAAATATCACCACAAGAATGCAAAAGACATCCAGTTACCATAATCGTTTTTTGGTCAGAAGTACATTTGTGAGAGCCCATGCTTCATGGCCTTAATTAGCATGAAAAATTTAGAAGGTTTTACAATTTGCAAACATCGTGAAAATTCGATTAGAGAAAAACATTAAAAAAATCCATGCAGACCATACAGTCTACGAGAGCGAAGCAGCGGGACCCTAAGTTGTTTGTATGTAAGCAAGAGCCGGCCGGGGTGGCCAAGCGGTTAAAGGCGCTACAGTCTGGAACCGCGTGACCGCTACGGTCGCAGGTTCGAATCCTGCTTCGGGCATGGATGTCTGTGATGTCCTTAGGTTAGTTAGGTTTAAGTAGTTCTAAAGTTCTAGGGGACTGATGACCTCAGAAGTTAAGTCCCATAGGGCTCAGATCCATTTTTTTTTTTTTTTTTTTTTTTTTGTAAGCAACAACTATGGAGTACGTATGCATTATTCAGTCGTGTCACAACACAGGCACAGATGTGCAATATGAATAGCCAACATAAATTTTATGATGTAAAGGTGTAATGAGCTATTATTACCTTCATAGCCCTATAATTATGAATTGTAATAGCGACTCCAAAATTTGGCATCTCTCGGAAACCAAACTATACATTTCCTATTGCTCACTAAGACTCTCGTCATCCAGAGAGAACATGAAATAGCTTTTTTAAAATCCATACTAAGCTGAAAATTAAGCCTTCGTTGGAGGCAGAGGAAACCTATATAAACTGAGGCACATAGTATTCAGTAATGACTAATCTCAACAGACTGATGATTGAGTCGCAGTAGCCTGAAGTTTGGGCTATAACCCGTGTCACAACAAGGTCTTGTACTTACGAGTAAGACTGTGTTCGGAAACAGCTGATTGGTTCGTGGGAGACTGCGTGATGAAGCTTCCAGAATGTACTACAAAGTCCTGTGTCCTTAAGCAGGGAAATGGTTCGAACAGATTATCCCACTTAGTAACTGGCAATTCATACGAAATATTGTGAACACTTGCGGTTATCCTTCACAGGTCGCAATATTTCGTTGGTGATTTGTCACTTCTTCAACAGGCAACACTTTCCCTCGCGAAGACAGTGGTGGACACTGACGAACTATCGTATACTCTAACGCCAAAGGAACAGCTATAGTCGTTCAAAAATGGTTCAAATGGCTCTGAGCACTATCGGACTTAACAGCTGAGGTCATCAGTCCCCTAGAACTTAGAACTACTTAAACCTATCTAACCTAAGGACATCACACACATCCATGTCCGAGGCAGGATTCGAACCTGCGACCGTAGCGGTCACGCGGTTCCAGACTGGAGCGACTAGAACCGCACGGCCACACCGGTCGGCCGCTATAGTCGTGCGTAACCAAATACAGAGTTATGTAAACAGGCAGAATACGGCGCTGAGGTCGGCAACGCCTATATAAGACACCAAGTATCTGGCGCAGTTGTTAGATCGGTGCTGCTACGACGGCAGGTTATCAAAATTTAAGTGTGAACGAGGTGTTATAGTCGGCGCACGAAGAATGGGACACAGCACCTCCGAGGTAGCGATGAAGTGGGGATTTTAACGTACGACAATTTCACGAGTGTGCCTTGAATATCAGGAATCCGGTAAAACACCAAATCTCCCACATCTCTGCGGCCGCAAAAACATCCTGCAAGAACGGGACCAATGACGACTGAAGTGAAACGCTTCGGCAAATTCCTGCATATTTAAATGCTGGGAAATCAACAAGTGTCAACGTGCGAACCATTCCTTGAAAGATCGTCGATATGGGCTTTCTGATCCGAGGGCCCACTCGTGTAACCTTGCCTGCACGACACAAAACTTGAAGCCTCGCCTGGGCCTGTCAACACAGACATTGGAGTTTTGATGACTCGAAACATGTTGCCTGCTCAGACAAGTCTCGTTTCAAATTGTATCTAGTGGATGGAGACAGCCTCATTAATCCATAGACACTGCTTGTCAGCAGAGGGACTGTTGAAGATGGTGGAAGCTCTCTAATGGTGTAGGGCGTGTGCAGTTGGAACGATATGGGATCGCTGGTATGTCTAGATACGACTCTGACGGGTGACACGTACGTAAGCAACCCATCCGACCAGCTGCATCCATTCATGTCCACTGTGCATTCAGACGGACTTGAAAAATTCCCTCAGGATAATGCGGCAACCCACACGTCCAGAATTGCTACAGAGTGGCTCCACGAACACTCTTCTGAGTTTCAACACTTCCGCTGGCCACCAAACTCCCCAGGCATGAACATTATTGAGCCTATCTGCGATGCCTTGCAACGTGCTGTTCAGAAGAGATCTCAGCCCCCTCCTACTCTTACGGATTTATGGAGTGCTCTGTAGGATTCATGGTTCCCTCCATCACTACTTCAGACATTAGTGCAGTCCGTGCCACGTCGTGTTGCGGCGTTTTTGCGTGCTCGCTGGGGCCCTACACGGATTAGGCAGGTGTACCAGTTACTTTTGCCCTTCAATATATTTTAACAGAGAATTCACGTGGCTAGGACACCAACATTTAATGGGATGTATCCCCTACGTAAGACTTCGTGATTACCTCCTCGTGTGTTTTTTACGTACTCGTCTCCTGCCGTCACGAGCTGTCAGTCTAGGACAAGTTCCCTCACGTTTCCAGCGTTCATTCATTCGATTTAATGCGAGTCAACTAGCAGACCAGTGCATTCGTCGAATATATTCTCGTTTGAAGAGCTCCACCAGCTGCACTGTTCGACGTGGTCGCGCATTTTCATTCGTAAAAACGAAGTCAGGAACGAATGCCCCCCTGGAAAAATGGACACATGGGAAACGAGTGCAGTGTCACAGTAACGGCGACGGGTGAGTGTATCGAATTCGACGACCTTTTAAGTCAGTACGCCCATGAAACATTATGCATCTCCACACCGTAACACCTGAACCACCAAAACGAACACGTTCGACAATGCTGGACGAACCTCACATAGCGAGTAATGGGAACAGGTAATGTAACTAGGAATATTATAGCTTATTAATTTTTAAAAATTATTTTGTGTCTCTTGCGATGTGACTTCTCTGTTACTGTGATAACTTTTTCATTACCTATGTACGCAAGTTCTCCATGTCATTTGATTTCCTTAGTTGCACATTCATCCATTTTGATTCTAGTAGTAAGTATTTCGGGTGCTTGTCAATTTGTGAGCACTTACCTAATATGTCTGACACTGTATGAGGGGGATATTATACTAAACCAAAATCTTTTGTAACTTCATATTACTCTGAAACTAATGATACCACTAACGATACCGCTTTATTTTTCCTACCATGCTTATACTTATTTTCTGATATATATATATATATATATATATATATATATATATATATATATATATATATATATATATATATATATATACTGATTACTGATTCCTGCTTTTGGATACATAAACAGTGTTGCAGAAGTGTGGTGAAGTTCTGCTGTGTGTAAAACAATCCAGTATACATCGATATTGTTTGTACGTTATTGGATTAACTAAGAGTATTTGTCTACCGATAAAATTCACAACAAAATATGAATTTCAACTTCATTCTCAATTTTATTTCATAGAAGCAGAATGAAATATAGCACTTATATTTATTTAATTTACCGAACTACACTCCTGCAAATTGAAATAAGAACACCGTGAATTCATTGTCCCAGGAAGGGGAAACTTTATTGACACATTCCTGGGGTCAGATACATCACATGATCACACTGACAGAACCACAGGCACATAGACACAGGCAACAGAGCATGCACAATGTCGGCACTAGTACAGTGTATATCCACCTTTCGCAGCAGTGCAGGCTGCTATTCTCCCATGGAGACGATCGTAGAGATGCTGGATGTAGTCCTGTGGAACGGCTTGCCATGCCATTTCCACCTGGCGCCTCAGTTGGACCAGCGGTCGTGCTGGACGTGCAGACCGCGTGAGACGACGCTTCATCCAGTCCCAAACATGCTCAATGGGGGACAGATCCGGAGATCTTGCTGGCCAGGGTAGTTGACTTACACCTTCTAGAGCACGTTGGGTGGCACGGGATACATGCGGACGTGCATTGTCCTGTTGGAACAGCAAGTTCCCTTGCCGGTCTAGGAATGGTAGAATGATGGGTTCGATGACGGTTTGGATGTACCGTGCACTATTCAGTGTCCCCTCGATGATCACCAGTGGTGTACGGCCAGTGTAGGAGATCGCTCCCCACACCATGATGCCAGGTGTTGGCCCTGTGTGCCTCGGTCGTATGCAGTCCTGATTGTGGCGCTCACCTGCACGGCGCCAAATACGCATACGACCATCATTGGCACCAAGGCAGAAGCGACTCTCATCGCTGAAGACGACACGTCTCCATTCGTCCCTCCATTCACGCCTGTCGCGACACCACTGGAGGCGGGCTGCACGATGTTGGGGCGTGAGCGGAAGACGGCCTAACGGTGTGCGGGACCGTAGCCCAGCTTCATGGAGACGGTTGCGAATGGTCCTCGCCGATACCCCAGGAGCAACAGTGTCCCTAATTTGCTGGGAAGTGGCGGTGCGGTCCCCTACGGCACTGCGTAGGATCCTACAGTCTTGGCGTGCATCCGTGCGTCGCTGCGGTCCGGTCCCAGGTCGACGGGCACGTGCACCTTCCGCCGACCACTGGCGACAACATCGATGTACTGTGGAGACCTCACGCCCCACGTGTTGAGCAATTCGGCGGTACGTCCACCCGGCCTCCCGCATGCCCACTATACGCCCTCGCTCAAAGTCCGTCAACTGCACATACGGTTCACGTCCACGCTGTCGCGGCATGCTACCAGTGTTAAAGACTGCGATGGAGCTCCGTATGCCACGGCAAACTGGCTGACACTGACGGCGGCGGTGCACAAATGCTGCGCAGCTAGCGCCATTCGACGGCCAACACCGCGGTTCCTGGTGTGTCCGCTGTGCCGTGCGTGTGATCATTGCTTGTACAGCCCTCTCGCAGTGTCCGGAGCAAGTATGGTGGGTCTGACACACCGGTGTCAATGTGTTCTTTTTTCCATTTCCAGGAGTGTACATTGTTTGTTCGCTATTAAAATCTTTCATTTGCTAACTATGCCTATCAGTAGTTAGTGCCTTCAGTAGTTTGAATCTTTTATTTACCTGGCAGTAGTGGCGCTCGCTGTATTGCAGTAGTTCGAGTAACGAAGATTTTTGATGAGGTAAGTGATTTGTGAAAGGTACAGGTTAATGTTAGTCAGGGTCATTCCTTTGTAGGGATTTCTGAAAGTCAGATTGCGTTGCGCTAAAAAATATTGTGTGTCAGTTTAAGCACAGTCGTGTATAAATGTTTAAAAGGGGACGTTTCATCGTGTATGAACAAGTGAATTTGCGTTTCACACGAGTGGTTTATACTTAGTCTTATGCTGGTTATTTGAAGTAATCTTATCTTGCTCCAGGAATGACCACACTCAAGCACCGAAAAAGGTAGACTTTGGAAGTACTGACCTCAATTGGAGAAGAACAGTAGCATATTTAGTGTTTCCCTCAACAGTAAACGTACAGCGGTCGGACAAAAATATAAAAGCGTCCCCATAAATGCGTGCATCAACATAAATGCAGATGCTGGCCAAGCCTCCACTTTCCGCTTTTGTGTTCGACCATCAAAGGCACCTGTGACACGTCCTCAACACGTTGCGAGCGGCAGTCTCGGTCGGAGGAGTGCTTTGTGCGCTATCGCAGAGCTAAGTGACCGAGAACGCGGGCACGCTGCCGGTGCTTGTATAGCTGGTGCTTCCGTAACCGAGCCAGCCGAAGTGTTGGGTGTTTCAGGAACGACCGTATTGAATATTTATACCTGAACCAGAGGAAGCGAAGAAATATCACCTGCTGAGTCACAACGCAGACGGAAGTGCGTGTTGAGTGATTGACAGACGCTCATTTGAGAGGGATTGTGACGAAAAGTAAGGGGACGACAGCTGTTAAATTCATTGCTGAACTGAACGTCGCACTCGCGAACCACGAATGGAAGCCCCTGAAGCAGGGAATTACTGAGCGGCTTGGAAATCCAAAACTGCTCATCAGTGATGCAATGCCCGTAACAGGAAAACGTGGTGCCGAAGCCGTAAAACCTGGGCTGTGGAGCAATGGAAGAATGTCAGTTCATTAGTCGACTCTTGTTTCACACTGTTTCCACCTTCTGGATGAGTATACGTCCCAGGGGCGAAGCATGCCGGCTGTTCGTTGATGATTAGGGCAGTCATATGATAGGATTCCACGGGCCCGACGGTTACTCTTCAAGTCCGCGTCACTGACAAGGATTATCTGACTATTTCGGCTCTTCAGGCCGATCCCATGGCACAGTGTTGACGCCGTTTTCGTGGACAACACGCCTCCTGTTAGCACAGTTGACGTCGTCCAGGGCTGGTCTCGTGAGCACAGGGATGGATCGTCGCCACTTCCCAGGCCACCTCAGGCGTCAGATTTCATTCTTATTGTGCCTTTGTGGTCTGCTTTGGAATGAAGGCTGTGTAACGCTATCCACCTCCGTCGTGGTTACCCCACTTTGCCTCTATTTTTCCGAGTGAATGATAGTATCCGATTACCTTGAGAACGATACACAGTGTGGTATGTATTCATTCCGCGACAACTGGAACCTCTTTTGAATGTCAGCGGTTGTCCTTCACCGTGTTAGGCGTAGTAATGTATTGTCTCTTCGTAGTTTCCGTATTCTTGTCCAGTTCCTGTACTGTCAAATGTTTGGCAGAAACCGACGAGGGGAAGATCAGCTACAAGCCCTATTATGTAGGTCAACTAATCTGACATAAACAGACTGCCAGAAGATAAAAGAAGCAGATCGGTATGGAAGACAGACTAAACATTTTACTAGCATTTTCTAACGTAAAACATTCACTTGATATTTACTGCATTTGGTGCAGTGGTTAGCGTTTTGCGTTAGCATGCAAGAGGAGGGTTCGATTCTGGGTTGAGGCGAATTTGTTTTTATTTGCTAAATGTAGTCTGGCGTCTTAACCGTCATACAGCAATTACAGTGAGTTACTGTAAACATTTGCAGTTACGTACTACGAACACAGGAATGGAAAATTTCTGGTAAGTTCTGAGGCACCAAACTGCTGCGGTCATCGGTCCCTAGGCTTACACACTACTTAATCTAACTTAAAGTAACTTACGCTAAGGACAACACACACACCCAGGCGCCTCAGACCGCACGGCTACTCTGCGCAGCAATACAGGAATGGAAGCACAACTGTTTTCACTGGTCAGCTTTTAAAGAAGTCTGTTGCACGTTGTGGACGAGTTCCGCACCACTGCATCTACTAGATTCCAAACTTGTTTTGTGTGTTCTCTACCCTAATGGGCTCTTAGGTAAATACAAGCCATTATTCTTGCCACTTTATCGTCCATTACATTTCGTTACGGCCTTACGTCACCGGTACAGCTAGCAGTGTGCTTTGCAAATAATTTCGATGTTGTCATTGGCTGAGGGTACACAGAGAACATGTTTTGAATCTAGTAGATGCAGTGGCGCTATATGCTGACAGTTAGTTACCACGCGTGTGATTACAGTGTTGCCAGAATGCCACTCTTTAAAGTCCATTTACTGCTCGAAATGCCCACAGGACGAAATTTTGTCAGAGACCCTTTTGTAGTGCTATTATGTGAGGAATCGCGCTACCAATTCCGAATGCACGAATCTTTCTCCACCCCGTATATCAAAGAAAACGGTAACTGCAGGAAAATCAGTTTTAAAATAACAAAATTCTTTGTGTGAAAGCTAAATCACCTAACAATTCTGTCTGTCACAAGTCACCTTTCCTGTGATTGCAACAGTCAGTTTTCATCTGATGTTGTCCTAGGAAGCCTGAAAGAGATAAAATCTGAATATCAAGAAAGTGATTCCTTATTGTTTTTATAGCCGGAGTATTTGCAGTGAAATAAGTCATGCGGTATAGCGCGACCGAATGTGGAGCTCATAGAAAACGCGCCGACGAAAGGACAATGTGAGCTCTGTTTCCGCGCTGGGCGTGAACAAAATAGAACCGTAGCGGATCATAACGTGTAACCACACAGGCCGTATTGTGATGAGCTTATCAGGCCAGAAGCGACAGTCGACCACAAACACGCAGAATATGTCCTGGCTTTAAAGTGGCATATCCGGCGAATGACCTATGGCACGCTGGTTCCGTGTGTACAGTAGCAAATGTGCAGTAGCAAATTGCTGAAATGAGATGCTCCTGGAAACCTAACGTAGGGTGCCTACGAAGTTGAACCAAGTGGGAATACGCGGAATAACTACCATTTCTCTTACAAATATTAGTGATAGAATTAAACTTTAGAAAGATGCGGAGGATGGACCCCATACATCAATGGATTCAGGGCCCTTGAGGTAGATGAAACACGTAAAACTTTACTTTTTCAACCAATAAAATGTAAGGTTGTTTATATCGTGGAAAGGGTGTCACATCCCACTACGTAGATCGATCGAGTGAAACAAACGTAAATTATTTTAAAACACTGACGCCTGTTTTGCTACTCATAAAGGACGATATATGTAAACTCTTACATTTGTGAACAACCGGTGTTCTGAAAGTTAACAAATCCAGTGGCATACAAAAATCGCTAGAGAACAGTAGTGTGATGCAGACAGCTGTATGTTGCAGCATGTAGAAACCAAATGTCTGACATCACACTGATTACATACGCTTGCAAAGTGACAGCACACCCGTCTCATTACATGGTCGGTACTTCGTCATCCGTCTTCACTTCATTTTCTATAACCAAGTTTCTGCGCCGATATACAGTATAGCACCATGCCAACACATGCGACGTAAACATTTGCTTACAAAGTTGATATTCCTGTTGAATCATTTGACAACGGAAACGCTGTAGCTTTTAATATTTGTCTAGCGCAGTGCGAATGCATCGAAAACGGTCCAAACGTACACCTGGTGCCCTTCTCAAGTACGCGTACTGTTCCATTCCTGGGTGTTTTCAAAAAAAAAAAAATGTTCAAAATCTTATGGGATTTAACTGCTAAGGTCATCAGTTCCTAAGCTTATACACTACTTAACCGAAAAACGGCCTTGCTGTGCTGGTACTGCGAACGGCTGAAAGCAAGGGGAAACTACGGCCGTAAATTTTCCCGAGGGCATGCAGCTTTACTGTGTGATTAAATGATGATGGCGTCCTCTTGGGTAAAATATTCCGGAGGTAAAATAGCCCCCATTCGGATCTCCGGGCGGGGACTACTCAAGAGGATGCCGTTATCAGGAGAAAGAAAACTGGCGTTCTACGGATCGGAGCGTGGAATGTCAGATCCCTTAATCGGGCAGGTAGGTTAGAAAATTTAAAAAGGGAAATGGATAGGTTAAAGTTAGATATAGTGGGAATTAGTGAAGTTCGGTGGCAGGAGGAACAAGACTTCTGGTCAGGTGACTACAGGGTTATAAACACAAAGTCAAATAGGGGTAATGCAGGAGTAGGTTTAATAATGAATAGGAAAATAGGAATGCGGGTAAGCTACTACAAACAGCATAGTGAACGCATTATTGTGGCCAAGATAGATACGAAGCCCACACCTACTACAGTAGTACAAGTTTATATGCCAACTAGCTCTGCAGATGACGAAGAAATTGAAGAAATGTATGATGAAATAAAAGAAATTATTCAGATAGTGAAGTGAGACGAAAATTTAACAGTCATGGGTGACTGGAATTCGAGTGTAGGAAAAGGGAGAGAAGGAAACGTAGTAGGTGAATATGGATTGGTTGTTTTTGTTTTTTGTGGTTTTAGGGCGCAAAACTGCTAAGGTCATTAGCGCCCAATGGATTGGGGCTAAGAAATGAAAGAGGAAGCCGCCTGGTAGAATTTTGCACAGAGTACAACTTAATCATAGGTAACACTTGGTTTAAGAATCATGATAGAAGGTTGTATACATGGAAGAACCATGGAGATACTAAAAGGTATCAGATAGATTATATAATGGTAAGACAGAGATTTAGGAACCAGGTTTTAAATTGTAAGACATTTCCTGGGGCAGATGTGGACTCTGACCACAATTTATTGGTTATGACCTGTAGATTAAAACTGAAGAAACTGCAAAAAGGTGGGAATTTAAGGAGATGGGACCTGGATAAACTGAAAGAACCAGAGGTTGTAGAGAGTTTCAGGGAGAGCATAAGGGAACAATTGACAGGAATGGGGGAAAGAAATACAGTAGAAGAAGAATGGGTAGCTTTGAGGGATGAAGTAGTGAAGGCAGCAGAGGATCAAGTAGGTAAAAAGAAGAGGGCTAGTACAAACCCTTGGGTAACAGAAGAAATATTGAATTTAATTGATGAAAGGAGAGAATATAAAAATGCAGTAAGTGAAGCAGGCAAAAAGGAATACAAACGTCTCAAAAATGAGATCGACAGGAAGTGCAAAATGGCTAAGCAGGGATGGCTAGAGGACAAATGTAAGGATGTGGAGGCTTATCTCACTAGGGGTAAGATAGATACTGCTTACAGGAAAATTAAAGAGACCTTTGGAGATAAGAGAATCACTTGTATGGACATCAAGAGCTCAGATGGAAACCCAGTTCTAAGCAAAGAAGGGAAAGCAGAAAGGTGGAAGGAGTATATAGAGGGTCTATACAAGGGCGATGCACTTGAGGACAATATTAGGGAAATGGAAGAGGATGTAGATGAAGATGAAATGGGAGATACGATACTGCGTGAAGAGTTTGACAGAGCACTGAAAGACCTGAGTCGAAACAAGGCCCCCGGAGTAGACAACATTCCATTGGAACTACTGACGGCCTTGGGAGAGCCAGTCCTGACAAAACCCTACCATCTGGTGAGCAAGATGTATGAAACAGGCGAAATACCCTCAGACTTCAAGAAGAATATAATAATTCCAATTCCAAAGAAAGCAGGTGTGGACAGATGTCAAAATTACCGAACAATCCGTTTAATAAGCCACAGCTGCAAAATACTAACACGAATTCTTTACAGACGAATGGAAAAACTAGTAGAAGCCGACCTCGGGGAAGATCAGTTTGGATTCCGTAGAAATACTGGAACACGTGAGGCAATACTGAGCTTACGACTTATCTTAGAAGAAAGATTAAGGAAAGGCAAACCTACGTTTCTAGCATTTGTAGACTTAGAGAAAGCTTTTGACAATGTTGACTGGAATACTCTCTTTCAAATTCTAAAGGTGGCAGGGGTAAAATACAGGGAGCGAAAGGCTATTTACAATTTGTATAGAAACCAGATTGCAGTTATAAGAGTCGAGGGGCATGAAAGAGAAGCAGTCGTTGGGAAGGGAGTAAGACAGGGTTGTAGCCTCTCCCCGATGCTATTCAATCTGTATATTGAGCAAGCAGTAAAGGAAACAAAAGAAAAATTCGGAGTAGGTATTAAAATCCATGGAGAAGAAATAAAAACGTTGAGGTTCGCCGATGATATTGTAATTCTGTCAGAGACAGCAAAGCACTTGGAAGAGCAGTTGCACGGAATGGATAGTGTCTTGAAGGGAGGATATAAGATGAACATCAACAAAAGCAAAACGAGGATAATGGAATGTAGTCGAATTAAGTCAGGTGATGTTGAAGGTATTAGATTAAGAAATGAGACACTTAAAGTAGTAAAGGAGTTTTGCTATTTGGGGAGCAAAATAACTGATGGGAGGAGGGGAGGAGGATATTAGTGTTTAACGTCCCGTCGACAACGAGGTCATTAGAGACGGAGCGCTAGCTCAGGGGAGGGAAGGATGGGGAAGGAAATCGGCCGTGCCCTTTCAAAGGAACCATCCCGGTATTTGCCTGAAGCGATTTAGGGAAATCACGGAAAACCTAAATCAGGATGGCCGGAGACGGGATTGAACCGTCGTCCTCCCGAATGCGAGTCCAGTGTGCTAACCACTGCGCCACCTCGCTCGGTAAAATAACTGATGATGGTCGAAGTAGAGAGGATATAAAATGTAGACTGGCACTGGCAAGGAAAGCGTTTCTGAAGAAGAGAAATTTGTTAACATCGAGTATAGATTTAAGTGTCAGGAAGTCATTTCTGAAAGTATTTGTATGGAGTGTAGCCATGTATGGAAGTGAAACGTGGACGGTAAATAGTTTGGACAAGAAGAGAATAGAAGCTTTCGAAATGTGGTGCTACAGAAGAATGCTGAAGATTAGATGGGTAGATCACATAACTAATGAGGAAGTATTGAATAGGATTGGGGAGAAGAGATGTTTGTGGCACAACTTGACCAGAAGAAGGGATCGGTTGGTAGGACATGTTCTGAGGCATGAAGGGGTCACCAATTTAGTATTGGAGGGCAGCGTGGAGGGTAAAAATCGTAGGGGGAGACCAAGAGATGAATACACTAAGCAGATTCAGAAAGACGTAGGTTGCAGTAGGTACTGGGAGATGAAGAAGCTTGCACAGGATAGAGTAGCATGGAGAGCTGCATCAAACTAGTCTCAGGACTGAAGACCACAACAACAACAACAACCTAAATTATCCTAAGGACAAACACACACACCCATGCCCAAGGGAGGACTCGAACCTCCGCCGGGACCAGCAGCACAGTCCATGACTGCAGCGCCCCAGACCGCTCGGCTAATCCCGCGCGGCTCCTGTGTGTTTTAGTCACTTCACTGAAACTCCTGATTTGCACTATGCTTAGTTTCTGTGCTCAAGTGCTTATTTGTAGTTTGAAAACTGTGTTACTATTCTGTGCGTTTGTTCTCTTTAAGAAAAACGAAAAACAGATGCACCACGAAGGAAATATCCAAATACTTTTATTCACTGACACAGGCTATTCTTTCGTTAGTAAATAATAAAATGTTTCTATTAAGATAGCAGTTTATGTTTTTAATTTCGAACTATGTTTAAATAATCATAGATGACGAACTTTTGTTGATACGAGGGTTGGAACTTAGCCTGCAAATTACTGTTGAGCCTGCAAAACAATTTGTGTCAAGCATCGATCGTACGAGGGTTGGAACTTAAATAGTTGGAACTATTTATTCACAACCGATACAAAAGTGTTACATGTTTGCACCTGTTACTATCCTTCAAAGTAGTCACCAGCGTTGTGTAGAACCCGTTGCCATCGATGTGGAAGGCGTAGTACAGAGCCTGTTCTACTGATGGTGCGAATGGAGCGGTCTACTGTCTGTCGAACCTCTGGAACAGTTCTGAAGCGAATGCCACGGAGTGGTTCCTTCATCTTCGGAATCAAATCAACGTCACAAGGACTCATTCCGGGGACTATGGTGGATGGTACAGTACTTCCCAGTCCCATTGGCCGAACAGAGCGGCCATAGCTTGCGCTGTATGCGCCCGCGCATTGTCGTCCAAAATGATTGGTGACTTGCGCAGCATGTGTCGCCTCTTCTATCGCAAAGCTGGTCGCAGGTGATGCTCCAAAAACCAACAGTAATACGGTGGATTCACGGTCTGCCCTGGAGGAACGTAATGCGTTAGGATAACACCATCACATTCGTCCACGAGAAGCATCATAACTTTAGACCGCTCCATTCGCACCATCAACAGAACATGCTCTGCTAACGGTATACAACGCCTTCCACATTGCTGGCAACGGGTTCTACGCAACGCTGGTGACTACTTTGAAGGACAGTAACAGGTGAAAAACTTGTAATTCTTTTGTATCAGTTGTGAATAAATAGTTGCCGTTATTTAAAATCCAACCCTCATATATGTTATACATATTATTGCACAAGACAATAGCCCAAAAGAAATGATTACACTGAAGCGCCAAAGAAACTGGTATAGGCATGCGTATTGAAAGACAGAGATATGTAAACAAGCAGAACACGGTGCGGCGGTCGGCAACGCCTATATAAGACAACAAGTGTCTGGTCGCCGGATTCCCCCCCTTCGCTTTTACTCTCCTTTCCCCCCTTTTTTGTTTTCCCATCTTCTGTCCAGTTTCCCCCCACCTGCTCTCGACTGTGGTATGTCACATTTGCCAACTTTTTAGTGCAGTGTTCCAGTAACTATTCAGTGTTGTTTGTCTTTCTCGTGTTGCGAACAGAAACCATGCTGTCGCCAGGTGTGAATTTTATGTCTTTTGCGAACAGAATCCAGACTGTCGCCGTGTTTTTTAATTTTCTGTCTATTGTTTTCCCTGTCTGCTTCGTATGTATTTTATTAGCATCATCATCCCTCTGTTGTTTGTTTTAAGTTCCACGATTTCTTTTCGCCATGTTACTCTTTAAGTCTCCGATTTTACCGCCTGTTTTTTATTATTTATTCTCTTGATCTTTATCACAACATCTGTAGGCTGAAGAGCGGCATACTAAGCTGCTGCCAGCCCGCCCCCTTCGGGGGGAATTGAAATTCAATAAAGAAAAAAAAAAAAGTCGCCGGATTGCCCTGTTGCCGAAAGCTCTGGACAACGCATGACCGCGAATGCTTTGCCTGCCCGAGATGACGATGTATCCAAGGCAGCCCGCACTCCCTGTGGTAGCGCGCCAGCCGTCCACTCCGGGGCCGAATCTGCCGAGGTCCCGACACATCCATTGTAGTTTCATGATAATATGTACCGGCCAATGGTGTAAACGCCCAGAAGATGACCCCTACGTTGGGTTGAAACCGGTTGGCGGTATAATAATATTAAATGCGATTAAGACTGTTTTTGAATAATTCGCCTTTTTTGTAGCTAGGACATTGTTTACTTAGAGCAGGTGCTTGAACTGCAGAACCTCTGGTGCGACACAAGCTTTTTAACGTCGAACGGTGTTTTGCCGAACTCTTTTAAAGATTCGTGGCATTGCTATGATGTGATTGGCGGTATGTTGAATGCGATCCATTAATTCCTCTTCGTTTCTAGGTATTTCGCTTCCGGATGGGTGAATTGGAACCTTGAAGAATCCTCACAGGATAACGTGCGGTGGTGTGACGTCTGGTGAACGCGGAGGCCATGTCCTATGAACACATCTGCCAATAACCCGGCCGTCGAAGAGTTCATTTAAATATCAGCGCACAGCACGACTGTTATCAGTGTTTCCAGTGTAAGTAGGCTGTTTATGTTTTCTTTATGTAAGTAGGCTGTTTATGTTTTCTTATTGGCAACGTTACGTAGCGCTCTATATGAAAATCACTGGCTGTGCTGTGTGCAGTCTGTGGCTAGTTTGCATTGTTGTCTGCCATTGTAGTGATGGGCAGTGGCAGCTGGATGTGAACAGCGCGTAGCGTTGCGCAGTTGGAGGTGAGCCGCCAGCAGTGGTGGATGTGGGGAGAGAGATGGCAGAGTTTTGAAATTTGTTAGACTGGATGTCATGAACTGATATATATATTACGACTATTAAGGTAAATACATTGTTTGTTCTCTACAAAAATCTTTCATTTGCTAACTATGCCTATCAGTAGTTAGTGCCTTCCGTAGTTTGAATCTTTTATTTAGCTGGCAGTAGTGGCGCTCGCTGTATTGCAGTAGTTCGAGTAACGAAGATTTTTGGTGAGGTAAGTGATTTGTGAAACGTAGAGTTTAATGTTTGTCTGGGGCATTCTTTTGTAGGGATTTTTGATAGTCAGATTGCGTTGCGCTAAAATTATTGTGTGTCAGTTTAAGCACAGTCGTGTATAATTGTTGTAAGGGGACGTTTCACCAGTGATGTAAAGGTCAGCCCGACCGAAGGTGCACACGTCGATAAATAAACAACACAATGGCGGGGAAGTCGGGGTCTCGTGGAACAAGTCACAGAAACCACCAGCAAAACCCTAGCCTGTGTTCATAATCCGCCACACGATTAAGGTGTTGGACAGGGTGGAAACTGTTTGGATGCTGGCTGTCATCTCTCGAAACCTCCCAGAATAACTGGTGAGTGACCCCCCCCCCCCCCCCCTGTCGTGTCCAACCACTCGAGTACTTGTCGTAGGTCCTCCTTCGATGCGCTCGAGAAGAGTCTCTTCAAATGCAGCATCCCGCCGTGTTCGAGATCTTCCAGCATCACCATGATATGCCGCTAACGAGCCTGTTCCGCAGAGTCTCCGGTGAACTGTTGTAAACGTTCTCGAGTGAGGGTGGCGCCCTCGCTGGGTAGCGTTCCTCATACAACCGTCCAGCTTCTCGCGCATCACTGTCCGCTAGTCCATTAAGAAAACCCGTATCTCGTTGTTGTTCAGACGAATACTGTGCCGCCATGCTTACTGTATGACTAAATGGCGGGTGACGTGTGTGCGCTCCGAAGAGAAGCTTACGTGTGAATGCCTCTGACGTGAGGTGGAGACAAACAGCAAGACCCATTCGACACGTGTGTGTATCACGTTGAGGCGGTGACGGGGTGAGGGACGTTTGTATGTGTGAACCGACAACCACAGCAATGAACGGCAACAGGGCAATCCCATGGCCAATCAGAGTAAGTGGCGTTTCCCTAGTTTAAAATGGTGCGTTGTCGACCTACACACCATTAGTAACCTTGGTTCCCTCTGGCATCAACTACAGAGTGTTAAAATTTTGTGACACAATTTTTAACCACCCTGTATATAGGTATTGGGTTTTATCAGTTATCCATGAAATACTCTTTAGAAACTCAATAAGAGGTAACTATTGTGTTGTGGGCTAGAGAGGTCACTGGGATTGAAATGAGCACCGCGCGACTTCTTGTCGTACGCGTGAGTCTCTGACCTTCCGAGATGATCCACTTTGTCACGAACGTACCGCCAGTGATGAGACTTGGTAAAGTCCGCCATACCGCCTCCAGAATCAAAGGCCGTGGGCAGCCAAGTGAGCCGGAAGAATGCTTATAGACACACAACCTTCTGACGGGTGCCATGTTCTTACCAGACTGCAAGAACGTGCCATTAAGCAGCATCGCAAATGCAGTCAACTATCGCATATAACAAGACATGAATTTATTAATTCATTATTTGATGACGGGGTAAAGGAAAGACCATTTCTGTGTGGCTGAATGTTTAACTGGAGACTACACAAACAGTCAACTGTGAAGCAGCGCATTTACCCAATGAATGCAGAAATAGTGAGAGATTTATTACTCACATTTTACAATGCTCAGCAAATAACGAGAAAAAAAAGGAAAAAAAAATAAATATTTTTATTTCAGAGAAACTAAAGCGATAATCATTGTCGCACGTTAAGCCACTAAGCTTTAATAAACCTTTACGTCTCGGCACTAGGTACACTCTAAGGGGAAAAAAGTACGCACGGCGGAAAGGAAGTGTCCGAGTGGGTAGGAACGGAAATCGCCGGCCGAAGTGGCCGTGCGGTTAAAGGCGCTGCAGTCTGGAACCGAAAGACCGCTACGGTCGCAGGTTCGAATCCTGCCTCGGGCATGGATGTTTGTGAAGTCCTTAGATTAGTTAGGTTTAACTAGTTCTAAGTTCTAGGGGACTAATGACCTCAGCAGTTGAGTCCCATAGTGCTCAGAGCCATTTGAGGAACGGAAATCGCTATGTCTGATGTATATGAACAGACAAATAAATGACTGCAGTTTCAGAAAAACTCGATGATTTATTCAAGAGAAAGGGCTTAAAAACTGGGCAAGGCAATAAAGTGCTGGCGCACCTCTCGTCCTTATTCGAGCAGCTACTCGTCCTGGCATTGATTGATAGAGTTCCTGGATGTCCTCCTGAAGGCCGAAAGCTGGAATGATGTTTGATCGGCAAAACCCCGAGATGATTTGAGACCCCCGCCCATAATACTCCAAACGTTCTCAGTGTGCAAAAAATTCGGCTATATTGCTGGCTAAGGCAGGGTTTGGCGAGCACGAAGACTAGCGGTGTAAACTCCGTGAGGGGGTGGGCATTATCTTGCTGAAATGTAAGCCCAGGATGGATGTCATGAAGGGCAACAGAACGGGACGTAGAATGTTGTCGATGTACTTCTGCGCTGCAGGGGTGCAGCGGATGTCAACAGAAGAGGCCCTAATACGAAAAGAAATTGCAAGCTGGGCCATCACCCATTAATCATGGTTGTCGGGTCGTACGACAGGCGATAGTCTGGTCCGAATACCACTGCTGTGCCAGCCACTGTGACCGAGCGGCTGTACGCACTTGAGTCCGGAACCGCACTGCTGCTACGGTCACAGGTTCGAATCCAACCTCGGACATGGATGTGTGTGATGTCCTTAGGTTAAGTTAGGTTTAAGTATGAAACTTCCTGGCAGATTAAAACTGTGTGCCCGACCGAGACTCGAACTCGGGACCTTTGCCTTTCGCGGGCAAGTGCTCTACCATCTGAGCTACCGAAGCACGACTCACGCCCGGTCCTCACAGCTTTACTTCTGCCAGTATCTCGTCTCCTACCTTCCAAACTTTACAGAAGCTCTCCTGCGAACCTTGCAGAACTAGCACTCCATTATATCCTTTCTTTCAGGAGTGCTAGTTCTGCAAGGTTCGCAGGAGAGCTTCTGTAAAGTTTGGAAGGTAGGACGCGAGATACTGGCAGAAGTAAAGCTGTGAGGACCGGGCGTGAGTCGTGCTTCGGTAGCTCAGATGGTAGAGCACTTGCCCGCGAAAGGCAAAGGTCCCGAGTTCGAGTCTCGGTCGGGCACACAGTTTTAATCTGCCAGGAAGTTTCATATCAGCGTACACTCCGCTGCAGAGTGAAAATCTGATTCTAGGTTTAAGTAGTTCTAACTTCTAGGGGACTGATGACCTCAGATGTTAAGTCCCATAGTGCTTCGAGCTATTTGAACCATTTTTGAACCACTGCTGTCCGGGGTGTCTCTAGACATGTCTTCACTGGTCATCGGGGCTCAGTTCAAGAAGGGACTCATCACTAAAGACAGTTCTACTGCCGTCAGAGAGATTAAAAGCCGAAGGAGTATCTGGAGACGCCCAGACAGTGGCAGGATGCCAACCTGACAATCGCCCACCATATGATCTGAAAAATCAGAAGTGATGGCCAGGGTTTCTTTCCATAGCAGGGCCCCTTGGTTGTCATTCGTGGCCCCATGACGGCTCAGTAGTATGTCGACGACATTCTATGCCCCATTTTGTTGCCCTTCATGGATAGTCATCCTAGGCTTACATTTTAGCAAGATAATTCCCGCCCCCACCCGGAGTTTATATCGCTTTTCTTCGTGCTCGCCAAACCCTGCCTTGGCCAGCAAGGTCGCCTGACTTTCCCCCAACTGAGAACGGTTGGAGCATTACGGGCAGGGCCTCAAACCATCTCGGGATTTCGACAGTCAAACAGCATTTATACCCTTTTGGAGGACATCCAACAAATGTATCAATCAGTGAAAATCTGAGTAGCTCCTCGCATAAAGACCAGAGGTGAACCAACGCTTTATTGACTTGTCCGGTTTGTGAAGTTCTTTCCCTTGAATAAATCATTCAGTTTTTCTAGAATTGTAGTCATTTGTTTGCCTGTACATTGAAACTTCTTTATTTAAATGAGTGTGTCTGTACTTAAATTGCAGAATGACTGAGAGGATGAGACTTCTACGTTATTTGATTCCGAAATAGCTGAGTAAAACTGAACGTACTGAGCCTACTTTCTCTTCACTTTTTCTTATCATGTCAACACTGACCCACAATATTATAGCGCAACGCAATCTGACTGCTCAAAAAAATTACATCAAAAATTACATCAAAAATTAAATCAAAAGAATGGCCCTGACTAAAAAGAAATCTTAACAACAAGCTATATATTTCATTAAGCACTTACCTCACAAAAAAATTCATTACACGAACTACTGCAACAGAGCGAGCGTCAATACTGCCAGCTTAATAAGATATTCTAACTACTAAAGCCACTTACCTCTGCTAGGCATGTGATTAGCAAAGGAAAGATTTTGTTGCAAACCAAATAATGTATTTTTTTCTTAATAATGTGACATCCATTTCAAACACGAATTTGAATCGTTAAAATGATTGAAGTGGCTCTGAGCACTATGGGACTTAACAGCTGAGGTCATCAGTCCCCTAGAACTTAGAACTACTTAAACCTAACTAACCTAGGTACATCACACACATCCATGCCCGAGGCAGGATTCGAACCTGCGACCGCAGCGGTCTCAGGGTTCCAGACTGACGCGCCTAGAACCGCACGGCCACACCGGCCGGCATTTGAATCGTCAATGACATCTAGCACAAAGGTATATAATCAGGAATGATTTTCAATGTCCAAGTCGGATACTTCCAGATCGTTAGCCTACGCTAATACTTCAGACCTCTATCCTCCTTCAATGATAACTTCTCACATTCAACATCAGCACTGCTGGCTGTTCACCTCCAACTTCCCAACAGTACTTCCATCACTGCTGGCGACTAACTTCCAACTGCCCAACAGTATTGGTGATTAACTTCCAACAACGAGCCCAACCAGCCACAGAATCTGTTACAAAGAAAGCGCAGTGAGAGATCCAATGCAAAGCACTACACAGCGCTTCCAACACAGAAGCAGCCCACTTAAACATGTACATCAGATCTACCACTTTCCTGTCCATTGTTCCCATCTTTATGTAGTGGAAATACTACCACTATAATTTATGATCTACTTCTATGACCAATAATCCAAGTAAACCCCATAGCTCCAGACTGTTGTTAATTAATAAAGAATCCGTACTAGTTACAATTCCCTGATCACATTCCGACCAAAGCAACAGTACAAAAAGTGCTGTGACAAACTGATTGGACAAAATGCTCACTGAGCTGAAGTGCATAACGCGTGTTTGTCAGTATTAATTACGTAAACTGAAATGACAAGAGACTGCAATAGTGCAGTGCAAAGTACCATATAGAAATAATGAACCACGTAATCGATATTAAGATCTACTACAGTACACGATACTGGTAAAAACATGGCGTCCAGAACTCTCCAAGCTTAAGTAAATTCATCATCACTGATCATCACTGGCCACTCTCTGCCTGTACGACTTACTTTACTCTTCCTGTTTGGGTCCACGTCGCGCAGAGCAGCGATCGTGAGCTTCTATACCTCTCGTGTTTCTTTCGAGTGACTACGCTATACACAATAAAACCAGTCACTCCTATAGAAAGTCAAACATCACGATCAGCTGCGCTACTGGATTTGCGCGACTCAGAGTCTTCGAAATCGAAAGCTTAGCACGGGAAGAGATCAGAATAGATCAATAGGACCTGGTAGACGTCCATCTCTCTATTATGAGCAGTGCAGCTTACCTCAAATTGATCAACGACACAGTATGTGATAAAATTGTACGTGACCCTAAGAATGGGCTAGAATTCAAACATTGCGCTAGCAACGTGGGGACAGTACCAATCGACTTGCACTTGGACTCCGCAGTATTAGGGGTTTTGAACTTCCGTTCGAGGTTCCAGAAGACTCGTGATCAATGCTTTGCAACAATACCGACGGGACCTCAGACATGTCGGCGAAAAATGGACCACTTTTTTGACATACCGCCTTCTTAATGGATTGAGGCAAGTACGCATCGAGTTTCGAAGGCATGTCCAACCTTACCTTCTTATTGGTAGCTGTAGAGCGATAATTACAACGGGCTGCCCAAGAGCTGCTCGGGTTGTGCTATGGAGGGCCAGTTACACACAAAGTAGGTACAAAGGGGAATAATTCAAGTGCCGATTGGAGAAGCCGTACCCCCACCCACGAGAGCACCCGTGACTCTTTCATACGCTGCTGCCTTCCGAAAAGAGTCCGTCTTACACGTTCCGCAATACCAAATGACAGGCTACCCCCTGGAAGAGACGTCACAGGTGAATGACGCGTCCAAGGTCTCAATCGTGCAGGGACCCGATGAACAGATGCCAAAGAAGTCCGACAGTGCGTGAACGGCAACGAGTATCGAAATCGACCAACTGGCCGCTTTTCTTCCCGACTTCCAAGACGACAGTCTTCTGATATGAAGAAGGATGAACGATAGTGCAAACAAGGGTCACCAAACCGGCGAAAGAAAAGACATCGCCCAAGATCGGACGATTGCTTTCTCCGTGCGGGAGAAGATGAGCGAGAACAGGCAGACGATGACGACGCTACAGTAGAGTGCTGGGGTGTCCGACGACGACCGACGTTATACGATCGAATGCGAACGCCATCTCTCCACCATCGAGACGTTCCTGGCGGATCCCCAGGAGGTTCCAGAACTCGGCACAGTAGAGGAAGGCATGGTCGTAACAGAAGACGCTTAGATAGTCTGGGCGCAGGAGTCGTCTCGGCAGAGCTGGGCCTATGTCAGGGAGGAAATCCAGCCGCCTGCAACCGTGGGTATCACGGTTGAGGCAACACTCACCACAGGGCCCGCTTCATAATTGAGGTGACCCACTCACTCACGCCACCGGCATACAGCGCACTGACAGGGACTATGTGCGCCTATCATGCACACCCCACAACACGTAGGACGTCAACAGACGATCACGGATCAAGACGACCTCACTCAAAGATATGCTACATGCGGCAGAAATAGATATCGCACTTGTAAGGGGCTCCGGAACGCCCTATACTTGCAATGTTAAAATAACACTTATAAATTACATCTTTCCTCACAAAGTATTTGAGGTAGAAAGTTGAACTTTTTACGGATTATTTATTGGAATATGGGCTACAACTTAACACAGGGATTTTACAAAATTTTAGTTCAGTTATTAAAGATGATTTTTTTCAATTGTAATGAAAATTCACATTTTTTTGCAATTTTTTATTTATATATTCAAAAATATACAGTTTTTTGGAAAAAGGCTGTGTTAAATTATGCAGAAGGTACTGTGTAACATTTACTGAAAGTTTGAAACAAATATGTTTGGAAGATCCTTAGAAAACATGTAATTAGTATGAGAAAATAAAAGTTTTGGGAATCGAGCGATAAACATTGGATTAACTTTTTAGTGCATTCCAGGTCCATAGGATGGATTATCTTCATACTCTGCAAACTCCTCCTCCAGCTTCCTCTTGTTCCTCCTCCTGTTTACTCTCGCTTGTATTTATAGAGTTTTTACAGCCCTGTCTGCAGCCCGAAGGCGTTCCTTGTCTAAAGCAAGCATCGCTCGTACCATGTTAGAATGTTATTATTTACAGTAATAACACATACCTTTGGCTTTCCGACATTTCTCCTTTTCTTAAAAGCCTTCAGAGGATTTCTAATAACTTTACTTTTACTCATTATTATACTTCAACAAAACAGAGACTCAAGAAACAGAATTAATTACGAATATTTTCGAGATAACGACAGAGTAAATAAACATGAAACAATTGACAATCACACCAGCGATATATATTGAACCATCACAGGTTAGCCACAACACATACTTTATCTCACATCACTAAAATGTACCTGATGAACACGGACGTTAATAATAACACCATTTGACAGCAGTTTAACAGCGCCACAGTGGGTCACAGCCATGTAGAACACATTTCAAAAAAAATTTAAAAATAGTTGTAGTCTTCGGAATTGAATAAATTATATATCTATTAAAAGGTAATAGTCTGCAGATTCAGAAAATGCAAAAAAGTAAAAATTGAACTTTTCATGATTTTGAGCCTTTCCGGAGCCCCTTAAACAAGTATACGCCGACAAATTCCCGTCTCTCTATGGTAACGACAAATCGATGTCACCAGCTTCAGTCTCCGGCACTGGCATAGCTGTACTTCTTAAGGTACGTATCGCAGCGGAGGACGTCGCCTACGATCACGCTTCTTCGCGGAAGAAATAGCCGCCTCTTGCCAGGACGGCACGCTCGTTACATCATCGGCGGCGACGTCACCTGTGTGCTGGCGCCGCAACATCAGCTCCCACGTTATAACCCGGGAACATAATTGAGAATTTGGCACAACATCTGCAGTTGGTAGATTCGTGGGAACATGTCCATGGAAAAGGACCGGATGTACGTATGTAACTGGCCACTCCGCCAGCCGCATCTATCGCGTCTATGTCATGCACCGTCTCCGACCTGACATCTACGACGCAGAACTACGGTATGCGTTCTTCACCGACCACTCGGTACATATCTGCACGATCGTCCTCCAAAAACAGCAGATCTGGCGAAGCCGCAGCCTGTGGGACAGGGATGTAGCCCACCTTAAAGCTCCAGAGTGTCACCTAGTTATTGAAGAAGTCTGGCGGTCTTGTGACAGGCGTCGGCGGATACACCCTACAACAATACGTTGGTGGCTGGAAAGTACCGAACCGACGATACGGGGTGCATTGATTGCGTTTGGACGCGAACACTCGCAGTGGAGACGACAGATTTCAAACTTCTATTTCACGATATTACCAGAAAGCATCGACAAGCCCTTTCTCCTGAACTTCAGCTGGTGTTACAACGATCGAAGGCAAGCATAATTGCTATTATGTGTTCTGTCTGGAAGGAGCTGCGGTCCTCACGAGGAACTAGGCCGGGTCGCGAACGAACACCCATCGATGCACCGTGTCGTTAACGAACATAAGCGGCACCGCAGAGCCCTAATACGTACCAATGGCGCAGAGCATGGCACACATCCAAAATGACATAGAAAATTCCTTCGTTAACCGTTATGCTCCTTTGTACACCGAAGAAGAACACGACAGGACAGCTCTACAAGACGTTACTCATACGCTCTTCGGAACGCTCGATCAAGCGGCGGAGGCCATACAAGTGGAGGAAATTAACGAGGTCGAAATGGTTGGAGCTACAGGCAAAAGAGGCGTCCAATAAGTCGCCGGGGCTGGACAGAATACCTTAACGAGGTCGAAATGGTTGGAGCTACAGGCAAAAGAGGCGTCCAATAAGTCGCCGGGGCTAGACAGAATACCCTTGGAGGCCTGTAGAACTTTTCAACACTTGGTGGCTCCCTGTTGGACTGAAATCTGCAGTGAATTAATACCTCCTGACTTGCCACATCCGTCTACCTTGTCAATAAATTTTTCAGTACAATTTTTTTGTGCTTGCGGTCGGTTTCTTCGTTCAGTAAACTTATAAGATTATTGTGTGCATGTGAATATCTCTTTCTGTTCAAGGATGTTCTTGATTGTTCGATTTTGCGTAATATAGAGGATTTCCAGTGCTTAGTTTATGGCTTTTACATCGGTTTCTTTTTTTTCTATCTCCATATGTTGAAAGAATGTGGACGGCTTGTTTCCACTGTCTTTGGTGTGGTCTTTCCATCTAATGTTGAAATTTATCCAGATATATCCAATGCGGAATTAGTGGCATATGTTACATGAAATTTTGTAAATGGCGGGGGTTGTTATGTATGGGAATTGTCGAGCTGCCTTTGCAAATTTTGTGTTTGAAGCTGCGTCTGTTTTGATATGCAATGGCGATGTTGTTTTGTAGCATAATTTGTTAATCCTCTTTCAGATGTTTCCAAGATAATGTGTAGCTAAGTATGCTGCTTTCTTCTTTTTCCGTCAGTGTTTGCTTAGTGTTATTTCTTTATGAAGATTGGGTCCTTTCGGTTGTGTTTTACTGTAGTATAGTTTTGGTACAATTTTAATGTTGTAAAGTAGGAAAATTGGTAAAATAAACCAACCACAAATACCAAGTATCATTCATCCAAAGCAACAGCGTGAACATTGTACAACAAACAAATAACACCAAGTAAAAATCATAAACCATAACAAAATTATTACGTAAAAATAAAATCAAAACATAATAATCACAACACAAACCAGACGAAATTTCAGATATAAAATATAATCAGAACCAAACTTAAGAAAATAATGAAAACATAGCTGAATTTCCACACATCAACTTATAGGTAGCTATGAAAACATGTAATATCTCTTCTGTCATTCAAGCTGTCAAGAGGAAAAATGGCGCACAAAAACTGACCAATCAATATCCAAAAATTAGGTATAAGTGCCCGTGAACATTAAACATACAAATAACGTCTAAATACAAATTCCAACGAAGACAGCATATTCCAACATCGACATTACACGTAATGTAGAACCACCAATAGAATGTGTAATTCCTTTACAATCAGTCAGTGACTTTTTACCAGGCAGGGTATTTTTGTATCACATACCACTTTTGTTTCAAATTGTTGCTGCTCCACGTACTTGCATTATTTAGTACCAAAAGAAACAGTTTTATAGAACTAATTATTTCAGTAGTCTATCCAACTCCGTGTAAGTTCTTAGGCTTGTGATTATTCTTCAATTGCGTTGACTGTGTAGGGAGCTTCTCGCGACAGTGATTTGAGCAATGCCAGGTCGATACAAATATCCTGATATTTCAAAGTAAACCTGCAGTACTGAAATAATACCGTTCGTTTTTACTTCTTAATAATCCCTACTTTCCTCCTGGCACGATCTAAATTTACCCAGAGCACCGGGAATTGGAAAAATTATATGTCTAAATTTATGCTGAATGACAGTGTAGCTTCTTACCAGCTTTAAAATTGAAATTTTACTTTAACATGGAATAGTTAGTATACATTTTCACTTTTCCAAGCACTCAGTAACTACGGATGTAAAATGTTACAGTGTCTGTGGTGAAGTGTAATTTATTTTGTGCACAGTATTTTCCAAAAATTGTGAAAAGTTGTTCAAAGTTACCCCGATTGACCGTACGATTATAGTTACCATTCACAGTATCAAGACCATCTCTTATTAATGCATTTACAGAACAGCTGACGATGGCAACATTATGAAATGGGCTCATTATGATTTATGTAATAAAAATCATATAAGGACGAGTTTGACTAATACAACGTTATAGTAATCATGTCACTAAAAGTCATATTTTGCACTACGTGCCCCAAGGAACAAAAAACGAAACTAATAGGTTATAGAAACGTATACTTTCGTTAAAATTCATGTTTTAACTAAAAAGTTGTTTTAATTAAAAATGTATTTTTCTAGAAGGTTCCGGCCCTAACAGCTACGTTAAAAATGCTTGAAATGCGAACCAACTACAAACTTAGTTAGCCATATATTATTGACGTATTCAGGAGTTCAAGTGTTATTCAGTAGTTCAATTCGCCAGGCACTGTTAATGTGAGTTTTGTAAAAGTATTTTTCTGATATGCATTTTCAGTATGACTTCTTCTAAGAAGAGTTTCGGAAGAAGATAAATATCAACAGTTAAAATGGTAAAAACTGTCCAGTAAGTACGGTGACAAACCCGCTGCGGCGGTGCGGTTCTTGCCGTCCCTTTACGACGAACCTGCACCTACCTGTGAACATTGTCTCAGCAGATCATCAGTAGGGAAACCGAGCGAAACCTACTGTACTTCGACGTGAACCAGGTTGCAGTTAAAGTCACTAATCTACGTTTCGGGAGAAAGTTTTCACACGAAATGAAAGGTTGGAAATTTTGTCCTTAATTAATATATTCTGAAACTTATGTGAACAAGTATCACTGCCAAGCCCGTGCTAGTCTTAACACTGTCACTCACAATCCTTTTCACTCACGTTAGCACGTTTATGGTGTTGCATTTTCCGAAAACGTAATAGCTACAAAAATACGTATTGTTTTTGGTTGAGAATGCTCGCCAAATATTAAGTCTGTCTTTTCTCGTCACAATATTCACTTAAAAATTCCGAAATTTCTACACACCCATCGGAATAATTATGCCGTCACTTTACAACACTTTTGATGTACGAAACACTGCTAGATCTGGTAACTTATCATTTCCATCGGAACTACTACTACAAAAGTCCGAACTGTTTCATGGCTAGGCTCCGACTCCTCCCTACAATACTCTAAGTCTTCTCTACCAACAGAGAACGGCGCGCGAAGAATATTGCGTTACCACTGATCAGTTTACTCAACAGCCAATAGCAACACAAGACTCTCCCGCGTCAGTCCGCGCTTTTCATCAATAACCAATCGCAAAATAGTAAACCTAACGACTGCACTTTTTACCGACGTAATTATCTAATATGCTGAAGTTTTGTTTATGCATAGTTATTTACTATTGTTACTTATACCTGAATTAACATTCCCTTTACCATAAACTAACTTTACAAATCTGTTCTACAAAAATCCTCTTTGTCCACATCCATACTTCTTCGAAATGTCCCCACACTAAATCCCACTACATAACTCGTTAAACAATTATCTTCATATTAAACTTAAAACACACTCACGCATCATTCATAATACTAAAACACATTTATAACATTTTACCTACACAAAAAGACATAAGAACACTTTATGAAAATACTAGAACAGTTTATGAAAAACATTGTATTACTTTAGTGCACTCTAGTGGGCACAATCGAAGCTAAATCAGTCCCCTATCCAATATTGTCCTCTATCGGCTGATAGATAAACTACGTTCGCGTCCAGTCTCGCGTCGTCATCTGTCACTATCCAGCTCTGAGACACATCTCCCACTCCAAGGCAAGATCTATATACTGCGCTACTCCTCACCCCCCCCCCCCTCCCCCCGGATGGACAACGAGACGGAAATGATCTGCGAACTAACTGCAAGGCAGACAGGAAATATAACTGCATTCACTTACTATTTGTAATTATTTGTTCCCAATTACAAGTATACAGTACAGAACTGGTTCGAAGTTACACCAAAAATGTGCTTATGACGATGAACTATACGGTTATAGCTTATCTGGGAAACGAAGTTACAGCGTACGCGTATGAGACGCGACAATCCGCTCTCACTCTTTAAACAAACTGCTTACAAATGTATTACGCCGCCTCCATGTCTGCGAGCGGGTATATTTTTAGATTCCATGTGAGCGGGTAATGGAAGAAAAAGTCTTATGAAATTAAAATAATGGCTTCACTATCACGTTAAGAGAAGACAACATCAAAAGTAAAGACAGTTATTTCGAATGTGCACTTTTTTGCACATTTGTGAAATCAAAATCTGTACTTGGGTAACATTCAATGCCGCGTTGTTGCGCTGTCCGCAAGGTGCTCGATCCGTTGCCGCACAAGGTTGGTCCACTATTCGACGACGGATGTTCTGGGAGTGGTACTCGTGACCCCGTGCTCCAAGATTCAGCTGGTCCCTTGAAAGCTCGATCGTATTCATGTTAGTACGGAGTGACTATAATAAAGTTAAGTGCGGTTACTTACAGAGATCTAGTGTGAGACTGCAATTATAGTATGGCATCGAAAATTGGTAGATATACTAATGCGTTAATAGGGAACCAATTTATGCAGAAAAAAATCAGTTCAAATTTTGGCCACAGATGCAAATCTGGCACTGCACATGCAAAAAAGACATATAAGAATGTTTCCATTGGTAATGGACTAGGAACGGGACATGGGCAGAACACGTCAAACGAACAAGAAAGGTACACTGATTTTATTATTAAGTGCCACTTACACAGTCTGTTCAATATCACCCAACGGACACATCGACGTGATGCTGCACCCGTAAAACGGAGAGATCAACAAATACTCACAGCGGTTACAGTGGAATCTGAACAACGTGTTCCTGTATATTGGCCTCCAGATTAAGTAGAGACAGAATGTGTCCAAGGTAAACGCGTTCTTTCAGATACCACCAGAGACGAAAGTCACATGAATTCAGATTAGGTGATCTTGCAAGTCATGTATCTGGAAAAACCCTGCAGATGACACAATAGTGGAAAGTTGCATTAAGCATATATTTTACTGACCGAGCGTGAGGTGTTGCCCATATTGCATGAAAACTGTAGTTTCCCCACAGATGCGCTTTTAATCACATGCTGTGCAAGGAGCTCTCGATAACGTGCAGACGTCACAGATTACCTGACAGACCCTCGGGGTGTATTCTCTTCAAAGAAGAATCGACTGAGAATAAAAGTTCTCGTGAGTCCACGCCACACAGTCATATACGGCGAGTGCAATGGCTCTTCATAAACAACACGTGGTTTAACAATACCTGAAATTTGGCACATCTACACTCCTGGAAATGGAAAAAAGAACACATTGACACCGGTGTGTCAGACCCACCATACTTGCTCCGGACACTGCGAGAGGGCTGTACAAGCAATGATCACATGCACGGCACAGCGGACACACCAGGAACCGCGGTGTTGGCCGTCGAATGGCGCTAGCTGCGCAGCATTTGTGCACCGCCGCCGTCAGTGTCAGCCAGTTTGCCGTGGCATACGGAGCTCCATCGCAGTCTTTAACACTGGTAGCATGCCGCGACAGCGTGGACGTGAACCGTATGTGCAGTTGACGGACTTTGAGCGAGGGCGTATAGTGGGCATGCGGGAGGCCGGGTGGACGTACCGCCGAATTGCTCAACACGTGGGGCGTGAGGTCTCCACAGTACATCGATGTTGTCGCCAGTGGTCGGCGGAAGGTGCACGTGCCCGTCGACCTGGGACCGGACCGCAGCGACGCACGGATGCACGCCAAGACCGTAGGATCCTACGCAGTACCGTAGGGGACCGCACCGCCACTTCCCAGCAAATTAGGGACACTGTTGCTCCTGGGGTATCGGCGAGGACCATTCGCAACCGTCTCCATGAAGCTGGGCTACGGTCCCGCACACCGTTAGGCCGTCTTCCGCTCACGTCCCAACATCGTGCAGCCCGCCTCCAGTGGTGTCGCGACAGGCGTGAATGGAGGGACGAATGGAGACGTGTCGTCTTCAGCGATGAGAGTCGCTTCTGCCTTGGTGCCAATGATGGTCGTATGTGTGTTTGGCGCCGTGCAGGTGAGCGCCACAATCAGGACTGCATACGACCGAGGCACACAGGGCCAACACCCGGCATCATGGTGTGGGGAGCGATCTCCTACACTGGCCGTACACCACTGGTGATCGTCGAGGGGACACTGAATAGTGCACGGTACATCCAAACCGTCATCGAACCCATCGTTGTGCCATTCCTAGACCGGCAAGGGAACTTGATGTTCCAACAGGACAATGCACGTCCGCATGTATCCCGTGCCACCAAACGTGCTCTAGAAGGTGTAAGTCAACTACCCTGGCCAGCAAGATCTCCGGATCTGTCCCCCATTGAGCATGTTTGGGACTGGATGAAGCGTCGTCTCACGCGGTCTGCACGTCCAGCACGAACGCTGGTCCAACTGAGGCGCCAGGTGGAAATGGCATGGCAAGCCGTTCCACAGGACTACATCCAGCATCTCTACGATCGTCTCTATGGGAGAATAGCAGCCTGCATTGCTGCGAAAGGTGGATATACACTGTACTAGTGCCGACATTGTGCATGCTCTGTTGCCTGTGTCTATGTGCCTGTGGTTCTGTCAGTGTGATCATGTGGTGTATCTGACCCCAGGAATGTGTCAATAAAGTTTCCCCTTCCTGGGACAATGAATTCACGGTGTTCTTATTTCAATTTCCAGGAGTGTATGTATTCACTGCAACCTATAGTATAAAGTGTGCCTCGTCACTCCATAGAATATTACCCTGCCACACTCCATCAAATTCGATCCGTGGCAGAAACCGGAGAGCGAATTCAGAACATTGCTGCGGATCATTAGGTTCCAGTAGCTGTACCGTTTGAATCTTGTACAGGTACCGGTGTAATACAGACCACAATACTCTCTGTGCTGTTGACGATGGGATGGACAATTCTTGTGACACTGCACGACCACTAGCACTATACACGTCACATGCCGTATGGTCAGTTACAGCAACAGCGACCTCGTCAATAACTTCCCTCAGAAAAGGACGCTTTCGTCTTCCAGGTCCCACACTAAGTTCATCTGTTTCTTCGAATTTCATTATCATCGTATTTAAACTATTTAACGACATCGGGTGTTTCCTTAGACGTGTCAGTAGGCAACACCCTTTCAATGAAGCACTGTAATTGCTGCCGTTCACATAAAACAGTTTTAGTAGCAGCACACGATCTCTCTTATCGATAGCCGTACTGTTCGCTCACGTTATGGCTTGGCAAATGACAGCGCAGATGTTACACCATCATGAAAACAGTGCAGCGCCAGTTTTGCACCTGGTGGCGAAAATTGGAACTATTTTTTCTAGCGTAAATTGGTTCTGAATGAACACATTAGCATACCTGCCAGGTTTCTCTGCCATACGATAATTGGAACCCACCTCCGTGAGTAGTTGCACATTAATTATAACCACCCAGTACACAGTGCAGGCCTTTCCATTCCTTTGATTGCTTTCTCCAGCAGGAAGGTAATTACAAGGTCAACAGCGTATCATCGGGTATACCGCCTTGAAATGTCGAAAAATTAACTATAGTGCTGGACAATAGAAGGATCCTCATCCCAGACTGTACAACTTCATGTTACCTTGGATATCGATGACAGGTGTCCAGCATCCGTACATGGTACCGGCTGAAAAAACGAAACGTCCACGTCCTTCTGAAACAATGGCAGTGCACGCCTGAGGCGTGTACGGAAGTCGACCACCTCCGCACACTTCAAGAATGGTCATGCGGTGTCACACCAATACTGCACCTGTCTGCGAAGAGAAGCTGCAGCCATTGGTCCAGTTTCCACTCCAGGTGTTGGCCCACATCCTTCTCAGACTACGTGGCTGGTAGGATTTGTGTCATAGCTCGTAATGGACGCCTAGAAGCCAAACTGATCATGTGGAGAGAGCTGCGTACCATCTGGGTTGGTCTCCAGGAAGGCAGCGTGCAGGTCAGTTGCAGTCTCTGAAGAGTAACTACGAACCATCATTTGCAGACTGCGATCATCGGTTGGTGTCATTGACTGCGAACGGCCATTATGAGTCAGTTATTCATTGTTTGATATTTCACGATAGCGTCTGAATATTCCAATGACGTTGCTCTGCTGTACGCCAACCCGCATTCTGACAAATCTTGCTGCCATAATGTGACCATGTATACACGATTTAAGGTCGAAATGAAGCTTCGGGGCATGTTGACAGCGTACAGAAGCTGTAACGTCTATTTCACGATTCCTACTCCACAGCTGCATATAGCGATTTTGGTGCCCAAACGAGTATTGGACTGGGAATTCCAGTGATTGTGCCAGTGATGACAGAGGTGCAAACCTTTCTGGAGGAATTAATGTACACATCCTAAAGTTGCTAAGGAGTGGGAGAAACACTCTGAGACTGTCTACTGACGCTAATAAATCTTCGGAAGTTTCATGCTGGAATAATTTTGTGAAAATTGAAGTGTTTGGTACAAGAAGGAGGCAGCTCCACTTTTTCCAGTTTGTGGCAAAAAAAAAAAAAAAAAAAAAAGAAAAAGTTTTAAAAATTCAGTTTCCACCAAAACGTAAAAATGTCAGCCTTGTTTTAGGTTGTGGGGTATCTAATACTACTGACGAGAATACACACATATGCATGCACTCAGGTACATGCAATAGAGTTTTGAATTTTGTAGCTGCCTCCATTTTGCTCCAAAGTGAATGAAAAACTCTTTGTAGAACCATTTTCTTCATAATTAACCATATTTCAGTTTAACAACATTTATTAATAAAGAAAGTACAACATTATTGGGATAATACATTAATTCTACAGTTCTTCTTCAGTCTTCTAGCTCCCCTTCAGTCACCTCAGGACCGTCTGAAGCATCTGACGTCAACTGGTCGCAAAACCCCATTTCGTTATGCCCAACATACATACTTTCTGGCCAGCTCTTCAACATCTTTAAACTTTTGGTCTTTAAGCGGGAGGAGACAATCATAAGCTTGATGAAGATGGTCCATTGTTATGAGACTCGCAGGTCCTTGGTTGCAAATTTGCGCATTATCGAAGACAGTCATCCCTAAGGTCGCACTGCATTGAATAATCCCTTTACCGATGTACGGCTGTTCATAGAGGAATATTTTGTACTTAGTGATTAAATATTTTCCTCTTTTCTTGTTGGATAATGATATGTAAGGGTTCTTTACAAAAAATTTCTTCAACGTGTCAGCAAAGTGGAAAATAAATCTCTGGTCCACTTCAGTGACATGAAATTTGGGGCTGGTTCTTCTGATAATGCGAGCATTATCCACTTGAAGAAAAACTCTTTCCATCTTCCTCAAACACTTTTCTATAATACCAAACGCTCTGTCGCATGGCATAAAGTGTAGTGTTGGCAGAAGAGCCAACACTGTGTTGCAAGAGGAGGCCGAAATGCACGCGTCAACTCACGCAGGTGGCGCTAGGTCAGAAACAGGATACGTAATGAATGCTATAAAGAAAAGTACGTAGCTGCTGGAATACTTAACTTTAATCCATCATTTGTATACAGCATTCTTGATGATACAAGTGAGACTCTCTCTTGAAATGGTTAATGGCGCCTTGCTAGGTTGTAGCCATGGACTTAGCTGAAGGCAATTCTAACTATCTCTCGGCAAATGAGAGAAAGGCTTCGTCAGTGTAGTCGCTAGCAAAGTCGTCGTACAACTGGGGCGAGTGCTAGTACGTCTCTCTAGACCTGCCGTGTGGTGGCGCTCGGTCTGCAATTACTGACAGTGGCGACACGCGGGTCCGACATGTACTAATGGACCGCGGCCGAATTAAAGCTACCACCCAGCAAGTGTGGTGTCTGGCGGTGACACCACATAAAGCTGTGGCCTAGTTCTGGGAATCGATGAACGATCTTCATAAAGCGGCCACTTTGCACAAGGTAAAACAGGTACTGCGTTAACGAACGATTTTTATTTTGTGAGACACTGTTATTGGAAAATAGGTAAAGTATTTTGATATCATCTGTTATAATGTTGTTGATGTAATGATGTATAAAACTCACTGGCTCATTGGGCGTCTTTTTTCCGATGGTTTCATCATAGAGATAAAAATGATGTTTTCCTGTCTTACCAGACGAAATCGCAAAGTTATAGACCCACAATAGGCGTTTATAAAATGCGTCCCCAGAAGGAACTTTGGGGAGAGGCATATTTTGTTGGTAGTCGAAGCACATCTCGGTGTCATTATTTCTTTGTGCAAGTGCCATCTTGCCTATAATATCCTGATAAAATGAATTCGCTCGACTTTGATGACGTAGCTTGGCATCCTGGAGCTCCTTACGTCCCTCATCTGAGATAGAAGAGGCACTGAGTTCCTTTCGTATGTTGACTCACTTTTGACACGTGTCCGATCTTGGGTGCGCGAATCGGATGTTAAAGTGTGTCTTGAAGTATCGAAAGTAAAAATCATATTCTACTGGAGATTCAGGGTGCTTCTTCGTGTACAGAAGATGCATTGCTTTGATAGTGAGGTCGGCAGGCAAATATTGTCTATTGCTACTGTCTCGTCGACCGTAATGCGATTCTCGCCTAGGAAAACTGTCAATGTGACAGTGGACCTTTTGAAAAGTTTCATCTGGAATTTTGTCAGGTTTTGTATTATACTTTACCCTACCATCTGGTTTTGGTGTGATAGATCCGTCAAAAGAAAGTTGCTTTGCGATGTTTTCCACTCGCTTTCTGAACACATCATGCAGTGACGCAAATGCTTTTTTAAAGACTCTTGCATAACTCTCACCGACTCGAACAGTATAAACATTTGAAAACGCTCTGGGTTTTCCTGTTCCACTTTTTTGCCTATTTATTTTAACAGGTAAAACTTTAATGCAAACAGCCAAGTATACATCTTGGGTATGCGTAGTCTTTAGGCCATTAAAAGCATTAATAATACGCTGCTTTGCTTCAACGTCAAATTTAGTAAAACACTTGCATTTGCAACTGCACTCATTACCTGTAGTCCGGCGAGACATGTTTTTTCCACTCGTGCTCTTGTACTTCTTTCCGTCAACCTTCCGCTGTTTTCTTATGTTCCGTTCCCATTGTTCCTTGTGCGATCCTTTTTTCCTCTTCAGTGGTCCAACAACGGCGTCTCTGTTTCTTGAATCTTCTTCTGAATCAGTAGAAGTCTCATCTCCACCAGGCTCGTAGTTTTCTGAATTGTCACAATTATCACTCCTGCCTCTTCTGAGGCACTCATATTGACAGAAACCGTGAAATCAAATGACGATGAAATCACAAAACAGATCGTAAACCTGATAAAAAATGTCCCTCACAGAGAACGCTCGATGTTTACACCGGTCTGCTGATCAATACGTAGCACAACCTCCCTCCTGCTACTGTTTGGGGGAAAAACGAGGCAGCTCCCGGAGCTGCCTCTGTTTTCATGCAAACTCGGAGTACGGGCAGCTCCATCTGTTGGATTTCTCTGAAACTATTGTGTGGAACTGCCTCTTTCTTGCACCAAACGAAGGGGCTTTTTTTTGTATGCGATAGAATGTTCAACTCAATAGAGCCAAAGAGTGGAGCTGCTTGTTGGATTTCTGTTGGATTTCTCTGAAACTATTGTGTGGAACTGCCTCTTTCTTGCACCAAACGAAAGGGCTTTTTTTTTTGTATGCGTTAGAATGTTCAACTCAATAGAGCCAAACAGTGGAGCTGCCTCCTTCTTACGCCAAACCCCTCAATTCGGGATGATGTGGACCAAATACTAAACTGTGTAGCAAATTTATGAGTTAAACACATGAATTGGAGCAAAAATTCGGTAACCCATCAGTACAGTATTATCTGTGTGTCATTTTACATAGATTTACCAATTAAATATCTGCTAGTAATTTTTGGAAAGAGATTATGATCCACCTGCACTATTCGTTGCATTAATGACGTTTGTAACCTGAAGTTCTATAGTTCACAGAAAAGGCTTCGATTCAAATGAATAAATTTTAACCAGTAGAATGCGAACTAGATTATCATTAATCGTCATCGAATTATTACGTTCACTGTTCAGCAATTATCGGAAACAACTTTGTATTAAAGGTAATTAATTTAGTGTAGCTGGCTAAATTTGCTATTAAGTGTACAATATTAATTACCGAACAACTGTTAATGGTCATCCGCTCATACTTGAGCAAACGTTACGAATTTGTATCTGTTTTGTTGAAAATAATGTTACATAACGTGACGTGGTCATTTCGCTCTGTAAGTGTCCACTAACACATTTAAGAGCATGGGGTGCAGATTCCCTTGATCAAGTAGTCATTCAGTTACACTGCTCCGTAATTGCAGATCGCAATCATTATAACCAGTGACTGCTTTTCATTTCACTGTTCCTTTTGCCTTGTTATGTAGTTTGGTGGGAATTCCGGAAGTTGAGAGCTTACAAGTTGGCTACACGAGATAAGAATCTTTTAGGACGATGGAACGACACAGTTCCAGGGACTTTACTGTTCCCATACATATGTGACATCATGTATATAGAGTGAAGTAGTGAGTGAAAATTTGTACTAAAGTCGGGAATCGAACCTAGGTCTCGTGCTTACTAGGCAGATGCGTTGGTCATTAAGTCATATGACGCAGCGGTTCTCACAGCTGCACGTATTACCCTGGCACGCCTCTCTCCTACATCGAAATTCTCACTGTAAATTCTACTGTAAATTCCCCCTTACACACGAAAAGCCCACTGGGGCGGCAGTGCGAATTTCGATCGAGGAGTAAAGCGTGCCAAGCTAATCCGTGCAGCTGTGTGAACCGCTGTGCGAAGGTGGCTTAGCACGTGATGCACCTGCGTAGTAAGCAGGAAACCCGGGTTCGACTCCAGGCCTTGGTACGAATTTTCACTAGCTGCTTCAGTTTATACACATAAAATTATCTTAGAAGGAGTTGAGACTTACAGAAATGTCACGCTCTAGGCAGGGGACGCACCGCAGGTAATGAGGCTGGAATTCGCGAGCATCTTGTTTCCCGGCCGCCTCTCCTGGCGGGACAGGGAAAAACACGTTTCCTGTCGAAGCAAACGCTGAATTTGTTGGAAGAGGGTATTAGCAAGATAAGAGCTTTCTGGACAGGTGTGAGTTTGGGGTGAGGCTTGCGAAACTGTGTTACAACGCCTTCGAAGAACGTTCTGTTTAAGCTTTCAGAATGTCCAATTGAGTCATTCTATAGTTTTCTGGGGAGCACACACTTTCACGCTGTGTCTCTATGCAGAATTTTGTGTTCGTCGATTTCGGAATAACATCATGGAGTGGGAGAAGTCTCCCGGCTTCACCTGCCCGGCTCTGAGCGACTGTCTGTTGTATAATGAGACAGAGAGGAGGTGATTGTTTAATGCAGTTGGGTATTTTTCATTCGACCGATCTCGGAATATCCATGCTCATTGGTTGCAGTTTCTAGTGCTGACAGAAAGACAGCCGAGTACTGAAGAGTACTGAAGTCAGGTTAGCACGGGAGAGATGACTGATGGCGTGGGTCCTGCTTCCACCATGTAGAAGGATGTCTGTACTTGAGCATTAAGGACAAAGACAGGAATGAAATCTAATCCTCCTCCTGCTGCTGCTGTCCTCAGCCTCTTTACTTTTCGCACCTATAGTTTGGTAGGATGGATAATCCAGTAAATAAAGGCTGTTATTGAATAACATAGCACCTCCATTGTCTGTCGTCCAGATTTGGCATTAGTTTCAACTCCGGACGCGGGTACTGTCGATGAATGTAGAAAATCTGAGGCCTTTGTTAGTGCTCTTACTAGTGTATTAACAGGTAGAATTGTCTGGTTATGGCATTTACGCCAGTAATCGAAACCTATCATTCTCTACACCTTCTTCTTGGGTAATTTAAGTATCAAATTCTGCATCTGTAAAATGTAAATACTGATAGCTTCAGTATCATTTTCGTCCAATTATTCGATTATAATTATAGCATCTACTGAGTCATCAAGTAAGGATAGTAATCGTAATGATAATAATGCAATACAAATTACTATAGTTACATTGCCGTTCAGATTACTTGAGTTAAGTGTCTATGTTTTATATTTCGGTTTGTATAAGCAGTAATTATCAGGAGAAAGAAAACTGGCGTTCTACGGATCGGAGCGTGGAATGTCAGATCGCTTAATCGGGCAGGTAGGTTAGAAAATTTAAAAAGGGAGATGGATAGGTTAAAGTTAGATATAGTGGGAATTAGTGAAGTTCGGTGGCAGGAGGAACAAGACTTTTGGTCAGGTGATTACAGGGTTATAAATACAAAATCAAATAGGGGTAATGCAGGAGTAGGTTTAATAATGAATAAAAAAATAGGAGTGCGGGTTAGCTACTACAAACAGCATAGTGAACGCATTATTGTGGCCAAGATAGACACAAAGCCCATGCCTACTACAGTAGTACAAGTTTATATGCCAACTAGCTCTGCAGATGATGAAGAAATAGATGAAATGTATGACGAGATAAAAGAAATTATTCAGGTAGTGAAGGGAGACGAAAATTTAATAGTCATGGGTGACTGGAATTCGTCAGTAGGAAAAGGGAGAGAAGGAAACATAGTAGGTGAATATGGATTGGGGGGAAGGAATGAAAGAGGAAGCTGCCTTGTAGAATTTTGCACAGAGCATAAATTAATCATAGCTAACACTTGGTTCAAGAATCATGAAAGGAGGCTGTATACATGGAAGAAGCCTGGAGATACTGACAGGTTTCAGATAGATTATATAATTGTAAGACAGAGATATAGGAACCAGGTTTTAGATTGTAAGACATTTCCTGGGGCAGATGTAGATTCTGACCACAATCTATTGGTTATGAACTGCAGATTGAAACTGAAGAAACTGCAAAAAGGTGGGAATTTAAGGAGATGGGACCTGGATAAACTGAAAGAACCAGAGGTTGTAGAGAGTTTCAGGGAGAGCATTAGGGAACAATTGACAGGAATGGGGGAAAGAAATACAGTAGAAGAAGAATGGGTAGCTCTGAGGGATGAAGTGGTGAAGGCAGCAGACGATCAAGTAGGTAAAAAGACGCGGGCTAATAGAAATCCTTGGGTAACAGAAGAAATATTGAATTTAATTGATGAAAGGAGAAAATATAAAAATGCAGTAAATGAAGCAGGCAAAAAGGAATACAAACGTCTCAAAAATGAAATCGACAGGAAGTGCAAAATGGCTAAGCAGGGATGGATAGAGGACAAATGTAAGGATGTAGAGGCTTGTTTCACTAGGGGTAAGATAGATACTGCCTACAGGAAAATTAAAGAGACCTTTGGAGAGAAGAGAACCACTTGTATGAATATCAAGAGCTCAGATGGCAACCCAGTTCTAAGCAAAGAAGGGAAAGCAGAAAGGTGGAAGGAGTATATAGAGGGTTTATACAAGGGCGATGTACTTGAGGACAATATTATGGAAATGGAAGAGGATGTAGATGAAGATGAAATGGGAGATAAGATACTGCGTGAAGAGTTTGACAGAGCACTGAAAGACCTGAGTCAAAACAAGGCCCCGGGAGTAGACAACATTCCATTAGAACTACTGATGGCCTCAGGAGAGCCAGTCATGACAAAACTCTACCATCTGGTGAGCACGATGTATGAGACAGGCGAAATACCCTCAGACTTTAAGAAGAATATAATAATTCCAATCCCAAAGCAAGCAGGTGTTGACAGATGTGAAAGTTACCGAACTATCAGTTTAATAAGTCACAGCTGCAAAATACTAACGCGAATTCTTTACAGACGAATGGAAAAACTAGTAGAAGCCGACCTCGGGGAAGATCAGTTTGGATTCCGTAGAAATGTTGGAACACGTGAGGCAATACTGACCTTACGACTTATCTTGGAAGAAAGATTAAGGAAAGGCAAACCTACGTTTCTAGCATTTGTAGACTTAGAGAAAGCTTTTGACAATGTTGACTGGAATACTCTCTTTCAAATCCTAAAGGTGGCAGGGGTAAAATACAGGGAGCGAAAGGCTATTTACAATTTGTACAGAAACCAGATGGCAGTTATAAGAGTCGAGGGACATGAAAGGGAAGCAGTGGTTGGGAAAGGAGTGAGACAGGGTTGTAGCCTCTCCCCGATGTTATTCAATCTGTATATTGAGCAAGCAGTAAAGGAAACAAAAGAAAAATTCGGAGTAGGTATTAAAATTCATGGAGAAGAAGTAAAAACTTTGAGGTTCGCCGATGACATTGTAATTCTGTCAGAGACAGCAAAGGACTTGGAAGAGCAGTTGAACGGAATGGACAGTGTCTTGAAAAGATGATATAAGATGAACATCAACAAAAGCAAAACGAGGATAATGGAATGTAGTCAAATTAAGTCGGGTGATGCTGAGGGAATTAGATTAGGAAATGAGACACTTAAAGTAGTAAAGGAGTTTTGCTATTTAGGGAGTAAAATAACCGATGATGGTCGAAGTAGAGAGGATATAAAATGTAGACTGGCAATGGCAAGGAATGCGTTTCTCAAGAAGAGAAATTTGTTAACATCGAATATAGATTTAGGTGTCAGGAAGTCGTTTCTGAAAGTATTTGTATGGAGTGTAGCCATGTATGGAAGTGAGACATGGACGATAACTAGTTTGGACAAGAAGAGAATAGAAGCTTTCGAAATGTGGTGCTACAGAAAAATGCTGAAGATAAGGTGGGTAGATCACGTAACTAATGAGGAGGTATTGAATAGGATTGGGGAGAAGAGGAGTTTGTGGCACAACTTGACCAGAAGAAGAGATCGGTTGGTAGGACATGTTCTGAGGCATCAAGGGATCACAAATTTAGCATTGGAGGGCAGCGTGGAGGGTAAAAATCGTAGAGGGAGACCAAGAGATCAATACACTAAGCAGATTCAGAAGGATGTAGGTTGCAGTAGGTACTGGGAGATGAAGAAGCTTGCACAGGATAGAGTAGCATGGAGAGCTGCATCAAACCAGTCTCAGGACTGAAGACCACAACAACAACAAGCAGTAATTGGTATATAACTAAGCGCATAGCCTACAATTATTGTAATAAGTAATAATACAACTACAGTGTGGTCAGGGAATAATGATAATTGCTCCATTAGGGGTGAAGTTCCATCTTGAAGTGATAAGTTTGATCAAGTTGCCATTAATTATTTCCAATAAAAGGTCAAACATTTATTTGTAAGAGCTCAAATCTACTGCGCTATTTTGCCACATAAAAACCTAGAAATTAGTGTTAATTCCGAGTAACTATGTTCTGCAGGTGGGTTATTTTGTAGTCATTGTGTTGATCTACTTATGTTACCTCTAAATGTCATTGCTCGATTTGTAACCATTCTTTCTCATACAGTTACAATGAATATAATGATTCCAGCAACTGAGATTGTTTATCCAAAGCTTCATAGTATATTTCAAGATATAAATGCTTCCGGACAGAAAGAATATCGTTGTGATAATTCTGTTAATACTATGAAGTGTTAAACGAAGAAAGGAAGATTTAGTCCAATAAATATAGTTTTCAATTGGATTTTAATCACATATTATTTATGGTTAGTCCTCTAAATAAAGGGTAACATTGAATAACACCTCCTATAATTGCAAATACTGCTCCTATAGACAATATATAATGAAAGTGTGCTACTACGTAAAAAGTGTCACTTAGCATATCCGGCAAAGCAATTTAAAGGCGAACTTAACTCGCTCACTAGAGGAGGCCAGTACGAAATGGCTCTGAGCACTATGGGACTCAACTGCTGTGGTCATAAGTCCCCTAGAACTTAGAACTACTTAAACCTAACTAACCTAAGGACATCACACACATCCATGCCCGAGGCAGGATTCGAACCTGCGACCGTAGCGGTCGTGCGGTTCCAGACTGTAGCGCCTTTAACCGCTCGGCCACTCCGGCCGGCGAGGCCAGTACGCGTCGTTAAAGTCACGTCTACAGCTTGTTGCTCTCAGTGCACAATTCGGCAGTTCTACGGTGTTCCCTGTGCTTTCTACATCTAATTAACAAACTTACTCATCACTGGCCATGTCCGTGAATCTTAACCCGGGATCGCTAGCGCGCTTTATTGTTGCGTGATAACTACCGTGTTACATTTTTTCAAGAAAGATATTTCTTTACGTTTTTGGCTGTAGATTCCATTTATAGATAGTACCAGTAAGTAAATTATTTCTTTGTTATTACCAAAACATAAGTATATATAAACATTAAATGTGAAAAGCGTCAAACCTTTTCATGTTTATAATTAAAGGAGATAATTGCTTTTAAAAGCAGTCATTAGTTTATTGCAATATACGAAGTATGACGGAGGTGAATTATTGTGTAATTAAGCATCGGTAAAGCGCTATGATTCTTCTCTTTGCAAACTTGGTACACTTTGTGCGTGAAAGGAATTCTTCTGATGAGTTCCTAGCTGGGGAGCCCGGCGACCAGGTGGACACAGGTAGTGCCCACGGGCGAGCGGCGGTCGCGCGCCCATGTCGGCTCGCTTCACAAAGGGCAGGCCCCCAGAGGGTTAGCGACAGGCGAAGACGCTGCGTACATCAACACGCTGCCAAGGGAAGCCGTGGACATTCGCACGTGTGCCCGAGGCAGTAGAAACTACAAACTTAGAGCGAAAAACAGCTTTGCCACGATTCTAGGTAACGCGGACAGAGCATCGAGTTGAATAGCAACAACACGACTTGGGTGTCCAAGAATCTCAAGTGGCCCCGGGAATTTTGGCCGCTTCCCGCGAGCAGAACACCTGGGAACGTAGCGGCAATACTCAAAGGGAGAAGTCTCGGTTTATTTGTATACTCTGTCTCACACAGAGTATCGCTCTCTTTTCCTCGTGGAATACGAAGGCTAGGAGGGAGTAAATTTTGAAACGAACCTCTTCATTGGCAAGAATCTCATGTTCGCTTTGAAAAATAGTACGAGCTACGTAATTTGCGGAAGGGAGGAGAGAAGACGCTGGAGGGGAGCGGCTCTCTCTCTCTCTCCAGGTGCGAGGAGCGCACTAGTATTAGGGATTCCGAATTTTGCTTCTGAGGAGGCAGGAGTTCACTCTTGACTGCTTCCGATAAGTTTCAACGATTCTCCTATCGCTTGTCATGAGACAATGCACTTTGCATTCGTCGGAAACAGCGTAGAGAGCAAAGTTTGTTCGATCCAAGTAGGCGAGCTTCACTCACTGTGCGCGTTATCAAGAGCTTAACTCAGGATCATTTTGATTTACTACATGTCCGATGACGGTAGTACTGTCAGAACAGTTTTGAGCTTTGTTTAATGCAGTTTCACGTAGGTTTGCACTTGCAAAAGGACGCATACCGTCGTCTAGTAATGATAACTACCAGTAGCAGGTTTCAGTCACTATTTTCAGCGTAGGGCACGTCAGACGCTATCAACCACGTCGCCGGCAGAGTCTCGATGCAGCCGCACGCAATCAGCCGACACTACCGCCACGCCGACCACGCTATGAACATGGCAGTACAGAAAACGCCCGCCTTCCTAGCTGCACATTCTTCTTTCGCTTTCTTCAATTTCTTTGCAATGTGTTAGATGCTCATAAAGACACAAGGCACAGTATTCACGGTCTGCCCGTTAGGAGAGTCATATGTTCAGCTGTTTTTATATATTCCTTCCTCATTTAACACACCAGGTCAACCCGTCTCGCGTAATTTATTTATATGTTAAATTAGAATCAAGTCATACAATGCTAATGTTAAAAGGCAAATACCAGGGCAGGCACCTTATATAATTCACTTGTTGTGAGCTCTTGGTACCAATTCAATTCTATTTGTTGTGTTTTTATTTGATACTTTCTACAGTATCTGGCGACCCAAATTTTTAATTTTTGTTTATCATTATTTGAATAATTTGTGAGTGATTGTTAAATGAATTTGATAAAATTTCAATAATTATTTCATGTGCCGTTTAATGCAGTTTCACTGAATAAACCACTTATACGCCGAACAGCACTCCTTGCATTTCATTTATAGAATTTAAATCAAAATTCACACCTCTTTCTCCCTCCCACACGTGGTATCTTGCAAATGGAACATGTATCTTGGTTTAGTTTTAAAAATCCAATATGCAGTGGTTACACACAGTTAATCATTACATTACTACACTTCTCCTAACAGCACTTCGAAACAATGACTGTAAGTGAACATCTAAGGCTACAATCACACCCGTTTTACGAATCTGATTCAGTTCCAGCTTCTTGTGATAAACACACAGTGCAAGTAATAAGACTGGTTGCTGTTCTTTACAAACGGAACTGCAACAACGATAGCAGCGATGCAGTGTGTATCTGTTTTTTTTCTTTTAGGGCAGTAGTGACATCTTGTTTTTTCTCTTGCTTCACTTGTTTCTTTTGCTGTAGACAGGTTGTGGATACCTACAACACCTTTCATTTTCTTCTTCAAGTGGTGTGATATGCTAGGAAGGTGCATACGTTTGATAACATGTGCTTTTCTAAGCACCATAGTCACTTCTGTTAGGAATCTTCTTCTTGGCATTAAGTCATTCGTATTCGTCTTGTATATCATTTGAGCATTTATCGCTCCGATGTTCAGCAAGGTCAGAAACAGCGTAAAGGACAGCGGTTATTATTCTTGAAACAGAGTAGTCCTATTTCAGACGGTCGACAACATCCTGACCGCCTTTTGTAAGATAGTTGAACGTAATCACTTCAGGTTTATTTTATTCGTCACTCTCCGCATCTATGCTATCGTCTCTGTGCTTGGTAGATATCATTAGTACAATCTTTTTCTGATTCTTGTTCGGAACATATGAGCAAAGGAGACAATTTTTATCTGGCTATTCTCAAAACGCGAAGATGCTGCTCTTTATTGACCTACCCTTTACAGACTCCAGCTCTGGTGGAATTTCTCTCTTATCAGTCCGCAGAGTATCTACCACTGAGAGTCGATGATTAGTGAGCAGTTCGTTAGAACTGATTGTCCGTCGTCACGTTCCTGCCTGTGTTCAGTGGTTCGATTTAGTGGAAACACCACATTCCCTGCAACATTAGGTACGTGATATAGATCAGCAGACTGTTTGCCTCCATATATTTCCACACTCAGCGTGCAAAAAATCTGGTGCAGTTCCATTAGTGGCTCATAGTTCATCGGTATTGAGGCTATAACCCTAACAGTACTATCGTAATTTAGCATGCTTTTACCTAAATAACAGAAACCCTGTCTCTATGTTACCACGTACAAGACCCTTAGGAAAATTTAGTTTAGTTTCCAAATAAAGTACACAATGTGAGGATAGTCCTGCTTATAGGAAAAGCTAATCAATTGTGTTACCCTTTTTACAGGATTTGACCTTGTGTTGTGTCTAATGGGTTTGTAAACTGGACTATTCACTACTTCTCCCAAGATCTTAGTCAGCGGTTATAAACACTCCTGGAAATTGAAATAAGAACACCGTGAATTCATTGTCCCAGGAAGGGGAAACTTTATTGACACATTCCTGGGGTCAGATACATCACACGATCACACTGACAGAACCACAGGCACATAGACACAGGCAACAGAGCATGCACAATGTCGGCACTAGTACAGTGTATATCCACCTTTCACAGCAATGCAGGCTGCTATTCTCCCATGGAGACGATCGTAGAGATGCTCCATGTAGTCCTGTGGAACGGCTTGCCATGCCATTTCCACCTGGCGCCTCAGTTGGACCAGCGTTCGTGCTGGACGTGCAGACCGCGTGAGACGACGCTTCATCCAGTCCCAAACATGCTCAATGGGGGACAGATCCGGAGATCTTGCTGGCCAGGGTAATTGACTTACACCTTTTAGAGCACGTTGGGTGGCACGGGATACATGCGGACGTGCATTGTCCTGTTGGAACAGCAAGTTCCCTTGCCGGTCTAGGAATGGTAGAACGATGGGTTCGATGACGGTTTGGATGTACCGTGCACTATTCAGTGTCCCCTCGACGATCACCAGTGGTGTACGGCCAGTGTAGGAGATCGCTCCCCACACCATGATGCCGGGTGTTGGCCCTGTGTGCCTCGGTCGTATGCAGTCCTGATTGTGGCGCTCACCTGCACGGCGCCAAACACGCATACGACCATCATTGGCACCAAGGCAGAAGCAACTCTCATCACTGAAGACGACACGTCTCCATTCGTCCCTCCATTCACGCCTGTCGCGACACCACTGGAGGCGGGCTGCACGATGTTGGGGCGTGAGCGGAAGACGGCCTAACGGTGTGCGGGACCGTAGCCCAGCTTCATGGAGACGGTTGCGAATGGTCCTCGCCGATACCCCAGGAGGAACAGTGTCCCTAATTTGCTGCGAAGTGGCGGTGCGGTCCCCTACGGCACTGCGTAGGATCCTACGGTCTTGGCGTGCATCCGTGCGTCGCTGCGGTCGGGTCCCAGGTCGACGGGCACGTGCACCTTCCGCCGACCACTGGCGACAACATCGATGTACTGTGGAGACCTCACGCCCCACGTGTTGAGCAATTCGGCGGTACGTCCACCCGGCCTCCCGCATGCCCACTATACGCCCTCGCTCAAAGTCCGTCAACTGCACATACGGTTCACGTCCACGCTGTCGCGGCATGCTACCAGTGTTAAAGACTGCGATGGAGCTCCGTATGCCACGGCAAACTGGCTGACACTGACGGCGGCGGTGCACAAATGCTGCGCAGCTAGCGCCATTCGACGGCCAACACCGCGGTTCCTGGTGTGTCCGCTGTGCCGTGCGTGTGATCATTGCTTGTACAGCCCTCTCGCAGTGTCCGGAGCAAGTATGGTGGGTCTGACACACCGGTGTCAATGTGTTCTTTTTTCCATTTCCAGGAGTGTAGAAACGCAGCATGACTAATATTAGGACAACTCAGTTCCAAGTTCATTTAGTGGTTTAAAAAAAGTACTAATAGTCGCCAGCGTATCCCGGCAATGAGACAGTGATGTATTGGAAAAGCTAAATTATGAATTTTGCCTACTTTCTTATTACTGTTTGGTTTGGTTCTTGAAATAAACATTACTCCATTTAAACAATGTGGGACTACACCCATATACATTACATTTTTAAAAGAGAAAAAGCCCAGTAGATAACTTCAAGGAGGCTAAAAAAAATTTGGGACCTTTAGAAAAGCACATTCTGTAATCAGCAGACTTAAATACTAAAATACTTAGATTCTAAAGCACACACTTATTATACTGAACATTTCACTTCAAGAAAACCTCTTTCTTACTGGAATTTACTTTCAAAAGCTATTACTCTTTGAACTAATTCTGTATAGTCATTTAACAGATTCTAGTAACTTGGCTTCACTCTGAATTTTACGTAGGCAAACTTTTACAATAACTCTTAGCAATAGTTAAGAAAACTTTTTTTTATTATTTACACAAAAACAATTTAAATGGTGTTTCTTTATATTAACTTGGCACTTCATAAGTCTGTAAAATAGGATACTCGGATTGATCGAACACCTGGAAGTTGGCTGTAGGCTTGGGTGTGGCAAACAGTTATGGTGGCTATCCGACCCACAGTAGGGCCTGCAAGTATCTGGCTGTATGGCCTCAATTTCTCTTCTTGGCATCGTTCAGTTTTACATACAGTAGCCCAACAATTCGCAATCATGCCATAAGCCGTTTGCCGTCTTCATCCGAGGCATTTTTGTGTAAATTTGCAGGGAAAGCTTCTCCTACTCCATAAAGGTGTTGCGTCAATCACAGCTGCCTACAGACTGTCATCAGACAAAAGATGACAAAATGTCATCAGAAAATTATTTAACGTAATAAACAATTTGCATTGTATTTCACATACATTACTCACATGCAATGCAAAGAACTTCAGACTACAGCATAGCATCTTTCACTTTACATATACAGAAAATATAGTTCCAACAAGCGAAAATTTTAAAGCAAAAAAATTATAATAATTTAAATGAAGCATAAAGAAATAATGTTATACGGCGACGTACAATATACCAGGGAAACCAGGTAATTCTTCAAAATTGGCCTGTAGGCTGTTTCAAGCTCTGCGTGAATAATCTGCTGCCATTCTGTCTAGTTATTGGTTTGTGTATTTTACAATGAGGTCAGTTACACTGTCTGCAAAAAGTACTTTCCAGCAGTCGAGAACAGCTTTCGAAATTTTTGCCTCCGCCTTTACACCTGGAAGCTTTTGTCACAATATTCTGACAAGCAGTTTTTGATGGAGGGTCTTTATGTTTGAACCATTTTGTTTTATCATCTCTGTATTGATCCATATCACGATTTGAAGATTTTGGGGCTACTGCAGACGCAGTTTCAAAATCGTTGTCAGACTGCCCTGTTGCTGTGTCTATCTCTTCATGTTCGGACTATGCGTCATTATCTGAGGACAGGCTTTCTATATGGATATTCTCATCCGGCGGTTCCTTTAGCCAAATCAATATCTGTTCGACTAACATGATACCTAGCCTATAAAATTTTATATATTTTTACATCTGACAGAGCATGACATGTACTCTGTGTACACAGCTTCTCCATTCAATATCTAAAACAAAGTAAGTACTTACTTTTTTTGTATAAAACACGTAATATGTGCAGAATACGTCTCATGTCGCTAGCACAGAGAAACAGAGTAAAAGGGAAGCAAGACGGTGTTTCACGAACATAGAAGACACTGTTAGGCGAGGACTGCCGCTTCAAATAAAGCCGCTAATAGCAGGCTTTATCTGTAATTAGAGCGGCGAAAGCCACGTGGACTAGAGGTAGAGATATCAAAAAAAGTATTCGTAGATCAACGCTTCAGTATCTTTAAAATATATTGTGATATTTCAGTAAAATGTTAAATTATTTCTCACCGCCAAGCAGTCACGGTTGAACATAACTGTGGCTTATCTCCGTACCCACCTCTGCCAAGGTTGTACTTTAACGTTATAATCCATTGTCTGCTCCTTAATGGATATTTATAAATATCAGTGGGTAATTCTCAAGTCTAAAGATAATAAATCTAATTGCTATACTGACCTTTTGTTTGCATTCATTGCTAGAAGTTCCCGCCTTCCATTAACATGTGGGAAGTGTGGTTCCCATTTGTTTGATGGTTAATTGAGTCAATTAAATAAGACGTTTCCCATTACACGATAGGGTTCTTAATTTGAATTAATTCGCATTATCATTCTGGGTGGTTGTCGTTCTGTTTGTCACCAGTTTGGTCCTGTGCATCCTAGGGTGACGCCCCTACCACAACCACAACCGACACCCCACGTAAGGGCAGCAGTTGCTAACATGTGTCCAGGTGGCGACATTGAAGGTACACATAGATGCTCAAATGAAAATACCGCATAGAACCTACTACAATGCGTCCTGTGACGGAAAAGACGTGTACAGTAAAATGAATTAATGTTTATAATTACTGCAATGAACACTTTACAACTGGTGAAAAAATACTGAAAGTGTATAGCGGTGTAGATTGAGCAACGTTAATCACAATTTGGGAAGCAACACCTCCGAATAACCAGTACTCCAAACTGATGTCACAGCACTTACGCTCGCTATGATTTTATAAATCGCTGCAATCACAAAAAACATCAAAATTGCGAAAGCCAAGATAAGATAATACATATATGAAACTCATAAAAATAAGAACTTTTATTTAAGTAGTCAAATACACAGCACTTTGTTCAGAATTTCAAGTTAATCTTAATATGCACTAAATTTTCCCCTCAAATAATTTGAAAATGCAGTTACTGTGCTTCAAAAGAATCTGAATTTCAGTTCCAATAAGAGTTTTCTTAGATAACACCTCATAATGTAAAATCTGTACTGGAGAAACCAAATGTTTCGGCCACCGTTATAGTGACCTCCTTCTTGGTGTACTAACCGAGAATCGTTGGTTTCTCCAGTATAGTTTTAGCACTGTGACGCGGTACCATGTTAAGAAAACTTCTAAGTCAAATGGTTCTGGCCACGGAAGCCTGCGCAACTATATGAATATCATAAATAAATAAATAAACAAATAAAAAATCAATCATCACTGCTTTTATTTTCTTGAATTAGTTAAATTTAGAGATTTAACAGCAAATGCATTTAAGTTCTATCAGGTTAAATAAATTTTTGACAACTTTTCACTCAGAAATAATGATGACAGCGAAGAATCTCACTGATGGTTCATTACTTGGGTATACATTAACACTGAATGCTAATTACAGTTTACCAGAACGTATTATAATACTTGGAATTAATGAATCTGCAACATTGGCAAGTGATTTACAAAACTACACTGCTTAATGGCACAGTTTTACTCTGTGGCGAATTGTTGATACGGCGTAACGCATTCTGTCGCAACAAGCCACTTGCAAAAGGCTTTTCCTCTAATGACGAAAAATTTATATTAATACTGACCACATAGTACTCCTCTTCAACTAAACCTTTTGCCAACTCTTGTGGATTAAACCACATACTGGGGCTGAGATATATGCTCGCTCATTAAACATTTACAAAGCCTTGCTACACTTTTGATCGCACAACGACATTGCATTTAATTACAGCCTCTAAAAACCACGTTTCGTCCATGCTCTACCACTGTTGTCATGCGACTCTCTGCCCGTCTGCGTGCACTCACGCCTCAACGGTGTTAGTGCCGTACTATTTAACAACGTCTCTGTATTCTACATAATGCCAGGTCCCCAGCTTCTCCACCGTTTCTATTATAGTATTTTACAGTATTGTGTTTGTACAGTTTGTCACAAATACAGAGTGTAGCGGCTATAATAGCAGATATTTCTAATTGATGAATGATAACTATGTACTGAGCAACACTGCATCAATATTTACATCATTTGCAGACTAATAATTATACCCATTACAAATTTTATCTTTTCATGTTAATCAGTACGTCCAAGTACATACGGCAAAGCTTATTTTCCTGTGGGTAGCAGGTCAGGTGTTGAAGGGTGGACACGTGGATGCAAAACGGTCAGTCTATAATAAAAGGTGTAGCCCACTTAAGGGTGGAGTACGACCGTGCAGAAAACATCAGGTCGTAAAGTTTGTCACGGGCTTGTGGGAAGAGTGATCGAGACAGAGAAAAAAACAACCTACAGAATGAGTGTGTACGTGTTAAGGGCCGGCCGGAGTGTGCGAGCGGTTCTAGGCGCTACAGTCTGGAACCGCGCAACCGCTACGATCGCAGGTTCGAATCCTGCCTCGGGCATGGATGTGTGTGATGTCCTTAGGTTAGTTACGTTTATGAAGTTCTAAGTTCTAGGGGACTGATGACCTCAGCAGTTAAGTCCCATAGTGCTCAGAGCCATTTGAACCATTTTCAACGTGTTAAGGTATAATATATAAAAATATCGGCACCTGTATATATTACACCCTGAATACATTATAGTTATTCAGTTAATGACCATTATCAACAAAATAATGGGATACATCCATACATATTCAAAAAATTAATATCAAGGTTGTAACACCATATCTCTAATACTCTACTGATTTATTTTGCCTTTTGCTTTGGTCTAATGTTACATCGTTGAGCTTCTGTAAATGTGTGTGATTGAGTCGATAACATAAAACTGTATACTCCTTTCTTTGTTAAAACTTTGATGTCATGATTTGACTCTATGCAATGTAGTATATCTGTCATTTAAATTCTTTGTCCCATTTGGAGGGAACAAAACTTACTATACGTAATTGTAATTTCTGTGTGAATAATTTTTTGTAGGAATGTCAATATGTGCAAATGTTCTGATTTATTTAATGTGCGTAGTTGCTGTTATGTAAACAGCTGATCCTCACTTAGGATTCTTAATTATTTTGTATGAAAAAGGTGTAGTGGTTCCCCTCTGGAACGGAACTGCGTAGCGCGCGCAAATTGTGGTTGGCCTAGGTAGAAAAGGTGGAACCAAGAGTCAGTCGGGGACAAGCTACAAAACTGTGCACTGCCATGTAAAAGTGGCATATTGTGCTGGTTCCGAGAGAGGCTTTTTCTGCCACTTTCCAATGCTTCGGATGGATGGATAAATAGCTGGAACGATTCTGGGATTGGTATCCATCATCGCCACCAAGAAGGGACAGAGTCCAGCAATTCTGCCTGCAGATCCACCTACCAACATGCAGTTGCCACCACATTGCGAAATCACTGTATCGGAATGCTATAATAATGTACAGGGAAGGATCAGGTTATTGGATGTTTTAGTGTGCACAAATATAAGGTAACTTATAACTGAATTCATGTACCTACCTTGATTTTTTCCGTATCACAACACCTCTCAGGTTCCTCTCCATGTGAACTATCATTACCGAGTGTCCTATTTTGTGGAAAAAATGAAAGCCTCAAAGTTAGACAGTTAATTACATAATGTTGTTTGATCTTTGATAAGAAGGGAATATTCAGATTTACTGTGGATTTAGTGAAATTGTGGGAGATAGTAAATGTAGTTTTGTGAAGTTTCAAAGTCACTTATTTAATCATTTACTTGAAAATAGAAGACTGTGGTAATAAAAACATTTTGCTGCCTCTTTTATAAATTAAAGCTCTTAAAATTGAGGATTATAAAGTTTTGCTTGATCATAGTGCTACCTGTAGTAAATTTGAAAAGGTGAGTCAGTTTCTGGCAAATTTGTCAACGTTGTGTTTCACTGTAGTAAAAGTGGAAAACTGCATTTATGGAAAATTATATGTTCATGATTACTAAGTGTTTGTCTCTCTTGTGTATTGGAAGTGCATATTAATAGTATGACAGGATCCACAGTTTGCCTATTGTGCTAATGGTAGGTAACAAGTAACGGGAAGACCACTATTTATGAAAACCATAATTTCTTTATTCAAAAGATAGTGAGAAGCAGCCTGTTAGTGGATTCCAATTAACTTTCATGCTAAATAGAATATTATTCAGTTGAGAGATATTTAACCTGTGACCAGTTCAGAAAATATAATTTTATGCCAGCAAGGAAAATATTTGGACAATAATACTGAACCTATGTCCAATTAATGATTCTGCAGTGAATAGTAATAATAACGTTATAAAGACCATTCAGTTTGAACAAGCCCTGAAAGTAGTGTTCCGGTATCTGCTATATTTTAGCCAATAGTTTGTGCTGCTGTTAGCTTCAATCTTACCGTAAACATATGTGTGTGTCAGAGTTCATTACACTCGCGTGTGACAAAGTATAGGTTGTGTTTACTCGTTAAAGTTACTAACAACTATTTTCTTGGACAAGAATGTTAATCATTTTCTTGCCTAATTAGGCTGGCGACCGTTTTCTTTATCCGTTAAACAGTGCAGATAGGCAAAAATTTTGTTTGTTACTGTTCAGATATTTACGCAATTCTGACTTTCATTTCCGATAAGCCACCCCCGTTAGGTACGACTCTGTCAACACAACAAAATTCCTCTCAGAGAGTAACACTGTTCTGTTGCGTTATACCATAACTGCTTTAACAAGATAGTTTTGTTTCACAACCTGCTTCCAGCTTCGAGATTATGGCATAGCTGTAGCAGACGGAAGTGTTATAAGGTAGCAAAATAAACGAAGTGATAGCTACAAGGCACGGAGGATGGAGCATCTCTTCCTGGATGGCGAATTGGTACATGTGTCATACACTGCGTCGTTCCTAAGTACCTCCGTAGTTTCAGAATTTGACAGATCAAAAACTGCAGCACATACAGAAAATGACCACATACCACTCATAGCAGGGGACAAATCATCGTTCCAAAGTTTATAGCTCGTTTTACAGGTTTTAAATGTCGGCACTGTCGGTGATGTGGAAGACATCAGTACGTACACGTAATTCATTGAAGTTGCCAGTACGAATTGCCCAGAAAGGGGGGCAGCAGCCTTATTTGGAAATTTGATCATTCGATTGTCTATCTCGGCCCGAGGGGGCGTTACGGAGCAGATGATTCGTCCACATATTTCGACACGCCCGCCCCCGAGTACAATTTCGCCAATGTGCGTATTATAAATCTAGGAGAGATTTTGTTTATCCTGTAGTTGTCGCGCAGTAGTTTTCTGAAATATCAGAGATATTCATAAATAAATCTGTAAGTAAGTACAAAAAATGGATTATTGAAACAATGCCATGACTTTCTAAACGGGCACTATTCTCGACAATTTGGAAGCCTCATGAGACTGCATTAAGGATTATTATCTAATGAATTCAGACCCGAACTAGATTCGTGAACGGTAGATTTAGTGAGAATAAGCGTGTGACACAGGTGCTTAGAAAGTTGTTACATGAGAATCTATGAAACAAAGATGATTTACACAAGTTGAGGCAACTAGTATGTAACCAGTGTGTAAAACTATTCTAAATGACACATTTCATATCTTGCAGTAAGTTAATGGGACCAAGAGGCAAGAGATTCGAGAGTAGAGGTGTTTTGGAAACGTCATATTGAAAATCGTGAGCGGCGTATTCTTAAAATTCAAATTCCAACAATGGAACATAGGCGACTGCAGGATCGTAATCTACAGTCTTTTCATCATACGATGCCGTAATGTGATGTTATTACTATCTATCTTACTATCTTAAAATTCAAATTCCAACAATGGAACAAAGGCGACTGCAGGATCGTAATCTACAGCCTTTTCATCATACGATGCCATAATGTGATGTTATTACTATCTACCAAGTGACTAAAAACAGTATTTTTCGTTTCGACAACGTATCGTTGTTGAATTACTTGTTAAAGATGGTAAACCTGCCTCTGACTATCATCTCAGAATTCGAAGTGCCTGTGAAGATGTCTGCATGGGTGCTATCTGTGTTAGGGGATAAGTGAAGCACTTCAAAGATGGGAAAACGAGTATCCAAGATAAGACTTGTGGCAGTCGCCCGCGAAATTCCTCTACGGAACGGGACGGGGAAAGAGTTGATGACCTCCTTAGACAAGACTGGCATGTCACGGTGAATGGAATGGCTGCTAAGCTTGCAATGGGATACTGTGTGCGGTGCAAGAAAGACTCAAAGCTTAAATTATCGAAAAGTTTGTGCCCTTTGGCTCACACGTTTATTGACCGAAAACCAAAAACTTCAGACGAGAGCAATTAGTCAAAATTTTTTCAGATGTTTCAAAATGAAGATAATTATTTTTAACTAGTATTGTGATCAGCGATGAAACCTATAAAGGAACAGATGCGTGGCCACACTGCGAGACGATAGAGGATATCCAGGAAGCAGGGTGTCAGTATCTTCGTGTAGATGAGACAGAGTTCTATAGTAAGGGTATTTTCAACCTTGCAAAGCGATGAAAAAATGTGTGTAAAGGAATAGACTATTTTTAAAATTGAGAGGAAAGATTGTAAATTACGATCATGTGCTTGGTTTCTCTAAAAATAAATATTAACAGATTTTAAAATTGTTGGTAACTACTTTCAGTATGACCCTCGTACTTTCTTCTTTTCGCTGGCCATTTGGACTCGCACTAATGGTGGATATGCTTTTAATTAGCTCACGCAATAAAGTAGTTGGTTGTTTCGGTAACAAACAATTTCTTCTTGTACTGCCTGTGCTTGTAGTACGTCTGTAACAACCTCATGTCGATAGGATGTTAAGCACGAGCAGGAAAATAACGCCATTCATCCCAGTTTAAATTTAATATAAAATATATCATGCACAGAACAGGTTATTACCGTACCTCGCTGTCAGTTAACAATTTTAGTTCGCTGTAAAAATAAAGCGCTGAGGGAATTAATAGCGCTGATGTGACTCCGTACTCCATCGCACAGGCGATGTAACGAAGTAACGACAGTTTATCAGTACGTGCCATGATCAGCTACCGGCCTCAGGAGGAGCGGGTATATCTCAGTTAACACAATTACTGCGTGAGCACAGCACTCTAAGTAAAATGACGCCAGTTACGAAAGCAGGAAGCCCTCTGTGAATCGACAATGTTTCTAATTAAGCTGATAGTCTATGGTTCACGGAAGTGCTTTAATTACTGCTTGTTTCTGATCTCGTACTGACAGACACCAGCTGGGGAAATTACTACACACGCAAACAAAGTTGACACTCGGCGCGATGGCTGATGGGAGCGACCGTAAAGACATTTCCCATTTACAGTCGCTCCCATCAGCCCCCGCGCCAAGTGTCAACTTCGTTTGCGCGATTAATGCATTACAGTTGTAATCAGAAACTAATGGTTCTTGGAGATTCATCATCATCATCGTCATCATCATCAATAGTCATTTGACATCCACTGCAGAATAAGTCTCCTCCAGACTTCCCCATGAATTGCGATCTTCAAGGGTATCCATTTTTATAGCTTACGTGCTATTTCTAATGTCATCACTCCACCTTCCACTATGTTCAAATGGCTCTGAGCACTATGGGGCTTAACAGCTGAGGTCATCAGTCCCCTAGAACTTAGAACTACTTAAACCTAACTAACCTAAGGACGTCAACACATCCATGGGCGAGGCAGGATTCGAACCTGCGACCGTAGCGGTCGCGCGGTTCCAGACTGAAGCGCCTAGAACCGCTCGGCCACCCCGGCCGGCCTTCCATTATGTCATCGTCACTATCTTTTCTAATATTTTGGAATGCAGCAAAGAATTTCTATAATCCATTCAATAGATCCCAGGTCCTACCCAAGTGAATTTCACTTTCACTGCAGTCACGATTATGTCTTCAACTTCGGTCCCTTGCCTGATCATGAGTGTGTTTTCGTGTCTTTCCTAGTAACTCACAATTGACGTCTCGTCATTGCTCGCACAAGAAAGCCTTATTTCTTCGTTTAAGGGGCTCCGGAAAGGCTCAAAATCATGAAAAGTTCAATTTTTACTTTTTTGCGTTTTCTGAATCTGCAGACTATTTTTAAATTTTTTTTGAAATGTGTTCTACATGGGCGTGACCCACTGTGGCGCTGTTAAACTGCTGTCAAATGGTGTTATTATTAACGTCCGTGTTCATCAGGTACATTTTAGTGATGTGAGATAAAGTATGTGTTGTGGCTACCTTTGATGGTTCAATATATATCGCTGGTGTGATTGTCGATTGTTTCATGTTTATTTACTCTGTCGTTATCTCGAAAATATTCGTAATTAATTCTGTTTCTTGAGTCTCTGTTTTGTTGAAGTATAATAATGAGTAAAAGTAAAGTTATTAGAAATCCTCTGAAGGCTTTTAAGAAAAGGAGAAATGTTGGAAAGCCAAAGGTATGTGTTATTACTGTAAATAATAACATTCTAACATGGTACGAGCGATGCTTGCTTTAGACAAGGAACGCCTTCGGGCTGCAGACAGGGCTGTAAAGAGTCTAGAAATACAAGCAAGAGTAAACAGGAGGAGGAACAAGAGGAAGCTGGAGGAGGCGTTTGCAGAGGATGAAGATAATCCATCTTATGGACCTGGAATGCACTAAAAAGTTAATCCAATCTTTATCGCTCGATTCATAAAACTTTTATTTTCTCGTACTAATTACATGTTTTCTAAGGATCTTCCAAACATATTTGTTTCAAACTTTCAGTAAATGTTACACGGTACCTTCTGCATAATTTAACACAGCCTTTTTCCAAAAAACTGTATATTTTTGAATATATAAATAAAAAATTGCAAAAAAAATGTTGTGAATTTTCATTACAATTGAAAAAAAATCATCTTTAATAACTGAACTAAAATTTTGTAAAATCACTGTGTTAAGTTGTAGCCCATATTCCAATAAATAATTTGTAAAAAGTTCAACTTCCTACCTCAAATACTTTGTGAGGAAAGATGTAATTTATAAGCGTTATTTTAACATTGCAAGTATAGGGCGTTCCGGAGCCCGTTAATGCCATTAGTAAAAACTCCTCGTATACAGAGACTGCAAACTTGCTTTTTTAAATACATCGGACGTTTAGTTTTAAACCTTTATTCAGTTCAACAAAAGAATACCAAATACTTTTTTCAGTCTGCAATTCATTTATGTGTTTATTTATTGCTGTCATATAGTTTTAGCCTTCAGTTGTTATATAGACATTGATTAGCCGTATCATTATGACTACCGTCCTGCTATTTAATACAGACCCATCCAGGTGACAGCAGCCTCACCTGGCGAGGAGCGACCGCTAGTCAGACACACTGTAAGTAGGCTGTTTATGTTTTCTTTATATAAGTAGGCTGTTTATGTTTTCTTATTGGCAACATTACGTAGCGCTCTGTATGAAAATCACTGGCTGTGCTGTGTGCAGTCTGTGGCCAGTTTGCATTGTTGTCAGCCATTGTAGTGTTGGGCAACTGGATGTGAACAGCGCGTAGCGTTGCGCAGTTAGAGGTGAGCCGCCAGCAGTGGTGGATGTGTGGAAGGAAATGGCGGAGTTTTGAAATTACATATATTATGACTTTTGATGATATTAAGGCAAATACATTGTTTGTTCTCTATTAAAATCTTTCATTTGCTAACTATCCCTATCAGTAGTTAGTGCCTTCCGTAGTTTGAATCTTTTATTTAGCTGGCAGTAGTGGCGCTCGCCGTATTGCAGTAGTTCGAGTAACGGAGATTTTTGTGAGGTAAGTGATTTGTGAAAGGTATAGGCTAATGTTAGTCAGGGCCATTCTTTTGTAGGGAGTTTTGAAAGTCAGATTGCGTTGCGCTAAAAATATTGTGTGTCAGTTTAAGCACAGTCTTGTATAATATTTCTAAGTGGACGTTTCATATGTACATTTTTTCTAAAGGGAAGTTTCAACACGAGCGGTGCACGTAGTACCATCAATGAGCGTGCTGTCTGTGTGTAGAATGGGGAACGCACACCAGCTACCTGAGTTTACAGAGAGCAGATTATGAAGTCCCGTCACGAGCATTTTGGAAGCTCCTCGACTTGTCGGGTGTTCGAGGAGTGCTGCTGTGTAGCGAAACCAAGGTGAAAATCACATCCAGACATCGTGTGGTTGGGCGGCCTTACCTCATTACAAGGACGGCGAACTGTGGCGGAACCAATATCAGACTCCAAGACCGAGCAGAGTAAAAATGGTTCAAATTGCTCCGAGCACTATGGGACTTAACATCTGAGGTCATCATTCCCCTAGAACTTATAACTACTTAAACCTAACTAACCTAAAGACATCACACACGTCCATGCCCGAAGCACGATTCGAACCTGCGACCGTAGCGGTCGCGCGGTTCCAGACTGAAGCGCCTAGAACCGCTTGGCCACAACGGCCGCTTACTGAGCAGAGTAAAATTAAGCCAGAACATCCAGTGCACCGAAAACCCTTAACGATGTTCCTCCGCAACCGACGACCCATGCACGTGCGAGTGCGAACACTAGGCTATCGGCAACTACAACTGAAATGGGTACGTGACCACCGGCACAGGACGTTGGCTCAACGGAAGAGCGTTGCATGGTGTGATGAGTCCCGATACCTTCTTCATCACACCGATGGGAGAGCGCGGATCCGTCGTCTTCGAGAGGCGCAGTTCCTTGACGCCTGTACTGCGGGACAGCGACGAGCTGGAACATTCACGTGAGCATCTGCGGGTCCAGGGGAGCTCACACAGGGAACCATGACGGCCAAGGAGTATTGTACACTGGTTGCAGACCACGTACACCCCATTATAACGATCATGTTTTTTGCGGACGGCAATGGGATTTTTCGATAGGATAATGCGCCGTGTCACAAGTCCAGGAGCGTCATGGAGTGGTTCGGGGAACACAGTGACGAGTTCGAATTGATATTCTGACCCCCGAACTCGCCAGGTCTCATTCCGATCGAACACATCTGGGACTGACTGAACGTGGCGTCAGAGCTCAATGCCCCCGTCCCCGGCATTTACGGGAATTACGCGACTTGCGTGCGCAGATGTGGTACCAACTGCCTCCAGCGACTTACGAGGGCCTCACCGCTTCCATAACACGATGCGACGTCGCTGTTGTCCGTCCGAAAGGTGAACATACCGACTATTAGATAGGTGGTCACAATGTTCTGGCTCATCAGTGTATAGGTTAGGCAAAATAACACTGATCGGAAAAATATTTCACGCAGTTTCAGGTAAGCATCCCACCTTACTTCAGCCTCCGATTTGCGGATGACGTAAGTTGCATTGCCTACGTAAAGATGCGCGAAATGTATTCCAGATCAGTTTTATTTTGCCCAACCAGTCAGTTGATTCCGTGATTTCATTGTCACTTAGCAGTAATTCATACACGATGTGTTGTTTACACATTATTCTAGTCCTATAACAGTAGATTTTTGGTCGTACTGTCAAACTCGCCCGGTCTAGGTGGCCGAGCGGTTCTAGGCGCTACAGTCTGGAACCGCGCGACCGCTACGCCGCAGGTTCGAATCCCGTCTCAGGCATGGGTTTCTGTGATGTCCTTAGGTTAGTTAGGTTCAAGTAGTTCTACGTTCTAGAGGACTGATGAGCTCGGAAGTTAAGTCCCATAGTGCTTAGAGCCATTTGAACCTTTTTTTTTTTGTCAAACTCGTCCTGTTAATTTCTTCCAGTAGTTGATGATGCAAATTCTGATCTTCATGCATAAGTTCTACAGAATTGTGGTTGCTATTCGGAAAACTTTACAGAGCCGGACGTTGTCTGGAAGATAGGATCCCAGTTGCTGTCTCCGTTATGTTATTCTTCATCCTTTTTGTCTTCTACCCTCGATCTTCCCCTCTATCATTAACAGCAGAAGTATATCTTGAGTGTAACGAAGGCATGTCCGAAGTATGCAGTTTTTATTCTGTTAAAAGTTGTTAATATTTCTCGATGTTTGTGTATGCGTCACAATAATTCCACTTTAGCTACTCTTACTGTCACGGTATCTGAAGCATTCTATGGTAAATCCACATCCAAAGTCTCGATCTTCTTTGCTGCTGCCATGTATAGTATCCAACCTTCGGAAACATATAGAAGTACAAACCAAATGTATCATCAAACAAATCGAACTCTTAAAGTTTATGTCTAGGTCAGTACTTATGAGAATTTCTTTTGTTTTATATAAGCATTACGACCGTTGTCTTAGTGACATAATATCACCTTGTATGATTTCCAGTCTTCACAGAGTAATTGGAGTTTATCGGGATGATCTGTTGAAACATTTAAATCTGTGGTTATGTTTGGCGGCGCAACAGCATCTGTCATTCTCATCCCCCTTTTGTATACGTAGATGATACGGAGAATAACATGTAGGCAGAAGTGAAACTGAACCACAGTATCCTAAATCTAATGGATTATTTTGATGTGTTCATATAAAATGTCTTATTTACGTGGCCGCTTTAGTAAATTGGAAGAATTATGATGTCGCAGTGTAGCAGTCTGTGAGCAAGCACAGAACTATTCATAATGACAAGATAGAACTTATAGCTCATTACATGGACAAGCCCATCGTTCCATTTGCTTCTGGGGACTGTATTCCAGGCGCAAACTGTATCATTGTTCATTACGATGTTTCTACATGTTGCGAGTACTCTTCCTCATAACTAAGTATTTGCGTAATATTGATCTCGATATTCTCTGTCTTAAGCAATTCATTTTGCTATTGGATAACTGAATTGCACTTCCTCTTTGTGTATCGTACTGCACCGTTTACTCCCTTTCTTCTTTTTCCCTTTCACCTTTCTTTTCTAAGAGGATGCAAACACACATTGTCTTCTTGGAAATGTGTTGGCAATTTCTTCCTTCTTCTCATGTCATGTAATATTTGGTTGCTTCTAACTACCCATTTAAGAATTTCGTCAAACTTTACTCTTTTGTATAACTTACCTATCTAAGTTTTTTCGTCAGCACATCTCTAAGTTATATAATCTCTCTTGATCTTTCTTCCTTGTCGTTCATGTATCTGCAACAGACATAGGTCCTGTTATGTGTCGACAGAAGTGCCGACACAGTGTTATTTAGAAGGGCCGAATAGGCACGCTATCAGCTCACCCAGAATATCGTGAAGTCTGAAACAGGATGCTCAATGAATGCTAATAAGAAAAGTACGTTGCTTTGGGAATACTTAACTTTAATCCATCCTTTTGGTATACATCGTTTATGGTGAATACAAGTAAGACTCTCTCCAGATATGGTTAACTGCGCCTTGCTAGGTCGTAGCTATGGACTTAGCTGAAGGCTATTCTAACTGTCTCTCGGCAAATGAGAGGAAGGCTTCGTACGTCTAGTCGCTAGCAATGTCGTCCGTACAACTGGGGCGAGTGCTAGTCCGCCTCTCTAGACCTGCCATGTGGTGGCGCTAGGTCTGCAAGTACTGACAGTGGCGACACGCGGGTCCGACATGTACTAATGGACCGCGGCCGATTTAAGCTACCACCTAGCAAGTGTGGTGTCTGGCGGTGACACCACAGGTCCACATTCCATACCGAACATATGACCAGTTTTTGTATCAGCCTCCCACATAGTACCTTTTTTCCACCTGTGAAACTCGCTTCCCACGCCCGGGTTCCCAGGTTCGATTCCCGGCGGGGTCAGGGATTTTCTCTGCCTCGTGATGACTGGGTGTTGTCTGATGTCCTTAGGTTAGTTAGGTTTAAGTAGTTCTGAGTTCTAGGGGACTGATGACCATAGATGTTAAGTCCCATAGTGCTCAGAGCCATTTGAACCATTTGAACCACCTGTGAAATGTCGGTTAGGCTACTGCAATTTAGTTTCTTATTTCCTTAAGACTTCTTAACTAATGTATTTCAATGACATAATGGCTCAATATTGTCCGGTCCTAATATATTTTCCATGTTTTTCTTCGTTCCACTTCGATTTTCCTTTATTTTTGCCGCTTCAGACTCTTGACATGACTGTTGCAATCATATTGTCAAAGTTAGTTGATCTTCAGTTGAAGACAACATAGTCAGCAAATGCAGTTCATTGCAAACTTTCTCCACCGATTAACGCAAACTGAGAGTATTACATAAGTGGCTATTTTTGAGCAATTTTATTGCTCGCTTCTCAATTTCTCATTTTCAAGTTAGACCATTACTTCTGAAACACTATTTAGTGTAATGATAGAGACGGAGGATCAAAGTGTTACTTCGAAGCGGAAATTAAAATAAATAACACAATTTCAAATGCAAAAAGTTTGTGGGGAAAAAAATCATACGGTCGGATTATGAGAATATCCCAACGTTACGAGATGTAAACGTTACGTACATGGAAACAAACTTACCACTATGCCAATGTCGATATCTTGTAAGCCGTTGGCGTGGCAATCTGGAATTTTGGTAAGAGTTTCAACGCGATTATCAATTCTTAGGTTTGACTATGCTGGGCCAGACGAAATTAAAATAAGATTAACAATCATATAGAACCAGTATCTCGACGAAACATCCGTATTCAAAGATTGGAAAGTTGCACAGATCACATCAATATTCAAGTAAGGTAATAGGAGTAACGTCGATATGCAGCAGGATTTTAGAACATATATCGTGTGCGAACATTATGAATTATTTCTAAGAAAATGGTATATCGACACACAGTCAATACGGCTTTAGAGAATATCATTCTTGTGAAACACGAAGTGTTGAGTGCTATTGACAAGGATTTCATGTTGATTCTGAATTTGTAGATTTGCAGAAGAGTTTTGACACTGTACCACATAAGCGACTTGTAGTGAAATTGCGTGCCTGTGAAATATAGTCTCAGTTGTGCGACTGGATTCGTGATTTCCTATCAGAGACGACATAGTCCGTAGTAACTGACGGAAAGTCTTCGAGTAAAACATAAGTGATATCTTGAGCTCCCCAAGGTCGTATTATAGGCCCTCTGCTGCTCCATATATATATATATATATATATATATATATATATATATATATATATATATATATATATATATATGTACAAACGACAACGACTAAGGAGACAAGCTGAGCAGCTGCCTCAGGTTGTTTGTAGCTGATGCTGTCGTTTATCGTCTAGTAAACTCATCAGAAGATGAGAAAACTTGGCAAACGATTTATAAGAGATTTCTGTATGGTGCAAAAACTAGCAACTGACCCCAAATAACGAAAGATGTGACGTCATCCAAATGAGTGCTAAAAGTAATCCATTAAACTTCGGTTACGTGATAAATAAGTCAAATCTAAAGGCTCTAAATTCAACTAAATACCTAGGAATTACATTTGCGAACAATTTAAATTGGAAAGAAGACATAAAAAAATTCTGTGGCGAAAGAAAACCAAAGACTGAGTTTTATTGGCAGGACACTTATAAGATGAAGAACAGATCTACTAAAGAGACTGCCTACACTTCGCTCGTCCGTCCTCATTTAGAGCACTGCTACGCGGTGTAGGATTCTTACCAGATACGTTGACGGAGTACATCGGGAAAGTTTAATGATTGGCAGCATGTTTCGTATCATTACGAAATAGGGGAGAAAGTGTCACTGAAATGAAACAGAATTTGCGGTAGACATCATTAAAACAAAGGCGTTTTCCGTTGCGGTGGAATCTTCTCACGAAATTTCAATCACTTACTTTGTCCTCCGAATGCGAAACTATTTTGTTGATGCCAAGCTACATTGTTAGAATCGACCATCATAATAAGAGGGCTACCCAGAAAGTAGCGTTCCGCATTTTTTTTTTTCTCTCTCAGCGTATTATTTGAAGTCTCCCGGGTGAGCGCTACAAGTTTCCGTCACTTCCGAGAGATAGCGTAGCAGCAGGACAGTTTCAAAATGGCGTCTGTAGGTGGTGTACTTCGACCATAGATACTAGTAGACTGGCCTTGCTGTGCAGAAGCTATGGGGCTGGTGTGGCTCCAACATAAACCACGTGGCGGGATTTCAAATCAGCGGTCTGCCATCCTATGTTTGTATCGGATTTTCCCCACATTTCTCAACTGACTGCCAAACGCTTCCAACAAAAACTACTTTTTTATTTGTGAAAAATTATGCCAGAGCTACATTTGACCTGGATTTGTTCAAAGTACCATTTATAAAATCTAACAAATACATCGAACGCCACTCTGGTGGGCAGCGGGACGAAATTACTATAAACTATCAATTATAGTAAAATGTCGTTAAAATTCTTTTAAACAGTAAGAGTGGGCTCGTGTCAAAACTTTAAACATTGTATTCGCCACGTTTAGAGCTCTAGTCACTTATAAAAGAAAATGGGCTATGGGAATTATGTCAACTATAGGTGTCAAAATTGTTTACTTTAAGCGCAGGTCCATTTTAGAGTATCAATTTTAGGTGCACTTCAAAGGTTCAGTTCCCACTATTTTTACAAAAGTTTAAACTATTAGTTTGAAAAAATATTTTAGATGAAAGGTGAGACTTTGCAGTTTCAGAAAATAATTTTGGAGCCTAGATTTAAAAATGACAGACACTGTAAATACAAATTATAGATATACATTGTAAATAATAACTAACCTATCAAAACACTTCTCTGCGAAGTGCTTCGAGCAAAGACGCGTATGTGCAAACGGCTTAAAGTTTTTCCGTTTCAGGGCCTGTATCCAAAGCTGCCTTCGGTTTTCATCCTTACGGAACCTATGAGTAGGAACGAGAAACGATTATACTTACTTCTGTAACCGAATTATCACAGATGCTTTCCAAAATGTAATATGAGTCTGACTTTACAGGCATCACTTTCAACACCTTAATTTACGTGATACTCTATTTCAAGTGTAAAAAACATATAAAAGTTACTTCAGCAGACTTCAATAAACGCATCTGCATTATCATAGAAACACTTACACGTGAAATGTAATGCCATTTCCCCGACGAAACGCTGAGTACAGCCATAAGCGCAACACGAAACAACCATGTTTTGCCAACATTCACGTGACTTGAGCCCAGAGATGTTGGAGCCACGAAAATGACATCAGGGCCAGTCTATTATATTTATGGTCGAAGGTGGTGTACGTTACAAGTTACGTACCGTCATTGAATTTCTCACTGCAAAGAAAGAAACTGTGAGGAATATCCACAAACGCCTGGGATATATGCTGTCCACAGAAATACAGTTAGTCGCCGGGCACGGAGGGTGAGGTCATCAGAAGGCGGTTCGGCGGAGCTCCACGATGTGCTGCGTTCAGGGAGACCATCCACGGCTGTCATACCTGACATGTTGAAGCGAGCTGACGCTGTCATTCGCGAGGAAAGGCGCATTACGACTCGGCAGTGGGCGCTGCATCCGTCAATCACCAAAGGAAGTTCACTCAGTGAAGCACTGGCTTCGCCACCAGGGCAAGGATTGGTACCAACAGGGCACAGACGCCCTTATTTCGCGCTGGAGGAGGGCCATAGAACGGGATGGAGATTACGTGGAAAAACAGGGTGTGTATGATAAAACACCATACTTTCGTGTGTGTAATCCTCATTATGTCCACTAAAGAATTACTGAAGAAACAATGCAGTACATTACTTTTTGGTCAACCTTCGTAAAACCAGGGAAATCAAGAGCTCGTACAGCTAGATATACGTGTTCGTTTGTGTCGCATGCTGTTCGAGATTGGAATCACAGAAAATTATTGTGAATGTGGTTCGATGAACTCTGTACCAGGCACTTGAGTGTGATTTGCAGAGTATCCATGTAGATGTAAACATTAACAAGGGATGTGTCAATGCTTCGTTTTTATGACCACTTGCCCTCTCCTGGAGACACTTTCAATGAGGTGCCTGCATGTCTATGGAGGAGTGGCAGCCCATTCTTCCTCAGCAGCCGAATCCAGAGAAAGAAGTGACGTCAGGCGCGAAATAGACGTTCTAAATCATCGTGCTGTCACCAACAGTCATCGTCGCCAAAGTGCTCCTCTTCTGTACGCAATAAACAATGCTGTAGCGTATGTTCAGATTCTTCTTGCAATTAGGGTTTTCTTAAACGCAATAAGAGGACCTCATCTTAACCAAGAAAAATAGTCCCATACAGAAACACAGCCTGTTCCGTACTTCATTGTTGGCACAACACGTGACGGCAGGTAAAGTTCTCCGGGCACTCACCAAGCCCAAACCCTTCCATGGGACTCTCACAGGGTTCATCACGCCAAATCATTGGATTCCAATCATCGACATTCCAGTGGCATCGCTCTTGAGTACAGAAATATGTGGCTTATGAGGAGCTACTCGAGCATTGTGCACCATTATTTGCAACTTCCAGTGCACAGTCATTGCGCTAGTTGGACCGCTGGCAGAACTTTGCAACTCACGAGCCATTTCTTCTGCTAGCTTCCTGCGAGTTTAAAAACCTCTCTGAGGAATAGTCGACGGTCCCAGTCCGTCAGTACACGACTTCTGCCTGGACTTTGTTTAGCCGTGATAGTTCCTACGCGCTTCCACTTCACAGTCCCTTCACCAACAGTCTGCTTGAACTGCTATACAAAGGCTGGAACGTCCCTGTATTTGTTATTCAGTTGAAATCCAGTGACAGGTGCACATCCGAAACAACTGAGCTCTCCTGTCCGACCTGTTCTGCTGCTGTCGCTTCTCTACTGATAACACTTGTTTTATACTGACGCGTCCGCCTGTCGTAACTGCACAATGGAAGGGTCACTTTTCCGAAACCCCGATGTGGCGAAACAAGCGCTGTATCAGTTGAGAGATACAGAGGCGAGCGAGTGTGCCGGACTTACCCCAGTTCACTGCTAGTAGCGCCACGTCACCAAGACTCGTGTGTGCGTAGCACACAAGTATTGCAGCATAATTTAAGAATTGAATTAAAAGTTAAAGTTGCTTTTCCAAAGTTTGTTAGCATATGTTTTAGTTCATTAATTTGTAAACTGCCAAATCTCAGAATGGTCAGGTTAATATTTTTCCCTAAATACATCGTTTTGAGAAAACAATAAAGCTAGAAACCCAAAAATTGCTAATAATGTGCAGACGTATGTCAAAATTAACTGGTACAAGTCTGAACGTCATTAAACAAATATTTTCGTCAGAATCCGTGTCTTTAAGAAAAACTTAAGACGCTAAATATTAGACTTAGAAATACGAAAATTTGTATGAATCTTCAGTTCAACATAAAAACATTAATTATGTAACTCCATTGAGCTAACTCTAAAAGTTTTCGAGTAATTTGCAGAAAACTTAAATTGGAATTAAAATGTCCATATTTGTAGTAGATTAAGTGACTGTTTTATAAATATTACAAAGTCACGAAACCCTTTCAAACAACAGAGCCATAACAAGTTTCAAGGCCCTGATGTAATAATAACAAACGCAAGGTCTCTGAAAGTTGTAGTTGAGAGGTCAGGTTCTACTGTCAGTTCCGCTCTGAAATTCTAGACGGCAAAGTTTACATGGATGCGAGCTAAAACTTTTTTCTGTGATTTTAACCAACTTAACTGTATGAATACAAAAATTAAGAAGATTCTAAATTAATACACAACATTGTTATAAAGTATTATGTGTCCAAGAAAGGCCGTTTGGAGTCTGCTACCATGGACATAGGGAGGATAACAGCACGAATTCCTTTGGCCGTCTGCTGCGCCACATATATAAATACAACCACAGAGGCAAGAGTAGGCTTCACTTCTCTCCCAGCCACTATACGATCCGCAGCTGTCAAACGCCGGAGCTGGCCGCCATGACCGAGCTGTTCTAGGAGCTTCAGTCCGGAACCGCAATGCTGCTACGGTCGCAGGTTCCAATCCTGCCTCGGGCATGGATGTGTGTGATGTCCTTAGGTTAGTTAGGTTTAAGTAGTTCTAAGTTATAGGGGACTGATGACCACAGTAGTTAAGTCCTATAGTGCTCAGAGCCATTTGAACCATTTGAACCATTTGAACCATCAAACGCCGGAGTGCGCGCTGCCTTAGATGACGTCAGAGACAGACAGCTGCTAAACCCATATTTGCAGTAATAACAGAAAGTAAACTCGCGAGGACTGTACACCGTGGAGCATTGCTTAGATTTTGCAGAAGTAGCTGTTAGTGTGCTGCCCGTTATGTTAACAAATCAGCATGCTAAGTGGTGACCATTATATTCCACTTTTGAGGAGACAAATTAATAGGAACTTACCGTAGAGGTCGGTTCGCCTCTGAACTGCTCATATTGCTGTTTATGATGGATCTGTTGTCATAATTCACATAATGAATATTAAAATGTTGTACCTATGAAACTTTACCAAACACCCTACTGGCCATTAAAATTGCTACACCACGAAGATGACGTGCTACAGACGCGAAATTTAACCGACAGGAAGAAGATACTGTCATATGCAAATGATTAGCTTTTCAGAGCATTCACACAAGGTTGGCGCAGGTGGCGACACCTATAACGTGCTGACATGACGAAAGATTCCAACCGATTTCTCATACACAAACAGCAGTTGACCGGCGTTGCCTGGTGAAACGTTGTTGTGATGCCTCGTGTAAGGAAGAGAAATGTGTACCATCACGTTTCCGACTGTGATAAAGGTCGGATTGTAGCCTATAGCAATTGCGGTTTATCGTATCGCGGCATTGCTGTTCGCGTTGGTCAATATCCAATGACTGTTAGCAGAATATGGAATCGGTGGGTTCAGGAGGGTAATACGGAACGCCGTGCTGGATCCCAACGGTCTCGTATCACTAGCAGTCGAGATGACAGGCATCTTACCCGCATGACTGTAACGGATCGTGCAGCCACCTCTCGATCCCTGAGTCAGCAGATGAGGACGTTTGCAAGACAACAATCATCTGCACGAACAGTTCGACGACGTTCGCAGCAGCGTGGACTATCAGCTCTGAGACCATGGCTGCGGTTACCCTTGATGCTGCATCACAGACAGGAGCGCCAGCGATGGTGTACTCAACGACGAACCTGGCTGCACGAATGGCAAAACGTCTTTTTTTTTCGGATGAATCCAGGTTCTGTTTACAGCATCATGATGGTCGCATTCGTGTTTGGCGACATCGCGATGAATGCAGAATGGAAGTGTGTATTCGTCGTCGCCATAAACGCGTATCACACGGCGTGATGGTATGGGGTGCCATTGCTTACACGTCTCGGTCACCTCTTGTTCGCATTGACGGCACTTTGAACAGTGGACGTTACATTTCAGATGTGTTACGACTCGTGGCTCTACCCTTCATTCAATCCCTGCGAAACTCTACATTTCAGCAGGATAATGCGCGACCGCATGTTGCAGGTCCTGTATGGGCCTTTCGGGATACAGAAAATGTTCGACTGCTGCCCTGGCCAGCACATTCTCCAGATCTCTCACCAACTGAAAACGTCTGATCAATGGTGGCCGAGCAACTAGCTCGTCACAATACGCCAGTGACTACTCTTGAGGAACTGTGGTATCGTGTTGAAGCTGCATGGGCAGCTGTACCTGTACACACCATCAAATCTCTGTTTGACTCAATGCCCAGGCGTATCAAGGCCATTATTACGGCCAGAGGTGGTTGTTCTGAATACTGATTTCTCAGGATCTATGCACTCAAATTGCATGAAATCGTAATCACATGGCAGTTCTAGTATAATATATTTGTCCAATGAATACCTGTTTATCATCTGCATTTCTTCTTGGTGTAGCAATTTTAATGGCCAGTAGTGTATATGTATCAATTAGAGCTCAAAATTTTCATTTATAATCATAGTTCTGATTCCGATGAACTAATAGAGAATAGAAACATTTCTTTCAGTGGGCTGGACAAGAATGTGAACTTGCAAACTGTGACCAATGGATAGTGTAGTATCAACGTTCGATATGACACTTGTTAGGGGGTTCAGTTACCGACCGCGGTCCATATTAGTATCGTTGTACCCGCGAGTCGCGACCAGCGCCTCTAGCGCAGCCTTCAGCTGATACGAAGCAACCTCTAACAAGGCGCTTAGTAACGCATAGCCTAAGTGAGGTCTCAATAGCTATCTGTTTATGATTATATGTATGCAGCCGAGAAGAATCCTGTACAACCAGTTAAGTACAGTGCATATTATCTTTTACCAACGACTTCTAAATATTTTAGTCGTTGCAGATCCAGACCATGCAGCCAGAACCTTATAGACGTTACTGACAAACCTGCTGCGATTTACGTTCCTATTTAGCATTGGCCACCAGTCAACATTGGCGACGATTCGTTCGTCATCATAACAGATAGTATGTACTCCATCGCTGTCTGGCTGACTACAGAAATATTTTCCAGGCTCCCGTAAAAGATGGCGAACAATATTCCATGAACTTTGGTACTAACGTGCTTACAACGTTCCTCTGTAAAAGCGACCTGCGACGCCACGCTCGGGCTCTGCGACGCTTTAGACAATAAATTCTCGACTGCTGTTTCGTCTGAACAAGACACAGCCAGGTCAAAAGTACCGCAGGTGCGAAGAAGCGAGTGCCAGCGCCACAGAGACTCGCCACGGGCGTGAGCTCCAACAGCGCCGCGCGAGGCACTGAGGATGCAGATATCGACTTCGCCTCGGCCAGTTTCAGGCCGAGTACAATCCGCCAATGACCGGACGACAACGGACAGAAGTCTTCTCGGAAGATAGAAGAGCAGTACTAGCCCACTTGGTTATAGATCTTCGTGCAGCGCTGACTTAGACTGGGAACGTCGTTTAGTGTACTCTTAGAAGTGAACAGACAATTATTGTAATTGCATTTGCTATGTACTGTGAAGTTTATCTTTTGCTCGTAACCATTCAGGGCCTTTTTTGTGTTACACTACTGGCCATTAAAATTGCTATACCACGAACATGACGTGATACAGACGCGAAATTTAACCGACAGGAAGAAGATGCTCTGATATGCAAATGATTAGCTTTCCAGAGCATTCACACAAGACTGGCACCGGTGGCGACACCTACAACGTGCTGGCATGAGGTAAGTTTCCAATCGATTTCTCATACACAAACAGCAGTTGACCGGCGTTGACTAGTGAAACGTTGTTGTGATGCCTCGTGTAAGGAGAATAAATGCGTACCATCACGTTTCCGACGTTGATAAAGGTTGGTTTGTAGCCTATCGCGATTATGGTTTATCGTATCGCGAAATTGCTGCTCGTGTTGGTCGAGATCCAATGACTGTTTGCAGAATATGGAATCGGTGGTTCAGGAGGGTAATACGGAACGCTCTGCTGGATCCCAACGGCCACGTACCATTAGCAGTCGAGATGACAGGCATCTTATCCGCATGGCTGTAACGGATAGTGCAGTCACGTCTCGATCACTGAGTCAACAGATGGGGACGTTTGCAAGACAACAACCATCTGCACGAACAGTTCGACGAAGTTTGCAGCAGCATGGACTATCAGCTCGGAGACCATGGCTGCCGTTACCCTTGACGCTGCATCACAGACAGGAGCGCCTGCGATGGTGTACTCAACGACGAACCTGGGTGCACGAATGGCAAAACGTCATTTTTTCGGATCACTATGGTCGCATCGTGTTTGGCAACATCGCGGTGAACGCACATTGGAAGCGTGTATTCGTCATCGCCATACTGGCGTAACACCCAGCCTGATGGTATGGGGTGCCGTTGGTTACAAGTCTCGGTCACCTCTTGTTCGCATTGACGGCACTTTGAACAGTGGACGTTACATTTCACATGTGTTACGACTCGTGGCTCTACCCTTCATTCGATCCCTGAGAAGCCCTACATTCCAGCAGGATAATGCACGACCGCATGTTACTGGTCCTGTACGGGCCTTTCTGGTTACAGAAAATGTTCGACTGCTGCCCTGGCCAGTACATTCTCCAGATCTCTTACCAATTGAAAACGTCTGGTCGATGGTGGCCCAGCAACTGGCTCGTCACAGTACGCCAGTCTCTTGATGAACTGTGGTATCGTGTTGAACCTGCATGAGCAGCAGTACGTGTACACGGCATCCAAGCTCTGTTTGACTCAATGCCCAGGCGTATCAAGGCCGTTATTACGGCCAGAGATGGTTGTTCTGGGTACTGATTTCTTAGGATCTAGGCATCCAAATTGCGTGGAAATGTAATTACATGTCAGTTCTAGTATTATATATTTGTCCAATGAATACCGTTTATCATCTGCATTTATTCTTGGTGTAGCAATTTTAATGGCCAGTAGTGTATATTGCAAGCAGTGTTGCAGACTTTAACATTAAACTAGTCACAAAGGTATGCGATACTTTTTAACTCATTTGTGTGGCTTCGTTACTAATTTTTTAGAGTGTTCTCATATTTTGTTACCTGACTTTGGGGCATAGCTGTGTAATAGTGGCAAAGACGAATTGTCTTAGAAGTGTACAGCATTAGAAGCCATTTTACTAACTCGCCAATTCGGCGTACCGTAACAACAGTGGCAACTCGGCCTCCAGAGTAGTGCCGACTAGGCCTGTACAAATTGGGGACTCGTGTTTACAAAATCGACAGACGTGAAAAGAAAAGGCTAGTGCTCAGAAGTTCACGTGAAAGTGTAATGTGGGCTAATGACGCCACATTGGCACCAAGTTACACCACAGTTCTCCCCAGCGCGACCGCGACCGCGACTGCTGGAAAGTTGTCTCGCCTCCTATTAACCACATTTCCCAGACTATTCTTGATGCCTCTTCGATGGAGGTCAGAATCGTGTCCCTCAGCTCAGAAACGACAGGAAAATTCCTTACAGGGTAGCATAAAGGGGCATCAACGGAAGCACCCCTTTCCTTTGGGCGTTAATTCCCACAAATTTCGCAGCCGGAAGCTACAGCTCGCACCGTGATGAGCAACAGAACAACGTGCTTCACAACCTTTACCATTGCTGAAACCTCGCCGGAAGATTCAGCCTTTCTCTGAGAACATCGGGGGACTGAAATCCCGTGGAAAGCGATCGCACCCCTTCATAACTTAGCACGTGTGCTCTGACGTACGGGGTGGAACAGACATCCCCCTTAGCCGAATGGTCAGCGCGTCTGACTGCCATGCATTGGCCCCTGGCTCGATACCCGGCCGGGTCAGAGCATTTCTCCGGTCGGAGAGTGGGTATCCTAATCATAATTTCATCTTCATCGACATGCAACTCGCCCAGTGTGGCGTCAACGGAAAGGACTTGCAAAGCGGCAACCACCACCACCTACACCATCGTAGGGTGGAACCACTAGGGACCATTCAAAGCCATTCGACGAATGTGTCATTGATTCCTAAACGCCGGTGTCACAGGCAAGCAATTCGACACACCGCAGCTGAGTCGTGATCGCTGAACCAGTACCTGCTAACCGCATCTAACAAGGGAACCTCCCCATTGCACCCCCTTCAGATTTAGTTATAAGTTGGCAGAGTGGATAGGCCTTGAAAAACTGAACACAGATCAATCGAGAAAACAGGAAGAAATTGTGTGGAACTATGAAAGAAATAAGCAAAATATACAAACTGAGTACTCCATGCGCAAGATAGGCAACATCGAGGACAGAGTAAGCTCAGGAGCGCCGTGGTCCCGTGGTTAGCGTGAGCAGCTGCGGAACGAGCGGTCCTTGGTTCAAGTCTTCCCTCGAGTGAAAAGTTTACATTCTTTATTTTCGCCTCTCCAATGGGAACCGAAACCATTTGATCGCAAGGTCATAGGTCAACCGATTCCTCCACAGGAAAACACGTCTGATATATTCTATATGACACTGGTGACGGCATGTGCGTCACATGACAGGAGTATGTTGTCGACCCACCTAACTTGTACACTTGGCGAATGGGTAAAGAGATTCTCCTACCTTGCCCGATTTAGGTTTTCTTGTAGGTGTGATAATCACTCCCAAAAAAGTGATGAAAACATAAGAGTTTGTCACATAAACTGCAACAAATGAATGCAACAATTTCACAGTCGCACAGTTTTTCCTGTGCTCTGTCAAAGCATATGTTTTTAACGTTTTCAAATTTTTCCGTGTGTAGACCGTCAAATCCTGCATACGTCCAAGCAAATCTGAACATCTCCTGGAATTTAGGAGAGCGAAGTTGATTATGTGTGAGTGCCTGAACTTCGATAATTGACACACGATCACGGACAGATAATAATTGTCTGAAAATAAAAAATTAAACTTTTTATTTGAGGGAAGATTTGAACCAAGGACCCCTCGCTCCGCAGCTGCTCACGCTAACTACGGGACCACGGCGCTCCTGAGCTCACACGTTTCTTGATGTTGCCTATGTTGCGCATGGACTACTCAGTTTGTATATTTTGCTTCTTTTTTTCATAGTTCCACACAACTTCTTCCTGTTTTCTCGACTGATCTGTGTTCAGTTTTTCAAGGCCTATCCACTCTGCCAACTTATAACTAAATCTGAGGGGGGTGCGATGGGGAGGTTCCCTTGTAAGAGGCGTCTAAAGGGATGCCTGTCACACCGGCAATAAGAACCTGTGAATGGTTGTCTCTTTACAGAAACATTTTTGAAGTGTCTAACAGAGTGGCACGAGTGGCGCCCAGCGTATTTAAATAATATATTCCCTAAACTAAGTGTCGTACACAGACATAATTTTGCTCGTACTTTAAGTGGTATATGTGCGTGCTGTCTGCGAAATGCCTAATGCTGAAATTTTACTGCATGAGAGCCAGAAATGTAGCAAGTGACACAGTGTTCTCCTTTCGCTACTTCGCGGGCGGTGTCAGATAGAAAAAATTCCGAAAATGTCTTAAACTACGTGCAAATTTTACTGAAAATCGGTAAGTGCACTCGTTCTCGAATACTGGATGAATATAGCCTAAGTAATCTGCAAACTGCGGGTCACACTGCCTCAAAGCATATACAGAGTTTCTATGTTCGATACTTAAGAATATACAGGTTATGACAACTTTTTAATTTTTCAAATTCGGTCGGTAATTTAATGAATTACTGAAACTCTTCATTTTGTTGTCCTTGGACACCGTCAGATATGGAACCTGTAACTGGGGTTGATGTCTGAGTCACCGTTTTAGACTGATTCTGAGTTGTCTTAGAAATTACTTCATGAACAGTCGGCTGTTACACACTGATACCCAAACCATTACGAGAACTGCCCACCACGACGTTTGATGCCGACTGGCGGCGTTGCGAGCACGTGACGTGATAACAAAAGGATGTAAACGGAGCAGACAGGGGCGACGGATTACCCCAGCGAAGATACGGGCTGCAGATGCGGAAATTCATTGAGATAAGCGACTCTGACAAAAGGCAGGTTATTATTACGCGGAGCCTGTGAACGAGTACCTCGAAAACGGCAAAACTGGCCGAATGCTCACGTGCTACTTGCGTGAGCATCTACAGAAAGAGGTAGAAGGACAGTGAAACTGCCACACGGATCTAAATCGTTAGACGTCCACGACTCTTCACAGAACGCGGGGTTCGGAGGATTGTTTGCTCTGTAAAATAGGCTAGACGGTGATCCATGGCATATCTTCTAAAAAAAAAAAAAAAGCACAATGCTACCCTCGTACTACACCCAGAAGTGTTTCAGAGCACGTTGTTGATCGTAAGTTGTTGAACATTCAGCTCCACTGAAGACAGCCCCTGCGTGTTCACATGTTGACCCGACGACATTGACAGTTACGATTGCAGTCGGCACGGTATCATCGGGGTTTGACAGGTGATCAATGTAAACTTGTCGCCTCTTCGGGTGAATGATGTTTTCACTACGGCAGGTCGGTGGTCGTCTCCACAAGTCCCGTCATCAAGGTGAAAGGCGGCTCGAAACGTGAAGCGCGCCGCCGACGTAGGCCGGTGGGTTCAAAATGGCTCTGAGCACTATGCGACTTAACTTCTGAGGTCATCAGTCGCCTAGAACTTAGAACTAATTAAACCCAACTAACCTAAGGACATCACACACATCCATGCCCGAGGCAGGATTCGAACCTGCGACCGTAGCGGTCACGCGGTTCCAGACTGAAGCGCCTTTAACCGCACGGCCACGCCGGCCGGCAGGCCGGTGGGACCAGCAATATGTTACGGGAGACATTCTCGTGCGCTTGGGTGGTACCTGTGGTATTAATCGGGGACACGCTGACAGCTGCGAACCCCCTGCATCACTTCAAGCTTGATGTGATCTTCATGCAGTTTCGGAGCCAGAACCGTGGTTGTGGTTTGAGGAGTATTGTAGTGAACTCACGATGACACCTCGGCGACCGAACTCTACTGATATACACTCCTGGAAATGGAAAAAAGAACACATTGACACTGGTGTGTCAGACCCACCATACTTGCTCCGGACACTGCGAGAGGGCTGTACAAGCAATGATCACACGCACGGCACAGCGGACACACCAGGAACCGCGGTGTTGGCCGTCGAATGGCGCTAGCTGCGCAGCATTTGTGCACCGCCGCCGTCAGTGTCAGCCAGTTTGCCGTGGCATACGGAGCTCCATCGCAGTCTTTAACACTGGTAGCATGCCGCGACAGCGTGGACGTGAACCGTATGTGCAGTTGACGGACTTTGAACGAGGGGGTATAGTGGGCATGCGGGAGGCCGGGTGGACGTTCCGCCGAATTGCTCAACACGTGGGGCGTGAGGTCTCCACAGCACATCGATGTTGCCGCCAGTGGTCGGCGGAAGGTGCACGTGCCCGTCGACCTGGGACCGGACCGCAGCGACGCACGGATGCACGCCAAGACCGTAGGATCCTACGCAGTGCCGTAGGGGACTACACCGCCACTTCCCAGCAAATTAGGGACACTGTTGCTTCTGGGGTATCGGCGAGGACCATTCGCAACCGTCTCCATGAAGCTGGGCTACGGTCCCGCACACCGTTAGGCCGTCTTCCGCTCACGCCCCAACATCGTGCAGCCCGCCTCCAGTGGAGTCGCGACAGGCGTGAATGGAGGGACGAATGGAGACGAGTCGTCTTCAGCGATGAGAGTCGCTTCTGCCTTGGTGCCAATGATGGTCGTATGCGTGTTGGGCGCCGTGCAGGTGAGCGCCACAATCAGGACTGCATACGACCGAGGCACACAAGGCCAACACTCGGCATCATGGTGTGGGGAGCGATCTCCTACACTGGCCGTACACCACTGGTGATCGTCGAGGGGACACTGAATAGTGCACGGTACATCCAAATCGTCATCGAACCCATCGTTCTACCATTCCTAGACCGGCAAGGGAACTTGCTGTTCCAACAGGACAATGCACGTCCGCATGTATCCCGTGCCACCCAACGTGCTCTAGAAGGTGTAAGTCAACTACCCTGGCCAGCAAGATCTCCGGATCTGTCCCCCATTGAGCATGTTTGAGACTGGATGAAGCGTCGTCTCACGCGGTCTGCACGTCCAGCACGAACGCTGGTCCAACTGAAGCGCGAGGTGGAAATGGCATGGCAAGCCGTTCCACAGGACTACATCCAGCATCTCTACCATCGTCTCCATGGGAGAATAGCAGCCTGCATTGCTGCGAAAGGTGGATATACACTGTACTAGTGCCGACATTGTGCATGCTCTGTTGCCTGTGTCTATGTGCCTGTGGTTCTGTCGGTGTGATCATGTGACATATCTGACCCCAGGAATGTGTCAATAAAGTTTCCCCTTCCTGGGACAATGAATTCACGGTGTTCTTATTTCAATTTCCAGGAGTGTAAATCCAATGAGACTCATCTGAGTCGCTATCTGGCATCATCACCCCGTACGCAGATCATCGGCCCATTATTTACTCCAATTACATGGCGTGTGATCAGACATCTAATGCCAAGTATCTCCATAAACTTACCAACAAACTGTCGGATTCCTGATACGCAGATTCAGTGATGTACTTCGTTCCAAAGACGGACAAATAAATTATTGAGCTGGTGGTGATAATGTCTTGGCTCATCAGTGTATGATCAATCGGGGAGGAATGTTGTCCAATACTTTTTCAATACTGGAAGGAAATACGTGTGGGCAATAGGCTGAAAATTCGTCACGGTAGCAATCGAGATCGTACATGATCTTTGGTGCCCCGTAGGGCACGAAGACCGTACTTACAGATAGTGTTGTGCGTCGACTAGACCAGCAGCAACCTATTAGCGCGAGGCGGGAGGTGGTGGGTGAGGGCACGCGCGGTGGAACCTCACGACAATGCCATTAGCGTAGCCACAGAGTGCTCCTAAGTGCTGATGCAACGTTTTGGAAATTGCATTGCTCGCCGCTGTTCGTCCACAGTGTGGTGCTGAGGGCACTGCTCAGTACTCGTGCACACTGCTCCAAACAACGCGAGTGCTTCTGTCCGCCGTGAACAGCTCGCAGAGGATAATCGTGTTCTCAGGTGACAGCCATACAGCCTCCTGTCGACACGGAAGTCGGGTACCAGGGCGACTATGCTGATCCGAACTCTCGTATGGAATAGCTGTCGTCAGCCCACGACGACTTATGGCAATGCATTTAACTGATGAATTAATACAGGGTGTTTCAAAAATGACCGGTATATTTGAAACGGCAATAAAAACTAAACGAGCAGCGATAGGAATACACCGTTTGTTGCAATATGCTTACGACAACAGTACATTTTCAGGCGGACAGACTTTCGAAATTACAGTAGTTACAATTTTCAACAACAGATGGCGCTGCAAGTGATGTGAAAGATATAGAAGACAACGCAGTCTGTGGGTGCGCCATTCTGTACGTCGTCTTTCTGCTGTAAGCGTGTGCTGTTCACAACGTGCAAGTGTGCTGTGGACAACATGGTTTATTCCTTAGAACAGAGATTTTTCTGGTGTTGGAATTCCACCGCCTAGAACACAGTGTTGTTGCAACAAGACGAAGTTTTCAACGGAGGTTTAATGTAACCAAAGGACCGAAAAGCGATACAATAAAGGATCTGTTTGAAAAATTTCAACAGACTGGGAATGTAACGGATGAACGTGCTGGAAAGGTAGGGCGACCGCGTACGGCAACCACAGAGGGCAACGCGCAGCTAGTGCAGCAGGTGATCCGACAGCGGCCTCGGGTTTCCGTTCGCTGTGTTGCAGCTGCGGTCCAAATGACGCCAACGTCCACGTATCGTCTCATGCGCCAGAGTTTACACCTCTATCCATACAAAATTCAAACGCGGCAACCCCTCAGCGCCGCTACCATTGCTGCACGAGAGACATTCGCTAACGATATAGTGCACAGGATTGATGGCGGCGATATGCATGTGGGCAGCATTTGGTTTACTGACGAAGCTTATTTTTACCTGGACGGCTTCGTCAATAAACAGAACTGGCGCATATGGGGAATCGAAAAGCCCCACGTTGCATTCCCATCGTCCCTGTATCCTCAAAAAGTACTGGTCTGGGCCGCCATTTCTTCCAAAGGAATCATTGGCCCATTTTTCAGATCCGAAACGATTACTGCATCTCGCTATCTGGACATTCTTCGTGAATTTGTGGCGGTACAAACTGCCTTAGACGACACTGCGAACACCTCGTGGTTTATGCAAGATGGTGCCCGGCCACATCGCACGGCCGACGTCTTTAATTTCCTGAATGAATATTTCGATGATCGTGTGGTTGCTTTGGGCTATCCGAAACATACAGGAGGCGGCGTGGATTGGCCTCCCTATTCGCCAGACATGAACCCCTGTGACTTCTTTCTGTGGGGACACGTGAAAGACCAGGTGTACCGCCAGAATCCAGAAACAATGAACAGCTGAAGCAGTACATCTCATCTGCATGTGAAGCCATTCCGCCAGACACGTTGTCAAAGGTTTCGGGTAATTTCATTCAGAGACTACGCCACATTATTGCTACGCATGGTGGATATGTGGAAAATATCGTACTATAGAGTTTCCCAGACCGCAGCGACATCTGTTGTTGACAATTGTAACTACTGTAATTTCGAAAGTTTGTCTGCCTGAAAATGTACTGTTGTCCCAAGCGTATTGCAACAAACGGTGTATTTCTATCGCTGCTCGTTTAGTTTGTATTGCCGTTTCAAATATACCGGTCATTTTTGAAACACCCTGTATATAGAGGAACCAAAATGAAACGGAAATCTTATTGTATGGGAAGAGCAGTGATGCTGGCAATAAGTGGGACGGAGGAGTTGCCTAGATCCGCTTCTGGTCTGAAGGCTAGACATCGGCAGATGTAAAGGCAGTGTCAGCGGAACCAGGGTAGTTGTTCTAACTCGATGTACCTTTACTGTTGATGCGATGGACGAAATTTCAGTTCTCACACAATAATTAACGACCAATACGTATGTAACGCAGATATCATAATTAAAACTGAAAACTGTCACGATACTAACGGCAAAAACTTTCCACTAAGCGTGGGTGCATAAAGAACCCATTAGCAAGACAACTGCGGACGTGTCTGCTGCGGCGCACGAAAATACATTCACCAGACAAGGGTGGGTTCTCAGCTTTGCTCCTTAAGGAGACAGAGTGGAATAATAATGTGTAAAATATTAGTTCACATTATCACAACGTAGATTTACTTAACTATGCGGAGTCCACTACCAAAGGAATATTCTGAGTATTTGCATTTGTCTCTGTATATTAGAGTATCGCTTGATACACACAAATTTACATGATTCCTCACTTGAAAAATACTGTACACAATTTTCACATTAAGATCTAGCTAATACTTTAATATACTGGTGATCTATATAAGACGAAAATAGAGTAACAACCTGCATACTTGTGCACTCTGCTTGGTTGCCCAATTTATCCAAGATGGCGGCCACCGCCTCCCCCTCTTAGAGGGTGCTTTATATGGCAATGTCGCAATTAAACTGATATGCAAATTGATTAAATTTATTTTGTAAATCAACTAAATTCAAAAATGGCATGAAATACAAATAAAAGTCGGAAATTTAAAAAACGTCAGGAAATTAAAAAATGGCCGGAATTTCAAATTTTGGAGCTCTAGTTCACAATACCACCATCAGAGAGCGCTGTTCGATTCCCCTCCCCTTCTCCTACTTCCCCTCTCCCCTCCGTCACTCCCCCACTTGTGAACTGGCAAGGAAAAGATTCAGTCTGTGGTGAGCTGCTGTAGAGGAAGGTACAGACTTCAATTTATTTATTTTTAGGGGAAAGCTTGGCTGTTAGTATGGGAGGTGCACGTACTGGGAACTACACATCCTAAATAGATATCAGTATATGATTCAAAAACATCGCCTATTGATATTTAAAACAACATGACCCGCAAGTCGAATAATATATGCACCCTCCGTTATCAACAACAAGCAGATGCGCGGCACTAGAAAAAACTCCATCACTGCAGTGCGCCAGCATTCCAACTCGGTACCAACTTCGCGATCGCGCGTCATGTTTTCGGGACGTTGAGATTTCGTAACCTTTCCGCGTCTGCAAGTCGTGGCTCCTGATTGTAAGGTGAGTCAGGTAACTACCCGCCACTACAGGTGGGGGAGGCCGCGACCCCATGACACCTAATGGTGGCGTAAATCACCGGCAGCGTGGGACGCATTTACATACTAGATGTATTCATTTGGCTAGAAGACTCTACTGTCCCTCTGAGGTGGGGAGGGGTGGGGGGGGGGGGATGGGGGAGTGCTTTGTGGGCTAGTGAGGTGGCCTCCTCTTATGGTTGTAAAATACGTAGAAGCTAAATGGTTCTAAGCGAATACCGGAAACATTTGTGGTACAGGCCTTCGCTAATGCCCCACTCTAAAGTGACGGCAGCTTCATAGGTCCTCCTGTAAAGATCGGCGAACACAGACAAAGTACACTAACCACCGAAACCGCATCATCATTCAGCGTTCGAGGCATACTTGCATCTATGGTGAGTTGTAGGGGGATGCAAGCAGGAATAGCCTCACCCTATGGTGGCAGTTTCAAAGGTCTTACTAGAAAAGTATAGTGCGAATGTATCCGAGAGCGGTAGTAGTGAGATTAATGATAAACTTAATTTCGGTATTGCGGACCATGCAGAAGGTGTTATAAAGGAATTCTGCTACACTGCGCGACCGCTACGGTCGCAGGTTCGAATCCTGCCTCGGGCATACATGTGTGTGATGTCTTTAGGTTAGTTAGGTTTAAGTAGTTCTACGTTTTAGGGGACTTATGACCTCAGAAGTTGAGTTCCATAGTGCTCAGAGCCATTTGAACCAATCTGCTACACTGGAAACAAAATGAGAAGTGGCGGAAGGGTATTCCGAAGCCTTCAGTCACCATTTGTCTCAATACAACACGTCCAGTGGATGCTGCAAGGTCAAATGCCAGTTGCCGTGTCCTTACAGCCAAACAACACTCCTCTCATTCTGATATCACAGACGGTCGGCCCTGCGCTGGTTTCGGGATACTGTTTCAGTCTCTATAAATCATTACCACATTCGAGAATTAAGCCTTCGGGCCACATCAGTTTGCCACCGCAGAGAGTCTGGTCAGCGTCTTCTTTGCGCCATACCGCCGTGATGTACACACAGCGATTGTGGATGTGGGGCCACACGGCATTCACTACCCCGTTTGATAGATGCCCTGACGAGCACTGTTGGGGTCGTTGTCCTTTGAACGAAATGCCACCTTCCACGCAGACAACGATTGTACAAACATCTGTTGACAGTTTCCATGATTATATCTTGGATTAGACACAAGACGGGGAAATAGCGATTTGTTGCTTTAATTTTGAACACCAGTGTAGTTTCATACTGACATTTTTTCTTTCCGATCCAGAAGGACGTTATGGTCTTCTCCGAGACCAACGTGAACTGTCTATTTCCGCTTACGGCACGTAACTCAACACTGACGCTGTCGACAGGTCCTAATCCGATACAAGGAGGCCTGCAGAGAGCAGGATGTGGTCCAGTGTCCTATCCCCTTGCAGTCAGTCATCGCTGCACTCCACAGGAAGTGCATGGAGTTGTGGGAGGACGAATGGCTGGCGGTGACGGCCAATAAACTGCGGTCGGTAAAGTCAACCACTCGGCCGTGGCGTTCCTCCTGCCGGCTGCTCGGGCGGGAAGAGGTGGCCCTCACACGTCTTCGGATCGGGCACTTTCCTCTGACACATAGCTATTTATTACGGCGGGAGGATCTTCCGTTTTGTGATGCTTGTGGTGTGCACATCTCTGTCCGGCACATTTTAACAGACTGCATTTTATACCGTGATGCAAGGGCAGAAGCACAAGTTGATGGGAATCTGCCCTATGTTTTAGCTAACGATGAGACGTGTGTGTCTAGGGTTTTAAAGTTTTGTGATGGGTCTGGACTCTGGCCTAAACTTTTAGGCTGGAGGTTTTAGTGTATTGCAGAGTGGCTGACTCCTCCGTTTTTTCCTTGCGGTCAGCCAGCCACTTCCATCTGCTACATTGTTTTAGCACCCTCTACCTTTTTCTTCCTGTGTTGTCCATGTTTTACTGCTGACGCCCTGCTTCATCCCACGCTTCGGTGTGGGTGAGCACATATTTTTCAATGATTGTTCCCCGTGTTTTATGTCCCGTTATATGTATATGTTCTGAGTTTTTTTCTTGACACCCGACTCACTATGATACTGAACGGGCGCTGAAGACCTTGCTGTCGTGCGCCCACAAAACCCTTCTAAAAAAAAAAGACAAAAAAAAAACAAAAAAAATCCGATAATAAGAACTACGTGTGCACGCCACATGTATTCTCTTACCCGTACAGCCACTCTGTTTTTTGTAATATACGCCTGAAACATTGAATAATACCGTGTCCTCGGAGTCTTTCGCGGCGGCATGTGTGAATATAAATCTTCTCGGTTTTCAAGCCGCGTCAACTCGAGTAAAATTCTCGAGCTTTCGATGGTTGTTTCCGCCATCTTAGTCAGGAGTAGAACTACTGACTGCCGGGACTGGCACGATTTTCCGCTTATACAGTCATAATTGTTGCTCCTGGCAAACAGAGAAGCCGAAACAACGCGTGCGCGGAAGGCGAGTTGGGCAGCTCATAGCAGCTCCGGCCCGCCGAAAGACCGAGTGACATCCGAAGCTGCCCCCACGCCTTACTCAGTGTGCAGCCCTGCTCTCTGCTGAAATTGTTCCTGTTTATTCCAATCTCAGCCGCCTCTTTTATAACGGAATGCCGGCATATTATCGCAAGAGCAAAGATTCTCTGCATTTATTTGACTGTTTTCCAGGCAGTGCTCAGCTATGGCCGACTTGTCGAGCCCCATTTGTTTAATACGTCCCTTGGTCTGAATACAATGCTTTGCAGCTGTGCGAATTGTTAGGCCTATACAGATGCTGCCACACTCGCAAGGGACATAAACACTGAGGAGTCGTAGACTTATGTCGTCTTTAACAGGGAGCAACACATCTCGTATCTTGCGGGAAGGCTGAAACAGTGGTCTCAACCCATGTTTCTGCGGTGGCCATATTGCGCGCTCTTGAGCATATGCGTTACTGCTCAGGTACGTCCATCGTCATCTGCAGTGACTCCCTGAGCAGCCTTCAGGCCATCGACCGCTGCTATCCCTCTTCTCCTCTGGTGTCCTCTATTCAGGAGTCTGTTTCCGCCATTACCCGCTCTGGACGTTCGGTGGTCTTTGTTTGGACGCCAGGTCACGTTGGCATCCCGGGGAACGAACGTGTCGACAGGCTGGCCAAAGGGGCGATCGGCGCCCCAGCTTTGGTGATCGACCTCCCAGCTCGAGATCAGCAGTTGGTGTTGCGCCGTAAGGTGCTTGGGATGTGGGCTGCTGAGTGGCGTGGCCTGACATCCCCGAATAAATTGCGGGCTGTTAAGGAGACGACCGATGTGTGGCGCTCCTCCCTGCGGTCTTCTCGCAGGGACTCTGTTATCCTGTGTCGGCTCCGCATCGGCCATACATACCTGACGCACGGCCATCTTTTGCGTCAGGAGGATCCCCCCCTGTGTCGGTGTGGTCCCGGCTGACGGTCGCCCACATTTTATTGGAGTGTCCGCGACTGCGCACCCTCCGGCAGTCTTTTAATCTCCCGGGAACTTTGCCTTTGGTTTTAAGCGACAATGCCTCCGTGGCTGATGACGTTTTAAATTTTATCCGTGGTAGTCCTTTTTATGGTTCCCTTTAGGGAGGTCCAGCTCCTTTCCCTTTGTGTGTCTCTTGTCCTCGAGTCTCTCATATTTGGTTGCAGATTTTAGTGTGTAGTCGGTTGGTTGACTCTTTCCCTTTTTTGTCGTCGTGGTCAGTCAACCAGTCTCCGGCCATCTTCTTTTCTTCTGTTTGTTTCTTTTTGTCTGGTGTTCATCTGTACTCTTCGTGTCTGTAGTGTTCGTTACCACCTTGTGTTCTTTTAGGGCCTGGGGGGAGTCTCCTTCCCCTTGGGGTTTTACCTGCTTCGTGCATTTATGTCTCGCCTGTTTTTGGAATGGCGGACTGATGACCTTAGCTATTTAGTCCCCCTTAAACATCCCAACAACCACCACCACCACCATGTTTCTGCAGCACACGCTCTAACTTGCTGCTCGCTGCCACACAGTATGGCAGGAAAGCCACTGGCTTGGCTTCTTCTGCTTATCTAGCCTTAGTCAGGAAGAACGAAGTAGTTTACGCTTATCGCATGAGAACGAGGACTTAGTTATGTTGCCAGCTGACAAGGGAAATACCACTATGGTTCTGAACACTGAAGACTACCACCTGAAGCTGCTACATTTATTGGAAAATGCAGGGTACCGGACGCTTATCCGCGTTCTCACAAAGACCATAGGAAGACAGAGAAACTATTAAAGGACTCTGGTTTACCAGACGAAGTGGCGAAGCAGTTAATGGTTCACGCCACCAGACATCCCAGGTTTTATGGGCTGCCGAAGATACATAAGAAAAATGTCCTTTTAGGCCCACTGTTAGTCCATTCAGCTCGCCCACCTACAGACTGGCAGAACATCTTGCAGGATTACTACAGCCAAAACTGGGACATTGTGAACAACATGTTGTAAACTCTGAGACATTTGTTGAAACACTCAATGAAATGAAAATAGGCCGAAACGACGTAATGGTTAATTTAGACAGTGTGTCGCCTTTTACGAGGGTATCAGTACAAACACACTGGATCTTTTGGCCCAATAGTTTCCATCTGCAATCTTCAAGTTCTTCCGTCATGTTCTAACGACAACGTACTTCTTGTACCGCGAAGAGTACTATCAAATGATGGATGGCACCGCTGCCTCAGCCAGTCGCGAATTTCTTCATGGGGCACTCTGAGGAGCAGGCTCTGATATCTGCGGCATTGGGTCCATCTCGCTTCCTGAGGTACGTCGATACCACCTTCCTGATATGGCCTCATGGTGAAAATACACTGCAGCAGTTCATGGATAACGTGAACAGTGTCCATCCCAACATTAAATTTACTTGTGAGACGGAGAAGGATGGCAAGCAACCATTCTTGGATGTTTTACCTCAGCGGAAGACAGGTCATTCACTGTACAGGAAACCAACGCACACTAATCGATATTTGAACGCCGATAATTTTCGCCACCTTGTACACGAGAAATCGATCCTGAACACATTGATACAAAGGGCAAAAGCTATTTTTGACGACGATCATCTACTATCTACACTTCACTTAAGACACGTGTTCGAAGAGAATGGTTATAGCAAGAGAGACAATGCAAACGCCTTCAGGCGCCACCGAAGAAGCACGCCTTCTAAACGGCAGAAGAAGCCAAGCTGCCGGCTTTCCTGCCATATTGTGGACAACGGCCAGCATGTTGGGCTGTGTACTGCAGAGACATGGACTGAGACCAGTGTTCCGGCCCGATCCCAAGATACGAGATGTGTTAAAGACGACATACCTCTTCTTGTGCCCATTGTGTATGGTGTCCCTTGCAAGTGCGGCAACATCTACACTGGTGTCCAAAATGGAAGCAATAAAAGAGTGTTTCCCCGTTCTGTGTCTAATTCACGACGTAATCGCACAAACTGTCAACAGATGTCCGTACAGTCGTGTCCTGCACGGAAGGTGGCATTCCGGTCAACGGGAGACAACACCAACGATGACGTCAGGGCACCTGTCAAACGGGATAGTGTTTGCCGGGTAGTCCCTCATCCATAATATCTGTCTACACAGCTACCGATGGTGCAGTGTGGTACAAAGGAGGCGCCTACCAGACTCTCTGCAGTGGAGGGCCTTAGGAAGAATGGGAACAGCAAAGTCGTAAACTGCTTGTCCCGATGGATTAATGTGAATCATTCTGTTCTTCCTCGGCTGTGGCGACATTGTATAGAGGCCGAAACTATATCCTAAAGACCAGGGCAGGAGAGACCACTTGTGACATCAGAAAGAGAGGACTGTTATTCGGCTCTAAGGGCACGACGACTCTGCCTTAGTACTGCACGAAAAGGCGCCCGACCCCGTACCATTACTGGACGTCTTATATCGAGGCAAACGGTGTACAGCAAGCTTCGATTGAGTGGCCTTTACAGCCGGAGACGTGCAGTACGAGTCGTCAGCATGCCATCTGGACGGTCGAAGAGTGTGATAATGTTTCTTTCACATATGAGTCCCTATTTGGTCTGGAGTGATTCTGCAAAGGTTCTCATCTGGAAAGAGCGTGTGACTCGATTTCGGGAGCCAAACACTGTGGAAAGAGACCGATGTCGAGAAGGATCCATGATGGTGTGGTCGGGCTTCATGTTAACCACATTAATAGCTCTTCACGAAATGGTACTGGTGAATCGACAAGGTTCAACTGCTGCCAGGTATCGCGACGAGATCTTGCGACCTCATGCGCGGTTGTTGCAAGGTGCTATGAACCCAGACTTAGTACGGATGGACAATAACGCTCGACCTCATAGAGTATGGGTGGTTGATGTTCTCTTGGAAACCGAAGATACTGGACCCATAGCGTGGCCAGCTCGCTCTTCCCATTTGAATCCCATAGAGCATATGTTTGATGCACAGGGAGAGGGTCGCATCACGTCAGTTTCCATCAACCATTCTTCAAGACTTGCGAGCAGCTCTGCAGGAGGCACAAAAGTTACTGCCTCAACATTAGATTGATGACACCATTCGCAGCATGCCCCGTCGTTTTCACGCCTGTATTGCTGCCAGAAGTAGTTGCACTCACTGATGAGCAGATTAACCAGTTGTCAGAATGTGATTGCAAATCCGTTAAGTTAGAAAAAAACGAAGAACATATTTGTCTATTGTTATCCATGTTGCAGTAGTTTACATTCTGTATTCTTTACATTGTTTCTACTTTACTATCACCTTTTTAAACTGTTTTGTGCCAAAATAAACGCAACCTTGCAAAATTTCCTGTTGTTGCTTTAATTCTGGACACCGGTGTCTACAGGTCAGACGATTCGCTCAGTTGCAGAGCGTTGTACCGAGCACAAGCGACGTACTACACAAAGGGAGCTTGACAGGTCGGACATACCAGAACATTGCCTGGAAAACGGACACAAAATACAGTGTGAAAATGCAAGAGTCTTGGCTCTTGTTCAATATACTGGATTCCGTTGTAAAAGAGGCGGTGAGATTTGAATGAACAGCAACAATGTTAACAAAAGCCGGTGGTACGCACTGAGTAGGGCGTGGGGGCGGGCTTTGTATGTCAAAAGGAAGTCACGACGGATGCTTGACTCTTGTATGAAGGCGGGAGCGGCGGTTTCAAACGTGGCACCGGTCCTTGGCGCACGCCTGACGTCACTCGGCCCCGGGGCGGGCTGGAGCTGCTGTCAGCTTCACACCCAAAGACCTTGTAAAAAATAACTAAACTCACTGATGGCGCTGCAGTCACGGGATAATTTGAACCTTCGGCTGGACGTCATTATAGTGGTTGTAGTCTGATGTGTTGTGTAGTAGTGTTGTTTATGAAGACCCTGATTCAACGTTGTATATTTGTTGGGACGTACATACAGTATTTGTTACTCGTAATTCTACTGTCTGTACGTTCCAATCAAAAGAAGTACAATGTGAAGAGTCGTGCAGCGATTAAATGTACAAATAAATTCGAGAAAGGAACGAATATTACATTTCACAGGTAAGTGAATATTTTAAGTTGTTTTGTATGTCAGTGCACTTGCTTAATAAATGTTTTTGTAACACGGTATTAGCATAATGTCTGTGCATCTATTTGCAGGTTTCCTTTCACAAAACCACAGCTGTTACAAAAATGGTTACACGCTGTCAGTAAGCAACATTTCCGACCGACAGAAAACCATTTTATATGTTGTGATCATTTTGAAGAAAGTTGGCTGATCGGTAGTGTTTTCATGGTCTAGGTTAGGTTGAAAATTGATAATTTGGTCGTGAGTTGCCAAAGCACTTTGCCATATATAACGCACTTCTCGTCATAAAATCTAAAGCAAGGTAGAGTCAGAAAATATGTATTAATATAGTGGGCAAATCTTCGAGTATTTTGATGCATTTTGCGTACATCTATCGTAAATGAACTACGAAAAATGCTAGGGGTCCAGTACATAACTTTTAGCTACGGCAGATTCCATGTAGTACGTAAGATAAATTCATAAACAGTGACTATTTGCTGTTTGTTCATAAATTAAAAAGTATATTGTAGTAACGTATTTAAATGAGGCATTATTTTTGTGGCCTAACTCAAGGGAAGGCATTTTATAACCAAAAGCGATGTATAAACATTCGAACTCCGCGCGTCAGTTTACCACACGCCCAGCTATTCAATTTGTCCGCTCTTCACAGTCGACCACTCGTGCGGTTGTGGGGGCCTGTTCACACCTCGCCTTCTGCTCACGCGTCGCTTCAGCCCTCTCAATTGCTGACAGCGGTCATCACGGTGGCTATTTAAGCGGAAAATGCCGTCAGCCACGACAGTCAGTAGTTTTGCTCCTGACGACGATGGCGGGGACAGCCATCGAAAGCTCGAGAATTTTATTCAAATTGACGTGGCTTGAAAACCGAGAAGATAGTATTCATTGAAGAGTATTGTTGAATAGCGGAGGTCGATAAATTCGCGGCCTTGATCGACACACTATCGTCTGAGCCTCCGCTAGACACCAAATCAAAGGATATCAACCGATTCTTAGCGCGATGCTATGGTCGCCATGCGAGGCTAACGCTGAAGAGCGATTCAACCAGACGTCAAAAGAAATCCAGGCAACAAGCATCAGTCGTCCCGACCTGAGTTGCTGTTTTCCGCCAGCATAGCCTTCTCGACGTCTCTAACGAGATGTTCCAGCAGACATATTGTGTGCACACTAGCCTACTTTCCCGACCTGCCTGCTGCTTCTCTGAGGGGTTATACACTATTATCAGCTTAACAATGGAACTTAGAATGAGTAGCATAAGACAATCCGTGCCTGTGCGAAGGTGCTGGTTCGTATGTGTTACACGCATCGAGCACCACTACGTCCTTGTTGCTAATAAGGTGGTAGCCGTGCAGTCAGTCATCGCATTTGACTTACGCCCGGAGATTCGCAAACCCTCCGGTGTCCGCCGCTCACCCTCGAGTGAGGATAAACGAGTCACTTAGTGCGAATCGAAAGATGCAGAGACGTCAGGGTTTCAAGGGGATTCCAGTCCACCAGAGGCATCGAAATTTATGCCGCTTGTACTCCAACGTATCTTCAGCCTGGAATAGCATCCTGAAGCCTGTCAGCTGTAACCAACGCAGCTTCCAGCTGCTTCCCAGCAGCTCTTTCCCCAACAACAAACACTGTTCTATCAGTTTCTTGTTGCTGAGCAAGGAAAATATTAACTATGTGTTATACCTGTTAGACAGTACCTAAGTATATGTTACGAAATAATCTCATAAAAATTAAAAGTGCAAGTAGCTAGATAAGCACTAACTTCCTGAGCACACTGCGGAGTTCAGAGGCAGATAACGAAAGTGGATCACAAACGGCTGAATAGCACTTTGACACTATATTTTTTGCCGACCTACCCACAACGCTATTTTCCTGTCTCATTGCCAGCACCAGACTCCCTAACGCCTGCCTTTACGCTATTTGCTGCGTTAGTAAACACCTTGTTCCTTAGCGAGAAAAACTGATACTTCACTACAAGCACGTCGGGTTGGTTGGTTGGTTGGTTTAAAGGCGGGAGAAACGACCAAACTACGAGGTCATCGGTCCCTTGTTCCTAATAAAACATTGCCACAAGGGTGAGAATAAAACGGACGAAACATATAACACAAAACAGAAAGAAAGGAAGAGCCACAAGAACGAAGGGAATGCAACGAATACTAAAAGGAACAAAAGAGGACGAGATAAAACAAGGGAGAGACGCTAGAAACAGAAGGGGGTAAAACATGAAACCAAATTACAGAGGCTGGCCAACCACGACAATAAAAAGGGAAAGCCAGCCACTCTGCAACACATAAAACATCCACCCTAAAATCACTAGGGTGAAGGACACGGAGGGACAAAGGACATGAGCACGTCGGGATTGGTATATGGGTTCAAACTGGTTAGGATACGAATCGGACACAGAATGACATCAGTACCCTTACGCTGTATAATTATGTCAAAAATACACCGAAATACTCTGTGGTTTTAAATAAACCAAAGCCCACTGACACGGTGCATCATACAAGAATTCCATTTTCTTACTGTGAAAGGACGATTCGTGTAATGCATGATATTTTTCAAATACCTAAATCCTACTTTTTTTGCTGTATGTATACCAAAACGTCAGAAGACTACCAGATATAACCAAAAAACGAACGGTAAAAGGTGAAAGGGGTGTACAAAACCGCTACACAAAGGAAGCGAACTTGAAGATAATATTACGGAAAGCGAAGAGGAATTGCGTGAAAGTGAGACGAGAGATGTGATACTGCGTGAACAATTTGACAGGATGCTGAGAGGTCGAAAGAAGGCACCTGAACTAGACGACGTTCCCTCGGAAATACACCGTCTGACAAAAGATTAAGCTCCCAGAAAAGGAGGAGAAGAATATTTTGAACTTGGCCAGTTGGTGGAATAGGTGATGTTATTTCAGTGATTAACTAAACTATACTCCGTCTGAACAGGTCTCGGAAGACCGAACAGTACTGACCCATCGCAGTGCCATCCTCAGGCTACAGGCGTCACTGGATGTGGATGCGGAGGGGGTGAGATCTGCACGTCGCTCTCCGGGCCGCTGTCAGCCTTCGTGACCGCAGCCACTACTCCTCAATCAAGTATCTCCCCAGTTAGCGTGACATGGGCCGAGTGTAGACCGCTCGGCAAACCGGATGGTAACCCGTCCAAGTGCTAGCCAACGACGATAGCGATTAACTTCGGTGATCTCACGAGAGGCGATGTTACCACTGCGGCAAGGCCGTTCTCCTATTTCAGTGATCACAAAACCAAATTTAGAAATAACTTGGTAGTATAAGTCGTCTTAATAGTATGAGGTTGCACCACTTCTGGTCTCGAAGCTAACACTGATTCGGTAGGGAAGGGTACCATAAGGCATCTGTGTCGTCCCCAGAGGCAAGGTGGTAAACAACCGCTGTAACTGGTCCGTGATGCTCTGGAGACTGGAACTAGGATGGAGTTCAAATGTTCAAATGTGTGTGAAATCCTATGGGATTTAACTGCTAAGGTCATCAGTCCCTAAGCTTACACACTACTTAACCTAAATTATCCTAAGGACAAACACGCACACCCATGCCCGAAGGAGGACTCGAACCTCCGCCGGGACCAGCCGCACAGTCCATGACTGCAGCGCCTCAGACCACTCGGCTAATCCCGCGCGGCTGGGATCGAGTTCCCGTCCGAACGGCTCCCTCGCATGTCCCATGGGGGATGGGTCTTGGGATCTTCCTGATCACACGTGTACTTCACCATTACTTCATAGGGACACGTGTCATATGTGTGCGAGCATTTTCCTATTGAATTATGGCACAAAGGTACTGCCGCATGGGAGGTTACGTACAACGATACAGGCGTTGCGCCACCATAATTCCCTCAGTGACTATCAGCAGTGACTGAGTTATACCCGATGGCTCTCCACATTCTAGCACCAATAGTAGCATCACTGTTACTCTCGACAGCACTGGAGTAATGGGACCTCCCCCCGTGTTACTCGCCCGCGGCGGTAATCTGGAGTTGTGCAGAAATGCGTTTCATCGGTGAACATAATGAGGCATTCCAGAATTCCCTGTCATGGCACCGCCCACATGCAGGCGGTCGTGTTGTGGTGTTAATGGCATCCTTTGCTTCTAACGGTAATGTCCCATACGATATTGCAGTGCCTGTGTTATTCTGAATTACGATGAAATGTTCCATGCACGTCCGAAGGAACTTTGCAACGTAATTGAGAATAACACGGGCACTGTAATATTGTACGCAAGCGACTTTCCAGTAAAATGTCTCACCTTTACAGGAATTTACATAATGAAAGTGCGAGTACAGGCTGTAGGCGCCCGGTTGACGACATATGGAAGTTTGGGTCTGGCTTTCAGTCGTGTACCGATAGCCAAATGGTAAAGCGACCGCTCTTGATAAGCAGCATATCCGGGTTTGAATCCCAGTCCGGCACACATTTTCATTGTCTTCATTCCATTCTGCAGTTGATGGGTGTCCATATTCAGAACTGTGAATACATTTAATGTAGGTAATATACCAAGTCCGGCTGCTGCTTGTTCCCGACCAATGGCTTGGGGTAACACAAAGTGTTGCATGGATGCCATTACTTGTTATGGATGGCAGCGCAAATGTGAAGGGGCTACGATGTGCTTGGTGCACAATACGGCTATCCTGCATTAATTGGTCAGTGTGTAAGTAGGCTGTTTATGTTTTCTTATTGGCAACGTTACGTAGCGCTCTGTACGAAAATCACTGGCTGTGCTGTGTGCAGTCTGTGGCTAGTTTGCATTGTTGTCTGCCATTGTAGTGTTGGGCAGCTGGATGTGAACAGCGCGTAGCGTTGCGCAGTTGGAGGTGAGCCGCCAGCAGTGGTGGATGTGGGGAGAGAGATGGTGGAGTTTTGAAATTTGTAAAAATGGATGTCATGAGCTGCTGTATATATTATGACTTTTGATGAGTATTAAGGTAAATACATTGTTTGTTCTCTATTAACATCTTTCAATTGCTAACTATACCTATCAGTAGTTAGTGCCTTCCGTAGTTTGAATCTTTTATTTAGCTGGCAGTAGTGGCGGTCGCTGTATTGCAGTAGTTCGAGTAACGGAGATTTTTGGTGAGGTAAGTGATTTGTGAAAGGTATAGATTAATGTTAGTCAGGGCCATTCTTTTGCAGGGATTTTTGAAAGTCAGATTGCGTTGCGCTAAAAAAATATTGTGTGTCAGGTTAAGCACAGTCTCGTATACAATTGTTCTAAGGGGACGTTTCAAGTGGTAGTTGACCTCCTTAAGTCTAACGGCGAGTGTGCCTTGTGTCACGTTCCTACGCGCTCCAGCATCGGGCCAGTCACGTTCGTATGCCCCACAAATCTCAATACTGCACGATTCGACGAGCCGGCCAAATAGAGACCAACCACGAAGCCCCGTTCAAGCTACAGTAACGCTGTCTCACGTGAGTATGTGGCATCTCTGTGTCCTTCAGAGGGATCACTGAACATCGGACACTGTTCACGGCTCTTATAAAATCTACGAGACCCATTAACAACAACAAACACAAACAACACCAATGCATTTGACAAAGGCTTTCTGAGTATATGGCGTCATAATGTAAAGACTATAGTTAAGGACCCAACGTTTCGACCACAGCTGAAGTGACCTCCTTCTGGGTTTGACATAGAAGAAGACCACTGTAACGGTGACTGCTCATTGGTTTCCCCAGCAGAGTTTTATACATTATGACGATACTCCGAAAATCATTGTGTCAACTGACTCTGGCCGCGGAAGCCTACGCAACTGTAACACTAATTCCCTCTAGTGGCCGTGCCACGTGCCACGAGACTTGCAGCTCAAATGAGTTACGTACCCGCCGACGATGTGAACGTGTATGAAATTACACTTATATGTGATCACGTCTTCAGAGTGTTTCACTTTTTTTCAGACAGTGTATTAATCTACACTCCTGGAAATTGAAATAAGAACACCGTGAATTCATTGTCCCTGGAAGGGGAAACTTTATTGGCACATTCCTGGGGTCAGATACATCACATGATCACACTGACAGAACCACAGGCACATAGACACAGGCAACAGAGCATGCACAATGTCGGCACTAGTACAGTGTATATCCACCTTTCGCAGCAATGCAGGCTGCTATTCTCCCATGGAGACGATCGTAGAGATGCTGGATGTAGTCCTGTGGAACGGCTTGCCATGCCATTTCCACCTGGCGCCTCAGTTGGACCAGCGTTCGTGCTGGACGTGCAGACCGCGTGAGACGACGCCTCATCCACTCACAAACATGCTCAATGGGGAACAGATCCGGAGATCTTGCTGGCCAGGGTAGTTGACTTACACCTTCTAGAGCACGTTGGGTGGCACGGGATACATGCGGACGTGCATTGTCCTGTTGGAACAGCAAATTCCCTTGCCGGTCTAGGAATGGTAGAACGATGAGTTCGATGACGGTTTGGATGTACCGTGCACTATTCAGTGTCCCCTCGACGATCACCAGTGGTGTACGGCCAGTGTAGGAGATCGCTCCCCACACCATGATGCCGGGTGTTGGCCCTGTGTGCCTCGGTCATATGCAGTCCTGATTGTGGCGCTCACCTGCACGGCGCCAAACACGCATACGACCATCATTGGCACCAAGGCAGAAGCGACTCTCATCGCTGAAGACGACACGTCTCCATTCGTCCCTCCATTCACGCCTGTCGCGACACCACTGGAGGCGGGCTGCACGATGTTGGGGCGTGAGCGGAAGACGGCCTAACGGTGTGCGGGACCGTAGCCCAGCTTCATGGAGACGGTTGCGAATGGTCCTCGCCGATACCCCAGGAGCAACAGTGTCCCTAATTTGCTGGGAAGTGGCGGTGCAGTCCCCTACGGCACTGCGTAGGATCCTACGATCTTGACGTGCATCCGTGCGTCGCTGCGGTCCGGTCCCAGGTCGACGGGCACGTGCACCTTCCGCCGACCACTGGCGACAACATCGATGTACTGTGGAGACCTCACGCCCCACGTGTTGAGCAATTCGGCGGTACGTCCACCCGGCCTCCCGCATGCCCACTATACGCCCTCGCTCAAAGTCCGTCAACTGCACATACGGTTCACGTCCACGCTGTCGCGGCATGCTACCAGTGTTAAAGACTGCGATGGAGCTTCGTATGCCACGGCAAACTGGCTGACACTGACGGCGGCGGTGCACAAATGCTGCGCAGCTAGCGCCATTCGACGGCCAAGACCGCGGTTCCTGGTGTGTCCGCTGTGCCGTACGTGTGATCATTGCTTGTACAGCCCTCTCGCAGTGTCCGGAGCAAGTATGGTGGGTCTGACACACCGGTGTCAATGTGTTCTTTTTTCCATTTCCAGGAGTGTATCTTTAGGCACCTAACCGTACCCGAGGTACATCAGCAGGCACCAAGAAAAATGTCATAACCACAATTGCAAAGAGGTTAGGTGAATATTACGAATCCATCAATTCAATAAGTCATTGATCAAAAATACCGACACGAATTGTTTCAAGAAGAATAGAAAAACTGGTAGACGCGGACCTCAAGGAAACCCATTTTCGTTTCGGAGAAATGTAGGAGCACACAATGGAAGACTGCCCTGCAGCTTGTCTTCTTTGAAGATCTATCTACATCCACATTTATACTCCGAAAGCTACCCAACGGTGTGTGGTGGAGGGCACTTTACATGCCACTGTCATTACCTCCCTTTCCTGTTGCACTCGCGTATGGTTCGCGGGAAGAACGACTGCCGGAAAGCCTCCTTGTCCGCTCGAATCTCTCTAATTTTACATTCGTGATCTCCTCGGGAGGTATAAGTAGGGGGAAGCAATATATTCGATACCTCATCCAGAAACGCACCCTCTCGAAACCTGGACAGCTAGCTACACCGCGATGCAGAGCGACTCTGTTGAAGAGTCTGCCACTTGAGTTTGCTAAACATCTCCGTAACGCTATCACGCTTACCAAATAACCCTGTGACGAAACGCGCCGCTATTCTTTGGATCTTCTCTATCTCCTCCGTCAACCCGACCTGGTACGGATCCCACACTGATGAGCAATACTCAAGTATAGGCCGAACGAGTGTTTTGTAAGCCACCTCCTTTGTTGGTGGACTACATTTTCTAAGGACTCTCCCAATGAATCTCAACCTGGCACCCGCCTTACCAACAATTAATTTTATATGATCATTCCACTTCAAATCGTTCCGCACGAATACTCCCAGACATTTTACAGAAGTAGCTGCTAGCAGCGTTTGTTCCGCTATCATGAACTTCAGAAAGGCAAACATACATTTATAGGACCTGTTGATATAGAGAAAACTTTTGACAGTGTTGAGGCGAATAAACTCTTTGTAATTCTGACGTTAGAAGAGACAAAATACAGGGAGCGAAAAGTAGTCTGCTACTTTTCCTGAAACCAGACTGGATTTGCAAGGTCCGAAAGAGATGAAAAGGTCGCAATTATATTGAAGACAACAACAACGGCCGGCACTGGGAAACATTGTGCAGCAGCTGCTGAACCAAAGGCGCGGCTGTGACAAGAGAAGACCGAGCAAGACACGCCACCAGGCTACGCGCCGATAACGCCCTCTGGGCAGCGTACAAGTAGGCCGCTGCTGCCGACCGAGCCGCCTCAGTCTCTCAACCTCATTACACCAGTACGTCGCGTCGGGGCTCAGTTCGCATTACACCTCAATACGTTGCACTGTGCTCTAGTCTTCCACAGTTATAGTCGTCGCCTCGCACCTCAGCTAGCTGTGAGGGAACGTTAATCATTGTTTATGGTTGTGGTACTGACACGGACAAGATTCAGGAATTAGTAAATGTTATTTGATTGCTGTTAACCACAGAGCTTCACATTGGACATCACTTAAGTACTGAATTGGTTCCTGTTGTAAGTTTCGTTTATGTGGTAGTGGGAGGAAACCACCCTCTCCTCATCCAGCCGGGAATCACAAAACATTACAAGAGGGCACAGCCACAACATATGAGAAAAGCTTGTTGTCTGTTCTTCATATTAATCGACAATTATATTGAGGAAGCAACAGAGGAAACTAAAATTCTGTCAGAGACAGCGAAGGACTTGGGAAGATCGGTAAACGGAGTGTATAGTGTGGTGTCACCGCCAGACACCCCACTTGCTAGGTGGTAGCCTTTAAATCGGCCGCGGTCCATTAGTATACGTCGGACCCGCGTGTCGCCACTGTCAGTAATTGCAGACCGAGCGCCACCACACGGCAGGTCTAGAGAGACGTACTAGCACTCGCCCCAGTTGTACAGCCGACTTTGCAAAGAACGGTTCACTGACAACTACGCTCTCATTTGCCGAGACGATAGTTAGCATAGCCTTCAGCTACATTTGCTACGACCTAGCAAGGCGCCGTATTCAATTGAGATTGAGATTCTTTTAATGTATCATCAAGAGCAATGTTCTACAAATGTGGATTAAAGTTAAGTATTCCAGAAGCTACGTACTTTTCTTTATAGCATTCATTACGTATCCTGTTTCAGACCTCACGCCAGCCTGCGTGAGTTTAAGCGCGTGCCTTTCGGCTTCCTCTCATTGTGTCTAGACTGTCTTGTCTAGACACAACATATAGTGTCGTGAAAAGATGTTATAAGATGAATATCAACGAAAGTAAAACAAGCAAAATTGAATATAGTTGAATTAAATCAAGTGATGATGAAGAAATTAGGCTAGGAAAGGAGAGGTTAAAATTAGTGGACGAATTTTCCTATTCGGATACCGAAATAGCTACCAGCGGACGAAGTAGAGAGGTTATAAAATGCAGACTGGTAATAGCAAGAAAAACGTTTCTGAGAACGAAGAATTTGTTAACATCTAATATCAGTTTAAGTGTTGGGAGTCTAGCGTTGTACGGAAGCGAAACGTTGACGATAAGCACTTCAGACAAAAAGAGAATAGAAGGGTTTTGTAATGTGGTGCTATGCAAGAATGCTGAAGTCTTTATGAGCAGATCGAATAAGAACTGAGGACGTACTGAACAGAACAAATTTGTGACACCAGTTGTATAAAGGAAGGGATCTGTTGATGGGAGGCATCTTGAGGCGTCAACGTATCACCAGTTTCGTAACGGAAGGAAGCGTTGGGGATAAGTATTGCACAGGGAGACGAAGGGGTGAATACAGCAAGCACATTCAGTCGTAGGTAGGTTGCAGTAGTTGTACACTGACGAAGAGGCTTGTGCAGGATAGACGGACGTGGAGAGCTGCATCAAAGCAGTCTTCGGACTGAAGACAACAACAAGACTAGCCAGTAACGTGAAATCCAATTTGTCATATAGAGCGAGACGGCGGAACAGTCACCAACTGGACTCGAACCGGGCGGACAACACTTCAAACCCGCGTCCGGCCATCCTGATTTAGATTTTCTGTGATTTCGTTAAATCGCTTCAGGCAAATGCCGGGATGGTTCCTTTGAAAGGGCACGATCGACTTCCTTCCTCACCCTCCCATAATCCGATGGGATCGATGACCTCGCTGTTTGGTCCGCTCCTCTCAAAACAACCAACCACCCAACTCCTCTCCTCCTACTTCTACCAGCTCTCATTCACCGTCCAGCTATTCGGTTACAAGCTGTTACGCGTGTTTTCCCTGAATCTTTTAAAGAGGATGGATTTCTTTTTAAAAAAGACACAGTGGAAGGGCGATTTAGTTCCACATCCTCTTACTATCCAAGCGTGTGCACAGTCCCTAATGACCTCGACGTCGACGGACTCATCGTCTTTCCTTTCTAGGTTCACCGCTGAAGAGGACTCTATCTACATGTAACGCCTCAAAAAACTGAGAGCTGTCTGCTGCAGTCTAGAAGACGAACAACTACCACGTGATCACCCGAGTGTCAGCACCGTCTTGACGTTATGGTGAATTCATTTTGAGACAGGTGATAACCCGCGATGATTACATCACAGATATTCACTCCGTTCCTTCACACATTATCATTCGTTATGAGCAATTTCTGCGTACATTTCCAGTTCCCTGCAGCGAAATACCTGTTTCCAGGAGTGAATCTTCCAGCCTGTAGCTGTTTCTGCGCTGTCTGGACCTGGCAGACTAAAACCGTGTGCTGAGCCGGACCGTTGACTCGAGACCTCGCCTTTCTCGGGCAGTGCTGCCACCTGCTGAGCTATCCAGCCACCAGTGACGGCTTGCCCCCACAGTTGCGGCCCGCCTCCACAGCTTCGCTTCTGCCAGCACGTCTCCATTACTGTCCAAACTACGCAGGAGATCTCGTGCATACCTTTCCGACCTAAAAGTCCTACTCCGTCATCCGCTCTCCGAAACAAATATCACCACCTCCACCTCTACACTAATATCACTTACTTGCATTTCATCGGGGTAGAGGAAACCGACTTCTGAGAGTAATTGAAGGATAATGTTTACCATAACAAATGTTTCATCAGAAATATTCTTACGAAACGTATTTAGAATCCTTTTATGCAGCTACTACACGGTCCCGTCACACTCAAGTGACCGCGGCTGTGTTCGACGTCAGTGTGCAACAATCACTCAGGTCGGGGGTACGCGGCAAACAGTGTAGTGTTTGTAACGATGTGGAAACAGAGCTATTTATCTTACAGGGTGTTTAAAAAATGACCGGTATATTTGAAACGGCAATAAAAACTAAACGAGCAGCGATAGAAATACACCGTTTGTTGCAATATGCTTGGGACAACAGTACATTTTCAGGCGGACAAACTTTCGAAATTACAGTAGTTACAATTTTCAACAACAGATGGCGCTGCAAGTGATGTGAAAGATATAGAAGACAACGCAGTCAGTGGGTGCGCCATTCTGTACGTCGTCTTTCTGCTGTAAGCGTGTGCTGTTCACAACGTGCAAGTGTGCTGTGGACAACATGGTTTATTCCTTAGAACAGAGGATTTTTCTGGTGTTGGAATTCCACCGCCTAGAACACAGTGTTGTTGCAACAAGACGAAGTTTTCAACGGAGGTTCAATGTAACCAAAGGACCGAAAAGCGATACAATAAAGGATCTGTTTGAAAAATTTCAACGGACTGGGAACGTGACGGATGAACGTGCTGGAAAGGTAGGGCGACCGCGTACGGCAACCACAGAGGGCAACGCGCAGCTAGTGCAGCAGGTGATCCGACAGCGACCTCGGGTTTCCGTTCGCCGAGTTGCAGCTGCGGTCCAAATGACGCCAACGTCCACGTATCGTCTCATGCGCCAGAGTTTACACCTCTATCCATACAAAATTCAAACGCGGCAACCCCTCAGCGCCGCTACCATTCCTGCACGAGAGACATTCGGTAATGATGTAGTGCAGAGGATTGATGACGGCGATATGCATGTGGGCAGCATTTGGTTTACTGACGAAGCTTATTTTTACCTGGACGGCTTTGTCAATAAACAGAACTGGCGCATATGGAGAACCGAAAAGCCCCATGTTGCAGTCCCATCGTCGCTGCATCCTCAAAAAGTACTGGTCTGGGCCGCCATTTCTTCCAAAAGAATCATTGGCCCATTTTTCAGATCCGAAACGATTACTGCATCACGCTATCTGGACATTCTTCGTGAATTTGTGGCGGTACAAACTGCCTTAGACGACACTGCGAACACCCCGTGGTTTATGCAAGATGGTGCCCGGCCATATCGCACGGCCGACGTCTTTAATTTCCTGAATGAATATTTCGATGATCGTGTGACTGCTTTGGGCTATCCGAAACATACAGGAGGCGGCGTGGATTGGCCTCCCTATTCGCCAGACATGAACCCCTGTGACTTCTTTCTGTGGAGACACGTGAAAGACCAGGTGTACCGCCAGAATCCAGAAACAATTGAACAGCTGAAGCAGTACATCTCATCTGCATATGAAGCCATTCCGCCAGACACGTTGTCAAAGGTTTCGGGTAATTTCATTCAGAGACTACGCCATATTATTGCTACGCATGGTGGATATGTGGAAAATATCGTACTATAGAGTTTCCCAGACCGCAGCGCCATCTGTTGTTGACAATTGTAACTACTGTAATTTCGAAAGTTTATCTGCCTGAAAATGTACTGTTGTCCCAAGCATATTGCAACAAACGGTGTATTTATATCGCTGCTCGTTTAGTTTGTATTGCCGTTTCAAATTTACCGGTCATTTTTGAAACAACCTGTATGTCCAAAAGGGCATGATCATTTGCTTTTCGGCCGAGGGTGGAAGTTTTTCCAACATGGCTTGGTTTGTAAATTATTCACCATGGTTAAAGTATACCGTTGATGACAAAATGGCGCTAACGAAAACAGGTCGCCGGGCAACAGTGGTGCACCACCGGTCGCAGAGGTAAACGACCGTTGAGGAGACGCGTGCGGATGAACAGGCGAGTGACTGTCAAGCAGCTGACCGCTCAGATGAACCAAGACGCTGCCAACAGTCTCTCCTCAACGGCCGTTGTGCGTGAGCCTCTGTAACAGGTGTCTGGTTCACGCACCCATTCTGACTTCTGTTCGTGGGCAACGAAGACTGAAATTTGCTCGCCAACACTACCGCAACTGTACGTCCACTGAATAGGGGAAGGTGGCATTTTCAGACGAATCGCGAATTATGCTCCATCGGACATATGGGCGTCGGTGTGTACGGCGTAAGACATCTGAATGCAAACACCACGCAACCGGGACGGAGCGTTATTATCTGAGGAATGTTTTGGTGGCATTCCCTGGTCATCTTGTCGTCTGAAATGCACAAGGGATCACCCCAAGTATGCATCAATCTTTGAGGACCATGTCCATGGGCCGAAGAGCACCAGGTCGAGTTTATCGTATTCCCCTGGCCACCAGACTCACCGGATTTAAGCTCAATCGAGAATCTGTGGAGAACCTCGTTCGCGCTATTCGCCACGGGCTCTCAGCCTACAAAACTAGCACAGTTGGCCAAGGCACTGCAGTCGGCATGGGTCCTGTCGGTACCTTCCAGAACCTCTCTCACTTCATCCTGCACGTCTCGCGCTGCGGAGGTGTTAGTCAGGCTTTCCACTGTTGATCACATTAATATGAGCAGACAGAGTAGAAAATACGTAGACAAGGTGTTCTCTTGTTTCTGGTACAAACGTAAGGGGCGAGTAGAGGACAATGAAACAATTGTGTAATCCTAATAAACAAATATCCGGAAGCTAATGGTTCAAATGGCTCTGAGCACTATGGGACTCAACTGCTGTGGTCATAAGTCCCCTAGAACTTAGAACTACTTAAACCTAACTAACCTAAGGGTATCACACACATCCATGCCCGAGGCAGGATTCGAACCTGCGACCGTAGCGGTCGTGCGGTTCCAGACTGTAGCGCCTTTATCCGCTCGGCCACTTCGGCCGGCAGGAAGCTAATGGTTTCCTCCTCGTTACCTATATACATCTGAGTAACTCAGGTGAACACTTTATACCACAATTCTCAATGATCCAGACTGCAGAAACGCGCATGAGAACAAACACACTGCAACAAGTGCTTCACTTGGGCACCGTTCCCGTGAAGGCAGGCTTCAGCACGTCTTCCCACTGCAGCTCGTAAACGTTCAAAAATAGCAGACGTGTTCCGAATGCATTGACAACGTTTGCAGCGCGTTCCTGGAGTTCATCGGAACTATCAATTGGGCTGGAATAAACCACAGCTTTTAAATATCTCCATACAAAAAAAATCCAACCGGTTCAAGACGGTGGACCTGGGAGGTCATAAAAATGTCTTGCCACTATCGATACACTTCTTGTCTAAACGCCATTTGCCAGAACTTAATCCGGACTGATGATAAAATCAAACGAGACGCTTTATTACGATGTAACTTACGCCGGTGTTTCTAAACAAACGCAGCGTTAGAAATTAACAGTACTTTAACATAAGCGTGACTGCTCTTGTTAATACGTCGAATCGGGAAAACCATTAGTTTCCAACTGTTTATTAGGATTATTAGCGTGTTTCCTTGTCGTCTACTCGCCCATTCTGCTCGTACATACAACACGCACTCTCTCTGTATACTTCATTATACGCTTTTTGCTTTATGGATATAAAATAACATCAGTGTCCTGCACTAAAACATAATCACAGTGTTCGTTTGCCTTTTATATCTAAAACCAGGTCGTCTTAAAATATTCTGAGGTCTGACTTTTATTTACGGCACACTCAGATACCACGTATCTCAGCATCTCAGTATCCTCTTTAACGAGCTGATTTCGAATCCAGCAAGTGAAGCAAAATTGTAACTATGTGACATTGCACGCCATTGACAGTGTTTGATATTCAGAAACGAAAAGCATTACATCGCATATGTTGCATAGGAATATAAAAAATTATTAGTTTTCAGTCATTGTTATGTTGTTTCACCTAGCAGCGAAGGAAGAATCAGTTAACACGATCTTTCATATCAATAAAACGAAACTCACCTTGTAATACAAATACACTGATGTGCAAAACCTGTGGATGGAAGTAACTTTCGCATGACGTCTCATTGTCAAGTAACATACCTCGATGAAACCTGGGCCATGTATAGAAAGAAGTACGACAGCATAGGACAGAAGGTAACAGAAATAAATACGCAATGAGACGAACAGAAATGACACTTTTTGTAGCGTTGGCAGAAGAGCCAACACTGTGGGGCAAGAGGAGGCCGAAATGCACGCGTCAACTCACGCAGGTCGGCGTGAGTTCTGAAACAGGATACGTAATGAATGCAATAAAGAAAAGTACGTAGCTTCTGGAGTACTTAACTTTAATCCATCATTTGTATACAGCATTCTTGATGATACAAGTGAGACTCTCTCTAGATATGGTTAATGGCGCCTTGCTAGGTCGTAGCCATGGACTTAGCTGAAGGCTATTCTACTGTCTCTCGGCAAATGAGAGAAAGGCTTCGTCAGTGTAGTCGCTAGCAAAGTCGTCGTACAACTGGGGCGAGTGTTAGTACGTCTCTCTAGACCTGCCGTGTGGTGGCGCTCGGTCTGCAGTTACTGACAGTGGCGACACGCGGGTCCGATATGTACCAATGGACCGCGGCCGATTTAAAGCTACCACCTAGCAAGTGTGGTGTCTGGCGGTGACACCACACTTTCATTCGAAGATAATAAGCACACTCAACTCACCGCTATTCAAGATGATCCACTGGGCATTACAAAAGGCGGTACATGGTTCTTACGAGGGAAACTTCCCATCGCATCCCTCTCAGATTTAGTGGTGAGAAGGCACAGCCGACAGGTAGCTGAAAACTGAACACAGATCAAGCATGCAAGTTAACTGAGCTGTGAAAAGAAGCAAAACAGAAACAGTGAACGGTCCAAGCTCAGGATGTGCAACATCGAGGAGTTTCAAAAGCCACGGCATCTTGGTTATGTGCTCACGGTCTTGAACTGTGAAGAGGGAGGTATGTGTTCAAACATATCTCGTTCCCGATTTTTTTTTCCACAAAATTAATGAACTGTCCGACCGCCCATTGTCCTGTCTGTTCACTGTATTATGGTTTATGTCGTGGTGTAGCGTCCGTTTGCAACAGCTAAATGTAAGGAAGGAACTTTGAGACGTATGTATCTCCTACTTGTTCTACACAAGTGCCATATATTATGACTCTTGCACTCCGTTTTGAAAGTTGTGACTCGTGAATTAGTTTGTTGTAACACAGTTCACACTCGTTTATTTGTCTATTTCATTTCTGTGGGAGGTCCATGCAGCATCTCGCCACTATCGCCACTCGCCAGCATCTGTCACTCTTCATGACGTATACTCGCGACGTTAATACATTCTTACCACATGACCCATGTTCTATATCCAGTGTACAGATGGCAATTATCAAGACTACAGTAAGAGAACAGGTAAATCAATGATCGGACAGGCAGTTTATAATTTTGAGAAAAATAAAAAAAGAGCATAAAAGACTTGAACACGGACCATCTGTTTTGTTGTCCAACACCGTGACCACAAAACCACGAGCCGCGGCTCTTCCACTTCGCTCGATGTTGGCTATTTCGAGCTTGGATAGTTCACTGCTTCTATCTTTCATCTTTTTCCACAGTGTAGTATACCTTCTGTTTTCATTCTTGATCTGTGCCCAGGTTTCGACGGACTATCCATCGGACCGTCTTACCATTGAACCTGCGAGGGGTGCGACGGGGGATGTGTGACCACTGTGGAATGCAATTCGTACTCTGCAACCTGCTCCTATGCTGACCACCGGTTTGTAGAGTGGGCTATTGTGGCAGGGCGTTCCATTCCTCCACCAGCGTGGACAACAATTGAGGGATCGTCGTTGGTGACGTGGGCGTGATGCAATACATCTCTCCAACGCATCCCAAACGTACTCGTTCAGATTTAGGTAGGGGGCCGGGAGACCAGCACGTTCGCCGAATATCCCCACGTTCCAGGAGCTGCTCCGACTGCCCAGTTCACTACGGTCACGTAGTCACCCGAAGAAATGAAGTCAGACCCGAACGCACCCCTAAAATGGCACACACGGGGAAGGAGAACAGTGCCACAGTAACAGCGACCAGTGAATGTACAAGATTTGGAGGTCAATACGTCCATTCAACATTATGCATATCCACGCCAAAGCAAATGTACCACCAAAATAATCACGATCGACCATTTTCCCGGGTAAATTACGTGTTCCCACCTCTCGACATACACTTAAGCGCGAGAGAAACTGATATAGGCTTGCGTATTCAAACAGAGAGATACGCAAACAGGCAGAATGCGGTGCCGCGGTTCCCAACGCCTACATAAGACAACAAGTGTCTGGCGCAGTAGTTTGACCCGTCATTGCTGCGACAATGGCAGGTTATCAAGATTTAAGTGAGTTTCAACGTGGTGTAATAATCGGCGAACGAGCGATGGTACGCAGCATCCCCGAGGTAGAGATGAAGTGGGGAATTTCCCTTACGATCATTTCACGAATGTACCGTGAATATCATGAATTCGGTAAAACATCAAATCTCCGACATCGCTGCAGCCGGAAAAATATCTTACAAGAACGGAACCAACGACGACTGAAGGGAATCAAAAAAATGGCTCAAATGGCTCTGAGCACCATGGGACCTAACTTCTGAGGTCATCAGTCCCCTAGAACTTAGAACTACTTAAACTTAACTAACCTAACGATATTACACACATCCATGCTCGAGGCAGGATTCGAACCTGCGACCGTAGCCGTCGCGCGGTTCCAGACTGTAACGCCTAGAACCGCTCGGCCACCTCGGCCGGCTGAAGGGAATCATTCAGAGTAACAGAAGTGCAACGCTGCACATTTACGCGCTGGGCCGTCAACAAGTGTCAGTGTGTAAACCATTCAACGAAGTATCATCGATATGGGCTTTCGGTGCCGAAGGCTCACTTTTGTACCCTTGATGACTGCACGACACAAACTTTTCGCCTCGCCTGGGCCCGTCAACACCGACATTGGACTGTTGATGACTGGAAACATGTTTCAAATTGTATCGAGCGAATGGACGTGTACGGGTATGGACACAGCCTCATGAATCCATGGACCCTGCATGTTAGCAGGGGAGGGGGGCTCTGTTCAAGCTTGTGGAGGCTCTGTAACGGTGTGGGGCGTGTGGGGTTGGCGTGATGCTGGAACCCTGATACGTCTACATACGACTCTGTGGCACGTACGAAAACCTCCTGTCTGATCACCTGGATCTATTCAAGTCCATTGTGCATTGCGACGGACTTGGGCAATTCCAGAGGGACAATGCGACACCCCAAACGTCTAGAATTGCTACAGAGTGTCTCCAAAACACTCTTCCGAGATTAAACAAATCCACTGGGCACCAAGCTCACCAGAGATGAACATTATTGAGCATATCTGGGATGCCTTGCAACGCCCTGTTCAGACGAGATCTCCACCCCCACTCGTACTATTAGGGTTTTATGGATTCATGCTGTCAATTTCCTCCAGCACTACTTCAGACATTAGTCGAGTCCATGCCACGTCGTGCTGCGGCGTCTCTGCGTGCTCGCGGTGACCCTACACGATGCTAGGCAGTGTACCAGTTTCTTTGGCTCTCTATTGTAGGGGTGTACGTCCAGAGTCACTACTCAAACTGACTGTGGTCACATCCGTGAAGAGCGGGCAACCCCACTCCTCGCTCGTCGACCCCCTATGCTCTTAGCACCATCACAAACACTGTAGCGGATGTGGGGGTGTCAACGGAAGGCAATGTACTGGTCGTCGGTCAAAGATACCACACCATGCAATCAACGTGTCACTGTGGAGCGTGACTCTGCATGCTGTTAAATGAGCTTGCAATTGGATCCAATGGTTGACGTGGGATCCTTCTTGCATGTCGCAGAACGTAGCGGTGAACTGCTGTTGTAGTTGACCGTGGTCGACCGCTTCCTCTCCTTCGGACACGAGTTCCTGATGGTTTGAACCCTCCCGATGCACATGAAACAATGCTGTGAGCAATACCAAACTCCTGTGCCACACTTCGTCCTTCTTCTATTTTCCCGGTGATTCTTCCCATTGTTGTCTCTGGGCCACGATGTAAAGCCAAACGCAACCGCAGCGCCCCATAGCTGCTCTTCAGTGGTACACACTGTGATCTGGCGTTCCCTCAACTGGCTTGTGTTGCGGGGCCGTCCCCATCTGGCGCTACAGTGCACAGGTGGGAGAGTTCTGGAGACATGCTCCAGCACATTCATTCATTTCCACGAAGCAGTTAGTACGATATGTTACTTTATCTGTCTCGTAGTTAAATTTTGGATAGCAATGCAACGCTTCTAATCCATGGTAAATGTAATTACAGTGATATGTGCTTAATAAAGAGTATTAACCACAAGTAGTGCATTGAAACTTTAGATTGCTCGGTAATATATAAAGATTCCATGAACTACTATGTAGAGGAAAGACGATATGTTGTCTCTCTATTATCGCTTGTGTCTTTTATCTTGTTGCTCAGCTATTGTCTTGTCTTGCACTCGTGGCTCTGTATGCCATTCGTTGTACATAGGCCTGCTGTCTATTCATGTAAGTTGAATTACCGTTAAATAATAATTATCAGTTTTGCATCTTAAAAATTTGTTCTTGCTGTAAAACGGAAACCTTTTCCTCTCCTTACCATTCACGTTAATGTGTCCAATGCTCTGTGCAGGTAGAATCTTGTGTGGTATTTCGATTTAATTCCAAAAGTAGCTTAAAATTAGTTTTCTGTCATTTCTCGCGCTCTACATTCTCAGCAACCAGCATTTTAAAGTATTTACGCTTTTCCGTTAACACAGCGCAGTTATCTTTCGTTCTTGAAAATTTATCTTTACGTAAAACCCCACAAGCGGAAGCTTCCATTAACTTTTGCCTCAGCCTGACGAAGTATTTTCTATTTGTTTCGACCCATAAACAAAAATATTTAATATCCATACTAGAGATAATTTTTAGTAGCAGTAAAATATACCCATGATCTCAGAATAATAATTCCTAGCATCACGATATTTTAAGTTTGCGTATAAGATATGTTTGAAGTGCAATTTAGCCGGCCGGACTGGCCGAGCGGTTCTAGGCGCTACAGTCTGGAACCGCACGACCGCTACGGTCGCAGGTTCGAATCCTGCCTAGGGCATGGATGTGCATGATGTCCTTAGGTTAGTTAGGTTTAAGTAGTTCTAAGTTCTAGGGGACTGATGACCTCAGAAGTTAAGTCCCATAGTGCTCAGAGCCATTTGAACCATTTGAACAAGTGCAATTTCCATTATTGAAGATAGGAAGAGAAGTTCATAATAACACAAGGTATTCATTCTTGCATTCTCAATAATTGTTTTGAGAGATATTTTCTTAGTTTCCCGTAATAACATTACTCATGTTATAAGAAAGCACAGGTAGGGTCTACTTTACCATACAGGGTGAATAACTATTGCCACCTAGAATAGCTCCGGAAGTATGGTAGTAGCTGAAAAGTTTGTGGGACAAATGTTGCATGGGAAAACGGGGGCCATAATATGACGTTGGTTTTTTGTTGCTGGGTGGGGTCGCGTCAGAGATATGAAGGTCAACTTTGTTTTTTTTTTAATGGGATGCTATAGTTTAATATTTATTTTCTCATAACGGCTATGGAGACGAATCCAAATATGTGTAACAGTAAGGTCTTTGAAGGTCAACGAAGGTGAGAAAGGTGGCATGAACGTCCACTTACAGAAGGTGTTCCAATTGATGACCACTGGTATCAATGCAGTGCCGCAATCGTGTTATCATGGATTGAGTGGTGTTCCTTATCACTTCGACACTTATCAAAGCACATGCTCTGACAGTGCTCTCTCGTATATCGTGCAAATAGTAAATATTCGCCGAACACGGCGTATCCATCTGAAGTGCCGGTGACATGTAAACACCATTCGACGGTTACGCAATACAACACTAATAGGAACGGTAAGACTAGTATCGTCGAATCAAACGAATGTGGATGACGTATTCCTTAAAAGAACAAGTCGATATGCTTCTCATTTACGGAGACTGCTAACGAAATTCATTGAGAGCTACAGCCTTATACGCTGAAAGATATCCTCAACTTACTCACCCTACACGTCGAATATTTAAATATATGTATGGTAAATTGAGAACAACTGGATCTCTATCGCATCGAAAACATACACGGCAAAGGAAAGTTATTAATGAGGAAACGTTCGCGTCAAATCATATGGGAATCTGGCATCAGCCAGAGTAGTGTTGTTCGTGTTCTGCATCGCCGTAAATATCATCATTACCATATCAGTCTCCACCAAGAATTAACTGGTACGGATTGTGCACGTCGCAGTGAATTCTGCCAGTGGGCTCAACTTCTGATTCAGAGGAATGACGCATTTATTAATTTGATTTTTTTTGACTGACCAGGCTACATTCCAGAACGATGGGAATGTTAATTTGTGTAACGTGAATTACTGGCCGACTGAAGATCCATGTTGGCTGCGGCAAGTTGCGTACCAAAAACGGTGGTCGGCGAATGGGGAATGTTAATTTGTGTAACGTGAATTACTGGCCGACTGAAGATACATGTTGGCTACGGCAAGCTGCGTACCAAAAACCGTGGTCGGCGAATGTATGGTGTGAGATTCTGGAGGACAGAATTATAGGCCCCTATTTCATAGAAGGAAATCTTAATGGCAGGAAGTAGACCACATTCCTGCAAGAAAAATTAGGTCTGTTATTGGAAGAAATACATTTAGGAACGAGAAACAGAATGTGGTATCAACACGATTGGTGCCCAATACATTTTCCGCTGATGGCTGGAAATGAGTTGCAGAGATAATTCTCAAATCGTTGGGTTGGACGCGGAGGAGATGTGTCGTGGCCGGCTCGTTCGCCAGACTTGACGCCCCTGGATATTTTATTGTGGGGATTCCAAAAGGACATTGTTTATAAAGACATTGCAACTACATCTGAAGATATGCTAGAGAGAATTGTCAGAGCATGTGCCGATGTGATAAGGAATACTACTCAGTCCATGATAAGATCACAGCACTGCATTGATATCAATGGTCATCACTTCTATCACCTTCTGTAAGTGGACGTTCATGTCACCTTTGTGACCTTCGTTGACATTCAAAGAGCTTACTGTTACACATTCGTCTCGACAGCCGCTGTCAGAAAATAAGTACCAAATTATAGCATCCCATTTAAAAATACAAAGTGGACCTTCATATCTCCGAAGCCACTCTATCTAGCAAAGATTTCCCCCGTTGTCCCATGGAACTTTTGTCCCACAAACTTTTCAGCCCCTATCATATTTTCGGAGTTATTCTTGGTAGCAATAGTCAGTGACTCACTCTGTATACGGATTTTCTGGCAGTTGCACTAACAGATTTTTAATGCCTTTAGTAATTGTAAATCAACTATTGACATTACGGGCACATTTATGAGAAGATATTCTCGTTTCTTGAACTTGCACGTGACATCAAGAAACTCTTGCCAAACCACGCGCCTTTACTTGCTTCCTTTTTATTCCGGAATTACCATTACATAGACAGGTAGGATACTGGACATGGACAGCGTTTTTGTGACTCATTCCCATTGGTAATATGTCACCCGCATTGCTCCATTTCATAGAAGGTGACTGAAGCGTATCAGCCTCGGAGTAATAAGTATACCTTTATCAGTATACAAAAACTAGATCGTGAAATTCTGAAATTCTGGTAGACTGAGTTTCGTTGGACAATCCAAGAAGATGCAAGTAGAATAAATCCTTGCGTATGCAGTAAGCATTGTTAATTTTTAATTCTATTTCACCTTGTACTCTGTTCAATGAGTAATTCGTTTCGAATTTCGCTGAAACTCGTAGCTGATATCGTAAAAATAAGAAAATAAAGTACTTATCAGCAAAAAACCTTGTGTTAAATATTAGTTTTACTTGCTACAAACGAAAGAAAGTTTCCTGCTAACTTAAAAAATGCTATGTCATATTGAAAGAACATTCGTTCAAGTGTGCAGAATAACCGCGTCTTAGACGATGTATGGTAGCAGAAAACACACAGGCAGAATGTGTAGCGCAGTAGCGCACGCTACCTGTCTGGCTTTCGCCATTTCCTCTGCTCCTGTCCGGGGCTGGCAACTTTGTTTGTCATTCCGGAGCAGTGAATAAAACGGCGTATTTGTCATGGCGTCAAAGAAGGGGTTGTGGGTTTAGACTAATGGAACACGACAAACCCTGCACGACGCAGGTCACAGAACATTTCCTGGAGCTGTCGTTTACCCTGGGAACGTGTATTCCGTATTCGGACTTTTTTATGCTAAATGTATTACATGAACTACTAAAACGGTGACCTATCCACCCCGTTTTCGTTACAGCTTCCAGAAATAGCAAAAATTCTATTTTAAATTTTTCATATAATTATTGACCGAATTTATATATTTAAAATGCTGTCGTAATATGCTCATTCAGTGATTTTTTCTTACGTTTAGGGTTTAACATACTAAGTCAAGTACAGTATTAAAGTTAGAATTTATTTATATGTCTCGAGGCAGCCTAATACAGCGTGCGCAAATTACCCTGACTATAGTCATCCAGTATTTGAGAATTAACGCACTTAGCGGTTTTCAACAAATTTAAGATATAATTTAAAACGTATTTGAAAATTTTTCCCACTGACATCCCGTGAAGGCAATGAAAGGGAAACATTTTTCGCTTACTAGTTTTTCGCAATTGACGCAGTAAAATTTCAGCATCTGTCATGACGTTTTTACTTTTTTACTGCTATTTTCGCAATATATTTTGCAGATAGTACCCACATGTACTACTGAAAGTACTTGCAAAAATGTATTGTTACACGCACGTCTTTCAGGAAACATCATATCATAAACATTGAGAGGTGTGAAAAATTTGATTTTCTTAAAACGGAGTTCGATTCCTTAGAGAACTGGACGAGATGGCGGGGATGGAGATTATTCCTTACAAAGTAATGTCGATGTTGTAAGTAGACGAAACTACAATCGTCTGGTCATAACTGTGCGTTCTTTGATTGCTCTGTGAGATGGCTCATCTGATCTACAACAGATGAAATATTAGTTCACTTTACTGCATATATGATAAAAAGATTTACTTAACTTGGTACAGTCTTTTACCACAGGAGTTCTTGATAATTTCCTACTGTCACTGACTACTAAAGCATCACTTGATGCACTAATTAACAAACTGTTGTACTGGAGTACAACGTTCACCACTCAGTACATTTCCATCTGAGACTCGAGTAACTCTTTAGTACTTCTCAATGGTATTGATTGCTTCATCTGAGGTCACTAACTAGGAGACTATTTCCGTGCTCTTTTCTATATTGGCGTCCATGCGAGGGTGCTGCTGTGCAGACACAGAGGGTGTGTCTTCTTCAGCCTCTCCCATTCGTCGTTGCGGACTGCAATAAGACATCGTTAATGTCTAAGTGCATTGCTGCTTTTGGTGGGGCACGGCGATCTATGGACAATACCGCATTTCATATTTTGCTTCATTTTTATACCACCTTTCCACATATTCGTAAATCAGGCTGTTAATCTTACAGTCACCTTCAGGTGAGTATTTCGCAAATAAAAACCGCAATAAAACGTACTTTCACTAGCCAACACATAATGCCCACGCACACACCACGGTGGTGCTGCTGACAAGTGACACAGTAGAGAGAGCATGTAAACAAAGTATACAACCTTTGCAGAGACGAATGGTGAACCGCCGGCCACGGTGGCCGTGCGGTTCTGGCGCTGCAGTCTGGAACCGCGGGACTGTTACGGTCGCAGGTTCGAATCCTGCCTCGGGCATGGGTGTGTGTATTGTCCTTAGGTTAGTTAGGTTTAAGTAGTTCTAAGTTCTAGGGGACTTATGACCTAAGATGTTGAGTCCCATAGTGCTCAGAGCCATTTGAACCATTTTTGAATGGTGAACCACGAAGAGCAGTATGAGACACACTAACCAACATGATAGGAAACGTAACAAGGATGTCAGTTTAGTCTGGAAGCACAGCCGACAAGATCTGAGCTTCACAGAAAAGCGGAGAATATGGAAAATCGCGTCATTACTGCAGCTCGTAGGGGAATCGTTCTACGGACGACACGGAACCGAGACTGGGGAAACGTACTGACGTAAGCGACTTTAACAGAGGGCAGACTGTTATGGACCGGCGTTTGGGAACGAGACTCTCAAAAATGGTGAAGCTGGTCGGCTGTTAGAGTGCTGCTGTCACCACAACATATCGAGAGTGGCTGAAGGCCAGTGAAGCCACGCGAAATCGACGAAGAGCTGGACGTCCGTGACTCATCACAGTACGTGTTGACTGGAGGCTTGTTCGCTCTATAGAGCAGCACGGGCGGCCCGCTGCGGCAGCTTTGTCAACAGAGTACAATGCTAATGCAGGCGCAAGTGTTTCCAAGCGCACATTGTTGAACTAGGGGCACAACAGCACACGAACCCTACATGTTCTCATATTGACTCAATGACACCGTCAGTTATGACTGCACTGGACTGGATCGTAGAGACTGGACCTTGAATAGATGGATACGTCTCGCCTGGTCGGATGAGTCACGTTGCTTGCAACAACAGGTTGATGGTCGTGTCCGGATGCACCATCATCCAGGATAACAGCTGTCAAAACACGCACCGCATGACAGACACAGGCAGCTGGTGAAGTGTAATGTTATGGGAGTCATTGTCGTGGGCTTCCAACAGCCCTGTGGTAGCAGTTGAAGGTGCCATGACAGATCTGGATTATGTGAACGTTATTGTGGTACTCTTGCGTCCCTTCATACTTGATGTCTTCCCCGAGGATGATGGCGTCTTGCTGTAGCACAACTGTCACCAAATTTGCCTAATCTGACCCGATGGAACACCCCTGGGATGCTCTCACGAGTCAGTTCGGCACACATAAACCACTGGCTCGTAACTTACGAGAATTTCCTGACCTGTCCGTGGACATCTGGTGATACATACCACCAAAAATGTACCAAAGACTTGTCTAACTAGCGTCGTGTAAAATCACTGCTGCATTGCGTTCCAGCGGTGGACATTAACATTACTAAGCAGTTGGTCGTAATGTTTTCTCCCACAGGGTGGTAATAATCAAACTTTCACTTCTTGAGAGGGCCGCTATTGAAAACGAATGATCGTAGGACAATGAAACTTTTCGGAATCATTGCAGGGACATGCTGAAGAGTAGTAACGAATAAGACGTTGGAAGAAACAGTTTAATGTAACCCGAGTGGGTAAAATTTATTGAACTGCGAAGTGTGTTTACGTTCCACGTTACAAACGTTGCTCGTTGTGATGAGCATCTGCATCCAGGACAACATGGAACCGCAGTGGAGATACCACTTCACACTTGTTTGCAACACTTTCCGGACGGTGGACCATGAAATCTGCAGCTGTCGTAACACAGCTCGTGTACTGTTGAAGATCACACAATGCGTCCAGCATTCTCAGCCATGGCGACAGTAGCTTCTCCAACAATTTGGTCGCAATCGACCGCCGGCCTCTCCCAAGAGGAATTCCCAAATCGTCAGTTAATTCTAAATCACTTTCTTCAACCACGGCGTAGAAAGAGGACCTCTCCGTATTCCTCTGACATTTTGATAACGAGTTTTACGGGTAAAGTCCTGCTCACCTCGTTGACTGTCTGCAACTGTAATGCGCACTGATTCTTGTCTTTCAACCCTACTTCATCGTACCAGTGTCGGCGCCTATGGTAAGTCATGACACTATCAAGAACGCTAACCCTGCGGTGCTCAGTCTGCACATCATTCCTATACGGTTGGGTACCCATGCGGAAAATAATTTTCCGTCTACACTGGCGCGAGTTTAATTATAACCATCCTGTACGTTACGCGTAATACCTCAGTTGGAAGCACGCTGCAGAGCCCGAAGAACATTTTAATTTTAGTCGCGTACGTACTACAACGAACTACTAATGTCGTAATACGTTTAATATTTTTGTGCTGTCTGTTCTTATTCTGTAGTAGCATTGTATTTTTTAAAAGATTCAGGCTATATCTTTCCGCGTGCAACTCGATAAATGTAATTTACGTTTTGCAAGAGACGTCGTTCACCTTAATTTATTGTGGTGTCTCTATCAGTCTGTTTCTTGGTGTTGTTTACGACAAATGTTTGATGTTCTGCTGGAAAAGCCGCTCTTCTGCCAAGAACAACAAGAATCTGCAAGGAATTTTCTACCAATAAAAATTATTTTCCAAGCAACACATAAACTGCACATCCACTCTTCCACCTCGTTACTATGTTATTGTATGTTTTTTCCAACAACTGAAATTTCCAGTAGCTGTAATATGTAAAAGGATACCTCACGTTAAACTTTATCGTTGGTCACCAAACGCACATTTAATCCGTGTAAAGTAAATATTTTACTCCAATTAGCTGACAAAAATTAGTTACATGCATACCATTTTGTGATTGTTACAGTTCCATTTCCATTCCAGTAAAATTAGACAAGAATACTATTAGTTACTACGTCCAAAAAGAAGATAAACAAGAAACATAAATCGCATCGCTTGTCTAAAATGTGTACTTATGTCAACATGGTTTTTTTCACTTGCACATTACTACTTATTGACGACTAGTTTCAGTTATCAGTCACCCATTATCAAAGTGTAATCTACAAGTGAGGCAATATGCTACATACTATACTGGGGGTGACCATTTGACATCTGCTCAGTGCCAACATCGCAAAAAATTACCACTTATCATTTTATGCAATAATTTTTTTCTCATCGCTGCAAAATATTACTCCCAAAGCTTTTCGGTGTATAATACTAACACCTTAACATCTTTCTGAGCTCAACATCTCACTCATTATTCGCTATGGTCTTGATGTCTGCTGATAGTGTGTAGCGTCACATATGAAATAACGTGGGTATAGTGTGTTCAGTGACTGGACTGAGAAATTAATTATCAGTGTAGCATTAGCGTTTTACATCACTAAATAACTTCTTTGCAAAACCGTACTGTATATCACAGATAAACTAAATGAGGCACCACTGTTTTAAACAGACTGGTCTTGTTTTCGAAGGGGTGGAGGCTCAGTCTTCCTCCGCCCCCCATGATTTCGGTTTTCCATGGTTTCTCTAAATTACTTCAGGCAAATCTTGAGGCGATTCCAACCACAAAGAGACGCCTGAGTATCAGTCCCATCCTTGCCAACCTAGACCTGTAAGTATGTGAATGCCTGTATATATCAATTACACTGTTTTGATTGTTCCTGAACTGTAATACCTACATGTGTCCAGTATCGTTGTAAAAGAGATACACGAATGAATAAAACCGCTACTACAGCTACTACCAGTACTACTGCTACTGCCGTCCCTGTTCACTTTTAACGCACTGAAAACTTAATTACAATATTTAGAGACTGGTATTAAAATAAATACACTTTTCATAGCTGGTTGGTGAAAAAATTCTTTTATGCAATAAAGAAAACGAAGAAAATCTCCCACCAACAGGCGCCGCCCATTCACTCAAAAACAGCACAGCAAGTAGTGAACAGTCCATTACAGCACAATGATTTATATGGTCAGAACCAAAGATTATAAGTGATCTACACTTAATTACTGAGAACACTTGGGGGAGAGATGAATTGGAGGACAGTGAAAAATAACATCAACCAACCCACCACATGAAAAGGAGACTAACAAAATGTTAGTAATTACAAGGACGTCCCCTCGACATCGAAGTCATTAGAGACGCAGCACAAGCCCAGATTGTGTCAAGGATGGGGAAGGAAATCGGTCGTGCCCTTTCAAAGTAACCATCCCGGCATTTGCGTGGAGATATTTAGAGAAATCAAGGGGAACCTAAATATGGATGGCCGGAAGCGGGTTTGACCCGTTGCCATCCCGAATGCGAGTCCAATCTGTTGGCCACTGCTCCACCTCGGCCGCTGTCAGAAACTGCAGAGGAGTGTCGCTTGTGTCAGTGGCATCGGAAATATTATCAGAAAATCTAGTTAACATAATTGAAGAATCTGTAGACAAACAACTGAGAGAATATCAGGATGGTTTCCGAAAGAGAAAATCCTGCACAGAAGAGATTTTTAACTTGAAATGAATAATTCGCCACAGAATGGTAGCCAGCGTGTTAAGAAAGCCTTTGATTCGGTAGACAGAGAAGTGATACACAAAATCATAAGAGAAGCTGGTCTTAAGGTAAAATTAGCAAACATAATGCAAGAAACTCTAAAGAAGACAGTATTTAAAATAGAATTTATAGAAGAAGTATCGAATCCCGTCGAAATAAGAACTGGCATTGCAATCATAAATCTGTGCCCGATACTCCCAGTTCAAATCTGTCACCTGTGGATGCTTCTTCAGCTAATTTATCAGACAATCCATTTAGCAGGATATCTACGTGACTCAGAGAATATTACGAGTACGTATTACCATCCCACAACTGTTTATTGTTTAGCTGCGTTTAGAAAAATTGTAAGGATCTAGAATCTGCAGCTAAAAAAATCAAAAAATTGAATCAATAATTACGAGAAGGAAAACAATTGCGAGCAGGAAAACTACCTGCAGACTGCTAACTAAGATACGAGCATATGGGATTGGTTCCCAAGTATGTGAGTGGCTCGAAGACTTCTTAAGTAATAGAACCCAGTACGTTGTCCTCGATGGTGAGTGTTCATCGGAGGTGAGGGTATCATCTGGAGTGCCCCAGGGAAGTGTGGTAGGTCCGCTGTTGTTTTCTATCTACATAAATGATCTTTTGGATAGGGTGGGTGGATAGCAATGTGCGGCTGTTTGCTGATGATGCTGTGGTGTACGGGAAGGTGTCGTCGTTGAGTGACTGTAGGAGGATACAAGATGACTTGGACAGGATTTGTGATTGGTGTAAAGAATGGCAGCTAACTCTAAATATAGATAAATGTAAATTAATGCAGATGAATAGGAAAAAGAATCGTGTAATGTTGAAATACTCCATTTGTAGTGTAGCGCTTGACACAGTCACGTCGATTAAATATTTGGGCGTAACATTGCAGAGCGATATGAAGTGGGACAATCATGTAATGGCAGTTGTGTGGAAGGCAGATAGTCGTCTTCGGTTCATTGGTAGAATTTTGGGAAGATGTGGTTCATCTATAAAGGAGACCGCTTATAAAACACTAATACGACCTATTCTTGAGTACTGATTGAGCGTTTGGGATCCCTATCAGGTCGGATTGAGGGAGGACATAGAAGCAACTCAGAGGCGGGCTGCTAGATATGTTATTGGTAGGTTCGATCATCACGCGAGTGTTACATAAATGCTTCAGGAACTCGGGTGGGAGTCTTTAGAGGAAAGGAGGCGTTCTTTTCGTGAATCGCTACTGAGGAAATTTAGAGAACCATCATTTGAGGGTGACTGCAGAACAATTTTACTGCCACCGACTTACATTTCGCGGAAAGACCACAAAGATAAGATAAGAGAGATTGGGGCTCGTACAAAGGCATATAGGCAGTCATTTTTTCCTCGTTCTGTTTGGGAATGGAACAGGGAGAGAAGATGCTAGTTGTGGTACGAGGAACCCTCCGCCACGCACCGTATGGTGGATAGCGGAGTATGTATGTAGATGTAGATGTAGATGCACCTGGCTTTTCCAGGCGAATTTGCAATACTTTTGGATACAATTCTTCAATCTGACAGAAGCAGTTATTCAAATAAATGTTCTGGAGAAAACAACCAATAGAACTGGTCTCAAAATTTCAGGTGAAACAAACAAAATTCATAACAAATATAATTATGCACCAAAATACAGTGAACGCAAATACACGACTAAGTGACAATGTGACCACCGTCTATACTGACGTCAACGTGCAATAACCAGCCACAGATGACAGCGCTGGCAGTGGAGAGTATGTACATAAAGCGCGTCGGGAGGGGGGAGTTAAAGCGAGGAACAGAGATGCAGTCGCTGACGTGAAGCGAAAACGGAGCGATCCATCTGACGTCCAACAGGACATGGTCGTTGGTTTTCCGTCCAAGGATGGAAGAATTTCCGAACAGACTAAGTTTTTGAGCTGTCTGCGTGCAGCCGCGGGTAAAGTACACCGTGCATAAAAAATGGCACTATCCGAAAGCAGCATTGGACGAGGTGTTAGACAAGGTTGTTGCATTTCCCCACTGTTGTTTAACGTATACATTGAAGAGATTATTGCGAAAAGTTTAGATGGGAAAAGAGGAATATGTATTGGTGGAAAGAGAATAGAATGTATAAGATTTGGTGATGACATGGTATTAGTGACAGAAAGTGAGCGGACAGTGAATAACATGCTCAAAGATCTGAATGAAGCTTGTGTGGAATATGGGATGCAAATAAACATAGCGAAAACAAAGAGTATGGTCATCAGAACAAGACGCAGACTGTCCAATATTAAAATAGGACAATCTACCATTTGCCAAGTAAGTGAATTTAAATATCTCGGAAGCACAATAACTGAAGACTTGAGATGTCACCAGGAGGTGAAAACTCGAATTGCCATAGCTAAGGAGGCATTCAACAGAAAGAGGAGACTCTTATGTGGCAAATTAGATAAAGGACTAAGGAAAAGGCTTGGCAAATGTTTTGTCTGGAGTGTGGCACTATATGGGGCAGAAACATGGACACTGAGACGAGAGGATGAAAAAAGGTTAGAAGCATTTGAGATGTTGATATGGAGGAGAATGGAGAGAATAAGCTGGATGGAAAGAGTGAGTAATGAAAGAGTATTGGAAAGGGTTGGTGAGAGAAGATTTCTGCTGAAGATTGTAAGAGAGAGGAAAAAGAACTGGTTGGGACATTCATTGAGAAGGGAGTGCTTGCTAGTAGATGCTTTGGAAGGATTTGTTTGTGGGAGAAGCCTGAGAGGAAGAAGGAGATACAAGGTGATGGACGACATAAAGGGAAGAGGAAATTATGCAGACCTGAAGAGGATGGCAGAAGACCGGACAGCCTGGAGAACTACCATGTGAAAACCTGCCTTTAGGCAAACCACTGATGATGATGATGATGATGATCCAAAAGCGGCGCCGAGGCTACTGTGGTGCATCATAGATGACAGGCGTGAGAGGCGGCTGTGCAGACGTATACGGCGAACAGACGTGCGGCAGCTGAGTGGTTCACTGCCCAGGTGAAACGAGCAGCTGCCAACAGTGTCTCCTCAACGAGCGTCCAGCGAACGTTGCTGCGCATGGACCCCAGCAGCAGCCGCGCACGTATGCTGACTGCTGTCCATCGGCGATGAAGACTGGAATTTGTGCGCCGATATCGCAACTGTACATCCAGTGAGTGGCGACAGGTGGCCGAACCACATTCTACGCTCCATCAGAGGGATGACCATTAGCGTGTTTGGGGTGAAACATCTGAAAGAAAAGTGTCCAGGCCAGAGGAAGGATCGTTATGGTCTGGGGAACGTTTTCGTAGCATTCCCTGGATGATCTCGTCATTCTGGAAGGCACAACGGGTCAACACAAGTATGCCTGTATCGTTGGAGAACATGTTCTCCCCTACATGCAGTTTGCTTTCCTCCGGCACGATGTCACCTACCGGCAGGACAATGCGCGTGCCACACAGCTCGCAGTGTACGTGAGTGCTTCGAAGACCACCAGGATGAGTGTACCGAACTACCCTGGCCACCTAACTCCCCAAATTTGAACCAAATCGAGAATCTATGGGACCACTTCGATCGAGCTGTTCGCGCCATGGATCCTCAAACGAGAAACCTAGTGTAGTCGACCGCTGCACTGGAGTTGACAGGGCTCCACATCCACGTCTCGCAGCGGTCCAGCTGCTAAAGCTAGTTGTTCAGGCTTTTGACTGGCAGTCACATTAATATGTCTGGCCAGTATAGCTAAAAAAGGATGTGTTAGCAATATTGTATACGATGGAGAATCTACTCACAAGGGAACCTCCCCATCGCACCCCCCTCAGATTTAGTTATAAGTTGGCACAGTGGATAGGCCTTGAAAAACTGAACACAGATCAATCGAAAAAACAGGAAGATTTTGTGTGGAACTATGAAAAAAATAAGTAAAATATACAAACTGAGTAGTCCATGCACAAGATAAGCAATATCAAGGAAAATGTTAGCTTAGGAGCGCCGTAGTCCCGTGGTTAACGCGAGTAGCTGCGAAACGAGAGGTCCTTGGTTCAAGGCTTCCCTCGACTGAAAATTTTATTTTCGCAAAGTTATAATCTGTCCGTTCGATCATTGACGTCTCTGTTCACTGCAATAAGTTTAGTGTCTGTGTTTTGCGACTGCACCGCAAAACCGTGCGGTTAGTAGACGAAAGGACGTGCCCTCCAATGGGAAACGAAAACATTTGATCGCAAGGTCATAGGTCAACCGATTCCTCCACAGGAAAACACGTCTGACATATTCTATACGACACTGGTGACGGCATGTGCGTCACATGACAGGAATATGTTGTCGACCCACCTAACTTGTACACTTAGCGACTGGGTAAAAAGATTCTTCTACCTTGCCCGATTTAGGTTTTTCTTGTGGATGTGATAATCACTCCCAAAAAAGTGATGAAAACATAAGAGTTTGTCACATAAGCTGAAAATAAAAAATTAAACTTTTCACTCGAGGGAAGACTTGAATCTAGGACCTCTCGTTCCGTAGCTGCTCTCGCTAACCACGGGACCACGGCGCTCCTTGACTCTCATTGTGCTTGATGTTGCCTATCTTCGCATGGAATACTCAGTTTGTATATTTTACTAATTTTTTTCATAGTTCCACACAACTTCTTCCTGTTTTCTCGATTGATCTGTTTTCAGTTTTTCAAGGCCTATCCACTGTGCCAACTTATAACTAAATCTGAGGGGGGTGCGATGGGGAGGTTCCCTTGTCAGCAGAATGGACTTGAAATGTATGCTATAGATGTAAGAGTCAATCAAATGAAAATAGTCTATGGTTTGACAAAAATATAACTACTGAGGCTGAAAAAAAGTTAGCCAACCAGATGCAAAATGAAGGTTTACTAGCCCTTTGTCTCTGGCGTAGTGTACACTTCACTCATGCAAATATTTTATCCTGTGACTATTGTTATAATTTTATGTTGAGAAGAGCCTTTAACAGTGAGCATTTATTATGAAGTACGCTTAATGTAATCTGGCTGTACTCTAAAGCCATTGTATGTGATAATTCTTGTTCTTATGTCACTTTTATATATGACAGGAGCCGCTCGGCTTCAGCTAATGTAATGTACCGCCATGCGATGTATCAAAAACCACACCTTCTGAAGAAGATATTTTTAGAGATATCGTAACCTAGGTCAAGGGATAATGAATCTCTGTTTTGCAACTGGTTGGTTTGTTTCTTCAACCTCGTCAGATTTACACAGTTGCTGATTTGCAGCCATATTTAAGATTTGAAATAGAGCTACAATAAGAAATTCATATCTAGAAAAAACAAAACTAGAGCACTACTCCACAGTGGTAAGACTAGAATGTTTAATAAATTAAAAGCACCAGTTTGCTTTTGTTCTACAATATTACTTTTATTGTTAACCGGTTTTCGGCTTACAAGGCCATCTTCAGACATTCACTGAGTATTATCACCAAAGAAGTTAAACGTTAGAAGACAACACTGGAAGAGAAGTCTAGATGTTTTACTTCTCTTCGAGTGTTGTCTGCTAACGTTTAACTTCTTTGGTGATAATACTCAGTGAATGTCTGAAGATGGCCTTGTAAGTCGAAAACCGGTTAACAATAAAAGTAATATTGTAGAACAAAAGCAAACTGGTGCTTTTCATTTATTATAATGTTGTTCTACCAAGAACCGACGGAAGATTCTGTTACTATGCTAGAATGTTTATATGCATGTGAAACTTTTTACAGTGAAGTGTAGGCTAGATAGAACAGTAGTACTTGAAATTGGAAAACGAGTGGTAACGAGAAGTTGTACGAAAATACGCAGACAATATCAGAATTAATCGTAAAGCTAAGATTTATCTTCTTTGGACACCTTACGCTGTCGAATGAAGGAGAACAGGCTAAGGAAACAAATGTTCGTATTCATCTCGAAAAATAAATGGACAGCGGAATATGGAAACAAGAAAAGAACTAGAAACAAACATCAAAGATACTGAAGTAACACAATGAATCCTTTCTTTCTTAAGAATAAAATACTCAATTTAGAATGCTTTCAGGACAGTCAAAAACAGTTCAAATGCCTCTGAGCACTATGGGACTTAACATCTATGGTCATCAGTCCCCTAGAACTACTTAAACCTAACTAACCTAAGGACAGCACACAACACCCAGCCATCACGAAGCAGACAAAATCCCTGACCCCGCCGGGAATCGAACCCGGGAACCCGCACGTGGGAAGCGAGCACGCTACCGCACGACCACGAGATGAGGGCTTTCAGGACAGTCGAAATAATAAATCGGGAGTAACATAGACAGAAGTAATGAAAAGACAACATGTGGAGAAGATGAAGGAGTTATGGAGAAACACTGAAGTTGTTACATCACCCTGGTTGGTCAATACGAAGATGTATAAAAAAAAATAAATAAATAAATAAAAAGAAAGCTACGGACAAATGAAACAGCACGTCGTATTTTCTGCTGTGAAAAGCATACGGACAAATCTCTTCCTCTGAAAAGCACGGGCGTCGACGCACGTTACTGGGGGACTCGCGGTCCCGGCACAGTAGTTCCTCAGGATCCACATCTGATTCCGCAGCGCGCGGCTGGTTCGCCCTGCTAGCGGTCAGCCAGCAGCCGCCACCTGGCGCTCCGGCATTGTACGCGTGTCAGCGGCCGCGACGGCGTGTGACTCGCCTTTATGGGGTCACCCACGAGATATATGGTGGCGCCGGCGTCCCGCCATATCGCCGGCCAGGAGAACGAGCGCTCCGTGTGGCAGCGCGGGCGAGTCCGCGATCGATGGCCGCTGTCGGCGCGGATCAGCAGCGCCGGCTCCGACGCTGTCAGCAATAGGAGGCGCGGCGGGGTGCGAAAGTCTTACATTGTCCTCCAAAGCCTTACACCCGTCATTTTACGGACTGTGCAGAGTAGTTTGTTGGCAACTTTCGTGGGACATCTATATCTACTGGAGGTGGACAAAAATATGGAAATGTTACAAATTCAATACCACACCTGCGTATTAGAGATGGGCAAAACTGTTCTTTTCAGAGATCGGATCAGAACTGTTCACTCCCTGAAATGAACTAGCTCTTTTTCATGACTCACCACTCATTCACAATAGAAAATAAATGGAAGGCACATTGCCCTTTAAACTTGGTTTATTCCAGTACTATACCTGTCTTTTTATCTTATTTGATCCTATTTTGAAGTAACACAGATAATGAGTAAGAATTTTGTATTGTTTATTGAAATTTCCACGCTATGACAAAGTTTTTGATTATTTTGCACTATCATGGTTTTTTGGGTGATCGGAAAATGTAACTTGAGATTTACATTAACAATATATTTGGCTATAATGTATTAAAATTTCATTAACCTTGTACAAATACATCGCAAGCCATATATTTTTAAAGTGAACGTTTCCTTCCGAAGATGCCTAAAATCGCAAAATACGTACCAGAATAAGAAAAAAAAATGTAAATTTGACTGTAAGACTAAAGTGCTGCATATAGCCTTACGCAGAATAAAACAAGGAAAATATTGGTGTATCACATTTTGCGATACGTTTATCGGTTCGCTCGTAATTAAAGCGTAAATTCGAGTGTCCATAATAAAAATCCTATAGTACGAGGAGTCGTCAGGAACCTAATCTGATCAGTTTCAACAAATAAAAATAAAATAAAAACAAATGATGTATACATAACATAATAATGTAATATACATAGCGGTATTACTACGAAGAACAATATCCAGTAGAGACAAACTCCGATGCAGAAGCGCTGAGTCGAGCAGGTCGAGCCGCGAGCTGTATTACTGCGTGAGCTAAGACCGCAGAGACCAGAGTAACACCTGAGTTGCTTTGCTCAACGCTCTGGCTAGAGTCGATAACGGTGGGGTGAGCGTTGAGCGGGCGAGTTCCGAGGGTGGGGGGAGCGGTGAACAGCCACCAGTCACCCGCTCTGAGACAAATCGTCCATTCTCTTGCGAGCAGGTTGTTGCAAGTAGTTCTTATGTTCTTCACTAGGAGGCTCTCTGTCCTGTTGCTCGCATCAACTGCCCAGAGGGCAGGATGTGCGACTGAAACGATCGCCGACAGAGTGCGATGCGAAGTTAAGCTGTACCAGACACTGCACGTGGCAGAGGACGCACAGAGACGGCATGGCATTTGTGAAACACAAAATCCAATGGGGCACTGTACAATGCAGGCAGCCAAGGTAGAAGTAGGGCTGTGTTGTGTGGCGTGCACTGTGCTCTGACCAGCAGAGGCGCCGCTGATATGCTCTGTCTGTCTCTCTCTCTCTCTCTGCCATGGGAAACGTTTGGAGCTACCGTTATTTTTTTCTGAATCACTCCTTTGAAAGATTCAACTCTATGAATTAGTTCAGGAGCGGATCCCCCATCTCTACTGTGTATACGATGTAGGAAAATCATTGGCAATCAAATCAGTTTTCAGTCTTCTCTGAGTAGCTAAAGACAGGTCCTGTATGGTTTTTGAGGGGAGCTTTACCACTACTAGCTGTTTCCGGCCACGAGTTGCTGTAGCTCAGTCTGGTTAAATAGGAAAGAAAGAAAAGAGAAATCTCACGTTACTGACATGTATGGGAATTGGATATACCCGCTAATCTCCTTCTCTTCCCTATCTCTGTTCATCTCATACTCCTCTCTTTGTCCAACTCCTCCTGTTTCCCTCTCTCCGCCTGAACTGTAATACCTACATGGATCCAGTATCGTTGTAAAAGAGATACACAAATGAATAAAACCGCTACTACAGCTACTACCAGTGCTACTGCTACTGCCGTCACTGTTCACTTTTAACGCACTGAAAACTTAATTACAACATTTACAGACTGGTATTAAAATAAATACACTTTTGATAGCTGGTTGGTGAAAAAATTCTTTTATGCAATAAAGAAAACGAAGAAATCCTCCCACCAACAGGAGCCGTCCATTCATTCAAAAACAGCACAGCAAGTAGTGAACACTCCATTACAGCACAATTATTTATACGGTTAGAACCAAAGATTATAAGTGATCTACACTTAATTACTGAGAATACTCCTCCACCCCCTCTCTCTGCCCATCTTCTCCTACCTGATCTCTCTCATTCTCTCCCCAACTCACCCTTCCCCCTGTCTCTTACTATCTTCTTTCCAGTTTCTATCTCCATTTCCTGACATCTGTCCATCCCCTCTTGCCCCTTTCACCACACTCTGTCTGACCCTCAGCTATGCTTATTGTTATTGCACATTCAGATTCTTTAATGGTATTCTGACCATAAGCCAGTAAACCATAAATACAACTTTCATGTTTGCTAACAACGTTTCACAATACAATGCACACATGTTATATATATTAGGAGATTTCAATGGACAACTCGGCAAAGAGAAAAATTCAGGCAAACAACGGAAATTGAGATAGACCGTGTTGCCATAGCCTATCTAATAAGAATACTGAAGAAATACTCAACGTACGAACAAGAAAGGAAGTTTTGAGTCAGACCACCATCTGCTGCAAATAAAGATTAGATTTCAACCTAACAGAAAGAAGCCACCAATGAACAAAACATTTAGAATTGATCCAGAATACCTTAAATTTAACAAGTGGGAAATTCTCCAGGGAATTGGGCAATCAAACGCAACGAACTGGAAGGAAATTGGAGAAGTACTGAAAAACACTATGAAATTTGGCAAACCCCCAAAAAAGAGAAAACACAGATGTTGGAACATTGCATGTGATCTGGCAATAGAAGAAAGAATAGAAGCTTGGAAAACTTTCAGTAACAACAAAACTACGAAAAATGGTAGGAATTATTGAGAATAGAGAAGAATTCATCCAAGGCAATACGAAGAGAAAAACGTAAATATCATATAAGCCGGCAAAAAGAAATTGAACAAGAATTTATCAAGAACAACACCAGAAAGTTTTACAAAATTTTCTAAGAAAGCCTAACCACCTAATCTGTGCTTTCGCCGGCCCGATGGATCACTGGAAACCAACCCTAAAAAGAACTGTCAAATTTTAGCTAAATATTTTCACTCACTTCTCAACTGCGAGCCTCCGACAGAACAACTAGAGTTCGAAAAATCCACATCCAATCCCGATTTAAATGCACCGTCACTTAAAGAGGTAAAGGAAATAATCAATTCTTTGAAGAACAACAAGTCTCCAGAGGAAGACGGAATCATAGTAGAAGTATGGAAATTAAATGACAACAAGCAAGCCACAGAATTACATAAAATATTTGAGAAACTGAACAAACACCCGCAGAGTGGAAATGTGCATTAACTCACCCTCTCCACAAAAAAGGTGCAAAAACCGATCCATATAATTGCAGGGGAATTTCACTGCTCCCTGTAATACACAAAATTCTTCCGGAGGCCCTGTTAAACAGACTAGAAGAACAAGCAGACCAGTTAATAGGGGACTATCAGGCAGGGTTTCGCAAGGTCGATCTTCCATCGAGCAGATATGGAACTTAAAAACAATTATGCAAATGAGGAGATGTAGAAGTACTGTGGTAACTTTTGTCGATTTTAAAGAGGCCTACGATTCAATAGACAGACAAACATTTTTTCACACTTTAGAGCAGTGCAGGATTGACAGGAAAACAAGGTCAGTTATCCAACAGGCATTAACAGATACATCCACCAAAGTTAAATTCATTGGAATAACATCAGAAGCATTTCATATCCATACTGGTGTTCGACAAGGAGATGGAATATCCCCCCTTCTGTTTAACATGGTTCTGGGAAAGACTGTGAGGACATGGGAAAAGAAAATAAAAGGAATTCAGCTTGGGATTAAGAAAGAGCAGAGAATTGGGGTGAAGTGTCTGGCTTTCGCGGACGATCTTCCCATTATAACGAACAATAGAAAGGAAGCCAAACTTGCATTGGAAAAACTGCACGAAATCTCACAGAAAACTGGGCTACAAAGCTCCTACGAGAAAACACAGTATATTGAAAACAAACGTGTAGATAATCTCCACATGACTACTCAATACGGGAAAGTAGCACAAGTAGCCCACTTCAGATATCTGGGAGAGATAATCCAACCATCAGGCCTGAACTCAATAGCCAATAAAGATAGAATCTCCAGATTACAAAAAGGATATAAGCTCACTTGGAATCAGTACAATAAGAAATCTATTTCTGTTAATGTGAAACTAAGGCATTACAACACAGTACCCCTGCCAGAAGCACTTTATGCTGCAGAAACTACAGTGATTCATGGTCATACGAAGATCAGAGAAATTTAAAAGCAGGAAAGAAAAATTCTGGGGGAAATATATGGACCAGTGTTTCGGGAAGGAATTTGGATGGAGAGGCCAACTAGAGAGATTTACAGAGACATAGAAACAAGAACAGACGCCATTAGAAAGAGAAGGATGAAATTTTATGGATATATGAGCAGGATGAATGAAAGCAGTATCCCAAGACAGATCTTTGAGATAGTAAACAAGAGCAAAAACAAGACAAAGTGGATCACTGAAGCAGAAGGAGGCATTAAAGGACTGGGGATCACACAAGACAACGTAAACAAGAGAGAACAGTTTAGATATATCATAAAGAAACACACACTTAAACAAGAACATACGGAGAAAAGAACGGGAAAAAGATGGTCGGAGCAACGCAAGAGAGAACACAGTGAACGTATGAAGAGAATTTGGGAAGAACGAAGAAAGAAGAAGAAATCATGACTACTCAAGATCAATCGCTCTCTCAAAAGGGAATAATAATAATAATATAAACACGCTCGTATTCTAAGTCACAATTTTCAGCAAACGAACAATTTACATTTTTATTTATACAGGTTGTTACAAAAAGGTACGGCCAAACTTTCAGGGAACATTACTCACACACAAATAAAGAAAAGATGTTATGTGGACATGTGTCCGGAAACGCCTAATTTCCATGTTAGAGCTCATTTTAGTTTCGTCAGTATGTACTGTACTTCCTCGATTCACCGCCAGTTGGCCCATTCAAGGAAGGTAATGTTGACTTCGGTGCTTGCGTTGACATGCGACTCATTGCTCTACAGTACTAGCATCAAACACATCAGTACGTAGCATCAACAGGTTAGTGTTCATCACGAACGTGGTTTTGCAGTCAGTGCAATGTTTACAAATGCAGAGTTGGCAGATGCCCATTTGATGTATTGATTAGCACGGGGCAATGGCCGTGGCGCGGTACGTTTGTATCGAGACAGATTTCCAGAACGAAGGTGTCCCGACAGGAAGACGTTCGAAGCAATTGATCGGCGTCTTAGGGAGCACAGAACATTCCAGCCTATGACTCGTGACTGGGGAAGACCTATAACGACGAGGACACCTGCAATGGACGAGGCAATTCTTCGTGCAGTTGACGATAACCCTAACGTCAGCGTCAGAGAACTTGCTGCTGTACAAGGTAACGTTGACCATGTCACTGTATGGAGAGTGCTACGGTAGAACCAGTTGTTTCCGTACCATGTACAGCGTGTGCAGGCACTATCAGCAGCTGATTGGCCTCCACGGGTACACTTCTACGAATCGTTCATCCGACAACATGTCATTCCTCATTTCAGTGCAAATGTTCTCTTTACGGAAGAGGCTTCATTCCAACGTGATCAGATTGTAAATTTTCACAATCAACATGTGTGGGCTGACGAGAATCCGCACGCAATTGTGCAATCACATCATCAACACAGATTTTCGGTGAACGTTTGGGCAGGCATTGTTGGTGATGTCTTCATTGGGCCCCACGTTCTTCCACCTACGCTCAATGGAGCACGTTATCATGATTTCATACGGGATACTCTACCTGTGCTGCTAGAACATGTGCCTTTACAAGTACGACACAACATGTGGTTCATGCACAATGGAGCTCCTGCACATTTCAGTCGAAGTGTTCGTACGCTTCTCAGATTCGGTGACCGATGGATTGGTAGAGGCGGACCAATTCCATGGCCTCCACGCTCTCCTGACCTCAACCCTCTTGACTTTCATTTATGGGGGCATTTGAAAGCTCTTGTCTACGCAACCCCGGTACCAAATGTAGAGACTCTTCGTGCTCGTATTGTAGACGGCTGTGATAAAATACGCCATTCTCCAGGGCTGCATCAGCGCATCAGGGATTCCATGCGACGGAGGGTGGATGCATGTATCCTCGCTAACGGAGGACATTTTGAACATTTCCTGTAACAAAGTGTTTGAAGTCAGGCTGGTACGTTCTGTTGCTGTGTGTTTCCATTCCATGATTAATGTGATTTGAAGAGAAGTAATAAAATGAGCTCTAACATGGAAAGTAAGCGTTTCCGGACACATGTCCACATAACATATTTTCTTTCTTTGTGTGTGAGGTATGTTTCCTGAAAGTTTGGCAATACCTTTTTGCAACACCCTGTATAGATTACTAAGAAATAGTGCAAGTCCGGATAGTGACCACGCACCATTCTCTCCAAAGTACGCCAGAGAGTCTCACTAATACTGAGATCTGGCGACTGTGGTGGCCAGAGCATCCACATGCTCACAAAATCAGGCCTGTGAACAGGGGCCCTGTCATGTTGGAACGCAGCGTCACCATTGGAGAACGAATATTTTACCACATGGGAGGGACCAGATCAGCCAAGATGCTCATGTACTCCTTGGTAGTAATAGGGCACTGCAGAGTATGTCGAGGGGCCCTAGGGATACCGCGATATGGGTGCCCAAATTACCACCGAACTACCGCCATGTTTCACTCATGGCACTTTAACTCTACCAGTAGATAGAAACAATGTGAAACAACCCTCGTCCAACCAAATGATTCTCGCCCATTGGTCTATAGTCCAGGCTTTATGGCTTTAGTACAACTTTTCCGGTAACAAATGTTTGTACCACAGGTGTGTGCTTTGGGAATTCGAGCTCGCATTACAATTCCCTGCTTGTAGAGATCCGCTCGTGTTGTTGCGTGCTGACAGTCTTCATGTAAAGGACTACGTTTGATAAGCAACTATGCTCTTCGTGTCTGTACCGCTTTATCATCGATATTTAGCTTCTGTGAAACGCTGTACTTGAGACAAACATTTTCAGAAGAGTTTTCCTAGCACGCAAATTTAAGTAATCCTTAAATTTCTCCCTGTGTGATTTGGGACAAAACAGTTCATGGGTGAATAGCCGGATGTCAGTGTCCAAAGGGCGCAACATTTCGACAAGCTTCCGTGTTGCTATCGTTAGGAGTGCTGATTAACTGACTCCTTATGCGGTAGTGCGGCGCTTTTGTCTCTTCTCCCATCCGTCCGATCTGTCGCTCAGTATGAGGTCCGCGCCCGGGGAGGAGATATTTCAACTGAGTGACTTCAGAGGCAGGGCAGCAACAACGGAGATGCGACCAGCACGCGTATCTGGGCCCGGACCACCGAGGGAGCGATCAGTACCAGTTGGTGCCGGGAGGGAGGGAGGGGGGGGGCAGGGGAGTAGATGCAAGCTAAGTGCCCACCCGGGTGCGGGCCACATCCAGAGAAGCAAGTCGGAGGGAAGGTGAGAAGGAGATAAAAGCGCCAAGTTTGCTCATAGGGAGTCAATTCATCGATGTACCAGTCGACAGGTACATGGTCTCTTCTGAAATATTGCGCCAACTGCACACCAACATCTGGTTATTGACTTGTGAACTGTTTGCTCACATTCATAATAGGTTAACTATTTTTCTTTTTGAGGAGCTTTTTTTGCTACTAAGAGTCTGTAATTTGTATTCTCTCTATTTCGCTATTGTCAGTTATTTTGGTGCTCAAAAGAACAGTACACATACATTGCTTTAAATACGTCATTTTTCAATGCAATTCCCTCAACATCGTTTGATTCGATTACTCTACCCTCCATTGCATCGTTTTCTTTTCTAGATGTTCATCACATAACCTCTTTCCAGGACCATATCCATTCCATTAAAGTGACATTCAAAGTCCATTGCGGTTTCTGAGAGAATTACCATCTCGTCAGCTAACCTTAAAAATTCATTCATCATAACGGATGTTTGCGGAAAGCCTGCTATAGTTTCATTTACGATTTAAATAATGAAACACAGCATCAGTTACGAATCGTTTATGCGTTTCAGGACGCGTTTTCATGTGTGTAAGCATACAGCAACGAACATCACATAAAATTATGTGAATATTTGCGTTTGACAATGAGAATAAATTATCGAAACGCGCCGTGCTTAGCAAGAAAAAACAACTAACATTTTTCAACCATAAACCTCAAAATATTTACTTCTTCATTCTGAACTTTAATTTTCTTTCCAAATTTATCTTTGTCTTCCTTTACTGCTCGCTCAATGTCCCGGTTGAATATCATCGGGGAATGTTACAACCTTGTCTCTGTTACTGCCTCGTTTCTTTCCTGTCTACATCTACATCCATACTCCGCAAGTCACCTGACGGTGTGTGGGGAGGGTACCTTGAGTATCTCTATCGGTTGTCCCTTCTACTCCAGTCTCGTATTGTTCGTGGATAGAAAGATTGTCGGTATGCCTCTGTCTGGGCTCTGATCTCTTTGATTTTATCATCATGGTCTCTTCGCGAGATATATGAAGGAGGGAGCAATATACTGCTTGACTCCTCGGTGAAGGTATGTTCTCGAAACTTCAACAAAAGCCCGTACCGAGCTACTGAGCGTCTCTCTTGCAGAGTCTTCCACTGGAGCTTATGTATCATCTCTGTAACGCTTTCGCGATTACTAAATGATCCTGTAACGATCCGTTGGATCTTCTCTATCTCTTCTATCAACCCTATCTGGTACGGATCCCACACTGGTGAGCAATAGACAAGCAGTGGGCGAACAAGTGTACTGTAACCTACTTCCTTTGTTTTCGGACTGCATTTCCTTAGGATTCTTCCAATGAATCTCAGTCTGGCATATGCTTTAGCGACGATTAATTTTATATGGTTATTCCATTTTAAATCACTCCTAATGCCTACTCCGAGATAATTTTGGAATTAACTGCTTCCAGTTGCTGACCTGCTATATTGTAGCTAAATGATAAAGGATCTTTCTTTCTATGTATTCGCAGCACATTACACTTGTCTACATTGAGATGGAATTGCCATTCCCTGCACCATGCGTCAATTCGTTGCTGATCCTCCTGCATTTCAGTACAATTTTCCACTGTTACAACCTCTCGATATACTACAGCATCGTCCACAAAAAGCCTCAGTGAACTTCCGATGTTATGCACAAGGTCATTTATATATATTGTGAATAGTAACGGTCCTACGACACTCCCCTGCGGCACACCTGAAATCACTCTTACTTCGGAAGACTTCTCTCCAATGAGAATGACATGCTGCGTTCTGTTATCTAGGAACCCTTCAATCCAATCACACAATTAATCTGATAGTCTATATGCTCTTACTTTGTTCATTAAACGACTGTGGGGAACTGTATCAAACGCCTTTCGGAAGTCAAGAAACGCGGCATCTACCTGGGAACCTGTGTCTATGGCCCTCTGAGTCTCGTGGACGAATAGCGAGAGCTGGGTTTTCACACGAGCGTCTTTTTCGAAACCCATACTGATTCCTACAGAGTAGATTTCTAGTCTCTATAAAAGTCATTATACTCGAAGATAATATGTGTTCCAAAATTCTACAACTGATCGACGTTAGAGATATAGGTCTCTAGTTCTGCACATTTGTTCGACGTCCCTTCTTGAAAACGGAGATGAACTGTGCCCTTTTCCAATCTTTTGGAACGCTACGCTCTACTAGAGACCTACCGTACACCGCTGCAGGAAGGGGGGAAAGTTCCTTCGCGTACTCTGTGTAAAATCGAACTAGTATCGGTCGACTCTTACAAGTGCAGACTCATTTCTTACCTTTTCCGTCAATGTATTTCATCCTGCTGCTTTAAAAATTTCAGGGAGTGCTCATATATTGGAGCCAACACTGCTGAAAGCGTCCTCTAAATCCACAAATGCTGTAAAAATAGTTTTGCTCTGGCCACTCTATTCTCTAAAATAAGTTGTCTCTATATTTGTTTGGAAGAAGTACTTTTTAGTTTATCGAACGATCAAAAACCAAATACGGAAAAAGCTGATGACACAGGAATATCAGAAGAAAAAGGGCGGTATACCAACTCGAAGAATTAACAATGAAGAAGATTTCTGCAAGACGAGTGGCGCAGTTTTTTCAGGCTGGCGCAAACAAATGCGAAAACGAAGTAATGTCTGGACCGTTTTGAATGGACTCCTGCTCATTTTGGTACTGTGAATGTCACCTGAGTCCAGTACTGCGCACCAAAGAAGGAAATTTAATTAAATCAAAGTGTACAGGTCGATGCCACTGCAACAAAGAAAACAAATGCGATTTCATCTACTGCAAAGGCTATCGAGGGATTCAAAGAATGGGAAAGTGATGTTTGCAGTTAATTACCTTTCACGTCTTCCGGGCAAAGTGGATTAAGAAGTGAAAAGACTCCAGAGCACCAATGGAAGGAAAAACGTATTTAAACAGGACACTATGACTACATCTACAAATACACTACGCATGATAAAGGACAGTGTATGGCGGATGGTGCTTCGCATCTATACGGGGTTCGATGTTCTGTTCCATTCGTATTCTTACAACTAGACCGCACGGTAAACGGATGTTTCTATGTTTTTGCCTCCCCTGCACAGGATATAGAGAATGCTCCACTGAACAATTTTAGATTTGGAACCTTGGGTCGGAGAAGCAAGCTTAAGGACATATGGAAGCAAACTTGTCTACCATTTTGTTTTCCAGCTTATTTACAACTAACATGCGTACAAGTTTACACATACTGAACTGTTTATTTACATGTAAAAATAAAGCACTTCGTCTTCAGGCCACGAGTGGCCTACCGGGACCATCCGACCGCCGTGTCATCCTCAGTGGAAGATGCGGATAGGAGGGGCATGGGGTCAGCACACCGCTCTCCCAGTCATTATGATGCTATTCTTGACCGAAGCCGCTACTATTCGGTCGAGTAGCTCCTCAATTGGCATCACGAGGCTGAGTGCACCCCGAAAAATGGCAACAGCACATGGCGGCCTGGATGGTACCCATCCAAATGCCAATCACGCCCGACAGCGCTTAACTGCGGTGACCTCAAGGGAACCGGTGTAGCTACTGCGGCAAGGCCGTTGACATGTACGTTATTTATTTCCTGCAAGGAAACAAGAACGAGCCTGAGTACTACGAAGCCATGATGCAGCTTCTATTTACTTTATTTGTCCATAAGGTGGCTCTGTTGTATTGTATTTACGTTGGCTCATGGTAGAAAGTGACAGACCCATTCATTACTCAATGGTATTCAGGGACGTACCGTACAGTACCATGGAGCAGTACCGGCACAGTCCCTCAGAACTCACTGAGGTGCACCTTATGTGTGGGGAAGTACGTTGCAATGCTCTCACTGCTGGAAGGCTGTGCAGGGAACGATTTCCTAACAGGTATCATCCGTCAACATGACGGCGCACATACTCACTTCAGTGTGGTTGTCCGCAACCATATCTAAAATCACTTCCGTATGAGACCCCAGAAAGATGGAATTAGTTTTCAGAATTTTAGCTGCCTGTCAAATCATTGGAAACGCACCAGGTGTGTTTATCACGGTGCGTCAGAATCTTGTTCGCCAATGTCAAGTTGCATTTAGGTTGATGGCCGTCAACCTCAGCACGTTCTGTAAGATACACTACATATGGTACATTCATTCTCTCAATGATGGTATTTGCACTTGACTGTAACTAACGTAAATAAAAAAGTACACACTAATGTGCGTTTATTCCTATCATCTCCTTACTTCTCCGACCCCAGATCCCCTACCTCAAATTGTTCAGTGGAGCATACACTATGTCCTGTTAAATTTTTGCAGGCTCTTACTGAAACAATCTGTACATGAAATGAAAAACGAGCACCTACCACAACGGGACCATGCAATGATTCCATTCAAAGGTAACCACCACACACGTAAAGACATTTAGCCCACTGCGAGGCGAGATTATCACCTCTTGCTGCGCAGAACGCGGTCGGCCAGTGACGGCTCCACAACCGCACTTCCTCGTCCAACAGAAATCGACGCCCACGTGTGTCTTTCTTTAGGTCCCCAAAGATGTGAAAATTAGACGATGAAGATCCGGGCTGCACGCAGCGTGTTGCCGTGTTTCCCAACACATTCGCTGAATTGTAGCCTTCGTCCGATTGGAAGCGATTATTGTGCATCAGAATGCTCTGTTCGACAACAGTTCCACAACTCGAGGGCAACGCCAACTTCTGAAACGTACCACATCACACTCGCCAAAGAAATCCAAATGTGCTCTCGTAAGATCTGGTAAGGTTGAACAGTAGGGGCTCTCTGCTTGTCGGGCTCCTCTAACGGGGAACCACAGTCAGTGTACAGCGTTACGAAGACACTTTGCAGAAACTGCAACATGCCACAAAGTCGAGCGCCCAGGAATGCTGTTAGACAGAATCGTGCTGTCACACGATACCATCCACCCTCACACTGAAAACTGGACGATGGGCAGGCTTCTGCGATTTGACTGGGAAACACTGCAGTATCCTCTGTATAGCCCATCCTCACCGTGTGCGTTTCATGTCGTTGGCTACCAGAAGAAAAACATGTGTGAACGTCCGTTCCACTCGGACGAGGCTGTGCGACTGTGGGTGCGGTTGTAAATCCACCAGCGGCCGATCACGTTCAACGAAACAGCAATTGATCGTCTGCACTCCAGGTCACACACACACACACACACACACACACACACACACACACACACACACACACACACACACGTTGACTGTGGATATTATATAACACACAAAGTCCCTTTGACTGTTCAGAAATGTCACTAAACCCGCTCAAGGATGTAAACAACCGTGCATGAGCAGCGCCTGTTAGACGGAAGGCGTCCGACAGCCGATCAGTTCCAGTCATACCACCAGAGATGAGGCACACAGCTCGTGTTGTCTGAAGTTCAACCATTTCTAGGCGGTCAATACCGCGATTAGATTGCGTCCGCATTGTTACTCTGTGCCAGGAACGGCTCTCAACAGGCGAAGTGTCCAGCCGTCTTTGAGTGAACCAAAGCGAGGTTATTCGGACATGGAGGAAATAAGGTTAGACAGGAACTATCGATGACATGCCTCGCTCAGGTCGCCCAAGGGCTATTACTGCAGTGGATGACCACTACCTACGGATTATGGCTCGGAGGTTGCATGATGTGCAACTTCACTCCCGACGTCCATGGCGAGGTCCGTCTTTGCAACCACGACACCATGCAGCGCGGGACAGATGAGCCCAGCAACATGCCGAATGGACCGCTCAGGAGTGGCATCACGTTCTCTTCACAGATGAGTGTCGCATCTGCCTTCAACCAAACAATCGTCGAAGACGTGTTTGCAAGCAACCCGGTCAGGCTGAACGCCTTCGACACATTGTCCAACGAATGCAGCAAGGTGCAGGTTCGCTGCTCTTTTGGGGTGGCATTATGTGGGGCAGGCGTACGCCGCTGGTGATCATGGGAGGCGCCGTAACGGCTGTACGATACGCGAATGCCATCCTCCGTCTGATAGTGCAACCATATCGGCAGCATATTGGCGAGACTTTCGTCTTCATGGACGACGATTCGCGCCCCCATCGTGCACATCTTGTGAATGACTTCCTTCAGGATAATGACATTGCTTGACTAGAGTGGCCAGCATGTTCTCCAGAGCCGCACGGGATTAGCCGAGCGATCTAGGGCGCTGCAGTCATGGACTGTGAGGCTAGTCCCGGCGGAGGCTTGAGAGCTCCTTCGGGCATGGGTGTGTGGGTTTGTCCTTAGGATAATTTAGGTTAAGTAGTGTGTAGCAGTTAAGTCCCATAAGATTTCACACACATTTGAACATTTGAACATGTTCTCCAGACATGAACCCTATCGAACATGCCTGGTATAGATTGAAAAGGAGTGTTTATGGACGACGGGACCCATTAACCTCTCTGAGGGATCTACGCCGACTCGTCGTTGAGGAGTAGGACCTCGATGAACTTGTGGATAGTGTGCCACGACGAATACAGGCGTGCATCAATGCAAGAGGACATGCTACTCGGTATTAGAGAAATGTTCAAATGTGTGTGAATTCCTAAGGGACAAAACAGCTTAGCTCATAGGTCGGTATTAGAGGTGTGTACAGCAATATGGATCACCACCACTGAAGGTCTCGCTGTATGGTAGTACAACGTGCTATTTATGGTTTTGATGAGCAATAAAAAGGGGGGAAATGACGTTTATGTTGATCTCTATTCATATTTTCTGGTAAGGTTCCGGAACTCTCGGAACCGAGGAGATGCAGAACTTTTTTGATTTATATATATATATATATATATATATATATATATATATATATATATATATATATATATATATATATATATAAACGTGTGTATGTCTCTATGTATGTACGTATGTTCAGTATGTCCTCCTAAACTAAAGGATCTACTTCGACCAAACTTGGTACACATACTATTTCCTATCTCGAAAGAAGCACTACGGGGTTGTCCAGTACATACAGTCCAAATGAGTTGGGTCTGGCTGAAAAAAGAGAAGTAAAGCACCACCTGAAGATACCCAAACTATATCCATCCTATATTTGAAAGCAGAGCACTTAAAGTCAAGCAACGAACTTTACACAAAATTACAAATTTTTACGAAACTTTTTCTCGCTGCCGGCCGTGGTGGCCGAGCGGTTCTAGGCGCTACAGTCTGGAAGCGCGCGACCGCTACGGTCGCAGGTTCGAATACTGCCTCGGGCATGGATGTGTGTGATGTCCTCATGTTAGTTAGGTTTAAGTAGTGCTAAGTTCTAGGCGACTGATGACCTCAGAAGTGAAGTCCCATAGTGCTCAGAGCCATTTGAACCATTTTTTTTCTCGCTGACACCCCGCACAAAGTGACGAGAGGAAAAAAGTTGATCGCTTACTATATTTTACCTGCTCACGTAGTACAACTGTACATTAGGTATGACGTTTTAATTTATTACTTCTTTACTACTAACTCTATTCGTAACACGTTTCGCAGAACGTATCGACACATAGCACTAAATGAGCCTGCAGTATTATATCACTTTTCGACATATACCTCGGGAGAGACGTCATAAACACTGAGATGCATGAAAATCTTCCGCATCAGATATTTGGTTTCAATTTATTCGTTCTTTATTACTAGTTTTATTCGCAACACGTTTCGCAGACAGTATTCACATATACCACTGAATGTACCTACAAAATTATATAATTGTGTGACGCAAACTTCAGGAGATATGACGCCATAAATACCGAGATGCGTGACGAACTATATTTTCCCAAACCGGGACGCACACCACACGCATACTGCATTTGGTAACGACACTTAGCGACTTCCAACAAATTTGGAACATAATTTTAAGCCTTTTCTAAACGTTTTCACGCTTCCATGCTCAACATCAAATATTTAAAATATTAACTCATTTGTAAAATTTGAACCTGTTTTATACGTGGGAGCTCGATTGTTGGAAGAATCGTGGATTTACTGGTTACTTACAATCTGGAAAAAAACACTGTGAGGTTAGTAACCACCTGCATCCTAAAGGGGCGGTAATGAGAAGGGGACGATACTGAAGCATAACTCAGGAACACCTGCAGCAATTTCAACCAACTTTGTTAGCTACATGACATTACTTATATAAAAATACTGTGTGAACAGGTTTGCCACTGCCCTCAAAGATAGGGGGTGTGAATGAGAAGGAGGTAACTGTTGCATTTTATTTGCTGTATTTGCTTGACTTAGTATACTTTTGAAAGCATGAAGCGTAATTTCTCTTTTATTTGTTGTGTTCACTGTATCAAGCAGGTCGCGAGAAAGAGGTCTGCAGCGAACGAGTAATTTTACCAACGTTTTTCGGAACCTAAGATCAGGTCACACGGCTGAATACCACGGGTAAACTTAATATCGCCTCTGAAGTTGTATGATGCAAAATAACAAACATCAGACACATACGTCGGCAATATGTGTCACATACGCACATGTTCAACGTCTCCTCCTTAACACCCCGGGTCGATGTCAACCGAACTTGGTAGACATATTACTTAGTACTGGAAAGAAGTACTATGGTGGTAAAAACCATCTCCTATAGCACAGGGGGGGGGGGGTTATAACTGTGTGAGAAAGGGAGGGGGTGAAGAGGTGGAAAATGTTATGGCGTAAAGCAAGCGCCGACACGCCAGTCGTGAACTCTAGAGAAGAGATCAGCCAATCGCACGCTGACTGGACCTCCCTACAGGACGACGACGCGGCAGCAGCGGCCTCTATACAGGACATAAGCGCCGCGCCCGACTGCATTCCCGCTCACGCTGCGGTGAGGTACGCATAGCAGATTGTCGCTGTTGCTACTGGAGATGCCTGGACGCGGAAGTGGACGCAAAGCTGCTGCCTTGGCGGAGTTGCTGCTCACGATAGCAGGGACTTCCGGCAAGAAGAAGAGGAAGACTGCAGCGCAGTGCTTTCGCTGCCAAAAGCTTGGCCATGTCGCCAAGCACTGCAGCGGAGCAGTCGCGTGCTTGAAGTATGCGCAAGCACACGACACACGTGACTGCAAGAAGCAGAAGCACGCCCCCTGTACCTGCGCCAACTGCGGCGGCGCACACGCGGCCAACGCCCGTTCCTGCGCCTACAGAAGAAACTGGCGCGGACCGAGAAGAAGACGCAGAAGCAAGTGACCACCACACACGAAGAGGTGGTCACTTGCACAGAAGACGTCGTCCCCAGGCGCCTTAACGACGCCGTACAAGACGCCATGTCCGCCTTCAAATCCGCCATGGCGGAAGAGAGGGCGGCCATGCTGGCGGAACTGGGCGAGGATCGGCGTCAGATTGCTGAGCTGACGCAGGAGCTTCGCTCAGCCAAAGCAGCTTCCGCCACAACAGTCGACACCGCCACCCAGGCGACTCCTCCAAGGGAGGATTTCGCGACGGTGGCCACGCAGACCGACGTGCCTGCCGAAGGGGAGGCAACACAGCCCAAGACGGACACCGAAGCAGCAGCGCAAGAAGAAGAGTGGGAAGAAGTCCCATTCCTCCCGCTCCCAGACATGTACAGCGCAAGCGCTGTTACAAAGAAGATCGCTGGCTCGCTTCGCGATGGAACATTCCCCCACCACGACAACCCTTATCCCTTCGTTCCACCAAACCATCCTAAACCCCAACTGCCTCATCACCCACATGGGTATCCAGAAGGCCTTATTGGTCTTTCTAGGGAGGAATTCAATCTGATTGATTCCTACCCTATCTTCACACAGTTGCAAATGCGCTGCATCATCGTCTCTCTGGTAAACGGAGAATATGATAAAGCAGGAATCCTTATGCACGGTATCCCAACCGAGGAAGAACCCTCAGCAACAGCCAAGAAGAAGAAGAAAAATCGTCACACCGACAAGTACAGGAAATAGGTCATCGGCACTCCTTGCCAGTCCAGAAAAACCTACCAGTACAGAAAGAAGATTCGTCAAGATTCCCAGGGGAGTAAAGGCCTAACGGCCACAAACTTCCAATAGAACATCCTCACAGTGAGGAAGTCACAAAAGGAGCAGCAGCCGGAGCGCCCGACTGCTGACGGCCCACTTCAATAGCAGCTTCAGGATCAGCGACTTCGAGCAGCGTCAGCGCCAGATACTTCGCTTGTACTCTCTATGTAGCACAGACCTGGAATTGTCTATAATGAAGAATATTGATTATGTTTGCTTGCGACACGTCTGTGTAGTTACCAAAGTTAAGTATTGTATATTTTCTTATTGTAATAAAACTCATTAACACGACTTGTTTGCTTGTTTGTCTAGCGAACCGAGTATGCACGTTTTCTAGACGCTACGGACAGAGAGGGGAGATGAGGTAATGGCCAGGCAGAGAGGGGAGAGGAGGTGGAAAGACAGAGGGGGACGAATTTACGTTTAAAATAGTGGTGCGGGTTTCCTTGTTACAGTGTAGTCTCAGCTTTATTGCACTGTTTTTAAAATGTCTACAGACTCTGTTGACTGGTCGAGTGGTCAACGTCACTGATTGTTATGAGAAGGTCCTCAGCTGGACCGCTCACGTCCCCAAGAAACTTTCTCGGTTGTATCGGTGAATGGCTTCGTAATTGAGTGAAAAAGAAGTGTAAGCTCGAGTTTTGATAGTTGCCATTAACAACTGCCACCTACGTGTTCGTTTCCATCAGCACCTTTCGCTACCCACTCGAATGGGCAGGGTGAACTATTCGACATTTTGACCCGTTGTAGAACTCAGATTACTTATGCTGCGTCAGAAAGAGCCGGGAATCGGGCAGTGAGCGTTCCCAAATGACAGTCTATGGATGGTAATTTACAGTTCCGCCATGGCCCTTAAAGCCAACGTTCACTGACTAAACCTTTGACTGTAACTGAATAATTGTAACTATTTTTCACATACTGTTGCAGCAACGATGACCCAGCCTCAAATGGGTGAAATGGGTGTTTACAGCTGTTTGTGTACAGTTAGATGACAAAAGTCATGGGGTACCGATATGCACATATACAAATGGATGTAATGTAGCGTACACAAGCTATAAAACGGCACTGCATTAGCGGAGCTGTCTTTTGTACTCAACCGATTCATGTGAAAAGGTTTCCGACGTGATTATAGCCGCGTGACGGGGATTAACAGACTATGAACAGGGAATGGTAGTTGGACCTAGAGGTATGGGACACTCCATTTCGGAAATTGTTAGGGAACTCAGAATTCCAAGGTCCACAGTGTCAAGAGAGAGGCGAGAATACCACATTTCAGTCATTACCTCTCCCTATGGACAACGCACTGGCGGACGGCCTTCGCTTAACGACCGAGAGCAGCGTCGTTTCATTGAGTTTACAGTGCAAACAGAAGCATGAGCCGTGTTGGCTCGTATCAATTACAGTCTGTGGATCGTATCTCTGTTCAGTTTGCCCTCTGCTCGCCGGGTGACGTTCTTGCGCCGCGTCTTTCGATTTGAAACGTTTGCGAGCTGGGCGAGTGTGGAAAGAACAATCACAGAGTAATGTGGAGGAAGGAAGTCGGTTGGAGGAAGGAAGTCGGTTGGAGGAAACACGTGTGTGTCGTCACGCCCCTGTGATCAATGTCTTGACCGACTCCACTCGGAGGGAACCGTTGCAACGGCAATGCGATTCCTCCTTGGGTTGTGAATTTGTGCTTTCAAGAAATTTCTATCCGCAGTAGTGTGTTCCGTATCGCTTATAGGAACTGTCTGGGCCTGTCCACCTCTGTATTAGCTGAGCACGCTGTGTTGCTTTCCTGAAAAGTAACCCCGGGTTATTGGTTGGTTTTAGTAGTGTTTCTCGTTGCCAAATAATGCGTAACATTAGTACTGTCAACGTCTGTGCAACACATGGGAATATCACTGCCGTCTTTATTGCTCTTAGTGGTGTCATGACCGTTCATGATTAACGTGACCTTTTAATTATGTTTCAGTTCCAGACATGGCCAGATCCGTTACTGTACCGGGTGCACTGCCGGAGACCTGTGTAATTTTCTGTGCTGGCACCACTGGGCGTTGTAAGGCGAGATTCCTTATCTGATTCTTGTAGCGTGTTTGGGACTGCGGGCCGTCTTGTACTGGTATCCAACCGTTATATTACACTACTGGCCATTAAAATTTCTACACCAAGAGGAAATGCAGATGATAAACGGCTATTTATTGGACAAACATATTATACTAGAACTGACATGTGATTACATTTTCACGCAATTTGGATACACAGATTCCGAGAAATCAGTACCCAGAACAACCACCTCTGGCCGTAATAACGGCCTTGATACGCCTGCGCATTGAGACAAACAGACCGTAGATGGCGTGTACAGGTACAGGTGGCCATGGAGCTTCAACACGTTACCACAGTTCATCAACAGTAGTGACTGGCGTATTGTGACGAACCAGTTGCTCGGCCACCATCGACCAGACGTTTTCAGTTGATGAGAGATCTGGAGAATGTGCTGGCCAGGGCAGCAGTCGAACATTTCCTGTATCCACAAAGGGCCGTACAGGTCCTGCAACATGTGGTCGTCCATCATCCTGCTGAAATGTAGGGTTTCGAAGGGATCAAATGAAGGGTAGAGCCACGGGTCGTAACTCATCTGAAATGTAACGTCCACTGTTCAAAGTGCCGTCAATTCGAACAAGAGGTGACCGAGACGTGTAAGCAATGTCACCCCGTACCATCACCCCGGGTGATACGCCAGTATGGCGATGACGAATACACGCTTCCAATGTGCGTTTACCGCGATGTCGCCAAACACGGATGTGACCATCACGATGCTGTAAACATAACCTGGATTCATCCGAATAAATGACGTTTTGGCATTCGCGCACCCAGGTCCGTCATTGAGTACACCATCGCAGGCTCTCCTGTCTGTGATGCAGCGTCAAGTGTAACCGCAGCCATGGTCTCCGAGCTGACAGTCCATGCTGCTGTAAACGTCGTCGAACTCTTCGTGCAGATGGTTGTTTTCTTGCAAACGTCCCCATCTGTTCAATCAGGGATCGAGATGTGGCTGCACGATCCGTTACAGCCATGCGGATAAGTTGTCTGTCATCTCGACTGCTAGTGATACGAGGCCGTTGGGATCCAGCAAGGCGTTCCGTATTACCCTCCTCAATCCACCTATTCCATATTCTCCTAACAGTCATTGGATCTCGACCAACGAGAGCAGCAATGTTACGATACGATAAACCGCAATCGCGATAGGCTACAATCCGACCTTTATCAAAGTCGGAAACGTGATGGTACGCATTTCACCTCCTTACACGAGGCATCACAACAACGTTTCACCAGGCAACGCCGGTCAACTGCTGTTTGTGTATGAGAAATCGGTTGGAAACTTTCGTGATGTCAGCACGTTGTAGGTGTGGCCACCGGCGCCAACCTTGAGTGAATGCTCTGAAAAGCTAATCATTTGCATATCACAGCATCTTCTTCCTGTCGGTTAAATTTCGCGTCTGTAGCACGTCATCTTCATGGTGTAGCAATTTTAATGACTAGTAGTGTATTAATAGAACCAGGATTTCAAGGGAAGCTCAAATTGTTACTTCAAAATTAGTTGAACTGTGTTTGTAGTTTTCTTATGTTAATATTCTTACTGTTGGTTCTTGCCAGTGTTTAAACTGTACTGTTCTCGAAATTCAATTTATTTTGCCGTTTGCCGAGTGTTGTAACTTATTCTGGATTACTTGTTGGGGCAGTCATTTGCTGAAAGTGTGTTGTCGCACTAACTGAGGTGTTGGCGTTTCTAGTCATCTTTTTGTAGCATGACGCTTGTTTTACGGGCGCTCTGCTGTTGCCGCGTGGGTCAGCTGCTGTTTTTCCAGTCTATGCGTGCAGCTGACCCAGCCTGGGAAGGGTGAGCGTACCGAAGGCCCGACGGTGTCGGTCGGAATTCGAGTTCGCCGCTGCCGTTGCCTTGTGTAAAACAGCTCTGCGGCACGGCGACTGTTGTTTAAGTTAAATTTTATTTTCTCTGGTTCGCGCGGGCCTAAATCTTTTCAGAATTCGCATATTTTTGCTCTTGGCTTGGATTCCTTTTGATGCCGTGCCCTTCCTGTATCAAGTGTCCTTAGTCAGCGGGGCCATTTGTTGACTCTTATATTGCTTCAATTTGTCAGCTTTCTTAAAAGACCGTGTTAAATTCTCACTTGTACTTTAGAACTGTTGTGGACTGACAAGACAGCCAGTCCACAGTGACGGGTAACCGAAAGGCACGCGTTTACACACGCCGGCTGGCGTTAGGTCTGAAAGAGGATACGTAATGAATGCTATAAAGAAAACTACGTAGCTGCTGGAATACTTAACTTTAATCCATCATTTGTATACAGCGTTCTTGATGATACAAGTGAGACTCTCTCTAGATATGGTTAATGGCGCCTTGCTAGGTCGTAGCCATGGACTTAGCTGAAGGCTATTCTAACTGTCTCTCGGCAAATGAGAGAAAGGCTTCGTCAGTGTAGTCGCTAGCAAAGTCGTCCGTACAACTGGGCCGAGTGCTAGTACGTCTCTCTAGAGCTGCCGTGTGGTGGCGCTCGGTCTGCAATTACTGACAGTGGCGACACGCGGGTCCGACATGTACTAATGGACCGCGGCCGATTTAAAGCTACCACCTAGCAAGTGTGGTGTCTGACGGTGACACCACAAGAACTATTCTGTTAGTTTGCATATTTAAATTTGTTTAAACATTTTACCTATTACTAAATTTGTGCTGGTCGTTGTAACATTCGGCCTTCAAAAAATTTTACTTTAAATTTTTCAGGTCTCTTAAGATACGTTGTTTAATCCTGCGTATGCAATTGGAAGTCACTGTGTTAGGTTAGTATCATTTTGCTATTGTGTTTTACTATTGGTTTTATAATTGTTCAATAAATACGAATCAATGAATGATGTCACAAGCTGGGGCTTAGCTCTTCCACGAATTCCTGCTAACCTGAGTCGATGGAGCCCAAAGCAACACTGTGTGAACTCACTGCAGAAATCAATGAGCGACCTACGACGAAGGCATCCGCTTGGACAGTGCGGCGAGATCTGACGTTAATGGGATATGACACCAGACGACTGACGCGAGTGCCTTTGCTAACAGCACGACATCGCCTGGAGCGCCTGTCCTGGGCTCGTGACCATCTCGGCTGGACCCTACACGACTGGAAAACCGTGGCCCGGTCAGGTGAGTCCCAATTTCAGTTGGTAAAAGCTGGTGGTATGGTTGGAGTGTGGCGCAGGCCGGATGAAGCCATGGACCCACGTTGTCAGCGAGGCACTGTCCAAACTGATAGTGGCTCCATAATGGTGAGAACTGTGTTTGTATGGAACGGAGCGGGTCCTGTCGTCAAACTGAACCGATCATTGACTGGAAATTGTTATGTTCGACTAGTTGGAGACCATTTCCATCTGTTCTTGTACAGGGCTAATACAAATGATTGAAGCGATTTCATAAATTCACTGTAGCTCCATTCATTTACATATGGTCACGACACACTACAGATACATAGAAAAACTCATAAAGTTTTGCTCGGCTGAAGCCGCACTTCAGGTTTCTGCCGCCAGAGCGCTCGACAGCGCAGTGAGACAAAATGGCGACAGGAGCCGAGAAAGCGTATGTCTTGCTTGAAATGCACTCACATCAGTCAGTCATAACAGTGCAACGACACTTCAGGACGAAGTTCAACAAAGATCCACCAACTGCTAACTCCATTCGGCGATGGTATGCGCAGTTTAAAGCTTCTGGATGCCTCTGTGAGGGGAAATCAACGGGTCGTCCAGCAGTGGGCGAAGAAACGGTTGAACGCGTGCGGGCAAGTTTCACGCGTAGCCCGCGGAAGTCGACGAATAAAGCAAGCAGGGAGCTAAACGTACCACAGCCAACGGTTTGGAAAATCTTACGGAAAAGGCTAAAGCAGAAGCCTTACCGTTTACAATTGCTACAAACCCTGACACCCGACGATAAGGTCAAACGCTTTGAATTTTCGGCGCGGTTGCAACAGCTCATGGAAGAGGATACGTTCAGTGCGAAACTTGTTTTCAGTGATGAAGCAACATTTTTCTTAATGGTGAAGTGAACAGAAACAATGTGCGAATCTGGGTGGTAGAGAATCCTCACGCATTCGTGCAGCAAATTCGCAATTCACCAAAAGTTAACGTGTTTTGTGCAATCTCACAGTTTAGAGTTTACGGCCCCTTTTTCTTCTGCGAAGAAAACGTTTCAGGACACGTGTATCTGGACATGCTGGAAAATTGGCTCATGCCACAACTGGAGACCGACAGCGGCGACTTCATCTTTCAACAGGATGGTGCTCCACCGCACTTCCATCATGATGTTCGGCATTTCTTAAACAGGAGATTGGAAAACCGATGGATCGGTCGTGGCGGAGATCATGATCAGCAATTCATGTCATGGCCTCCACGCTCTCCCAACTTAACCCCATGCGATTTCCTTCTGTGGGGTTATATGAAAGATTCAGTGTTTAAACCTCCTCTACCAAGAAACGTGCCAGAACTGCGAGCTCGCATCAATGATGCTTTCGAACTCATTGATGGGGACATGCTGCGCCGAGTGTGGGAGGAACTTGATTATCGGCTTGATGTCTGCCGAATCACTAAAGGGGCACATATCGAACATTTGTTAACGCCTAAAAAAACTTTTTGAGTTTTTGTATGTGTGTGCAAAGCATTGTGAAAATATCTCAAATAATAAATTTATTGTAGACCTGTGAAATCGCTTCAATCATTTGTAATAACCCTGTACTTAATGACTCCAAACAATAATCGAATTTTTATGGATGCGAATGCACCATGACACCCGGCCACAAATGTTCACGACTGGACAATGTCGAAGTGCAACGTTGACTTTCTCCACAAGTTCGGAGGTAGAGGTGTACGTGCATGGTACGCCTTCCCCAACACATGCTCCTCTGAACTGACGCCAAGTAATCGGTGGGACGAAGGTACTACCAACGTGATAGCGCACTCCCACTTCGTAGCACATCAACAGTATAATGTTTATTATTATTTATTTGTCCAACGTGATTCCTAATTGATATTCTTCTTTCAGGCTTTTATATACACATACAAGCAAAAATTGTATCCTACAAGGGGAGTATCCCTACTTGAACTGCTACAACAAAATAGAAATTATTTTAAAATACTGAGCTATTTGTGTGCCGTCACACGTCAAGATCATTTATCTGCAGGTCTCGACATGTGTGCAATGCACGTTTGAAGGTTTCCGGACATAAAGACTACATAGTCGCTGAAGACACAATGGGGTGTCCAGTGACACTCATGACCTTCTGATTCACAACAGACGTAAATGACGTATTATATATCAAAAAGCTTAACACTTATTAGAAGACATGTATTAACACGCATACTCACAGAGTCGCATTTCCCAAACAAAAATGCTCTGTGTTGTCCGACGATCTTCCTTTATTTGTCACCGAAATGCAATCGTGTTGTTTCAATTAAGGGGCTCCGGAATGGCTCAAAATCATGAAAAGTTCAATTTTTACTTTTTTGCGTTTTCTGAATCTGCAGACTATTACCTTTCAATAGATATATAATTTATTCAATTCCGAAGACTACAACTATTTTTAAATTTTTTTAAAATGTGTTCTACATGGGCGTGACCCACTGTGGCGCTGTTAAACTGCTGTCAAATGGTGTTATTATTAACGTCCGTGTTCATCAGGTACATTTTAGTGATGTGAGATATAGTATGTGTTGTGGCTAACCTATTTTCAGAGACTTAGCAGCACCTGAACTGTTGAAAAAGTGTATTCACGGAAAAACTCAAAACCCCAATGAAAGTGTAAATAGTGTTATATGGTCGAGAATCCCCAAGACTGTATTTGTTGGAATAGAAACACTTCACTTTGGTGTGTATGATGCTGTTGCGACTTTCAATGATGGCAACATTGTAAGGTGCAAGGTATTTAGAAATATGGGAATGAAGATAGGTTCTAACATGGTACGAGCGATGCTTGCTTTAGACAAGGAACGCCTTCGGGCTGCAGACAGGGCTGTAAAGAGTCTAGAAATACAAGCAAGAGTAAACAGGAGGAGGAACAAGAGGAAGCTGGAGGAGGAGATTGCAGAGGATGAAGATAATCCATCCTATGGACCTGGAATGCACTAAAAAGTTAATCCAATCTTTGTCGCTCGATTCCCAAAACTTTTATTTTCTCATACTAATTACATGTTTTCTAAGGATCTTCCAAACATATTTGTTTCAAACTTTCAGTAAATGTTACACAGTACCTTCCGCATAACTTAACACAGCCTTTTTCCCAAAAACTGTATATTTTTGAATATATAAATAAAAAATTGCAAAAAAAGTTGTGAATTTTCATTACAATTGAAAAAAAATCATCTTTAATAACTGAACTAAAATTTTGTAAAATCCCTGTGTTAAGTTGTAGCCCATATTCCAATAAATAATCTGTAAAAAGTTCAACTTCCTACCTCAAATACTTTGTGAGGAAAGATGTAATTTATAAGCGTTATTTTAACATTGCAAGTATAGGGCGTTCCGGAGCCCCTTAACTCAATAAAACAGAGGAATGGAATAGTATGCACACTTGACAAGGGAAACTAGTGGGCATGCTGCATCAATTTCGGTGTATCCGCTCTGCAGTAGTCCAAAATAAAACCAGCTTTCATCAGAAATCACAACAGACTTACATCTTGTCCTCCAATGAACTCTCGTTTGACACCACTGAAGTCGCAAATGGCGGAGGTTTGCGGTCAGTGGAATGCACGCTATAGGGCGTCTGGTTCGGAGCTGTCCTTGAAGTAACCGATTTCTAGCAGCTCGTTGGGTCACAGTGGTGCCAACTGCTGCTCAAACTGTTGCTGAAGATGCAGTACAATGCGACAGAGCCAGGCGCCGGTCGTGATCGTCTTCCCTCTCGGTAGCGCCACGTGGCCGTTTGGAGCCCGGTCTTCTTGCGACGGTCATTCTCGTGCCCACCGCTGCCAGCAATCACTGCCGAGTGTTTCTGCAGTATCGCAGAAGGAATGTCAGTTTTCTCGTAGCACTATTACACGACGTCACTGAGCTGTTGATAATGGTGACTCAGTCGCCTTATAGGCATTCTTGACTAACATCAACTCACCACGTCCAATCTCAAAGGTAACTGCCTCTCACGACCGTTACAGCTTGTAGTTAAAGCAAACCGGATTTGCATCCTCATAGTGGCTCTACTACCGCCACTACTGAGATGCGACTGGCGCGAAATTTGAATAGATGACACGCAAACTCAAATGGTTCAAATGGCTCTGAGCACTATGGGACTTAACATCTGAGCTCATCAGTCCCCTAGAACTTAGAACTACTCAAACCTAACTAACCTGAGGACATCACACACACCCATGCCCGAGGCAGGATTCGAACCTGCTACCGTAGCGGTCGCGCGGTTCCGACTGAAGCGCCTAGAACCGCTCGGTCACAGCGGCCGGCCACACAAACTCGTGCCCAATCATTCGTTCTATCTCATCTCCACTAGTGTGATGTAATTCAAGATGTCATGGGTAGTGAACACACAAGACGATTAGAGCTAACCATGAATGCATAAGTTGCTTCACATCTGGAACATTCGTCGATACGACCACATCAGTGGTGCATACACCGTGTTAGGGTGATTGCAGCCAGACATGTTACAGGACTACTACAGGTTCTTTTTACTCAACCTGTTCCTCATTTAGCAAGCGCCCTATTACCTCGCCTCAGAGATTAAACATCTTTTGTGCAATCATAATAAAAATACAAGGTGCTACCTACGTAATAGTCTAGCTGTGTCCATTCACGAAGCTAAAACATGCGCAAACTCTTGTGCGGTCGCTGCTGCCCGACTCTGGGACACACTTCGCACAGTGCGATGCCCTGCTGATTTTAAGAAGAAGTTGAGGCACTTCCCTGTGTCACCCTCATCATATTTTAGCTTCCCCTCAGTCGGGTAATGAAGCCAACGCTCCCATCTCCTCCCACTTACGCTGCTCCTCTGGGGGCAACACCAGCTTCTCTTCCTATGCATCAATTGTTTGTATAATTGAGTGAATTTTAAAAAAGCTGAGTAGCAGCACAGGTACTAATTGTTGTCTTGGTGCATTTATTCCAAATGACATGTTTCAGGCTCTGCCCATGATCAGAAGTCCTGATGTACACAATACAATAAATACTTAGTTATACATTTTTTAAACACCAAATGTTAATAAGAAAGCTCAAAGTCTAACTGTCAGAACCAATAAATACCGTTTCATAGCAAACGATAACTTTGACAGCTTGTTCCTTTTTTGGCTTCCAGGATGGCGAGAATCCAACAAGGGAAAATTCAAAGCTCAAATTAGCTATTTTTCGGAAACCAACAAATCGGACCTCATTATACCGTTAGATTCTTGCTTTCCTGAAAACGAAATATTGTATGACAAGAAGCTCTTAGTGTCCAAGGCAGACCAGAGTAGGTCCTTGGTGCTAACTAGCGACTGTCACTACATTAATAAAAAAGTGGACTTTTTAATGAAAATAGTATCGTAGAAGTTAAAAAAATCGTCTTACTAACTATGCCAATGAGATTAGATCGGAGGTTAACAGTGGTGACGCCCAGTTAGACACAAGTCGGAAGAAAAAACGACTTATTAAGATGAATTCTAAAATGTCTATCCTGAAAAACCAAATTCAGCTACAAAAATTGGAGATGCCTATCAGCCAGGTGGTGAGTGCTAGTCAAAGTCCTATTTACTTTGTTAACGGATTGTTTCACAATAAAATTAAAGAATTATCACATGTCGTAAAGTATGTGCAGTGAAGAATAGTTATGACGTGGTACAGCATTTGAAAAAGTTTACTCTGTCAGAAAATGCCATCCTTATGTTTCACGATATTTGAAAAATTTGTTCGTGAGTATAACGACAGAAGAAAATTTCGCGATTGTTTATGCAAATCTCGTTAAGTACGAGAAAGCTGAGCACCTGTATACAGCACAGCTGATCGTAAATACAAAATTTCCACATTCCTTTAATTATTTCATGTTCGAATGAAAACTTTCCTTCAGAAAGATGGTTTGCATATGAGTTCGAGTTTGTCTGTGATTATTAATGATCTGGAAAATGAATTTTTGTCTTAAGAAAAAGTCATTATGTATTACAGATATGTGTATGTCATTTTCATTATCTTTGCGGGTAATGTTAAAGAAGCATAATACTTAGTCCAGAAATTAAATTCCATGTATGAAAATATTGAGTTTGCGACTGGATTTGAAAAGGAAGGGACCCTTAGTTTTTTTAGATATACAGATAAACAGGGAAAATTCAAAGCTCAAACTAGGCATTTTTCGGAAACAAATAGGATCAGATATTATGATCCCAGTAGATTCTTGCCATCATGAAAACCAAGAAAAGTGGTTTTTTGTATCTACGCTTCACCGGCTAGAAAAGTTTGATTTGGACAAGGATGCAATAAATAAGGAAATCGGGACAATTTTGCAGATCAGTTTCTCAAATGCATACCATGGAGATAATATTAGGAGGCTAGGTGAAAGTGTTTTTGCTAAGGTTGCCGCAGGCAAAATGGAATTTAGAGATGAAGTAAAACACATCCGTTAATATTTCTTGCGCCATTTTCACAAAAGATTGCTGCGTAATTTCACTATTTCCAGAAGCCTACTTGCGCAAAGAAACAGATCCCACACTTTGTTTTGTGAGAGGTTCACTCTACAGAAGTCTCAATTGGTTTTGCAATGGTTTTTACACTTCGCATAGTACACTGAATAACAGACAGCAAAGGAGTTACCACTTTGCAGGACACAAATCCCGGACGAGCCCCTAATTGCGGACTGATTCAGAGTGGAAATATTTAAAGTTTTAGCTGGTGTCGTTGTCTAGGGGATGGGATACGAAGCTGCCGCATTACAAGCCAAATACTGCTGAGTCTACAGTATACAATATGAATACACACATGAATCGAATGGTCAAAGGTTCCTATCACTCGGCAATTGCGAATTTTGAATGTGACATAGTAATTTATAAATGAAAGACTGCAGTTAAATAAAACCTGCTGGTACTATTTTAAACGACTTTAAATGATGATTACGATAGCAGAAGTACCTTTAAGAATGCCGTTTATTATTGCAAAACACTTATTTGTGTCGATGGTCCAGCAATTAAATAAAATATAAGTTGAATAACAGGGAAACAATAGATCCCTACTTCAGGTAATTAGTTATGAACAACAACATAGCTCTCGAGACATTCACTTCTAAACGCATACTACGTCTTCACTGCAGAAACCGCGAAAGTCTCACAATTGCACAAGTCGGCACTTGGAAATATTTTTATCTCCCGCGACCACGCGCAAACTGCTCCATCGTCCAAGTCTTTCCCGCGTCTGGCTGTCGCTGCTTCCCCTCCGGCACCCTCTTGTCCTGTACAACACTCCCCACCCCCACTTCCATCCAGTCTCCCCACTAACGAGGACTGTGTTTGGCTAGAGCACTCCCTCCATTTCTTCAAGCCAACACACACTCACAAACAAATTGAAACACATACGAAATACTGGATTTCATTTAAATAACTTGAAATTCAATAAATATTCCTACGGCTGGACACACTCTAACAAACGTTATTGAATACATAAACAAATCAAATAAACGTATACCAAAAGAATAGAAAGAAAAGGTAGGCCAGTAGCCTAATGTCTCTGTGCTTTCTAAAACACATTAAATATTTAACAAATTTCTTTGTGATTAATATATATCGGATATAAACAAAGACATAGACGAATGAATAAATCAAATGTTCAAATGTGTGTGAAATCTTATGGGACTTTAGTGCTAAGGTCATCAGTCCCAAAGCTTACACACTACTTAACCTAAATTATCCTAAGGACAAACACACACACCCATGTCCGAGAGAGGACTCAAACCTCCGCCGGGATCAGCCGCACAGTCCATGACTGAAGCGCCTCAGACCGCTCGGCTAATCCCACACGGCACGAATGAATATATCTGTAAGCATGCTGCTACCGTTTTTTCGTGTATGGCCTGACGCGATTAATAGTAATTGGCCACTTTGACCTCCAGTAATTCAAGTACTATTCAAGTTGGAAAAAATGGAAATGAAGTCCCATGCTTCTTTACAGAGCGTAGGGGAACGATGCGGGAGACCCGCAACGCCTTACTAGGCAAGGTCCTAATGGAGGTGGTTTGCCGTTGCCTTCCTCCGACCGTAATGGGGATGAATGATGATGATGATGACGACACAACAACACCCAGTCATGTCGAGGCAGGAAAAATCCCTGACCCCGCCGGGAATCGAACCCGGGACCCCGTACTCGGGAAGCGAGAACGCTACCGCGAGACCACGAGGACGGACCACTATCCACGATACATGCCTGTAATTCATGCCAATTTAGGTTTACACTAATAACTTTCTAAAGACACGTCGATCAATAAAATCGGATGAACCGTTTAGATTTTGAAAATTCGTTGCTGCTTGTATAATTTACATTCAGATACTAAACTTTAAACTAATATAGATATTGAAAATCTGATTACGCCATCAGAATTGTCGTGCAAATAATGGCAATGTATATGTTTCTTGAGTTGAAACTTCCGGGCTGAGAGGCCGTGGTCGAAGTATAAAATTTCTACCTGACGTTTCGTCTCCATCTGCAGGAGAAATCTTCTGAGGTCATCCGGCTAGTGCCACTGACGCTCCAGGTACTCTCGCACTTATAGAGCGCATAGAGGGCACCACCATTCGTCACGTGATGCCGACGGTATGCCTATCTTTGGAAGGCGACATCAATCTCGATTAAGAGTAATCGATTGTCATTCTGCTGGCGCAACGTCGACATCCATATTTTGTCCAACTTTAAAATTTCCTCTTTTCTATTAAAATTGTTCCGGTGTTTGTGAATTTCTATTGCTTCTCTACACATGCGCGCATGATAATTGACCGTTCGTGCTAGAACGCTTGTCTCATTAAATTTAATTTCGTGATTCCCATCTAGAAAGAGATGCTCAGCTACGACCGATTTTTCGATGTGTCCTAAGCGTCAGCTAGAAATTTTATACATCGACCACGGCCTCTCAGCCCGGAAGGTTCAACTGAAGACAACTTTTTTTTTTTTTGGTCATCAGTCTACTGACTGGTTTGATGCGGCCCGCCACGAATTCCTTTCCTGTGCTAACCTCTTCATCTCAGAGTAGCACTTGCAACTTACGTCCTCAATTATTTGCTTGACGTAATCCAATCTCTGTCTTCCTCTACAGTTTTTGCCCTCTACAGCTCCCTCTAGTACCATGGAAGTCATTCCCTCATGTCTTAGCAGATGTCCTATCATCCTGTCCCTTCTCCTAATCAGTGTTTTCCACATATTCCTTTCCTCTCCGATTCTGCGTAGAACCTCCTCATTCCTTACCTTATCAGTCCACCTAATTTTCAACATTCGTCTATAGCACCACATCCCAAATGCTTCGATTCTCTTCTGTTCCGGTTTTCCCACAGTCCATGTTTCACTACCATACAATGCTGTACTCCAGTCGTACATCCTCAGAAATTTCTTCCTCAAATTAAGGCCGGTATTTGATATTAGTAGACTTCTCTTGGCCAGTAATGCCTTTTTTGCCATAGCGAGTCTGCTTTTGATGTCCTCCTTGCTCCGTCCGTCATTGGTTATTTTACTGCCTAGGTAGCAGAATTCCTTAACTTCATTGACTTCGTGACCATCAATCCTGATGTTAAGTTTCTAGCTGTCCTCATTTCTACTAGTTCTCATTACCTTCGACTTTCTCCGATTTACTCTCAAACCATACTGTGTACTCATTAGACTGGTCATTCCGTTCAGCAGATCATTTAATGAAGACAACACCGGCTGTGAAAGCCTACATTGTATGATGAATGTATGCGTTTCTTTTTAAGGCATCATGATTCCTCTGGCTGGTATTAATTTCTACGTGAGCTGTGAAATGTCTGCTATTATGGTTTCACAAAGTTCGCCACCTTTAGCACTCCCGGGCTACACATCTCCTTCATTGACACAAAGCACAGTCCTCGACACAGCGTCAACACGGAATTCCAGCCACGCGGTCCGCCCACCGCTGTTGCTGCTGCCGATGCTCGGCACGACGTGGCCCGCCGAGAGGCCCCCCACCCGCGGGGCCGCGCGAACTCTGAACTCCAAGAACACTTTCAGGGCGCCAAACCTCGTCCATTACCTCACAAGGAGCAAATCTGTAGTGGTAGGATATGGCTTTTAAGTCTTTTTGAGAATTTGTTATGATAGGCACTTAGAAACAACACTACTGGCCATTACAATTGCTACACCAAAAAGAAATGCAGATGATAAACGGGTATTCATTGGTCAAATATATTATACTAGAACTGACATGTAATTACATTTTAACGCAATTTGGGTGCATAGATCCTGAGAAATCAGTACCCAGAACCACCACCTCTGGCCGTAATAACGACCTTGATACACCTGGGCATTGAGTCAAACAGACCTTGGATGGCGTGTACAGGTACAGCTGCCCATGCAGCTTCAACACGATACCACAGTTCATCAAGAGTAGTGACTGGCGTATTGTGACGAACCAATTGCTCGGCCACGATTGACCAGACGTTTTCAATTGGTGAGAGATCTGGAGAATGTGCTGGCCAGGGCAGCAGTCGAACATTTTCTGTATCCATAAAGGCCCATACAGGACCTGCAACATGCGGTCGTGCGTTATCCTGCTGAAATGTAGGGTTTCGCAGGGATCGAATGAAGGGTAGAGCCACGGGTCGTAACACATCTGAAATGTAACGTCCACTGTTCAAAGTGCCGTCAATGCGAACAAGAGGTGACCGAGACGTGTAACCAATGGCACCCCATACCATCACCCTGGGTGATACGCCAGTATGGCGATGACGAATACTCGCTTCCAATGTGCGTTCACCGCGATGTCACCAAAACACGGATGCTACCATCATGATGCTGATAACAGAACCTGGACTCATCCGAATAAATGACGTTTTGCCATTCGTGCACCCAGGTTTGTAGTTGAGTACACCATCGCAGCCGCTCCTGTCTGTGATGCAGCGTCAAGGGTAACCGCAGCCACGGTCTCCGAGCTGATAGTCAATGCTGCTGCAAACGTCGTCGAACTGTTCGTGCCGATAGTTGTTGTCTTGCAAACGTCCCCATGTGTTGACTCATTGATCGAGACGTGGCTGCACGTTCCGTTACAGCCATGTGAATAAGATCCCTGTCTTCTCCACTGCTAATGATACGAGGCCATTTGCAGGCAGCACGGCGTTCCGCATTACACTCCTCAAGCAACCGATTCCATATTCTGCTAACGGTCATTGGATCTCCATCAACGCGCTATACGATAAACCACAATTGCGATAGGCTACAATCCGACCTTTATCAAAGTTGGAAACGTGATGGTACGCATTTCTCCTCCTTACACGAGGCATCACAACAACATTTCACCAGGCAACGGCGGTCAACTGCTGTTTGTGTACGAGAAATCGGTTTGAAACTTTCCTCATGTCAGCACGACGTAGGTGTCGCCATCGGCGCCAACCTTGTGTGAATGCTGTGAAAAGCTAATCATATGCATATCACAGCATCTTCTTCCTATCGGTTAAATTTCGCGCCTCTAGAACGTCACCTTCGTGGTGTAGCAATTTTAATTGCCAGTAGTGTATGATAACTTTCGTAACCACTTTTCTGAAGTTGAGGACACAGGCAGCCACCTTTTCGTTTACTATTTTTCGTACCATACAGTGATTAGTGAACACTACGTTAGTTAGATTCATCAACGGTTCACGAGGAAATGTTTAAAGTTTTCACGTTTGACGTTTAGTCAGGAAGTGCACTGGCATATCAAAACAAGTCCTTTCTGTTGTGCTTACGTTCAAGCACACTGTATGCATTTTTGTTGCTGTATTTCACTTTTTTAGCGGGCAGTAAACATTTTAGCATATGGATGGCCGCAATAATAAACCATAGGAGAGGCAAATGTCTTAAGATTTTATATTTGACAAATTGTCAAGAAGTGTAATTGCAAATATAAACAGCTCATTTTGCAATCATCGACAAGTCATGCCTTTCCAAGACAAACTATATTTTCTATGATTTTGTAATGCACTTTCTTGTATTTTGCACTACTGCGATGTGTGTTTTAATGTGCCTATGTGCAGGCACACAGCATGTACGTTTAATTGTTATTGTTTTAATTTTTAGTATACGTATAGGCATTTGCACAGCCGTAATGCGTTAAGGTGGTGCAGTCTTCCACCATGCGGTTTACCTATGAAGTGAGAGCGCACTAAAATAAGAGTTTTTCGTTGTCTTCACGACCAGCATTCCCATTCTCCAAGTTTAAATTATATGTAACATTTTATGGTTCGTGAATATATGATGACCATGATGATAATGTTTGATTAGTGGGGCGCTCAACTGCGCGGTTATCAGCGTCCATACAAATTCGCAACCTTTGCTCAGCCCCATATGGCCATTTTCTTGAATGATGATGAAATTATGAGGACAACACAAACACCCAGTCATATCGAGGCAGGTGAAAATCCCTGACCCCGTCGGGAATCGAACCTGGGACCCCGTGCTCGGGAAGCAAGAACGCGACCGCGAGACCACGAGCTGCGGACTCGTGAATGTATGAGTAAGGAACAAGTTGTCAAAGTTATTGTTAGTATTGTTATGATGACGACGAACGAGCCGTCGCCAATGTTGACTTACGACCAATGGTAAATAGAAACATATAAATCACAGCAGGTTTGTCAGTAACGTAGATAAGGTGTTGGCTGCATGGTTTGGATGTGCTACGACTAAAATAATTAGAAGTCGTTGGTAAAAAATAACATGTATTGTACATACCTGGTTGTACAGGTCTCTTCTTGGCTGCATACATATAATTATAAACAGATAGCTATTGAGGCCTCACTTAGGCCATACGTTACCAAGCGCCTCGTTAGAGGTTGTTTCCCATCAGCTGAAGGCTATGCTGCTTTACTACTTGACGTTCCGAGCAAGAGTGGACGAGAGCTCGTTAGAAACTTGATACAAGCCGCGGAGCGCCGCTAGCGGCTACTCGCGGGTCCAACGGTACTAATACGAACAGCGGTCAATCACTGCAACCCCTAACAAGGGTCGTATCTAACGTTGATACCACAAGTATGAAATGGTACATTTTGGTTCTGACATGTCGGTCGATTTTGCGCTTTCTTCACTTAACATTTGGTGTTTTCGAAAATGTATAGCTAATTATTTGTTGTATTGTTTACACCAGTAAATCTGGTTTGCGACCACTCATCTTTTCTAAAACTTCGTCAATTATATTAATAAAAACGGTCGCATACCTCTACCGGCAGTTTCAGGCTGACACACCCTGTCTGTTATCACATTACTTCTTTCCTCTCTCGTCCATTCCTTTCTCCATGCCTATTCCTGTTAACGCTAATTAAAAACCTACCTTACTGTAATCTCTAACTATTGTTTTATTTACCATATACGAATAAAGCTATGCGTGTGTTTTTCTTGTCTGTACTATTCATCATCATCATCATCATCATCACCATCATCATCATCATCATTTAAGACTGATTATGCCTTTCAGCGTTCAGTCTGGAGCATAGCCCCCCTTATACAATTCCTCCATGATCCCCTATTCAGTGCTAAGACTGGTGCCTCTTCTGATGTTAAACCTATTACTTCAAAATCATTCTTAACCGAATCCAGATACCTTCTCCTTGGTCTGCCCCGACTCCTGCTACCCTCTACTGCTGAACCCATGAGTTTCAAAATGGTTCAAATGGCTCTGAGCACTATGGGACTCAACTGCTGTGGTTATTAGTCCCCTAGAACTTAGAACTACTTAAACCTAACTAACCTAAGGACAGCACACGACACCCAGCCATCACGAGGCAGAGAAAATTCCTGACTCCGCCGGGAATCGAACACGGGAACCCGGGCGTGGGAAGCGAGAACGCTACCGCACGACCACGAGATGCGGGCCCCATGAGTCTCTTGGGTAACCTTGCTTCTCCCATGCGTGTAACATGACCCCACCATCTAAGCCTGTTCGCCCTGACTGCTACATCTATAGAGTTCATTCCCAGTTTTTCTTTGATTTCCTCATTGTGGACACCCTCCTGCCATTGTTCCCATCTACTAGTACCTGCAATCATCCTAGCTACTTTCATATCAGTAACCTCAACCTTGTTGATAAGGTAACCTGAATCCACCCAGCTTTCGCTCCCATACAACAAAGTTGGTCGAAAGATTGAACGGTGCACAGATAACTTAGTCTTGGTACTGACTTCCTTCTTGCAGAAGAGAGTATATCGTAGCTGAGCGCTCACTGCATTAGCTTTGCTACACCTTGCTTCCAGTTCTTTCACTATGTTGTCATCCTGTGAGAATATGCATCCTAAGTACTTGAAACCGTCCACCTGTTCTAACTTTGTTCCTCCTATTTGGCACTCAATCCGTTTATATTTCTTTCCCACTGACATTACTTTCGTTTTGGAGATGCTAATCTTCATACCGTAGTCCTTACATTTCTGATCTAGCTGTGAAATATTACTTTGCAAACTTTCAATCGAATCTGCCATCACAACTCAGTCATCCGCATATGCAAGACTGCTTATTTTGTGTTCACATATCTTAATCTCACCCAGCCAGTCTATTGTTTTCAACATATGATCCATAAATAATATGAACAACAGTGGAGACAGGTTGCAGCCTTGTCTTACCCCTGAAACTACTCTGAACCATGAACTCAATTTACCGTCAACTCTAACTGCTGCCTGACTATCCATGTAAAGACCTTTAATTGCTTGCAAAAGTTTGCCTCCTATTCCATAATCTTGTAGAACAGACAATAACTTCCTCCTAGGAACCCGGTCATATGCCTTTTCTAGATCTATAAAGCATATATACTATTCAAACTTTTCCAAATTCAGTGTAACAGGCATAATGTAATACACAGTCCAGACGGATTAACGTTACCAACGGTAACGTTCGACGTAAACGTGCAGTAGCGACTAAAGGTGAAAGATTGCACCATTACCAGTGTACCGTATATAAAGCGCGTCGGGAGGGACCCAGAAAACAGTGCAGTCCTTGTCGTAAAGCGGAAACGAAGGAATTTATCTGACGTCCAAAAGGGCTTCGTCGTTGACATTCGGGCCAAGCGTGACCGGATTTCAAAAACGGCTATTTCTATAAACTGCTCGCGTGGCGCTGTGGCTATAGTATGCCGTGGCTGGCAAAACCGCGCTATCCAAAACCGATGCCGAGGGAATTATTGTGCAGCACGAGCCGCAGATGACAGGATGATCGATGACTGCGGAGGCGTGAACGGACCAACAGGCGTGTAGCTGTTGAACAACTCTCCGTCGGGATGGACCAAGGGACTTCGAACGACCATCCAGCGAACGTTGCCACGCACGCTCCGCTGCAGGCGCCTGGTTCCCACACCCTTTCATCGACCGCGAAGGCTGCAGTTTGCACTCCAGTACTGTAACTGCAACAGCAAACACCATGCTGTAGTTGTTGAAAAGGTTCAGGACACACGTCATTCCGTGGGTGATGTCGTCATTCTGAAAGGCACAATGGATGAACACAAGTATGCGGCAATCCTTGGGGACCACGGCCACTGCTATACGCAATTTGTTTTTCCTCCCTACGATGGCACCTACCGGCAGGACAATGGTGTGTGTCACACTACGTGCGTGATTTGAAGCGCACCAGGATGAGTTTACCGTACTACCCTGGCCAAAACCAATCAAGGATCTACGGGAGCACTTAGATCGGGCTGTCCGCGTCATGGATCGTTAGCCGAGGAATGTAGTGCAACCGGCCACGGCATTGGAGTCGGCACGGCCCCACGTCCCTGTCGGTAACTTCCAGAACCTCACTCACTTCCTTCCTTCACTTCTCACAGCGCTCCACGCTTCAAAATGTGGTTTGCGCGGGCTTTTCACAGGTTGTCACATTAATATGACTGGACAGTGTGTTTACCATGAACGAATTTAAAATGCATGTATGTTTTTCTTGTCTGTACTATTGAAATTTTAAGTCTGTAAATTAAAGATAACATGCTTACTCTTATATGTGTAATGTAAAATATGTAGAACGCCTCCTCAGATGTGAAGGAGAGCCTGAGGTTTCCAATAAATTATCCAGATGCTTGCCATGTGCTGTTCTACTGACTTTTTGTCAACGATAATTCATTTTTGACATTTGTAAATCTGCTGGTCATACTTTTCTATTAGGCAGTATTGTTTCTTCAATGACTTTTGCTTCTGGATTCTTTATAGTCTTAAAGGTTGAAACATCGGTTGTAGACAAAGGCAGAATTCTACCGATAAATAACCTTGAGGGACCGGTAGAACACACATATCTCCCCAACGTAACCTGTCAGTACACGCAGGTGTTCTGTCAGACCAAGGCGAATATTTTCACATTAATGCAATGTCTGAAAGTTGTTTCCAAGAAGCTATCTTCTCAGTACCTATAAGTGAGTGTAATAGGAGTCGTTTGGTATGGTGTATCTGGTATTTCAACAGTAGCGCTTCCGGTTAGCTCACAACAAAGAGGTCTAGGGTCTCAAGTCTCACAAGCCACCCGCGTGCACTGGTGTCAGTTTACTGTTAGCTCCGCCAAGTTTATTCACGCGCCCGCATATTTGCGGTATCTGCATAGTTTAGCGGTAGAACAGATTGTTTCGTGCTTTGTACCTTATTTAGTGTGTTGTAAGTGTTGTAACTGCATCATGGCTTATTCTTATGAGGCACAGGAAGAGAGAATTAGGAACTTGATTGAAGGAGTAATGGCTGAAAGTGACGCTGGTGATTCTGAAGATGGAGAAATCGGCTTTGAAGAAATCCAAGACCCAAAGTGGAAAAGTCATTCCAGCACCGAACAAAAAGCGTCGAGTGATGAATCAGAAGACATTGATTGTGGTGCTGACAGTGATGTGTTTGTCGGTAATGACGGAACAATATGGAATTCACATGCTCCGCCAAATAACTTCCGCACACGTTGTCATAATATCATAACTCATTTACCAGGTGCGATAGGTGTTCTGAAAAGTGCTACAAATCCCCTAAAGTGCTGGGAACTGTTTTTTGACGAAAACATACACATACTTGTTGACTGCACTAACAGGTACATTAAAAGTATCCAGGGAAACTTTTCAATGGAAAGAGATGCAAAACAAACTAATAAAGCTGAAATAAAGGCCTTATTGTGATTGTTGTACTATGCTGGTGTAATGCGTGCCCATCGACTAATTCTACAAAATTTGTGGCGAACAGATGGCACAGGAGTTGAAATATTTCATCTCACAATGGGCATAAACAGATTTCGTTTTCTCCTTCGATGCCTCAGATTCAACGATAAACAAACGAGAATGGAAAGGGAGAAAACAGATCACATGGCGGCGATAAGACAGTCTAATTGTTGAAAACTTTCAGAAGGCTTATACAGTTTCTGAATACGTGACACTTGATGAAAAACTAGAAGCATTCCGTGGAAGATGCAGATTCAGACAGTTCATGACAAACAAGCTAAACAAGTATGGAGGGAATGTTTTACACATTCAACGTGGAGGTGTATGTTGGGCAACAGCCTGAATGCCCTTACAGACAGGACAACAGACCAGTTGAACTTGTTCAGGGACTTTGCCAACCTATCCTGAATACAGACATAGCTTGCGACAGTTATTTTACAAGTGGCGAGCTTGATTACGAAGAAGACGACCATCGTTGGTACCCTGAGGAAGAACAAGAGACAAGTCCCAAGGGCATTTATTAACACTAAAAACAGACAAGAAAAGTCATCTATGTTTGGGTTTCAGAAAAATTGCACCTTAGTCTCTTATGCGCCGAAACGAAATAGAGTGGTACTACTACTGTCAACGATGCACCACAATGGAAATATTGACGAAAATACAGGGAATGATAAAAATCCAGAAGTTATCACTTTCTATATCCTTACTAAGGGCGGAGCTGACATTGTAGACGGAATGATTGCAACATATAATATAGCTAGAAACACAATAAGATGGCCAATGGTTGTTTTTTATAGCATCATGAACACAGCTGAGATAAATGCTGCTATTATTTTCAACTCAAATCAGAAAGAACAACTGAGAAGAAGAGAGTTTATGAGGCAGCTTTCTTTTGCCTTCTGCATGATCATCTTCAGCAAAAAGTAATGTCAAAAATATTGCAAAGGAAGATAACTGAGAGAATTGGAGAGCTTTGCAGTGTGAAAATTTCTGAAGTGGAATCAACTGCGACTTCACGAGGGTGGTGTGTGGACTGCAGAAGCAAGAACAGAAAAAGAAGATATATTTGTAAGAACTGCAAAAATACATTTGCCTTGAACATTCTGTTACTGTGTGCCAAGACTGTATCGACAAAATATCTGACTGAATACATGCATTATTTTGATAACAGCTAAATTTTATGTATCTCCATTTGTGTAAATGTGTAAATATTTTTGACCAAAATATTAAATTTATCCCTTAAATATATTTACTAAACTGATTTTTAATGATATTACTTCATTTGATAAAGCTTCCCTCCATAATACACATTTAAATGCAAATTCAGAAAGATAGGAAGTGCAATGGTCTGTGAGGCCAGCTGCGTGTACTGCCGACCTGTTTCCAGGTGCGTGCACCGCCGGCTTAAAACAGTTTGTACTCAATTTTAGTCGCGCGAGTAGCAGTAGGCCCTTATTACATTACGAAGTTCAACCGTACTGTAACTTCAAGAGAAAATAACCGATACTGATGCCATATGTACCTAATTTTGACGCTGTCATTGCTGTATGAATTCCAGAACCCATGCAGTACGATATTTGACGAAAGCTGTTGTGGAAGCAGTTAGTGTGACTATACGTGTGGAACGGCAAGATGTCAGCAACGTATCACTTGAGCGTTTACGACCGCGGGCGAGCAGTTGGACTGCACGAAGCAGTGTCACTACTGTGGCCACAGTATTGGGTCTCTGCAGAAGCGTCATCTCTCTATTTAGGAAGTCCACTGAAGGTGGAAATGCTATGCGGAAACACGCAGGTGCTCGTATACGAACTGCCACACCGCAAGGGGATCGATACTTTGCCCTAGAGGCGGAAAGGAACAGACGCCTCACTCCTAGGTAGATCGCTGCAAACTTTGCAACCGCTCCCGGCACACGTGTGTCTGCCAGAACCATTTCGCGGTGATTAAATCAGGCTGGTTTGTACGCTCAGAAGCCTGTTAAATGCGTCACACTTAAACCACGCAATCTTCGAGAAGACGTTCGTTGGCATGGGGTCAGCAACAGTGGTCCATGATGATATTTTCCAACGAATCCCGCTTCAGTGTGGCAAGTGATCCTGGCCATCAGTTTGTGTGGAGAGAGATGGGGACACGTCACACACCACTGAATGTTCGTGAACTTCATCCGTACGGATTGGCCGTTATGGTGTTGGCAGGCATTAAGCACAATGGCCGAACGCTGCTGCACATCTTCGCACACCTTATTGCAGGGATAGTATTCTGGATCATGTCCTTGTGTTCAGCGATGTCGTAGGTCTCTACTTTCAGTTGGTGGAAGACAATGCCCGCCCGCATCTCGTGGTCGTGCGGTAGCGTTCTCGCTTCCCACGCCCGGGTTCCCGGGTTCGATTCCCGGAGGGGTCAGGGATTTTCTCTGCCTCGTGATGGCTGGGTGTTGTGTGCTGTCCTTAGGTTAGTTAGGTTTAAGTAGTTCTAAGTTCTAGGGGACTGATGACCATAGATGTTAAGTCTCATAGTGCTCAGAGCCATTTGAACCATTTTTTTGAAGACAATGCCCGGCCGAACAGGACCGCTTAGGTGTGAGACAAACGGGAAGGCGCAGATATTGAACGTATGGAATGGCCGGTCTTAGAACTCTATAGCACGTCTGGGATCTCTTGGCAAACGTGCTTCTAAACGAACAACCCCTCCGCGAATCGTGCAAGCACTGAAAACCGAGTAGCAGTCAGCACACTGGACTCGCACTCGAGAGGACGACGGTTCAAACCCGCGTCCGGCCGTCCTGATTTGTGTTTTCCGTGAATTCCCTAAATCGCCGGGATGGTTTCTTTGAAAGGGCTCGGCCGACTTCATTCGCCGTACTTCCTTAATCCGGTGGGACCGATTATCTCGCTGTTCGGTCCCCTCCCCAAAATCAACCAACCAACCACTGAAAACCGCCCTCCTCAACAGTTTGATAAATAACAGGCGCAAAATGTGCATTAGTGCTCGAAGAGGGCATATTCCTCACGGAGCGTCCGAAATCGACCTTCCTGTTCGGATTTTACCTGGGCAAACATGAACGTTATTTGTGTCTGTTATTTTGCTCTCTCATATGATGAAATATGTACCACTTTTCGTTATAAATACACCGCTTGACCTCTACTATGTATATACTATGTCTCATCTCGTCCATTATTGTCTGTGATTGTTCCTCTAGAAACTGTCCCTGTTCCTCAATAGTTGTCAAGCAGTGTATCTCTCTGTATATCTATCTCCCTGTTATCTGTTTCTGCCTTTCTTTGAATCCTACGTTCTATATGAGACATATAGATAAATTTTAATCACGAGACGGACCGAAATCGAGAAGCCGCCCTCACGCCCCACCTGCGCTGTGTATCACGAAGTATTTCGACTTCATCTCTCCTGCCCAGCCGGCCCGACGACCTCACGAGGCGGACTTAATCTCGCCTCGGCCGCCCCTGCAATTGGCTGCCACCCCGTGAGGTTTCACTGGGCCGAATAAAATGTCTCCCCCTCGGGGCGCCACGTGTAAGGCTAGGTTTCAGGTACACCACACCGCCAAAGTAGCGACAAGCCAGCCATCACGTGCCTGAACTATTGTACCAGCACTTATTAATTTATTAGCGCCAGACGAGAAAATTTGTCTGTACTAGATAAACGTACTCCAGTAATGGTTATCAAAAGACACATTATTATTTTTATAATTGTATAGGTAGTCGATATCTCTGAAAGTGTAATCACCAGTGCAACAGACAAAAAAGGGTTATTTGCAAGCATTTCTGGGATTGCCTATTGGCTTCTGTCTCGGGTTCTTCGGACGACGTTCATCTAATGATTTTTCTGACGTTTCGCCAGCACGAGTGGCTGGCATTGTCAAAGCTTCACCCTCCATTGCCGGTGGTGAAGCTTTGACAATGCCAGCCACTCGTGCTGGCGAAACGTCAGAAAAATCATTAGATGAACGTCGGCCGAAGAACCCGAGACAGAAGCCAATAGGCAGTTTGTCAACAGGTGGCCACGAAAGCCTTAACAATTTTGAATTCTGGGATCTTAGAAAACGATTACATGGAAGTACAAGACGTACAGAAAGCAGACCCATTATCAGTGACAGAAGCATCTCCAAGTTTCGATTCAAGATACGCGCCGTGGCATTGATGCACCATGGATCGGGTGAGTCAAAACATGTAGACAAATCATCCGCACCGCACTATCGCATCATACAGTTCGTACCTGCAGACAGGCAACCCGGTGAACAGATTCCGGCCGCGGGCGGCTCTCACAGCCTCCCGGAAAATTACTGTCATTGGCTTTAAAACAGTATCTACTGGTATAACTACTCTTACGCTTAAAGACCAAGTATAATACTTCCTTCCAACAGTACGAGAAGAAGTTGCCGATAGTGTTATTCTACAAAAGTAATTTAAAATTGAACGTTATCGCGAAAGATGTCGGACTATTTTTTTTTTTTCGTTATCTAAAAGATTACTTTCTGATGCGGAGCAGTAGTTGAACTAACGGGAATCAAACCAAAGTTATGGTCAACAGTAGTTAAAGGAAAGAAAAATATTTGCCAGCCTCATTGCGCAAAGTCGTCCTAAGAGACTATACCATTCATTTAGAAATTCTGTACTCCTTTACTTGGTACTATGCTCTGTTTTAGAAATACGACGCAAAACAACAGCACAATCTAGTAAGCGTTGGAAGAGAAGTTTTCCATTAGCAACACATTTGGAAACCATTATTATTTCGAGAACAAACTGGCTCTTACTAACATCTACTTTCTGTATTCAAGACAAGAAAGCTAAGATTCATTACACAGTATCATTTACTGACAGAGTCGTACAACTGGTATGGATATGAGGTGTTTTCTCTAACTAACTATTCAAAAACACTGATACAGCAAAGATCTATAAACTGTTATGCCAACTGATGTGGTTACTATACTTTTCCTTTGGTAATATTTACTTCTTTACTTTAATTGAGATTAAATAAAAAGGGGCATGCAATTTATAATGGATTTTATACCAAAGGAGTTGAATGAAGTAAATACTTCTCCATTGTTGTTCATTATACAGTCTTCAGTCACCAATGACAGTATTTGCACTTATATAACACGGTGTATATCTGTTACAGTGTGTAAGAGAATGGAGTAGATAACTTGCTCGACAAGAAAGCTGCTTGGCCTCAATTTGTCATTTTAAAGTGTCATTCCCTACCATAAATAACGATGCGTTCTATAAGATCCGCTACGTTTACATCTAGATCTGTACTCTTCTTCTTTTTCGGGTATCCCACGCCTATCCCGAGGAATCGCAGATTGATTAAAATGCGTAACATTTCTGTCTACAACCTCCGCAAGCCACGTTACGGTGGGTGGGGCGACCCATTTCATTAAACGTATAACTTAAACATGATATTCCGTTCCTTCCCAGTATTTTACAGACAGGTTACACATGGATGACCCTCTCCCATGTTGCGTATTAATCACTGAAATCTTTGGGAAAGCAGTTAGATAGGCACATAAAGTTATAAGTCTAATATTTTCTTTTTAGGAGTTCATTAAATTTTGAGGGTATTTCTGTATGTATTATCTATGATTGTGTTGCCAAATTGGGTATCGTGAATTTTTCTTAAAGAATAAAGTGCGTAAAGAAACCTTAATTTAATGTGTGTGCAAAACAGGTGTGTATTCTGGGATTTAAATTGTGTTAAATAATAAATATCGACACGTGTGATGAGTGATTTGTGACATTTCGTCGCACTAAAACAAAGTAAAAATGGGTGCTAGTTCGCGCTCGAAAAGTCGAGAGGGATGTTCAGGAAGAGTCGCGTAACGATGTAAGTATCAGTGACGATTTATTTACGAACGTGACGTAAGCGTAGAATAAGACAGTGAAATAAACTTCAAAACTGCAGACCAAGAACTGAGAAAACCAAAGCGAGGGAAAGGTTAGGTAAACAGCTAATAGAAAATTCAGAAGAGCAGACCAGAGGATTGGGTGCAAAGCTGCAGGCCAAGACTGATGAGGTGCAGAACAAAATGGAAGAAAGATTTGGAGGGTTTAGTAAAAGATTTGGCAGAACAAGTAATACAAAATAAGAAATCAGTAAGGAAGACTGAAGTGATCGATGGATAACAGACCAACTATCAGGAAGTTGTAAAAGAAATGTTGCGTGAGTTGCAAGCACTGAGTAGCCATTCGAATAAAGTTAAGGATGAAATATTAACATAAGTTAGCAGCTTGAATCCGGAAGATTTAGAGAGCACCAAGGGACAAATTTCAGAGCAGATTGAGACAATATAGGAATTAGAAGAGAAATATGGGCTGTTGCCATGGCCATAAATGACGATAACTTCTTGTTTGAGTATCGAATTTGAAAGCATAACCAAAACTACTGACTAAATTAAGTCAGAGGGGACACTGCCTGGTACGATTTCTGACACAGAAGAAATAAGGTCATTATTTAAATATAGGCAAGGACAATGCGGGATCAACAAACAGCAGCGAAACATGACAAGTGAGTTATGCCAACGGCTCGCCCATGTAGAACAGACACTAAGTCGCGAAATGGACAGAAAGTTAAAACTTGCAATCAAAGATGAGACGATGATTATAGTTATTAGGACCTTGAAGCAGATTGTGGTACAGTTTCCAACCACCGAGGAATGGCGTTCGGTTTACTAGACATACGAAGATATTCATCACAAAGGTAGATGGCGAATCGATTGCAAGCACTTCCTTACGAAGTATTCCGATATTCGTAGAACGAAATCCATCCCCAGCCTTGGATCGAACGATTCCATCATTCTGTACCTCTGCCGTGGCCGTATTGGTATCAGATGGAGTTCCTGTGTGGATATTTGCAGGCATCGCCCGCCGTGGGAATGCTGGCAATTGCTAGAGAATGCAGAGAATTTTAACACGTGCTCCGCTCTGTGTAATGTTCGGAAGTAGCATTGGATCCTTTAAAACATAGGATCATGATATTTCTCAACTTTAACAAGTCTAGGTTCACTGTCCGATCAAGTTCTTGAGCAGACGCTTCACAGGTTACTGCGGCAGCACTATTGCCCATCACAACCAATCCAAACATCTATAAATAAATTACGAACGCGTATCGAGCACGTTGTATCAGCAGGCCAATGCAAAGTTAAACTCCAGGCCTTCAAAAATTTATTGCGATAACTAGGATACGATCCAGAGGAAAGGTCACGAAATAATCAATGGCGTAGAACAAATCACGACAACAATCTGCCGCAGAACCCATGGCGTAGCAACAATAGATTTAATGGAACGTAACAATACACGAAGGCGAGACCAATCCCAAAGAGATAATCACCCATATCACAACAAGAATGGTGGCAGAAACAATAGCCGTGAATGTGGAAGGCGTCAGCGTAGATACAGTCCCAATAGGCGGAAATGGTTGGTGCCTACTTTCGGCAATGCAAACCAGCGTAGACTAGAACTGAGAAGAAACAATAAAAAAATACCTGTAGCATATAATGGGGTGGAAATTTTAGAAATTCGCTCAGCTGACCTGTCATTCACAATGGCGATTAAGTGAGGCAGAAGGCGAAGCAGAAGAGAAACTTTGGAATAGCAGACGGTGAAAATTTCGTCACCAGGGAACATGTAAGAAAGGGCTTGTTGGAAAAGGCAGAGAATGGAGGTGCGTCAGCCATGAGTCCAGTGATTAATATCTCAGTCAGCTCGTTAGCTTTACGGTCTATTTTCGATAGAGGAAAACGGTTCTCCATTATCAGCAAAAGCGCTTTCGAAAGATGTGAAGCAGTAGGAACTTGGCAGGTAGTACAATTAAAAGAAATTTGTGTAAGAGGGCAATCTTTGGCCAACTATTGAGATGAAGTAGCAAACTATTAGCTTTTAGGGATCACTGAGTATTTTAGAATTCAATTTATTGATTGTACCACCATTAAATGTTGATGTGATTTTAGGCATTGATTTCTTAGTTTCTGAGTGTAAATGGCACCAGAGAAAGAATTCAGCTTGAAAACTGTGTTCTGAAGAAAGAATTAGAGATGTCATGTTAGAAGCTCGTTGAAGAACCAAGCTTTAATAACGATTCTGAATGAGTTGCTACTAGTATCCAGGTCCCAGGTCCTTGATTTTTTGTTGTCCGAGTGACAACCAAATACGCAGGTAACTGATATTGTAAGAGGGAATACTTCTTTTGTTGGTGAGATGCCCGAAGTGGAGGAAGATAAACTATGCCATATCTTGCAGAGTCATGGAGAAGTGTTTTCTGGGGCGTCAGGCGCTATTAAAAATATTGTTTATTGTTTTAGTGTCAAGGACCATATAGCGCAAAAGGAAAAGATGGAGAAAGAGATTTAGGATATGCTGGGGTAAGGGATCATCAAAAGAGCAGTATCTTCCTATAGTAGTCCATTCTTAACCGTTCCAAAACCAGACAGATCGATCAAACTAGTCTTTAATTCGAGACAAATCAACACCATAATATTTCTTAAAAGTCAGGCCAAAATTCATGGACGAACCAACAAACCAAAACAAAAATTTTTGTATGTTGAAGGGCATTTTGAGGTCTCGTCTCAACGCACTGTTTTTCTAATAGTCCGAAAGTGATGACCCACAATCTCTGAACAGAATCTCACTCGCGAGAAAGATCTTTTTCAGATGCAAAAGTAACTATTCAGCGACAGAACCAGAAGCCTTGACCATCGTTTGGCCCTTTAAGAAATTCAGATGGGACACTTAAATGCACGAGTATACAAACCATGGCACCCCGCTTTTTCTTATGCTGCCCAAACGAATTCACGGTAGGCTTGGACACTGGGCTCTTTACCTACAAGAATTCCAGTTTAGTACTGAATACATCCCCGGATAAAAAATATAATAGTGTTGTCTCGAGCTCTTGATAGTTTGCCGCACAGTAACTACAGAGGTGGGTAAGACTATATAGTTTTGGTTAACCCTGTTTAAAGAATGTAAGATTCCAAACTAAGTGAGGCTGTCTCTCGAATATATCGGGCAAGAATAGGGCAAGTATCTGGTGTTAACACATTCCAATCGGGCCACAGTGGCTGCTGCAATCCATAGCAACCGTACCCATTATCGACTTCTTTGTGTGGCTCTTGCTTATAAGATGGAAGAGAAAAGCAGATTATTGTGTGTTTCAGAAATACCGTCATCGATTGCAATCTCACTATCGTCAGATTCTTCAAGCATCCTCAGAATTTCATGAGCCAGACTGTTGCCCGTTTTACGACAAACTTTTGCGACCGAAAAGCTTAGTGAAAAACAAACGTGCACAAACCGATCAGGCCTGTAACATGTCGTGTAGTCATATAGTTCATACAGTACTTTGTTGATAGAGTAACATCTATCTAGCACCTCTACGAAGTATTAAAATAGCGAAAAACTGACTTCAAAACATCGCTGCTACGCAATAACGCATCGTGAAGTAGCAATTAGAAAATTTGTACTCTGAGGTTCCTCAAGCGTTGAAGCTAAGAAAAAAAAAGTTGCCCGTAACTTATGAAAGCAGCAACCGGAATGTATTAAAAAATGTAACACTGACGTGACATGAGAGAGACTGAGCAGCTTTATGGCAGTAATACTTAGTTGAGGAAAGTGAGTTGCTTCAGAGAAGACACTCGAGTGATCAGAGGTGACTGATCGTCTTTCCTTGTGAACTGGTTAACAAGCTGGTTCGGTCGACGCATCTGTGCTACGTACACTTTGAGGGTAATGTTACCAGGAATTATAGCAGGCCTGTTTTTTCAGCGACCTGTGGAGAGTGTATCGGTTACTAGATAAGTGCCAAGCCTGTCAAAAGGCGAAGCAAGCGAGTACATCGTATGTGGCCCAAATGTATACAGTAATTCCGTCAAGGTTATGAGTTGAGGGGGCCACTGATCTTCTTGGTCCAGATCCGAGAATGCATTCTCTTTTCTCATACATATTGATACCCATTGAGTTAATCTCAAAATTGGTGGTGGTTACGCCTCTGTGAAAAGCCTCAGGGAAACCGCTCAGTACTGCATTCGAAAAACGCTTTTCACATGATTTCGGCTCTGTGAACAAAACAATCTCTGACAATGGGCCTCAGTTTAAGTCAAAAGTCTGGGTAAAAATGTTAAGGAGGCGACGAATAGACCCTATGTTCATCTCCCTATACTAACCTACATAGAATCACAGCGAATGGGTGATGCGTGAATTGGGAAACCTCTATTGAATACATTGCCACAAGGAACATTGCATATGGGACAAACATCTACAATAGCTTCAAGATGTACTTCATCGAGCTGCCAGATGATTCCATTTAACTGCCTCCTGTACTTGTATTAAAGAATAAGGAGCTCCTAGTTTGATCAAGGAAACGGTAGTGTCGCATAAGGAACGACACATACATGGTAGATTTATTACTGCCTATTTTTGTCCTAGCGCTGCAGGTGACCGTCGACGAAAGGTCGACCTCAAAATGAAGAGCGAAATCTTGTTCCACACAGAGGAAGAGGTCCTCGTGCAGTGTCACCAACCATCTAATAACAGGACCTCTATGTGCAAAAAGATACTGTTCCAGTATCGGGTATATTGAATCCCTCACACAAATGGAAAGCTTAAGGACCCACAAAACATGGAGACTCCACGACATTATGAAAATAAAACCATGGAAAAATAGTAGAGTGAAGCGTAAAAGAAAATTACCCTAAACTGGTGAGGTGACTAAAACTAACATGTAACGCTTTAAATCTGTTGTTGTATGAATTTATGCATAATGTACACACATTCTTTTGCTGTACAAATTACATGAATGTAATCTTGGTGCTGAGAGTCCTACGTGAATTTAATCTAAGGAACACAGCAAGACTGAATTAAAAGAGTGGAGATAATGACGCCATGAGAGAGCAAACTGATAGCAAATGAGTGAAAAATGACGAGAGAACGATGCTGTAGTCAGTTTATGAGAAACGCAGGAGGAAGAAATCTTGGGCAAGGTTCAAGACACTGCCTGACATAGCAAAGGTTCATAGGCAGGTATGGGTAACGCAACTGGTAAAAACGGTAATATTTAAAAGTGGTTATTGAAGAATTATATCTTGTGTCTTATAATATGTTTAATATTATGTTCTGTTAGTGATATGCTTTTTAAGGTAAGTTCTATATTATTTTCATGAGCATGATTCCAAGTCTTTACGGTACGCTCTGATCACCTTTAGTTAATCTTTCTTATGATTGAACTGGCAATGGAAACAGTGCCTAATTTGTCCAACAAGATGTGAACCATTGCTTGAATGCATGTTGCTTTAAATTGAAAGAGATCTTACAACAATTTTGAGATTTTATCGTCAGTTAGGGACAATGCACATTTATAACAACCTAGAGTGGATGAATTTTCTCTTGCATAAATGTGTATTGCTTTAGATTTTAAGAAAATATAAATAGCTTTATGATTTCATTGTCAGTTACGGACCGCACACATTTATAAAGCTCTATTGTCGTTGATTTTTTTCCTTTGTTACTGAACATTACTATGAATGCAAGAGAGTACGTTTTTCACAATTTTAGTGTCATGATTTTACATATAACTACAAACTTCTGCCATGGACAGTTTTGCTTCTGTCTATAATCACATATACAACATCAAGTGTTAATGCAACATGTGGAGCATTTTTATATGTGTTTTATAGGTGTTACTATGTGACAGGTGTCACTATGTGATAGGTGTCACTATGTGACACCTATAAAACACCTATGTGATATTTTGTTGTAAAAGATGGAGCGACGTATGTGGAGCTAGTAAGGTGGCAAAAACAACATTCCCTCTCCTCCCACTTCACTCAACGACGGCTGGGAGTGTGTCTGTTTTGACAGAAATGACTCTGAGCACTATGGGACTTAACATGTGAGGTCATCAGTCTCCTAGAACTTAGAACTACTTAAACCTAACTAACCTAAGGACATCACACACATCCATGACCGCGGCAGGATTCGAACCTGCGACCGTAGCAGTCGCGCGGTTCCGGTCTGAAGCGCCTAGAACCGCACGGGCACCGCGGCCGGCTGTCTTGACAGAAGTGGGCAGCTGCTGTGGCATGAAGTGGTGGGGGTGTGCTGTGCCATGCTGACATCACACACCACCCAGCGAGGTGGCGCAGCGGATACCACACTGGACTCGCATTTGGGAGGACGACGGTTCAATGCCGCATCCGGCGATCCTGATTTAGGTTTCCCGTGATTTCCTTAAATCGTCTGAGGCTACTGCCGGGATGGTTCCTTTGAAAAGGCACGGCCGATTTCCTTCCCCGTCCTTCCCTAATCCTGTGTTGTCTGGTCTCCTCCCCCAAAAACAACCAAATCCAACATCACACACCTTCTGGCTACCTACTTCGCCGAGCTCCCACTAAGCTACTCTGTCAGGTGACAAGAGTTCCTGTGGGGTGAATGCTTGCTGCAGCCAACTACCGCTAGACATGAAATTGTACACCGGCCGTCATCCACCACGCGCATCTGCTAGGGTCGACCTTAGACCGTTAGTGGTACCACCCGCACACTGGGTCCACTCCAGCCGCCATCCATCATCGAGGCGCTGGATGTCAACAAACTTTCGCTCAACACAGAAAACTGGCTCACGTCCCACGCACCACGCCTACTCAGTTGCTGGTTGACAGGAGCGACTAATCAACGCCACGACGTAGCTGTCAAGAAGAGATGGTCGCGAGCGTTACTACATGACATGTCACAATGAGCATCCTGGAAATTCAGAATATTCATGCCTTTTTACGATTGCTGGTTAACGTCTATCACAGTCTGAACTACACTGCAGGAGCGTATAAATCATTAGAAATGCTTTTCGTTATTAAAATCATACATACTATTCGAGTTGAATTCACAGTTTCCTGAGACGTAACAATTTTCTGGAATTTATAGTTTTCGAATTGTTGCCGTGGTAGTTCCTGTCTGTCCAAGTGTCATAGAACTGCATGCCATGCCATTTCAATGGGGTGTTTCCACTGAATGATTGAATGAATGCCCATGGGAATGTACGGTTCTGATATCCGTTCCTCGTCCCAGAAACCGAAGAATGCTCGTAGTATTCTCTGTGCTTATGCATAGAAACCATGCTGCAGCAGTTTCAGCGATTGAGGTCTACTGATTGTTTTGTATATCGTCAACTTCAGCTAATAGTGCTCTTCTGAAGATGGCCTAAGACTAGGCCGAAACCAGTCATTTTACATAAAATAACCATTGCGATCTAGACTGTTTTCCACTAATTTACAAGGATGAATCGCCGTACTGTGCACCAGTTACACCGTAACCCTTTCACATCTGCGCCTGCCATCCGAGAACAAGTAATGGACTCTCTGCAACATTCTACGTCACCCCGCGCAGTTCGTCGGAGACTGGCAGCACTCTGACTAGGGCAGTACCGACCTCTGCGAAGACTGCCGCCAACACCAAGACGCGGGCGACTGCGCCTGGAGAGGTGTCATGATAGAGAAGCATGGACCGCTCTTGGATGACGTCGCCTTGTGGTGAGCGGTAAATCGTGGTTCTGCGCTAACCCTGACGACCAGAGTCTACTACGCGTATGGCAGCGATCTGGGGAGAATTCCTGTTCACCCGATATTATTGACAGGTACGGCTGCAGAGCAATAAATAGGTAAAAAGACGAGGGCTAGTAGAGACCCTTGGGTAACAGAAGAAATATTGAATTTATTTGATGACAGGAGAAAATATAAAAATGCAGTAAATGAAACAGGCAAAAAGCAATACAAACGTCTCAAAAATGAGATCGACAGGAAGTGAAAATGGCTAAGCAGGGATGGCTAGAGGACACATGTAAGGATGTAGTGGCTTATCTCACTAGGGGTAAGATAGATACTGCCTACAGGAAAATTAAAGAGACCTTCGAAGGAAGGAGAAACACTTGCATGAATATCAAGAGCTTTGATGGAAACACAGTTCTAAGCAAAGAAGGGAAAGCAGAAAGATGGAAGGAGTATATAGAGGGTCTATACAAGGGCGATGTGCTTGAGGACAATATTATGGAAATGGAAGAGGATGTAGGTGAAGATGAAATGGGAGATATGATACTGCGTGAAGATTTTGACAGAGCACTGAAAGACCTGAGTCGACACAAGGCCCCCAGAGTAGACAACATTCCATTAGAACTACTGACAGCCTTGGGAGAGCCAGTCCTGACAAAAATCTACCATCTGGTGAGGAAGATGTATGAGACAGGCGAAATACCCTCAGACTTCAAGAAGAATGTAATAGTTCCAATCCCAAAGAAAGCAGGTGTTGATAGATGTGAAAATTACCGAACTATCAGTTTAATAAGCCATAGCTGCAAAATACTAACACGAATTCTTTGCAGACGAATGGAAAAACTAGTAGAAGCCGACCTCGGGGAAGATCAGTTTGGATTCCGTAGAAATACTGGAACACGTGAGGCAATACTGACCTTACGACTTATCTTAGAAGAAAGATTAAGGAAAAGCAAACCTACATTTCTAGCATTTGTAGACTTAGACAAAAGCTTTTGACAATGTTGATTGGAATACTTTCTTTCAAATTCTGAAGGTGGCAGGGGTAAAATACAGGGAGCGAAAAGCTATTTACAATTTGTACAGAAAGCAGATGGCAGTTATAATAGTCGAGGGGCATGAAAGGGAAGCAGTGGCTGGGAAGGGATTGAGACACGGTTGTAGCCTATCCCCGATGTTACTCAATCTGTATATTGAGCAAGCAGTAAAGGAAACAAAAGAAAAGTTCGGAGTAGGTATTAAAATCCATGGAGAAGAAATAAAAACAACTTTGAGGTTCGCCGATGACATTGTAATTCTGTCAGAGACAGCAAAGGACTTGTAAGAGCAGTTGAACGGAATGGACACTGTCCTGAAAGGAGGGTATCACATGAACATCAACAAAAGCAAAACGAGGAGAATGGAATGTAGTCGAATGTAGTCGGGCGATGCTGAGGGAATTAGATTAGGAAATGAGACACTTACAGTAGTAAAGGAGTTTTGCTATTTGGGGAGCAAAATAACTGATGATGGTCGAAGTACAGAGGATATAAAATGTAGACTGTTAATAGCAAGGAAAGCGTTTCTGAAGAAGAAAAATTTGTTAACATTTAAATGTCAGGAAGTCGTTTTTTCAAAGTTTTTGTATGAAGTGTAGCCATGTATGGAAGTCAAACGTGGACGATAAATAGCTTAGACAAGAAGCGAATAGAAGCTTTCGATATGTTGTGCTACAGAAGAATGCTGAAGATTAGGTGGGTAGATCACATAACTAATGAGGAGGTATTGAATAGAATTGGGGAGAGGAGGAGCTTGTGGCACAACTTGACTAGAAGAAGGGATCGGTTGGTAGGATATGTTCTGAGACATCGAGGGATCACCTATTTAGCATTGCAGGGCAGCGTGGAGGGCAAAAATTGTAGAGCGGGACCAAGAGATGAATACACTAAGCAGATTCAGAAGGATGTAGGCTGCTGTAGGTACTGGGAGATGAAGAAGCTTGCACAGGATAGAGTAGCATGGAGAGCTGCATCAAACCAGTCTCAGGACTGAAGACCACAACAACAACAACGGCTCCCTTATTCCTGGTGTCGTGGTGTGGAGAGCCATTGTGTGTGACTCCAGATCGCGAGTGGTAGTCATTGAGGGAATTCTGCCGGCCGGGAACAACAGCCCGTTACGGACATTCTGTATCCTCATGTGCCATCTGTGTTGGGACAATGTCGCGGTGTCATTTTTCAACAGGACAATGCTCGTCCATGTGGTGTACATTTACTTAAGATCCTTCAAATCAATCTCAGCCTGGCATCCGCTTCTCATTTCAGTGCAGTCTGCTGTGAGCGGATAGACCTAGGTATTTTACGATTATCACTTTTTCCAGTGATTATTTGACTTCGTTCCGCTCAGAACGATGCGTCAAGCTGCATGAGCTAGGAAGTCCTCCCTGCTGTTCAAATGTTGTCCGATACTCCGCGAGGTCGAATTTTGTCCACTTAAGGACAGTGCAGGATAATATCGAATGTCTACCGAATGTCCTTCAGTTCCTTTTCAACCAAATCTTAGCCAACTCGGAGTGAGCAGAGAGATTCCAGATAGGAGATATGTGACAGAGGACCACCGTTCGTGGCGTTGGCCTCGGAAGTAGGGAACATGTGAAAAACAAAGACAAGCCACAGAGTAAAAACAAATCACGATATAGCAATAAATGTTTCACTGTTTGCGGATATTCTAGGTGACACAAAAACGAAAGGCGGCCTTCAGATCCATGTATAAAATGGAATGAATTGTCTAAGAAAACAACGCAGAAACATTGGCACCTAAAACGAGGTTTAAGGAAAAACATCCAATCCGTTCAAAGACAATTATCAACAGAAAACCCAAAGAACATATGTCTCATTTCTGCTGTCTAGAGGTTTATGTAAGTTACAGTTAAGACCGAGATATATGAACTAATATTTACTATTTTCAAATCTCATGTGCAACTATAAATAGAACGATGACTAACGAGACGAGAAAGGATATCAGCGTCAAAATTTGTAAAGTAATGGCAACACCGGTTTTAATGTATCGGACTGAGACTTGGGTGCCGACACAGATGAACATGAGATGCAGACAACGGAAGTGTAAGTTTTAAGAATGGTTAAAGGATGCTCTAGAGTAGGCAGAATGCGTAACTGAGATATGAGAACAGAACTTAATGTTTATAATACTGGAGAATGAATGAACAATACATAAGTAAATCGAAATATATTAACAGAATGAATATAGACTGCCAAAACAGGTAAGTCTTTATACGCTACAAGGAAGAAGAGAGCTTTGAAGACCTAGGAAAAGATGGGAACAACTCTGGATGCGAAATCAGGACACGCGCTTTGTCTAGACGATCCAAAATCTTGTCTGGAATCGCAGCATTGTATGTATTCATTTACTTCTTGGAAAAATCATCACAGATAAGAAACACAAAAACGTCACGTGTAAACATGTATTCTTTACTGCAGAGAGCATAGCGAGTGAACGAGTTACTTACAATACGGTAGGGTACTTTCCACTTTTCGTTTCCTAGTCTGAGGAGCCGAGAGAGCTGTTTTGAGATCCGACTCACAATGAACGAACAGTCGATTTCTTCTCAGAGTAGTACTTCCAGTTGCAGCACAGGTCTACCAGCCACGTAATAGTACGATGAAACATAGATTTTAAAATACTATAACATTCAGAGCAAAATATTATAATAACTATAATTCACGAAAATTCATCGTGTCTTGCTGTGGTCTTCAGTCCTGAGACTGGTTTGATGCAGCTCTACATGCTACTCTATCTTGTGCATGCTTCTTCATCTCCCAGTACCTACTGCAACCTACATCTTTCTGAATTTGCTCAGTGTATTCATCTCTTGGTCTCCCTCTACGATTTTTACCCTCCACGCTGCCCTCCAATGCTAAATTTGTGATCCTTTGATGCCTCAGAACATGCCATACCAACCGATCCCTTCTTCTTGTCAAGTTGTGCCACAAACTCCTCCCCAATTGTATTCAATACCTCTTCCCTAGTTATTTGATATACCCATCTAATCTTCAGCATTCTTCCGTATCACCACATTTATAAAGCTTTTATTCTCATCTTGTCCACGTTTCACTTCCACACGTGGCTACTCTATCTTGTGCAAGCTTCTTCATCTCCCACTACCTACTGCAACCTACATCTTTCTGAATTTGCTTAGTGTATTCATCTCTTGGTCTCCCTCTACGATTTTTACCCTCCACGCTGCCCTCCAATGCTAAATTTGTGATCCTTTGATGCCTCAGAACATGCCATACCAACCGATCCCTTCTTCTTGTCAAGTTTTGCCACAAACTCCTCCCCAATTGTATTCAATACCTCTTCCCTAGTTATTTGATCTACCCATCTAATCTTCAGCATTATTCCGCATCACCACATTTAAAAAGCTTCTAGTCTCATCTTGTCCACGTTTCACTTCCACACGTGCAACCTACATCTTTCTGAATTTGCTTAGTGTATTCATCTCTTCGTCTCCCTCTACGATTTTTACCCTCCACGCTGCCCTCCAATGCTAAATTTGTGATCCTTTGAGTTTTGCCACAAACTCCTCCCCAATTGTATTCAATACCTCTTCCCTTTTTTTTTTTTATTTAAAGGACTTGTAGTCCGAGGTGATAGGTTACAATACAGCATCACCGGTCTGTTGCGGTCTAACTGTGTTGGTGGGCCAGTAAATTTCCACTGTGCAGTGACTTTGTCACTGCAATTCACTTTGGAGGTGTGGCGGTGGGACTTGTAGTCCCGTACCACCCTCTTACCTCTTCCCTAGTTATTTGATCTATTTTATATGCACCACGAGATGAAAGTGACTGCGAGACACTTTATGAGATATGTTTTCAACGTTTCTTTGCGCAGATATCTTTTTACTATTAGAAGTTTGAGTTTCGCTTATAATACTGCTACTCCAACGTAAAATATTGAAATCAGTGTGTCAATCTCTATGGTTCACGGATTATCGTTTAATGGCAGACTATTGTTTGCACAGAAACGATACAGAGTTGCAACGAACGTTACTATCCAACTTCTTCGAAGTCTACCGTGATCCTTGTGTCTTCTCTTTACGATAAAAAATCTTTATAAATGACGTATGACATATGACTCACCGCCCAATTTCAAAACCGCAAAGGAATACTATAAAACTATTTCCGTTGAAGTCTGTGAAACGTTGCAGTCTTGCATTACTGAGCGGTTTGCTTCAATTGGACTCACACAGGGCACTGCAGTTGAACAAGAGTGCTTGCTTTCAGTAAACAAGGGTGAAACAAATTTGGAAAAAACAACTGAGTTTTTCAAAAATTACCTAGACATTGAGAGACTGCGCTTACACATGAATATGTTACCCGATATCGCTAATAAAAAACAATTGGTCTTAAAAACATGCGCGATGTAAGAAAGTATATTACACAAGAGCCTGCAGTTGGAGAAATGTTATGGGAAGTAGTGAAGTGCATTAAGCTTCTCCAAGTAGTTCCAATCACGACAGCAACAACAGAACGATCATTTAGCGCCTTTAGACGTCTGAAGTCATATCTCCGATCAACAATGGGATAGAAGCGATTGGACAACTTGACTCTTCTACATGCCCACCGAGATGTTTTGGATGAATTGAATATCCGTCCAGTCATAAACGACTTCATATTCAGTAATCCAGTCAGACGGTCGACGTTTACACCTTTCTAAAGACACCCTAGCCCTATCAATGGCATTTAGAGCAATATTAAAAATCTTTATAAAATAGAGAATTCAATACATACATAACGTTAAATTTTCAGTTTCGAAATATTAGTACTAGTTTATTACTGTATTACTATATTATTATGATACTGTATTAGTTGTTTTCAAATACTTAAATACTTTTAGGGTGTAAGACCCAATTAAAACCCGCCATTTACATACTTTTTGACTGAAGGAGGGTTTAGGCATACTGTATTAACTTTATTAACTGTATTAAAGCATTAACTTTGATATATTGTTTTTATTTAATGAACCCTGAGCCTATTCAGAGTAAGCTTAAATTAGCTCTTTCACTTATTAATCAAAGTGCTATTACTGTGCGACAGCAATATTTTATGTTTTATTCTTTTAATGATAGTTTAGGATTAAATATAATTTCAGTCTTTTCAGAGCTATATATTCACAGCTCTGTAACCGTATATAATCATGATTATTACTGTAAATTAAATTAGCTTTCTACAAAAATAACGTGGGTGAAAATTTTTTTTTCCAGAATGAGATTTTCACTCTGCAGTGGAGTGTGCGCTCATATGAAACTTCGAAGTTCGAGTCTCGGTCCGGCACACAGTTTTAATCTGCCAGGAAGTTTCTTATTTTTTCTTTCTTTTTTCAAAGCCAAAAGATGTGTCAGGCTTGTAGAGTTTCTCGGAGTGTCGAGTTATCGAGAGTCCAGTTTTCGTGGTTCTAATGTTTATAAAATGACTGAAATGCTTAAAGAACTTTAAAACTCAGTATTATTCATCTAAAATGTAGAAAATTTCCTGGGGTAAGACCCCCAGTATGGGACCCCCCAATTCTTTTTTAGAAGTAGGCGCCCCTGATGACGAATCCTAATAAGTCAGTGTTCTTACACCTTCGCTCTGTTTTTTTTTTTTTTTTCGTCTGATATCGTAGTACCTAGTGCCTACAGCGAAGAAAACATGCCATAAACATTAATGAAATCCGCCGTTTTCCTACCATCGTTTGTTATGTCTCATGATATTTCGGTGACATTGCACCCTGTTAGCACGAAACAAAATTGTAAGACGGCCACATGTTTTCTGCGTATTCCCCAATATATTACTTCACCACGAAGCTGAGCATGTACTACTTTGGAATTAAAGACACAAGAATCAATCTAGTAAAGCAAGCATTTGGTGACAGCAGATTTACAGCTACATCTACATCAACATCCAGACTCTGCAAACCACTGTGAGGTGCATGGCAGAGGATACTTCTCTTTTTACCAGGTATTAGAGTTTCTTCTCATTCCATTCATGTATGGGGCGCGGGAAAAATATTTAAATGCAACTGTGCGCTGCAGTTAACTAATGTTTCCATGGCGATTCGTACCGAGGCGATACGTGAGGGGTTGTCATATGTTCCTGCACTCTTTAAAACTCTCTCGACATGAAGTAATGGACATCATTGTGCGATGATTATAGATTCACCCCATAACAATATCCATTACTTCAGGCCGAGGGTTGCGTTCCGCAAGGTACGACTGCTTTATCTGAAGCTCGCAGTTTAACCAGGACTAAAGCGACAATACCGCACAGGTTCAGCAGGGGCTTCCAGTGTTTATTCTCGGCGCGAGTGAAAAAGAATCGAGAGGATTCGACCTGACTATATGAGGTCCTCCACCCACCGGTGTAGCAGTGCGTTGCACTGTACCACGTCAGAATGTCATCCCCAAAATGCTGCAACCCACGCTTTGCAATACTGGGCGTTTAGAAGTACGCTATGTCAACCATTAGTGACTTGGAACAAAAGGCCACGAGCTACTGTGTTTATTTCTTCCATCTTCAACAAAGCGAAATTATACGCAACGAATTCTACTTTGTTCTTCACTACAAAATTTATGGTATCCAACTCTTAAAAATTGAATACGACTCGAATGCTAACACATTTGTGTTTGGGAAAGGATATTACAATGATCTGTGTATTAATGACGTATTCTCCTCATCTAAATGACGAAAACAGAGTATACTGCTTGTAACAACAACAACTGTACATATGATAAATTTTTTTTTCTGAATGTTGATAAATTAATGTAAGCAATGTTTTGAATTTCTTTTTCTTTTCGTGTCATGTTAAAGAAACTGTGAGCAACTATCGAAATGAATATTATTATTTATGTTAGATTTCAAGTAATGTGGTAATCAAAGGGAAGTGTATTTAATGTTAAAACTAATGTAAGATGTGAAAATTGTATTTATACGCTTGGTCCATATGTAGGAAAGGTATTAATATATGTGTAGTAGAAAACCTGTGGTGAATACCCTACCTGTAGGGGAGCGGGAAAAGGTGGAGGCAGGCGAGTGCGGGAAAACGCACACTGGCGTGGTTCGGCACAACGGGCTCAGTATAACAGTTGGAGTTGGGCATCGGTCAGAGGAACACGTACCGTATCGAAGAGGCTATCCAGGAAAAGTGGATTCCATTGAGCCTTGGATGTGCCGATTCCGACGACTACATGGCATGGCTATATTCCTAGGCACAAAATTGGAAAGGTTACGACGCTAAGCCGTGCTTGCATGTGTGCTGTGCTTCTCGCTATCTCGCTGCTCGCCATCCGCCGCACCGACGTGCACAGGTCAAACATTTATTTCATCTTTAGAATTGTATCTGTGTGGACCAGTGTCGAAACTGTTTCTAACTGTTCAATAATAACGTGACTTTTACCAGAATTGCCTCAGCCATTACTTATCCTGATCACTGACCTAGACAGGGTCCTTACCACATATTGTGCAACCCGAGTATCCCGAACTGAAAGTTTAAAGTTAGTGTTAATGAGAATTATCAGCAGACAAATCTATGCTATAAAGAAGTTTAAAGTTCTGTGTGTTAATGCAAATGTTAGTAAAGAACAACAGTTTGATTAAATTGGAAGATAATTTTTTGAATTGAGCAAGCAATGACACTTAATTAATTTGAGACAGAAAGAATGATAGTTAAATAATTCAGAAGTAAGACAAAAGAGTAGTTATCCATAGATTGATAATTTTGAGTGTTAATTTACCTTCAGTACTTAATAGTTTCAGTATAACAACCATAACAGTTTCAGGCCCCCCCCCCTTTTTTCTTGGTTGTTCTTTCAAACCTTGAAGTGTACTGATCAGATTTGACCAGCAAAGTTAAGTTCCATATTAAACTTAAGTGTATTAGTGTTTATCCATCCTTAATAGTGACATTGTATGTTTACTTTCAAGATTGCTAATTCTAGGGTAATCTATGCCCGATTTCAGTCTGATCAATATACAAAATGCAGTTCGTAGTAATCATTGCAGTGTGGTGTTGCGTATTTGTAGCTCGTCCAAATTATTACAAAAGGAGAAAACTTTAGTTCAGTGGATTTTTCCGGTTCCAAACTTTGCCATAAAATGCAACATTACTACGTGTTATTATGCTTGTACATGCACCCACTTGTACAAGGAAAAACTCACTCAATGCCTAATTAGGCTGGCGACCGTATTATTAATAACTGGTAGTATCGACTGTGTGTACTTCTTGTCCATGCGAACGAGTAATTATACTTTACATTTGCTTGACGCATCACTGTAGTTACTGACTGGATATAAGTCCGAATTGCTTCCATTTAGATACACGCGGTCAAATTATGTACTAAAATCCTTGTTTATAAGGTGAAGCCCGTAAACTTATTACAGTACAGGCTTTAAAGAGCTAACGTACGCCCGAGCGGGCAGTAGCGTTACAAGTGGCTTCCCAGTGACAGGACTCGAAAAGCAATAATATTTAGCAAAGTAAATTGCAGTGTGCGTCAAGTATAGTAGTGTGGTACAATTGGCATTTAGTATGGACAGAAACGTAGACGGGGTAGATGCGCCAAGCAAAATGGAGAATGCGGCTGGCAGTAGCCGGAGTTTATGTGGCCAGATAACAGATGGCGTTAGCGGAAGACAATTGGCGTACATACAATACCATGAACACGTCAACAAACAGATTGAAATGTCGAGATCGTCTCGAACACAGCAAGGGACAAAACAGGAAGTAGAGGGTGACTTTGTAGATGATAGTGGGTACGTGAACGAATCCACTGACATATTTACTTTCACCACAGATAAAGAAAGAACCGAAAGAAACTTATGAAGTAGGACTGGAACACACGGATTCCGTAGAACAAAACAGTGTAAAAATTTTAAGCATGAACGACTTATTTGAACAATTAACCAAACAAATTGCAGGACAGACTGAGCAACTTAAAACACAGAGCCATCAGCTAAAAACACACGTTGACGAGCAACTCAAAACACAGAACGAGCAGCTTAAAACACACGTTAATCAGCAGCTCAAAACTCATAGTGATCAGATGAAAGCACAGGTTGAAGGACAGGGAATTAAAATTAGTAAACAAATAGAACAGGTAGAACAAAAAATGGGTAATTTAAGTGCTGTGGTAAACAATATGAAATTTGAAATTGATACCATTAACAAAAATATGGATACTATGCAGGAGGAAATTGGAAACATTAATAGTAGATTCGATGTTGAAATTCTCAACATCCAAGAGAAAGTAGAACCTCTGGTTGAAAATAAGGTAGACGAAAATGTTTTCGGTCTTAAAACTGAGATCGTAAACGAATGTCAACACGGAATATCACAGTTGAAAAAGGTAGTTTTAGACACTGAAAGGGATTTAGGTAAAAAAGTAACCGGATGTGTTCAAAATTGTGAACAAAATACTACGAAAATTCAAGGCAGAATTTTCGATCTGGAAAGCAAAATTAAAGATAGGCCTGGTGTTGTCTGTAATGGCACACCAATTACGAAGCTATTAGAAGGTGAGGAATGCTTCGATCCAGCCAAGAAACATAACGGGTGGCATCCGTTAGATTTTATCAAAAATTGCGAGAGAGTATTTCCTGAGCACTTGTCTGATCAGGAAAAGATAAATGTAGTAATTAGCGCCTTAGCAGGTGACGCTAAGCGTTGGGGAATAAATTTAAATACCGAACGAATGACGTTCGAAGAATTTAGGCAAAGATTTACAGAAGAATATTGGTCTGAACAAAAGCAGGACCATTTATGGCGCGAGTTCATCATGGCCAAACAGCATGATTACAGGGGCAGGAATTCTTTGAAAGATTTCTGTGAATATTGGTACCGGAAATTGACGCATTTAAGAGGCCGAAGATCAGATTCAGAAATTATCTGGGAGCTATATAAAAAGCTTCCAGAAGATTCAAAGAGGTATGTAGGGAGCAATCATCGCAGCTTCCAAGCATTTCTCGAAAGAGTCGAAGACGAAGATCATTGGCGCGAAAGTCGGGCCAATTATCAAAATTTTGGTAACCGTAATAACCGAAACAATGACGAAAGAAATGACGGCGATGGATTTCGCGTCAATGTAATACAGAGAGGAAGAGGCAGAGGAAGAGGCAGAGGATATTATCCAGGTCGCGGTAGAGGGTATACCGCGCAAAATAATAACGACAATACATACAGGCCCCGATTTAAGAAAAGATACCGGACCGACAGTAATATAATGAGACAGGTTAGAGACAGGCGTGAAACGACGCAACGTGTTGTGGCGAAACAAGCGTCAGGTGCGAACCAGAATGAGTCATCTCTGCCGCACAGAGCGCTATATGTTAACAGGCGAGTGGAGCATCAGAGGGCAACGACCCAGCCTAGCAGAACATCTGTTCAGAAAGAAGCCGCTAGCAATACGGCAGCAGTAGGTACGAACATAGCCGTCAGAGCTAATGAAAATTTTACGAGTGATAATTCCGTGGCAAAGGAAACAATAAATGAGACTGTGAGTACACAGAGAGGTGCGGTTAGCAGTGTTTGCAATGAGGTAAAAGGCGAAAATGAATTAGCAGAAGTAACTGATTGGCGTGTGCAGATCGACGATCTGTACAAGGGCCTAAAGCAATGTGAGTGGGACGATTTTAAAAGGGAGTATGAGGTGAAGAAATTAGTTAATAGAAAAGGAAATGATAGGGACGTCAATAAAGTGACGTGGCCCAAATTTGAAGAGGGGAGAATAAATAGCACCGCGCAAAGTACGCGTGCTGCTGATAGGAGGAAGGTTAATGATAGGAAGGATTTGGAGGATGAAATCCTCAGCATTGACGAAGAAATAACTTCTGCTAACAATCCGCCAATAGTACAAGCTGCTACCGAGAGGCACCGTGGAGAAGGGGTAGATGATTACCTGAAAGTAATTAAAGTCCACGAGGATTACACTGAATATGAAGTCACAGTAGATGTAAATAAAACTGATGATGAGGCCGTTTTGCCAAAAGAGGAGATTGAATTAAAATCCAAGCCTGACGACAATACTGAGGAAGAACTTAATGCCTGTTTCAGAAAAGCTTTTATGTTAGAACCTGAAAGCGATCCGGAATGGTCGGATTCCGACGATAGTTCAGATGATGAAAGGTACGCAAATACAAACAAAATTGAATATTCTAACTTTACCTATTGTACAAACGTAGCGTACTTAAGTGAATCTGATGGTGAGGAAGAGAGTAGTGATGACTCTAGTGTAGATGAAATTTCAGGTGTAAAAGAAAGTGAATATACTTTTACTGAAAGAGGGTATGAGAAAATCAGTGAAAATAAAGGGGATGCAGTTAATTGCGATATTCTACCTAATGGTGAAGAAGTTTCAAAACAAAATCCAGACATGGAGAACGAACAAAGAAAGAAAGAACCACCTGATGACTCAGTGTTTATTTTGCGAAGAGTTCAAGTAAGCAAAGACTTTGAACTCCAGAGGCCTAAAAAGCCACCAGACTATGTGACTGTTTTATGAACCATAAAAGACTGCCTTGTTAATAAAGAGACTGGGGGCAGGGTGCTGTATTTGTATATATTATTATTATTATGCATGACTTTATTATTACTGTAACTCAGTGTTATCTGAAAGTGAATTATTGTTTTGTTGAATTAGAGCCTGGGGCAGATTTATATCGGATTTTGAGAATGTCATGAACACATTACATCATGAAACTACAGGATTCCCACCGGAAGAAATTTTGTTAGGTAGAAGTAGTAAAAGTTTAATTGAAGAAAAACTAGAGTTTCCACCTTGTACAAGTTTGGGATTGGATCAAAAGAAAGAATTGGTGATAAAAAGGGCAAAGCAAAAAGCTGAATCTAGATCTAAAAGACACAATAAAAATCTAAAAGTTACAAAATTTAAAATTGGAGATTATGTTCTTTTAAAAACCCACGAAAAATCTAGTGAACTAAACCATGAAATTTCAAAATTTAAATATATTTATAATGGATCATATATAATACAGAATATTCCACACGATAATGCTTACTATCTGATCTACCCAAAATCCAAAAGATCTTTAGGTGTAAGAAATATTGTGGACCTGAAACTGTATGTTCCTAGGAACGAGTAATTGTGCTGTATCTTATGCTGAAACCAAGTTATTCTAAATGTAACTAATTTTTGTAAATGTCTGTATACCCTTGAAAGTGTGCTAATGTAGTTATGTGAGTTTCAGATTACCAATTGTACTGTAACTGTAAAAATGTATGGAGAAAAGGATTGAAAAGAAAGGATAAATGCTATCAGCCAGATAAAAGATGGGACTGTCAAAATGAAAATGGGCAGTGTATGAACCATAAAACGAAGGACTGCCAAATACCAATGAGGGCAGATAAATAGTCGATGGAAAATTGTAAATGTGATCCAGGAGATGTGACAATATGAAGTGAAAAGGACTGCCCAAATCCGCATAATACGCAGCAAATATATGTAGTTAATTTTCTGAATATTTTGTGTGTGTGTTTTGTTTAGTAAGTAAGGAAATGGACTGCTATTCAAAGCAAGCAGCGACAAATTATCTTATAGTGTATACGAAATATGCATTTGTTTTTTGTAGTTAAATGTTTGTATTCCATAATCTGAAATTATTTCTTGGGTAAATTAGTAAAAATGATTAAATAGCTATTTTAATAATGTTATGATGGGAAGTTGGACTGTGCAAAAGGCACTTGAGTAAATGACAAATAATTGTTCTCAGTAAAAAAGTAAAAGGAAATATGTAGTGTAAATCTTTTTGGAAATTTACATAAAGATTTAAAACCACTGTATAAATTGTAAAATTTAGTGTTCCCATAAAATTTGGAGTTAAGAAAATTTTCTGGAAACAGGGGCATGTGTAACAACAACAACTGTGCATATGATAATTTTTTTTCTTTCTGAACGTTGATAAATTAATGTAAGCAATGTTTTGAATTTCTTTTTCTTTTCGTGTCATGTTAAAGAAACTGTGAGCAACTTTCGAAATGAATATTATTATTTATGTTAGATTTCAAGTAATGTGGTAATCAAAGGGAAGTGTATTTAATGTTAAAACTAATGTAAGATGTGAAAATTGTATTTATATGCTTGGTTCATATGTAGGAAAGGTATTAATATATGTGTAGTAGAAAACCTGTGGTGAATACCCTACCTGTAGGGGAGCGGGAAAAGGTGGAGGCAGGCGAGTGCGGGAAAACGCACACTGGCGCGGTTCGGCACAACGGGCTCAGTATAACAGTCAGAGTTGGGCATCGGTCAGAGGAACACGTACCGTATCGAGGAGGCTATCCAGGAAAAGTGGATTCCATTGAGCCTCGGATGTGCCGATTCCGACGACTACATGGCATGGCTATATTCTTAGGCACAAAATTGGAAAGATTACGACGCTAAGAAGAAGGAAAGTGCCGATGGAGTGAGAGCCTTAGCCGTGCTTGCATGTGTGCTGTGCTTCTCGCTATCTCGCTGCTCGCCATCCGCCGCACCGACGTGCACAGGTCAAACATTTATTTCATCTTTAGAATTGTATCTGTGTGGACCAGTGTCGAAACTGTTTCTAACTGTTCAATAATAACGTGACTTTTACCAGAATTGCCTCAGCCATTACTTATCCTGATCACTGACCTAGACAGGGTCCTTACCACATATTGTGCAACCCGAGTATCCCGAACTGAAAGTTTAAAGTTAGTGTTAATGAGAATTATCAGCAGACAAATCTATGCTATAAAGAAGTTTAAAGTTCTGTGTGTTAATGCAAATGTTAGTAAAGAACAACAGTTTGATTAAATTGGAAGATAATTTTTTGAATTGAGCAAGCAATGACACTTAATTAATTTGAGACAGAAAGAATGATAGTTAAATAATTCAGAAATAAGACAAAAGAGTAGTTATCCATAGATTGATAATTTTGAGTGTTAATTTACCTTCAGTACTTAATAGTTTCAGTATAACGACCATAACAGTTTCAGGGCCCCCCCCTTTTTTCTTGTCTGTTCTTTCAAACCTTGAAGTGTACTGATCAGATTTGACCAGCAAAGTTAAGTTCCATATTAAACTTAAGTGTATTAGTGTTTATCCATCCTTAATAGTGACATTGTATGTGTACTTTCAAGATTGCTAATTCTAGGGTAATCTATGCCCGATTTCAGTCTGATCAATATACAAAATGCAGTTCGTAGTAATCATTGCAGTGTGGTGTTGCGTATTTATAGCTCGTCCAAATTATTACAAAAGGAGAAAACTTTAGTTCAGTGGATTTTTCCGGTTCCAAACTTTGCCATAAAACGCAACATTACTACGTGTTATTATGCTTGTACATGCACCCACTTGTACAAGGAAAAACTCACTCAATGCCTAATTAGGCTGGCGACCGTATTATTAATAACTGGTAGTATCGACTGTGTGTACTTCTTGTCCATGCGAACGAGTAATTATACTTTACATTTGCTTGACGCATCACTGTAGTTACTGACTGGATATAAGTCCGAATTGCTTCCATTTAGGTACACGCGGTCAAATTATGTACTAAAATCCTTGTGTATAAGGTGAAGCCCGTGAACTTATTACAGTACAGGCTTTAAAGAGCTAACGTACGCCCGAGCGGGCAGTAGCGTTACATGCTTTTAATACTAATTAAGCAGCTTGTGTAATATGAGGGACACAATACACCACAGTATATTACTTGGATACAGTCAAGACTAGCCTTTTCGTCAATGCGTTACACATGTATGTGCTTCACACATACAGCGTGTCCCAGTGATGCTGCAACGAACTTTGAGGGGTTGTACAGGGTGTCTACTGGAACAAATATAAGATAGGAACCCGAGTCCAGAAACGTCATCCAATGGCGCTACAGAGCGTCGGAGGTAAAGGCCTCGGCGTCTGACGCCATGCGACGCCTTCGGCAGCAAACACGACTTTGAACGCTGACTGGCCGTAGACGGGGTGTCTCGCAGTGTTGTTTGTTACTCGGAGATCGCGACTGAGTGTCATCATCGCCAGTGGAGAAGTTGGAGCTAGCTGCCTCATAGACAAGTCTTGTCTTTTATTAATGTGATGATCTGTTGCCTTGACGGATGACAGGGTGAGCATGAGTTTCCATCCGCAGTTTTATGTTTCACCTGAATACCGAAAAAACATTTGAGATTTTACAAGGTTCCCGCAGAAAAAATAAACCACAGATGGTAACCCATGTTCGAAACTGCCATCCGCCGAGGCAACAGAACATAACATTCGTAGGGGACAAGGCCGTTCTACACTTTCCCCATTGGTGATCATGGCAACCAGTTGCGATTACTGAGTAACAGACAACATTGCAGCTGTTCCACCTCTGCTCCGTCAGCGTGCAAAGTCACTTTTGCTGCCGAAGGGTTGGCCTACTGGCAGACACCAGCGCCTATAACGTCGTTAGATGACATTTATAGACATGGATTCCTATCCTCTATTTGCTTCTCAAAACGCCCTCTACACCCCCTCAAAGTCTGACATAATATTTCTGGGATACTCTGTACACTGAGCACACCTCCTCCACCCCCTCTCTGTTTCCATATCTTCCTCCCTCCATCAGCCTGTCTATCTACCTCATCCTCCCACCTCTATCTAACTACTTCTCGCCAGTCTCTCAGTCTCTTCATCTCCTCCTCCCCCTCTCTTTGTCCATTTCTTCAAACCCTCTTTCTTACCATATCTTTCCCCCTTCCCCTCTGACCATATTCTCCTCTCCCTACCTCTTTCCATCTCTGCCTCCCCCTCTTTTCCACCTGCCCACCATCTATGTACACCTTCGACCTTTCTTATGCTGCTTCCCAACCTCCTCTCTCTCAGTACATTACCTCCTCCCCCCCCCCCCACATTGTCCATCCCTCCTTCATCTTTGTCATAATGACCCCACCATGATTATCGGCATGTGCAGCCCCAAAAGTATAGTTTAATAAATACTACTCCCACAACATGCCAGTCCTGCAGGGCAAGCTAAGTATCAGGGGCCTGAAACTAATGTATTTGCCCCTCACGTGTGGGCTACCATGCACAACAGTCCAATAAAGCAGGATGATAATACTCCAAGACAACACATCTGTCACAAGGGCAGCCAACATGTCAGGACCAAGAAAACCATTTCCTCCCCTCACACACAGAGAGCCCTGCAAAGAATTTTGACTTCGTGGGATGATACTATTCCCATTCAACATGCCTGTTATGTAGAGTAGCGTTACCCCATGGACTGGAAAGAACACATTTCTGTCCATATCTACAATCTTATAGGACCCAAGAGATTATAATCCTCATAGTGCTGATACTTATGAGGCAAGCTGTTGTTGAATTCGATCCAGGATTTGGGAGGAGGTCCCAGAAACACATATTATTTATATATATAAAGCAAAAACTGTAGCACACTAAGTGATGGATTATCCCCATTATTGTTAAATTCAGTCCTGAGAAAGGAATGAAGTAATTGCAAAACTAAACTCAGTGTGTGTATACCGGAATTCAGCAACACAAAAATCACCTTGGTTGTTTATGATTTGAGGATTATATTGTTATATTCCCCAACAGTGTCTACACATAGCAACATACACATTAGAAGTCAACTCACAGGAAAGGAAATATATTGATGAAACTAGGTTTACAGGTAGCACAATGATACACAAGACGTACACTCAGCCAGGTATGCACCAAAAGGGAAATTAAATAAAAGCAGCAGCTATATTCCAATCGGAATACCAAGACCACAACTCATTAGTGTTTAATAATGGCGCAAATTACAAAACGAGATACTGATAACATATAATGGTCTGTAATTATATGAATAGTCATTCATCCTTTGTTGAGCATGTAGAACAACATGGCCATGACACAGGACGAACCACCCCAGCGAAGATTCACCGAGTGCATGATGTCAGGTTATGCTTTCGTGGATATTTAAATGTAGGTTCACTAGGACAACATCACCCAAACTTTCTTGTAAGATGCAATCGTCCGACATTCGCGTCATATACTGCGAAGCACTACGTATCAATTGAAGAGGCCAGTGGCTGAGAAATCCTTTGACAGGTGATGTGAAGGGGGTTGTTACCGTTTCATGTCCCGTTGACAGCGAGGTCAGTCGCGACAGAGCATAAGCGCAGATATGGGGAAGAAAATCGGCTGCCTCATATTCAAAGAAACCATCCCGGAATTCGCTGTAACGAATTATGTTAATCTACCTTTCAAACAGAATTACAGACCATCAAATATATCACTTCTAGCTGTTATATAGCTCTGCCCTGACTGATAATGTAGTGGAAGTTGTTCTACTTCGATACACATTTCGGACTTTCGACTCTTGCCATCCTGTAATGAAAGTTTAATATATTTAAGTGAAGAACAATTACATGATCTGCTGAATGGAATAAACAGTCTAATGAGTACAAATTATGGACTGAGAGTAAACCGAAGGAAGTCTAAAGTAATGAGAAGCAGCGAGAAACTTAGCACCAGGATTCACGGTCGCGAAATAGATGGAAACGTCGTGTGACTAGAGCCCCCCGTCGGGTAGACCGTTCGCCCGGGTGCAAGTCTTTCGATTTGACGCCTCTTCGGTGACTTGCGCGTCGATGGGGATAAAATAATGATGATTAGGACAACACAACTCCCAGTCCTTGAGCGGAGAAAATCTCCGACTCAGCCGAGAATCGAACCCGGACGCTTAGGATTGACAGTCTGTCGCGCTGACCACTTTTTTAAATCTCATTTTGTTATGTCTTGTTCGTTAAATTTGTTCTTAGCGGACGTCCGATGACACCCGTTCAGGTTGCTCGTTGATCCGTTCACTCAGTTTTTTTATTACAGAGCTACCGAGGCGGCGTACTCAGCTACCGGGGGACGAACACGAAATACACTCCTGGAAATGGAAAAAAGAACACATTGACACCGGTGTGTCAGACCCACCATACTTGCTCCGGACACTGCGAGAGGGCTGTACAAGCAATGATCACACGCACGGCACAGCGGACACACCAGGAACCGCGGTGTTGGCCGTCGAATGGCGCTAGCTGCGCAGCATTTGTGCACCGCCGCCGTCAGTGTCAGCCAGTTTGCCGTGGCATACGGAGCTCCATCGCAGTCTTTAACACTGGTAGCATGCCGCGACAGCGTGGACGTGAACCGTATGTGCAGTTGACGGACTTTGAGCGAGGGCGTATAGTGGGCATGCGGGAGGCCGGGTGGACGTACCGCCGAATTGCTCAACACGTGGGGCGTGAGGTCTCCACAGTACATCGATGTTGTCGCCAGTGGTCGGCGGAAGGTGCACGTGCCCGTCGACCTGGGACCGGACCGCAGCGACGCACGGATGCACGCCAAGACCGTAGGATCCTACGCAGTGCCGTAGGGGACCGCACCGCCACTTCCCAGCAAATTAGGGACACTGTTGCTCCTGGGGTATCGGCGAGGACCATTCGCAACCGTCTCCATGAAGCTGGGCTACGGTCCCGCACACCGTTAGGCCGTCTTCCGCTCACGCCCCAACATCGTGCAGCCCGCCTCCAGTGGTGTCGCGACAGGCGTGAATGGAGGGACGAATGGAGACGTGTCGTCTTCAGCGATGAGAGTCGCTTCTGCCTTGGTGCCAATGATGGTCGTATGCGTGTTTGGCGCCGTGCAGGTGAGCACCACAATCAGGACTGCATACGACCGAGGCACACAGGGCCAACACCCGGCATCATGGTGTGGAGAGCGATCTCCTACACTGGCCGTACACCACTGGTGATCGTCGAGGGGACACTGAATAGTGCACGGTACATCCAAACCGTCATCGAACCCATCGTTCTACCATTCCTAGACCGGCAAGGGAACTTGCTGTTCCAACAGGACAATGCACGTCCGCATGTATCCCGTGCCACCCAACGTGCTCTAGAAGGTGTAAGTCAACTACCCTGGCCAGCAAGATCTCCGGATCTGTCCCCCATTGAGCATGTTTGGGACTGGATGAAGCGTCGTCTCACGCGGTCTGCACGTCCAGCACGAACGCTGGTCCAACTGAGGCGCCAGGTGGAAATGGCATGGCAAGCCGTTCCACAGGACTACATCCAGCATCTCTACGATCGTCTCCATGGGAGAATAGCAGCCTGCATTGCTGCGAAAGGTGGATATACACTGTACTAGTGCCGACATTGTGCATGCTCTGTTGCCTGTTCAAATGGCTCTGAGCACTATGGGACTCAACATCTTAGGTCATAAGTCCCCTAGAACTTAGAACTACTTAAACCTAACTAACCTAAGGACATCACACACACACCCATGCCCGAGGCAGGATTCGAACCTGCGACCGTAGCAGTCCCGCGGTTCCGGACTGCAGCGCCAGAACCGCTAGACCACTGCGGCCGGCTCTGTTGCCTGTGTCTATGTGCCTGTGGTTCTGTCAGTGTGATCATCTGATGTATCTGACCCCAGGAATGTGTCAATAAAGTTTCCCCTTCCTGGGACAATGAATTCACGGTGTTCTTATTTCAATTTCCAGGAGTGTAGATAAATTTAAGGAATTCTGCTACCTAGGCAGCAAAATAACCAATACCGGATGGAGCAAGGAGGACACCAACAGCAACTAGCAATGACAAAAAGGGAATTCCTGGCCAAGACAAGTCTAGTAGTATCGAACATAGGCCTTTATTTGAGAAAGAAACTTCCGAGAATATACGTTTGAAGCAGAGTATATTATGGAAGTTCAACATGGACTGTGGGAAAACCGAAACAGAAGAGAATCTAAGCATTTGAGATGTGGTGCTACAAACGAATGTTGAAAATTAGGTCGACTGTAAGGTAAGGAATGAGAAGATTCTGCGCGGAATTGGAAAGGAATATGTAGAAAACACTGACAAGTAGAAGGAACAGCATGATACGACATCTGTTAAGGCACCAGGGAATGACTTCCATGGTTCTAGAGGGAGCTGTAGAGGGCAAAAACTGTTGAGGAAGACAGAGATTGGAATACATACAGAAAATAATTGAGGACGTAAGTTGCAACGGCTGCTCTGAGTTAAAGAGGTTCGCGCAAGAGAAGAATTCTTGGCGGGCCTCATCAGACCAGTCAGAAGACTGATGACTGATGACTCAACAAAATTTTCTTATTTCGTTTCTAGATGGTGGCATTCACTTTTTATGTGATGCAGTGTATCTCTCAAATTACAAAAATTACTCCAGAAAGTTTACATTTTTCCGAATGTGAAAACATGCCTAATTTTTCGCTTTCACAAGTTTCAATTTCTAACGTTAGTTTAACTGTATTGCTTCGCTATATTAATAGTACACAAGTATATTAGTGTACTACATAACTTCAGTGACTCTTGTGATCTGTCGTTAATAGAATATTACTGTTATTGCCTACATAAATTTTGTAAAACTATTGTAAACAACCATGTGCGAGAAGTGTTTAGCTGCCGTAGGAAAGTCACTTCTGGGTTTCTGCGCAGCAGTTGTGGCAGATGGTTACAGTGGGGTGAATCTAGTGCCATGGGAATCGGGGAATTAAATGGGTCTCTTCTGTAGTATTGCAGATTATGTTCAAGAAACAGGAAAATAGCGGAACAGGAAGAGAAGATTAGAGCCCTTCAGGCTGAATTGGATAGTGCTAGGGAGGAACTGATGAGGTTAAGGGGGGGGGGGGGGATTGGGTGAAGACAGGTGGGAAGTGGTCACAAGGAACTGGGGCCATGGAAAGAGAACAGTGTCTGACAGTTTCATCATTGGCACAAGAAATATATTTGCCTTGCTATCTCAGTCAACTAAGGAAGAGGCTTAAGTAGATGTAAGTTTACTCAGCACTCAGCAGACTTTCACTAGGAAACCAACTGTTGCAAAATAAGTTTAAAGTTGGAGGAACGTTCCGTTGTTAGGTAGTAGCCATGGAAGAGGTGTGGGCCAGATCTTGCAGGAAAAATTAAGTGGCAGGTACCAAGTCACAAGTATTTTCAAGTCCAGTGCATGTCTTAGCCAAGTGAGCGAGGCTATAGGATCAATGTGCAAGGGTTTTACAAAGCAGGATCATGTTGTGGTAGTGGGTGGAGTGGGAAACAGTATTGATAGGGATCAGCGCTATAATATTCAGTGTGACCTGGTAAAAATAGCGTCTGCAACGAAACATACAAATGCTGGCTTGGTTCCTGTTTTCATTCAGTATGATTGGCCCCAATTGAACAGCCCTGTCAGGAGGGTCAATATGGAGCTGGATCAGCTGCTTCGGGTGGCTACTTTGTCAGGCATAGGTTTGGTTGCTGTTGATAGTATTGGTAGGTGGGTCTTCACAATACATGGCCTGCATCTCAATAGGAAAGGGAAGGGTAAACTGGCTGGGATGATAGCAAAATCTTTAAGGGGGGTGGGGAACACTGATACTCATGGGAGTACTTTTTTAGGCTAAGATGAGTGTCCAATCATCCTACATTGATTGAAATTAAGCTTAATGAGATGTTCAGAAAGGCAGGTACTAAAAATGTTAAAATATCACAAGATTCTAATAACAGTATAGTGTGTCACAAGATTCATGTAAAAGCACAGTGAAAAATAACGTTAATATATTGCATTAGAATATCAGGGGACTATAAAAACAAAATAGATGAGCTTCTTGTTTGTTTAGAAGATTTGGAAACAGAGGGTGGAATAGATGTACTATGCTTGTCTGAACATCGTACAGTGACAAGTATGGAAATGGTAAATGTAGGTGGATATAAGCTTTCAGCACATGTAACTAGAAACACTATAGAGAGAGGAGGGGTTGCCATGTATATTAAAATATGTCATAGTGTGAAAAATTTGCAAACTAAAATATCTTGCGTAGAGCGAAATATAGAAGCATTTGCGTGTGAGCTTAAACTAAATAATGGCACTTTTATAATTGTAGGCGTGTATAGGTCTCAATTTGGAAATTTTCTACTATTTTTAAAAAATTTGGATTCTTTGTTGTGCTATCTGTCAGACAGAGGAAAACAAATTATTGCTTGTGGGGATTTCAATGTAGTTTTTCTGAAAGAGTCAGATAGAAAGCATGATCCTGAAGTACGACAGTTGGAACTTTAATAGTGGCAACTATTTATTTACAGCTCGTACAAAACAGATACGTGTTTCAAAGTCTTACTGACCTTCAAAGTAGTCACCAGCATTGTGTATAACCCGTTGCCAGCGATGTGGAAGTCTTAGGATGCTCTTAGCAATTCCAGTTGTGTTGACAGAGTGGTGCACTCTATTGCCCGACGAATTTGTAGCAGTTGTGAAGCGAATACTGTGAAGTGTTTCCTTCAGTTTAGAAATCGAGTTGAACTCACGAGGGCTTAAATCAGGGGACTGCAGTAGGTACTACAGCACTTAGCAGCCCATTAGTCAAACAAATCAGTAACCCCTTGCACTGTACGTGCTTGAGAATTGTCCTGCAAAATGATGGTCAATCCTACAGAACTATATATACGAAGAAAGTAACTTGTTCTCGAAAGAACAGTTACTGTTGATGACCGTGCAGCTTTTACCTGGAATAAATGATGACTAACTGAAAACCTCAGCTGCCGACAGCTGTTGTTGTTATACCTCGATGTGGAGAGCTGAAAATCTGTGCCCCGATCGGGAGTCGAACCCGGGACCTCCTACTTACGTGGCAGACGCTCTATCCATCTGAGCCACCGAGGACACAGATGAACAGCGCGACTGCAGGGACCTATCCCTTGCACGCTTCCCGTGAGACTCACATTCCCAACTGTCCACAATTCTACATATGTATTGTAGCTTATAGACATTTGCCCACCCACTCATAACTCGCGCACGCTTTGGCGATTCCCGTAAGAGTTTGGGGAACCTGTGCGCATTCGCACAGACGAAGGTCAATGGCTGGGTAGCCTTTAACTATACAGGGTGAGTCACCTAACATTACCGCTGGATACATTTCGTAAACCACATCAAATACTGACGAATCGATTCCACATACCGAACGTGATGACACAGAGACAGAAGTGATGACACTTTCTACAAGACCTGACCATCATTTTGCAGGACAATGCTCAAGCACATACAGTGCAAGCTGTTACTGATTTGTTTGTCTGATGGGCTGCTAAGTGCTATACCACCTACTGCACTCCCTTGACTTAGGCCCTCGTGAATTCTGTGGTGTCACCGCCAGACACCACACTTGCTAGGTGGTAGCCTTTAAATCGGCCGCGGTCCGTTAGTATACGTCGGACCCGCGTGTCGCCACTATCAGTGATTGCAGACCGAGCGCCGCCAAACGGCAGGTCTAGAGAGACTTCCTAGCACTCGCCCCAGTTGTACAACCGACTTTGCTAGCAATGGTTCACTGACAAAATACGCTCTCATTTGCCGAGACGATAGTTAGCATAGCCTTCAGCTACGTCATTTGCTACGACCTAGCAAGGCGCCAGTACCAGTTACTATTGATACTGTAATCATGTACCGTCAAGAGCGACGCTCATCATTAATGGATTAAAGTTAAGTATTCCACCAGCTGCGTCCGTTTTTCTAAAGTCTAAATTCCTTGACCTGTTCCAGACCTCACGCCAGCCTGCGTGAGCGAAAACGAGTGCCTTTCGGCTTCCTCTAGTACCCGGTGTTGGCTCTCCTGCCAACCCACAACAAATTCAACTGGATTTCTAAGCTGAAGGAAACACTTCATAGCATTCGCTTTACAACTGCTACAAATTCGTCAGGCTATACACCATGCTGCTCGAACTGTCAACACTACTGCCACTGCTAAGAGTATCCTTCGACTTCCAAATTGCTGGCAACGGGTTATACACAATGATAGTGACTACTTTGAAGTTTAGTAAAACTATTAAAGTTCCAACCCTCGAAATACTTGTTTCTTTCAATTTGACATCAGTTATTTATTTTCCTGCTGGGGTGTTACAGGAAAGCAGCACACTGATAGATAATGTTTTCATAGACCAAGATAAATTCAATCAAATAAGACTTTTCCTGTTAAGAATAGTCTGTCTGATCATGATGCACAGCTATTTACAGTATATGATATAGCACCATACAGTAATGCAAAACAGTCCAAAATAATGGGTTCAATTAACGATTTCACAACTTAAAATTTTAGGGGCAGCTTGCAACAGATAGACTGGGATGAGGTGTACAGGGAACATGATGCTAATTTAAAATTTAATCTATTTCATGATACGTTTGTGAGTATATTTGGAAACATATTCCCTAAGAAAACATTGAAATGTAATTGTAAGAAACCATGTATAAAGCCATGGCTTACTAGAGGAATGAAAATATGTTGTAAACGGAAAAGGGAAATGTATCTTAATAGCTAGGAGGAGTAATGATCCCAAAACAGTGAAACATGATAAAAACTACTGCATTGTATTAAGGAAAGTTATTAAAAAGGCCAGAAGTATGTGCATTATGTCTGAGATTAGCACATCTGATAATAAAATTAAAACAATTTGGAATATTGTTAAAATGGAAACAGGGCAACTGAGAGCACAGGAAGACTGTATTTCCAACAGACAAGATGAAAAGTTTGTTATGAAGAAGTCAGAAGTAGAAAACCTTTTTTATAATTAATTTTTAAGTGTTGTAGAGATAATACGATCCAGCTGTTCATTAGAAAATTCAAGACAGTATATGGGAGAGGCTGTACCTATGCAATTTGATAAAATTGAAATTCAACTCATCTGTCCTACTGAAACTAGGAGATAATAAAATCACTCAAAAGTAAAATCTCACATGGAACTGATGACATTTCCAACAGTAGTGTAAGCTTGTTCCCAACAGATAAGTAAGATTCTCAGCCACATATGTAGTAGCTCACTGAAACAGCTAGACTGAAATATGCTATTGTTAAACCATTACATAAAAAAGGGGATAGTACTGATGATAAAAACTTCTGCCCAATCACACTTCTGTCAGCCTTATCCAAAATTCTTGAAGAAGTACTGTATTCAAGAGTACCATCTCATATTTGTAAAAATGAAGTACTAACAAAATGTCAATTTGATTTTCAGGAACGCTTTTCAACAGAAAATTCTGTATATGTTTTCACTGATAAAATATTAAATGCATTTAATAACCAAACATCACCTATTAGGATATTTTGTGATCTTCTAAAGGTTTTTGATTGTGTGAATCATGAAACTCTTCTAGATAAGCTTAAGTATTGTGGTAAGAGTTGGAAAGAGCACAAATGGTTTAATTCATATGTAACTGGAAGAATGCAGAATGTTGAATTTAACAGTACAAATAACGATCAAAAATGAACACAGTCCTCTAACTGGGGAGCCATCAAGAATGGTGTCACACAGGGTTCAGTCCAGGTCCCCTATTGTTCTTAATATATATTAATGACTTGCCGCTCTGTTTTCACGAAGATGCAAAGCTAGTTCTTTCTGCTGACGATACAAGTATAGTAATCACACCCAAATAACAAGAATCAGCCGAGAAAATTGTAAATAATGTCTCAGAAAATTATTAAGTGTTTCTCTGGAGATGGACTCCCTAAATTTTGAGAAAACATGGTACTTACAATTCTGTACAGTAAATGGCATAACACCATTGACAAATAGAGACTATTAAAAGAAGTCTGTTGCTAAGGCATTATACTCGAAATTTCTGGGTGTGTGAATTGTTGAGAAATTTTATTGGAAGGAACATATCGATGATCTGCTGAAATGGTTAGGTTCAGCTACTCATGCTATTAGGGTTATTGCAAATTTTGGTGATAAACATATCAGTAAATTAGCCTACTATGCCTATTTTCATTCACTGCTTTCATATGGCATCATATTATGGGACATTTCGTCGTTAGGAGAGAAAGTATTCATTGCACAAAAGAGTGTAATCAGAATAACAGCTTGACCACACCCAAGACCACCTAGCAGACATTAATTTAAGGAACTTGGGATATTCCCAGTACCTTCGCAATAATGGTTCTGAGCACTATGGGACTTATCATCTCAGGTCATCAGTCCCTTAGAACTTAGAACTACTTAAACGTAACTAACCTAAGGACATCACACACATCCATGCGCGATGCAGGATTCGAACCTGCGACCGTAGTGGTCGCGCGGTTCCACACTGAAGCGCCTAGAACCGCTCGGCCACCAGATACCGGAAAATGTATTAACTTACTAAATTTGTCATTAAAAATCTATCCCAATTCAAAAATAACAGCGAAGCGTATAGCTACAACACTAGGGTGATCTTCACTGTTCTGCATTATATCTCACTTTGGCACCTAAAGGGGTGAATTATGGTGCCACAATAATATTTGGTCATTTTCCAAATAGTATTAAAAGTCTGACAGATAGCCAACCAACATTTAAAAGCAAATTAAAAGAATTTCTGAATGACAACTCCTACTCAATAGATAAATTCTTAGATATGAAAAGGTAACTTTAAAAAAAATTAAAAAGTAAAAAAAAAAATCTTTTGTGTAAAGAAAACTTGTGTTAAAGTGACAGATTCCACATCATTACGAAATGTCGTATTCATGATCTATGGAATAAGGATCAATGTATGTATGTATGCAAGGTAAAACATGACTATGTACCTAGGATCAACTATTCGATTGAAACTTAAAAGCGATGCAATCGAGAAAATTGTCGGTATTGCATTTAATGCTCTATATTTTTGATTGTTACTCTACTAGAGTCCAAAAATCAGTAAATTAAAGCAAGTTAAGCTGAAGCACGTGGTTCAATCACATTAATGTGACAACTGCGTATGTTCGACGTCAACGTGCAACGTGCCATAACCACTCACAGACGGCAGGTGGCTGCACGAATAGTGAATGGTGTGCAGAACGTGCCGGGGGGACGCGGATAATGGTACAGTCATGTCGTTAGCTCGTGGTTACGGAGCTATTTACCTGACGTCCTAAAGGACATAATCATTGTCTGTCGGGGCAGGGATCTAAGCCTTTCCAAAACTGTTAATTGTGTAATCTGTACGCGTGCTGCTGTGCTTAAAGTAAACCGTGTACAGCAAAATGACGCTACCCAAATACAAACCGGCGCTGGGGCAACTGTGGTGCGCCACGGGCCTTAGATATCAGTGGTGAACGACGGCTGCAGAGATGGAAATTGAAATGAGCGTTTGGCTTCATTGGCCGGGAGGCCCCTTACGGGGCACGTCCGGCCGCCTTGGTGCAGGTCTTATTACATTCTACGGTACATAGGGTGACCTACTCGCCGGATGGGGACGAAATGATGATGAAGACAACACAATACCCAGTCCATGAGCGGAGGAAATCCCCGACCCAGCCGGGAATCGAACAGGGGCCCCTTAGGACGGCAGTCTGTCACGCTGACCATTCAGCTATCGGGGCGGACGACTGCAGAGATGTGTACGAGCGAATAGACGCGCCACTGTTGCGCAACTGACTGTCCAGATGAACCCAGGGGTTAACAACAGTTTCTCGTCAACGATCGTTCAGCGAACATTGCTGTGTATGGGACTCTGCAGCAGGCATTTGGTTCATGAACCCATGCTGACTGCTGTTCTTCAGCGACAAGGCTGGAACGTGCACGCCAATACCGCAACGGCTCGTCCACTGAGTGAAGACTGGTGATTTTTTTCAGATGGCTCAATTTTTATGCTCTATCGGACAGATAGTCAGTAAGTGTTATGGTCTGGGGGATGTTTTCGTGTCGTTTCCTGGGCGATCTTGTCATTGAGGAACGCACAATGGATCAACCCAAGTATCCATGTGTCCTGGGTGACCATGTCCATCCCCATACGCAGTTTTTTTCTCCTCGACATGATGTCACCTAGCAGCAGGACAATGCAGTGTGTCGTACAGCCCGCAGTGTAAGTGCGCAGTTCAAAAAGCACCATGGTGTGTTTGTGGGGTCCTCCCTACTCGTCTCTTATAGGGTGCCTAAGGATGCCACGTTGTCAGGTAGCTATAGAACAATTCAGGCAAATCACATTAATAGTTATTTCAGTAAAGCAGAATGACAATACTTAACTTTTAATTTACAACGGTGTCGCAAGCCATGGGCGACATGCAAATAAGTGAGTGTCCTTCACTATATACAATGGATATTGATCGCTAATAACTGCTCCACCGGTGTCCGCCTCCTGCTGCCCTGGTCTGCCAGAGCCGGTCTACTTCTGTGCGGCCGAGGCTGGCAGGAGCGGCGCTTATGTTCCCTTCTCTTCGACCATAGATACTAGTAGACTGGCCTTGCTGTGCAGAAGCTATGGGGCTCGTGTGGCTCCAACATAAACCACGTGACTGTTGGCAAAACGTGGCGCGGTTTCAAATCAGCGGTCTGCGATCCTATGTTTGTATCGGATTTTCCCCACATTTCTCAATTGACTGCCAAACGCTTCCAACAAAAACTACTTTTTTATTTGTGAAAAATTATGCCAGAACTACATTTGACCCGGATTTGTTCAAAGTACCATTTATAAAATCTAACAAATACATCGAACGCCACTCTGGTGGGCAGCGGGACGAAATTACTATAAACGTCGTTAAAATTCTTTTAAACAGTAAGAGTGGGCTCGTGTCAAAACTTTAAACATTGTATTCGCAACGTTTCGAGCTCTAGTCACTTATGAAAGAAATTGGCTATGGGAATTATGTCAACTATAGGTGTCAAAATTGTTTACTTTAGGAGCAGGTCCATTTTAGAGTATCAATTTTACGTGCACTTCAAAGGTTCAGTTCCCACTATTTTTACAAAAGTTTAAACTATCAGTTTTTAAAAAAATGATATTTTAGATGAAAGATGAGACTTTGCAGTTTCAGAAAATAATTTTGGAGCCTAGGTTTAAAAATGACAGACACTGTAAATACAAATTATAGATATACATTGTACATAATAACTAACCTATCAAAACACTTCTCCGCGAAGTGCTTCGAGCAAAGGCGCGTATGTGCAAACGGCTTAAAGTTTTTCCGTTTCACGGCCTGTTTCCAAAGCTGCCTTCGGTTTTCATCCTCACGGGACCTATGACTAGGAACGAGAAACGATTATACTTACTTCTGTAACCGAATTATCACAGATACTTTCCAAAATGTAAAATGAGTCTGACTTTACAGGCATCGCTTTCAACACTTTAATTTACGTGATACTCTATTTCAAGCGTAAAAAACATATAAAAGTCACTTCAGCAGATTTCAATAAACGCATCTGCACTATCATAGAAACACTTACACGTCAAATGTAAAGCCATTTCCCCGACAAAACGCTGAGTACAGCCATAAGCGCAACACGAAACAACCATGTTTTGCCAACATTGACGTGACTTTAGCCCAGAGATGTTGGAGCCACGAAAATGACGTCAGGGCCAGTCTATTATATTTATGGTCGAAGTCCCTTCTGGTAGAGGCCGCTCCTGTCGTGGTGCGGTCCTAGTCAGCGTGCTATTGGCTGACTTCGTCTCACAACCTTCTCTGCTCTTTCGTTCGTTTTCGTGCCGCGCTTGTCGTTACGCCGGAGCAGTGTTTACTGTACTTCCCTGGCCACCAAACTCCCCAGATTTAAACCTAGTCGATAATCTGCGGGAGCACCTCGATCGGTTTGTTCACGCCGTGGATGCTCAACCGAAAAACTTTGCTCAAGGCACTGCAGTCAGCATGGCTCCAGGTCCCTGTCGCTACCTTCCACCACCTCATTGCCTTCTTTCCTGCACATCTCGCACTGCAAACTATGGTTATTCCGACTTTTGACAGATGGGCCACAATGTGGCTTGACAGCGTAATATCAAAAAAATTTGGAGCTGAAGCTGTTGGAAACTAATACAAATTCCCGTGTTCGACGTAGGAAAAACTGTTAAGGGGCTCCGGAACGCCCTATCCTTGCAATGTTAAAATACCGCTTATAAATTACATCTTTCCTCACAAAGTATTTGAGGTAGGAAGTTGAACTTTTTACAGATTATTTATTGGAATATGGGCTACAACTTAACACAGGGATTTTACAAAATTTTAGTTCAGTTATTAAAGATGATTTTTTTCAATTGTAATGAAAATTCACAACATTTTTTTGCTATTTTTTATTTATATATTCAAAAATATACACTTTTTTTGGGAAAAGGCTGTGTTAAATTATGCAGAAGGTACTGTGTAACATTTACTGAAAGTTTGAAACAAATATGTTTGGAAGATCCTTAGAAAACATGTAATTAGTATGAGAAAATAAAAGTTTTGGGAATCGAGCGACAAAGATTGGATTAACTTTTTAGTGCATTCCAGGTCCATAGGATGGATTATCTTCATCCTCTGCAAACTCCTCCTCCAGCTTCCTCTTGTTCCTCCTCCTGTTTACTCTTGCTTGTATTTCTAGACTCTTTACAGCCCTGTCTGCAGCCCGAAGGCGTTCCTTGTCTAAAGCAAGCATCGCTCGTACCATGTTAGAATGTTATTATTTACAGTAATAACACATACCTTTGGCTTTCCAACATTTCTCCTTTTCTTAAAAGCCTTCAGAGGATTTCTAATAACTTTACTTTTACTCATTATTATACTTCAACAAAACAGAGACTCAAGAAACAGAATTAATTACGAATATATTCGAGATAACGACAGAGTAAATAAACATGAAACAATCGACAATCACACCAGCGATATATATTGAACCATCACAGGTTAGCCACAACACATACTTTATCTCACATCACTAAAATGTACCTGATGAACACGGACGTTAATAATAACACCATTTGACAGCAGTTTAACAGCACCACAGTGGGTCACGCCCATGTAGAACACATTTCAAAAAAAATTTAAAAATAGTTGTAGTCTTCGGAATTGAATAAATTATATATCTATTAAAAGGTAATAGTCTGCAGATTCAGAAAACGCAAAAAAAGCAAAAATTGAAATTTTCATGATTTTGAGCCTTTCCGGAGCCCCTTAAGACATTCACGAAACTCAGTTGATCTGCAAATATCGCAAATACCATAGTAAAAGAATTTCTTCTGTTTTAAGGTACAAGATGCAGCACGACCAACGAAGTATAGCTTCACTGTCCATACCTTTTAAAACTAATTTTTAAAATACATAGAATTTAAATGCACTGAAATTCTGTAAGTGAAGAATCGATCATAGATTCTAAACAGGTAATACAGAGCTTAAATGTGTAGAACTCTAAGTATTTCCAAATGCTTCACAAAACACAGCCTCGTGTCTAGCAACAATGTAAACTGTGGAAAATGGCGGAAATTGCTTATCGCGGTCTCTAGTACACATTGCTTCATGTGATTCTAAAATCAGTCACTGGACTGAAGTGCCTACCAGGAAGTATCATATACAACATCCTCCAGGTACAACACTTTCCCCTACAAAGAAAAAAGAAAATTCGTAAAGTGCCGCCACTTCTGTGAGCTGGCCCAAAATGATCAGTCAGTAGTTATAAAACCCGCTATAAAATCCCACATATTGACAACATTTCAGACAAGCTTCCAAGAAAGTTAGTATCGCATTTTTGTAATACCAACAGCATATAAACATTTATATTCAATAATAAAGACAAATTGCAATCCCTGGCACAGATGGTGTGTATACAATAGCATGCAAGCAGTGTAAAAACGTATACATTGGTCAGTCAGGCAGAGCTGTGGCAGTTAGGTTATCCAAACACGAAAGAAGCTGAAGAGTGTGAAAGAATGAGTCTACCTTGGCTGATCATATTTTAACAGAAAACAATTCGCATAATGTAGAGTGAAAGTTTTACATTCTGTTAAGAAAAGCAGAAAGATAACCCTACTCGACATCAACAAGCACATGACACAAAAGGCCAGCTTAGCATTAAATGATCAGAGTCAAATTTCCTTTTTGTCCCTTTGTTAAATTAGGTTTTCGTTGCAAATACTAGATCCAAATTGTAAATTCATTTTGTGTCTAATCAATTGTTTATTTCTCATCAAATGTATAGTCACGCAAACACTTTTGTTTCCTCTCTGTTTTATTTAATGTAATTAATTCTATGTGACTAAAAATGTAAGTTTTCCTATGTAAACACCCTGTCATTTTTGTATCTTCTGTACAAATAACATCTGTATAAGTCACACATTTTTATCTTTTTTCTCCAGATTGAGTTGTCACCTACAGATGGTCTAAGAAGCCGAAAGTCGGTTGGTGATCAAATAAATATAATTTTGAAGAAGATAAGGGAAAGACGTAAATCTGAAATGGGGATTTGAGCGCGACTTCTCCGTATGCAAATCCAGTGCCTTAATCGCTGCGTCATTTCGGCTGTTTCAGTCGTTCATACGGCTCGACTCATCCCATGAGTGTGCCATTCCTGTGACTTCTGAAAATTTAAATGTGATTTTCTGCTTCGAGAGCCTTGAAAGTTTCATATAATTTCTAGAGAAACATTGGCATTTGTGACTACTTTTAGCAAAAGTTAGAAGCTGCATGTTCGCAATCCTCCAGCCGAGACTGAAATTTTACAGAAAAAACAAGTGAATCTTTACTCGAACCGATACTGAACTATGTAGACTGAAGCCTTCTCTACCAACTGTAATAATTTCTTAGCACTTGGCGGCAATCTGTTCAGACTAAAACTTTCGGGTAGATCTGAGATGGAATGTGTTTATTGTTCGTCTTTGAATCCTAGCGGATAGCATTCTATGCAGGTTTTTGGTCAAAATATGGACAACAACATTCGATTATCTCCCCCCCCCCCCACCCCCCTGCTATAACAGTAGTTGATCACCCCTTATAATCACCCCCATTCACAACCAACCAATATTCATCTACCTTGGCCCAAACGGACATCAGTCTCTTCACCCTCGACACAAGCTCAAATCTTCTCTCAATATAAGGCATTTTGAGGACGTTGAACAGATTCATTGCGGTCTGCTAGCAAACCTGGAAGTCATTTAAGTAGAACCTTCCTTCAAGGAGTTCCAGAGCCTCTTTGTTCCGTACTGCGCGATAGTCGGAACAGAAGCATATGTCGAAAACTAACACAATATGGTTTTTTTAGCAGTTTTGTAGTTAATTTCGAGGTAGTCATGGAATGTACTGAAGCCACTGTATATAGTTAGTTTTGAAAATAGTTGCATTGTCGGTACGAGTTTGGTATTGTCACGATTCCATGGAAAATTCGATTTGCCCTACAGCCCTAAAGGGAGCTGGATTCAAGTTGTAAGTTATATAGAGCAATGAGGCGGTACTTCTCAGCTGAACCGTAGTGGGAACACGAGATTTCTCGTTTCGCAGGTTATTCCGCGAGGAATCCAATCAGAAAACTCCCCCTGGCATCGTTTCCCAATACGTGTAAGGCGAAGAGATATTGCTCCCGTCTTGCTTGTAAGCACCTCACTAAAAGACGACGTGAATCACACTGACTGTGTCCATTCCTGGTAGTGTATTTCAACGAAATAACTTACTTACGACATCCTGAAAACTGAGCGTCAAACATGAAGTAACTATGAGCAGAATAAATTTAGGGGCAAATTATAGGCGACATGGATTCATCAAAAAAGTTTGGCCCTGCAATTTCACACACTTCTACTATCGACGCATGTGACAGTTCCTTGTTTGACGAAATTTTTGGCAGTAAATATTCATGACACTTGAGTATCAGCTTAACGAAGAAACGTGTGCGAAGTATCTTAATTTAGCCGCTTTCCGCGCCATACAACGAATGAAAGAAACGTCCTGTTAGCAGAAACATGCGACGACCCTCCCTTTTTTTAAAACAGTCACATCCAGAACAAAATTAAAACGAATACCAGAAAACTAGTATTCGATTTAAAATGTTATGTAACACCGCAAACTGATTACAATGGAACTGAATTAACGTAACACACACTCAAATCCAAAAATTTTGAAAACCTGTTGCCCTAGATGTACTATACAATATTTATTAGCAGAACAATATCACTCAAAGAGTACAAGGAAATAAAACTTTTGCTGTAGCACAAATGACAATATGGATACGGCTCAAATAAGTCACTGTGGTCTAGAGATGGTCTGTTTGGCTCGTTGTTCCATCCACTGCTTAAATTTTGAATAAGCAATGGCTACCCATGACTTCCCGTACAATGAGTCACCGTCGTTCTGCCAATGGTCTCGCGAAAGACGGCGGAGGAGCGTACAGGGTTTCGGGGCAACCACTCGCACTTGGTGTAGGAAACTACGCCTGAAAGGCGGAAGAATCAGAAACAATCAACATCATGAGGAAGCAGAAGGCAATGGAAACCACTGCATTATAGACACATAATGTGTATCCACAGGACATGTTCCCAGTAGTTGAAAAAGTGCCAGGGTGATCTTCATCATTGACAAACGATTCTAGGTTAGACTCCTATTCGGATCACCCGTAGGGGACTGCCAAGGAAGAGGTGACTAACAAAAGGGTAACATTCTACGAGTCGAAGCGTGCAATGTCACAAGTCTAAATGTAGTAGGGAAACTAAAAACCGTGAAAAGGAAAATGAAAAATTTCAGTCTAGACACAGTGGGGGCAGGGGAAGGTAAATGGTTAGAAGAATTTTTGGGATTTGAGATCCGCCAGTTACGCAAAACACCGTTTCTCTCAGTACTGGGTACTTAAGTACTGAGAAAAACTGTGTTTTGTGTAACTGGCGGACCTCAAGTCCCAAAAATTATAACTGCAAACACGACCAATACAAGGAGCTGCAAATCAGAAGATGGCTAGAAGAATATAGAGTAACATAACCAGCAGCACGAAACGGTATAATAGCAGGAGGATTCATCATTATTTGCCAGGTAGGACAGTTAGTGAGTTTCCGTTATAGAATTATTGTCATCAGGATCGACGACAAACCAAAGCCAGCAACAACAACAATCCAGTTGTAAATGCCGTCGTCACAAGCAGAAGATGAACAGACATACGCTACTGGCCATTAAAACTGCTACCCCAAGAAAAAATGCAGATGATAAACGGGTATTCATTGGACAAATGTATTGTACTAGAACTGACATGTGATTACAAAAAAAAAAAATGGTTCAAATGGCTCTGAGCACTAAGGAACTTAACATGTGAGGTCATCAGTTCCCTAGATCTTAGAACTACTTAACCTAAATATCCTAAGGACATCACACACATCCATGCCCGAGGCAGGATTCGAACCTGCGACCGTAGCAGTCACGCGTTTCCGGACTGGAGCGCCTAGAACCGCTCGGCCAACGCGGCCGCCCATGTGATTACATTTTCACGCAATTTGGGTGCATAGATCCTGAGTACCCAGGACAACCACCTCTGGCCCTAGTAACGGCCTTGATAAGTCTGGCCATTGAGTCAGACAGAGCTTGGGAGGCGTGTACAGGTACAGCTGCCCATGCATCTTCAACACGATACCACAGTTCATCAAGAGTAGTGACTGGCGTATTGTGACGAGCCAGTTGTTCGGCCACCATTGACCAGACGTTTTCAATTGGTGAGAGATCTGGAGAATGTGCAGGCCAGGGCAGCAGTCGAACATTTTCTGTATCCAGAAAGGCCCGTACAGGACCTGCAACACGCGCTCGTGCGTAATGCTGCTGAAATGTAGGGTTTCGCAGGGATCGAATGAAGGGTAGAGCCACGGGTCGTAACACATCTGAAATGTAACGTCAACTGTTCAAAGTGCCTTCAAAGCCAACAAGAGGTGACGGAGACGTGTAACCAATGGCACCTCATACCATCACGCCGGGTGATACGCCAGTATGGCGATGACGAATGCACGCTTCCAACGTGCGTTCACCGCGATGGCGCCAAACACGGTTGCGACCATCATGATTCTGTAAACAGAACCTGGATTCATCCGAAAAAATGACGTTTTGCCATTCGTGCACTCAGGTTCGTCGTTGAGTACACCATCGCAGGCGCTCCTGTCTGTGAAGTGTAACCGGAGCCATGGTCTCCGAGCTGATAGTCCATGCTGCAGCAAATGTCGTCGAATTGTTCGTGCAGATGGTTGTACTCTTGCAAACGTACCCATCTGTTGACTCAGGGATCGAGACGTGGCTGCACGATCCGTTACAGCCATGCGGATAAGATGTCTGTGATCTGGACTGCTAGTGATACGAGGCCGTGGGATCCAGCACGGTGTTCCGTATTACCCTCCTGAATCCACTGATTCCATATTGTGCTAACAGTCATTGGATCTCGACCAACGCGATCAGCAATGTCGTGATACGACAAACCGCAATAGCGATAGGCTACAATCGGACCTTTACCAATGTCGGAAACGTGATGGTACGCATTTCTCCTCCTTACACGAGGCATCCCAACAACGTTTCACCAGGCCACGCCGGTCAACTGGTGTTTGTGTATGAGAAATCGGTTGGAAACTTTCCTCATGTCAGGACGTTGTAGGTGTCACCAACGGCGCCAACCTTGTGTGAATGCTCTGAAAAGCTAATCATTTGCATATCAAAGCATCTTCTTCCTGTCGGTTAAACTTCGCGTCTGTAGCATGTCATCTGCGTGGTGTAACAATTTTAATGGCCGGTAGTGTATACCATGCGTGGCAAAAGCGGCAACTTTTGCGCACAACTGACCATAATTGACAGTGCTGAACGATGGCTGCGGAAATTTGTACGGACAAACAGAACTGCAACTGCTGAGCAAGTCAAAAACTCAAACGAACGGAAGGCTACCAACAGCGTCTCCTCTAAGATATTGCTGCGGATGTACCTCCACAGCACGTCCCTGGTTCATGCACCCACGCTGACTGCCTTTAAACGCCGAAGAGATGCTTAATGTGTGAATTGGGTGTGTACGGCTCTGCGTCTACAGCTGTGCGGAGAATCGAGATCTGCAACGTCTGAAGTGTTTTTAGATGACGAAGGTTCGATTTTCAACGCCAATACCGCAAGTGGACTCCATTGAGTGGTGCGAGGTAGTATTTCAGGTGAATCACGTTTTATGCTCCATCGGAAAGATGCCCGTTGTTGTGTATGTCCCTGTAACAAACGTCGTCTCCAGTCCGTCCTTGGGGACTTTGTCCATCGGTACATGCAGTCTGTTTTTCTCTTAGACACTATTGCATTGTTTAAATGAAATTTTGCTGCCGTGGACCATACAGCGTGGTTGGATGGATCACTGCACTGGAGTCGTTGCACTGCTTTTATTTCAGCCCCTCCCCACCCCCCTCGCACCGTTGAGCTGGTCGGCTACAGCTGTCGGCTACAGAAACCCCTCTGTTTTGGGAGGGGGGGAGGAGGGGGGGAGTGAATAGTTTCTGTGAACCATCAATCGTTATAGACAATAGTAGGAAGGCACAAAATCACTACGAGGAAGTTTTCACCTCCACACATCATTTATTCATCAGTCTTAACTAAGCCGGCCGGAGTGGCCGAGCGGTTCTGGGCGCTCCAATCTGGAACCGCGCGGCCGCTACGGTCTCATGTTCGAATCCTGCCTCGGGCATGGATGTGTGTGATGTCTTTAGGTTAGTTAGGTTTAAGTAGTTCTAAGTTCTAGGGGACTTATGACCACAGCAGTTGAGTCCCATAGTGCTCAGAGCCATTTGAACCATTTTTTTTTGTTGTCTTAACTAACTTACACAGCACCCCGACGCTTTAGACGAACGACCAATCTCTACACTAACCAGGCAATTTAGGGCATAACTGATGACAAAGCCAAGCATAAAAATGATTATCTTCAGGAACAATACACACAGATCTTCAAACATCATTTTTGCTACGCTGAAAGTCAGACGGGCTCTTTTTGGAGCTTCAGAGGGGGAGATACAGATCGACGAAGCGAGTTGTAGCAAATTAGAACAAATTGCGGAAATGCAGTGAGCGTACTTCAAATAGCATTGAAACTCATATCCAAAATAATTCATTATTAGTAGGAGCAATTTTCTTTGCGCTCAGGTGCAACAATCGTTCAGCTAACAGCGCAGCGATTTAAGTTGTTTCATTGTACCGAGGATATTTACTTGAAAGCTACTCATGTCGGCAGCTCTTCGTGATTCGAACTCTGAAATAGTTAATTAGTCTTATTTGGTGAAGGAATTTCGGAAATCTGTGTTTACTAATACCATTGCTATGGCACAGTGAAGGTACTGATTGCGTCTTTCTGTTGGTGTACTCTACGTACGACCAGCATCTCTTTGGATTTACTGCTATTTTCGAGACAGAGTTACATTGTGGAAACTATTAAAAATCATCTCGCCTTGTAGTCAGTGGAAATCGTTACAGGCTGCATATAGGCGGATGCATTCGGCTGAGCAGAAAGACCAGGGGGGGGGGGGAGATGGGGGAATGGGGGAGACAGTGGGATAGGAGGAGAAGTACGCTATATATTGTCAGGTGAAGCTGTAGGTAAAAAGCTAGTATGTACATAAATAACAAATACGTTAATAAAAAATATGTCATCAATATATTTAAATTCCACTGACAAATTTCATACACACACAAGGCTAAAAATTTATTTAAAAGCGTTCTCTATTGTAACCAACGATTTTTCTTTCTATTCGCTGCTATTTTTGAACAGATGTAGAGATATGTAGGGGGACGTACGTATCATAAAGCGTCAAGAGATGCTTCTCGTGGAATGGTGGCAGCTAAGTACTTTGGATGATAAAAGAATTTTATAATTTTAATCCTCTGAATCTGATAAATGTGTGGATCGCTTAAATGTTTTGTCGAACGAATTCGTGTGCGACACCGGCTTTACATTCACTCCATCGTTCCTTAAACGACAGTAGGTATGTTTACTGAGCAGGAGCGGAGCGCATTATAAGATTGCTCATCCGCGGGAGTACTGTAAAGCTTGTCAGCAGTAGAGTACAGGCATGTGCATCGTCAAAGTGAGAATTGTTCGTCAGTCTAATTTCGTGAATTGTGCATCTACCGTGCTACTCGAAGCAAAACAGTCTTAATAGTTAAGTTCTACAAACTCGCAACTATGTTGAGGAGCCGAGTAGTGTAGCAAACCATTTTTGTCTTCTAAGTCTAAATATAACGGCATTAAGCACTAGAGAAAACCAAAACGATCTGTGTCGTGACATCAGTTCATTAATAGTTGCTTACGTGACTATTCACAACCGTATAAATTCTTATCTTCGTTTCTAATCCGTGATCGGATGAATTATACGACGAAAGAGTAACTCAAAACAATGTTAAAGTGTGTAGGTATAGATTAGACAACAGTACAAGTTTTAAACATAACTCATGTCCGTATTCCTCAGGACGGATCGCCCACAACAATTCCCTGTCATTTTCGCTGTGCAGTTACAGCCCCAGTCCCCGTGTTTTGGAGCTCGTCCCCTGGTGTTATAACTCGCTCATTAATGCATAGCAATTCCTGAAGGTCCTGTCTGTCGGTGTTTACTTTGGGACGTTTTTAAGCTGACAATACTGCCATGACATAGTTCCCTACTTTTAGTTCTATCTCTGCAGCCATGACTGTGTGTGACCAAATTTGGAATATCGATTGTCCGGCGGCAAACCCTCCGCCTTCTACTGCTTGAGGCGTTACACCTTTATATTCAGTCGATGGTCTGCAGCGTTTTCACCCGCAATAACCTTCACTTTGCGCTCGTTTGCATGGGTTTCCCGGATATGTTTTATTTTATTTTATTTTTTATTTTAAGCCGATTTCCCCAGTAAAGCTTCTGGAAATACGGTTATAGCTTCTGGATTTCCACTTTTTAATAGCGAAATACGCTCCGAAATAAACACCCTAGAATTTTTCGTTTTCAAGCGTACACTATTTGCTCAAAGATATCTAGATTGCCATTAGTGGACATGAATGTGAAGTGATTCCACCCTTCGCTTCATGACGGCTTGAGCTCTGCTCAGGACACTTTGAATTCAGTTTCTCAACGTCTATGAAGGAATGGCATTCCATCCTTCCTCAAGAGCTGAAACTGGCTCCAGTCGAGACTCGGGGCAGGCCAAACTGTTTCAGGAATGTTTTTGCCCACAAATCGTTGCCTAATAGCTGCTGCTTGATGACACTTGCATTGTGACGCTGATACAGTCACCCCACCCCCGAGCTGTTCTTCTACTGGACACAGCACGTGTTCATATCCTTCCGCATTTAGCGTTTTGTTAAACGCAGTGGGAGGGTCACAGAAACGTTTGGCTCATGAGGAGCTGCTCTGCCTTTGCATCCCATTTCCTTAACTCCTCACCCACAGTCATATTGCTAGCTGGTAGCAGTTTGGAATTCACGAGTGATTTGTTCCGTAGATTTTTTTATACGATTTTCTACAACCGCCCTCCGCGAGGTTCGATTGTTCCAGTCCGTCGCCACGTTAGGTCTCCGTGGTCTTTATTTAGCTGTGGTTCTTCGTGTTTCCTCCCCTTCATAACCAATGAGCAACAATCGACTTGGGCAGCTATAGAAGGATTGATGGGCCTGTCACTAAGGTGACATGCAATCACTATTCCACATTCGAAGTCGCTCAGCTGCTGTTACTGCTTCTTACTTACAACACAGTACTCCCAGCCTTGTTTTACACTGGCGGGTTTGCCTCTCGAGAGATCTACTGGTCAATTCCACGTTACATATGGGGTGTCCGAATACTTCAGATCAAGCTATGCACTTTGATTCTCAGGTTTATAACTGTTCTTAAAATTGTTGGCCAATCCGGATGGCGACACGTTGTGTGCAATGAAGAAAAAGACAAAATACGAGGGCGTGCTGAAAAGTAATGGCTGCGAATTTTTGTGTGAAAGAGCTTAAAGATTCTTGAATAAAACAAACGTTATTAACATTCTACATCTTTATTCTTCATGTGTACATATTTATCTCTCAACGTAGTCATCCTGGAAACGAACTCATTTCTTTCATCGAGAAACCATGAAACGTCCCCTTAGAACAGTTATACAAGACTGTGCTTAACCTGACACACAATATTATTTAGCGCAACGCAATCTGACTATCAAAGATCCCTGCAAAAGAATGCCCCTGACTAACATTAACCTATACCTTTCACAAATCACTTACCTCACAAAAATCTCCGTTACTCGAACTACTGCAATACGGCGAGCGCCACTACTGCCAGCTAAATAAAAGATTCAAACTACTGAAGGCACTAACTATATGTCGACCCTTAGCCTAGGATACCTCACTGGAATCTTCTGATTTTTTTCTTGTAGTTTGTATAATTAGCGTAGATTTTGTTTATTGCTAGCGCGTAATTGTAGAGAGAATCTCCTTTGTAGTTGCACTCTTTCATTGTTGTACAGTAAAACAGTTGTGGCATGCAGGTAGATTTGCACCAAGTATTTCGCAGCTGCGCTTGTAATTAACTACATATTATTTTCAGTGCTATGTTAATGTGTTCTCTTATTTTTGCTATTCAAATTGTGCTTTTCTGTGTTATCGTGTGAAATATAGTGACAATAATGGCGTGTGAAAAACGTAACACTCGGCTCCAAAGTAAACTGAGAAATAATAGTGACGACGAGCGTAGCTTATCAGCACCACTGGGTAGTGAATTAACAGACATTCGAAGTAGTAATTTGGTAACTGTGCATAGGGAAATGGAGCGGGCGTCAAATATGGTGTAGACAGTGAAACAGGTAGTGAACAGGGAATCATTATCGATCGATCGCTCGGCAACAGCTCGCCTCAGGAATCCGAAATGATAGGACACAATTTTGCAAATACTGTAGATTCAGGTTTTGCGTCCTCACCGTTTTCTCAAATGAGTCAAGACACATTTTCTGCTTGTCAAAATGTGAATGTTGCCGGTGAAAATGCACTGCCAAAAAGCATAGAGAAACAGATTCCAGACACTAATACATTATTATTGCAATTAATGCAACAAATGGAACAAAATCAGAGACAAATGGGAAAAAGGCTACAAAAGTTAGACACAACGCTTGAACAAAATCAGAAACAAATGGGACAAAATCTTCAAAAGTTAGACACAATGGAACAAAATCTTCAAAAGTTAGACACAATGGAACAAAATCTTCAAAAGTTAGACACCACACTTGAACAAACACGTGAAGATTTAACTACTGAATTGCATAACATCGAATCGAAATGTCAAAAAGTCTGTAATGACGTAAAAACACAAATTTGTGAGCATTTCCAACCTATTTTTTCGCGTCATGAAAATGCATTACAGAATCACGAAGCAGCCATAAAAGAACTGCAAACTATTGTTCATGAAAATCATGAGACCTTGCAAGCTAAAATTGACTCAGTTGCATCTACCGATTCGGTTACGCAACTTGCAAAAACTCAGGAAAATTTAAAGGACACAGTAGATACCCTGAAAATTGGTTCAGAAAGACACATGGTGGAAATAAGTACACTATCGGAGAAAGTAGCCGAACTTTCGGATCAGGTCTCTAACTTATCTACAAAGGTAGATGATGATCTGAATGACACAAGACCCGTAGCCTTCACTGACACAGAAGAGTATGAACAAATAAGAAAATTCAAACAAAATCAAAATCAAATCAATACACAGTACAAAAGAGAAATCCGGGAAGTACAAGATCAGTTGACACAGGTAATACAAGAATTACATATTTCAGAGGACACTCGCGCCCCAATACGGGAAGAGGGACATAGAAATACAGAAAAGCCACAAAATAATAACACAAGGCATTTCGGTAATTATGAAAGGAATTGGCAAGGTGAACCGAATTTTGCGATGAAACCGCCGACACGACGTAACAATGACCGATATGCTACTCGCCGACACGATGACTTTGACTATAAGCTGTTCATTACTACACGTAAATTCAAAACATTTAAGAATCCTGGCAGGGTCGCCATATGAAACGTCCTCTTAGAACAGTTATACAAGACTGTGCTTAACCTGACACACAATATTATTTAACGCAACGCAATCTGACTATCAAAGATCCCTGCAAAAGAATGGCCCTGACTAACATTAACCTATACCTTTCACAAATCACTTACCTCACAAAAATCTCCGTTACTCGAACTACTGCAATACGGCGAGCGCCACTACTGCCAGCTAAATAAAAGATTCAAACTACTGAAGGCACTAACTACTGATAGGAATAGTTAGCAAATGAAAGATTTTAATAGAGGACAAACACTGTATTTACCTTAATATCATCAAAAGTCATAATATATGTAATTTCAAAACTCCGCCATCTCTCTCCTCACATCCACCACTGCTGGCGGCTCACCTCTAACTGTGCGACGCTACGCACTGTTCACATCCAGCTGCTGCTGCCTAACACTACAATGGCAGACAACAATGCAAACTAGCCACAGGCTGCAGACAGCACAGCCAGTGATTTTCATACAGAGCGCTACGTGGCATTACCAATATAAAAATCTAAACAGCCTACTTACAACCAGCTTGTTCATAAGGCCACTGTAGAATGTTTGAGTTTGTTTAGAGAGCTACAAACCTCGTCTCTGCTTGCGCCGCTTTATTGCTATCAAAGTGATGTTTTTGAAGGTGTTCTTGAAGCTTTGGAAACAGCTGAACATCGGATGGTTCCAAATCGGGAATGTATGAAGAACGATCGATGTCAGTCAACCCAAGACGTCGGATTGTTGCCGATGTCGCAGCGCTGCTGTGTAGCGTGGCACTGCCAACCTCAAGCAGAGATTGCTCCACGTGTCTGCGCCAACTCTTCGAATTCGAAAGGCGGCTACAGCACGCTGTTTCCCGCACACTAGCGAAGTTACGTTGCACACCGCCATGCTACAGTTCTGAGCCCTCCAGCAGCAGAGCTCTCTGCTAATTTCGAGACGCAGTTTCTGTAAAGCAACGGATCGTCGGAAAAGCGATGTTCGACCGTGCTACAAAAATTATTCAGGGGTTAACATGTACACGCGTCAGCGTAGCAAATTTCAGTCCAAAAAAGTATCTAAGTACACACAGTTTAAGAATAATCTGAGTTTCCTAATACCAAGTTACTTACAACATGTTAGACTCGTGAGTAATACCATATAATATAAAAATAAGTAGATTATAAAAAAGCTATATTTGATAAACACCATACTCTATGATCTAAAATATACTGAACTGTAAACTATGTATTTCAGAAAACAAATGAGCTACTGCTGCTTTCGACCTACAACTCTAGCTGCTTTCTTCTCAACATCTACTCTGGCGTCAAATGAAACCATACAAGTCTGTCCGCGTACGCCACCAGTCCTGTGCTGAATTGCTCAAAAATGTTCAAATGTGTGTGAAATCTTTTGGGCTTAACTGCTAAGGTCATCAGTCCCTAAGCTTACACACTACTTAACCTAAATTATGCTAAGGACAACACACATATCCATGCTCGAGGGAGGACTCGAACCTCCGCCGCGACCAGCCGCACAGTCCATGACTGCAGCGCCTGAGACCGCTCGGCTAATACCACGCGGCACTGAATTACTCCTCGCCCACTATTATGAGCAGAGACGCGATGCATAATCCAAAAAAGATACCACAGATCGATACTTGTGGAGGTATCTTCGTACAGAGTTTAATTACTTGTCTTCAAATCTACCTCCTTCTCACCCCCCTCCCTCTTTCCCCACCGTCCAACGGTAATCTTAAGGGTGTTCTGAACCAGGAGGTTTCTTAGCAAAATCAATACTACAAGCCGTCATAGACTGTCGCAGACACCTGAATGTTAGCCATGATTGTAGCCAAGTACGTAAGAACTGAACTGCTGCCAAAGAGGAGTTAATGGTTGATGACGTCAGTGCCTGACAGGGTTCCTCGAACCACCTTCACAATGCTCTATTACTCCAATCTCGTAAAGGGCGCGGAAAAAACGAACACCTATGTCTTTCCGTGCGAGCTCTGATTTCCCTTATCTTATTATGGTGATCGTTTCTCCCTGTGTAGGTCAGCATCAACAAAATATTTTCGCATTCGGAGGAGAAAGTTGGTGATTGAAATTTCGTGAGAAGATTCCGCCGCAAACCAAAAACGCCTTTGTTTTAATGATGTCTACCACAAATCCTGTATCATTTCAGTGACACTCTCTCCCATATTTCGCGATAATACAAAACGTGCTATCCTTCTTCGAAAATTTTCGACGTACTTCGTCAATCCTATCTTCCTATCTCGTAAGGTCCCACACCACGCAGCAGTATTCTAAAAGAGGACGGAAAGGCGTAGGCCAATGAAACGCTGTTTTTGGCTCGGCTTCCCCACACCAATTTCTGTGTTTTCTTTCAGATTAAATTTCTCATAATTTTAATTCATCGGTATTTAGTTGCATTTACGGCTTTTAAATTTGACTGATTTATCGTATAACCGAAGTTTAACGGCGTACCTTTACACACATGTGGATCACTTCACGCTTTTCGTTATTTAGAATCAACTGCCAATTTTCGCATCATACGGATATCTTTTCAAAATCGTTTTGCAATTTGTTTTGATCATCTGATGACTTTACTAGTCGATAAACGACAGCGTTATCTCCAAACAGCCTAAGACTGTTGCTCAGATTGTCTCCCAAATAGTTAATATACACTCCTGGAAATTGAAATATGAACACCGTGAATTCATTGTCCCAGGAAGGGGAAACTTTATTCACACATTCCTGGGGTCAGATACATCACATGATCACACTGGCAGAACCACAGGCACATAGACACAGGCAACAGAGCATGCACAATGTCGGCACTAGTACAGTGTATATCCACCTTTCGCAGCAATGCAGGCTGCTATTCTCCCATGGAGACGATCGTAGAGATGCTGGATGTTGTCCTGTGGAACGGCTTGTCATGCCATTTCCACCTGGCGCCTCAGTTGGACCAGCGTTCGTGCTGGACGTGCAGACCGCGTGAGACGACGCTTCATCCAGTCCCAAACATGCTCAATGGAGGACAGATCCGGAGATCTTGCTGGCCAGGGTAGTTGACTTACACCTTCTAGAGCACGTTGGGTGGCACGGGATACATGCGGACGTGCATTGTCCTGTTGGAACAGCAAGTTCCCTTGCCGGTCTAGGAATGGTAGAACGATGGGTTCGATGACGGTTTGGATGTACCGTGCACTATTCAGTGTCCCCTCGACGATCACCAGTGGTGTACGGCCAGTGTAGGAGATCGCTCCCCACACCATGATGCCGGGTGTTGGCCCTGTGTGCCTCGGTCGTATGCAGTCCTGATAGTGGCGCTCACCTGCACGGCGCCAAACACGCATACGACCATCATTGGCACCAAGGCAGAAGCGACTCTCATCGCTGAAGACGACACGTCTCCATTCGTCCCTCCATTCACGCCTGTCGCGACACCACTGGAGGCGGGCTGCACGATGTTGGGGCGTGAGCGGAAGACGGCCTAACGGTGTGCGGGACCGTAGCCCAGCTTCATGGAGACGGTTGCGAATGGTCCTCGCCGATACCCCAGGAGCAACAGTGTCCCTAATTTGCTGGGAAGTGGCGGTGCGGTCCCCTACGGCACTGCGTAGGATCCTACGGTCTTGGCGTGCATCCGTGCGTCGCTGCGGTCCGGTCCCAGGTCGACGGGCACGTGCACCTTCCGCCGACCACTGGCGACAACATCGATGTACTGTGGAGACCTCACGCCCCACGTGTTGAGCAATTTGGCGGTACGTCCACCCGGCCTCCCGCATGCCCACTATACGCCCTCGCTCAAAGTCCGTCAACTGCACATACGGTTCACGTCCACGCTGTCGCGGCATGCTACCAGTGTTAAAGACTGCGATGGAGCTCCGTATGCCACGGCAAACTGGCTGACACTGACGGCGGCGGTGCACAAATGCTGCGGAGCTAGCGCCATTCGACGGCCAACACCGCGGTTCCTGGTGTGTCCGCTGTGCCGTGCGTGTGATCATTGCTTGTACAGCCCTCTCCCAGCGTCCGGAGCAAGTATGGTGGGTCTGACACACCGGTGTCAATGTGTTCATTTTTCCATTTCCAGGAGTGTAGATAAGGAACAGTAAAGGCCCTGTAACACTACCTTGGGGAACGCCAGAAATCACTTCTGTTTTACTCGATGACTTTCCGTCGTTAACTACGAACTGTGACCTCTTTCACAGAAAATCACGAATCCAGTCACATAACTGAGCCGATATTCCATAAGGACGCAATCCAGCTACAAACCGCTTAAATGGTACAGTGCCAAAAGCCTTCAGTAAATCCAGAGGCACGGAAACAATTTGAAATACCTTGCAAATAGCACTCAACACTGTGTTTCACAAGAACGATGTTTTCTAAATCCGTGTTGACTGTTTGTCAAAAAAAAAAAAAAGTTCAAATCCTGCACGGCGACTGTGTGTCAATAGACACTTTTCTTCGAGATAATTCATGATGTTCGGTCACAATACAAGTTCCAAAATCCTGCTATATATAGACTTTAATGATATGGACCTGTAATTTAGTGGATTACTCCTACTACCTTTCTTGAATATTGGTGTGACATGTGGAACTTTGTAGTCTCTGGGTACGGATCTTTCGTCGAGCGAACGGTTGTACATGATTGTTAAGTATGGAGCTATTCTACATCTACATCTAAATTTATACTCCGCAAGCCACCCAACGGTGTGTGGCGAAGGACACTTTACGTGCCACTGTCATTACCTCCCTTTTCTGTTCCAGTCGCGTATGGTTCGCGGGAAGAACGACTGTCTGAAAGCCTCCGTGCGCGCTCGAATCTCTCTAATTTTACATTCGTGATCTCCTCGGGAGGTATAAGTAGGGGGAAGCAACATATTCGATACCTCATCCAGAAACGCACCCTCTCGAAACCTGGCGAGCAAGCTACACCGCGATGCAGAGCGCCTCTCTTGCAGAGTCTGCCACTTGAGTTTGCTAAACATCTCCGTAACGCTATCACGGTTACCAAATATCCCTGTGACGAAACGCGCCGCTCTTCTTTGGATCTTCTCTATCTCCTCCGTCAACCCGATCTGGTACGGATCCCACACTGATGAGCAATACTCAAGTATAGGTCGAACGAGTGTTTTGTAAGCCACCTCCTTTGTTGATGGACTACATTTTCTAAGGACTCTCCCAATGAATCTCAACCTGGTACCCGCCTTACCAACAATTAATTTTATATGATCATTCCACTTCAAATCGTTCCTCACGCATACTCCTAGATATTTTACAGAAGTAACTGCTACCAGTGTTTGTTCCGCTATCATATAATCATACAATAAAGGATCCTTCTTTCTATGTGTTGTGTCTAGACAAGACAGTCTAGACACAAGGCGAGGAAGCCGAAAGGGCACGCGTCAACTCACGCCGGCTTGCGTTAAGTCTGAAACAGGGTACGTAATGAATGCTATAAAGAAAAGTACGTAGCTCCAGGAATACTTAACTTTAATCCATCATTGTGGTACATCGCTCTTGATGATACAAATGAGACTCTTTAAATACAAGCACTGTAAGGCTAATGGCGCCTTGCTAGGTCGTAGCCATGGACTTAGCTGAAGGCTATTCTGTCTCTCGGCAAATGAGAGAAAGGCTTCGTCAGTGTAGTCGCTAGCAAAGTCGTCGTACAACTGGGACGAGTGCTCGTACGTCTCTCTAGACCTGCCGTGTGGTGGCGCTCGGTCTGGGATTACTGACAGTGGCGACACGCGGGTCCGACATGTACTAATGGACCGCGGCCGATTTAAAGCTATCACCTAGCAAGTGTGGTGTCTGGCGGTGACACCACACTATGTATTCGCAATACATTACATTTGTCAATGTTAAGGGTCAGTTGCCACTCCCTGCACCAAGTGCCTATCCGCTGCAGATCTTCCTGCATTTCGCTACAATTTTCTAATGCTGCAACTTCTCTGTATACTACAGCATCATCCGCGAAAAGCCACATGGAACTTCCGACACTATCTACTAGGTCATTTATATATATTGTGAAAAGCAATGGTCCCATAACACTCCCCTGCGGCACGCCAGAGGTTACTTTAACGTCTGTAGACGTCTCTCCATTGATAACAACATGCTGTGTTCTGTTTGCTAAAAACTCTTCAATCCAGCCACACAGCTGGTCCGATATTCAGTAGGCTCTTATTTTGTTTATCAGGCAACAGTGTGGAACTGTATCGAACGCCTTCCGGAAGTCAAGGAAAATAGCATCTACCTGGGAGCCTGTATCTAATATTTTCTGGGTCTCATGAACAAATAAAGCGAGTTGGGTTTCACACGATCGCTGTTTCCGGAATCCATGTTGATTCCTACAGAGTAGATTCTGGGTTTCCAAAAACGACATGATACGCGAGCAAAAAACATGTTCTAAAATTCTACAACAGATCGACGTCAGAGATATAGGTCTATAGTTTTGCGCATCTGCTCGACGACCCTTCTTGAAGACTGAGACTACCTGTGCTCTTTTCCAATCATTTGGAACCTTCCGTTCCTCGGCTGTTAGAAGGGGGGCAAGTTCTTTCGCGTACTCTGTGTATAATCGAATTGGTATCCCGTCAGGTCCAGTGGACTTTCCTCTGTTGAGTGATTCCAGTTGCTTTTCTATTTCTTGGACACTTATTTCGATGTCAGCCATTTTTTCGTTTGTGCGAGGATTTATAGAAGGAACTGCAGTGCAGTCTTCCTCTGTGAAACAGCTTTGGAAAAAGGTGCTTAGTATTTCAGCTTTCGCGTGTCATCCTCTGTTTCAATGCCATCATCATCCCGGAGTGTCTGGATATGCTGTTTCGAGCCACTTACTGATTTAACGTAAGACCAGAACTTCCTAGGATTTTCTGTCAAGTCGGTACATAGAATTTTACTTTCGAATTCACTGAACGCTTCACGCATAGCCCTCCTTACGCTGACTTTGACATCGTTTAGCTTCTGTTTGTCTGAGAGGTTTTGGCTGCGTTTACACTTGGAGTGAAGCTCTCTTTGCTTTCGCAGTAGTTTCCTAACTTTGTTGTTGAACCACGGTGGGTTTTTCCCGTCCTTCACAGTTTTACTCGGCACGTACCTGTCTAAAACGAATTTTACGATTGCCTTGAACTTTTTCCATAAACACTCAATATTGTCAGTGTCGGAACAGAAATTTTCGTTTTGACGTGTTAGGTAGTCTGAAGTCTGCCTTCTATACTCTTGCTAAACAGATAAACCTTCCTCCCTTTTTTTTATATTACTATTAACTTCCATATTCAGGGATGCTGCAACGGCCTTGTGATCACTGATTCCCTGATCTGCACTTACAGAGTCGAAAAGTTCGGGTCTGTTTCTTATCAGTAGGTCCAAGATGTTATCTCCACGAGTCGGTTCTCTGTTTAATTGCTCGAGTTAATTTTCGGATAGTGCACTCAGTATAATGTCACTCGATGCTCTGTCCCTACCATCCGTCCCAGTCTATATCTGGTAAATTGAAATCTCCACCTAAGACTATAACATGCTGAGAAAATTTATGTGAAATGTATTCCAAATTTTGACTCAGTTGTTCTGCCATTAATGCTATTGAGTCGGTAGGTCGGTAAAAGGAGCCAACTATTAACCTAGCTCGGTTGTTGAGTGTAACCTCTACCCATAATAATTCACAGGAACTATCCACTTCTACTTCACTACAGGATAAACTACTACTAACAGCGACAAACACGCCACCACCGGTTGCATGCAATCTATCCTTTCTAAACACCGTCTGTACCTTTGTAAAAATTTCGGCAGAATTTATCTCTGGCTTCATCCAGCTTTCTGTACCTATAACGATTTCAGCTTCGGTGCTTTCTATCAGCGCTTGAAGTTCCGGTACTTTACCAATGCAGCTTCGACAGTTTACAATTACAATACCGATTGCTGCTTGGCCCCCGCATGTCCTGACTTTGCCCTGCACCCTTTGAGGCTGCCGCTCTTTCTGTACTTGCCCGAGGCCATCTAACCTAAAAAAACGCGCAGTCCACGCCACACAACCCCTGCTACCCGTGTAGCCACTTGCTGCGTGTAGTGGACTCCTGCCCTATCCAGCGGAACCCGAAACCCCACCACCCTATGGTGCAAGTCGAGGAATCTGCAGCCCACACGGTCGCAGAACCGTCTCAGCCTCTGATTCAGACCCCCCACTCGGCTCTGTGCCAAAGGTCCGCAGTCAGTCCTGTCGACGATGCTGCAGATGGTGAGCTCTAGCGAGACTGGCAGTCTTCACCAAATGAGATAGCCGCCGGAAGCCAGAGAGGATTTCCTCCGATCCATAGCGACACACATCATTGGTGCCGTCATGAGCGACCACCTGCAGATGTGTGCACCCTGTACCCTTCATGGCATCCGGAACGACCCTTTCCACATCTGGAATGACTCCCCCCGGTATGCACAGGGAGTGCACATTGGTTTTCTTCCCCTCTCTTGCTGCCATATCCCTAAGGGGCCCCATTACGCGCCTGACGTTGGAGCTCCCAACTACCAGTAAGCCCACCCTCTGCGACTGCCCGGATCTTGCAGACTGAGGGGCAACCTCTGAAACAGGATAAGCACCCACGTCCGGCCGAAGATCAGTATCAGCCTGAGACAGAGCCTGAAACCGGTTCATCAGACAAACTGGAGAGTCCTTCCGTTCAGCCCTCCGGAATGTCTTTCGCCCCCTGCCACACCTTGAGACGACCTCCCACTCTACCACAGGTGAGGGATCAGCCTCAGTGTGTGCAGTATCCCGGGCAGCCACAGTCGTAGTCCGATCGGGGGATGTGTGGGACGAGCTGGCCGTCCCCGACAAACCCCCATCCGGACCCCCACAGTGATGCCCATTGGCAACAGCCTCAAGCTGTGTGACCGAAGCCAACACTGCCTGAAGCTGGGAGCGAAGGGATGCCAACTCAGCCTGCATCCGAACACAGCAGTTGCAGTCCCTATCCATGCTAAAAACTGTTGTGCAAAGAACGTCTGAACTAATCTACAGAGAGCACAATTCGACGCAAAATTTAAATGGTTATTAAAATACAACATTGCCTAATAAGTGCAGTAATGCTGCTACTTGCGCACTGCTGACACACTGCTCGGCGGCGGAAGGAGACTACGCGATTTTACACTATTCAGGTACTAAAACGCGATGCTACAACTCTCAAATACTATAATACGCCCGAAATTTATGAATTCAACGATTCAAATACCAAAAACACGCAAAGAAATTAAGAATTAACTATGCAACAGATAAGTGAGCTAAGAGTATACGACTTGCTGCTGCAGCTGCTTATCCAACGGCGGCAGGGAGCATACTCTGATAGGAACCTAACTGGTATACACTCTGGATCCTAAGACTTGCTTTCGTTAAGTGATTTAAATTGCTTCACTACTCGGAGGATATCTACTTCTACATTACTCATGTTGGCAGCTGTTCTTTATTCGAATTCTGGAATATTTAAAAAAATGGTTTAAATGGCTGTGAGCACTATGGAACTTAACTTCTAAGATCATCATTCCCCTAGAACGTAGAACTACTTAAACCTAACTAACCTAAGGACATCACACACATCCATGCCCGAGGCAGGATTCGAACCTGCGATCGTAGCAGTCGCGTGGGTCCAGACTGTAGAGCCTAGAACCGCTCGGCCACTCCGGCCGGCCTGGAGTATTTACTTCGTCTTCTTTGGTGAAGGCATTTCGGAAGGCCGTGCTTAGTAACTCTGCTGATGTAGCACTTTCATCGATAGTATCTCCATGGCTATCGCGCAGAGAACGCATTGATTGTGTTTGCCGCTAGCATATTTCATATACTACCAGCATATCTTTGGATTTTCTGCCAAGTTTCGAGACAACGTTTCGCTATGGACGCTGGTGTAAGCATCTCGCATTGAAGTCCGCGCTAAATTTCGATCTTCTGTAAAAGGTCGTCAGTCTTAGAGATTTTGCGTCCCTCTAAATTTGGCATGTTTCTTTCGTTGTTTCTGCAACAGTGTTCTGGCCCGTTTTGTGTACCAAGGGGGATCAGCTCCGTCGTTTGTTAATTTATTTGGTGTAAATCTCTAAATTGCTGCCCATACTATTTCTTTGAATTCAGGACACATCGTGTTTACACTTACACTGTTAATTTGGATCGTCAGAAAGGCGTCAAGTGAATTTTTATCTACATTTTTGAATAGGTTTATTTTTCTGTGTTCAACACAGTGGAACTTTCCGCTGTACGCTGTTAAGATTGACTGAACTGGTGTGAGGATACCGTGGGAGACTGCACATGTTGCACACGACGTTGTATCTCCTATGCTTCATGCTGAAAATACAGTACCAAGCAGTGTAAGATGAATGATGTAGAGCCACAACCTATTGCGACATTTTTGCTTTTGTGTATAATTTACCAAGTGCAGGAATATACTTAAATTTCTGGCGCTAGAGATAATATGAACAGCCTTTCATCTTTCTGTCATCCAGTTCATTCAGTGTTGATGGCAGTAGAATTTAGCTGTAAGAGTTTCAATAGGGTCTTCGGTCCGTTCGACACTTGCGACGCCCTGGTGCATTGGCAGAAAGGGGCACTCTGAGTATGCTTTCTTCTTGCTACTGTTTATCTTTTACTATTATTCCTGACACCTGTGGCTGGCAGCTAGCTTCAGATTTTCATAGTGGAGAATTTGGTAATTTTTATTGAATTTCCACAAATGCGGTAACTAGAAGAGAGGAGTTTCTTTTGCCAACAATTTTTTTACTACGCTAGCTCTTCGCGAAAGCCATTCTTTGTACCTACTGCTTCGCACCCTAGAAATGGAAGGAGCAAACAAGCCTTAAGTATCCTAATGTCTGTACGATTATCACGACCCGCAGTATGATAAAAACGTACAACAAAAATCTGTTCTTTCTCAGTAAATATGCACGCAACTTTATATGTGTGATTTTCGACTTGTAAATGTACTGCCTAATTGACGAGAAGTCATGTTTGATTTGTTTGCATATTTTGTTTTGTTTCAGCATGCCAGAAGGAGAAACGCAATAGTCGGCGAGAGAGACAAAATGAATGAAGAAATGGTTTAATTCTTACTTCCGGCAAGGTGAAACTGTCTCCTACCATTACTCAGTCTCGTGAGTGAATTTCTTCCTTCATCATCTTGTCGAAATAAGCCATGTCCATTCTCACGAAGTTCTGAAATTTCTAAGGATCGTCGACCCTCAGTTACTTCCTTAACAGGGTATGTGTGCCACTGCTTGGTTCATTCTCCCTAGCCAGGACTGAATCCCCAACATCTGGCCTTTCGTCTTCGTTATCGTGCCCTAAAGCTAAGTGCTATACACGCAGCCACGGCAATAGTTCCAAAGTAACTGGATGCTCCATGCGCAAAATGCTGTATAAATGTAAATTTCAGTGATAGTTACTTAACAAATAGGAACTGTGATCTCTCAGAAATATTTAATTTGAATGAACGACTTTACAAGAAATCAGTCATCCCCGTTCGAGATCCCCGCCGTCTGCGACCAAAGCGCACTTCCGTTGTTCATATAACAAGCATTTAACTATGGAATACCTGATTCATTCAGTTCAGAAAGACACAGCGCTTTGTGAAACCATTCAATTGACCTGCATGAGAAATGAGTTGAAGGAAGAAATGTGGAAGAAGATAGTAGAAGAACTCCATTATACAAATTGAATTAGTTATTTTATTTATTAATTTCATATGGATCTTCACAATAAATCTGCAAAATAAACGACATAATTTGTTCATCACTTCAGTAGTGGTCTATTTTGAAAGATGCTAGCTGCCATTCAGAGTACTAACACTCCTTGAGTTTTTCTTCTTTTTTTTTTCTCGTAAGGAAATTTTCACTCGTGCCTCTACACCTTCAGGAAGCAGACGAGAGACACTGGTTAATATTCACAAGGAAACGGCCGCTTCAGTCTGGAACCGCGCGCTGGTTCGAATCCTGTCTTGGGCATGGATATGTGTGATGTCCTTAGGTTAGTTAGGTTTAAGTAGTTCTAAGTCCAGGGGACTGATGACCTCAGATGTTAAGTCCCATAGTGCTCACAGCCATTTGAACCATCGTAAGGAAACGTTGCCAACTTGACCTCACATTTTAAAGAGTAAAAGGGACACTTGCAAGATTTCAGCCCCAGCAATGGATTCGATGAGAAAATTTGAGCCATTATTCTGATAGTACGCAGTTACAGTCCTCTTAAAGCACAGCTTCTGAACTTTAGCGTGCACGTGTTGTCTGTCAGTCGCTCCGTTTCACTGCAGCCATCTAATACCCAAGCGCGAAGTAGTATACGGTGGAGTGAGTAGAGGTTTCTGAGTTACTGTTTTGACATTGCCAGCCTGACCTGTAGCTGGTGCCGGAGACCTCTTTTGTTTGAACACTGGTATGCTGCGATTCACAAATGTTCAAAATGGTTCAAATGGCTCTGAGCACTATGGGACAACTGCTGTGGTTATCAGCCCCCTAGAACATAGAACTACTTAACCCTAACTAACCTAAGGACATCACACACATCCATGCCCGAGGCAGGATTCAAACCTGCGACCGTAGCGGTCGCGCGGTTCCAGACTGTAGCGCCTAGAACCGCTCGGCCACCACGGCCGGCTCACAAATGTAGTATGAATAAAACGAATTAGTGTGTCATTGAAGAAGTAGCGCAGCACTATGTTATTATTAATACCGCGGTTGTGTGTTGCTTTGTTTGGATTTTTAAGATGTCTCTGTTAAAGTGAAGAACATTTGCAGAACATGCGCTTTTCTTCAGCGTGAATGGCATGATTAAATTGTAAGTCGAAGATCATTACCTTAATTTCCCAATAACTCTTCAGTTGCTTCCATTTACTCATTTTCATTTTGAGGCCTACATTCAGAAGTAGAATATTAATAGAAGGATATTGTTAAAAATACATAAATGTGGGATTGATAATTACATATTCAGAGTAGTTACTATTTTACTATTTTTCGCGTATGACAACGTGTTTCCGAACAAGATACTAAAATATATTGAGCAGTTGTATCCAAATCCCTCCTCCTCTTCGCTTGTGTTTACCATCCCGCAAATAGGAAGGTAATGATTTTCATGTCGCTATATCGTATTTCGTGCTAGGGCATTAGGCTGGCGAACGAGTGACGAAATGGTGTGCGTGAAAGTTTAAAAGCTGTATTTTCAGAAGGCCATAACTGTGTACTGCCAGATTTATAGCCAAAATTTTCACGTGGGTCGATTTTAGGACTGATATATTCCTTTTTTGTCTTTTTAAAACATGAGGTAAAGATAGTGACGTTTCCCTGTCAGTGTTCCCATGTCTTCTTCAGCGAAATCACTTGATGTAAATGTTTCATGTCTTCAAATAATTCTTCAGTCTCAAGCTTACACTGCAAGGTCCTTCTGAACACACCAAACCGGTGTCGGTAAGCATGGCTACCATCTTCAGATTTCGATAACAATGTTTCGCGAAACCGGTGATCGATAATAAAGGCTGTTTACAAGCGATCTTGGCTAAGTAGTTCACCTTCCTGAAGTATTATTGCCGATCGCCCATTACCACTCAAAATGAGTAAAATAACTTGTAAAATTGCTGTTTCTTTACGAACTCTGAATGCTACACACCTTCTCAGTCTACAGTTGCCCGTCTTGCCTAGTTACATGATTACCCGACCTGTTCTCTGTCTAGAAGAGACGGTATGGTGTAAACGACTGCAACACTGGAAATAATTTTGACTGGTCTGGCTATAAATGTAGATTAACTTAACACTAACATGAACTACTGTATTGTATTGTATGTTAACCGGGGACCTAGAAACGATGGAGTGGATCCGTCCCCGCCACAGCTGCCATGGTCCACAACCCCACCACGACTACCGGAGTCCACTTCACCCATACGCCGCCCCACACCGAACCCAGGGTTATTGTGCGGTTCGGCCCCCGGTGGTGCCCCCCCCCCCCCCCCCGCCCCGACCAGACGAGTGTAACCCCTATGGTTGCGTGGTAGAGTAATGGTGGTGTAAGTGTATGTGGAGAACTTGTTTGCGCAGCAATTGCCGAAATAGTGTAGCTGAGGCGGAATAAGGGGAACCAGCCCGCATTCGCCGTGGCAGATGGAAAACCGCCTGAAAACCATCCAGCTCACTGGACCTCGACACAATTCCGCCGGGAGGATCCGTGACGGGGACCAGGCGCTCCTTCCCACTCCGGAAAGCCGTGCATTAGACCGCTCGGCTAACCGGGCGGACGACATGAACTATTTAGCCTACTTCATTGGCGAGAAAGTAATTTCCTTCTCTCTCGATGTGGAAAGATGCATGGAAGATTGTATACAAGACAAAATCGAAACTACATACGACCAATGCGCCAGTGCAAGTTTCGAATTCGTCTAAGTAAATATGAAAAAACGTTTTTATGGTTCCGTGGTAACCGTTACAGGATCACTTTGTTGTCTGTCTGCTACGGCCACTTTTCCACAGGGATATGTAGAGGTATCAAGTTAAAATTTATGTCAAGTACTATGGTCCACGTTCTCTTGGCGCTGTAAAAAACTTAAGCTTCAAAGTCAATACCATTAAAATGTACTCTCATATATGTCAAACGTTTCAATACTCGCAAAGTCGCTACCAAAAGCTGTAGATGAACTACCTAAATATGTAATTAAGTTTGTACAGAACGCTCAGAGCGCAAGTACTACTGGAACTTACCCTTTTTTCAGTTGGCTTGGTTCATCGTGTGTCAATGCAAAAATGAACGGAGAAAGCAATGCATAAAAGGAAATTCTGTTACACAAAAGCCTTTTGAGTAGACGCACATATGTCTACTCCGCCATTCCTGAAAAGCATGACTCACTGATTTTGTTCAAGAGAACACACGGACAGCCATTTTCTTTACTGTCACCACTGTGACATTCTATCATGGCTACATAACCACAAGCGAAGAACATTGTAGATAAAATTCTTTAAGATCACAGCAAAGCAATATTTATGACGTATGGGAAAAAAATGTCGGGAACTGTGAGTAGGACTTACCCTGTGAGGATTCCATATGAACTCAGTTATGTACTACATACATAACAATGGATTCTTGTGGCTCAATGACCTGGTAAAGACTTTTTTTGGGTGCCACTGTGCTCGCGTAAGCTGGCGCCAGCACACCATGCGGCATAGAGGTGGTTGCAAGGCGATAGACAGAGGCCAACAACTCACTCGCAGGAAACGAGCCGCAACGCCCTCTCGTCTGCTAGTATTTAGGGTCGCCGCCGTCGACCGGAGGGCAAGTTAGTTCGAGTCTGTCACACCGAGAAATTTCAGTGTTAGTTGAGGCCAATGTGGACTAATACCGACAGCAGGTACATTCTTATGAATAACTAGCCCAGTTAATATATTCGTGCAGTTTGTGTTATACAAAGAGGATACCGGCCACCAAACAACATCCTCTCCTTGCTCCCATAGTACAGCTGTACAAAGGCAATGAGACGACATTAAAAGCTACCTCAGCGACTTGCGTGTCCCTAGCCTACCCCACTTATCCAACCCGGGAAAGGGGAGCTACAGTTTAGCGAGGAATCCAAGCAACGTGTTGCTTCTGGTGACTCCTCACATCGCTGAGAGATGAAGGCTAGATTAAAAAGAAGAACTGAAAAATGCATGGTCCGACCAAGATTCGATCCTGCAGTCTCTCAGTTTGCAGGCACGCGTTTAACCGCTTTTTTTGTTTCTACTTATTTATTAACTTTTCCAATAGACCACAAGGTCCGATATGTATGTAGATTGTTGATTTATGGATTTTTCTGAATAAGTTTGCGAGTATCGAAACATGTGACATACGCCTGTATCTTTTGAATGGATTGACATAGTGCTGGCAAGGGGCCGTAAACGTTAGTTCCTTATCTAAATTTCAACACAGTACCTCTGCTCATTCCTTGGAGAACGTGCCTTAACAAACGAACAAATAGGCGGACAACAAATGGCAAAAAAAATTTTGTGGCCTTATTACAAATCAACATCTTTCGAATTTTTTCCTTTACTTATAATACGAATCCATGCTTCTTGAAAAATTTTATGATTCTAGATCAACAGGAAATAACCTATAAGTTTTGATGAGAGAGTTTGAGAGTTTCGAAATATGTAACATAAATTTCCGTATCTTTCCACTGACTTACAAGCTTAAATATTTCGCGCTGCCGAGGAACCGTAGACGTTAGTATGTGAAATAAATGTCAAGTTGATACCTCTACCCGTTTCTGAAGCAAACAGGGTCTTAACAGAGACAGACCCACAGACTGAAGGACCGTCAACAAAGTGATCCAGTAAGGGTTCCGCTTTTAACGCATGAGGTACGAAACCCTAAAACTGAAGCAGCAACAGTATTCGTACTGTGCAGAAATGATGTAATAATGATGCTTAAGTCACTATATGCCAACATTTGGTATTAGAACTACTGAAAGATTCTGCAGTTGATATTAAAGGATGTCTGGATCAGTTAAATTAAGGCCTATGTTTTCCACAGTCACTGAAAGTCTGGGAGAGAAACAAGAGTCGTCGATAGACAGATGATGCCTCGAAAACGGCTTCTAATGTAACACTCTTCGACATCTTGTCTTCACTACACTCCAGCAAGTAATGGAAGTTATATATTTGTATTTGTCCACTTTCACAAGAGGGCAACTGTTGAACCTATTAGACGCAGGACGAGAACTTCGTAATACGTTTATTTTGTCCCAATATTTATCCTGGTTTGGAACGAGTAGTCACACGTATGTGCAGATGTGGTAGAAACAGTTCTCTCCAAAGAAGCATTCTTCGCTAAAGCTGTCCCTTTAACACAATACGTTAATTATGACATCTTATGACCACGTGTCAAATGACATAAAATGAGGCAAATAATAGTTTTCATATCTAGTTCTTGATGTCATTGGTTCGAAACTTTTCTTCATCTTTGAATAACGCAAATTTCTAGCAAAATTAAACAAGTAGTAGCTTGAAATTTTCCCACCTGTGACTATTCCCGTTTACTCCCGGTAAGTCCAGTAGAACGTACGTCCCATACGTACGTACTCTCGTAGAAGGCCGCCCGTAGTCCTACGATGGTTGCAAGAGTAAACATGGAAAATTCGATAATCATTTAGAACGCCTAAGTTTATTTTCACAGCTCTTATAATTTCTGAACAGTGGCGTGCGTAAAACTGCGAGAACTGATGCATTACTTCTACTCATCGTCTCTTTTAAGTTATCTCGGTTCCACATTAAGGTAAAAAACTGAATTACGCACGATGATTCGCGAATATCGATAAATGTGGCGTTAAAAGAAGTTGAAGCATAAGCTGGAAGTCAAATTTTAATAACAGATTTAAAAAACAGTTCGTTTCAGTCTATCGCAAAATTTGAATAATATTTCTTACTTATCGAGACAACTAGCTTTGCTCCTTTCTTGTCTTCTGCTTTCTAAAAATGTACCTCATAATTTTGAAGCGGTTTGAGAACGAGTAAAGAATCTATATGCGGTGGAACGCATGTTTATTAATACTATTTTGACATCAGATAGTGACTTCAAGGAATACTTGTAGGTTATGTCAACTGACAAATTCAGGGAAGCGAAGCGTTGCCGCAGTGCATCTTAAAGAATATGAGTTGTTTCACTAAACAGTCATGAAACTGCTTCATAAGTGGAATATGATTATAGTAGACAGAAATTTTGGTTCTTAGCACATGCTCAACGAACACAAACTCTGCCCTTTTTTTTCATATTGCTGCGAGTATGCTCGAGCCGGTTGCTAAGGTCGTAAATAACGACCGAGCTTGAAGCGCATGCTGTCGGCTTCTAGTGTGAGGTATCCTCGATGTATTATTCAAGCGGGATAAGCTTTAGAAGCTCAACGTAGTATATTACAAATGATTTATCGAGTACGTAAATAATGCGAGAAGAAAGAGCCAGGCGCTCGACCAACGTGAGGCAGACAGAGCAGCCCACACTTACCTTGGCGACGCCGCTCCCAGTGTCGAAGAAGACTCGACGTCGACCGCTACGCGCGCGTGGCGAGGTCCGCCGCCGCCGTCGCCGCCGCTTGCCTCCGCCTACCCCAACACGTCCGCGATGGTGGGCGTCCGCGGCCGGACTGGCGTGTGGCGTCTGGCGGCGCTCCCGTTGCCAGGCAACGCCGGCTGCTGGGCGCCGCGGCTCGTGGAGGGGGCAGAGCGGAGGGGGTAGGGGTAATCGTGGGGGCGGAGGGCCGTCAGTTATGCGGCCGCGCGTGTCCGGGATACTCCCGCGAGGGGGCACGTCTCTCCTGAGGCTTCTAAACCAATGCAAGGTCGCACCAAATTGTCCCTAGCTCCCCCCCCCCCCCCTACAAGTGAAAATATTCGTAAATTCTACTTTATGGTCCCCTCTGGGAGATACAGAGTAAGAGCCGAGGAGATGATACACATAAGGATACATCAAATGACATGTAAAGGATTTCGTACTTCACTGTTTTACGTTTAAAATTAAACGAACGTGTCCTCCTTTGAAAAACGTTTTCTACGTCTTCTCATGTCTCTCTTAGCATTTCGTCTGTGTGATTAAACTTCATTTGTGTTATTCTTCTCAGATGTGACAGCTATTTTCATTTATGGTACTCTCTTTGATCTTCTCTTCTATTTTAAAACTACTCAGCTCTCTTCGCACATCGCAATTTTTGAATGTATCTGATATCCGGCAATCTACCAAGGGTCGCGAGAATATCCTTTCTCATCCCTCTATCTTACCAAGATATTTAGTTATGTTTACCATGTAGAGCAGATGTTCATGAGACACAAGGGTTATCGTGGGCTGTAACCCAGACAAGTGCGACAGGCCCGCTGTTAAGTCTGGAACCGGGCGATCGCTACGGTCGCAGGTTCGAATCCTGCCTTGGGCATGGATGTGTGTGATGTACTTAGGTTAGTTAGGTTTAATTAGTTCTAAGTTCTAGGCGACTGATGACCTCAGACGTTAAGTCGCATAGTGCTCAGAGCCACTTGAACCATTTTTTGAATATCGAAATTGAAAATTGAATTATTGAATGTGATATTGAGATGGAATTAAGTGCAGGGTTATTACAAATGATTGAAGCGATTTCACAGCTCTACAATAACTTTATTATTTGAGATATTTTCACAATGCTTTGCACACACATACAAAAGCTCAAAAAGTTTTTTAGGCATTCACAAATGTTCGATATGTGCCCCTTTAGTGATTCGGCAGACATCAAGCCGATAATCAAGTTCCTCCCACACTCGGCGCAGCATGTCCCCATCAATGAGTTCGAAAGCATCGTTGATGCGTGCTCGCAGTTCTGGCACGTTTCTTGGTAGAGGAGGTTTAAACACTGAATCTTTCACATAACCCCACAGAAAGAAATCGCATGGGGTTAAGTCGGGAGAGCGTGGAGCCCATGACATGAATTGCTGATCATGATCTCCACCACTAACGATCCATCAGTTTTCCAATCTCCTGTTTAATAAATGCCGAACATCATGATGGAAGTGCGGTGGAGCACCATCCTGTGGAAAGATGAAGTCGGCGCTGTCGGTCTCCAGTTGTGGCATGAGCCAATTTTCCAGCATGTCCAGATACACGTGTTCAACTGTTTCTTCGCTCACTGCAGGCCGACCCGTTGATTTCCCCTTACAGAGGCATCCAGAAGCTTTAAACTGCGCATACTGTGGTGTCACCGCCAGACACCACACTTGCTAGGTGGTAGCTTTAAATCGGCCGCGGTCCATTAGTACATGTCGGACCCGCGTGTCGCCACTGTCAGTGATCGCAGACCGAGCGCCACCACACGGCAGGTCTAGACAGACGTACTAGGACTCGTCCCAGTTGTACGACGACTTTGCTAGCGACTACACTGACGAAGCCTTTCTCTCATTTGCCGAGAAATAGTTAGAATAGCCTTCAGCTACGTCCATGGCTACGACCTAGCAAGGCGCCATTAACCATTTCAAGAGAGAGTCTCACTTGTATCATCCAGAATGCTGTATACAAATGATGGATTAAAGTTAAGTATTCCAGCAGCTACGTACTTTTCTTTATAGCATTCATTACGTATCCAGTTTCAGACCTAAATCCAGCGTGCGTGAGTTGACGCGTGCATATCGGCCTTCTCTAGCTATATAGCACATACCATCGCCGAATGGAGTTAGCAGTTGGTGGATCTTTGTTGAACTTCGTCCTGAAGTGTCGTTGCACTGTTATGACTGACTGATGTGAGTGCATTTCAAGCACGACGTACGCTTTCTCGGCTCCTGTCGCCATTTTATCTCACTGCGCTTTCTAGCGCTCTGGCTGCAGAAACCTGAAGTGCGGCTTCAGCCGAACAAAACTTTTTGAGTTTTTCTACGTATCTGTAGTGTGTCGTAACCATATGTCAATGAATGGAGCTACATTGAATTTATGAAATCGCTTCAATCATTTGTAATAGCCCTGTACTTAGGTAATTGATAGGTTACATGCATGGTGTGGGTGTTACTTTAGTTAGCACATTTTATTTACAGAAGACTATGTGCGCGTGAACGGAGGAGGCGGCTGAGGGTGCGTGACGTAACCGGTCGGATGCCCGCGGGCCGGTGGCATGGCGTGTGACCGGTTATAACGCGCTCACGTGACAGAGAGCAGACGATCTTGTGTCATCAATCGACGTCATAGTAGCGTCCTCTGGTGGCCACTATATGAACTAAGCCCCTTGAGCTCTGTCGCTCACGGTGGATACATCGGATGCAGCCATCTTGAATGACGGTACTTGAGTCATCACCTGACGTCAGGAGAGCGCCCTCTGCTGGCACCGATATGAACTAAGCCAGCTGCAGTCCAGACCCAAGGGCGAACTCATCTGCTTGAAATTCGTTAAATAATAATAATAATAATAATAATAATAATAATAATAATAAAGACAAGACCGTTTTTCCCGCCATATTATTTCATTTGAACTTCAGGCCGTTTTTCTGGGGAGAGGGGGGTTAGGTTAGTGGAGGTAGGCCAAGTGTCCAATCTTACACCACGTGGTGGACACACTGGGTGCAGCCATTTTGATTGACGTCACGGTCGCCATCGTGGATGACGTCAGGGTGGTGCTCTCTGGTGGCGACGATATCAACTAAGCCAGATGGAGTCCAGACCCAGTGGCGAACACACATGCTTGAAACTGGTTTAATAATAAAGAGAAGTCCTTTTTTTCCTGCCATTTTCTTTGCTTAGCAGAGATAACTTTGGCGTGACGCATTATCATGTTGGAATTTGTAATTCGTGCCCTTTTTCTGTGCAAGGGGGGCGTGGCACTTTCCTGCCAAATTTCAAACTTCCTACCAAAATCCACCATCTTGAATGACGTCATCGACGCCATCTTGGATGACGTCATCGCCGCTATCTTGGATAACGGTACTTTGTCGTAGAACGCAGGTTCTTCCAATACTGGCTGCTAGGTTTGTTACCAGTAGGTTCTAACAACATGGGAGTATTACAGAGAGCTCAGATGAGAATCTCTGGAGAGGAGGCAAGGTCCTTTTCAAGGAACATTCTTGAGAAAATTTATGGAACGGGCGCTTGAAGCTGACTGGAAAACGATTCTACTGCCGCCGACGTACATTTCGCGTATGGTCTATCAAGACGAGATGATAGAAATTAGGGGTCGCACAGAGAAGTACACATGTCTGTTTATCCCTCACTCTGTTTCCAAGCCGAACAGAAAATGAAATGACTAATATTGGTGGAAAAGGTACGTTCTGCACTCACCGACGGTGGCTTGTGGAGTATGTATGGAGACGTAGATTTAGAAGAACAATTATTATTGGCAACCGACTGTTAACTTTTCTTGTAATGTAAGGTGTTTCAAGTGTTAGTATTAGACAGAAGACACAGGGCTGAATTTCCTCATAGCCTGGAGGGCCGTACCACAAAAAGTTGATTAGAAAAGGTCTTTCTCGTAATGCCATCACGAATACGGTCGTATAAACTTAACAGATGTAGACATAATTATTTCGTACGTATTTATTCGACTGTTTCAGTAGACAGCTAACTATGAATTAAGCCAGCATTTACCGTTCGCTCTCGTCAAAATGCCAATGGATCCCGGTCAGACGAGTGACAGTACTGTTGAGAGTTTTAAAGGAACGATCAACAGAGATTTTGGTAGCCTGAAATGAGTTCGCAGAAAGCCGGTTTCTTGCAAACCCACTTTACCCGCAACATTCTTTTGTAGCCGAGTACGAATTCTTGGCCTTTGAAGCCGAGGAAAGCCAGTTTGAGATTATTTTATTCGTTAATGAGATATTCTGGCAAATATCCGAGATACCTAGCGTCTGACAATAACTCAGTATTTCGTGATGTCAAAGCAGAGTCTCCCAAGCATTGTGGCCGTTTTTGCGGGAAATGTAAAAGTTACACAAACAAATTCGTTGAGAAAATTGTATTTTCTTAAACTTGTTTTTCATAGTGATCTTTATCATACAACTAATTGGAAACAACCCCAAATATCTGCCAACATACCTAAAACAGCATTATGATGGCTGTACCCGTCGCAGTAGAGCAATACAAACCTAAATGCTGTTCCACCAAGGCAGATCATTGCAGGTGACTGACAACTAGGTAACAGAACAGTAGTGCTGTAACGATAATAAAACGCTTTTTTATATTTCTTCGTATAATGCAAATGGTTGAAAGAATCACCCAACTCCTTTTGCAGCTTGCGTATCTAAAGGTTTGCGGGGACAAGAACAATTTGATATATGATAATTATAGATATGATATATATGATATGATATAATATCTGTCTATAATATGATAATCATAGACAGACATTAAAAACTCAACATGATGTCGTAATCTGCTCAGTAAGACGTACATTCTTACTTTTGAGTTCCAACACAACAAGTCAGATACTGAAGTTCGAGACTATGCATATATCTTTACAGCGTAATGCGCGTTGCACACATTACTCAGACAATATTCATCCGGTAGTTGTCAACGAGAACATTCAGCGATTTTCAATACATTTGCGCGTAATTTCAAACCTTATCTTTTTTTTCCTGATAGCTGAAGTACAGGTAATCGTAAGTAAACTTCACAGTACATAGCAAATGCAATTTACAACAACTTCTACGAGTTCACTAAACGACGTTCCTTGTCTAAGTCAGCCCCGGACGAGGATCTATAACCAAGTGGGTGAGAGCTGCTCTTCTATCTTCCGAGCAGCCGTCTGTCCGTTGTCGTCCGGTCATTGGCGGATTGTATTCGGCCACGAATTGGCCGAGGCGAAGTAGACATCTTCATCCTCAGCGCCGCCCATGGCAATGGTGGAAGTCGCGCTAGTGGCGAGTCGCTATGGTACAGGCACCAGCACCCGTCTTTGGGCATGTGGTGCTTTTTTCCCTGGCTGTGTCTTACTCATATGACAAAACACTTAGTTAGCAGCAACCAGTCGGTTCCCAACGTTCCCTCATGATACAACAAGTGCAGCATTTACGTGAATTTCGTCCTTGGATGATGTCTGCTCCTCCATCGCAACTCGCAAAATACGTCGATCGTGACTTGTATGTATACAGCACAGATGGTGAGAATCTTGCGTACAGCTGAGGGAATTTTCCACAGATCACTATTGAAAGTGGTAACACAACCCTGATACGTCCATCCGACTTTCCGCAGGCCCACAATGCGCCCTCGATCAAATTGCTGTAGTTGTTTAACAGTCATATTCACGGGGCTTGTTCGCTTCTAAATTCAGACAGTCAAAACAGTGCAGAGCTCGTGATCGATGTTTAACGTAACAGATGAATCACTAGCACTACAACCCCTCAGTATGATCACATTGTGTGGTGAAACAGAGTCCTGCAGGATGTTCCATTGTCATTCGGCAGTGCATATCAGAAATGCCAGTACACCACGACATTCGAGAAATTCTTTCACACTTAAACTTCATCTCATCCAGAAGGTCCTGAGACGACTAATTGATCGGCTACATAGAAGAGTGCCGAACTGGCTATGACCCAGATTTATCCCAGCTAAGTTTCGACTCCAGAGAGGGCACACACTAAACAAGGACTATGTTACGCTTCCACCTTACTTCATACAAATAGTTCCCATGTGGACATCCATTCACCAAACATGAATGTAAGCAGGCATACGGCTCCAGTCATCAGGTCGTACAATATTGAGGCAGTGTCTCAGTGAGTGTCTCGGGTCTCATCCTCAGTCGCCTCAAGCAACACGCAAATCAGACGTCATACAAGTGATGGTGGTCATTGAGCACTGGATGTAAGAGTGCCCCTGTATTGGAAGTAGGTTCGACTCAAACGAACTTTAAACTCTTCTGCCAGGCACAATCTTTATACTCCAGTTAAGAATTTAAAACTTCTATCGATAAATCATTGTAAATTGTTGCTAATATAAGTTGCCATCTATTTTTCGCATTCCTATTGCCTAACGCTATTCAGCTCTATGGCTAATCGGTATATTTGCTGCGTTGAAACAAGCCTTCTGATAACAGCAGCTACTTCGAGGATAGGAGGTTCCCTTCCTGCCAGATTCGTGTTTGACTCCAAGTGAATTTCGTAAATGTAACACTAAATGGAACAATAATTCACATGGTAATGTTCATTGCACACAATTTGACGCCCTCACATCTTATTAATGCTACGGACAAACTGCAATTCATACTGATATTTAGCCTAACGCGCACACAGCACGAACAACAACGATGAAGCACGAGACACTTTGTTGGTCAAAGACTACATTTTACGACTAGCCACTGTCTAAACACCTTTTGCAGCATGACTATCAACACATCACACAGTGTTATGTCGCTACAGAAAGGAATGACGTAGAAAAAAATAGCCCAAAAACCATTAAATACCTGTGACATGTGAGTACAGCGTTGTTGTTCGTGCTGTGTGCGCGTTAGGCTAAAGATCAGTATGAATTGCAGTTTGTCCGTAGCATTAATAAGATGTGAGGGCGTCAAATTGTGTGCAATGAACATTACCATGTGGACCATCTTCTGCTCGTTACCCTTAATTTATTCACTCGGAGCCCAAGGAAATCGTACACTATTAAAATACTAGCTGACAAACCTGGCATTGCCCGGGTATTCATTTGGCAATTTTCTATCAAACGAAAACAAGAAACGAAATGCGTTTGTAGCGAAGAAACGAAAAGACATTTATTTTCCACGTAGTTGCAGAAACACTTCTGAAATTGTGAAACAGTCGTATAAGGAAACATGCATAATGTACAAGTGTTTAAGTACGGATGCAAGACAGTTTCTTACGCTGGATGCAACTGATTCGCCTGTCAACGCGATTTTGTAAGCGTTCTATGTCAACGCCTCTTCATAGTTCTATAGGCGGCTATCGTTTTCGTCTACGGCCGTTTGCACTTGTGAATTAAAAGCTGTTAAAAGCGCTGCAAAGTGCCAGAGATTTCCGTAAGTTGACTCAAATTTAGGCATGTCTCAATAGTAAAAAAATAAATGTGTTAAAACTTCATGCATGATGCGGCATTTATCCAGATATCCTGATGTTTATGACCCCATACCTCTTGAGCTATATATGACGTATAGTGATATAGTTGTGTGGATACATTCAGCTGCATATATGGGTACCGCCAGAGAAATATGTTACAAATATAGTTAGTACAAAGAAGTAACAAATTTAATCGTCATGCACAACACGGAGGTTTTTCGTGCAACTCAATGTTTATGATTTATCTAATTAACTATGATAGGTAGGTGTTCACATCCCACAGCGAATGTTGCCTGACAGTAAGGTATATCTGTACCACGTTTGGCAGAAATGGGTGTAAGGGTTTAGCAGGAGATACGGAACATACATACACACACACACATTACCTGTATGTTAGAAGTACTGACCTTGATTGTTGACACACTTGTCCCATTGTGACACAAGGCGTTGAATGACTCTCTCACAAAATTCCCGGGGCATCGATGTTAACCAGCTACGCACGTACAGCTGGACGTCGTCATCCGAGGTGAATCGTTTGCCCCTCAGAGCCTTTTTAATGCGACCAAAAATGCCGTAATCACAGGGACAACAGTCAATGCCCAGCGTTACAGGCAAACCTTGAGCACCCTTCGCCAAGCGATCAAACCAAAACGACCAAGCAATCTCACCCGTTGAGTCATTCTGCTCCAAGACAATGCAAAGCCTCGTACGGCCAACACAGCCGCGGCACTCCTGCAGAAATTCAAAGGGTAGGTTCTCGGGCACCCTCCAGACCTGCCTCCCTGTGACTACGCCATTTTTGGTCCCCTTAAAAAGGCTCTGAGGGGAAAACGATTCACCTCGGACGACGACGTCTAGTTGTACGTGCGGAGCTGGTTAACATCACAGCCACGGGAATTTTATGAGAGAGCCGTTCACCGCCTTGTGTCACTGTGGGACAAGTGTCTCAACAGCCAGGCGCTGGTTTCTGTAACTATGCCTCTGGATTGCTTCTTTTTTGAACGCCCTATATACATACATCGAATTTTGTAATATGTATGCATTACGAAGGTAAGACCTGCTTTATAGTCTCACTTCATTGTATTGACGAAATCGGAGCAACTGATTTACGTATTCGCATAACCGAAAAAATACAGGGTATTCGGATATTCCCGTTACAGATTTCTAGAACTTGGGGAGGGAACTGAGCACAAGATATTTTGAACAGGAACGCATAGTCGGAAACACATCGTTTCTGTGCTACAGCCATCTGGAAACATGTTTGCTAGATAGGTATGCAATAGAGCAGTCATGGTGGGGGGGGGGGCGGTTGCTTCGGATCGGCCAATATCATTTGGCGTCTGTCCTACCTCTCTGACCTGGTTCGAGCCTTGTTCACGTGCCTGTGAGTGTTAGAGCAACGTGGTTGAGCACACTTTTACAGAATATACCAACGTGATCCCTCCGAACGACAAAGCTCACGGTAATCGAGGAGCTGCTTGTCGCCTTTATCAAGATCGTTCTCCACAACGTCCGACTGCATCGCATACCCTTTTCGACACAATTACACAACAACTTCGAGAAAGGGTACCTTCACCGACGGCAGGCGTTACTGTGGTGCTCCATGGAGACGTCGCCCACGAGAATCGGAAGAGGCAGTACTGCATCACGTTGAAGAGAGCTCGCCAACGATTACACCAGCAATTTCTTTGGCTATTAATGAGTGGAACTGCAGAACAAGTGTTGTGCTGGGTCATGCACAATCAATTACCAACGTGTTTTCAAATGGCTGTAGCATGGAAACGGTACGTTTCTGGACATCGGCTCCAGTTCGGAGTACGAGGGCAGTTCAATAAGTAATGCAACACATTTCTTTCTGAAACAGGGGTTGTTTTATTCAGCATTGAAATACACCAGGTTATTCCCCAATCTTTTAGCTACACAACACTATTTTTCAACGTAATCTCCATTCAATGCTACGGCCTTACGCCACCTTGAAATGAGGGCCTGTATGCCTGCACGGTACCATTCCACTGGTCGATGTCGGAGCCAACGTCGTACTGCATCAATAACTTCTTCATCATCCGCGTAGTGCCTCCCACGGATTGCGTCCTTCATTGGGCCAAACATATGGAAATCCGACAGTCCGAGATCGGGGCTGTAGGGTGCATGAGGAAGAACAGTCCACTGAAGTTTTGTGAGCTGCTCTCGGGTGCGAAGACTTGTGTGAGGTCTTGCGTTGTCATGAAGAAGGAGAAGTTCGTTCAGATTTTTGTGCCTACGAACACGCTGAAGTCGTTTCTTAAATTTCTGAAGAGTAGCACAATACACTTCAGAGTTGATCGTTTGACCATGGGGAAGGACATCGAACAGAATAACCCCTTCAGCGTCCCAGATGACTGTAACCATGACTTTACCGGCTGAAGGTATGGCTTTAAACTTTTTCTTCGTAGGGGAGTGGGTGTGGCGCCACTCTATTGATTGCCGTTTTGTTTCAGGTTCGAAGTGATGAACCCATGTTTCGTCGCCTGTAACAATCTTTGGCAAGAAATTGTCACCCTCAGCCACATGACGAGCAAGCAATTCCGCACAGATGGTTCTCCTTTGCTCTTTATGGTGTTCGGTTAGACAACGAGGGACCCAGCGGGAACAAACCTCTGAATATCCCAACTGGTGAACAATTGTGACAGCACTACCAACAGAGATGTCAAGTTGAGCACTGAGTTGTTTGATGGTGATCCGTCGATCATCTCGAACGAGTGTGTTCGCACGCTCCGCCATTGCAGGAGTCACAGCTGTGCATGGCCGGCCCGTACGCGGGAGATCAGACAGTCTTGCTTGACCTTGCGGCGATGATGACACACCGTGCTTTCGTCCACTGCCAGATCACCGTAGACATTCTGCAAGCGCCTACGAATATCTGAGATGCCCTGGTTTTCCGCCAAAAGAAACTTGATCACTGCCCGTTGTTTGCAACGCACATCCGTTACAGACGCCATTTTAACAGCTCCGTACAGCGCTGCCACCTGTCGGAAGTCAATGAAACTAGACGAGACGAAGCGGGAATGTTTGAAAATATTCTACAAGAAATTTCCGGTTTTTTCAACCAAAATTGGCCGAGAAAAAAAATGTGTTGCATTACTTATTGAACTGCCCTCGTATCATCTACTCACTCCACTCTACAAGTCCTGGAAGCTTGTAACGGGAATTTCTGAACACCCTGTACATGTCTGCTCGTGCTGGCAAAATCGTTTCAGATGTCACAAGTAAACACGGCAACGAAAATCAGCTTCCAAAATTTAAATTTTGTCTTCCAGAAGTTGCGTCTCTTGCAAACCTACTGCACAAGACTCTCGAGCATGCTGCCTAACATTCGCAATGACCTCACGCGACAGTTTTGTTGTTGGTACTGCACGAATAATCACGACGGATCCGCTTTTTCACTCCAGATGGGATATAAGAAAAACTTCGACATTCTGACCATCGAAAAACTTTATGTTGCTCAGTTAGAATTTACTGGAACATCGAAGACGGGACACGTACAGCATCCATGCTGAGTAGCTGTTGCAAGAGCAGCTTGTAGATACTGTAATTTTTGCTATTTGTGGGTGGTGGTAAGATTGATGAATTATTGAAGTTGTCTGCCCCCTGACTGCCAGTTAACTGGAACACTTTATCTCACCCGCTAATATCCCATTTTCTTGACCGTGGATGTCAAAAGAGTCCGTTTCATGTACGTGGGGCTTTTCATAGCTAGAAACGTATGTAGGAGACAAAACATTATGCAGAACAGAAGACTGACCGATCTGGTAAAAATTTAAATATATTGTTCATAAACACATTGGAATGTGAGGTAGCAAGTCACAGTGTATACTCTAAGACAAAAAAAAAGCGACGCCCCACAAAGGAATTTGTGCTGATGTAAGCGGCAGCCAGCACACAGGTCAGGAAAGATGCAGCACGAAGGTCGATAGTAGGTGCCGGATCAAGCGCACCCATCATGACAGAGGGCAGAGACGCACCGACAACCAACACGCTGCCAACACCCTCTCGACAACATGTGTTTATGCCACCGCCTCTGACACTGACTCACTCATCCAATTGACCTCTGTCAGTTTACTCGCAGGCTACGACAATACATAGCGACCAGTGACTATAACAGGAGTAACATTGAGGCTAAAGTTTGTAATTACAAATTTACCAATACTGTCTGCAAGAGGACTATTAGTGATGAGCTTGTACCACAACTCATGGGCTCTATTCGAGTTAAGTAGAAGTTCATATACATAAAGAAACGTATTACTTCACGTATGCATTTGTGTTGTAGAAAGAGGACACCGGCTACACGTAACAACATCCTCTCCCTTGCTTCCTTGCGTCACAAGACTCAACAGAATTGGTTCAAATGGCTCTGAGCACTATGGGACTTAACTGCTAAGGTCATCACTCCCCTAGAACTTAGAACTACTTAAGCCTAACTAATCTAAGACATCACACACATCCATTCCCGAGGCAGGATTCGAACCTGCGATCGTAGCTGTCGCGCGGTTCCAGATTGTAGCGCCTAGAACCGCTCGGCCACTCCGGCCGGCTTCTCTAGAGAATTATCCGAGTGGACGGAAGTCATTAGATGTGACGTACATGAGCATGTGCATAGAAACAAATGATTACAATTTCATATTGTATGAGACTATTAAAGGTGTGAGTAGGCTGTTTAGGTTTTTATGTTGGTAATTCCATGTAGCGCTCTGTATGAAAATCACTGACTGTGCTGTGTGCAGTCTGTGGCTGGTTTGCATTGTTGGAATCTGCTATTGTAGTGTTGGGCAGTTGGCTGTTAACAGCGCGTAGCATTGCGCAGTTGGAGGTGAGCCGCCAGCAGTGGTGGATGTGGTGAGAGAGATGGCGGAGTTTTGAGAGCGGATGATCTGGACGTGTGTCCATCAGAGACAGTAGACAGTAAATTTGTAAGACTGGATGTCATGAGCTGATATAGTGACTTTTGAACACTATTAAGGTAAATACATTGTTTGTTCTCTATCAAAATCTTTCATTTGCTAACTATGCCTATCAGTAGTTAGTGCCTTCAGTAGTTAGAATCTTTTATTTAGCTGACAGTATTCGCGCTCGCTGTATTGCACTAGTTCGAGTAACGAAGATTTTTGTGAGGTAAGTGATTCATGAAAGGTATAGGTTATTGTTGGTTAGGGCCATTATTTTGTAGGGATTTTTGAAAGCCAGATTGCGTTGCGCTAAAAATATTGTGTGTTAGTTTAGTGATGATCAGAATAAGTAAAGAGAGAACTGTCTGAGTACGTTCAGTTTTGCTCAACTGTTTGAAAAGCAATTAACGTAAGAGGTTTATCGGCACAGTAATTCAATAATTTTTCTAAGGGGACGTTTCAAAGGCCGTGAGGACACTATTTGTCTTTTGGAGGGAACCCAACCTAGTGACAGTCAGCTGGATAGGGTGCGGGCACAGTTAATGCATTTAACTAATCGGATAGCGGATTTAAGCATGTTAGATTTAGAAGATCATTACAATAAATTAACCATTGATATGGGAACTTTGGTGAGCGCATTACAGTTTTAGCTTACGTGCTTGGAGTTGGATGGGAGGAAGGTTGAAGATAGGGACTTGCGCTGTCAGGGAGAGAGCGAGAGCCACACGGGGGTGGTACTGTTACATCCTCTGTCAAGTTGGATGATGTGTTTGCCAAGTTGCCTAATCCTTTGGCCTATTTTGTCCGAGATATTACTGAACTGAGTGTGGAGTGACTTGATCAGGTGGAAAAATTATTGTGGGTATTTGGTACGCCCTTGTGTTCAGGCTCGTGTAGCCAGAGCCAATAGATGACGCCGGGTTGGGCCGCGAACTCGCGTTCGAGCTTTCAGACATTGGCGTACTCGGGTGGTCGCTCCCTCATCATCCCCCTTGCCTAAAGTTTGTTCTCGGGTAGGTGGCGAGCCGGTTTGTGCTCTTTTGGATTCTGGTAGTTCCTTTTCATTATTGAGCTTCGAGTGGTTTTTGGAATTTGGGCATCTGACGAAACTTCGTTCGGTCCTTCGCCGGTGCAGAGGTGTCGGGTGGCCAATGGCCAGGTGTTGCCTCTGTATGGTTGGGTCCGGGGGAGTATACTGGTTGGCGATTTTTCGTGGCCTGTCTTTAGCCTTGGTTAAGGAACTGCCCGTTAATCTAATTTTGGGATATGATTTCATCAATAAAACCGGGTTGATCTTGAATTATTCCGGACACAACTTTTCTTTAAATTCGCTCCTGGAGAGAAGTTTGGCCTTTGCGAATGCCCTAGACATAGTGTTCATCGATCTGTTGGGGCGTTAGCCATTGAGCCCATACCTAACGAGTCTGATCTGGCCCACCTCTTGCCCCATCATGCTTCTCAGTTACGCGATTTGTTGCACATTTTTCAAAAATGGTTCAAATGGCTCTGAGCACTATGGGACTTAACTGCAGAGGTCGTCAGTCCCCTAGAACTTAGAACTACTTAAACCTAACTAACCTAAGGACATCACGCACATCCATGCCCGAGGCAGGATTCGAACCTGCGACCGTAGTAGTTGCGCGGTTCCAGACTGTAGCGCCTAGAATCGTTCGGCCACTCTGGCCGGCTGCACAGTTTTCCCCAGCTCCTTAGTGATTACCTGGGTGTTACTAACTTTCTTGATTATCATATCCGTCTGTCCGACAATATTCTGGTTAGGCGTAAGGCAGTCCCCATACTGCCTCTCACCCCCTAAGGTGAAGATAGTCAAGGATAAGACATCTCAGATGCTCCATCAAGGAGTGATTAGGCCTTCTACATCTACTTATGTTTCCCCAATATTTCTTGTGCCTAATGATCAGGGGCGTGATTTCAGACATGTGGTTGACTACTGCCGTTTAAACGGTAAGGTTGTCTTTGAATCGGTACCCCTACCTGATCTGCATAATTCTTTTACTTGGTTTGGCGGCGCTAATTGGTTTACGCTCCTTGATTTAAATCAGGCCTGTGGAATGTAAACATGTTACCACATTTTGAACTGATTGGAACTTGTTTGATTTCGACAGAATTCCTTTTGGACTAGCAACTGCAGCGGCTGTGTTTACTCTTTTTTTGGATAATATCCTTGGCGACTTGAAGTTAGTCTGTGTGTATAATTATTTGGACATCTTGGTTATCTATAGTCGTTCGTTTGAGGATCATTTGGAAAATATTCAGCAAGTTCTTTTGAGATTACAGGGAGCCGGGCTGACCGTTAAGCCTAGTAAGATGACTCTAGCCAAGCAGCATGTATCTTTCTTAGGTCATATATTGTCAGGTCAGAGCATCCCAATTGACCAAGAGTGAACTAAAGCCGTAAGGGCTTTGCCTCCACATACTGATAAACGGGGAATTGCTAAATCATAGGCATGGCAAATTATTTTAGGCGTTTCGTTCCCAATTTTGCTCAGTTGGCGGCAACCTTAAATCAGTTACGCCGGAATGGGGATCCGCCCAGAAGCTGCCTTTGAGCATATTAAGGCAGCGACAGCTATTTCTCCGGTTCTTGGGGTACCCGGTTTTAATAAAAGGTTTGTTGTTCAAACTGACGCTTCTAATGATGGTATTTCAGCTGTTCTCCTCCAGGAGTTTCAGGGGCAGAGACAGTCATTACCCTACACGTCTCGTCGGTTAACTGATGCCGAACTCAAGTACTATGTTACGAGTGCGAAGCTTTGGCCATTTTATTTGCTTTAGAGAAGTATCGCGTCTACCTTGAACATCGGGTTTTCCAATTAGAAACCTACAATCAGGCTTTGAACTCGGTGTTGTCTAGGCCGCATAAAACTGGCCGTATTGCCAGGTGGGCAGTACGCTTTTCGGCATTTGAGTTTGAAGTTAAACATGTGAGGGGTCCTGAAAATATCCTCTCGGATGCCCTCAGCCGGATGTTCGCCGAAACTACACATAGTGAGAAAAACCAGCAGGCAGAGGGAGACAGTCTTAATTTTATGGTGTTGGGTGAAATTCTCCTCTTGTTCGAAGATGTGGCTCACAATCAGGATCAGGACCCTGTTTGGTTCCGCATTAAGCAACGTGTGTTTGCAAGGAGAGCTGTCGGATGAGTATATTGTTAAGAGTGGTATTCTCTGTGAGAGGGTGGGTGAGGCTAAGCAGTGCAAGATCTGTTTGCCTGTAACTTTGGTGCACCCGGTTTTTCGTTATTTTCATGATTCGGTGGTGGGTTGCCATTTGGGTACTTATAAGACTCTCCAGAAAATCAAGGAGCATTTAACTTGGCCCTCCATGGACCGGGATGAGAGAGAGATGATATTGCAATGCCGCTTGCTTAATGTAGCCAACCCAAGAATGCTATTCAGCAGGGTCTGTTGAGTCCTGCCCTATGCACAAGCTCTATATTGATTATTTAGGACCGTTACCTCGTACTAAGAAGGGTCATCGATATGTACTAGTTATTATCGATGCGTTCTCCAGATTTACTTGGCTCCTCCCGAGCCGTAACATTAGCACTGCCACCACTATTTATTGTTTAACAAATGTCTTCAGTGTTTTTGGCCTACCCCAGTAGCCTGTTAGCGATAATGCTCCTGCTTTTCTTTCGGCTCCTTTCAAGGCCTTCTGTTTTCAGAACGGTGTCAGGCCTATTACGACGACCCCGCACTATGCACAGGGGTCCTTTGCAGAGAGAGTTAACTGAAATCTTAAGTCCGCGTTGATTATTTATCATCACAAAACCCCTAGAAAATGGGACTCCAGTCTTCCCTGGCTTAGTTTCACCTTTAATACCGCCAGTCACGAAGCCTTAAGAGCTACGCCCGCCTTCTTGATCCTTTCCTATCCGGTTAATTCCCCCTCTTTCGAACTTGTTGGGAATTCAAGATCTTATTCCAGCCGATATTAGTCCTCGTGTTATCAAGAAAAACTGGAACTGGACAAGGCATAATATACTCAGAGCCCATAGTAAACAAGCTGAGCGTTATAATCGTAATTGAGAAAACTTTAAGGGCAGGTCAGGGGATCAAGTTTATGCCCCCAATTTCCCTGGGAGGCAGGTGCGTGGCGGGAATCTTAGTAAATTACCTCCTCGTTTTCTGGAGCCTTGCGCTGTCGTGCGTATTTTAGGCCCAGTAAATCTGTTGATCAAAGATAACTGTTCGGGTAAGCAGTATAGGGTTCACCTTAGCCAAGTTAAGTTCAGGTAGCTCAGGGGTTGAATTACCCCCTCCCTGTATTAAGTTTGAGGGGGAGAGATTGAGCCATGGCTGGATCATGCTATGCACTGGATTAAACCTTGGTTGTTATTCTGTGTTTATTCTCACGCGGTTAGCACGATTAAGCTGTTATCCTCTCTTTCCGCGGGTGGCAGCAGCTGTGTGTGTCGATATTTGCACCTTCTACTAACTTTGGCCAGGCGCTTATAGTTTCTGGCTGAGCTGTGTGCGGGCAGTTGGTCGGTTGGCGTGGAGCAGCGAGGATATCTCCGTGGCACGTAGTTTGGCCAGGCCTGCTGGCGCCCTCTATGCAGTGTAGGAGTGTGTGGTGCTGTTCCCATTGCTACGAGGTTCGTGGCTCACCGATCCTGGTCATAAAAGTTGAGTTTTGACCTAATCTACCAGCAAGTCACGACTGTTCACATTGTGTCGTTTGGAGTTCGTTGTCGGCTGTTGGGATATTCACACAAACAACAACGCGTGTTTTCAAGTTGGCAAATTTTAGCCACCCTCCGGTGGAGTTTAACTGTACTTGGTTGTTTGACGTGCACCAGCAGAAACTTCTGCCTTGTGGCCGTTAACGTTCCGGTTACCTGCCCTGCTCGTTGACGTAAATTCAGGCAGTGTATTTTCCTCGTCGAGTTGTCGCTGTCCAGCATGGTGTGTAGTTTGACAGCTCAATGTATACTTGGTTGTGGGCGCCAATACCTTCTACGTTGTTCCATTGAACTCCCTGTTGTGTGCTGATCGGGTGAAGCGTAGGTTATCTTGTCGGTGGGGCTGTTGACTGTCTGTCGGTTGGGTTGTCGTCGGATCAACAATGGTTGGGCCGACGGCCTGTGTCACATAAGCGAGCGTTAGTGTTTAAATTCCAGGCCGACCCTCGGAACTTCTGAGCGCCTTTGGGTGTACGGCCTTTTCTTGTTTGTTCTTGTTGTTGTATGGCTTCTAGCCGATTGTTAGATTAAGGTTGTTTTGCCCTTAAGGCGTTAGATGGTTTGGGCCTTCAGCCTAATTTAAGAACTGTTTTATGTAAAGCCTCTGGCATTTTTAAAATTAATGTTATTGAGTCTTAAGTGTTGGACCTTCAGCCGAATTTGAATTTAAGTGGTTTGCTCTTGAAGTGCCAGATTCTTTGGGCCTTCAGCCTAATTAAGGAACTGTTTTAAGAGAAGGTTTTGCCTTTTAAATTACTGATTTTGGTTGAGCTTTAAGTTATTGGCTTTCAGCCGTTTTTAAATTAAAGTAGTCTTGCCCTTAAGGCATGAAATTGTACGGTGCATTGAGCCGCTAATTAAGTTCCAAAATTAAAGCTGTGGTTTTTTTTAATTTTCTTGGATCTTATAATGTTTGATCAAATAAAAGGTTGTATTTTCGAGTGTAACTGACAGCCGCTTATTTTGGCCCCTCTCCACAACTTAAACTACCTGTCCTGTCCTGCGGGTTTAGCAGGGCGTCTCAGTTACGTTAAAATGATTAGTAGTCAAGAGAAATGAGATGACTGAAGTCCTGGCAGGGAGAGAACAAATTAGCTATAGCGAAAGCATCCCTACTTTTATCACGCCCACCGGTAAGCATCAGTACAAAATGCCAACCATAATACTTGCGGCTGTATTACTGATCAAAGCTGCCGTAACACGAGCTGTGCGACCCATGGCTGCTACCAAAGACATGACACGTGCATATTGACAAGAAAATGGCGGCAGCAGCCGCTCTGGGGAGGATAACGAGCTGCTCCAGCCAACAACTGGGACTCACTGACTCGGCGAGCGCTTCCCACGGTAGTTTTGCCAACGTGGATTCTCCACCGCAGTATGCGCTCATCAGCAGGGTCAGGAAACGCTGGCTACCCCAACCAGTGTGGCAGCCACGATTTGTTCCGGCCAGTGAAGTCACGCCTTGTGCCCCAGAGATGTGGGCACTGCAGGGGCGGCAGTTATGCGAAAGCGTGGGCTCCTAAAACTAACGGTCCGGCCAGCGTTTGCGAATACCCGACATCTTGCAAACTCAGCAGTTTGTGATTGTGGGTACACCTTGATGGGAAACACTTTTATTTTCTGTCCCAAACTAGTTTCTGCCTTCATCAGCGGGTTTTTGGTTCAAATGGGTCTGAGCACAATCGGACTTAACATCTGAGGTCATCAGTCCCCTAGAACTTAGAACTACTTAAACCTAACTAACCTAAGGACATCACGCACATCCATGCCGGAGGCAGGATTCGAACCTGCGACCGTAGCGGTCACGCGGTTCCAGACTGTAGCGCCTAGAACTGCTCGGTCACCCCGACCGGCGAGCGGGTTCTTCTTTATCCTAAAATATGCTAAGTTAGCATCATTATAAACATTGTAAGCGTTATGACGTGTGTATTTGGCTCCAGATACGGTACTGAACGAATGCTTTTGCGAGATGCTAAAAAAAAAGAAAATAAAAGAAAAGGAGTAACACTGTCGTGGGCAGAGTTTGTGCAGTAAGCATTCCTGTCGCTAGGCGTCATCTGCAGTGATAGATTTTTTGCTAGCGTTGTTTTGTTCTGGTTTCGTTTTTTATGATGGTTAGTTTAAGTGAACAACGTGCAGCTGTGAAATTTTATTTTCTAAGCGACAAAAATGCTGCTGAAACTGTGTTATGTTGGAAACAGATTACCAAGATGACGCCATGGAAAAAACTCCAGTGTACGAGTGGATTGGTTTGATCGATTTAAAAATGGCGACATGTCGCTTGATGACAAACCTCGTTCTGGACGTTCATCAACTGTTCGAATCGACGAAAATACTGAAAAATTCGAGAGATTGTGCTAGCAGACCGTTCTAAGAAGTTTTAAGAAGACTGCGCAAGAGTGTTCGTCGAAAAAGACCAATTTGTGGCAGACAGAAGACTGGTCCTTGCTCCACGACAACGCACCCGCATACACAGCAATCTCTGTCAGACACTTTTAGGCTAAAAACGACATGGTTCTACTGCCCCACGCACGTTGCTCGTCTTACCTGGCTCCGTGCGACATTTTCTTATTCCAAACATCAAAAGAGGCGTGAAACGACACCAATGTGGCAATACTGACGTCATGAAAATTCCGAGGAAGAAGCTGTCGACGATTTCTGTAGATGACTACAAAAAATATTTCAAACAGTGGAAACATCGGTGGGACAACTGTATTAGTTGTAATGGACAGTATTTTGAAGGGAATAAAGTTGTGTTGTAAAAAAAATTTGAAAAAATATTGATTTTAAAAAGTAATTCCGATTTGCGTACCCTCTTTTATAATACACTACTGCCCATTAAAATTGCTACACCAAGAAGAAATGCAGATGATAAACGGGTATTCATTGGACAAATATATTATACTAGAACTGACATGTGATTACATTTTCACGCAATTTGAGTGCAGAGATCCTGAGAAATCAGTACCCGAACAACAACCTCTGGCCGTAATAACGGCCTTGATACGCCTGGGCATTGAGTCAAACAGAGGTTGGATGGCGTGTAGAGGTACAGCTGCTCATGAAGCTACAACACGATACCACAGTTCATCAAGAGTAGTCACTGGCGTATTGTGACGAGCCGGTTGCTCGGCCACCATTGACCAGACGTATTCAGTTGGTGAGAGATCTGGAGAATGTGCTGTCCAGGGCAGCAGTCGAATATTTTCGGTATCCAGAGAGGCCCATACAGGACCTGCAACATGCGGTCGTGGATTATGCTGCTGAAATGTAGGGTTTGGCAGGGATCGAATGAAGGGTAGAGCCACCGGTCGTAACACATCTGAAATGTAACGTCCACGGATAAGATGCCTGTCATCTCGACTGCTATTGATACGAGGACGTTGGGATCCAGCACAGCGTTCCGTATTATCCTCCTGAACCCACCGATTCCATATTCTGCTAACAGTCATTGGATCTCGACCAACGCGAGCAGCAATGTTGCGATACAATAAACTGCAAACGCGATAGGCTACAATCCGGGCTTTATCAAATTCGGAAACGTGATGGTACGCATTTCTCCTCCTTACACGAGGCATCACAACAACGTTTCACTAGGCAACTTCGGTCAACTGCTGTTTGTGTATGAGAAATTGGTTGGGAACTTTCCTCATGTCAGCACGTTGTAGGTGTCGCCACCGGCGCCAACCTTGTGTGAACGCTCTGAAAAGCTAATCATTTGCATATCAAAGCATCTTCTTCCTGACTGTTAAACTTCGCGTCTGTAGCACGTCATCTTCGTGATGTAGCAATTTTAATGGCCAGTAGTGTACCTTACTTACTTTAAGTCACGGCGCAGGGTCTGCTTTCGTTGCCGTTATTCCCCACATATTTGCTATGTTTTGTTACCGTTTCTTCTTAAAACAGCGTGTCATCTGCAATTGTATTAACAGTTCTATTAACAAATATGAATATGTGAACTCACATACGTCAGTGTTAAACTACTGGCAGCTGTGGTAGCGTCGTGGACACCATTTTCGTCCGCAATAGATCGTTACCTAATCTGTCATGTACTCACATTCGTTTGTCAGCTTGCAGCTGCTTTGAAACACAGAAAAACCGAAACTTTTACAATGTGTTGTGTTTCCATTTGTTGCGTTTTTGTCTTTCACCATAGCGTATGTAATAATTTTCTTCTACTGGAAGCCGACCAACGAATTTGAGTACGCGATAGTACTTAACAACCGAGTGTACACCAAAATTTTACCCACAACGTTACCGGAATTCGCAGCACTATGAGACTGATGTACACAGACACATGAAAAGTAATCCCAGGTGCGAATACACACAACCATCATCTGTATAAGGGAATGATAACAATGAAAATTTGTGCCGAACCACGACTCGAATCCGGATCTCTCGCTTTAGACGGACGGTCGCCTTAATCGTTTTGGCTACCCGTGTACGGCTCACGGCCAGACTCAAATTTCGAAATGTCGTCGTTCCTGTTTCGCAGCCTGTACTCTTAAACACGATATGTAATTCCCGTCCAGGGGACGCCATGTTAGTTGATATTGGTGGATAGATACGATGTTGCAGTACCAGTGTTGTTTAGGAGTATGATACATGCTCTTCGGACATGCAGGCGTTTCAGAAGAAGCATTGCATCTTTCTTCTAAACAATATTGGCACTGCAACATCGTATAAGTGACATCCTGAATGCCGGAAGAAAAGTAACACAATAGAAAATATGGCGGAAATAATGGCGAAAGTCGTAGAAAAGCACGTTGTGGCCTAAAGTAAATAACATATTATAAAGCTATTCACTCTGTACGGTATCTGGAACCAAATAGTACACATGTAATAACTTTTTGTGAAGTTTGTAGCGATTTTAATCCTACATGTTCTAGAATAAAGAAAAGCCGACTGAGCATGGCGATATTTTCGCTGTAACTAATTTGAGAAAAAAAATAAAATACATATCTTACATCAAGGCGAACCCACAGTCCCATATTATTGTTTTATACGCAAACACAAGCATCGTGAGAAACATCAGGAATAATTAATCCCGGTTTCGGAAAATTTTATGCGCTCATCACCGTAGGCTTCCTGAATCATTTGGTGTGTCTCTGTAAAGGTTCTCTTGAGCTTCACGAAACATTTAATGCAGACGCGTAGCTTCTCTAACTCCATACAGTAATGAACAATAACTAACAGACGTACGACAATGCAATTTGTGGAAATTACTCATTAAACAGCGGCATGGGCAGGGATACCAACGACATTTCGCTCCCACATGCCATTCCAGAAACTTTTGAACGGACCACGTATTCCACTTTAATACACTCCTGGAAATGGAAAAAAGAACACATTGACACCGGTGTGTCAGACCCACCATACTTGCTCCGGACACTGCGAGAGGGCTGTACAAGCAATGATCACACGCACGGCACAGCGGACACACCAGGAACCGCGGTGTTGGCCGTCGAATGGCGCTAGCTGCGCAGCATTTGTGCACCGCCGCAGTCAGTGTCAGCCAGTTTGCCGTGGCATACGGAGCTCCATCGCAGTCTTTAACACTGGTAGCATGCCGCGACAGCGTGGACGTGAACCGTATGTGCAGTTGACGGACTTTGAGCGAGGGCGTATAGTGGGCATGCGGGAGGCCGGGTGGACGTACCACCGAATTGCTCAACACGTGGGGCGTGAGGTCTCCACAGTACATCGATGTTGTCGCCAGTGGTCGGCGGAAGGTGCACGTGCCCGTCGACCTGGGACCGGACCGCAGCGACGCACGGATGCACGCCAAGACCGTAGGATCCTACGCAGTGCCGTAGGGGACCGCACCGCCACTTCCCAGCAAATTAGGGACACTGTTGCTCCTGGGGTATCGGCGAGGACCATTCGCAACCGTCTCCATGAAGCTGGGCTACGGTCCCGCACACCGTTAGGCCGTCTTCCGCTCACGCCCCAACATCGTGCAGCCCGCCTCCAGTGGTGTCGCGACAGGCGTGAATGGAGGGACGAATGGAGACGTGTCGTCTTCAGCGATGAGAGTCGCTTCTGCCTTGGTGCCAATGATGGTCGTATGCGTGTTTGGCGCCGTGCAGGTGAGCGCCACAATCAGGACTGCATACGACCGAGGCACACAGGGCCAACACCCGGCATCATGGTGTGGGGAGCGATCTCCTACACTGGCCGTACACCACTGGTGATCGTCGAGGGGACACTGAATAGTGCACGGTACATCCAAACCGTCATCGAACCCATCGTTCTACCATTCCTAGACCGGCAAGGGAACTTGCTGTTCCAACAGGACAATGCACGTCCGCATGTATCCCGTGCCACCCAACGTGCTCTAGAAGGTGTAAGTCAACTACCCTGGCCAGCAAGATCTCCGGATATGTCCCCCATTGAGCATGTTTGGGACTGGATGAAGCGTCGTCTCACGCGGTCTGCACGTCCAGCACGAACGCTGGTCCAACTGAGGCGCCAGGTGGAAATGGCATGGCAAGCCGTTCCACAGGACTACATCCAGCATCTCTACGATCGTCTCCATGGGAGAATAGCAGCCTGCATTGCTGCGAAAGGTGGATATACACTGTACTAGTGCCGACATTGTGCATGCTCTGTTGCCTGTGTCTATGTGCCTGTGGTTCTGTCAGTGTGATCATGTGATGTATCTGACCCCAGGAATGTGTCAATAAAAATTTCCCCTTCCTGGGACAATGAATTCACGGTGTTCTTATTTCAATTTCCAGGAGTGTATAAGATAGTGAGACATCTAGGGAGGTGAATATAACGTCGTCACCGTCCCCTACTAAATTCAAAGCCGTTCCCTCAGCAGGTAAGGTGATATTCGACGTCCGTGGTGCACTACTCATCGAATTTCTCGAGTCCGGGAAAACCATTAACAGTGTCGTGTAGACTGTGAGACACTCCGTAGCCTATCCAAGTTCGTCAAGAGCAAACGGCCTGGGCTGGGCACGGTGTGGCTGGGTCTGCTCCACGATAACGGGAGTCGACTCATCTCCAAGGTCATACAAAGTGTGATGGCCGTTCAAGTGGGAGCAGCTTGAGCATTCGCCCTGCAGCCCGTGCTTGCCGACCGGCGATTTCGTGGGCCGCGGTGGCCGAGCGGTTCTAGGAGCATCAGTTCGGAACCGCGCTACTGCTACGGTCGCAGGTTCGAATCCTGCTTTGATCATGGATATGTGTGATGTCCTTAGGTTAGTTAGGTTTAAGTAGTTCTAAGTTCTAGGGTACTGATGACCTCACATGTTAAGTCCCATAGTGCTCAGAGCCATTTGAACCATATTTTCTTTCTTTCTTTTTTTTTTTAACCAGCAATTTCCATGTGTCTGCTCCTTTAAGAAAACATCTCAAAGGGAAGCGCTCCCACTCGGTCGACGAACTGAAGGACACAGTGGAGGACTGGCTACTGTCACATCCACAGGAGATCGGGGAACACGCCTCTGGTAAATACTTTTCCTTAGATTCAGGTATGTTTAATAATAATAAAAAAAGGAGTGCATGTAAGCTACTACGAACAGCATAGTGAACACATTATTGCTACAGTAGTACTAGTTTATATGCCAACTAACTCTGTAGATGACGAAGAAATTGATGAAATGTATGATGAGATAAAAGAAATTATTCAGATAGTGAATGGAGACGAAAATTTAATAGTCATGGGTGACTGGAAGTCGACAGTAGGAAAAGGAAGAGAAGAAAACGTAGTAGGTGAATATGGATTGGGAGTAAGAAATGAAAGAGGAAGCCGCCTGATAGAATTTTGCACAGAGCATAACTTAATCATAGCTAACACTTGGTTCAAAAATCATAAAAGAAGATTGTATACATGGAAGAAACCTGGAGATACTGGAAGGTTTCAGATAGATTATATAATCATAAGAACCAGGTTTTAAACTGTAAGACATTTCCAGGGGCAGATGTGGAATCTGACCACAATCTATTGGTTATGAACTGTAGATTAAAACTGAAGAAAATGCAAAAAGGTGGGAATTTAAAGAGATGGGACCTGGATAAACTGACTAAACCAGACGTTGTACAGTGTTTCAGGGAGAGCATAAGGGATCAATTAACAGGAATGGGGGAAAGAAGTACAGTAGAAGAACAATGGGTAGCTTTTAGGGATGAAGAAGTGAGGGCAGCAGAGGAACAAGTAGGTAAAAAAACGAGGGCTAGTAGAAATCATTGGGTAACAGAAGAAATATTGAATTTAATTGAAAGGAGAAAATATAAAAATGCAGTAAATGAAGCAGGCAAAAATGAATACAAACGTCTCAAAAATGAGATCGACAGGAAGTGCAAAATGGCTAAGCAGGGATGGCTAGAGGAGAAATGTAAGGATGTAGAGGCTTATCTCACTAGGGGTAAGATAGATACTGCCTACAGGAAAATTAAAGAGACCTTTGTAGAAAAGAGAACCACTTGTACGAATATCAAGAGCTCAGATGGAAACCCAGTTCTAAGCAAAGAAGGGAAAGCAGAAAGGTTGAAGGAGTATATGGAGGGTCTATACAAGGGGGATATACTTCAGGACAATATTATGGAAATGGAAGAGGATGTAAATGAAGATGAAAAGGGAGATATGATACTGCGTGAAGAGTTTGACAGAGCACTGAAAGACCTGAGTAGAAACAAGGTCACGGGAGTAGGCAACATTCCATTAGAACTACTGACAGCCTTGGGAGAGCCAGTCCTGTCAAAACTCTACCATCTGGTGAGCAAGATGTATGAGACAGGCGAAATCCCCTCAGACTTCAAGAAGAATATAATAATTCTAATCCCAAAGAAAGCAGGTGTTGACAGATGTGAAAATTACCGAACTATCGGTTTAATAAGTCACGGCTGCAAAATACTAATGCGAATTCTTTACAGACGAATGGAAAAACTAGTAGAAGCCGACCTCGGGGAAGATCAGTTTGGATTCCGTAGAAATATTGAAACACGTGAGGCAACACTGACCCTACGACTTATCTTAGAAGCTAGATTAAGGAAAGGCAAACCTAAGTTTCTAGCATTTGTAGACTTAGAGAAAGCTTTTGACAATGTTGACTGGAATACTCTCTTTCAAATTCTGAAGGTGGGAAGGGTAAAATAGAGGGAGTGAGAGGCTATTTAGAATTTGTACATCAACCAGATGACAGTTATAAGGGTCGAGGTACATGAAAGGGAAACAGTAGTTGGGAAGGGAGTGAGACAGGGTTGTAGCCTCTCCCCAATGTTATTCAATCTGCATATTGAGCAAGCAGCAAAGGAAACAAAAGAAAAATTCGGAGTAGGTATTAAAATCCATGGAGACCAATCAAAAACTTTTAGGTTCGCCGATGACATTGTAATTCTGTCAGAGACAGCAAAGGACCTGGAAGAGCAGTTGAACGGAATTGACAGTGTCTTGAAAGGAGGATATAAGATGAACATCAACAAAAGTAAAACGAGGATAATGGAATGTAGTCGAATTAAGTCGGGTGATGCTGAGGGAATTAGATTAGGAAATGAGACACTTAAAGTGGTAAAGGAGTTTTGCTATTTGGGGAGCAAAATAACTGATGATGTTCGAAGTAGAGAGGATATAAAATGCAGACTGGCAATGGGAAGGAAAGCGTTCTGAAGAAGAGAAATTTGTTAACATCGAGTACAGATTTATTTGTCAGGAAGTTATTTCTGAAAGTTTTTGTATGGGATGTAGCCATGTATGGAAGCGAAACATGGACGATAAATAGTTTGGACAAGAAGAGAATAGAAGCTTTCGAAATGTGGTGCTACAGAAAAATGCTGAAGATTAGATGGGTAGATCACATAACTAATGAGCAGGTACTGAATAGAATTGGGGAGAAGAGGAGTTTGTGGCACAACTTGCCTAGAAGAAGGGTTCGGTTGGTAGGACATATTCTGAAAGATCAAGGGATAACCTATTTAGTATTGGAGGGCAGCGTGGAGGGTAAAAGTCGTAGAGGGAGACCAAGAGATGAATACACTAAAAGGATTCAGAAGGATGTAGGTTGCAGTAGGTACTGGGAGGTGAAGAAGCTTGCACAGTATCGAGTAGCATGGAGAGCTGCATCAAACCAGTCTCTGGACTGAAGACCGCAACAACAACAACAAATGGTTCAAATGGCTCTGAGCACTATGGGACTGAACTGCTGTGGTCATCAGTCCCCTAGAACCTAGAACTACTTAAACCTAACCAACCTAAGGACATCACACACATCCATGCCCGAGGCAGGATTCAAACCTGCGACCGTAGCGATCGCGCGGTTCAAGGTTGTAGCGCCTAGAACCGTTCGGCCAAACAATAACAGATTCAGTTATTATCCATAGTGTTGTTTCGTACCTTTTCTTCTGAACACCTCTCATACATCAACTAGGAAAGTGCTTACTTTCTCTCTCTCTACCAATGTTCCCCCTCAATTCATTACCAAGAAGACTTGATGCTTGAGGTTGTGTCCTGACAAATTATTTCTTTCAGCCAACTTGTGCCGCAAGCTTCATACCTCCCCAAATCGATTCAGAAGTCTTCATTTGTTATCCGATGTACCAGTACAATCTTCAGCATTATTCTGTAGTACCACAACTTGAAATGTTCTCTTCTCTTCCTGTCTCTTCTTCTTATACACGATATGTATCGCGGTTGCATACATGAAATGTCTTCGCAGCTGCGAATACGGCGAACCACCGGGTGTATAATGAAATTACAACAATCGAAATATGTGTTGTACTGACACTCGAATCCACATTTCCCGGTATCCGTGTACGACTCACGTCTAGACCCAAACTTAGTACTTGAATAACGAAAAAACCTGCAGCTGTATTTGAACCTAACGTCGTTCATTGTTTTTAAAGCATGCTACCAGTTTGGACTACACACGGTTTCATTTTCTGGTCCCGAACGTAACCTGCCATCCACAACCGTGTTCATGCGCAGTGAACAGAATCGTATGCATCGGGCCAAAATAAAGTGCATTCCGTACGTTCCGTGGCAATAAGAATGGTCAGACGAAAACTCAACAATAACTGATCCTTCGGAAATGCATGCATGCCCGAAGTACCATTACACTGTAATTATTACCAATACTGGCACTGCAGTATCTTATCTTCTGTTTATCGTCCATGTTTCAGTTTCGTGTAAGAGAAATACTTTCATTCAAAATTTCCTAACAAATAAATTTATATTCGTTGGTAAAGCTATTCCCGTTTTTGTTCAGAAAGGCTTTTCTTGTTACTGTCATTCTGTACTCTGGATTGCAAGAGACCGAAACTAGTATATGGCGTCGTCCATGCGTCACAACCTGCACTCTTACTCATTCTAATTCCTGGGAAGAAAAGTAAACAAAGTCGCTGTCTGCTGTCGGCGGACAAATACGATATTGCAGTGCCTGCGTTGTTCAGAGGTCCAAAGAAACATCGTACAGTACTCGGTAAGAACACATTCACTGCAACGTCGTATTTATGCGCTAATGGCAGGCAACGACTTTCAGTTAAATTGTCCTCCTCCTGTACGGTAATTACATAATGTGTACGAAAGCAGGTTGTGACGCATAAACGACGACATACGGAACTTTGGACCCGACTGAGGACAGCCGAAGCCGTTGAGGCGACCGCTCGCGATAAGCGGCAAATTCGGATACGAGTCCCCGTCCGGCGCAAATTTTCACTGTCGTCATTCCATTATATAACTAATGGTTGCCCGTATTTGTATCTGCGAATACATTTCACGTATTTTATGACGGCTGTAGTCATCGCATTGCCTGATACTCCAGACATGCATGTATGTCCGAAGGAAGATTGCACAGTACTTGTCACCAACACTGTCACTGCAATATCGGATCTTATGTCCATCGTCCTCGTTTCAGTTTCGTGTAAGAGAAATACAGTATTCGAGGCAAAATTTCCTAACATCTCAATTAATGTTCAAATAACTTACGGGTTTGCTGCCGGGTGACGTCGTCGACCACCGCCGATACTTCGACAGGAGCGCACCCTGCCATTCTCAAGGCAAAACTGCAAGGAGGAAGCAATGTGCAAGGGAATTTAATACCTCGGTTCACAGAGGAAAAACAAGGAAGATACCACACACAGAACAAGTACCTGCGGAGTCAACACACAATCAAAGATAACCAACATCAGAAATATCGAAAGTGACTTAATCAGCAGGTGAGGTACCACTAATTCTGTCCCTCTGTTTTTTTATGAGAGACAGAGCCAGATTCGAAGGAGCATTTAAACGAAATAAGGTTGCTTGATAGTTTGATTTCAACAGCTTCCTTAACAACACTATCCCAATAGCTGGACGTGTAAGCCAGAGTCTCCGTGTTGTTGTATTCCATAGGATGACCGGTGTCAAGGCAATGTTCCTGCAACAGCGGACTTGCTCGGCTGTTGTAAACGTGTGTGACGCTTACGTTCAATACACAGGTCTTCCACAGTCCTGACTGTCTGACCAGTATATCACATGCCACAACTGCAAGGAATACGATAGACACCAGCCTTACGCAAACCAAGATCATCTTTTAAGCACGCCAACAGGGCCTTAATCTTAGAAGGTGGTCGAAAAACACATTTCACATCGATATTTCTGATACTGGTTATCTTGATTGTGTGTTGACTCTGCGGTCACTTGTTCTGTGTGTGGGATCTTCCTTGTTTCTCATCTGGGAACCGAGGTATTAAATTCCTTTGCACATTGCTTCCTCCTTGCAGTTGTGCCTTGAGAATGGAAGGGTGTGCTCCTGTCGAAATATCGGCGGTGGTCGACGACGTCACCAGGCAGCAAACCCGTAAGTTATTTGAACTTTCATTTCGCCGGAAAAAGATAAGGTCTCACATATAAATTTATGTCCGATACTAAAAATCTTCCCCTTTTTCAGAATGGCTTTTCTTGTTATTGCCATTCTGCATTTTCTAACTCCTCTACCTCGGCGATCGTCAGTTATTTTGGTGACCAAATAGCTAAACTGAACCACTGCTTTACTGCCTCATTTCCTAATCTATTAGCATCACCGGATTTAATTAAACTACACCCCATTAGCCTTTCTTCAACCTTGCTGAGCTTCACATTACGAACTTCTATCTACACATTCCGTTAAACTACTCATCCTAGTGTTTTGACGTCTCTGAATGAATAAAAACGTCATCGGTAAATCTTTAAAAGAATCTTGTCCCTGAACTTTAATTACCTTTCGAAATTTGTCTATAGTTCCAATTGCTAGAATGAATAACACCGGGAACCGGTTATGAGTCTGGCTCAGTCTCTTGCAAGTCCTTTGACCTGTAAGAATCGGCATTTGAAGCTGACTGCCGAACCATTCTAATGCCACCAACATACATTGCGCGTAAGGACCACGAAGATATACGGGAAATTAGGGCTCATACGGGGACACACGGACAGTCGTTTTCCCCTACGTCTATCTGCGAGTGTAACGGGAAAGAAGATGACAAGTAGTGTTACAAAGTACCCTCCGCCACGCGCCATACGGTGACTTGCGGAGAATGTACAAGGTGTACGACTTTGCTTCCGCCGTTTGTCGATAGGTGGCTGTCGACAACGGTAAGTAGCGAACGCGCACTGCCTGCTCCCAGCATCGTAAATTTCGACGGCGCTGCGCGACTGTCGTCAGTCGCGCCTTGCAGCAGAGACAGCTGCAGCTACCACCACCTGATGATGCCGAGCAGCTGCATCGATGAAATATTGTGCGAGTTACACAGTGCGACCCGCCGGCAAACCCGAGAAGTGTATTTGCAATCGGACGATTGTTAGAACGTTCCGCCATTGTCAAATTGAAACTCGGTGACTAATCTGAAAAATAGTTTTCGTGTGTCTGTGTGACTTTACGTGTTGTGTTGAATTCGATAAAAGTTTTTTGCCTTGCCATAATATTGTGTAATTTACTTTTTGAAGACCCATCGTCTGACTACAGGCTGGTCTTTTTATACTTTGTAGTTAACACTCGTCACTCTCCGCCCCCCCCCCCCCCCCCCCAGCATCTTATCCCAGCTACCTTTATATAAAATTTCAAACACTGTATTCCAGTCTGTTTTGCCAAAATCTTTCTCTACATCTTCGAATACTGCAGACGCAGGTTTGCTTTTCCTCACTCTATCTTCTGAGATAATTCATAAGATCAGTATTGCCTCGCGTCTTCCTACATTTCTCTGTAGGGAAAACCGATGATGCCCAAGGACGGCTTCTGCCGGTCTTTTCATTATTCTGTAAAGCATCTGCCTGCTTTGGAATTTTGACCGTTACTTTCCTCTGACTGAGTGTATTTTTAGGATTCCGTACCTCAGTCGGTAAAAACGGAACTCTTATAGGATCTCTTTGTTGTCTATCTCTGTGTCCGACTGTTTAGACACCTTTTTCTCGGGGACGGGGGCACGTATCAAGTTGAAATTTATGTCACATCCTGAGGTTTACGGTCTCTCTATGTTGTACACAATTTAACCTTCTAATTAAATTGGATCAAAAGATATAGCTATTCATGTCACATATTTCAATACTCGCAAAACCACTCTCGTTGATATAGAATCATGAAATTTGGCAACAATCTAGGTTTTAAAATAAAAGTAAAGGAAAAATCAAAATATGTTAATTTTTCGTTATATCACACTAAGAAATGTTTTTTGCGTCTGCCCGTATCTTAAACTCCCTTTGTCTCAGGAATGCATAGTAGTATCAAGTTCAAAATTAGTCCACATGTAACAACACTAACGTTATCCTACTGTATATGTAATACATTTTTTTCTTCTGAATTTCAATAAGTTAGTATAATCGATGTTCTGATTTCATTTCTTTTTTTGTTTCATGCCATTATGTTGAAGAAGCTATAAACAATTTTCGAGGTAAATTTTAATATTTATGTCAAATTTCAAGCAATGTTGTAATCGAAGGGAAGTGTACCTAATGTTGGAAATATTGTAAGATGTGAAAATTGTAATTGTATGCCTGGTCCATACGTAGGCAATGTATTAGAATATGTGGAATGTAAAACCTTTGGTGAATACCCTGTCTGTAGGGGAGCGGTAAAAGGTGGAGGCAGGCGGGCACGGGAAAATGCACACGGGCGCTGTACGGCATAACGGGCTCAGCAGAGTTAGTCGGAGTTGGGCATCGATCTGAGAAACACGTGCTGGATCGAGGAGGCTCTCCTGGAAAAAGTGGTTTCGTTGAGCCTCGGATGCGCTGTTTCCGACGTCTATACAGCATGACAATGTTCCATAGGCACTAAATGGAAAAGCATTGCGACGCCATGAAGAAGTAAAGTGCCGATATTTCATGAGCCATTGCTGTAATTGCACGTGTGCTTTGTGCCTCGCCATCTCGCCGCCTGCCGACCGCCTCATCGATACGAACAGGTTGAAACTTTCAGTACTGTATTCGTGTGGACCAGGTCACTTTTGCTACATACTGTTCAATAATAACTTAAATTTTACCAAAACTGTCCTATCAATTAATTATCCTCACAACTAACCTAGACAGGGTCCTTTCCACATGTTGTGCAATCCGAGTATCCTAAGATGAAGATTTAAAGTTTATGTTATTAATAATTACCTGCAGACCTATCACTGTTAAAAGGATATTTAATGAACTTTGTTGTTAATGAATACTGGACGAATAATATAGGTATGACAAAGTTGGAAGATAATGTTGAAATTGGTTTAGTAATGAAGTTTATTTAAATTGAGACAAAAATAACGGTAGTTAAATGAGCAGGAAATAAGACAAAAAGCGTGATAAATCATATTTTGGAAATCTTGAATGCTTAATTCTTTCAATAATTAAAATTCGAATGCAGTGATCATAACAGTTTCAGGGTCTCCCCCCCCCCTTTCTTTCTTTTCTATTTATTTAAATCCTGAAGTGTACTGAACTGCTTTGACCAGCAAAGTTAAAGTCATTATAAAACCTAAATTTATCAGTGTTTTACCCTTCTTAAAATTGACAGTGTATGTGTGTTTCAAAAGTGCTGTTTCTAGGGTAACCTATGCCCGATTTCAGTCGGATCAATAGACAAAACGCAGTTTGTAGTAATCATTATAGTGTAATGTTGTGTATTTATAGCTTGTCCAAATTAGTACAGAAAGTGAAAATATTAGTTCAGTAGATTTTTCTGGTTCAAAATTTACCATTTAATGCAGGATTACTACGTGTTGTTATGCTTGTACGTACATCCACTTGTACAAGGAAAAAACTCACTTAATGCCTAATTAGGCTGGCGACCGTATTATTAACAATAGGTAGCATCTGCTGTGTATGTTTCTTGCCGGTCCTAACGTGTAGTTGCACTTTAGTCTTGCTTGACGTATCATTGTTGTTACTGAGTGGGTGTAAGTCTGATTTTGCCTCCATTCAGGTACACGCGGTCAACATATTTACTAAAATCCTTTCTTATAAGGTGAAGCCCGTCAACTTACCATAGTACAGGCTTTAAAGAGTTAACGTACGCCCGAGCGGAGACGTTACACACATACTACAGTCTACGGTCCCTTAGCGGTGTAAAAAATTTAACTTTCTACATCTACATCGATACACAGCAAGTCAGCGTATGGTGCCTGGCGGAGGGTACCCTTCACCATTACTTCTCATATCCTTTCCTGTTCCACTCGCAAGGAGAGCGAGGGAGAAACGACTGCCAATATGCCTCCGTATGAGCCCTAGCTTTATCTTCGTGGTCCTTGCGCGCGGTGTATGTTGGCGGCAGTAGAATCGTTCATCAATCAGCATAAATGCCGGATCCCTAAATTTTCTCATTAGTATTTCTCGAAAAAAAAAATACTAGCCTTCCCTCCAGATATTCCCATTTCAGTTCCCGAATCATCTCCCTATCTGTTTTTCGAACCTACTGGCAAAAATCCAACAATCCGCCTCTCAGTTGCTTCGGTGTCTTCCTTCAATCCGACACTCCAGCAGTACTGAGGAACAGGTCGCACCAGCGTCCTGTATGAGGTCTTCTTTACGGGTGAGCCACTCTTTCCTAAAATCCTCCCAAGAAATTGAAGTCGACCATTCGCGTTCCCTACCACAGTTCTCACATCGCTCTGCAAATTTACACCCAGATATTTAAACGAAATGACCGTACCAAGCAGGACACTAGTACTACCGTATCCGAACATTACAGGTTTTATCTTCCTATGCATCCGCATCAACTTTTCCTTATTTAGGACCAGCTGCAATTCATCACACCAACACTATCTTCCTCCAGCTTCTAACTGACTGCAATCAAACGATATGGCCGTTTATGTCACATATTTTATATTCAAAAATTTGTTCATGAAAACTTATAGGGTTTGCAAGAAGCAATGTTTCACAGCACAGTTAAGGGAAAAAATCCGAAACTTATCTTGGAATTTGTCCCTAAAGTTTGGAATTCTCGTGATCAGTATCGATATCTATGACAAGCAAGAAGGATGAACTGTCTACATACATAAGTAAGCTTGTACGGCAGCATCGGCGTGCGAGTCCTACTCTCAGTTTCCGGACTTTCTTTCCGTGTCGTGTGTCTCCCATAAGCAGGTAGGCAACCCCTTGCCACTTCGCCACTTTTCTCTGTTTCTGTCCCACATCGCACGCTCCAGGTGTTGTCACATTTACATGAAGCCCTAGTGCTATAACTTCTTGATGTTATATGTGTCTTGTTTCCATTGTATCATCCATAATAAACATTACTTGCCAAAATAGCCGTACCGGTACATACATTAATATGGCGGTAAAAACTCTGTCCCAGTGGTCCACATTATATATAGATCATCCAAAATAATCCCTCACGTGTCCTGTGGTACACTACCGCTCTCTACAGAATATCGCTCCATCACTTGCCTTGTGACGTGCCCGCCACTCTGGTACAGCATACACAAAATAAAAATGGGTCAAAATATTTCATGCACCTTAAAATAGGCAACCCATCTTACATTACTGCGGTTCATAAGAGTTTGGCTGCGTATATTATGAAGCATTAAGTATTTTCTCGGCTGGTTTTATTTTGCTCGCCATTTTTGACACACGTTGAAGCACAAAGCTAGGAGTTGACCGTGACCCAAAGACGGTTTGACCTATAATGGGCTTCTGACAACAGCGAGAACCACGTATACTGGTGTTAGTTTTATTCACTCTGCGAAACACCATGCTGTAGAATGTCCCTTAACCCTTTAAAACTAACTTTGGGCAGGCCACCTCTTTGAGAACTAACCTCTAAATTTTTGTGCACAAAGTCAAATTTATAACACGAAAATAAAGGCCCTAGGCAAAGCTCTTAAAGTGGGTAATTTCCACAGAACGCAGGTAGCGACTGGAAGGCCTTGGCGAGGAGGAGGAGGAGGAGGAGGAGGAGGAGGAGGGACAAAGATGGAAGGACGGTGTGAGGTGCTGGTTGGGCAGAAGGTAGATGTGCACAGATTTCACCACTGGTGCGAGAGAAGCTGGATAAAGGATGAAGGTCCATAGAAAGCGAAGCAGTTTATTTAGACTAATGATTAGTGGATGAGGAACTGGATGTCGAGGCTGGGTTTTGCGATTAATATATTGGATCTGAAGATGTGTTAGGAAGAGAAGATGGTGTGGGAAGTGGATTAGTTTTTATATGATGCGAGTTATGAAGGTAGACAGATGCCGTAGGCAAAGCGGAGAGCAGAATTTCAAGGAGCCTGCAGATTGTAGGAGAGGTGGAGATCCAGGCAATGCTTGTGTAGGTGAAGAAGGGATGCATCAGAGGTTTACAGCTGAGTATAATGCTAGAAGGAGCAGACCACGTTTGGGCTGTTAGTAGTTTTCGTGGTTTTAGTCGTTTTCGGAGTTTATAACGGATGGTAAGAAGGTATGCAACTAGTGGGCCTGTAACGTTAGTGGACCAGTCTGCATTGTTTTCTGATTTCCAATGACATCATTGATGAGTCAACCAACGTTGCCAAATTTCCTCATTCCCGTGCCCCCATCCCCCCTCCTGACATAAAAAAATGGTTCAAATGGCTCTGAGCACTATGGGACTTAACATCTGAGGTCATCAGTCCCCCAGAACTTAGAACTACTTAAACCTAACTAACCTAAGGACATCACACACATCCATGTCCGAGGCAGGATTCGAACCTGCGACCGTAGCGGTCGTGCGGCTACAGACTGTAGTGCCTAGAACCACTCGGCCGCACCGACCGGCCCTCCTGACATCATTGGTCAATTTCGATATGTATTAAATTGCGGGAAATTCAAAATTGCCGATGGTGGTACAGAGTTATCCCCGACTCCCAAGACATCACAGCTAACTTGCGTTAAAATCTCAATTTTCGTAAGTGTGAATCAGCACAAAATTCAAAAAAATCGAAAATGGACTATTTTCCTGAAGGTGGGAAACGCAAGATGGCGGGAATACGTTACTTGTGCTAATTATAGAATAGACCTGAACAAACTGGTCACAGCAGAATGATTTTCAGATTTCCGGGGGTTTCTCCAGCCTTATGCTGTCAGAATTCTAGTTGGCTGATCTGGGGATATTGGCCCAGCTTTCATGGTTCCCACGTCAGTCGCGCTAAGTTTTGAGCCGAAGATGGCAGATCTGGAGATAGTGGTCGAGCCAGATTTCGTTTGTTTTAAGTCTAGAATCATATCATAAGCACAAAATGGCAGCACACTCGAAACTCCACTCATCCTAAGTTCAAACCTCAAACCGCTTGCATGTTACGACAGTTTCCTCCACCCCTCCGACGTCAGTTAGTTGGCAGAATGTGTCTGTTTAAACAGTTTCCCCTACACAGTTGCCAATCCACTTGCGCTGTTTCCTCCACCACTGGGATAGTATAAGAATGTTTATGTTTGTATTTAAACAAAAGCAGGGAAAGTCCTCAGTCCGCAGTCTCCTCACAAGGTCACCAGACGTGCCTGTCACCATGTTCTCTGCCGGTAAGGCCCCGCGCTTTGCGCCTGCCGAAGTTGGTTGCCTAGGTGACAAGCAACTGCTGACCAGGCTCCCTCGTCATGCCATGCCATGCCAAACAAAATCCATTGACTGTATGGCCACAATTGGGGGTAGTGTTTTGCAATCTCCTACGCCACCACAGAACACACTTACCTTATTTAAAAATTACGAGAATTCAGAAGTCAAGTTCCGATTTCCACCACTAATACGTTGTTTGGGATGGCACTGAAATTGCGCCAAAATCCCTCTGACTTCACAGTACACACGTCGAATGAAAATAGTTGGGAAGTCTGGTTGGTTGGTTGGTTTAAAAGAGGGGGGAAGGGACCTAACTGCTAGGTCATCGGTCCCTTGTTCCGAACAAAACAATGCCACAAGAGTGAGAATTAAACAAGCAAGACTGGCAACACAAAATGGAGAGAATGGAAAAACCACAAGAACGACGGAAAGACAACAAACACTTAAATGGAAAAAGGGGAGAAAAAAACCACAGAAACGCAAGAAACAGGTAGAAGAGCTTAAAACGACAAAACAGGTTACCATGGCTGGCTGGCCATGAGAATAAAAACGAGAACTCTGAAAATGCAGGAAGCACAGTTATGTTTTAGCACTGATAAATCGTGCGTAATTCAAAATAAAATTATGTCAATAGTACAAAAGTCCATACATCTCTTTTGTAGGGAAATCCGAAAGTCATTAGATACACACTCATCCGTTGCTGAGAACTTGGGTTATGAAATATTCAGGTAATATGTTTTTAAAATTCACCATAAAAATTAATGCATGAGTTGAGTGGCAGGTACAGTTAGTTAGTTAGTTACATGTTCCATGACCATTTGGAACATCCTTTTATCGAAACGATGTGGAACAAGTCTGTTTACACACATTGATGATTAGTGGCTCTGAGCACTATGGGACTTAACAGCTATGGTCATCAGTCCCCTAGAACTTAGAACTACTTAAACCTAACTAACCTAAGGACAGCACACAACACCCAGTCATCACGAGGCAGAGAAATAGATGATTAGTGTTAACATAAACAAAGACATAACGTTTTAGTCCTACTCATCCCATTACACTACAAAAGTAGTTCTTTTCTCATAATAAAAAGGTAGAAAAAAGCTGTACCCCACCTTGTTCATGGCTACACTCCACTCGTGTCAAAGATGCATCAGTTTTTTAATATACATCAAGCATATTCCCTCGTCAATTGAGAGTGAAACATTTATACAAAGAGATAAGTTGAGTTGTCAATATCAGAAACTGTAAAAATACACGCCATAAAAAAAACAACACATTATGAGAGCAGCAGTCAGTAACCTCACTGCATTATGCGATATATTTCAAGACGGAAAGACGGTCAGCAGTGGCAGGCGCTCCATCATAGCACATTGTACAGCTGGGACCCGGGGGCAGTTGCGGAAGTGTTACACTGACAGGTAATGGGGGATGATGTGAGTCGCTCTAATGAGTTATAGCTACAGGCTTGCAAGAGAATTCAAGATGCTGTGTGGCAAGAGTCCATCTCTCGTCCTGCCGTCCAGTGATGTGACTCAGCAGCCACGGGATTGCTCTAAAACACAGAGTTGCCCACTATCACATTGTGGGGGCTAATGGCACTACAGCATGAATCGAGGGCTGTAGCCGAAGCCTCCCCCTGTCTTAACTAGCAAGGTGCTAGGCAGCCAGCCACTGCTCACGTGCACTAGCAACTGCTCATGTGCACCTGAGCACATGGTACTATTTGCAGGTGTATGCACGCCTCCCACAACTTATAAAGGCGGTATATTTCCGTCTCTCAGGATGCTCACTTGCCAGTATGAATATTTTTAGTCGATGGTAGTCAGATATTTGACGTTATGAAACTTGAACAATTATTCTTATAGATTCTCTGGTCTCGTCCTGACAGCGTCTAAGAGAAGTCATACACTACCATCTGCCTTCAACACTGTGAGTAAAGGGCTACAGCATGGTGATTTTGATAGGTCAATTATTTCCCACTGCAACATGTGTTATATGTGGTGTCACCGCCAGACACCACACTTGCTAGGTGGTAGCTTTTAAATCGGCCGCGGTCCGCTAGTATACGACGGACCCGCGTGTCGCCACTGTCAGTAATTGCAGACCGAGCGCCACCACACGGCAGGTCTAGAGAGACGTACTAGCACTCGCCCCAGTTGTACAGCCGACGTTGCTAGCCATGGTTCACTGAGAATTACGCTCTCATTTGCCGAGACGATAGTTAGCATAGCCTTCAGCTACTTTTGCTACGACCTAGCAAGGCGCCCTTACCAATTCAGATTGTGATTATAAAGCCTGTACAGTAACGAGAGATGTTCTACAAATGTGGATTAAAGTTAAGTATTCCAGAAGCTACGTACTTTTCTTTAGAGCATTCATTACGTATCCTGTTTCAGACCTCACGCCAACCTGCGTGAGTTTGAGCGCGTGCCTTTCGGCTTCCTCTCATTGTGTCTAGGCTGTCTTGTCTAGACACAACATTATATTTCCTTTCGTATAACCTTTCTCGTCCATGGAATATGATATGACATACAACAAAATGTTTCATGAGCTTCATTTTGTAATGGTTCTTTATTTACGTGACCATTACGGCACTCCAACCCCAGTTCTCGATACCAGTACTACTTTTCTGCGAAGTAACAGAATATTTTTGTGACAATATTTATTAATGTATTAATGTATAGGTACTCCGATGTATCGATATATTACAGTGATATGGTTCTTGTGTGTATTCATTTCTGTGAGACCGTCATAATCTTTGACTTATTTGTAACTGTTTTGGCATGAAGGCACTCAGAGCAGTCTTCGTTTCACTTTGCAGAAGTTAAGTTGTTATTTCGCTTTGTAAAAGAACAGTCAAGTCTTCTGTTTGGTTAAAGTCGAAATTAAATGTATGAAGATTGATACAAAACTGTTTTCGTGATGATGTGACAATTAAAAAGAAGTATATGTGAATTTACAAGAAGTTTAATAAAAATGTGGATCGTGAACACCAAGTCAAAAATTATTTGTACCATACCATTGTCCTGATCTGGGATTGTTTGATCGTTAAGAATTTCCTGAAAAACGCACTTTTTAGGTCTTCAAATATTGCTAAAATACAGATCTGGACCTTCTAGCAGTCAAAGTGGAATCACCCTGGAATCAACAAGATGAGCCGTAACAACTTCGACGAAATCTACTTGGGAATCCATTCAAGATAAGTGCTAAAATTAATGACTTTTTTACAGTGACTTCATTATTTCCGTTCTGACGATACCATCCACAGTCAATAACTTTGTTGTTGCCCGATAAAGCGAGGAAATACTGCGTGAGCAACATTATTAATCTGATTTCTAACCCACTTTGCAAGTGGTAGTATTGTTAGTATCTGCATTCAGTAGGTGTATCCTCTAATGATACGTGGTTTCCTTTTGAAGGCAGGAAAGTATTATGAAAATAAATCTGATAGCTCTTGGCATTGATCAGATGTTCAACATGCTGCCTCTTGTACCTTAGCCTCCACAGATGCTAGCAAGGGTCCGGTGTTAGTACCAGTACTAGGTTATGATTCTTCTAGAAATCTACTTTAGCTTTATGATCTCTTAAGAAATCCATACTTTTGACACTGAAAATTATCAGTTTATAAACTACTAGAAATGGGTACCTTATTGTTACTTCCCTGAAAGTAATTGGGATCAAGCTTGTGTGTTTATTCATTTCGGTTTGTTCCCCATCACGCTAAAAATATGACAGTTTTTGACAGGGAAAGTGAGTATAGGGTTATCTTTCTTTATTTTATTAGAGAATTCCATAGACTATGCACATGTCTTTACTCCTATATCTAAATATATTAGCATCGGTGCATTACATATTACAGATTTTTGTACTGCTTGAACTACCTCCTCATGTTTTTCATGTTTACCACCTATGTCGTCGTTGCATAACATATCTCTCTTACTTTGACCTTAATCTTACCTGATGTCTGACACTGTGATATACCTCGCCGCTGCTAGGCTCCCCAGCTATGGCTTGGGAGCACAGCCAGACTTGATTGAGTTTTCTGACTGGGAACAGAGTAGCAGCACTGCTGCCCCTGACTTACGGCTCGCACGCCACCCCCCACCTGCCCCCTCCCCAAACCGCAGGGTGGATTCCTGGCTAACACTGCGTCCCTGGTCGCTGCACGTTGGCAGTGCATTCCCATATCGAGAATTGTTTGTGAACTGCCTGGTCCACCTGGCCAAGCGATGCCTCCTTTATCCCTATTCCAACTCTGTGTCCTATTTTGGTAGCCTGTGTTGTACCGTTGTCCTCTTTTTGTCTAAACCCATTTCAGCTGCCACGGTAATTTCCGTTTCCGCGTGAGTTGCCATTATTTCCTTTATTCGGAGGGGGTGAATACCACCAGTTAAATATTTCCATTACTATGATGAGCGTTGTAATTACCCTTCGTTCCTAATTTTCCTTGTACGTCTCCATTCTCCTCTGGTACTTTTGCCTCCTCATGCATAAGATCGACAAAAGATAATGAACACGGTCACAAGATTATCTCGTACATTTAGCGCTAATTTACTGATCAGAATCCTAACCATATCTGCATAGGGCATCAGTTCATCCCCGTAAGGCGCCTTTTTGGTATATTTCTCAGAATGCTTTCTCAACACACCTAGACAAAATTTGCTGACAAAAGCCTGCTCAATATGCGCGTATGTTGCACATTTTCCCGTTACATCTGCAACCCAAAGCAAGGCTTTACTTTAAAAGAAACCAAAAACATAATTTATCTTTCGTCTTTATGTCCATCTCTGTGAGAACACATTCCCGAAGGATCTTATAAACACAAATGGATGTACGTTTTTCGTCTTGTCTGAAACAGCTGGACTTTTCGGTGTTTTAGAGATCTCTCATCCAACAAGTTGAAAGTGTAGGCACTACCTGCTGCACTGGCGCAAATGTTACAGTCGTGTTTACTAGATAATTTATCTGATGCTTATTCTTGTTTAAGAACTGCATTTGCAGTTTGTGTGCCGCCCCCATACTAAGCTGCCCGCCAGGGGACGGATGCTCCGTCGTACCTGCAGGTGGCGCTACACCAAACGCACTTCGTCTCTCCACAGCGCTCGCCTTCGCGCTTCGCGTCGTTTCCTGTATCCGGTGTCAACTCATTTCTTATTCCCCCCCCCCCCCCAATAGTTTTAATATATTCATCTACCCTCGCGATATTTTCGTTTCCTTTCTCAGTAACAAGCTTCTCAGCCGCCAATACTCGTGTACCGCTTTTTGTGCTAGGGTTGTGTTGCTGTCAGTCACCATCGTCCGCACGTTTCTGCAACGTCTCTACATCAGCACCTGCACACTGTTTCTGTAACTTCTGCCGATCTACCTCCTTTGTCAATTTCTTAACCTGTTCTGGTATTACCTTACACTTTTCCACAAAATTCACTACCGCAGATACATCATTTTGTAGTTCGACGTGTGCTGCATTTAAGGTTTCTTGCGGTGAAGACAATTGATCTAACCTGCTTGTAGCTTTCTGCTGCTCATCAAGCACCTTGGTAAGATCATTACGCATTTTTGTGAAATTATTTTTAAAATCTTCACGCAATTTTTTGTTGCTCGGCACACCGTTGGGTTTTTCATCTATACCACTGTCCATTTTTGTAAGATTATCATTCATTTGCTTCATATTATCACCCAAGAGGACCTGTAGTTGTTGGACTAATGTATCATTGCTCGTGCTATCTAGCATCACGTCGTTTCGCACTTTCGGCGTTTATTTTAGGACATGGGCGCTTTCTCCAGCATATTCTCTAAGCAAGATTGGGAATGTAACACATCAAATCGTGGCGTCGGTGCCACATTCTCGCTTCTTGGTGACATCACCCGGGCCGCTTCTGGCTCCTGTGATGTCGTTCTCCCGTCATCGTGAACACGTGTAATTTCTACACGAGTAGTATCGGTTGTTTATGCTCAGTTATTTCACAGATTACCTAATGCGGTACCGGTTTTATGTGTTCCTTACCTTCCCACTGATCCACAACATTAACACTTAAAATTTTAATTGTTATTACTTCTCGCCATTTTGATGTCTCTAGTCGTGAATTTAAACAACTTGCCCAGTTGAACCTAACACAAAATAAAATTGGATTGCAATAAGATGTTTCTAACTACTTTCAACAATAGGCAAAGCACACTACACAGCGCTACTATTGCCCAAATGCAATAAATTTTGAAATGTATCACAAAAGCGCCGGATGACTAAAGTAAATTTTGCGGTCTTTCCCTACCTTATACGTCGTTACTCCATTCCTTAATTCCCAAAAGAATTGTTTCCAATCATCGAAATTATTTTATGCATTCTCTGTTGATATCTCTTTGTTGCTTTCTGTGACGAATGAAAAGAAAACGAAAGACATACAGGGTGATTCAAAAAGAATACCACAACTTTAAAAATGTGTATTTAATGAAAGAAACATAATATAACCTTCTGTTATACATCATTACAAAGAGTATTTAAAAAGGGTTTTTTTTTTCACTCAAAAACAAGTTCAGAGATGTTCAATATGGCCCCCTCCAGACACTTGAGCAATATCAACCCGATACTCCAACTCGTTCCACACTCTCTGTAGCATATCAGGCGTAACAGTTTGCATAGCTGCTGTTATTTCTCGTTTCAAATCATCAATGGTGGCTGGGAGAGGTGGCCGAAACACCATATCCTTAACATACCCCCATAAGAAAAAATCGCAGGGGGTAAGATCAGGGCTTCTTGGAGGCCAGTGATGAAGTGCTCTGTCACGGGCTGCCTGGCGGCCGATCCATCGCCTCGGGTAGTTGACTTTCAGGTAGTTACGGACAGATAAGTGCCAATGTGGTGGCGCTCCATCCTGCTGAAATATTAATTGTTGTGCTTCTTGTTCGAGCTGAGGGAACTGCCAATTCTCTAACATCTCCAGATATTGTAGTCCAGTTACAGTAGCACCTTCGAAGAAAAAGGGACCAAAAACTTTATTGGCTGAAATAGCACAGAAAACGTTTACCTTAGGCGAGTCACGTTCATATTGAGTTGTTTCCCGCGGATTCTCAGTGCCCCATATACAGACATTGTGACGGTTGACTTTCCCGTTAGTGTGGAAAGTTGCTTCATCACTAAACACAATCTTTGAAACGAAAGATTCATCTGTTTCCATTTGAGCAAGGATAAAATCACAGAAATCGAATCTTTTAATCTTATCAGCTGCAGACAGTGCTTGAACCAATTTCAGACGATAAGGTTTCATAACTTACCTTTTTCGTAGGACTCTCCATACAGTTGATTGTGGAATTTGCAGCTCTCTGCTAGCTCTGCGAGTCGATTTTCCTGGGCTGCGAACAAATGCTTGCTCGATGCGTGCTACATTTTCATCACTCGTTCTCGGCCATCCAGAACTTTTCCCTTTGCACAAACACCCATTCTCTGTAAACTGTTTATACCAACGTTTAATACACCACCTATCAGGAGGTTTAACACCATACTTCGTTCGAAATGCACGCTGAACAACTGTCGTCGATTCACTTCTGCCGTACTCAATAACACAAAAACTTTCTGTTGAGCGGTCGCCATCTTAGCATCAACTGACGCTGACGCCTAGTCAACAGCGCCTCAAGCGAACAAATGTACAACTAAATGAAACTTTATAGCTCCCTTAATTCGCCGACAGATAGTGCTTAGCTCTGCCTTTTGTCGTTGCAGAGTTTTAAATTCGTAAAATTGTGGTATTCTTTTTGAATCACCCTGTATATTAGCACATTGAATCCCAACAGAGCTACAGATCCTGACACTGGTAACCAGTGTAGCAAGATCTAACAAAAATGTAATTGTAAAGAAGAGTAATAAAGAGATAATTATGTAAATTGCAGTATGTGTTAAAATGGAAGTAGTGATACCTGTGGATACAATCCTACGTGCCATTATTTAGTTCCAAATTGCAGCGTGATTAAACTGGGTTCCTACAGCGTATTTCTTTTCTTTTCTTTTTTTTTTTGATACGGTACCGTGCTCTAGTGTTATAAGTTTAGCCAGTCAGTTCTGACAGTACCCTGTGAGCCGTGCTTGGCACGTGCTCTCCCCATCATGTATTTTACACCCTGTTTTTAACGTACTTCCACCTCATTACGTTAATTTAAATTACTACTGTCAATGAATTGCTGTTTGTCCTGACCGTAAGCGGCGTTAGCAGCGCGTGTCGATAAATCCTCTCTCGTAGTATCTTTGCTCGACTGCTGTTACTTCCCGGTCGTTGTCTGTCGTAAGCCAGTTCGGGTCGCGAGTTCGGGTCTGCCAGTCAGTTGGAACGCGTCTGGAGCGCAGTCCGGACCTGCCAGTTGGGGAGTTGCGATGCGCCACTAGCGCAGTCGGGTTAGAGCAGCAGTGAGGTCTGCGTCGGTATGGCTCACCCGACCATTGCCGCCACGCATCATTTGACCGGGCCACGGTCTTGGTGGATCGTCGGTCGGTCGTCCTACCGGACGACGCGTTTTGACTCGCCTCTCGTTTATGAGTCGGGTGTGCGTGTGTGTGTGTGTGTGTGTGTGTGTGTGTGTGTGTGTGTGTGGGCGCGCGCGCGCATCGACTCCCGATTTGTCATCGTGTGTGCTTAGTTACTGTTGGGTATCGTTCAGGTCTTCGTGCAGTGTTTGTCAGTTTGTGTGTATAGTTGCCGTTGTTTCCACTAACGACTGTTTTAGATGTTACCGGCATTCTGAGGGCAGTCGGTTGGTTGCTGGCGGTCCCTGCACAGTGTTGGAGCGTGTGTGGAGCTGTCCGATCTCTACGAGCTTCGTGGTTCACCGACCCATGACGTAAAAGTTGATTAGTGGTTTCAAGTACCATTCATGTTGTGTGGTTCGTTTCGGTGGTTCGGTGTTGGGGAGGTTTACCTGTGGACAACAACGAGTGTTTGTATTGCTGAAATTTAGCCGCCATGCGGTGGAATTAACTATATTGGTTGACTACAATTCAAGTGCACCAGCGGGATTTTCTGCCTTGTGGCCGTTAGTGTTCTGGTTACCTGCCCTGGCTACTAACATAATTTCAGGCAGTGTCCCTTCCTCGTCTGTTGTCGCTGTCCAACACGGTGTGTTGGTACTTGCATTGTTTAATTCATAAATTTCGGGCGTATTATAGTATTTGAGAGTTGTAGCATTGCGTTTTAGTACTCGAATAGTGTTAAATCGCGTAGTCTCCTTCCGCCGCCGAGCAGTGTGTCAGCAGTGCACAAGTGGCAGCATTACTGCATTTACTAGGCAATCTTGTATTTTAATAACCGTTTCAATTTTGTGTCGTTTTGTTTGCGCTCTCTGTAGATTAGTTCAGACGTTCTTTGCACAACAGTTTTTAGCATGGATAGGGACTGCAACTGCTGTGTTCGGATGCAGGCTGAGTTGGCATCCCTTCGCTCCCAGCTTCAGGCAGTGTTGGCTTCGGTCACACGGCTTGAGGCTGTTGCCAATGGGCATCACTGTGGGGGTCCGGATGGGGGTTTGTCAGGGACGGCCAGCTCGTCCCACGCATCCCCCGATCGGACTACGACTGTGGTTGCCCGGGATACTGCCCGCATTGAGGCTGATCCCTCACCTGTGGTAGAGTGGGAGGTCGTCTCAAGGTGTGGCAGGGGGCGAAAGACATTCCGGAGGGCTGAACGGAAGGCCTCTCCAGTTTGTCTGACGAACCGGTTTCAGGCTCTGTCTCAGGCTGATACTGATCTTCGGCCTGACATGGCTGCTTGTCCTGTTCCAGAGGTTGCCCCTCAGTCTGCAAGATCCGGGCAGTCGCAGAGGGTGGGCTTACTGGTAGTTGGGAGCTCCAACGTCAGGCGCGTAATGGGGCCCCTTAGGGATATGGCAGCAAGAGAGGGGAAGGAAACCAAAGTGCACTCCGTGTGCATACCGGGGGGAGTCATTCCAGATGTGGAAAGGGTCCTTCCGGATGCCATGAAGGGTACAGGGTGCACCCATCTGCAGGTGGTCGCTCATGTCGGCACCAATGATGTGTGTCGCTATGGATCGGAGGAAATCCTCTCTGGCTTCCGGCGGCTATCTGATTTGGTGAAGACTGCCAGTCTCGCTATCGGGATGAAAGCAGAGCTCACCATCTGCAGCATCGTCGACAGGACTGACTGCGGACCTTTGGTACAGAGCCGAGTGGAGGGTCTGAATCAGAGGCTGAGACGGTTCTGCGACCGTGTGGGCTGCAGATTCCTCGACTTGCGCCATAGGGTGGTGGGGTTTCGGGTTCCGCTGGATAGGTCAGGAGTCCACTACACGCAACAAGCGGCTACACGGGTAGCAGGGGTTGTGTGGCGTGGGCTGGGCGGTTTTTTAGGTTAGATGGCTTCGGGCAAGTGCAGAAAGGGCAACAGCCTCAACGGGTGCGGGGCAAAGTCAGGACATGCGGGGACCAAGCAGCAATCGGTATTGTAATTGTAAACTGTCGAAGCTGCGTTGGTAAAGTACCGGAACTTCAAGCGCTGATAGAAAGCACTGAAGCTGAAATCGTTATAGGTACAGAAAGCTGGCTGAAGCCAGAGATAAATTCTGCCGAAATTTTTACAAAGGCACAGACGGTGTTTAGAAAGGATAGATTGCATGCAACCGGTAGTGGAGTGTTCGTCGCTGTTAGTAGTAGTTTATCCTGTAGTGAAGTAGAAGTGGATAGTTCCTGTGATTTATTATGGGTGGAGGTTACACTCAACAACCGAGCTAGGTTAATAGTTGGCTCCTTTTACCGACCCCCCGAGTCAGCAGCATTAGTGGCAGAACAACTGAGAGAAAATTTGGAATACATTTCACATAAATTTTCTCAGCATGTTATAGTCTTAGGTGGAGGTTTCAATTTACCAGATATAGACTGGGACACTCAGATGTTTAGGACGGGTGGTAGGGACAGAGCATCGAGTGACATTATACTGAGTGCACTATCAGAAAATTACCTCGAGCAATTAAACAGAGAACCGACTCGTGGAGATAACATTTTGGACCTACTGATAACAAACAGACCCGAACTTTTCGACTCTGTAAGTGCAGAACAGGGAATCAGTGATCATAAGGCCGTTGCAGCATCCCTGAATATGGAAGTTAATAGGAATATAAAAAAAGGGAGGAAGGTTTATCTGTTTAGCAAGAGTAATAGAAGGCAGATTTCAGACTACCTAACAGATCAAAACGAAAATTTCGTTTCCGGCACTGACAATGTTGAGTGTTTATGGAAAAAGTTGAAGGCAATCGTAAAATGCGTTTTAGACAGGTACGTGCCGAGTAAAACTGTGAGGGACGGGAAAAACCCACCGTGGTACAACAACAGAGTTAGGAAACTACTGCAAAAGCAAAGAGAGCTTCACTCCAAGTTTAAACGCAGCCAAAACCTCTCAGACAAACAGAAGCTAAACGATGTCAAAGTTAGCGTAAGGAGGGCTATGCGTGAAGCGTTCAGTGAATTCGAAAGTAAAATGCTAGGTACCGACTTGACAGAAAATCCTAGGAAGTTCTGGTCTTACGTTAAATCAGTAAATGGCTCGAAACATCATGTCCAGACACTCCGGGATGATGATGGCATTGAAACAGAGGATGACAAGCGTAAAGCTGAAATACTAAACACCTTTTTCCAAAGCTGTTTCACAGAGGAAGACCGCACTGCAGTTCCTTCTCTAAATCCTCGCACCAACGAAAAAATGGCTGACATCGAAATAAGTGTCCAAGGAATAGAAAAGCAACTGGAATCACTCAACAGAGGAAAGTCCACTGGACCTGACGGGATACCAATTCGATTCTACACAGAGTACGCGAAAGAACTTGCCCCCCTTCTAACAGCCGTGTACCGCAAGTCTCTAGAGGAACAGAAGGTTCCAAATGATAGGAAAAGAGCACAGGTAGTCCCAGTCTTCAAGAAGGGTCGTCGAGCAGATGCGCAAAACTATAGACCTATATCTCTGACGTCGACCTGTTGTAGAATTTTAGAACATGTGTTTTGCTCGAGTATCATGTCGTTTTTGGAAACTCAGAATCTACTATGTAGGAATCAACATGGATTCCGGAAACAGCGATCGTGTGAAACCCAACTCGCTTTATTTGTTCATGAGACCCAGAAAATATTAGATACAGGCTCCCAGGTAGATGCTATTTTTCTTGACTTTCGGAAGGCGTTCGATACAGTTCCGCACTGTCGCCTGATAAACAAAGTAAGAGCCTACGGAATATCAGACCAGCTGTGTGGCTGGATTGAAGAGTTTTTAGCAAACAGAACACAGCATGTTGTTATCAACGGAGAGACGTCTACAGACATTAAAGTAACCTCTGGCGTGCCACAGGGGAGTGTTATGGGACCATTGCTTTTCACAATATATATAAATGACCTAGTAGATAGTGTCGGAAGTTCCATGCGGCTTTTCGCGGATGATGCTGTAGTATACAGAGAAGTTGCAGCATTAGAAAGCTGTAGCGAAATGCAGGAAGATCTGCAGCGGATAGGCACTTGGTGCAGGCAGTGGCAACTGACCCTTAACATAGACAAATGTAATGTATTGCGGATACATAGAAAGAAGGATCCTTTATTGTATGATTATATGATAGCGGAACAAACACTGATAGCAGTTACTTCTGTAAAATATCTGGGAGTATGCGTGCGGAACGATTTGAAGTGGAATGATCATATAAAATTAATTGTTGGTAAGGCGGGTACCAGGTTGAGATTCATTGGGAGAGTCCTTAGAAAATGTAGTCCATCAACAAAGGAGGTGGCTTACAAAACACTCGTTGGACCTATACTTGAGTATTGCTCATCAGTGTGGGATCCGTACCAGATCGGGTTGACGGAGGAGATAGAGAAGATCCAAAGAAGAGCGGCGCGTTTCGTCACAGGGTTATTTGGTAACCGTGATAGCGTTACGGAGATGTTTAACAAACTCAAGTGGCAGACTCTGCAAGAGAGGCGCTCTGCATCGCGGTGTAGCTTGCTCGCCAGGTTTCGAGAGGGTGCGTTTCTGGATGAGGTATCGAATATATTGCTTCCCCCTACTTATACCTCCCGAGGAGATCACGAATGTAAAATTAAAGAGATTAGAGCGCGCACAGAGGCTTTCAGACAGTCGTTCTTCCCGCGAACCATACGCGACTGGAACAGGAAAGGGAGATAATGACAGTGGCACGTAAAGTGCCCTCCGCCACACACCTTTGGGTGGCTTGCGGAGTATAAATGTAGATGTAGATGTAGATGTGTAGTTTTGACAGCTTAATACATATACATATTTGATTGTGGATAATCACACCCGTAACATTTGGTGTTTGAATTCTCATGTACTGATTGGTGGCAAGCAAGTCGTTTGCCGGTTGGTCCGTGGCTGTCCCTTGGTTGGGTTCCGACGGATCAAGTGTAGGTGAACTCACCACCTGTCTCGCCTAAGTGAACGAGGGCAGACCGACCTCCCTAGAGGCTTCTGAGTGCTGTTCTCTTCGGTGTTTAATTGTCTGTTTATAATCTATCATAGCCAATGATAAAAAAATTCTTGGTTTTAGTGTGTTTTATGTAAGTAAGTTTGAATTCCGACAAGTGGACATTTGCTGAAAGGTTATTGCCGTTGTGTTGTCTTTTTTTTTTTTTTTTAGTCAGGTTTCAGCTACTTAAAACTTAAGGCTTATGGCTATATTTTTTTAAAATTTTGGAAAATTAATTGTGGGCCTTCAGCCTTGAAACCTTATTCTTAAAATTATCTTTCAAGCTTAAACATTGCGGCCATCTGCCTTTGAAAGGTTGTAATTTACTTTAAAATCTTGAAAATTTGATTGTGGCCCTTCAGCCCGTTTGTGCAGGTAACCGGAACACTATTTATATATTATTTGTAATTGTAACTGCGTGACTTTAGTCACCTGAAATTACCTTGTGGATTTTTTAAAATTTCTTGTTTGGAGGCCTTCCGCCGTGACAGATTTGGAGTTTTATGTGTTAATAAATTATGATGAATTACATTTTTATGGTGAAACTGTCCCCAACCTTATTTGGCCCTTTCCACAATCCTAATCACCTGCTCTGCCCAGCGGGTTTAGCGAGCGTCCCACCCTGTATCTCTTATTTTGTCCAAGAGGCGATGACGTATGTATTGCTCGGCGGATCTTATGTACAGTTATATGGACTTCATTTCCTTGTTGCAGAATTCTTTTTTTGTAAGACTCTTTTGGGACACAGCTTGAAACAATTTCTAATACGCATTTTCCTCGTATTTAATTCACATATTTCACGTCGTTGACTTCAGGACGCACAATAGCAATGGTGCATAACACGTGTCGACTTTACCTCCCATCTACATACTGCCCCGCAAACTGACAAGTCCCGAGTGACAGGCCGAGACGTCTGCCTGGGCTGAACAACAACGACAACAACAAGAGCTCATCTCGGAGACATTCGTACACCAATCGTATTCAAAGACTACTCGTAACTCGTTCTTAATCCGTCACAGCACGGTTTTCGCTGGCGTCCTCACGTTCAAGTTGAATATATCTATACACTATTTAAGATTATTTATTTTAATTACATTTCATTGAGAAAATAAAAGTAATCAATGCAAGAACTGCGTAGGTAATTTATCCTTCAGGTCAAGATAATTATTTCTATGCAAAGTCTCACTTCAATGAGAGACACTTGGCTCCAGTTTGGAGGTCGTTCAGTGCCTTTCTTTCGCGTACAGTGGCAGTCAACAGCTCATAGCCAGTTGACACCCGCTCGCACCCACCGCTGTCTGCAGCTAGCAGGTACGCAGCGCCTGGTGTGCCACATCCACGCCACCACATGGTCACTGGGTTGGCAGTAAGCCGTGACCTAGAACAAGACTTGTCGGTGCCTATTAAGGGGATCTCCATTGATCACGTGACCTCAAAATATGGGGGGAAGGGTCCAGCAAAATCTTACGAAATCTCATTCAAGGGGGAGGCGGCACAATGAAAATCTCATGTCAGCTTTTTAATTCAGGTACTTTATTCCAACGGGTAACATCGTGTTTTATAAAATTAACCGAGAGCATTGACAGTATTAAAGTTCCCACCAGTCTTTACGGCCTCTCGGCACTGAGCTGAATAATGTTTGCCCGGAATTCCCCGATTTGAAACAAGTGGCGCACAAGTGTCAGACTTCATTCGGGACGTTCCCTGCCTCGCATGTCGAAACCACTGAGTGTCTGTCAGTGAGTCAGTCGTGGTACTGTGCAATGCACATCAAACCGATGTTATTGTGTTCGACATGAATATGAATCAAAACTTTTACAGTTTGTACGTTAAGCGAAATTCTGATATGTCGAAAGAAACGTTCGAGCAAGAATTTAATCATTTGTGGAAGGAAGCTAAGCTGAAGTTCGTCACCAAAATTCTCTTAGGGATCAGACAAATCAAGAGACTGAACAGCCACCGTAATCATATGATTCAAAGGAAGATACAAAGAATGTTGTTTTTTCATCTGCGAAGTAAGCAAAGGTTCTGTGACGTTTAATGCTTATACTATATGAATAACAATAAAGGATCAATTTTTTATTGATCCATCAAAACTGCTAATGTTATTTCCGTGGAGCCTTTATGTCCGTCTGTCGTCTCTCTGTCCGTCCAAATAGCAGTCACGGTTATTATGTTTAAAATAGTGTTTCTAATGACTTGACTTACCAAATAAAACATGTTTTTAATGTGTTTTAGTCAATGTTTAAAAAAATTAAAAATTTTCATTTTTTTTACCCGACTACGTGGTAAATTTAATATGAGGAGAGGGAGATTTCCAACCACATCTCACCAAATCTCACTAAGGGGAGGGGGGGGGGGCAGTCCAAGATACAGAAAAAAATCGACGTAATTAAATGACGTCCCCTAAATCACACATTCGAGCACTCGCCATCAAAATATGCCTGCCAGTGATCTATTTCTCTCGAAGTAAGACTAATTAAAAACCCTGTAAAGCGAGCCTGAGGTGCAGCGGGCATATTACAATATTCTTAACATTTAATGATAGTGATGGAAAAATGTTAATTGCTTTGTAATGTTTTTTATACGTGGTAAGTGAAGTCAATACCCATGGTCGAAGCAGAATATTCTACCAATGCTCTATTGACTCTGAGTAATAATAATTAAAAAGTCCTATAAATAACATTATGTGACTATCATTAATATAATGGGTGTATTCTTATTATCAATAAATGTATTCAGCGTAAGTTCATTAATTAGATTCAGCTTTGGTTTTTATTTAAAAAAATTGCAACGCTATATGGCTGGTGCCCATCATAAGACATAACTTAATAATCAATCTGCTCCCTACCCAGTCAATAGCTACACAGGAAAATCAGCAGAGGGCTCCACCTGTGGTGTCACCGCCAGACACCACGCTTGCTAGGTGGTAGCCTTTAAATCGGCCGCGGTCCGTTAGCATAGGTCGGACCCGCGTGTCGCCACTGTCAGTGATTGCAGACCGAGCGCCGCCACACTGCAGGTTTAGTCTAAGAGAGGCTCCTTAGCACTCTCCCAGTTGTACAGCCGACTTTGCTAGCGATGTTTCACTGACTACATATGCTCTCATTTGCCGAGACGACAGTTTAGCATAGCCTTCAGCTACGTCATTTGCTACGACCTAGCAAGGCGCCAAATTCAGTTTCTTCAAGAATGTATTCTGAACTGATAATATTGTGAATCATGTACCGTCAAGAGCGACGTTCATCATTAATGGATTAAAGTTAAGTATCAACCTAATTACGTCCGCTTTCTGAATTCTAAATCCTTGTCATGTTCCAGATCTCACGTCAGTATAGTCCTTCCCTCCTCACGCCAGCCTGCGTGAGCTAAAACGCGTGCGTTTCGGCCTCCCCTAGTAACACGGTGTTGGCTCTTCTGCCAACACAATACCACCAAGGAGACACCCTTCACGCCAGATGCTGCTTAGTTCCGATCTGTCGCCGGTCAGATGACGCTCACAAACTAGAACCGTCTTATGCTGCCACCACGGGTTCTTCAGAGCGTTGGGTCTATCCGCCACTAGTGGAGGAGGAGGAAGAGGAGGAGGTCAGTATTTAACGTCCCGTCGACAACGAGGTCATTAGAGACAGAAAAGGTAGAGACGGAAAAGGTGGAGAAGGAAAGCGGCAACGTCCTTTCAAAAGAAAACATGGAAAACCTAAATAAGGGTGGGCGACGCAGACTCGAACCGTCGACCTCCCGAATGCTAGTCCAGTGTGCTAACCACTGCGCGATCCAGCTATTGTCACCGCTAGTGATGTCAGCTATCAAAGAGAGCACTGGTAATGGGAAGTACGCTGCGCAGTACTACTGACGGATCACGTTTTACGACAACTTAATTGTCTCCCACTGCAACTCAGAAGTCTGAAGTTTGGCTCAAAGGTGCCCCGAACCTTCTTCTGTTGGCACCCTGCGACGTCAGCTTCAGGTTGGAAATACCTCATACAGCAAGATCTCTACAAATTCAAATAAAATATCAGAAGTTCATGTGAGCTATAAGGTGAGTAGTGGAAGCAAATTTCACCTCAATTCTGTCTAAATCCATTGTGGATGTGATACACCATCACATCCCCTCTTGCCCTCGTTTCGCTCCTCCTTCCAACGTCTCTACGCTCGAGGTCAGAGCCGCGACGCCCATCGTTGAACTCAAGCGGGTCTCTTGCGGGTGACCGAGGAAAACACCACCGCTCAGAACTGTCACGGAAAGGCCACAGGAGGTGGTATAAAGGTATACACTGGAACCACCCCTTGAGTAGGTGCGTTAATTTTCACATATTTTGTGCTCGACCGCGACAGCTTGTAGTGGCACGACGTTCTGGACACATTTTGGTACAACTGACGCCCCAGAATGATTGAACGCTTTTCTAAGGACATTGCGTGGCTGCAAACCCATCCAGTGTGATCTCATCCCTTTGGAATGAGGCGTGACCACAAGATTTGCTCTGCCATATAAAGTGGAACCACTAACGACCATTATAAACTATTTGACGCAATTTGAACATGGTCCAAGAAGAAAAAGCTGTGTATGCTTTTCCATCCCTAGTTTTGAGCGCCCCCGAGCGACGCGTACGTAAAGAGGTGCGGCATTGATACCCACGTGAATGAAATGACAAAGGGTGTCTCTAAGCCTCCCCAATTCGGCAACATGTTTGGTGCCACACGAGCAAATTTACAGATGTCCCTCTACAAAGATGCTTATTACCCGATCCCTACCCACAGGCGGGAGAAGCAAACCGCCCTACACAAGTGCCAGCTGATCGGCGAGTTGAAGTTGGTAGACGTTTCTCTCTCTACAGAGACGCTTCTAAAGATTTGCATGCGACGCTGATGGTGTTGCTGAACTCGGAGAGAAACAGGGACCCTTTCACGTTGTATTCAAATACGTTTCAATGTGTCATATACTAAACCGTTACCTCTGTACTTGGGATTTAATATTAGGTCCCTATTGAGAATAATCACCAAGGTCAAATATCTTAATAATTGCAGAGGTGCTCAATACCGAAAGTGTGTGAAGAGATAGGCAATTTTGAGAAATTTCCGAACACAAAAACCCACCCTAACGATTGTAAAAGCGCCACACCCTGTATAGCAACGATTATTCTGTGTAAGCAGTATCCCTTCCTGTTATCTTCCATGTTGCGCGCAATAGGCTTAAGTAAATATAACACAGTCCATCACTACAGGCACACACATTGTATACCCAAACCGTTTAGCATTTAGTCGTTTGTTCGTGGTGCTGATTAATATATGCTAATGAGTGGGTATGACGCAGTGAAAACTATTTGAGGCAATGTGTCCCTCTTGCTAAGAAATCAACTTTCAGATCGGTGAGGAGGTATTCTCTTGTGTGGAATGTATGGATGTTTATATGAGGTGACGAGACGCCTCGACATGTCTGCCATCGTCTCTCTCTCCACAGAACGATGCAGAAATCTACTGTCGGACTTGCGCCACCTTTTTTTCACCTACGCATCCACATATGTAGTAGTATTAGCGAAAGAAGTCGGCCATTATGCTATAAATATGAAAGAGATCCAAGTCATTCGATAACTAACTAACATTTTTTGGACTCTAAGGCATATTTCCCGTTCTTCTTCCCTGATTAACATGGTGATCGTACTGGAAATACTCTCTTAGCTATCTTCAGTAAATCCAAAAGAATTTTCAAAGGAACTGAGCTGTGTATGTTTGCTTTGTTGTTTGCACAGCCGGCCGGTGTGGCCGTACGGTTCTAGGTGCTTCAGTCTGGAACCACGTGACCGCTACGGTCGCAGGTTCGAATCTTGCCTCGGGCATGGATGTGTGTGATCTCCTTAGGTTACTTAGGTTTAAGTAGTTCTAAGTTTTAGGGGACTGATGACAACAGATGTTAAGTTCCATAGTACTCAGAGCCATTTGAACCATTTTTTTGTTTGCACACACGAATCTTTGAGGAGAGAAGTTTGCGAGGCGTCATTCGCTCGACACTGGCAGTAAACGCTACTGTGGAACTCTCTCGACGGCAACCGACAAGGAGACATAGCGACCTGCAACAGGTCGACAGATATACTTCTCTTTTTTGTGAGGGGCCGGGGACGCAGTCGACACAGGCGCACCTGCTCTGATCCGTGAGAAGTTGGAACAGCTTCTGCGGGTGTCTCGCGATGTTGTCTAAATGCTACAACGGGACTTAGTTCCATTTCACGCGCTGTAGAAGAGAAATCTAGAGTCAGTTGTTCCATTTTCAGTTATTTTCTTTATCTACTGGTCCACATCATCATAGATGAGTTAGATATGCCACAGCCCGACTAAGAATTTTCATAGTGCTTTTCTGTCTCTATAAAATGTTGTAGAAGCGCCTTGAACACTAATTTGTTACAAACTGTCCATTTAACTTTTCGTTTTCATGAAAATTTCTTTTGCAATCGAAGATCAGTTTCACTACTGGCGGTTAAAATTGCTACACCGAGTAGAAATGCAGGGTATTCATTGCACAAATATATTATACTTGAACTGACATGTGATAACATTTTCACTCAATTTGGGTGCATAGATCCTGAGAAATCAGTACCCAGAACAACCACTTCTGGCCGTAATAACGGCCTTGAGACGCCTGGGCATTTAGTCAAACAGATCTTGGATGGCGTGTACAGGTACAAGCTGCCCATGCAGCTTCAACACGATACCACAGTTCATTAAGGGTAGTGACTGGCGTATTGTGACGAGCCAGTTGCTCGGCCACCATTGACCAGACGTTTTCAAGTGGTGAGAGATCTGGAGAATTTGATGGCCAGGGCAGCAGTCGAACATTTTCTATATCCAGAAAGGCCCGTACAGGACCTGCAACATGCGGTCGTGCATTAACCTGCTGAAATGTAGGATTTCGCAGGGATCGAATGAAGGGTTGAGCCACGGGTCGTAACACATCTGAAGTGTAACATTCAGTGCGAACAAGAGGTGACCGAGACGTGTAACCAATGGCACCCCATGCAATCACGCCGGGTGATACGCCAGTATGGCGATGACGAATACACGCTTCCAATGTGCGTTGACCGCGATGTCGCAAACAGGGATGCGACCAACATGATGCTGTAAACAGAACCTGGATTCATCCCAAAAAACGTTTTGCCATTCGTGCACCCAGGTTCTTCGTAGAGTACACCATCGCAGGCGCTCCTGTCAGTGATGTAGCACCAAGGGTAACCGCAGCCATGGTCTCCTAGCTGATAGTCCATTCTGCTGCGAACGTCGTCGAACTATTCGTGTAGATGGCTGTTGTTTTGCAAATGTCCCCATCTGTTGACTCAGGGATCGAGACGTGGCTGCACGGTCCGTTACAGCCGTGCGGATAAGATACCTGTCATCTCGACTGCTAGTGATACGAGACCGTTGGGATCCAGCACGGCGTCCCGTATTACACTCCTGAACCCACCGATTCCATATTCTGCTAACAGTCATTGGATCTCAACCAACGCGAGCACCAATGTCGCGATACGATAAACCGCAATCGCGATAGGCTACAATCCGACCTTTACCAAAGTCGGAAAAGTGATGGTACGCGTTTCTCCTCCTTACACAAGGCATCACAACAACGTTTCACCAGGCAACGCCGGTCAACTGCTGTTTGTGTATGAGAAATTGGTTGGAAACTTTCCTCATGTCAGCACGTTGTAGGTGTCGCCACCGGTGCCAAGCGTGTGTGAATGCTCTCAAAAGCTAATCATTTGCATATCACAGCATTTCTTCCTGTCGGTTAAATTTCGCGTCTATAGTATGTCATCTTCGTGGTGTAGCAATTTTAATGGCCAGTAGTGTATATCTACACCTACGTGGATACCCTGCTAATCACACTTCATTGCCTACTACCACTTAATTGCCCAGAGTCCATCGAACCATCTTCACAATAAATCTCTGTTATTCCACTATCGAACAGCGAGCGGAAAAAATGAACCCCTATATCTCTCCGTGCGAGCTCTGATTCCTGTTATTGTATTATGATGATCCCTTTTTTCTGTGTAGCTCGGCGTCAACAAAAAATTTTCGCATTCGGAGGATTGGAGATTGAAATTTCGTCAGAAGATCCCGCCGCAACGAGAAATGCCTCTGTTTTAATGACGTCCACTCCAAATCCTATACCATGTCCGTGACACTCTCTCCCCAATTTCTCGATGTTACGAAACATGCTGCCCTTCTTTGAGCTTTCTCGATATACTCCGATAACCCTGCCTGGTAAGGACCCCATATAGCGCACCGGTACTCCAAAAAAGGACGGATAAGCGTAGAGTAGGCAGTCTCTTTGGTACATCTGTTGCATCTTCTAAGTGTTGTGCCAATAAAACGCAGTCTATTGTTCGCCTTCCCCATAACATTTCCCATGTGCTCTTTCCAATTTAATTGTCGTAATTGTAATTCCAATGTATTTATTTGAATTTACTGCCTTGAGATTTGATTGATTTATCGTGTTACGGAAAATTAATGGGTTCCTGCTATTACTCATGTGGATGACTTCACACGTTTCAATATTTAGGTTCAAATGCGAATTTTCACAACATGCAGATATCTTTTCTGAATCATTTTGCAATTTGTTTTGAACTTCTGATGACATCACTAGGTGGTAAACGGCAGCGTCATCTGCAAAAGCCTAAGAATGCTGTTCAGATTGTCTCCTAAATCACTTACATAGATAAGGAACACCAGAGGGCCTATAACACTACGTTGGGGAACAACAGAGATTACTTCTGTTTTACTCGGCGACTTTGCGTAGTAATTACGAACTGTGACCTGTCTGAGAGGAAATGACGAAACCCAGTCGGATAACTGAGACGATATTCCATAAGCATTAAAGTTGATTACAAATCGATTGTGATTTACAATGTCGGAAGCCTTCTGGAAAACGGGCGAGGTGGCGCAGTGGTTATCACACTGTACTCGCATTCGGGAGAACGACGGCTCAAAACAGCGTCCGGCCATCCTGATTTAGGTTTCCCGTGATTTCCCTAAATCGCTTCAGGCAAATTCCAGTATGATTCCTTTGACAGAGTACGGCCGCCTTCCTTTCCCATCCTTTCGTAATTGGGTGGGACGGATGACCTTGCTATTTGGTCCCCTCCCCCAGATCAACCCGACGCAAACCTTCTGGAAGCCTAGAAATACGAAATATATTGAAATCATTTGTCGATAGCACTCAACACTTTTTGTGAGTAAAGAGCTAGTTGTGTTTCACTAGAACAATTTTTTCTATATCCGTGCTGCCTGTGTGTCAACAGACCATTCTCTTAGAGGTTCAATGTTAAAACAGTATAGGTTCCAAAATCCTGCTGCATGTCGACGTTAATGATATGGGCCTGTAAGCCTCCATGAAGCTGGGCTACGGTCCCGCACACCGTTAGGCCATCTTCCGCTCACGCCCAAACATCGTGCAGCCCGCCTCCAGTGGTGTCGCGACAGGCGTGAATGGAGGGATGAATGGAGACGTGTCGTCTTCAGCGATGAGAGTCGCTTCTGCCTTGGTGCCAATGATGGTCGTATGCGAGTTTGGCGCCGTGCAGGTGAGCGCCACAATCAGGACTGCATACGACCGAGGCACACAGGGCCAACACCCGGCATCATGGTGTGGGGAGCGATCTCCTACACTGGCCGTACACCACTGGTGATCGTCGAGGGGACACTGAATAGTGCACGGTACATCCAAACCGTCATCGAACCCATCGTTCTACCATTCCTAGACCGGCAAGGGAACTTGCTGTTCCAACAGGACAATGCACGTCCGCATGTATCCCGTGCCACCCAACGTGCTCTAGAAGGTGTAAGTCAACTACCCTGGCCAGCAAGATCTCCGGATCTGTCCCCCATTGAGCATGTTTGGGCTGGATGAAGCGTCGTCTCACGCGGTCTGCACGTCCAGCACGAACGCTGGTCCAACTGAGGCGCCAGGTGGAAATGGCATGGCAAGCCGTTCCACAGGACTACATCCAGCATCTCTACGATCGTCTCCATGGGAGAATAGCAGCCTGCATTGCTGCGAAAGGTGGATATACACTGTACTAGTGCCGACATTGTGCCTGTGTCTATGTGCCTGTGGTTCTGTCAGTGTGATCATGTGATGTATCTGAGCCCAGGAATGTGTCAATAAAGTTTCCCCTTCCTAGGACAATGAATTCACGGTGTTCTTATTTCAATTTCCAGGAGTGTGCATAAGGAACAACGGGAACGTCAGAAATCACTTCTTTTTCACTCTACGACTTTCCGTCGATTAGTACGAACTGTGATTTCTCTGAACAGGAAATCACGAATACACTCATATAACTGAGACGATATTCCATAAGCACACAACTTCACTAGAAGCTGCTTCTGTGGTACAATGTCAGAAGCACTCTAGAGATCTATTGTAATCCCTTGTCAATAGCACTTCGTGTGAGTGAAGAGTTAGTTGTGTTTCAGAAGAACAATGTTCTCTAAATCCGTATTGACTGTGTGTCAGTAGACCGTTTTCTCCGAGGTAATTCATAATGTTTGAACATAATGTATGTTCCAAAACACTGTTGCATGTCGACATTAAGGATATGTACCTGTAATTTAGTGGATTAGTCACATTACCGCACTTGAATATTTGTGTGACCTGTGCAACTTTCCGGTCCTTGGATACGGATCTTGGGTCGAGCGAGTGGTTGTATATGACTGTTAAGAATGGAGTTATTGTATCAGTATACTCTGAAAGGAACCTAACTGGTGTACAGTGTGGAGTGGCAGACTTGCTTTTATTAAGTGATTGAAGTCGCTTCATTACTCCGAGGATGTTTACTTCCAACTTACTCATATTGGCAGCATGTTTCGGCTCGAATTGTAAAATAAGTATTTGCTCTTCTTCGGTCAAGGAATTTCGGACGGCTGTGTACAGTAACTCTGCTTTGGCAGCATTGTTGTCGATAGTATTTCCATTTCTATCGCGCAATTAATGCGTTGATTGTGTCTTGCCGCTAGCATGCGAGAATCTCTTTGGATTCTCTGCCAGGTTTCTAGTCGAAATTTAGTCGTTGAAACAATTATACACATCTCGCATTGAAGGAATTTTGAGCATCTGTAAAAGAACACCAATCTTGGAGATTTGCGTTCGTTTAAATTTGGTATGCTTTTTTCGTTGTGCCTGCAACACTGTTCAGACCCGTTTTGTGTAACAAGAGGGTTCAGCTCCATCGTTTGTTAATTTATTTGGTATAAATCTCTCAACTGCTGTCGATACTATTTCTTTGAATTCAAACCACATCTAGTCCACACATAGATTGTTAATTTGCAAGGATTGGAGACTCTCTCTCAGGAAGGCGTGAAGTGAATTATTACCTGATTTTTTGAATAGGTATAATTTTCGTTTATTTTTGAGGATTTGGGGTTACATTCTTCAGTCTCGCTAAGACAACACTGTGTTCACTAATCCCTGTATCTGTTTTGATGCTCATTACTTGCTCAGGATTGTTTGTTGCTAAGACGTCAAGTGTGCTTCCACAAACGATTACTATTCGAGTAGGTTCATGAACTAACCGCTCGAAATATGAGAGAATGCGTTTAGCACAATATCGGATGATGTTTTAACGTACTTCCGGACTGAAACAGTATTTTCACCAACATATAGAGGGTAAATTAAAGTCACTACCAACTATAACAGAATAAGTAAGGATTTGTGTTTGAAATTAAACTCAATTTTTCTTTAAACCTTTCAGGAATTGTATCATCTAAGTTTGAAGGTCGGTAAAGTGATTCATCTACACTAATGGCCATTCAAATTGCTACACCAAGAAGAAATGCAGATGATAAACGGGTATTCATTGGACAAATGTATTATACTAGAACTGACATGTGATTACATTTTCACGCAGTTTGGGTGCATAGATCCTGAGAAATCAGTACCCAGAACAACCACCTCGGGCCGTAATAACGGCCTCGATATGCCTGGGCATTGAGTCAAACAGAGCTTGGATGGCGTGTACAGGTACAGCTCCCCATGCAGCTTCAACACGATACCACAGTTAATCAAGAGTAGTGACTGGCGTACTGTGACGAGCCAGTTGCTCAGCCACCACTGAACAGATGTTTTCAACTGGTGAGCGATATGGAGAATGTGCTGGACAAGGCAGCAGTCGAATATTTTCTGTATTCACAAAGGCCCGTACAGGACCTGCAACATGCGGTCGTGCATTATCCTGCTGAAATGTAGTGTTTCGCAGGGATCGAATGAAGGGTAGAGCCACGGGCCGTAACACATCTGAAATGTAACGTCCACTGTTCAAAGTGATGTCAATGCGAACAAGAGGTGACCGAGACTTGTAACCAATGGCACCCCAAACCATCACGCCGGGTGATACGCCAGTATGGCGATGACGAATACACGCTTCCATTGTGCGTTCACCGCGATGTCACCAAACACGGATGCGACCATCATGATGCTGTAAACAGAACCTGGATTCATCCGAAAAAATGATGTTTTGCCATTCGTGCACCCAGGTTTGTAGTTGAGTACACCATCGCAGGCGCTCCTGTCTGTGATGCAGCGTCAAGGGTAACCGCAGCCATGGTCTCCGAGCTGATAGTCCATGCTCCTGCAAACGTCGTCGAACTCTTCGTGCAGACGGTTGTACTCTTGCAAACGTACCCATCTGTTGACTCATTGATCGAGACGTGGCTGCATGATCCGTTACAGCCATGCGGATAAGATGCCTGTCATTTCCACTGCTAGTGATACGTGGCCGTCGGGATCCAGCACGGCGTTTCGTATTACCCTCCTGAACCCACCGATTCCATATTCTGCTAACAGTCATTGGATCTCGACCAACGCGAGCAGCAATGTCGCGATATGATAAACCACAATCGCATTAGGCTACAATCCGACCTTTATCAAAGTCGGAAACGTGATGGTACGCATTTCTCCTCCTTACACAAGGCATCACAACAACGTTTCACCAGGTAACGCCGGTCAACTGCTGTTTGTGTATGAGAAATTGGTTGGAAACTTTCCTCATGTCAGCACGTTGTAGGTGTCGCCACCGGCGCCAACATTTGTGTGAGTGCTCTGAAAAGCTAATTATTTGCATGTCAGAGCATGGTATTCCTGTCGGTTAAATTTCGCGTCTATAGCACGTCATCTTCGTGGTGTAGCAATTTTAATGGCCAGTAGTGTATGATTTTATTCCGGTTGCCAGGAATGACCTCTGCCCATACTAACTGACAGAACTATCTACTTCAGTTACTCTATAAGATAAACTACTTCTAACAGCAACAAACACGCCACCGCCAACTGTGTTTAGCCTACCCTTTCTGAACACCGTTAGGTTCCTTGCAATATTTCGGCTGAATTATCTCCGGCTTAGCTAGCTTTCAATGCCTATAACGATTTGAGCATCAGTGCTTTGTATTAGCGCTTGGAGCTCTGGCACTATCCCAGCATAACTACGACAATTTATAACTCTTATACGATGGTTCCTGGATCTACGTTCTTCCTGTTTTGGACCTGCACCCTTCGTGATTGAAGCCCTTTTTGTGTTTTCCTGAGACCCCCTAACCTAAAAAACCGCCCAGTCCACACCACACAGGCCTTGCTACCCGTGTAGCAGCCTCCTGTGTGTAGTGGACTACTATTCAACGCAACCTGAAACCCAAGCAACCTATGGCGCAAGTCGAGGGAACTGTCTGAACTTCTGATTCAAACGCTCCACTCGGCTCTGTACCAGAGGTCCGCAATCGGTCCTGTCTAGCGCATGATGCCTCATTGCAGAGTACGGTGCCAGTAAATGTGAACTGAAAGTGATTTGTGTTATCTGTAACAGTACAATACTTTTGTTAATATCTAGGTATCCATTATGCTGCGGGTCACAAACTGAAAGTAACAGCACATGCCGAAGATTGTGGAAACAGAGCAGGCGAACGGCATTTCAGCCCTTCACTAACAGAAAAAACAATTCGCGTTTGGCGGGTTAGTAAAGAAGAAATGAGAAAAGGGAGGAAGATTAAATGTGCAAACACAGGACTGAATACAAAATAGCCAAAACTAGAAGATGACATACTGAAACGTATTCAAGGATACTGTCACAATAGCAGTGGTATTAATATACTCTAGTAAGCTGGCCCTACAATGGAACTTAACAGACTAAGGTGGACTGCTTCAGGTTTATGAAGCGTCATGGACTTAGGATGCCAACCAAAACCAAAATATCTCGAAAAATACCACAAGAGTATGAAGGGAAAATGTTATATTTCCATCGCTTTATTATTCAAATCGGAAGAAAAACAGTGTGGAACTTCGCCAAATAGCGGATATGGACGAAACTCCTCTGACGTTTGATGCGCCAAGTAACAGAACTGTTGCAATAAAGGCGCTAAAGCTGTAGCTATAAAAACAAGTGGAGATGAAAAATGTACTACACTGTTGTCCTGTAATGTTGCGCTGACGGTACTAAACTTACTCCAGCCATCATCTTCAGGCACAAAACAATGCCAAAACCTTATGAAATGCCGGCCGCTGGTGGACGAGGGGTTCTACGCGCGTTAGTCTGCAACCGCGCGACCGCTACGACCGCAGGTTCGAATCCTGCCTCGGGCATAGATGTGTGTGATGCCCTTAGGTTGGTTAGGTTTAAGTAGTTCTAAGTTCTAGGGGACTGATGACCTGATATGTTAAGTCCCATAGTGCACAGAACCATTTGAACCATTTCTGAACCTTTTGAAATACTGCCAGGTGTTGTCGTTCACATTCATGACAGGAGTTGGATGTACGATACTGGTATGAAATTATGGATTAACAGAGCGTAGGAGAGAAGGAAAAGTGTTTTACGGAAGAGTTCTCTTCTTGTGCTACGTAAGTTTAGTAGTAATTTGAAAAATTCTGTAAAAGAGAAATTGAGACAGGGAAATACAGAGTTTGCTCTTATTCCGGAGGGACTTACTTCGCAATTACAATTTCTTGATGTCTCGATAAGTAAACTGTTTACTGTATACATGAGAGAGGAATGAAACAAACGGTTGATGGATGAAACCCAACGTAAATTCACGCCGATCGGAGCTTTAAAACGACCTACAGTCAAAGAAGTGTGTCTGTGGATGAAACAGTGTTGGTCTAGATTGAGAGAAGACATTATCGTTAAATCTTTCAACAGGTGTGGCATAAGTAACGCTCTGGATGACAGTGAAGGCCATCTTATACATGAAGAGGACAACGATGGCGAAGAAGAAGAAGAAGAAGAAGAAGAAGGAAGAAGAAGAAGAAGAAGAAGAAAGTTCAGATGAGGATTTACACAGACTTGAAAGTCAGTTTGGTTTTATGAAGTATGATTTTTTTGTCTGTCTTTGCAATGTAACAATAACAATTGTGATTTTTTTTAAATTGCTTGCGCCTTCCCCGAGGAAGTGGAACAAATTTGTTTCCAAACAAGTTACATAGTGCACAGCCTCGTCACTTGCACTGCCGTGCAAATATTTTCGGCCCATACTGACACAAAGGGAAATGAGTCTAAGAAACCAGACGATATGAAGTTAATCTGAAACGAGTTACTGGAAGCCATGGGTCCCTAATACTGAAATGTAAAATAGCCTGGGCAATCTCCACAATTGTATCGGCGGGATTCGCGTTTATTAGATGAAGCGGACGATGTTTGTACTGGTGTATTTTGAAGACATTTTCAATGTATTGTGACGTACTGCTAATGTACAGGATGATTGATATTCATTAGTTTTTATTTTTTTCTTCTCCAGTGTTGTTTGTATCCGTTCTTTCTTCACTTTACCAAGTATTTGGCCAATGATGGAAGCAGTGCCGTCGTTGGTAGCTGCAATCTGTTTCACTGCTTTTGTTTCCTGTTGCACGTTCTCTTGATTCGAGACTTATTTTATTTGCTGTGCAACATTGACCTATATGCTGCTTGTTTCTCGATGTTTAGGGAACATGAAGTTGCAGGGATTGTTGTGTTTGGCGCTGCATTTATACTATTAATTTTGAATATCAATGTATAACGGTGTCTTGTTATGATCAAGTCCAGCCAACTGATACTTTTGTCTGGTACGAATGAAAATTTTACTTTATTGTGTGGACTGTTAAAGCAATTTAGAATATCCACAATGCCTTCGGTATCCCCTTTATATAACAGAAGTATGTCATATACATACCTCCTATAAAATTCAATTTCCTTTAAATGACAGTATTAAATAATTTTTATTCTAAGTGATTTAAACATATGTCAGCTAATGTATGAGACATACACAGACATACATGAGCCCATTGCTAGGCCATCTAGCTGCTTATAATTTTTTTCCACTAAGTGTCCAACAGTTCTTACTTGAGATTAGCTGGAGGAGTTCTATGAATTCAACAATCTCTACATACGTAAATTTCTTATGGTTGATTAGGTTCTTCCGGATTACTGCTACAGCTTTTGTATAAGTGTGTTTGAGTACTAATGCTACGTGCATTTGGGATTGGACTACCTTTTCCCTCAGAGTGTAAAACGTGACCAGTCTGAGGGAGCAAACACTCATATCCAGTAATATAAACTCAGCAGCGTCTTGTGAGAGAAAGTGACTTTTAGTTAATCAGTATTTTATCCACTTTTCATGAGAGTTTGTATGCTGGGCTATTTATGGTTCAAAAATGGTTGGAATGGCTGTGAGCACTATGTGACTTAACTTCTGAGGTCATCAGTCGCCTAGAACTTACAACTAATTAAACCTAACTAACATAAGGACATCACACACATCCATGCCCGAGGCAGCATTCGAACCTGCGACCGTAGCGGTCGGTCGGTTCCAGACTGTAGCGCCTAGAACCGCACGGCCACTCCGGCCGGCCGCTATTTATGGAGTTGATTACTGGTGTTTACATTGGACAGATATCATGCCTGAAAAGTCATTAGACACAAAAAACACACTCGGTAACGGGAAATGTTTCACACGATGCGATGCGTCGTGCGTGAAATAAATAAATTCGTTACGGACTGCAGCAAACGTAACAGACGAAGCCCTTGTCGTATTAATGATACTGTAAGTGAGTAGTGAAAGGAAAATAAAATACACTGACGGAAAAAAGTCGCAACACAATGAAGGAGTTGTGTCATCTCTACGATAGTTGGTAGCCGTGTTCCTACATCTGGAAGATAATGTCTACTCAAATTTCGTGCCAGTCTCGTAAGAGTGGCGCCACTAAGAGGATGCAAATCAGGTTTGCTTTAAATACACACTATAATCGTCGTGAGGAGCAATTTGATCAGCAGTTGCCACCACAGTGACACAATGAACTGTTACAAATCGATTGCCTTGAGGATAGATCCCAGCCGGGCGCCCTGTAGCGTGCATTCCACTGACCTGAAACTACCACCAATGGCGACTTCAGTGATGTGAAGCGAGAGCTCACAGGAGGGCAGGGTGGAGGTTTGTTTCGTCTTATTTTGAAAGCTGGTTCTGCCTCGGTGCCAGCGATGGCCGTGTATTGGTTCAAAGGCGACCAACGGAGGGCCTGCAACCAACCAACCTGTCTGCCTGCCAGTCACTCCGCCCTACACCTGGGAATGTTTCCCCACAGGAGGCCGCTCGCCCACACACCGCTGTTGTAACACAACAGGCTCTACAGAGTGTCGACACGTTGGCTCGGCCTGCTGGAGCACCAGATCTGCCTCTAATCGGGCACATAGTGGACGTCGTCGGGCAACAACTCTAGCGTTGTCCACAATCGGCGTTAACCGTCCCAGTTATGGCGGAGCAAGTACAACAGGCCAGCAAGTGACACCTGGCGCCTGTACAACACAACGCGTGCATGCTTGGGCTCAACATCCTGACAGCTACACCGGTCGTTAATGTGCCAGAATTTCACATTTGCAATGGCTTATCTCGTGCTTACATTAACCTGTCATCTTGCATAAATATGTTACCCTGAAAAATTTATTCCCGAAATTTCATTACTCTAGATTAATTATTTCTTTGTATTGTGTTTTCTTCCCGTCTTTGTAGATTGGAAGATTACTTTCTGATCTGGGTAAGCTCAACATCCAACAAAACATAAAACTCCTGCACTATGGTTCTTACATTTATAATGTACACTCCTGGAAATTGAAATAAGAACACCGTGAATTCATTGTCCCAGGAAGGGGAAACTTTATTGACACATTCCTGGGGTCAGATACATCACATGATCACACTGACAGAACCACAGGCACATAGACACAGGCAACAAAGCATGCACAATGTCGGCACTAGTACAGTGTATATCCACCTTTCGCAGCAATGCAGGCTGCTATTCTCCCATGGAGACGATCGTAGAGATGCTGGATGTAGTCCTGAGGAACGGCTTGCCATGCCATTTCCACCTGGCGCCTCAGTTGGACCAGCGTTCGTGCTGGACGTGCAGACCGCGTGAGACGACGCTTCGTCCAGTCCCAAACATGCTCAATGGGGGACAGATCCGGAGATCTTGCTGGCCAGGGTAGTTGACTTACACCTTCTAGAGCACGTTGGGTGGCACGGGATACATGCGGACGTGCATTGTCCTGTTGGAACATCAAGTTCCCTTGCCGGTCTAGGAATGGTAGAACGATGGGTTCGATGACGGTTTGGATGTACCGTGCACTATTCAGTGTCCCCTCGACGATCACCAGTAGTGTACGGCCAGTGTAGGAGATCGCTGCCCACACCATGATGCCGGGTGTTGGCCCTGTGTGCCTCGGTCGTATGCAGTCCTGATTGTGGCGCTCACCTGCACGGCGCCAAACACGCATACGACCATCATTGGCACCAAGGCAGAAGCGACTCTCATCGCTGAAGACGACACGTCTCCATTCGTCCCTCCATTCACGCCTGTCGCGACACCACTGGAGGCGGGCTGCACGATGTTGGGGCGTGAGCGGAAGACGGCCTAACGGTGTGCGGGACCGTAGCCCAGATTCATGGAGACGGTTGCGAATGGTCCTCGCCGATACCCCAGGAGCAACAGTGTCCCTCATTTGCTGGGAAGTGGCGGTGCGGTCCCCTACGGCACTGCGTAGGATCCTACGGTCTTGGCGTGCATCCGTGCGTCGCTGCGGTCCGGTCCCAGGTCGACGGGCACGTGCACCTTCCGCCGACCACTGGCGACAACATCGATGTACTGTGGAGACCTCACGCCCCACGTGTTGAGCAATTCGGCGGTACGTCCACCCGGCCTCCCGCATGCCCACTATACGCCCTCGCTCAAAGTCCGTCAACTGCACATACGGTTCACGTCCACGCTGTCGCGGCATGCTACCAGTGTTAAAGACTGCGATGGAGCTCCGTATGCCACGGCAAACTGGCTGACACTGACGGCGGCGGTGCACAAATGCTGCGCAGCTAGCGCCATTCGACGGCCAACACCGTGGTTCCTGGTGTGTCCGCTGTGCCGTGCGTGTGATCATTGCTTGTACACCCCTCTCGCAGTGTCCGGAGCAAGTATGGTGGGTCTGACACACCGGTGTCAATGTGTTCTTTTTTCCATTTCTAGGAGTGTAGTTGGGCTGTGCTCGGAATCACGAGTATTTTAGAAATGTGGGATGTGACACGATTGTAGTGCCTGCAGTGTACAGAGGATGTCCCATGTCTGCGCCTTGAATGTCCTTTTCTCTCATCGTCTACGATCGTGCCGTTATTAAACGCGTAACACAAAACTGATACACAGCACTGGTAACAACACCGGTGCACGACGGCGACCACTTGACGGCCAGACAGCAGAGACAGGCTGCAGGCTCCGATATCAGAGCACAGCTCGCCTATCACCAGTTCACCAAAAGCAGTAGTTAATTTCACAGTACTGTCAACCGCAAAATTCGTTTCCAGTACTTCTCGCTTTGAAGCCAGTCGATGCACGCATTTTCGGAATTTCATTTCTGAAGCAACTCAGAGGTGATGAGGCAAAGGCTACTGGCACGTGCATTTGTGATTCCACTATCTGTTCCTCGAATGTGCAGATCCCGGCATGCTGGACTGGGTACGCCTGCATTCGAGTGGTCTCTCTGAAATATGATGATTCCTTGAATGTATCGGTGCATATGTCGACAAGTCATGACTTTTTCCAAAAATACGCAGTTAGCTGACTAAGTGTTTCACTCAATTTCTGCACACGTGCATTCGAGTTGGTCCATCGAAACATCACACGCTTGGGGGTTTCATCAATGCACATCCACAGATGTCACCAAATGCAGACGCAGCAGGAAGGCAGGTAGTAAATATAAAGTTTCCCTTGAAGCAGCAAGTTACTGATCTTCTGCCATCACAGTCATCAACGTTCCATACTTCTCTTCTTGGATATATGCACAATTTTACAAAATATAGGTCTCACATATATTACTATTAACAATCTTCCATATTTCACCTACGATTACTTGCCGTAGCTCAGGGAGTCTTTTCCTGCTCTGTGCTGTAGAATATGAAGTAGACATCATCTTTTATAAAATACCTGATCAGAACAGCAGACGTCTTGTGTCTGAAGGGCTGCAAACGACTGAAGACCACCCTAAGTTTTCTTAACTGCTAGCGATGTATGTATACATATTCTGGAACTGAAGTTGTCTTGCAAAAATAGTAGAAAAATATTTTGAGATCCGGTTTTGTAATTATGTTTTTGTTCTCTGTTTTGTCTGTTGTTTGTAATAATGGGCAACTGTCTCCATGTTAAATTAAATCCAACCAATGATCAGGAATGGGTTTTCTCCTGAATGTGCATTTGAAAGTCGAATATGTACATATGTGATGGCTAATCAGATTGGGTTTATTGATCGTCGACCCTTCTTGAATACTTGTTTTTGAGTTTCTGAGAACATAACGCATAAGAGTAAGCAACTTTTTAAAATACGTTTTTCACTAGTCCTCTACTTTCTCTTGCCCTATTAAAAAAAGTATGTAAATACAAATAATGTAACTTTAAGGTACTCAACTAATGTTAGTGAAAAGCTGTTAAATAAACTGAAGATTTTTCAGGACATAAATTCCGGATGGGCATTAAAGGAAACAGTTCAACTGCATCTTAATGTTAATGAAAATGAAGGGTTTTATGCGGGAGTATACACAAAACAGCCAAAAGCGTTTGCAAATAAGACCATAGTAATAAATATTCACTCATATGACAAGATGCATTTTTCGAGTGGTCAGTTCTAGCTAGCACGTACTCTGTAAACCGGAATGCACAACGTATATCTAAATATTTTCTGTATTCACCCAATTTAAAATTTGCTATCATACCGTTTCCTACAGAGCTGGAGCATGTAGACATATCTTAAAATCAGAACGAAACCATCTCTGTTAATGTCTTTGTCATTCAGTATTCTAATTGTGAGTGAAAGGTCATAGAATACAAGGAAGGGGTGAAAGAATTTCGAGCTGTACCACTATACATTTTGACTCAGGAGAAAAGGTACATACTTTGAGGGGTGATAGTACTGCTATTTCTCAATAAAAGACTTTATATGAACATACGCTCTATTCCGAATGGTTTTCGAGATGGAACAAATTTAACATAACTTTTCCATGTTTTTCTTGAATCACCCAGAAAAAGTACCCTCCAGCGAAAATATGTCGGAGTACAAAATTAAACAACGTTAAATGTCCTACAAAAAAAGAGACAGCGAGAATGCTGAAAATCTCGAGCACCGCACGGTGCGCTGCAGTTTAGATAGTTTTTGTAGGTGAATGTGAGTTAGTTTCCCAACTTGATAGACCACGTGGGTCCGATATCAAATTGTTCGTCTCAACTTCCTCTTCACTATTATTGTAGGTTGTAAACAATGACAATTTTTCACTAACACAGAAAATAAATGACAATGTACATTATATGCGTGCTACCTCGGAAAACATTCCGAATAGGCCTTTTATCCATATGAAATTTTTTGTTCGGTATCACTAATGCTATCACCCCTCAAGTCATGTTCTTTTCATTGTGATACCACCCTATATGTCACAAAGCACCACTGTGGCAAACATGTACGTCTATTAGTGTTGCAGTTGCCAGTACAGGTACACACCACTTCTACTGCATAAAAACTCTTTTCTTTCATTCATTTGAAAAATGTGAACACTGTTCTCTTTTTAGTCCAGAGAAACGTTAGATGCACACTTGATTGGCGGCACATAGTTTAAGCCAGTCAAAGGTATCCTGACTATTACCAAGAATAGCAACAAGCTAAAGCTGACGCTTATAATTTATACTGATGTGGGGTGTATTTTTTATTTTTTTATTTTACACGTCCAGTTCCCTATGACAAAATTGAGGAGCAAATCTCCAAGGTCATGGAATGTGTAAGTACATGAAATCACAAAGTAAAAGTAATAACAGATAAAATGAAATGTTTATTAACCCAAAAACAGTCAAATCATAAGGTTATGTAAACAAAATAACCGGCCGGGGCGGCCGAGAAATTCTAAGGTCTACAGTCTGGAACCGCTACGGTCACACGTTCGAATAATGCCTCGGACATGCATGTGTGTGATGTCCTTAGGTTAGTTATGTTTAAGTAGTTCTAAGTTCTAGGGGACTGATGACCTCAGATGTTAAGTCCCATAGTGCTCAGAGCCGTCTGACCATTTTTTTTAAACAAAATCAACAATACAATACAGGAATCAGCTTAATTTTTCAACAAACTCTTCGATTGAACGGAAGGAGTGACCTTATGAGGAAACTCTTCAGTTTAAATTTGAAAGCACGTGGGTTACTGCTAAGACTTTTTCATTTTTGTGGTGGCTTATTGCAAATGGATGCAGCAGTATACTGTACACCTTTCTGCACAAGAGTTAAGGATGTGTGATCCTATTGCAGACTGGATTTCTGCCTAGTATTAACTGAGTGAAAACTGCTGATCATTGGAAATAAGCTTATTTTGCTAACAAGAAACGACAGTAAAGAATACAAATATTGAGAGGCCAATGTCAAAATACCAAGACTAACCAACAGGGGTCGACAAGAGAGGTTCACGAACTTACACCACTTATTATCCAACCGCACATTTCTGAGCTAAAAAATATCATTTGACAATAGGAACAGTTACCCCAAAATATAGTACTATACGTCATACGCGAATGAAAACTATCACTTACTTCAGATACTGTTCGAATAGTAAAAATGACAGCATTAAGCCTTTGAACAAGATCCTGAACGTGGGTGGGCTTTCCACGACAATTTACTATCTATCTGAACACATAGAAATTTGAACCATATGCTCATTCTGTGAAATTAAAACGTCGGGCTTTGTTGAACTGTATGTTAAAAACTGTAAAAACTAAGCTGCACTGTGATTTAGTGTTAGTTTATTTTCTACAAGACATGAACGTCTCACTTGAAACAGAGCCAGCGTTGCACACAACAACCTTTACTACCAAGCTAGTGTCATCAGCAAACAGAAATATTTTAGAATCACCTATAATACTAGAAGGCACATCATTTATATGAGTAAGGAACAGGAGTGGCCCCAACACTGATCCCTGGGACACACCCCATTTAACCATGCCCCGCTCAGACCCCATATCATAGCCATTATCAACACTGTGGAGAATGACCTTTTGCTGTTTATTATTAAAGTAAGAGGTGATCCAATGGTGAGTTACTCCTCGTATTCCATAATGGTCCAACTTCTGGAGAAACTGGTTTAGAACCAGTTGCAGTCTTAATAGTAATTCCGGTTCATATTCCGATCAAGTACATTTACACACACTATTCAGTATAACCTCTTACATATATTGTAGCTATGACGAAGAATATTCAGAGTTTAAATTGTAGGCAGCAACTGCAATAAATGGTTCACTGAACAAAGTATGCCGACCCTAGTGGCTGTGCGGTTCTAGGCGCTACAGTGTGGAGCCGAGCGGCCGCTACGGTCGCAATTTCGAATCCTGCCTCGGGCATGGATGTGTGTGATGTCCTTAGGTTAGTTAGGTTTAATTAGTTCTAAGTTCTAGACGACTGATGACCTCAGAAGTTAAGTCCCATAGTGCTCAGAGCCATTTGAACCAACAAAGTATGTAATTGCTGAGACGGTGAATGCATTTTTGTTGCATAATAAAAAAAAGCTATAGACTTCACTTTAGAGTTCGTCTGATATTTCACAATCTGAGCAATTACTATGGTCATTTCTTGATCACAAACGGATGTGAACAAATGGTGAGAGGTGGTGATAAAAAATTTAAACTAAATCTCTGGTGCCATCTAATGTGTAGATGTAGCAATAATTCACTAAGTGTATTGCAGTAATGCACTGAGAGAAAAGACATAATATACATTTACGATTCATAGGTTCGCTTAACTTTTTGATATGTTGCATCTAAAAGTGATCGTCGTACATGAAATCAGATGAACTCAAGATAATGGAAGAAGTGTTTGACTGATGATCGAGGATTTAATTTAGTCAGTCAGAAATACATTTTACTCTACAGGATGCCAGCCAGCCCAGGTTACCAGAAGTAATAATTTACAGAACAAAAATGGTTCAAATGGCTATGAGCACTATGGGACTTAACATCTGTGGTCATGAGTCCCCTATAACTTAGAACTACTTAAACCTAACTAACCTAAGAACATCACACATATCCATGTCCGAGGCAGGATTCGAACCTGCGACCGTAGCGGTCACGCGGTTCCAGACTGAAGCGCCTAGAACCGCACGGCCACACCGGCCGGCTTTACAGAACAACTAACTTTTTATTTCACATTTGAAGCTACGATCAACGTCCAGTTTAAGCTCCTTCAGAGCTTACTTGCCTGCGTGAAACACAGAGTCAACATTACGCGACATTTCCTATTGTTTGCTGATGTCAACATCACACCACCCTTTCTGGCATTCTGCTGAATAAACTAGCATATCCACACCACCACTTACCCAATAGGCAATAGGGATTGTGAGGACAGAGATAACATGATGGTTGGTAGCCAGACAATCATGATCAGGACAGGCTTGCATTTCGCCCTTGTGATCCAACTTTCAGACAGAGTGGGCGGCTCTCTGCCCCCTAGATATAGCTCCGGCGCCCATAACCACCACCAGTAGAACGTCCAATGAACCAGTCTCTGTCGCTCCTTCAAATCCGTTTAGCTTTGATCAACCACCTAGGCTGGCAGTTGTTCTTTACTTCCACACCAGGATGACCCCTCCTTGTATTTCACTGTGAGAAGACACAGAGGTGACAAAAGTCATGAGATAACTCCTAATGTCGTGTAGAACCTCGTCCTGCTCTGTGTATTGTAGCAGCTCGGCGTGGCACGGACTCAACAGTCGTTGGAAGTCCCCTACAGCAATACTGAATCATGCTGCCTCCACAACTGGAAAGGGGTTGCAGGTGCAAGATCTTGCACGAGCCGATCTCTCGACTATATCTCATAAATGTTGGATACGATTCACGTCGAGTGATCAGGGTGGCCAAAGCATTGGCATGAACTGCCCAGGATGTCCTTCAAACAAGCCGCGAACAACGGCAGCCCAGTGACATGGTGCATTTTCATCCATAAAAATTCCATGAATGTTTGGGAACACGAATTCCATGAATGGGTGAAATGGCTGAAAATCGTCTCCAGGTGTTTCTTTTGGACCAGAGGACCCAGTCCATTCCACATAAAAACAGCTAACATCATTATGGAACCACCACCGGCTTGCACAGTGCCTTGTTGACAACTTGGATCCATAGATTCGTGGAGCGTGTGCCACGCTAGAACCCTCCCTTCAGCTCTAACCACGTGAAATTGGGATCGTCTGACCACACTGCGGTTTTCCACACGTGTAGGGTCCAACTGATACGGTCACGAGTCGAGGAGAAGCGTTGCAGGCGATGTCATGCTGCTGGGAAAGCCACTCGCGTCGGTCGACTGCCAGTATAGCACATCAACGACAAATTTCGCCGCACTGGCCTAACGTATAGGTTTGTCGTACATTCCACACTGATTTCGGCAGTGTTGCTTGTATGTTAGCACTGACAGCTTTACGGAAAAGCCACGGCTCCCGATTGTTAAGTGTAAGCTGTTGCCTCTGCGTTGTCATTGATGAGAGATAACGCCTGAAACTTTTTATTCTCAGCACACTATTGACACTGTGTATATCGGAATATTGAATTACTTAGCGATTTTCGAAATGGAATGTACTATGCTTCTAGCTCCAACTACCATTCCACATTCAAAGTCTGTTAATTGCCGTCGTGCGGCGATAATCACGTCGGAAGCCTTTTCACACGAGTCACCTGATTATAGGTGACAGCTCCGCCAATACGCAGCCCTTTGTCTGCCTTGTGTGCGCGATACTAGCGACATCTGTACGTTGGCATACCGCTTACTTTTGTCACCTCATCGCATAGCCACATTGCCAATATGTTTCACTCTTTTACTTCACCACTGCCTTTCCGACAAACACCGATCTTGCTCACATCCAGTACATTTGTATATGACTGTGTGAGTACTGAATAGTCGACCCGAATTGAGAAGTTTAAAGTGTATTTACAGATGAGACCTTAACAGAAGGCAAGTACAACTGGTCATGCAGTGGTTGGAATTTAAGTGAGAGACATTAGAAGAGTATTCTGATGTATATTTGAAAATTTATTTGCTACTGCTTGCTGACGTTTCCGGAAACTTTTTATAACCGATGTCTTAAAACATACGAACTAGAGCCTGCTTACTCGTTCTTTACTTCACCTGGCTTGACATGGCATGGTCTACTGAAAATTACTAAAGTGGAACTGCACATTTTTACTGACGTTCAACAATTTCAGTTTACTGAAAGAGGTATTAGAGGAGAAATAGAGATTGCTCATTGTTCATGTTGACACACTGTCCCAAGCAGTAGGTTCATGGCTAATTATGATAAGCTTGCTTTATTCAGTGTCAGAGACGTAAATGTAACCACCAGTCGAAAGCCTGAACAAAATTCTTTTTCACCGCGGACCGCTCCGAGACGTGTAGGGATTGTCGGTACGTTTCTAGAAGGAACCGAAAGGGATGTGGAGGAATGTCGTGGGAAGCTGCGCTAAGTTTCTCGGTTGAGGATCCGTGGCACATACCGCCAAATTTCGGTGCTCACACAGATTCTCTACTGTGTTTAGCCGGCCGATGTGGCCTAGAGGTTCTAGGCGCTTCAGTCTGGAACCGCGTGACCGCTACGGTTGCAGGTTCGACTCCTGCCTCGGACATGGATGTGTGAAATGTCCTTAGGTTACTTAGGTTTAAGTAGTTCTAAGTTCTAGGGGTCTGATAAACTCATAAGTTAAGTCCCATAGTGCTCAGAGCCATTTGAACCATTTTCTACTGGGTTTAAATTCGGAGAGTTTGCTGGCCAGGTGAGTATGGTAAACTCATCCTGGTGCTCTTAGAACGATGTAAATACTCTGTGAGCTGCGTGTCGTGGTGATAGATGTCATCATGAAGACGAAAATCAAACTGCATTTAGGGATGCAAATGATTCCTAAGGATAGATGTATACTTGTTTGATCCACTGTGACTCCCAGTACCACGAGATCGCTCAGGAAGTATAACGTAAGCATTCCCCAGACCATAACGCTCCCTCCTCCGGCCTGGAGAATAAACTTGCAAGATGTTTTCTACCAGACCTTTTACACCGTACACGCTAGCAACCATCTGTCTGATGGAGCACAACATCTGATTCATCTGAAAAGGCTATCTGTCGCCGCTCAGTAGACAGCATTAACCAGGCGCCTGCTACGGACACCCACATGCAGCAACGTCCACTCGACAGTCGCTGAGCAGATTGCTGGTAGCCCCTTCGTTCATCCGGGCGGTCAATTTGTCAACAGCTGCGGGTCTGTTTTCTTGCACACGTCTTCGTAGGTATCGTTCACGCCCGTCATCTCTGGCGCGGGGTTTCACCACAGTTGTCTTGGCGATAGTTTTGGATGGCGCCACTTTGCTTCTGAAACCTTTTTCACGCAAATGAAGAACACTGCTCTGCGGTTTTAGAGTTCACAGCACACTCTCTCCGACCTCCATTCGGTTCAGATATCTGAGGACGTTGATTTGTTACCGGATGTAGTGCGGAATTACAGCCATGTTGTTGCCCGTGAGCTGGTTTCCATCACCTTGGAAGCAGCCTTGTGCAGAGCCAGTCAGTTTTAGTCGGGGTGCTTCGTCTTATAACGCTCATGGTCATTTTCGTTTTCTGTTATTCTATTATGCCACTTGAACCATGAGAAAGCGGTACCATGGTGTTATTAATGCTGATGTGGTAAACACTGTGTTCGTATCCGTAACTCCTCATGGCTAACCACCGTTCATTCTAGTTATTTACAGGCACTACTTCATCTCAGTTCTCCAGATACCATTCTAGGGACTGGCCCAATTATCGTTTGTGTCTAATATTTTGCCGATGCATTTCTCTTGTCCTACAGTAAGACTGCAGTATTTTTATTTATTACAAACTGCCGTCCATTACTGGTCTATAGTCTGCTCCTCTCCCCTTTATTCCGCAGTGTGTGAGATTACGTATTTTTGACTCGAAAATATTATAAATCAACATCTTCATCTCCTGCTAATGCAGGCTGATGTGGTAACCACTGCACGACCACGCCACCGCGTCTGAAATTGTTGCGCGGATTACCCTAGTGTGTCTTACTCCCTAAAAATTGATGCACTTTTGATAAATAATTCTACTTCTGGACATGGCGTCATCTTGTATTCCAGTGTCTGTTGGATTGCAAAGCAAAATTTTGATAGTTCCTCCATCTTCGATAGTTTTTTGAATTTCCCTCCAATGCCATCTTCGATATTTTTGGGTTTCCTACCACCGCGGGTTTGCCTTTCTAAATTCCCTCCCACCGCCATAATGGATTTCGGCAGCTGCAGTATCGAATATCGGCGGCGCATGAAGTGTGTGCTGGAGTCCATGTAGCCATACTACTATGCATTCACATCTTTCATAATTTTCGGTAGTAAAAAAAGGTAAAATAAAATAAAACAAAAAATAAAAATTACAAATTTAAAAAATAGTCTCAGTCATGGTTATTTAATGTTAATGCGTTTAGCGCTTTATTAACTTTAAGCCCACATCGACTATACGTTAGTGTTGACTGCTGATGTTACTAACCAAAATCGTTAATAACATTAACGTAAAATAAGCGCGATTACGGCCTTTTTTTTTACAATGAAGACACAGCAATCGCTGAAGTTCCATAGACATTATGCATACTTTTACTGTGAGGTAGCTCGATAATGAGCAAAGGAGGAAATTAGGTAATTAATAAATTATTAAATAAAGTGTTCGTTTCACAATAAAAGAACAGTCTACGCAGGGAAATCACTTCTTTTATCCAGTTTTCGTATTATCTGTGGCGGGGTGACAACGTAGTCCGTGCAGAACTTGCCTTTGTGGAAACCGTTCCCTGCATTATTTACAATAGATTTTGCTATTACGCCGATTCTTTTGCGTGCTACATTTGCCCCTGTAAATGATATATTCTTTCCAGGACTACGGATGGTCTTGTGTTGCTTTTGCGTGTTTTGTAAAACAAAACGCCGATGAGATAATACAAAGGCTGTCTTCATGTGTCCATTAGAATTCACTGACAACACAAACATCTCATCCTAATGTCGTCTTGTTCTAGCTTCTGGTTACGTTAAAAATAACAACTAAAGCTCCTTTCATTAAAGCGTCCGCATTATTAACTGCCACCGCCTGTGTCAAGCCGACAGTCCCTGAAGTGCGATGCACGAGCCGGTGCTTTTGCGCCAACCTAAATCACGCGTGCTTGTGAAAACTGCATCATTAGGAGACAATGGGGTCAAAGCAAATAAATTTACTTGTACAGACCTCTGATGGCATAGTATGCGCCACATAATTTTCACCACTAGACTACAGTTTCGTGAAGAAAAATTAAAACTCAGAGGCTCGCAGCAGAACATATTTTACTTGAAACAGGGCAGGCTGTAATACACAATGAACTTCCTCCCACAGAAATAAACGAGATGCAGCTTTAACGTGAGCTATAAGGTTTATAATTTAAAACAGCAACCAGCCACAAGAACGGTTTAAGAAAGTTTATTTAAATCCAACTGTTGCCGGTTTCGGTTTTGTTACAAACCCGTCTTCAGGTGACTCTTACAGATTTCGTCGCTTTCCTTCTGGGACTTCGTTTTGTAGCCGTTATAGATTTTGTGGACTACAAGAAAAAAAATCGTTGAAAATTCGGTAAACTTAAGTAGTGTCTGCTCTAGCAGTCTTCCTAGAAGTTAACAGCGCTTACGTAGTGCACATACCAGAATGTAAAGTATATGATGCAAATACATGACGAATTCATCGAACAAATATGTGCACAATGAAAGGTTTCGCCACATTCTATATTTTACTAACTTTAAAATCATTTCATGTACGTTTCAGATTCAAAATGGTTCAAATGGCTCTGAGCACTATGGAACTCAACTGCTGTGGTCATCAGTCCCCTAGAACTTAGAACTAATTAAACCTAACTAACCTAAGGACATCACACACATCCATGCCCGAGGCAGGATTCGAACCTGCGACCGTAGCAGCAGCGCGGCTCCGGACTGGAGCGCCTAGAACCGCACGGCCACCATTCCCGTTTCCTTGAAGATCAAAAGAAAAGAAAAACCTCTTACTAGTTTACCGAATTTGAAAGAAAATATTTTTGTTTGTCGTTTCCACAAAACCTGCAACGATTACAGAACGACGCCCCAGCAGGAAAGCAAGAAGATACGTATTAGTCATCTGAGGATGGGTTTGCAGTAAATTAGTAATCGGCAGTGGTTTGATTCTACCAGAGCGAGGATTATCATGTCTGGTGTTGACAAGACAGCGATTAGTGTGAATAACAGTTGGGACATAGTGACACAAGCGGCTGGCAAAGTATCACATGGATGAGGAGGTTGTATGGATGGTACAGTCGCAGATGTATGGGCTGAACGAGCAAGTCGTGGAAGGAGTGTTAACCGTTTCACACGTGCTGTGTCGTCCGAACAAGACACAGCCAGGGCAAAAGCACCACAGGCGCAAGGATGTGAGCTGGTGCCAGTGCCATAGAGACTCTCCACATGCTCGAGTTCCACCAGCACTATGGACAGCTCTGAGGATGAAGATATCGAATTTGAATCGACCGATTGCCGGCCGAGTATGAACAAAGCCTTCTAGATACAAGGCCTACGCACAGCGGCCATATTGGCACGTGACGTCACAAACTGTTGGCCATCTTATCTGTAGTCGACAGTCCTGTTGACGTGTATGTTGTGTTGAAAGTGTGCCGCGTGAAAGTGATATATATTTCATAAAGTATTCGCCTACAGTTCTTCGAAGTATGGGGTTCAAGTGTTGCGTTCCCTTTTGCAAGGGAAATTATAAATCCCAAAAAGGCATGAAAGTGCACATGCTACGATTTCCCAAATGTGTGAAGTTGAGAAATCGCTGGATTGCAGCTATTCCCAGACAGGAATTTGTGTCTACGCATCATTCAAGGGTAAGTAAATGACAAAAAATTTATAGCGTGTTATTTGTTTCCATTGCACCACATTTGCCTATTGTTTTAAAAGTAGTTATGTACCATGTACCAGTATAATTTGTTTCTTGATTCTGGACCATTGCTGTGAGTTTAATACGAAGCAACTGTTGTCACACAGAATAGTTATAATAATTAGTTTGGCTCGAAAATGTTTAGTATTCCTTATCATTCCTACCAGATTATTGAGTTCCCGGTACTTTTATTTCGAAGAGGTACAGAATGATTTTGTTAGTTTTACATATACAGCTATTCGGATGTAATTTCAATTTGAGTAAACTACCTTAGAAAATTGCTTTAACGAATTCAGTGTTCGACAGATTAAGCAGTACAGAAAGCAGAATTTCGATGTAAGTGCACTGTGATTAAATTAACAGCACTCTGTGACACGAATTTCAATCAAGGATATAGGAGAAACAATCTTTTCATGTTTAAGGTTCTAAAGTTCTGGAGGAACAGGAAAATAACATATTTTTTCGGGTTTTTTGATTTATTAAACATTACGTCAGGAGGTGCTCCATTTCGTCGAATGATTTGAGTTTTGTGTGAGGTCAGCAAATTTTGAAGTGGAGAGGAAAATTTACGAAAATAACCGGGGAAACAAATTCTTAAATTCTGAAGGAGCTCCAGCTGCTTTATTTAAAACCGAAAACGTCTGCTTGTTAATGCATATTGCTCACTTTTTATTGCAAGAAAACATAGCTCCTGAGGTAAAAGACAGAATTTAAAATCACAGTTTGTATTCGAGCCTAGAAAGGCGTATTTAAGGCAAATCGTAAAAATAATTTTACATCTTGAAATATCATAAGGCAGTTTTGTTCATTTACTTTACGCAATGATATAAATTTCCATACTTTCATTACAAGCCCATGCAGAATAGGAAAGCACGAGAATGGCTATGCGGTCTCAGCTCAAAATCTCGTTAAGTTCGTATAGCTGCAGAGTGTTTAACAGGAGCGTTCCGATACAGACCCGGCCATTAGTATGTGACGTCACAAGTGTGCGCGCAGGCCTGTAGTCTAAGTGGTGTTGGTATGAAGCGCCAATGACCGAGCGGTAACAGACAAAAGCCTACTCGGAAGAGAGAAGAGCAGACCTCGCGAACTTGGTTACAGATCACCATCCAGGGCTGACTTACACAGGGAATGCCGTTTAGTGAACTCTTAAAAGTGAACAGACAGTCGTTGTAAATTGCATTTGCTATGTACTATAAAGTTTACCTACGATTGCACTTTGCCATTGAGGACCTTTTTTGTGTTATATTACAAGCAGTGTTGCACAATTCATTATTCAACTAATCACAAAGTTAAGTAACCCTTTTTTACTCATTTGTGTGACGTTGTTACTAATTTGCTGGAGTGATATAGAACCTTCGTTCCCCTATCCTGTTACCTGACTCTGGGTTATAGCTGTGTAATAGTGTCAGGGAGAAATTGTGTTAGAGGTGTACGGCACCAGAATGCGTTTCATGAACTCACAAACTCGGCCTACCATAACAACAGTGGCACCTCGATCTCCACAGCAGTAGTGACGAGTCCATTACAAAACTGGCGACGAGGGTTTACAAAAATGCGGAAGACCTGTTCCAAAAACCGAAAACACAGAGTTGGAGTACGACATGCTCACAAGAGTTCGAGTCTCGGTCGGGCACACAGTTTTAATCTACCGTGAAGTTTCATATCAGCGCACACTCCGCTGCAGAGTGAAAATCTCATTCTGGAAACATCCCCCAGGCTGTGGCTAAGCCATGTCTCCGCAATATCCTTTCTTTCAGGAGTGCTAGTTCTGCAAGGTTCGCAGGAGAGCTTCTGTAAAGTTTGGAAGGTAGGAGACGAGGTACTGGCAGAAGTAAAGCTGTGAGTACCGGGCGTGAGTCGTGCTTCGGTAGCTCAGTTGGTAGAGCACTTGCCCGCGAAAGGCAAAGGTCCCGAGTTCGAGTCTCGGTCGGGCACACAGTTTTAATCTGCCAGGAAGTTTCATATCAGCGCACACTCCGATGCAGAGTGAAAATCTCATTCTGGAAACATCCCCCAGGCTGTGGCTAAGCTATGTCTCCGCAATACCCTTTCTTTCAGGAGTGCTAGTTGTGCAAGGTTCGCAGGAGAGCTTCTGTAAAGTTTGGAAGGTAGGAGACGAGGTACTGGCAGAAGTAAAGCTGTGAGTACCGGGCGTGAGTCGTGCTTCGGTAGCTCAGTTGGTAGAGCACTTGCCCGCGAAAGGCAAAGGTCCCGAGTTCGAGTCTCGGTCGGGCACACAGTTTTAATCTGCCAGGAAGTTTCATATCAGCGCACACTCCGCTGCAGAGTGAAAATCTCATTCTGGAAACATCCCCCAGGCTGTGGCTAAGCTATGTCTCCGCAATATCCTTTCTTTCAGGAGTGCTAGTTCTGCAAGGTTCGCAGGAGAGCTTCTGTAAAGTTTGGAAGGTAGGAGACGAGGTACTGGCAGAAGTAAAGCTGTGAGTACCGGGCGTGAGTCGTGCTTCGGTAGCTCAGTTGGTAGAGCACTTGCCCGCGAAAGGCAAAGGTCCCGAGTTCGAGTCTCGGTCGGGCACACAGTTTTAATCTGCCAGGAAGTTTCATATCAGCGCACACTCCGCTGCAGAGTGAAAATCTCATTCTGGAAACATCGTTTTGATTGACTCCGAGACTCCTGGACACTTCCGTTGTTGAGAGCCCTTCCTGGCACGAAGTAACAATGAGGACGCGATCGAACCGCGGTGTTGACCGTCTAGGCATGGTTGAATTACAGAGCGAATTGAAACCCGACCCGTACGACGGCAATCCGTCATGCTGACCACTCAGCTATCAGGGTGGACACCTAAGCTAAGTGATTTGTTACGGACGCTCTACAACAAGAGAATTCCTTCACTCTCTTCGACTAGATGGTACTTCCAGTCTTCCATAGTAACTAATGTTCGAAAGAAAGAAATGACACTTATTGGAATGTTTTGATCAGATTGAAGAAGAAGATTCTTGTGATGATATTAAAAGAAGCATCTCCTTCAAGAAATTTACTTCACAATCCAGACTTTTTGTTCCTTCTAATTTTTTCTTCGAAATTATGAAACAAGTGATATTTTGTATAACACGGGTCAGCTGCAGAGTGCAAATGCCATTACTATATCCAATGTACTACGTCATTCTGAGTCAGGCGTTTCTGAAATACTAGAGTGTATCGAAAGGTATCGAGTTTCTGAAGATGAATGTCTTACTCCTTCAAGAAAACGTTCCAAATATAGCACTCAACCTAATCTGACAGCAGATGCCAAAGAAGTGTGACATTAAGATCAGCAAACTGAAAGGAAGATTCCTAAACTCTGATGTATTCAGTAGCTTCGAAATTATTGGTCCAAAAAGCTTGCGTCTTTCGAATAACATTGCCCAGCCACTTTATTCAATACTTTTCCATTAAGTTACAGTCCCTTTACGTGTCAGGATAAGTTAAAAAATGAACTGCCAGTGATTTATCGCACTGGTACGTTTAAAGACATTACATCGGTTTATGAGCTGTTGTGGAACATTTCTTTGAAGAATCACTCACTGAAATGCACAAAATATTGCAGATTGCACTAACTACATGTGTTTCAGAGGCACAAGCAGAGTGTAGTTTCAGCTCTTTAAAAAGAATTAATATCTTCCTCAGGAGCAGTAAGGGTCAGGAGAGGCTGAACTCACTGGCTGGTTGTTGCATTCATAAGCACGTAATCAGTGCAATTCCAAACTTGAACAACAGAGTAACTAATATGTTTTCCAGTCAGAAATATAGACGTCCACTGCTACTGTGTAAGGATACTCCCAGGATAAATACGTCATTAGTTAACGTGCAGATCGGTAAAATACGCGTGAAACTACTCCTAGCCATGGTTGCTCCCACAGTTTTCCCAGGAGGATTCCTATATTTTCTCTAGTGCATTTCCAATGGAAAGACGTTATGTGCTTTCTCCCACAGTTACACCATTTTTCTTCTTTCACCACTATCAGACTGCAGAAACACAACTAGAACAAGTGTGAACATCAGCAGAAGGTGAGCTCGCGAACATGAGTTTGAACCCAAACAGCTCCAAACCCCCACAATTATTCAATAAATTGTGTTCGCCACAGCATTACTTCACACACCTAGGGAAAAGTAGTGAAGCCAGTGGACCAGACCAACAACATCATCACACACACACAAATGGCGAGGTCATAGCTGTATTTATAATATTAATAATTACTGTATTTCGTGGATTGTGTTTACAATTGTATGTTATGTATTTGCTATCTTTAGAATAGAATGTATAAGCAGTATGAGATAAATGAAGGTAATATAATGAACACTTCAGAACAATTCCGTTGTGAAGTTCACTAACTTTTGTCTGGGCCTCACCAACGAAAGTGAGCACGAGTCGCCACTGAATCCATCTCTGCTTCTCTTTCACTTTCTCTCTCCCGCCATCATCGTCTCCTCTCTGTTCCACCATCAATGTCTCTCTCCTAATCTATTCCAGCACAGAAAAGCACGAATTTGTTCACCTCCAAAAGTTATTAATGTGGAATACGAGATGAGGATATGGGCATCCGGCCTCTAACGACCTGGATGTTGACAGGACGTTAAACCCTATCTTCCTTCAAACTCTTACAGAGCGCTATAGGATATCTACAGTATGCTCGTTCTTCCGATGGTTATACAAATGGTCGCTATGCCAAGGGCTATCCATAACGCTTAATTCTTTATCTCTGTGATCAACAGAACCCGAGATATGACCGCTTGAAAAGTCGCTTTTTCGCGCGCGGCTTTTTGGATCACTCATGCACAGACCGACAGAAAATTTAAGAAGATAAAATAAATACGTTTGTAAAATTTTTCAAACGGGTGGTTGTTTATTTTAAATAAAATAGTGTTATATTTTAAAATAACAAATAACTTTTATAAATAAATTGAGCTGTTCACTGCACTGATTTGTAGGAATTGAGCAGTTGTTGCTGGGAGCTGTTCGTGAGAGTGTTTAGGAAAGGATGTGGGATGGAAGAGACGAAGAGAAGGGCCATGCACTAAGCTTTTGGAAAGAAAGGAAGGAAGCTGGGTGGAAAAGAAGCTTCGACATTGAGAGGAAGTGGAGTAGGCTGCAAAAGCTGGAAGGACGGGTCGATCTGAGTGCGTTGGGTGATGAGGAAGGAGTGTCAAGTTTCTTTGAAACAGGATGAGCAGAGGGTATAGATGTGTTGGAACAAGAGTGGCAGTGTAACTGGGTCGACAACCAGGGGTGAATCGGAAGGTTGTCATGTCTGCAGGTAATGTAGAAAACATGAAGGTGATCAGTGTGGGAAGTGAGAGGGTCTGGGTGGGCTGGGTGGAGGGAATTAACAGGTCCATACTAGTTTGTAGTGGAGGAGGGCAAGTAGGTACGGAACACGAGGCAGGGTGCATAGTGTTCGAGGATTTGGAGCGAGTAGTATGGATTTTCTAGTACGGAATCTGTATTAGGGCATTAATTTTGACGCGAACATTTTAAACACACAATCCGCTTCGAGAGCCATTGTGGTTACTGTATACCACATATAGCAACACAGGAGGTACAAACAAAAAGTTTTCTCTTCTTTTGCGGTTTCCCTGGATTCCACAGACAAATGCCGGAATGGTTCTATCGAACAGATAATGGCGTGTTTTTTTCGTCGTCTCGGTTCTACTTTTTTACTTTGTCTTTAATAAATTCTCCGTTGACGTGAAAAGGAATTCACGTACAAGTGCAACGAATACTGAAGTAATAGACACACTGTTCATAAATAATGTAACTTCTGAGTCGTTGCATAATTTAATCAACAGACGTTTCTTTTATTTGTCTGCACACCAGTGAGATTCTGGAGTTGCTTGCTGCCGAATACCGTTTGACATTCAGTTTGGACAAATACCGTTGAGAAGCCTCCCACGCGTTTGCAACAGAGTTAAGCCGACTCTGCACTTTCGGCAGCAGCCCGTGATTACGAAGCCCAGAGAGGTTTCCCCAATTACTGGAGCGGAGGCACGGCTGCCGCAGGATTCGGTCGAAGCATCGACCGCCTACCTTCATATCGGACCTTCTTACTCAGTCACCATCTCAGTGTCGTTATAAATACCTATTACACGTGCCCCATCAGCCAACAATATTGCTAGTACGTACTCACCAAACTGCATGCTTAGTCTATCGATGCGCTGCTTGCTTTTCCCACCTCACTGAGCTAACTGCTACGGAATAGGGAAACGAGGGTTAGTGTGGTGTGTGGTGTACAAACCGCGGACCTAGAAACGACGGAGAGGCTTCGTCCCGCCAAAGCCCTCAGTGGTTCACAACTCCACAACAGGCCATAGCAGTACACCCACCCACCCCACCGCCGCCCCACACCGAACCCAAGGTTATTGTGCAGTTCGGCCACCAGTGGACACCCCCTCCCCTCCTCCTATCTCTCTCCCGGGAATGTCTCATACCAGATAAGCGTAACTCCAAATGTCTGTGTGGTAGAGTAAATAGGGTGTACACGTACGTTGAGACAGTGTTTGCGTAGCAATCGCCGATATAGTGTAGCTGAGGCAGAATGAGGGGAACCAGCACGCATTCGCCGAGGCAGATGGAAAACCGCGTTAAAAACCATCCAAAGGCTGGCCGGCGCACAGGACCTCGACGCCAATCCGCCGGAAGGATACGTGCCGGGGACCGGCACGCCTTCCCACTCGGGATGCAGTGCGTTAGACCGCACGGCTAGCCGGGCCGGCTAATCGAATGTTAGTCACATGTCATTAGACATGAAGCACAAGACGCGGGAGGAAAAGCGTGAAAGGATACCATGTCTCGTAATACAAGTTCGAATAAATTTTGAACAAGTTTCATATTGAACTTTATATCATTTTACGGATATGGAACACTGGATAACACAATATGATGCGTAAAACCTAGGCGCGAAAAGCCTCCGCTAGCACATCGGTGTTGTTTCTTGTAGGCCATTTCTAACCAGCGCAGATTGAATTTCATCCATATTCGCTCACTAAACAAAGACCACACAAATAATGGATCTTGGCTTATAGGCACGACTCGTGCTGGGTAAATGTGCTTGCCATGCGTTGTACATACTACATCAAAATTACTGAATAGTCAGTTGTGATGGACCTGAACTACTTTTGCTTCAGCCTGTGATACGGTGTCCTTAGCTTACTGCTGAAACATCTTACGATAGATAGAAGCTGATAGAAGCTGTGTGCATTGCAAAACGAGTAGATTCTTTGGTAAAAAAAAAAAAAAAAAAAAAAAAAAAAAAAAAAAAAAAACTTCACGGGAAAATAGAGTTAGACGCCATGAGACCACCTCGTATCAGTTTGAGTGTACAAAGTCCGGTGGCTACATGGGAGGACAAAGAAAAAAATCTCTATTTCAATAAATATGTGTACGAAAATCTGAGAAAATGAATGTTATAATGTTTGATAATAAACAGTACAGAAAAGATTGTCTACCATAGGCAGTATAGATCACCAGCATATACTGATGCTTCAGATCACAAGTCAATTAATGTGCCACAAAATCCACTGACAAAGTTATAAAATGTTTACAATTCCTTTCGCGAGACAGCCAAGTCGTAAGCCAGATCTGCTCATAGCTAGCAAAGAAATAATATAGTCCCATAGCAAATCGTCAAACACGTGGTTCGATGAATTCCTATGAACGAACGTTGTTCGCAACATACGTTTGAAACACTAGAACCGTTAATGGATATCGAATGAGTTGCATAGTTACTCTCTGCAACAAGCAGCAGTTTTACCCAGTTGTACCAAACAGCGTACTGAAGCAATGAAACCCACCACCTGCTGCCAGAACGTCTAAACAACACCGAAGCAGACCCAGGGCATAAGTTTAACTTCTCCCTTACAGAGGGTGCCGGTACATATAAATTTTTCTGCCTGCTTCTCATTGGATTTTTGTTGGCCAAAATACCTGAGCTGATTAAGATATGGCACGCCACACAGCGCTGAAATCTTTGTCGCTTGCCTATCGATAAACTTCACACACAAGTAACTCACACAGTTCTAAGCGCATGGTACCACGACTTCCATCTAAACGACCTTGTGTCCTAGTTTCTACTAACACCTGCCTGGCAATTAACATGTAACCCCACCTACTGACTATTCAACAAAGCCCAAATTATTAGCCAGAAGAACTTGGAAATTTCATCACTACACTATCCTTCACGCCTAAAACTCTTGAACCATTCTAGTGTCTACTATACCACTGCTATCTGGACACCCGCTGTGCCCTAGTTCTACCAACCCCTAGAAACTCGGGCTGAGAACCGCGTAGCTGAGTGCCCCACAAACCAAACATCAAACCCTAGAAACTCCTTGACCCCATGTCCTTAGTATCTGTTTACCAAGCCCCTCTCCCCTGCCCCTCACCACCAAGGCTCTTTTACTATCTCATCAAAAAATTCCTACTACTTCACATTCACACCGAACATTTCTGATTGTCCTATGCTAACCACAAACTCGACTCGGCGACCTTATTTTTCCCTCTCTACACTTTGACACATTCCCTCTCCCAGTAAATGAAATCCGTCACAATGTTTGTCCATCCTTCCAACTGCAACATTCGCCATTCTATTCCACTTCACTTGAGGGACTCCCCTCCACCTTTCTGTACCTCTTTTCTCTTCATACGACAGGCTGGGTTACATCCCACTCCCTTATTATTTCTCTGTTTCCTATGATCCTTTCCTCTAACAACTCAAACCTTTATCTCCACAGTTGCAACCCACGAGACCTCTTTGTTTATATCTACAACAATGGTATTACAGAATTATCATTTTTTGGCTGAAACTCTACTCTTTTCCGTGTTTGCTTCCTAATATGTAATAAGGAAGTGTGATTCTTCCTGATAACTGAATACAGAGCACTATACAATCTAATTCTGTTCTCAACTCTAAAGAAAGTATCAAAAGATCAACACACACACACACACACACACACACACACACACACACACACACACACACACAGCCGGCCGCTGTGGCCGAGAGGTTCTAGTCGCTTCAGTCCGGAACCGCGTAGTTGCTACGGTCGCAGGTTCGAATCCTGCCTCGGGCGTGGGTGTGTGTGATGTCCTTAGGTTAGGTTTAAGCAGTTCTACGTCACACACAACCAAACAAGCAAAAACATACACACACAAACAAAACACCTCCACAGCCTAAAGTCGCTCCAATATTCAAAATCCCCGTCTAGAAAATGTGAACATGGCACAGACAGTGAAGCAGTGCGCATTAGGAATCTCCGCTCAAACATCCTGTGCAAGCACAGGAACGCAAGATTTAAAAAAAAATGTAAGTACACACTTCTACATGCATTATCTGCTCCCCGTCCCCAATCAACATTCCACAAGGCCTTATTATAATCATCATACATTTCAACACATTTTTCGAAGAAATTGTAGTGTAACCTAGAAACCGTTAGCCAAAGTCTATAACAGTGAATACTTAATTACAAAGCAACATAAGATAATGAAAGTAGCACAATAGAAAAAATATCGATAATACCATATTAGGCCTAAAATTTGAGGAATTACATGATGAAACATTGATTGGCTGGTTGGTTGATTTGGGGGAGGTTCAAAAATGGTTCAAATGGCTCTGAGCACTATGGCACTTAGCCGGCTGGAGTGGCCGAGCGGTTAAAGGCGCTACAGTCTAGAACCGCACGACCGCTCCGGTCGCAGGTTCGAATTCTGCCTCGGGCATGGATGTGTGTAATGTCCTTAGGTTAGTTAGGTTTAAGTAGTTCTAAGTTCTAGGGGACTTATGACCAAAGCAGTTGAGTCCCACAGTGCTCAGAGCCATTTGAACCACTATGGCACTTAACATCTCAGGTCATCAGTTCCCTAGAACTACTTAAACCTAAATAACCTAAGAACATCACACACATCCATGTCCGAGGCATGCGACCGTAGCGGTTGAGCAGTTCCAGACTGAAGCGCCTAGAACAGTTCGGCCACATCGGACTGCAAACAGCGAGGTCATCAGTACCATCGGATGAGAGAATGACGGGGACGTAAGTAGAACGTGTCCTTTCAAAGGAAACACCGAGGTATTTGCCTGAAGAGATTTAGGGAAATCACGGAAAAACTAAATCCGAATGGCCGGACGCAGGTTTCAACAGTCGTCTTCCCAAATGCGAGTCGAGTGTGCTAACCGTCGCGCCACCTCACTCGGTGACAAAACACTGATAAAAGCTTTTTAACTGTAGATGAAATGCGGGGAGGCAGTAAGTATAGCTGTGCTACAAATACGAAACAGGCTTGTGGACGTCAATATGAAATACGTTGAAATGGAAATGGCCGGGAGTTTCCAGACACGAAGTTCGGCCGCCAAGTGCAGGTCTTACTGAGAGCTAAGCCACATTGGGCGACTTGCGCGTCGGCAGCACAACATCCAGTCCCTGAGGGGAGAAAATCTCCCGTCCCAGCCGGGAATCTAACCCGGGCTCTCGTCCATGGCATTCCAACGCGCTGAACATTCAGCTAATGGGGCGGACTGAAATACATTTACTCTTCATGTTAGTATTTCCGTCAATACTTATTGGAAATGTAAATCCTTGAATATCAAAAACTGGTGAATAACATAATTAACAAATTCTTTGTATAGTGTTCAACAGATAATAAATAAAACCCGCTGAAGATGGAGAAACTTCTCCGCAACATGTGCGGGTAGTAAAAGAAGTAAAACTGTGTCTGCTCAAGGCAGAATCACATATCCTTATTAGACATTACAGAAACCTAGCGTTCCCTCTCTTAACTATCAGCTTCCAGTACAGGCTCTTCAACTTTACTGAACATGCAGTACTTCATCTGAAGATCTTCTTTTGTATCTGACTGAAAACGGAGAGACATATAACTTTTTTAATACTAACACCGAAAATCATACTTTTAGGAATTTTAGAAACATATGCTACTATGTGGCTTTATAATTATAGAGACTGGACTTCTATGGTGGGAGGCGGATTGGCAGAGGTCAAGAGGCCAGTAGTCCACCATCCTGGGCGGCACAGCGGTGGAGTGGTGAATGGACACATGGCAGTGACTGCTAGAACATTTATTTATTGTTGGTTAACTACAGCTACCGTGATGACACTCAGAGAACCAAATCCCCTAAACGTAAGCAGTAGAAGGCCTGCAGAAGGGAGCAGCCGTCAGCATCGTCTTGCGGGTGATGGCAGTAACTGGGAAAGGATGCAGCTCACACCAGCCGGCGGCGGCCCGCAATGCTGACTATAGGCTGCCCAGCAGCACAGGGCGGGACACGCCGAGGCGTGCAGTACCACACAGTGCTCCCAGCGTGGACTGAAAGCTTCACAGCAGCAGTGTCTTTCCACACGTGCGGATGCAGGGAGCAAAGAGCTTGTCCAAACAGTCCGAAGGCAGCTCAGCTACTTCACGGCCCTGGACTCGAACTGCACGCCACGCGTAGGCAGTCATACGAGTATGTAGCCCTTCAGACCAGGTGCCTGGTAGACTGCAATTCCTCTTACTAAAAATGAGGAGTATTCAAATGGACTTGGACTGTCTCTGAGATGTGCTAAAGCATCAGGTTCTGCCACTTGGGCCACAACAGAATCATGTCTCAGGCATGAAGTTATCATATCTCCCAGGCCAAAGTGCCTCTGACTTTTTGCTGAATCTGTTCTGTTGTGTGTCTGGTCCCTCCACTTGGCCGTAGCATGCATCTCGACACCTTGGGGACAGTAGCTGTTGTATCAACAGGTAGCCCCTGATGTAATTTCGCCTGGCCAGCCCAAACTGACCCGCTTCCGTGGCCACTTGCATTAGCCATGGAAAGTCTCTCAGTTTTACTTAGGCGTCCCCAGCTGGGACATAACTTGGATCTTGTCGAGATGGGGTGACTTGTGACAAAGGAACCCGTATCATAGGCACAACCACAAGGGACGTGTACCTGTGGAGATGCCAGACAAACACATGCTGTCTGAGGAGAGCTACAGCCTTTTCAGTAGTTGCAGGAGCAACAGTCTCCACGGCACTGACCTATCCTTCTAGCAACAGCCATCATGGCCTTACTGTGTTGGTATGGCAGGAAGGTGAAAGCAAGGGGAAACTAGAGCTGTGATTCATTTTTCCTTAGGTTATGCTGCTCTACTTCTGATGATATCAGCCTCTTGAGCAAAGTACTCCAGAGGTTAAATAGACCTCTATTTCGATCTCTGGGTGGGGGTCTACTCAGGAGGAATTCGGCATAATGAAAAAGAAAACTAGCGTTCCAAGGGAAAGAGGGTAGAATGTTAGATTATTTAATTGGGAAGTAGATTAGAGAATCTTGAAAAGAAAATTGGTGGACTAAAGTTAGATATAGTGAGACTTAATTAAGTGCGGTGGCAATAATAACAGGATTTATGGTCAGGTCAGTACAAAGTTATCAACACGAAATTACATTGGGCTAACGCAGCATTAGCACTAATAACTAATAAGAAAACAGGAATGCAGGTAAATTACTATGAACAGCGTGATGAGTTCATTATTGTAGCCAAGACAGACTTGAAGCCAACTCTCCAGAGATTAAAAGAATGTATGATGAAATGAAGGAAATTATACAGACTGTTAAAGGAGATAGAAATTAAATTGAAATGGGTGTCTGAAATTCGTTAGGAAGAGAAGGAAAAGGAAGGAAGGAAGAGAAGGAAAAATAGTAGAATAACATAGACAGAGAGAAAGGAATGAAAGAGGAAACTGTCCGGCAGAATTTTGCACAGATCATCATTTAATCTTCGTAATATTTGGTTTAAGAATCATGAAGAAGGTTTCAGACATGGAAGAGACTAGGAGGCACACGGAAATCCAGACTGATTATGCAGATTAGTCAGAAACAGTCTGAAAAGTTTGTAAGGGTGTTGCAGGGGATGTTGTGTTTCAAATAATTGTTAAGAAAATATTCGATACGGTGTGCCGTTTCCGGGTTATCTGGAAGTGAAGTTAGGAAATCATACCGTCACACACGTAAATTCAAGCAGCCTGTCAATTTATGCATCTGAAAAAACCATATTTTATGTGTATATGTGGTGTCTGTTCTTTCGGACATGTCCGATAGAAGAGATACCACATATGTAATTAAAGCGAGACTGGCCAATGAGCCATTCAGTGGAGTTGCACACCACTCTTGAACTCTTACGGGAATCGGCGAAATCTCGCAAATAATGAGAATAATTGGCAGGGGCCGTACGTCAGTAGTGTGCGGATAACTTCAGAATTTGCGTGTGACGATTGGCGTGATTCAACCCCGTCTCCGGCCATCCTGATTTAGGTTTTCCGTGATTTCCCTAAACCGCTTCAGGCAAATGCCGGGATGGTTCCTTTGAAAGGGCACGGCCGTCTCTAATGACCTCGTTGTCGTGGGGCGTTAAACACTAATCTCCTCCTCCTCCTCCTTCCACGATTGGCGTGATAAGGTAATCCGCGCAGCTCCGATAGGCATTGTACCCGTTTGGCCCAGTGGTCAGAGCATCTCCATAGTAAGTAGGAGACCTGGGTGCAAATCCCGGTCTGGCACAAATTTTCAACTATCCTCACTGATGTAAATAAACGTCCAGTATCAGCTAAATGTCGTTATTCATACAGGGTGTTTCAAAAATGACCGGTATATTTGAAACGGCAATAAAAACTAAACGAGCAGCGATAGAAATACACCGTTTGTTGCAATATGCTGGGGACAACAGTACATTTTCAGGCGGACAAACTTTCGAAATTACAGTAGTTACAATTTTCAACAACAGATGGCGCTGCAAGTGATGTGAAAGATATAGAAGACAACGCAGTCTGTGGGTGCGCCATTCTGTACGTCGTCTTTCTGCTGTAAGCGTGTGCTGTTCACAACGTGCAAGTGTGCTGTAGACAACATGGTTTATTCCTTAGAACAGAGGATTTTTCTGGTGTTGGAATTCCACCGCCTAGAACACAGTGTTGTTGCAACAAGACGAAGTTTTCAACGGAGGTTTAATGTAACCAAAGGACCGAAAAGCGATACAATAAAGGATCTGTTTGAAAAATTTCAACGGACTGGGAACGTGACGGATGAACGTGCTGGAAAGGTAGGGCGACCGCGTACGGCAACCACAGAGGGCAACGTGCAGCTAGTGCAGCAGGTGATCCAACAGCGGGCTCGGGTTTCCGTTCGCCGTGTTGCAGATGCGGTCCAAATGACGCCAACGTCCACGTATCGTCTCATGCGCCAGAGTTTACACCTCTATCCATACAAAATTCAAACGCGGCAACCCCTCAGCGCCGCTACCATTGCTGCACGAGAGACACTCGCTAACGATATAGTGCACAGGATTGATGACGGCGATATGCATGTGGGCAGCATTTGGTTTACTAACGAAGCCTATTTTTACCTGGACGGCTTCGTCAATAAACAGAACTGGCGCATATGGGGAACCGAAAAGCCCCATGTTGCAGTCCCATCGTCCCTGCATCCTCAAAAAGTACTGGTCTGGGCCGCCATTTCTTCCAAAGGAATCATTGGCCCATTTTTCAGATCCCAAACGATTACTGCATCACGCTATCTGGACATTCTTCGTGAATTTGTGGCGGTACAAACTGCCTTAGACGACACTGCGAACACCTCGTGGTTTATGCAAGATGGTGCCCGGCCACATCGCACGGTCGACGTCTTTAATTTCCTGAATGAATATTTCGATGATCGTGTGATTGCTTTGGGCTATCTGAAACATACAGGAGGCGGCGTGGATTGGCCTCCCTATTCGCCAGACATGAACCCCTGTGACTTCTTTCTGTGGGGCCACTTGAAAGACCAGGTGTACCGCCAGAATCCAGAAACAATTGAACAGCTGAAGCAGTACATCTCATCTGCATGTGAAGCCATTCCGCCAGACACGTTGTCAAAGGTTTCGGGTAATTTCATTCAGAGACTACGCCATATTATTGCTACGCATGGTGGATATGTGGAAAATATCGTACTATAGAGTTTCCCAGACCGCAGCGCCATCTGTTGTTGAAAATTGTAACTACTGTAATTTCGAAAGTTTGTCTGCCTGAAAATGTACTGTTGTCCCAAGCATATTGCAACAAACGGTGTATTTCTATGGCTGCTCGTTTAGTTTTTATTGCCGTTTCAAATATACCGGTCATTTTTGAAACACCCTGTAGATGTGTGGGCACATCTCGCGAAACGCTGCAGAGCGTGGAGCTCGCGGAGAGTGGGGCGCGTCGCTGACCGTGTGTCGCTGTAGCTTGTGAGTACAACACAGCCATACAACTATGGAAGCTCTGATTAGGAAGTCTACGTTAAGGTTTTCGTTCCCGTTCGCATATGACAGACTGAATTTGTTTGAACTCGACGATCGTTTCTTGGAAAGGAGAGGTTTACAAGATGATAACGTTCACGGATGTCCACCTCCATAGCTGTCAGCGCTGCAGAATTCTATGAGAAGGGGCTGGGTTCGATTCCCGACCGTGTGGGAGATTATCTCCTTTCGTGAACAGGATGTTTTGTTGTCTCAATCGACGACACGCAAGTCACCGAAATGGCGTCAACTAAATGGACTTGCACCAGGCAAACGGCCTACCCAACGGGAGGTCCCAGTCACACGCATGTTCACTGATTGGCATATGATTTCCTTGTTAATGCAGTTATGTTAGTGTCCGAGACGTTGAAACATGTATCCAGATTATGAGAAAAACAGGCCGTTTCTCGAACTTTCTTTATTCCAATCTAGTTCAACTGCGATCAGCTTTGCTGGTTTGTGGTTGCGACCTGTGTGCATATTCAACCATCCTTGTTATCTAAGGTCCGATTTCATCGAACAAGCGTTAACGCCTTATGGCACGGTTTTGCATGTTACTGGGGAGAAATGGACAGGTAGAAAACATTTCAATGTTGACAGTTGTGTGCGAAATGATTGAATTGACCTTCATATGAATATTTCGTCGTATATTATGGTTCAAGCCTTCAAAGCCTTTGTTGTTTACGATGAGCAACAAAGAATCTGTGTGGATGCGCGGATAATCTTAAGGCTCTCTTCCCGGTGTAAAATCCTTACAAAGGGAAAACTACGCACTCACCTCCACAGACGACGCGCGACATCAACAGAGACTGGCATATGTGCACACTTGTCAGCCCCATTACAGCAAACGGGGCATTGTCAATGCCCTGACATATCACGTCGGGGAATCAGGATTCGACTGCACATAGCGTGCTGACGAACGAACAAACGATTACCCTGCCGAAATGTTCAAACAGATGTCTCCAGGAAAGACTAATCCCCTTAAGCGGTAGCAAGACACCTTGAAAAAAATACTATGGTTCTTAAACATTGCGCTGAAGCACAAGGCTGCAATCAAGATGATGTTCCAGTGTTAACAGTAGGCAGCGACATGCTAGTTGACAAGGACACAAACCACAACAACCGAACATCATCCAGTATCAAGTAAGGACAATTTAAAAAAAAAAGTCATCTAAACAAAAGAAATGGCCCCCCAGAATACAAACTCAGGAATTAGAAATTAAAAGGATATGCACCAGAGAAACCCCTAGGAAATCGCAGACAGGATAAATGGCAGTGGCTGATGCAAAGAGGATAATGGGTCCCATTCAGAATGAGTACGTTGATGTGGGCTTCGACAAACACACGAACACAACCATGTTTGCAATTTAGTGATGCGACAGACCTCTGCTTCCGCAACTACAGAAGTTCCGTAAATGTTTTTGAAGTGTTGGCAGAAGAGCCAACACTGTGTTGCTAGAGGAGGCCGAAATGCACGCGTTTAATTACACGCTGACTGGCGTGAGGTCTGGAACAGTTAAGGGAATTAATAGTAGCAAATAAAGTACGTAGTTGATATAATACTTAACTTTAATCCACAATTGGTGTACATCGCTCTTGACGGTACATGTTATAATCTCAATATCAAATGCTATGGCGCCTTGCTAGGTCGTAGCAAATGACGTAGCTGAAGGCTATGCTAACTATCGTCTCGGCAAATGAGAGCGTAGTTGTCAGTGATCCATCTCTGGCTAAGTCGGCTGTACAACTGGGGCGAGTGCTAGTACGTCTCTCTAGACCTGCCGTGTGGCGGCGCTCGGTCTGCCATCACTGACAGTGGCGACACGCGGGTCCGTCGTATACTAGCGGACCGCGGCCGATTTAAAAGCTACCACCTAGCAAGTGTGGTGTCTGGCGGTGACACCACAGTTTTCACATACACTTCCTCATCCGGTTCCGCATTTTTATATCGGAAATTTCAACAATGGCGACACTATCGATGCACGCACTTATTTCCCCATCGCGCCAGCTGCTGCGCAGACGGGAGTTTGTTGGGTGGGGCTTGCAGCAAGCGACACGTGCCCGTAGCGATTGTTGCGTTTCTTGGATTATTAAGCAGTGATCTCTGTCCATCGCCGCAAAAGTGTAGCGTTTTGTCGCCTGCTTTGTGTTGCTGTGTAATACTACTACATTGTATAGTGTTTTTTAGTCAAGAGTTTTGTGGCATAGCGTTCGTTAAGAGTGCGATATGAAACCAAAAACAAGTCTTACTTGGAATTATTTCGCTGAGATTAATGATTTGAGATCCAAATTCAAAATCTATGACAACATATATTCGCGAAAGGAGCGCACGACCATCCCATTGAAGAGTCATCTCAGATCATTACAAGTCGAGAAATTTGCAGAGTTTGAGAAGTTAAATGAAACTATCAAGCTTTCTGAGGAGGCGAAAAAACAAAAGGATAGTCAATATTTATATAATAATTTAGTTGATACTAATAATATAGTTCGATCGTTATAGGGTGATCTCTGTCCACTGCAGGTGCAAAGCTGTTTTATCTGAGTGATTTGCAATACGATAACATATTAAAGGGCTCACCCCAACCTTAGTTCTGGTCGGGCCGTGTTGGTAGAAGTCGATAGATAATGTGCCTCTCTCGTTGCTGCCAGTACTGAATGATATAAGCGTATAACAGTCTGTGGAAAGGAATAAACACACCATGTAGTACGTGAACTGTACACGAGTGTGTGTTGGCACTGCACGAAATTTAAACTGGTTTTACGTCCTGCCCCTCATCCAATCTGAGTTGAGCACTTAAAAAGTTATCGCACTCTGTATGAAAACGTTTCTAAGAATCTTATCTTCCATTTATCTGTAGAAAAGTGATGGTATGCACGTAACTGTTTATAATACGAACCAATACCAATCACGTTGCATTTACTCAGTAGAACGTAAATTTATTTATTGCATTTTATTCTCCATATTGTATATAAGGTGTCAATAAATTCTTTACCATCATCAGGTCTGAAACAAACACTGGAGATGGTAAACAAGTTAACCAAACCTAGTATGCAATATGAAGAATAAAATCCAATATTTACAAATTAACGCCCTACGCAGAAACTGCAGCGTCACTTATAAATTGGTCCAGAAACTTTTCTTTACCAACTGTCGCTTCAGCTGGGCACACTGCGAATTATTGACGTGTTCTACTTAACAATTTGCAATTTCATTTTTATATTACATTTTATGTATTTCATTTCTTGATGTATTTCACTATTTTTGTTTTCTTATTGTTATAGGCTTCTTTTACTCGGTCCAAAGACGTTAAAAACAACTTACAAGCTACAAAGTCTGTAAGTAAATAATTACTTGGATTCCTCACACCTAAAGTCTCAACAAATGGATTGTGTGATTGCTGGAATGATTGCCCTCCAGAACTTATGTAATTTTGTCGAGGGTACCGGCTTTTGCAGAGTAATGGATGCTGCTCTTCCAAAGTATAAGTTAAAAGGTCGTGACTTTTCTTACTTTGTATTTGTGTGATAAATTGTACAACAATCTAGCAAGAAAAATCAATAACTTACTTGAAGAATTTGGAAAAAATATCTTTCACAACTGATTCAAAGTTTAATGTACATTGTGAAACTCCATTACTTAGTTTGACTTCTAATGGTATTTCAAAGAATTCTTACATGATGTCTATAATTCTGAAATGTGAAGTCATGACTGGGTGTCATGCAGGTGACATAACACCGACCAAATGTGAAACGATACTTCAAGAGTGGGGCACAAATCACCAAGTTGTACGTAGTATTGTTCGTGATCGTATATCTAATGTGATTAAAGTGTTGCAATTGTCTGGCTTTGATGATGTAAATTGTGCAATACATCAGGTACAACTTTCTACTCGCGTTGCTGTGGAATCACAGGAGTGGCACCTACAACCTACTGCTACATTGAAAAAATTGCCACTTATTTCAATCATTCCTTAGTCGCACAAACCGATATGGCAAAAATTTAAAGGGAACGTCTTAATCTACCTGCTTTGTCTGTCATTCAGGATTGCCCAACACGATAAATATTGTCAAATATACATAAATGGATATGAATTTGATGGTATTATTTAGTGTGAGTAGTGTATGCGTTTTATGAAAATCGTATCTTTTAATGCAATTTATTTTATTTCCAGCTCGAACACGGCGTTGTATGTGATGGAACGATTTTCAAAGCTCAAGGATTCGCCAACTTCGTACTTACGTTCAAATCCAATCACGATGATCTCTACTGAGGACTGGAAAAATGTCCAAAAATTTGTAGGGGTAATGAAACAATTCGAAGAAATTGCTAGAAAATTTGGCTGTTCTCAAGCGAGCATTTCATCAGTCATACCACTAAATCAAGTTCTTGTGACCACTTTACAACAAGAAGAAACAAAGACAGATACTTCAGAACAATTCCAAAATTTAGCAAGAAAATTACTTGATGAAATAAATTCAGGCGCGAGGTTTGGAGAACTGACCAGAATCGATAAGTACACAATTGCGACGTATTTAGATCCGCGATAAAAGTCAAAATTTTTCAGTACATCATCACAGAGCAAGTTGAGTCCCGAAAACTTAATTTGATGGTGATGAAAGCCAGAGATCCCTACTCATCTCAAGACGACTGCATACCTAATAGCTCCAAAAGGTGCCGATCTGAACTTGAAAATGAGCCTTCAAGAAGTTTGGCTAAGTAGCAGAATTCTCTAAAAGATGATGTGGTGGAAATCAAATTGACATAAGTACCACCGCCGCCCGTGGTAGCCGAGCGGTCCGAGGCGGCTTGCAACGGTTCACTCGCCTTCCCCTGTCGGAGGTTTGAGTCCTCCCTTGGGCATGGGTGTGTGTGTTGTTCTTAGTGCAAGTTAGTTTAAGTTCGATTAAGCAGTGCGTAAGCCGAGGGACCGATTACCTCAGCAGCTTGGTCTCACAGAACTTACCACAAATTTCATTTCAAGTACCACTTGCCGCTAGCTCGCCAGCGTCTATCAGCTCCTCCCAGTAGCGTATCCAGTGAACAATTACTCGATGGAGCTGACCCCATATACGAAGAACATAGAAATAGGTTGTAGGGTGAAAAAGAGGCAAAATTACTTTTTGTTAAATATAATCTGCCATTGATAAATTCTGAGTATTGACATAATAAAAATAGTGTCTGATAAAGAACTGTTACTTTTTTCTTAATATACACACTTCCACTTCCGCATCCGCTTATCCGCTTCTGCTTCTATTATCACACTTCCGTCGCATCGCTAGTTACCATCTTCCCTGTCTGTTCTGGATCCGAGCGTGCTTTGTTCGGAAGATACTGAGCAGTAGTAAACATTTATACGCAGACTTACAAGCCGGATACAGTCAATGTCTCCCGGATAAGTTTGGCAGTAAAATTACGATGTTTGAACGATTATCTCTATGCCGCTGACATAGATGCCACTATGTTACAAGATAATAACAACGGCAATGGTTATGAAGCCATCGTCAACACCGTAAATGAAGGAGAACCAGCAGTTTTGTTCAAAGAGGGCATCGCATGTCGAAATGAAGATATTTTAGAGACAGGCAGTGGCATAATTATCCAACTTCATTATCTCATTTTAACCAACGTATACGCGTCGTCTGGGGCTAAGGAGAGACGGCAGAGGAGTGACTTTTATCGGAATGGGTAATTCAACTGTTAAAGAAGGTTGGGGCGGTTGCCTTACTTCCCGGAGATTTTACCATGCAGACCAGACCCCTAATTTTAATTCTTGTCGAGAGCTACAAACGTTGGCTAATGAATTCCAACAGCAAGACACGTGGACTTACTTTAATCCCCACCTTACCGGCTACACTTATGTCAGTAGCCCGTAAGGAGGCAGGACAGACAGAACCTATGTTACTAAAGAATTTATGTGGAATATCGATGACTGTGAGATATGGCTTACAAACGTGTACGACCGTTAAGCATACCACGTTTCGTTCCGGTACACCCACCAAAAAACTTTCCGTGGGCGTGGGATATGGCAACTTAAAGTCGCACTATTACAGGAAGCTGAACTGAGGCAACAGATAAGACAAACTTGGCACAAATGCTTAGGCTCCCAAACTAAGTATCTGGAGCGAATAATTTGATGGATCAAACATAAAAAACCTTTAATTCATAAGTGCATTATACAATATGCAAAGGCTGAAGCATATTAGCGCAAACAAACGGCGGAATATTACTTCTCCTGTTTGTGAGACCTTTAACAACAAGCAAATGGCCTTTTGCCTGTCACAAGAAAGCTGCGTACTTCGTTATACCACGTAATTAGGGAGACACGCGGGGGAAACAGAATAATGAACGCGCTTGCGCATCATGAAGGAGGAGAACACAATACTCAGACCGCCATAAAATAATATGTGGCGAAGTACTATAGGGATCTCTACGCTGGATCGGAAATGGGTAGATTGGACGGTGAAGAACTTTTAGCACACGTTACGACAGTAATACGAGAGAGGGACAGTGTCAGTCTAATGGAAAATATAACTCAGGGAAAAAAAAGTAATGTCGCTACGAGGAAGAAGACAGCTGGTCCCGATGGGCTCCAGGTCGAATTTTATGTATGTTTGTGGGACATAATAGAGAATGAACTCACAGAGATGTATGAGGTATTAGCTAACCAGACGTTATCTCCTACATTTACTGAGGGAATTACTGTACTCAGCTCCAAAACACCGAGCAGCAAGAGGCTTCATGATTAAAGAACTCTCACTTTACTCAACGCTAACTTTAAAATTCTCACCCGTATTCTGAATACAAGGATGAACCCATTCCTTAAAAATGTCATAGGTCCTTACCAGACGAGCACAATAGAGAAAAGGTCAATGCTAGACACCTTATGTGAGTACAGGGACATCATAAACCTCACTTGGATAATTGACGGTAATCTTTCCTTATTGTTTTTAGACTTTAATAAATCCTTTGATAGGATCAATCAAGGCTTCTTACTCAGCATCATGCACAAAACGGGTTTCAACGACCACTTTATAGCTGTCATACCTAAATGTATCTGTGGTGTTTTTTCAAGGATTAAAATCAATAGACAACTGACTGAAGCGTTTCCAGGACAACAATCATACGTCAAGATCTCAGCTGGGATGCTGGTTACCTTCTTCGCTATGCTCGTCTTCCACATCTACATTGCATCCAGCATTCACACCCATGGGAACAATAACTACTTCCATAATGTGTGGTGTAACTGGCTGTCGGTCTTTCCCAGCAGCGATTCTCAAATCGCCGTTAATTCGAACTACGAAGTCATATTCTTCAAAGAGGACTCTCACAAGGGAACTTCCCCATCGAACCACCCTCAGATTTACTTATAAGTTGGCGCAGTGGATAGGCCTTGAAAAACTGAACACAGATCAATCGAGAAAACAGGAAGAAGTTGTGTGGACACACGAAAAAAATAAGCAAAATATACAAACTGAGTAGTCCATGCGCAAGATAGGCAACATCAAGGACATGTCCGTGCTTAGGAGCACCGTGGTCCCGTGGTTAGCGTGAGCAGTTGCGAAACCAGACGTCCTTGGTTCAAGTCTTCCCTCGAGTGAAAAGTTTGCTTTTATTTTCAGACAATTATTATCTGTCCGTCCGTCCGTCCGTCCGATGCGAGATAACTGCGCCGTAGTATGGGGACGTTACACCTAAACAAACATCTACAAGAAGACCTAAATCGGGCAAGGTAGAAGAATCTTTTTACCCATTCGCCAAGTGTACTAGTTAGGTGGGTCGACAACATATTTCTGTCATGTGACGCAGATGCCGTCACCAGTGTCGTATAGAATATATCTGGAATCGGTTGACCTATGACCTTGCGATCAAATGTTTTCGGTTCCCATTGGAGAGGCACGTCCTTTCGTCTACTGATCGCACGGTTTTGCGGTGCGGTCACAAAACACAGACACCAAACTTTTTACAGTGAACAGAGACGTCAATAAACGAACGGACAGATCATTACTTTGCGAAAATAAAGAAAGTTAACTTTTCATTCGAGGGAAGATTTGAACCAAGGACCTGTCGCTCCGCAGCTGCTCACGCTAACCACGGGACCACGGCGCTCCTGAGCAGACACATATCCTTGATATTGCCTATCTTACGCATGGACTACTCAGTTTGTATATTTTGCTTATTTTTTCATAGTTCCACACAACTTCTTCCTATTTTCTCGATTGATCTGTGTTCAGTTTTTCAAGGCCTATCCACTGTGCCAACTTATAACTAAATCTGAGGGGGGTGCGATGGGGGAGGTTCCCTTGTCAGTATCCCTTTAATGCGTCGATATTCGCGAAGAGAAGCAGCGTTGTTGCTGTTGTTTTGATAAAACAGCTTTACGAGTAAAGCCCTGCTCACCCTGTCCAGCAGAGCCGTGTTGACTGCCTACCACTGCAATGCACGCTGATGTTTGTGTTTCAGCCCAGCGTTGCCGTACCACTACCGGCGTCTGACTCCCAAGTCGTGACACCTAACAGTACAGACAACGCAAATCCTGCAGCGCACAGCCTGAACCAAATTCCTACCCAGTTTGGTACCCATTCACTACTGGCTCAAGTAGCGAAAGTTTAATCAAAAGCACTCTGTACTCTGCTGGGGATTAAAGGATGATCAATGTAATCGTACGGTAGGGGCCTGTCTAGGAACTGTAGCAGGACATGCCAAAGGAATGTTTTGTGCACAACAACGTTTAGTTTATCGGCAAGTACGTAACTTTAAATGACAATACCATCCCATATATTCACAAAGAAATTTCGTTTATAGGGTGAGTATGGGTTTTCGTCATCGCATAGACGGCTATTCTCTCTGTTGAACAAGCCCTGTCTTGTAAAAAACGTGGCCTCATCTATAAACAACACGTAAGCAGAAGACTGGTGGTATTCTGCATATTGCTGGAGGAACCAACTTTAAAACTCAGTTTAACGTGGGACGTCCGCTAGTTGCAATGACTGTAGCTTCTGTCGTTTGATATGGACGCATACATTGCTCATGTACGAATCGGAAAACAATTCTTTGGCTCGTGTTCAGAGCTCGTGCAACTCGCTGTCTACTGGAAGCCACGGTTGTCACCAATAGCGTGTAATACATTCTCTTCCATACCTGTTGTTTTGGCATACCTCGCATGGCCAATATCTTCCATTTTGACAAGGAAGGATCCAGTTTCTCATAGGCACCTACCTATGTGCAGATGCAAACGTACCGTGACGTCGTTGCTGTCGCTGCATGTACAAGGACAATATAACTTCGTTGTTCCGTTATTCGATTGCATTCAGTGACCTTATACGCAACTTGCATCTGGAAACCTATCCAAAATGCTGCGTATCACTGTTAATGTGCAGCACTACCCAAAACAGACTACAGACAGAACCGAGCAGCACTAGGTGACAGCTTCAGGGAGCAGAGTAAAGCTGACGTCTCTCTTGTAAACACCAAGTGCAGTGAGTGAAGAGAAAATGTCTGATTCGAAACGAGACCGTCGACAGCTGCGGTGCACAAAACGAAGATTTCCAAATCACTTATTTTTTGTGCGAGTTGTGAGAGACAGGATGCAAAATGACATCTAAAAGGAGCAAGTTTGTGTGCCAGTTACGACGTCATATCTCCTGAACTATGATAGGTAGGTGGTTCCTGCTCCCAAAGCGATAGTTGCATGACAGTAAGGGATACGTGTACCAATGTCATCGATCCATTGGTTTACACAAATGACATCCATTTTTAAAATATATGTCGACTGCAGCTAATGAAAACCTCGTATTCCATCTCCCTATGAAAAACTTGATAATTCCAATAATCAGTAAATACATTACCAAAGACAGATTTGAAAGAGCAAGGACTTTTCTCACCTGTCAATAACTAGTCTTCTATTTGACAGTTACATAGGTAGAAAATTCATCTGTATCACTTTATACTGTGTTTTTAAGAGGCCTTTTTTGCTTCTCCCGTAAAATTTAACAGAATTTATTTACCAATTTTTCATTGCCTACAAAATATTAAACATTTAGTTTCGATTGACGTTATCTGTAGGCCTCTGGACGGTTACAGCTCTCTTCGAATTGTCAATAAGCTTGCGCCTTCCAAAGCTAACGCTAGTAGCCAGCCCTGATACGGCGGCAGGGCAGACGTTCTGTGTCTTTGAGTCAGAGCGCGAGTGATGTATCGGAGTCGCTGAGCTTTGACGCAACAGCTGGTGGGACGTGGCGCAGGGGGTCCATTTGTCTCTAGCAGATCAAATCAGATGGCATCAGGCGGCCGCCTCTTGTGTGGACGCGCCTAACTCGATCTGAGTCGTCGCCGCGGCCGGCTGGGGCTAATCGAATGACGTCCCAGAAAGCACTGTGCGGTGGCCCCCCACCCCGGCGCAGGCGCTCCCCGGCCGCAGTGACACGGACGCTTCCCTACAAGATCTGCCGAGACGCAGAAGAGGATTTCAAAATGTGACACCAGTACAGCCATATTACAGAGCTAATTAATCCACTGAGGCGGCAATAAAGTCACCTTTCCGCTGCCACAATAAAACTTTCACGGAGGATGTGTCGTAATGAACAGCGAAGACTGACACCTGTGCAAGTATGTGAGAACCAATGGCGGCTGCTGTGTAAGAGCACAAGAGCACGTGAACAACCTAACTTTTGACCCCTTGCGAATTTATTGGTTACTTTTCTTTCTATGATGTTAAACGTAAGTATATACGGCAATCGGGAGTACACACCACTAAATCAACCCCGCTGTGCTACTTTGCTCCTCCAGACTCGGTGAAACTTGGCATCAGCGTCGCGAGCACACTTCTAGTTTCGCACGTTTTTGGAGCTTTTGCTCATGTACAACTGGCGTGATGTAATTGCCTGACGGACCAGATGCATGCGGATTTGATGAACAACGTGCACGTGCACAGCTGGCCCACACCACTCAACTACGAGTTTACGTCAGCGACACTGAGAAAAAAATGTTCAAAAGTGTGTGAAATCTTATGCGACTTAACTGCTAAGGTCATCAGTCCCTAAGCTTACACACTACTTAACCTAAATTATCCTAAGGACAAACACACACACCCATGCCCGTGGGAGGACTCGAACCTCCGCCGGGACCAGCCGCACAGTCCACGACTGCAGCGCCCTAGACCTCTCGGATAATCCCGCGCGGCAGCGCCACTAACAAGGGAACCTCCCCATCGCACCCCCCTCAGATTTAGTTATAAGTTGGCACAGTGGATAGGCCTTGAAAAACTGAACACAGATCGATCGAGAAAACGGGAAGAAGTTGTTAGGAACTATGAAAAAAATAAGCAAAATATACAAACTGAGTAGTCCATGTGCAAGATAGGCAACATCAAGGATAAAGCGAGCTTAGTAGCGCCGTGGTCCCGGGGTTAGCGTGAGCAGCTGCAGAACGAGAGGTCCTTGGTTCAAGTCTTCCCTCGCGTGAAAATTTTACTATATTTATTTTCGCAAAGTTATGATCTGTCCGTTCGTTCATTGACGTCTCTATTCACTGTAATTAGTTTAGTGTATGTGTTTTGCGACAGCACCGCAAAACCGTGCGATTAGTAGACTAAGGGACGTGCCTCTCCAATGGGAACCGAAAACATTTGATCGCTAGGTCATAGGTCAACCGATTCCTCCACAGGAAAACACGACTGATATATTCTACACGACACTGGTGACGGCATGCGCGTCACATGACAGGAATATGTTGTCGACCCACCTAACTTGTATACTTGGCGCATGGGTAAAAAGAATATTCTACCTTGCCCGATTTAAGTTTTCTTGTGGATGTGATGATCACTTCCAAAAGTGATGAAGACATCAGAGTTTGTCACATAAACTGCAACAAATGAATGCAACAGTTTCACAATCGCACAGTTTTCCCTGTGCTCTGTCAAAACATATGTTTTTAACGTTTTCAAATTTTTCCGTGTGTAGACCGTCAAATCCTGTATATGTCCAAGCAAATCTGAACATGTCCTGGAATTTTGGAGAGCGAAGTTGATTATGTGTGAGTGCCTGAACTTTGATAGTTGTCTGAAAATAAAAAATTAAACTTTTAACGCGAGGGAAGACTTGGACTGAGGACCTCTCGTTCTGTAGCTGCTCACGCTAACCACGGGACCACGGCGCTCCTGAGCACACGTCATCATTTATGTTGCCTATCTTGCGCATGGACTACTCAGTTTGTATATTTTGTTTATTTTTTTCATAGTTCCACACAACTTCTTCCTGTTTTCTCGATTGATCTGTGTTCAGTTTTTCAAGGCCTATCCACTGTGCCAACTTATAACTAAATCTGAGGGGGGCTGCGATGGGGAGGTTCCCTTGTTAGTGGTACCACGCTGCAGCAGACTTTAATCCCCGCTCGCTTGGTCCAAGTCCCACAAAACAGTGGCACAATCCACTCATAATATAGTAAAATTAGATCGGACATCAGTCTATGTTATAGTTATACTGATAGAAAAACCTATTTTGTGGAGTTCTGAATGGGAACTATACGGGCTGTATCAAAAAGAATCATCCCATTTGGCACCTCTGAAATTAATAAGCATATACAATTAATTTTGTTTTACGATGAACGGTAAATTCAAAAAGCTTTTTTCATACCTTTTCATAGGTGCTCAATATGCCCTCCTTGTTGTACACGGCATATTTCAATGCTGTATTCAGACTGCTCCCATACTGCACCGAGCACGTCATGAGTTACAGCTCCCTACAACTGCTGTTATGGGATATCTCAGTTCATTCATTGTTGTTGGCAACGAAGGCACATAAACAGAGTCTTTTATAAACTCCCACAGTACATAATCAGTCAGGTCCGGTGACGTAGGAGGCCAGTAATGTAAGAGTTAATCAATTGGTTCACTACGACTGATCCATCGCTCAGTAACGCCTTGATTTTGAAAATTACCGCACTTCCAGGTGGACTGTGGAAGTGCTACCTCCAATTTGGTAAATGAAGTGGTTCGAATCAGTCTCCAACTGTGGTAAAACAAGGTTATCATTCTTCCTGTAACAGTGTTTTCGCCAAAGAAAAATGGACCATACATCTTTTCCCATGAAACTGCACAAAACACATTAAATTTTGGAGAGACCCTCTCATGTTATACAACTTCATGTGGCTGTTCTGTACCCCATATTCTCACATTATGACGGTTCACCTTTCCATTTAAATGGAATGTTGACTCATCACTAAACACTAAGCACGGAAGAAAACTGTTATCCTCCATCTTACCGAGAAAGAAATTACAGAACTCCACACGCTATTGTTTGTTACCTTCACGAAGATTTTGCAGTAGTTGAATTTTTTATGGTTTCATGCGTAAACGTCGACGCAACACACGCCAGAGGGTCATCGGGGGCGTGTTGAGCTGTCTGTCTGCACGGCAAACGGATTTCTTGGACTCCTTGTGAAACTACGCGGATGCGTTCGACGTCTGTGTCAGACATTCAGGGACGACCCGGCGATTTGCGTTTACACAAGTTTCTCGAAATTGTTCATGCCATCGTATAATGCTCTGTGCTGTAGGAGGATCAACGCCATACCTAGTACGAAAGTAACACTGAACAGCTATTACTGCCCCACACTGCACAAAACGTAGAACACAAAACGCTTTCTCTTGTCCCGACATCGTTTTTAATAGAACGGAAGTGGGCGCACACTGCTGCTACCTAGCGGGAACCATGTAAAACTCGAGAGCTTGCTCTTTCCGACAGTATGTTGTTCACGCACATATCTCAAATAACATAATAGTTATGATCTTTTAAATCGGGTGATTCTTTTTTATAAGTCCTGTATATTAAGTTTTGGATTTTATCATACAGTAATCCATTTGAGCGGCCGAGAACCATAAAGCACATCACTGTCGATTGTGAGACTGTACAATTTTTTCACGCTTCTGACATCTGTTGATCTTATTGAAGTGTCGGCAGAAGGAGGCCGAAATGCACGCGTCAAATCACGCCGGCTTGCTTAGGTCTGAAACAGGATACGTAATGAATGCTATAAAGAAAAGTACGTAGCTGCTGGAATATTTAACTTCAATCCACCATCTGTATACAGCATTCTTGATGATACAAGTGAGACTCTCTCTAGAAATGGTTAATGGCGCCTTGCTAGGTCGCAGCCATGGACTCAGCTGAAGGCTATTCTAACTGTCTCTCGGCAAATGAGAGAAAGGCTTCGTCAGTGTAGTCGCTAGCAAAGTCGTCCGTACAACTGGGGCGAGTCCTACTACGTCTCCCTAGACCTGCCGTGTGGTGGCACTCGGTCTGCGATCACTGACAGTGGCGACACGCGGGTCCGACATGTACTAATGGACCGCGGCCGATTTAAAGCTACCACCTAGCAAGTGTGGTGTCTGGCGGTGACACCACACTTATAGTGGCTCTAGTTTATCTCTACTGTACTCTCACGTGCTACGTATATCTGAACTTTCACGAAAAGCTGTCTCACTGGTGTCTCTGCTATTCACTTAAGTGTGGGGTCGAAGAGGTGTGCTCTTGGCTCTTATGGCTCTCAGCGCCTCATTTGTATTCTAGTCAAGTGACCTGGTTGGTAGTTAGAACTATTGGGATTTAATCATTTCCGCAACCGGCAGTTTGTGTTTGGAGTCGGTTGTTTACTGTGCAGGAATCGTGTTTCCTGTGAAGCGTCAACCTGAACGCTTTTGGGTCTATTTTAAGCGTATGCAGGAAATAAAATTACCAGGAAAAGTTAGCCGCAAAGGAATTACGGCCAGCCAAACCAGACCCGTTGTCTGAGAAAGTGACGAAATCAAATAAGCGTGACTACAAGGGAACACTTAAGAAAGAAGTCTAGAATAAGCCTATGTTGTTGTGTGAGTGAAACTTAAGAATGCTTGATTTTCAGCCCGAAGTTAATTCGTTAACTTATACATGTATTAATGATCTTGTACATTTGTCCGACAAAACAAAAAAACCACGAAAACGTCCACTCACACAAAAATGCGAAACGGAGAGTAGCGAAAGCTTCATTATTTCGTTCTTACCATAAACTCTGCTTGATTATGTACAAAACAATAAAATGCCTCAAAAACTATTCTTTTTCCTCTTCGTATAAGTTATGCATATTATTATTATGCTTATTACTGTTATTCTACATCTACATCTACATCTACATGGTTACTCTGCAATTCATGCTTAAGAGCCTGGCAGACGGTTCATCTAACCATTTTCATACTATTTCTCTACCGTTCCACTCTCCAATGGCGCGTGGGAAAAGGAACACCTAAATCTTTCCGTTCGAGCTCTGATTTCTCTTATTTTATTATGATGGTCATCTTTCCCTACGTAGGTGAGTATCAACAAAATATTTTCGCATTCGGAAGGGAATGTTGATGACTGAAATTTCGTAAATAGATCTCGTCGCAAAGAAAACCACCTTTGTTTCAGTGACCACCACCCCAACTTGCGTATCATACAGTGACACTCTCACCCCTGTTGCACGATAACACGAAACGAGCTGCGCTTCTTTGCACTTTTTCCATGTCCTCCGTCAATACTACCTGGTAAGGATGCCACACTGCACAGCAATATTCCAGCAGAGGACGCACAAGTGTAATGTAGGCTGTCTCTTTAGTGGGCTTGTCGCATTTTCCAAGTGTTCTGCCAACGAAGTGCAGTCTTTGTTTCGCCTTCCCCACTATATTATCTATGTGGTCTTTCCAATTTAAGTTGCTCGTAATTGTAATTCCTAGGTGTTTAGTCGAATTGACAGCCCTTAGATTTGTGCGATTTATCGTATAACCAAAATTTATCGGATTTCTTTTAGTACCGATGTGGATGACCTCGCACTTTTCTTTGTTTAGTGCCAATTGCCACTTTACGCACCATACAGAAATGCTCTCTAGATCATTTTGTAATAGGAAGTGATTGTCTAATGATTTTACTGGACGGTAAATTACAGCGTCATCTGGATACAATCAAAGGAGGCTGCTCAGATTATCACCTAAATCATTTATGTAAATCGGGAACAGCAGAGGGCCTACGGCACTACCTTGCTGAACGCCAGATATCACTTGTTCTACTTGAGGATTTACCGTCTATCACTACGAACTGTGACCTCTCTGAAAGGAAATCACGAATTGAGTCACATAACTGAGACAACACTCCATATGCAATCGATTTTATTCATAGTCGCTTGTGAGGAACGGTATTGAAAGCCTTCTGGAAATCTAGGAATATGGAATCGATCTGAGATCCCTTGTCAACAGCACTAATTATTTCATGGAAATAAAGAGCTGTGTTGCACAAGAATGACATTTTCTGAATCCGTGTTGGTTGTGTATCAATAAGTCATTTTCTTCAAGGAGATTCATAATGTTCGAGTACAGTATATGCTCGAAAATCCCACTGCAAATTGAGGTCAGTGATATGGGTCTGTAATTCAATGGGTTACTCCTATTTCCTATCTTGAATATTGGTGTGAACTGTGCTACTTTCCAGTCTTTGGGAACAGACCTTCCGTCAAGTGAGCGGTTGTATATGATTGCTTCGAAAGGCGCTTTGTGTCTACATACCTTGAAAGGAACCTTATTGGTATGTCATCTGGACCGCAAGACTTGCCTTTCCTAAGTGATTTGAGTAGTTTCGCAACACCTAAGATATCTACTTTTACGTCACTCATGCTAACAGCTGTTCTGGTCTCGAATTCTGGAATATTTACTTTGTCTTCTTTCGTGAAGGAATCACGGAAAGCTGCATTCAGCAACTCCGCTTTAGTGGCACCATCATCGGTAACATTTCCATCGCTATCGCGCAGTGACGGTATTGACTGTTTTTTGCCACTGGTGTACTTTACATACGACCAGAATTTCTTTGGGTTTTCTAACATATTTTGAGACAATATTTCATTGTGGAAACTATTTGAGCCTCGCTACAATAACCTTGTGTTCACTAATCCCCGGATCCGTCATAATGTATAACCTCTACGCATGGTAAATCGCAGGAACTATTTCAACTTCACTACAAGATAAACTACTACCAACAGACACAAACACACCACCACGTACTTTATTTAATCTATCCTTTCTGAACACGGTTTGCGCCTCTGTAAAAAGAGAAAATGGTTCAAATGGCTCTGAGCACTATAGGACTTAACTTCTGAGGTCATCAGTCCCCTAGAACTTAAAACTACTTAAACTTAACCAACCTAAGGACGTCACACACACCCATGTCCGAGGCAGGATTCGAACCTGCGACCGTAGCAGTCGCGCGGTTCCAGACTGTAGCGCCTACAACTGCTCGGCTACTCCGGCCGGCCCTCTGTAAAAATTTCGGCAGAATTTTATTATTATTATTATTATTATTATCATTATTATTGACATTAGCTGAATTTATGTAAATATGTTGATAAGCATTACTGTTATACAGCAGATGCTATTAACTTCACACTTCCGTATTTATCTGAATTTAAAAATTTCTGTATAGGTAGAATGTATACTTACGATCTGTCACTGACGAGAACTTAAATAAAAACGTGATCTCTCAAGTTTTATTGGTGCGATCGGTTAATAATGTGTTTCCAGTGTCCTGACGAGTTGTTCTCTCCATTTTCTGCACGCTATTTCGACGACTGTCTCAGTGGTCTTCATGCGCTGCGAGTTTTGCTTTTATGTCTGCTCGCTGCCTGAACTCCAACCGGAACGTGTTCTGTCGTTGGTCTCAAGCCGCTGCTTTGTACCCGTTCGATCCCAACGCCCACCACTCCAGAAGTGTTACTTAATAGAAGGCTGTACGGACCCCTGCTTCACATTGTAAATAGAAAAACCACGCACAGTGATAACCATCTCCACGCCTCGAGCCATCGCCATCTGTCAAAAAGAAACTCGATCTTTAAATACTTGGTCTATAAAGATCGAACGACGATACACTAGCCAAAGTACGGTAACACATTCAAATAGTGTTGAGAAGGAATGGGTACTGGGATCACAAAACTGAACAGAAGAAGCAATCAAATTCGAGAACCCGTGTAAAAGAGTTTGAGAATGAGATCGAGGAAGAGAAGCCAAAAATCGCTTATCTACATTACGCCCAAATTCCGTGAATATCTGTAGACTTCTTGGGAAACATTGCATCCATTGTATTTCGCTCCCTTCAGCTACGATAAGAAAAAGTATTGTTTATAACGTCAAAGCCGTTGTACCGGATTCCATGTGAACGTGGCAAGTCTTTCAGAACAGTCGAGGAAAGATGCAAGTGAACATCTACAACAGACCAGACTAAAACAACCGAGCAAATCAGCTGTAGCCGAGCACTGCCTAGAATATAACCGTGCGATGACAGCAGTACCATGCTGCAAACGCCACGTTTCTGCGACGGCGTAATTAAGGAACCTGTCGAAACAAAAGAGACAGGAAATGTATCAAACAGGGAAGGAGATTTCAATTTAAATCACGCTTGGTATCCGGTGAACAAGTTATTAAAACCCTTTCGACCACCACGTTCATCAGAGTTGGAACAAGCTGAGAGAACTTGCGTTTTACGTAGTATCAGAGGTAGCTCTCAAAAAACAAAAGAGCGTCAAATGACTTTGTGGACGTCGGGAATCGAACTCAGTTATATAAATACCGGCGAAAGTCTCACAGCAGTTCACAGTCTGACTGGAGTCTAGGCAGCGAAACGCGCAGCACCTGTAGACGATGGTTGGGTTCGTCTCCGAAATATTGTGCAGAAAATGGAAACAACAACTCGGCACACCCGGGAGCACACTATTAAGAAACATGTTCGAGTATACATAGCTCCGCCAACGAGCGGTTTCCGAGATAACTTCCAATGTTGCGGTTGCTGGCCGCCACTACCTTCGGTAGGAAGTATTCTGCTGCTTAATACAGATGGTCTTGAAACGTTAACTTTTGTATTAAGTCCATCTCTAACTGGGCTCAAATTTTCAACCGAGGGTAATGTGACACGTGGATGATGAGAAACAGCCGAAATTTGCTGCAGACGTAAGGCGGCAACCAACGCGCCATCACGTCCACGTTTGACAGGACCTGTACCACACCCTCCTAGATCAGTTAGTCAAAACCTTCTAGATTTTTCTGTCTGGGTTCATCTCAAAATTGAAGTGTGCGCGATTTCCGTTGCTGAGGTTGAAGAAAGGGAGCAACTACTTTTACTCTCTTACAAGATTCACAACGCCATTTACATTCACACTTACATGACTACACCGCTATTCACGTTTGAGTGGCTGGCGGAAGTTTCACCGAACCACCTCCAGATTATTTCTCGTCCGATCCACTTTCGAACAGCGTCCGAAAAAAACGAACACAAATCTTTTACGTGAGAACTTTCATTTCTCTCATTCTACTATCTATGTAAACTGGCGTCAACTCTCGCATTCGGAGGAGAAAACTGGTGATTGAAATTTCGTGATTAGGTCTTGCCGCAACGAAAAATGCCTTTCTTTTTATGTCTGCTACGTCAACTTGCGTATCATATACGTGACACTCTCGCCCCTGTTTCCAGATAATACAAAGCAAGCTGTCATTCTCTGAAGTTTTACGATGTCCTCCGCCAATCTTGTCCGGTAACGATCCCATTTTGCACAGCAATGCTCTAGCAGAGGACGGACAAGCGAGGTGCAGGCGGTCTCTTTAGTACACCTGCTGCATCTTCTGAGTGTTCTGAAAATAAAACGAAATTCGCCTTCGTCACAACATGATCCATGCGATAGTTCCAACGGAAGTTGATAGAAATTGTTATGCCGAGGTATTTAGTTGAACCGACAGCATTTAGATTTGTGTGATTTATCGTGTAAGGGAAATTCAACGGATTCCTTTTAGTACACATGTGGATGACTTCACACTTCTCATTACTGAGCTTCAATTGACACTTTTGACACCATACAGGTGTCGTGCCCAAACATTTTGCAATTGTTTTTGATCTTCTGATGACTTTACTACACGATACTACATGATAAATGACAGCATCATCTGCAAACAATCTAAGAGGGCTGCTCAGATTCTCCCCTACTCCGATTATATACATTAGGAACAGCAGAGGGCCTAAAACACTTCTTTGAAGCACGCCGGACATTACTTCTGTTTTACTCTGTGATTTTCCGTCAGTTGCTACTTACTGTGACCTTTTGTGACAGCAAATCACGAATCCAATCACACAACTGAGACAATACTCCATAGGCATGCAATTTGATAAAAGTCGCTTGTGAGGAACGATGTCAAAAGCCTTCTGAAAATTAAGGAACATAGAATCAACTTGAGATTCCCTTTCGATATTTTCTTAATCTCTGCGGACTATGCTTCAGTAGACTGAAAAAAGACGTCAGTGATATGTGCCTGTAATTCAGCGCATTACTCCTGTTTGCTTTCTTGAGTGTGACCTGCACAACTTTTCAGTCTTTAGGTACGGATCTTTCGCCGAGCGAGCGGTTGTATATGAATGCTAAGTAGGGAGCTATTATGTCAGCATCCTTAGCTGGGTGGTAACGTGCTCGCTTCCCATACAAGCGAGCCCGGGTTCGATTCACGGCCGGGTTGGAGATTTTCTCCACTCGGGGACTGGATGTTGTCCTCAACATCATTTCATCCTCATCACAGGCGCGCAAGTCGCCCAGTGCGGCGTCGACTGAAATACGACCTGCACTTGGCGGCCGAACTTCCCCGGATGGGGCCTCCCGGCGAACTGTACCATATGCTCCTTTCATTTCATGGAGCTATTATATCAGCGTCCTCTGCAAGGAATCTAACTGGCATGAGATCTGAAATAGAAGTCTATCCTTTAATAAGTAATGTAAGCTATTTCGCTACACTGAGAATATCTGCTTCTACCTCACTAATGGTGGCAACTATTCTTGATTCGAATTCTGGAATATATTGAGAGGTGGCATGAGCCCCCTCTCATATTTCTATCTTACGATTTTCCTCTCTAATTGCATGCAGTGAAAAGTCGCTATTCCTTCACACGCGAACTTCCCACGCAGCGTCTCTCGTCACCCGGGTGGTCTGGTGACAGGCGGGCTCTGCTGATCTGGAAAGCGTTAAGCCGACGGGTGTGAGGAAGTAGAGTGAATGCTTTGCAGACACCGACATTGTCAAAAGACACGCCCAGAGGGGCCTGAAGTAGCGGCTGGGCTAGAGGTTCCGTTACTTCGCAGAAACTTAGCGAAAACACTTTCTGGCGGGCTACCAGCGAGGCGTGGGAATGACTTGTGTACCCAGGCAGTTGTGGCGGGAAAATTCCCGCGCTTTCTGCAAAATAGTAACTGTGATTGGCTTGCTCAGGGCATAGCTCCGTGACGTAGCAAAATCAGCGCAGAAATTGGCGCCAAGAATCTCCATTGGTGGAATGGTAGTGCTCCGGCAATAGAGTGGAATTTTCCGCCGGTTTTCGAGTTGGTGATTGGAACGTTTAACCACGGCCACTGTCGTGGGGGCGGGAATGTTGTGTGTTCGGCCTGTACGGGTGCTCTAGGTAGTCGGCTCTCGCCTTTCGGTCGAGAACGTCGAAGCAACCAGCCATCGCCTCCGGTACGCCAGATCGTGTTCTGGCAGTTAAGAAGACAGTTTGGTAATGTATGTCCGCAGCACCGGCAGATAGGGATTTTCCTAGGTGATAATCAGAGCTCAGCAGAGCGCGCCTGTTTGTCTTTTTCTAACTTTGTTCTGTCTTGAGTAGCAGCAATTAATGTTGGGTTAGCTGTGTGTCTCTCTTAAGATTTGACTGGCAAGGAATTGGCTCCACATACCACTTCGTCTTAAACCTCACAATCTAGTTTAGGGACAACTTCACCTTCATAGCGTTTGTTTGAGTATCCAATTTGAGCCAATTTGATGTATTATAAATGTTTCATGTGTTTTTGTTTATTATTTTGTGTTTAGTCTTAATAAATCATATTGTTATTTTGGACAGAACTTTCATTCTGTTAATCGGTACAGTAACCCATCATTTCTCACTACGCTAATGAAACCTTCCTTTATTTAACTTATTTATCAAATTAAATTATTGCAGGTGCCAAACTCTTTTCTACTCCACTTGCAGGGTTGATTACAGTCAGATCGCGTATATTTTTAATCCATGTTACAACAGCAAAAGTCGGAGTTAGAATAGGGGGGGCTTAGAGCATCATTTACATATGGAGATTCTAGAAGAATTTAGTGTTAAATACACTGCTTGCCCCGGCACCTCGCAATATATTTCGTTATCTTTGGTGAAGGAATTTCGAAAAAGTATGTTTAGTAACTCTGCTTTAGTGACAACTGACTGACAGAATTCGTAACTCGTTGCAAAGGAGAATGCAGCATGATGTGTGATCTGAGGTTTTCCCGGCATACGGAAATCTTCAAAGCGTCCCGGGTATTCAGCCGGGTGGCGTCGTCCAACAGGCTCGATAATTCGGCAAGCCGACTTCATTCCATCTTCAGGCATTCCTGGAGATCAATCAGAGATCAGAGATCAATCAGACTCCAGGAACGCCTGAAGATAGCAAGAAGTCCGCTTGCCGAAATATCGAGCTTGTTGGACGACGCCACCCGGCTGAATACCCGAGAAATTTTCCAGACTGCAGCATGTGCACCCAACGATAGGAAGATGCGCGGAGCATCTCCATTAACACACACTGTTGTATAATAAATTATAACATGTAACGGTCGTAAGTAGCATTGTATTGTTCCATACAAACGCGGGAGGACTGTTGGATATCAGTAACGTCTTGCCACGATATTTCGGCGCAGTCTTCTGGCCATCTTCAGGCGAGTGATACTGTAGTAGTACTGGCGTGTAAGTGCTGAGCTCCGCTATTTAAAGCCGTACTGAGGTGACATTGCGCATCCGCTGCTTAGCGTGAGCGTTCATAACAACTCCGTGCGCTGCGCCTCGTGCCCTCCACAATGACAGCTTGGCGTATCGATATCAGGTCGATTTTCATCTTTATGCAGATAATTACGTCGGCTACGAAGTTTCTCTGTAATAGGATTCCAAGCAGAGTTTAGCTGATAACCGCTATCTCGATTGATATTTTGGCGATACGTTGACGACACATGTATAGTGTGGCCTCATGGTCTGGATCGTCTCCAAGAATTTTTACGTCACATGAACTCCATACATGAAAACATAAAGTTTACCACGGAGATAGAGAAAGACGGTTGTCTGCCATTTTTAGACGTCTTGGTGCGACGGAAGAGTGATGGCACACTTGGTCACTCGGTGTACAGAAAGCCCACCCATACAATGGGCGTTCTCAAAACCTTGATCCACCGTGTCCATACCATCTCTGACGACGGCAGTCTTCAAACGGAACTCAAACACCTGCAAAAAGTAATTCTGAGGAATCGCTTTTCACCTAGGCAAGTGAACAGAGTGATGAAGACCCACAAACGACGGAACAAGGAAGAGAAAGAGGCCTTCAAAATGGCTCTGAGAGCTATACGACTTAACTTCTGAGGTCATCAGTCGCCTAGAACATAGAACTAATTAAACCTAACTAACCTAAGGACATCACACGCATCCATTCCCGAGGCAGGATTCGAACCTGCGACCGTAGTGGTCGCTCGGCTCCAGACTGTAGCGCCTAGAACCGCACGGCCACTCCAGCCGGTGAAGAGGCCTTCAGGTCGACTGTTTATCTACCATTTATTGGGAATATTTCTTCACAGATAGGCAGAATATTGAGAAAGTATCAGGTGAGAGTCATATTTCGCCCCCCTTCCAAAATTTCATCACTGCTGGGATCCGTTAAAGATGACCTGGGCCTGCGTAAATCAGGTGTTTACAAAATTCCGTGCGGCAAATCATATATAGGGCAAACAACACGACCTGTGCAGGAACGCATTGTGGAACACCAACACCATACCTCGCCTTCTCCAACCCACCAAGTCCGCAGTTGCCGAACATTGTATTTCCACAGACCTTTCCATGAATTACAACGACACAAAAATTTTGGCCCATACATAAAACTTCTGGAGCTCGATTATCAATTAATCTGTGGAAATAAGATTGTCTGACAACGAGAGTCTCATCAATCGAGGTAGCGGTTATCAGCTAAACTCTGCTTGGAATCCTGTTATAGAGAAACTTCGTAGCCGACGTAGTTGTCTGCATAAAGATGAAAATCGACCTGATACCGATACGCCAGCTTTCACCGTGGAGGGCGCGAGGCGCAGCGCACGGAATTGTTATGAACACGCGGGCTGAGCAACGCATGCGCAATGTCGCCTCAGTATGGCTTTAAATAGCGGAGCTCAGCGCGTACTCGCTACCGCACTGACGCTCCTGGTCCTCGTGCGCAGGGTGGAGTCGCGATCGGCCACCTTAAGCATATCCCCGTCCGGCCACAACCTCTCCTCAATGACCCCACTGAACACCTTATCCTTAGCGTCTTCTTCCCCTCCCTCACCATTACCTGTGCCACGATCCATGTCCACTCCACTGCTCCTCTTCCTTATGACTTCATCTCACACATTGACCGCACCTTCTCCACCTATGTGATTGCCGCCGACCTCAACATCCATAGCCGCACTCCTGCTGCCCTTCGGCAGTGGCATCAGTTCCTCTCCACGATCCAAGTTGACCTTGTTCCCCTTCCCCAGCACACCCGACCCGAAAGTAACACCACCCCCGATGTTGTCATTGCCTCCGCCAACCTCCTTGGGCGTATCACTGTCGCCGTCCTTGACCCCACAGGTCGCAATCACCTCCCTGTCCTTCTCACCATAACGTCTGCTCACCGCCCCCCTCCGGCTCCGCACCCTGCACCCCCTCCCAAGGTCGTCCATGACTATCGCCGTGCCAACTGGGATGCCTACCGGGATTTCATCTCCACCCAGGTCGAAAGCCACCCTCTTACCTATCGCCATCCTGACGACATCATCCACGCCTCTTCCTTCCTTCAGAAGGTAATTACTGACGCCGTGGAGGCCCATGTTCCTACTAAGACCATCCAACCACACCGTCCCACTCTCCCTCCGCGGGCTGTCCTCCTCCTCCGTGAATCCCGCCGCCTCTATCGCTCCTTCCTGCGCACTCGTGACAGGGATACACTCCAACGCCACCGGCCAATACAGCGACGAAACGCCGAGACTGGCGCCAGACCTACACACGACTCAACGCCACCCTCCCTATCAACTCCTCCAAGTACTGGTCCGCCTTCCATCGTCTTACTGGTTCCCTTTCAGCTCCCCACTACCCCCTTCTCCATAACGATCGCCCCCTTCCTGACAACCTCAGTAAGGCCAACCACTTCGCTTCCCACCTTTCCGAGGTCTTCTCCATCCCAGATGATCCCCACTTTGATTATTCTCTTTTCCCCACCGTCATGGAACGTGCCGATACCTCGGTCGCTCCACTTGCTCCTAGTCTCCAGTACTTGGGGCAGTTGCCCCCCTCCAACATAAACACTCCCATCACGGCACAAGACATTAAACTTATCCTCCGGTCCAAACGCAACACAGCCCCTGGTCACGACTGTGTCACCTACCGTCACCTTCGAGAAAGCCCCTATTCCTTCCTGATTGTCCTCGCCCATCTCTATAATGTCGTCCTCTCTACTGGCTTCTACCCTGACCTGTGGAAGACCTCCCGCATCCTCTTATTCCTCAAACCCAACAAACCCCCTTCTGCCGCCTCTTCCTATCGTCCCATCTGCCTCACCTCCGTCTTCAGTAAGGTCTTTGAATCCATCCTCTCCCGCCGTATCCATCAGCACCTTTCTCAACACCACCACCTCCCCCTTACCCAGTGTGGCTTCCGACCCTCCTTCTCTGCTGACGACCAACTCCTCAACCTTGTTCACCTTCTGTCCCTCCAGCTCAACTCCCGCCGCTCCGCCATTTTTGTTTCCCTTGACCTCCAAAATGCCTATGACCGTGTATGGCATCCCGGTCTCCTCTTTAAACTCCAAACCTACGCCCTGCCTATCAATTTTCTCCGTCTGGTCGCTTCCTTCCTCTCGCACCGTCCTTCCTATGTCACCCTCCACAACACCAATTCCCGTATCTTTTATCCCACGGCTGGCGTCCCCCAGGGTTCTGTCCTCTCCCCTCTCCTTTATCTCTTGTATACAGCTGATATGCCCAAGCCACCCCCACCAGTCCACCTTCTCCAGTATGCTGATGACACCGCCTTCCTTGCTCTCTATCCTACCCTTCAACGGTCTCAACATACCCTCCAAACCCACCTTAACCAGTTCACCGCTTGGTGTATCCAGTGGTTCCTCCGTCTCAACCCCTCCAAAACCCAGGCAATCATCATAGGCCGCACCACTCGCTCCTTTCGCCTCCATGATTTCTACCTCACCCTTTATGGTCGTCCTATCCAACTCACCCGCACCCTGAAATACCTTGGCCTCACCCTTGACCGACACCTCACCTGGACCCCTCATCTCCTGACCATCCAGCAGAAAGCCCATTCCCGCCTCCCCCTTCTGAAACTCCTGTCTGGCCGGACCTGGGGATTGCATCCTTCTACCATCCTCCACACCTACAAATCCCTCATCCGTCCTATCCTCTGTTATGCCAGCGTTGCCTGGATCTCTGCCCCCACCCGCTTTTACAAGGCCCTCCAAATCCTTGAACGCCATGCGCTCCGCCTTGCCTTCCGTATCCGCCTTCCTTCCCCCACACGGCTCCTGTATGAACTGATCCCCTTCCCCCACCTCCTCCTGTTCCTCCAACATCTCCGCATCCTTTACATTGTTCGCAGACTTGATCCCCCCCACCCTCTGGTTTCCTCCTTCCTCTCCACCCCCCGCCCGTTGCCGCGCCTCTATCGCTGTATCCCTCCCTCTCTCCACCTCCACACCCTCCATCACCTTCATCAGGGCAATTTCCAACGCCTCCCCCTCCCGGATGACGAACTTCGCCGTGACATCTACCCTTCCTTCCAACTATAACCTGGCCTTGTTCCCCCCCCCCCCTCCCCAGGGCCCCCTTTCCTCTTTCCTCCTTCTCCCAGAGCGGATTTCCCTCCGTCCCCCCTCCCCTGAGACCCCGCACCCCATACCTGCCTCTCTCCTTCCCACCCTACCTGGCCCTCTCCCGTGCGCCCCCTGCTCACCTCCATCTCTTCCACTCCCTCCCTTCTTCAGGTCTCCCTCATCTCCTAGCGCCTGGCAGATCCTCTGTATTGCTCATCATCAGTGTGCCACATCAGTGTTGTGTTTAGTGCTGTTACTCATGTGCGTCAAGAGATGTGATTTTAATTGTGTCCTGCCTTGAGGTTCGCCGTCAGTGTTACGTTATGTGCTATGCCATCCGTCGCTACTTTTATGCTCCAGTCATACTGTGCCTTGTGTTCTTTTAACCGTCGCCGTGTGTGGCTTATTATATGTGCTACTTTTAAACAGTTTTTTTGTTATCTCCATTTTACAGTCACCCCGTTTTTTTTTTTTTGTCTTCCATGTTGTTCCCCCTTTTTTTATATCTATGTTCACCTTATTCTCTCCTTTGCTGTTTTTCAATGTCTTCTATTGTTTTGTTCTGTCTTTCGGCTGAAGAGCAGCGCCTATGCTGCTGCCAGCCCGCCCCGATGGGGAATTGAAACACAATAAAGGAAAAAAAGCGTACTCGCTAGTACTACTACAGTGGCACTCACCTGAAGATAGCCAGAAGACTCTGCGCCGAAATATCGTGGAAGGACGTTACTGACATCCGGCAGTTCTCCCGTGTTCGTATGGAACAATCAGTACGCCAGGAAACCTTTAAACATCACATCTATCATTGTATTGCTTGTTAAGGTAGATCAGAGGAGAAAACTGAGCACAGCTAGATGTAGATATCATCGAAAAGTTTACGTCTACAATACATTTTCACTAAGTAGAGTTACAATTGATATTCAAGTGAATGATGCTCCGCAACCACACATTCGCACATACCTCACAATCAGTTCGTTTGCAGACCAATGTTCGCGGGACAGTTTCTGCTTTATTATTCTACACTTCCACCTGTGACAATTTTTATATTATTTGAGATAGATCGTGTATAGTTAACACTTGCAGCAATTTTCCTCAGCTGCTGTTTCCGTTATAGCTGTAGTTATCTTGTACATATGAGGAAATACACTAGTGTCCAAAATTAAAGCATAAAACGAAAATTTGGCACGGCTGCGTTTCTTTCGCCACAAAACAGTATAAAAAGGTAACAGTAAAATAGAAACAACGTAAAGGAAACAGAACGTAAACAACTGCAACATGCGTAACGGTAGACAAAAATGTTCTTCGTTTCTTTTCCAACTTAACGGATTTGCACACGCATTCAGTGTGGGGTGTGAGCACCTCTATCACCAATACAGGCCTGACAGCAACGGGACATGTAGTGAATGGCGTCATCAGCCTCATGTTGAGGCAATAGCGCCCATTCTTCTGCAGAGCTGAGAGTGATTGATGAATTCTGACGTGATGTAACCCGCCTCCCTAGGGCATCCCAGAAATTCTCTATGGGATTCAAATCTGGAGAGAGAGCAATCCACGCCATGCCTACAATATTTTCCGTCTCCTAAAAAGCATCAACCACCCGTGCTCTTTGACGCCGAGCATTATCGTCCATCAGTTCGAAGTCTGGGCCCACAGCACCTCGCAGCAACAGCGCACGAGATCTCAAGATCTTCTCACGATACCTGACAGCAGTTACATCTTGCTGATCCACCCGCACAATTTCATGAAGTGGTGTTCAAATGGTCAACATAATCCGTGTCCACACCGTTAGGGATCCTCCTCGATATCAGTCACTTTCCACAATTTTTGGGTCCCGAAATCGTATTCCACGTGCCCTCCAAATATGAATCCGTCGAAAAACATTCTCCAGACCAAATCGGGACTCATCTGTGAAAAGAACATTGGCCCATCGTTCGATACTCCGGGTGGCATGTTGGTGGCTCCAATCTAGCCGGCCGCTGTGGCCGAGCGGTTCTAGGCGCTTCAGTCTGGAACCGCACGATCGCTGCGTCACAGGTTCGAATCCTGCCTCTGGCATGGATGTATGAGATGTCCTTAGCTTAGTTAAATCTAAGTAGTTCTAAGTTCTAGGGGACTGATGACCTCAGAAGTTAAGTCCCATTTGAACCACTCTAGACTTTCCCTTCTGTGAAGACAGCCAGAGGTAAAGAGGTAGCACGTCTCCAACAATAAAGGCCGCTCTGATGAAGCCTTCTGTACACCGTTTGCCTCTATACACTACGCCCAGGGCATGCTGCGAGGTCAGATGCCAGCTGCAGTGCAGTAGTGAGGCGGTACGGTCGTGCCCTTACAGCCAAATAATGGTCCACTCTTTCTGTGGTCGGCCCCGTCCTGGTCTCCGGGATACAACTTTGGTCTCTATAACCTCTCGCCTCACACGGAAAACTACAGAACGATTCACATTAGGCCATCGGGCCCCATCAGTTTGCAACTCTCCTGCTTCCACTGTTCCTATGGCCCTCCACAACATAGAGTCTGTAGGCATCTTGTTTGTGCCATACTGCACAGTCTGTGACAGCGACTTTGGATGTGGGATTACCTTGGAAAGACCACCTCGCTTGATAGCTGCCCTGATGTCATTGCTGGCGTGGTTGTCCGTTGATCGGAATGCCATCGTAACGACATCTTCTGACAGTTTTTATGATTGCATCGTGATTTAGACACAGGACTAAGAAATAACAGTTTATTGCTTTAATTTTGGACACCTTGGTATTTACTGTCTGTTGCAACTGAATTTCTATTAATAGTCACTAAAGCTGTCTAGATCGCAACAGAAGTTTATTTTGGTTGGCAACCGATTTCGGTCTGTAATTTAGTTTAGACCATCTTCAAGCTGAATGCGTCACGATTGGTTATGGTGGGAGAAAGATCCGACACAACGCGAACTTCAACTGCAGTTGGGTGTCTAAGTGGCAATGCACGCACATCAGTCGGCAGCTGATCTACACAGCAGCGCACTACAGTCCCTTGCTGAACAGATTTAAGATAAATTTTTGACATTCACTTTGTAGCAAGTACTAGTCAGAATGGATGTGGAAGAATTAAGTTTACTCAATGCTCCGGAAACTGTTTTTAGAGAACTGTATGAAAAATGGGAAAAAAATGGAAATGGATAGGTTAAAGTTAGATATAGTGGGAATTAGTGAAGTTCGGTGGCAGGAGGAACAAGACTTCTGGTCAGGTGACTACAGGGTTATAAATACAAAGTCAAATAGGGGTAATGCAGGAGTAGGTTTGATAATGAATAGGAAAATAGGAATGTGGGTAAGCTACTACAAACAGCATAGTGAACGCATTATTGTGGTTAAGATAGATACGCAGCCCACGCCTACTACAGTAGTACAAGTTTATATGCCAACTAACTCTGCAGATGACGAAGAAATTGAAGAAATGTATTATGATATAAAAGAAATTATTCAGATAGTGAAGGGAGACGAAAATTTAATAGTCATGAGTGACTGGAATTCGAGTGTAGAAAAAGGGAGAGAAGCAAACGTAGTAGGTGAATATGGATTGGGGCTAAGAAATGAAAGAGGAAGCCGCCTGGTAGAATTTTGCACAGAGCACAGCTTAATCATAGCTAACACTTGGTTTAAGAATCATGATAGAAGGTTGTGTACATGGAAGAACCCTGGAGATACTAAAAGGTATCAGATAGATTATATAATGGTAAGACATAGATTTAGGAACCAGGTTTTAAATTGTAAGACATTTCCAGTGGCAGATGCTGACTCTGACCACAATCTATTGGTTATGACCTGTAGATTAAAACTGAAGAAACTGCAAAATGGTGGGAATTTAAGGAGATGGGACCTGGATACACCGAAAGAACCAGAGGTTGTACAGAGTTTCAGGGAGAGCATAAGGGAACAATTGACAGGAATGGGGGAAAGAAATACAGTAGAAGAAGAATGGGTAGCTTTGAGGGATGAAGTAGTGGAGCAGCAGAGGATCAAGTAGGTAAAAAGACGAGGGCTAGAAGAAATCCTTGGGTAACAGAAGAAATATTGAATTTAATTGATGAAAGGAGAAAATATAAAAATGCAGTAAACGAAGCAGGCAAAAAGGAATACAAACGTCTCAAAATGAGATTGACAGGAAGTGCAAAATGGCTAAGCAGGGATGGCTAGAGGACAAATGTAAGGATGTAGAGGCTTATCTCACTAGGGGTAAGATAGATATTGCCTACAGGAAAATTAAAGAGACCTTGGGAGATAAGAGAATCACTTGTACGAGCATCAAGAGCTCAGATGGAATGTGAAAATTACCGAACAATCAGTTTAATAACCCACAGCTGCAAAATACTAACACGAATCCTTTACAGACGAATGGAAAAACTAGTAGAAGCCGACCTCGGGGAAGATCAGTTTGGATTCCGTAGAAATACAGGAACACGTGAGGCAATACTGACCTTACGACTTATCTTAGAAGAAAGATTAAGGAAAGGCAAACCTACGTTTCTAGCATTTGTAGACTTAGAGAAAGCTTTTGACAATGTTGACTGGAATACTCTCTTTCAAATTCTAAAGGTGGCAGGGGTAAAATACAGGGAGCGAAAGGCTATTTACAATTTGTACAGAAACCAGATGGCAGTTATAAGAGTCGAGGGACATGAAAGGGAAGCAGTGGTTGGGAAGGGAGTAAGACAGGGTTGTAGCCTCTCCCCGATGTTATTCAATCTGTATATTGAGCAAGCAGTAAAGGAAAAAAAGGAATGTTCGGAGTAGGTATTAAAATCCATGGAGAAGAAATAAAAACTTTGAGGTTCGCCGATGACATTGTAATTCTGTCAGAGACAGCAAAGGACTTGGAAGAGCAGTTGAACGGAATGGATGGTGTCTTGAAGGGAGGATATAAGATGAACATCAACAAAAGCAAAACGAGGATAATGGAATGTAGTCGAATTAAGTCGGGTGATGCTGAGGGTATTAGATTAGGAAATGAGACAGTTAAAGTAGTAAAGGAGTTTTGCTATTTGGGGAGCAAAATAACTGATGATGGTCGAAGTAGAGAGGATATAAAATGTAGACTGGCAATGGCAAGGAAAGCGTTTCTGAAGAAGAGAAAATTGTTAACATTGAGTATAGATTTAAGTGTCAGGAAGTCATTTCTGAAAGTATTTGTATGGAGTGTAGCTATGTATGAAAGTGAAACATGGACGGTAAATAGTTTAGACAAGAAGAGAATAGAAGCTTTCGAAAGGTGGTGCTACAGAAGAATGCTGAAGATTGGATGGGTAGATCACATAACTAATGAGGAAGTATTGAATAGGATTGGTGAGAAGAGAAGTTTGTGGCACAACTTGACCAGAAGAAGGGATCGGTTGGTAGGACATGTTCTGAGGCATCAAGTGATCACCAATTTAGTATTGGAGGACAGCGTGGAGGGTAAAAATCGTAGGGGGAGACCAAGAGATGAATACACTAAGCAGATTCAGAAGGATGTAGGTTGCAGTAGGTACTGGGAGATGAAGAAGCTTGCACAGGATAGAGTAGCGTGGGGAGCTGTATCAAACCAGTCTCAGGACTGAAGACCACAACAACAACAACATGAAAAATCAGACTCTTACAGTAGAGACTTAAGATCATAAACGACAGCTATGCATAAAGAATTAAATGTAGATTTCAAATCACTGTATGATAAATTATGTGACGGGTCTTGTTACATAGCGAATTAAGAACTCATAAAAGAAATGAATTTGACAAGTGAAAAGAAACATAGAAATCTGAATGTAGTCAAAAAAGAGAAGTTTCAATAATGAAGTTGGTTTACTGATAAAGAATATGCAGGTTACTAGACAAGAGACGGTAGAAAAATGTCAAGTAAGTTTAAGGAGTCGGTGCCTGTAGCTCAAACAGTAGTACCTGAATATGCAACTGAAACTTTAGCTAGCAATTTAGGTCAAGTGAAGTTTTAGAAACAATGGTTGAGAAAGCGTTATTGAGAAATGATGAATTATTGTTACATTGATTCGTTGTATAATGATGATAAAACGCGCAATTAACACCCATCTGCATTTTTAAAAACATTTGGTACAATATTTGCTGAATTTTGGGCAGATATTAGAGAATAAGTGCTACTGCTGGTGGTTTAAAAGTTGAATCTGCTGAATGACGTTTTGAATACCAAGAAAACTTTTAAAAATTGCATAATATCAAGTAGTATTTAAGAAAGGACTCCTGTGTAGCAGAGTATACGAGTATAACGATCGTAAACCTAATTTTCGGAAATATTTAAACTATAATGGATACTGACAAACTGATTTGAACTTTGCAACCTTTGCTTGTAAGAGAAGTCAGATACTAGTGGCGATGCTAAGATGCATATTCGTTTTAGACATTATTGTAATAATTGTTTGAATATTAATGATTACTTGCGTGGAGTATTACGCTATGAATACATTTTATGTAATTTATTATTTCAGTTACTGTCTGTTGAAAGAGTAAAGGCTGTTAGTAGTAGACAGTATTTTGCATCAGGCACGCTACGTTACGTAGGTACACTGTATTTACTAGAAGAAGCTGTGTTATTTAAAGGAAAGTTGTAAGGTAGAGAGACTTAAGGTGAATTTATTGCCCAAATCCTGACGCGGGCTATGTTATTTCGTGTTAAGGGGTTTAGGACGTCAAACGAACCGACTTGGAGCAGGAGAGTCACCACAGGACGTTTTTATTTCTACTGTCTATACTTTTACCAATAAATTCATAAAACTTTGTCACCATGACCAGGAAGGATTAAGGACTCATACTCATCACAGTGGAAGTTCAAAAACGTAGCAAAATACCTTTTTTTACATGTCAAATTTCATCATATTTTCACTTATCACTGGCTGCATTTGTTGCTATAGGTACACTTTTCTTCCTAAGTAAGAGAGATTCTTCGATGAATTTTTCATAGCATAAAAACAGTAGTTACAGGTGTATGAAACTCTAGAATTTTCCAAATGTTTAAAATGTAACAGTTCATTTATTTTTCATAAATTAGATAACTTCTAGAGTGGTTTGTAAGCTGTGCAAAAGTTATCGAAGAATCTCTCTTACTTAGGAAGAAAAGTGTACATATAGCAACAAATGCAGCCAGTAGTAAGTGAAAAAATGATGAAATTTCACATGTAAAAAATGTGTTTTGTTGCGTTTTTGAGCTTCCACTGCTAAGAGTATGAATCCTGAATCCTTCCTGGTCATGCTGTTAAAGTTTTATGAATTTATTTGTAAAAGTATAGACAGTGGAAATTAAAATGTCCTGTGGTGCCTCTCCTGCTCCAAGTTGGCCTGTTTGACGTCCTACCCCCCTTAAGGACATCATAAATCATTGAAAATGTCATGTTCCTTACGCCTACTAGTGACAGAACTGGAAAAACGCTTTTATGTAGTTCAAAACGATTTACGAAATGTTGTACACGGGGATGACAAAGTCATAGGACAGTGGTACGCACGTATACAGATGGCGGTAGTATCATGTACACAAGGTATTAAAGGTCATTTCATTGGCGGAACTGCCATTTACACTCAGATGACTCATGTGAAAAGGTTTCCGACGTTATTATGGCCGCACGACTGGAATTAATAGACTTTAAATGCGAAATGATAGTTGGAGCTAGACACATGGGACATTCCATTCCGGAAATCGTTAGGGAATTCATTATTCCGATATCCACAGTGGCAAAAGTTGTCCGAGAATACCAAATTTCAGGCATTATCTCTCACCACGGACAACGCAGTGGCCAATGACCTTCACTTAATGACTGTGAGCAGCGGCGTTTGCTTAAAGTTGTCAGTGCTAACAGACAGGCAACCCTATGCGAAATAACTGCAGAATTCTCAGTGGGACGTACGACGAACGTATCCATTAGGACAGTATGACGAAATGCGGCGTTAACAGGCTGTGGCAGCGCGAGTGCCTTCCCGAACGGCACGACGTCGCCTGCAGCGTCTGTCCTGAGTTGGTGAACATATCGGTTGGAACCCAGACGCCTGGAAAACCATGGCCTGGTCAGGCGAGTTCAGTTGGTAAGAGCTGATGGTAGCGTTAGAGGGTGACGCAGACCCCCTCAAGCCATGGACTCAAGTTGTTAACAAGGCGCTGTGCAAGCTGGTGATGGCTCCCTAATAGTGTGGGCTGTGTTTACATGAATCGTTGATGAGAAATGGTTACGTTCAGCTACTTCCATGGCGCTTGCAACGATTCATGGACTTCATGTTCCCAAACAACGATGGAATTTTTATGCACCATGTCACCTGGCGACGGTGGTTCGCGATCGATTTGAAAAACATTATGAACAATTTGAGGTAATGATTTGACCACACAGATCGGCCGACATGAATCCCATCGAATATTTATGTGAGGCAATCGAGAGTTCAATTCGAGGACAAAATCCTGCACCGGCTACACTTCCCAGGTATGGACGGTAGCTTGGCTCAATATAAAGAAGTTAAGTGGTTTTTTTTTATTTGCATATAAGACGAAGAATTAATTGAAATTGTTATAATTATCTAAATGAACGTAAGAGGTGTGTGAAGTGAGGATTAGGGCGAGGATGCAGATTTATATAAAACATTATTCAGTTAGCTTTGTGGAGGTGTGAAACATACAGGGCGGTTACTGGGTAAGTCTGCTTAAAATAAGTATTGCAGCCATGATGGTAGAGCTGTCAAACTGAATATTGCAGTGACCAGGCGCAGCTGTTAAGCTATATTGTAGTCACCTGAGTAAAGCTGTTGGGAAAAAGTTGCATTCACTATTGTGGACTTTTAATGAGGAATGATGTCTTTATTTACTTATTTAGAGTGCAAATGAAAGTGCAGTGAAAATGAGAGACTTTTTTTTTACACAAGGAAGTATTTGAGATTGTATTACAATTTATTAATAAGAGTAATTTATGGTGCTAAAAGGTATTACAAAATCATAAATAGTAACACACATTTTAAAGAATAATTACGCTCACCTATGGGCTTAAGGAGAATTTGTTGGGATGTATATGGCTAATAATGTTGAGAACGTACGGCATTTACACACTCAATACTGTGACCCACAGGTATCTGATTCTAAAATTAGAATACTTTAAAAATGCTGTTATTGCTATAATATCTTCTCATTCTAAAGAATAATTTATAACTGAACCACTTTGCGTTTATTTAGTGGACTCAGCAGTGTAGATAGTACTTCTTCGTATTAAAGGCGACGTATGTAGCAGTTCGTCTACATCTACTTTACTCCTCAAATAAATAAGAAAGTATCGAGAATGTATTGAAAAAGATTGCTGACCGATAAGATGAAGTCGTTTTCATAAGATGAAGACATTTACCACGTCCCAGTTTGTGTTAAAATCTGTTGTAGACAAGAACTACAGCGTTTTCATGCAGCATCTACTAACTCTGGAGGAGAGAAGTACTTGGCGACATCCGCGTCTGCCATGACAGCCAGTCGACAATACTCCAGCTACCACTGAGCGTCGGGACGCCAACGCTACTCTCAGGAAATTAAAAAAAAGAAAAAGAAAAAAACATATACCAGTCAGTCGTTGCTCCGTATAATTCACGGATTAGCGTAACACTACTATGTTGCAACATGCCGGACGATATACAGAATTTAATGTCTGAAATTAATCAGTATTTAATGATAGAGAAAACACGCAGCGTCTCCCAATTCTGTTAAGAACTGTGGGCATGAAAAATAAACATCATCGATTACAGGACGAGGAATTCCGCCTTATGTAAGACTTCTTTTCAGTTTAGTTTTACCCAGACATGTTTCATCTCTTTTTGTGCTATCTTCAGTGGGTTTCGTATTCTAAAAAACAAACTCTGAATACTGAACTATTCAGATTGCATATAGAACTAGCAAATCACATAAAGTATCCACCATTTTTTGGTGAATTTTTGTACAGGGTTAGAATGTACACAGATACCATAATAGACAGAAAACACAGAATCCAACAAAATAAACTCACCAAAACGATAAAGCAAACAAACACCTACAAATCACATCACCGATACAACAAACATACCTTTCACAAAAGAATGATTAGTCTAACAAATGCAAGATTATCTGAACAAGAAAGCAGCCTACTTGGAAAGGGTCCCAAACATAACATAAACACAATAGTGTCACACGGGACAATAGATAATACTCGCATCATAACAGAAACTGAACCCATCATAAAGGACCAAGAAAAACTAAACACAACTGAATTCAATGCAAATCTCACAAGAGAACTAGTTGCTGAGGAAATAAGAAACATAATCAAAGAGAAAAAAACCACCATAAAAGAAAACACAAGGCCTACTAAAGAAGAAACCTACAGAACATATTAACATAAGGAAATGCCATTATCACAAAATCCGACAAGGGCACACACACACACACACACACACAAACCAAACACCATAACGCCAAATGCACATCAAATGACAAACACGCCACGAAACAAATGAATACAAAACAGCTACAACAACAAGTAATGGCGGAGAAACTCTGCCAATGTTTCAAAATTCGTAGAAAGTGCGTTGTCAAACGACCATAAGTCTCAAAATCACGTATTCACGTCGCCAAAACATACGAGAAAACACTAAAACATCAAAGCCGTAAGTTGCACACAAAAAAACCTGATATGTACTCATTTCCGTTCGTAAATGCATAATAAACAGAAAATAAAACTTAGGTTTTGCTGTTTGCAGGTGAGTCTGTGGCATCCCTAGCAGAAAATATACAACTAGGAAACAGTTCGGAATCTATGAACTGAAACCACAGGTTTATTGGAAACCACAAGTGGACATAATCTTTATCAGAAATTTTAAGTGTGGATTATAAAGTGGAAAAATATTTTGTTCAAGTGACAAGTATGGCGTACCTTTTGCTTAAAGCTACTGTAGTGTATCTTTTTGGATTGTGGTAAGTGGACATCAGCTGTCCACAAATTCTTGTTACTGCTTACTGGCATTGTTCTTATGGCTGTAGGGTGGTAATTCTGTTACGTGAAATTTTTTGCAAATGTGATGTACGTATGTGTTTCACTTTTCTATATATCTTTTTATAAGTGATATCTTATCATTTCTCTATAACTAATAATTAGGCCTATACCACATTCTGAAAAGTACAGTTTCATAGTTTTTGTGTGATATGTTAGGTGTTATTTACGATGCTCTACATACTAATTTAAACTCTAATATTTTGCATCAAAACAAACCGTTCAGTTCCTAGTGCTGTTTAATGTGGCAATTATAAGAAGAGCAACGGCACCAAAAAATGGAACAGAAACATAATATGTAGAAAATCATAGACGAAACCTGCCATTGAAGATGCCATTGCAGAGAATAAAGGTGAAATGCGTACAGCACGAAAATTGCGTCTCATTCAGTTGTAGTCAGACGTCCCTAAAAGTAAAAATCATGAACATACCGCAATATTACACCCAGCTGAGGAAGAGAGGACTACAGAAGTTGAAGGGGCCATGAAGTGTGTCGCCGTGAGCCGTAACGCAACAGGGAGAAGATACTGACGACACTCACATTCGAAATTCATAAGCTTAGAAGCTAGAGAATTGTAATGGCACTCTCATGTAAAAACTTGAAAAATAAATGTGACATTCGTTCGTCGGCAAAATCTCTAACCTACGCACAATGATCAAATTTTGGAATCTGATTCAATGAAACTGAATTGAAAAGTGTTGTTACATGACGTTTAATAATACCGGGCAACTCCACACTCGTAGCCTAATTCCAAATTCTTTGCTGTACCAGCAACACGAGGCCAGATACCAGATTCAGCACTTTCATCACGAAAGTAATGAAACGATGGAATTATTTGTAACAAAAATATTCGAAAAATTTGTCGTTATAAACTTTACTTTGCTGCAAATATTGCTTTATCGTATATTAAATTCCTGCCTGGTAACACGCGATTGCAAAAGTTATTTGTCCCCCCTCATATTAAAAATACCTGCGAAACAATTAACGTAATCAAATTTTCAGGCAGAGAGAAACGTTTTTTTTTTTTTTTAGACACGATACAAACACACTGCTACGTGCTGCAGAAATCTGCGGTGACAGGAATAATAGCGTCACCAAGAGCCAAAATCGCAAGCGATCTGGGCGCCAGGTCTGTTTCCCAACTGCGCAGTGGGAATCAGCTCGCACCGCACCGGAAATCTCTTCTTCGATGCATCAGGTTTCTCACAGTTATCTACCTATAATAGTGAACAGAAGTTAATCACAAAATAAAAGGGAAAAGAGGAAACAGAAAAGACTCAGTATGAGCAAGCGTTACAAAGCACCATCAAAACGGAAGTGAGGTATATCTATAGGAATGGCGACTTTTTCAACACAGTATGACTGTTTTTTAGGTTTGCGCGTTTCAGTCGGTAAAAACAAAACCCTTATAGGGTCACTTTCTATTGTGTCTGTCTGTCTGTCTGTCTGTCTGGCCCACTGTTAATACTCCACTTTCTCAGGAACCCGTAGACGTGTCACGTTGAAATTTCTCGCTTGCTAGGGTATGCGGTTCCTTGGAGATGTAAAAAACTGGAGCTTCATCGCCTATGAAATCAAAAGCACTCATTTTGATACAAACACATTCATCAAAACTTGTAGGCTGCTTTCTGTTGACCTAGAATCATAAAATTTGAGTTCATAGTGAAAGTAAACGAAACAACCAGAAACTGTTAATTTTTAGTTATATCACACGAAAAATATTTCTTTTGAGATTTGTTATCCAAATTCAAACTTAAAACATTCTGAAAAGTCTTGAAATTTCCGCACACCGATACCTTACGGTTATCAGTGTCGATAACAGGCAAACACTGGAGAGATTCTCGATGGGTGAGCTGTGTATATACGTATTTACGTTTGTATGGAAACTTCAGCGCGAGTTCTACTCGCATTGTTGTACCACTATCTTGTTCAACTACAGGTTCTACAAATTCACCTAAACGAATTTTGTGAGACCTACGTATGTCGTTGTCAGGGCTTCCCAATTCATCTCTTTGAGCATTTCTATTACACTGTCACAAGGACTATACCAACCTGTTACAATCTGGTCTCTGATTTGTTTCCTGTCTGCTGTGATGGCTGCTTGATAAGGACACCAAACGCTTAGAATTGTAGTTTTGTATACGGCTTTCTTCACAGATGCACCGTACGTCTCCACAACCTCTCCAATACACCGTAGCTGTCTATCCCCCTCCACAATAATGACTTTACCTGATCGTCCTTTTACATATCGTGTCTTAATATAGCCAATAAATACATATACACTATGTGATCAAAAGGATCTGGACACCCGGTTGAAAATTAATAACAAGTTCGTGGCGCCCTGCATTGGTAATGCTGGAATTCAATATGGTGTTGGCCCACCCTTAGCCTTGATGACAGCTTCCACTCTTGCAGGCTCTCAATCAGCTGCTGGAAGGTTTCTTGGGGAGTGGCCGTCCATTCTTCATGGAGCGCTGCACTCAAGAGAGGTATCGATGCCTGGTCGGTGAGGCCTGGCACGAAGTCGGCGTTCCAAAACATCCGAAAGGTGTTCACTAGGTTTCAGGTCAGGACTCTGTGCAGGCCAGTCCATTACAGGGATGTTATTGTCGTGTAACCACTCCGCCCCGGCCGTGCATTATGAATAGGTGCTCAATCGTGTTGAAAGATGCAATCACCATCCCCGAAGTGCTCTTTAACAGTGGGAACCAAGAAGGTGCTTAAAATATCACTGTAGGCCTGTGCGGTGATAGTGCCACGCAAAACAACAAGGAGTGCAAGCTCCCTCTACGAAAACCACGACGACTCCATAACACCACCACATCCCAATTTTACTGTTGGCACTACATACGCTGGCAGATGACGTTCACCGGGCATACGCCATACCCACACCCTCACATCGGATCGCTACATTGTGTACCGTTATTCTTCACTCCACACAACGTTTTTCCACTGTTCAAACGACCAATGTTTCAGCTCCTTACACCAAGCGAGGCGTTGTTTGGCATTTACCAGCGTGATGTGTGGCTTATGAGCAGTCACTCGACCATGAAATCCAATTTTCTCTCCTCCCGCCTAAATGTCGTGGTACTTGCAGTGGATCCTGATGCAGTCTGGAATTCCTGTGTAATGGTCTGGATAGCTGTCTGCCTATTACACTTTACGACCCTCTTCAACCTTTGCTGTCTCTGTCAGTCAACACACAAGGCCGAATTGTGCGCTCTTTGGCTGTTCGTGGCCCTTCATGTTTCAACTTACCTCTCACATCGGAAACAGTGGACCTATGGATGTTAAGGAGTGCAGAAATCTCGCGTACTGACATATGACACAAGTGACACCCGATCAGCTGACCACGTTCGAAGTCCGTGAGCTCCGTGGAGCGCCCCATTCTGCTCTCTCACGATGTCTTATGACTACTGAGGTCGCTGGTATGGAGTACCTGGCAGTAGGTGGCAGCACAATGCACCTAATATGAAAAGCGTATGGTTTTGGGGTGTCCGCATACTTTTGATCACATAGTGTGTGGTATCGACAGTTCCAATGCCTCAGCGTAGGTTGGCACTACGAGAGTGGAATATCTTCGCCGACCACAGGGCCCTCTAGCCAACGCTGTGCGGCTCTACGAGAGCCGCTCCACTTTCGCCCCGGTTCATGAAGAGCAGACGGCCGAGAACCGTCGCTTTAGCTTAGCGTCATATCGAGACTTTCTTATCTGGACTTTGGCTGAACACCTATGTGATCATCACCTAAACTTATGTAATATGTTTGCATATGTTTATACTATAGTAAAACCACTTGTAGTACCGACGTGCTTTACCTCACCTCCTCCCACTCGCTTCCTTTCATTCGGCCTCTTTGTCACATTTCAGGAGCAGACCCATGCGCTGCCTTCCAGGCAGGATACAAAATAGTGTACACTGTCCAGTCAGACTGTTGTGACCACCTGTCAAAAGCCTGAATAATCAACTCGTACAGCGCAGACCACTGCGAGAGGTGCAGGGAGGAAGGTAGTCACGTTCTGGAAGGCACTGACGGGGATGTGGCGCCCTGCCGAATCCAGACCGTGCCGTGGCCCGCTGTTTAGGAACTACACCGCAAACAGCCCGTAGAGGTGGTCCCTCAGCTTCTCGCCTGGGTGTAAATCCGGTGAGTTCGGCAGCCAGGGGAGTATGGTAACGTCATCGATGTACTTTCCGAACCACACACGTACACTGCGAGCTGTGTGACTGGTTGCATGGTCCTGCTGGTAGACGTCATCGTGCCGAGGAGAAACAGCTTGTAGGGGTGGATGTGGTCCCCAATGATAGATGCATACATAGCGGGTGCAGAAGTATGAAACCGGAATTTGGCTGCAGTAATTACACGTCTGTTGTTTAAAACTGTTAAACAATATTTTACTCAAAATTACCTCCACTGTTATTTATACATTCCTCGCACCTCTCTGTCAGGCTATGAATGTCACGTCATAAAACAAATCTTTTTTGGAAGTGAACCAGTCAGCCAGCCATTTTCGTACGTTTTCATATGAATTGAAGCGTTTTTCAGGGAGAATGTGTCCCATCGACGCAAACAGATGATAACTGGACGAAGGCAAGTCTGGAGAATAAGCCGCATACACTAGCATTTCCGAACTGAACGCCTCAATCGTTTCCCTGACCCCGTTTTTATGTGTGTAATGGGGTGTTATCATAGAGAAATAAGACTTTGTGTTACCTTTTTCCATTTTCCGCTCGTTTTTCGCGTAATTCCCAATTTAATTCGATGTTTTGCTGTTGGTAACGATCAGTATTAACGGGTTCACCAGGTTTTAGCAGCTCATAATAGATGACACCCTTCCGATCCCACCAAACACAGAGCATTGTCTTCTCTCCAAAGCGATTTGGTCTTGCAGTGGATATCGATTGTTTGCCTGGATTCACCCATGATTTACGACACTTAGGATTCTCAAAACATATCCGTTAGGATTCTCAAAACATGTCCGTTTTTCATCACCTGTCACTATTCGATGGACAAACGACTTCCTTTTGTATCTGGAGAGCAGCATTTCATAAGTGGTCTTTCGATCTGCTTGCTGTCTTTCATTCCGTTCACGTGGAACCCATTTCCCCACTTCCTGCACCTTACCCACAGTTTTCAACCGAAGAGAAACGGCTTTCTGCGTCACATTCAATTCTTCCGCGAGTTCCTGTTGATTTTGAGTATCATCTTCATCCAATAAGGCCTGCAATTCGTTTCCATCGAACTTTTTCGGTGGTTTCCCGCGCTCGTCGTTTCTCACGTCAAAGTCACCAGTTTTGAATTTTTTGAACCACTCGTAGCACTGTTTCCTCAAGCGCATATTTGCCGAAAGCATCGATAAGCATCCGATGCGATTCTGCAGCAGTTTTCTTCAAATAATAACAGAAAACCAATGCTGTCCGCAAATCGTAGTTCGTAGACATGAAACTCGACATGTGTGTGTGTGTAATCTAATGGGACTTAACTGTTAAGGTCATCAGTCCCTAAGCTTACACACTACTTAACCTAAATCATCCTAAGGACAAACACACACACCCATGCCCAAGGGAGGACTCGAACCTCCTCCGGGACCAGCCGCACAGTCCATGACTGCAGCGCCTCAGACCGCTCGGCTAATGCCGCACGGCAAACTCGACATGTCTACGGGTTTGAAACAGATACTGATGTATGGAACTTGGGTTGCTGTGTATTGAGATTCGTCGTCAGCCGTCACAGGAAGCAGATGCCGCTGCAGACACGGTCTCACGTGCCATACACTGACGGCTAGCACCCTCTATAGGGGAATTCCGGTTTCATACTTCTACACCTGGTATGTTAATCCATTGTGACATACAGAATAACGAAATAACCCAGGGAATGCCAAGAAATTCCCCAGACCATAAGGTTCCCTACTCCAGCTACATGTTTCCGAAGACTGTTGCGGGTATCTTCTTTCAAATGTTTCACGCCATACGCGCCAACGGCCAACTGTCAGATTTAACACGCAACGTGGAAACTCCAGCTGTCGCAATTCGGTAGACGTCAGGTTGCGCTACTGACGTGCAGCTTTCAGCCTTCGTCGTCAGTGAACAGCAGTCAACATAGGTGCACGAACCAGGCTCCTGTGCGGAGGCCCTTACACAGCAACGTTCGCTCGACGTGCGTTGAGGGGACACTGTTGGTGGGCCCTTTGGTTCACCTGCGTGGCCAGTTGCTCAAGAGTTGCACATCTATTCGCCCGTGCACATCATCGCAGCCGTCTTTCACCCCTGTTGTCTATGGCCCGTGGTGCACTAGTTGTCTCAACGTGAGTTATGAATGGAGATATTTTGCCAAGCAATGTATACTTTAACCATAATGGCACGCGAACAGTTTGCAGACTTGGCCGTTTTAGAAATGCTTTCACCCTTAGTCGAAAGCCAATGATCATTCCCTTTTGAATGTCAGCTGAGTCGCTTTGTTTCTGCATCACGACGACAACTGCACTGTTTCCCGCGTTCCCCGACACGCTTCATGTACCCTCCACTGCTACTACTGCCACCTGTTACATGTGAGTGGTTATTTCAAGTTGACATCGAACATGGGACATGTCACACTTATGTGAGTGGACCGGGTGTAATGTTATGTGCGCAAAACGTTCATCACTTATCTCGTAACTGTATACTACAGGGTTCTAGAATGAAATTTTCACTCTACAGCGGAGTGTGCGCTGATATGAAACTTCCTGGCAGATTAAAACTGTGTGCCGGACCGAGACTCGAACTCCGGACCTTTGCCTTCCGCGGGCAAGTGCTCTACCAACTGAGCTACCCAAGCACGACTCGCGCCCCGTCCTCACAGCTTGACTTCTGCCAGTACCTCGTCTCCTACCTTCCAAACTTTACAGGGTTCTTTATCTTACATTTATGCAAATTTAAAGAACGCTGTCATTCAGTACACCACCTCAGTTCTTAATGATCTTCCAACGACGATAGTTTCATGTACGCAACGTCATCATCAGCGAACGACAGAGCTCCTGTTCATATCTGGTCAGTCATTTATCTATGCTGAGTACACTACAACTACTATTACGGTTTCGTGTGGCACAAAAATGGTTCAAATGGCTCTGAGCACGATGGGACTCAACTGCTGAGGTCATCAGTCCCCTAGAACTTAGAACTAGTTAAACCTAACTAACCTAAGGACGGCACAAACATCCATGCCCGAGGCAGGATTCGAACCTGCGACCGTAGCGGTCTCGCGGTTCCAGACTGCAGCGCCTTTAACCGCACGGCCACTTCGGCCGGCTCGTGTGGCACCTCTGATGTTCGTTTCTGTAGGATACTCGCTGTCCACTACAAAGTACTGAATTGTGTTAGTCAGATACTCATCGAGTCAATCATATACACCGAAGAGCCAAACAAACTGGTACGACTGCTGAACATCATGTAGGGTCCCCGCGAGCACGCACAAGTGCCGCAACACAACGTGTCGTGGACTTGATTAACGTCTGACGTGGTGCTGGAGGGAAGAAACACCATGAATACTGCAGAGCTGTCCATAAGTCCGTAAAAGTACGAGGGGGTGGAGATCAAGCGTTACAAGGTTTTGCTTTTCACATTTACCAAATATAACATTGATGATGATAATTTATGGCAATGTTCGCCGACAAGATAAAGAATGCAGCCTTTAACACTAGACTGCGTACTCGCGGCAGTTCTCCTTGGCCGTTTTTTGGTACGACTTGGAAACAGAGAAAAATAAATGAATGATCGCCGATGCGTCGGTTCTCGATTGTGTTCAGGAGACGTACAGATTGATTGCGCGAAAATAGTTTCTCAAATGACCTCTTAACTCGGATTGCTTTCACGCAATCAGACTCATCAATGCAATTACCTAAGGGACCTATTTGCATAATAAAAAAAATTGGAAATGAATGCAAAACAGTGAAATTTTGTAAAAAACGTTGTCAGATCGGAAACTGAACACATTAATGGTCTCCCAAATACAATCGAGACACCGCGATAAAGAGCGAACCTGAAACAAAGTTCATTTAAACATAAACATTATTTGTGGTTAATTTAAAGAAAAGAATAAGCATAGATTTTCTGTACAGTGAAGCATCAATATATTCTCAAAGAACAAAGGCGTTAAACTATAAACATTAACAAATTTATAATGAATACAAAACTTACATTTTTATGTTTTTCTCATACATGGAGCAGTCCAACAATCGCTGCTTTTGTATGTGTGATATTTTGTAAAAGTTAAATGTCCTGGCGTGCGCGTAAGTATTTTTTATCGTAACAAGGTTTACAAAAGCGTTTTTTTTTTCTTGGTGATAACGTGGTTTTTCACACTAAATGAAATATAACTTGTAGCGGTGCTACACAACACGTCTTAACAAGTCGGCGACCAAACATCAAAGGTAATGAAGTACATGTTAATATATCGGCGACCAGAAGTACAACTAACTATAAAGACTCTAGAATTTTCCTAACAAATGATAAATTGTTCTTTCTCCTGATTCGCAGCTTCTTGCTATCAAGCGCTGCGGCAATGATTTTAAATATCTGCGCTTGGTATAGGCGCACTTTATAAACAGATTTCGTTTCTTTACTCTCGCGTTGTCATGCTTAGTATCATTACAAACTACAGCTCGATGGCTGTCCTTTTATCATATGCAAAATGTGAAATCCAATAATATCACATTGCTTCCCGTGTGAGGAGCGATGACTCCGTCAGGATCATAGCGACTCACGCGTGATTTCGTGAACAAGTTAGTATAACTTGCAAAAATTCTTTATAATAGACTGAAATTGATACTAATTTGTCCATAGGGTAACTACATGACAATTGAACTGTGCTCTTTCTAATGTATTGTACAAGGATAAGAAATGTTCATTTCTCGGTAAAAGATAATGAAATTAAGATAAAGATACACATACATAGATACATTATACATGGCATAATAAATATTAAAAAATAACAACGAAGTAAATTGCTTGACTTCGCAGGACGTCTGGGTGCTGTGTGCACTCGTGGAAAAATATGTTACAAAAAATTGACATTCTTGTTTTACAATGACATATTACAGGAATATTTTTGTCGTTGTTTCGTCGAAGATTTCTTGCAGTACTTATTTGTGGCTTTCATGACCTGCAAAATAAATGTTTCACTACACTTGGGTAGGTATGAGTTGCACTGGGAGTGTTAGAACTTTGGGTATAAATGATCGCACTGCACTTGAGTGGGGAAATTGATTACACTTCCACAGTGGAAGAAAAGTAGGGCATCACTTTCACTGTGAAAGTTGGAGTAGTTGTCGGGGTGTGATGTTGCGTTGGAAATACGCCGTGGGTCGGGAACTGGAAGATTGGTTCTGCAACATGTTGAGCCGTATGGTGGCAGTCTCTATTTCACTTGACACATGTCCGTGCTTCCATTTATGTTTTCGTACATGAAAAATACAAAAAAAATCTGTATTAGAATGTGCTTACTAATAACTTAGTCTAAAACAAAATTGGATTAGGTAAGGATAACAGTTGTTTATGTACATAAGGTCTCATTCTCTTAAGAATGCTTAGTTCTCATATTTATCTATTTTTCTGGTTTTATTTGGTTCAACACGTTTTCGTCATTACTCGGCCTGGTCAGTAAATTCGGTAGCAATTGTAAAATCGAGCTTAAGACTCTTCCGATTAGTGTCTTTATAATTTCACAAGGTACATGAGTGCTTAATTCATTGCTTTATCATATTTTATTTGGAATGCATTTCAAACACATTTGGCATCCGCGCTCGTTGTGCAAAGAAAAATTGATTGTTGAGCGCTCAGTGTACACAGTGTTACGTCCGTTGGTCACAATCACGCGATAATAACGTGACAGTTCCACAACGCTAGCAGCAGTATTCTGCGAGAAGCAGAGCGTTTGGTGTCTACTAGCCGTGGTGTGAGTTTTTACAGTTTTTCATCGACTCTGGATTACGGAAGCAGCCAGATGCGGCGACTCCCGCAGCTGTTTCGAAGAATGTGTCCGTGGAAAGGCGTACAGTACCGTTTGTGGTAAGTACAACACTTATTCACTTTCACTCTTCGGCTTTCTACATCGTGGTTTCGTGGTACAAGTACTTATAACATTACTTCACACGCGGTATTTCACACGTGTCCTTGAAGTTATCACCTTTTCAGTTCACACGTTATTCTTAATTCGTGTTCATATTTATTTGGTCGTCATGTTAAGGTTCACACGCACTACTTTCATACGTGTCCATTAATTACTTGTCTATAGCCTGTACAGCATATACGTGTCCATTTATTACTGACTGCATTATTACACAAAGTACAGTTAACATTTAGTATACATATCATGTCTAAAAATTATTTACAAAGAAATATTTAGTCTCTGTGACTACAAGGCCTGACGAAAAGCGTGTCTCTTGTTCGTAGTTTGTGCTTTCAAGGCACTTTAGGTTTACACTTTGTTCGAAATCTTGTTATTCTTTTCTTTTTACAATAGTTACTCTTTTCTCAAGTTCAGCTCTTTTATTTTCTCTCTATTACGTCGTTAGTTTGAAGACATAGTCAATGTGGCTTCGTTTACGTGCTGAACAGTTCGTGTTCAAACTACCGTTAGGGAAATTGGGAAGCTTGAAGCTTGGTGTTCCCTGTCGTGCAACTGCACATAACAAATCTTAATTGAACTCGCAATTTGCGGAGAATAAGCATAGCCCGTCGACAGCCAATGTGTCACGACTATCCATTCGTATAGCCTGTATGTATCAATCATGCAACCAGCTCGTAAAATTCACTTCTCTACTGGATAACGTAGGATGGTAAGGATACTGGTTAGAGGAAAACACAAAAGACTTTTATGGAGTGAAGAAATTTGAAGACACAGTGTTAATGACGTATGATATGATGAGCTTAACATAAATTATTATCACCTTAGTTTTTCATGACAAATAGTATAATTAAATCGATACAGTAGTTTCAGTGTCGTCTGATCCAGCTCTCTAAACAATTTTCTATGCATATCTAAAATTACTTAAACCATGCATTTGCAGTGAACTGTATCTGTTAACTATCTTCTGTTCCATGTATCGTAAAAATGGTTCTCTAAAAAAAATCGTCGTATCTCGACGACCTGAAATAGATATTTCTAGTAGAGGTAAAGGTGAATAAATGGGCCCCCACTCTGTTTTTTTTATATAACACCTTTTATTTTTAGTATAATCACCTGAAATTAACATAAGACATTTCTCTAGTATGTCCTGCAAATGTTACGACATGTTTTGGTCCTACTTTTTAATATTTAAAACAAAATTTTATTTTTTTCCTGATACTCTGCATTTTGTTGCGTCAGGAATTTGTGCTGGTAATATGGGCCCAAAGGTAGTTTGAAATAAACAGAAACAAAAATTTGAAAAATACACTCCTGGAAATTGAAATAAGAACACCGTGAATTCATTGTCCCAGGAAGGGGAAACTTTATTGACACATTCCTGGGGTCAGATACATCACATGATCACACTGACAGAACCACAGGCACATAGACACAGGCAACAGAGCATGCACAATGTCGGCACTAGTACAGTGTATATCCACCTTTCGCAGCAATGCAGGCTGCTATTCTCCCATGGAGACGATCGTAGAGATGCTGGATGTAGTCCTGTGGAACGGCTTGCCATGCCATTTCCACCTGGCGCCTCAGTTGGACCAGCGTTCGTGCTGGACGTGCAGACCGCGTGAGACGACGCTTCATCCAGTCCCAAACATGCTCAATGGGGGACAGATCCGGAGATCTTGCTGGCCAGGGTAGTTGACTTACACCTTCTAGAGCACGTTGGGTGGCACGGGATACATGCGGACGTGCATTGTCCTGTTGGAACAGCAAGTTCCCTTGCCGGTCTAGGAATGGTAGAACGATGGGTTCGATGACGGTTTGGATGTACCGTGCACTATTCAGTGTCCCCTCGACGATCACCAGTGGTGTACGGCCAGTGTAGGAGATCGCTCCCCACACCATGATGCCGGGTGTTGGCCCTGTGTGACTCGGTCGTATGCAGTCCTGATTGTGACGCTCACCTGCACGGCGCCAAACACGCATACGACCATCATTGGCACCAAGGCAGAAGCGACTCTCATCGCTGAAGACGACACGTCTCCATTCGTCCCTCCATTCACGCCTGTCGCGACACCACTGGAGGCGGGCTGCACGATGTTGGGGCGTGAGCGGAAGACGGCCTAACGGTGTGCGGGAACGTAGCCCAGCTTCGTGGAGACGGTTGCGAATGATCCTCGCCGATACCCCAGGAGCAACAGTGTCCCTAATTTGCTGGGAAGTGGCGGTGCGGTCCCCTACGGCACTGCGTAGGATCCTACGGTCTTGGCGTGCATCCGTGCGTCGCTGCGGTCCGGTCCCAGGTCGACGGGCACGTGCACCTTCCGCCGACCACTGGCGACAACATCGATGTACTGTGGAGACCTCACGCCCCACGTGTTGAGCAATTCGGCGGTACGTCCACCCGGCCTCCCGCATGCCCACTATACGCCCTCGCTCAAAGTCCGTCAACTGCACATACGGTTCACGTCCACGCTGTCGCGGCATGCTACCAGTGTTAAAGACTGCGATGGAGCTCCGTATGCCAAGGCAAACTGGCTGACACTGACGGCGGCGGTGCACAAATGCTGCGCAGCTAGCGCCATTCGACGGCCAACACCGCGGTTCCTGGTGTGTCCGCTGTGCCGTGCGTGTGATCATTGCTTGTACAGCCCTCTCGCAGTGTCCGGAGCAAGTATGGTGGGTCTGACACACCGGTGTCAATGTGTTCTTTTTTCCATTTCCAGGAGTGTACAATTTTATTTGATTTTTCTGTATAATGAAAGAAAGATTCACTCTGAACATTGGTAATTAGTCTGCTGGTGGGATGATTTTCACAGCCTACGCCTAGCCTATTTACAGTAGTCACACACATAAGCCTCTTTTTCGCATCCAGCGCATTCGTTTTGAGCCCACATCTCACAAGCTATACACTAGACCCAAAGTTCACCTTTTGTGTCCTTTGAAAAAATCTCTTCACAAAATACACATACAGCGTCGTCAAAATCAGGGACAGAAACACCAACATTTTATTTCTTGTGCAAAGCTGGTAGGCCATGCGCCTGACGTCATTTCTGGTAAGGCCGTAGAATTTGGATTCCATAATGAGAAGATATTTAACCAGTTCGTCCTCAAGTCCCTGTGGTAAAACCGGTGGAAAGCCTTTGGAGCGTAGAACGAGGGACAGAGTACACTTTAACCGCTTTTTTCAATCCCATTTTTTCTCTTTAATAGCCACAATAGCATTTACCATATTTGCTTTGTCTCACGATTGCCGTTTCGATTTTTTTGGGGGTACAGGATGTGTTCTAGGCATCTGAAACATAAAGAGTAGCAATATCTGATTGATTTTACGGGGCTCATAATACCAGCAGCAAAAGGGGCCCATATATCCACCCTCGCCATCTTGTGAAAAACGATCTTGCCTACGGTTAGTTTGGTTTGCAACCGACGTTAATTAACGTAAAACGGTATCCCAACAACAAGCCAAATACGTACCTTACCTTAGTGCTACTAATAACACGTTAGAAATTTGAGTTTTATTCAAGTAAACACTAACCTTTCAAACTTTTGATGACAGCGAAAAAATTCACAGCACAACTACTCACAAACCATGACAGCTACTACGTCTGCGCACTGTACAGTGAAGTTTGGCAACTAGTTTTAGTAGTTCATGTGCTCTCCGCTAGAATTCGTGGCCTGTACCTCCAAATATGTAGGGGGCCCATAATACCAGCAGGGGCCCATTTTTCCACCTTTGCCTCTACTAAATTAGTTTATTTATAAATGATCTTTGTAAATATTTCAGCTGCACTGTGCCGTAAAATTGTTATGAGCGTATACGGTTTTCTCCGTATTATAATAAAATAATTGAGTTGCGCGCTTCTTTCCTGCTACATGGATCGTTATTGACTTACTTGATTCTTATATGCTAAGCTGCTGCTTTTTGCCTGCTGCGTAGGTGGTCTCATAAAATTTGTTGTCATACACTCCTTATGCATAACATAACATTTGCCTCATTAGAGTAAGCAACCTTAATCATTTTTTTTCACCTACGAGCAATCATTCTGGTCTGAATGATAATTTTAATTTATTTCATTCAAGAGGAGAGAGCTTTGCTATACGTAAAACAAGTGGTAGCAGGTGGCACTTAGAACGTCCCTACTATAATATTTATTTGTCAGCTCTTTCGGCTGTGGCCGTTCATGCCTCAATTAACTTAAAACTAACTTACATCTAAGGCAAATCTTGCTCTCCTACAATAAATGTGTTTTACTTCTGGTGCTCATATAAATTACTTATCTTGTTGTGGCAGGTCGACAGGGTGTTAGTCCTGTGCATTACTCTTACATACGTTGGTACTTCACACATAGTATGACAACTTATAGTGTGTGTATATTTTATTTTAGCAGCTTAACAGATATTTTCAATGGTTGACTCGGTATTTCTTCAAGTATGCGTGATGAAACAATCCTTTTATTCGTCCAGATACTGGGTCAGCTAATAGATAGCACTCGTTCATTTATACGATACGATAAGACTTTGCTAATGAGTTTGTCATGCACCTTTTTTCTTAGGTTGGCATGGATGGTTAAAGATATGAGAGCTTGTCTTAACTTGTCGTCTAATGTTACTTCAGGGTGTTGTAATTTTGGGATGGGGTCTACCCATTCATTACTTTCTAGTCGTTTAGAGGCTAGTTCTGACGGTGTGAAACCAGTTGATGTGTGAGGTAAATTATTAACAATCTCTTCAAAGGGTATGACGAAATCAATCCACCGTGTCTGCAGGTTTGGAATATACGTTCGTATGAAACGATTAAACTCTTTGAATACTCTTTCTGTGGGATTACTTTGCGGTCGGTACCGGGATATCAAAATTTGTTTGATGTTGTTGGTTACAAGGAAATTTCTCCATCGTTTCCCCACGAAAGTTGATGCGTTATCAGATAACATGGCTTCAGGCTTGCCAAAGCGAGGAAAATAGTCTTTCTCAATACGTCTAATTAGTGGAAGTATATTAGATGACTTCATTGCATAGAGTCTCACGTGTTTGGTAAAAAGATCTAACAATACGACCAGATACTTCACACCTCCTCTTCCCTGAGGAAGTGGATCTGCATAATCCAAACTGACGATTTGGTTTGGTCTTTCTGTACGTATCGGGTTTAAAGGTAAGGCATTTGACAAGTTGGAAGGTTTCGCCTTTTGGCAAATGAAACAATTTCTTAATAATTGGTGCACCTTCTTGTGAAGATTAGGTACATAGCAGTATGTTGAAATCTTGCGTCTGCATTTTTCTGGACCATAATGACCCCAGGAGAGGTGAGTGTACCAAATGAGATGTTCAACATAATCTTTAGGAATACAGACAACCTTCCTGTCAACAGAGAAGTTCGGTGAAAAAAAACTCCATTGTGTACTTTATAAAATTTTGACAACGAGTGATCAGGGTTGTTTTGAAGAAGCTGTTTAATTTCTAGTCAATTGCGATCTGTCTCTTGAAGAGTATTCATTTGACGGCAAAGACGCAAAAAGTAACTCCGATGGAGAGGATCTTTCATAAGAAGAATTTTGTGATTATAAATCTGTTCTATTAATTCAGTAGGCTCCGGCAATCCTTCCGGCATACGTGACAATGCATCAGCAATAATGTTATTCTTGCCCTTTACGTAAATAATTTCAAAATCATACTCTTGTAGAAATAAACACCATCGAGTAAGCCGAGGATGATACACTTCGCAAGAGAGTAAGAAGCTCAGTGCTTGATGATCTGAGTATACTCTGGTTTTGTGGCCATTAATATATAAAGTGGCGAAAAGCCCACACAACGGCTAATCCCTCTAATTCGGTTACCGAATATGATCTCTCACATTCGGTTAAGACCCGACTGGAAAAACTGATTGTTTTTACTTCCTCCTGCCCATCAGTTTTGTCTATTTGAAATAAACATGCACCTGATCCTTGAAACAATGCATCGCAAGAAATGCAGAAATTTGAACTCATGTTTGGATGACTTAAAATGTTACTCTTTAGAAGACCTTCTTTTATTTTGTCAAAGGCTTTTTGGCATTCAGAAGTCCACATCCAGTGGACGTTTTTCTTGAGCAAATTTAACAATGCGGGATTGTTCATTGATTGATTCGGAATGAAGCGACGGAAGAATGAAGCGAATCCAATGAAACCTTTTAGTTGCCTTTTAGTGCAAGTCACAGGGAAATTTTCTCTTGCTGTTAACTTGCTGGGATCAGGTGAGATTCCTTCCGAAGAAATTATATGTCCTAAAAACTTGACTTCTTTCTTGACAAATTTGGATTTTTGTAAATTTGCGGTAACACCAAAATCAGAGAATCTTTGAAAGATCTTTTGTAGGACAGTTAAACGTTCTTTCCAGGAAGTCGTTGCTATCAGTAAATCATCAACATAGACGGTGACTTGGTCAAGTAACTCTGGTCCTATCACATGATCAAGTGCTGCAATAAAAACACCATAACTAATGTTGAGACCGAAAGGTACTACACGAAAATGATAGGATCTGCTGGCAAAGATAAAGGCTGTGTACTTCCTCGATGATGATGATAGTTTCATCTGCCACTAGCTACTTCGGAGGTCTATTGAGGATAAGAACCTCACACTATGGAATTTTTGTAGTTGTTCCTCCAGTGGTTCTGGTTTTGTGCATACTGGAATGATGATTTTATTAATATTCCTTGCGTCCAAGACAAGTCTGACGCTTCCATCGTGTTTGAAAACGGGTAACAACGGGCTACTTAGGGAGAGTCGGACGGTTCTATGATTTTCCACTTAAGCATTTTACATATTTCTTGTTTGACGGCTTCTTTACGGGACTGCGGAACTGAATAGGTTGTTTTGCAAAAAGTATCATGGGGTTTCACTCTAATGTTAAATTCATACTCTGCTATGATACCTGGTTTTCTGGAAAAATGTTCACAAATGTTGATAATAGGTCATGTAGTTCATACTTCTGTCTGTCGTCGAATCCGTCTGTTTCCACAATTTTTATGCTTAACTCGTCGGCAGTTGGTAATAATTCAGGGTCATTGTTGACGTCACTGAACTCGTCAACCGTACGGTGGTAATGTTGTCTGTCAGAAAGTCTACGTATTTTCACTTTACGTTCCAGGTTGGTTATCCTGACTTTGGTTCTCATTAGATGTATGACCAGTGTCCTATCATCTAGTCTTAACGTGCACTTACCTTCAGCTAAATCAATGATGGCACGATTTCTTCGTAGAAAGTCCATTCCTAACAAGCATGGCACTGACAGGTTCTTTACTACTAAAAATGTGCACTGTATACAGTCGGATTTAAATTGTATTGTTGCTTGTACTTGCAAGCTAACCTTCTGTACTAGGGAGCCTACTGCTCCGGATACAGTACATCCTTGTACAGGAAGTGAAGGAATTTTTGTTACAGAGCACACCTTTTTATATCCACACATAGACATAGCATTAATATTTGCATCTGTGTCGATGATGGCAATGATTGGTATATCACAAATGTGAATCAGAGTTGACGCTTGTACTTGGTTTTCCCAAAGGTCGTTGTTTTCGTAGGTGTTCTTTTCGTCTAATAGTTCGTCCAGTAAGTCTCTGTCGTCTTCGTATCTAATTACGTTGATATGTCTTTTAATGAAGTTGCCCCCCCATTGGTTCCGCAGCTTCCCCGTGGAGGCCTAAAGAAACTGCTAATGGTTTTCCGACTGGGGTGGAGCTGAAATGTCAGTTATTCTTACTTGACTAGTATTTTGCGACATACCAGGTCGAAAATTTGCGTTCGTATCCCATACGACTTGTGCATCTCTTGATTGCGTGTTATTTGACGTCGCGTTTGGTGCTTGGTTCGCCTGTGTGTAGAAAATAGTCGGATTTCCTTGGCTATTATGACCGGCCGTGTCAGGAAAAGCATGCGACGAATTGTCCTGACTATTGTTCCTGAACTGTTGGTTGGGTTGGTGAGAAAATGTCGCATTTTTCGGCTGTGAAAAATTCATTTGGTGAGAGGGAGTGAAGTGACTCGACTGACTGTACTGTTGTGGTCTGTTATAATTGTTCCATTTCTTTCCCTTGTGACGATTTCAATTATTCGTCTTGTTGTTCTGGTACTGGTAATTATATTCGTCTTGTTGTTCTGGTACTGGTAATTACCGTTGTGATTTATCGGTGAATTACCGCATTGTTGCTGTGTGTTTTGATAAATCGGATTGTATCTACTCAGGTGTGGATGTTTGTTATATTGTTTTCCATCACGGCGGTTGAAACTGTTATGATTGCCGCAAGGCTGAGCGTCTGGTTGTCCCGTGTTATGTTGGTACGACATTCCATTGACACAGTTTGTTATGTGCTGCTGCGGAGCGGGCGGTCCATTATTATAATTATTCCGCGCGCTCGCACGCACATCCTCATAGATCATATCCAAATTGTCAAGAACAGAAAGAAAGGTTTCTAGGTCTACTTCACTCACATTAACTAGTTTTTCTCTTATTGACACAGGACGTTTTGACTTTAAGATCATGATTACATATTTGGTTGAAATGGGCGTGTCCCAATACTAAATTTTACGTAGATATTTTTCAAAATAACGTCTCAAACCTCCTCCTTTGTTGCTGAACGGTTCGGCGTTGTAAACTTCCTTTCGGAGTCTTTGTTGTATACCTGAACTCCAGAATTTATTCAAAAAATGCTTTTCAAAATCTGCATAGGTGTGACATTTGTCTATTATTTCTGAACCCCAAATTGATCCTTCACCGTGTACAAATTTGGAATACATTTCACATAAATTTTCTCAGCATGTTATGGTCTTAGGTGGAGATTTCAATTTACCAGATATAGACTGGGACACTCAGATGTTTAGGACGGGTGGTAGGGACAGAGCATCGAGTGACATTATACTGAGTGCACTATCCGAAAATTACCTCGAGCAATTAAACAGAGAACCGACTCGTGGAGATAACATCTTGGACCTACTGATAACAAACAGACCCGAACTTTTCGACTCTGTAAGTGCAGAACAGGGAATCAGTGATCATAAGGCCGTTGCAGCATCCCTGAATATGGAAGTTAATAGGAATATAAAAAAAGGGAGGAAGGTTTATCTGTTTAGCAAGAGTAATAGAAGGCAGATTTCAGACTACCTAACAGATCAAAACGAAAATTTCTGTTCCGACACTGACAATGTTGAGTGTTTATGGAAAAAGTTCAAGGCAACCGTTAAATGCGTTTTAGACAGGTACGTGCCGAGCAAAACTGTGAGGGACGGGAAAAACCCACCGTGGTACAACAACAAAGTTAGGAAACTACTGCGAAAGCAAAGAGAGCTTCACTCCAAGTTTAAACGCAGCCAAAACCTCTCAGACAAACAGAAGCTAAACGATGTCAAAGTTAGCGTAAGGAGGGCTATGCGTGAAGCGTTCAGTGAATTCGAAAGTAAAATACTAGGTACCGACTTGACAGAAAATCCTAGGAAGTTCTGGTCTTAAGTTAAATCAGTAAGTGGCTCGAAACATCATGTCCAGACACTCTGGGATGATGATGGCATTGAAACAGAGGATGACAAGCGTAAAGCTGAAATACTAAACACCTTTTTCCAAAGCTGTTTCACAGAGGAAGACCGCACTGCAGTTCCTTCTCTAAATCCTCGCACCAACGAAAAAATGGCTGACATTGAAATAAGTGTCCAAGGAATAGAAAAGCAACTGGAATCACTCAACAGAGGAAAGTCCACTGGACCTGACGGGATACCAATTCGATTCTACACAGAGTACGCGAAAGAACTTGCCCCCCTTCTAACAGCCGTGTACCGCAAGTCTCTAGAGGAACAGAAGGTTCCAAATGATTGGAAAAGAGCACAGGTAGTCCCAGTCTTCAAGAAGGGTCGTCGAGCAGATGCGCAAAACTATAGACCTATCTCTCTGACGTCGATCTGTTGTAGAATTTTAGAACATGTCTTTTGCTCGAGTATCATGTCGTTTTTGGAAACTCAGAATCTACTATGTAGGAATCAACATGGATTCCGGAAACAGCGATCGTGTGAAACCCAACTCGCATTATTTGTTCATGAAACCCAGAAAATATTAGATACAGGCTCCCAGGTAGATGCCATTTTCCTTGACTTCCGGAAGGCGTTCGATACAGTTCCGCACTGTCGTCTGATAAACAAAGTAAGAGCCTACGGAATATCAGACCAGCTGTGTGGCTGGATTGAAGAGTTTTTAGCAAACAGAACACAGCATGTTGTTCTCAATGGAGAGACATCTACAGACGTTAAAGTAACCTCTGGCGTGCCATAGGGGAGTGTTATGGGACCATTGCTTTTCACAATATATATAAATGACCTAGTAGATAGTGTCGGAAGTTCCATGCGGCTTTTCGCGGATGATGCTGTAGTATACAGAGAAGTTGCAGCATTAGAAAATTGTAGCGAAATGCAGGAAGATCTGCAGCGGATAGGCACTTGGTGCAGGGAGTGGCAACTGACCCTTAACATAGACAAATGTAATGTATTGCGAATACATAGAAAGAAGGATCCTTTATTGTATGATTATATGATAGCGGAACAAACACTGGTAGCAGTTACTTCTGTAAAATATCTGGGAGTATGCGTGCGGAACGATTTGAAGTGGAATGATCATATAAAATTAATTGTTGGTAAGGCGGGTACCAGGTTGAGATTCATTGGGAGAGTCCTTAGAAAATGTAGTCCATCAACAAAGGAGGTGGCTTACAAAACACTCGTTCGACCTATACTTGAGTATTGCTCATCAGTGTGGGATCCGTACCAGATCGGGTTGACGGAGGAGATAGAGAAGATCCAAAGAAGAGCGGCGCGTTTCGTCACAGGGTTATTTGGTAACCGTGATAGCGTTACGGAGATGTTTAACAAACTCAAGTGGCAGACTCTGCAAGAGAGGCGCTCTGCATCGCGGTGTAGCTTGCTCGCCAGGTTTCGAGAGGGTGCGTTTCTGGATGAGGTATCGAATATATTGCTTCCCCCTACTTATACCCCCCGAGGAGATCACGAATGTAAAATTAGAGAGATTAGAGCGCGCACAGAGGCTTTCAGACAGTCGTTCTTCCCGCGAACCATACGCGACTGGAACAGGAAAGGGAGATAATGACAGTGGCACGTAAAGTGCCCTCCGCCACACACCGTTGGGTGGCTTGCGGAGTATAAATGTAGATGTAGATGTAGATGTACATAGCCTAAGATGAACTGTATCCGCTGCCTGTCGTTCCATGATTCTGGAAAAGCACCTGTGAATGATTTTAGAATTACCATGGGATGTATATTTCGTTTTTCAGGTATAAAAGGCTGAAAAACTCTGTGTTTTAGCGCACTCCCTCGCATTAGTTCAACGAGTGTTAGTTGGTCGGCGTGACTACGTGACGTGGAAGTTTCGTCACGCGTATTATTTACTGTTGGTGAGAATTGTACCTGACACGCGGGATATTGACGATTATCGTGTTCTGGCGGTAGCGAATACTCACTTTGATTGTCACCTTGCAATTCCGTAACTTGTCGTTTCAGTTGATCTATATCATTGCTTAGCTGACGTTTCCATTCCGGAAGATCGTGGCTAAATGCTCGTCTGATTTCACCTAATTCACTGGTAAAATACAGGGAGCGAAAGGCTATTTACAGTTTGTACAGAAACCAGATGGCAGTTATAAGAGTCGAGGGGCATGAAAGGGAAGTAGTGGTTGGGAAAGGAGTAAGACAGGGTTGTAGCCTCTCCCCGATGTTATTCAATCTGTATATTGAGCAAGCAGTAAAGGAAACAAAAGAAAAATTCGGAGTAGGTATTAAAATTCATGGAGAAGAAGTAAAAACTTTGAGGTTCGCCGATGACATTGTAATTCTGTCAGAGACAGCAAAGGACTTGGAAGAGCAGTTGAACGGAATGGACTGTGTCTTGAAAGGAGGATATAAGATGAACATCAACAAAAGCAAAACGAGGATAATGGAATGTAGTCGAATTAAGTCGGGTGATGCTGAGGGAATTAGATTAGGAAATGAGACACTTAAAGTAGTAAAGGAGTTTTGCTATTTAGGGAGTAAAATAACCGATGATGGTCGAAGTAGAGAGGATATAAAATGTAGACTGGCAATGGCAAGGAAAGCGTTTCTCAAGGAGAGGAATTTGTTAACATCGAGTATAGATTTAAGTGTCAGGAAGTCATTTCTGAAAGTATTTGTATGGAGTCTAGCCATGTGTGGAAGTGAAACATGGACGATAACTAGTTTGGACAAGACGAGAATAGAAGCTTTCGAAATGTGGTGCTACAGAAGAATGCTGAAGACAAGGTGGGTAGATCGCGTAACTAATGAGGAGGTATTGAATAGGATTGGGGAGAAGAGAGGTTTGTGGCACAACTTGACTAGAAGAAGGGATCGGTTGGTAGGACATGTTTTGAGGCATCAAGGGATCACAAATTTAGCATTGGAGGGCAGTGTGGAGGGTAAAAATCGTAGAAGGAGACCAAGAGATGAATACACTAAGCAGATTCAGAAGAATGTAGGTTGCAGTAGATACTGGGAGATGAAGAAGCTTGCACAGGATAGAGTAGCATGGAGAGCTGCATCAAACCAGTCTCAGGACTGAAGACCACAACAACAACAACTGGTTAAAGTGTCACCTGAAGTACCGGGAGCGGTTAAGAATTCTGCTGTAGCAGATTTAACCGTACCCTTTAGTTCAGCGTGTACCTTGCTGACAATGCACTGTTTTTTGGATTGCATCCACTCTTCAAATTCCCTATTAAGTGTATTGCTTATACCGGTGTTGACATCGGTGATTTTTTTGTCAATATTGACATCGGATATTTGCTGAACAACGTCTTCAACTCGCTCGCCAACGTGGTTGACACCTTCTGTCAATTGGCTTACTCTCTTTGAAACATCACTGTAATGTTTCAAAGAGTCACTAGCAGTTGATTTACACACATCTATTTGGGACTGCATATCTGTGAACTTGCTACCAATATTGGTCTCGGCGGATTCCACCATCGAAAGAACACTATCAATTTTTGCGTGTACGCTTGCGTTTAGCTCGCTTGCATAAGCAGTGGTAATGGCTTTAATTTTTTCCTCAATGGTGTCATTCGAATTTTTGATTTGTGCTTGGATGTCGGTAATAACAGAATTTATATTGTTCATTCGCACTTGAGTGTCCTCTATCCTTGATTCTAAACTGTTGAACCTGCTGTCACTTTGATTTTCTAACTGACTGATTTGCGTTTTAATATTGTCACTTTTATTTGTTAACTGTCCCATTAGAGTGTCAAGATTACCCATGTGAGCTTCAATGTTATCACTCAAAAGGAAACAGAAATTTGGAAATTAAATTGCTTGAGGAAAAGGAAAAAAGCGTAGAGAGTGAATGTCACGAGCCGACCGAATGCTCGGTACGCAAAGCTTCAAACGTAATGAAAAATCGTACTCACATTAGTTGTCTTGCGCGCTGCTATTTATTGCTGTTGTGGATTCTTACTGCGATTTTCTGCATATGCGTCCTTTTTTTTATCACTGGTTTTAGCTTCCAATTTTCTCCAGGTGGTAGCATGAAAATAAAAAGAACAAATTAGTTTTTTAGTCCGGTCCCTGTTCGGGCGCCACATCTAGCGTTAAAAGGTTTTGCTTTTCACATTTAACCAAATATAACATTGATGATGATAATTAATCGCAATGTTTGCCTACAAGAAAAAGAATGCAACCTTTAACACTAGATTGCGAACTCACGGCAGTTCTCCTTGGCCGTTTTTTGGTACGGCTTGGAAAGAGAGAAAAATTAATGAATGATCGCCGATGCGTCGGTTCTCGATTGTGTTCAGGAGACGTACAGATTGATTGCGCGAAAATAGTTTCTCAAATGACCTCTTAACCCGGATTGCTTTCACGCAATCAGACCGTTAAATGAAATTACATAAGGGACCTATTTGAATAATAATAAAAAATTGGAAATGAATGCAAAACAGTGAAATTTTGTAAAATGTTGTCAGATCGGAAATTGAACACATTAATGGTCTCCCAAATACAATCGAGACACCGCGATAAAGAGCGAACCTGTAACAAAGTTAATTTAAACATAAACATTATTTGTGGTTAATTTAAAGAAGGGAATAAGCATAGATTTTCTGTACAGTGAAGCATCAATATATTCTCAAAGAACAAAGGCGTTAAACTATAAACATTAACAAATTTACAATGAATACAAAACTTACATTTTTATGTTTTTCTCATACATGGAGCAGTCCAACAATCGCTGCTTTTGTATGTGTGATATTTTCTAAAAATTAAATGTCCTGGCTTGCGCGTAAGTATTTTTTATCGTAACAAGGTTTACAAAAGCGTTTTTTTTTCTTGGTGATAACGTGGTTTTTCACACTAAATGAAATATAACTTCTAGCGGTGCTACACAACACGTCTTAACAAGTCGGCGACCAAACATCAAAGGTAATGAAGTACATGTTAACATATCGGCGACCAGAAGTACAACTAACTATAAAGACTCTAGAGTTTTTCTAACAAATGATAAATTGTTCTTTCTTCTGTTTCGCACCTTCTTGCTATCAAGCGCTGCGGCAATGATTTTAAATATCTGCGCCCAGCGAGTCATAGTGTTTAAAAGTGCCTTTTAAACGCTCTCCGCGCGTCTTGGCATAGGCGCACTTTATAAACAGATTTCGTTTCTTTACTCTCGCGTTGTCATGCTTAGTATCATTACAAACTACAGCTCGATGGCTGTCCTTTTCTCATATGCAAAATGTCTGAAATCCAATAATATCACATGTTCTGAACTACACATTGCAAGGCATCCCAGGTACTCCTAATCATAAGCATGTCTGGGAAATGTTAGTGCTTAAAGTGCTTAAACTCAGAAGAGTGTTCCAGGAGCCATTCCGTAGCAGTTCTGGACGTGATGGTTGCCGCATTGTCCTGCTGGAGTTGCCCAAGTCCTTCGGAATGCAGAATGAACATGAATGGATGCAGTTGATCAGACAGGATGCTTACATACGTGTTACCTGTCAGAGTCGTATCTAGACGTATCAGGAGTTTCATATCACTCCAACTGCATACGCCCCACACCATTACAGAGCTTTTTCACTTTGTTGCTCTTTTACCCACCCCTGCTCATTTTGTGTGAATGAACAGTTTACATTTCATGTATCTGGTCATTTCTTTCATTTTATATTCCTCTCAAAACTAGCTGTACTATTCCTCTATTTTAGGCAAGACAATCTGTCGTGGCTTCGGAGCGGTAGTCCCATATTTGTTTTCCTTTGGTTCTATGGCTTTGTTTTGCATGGGCTGCTCATCTCCTCACACGCTCCTATGCTAAGTCTTGAAATTTTCCTTAGCTTTCATCATTCCCCTCGAACTCAGCTATATATCCTGGACAAGCATTTTCACCCCACTTTTTGCCTTCCATAATTTCTCCTGCATTAGAAGTATGGGTTAATCCGTTTAGTTCTGAAAAGTCGAATCAAGGTTTGTTACATCCGACATTCTTAAAGCAAATAGCGTTTCCCCAAATGTAAGAATATGCTCTTCTAATTCGTTTTCAACTTGGTTTCCAAAACATTTTACCGCGATTAAAAGCTCTGATATTTCAGTTTCTATTTTTGGTTTCACTTTCAGCGATTCACTAAATTGTTGCCTTACGCACTTCCATTCAATCGAGGATCCACATGTAATAGTTATGCTTTCGTAACTAAATGCAACTCATCTGTGCTTCACTTTTCGTAACGCCTTTCTGTTGCCACAGTCTATTAAAAATAACTGTTTAATATACGACTTAGGATAAAGGACCCATTGCAAAGTTTATCACATAATTTCTAAACATTATGTTGCACTAACAGTGTTAAATAGCACCGGTGCAATATCGAAAACTTACTATGAAGTGATAAAAGACACAGACGGCGGTAGTATCGCGTGCACATGGTATAAAAGAAAGTTAATTGGTGGAGCTGTCATTTCTACTCAAGTGACTCATGTGAAAGGTTTCCGACGTGATTAGGACCGCAAACAAGTATACAATTTTTATGAGTTACACTGCATCACATCACCGTGTCACAACGTGATTGGTTTGTAGAAGTTCTCGACTGTTACAGCGAGTGACTTGGCCACCCAGATTGCCTGACATATATCAGATCAAATACACTCCTGGAAATGGAAAAAAGAACACATTGACACCGGTGTGTCAGACCCACCATCCTTGCTCCGGACACTGCGAGAGGGCTGTACAAGCAATGATCACACGCACGGCACAGCGGACACACCAGGAACCGCGGTGTTGGCCGTCGAATGGCGCTAGCTGCGCAGCATTTGTGCACCGCCGGCGTTAGTGTCAGCCAGTTTGCCGTGGCATACGGAGCTCCATCGCAGTCTTTAACACTGGTAGCATGCCGCGACAGCGTGGACGTGAACCGTATGTGCAGTTGACGGACTTTGAGCGAGGGCGTATAGTGGGCATGCGGGAGGCCGGGTGGACGTACCGCCGAATTGCTCAACACGTGGGGCGTGAGGTCTCCACAGTACATCGATGTTGTCGCCAGTGGTCAGCGGAAGGTGCACGTGCCCGTCGACCTGGGACCGGACCGCAGCGACGCACGGATGCACGCCAAGACAGTAGGATCCTACGCAGTGCCGTAGGGGACCGCACCGCCACTTCCCAGCAAATTAGGGACACTGTTGCTCCTGGGGTATCGGCGAGGACCATTCGCAACCGTCTCCATGAAGCTGGGCTACGGTCCCGCACACCGTTAGGCCGTCTTCCGCTCACGCCCCAACATCGTGCAGCCCGCCTCCAGTGGTGTCGCGACAGGCGTGAATGGAGGGACGAATGGAGACGTGTCGTCTTCAGCGATGAGAGTCGCTTCTGCCTTGGTGCCAATGATGGTCGTATGCGTGTTTGGCGCCGTGCAGGTGAGCGCCACAATCAGGACTGCATACGACCGAGGCACACAGGGCCAACACCCGGCATCATGGTGTGGGGAACGATCTCCTACACTGGCCGTACACCACTGGTGATCGTCGAGGGGACACTGAATAGTGCACGGTACATCCAAACCGTCATCGAACCCATCGTTCTACCATTCCTAGACCGGCAAGGGAACTTGCTGTTCCAACAGGACAATGCACGTCCGCATGTATCCCGTGCCACCCAACGTGCTCTAGAAGGTGTAAGTCAACTACCCTGGCCAGCAAGATCTCCGGATCTGTCCCCCATTGAGCATGTTTGGGACTGGATGAAGCGTCGTCTCACGCGGTCTGCACGTCCAGCACGAACGCTGGTCCAACTGAGGCGCCAGCTGGAAACGGTATGGCAAGCCGTTCCACAGGACTACATCCAGCATCTCTACGATCGTCTCCATGGGAGAATAGCAGCCTGCATTGCTGCGAAAGGTGGATATACACTGTACTAGTGCCGACATTGTGCATGCTCTGTTGCCTGTGTCTATGTGCCTGTGGTTCTGTCAGTGTGATCATGTGATGTATCTGACCCCAGGAATGTGTCAATAAAGTTTCCCCTTCCTGGGACAATGAATTCACGGTGTTCTTATTTCAATTTCCAGGAGTGTATTTATGAGACATAATCTTGAGGTCAATTCGATCAAATAATCCTACACTGACAAGGCTTTCGCAATTATCAGACAGGATAATATAGATGGCTCAATATATTCCTGTAAAGGACTTCCATCGACTTTTTGAGTCCACGCCACGTCGAGTTGCTGCACTATGCCGGGCAAAACGAGGTCCGACGCGATATTTGGGGGGGGGGGGGGGGGGTATCCCATAGTGTATAGCGGTACATTACAGGCGACGACGCCATTTTCTCTTTGTCAGTTTCCTACAAGCAAACCACGACGAATGCAGATTCATGACTGTCTTAAAATTAAGATTACTTCATATATATTTGCCAGTGAATCAAAACATTATGATGCCACTTACGACATAACAGTAATTGTCTTCGTCTTGTACACAAAAGTTAGATGAAAACTATAACAAAACGAACGGTGTCGTCAGACAATCTACTCCCCAACACTTCAGCTTATAACTGACACTATGGCTCCCAGAAGCACGTACTTCATGCTGACCTCATTAAATATCAGATGGTAGAACAGGTGGTAATTTCATAGTGGTAATACAGATTGGAAGATGGTACAATACGGAAAACTCTCCTTTGCCTGCTTTATGGTCTGCACGAGATGTAGGAATAAAGTAGGCTGTCTTTCTCAGCACCGATTTTTCGCGGATATGTGCTGAATCATGTGGAACAGCTTGTTTTTCTCAATCGACATCATAATGTTTGAATTCAGAAAATGCTCTAGGGTCCTCCAGTGGATGGACTTCAACAACATCGGTCTGTAATTCTAATTCTGTATGTCTAATGTTTCAAGCTGCCTCGAGTGACCTACGTTATTTTCCGCTGATGCCGGTCTCTTCACTCGGCAAAAGGTTTCCGATACGTATTATCCCACAGCGTATTCAATGCAAAATCTAACTGGGATACAGGCAAGGCCTGGCATCTCTGTAAATGTGAGCGCTAGTAGTAATCCTTGCATTAGCAATGCCAACGCGTATCTCTGTACGTGCACCGAATACGATGTTCCCCACACCACCACCCTACGGCCGTACTGGTCTATTTCCACTGAAATGGCACTACATCCTCCGTCACAGAATATACGACCAAAATAATTCTGCGAATTGAAGCGTAATTTGTTTGGGAAGTGCACATTGATTTACCCATTCATGGCCCAACCTCAGCAGTGTCACTGACCTAACAAAATCTGTATTGTCTGGCCAGTGCTGTGGGCGGGGTGTATGACATACAGATCAAGTATAATTTTCTTTATTAGGGCATGAAACAGTAGTCGAGAAGGGAGTGTTATTCAGCCTCTACACTGAGCAAGTAGTAATGGAAACAAAGAAAAACTTGCAAAGGGGATGAAAATTCAGGGATAAGAATTAAAAAATTGGAGGTTTGCTGACGGTATTGATATTTTGTCAGATACGCAAAGGAACTGCAAGAGCAGATGAACAGACTAGATGGTGTCTTGGAAAGAGTGTATGATGAATAGCAACAGTTATAAAACAAGGAGAAAGAAATATAATAGAATTAAATCAGATGATACTTACAGAATTCGATTAGGAAGTGAGATAATAAAATTGGCCAGTGTGTCTGGTCTTCGTATTGAGTACATCCTTGTACAGAATCCAGAACCAAGGTTTTTGAAAGGGGCGAAGAGAGGAAAATGAGGAAGGAGAGAGAGAGAATGGGGGTATTCTGTTAGAACTGGAACGGTGAGTAGATCTGTGGACGGATTTCAGGGCCAGTTTGGGTGATGCGGTTGAAGTTTAGTTGGTACATGGCGTATGGTGTTTGAGTGTATAACTGAATTTGTGGGTCCATGTTGGTACAGTGCGGCGGAGTGTGAGGGTTGATGATCAGGAATGAAACGATAGGGTGGTTGATGTCAGGTTCGGGAGAACTGTAAGAATGCCAAACGTGTGTAATGTTGTAGGAGAAAGGGAATATGTTGATAAATCCTTACAGGATTCCAGTAGTGATGGGGTTTTCGAATATAGAAGATGAGTGATGCTACGTGGCATTCGAAGATTTGGAGGAAGTGTCAATGTTTTGATGAAGCGGAAATCTAGGCGACGTTGTCATAACTGAGAACTGATCAGATTAGGGCATTTTAAGTGTAGAGTATGGTGGCAGGACGCAGCCCCCCAGGTCAGACGGTTATAGATGGTCAATGACAGGTAGTACATACGTTTAATAATCATTTCTTAAATGTAGTAGAAAATATAGGGACAAACAGGTCAAGAGACAAATTAAAAGAGTATATCGAACAGTCAACTGGCACAAAATCCAATCATGTGAGGGTCTCACCCAATTTTCCTTCTTAAATCAAGAAAGTTATTTATTGTCTAAAAAAAGAAAGCACATCAGGATTTGATGGGGTTTCCAACAAAATATTAACGACGTGTTCCCATGCAATAAGCAATGGGTTTTCTGTAGTATGTAACCATCACTAACTGAGGGAATTTTTCCATAGAGATTGAAATACGCCATTGCTAAACACCTCTGTAAGAAAGGTGAAGAGGGAGATGTCAATAACTATCGATCCATTTCATTAATAACATAATTTTCCAAAATTTTTGAGGTCATCTGATCTAAACTAAGATACCACCTGAGCAATAATAATATCCTCAGTAAATCACAGTTCTGATTTCAGAAGGATTGCCCAACTCAGAATACAGTTTACACATTCAATCGCCAAATTTTACAACCACTAAATAACTAAATAACACCAGCTAGTGATTTCTGTGACCTGTTTAAGGCATTTGATTGTAACATTGTAGTCCCCTAGATAAACTGAAGTTTTCTGATACTGGTGGCAAAACAAACCAGTGGATAATGAGATATCTAACTAAAAGAATGCAAAAATTTTTAGTTAATATTCAACCAACGTAATGAGATAAGATTCTTCTGACTGGGGAGAAAGCATGGTTCGCACGCTGACAGTTATTGATGGCCCAGCATTGAAATCAGCAGCGATTTGCGCAAGGGTTGCACTTCCGTCACGTTGAACGATTCTCTTCAGTCGTCGTTGTTCCCGTTCTTGCAGGATCTTTTTCCGGCTGCAGTGCTGTCGGAAATTTGATTTTTTACCGGATTCCTAATATTCACGGTACACTCGTGAAATGGTCGTACGGGAGGATTCCAACTTCATCGCTACCTTTGAGGTGGTGTGTCCCACCACTCGTGCGTCGACTTTAACACCACGTTCAAACTCACTTAAATCTTGATAACCTCCCATTGTAGCAGCAGTAACCGATCTAACAAATGCGCCAGGCGCTTCTTGTCTTATATAGGAGCTGCCGACTGCAGCACCGTATTCTGCCTGTTTACACATCTCTGTATTTGAATACTCATGCCTATACCAGTTGCCTTGGCACTTTAGTGTATAACGCGTTCCAACCAAAGTATGAATCATCTGAGTCCTCAAATCATGACAGAATATTCTCAGTCCAACCCTAACTCTAACTAAGTCTAACGCTAACTCGGTACAACCTTGTGGACACAATGATTTGGCCTTTAAATAATATTTGCACCTTTCAGATTTATACTACTTTCATTTGGCTGTCGACCATGTAATTGAAAAAGGTGTATAGCAAATTAAAAGTTTAGCGTCTCGCCTAAAATTTCGACGGGAAAGATCGTTTCTCCACCGTAAATGCCTCACGAGTCATGCAGACCACAAAGGAATGTGCTAGTGTTCGTTCCGACAGACATTTAGCGCGTCCATTCTGTCATCCTCCCGTGAAGCTAACGGTCTCTCCCTGAACTTTGTCCCAACACACAGCTAAATTTACATTATCCGTTTAGATATAAAACAGTAAATGAGCACAAAGTGGAACTGCTGAACATAAAATGCACTTAAAAATAAAGTAAAACATTGGTTACAAGGACACTTCCTCCGGGCATCGGTATTCTCCACTGTATTAGAAACAGACAAAAAATTGTATGCTACCTAGTCAATTTAATGAGTTATAGATGTAATGAGAGAGGCACTAGATTCACCGTACGTCTTTCATAAACCTCTTACCCATACCAAATGTATGTAGGGACCCATATTTTTCATAAAAGGATGAGGGACAAGGAAATTTAGGCTCAGGAGACATCAGAATGTCATCACGTAAGTAATGGCAATGGATGGGACACTAGCTCCAAACTAAAGAATCTTAACAGCCCAACCGATCTAGGAAATACCCTGCTAAGTGGCTATAAACCGTTGTGAGCATAAGTATGTTACAATTGTCACATGACTGCTCAGGAACACGGATGACATCATTTTAATGACTCTAATGCAAAAATGCTCTGGCGTTTAAGGGGCTTCCAATATCATCCAAATAGACTACCAGTAACATAATAATGGGTATAATAAGAGAGTATTACTGAAGGCAAAGACATGATTTACAACCAACTTCCAGAGACAATTCAATGAATAATTTCAGTGAATTTTGCAACTAACACTATTACATAGGGTGAAGGATACATCTAAACTTGGGTGCCATTCTCTATTAATATAATCAGAACACGACATTAGTAAAGTTTAAGTTGTAAATTATATTAACAACAAAGAGAGAAAATAGTGTGTCAAAAAGTGAACTTAATAGTATCAGATGATCACTAAAGCTGTAAATTGTATTGAATAAGAATTCATTCCACTGTATGTGTAGTTAAACTTTACCGAAACAAATGTGGATATATCATAGTGTAGACAGTGTAAACAGAGATGAAATTATCACATATGAATATTCATAAACAAAAGAGTAACTTACAACACTTAATTATGTATAACACTACGTATTAAGTCAAATAAATAAAAGTAACAGATAGTGTAGACAGTGCAAAAACAAAATTAAAATGAATGTATGTAGACTGTCAGAACAAAGATACTGTACAACAGTACGCCATGTCGTGTAGCAACGCACCTATTATCAAGAACCGAGCTTAATCACAAGAGTACGAGTTACATGAAACAGCAAGTATATGTTTACATTAAATTAACTGCTAAGACATGAGGAAAATAGACAAAGAAAGAGACAGACACACATACGAAGTGATGAAGAACACATATCGAAAGACATACAGCTAAAGACAAGTCGACTGGAACAGTACACTTGAAAAGTATACAAAAAGACTCCAATAAAAATAAAAGTACGTACTCACTAATAAAATAATCATGACAATATCACAAGTGCTTCATAGGCAAATCAAACATGTATACCCTAAGCAAAAGAACCACTTTCACATGACAAAAACACTACAGCGCAGAGCTGTTTCAGGTGACACCTTTATCGTAGTACTACACTATCGACTCCTACCACACGATATTAGTCAATGCCTTGGTGAGGTAATCATATGATGCCAATGTTCCAAGAACGACATGTCCTTTTGGGCAATCCTGGAGTACGTAGTCATTCATATGACCTCTGTTCAATAGCAAATTGTTCAAAAATCCAACTGTTAATCAAGACTTAAGGATTCAAAAATGTCCCTTGATTACAGACTCTATGCCATTTTTCCATGCGACTACAAATAAACGTACTGGCACTGAAGTTTAATAAGTATCTATGCCTGTAGCAAATTTTATAACTCCAACCATGTTCATTCAAAAATTATGAGACGTACTCCTTTATATGTAGGGCAACCACAGCCAAAATAATCCATGATATGAATAAACGCTACTACTGTTGGAATTCTTTATTGGAGAAAACGACTGGTTTCGCAAATTAACATGGAATTTAATTTGCGAAGCCAGTCATGTTCTCCAATAAAGAACTGCAACAGTCGCAGCAGTCTTTTTTACTCAGATCAATAAGTGTGTTCTTTGACCTAAATTTCTTTGGAATGAAGACCACCCACGCCCATGCACTGGGGAGTAAATTAAATTCGTGGAAAATGCAGTCTATTTTAACATCACCCCACCTGTGCTTATGACAAAGTCTGCTCTTAACACTTAACGGTGGTAATTGAATCAAATGCTCCTGTTGCAAATCGTTTATGATACTCTACATAACACTGTTCTAAGTAATTGTTCACTGTATGCAAGCACTAAGTTCAAGATTAGAAAAGTTCATATATTACGTCTACTACTGACCAAAGAAATGGTATAATCACTGTCACCATTTAACATCCATATTGTTGCATTGTAATGTCTCGTGACACACCAGCTGCTCATTCAGATACAAGTTACATAAGCCTGTACACCTTTTTAACTCAGTCTATGTGAGTTACAATTATCATCATTAGTTACAGCTGCCAAACGTCTGTTACTGGTCAAGTAGACGGGCTCTAAGACACTGATTCTGTCCCACTGACAACCAGTGTCCATTGAGCTGTAGCACTCTTGCTTTCGTCATGAGATGACAAAGGGGTGGAGTCAGCTGGACCTTCTAAAGAATAACCGCTCAGTTGGCCTAAAGGGAGTCCATCACGTGGTAGTGCCTTTATAGCAGCATGCCGGGCCACTCTCAGGAGTGGGTTGCCTTAAGGTGAGCTGGGCTGCCCGTAGGACGTGTGCACCTCGGGTGTGGGCGCCGGTGGAGGGGGGGGGGGGGGGAGGAGGTGGTGACAACTGACGCCAACCTGTTGCCTGAACAGTAATGTGTGGATGTCCTTGCGTTCTCCACAGCAGTGCCACTACCTTAACATCTCCCAGACAGTGATTCAGTTCTCGCAGTTCGAGACCTTCATCTCATGTACTGAGCTTACATGATATGTAATATGGGTACAACTGAAACAACAACACCTCTAAACACCTCATCAGTTACAAATTATGGTAGTTAAAAGGGGGCAAATATAAGCACAATTTATTGTAAAATTTAGAAAACAAATATGAATTATGACCACGTAACAACAATGTTTAACATATGTTTATATGTACACAATGGGCAGAGTATGCTTTACAAGCTATGTTGTCCTTCTCATTTACAGAACAAAAGTTATTATGATAGATAATTTTGATCTTGGTATATCTTGAACAACAGAAGGTGTCAGCTGGAAGTGTAAATTATAGTAACCAGTCTAAAAGCCCAGATAACAATTTACATTGTTTCGTAGATTTATCAATTCTGTAAAAGGGTTAACTAGTTGTGTTATGGAAGATGGTGTTAATTCAAACTACTGCCCTTGTAACATGCCATTAATGGACAATAAATTTGTGTATACCACCTATCAATACAGTAACACATCGTACACAATCCGCAACCTATTAGTCACACCGTATTATGGTTAAATTATTCACTTATTTGTGAAATTGGAGACTAGTCCATCTACAAAGTCCTTAAGAAAATGCTCCAAAAATACCAAATATGGGTAACATGGGCACCTGCATGTTAATGTGTCTGCCATCGCTAATTCTCACAAAGATTTGTTGAAGTCTATCATTGGCCCTGACACCAAGGTTCACTGAATTCTGTATTATCTTTTCCTCTTCCGCTAGGCCCATAAAATTAGCGCATTCTGTATGCTAAGTGCACATCTGAAACTATCATCAGCCTCCCAACAAGCGCAAAACCTTGCATACATGTCAAGCACATTTTTGTTCCAGTCAAGCTGTAAATTATTAGATGAAAAAAATTTAGAGTTCAGCTAAACTTTAGTAATGGTTAGTTTAAAGTTGTCAAATGCACTCGATTCGTTTTTTAGGTTCCCCTTTCTGTCTGTTTGCATCGCTAGAATAAAAAGCGAGGCGTTTCTATCGGAATAGAAGTCTTAATTGTGCAAGCTTGGCGAGATTACTGTAGAAGGATTGGATTATCAAACAGCTCCCATGAATGGAAAGTTAGCACAGCTGAAGTCCCAAGTTCAGTAAACGTAAAAGTTTCTGATTATCTTTATCTGATAGAGATATGTACTGTTTTTTTCCGTACAAGTTTATCCAGCACACTTTTATGCTCTTCTTCTCGGCCTCCTAGAACGTGCAAGCTCAGTAGCACTTCAAAGTAGAATCAGCTCCTGTTTAGTATTCAAAATAACATGATTATTGTCTTCTAAGAAGCCCATTAACACATTTTGAGTGGAATGCACACACTAAAGGAGTTACCTATCCATCCACCTACGAATCATCCAGCGTTGTGGGGGGCCTTCAGACGCGATGTTGAAGCAGAGACATACGTTGTGAGAGTCGATGTGATACCAACGTTTCTGGAGTGTTTGATGCCATTAATTTCGTATCATATTCCTCAAAACACAGAGGTGAATGGATTATGTGTAAGGTGTGATGTTACAGTCGCTGCTGAAGTCTTAATAGGTGTAAATACTTCTTCCAAATATAGGAAGCTCTTTCTTGGAAGTGTTAATCCATTATGATGTTGGACAATAATTCGGATCTTACCAGTATTATTAAACGTTGCTGTGTCAAACGGTTTGTGAGAAAAGTATTTCTTACTAACGATACTCACGTAATATTGAACTGGAGTTGTTACATCGAGTGATGTCATTGTGAGGGTTCAATCTTATGGATTAACAAACTCGTAATCCTCTGCTACGCTCTGCTTTCACTGCAAAGTGGTCTTCTGAGGGGTGGTTATGCCTTATTTATACTTAATACTCCTAATGCTGCTTGAGACGGAAAAGTACTATAATTTCCTCACAGCGTAAATCCATTAGATTCGCGTCCTGACATGGTATTCGGTTCGAGATGGTCTAATATATAAACAGTCACAGGGAGGTATATTGGGTTACTGGAAATCTCTACAATTTTACAACCTACATCCACTGTAAGAAAAAACTGTATCTGTAGTATGGACTAATCAGTCGTTGAGGTATGAACTTGTCACAACATTTCACTCAGCGTGAATCGTACTGACTGATAATGTGTCCTCCAGCTGATTCTACTTGCAAATTTTATCAGTATTATGCTGCAGCAATTGACCCCTTGAGGAAGTAGCGATTCTATTGAGCCTTCGTGGCCAAAGCTCGTGGTCTCTTCTGCTGTTTTTATCTCTGTTTCACTTGTACTAATGTTTGCATGTAGTTTTTATGTAACTTAGATCCTTTTGCAGTTCGTTTTGTACACACATTTTAAACACCAATGTCACAATAGCCTGGAGGTATTACCATAACTTACCCACTTCCTAGATGCAGTTTTTTATTTGCCTCGTTGACATTAGCTATGCTATTTTATGTTTCAAGCCTGATCAATGCACTACTGCACTCCACCTTGCTTAGATCTATTGGAGGAAAGTAGTCGCTATTAATGAAGAATATTCCTTTAATGTTAGAGTGTACGGTATCTGATCTAGACCTCAAATGATACACTGATGGGCATAATATTTATTTTTATGCAATTTTCTGGGCAAACATTAGACCGATATGTCCACAGAGATATGAATTCAAGACTTGATAGTAGCGAAAATTGTAGAACACCTGGTTCTTGTCGGTAAAGTAATTACACAATTCTTCTTGTGGTTTCAAATCGCCTTATGAATGAAAGTAGTCGATGGTATTTCGTTTTTTTAACACACACAACCCATTGAGTTCCGTATCCTCCACAGCATCAAAATTGAGAATTCGACATTCCTTAGATTTCCTCATCATCCCTGGCAATGTATCCATCATAAACATGCTGCAAAATCTTGGGATTTTGAGTTTTCTGATGAGTTTAAATATTTCTATGTTGTAAGCAGTCTGTCCGCGAGTATGGCATGAGGTTTTTCATGAACAACCCAAGCCCTTTCTTACATGGTTTTATAGTCCCTTAGTAATAGCGATGGCCTTTATTGCCACACTATGTATTTTAGCCTCCTGTAGTTGCTTCTCTGTGTTTCATGCGTTACTGCTTGAGTTACGGCAGCAGCTCACCTGACCAGCGAACCAACGGCTGGCTGACAGTCCAACAAACGCGAGGGTTACAAACGAAATTATTCTACCAGATCTGTTTGGTATTGGCAGAACCCTGGGCATTGTAACACGTCTTTTTCTTCCTCCTTTCTGCCTCAAAGCACATTTCGCCGCTGCCACCAATGACTGGACGCAATTTTTTTATAAACATCCCGTAGTTGTTTTCTTCTTCTTTAGTGTACAACAAGCTGCATTCAGAATTTGCTTGAAGGTTATTCCAGCACCCAATTTAAGTTTGATACACATTCCCGTATCGACGTTTTCTTTCTTCGACATATCTGTCCAGCTTAATCAGTTAATATTTGGTCCACAATTGACGATCTTTATTTGTGGTGTAAGAGATATGCTCCTCGACATTTCTAGCCCCTACCTCTATAAGACTTTCAATTTCCATCAGTTTAGCATTGACTGCCTCGAGTTTTCTGTCAAAGTATAGATGCACCTGCTTTTTACCCTCTGAACGAGTGTGCAGCGGATGTGGTGATTTGTCCATAATCTACAATATAGTGATACAGTTACGTTTTGATAGGCTGCCTTTTACACGTAATTTCTTCGAAGATTCGTCTGTATCAGCCATCATTCAATTTCCTACTTTTATTTATAGCCAGAATGCCATACTGTGAGTTATTCCATCAACCACCGCATATGGTAAGGAGTTCATTGAATGACTTGCCAGTTCGTACATGTGCTTGGTAAATATTCTTTAAATTCAAATCGTCTGGTTTGAAAGTGATAATATTGTTCACATTATCCTAGACCAATTGCTTTGGGATCCTTGAGTATGTCCAGCTCAAATAAAATATAGTGTTTAGCGTATGGTGGCCAATACTATGCAAAATCTTCTGCAATAGCTGATAGCCGGCCGCGGTGGCCGTGCGGTTCTAGGAGCTGGAGTCAGGAACCGCGGGACTGCTACGGTCGCAGGTTCTAATCCTGCCTCGGGCCTGGATGTGTGTGATGTCCTTAGGTTAGTTAGGTTTAAGTAGTTCTAAGTTTTAGGGGAGTGATGACCTAAGATGTTGAGTCCCATAGTTCTCAGAGCCATTTGAACCATTTGAATAGCTGATATTTTGTCTGAAAAAGGGCTTTTGAAAATATACATGCATGCTCGAAGTGGACGCCCTCAGGATGGTGTTAAGAGTGTTAGAACAAGAATTGTCTTCCCACAAATTGAAATGCCAATACTCAGAGCAGTTTCCAGGAAGTAAATGATCCATCCATCTTTTTCTTCCACTTTCCAACATCATCATACTGCACGGCCAGTTTCTTACAATAAGACCCTTGTTGTGAGGTTGTTTCATTCACTCAGTCATGGTGGTAATTATTCGTTTACATCAGGATGCAGGTAGTTTTATACGGACGTAAAATAACACACGTTTGGCTCTCACGCTTTATAAGCTCTTACAAATAGCTAGGTATAGATACAAACTAAAAAAATATCATAGTTCTCTGTCAACATCTAACGAAATTGAATCCTGTATTTCTACCTCCATCGGTACACAGCGTGCATCGTAGGAGGTGAGATATGGTTTATCCGATGGGCGGAGAGTTTGGCGAGCTAACTCCAGTAGATTGCTGTATAATGTCTCATAGAATCGGTAGACATATGACTGCCACTTATGTCGACACTCTAGCTCAGGGATGGCCAAGATTTCGGCTCGCGGGCCACATCCTGCTGCGAGTGCCATACCGCTCAGCTACGCTGCACGTTTCCTCGACTTCCACGCCATACTGTCTGAGCAGGAGGAGGGAGGAGGGGAGGAAACTGCGAAATCACTGCATTTACGTGGCAGCACAGCTGCGCTGCATATGACTTGGTTTTACATTCTACATATTTTGTCAACAGCATAGATCACAAACAAAACCAATTTTTAGTATTATTTAACTACACTCCTGGAAATGGAAAAAAGAACACATTGACACCGGTGTGTCAGACCCACCATACTTGCTCCGGACACTGCGAGAGGGCTGTACAAGCAATGATCACACGCACGGCACAGCGGACACACCAGGAACCGCGGTGTTGGCCGTCGAATGGCGCTAGCTGCGCAGCATTTGTGCACCGCGGCCGTCACTGTCAGCCAGTTTGCCGTGGCATACGTAGCTCCATCGCAGTCTTTAACACTGGTAGCATGCCGCGACAGCGTGGACGTGAACCGTATGTGCAGTTGACGGACTTTAAGCGAGGGCGTATAGTGGGCATGCGGGAGGCCGGGTGGACGTACCGCCGAATTGCTCAACACGTGGGGCGTGAGGTCTCCACAGTACATCGATGTTGTCGCCAGTGGTCGGCGGAAGGTGCACGTGCCCGACGACCTGGGACCGGACCGCAGCGACGCACGGATGCACGCCAAGACCGTAGGATCCTACGCAGTGCCGTAGGGGACCGCACCGCCACTTCCCAGCGAATTAGGGACACTGTTGCTCCTGGGGTATCGGCAAGGACCATTCGCAACCGTCTCCATGAAGCTGGGCTACGGTCCCGCACACCGTTAGGCCGTCTTCCGCTCACGCCCCAACATCGTGCAGCCCGCCTCCAGTGGTGTCGCGACAGGCGTGAATGGAGGGACGAATGGAGACGTGTCGTCTTCAGCGATGAGAGTCGCTTCTGCCTTGGTGCCAATGATGGTCGTATGCGTGTTTGGCGCCGTGCAGGTGAGCGCCACAATCAGGACTGCATACGACCGAGGCACACAGGGCCAACACCCGCCATCATGGTGTGGGGAGCGATCTCCTACACTGGCCGTACACCACTGGTGATCGTCGAGGGGACACTGAATAGTGCACGGTACATCCAAACCGTCATCGAACCCAGCGTTCTACCATTCCTAGACCGGCAAGGTAACTTGCTGTTCCAACAGGACAATGCACGTCCGCATGTATCCCGTGCCACCCAACGTGCTCTAGAAGGTGTAAGTCAACTACCCTGGCCAGCAAGATCTCCGGATCTGTCCCCCATTGAGCATGTTTGGGACTGGATGAAGCGTCGTCTCACGCGGTCTGCACGTCCAGCACGAACGCTGGTCCAACTGAGGCGCCAGGTGGAAATGGCATGGCAAGCCGTTCCACAGGACTACATCCAGCATCTCTACGATCGTCTCCATGGGCGAATAGCAGCCTGCGTTGCTGCGAAAGGTGGATACACACTGTACTAGTGCCGACATTGTGCATGCTCTGTTGCTTATGTCTATGTGCCTGTGGTTCTGTCAGTGTGATCATGTGATGTATCTGACCCCAGGAATGTGTCAATAAAGTTTCCCCTTCCTGGGACAATGAATTCACGGTGTTCTTATTTCAGTTTCAAGGAGTGTATTTTTGGCGCACTGGAGACACAGTACAAACTGTTGGCATACGGATAAATGCAGATAATTTTACAGATTTTAGCACTCAGGTTGCCACGTAGTCACTTGCTTAGTTTCATAAGTGAAAAACGGTCTTTCACACAAATACGTCGATCGAAATATTGTAGCCCTTTTGCAACTTTATTATGGAGACATTGAAAGTCTACGTGAGAAAGGCAATGTACGGTAGACGTCGTGAGCAGTTTTAACGTGAACAAACTTGTCATTGAAAGGGGAACACCTTGCAGGTCAACCAATTACATCTGCACATGCACAAGGGCGCTTTCAATTGAAATGCCAAACAGTCTCGAAAATAGCTCGAAAACAGGTGTGATACTGACAGTGCCCTCAAAACAATCTTTGTAATTCTCTCAGGGCCACAATGAATTCTTCAAACGTCGCCCTTTCAACAACAGCAAGTTGCTTCAGTCACATCCTGAGCACTGCAAACAGATCTCGCCTATATGTCATCGTCAACACTCCCTTCACGTCGTGCTGTGCAAAAAAATACAGAAAACTGAATGCTTAGCAGCGTGATGTCAGAATGGTGGACCTTTTTCTTCTTCAAATACTTACACCCGAGTTTTTCAACAATCGACAACATTGTCAAGACGCAGATGCAGCGATAGAGCGTTCTGCATTGATATATATAACCTACAACTTGCTGCTGTTTAGAACATTCCCACTAGCGATGTAATAGTAACAAGAAATACGTCCTAAGTATAACATCATGCAAACACATACTAAGAATAATAATTGTAGATAGATGAACACTTACTGAAAAATCTTACGCTTCTTGCATAGTTTGGGACTGGATAGGCATTTCAAGAATGTTATACCATCACAAGCACGGTGCGTTGGTCGATCCGGTCATGTAATGCATCTTCTTTCGATTCTGATCCACAGCAGTTATTTGTTGAACAATATTCCTCCTGACTACAACGTTTCACCCAACCGTTATACTTCCATTCCTGATATAGAAAGCTATGAGTACATGTCTGTGATAGATGTTTACAACAAATAGGCTTGTCAAATTCTTCTTCATTCAATGCAACCATCTCATCAATTGAACACATGACACACAGACAGCGATAAAATGACGGTGTTATGTGTGTGATGTTATCGGACGTTCGAAAAAATTAATTTGTTCATTCATATTAATTATAATATTGTGTTGTCACAGATTCTTTACATTTGGCTACTGAGCACGGATGCAGCAGCGGGATACTATGTGGTATGTGCAGACACATGCGTGGGGCACTGGATTATCAATACTCAGCAGTATAAGCATCCATGCGTCATGCAAACTACAGTCTCCTCTCGTTCCCACGAAAAGCGCAAGCGCAGCGGTACATTCAGACGTGTGCTACACATATGAGAATCACTCCCGCGAAAAGCGTGAATGCAGTAACTACGACAACGCTGCACTTCACGATGGACAGCACGCCAGCAATTTAAAAAAAAAAAAATGGCACGCCATTAGCTAGCAAACTGGCACAAGCCGGGGGTGGGGGTAGGCCAGAGGTGTGTCGGGAATCAGGCGGGATGGGGATGGGGTGGGAGCGAGGTGATCCTCCCCCTCCCTCCCCCCCCCCCTCATGGCCTTGGCAAGTGGCCTGATGCAGTTCCTGGTATGGTCTTGAAAGTAAGGGAGTGCTGATGCTGATATCAGTAAAATATGACATGCATAACTGTCTCACTTGTAATAGGCGCAACAGATATGAAAGGATTGATGTTGATATCATCAAAATTCATGTCCATATCTGCAGTGTTTCACTACTAACGAATATGTAAAATCACTATTAGGGAAGCCGAAATTAAGACTTTGATTTTTGGAAGGGCACAAGGAAGGTACAGTGAATCTACAAAGAAAATGACATACAAGACGCAAGAGCAAGAAATTCAGATTACTGTTCCATTGTACGAAGTCTGTATCATGTAAGCCCAATAGTTAGGGTCGTAAAAGGTAGGCATAGCCTACACGAAAGTGAGTTTGGGGAATGTAAACAGGATCGATGGACGAAGGCTACGTTGTTTCCATGACCAGGTTGGTATCTCACCACTGTCTGGGGCGTCTCCAGTCTTTGATGGCCATCGGGGCTCAGTTGGAAGCAGGGCCGATCACTGAAGACAGCTCGAAGACGTCTCTGGAGACACCACAGACAACGGTTGAATAAAGCCTGCATGTCGCTCGCAGTACAGCTCGACAACGAGGAATCGTGGTCAATAGTGCCATTTCTTTCCGTAGCAGCAATCCTTTAGTTCTCACTGGCAGGACCCTTACAGCACAGCGGCACGTCTACGACATTTTGTACCCCATTTTGTTGGCCTTCATGGCAAGCCATCCTGAGCTTACATTACAGGAAGACAATGCCAACCCGGACGGGCAGTAGTTTCTACTGCTCGTCTCCGTGCTTACGCCACTCTACCTTGGACAGAAAAATCGTCAGATGTGTTCCCAGTTCAGAATGTTCCCAATTCCAGCCACCTCGGGAATTTGACGATATAAAGCGCCAATTGGACAGAATATGGCGCGATATCTATCAGGAGGACATCCAGTAACTCGGTCAATCCATTCCAAGACGAACATCTGTTTGCATAAGGGACGTAGATGGACCAACAGGTTATTGACTTGCTCAATTTTTGAAAATCTTCCTCTTGAATAAATGAACCTTTTTTTTCTTAAATTGTAATCATTTGTTTGTCGGTAGATGTACATCACATCTACGGATTTCCATCCTATTAGGATAATTCCTTCGGGTTGAGTCGTTCTTTTTCTTGCGGTAGTTTCCTTTTCGTGTAACATGCCCGCAACTCCACCGGAGTGTATTTGATCTCGCGGTGGGCAGTGGTCATTATCTTTTGCCTCATCAGTTGTCATAGGGTTTGAGTTCACCGTTCTGTATCTTGTAATGTACCGCCGTTCTCGGTAGAAACAAAGCGGAATCATTTAAGCGTCGTAACTGCCGTCTGCTTCACATCTGGTGTGCAGCGAGCTACGGTAATTTAAGAATTAACTGTATTTTTCTTACTTGTCACTTCTTCTTCCGTGTGTTTTTGCTTTTAGGACACTTCAATTTTCAAGTATTAGTAATGGTGTTCCATAGATGTCGTGTTTGTTTTGATTACAGTCCATAGACAGGTAGTGCTTATTTTCATTGTTTTCAACAATAAGTATCTAGTAACCACAGTTTAGTCAGCTATCAGCCGCCCTTAGTGAATTAGCAGTCTAGTTCAAAGTTGATTAAGTCTCTATAGTAAATTGATTTCTTACGATGGATAGGATATATGACTGCTGTGTACGGACGCAGGTGAAGCTGGCCAGTGTTCGCGAACAGCTGAACGTGTTGATGGCCGCGGTCAGCCGTCTTCAAGCTGCTGTCTCGGAATGTAGCGGCAGTGGGGAGTCTGGTGCGTCGCACGGTACACCCTAGGTGTTACATGCTTCACCCACGGTCCCTGCTGTCGAGACATCTTCGCGGGTACCGGGCGCGGTTGGGCCACCCTCTCCCCAAGGGGAGTGGCGAGTTCAGCGGCGTTCGCGGCGCACGAGGCGGAGGGTCAATGTGGAGGCTGGCCGTGTAGCATCGCCTGCTCTGCCTGTGAGTGGATATGTGGCCGTTCCTTCCGCAAGGTCCGAGCAGGCACACGGGGGTGACTGGGAGCTCCAACGTTAGGCGGGTGATGGAGCCCCTTAGGGAAATAGCGGAAAGGTCGGGGAAGAAGGCCAATGTTCAGTCTGTCTGCTTGCCGGGGGGTCTCATCCGAGATGTGGACGAGGCCCTGCCGGCGGCGATAGAGAGCACTGGGTGCCCCTGACTGCAAATTGTTGCTCATGTCGGCACCTCGGCACCAGTGACTCCTGCCGTCTGGGTTCAGAGGTCATCCTCAGTTCATACAGGTGGTTGGCGGAGTTGGTGAAGGCGGAAAGCCTCGCTCGCGGGGTGGAATCCGAGATAACTATTTGTAGTATCGTTCCCAGAATCGATCGCAGTCCTCTGGTTTGGAGCCGAGTGGAAGGCTTAAACCAGAGGCTCAGACGATTCTGTGGAGATCTCTGGTGCAAATTTCTCGACCTCCGTTATCGGGTGGAGAAACGTAGGGTCCCCCTGAATAGGTCAGGCGTGCACTACACGCAGGAAGCAGCTACAAGGGTTGCGGAGTACGTGTGGAGTGCACATGTGGGTTTTTTAGGTTAGAGAATTCCCTCCCTAGGCCCGACAAGACGCCTCCTGGCCTCCTGAGACGCGACAAGGTAGTGGTAGGCAAAACGTAACAGGGAATAACAATATTCATGTGGTAATAGTAGACTGCAGGAGCGTCTATACAAAGGTCCCAGAACTGCTCTCATTAATAAACGGTCACATTGCCCACATAGTGCAAGGGACGGAAAGTTGGCTGAAACCAGATGTAAACAGTAATGAAATTCTAAACTCAGATTGGAATGTATACCGCAAAGACAGGTTGGACAGTGAAGGGGGAGGCGTGTTTATAGCGATAAGAAGTGCAATAGTATCGAAGGAAATTGACGGAGATCTGAAATGTGAAATAATTTGGGTGACGGTCACGGTTAAAGCAGGCTCAGACATGGTAATTGGATGTCTCTATAGGCCCTCTGGCTCAGCAGCTGTTGTGGCAGAGCACCTGAAGGAAAATCTGGAAAATATTTCGAGTAGATTTCCCGACCATGTTGTAGTTCTGGGTGGAGATTTTAATGTGCCGGATATAGACTGGGGTACTCAAACGTTTATAACAGGTGGCAGGGACAAAGAATCCAGCGAAATTTTTTTAAGTGCATTATCTGAAAACTACCTTGAGCAGTTAAACAGAGAACCGACTCGTGGCGATAACATATTAGACCTTCTGCTGACAAACAGACCCGAACTATTTGAAACAGTTAACGCAGAACAGGGAATCAGCGTAAATCGGTTACGGCATCGATGATTTCAGCCGTAAATAGAAATATTGAAAAAGGTTGGGAGATTTTTCTGTTTATCAAAAGTGACAAAAAGCAGATTTCAGAGTACTTGAAGGCTCAATACAAAAGTTTTGTCTCAAGTACTGATAGTGTTGAGGATCAGTGGACAAAGTTCAAAAACATCGTACAGTATGCATTAGATGAGTATGTGCCAAGCAAGATCTTAAGAGATGGAAAAGAGCCACCGTGGTACAACAACCGAGTCAGAAAACTGCTGCGGAAGCAAAGGGAACTTCACAGCTAACATAAACATAGCCAAAGCCTTGCAGACAAACAAAAATTACGCGAAGCGAAATGTAGTGCGAGGAGGGCTATGCGAGAGGCGTTCAGTGAATTCGAAAGTAAAGTTCTATGTACTGACTTGGCAGAAAATCCTAAGAAATTTTGGTCTTATGGCAAAGCGGTAGGTGGATCAAAACAAAATGTCCAGACACTCTGTGACCAAAATGGTACTAAAACAGACGATGACAGACTAAAGGCCGAAATACTAAATGTCTTTTTCCAAAGCTGTTTCACAGAGGAAGACTGCACTGTAGTTTCTTCTCTAGATTGTCGCACAGATGACAAAGTAGTATATATCGAAATAGACGACAGACGGATAGAGAAACAATTACAATTGCTCAAAAGACGAAATTCCGCTGGACCTGATGGGATACCAGTTCGATTTTACACAGAGTACGCGAAAGAACTTGTCCCCCTTCTTGCAGTGGTGTACCGTAAGTCTCTAGAAGAGCGTAGCGTTCCAAAGGATTGGAAAAGGGCACAGGTCATCACCGTTTTCAAGAAGGGACGGATGTGCACAACTATAGACCTATATCTCTAACGTCGATCAGTTGTAGAATTTTGGAACACGTATTATGTTCGAGTATAATGACTTTTCTGGAGACTAGAAATGTACACTGTAGGAATCAGCATGGGTTCCGGAAAAGACGATCGTGTGAAACCCAGCTCGCGCTATTCGTCCACGAGACTCAGAGGGCCATAGACACGGGTTCCCAGGTAGATGCCATGTTTCTTGACTTCCGCAAAGCGTTTGATACAGTTCCCCACAGTCGTTTACTGAACAAAGTAAGAGCATATAGACTATCAGACCAATTGTGTGATTGGACTGAAAAGTTCCCAGATAACAGAACGCAGCACGTCATTCTCAATGGAGAGAAGTCTTCCGAAGTAAGAGTGATTTCAGGGGAGTGTCGTAGGACCTCTGCTATTCACAATATACATAAATGACCTGGTGGATGACATCGGAAGTTCACTGAGGCTTTTTGCGGGTGATGCTGTGATATATCGAGAGGTTGTAACAATGGAAAATTGTACTGAAATGCAGGAGGATCTGCAGCGAATTGACGCATGGTGCACGGAACGGCAATTGAATCTCAATGTAGACAAGTGTAATGTGCTGCGAATACACAGAAAGAAAGATCCTTTATCATTTAACTACAATATGGCAGGTCAGCAACTGGAAGCAGTTAATTCCATAAATTATCTGGGAGTAGGCATCAGGAGTGATTTAAAATGGAATGATCATGTAAGTTTCCAGAATGAGATTTTCACTCTGCAGCGGAGTGTGCGCTGATATAGTTCTGCAAGGTTCGCAGGAGAGCTTCTGTAAAGTTTGGAAGGTAGGAGACGAGGTACTGGCAGAAGTTAAGCTGTGAGTACCGGGCGTGAGTCGTGCTTCGGTAGCTCAGATGGTAGAGCACTTGCCCGCGAAAGGCAAAGGTCCCGAGTTCGAGTCTCGGTCGGGCACACAGTTTTAATCTGCCAGGAAGTTTCGATCATGTAAGTTGATCGTCGGTAAAGCAGATGCCAGACTGAGATTCATTGGAAGAATCCTAAGGAAATGCAATCCGAAAACACAGAAAGTAGGTTACATTACACTTGTTCGCCCACTGCTTGAATATTGCTCACCAGTGTGGGATCCGTACCAGATAGGGTTGATAGAGGAGATAGAGAAGATCCATCGGAGAGCAGCGCGCTTCGTTACAGGATCATTTAGTAATCGCGAAAGCGTTACGGAGGTGATAGATAAACTCCAGTGGAAGACTGCAGGAGAGACGCTTAGTAGCTCGGTAGGGGCTTTTGTTGAAGTTTCGAGAACATACCTTCACCGAGGAGTCAAGCAGTATATTGCTCCCTCCTACGTATATCTCGCGAAGAGACCATGAGGATAAAAATCAGAGAGATTAGAGCCCACACAGAGGCATACCGACAATCTTTCTTTCCACGAACAATACGAGACTGGAATAGAAGGAAGTCCCGATAGAGGTACTCAAAGTACCCTCCGCCATACACCGTCATGTGGCTTTCGGAGGATGGATGTAGATGTAGATTACAGGTACACGTGATAGGCCCGCTAAATCAGCAAGGCAGAACAGGTAATAGGACTGTGGAAAGGGCCAAAGGTTGAGGTCAGTTTCTCTTAATTGTCATTTATTGTAATTTAATAACCTTTACAACCAAAGCGGCACATAGCCGGATCTTTACCGAATGAATCTCTTTCACGGCTGAAGGCCTCCAAACAAGAAATCTTAACAAATCAAGAAGATAAAAAATCCAGTTAACATAACAATAAAATAATTAAAAGAAAAACAGCAAACGTATGCAGTGTTCAATACAAATGGCTGATGGCCATAATTAAATTTCAGAATTTTAGAATATATAACCGTAGACTTTTAAAGCCGGAAGGCTAGAATGTTTAACAAGAAATCTTAAAAATCAACGAGATTAAAATGTAATTAAAGAGGTAAATGAAATAAATTTAAAAAAAACATTTCACGGTTACGTGGAAAGTCTTAAGGCTACGCAGATAGAACATACAGATGAAAGGTGCAATAATAATGGCTGACGGCCACAACTAAGTTTAAAAATTTTAAAATATATTACCATAATCTTTTAAAGGCAGAAGGCCGCGATGTTTAAGCTTGAATCATAAATTTAAAAATTAATTTTGCAAAACTTTGAGGAAAATTAAAAAAAATAACCATAAGCCTTGAATTTAAAGTAGCTGACAACAGATAATTAAACACCGGTGGCACTCAGAAGCCTCCAGGGAGGTCAGTCTGCCCTCGTTCACTTAGGCGAGACAGCCCAACTATACTTGATCCGTCGGAACCCAACCAGAGGACAGCTAGGGACCGACCGACACAACGACTTGCTTCCCGTCAATCAGTACATGAGAACTCAAACCGGAAAGGGTACAAACGTGATAATCCACAATGGAGTATGTATTAGCTGTAAAAATTACACACCATGTTGGACAGCGACAACAGGTGAGGAAAGGACGCTGCCTGAAATTACGTTAGTGGCCAGGGCAGGTAACCGGAACTCTAAAGGCTACTAGGCAGAAAATTCCTCTGGTACTCTTGAATTTGAAACACGGTAATATAGTTAACTCCACTCCAAAGAACACTGCCTGAATTTACGTCAGTGCCCAGGGCAGGTAACCAGAACAGTAACGGCCACAAGATAGAAAATTTCACTGGTGCACTCAAATTGCAGTCGACCAAAATAGTTAATTGCGCCGCATGGCGGATATATTTCAGCAATAGAAACACTCGGTATTGCTCACAAGAAAACCTGCCCAACAGTAAACCACCGAAGCGAACCACCACAACATGAATGGACGTGGCTTGGATAGTTGAAACCACTACTCAACTTGGACTTCCTGGGTCGGTGGACCACGAAGCTCGTAGCGATCGGACAGCTCCACACACGCTCCGACACTGCGAAGGTGCTGCCACGGCCCCAGGCGCGGAGATAACTTCCCTCGTCCTCAACAACCGACTGACTGCCTCCAGACCCCCTAACCGGGAACAATATGCACCAAACCAAAGAAGGTACACGGCTCAAGTATCGATACACATCACTGCTGCCACACGTAGTAAGAAGAAGAACCACGACGTAACCGCAGCAAGGGCGGGAAACCAAACACAGATAGACAGCGAAGTTCACGAAAACGCATAGTTGGGAGTGAGCACGGTTCAACATGTTTCTTTAATATTTAGATTTGCCTCCCAAGGACCACATGAAATGATTGTCTGGCATGTATTCTTTCTTTTCTCCTTTCTTTCTTTCCAGTTATTTTTCGTTCTTCCCCTATATTTTCTCTTATATCTTCTGTCCATAGTGCACCTGTCTTTTTCTTTGTTTCCTCCTGAAAGCCCTTAACTCTTTTTATTTGAACCTTTCTGTTTCGCCTATTTCTTCCTCCATTATTTCCATTTTCCTCAGGTCTGCTTTAACTTTTTTTATCCAAGTCTTTTTGTTATCCTGTTTTCATCCGCTCTTTTTAGGTGTCCATAGAATGCAACTTCTCTTTCTCATCGTGCCTGATAGTCACTCTTTTTTTTTGTAAACTTCTTTATTACTTCTTAATTTCCATTTCCCATTCTTATGTTTTGGTCCAAAAATTTTCCTGATTATCTTCCTTTCCTTCTTTTCTATTTCACCTGATTGTTTGGCTGTATGTAACGAAAGGCATTCTGATGCATAAAGGCATTCTGGTTCAATGACAGTATTGCAGTGCCTAAGTTTTGCATTTATGGAAATAGATTTCTTGTTATAAAAGGTTTTTATTAGTTGAAAACCAACTTCATTTTCCTTGCTCTTGCTAGGTTAGTATCTTGTCTAAATCATTTGTATTTTTTCACCCAGATATTTAAATTTTGTAACCTTTTTTATTTTGCCATAATGAGTTTCCGTATATTTCTGTGCCTCCTTCACATCTTCCATGTGCTCTGTTTTTTTTTTTCAAAAGATATATGTATGCCTATTTTTGTTGCTATCCCTAGTAGGAGGTTTGTCTGCATTGTTGCAGGTTCAGCAAAGATGGCAAGATCATCTGCAAAGTCCAGATAATCAAAACACTGATTATCCCTTTTTTCCCAGTTGTGTTTCTTCTAATTCCTTCTTCTTCTGTTCTTTTCCTGCATTCCTTGATCACCTTTTCTAGCACGCACTTGAACAACAGTGGGGACAATCCCATCCAGGGACACATCAGTGTTCTACATTCTTCAATATTTACTCAGTAACAAGAATTTCAAGACTGTACCGTATGTGAAATTCAGTGCGAAATGTCTTACTGAATTGCGCTGGAGTGTGACGGCGGACCACCAGAGGGTGAAGGACATTTCTAGCGAGAGTCGGCCAGCGACCGTGGTTAGCCTCGTAGCGGCTGCCCGTCTTTCTCATTCTACGGCACGGAATCAACCGCTGTGTATCGACCGGTTACATAAGAAAGCAGCGCGTGTCCCCGTCCTGGAGGAATTCCCTCCACCTCACATCCCGGGCCACCTGCTGGCGGTCAGAGCACTCTCGGGCAGTGACCCCCGCTGGAACTTGGACGATTCGTAGGGGGCGCACCAGCCATTTCCTGCCTCCTACGCTGTAATATCGACGCGGTACGAGTCAGGGGTCATGGAACGAATCACTGCGCACGTACTTACTGATGTGTTGGCAGAAGAGCCAACACCGTGTAGCTAGAGACCGAAATGCACAATGCACGCGTTAAGCTCACGCAGACTGGCGTGAGGTCTGGAACAGTTAAAGGAGTTGAGTCTAATAAATAAAGTACGAAGCTCTTGGAATACTTAACTTTAATCCACAATTGGAGAACATCGGTCTGACGGTACAGGCATCCATAGATAAATATTAAATGTACTGGCGCCTTGCTAGGTCGTAGCAAATGACGTAGCTGAAGGCTATGGTAACTATCGTCTCGGCAAATGAGAGCGTATTCGTCAGTGTAGCTTCGCTAGCAAAGTCGGCTGTACAACTGGGGCGAGTGCTAGGAAGTGTCTCTAGACCTGCCGTGTGGCGGCGCTCTGTCTGCAATCACTGACAGTGGCGACACGCGGGTCCGGCGTATACTAACGGACCGCGGCCGATTTAAAGGCTACCACCTAGCAAGTGTGGTGTCTGGCGGTGACACCACACTTACCATAATGTAAGAGAAATAGCAACAGTCGTAGGAAGAGCATGTTCGAGGTTTGAATTTATTGGTAGCATGCTGTGAAAATTGGTACCGTAATGAAAAAAATACAGTCAACCTCCATAGGACATTGCTTACAAAACATTAGTAAGGTCCATTCTAGAATACCGCATACGCGTGAGTCACAGGCACTGCATGGGAGCAACTGGGCATGTTGAATGTATACATACACAGTCTGTCCCACAGGAAAGATGGCTGGTTTTCTATTCTCTTAACTTCTAGCGTCATATGTGAACGGATGCATGAATTAACTAGCATAGTATCTCGACTATCTTCTGTTTCAAATTTAACAGCGCTGGCATCACACTCTGGTCTAATAAGTTTTGTTTCTTGTTGGATAAAACTACCAGAAACACTGTCGAAATGGTACAGACTGTTTATAGTAGCGAATCAATGAGTCGTGAAAACGTTATTAAGTGGTATGCAAGATTTCGTGACGGTAAAGAAAGAACACAGAAGATGATGATCCACGTCCACTTGGAGTCGAAGCAAATGCTCAGAAAATGGCTAAAATTCTTCGAAATGATCGTTGTGCTGCTGACAGGTTAATTGAGAATCTCACTAGAATTCCTAAAACAACTGTTCATAGCATTCTAACTGAAAATTTGGGCAAAAAGAATATCTACTGCCGCTTTGTGTCACGCCCACTCACTGACGAGCGAAAAGATTGCACAGTGTAACACCGAGGAGATATGAAAAGATCGGCCGCTAGGGACTTGCATCGTAACAGGTGATAAAACACGGTGTTAACAGTACGAGCCACTAAAAGGTTCCAAAGCAAAACGTCCAGAATCTCTGAGACCGAGAAATGTGGATATGCAGAAGAGCTGTGTCGAGACGCTGCACACTCTTTTCCATCCGGAACGTTAAATGCTCAATCTAGATTACTTTTAAATCGTTTATATGTAGGGAGTGTTCGGGTTCTACCTGAATGGCGGAATCAAGCAACATGGTGTTGCATAACAATGTACCTGTGCCCAGAAGGAAGATCCTACCCGAGTTCTGGACTCAAAAACGTGTCATGGTGCTTCTGTACCCTCGTCACTCGCATAATTTCTCTTATTGTGACTTCTGGTTATTTACAAAACTGAAAATGGATATGAAAGGAAAGCATTTTGACTCGATTACAGATATCCAATAGGTTACGACCATGGTACTAGAGGTCATTTCGAAGGTTGACTACAAGAATCGTTTCGAAAAGTTTTCCAACGCTTCCACGTGTATATTGACCCACAGGGAGCCTGTTTTGAATGAGAAGTCACTCAAACTAAAAATAAACAACGTCCTGTATTGTATTTCACTTCAGTCACCTTTCTGCGGGACAGTCAGAGTGAAGACCAGCACGAATGGTCAAGGGTTTATTTCCCTCGTTGAAGAGCGCAACGGAAACGCTCAAAGATCTGATTTGGCAGTCGCTTGGAGACAGACAGTAACTTTCCCGCGATGTGAATATGCAGTGAACTAAAAATCAGTCGTAGACTGTGACTCGAACAGGGCTTTGCTGCCTACTATGAACAGTCACCGTAAAAATTAGTCTAAGCACACCTGGTCCAAACCTTCGTTGTGACTGATGTTTCCGCTTGTCACTACCGAATACTGCCACAGATGTTCTTCGATGAGATTCAAGGGAAGAGCACCACAGTGGGAACGTAGCTGGGGTGGGGGGTGGGGACGCTGGCTTACCCTGCCACCAGTTCTTATAACATATCGTTTTCTTGCCGCCCATGTATTCTATCCCTGTTCACAATTTTAGTCACCTGGGCGAGTTTCTGGCTGCAGGGGAAAGGGGGTTTTCTTCAGATTGGAGGAGATTATCGGTCTTACCCTAATCCTCCTAAATGGGTTGTGAATGGGACTTACATGGCTGGTTTACAGGGAGAGTAATTTCCCTTCATAGCCGCTGTTTCCAAAAACCGTTGCAAGAAAATTATTTAAAGTCCTACCACAAGGCAGCAACTTACGCAAGCAATGTAAACAGGAGCAGGAAATGACCAACGAGAATGCCTAGATTCTGCTGCTTACTGCACTCGATGGAGCACTTACACGCAAAATGATTTCGTGGAATGTTTTCGGGGTTCACGATATTCCCCTTTCAGCCAACAGAGAGTTGTCCACCAGCCCTTGTGACGTGGAGAAGTGAGTTCTCTGGGGCAGAGCTGGAGGTTTTATTCCGAGTATTGGAACTTGGGAGCAGATGATTATTTATGATCAACTAAATTACTTAGTGCAGTAGGCGAGTGTGTTGTACCTAGAGGATAGGTTAGCAACGAACACACGATGTTATTTGGTCGGTATTTCAGTCTATTGACTGTTTTCAAAACCTTATCAGGAAAAGCTCACTAGAGACCTCGATAAGCCGTTTTCGCAATTTTCTTCCTTTTTGTTGTTAGACATTAGGTTCTCTTTCGTGCAGCATTTGTAAATAGTTCGCGTTCTACATATTTAAGTGCTTTGTATTATATTGAAGTTATTTGGAATATATTTCTTTAATTTTTCAGATACAGAATTTTATGGTGAATATAATTTTTATAAGTATTTATAAGGGTGTCCGGGAAGTAAGGACGAATTTGAATTTTGCGTCATTTCGTCATATGACAGTTGACGGCAGCAGTTTTTCCTGTTTGTTATCTGCGATCCTTCTCATTTTAACCTGATAGCTTTTGTGTCTTGAGCATTGTTGTTTGATGTTTATTTTCGTCGTGGAGTAGATGACAACTGATCAACCTATCCAAGCGATAAAAAATTATTACAAAAACAGCGAAAGTTCCACGGTAACCGTTCCTAAATTGCGTGCGACACTTGGACGTAATGCTACTCCAACCGAATCATCAGTTCGAAAGTTGATCCGGAAGTTCGAGACCACGGGTTCTGTTTCAAACGTTAGGAGAATAAGACTACCGCGCTCTGTTCGAACACGAGAAAACATTGCTGTCGTGCATGACTGTGTGACCATAAGACCCAGAAGATCGGTTTGCTGGCGAGATGAACAACTGAATTTATCACCAATTTCACTGTATGGAATCTTTTCAAAAGTTCTGAAAATGCATGCGTACAAGATTCAACGAACACAAGAGTTGAAGCCTGCAGATCACGGAAAGAGACATCGATCTGCTCAGTGGGTTTTGGTTCGACAAGCGGAGAACTAGAATTTCACAAAAAGAATAATTTTCGCAGATGATACACACTTCCCTGAGGTGTGCACGTCGATAAGCAGAACTGCAGAATTTGGGCTAACGAAAATCCGCGAGTGACTGTGGAAGATGAGATGCATACAGAGATGTGGATTCTGGGCAGGAGGAGTGATCGGTCCTTACTTTTTTGGAAGTGATAAGGGACTTGTCACTGGGAATCGCAGCCATTGCCGAAACATGCTTACTGATCGGCTTTTCCCTCTTATTGATGAAGATGACGATTTTTGGTTTCAACAAGGTGGTGAGACATGTCACACATCGCGTGAAACGATTGCTCTGCCGATGAAAAGCTCCTTCAAAAAATTATCTCTTTGCGTGGCAACCAGGAATGGCCAGCCAGATGATGCGATTTGTCGGGATTTGTGAAATCAAAAGTGTACGTCAACAAACCACAAACAATACACCAATTGAAGGATGAAATTAAAAGGATTATTAACGACATCCCACCAGATGTTTGTGAACGCGTCATCGAGAACTTCAATGAACACATTGCGCGTTGCCGCGCGATCTTGGATGGTCATATAGAGGATAAAAATGTGTGTGAAATCTTATGGGACTCAACTGCTAAGGTCATCAGCTTACATGCTACGTAACCTGAACTATCCGAAGGACAAACATACACACGCATGCTCGAGGGAGGACTCGAACCTCCGCCGGGACCAGCCGCACAGTCTATGACTGCAGCGCCTAAGACCGCTCGGCTAATCCCGCACGGCTATAGAGAATATAATTTTTCATACGTAAATGGGAAAAGTTACTTAACGTGTCCGCAAGCAAAGCATTCCATTTTCAGTAAATTTTTTACGTTCTATAGAACTTAAATATTCGTCCCTACTTCCCGGATACCCTCTGTAACATGTGGATAGTTAAACTGTACTTCGCCGGTCGTGCCTCCTCTTGTACCGTGAAACAAGAAAAGGTCACTTACCGTGTAACCTATGATACTTGAAAATAAACTGAATTTTTTTCAATGTCTTAACATTTATTTCTGTCTTGTAAATGGAAATTTGTGTTAGTTTCCAACAATTTACTTTCAAAAAGTATTTGACTTGTATCTGCTTTTTGATAATATTTCTGCTTAGTTAGATTTCACTTATTGGTGTGTAAGGTAAACGTAGAGTTCTGCGTTCTAGCCCTAGAGCGGTCAGTCGGGCCAGACCGACCGCCGTGTCATCCTCGGCCAAGGGCGTATCGGATGTGGTACGGAGCGGCAGCTGGTCAGCACGTCGCGCCCGCTGTCGTCGCAGGGACGTTTGACCTCGGAACCGCTACTAATCGGCGGAGCAGATCCTCAGATGGCATCACGAGCCTGAGTTCACCACGTGCCACACTTCCCGCCATGGAAAACTCCCTCTCACTACCGGACCCTCTTCATCGTGTTCAGCCGCACTGACCACTCGGCTATGGAGGCGTGTAGGAAAAACCTTTCTCCGAGTAATTTTTGTAATATCAGAAAAATCGTACAGCACACAAAAAGTGAATGCCATTGTTTAAAAAACGGAATAAGAAAATATGTTAAATTTCCATTACACGGATGGCTAGAGACGAAAATGTACCGAATACAAGCCTGAGAGAATCCGAAGTGCACTGCTGTGGGTGGAATTCTACTCGTCATTTTCCTGTTGTCTTCGGTGAGTGATTGCGGATTAGTGAACATGCACCCGTTCAGTAAAGAGAGAGAGATCCGAAAGCAGAGCGTTGAGACATTAGCTAGCGGAGGTGATCTGGGATAAAAGCTGCGGTCCTGGCTAGATTTATTTTTTACTGTAAGGAAAATTTGAGAGTGATTTTGTGTGTGTGTGTGTGTGTGTGTGTGTGTGTGTGTGTGTGTGTGTGTGAGTGAGTCTTCCTCTGGTGACTTTGATCAGTACTTCTGTGGCTTCCATGGCGTCGCACGAAGTTACATTCGCGGTGGCGGTCATACTTCGTGCACTCGTAATAGCGATGTGCAGCACGCGAGGCAAAGTGCGTGACGTATTGCTCCGCGAATGTCGTGGGAAGCGTTCATTGGCGGAACCAGATTAATTGTCTGCACTGCTACACCTATGAAATCACTGAAAATTGATCGCCAGCGATCCTTCTCCCTACGCCAGCGATAATATCAAAGCCGGGTTCCCGGGTTCGATTCCCGGCGGGGTCAGGGATATTCTCTGCCTCGTGATGGCTGGGTGTTGTGTGCTGTCCTTAGGTTAGTTAGGTTTAAGTAGTTCTAAGTTCTAGGGGACTTATGACCACAGCAGTTGAGTCCCATAGTGCTCAGAGCCATTTGAACCATTTTTGTACTGACAAAAATTTGAAAATAGCAAAACCATAACACATTAACATGTCTAGTGCGGTCTTCGGAAACCACTGCCATTCAAAACAGCTTCCAGTCCTCTCGGAATGAATAAATACTTTTCCTGTGTGGTTTTCAAGGGAGTCTCGTTCCATTGTTCCTGCAAAATAGTGGCAAGTTTGCATAACGATGATGGAGGTGGACAGCGATAACGTACCTCCGTCTCCAAAGCAGACCGCAAAGGCTGAATCATAGTGAGGCCTGTTGACTGTGGTGGCCAGGGCAGGTGCCAGAATTCACCCTCAGCTGAGTGAACGGGGGCCCTGCCGTCTTGGAACACCGCATCACCATTGACTAACAAACATTGTACCACGGGATCGACATGATGAGCGAAAATGCTCACATAATACCCGGCAGTAATGCAGCCTTACAGAATAGCGTTGGGGCCCATGGAGTACGACGACACATAGGCCAAAATCGTCAACCAACACCATAACAAGTACCACTCTTGGGACATAAACACAGCCAGGACATAGAAACAGTGTGAAACACGACTCATCCAACCAGTGAGATTTTTCTATTGCTCCACACAACAGGTTTCATGGCTTTGGCGTCACGTTCTCCTGTTACGGGCATTTGTATCACTGATCTACATCTACATCTACATTTATACTCCGCAAGCCACCCAACGGTGTGTGGCGGAGGGTGGTTCTGGATTCCCAGCTCGCCCTGCAAGTTCTTGCTTCTGGAGCTCCATTCATTTTGCTTTGGTGTTGACAGGGTTCTGCAATTCTTCCCGTAAAACACGCTCCAAAGTCATAATAGAATATTAATTGTCGTGACATGGGGCATGTCAAAAAGGCTACAATCGGAGTAATAGTGCTCATATTTAATTTAAAGTTAATGACAGATAATAAAACTTATCACTTAACTGCAATATGTGCTCTGTTACGTTACATTTTTCTGTTCCAATAAAACAAGGAGCAGAAGTCGCTGTAGAGCAGCGATAGGTTTGGTGACGGTTGACCGTGTTAAAATGTACCACAGTGTGATGAAATACGTCACATAGACTGCATCTTCAGACAGAGAGGATGCAAATATTTCTCTGATAACTCGCGGATGGTGCCTAATCTTCACATCACCAAACTTTCGCTTCCCAGTGGAACTTGTAGGCTGAAGCAGGTAAAAAGTCTGAACAGACAATTAGTGACATTAAGGAATGTATTCAATGAATTATAACTCATTTGACTCATCACAAAATTCATTATTCCCAGTTATCTTAAAATTACAAATATGTCTTCCATACGACCACGGAATGGCCGGTATCTTGAAAGGAGGATATAAGAACTGGAAATTTGTGGTAAGGTCTTATGGGACTAAACTGCTAAGATCATCGGTCTCTAAGCCTACACACCACTTAATCTAACTTAAACTAACTTACGCTATGGAAACACACACACACACACACACACACACACACACACACACACACACACACACACACACACTTCCGAGGGAGTCTCGGACTTGCGACGAGGGGAGCCGCACTGACCGTGCCAAAGCGCCTTGGACCGCGCGGCTACTCCACGTGGCAGGATATAAGATGAATATCAACAAAATCAAAACGAAAATAATAGAACATAGTCGAATTAAATCAGGTGATGTTGAGGGAATCAGATTAGGAAATGAGACACTTAAAGTATTAGATGAGCTTTGCTATTTTCGGAGCAATATAACTGTTGATGGTCGCAGAAGATAGGTTATAAAATGTAGGCTTGCAATGGCAGGGAAAACGTTTCTGAAAAACATAAATATGTTAACATCGAGTATACATTTAATTGTCTGGAAGTCTTTTTTGAAAGTATTTGTGTGGAATGTAGCCATGTATTGAAATGAAACATGGACAATAAAATGTTTAGACAGGAAGCGAATAGAAGCTTTCGAAATGTGGTGCTACAGAAGACTGCTGAAGATTCAGTGGGTAGATCACGTAACTAATGAGGAGACACTGAATAGAATTAGGGAGAAGAGAAATTTGTGGCATAACCTGACTAAAAAAGGGGGTCGATCGGTAGGACACGTTCTGAGGCATCAAGACATCACCAATTTAGTACTGGAGGGCAGCGTGGAGGGTGAAAACCGTAGAGGGAGACTAAGAGATGAATACATTAAGCGGATTCGGAAGGATGCAGATTGCAGTAGTTCCTCGGAGATGAAGAGACTTGCACAGGCTAGGGTAGCGTGGATAACTGCATCAAATCAGTCTCTGGACTGAAGATAACAACAACGTGCATCTAGACAGCAGAAGCAGAAGAAATTAAGTGAAGTGCAAGAAGAACTCTTAGTGAGCCTCCCTTGTTTTGTGCAAAAGTAGATCAAAAATATTAGCATTTAGAGTCAGAAGATATACATACACTTTCATTAAATTATTCAAATATACGATATAATTTAATAACAGAGCCCCTATGACTGGCTACGACAAGAACTGGAGAAACTAAGACCAAACTATTCAACCATATTATCAGGGGATTAGCTAAACACAGAATTTTTGCATATTATTTACAGTCTTATGGTTGTAATTGAACTGTATTGTTCATAAATAGTTTCCTGACGGATAGTTATCGCTTCAAGTAATCGAAGTTCACAGTGTCATTTTATACCGCAATCAGTTAACTAAAAGAAATCCATTACATTTGGTTTAACCGTCTTCCAGGCAAGATATCTGCAAACCGTAAGTGTATAAAATATTGTGTCAATAATAAGAGTTGGTGTTTGGAAACATTTATATTAAACATCGTAGTACGGTCTAATACACTTGCCAGTTTTAAGTCCTACCCATCGGTTCACAATGCGTGGGAGATTCATGTCTCCTTGTTGTATTGACCGCGGGGTTTGAGTTTATCAGCTGCAGTATTCCAGGCCTGATATACGTTGCGACAGGTGATGACCAGGAGTGTTTCATCCAAAGGAATGGCATGGGGGATGTTGTGTGCCTGCGCTAGGATCCAAACTGGCACTCAGCCTCTTGATATAAGGCCAAACAGCCAGAACAACAGGCAGAACACATCCGTCCAGTTTGACAGGCGCCTCAAATTTACCTCAGTCAGTCCAGCGATTTAGTATGCATGAAAAATCGTACAGTATAATTCCCGATACGTAGTGTATGTCCCATGCAGGACGTACTAAAGAGAGACATTGTTGGTACACAAATGAGATTACATACACGGGAAAATTTTACACATATATGCATATACAGGGTGACAATCATTGAACTATATGAAAAAAACGTAAAGTAGTTACGAACTACGGCGTGTTCACACTTTGTTCAACATGCAAACGTCAGTACAGATATTCAGATTTAGGTTTGACATGTCCTAGATGCCTGCCATCACTGGCGATGATGTGACACATACGAATAGGAAAATTGTGCACGACCCCCTGAAGTGTCGGAACATCGATGCTGTCGATGATCTCCGGAATGACTGTTTTCAGTTCAGCAACGATTTTGGGATTGTTGTCTTTAATATAGCCCTATAAAAAGGAGACTCATGTGCTCAGATCGAGAGAATATGGCGGCCAATCGAAGCCCATGCCAGTGGCCTCTGGGTATCCCGGAGCCAGAAAGCTGTTCCCAAAGTGCTCCTACATGATATCACACACTCTACTGCTTAGATGCGGTCGAGTTTCGTCTTGGATGAATCATATCTTGTCGGAATGAGAGTCACTTTGGATAATGGGGATGAAATCATCTTCCAAAACCTTCACATAGTGTTCGGCAGTCACCGTGCCATCAAGGAATGTCGCACCGATTATTCCGTGACTGGACATTGCACACCACGCAGTCAGCCATTGAGGGTAAAACGACTTCTCGATAGCGAAACACGGATTCTCAGTCCCCCAGATGCGCCAATTTTGCTTATTGACGAACCCATCCAGAAGAAAGTGGGCTACGCCACTACACCAAACCATACGGCGCGTATTAATTCCCGTCATGCCTCGCGGGCAACCGTGCAGTGTGAAGGTCCTAACGCAAACCGTTCAGAAGTTATGAGGATTTTATTTCAAGTAGTTCAATAACTGTAGCCCTGTAAATTTATTAGATTAAATGGATCCGTGGTTAGTGTGGGAAATATTTGAATTTCTGCGGTTAGAGCATCACTCAATTATATTGTATTGTCACAGCTGGTAATAACCGAGTTCAAGCACTCAAGTTCATATTTTCCCTTAATGCGTTAGCAGCCGGCCGCGGTGGCCGTGCGGTTCTGGCGCTGCAGTCCGGAACCGCGGGACTGCTACGGTCGCAGGTTCGAATCCTGCCTCGGGCATGGGTGTGTGTGATGTCCTTAGGTTAGTTAGGTTTAAGTAGTTCTAAGTTCTAGGGGACTTATGACCTAAGATGTTGAGTCCCATAATGCTCAGAGCCATTTGAACCATTTTTTTTAATGCCTTAGCGTGTGCAATACGAGTGTCTGTACTACACCACGCACAACATTATATTCGTAACTCAAGTCAAAAATGACTCGGCACCAAGTAGAGCCACCGACAGTAAGAACTGACGACACGCCTCGCAGGGCGGTTGCCTCAAGCCCGGTACACAGTTGCCTCTCGCTCGACGGCCGTGCAGAGTTATTAAGTGAGTGCTTGTGACACGTACCAGAGGAGCCGCAGCCCAGGTTCCACTATTCTCCACGACACCACAAGTAATTAGCAATTGGCTAAGTACGTCTCAAGCTAAATACATAACCAGCGCGGAGCATACGTCAAAATATCACTTTGTTGTCCGTAATAACACGCTCAGACTCTGTACTACTTTAATTTTACCGTCGAATATTCACACGGTACGAGTCCAGCATTGTTCTGTCTGTTATCGTATTTAGTGTCACATTACGCAAATGAAACCGTATTTCACTGTAACACTGTTTATCATTATTTATAGTCGACGTTCTTGCGATTTACCACACTGATTCCAAGATTTTCAACATAACATAATTTGTTATACATACATACATCTCGTTTTAGGAACTTTGCTTGTTAACGATTACATAGATATATTTACATTCATTTATTAACTTCCTATCCGTGGTCCTGGCATGAATCATCAGCTATTGTTTCAGGAAGGTAACATAATTACATAGGATAGGACAACATTGTATATTACTGGATAAAATTCATCTTCTATATAGAATGTCGGACCAAACCAGAAGCAAAATTCGAAGAAAATAAGAAATACAATGAAGCAAACGCACGAAGCTGAGCGTAATATATACTGACATCCTGCGGAAACTCAAAATACAGTACTCATTCAATCTCGCTTATTCTCTTGTCCTAAAATCTACATAGTTTGGATATGAGTAATACTAGTCACATTTTCCATGTATAAATTTGTGCTTAGTGCACCCCTGTCCGCAGCTCGTGGTCGTGCGGTAGCGTTCTCGCTTCCCGCGCCCGGGTTCAATTCCCGGCGGGGTCAGGGATTTTCTCTGCCTCGTGACGACTGGATGTTGTGTGACGTCCTTAGGTTAGTTAGGTTTAAGTGGTTCTAAGTTCTAGGGGACTGATGACCATAGATGTTAAGTCCCATAGTGCTCAGAGCCATTTTTTTGCACCCCTCTTATTTCGCGCTTAAAATAGCCACCTCATAAGAGAACTACTGCTTATGCAGGGTGTTACAAAAAGGTACGGCCAAAATTTCAGGAAACATTCCTCACACACAAAGAAAGAAAATATGCTATGTGGACATGTGTCCAGAAACGCTTACTTTCCATGTTAGAGCTCATTTTATTACTTCTCTTCAAATCACATTAATCATGGAATGGAAACACACAGCAACAGAACGTAGCAGCGTGACTTCAAACATTTTGTTACAGGAAATGTTCAAAATGTCCTCCGTTAGCGAGGATACATGTATCCACCCTCCGTCGTATGGAATCCCTGATGCGCTGATACAGCTCTGGAGAATGGCGCATTGTATCACAGCCGTCCACAATACGAGTACCAAGAGTCTCTACATTTGGTACCGGGGTTGCGTAGATAAGAGCTTTCAAATGCCCCCATAAATGAAAGTCAAGAGGGTTGAGGTCAGGAGAGCGTGGAGGCCATGGAACTGGTCCGCCTCTACCAGTCCATCGGTCACCGAATCTGTTGTTGAGAAGCGTACGAACACTTCGACTGAAATGTGCAGGAGCTCAAATCGTGCATGAACCACATGTTGTGTCGTATTTGTAAAGGCACATGTTCTAGCAGCACAGGTAGAGTATCCCGTATGAAATCATGATAACGTGCTCCATTGAGCGTAGGTGGAAGAACATGTGGCCCAATCAAGACATCACCAACAATGCCTGCCCAAACGTTCACAGAAAATCTGTGTTGATGACGTGATTGCACAATTGCGTGCGGATTCTCGTCAGCCCACACATGTTGATTGTGAAAATTTACAATCTGATCACGTTGGAATGAAGCCTCATCCGTAAAGAGAACATTTGCACTGAAATGAGGATTGACACATTGTTGGATGAACGATTCGCAGAAGTGTACCCGTGGAGGCCAATCAGCTGCTGATAGTGCCTGCAGACGCTGTACATGGTACGGAAACAACTGGTTCTCCCGTAGCACTCTCCATACAGTGACGTGGTCAACGTTACCTTGTACAGCAGCAACTTCTCTGGCGCTGACATTAGGGTTATCGTCAACTGCACGAAGAATTGCCTCGTCCATTGCAGGTGTCCTCGTCGTTCTAGGTCTTCCCCAGTCGCGAGTCAATAGGCTGGAATGTTCCGTGCTGCCTAAGACGCCGATCAATTGCTTCGAACCTCTTCCTGTCGGGACACCTTCGCTCTGGAAATCTGTCTCGATACAAACGTACCGCGCCACGGCTATTGCCCCGTGCTAATCCATACATCAAATGGGCATCTGCCAACTCCGCATTTGTAAACATTGCACTAACTGCAAAACCACGTTCGTGATGAACACTAACCTGTTGATGCTACGTACTGATGTGCTTGATGCTAGTACTGTAGAGCAATGAGTCTCATGTCAACACAAGCACCGAAGTCAACATTACCTTCCTTCAATTGGGCCAACTGGCGGTGAATCGAGGAAGTACACCACATACTGACGAAACTAAAATGAGCTCTAACGTGGAAATTAAGCGTTTCCGGACACATGTCCACATAACATGTTTTCTTTATTTGTGTGTGAGGAATGTTTCCTGAAAGTACCTTTTTGTAACACCCTGTATACTCATACTTACATCCTGCGGAAACTCAAAGTACAGTACTACTCAATCTCGCTTATTCTTTTGTCCTAAAATCTGCATAGTTTGGATGTGAGTAATACTAGTCACATTTTCCATGTATAAATTTGTGCTTAGTGCACCCCTCTTATTTCATGCTTAAAATAGCCACCTCGTAAGAGAAAATCCTTGTAACTACTGCTTATATACAGACAGGGTGAAGAAGAAGTGCCACATTTGGTAATCGGCATATGATTCCTCGTTCCAATTCAAGACAAAAGTGTATCTAGCAAAACCTAGTCTCACCAACAGTTTTAATAGGAATGCCACTTAGAAAACAAGGCTTTGGCAACGCCGTAACTGCGTGCAGTGCGGCCAAGAACAGGCAGTATGAACTCTGGGCTGTCTGCGAGCTGTCCCATTAGCTCAGTGAGACGACGTAATGGCGCGGGGAACGGATATGCAGGCTTGCCAATGTTCGAGTCGCATTTACGTCGAACTTCTCTTTTTTTCAGTTAAAGCATCAAACTGTTGTGACTTGGCAAGACAGCCAAGCCACTACGATTGGTAGCCGAAAGGCAGACGTTAAGCTCACGCAGGCTGGCGTGAGGTCTGGAACATTTATAGGAGTTTATAGTAGGAAGAAAAGTACGTAGCTTCTGGAATACTTAACTTTAATCCATAACTGGTGAACATCGGTCTGACGGTACATGCATCACAAGATAAATAGCAAATGATAATGGCGCCTTGCTAGGTCGTAGCAAATGACGTAGCTGAAGGCTATGTTAACTATCGTCTCGGCAAATGAGAGCGTAATTTGTCAGTGAACCATCTCTAGCAAAGTCGGCTGTACAACTGGGGCGAGTGCTAGGAAGTGTCTCTAGACCTGCCGTGTGGCGGCGCTCGGTCTGCAATCACTGACAGTGGCGACACGCGGGTCCGACATATACTAACGGACCGCGGCCGATTTAAAGGCTACCACCTAGCAAGTGTGGTGTCTGGCGATGACACCACATTCCTCCCCCGCAAATTGGCGTACGGTTGTGTTATAAGGCTTCCGCCCGCCGTGGGGAGGACCCCATGTTGACGTATGCGACGAGGTGGGGAGCCTAACAATAGGCGAGGCTGTGCCACCCGCACCCTGCCATTCGGTCTGAGGGGAGCTAGGAAACGCCTGAAAACCTAGTCCAGGGTGCACGCCAACATGCGGTGTATGCGCCCGTAGAAAAACAGGAGGGGCCGAACGATCGACCTCCATCGAGCCGGAGCACCCGACGGGCGAAGACGACAGATGGTCCGGAGCGGGCAAGAGTTCCATGGCGGAGGACAACTGGTCACGGGAAGCGATCGGCGACGCGTGACCCAGGGAGGCGCCCGGCGGTTGCAGCGACGCGTCCACTGCGGGCGTCGCCGGCGGGAGAACAGGCGGCGGCGGCTGCGGCGGCGGCGGCTGTGGCGGCGGCGCGTCGCCATGGGGCAAAATGGAAGGCAGCGTCGGTAACACCTGGGGCTGAGGCGAGCCAGTAGATGGGTCCCCAGGGCGCTGACCGGACGGCACCGTCGCTGAAAGCAGACGGGGAGCGGCAGATCCCGTGCGACGACAGAGGCACAGCTGATTGAGATGCCGACGCACCTCACCAGATGCCCCCAACACCAGATACATAGCGCGGCCGAGGCAGCGAAGAATGCGGCCTGCGAGCCAACGCCGTGAACCTCGATAGTTGCGATAATAGACAACGGCGCCTGGAGCGAAAGCAGGTGGCTGCCGCTGCACAGGAACCTGATGCGGCGGATGCAGCAAAGACATCAAGGTTCGATAAGGGCGACCGTGAAGCAGCTCAGCCGGCGAGCGACCATCTCGGGGCTGAGAGCGATACGAGGACAAAAAGAGCAATAACGCGTCCTCCCGCGAATGCGACTCTTTCAACTTCAACATCTGTGACTTGAAAGTCCTGACCAAACGTTCAGCGGCACCGTTGGACTGTGGCGAAAACGGCGCGGACGTCAGATGTTGAATACCATTGGCCTTGCAGAATGACTGAAATTCGGCGGACACGAATTGTGGGCCATTGTCGGAAACAATAGTCTGTGGTAGACCTTCAATGCAAAAGATAGCGGATAACGCTTGGATGGTGGCAGATGACGTCGTGGAAGACATCCGGACAACAAAAGGAAAATTACTGAATGAATCGACCAGAACCAACCATCGAGCATTCCAGAAGGGACCAGCAAAATCGATGTGTAAGCGTTGCCAAGGGGAAGTGGCTTTTGGCCATGCAAAGAATTTCTGCGGTGGTGCGGATTGTTGTTCGGCACATGTCATGCAAGAAGAGCACATATTCGTAATCGCGGCATCGATGCCGAACCAAGTACAGTGCTGACGAGCAAGTTGTTTCGTTCGCACTATACCCCAATGTCCTTGGTGGAGAAGCTGTAAGACAGAGGACTGTAACGAACGTGGGACCACGACCCTGGACTGATCATTATCAGAACGCAACAGCAAAACACCATGTCGTACAAAAAGTCTCTCCTTGTGAGCAAAAAATCGGCGAACCAACGGATCCTCGATCCGTGACTTTGACAAGGGCCACTGCGTAGCAACAAAACGCAGAACGGTAGCAAGGACAGGGTCGGCAGCTGTGGCTGTAGCTACACGACGAAAATCAATCGGAAACGATTCGACCACGTCATCGGTTTCCGAATCAATGAACATGCAAGCAAGTTCGGAGGAATTGAACGCTCTATCCGCAGCAACAGGCAAACGGGATAACGCATCGGCGTTTCCGTGCTGAGCAGTGGACCGATACAAGATATCGTAGCGGTACTGCGAGAGGAAAATAGACCAGCGAATGTATTTCTGCGCTGTACGTGGTGGTACAGGCGTGGTCGGATGAAAAAGCGATGTCAAAGGTTTGTGGTCTGTGATGATGGAGGTACAGGCTTGGTCGGATGAAAAAGCGATGTCAAAGGTTTGTGGTCTGTGATGATGGTAAAGTGACGACCATACAAGAAATCATGAAACTTTGTAACATCAAATACGAGAGCCAATGCTTGTTTCTCGATCTGTGAATAATTTCTTTGCGTAGACGAGAGCAATTTGGACGCAAAGGCCATAGGGCGATCGTGCGAACCATCTTTGTGCGCAAGCACAGCACCGATCCCGAAATCCGATGCGTCTACCATCAACAAAAGGGGTTTCTGGGGATCGAATGGCGTAAGGCAAGTATTGGAAAGCAACGCCGATTTCAACTGGCGAAAGGCGCGTTCGCATTCCGTCGTCCAGACGAACGGAACACCTTTACGGCGTAAGCGATGAAGCGGAGCTGAAATGGAAGAGGCGTGGCGCACATATTTATGGTAGTAATTTATTTTACCCAGCACACTCTGTAGCTGCTTCAAATTCTGCGGCGAAGGCAAGTCTTGTATGGCACGGAGGTGCTCTGGACTGGGATGTATGCCTTGGGCATTGAGTACATGTCCCAGATATGGCAAATCACGAGCAAAAAACACACATTTGTCCTTCCGCAAGCGAAGACCATTTTGTCGCAAGACCTGAAATAATGTTCTGAGATTGGCTAAATGTTCTTCGTCCGTCTTTTCAGAGATCACAATATCGTCCAGATAGTTTGCTGCAGTAGGGACCGACGCACAAACAGTTTGTAGATATTGCTGAAACAATGCAGGGGCGGATGCACACCTGAATGGCAATCTTTTGAATCGGTACAAACCAATACGCATCTGCTGGGTCCAACTTCGAAAAATATTTACCCGGGCACAGCTTGTCAAAAAGATCTTCCGGGCGGGGTAAAGGAAAAGTTGCAGTCACTAGTTGTGGATTCACTGTTGCCTTGAAGTCCACACAAAGTCTCAATTTTCCGGAAGGGTTTTTTGCAAAATTACTAAGGGTGATTCCCAGAGAGAAGCCTGCACACGTTCAATTACACCCTGTGATTCCAAATCGTGTAATGTTCTTGCGACCTCATCACGCAATGCGTGGGGAACATTGCGCGCTCTGAAAAATTGCGGTTGCGTGTTTACTTTCAGTTCCAAATGTGCTTTATAGTTCGTAGCACAACCGAGGCCTGGTGCAAAAAGTCTGCAAATTCTTCACATAGACGATAAACACTGGCTGAAGGCACAGTCTGGTTCACTGATAGGACCTGATTTATTATAGACAAGTAATACAACAGAAATAAATCGAAACCAAACAAGTTCACTGCAGAAGAAGAACGAAGTATGTAAAATGACACAAGGTTTGTTTGTCCCTTGTATGTTGCAAGAAGGCTGCACTGTCCTAACACAGGGATCGCTTGTCCGGAATAACTAGTTAGCTTAAGATTTGTGGCACGCATTGGAGGTGTGCCCAGCTGTTTGTACGTGTCGTGATTGAGTAGTAAAACTGGAGCTCCGGTATCGAGCTGGAACGGTATCACTTTGCCATAAATGTCCAAGTCCACAAAAAGTTTATTGTCCTGCTGACGACAAGAGCGTGGTTGTGAGTGTCCAATCAGAGATTTTTCTGGCAAACACTTTAAACATGTCCTGTTTTATTACAGAAAAAGCAAATAGCTTGGCGTGACGGGCAATTCTCACGCGAATGTCTAGTAGCAGACCGCGGGCATGATTTCACTGCATTTGCATGCTGGTGCGGGACACGTGGCTGAGAGGCAGGCGGCATTGGCGCAGCCGGGCGCGAGGACTGTTTACTGTTCCGTGCAGCTCGCCCGGCGTGCTGGTCAACGTGACACACAGGCGGCGAAGTTTCAAATGATTCCTGAGTAAAGTCAAGTGTGTCCTGGCGATCCAATATTTCCATCACTTGTTGAAGGGAGGGATTGACTAGTTTCAAAATTTGTTCCCATATATGAACATCTGAAACGTTCTGTGCAATTGCATCATGCACCATAGTATCTGAATAAGGGAGTCCACATTCACACTCAGAAGTACAATCCCTAGTAAGGCCTCGCAAAGTTGCAACCCACTCCCAATTAGTCTGACCTGCTGTACATTTTGTACGAAGGAACGTATACCGTTTGGCAACTACATTGACTGATTCTTTGAAATATGCATCTAATGCAGACAAAATTTCGTCGTAGAACGGAGTTGCTACGTCGCGTCGGGGAAACAATTTCACTATCACAGGGTAGTGTAAGTAGGCTGTTTAGATTTTTATATTGGTAATGCCACGTAGCGCTCTGTATGAAAATCACTGGCTGTGCTGTGTGCAGTCTGTGGCTGGTTTGCATTGTTGTCTGCCATTGTAGTGTTGGGCAGCGGCAGCTGGATGTGAACAGCGCGTAGCGTTGCGCAGTTGGAGGTGAGCCGCCAGCAGTGGTGGATGTGGGGAGAGAGATGGCGGAGTTTTGAAAAATGTCATGAACTGCTGTATATATTATGAATATTGAGGTAAATACATTGTTTGTTCTCTATTAGAATCTTTCACTTGCTAAGACTATCAGTAGTTAGTGCCTTCAGTAGTTTGAATCTTCTATTTAGCTGGTAGTAGTGGCGCTCGCTGTATTGCAGTAGCTTGAGTAACGAAGATTTTTGTGAGGTAAGTGATTTGTGAAAGGTATAGTTTAATGTTTGTCAGAGTCATTCTTTTGTAGGGATTTTTGATAATCAGATTGCGTTGCGCTAAAAATATTGTGTGTCACTTTAGTGAATGTTTGAGTACATTCAGTTTTGCTCAGCTGTTTGAAAAGCAAATAGTGTAAGAGGTTTATAAGCACAGTCTTGTATAAATTGTTCAAAGGGGACGTTTCATATGGCGACCCTTAGCCTAGGATACCTCCCTGGAATCTTCTGATTTTTTCTTGTAGTTTGTGTAATTAGTGTAGCTTTTGTTTAATGCTAGCGCGTAATTATAGAGAGAATTTCCTTTGTAGTTGTAGTTTCTCATTGTTGCACAGTAAAACAGTTGTGGCATGCATGTAGATTTGCACCAAGTATTTCGCACAGCTGCGCTTGCAATTAACTAGATATTATTTTCAGTGCTATGTTAATGTGTTCTCTTATTTTTGCTATTCAAATTGTGCTTTTCTGTGTTATCGTGTGAAATATTGTGACAATAATGGCGTGTGAAAAACGTAACACTCGGCTCCAAAGTAAACTGAGAAATAATAGTGACGACGAGCATAGCTTATCAGCACCACTGGGTAGTGAATTAACAGATATTCGAAGTAGTAATTTGGTAACTGTGCATAGGGAAATGGAGCGGGCGGCAAATAATGGTGTAGACAGTGAAACAGGTAGTGAACAGGGAAGCATTATCGATCGATCGGTCGGCAACAGCTCGCCTCAGGAATCCGAAATGACAGAACACAATACTGCAAATACTGTAGACTTCGGTTTTGGGTCCTCACCGTTTTCTCAAATGAGTCAAGACACATTTTCTGCTTGTCAAAATGTGAATGTTGCCGGTGAAAATGCACTGCCAAAAAGCATAGAGAAACAGATTCCAGACACTAATACATTATTATTGCAATTAATGCAACAAATGGAACAAAATCAGAGACAAATGGGACAGAATCTTCTAAAGTTAGACACAATGGAACAAAATCAGAAACAAACACAGCAACAGTTAGACACAATGGAACAACATCAGAGACAAACACAGCAAAAGCTTCAAAAGATAGACACAATGGAACAATACCAGAGACAAACACAGCAACAGTTAGACACAGTGGAACAAAATCTTAAAAAGTTAGACACAATGGAACAAAATCTTAAAAAGTTAGACACAATGGAACAAAATCTTCAAAAGTTAGACACCACGCTTGAACTACTGAGTTACATAACATTGAATCGAAATGTCAAAAAGTCTGTAATGACGTAAAAACACAAATTTGTGAGCATTTTCAACCTATTTTTTCGCGTCATGAAAATGCATTACAGAATCACGAAGCAGCCATAAAAGAACTGCAAACTATTGTTCATGAAAATCATGAGACCTTGCAAGCTAAAATTGACTCAGTTGCATCTACCGATTCGGTTATGCAACTTGCAAAAACTCAGGAAAACTTAAAGGGCACAGTAGATACCCTGAAAATTGGTTCAGAAAGACACATGGAGGAAATAAGTACATTATCAAAGAAAGTAGTTGAACTTTCGGATCAGCTAAATAATTTATCTACGAAGGTAGATGATAATCTGAATGACGCAAAACCAGTAGTCTTTAATGACACAGAAGAGAGCGAACAAATTAGGAAACTGAAACAAAATCTGAATCAAATTGATACGCAACATCAAAGAGAAATCCGGGAAGTACAAGATCAGCTGACACAGGTAATGCAAGAATTACGTATTTCAGAGGACACTCGCGCTCCAATACGGGAAGAGGGACATAGAAATACGCAACAGCCACAAATTAATAACACAGGGCACTTCGGAAATTATGAAAGAATTGGCAAGGTACACCGAATTTTGAAATGGAACCGCCGAAACGACGTAACAATGACCGACATGCGACTCGCCAACATGATGGTTTTGATTATAAGCTGTTCATTACTACACGTAAATTCAAAACGTTTAAGAATTCTGCCAACGACATTCATCCACAAGCGTGGCTCCATCAATTCTCTCATTGTTTCCCTCCCAACTGGTCATTGGAGCACAGGTTAGAATTTATGTGTGGCTACTTAGAGAATGAACCAGCTGTAAGAATGCGATCGGTCATTCACGATTGCCACAGTGAAGGAGAATTTTACCATGCCTTCCTCTCAGCATATTGGTCTCAAGCCACACAAGACCGAGTAAAACATGGCATCATAATGATGAAACATTTCGAACAATTTGGTGGTACTGGGGAAATCAAATACCCAGGGCGGACCAAAAACTAACGAAATGTAGCGTCTGAACTCCTAGAGGAGCGGCTACAAACAGCGTCTGTTCTCCATGTTAGGAGCGGCTGAACACACACTCTGGAACTTACAATCCCAGTTTTAACATCGGAATGGCCCAAAAAGCCACCTCCCCCCTGAATTTCAAACAACTATGCATGATGTCAATTTCTCTAGATAGAACTATTCCAGAAGGTAACCAATCCTCCGCCGCTAACAGCAGCGCAATCAGGCCTGAGGATTCTGGAGAGCCTGAAGCACCATGTCGTTCAAGAAATTCAAAATCCTCTAAACGGAAGAAAAACAACGTACATTTCTTTGGAACCCTAAATATTAACTCGCTCTTGAAGCCGGGAAAACTGAAGCAGCTCACCAAAGTCTTGAAGGTATATAAAACCCAAATATGTGCGCTGCAGGAAACCAGATTTACAGATGAAGATTTAATGGATTATGAAGGATACAGGATATTTAAAGGAAAGAAAGGCTGGAACCCATGTGGAAGAGGCCTTCCCCACCTTGGAACAGGCTTCATCGTGAAATCTAACTGGGTAAGCTCAATAACCGACTTCCAGTCACCTAATGAACGCTTGTCTTTTCTCACATTCCGCGCCCTAAATAAAACCTATACACTTATTAATTGCCACACACCCATCAACAATGACAATAAGGAAACCCTCAGAAAGTTGATACATATTGGGAATCTCTAGACCACGAACTTTCTAAAATCCCAACATCAAATGTGAAAATACTGTTTGGGGACTTTAATGCACAAATAGGCCAAGAAAAAAATACAAAAAAACAGTAGGAAACTACCCGGTTCACAAAAAGACAAACAGAAATGGAGAAAGATTAATAGAACTATGCAAGGGTCATAACTTAAAATTAATGTCTACAAATTTCAAAAAACCTCCTAAGAAACAGAAAACATGGAAATCACCAAACACAAGTATTGGAAAGTTCCAGATAGATCACATAGCCATCACGCACTATAATCAAAAAGAAATAATGAATGTGAGAGTTCGGAAAGGGGCAAACATTGTAACTGACCACTACTTATCGACAATCAAATTAAATTTCATACCACAAAGAAAGAAACAAATACAAAACAGGAAAACTCAAAAGATAGACGCAAACATCTTGAAAGAGAAAAGAGAAGAATTCTGTCAAAACATAGTTATATGTTCGGATAAATGGGAAGATATAAAAGAAGGAATGATAAGATCTGCTCAAGAAGTCGCAAAAATGAAAAAGAGAAAGAAACACGAATGGTGGGATGAGATATGTGAGGAAGCAATAGAACAAAGGATGAAGGCATGGAAGAAATGGCACTCAACCAAAAGTGATAAGGACTACCTGGAGTTCAAACAGCAAAGATCTTCTACAGCAAAACTCATTAGATCAGTAAAAAGACTATTTGAAAAGAACCAACTTATACAAATGGATAAAGATTTTAAGAGAAATAATAACAGATCCTTTTACAGCACATTCAGACAGAAACTACAAAAATATGTAGCACCAAATCTGTGTTTTAAAGATACCATTGGAAAACTGGCAATGAATAATGAAGAAAATTGTGAAATATTAGCAAAATATTTTGAACAACTCCTCAACTGTCAGGAACCTATTGAAAAATTACCAGCCAACACCCCAAACACAGTAAACGACAATTCTGAACCCCCATGACTCATAGAAATCAGAGAAATCATTAAAAACCTTAAGAACAATAAAGCACCAGGGGAAGACATGATAATTGCAGAAATGTGGAAAAGTGTGGATAATACAACTCAAGAAAAACTACTGGGAATAATCAATGAGATTTGGTGAACGGAACGTATACCAGAAGAATGGAAAATTGCATTAATCCACCCCATCTTCAAGAAAGGGGATAAAACCGATGCAAATAACTACAGAGGGATATCTTTACTTCCGGTAACGTATAAAATTCTATCTAAGGCCCTACAAAACAGATTGGAGAAATAACGTGATCAAGAAATTGGTGAATACCAAGCAGGCTTTAGGAAGGGAAGATCTTGTGTGGAGCAAATTTTAAACTTGAAGTTAATCATTAAATATAGACGATTAAGAGGAAAAGACATCTTTATCACGTTTGTTGACTTCAAGAAGGCGTTCGACTCCGTTGACAGAACAACCTTGGTTAACATCCTTAGGGAGTTTGGAGCAGACAAGAAAACAGTCGCAATCGTCAAAGAAACACTTACGGATACCTATGCAAAAGTAAAGTTCCGTGGTGAGGTATCCAGACCATTCAAAATCAGAACAGGATTAAGACAAGGAGATGGGTTGACACCTACCCTATTCAACTGTGTGTTAGAAAAAGTTATTAGAGAGTGGAGGAAGAAAACGACTGAAGAAGGAATACAAAAAATCAGATTAGGAAGAATAAGGGATGGATTAGAAGTAGATTGCCTCGCTTTTGCTGATGACTTAGCGGTCCTGGCAGGAAGTTTGGAAGAAGCAGTCAAACAGATCAATATTCTGAATGAAACAGCAGAAAAAGCAGGACTGAAAATCTCCTTTGAAAAGACAGAGTACCTAACCAATGTAAAAGAGGCACCGAACAATATGATTTCAAAGTATGGCCAGATAAAGAAGGTTTCTAATTTCAAATATTTAGGGGAAATCATCCAGCCCAATGCTTCAGATAAAGAAGGAAATAAAACAAGAACAAGAAAAATGGAAATGGCATTCCAGCTAACAAAGAATGTGTACAACAAGAAGTCAGTATCAATTAACGCAAAAATAAGTCACTACAACACTGTGATTAAGCCAGAGTGTCTGTAAGCGTCTGGATGTTTAGCAATGAGCACTAACAAGGAAATGGAAGCTATAGCAAAAAAGGAGCGAAAAATCATTAGAAGAGTACTTGGGCCGAGGTTTGAGAATGGGACTTGGAAGCTTAGAAATAATAGAGAAGTGTATGACAAAATTGAGAAAGTGGGAGATACTATGAGGAAGAGAAGAGTAAGCTTTTACGCCCATGTGAAAAGAATGAATGATGAAAGGCTGACAAAGAAAATATTCATGTTTTTTGACAAGAACCCCAGAACCCAAATTACCTGGTTCAAAGAAGTCAAAGCAGACTCAGAGGAGATGGGTATAGGAGAAGATGATATAACCAACAGAGACTTAATGAGAGACAAAATTCAACATTTTGAAGGATTTGAAGTGAAGAAGAGAAGAAGAGAAGAACTGGAGGAACAGTGTCGACAGAAGACCGAAGGGAGCAGCACAGAGAGAGGATGAAGACATATTGGCAGAAGAGAAAAGAGGAGGAGCGCAATAGGAGAAATGTACATTGAAAAATAGTTGTTTAATGCGGTCCCTAGATGGCCAAAATCGGAATAAAGAAAAATTAGATTATTTTATTCATAGCGGTAGTTTTCAGCAAACGTAGTATTACTTTTTCATTATAAAATTCAGTTATCAGTTGCAAATGCACTTTTATTTGTTCTACTGGTTTCGACAAATTAAGTAATCATCTTTAGAAGCCTACAAAATAAGTGATATTATAAATCTTTAGACCTTGGCTGTATGTTTATGTGAAGCATAAAAAGTATATTACAGAAACATACTTAATACTGGTTTAACTGATGTCAGTATCTACTTCATAGAAGCATAATGACATGGTATGTCCAGAAATGTACATATAATATGTGATTATTTTAAAAACTGATCGACAATCTACAGTAACTGAAACACATCCATGTATCTGATGTGCTAACTGCAAAGAACATATATAAGGGCATATATAAAAAATACAACTAAAGTATATAAAATGTTATATATAATACCTTTGAAAATAACATGAGACATAGTTCTAATACATTTTTATGCGAAATGATAGGTAATCAAAATAGTGTCCCTTTTTAATCCAAGTTGATCATTCATCAACTCTTAATTTAGGTGGGAATTTTTATAAATTTCAAATTCTTGTATATATAAAATGTCCATGTTAAGCAAGGATGGAGGAGGAAGTGTGTGTGTCTGTTTTGAGATGTTCTGCAAAATTTAACTGGTATGAATTCTCGCCATCTTTGTTGAACAAGTGTCCACGAAATCATTGCATTAAAAAACAGACTCTATTTTCATATCATATTATCTCTTATAGACATTGAAAATTAGCCTATTCCTTTTATACATTAGAACAATATGTCACATTTTTCACATTTATTATGTATAACTTCTTCATACACCTTGTTCAAATCTCTTTATATACATGTACAGCTGCTTTTGTCTGTATTTCAACCATGCCTAGATGGTCAATATATATATACAGCATCACCCCCATTCCCAAACCTCCAGAAGATATGTTTTTATATTTGTACCTTGTTTATATGTTCCTTGTTTAATGACATGTTCATAGAGAAATGTTTTCCAGATTTGACAAATTAAGTTACATCCATTGTCAGATAGCAGTATGGCAGGTTTCCCAACTGTTGAGGTGTGACGGTTGACTATTCTCTTGATGACTGGAGCAGCTACTGTTGACTCTGTAGTGTATAACGTAACATATCTGGTGAATATATCATATGAGGCTACAACACTTTTAACTCCACCCACTGCAGAGGAGAGAAGTCCAGCAACGTGTCTGCAGAGTATTTGAAGTGGTTGCATTGGTACAACAGGATGTAATGCAGCAAGGTGTGAGTTACTGGTAGGCTTCGTTTATGACAAATAGAACATGTTTTTAGTAGTTGTTGGTGTGTTTGTTTTTTCATGTTTGGAAAGTAACACTATAAGCAAATTTTCTGTACACACTTAGATGTTCCTTATGCATATACCTGGTTAATGCATCTTCGTAGGCAACAGGAATTCCAAAATACCAAATATTGGATTTCGATTTTTTCTATAGAATATGACATCATTCTGTATCTTGTAGTGCTGGTTCAGTTTGTCTATCGCATTTTTGTAAGTAATGTTTTTATCTTCTGCCAACGACTGCCTGCATTTTGTAAATCAACCGTGTTCCTACATATGTCTCAGTCATAAAGACGCTAATAGCAATATTGCATTAGCAGTTCACGTTAGTCAGTTATTTGCTCAGTTATTTCAATATATTTGAACGAGCCTTGTGGTAATCATGATAGTGCACGTGGTACCATGTTGTCTCTTTGGGATATCGGAATGACTTCAGAATTGTACTCCTGGAGAAACAAAAACCATTACAGTAAGTGAGGGGTGCAGCAACTAACATAACATGAGGTAGCTCAACATCTGATGGCCACAATATATTTTAATTTTCTTTCCACAGATATAATAATTGGAGTTTATTATCGCTCAAATCACTGCTGAAGTTGATAGTCGAGTAGCGGAGAATGGTAGGCTGGGGATTTTTGATGGCACTGGTATCACTGGGCTCAGGTGTCTTTCCAGTAGAGATGATACTGTGACCAAGAAATTCAGACTTTTGCGTTGTCACTGTCACTCCTGCCTCAGAGGATTCTATGTGTCCTCATGTTTATCAACATACAAGCAGTTGAGGTCCTAGGACCGTATCTAGGATGATGATAAACATTCGTGAACTCACATTTAACCCAAATGGTAGTACATGGACCTGATATCTTCTTACACTCAAAATAAAGGCAATGTATTTCTTAGATACTTTCGTAAGTTTTGCTTACCAGTACAAACTTCATAAATTGATAATAGTGAGGAATTCAACTCCAAGATATTTCTGTAACTATTCTTCCACACTCTCCACACTAGTTCATACCGGGGCAATAATCTTGTTAATGTCCCTCACATCCGAAACCAAACGAACGTCGCCGCCGGGTTTGATAGCAGCAGTTTTAATTGTAAACATTATCATCTGTAACTTTCCGTCAATCACTGGTTCGACACTTTCACCAATTCTTTGAATTTCAGAATGAGTCTTTCTTTCCTGTCTGTAAAATGAGTTTAAACTACAGTTACCTCATTTGTAGCAGCACCTATCGATTCAGTAAGTTCTGCAGCCCGCTGGATATGAGTATTTAAAATAGCCAAATTCGCTTTTATTTTCTCATTAAGATTTGCACCTACATTAAGAATTACAAATGCCAGTTTAGTTTTAAGATTTGTGTTGGTCGTTTCCAGCTTAGTGGATGGGTTTGTATTCATTGTAGACATATTAAAATTCATAACCACCGTTTAACGCAACGTTTTTTAAAAAAATCCATTCCATAAAAAATGAAAGACTGATGTCAAGCCTCCATTGTTTGATTCACTTCTTGTTTGAATTTCACTGGCGTTGATTGCGGTTCTTTCTTGACTCTAATCAGAATGGATTCACTCAACGGATTTGACCAAAAGTTTGCACCTTCCCTAGTCTCTGTTACTGATTCCTGCTGAAGCATGCCGGAGCTATCTCCGCTCACGTATCCGCTATCTTACAAATGTGTCGTTATTGCTCACTTTGTTGGCATCCATCTCGGATTCAACTGGTCCGATACAGTTTGACTACAAGCTATCTTCCTTTGTTCCCTTTCGTGTCTAATTAATATTCCAATACAGTCAAATATAAATTGCTGTACAGCTCTAACCGGTTTTCTGCCTAGTGTTTTGTAAGCTGTTGTCATGTTGTTCTTGTTGTGGTCTTCATTCCAGAGACTGGTTTGATGCAGTTCTCCATGCTACTCTATCCTGTGCAAGCTTCTTCATCTCCCTGTACCTACTGCAACCTACATCCTTCTGAATCTGCTTAGTGTATTCATCTCTTGGTCTCCCTCTACGATTTTTACCCTCCACGCTGCCTTCCAGTACTACACTGATGATCCCTTGATGCCTCAGAACATGTCCTACCAACCGGTCCCTTCTTCTAGTCAAGTTGTGCCACAAATTTCTCTTCTCTCCAATTCTATTCAATATCTCCTCATTAGTTATGTGATCTACCCATCTAATCTTCAGCATTCTTCTGTAGCACCACATTTCGAAAGCTTCTATTCTCTTCTTGTCCAGACTACTTATCGTCCATGTTTCACTTCAAAAATGGTCCAAATAGCTCTGAGCACTATGGGACTTAACATCGGTGGTCATCAGTCCCCTAGAACTTAGAACTAATTAAACCTAACCTAACCTTAGGACATCACACACATCCATGCCCGAGGCAGGATTCGAACCTGCGACCATAGCGGTCACGCGGTTCCCGACTGAAGCGCCTAGAACCGCTTGGCCACACCGGCCGGCATTAGACTTCCATACATGGCTGCACTCCATACAAATACTTTCAGAAACGACTTCCTGACACTTAAATCTACATTCGATGTTAACAAATTTCTCTTCTCCAGAAACGCTTTCCTTGCCATTGCCAGTCTATATTTTATATCCTCTCTACTTCGACCATCATCAGTTATTTTGCTCCCCAAATAGCAAAACTCCTTTACTAATTTAAGTGTCTCATTTCCTAATCTAATTCCCTCAGCAACACCCGACTTAATTCGACTACATTCCATTATCCTCGTATTGCTTTTGTTGATTTCTTCTCCATGGATTTTAATACTTACTCCGAACTTTTCTTTTGTTTCCTTTATTGCTTGCTCAATATACAGATTGAATAACATCGGGGATACACTACAATCCTGTCTCACTCCCTTCCCAACCACTGCTTCCCTCTCATGTCCCTCGACTCTTATAACTGCCATCTGCTTTCTGTACAAATTGTAAATAGCCTTTCGCTCCCTGAATTTTAGCCCTGCCACCTTCAGAATTTGAAAGAGAGTATTCCAATCAACATTGTCAAAAGCGTTCTCTAATTCTACAAATGCTAGAAACGTATGTTTGCCTTTCCTTAATCTTTCTTCTAAGATAAGTCGTAGGGTCAGTGTTGCCTCACGTCTTCCAACATTTCTACTGAAACTGAAACTGAAGTTTAAGTAAATCATATATTGTGATGACGCACAAATCTGAGACGTACTGTCACGTGAAAATCACATAAAACAGAACCCGTCATTCCTTTATAAAAAAACAGCCATTAATTATTTCGCTGTTGGGAATTTCAATTTAACTACGAAATATTAAGCTCTTGCTTTCAACCACGTTTGAACACAGTATAGAATTGAGATTCAGCGTCTAGAAATCACAGCTGAGGGGCATAACATACACGTAAAATCGGCTACAGTCTCGTCCGTTAACCACACATATTGGCTCTGTTCACTGCAGCTTCTCGTCTCACTCAATGGAGTATTGGCGTAACATTATGCACTGTACAAATATTTTACGTTTACCAAAATTATCTTTTAACCACCTTTGAATAAATTTCTGAAATAACTTTTGACTCATCTGACGTAACGAAGTTTATATTTAATTAAGATAATCAAAAATAACTTGAACTTCTAACCAAATCATGAAGATGATTGCGGGTCCGATTTATAGTCATGGTAGACACTTAAATACACTTCGTTCTTTTTATCACTGTCTACCTTAGTCTTAGTTTTTACGACTGGTTCCAGTTAGTGTCGCAGCAGTATTGTAGACTCGAAAAAAAACTGATTTCAACTTGCCTTATGTCTGTCCCTCTCTCATCGAGATACATTTCTACGAAGATTCGGCCACTAGCTTTGAAGGAGCAAATGAATTTAATGATTCTGAAGCAAATGTCAGTTTATTTTGAACAGAATAATAGTTGTGTTAAGTCTGAAGGACTTTCACTTATAAACAAGATAGATCAATGCTGATCAATAAACTATGTAACACTGTGGATACCATTTTGCATTTAAAGTCATGAGCAAGATTTTCCGTTATTTAGAAGTTACCGATTCTGCTTTACAAATGAAATGATGCACAAAGAAATCAACGAAGAACAGGGCGACCGTTATTAGGAATTAAAATAAAATTAGCCCTGGAGAAGCAAATATTTAATTATTAACAATTTAACAGTGATAAGCGCTGTCATAACAATTGCCATTCAGAAAACTTTTACAAAACGATTACAAAAATATTATGACCAGGAAACAAGCTGTGAAATGAATCTTGGGAGAATAATGTTAAGAAACTGAATACAGTGTATCTATTCTGACAATGGCTACACCATTTGAATCAATATTATTGACTGTAGATCGTCAGTTATTATTTGCTTACGATTGCATAATGAGCCCAAGCTAAATTATTCATTTTATCTTGGAACATAAAAAGATTATTATCTTTTGCAGATAAACCTAGCTCGTACTGTTTAACAGTGGAAATTACATGGTTCTTTGATTGAATAACATACTGTTGAACTGTTTTAACTTCATAATTCAACACAGATTGTCGGTAATCATCGATGGTTACCTCTGTAACAGAAGACTGTTTCACACCCTTTGCTATGCGTACTATGCTTCTTAGTTCAGTCTCCAGTTGATACATTTTAGCTCATGGACTGAAAAATTAAGTAATAGGTTGACCATTCAATTCGTATTTCATTTTATCAAGCTCCTTTATATCTATAAGTGGAATGTTGTGTCGGTTACTTACAGGAAAACCTGAAGAATCAATCCAGATATGTGCATCAGTCCTGATAACCTCATAAATATGCGTGGGTAGTTCTACATGCGTTGCTAGAAAGTTGTTTAATACATATCTATAATTATTATATTGTTATTTTCGTATCCAGGACAGTACAACACAGTTACTTACAACTTAAAAACCTATCTACGGTACAAACGTAAAGCTTTGTACATGCCAAATTGATTCTGAGGTCGAAAATTCAGCAGTTGACTGCTGGAACATTTGCTGAAACCAGATCCTCCAGTGTGCAGGCTCCGGGCACCTTTGGGCAGATTAAGAGGTGATCAGCATATTTAAGATCGCTACTTTCACTGGTAGCATCTCCGGCAATTTAGCCACACCAATTCAAATTTTGTTTGCTCCGCGACATCCCAATCCACAGACTGTTCAAAGTTTTCCTCGTCTGGTCCGATAGCTGGAAACAAGCAGTGGGCTCCTCCTTTAGGTTTTGGATATTACCTCTAGTTGCCTTGTTTCGTCACAGTTCTATGTAGTGAGTGAAAGGTGATAATTTAATTGCTCTAGTTGGTCGAAGAAAGTTCTTTCTCTACTTCAGCGGTAATATCAGGAGTTGCTAAGGCTATAAGATTAGTTTTTGTCAACTGAAGTTGGTCGTAGGCAGCCAGTTATAATGCGGCCTGTCTCATTAAGCGCGCTGTCAACGTGCCTGTTGTGCACAGAGTTATGCCAGAGTGGTGTAGCACATTCTGCTGGAGCAGACGTATGTAGAACATTTGGCTGAGCCCCTCGTATGCTGTTAGTGAGGTTGCGTATAATATTATTTCGGCTGCAGACTTCATGGTCTCAAAATAATTTTTAAAAGTAACTGTGCGGGCGACCTTTACTCCGACGTACATATGGGTGTTCCAGTGTTGTAATTGCTTTCCCTTTCAAGCTGCTTCCAGTCTATAAGGCGGCTCTTTGAAATATGCGCAGTAGTCGTTGGCTGCTATTGCCTTATCAAACGCTGCAGTAACACTGTTTAACTCAATACCACATAAATTTTCATTAAAAATAACGCTACTATGAAAATTACGATTTGCAATCAGTGCAGCAGCTCCATATCTACATTTCCAGGCTATCACTAATTTTAAGGGTCTCATTTGTTGTGCATGTTCACAAAATGACATACAGTTTCTTGTCACATCCATATTAATTACGAAGATACCGCTACAAGCATCGTCTTTGCAAATAGTATTACAATAATTCCTACTGCTGTTGCATTAAGAGAGGGAAAAAGTCAACGTTGTATTTTGACTATAGATTTAATTCATTATATTAACTACTGTCAAAGTGTCAATAACTGCGAGTACGTGAGCTTGTGTGTGTGTGTGTGTGTGTGTGTGTGTGTGTGTGTGTGTGTGTGTATGTGTGTGTGTGCAACAGAGAGAGCGAGTGAGAGAGAAATGTTTGTGATGGAGAAAGAGGTTAGGTAGCAAACAAGTTAACAAAAGCAGAGATTTTGCCTGAGTAAAAATGTACAAATGTTTCGACCAGATAGTATCACCTGTTTACGTTTAAGCGAATCTGTTCCTTTCTTTTACATTATGTGAACGGCAAATGGCGTTACCTGAATGAAATACAATCTTTATCATGTATTTAGAAAAGCAAACGTCACCAGCCGTTGGTTCCACAAAATATTTCAGTATTCCTTCTTTTAGTTTGGTGACAATCTGTTGTTCTATGTAATACCCCTTTCTAAAAAAAATTATTCTCCGTTTGTATCAGTATTTGTAACAATATAATGTCGACGATTTTATATGTAAATGTTTGGGCAGTAAAAGAAGGCACAGCCTTCAATTTTTTTAGAGACCAACTAGCGGAAGTCTGGCACTTATCTTTCTGCTTTCAGCTGTCTCATTCAAGGCATCGTGAACTGTAGCTGGAAATGATTTCATAATATATCAACTTATTTTGAGTTACTTAGGTGTTGCTTTCTTATCAGTCTACCAGCTCACACGTTTATTTCATTACTTATTGTATTACGAGTTTTGGTTTTCAGAATTTCTAGAAGGGAAGACTCAACAACTCGATGTACCACCGATTCGCCACTGGCGTGATTTTATTACTAATTTGCAGTGTCAGTTTTTAATAATTGTGTGCGCGGAACCTGTAGTCACTCAGAGAAGAAATCAGAATTTTTTCAAATCAATCATAAGCAAAGCACGATTATCAAATGACAATGTGAAGATAGCATTTTCTAATATTCAGTGGGTCCACATCCTCTGTTGCGCCGCTTCCAACACCGACCTGAGATATTTACTACCCTCATTCTGGTGAAAAAATAATTCCAAATACACTCCTGGAAATTGAAATAAGAACACCGTGAATTCATTGTCCCAGGAAGGGGAAACTTTATTGACACATTCCTGGGGTCAGATACATCACATGATCACACTGACAGAACCACAGGCACGTAGACACAGGCAACAGAGCATGCACAATGTCGGCACTAGTACAGTGTATATCCACCTTTCGCAGCAATGCAGGCTGCTATTCTCCCATGGAGACGATCGTAGAGATGCTGGATGTAGTCCTGTGGAACGGCTTGCCATGCCATTTCCACCTGGCGCCTCAGTTGGACCAGCGTTCGTGCTGGACGTGCAGACCGCGTGAGACGACGCTTCATCCAGTCCCAAACATGCTCAATGGGGGACAGATCCGGAGATCTTGCTGGCCAGGGTAGTTGACTTACACCTTCTAGAGCACGTTGGGTGGCACGGGATACATGCGAACGTGCATTGTCCTGTTGGAACAGCAAGTTCCCTTGCCGGTCTAGGAATGGTAGAACGATGGGTTCGATGACGGTTTGGATGTTCCGTGCACTATTCAGTGTCCCCTCGACGATCACCAGTGGTGTACGGCCAGTGTAGGAGATCGCTCCACACACCATGATGCCGGGTGTTGGCCCTGTGTGCCTCGGTCGTATGCAGTCCTGATTGTGGCGCTCACCTGCACGGCGCCAAACACGCATACGACCATCATTGGCACCAAGGCAGAAGCGACTCTCATCGCTGAAGACGACACGTCTCCATTCGTCCCTCCATTCACGCCTGTCGCGACACCACTGGAGGCGGGCTGCACGATGTTGGCGCGTGAGCGGAAGACGGCCTAACGGTGTGCGGGACCGTAGCCCAGCTTCATGGAGACGGTTGCGAATGGTCCTCGCCGATACCCCAGGAGCAACAGTGTCCCTAATTTGCTGGGAAGTGGCGGTGTGGTCCCCTACGGCACTGCGTAGGATCCTACGGTCTTGGCGTGCATCCGTGCGTCGCTTTTTTTTTTTTTTTTTTTTGTGGTTTTAGGGCGCAAAACTGCTATGGTCATTAGCGCCCAGCCCGTGACTTAAGACAGTAAAAAACCGAAATTGAAAACCAGCAGCAATGGGAACAAACTCATAAAATTGGAGAAACTAAAAGTAGAAAGAATGCTTAAAAATCCACTACAGACAGGGGGTGGTTGTCCCCCCAAAAAAAAAAACTTCAAATGACTGACGTCATTTCACTGTCACTAATAAACTGGAGAACGCGGTCGGCTGAGCGCGTGTCATCTGCTAAAATCGACGATAGATCAGGCGATAGCTGTAGACGGGAGCGTAACGGATTAAAATAGGGGCATTCAATTAAAAGGTGTCTGACCGTCCACGGCTGAGAGCAGTGGGGACATAGTGGAGGAGGATCACCGCTTAAAAGATGTCTGTGGCTAAAAAGACAGTGCCCTATCTGGAGTCTAGCTAAAATTACCTCCTCCCGACGACGCGTTCGGGAGGAAGAGGTCCAAGCGCAAGGAAGGGCTTTCACTTCCCGCAATTTATTACGGGGAAGTGTTGACCAATGCGCATGCCATAAATGAGCAACTTGGCGACATAAACCGCTCCGTAGATCGGTGAAGGGAAGCGACTGAATAGCTGGCCGAGGAAGAGAGACTGCAGCCTTGGCCGCCATATCGGCCGCCTCATTCCCACAGATACCAGCGTGTCCCGGGAGCCAGAGGAACGCCACCGAGACGCCCCCCAGGTGGAGCAAGCGCAGACAGTCCTGAATCCGGTGGACCAGAGGGTGCACAGGGTAAAGAGCTTGGAGACTGAGGAGAGAGCTGAGAGAATCGGAGCAGATAACGTACTGTATCCGCTGATGGCGGCGGATGTAGTGGACAGCCTGGAGAACAGCGTAAAGCTCCGCAGTATAAACCGAACATTGGTCGGGAAGTCGAAAGCGATTTGGGGTGTCGCCAACAATATAGGCACTCCCTACACCTAACGATGTTTTCGAGCAGTCGGTGTAAATAAATGTGGCGTCCGTCATTTGTGCACATAGAGCAGCAAATGCCCGACGATAAACAAGTGTAGGGGTACCATCCTTGGGAAATTGACAAAGGTCACGGAGCAGGCAGATCTGGGGACGGAGCCAAGGCGGTGCTGTACCCCAAGTTGTCAAGAAGGTTTTCGGAAAGCGGCAGGAAAAAGAATGGAGCAATTGGCGGAAGCGGACTCCCGGGGGTAGTAGGGAGGAGGAGCGGCCTGCATACCCTACATCAAAGGAGGCGTCGAAAAAAAAGATCATGGGCTGGATTAGCAGGCATGGAAGACAGATGGCTAGCATAACGACTCAGGAGGACTGCTCGCCGATTGGACAGCGGAGGTTCAGCAGTCTCAGCATAAAGGCTTTCCACAGGGCTAGTGTAAAAAGCTCCAGACACTAAACGTAATCCACGGTGGTGGATAGAGTCGAGACGCCGAAGAATAGACGGCCGAGCAGAGGAGTAGACTATGCTTCCGTAATCCAATTTTGAGCGCACTAAGGCGCGATAGAGGCGGAGAAGGACCACTCGGTTCGCTCCCCAGGAGGTACCATTCAGGACACGGAGGGTGCTAAGCGATCGCAGACAGCGAGCCGAAAGATAGGAAACGTGGGAGGACCAGCACAGTTTTCTGTCAAACATAAGACCCAAGAATTTAGCGACGTCTGAAAACGGAAGGTTGACAGGACCTAGATATAAGGAGGGCGGAAGAAACTCCTTACGTCGCCAAAAATTGACACAAACGGTCTTACTGGGTGAGAAACGGAAGCCGGTTTCGATGCTCCACGAGTGGAGGCGATCGAGACATCCTTGAAGACGTCGTTCAAGAAGGCTGGTCCGTTGAGAGCTGTAGTAGATCGCAAAATCGTCCACAAAGAGGGAGCCCGAGACATCAGGAAGGAGACAATCCATAATTGGATTTATGGCGATGGCAAACAGTACAACACTCAGCACGGATCCCTGGGGTACCCCGTTTTCTTGGGAGAAAGTACGGGAGAGAGTAGTGTTCACCCGCACCCTAAAAGTGCGCTCTGCCATAAATTCGCGAAGAAAAGGGGGCAGCCGGCCTCGAAAGCCCCAAGAGAACAGTGTGCGGAGGATGCCTGTCCTCCAACAGGTATCGTATGCTCTCTCCAGATCAAAAAATATTGCTACCGTTTGGCGTTTCCGGAGAAAATTGTTCATGATATAAGTGGAGAGAGCAACAAGATGGTCAACTGCAGAACGATGCTTCCGAAATCCGCATTGGGCTGGTGTTAAAAGACTGCGGGATTCCAGCCACCAAGCTAACCGGTAAGTCACCATACGATCCAAAACCTTACAGACACTACTCGTGAGAGAAATGGGGCGATAGCTTTCCAGGTTTCGGAACGGGAACGACAATAGCTTCCCGCCACCGTTTGGGAAAGGTACTGTCGGTCCAAATTCGATTATAAAGGCGAAGGAGGTAACGCAGACTAGGGGTTGATAAATGCAGCAACATTTGGATATGGATACCATCCGGTCCTGGGGCGGAGGAGCGAGAAGATGAGAGGGCATGTTGGAGTTCCCGCATGGAGAAAACAGTATTGTAGCTTTCGTGATTTTGAGAGGAGAAAGCAAGAGGTCGCACTTCCGCTGCACGTTTCTTCGGGAGAAACGCTGGCGGGTAATTTGAAGAGCTCGAAATCTCAGCAAAGTGCTGACCCAACGAGTTAGAAATTGCGACGGGGTCCACTAAGATATCATGCGCGACAGTGAGCCCAGAGACCGGGGAGAAACTAGGCGCGCCTGAGAACCGTCGAAGCCGACTCCAAACTTCCGAGGAGGGAGTGAAGGTGTTAAATGAGCTAATAAAGAATTTCCAGCTTGCCTTCTTGCTATCGCGGATGACGCGACGGCATCGCGCACGGAGCTGCTTATAGCGGATACAGTTGGCCAAAGTAGGATGGTGACGGAAAATGCGAAGAGCACGTCGCCGCTCACGTATTGCGTCACGGTATGCCTCGTTCCACCAAGGAACTGGGGGGCGCCGGGGCAATTCGGAGGTGCGTGGTATTGAACGTTCCGCAGCTGTAAGGATAACGTCGGTAATGTGTGTGACCTCATCGTCGACGCTGGGAAAGCGACGGTCATCGAATGTCGCGAGAGACGAAAAAAGTGTCCAATCGGCTTGGGCAAACTTCCAGCGTCGCGGGCGCATATATATGGCAGTTGAGGCTGCAGTCTGAGGACAGATGGAAAGTGGTCACTCGAGTGTGTATCATCAAGGGCGACCCATTCGAAGCGCCGAGCTAGCGGAACAGTACCGACAGCAAGGTCCAAATGAGATAAAGTTGTCGTGGAGGCAGACAAAAATGTGGGGACCCCAGTGTTGAGGCAAACTAGATCCGCTTGGTGGAAGACGTCTAGCAATATGGAGCCACGTGGACAAGAATGTGGAGATCCCCAAAGCGGGTGGTGGGCATTGAAGTCCCCAACCAGCAAATAGGGGGGTGGAAGCTGACCAAGAAGATGAAGGAGATCAGCTCGTGCCATTGGGGTGGACGATGGAATGTATACAGTACAAAGAGAGAACGTGTATCCGGAAAGGGAAAGACGGACGGCGACAGCTTGGAAGGAAGTGGTTAAGGGGATTGGGTGATAATGGAGAGTATCATGGAGAAGAATCATGAGTCCTCCATGGGCTGGAGAGCCTTCAACAGAGGGGAGATCATATCGGACGGACTGAAAATGAGGGAGAACAAAGCGGTCATGGGGACGCAGCTTTGTTTCCTGAAGACAGAAGATGACCGGCGAGTAGGATCGTAAGAGAATCGACAATTCATCCCTATTGGCTCGAATGCCGCGGATATTCCAGTGGATAATGGACATGGGGTGAACAGAAAATGGAGGAATGTGACCAAAGTTGCTGTCAAGTCAAAGACTGCTCGGAGCTAGCGACCGACAGCATGGAATGGCAGTCAGCTGAAGGCAGAAGATCCTGATCCATAGGTTGGTCAGGAGCAGCTCCTGCCACCAGCGATCGGCCGGTTGACCAGCCACCAGCAGTGCGCCTCGGCGACACAGAAGACGGCCGAGGGCGATTTCCGCCAGGTGGTGCTGTAGATGGGACACGCCGTGGCGGAGAAGGAGAGGAACTGGGTTTCTTCGTAGCCTTCTTGGAAGAATGATGTTTAGATGAAGGAGGAACCGATGGTTGGGAAGTTGCGGTACGTAAAAACTCTTCACGAGTATGCTCTTTTTTCGAAGACTTGGCGTCCGACTTTTGGGCTCGAGATTTAGCAGAACCCGACGAAGGGTGAGCCATAGAGTGGGCAGGCGAAAGTGGTGAGGTTGAACGAGCGATCTTTGCGCTGGCCGATCTGACGACCGTGGCACTAAAGGTGAGGTCGCAAGTCTGCGTGGCCGCCTCCTTTGTTGGCCGAGGAGAAGCAAGGACAGTGCTGTATTTTCCTGTCTGAGGCACGGTGGGCTTGCGACTGGCGAATAATTTTCGAGCAGCAAAGGTCGACACCTTTTCCTTCACTCTTATTTCCTGGATGAGCTTTTCGTCCTTAAAAACGGGGCAATCTCGAGAGGAAGCAGGGTGGTCACCCATACAGTTGATGCAGCGAGGGGATGGAGGTGGACAAGCACCCTCATGGGCCTCCTTGCCACACGTAACACATTTGGCCGGATTGGAACAGGACTGGCTGGTGTGATTGAACCGCTGACATCGATAGCAACGCGTAGGGTTTGGGACGTAAGGGCGAACGGAAATTATCTCATAGCCTGCTTTGATTTTCGATGGGAGTTGAACTTTATCAAATGTCAAGAAGACAGTGCGGGTTGGAATGATGTTCGTGTCAACCCGTTTCATAACTCTATGAACTGCCGTGACGCCCTGGTCAGACAGATAGTGCTGAATTTCTTCGTCAGACAATCCATCGAGGGAGCGTGTATAAACGACTCCACGCGAGGAATTTAAGGTACGGTGCGGTTCCACCCGTACAGGGAAGGTGTGGAGCAGAGAAGTACGCAGCAATTTTTGTGCCTGGAGGGCACTGTGTGTTTCTAACAACAGGGTGCCATTCCGTAATCTGGAACAAGACTTTACAGGACCTGCAATTGCGTCGACACCTTTCTGAATAATGAAAGGGTTGACTGTGGAGAAGTCGTGACCTTCATCAGACCGAGAAACAACAAGGAACTGTGGCAACGATGGAAGAATCGTCTGTGGCTGAGACTCAGTATACTTTGTGAGCAGACATAGTGGAAGGTGAGGAAACCATTGCGGAAGAATCCCCCATGATTACCGGCGTCTCCGATGGCGCGCTCCTCCCTTGTGGGGGCCCTCTCTGAGGGCACTCCCGCCTTAGGTGATTGTTCACACCTCAGGTCACACCTCCCGACAACCGGACGGAGGGACCAATCGGCACTTTCGGAAGGTATCAGCTCGGGTAATCACCCCTCCCTGGGCCTGGCCGTTACCAGGGGGTACGTACGTGTCCTACCTGTCTACCCGGGGCGGGGAATTACGCGTTACCCCGTCACCGGCTACGCACAAAGGGCGTGGGTCGGCCTTCAGACACGCACAGGGAGGAAGAAAGATCAAGGGAAAGGAAAGAAGAGAGGTCTCAAACGCCGCAGCGGAGAAAAGGGAAAGAGAAGAGGTAAGGAAAAAGGAAGGACAAAGGAAGGAAGAAGACATAAAAGCAAGGAAGGCGAAGAATGCAGTACATTTACGAGCGTCCGTCTCCGGACGTAGGCACAAACCATACTCCCAGATGGGGAGAAAGGGAAGGAAAGAGCCAGAGGTGAGGGGAGGAGGGGCGAAGATAGGGATGGGGAAGGATGCGGAAAGGGAAGGTATGCAGCCCGGAAAGGAAGGAAGGCCACATTAGCTCGGGGTCCCGTGCTCGCTACGCACGTATCCACAAAAGAGTTGTGGACCCCTGGGGGGCCGTGCGTCGCTGCGGTCCGGTCCCAGGTCGACGGGCACGTGCACCTTCCGCCGACCACTGGCGACAACATCGATGTACTGTGGAGACCTCACGCCCCACGTGTTGAGCAATTCGGCGGTACATCCACCCGGCCTCCCGCATGCCCACTATATGCCCTCGCTCAAAGTCCGTCAACTGCACATACGGTTCACGTCTACGCTGTCACGGCATGCTACCAGTGTTAAAGACTGCAATGGAGCTCCGTATGCCACGGCAAACTGGCTGACACTGACGGCAGCGGTGCACAAATGCTGCGCAGCTAGCGCCATTCGACGGCCAACACCGCGGTTCCTGGTGTGTCCGCTGTGCCGTGCGTGTGATCATTGCTTGTACAGCCCTCTCGTAGTGTCCGGAGCAAGTATGGTGGATCTGACACACCGGTGTCAATGTGTTCTTTTTTCCATTTCCAGGAGTGTATTTCAGTTGGTGGAGGTGGAAGCCAACATGATCAGTTACCTCCGTTACTGGACCGTACATCATGCAGTTACAGCTTCCGACAGATAGGACGCTTTCACTTTTTTTTCTCTTTCATCAGTCCTCATGGGGCTTACACAAAGATTACTTTTGGGAGATGTAGTCTTTATGCATTGCTACTGTTGAAAATTGTAATATAACGAAATGAAACAGCCAGGAAAGCAAATACTGTAAACAACTTTGATCGTGATACAGAGTAAGTTCTATTTGTTTTTAATACAATAGCAACGTTTCGCGTTGATGAACCCATCAGGCACAGTAGAAAAAGAGAAGTGTAACCAGCAGTTCCACTGACAGCAACAAATGCGAAACTTCGACGTTATGTACGTGTTTCATTTCTCGAGATTGGTGATGGCGTCAGAAGGAATACTTTCATCCCTACTAAGTTTCACTATTAAATGAGGTTTTGGAACAATGGAATACTGGCAAATATTAAAACACCCCATGACCCCTGTACTGGCACGTAACGTCTTGCTGTTTTTGATGTGATCGCTAATTCAGGTCGTGTGTTTTGTTTTCCCATCTTCATGAACATATTAAACAGAAAATTTGACGTCTCCAGGTTGCGTCACAGAAATACCGCCTCGGGACTTGATAGTGCATTCAGCTCGGCGAGCAGCAGGGTGTAAAGTGGCAAGTTCCTATGGGACCAAACTGCTAAGGTCTTCTGTCAGGGTGTAAAGGTTTCTTCAGAAGCCACTCATTGATATTCCCGTGGACTAAATTTTTAATTGCCTTAGTAAGAGGTCGAGGAAACAATGCAGTAAACCGAAAGCTATTTTCGTTGACTGATTGAATGTAGAGTACTTTGGCAATAGTAAAGTGCAGAGATGATTACCCAAAAAATCACATCGGCGATAGCAAATCAGACTGACGAATCACCACTCAGAAAAAAACTACTCACATTTAGGAAATCATACAGAAACACGTGATTACCTATGTTAGCCGAATGTATTGCAGGATAGAGCAGATACCACGCACGATGTCTGCGAGAACTTGCTTTCAGGAGTAACTTATACGATGGAGCTGTGCCAATTATACCTGCGGGGCTAACGAATCCCGTGTAATGAGTATAACGTGTCGTTATGTAAAGCACGGATTTTGCAGGGAGCGATGGTTGCATTCCACGTGCGAAACAGCATACATGCGAACACTGTAGAGCACGGGTACAATGTCAAATCACAGCCTGGCAAGCAAAACAGCGAATGTGGTTGAGGACAATTGAAACAAGCCACATTCTCGCGCTGCACCGTCTTTTCATATCTGAGTAAATAAGTCTGCCAGTGCCCTAGTGCTCTGCCGACGTAAAAACTGTTCCTTTTGGAACCACAAGAGCTTTCAGGCGACTGATCGCTTCAAAAAGGTTTCTGCAGATAATATTAAGCACAAAGAAAGGCATTTAGGCGAAGAATGGAACGGAACCATTGGGAGAAACCTTGTCTCCGGTTTTGTTCGCCGTCAAGATTCTCTGTCATGGTTATGGAGCATCTTTCTTTATCATGCAAAACTTTTGAACAGATTGCCTGTTGCGTTCTAGTGCGTGCAAGTTTAATCAAATGAATGTGATACACCTCTTCTACTGCAAAAAATATCGATCTAGCTCTACACGCGTGTCAGCACAGCAAGAACTTGAGTGACAAAAAAAAATAGGCCATATACAGTACCATATTATTATTTTCTTTTTGTTTTAATATGGAGTTTCTGAGTCTCGTTTGTTTAACATCAATAATATCTCTAATTCAGCTATTATCAACATGATTAAATGAGGCCATCAATACTTTCATAATATTTACAAGTTTTAATGGAGAGAGAGAGTACCATTTGTTTATGGCCGTAAGCAAACTCATAAGGAGAAAGAGGAGACTGTGCAATAAGAGATGTTTAGCAATTTTATCCACGACAGTTAACGAAGTCGCCTAGCTCACATGGGTTGCGAGTAAGTGCAAAGTGATTATTCTGTGAAAGGATGTTGTAAACAAACATTTAGGAACTTCAGAATGGCAGAAAGATGTCCGAATGAGTTAAGACATATTGCTTACCTGCACATCCATCTGCGACTACATTTTCGAAGATATAGTTCTTGTATTGAAAGTAGGTCGCTGATTCATGCCCCAGTTTGGATCTAACCTGAATAATCCACAGCAGGAGTAGTTTTCCACTCTCATGAATGCCTGTAGCAGTACGGTATATAATTTTGTCCAAAAATAAGATTATTCGACACCTCTTGCTCCCTTTTAAACTTTTTTTACAGCTTAACAACATCGAACTTTTAACTCCTGTAATAGAAGAAACTGATATTTAGTCTCAGTACTTTAACTGCCATTGCTAGCCGCCCCAAGCCGCATGTTTTCATAGTTTTGATGATATATACTGACGCTACAGTCTTCTTCTTTGGCACGCTGGAGTCAAGTATGTAATGAAACAAGATAAGTTCTAAAGCCGTGAATTTCGTACATTTATTTACTTATTTTTGCATGTAGAAGCCGACATCTAGTGTTTCCTTTGTGTCCGAGTAAAATCTATGTCAGATGAATTCGCCTCCAAACCATAATTCCAAAAATACCATGTAAGATTTAAACGTGTTTTTGTGTTGATTGTATCATAAATCATGCTTTTGTACGCTATACTGTTTATGTTTTGTACGATGGGTGCCACGAGAAACGTATTTTGTGCTATTGAATCAGTTCTTGTAATCAGAATTTGCACTTTATCAAATTCCGATGTGGTATCCTCGTTCAAAGAAACATTCACTCCGAATTTCAGTGTATATAAACGTGAATAAAGGTATGTTTTTGAAAATCACCGTCCACAATGCAGTCCCACTCTGAATGTCGTCCTTGAACACCGGATGAGTTGGTAGATGTTCGTATGCAGATGGAAATCGCCCTGACTACTGTCGCATCATTGACAGAACTACCAATCAAAGCTGCCTTAAGTACTATCCTCTCCCGTATATCGCGTAATCAAAGTATAAAGGGGTAGTGCTTTGACGGAGCTGTCATTTGTAATAAGGTGAGTCATGTGAACAGCTTTTCGATGTGAGTATGGCCGTACAACGGGAATAGCAGACTTTGAACGCAGAATGGTAGTTGGAGCAACACTCATGGGACATTCCATTTCTGGAATCATTAGGGAATTCAATATACACTCCTGGAAATGGAAAAAAGAACACATTGACACCGGTGTGTCAGACCCACCATACTTGCTCCGGACACTGCGAGAGGGCTGTACAAGCAATGATCACACGCACGGCACAGCGGACACACCAGGAACCGCGGTGTTGGCCGTCGAATGGCGCTAACTGCGCAGCATTTGTGCACCGCCGCCGTCAGTGTCAGCCAGTTTGCCGTGGCATACGGAGCTCCATCGCAGTCTTTAACACTGGTAGCATTCCGCGACAGCGTGGACGTGAACCGTATGTGCAGTTGACGGACTTTGAGCGAGGGCGTATAGTGGGCATGCGGGAGGCCGGGTGGACGTACCGCTGAATTGCTCAACACGTGGGGCGTGAGGTCTCCACAGTACATCGATGTTGTCGCCAGTGGTCGGCGGAAGGTGCACGTGCCCGTCGACCTGGGACCGGACCGCAGCGACGCACGGATGCACGCCAAGACCGTAGGATCCTACGCAGTGCCGTAGGGGACCGCACCGCCACTTCCCAGCAAATTAGGGACACTGTTGCTCCTGGGGTATCGGCGAGGACCATTCGCAACCGTCTCCATGAAGCTGGGCTACGGTCCCGCACACCGTTAGGCCGTCTTCCGCTCACGCCCCAACATCGTGCAGCCCGCCTCCAGTGGTGTCGCGACAGGCGTGAATGGAGGGACGAATGGAGACGTGTCGTCTTCAGCGATGAGAGTCGCTTCTGCCTTGGTGCCAATGATGGTCGTATGCGTGTTTGACGCCGTGCAGGTGAGCGCCACAATCAGGACTGCATACGACCGAGGCACACAGGGCCAACACCCGGCATCACGGTGTGGGGAGCGATCTCCTACACTGGCCGTACACCACTGGTGATCGTCGAGGGGACACTGAATAGTGCACGGTACATCCAAACCGTCATCGAACCCATCGTTCTACCATTCCTAGACCGGCAAGGGAACTTGCTGTTCCAACAGGACAATGCACGTCCGCATGTATCCCGTGCCACCCAACGTGCTCTAGAAGGTGTAAGTCAACTACCCTGGCCAGCAAGATCTCCGGATCTGTCCCCCATTGAGCATGTTTGGGACTGGATGAAGCGTCGTCTCACGCGGTCTGCACGTCCAGCACGAACGCTGTTCCAGCTGAGGCGCCAGGTGGAAATGGCATGGCAAGCCGTTCCACAGGACTACATCCAGCATCTCTACGATCGTCTCCATGGGAGAATAGCAGCCTGCATTGCTGCGAAAGGTGGATATACACTGTACTAGTGCCGACATTGTGCATGCTCTGTTGCTTGTGTCTATGTGCCTGTGGTTCTGTCAGTGTGATCATGTGATGTATCTGACCCCAGGAATGTGTCAATAAAGTTTCCCCTTCCTGGGACAATGAATTCACGGTGTTCTTATTTCAATTTCCAGGAGTGTACAAGATCCAAAGCGTCAAGAGTGTGGCGAGAACACCAAATTTCCGGCATTACCGCTCACCACGGACAATGCAGTGGCTGCTGTCCTTCATCTACATCTACATGGATACTCTACAAATCACATTTAAGTGTGTGGGAGAGGGTTCATCGAACCACCTTCAAAATCCTCTATTATTCCAATCTCGTTTAGCCCCCGGAAAGAATGAACATCTATGTCTTTCCGTACGAGCTCTGATTTCCCTTATTTTATCGTGGTGATCGTTCCTCCCTATGTAGGTCGGCATGAACAAAACATTTTCGTATTCGGAGGAGGAAGTTGGCCATTGGAATTTCGCGAGAAGATTGCTCCGCATCGTAAAACGCCTTTGTTTTCTGATGTCCATCCCAAATCCTGTATCATTTCAGTGACACTCTCTCCCCTATTTCGCGATAATACGAAACGTGCTGCTCTTCTTTGAACTTTTTCAATGTACTCCGTCAGTCGCATCTGGCAAGAATCCCACAGCACTATTATAAAAGAGAACGGACAAGCGTAGTGTAGGCAGTCTCCTACTAAGATCTGTTACATTTTCTAAGTTTCTATGGTAAGACTTCGTCACAAAATTTTCTATGTTCCTTCCAATTTAAGTTGTTCGTAATTCTAATTTCTACGTATTTAGTTGAATTTACGGCCTTCAGATTTGACTGATGTATCGTGTAACCGAAGTTTAACGGATTCCTTTTAGCAGTCATGTGGATCACCTCACACACTTCGTTATTTAGGGTGAATTGCAAATTTTCGTACCATTCAGATATCTTTTCTTACTAGTTTTGCAATTTGGTTTGATCTTCTGATGACTTTACTAGTCGATAAAAGACAGCGTCGTCTGAAAACGACCTAAGACGGCTGCTCGGTTTATCTCCCAAATCGTTTATATAGATAAGGAACAGGAAAGGGCCTATAACACTACCTTGTGGAGAGCCAGTAATCGCTTCTGTTTTACTCGATCACTTTCCGTCAGTTACTACGAACTGTGACCTCTCTGAAAGGAAATAACGGATCCAGTCACATAACTGAGACGATATTCTATGAGCACGCAATTTCACTAAGCCGCTTGTGTGGTACAACGTCAAAAGCCCTCCGGAAATGCAGAAATACGGAATCAATTTGAAATCCATTGTCAATTGGACTCAACACTCCAGGCGAGTAACGAGTTGTAAGAGTGATGTTTTTTTTAAATCCGTGTTTACTCGGTATCGCCGACCGGAGTGGCCGAGCAGTTCTAGGCGCTACAGTCTGGAACCGCACAACCGCTACGGTCGCAGGTTCGAATCCTGCCTCGGGCATGGATGTGTGTGATGTCCTTAGGTTAGTTAAGTTTAGGTAGTTCTAAGTTCTAGGAGCCTGATGACCTCAGCAGTTAAGTCCCATAGTGCTCAGAGCCATTTGAACCGTTTGTATCAATAACCGTTGTCTTCGAGGTGATTCATAATGTTCGAACACAATATATGGTCCAAACTCCTGCTGCATATCGACGTTAATTATCTGGGCCTGTAATTTAGTGGATTACTCCTACTACCCTTCTTGAATTTTGGTGTGACCTGTGCAAATTTCCAGTCTTTGGGTACGGATCTTTCGAACAGCGAACGGTTGTATGTCATTGTTACGTATGGAGCTATTGCATTAGCATACTCTGAAAGGAACCTAATTGGTATACAGGCAGGACTTGCTTTTATTAAGTGATTTAAGTTGCTTCACTATTCCGAGGTTATCTACTTCTACGTTACTAATGTTGACAGCTGTTCTCGATTCGAATTCTGGAATATTTACTTCGTCTTCTTTTGTGAAGGCATTTCGGAAGACTGTGTTTAGTAACTCTGCTTTGGCAGCACTGTCTTCGATAGTATCTCCATTGCTATCGAGCAGAAAAAGCATTGATTGTTTCTTGCCGCTAACGTACTTCACATACGACCAGAATCTCTTCGGATTTTCTGCCAGGTTTCGAGACAAAGTTTCGTTGTGGAAACTATTATAAACATCGTGAACTGAAGACCGAGCTAAACTTCGAGCTTCTGTAAAAGATCACCAACTTGGAGATACTGCGTCTATTTAGATTTGGCATGTTTTTCGTTCCTCCTGCAACAATGTTCTGACCCGTTTCGTGTACCAAGGGGGATCAGCTCCTTTATTTGGTATAAATCTCTCAATTTCTGTCGATACTACTTCTTAGAATTCTAGCCACATCTGGTATACACTTACACTCCTGGAAATGGAAAAAAGAACACATTGACACCGGTGTGTCAGACCCACCATACTTGCTCCGGACACTGCGAGAGGGCTGTACAAGCAATGATCACACGCACGGCACAGCGGACACACCAGGAACCGCGGTGTTGGCCGTCGAATGGCGCTAGCTGCGCAGCATTTGTGCACCGCCGCCGTCAGTGTCAGCCAGTTTGCCGTGGCATACGGAGCTCCATCGCAGTCTTTAACACTGGTAGCATACCGCGACAGCGTGGACGTGAACCGTATGTGCAGTTGACGGACTTTGAGCGAGGGCGTATAGTGGGCATGCGGGAGGCCGGGTGGACGTACCGCCGAATTGCTCAACACGTGGGGCGTGAGGTCTCCACAGTACATCGATGTTGTCGTCAGTGGTCGGCGGAAGGTGCACGTGCCCGTCGACCTGGGACCGGACCGCAGCGACGCACGGATGCACGCCAAGACCGTAGGATCCTACGCAGTGCCGTAGGGGACCGCACCGCCACTTCCCAGCAAATTAGGGACACTGTTGCTCCTGGGGTATCGGCGAGGACCATTCGCAACCGTCTCCATGAAGCTGGGCTACGGTCCCGCACACCGTTAGGCCGTCTTCCGCTCACGCCCCAACATCGTGCAGCCCGCCTCCAGTGGTGTCGCGACAGGCGTGAATGGAGGGACGAATGGAGACGTGTCGTCTTCAGCGATGAGAGTCGCTTCTGCCTTGGTGCCAATGATGGTCGTATGCGTGTTTGGCGCCGTGCAGGTGAGCGCCACAATCAGGACTGCATACGACCGAGGCACACAGGGCCAACACCCGGCATCATGGTGTGGGGAGCGATCTCCTACACTGGCCGTACACCACTGGTGATCGTCGAGGGGACACTGAATAGTGCACGGTACATCCAAACCGTCTTCGAACCCATCGTTCTACCATTCCTAGACCGGCAAGGGAACTTGCTGTTCCAACAGGACAATGCACGTCCGCATGTATCCCGTGCCACCCAACGTGCTCTAGAAGGTGTAAGTCAACTACTCTGGCCAGCAAGATCTCCGGATCTGTCCCCCATTGAGCATGTTTGGGACTGGATGAAGCGTCGTCTCACGCGGTCTGCACGTCCAGCACGAACGCTGGTCCAACTGAGGCGCCAGGTGGAAATGGCATGGCAAGCCGTTCCACAGGACTACATCCAGCATCTCTACGATCGTCTCCATGGGAGAATAGCAGCCTGCATTGCTGCGAAAGGTGGATATACACTGTACTAGTGCCGACATTGTGCATGCTCTGTTGCCTGTGTCTATGTGCCTGTGGTTCTGTCAGTGTGATCATGTGATGTATCTGACCCCAGGAATGTGTCAATAAAGTTTCGCCTTCCTGGGACAATGAATTCACGGTGTTCTTATTTCAATTTCCAGGAGTGTATATCGTTAATTTGGAAGGAGTAGAGATTGTCTCTCAGGAAGCCATCAAGTGAATTTTTATCTGCTTTTTTGAATAGGTATAGGTTAATTTTTGGAGGATTTGGTGGCTACAATATTCAGTCTTGGTACGCCAATCCAATGTTCAGTAATCTCTATGTCCGTTTTGGTGCTCGTTATTAGGTGAGGAATATTTGTTGCTAAGAGGTCAAGTGTGTTTTCACAACCCTTTGCTATTCGTGTGGGCTCATAAACTAATTGCTCGAAACAATTTTCAGAGAATGCGTTTAGAACAATTTCGGATCATGTTTTATCCGTACCTCCACATTTAAACATGTACTTTCGCCAACATATCAAGGGTAAATTAAAGTCACCACCAACTACAATCGTATGAGTCGGGTACGTGTTTGAAATCAAACTCAAGTTTTCTTTGAACCTTTCAGAAATTGTATTATCTGAATCGGGAAGTCCGTATTTTATTCCGTTTGCCAACAATGACCTCTGCCCATACTAACTCACAGAACTATCTACTTCAATTTCGGTACAAAATAAACTACTTCTAACAGCAACAAACACGCCACAGCCAACCGCATTTAGCCTATCCTTCCGGAACACCGTTAGGTTCTTCGCACAAATTTCGGCTGAGCTTATCTCCGATTTTAGTCAGCTTTCAGCGCCCTTAAGGGGCTCCGGAAAGGCTCAAAATCATGAAAAGTTCAATTTTTACTTTTTTGCGTTTTCTGAATCTGCAGACTATTACCTTTTAATAGATATATAATTTATTCAATTCCGAAGACTACATCTATTTTTAAATTTTTTTTGAAATGTGTTCTACATGGGCGTGACCCACTGTGGCGCTGTTAAACTGCTGTCAAATGGTGTTATTATTAACGTCCATGTTCATCAGCTACATTTTAGTGATGTGAGATAAAGTATGTGTTGTGGCTAACCTATTTTCAGAGACTTGGCAGCACCTGAACTGTTGAAAAAGTGTATTCACGGAAAAACTCAAAACCCCAATGAAAGTGTAAATAGTGTTATATGGTGGAGAATCCCCAAGACTGTATTTGTTGGAACAGAAACACTTCACTTTGGTGAGTATGATGCTGTTGGGACTTTCAATGATGGCAACATTGTAAGGTGCAAGGTATTTAGAAATATGGGAATGAAGATAGGTTCTAACATGGTACGAGCGATGCTTGCTTTAGACAAGGAACGCCTTCGGGCTGCAGACAGGGCTGTAAAGAGTCTATAAATACAAGCAAGAGTAAACAGGAGGAGGAACAAGAGGAAGCTGGAGGAGGAGTTTGCAGAGGATGAAGATAATCCATCCTATGGATCTGGAATGCACTAAAAAGTTAATCCAATCTTTGTCGCTCGATTCCCAAATCTTTTATTTTCTCATACTTATTACATGTTTTCTAAGGATCTTCCAAACATATTTGTTTCAAACTTTCAGTAAATGTTACACAGTACCTTCTGCATAATTTAACACAGCCTTTTTTCCAAAAAACTGTATATTTTTTAATATATAAATAAAAAATTGCAAAAACATGTTTTGAATTTTCATTACAATCGAAAAAAAATCATCTTTAATAACTGAACTAAAATTTTGTAAAATCCCTGTGTTAAGTTGTAGCCCATATTCCAATAAATAATCTGTAAAAGTTCAACTTCCTACCTCAAATACTTTGTGAGGAAAGATGTAATTTATAAGCGTTATTTTAACATTGCCTTGCAAGGGCGTTCCGGAGCCCCTTAACGGTTTGAGCAGCAGTGCTTTCTGTTAGCGCTTGGAGTTCCGGTACTTTCCCAACACAACTACGACAATTTACCACAGTACTTCACATAAAACCGGAGAGCAGCGGTGTTTGCATAGAGTTGTTAACGCTAACATACAAGTACCACCGCATGAAATAACCGCAGAAATCAATGCGGAACGTAGCGGTTTGCACTGTGGCGAAATCTGGCGTTAACGGGCTGAAGCAGCAGACGATCTGTGCGAGTGCCTTTGCAAACAGCACGATGTTGTCTGCAGCGCGACTGCTGGACTCGTCACCATATCGTTGGACCCTAGACGACTGGAAGTCCGTGACCTGGTCAGACGAGTTCCGATTTCAGCTGGTAAGGGCTGATAGCAGGGTTCGAGCGTGGCGCAGACCTCACAAAGGCACGGAGGCAATTTGTCAACAAGGCGGTGTGCAAACTGGTGGTGCCTCCATAATGGTGTGGACTGTGTTTACGAGTAATGGACGGGATCCCTATGTTCGGTTACTTGGAGACCGTTTGCAGCCATTAATGGATTTCATGTTCCCAAATAACGGTGAAATTGTCGCCAGGCCACAATTGTTCACGACTGGTTTGAAGAACGTTCTGTACAGTTCGAGCGAATAATTTGGCCATCCACGTCGCTCAACATGAATCGCATCGAAATTTATGGGACGTAGTCGAGAGGTCAGTTTGTGCACAAAATTTTCCACCGTCAACACTTTCGCGATTATGAACGACTATACAGGCAGCATGGTTCAATATTTCCGTAGGGGACTTCCAGCGACTGGTTGAGTCCATGCCACGTCGACTTGCTGCACTACGCCGAGCAAGAGGAGGTCTGACGTGATAACTGTACGTATTCTATGATTTTAGGACTTATATCACCTCGATACATACGGCCTCCGCCAAGTGGAGTACGGGATCTGTCACTACTCATCTGGCTTGACAGTGAGTGGCGTGTCAATTGCTAGGGCTAAGCGACCTGTTCAGGGCCGACAGGGTTTTATGCCCGCACCCCTAACCAAAAAGTGTGAGAGGGGTCTTCACTGAAATATTAACTGAGTCACTGATACTCTATTCACATGGAAAAGAGGCAAACGCAAAATGGTAGGGGGCAATTAATCATTAGCATCTCATACTTATGGGGAATGACCGAGCGAGGTGGCGCAGTGGTTAAACACTGGACTCGCATTCGGGAGGACGACGGTTCAATCCCGCGTCCAGCCATCCTGATTTAGGTTTTCCGTGATTTCCCTAAATCGCTCCAGGCAAATGCCGGGATGATTCCTATCAAAGGGCACGGCCGTCTTCCTTCCCCGTCCTTCCCTAATCCGATGAGACCTATGACCTCGCTGTCTGGTCTCCATCCGCAAAACAACCCAACCCACTTATGGGGAATGACGTATGGCGAATAATGGTATCCCTCTGTGAAATGGCAGCAAGGTGTGGGAAGGAACACCAAGTATACTTTGTGTATGACTGGGGACCTGATGCAAGAACAAAATTAGGAGGGTACTGCAGCAACAGGATACAAATAGCTGCAGAAACAAACAGTGCCTGTCGTCTGGGCTCCGAGTTCATCCTTGGATCGTTCCTGCGACTAGCAGAGAAGGTTTAGAAGACCAGCCAATTGTACACAGTTTCAACAAACTTCTCAATTTGCAGCATTTTCCCCGGAACAGATCGTGCCTCCTGGTTTCTCAATCGAGTGGAAGGCTTGAACCAGAGAGTATGGAGATTTTTTGACCAGCTCAGATGCTACTTCCGAAATTTCGCCAAGAGGTCGGAGAACTATAAGGCCGTCCTAAAAGGGTAAAGTGGACAGTACACATTAGACTCTGCTACCTCAACAGGTGCCTCGATGTCGAGTGCACACGAGAGCTTTCTAGATTAGGCGACTCTACATCTATTTTACGTAATGATATCTGCAGGGGAACCAGAAGTGTTAGTAAAAGACCCAAATAAGTTTCCTCTACGGACGAGAATATCAAAATCACTACGATTAACTGTCAAAGCATTTACAACTAAGTGTCAGAATTTGAAGAACTCCTAAAAGTACTGGAGCTCACAGAATATGAGGTACAGAAAGCTCGTTAAAACTTGACATTGATAGCAGTAAGATTTCTGTGGTAACTCTAGGGGTACATCGAAACATAGGCTAATGGCAAATGGAGATGATGTGTTTGTCGCAGTATACAAGAGATTCAAATCCACTTAGATAGAAACTGAAATTGCATTCTAGATTGTTAGCCAAGACTCAGTGTCACCGGAGTCTTCTGTCTACCACCAGACTCACCTCCAGACGTTACCAAAAACTTTAGAGAAAACGTAAGGTCGCTAGTATGTAAGAAGGTTCAAAATGGCTCTGAGCACTATGGGACTTAACTACTGTGGTCATCAGCCCCTAGAACGTAGAACTACTTAAACCTAACTAACCTAAGGACATCACACACATCCATGCCCGAGGCAGGATTCGAACCTGCGACCGTAGCAGTCGCGTGGTTCCGGACTGAGCGCCTTAACCGCGAGACCACCGCGGCCGACTATGTAAGAAGGTCTCCAATCATAATTTCTTCATCGGAAGGACTCTAATCATCCAATAGTCAACTGGGAAAATTACAATTTTGCAAGGGGTAAGCGTGACAAGTCGGCCAGCGAAACATTACTTAATACTTTCTCTGCGATCCACCTAGAACAGGCTGTCTGCAAGCCCACTCGTGATGTCAACACTTTCGATTTAACAGCAACGAGCAGACCTTACCCAGCTCTGAGGCGGTACGCTTAGCAGCTGATATCAGTGGACGTGGTGCACTGTGCCAGTAATGATTACCAAAGAGAAAAGGGCAACTTAAACATACGCAAAGATTTATACTTTTGACATACTACATAAAGCGACAGTAGTACCATATCTCAGTAAGGAACTCATAACATTTAGCTTCGGAAAGCAGCATGCTTAAGATCTGTTATAATGCGCCCTTTTCTTATAACGCTATTTCTGAATGTTAGAATTCTGGAACAGTGAGCCGAGTATAATATGCCTGCTCCATTCTTTTCTGTTTTTGAACTTTTTTTAAGTGCTAATTATTAAATACAGGGCTATTACAAATAATTGAAGCGATTTCATAAATTCACTGTAGCTCCATTCATTGACATATGGTCACGACACACTACAGATACGTAGAAAAACTCATAAAGTTTTGTTCGGCTGAAGCCGCACTTCAGGTTTCTGCCGCCAGAGCGCTCGAGAGCGCAGTGAGACAAAATGGCGACAGGAGCGGATAAAGCGTATGTCGTGCTTGAAATGCACTCACATCAGTCAGTCATAACAGTGCAACGACACTTCAGGACGAAGTTCAACAAAGATCCACCAACTGCTAACTCCATTCGGCGATGGTATACGCAGTTTAAAGCTTCTGGATGCCTCTGTAAGGGGAAATCAACGGGTCGGCCTGCAGTGAGCGAAGAAACGGTTGAACGCGTGCGGGCAAGTTTCACGCGTAGCCCGCGGAAGTCTACGAATAAAGCAAGCAGGGAGCTAAACGTACCACAGCCGACGGTTTGGAAAATCTTACGGAAAAGGCTAAAGCAAAACCATTTCTTAAACAGGAGATTGGAAAACCGATGGATCGGTCGTGGTGGAGATCATGATCAGCAATTCATGTCATGGCCTCCACGCTCTCCCGACTTAACCCCATGCGATTTCTTTCTGTGGGGTTATGTGAAAGATTCGGTATTTAAACCTCCTCTACCAAGAAACGTGCCAGAACTGCGAGCTCGCATCAACGATGCTTTCGAACTCATCAAATGGGGACATGCTGCGCCGAGTGTGGGAGGAACTTGATTATCGGCTTGATGTCTGCCGAATCACTAAAGAGGCACATATCGAACATTTGTGAATGCCTAAAAAAACGTTTTGAGTTTTTGTATGTGTGTGCAAAACATTGTGAAAATATCTCAAATAATAAAGTTATTGTAGAGCTGTGAAATCGCTTCAATCATTTGCAATAACCCTGTACTTCTTTGAGTAATGTGTTATTATATACAGTCAGTTCCACAAGAAAGTGTATGCCATAATTTTAAATGTGACGTCCGCAGCGACGTCTCTGATAGGGCTCTCAGACCTGTCATCAATACTCTCTTGCAGAGTGTATAGCTAAACAGTCTTAGAGTTGAATGTTTTGTTTTGTCGCTTGCAGTTTACAATGAGTGAAAAATGTATGAATCATCACGAGGCACTGTTCCGTGTAAATCATCCAAACAGAACGAAGCTTTCATATGGAGCTGCCGCTAAAATTCTTAGAAAGTCAAAGACATTCGTTCCGAAGTGAGTCAAACGATATTTAGAGGTTGGAAACATGGATGATTTACTGGAGAGAGGGCTAAGGTGCAAAACTGTAATCGATAATGGCTGCAATTGGATTGACTATTAGGTAATTGTGCAGTTAGTAATAACACGTATTTTCAGTAAACATACATTTATAATAATGTCTTTTATTTCATACAGATAACGGCATTCACTTTCTTGTGAAAGTGGCTGTACGTTCATAGGCATACCATGGGTGCATTACGCCTCTCGCCGTATGAGCGTACGTAATACACCCATAAATGTTGTCAAACATGATCGTTTTGGTGGTTCCGATGTTACAGTGCGGAGAAGCAAAATGTCGCACGAGCGTCCTAATCTCCAAATCTTTGATCACGGCGCACGGTCAACCTTATCGTGACTGTACACATCTTTTCAGTGGTGCATTCGATCCTGACTTCACTTTTACGGACGACAATGCGCGAGCGCGTCGAACAACGCAGGAGTAGCTGTTGGAACGAGAGGATGTCCGGCGAATGGGCTGGCCCAATCGTACCCCCGACTCGAATACCATCTAGCACACATATCAAAAACCACCCAGCAGGTATCAACGGCGCTGGTGAAGCAATGGAACGTCCAACCACGAGAACTGCTCAGCAGGGAAGCACGTCGGAGGAGAGCGTGCATTGCTGCCCATGGTGATCACACACCCTGTTAAGAATCAAATCCTGCCGTTTGTGATCACCAGGAGACCGTCACAAATCGCGGCGAGTTCGATGTAAGTTGTTGTTGTGGTCTTCAGTCCTGAGACTGGTTTGATGCAGCTCTCTATGCTACTCTATCCTGTGCAAGCTTTTTCATCTCCCAGTACCTACTGCAACTTATATCCTTCTGAATCTGTTTAGTGTATTCGTCTCTTGGTCTCCCTCTACGATTTTTATCATCCACGCTGCCCTCCAATGCTAAATTTGTGATCCCTTGATGCCTCAGAACATGTCATACCAACCGGTCCCTTCTTCTAGTCAAGTTGTGCCACGAACTCCTCCCCAATTCTTTTCAATACCTCCTCATTAGTTATGTGATCTACCCATCTAATCTTCAGCATTCTTCTGTAGCACCACATTTAGAAAGCTTCTATTCTCTTCTTGTCCAAACTATTTATGTTTCACTTCCATGCATGGCTACACTACATACAAATACTTTAAGGAACGGCTTCCTGACACTAGATGTTAACAAATTTCTCTTCTTCGGAAACGCTTTCCTTGCCATTGCCAGTCTATATTTTATATCCTCTCTATTTCGACCATCATCAGTTATTTTGCTCCCCAAATAGCAAAACTCCTTTACTACTTTAAGTGTCTCATTTCCTAATCTAATTTCTTCAGCATCACCCGACTTAATTCGACTACATTCCATTATCCTCGTTTTGCTTTTGTTGATGTTCATCTTATATCTCCCTTTCAAGACACTATCCATTCCGTTCAACTGCTCTTCCAAGTCCTTTGCTGTCTCTGACAGAATTACAATGTCATCGGCGAAACTCAAAGTTTTTATTTCTTCTCCATGGATTTTAATACCTACTCCGAATTTTTCTTTTGTTTCCTTCACTGCTTGCTCAATATACAGATTTAATAACATCGGGGAGAAGCTACAACTCTGTCTCACTCCCTTCGCAACCACTGCTTCCCTTTAATGCCCGTCGACTCTTTTAACTGCCATCTGGTTTCTGTACAAATTGTAAATAGCCTTTCGCTCCCTGTATTTTACCCCTGCCACCTTTAGAATTTGAAAGAGAGTATTCCAGTCAACATTGTCAAAAGCTTTCTCTAAGTCTTCAAATGCTAGAAACATAGGTTTGCCTTTCCTTAATCTTTCTTCTAAGGTAAGTCGTAAGGTCAGTATTGTCTCACGTGTTCCAATATTTCTACGGAATCCGTACTGATCTTCCCCAAGGTCGGCTTCTACCAGTTTTTCCATTCGTCTGTAAAGAATTCTTTTTAGTATATTGTAGCTGTGACTTATTAAACTGATAGTTCAGTAATTTTCACATCTGTCAACACTTGCTTTCTTTGGGATTGGAATTATTATATTCTTCTTGAAGTCTGAGGGTATTTCGCCTGTATCATACATCTTGCTCACCGTATGGTAGAGTTCTGTCAGGACTGGCTCTTCCAAGGCCGTCAGTAGTTCTAATGGAATGTTGTCTACTCCCGTGGCCTTGTTTCGACTCAGGTCTTTCTGTGCTCTGTCAAACTCTTCACGCAGTATCATATCTCCCATTTCATCTTCATCTACATCCTCTTCCATTTCCATAATGTCCTCAGGTACATCGTCCTTGTATAGACCCTCTATATACTCCTTCCACCTTTCTGCTTTCTCTTCTTTGCTTGTTACTGGGTTTCCATCTGAGCTCTTGATATTCATACAAGTCGTTCTCATTTCTCCAAAGGTCTCTTTAATTTTACTGTAGGCAGTATCTATGCACTTCCTGTCGATCTCATTTTTGAGGCGTTTGTATTCCTTTTTGCCTGCTTCATTTACTGCATTTTTATACTTTTTCCTTTCATCAATTAAATTCTATATTTCTTCTGTTACCCAAGGATTTCTACTAGCCCTCTTCTTTTTACCTACTTGATCCTCTGCTGTCATCGCTACTTCATGTCTCAGAGCTACCCATTCTTCTTCTACTGTATTTCTTTCCCCCATTCCTGTCAATTGTTCCCTTATGCTCTCCCTGAAACTCTGTACAACCTCTGGTTATAATAATATTACATAATAATTCTCCTTCACTCTTATCGCAGTCTCTTAAACTGATATGCAACCTCAAAAAAAAAAAGTCAGCAACCAAGTTCACTAGGCCTGGTATATGAATAACTGCAAAACCATATTCTTGATGCAACAGTGCCCACTGAGCAAGACGACCATAAGTTATCCCCGCAGTCATGAGAATATTTGTGACCCGAATTGACTTTGGCATGACGTCAGCAGGAATGCAAAGGCGACTGCGGCCGAAATATAAACTTGGACTGCCTTCTCACCTACACGTAGGGATAGGGATGCGTCAAGGAGAGCACCAGCCATGGCAGAATGATGTAATCAGGCCCCACTCCTCCGCACTCTCTTACCCTCACCTATCTCCTACGCCACTCCTCTTTTCTTGTAAGTAGGTTAATGAGAGGCATTCTAAGACAACAAACGCATATTTTGCTTTCCCAATCACGGCCTCATATTTTGCCACCAAAAGAAATGTTCAAATGTGTGTGAAATCTTATGGAACTTAACTGCTAAGGTCATCAGTCCCTAAGCTTACACACTACTTAACCTCAATTATCCTAAGGAGAAACACACACACCCATGCCCGAGGGAGGACTCGAACCTCCCGCCGGGACCAGCCGCACAGTCCATGACTGCATCGCCTTAGACCGCTCGGCCAATCCCGCGCTTTTGCCACCACTTAAAAATGAAACAGACAGTCAGTATGTATCCATACAAAAGGGCCATCTTGTTCTCTGTATCCTACTTGGCGCCTAGACATGCCTGTTGTTCGATCTTTGCACCCACTTGGTGCAGAGAAAATGAACCCTCAAATGAAGTGCCACAATGTTAGTTCCACTTCTAAATTGTCTGCACTATTTTCAGAAACACGTAAAGATTTTGGCACTATCGGCGTATCTTACAGTTTAAGTTACACCCCGCACCCACATATGACTATCGTTCAATTTAACTTTGTGCATCAGATAAACCAATAAGAGATATTTTAAGCCAACACACAGATATTTAAGTCTCCTAATCACTACCCAGTATTTTACTGGTTACTGAAAGGAAACAAACAGTCAGAATGTACCCGAGAGCCAACCATCTTGTTCTCCGTATCCAACTTAGCGCCCGAAAACCACTGTTGTTCGATCTGTTCCTGCTGTTACAAAGTATAATGGGCCTTTAAATTACGTGACAATGTTATTCCAATAAGTACATTGCTTGTATTAGTGTTCCATAAAAGTAAAAAATACATGTGGCTCATTTGTTGCCCTACTCGTGTGCCACGCACATGCCGATGTACATACAGGACACTATGTAATGGTGTCTCGATTATGCAACACAATATACCGTATCATGCACTGCGAAACTAGGGCTATCACTCAAACGGAAGCACATGGACCTGGGTATATTGCTAGATACAGGGTGATTACATTGTGCATGTCACTGGATAGAGGAAGGTTCAAATTTTTATGTTCGCACAGAAGCTATACGATGCACTCAACATGAGCACCATACGTTGCATGAGAAACAACGAAAGGGCAGTCTATTTCATTCCACTAACGAATCAACAGGTCACTGTTAATTGAATCTACATCTTCAAAAATTTGATTTCTCAGTTCTTAAAGTATAGTTCCCATAGGTTGGACTAAGACCTGTCTTTTATATACGACGGCAGGATTTTGTGACACCCAAATATTTATATAATGGTGGTTTACTTTACCCCACAGACGAATCGTCAATTAGTCCGAAGAGATTTGTAGTTCGGAAAAGTGCCCTCTACCGTATCCTGAACAGCAGAAACGCCAAATTTGTACCTTCTGTTGTGGTCGCTGGGAAGCAGTTGCTGTAAGGCTTCATATCCAGGCATCGTTTCAGAGCACGCCACACCGTTATGTGAATAAGTTGAAGTTCTTGGTCTGCCCGTCTTGCGAACGCATCTCCGGTACGTTGGACACTTTCGCCACACCTGCACGGCCCAACGGTGCTCTTCCCCTTGCATATGCAACCAACTTCCAAGATTTTTTATGCCAGTCGTAGATCTGCTTATTGCTAAACCGACGGCAGAATGCACATTGCACTCGGACAATGGTCTGACTATGCGCAAATTCCAACACACAAAATGATTTCTCTTTCCGTGTAATCGCCATGTTGCTACAAACAAACAACTGTGCAGCTGGATCAAAACATTTAACCTTCCTCCACCCAGTGACATGCGCAACGTATTTCTATTTCTTATAGTTCGTTTGTAATAAACAACTGAAACCCGTACTTTTTTTTCTTGAATCACGGGGTATTGCGTTCGGAAATATGACTACCTAATATGAAAGCGTGGCTTCTGTATGCGAGAAGACAACCAATGAAACATATATGTGCTTGTGAACAATAAGAAGACAATTGGAATAGACAGTTTAACGTGGATGAGCTCAAGTTGTAAGGTGGTCATGTCATTCTGATTTTTGTATATCGATGTGCACGTCAGAGAGAGTGCAAGTTAGGATACACTTAAACAATCTTTGGTCTTGTTGTGGCACAGTCTTTCCTCTGCGCAGTCTGATGCATTCTTAGTTGAAATGTGGTAGGTGATGGATGTGATCAGTAGTGCTGTGCTGACTTGTGATTGTAACTGTTAGATGAAGAAAGATTTATTGTAAGGGACAGCAAGGATGAAAATGATGTATATATTGGAAAGCGATGAGAATATAAATTTTGAATAATGTTATTATTTCTGAAGAGAAGAAGTCTGAGGTAAGACAGCAGCGCTGCGCAGCCAATTTTTTAGAATAATTATTGTGAGATAGTTAACTTACTCAGAGCCGAGAGAAAGACTATCCCACTTCACTGAGTCTGCGTTAAGATGTCAACTGATTAAGCTATTTGGATTTTTATAGAAATTTTCTGTTAGCATCACTTTCTTAAGCATAGTATTGCTCAGACCAATGTGTGAAGATCTACTCTGTCCTTTTGAATTTCTACGTCTACAGCTACGTGATTACTCTGCTATTCACAATTAAGTGCCTGGCAGAGGGTTCAATGAACCACCTTTAAGCTGTCTCTCTATCGTTCTACTCTGGAACGGCACGCGGGAAAAACGAGCACTTAAATTTTTCTGTGCGAGCCCTGGTTTCTCTTATTTTATCGTAATGATCATGACCTATGTAGGTGGGTGCCAACAGAATGTTTCCGCAATCGGAGGAGAAAACTGGTGAATGAAATTTCGTGAGAAGATCCCGTCGCAACGAAAAACGCCTTTGTTTTAATGATTGCCACTGCAACTCACGTATCATGTCTGTGACACTATCTCCCCTATTTCGCGATAATACAAAACTAGCCACCCTTCTTTGAACTTTTTCGCTGTCATCCGTCAGTCCCACCTGATGCGGATCCCACACCGCACAGCAGTACTCCAGAATAGGGCGGACAAGTGTAGTGTAAGCAGTCTCTTTAATAGATCTGTGGCACCTTCTAACTGTGAGTGTTCTGCTAATGAATCGCAGTCTTTGATTTGCTCTACTTAATTCTAAAATCGTTGTATTGAAATATCATTTCATAGGAATAGCTACTGTCCCCACCCCACTGTTTATCATCACGCATTAGCACATTGCATCATGTGGTATGCAACAGTTTCAACATTTATTTGGAAATAGATATCTAGCTATGTCGCTGCCTCCTTGCTGTCTGATGTTGTGCTTTCGAGAAATTTGCAACAATGTTGTCAAGACGCAAGGAAACTGAAGATTCTGATTAGGGCCAGATAATGTTTTACTTCAGTTGCGCATTTAATATAAAGACAAATTGTATTCAGACCAGTTACAGTTGAGTTCAAATTATGTTCTGTTCAATCAAAGGTTAGCAAATGAGTTTACGTTGGATAACAGTTTTCGAGTACAAAATTCTGGTAATGGGTAGATCTTTTACAGATTGGGAGATAAAGATAGGCTAAATTTCATACGGAAACCTACAGTCGGTGTCTTACCTGTAAGTCGACCTTTCCTGCCAGGATAGTTCGTTCATACGTAATCTGGTAGTATTGGAATTCTCAAAAGCAAGAAATGCCACAGCGCTAATCTTACTAATGTTGTACTTCTTTTTCGGATATGTCACTTAGAATTTTTTTCAATTTGTGAAATTCTTGTGACGATTATGGATTACTTTATTACATAAATAGTTGACATTGAAAGACAGGTTCTGTGTGGATTTCATTCATTGTTGAGTATTTGTGTGCACAATAGTACAATTTTTGTTTTTGTTTCTTTGGTCATTGCAACAATTTTGTTTCTCCAAAAAATAGTTTCATCTTGCTTGGTACAAGAGAAAACAATATGAAAATCCGTTGTAGTACAGAACAACAGAGGGTGTTACAAAATAACGATGCGGTACAGGATGAGGTAAAACACCTTGAGCAGTTAGCAGCTACCACTGCTTTATATTAGACTGCAGGAAACAACGCGGCTTCACGGTTATTAACCAATTTAGCGACCAATAATGAAACAGAACAAACGATGTGTAATGAATAAGTGACTTCCGGAGTTGAGTCGGTCGGCGATACATCGCCACAGTCTAGAGAAAGCTTTCAGAGTCGCCACAGCCGTGCTAAAATTTACAACTGCCAACAGACAGATCAGAATAAGGTTTTGTCTCAATATCTTTTGAACGTACATAACACACATCATCTTCAGTGAATAGTTATACAAAAATATGTGTGTGAAATCTTATGGGATTTAACTGCTAAGGTCATCAGTCCCTAAGCTTACACACTACTTAATCTAAAGTATCCTAAGGACAAACACACACACACACGCCCGAGGGAGGACTCGAACCTCCGCCGGGACCAGCCGCACACTCCATAACTGCAGCGCCTTAGACCGCTCGAATACTTATATAGAATTACACTGTGTGAATCCGACAGATTTTCTAGAATTAATTCGTCAGGTGCTTAAAGAAACACTGAAAGAGAATACGAAATCATTATAAGAAAATAGTAAATCGGTTAGGGAAGAGACAAAAAAATCGCCGGAAGAAAATAGCGAATCACCCAGGGAAGAAATAAAAAAATAACAGGAAGAAAATAGTAAATCACTTATGGACGAAATTAAAAATGACCTTCAACCAGTAATTAACAGATTTGCAACTAGATTACGTTACCTTGAAAGAGAACGCGAAAACGTGAAAACAAACCAGTGGATAAGGACGAAATGTTAGCTAAATTCAACACTGTAGTTCCGACTGCGATAGTTACACAGATAAAAGAGCAGAACGAGCATCTTAACACAACGGTAAAGGAAATTAGCGGATAAATGGAAAGTCTGAAGAACAAAGAGTAGAGTTAAGCACAATTAAAGAAAATTTGATGAGCTCACAAAGAAAATGGCAAATTTTTCAACCAGTGGAGATACAGATTCAAATACAACGCCAGTACAGTTTTCAGACACAGCAGAACTAATAGACAACCAGGAGAAAATTAATCGGGAAAATAAGAGTTATAGGAACACTATAACTGAAAAAATCGAGCGTATTGTACATGGTGGCAGCCAGTCAAGGAATATTTTAGGGAATTGGTTTAAAAATTTTATTTCAAAGGCCCAGTAAGTTTACAAGTTTTCTCCCAGAGTAACTGACGCTGTGCCTACGTGTCACGACTTGCCTCTCTCGCAAAACCGAGGCAGTAGTGTGCAGGTAAAGCTGCTGACAAAAGACCCTAAGGCCTCTGCTGAAACTGCTAGCGAATTCACGCCATTGGTTTTAGCCAATAGCATGCGTGGGATACAGGTCACGTATGTGGACGCTGGAGTGTTCTGCGATGCGGAACACAGTTGCCTCTCTCTCTTGTAAACCAGACCTCTAGCAGAACAGGCGTCTTTTTTGGAGGCGGAGCCTCTGGCTCTGCTTTTCACGACCGGCCACCAACTTAAGTTAACATGAACCGTTTCCCCTTCCGTTGCCCATTTCAATTAATTGTACTACCTCCTAGACTGGCCTAAACCTGGTAACTTCCGACCCTAGGCGCGCCCCTTGTACACCATACATTGAAGTGTATCCTCTTTATTGTACCTAATTTCCTGTTTTCTCATTTAACGGCAGCGCTGGATGCCCACTCTCAAATCCTGACCGCTCGACCTCCTGCACACTGTCGCCGCGAGGCATATGTAACAACCTTCTGCCCCATTCCCTGCCCGTATACATTAACAGTATTGAAGGAAAGCTTAAACGCGACGACGAAAAGAAAGAATTTGACCGTTTACAATCATATTCACAAACCTTTGGCGACCATACAAATTTACGTTGTGTAGGTGATTTCCTGCGAGAACAGTACCACACATCCTGATACGACAATGGATCGCCGATGTGACGCAATAGAGAACGGTCTGATCACGCACAAATGGTAACCTCGATTACAAACACTTTCTGACAGTACGTAATTTCAAAGTCTAAAGGAACTATAGTAACGAAATTCACACCCAAGCTTGGACTGATGAGTTCCTATATTCTTTACCACCAAATTGGCCACTTGAACACAGGTTATAATTTATATGCGGTTATTAGGAAAATGAACCTGCAGGTAGCGCAGACCACACAATATCGGGTAATACACGGCTTTACAATTTTACGAAACTTTGAACAATCTGACTTCTCTAGAACAGAAAAATCTCTGAAGACATGGAACGCAGAAATCAGTACTTATCAAACCCAAACAGTCCGTCAAAGCTAATTCGCATTTGTTTCTACCAACACATTTGAGACATGTAATTTTGGCCGGCAGATGTAAAGACGGTTTAGAAGAATTTCAAACATTACTTCAGAAATTGGAATTGACAGTGACAACGGTTTAACGAAAAAACACAGAGGCAATCACAAAAGGAACTATGACACGGAAGACGCATTTGTATAACGTAAAAACAAAAATTATGAAAACTCGCATAACAAACACAACCATGCAAACAATTACAGTCGGGATAACCGTATGAGGCACAGTTCTCGCAGTTGAATAATAATTATTGTGATAGCAGTAATTTCCGGAACTCTGACTGTAAGCAGGATAACAGACATACCAGGAATTACGGTAATGCAAATCGTCGTAATCACAATTACCCCAACAGTCAAAATAATCACAGACAATACTCTAACTCAGATGGTAATCATGCACGTGTTCATGGGTACAGTTCAGGTAGACAAAATCCGCAAAACGTATGGCACAACAACAATTATGCAAATAGGAACCAATACAGTCAAAACCAACACAGTCGCAGTAATCAGCATCATAATTCACAGTGCCAAAATTCTGAAAGGCCAAGTCCAGCGAGGCAGATAGAAATAACTAAAGTCAGATCACCAAATCCATGACACAATCAATGACAAGAAGCAATGCACGTCGAAACTGAAACTATTTGTAAACAAGGGACCTCATCATATTTCGCATATCAAGCCATATATAGAATAATTATATCGATTAAACTTGTCCCCAGACAGTCGACAGAACTACATTTCACATATTTCTAAAACATTTATTGCATCACAGCGCACAGCAACAGTTAGCGATAAACAATGCTATTCCAGGTCATGCCAGAGCGACTTTTGACAACAATCGGGCTACTACCGTCGTGCAACAAACTTTATTTATCACGCAATGAATGGAGTGATTTGCTACGACGATGCGTACGCTAAAAGAACTGCTACGAACTTCGAAATTTCATCTAGAACCCGAATAAAAACAAATAATTTCTAAAATGAACATCAACAAGATTTTTTAAAACGGTTCTGAGAGGACACACATGTTTTCAGCAATGTGTTGTTCCCCTGAGTAAAATTTTTGGTTATACACAGTGATGATAATACAGAGACATATAACATTTTCTACCACTTCTGACGAGATATCCAGGCTGTTAGGATGGTAATTTTGTTGCCTGGGAGGAAGAGTAATAGGTATTTTGATAAGAAGTTTTCAGGATCTGTTGAGACGTAGTAAAGTTGTGTTTATTGAATTGTAATATTTAAGATTGTAGCTATGAAATATTGTCTATGTGGAAATAAGTGGACGAAAACAGAGCAGGGAGTTGTTATATGAAGTGTGTATTGATACGAAGAAGCGAATATGATTATAGTTGTGATAGAATAACGAGATTTACGTTGGTTAGGTACGCGAGATTATAATTGTGAGATTTATTATGTATACTGTAATAGAACGAGGTAATGATTATGATGATTAATGTAGAGAAAGAGTGAGTGAGGATATATTGACCCTCTTTCTTATAATAGTCAGTTATTATGTAGGTGCATTTCATGTTTATAAGCGTGAAAGGTAACAATAGTGAATGAAAATAACCTGATTGGAGGGAACACAGTTCCTTCTTTGATGTGTAGTTTATAACTATCTGATTCAATCATTTTACTAAACATATATACAGAAGTGTGTGTTTTTCTCTCCATTTCTGCATGAAAAATGTTTTGCAAAGATTTTGCCTCAGTGAACATTTTGTTACTTTTCTTTGTGGCAATATGTATTTTCTTGTTCATATTGATGAATGACTTTTTTCTGAGTTGTATATAGGTACAGGCACCCTAAAAATAAACTTCTACTGAATTCTGTAGAACTAATCTGCCATTTTTGTCTAATAGGTAAACTTTACATATGTATGAAACGATGTCATAACAATATTGTCCACCAGTCTAGGCGTTTGGAAAATTTGGAAATGAAGATGACATAAGAGAAGATGCAATAAGAGGAAGGTCGTTCTGGAGATATAAGGAATATTAATGAACCAGCAGCCACAGGAGTCTATCTTATAACCTGGTATACTAATGCTCCCAATTGATTTAGCCATTCAATTTAAGCAAATCAGGGTTTTACCAAGCTGAATTGTATGTGTCCTTCCACTAATTCTTTTCATGCAGCATTCCAAAAACTAGTGCTATATTCTAGAGTATGCTATTAGAAGATATATCATATTTTTTTAAAACCTCTGTAACAACTTACACATATACGAGCCTTTTCACTGCAGCCTCACTGATATATGTGCTTGACACTTACATTGCAAACATCCCCTTTTCCCTCCATTCTTGGTCCATCTGCACCACCCCCACCCCCACCTCCAATAAGCCTATCTACTCTTCTGTCTCTCTCTCTCTCACCATCTCCTCCTTCCTTCATCCCTATCAATATCCTTCTCCACCCTCTGTCTGTCTCCTCCTTGCCTCCCTCTCTGCCCTTCTCCTCCTCCCTTCATCTCTGACTGTCTCCTCATGGCCCTTCTCTCTCCTCATGTTTTTCTGACCTTCTCTCTGTCGACTCCCACCTCTCCCCTCTGTCTGTCTCTTCTTGCTTCCACTCTTTGTCAATCAAATCATCCTCTCTTATTTCTCTCAGCCCACCTCCTCCTCTCCCTTATCTCTCTGTCCATCTTGTCCTCCTCCCTCTCTCTGTGTCCCTCCCGTGCTTCTCCCCATTCTCTTCATCCCCTCCTGCCCTTATCTATCCTTACCCGTCCTCCATTTCCTGTGCATAATGTGTAAGTTATTCCACATAGCAGGCCAATAAGGCAAGCTCGCATTACTCCGACGCACTTTTATGCTGCAGAAGAAGAAGCACTTGCAGGGTTCAGTATTTTATACATTTTCAGCAACTGTATACATCCAAATTATCAGAAACCAGTTGCATTAAACGAATTTATTTTCTTAAACGGTTTCACACACTTAGTGCCCTTCTTCAGCAGGTTATAACTGTCACAATACTTGCGAGTGTCAAGAATAACAAGCATTTTACTTTTGACGCTCGCAAATAATGCAATAGTTACAACCTTCTGAAGAAGGCCACTGAGTGTCTGAAACCAGTCAAGAAATTAAATTTCTTTTATGCATCTGACTTGATTATTTCCAGGCACTTCTGTGGTGGAACAGGACTTTCAGAAATTTAGAGGTCTAAACTAAATAGGAACATAAAAAGTACTTAAACAGAGAGCAGTTAAAAAACCACTATAGAGAAAGCTTATATTGTTATAAGTCTGGAAAAGCAAAAGGGTATAGTAACAGTCTAAACGCCTGTCAAACTGAGCTGGTGATTGGGGGATGTAGTGTAACCAAATATTAAGACAGTTACACCGCGTCTCCTACCACTCAGTCTGCAGATAATAACGTATGTGCTCCACATGTAGGACATTAAATACCTAGTAGGTTTATTATCAATGTTATTGTGTGGTTGTAAGTTCTGAATTGTGTATTTAAATCGTTTTCTCGAATCTATTTCATGTCGGTGGAGGGCGCCATACTAGTATCTACAGCACTGTCGCCAGGCGGAAGTTGTCCTGTATTATCCACCAGGCAAAGGTCATTACGGGGAAGAAGGTTGTATCAGCGTTTGTTATCGCCTTCGGATTTCCGTAGGAAATTGATGACTGTAAAAGACATATAAAGGAAGGATCAATGTTGTAAATAAAAACTGTTAACGATGATTAGTTAAAACTTGTCTGAATCTCATACAATTGACATCGATGTCAACGTAAAACCCATGTTGTAATAAAATACATCGACGGAGGTGAGAAGCTGTTTATTTTCCATCACGATTTTTAAAGTGAATGCCTTTGTGGAAATAGTAGATTGAATTTGAATCTGATTTTATTATGAGACTATTAATCTTTTTATGATCAAGTCTTGTGGTGGATTTTTGAGTTATTGAAGTTGAAGTGAGTCGTCGATCGATAGTTAGATACAGAAGCCATGATAACATCCCAAATTGTTAATTTATGGAAAACCACGGAACTTCTGTGGATCAGGTGATACGCTAATGATTGACATATTTGTTCCTCTCTATTTCCGAGCTTTCAGAAACCTAATCTAATTAATTCACTGAAGTAATTCAAATTCGTTGTGGTATTCCCCTCTGGTGAAGTAATCTCGAACGGACCACCTAAACTGCTACACCTACCTGTTAATTTTAGTCAACTGGGGGTTAGGTAAGATGTTTACTGATGTAATTTAAACGGTAAGACAAAATGGGCTGTGGTGCCGCACCGTGCTACGGAATTCATAGCGTTGACATGCTACCAACTGAAAACAACCCATATGGAAGCAGTAAGAGTCTTAGCTCACGCGAAGCCTCCGAAGTGCATTTAAATGTGGGTGAGAGGAACACTATAAAACATCCGAATGAGTAGTATCACTCACCCCACTGAAAAGGGCAATGCATCAGTAATTATGATTGTGGCTGACTACCATACCATCATTAATCACTTATTAGATCCATGAACATATAAGAAGCTAAGTAAGGACCCAACCGAAAAAGTTGACGCATTAATGTATTACGGCCGAGCGCCTACGCACCGGCTACCTGCACAACAGATCAGTTAGGCGGGGCCCGGACCGAGTAGGGGCCAGACTTTCGGCCGTCAGACAGAAACCAGGTGAAGCCGGCAGCCGCCAGGATGCGTCAGGTACGCTGCTATGGTTGCGGAGTACGCGAACTAGTCTATTTCACATAGGAATGTAACTGGAAATCGTGCACGGAGTATTCTGCGTCGGGCAGCCAAGTAAAGACTGATCACAAACCACAGAAGGCAGTCTTCACCTAGTAAACCGCTGATCCAGGCGCCGAGAGCAGCAGCTCTTACACGACCAGGGACTTAACTGCGGTGCAGCCATGAAGACACCTCACAGTCCACCGCCAGCTACGACACCGAGTCGTCCTCCCAGAGGAACCGCATGGTTCCAGATCATTACCAGACCGTGCGTGGCCCACCAGGCCGTATCAAAAGTCTGGACTTGCAATTACTACTGACTGTTACTTATGCTGCACTGAACTCTATATCCTGTATTCCATTGTGGAACTTTACTATCACTAACTGCTGTTTAAATCCAGACGAGATAAACTTTAGCTACAGTGCGACGACAGGAAATTATGCCTCTAACAGTTATAAACATTATCTATCCAACATATGAAAAAAACAGTGAAATAAATATTAATTATTTATGTAATATTTTATGATGTAATTGGACATATCGATGTGTATCATACAAAGACAATGATAATTGTAAATTCCTTTTATGATCTGTGTTGTGTCTAGACAAGACAGCTTAGACACAATGAGAGGAAGCCGAAAGGCACGCGCTTAAACTCACGCAGGCTGGCGTGAGGTCTGAAACAGGATTCGTAATGAACGCTTTAAAGAAAAGTACGTAGCTTCTGGAATACTTAACTTTAATCCACATTTGTAGAACATCGCTCTTGATGATGCATTATAGAATCTCAATATCAATTGAATACGGCGCTTTGCTAGGTCGTAGCAACTGTAGCTGAAGGCTATACTAACTGTCGTCTCGGCAAATGAGAGCGTAGTTGTCAGTGAACCGTTCCTTGCAAAGTCGGCTGTACAACTGGGCTGAGTGCTAGGATCTGTCTCTAGACCTGCCGTGTGGCGGCGCTCGGTCTGCAATTACTGACAGTGGCGACACGCGGGTCCGACGTATACTAGCGGACCGCGGCCGATTTAAAAGCTACCACCTAGCAAGTGTGGTGTCTGGCGGTGACACCACAATCTGCGTTTGTCTTCCCTTGTTTTTACCTTTTGTTGGATGGCTTTTGTAGGTTGCGGACGCAAGACGCATATCGAAATGAGTTCTGTTAAGAAATTGTAGTTATTTGTTAATTATTACTTGAGAATAGAGTTCATTATTGACACATACAGTGGTTACGGTTACTACACCCTACACCACAAGCTGGGGAACGGGGCCAAATTTCTGTCGAGTTGAGATTTTCACAAATGTTTTACTCGTTTCTTACAGAAACTAGCAGTACCGCAATAAACAGCCTTTTAAACACGCCGCTAACGGCAATCAAGTAACGTATGGCACTACAATTAAAGAACATTACCAAACAGGCTACTAAAGTAAATACAGAACTTTGTTAATAAGGTACGGTGAGGTAGTGAAGCTACCAACACCGCCATTAAAAAGATTAAAAAGGTCTCAGCCAACACACGATTAATGGCAATAATAGGAAATTACAAACTTGGATGAATTTTAAAAAAATTTTAAACAAAAGTGTCCTGGAATATCATTAGAACATAACAGATATGACGGACCCGTGTAGGGCGGCCACAAATCACCAACTCTCAGGCTAGACAGAATACTGACCAATTGAAAGCGCCCGTAAACACAATTGCCACTCTCAGGCTCGTCACTGCACCGACTTTTAGCCAGAGAAAACTTGTTATAAGATGGCTTAACTTGTTGACAGAATTTGAGCTAACCTCGTGCAAGGAAACATTACACCACAAAGTCCTGAATGAGCGACCACATGATCAACCAACAAGAAGCATGAATTTACTCGTAACCCACGACAGAATAGCGAAACAATTACACTGCCAAACCTACACCTTCCATCGGACAGTAACGAGAGGTGGAGGAAAGATCACTGTCGTCAATTAACCGGTGCCACGAATAGGATACCCGGTCGCCGGAGGGCACAAGACAGAAGAGACGCTGGTTACACAAAATTATTACTTAATGATTAAACCTTCCACGAACTTAATTTGCAATTATGCTCAAACAGGCAGTACACGACCTCCGATGGCCAGGATCCACACATCCGACCGCGCACCCAAGACGCCACGGTCGCGCGACAACACGCTCTGTCACCGGAGTTCACGTCTTCTCTGCAATGTTGACGGGTAGTGACCGCTCCTTCATGTTAGCTGTCTCCTTTTAAACTCCAGTGTTGAAACGGAAGATTTAAAGAAGCTTGTTAACGTCCCACCAAGGCGAAAAAAACAGCAACTACTCGTTCTGTATACAACCAACACGCGGGGAGCTCTTCCATCCACTCGATTCGCTCGTTACACACAACCGACATACATCACGTGGCGACTCGGTACAACCGACCGAGCCTCCTTCACACTGGAGAGCCACACTCCCTTCCATGTCCACCATACTCTCTGTGCGCAACCCCCTACTTCCGCGCCACCATACGAGGATACTACCGGTCAAAGATCTCACTTCCTCCACAGCAGTTTCCCGGAAGCAAAAACACAGATATCGATAGTAGAGGGAAAGACAACCAAGCAGCCACTTAATGACAGACAACATATCAAACAAACATATCAGGGGAAGAAAAGAAAAACCAATGCAACCTAAACACAACAGCTGAATTATTATTATAAATATTAGTGAATAATTATTTGTAACTCTAATTCCTCTCTCAATAAGCATTATCTGTGTTAATTATTTCTTTCCGCTGCAAGGAGCGCAGCCATTGATGACAGCGATTTGTATCGCGTTTTTATCTGTGTTTCTTAGAAAAAAATCAAAGGTTTGCTTGATGAAAATTAGTCTAAATAGTGCACAGTATGAAAGTAAAGTTTAATAAGCATTTCAAATACTTATCCTGTTAAAAAGAAACTTTCCTGTAACAATAGAAAGTATCTATCAATTTTCTGCCGCCCTCTTAACAATTATCTCAGTGGCAAATTCAAATAACGCAACTCTGCAGACATAAATGCCGAAGGTAATAAAAATGTGTAAAAATAAACGTGTACCGGTGGTCCCGAACTGATTTTAATGAAAATAGGTTCGAATCAGATTGGTTCTTTAAAAACAGTACTCATAGCACTTTTTCCTCCTGATGTATGGAGCCGAAATTAATTACGCACGGTTGCAAAGAATATTGTTTCAACTAACATACGTCAGTGGTTTGCGCGGCTGATATCTTGTGGTTTTAATGATCATTTTGCTGAAGATAACTGTTTCCATCATAATCAATAGTTGTATAGAATCTGTTGTATGAATTGAGATTTAGTGACACACATCTTACAGACAACACTTTAACACAACGTTAACTTGGATTTCTTTAGCAACTTGACCAGATCTTTAGCTGGGAGAAAAAATTAATGAAATAAGATTATCATTTTCATTTACAAATTAGTTAAATACCAAACCACTGAATAACACAGCGAACGCCACAGGGCCAGACTTGCGGCCGTCAGACAGAAACCAGGTGAGGCCGGCAGCCGCCAGGATGCGTCCGATGCCCTGCTATGGTTGCGGCGTACGCGAACTAGTTTATTGCACATAGAAATGTAAGTGAAAAATGTGCACGGAGTATTCTGCGTCGGGCAGCCAATTTAAGGCTGATCACAAACCACAGAAGGCAGTCTTCACCGAGTAAACCGCTGATCCAGGCGCCGAGAGCAACAGCTCTTACACAACCAAGGACTTACTGCGGTGCAGGCATGAAGACACGACACAGTCCACCGCCAGCTACGCCACCGAGTCGTCCTCCCAGAGGAACCGCATGGCTCCAGATCATTACCAGACCGTGCGTGGCCCACCAGGCCGTATCAAAAGTCTGGACTTGCAATTACTACTGACTGTTACTTTTGCTGCACTGAACTCTATATCCTGTATTGTGGATCTTGGCTATCACTAACTGGTGTTCAAATCCAGACGAGATAAAATTTAGCTACAGTGCGACGACAGGAAATTATGCCTCTAACAGTTACACTCCTGGAAATGGAAAAAAGAACACATTGACACCGGTGTGTCAGACCCACCATACTTGCTCCGGACACTGCGAGAGGGCTGTACAAGCAATGATCACACGCACGGCACAGCGGACACACCAGGAACCGCGGTGTTGGCCGTCGAATGGCGCTAGCTGCGCAGCATTTGTGCACCGCCGCCGTCAGTGTCAGCCAGTTTGCCGTGGCATACGGAGCTCCATCGCAGTCTTTAACACTGGTAGCATGCCGCGACAGCGTGGACGTGAACCGTATGTGCAGTTGACGGACTTTGAGCGAGGGCGTATAGTGGGCATGCGGGAGGCCGGGTGGACGTACCGCCGAATTGCTCAACAGGTGGGGCGTGAGGTCTCCACAGTACATCGATGTTGTCGCCAGTGGTCGGCGGAAGGTGCACGTGCCCGTCGACCTGGGACCGGACCGCAGCGACGCACGGATGCACGCCAAGACCGTAGGATCCTACGCAGTGCCGTAGGGGATCGCACCGCCACTTCCCAGCAAATTAGGGACACTGTTGCTCCTGGGGTATCACAGGGCCAACACCCGGCATCATGGTGTGGGGAGCGATCTCCTACACTGGCCGTACACCACTGGTGATCGTCGAGGGGACACTGAATAGTGCACGGTACATCCAAACCGTCATCGAACCCATCGTTCTACCATTCCTAGACCGGCAAGGGAACTTGCTGTTCCAACAGGACAATGCACGTCCGCATGTATCCCGTGCCACCCAACGTGCTCTAGAAGGTGTAAGTCAACTACCCTGGCCAGCAAGATCTCCGGATCTGTCCCCCATTGAGCATGTTTGGGACTGGATGAAGCGTCGTCTCACGCGGTCTGCACGTCCAGCACGAACGCTGGTCCAACTGAGGCGCCAGGTGGAAATGGCATGGCAAGCCGTTCCACAGGACTACATCCAGCATCTCTACGATCGTCTCCATGGGAGAATAGCAGCCTGCATTGCTGCGAAAGGTGGATATACACTGTACTAGTGCCGACATTGTGCATGCTCTGTTGCCTGTGTCTATGTGCCTGTGGTTCTGTCAGTGTGATCATGTGATGTATCTGACCCCAGGAATGTGTCAATAAAATTTCCCCTTCCTGGGACAATGAATTCACGGTGTTCTTATTTCAATTTCCAGGAGTGTATAAACATTATCCATCCAACATATGAAAAAAACAGTGAAATAAATATTAATTATTTATGTAATATTTTATGATTTAATTGGACATATCGATGTGTGTCATACAAAGAAATGATAATTGTAAATTCCTTTTATGATCTGCGTTTGTCTTCCTTTGTTTTTACCTTTTGTTGGTTGGCTTTTGTAGGTAGCGGTTCCCAGAACCGATCGCGCTGCTCTGGTTTGGAGCCGAGTGGAAGGCTTAAGCCAGAGGTTCAGACGATTCTGCGGAGATCTGGGGTGCAAATTTCTCGACCTCCGCTATCGGGTGGAGAAATGTAGGGTCCCCGTGAATAGGTCAGGCGTGCACTACATGCCGGAAGCGGCTACAAGGGTAGCGGAGTACGTGTGGAGTGCACATGGGGGTTTTTTAGGTTAGAGAATTCCCTCCCTAGACCCGACAGGACGCCTCCTGAGACGCGGTAAGGTAGGAGTAGGCAAAATGCAACAGGGAATAACAATATTAATGTGCTGATAATAAACTGCAGGAGCGTCTATAGGAAGGTCCCAGAACCGCTCTCATTAATAAACGGTCACAACGCCCATATAGTACTAGGGGCAGAAAGTTGGCTGAAACCAGACGTAAACAGTAATGAAATCCTAAACTCAGATTGGAATGTATACCGCAGAGACAGGCTGGACAGTGAAGGGGGAGGCGTGTTTATAGCGATAAGAAGTGCAATAATATCGAAAGAAATTGACGGAGATCAGAAATGTGAAATAATGTGGGTGAAGGTCACGGTTAAAGCAGGCACAGACATGGTAATTCGATGTCTCTATAGGCCCCCTGGCTCAGTAGCTGTTGTGGCTGAGCAACTGAAGGATAATTTGGAAAATATTTCGAGTAGATTTCCCCACCATGTTATAGTTCTAGGTAGAGATTTTAATTTGCCGGATATAGACTGGGAGACTCAAACGTTCATAACGGGTGGCAGGGACAAAGAACCCAGGGAAATTTTTTTAAGTGCTTTATCTGAAAACTACCTTCAGCAGTTAAACAGAGAACCGACTCGTGGCGATAACACATTAGACCTTCTGGTGACAAACAGACCCGAACTATTTGAAACAGTTAACGCAGAACAGGGAATCAGCGATCATAAAGCGGTTACTGCATCGATAAATTCAGCCGTAAATAGAAATATTAAAAAGGGTAGGAAGATTTTTCTGTTTAGCAAAAGTGACAAAAACCAGATTACAGAGTACCTGACGGCTCAACACAAAAGTTTTGTCTCAAGTACAGATAGTGTTGAGGATCAGTGGACAAAGTTCAAAACCATCGTACAATATGCGTTAGATGAGTATGTGCCAAGCAGGATCGTAAGAGATCGAAAAGAGCCACCGTGGTACAACAACCGAGTTAGAAAACTGCTGCGCAAGCAAAGGGAACTTCACAGCAAACATAAACATAGCCAAAGCCCTGCAGACAAACAAAAATTACGCGAAGCAAAATGTAGTATGAAGAGGGCTATGCGAGAGGCGTTCAATGAATTCGAAAGGAAAGTTCTATGTACTGACTTGGCAGAAAATCCTAAGAAATTTTGGTCTTATGTCAAAGCGGTAGGTGGATCAAAACAAAATGTCCAGACACTCTGTGACCAAAATGGTACTGAAACAGAGGATGACCGACTAAAGGCCGAAATACTAAATGTCTTATTCCAAAGCTGTTTCACAGAGGAAGACTGCACTGTAGTTCCTTCTCTAGATTGTTGCACAGATGACAAAATAGTAGATATCGAAACAGACGACAGAGGGATAGAGAAACAATTAAAATCGCTCAAAAGAGGTAAGGCCGCTGGACCTGATAGGATACCAGTTCAATTTTACACAGAGTACGATAAGGAACTTGCCCCCCTTCTTGCAGCGGTGTACCGTAGGTCTCTAGAAGAGCGTAGCGTTCCAAAGGATTGGAAAAGGGCACAGGTCTTTCCCGTTTTCAAGAAGGGACGTCGAACAGATGTGCAGAACTATAGACCTATATCTCTAACGTCGATCAGTTGTAGAATTTTGGAACACGTATTATATTCGAGTATAATAACTTTTCTGGAGACTAGAAATCTACTCTGTAGGAATCAGCATGGGTTTCGAAAAAGACGGTCGTGTGAAACCCAGCTCGCACTATTCGTCCAGGAGACTCAGAGGGCCATAGACACGGGTTCACATTGTAGATGCCGTGTTTCTTAACTTCCGCAAGGCGTTCGATACAGTTCCCCACAGTCGTTTAATGAACACAGTAAGAGCATAAGGACTATCAGACCAATTGTGTGATTGGATTGAAGAGTTCCTAGATAACAGAACGCAGCATGTCATTCTCAATGGAGAGAAGTCTTCCGAAGTAAGAGTGATTTCAGGTGTGCCGCAGGGGAGTGTCATAGGACCGTTGCTATTCACAATATACATAAATGACCTTGTGGATGACATCGGAAGTTCACTGAGGCTTTTTGCAGATGATGCTGTGGTGTATCGAGAGGTTGTAACAATGGAAAATTGTACTGAAATGCAGGAGGATATGCAGCGAATTGACGCATGGTGCAGGGAATTGCAATTCAGTCGCAATGTAGACAAGTTTAATGTGCTGCGAATACATAGAAAGACAGATCCCTTATCATATAGCTACAAACTAGCAGGTCAAACCGGAAGCTGCTAATTCCATAAATTATCTGGGAGTACGCATTAGGAGTGATTTAAAATGGAATGATCATATAAAGTTGATCGTCGGTAAAGCAGATGCCAGACTGAGATTCATTGGAAGAATCCTAAGGAAATGCAATCCGAAAACAAAGGAAGTAGGTTACAGTACGCTTGTTCGCCAACTGCTTGAATACTGCTCAGCAGTGTGGAATCTGTACCAGATAGGGTTGATAGAGGAAATAGAGAAGATCCAACGGAGAGCAGCGCGCTTCGTTACAGGATCATCCAGTAATCGCGAAAGAGTTACGGATATGATAGATAAACTCCAGTGGAAGACTCTGCAGGAGAGACGCTCAGTAGCTCGGTACGGGCTTTTGTTAAAGTTTCGAGAACATACCTTCACTGAAGAGTCAAGCAGTATATTGCTCCCTCCTACGTATATCTCGCGATGAGATCATGAGGATAAAATCAGAGAGATTAGAGCCCACACAGAGGCATACCAACAATCTTTCTTTCCGCGAACAATACGAGACTGGAATAGAAGGGAAAACCGATAGAGGTACTCAGGGTACCCTCCGCCACACACCGTCAGGTGACTTGCGGAGTACGGATGTAGATGTAGATGTATAAGACGCATATCAAACCGAGGTCTGTTAAGAAATTGTAAATGTTTGTTAATTATTACTTGAGAATAGAGTTCATTATTATTATAAATATGAGTGAATAATTATTTGTAACTTTTTAATTCCTCTCTCAATAAGCATTATCTGTGTTAATTATTTCTTTCCGCTGCAAGGAGCGCAGCCATTGATGACAGCGATTTGTATCGCGTTTTTATCTGTGTTTCTTAGAAAAAAATCAAAGGTTTGCTTGATGAAAATTAGTCTAAATAGTGCACAATATGAAAGCAAAGTTTAATAATCATTTCAAATATTTATCCTGTTAAAAAGAAAATTTCCTCTATCAATTTTCTACCGCCATCTTAACAATTATCTCAGCGGCAAATTCAAATTACGCAACTCAGGAAACATAAATGCTGAAGGTAATAAAAATGTGTAAAAATAAACGTGCACCTGTGGTCCCGAACTCATTTTAATGAAAATAGTTCGAATCAGATTGGTTCTTTAAAACCAGTGATCATAGCACGATCCATATAACAAACTTTTTCTTGCTGATATATGGAGCCGAAATTAATTACGCACGAATTGCGAAGAATATTGTTTCAGCTAACATACGTCAGTGTTGTGCGCGGCTGATATTCGGTGGTTTTAATGATCATTTTGCTGAAGATAACTGTTTCCATCACAATCAATAGTTGTATAGAATCTGTTGTATGAACTGTGATTTAGTGACACTTACACAGCTTACAGACAACAATTTAACACAACGTTAACTTGGATTTCTTTAGAAACTTGAGCAAATCTTTAGCCCGGAGAAAAAAGTATCTATTAATTACTCAATGTAATGAAATAAGATTATCATTTTCATTTACAAATTAGTTAAATACCAAACCGCTGAATAACACAGCGAACGCCACACTGGCGCCCAACGTGGGGACACCAGTGCACACTTATTCATTTTAATAATTTAAATTGTGATATATTACAGGTACCAAAACAAACTATCAATCACTGTGTATTTACTTGTTTCATGAGCATTGACATCCGCCCACCAAACTGCTGTACGAATCTGTATCTGCGTTGGTGCGAGAGACACGAGTAGCTTCGTATAAGCAGTGCAGTCCACCACTCTCAATCGACATAGGTAGGAGCAGATGTTCACGGTCAATAATTAAACAGCAGCACATGATCAATAACCGCTTTGTATGACGAGTAGCTTCGTATAAGCAGTGCAGCCCACCACTCTCAATCGACATAGGTAGGAACAGATGTTCATGATCAATAACCATCCCGTATGTCATTCCAACTTCAAATCAGGACCTACAGCCATAAGTAGTAATCATTGAATATTCTGATTGCGAAAATAATATTTTTAAGTGTTATTTGTGTATATGTGTTGGTTATAAGATTATTTTGTGTCAGTTGTTGCTTGTCAGTGATTTATATATTTGTTGTGCTATATTGGTGATACAATGGTTAAGCAAAAGAAACATGTTAAACCGAATGAGCATATTGATGCAGAAATGACATCAGAGTCTCAGGTAGAATAATCTACCCATATTTCTGTCGAATTATTAGAAAATTAACTATGAATGATCATTTAGTAACTGATGTCCCGAGTGATAGTAAAACTGAGGAGTTGCCAAAACAAACTGACACAACTGCATTCTACCACTTAGGAATTAATGACAATATTTCTTCTGGGCAAGGGGCAGAAGTTAGCAATGCTCAAGCTATGTCCATACAGGATATGCTAACAGCATTACTTGAAAAGTTTACTATTAAAGAGCAGGAGCGTGAAAAAGAACGTCAGCAGGAAAAGGAAAAACGTAGACAGGAAAGATTATAGAATAACAGCAACAGGGGCTCAGGGACCAAGTAAAGGAAAAGAAATTTATGGAAAACATAAACAATATTTTTCTGGAAAGAGATAAAGAATTTGTCCGTAGGATAAATCAAGTGTTGGTCGATCGTGATAATGCTATTACTACCCATTTTAAGCAGGAGATCGATGCAGTAAAAACCACTACCGAACCGTTAAAAAACATTGCAGTTCAGATCAATAGCCTTCACACTGGAGTAGATAGACTAGAGAACCAATTCAAAGCTGTGGCTAGCGCTGTGGATACAATGCAGGAGGACATTTCCTCGGAAATCCGAAAGCAAGTCCGAACAAAAGTAGCCAAGGTGTTGAACACTGAAAATAAAACTTTGAAAATCTGACGGTATGCAGTAATGACAACACTGATATTGACAGGCAAAAGATTGCAGATAATCTAACGGCGAATTTTAATTCACCACAAGGAAGACCAATTTTTGGTAATCCACCGATATTACCACAGCAGTATGTGACACCAAGGAACAATAATAGTGAAATAGAATGTACTTGTTATAAAGTAACCAGACCACCTGCGAATAATAGCAATTCCATGCACTTAACTACTTTGTTGCATGATGAAAGCCTGATTAAGCATAGACAGTTCCAAATATTTAACGAAGAAAGCAAGAAAAACATACACCCAGTAGTTTTCATTCGAAACCTCAAAAGTGTTCTTCCAAAATCATGGTCGGAAGAACAGAAAATACAGTTTGTGGTTTCACATATTTCTGGTAGTGCATCACTCTGGGCATTAAATGCAGCCGAAACTTGCAAGACTTTCCACGACTTTGAGAAGGCGTTCCTTGATCAATTCTCGTCAGCGTCTACCCAAGAGCGACTTCGTAAAGTTGTTTACAATGCGGAAATGCACAATCCGAAGTCAGGTTCCTTAAGGAAAATATATTAATATGCCCCGGTACTGGGATGAGCCAGTAACCACCATAGTCTTATTGCGAGTGTTAAAAGCTAGATTACCCATACACATCATAGAAAAATTATTTAATGTTACAGACATCGATCTGAAAGAATTTCTGTCTAATTGATTCTCTGGATCTAGTGCAAGAAGACGCCAGAAAAAATTCTGACGTAATCAGCAATACCAATAGTCCTAATAGAAAAAATTTATGGAATGGAAATAATGGAAATAGGGGGGAAGGTAGTCCAAAGAAAAATAAAAGTAAAGCATGTAGTAACGGAAAATACAATAATAATAGTAGTAGTAGGAATCCATACAACCAAACTTTTGGTTATCCTAATAATAATAACAGTAATTATCAAAAGGCCGAAGAACACCAACAACCGAATGGTAATCAGAGGCAGTCACAATGAAAAGCCAAACAATAACAATAGCAACCGAAAGAGACGAAATGACACCAGGTCAGACAGTCCATATAAAGACAAGCCTAAAAATATGCGGGGTGACAGTGAATATTGGCGACAGCCAGGGCCAAGTCATTGGCAGCCGTAGCAAAATTCTCTCAATTCAGGTCAGCCAATAAATTATGTACAGGCTATACCTATACCAAGCAATCCGTATCCACCGTGGTGGGGTCCAAGCAGGCCACCTACGACTGAAAACTCACAAAATGTGAGAATTGTGGAGGTGCCTCCGGAAGCAAAACAAAACGCTCACAAGCCAACAAATTAATTTCAGTCCCTGTAGGCCTTCTCCAGGTGACCGAGGCCAACAATGAAGGCAGTAGGTCAACGAAACAAAAAATAAACATGATACGGTATCAGGATGGCAACAGAGTAGAAGATGAGCTATATCAGGAACGTGCTGTCTCTGATAAACCACAAAGGGAATGTATCTAAGCAAGTGTCACCGGAGCAGTAAATGGTGTAACAACTACTATTCTGCTTGACACAGGTGCGAATGTATCAGTTATGAGCACGCAGTTTTTCAAGAAGGTATCGGAGATACGAAGATTGCCGATTTTGCCTGTTGCAAATTGTAAAGTTATAGGGGCATTGGGAAAAAAGGCACAGAGAATAAAAAACCAGACAAAGGTGGTAGTTTCCTTGGGAAATGATCGCTTATTATGCACGTTCCTACTAATGGATAACTTGTCAGTACCGGTGCTCCTGGTCTTGAGTTCCTTCGGGAAAGGGAAGCTGTAATTGATCTCGCCCGTGGGACATGTGCACTTAAGTACCAACAGCGACCGATAACATTAATGCTGAATCGGAAGTTCGGTGCGAACCTTCCGCTGATGAGAAAAATGAATATTTCTGTCAGCAAACAGAAGTTGTTAGTGTTGGAACATAAGCACCCAGAGATGTGTCACAAAAATCGAAATAACGATGCACCCAGCAACGTGAGTGACATCGTCACAACAATAGAAGAGAAAGTACAGGAGGCAACTTGCATTAATGCTTCAGAGGCTAGACAATTAACGGAATTATTATCCGGATACCTCGAAGTATTCATTGAACGCCCTGGAATCGTAAAAGATTACCAGTATAATATGAAAGTATATCCGCACAAGACCTATTGCAGAGCATCTTACTCGGTCCCCTGGACTAAGAAAACCGAATGAATATACAAAGGACCAATCAGAAGTGCAAGCGCACTACCCCGTAACTATAAATATAATGTTTATGGTAAAGTAATTAGCAGTAATAATGTGATAATATTATGTATGTATTAGTTTATAAGCTTTTATGTCAAGTATTACACTGTAATATTCTTGAATTATTTAAACAAGGAGTACACAATCTTCATAATAAATGTATTTTAACTATAAAAGGGGTCAATAACTTGATAAACACTTGAGTGTTATTGCATTAAATGTGAGGATTTTTACCTTTCTATACGTACCACAGAAATGATTAAAATGCTTAAATAACATATTTGTTCGTGTGTAGGAATGGATATAACAAAAATATTTTCATAATATTGAGTCATGTAGTCCCACAAACGTAACGAGTGTTGGTGGTGTGTTGGCTGTGAGACTGTTAAAAAAAAAATGCTTTCACCACTAGTGAAGCGAAATCTGAATGTGTACTGATTAACGCACACGGTTTCATTACGAAGTCATATAAAATGCTCTTATGAGCAACATTCCGGTTAGATAAACCGAACATGGACATCTGTCCCAAAAAACATGGTAAATAACAATCCCAAAAGAAACAGAAATATATATAAATATATGTATCTGTAATAAAAAATGGAAATGTACTGTTATCTGGACAGTTGAGTAATGATCTCATGGTCAAAATCATGTAATACGAACTTACGTGCAAGTGTACCAGATCTCATTACTTGAAAAGTGTCATTTGCATATAGATTGTCTGTTAAGTACTGTGGAAAACTACTGACAGCAATCAGAACAGTGAAACGTGTTTCGCAGGAACTAGCGGACGCGTGAAGAACTGTGATTTATATTGTGAATAATGATGAACAGCGATAAAAACTGTGATCACGTAACCTTATGAACGCTCTTGGTCAAAATTAGCAGCAAAGCTATGAACGTTGAGTACTGTTGACTGTATTAATGATTAACTTGAACTGATAACCTTTAGTAGTTTGATACGAAGCGTCTTCACGTGTCATATTTAATGTGACAGACTGTACAGCCAGCCGCGGGGCAAAACAATAATGCAACGTTGGCTACGCAGCGCGTAGCGAAAATATTTACATTCCGCTGAAGTAAACGAAGCACACTACGGACACTTGTTTGATTAACGGTGCAGTGTTCAAAATGTGCATATTGTGATAAACTTACATGTGAATCACTGTATTGTGTTGAACAGTGTCAAAATACAGAACATACACCAAAAAAAGTCTAATTCCATCCGTGTGAATGCGAGTGAAATGGACACTAATAAACTTTTCCACAGGATGAGAATAGTAATTATCTTGTCACTGATGCTTATATTTTGGCATTTCATGTACCCGTCTTAAACTGGGGGATGTGGGAAAGGAGAAGCAAGACTTGCTGCAGCGCCACTTCTAGCCAGCAGCAGATCCAAACCACGATGCAGTCGACGGCAGCCGACGCCCCACCGACTCGGCCGGGGGCGGTCCAGCAGCAGGCACTACCTGTCTGCGTTCCAGCGGCTCGACATAGGGGCGGTCTTACGACGTCAGCGCAAATTGTTATCATATACCACCATGAAAAAACATTCAATATGTCAGATGCTTACAACAGAGTCATAAATTTCCATTTTCCAGCATATTTTCTTACATTCATGTCAAGCCTGACTGTTAAAAGTAAGTGACTGTATTTTCTTGAAGCCCCGTGGGCGGTTTTATTCCCGGTTTTCCGAGTCCAGTGAACCCAAATGGGGAGGGGTGGGGGGGGGGGGGAGGAATAAGTTAATCCGGGAAGTATCCGCAGCAACTTCCGAGATACTACAGTCAATGAAGTCATTTAAAGTACTCGATTCAACTATAATTTTATCATATGTAAAACAACATTGAAACTGAACATTTGCATCTTGAGAGTAGCAAATCTACGTGGATTACGTGGACTGATAAAAAAAATATACAACAGATAAACTAATTTTTTTCTCAGCCCAAGGGGCAATATAACGTCCACGAGATAAATTTTAGCTACAATGCGACGAGAGGAAATAATGCCTCTAACAGTTATAAACATTATCTATCCAACATATGAAGAAACAGTCAAATAAATATTAATTATTTATATAATATTTTATGATGTAATTGGACATATCGATGTGTATCATACAAAGACAATGATAATTGTAAATTCCTTTTATGATCTGCGTTTGTCTTCCATTGTTTTTACCTTTTGTTGGTTGGCTTTTGTAGGTTGCGGACGCAAGACGCATATCAAACTGAGGTCTGTTAAGAAATTTTAATTATTTGTTGATTATTACTTGAGAATAGAGTTCATTATTATTATAAATATGAGTGAATAATTATTTGTAACTTTAATTCCTCTCTCAATAAGCATTATCTATGTTAATTATTTCTTTCCGCTGCAAGGAGCGCAGCCTTTGATGACAGCGATTTGTATCGCGTTTTTATCTGTGTTTCTTAGAAAAAAATCAAAGGTTTGCTTGATGAAAATTAGTCTAAATAGTGCACAATATGAAAGCAAAGTTTAATAATCATTTCAAACATTTATCCTGTTAAAAAGAAAACTTCCTCTATCAATTTTCTGCCGCCATCTTAACAATTATCTCAGCGGCAAATTCAAATTACGCAACTCTGCCGATATAAATGCCGAAGTTATTAAAAATATGTAAAAATAAACGTGCGCCTGTGGTCCCAAACTCGTTTGAATGAAAATAGTTCGAATCAGATTGGTTCTTTAAAAACAGTGCCCATAGCACGATCCATATAACAAACTTTTTCTTGCTGATCTATGGAGCCAAAATTAATTACGCACGAGTTGCGAAGAACATTGTTTTGGCTAACATACGTCATTGTTGTGCGCGGCTGATATTCGGTGGTTTTAATCATCATTTTCCTGAAGATAACTGTTTCCATCACAATCAATAGTTGTATAGAACCTGTTGTATTAACTGTGATTTAGTGACACTTACACAGCTTACAGACAACACTTTAACACAACGTTAACTTGGATTTCTTTAGCAACTTGACCAAATCTTTAGCCCGGAGAAAAAATTATTTAGTAATTAATCAATGTAATGAAATAAGATTATCATTTTCGTTTACAAATTAGTGAAATACCAAACCACTGAATAAAACAGTGAACGCCACAGGGCCAGGCTTCCGGCCGTCAGACAGAAACCAGGTGAGGCCGGCAGACGCCAGGATGCGTCAGGTACGCTGCTATGGTTGCGGCGTACGCGAACTAGTTTATTTCACATAGAAATGTAACTGGAAATCGTGCACGGAGTATTCGACGTCGGGCAGCCAGTTTAAGGCTGATCACAAACCACAGAAGGCAGTCTTCACCGAGTGAACCGCTGATCCAGGCGCCGAGAGCAACAGCTCTTACACAAGCAATGACTTACTGCGGTGCAGCCATGAAGACACGACACAGTCCACCGCCAGCTACGCCACCGAGTCTTCCTCCCAGAGGAACCGCATGGCTCCAGATCATTACGAGACCGTGCGTGGCCCACCAGGCCGTATCAAAAGTCTGGACTTGCAATTAGTACTGACTGTTACTTTTGCTGCACTGAACTCTATATCCTGTATCCCATTGTGGATCTTGGCTATCACTAACTGGTATTTAACTCCAGAAACAGTAACTGACCTGCTTAGCATCATCCGGCATTACGTTGATAGCTGTCAGCCAAATTTCAGTTGATTTCCAATACCGGCCTTATATATTATACTTAATGAAATTTTGCAACAGCTGAATCGGTTTTTCCTACTGATACTGCAAAAGTGTTTAAATATTGTCTCATAACTACGTACTTTACTTGGAATGAAAGTTTCACGAACAGATGGATGGCATATGGGGAGCCCTTTAAGACCAATAATAGCACATTTATTTATGAAAAAATTCGTAGAACGGGTATTAAGAATTGCTCGAATACATGGTTCCATTATGTTGGTGATAAGTTTGTATTGTGGGTACACGGCAGAGAGGAACTAGGTTATTTACATAAACATCTCTCTGAGGTTAATCTGAATATGCAGTTCACAATGGAGGAGGAGGAAGCAGAGAGCAGGTTGTGTTTTATTCATGTGCTACTTTTCAAGAAAGAAGATGGTAACTTGGGTCATATGGTATATAAAGCAGCCACACGCGCAGACCATTACCTAAACAGGGCTGTAGATCACCACTCATGACAAAAGCGAGGTCCTTTAAAAATGTTAGTGGAGCTAGCAAGTAACCTCTGCGAACCGGAGATATTCGACACGGAAATGGAATATCTCGGAGGAGCGTTGTTGAAGAATGGGCTTTCATCTGCTGAGATAAAAAGGCCGTTAACTCTCGACCGTGAGCGCCATTTTTTACGATACTATGGACATATGTAAAGAATAGGTGCTTTTATGTTGCCAGGGTAAACGTGTATGAGCGAAATCATCTTAATTCATCTAAACAACAATAAAATAAACGTACATTATGTAGGCTAAATCACTGTTTAATTAAAAATAATATAATATAGTTTCATTGCATCATTATCCTGCCACATACATATGTTACCTCACAGTAATGAACTACCCAAAACATTAAACGGCGCAGTTGCATCGGACCCAGCCAACCGCATATTCGATTCCTAACTATCTTGTTGACAACTGCCTCTTTGTGGGATTGTGTCGGTAGCTCGAAATCTGTGTAATTTTCTTGCACGGATCTTAAATTCTTTTCTCATCTGCCGGCCGATGTGGCCGTGCGGTTCTAGGCGCTTCAGTCTGGAACCGCGTGACCGCTACGGTCGCAGGTTCGAATCCTGCCTCGGGCATGGATGTGTGTGATGTCCTTAGGTTAGTTAGGTTTAAGTAGTTCTAAGTTCTAGGGGACTGATGACCTTAGAAGTTAAGTCCCATAGTGCTCAGAGCCATTTGAACCATTTTTTTTTCTCATCTAGCAGTGTGTTTATTTTACACTACTGGCCATTAAAATTGCTACACTAAGAAGATGACGTGCTACAGACGCGAAATTTAACCGACAGGAAGAAGATGCTGTGAAACGCAAATGATTAGCTTTTCAGAGCATTCACACAAGGTTGGCGCCGGTGGCGACGCCTACAACGTGCTGACATGAGGAAAGTTTCCAACCGCTGTCTCATACACAAACAGCAGTTGACCGGCGTTGCCTGGTGAAACGTTGTTGTGACGTCTAGTGTAAGGAGGAGAAATGCGTACCATCACGTTTCCGAGTTTGATAAAGGTCGGATTGTAGCCTATCACGATTGCGGTTTATTGTATCGCGGCATTGCTGCTCGCGTTGGTAGAGATCCAGTGACTGTTAGCACAATATGGAATCGGTGGGTTCAGGATGGTAATACGGAACGCCATGCTGGATCTCAACGGCCTCGTATAACTAGCAGTCGAGATGACGGGCATCTTATCCGCATGGCTGTAACGGATCGTGCAGCCACGTCTCGATCCCTGAGTCAATAGATGGGGACGTTTGGAAGACAACAACCATCTGCACGAACAGTTCGACGACGTTTGCAGCAGTATATACCATCAGCTCGGAGACCATGGCTGCGGTTACCCCTGACGCTGCATCACAGACAGGAGCGCCAGCGATGATGTACTCAACGACGGACCTGGGTGCACGAATGGCAAAACGTCATTTTTTCGGATGAATCCGGGTTCTGTTTACAGCATCATGATGGTCGCATCCATGTTTGGAGGCATCGTGGTGAACGCACATTGGAAGCGTGTATTCGTCATCGCCATATTGGCGTATCACCCGGCGTGATGGTATGGAGTGCCATTGGTTACACGTCTCGGTCACCTCTTGTTCGCATTGACAGCACTTTGAACAATGGACGTTCATTTCAGATGTGTTACGACCCGTCGTTCTACCCTATATTCGATCCCTGCGAAACCCTACATTTCAGCAGGATAATGCACGACCGCATGTTGCAGGTCCTGTACGGGCCTTTCTGGATACAGAAAATGTTCGACTGCTGCCCAGTCCAGCACATTCTCCATATCGCTCACCAGTTGAAAACATCTGGTCAATGGTGGCTGAGCAACTGGCTCGTCACAATACGCCAGTCACTACTCTTGATGAACTGTGGTAACGTGTTGAAGCTGCATGGGGAGCTGTACCTCTACACGCCATCCAAGCTCTGTTTGACTCAATGCCCAGGCATATCAAGGCCGTTATTACGGCCAGAGGTGATTGTTCTGGGTACTGATTTCTCAGGATCTATGCACCCAAATTGCGTGAAAATGTAATCACATGTCAGCTCTAGTGTAATATATTTGTCCAAAAATACCCGTTTATCATCTGTATTTCTTCTTGGTTTAGCAGTTTTAATGGCCAGTAGTGTATATTACTGCTGGTCACTTGGACGTATGGCAGCACGACTTAGCACTATGTTAGCTGATGCAATACGGAAGGAATATGTGTGGGCTCGGAATTGTAAAACAACAATGGAACTGTAGAAGACAGTGTTGTTTGTGGGTGGCTTACAAATTATTTTAAACACAGTGTATGGAAAAATCTGGATGTTACTCGGAGGAATAGAAGATAGCAGTTACTGTAAACTGGAATGGAAAGTGGCGATACATTAAAATACTTGGAGAAAATGTTGGATACATGAATGTCTTTCTATTAGAGGATACACAACGAATCTGTTGATAAACCTCCACCCCCATTTAGATGTGCTTGAAAATATGGTTGTATTGTGCCTAAGTGTGGTGGTCTCAGTACTGTGGCTCTAGAAATAGAAAAGCCATTTAGATAGTTTAAAATCATAGAAAAAATATCTTAACATAATTTATTTGCTTATGTGGCAAACGTATAGTTCTATATGGAAATTCCGCTACACTATGGAGAAGAGTTGACATCTTACAACCGAGAGAATGTACAATGCATTACCAATGTAACTCTGCAAAAACTAAAAGGCCACATTGAAATACATATATTCTTTCACCTAGAGCAAGTGTTGGTTGTACTTTCTGTACGTAAGAGCTGTGTCCAGTATTGTGAATTGTGCAGGTTCGAGTACTGGGGGACAGGCTCTGACCGCTGCATTCGCTGTGCCTTGATCATTGTACTCTGGAAGTAGTGAGCACTGTACACGGTGCACGCAAGTATAGCGTCTAGCGTTGTCTGGATTCCAGTTCCAGGAAGGGAGGCTCCAATCGCTGCACATGCTGTGCCCTTATTACTGGATTCTGGAAGGCGATGTATGGGCATTAGCCGAACTAAGAAAAGTTTTTAACATGTAGTACAGATTATTTTGATGAGGAAATAAGATAATAATTTGAGGCTCCATTGCGCCTTGAAAAAAGTGAAGTAAAAAGATCGAACAATAGTCGTCGCCAAGTGTAACTTAATCTGTCAGGTACACCAGTAACTTCAGTAAGTAACCCACGTGTGTTTTCTGCTGTTATAGAACAAATCTTTACTTATTTTGACAATTAGTAACACTTTTTTAGTGCTATTTTGCTTTGATGCAAAGATCAAAGAGTAATCATCCACAAGTGCACCTTCACCTCTAAATTAGACCAGTGGTACCAATACTTTGATACAGAATAATAATACAGACCATTTAGACGTGGGACTAACATTGTAGCACTTAATTTGAGGGTCCATTGTACCTTGAATCAAATGGGTACCAAGATCGAACAACAGTCATCTTTGGGTACCAGCTGGTGTACTGAGAACCAGATGACCAGCTCCGGGTTATATACTGATTGGTTGTTCATTTTTGATGACAGTAAAACATTGTATTTTGATTTGGAGGTCTGAATATTTGCGTCTAGATTTAGAAGATCTCTGAATTGCCTCTTCGGTGTGTAAAGATCAAACAACATTCATATTTTGCCAAGTGTATCTTAACTTGTAATTTACTTCAATAATACCAATATCTTTATCCTCCTGAGACCCAGACAAATTTTTGTAGAAATTATAAGCGAAATTGTTATTTTTGTGTTCCTTTATGCCAAAAACTATTTGGGAAAATGCTTAAAAAATTCTTTCACTGACAATTTTCATGAAATGGTGGGCGTAGTATACTGTACTTTCGGACTCTGTACGATGAAAGGTATGTATAAATTGACTAATGACATCCAAAATAAACAACTGAAATATTATTCAAACATATTTATTGAAAGTAATAAAATGGATTACAATGTACGTTGAAAAACAAATTTTAGTGTAATTAAAAAAAAATAACATACCGGTACATAATAAATAAAATCTATAACACAGTCAGGGGAATTTATTTTTCATGAAACACTTTAAAAAAACAGTTTCTGCTCACTGTAAATCACAGGAAAATGTTACAAGTTGTACATTGTGCTCTTGTTCTTTCTGTGCAGCCTGGTCTTTTGCCATTCTTTAACATCAGAAATTGCTGGCATGTGTACAGATTTTCATTTTCTAACATTTTCGTGAGGAAGTAGAACAGGAACTTTTCTTCGATTTGTACCTGGCTTTTCTCTTCATCTTGTTCGCTGTCTTCTGCATTGTTTGTTACGTCTTCAGTATCACTGTACTGAAGTGCTTCTCTCAGCATGAGTTTGTCCTTTCTAAATTGAGGAATATTTTTTGAAGGTATTCTCTCTTGGATTTGGTGTGAATTGTATCCACGAATTAACCACTGACATGTCAATCAAATGAAATATAGTTCTAAATGTCCATTTCTTGGTTCTGGCTCTCATGCAACAGTATGCGAGCATTCTGTCAAAGAGGTTCACTACCCCATTTTAGCACTGTATGCTTGCATGGCCATTGAACTGGTGACTTCAGTCTGATTCTTATCCTTCTCGCTGTACTGTAAGCACTTGTCTCTTGGGCCCCCACACCATGGGCAGAAGACATCATTACTACACTCTTTCTATCCATCGATTTAATAAAACATATATTTCCATCATAATGGACAAGCATATCTGACAACCCTCAGCCTTCCTTAGTAAGCTCCTTGTCAGTTTTCATTCTTGCCTCCTTGGGTATCCAGTTTTTCTGGATAGTGTCAATTGAAGTGCATCCTCTATTCAGAAGCTCACGTACCAGCTTCAGACTGGTAAAAACTCTGTCATGATAGATTGAATGTCCAGGAATAAGACTTTTACCCAACTGCATTACAGCTGATTCATCTAAGCCAAATACTTGGTTAGTATAATCAGGGTATGTGGACTTCCCCAGATACAATATAAAGTCTATCACAAGTCCACTGGGATTTGCAAGAACAAACAATTTCAGACAAAAAGTATTTGACTTGTGTGGGCAGTACTGCTTCAGCCTATTAGTACCCGAAAATGGTACCAGCATCACATCTACTGCCACATCTGCCTCTTTTTCTTGCTTCAGACACACTTCTCTAATTTTTGTGATGAGTGAGCGTAATTTCCGTAGCCTGTCCTTTTTTCTTTCTTTTTCTTTGACACCTTCATCAACCACAATTTTCAAACTGGTCCTAATTACAAAGAATCCATTCCTACTCATGTTATCACTTATCACAGGTATTCTACATCTGTTATCTCAATACATACGCATAATAGGACATTGTAAGCATCTCATTATCAGGCATATGCCAATAAACATCTTCAGTTCAGTCAAATTTCAACCTAAAGGCCTTCCATTCACTTTAGTGTAAGTTTGACAGGTTTTCTCAACAACCACCACATTTGTAGTTGTTTGTGTCTGTTGGAGGTAGTGTTGATTGGAAAATTGTTACTGAAGCTGGGTTGAAAGATGTTCTTCACCAGTGGCACCTCGGTGCATTTGAGAGAGGAACCTACAATTTAATACAGATTAATTTAATTTATTTGAATACATGTTGATTCTTTGTTATCTGTCCATACATTAGCACTTATTACAGAAAGGGGAAATTGTTTGCAAATCTTTGCAAAATTTTGGGATAGTAAAATTATTGGGACAGTGAAATATGTTACCTCAGAGTCCTCCTCTGATTCTTCACTGTCAGATTCTTCCCCATTTATATTCTGCAGTAGTGGTACAATCGCTATTGTGCTGTTGTTACCATTTCCTGAAACATCATCACCATCAGAAATATCTCCTTCAGACTCATCACAGCGCTCTAGTAATTCCTCCAGATATAGTAAAATTTCATCATCTGAGATAAAAGTAACTACTACTACTATGCTTACATATTTTAATTTAATGGTCATTACTAAGATTATTATATTATTACAATATTAGTAACATATTATTACTGAATATACTGTTTCATAAATTAAACAAACAGTTTTTGCATATGAAACAGTAATGTAAAATTTTACAAATGAGATTAGTTAAGCTGAGCCCCAAAGTACAGGATACTGAACCTGTCGATTGCGAATTTCATTACCACAAGTAAAACTGGACACCAAATTATTCTTTTCTTCTTAAAATAATCCTCAGGCTTTTATAAATAAATCTTTCTTTCTTACATGTGCTAAAACTAAAGCGATAACTTGTAATTCACACTTACCTTGAAGGATGTTTCTTTCACGGCGCGAACTGGTTGTTGCCATTTTCTAAAATCATTATTTAGAGAGAAGATCAGGTTCAAGTACACAAAATGCTTCCTAGATGTTAGCAGCAGCTGTTGAGCAACGAAAAAAGACTGTTGCATGCTGCAGTCTAGTGGAGAATTTTTTAAACTTGAAGTACAGTATAATGTACAAGGGGTCCCAGGAGGTTATATGTTTTGCTAAATAATATGTACAAGTTAGACGTGGAAATAACATTGCGCTACATAATTTGATGGTTCATTATACCTTCCATCAAGAAGGCATAAGGACTGAACATCAGTCATATTCCCGAACCAAGTGGGGTACAGAGAAGAAGATGGCCGGCTCTGGTCTACATACTGATTGGCTGTTTCAGATTAATCTCCAGTAAAATACTGGGTTGAGATTGGCTTAGAAGCTGTCTATTGGCCTATCTGCAAGAAAGTGGTATGGTTTAAGAGAGGGGATGGGGAAGCGAGGTGGAGGGAGGAGGGAAGAGGTAGGTGGAGCAGTGGAAGGCCAATACAAGCAAAAGCAATCTTCTTATGTGTCGGTGTATCCGTAGATCCAGCTTGTTGTAATAATTCCATGTACATCCCAATGTGGAAAATGTCAGTTGAGAAGCAAAAATCATAATGAAGATCTGGATGAGACTGTATAGGGGCTTTCAGAAGACTCTTCTTAATTACAATAAATTCCGTTTCCAGCATTCATCCAAAATCCACGGTGTCAGCTTACTGGTCAATGAACAAAGATTTGGTGTTGCCAAGAAATGTTCAAGAATAAATTTTCTAGAAAACTCAGCCATTTCAAGAAACGCATCTGTCTCTTTGTTGCGTCTTTGACATGGAAAATTTTGGATTGCTAATAGCTTTTCAGGTCATGTCGAATAGTTAAAATGACCACTAATTTTTGCCCAGTTCAGACTCCTATGTGTTAACAGTTATTCCTGCCTTCTTATATCCTGCAAGCATCTTCAAGCAGCATAATATGCTCATTTCAGTTGCATCCAGTGATGAGAAAATCTATATTCAGAATTAATGTGATCGCAAGATCTTCATCCAATACAATATCCAGGATATGAATAAATGGTGCTGCAGATCTATTAAGTCCAAAAGGCAGTTTATGAGACTGATAACTAAATCCAAAATTAACAAAACATGTATATTTCCTACAACACTCGGAAATTATGGGGTTGTCCGACAAAAGCTATGACGCTGGCGGGTTACAGTATGTCCATGCCGATCAGAGAGAAGAACTATTTCGCGTTTCAGAACTGGGAAACATTTGGACATGATCGTCGCTATGAATTCGGATAAATTTTAGTAACGTGAGGATGTATTCCCCTGTGCTGTAGTTTATTGTGAAAATATTCTAATGTGCCTTTTGCTGAGCAACTGAGAAGTTGTGGAACTGAGAACGCCTGGTGCAAATAACGTTTTCAAAAGCTTTGGAATTTATAGTAAAAATTCTGATTTTCTCATGGTTGGACAGAAGTTGCCGTAGCATACCACGTAGCCATATATCAGAAACGTCTGACTATTTAATAGTGCTCAAGTGTTTAGCATTGAGAGAGCATACTAAACTGATGAACAGTGCTTGAGTTTTACTCTGATTATTGACTGGTTGAAGCTTTACATCTTTTTCTAGGAGGCTGTAAACTACTCGTGAGATACGCTGAGGTGACGAAAGTCTTTGATTTCCGCCTAATATAGTGTCGGACCTCCTTTTTCCTGGTGTAGTGCAGCAGATGGACGTGGCATGGACTCAACAAGTCGTTGGAAGTGCCCTACAGAGATATTGAGCTGTGCTGCCTCTAAAGCTGTGCATAACTGCGAAAGTGTTGCCAGTGCAGGATTCTGTGCACGAATTGACTTCTCGATTACGTCCCACGCCCGGTGGTATTCGTGTCGGGTGATCTGGATTAGAGATGGGGGAAACGCTCCTGAACTGATTCATAGAGTTGAATCTTTCAAAGGAGTGAACAATCAGTGATTCAGAAAAAAAGAACGGTAGCTCCAAACGTTTCCCACGGCAGAGAGAGAGACGGAGCATATCAGCAGCGCCTCTGCTGGTCAGAGCACAGTGCACGCCACACAACACAGCCGGCGCCGGTCTCTGCCCTGCTTCTACCTTGGCTGCCTGCATTGTGCAGTGCCCCATTGGATTTTGTGTTTCACATATGCCGTGCCGTCTCTGTGCGTCGTCTGCCGCGTGCAGTGTCTGGCGCAGCTTAACTTAGCATCGCACTCTGTCGGCGATCGTTTCAGTCGCATGTCCTGCCCTCTGGGCAGTTGATGCGAGCAACAGGACAGAGAGCCTCCTAGCGGAGAACGTAAGAACTACTTGCAACAACCTGCTCGCAAGAGAACGGACGATTTGTCTCGGAGCAGATGACTGGTGGCCATTCACCGCTCCCCCCACCCTCGGAACTCGCCCGCTCAACGCTCACCCCACCGTTCTCGACTCTAGCCAGATCGTTGAGCAAAGCAACTCAGGTGTCACTCTGGTCTCTGCGGTCTTAGCTCACGCAGTAATACAGCTCGCGGCTCGACCTACTCGACTCAGCGCCTCTGCATGGAGTTCGTCTCTACTGGATATTGTTCTTTGTAGTAATACCGCTATGTATATTACATTATTATGTTATGTATACATCATTTGTTTTTATTTTATTTTTATTTGTTTAAACTGATCAGATTAGGTTCCTGACGACTCCTCTTACTATAGGATTTTTATTATGGACACTCGAATTTACGCTTTAATTACGAGCAAACCGATAAACGTATCGCAAAATGTGATACACCAATATTTTCCTTGTTTTATTCTGCGTAAGGCTATATGCAGCACTTTAGTCTTACAGTCAAATTTATATTTTTTTTTTTCCTATTCTGGTACGGATTTTGCGATTTTAGGCGTCTTCGGAAGGAAACGTTCACTTTAAAAATATATGGCTTGTGATGTATTTGTACGAGGTTAATGAAATTTTAGTACATTATAGGCAAATATATTGTTAATGTAAGTTACAACATTTTCCGATCACCCAAAAAACCACAATAGTGCAAAATAAATCAATAGTCAAAAACTTTGTCATATCGTGGAAATTTCAATAAACAATACAAAATTCTTACTCATTATCTGTGTTACTTCAAAATAGGATCAAATAAGATCAAAATACAGGTATAGTACTGGAATAAACCAAGTTTAAAGGGCAATGTGCCTTCCATTTATTTTCTATTGTGAATGAGTGGTGAGTCATGAAAAAGAGCTAGTTCATTTCAGGGAGTGAACAGTTCTGATCCGATCTCTGAAAAGAACAGTTTTGCCCATCTCTAATCTGGATGGCAAACCATTCCATCAAATTTCTTCAAAGCAGTCGCATTGTCACCCATAAAAATTCCATCGTTGTCGGCTGCAAATAGTCTCCAAGTAGCCAAACATAACCATTTCCAGTCAACAATTGGTTCAGTTGGACCAGAGGACCCAGACCATTCCATGTAAACACAGCCTACACATTACGCAGCGACGACCAGCTTGCACAGTGGCTTCCTGAGGCCAGCTTCACACTCAAACCTTGCCATCAGCTGTTACCAACAGAAATCGAGATTCATCCGACCAGGCCACTGTCTTCCCGTCGTCTAGCGTCCAGCCGGTACGGTCACAAGCCCAGGAGAGACGCTGAGGGCGATATCGTGCTGTTACCGAAGGAACTCGCTTCGGTCGTCTGCTGCCATCGCTCATTAACGGCTGATTTCGGTGCACTGTCCCACTTGATTTCTGCTGTTTTTTCACTCAGTGCTGCTTGTCTATTAGCAATGACCACTCTACGCAATATCCGTTGTTCTCGGTCTTTAAGTGAAGGACGTCGGCCAATGCTCTGTCCGTTTGAAAGGTAATATCTGAAATTTGGTGTTCTCGGCACACCCGTGACGCTGTGGGTTTCAGAATATTGACTTCCCCAATGATTTCCGAAATGGAGCGTTTCAGGCGTCCAGCTCCAGACGCCATTCCACGTTCACAGTCTGTTAATTCCCGTCGCGCGGAAGTTATCACGTTGGAAACCTTTTCGCATGAATCACCTGAGTACAGACGACGGATTTGACAATTCACTGGTTTGATGAATGACTGGAAGAGTACAAACCACTTCGAATCAAGTATTTGCTGATAATGCAGCAAAGGCATTTTACCGAAGAACTTTTTTTATTTAACAGCTTCTGTCGGACCAGGTAGAACGAATCACTTTTTCAGTTACGAAACACTAAAAGTTACGCACCATGCTGACAAGTATAGTGCAATCTAGCTTTCAAACAGCTCTTGCAGTTTGAAGCATGCATATTGCTAAGTTGATAATGCAGCAAAGGCATTTTACCGAAGAACTTTTTTTTATTTAACAGCTTCTGTCGGACCAGGTAGAACGAATCACTTTTTCAGTTACGAAACACTAAAAGTTACGCACCATGCTAATAAGTATAGTGCAATCTAGCTTTCAAACAGCTCTTGCAGTTTGAACCACGGTACACATTGCTCCAGGCCAGACAATGGTTATGAGGAGCTCGCTGATGCAAGTTCAGAAACTGAACGAGACCGCGCAACCGCAAGTTAATGGTCGTTTGTATTCGCTCTGAGAACGGTTTCATTTGCTTTGTAAGTAGTGATAAATCTGTGGATAAATTGCTGAGAAGCCTTCGACATCTTTACATACATTTCAACATGTCTGAGAAAATTCTACTTGATGTGCAGATTGACAATTTTTGTAGGTCTTTCTGACACTTAACACTGTACTTAATCTGCGCGCCTCGTTCTCTGCCATTCGCCTGGTATGTTCTCTTTTTCTTTTTCTCTGTTTTGCTTCTGTAATTTTTATAGAAGCTTTTGTGAGTTTTCTCGCTAGAAGACTATTCATCCATAGTCGCAGTCATTATTTAATCCTACGTATAATTTCCCACAGTCCAACTAGCGTCTTAGTCGAAGAATACGTTATCAAAGGTTTAAAATTTAGGGTCCTAATCTGTCCGAAAAAGTTACAGCATATATTTTCACTCGTGTGGTAGAAACTTATTTCAGGGTTCTCTTCCTGTACTTGGTCTACTAGCAACGGTTCTCTAATCTCAAGTTCTGAACGCTGTTAATTTTTTAATAAGCGCCAGTAAATTATCTTGGTTTACTGAAATTGGGTTCCTATTATGCTCTAGAAAGTCAATTAACAGCGGAAAGTTTTTGATGGAGCCGGTCTCCGGCACAAAGTTCGCAATAGTCTGCTATAGGTAGAATGAACAACACGACCTATAAGCAAGAGCAAGTTTGTGGGCCTGCTTTGTGGCTGGAACGCCTACTTTACACAATGATCTGTCAAATGTGCCGTCGTATTCGGATAATTTCCATACTAGCTAGCTGCCAAGTGAATTTCGAATGATGACACGAAAACTGTCAAACAGGTAACTGTGTTAACTCCATTAACAACAGTGAATCGATTTTTAAAGCCTACATATAGTTATAATTCCAACCACTCAGCTAAATTTGATTCAGCTTAATTTTACAATAGGCCTACTTCCGCAGAAACGCCATCATTACGTTATTTGTAAGTAAGTGGTTCATAATTATGGTACATTATTTATAATTATACAGGTAAGTATTAAATTGATTTCCTTATTATACATTTTTACATACGTCTGATGATTTTGATATTCAGTGGTTGTGTCACTGTCTATTTGTTTCTCAGTTACGTTACTTTAGTGTTATTCGAGTAATAGTGGTTGGTTCCCACCTTAACTGATTTATTACTCCATGTAGTTGTCAGCTAATGCTCTCATCAGTATTTTCGTGACAGCTTGTTTCACAGGTAACCCAGCGATATTGTATGGTTACAGGCAGTTCTTTTTATCACTGCTGTTATGTAGATATTGATCTTTCTACTGTTATATTTTTTTGTGTCTATGTACTGTTCTTTCTTATAATCACACGTATTTTTCAGCTTTTGCTATTATTTACAGATTTTGATAGTCCTTTTCTCTTAATTATTACTTATTATTTGAATGTCCATTCTACATCGCTGGATACTGTCATTGTAATCTACATTGAAGAGCCAAAGAAACTGGTATACCTGCCTAATATCGTGTAGCCCCCCCCCCTCCCCTCTCTCTCCTCTCTCCTCCGAGCACGCAGCAGTGCCGCAAAACGACGTGGCATGGACTCGACTAATGTTTGAAGTAGTGCTGAAGGGAATCGACACCATGTATGCTGCAGGGCTGTCCATAAATGCGTAAGAGTACGACGGGGTTGAGATGTCTTCTGAACAGCAATTTGCAAGACATCCCTGACGTGCTCAATAATGGTCATGTGTCGGCAGTCTGGTGACCATCGGAAGTGTTTAAACTCAGAAGAGTATTCTGGAGCCACTTTTTAGCAATTCTGGACGTGTGGGGTCTCGCATTGTCCTGCTGTAATTACCGAAATCCATCGGAATGCAGAATGGACACGAATAGATGCAGGTGATCATACAGGATGCTTACGTAGGTGTCACCTGTCAGAGTCGTATCTAGGCGTATCAGAGGTCCTACATCGTTCCATCTACACACGTCCCCCGCTACTACAGAGCCTCCATGAGCTTGAACAATCCCCTGCTGACATACACTGTCCATGGATTCATAAGGTTGTCTCTATACCCGTAGACATCCATCCGCTGGATACAACTTGAAACGAGACTCGTCCAACTAGACAACATGTTTCCAGTCAACGACAGTCCAATGTCGGTTTTGACGCGCCCAAGCGAAGCTAAAGCTTTGCGTCGTGCAGACATCCAGGGTACACGGGTAAGCCTTCGCCTCCGTATTGATGATGTTTCGTTGAATGGTTCGTACGCTGACACTTGTTGATGTCCCAGCACAGAAATATGCGTCAGTTTGCGCAAAGATTGCACTTCTGTCCCGTTGAACGATTTTTTTCACTCGTCGTTGGTCCCGTTTTTGCAGGATCTTTTCCGGCTGCAGCGATGTTGGCGATTTTATGTTTTACCTGGTTCCCGATATTCACGGTACACTCGTGAAATGGTCGTACGCGAAAATCCCCAACTTCTTCGCTAACTCGGAGATGCTGTGTCCCATCGCTCGTGCACCGACTATAACACAACGTTAAAACTTGCTTAAATCTTGATAACCTGCCATTGTTGCAGCAGTAACCGATGTAACAACTGCGCCAGACACTTGTTGCCTTATATACACGTTGCCGACCGCAGCGCCGTATACTGCCTGTTTACATATGTCTGTATTTAAATGCGCATGCCAATACTACACTCCTGGAAATTGAAATAACAACACCGTGAATTCATTGTCCCAGGAAGGGGAAACTTTATTGACACATTCCTGGGGTCAGATACATCACATGATCACACTGACAGAACCACAGGCACATAGACACAGGCAACAGAGCATGCACAATGTCGGAACTAGTACAGTGTATATCCACCTTTCGCAGCAATGCAGGCTGCTATTCTCCCATGGAGACGATCGTAGAGATGCTGGATGTAGTCCTGTGGAACGGCTTGCCATGCCATTTCCACCTGGCGCCTCAGTTGGACCAGCGTTCGTGCTGGACGTGCAGACCGCGTGAGACGACGCTTCATCCAGTCCCAAACATGCTCAATGGGGGACAGATCCGGAGATCTTGCTGGCCAGGGTAGTTGACTTACACCTTCTAGAGCACGTTGGGTGGCACGGGATACATGCGGACGTGCATTGTCCTGTTGGAACAGCAAGTTCCCTTGCCGTTCTAGGAATGGTAGAACGATGGGTTCGATGATGGTTTGGATGTATCGTGCACTATTCAGTGTCCCCTCGACGATCACCATTGGTGTACGGCCAGTGTAGGAGATCGCTCCCCACACCATGATGCCGGGTGTTGGCCCTGTGTGCCTCAGTCGTATGCAGTCCTGATTGTGGCGCTCACCTGCACGGCGCCAAACACGCATACGACCATCATTGGCACCAAGGCAGAAGCGACTCTCATCGCTGAAGACGACACGTCTCCATTCGTCCCTCCATTCACGCCTGTCGCGACACCACTGCACGATGTTGGGGCGTGAGTGGAAGACGGCCTAACGGTGTGCGGGACCGTAGCCCAGCTTCATGGAGACGGTTGCGAATGGTCCTCGCCGATACCCCAGGAGCAACAGTGTCCCTAATTTGCTGGGAAGTGGCGGTGCGGTCCCCTACGGCACTGCGTAGGATCCTACGGTCTTGGCGTGCATCCGTGCGTCGCTGCGGTCCGGTCCCAGGTCGACGGGCACGTGCACCTTCCGCCGACCACTGGCGACAACATCGATGTACTGTGGAGACCTCACGCCCCACGTGTTGAGCAATTCGGCGGTACGTCCACCCGGCCTCCCGCATGCCCACTATACGCCCTCGCTCAAAGTCCGTCAACTGCAGATACAGTTCACGTCCACGCTGTCGCGGCATGCTACCAGTGTTAAAGACGGCGATGGAGCTCCGTATGCGCGGCAAACTGGCTGACCCTGACGGCGGCGGTGCACAAATGCTGCGCAGCTAGCGCCATTCGACGGCCAACACCGCCGTTCCTGGTGTGTCCGCTGTGCCGTGCGTGTGATCATTGCTTGTACAGCCCTCTCGCAGTGTCCGGAGCAAGTATGGTGGGTCTGACACACCGGTGTCAATGTGTTCTTTTTTCCATTTCCAGGAGTGTAGTTTCTCTGGCGCTTCAGTGTATCTTCATAGACGAATTTCGGTATAGGCTGTGTTACAATATCGTCTGTTCGATTTTATATCTTCTTGTGAATTTAAGTATAATGTAATATCTTGTTGGCTCCTATTGCTCGCTTTTTGCAACTACACGTTGTGCTGAAGGATAACTTTTTCTATGTATTATTCATGCTTCAGGTCGACTTGCTCATTTAGTATTATCTGCGGGTATCTGTGGGTATGTACATAGACTTCTATCTCTTCCAGAATGTGCATTAGTGGAAGCTTCGGTGCTATGTGAAAAACTTGGATAGCTTGATTTGTATTGTCTACTGAATGCTTTTTCGTCTTTAGGTGGTGGGGGAAAGTAGATGAACTGTTGTTGTAATTACTCAGCTGTATCCAAAATGGAAGTTACGGACAAAGATAACTAATTAGAAAAGTAACTAAGTCGAAAACTTTATTATTTCGTACACAACAGATAACAAACATAGAGAAACTAGCTATTTAATAATAAAACATTCTTAAAGTTCTCGCTGCAAATTCATGCTCGTGCGTCGACTTCTCGATCTGTCGGCTTGTGACGACGACTTATCGTCACGGTAGACCCCCTCTTTGTGCGTGGATCGGCAGTCGGCCAGCTGTGCAGCGCTTCAATGAGCAGAGTGCAACTGAACCGTTCCTTCTTCGAAACATGGTTGTAGGACGGTCCTCTGTAATGGTGGACAACAGTTTGTTCCCTCCGACCGGCGAGGCTGCTGCGAAAACCAGGGTACCGGGAACTGAAGGGAATTTCGATTGCATCCTCCATCCTGCTCGAGAGAACACATATTCGGATGCTGCCGAGGTTTTAGATGCAAGACGGTTTTGGAAGGCTATAGTAGAGGGCGATGGAACTGTAGCTGGGGAAGGCTGCGTTTGTGGAGGCTCCTCTGGTTGTGTTCCTCAGATATGTGTGCGTGCCGGTCTGAGAAGTGGTGCTCCCAGTATGTGTTGATTGTTTGACTCTCTGACCTGCCCAGGTGATAAAGCCTGCGGGAGCCAGGTCTTAGGATGTTGGTGAGCTGCGTCCTGCAGGAGCTGCTGCTATGAATGGATCATCAGTGCCATGACACGGGGAAGCTTCGTACTCCTCCAAAGAGATTGCCTTGAAAAACTCGTCCGAGGTGAATCTGGAGGCACCTCATGTGCGCTTTAAGCAGACTTCTCCCTCTCAAGTGAGACTACAATGGCCTTACCATCTTGCAAAGTAACAAAGGTGTGCAGGCCTCGTTACAGTACGTCATATGGGCCTATGTACGGAAGCAACAGTGGTGGCTTGACCGCGTCTACCCATAAGCAGACGTGTGAACAACTTTGACGAAACTCGTGGCAAAATGTTCGCTTTACACTGTGACGAACTGGTGCTAACGGGATGAGTTTTCGCATTGTCTTCTGCAGTGTTTATGCAAACTCTTGCATTATGTGTACCGGAGGTGGTGTAATAACCTCACTCCCTATGAGATCTGTTGGCACATGTTGACCATTGATTAGCTGACTCAGAGACAGGTCGATGTCTGTTTTTATAGCTGTTCTTGATCCAAGTACGACCACTGATAATGTGTCCCTTCAGGTATCTTCATCGAACACGAGAGCCGTTTTCATGGTTCTGTGTAGACGCTCTACCATCCTATTGCTCGAAGGGTGTGTAAGGTGGTACAATAAATGAAGGTCAATTTTGCACCTTACATCAAAGTTCTATACATCGTAACACGAAACTGATTATGACACTTAACTTACTTTGGTGGTAATGAGCATATTTGCCTATAAGTATCTAATGCAAAATGGACGACACTCAATCGATGGTATTAACACACCGCTCCTATATAATGCATGTCAGTGAGCAGAAGGTGAAACAAGCGGCCAGAGGAAAGGTTTTGTGTGGAAGCAGGCACAGGCAGAAGCAGAGGCTGCACCACGGGAGGCACCACAAAAACACCTTGGGGGCGTCCCGCAGCAGGAGTCAGCGACCGGACAGGTGACACATACTGGAGAGCAAGAAACGGGACAACAGGACAGAAAGAAGCTTTAGAAAACTGTGTTTCAGAATTCCAAATGGATATTAACAATACCAGTGATGCAGCTGATCATGTGAACAGTGAGTGGCACACATGTGATGTATGCATGTAAGTTTTAGGCATCTGAAGCTTGCAAAAAAACGTTCGTTTGGCGGAAACGAACTAGAAAGGAGTAAAGTGCCGAGATTTCGATGCAGTTCAATGGTAGGGCACTTGCGATTGGAAGAGAGAGTTTCCACAAAATAAGAGGAACACTCCTATTGGTCGAAAAAAGCCGTGATGTGGAGAACGAAAGAACGCAGGTGGGGAGACAGTTCGGCTACGAGAAAGACAAGAGCGAAAATTTCGGGGACTCTTCTCTGAACTGGCATCAAGTGCAGATCCAGGCGCATAACGCTCTGTTCGGGACAGCCAGATTGGAAGGGGGTGGGTGTGAAAGAACCATTAAGAAGATTTTAAGTTCAAATGGTTCAAATGGCTCTGAGCACTATGGGACTTAACTGCTGAGGTTGAAAGGGTACAGTACCGCCCGACATTGAAAATAGGTACAACATACTTCATTATTTTTGTCAGAACAACACATTTTTTTTGTAAAATAACTCAATTTCAATTAATACAGCGAAGCCGGATACCAGTGTAGGAATGAATGACAATTTATTTATTTAATTTATCATATGTGCACTCCCACAAAATAAATCCCTACATCCAGTTTGGTGAGATCTTTTGAAATGAATGAATGTATGTTGTTGTTTGTTGTTTGGTTTGTGGGGCGCTCAACTGCGTGGTTATCAGCGCCCGTACAATTTCCCAACCTTTGCTCAGTCCAATTTCGCCACGTTCCTGGATGATGATGAAATGATGAGGACAACACAAACACCCAGTCATCTCGAGGCAGGTGAAAATCCCTGACCCCGCCGGGAATCGAACCCGGGACCCCGTGCTCGGGAAGCGAGAACGGAATGGAATGAATGTATGGTCGTCTGCTAACCGCAGATAGTGAATGTGAATATATGATCATCTTTGAGTCGATCCTTTGGCCACCTTTGGTGGGACCAAAGACATGAAATTTGCCAGAGCTTTGAGCGCCTGAAATGTGGCTGACCAATAAGGTAGCAAGGTGCTTCTCCCACTTCGACAGAGGTGCAAGAGAACCGGAATACGGCCATGTTTCAGCACTCTGCCGCTGGATCCTGTGCTGTTAACACCTGTTTTAGTCGTGCTCCGTAATGACGAAAGAGTGGAGTCATGGTATGCATGTGGAATATTTAAGAGTAGTTTGAAATAATAATTTCTCTATTTCAGGAACTTTTGTGGGGAGAATTAAATGTCAGGCAGGTAATATTAATGGGATTGTAGTAATCTTCGGAAGTGACCAACGGTCACAATGAAACCACGTGTAGCAATAAGTTAAAATACTACCGTGTGCTTAAGTTAAGCTGAATCACTAGCGTGTGTACAATAAGTTGAAATATTTAAGAAATAGCGTGTGTACCATAAGTTGAAATATTTAAGAAATGGCGTGTGCAGGACTTGAAATTAGAGACGAGTACTTCCACGTGGTGAGTACTGTGTGAGTCTCAATCTGTGTATGAGACAAAGGATAAAGAGAAGTACTCGTCCATGGTATCAGTTGAGGACTCGCGTGTGTGATGAATACATTCTTAATATTACTTTGCGTGTGACGCTAGATTCAAACTCTGAGAGAGATGCAAGGTGAGTCGGCCGTCTATCTAGCAACGCCACATGGCTTGCATTGCACAGGAAGACGTGCATATATCTCCAGAGTTCATAGTAGGAAAGTAGAATTACAAAGTGGGGCAGTGTCGTGTGAAACTGGGATAAATATTAATTGAAGTGGGAAAGCTGAAAGTGATAATGTTGTGACTATTCACTGTCTTGTATTTCATATTGTAGTGTGGTGTATGTCATGTAATTTGGGTATGTGTGGTTTCCATGGGTGTGTAGCGAAGTAGTTTCAAAAGATTAGTGGGTTATGCTTGTTCCTTCTGTACCGCTCGGTCTGGAGGAAAGTTTCGTGATGATGATTGTGAGAGTCGAAGTGTGAGAGATAGTAAAAGATCCACCATCCTATCCAGAAAGTGCACTGTAGCGTTAAATAAATTACGAGACCATAATATAGAGATTCACTAATGTAAAGCCATGCCCACTGGACGGAATTTCTCATATGTTATTGTTGCAGGTTATAGAATTTGTGTGTTTAGGTTAGAGAATTTATCGGAATAAATCAGATAGTGAAAAGAAAGAGATTGGTAGACTATTCCTTCAAATTGTATGTTGTCATAATGTCCCGAATTTATAATGTGTGCGCCATTCATATTCAGTGGGATGGCCACGTGTTAATAAAAGCCGTCAAATAAAAGACAAAAAGAAAATGTGGTACTGCCAGTGCGTAGTGTACAGTCAGAGTTCTGTAAATCACTGATAGTCAGATATGCGTTTCCGTTGCGTAGTAATCATATAGGAGGATAACTTGTAACGAAGTGTGAGTACTAGAGTTCATGTTACTCGTCAAATTAAGAAAGAATCCACTCGCTTGGCAGACCACTCATCTTGCAGGCCTGACTGCTTGATGCCACAGTATGAGCAAGGCATGTGGGTGCCTCTCAAGGTCATCAGTCCCCTAGAACTTAGAACTACTTGAACCTAACTAACCTAAGGACATCACACACATCCATGCCCGAGGCAGGATTCGAACCTGCGACCGTAGCAACAGCGCAGTTCCGGACTGTAGCGCCTAGAACCGCTCGGCCACTCCGGCCGGCAGATTTTAAGTAATAAGTCTTTTATTGGCCATTTTTGCCTTCTAAAGGGTCACATAGTCAGGCCTAGGGAGGCGAGAGTAAGCCAGAGCGTAGTCTGGGTCGAACCGTAGTTCGAATAGTTAATGAAAAGCGGTGTCTGGAAAGATAAAGTCTGCGGTGCCACAGCACCGGGAAGGGCAGGAGATGTTGACTGCTACAGGGTGCACGATCGAGAGAGAGAGGCTGGTGGGGGGCGGCCTGGTACATCCAGCACGGCCACGCAGCTTCCCCAGCCCTGGTTGGTCAGAAGCTGAGAAACCCGTGGGGGCGGCATGCAAATTTCCGGAGCATGGCCTGCTCAGCATCGACGCCAGGGCGGCGTTACCTCGCCAGCACACGAGGGAGGCACACGATCGAGATGCTTGCTGACTTGCTGTTGCCAGACTATGGGACGGGAAAATTACAGGCAGCCGATGCTGCCAGCTATGGCTTGAGAAGAAAGTGACTTTTGAAAGTGAATAAAATGTAAAATAAAATCCCCTACTATCGGGCTACGATCTGGCTGATCCTTACACTCCTCCACCTTCCATGGGAGCAGAGAACGTATGTGACTTCGCTCTGTATCATGATCAGTTTAGGCTTCCACAGGAGACAGCAGGGGCCTTAACCTATGGAAGGGTGTAGAAACTTTAATGACCTCCTAGGGGCGGCAAAGGGATTTACACACATCAACAGTATTATGTGCATACAAGAATAAACATTACAAAACATCAGAACAAAATTACATGAGTAAAACATGAAAATAATTTGGATTAGGCATATACGCCATGTATATGCAGGACTGGGTGGCCAACGAATATATATGATAAGATATGCCGATGATATAGCTGTCCTGGCTGAAAGTGAAGAAGATCTTGTAGTCCTACTGAATAGAATGGATAAAGTTATGGGTGAAGAATATAATATGAGAATTAGTAAAGCAAAAACAAAAGTAATGGCATGCGACAAAGAAGATCAAGTGAAAGTCCAAGTTCATGTAGGCAATGAACTGCTTGAACAAGTTGATAAATTTACTTATCTGGGCAGTAATATTACCAGGGATGGAAGGAGCAAGGAAGAAGTGAGAAGTAGAATAGCTCAAGCAAAGGCTGCTTTTAACAAGAAGAAAAACATATTAACATCTAAGAGCATCAGCCTTGAAATCAGGAAAAGATTTCTGAAATCATATGTGTGGAGTGTGGCATGCTATGGGTGTGAAACATGGACTCTTGGGACAGAGGAAGACCAGAAGCTAAATTCTTTTGAAATGTGGTGCTATAGACGCATGCTCAAAATAAAATGTATTGACAAGGTCACAAACGAAGTGGTTCTGGAAAGAGCAGATGAGAAGAGCATCTTCTGAAGTTTCATTGTTAAAAGAAGAGTGCAATTTACAGGCCATCTATTAAGACATAAAGGACTCCTGAACACAATCATAGAGGGATATGTCGAGGGAAAAAGACCAAGAGGAAGACCACGACTGAGGTACATGGCTCAAATCGTGAAAGATGTGGGATGTAACACCTATAAAGAAATGAAGAGAAAAACTGAAAGACGCACAGAATGGAGACAAGCTGCCATTGTAGCTGTTGCAAACCAATCCTTGGATTGACCACTACAGAAGAAGAAGAAGGGTGGCGAGAGGTGTCGTGTGGTGTTGTCCTCAGCAGGCAGTGCACAGGCTGCCAGTGGGAAGGGGGCGTGGCTGTGGCCAGGCCCGTGCACTGGAACTCAGTGCAGTGGGGTATGAGGGGAGGTCCACACGTTTCAAACACATTTGAAAAGGGAGTCAACACTAGGGAAACACTTCACTATGCTGCACAAGTTTTCACATTGATAGATAACACAGTTGCACTTTTAAACTAAGGGAGGGCACATGCCTGATAGGTTCTTTCTTCTAGGCATGGGCGATATTCGCCCTGAGACTGGGGTTCTGGAACCATTGGAGGGGACAGTCTTAACAGTTTGCAAAATCCCTTTTTGTACAAGGTCCATATCAGTACAATACTAAGAATACCAGTGACTGGGGTTACCGTGGCGGTGGGTATAATGGTTGTATGTAGTTTAGTGGTTGTTTGTCATTCATTTAGGTGTGCTAACAGGCGATCATAAGAAATTTGTTCTTTCTCATGTTTTGAAAGGTCATCAGTTGACGTTAAGAGGTAATCAGAAATGGCTCTGACCGCTATGGGACTTAACATCTGGGGTCATCAGTCTCTAGAACTTAGAACTACTTAAACCTGACTGACCTAAGGACATAGCACACATCCATATCTGAGGCAGGATTCGAACCTGCGACTATAGCGCAAGACGTAATCATTTGATATATTAGATAAAGCAGGCAAGCCAGTTGAGAAAGGAATGACGAATGAACTTTCAGGTAGATAAAACGTAGGTAAATGGGCACACATACTAAATGAGTGAGCCATAGTGGCATGGAAGGTTATTAATGGTGTGATAACATCACAATAAGAATGGTTTGCGAGAAATCCACTGAGATTTCTATCTCATATGTCTGTGATTGGAAATTGTGTTCATAGCAATGAAGGGTTAATACTGTAGGTTGGTCTATGGCATATAGCAGGTTTGCGTTAACAGTCCTGAACCAGGGTTCCGTTAGGCGAACGATAGTTCGTGAGCAAGGTGGCGCTTGGCACTTCCCCAGGGAAAGGCTAATCTCGCTTCCGGTAGGATGGTTTTGGAGAGAGATTTCGCGGCACAGGAAAGTATGAACACGTTTGCATGCATATAACTGAAGGACTTTTCCTTTATGAAGGTATAGTGCACGGCGCATCGTTGACACGACAGTATCGCCTACTTAACTGTGTATACGACAATTCTGCGATTCCAAGAGTACTTCTCCTTAAAACTCGACATCTCTCACATAAAAAAAAACTTTACTGTGCTACCAAATTCGCCGTCTCTATAACTCATAGGTGCTGACCTCATCAGGGCCGGCTAGTTGCTTAAAACTCTATGTATACTTCGGTATATCTCAGTGTCCTGGGACACATCATACAGTTAAATAATACTACTTCAGTAATCAGAGATTCTCTAGAAAATACAATGGAAGAATAATGTCAAAGAAGGCTCAAGTTTTGAACTGAGATTTCCGCTTACTGGCGGTTAGCCGCGGGATAGACACTGTTCGCGTCTAATAGTGCCTGATCAGCGGTCGTCAGAGAGTATGGAACACTGTTCTTGTGAATTCTTCTTCGACATGAAAGATTAAAGTCTAATTGTGTTAGTTCACCTGAACTGAATAGTTTTGTGTTGGAATACGCCCAGGTAATGAACTCCAAAAAGCGTTGTTCTGTTGAAAATTGAAAGATGAAAGTGGTAAGAACGGACTATGTCACGAAACTGAAAAGTGAAGGAACAACATAGACAGCTAGGTGTCCACATGATTGCCAGTTGCGTCACGTCCGGTAAGTGCCCTTGTGGGTGGTGCATGACTCTTCATGTTTCGTTCTGTTGATAGTTGAAAGATGAAAGTGGTTAGAACGGACTATGTCGTGAAACTCAAAAGTGAAGGAACGACATAGACGGCTAGGGGTCCGGACGATTGCCGGTCGCGTCACGCCAGGTGTGTGCCCTTGTGGGTTGTGGTTCTCTTGATCATCAAACGGACTAGGTGTATGGCCAAAGTTTGCTGATCCTGTGGGCATTATTCACTCCATTTACGTTATCTGTCGTAGGGTTAGGCATGTGGCATGTCCCTCCGAACAAACATCCAAATATAAATGAAGTAAAACGTGTTTACAACTTAAATTACCTTCCAAAATAGTTTCTTACTAAGAACATTATTAATAAACAATTAAGTAATGGGCAATACTCAGGAACCTACTCTGGCATACCTGGAATCCTACAAGTTAAATAATTATCCTCATCATTTTAGTAATGCAGTGACACATGTAAACACTATGTTTATTGACATGGTGCTGGTAAAGTTCTAGAAAAACTCTCTAATAACTGGTAATGAAACATAGACAAAATGAACAATAGTAAAAATAATACCTAGACATACGTAATTGACAACCCATCATAGTGACACAAGCGGTAGCAAAACCACAATAGAAACAAAAGCACAAAATATTATTTCCTTTACAGAAAACTCCCTTATTCTCCAGTGACATTTAGTAGCAAACTAAGTGTAAGTATTTTCCATTATTCTATTGTGCTCTCGTATATATTTCCATACCGATTGACATGGCTTTGGTATGTCTACCTACAAGAAAGCTGTCGTTAAATTATGTCAATGTTATGAGTAATGCTGTGGAACAGTGCAGTGACTCGTTTATACTTCCTTTATTAAGGTTTAACTTAAAATAGTTTTACATCTCCTTCAGTTATCTGATCAATAATTGCCATTGGCTTCTTTAATATTATTAAAAAATTGGTATAATATTTCCTACGTTATTTTGTACTCCTTGTCTCATACTACGTAAAGTTGATGTTGGCATACTTCTAGCCTTTTGTGCCGAAATTTGTTTGTTGTTTCTTTTGTTACTTTCTACCTACCTGCTTCCTCATAGTGGTGCTGGTTGCCTCTCGCTGACGTCATTATAACTTACCGGTCGGCGCTTTTGTTTGTAATAAAATTAGAGTCCAGTTGTCATGTGTAGAGTATATAGGTAGGAAAGTGATTTCCTTAGTATTGCAAATGTGCGTAAAGTTATTCAAAGTATTCATCATATAGTGGTTGAGACTTCTGTGTTGAGACTCAGTGCTGCTTGGGTACCCAAGACGCGACAGGCGTAGGACTGCAGGTTGCTGACAGTACGGCTGACAGCACGGCTGCGACCGGATTCAACCGGCTGCAGCGGCAGTGCTGGCATTCACGCTGGGTCCGTCCTGATTAATACATACATAAAACACTCTCAATGATGCTCTGGCAACAGATTAAAAATTAATTTCAGTAATAGTGATGTTATCGAAGATAAAAATCGTCTCACCTAAAGTGTAGATGTTTCAGGTACTTTCTGCTTTTGCTAACGTGGTATACCGCACTAGACAACACAGCTCACACACTGCCGGAATGCAGAGTGTGGTCTTTTTCAATGGTCGTTTCTTTTGCCTGGGATAGATACAAAGCAGATGGCGGGGTCTGGTCCCAACAGGGGGTGGCGAGGGCGGAGAGCAGAGTAGAGCTTTTGTATGTGTGGAGGCTGGGTGGAGGCTGGGTGGTATCAAGTTCCCCTAGGCGGTCACTAAGGCCTCACCTTATGTTGTCCACGACAGTTATTCGTGAAAGATCTTTTCTTGAAGGGACTCAGATAACTCGATCCTTTAAGTTCGTGGAACTATCATGATTCTTTCACTGACGTAGATATTCTGTTCTTCTGAAATGTACGTAATTTTATGGATTTTTGTACTTCTGCGGGGATTGTAATGACGACTTGACTCTCTCAGATATCATTTACTCGGAACTAATAGCTAATAACTTCTGAACTCGACAATGATGTTAGGGCTGTTATTCAGAATTAACCTTAACTTGGTTTTCACTTTTCTTTACTGTATTGTACGATGGCATCTCAAACCCTTTCCTTTTGGCTGATGTGTTTCCCACAGAGGGCTCGCTTACAGAATAAATATCAAGGCAAGGGCCGACTTCATCGACGCCATATACATCTGTTTATTAACTGCTCGAATTGTAATACAACGCAGTGGAAGACTAGTCTCAAATTCCAACGTCTCCTGTTTTTGGCGGTATAAACAGTATTTACAAGGAAAAATTTCTTTTCTCTCTCGGTTTTGTTCTTTACTGAAAATTCAAATAAATGTCACAAATAGATTTCCATTATTGGGTAAGGCTAGCAAAATATGAAGAGCAATGTTAGGCTGGTGGATTTATTTTCATAACTATCTTCCTGGATTTATAGGTTCACTATAACGTATGAATGTATGAAGGTGTAGACGTTGACTTCTGCAGTTGGAAGCAGGGTGGCAGAGGGGCAACAGGTGTGGGGGTGTGGGGCTTCACAAAACAGCAGGGAGGGGCGAAATCCTAATGGCTGCTCACTTGACAGGTAGGTGGGAGGGAAGTAAAGAAGGTCGCTTAGTGTCAGGGTGGGGCAGAGCTTGCTGTCTGCAAATAGCTGTGGCCGGGAGGCTCTGCCTGGCAGTAATTTTCTCCTTAGCATTTAATACACAGAAACACATAGCATCACAAACACTTACCTTGTTGTCTCTTCATCGACACATTATGAAAGCAATAAAATAGCACTTAAGAAAGACTCCTTTTACTTTTAAAGTAACTGATTTGTTGTTTAACTTGGATGTACATATTCTTGTTATTGTTAGCGCATGAACATTCAGCATAAACATACATCTAATGGGGCATATTTCAAATGGCAAGTAGATGGCAGCATGTTGTTACTGGTCTACTGGCAGTTACGAATGCTGTTACTATCATGTTTTTATGGTAAAGCTTTAAACCAACAGGTGAAGTGTGAATTCGTTTGACATATACAAGATTTACTGATTCTTAACTTTGCATGTTCTATTGGCAAAGACAACTTTCCCCTCAGTCCCATTACCAACAAGTATTTGTGTTTTCAGTACTCTACTGCTATGACAACGTTACTGGAGACATTAAATAATACGTGATAAAATGATTGCCGGCCGGTGTGTCCGAGCCGTTATAGGCGCTACAGTCAGGAACCGCGCGACCGCTACGGTTGCAGGTTCGAATCCTACCTCTGGCATGGGTGTGTGTGATGTCCTTAGGGTAGTTAGGTTTAAGTAGTTCTAAGTTCTAGGGAACTGATGACCTCAGAAGTTAAGTCCCATAGTGCTCAGAGCCATTTGAACCATTTTTTGATAAAATGATTAAAAAACTCCAATCACTTCCATTAACATGTGACATCCTAGACCCTGTTACCAATGGTTGCCAATCCTTATGTATACTTATAACTAACATGAACAACTTAAATAACTATATAGCAATAATGGTAGTTTCCCTCAATTAATTCTCTTGCCTCACTCAGGACTTTTCCGGATGATTATGTCCCTGGAACTCATAGGTGTGTTTTGATATTAGAGCATATTTACGTGGCCGTCTAGGTGGTTGTATTACCGTCTTTCTTGCTTTCTTGGGTGGAACTACTGGCGTAGCAGGATCTGTTTCACTATCGAGAGGGGATGGCTCAGAACCCTTGTACAACTTAAACCTGTCGCAATGAACGATCGCTGTGCATTCCACTAACTGAACTTCCGCATTTATCGGCGAAGTAAGCCGCGTGATACGCTATGGTCCTTCATACGTAGGTGTGAACTTCTTTGTTCTTCCCTTTTTTACTACTGGATGGCGTAACATAACTAGATCTCCTATCTTGTAATCGGGAAATTTTGCTTTCTAGTTATCCCTCGTTAACTGTTGAGCTGTGGCTTTTGCGTTGTTCCCTCTCACTTTTTTCCAAATGGCTTTCAGGCGTCATGCCAAACCTTTCACGTCTTTGGATTTAATTCCAGGGGGGCAATTTGTCAATCTCAAAAGGCGAATTCAAAGGTCAGCCATATACCGCTTCATAAGGGGGAATATACTGTAACTTCATGGACCCAGCTATTATTTACTGATGTGATGTATTGGACATACCTGTCCCAGTCAAATTGATATAAGAGAACATGCGTGTATCGGTGCCGTGGACTCCCTCCGTTCGCTTTTGGATGAAACGGTGTCGTTCTCCACTTTTTGATTCGCAACAATCGACAGATAAAATTCGTGCCTTGATCTGTAAGTACAGCTTCAGGACTTCTATAGGGTAACACCAAGAGGGTGACAAATGCACGAGCTACAGTTTCTGCGGACATATCTGGTATGGGAACCAGAATTAAGAACCTGTAAAAATGATCTACGATGGACAATATATATCTGTTATTTTGTGGGCTCAAAGGGAAAGGACGAACGATATCTGCTGCTACCAAAGCTCAAGGTTGAGTGGCTTCTGGCATTTGCTGTAAAGGTACCTTCGTTCAGGGTGGCAATGACCTCTTAACGCAGGGCAAGCAACAATGTATGTACTTTTGTACTTCTCTCCATCTGCCTTCCCAGAAATAGCGGGCGGCTATTTGACAATTAGTGGCATGAAGACCATTATGACATGCAATTGACATCCATTGACAATTAGTGGCATGAGGACCATTATGACATGCTTGCAGGCAATCGTGACATTACGCTATTATCTTGGGACATAGTTCTTTCGGAATTACCACCCGTTTACCCAATGAGGTTCTTCGATACAAAATTCCATCTATGACAGAAAATTCGGGCAAAATCTCATACCTCTGGTATTCATCATTTCTTTCCTACACTTCCCTCAATTTTTCAAGAGAAATATCATTGGCAACAATTACTCTAACCTTTCGGCTTAACGCATCGGTGTTTTGATACAACTTGCATGGTTTATGTTATACCTCATATTCAAACTCGCTCAGTTTCAAAGCTCGACGAGCCAACCTGCTACTAGGATCTTTTAAATTTAACAACCACTGTAATGCGGCATGATCAGTGATGATAGTAAATTTTCTCCCGTACAAATAGCATCAAATAGGTTACACCAAACATGAGCGCTAAGAGCTCTTTCTCAGTTGTACAGTAATTTAATGCTGCTTCGTTAAGCTGTCGAGATGCATAACCAATTTGTCGTTCTTTTCCATCAATTTCTTGTGACAGGATGGCTCCTACAGCATAATCGAAGGCGTCTACTGGGAAAATGAATGGTTTTTCGAAATCTTAGTATGCTAGTACACGGGCTCTAGTCAAAACTTGTTGGATTTGTTGCATTGCTTCATCACATTCCTTGGTCCAGGTAAAACTAGCTCCTTTTTTCAATAATTTAGTCAGAGGCTTAGCAATGGTAGCATAATTGGTAACAAAACGTCTGTAATAATTAGCAAGGCCTAAAAATGGCTGTAATTCTTTGATATTTGCTGGTGTTGGAAATTCCTTTACTGCTGTGGTAAAACGGGGATCCGGTTTTACAACTTCTTCACTTATTACCTGTTCCAAATATTGTACCTGCGATTGAGCAAAGGCACACTTTTCCAGTTTCACGCATCAAGTGAGCTCCCTCCAACCTTTCCAAAACATCCCTCAACCCTTCAGCATGTTCTTTGATGGTCTTAGAAAAAATAATAATGTCATCTAGATATACAAAGCATGTTGTGGGTTTCAATCCGCACAACAATAAATCTGCAAATCTTTGACAAGTGGCGGGTGCATTCCTCAAACCAAAGGGCATTCTTACAAATTCGTATAATCCTGTAGGTACGACAAAAGCAGTTTTATGGGGGTCCTGGCGTGCAACAGGGATTTGATGATATCCAGAAATACTTGCCTAGTCGGTCTAATGTTTCGTCAATGTGCGGTAACGGATACGTGTCTGGAGTAGTTATTCGATTCACTGCCCGCATATCGACACATAGACGATAGTCTTTCTCTCCATTTACTGACTTTTCAGTATGACGACCACAGGGGACGCCCACGAACTTGAGGAGGGCTGAATGATTCCTGCAGCTAATTGCTGCTGAATCGTATCTTCGACTACAGATTGCAAATGATACGGTATACGATATGGTTTTTGCGCAATCGGCTGTGTTTCACCGGTCGGAATTTCGTGCTGAACCAAATCCGTGGCCGATAGAAACTGCCTCTCTTCAAACAACCAAGAAAATTCCTCTAACACTGGCTGCAACACCTTTTTTTCCTCAACGTTTAAATGACTCAGCTTCTCTCTCAACTGTTTCCTTAATGACGACGCGACATAACGCACTTTTCTGACTGGACACTTGTTTCTCCTCCGTCCCTTCTCATCTTTACCATCTGGAATTTCAGCTCCTCCTACTTCTTCCAAGATCTCCTGTCTACTAGCAACAATAGTACCTTTCGGTATTACAACATCTTTCATACCAAAGTTATCTATGCTCACCGGTATTGCAAAGCCTTTCTGTTTTCTTTCCAGTCAGCAAATACAGGGTTATTACAAATGATTGAAGCGATTTCACAGCTCTATAATAACTTTATTATTTGAGATATTTTCAAAACGCTTTGCACACACAGACAAAAACACAAAAAGTTTTTTTAGGCATTCACAAATGTTCGATATGTGCCCCTTTAGTGATTCGGCAGACATCAAGCCGATAATCAAGTTCCTCCCACACTCGGCGCAGCATGTCCCCATCAATGAGTTTGAAAGCATCGTTGATGCGAGCTCGCAGTTCTGGCACGTTTCTTGGTAGAGGAAGTTTAAACACTGAATCTTTCACATAACCCCACAGAAAGAAATCGCATGGGGTTAAGTCGGGAGAGCGTGGAGGCCATGACATGAATTGCTGATCATGATCTCCACCACGACCGATCCATCGGTTTTCCAATCTCCTGTTTAAGAAATGCCTAACATCATGATGAAAGTGCGGTGGAGCACCATCCTTTTGAAAGATGAAGTCGTCGCTGTCGGTCTCCAGTTGTGGCATGAGCCAATTTATTCGTCGACTTCCGCGGGCTACGCGTGTAACTTGCCCGCACACGTTCAACCGTTTCTTCGCTCACTGCAGGCCGACCCGTTGATTTCCCCTTACAGAGGCATTCAGAAGCTTTAAACTGCGCATACCATCGCCGAATGGAGTTAGCAGTTGGTGGATCTTTGTTGAACTTCGTCCTGAAGTGTCGTTGCACTGTTATGACTGACTGATGTGAGTGCATTTCAAGCACGACATACGCTTTCTCGGCTCCTGTCGCCATTTTGTCTCACTGCGCTCTCGAGCGCTCTGACGGCAGAAACCTGAAGTGCGGCTTCAGCCGAACAAAACTTTGAGTTTTTCTACGTATCTGTAGTGTGTCGTGACCATATGTCAATGAATGGAGCTACAGTGAATTTATGAAATCGCTTCAATCATTTGTAATAGCCCTGTACTTCTCTTAACACCACGATTCACACACCACGTGTAATCGGCACTTTATCATTTCGAGCGAAAAAATACACAGTACTTGTGGAATCAATGAATCTATGTCACATCGTATACAATAATGCCAGTGATAAGTATCAGTGGATTATATCTGTCTTCAGGTACCTCAAGAAAAATTAGAGGCAAAAAAGGAAAAAAAATAATTTAGTAACAGAAATATTGTAATTGACTTGGTAAAATCTGGAAAAATTGGAGAGAAAAATTTTCTGTACTATTTCCAAGACGTCTTCTTACCAGTTCCAGAAAATAATACGTTGCTTTTGTTGGACTCTTGACCTGCAATTAACGACACCTCCGTCTTTAGAACGATGAAAAGTCTCTTAATGTAATTTAGATTCCACCTCTAACTAATAGTTTCTCTACAAGAAGTTTTTCAACGTTGTAACGCATTTTTCAGAAAATTCTCTCTAAGTGAAACCAGTAATTATTATGAAGTGTCTGAATGACGAATTTTTTTTCATCACGTGCGCCTGCTTTAAGGAAAATGTTGGTTTTCGTCAGTGCATTTTTGTGACATCTACAGGGAATAAACAAACTCTTACATTATTGCTAAAATACACATAGTTCAAAAATTATCATAAGAACTGTACTAAAGGAATTGTCACAATACATTTAATGTCAACAAATTAATGTCTCAATTGATGGAAGCCGTCTGTAAAGAAACATCATACATTGCCTTGTTTTTCTTTACTCTGCAAGTCACTTGTGCAGCAATTATACAGCATCAGTTTAGCAGATGATATGAACTGCAAGTTCTTCAAAAAAATAGTGATACTGTGGTGGGGCAGGGTCGTTCTGGTCTCCTTACTCTCTCTCAGTCATCTTCAACGGACACTTCACCTGCCTCTATATTTCTTCCTTCCGACGTCCCTTCACTCAGCAGTAGTAGATACACGCTAGGCAGTGTAAAGCCGTGTTGATGAAACCACTACGTAATATCTACCACACAGGCCACGTAACTCGAGTTGCAAATCAGTTCCTGTAATTTCATTTTCACAAATTTCGGGGTTTAGGTAACTGCAGTTTAATTGCAGTTAGCATCTGAAAATTCTATTAACGTCTTATTATTGATAATGAAGTACATGAAAGGGCTATCAAGTCCGTATTCAGTAATGCAAATGCTGTATCATTCCAAGTTCACTATCTATCCAACGTATTTCACATGCAAAAGCAACTAGAATTCCTGCAGGTCCGACCCTGTTAAATTTGCGATCTAACAGTCAATGACCCACCACTATTAGCGAGTTGAACATTCGGTCGTTTCAGTGGTCTTCTATGTCAGAAGTACTCAACAAAGTATTCCATCAAGAACACGGAATATGCCAAGCGGAATTGTCTATCGACCAAAAGATCACGCGCTTATAAAACTTCAACTGATTACTTCCGAAACATCAGCCTTTCCTCAAAATGTTCGTAACTTAAACCGCTTTAATCACGACACATTCTATCCGAAATGATCTCACTAGCTCTTCATTTTACATACTATTTTCGCGGAGACATTTAGCATGTTGTTACTCGTAAGCAGGTTATCGAGAGACTCTCTCAATCCTCCTCTCCTCTCTGCCTGTCTATCTGCACGCGGGAAGTGCTTAATTCTGGTTGGCTATTCATCTGACTGACGAATCAGAATGATCCTTCCAGATCATTCCTGCGGCAAAACTTGCCTTAGCCAACCACTAATCAGATAGTCATTTACGTCATTACAATTTGAATTTCTACTTTATTGTTTACTAAAATAGAACGAAATGCAAAATATTCTTTAAATTAATATAGAAAGTTTTTCCACTGCAGACTTTTATTCTGGCTGCTCTCTTACAAAAGCAGGCACACACTGACATACGTCTTCAGCATCGTGGTTGCAACACAATTTTCCCACAGTTCAATTTTATAAGGCTTTACATAAAATGACCTTAAGTTTCAATGTATGCCCCACATACACTCTCTAATTCATTCCCATGTATTCACACAACAAAATAATAAGCAAATAATTATTTTGAATGATTTTTATTCTGCGTAACGTAGAATAATTGAAGTTTTGAAAAGAAAATTTCAATTAAGTGCTTTTACAGTAATTTTCTCAATCTCTGTAACTATAATGGATAAAAATTTGAAATTTTGCTTTATCCCTTTCTTAATAACAAAAGATTGTGTAAGATGTTTGAACAAAGTCAGCTGATAATTACTATGGGTTATTTAGATTCGTAGGGAGTATGAATTTCCATGCCGACTGAATGTTACTTGAGACTGTTCTCGTGGCTGGTAACGTCAGCTGCACTGTGAGTCAGAGTGAAGAAATACACAGCCATCCTGAAGCCGCAGCACTGCACGGCTGTGTGCATTACTGCATCGAATGCTATTTCGTGATAACTTGCTACATTACAATATGACACATTGGTGTTATGGTTAAAACGCTTAAAATTAGCGAGTGTGGACTTTGGACTGTTGACAGTGCATTTCTTTCAGTCTATTCTTGCTCTGTGAAAACTTTCAGGGTAGATTTCAATATGTCAGATTGGTCCACTCCACTGTTAGCTTTTATACGAGGATATCAGTATTAAGTAGGGCCCGTATTTTAATTACCTAAGAAACAGTGAAATGTGCAAGCATTTATGACCTAAAACTTACATATATATGACCCTAAAAAATAAAATATTACTTAATAGAAGTTTATTTAAAGCATTCTTGTTTGTATATTTAATTTTTTATTCACCATAAAGTAATACAAAATTCACTTCTCAAAATATTGTAAGTACAGTCCTTCTTTCTGTAGGGTTTTTGGTTAATTTGCACCTATGTCTGAATGTTTTATTTTCTAAGCACAAAGTATAGTGAAAAGATCATCTATCGAAACAGCAAAACAATGTTTTTATTTCTACATAGTAACTAAAGCGTTTCACGTTATTTAATACCGTATGTCAGTCTTCAGTATCTGCAAAGTTGCACTGGATACAAGGTGCATTTTCAGGTTTTCTACTGTCAAAGATCTACGGTTGTCGCTGAGGATAGTTTTGTACCTGGAAAATCTCCTCTCCACTTCACAAGACGTCATTGGAGTGTATTTGAAGGCAGCAAGGTCACTGGAGTTCAGCTTTGTTTCAGTATCTTCAAATGTTGCGGCATTCCCTAGAAGACTGCCACTAATTTTGCACAGTGCAGAACATCCAGGATTCCGATGGAGAACACTGTGCAATTTGGTTTTCACCTTGTCAGCCACATGACCACGAGCTCGACCCAACTCACTCTGCACATGTAGCACAATACCCTGGGCCTCACATAGCTGAGTGCCAACAGCTTCCAGTCGTTTGATGGCTTTTGATATCGCTGAAAAATTGGCGTTGATGCATGCCAAGTTTCGAGACAATCTGTAAAAACTTCTTTCACAATTCTGATAGCACTTGATTCATCGCTATCAAGCTCACAGAAGATTGTCTTTATTTGGGTGTGGTTGGTGCAGTAATACTCAGCAGCATTAAGCCAAGAACCCCATCGTGCAAGAACAGGTTTAGGTGGGAGGGGCGTTGAAGGTGCTTGTTCATTGAATTTCTGCACCCGTAGCGGAGCCTTCACATAGATTTTCTTGCCACAGGAAATTAATTTGTCCACGTCAGAGTAATTTGATCGCACCTCTTCGGCAACTCTGTGCAACTTATGTGCAAGGCAAGTGGCGTACACCATACTGGGGTAGAGAATGTGAAGCCCTTTGGCTGCTTTAGCCATATATGAAGCACCATCTGTTACAAACAGCAAAACGTTGTCTCTTCTCACACCATCCGGCCACAGTAGCTTCAGAGAGTTGTCAAACAAAATAGCAATCGTCGAATTGTTTATCGAGAGCTTCACATGTTAGTAGGAACATATCTCCAGGGCCATCTATTAGAACACCAACAACAACATTTTGCAATATATCGCCCACTAATATCCGTAGTTTCATCTATCGACAGGCAGATCTTTTGCCCAGCAATAGTAATTCGTATTTTGTTGAGCACATCATTGTAACATACGGATAAATAGTTCCTTCTCCGGGTAGGTTCATCTGGAACTCCAAGAAGCGTCTGAAGTGTGGATTCTTCAGCTTTTCCAATGGGATGTTGCAGGACACCATCATTTCACTCAGATCCTTGCAGAATGATTGCACAGTTGACGATTGACCTGTCTGTTCAAATAACAGCGTTTGCCTGCTGTTATTTTCAGCACTTCGTTTCTCATAGCTGCTGTATTTAGCGGTACTACAGTGTTGTTGCACATAAAAGCGCTTTTCTGCACTAACTTTAACTTCACACAGTTTACAAAATAATATTTTCCATCAGTACTAAAGAACTTCTCTCCAAATTCTCGAACATATCCTCGCAACTTCGCGCTGTCGGAGTACTATGCTTTAGGCATGTTGAACAAGGCAAAGGCTGTATTCAAAATGGTCACTGGGAACACCTGTGCGACTGCGATTATTATTACGGCGGAAGCCGCCCTTGTTGGCTCTGAGAGCGTATTGTCAACTCTGCGCAACAACGTTTTATGTTCGCGAAACGACATATGTGGTACACCGATTTTCTGCTACAGTCCTGAGAAATAAAGCTGTGTACTGATTTATCTGTTTATCTTTCATAATAGCACGTTAAACATTGTCTCGTGAGCAACATATTCATTTTCTTCTTCGTGTGTCCCGTAAGATAGGAGAAAAACGGTATATGTATTTTTGGCAAAAGTTGACGGATATATGACCTATTATATTAAAAGTTAGCCGCAGTATGACATATTATTTAAATTTGTTGAAATATGACTTTATATGAACAATCAAAATACATTTTTCGACATTAACATGCCTAGATTTGTGTATAAATTGATCTAAAATTCACCCTATAATTCAGAAAAAATATGTCACGTCATTAAAATCCGGGCCCTAGTAATAAGTCACTGTCTCTGTGTACAGACTTGGTCATTAGTGTGGAAATGCCTCCGTCAGGAAAGTTACTCTGTAAATGAGATGCGGAATAACACTTGGAAGTTCATTGTGTCTTCTTAGCTGCTTATTTTCCTTATTAGCTACCAATTCTATATGTCAGACAATCAAGTTCCCTCTCACGTTGATCACTTAGCTGAATTTCATTTAGCACAAACCACTGTCTCCCAGCCCCTTGCAAAAACTACACTCAGCACTTAACATAAACGAATTTCGTGACAGGCGTGAGTTGTGGGATTAAGAATTGATAGGCCTTGCTACAGTGCACACTCAGGACTCAACATAAATAAATTTCGTGCCAGATTTTCATGTGATTAAGAACTGACAGACTCAGAACTCAACATGATTAAATTTTGTCGCAGAATTTTATGTGATTAAGAATTGACAGTTTTTGATACAGCGACTATAGCACTGCAGGATGTTGTGACGACTCACAACTTTATGAACAGTACCCAGTAATTTGCAGCAAAAGTTGGTGTAACTAGGCATCATCCCAAGGAGGCAAACAAAACGTCTCCTGGCCAAAAAGACAGCCAAAACATCCCCTGGCCAGAAGAGCAGCGTGCTAATAGCGGACACCAGTGGAAGAAGCAAGCAGCGAGCATTGCTGGAGGCAGATGGTCGTCCCAGGGTTCGAGGTCACGGTCGTTAACATGACAGTAGCGATAGCAAGTGATGGGCTGAATGCAGTCGAAGAGGTATAGTGGATGACACATCGCTGCATGGAGCAATGCAGCTCAACACAACAGAACAACTCGTCCAAGTGCAACACAGCAAAAATGTACACTAAGAATTGTCATTTGTTACAAAATTATGTCTGGTCAATATGGCTCCTACTAGTGAGGTAAGCTCAATAGGAAGTGCTAGAATTAGTGCTGGTGAACCATTGTGTGTTATACAAAAAATATTTTGACTGTAATAATAGTGACCTGAGGGAATTTATCAAAAATATAGATTCTGCAATTGACCTAGTGGGGCTGGAGGTACATGAAATTTTGTTTAAAGTCGCAAAGGCGAAACTACAGGAGAAGTGAGGTCAGGTTTACAACTGTAGGATAGAACAGGTTAAGTAAGTTAAGCAAGTTAAGTGAGTCCTCAAAGTGAACTATTCTAGTAAGTGAACTATTGATTATTATGCATGTAGAATGTTCCAAGTCAGATAAGGGCAAAGGGAACTGGTTGCAGTGTGAGCAAACAAGATCGGTGAAATGTAGAGAGATTTCAGGCAAGTGATCAGTAGGGAAGTTTACAGGGATCAATTTAATTAGTCGGCTCCCTAGGTGGGGCATGTCTCATATACAGGGTAGGTAACAAAAGAATATGAAGAATTGGGAGATCCTGTGGTGATGAAATGAGACTAACAGCTGCAGTAGAACTTGCGCTACAAGAAGAGAGTGTATTAGTCTCCATCGGAGACAGGGCAATAGTCTTGCAAACAAAATATGGGTGTGGAAACGAGCCAGTAAGACCATCCAAAGCAGTAAAACTTCTTAAGTGTTTCACAAGAGGAATGCAAGGATATTTTCTGGTAAATGTCGGTGGAATAAGCCAGAGGCAAGAGTCCAAATAATGACAGCCAGAATGTTTACAAATAATTGCATCAATGTCACAAGAAAGGTCAAACATATGGTACACGGACTGTAAAGCTCCACTAATGGAAGTGACTGGTATTAACCCAGCAAATTATAAGAGAACTCTAAAGAGATCAACAGATTACATATATAAAACACCTTCAGCCTTATCTGACAGATAACTGTAGGCTGAATACGATAGAAAGAAAATTAGCTTGCTTTAGATGTAAGTGAATAGCGCAATATGCAAGGGACTGCAATGAAGATTCTTGGCATGCGCAGAGAAATTGCAGAGTGCCAGTGCCGTGCAGAAATCAGGGAAACTGAGATTTGACAAAGCCACAAGTCAGGAATTGTACACAGTAATTAGCCCACATTTCGTCTAATTGTGCCACAATGAAAGATATCTGTTGTACTGTTTAGACTGAGGGAAGAAATTTAAGCCATTGACAGTCCTGGGGTACAGTGGCACCTGTTAAAGAAAACAAATATTCCTGTTAATTGGAATGATATAATAAATGAAGCAGGAAGTTTTGCACTGAAAGGTGGCACCAGCGAAGCAATAAGTATCCTAAGTGCAGTGGATATGCACCTAAGTGTGGAATGTGCTGGAAAAATCAGGCACAAGTCTTACCTGTATAGATCGGGAAGAGACATTCCACATGATGGGCTGATCGTTAAAGATTTTCTCACACAACATAAAGTTAAGTTAGATTATGCTGGGCAAGTGTTAAGAATACAAGGGCAAGATATACCTATAATAGTACAAGGGCAAACTAAAGAATATGTGTTCATGCCCTCCTGCAGCATGTATCCACGATAGCGAGGATGACGTTATCCAAGATGGCGGCTTAAAGAGTTGGCAACAGCACATGACTTCATCTAAGATGGCGGTCGTGACATCATCTGAGATGGCAGATTTTGGCAGGAAGATAGGTCAATTGGGCTACCTCCACTAACCTAACCCCTCTCCCCTCCCCTCCCCCAGAATATGGTGGGAAGTTTAAATTCCATCAGGTCAGTGCAACACACCACACCTGCCACTAATAACCTAAGAAAATGGCGGGAAAATAGGTCACTTGCGCTACCTCCACTAACCTAAGTCATCCGACTGCCACCTCTTCCTAGGAAATGGTGGGAAGAGGACCCAGCCTGTGCTGGACATAAGTCTTTATTTTGCATTCAGTCTTTATTTAAACAATTTCAGGCACTATCACCATCCAGTGTGTTTTCCACGAGGTCCGGAGTCCAGCTGACCAAGTACACAGTACCACCACCAGAGGGTACTGTCATCCATCCCATGACATAATCCAAGATGCAGGTCTGGCGTGGGGGACAATGGCGGAAAACAGTGTGTTCGCCATGGGGCATGGGCCTAGTACACAGTACCACCACCAGATGGCGCTGTCATCTGTTCCATGATGTAATCCATGATGGCGGTCTGGTGGTGGAGAGGAAGAGTATCATAGCAGGGAATTCAAGGGTATATTGTTTATTTATAAAACAATCTGTTTGTGAGGGCTGCATTTCTCTTGATCACCATTCTCCACTGTTTGGAAACATGTAGGTCTTGTAAGAAGTAATTACATGGAGCAAACATGTTGCATAACCTAATGATTGGCACTGTACTCTGGGTGTTTTAACCTAATGTTTATCCCTTTGTTGGCACTTATTGTTCTGTTAAGTTGTCACCCCATTTCCTTAAATTAATGTACCACATTTGATACCAAATTAAGTAATTACTTGTGTCCTACAATCATTTTCTAGTACACTTTTCGAATTTCACATGCTTTTGAATGCCATTTCTGGCGCATTATTCTTTGTTACCCACCCCTTCTAACTATTGTATTGCGTTTTACATAAGAATTATGCAAATTAACCTAGTGTTCCGCACTTAACATGCTGTTCATGTCACTCACACACACCCTCCCCTTAACTATTGTATTGCTAACACCACACTGATAAAAAAATTATACAAATTAATGAAATCGATATATATCACATGAATCTATTGGTCGGTGAAATCGATGGAATAGAGTTAAAACAAAAGGTCGTTAGTAAAAAACACATCCCACCACTCGACGCCTGCCGCCGCCGCCGTCCCCGCCACCGACGCCGCCGAAGCCGCCGCCGCTGTCGGAACCCCGACCCTGCTCCGACCGCGACCGCCGCAGCATGGCTCTGGCTTCCATGGGCGGCCCTCCCTCAGGCTAGCGGGTTAGGGCTGCAGCAACCAGGCTGCTCGCAGCAGCCCAATTCTGCAGTGTCTCCTTCTCCGCCATCACGTCCTCGTCTATCACGTCAGGTACAGCCCACACCCCTGTCAACCTCGCCACAGAACTCCAAGGTGCGCTCACACTGATATCACACATGAAACGCCTCTGGGCAGCACATGTGTTTACCATTGCTGACGCTATACCTGTGGATACTGATGTCAGAAATCGCGCTACAGAAATCTGTTCCAGAATAGCACAGGCTGCTTTCTACCTAGTGAGCCTAATGGGACATAAGAACTGCCTCCAGACATGCTTACCTGCCCCAGCGTGACTGACACATCACTGTGAAACGTCCGCATAGCGCCTCACCATCTAAAAGGTTCTCAATGCTATACTGACTTCACATGGCTCTGTAAAATAAGAGCCATGTCGACCGCTCAGAAACTGTATAGTGTCCCAGAAATACTTAAAAGTCGATTTTGTAGGAGCTTTCATGATTTCTTAGCTTGTCCACACGGAAATTCTTGTCCTAACAGAACCTGTTTACGAAAATAGCACGGAATAACGCCGAATGTACTCCCACTGATGGTCCTAATGTGGCACCTCATCCATCAAGTCTTACCCTTCCTGCTTTGAACATACTCAAATGCTCTCACCACTATGTAGAGATCCCAGCAAGAAGGATGTCTTGTGAATGAACGGGGGATTATGATTGGCTCTTACCGAATTTACCTGCAGAATTACTGACTCCACCGGTGTGGAAGCAGCGTCCGCCTTCTTTTTCTTTTTGCAAGCGACGCTTTCAGCCGCAAAAAAACTATTTTATACAGATAGCCAGATTGCACCCATAATATAACCTTGCAAAGCGCCCTACATATCGTCAAATACGGAAAGACTCATACTCAATTACACTGCTATCCGACTGAGGACAGGAACTTGATTATTAAGCGTGAAACCGATCTCCAACTCAGCAATGTATTACTGTTTACCGTGCCCATGAAGTACATATAATTCGTATCCTGCGCCATACAAAATCATCCCTTTAACATTATTCATACATACATCATGGAGACAGACAACATCAGCACATTCACCATAGGTATACTCACGGCACTAGATATTTCCTGTGAGGTCGGCCAGTCATCCAATACCAACACGCCCTTAGTCGATCGAAGTCACTCTCAGAACTGTTGAGCAAAGACTGACTCGTTTCGCCCTCGGCAGAAACACGTTACTGTTTCTGGTCCAGACCTGCTTGCTTGCTCGCTTTTCTACACTCATCTCCAGACTCTGTGATTACACGAACATAACTAATTTCGCGTGGTTTGCTAGAATATGACACCATTATCGCAGTACTTCTCGAACACAAATCAATATCACTTGCACAGCAGTATAAATCCGAGGATAAAGACGGGAAATTATTTCTCTAGAAACCCGAAACATTAGCTAGGTGGAGCACACTGTAAACCATAGAGTAATTACAAACTTATCCCGCTTGCAACGACCTTTAAGTGAAAAGACAACACAAAAAAATTGAGTAAACTGATATTTTCACTCGCTAATGCCGATGTCGGTGATGTAACAGATTCCAAATCATCTGTATAATTTACAGAGTCAAATAACTTGTTTCTAATGTCTAGAGAACCAGCAGACGAGTCTTCCACCTGCTAGATGCACACACCACAATCGATGTTCTCTCAGCTAAATAAAGACGCGAAATGTGAAGAACCAGTCAACACAACAATTTACATAGCGGGAATAATGGCCCAGCACAAACACACATAGATATTTAATCTTCTCAAATTTCCATGTCGTCACGGAAGCTGTCCAACACACATTAAGTATTAGTTCGCTATTCAGCTGTCTAGAGGACTACACAATTTAGTCAGCTACATTCCTATACTCCAACAGGCCTTTCCATTCGGACAGCTTCTACCATTAACAGGAAACGTAAATTATTCCCGTCACCGACGCTACTTGCCAACCACACATAGGCAGAATCATCCTAGGGTACCGTCACATCTATGTTTTATCACTGTACTTACAATTAAATGTTATGATCGCAGTCTCAATTCAACGACATTCGACAATGAGCGAAGTATCGGAAATATAGCCTGCTGACGGCTGTGGCTCTGTAAATACAAATATCTGTACCATTCTTATGACCTGCCATACTCTTCTCTTTGCTATCACAATATTCCATAACATATCTATACCTTCCTTTGCACATGTCTGAACACAGACACATATTTTATAAGTCTGATGCCCAAGGCAAAACTATCACACATCCCCTATTACTAAGTATAATACCTCATAAATAACTGTTTTTCCGGCGATACAAAATAATTCTGACCGAAAATCAACCATTGGTGGGCATGTCTCAAGTTTTTCTTGGGAGTGGTACCACTGTGTCTTAGAAAGAGACGTGTATTCGTCTTACGAAGTGTCAGATGTTAAAAAACCCAACCATATTACCATCACAAGCGGTCTTGATCCTACAGGTGCACACAAGTACCTATGTTAAAGCTATATTGGCTTTATTAATCTAGTTATGACATTACCTCCGAATGGCTTTTTTTCCAGACAAATACCATGACAGTGATCGTAGTAGCGTATATTATCACACCAGCAGTCCGGTTACACGTAGCCCACAATGCAACTTCGTGATAAAATCGCTGAATTTTGAAAGAGATTCGACTAAGGAACGTGGAATGAAACCGCTATTTGCACTTACCTCACGCCGCTAGATATTGTTCCAGTATTTGTAACGTATTCAGTCTCGATAACATCTCAGAGGTTCGGTGATAAATCCACTGAGTTATAGGCGATGACTGATTGAGGAGGCTGGCATACAGTTGTAAATGTTGTGCTGATTTACGTTGTAAGAAATATACACTAGCTATTCAGATATCTAGAGTCACCCAATCCACTATAAATGGTTCCTATGTGTTGGAATCAAGTCCCTCCATTCAAGCACATACCTACGTTGGATCCTATGGAGAAGTCTTTTAATGTCTTCAGCCATTAGTGAATCATATTTCTGACACTCTCATATCACGAAACGAGTCACCCCTCTCGAACCTATCTGCTACAGTAAAATTTCAGCCACGGGTTAGGTAGTCCCTATGCATCATGCAACAGCCCTCTCAGACTCTGCGCTACTATCACTACAGCTTTGCGTGTGTGATCGTTCCAATGTAAGTCGGAAGTGACTAGAAGTCGGAGGAAACTACACTCCTGGAAATTGAAATAAGAACACCGTGAATTCATTGCCCCAGGAAGGGGAAACTTTATTGACACATTCCTGGGGTCAGATACATCACATGATCACACTGACAGAACCACAGGCACATAGACACAGGCAACAGAGCATGCACAATGTCGGCACTAGTACAGTGTATATCCACCTTTCGCAGCAATGCAGGCTGCTATTCTCCCATGGAGACGATCGTAGAGATGCTGGATGTAGTCCTGTGGAACGGCTTGCCATGCCATTTCCACCTGGCGCCTCAGTTGGACCAGCGTTCGTGCTGGACGTGCAGACCGCGTGAGACGACGCTTCATCCAGTCCCAAACATGCTCAATGGGGGACAGATCCGGAGATCTTGCTGGCCAGGGTAGTTGACTTACACCTTCTAGAGCACGTTGGGTGGCACAGGATACATGCGGACGTGCATTGTCCTGTTGGAACAGCAAGTTCCCTTGCCGGTCTAGGAATGGTAGAACGATGGGTTCGATGACGGTTTGGATGTACCGTGCACTATTCAGTGTCCCCTCGACGATCACCAGTGGTGCACGGCCAGTGTAGGAGATCGCTCCCCACACCATCATGCCGGGTGTTGGCCCTGTGTGCCTCGGTCGTATGCAGTCCTCATTGTGGCGCTCACCTGCACGGCGCCAAACACGCATACGACCATCATTGGCACCAAGGCAGAAGCGACTCTCATCGCTGAAGACGACACGTCTCCATTCGTCCCTCCATTCACGCCTAGCGCGACGCCACTGGAGGCGGGCTGCACGATGTTGGGGCGTGAGCGGAAGACGGCCTAACGGTGTACGGGACCGTAGCCCAACTTCATGGAGACGGTTGCGAATGGTCCTCGCCGATACCCCAGGAGCAACAGTGTCCCTAATTTGCTGGGAAGTGGCGGTGCGGTCCCCTACGGCACTGCGTAGGATCCTACGGTCCTGGCGTGCATCCGTGCGTCGTTGCGGTCCGGTCCCAGGTCGACGGGCACGTGCACCTTCCGCCGACCACTGGCGACAACATCGATGTACTGTGGAGACCTCACGCCCCACGTGTTGAGCAATTCGGCGGTACGTCCACCCGGCCTCCCGCATGCCCACTATACGCCCTCGCTCAAAGTCCGTCAACTGCACATACGGTTCACGTCCACGCTGTCGCGGCATGCTACCAATGTTAAAGACTGCGATGGAGCTCCGTATGCCACGGCAAACTGGCTGACACTGACGGCGGCGGTGCACAAATGCTGCGCAGCTAGCGCCATTCGACGGCCAACACCGCGGTTCCTGGTGTGTCCGCTGTGCCGTGCGTGTGATCATTGCTTGTACAGCCCTCTCGCAGTGTCCGGAGCAAGTATGGTGGGTCTGACACACTGGTGTCAATGTGTTCTTTTTTCCATTTCCAGGAGTGTATATCTACCACCTTCTGCATACCGTGTAGAAACAGGCTAATCTGCGTTACTGCGACAGTACTGGGTTTTGACCATTCGATGGAAATGGGAACTGAGAGAAGGACGAGGATTTTTGCTACCGTTATCCAAGACGTCGCTCTGTGACGCGATTTACGTCATTCAAGATGGCCGCTGCGGCGTCAGCTGATGACGCGATTTACGTCATTCAAGGTGGCTGCCATGACGCCAGCTGCTGACGCGGGTACCACTACCCAAGATGGCTGCAAAGTGTCACAACCCCTGCCAGGCTTCCCTGGCGGCAAGTTTGAAGTTTGGAGGGAAGATAGCTCAATTGGGTTACCTCTAGACGACGCACGACGTAAATCATATTGTTACTGCTGTTACCATAACACATCGCTCACACTGGATGATTTTAAATAAAATTCATTTAAAACATATGAAAACTGGAAGAGTTTTGCGGCGTTGGCGTGGGTTTGTAAAGTACATTTAAGTATGCGGCACCAAGAGGAATCCGAGAAAATGACGATATGGAAGCGAAGGGAATCAGGGAAGCAGCAATTTTTTGTTCTCCCCAGGCAGCATTATACTGTATGTCTATTGAGGTACCAGTGATACATGCGAGTTGAATACTGTATTTTACGTTTTTCAGGAAGACAGAGAACCATCCGCCTCTAAACTTACATGCATCTGCGTTAAAGGAATGCAAAGAGTGGACGGGGTGATTGATTGAGGTGCATTCTAGAGAGGGAGAAGTTGCTGTAGGTCAATTTTTACACTGTTCTTTCAGGATACATCAGTCGCAAGACAGCCTGCGTTTGACTCGTGTACAGCCCAATGTTCTGTATGTGATTTAAAGCACTGTCTACTTGCGATCGTTAATGGTAAAAGAGTCGGCCATCAGAGGACGTCCATCTAATGAGTGATGAAACACAGCACATTCGTCTAAGCCGGCCGGAGTGGCCGTGCGGTTCTAGGCGCTGCAGTCTGGAACCGAGCGACCGTTACTGTCGCAGGTTCGAATCCTGCCTCGGGAATGGATGTGTGTGATGTCCTTAGGTTAGTTAGGTTTAATTAGTTCTAAGTTCTAGGCGAGTGATGACCTCAGAAGTTAAGTCGCACAGTGCTCAGAGCCATTTGAACCATTCGTCTAAACGAACTATGATTTATGCGATGTACTCGATCCCCCTGTCGCATCTTGGGTATAAAATCGAGACTTCAGCTTCATAACTAAGTTAGTGTTTGTGAGGCACTGCAATCCCTGTGTATACATGTGCCTGACGGATGTGCTGTTTACAGAGTTAGTGGCGGAATGACTTGTAATTTCACATGTCGGACGCTGTTGCTATGCGATTATGTTTCCTTGTATGAGGTATTCTCTGTTACTAATGATCATTTTATATGTGTGCCTTGCATAATTTCTTAACCGTGATCAGATATGAACAGTGGACGCTATACATCTCTGGAAAGCAATATTTTGCTCGTATCACGCAGAGCCAATGTTTTAAGGCAGTAGATTTTTCGTTTTACGGTTCAGTAACATAGTTTATCGTACAGAAACCGGGAAGAAGGATGTATGTCCTGCACTTGAAAAATATTCCTTACAATGGAATATTAACAGCGCTACATTCCATACGACTGAGATGTCGGAAACGCAAGCGATCTAGCATTATAGCCCGTTTTAAGTGCAGTACGTTGTAGCCATAGGAGTGCGTGTGTTTATGTTCTCTCTTACCAATACCTTCCAGGTACTGACCCTAAACTCTGGAATAATACTTTAAATTGATAGCTTGGTTGATTTACATAAAAATGCGTTAAACTCCATCCATCTGGAGCTTCATCGTGCATAAAAATCGGCCGCTTCTTGTTCTCCTTCATCGTCTGCTATTTCATGACAACACTTTCAAATCTGTTACTATACATCGATAAGGAGTGCTAACCTCCTCGTCATGGGCGCATCTCGAGAAATATTGTGCACTTGGATGGGCCAGGACTCAGCAAGCTCCATTCATTTATGAGGCGTGGAATGTAGGGTCTACTTCTGGTCGATTGCAGATTAAATTGGTAACCGGTGCTACAGGGCGGGTCGGTCAATGACAGTGTGAGGGGGGTCTTTCCGTCTCTAAATTTGCCCTAAGATTGCGAGAATGCTCTATGACTCCCACTTGCATAGAGATAGATTGTATATTAAGCACGCATGAAGTGTTACATATATGTAGAGTGCTGTCTGATATACTTTGACGATGGATGTGTTCAAGAATTAACAATGAATGGACGTACTGCACAGTCATCTACCCACATTGGCAATGATACTCGGAAAATGGGGAGGCGGTGGTTTAGCTATCATACGGAAATTGGGAAACATGCTGTCACATCATAGGTCAGTGTTGAAATTATTGTAGAATTGGTAAAATTGTTCACACAGTCAACTGTAATGCTTACTATTTCTGTACGTGGGGGGTGGGGGTGTTTTTTCGATCCCATCTGTCAACTGGCGTGCTATTGGTTACCATATAACGCTTGTTTGAGATAGAGAAAGAGTTTTGAGGGGGGGGGCGACACCTTCAGGGTATGACTGGCACTGAAACAGTGGTCATGTACATGACTGCAATATGAGGAATCAGTTGAAATGGAATGCAGAGCAATCAGCTATTGTGTCAGTGTCCCAGATGAGTTTAAATGTACTTTGGACATCCACGTAATGTTGCAAAACTCTTACAGCTTCCTTATATTGTAATTGACTTTTATTTAATATTATCCAGTGTGTGCGGTGTGTTATGGTAACAGCAGTAACATGGCAGCCATCTTGAATGACAACAATCGCGTCATCACCTGACATCACAGCAGCTATCTTGAATGACGTCAATTGCGTCACAGTGTGACGTCTTGGATAACGATACTTTGGGGTGATTTCTTTGTTGTCTGCGAGAGGCCATGGATCAGAAAGTCTTAATGAATGATGTCAGTTGTGTCATCAGCTGATGTCACAGCAGCCAACATGAATGACATCAATCGCATCACAGTGCGACGTCTTGGATAGCAGTACTTTGGTGCGATGACCTTGTCTGAGAGAGGCTATGGATTCGAATGTCTTAATGTCAGTTTAGAGCCTGACACAGAATTCGAAGTCGTGGTAGAAAAACAAAATGTTTGGCAGTGCACAAAGGGTGTTAGAGCAGGAAAGAAAACAATGTTTCAAACAACGAGACAGGGCCACAGGTGGCGTTTCTTGCGTCTTACAGTACAGTCAGAGGGATAAGATCATCCTCCTACAGTACAGGTGATGAAACTTTAAACTGGCCTGTGCAGTTGATCAATACCTGTATATTATATAGGATTGCCAGTTGTGCTCGATGCCTGCATGCATGCAGTATTTGTTTTCGATATATGGGAGAAGAAAAATGCCATAAAAATCTTATCTACACTCCTGGAAATTGAAATAAGAACACCGTGAATTCATTGTCCCAGGAAGGGGAAACTTTATTGACACATTCCTGGGGTCAGATACATCACATGAACACACTGACAGAACCACAGGCACATAGACACAGGCAACAGAGCATGCACAATGTCGGCACTAGTACAGTGTATATCCACCTTTCGCAGCAATGCAGGCTGCTATTCTCCCATGGAGACGATCGTAGAGATGCTGGATGTAGTCCTGTGGAACGGCTTGCCATGCCATTTCCACCTGGCGCCTCAGTTGGACCAGCGTTCGTGCTGGACGTGCAGACCGCGTGAGACGACGCTTCATCCAGTCCCAAACATGCTCAATGGGGGACAGATCCGGAGATCTTGCTGGCCTGGGTAGTTGACTTACACCTTCTAGAGCACGTTGGGTGGCACGGGATACATGCGGACGTGCATTGTCCTGTTGGAACAGCAAGTTCCCTTGCCGGTCTAGGAATGGTAGAACGATGGGTTCGATGACGGTTTGGATGTACCGTGCACTATTCAGTGTCCCCTCGACGATCACCAGTGGTGCACGGCCAGTGTAGGAGATCGCTCCCCACACCATCATGCCGGGTGTTGGCCCTGTGTGCCTCGGTCGTATGCAGTCCTCATTGTGGCGCTCACCTGCACGGCGCCAAACACGCATACGACCATCATTGGCGCCAATGCAGAAGCGACTCTCATCGCTGAAGACGACACGTCTCCATTCGTCCCTCCATACACGCCTGTCGCGACACCACTGGAGGCGGGCTGCACGATGTTGGGGCGTGAGCGGAAGACGGCCTAACGGTGTACGGGACCGTAGCCCAGCTTCATGGAGACGGTTGCGAATGGTCCTCGCCGATACCCCAGCAACAGTGTCCCTAATTTGCTGGGAAGTGGCGGTGCGGTCCCCTACGGCACTGCGTAGGATCCTACGGTCCTGGCGTGCATCCGTGCGTCGTTGCGGTCCGGTCCCATGTCGACGGGCACGTGCACCTCCGCCGACCTCTGGCGACAACATCGATGTACTGTGGACACCTCACGCCCCACGTGTTGAGCAATTCGGCGGTACGTCCACCCGGCCTCCCGTATGCCCACTATACGCCCTCGCTCAAAGTCCGTCAACTGCACATACGGTTCACGTCCACGCTGTCGCGGCATGCTACCAGTGTTAAAGACTGCGATGGAGCTCCGTATGCCACGGCAAACTGGCTGACACTGACGGCGGCGGTGCACAAATGCTGCGCAGCTAGCGCCATTCGACGGCCAACACCGCGGTTCCTGGTGTGTCCGCTGTGCCGTGCGTGTGATCATTGCTTGTACAGCCCTCTCGCAGTGTCCGGAGCAAGTATGGTGGGTCTGACACACCGGTGTCAATGTGTTCTTTTTTCCATTTCCAGGAGTGTAGTTCTCAATCAGTTGAAGTTAGTTGAGCTTTTATAGTTCATAAATTTTCTCTGATAGATGGTACAGAATAACGAAGGTAGCATATTGGGGAGATAGATGAGAATGTACGTGGATCTGTAGTAGTTGTATGTAGTTTGTAGGTGCACCTATACCTAGACAGGGTCCTTTCCAAATGTTGTGCAATACGAGTGTCCCGAAATGAAAAATTAAATGTTGTGTTAATAATAATTACTTGCAGACCTAGCTACATTAGAATGGTGTTTAAAGAACTGTTTTGTTAATGAACCAGTAAATGAATAACGAAGGTCTAACGATGTTGAAAGATAACTTTAATATTGATATAGTAATGAAGTTTAATTATTTCGAGACAGATATAAAGGTATTTAACTGAGTAGTAAATAAGATAAAAAGAGTAGTAACTCATATACTGGAAATCTTGAACGCATAATAATTTCAGTAACCAATTTTTTAATACAGTGATCATAACAGTTTCAGCACCTCCCCCCCCCTTTTTATTTATTTGAATTCTGGAGTGCTCTAAATTGGTTTGACCAACAAAAGTCAAAATTTATCAGTGTTTTATCTTTATCAAAATTGACATTTTGTGTGTGGCTCGAAAGTGCTATTTCTAGGGTAACCTATGCCCCCTTTTAATCAGATTAATAGACAGTATAAAGTTTTGTAGTATACATTATAGTGTAGTGTTATGTATTCATGGTTTTTTCCATATTAGTACAGAAAGTGAAACTATCAGTTCAATAGATTTTCTGGTTCTAAAATTCTACTATATTATGCAGTGTTACTACTTGTTGTTTTGCATGAATATATAAACAACTTATACAGAGGAGAAACTCAGTTAATGCCTAATTAGGCTGGCGACCGTATTATTATTAAATTGGTAGCATCTTCAGTGTTGCTTTTCGTCTATACTGACGTGTAATTGCATTTCAAACTTGCTCGACAGATCGTTGTTATTACAGAGTGGGTATAAGTCTGATTTGCCACTATTCAGGTACACGCGGTCGATATCTATACGAAAATCCTTTCTCATAAGGAGAACCCGCTCACTTACCATAGCACAGGCTTTAACGAGTACTGTGCCCCACGCGTACATTACAGACTATCCGCCTTCCCCACAACTACCATTACATGTTTGTCCCACTTCATATCGCTCTGCAATGTTACGACCAAATATTTAATCGACGTGACTGTGTCAAGCTCTACACTACTAATGGAGTATTCAAACATTACAGGAATCCTTTTTCCTATTCATCTGCATTAATTTACATTTATCTATATTTAGAGTTAGCTGCCATTCTTTACACCAATCACAAATCCTGTCCAAGTCATCTTGTATCCTCTTACAGTCACCTTCCCTTACGCCACAGCATCATCAGCAAACAGCCACACATTGCTATCCACCCTATCCCAAAGATCATTTATGTAGATAGAAAACAACAGCGGACCTACCACACATCCCTGGGGCACTCCAGGCGATACCCTCACCTCCGATGAACACTCACCATCGAGGACAACGTACTGGGTTCTATTACTTAAGAAGTCTTCAAGCCACTCACATACTTGGGAACCAATCCCATATGCTCGTACCTTAGTTAGGAGTCTGCAGTGGGGCACCGAGTCAAATGCTTTCCAGAAGTCAAGGAATATGGCATCCGCCTGATAAGCCTTCATCCATGGTTCGCAAGATATCATGTGAAAAAAGGGCGAGTTGCATTTTGCAGGATCGATGCTTTCTAAAGCCGTGCTGATGCATCGACAGCAACTTCTCTGTCTCAAGGAAATACATTATATTCGAACTAAGAATATGTTCGAGAATCCTGCAACAAACCGATGTTAAGGATATTGGTCTGTAATTTTGAGAATCCGTCCTTCTACCCTCTTATACACAGGCGTCACCTGCGCTTTTTTCCAGTCGCTCAGGACTTTAGGTTGGGCAAGAGGTTCGCGATTAAATGCAAGCAAAGTAAGGAGCCAATGCAGTAAATCCGAATTGGAATCCCATCAGGACCTGGCGATTTATTTATTTTCAACCCATTCAGCTGCTGATCTGCGGATTGCTGGTCTGGTAATATACACTACTACGATCGCTGTCACGATATTTGTCTGGAAAAAAAACCATTCAGAGGTAATGTCATACCTCGATTAATAAAGCCAGTATTGCTTTTAACATAGATACTTGGGTGCACCTGTAGGATCAAGACCTCTTGTGATGGTAATATGGTTGTGTTTTTTAACATCTGACACTTCGTAAGATGACTACAAGTCTCTTTCTACGACACAGTGGTGCCACTCCCAAGAAAAACTTATGAGACATGCCCACCAGTTGTTGTTTGCGGTCAGTATTATTGCGTATCGCCGGCAATCAGTTATTTACGAGGTATTATACTTAGTAGTAAGGGACGTGTGATAGGTCTGCCTTGGGCATCAGGCTCATATGGTTCAAATGGCTCTGGCCACTATGGAACTTAACTTCTGAGGTCATCGATCCCCTAGAACGTAGAACTACTTAAACCTAACTAACATAAGGACATCACACCCATCCATGCCCAAGGCAGGATTCGAACCTGGGCCGTACCGTACGCACGATTCCAGACTGTGGCGCATAGAACTGCTCAGCTACCCCAGTCAGCTCAGGCTTATAAAGTATATGTTGGTGTTCAGACATGTGCAAAGGAAGGTATGGATTTGACGTGCAATATTGTGACAGCAAAGGGAAGACTATGTCAGGTCATAAGAGTGGTACAGATATTTCTATTTCCAGAGCCACAGCCGTCAGCAGGTTATATTTTCGATACTTCGCTCATTGTCGAATGTCGTTTAATTGGGACTGCGAAAGTAATATTTAATTGTAAGTACAGTGATAAAACATAGATGTGACGGTACCCTAAGATGATTCTGCCTATCTGTGGTTGGCATGTAGCATCGGTGACGGGAATGATTTACGCTTCCTGTTAATGGTAGGAACTGTCCGAATAGAAAGGCCTGTTGGAGTATAGGAATGTAGCTGTCTAAATTCTGTAGTTCTCTAGACAGCTGAATAGCGAACTAATACTTAATGTGTTTTGGACAGCTTTCGTAACCACATGGAAATTTGAGAAGATTGAATATGGAAGTGTGTTTGATCTGGGCCATTATTCCCACCCATGTAAACTGTTCCGTTGACTGGTTCTTCGCATTTCGCGCCTTTATTTAGCTGAGAGAACATCGATTGTGGTGTGTGCATCTAGCAGGCGGAAGATTCGTTTGCTTGTTCTCTAGACATGAAAAACATGTTATTTGACTCTGTAAATTATACGGACGATTTGGAATCTGTTGCTCCACTGACATCGGTATTAGCAAGTGGAAAATTTAATTTTTTTGTCTTGTTTTTTCACGTAAAGGTCTTTACAGGCAGGCTAAGTTTCTAGTTACTCTATGGTTTACAGCACGCTCCACCTAGCTAATGCTTTGGGTTTCTAGAGAAATTATTTTCAGTCTGTATCTTCGGAATTATATCGCACCAGCGATACTGCTATGCAAGTAATATTGATTTGTGTTTGACCTCGAGAAGTACTGTGATAATGCTATGATATTCTAACAAACCACGCGAAATTAGTTATGTTCGTGTAATCACAAAGTCTCGAGATGAGTGTAGAAAAGCGAGCAAGAAACAGTATTGCATTTGTTCCAAGGGGGAAACGAGTCAGTCTTTGCTCAACAGTTCTGAGAGTGACTTCGATCCACTGAGGGCACTCTGGTCATGCGTTGGTATTGGATGACTGCCTGTCCTCGCAGGAAATATCTTGTGCTGTGAGTATACCTATGGCGCATGTGCTTATGTTCTCTGTCTTCATACTGTATGTATGAATGATGTAAAAGGGGTGATTTTGTAAGGCACAGGATATTAATTATATGTTTACTTCATGGACTTGGTAAACAGTGATACATTGCTTGGTTGGAGATTGGTTTCACGCTCTAATAATCAAGTTCCTATCCTCAGTTTGATGGCAGAGTAATTGAGTATGAGTCTTTCCGTATTTGGCGATATGTAGGGCGCTTTGCAAGGTTTAATTGTGGGTGCAATATGGCTATCTGTATAAAATAGTTTTTCGCAACTGAAAGTGTCACTTGCAGAAAGAAAAAAAAAAGGCGGACAGTGCTTCCACACTGGAGGAATCAGTAATTCTGCGGGTAAATTTTATAAGAGCCAATCATAATCCCCCATTCATTCACAAGACATCCTTTGTGCTGGGATATAGGAGTCTCTACATAGTGGTGAGAACGTTTGAGTATGTTCAAAGCAGGAAGGGTAAGACGTGATGGACTAGGTGCCACATTAGGACCATCAGTAGGAATGCATTCGGCGTTATTCCATGCTAATTTCGTAAACAGGTTATGTTAGGACAAGAATTACCATGCAGACAAGCTAAGAAATCATGAAAACTCCTGCAAAATCGACTTTTAACTATTTCTGGGACACTATACTGTTTCTGAGTGGTCGACATGGCTCTTATTTTACATAGCCATGTGAAGTCAGGTTAACATTGAGAACCTTTTAGATGGTGAGTCACTATGAGGACGTTTCGTAGCGATGTGTCAGTCACTTGGGGCAGGTAAGCACGTCTGGACGCAGCGCGTATGTCACGTTAGGCTCGCTAGGGAGAAAGCAGCCTGTGCTATTCTGGACCAAATTTCTGTAGCGTTATCTGTGACTTCATTATCCACAGGTATAGCGTCAGCAATCGTAAACACATGTGCTGCCCAGAGGCGTTTCATTTATGGTATTGGTGTGAGCGCACCTTGGAGTTCTGTGGCGAGGTTGACAGCAGTGTGTTCTTTACCTCACATGATCGACGAGGTCGTGATGGCAGAGATGGGGGACACTGCAGAATTGGGCTACTGTGAGCAACCTGGTTGCTGCAGCCCTAACCCGCTAGCCTGAGGGAGGGCTGCCAATGGAAGCCACAGCGATGCTGTGGCGGCCGTAGTCGGAGCAGGGTCGGGGTTGCGACAGTGGCAGCGGCATCGGCGGCGTCGGTGGTGGGGACGGAGGCGGCGGCAGGCGTCGAGTGGTGGGATGTGGTTTTTACTAGCGATCTTTTGTTTAAACTGTATTCGATCGATTCCACCGACCAATAGAGTGTTGCGAATTAAAAAAGTTACCTGATACATGTGACAAACATTGATTTAATTAATTTGCATAATTTTTTATCAATGTGGTGTTAGCAATACAACAGTTAAGGGGAGGGTGTGCGTGAGTGAGTGACATGGAGCAGAACAGCATGTTAAGTGCAGCACTAGGTTAATTTGCATAATTCTTATGTAAAATGCAATACAATAGTTAAAGTGGGTGGGTAACAAATAATAATGCACCAAAAATGGCATTCAAAAGGTTGTTAAACTCGGAAAGTGTACTAGAAAATGGTTGGAGGACACAACTAATTACATAATTTGATATCAAGTATGGTACATTAATTTAAGGAAATGGGGGTGACAACATAACAATAGTTTTATTGGCGACAAAAGGGATAAACATTAGGTTAAAAGCACCCAGAGTAGAGTGCCAATCATTAGGTTATGCAACATGTTTGCTGCACATTATTACTTCTTACAAGATGTACATGTTTCCAAACAGTGGGGAATGGTGAGCACGAGAAATGTAGCCCTCACAAACTGACTTTTTTTATAAATAAACAATGTACCCTTGAATTCCCTGTTCCTCTCCACCACCAGACCACCATCTTGGATTACATCACAGAACAGACAACAGCGCCATCTGGTGGTTGTACTGTGTAAGAGGCCCATGTCTCATGGCGAACACACTGTTTTCTGCCATTGTCCACCACCCCAGACCCATCTTGGATTATGTCATGGAGTGGATGACAGTACCCTCTGGTGGTGGTACTGTGTACTAGGTCAGCTGGACTCTGGACCTCATGGCGAACACACTGGGTGGTGATAGTGCCTCAAATTGTTTAAATAAAGACTGAATGCAAAATAAAGACTTATGTCCAGCACAGGCTGAGTCCTCTTCCCACCATTTCCTAGGAAGAGGTGTCAGTTGGATGACTTAGGTTAGTGGAGGTAGCGCAAGTGACCTATTTTTCCGCCATTTTCTTAGGTTAGTAGAGAAAGCTGTGGTGTGTTGCATTGGCCTGATGGAATTTGAAGTTCCCACCATTTTCTGGGGGAGTGGAGGGAAGGGGGATTATGTTAGTGGAGGTAGCCCAATTGACATATCTTCCCGCCAAAATCTGCCATCTCTGTTGATGTGACGACCGCCATGTTTGATGAAGTCATGTGCTGTTTCCAAGTCTATAGGCCGCCATCTTGGATGACGTCATCCCCACTACCTTGGATACATCTGGCAACAATGGAGAGTGGGGCAGAAGATACTTAATCCCCCTACTGTCATCACAATGTAAACTTTTCATGAGCGAAATGTATGAAAATGAACGCCCATATGAAAGGGCTGATTTGATTGACGCACTTTACGCCACCTTTGGAGACTTTTCGTACTTATTCTGAGCGGCGATGTGTCTGATGTTTTCCTTGGCCACACATGTGAAACCCGCGTGCTTTCAGCCAGTCGTAGCTGGTCTGAACTCCATTGCAGAGATGTCAAACGAACGGGTGAAATGTCAATATGAGTGGGTGTGACGACCTATTCAACGTGTGTCGCGTCGGCGGTGGCATTGCGTGGAATGATCGTGTAATTTGGTGCCAATGTAACATAATTTATCCACCTTGTAACTCACATGAAGTTCTGAGCTCTGGCCCTTTTTTTTCGAAAGCGCCGACACCTTGCGGTCTGCGGTGCCACCGAGCTGACGTCACAGGGGTGCACGCTTTTGCAGAGGAAGGTTGTCGGTACCTCTGAGCCAAATTTCAAACTTCGGCGCCGCAGTGGGAGACAATTACGAGGTTTCAAAAAAGTGACCTTTTAATTTTGTTGCGCTGTGTATATGGAGGATACAAGGGGAAACGCACAAACCCAGTCGTCTATTTCCAACTGTGAATCATTATAGAGTACTCGTAATGGTTACGATGGTTACACCATGGATTTCTATAGTTTCCTATATTGATAATGCAAGGGAGGACAACCAGCATCGTCAGCGAACCGTTTCATTTGAAAAGGTTCGTGCATCAGCAGATGCACCGTTTCAGCAGAGGATTGCACCTTATACCCATTCACATCGCTTAGTTAGTTATTGGCTTGTTCTGTAGCTCCTATCTACGAGATGATGTGGAACGAGACATTTTGCAGGTATAACACATTTTCGTAGTGACAAACATTGGTACCATGCTGACCATTTATACCAGGTGTTCGGAAATTGCCGTTAGAGATTTATACGACTTGTAGAGGGAAGTGAGTACGTAATATTTTGAATAGTAATGCATGTTCAGAAACGTACCGTTTACATGCCACAGCCATTAGAATACACGTTTGCTAGGTAGGTTTGCAACAGGGTTCGAGCCTCATTCACGTGTCTGTGAGTGTTATAGCAACCTAGTTGAGTTCACATTTTCAGAATGATCCTTCTGTATGGAAAAACTCATCGTCGCCTGTATCAAGATCGTTATGCACAACGTCTGACTCCATTGCATACCATTTTCGCCAAAATTACACATCGGCTACGAAAAGAGGTACCATCACCATCAGTAGGTGTGACTTTGGTTGTCCAAAGAGACACTGCACACAACTGGAAGAGGCTTTAATGGGTCTTGTTGAAGAGCACCCATCAGCGAGTACACGAGCAATTGCGCGTGCAATGGACATTGCTCGCAGCACTGTCTGGTATGACGTAGAAGACCAGCAGCTACATCCATACCACCTCCACAACATCTCACAGTCACGTGAGTGAGGCTCGAGACGGATGAGAGAGGTAGGAAAGACGTCAAACGAAATCAGACGATCTGACGTAAGCATCTTCCACCCCTTCCCCCAACCCATGACTACTCTGTTGCATACCTAACTACAGGGTGACATCATGTAACGTCAATACATGTATTCGATTTAGGTTAATTGCATGTTCGATATGGCGATGATGCAGCGCAGAATTCTGCGTGACCTGCTGACGTGTTGGAACATCAATGCTGTCGATGACCTCCTGAATGACTGTTTTCAGCTCAGTATTCGTTTTGGGGCTATTGCTGTACATTTTGTCTTTAATATAGCCCCACAAAAAGGAGTCGCATGAGTCAGGTACAGAGAATATGGCGGCGAATCGAGGCCCATGCCAGTGGCCTCTGGGTACCCCAGAGCCAGAGTGCGGTCTCCCCAGAGTGCTCCTAGAGGGCATCGAACATTCTCATGCTTCGATGGGGTCGAGCTCCGTCTCGCATGAACCGTATCTTGTTGAAATCAGGGTCACTTTCGATAATGTGGATAAAATCGTCTTCCAAAACCTTCACGTAACGTTCGGTAGTCACTGTGCCATATCACACTGATTATTCCCTACTGGACACTGCACACCACACAGTTGAGGGAGAAGAACCTTCTCGTTCGCGAGATGCAGATTCTCAGTCACCGAAATGCGCCAATGTTACTTATTGATGAATCATCCAAATGGCAGTGCGCTTCGTCGCTACATCGAACCACACATGCATACACTAATTCTCATCACGCCCAGCGGCCAATCGAGTAGTTTGAACGTTCAGAAGTTATGACAATTTTATTTCATATGGATCAATGATTGTCACCCTGTAACAAACATGTTTTCGTACGGCTGTAGTACGAAAATGGTTTTTCCGGAAATGGATTCCTATTCAAAATATTATGTACCCACTATCCTCTACAAGTCCTGGAAGTGAAGACTCTGTATGATTATCTCTTACAGTAATCTTATACTAGCTTCAATTTTTTATATGTGCAATTTATTTATTTATTTAGCGTATGGCTATACATGCAACATTAATACATCAAGTGTTAGACATTAAAATCTTATAAAATCTTATAACAATCATGAATATAATTTATGTTTATATTAGTCAGTTAAAAGGTTATATCGAGGTTTGAGATCCATTCTAGCGCCGATGGGGATGCCTCCAGGAAGTCGGACCAGTTCCCTGCATATGCTCGCAAGGAGCATTCACCATGGATGTGTTGGATCGTCTGTCTAGGGGCACCGCAGTCGCATTCTGGTGACATCGCTCTTCCCCATTTGTGTAGTGAATCCGCACACCTGCCATGTCCAGTACGTATTCGATTTAATGCGGACCATGTTTTCCGTGTTAATTCCATTCCAGAGATGTTGCAGTTATAGCTCTCAAACCAGGTCTGTAATTGGTCATTTGTCTTTTGGTTCCAATCTAGTCTCCATTGTTTCATGTGGTCATAGTTATTATTTTGAAGCTGCTCAGCTGTGCGTATGGGTGGCTTTCTTGATTTCAATCGAGTGTGTCGCTGTTGTGAGAATTCTTCTTTAATTGGTAGTTCTGGTTTTGTCTCGATCTTTCTGAATTCGTGCAATGATGCAATGATTTATATTCATGTTGAACCTCTCTTGCTCTCTCTCACACACTTGAGCGCACATATTACATATTTGCTCATTCAGAATGATATCAGTCTGTATTCGACTTTACTCTTGTTGTCCCGAAAATCAGGAATGTACACAGCCGTCACTGTGGCTATGTAACGACCTTCTTGTGGGACTACGGATGTGCTTTACCTGTGTGGAGACAGAGCCCTACAGGCCTCTCCAACAATACGTGACGCGAGAGCTTCCGGCAGGAGGGGAACAGGAGCCCACGCCTCACTCGCCGATGAGCGCCAATCATAGCAGAAATGCACGAAGCAACAGGCAACAGCGAATCCCAACTACCTACACCGCAGCAGCCTATTATTACCAAAGTTCCCGCTCCTTCCGCCTGTTGTGATCAATCATAACAGCGACCTTTTAGAACAAAAATGGTTCAAATGGCTCTGAGCTCCATGGGACTCAACTGCTGAGGTCATTAGTCCCCTAGAACTTAGAACTAGTTAAACCTAACTAACCTAAGGACATCACAAACATCCATGCCCGAGGCAGGATTCGAACCTGCGACCGTAGCGGCCTTGCGGTTCCAGACTGCAGCGCCTTTAACCGCACGGCCACTTCGGCCGGCTTTTTAGAACAATTGTAACGTAACGACATGCTCAGTGATCGGCAGTGGCAAAATATAATCGACTCTGTGCATCTACAGCACCTTAATAGACCAAGAAGAAGTCCATTGTAACCGTGGGTGAAACGTTGGTTTCTCCAGCACAGTTTTCTACATTACGACGCGGTATCATATTCAGAAAACTTTTATGTCAACTGACTCTGGCCGCAGAAGCCTACGCAATAATATCCTCGTCATTTGTTTGGTAAGCATTTATTTTATTTAGATTTTTGACTTCGTTATATTAATATTTTCCCTTGATCGCGAAGTAAATGCTTAAAGGTTCACAGAAACGCATAAAATTATTGCTTACCTTCGCCACAAAAGTTCAAGTAGTAATAGTACGCCAATGAAGCTCAAAATGCAATGTACGCATTGTACAATAGACGAACCACACTATTAAACAATGCCGTCTCCTGCAGTCCGACTTCAGCTTTTGTTGCCCCGACTGCATTGCTGAAAGTGAGCATGTTCAGAAATAACTACCAAGGGAGAAGTTATTATTCCGAATGGGATCGCCCTGCCTCAGTTTCAAATAGACTGGCGTTGGTCAAAAGAACTAAGTTCTACAGGGGCCCGCCCTCTACTCTCAAATTTGATTCATGTTTCTTTAATAACATCTTTTTATTTTTAATTCTTAATAAAATGAAAATGCAAGTATCCCTAACAAATGAAAATTTGGTGCAATGTTGTAAAAATTATAGACGCAGTGTAACATCATACTGACAACGGCTCATACTGCCACGTTGTTTGTAATTTTGACTCGAGTTTTAACCGCCTAAATAACATCACATACAGCCTCAAACCGTGAAATTTAGTTTCATTTCCCCCCCTCCCTCAACCACTCCGGGTGCTTCACTTTTTTTTTTTTTTTTCTTTTTATATCAGGCAGTGTATGAGCGTCCCCCTACAAGCTTTAACAAATGACCGGCAGATGGCACCAGTGAGATGCGACGTCATTACGATTGTCTTCAAAATCGTTATTGCTAAATTAATGGCACCTGCGAAATTGACCGCGCAGTTTGTTCATAGTGGATATTTAATCAAAGAGTGTTGTGAAAAATGGAAAACCCAAGTGAAAGTTTTCTTCAGAAGACCTTTTAACAATTTTCATAAAGACTGAATTCGACAACAGTGTTCCAAATCGCTTCGTGCAACTTTTGGTAATCAATCACCTACAGAAAATTCTTTACAATTTGTTCGCTGAATTTTGTCGTGATTGTTCTTCCGGCAGGGATGAATTTCGAGAAGGTCGATCAAAATCAGTTGCGTTCCAAAAGACATGATTGAAGACGATCGATAGGGACTTAACCTGGGATAGAGGCATCCTTTTCCATATCGAAGTCTGCAGTACATTCGATTTTGCACTAACACTGAGCCGCAGAAGAGATCTGTCTTCGATAGATTCCTACAATTTCACCGAGGCTCGAAAACAGGCCCGTGGCAATTGGCGAAGAAGATCCAGACATTATGCCGGTTCGAAATCCAGTAATCAACACAAGAGTGACTGATAGTAGCTCATGCAACAGACTGTACTAGACTAAATCATGGCTGCCGACTTGGCCCCATTGGTGTGAGCTGCTCCGCACACGTGACATGCTGTACATGCCTAAATCAACTTATTTTGATGTCTAACCGGGTTTGAACTCCATTCTTTTCCAAATTTTTCCAGAGGGTGAATTGTATACGGAGGGCATGCAGTAAAATACGTGGGTATCGGCCCGTGTGCGACAATGTGGAAACCTAGTTCTGGGTGAAGTACCTGCCGGTCTGGTGTAGAGGGATATCCTAGTAACCACACTGTGGCAGGCCCCGGACAATAAAGGGCTCACACTACAGTTATTTCCACACATGCCAAGGAGAAGGCACCCACCACATTGGGCACCAGTATTCTGGGCGTTACCCACCATGCCAGATAGTTATTTTCATGGTTAGTGGCACCTGTGGAGAGCCCCAGTCGCAGCGGGTGATACCAGGGCAGTCTGCCATGAATGATTCAAACTTACTCAAACCAGTTCCTGGCAGTCTTTTCAGATCCCCAGCACAACCCGAAAGTGTAACTTGCTTGGTTACACCAAGGGAGGACTGACTACTGTATAGACATGGAGGGTCTTCCTCACCACAGTACCAAAATTGTACTACAATACACGGTGAGACCTTTTTAATGACCAAATAACAATTCTTTTTTAATCACATCAAAGAAAAGGTTAGAAAGGTGGCGCTGTCGGCAAAGAAATGGAGCAGCTCTCTCCTGTTCAAGACATCGGAATTTACTCAGTCTTGAGCCTTTTTCCTTGTACTTTGAGCTATATTCCACTTTCTTTTACTTCACACAGAAGGTGGAACAATACAGGGATTATCTTTCACAATTACAATCAGTTGAAGTCCTAAATGCCAAGCTTTGACAGTGAGGTGTGCAGTTCGTCCGCCATATCCAGAAGGTTAATAGATATGATACAGGCGTATTTATTCTAGCGTTGAAGGGGACAGCATTCCCAGAAAAGGTGAAGATCGTGGCTTACCTTTCCGACATAAAGCCTTACACACCATCGCCCAGGAGTGCTGTAAGTGCTCCTCTTTCGGACATATGTCGTCTAGACGTCCCAGTGAAGCCATATGTGGCAATTATGGATGTGCTCAGCATGGCAGAGCACCTATTGTCCGTCCTATAACTTATGTCATCTGCCAAGACCGGCACCCCTCCCACTTGCCACTGTCTCAATTTACAAGAAAGAGTAGGCCTTGTAAGAACACAAGACATTACCTATTACTATACTTTGATGTTAATAACTAGATGCGTCAGTAATTGCAGTGGCAAAGAAAGACAATAAACATCTACAAAAAGGTAACACACATTGATATGTTTGTTTAAAATATGTTCACTTAATAATTGAGATAAACGTAACTCTGAACTTCTGTGAGTTCCTCTGCAGTTACGTACAAGGAGAGTAGACTAATGTTTTGATAGAAACGAATGGTCTTACAAGCTGATACACTTCCATAGTCTCCAGCTAGTAGTAGTGCTTAGTAATATCGTGCTGCATTGATGTATTGTCTCACTGCAGTCTTCCGTGTTACAGTTAAGACAAGTCTGAAGATATATTGAATCTGCGGCAAAGCGCTGAGTGTGGCTGCTTTAAAAGACGCACCAGCCAGTCAGGGTCAGCCACAGGCCAGGCGTCGCGACAGCCAGTCGTGGGATCAACACTTGTGGTGGGTGCCACATGTACTGTGTACGCAGGGGACCCGTATAGGACGACGGTGTCCAGCCTCGGCATTAGTCTTCAGCAGGACTCATCAGCTGCTGCACCTTTCCTGAGGATGGCGAACAGGTAGATAGCCGAAGTACCAAGTCAATTAGATTTCACGATATGATAGGAAATCCGACGAAACTACCAAGTTGTTGAATCCTTCCCAGAATAATGCAAAGTATGAAAACAAATTTCAGAATTGCTGCCAACTCGAGCAAAAGTGTAAATTTTTGGAACAATATAACAAGTTGCTTCGTCCAAAATGTTTTTACTTAATCGTTTTTGCAAGCACTTAAAAGACAGACCTGCTCATGTTCGCACCCTCGACTGCACAGCACAGTATAAACAGTTCCCATTATCCGTGGCTGGCCACGTCTGCCTCGTGCGAAAAGACTCGTAACAGTAATCTCACTGAGCAGTAACAGCCTGTCCGACCAGGTGTTCTCCCGGGAGTCCGGAGGGCACCGGCGAGGCCCGCGGCCGCCACGTTCCGGCAGGCTGGGGTCACGCACGCCACGTCGTATCACATCACGTCACACGCCACGGCGATCGTTGGCCCCACTTTATGCAATGCGGCGGCACTGGCCGGTGTTTTATCGCCGGAGCCGTGTGGTCCGAGCCCTGGGGACGCTCTCCACGTGTGTCGCTACGCCGTTACGCAAGTCGTTCCCCAACTGCCCGCCCCAGGGCTGTCCGACGGGGCACCTCCCCAGCCACTGCCGGCCGAACGGCGCCTGTCTCTGGGACCTCCCACGTGAGGTAACTGGAATTCGGACACTCGGGAGGTTCGTGACAGTGACACCAATATGAGGGATTTGTGAAAAGATCTACATCGACTTCTGTACTCCGCTGTACGCCTACGCTGTGCAGAGGAGGATACTTCGTGCACAACTACAATATATCCCGGGCCCACATCCTGTTCTTTTTGCGAACGTGGCGCAGGAAGAACGACAGACAGTAAGACACTGTACGAGGTCTAATTCCTCAGATTTTCTCTTCCTCGTCATTTCGAGAAATGTACGGTGGAGATAACGATGTTTCCCTATTCTTCTTGCATTTCCACAGTAAATCTCATCGTTATACGCAGTGCCGCTTCGAGAACATTTTTCCACGCAGTTGAAATTTCATTTGAGACCCCTATCCCTCCCTTCCCCCTCCTCCTTGCCTCTCTCGCACCAATATTTCTCTCACACATTTCTCAACCTTCTTTCGGCTATTATAATTTATTATATCAAGATTGCTCAACAGTTACAGTATTCATATTACTGGTTTAGGCAGTTGATTGCCATCTTCAAATGTGATTAATTGACTAACTGTTAGTATGCGCCCTGTGCCTACCAATGGAAATCAACCACTAGTCTGAAACCTTGCAGTCAAATCACGTCACATATCTCTCACTGATTTTCCTGTATGGGATCGTTCGTTAATCCACGTGTTCATTACAATCGGTTCCTCCATGGTTAAGTGGACCCGTCAGCCATGATTAGATCCATATCACCACCTGCAACAATACGAAATAACAGTCCGTAAACATCTATGTAACATATAGGGGGTAGTGGGACCTTCCGATCAAGTTGTAGCGTAATATTATAACCGCGCGGAGGGGCCGCACGGTTTGAGGCGCCATATCACGGATTGCGTGGCTCCTTCCGCCGGAGGTTCGAGTCCTCTCTCGGGCATGGGTGTGTGTGTTGTTCTTAGTATGTTAATATAAGTAGTGTGATGATCTCAGCAGTTTGGTCCCCTAGGAATTCACACACATTTCGTAATATTATAGACAGATACAGTATCCGTAATTCATTTAATGTGTTTGTGCAAGGGATTGAAAGCATAGAAATACGTAAGGTAGTTTCTGTAAAACATGTTCGCAAATCTCTTCTGTGATCTGCTAGTCTAATGAAGTATCAGACCCTTTCGGTGTGTAGCTACACGCACGCTTTCTTCTCAAAAGACGATGCTCCACTTGGGCTAAGAGAGAAACTACAGAGTGGATCATCCAATTCCATGGATCAGCTTATAGATCGGTGTTGGGTTTTCTGGTTTTTGATGCTAGTGCCCAATAGGGTGATCTCAATTGTGCTGCACACATGACTCAGAATGTACACTATCATGAATACGTATAAAATTACGAAACAAACAAATAGCTTGAGCCATCACATCGATTTTGTTCATGTCACAACTAACTGAAGTATCCAACACCCTGATCTTCCACACAAGCATTCTAAAATAACATTCTACAGACCTTCTTCGTAGTTAAATATACGCCTTTCATTAATTAATTGCCTATGAGAATATAGGCTTGTTAGGAGTTTGTGAGAGGGACGGCAATCATGTTTCAGAAAGGGTTTAGGTTACGGAAGCAGAAGCATGCCTCCTAAAAAGGCTAAACTGAAACAACGTTCTTTAAATACTCCTCATCACTCCATCACTGTTGCGATCATACTCCCCAATGTCAACTGATTGGGTACGTACCACAAACGTTTAATTATCGTAGTAATAACGCCCCGAAATAAATAAATAAAGGGGAAGCAGGAAACATATTAAACTCTTCAAAAAGTCAAGGCTGACAAGAGACATCAACTTCTCAGGTTCATACTAGACTTGACTTAGATGCCGAGACTTAATAATTTACGTCAAAAAGAGGGACAAAGCTTGCGCAGTGTCAGATATAGTGAGTCAATAGTGTAGTGGGTAGGAGCTTTGTTTCGAATTTTTGCGCTGAGTGCCGAGTGCTGGAATACACTCAAATGTTTCTCTTCTTTTCGCTTTTGTTGTAGTGGAAGTATGTGACATCATTATTTTTTGTGGCACCCTGAAAAAATGAAATTATTCACGAAAGAAATTAGCATTTCAAATTTTGTTAAAAACAGATTTTATCGTCACAAATCAAATCATTAACAGTTACTGAAAATGAAAAACACATAAATTCATTTCAGTTTTTTCATTAATGTTTGCTTTTATTCTTCGAGAGAATCACTGCATCCCACGTGTCAATATCTTTCATGAAAAACATTAAAGCATAGTAATTCGGAGCACGACAAACACCGTGCGAGTGTACATATGGCACATTAACATTTTTAGAGTGAGTATCGTTACGAAAAGCGGTCTCACTATGGTTGTCAAATACCTCGTGATCTGGCGATAACTTCGCAGCAGACCCGAAAGCATATCGGAGCATTTTCTAGAAAGCTTGTAACTGATGATGGATCAGTATTTTCGTTGAATCTCTCCTATTCGTGATGTCCGTTTTCTGTACGATGAGAATAGGGTACTTCTGTGACAAAACCATATGCGTGCGAAAAGCTGTCGAGTCCCAGGAAACTAATTGTGAGCCTGGCACGGCTTTAAGATCTAAGTTAACAATTGTGACGTGAGAAATTTTAAAGGATAATGCGATTTCTAGGGTCCTAGCTATAGATTCTAAAGTGAAGTCTTACCCAAACTTAGTTTTAATATGAAGATACTTTATCAAACGGAAATGGTCTTTCAGTAAACACAATAATTTATTCAGTAAAACATAGTAAAAATGAACAAATTATTCAAGATTGTTGAATATTTTATAAACTCAGTGCTCATAACTTTAACTGCTGGATTCACAATGATTTGCAGAGCTACGTTCCTCAAAGACACAACTAAGCGTTTCTGACGCAAAATATCAAACAGTCATTTTTCTGAAGGTTTGTTAACCCTGGCCTGCTGGTAATCGAGAGGCTCATGTACTCAGTACAGCAACTATGGATCTGAAACAGGTTATCGTAAAGAAATCCGCAAATGAGACCGAGAATGCCCTGTCACACCGGTGCTGCAATTTATGCTCACCGTAATTATTCTCGGACAGCTGTGCTGGACGCCGCTGACGTGCGGATGGCTCAACTTTAGAAGACGTGGTGGCGGTACTGCGGCTGCAACTCCGAACACCAGTCGCTGGCTAAAGTTCATTCTCCGGACCGCGACTTCAGCATCCCATCCACACACTCTGAATTCCTATTTTCCCCCCAAGCCATACGTGTCCGCCAACAGTGGAGAGTGCATACGTGGCGGCCCAACAGCATAGATTCCCTCCAGCACCAAGGATATCGCCAAGACAAAGCGCCACGATACCAAACCAATCACATCTCAAATCGCCTTGCCAGCTCTCTTCAGCTCCCTCACAATGACATCACTGACTAATTTAGCAATGGCACGATTTCGTGCCGAGCACTAACCTCGCATCAGACAGCACTCCGTGTTTCTCTGGGAATGCGAGCGATTGCTATCTACAAAAGCTTTTTTGGAACGTGGGAACGCGGCGCTCTTCCTCTGTTTGTGCGGTGGCTTGGTGGCAGTTCTGCCGCTAGGCAGGCACAGCTTGTACGATGAACAACAACCGCTGGGCTCCCTGGCTGCGAACTGGCAACCCAACTTCTGCGAACACAGTCATCTTAGGCTACAATCTCCACTCACGGCAAAGGGCCACTCGGTTTTCATAGCAATATGTCCATCTAGTCCCAAATCTGAGGCGCTGAGCCATCCCGCATGCACAATAGTCATCCAGAAAAACAGGGCGTTCCAGCACCAGGTTAAAATGAAAAGAAACGAAGTTAGAAAGAGCGCTGTATGCCCAGTCCTTGGAAATCGATGTACTTTAATAAACATTTCCCATTTTATCTGCACCACTGCCTTTTTCGCATTCCTTAATCGATTTCATATAGAATAGAAAAGGCACGTGGAACAGATGGCCACGTCCTTCATCTGTGTAAATTTTGTGCCGTAGGTGCCCCCTTGAGTTGGTAGAGGAACAGCTACAAGCAAAATTCTGCTACCCACTAACCGTCCGAAATTCTATAAAATATTTCTGGTTTACCCCACATGGCAAGTCTTATTATGACTGACAATATCGTCCTCAGCAACTCTGTCAGCCACACTATGTAAACTGCCAATTAATATATATATATAACTGCAACTAGAAGTCCACTGATGCTTTATAGCTAGCAAATATTATAGTATTCGAAAGTGTGTTCATGGTTTGTGTACTACAAGTGAATAATCGATTATGTGCTGCAAATATCACTACCAGGTGTGACTGATGTAAGATAACCAAGCTATCTATTCTGTAGTACTTTTGTACAATATGATCAATGGAACTGGTAGACGCAATAATGAAATATAAAATATTACGAATTTCTTACTCAGCTTATGTCTAGCCATATTTCCAGTATTACTAAGTAGGTAAATGAACGTTGAACGGAACATTACATCTAAAATCTACAGAAGCGCATTTTTATTGGCCAATCAGCTGTACAAAATATTTGTTTGATTGGTTTCGGTTGTTTCTATCATCATCAGCTGGGAGGAAAATTATAACATCTGTTGGTTTAGTAAAGAATATTTCTCATAGAAGACAACTGCATCTAACAAATGTAGCAATGGCAAAACGTAAAATCCAAAAATAATCAGATTTTGAAAAACTCTTAAAAGGCTCAGACAAAGCATACATACATTCCTGACCGTTAACTGGTTGAATAAATGTAATTTATACAGCTTACGGATAAGTAAAAATGTTTTTCTATAAATATATCACGGCTGCAGACAGTCACCTACATAAATTATTAAAATCAACAGCTGTTAGGATTAAGTAAATTACTTTATCTGTGAAAACATCATGTGTATAAATTTAGAATGGCAATTACTATAAACAAAGAACTAAACCTCCCGTTTGACAGTGGAATTCTTAAATGTAAGCATGTGTAATTTGACAAAATAACAGTACACATATAATATGTGACATCAAATGGTAGAATACATACAAAAATATTCAACAAGACATTGGCAAGGCGCAAAATTTCACATAATACACAAACGGAACTGAACCCGGACTTTAAACTTTCACTATCCTTTGTAAGGCTACACAAGCACTGGGGTTCACTCATGACACATGAGCATACAGGGGTACACAGAAGCACAAAGTGCAGAAGGTATGCAGATGATTAGTGATGCACTTCTCTTGTAATTGGCGGTGTGGGTGAGTCGCAACTGGCAGATGCAGACAAAACAGCGGACAGCAGGTGGGCCATCATCCCATCTCTCTAGGTGAAGTACCCAGCGAGGTGGCGAGAGAGCGTTACGTAGATGCTAAACAAACTTCACTGACAGACATTACAAGAGAGACATTGTGCATCATGCTAAGATTTACTATTGAAATTTCGGGACGGCACTTTTCAGGAGGAGTCAGACAACATATTACTTCCCCCCCACATACATTTCGCGTGTTGACCACGAAGAGAAAAGTCAAGAAATTATAGCCAATACGGAGGCTTACCGACAATCGTTCTTCCCACACACTATTCGCCAGTGGAACACAGATGGAGGGATCAGATAGTGGTACTTAAAGTACCCTCCGCCACACACCATTAGGTGGCTTGCGATGATGTCGATGTAGATGTAGATGAAGTGACAGTAACACTGTGTGAGACATCATCTTGCTTGAAGCTAACGTTCTCCCATCGTGATGGTCTCCTGGCCACAGATGTGTATGAATAACAGTTGGTTGTGACTCCAGTGTTCATGTCAACGAGACTGGTGCTGGTTCTATTGGTCAATTCGACTGTATCCAGACACCTTGTTGTTACTTCGCTCGCTAGAGCTCAACAGAAATTAATTGTGGAGCAGCTTGAACAATCGTTCTACACCATCCTAAGGTTCAGCAGAAAAGAGAGTGCTGATCTGCTCCAAGCTTGTCGATAGTATTGCAATTTCTTACTGTGAAGAAAGAGACTGTAGATGACATTGTTTTGAATAGCACAGCACTACAATCTGGTACAGACTGGCTATTGGGTACTGGTTTCTGGCAGGAAAAAGGTCAACTTATGTTAAGGAGTTGTAGGCACATTCTGTTAAGCAGCCTCTGAAGTATGCCGTTCATTAGTTGTGGCCTACCAACAGCTACATCAGTCCTGGAGGATCCCACATACCTCAAGAATTCCTCTGTTGACACATGCCACTCCACTGTAAATTACCACTGTCCACCTTCCACTACATGCTAGTTGCTGGAAGGCGTCTTTTTCTTGTCTCCCAGGACCCCTTCTTTGAGGCTCTGACTTGCCAATCGCCTTTTACGTTAGCGCCCTGCTGAAAGTTGTTGGATGGCTGTAGACCAGTTGATCTGGACTACAATTTCCTTCAGCTGCGCCCCCATGATGGTGAGCTGTGACATGTCCCCTCATCTTTCTGGCTCCTCCTGGCTGTGCCTTGTTGCCTCAAGCTGGCTCTGTGCTGTAAGTAACCATAGTGACACCGTTGCTTGACTCCGTGGCACTATACAATACTTAAAGGACCTCACTCAGTACAAAATTACTATTTTCTCAAAAACAATATCGTGGATATTACAATATGACTGCTCAAAATGGGGTGATATTATTATTACAACGAAAATGTACAATGATCACAAACAGATTCTCGAAACAAGAAGTCTAAAGCAGCATATATAAATTGTACAATATGGAATCATGGTAATTGTGTTATAAAGTTTAACAAATTTGCTTAATAGTGTTGCTGATGGCAGACTGATCTATTTCTCTTGACATATGATACTGTTGTAAGGAAGAATAGGTTAATATCAACTTAACCTTTAGCATTTCTGCGTGTAACTCCTCCCACTGAAACAATGTGAGCTCAGATTCCATCTTCCATACACAAAACAAGATTTCTATAAATTAATGGCTACTCTTGCCCCCCCCCCCCCCATGATTATTGAGCAATACCTTTACGATTCTATTGTGATCCTTCCAAAATTCTTATGAAACTGACAGTTCAGCCAAATAATGGGATGACATGAGTTATGGATTTTTTTATTTAAGTAGTACAGAAAAGCAGTACACTGACAGAAAACATTTTCACAGACCAAGATAAATTTAAGCAAATAAACATTTATGCTGTTAAGAATGGTATTTCTAATCACAGTGCACAGTTAGTTACAGCTTCATAAAGTTCTCCAAACTGGTACATTTAATTAACGATTTAACAATTGAAAATATGAGGAAAAGCTAGCAGCAGTTAGGTTGGGATGAGGTGTACTGGGAAACTGATACTAATTTAAAATATAAATTATTTCATTATGCATTTGTGAATGTATTCAGAAACTGTTTCCCAAGACAACACCGAATTATAGCTATAAGAAACCATGTAAAAACCATGGCTTATAAAAGGAATAGATATACCTTGTAATTGGAAAAAGGAAATATACATAGTAGCGAGCATGAGTAATGACCAAGAAACAGTTAAATATTATAATCACCATTGTACTCTGATAAGGGAAGTTATTAAAAAGTGCGGAAGCATGTGTATTATGTCTGAGATTAGCACCTCTTAAAATAAAATTAAAACATTTTAGAGTATTGTTGAAATGGAAGGAGGGAAACCAAGAGCACAGAAAGACATATTGGCATCAAACTGAATTAAAAGATTTTTAACAGTAACTCACAAGTTGAAAATATTTTTAATAATCGCTTTTTAAAAGTTGTGGAGGAAATAGGATCCAGATGTTCATTAGAAAAGCCAAAGCTATGTATTGAGCAGCCAGTACCTATGAATTCTGATAAAATTTCAGTTCTACCCACCTCTCCTTCTAAATTTAATAAAATAATAAACGTACTCAAAAGTAAAAACTCATGTGGAGTTGGTGTCATTTGCAACAGAGTATTAAAAGCTTGTTCTCAACAGAGAAGTAGGATTCTGAGCCACATGTGTACTACATCACTGAAACAGGTCATTTTTCCTGGGTGTGTGTGATATATGATACTATTATACCATTGCATAATAGGGGTTGTTTCTGAACCCAACAACTATTGGCCAGTCTCACCTCTCACAGTTTTATCCAAAGTTCTTGAAAAAGGAATGTATTCAACAGTAGCTTCACCTATTTGTAAAAAAAAAGTATTAACAAAATGCCAATTTGGTTTTCATAAAGACTTTTAAACAGAAAACGCTATATATACTTTTACTGATCAAATATTAAATGCTCTCAGTAATTGAACATCACTCACTGGGATATTTTTTGTCATCTGTCATTGACTTTCAGTTGTGTAAATCACATTAGTCTTCTACAAAAGATTAAGCATTGTTGTATGAAGGGGACTGTGCACAAATGGTTTAATTCATATTTGACTGGAAGGTGTACAAGGTTGAAATAAGCAGTTCATGTAATGTGAAAAAATCAGCAGATTCCTTAAACTGGGGAGGTGTCAAGAATAGGGTTCCACAGGGTTCAGTATTGGGTCCCTGTATTTCAGGAAATTATTTAGCGGTTCTCTGCTAGTGGACTCTTGTTAAATTTCAGTAAATTACAGTATATACAGTTTTGTACAGTAAATGGCATAATGCTAATAATAAATATACAGTTTGAATGTATGATATACTGAAACATTTGAGTACAGTTGCTTATGTCATCAGGGTTATTACAAATTTTGGTATAAACATAACAGTTATTTGGCCTAGTATGTCTGTTTTCATTCACTGTTTTTGTATGGCATTATAGTTTTCAGTAATTCATCAGTAAACAAAAAGTTTTTATTGCACAAAAGTGTGTAATCAAAACAACAGCAGGAGCCAATTCAAGATCATCTTGCATAATGTATGTCTATGCATAGTAGCTTCACAATATTTACACACACACACATATATATATATATATATATATATATATATATATATATATATATATATATATATATCTGTGTGTGTGTGTGTGTGTGCATATACTGTGTTTTATTAAAATTTAATGAGAGTCCATTTGCAGAGAACACCTTAATAATTTCCTGAAAGATATTATTTATAATTTCTTCAGGCAATTTTTGTTTGTTGGGTGTGATTGCTATACCCAAAAAGAACTAGCGTTGCATCCATGTGAGTAAAGAGTGGCAGTCATTAGTATATATTATAAAAACAACAAGGACCCAACCCTGAACCCTGTCGAACCTTATTCTTCACACCTCGTGAGTTTGAGAAATATGCTCATTTTTTTACATTATATGACCTACTTATTTTAGCCTTCTGCAGCCCTTCCATTCAAACATGAATTAAACCATTTGTGCAGAGTCCCACTCATACTACAATAGTTAAGCTTATCTAGAAGAATGCTGTGATTTACATAACCGAAAACCTTTGAGAGACGACAGAAAAATATTCCAATGGGTGGCGTTCGTTTATTGAGAGCATTTAATTTTTGATCAGTGAAAGCATATATAGTGTTTTCTGCTTAAAAGACTTTCTGAAAGCCAATCTGGCATTTTGTTAATACTTTATTTTTACTAATAGGTGAAGCTACTCTTGAATACATTTCTGTGTCAAGAACTTTGGATAAAGTTGTTAGAGGTGAAATTTATGCAATGGTATAATAGTAACATGATAAGGTCGAAGGAAAGTCGTCGGAATTTATAACACTGAGCAAAATCTAGGAACGTTGTGTATTGTGGCAAGATGGATGCAGTTCTACCTACCAGAAGCTACCGACGAGAAGACTTTCACCCAGTGACATCTCTATAATAGTTCTAGTTTCTTCAGCCTGTCCATCGCTGGCATAATGATTGTTGATCTGTATGGAATCAAACAAGAGCCGTCTAGATACATCCTTCTTCTCAACGACTGTCGGCGGGCTTTTGTAGATGGTAACTGAATGTTCAACCACACACTGTCGTAACATGTGTCCTGTTTCGTGGCCTGTTTTTTCTCTGTATGTAAGTGGCACTGCATAAGGCGATACAAAGAACTTGTTGTGCTCCTTCACGCTGAATATGTACTGAAAATCGTTGATTACTCCTGTCTTTGGTGGAAGTATTTTATGAATGTCGATTAATATTTTCCTCGACTCTTCTCTAGCATCTGTACTGATGTTCGAGATTTGTCCCACTCGTTCATTAATTGGGTGAGTAATTTCATTTCTTATTGTTTCTACATTGTCTGCTGAGTCATCTTCATATGACCAGTCTGCATTCCTTTTCTTGCAATTTCGTATGTCCCTACAAAATTTCAAAAAGCTTGCAGATATCCGTGCACGAATGGCTTGTGCCACAAACCTAAACTGAATCTCTTTCCCTTTGTTCAAAATGACTCCGCCACAGCCCAAGCCTGATACAGCGTTGTACCTATATTCTTTGAGCACAACCATCCTGATTATTAGGTCCGTTGCTAGTTTAGGGACCCCAAAAAATTTCTTATAAGTGTGTGTCTTGACACACTAGTTTGAGTCACATTTATCTGCTTACTTCAGTAACCTTCCCTAAGATGGTACCCTTCATTTTCTTCAGTGAAAGCTCTGTCCAATTGCAGTTGACTCTACATCTATTGAAGGTGGTCTCTGCTATCACCGGAATTTCGCTACCACTATCCAAAATCAGACATAATTTAACATCTCCTACCTTTGTAACTGTGTGGACGTCTTTGGTTGCTGTAATTTCGTTTTCATCTGATAAAGCTTCAGAAATACGGTCATACTCGTTTACATTTACGAGGCTCACGTTTTCCTACTGTCAGTGCTTTGTCGGCCAATTTACATGCTGTTCGATGCATAGCTTAAGCCCTCGACTTTCAACGATGTCTGTTTGAGCTCTGTTTGAATCTCCTCCTTCATTAGTCTGCCAAAATCGTTTTCTGTTATAGTTGTTCCCAAGATTATTCCATCCTGTGTTGCGTAGCCCACTACTATTACTTCACTGGTTGTTCTACATTCCGTTGCGTAACCCTTTATTTTCCTCCTCTCATTCCAACCTCCATTCTGGTTCCACTCAGAATCACGTACCCCTGATGGACCAGGGGAATTGTGGCTGTTGCCAGAGTGTCCGTTCTTATTATTATCTTTGTTCTGGTTTTCTGGACATAGTGGTTCTCATTATTGCGACTACTTTCTAGGCTGAGATATGCACTGAACAAGAACTCTAACTCATGCAGCATGCTTCCGAATGTGTTTAGGTATATGTTACATTATTCTCCTAATACCTGCTGGTAATGAGATGTATGAGATGCCTAGCAGCGTCTGATGATACCTCCTGTCATGTATGCCTCATCCAGAAATTAATTTTTCTTAATCATTGCCTCGAGGAACTTCACCGTGCTTTTGTACACTGACCCCTCGTAATCCTTAGTGAGAATCAACTCATTTATGATTCTTCCCTGAGTATCCTTCGGCCAGTAGTTCTCCAGAATTTTGCAACCACTTGTTATGGTAGCGTATTGTGACATTGCTGGAGACCGAAATCTCTGTAGGAGCCAACTAGTGTTCCGAAGACAACGATCGTGTGAAACCCAGCTCGCTCTGTTCGTTCACGAGACACAAAAAGAATACATGCAGACGCTCAGGTACATATCGTGTCCCTTGATTTCGGAAAAGCATTCGATACAGTTCCACACGGCCACATAATGAACAAAGTACGAGCATATGGAATCACAGTGTGACTGGACTGAAGAGTGTCCTGCAAACCAAATGCAGCATGTCTTTCTGAACGGAGAGAAGTCTTCGTTACTAAGGGTGCGCTCATACTTTTCATAATGTATATATGAATGACCTAGTAGATTACGCCGGAAGTTCCATGAGACTTTTCGTGAACGATGCTATTATATACAGAGAAGCCACGACGCTAGAAAATTGTAGCTAAATGAGGAGAGACCTGCAGAAGATCGACGCGTGGCGCAGGGAGTGGCGATTGAACCTCACCATAAACGAATGTAACGTCTGGCGAATACGTAGGTAGGAAGACCTTTTATCATCATCATCATCATCATCATCATCTTGAACAGTTTCCGGCCCAAGGCTAGATCCGTTTGGGAAACAGACCTCACCATCTAGTCCTGTTTTCCCATCATCTTTCTCTGTTAACTCTGATCCAGTTCTCGTCTCTTTTCTCAACACACTCCTTCACACCTTTTCAGCGATAGCTCTCGGTCGTTTCTTTCGCATCTCCATTTCATGTACCTTCTTGGGAATCCTCTTGTTTTCCATTCTCTTTACGTCCCCATACCATCTTACCCTTGATGTTTCTGTCCTGCTCTGCAAGGGCTCCTCTTTCACTGTTTCCCTTACCCTTTCATTTCTCATCCTATCTCTTTTTCATTTCTCATCCTATCTCTCCTTGTTACTCCTACCCTGCTTCTGAAAAACTCCATTTCACTTGCTTGTAATCTGCTTACACCTCATTTCTTCACTACCCATATTTCAGATGTGTAGGTCAGTACTGAGACGTAGCAACTTCTATACATTACTACTTTGCTTTTTTTCTGGGACGTCTTTGATCCACACCAGGTTCCTAACACTTCACAGGAATGCTTCTGCCAGTCTGACACTTTCACTGATCTCTTCTCATTTTTTTTCCATTTTTCTCAATCACAGTTCACAAGTACTTGACGCTTTCCACCTTCTTCACCTGTTCACCTCCTATCCTTACTCTACTTGTTGGTCTATCTTTCTTTATAGCTATAACCAGAAACCCACCTTTGTTTAAATTAAATTTCACTCCGTAATGTCGAAAAGCTTCTTCCAAAGCATCCAGCAGTTCCCGAATCTCCTCCTTCCTGTTTCCCCAGATCATCAAGTCATCCACGAACACCATTGCTTTCTTCTTGCTGTTTCCAGTTTTTCTACCACCTCAGTGACTATCTCATCCAAGACCACAACGAAGAGGAGAGGTGACAACGCATTGCCCCGTTTCACACCACTTGTTTGCTGGAACCAAACCATACATTCATTTCCCTCTTCCACACAACTCAGACTTCCGTAGAGCCTTTACTGTGACAACGGAATAATTTAGCAAAACAAAAGGCATTCCAAATCTTGTTAAAGATACATTTTATCGTTACAAATCTTATATATCCTTGTACCGACGAAGTGCTACAGCCACGGTAGACGTCAGGTGATCAGTTGATCGTTTGGCAGACGGCAACAGGGTTCACGCACTTGCTGGCAGAAGCGCTACGACATACCTTCTCCTAGCTGCAGCACGGAGTTCCGTTAATTTAATAGTGTCTGTGTTTTTTGCTTTTCTTGTTCATTTGTTCACTTGGTTACCCAACAAAAGACTTGACAGCATACGCTTTTGTGTCAGGTAGTACACCATTTTTTCTAGTTCTCATTTTGAAGGTGAAGGCACACTGTTTAATGAAATGAAGTGTTACTCCAAGCCGCACATTCGTTCGCATCTAATTCTCGCTGCGACTAGAACACAATATCTTGCTCCCAAATCTAGCAACCTGCAGATTTGCGACAGTGGCGACCCTGCCGTGATCACAGTTAGAGAAAATAAATCAGTAACACACAAGTATTGTGGCGAACGTCCAAGAATTGGAAATTAGTGGAATGACGGCACATCAGCAACATCAAGACTCGTAGCGCGGCTACTCACGTTTTCGCCACACAACCCGGCGCTACGTTTCGCTTAGGTGGAGGCAGGTTTCCTCTGCGCAAGAGTGACCACCGATTTCACAAAATTCGCGTTGGTAGTTAGTCAGGTGGACCACCGCTACGCAGTCGCGGTCCAAGACATAATAAATTCACCTCCGGGTATGGACTCGTATATATAGCTAAAGGCCGACTTAATTCGAAGCGTGTCCGCTTCGCAGGAGGAACCATCCCAGTACCTCTGTCATCTGAGAAGCTAGGTTGATTGTGTGCGCGGTGTCTCATTCATTACTTTGTACATTGTGGAGCAGCCTCCTGCCAGCACAGGTGAAGGCCATTATAAAATCACAAACGGACATGTCGCTCGACCCCGTAGAAGACCTGGCGGACTGGATTCAGAACGCGATCCTACCGATCTCCTGTTCTGGAACTATGATGGCGCCTCGGTGGAAACACCAATGGATTATGACAGTCTCGTGAACAAGGTCGACGCGCTGAGTAAGCAGACGGGCAAACTTCTCTCCGACCAGAGCGCTTTTGGACGGTTACGCGGAAGATCGAGAAGTCGTTCCTCAGTGAAATCACCAGCAGCCGACGATTCAGCACGGAAAGACCTGTATCGGTATCGCAAGAGGCTTGGAGACCAGGCGCCCAGGTGTACCTCGCCATGGACCAACCTCAGTTGTAAACGACATGCGGAAGTATTACATACACAAGATAGCCAGTCGTCATCCTCGCGCCTTTTCACTACAGACCGCAAGAAAGGACGCAAGTTTTTGGTACATTACGAACTAAGTAGTTTCCCACAGACCCAGTAACACAAATACCGACCAACCGTCTCGTTTTGTCTTTCTGCTGTTGATTATTCAACCACAGCAATGTATGGAACGCTGTACGCTGAGTTGGACCTGGTAGTAAGACGTGCCTTGGCACTGAATTTCACCGTGGAGGATGTAACCGAATCTATAATCAGAGCGAGTTTTTAGCATTATCGTTTGCTTCCGGACGTCACCAACATTCGTCTAATAGACAACGTCACGGGACTGTCTGCCGATGGATTCCGTCGTAGCTCGGCAACACACAACGCCAAACCGATGCAGTCGAAGGGTGATGGCTACGTCGAATTTCTAGAACAGTTTCCTGGTATAACGAGGCCTCCTGGGGCTCCACATAAGGTATGTCACAACACACGTTATATCAACACTAGCGCAGGCCCACTGACATCATGCAGCCCCAGACGCCCAATTCCTGAACGATATACCGTTGCCAAGGCGGAATTCGATACCATGTTGAAGGGAGGCACCATTTTCTCGTTCTCACGACCTTGCTCGTCACTCTACACTTAGTACTAAACATGGCGCGCATATTGCGATCACTGTGCCCTCATGCTAAGACAATACCGGATCGCTACCCTGTTCCTCTATTCAGGAACCATAGTTATGCATTATGTGGGGAAAAAGTGTTTAGTATTCAGCAAAAGTGTTTAGTATTCCACAAACCATACACGTAGATGCCTGTAGCTGAAAGAAATATTCCGAAAACAACTGTCATAACGCTGGTTGGCCTATTAAGAAACCAGTTTATGACGTTCGGATCGAGAAATGCTGCCTAGACATGGCAAACCTTTATAGATTCAGTTTTACAAGACTTGCAGTATTGCTTTGTTTATCTTGGTGATATGGTCATTTTTTTCAGCATCCCCAGAGGAACACAAACAGCACCAGATTGAGGTATTTAAGCTCCTTGACAAGTACGGAGTGGTGTTGAACACCTCAAACATTGTTTTTGGTCAGGTAGAGATTACCTTTTAGGCCTTCTCACATCATCTGCCGGATCACTGCCGTTATAATGAAAGTCGAAGCTGTTTTAAGTTGAATAGGTTAATTGCTGTCTTTAACAGCTGTAATAAGAGACTTATTAAGACCAGATACTTTTCAGTTTATTTTCTGCATCTACATCTATACTCTGCAAATCACTGAGAGTTGCAAGGCAGAGGGTAGGTCCCATTGTTCCAGTTATTAGGGTTTCTTCTTGTTCGATTCACTTATGGAGCGCTGGAAGAATGATTATCTGAATGCCTCTGTCCGTGCAGTAATTATTCTAATCGTATCTTCATGATCCCTATGTGAGCGATATGTAGGGGCAGCAGTATATTCCTAGAGAAATCATTTAAAGCCGGATCTTGAAACTTTGTTAATAGACTTCCAGTTCAGTACCTTCGGTAGCTCTGTGACAGTCACCCACGGTCTAAACATACCCGTGGTCATTCGTGCTGTCCTTCTCTGTGTACGTTCAGTATCTTCTGTTAGCCTTATCTCGTACAGTTCCCACACACTTGATCAATATTATAGAACCAATCGACGAGTGATTTGTAAGCAATCCCCTTTGCAGACTGATCGCACTTCCCCAGTATCTACCAATAAAATGAAGTCTACCGCCTGCTTTTCCCAGAGGTGAATCTATGTGATTATTCCATATCCCATCCCTACAAAGCGTTACACCCAGGCATGAGTTGGCCGATTCCAACACAGACTCATTGCTATTATAGTCATAGGGCACAAGGTTTTTCCATTTTGTGAAGAGCAGAATTGTAGATTTCTAAACATTTACAGCAAGTTGCTAATCTCTGCTCCACTTTGAAATCTTATCAAGATCTGACTGGATATTTATGCAGTTTCTCTCAGACAGTATTTCATTATAGACAACTGAATCATTTGCAAAAAGCCTGATCTTACTATTAATATTGCCTGCAAGATCATTAATATACAACATGACTAGCAAGTGTCCCAACACACTTCCCTGGGGCAAACCCGAAGTTACTTCTACATTTGACCATCCATCGAAGACGACATGTTGCGTCCTCCCTACCAAAAAGTTCTCAATCCAGTCACAAATTTCACTTTATACCCTATATGATAGTACTTCTTACAATAAACATAGGTTTGGTACTGAGTCAAATGCTTTTCGAAAATCAAGATATACAGCTCCTTCCTGATTGCCTTGATCAAAAGCTTTCAGTATGTCATGTTGGAAAAGTCGAGTTGGGTGTCACACGATCGATGTTTTCGAAATCCATGCTGGTTGGTTATGAGAAGGTTATTCTGTTCAATATGCCTCATTATGTTTGAGCTCAGAATATATTCTAAGATTCTACAACAAATTTATGTCAAGGATATTGGACGGTAGTTCTGTGGATCACTTCTACTACCCTTCTTATAGATGGGTGTGACCTTTGCCTTTTTCCAAGAGCTGGACACAATTTTTGTTTGAGGGATCTGCGGTAGACTATAGTTCGAAGACGGTCTAACTCAACCACAAATTCAGTGTTGAATCAGACATGGATTCCATCTGGCCCTGGAGGTGTTTCAACTGTTTCTCAACACCACAGATACTAATACTTATTTCATTCAACTTTTCAGTGGTACAATGATAGAATGGGGGCAATTCCCCTTTGTAAAGAAATATTTGGAAATGGAGTTTTTGCTTTTCTACCCTCAGTTTCAGTTCATGTCTCATTTGCTAGGGACTGGACGCTAACTTTGGTGCCACTTTGGTGCCTTTAGGTATGACCAGAATTTCTTTGGGTTCTCTGAAAGAGCACTTGACAATATTCTCCTATGGTAGTCATTCAAGGCATTACACATTGCTTTCTTGACAGCCAAAGCCAAAACCGTTTCATTCAGCATCTCTCTCTCTCTCTCTCTCTCTCTCTATATATATATATATATATAGATAGATAGAGAGAGAGAGAGAGAGAGAGATGCTGAATGAAACGGTTTTGGCTGTCAAGAGAGCAATGTGTAATGCCTTGAGTTTTGTTTTACACCTGTTATGTAGTGATCTCTGCTTCATCAGAAGTTTCTTTACAGTGACTGTATACCATGGAGGTTCCATACGTATCCAGTGTATGGTCAACCATTCGTTTAAACTTGAGCCAGAGATCCTCTGCATGCTTCTGTTATCTAGTTTACTGAACATATATATATATATATATATATATATATATATATATATATATATATATATATATATATATATATATATATATATCTTTCTACTTGTTTTAGGTGTTCTTTTTACTTTGGTAATCATGTTGCCACAACTGAGTCATGGTCACTGATACTAGATTTGTGTGGACATCCTCAAAGAGGCCACTCTATTTGTTGCCATTAGATCCAATATACACTCCTGGAAATTGAAATAAGAACACCGTGAATTCATTGTCCCAGGAAGGGGAAACTTTATTGACACATTCCTGGGGTCAGATACATCACATGATCACACTGACAGAACCACAGGCACATAGACACAGGCAACAGAGCATGCACAATGTCGGCACTAGTACAGTGTATATCCACCTTTCGCAGCAATGCAGGCTGCTATTCTCCCATGGAGACGATCGTAGAGATGCTGGATGTAGTCCTGTGGAACGGCTTGCCATGCCATTTCCACCTGGCGCCTCAGTTGGACCAGCGTTCGTGCTGGACGTGCAGACCGCGTGAGACGACGCTTCATCCAGTCCCAAACATGCTCAATGGGGGACAGATCCGGAGATCTTGCTGGCCAGGGTAGTTGACTTACACCTTCTAGAGCACGTTGGGTGGCACGGGATACATGCGGACGTGCATTGTCCTGTTGGAACAGCAAGTTCCCTTGCCGGTCTAGGAATGGTAGAACGATGGGTTCGATGACGGTTTGGATGTACCGTGCACTATTCAGTGTCCCCTCGACGATCACCAGTGGTGTACGGCCAGTGTAGGAGATCGCTCCCCACACCATGATGCCGGGTGTTGGCCCTGTGTGCCTCGGTCGTATGCAGTCCTGATTGTGGCGCTCACCTGCACGGCGCCAAACACGCATACGACCATCATTGGCACCCAGGCAGAAGCGACTCTCATCGCTGAAGACGACACGTCTCCATTCGTCCCTCCATTCACGCCTGTCGCGACACCACTGGAGGCGGGCTGCACGATGTTGGGGCGTGAGCGGAAGACGGCCTAACGGTGTGCGGGACCGTAGCCCAGCTTCATGGAGACGGTTGCGAATGGTCCTCGCCGATACCCCAGGAGCAACAGTGTCCCTAATTTGCTGCGAAGTGGCGGTGCGGTCCCCTACGGCACTGCGTAGGATCCTACGGTCTTGGCGTGCATCCGTGCGTCGCTGCGGTCCGATCCCAGGTCGACGGGCACGTGCACCTTCCGCCGACCACTAGCGACAACATCGATGTACTGTGGAGACCTCACGCCCCACGTGTTGAGCAATTCGGCGGTACGTCCACCCGGCCTCCCGCATGCCCACTATACGCCCTCGCTCAAAGTCCGTCAACTGCACATACGGTTCACGTCCACGCTGTCGCGGCATGCTACCAGTGTTAAAGACTGCGATGGAGCTCCGTATGCCACGGCAAACTGGCTGACACTGACGGTGGCGGTGCACAAATGCTGCGCAGCTAGCGCCATTCGACGGCCAACACCGCGGTTCCTGGTATGTCCGCTGTGCCGTGCGTGTGATCATTGCTTGTACAGCCCTCTCGCAGTGTCCGGAGCAAGTATGGTGGGTCTGACACACCGGTGTCAATGTGTTCTTTTTTCCATTTCCAGGAGTGTATTTATGTTATGAATGGGGTTCCTAAGTATGTTCTAGGTAGTTTTCAGAAAAGGCATGTAGTAAATATTCACAGGATGCCGTATCACGCCCACCACTAACAAAACTGTAATTTTCCCAAATAATTGTTGGATGATTAAAGTCTCCACCAATGATTACAGTATGATCGGGGAACTTATGTACAAGTGAACTGAGGTCTTCTCTAAACTTTTTGGTTACATCAGAAGATGAATATGGTGGGTGATAGAAGGATCTAATTATCATTTTATGCCCACCCCTGACACTGAGTCTTGCCCAAACAATCTCACATGCAGCTTCAATTTCTACCTCTGTGGATCTGAGTTTACTGTCTACTACGACAAACACACTACCTCCCTTTCCCATCTGTCTATCCTTTCTACAAATACTTATATTTTCTCAAAAAATCTCACTGCTGTCAATTTCTGGTTTCAACCACATTCTGTACCTAGTATTATGTGAACTTCACTGCTTCTCATGAGCGCTTCAAACTTTGGCACATCATTGCGGATTATTTGGCAGTTTACTGTTAGGCTTTCAATAGTCTCACCTGCAGAAGGTATTTCTTTCGATCTTATATTGATACTTCCAAGTTTCCTACAGCTATCGTTATCTGTATTGGTTGGAGGGTCGCCTAATGTAAAAAAAATATATATATATATCTTATGTGCATCCGACACATGGTCAGCTATCTGATCCATTTAGGGGCACTCTATAGCGCAAGACCAGAAAGTCGCAGTCTAGTTTGTCACAAAATTTTCGAAGTCTCTGGTTCAGTCTATTTTAAAGCATCTTCACTGGTCGCTGTAGCAGTGTCATATTTTCTCTTACAATTTTGTTTGTTATGATCATGAACAGTTTTCATGCTTTACTTACTCCTAAAAACAGCTTTTATTCTTTTCGTTACTCATAATTTTTTGTTGTTCACTGCATTCTTCATCGCCTTCCACGTATATGTGTTGAATTCTTGCATGGAGAACATTCACTGCGCTTAATATATTAACATTTCCGTGTTGGGAAGTATCACTGTCCTCTCGCAATTTCGTGAGTTTTGTTTTGCTCTTGCAGGATACGTTCATATTTTGTTTGTTATGGTAGTGGTGGAATCGTCTGCCACCTCTCTGTGAGTGGCTATATTTTCCGACTAGAGACAGAGAGAGAGAGAGCGGTAGCTACATCATCTACCCATCTAATCTACAGCAATCTTCTATAGCAAAAATATTCAAAGCTTCTATTCTCTTCTTGTCCAAACTGCTTATCGTCCACGTTTCACTTTCATACATGGCTACACCACAGACAAATACTTTCAGAAAAGGATTCCTACACTTAAATCATTACTAGTTCTTAACAACTTTCTCTTCTTCAGAAATGCTTTTCTTGTCATTATCGATATTTTATATCCTCCATAATTCGACTATCATCAGTTATTTTGCTGCCCAAACAGCAAAACCCAGCTACCACATTAAATATCTCGTTTCCTAATCGAATTTCCTCAGCATCACCTTATTTAATTCGAGTACATTCCATCATCCTCACTTTGATTTTGTTGATGTTCATCTTATATCATCCTTCAAAGACATTGTCCATTAGGTTCAACTGCTCTTCCAAGCCCCTTACTCTCTGTGACAGAATTAAAATGTTATCGGCAAACCTCAAAGTTTTTATTTCTTCTCACTTGACTTTAATTCTTACTACAAATATTTTTCTTTCCTTTACTGGTTGCTCAATATACAAATTGGATAACATCAGAGATAGGCTACAACCCTTTCTCACCACCTTCTGAACCACTGCTCCCCTTTCATGCCCTTCGACTCATATAGCTGCTATCTGGTTTCTGTACACATTGTAAATACCCTTTCGCTCCCTGTAGTTCACTCCTGCCAGCTTCAGAATTTGTAAGATGTTAGTCAACATCGTTAAACGCTTTCTCTAAGTCTCCAAATGCAATAAACGTGGGTTCGCCTTTTCTTAAACTATCTTCTATGAGAAGTCGTAGGCCAGTATTCCCTTGCGTCTTCCTACATTTCTACAGAAACCAAACTGATCTTTCCCAAGGTCATCTTCAGCAGTTTTTACATTCTTCTGTAAGGAATTCGTGTTAGTATTTTACAGAAACGATTTATTAAACTGGTAGTTCCGTAATTTTCACACATATCAGCACCTGTTTTCTTTAGAATTGGAATTACTGTATTCTTCTCGAAGTCTGAGGATGTTTAGTCTGTATCATACATATTTCTCACTAGATGGAAGAGTTTTGACGTGGCTGGCTCTCCCAAGCACATCAATAATTCTAACGGAATGTTGTCCAAACCCAGAGCCTTGTTTCACTTAAGTCTATCAGTGTTGTGTCAAATTCTGCATGCAGTATCATTTCATCCATCTCATCTTCATCCACGTCCTCTTCCATTTCCATAGTATTCCCCTCAAGCACATCTCCCTTGTATAGACCCTCTATACACTCCTTCCGTCTTTCTGCTTTCCCCTCTTTGCTTAGGACTTGTTTTGCATTTGACCTCTGACATTCATACAAATTGTTCTCATTTCTCCAAAAGTCCCTTTAATTTTGCTGTAGGCAGCATCTATCTTTCCCCTAGTGATATACCTGTATGCTTCTAAAACTTTACATTTGTTCTCTAGCCGTTCCCTCTTAACCTTTTTGCACTTCCTGTCAACATCATCTTTTACACGATTGCAGTCCGTTTTCCCTGCTTTATTTACTGCATTTTCGTATTTTCTCCTTTTATCAATTAAGTTCAGTATCTCTTGCGTTACTCACGGATATCTACTAGCCCTCGTCTTTTTACATACTTGATCCTCTGCTGCCTTTACTATTTCATCTCTCACGGCTACCCATTCTTCTTGTACGGCACTCCTTTTCCTTATTCTCGTCAGTTGTTCCCTAATACTCCCTCTGAAACTCTCTACAACTTTTGGTTCTTTCAGTTTATCCAGGTCCCATCCCCTTAAATTCCTTCCATTTTGCAGTTTCTTCAGTTTTAATCTATAGTTCATGACCAACAAATTGTGGTCAGAATCCACTCCTGCCCCTTGAAATGTTTTACAATTTAAAACCTAGTTTCTAAATCTCTGTCTTACCATTATACAATCAGTCTGAAACCTTCTGGGATCTCCAAGTCTCTTCCACATACACAACTGTGTTTCATGATTCTCAAACCAAGTATGATTAAATTATACTCTGCGCAAATTTCTATAAGCTGGCATCCTTTTTCGTTCCTTTCCCCCAGTCCATATTCACATACTTTTTTTCCTTGTCTTTCTTTCCCTACTATCGAATTCCAGGCTCGATTACTATTCAATCTTCATCTCCCCTAGTTATCTGAATAATCTCTTTTATGACATCATACATTTCTTCAATTTTTTCATCATCTGTGAAGCAAGTTCCTGTGTAAAATTTTACTACCCTGGCGGTTGTGGGCTTTGTATCTATCTCATATACCATAATGCAATTTTTTTGCTTTTCATAGTAGCTTATCCAAGTCACTATTTTTTATTGATTTTAAACCTACTCCTGCATTCCTCCTATTTGATTTTGTACCACACATATGTCTGACCTCTCCAGCCATAACAGCTGCACCCACAGTACAGCGGTCTATATCATTGAGACACTCAAGCCTCCTCACCAATGGCACCAATGGCAAGGGGGAGTATTTTTTGCTATCTGAATAATTATGTCTAATACCTTAATATAGTTATGTTTGTAAAGGTTACTGTGTTTAATTTGTGGACCATATATCTGAGGGCAGATTCTTTTTGGGCCTGAGAATGGTTTGATGACTGATGTAATATTGTGCCTGTTATAGTGTTTTTCCTGTGAATGCTGAATGAGTATTGGTTATTTTTCTTTGTGATAGATGTGTCTAGGAAATTTATATGACGTGTTTAATCTGTCTCTAAGCTGAACTTTATGTATTGTGTAATGTTTTTATCTGTGCATGTTGTTGTTCTATTTTATTTTCTGATTCGTCTACTAAGCAGAGGATGTCATCCATGTATATCGACCTACAGAGCATACCCCTGTTAGTATTTTCTGGAAAATTATTTCTTTTATTTTGTTCATGAAAATATTTATTAACTTTATTGAACTTAGGAATCACATAGACAATTCTTCTCATAGTTAGAATTCATTGTTGACCTCAAAGCAATTTTGGTCGTTAATGTCATGTAGGAATGTGGTTATCTCTGTTATGTGTTATTGTGGTAACTGATTGTATCTAGGTCTAGTTCTACTATCTTGATTGTTTCTTTGTCTGAGATTAAAAGTATATGTTTTCTATTTCAAAACAGAACAACATAGTTCTATCTGGAATATATGTCTTTTATGTGGTTCTTTAGTTCTTCTCTGTTTTCACTGTTCTCTCATCTTATGTTTCACACTGTTGTGTGAATATGAATAGCATATGTCTGGCGATGGTGCATGTGGGTGCTTCTGTAGTTTATGATGGGCCTCATGGCTCCAGAGTTTTGGGGCATTTAACATGTTCAACGTGAAGGCATGCTATTTAACAAAATGAAGCGTTACTCTTAAGACACACATTTGTTCACATCTAATTCTCGCTGTGACTAGAACAAAATATCAAGTCTGCTAGTCTAACAACCCGCAGATTTGCGACAACTTTATATAACTAACAGTAATTGAAAATGAAAAGCATATAAACTCCCACATTTCAGTTTTTGTTTGCTTCTATACTTCAGGAGAACCTATGCATTCTCCACGGTTATATATATCATAAAGATATTCAAAGAAGAAAAATTCAGCGTACCACAAGCAACATATGAATCCACATACGTCGCAGTCACACTTCAGTGTGAGTATTAGTAGGGAAAACAACATTGTTGAGGTTGCTACATAGCTAGTGATCTGTCGATAATTTCGTGGCAAACTAAGCAAATCAAAGTAGATTCTCTAAAACTGAAGTGTGCATTTGATTACAGGCCCAGATGTACCTTTTATTAATTCCATGGCTTCTACTTGTGATTTCTATTTGCTGTGTTGTGACAGTAGAGCACTTATGCAATGGGCGAATGTAATTGTTCATTTATTAGTAAAACTATACATCATATGGTTATAAAATGGCATAAACTTTGGTAGAATTAGTTTTAACGAACATGTCTATAATTTGGTTTCACTGACAACTAGGCCATCATATGAGGAGGGATAGCTTTGTACATCCTATGTATTAATAATGTACAGAAATAGCTCCGTTTTACATAAGATCACAAAACTTTGTCGAAAAACTGATGATAGGTATCTTCCGTGAGTTCTTCGGATTTTGTGGCTGTTTCGTACACTGAGATTTCTTACAGCAAAATTATTTATGATCTTAAAACGTAACCACCTTGTTGGGCTACAAGTGTTGATACCTAGGTTTTGTTCTTGATGTTAAAGATTCAGTCGTTTCTGTTCAATGTAACTTGCTCCACCTCAAAATTAGACCCTGGATTTCCTTTATGGTCAGGCAATCAATGTCTTGGTTAACCTTCTTTTATAAAATGATGTAGCCAAAGCATATAAAACTGTTTTATAAAACTTTTATAGTTTCCCAAGATGATGTCACCCAAAACTGAAAATCTCATATAGTACTGAATTCCACAAAATCATAACTTAAATGGCCCCCTTTGGTTGTTGGAACTGAGATTTATATACATTATAAAAATTGGAACATAGTTGTTACATTATTTAAAGAGTTATTTTGATGATTTCCATTTCACGTTGAACAGTTTTTGAGGATTAATTATAGAATTTACTAACATTCCTGAGAAATAAATAAGTTGAAAGAATATCAGATACATTGGCAAACTACAGAACATGCAGTTTTACAATATAACTCTTTAATTACAAATAAATTTTTTAACTGACATGTTTCCCAGGTCTTTTTATTCAACTGAACGATAATAACAATCTGGTTGTACTCCATGAATTTTATACATGTGTGTTTCAATATTTGTTTAAGTCTGTTGACTGTATTTATGGATTAAAACCATATGTCATGAGAATTTAATTACAAATTATCATAAATACAATCAAAGAATGCAAATAATCATCAATTAACCTACAGTACTGTTGCACTATGTGCACTTTACATTAATCAACTTCACGTATATGTTATGGCCAAAGCCCAAAGATCATGAATTACCCAGCCATTTTCCACATTTTTTGAGAGAATTGGCCAAAGTCTGATTACTTGTAAGAATCGGTGTACATCCAATTTTGGCGAGCCATTTCGCGGACTGGCCGGAAATTCCTGGCCAAAACCCGATGTGATTGCACATACATTGGGAAATCCCTGGTTAAACTGCACTGCATACAGTGACCTGAGTCAACAATGTGCGATAGGCATCTCCCATTTTTGGTGTTAACTGTGCCATGCACGTCATAGCTGCCGCTTTTCGGAGAAGGTCCTGCCTCTGAACCACAGTCTTCCTCCACATAAATTGGATTAATTGTGAGTCCTCTTACGTTTTCTACTATTATGTTTGTGGTATTTATGCACTTTCAGATGTGGTAAGGGAACGTCAGTCAATTATATGACCTGCCTTTTTGTTTGTCCAGTTTCCTTTTTATTATTTTCTCCCAATTCGCCCATTTGTGAAGTTTCGAGAAATGTGATTTACCGCCCACCTCGCTTACTTGATGTCTACCCTGGCCATTTTAAATAAAAAATATATTTACTAAACATACTTAAAGCTTGTCATTCATTTCTTACAATCTTTTCTGTGAAAACAGAAGGAGAAATTCATAACCACATTATTTTAAAGTTAATTATAAGAAGTTTAATTAAATAGATTGTTTTGATAGCTGCCAAATGGCTATCTACAATCGCGGTTTTTTGCAAATAATTTCTTCAAATAAGTAAATACAAATTAGGAAGCGATACCACCTTCCCTAATTCCTCACTAACTTCATCAGCATTGGCGTGCTTCCTCTACTGCAATATGTTTAACTCTACTAACAAACAGTAGAATATACACATAAACTAAATGCCTTTTTATTTGTTTCAAATACTGATTAAAACACTTTAATAAAAATTTTTTTTAGAGAAGTTGTATTAAACACTTTTTTGAGATCTGAAAACACCTTGCTTTAAATACACCAACTTAAAGTAGACCCCAGCTTTATATTCATATAGGTCGTTCTCTTTTCTCCAAAGGTCTCTTTAATTTTCCTGTAGGCTGTATGTACTTTACCCATAGTTATATGTGTCTACATCCTTATATTTGTCCTCTAGCCATCCCCACTTAGCCATTTTGCGCTTCCTGTCGATCTCATTTTGAGACTTTGTAATACTTTTCGCTTGTTTCATTTACTGCATTTTTATATTTTCTCCTTCCATCAGTTAAATTCAATATCTCTTCTGTTACCCAAGGATTCCTACCACCCCTCGTTTTTTTACCTACTTGATCATCTGCTGCTATCACTATTTCGTCTCTCAAAGCTACCCATTCTTCTTCTACTCTATTTCTTTGCCCAATATTTGTCAATGTTCCCTAATGCTCGCTGTGAAACTCTCTACAACCTCTGGTTCTTTCAGTTTATTCAGGTCCCTTCTCCTTAGTATTCATGTTTATAACCATCAGACAGACTGGCAAAAAGTTTCGTGAAAATAGTAGGCCCCACTGTTTAAACAGATTGCTAAAAAAACGACCTTTTCCTGGTGTAGACTGATGTCACAGACCCTCATATGAAAGACAAAATTGTTTGTACCGTCTTCTGAGTCTTATCGTAATGTTAGCAAATTGTCGAAGTTTCTGTAGCAAGATCCCCAAGTTATTCTCCGAAATAAACAGTAACAATGCCAATATTGTATCAGGTACCCAAAGCTGGTTGAAACCAGACATAAATAGCAGTGAAATTTTGAACTCGGATTGGACAATGTTTAGGAAGGATAGGACTGACGCTATGGGAGGTGGTGTGTTCATTGCAGTTAAAAGCTGTTTAAACGCAACTGAGATCCATACTCGGTAGGACTGTTAAATATTCTGGATAAAACTGTCAATCAAACAAGGATTGACCATTGTCTTAAGATGTTTTTATAGACCACCAACATCTGCAACTAACGCCACAGAACGTTTCAGGGAAAGTGTTGAGTATATAGGGAATAAATATCCAAATTATCCATTAGTTGTAGATGGAGACTTCAATCTGGCATCCATTGACTGGGAACATTACACGTTTATCACAGGTGGCGGAAGCAAAGAGTCGTGTGAAGTTATTCTAGGTGCGCTCTCAACATACAGCCTTGAGCAATTGGTTAGAAAACAAACTCGAGATGGGAACATATTAGGTGTCTTGGCGACAAACAGACATGATCTTTTTGAGGAAGTTAATCTAGAAGAAAGTACTAGCGACCATAATTTCGTTGTGGCTTTTGTTTTTTAGCGTAGAGTTTTCTTATTTGGAAAAGCTAATAAAAGTGTCATTAATTAATATCTTCATAATCAGCTCCAAGCATTCACTGTGGGACACAAAGATATTGAGCATCTTTGATCGGTATTTAAAGGTATTGTCCACCAAGTGCTAGAGAAGTATGTGCCTACCAAAAATATAGGGGAGGGAAAGGATCCACCTTGGAACAACAAACATATTAAGAAGTTGCTGAGAAAGGAGAGAACTTTGTACAGTCGTTTTAAACGCAGTCACTTCCTCGATGACAAACAGAAAATATGTGAAATGAAAGCAGCTGTCAAAAGGACAATGAGAAATTCTTTTAACGAATTTTAAAACAATATTTTATCTGAAGATTCTAAAAATATCCCAAAACATTTTGGTTGTACATAAAATCTATGAATGCTACAAATCATTCAATACTTTCTCTTGCTGACAGTACAGGTAATGCAACGGATGATGGTAAACAGAAGGCCGAAATTCTAAGCCTAGCTTTCAGAAACTCGTTTACGATAGAGGACTGCAGTACCATTCCCCCTTTCAGTTATCAAACAAACGCAAGGATGGCCAACATACTGTTTAGTGTATCTGGAATTGTAAAACAGTTAAGATCCTTAGACGCCAGGAAGGCACCTGGGACAGACGGTATCCCCATAAGATTATATGTAGACTATGCTACAAATGTAGCACCTAGCACCATTCTTATCCATCATCTATCAGAGATCATTGGAACAGCGGAAAGTTCTACGGGACTGGAAGAAGGCCCGGGTCATAACAATCTATAAAAAGGGTAGAAAATCGGATGCACATAATTACTGTCCAATTTCACTGACGTCGATATGTTGTAGAATCGTGGAACATATTTTGTGTTCAGACATAATGACCTCTCTAGACTCTGAGTTCATCTGCAGAAACCAGCTCGGTTTTAGGAAACAGCGGTCATGCAAGACACAGCTGGCCCTCTTTGTGTATGATATACAACAGGCTCTAGATACCGGCTCCCAGGTTGATGCCAAATTTCTCGACATTCGAATGCCGTTCGACTCAGTTCCGCACTGCCGCTTTCTCCAAAAAGTACGCCCTTACGGTCTGTCTGATGACATATGCGGTTGGATAGAAAGATTTCTAACAGACAGAGAGCAGTATGTCGTCCTGAATGGGGTGACTTCAACAGAAACAAGCGTAACTTCAGGTGTGTCCCAGGGTAGCGTAATATGTCCCCTGCTTTCTACGATTTACATAAACGATCTGGTTGATGGTATTGACAGCTGCATTAGACTGCTTGCCGATGATGCTGTAGTCTAGGAAAGTAGTATCACACGAAAGTTGTGAACAAATCAATGACGCTTTGCAGAAAATAAATGCATGGTGTAATGACTGGCAGTTAACTCTCAATATTAGTAAGTGTAACCTACTGTGTATAACAAAGCGAAAATCCCCATTAGTGTACGAATAGAAAATAAATGCCCAGCCTTTGGAAGTGGTAACATCTGTCAAATATCTGGGTGTGACTATTCGATATGATCTCAAATGGAATGATCAGATTACACAAGTAATGGGCAAGGCCAACTGTAGATTGTGGTTTATTGGTAGAACCCTGAAGCGATAAAGTCCTTCAACAAATGAAATTGCTTACAATACGTTAGTTCGTCCAGTCTTAGAGTACTGTTCATCTGTATGGGACCCTTACCAGTTGCGTCTGATTCAAGAGATTGAGAAGGTCCAAAGAAGAGCGGCAAGATTCGTGACAGGTTCATTTAGCCATCGCGAGAGCGTTACAAACCTCATAGATAGTCTGAAGTGTGATACACTTGCAGATTGACGACGCGCTAAACGGAAGGGGCTGTTCACTAAATTCTTAAATCCGATCTTCGCAGAGGATGTAGAGCAAATATTATTACCACCAACTTTCAAATCGCGCAATAATCACCATTCAAAGATAAGGGAAATTAGAGCTTGTACTGAGGTGTTCAGACAGTTGTTTTCCCCTCGTGCGATCCGCGAGTGGAACAGAGGGGAGGAAATACGACATTGACGCGAATTGTGCCATCCGCGACACACCGCTTCGTGACTAGCGGAGTATATATGTAGATGTAGGTGTAGATGTACCTCCTCAATTTCCAAATATGTATGATCACTAAGAGAATTCTTGTCAGTGAACTTGAGCTTAGCTTCCTTTCAAAAAAGATTAATCTCTCTCTGGGACATATGTTTCGACTTCTCAGGTAGCCAATTAAAACACACATCGTAAATGTTCTGGTTCAAATTGATTGTAAACATAATAACATACATTTGAAAACATGCACGAAAAATGGGCCGACCCATAGTATTTAGAAATAGGGAAGAAGGGGGTTTTGTAAATAAGGTTGGAAAAAATATATCAAATTATTTTATTCTTATTTTTTTAACAGAAATACATACATTACGGACCAGTTAATGTTTCTGATCTGCCATATTCTTTATATTGCAACATGATACGAAAAAGAATAATTATTAAAGAAGAACAATGTTCTGTGAAGATTTGTTTTGTAGACTATCCAACATCCACAACCACAAATTAACATTAACTGTAAAAATAATTGTTGTTATAGCCTTGACATTGTATAGAAGGCTAAAGTACGAGGTGCATTCAAGTTCTAAGGCCTCCGATTTTTTTTTCTCTGGACTGGAAAGAGATAGAAACATGCGCATTGTTTTAAAATGAGGCCGCGTTCATTGTCAATACGTCCCAGAGACAGCTGCACTGTACGGCAGATGGAATTTTACCACCAGCGGCGAGAATGAGAACTGTTTTAAATACTTAAAATGGCGACGTTTTCCTTACTTGAACATCATGCAATCATTCGTTTTCTGAATTTGCGTGGTCTGAAACCAATTGAAATTCATCGACAGTTGAAGGAGACATGTGGTGATGGAGTTATGGATGTGTCGAAAGTGCGTTCGTGGGTGCGACAGTTTAATCAAGGCAGAACATCGTGTGACAACAAAACAAAACAACCTCAGGCTCGCACAAGCCAGTCTCACGACATGATCGAGAAAGTGGAGAGAATTGTTTTGGGGGATCGCTGAATGACTGTTGAACAGATCGCCTTCAGAGTTGGCATTTCTGTGGGTTCTGTGCACACAATCCTGCATGACGACCTGAAAATGCGAAAAGTGTCATCCAGGTGGGTGCTGACAGACGACCACATGGCTGCCCATGTGGCATGTTGCCAAGCAATGTTGACACCCAACGACAGCATGAACGGGACTTTCTTTTCATCGGTTGTGACAATGGATGAGACTTGGATGCCATTTTTCAATCCAGAAACAAAGTGCCAGTCAGCTCAATGGAAGCACACAGATTCACCGCCACCAAAAAAATTTCGGGTAACCACCAGTGCTGAAAAAATGATGGTGTCCATGTTCTGGGACAGCGAGGGCGTAATCCTTACCCATTGCGTTCCAAAGGGCACTACGGTAACATGTGCATCCTACGAAAATACAGGGCTATTACAAATGATTGAAGCGATTTCATAAATTCACTGTAGCTCCATTTATTGACATATGGTCACGACACACTACAGATACGTAGAAAAACTCATAAAGTTTTGTTCGGCTGAAGCCGCACTTCAGGTTTCTGCCGCCAGAGCGCTCGAGAGCGCAGTGAGACAAAATGGCGACAGGAGCCGAGAAAGCGTATGTCATGCTTGAAATGCACTCACATCAGTCAGTCATAACAGTGCAACGACACTTCAGGACGAAGTTCAACAAAGATCCACCAACTGCTAACTCCATTCGGCGATGGTATGCGCAGTTTAAAGCTTCTGGATGCCTCTGTAAGGGGAAATCAACGGGTCGGCCTGCAGTGAGCGAGGAAACGGTTGAATGCGTGCGGGCAAGTTTCACGCATAGTGACGTGAAAGATTCAGTGTTTAAACCTCCTCTACCAAGAAACGTGCCAGAACTGCGAGCTCGCATCAACAATGCTTTCGAACTCATTGATGGGGACATGTTGCGCCGAGTGTGGGAGGAACTAGATTATCGGCTTGACGTCTGCCGAATCACTAAAGGGGCACATATCGAACATTTGTGAATGCCTGAAAAAACTTTTTGAGTTTTTGTATGTGTGTGCAAAGCATTGTGAAAATATCTCAAATAATAAAGTTATTGTAGAGCTGTGAAATCGCTTCAATCATTTGTAATAACCCTGTATTTCGAAGAACAAATTCCTTCCTGCACTGCAACAAAAACGTCCGGGAAGGGCTGTGCGTGTGCTGTTTCACCAAGACAACGCACCTGCACATCGAGCTAACGTTATGCAACAGTTTCTTCGTGATAACAACTTTGAAGTGATTCCTCATGCTCCCTACTCACCTGACCTGGCTCCTAGTGACTTTTGGCTTTTTCCAACAATGAAAGACACTCTCCGTGGCCGCACATTCACCAGCCGTGCTGCTATTGCCTCAGCGATTTTCCAGTGGTCAAAACAGGCTCCTAAAGAAGCCTTCGCCGCTGCCATGGAATCATGGCGTCAGCGTTGTGAAAAATGTGTACGTCTGCAGGGCGATTACGTCGAGAAGTAACGCCAGTTTCATCGATTTCGGGTGAGTAGTTAATTAGAAAAAAAATCGGAGGCCTTAGAACTTGAATGCACCTCGTATGTTAAATGAATTTAGTCTGAAAGAAACACACAATACATTATTGAGTATAACTAGTGTTATCAAACAAGACCTTATCATTAATAGTCTCAGAACATATGTAACGTTCAAGGTTCCTGTAACACTCACGATAAATTGGTGGAACGTAATTTAGTAACTGCTGCAAATCCTTTAGCTTGGGAGGTTTCGCAACTCTTGATCCTTCATATTTAAAGGGAAATGTCAGATTAGTAATGGAAGGCCTACCTGAACTTTTTTTTCTAATATGTTCAGTACCAAAATTCTCAGTACTACCGTAAATATATTATAAGAAAAACTTGAAATGGCGACCGTTCATAATTTTCAAACGTATAATCTTTCTTAATAAAACTTTCTGCCCAGATTCAGATACTGTTCGTAATTTTACCTTATCAAGAAGAGGTTTTGCAGTAGTAAACATTTCACCTGTCATTTTTACAACATTGAAAGGATTCTTACTCTTGTTTTTTAACGAATTCCAGCTGCTGGTCTGGATCATAAATGAAAGAGACCTTTCTTTTCTTTTTCTCAGTTAACTCAGAATCATGGTCACAGGGTAAATGTACACAACCGGGCACTAGATACTTACGTTCCGCAATATCTAGTCTAGCTGCCTGTGTTAAGTATGTCGGAAAGCTAACCAAAGAGAAGTTTTTATTGTGACCAAAGAAGGAATGTAAGTGTACAATAAGGTCGCCGACTTTCCCCCTACCAGTTATTTCCTCCGACCACATAAACATTGTTGCGTCATTGTTAGATATATTATGTATACAGAAGTTAAATGTTCACAGCTACCATTTGTAGAATGCGATTCCTACAGAGAACTAGGGCCTAGATAGACATTACTGCACGTCAAAAGCAATGACCATAACAGAGTTGCTAGTTTTTTAATATTCTGTGATCGTTTTCAGATTCTCATTGCCAATAATAGCCTGTTTAACATGAAATTTCAGTTTTGCTTCTAATTCTTTCTTTTTCTGACCATTTTTCTCACATGCACTTTGCATATTAAATTGATCTCGAACTTCACACGCGTTACTTCGTGGTTTTGGGAAGCCAATGTCGAAAAACAGATAAAATATTTTATGGTACATGCCAAGGCTAAGAGGTTTCTTGTTTCTGTCTTGCAGTTACCTTGATTAAGAGTGTACATCTTTCTAATGTTTTGATATGGACACAAATACGTCATGTTGGGATTCTTTTTCGGGGAGTAGTGTCTTGACTGCGTAGAAAAACTATTTATATGACCTCTTGCAAATTCTTGGTGTCCCTCACTGCGTTTACCTGGGCAGTTACTATGTCTACCCCACTTCATCATCATCATCATCATCATTTAAGACTGATTATGCCTTTCAGCGTTCAGTCTGGAGCATAGCCCCCCTTATATAGTTCCTCCATGATCCCCTATTCAGTGCTAACATTGGTGCCTCTTCTGATGTTATACCTATTACTTCAAAATCATTCTTAACCGAATCCAGGTACCTTCTCCTCGATCTGCCCCGACTCCTCCTACCCTCTACTGCCGAATCCATGAGTGTCTTGGGTAACCTTGCTTCTCCCATGCGTGTAACATGACCCCACCATCTAAGCCTGTTCGCCCTGACTGCTACATCTATAGAGTTCATTCCCAGTTTTTCTTTGATTTCCTCATTGTGGACACCCTCCTGCCATTGTTCCCATCTACTAGTACCTGCAATCATCCTAGCTACTTTCATATCCGTAACCTCAACCTTGTTGATAAGGTAACCTGAGTCCACCCAGCTTTCGCTCCCATACAACAAAGTTGGTCGAAAGATTGAACGGTGCCCAGATAACTTAGTCTTGGTACTGACTTCCTTCTTGCAGAAGAGAGTAGATCGTAGCTGAGCGCTCACTGCATTAGCTTTGCTACACCTCGCTTCCAGTTCTTTCACTATGTTGCCATCCTGTGAGAATATGCATCCTAAGTACTTGAAACCGTCCACCTGTTCTAACTTTGTTCCTCCTGTTTGGCACTCAATCCGTTTATATTTCTTTCCCACTGACATTACTTTCGTTTTGGAGATGCTAATCTTCATACCATAGTCCTTACATTTCTGATCTAGCTCTGAAATATTACTTTGCAAACTTTCAATCGAATCTGCCATCACAACTAAGTCATCCGCATATGCAAGACTGCTTATTTTGTGTTCACATATCTTAATCTCACCCAGCCAGTCTATTGTTTTCAACATATGATCCATAAATAATATGAACAACAGTGGAGACAGGTTGCAGCCTTGTCTTACCCCTGAAACTACTCTGAACCATGAACTCAATTTACTGTCAACTCTAACTGCTGCCTGACTATCCATGTAAAGACCTTTAATTTCTTGCAAAAGTTTGCCTCCTATTCCATAATCTTGTAGAACAGACAATAACTTCCTACTAGGAACCCAGTCATATGCCTTTTCTAGATCTATAAAGCATAGATACAATTCCCTGTTCCACTCTTAACACTTCTCCTTTATTTGCCGTAAGCTAAAGATCTGGTCCTGACAACCTCTAAGAGGCCTAAACCCACACTGATTTTCATCCAGTTGGTCCTCAACTAATACTCGCACTTTCCTTTCAACAATACCTGAGAAGATTTTACCCACAACGCTGATTAAAGAGATACCTCTGTAGTTGTTACAATCTTTTCTGTTTCAATGTTTAAAGATTGGTGTGATTACTGCTTTTGTCCAGTCTGATGGAACCTGTCCCGACTCCCAGGCCATTTCAATTATCCTGTGTAGCCATTTAAGACCTGACATTCCACTGTATTTGATGAGTTCCGACTTAATTTCATCCACCCCAGCCGCTTTATTGCACTGCAATCTATTGACCATTTTTTTCCACTTCCTCAAATGTGATCCTATTTCCATCATCATTCCTATCCCATTCTACCTCGAAATCTGAAACATTACTGATCGCATTTTCAACTACATTGAGCAACTCTTCAAAATATTCCCTCCATCTGCCCAAGGCATCCACAGGATTCACCAGCAGTTTTCCTGACCTGTCCAAAATACTTGTCATTTCCTTCTTACCTCCCTTTCGAAGACTGCTAATTACACTCCAGAATGGTTTTCCAGCAGCTTGACCCATAGTCTCCAACCTGTTTCCAAAGTCTTCCCACGATTTCTTCTTCGATGCTGCAATTATCTGTTTGGCTTTGTTTCTTTCTTCAACATAACTTTCTCTGTCTACCTGGGTTCTGTTATGTAGCCATTTTTGATACGCCTTCTTTTTCCTTTTACAGGCTGCCTTGACTGTATCATTCCACCAAGCTGTTTGCTTCATCCTACTTTTACACACTACTGTTCCAAGACATTCTTTGGCCACTTCTAGTACTGTGTCCCTGTACCTTGTCCATTCCTTTTCCAATGACTGTAATTGACTACATTCAACTAACTGGTACCTTTCTGAGATCGCTGTTATGTACTTGTGCCTGATTTCCTTATCCTGAAGTTTCTACACTCTTATCCTCCTACATATGGACCTGACCTCCTGCACTTTCGGCCTCACAATCCCAATTTCACTGCAGATTAAATAATGATCAGTGTCATCAAAGAATCCCCTGAATACACGTGTGTCCCTCACAGCCTTCCTGAATTCCTGATCTGTTATTATATAGTCAATGACAGATCTGGTTCCCCTGCCTTCCCAAGTATACCGGTGAATGTTCTTATGTTTAAAAAAGGAGTTTGTGATTACTAAGCCCATACTGGCACAGAAATCCAAGAGTTGTTCCCCGTTCCTGTTGGCCTCTATATCCTCTCCAAATTTACCTATAACCTTTTCATACCCTTCTGTTCGATTTCCAATCCTGGCGTTAAAATCACCCATGAGCAGAACACTGTACTTGTCCTTTACTCTAACAACTACATCGCTGAGTGCCTCATAAAAACTATCCATCTTATCTTGATCTGTCCCTTCACAATGCGAATATACTGACATAATCCTAATTTTCTTGCTAGACACTGTCAAATCTATCCACATCAGTCGTTCGTTTACATACCTTATTGCAACTACGCTGGGTTCCATTTCTTTCCTGATTTAAAGCCCTACACCCCATTGTGCTATTCCTGCTTTGACTCCTGACAGGTAGACCTTGTATTCTCCCACTTCCTCTTCTTTCTCACCCCTTACCCGAATGTCACTAACAGCTAAAACGTCCAGCCCCATCTTATCTGCAGCCTATGCCAGCTCTACCTTCTTCCCAGAGTAGCCCCCATTGATATTAATACCTCTCCATCTCATTACCATTTGTTTGCCAAGTCGTATCTTAGGAGTCCCTGGTTAGTCAGTTAGAGGTGGGACTCGGTCACCTCCAAAGGTCCGAGGCATTTTGCTCTGATTGTTGCCAGCATCATATTTAAAGTACCAGGGAAGCAGGTTGCTAGCCTTACTTGCCCCGAGTCCCATTGGGTTTTACCCCTAACGGCTGAGGGACTAACCGGTGGGTTTGGTAGTCTTTGCCGTATGAGCACAAAGGTGACCATGACTCAGAATATGTCCGAGATGACCAGCCTTATTCCAAAGTAACTGGTATCCCGACTGTCGGGACTACTTACTTGGCCACTCATACCTTGCCCGTGGTTCATGAACTAGGACATGACTACAGGAACCCACACCATGAACCACCCCACTTATCCTTCTTAAATAAAATATTTAGTTTTTAATATCATGTCACATAAGTCTATCATTGTGATTGTATGTCTAGTGTTTTGTTGCGTAATGAAGCACAGGAACTTACCACTGGAGTGAAAGATGTTCCCTTTTGTTCGTTCATGCAAGATAGGCGTCTATTGCTTGGGCTGAAGATTGCTAGGAAAGCATTCTTACAAATCTGCACGTCTACTTCACCTATAGTAACCTTATAGATGTTAGTCGTCTGTCGCCTACTCCTCTCTGGATCATCAGTATACCTCTAATTGATGGGATTCACATTCACACATCCAAGTACATAATAATTTTGAAGATAATTGCTACTTAGACTCTAGAAATCACGGAATAACTTCTTCCTTGTTCCTGCAGGTACAATATCGAAACATCTTCTCGCACAGGCACAACCTGATTTGTGATTTTGCTGTATTCGCTACACTGAACTCCTGTACTCTTTGCCACTGTTTCGCTTCCTCTTCTCATATTCATTGCGCCAGTTCTGTGCATTAAGCTTCCTCTTTCGAAAATTTCCACTGATTTTCACGCTTTCATCAACGTTTCCCATTTCTACATCTGCTATCTTCACTATTTCTATTCTCTACTGAATTTCCCAACTGAACACTTGATGCATTCTAAACTTGGTTCCTAAAGTGGTTAATATTATATATTACACAAGGCTTATATTTCCTATTTACACTTTTAATAACTCCAATATGATCAACATCTGTCCCCAAACCCTTTCAAATTTCAGTTAATTAACTGTTGTCTGTTTAGCATTTGGCACAGTATTGGCTGTCCTCCTGTACAGCTGTTCAGATTCTGTCTGCTAGAGAGAAACTGGAGTGCAGCGGAAGATTACCCTCTTGTTGACATCACAGGAATCATATCTAGCGAAACACAAGAAATTCACTGTGTTGTATTACACCCTAATGTGATATTTAGGGGTTAGACCAATTTCAATTTCGATAGTTCCCTTACCCAACAGATGGCATCACTTATCTCGAAATTTTTACGTTTGGGGGTTATCCCGTTTTTCCGCGCATGTCTTCATTTGTGAGTAGCAGATTATCATGAGTCTTTCTCCACTGACATGCATGAAATCGGCCGCCCATGCACGTATAATGCATTCAGTTCAAATCACAGTCCACAGAAAGAGTGGTGCATATTTTACTATTGTCTAAGCTCAAGATTAATTTTATAAAACAAAATGTTATCTTTTATAATAATGGGGGTTTTCTGAATGAAAAAGTTAACAGGAGATTTTAGTTGACCTCCCGCTTTACATGGGAACTGCTGTGGTTTTGTCGGACTAATTTTCTTCATTTTGAGCTCAGGTAATTAATGGATGTGCCCTAGATCAGTAATCGAACAGGAGGACACTTAATACGTTGCTGTAAGAAAAGCAAATTATAGCTGAATAATCACAAGAGATAGATACGGTTCTTCTATGGAGGACATTAAACAAGCCGAAGCAAAGCAGAGAAAAGAAAGTGTTGACCGTCGTCGACTAAGAAAATAGACGTTATTGAAGTTGATAGAAAAGAGGAACTTATTGCACCAATAACAAGAGACAACAGTGCTATTTTGTACTATGTCCATACAAAACAACTGTTCGAAATACTGCACGATACTCACTTGAAAATAGGACATGGAGGTCGCACATGGATGGAAAAGGAACAATCCAAAGAAAGATTTTGTTTCCAAACCTTTAATATTTAAAGAATTTAATTCAAGGTGCCAGGTAGAGCTGATAGACATGCCAAGTAATCCTGACAGGGAGTACAAGTTCATACACAATTATGAAGATCTCTTAACTAAGATTATATTATTGCGACCACTGAACAGCAAAATTGCAGAAGTTGCTTACCATTTGCTCGACATCTTTACTACTATAGGTGCTCCAAGTGAGCTGCAGTCAGATACTGTTAGAGAGATTTTGAACTGAGTTATAAATGAGCCAAATAACCCTGGCCTGAACAGGTACATGGAAAAAACAGGCATAGCCAAAGCCAAGGTTCCATCGAAAAGGTCAACTAGGATGCATAGAATTTGGTAATGACATTTATGCAGACAAATGACTCAGCACATTGAGCTGAGAGTCTTCGATTTGTCCAATTCATGAAAAACTGTACTTTCCACCAAGAAATTCAGCAGTTATCATACAAGGCAATGCTTAGCTGTAAAACAAATGTGTGGCTGAGTACTTCAGATGTGCCTAAAGAAATTACTGATAACATAGTGAAGAGCATGACCTTGAGAAAGATGAACAAGAAATAGAGGATGCTATAAATGTAGGAACTACTCCCAAAAATAAAACTCCCTGCGTGGAGGTCAAACCATCGAAAAGTCGAGACCACTTATCTGACAATAACAATGCGAAAAGAAGAGTGTCGTGCAGCTCATTTTTGTATATCCTGCAGTAAAGATGTGCGTCCAATTTGTGGAAGAAGTAATGAATGAGAGGAAGGATATGGAGTGAAAATTATTTGCAGACTATGTTATAATAAACAAGAAGTCAGGAAGAAGAGCACATGAGCTCTAGACAATTTGCAAGCACAAGGTGCAAAGGTGCTTAAAAATACAGATGCAAAAATCCCACCTGCTAATTTTGGAGATAATGTTTGCATCCGTATACCAGATGTTTACAGATGTCTCGAAGATCCCAGAAGCGTTCTTGCAGTTGTCCAAATGTTGAAGGCACTTTCTACAAGCTGGGAACAGAAGATGATGTCCTCAAGCAGAAATGAGTTCTCTACCATGACAAGAAACTCTTCACACTGGAATCCAAAGAAGAAAAATCAGTACAAACCATGTCATGTTTACAGTCACTGACCAGTGGTCAAGGATATAGTCGATGCAATTGCTTTACTAAATGTGCCACAAATCACTGCAAATGCAGAAATAAGACAATATTATGTAATGCTGACGTCACAAAAGCTTAACTTGTTGTAATAAGTGAATACTGGTTGAATTAAGAAAGATTAGATCGTTATTGGATTATATAAAGTTTATATTTTCTATAAGGGTGATTGATAAAATAAATAGATTGCAAACACCTTGAAATTAAGCATTTTCAACCACTTCTTATTTATCCTCCGATACTAGCCAGTCTGTCCCCACAGCTTTACAAACTGGTCAGCCAGACCCCTAACTCAAGAAATATTCGTCATTGAACGGTCAATTTACCGCGATGTTAGCTATTTCCTGACTTATATAATTTGAAATTGTTCAGTCAAGTATTCTTTCCTTCTTTCTTCAGAATTTAGCCAATCAGTCCCAATCACTTCGCAAATTGGCCAGCCAAATACCAAAATTGGGAAAGCATCAAACACTAGCTGGACAATCTAAGTGACATTGGCCATTTCACAAATTGTCTGGCCAGTTCCCACGTCGACCGATTTTGGGCTTTGGCTGTAATATATACACCACCATCAGCACAGCATGTGTAAACAAGTATTTCAATAACTACATACAGGTGTTATTAAGTGTATTAGCTACTGGCATTGGACTCTTACTAGTATGTACTTTTATTTCCTCACAAAACTGGTGTGCTAATTGTACCAACAGTTCCTCACGTGTTGACAAGGACAATTGTCTACAAATATACTGCATAGATGACAATAATAAACATTCTAAGTATTCTAAAAGGTAACAATCATGTGCAAGGTTGGATTTTTGGAATGTTGTAAGACGTTGTTGCATTATACTAAGGGAACCCTAAAACTGAGTCTGTTACAGGTAAGGAATAAAAATTGTACCTATCCTGTAATTGGTTATACACTCTCTGATTGCGCTGGTAAATAATAAATAGGAAGTCCACAGGTGTCTATGTCATCAAAGTTTTTGGTTGTAGTATTTCATGGGCATCTAAGAAGCAACCCACATTGTCTCTGTCATCAACATAATCAGAATTTGTAGCCTTAAGCATGGAAACTACCGAAGCCTGTTGGTTCAGTAATTTGTACTGTAGTCTTTTTATCAATCAAGGAGCTGTTGTACTTTATGAACACAATATTCCAGTAATAATTCTTTGCAAGAGCACACAAATCCTTCGTAAGCTAAAGTATATAGATGTCAAACTTTTATTTGTGAGAGAGAAAGTGTTTGCTAAGGAAATTCTTTTTAAGCTCATTATCACAAATGGGCAAGAAGATGTTCTTTCAAAGCCAGTAAGTACAATAAAATTTAAAAGATTTTGAGTCTCATTAGGACTTACTTAAAACACGTATTTTAGTTTTTGCAACACTTATAATTGACACTGATGGAGGATGTTAGTGTTATAATGTTAATGTTGTTTTAAGGCAACAACATTGATTTTCTTTGGTTTGTGTTAACTTCCATTTTTCAGACACTTTGGTTTTTATGTTTATCCTCTGTCAATATTATTGTTGTCCATCACTGCACATAAGCTTTTATATATATATATATATACCATGTACAAAGTGACTTATTATAGAGCTTATTATAGATCTCCTGTGTCCAGGAAGTGTATGCACCAGTGGTCAATAGGCTACAGTATGAAAACTGAAGTACAAAAACTGCCAAACATGGCATTTTTGCTTAGGAGCAGCATGGCATAAAATTAAATTAAGGGTTGACAACTACCAACACAGGTGAAAAGCATCGACATTTCGAGTTGAAGTGGGATAAGAACGATAATAATAGTTTCAGCAGCACAAAACGCCGAGCATATGGTTCACCTGACCTGTTTCTTCTTGTTTAAAGTAGTGTTCTGGCAGCTGCATAGCGAACTTTGTAGGAGGTTTCTGAATGGCACAATACGCCACAAATACTTTTTTCAGTGTTTTATTTTGATGCCATTGTCGGTTTTGGGCTGCATGAACAACTTCATTTATGTATACAGATATCTGAGTACCATTATGCTTTATAAATTAGTTGCAAGTAACACAAAATCATAAAGTTGGAGGGTGAGATGAAACACATTTGCTCATACTGATGGTTTATATTTATACAATTTAATATTGATATTTTAAACTGCAGTGTTGTGACTATTTGTGGTCTAATTTGTTTTCGATTTCTGTGAAAATAAGAAGCTTCAGTATAAGATATCATAAACAACTGGAAGGCTTTAGACTAAAAAAATTTTAATAAATCTGCAATAGCCACTCACATGAATCAATATAGACACTCTAACATTAATGGAAACTTACAGATATTACATAGCACTAACAAAGGCAAGAAAATTGATCTCTTATAGGAAGTATAAATTTGAATTTACACTATCAGCTCACTGCATGACATTCTAAATAAGCAGCTGGAGCCACTTACACTTTCTAAATTATTTCCTTTGGCGGTTCACAGAAATGAATCACAAACTGGAGTTATAACAGTCACAGCATAGCAATTTAAGACATCAGAATAAAATTGTATAAATACAAAATATTGTTATGAGCAAATATCATGCTCTCCTCTCACCCTCTAACTTTTTAACTTCGTATTTCCTGCAACTAACTTATAAACCATAATGATAATGAAATATACAGGGTGATTCAAAAAGAAAACCACAATTTTTGGAATTTAAAACTCTGCAACGACAAAAGGCAGAGCTAAGCACTATCTGTCGGCGAATTAAGGGAGCTATAAAGTTTCATTTAGTTGTACATTTGTTCGCTTGAGGCGCTGTTGACTAGGCATCAGCGTCAGTTGATGCTAAGATGGCGACCGCTCAACAGAAAGCTTTTTGTGTTACTGAGTACAGCAGAAGTGAATCGACGACAGTTGTTCAGCGTGCATTTCGAACGAAGTATGGTGTTAAACCTCCTGATAGGTGGTGTATTAAACATTCGTATAAACAGTTTACAGAGAATGGGTGTTTGTGCAAAGGGAAAAGTTCTGGACGGCCGAGAACGAGTGATGAAAATGTAGCACGCATCCAGCAAGCATTTGTTCGCAGCCCAGGAAAATCGACTCGCAGAGCTAGCAGAGAGCTGCAAATTCCACAATCAACTGTATGGAGAGTCCTACGAAAAAGGTTAGTTATGAAACCTTATCGTCTGAAATTGGTTCAAGCACTGTCTGCAGCTGATAAGATTAAAAGAATCGATTTCTGTGATTTTATCCTTGCTCAAATGGAAACAGATGAATCTTTCGTTTCAAAGATTGTGTTTAGTGATGAAGCAACTTTCCACACTAACGGGAAAGTCAACCGTCACAATGTCTGTATATGGGGCACTGAGAATCCGCGGGAAACAACTCAGTATGAACGTAACTCGCCTAAGGTGAACGTTTTCTGTGCCATTTCAGCCAATAAAGTTTTTGGTCCCTTTTTCTTCGAAGGTGCTACTGTAACTGGACTACAGTATCTGGAGATGTTAGAGAATTGGCTGTTCCCTCAGCTCGAACAAGAAGCACAACAATTCATATTTCAGCAGGATGGAGCGCCACCACATTGGCACTTATCTGTCCGTAACTACCTGAACGTCAACTACCCGAGGCGATGGATCGGCCGCCAGGCAGCCCGTGACAGAGCACTTCATCACTGGCCTCCAAGAAGCCCTGATCTTACCCCCTGCGATTTTTTCTTATGGGGGTATGTTAAGGATATGGTGTTTCGGCCACCTCTCCCAGCCACCATTGATGATTTGAAACGAGAAATAACAGCAGCTATGCAAACTGTTACGCCTGATATGCTACAGAGAGTGTGGAACGAGTTGGAGTATCGGGTTGATATTGCTCGAGTGTCTGGAGGGGGCCATATTGAACATCTCTGAACTTGTTTTTGAGTGAAAAAAAACCTTTTTAAATACTCTTTGTAATGATGTATAACAGAAGGTTATATTATGTTTCTTTCATTAAATACACATTTTTAAAGTTTTTGTATTCTTTTTGAATCACCCTGTATATATATATATATATAAAACTCATAATAAGAAATAAGTTGGCTTTAAAGTATTTCGTCAAAATTTTCACTGAGAATTTAAAAAAAAACCTTGTAAAATTAATTTGTCCCATTGTCTTTTAATAACAAGTTTACTCTTATAGTGAAGACATTTTTCAGTTATTAACATGCTACATTTTACACATCCCACACATCATCTTTGCTCTGTTTACATCCTTTGGGAAACTCACATTAATTATGTGTGCGAAAAGTCAGATTAAGCCACTGTCTGCTACCTATGCTTAGAACTTCTGTGATGGACGAGCTACTGCTGAATTGTTATTATGGCTTGTTTCACTGCCACCTCACATATGCTGTGCTGGGGCAACTCCTCTGGATTATAAAGAATTTTTGTTTGTCAGAAAAAGGTCATTAAGTGTACTGCTGGAGTAAGAAACCATGTATAGTGCATACAATATTTCAAAGAGCCGAAAATAGTGACAGTTACCTCACTGTTTGTTTATTCTTAGCTGCTTAGTGCCTATCAAGAAAAACCAAGACAACGATAAACTACGAAATTCTATACATGACTATGACACACATAAAAGGCCGAAGATAGAGATCCCAGTTACTAGCCATTAGAAATACCCAAAATACAGGGTTATTACAAATGATTGAAGCGATTTCACAGATCTACAATAACTTTATTATTTGAGATATTTTCACAATGCTTTGCACACACAGACAAAAACTCAAAAAGTCTTTTTAGGCATTCACAAATGTTCGATATGTGCCACTTTAGTGATTCGGCAGACATCAAGCCGACAATCAAGTTCCTCCCACACTTGGCGCAGCATGTCCCCATCAATGAGTTCAAAAGCATCGTTGATGCGAGCTCGCACTTCTGGCACGTTTCTTGGTAGAGGAGGTTTAAACACTGAATCTTTCACATAACCCCACAGAAAGAAATCGCATAGGGTTAAGTCGGGAAAGCGTAGTGGCCATGACATGAATTGCTGATCATGATCTCCACCACGACCGATCCATCGGTTTTCCAATCTCCTGTTTAAGAAATGCCTAACATCATGATGAAAGTGCGGTGGAGCACCATCCTTTTGAAAGATGAAGTCGGCGCTGTCGGTCTCCAGTTGTGGCATGAGCCAATTTATTCGTCGACTTCCGCGGGCTACGCGTGTAACTTGCCTGCACGCGTTCAACCGTTTCTTCGCTCACTGCAGGCCGACCCGTTGATTTCCCCTTACAGAGGCATCCAGAAGTTTTAAACTGCGCATACCATCGCCGAATGGAGTTAGCAGTTGGTGGATCTTTGTTGAACTTCGTCCTGAAGTGTCGTTACACTGTTATGACTGACTGATGTGAGTGCATTTCAAGCACGACATACGCTTTCTCGGCTCCTGTCGCCATTTTGTCTCACTGCGCTCTCGAGCGCTCTGGTGGCAGAAACCTGAAGTGCGGCTTCAGCCGAACAAAACTTTATGAGTTTTTCTACGTATCTGTAGTGTGTCGTGACCATATGTCAATGAATGGAGCTACAGTGAATTTATGAAATCGCTTCAATCATTTGTAATAGCCCTGTAGTTACATGTACAAATGGATACAAATATTTATTGTGTTATAACTTACAGCATACAGTATGAATATCTTCATAAATAATACAAAAATGTTGGTTGAATATAAAGCCTTCTCTACAATAGAAGAATTTAAAATACGCAACAAAAATGATCTAATGTACTAAATCTGTTGCCTCATATGACCACTAAATTACTCAAGGTATTCTGAAAATGTTATTGTTTCATGCTACTGTGATTTATTTTCAATATGTTCTTTACTTACTGATTAACATGCATCAAGCGTATCTCATTTATATCTGTTAGAATGTTTTTTTCAGTATGTTTTTTGTGTTACACATGCAGATTCTTCCTTTGCCACTTTGCACGATGCATTTATATTTAGTGATTACTGAATGTGTCGAGTATAAACCATATATATCATGCAACACATTAGAAATGTATGACTTATTCTGTAACTATACAATTCATGTAACATTATGCCATCAATTGCACAGAAAATGCTTAAAGACAAATCAGTAAATCAAACTCATATAAATAAATAAAGATCGATAGCAAATGAATGATGTCTTTGCCTAACGATAACTGCGTGTTGGCAGCCTAGTCCCCCATAATCCACCAGATAGCGTTTCTCTCTCTTCCCACCCGTACTCTACTAATCCTTCCGCTTCCCCACACAGTTTTATTTATTTATTTACGTCCTGAATCTTTGTGGTACATATACCATACCTTAGATGTTGGACAAAATATTACATTAATATACTGTTACATTGGTGTATACATTACATTTATAAATTGTTACATTTTTATATTGCTATATTGTTACATTAAATTTTTATATTGTTACAACCAACTTATTTTTCAAGATACTGTGTAACTGAGTAAAAACAGTTTTCCAAGAGATATGATGTTACAGATTTTTTAAAGCTATGGATTTTGTTTATGGCCTTTAGGTTACTTGGCAGCTTATTAAACAAATGTGAACCTGAGTGATATACACCTTTCTTGCACAGTGTGGTATAACAATGATGTCTGTGTATGTCACTGTTTGCCCTTGTATGGTGTTCATGTACAAATTTATTTTGAATAAATACATTTCCATTTTTTAGCATGCTCTTTTTTAGGAACATTACAACTTCTAGTATATAGATACATGGTAGGGGTAGAATCCCCAGTTCTTTAAAGTTTGCATGATTTCCGGCTGTTGGCATTTTTCATTACCCTCACAATCTTTTTTTGTTTCCGGAATGTGGTTATGCAATGAGGAGAATTTCCCCAGAATATGATGCCATATCTTAATAGGGAGTGTATGCAAGCGTAATACACTGCTCTAACTGTTTCAGGACTTGTGTTGTTCCATATAATCCTCATCGCATAAGTCATTTTGGATAGTTTAGAATTTAATGAAGTGATGTGGGAATTCCATTTAAGATTGTCTTGTAAGTAGATGCCAAGAAATTTTGCTTCAGTGACATTGTTAATTCTTTGGTTTTCTATTAACATGTTTGGTTTTAAAGGGTTTTTATTTTGTTGTGTATGGAAGTGTAAGACGACTGTTTTCTGAGGGTTTATCAGTAATTTATTCCTCATAAACCACTCTGAGACATTATCACTTGTGACTTTAGCATTTAAACTTAGAGCCATTTCATTTTCACCTTCAATTAATATGCTTGTGTCATCTGCAAATAGCACTGGTTCGGAGTGTTGAACGTGTAGGGGGAAGTCGTTTATGAAAATTAGGAAGAGAAAGGGACCTAAAATTGAGCCTTGTGGTACACCGTGGGTTAATGTGGAAGGTTTCGATTGATAAGCTTGGAGTTCGTTTTTTCCCATGTGTTTTACCTCTGTTATCTGAGAGTGATTTTCTAGGTAGGATTTCAGCCACTCGTGTGGCAGGCCTCTTACACCATACCACTCTAACTTTCTTAGGAGAATTTCATGGTCTATTAGATCAAATGCTTTTGTTAAATCCAGGAAAATCCCCGAAACATTTTTGTGATTATCCACTGAATTTAAAATACGATTTATGAGGCTAAAAGTGGCTGTTTCAGTACTGCACTGAGGCCTGAAGCCATGCTGACATCCTGAAATCATATTTTTTTTGTTAAAGAAATCAGTTGGTTGTAGCAGAACTAGTTTTTCAGTGATTTTTGAAAAACCTGAAAGGAGTGACACAGGCCTATAGTTGACCATCTGCTGCCGATCGCCCTTTTTGTAAAGGGGTACAACTTTTGCAGTTTTTAACTGTTGTGGGAAAATACCACTTGATAGTGAAGAATTGCATATATCTAGCAGTGGTGCGAGTATCTGTTCAGCTGATACTTTTATAATATAGTCTGGCACATCGTCGACTCCGGCTGAATATTTATTTTTTAATGACTTTATACTGTTTAACAGTTCTTCCCTACTTATTGGACGGAGGAACATGGATGTATTTGTTACACTATTTCCAGAAATTTCCAGTAATAATTTTGTTTGATGTTTTTCCCATTTGTTCCTTCGCTAACTCACGAGCAATATTGGTGTAGTAAGAATTGAAGTAGTTAGCAATTAATTTTGGATCAGTGATCTTGCTGCCCGCCTGTGACAATACAATATTTTTGTGTGTTTCCACCTTTCCAGTAAGTCTCTGTACCGTATTCCACATTGTCTTAGCTTTGTTTGATGATTCCATAATAAGTTTGTCATTTTCCCTTAATTTTGCTTCCCTTATTACACGATTCAGAGTTAACTTGTATTTTTTGAAGTGGTGAGCAAATTCAGGGCTGCTATCTGTTTTTGATAGTGCAAAAAGTTCCCTTTTTCTTCTACATGATACTTTGATCCCTGATGTAATCCAAGTTTTGGGTTTGCTGGGGCCTTTACAAATTATTTTCTTTTTTAGAAATGCAATTTCAAAACAATGTCTGTAAATTTCCATGAAATTATCCAGCTTTTCATCTGTGTTGTAACTGTTGTAGATTTTATTCCACGAGTGGGTACTTAGCATATGTTTGAAGTGCTCAATATTTTGCATGCTGAATTTTCTCTTGTAGATAACACTTCCATTCCTAGACAAATCAACACTTCCGCATACGGCAAGTAGCTGTGCATTGTGGTCACTGTAGCTGGTATTAAAGTTTTCTGACGTGTGCATGTCAGTGTTTACAAAGATTGGATCAATAAGTGTAGCACTAGTTTTTGTTACATGTGTAGGGGAGTTTATTTTAGTGCACAGGTTATATTCTTGAATAATATTAAGGAATTTTTCTCTTTGGTGACTGTGTGTTAAGAGGTCAATATTAAAATCGCCACACAGAACTATAGTTTTGCAAGTATTTTTAAGTTTCCCTAGTGCAAGGCCAAGTTGTTTAAAGAAAATGTTTACATTGCTGTTGGGTGATCTGTAAACACACATTATTAAAGTTTTTCCTGATGTTATTTCAATAGCTGAGGCTTCAAAGTGTTTTTCGCTTCCTAAGTGATGTACACAGTCTATTATCTTATAGTCTATGTTTTCTTTTACATAAATGCAGCTTCCTCCAAGCTTTGATATTGATCTGCAAAAGTAGTTTGCCAGAGTGAAACCGGTTATGTTTGAATACTGTAAATGGTCCTTCTCTAGCCAGTGCTCACAAAAACATAAAACTGATACCTCCTTCCACTCATTCCTAAGAAGTACATTTATTTCATCAAGTTTGTTTGGTAGAGACTGTACATTTTGGTGAACGACTTTTAAAGTGTATGTATAAGTTTGTTCTGTAACACATTCCCCTGTGGCACCCTAAGCTACTCTAAAAAACCTCTACCTGTCCCTTGGAGTGTGTTTCTTCCCAACCACTTATCTAATGTGTTTTGGCCCATTTTTGTGCTATTTGTTCTTTCCTTGGGTTTCATACTTCCTTGTGAGTCAATTTGGACCCCTTTAACATGTTCTGCTTTGTTTTTTGAGCTTTCATTGCCTGTTATGAGCCAATTATGCAATGTACTGGTAAGTTTTCTAGTGTAATGCTTTACAAAATTATATATTTTCTCTGTTAGGTATTGTTTACCAGCATAATTTAGATGAAGTCCGTGTCTGGTGTGCATGGATTTTTCAAGGGTGCTTACATCTATTACATTTGCATGCTCAAATTTTCCACAAACATCCTTTATGTCAGAGTTTATCTTAATCACTAATTGATTCACACATGACCAGGAAGGTAGGTCATGCCCCTGTGGTTGGTTAATAACTAACACATTCGTGTGGAGTTCATATTGTTGCTTGCATTCTGCTTGATGTTGCATACCGGCCCAAGATGCTAGAGTTGGCAGTTGTGTGTGCATGAGGTGTACTTGCTTGTGTGTGTGTGTGTGTGTATGTGTGTGTGTGTGTGTGTGTGTGTGTGTGTGTGCGTGTGTGCACACTATGACCAGTATTTCCTTTCCCTGATATTAGAATGTTTACTACTTTGTCAGAGTGTCTCTTCTCTTCTAATTCTTTGTCATCAGTCCCCCTGTAAATTAATAGTTTTTGTACAAAACCATTGGGTTCTGCCGTGGTGTATAATCTGAAACGATCTTTATGTTTCTCATTTTTTATATACTGCCTGATTTGTAATATTCCCCTCCATAGGACCATGGATTCATCCACAGCTCTCATTCTTTTGTCCAAAGAGGAAATCAAAGAATTTCGTGAGCAGAAAAACAGAAGAATGGTCCAAACGAACTACTCCTGTGAAAAGGAATTCAGAAGACACATTTTTGGACTCAAAGTGATGGGCAAGCTCATATTGCACACACTTTAAAAAGCAAAAAAGAAGAAATTTCATTCATTCGGCCAACACCTCAGAAACAGCAGCATAAGATCAAAAAATAAGAAATTTCATTCATTCAGTTGACACTTCAGAAATAGCAGGATAATATTCAGATTCACAAACTGAGAAGGGGGGGGGGGGGCGGTGTTTGTGGCATGGGTGTATGACTGTGACTAGTGGATTTCAAAGATTATAGACACCAGTTATGAGTTAAACGAAATTGTCCTGAACTTCATGCTATCTCATGGACCAGCTGCTCAATATAGGTAAGTTTACAGCTGAAGGACAGCAACAGTGCTCACTTCCTGTTCACAATGTTTCGAAGATTGTAAGTGCTCCAGTTCCTATTGATTCAACAGGAAGGCATTACTCTATATCAAAGGAAGATACTGATTCAGTGGAACACATTTTTAGTTCATTGACTCTGAATAGTTCGCTTGGTGTTAGAATTTGATCTGAAGTTGGCCATTGGAGACTTGCTCTTGATGCTAATCACTTTGTTGTGCACCCAGTACTATCACATGGAGACTTTACATGGCTTGTGGCAAAGAAGTTTCATTCTGCACTGATACTAAAGTCATTGTAGTGCTGTCATAGATTCATGAAGTTCTTGGAATTTTTGTATTGGGCAGCTGATCCATTGTTGAAGTAGTTGATGTGCTTCAGCACTGGAAAGTGGGTTCACAGGTGACCAGTCAGCTTGGAGCAGAAAACATGAACTGCAACTGTATCGTGTTGCAAGCAATCACTGATGATGCAGAAGCTAACATACTCAATCATTCCAGTCAAAGCCCTGTAATAAATAACAAAGGGATGTAATGTGGCCTCACTATTTCCCCAATGTAAGCCTTGTACAGTGTCATGCACAATAAATGAATAATTTTCTGCAAAATCCATCAGAACAACCAGCTTTACACATTCTCGATTTTCTTTGGTTTCTTCTAGGTAGTTGCTTTTATGCTTTGCTATGTAATGATGGGATGAGAGATTCACAATTTTGGTCACAATGTTTTGGATAAATTCTTCAATCATTGACTGCTTTGTCTCCAGGGATCTCAGTCTGTTGGTATCCAATCCTTGTATTCAGTTGCTTCATCAATGTCATTCCCTTCAGATGCAGCTTCTATAAATCTTTTCTAATCCAGGACATTGATCACATCGTCGGAGCATGCAATGTTTTGAATCTATATTGCAAACCGTTTTGGCTAACAGACTCTTGTAGTTATCTTTAATTGGAGTCATTTGCTAACATCAACTTGGCATTTTGATGAGCTGTCCAAACACAAACTGTGTTCCTGCTGAACCAACTGTGATGCACCACTTTGGCTAGAGCTCACAAAATTTGGAAAAGCTTACTTCTGATAAATTTTGTCTGCAATATTTTTGATAGGCGTCCTTAAAGTTACAAAGAAGCAGATGTTCCTGCATGTGAACTTTTGGGCCAGCTGGTGTCCTTATGGCAACAAAGTCCTTTTTTCCAGGGCAGATTCGGCTGACTTCATCACTGTCGTAGAATTTTGCTATACTTTCCTTAGGATCTTCTTGCAAAGCTATTCCTCACTTTGTATTTGGTTTCACTAATATGCTTTCTGGCGGTTGTCACCATTCACTTAGACATGTGGGATTCTTCCATCGTTTTTTTAATGCTCCAACTGCTAGGGGCCGAAGCTAAAATCTGAATTTTCTCAGAAGCTGAGGACACCTCCAGCTTTGCTTTCAGTTCATTGATGAGCATTTTGTACAAAGAGCAATCATGGAATTTTTGACCTGGTTGTGGTTCTATGATATCATCTGATTTAAGCCCACCAATATCAGCAATTTTGGTAGCCACAACCATTTGAACTTGCCTTAACTTTCGTTTTGCATATTGTAACGGAACATATTAAAGGCTTTACTGTACCGAAGTATGCAATACCCTCCAAATTCAACTAGTTTAACGAGTAATTATGATTATAGAAAAGTTATTGTGTATGTTAACAATGATTACATAACATGTCTGCATAAACAGTCAACCCATTAAATTATACTGAGTAACTGACCCACACAAAAGTTTATATCACTTGATCACTGATACAGCAAATGTCATCATGTAAAAACACTAAGTTCATCTTAAATAATTAATGTGAAGTACGAAAAATAGTGACCAACTTAGGTATTTTGGATCTCCTTAAATAAAAATCACCCAGTGAAACCTATTTGTTCACTAGGAGCGTTTTCACTCAGTATTCACGTAATCAATCCTATTTTAGACGAAAACCAATGTAATTCTTAATAATTCATGTTATTTACTTATTTATGCAAATTAGAGAAGTCAATTGACAAACTTCTAAAAAACGGCCTTTTTGTAACAAAGGATTATTCTGTCAAGTCAACAAATCTGTCTGTCATTTTAATAACATGTTAAATTATGTCACTCGATGCAAATTAATAACTTTTCTGCACAAATTATGATAACAGATGTACATGTGACTTATAAACTATATCTCTTTTTAGTAGTTCTTTGACAATGTTATAAATACAAGCAGCAAGAAGGGTCGGGGCGCAGTCGGAATGTCACTTTGGTAAAGTGTGTTTGTGTGTTATTGTTTGAGGTGGATAAACAATGCAAAGAACATGTAAAGGAAGTACTACTTTGTGTTGTGTCATGGTCTTTGGTGGACAGTGGAATTAAGATGGCCACCAGAGTAATAAATATTTGAAGTTTACATATTTGTTGGTTTCGCTCGTTCTTTATCATCAAAAGCACATAAAAAACACGGGACCTCATGTTTTTAACCCTAGACAACCAGATGTAGAGCCAGCATCAGCATTGAGAGACAGCAGCGATCCAGCAAGTAGCAGTGATTACCACAACACAATGCATTTTAATGGCGCCAACCTAACATCAAGTGCTAACAAGCTCCGTAAATGGGAGTGAAATAGTGCGATTATAGCAATTAGCAATATCTACGACCAGGCGACCTTTACAAAAGTGGGGGCTCAGCCGGGATCTTTAAGTGCATCGATGATAATAGTGCAGCGATAAATTTCGTAAGTGCTTAGCATTCCAAAAAACTTTATTTGTGCAGTATGGTAACAGTGAAAATATGTCAAAAATAAATAAATAAATAAAGTGTGTTTGTGCGACTACCAAAAACTATCATCACACTGCTCGGAAGATTAACGTCTGGATTATGTCAATGGAATTCATCAATCAAGACTTCAGCTTTGATAAAACCGAATAGAAGTGAAGAAAGCCAACAGGAACACCGATCACGACATCATAGCATAGCTACATGAAGCAAGGTATTTTGTTGTTGTTGTCATTTAAAGTAATTAATAGTTAAAATGTCTCTACCTGAGAGGGATGAGATCATAGGAAATGTAAAAATTGAACCAGGGGATGGTGAACAATTAAACTTAACAGAGTGGCTAGCAGGGTTTGCAACTCAAATAAGCTCGCAACTTAAACAATCAAGTGAACAAGTAAGTTTGGATTTTAAACAATCAAGTGAACAAGTACGTTTGGATTTTAAACAATCAAGTGAACAAGTAAGTTTGAAACTTAAAGAAAACACAGATAGACTGGATAAGTTAAGTTTGGATTTTGATCTATTAAGTACTCATCTCAATGAGAAGTGTGAGGAAATTAAAACTACCCTCAGTAAGAACACTAGAGAACAATTGATACACTTCAGAAAAGAATTTCAAGTTAAAGTTGAAAGTTTAAACGAAAACATACAAGCTAACACAGACAGCATTGCTGTCATCTACAACAGAGTAGATACTGAAGTTGAAAGATTAGATCAGAAAATAGACCAAACATCAGAAAACCTTAAACAAGAATACAACCTGTATACCACTAATGTAGATACAAAAGTAGAAAATATACACACTAAATATACACAATTGGAGGACGCATTGATGTCCAAACAAACGATTTACAATCAAAATACAATGTATGGGCACATCCAAGTGAAATGCTTTCCTGGTGAAAATCTGCACCCTATTGACTTTATTCACCAATGTAAGGATATGTTTGTTGTAGGAATGTCAGATAACATAAAAATTAAGTTAGTAAAACGGTTTCTAGAAGGGGAGGCCCTATCCTAGGCAAATGAGAATAATGATTCTTGGAATACTTTTGAAGAGTTTGAAGCTAAATTTATTTGCAAATTTTGGTCACAATCCATACAAGCCAGATTAAAGTCAGAATTTCTAAATGGACCAGTGTATAGAGGGAAAGTAGGGGGAATGCAAAAATTTTGCAGAGATCAATTGAAAAAGCTTGCTCACTTGAATAACTCTTTTGATATTATGACACAAATTGATGTTTTAAAAAGAAGGTTACCAGAGAGACTGCAGTGGGAACTGGTCCATGGACCAGACGATTCAATGGAAAAGTTCCTGAAATTTGTAGATAGATTAGATAGGGCCTTGGAAAGAGAAAATAATCAAAGTTTTGGCTCTGGCAACAACCAGTGTGGGGGATGGAACAGGAATGTAAATAGAGATTATTATGGGAGGAGAGACTTTGAAAATTCTGGAAATAATGCTCCAAATAGGGGAGATAGGAGATATGAAAATGATTTCAGAAACAATACACAGGAGGGAGGATGGAGGAGAGATAACAGGAATGATAGAAATAGGTATTGGGGAAGAGAACAAGATAGAAGGGGGTTTGTTGAAACTAGTGAACAAAACGACAACTACAAACGGACAGACTGAGGGAACCAGCTGGGAAATGGTGGACAGTCCCACTAGATGTCCGTAGTTTTGGGGCTAGACAATATTATGACAGGACAACACATAACCGAAACTGGAGAAGGAGAAGATACAATGTAAAGAGTAAGTACCATGAAAATACTGATGTTGTTAGAATGAATAAATTAGAATTTAATAAAAGGTTTTGGGGTACTATGAGTAAAAGTGATACAGTTAATAAAAACAGTGTTCAAGCACAGGTAGTTAGTGAAAGTGCAGAAGTTGAAGGTATTGCAGAGTTCCATAGTTGGGCTGAAAAAGATACTGGTGTTAATAACAAGTCAGACACACCACAAATAGAATCTATTTTGGGGGGTTTATTTGATAAGAAGGGGGATGACGAAGTGTTTAATGGAGCCAAAAACTCAATTGCTGAGATTCAGATGCATAGGGGGGAAACTGAAGTTGGGGTTGTTGTGGAGGAGGAGGAAGAAGTAATAGAGGGACATTTAAATAATAATCCTAAATCAAGTGATGTTATTGATGAGAGTGTGGAGGAAGAAATAAAAGTATTTGTAGAATTGAAAAGTGATTATGTGGTAAAGGTAAGTGATGTGACAAACATGGGTAATAATGAGGTTAATTTAAGTGAAATGCAGACTAGGGAATGTGTATCTGAGGACAAGCTATTGCCTATTGGGAACCATGAAACACTAATCTATGAGAATGGTAATAATAATAATATTAAAGAAAATATGAAGGGATGGAATGTAAATGTGTGTTTTCAAGAAAAAGGGGAAAAGTTTTTAGAAGTTTTGTGGAACAACTATGGAAACTGTATAAACAAAGATGCCTTTTGGAAAGAATTAGCAAAGGTAAGAGCAACCTTGTATCCTACATGGTGGACAAGAATCCGTAGAGGACTTTATAAAAAAGGGGGTGAAAACAGTAGTTTGTTAAGTGACAACACAGTGTTAAAAGGAACAGATGAAAACAAAGGTTTATGTTTAAATGTCAATGCTTTGCAAACAGAGAGGGATGCGTCTAAGTGTAGGAAAGAGACATTAGACTTAGGAACTAAAGAAATTGAAAATGATCTATTGTTTGAAAATACGGAAATAGACAAAGATGTTGAGCTAGGTTGTCCATATGTTAAAGTAAACATTGACATTTCTCCATTTGAAATAAAAGAGAGCCCACATCCTAATGCGTATAGACTTACTTTCCCAGATCAAGAAGGTTATTTGGGTTAAGAAACATCACTGAATTGAAACCATATAAAAATGATTAAGCACATTTCCCTGTTTGAATACAGTTACTTACCCATTTTCCATAAAGCATGTTATCAGCAAAGGTTTTTACTGGGTGTGTCAAATAGCAACTACCACTCATCCTACAGACCCGGAAAAGTTCCAGATCTCTGAGAGAATGTTTTTATATTTTTATTGTCACTATTGAATATTAAATTTTGAGACATCATCTTTACTTGCAACGGGCAAGAAGGTGACAAACATTTATTACTTTCCTTTTGTATTGTTGAATATGGGACATACTTGCACCAAATAAAAGACAATGAAAAAATTGTTGTGCAAGACCCATCATTTTGTTACTATTGTGTTCTTAGGCATAAGATTTGTGTACAATTTTCTACAGCTAATCAGATGTTCACAAAGTTTGATGTTTGTGTTATGTTGTGACTAATTTAAGTGTCCAATTTCAGTATTAATATGTTCTTGTACTGTCTTGACTATGTGTCGCAATGGGAGACAATATTTAAAAAACTCTTCCTTTTTTTTCAAATGAATATTATATTCATATACGTGACTTCTCTAGTGTTTGTGGTTATATACCATGTCCATACTTATAATTATGTTCTTTGTTTTCATTTCCTTTATGTGGCTCAAAAAGAGCAGACAGTTGTAATATTTTCCTATGGACATCTGACCTGTCCATCTATGTAATATATTTAAGTTCCTTCTATTATCTTGATTAATCTGTGACTCAATGAGAACTGACTTTGAAACAATTTACATATATTTTTTATATATCTTAAAATCGCATGTGATATATTTGTGTCTGTTTTTGATCATTTTCCATGTGGCTCACTGGGAGCAAAGATTAACAGTTTTTTTACTTTCATATATTACTAAATATTTTTATTATGCTGTCAGACTGAGAGCCATAACACAAAGTGCGTTTGAAACAACACAACTAAAATATTTGCAGGAAAAAGTCATTTTGAAACGTTGTAACGGTCATTGTATACATACACATTATGCATACTAAAACAAAAAAAGTTATTAAAGTAGTAATTTCCCAAATTTTAAACATTTACACATTTGTGCTAGTCGGCTAATATCATTAACATTCTGTAAATGATGTTACCCGAGGGGGGTATTGTAACGGAACATATTAAAGGCTTTACTGTACCGAAGTATGCGATACCCTCCAAATTCAACTAGTTTAACGAGTAATTATGATTATAGAAAAGTTATTGTGTATGTTAACAATGATTGCATAACATGTCTGCATAAACAGTCAACCCATTAAATTATACTGAGTAACTGACCCACACAAAATTTTATATCACTTGATCACTGATACAGCAAATGTCATCATGTAAAAACACTAAGTTCATCTTAAATAATTAATATGAAGTACAAAAAATAGTGACCAACTTAGGTATTTTGGATCTCCTTAAATAAAAATCACCCAGTGAAACCTATTTGTTCACTAGGAGCGTTTTCACTCAGTATTCACGTAATCAATCCTATTTTAGACGAAAACCAATGTAATTCTTAATAATTCATGTTATTTACTTATTTATGCAAATTAGAGAAGTCAATTGACAAACTTCTAAAAAACGGCCTTTTTGTAACAAAGAATTATTCTGTCAAGTCAACAAATCTGTCTGTCATTTTAATAACATGTTAAATTATGTCACTCGATGCAAATTAATAACTTTTCTGCACAAATTATGATAACAGATGTACATGTGACTTATAAACTATATCTCTTTTTAGTAGTTCTTTGACAATGTTATAAATACAAGCAGCAAGAAGGGTCGGGGCGCAGTCGGAATGTCACTTTGGTAAAGTGTGTTTGTGTGTTATTGTTTGAGGTGGATAAACAATGCAAAGAACATGTAAAGGAAGTACTACTTTGTGTTGTGTCATGGTCTTTGGTGGACAGTGGAATTAAGATGGCCACCAGAGTAATAAATATTTGAAGTTTACATATTTGTTGGTTTCGCTCGTTCTTTATCATCAAAAGCACATAAAAAACACGGGACCTCATGTTTTTAACCCTAGACAACCAGATGTAGAGCCAGCATCAGCATTGAGAGACAGCAGCGATCCAGCAAGTAGCAGTGATTACCACAACACAATGCATTTTAATGGCGCCAACCTAACATCAAGTGCTAACAAGCTCCGTAAATGGGAGTGAAATAGTGCGATTATAGCAATTAGCAATATCTACGACCAGGCGACCTTTACAAAAGTGGGGGCTCAGCCGGGATCTTTAAGTGCATCGATGATAATAGTGCAGCGATAAATTTCGTAAGTGCTTAGCATTCCAAAAAAGTTTATTTGTGCAGTGTGGCAACAGTGAAAATATGTCAAAAATAAATAAATAAATAAAGTGTGTTGTGATCTCCACCACCTCGAACTCGTACAGATTTATGTGCAGGATTCATGGCGTCAGTTCCCTCCAGCACTACTTCAGACGTTAATCGAGTCCATGGTACATCATGTTGCAGCACTTCTGCATGCGTGGGGGCCCTACACAATATTATGCTGGTGTACCAGTTTCTTTGGATCTTCTGTGTATAATGGTAAGACAGAGATTTAGGAACCAGCTTTTAAATTGTAAGACATTTCCATGGGCAGATGTGGATTCTGACCACAATTTAATGGTTATGAACTGTAGATTAAAACTGAAGAAACTGCAAAAAGGTAAGAATTTAAGAAGGTGGAACCCAAACAAACTGAAAGAACCAGAGGTTATAGAGAGTTTCATAGGGAGCACCAGGGAATGATTGACAAGAAAGGGGGAAAGGAATACAGTAGAAGAAGAATGGGTAGCTCTGAGAGATGAAATAGAGAAGGCAGCAGAGGATGAAGTAGGTAAAAAGACGAGGGCTATTAGAAATCCTTGGATAACACAAGAGATACTGAAATTAATTGATGAAAGGAGAAAATATAAAAATGTAGTAAATGAAGCAGGTGAAAAGGAATACAAATGACTCAAAAATGATATCGACAGGATGTGCAAAATGGCTAAGCAGGAATGGCTAGAGGACAAATGTAATGATGTAGAAGCACTAGGGGTAAGATGTATGCCGCCTACAGGAAAATTAAAAGATACCTTTGGAGAAAAAAGAACCACCTGTATGAATATCAAGAGCTCAGAGGAAAAACCAGTCCTCAGCAAAGAAGGGAAAGCAGAAAGGTAGGAGTATATAGAGGGTCTACACAAGGACGATGCATTTGAGGGTAATGTTATGGAAATGGAAGAGGACATAGACGTAGATGAGGTGGGAGATATGATACAGCCAGCCATGACAAAAGTCTTCCATTTGGTGAGTAAGATGTATAAGACAGGCAAAATACACTCAGAGTTCAAGAAGAATATGATAATTAGAGTTCCAAAAAAAGCAGGTGCTGACAGGTGTGAGAATTAATGAACCATCAGTTTAATAAGTTACGGGTGCAAAATATAAACATGAATTCTATACAGACGAATAGAAAAAAACTGGTAGAAACTGACTCCTGAGAAGATCAGTTTGGATTCTGGAGAAATGTAGGAACACGCAGGGCAATACTGACCCTATGACTTCTCAGAGGAGATGGGCTAAGGAAAAGGAGACCTACATTTGTAGAATTAGAGAAAGTGTTTGACAATATTGACTGGAATACTCTCTTTCAAATTCTTAAGTTGGCAGGGAAAAATATGGACAGATAAGGGTTATAATAATTTGTGCAGAAACAAGATAGCAGTTATAAGGAGTTAAAAGGCACGAAAGGGAAGCAGTGGTCTTGAAAGGAGTGAGACAGGTTTGTAGCTTGTTTCCGATGTTTTGCAATCTGCATATTGAGCAAGCAGTGAAGGAAACAAAAGAAAAATTTGGAGTAGGAATTAAAATCCAGGGAGAAGAAATAAAAACCTTGAGGTTTGCTAATGGCATTGTAATTCTGTCAGAAACAACAAAGGACTTGGATGAATGGTTGAATGGAATGGACAGTGTCTCGACAGGAGGTTATAAGATGAACGTCAACAAAAGCAAAACAAGGATGTAGCCGAATTAAATCAGGTGATGCTGAGGGAATTAGATAAGGAAATGGACTCTTAAAAATAGTAGAAGAGTTTTGCTATTTGGGCAGCAAAATAACTGATGGTGGTCGAAGAAAAGAGGATATAAAACGTAGACTGGCAATGGCAAGGAAAGCATTTCTGAAGAAGAGAAATTTGTTGACATTGAGTATAGTTTTAAGTATCAGGAAGTCCTTTCTGAAAGTATTTGTATGGATTGTAGCCATGGATGGGAGTGAAACATGGACAATAAACAGTTTAGACAAGAAGGGAATTGAAGCTTATGAAATGAGGTGCTACAGAAGAATGCTGCAAAGATTAAATGGGTAGATCACATAACTAATGAGGAGGTACTGAACAGAATTGGTGAGAAGAGGAATTTGTGGCACAACTTGACTAGAAGAAGGGATCAGTTGGTAGGACATGTTCTGAGGCATCAGGGGATGACCAGTTTAGTACTGGAGGGAAGCATGGAGGGTAAAAATCGTAGAGGGAGCCCAAGACATAAATACATGAAGCAGACTCAGAAGGATGCAAGTTGCAGTAGTTACTCAGAGATGAAGAGGGTTACACAGGATAGAGTAGCATGGAGGGCTGCATCAAACCAGTCATCGGACTGGAGACTACAACAGCAACAACAACACAGTGGGTAATAACTGACAATAACAAACATAGTAGAATCAACATTTTATTGGTGGTCACCTGTAGTGTTGGTTTACATAGCTTTTCCGCACTTTATTCACTTCTTTCAAGAGGCGTACTTTTCTCTGACGTTATTTCTGAAATCAGTGAAGGTATTTTAAATCTGTCTTGCAACTCGAAGGAAACACGTATTTTTGTCACCAAAGGTGTTTCACTTTATTGAAATAAAATAACATCTTAATGAAACATATATATCATTTGACTTGCTTTCTTTATTGCAAAAGATGTTGATGTTAGTACTTAAGATTTTTGCTCACATGTTTAGAAATACAGAAGTCCTTACATTTTTTTCTGAATTTATGTCTTTACTTACCCATGAGATCTCAGAATTTGTCAGGGAAAGATGCTAAAACTTATATGGAAATCAGGGAAATTCACTTTGAGAAACTTGTGGCAACCATGTCCAAAAATGTAGCAGATAAGTGTTGTTTATGATCTACTGAGGTCAGGGCTTCATTTGTAAAATCAGAGAGGGCAATTTCTGTGGACATACATTTACAGAAACCATACTGTGATTTTGAGAAGAGGTTATTCTCTTCTATAAAATGAACCAGCCTATTATAAAATATTTTTTCTAATATTTAGAAAAGCCAGACAGTAGAGAGATTGCTCTGTAATTTTTTATCTATCTTGTTTGAGCCTTTTTAAACAGAGATCTCGCTTTTCCTATTTTTAACATTTCAGGAAAAATCCCATAGCCAGTGAGGTACTGCAAACACCTGCAAAGGGTTTTGCTATTACTGGTGAGCATTTCTTTAAAATATCATCAGGGATGTTTTCAATGCCAGATGAGAATTTTGATTTTAGTCCCCCACTAATTTAAAGTGTTTGGAACTTGTTCTTTCCTGTTATTTGGTGGATGTATTTTTATAAGATTTTCTGCAACTTCTGTAAAGTAAGAGTTAAATTTATTTGCAACTTTTTTTTGGATCTGATATTTTGGTTGCGTTTTCCAGGAAGTGTTTGTCACATTGTTTTCCTGTTTCTTTTCTTACTATGTACCATATAGCCCTCATTTTGTTTGGGAAACTTTTTACAAGATTCTCATTTGTCAGTTTATTAGACATTTTAATGACTTTGTGTAGGATATTGTTTATGTCTCCTAAAGAAGCATCAAAATCTGGTGGTTTTTCTGTTTCTTTTGATACTTCATATAGAAATCTCCTTTTTGTAACTGATATCAGTATGCCTGGCATGAGCCAGTTACTTGTCTTTTTTTTATTTATTTATTATCTTCTTTCTTTTCTTGTGTGTGTGTGTGTGGGGGGGGGGGGGGGGGGGAGACATAGTTCAAAGTAATTGCAAATGATGTTACATAAAGCATCAAACTTTTCATTTGTGCCTACAATTTGTAAACTTCTGCACATTTTTCCCTGGTTAGGAAATACAGAAAGGAATTTATATTTTGTTCACTGTAGCTCCTAACAACAGCTGATACAGTCCGTTTCGAAAGTTGACAATGATTTTTTAGTTCTACAGAATTATTTGTGCATTGTGTCCCAGATCCTGTATTATGAGTCTGTGTATTGTATTTATGTCCCATATTTGTAAGTATTTGGTCAATGGTTGACACTGATGTTGCTGTTATCCACGTTGCTGCTTCTATTTTAGGTTTAAATCAAAAGTTAAAAGGAGACTCAAAAGATTACTTTTTTGACTGGATTCTTTCCGGAAGTTAATATTCAAATCCCCACACATAATGAGATTTCTGCATCTTTTTGTTATGATGTGATAGCATGATTCCAGACTTGTAAGTGGAGTAGATATCTTGCCTGTTTGAGCCCTATACAAGCAAGTAATAGCTACATTTTCAGCTACCAATTCAAGTCCTCATATCTCTAAAACTGTTTCCTTAGATATAACTTTTGGGAAATGAATAGGTGCAAATTTTCTACCACTTTGTAGACACAAACACATACACACACACACACACACACACACACACACACACACACCTTCCTCTATTGCAGACTCAACAATTTTATTTTTTATTTTTTAAGGCAATGTTCTCTTACGCAGAGTACAGTAACAAATTTTAGTTCAGTCTCTAGAAGAACTTGAAGTTCACTACTTTGTCAGTGACTGCATAATTTGATGAAGCACCAAGAAATTTGCAAATAACTTTGAGATTTGAAACTTACTTGCTATATAGTGTGGTGGTTTTGCTTCTGTGTTGTTCCTTTTCAAGTTGCAGGAGGTGCCGTGACCATTTATCTTGCGTGCTTCCCCTTCTGTCTGCCTCCAACTAAAAATTATTCGAATGGGCAGGCACTATTTTTCTCCTGTGCACAGTATTTGATCTGGTTTTTTCTGCTCTGAAAACCTTCTCTCCTTTTGCTGGTGCTGTTGTAGACGTTGTTGAAACTGTATCTTTTGTAGTTGTTGGTGTCTGATGTTCCCAGCAGTTCAGCTGCTTCTGTTGAGACTGAGCCAAATGTTTCTTTCATTATTGCAGTTTTTGCAGGCTTCTCCATTTCATTTAGAGCTATTGCTTCTGCTGTGTTTGCTTCTGTGGTCACTTCATCTGGGATTGTTTTCTGTACCATTGCTTTTTGGATCCCTCACTGGGATGGCAGGTTTGTACAGACTGTTTTTTTGGTAGCTGAACTTTTCTAATGCTTGAACGATTTTTTCACTGAGTAATTTTTTGCCACTTCTGTTTAGATGCATTCCATATTTTGTGTATTAAGTGCAGCTACTCACAGAGGTCCAGTGTGGGCTGTAATTATCGTATGGCAGTGAAACTTGGTAGACAAGTTAATATGTTAATGAGAAACCGATTTACGCTGGAAAAAAAGAGTTCCAATTTGGGCCACCAAGTGCATATTGGCACTTTACAGCATCTCATTGACATCTCTGGTATAGAACCAATAGTATAAATGATAGTTGATTTTATTATTAACATTATGCCTTTCTCACTTGTTTGGCCTTGTCTGTCTGCATCTCATCCTGAGCCATTAACATGGAAACATTTCTGTATGTCTTTTTGCATTTGCAGTGCCAGATATCCATCTGGTGGCCAAAATTGGAACTAATCTTTTTCCAGCGTGGGTATGTTTTCCATTTATGCAATAGAATATTTACCAGGTTTCGCTGCCATACAATATTACAGCCCAGACTGGATCTCTGTGAGTATAATTATAACCATCTGGTATTTATTTGAGTACATGTGGAGGAGAAGATGAAGTGAAATAGATATATTTTTTAAATTTATGGAAGAAATTTGGTGAATTTCTATTCACAATAATGTTTCTTGTTTTGTTCCTTCTCGTTTTTTCAAACTATTTTAATTATGGTGGTATTTGATATGTCGTTATGTTGATATTAGGGTTCAAGAGGAATATTGGATACGAGTCAACCGCTTTGACTAGTGATGTAGTGCTAATGCGATGGTGTGGTTGTGAATTGGCAAAGCCAATGAATATGAACAGAGAAAAATTCGTTGTGGGGACGGACTGATATGTAGCTCAGCCCAAGCTCTACATTAGGTTGGAATGTTACTGTTTTGTTGTGTGAGATTGCAAAGCTAACAAATGTGAAACTGAGAAAAGCTGGCAGTGGTGACAGACTGATCTGTAACTTAACCTGAGTTATAGGTTAGGTTTGAAGGTGACAGATTGGTTGTGAGCTGATGAAGCTAATAAATGGGAAAGTGAAAAAAGCTGGTTGTTGTTATAGACTGGTTTGTAGTAACATGACATCTTGGGTTCTCGGGTGTTCTGCCGGATATCAGCATCGTACTTGCACGATATTTCGGTCACGTAGCAGGTGCGACCTGATGAAGGCCACGAGCTACGTGACCGAAATATCGTGCAAGTACGATGCTGATATCCGGCAGAACACCCGACAACCCAAGATGTCATTAGATCGCTGGGAAAGCCTGAAGTGATTTGTAGTAGGTCGAGGTCTAGGTTAAGTTGGAATTTTACAGCTTGGCTGAGAGTTATCAAAGCTAACAAACATATAACCAAAAAAAGCTGATTGTGTGACAGACTGATCTGTAGCTTTGCCTAATGTATAGACTAAGTTTGAAGGTGATAGGGTGGTAGTGAGTTGGCCTGGGCTTGAAGGTGACTGTAAAAGCAAAGAAAACTAGATGTGATGAGAAATGGGCCTGTAGGGTATGTTGGAGTCTGAAAATTTCATTGTGAATTGGTCTTTGCAATACCTACTTGTATTTCTGAATTTGCCAAAAATTCCAAGAATGTGTATCAGTTAAGAGTTGTTAGAACAAAATATCAATCAACTTTATTTACAAACGTGTATTGGTATTGGCTAAGGACAGCCTACTGAAGATTCAGCCTACTGAAGCCAATGAATGGGAAAGTCAAAAAAGCTGGTTATGATTACAGACTGATTTGTAATTGAGTGTGAGGTCTAGGTTAGGTTCGAATGTGACAGGTTGGTTGAGAGTTATTGAAGAAAAGGAATGTTGTGATATTTATTTGGCTATCACTTTTGAATATTTCACAATTACATGGTTTTTGTTGTCAAAAATATTTCGCTGTTATTTCTGATTAAAATGCAAGCTAAATCTATTTACAAGGCAAATCTCATTGGCAGTCTATATTTGACTCATGATTTGCCTTGTTGAATTCCCATAATTTACCCCATAACCCATGATTAACAACAGCACAATACACTGTGGAAAAGTTGCTGATGTCGTAAGTGCACTTCCGTCTTGTTTTTGTGGATGGTAGATTTCAGTTGTTTTGTTTAGTAGCATGCTTTTTTTTTAAGTTATGTGCTGAACAGACTATATCAGAGTGATAGAATGATTTTTAAAACCAACTGATTTGACTGATTGATTTTCATAATTATTCCATTTTAATACTTCTTTGTTTTATTAGAAGACCAAGAGCCCTCATCGTCGGGGGCCTGAGAGAAATGCCCCAGTTGCCACAACCTAGTTATGCCCCTAATTATAGTTCTTAAAACCATCACATGACACAGAAATTTCTCAAATTTTTGGAGAAATTCTTTTCAGACTGTGATGTATTCACCTGAATTGCAGTTTGTTGGAAGTTATGCTGAAACAATGTATCAAACACTGACTTAAACAAATTATATAAAATCTTTTAATACAATAATGATACATTACTGTTCCTTTTTAAAATCTTAGGCATCTGTGTCTCATTCTCATATCATCTTCAGATCAACTGGCAGAAGAGATCTTTCTGTTGCTTTATTGGATACGCTGTCTTACAGTGAACTTTTACTAACGTGAAGATAAAATAATTAAAAAGGTTATTAATGGATGTAGTCCATGCCAATGTCTTCTCAGGCTCACCATTTATTGAGTTAATGTTTCACAAAATGCAAGCATGCCTCTCTTTTTTGTCTGCTCAATTCAACATCAATGTGGAGGAGACAAATTAGAATACATTTGCCTCTCCACTTTTCAGTTATATCAAGACATCTGACAGTGAGATGGTAGCAGAGATAAAATAGCTCAAGTAAGCATCTAATCTATACTAATATACACTGGGGTGCAAAACGTAAAGATGAAAGTAACTTTCACAAGATATTTCACTACCAAATAACATAACTCAATCAAACTTCAACCATACATAGAAAGTACTGCTATAGTATAGTACAGAAGGAAACTGGAAGAAATACACAACCAAATGATCAGCAATGACACTTTTATTCGAAGACAATAATTACATTGAAGTCACCTTAGTTTATGTCCTTTGGATATTACAAGATATGGGACATGATTCTTAATAACAGGGTGTCTACGACCCAGGAGATCTGGGAAAAAACCAGGAATTTTTTCATCCAGGAGAAAACCAGGAAAAACCCGGAAATTTTTTTGAATTCCGGGGATTTTTCATTGTTTTTGTTCTCAGTTAAATTTTTGTAATTTTGACTGGTAAGAACCAATACTCTAACAAAAGATATTACTGTATCCTGTTACTGCAGCCATAAAACATGAACGAGACAAAAGTCTAAAAGTTAAATTGCAAAGGAAATGTGCCATATACAGCAACAAAACACAGTGCTCATACAAGTGTCTGCCAACAGCAAAATGTGTCAAAGGCTTTAGGAAGACTATGCAATGCTTCGTAACAACAAATTGCCTCCGATGAGCATGACGTCACAACTGTTAACATTAGATTTGTTTTAGCAGTTACGAGTGGGATCATGTGCATGCACAGTTGAGTAGTATCTTCTTCTGCTTCTGGCTACAGAAATGTGGCTGTTGGCTGTGTAAGCAGTCACAGTAAAAAAGAGAGAGTGGGGAGGGGGGCACAGGATGTCAAGCTGGCTGACTGGAAGCAGGAGAGGTGCCATAGGACATTTTAATTTCCGCTGTCCTGAATATAGTTTGATGGTATCCAGTACAAAATATACATGTTTCAATTCCACAGACCGAAATACAGTGACATGCGATAGAAGAATGCTGTGTGAAGAGGTGTGGCACTGCACTTTGGCACATTTAAGATCAGATAACATGTATTACAATTCCTCGGACACGTATGTTTTACGTATCAGAGTCTTCAGGAAGATGTGCGCTACAAAATGAACATATTTTTGGAAATTTGATTTTTTTTTTTAAATTTTTGATGTCCTCAAACGCTCGAGCGATGCCACTATCTTCTATTGCTCCGGTTCGGAAATATCGTAGATACAGGTCTGATGCGCAGAGCAGTGTGAGTTATAATAGGGAAGCGGGTAGTCTCCATGTGACCCGTGTTTACATTTAGTGATTTTGCTGTTTTCTCTTTGTCTACTGCACTCGCGTCAAATGAAAACAAAATTGATTTCTTTGGCCAGGAGCTATCATGCGAATTAAAATACATTTACATAATTACGGAAGGCTAAAACACGTTATTAGTTTCAAATTTTATTTTATTTCCACCTTTCTGACAGTCAAGCATTAATTGCCATGCAGAACAAGGAAGTTATTTTTATCGGTTTGCTGAAGGAATTTTCTTTTATTAATCTTTTCCACTGAGGCAGTCAATGTATTTGAAACAAAGAGTTTAACTTCTAACTATTGGATAGTTTTTTAACTGTTTGGTGCATTTTAAGTGTATGTTTTCATCTTCTAGCATGTATGGCATTATGCCATAACAAAGAACCAGACATGAGATAACAAAGTACTGGTACCTGAGTAAATTTACATCCCAAAACCACATTGAAAAGCTTAATATCAGGTCGATGCCTACTTCGCTGGGAATTTGGGACTCATTTAAAAATCAGCTCTTTGATGACGAGCCACTTAGAAGAATTTATAGCCCAGAAGATCACACTTTTATGTCATTATTAAAAAATTTACTGGCACATTTGTGTGATATATCTTAAAATATAATATGTCCATAAAAGACCAACATTGCAGCGTATTGGCCTTAGAGACCAATATTATATGTGAAAGCTTTGTTTTTCTTGTAGTAACATTATATATATATTAATTTAAACCATTAACTTTTCCTGTTCATGTGTTCGCACTACTTAACAGTCATGTTGCTATTGGGTGACTACACTACGTGTCCGAAGCTCTGAATACCCGCTGTCATCGGCTGGCGAGATCACGTGACATGAGCTATGACTGGCTCGCAAATACGCATCGCAATCTCGATTACAATGGTTTGGAAAGTAACATGCGGTGTTTGGTGGAATTTGAATTATACTTTCGTAATATGAAAATATGCAGCGTACATGTTACTGCACATCAAACATCTTTCCAAAAGGTGTTTCGTTTTCTAAAGTGCCGGGAAATTCTATGCCCATGTATAAAACCATAACTGTTCAAAGGATTGATAAGTTATACTGTTCCAAGAGAAAATATACTTTCAATTAACAGGGAAAAACTATGTTTCCACCCAGGAGAAAGTGTATTTTTAACCGGGAAATCTGGGAATTTTTCTTCCTTGTCCATGTATACACCCTGTACTAGGATGTGTGGTAATTACAAATGGCAATGCATGCTCTGAAATGTGCTCTCATGCTGGCCGCAAGATTGGTAAGGAGTTCTTGTGACAGGAAGTGCCATTCCTCCACCAGCATGGATGGCAACTTGTGGATGGTCACTGGTGCATGTAGATATGCTGCAAATCTCTCCCCAATGCATCCCACATGTACTCGATGGGATTTAAGTTAGGGGAATGGGCAGGCCAGTCCATTTGTCAAATAATCTCTCATTCGAAGAGCTCCGTCACGTGTGCTGTTCAATGTGGTTGTGCATTGTCATCCGTAAAAGTTAACTGAGAACCAGAAACACCCCTGAAAAGATTCACAAGGGTGAGAACTAAAGTGTCACAATAACATTAACTGGTAAGTGTAGTGTGTTAATGTACTTGGAGGTCAGTATTCCCCTACAGTACCCCTACACCACAACACATGGACGACCAAAATGATCATGTTCAATGATGTTCCTGGGTGCATTGTGTGTTCTCATCTCACCATATGGGGTACACAGTGCAACCAGTAACATTGTCAAACATGATCGCTTTGGTGGTCCAAGTGTAATGGTGTAGGGAGGTTCAACCTCTCCTTATCAACCAGTATGGCTTCCATCCTAAGCTCCTCTGTGAAGACTAGCTGTAACTTACTTCTCACCTATCAAACCAACTCAGTAAATGTAAATCTGCCATATTTGCGTCCCTAGATATTAAGAAAGCATATGTGCATGCAAGATATTCCAGCATTCTTTTTGAGCTCTAGCTTTCCAATAAATTATGTGTGCCTTACTGTTTTCTTTTGATCTTAGTGGATATACTTTGTAATCACAGTCAACACTAATTCCTGTGTATCTTCCATCCCACTGCAAGTGAGCCCAAATGTTCTGATCTTTCTCCATTCCTGTATAGCTTCTACACTGCTGACATGCCTAAACTCTCAGCTCCTGTCTATCTCTTCCAGTATGCTGACAGCACTGCATTCTTAACTGTGTAGCCCACCCTCCACAAATCCCAATGATTCCTCTCACTAAATTTCAACCATTTTAGCTTCTGGTGCAACAAGTGGCTCCAAAGATCAATCAGGATGAACCAGTCACAACCTCTACCCACATGATGTCTACCTCGCCATTTACAATTAAGTAACATGCTAAAATGCCTCAGACTAACCCTGACTGTACACTAAAATGGAAACTTCACCTATTAACCATACAACAAAAAGCCCACAATAGAGTAAAACTGCTAGCCAGCTGAACATGGGGACTGCTTCCTTCTACCATACTCCTAACCTATTAAGACACTCTTATGCCAGTGTTGCCTGGATTAATTGTTTCACCAAAATTTTACGACTCCTTCCAAATTGTTGAAGACCAGCACTCTGCCTTGCCTCCCATTTCTGTATGCTATCCTACACCAGTGTATGAACTTATTAATTTCCCCTATCTGTTCTCCCACACTAAACACATTCCTGTAGGAAAGCTGTTATTCAGAGGAGAATGATACATGGTTGTATCTTATCCCTGATGTTGTTCAGTCTGCACATTAAACAAGGAATAGAGAGGATATGAAATGCAAACTGACAAGAGCAAGAAAACATTTATGGAAAGGAAGAATTTGCTAACTTCTAATACAAATTTAAGTATTATGAAGTCCTTTCTGAAGGTATGTGTTGGAAGTGTACGCACGTGCAGAAGTGAAATATAGACAATAAGCAGTTCCAGCAAGAAGAGAATAAGGTGTTAAATGATACACATAAGAAAAGAATGGAAGTTTCTGAAATGTGGAACTACACAGGGATGTTGAAGATATGTGGTAGATTGAATAACTAATGAGGAGGTACTAAATTGAACTGGGGAAAAGAGAAATTTGTGGCACAACTTGAGTAAAAGAAGGCATCAATTGATCACCCTCCCCTTCCCTTGCCACAGAATCCTCCCAAAGATCTTCCCATCCTTCTAGCTTTACCGGTATACTCCTCTTCATCTCCATGTCAGACCACCTCTTCTCCTCCACTTTCCTACCTCCCTTATCAAATTCTTTGTTTAGGGTCTTCCTCTCAAGTCCTCTGTGTCTCACACTCCACAAAACTCCCCTTCAAACAACTCTCTTCATATAAAGTTCATTTCCTGTTTCCTGTAACTTGAGAAAAGTCAGTTGCTATGGTTTTTTATTTTTTTTAGAATATTGTAAAATTTCTGTCTTTTAAAAAGACAACAATAATCTGCTCAAAATCTTCAGTGTCTAACCACCAATTTTGATAATTTTAAAAACTTGCACATACACTGAAGCAACAAAGAAACTGGTATAGGTATGTGGATTCAAATACAGAGATATGTAAACAGACAGAACATGGTGCTGCAGTTGGCAACACCTATGTAAACAGCAAGAGTCTGGCGCGTGTGTTAGATTGTTTACTGCTGCTACAATAGCAGATATCAAGATTTAACATTTAATGAGTGTACGGTGAATATCAGGAATCCAGTAAAACATCAAATCTCAGACATCGGAAGAGGCCGGAAAAAGATCATGCAAGATTAGGACCAATGACGACTGAAGAGAATCGTTCAACATGACAGAAGTACAATCCTTCCACAAATTGCTGATGATTTCAATAACGGGCCGTCAACAAGTGTCAGCGTGCGAACCATTCAATGAAACACCATCGATATGAGCTTTTGTAGGCCCACTCATGAACCCGTGACGACACAAAGCTTTATGCCTCACCTGGGCAGTGTCAGTGTCAGTGTCAGTGTCAGTGTCGTCGTAACTGCCGTCTGCTTCACGTCTGCTGTGCAGCGAGCTACCTTAATTTAAGTATTAACTGTATTTTTCTTACTTGTCACTTCTTCTTCCGTGTGTATTTGCTTTTAGGAAGCTTTAATTTTCGAATGCTCTTAATAGTGTTCCATAGATTTCGTGTTTGTTTTGAATACAGTCAGAGAGAGTCCCTTTAGTCAGCCATAGTCAGTGTCAGTGTCGTCGTAACTGCCGCCTGCTTCACGTCTGCTGTGCAGCGAGCTACCTTAATTTAAGTATTAACTGTATTTTTCTTACTTGTCACTTCTTCTTCCGTGTGTATTTGCTTTTAGGAAGCTTTATTTTTCGAGTGCTCTTAATAGTGTTCCATAGATTTCGTGTTTGTTTTGAATACAGTCAGAGAGAGTCCCTGTAGTCAACCATAGTGCCAGTAGTGCTAGTGTTTGTTTTTAATACAGTCCAGAGACAGGTAGTGCTATTTTCATTGTTTTCTACAAGAAGTGGCTAGCAACCACAGTTTAGTGAATAAGCAGCCGCCTTTAGTGAATTAGCAGTCTAGTTAAAGGTTGATTAACTCTCTTCAGTAAATTGTTTCCTTAGGATGGATAGGATGTGTGACTGCTGTGTACGGACGCAGGAGGAGCTGGCCACTGTTCGCGAACAGCTGAGCGTGTTGATGGCCGCGGTCAGCCGTCTTCAGGCTGCTGCCTCGGAGTGTAGCGGCAGTGGGGAGTCTGGTGCGTCGCAAGGTACACCCCAGGTGTTACATGCTTCACCCACTGTCCCTGCTGTCGAGACATCTTCGCGGGTACCGGGCGCGGTTGGGCCACCCTCTCCCCAAGGGGAGTGGCGGGTTCAGCGGCGTTCGCGGCGCACGAGGCGGAAGGTCAATGTGGAGGCTGGCCGTGTGGCATCGCCTGCTCTGCCTGTGAGTGGACATGTGGCTGCTCCTTCAGCAAGGTCCGAGCAGGCACACGGGGGGAGGGGTTTATTAGTTATTGGGAGCTCCAACGTTAGGCGGGTGATGGAGCCCCTTAGGGAAATAGCGAGAAGGTCGGGGAAGAAGGCCAGTGTTCACTCTGTCTGCTTGCCGGGGGGTCTCATCCGAGATGTGGAGGAGGCCCTACCGGCGGCGATAGAGAGCACTGGGTGCACCCGACTGCAAATTGTTGCTCATGTTGGCACCAATGACTCCTGCCGTCTGGGTTCAGAGGTCATCCTCAGTTCGTACAGGCGGTTGGCGGAATTGGTGAAGGCGGAAAGCCTCGCTCACGGGGTGGAATCAGAGCTAACTATTTGTAGTATCGTTCCCAGAACCGATCGCGGTCCTCTGGTTTGGAGGCGAGTGGAAGGCTTAAACCAGAGGCTCAGACGATTCTGCGGAGATCTGGGGTGCAAATTTCTCGACCTCCGCTATCGGGTGGAGAAATGTAGGGTCCCCTTGAATAGGTCAGGCGTGCACTACACGCCGGAAGCGGCTACAAGGGTAGCAGAGTACGTGTGGAGTGCACATGGGGGTTTTTTAGGTTAGAGAATCCCCTCCCTAGGCCCGACAAGACGCCTCCTGAGACACGGCAAGATAGGAGTAGGCAAAATGCAACAGGGAATAACAATATTAATGTGCTAATAGTAAACTGCAGGAGCGTCTATAGAAAGGTCCCAGAACTGCTCTCATTAATAAACGATCACAACGCCCATATAGTACTAGGGACAGAAAGTTGGCTGAAACCAGACGTAAACAGTAACGAAATCCTAAACTCAGATTGGAATGAATACCACAGAGACAGGCTGAACATTGAAGGGGGAGGCGTGTTTATAGCGGTAAGAAGTGCAATAGTATCGAAGGAAATTGACGGAGATCCGAAATGTGAAATGATTTGGGTGAAGGTCGCGGTTAAAGCAGGCTCAGACATGGTAATTGGATGTCTCTATAGGCCCCCTGGCTCAGCAGCTGTTGTGGCTGAGCACCTGAAGGATAATTTGGAAAATATTTCGAGTAGATTTCCCCACCATGTTATAGTTCTGGGTGGAGATTTTAATTTGCCGGATATAGACTGGGAGACTCAGACGTTCATAACGGGTGGCAGGGACAAAGAAACCAGTGAAATTTTTTTAAGTGCTTTATCTGAAAACTACCTTGAGCAGTTAAACAGAGAACCGACTCGTGGCGATAACATATTAGACCTTCTGGTGACAAACAGACCCGAACTATTTGAAAAAGTTAACGCAGAACAGGGAATCAGCGATCATAAAGCGGTTACGGCATCGATGATTTCAGCCGTAAATAGGAATATTAAAAAGGGTAGGAAGATTTTTCTGTTTAGAAAAAGTGACAAAAAGTAGATTTCAGAGTACCTGTTGGCTCAACACAAAAGTTTTGTCTCAAGTGCTGATAGTGTTGAGGATCAGTGGACAAAGTTCAAAACCATCGTACAATATGCGTTAGATGAGTATGTGCCAAGCAAGATCGTAAGAGATGGAAAAGAGCCACCGTGGTTCAACAACCGAGTTAGAAAACTGCTGCGGAAGCAAAGGGAACTTCACAGCAAACATAAACATAGCCAAAGCCTTGCAGACAAACAAAAATAACGCGAAGCGAAATGTAGTGTGAAGAGAGCTATGCGAGAGGCGTTCAATGAATTCAAAAGTAAAGTTCTATGTACTGACTTGGCAGAAAATCCTAAGAAATTTTGGTCTTATGTCAAAGCGGTAGGTGGATCAAAACAAAATGTCCAGACACTCTGTGACCAAAATGGTACTGAAACAGAGGATGACAGACTAAAGGCCGAAATACTAAATGTCTTTTTCCAAAGTTGTTTCACAGAGGAAGATTGCACTGTAGTTCCTTCTCTAGATTGTCGAACAGATGACAAAATGGTAGATATCGAAATAGACGACAGAGGGATAGAGAAACAATTAAAATCGCTCAAAAGAGGAAAGGCCTCTGGACCGGATGGGATACCAGTTCAATTTTACACAGAGTACGCGAAGGAACTTGCCCCCCTTCTTGCAGCGGTGTACCGTAGGTCTCTAGAAGAGCGTAGCATTCCAAAGGATTGGAAAAGGGCACAGGTCATCCCCGTTTTCAAGAAGGGACGTCGAACAGATGTGCAGAACTATAGACCTATATCTCTAACGTCGATCAGTTGTAGAATTTTGGAACACGTATTGTGTTCGAGTATAATGACTTTTCTGGAGACTAGAAATCTACTCTGTAGGAATCAGCATGGGTTTCAAAAAAGACGGTCATGTGAAACCCAGCTCGCGCTATTCGTCCACGAGACTCAGAGGGCCATAGACACGGGTTCACAGGTAGATGCCGTGTTTCTTGACTTCCGCAAGGCGTTCGATACAGTTCCCCACAGTCGTTTATTGAACAAAGTAAGAGCATATGGACTATCAGACCAATTGTGTGATTGGATTGAGGAGTTCCTAGATAACAGGACGCAGCATGTTATTCTCAATGGAGAGAAGTCTTCCGAAGTAAGAGTAATTTCAGGTGTGCCGCAGGGGAGTGTCATAGGACCGTTGCTATTCACAATATACATAAATGACCTGGTGGATGACATCGGAAGTTCACTGAGGCTTTTTGCAGATGATGCTGTGGTGTATCGAGAGGTTGTAACAATGGAAAATTGTACTAAAATGCAGGAGGATCTGCAGCGAATTGACGCATGGTGCAGGGAATGGCAACTGAATCTCAATGTAGACAAGTGTAATGTGCTGCGAATACACAGAAAGATAGATCCTTTATCATTTAGCTACAAAATAGCAGGTCAGCAACTGGAAGCAGTTAATACCATAAATTATCTGGGAGTACGCATTAGGAGTGATTTAGAATGGAATGATCATATAATGTTGATTGTCGGTAAAGCAGATGCCAGACTGAGATTCATTGGAAGAATCCTAAGGAAATGCAATCCGAAAACAAAGGAAGTAGGTTACAGTACGCTTGTTCGCCCACTGCTTGAATACTACTCAGCAGTGTGGGATCCGTACCAGATAGGGTTGATACAAGACATAGAGAAGATCCAACGGAGAGCAGCGCGCTTCGTTACAGGATCATTTAGTAATCGCGAAAGCGTTACGGAGATGATAGATAAACTCCAGTGGAAGACTCTGCAGGAGAGACGCTCAGTAGCTAGGTACGGGCTTTTGTCAAAGTTTCGAGAACATACCTTAACCGAAGAGTCAAGCAGTATATTGCTCCCTCCTACGTATATCTCGCGAAGAGACCATGAGGATAAAATCAGAGAGATTAGAGCCCACACAGAGGCATACCGACAATCCTTCTTTCCACGAACAATACGAGACTGGAATAGAAGGGAGAACCGATAGAGGTACTGAAGGTACCCTCCGCCACACACCGTCAGGTGGCTTGCGGAGTACGGATGTAGATGTAGATGTAGATGGGCCCTCCAACACCGACATTGGACTGTTGATGACTGGAAGCATGATCCCTGGTGAGATCAGCCTCGTTTAAAATTGTATTGAGCGGATGGATGTGTATGGGTATGGAGACCACCTCATTAATCCATGGACCCTGCATGTCAGTAGAGGCTGTTCAAGCTGGTGGAGGCTCCATAATGGTGCAGGGCATGAGCACTTGGAGTGATATAGGACCACTGATACCTCTAGATATGACGCTGACAGGTACATAAGCATCCTGTCTGATCACCTGCATCCATTCACATCCATTATGCATTCCAACAGACTTGGGCAATTCCAGCAGGACAGTACGACACCCTACACATCCAGAATTACTGCAGAGTGGCTCCAGGAAAACTCTTCTGAGTTTAAACACTTCCGTTGGCCACCAAACTCCCCAGACATTAACATTATTGAGCATATCTGGGATGCGTTGCAACATGCTATTCAGAAGAGATCTCATTCTCTTATGGATTTAGGGACTGCTGTGCAGGATTCATGGTGTCAGTTCCCTTCAGAACCACTTCAGACATTAGTTGAGTCCATGCCATGTCATGCTGTGGCACTTCTGTATGCTCGCGGGGGCACTACACGATATTAGGGTGTATCAGTTTCTTTGGTGCTTCACCTGTATTTTATATTTTTCAATAATTATACGAGGGCTATCCACAAAGTACATTACGTTTTAGAATTAAAAATAAATAAAATATTCGAAATTTTTTTTATTATACACAGATGAAAGCCCTACTTAAATACTACTTTTCTACATAGTTGCCATTTAAATTAAGGCACTTATCGTAGCGATGGATGAGCTTGGAAATTCCTTCATCGTAAAATTCGGCCACCTGCGCCTTCAACCATGTGGTTACCTCTTCTTGAACCTGTGCGTCGTCTTCAAAACGCTGCATAGCCAACCACTTCTTCATTGCTGGCAATAAGTGGAAGTCGCTCAGTGCCAGGTCGGGACTGTACGGCGGATGAGGAAACAACTCCCACTTAAAAGATTCGAGAGCTTCACGAGTGGCATTTGCCATGTGGGCCTGGGCGTTGTCGTGAATCAGCAAGATCTTTGAGCCCAACTTTCGCCTGCGCTTTTTTTGTATTGCTCTTCTGAGGTTGTGCAGAGTTTGGCAATACCTTATTTTATTGTAGTGCCTCTTTCCAGGAAATCCACAAAAATCACACCTTTTCTGTCCCAAAAGAGACATGGTTGAAGGCGCAGGCGGCTGAATTTTACGACGAAGGAATTTCCAAGCTCGTCCATCGCTACGATAAGTGCCTTAATTTAAATGGCAACTATGTAGAAAAGTAGTATTTAAGTGTGGCTTTCATCTGTATATAATAAAAAAATTTCCAATACTTTATTTATTTTTAACTCCAAAACGTAATGTACTTTGTGGATAGCCCTCGTATTTCTATATTAAATAAATGCTTTCACATTGAAGAGCACAGTGCACCACTGAAGCTCGCCCTCCCACAAAGAAAAAAAAAGGTTATAAATTAATACTGAATGAGTGACTCAAATTCACTGTTTCATTGTGGGTCTTACCTACATCTAATTTGAATCATGTTAGTCATTACTGGCTTTTTCCTACATGAAAAATTAATCAACTGGCGATTGGTTTCATTAAACTTAACTATTGTAGTGATATTTTACAGGACTGCATCATAATTTTGTAGTTTCCAAGTTGTTTTAGTACCTGTCTCTGCTGTGTGCAAAGATGAATGTGTAATGGGTCATTAAACAATACAAATTGCTACATTGGTGTTTAAATTTTAGTGTATCAGTTAGTTATTAAAACGTCTTTGAATTACATCAGCATTGTAAACATAACATTGTTGTGTTTATTTTGCAGTGTGTAGCTTTCCTTTAAAAATTACTGTAGTATTTATTATATTTTGGTTGGCAGGAGAGCCAACACTGAGTTACTAGAGGAAGCCGAAAGGCACGCATTGTAGCTCACGCAGGCTGGCGTGAGGTCTGGAACAGGACAAGGAAATTAGAATTTAGAAAAAACGGACTTAGCTGGTGGAATACTTAACTTTAATCCATTAATGGTGAACGTCGCTCTTGATGGTACATTATTCAGTATCAATAGTAACTGGTAATGGTGCCTTGCTAGGTCATAACAAAAGACGTAGCTGAAGGCTGTGCTAACTATCGTCTCGGCAAATAACAGCGTATTTTGTCAGTGAACCATCGCTAGCAAAGTCGGTTGTACAACTGGGGCAAGTGCTAGGAAGTCTCTCTAGACCTGCCGTGTGGTGGCGCTCGGTCTGCAATCACTGATGGGGGCGACACGCGGGTCCGACGTATACTAACGGACCGCGGCCGATTTAAAGGCTACCATCTAGCAAGTGTGGTGTCTGGTGGTGACACCAGATATTATGTGTCTGATGATGGCAAACTTTACAAACAAGTGACTATTTTTCATTATAGTCAGGCAGAGGTTTCCAGGCAATTGTGATATGACCATTTTCATTTTTCACCCTCTTCTTCTCAGCAGTTAACATTTTTTTGTACTAAGAATATAATAATGAACTACTTTAGGCAGTAATTATTAACCATGTTCTTGGTTAATAAGTAAACATTGTGTCCCAGGAGGAATGATCAATATTCAGTGATGACAGGAATGATCATTTGAAACAAAAAAGTCTATAGTAAACTTGGGCTTTGAAATGTATACTTGAAGAGCTATGGTGCTTCTTCAGCTCTACTGCTGTGAAAAACATTTTTCCTTCTGAATAAATGCTCACAGCTCTTAAGGCATGTCCTTTACAGCCCATGTTTGCTAGACTTTTTGCTTTAGACGAGCATTCCTGTCCCCTGAATACTGACTATTCCTCTTGGGACACAATATATAATGGCTATTCATACTAGACTCCTGTAGTGTTTTTAAATTGGTGGTGATTAATTGCATACCTCACAAATGAGCAGATAGATGATGTAAGTTGGAGTTTTGGACATCAGCATGTCAAACCTAAAATACCACAGATATAAAACACAAATCATATTGTGCTAAATGTCCCAGCCCGCTCGCTCATTTAACACCGCAATGAGTCGCCATTGTGGGGTTAAGTGAAAAAGTGGGCTTAGGCATCAGCACAACATGATTTGCATTTTATATTTGTAGTATTTTATGTTTGACATAATTAGAGTGGATGACTAACAACAAAGTGCTCGCATTAAAAAGGTGTAAGACAAGGATGTAGCCTTTTGCCCCCATTGTTCAAACTGTACATCGAGGAAGCAATGATGGAAATAAAAGAAAGGTTCAGGAGTGGAATTAAAATTAAAGGTGAAAGGACATCAATGATACGATTTGCTGATTACATTGCTATCTTGAGTGAAAGTGAAGAAGAATTACATGATCTGCTAAACGGAATGAACAGTCTAATGAGTACAGAGAAGGGATTGAGAATAAATCTAAGAAATACAAAGGTAATGAGAAGTAGTAGAAATGAGAACAGCGAGAAACATAACATCAGGATTGATGGTCACAAAGTAAATGAAGTTTAGGAATTCTTCTACCTAGGCAGTAAAATAACCAATGATGGACAGAGCAAGGAGGACATCAATAGCAGACTAGTAATGGCAAAAAGGGCATTTGTGGCTAAGAGAATTCTACTAATATCAAATATCGGCTTTAATTTGAAAAAGAAATTTCTGAGAATGAACATCTGGAGTACAGCATTGTATGGTAGAGAAACATGGACTGTGGGAAAACCAGAACGGAAGAGAATCAAAGCATTTTGAGATGTGGTGTTACAGACGAATGTTGAAAATCAGGTGGACTGATAAGGTAAGGAATGAGGAGGTTCTGCACAGAATTGGAGAGGAAAGGAACATGTGGAAAACACTGATCAGGAGAAGGGACAGGACATTTGTTAAGACATGAAGCAGTAACTTCCATGGTACTAGAGGGAGCTATAGAGGGCAAAAACTGTAGAGGAAGGCAGAGATAGGAATACATCCAGCAAATAATTGAGGACGTAGGTTGCAAGTGCTACTCTGAGATAAAGAGGTTAGCACAGGAGAGAAATTCATGGCAGGCTGCATCAAACCAGTCAGAAGACTGATGACCATTGTAAAGTGTGGCTTGCAAGTTTGTAAAGGTCATGAAATTATGTTAATATGTTACATGATTCAATGATGGCAGCACAAATCTGTTAAAACTGGTAATCAGTACAAATATTTACAAGCAATCTTGGTGAACCTGTTTTTATTTGTTTAAAAGAATAATGTAACCCTGAACAGGTGACATGACTTCAATCATACAAGTGTATAACAGTAATAGAAAGATGAACATTCACAAAAAAGCATGCTAACATGGATCACAAATGCTGAGAGTAGACTCATTAAGCTCTGCTGAGTTATGTAAATGTGAGGCCACTTGTGATAATATTATCGAACATAAGATTTGCCATCTTCTTCGTCTTTTGATTGGTTGGCAGCTCTCCATCTGCATCTATTAGAAACTAACTTCTTCATTCCTGCATAATATGTAGGTTGTTTTAAAATTCCCACTCCTAGTCTCCCCTTGTCATTTTATATAAAATCTTCTATTTTAAATGTTTGCAGCTGAGGTCAGTGCACATAAGGTGCAAATGTTCTAAGATTTTTAATTAGTCAAAAAGAAGACTGACAGCTACACCAAGACAATTTTGCTACTGGCTGAGAACTCAGTTACAGGTGGTCAAAAAAGCCATAAATCATTCTATCACCATTAGTATTCAAAGATGATGAAATACTGTACCAACTATCTGCTTCTTCTTCATGGTACTAATGCATAGGGATAATATGTGGGCATGAAACAGCTTGCCTGGAAATGTGTGATAACATTTCGTAAAATATGAATTTGTACTTTGGAAGAATGTCTCAAATTGTTTTCCTTCATAAAGGCAAATAGAACTTCCAGAACTTTTAAGTTCTGTCATTAAGTAACAAAACATGATAATAATGAACGGAAATACACCGAGAAAAGCAAATTTATATTCTGTGGTATCATAACATACAAAAGTGTGAATCAGCTGTTTACCACATTATGTTTAATCATACTATAAACGCAAATTAAGATCTAAATTAGCCATAAAATAAACCATTAACTAGTTAACTGACATTATACACATTCTTTTGCTAAACAATTTTGTCATGATCCATTCTTTTGACTTTCAAACAGTGGCTAGAAATGCATCAGAATGAGTTGGACATTCTTTTTATTTTTTTTATATTTTTTTATTCTTTTTTTATTTTTTTATCATCACACACAACTGCCTGGCAATAGAAACAGCATAGCTGTGTCTTCAGTCTTGGATTCAATACAAGCTAACAGTGCGGAACTTGTAGGCACTATAGGCCAAATAATATTGTGAAGCTGCTAAACTCCTCACTATTACTCTGATGTGAACTGTAACTTAAGAACATTAGCTTAGTATTTCACTTTATTTCTTTCTTTCCTTTTTTTCCCCTCAACTAAAGAAAAGTGAATTTTTTTTTGCAATGAGACTTCTGCTACATATTCACAAGTTGATGATACACCAGCAGCCATATTAAAGTACTGCATCAAGGTTCAGAATATTTCTGTATTTTTGTCACATGTAATTCCACTCATAATTCATTCCCGCTAAAGAAGAATGTGCTTCTGTTAAAGTACTGCTTTCACTTCTGCGTGTGTCAATAACTCAGTGTAGAAAATATCGTTTCACTGCATTTTGTGTTCATTCCTCATATGAATTGTATATCATTTATATTCATCTTATAGTTGCTCAAGCTGGAACAGTTTCACTAAGGAAATAGTTTTCATACTAAGTTGTTTTACATTCTGAACTCCTTGTAGCACATTATTATGCTGTGGTGTACATTAAATGTACCGTGTCCCTTTGTTACTATTGACATCACTGTTTCTTCTTTACTCTTCACTGCTTCTTTAAGATGTTCATTTTCATAATTTCTTACCATACATGCATTATCATACTTCGCTTTCTGCACTCATACAACCATTCATTCTGAGACTTGAAACTATATAATCTATTCTTTCTTACGTTCACCTTTGTGGCCCTTTCCTAGGTACCCCTGTGACATTCATCTTCATATTCATCGCCGTATATCCGTATAATTATCCATTAAAAATATTACACATAAATCTCCATTTATACCCATGTATTACATAAGGGGATCTCACACTAGAACAACCGCCCTATTTAGTTCTTCTCACAAATATAAATGAACTCATATTACTCTAATACACTTTCATTATCTTCCTAGATTCACTCATGTATGATATGTCACCACAAACATAGGTTAACTAATTAATACCACAAATTGAATCTAAAATTTTCACTCTCTTTCTCTATTCCCCTGTATTATCCAGCAATGAAATTTCATTTATATCTCCATATTGCTTTTTTAAACATACAGTACTTACCTCAGTTATTTTGTTTAAGTTCATGTAATTACATTGTGTGTGTATTGGTGGGTTTTTGTATTTACTTAGCTTATCTCCCACATGTTGTACGATTCATGTTGACAGTTTTATTTTGCTGCTTATGCTTTTCCTAAAGGTACCAAGTAATTAATAGCAACTAACATAAGTGAGTTCTGTAATAGCACATTTGTGGGCATGTATTCTCCCTGTACATCAAGCTCGCTACTTCTAATGTGGTCTGTAAAGAAGTGTAGTTTTATAAGTAACAACTGCTCCTCTCACTAAATCTCATTCAATGTTATTTTATAGTTTACGTCTATCACATGCATTTTAGTATGTGCATATTTCATTCTGTCTTTCTCATCGTCGCTTACTTGCATGCTGTATGTAAGTCACTTAGTTCTTAAGTTATGTGCTAATCGCGGTCTTTTAAGTGTACATGTTGTTATTTCTCTTTTAAACTTGTCTTAATCCTCTTGTATATAGTCAGATATGTCATTTCCTGTGTATATTCTCTTTTACTTTGAATACTTATACTGATTTCTAGCTATGTACATTCAGTAGCCTATGTTAAGTTCACAAATTTAGCGCATTCTACGCTCCTTCTAGTTTACCAGCGTCAGTGCACTCATTTTCTTAAAACTATGTATGCTTAAACTAATGATATACTCTTAAAATTAGAGCTCTTTACAGTATAGCCTCTAGCTTGGGAATAAATGTCTCTATTTGTTTTGTCTGAGTAACTGATTTAAGTCATAGTAATCAGCTGATAGGTACTCCATCTCGTATTGCTTCTGTTTTGTCCCACTGGTTGCATGCCATGGATGCCGATTCGATAAATTCTAAAATAGTTTCTGTTGCGGTGCGCAGTATGTCTTTGCACATCTTAGAGGACACTGAACTCAACCTTGCATTTTGCGTATCTGCCCCTACAATCAGCTGTTAGCTGCTTCGCATATAACTGTTAATGTACGCTCCGCTGTAAGCGCGGTTGCGCGTCTCAGTACACTATACCACTCATGACTCTCACTTAAAGCTCGTGCACTGTTAATTCCTTTCTTTTCCATCACTCTTATTCAAGTTTTTTCTGCTGATGGATGGCTAAACAGGACAGTAGAAGAGGGCAAGGGTACTGGAAATATAAATATTGTACCTCCAGCTGGAGAAGAACTGAGCACCAGTCAGTTTATTCGTCAAAGAGCAACAAATCTCCTACCTACGTGTGTTTTATTGATGCTACAGATAAGGAAAGAATGAAACTTGAATTTTCATTTAATAAATTTCCGCAAATCTTTATGTGAATACATAATTATGATATATGGACCAACATATAACAATTGCCATTTTTTATTCAATGCTCTTAATTTCAATTATTTTGGATGAGTTCTTAGTAGTCCCTCCTGTCCAATCTGGAATTCTGTTAAGTTTTTCAATTTCCTATCATAAATTCCTCTCCCTGTTTGAGCATGTTCTACAATGTTATTAGTGCTCATCGTACTTTCTCATCTAAGGCTAGGTCTTTGTGCCCTAATTTAGATATCGGTTTTGCCCATTCATCTAGTTCCACCTTTTCAAACATAAGTTTGCTGATGTCTACCCTGTTGATGTGTGCGGTGGGTGATTTACTGTATGCTGAAACAGACCCAGGTATTCTATCCATTTCTTTTGGTTCTGTGGTATATAAGTCCAGATAAACCTATTAAATTCATGAAAGCACCGTTCGACGGGACTTGCTTCCGGGTGGAACTTGGATACTAAAATATGATATATGTTTTGTGATTTCAAAAATGATTTCTATTGGTCACATGTAAAATTCAATGCGTTATCAGTTAGGACTGCATGAGGTTTCCCAATGCGTGGCATGTATCTTCCAGAATTCGCCTTACAATTGGTCCAGAGCTAACTGTTTTGACAGCATATAGTTGGAGATACTTATTAAAAACGTCATACAGGGCTACGATGTATTTAACTCCGCTGTGGCGTCAATAGATACAAGATCGCTTGGTTGCTTTGGTATTATTGGGTGTAGTACATTAAGACATGTCATTTTATAATGCTTGACCTTTTGACAAACCGCACAGTGTCTGATAACTTGCTCTATACGTCGCCTCATATTAAGGAAATAACAATATGTAGAAATTTTGGCAGCACACTTTAGCACTCCATAGTATCACCATGTGCAGTGTGTGTGTTAAGTTGTCCACATATTCCTGAGGTATTCACACACACCACATATCCATTCGTCTATCTCTCCTATGGAAGAGGATGCCATTATGTATAGTGTAATACTGCTTTAACTGTTCATGTGTTCTAGACTGTAAATTTTTTATTACCTTTCTCCATGTTGGGTCATCTTCCTGCAAGCGTTGCATGTTTTTGCACATTTTGATATAATATGGTTTAAAACTTCGATCATTTATTAACAGTACCTTGAAATCTAATGTCTGTTCTTCTAACTCTTGGAAATCAGTGAGGCCTTGGGCTAACCGTGATAGTGCATCTGCCAAAACACTCTGTTCCCCTTTTATGTACACTATTTCACAACCAGACTCCTGGACATATAAGCACCATCAGGCTATTCTCTTTTGTAGCAGTAGCAATTTACTCGTAAGAAGAAAAGTCAAAGCTTGATGATCACAGTAAACTTTAGTATGTTTTCCCCGAAGGTAACATTGAAATTTGCAAAACGCCCAACCTACCGCTAATGCTTCTAGCTCAGTTACAGAATAAGACCTTTCTCATTCTGTGATGGTTCTAGTGGCAAAACTGATTAAATTGACTTCTTCTTTATCATCCTTTATTATTATTTGAAACAGACACGCACCGAGCCCCTGATAACAAGCATCGGTGCTTAAACAAAGTTCAACTCCATATCTGGGTGTTTAAGGATAGGTGCGTTAATCAGTGCTTGCTTAATCTGCGGAAAATCATTTTCGCATTCTTTAGTCCACAACCAACTGTGGTTTTCACACAGTAACTTTAATAGTGAACTACTGTTCAACAATTGTTGTGGCAGAAATTTCCTGAAAAATGAGGCCATTCCTAGAAAACCTTAGTTTCTTTGTGTAGGGTGTTGGAAAATTGCGTATCGCATCTAGTTTACCGGGGTCAGGCAAAATTCCTACTGGTGAAATGATATGCCCTAAGAATTTTATTTTGTCTTTTCCTAATTCAGACTTTTTAAAGTTAACTGTGACATTGTATTCATCAAATTTGTAAAAAACCTTTTCCAAATTACTTAAATGTTCATCCCATGTTTGGGTTGCAATTAACATATCATAAACATAGAGTGAAACCTGGCTAAGCAGTTACAGTTCAAGTAACCTGTCTAATGCTTCAATAAATACACCAGCACTCGAGTTTAATCCAAAGGGTAGCACCCCAAACTGGTAGTTCCTCCCAGCATTTATGAAAGCTGTATAGTTTCTACTCTCTTCATGTAATAAAATTTGCCAGTATGAATCTTTCAAATCAAGGGATGTTAAATACTTAATGCCATGAAACTTTAATAACTGCTCTTCTGAATTTTCTGGCCTTGTTCTTATAGGAACAATGATTTTGTTTATTTAACACCAACCGCACCGTTTCGTCAGTTTTACCAACTGCGAGAATCAGACTGCAGTCAGGTGAGTGTGATGTTTCGATAATGTGATGGCACATTAGGACATGCCGTATATTGGAAACCAACACACACAAATCTACATCTTCACGCCAGTAGCTGCCATCACCCATCACAGACCATAGGTGTCCTTACGACCTTAGTGCATCGGGCACACTGTATATCCGACAAAGACAAGTTGCAAGAAGAGCTCACATACCTCAAGAGTAATTTTAAATCAAATGGATTTTCTCTGCAAGAAATTCGTAGAGCATTCGATGCAAAACCTAAAATGCAGATATGTGATGGGGAAGAAGATAGTAATTCCTTCAGATCTAGTGCGTTTTTGCCCTATGTGGGTGTTCTTTCCTCGAAGATAGGCCATATTCTTGAGAAACACTGTGTTACTGTGATCTTCTGGCCCCCTACAAAGATTACAGCTTTACTCAGCTCTGTGAAAGGTGATTTACAGCTTCGTAAAGCAGGTGTATATCAAAGATTCCTTGCGGGAATTGTGAGAAGTTGTACGTAGGTCAAACAACACGCACCGTTCATGAGAGGTATGTGGAGCATCAAAGGTACACATACTTATTAAAGCCAGACAAGTCAGCTGTGGCCGAACATTGTATTGATATAGGGCATTCCATGAATTACAGTGATGTGAAGATTTTAACATACAGCTCTTCTTTTTGGGAATCTGTCTTCAAGGAAGCTATAGAGATTAGATTAGCTAATAATTTAATAAATGGAGATAATGGTTTTAATTTGGACAAAGCATGGAATCCGGCTCTTGGGGTAATCAAACTGCAGAGAAGTCGTCATTGCGTCACAGTTGCCGATCATACATCGATAAGGGAATCGAATGTCTGTACACCTTCACCACAGGCGGCACATGTGTAAGCGTATTTCTCTGCCGCCGTCCAGCATCTGTGACCCGCATGCACAGTACTGCCGCGGTAGAGCATATAAGGCCGCGCTTGGCATCTTGTCGTCAGTCTTGTGACTCAGTCTGAGGATGGCCGGACGATACACGGCCGAAATATCAGTGGAGGAAATTTTATTTGTGCGGCTGCATGCCCGAAATTTAATGGACTCAAAATCATATTCAGGCTAGGTTATTAATTTTTCCCTAACATTTGCAAGTAACTTGTTCTTTAAGGTTGTCAATACATATACATGAGATATCAAATTAGTCCAGTAGCGGGTCTTGTTTAGATATGTTTCAAAATAGTTCCTTAGCCCCCCCCCCCCCCTCCACCAAATTTTGGACGATATGATACTGGGTTAAATACCTCTTGTCTTAATCTCTCCTGGATAGCTGTTGCCCAGTATTTATCTAAAAATGCATTCTCAAACTGATCATGTACCTCGCAAAGTTCTGATATCTCTGTAGCCCACAAAAGGGCGTCACTCTCAGTGTGTCCTACCACATATTTGATCTTTCCAAGTCCTAGGCAGTATATTCCTGAAGGCTCGGACAAACATTACTGGATGCATTAACTTTTTTTTCATTTGAGAATACAGGAAACTGTAGGTGTTTTATTAAACTCTCATCCATAACACCACTGTCCAGCAGGGTGGAACAGCATTTACGTGCGATGATGGCATACCTGTTTCAGAAAAGATTTGCCCGTTGCTTGTGTCGCGTGTCGGCATGTGGTCACGCAGTGTGGGTTGGGCATTGTTCTCCACACCACTGATTTCTCTCACTGGTGGACGGCTGTTTATAGCTCCACTTACTGTCCCCGGCGATGGTGTTACCGTACTTTGTTTGCTAATTATTTCGCCCCTTAACTACTGCTAATGCTTCTAGCTCAGTTACAGAATAAGATTTTTCACATTCTGTGTGGGTTCTAACTGATTACATTGACTCCTTCTTTACAATCCTTTGTTATTATTTGAAACAGACACGCACTGAGTCCCTGAGCATTGGTGCTTAAACAAAGTCCAACTCCATATGTGGGTGTTTAAGGATAGGTGTGTTAATCAGTGCCTGCTTAATCTACTGAAAATCATTTTCACGTTATTTAGTCCACAACCAATTGTGGTTTTTATGCAATAACTTTAATAATGAACTACTGTTCAACAATTTTTGTGGCAGAAATTTCATGAAAGATGAGGCCATTCCTAGAAAACCTTTCTACCTGTCTGACATCATGTTCTACTAATTTTAAAATTTCTTCTTCCTTGTCACCCATTACTTCCTTTACTGCTTCCACATAAGTACACTGTTCGCTTATCCATTTTTCCGCTAACATTGTGTCTTCATCCTTTTTATTACTCTTTACTGTTTCATAAAGTTGTACTATGTCTGATTTCAGTCTTTTATGTTCTAAAAAGTAATCCTATCTCCACTGTGATTTTCTCTACATTTTCTGGTAAGTCGTCACAGAAAGAATGCAGTTTTGCTACTTCTGATTGTGCATTGTCTATGTTAACCTGCATATTCTTTTGCATTAACTGTAAATTATCCTGAGTTTCTCTGATTCCGGATAGCTGTTCATATGTGCATCTTTCAAATTTTTCTTCCACTATGCCTTTTAATTTCTCACTCATATCGTGAACTGAAGTTTGTACTTGCTCGTTAATTTTCCTATCCATTTCCGTAGAGATTTGCGAAATCTGCTGTGTGAACTATGTATCCAAATTATTGAGTTCTGTGCACAAATTTTGTACCTCATCTGAAATGTGTGTAATGTCTGTATTTACCTTTCCGGTCTCGGACTTTACTGTGGTCATGTCTGCTTTCATATTATTCATGTCTGTTTGTATTTTGTCTAACTCGCCATGTTTGAATTGATTGTGTTCATGTCTGCTTGTATGGTTTCTAAACTTGACATTTTAGAATTTAAACCCGATATTTTTGAATTTGCCTGTTTTCATTGCGTTCATGCCTGTTTTCATTGCGTTTATGCCTGTTTTCATTGTTTTCATGCCTGTTTTCATTGCGTTCATGCCTGTTTTCATTGCGTTCATGCTTGTTTGTATTGTTTTTGTTAAGGCTCGAAATAAGGCTTGCATATCTTCCCTATTCACTTCTGGCCTATGCCTGTCAACATCTCTGTCTGTGCTACACGTACTACTTACATTCAAAATATTCTCTTGCCTTGATGTGTCATTAATTTCATCTGTGGTAATCAACATATTACTTGTAATGAAATGTAGAGGAATTCTTTCAGAGAAATAAGTAAAACCCAGATTGGAAAGATGTTTTTAAAATTTTTGACACTTTTTACTGTTAAACTATGTAATAATGCCCTAATGTAAAAATTCCTGTTTTTCTCATTTCCATTTTTGGGTCACTTTTAAACCCAAAGTGGGAAGTTTTGATTACTGTTCAAGGTTAAAATAGATGCAATAATGCTCTAAATATGAAACTGCTATCTTCACATTTATGTTGACTAGTTTTTAAGCTAATAAGTATGACTTTTGTGCACTGTTATTAATACTATAACAATGTCTTTATTCTATGTATTTTATTATGTACATTGACACGTTCCACATCTGAGTGACTTGCTCACATGTACAGATCTATGGAACAAGTATATAAATAAAAATAAAATAATAAAAATAAATAAAAATTGTGGTCGTCGAATGCAGCAATGGCATGTCGCGCCCAACATCCAAATAATCTCCGCTTAATGGTTCCAAACCTCTGATCATTGCGTTTTGCAAATGCAAGTCTATTACATTGGCATTTTGATTTTGGAATGACATTTCCTTATTGTTTTGTCCATCCATTATAGAAATCTTTATGCCTCTGCAGTTACCAAAATTAATATTTTCTCTGTTTAGATTTTTATGTCCGCACTATTTCTCGGGTGGCAGAATGCATATACAGCTATTTGTAATTGTAATCTCGATTGTTGTTCATGCAATATGCTTTTAGTACTGATAAAGAAATGTCATTCTCTCTACTTAATTGCCATTGAAGCTTTAGGTTCTGGGTTTTAGGAAATAGGTGCTTGGATTTTCTATAGGCATTGTGCAGTCCTACCTGATTGTTGTCTTGTAACTCGTACTTCCTCTATTGTGCTTTATTTCCACTCTTGGTATTGTTGTCTTCTTCCTCCTAATTTATTTATTGTTTTTTTTCTTTCCATTAGTTTTTTTTTTCCAGTATTATATCATCATCTCTGTCATGTCCTCAGTGTACATGAAACATAAAGAAATTATTAACAATACTAATACTCACAGTTTTGCCCATTACATATCGCGCCAGTCACTAGTCGCCACTTTATAATATAATAAGAAATATTTTTTGATATATGAATTAATGATATTAATTTTTGGGCACTTGAATAAGCACAATAAGCTGGGCTATGCCTGTAAAGAGGTAAAGAATCCTTTCATATTATTCTACATAAATGAAATGGTCTTTCTCTTGTGGTATATTTATGCTCACAAATTAATAATATGTCCGATCGCCATATCCACCGACAAAATCTTGACCGTGTCCATGTTGCATTAATCGGATCTTCGTAAATTTTCCGAAGTACACAGGTGGGCTTCAGTTCTTCTTATTACATTTCTACTTGAAATAATAACTCATACAATTTTTCAGTTATAATACTATATTCTTCTGTTCAATGCACATAGAAAATACATACTCTTCACTTACATTGCCCAAAATGGCGGCCTATGATTATGCTCAGGAGTAGCATGCGTCTACCTCTGTTCACTAGCAGAGAGAAAGTCCTCCCTCTTACTGAGCAACAGGAAAAACATCTTATGTTTTTTAACATCTGAAACTCAAAAATACATAATGGTAGGCACAGGCTCTATGCCGGGCTACCACTTCATCTTTTCTCTTTGCCTTTAAAGAAAATGAAAACATAAAAGTAAGAAATGCAAAAGGTTTATAACAAGGTGTCAACTAGTAGTGCATTAATCGGATCTTCGTAAATTTTCCGAAGTACACAGGTGGGCTTCAGTTCTTCTTATTACATTTCTACTTGAAATAATAACTCATACAATTTTTCAGTTATAATACTATATTCTTCTGTTCAATGCACATAGAAAATACATACTCTTCACTTACATTGCCCAAAATGGCAGCCTATGATTATGCTCAGGAGTAGCATGCGTCTACCTCTGTTCACTAGCAGAGAGAAAGTCCTCCCTCTTACTGAGCAACAGGAAAAACATCTTATGTTTTTTAACATCTGAAACTCAAAAATACATGATGGTAGGCACAGGCTCTATGCCGGCCTACCACTTCATCTTTTCTCTTTGCCTTTAAAGAAAACGAAAACATAAAAGTAAGAAATGCAAAAGGTTTATAACAAGGTGTAACCTAGTAGTGATTGAGGGAACTCTGATGGTACACTGCAGACATCCCGTGTCCTGTGTTACCCCTCATGTAACAATATCATGGTGCCATTCTTCAAAGGAACAGTTCTCATTCACATACTAATGTGTCATAAACTGTCTTTGTGGTGTTGAGGTATTCCTGTGGCCAGCAAGATCCCATACTCTGTTCCAGACAGAATGTATCAGGGACTAGCTGAGACACATCAAATCTGTCCCATTGCCAGTATTGAGGATATAAAGTACATTTACAAACTTGTGAGCCACCTTGCCTCAGGAGAGGCAAAAGGTACATTATATGGGCCAGAGTGGGTTCATTGTCATACTGCTAAGTGGATTCATACTGTCAAGTTCTTTGTAAATTTGACTCAACTTTTAAATCACTGAAATACATCATTTACTCACTCAACATGAGAAGTTTCATTTGATATCCTCCTCCCATTCTAGGTACTTCACTTCTTTTGTCGGGCATTGTATCATCTAAGATAAGTTGTAAGGTCAGCATTGCCTCATGTGTTCCTACAATTCTTAGGAACCCAAACTTGTCTTCCCCAGGTTTTGTTCTATTCCACTCCACTGCAAAAAAATTTATATCACTAATCTGCAACCATGACTTCCTAAACAGATTGTTTGGCAGTATTCACATCTGTCAGCACCTGTCTTCTTCCGTCTATGTAATTGGAGTTATTATGTTATTCCTGAAGCCTGAATGTATTTCACCCATCTCATATATCTTGCATACTTGGTGGAATAATTTTGTCATGGCTGGTTCTTCCAAGGAACTCTTAAGATTCTGAGGGAATGTTGTGATCTATAAGGGTGTTGTTTCCACTTGGGTCTTTCAGTGCTGTCATACTCTGTGCTGTCTCCCATTTCATCCTCACCTGCTTCCTCTTCTCGTTCTGTAATATTATCTTCACATTTTCCCCCCTTATATAGACACTCTTATATATATTCCTTCCACTCTTCAGCTTTCCCATCTTTTTTTAGTACTTGATTGCCATCTTAGGTCTTGATTGTTGCTTTTTTTCTCCAGAGGTCTCTCTGATTTCCCTGTAGGCAGCATCTGTCTTTCCCATAGTTATGCATACTTCTATGGCCTTGCATTTGCACTCGAGCCATTCCTGCTTGGCCATTATGCACTTCCTGTCAATCTCATTTTTTGAATCCAGTATTCCCTTTTGTCTGCTTTGGTTGCTTTAATTTATTTATTTTCTCCTTTTGTCAATTAAATTAAATATTCATCATTATCAGTACGATTGTCTGCTGTATTACCTATTTCATCTCTCAAACCTCAATGGTAAAAAGAAAAAGTGGTTTCTTGTGACATAAATTCTGTATTGGTGACAATCTGTTCATGGCCTAAACAATTCTGAAAGAAATTTAGGAAATATTCAATATGCTGGATGCATTCTTCATGCAATATTCAAATAGGTAGAGATAGTTACTTTCAGTTAATTATGGACATAATTTCGAAAATTTTCTCACTCTTGAGATTGGAACTTTTGGCCTTGCTTATGCTGTCACATGAACATTCTGTAAAGACTTCAGTTAATATTTATTATGTAACTAGCTGATTGCTTGGCATTGCCTGGGTATATATTTATTCCAGTCTTTTATTAGTCCATCTCCTCCTACCCTGTCTCTGTCCATCTCCAGCACCCTCTCTCTCTCTCTCTCTCTCTCTCTCTCTCTCTCTCTCTCTCCACCTTCTCCATCCCCCTCACTCTGTCCACCTTCTCCATCTCCCTCTCTCTGTCCATCTCCTCCTCCCTCTCTTTTTGTCAATCTCCTTCTCGCCCTCCTCTCTTTGTCAGTCTTCTCCCACTCCTCTAATATCTCCTCCTCCCACCATCTCTGTCTAATTCCTCCTCAATCCTCTCTCTGTTCCTTTCCTGCTCCCATGTCACTGTTAATCTCCTCCTCCTCCCATCTGTCCCCATTTCCTCCTTCCCCTTCAGTCTGTTCATCTCCTTCTCCTTCCTTCTCTCTCCACGATATCACACTCACCCCAATAGGAAGCTGGTGGTTCTTACCCCTGCAGTATTTCTTTCCAGATTGTAATAAATTTGTGTACCAAATTTGTCTGAAATCGTTCCAGGGGGTTTAGAATGTGCTTTTTGTCCATGACTTTGCCCACACATGCATGTGTCAAATATATTTCACACATATTTAACAAATTTCATGCATATATGTATGCATATCTCACTGGTATGTCTAGCGAATTTTGCTCAGCAGTGTCATTTTCATCCAGCTCAATGTTTATGGTGTTGTATCTCCTGGACTATATGCTGTACAGAGATATAATTTTGCAGGTAAATCCAGTGGTATATGTGCCTACTATCTGGAAAATGTGTTGTGAATACAGTTAGTAATAAAGAAGTAATGAATTAAAAACTCATAGATAATGCGGCATTTTCTCACGTATCTCAGTGTTTGTCTCCTGAACTAGGTGTCTTACAATGACATGTCTTTGTAGGTACATTCAGCGGAAGATATGGATACTGAATACAGTAAATGTTATGAATAGAATAAGTAGCAACGAAGTAATAAATTTAAGTGTCTTGCATGATGCGATAGATTTTCATCCATTCAGTGTTTGTGATGTTGTATCCCCTGAACTAAGTATCCTGCAATGATGTAATTTTTTTGGTATATTCAGTGGCATAAGTGAATACTGTCTGCAAAATGACAGAAATGCAGCCAGTAGTAAAGAAGTACTAAATCAAAATGTCACATAGCAGTATGTGAATATGAACTTCCTATCTCTAGTCTGTCATGGTGGTTCTCCTCCCCCCATCCCCACCCCCCACCTCACGAATGGTACATATGTCCATTTTAATAATTTCTATAGATGTATAGGTATGGATGCAACATAGCAAATTCTGTTGATGGTGGTTGATCATCTGCGTAATAATTTGACAAATAAATTCATACTCATTTAAAGCAAACTGGGGAAAGGATGGAGTAATTTTTATCAGGTTTACTTTTAAATAACACTATGTATTCAGACCATTAGAATGATAACTATTAACATTTTAGTGCCCAACCCACAAAGAAGGGTGTGAAAGTCCATAGTTTTGTGCTTACAATACTTAAGCTGAGTGGTGAGTCACCAAATGCTTATTTTACATTTTTTTTTACTCACAGTTTTGTGAAGTGCAACAAAAGCTAATCAACATAATTCTGTTTATATATCAAAATAAAATGTTAACAGTATTCTTCATAAGGAAAAGAAATGATTGAAAGCCCTCTGTACTCCGACTTCATATAAATCCTTTCATTTGATGAACTACATATTACCTTAGTCAGTCAGGATAAGGAAAGCAATTGCTGGATACTGAAATTTCCATAAAAATCTCAGTACTCAGGATTGTTGCAGTTTGTAGTGATTGCTATCTCCAGGACAAATGCATATCATGTATCAAATTACATTCGTTAATTTTGGTTTCTAAATATCATATTCTCGCTAATATGGCATATGATACTTGCATTGCATGCCCCCTCTAATGGTAAAAACAGTACAGGTAATTTGAGTTGTCTCTGTCAGGTCTTACTCTGGGAAGTGCTTCACCTTCCACAATATGCAGTATAAAAAAAGGAAAAAATGGTGTTAGTATTAGATAAACAGTTTAAATATTCTGTAAATTAGTAATAACATTATTGAACAATGTAATAAAGAAGTTGATGAATTGCCACCCACATGTATTCACCAACATCAATGTATTGATGTTAAATCACTAGGCAAGGTATGCATGCACTATCTGTCTGTTGCAGACAGGTTTATCACCATTTCACATGAAGGCTGGTGTTCCTAAAGTGTACAATGACAGATTACTTTAAACATTCTTGTCCAAACAGCTAAGTGTGCTGTAGCTTTCCTTCAGTTTTTGTCCAGCTAATTAGATTAGCATTCTAAATTTGCAAATTATAAAGGCTTCCTGGTCTGAAACTACATACTCAAATTCCCTGGCAGAGACGACATCCTTTCACACATTGTGTCTCATATTACAAGAGTATTATAAATTTACCATTTGATATTTAAGTACTTACACACTAAACAAAACAGATAAAAATCTTTTTTAATTTGTGTGCTAGTTCACAGCAAAAATGAACACTTGATTTTTAAAACTCAAACAAATAATGTTAGCCTAGAGGTTCCAGAATAAATAGATTTTAACTGAAGCTGCAAAGGTATCATCTGTTGTTTCCCACCTGAGTTAGCAACCAAGGAATACCAGAAAGTACACAAAATTATGACATTAAACACACAATGTCTTGATGGGAAAGGTCCTTCCTGGCTCAGCTGTCCCTTTCAACTCCACAGCCTTAAGCAATTGTACTGCAATGTGGTAGATTCAGGGTTTGGCCGTGGAAGGAATTAGACAATTTGTTAGAGCCTCTACAACATGTACACCACCAACTGCCCCCATTTTCGAAAATCTATCTTGCCATCACAACTTTTAACATGTCACACAAGACTACACTAATAATAATAACAACAATTGTAAAATACTGTAGTATAATAGTAATTTGTTTACATCAGTGAGTACATCACTTTACAGTAACTGCCAAGAAATTCCATTTCAGAGACTACAATATTTGAAAAGTGTCCATACAAAAATTTGAGGAGTTCATTAGTCACACAATTGATTTAAAGACTACAATACCAACAAACTCACAATTTTGTCCAACATCAAAATTTTTACAATATAAAAACAAAATGCCTTTTCACCATTGTCATTAACACACTTAACACTAAGATTATGAACATATGATATCAAAACATGATTATGCTAGCAAGTAAATGAGGGGGAATGCTCTGTCTTTCAGTCTTCTTATTTTTGGATTCATAACAAAGCTAGGGATGTTTCCCTTTTTGTCCTTACTTACTGAACTTTCTGTGGTTTCCCCACTCTACCATGGATTCTCATACCATCTTGGATTTGTTGGCAGCAGGTATGGTCACAGCCTTTGACGGAGCACTTTCACATGGCTGGAATGATCTTTGCAAACAGTCATGATGTAAGCCTATCCATGTGGGCAAGAAACTGAACAGTAGCTTGTAATTTTCTAGAACTTCTTGCTATTACTCTGTTCCCCAAAAGTTAGCCAAGAAATCTGGAAATTCAAATACGTAGAAATATTCATACTTCATTTTTTTATCCTTTTATTTTTATTTGTTTATTTTTTGCGACTATCTTGACCTCTCCCCTTCCCTCTCTTTCCCCATGGATCTGCATATGGTTAGTAAGGACAAACACAAAAGTGGGTCAGAGGAGGTGCTTGAATTTAATTATTTAAATTAAATAACCATCACTGTTGCATATACTACAGTACTGAAATTGAAAGAGTTGGTGACACACTGCAGAAATTATCCTATGAAGTACAATCTTAATTTTGACAATATCATATCTCATACCTTATGCTGGGAATGCATAGTATTTAAGAACAATCTCCACCAAAGTTTTTAGTCAATTATGAGCATAAATATCTCAGTTCTGTTATTTCATCACAGGGTGAGATGTTAACTGTGACCATAATCTACTGCGTATGAGTGGCAAATTACAACGAAAGAAATTACTGAAAGGTGGGAAATTAAGGTGATGTGATTTAGGTAAGTTAGAAGAACCAGAGGTTGTCGAAAGCTTCAAAGAGAACATTAGGCAATGATTAACTGGAACAGGGGGAAAGAATACAATAAAAGACTGATAGATAGTGTTGAGAGATGAAATAGTGAAGGCAGCAGTGGAACAATAGGTAAAAAGAGGAGGTCCAATAAAAATCCCAGGGTAGCACACAAGATATTGAATTTAACTGAAAAAGGAGAAAGTATAGAAAATGAAACAGAGGATGCAGGCATAAAGAGAATACAGCCATCTAAAAAAGATGACTGACAGAAAATGAAAAGTGGCAAAGCAGGAATGGCTACACAAGAAATGAAAATCTGTAGAACCGTGTATGACTATGTGAAAAATAAATGCCACACATTGGTAGAAAAAAAAATGAGAAGCAGCTTTATGAATATCAGGAACCCAGTTGGCAAGCCAATACTAAGCAAAATAAGGGAAGGCTGACAGGTTGAAGGTCTACAGAAGGGAAACAAACTTGAAAACAACATTATGGAATGGAGAGAGAAATCATATGGAGATCAGAAGAAAGATATGATATTGCTAGAAGAATCTGAAATGGCACTGAAAGAGAAAAGTCAGAACAAGGTTCCTGAGTAGACAACATTATCTCAAAATTATTGAGATCCCCGTGTGAAATACCATGATAAAAAATGTTCCAACTGGTATGCAAGATACACAAAACATGTGAAATACCTTTATACTTCTATATGAGTGTAATAATTCCATTTCCAAAACAGGTAGATGCTGACATGGGTGAATATTATTGAACCACTGGTTGAATAAGTGATGGTCACAAAATACACATACTGTTTGTACAGGAATGGGAAAACGTGTAGAAGCTGATCTCAGGAAAAATCAGTTTAGGTTTCACAGAAATGTAAGAATGTGCAAGGCATTATGGACCCTTCAAATTATGTTAGAAAATGGATGAAGAATCATGTACCTATTTTTATAGCATTTTTAGGTTCAAGGAAAACTTTTAATAATGCTGACAGAAATTCAAAAGACAGCAATGATAAAATACTGGTGGTCAAATATTGCTTACAACTTATACAAAAATCAGACTGTTATAAAATCAAAGAATATGTAGTAGTAGTTGTTGAGAAGCAACAGATACATTGTTGTAGCCTATCCGTCATGTTATTCGATTTGTACATTAACATAGCTGTAAGGGAACCAAGGAGAAACTTGGAAATGGAATTAAAGTTCAGGGAGAAGAAATAAAAACTCTTAAGTTTGCCGAAAACATTGTAATTCTGTCAGAGACAGCTAATGACTTGGAAGTTCAGTCAGATGGAATGGCTAGTATCTTGAAAAGTGGTTATAAGATGAATATCAAGAAAAGGATGTTGTTGTTGTTGTTGTCTTCAGTCCTGAGACTGGTTTGATGCAGCTCTCCATGCTACTCTATCCTGTGCAAGCTTCTTCATCTCCCAGTACCTACTGCAACCTACAGCCTTCTGAATCTGCTTAGTGTATTCATCTCTTGGTCTCCCCCTACGATTTTTACCCTCCACGCTGCCTTCCAATACTAAATTGGTGATCCCTTGATGCCTCAGAACATGTCCTACCAACCGATCCCTTCTTCTGGTCAAGTTGTGCCACAAACTTCTCTTCTCCCCAATCCTATTCAATACTTCCTCATTAGTTATGTGATCTACCCATCTAATCTTCAGCATTCTTCTGTAGCACCACATTTCAAAAGCTTCTATTCTCTTCTTGTCCAAACTATTTACCGTCCATGTTTCACTTCCATACATGGCTACACTCCATACAAATACTTTCAGAAATGACTTCCTGACACTTAAATCTATACTCGATGTTAACAAATTTCTCTTCTTCAGAAACGCTTTCCTTGCCATTGCCAGTCTACATTTTATATCCTCTCTACTTCGACCATCATCAGTTATTTTGCTCCCCAAATAGCAAAACTCCTTTACTACTTTAAGTGTCTCATTTCCTAATCTAATACCCTCAGCATCACCCGACTTAATTCGACTACATTCCATTATCCTCGTTTTGCTTTTGTTGATGTTCATCTTATATCCTCCCTTCAAGACATCATCTATTCCGTTCAACTGCTCTTCCAAGTCCTTTGCTGTCTCTGACAGAATTAAAATGTCATCGGCGAACCTCAAAGTTTTTATTTCTTCTCCATGGATTTTAATACCTACTCCGAATTTTTCTTTTGTTTCCTTTACTGCTTGCTCAAGAAAAGGATAATAGAATGTAATTGAATTAAATCACCCAGTACCAAGAGAATTAGAATAGAAAATGAGACACAGACCACAGTAGATGAGTTTTGGTATTTGGACAGCAAATTAACTGACATTGCCCAAACTAAAGGGAATATAAAATGAAGACTGGCAATCACAAGAAGAGTATTTCTTAAAAACAGAAATTTGTTAACATTAAACCTAAATTCAGATATTATGATCTCTTTTATGACTGTATTGTGTGGAGTGTAGCCTTGTGTGGAAATGGAAAGTGGGTGACAAAACAGTTCAAAAAAGAAGAAAATAGAAGCATTTGAAATGTAATCGTCTAGAAAAATGCTGACAGTTAGATGAGCCACTCAGTTGACTGACGAAAAGAGACTAAATCCAGCTGGAAGAAAGAAATTTATGGTACAACTTGTCTGAAAGAAAGAATTGGTTGATGGGATACAGCCTGAGGTGGCAGTGAATAATTTGGTAGTAGAGGGTGTGGTGTCACCGCCAGACACCACACTTGCTAGGTGGTAGCCTTTAAATCAGTCACGGTCCGTTAGTATAAGTTGGACCCACATGTCGCCACTATCAGTGATTGCAGACCGAGCGCCGCCACACAGCAGGTCTAGAGACACTTCCTAGCACTCGCCCCAGTTGTACAGCCGACTTTGCTAGCGATGGTTCACTGACAAATTACGCTCTCATTTGCCGAGACAATAGTTAGCATAGCCTTCAGCTACGTCATTTGCTATGACCTAGCAAGGCGCCATTATCAGTTACTATTGATGCTGTAACACATGTACCGTCAAGAGCGATGTTCACCAATTATGGATTAAAGTTAAGTATTCCAGAAGCTACGTATGTTTTTTACTAGTCTCATTCCGTGTCCTGTTCCAGACCTCACGCCAGCCTGTGTGAGCTTAAACGCGTGCCTTTCGGCTTCCTCCTAATGGATTGGCTATCTTGCCAATCCACAACAGAGGGAAGTTGTTGTTGTTGTGGTCCTCAGTCCTGAGACTGGTTTGATGCAGCTCTCCATGCTACTCTATCTTGTGCAAGCTTCTTCATCTCCCAGTACCTACGGCAACCTATACATCCTTTTGAATCTGCTTAGTGTATTCATCTCTTGGTCCCCTCTCTAATATTTTTACCCTTACGCAGCACCTAAACTGGTGATCCCTTGATGCCTCAGAACATGTCCTACCAACCGATCCCTTCTTCTAGTCAAATTGTGCCACCAACTCCTCTTCTCCCCAATCCTATTCAATACCTCCTCATTAGTTATGTGGTCTAACCATCTAATCTTCAGCATTCTTCTGTAGCACCACATTTTGAAAGCTTCTATTCTCTTTTTGTCTAAACTATTTATCGTCCACGTTTCACTTCCATACATGGCTACACTCCATACAAATACTTTCAGAAACGACTTTCTGACACTTAAATCTATACTCGATGTTAACAAATTTCTCTTCAGAAATGCTTTCCTTGCCATTGGCAGTCTAGATTTTATATCTTCTCTACTTTTTACCATCATCAGTTATTTTGCTCCTCAAATAGCAAAACTCCTTTACTACTTTAAGTGTCTCATTTCCTAATCTAATTCTCTCAGCATCACCCAACATAATTCGACTACATTCCATTATCCTCGTTTTGCTTTGGTTGATGTTCATCTTATATCCTCCTTTCAAGACACTGTCCACTCCATTCAACTGCTCTTCCAAGTCCTTTGCTGTCTCCGACAGAATTACAATGTCATCGGCAAACCTCAAAGTTTTTATTTCTTCTCCATGGATTTTAATACCTACTCCAAATTTTTCTTTTGTTTCCTTTACTGCTTGCTCAATATACAGATTGAATAACATCGGGGAGAGGCTACAACCCTGTCTCACTCCCTTCCCAACCACTGCTTCCCTTTCATGTCTCTCGACTCTTACAACTGCCATTTGGTTTCTGTACAAATTGTAAATAGCCTTTCACTTCCTGTATTTTACCCCTGCCACCTTCAGAATTTGAAAGAGAGTACTCCAGTCAACATTGTCAAACGCTTTCTCCAAGTCTACAAATGCCAAAAACGTAGGTTTGCCTTTCCTTAATCTATCTTCTAAGATAAGTCGTAGAGTCAGTATTGCCTCACATGTTCCAGTATTTCTACGGAATCCAAACTGATCTTCCCTGAGGTTGGCTTCTACCAGTTTTTCCATTTGTCTGTAAAGAATTCATGTTAGTATTTTGCAGCTGTGACTTATTAAACTGATAGTTCAGTAATTTTCACATATGTCAACACCTGCTTTCTTTGGGATTGCAATTATTATATTCTTCTTGAAGTCTGAGGGTATTTCGCCTGAACCATACATTTTTCTCACCAGATGGTAGAGTTTTGTCAGGACTGGCTCTCCCAAGGCTGTCAGTAGTTCTAATGGAATGTTCTCTACCCCTGGGGCCTTGTTTCGACTTAGATGTTTCAGTGCTCTGTCGAACTCTTCACGCTGTATCATATCTCCCAATTCATCATCATCTACATCCTCTTCCATTTCCATAACATTGTCCTCAAGTACATCACCCTTGTATACACCCTCTATATACTCCTTCCACCTTTCTGCTTTCCCTTCTTTGCTCCATACTGGGTTTCCATCTGAGCTCTTGATATTCATACAAGTGATTCTTTTTTCTCCAAAGGTCTCTTTTATTTTCCTGTAGACAGTGTCTATCTTACCCCTAGTGAGATAAGCCTCTACATGCTTAAATTTGTCCTCTGGCCATCCCTGCTTAGCCATTTTGCACTTCTTGTCAATCTCATTTTTGAGACGTTTGTATTCCTTTTTGCCTGTTTCGTTTACTGCATTTTTATATTTTCTCCTTTCATCAATTAAATTCAATATTTCTTCTGTTACCCAAGGATTCCTACTAGCCCTCGTCTTTTTACCTACTTGATCCCCTGCTGCCTTCACTACTTCATCCCTCAAAGCTACCCATTCTTCTGCTGTATTTCTTTCCCCCATTTCTGTTAATTGTTCCCTTATGCTCTCCATGAAACTCAGTACAACCTCTGGTTCTTTCAGTTTATCCAGGTCCCATCTCCTTAAATTCCCACCTTTTTGCAGTTTTTTCAGTTTTAATCCACAGTTCATAACCAATAGATTGTGGTCAGAGTCCACATCTGCTGCTGGAAATGTCTTACAATTTAAAACCTGGTTCCTAAACCTCTATCTTACCATTATATGATCTATCTGATACCTTCTAGTATCTCTAGGCTTCTTTCATGTATACAACCTTCTTTCATGATTCTTGAACCAAGTGTTAGCTATGAATAAGTTATGCTCTGTGCAAAATTCTACCAGGTGGCTCCCTCTTTCATTTCCTATCCCCAATCCATATTCACCTTCTACATTTCCTTCTCTCCCTTTTCCTACTATTGAATTCCAGTCACCCGTGACTATTAAATTTTCATCTCCTTTCACTATCTGAATAATTTCTTTTATCTCATCGTACATTTCATCAATTTCTTCATCATCTGCAGAGCTAGTTGGCATATAAACTTGTACTACTGTAGTAGGTGTGGGCTTCATGTCTATCTTGGCCACAATAATGTGTTCACTATGCTGTTTGTAGTAGCTTTCCTGTACTCCTATTTTTTATTCATTATTAAACCTACTCCTGCATTACCCCTATTTGATTTTGTAATTATAACCCTGTATTCATCTTGTTCCTCCTGCCACCGAACTTCACTAATTCCCACTATATCTAACTTTAACATATCCATTTCCCTTTTGAAATTTTCTAACCTACCTGCCCGATTAAGGGATCTGACATTCCACGCTCCGATCCGTAGAACGCCAGTTTTCTTTCTCCTGATAATGACGTCCTCTTTAGTAGTCCCCGCCTGGAGATCCAAATGGGGGACTATTTTACCTCCGGAATATTTTACCCGAGAGGACGCCATCATCATTTAACCGTACAGTAAATCTGCATGCCCTCGGGAGAAATTAAGACTGTAGGTTCCCCTTGATTTCAGCCATTCGCAGTACCAGCACAGCAAGGCCGTTTTGGTTAGTGTTACAAGGCCAGATCAGTCAATCATCCAGACTGTTCCCCCTGCAACGACTGAAAAGGCTGCTGCCCCCTCTTCAGGAACCACACGTTTGTCTGACCTCTCAACAGATACCCCTCCATTATGGTTGCACCTACGGTACAGCTATCTGTATCGCTGAGGCACGCAAGCCTCTCCAACAACGGCAAGGTCCATGGTTCATGGGGGGGAGGAAGTGGAGAGTAAAAGTCGTAGAGGGAGACCAAGAGATAAATACAGTGGCAGATTCAGAAGCATGTAGGTTGCAGTAGTTACGCAGAGATGAAGAGGCTTGCACAAAATCGACTAGTGTGGAAAGCTGCATCAGATCAGTCTTTAGACAGAAGACCACAACAACAACAACAAAAGCAACAAATACTATTGACCATGGCTCCTTAATAGTATCTTTCCCCATGACTTCATTTCCAATGCAGACAATGTTTCCATGAGAGGTGATAGGAATGATGTTGTCCTCTGTTTTCCAGCTCCTTATATTAAAGGGCTCACCTGTGTGATTTTAGCATGTGGCATCAAGAGGCCAAAGTCCAAGGCAGCAGTAGTGTTGTTTTTGTGTTGGAGATGTGTTCAGAGTGTAATGCATTGAAAAAGTACTGAATTAAATTGGTTTATGTTAGTGTGTGGAAAGTCTTTATACAGTCGTGTAAACGACAGCATACAGTATGCTAAGGGATAAGAGATGCATTAAAAGCAATATAAATGAAATCAAATTTTGTTAAGCAGTATTTTGTGCAGGGTGGGAAAGAAGCTAACACAATATCGCTGATTAGGTTTGCATATTCAAGTTGTTGTGACAACAAAGTGCTTTGCATTGAATTCCTTCTGCTCAATTAAACAAGCTGTGCATGGTCCCTCCCTCCACCCCCCCCCCCCCCTCCACAATTCAAAAGTGTTACAATGCCATACATGTTAGGCTTACCTCAGCTTCTGAAATCAAGTGAGTCATTAATGAATACTTCTTACTTTTACTGTATTAACAATTGGAGAATTTATTTCTGGTCGATATTATAACCATGCAGTAACTGTAATACTTGCCTACTGAACACACAGTTGGTTGATAGACATGTTTCAATGAGTGTAAGGTTGCACACCTTCAGTAAGGGCACATGCAATGGAAAAAAGGCTGATATAACAAACTGGTCACATGAGTTTCCATAGTCAGTCAAATATAAGACAGCAGTCTCTGTTTCATTGTTATTATCAGACCCACTTCTACAAATGGACTTCATAGCTATGCTCGGTGTAATTAGTGCTGTAGATCACGAATTTGTAGTTTCCGCCACCTCTTGCCCATCTTTGATTATCAAAAACATGTTATATGGAAAAGTCATGCTTGGGTATTATTCTTGTACTCTGGAATGATTTCCTCATCATTTTTGTTTATGGTTCAGTGGAGAATTCATTGAGAACTGTCACTGCTAGGTTAATGGATTAATTGAACTTTAACATTGTTGCTACAGATTTTTTTTTTATTTTCAATAAACAGTGTTATATCCACAGATTAACACCCATGTGCGAACAAAAAATTTTTATTAGGTGGAGCAAGGCCACCGCTTAATTTTACAGAAAGATAAACTTACTTTGAAAACAACAGGCTTCTTCTCCTACCAAAATTTATAACAAGCCAAAGAATACGCCACCTTATTGAAATGAAATATTAGCAACTGAACTGAATTTATGTTCATTTGTCGGGTTTTCTCTCGATGCTTTCTGGCGGATGCCGAGGAAGTAGACGGGTGCAGAGTCTGGGGTCGATGGCTGGCGTAGCGAAGACGGCGCATGTGGACATTCCAACTGCATCGAAGAACCTTCTGGGCGGCTGTCCATGGCGGGTCGAAAGACACCTGTTTCCCTTTCTTCCGGCTATTTAACATGGCGGCACCAGTCTTCCTCCGCCGATTCCAGAGTGATGATTGGTGGCCGTTGGTGATCCCTGATTGGTGGATGGTGATATCATAGTGTGACCATCTGCGCCAGAAAAAGGCTCGTGTGCAGGTGTAGTTCGCGGCTGATTGAATGTTTGGCAGGAACACCTCTAGCACTGGCTGGCGGAACGCGCTGGCACTAAGTTGCAGGCGCCGCTTAACTCTGCCGTGGTAGCCGACCGTTGCCAATTTATGTCACATGAATGTTTTCTAATCGATATGCAATGGTTACCTTTTTCATAAAATACAAATGTAGAAAGAAGAACACGTAGGATGTAGTACAAATATACAGAATGTACAACATATGCAGATAAATATTAAATAGTGAGGGAAAAAATCACCAGCTTGATTGCACTACATCATACACAGAAAACACACTATGTACATCACTTATTACATGACATAGTCTTTAATATACCACATAGTAAACATACCTCCACAACAGAAATATCCTTACACAAAACACATTCTTCACATGGCTTTATGTGTTTATGTCTCGGCATACTGTTTGGTAATACGTAGCCACCATTCTAGGCTTCTCAATATTCCCAAACACCATATGGCAACCAAAATTTAAGAAGAGTTTCCTTTATGTTATTCAGTCAGTAAGGCACCTTGTAGATCAAACTTCTGTCAGGATTTACAGAACCCTTCTGTAGAGCTTGGATAATGTATCTTTATTACTGTACTGCACATTTTCCAGGATACATTAAGAGCTTATTTATGGGAGAAATTGTTTCTATGCTTGTCATATATCAGTCTACAATGACACAAAAGAATTTTTAGCCATAGATTTTCTTTAGAAATTAGTTGTAGAGCCTGAGATTAATTTTGTCAATGGGAGCTATATTGGTATTTAACTGCATATACATTGTCTGTCAGTTATAAGCCGGTTATTCTTAGTGAAATATTTTACTGTATTTTCTATGCTGTGACAGTTTTGCTCCTAGTTCTTCTACACACAGTATTACTACTTGCTACAATGGATATGTCATCAGCATACATAATTATTTCATCTACTGACAATTTTTTGTCACTTATATATAAAATGAATAGTAATAGCTCCAGCACTGACCCATGCAACACACTGTACTTCACTTCTTGGTAACAACTGTGTTACCTATTTTACATTCTATTGCAACACACTACATTTTGTGTTCAAGAAATGATTATGTTACATCTGATCACTGTTCTGAATATAGAAGTTTCTCTTATAGGATATTGTGAGATACACAGCAAAAGCTTTGGTTAGATCAAGAAAGAGCCCATAGACTTCATTTCTTTCATTTTTGTATGTATGCTACAATATCTGCTATTCCTGTCATCGCTGACCCACCCCTCATAAATCCATGCTGCCTCTTGTGCAATATGCTGTTTCTCTCAATAAAATTTATTACACTTTTATGACTGTCTCCATTACTTTGGATAAAAACAGTATCAATAAAATTTTTCAGGGTATGCCAATATATAAAATTCTCCGACATTTCAATCACTGTTGCAAATGTCAGTGAATTTCATATGTTGACAGCATGGTCGCATATCCTGAAAAATTTTATCGACGATGCAAACAGACAGGGAAGCCTACTGTTACAGATGTAACAGTCATGTCCTGCAAGGTAAGAGATACTTTTCATGACATCTCTTATACTACAGAACTATATGTTGTTTAAACATGCTGGAAACAATCCTTTTGTCAGTGAGAGATTTGTTAATAATGTCAGTGGCCATACCACATACAGGGCAAAGTATGTAAGTATCCTGGTAGATATACCATCTAATGCTTCTGAGTTCTTGGTTTTGAGCGTGCATTACTATTTCTACTTCTGTTTTGCTTGTTCGAAGCAAGAATAGACTGTTACATGCTACTGATGTTATGTTTGTACAATTTTTCTGTGTGGACTTACTGTAACATAAAGTGGTTTAAAATATTGCTAACTTCACATGTGTTGTGGTCCTTCCTTTTCTATTTCTGTATTTTCAGTTGCTGTGCCATTTGAACCCTCTTTTTCAGCATTTGTATGTGACAGAACAGTCATATCAGTATTTAATGTACAGGAGACAGCTAGAGGTCATACATGATGGTTTGCCTTAAAAGTGGACTGGTTTTGTAACAGACAAGCTGTGCATCCCTTAAGGTCAAATGCTACACTGTCAAGTCGTTACATTTCCTCTGTCCATTCCTGCTACCTAGTCACCTGCTCACTCCTCAGTCAGGCCGTGTCAGACAGTGCATCCATATCCCATGGAAAAAGTGCTTAGTATTTTGAAAGAGCAACAGATTAACGTGAAATTTTTAGTGAAACTTGAAAAGTCTGTCAATGAGGCCCAACCTTTATTGAAACAAGAATATGGTGATGAATGTCTTTGAAGCCCTCAAAGAGTAGTTTAAGTGGTTCAAAGGAGGACGAAAAGAGATTGAAGCTGAGTCATGTCCAGAATGATCCTCAGTGTCAATAACAGACAAAACAATGAATACATTGGATATTTAATGCTAACAGCCCATTGGTTGAGAATTTGTGTGGTTGCTGATGATATTGTAGGAATTGACAAAGAAACAGTTTGGCAGATTTTACATTTTTACATGAGGAAAGTTTGTTCAAAAACTATGCCCATTATCTGACTCTTGTCAAGTTAGTTTTGGCTAAGCATGACATCCTTCTGTTGGAATATCCAGTCTACTCACTAGATATTGCTCCACTTGACTTTTTTCTGTTCCGAAGAGTAAATTGTGTATTAAAAGAAACGTCACTTGATACAGTTGAAGTCATGAAAGAAGTAGTGAGGGAGACTATGCATATATGCTTTCAGAAATTAACTTCAAACACTGCTTTGAGCTGTGGAAAATTCACATGGAGATGTGGAAGGATCGTGGAGGGGAGTCTTTTGAAGGGAACAGTGTAAAAGTTGTGAAGAAGTAAAAATGATGTATATTATATCCCCGATCTGGCAATTTTTTTTTAGGAAAACCTCATATTATTTAACCTATTTTGACCAGTTCTGCTCATCAAATATAAGAGTATTCAAATATTCATTGCACTTTTGCCACTTCACTTCATAGTAGAGCTTCATCAGCAGAATAAATGTCTGATGATTTCTTGCATCTCATGAGTGAAACTGGTAAAAATTAATCAAATAACTTGTGAGATGTGGCTGATTTCTGTAAATTAATTACTACGGTTGCTGTGGTCCCTGCAGCTGATGCCTGAATTTGCTAGTGATATTTGTTGGTCTGCTTCATTTTTGTGGAAACTTACATTTTGCTTCCTTTATTTTTCTTACTAAGCTTTCTTTGTGTTCTTGTGAATCTTAGAACTAAATTGTGCTTTATATATCTAGCACTGCTCATACACTGATTTTATTCTTCCCTGGCCTTCACAATCTCCTTTGTGACCTTTTATGTCAGTCCTGTGATTTATTTTTCTGTGTTTCTTTGGGCATGAAATAGATCAGAACAGAGCAGAATGAATTCCACTTCCCATCTATATTCTTAGCCCTATACACATATTTCCAGCCTCTTATTTAAGCAGCCCATTCAACATGCTTAAATCCAGCTATTTTGTTTGATGAAGTTCTATAACTACCCATCTCATTTATCTCATGACCTGATAATTCAAACAATTGTCCATAATGTCAGACATGACTGTATTTAGAGATAATTTAAAAATGATCTGGTCGTCTTCTTATTTACACCGACTTAACAGGTGGATCAGTAATCAAGTGTTTACTGCACGTACTATTATTGGACTGTAATTCAAGGATAGAATTGTGCCAGGAAATGTTTTTACTGTAGTCATCTCTAGAAAATTTTGTTCCTGGATTAAATTAAAACAAGGGAGGTTTAAATAACAACGTTTTATTGGTTATAGCAACAACAGGGAACAGAAGCAGCCAACTCTTAAGAAGGAGGTTATTCAGGTTCTACTGATTGACTCAAGTATACAGGGTGAGTCACCTAACATTACCGTTGGATATATTTCGTAAACCACATCAAATACTGACGAATTGATTCCACAGATCGAATGTGAGGAGAGGGGTTAGTGTAATTGGTTACTACAAACCATAAAAAAATGCACGGAAGTATGTTTTTTAACACAAACCTACGTTTTTTTAAATGGAACCCCGTTAGTTTTGTTAGCACATCTGAACATATAAACAAATACATAATCAGTACCGTCTGTTGCATTGTAAAATGTTAATTACATCCGGAGATATTGTAACCTAAAGTTGACGCTTGAGTACCACTCCTCCACTGTTCGATCGTGTGTATCGGAGAGCACCGAATTACGTAGGGATCCAAAGGGAACGGTGATGGTCCTTAGGTATAGAAGAGACTGGAACAGCACATTACGTCCACATGCTAACACCTTTTTATTGGTCTTTTTCACTGACGCACATGTACATTACCATGAGGGGTGAGGTACACGTACACACGTGGTTTCCGTTTTCAATTACGGTGTGGAATAGAGAGTGTCCCGACATGTCAGGCCAATAGATGTTCAATGTGGTGGCCATCATTTGCTGCACACAATTGCAATCTCTGGCGTAATGAATGTCGTACACGCCGCAGTACATCTGGTGTAATGTCGCCACAGGCTGCCACAATATGTTGTTTCATATCCTCTGGGGTTGTAGGCACATCACGGTACACATTCCCCTTTAACGTACCCCACAGAAAGAAGTCCAGAGGCGTAAGATCAGGAGAACGGGCTGGCCAATTTATGCGTTCTCCACGTCCTATGAAAACCCTGTCGAACATCCTGTCAAGGGTCAGCCTAGCGTTAATTGCGGAATGTGCAGGTGCACCATCATGCTGATACCACATACGTCGACGCGTTTCCAGTGGGAGATTTTTGAGCAACATTGGCAGATCATTCTGTAGAAACGCGATGTATGTTAAGGCTGTTTGGGCCCCTGCAATAAAGTGAGGACAATGTTTCAAGCGTCAACTTTAGGTTACAATATCTCCGGATGTAATTAACATTTTACAATGCAACAAACGACACTGATTACGTATTTGTTTATATGTTCAGATGTGCTAACAAAACTAACGTGGTTCCATTTTAAAAAACCTAGGTTTGCGTTAAAAAACATACTTCCGTGCATTTTTGTATGGTTTGTATTAAACAATTACACTAGCCCCTCTCCTCACCTTCGGTCTGTGGAATTGGTTCGTCAGTATTTGATGTGGTTTACGAAATATATCCAGCGGTGACGTTAGGTGACTCACCCTGTATATGTAACTAAATTTGGTAGAATCTTGTACTGATGTTAAACTTCTGGACAGTGTGCCATTTAACCATCTATAGTGAAAACTTATGAATACCAACTTTAAAAGCATTTTTACTCCATAATACATTGTAAAAACTAAAAAATTTAAAGATTGTATGACAATTTTACTTTAATTTGAGAAAATTGAGTAGATGAATTTTACAGTACAGTCTGTAGCATTACCAAAACATATTCGTCATTATTTTATGTGTAAGTACATGAAAAATTAACTTAGCCACCCTTGTTCAAATGAACACATGCATTTATTCTAATGATCTCAATGCTGATGAGAGTAATGAAATATAAATTTCCTCTGTTACTTTAAATTTCAATTCAGATAATTCTACAGCCGGTCTGGATGTGTGCAATACACAGGCTTCCTGTTCTGGGGAAACTGATGAAGTGCTCAGATTCTGTGACTCGTTTTACGCATAGTTAAGATATCTCTTTTTGGCTAATGCATTCTGTTACAAGAAATTTGTCACTTTATCACATGATGGCTGAAGTCAATCAGTGCATGACAATAGAAAATCCAGGGTGGAATGTAATAATACTATGAAAAGGAAAGGTGCTACACACCATAAAGCAGACACTGAGTCACAGATATGCAAAACAAAAAGGCTGTCACAAATCAAGCTTTCGGTCAATAAGGCCTTCGTCAGCAATAGACAGCGAACACACACACACACACACACACACACACACACACACGAGACTGCAGTTTTTGTGTGTGTGTGTGTGTGTGTGTGTGTGTGTGTGTGTGTGTGGTCTATTGTTGACAAAGGCCTTACTGACCAAAATGTTTATTTGTTACAGTCTTTTTGCTGTGCCCATCTGCGACTCAGCATCTCCTCTATATATTGAATAGCAACTTTACTTTTCATAATATTGTTACAGTGGATGACAATATATTCATTCTCATTTCCCTAAAATGTATAATAATAATCCAAGTTCCTGCATGGAACGGTACGTAAAATAAGGGAAAGGCAACCACTCAGCTGTATTAGAATGATGTGTGGAGCACAGAAACATATAACAGAAAACAGCATTGACACTAGCTTTCGAGCAACAACTCTTCTTCTAAATTAAGTATACACACTCACACACACAACCACTCAGACTCCAAATGCACATTCTTCTGGTCAGAGCTTAAGTGGGGATAGTGGGCAAGAGGTAGATCTTCCTACAGGTGGCTCTGTAGCCTTACATTGAGGTGAAAAGAGTAAAGAGGGTAGAGCAAAAAGAGATGTAGGAAGAGGGAGAAAATGTAGGGATGAAAAGAGGGAAAGGTGATGATTAGAGGCAGAAAGGGAACAGAGGTGGGAGAAGGGTTCAAAATGGAGAGAGAGGGGAGGGGGAGAGAGAGAGAGAGAGAGAGAGAGAGAGAGAGAGAGAGAGAGAGAGAGAATATGTGTGTGGGGAGGGGGGTAGAAAAGTAGTGGGAAAAGATAGTGAACTATCTGTAGAGAGAAGTAGTGGTGTGGACAGAAGAGAGAAGGGAAAAAGTAAGGTGAGGCAATGGGAACAGGTTAACGGAGGTTTAGGCCAGGAGGATTGTGAAAGCACGGGATATGCTGGAGAGACAGTTCCCATCTGTGTAGTTCAGAGACACTTGTGAAGCAAGGTAGTATCTAAATGGCCCACATAATGAAGCAGCTGTTGAAGCCATTTGTGCAGCACATTCAGCAACTTCGACGACCTTTCATTGTGCCCTGAAATGAGGGATATACTACGCGATATCCTACCAGCATCATGCATCAAAGTGTTTCATTTCCCTCCAGACTTGCAGAATATCCTCTTGTCCATCCCTATTCAAGACCTACTCCCAACCCTTTGTGCCAGGGGTCGTTCATTACCTTGTGGTTGGCACAGGTGCAAGACCTTTCCTACACACCCACCAACCATCTCTTACTACAGTCCAGTCACAGATATTTCCTACACAATAAAAGCGAGGCCATGTTATATATCAGCTTTGCTGCCATTATTGTACAGCATTCTATGTGGGTGTGACAAGTAAATAGCTATCTACTTGCATGAATGGGCACTGCCACACTGTGGCAAACTGCCATGACCATGCAGTTGCTGAACACACTGCTCACCACAACATGAATGACTTAAACAGCTATTCACTATGTGGGCCGTTTAGACACTCACTTCCACCAAAAGTTTCTCTGAACCACACAGGTAAGAGCTGTCTCTCCAGCCCATCAGGCACTCTCATAATCCTTCTGGCCTAAGCCTACACTGACATGTTTTCCATTGCATCACTTAATCATTTCCCTTCTAACTTCCCTCCCTCCCCCTCTCTCTCTCCCCCCTTTCTCCCTCCCTCCCATTTTGAAACCTTCTCCTTCCTCTAGCCCATCCCCTTCTGCCTCTTCATTGTCATCTTTCCCTCTTCACCCCCTCCTTCCCTCCCCCCCTCCCTCAGCCTACAACTCTTTTTGCTCCACATTCTGTACCCTTTTCGTCTTGTCCTCTGACCGTAGTCATCCATCCGAAGATCTGCCTCTTTCCAACCATTCCCTCCTTGCATCCTTCCCTATCTCCACTCCACCTCCATCAGCTCAGGTGACTGTTTGCAATAATCGAGTATTAATAATCAGCCTTGCTGTGACCACAGTAGTGTGCATTTGGTTGTCTGTATTGTTCTGTGTGTGAATGTGTGTACTTGTGCTAAAAAAAAGCACTGATACTCAGAAGCGCGTGTAATGTTTTCTGTTACGTGTTTCTGTGCTCCATGCATTCATTGATCCACCTTTCTCTTATTTTATGTATTGCTCCCTAAAATGCAATACTTACACAAACAGTTTTGTTTCATTTGTTCATTGGTTAACAGGAAATAAAGTGTCATGTTTCAGTTGGACTGGCATGCTGACAAACTGGGAAAGAAAGATGATTATACTAAATGTGAAATGTGGTTTGTCTCCTAAATGATGACAACCGATTAATGAATAATCTTGTATTATTTTCTCATTTTAGGGTTGATCCATCAGTAATGTTAACTGACCTTTGACCATGTACCTATTAATTTTATATCTACCAGTCCACAAAACTCTTCATGTAAACCTAATAAGTAATATATTAATACAAATTGATCCCGAGTAGAGATCTGGGGATACCATAATAGCTTCACTCACCTAGCCACTGGTTAACTGTTTACATTCTTTTTCTGTTTATGTCTAGCTGTCTCATTGTTATTTAAACTTTAATACTAACATGTAACTATAAGTATGGTAAGGAAAGTTCTATCTTCCTTACATATAATTACGTCTGTTTTATGTATGGAAGAGAGGGGGTGAATGTCGGTATCTTATATTTCCCCATTACTACAGAAAAATTTGAATGATGTTTCAGTGACCCTTCAGTTCCACAGTAACATAAGTAATAACAAAAAGTCATCATGTAACCGACCTAATTCAATTTAAACACAATCTAATATTATTAATAAGTTCACTTTTTTCCACAAGTTTTCATCTGATTGGATTCAGAGAAATTTAGACCTAAGAGGCTGAATCATTAAGCTTTAGAAATTATGTTAATACTACAAATTTCAGTTTACTAATAAATTGTACACATAAAAGCAGAGCTGTCATCAACCTGAATGTTGTTTAGAAACCACAGTGCTTTACTAGACATCATCCTGCTACAGAAGGTGTGCTGTTATTTCCCCAACCTCTGAACTGATGTACCCATCCAGTTTAAAGGGGACCTGCAGTTTATTCTGCTGCAGTGTTCCCCTTGAAATATTTGTGAAATCAGATTCAAATTTATAGTTTAAAATAAAGCTCTGATTTGCTGCACCTATAATTAAATTTTCTTTTTAATGTACAAGAGCAGGTTGATTGACTTCATTACTGCTGCAGTAGTGCTTCTGCTGAAATCTGAGAAATTTCAACAAACTTTCTACAAATGAAAATGAAGTAACTCTTCACATAATAACTTTATAATCTCAAATACAAAATTGCTTTTCGCATTGGGAAGATTACATAACAGAGAATATAGCTTGTGTACACCTCTTAAGATCTGAAATTTGATGCTGCCAATAGACGAGTAAAATTTTTGATAATTCCTTAAACATCTTCTGTTCAGCCCTGACGTCACTCAAAATTGTCAAGCCACACGCATTGGCCCATTGTACTACTCCACCCTGGGACTCCAACTCACAAAGGTACCAAAACTTGTGGTAATATTGCGAATGCTGTCTCATCTGGAATACATGTGACATCCATCCATATAGGCATCACATGCTCAACAGATGACATAACCTCCAAACAGCTTCCTATTTTTAACCTTTAAATTATTATATGGTTTAACAATTGTGACAATCATTTGGCGACTAGGCCCAAAACATAAATATAACAGGGTGTATTGTTTGTCCGCTAAGACGTGGACCCTGCCGGCGTTCGGGTGTTGTCGGTCGAGGTCGCAGTTGCCATGGCTGCCAATCTAAGGGCCCTTCTGCCTCCATGAAAGATGGTCGAGAAAGTTATAGGCCTATAATATCTTAGCTGAATCAAGAATTTTCGACTTTTAACTTTTTGGACCCTGACCAACAAACTTCGAACGGCGCGAGCTGAAATCTTAAAAATTTCTCCCACCTCCAGAACATAAATATAACAGGGTGTATTGCTTGTCAAGACGTGGACCCTGCCGCCGTTCGGGTGTAATCGGTTGAGGTCGCAGTTGCCATGGCTGCCAATCTTTGCGAAGTAACAGTGAGTGTCACTGAAGTACACTAGTGTGTTTGACAGTACAATGTGTGATTACATTTGGATATGAAGTCTCTACTGTGTATTATTATGGAACATTGTTGCTGCCACGCGTCGTTTTCAACGTCGAAGACGCGCGAAATTGCAGACCATTCAAGAAGCCTTGCTCCACAGAGTCCTAGAATTCTCCGCGGCAGCACGCGGATCCACGTCGTAGCGGACAAGAATAATATGGCATTAAGCATGGTAAGGGCTCTATCCACACAGGGAAAATTACGCTTCCCAGAGACTGGGGTGCTCTGCAACCGAGCGACCCCGCATGTGTAATTAGGTAAGGGCATTCAGAAGCAAGTACTGCGGTAGCGGCGTCACGGAGACGCCGCGACTCGACGTGCTGGTCGCCGGGTCGGTTTCTCAGTTTTATTCATGCAATTAAGTTGCGCAATGTGCGAACAAATCTATCAGATAAGTTCATTATCAGTAATTAAAATTTTAACATAAAACAAATACACCCTACTTACTATGCTTTAAGATTTATTTTAGTAAAAATCTAATTAAGCACGAATGTGAACGTCTGTGTAATGTGCTTTCACGAAATCATTTTATTCTGTGTCGTAATTTATGCCATAGCTACTAATCAAATGGGCGTATAGAGCACGCATGACTAAAAGTTGGCAGCCTTTCGAGCCGATACGTCGCTTTGTCCATGGCACTCTTGACCTTTCAATATTTATCTGCCCGCACCCTTGTTAGAACATTGTTCAAAAATGGCTCTGAGCACTATGGGACTTAACTACTGTGGTCATCAGTCCCCTAGAACTTAGAACTACTTAAACCTAACTAACCTAAGGACATCACACACATCCATGCCCGAGGCAGGATTCGAACCTGCGGCCACGCGGTTCCAGACTGTAGCGCCTATAACCGCACGGCCACACCGGCCAGCTTTAGAACATGGTTGACGCTATACAGTAGAGGGAAGCTCCCACAGAGGGCAAATTTGAACTCCCAATGCAGAACGGAGGTGTATATGTTTGACCTGTAAATCTGTCTGTCTGCCCCAACATACACTCCTGGAAATGGAAAAAAGAACACATTGACACCGGTGTGTCAGACCCACCATACTTCCTCCGGACACTGCGAGAGAGCTGTACAAGCAATGATCACACGCACGCACAGCGGACACACCAGGAACCGCGGTGTTGGCCGTCGAATGGCGCTAGCTGCGCAGCATTCGTGCACCGCCGCCGTCAGTGTCAGCCAGTTTGCCGTGGCATACGGAGCTCCATCGCAGTCTTTAACACTGGTTGCATGCCGCGACAGTGTGGACGTGAACCGTATGTGCAGTTGACGGACTTTGAGCGAGGGCGTATAGTGGGCATGCGGGAGGCCGGGTGGACGTACTGCCGAATTGCTCAACACGTGGGGCGTGAGGTCTCCACAGTACATCGATGTTGTCGCCAGTGGTCGGCGGAAGGTGCACGTGCCCGTCGACCTGGGACCGGACCGCAGCGACGCACGGATGCACGCCAAGACCGTAGGATCCTACGCAGTGCCGTAGGGGACCGCACCGCCACTTCCCAGCAAATTAGGGACACTGTTGCTCCTGAGGTATCGGCGAGGACCATTCGCAACCGTCTCCATGAAGCTGGGCTACAGTCCCGCACACCGTTAAGCCGCCTTCCGCTCACGCCCCAACATCGTGCAGCCCGCCTCCAGTGGTGTCGCGACAGGCGTGAATGGAGGGACGAATGGAGACGTGTCGTCTTCAGCGGTGAGAGTCGCTTCTGCCTTGGTGCCAATGATGGTCGTATGCGTGTTTGGCGCCGTGCAGGTGAGCGCCACAATCAGGACTGCATACGACCGAGGCACACAGGGCCAACACCCGGCATCATGGTGTGGGCAGCGATCTCCTACACTGGCCGTACACCACTGGTGATCGTCGAGGGGACACTGAATAGTGCACGGTACATCCAAACCGTCATCGAACCCATCGTTCTACCATTCCTAGACCGGCAAGGGAACTTGCTGTTCCAACAGGACAATGCACGTCCGCATGTATCCCGTGCCACCCAACGTGTTCTAGAAGGTGTAAGTCAACTACCCTGGCCAGCAAGATCTCCGGATCTGTCCCCCATTGAGCATGTTTGGGACTGGATGAAGCGTCGTCTCACGCTGTCTGCACGTGCAGCACGAACGCTGGTCCAACTGAGGCGCCAGGTGGAAATGGCATGGCAAGCCGTTCCACAGGACTACATCCAGCATCTCTACGATCGTCTCCATGGGAGAATAGCAGCCTGCATTGCTGCGAAAGGTGGATATACACTGTACTAGTGCCGACATTGTGCATGCTCTGTTGCCTGTGTCTATGTGCCTGTGGTTCTGTCAGTGTGATCATGTGATGTATCTGACCCCAGGAATGTGTCAATAAAGTTTCCCCTTCCTGGGACAATGAATTCACGGTGTTCTTATTTCAATTTCCAGGAGTATTTCTTGTGTATCATTCTATTTGTAGATAACCTTTACACTGATCTTTAATTAATATTTTTTTTCATATGAATACACACATACATTGTTCGATTTTGTGTAAATACAAGTGGAAAAAATTCAAAATATTGGTACAATGTGACTTGAGACTTTCCTCAGTGTTATTAGAAGTTGCTCATCAGCGCTCACACGTTCCCTCAAGTTTGTGTCAGTATAATGAATGCAAGGAGTTATCATTCGTCTTAGTTCTAGGTAAGTCTCCTTTCTCATCCTGTAGAACATGAGGAGTTTCGAATCTGATTCCTGCTGTTCTGTAGCAGCTTGTAGCCCACAATTTGTATTATTCTCAATGTGAGGATGAACCCACAACTTTCTCAGTTCTCCCCGTCTGTATCGGGGATGATAATAATAGCCGGCCGATGTGGCCGAGCAGTTCTAGGCGCTTCAGTCCAGAACCGCGCTGCTGCTACGGTCGCAGGTTCGAATCCTGCCTCTGGCATGAATGTGTGTGATGTCCTTCGGTTAGTTAGGTTTAAGTAGTTCTAAGTCTAGGGGACTGATGACCTCAGATGTCAAGTCCCATAGTGCTTGGAGCCATTTGAATTTTATAATACTAATACTGTATTATAACTAGACATTGTACTACTTGGGGCCACGATACGCATAGAAGCGCGCTACATACGCCGTTTGCCCGCAGCCAGTGAGACTGATTTAATTTTCTGTTCACTCCGCAAGTGACTTGGCATTACAGGAGACTCGTGTTGTGCCTTGTGTGAATGTGATCGTGTACTCGAGTCGTCCAGTCTCCCAGTCTTTTGATTGTCAGATAGCTAGACCTGATTTGAGTACCCCCGTGTGAATGTGGCCTAAGTCAACTGTTTGTGTAGGGAATTCCCGTAAGCGAATGATTCTTAATCATAGATCCCGATAAAGTGTTGAACCAGTTGTACACTGAATTTCGTAAAAAAATTGTGGATCTTGGTCTTGGATGGTTTTGTGGATCACGTTAGTGATCCGCTCGTTATCAGAGTCGCAAATAACAGCTCCATTGGTGCCCTGTGTAGCCGTATCCATCGGTTTCAGATATCTAGGGTGTTACAAGATTACCGGATGTCTTTAATGACCTTAAGTACTGCCTTCAGTGGCTTCGCTTTCTTTACCTGTTCTTTTTCTGGACTGACATGTTTCCACTCGGCAGTTAAAGTGCGTACTTCCGAAGTTTTACCATATTTTAATGCAATGTCTTAAAATCATCTAGCAGTTGCTGTTTTGTTGTTTCTCTGTCGGTGTTCGTTTCTACAAATCATCTGCAGGTGTTCACATAACTATGATTTAGCTGGGACGGCTGGCCCGCCCGCCAGCGCAAGTGTGCCGGTAACATTTGTGCGCTTGTGAGATTTTTTCGGTCTTATAGGCAGCATTACAGCACAACTTGTCTTATGATCATCTTACTTGAGTGTATTCGAGAGGGCGTGCTTTAAGCTCCACATAAACGACAGGCCAATGAGGGAACAACAAACGCGGAAGTTAGTGCATAGTATTCGACTCGAACACTTACGGGTAACCAAGCATTAGGGCTGTTTGTTTAGTTTGCAAAGTTTTTGTTGAAGTGAACTAAAAACATGGATAAAAAATGAAACCCTGCGGTGCGTTTAAGCACAAACACCGTCAGCGAAAAGGAGAGTAAACTAACAAAAACTGACAAATTTTTTACACAGGCCTCCGGCCCAAACATTTGTCTTGATTGTGACTCAGATAATGTGATATCTGTTGAGTAGCCTATTGAAGACGTCCGACAATAATTACAGTTGAAAATACCGCCACGACATCTGCATAGCATACGAAACAGAGAAAGAGCCGTCGATCAGTACACTCTTCGAAAAGGTAAATAAAACTTCCTGTGACAAGAAATTTCACGAACAACACGCTAAGTGATAAAGGAAAAACGGCCATTCTTGATATGGGACCGTTACAGCTTTCAGGAACATTTCTTAAAGATTACCAACAAAGCAACAGATGTTTTTCAACATCATACTATTTTTCAATTTCTAACTAGGGACCAGTTAATCGTTTTTGTCTGTGTTATTCAACAATTCAAGATGCTGCCTATTGTCAACCTTGCTGGTTGCTTCGCAAAGGAGTAATGCATGGTATACGTGTAATCGGGACTGGAATCACTTGATAGAAACAATTAAAGAACACAGTTTCTCGAATGGCCATACGGAAGTGCGCTCTGTGTACAAAATCTGTAAAAAGAATAATACTATAAAAAGGAAGTTGAAAATTAAATTCGTAAAGAAAAGCCGCTTTAGAAAATGGTACTTACAAGGTTATTCGGTATCATACTTACTCAAGCGAAAAATTCATTTGCTTTCAGAGGACATCGGGTGAACTTCAAGTCAGGAGGAAGCATACCACGGCAATTTCCTGGCCGTTTTAGAACTTATGATAACATTTTGTGGCAAGTTTTGGATGTGCCCAAAGGTAATCATCTTTTCTAATACATTTGTTTAGCGTTGTATGCCCAAATTTTCACTTCTAATAATTTTTTTAGCATTTTGTTTATTACATTCGAAATCATTTTTAAAATCACGCCTTTTCGTTTTTATGAACTACAAGGTATTTGAGTCCAACAATTAAAAGTGAAATGATTAAGGGTTTACACAACTTCGTTGAAAATAAGCTACTAGAACAAATTAGAGTATCACAGTTTTTCAGCATCATAATGGACACTACACACGATGTATAGAAAGTAAATCGGCGAAGCACTGTTCCGAAATTGCAGGAGTAACCAGCTCGGAAAATGGACAACTGATGGATATAGAACTAAAAAAAATTATTTCTGTGCTTTTATGCAATGATCAAAATGGCGCAGCAAATGTAGTCACACAGGTGACTGAATTATTTTTTATTGACAAAAATATTGATTTAAATAAGTGTGTGGCTCAAGATTATGGTTGGGCCAATTTGATGTGTGGTGTGTATAATGGTGTACAAAACCAGATTTAGAATGTTCAGCCAAACGCGGAGTGCTTACACTGTGCCATTCACAATTTGAATTTAGTGTTAAATGATGCCGTTGCCAATTCTGTGGACGTACAGATTTTTTTTGCAACAATGGTATTTTATAGCAGTGATTTCGATTATTAAAGTGCAAACCCAGAGAAACTGCAAAAAATGACACAGATCCCAGTTTTCACGAAAAAAAGGCTAAAGAAAATTAAAAACATTTCGATGAACTAGCTACTGACCACCGATTTCGAAACAACGAAGAACTATTCAAAGTTACTATTTTCGAAAATGTGCCAGACACAATAATAGCTCAGATGTATACATGTTTTACTGGCATGAGTGCATTTTGTCAAATATTTAATTTCTTAACATCATGATTTTTGCTCACTGTAGACGAAGCAACTTTATTGCAAAAAAAATGTAGTAAATATTTTGATATAATGGGCACTGATTTTTCACTTCAATTTATTAATAATTATCAGCGTGTTCTACCTAAATTGACTCTAATGTGGACTCTTCGCCAAGGAAATCTTGACTAAACATGCAATGCTATAATGTGACATAAGGAAGTGTTCACCGCAATTTTATTATATTACTCATTACCTGCCACTTCTACAAAAGCCGAAAGACTTTCAGTAAAATAGAAATAATCAAAACTTATTTAAGGAATAGTATGGGCCAAGCTTAGCTCCGACATTTGGCACTCATAGTAGTAGAAAACAAGGCCGCATTAAGTCTAAATTTAACGGCACTTATCGATAATTTTGCAAAAACTAAAGCCACAGAAAAAAATTGTAAAATAAAATTGTCTACTTCGTTTTATTCTCCACGTATATTATTTACTGTAATCTACTACACCTACGAAAACATGGCCTCTGAATCCGAGTTTACCGACAATTACCGATCGGAAATCGTAGCTCTAAATGAGATCTGACTGATCGGTATGGCGCACTGAATTTAGCAAGAGTTAGGAGCAGACACCGACAGCAGCCCGCCTCCCTGCACCTCTTTGCCTCCACGAACGCGTATGTCCTGCCGTAACTGTTCCTAGAGTGCTTCGCCATGTTTTCTTGACTGAGTAATACTTCTTCATTGTTTATTTATCATTAGCTTCTGCTTCCGTCTGCACTTCTTTCACCTAGTATCGCTCGACACAATGATACCACGGGATCCTTTTATCGTTATGAAAGTATCCTGTGCCCTACCCAGTTCGAACTATATCCAAATCCAGCCAGTAGTTTTTGTGTGGAAGCACAACAAACGTACTTAGGAAGTACGATTAAAGACTATCTGCTGCGTTACTCATAATAATTTACTTAGCAGTAAGTAGGTTTGCGTTATTATGCCATGAAGTGGGCGGCAAGGAACTGATGATGATGATGATGTAGTTTTGCATATGAAAAGTATTTACTTTAGTTTAAATAGAGCCCCCAATTTTATTTTTGCCCCGGGGCCCTTGGTTACATAGGTACACTATTGGCTTCAGACAATGTACATCTTTGAAACGAGCAAGGCACGTTTCAGTGGGAATGTCCACATACTGAAGCAAACTTCCCAGCATACTGTCTAGCTTTACTTACGTCGTATTTCCCATGTCATCTACTTCCTCTGTCCTTTCCATAATATTGTCTGTAAAATAAATAAATCACTGTACAATTTGAGGATACTTCACGACAGTGTACCTGTTATAGCGTTCGTACAATCGTGAGAGAACTTCCACGTAGTTAGGCTCTTTCATAGTTCCACTTCATAATGTTGCAGCATGTCAGTGCCGATATGAAGCTCACGTACGTTATGTTACTAGATGATACAGGCTACACCTTCCCGCCTACTTGTCATGATTGTTATGTTTATACCACAACACTTGACATATTACGCATTCTTTAGTACATCTTTGGAATCGTCATCCCTGCCCCATTTGTGCTCTACATGGGCTGTCAAAATCGTCGAATTGACTATTCCCGAGTGTGGTCTGTACAATAATGAAGCCTTCCACCAGCAAACAAGAAACCTGCCGAAATAACGCTTGAGTTTCCATGTAAACAGTATGAAATAAAGAGATAATTTGTCCCCTTGCCTCGTCGTTAGATCGGTAAAAGTGAAAATAGTCGACTTAATTACTATCATGAGAACACCCTTTAAATACCATGTTTTAATTACGATATGACCGGGTCTGCGCGAACGCAGTCCCGACTACCAAAAATTATGCACCCGAGTTACCCACATTAGGGGTAATCGCAGGGGTCAGCCCAACCGAAGTGCAATGGAAGAGCCTCGTCCTGGAGGAACCGCCTTCATGATCACGGTATCCCCTGTGCCAGGTAAGTATGCTTTGCAGTTGGAAAACGCTGAACTTTATGTCATAAAGGACACATTACACGAATCGAGCGCGTCTAACTGTACATATTATCCGTGGCCCCACCTGCAATAGGCAAGAGCCGATAACGTTACAGAAATAGTTTTGAGTTTCCACAAAGCTGTTCCATATCATCTGGGATGGGATAACTGCTATTTCCATTTGATACAATAGACCCCACCTGTTCGGTCGAATTGGACCGACTAGTTCCGTTCTGTGGCAGCAGATGGCTCCCAAATGAAGGCAAGCAGAGAGAGAGAGAGAGAGAGAGAGAGTGTATGTGTGAGAGATCGCACTCAGTGTTCCCAGCGCCGTGGGCCTAGAACCTAACTTACTAACTAAATTGAGCTGGATGGTGTTAGGACACTAGGACAGCATCGTAAGGGAAACTATTCCGCAGGATGAGATATGTGATTATTCGCAAATTACCACATTCTGTCCATAGAAGTAAAGTAGCGAAGATAATGTCTCTGAGTACGATCGGTAACATTCTTTCGTTATCCACACTTACAGAGTGTTAGTGTTGTGATTGATTTTCTGCGGCTTCTGAAATCGCTCGTGTCACTGAAAACGGTTTTTACTGCAGTGAATTTTAATGAGATTTGTTCCCAGTCAATAGTGTACGCTGCATTTTGGAAAAAGAAAAAAAAAAAACTCATTTCCTTTGCGTACTAGTTGAACAGGCGTTCCCACGTTATCTGCAAAATTACATTTTCTGTAGGGATTGTACGGCAATGTAGCAGAAGTCAATGAATACAATATTACCCGTATATACGCAAAATGAAACGAAAAATACACAATGCTGTGAACAATATAAACACAAGATAAAAATATTATACACATTGGTATACAGATTACATCATATATAATACATCAAACAATGGAAAATCCAGGTTGGAATAATGACAATATTATGAAAATCATAGATTGCTATTGTGTGTGAAGGCTTTGCTTCTGTCTTGTGAGACGATTGTGAATATCACAGTTAGTTTGGAAGCGATTTTTGTTGTTGATTACAATATCGTCAGTTAGATGTACTGACTTGTGAGTTTCAAAATCCCAAGTGTCTTGAGCAGGTGCCTACAGCATCTCCTATTTGAAACACCACAGATCAATTTCACAGCTCGTTTTCGTATTTTACAAATGTTTTCAACTTTTTGCAGAATTTCCCCAGAATATTGTGTATCATACGACATCAGAGAGTGAAAATACACAAAATACGAAAAAATTGTTTCCCCATAAAGATAGGGCAAAATACCTTAGTTCCTCTAGAATTTCTTTTGTGAGACTGAATATTGCCCCTCTGTGGATGAACCATTTTTGTGTTAGGTGTTCATATAGCCTGTTGTATACTTACCTGGCGGAAGAACTGGCAGCAGAGAGATTTGCAGATACATATTACTTGTTTCTCATCACATTTGTGTATTGGCGCACTCTAGCATGTTTTAATCTATTAGAAAATGCTATAGTTATCATAGAATGGTTATCAGTGAAATGGTAGTAGAGTATTTCAATGAAAGCTATCTAAATGTAAGTGCTTCAAAGACGGCAATAAAGGAATTTAACACGAGGAAACAAAATTTGGTATGTCATTATTCAAAGGAAATGACATTATAAAAAAAAAGGAAAAATGGAAAAGTCTTCGGAATCATACAATCCAGGACAAACTCTAATGGGACATGCATACAGCCGTCTAAAGACTGTATTTACTTTAAGCATGGCTATCAAATATTATAAGGATATGTGTATGGTAAAAACTGCTTGTCATGTGCTATTATAATCAAATTTAAACTATGTTGTAGAAATATGGGGTGCAACAACTCAAGCCAATCTAAGCACATATATATATATATATATATATATATATATATATATATATATATATATATATATATATATATATATATATATATATAAAATTTAAAAAAAAAAAAAACAATTATTTGTGGCAGGTGGAGACACACAGAACATTATATTGCTAATGAAAACAATAAATCCAAATTTCATCTGTGACCTGCACCAGCATGATAAAACACAAAAATTCAGATACCATGTAAACAGTCAGAGAACAACTTGATATGAAAAAAATGCTCATGATGAACTGAAGCTAGCCACCCCACCAAGTTTCACAGCCCTCCCTACTAACAAATTAAAAGACCAGCTAAAAAGAATTCTAGTTGAAAACATATTTTATCCCTTAGATGAGTACTTTGTCTTTATGAAAAGTGTTTTGTAATTGTGTCTAGCTCATAGTTTTAAGTAACTCACAGCTGAACTATGTTGATAACACCAATGTTCGTAACTTTTTTTTTTTTAATATCATCAAATGTAAAACACATCAAAATGTTAAATTCATAGTTTGTAACTTATAAACTCATATATTCAGAAGAATAACCTCTATGATATCTTAAAACTGTATTATTTCTAGGGACTGTATTTTATTATCTGATGTTGAATAAACATTATTATTACTATTACATAATAGCATAATAATTTACTTATGAAGTCACTGCATGATTTTAGTGCCCTGGTTGATATTCATTGTACCCAGAAGAGCTGGTGCTTTTTAGGGATCTGATGTATTTATAATTTTATTTGGTGTTGTGGGTTTGAAGTGCAGTGTCACCATCACTGGTGTATGTTCTGTAAGATTAAGTAGTTTTATAGCTTCTGAGGGAGACAATGTTTTGTGTTCCCTTGTTCTCAACTACAGACAGGAAAAATTTATTGAAATCTGAGGCTGCTCTTTAGATTATTGTGATCTGTCCGATTTTCTATGAACTTTGCCACACCAGATTCTTCTATTTTTTTCTGTTTGTTACTGATTTTATTACAGTTTTTGTTTTAGTGTTTGACCTGTTAATTTCCTATGTGTACCGTATTTACCCGAATCTAAGCCGCACTCGAATCTAAGCCGCACCTGAAAAATGAGACTCGAAACAAAGGAAAAAAGATTTCCCGAATCTAAGCCGCACCTGAAGTTTGAGACTCGAAATTCAAGGGGAGATAAAAGTTTTAGGCCGCACCTCCAAATCGAAACAAAGTTGGTCCATTGTAATATGAGACACAATTTAGGTCGAATGAATGACGATACAGCTACAGTAGTTTGGTTCGAGTCGTAAGCTTTACCAGGTAGCCATTGCTATGCGTCAGGCGCTCCGTCCGTATTTATACGGGTACCCTTCCTTTTTCACGTGCTTCGTCTGGTTTGAATCAATTGCTTATTTTGTTTGATCTGATAAGTGCCGTTTTCTCTGTTATAGGTGTTTACGTCACTCTAAGATGAAAATGCATCACTGTAATGTGTCATGCATTGTTTGTCGTATTCTGATAGTGCGTGTTTACGGCCTGTCACCGTTCGCGGCATGGCTTGCTTTTGTGCGCGCTACCGCCGCTTACAACTAAAAAGAGGCGAATCGTCTCATTAGCGAAGCAATGTCAAGAGACTGCTATTTGTTGTTACTTACACTGCTGCTTTCTTTGAGAATGATCAACAAGAACCAAATAATAGGCTGCGTATGACAGAACATGTTCTGAACGAGAGTGAGGCGAAAATTTTTCTCCGTTTGAAAATCTTTGCGGCCGCTTCTTTAGTACATCAAATTAGATTAGATTAGATTAGATTTACTTTCATTCCAATTGATCCATAGTGAGGAGGTCCTCCAGGATGTGGAACATGTCAGAAATTCTGCACAGAAATTAGAGTCATCTTAGATTTAAAAATCTAGTCAGTTGCCGTGGTTCATTTCTGACTGTATCACTATTAGGCTAAGAATAATACAAATATAAACAGACACGATAAGTGTATTCTTCCGCGTTTGCTGTTGTCTCACTCTAGTTTCGTAGTTTATTAGGCAGACAGGGTGTAAATGAGATAGCAACAAACACGGAAGAACACATGGCAAAATGTTTATATTTGTATTATTCTTATGGTGAATGGTGAAGAGAATACTGCTTGTGATTCACATTTCATCAGGTTACTATTAGCAACCATCTCTTCTCACAGGTAGGAAAAAATTCAGAACGTAGAGTTGGCCATATTGAAAAACATCCCAAACAGTCTTGCCAGTCGGATTTTCATAGTACATTGAAATTCTAATACATTCGAAGATGAACAATACGGAATTTGTATTTACTTTGTTGGATAATGTATGAAAATGCAGTGGTCGAAACTCGGGGCGGAGAAAAAAAAGCTCGTCTTCCACCTTTTTTTTTATTTATTTACTGACGCAGAGGTTTTGGCGCCAGTATTCATCTTTGTGCCTACAAAGCATGTCTGTGTAGCGCTACATATATTCGACGGCAGAAGTTAGTTGTGGCGGCACCTACCAACATTTTTCAGAACTTCCGCTTGCTTTGCACTTGATTCTAAGCCGCAGGCGGTTTTTTGGATTACAAAAACTGGAAAAAAAGTGCGGCTTAGATTCGAGTAAATACGGTAATCTATGTTTTTGGACTTCGTGAGCACACAGTTTAAGATTCTACAATACTCTTAATAGTGTATCTTCATTGCTTTGTGCATTCTATTCCTCTGTTCTTTTACCTGGCACGATATTCTAATCCCAGATTTCTGCCTATTTACATCTGATTTGTCTTCGGGAGAACCAGGCTTCAAAAAGTTTAAGAATATGGTTTACAATGAGTTAAAATTTTCTAAACGTATTTGTGGATTAAACAATGGAAAATACAGGATGGAATGTAACAATATTAGAGAAAAAAAGTTGCTACAAAACACACACACACACACACACACACACACACACACACACACACACAGTCTCGGGCAATCATTAACTTGGGTGTGTACATAAACTGCTTTTCTGTTGCTGAGTTTAGGACTTCTTGAACATCACGATCAGATAGGCCTTTTACTATGGCATGTATTTTTACATCATAATATTGTAAAGGGTCGAGGAAAACCTTGCTGATCACAGCCTTGCTACAGTCATCTACCCTTGTTGTGAATGAGATCGTTGGGTCAAGTTAAAGCAAGACATGTATGTTCCTAACTGTCTATAGGTACTGTTGGCTAATAGAAGTCAAAGTTAAAATCCCACATAAAACTCTTTTACTGTTGATCTTGTAAAGTTTTTTTTATGCAGTTTCTAACTGAGCAAGAAACTTTGGGATATTTCCTACCAGTGTCCAGTAGACAGTTGTATTTCTGATGGAATGCTTTTCACTTTGGAATATTTCCTACTGGTGTCCAGTAAATAGTTGTAATTCTGATGGACTGCTTTTCTAGTTCCAGTTTGATTCCACGGCATTATAATCTTGGTCAATGCTGTACTGATTACATATAAAGCCTGAGACCTAAGAGTGTTTTGAATAAAAACTGCAAACCCTTTTTCTTAAGTTGGTTATACAATACTTAGATCTAATTTTGTAATTTTCTAAATGTATCTACTCAATTTCTGCAGCTCCTGGTTGATGCTCTGTTAAGCAAGCAAGGTGTCTACTGATTTTTTGAGGATCAAATTCATGGTGGTTTTCATAACTTTTTCATTACCTCTTTATATATATATTCATAACTTCTCAAAAATATATGTGGTACAATGACAGAAGCACTTTTTCATGAACCTGAACTCTTCAAGATGAAAACTGAAATAATAATTCTTGTATCACTTAAACTGTATGTCAGCATGACTAATGTGATTATGTATGACTTGTAGTATACAATTTGTCAAATGCTATAAAAATTAAACTCTCACACAGAATGGGCATGACTATTTTCAGACATCAATTAAAATACAAATTGTTTTAACGTAGTAATGTAGTGTAAACTTACAGTATTCCTTTACACAGTATAATAATTTTGAAGGCACAAACTTTATGTCAAATGTTCTTCTCTTAAGATTGGCCACTTCATTTTCATCAAATTTCTTCTTTTTTAAAGCTTCTACTTTTTTTGATGAAGCTTTCTTCACAACTAGTATCATCAGTTTTATAATGTCCGCATTCAGTTGTTTTTCAGTATTAAGTAAACCACTGAAAAGCTGTCCAGCATTGTAAACACTTCTTTCTGCAAAAGCTGTACCATGTTCTCAGTTTTCAACTAAAACTTCCTTACTAACTTCCAGCAGGGAGCAGCATGGGTCAACAACTTCTGTTAATCTATAGAACGAAAAACCAGTCAAAGTTGCAAATATTTTAATGACAACTTTCAGGCCGAGACCCATTTTCAAGTCAACCTACAGGACATTAAAAAACAAATTTATAGTCATGCATAATAGAGTTATCACCAAATTCCTAAGCATATTGTATCAAACTTATATAAAAAAGTCGACAATGGTATTTCTGAAGATGTAAAAAATGTGCACTGTACATTAACTGGCAGTTTACTCTTTCCTCTGTCAAGTCCAGCTTTTTTATCTATCTGGCTACCACTTGCAACTCCCTTTCCCATTTCATAAAAATACACTGCATATTTTACAGTATGTGGGTGGTTTCTTGCATCACTATTATACCCCTTTGCTGAACACTGAGGAGTACAGCTCGTTTTAAGTAGCCACTATTGTCCGTGGTGCCTATAGGCTGCTGCTGGTTGGATAATAAAGTTTCTATGTTTGTTGTGCCTTTACACTGCTTATGTGGTGTAGTGTGTATGGCATATTATGAAATTTGGTTACTTGTTTATTAGTGGTGAAGACCACGTAAAGTATTGCAAAAAGTTGCTTGGGTTCCTTTCTGTTAGGATATATTATCTATACGATTACTCTTTAGAAACGTATGGTTTCTCTGTTAAACAGGGCAGTTATTACTTATTAGATCATAAAGAAATGGCATGTAATTGTTTCTGGTCCAGTTTTAAGTAATTTTCTCATATTACCAATCATATATTTACATTCATGTTGTGCTGTCTACTTAACCACCTCCTTTTTTGGCTCCTTCATCTTCGTGCTCTTCGCCCTTCGTGTTTCCCAACCCTCCATCTTCCTCCCCCTCTGACCACACTCCCACCCTACACACCCATGGATATAGTTATGCTGTCTTCCTCTGGATGGCAAGTACATTGTTGGTGCCTTGAAAAAAAGATAATTTCTGGTTTAATGTTTGGCTTTACGAGAGACATATTATGAAAAAGTTGTAGAGACATATTATGAAAAAGTTGTTTTATCTGCACGGAATTTGTGTGATAAAAGAATTTATGCTTGTAAATGGTCGGAAGTGATGAGGATTTTCTATCTCATTTTGTTTTCTTTTTATGCTAATGTTGCTGTTCTTTTGTAGATATTTTTATGTGCCTACATGGCCGTAGATGGTGCTGTTTTGCTTTACTGTTTGGTGGTTTTAAATAGTTGACAGTTTTTGGTAATAGATTTAAAAAGTAATAATTTTATTGTTGGCTTGCACAGTTTCACATTCAATATTTTTTACGCTCCAGCGTGGCATATAATTTTGTAATACGTGCTGTAGGTGGTGCTGCTGTCAGTGAGTATTTGACTCTATTCAGTAAAGATTTTAAAAAAGTTGTGAACTTGCACAGCTATTATATGAATTGTATTCTTGATGGTTGGAGAACACTTTAATAAATACGAGGGTCGGTCAAAAAGTAATGCCTCCCATTTTTTTTCTACTTAAAGAAATTAAGTTAAGTGAAAAATTTGAATTTGGCGCCATTCCTCAAACCTTCTTCTGCAATCCACTGCAGTAGTAACTTTCTGTGTCAACAGGTGGCAGCACAGCAGAAGTTTGTAAGATGGCCGACATCGATGTTCGTTTGAGACAGCGTTGTGTGATTGAATTCTTGAATGCAGAAGGTGAAACGCCCATACGCATTCATGAAAGACTGAAGAAGGTGTATGGTGTTGTGACAGTGGATGTCAGCACTGTTAGACGATGGGTTCGTCGTTGTAAGGAAGCTGAAGGGCAAACACCGTTGACTGACGAAAAGCGGAGCGGCAGGCCGGTGAGTGCAGTGACTCCACACAACATTCAGCTAGTTGATGACATCATTCGTGGTGACCGTCGGGTGACTGCAGATGAAGTGTGTCGCATTATTTCTCTTAGTAAAGGCAGTGTGATCACGATTATTAAACAATTCGGGTACTCAAAAGTTTGTGCACGGTGGGTTCCAAGAATGTTAACCGATCAGAATAAAGAGGCAAGGAAAACAATAGCCTCCCAACACTTGCAGCGCTTCCGTTTGGAGGGAGATGAGTTTCTGAAAAAAATTGTGACCGGGGACGAAACATGGGTGCATTTTTTTGAACCCGAATCAAAGAGGCAGTCAATGGAGTGGCGTCACACAAGCTCGCCGAGGAAGAAAAAATTCAAAACTGTGCGATCGGCAGGGAAAGTTATGGCAACAGTTTTCTGGGATACAGAGGGTGTGATTCTGGTTGATTTTTTGGAGCAGGGATGCACAATAAATTCTGTTCAATACGTCACAACCCTCAACAAACTTAAAGCACGTCTTCAGCGAGTTCGCCCAACAAAATCAATGGCAGATGTTCTTCTTTTGCATGACAATGCAAGACCACACACCAGTCGTCACACCTCTGACGAGATTGTCAAAATTGGATGGGAAGTTTTGCCTCATCCCCCATACAGCCCTGACCTGGCACCATCAGACTTCCATCTGTTCGGGCCACTAAAAGAAGCTCATCGTGGGATTCATTTTGAAGATGAGGAGGCCGTCAAAACATCCGTGCGTCAATGGCTTAGGAAGCAGAGCTGTGATTTTTACCGTGCTGGGATACATGCCCTTGTTCAAAGATGGACCAAAACTGTAGAGATGGGCGGAGATTACATTGAAAAATGACAAAATGATCCTCAATGTTGTGGTTTTCAACCTATGTAATTGCATTTAAATTTCCTGACAATTAAACGTAGAAAAAAAAATAGGAGGCATTACTTTTTGACTGACCCTCGTAAAAACGTTTTCCATATCATGACAGGGCACCCCCTTCCCGAGGTTTCCTTATGACAGAGGAAGGAGTGAACTGACAGTTATCTGTATGCACTGTAAATACATTTTTTTTTTACATCTTTCGAAATATCAGTATCACTTTGGTTGAGTAGGTTTTGTATCTTTGGCATATGCTTAAAGAACTGTGTAATAACTGTAGTGCATGAATATAAATTTTGTTTTCCATACTATATGTTGCCTTAAAAATGGGTCTCGACCCAAAAGTAGTCATCGAATGAAAAATAAAATATTTGCAACTTGGACTTTTTTTTATCAGAAAAGCCCCTTTCAACTGCTGCATTTGCATGAAACATGCATACCAGCTTCTGCATGAACTTTATGATATCCGGGTTCACACTTCACAGTTAATTCATGAGAAAGCGCTCAGGCTTGTCCATCTTAGAACCCTCTCTTATATACACAAACTGTTTATGGTCCACAAAACGGAGTTCTGCATAAAGACTTTTCTGAGCAATTTTTAGATACAGACTCTGCAAATCACTCATGCCTAAAATAAGGATATCCTTTGTAGTTTTTGCTAGAAGTGGTCCTGACTTGTTGATGTTCGTTGCCTACAGTGCAGCATACTATTAACAGGTGTTGACAACGTTGTCTGCTTTGTCACTGAACTGTGCTGTCACTATCCGTGATTTTTTGCTCTATTTCCATTGTTTCTCATCATTTAGCATGTCAATATAAAAACACTTGATCTCAATTTTTTATAGCACAAAGTATTTAACTGACAATTCCATCCATTGTGCACATTGCTGCTTCAGTGGAAGCTCAAAGCACAAGTTCGTGTTGCTTGCGTTGTGTACTTACAGTAAACGTATATGGAGTGGGTCCATCTGTCCCTCCCTCCCCATCCCCCACCCCACCCCACCCCACCCCAGCACTATACCTCTTCCCGCAGCAAGCACTGTGTGCTCTACCTGCTCCCACCCCCCTCAACAGATGTCAAGTTATAGTCTATAAAAGGTATTAATATAGCTCGAGAAATGCTTTGGCTAGCGAGAAATTAATTTTACTCTGATTGTCCTTCACACCTTTAAAATGAGATTAAAATTACAATAGTTTTAGATTAAAAACCTTCAAGGAAATTTCCAGACATGGGAGAGGACAGAATTCAGAATTAAAGAAACACCTGTTCTAACTGAAATTCCTCCCGCAACACATGAGATGGCAGCACTGTCATGGGCAAGGCTTCAATTCATACATCATTTCCACGAGGTGCATACACCACATATATCTCAATGAAGCCACATCTCCAAATTTTTCCATCCACACCAGGCATTCAAAATTGCAAACTGCAGTTGCAGAAGCTCTGCGAACATGACTTGCACAGATGGACACACAAGTCCACTGCAGATAACAAAAGACCATAAAGAGTTCATGTATGTGGATACAACACTTTTAGGGATAGCACTAATTTGCTACTTCTCTGACTGATACATAGAACAAAATTCATGACCACCCACTCCACTTTCATTACCACTTGTTCATTTTCATGACTTTCATGATCTGTAGACATCATGGCAAAGTACATCAACAGCTGTTTCATCTAAACCTGCTGTATCTCGAATTGAAAGCAGCAGCTCTTCCTTTTTGTTTAGCGGACTACTTATATTCTGATGGAATATTTTCATGCAATGATGATTATCACAATTCTTACTTGTAATTTTGGTTTGGGATTAGATAGATGCTTTCTTGTTTCTAAAGCTACTGTTGATAATAGCTGTAATAAGCTTTTTTGCTGCTCTATTTAAATGCATGTCATGGCGTGTGTGAGGTAATACTTATTTTCCTTGGTCAAGGTCTTGTGCTTGTAAAATCACACTACAATTTAGTGTAGGCCTACATAATGGGCCTCAGTATTTGAGTTGGCTTAATTAGAGCAATTTTTGAAAATCTGAAGCGATTTGCCAGTGATAAATACTTGCATGCTGTTGTGTGTTCACTTTTATTTGTCATCTGTCATCAGATACTCAGCATCAGCCAGCCAGTGAAGATGAAGGTGGTTGTTAAATAAAGCTGAGAGAGTAGTGCAACAGGTTTTGATGACATAACTTCAATGTAAATATTGTTAGAATTCTCTCATTACTGGGATTTGAATTCTAGGTTATGTATTATTTAAATCACTCTAAAGAAAACAGAATAAGTCAAATTTAAAGTAAATGCATTTTTTTACTCCATAATTTCTTATCTGATCAGTAACATTATTATAATCAATTATTATTGGTTTTTCCGTCTTACATGTACCACAGTTAATTAAAGAGAATTTTACACCAATTGCATTTTGCTTTTATTTCTAAAGGATCTTCTATGGTCTTTAGTGTTTCTGCCTCTTCTTCACATATTCTGCAAACCACTGCTTTTCCCTTCTGTGCTGAGTGTTAAGACACGAAACTGCAGAAGAAATGACAATTCAGTGAACATAAAGTGCAAAAAGGTAAAAAGCTGCCCATTGTATACGTACAATGTTGTTTCTTTCGATTTCAACCTTTGCTGACAGAGAAGGAAAAAGCTGTGGTTTGCAGAGAGGCAGAAACACTCATGACCACAGAAGATGCATTGTAAATAAAAGTGAAACACAGCTGGTGTAAAATACTCTTTAATTGCAATAAGCTTAAGATGGAACAATCATCAATAATTGACTTAAACAGCAGCTTCGGAAGATGATCCCACAAACGTTACTATATTTTGAACTTATCTTAATGAGAAATGCTAACCAGTAGACAAAATAAATTTAATTTGAAATACGTATCCGTTTTTGACAAAGTAGTTAGTAAGGCTATGAAAGTACATTGCACATTATTTTATTTACTCATTAATTCATCTATAGACAATTTATCACCAGTTTCACTTTTGCAATGTACACTATGCAGTCACTAACCTTCACTACCTTACACTCAGGCAGCCTCACTTTGTTGTGCCATGTTCATCCAAGGCATCTGGAACAAACAGGAAAAGAGCAAACAGCAGCAGTATAATTCTTATTTAATGAGAAAGTACATACATTGTACGACGCCGTACTGAAAACTAATGCCTCCAATTTTTTTTTATTTTGTTCTCAATATCGGTTGAGGTATTATGTGTCATGCATATTACTCAATTGACTTTCCCACTTTGCTGGTGCAAGCTGCAACTCTCTGCTGCTAGAGTGTTCCAAATTGTGTAGTGTGTTACATGGAAGAGTCTAACGTAACTATGTTGATGTTTGAGAAACCCTCAGAAAACAAAGCACGAATTCAAAGAGTTCGTCGACACATGGGGCACCCTCTTCTTCAACACGACAATGACAGACAACACACAAGTGCTGCAACTGTCCAATGCTTTGGGTTTCCTGTCATCGACATCCTGCATACAGTCTCAACTTAGCCCCATCTAATTTTCATGTTCCCAAAATTTAAGGTACACCTTATATTATTTCACTTTGATACTGAGGAAGTGTTGCAACTAGAGGTGAGATCGTGGCTCCAGCATTAAAGTCAAACATTCTACAGTGATATGATGTCGAGAATCCTGGTTTATAGACACAGAGATGTCTTAATAATTTCTTGTTTAAAGGAGATTCTCTATACTGTTTAACTTCTAGGTATTCTTTTAGGTTATATAGAGAAGAAGAGACACAGTAACTTCTTAATTTATTTTTGAATACGTATGTCTTTTCAATGCATTTTATTCTGAATGGAAATTTACTGAATAATATGGCCAAAACAGTTATGAGACCTCCTTCAGTTAATTTGAGCCACTCCCTGTGTAGATAGTAATCATCCCTATTTCTTGTATTGTAATCGCATGTGTGTCTGTTCAACTGACCAGTATCGTTTGCTTTCAGGTACATAATTATTGCAGATACATGTAAGGGACAGTAATGATATTAAGTTCTCTGAATTTATTTTTGCAAAGTTGTCTTGTGGTCACATTTTCAATGCCCCCAAACAGCCTTCTTGTGGAGCTTAACTGAACCTATGTATATGGGTATGTGCTACAGTTTCCCAGACTATAGTGAAGCGGGGCACTACATTGTTAACAATGTATGTGTATTTATCGTCCCAGACATTGTTCTCATTAAGAATATGCTATACTCCATTCACCGAAACAAGAGACATACCGTAAACACGGCAAGGCGCGTGACCACAGTGCTGCCGTCAGGGGGGCAGGGGCGACAGAAATTAAAAAATGAAAGTCATGTTTTTTATAATTTGGCACCTAGACATGATAAAGTGATCCGAGAACTACCTTCTGGCATCTTTTTTTACATTACATTAAAATTTATTGTCACTGAAAAAGAGAAATATTTAAGCTTTCAAGAAAGGTTGTTTTTTCGCGTTACTCTATATTTATCATGCCAGATCTCCTAAACGTGGCGCACAGCAAAATAATTTTATAATTGCCTTCAGTATTATATGTTGATGACGTCTGCAAATTTTCTGCCCAATAGAGTCAGTAATAGTGAAGTAATAAATTAAAATCACATGTCTGATGCAGAACTTTTACCAAATCATCATCCGAAATATAGTAAGTGACAAACTTTTCCCCTTTAATTTTTTTTGTGGGGATGTAAGCAAGAAAAGTTTCAGAAAGGTTTGAATTAAATTTTGTAGTTTGTTCGAAGGTGATGGGTGCAACCGTTTGTCCTTTATGAGCAATGCACTGTGCAGATCACAGGCGCAGTGCTCGGTCAGTGTGGCCGCCTCAGTTGCAGGTGAGCTCGTTAGTGGGTGTTGTACAGCAGCGATTTCAGGATATCTTAAGTTCATCTGTAAAGATGCTTGAAAGACTAGTTGTTGATTATTAAAGTAAGTATATGTGTTTTTAGTCGCGCTGAGCATTCACTGTTTATGTGCGCATCAATAGCATCTCATGGTTTCTTATTTTATATATTCACTTATTTCATTAGCATCACATACGGCTGTCCTCATTATGTCATCCACGGATTCAGTGAGCGAGGTCGACCTGTCAGTTCTGAGTCCACCAAAGATCCGAGCAAAGAAGAAATCATTAAGTTCTTCTGAGAAGCACATGGTGCTTAATGTGTATAAAATGGAACTGTTACATCCAGAGCAGTCGATGAGTGACGTTGTTTCGAAAACAGCTGCAGCTACAGGTGTTGGACGTTCTTCACTGTATCGTGTGATCAGTGAGTACAAGGCCACACTCTTTGAAGTCTCCCAAGAAAGGAAAATTACGACAGAAACTTTCTGAAAGTGTTGATGACTTTGACAGAAATGTGATACGAAGAAAAGTACATGAATTATTTTTCGTAACGAATTGCGAACAATAGACAAAGTGCTTACAGTCGTGAACGAAGATGCACATCTGGGCAATTTTCGGAGAACTATATTTTATAAGTTATTGAGAGAAATGAATTTCAAATATGTCCGGCGTGGGCGCGACAGCATGCTAATAGACAGGGATGACATCATTTTATGGAGGCAGCGTTATCTTTGAACCATTGAATGGTTGAGAGATGAAGCCAGACCCATTTACTATTTGGATGAGATGTGGGTGAACGCAGGAGATACCCGAAGTTACGTCTGGGTAGATGACACTATAAATTCCTCAAAACAACCATTTCTGTTCGGATTATCCACCAGAAGCAAGGGCCCATCAGGTAAAGGGAAACGTCTGATTATCGCACACATTGGCAGCAAAGCAGGGTTCGTTGAAGGATGTTTGTTGACTTTCGAATCCAAGAAAAGTGGAGGTTATCATGAGGAGATTTGCGCCGAAACCTTCAAGAAGTGGTTTCAAGATGTTCTTCCTCGGCTTCAGGAAAATGCAGTTATTGTTCTTGATAACGCTCTGTACCATTCTCGGAGAAAAGAAAAAGTTACCAATGCGAATTCCAATAAGCACGAAATATCAGAGTGGCTAAAATCTAAAAACATCGATTTCGAAGACGGTATGTTGAAGAAAGAACTTTTAAATATAGTTAAAAATCACAGAATAGTGCACAACGAATACGCAATAGGTGAAATGGTGAAGAATGCAGGGAAAACTGTTCTCAGAATTCCTCCGTACCACTGTGAATTAAACGCCATCGACTTAGTGTGGCCCAGAATCAAAGGCTATGTTGCAGCGAAAAACAAAACATACAAAACGCCGGAAGTTGAAGTACTGCTAGAAAAAGCAGTAAGAACAGTGACTGCAGAGGATTGGAACAAGTGCGTCTTCCATGTCTTAGAAAAAGTGGAAACTCAAAATGTGGAAATTAGACTGAGGAATGGCTGCGTCTCTGGTTCAAATTACCAGAACCAGGCTGAAAGATACTACCTTCAAACTCCTTTCCAGATGATGGTGTGATGAACAGTAAACATCTTAAATGGTTCAAATGGCTCTGAGCACTATGGGACTTAACTTCTGAGGTCATCAGTCCCCTAGAACTTAGAACTACTTAAACCTAACTAACCTAAGGACATCACACACATCCATGCCCACGGCAAAATTCGAACCTGCGACCGTAGCGGTCGCGCGGTTCCAGACTGTAGTGCCTAGAACCGCTTGGCCACTCCGGCCAGCACATCTTAAATAATGCAGGAAAAACTTCAAAATGGATTTAGATGAGCATTCACACTACTGGTATATTTGTAGAAGTGAAGTGCACATTTATTGGAAACTTCACTTTCCACAAAGTAAACATTATTCTCTAAAGACATTCTTAATTACATTGGCAATGACATACTTAATTACACTGGCAATTATTCAAAATGACATGAGCATCTCTTAACAGCTGCAATATTTCCTTGCATATCTTCTCACCATGTCACAGTCTAAAAATTACTCTTACCACAAATGATGGAACAGTTCTAACTTCTTGTAAATCTTGACCATCCTTGTACAATTAAGTGTCCAAACTGTCAATAATCTTCTTCAGACTTTGATATAGCTGCAAACTGTCTTTATACAAATTCGAATCTCCTCTTTCTTGAAGTCTTGAAAGTCTTCATCAAATTAACTCTGCTTCTTTTCGCATTTGTCAACCTGCCTCTCTTCCTTCTTGATCCACCTCCACCATCTTTGAATAATTTATAAGGTCAATTGCCTTGACTAACAGCTCACTAACACTTACCATGACAACTTTACTCAGTCTCTGATAACACTCGTCTTTACATCGGGAATTTCTGAAAGTAACATCACTTCATCCCCTTCTCATTGCAATACAGTTTAAACATTACTTCGAAAGTACTACTTCTTGACCACATCACATAACTGTACCCACACTAACGAATTTCCATTATCTTCACTATCAACTCTCATCTCCTACCTTGTTCACAATATACAGACATGAACACTGACCTTACAGGTATCGTATTTGACTACATGTATCATACAATTTACATAGCATAAATTTAAAAGAAAAGAATTCATTTATAGTTGATGTTTGTATGAACAAAAATCAGCAAATAAATACGTAATAACTTTAACAGAGACTACTGTCAAATTTACACACAGAATTTACATGAGACAGGAATCTTCATAACACTATGACAACTATCTTTTACTGTATTAATATTTAGATCCCCCAAAACAGGCACTTCCAGTCCATTGGAGAAACTTTACGTGTGGACTAGGTGATTGGTACAGACCTAATATCAAAATCTTACCTGACTAAAACTTTATTTGCATAGTTGCTGCTTTAAAAACATTCCTGAACTATTTTCAACGGCCCATGGAGTAATTTCCTTCACCTCACTGCTTACATACACTGCAATTTCCCCTCTTTTGTTATAATAATAATAATAATAATAATAATAATAATAATAATAATGTAAATGTTGTGTGGCTAGGGCCATTTGCCAGGTGCAAGTCTTTCTATTTGACACCACTTCGGCGACTTGCGCATCGATGGGGATGAAATGATGATGATTAGGACTACACAACACCCTGAGCGGAGAAAATCTCTGACCCAGCTGGGAATCGAACCAGGGCCCTTAGGACTGACATTCTGTCGCGCTGACCACTCTGCTACTGGGGGCAGACAAGCCCTACAGAAATGAGTTTATCTTTTATAGTTCTCTAAATTGCAAACAGTTATTTTATTCTCTCTCAGATCATGCTCTGACATAAAAAAACTTGTGGTACCTCAGTTAGTATTACTATCTTATCTAATTTCTTGACACATACTAAACATATTGGTGCAAAATTTTTGTTTTTTTTAATGTTGGAACTATCAATGTCATCAATATTAACTGTGTTAGCTTTACCTTCATCTGTGAATGTGTTGATTCTATTCATGTAGATGAAAGTGACTTACCGATCTTCTGAACATGTCAAAACGTATTTAAGGTGAAAAAGTTAGGTACCTTGATCTGTGGAATCTAACTTTGAATATACACTGGAATAATAAAAAAAAGGTACTCCCTTTTAGAAGTTTCCAGATCACACATTGTTGCAACAGTGCATATGGAGTACATGGCAGTTGATCATATGGATGACAAACACTGCCTTATGCCACACCTGCTCAACCTGTTCACATAGTTCCGTAAGAGCTGTTGGTTGACAAGTCACACGAGGCACTTCTCTTTCTATCATATCCGACACATGCTTGATTGCAGACAAGCCTGGAAATTGTGCTCACCAGGGAAGTTACTGCATGTCTTGTGAAGCACACTGAGTTTCATGGGCAGTGTGTAAGCAAGCATTATCATATCGGAAGACCACATAACCTTCCTGTTGCAAGGACAGCAAAAGAATGGATTCTGCACCTACTGAGATCTTGTCAACATCCCCTCCAGAAACATCAAAGGTAAAAGAGATTTTACCTTATCACAACCAAGCCCATAAAGCCTGGGGGGGGGGGGGTCAGTGTGTCTGCAGCCTGAATCTACATTCATTCCTGAAGACCACGGAGCACCATTACACCTTCAAATGATCCTCTTGAAGGCACCAGTCGAGCTGCGCACATGGATGGTGTGGTATGAGTGGAAGACGAGCTAGAAGTGTGGATGCCAATAGTCCCATTGGTTATAACAGGTTCGCAACAGTTTGTGCTGACAAATCTGGGATCACAAGCCCTCTTAACTGTGCTTTGGTAGCTTTATGAACTGCCACTGCTGCCCTTACAATGTGGAGGAGGAGGAGGAGATTAGTGTTTAACGTCCCGTGGACAACAAAATCATTAGAGATGGAGCAGAAGCTCGGATTAGGGGAAGATCAGAAGGAAATCGGCCATGCCTTTCAAAGGAACTATCCCAACCACACAGTGTGTTTTGTGTGGTGGTAGTGGTGGTGGTGGTGGTGGTGGTAGTAGTAGTACTTCATTCTTACATCCAAGTTGGTGCTTACTAATATCCAGGGTGTCCAGTGATTCACAAAAACAAAATTCACCCAAGTTTTCCAGAGATGTTTTCCTACTTACTGTGTCATCCCTGAATTATTTTGATTGATTTTGTGACAAAATCTAAAAAAATTGTTTATATATAGGAATATAGTATAAGACATCGCATTTAATTTGAGTACCAGCAAAATATGAATGCATTTTCATATGCCTCCACTTCATTGCTGGTTTTTATGGCCTTATATGATTGCACTGCAAAACCAAACCTACTTATTTTAGGTGTTTTGGTACATGGTCTGTCTAATGACACTGGCTGAAACCACTTTTCAAAAAATACTTTTCTATAAAAGTAGGCTAAAACTAACCATTTTAGCAACTTCAGAGAAATCATCAACTTTGATCTCAATTTAGAAACTACTGGAAAACCATACAAGAATAAAATTTTATGTTTTAAGACTTGTTTTGCTAAGTTATTACAGGCAAAGTTTCGAGTTTATAACTCACTTACTTCTTGAGATATAAAAAGCCAAACTTCACCTTCTTCTCAAGTGGCTATTCTTTTGACTCACATTGCTTCACATTACCTATGTGAAAATGGTTCATGAAATCTATCTATCTATTAGTATTATTATTATTTCACGTAAGAGAGGGAAAAAAATGTACAAGACGGCCTAGTTTTGTTTAGTTCAAGAAAATACTGCCCAAGATACATCTAGCCGTTACCAAAAACTCAAGGAAACATTGTTGAGAGCTCAGCTAATGTGTCAAATGAACGAGTAATTTATGCGAGTATTGAACTGGTGACCGTAAAACTCTACCAGTGTTTATTCAAAATGTGTGAATGTTCTCACAAAATTCCATCAAAATGTGATGGTCATGGGGGAACCTCTAGAGCACTTGGTTTGGAATAACCCATATGCAAACCTATCACACACTAATATCCCAGGATCAAAATAAATGGATTTTAATAGGCCACAAACTCCTCCAAAAATCTTTGTCATTACATTGTGTTAACACAAAGCAATAGAGTGCCGACACTGTAAACTGGCAGTCTCTGTTAGTGTAAACAAACTACAGTTATGCCTGTCAGAAGAGAGCAGCAGCAGTGCATTCAGTAACAACTACCCCACTTACTTGCTGACGTTGGCAGTGTCGTAAATGAGGTAGTTCAGGTCCGACCTCTACTGGTATTTGACACAAGCACAGTTCAATACAAATAACAACTAAAACTGTCACATTAAAGAGCCCACATTATACTTACATTTGAACAGACGTAAATGTGAACTCCACCAAACACTCTTTGCACCTCCTTGCTTGCCACATTGTGTCACAAACACACAAAACAATGGCACAAATACATGGAAACACGGTCAGGCTGCAGCGACAACAAATCTCCATTGTGTCAGCTGGCCACAACAACCAGGCTGCACTGGACTTGCTGGTCATTTCTGGGAGGACAGTATTTGTACATCAGAAACTCAAGTGTAGTGTCATTACGATATATGTATCTGTATCGACAACGGCACAAGCCATGTATTGATTTCTGTGATCATTCAAGGCACTAAAATGTGGCAGGCATTTTTGCATACAAATTAAAGGAGCAGCTCGTATCTTCAGCGAGTATAGTCACTGCAATTTTGAAAGCGACTGCTGTCTTTTCTTCTTTGACAGTGAGAAATTTCCAATTTTAAAGAAAGGGCTTAAGAATATGGTTGGTGATTAGAAATTAAAAAAAGAACATTTTGGGGAAATTTCTCAGAACAAACGATATCATTACTGCCCTTTTTACAAGACATGGTTTGCGAAGAGCTAGATTCCTTTGACATATAATGTATATAACAATGTTGGCTACAGCTAAAGGGGTTGACGTTTCTTTTAGCCATGAATGGATTAGAACTACACAATGTAGAAAACCAGCCACAATGACACATTGTCAAAGACATTCTGACTGGGCTAACCTTTAGATTAGATTAGATTCAGTTTTTGTTCCATAGATCCAAAATTGAGATGATTCTTGTGGGTGTGGAACACGTCAGAAAGTATAACGTAAAAAAATATAGAACATATGAATACAATACTCACTTCCCTGATCATCTGTCAGGAGACTGTCGAAATATGTGAGTACATTACATTACACTGGAAATACTAATATTTACAGAATTAATTCAGTGTCAGAATGAAACATAGTTATACACTTTTAATTAATGTGATGTTGACTGTTGTGACCAAGTGCTGTAAAAACTGAAATCTAACAAATGTTTTTACTTAAGCTGGTCTAACAGTCCCTGTTAAAATAATCATCTATACAGTAGAAGGAATTGCCTATCAAAAAGTCTTTCAACCTCTGAACTGTGTTTTATCTGAAACTGTTTTTTAATGTTTGCTGGCAATGTATTGAAAATGTGTGTTCCTGAATATTGGACCACTTTTTGGACCAAGGTAAATGATTTTAGGTCTTTATGTAGATTGTTCTTATTCCTAGCATTGATACATGTATTGAGCTACTGGTGGGAAACAAGACATATTATTTGGAACAAATATCATTGATAAATAAACATAATGAGAAGCAGTGATTAGAATATCCAGTTCCATGGACAGGTTTCTGCATGATGATCTTGAATTTACACCACAAATTAGTTGTATTATATGCTTTTGCACTCTCAAACTTCTGCTCAGTTTGACGAGTTACCCCGTATACGAACCCATATAACACAATAAAATGAAAATAAGCAAAGTATGCAAGTTTTTTTTTTTATATTTATATCTCTTATGCCTGACATCACTGCAAATACAGGGTTGTTTAGGCAGTTCAGAAATTCTGTGGTATGTCCTTCCCAACTGAATTTATTATCAAGTTGTAATCCCAAAAATTTAACACTGTCAACCTCTTCAGTCTGCATGTCTTTATATGTTATGCATACGCTGGACGGAGATCTCTTACAGGTTCTGAACTCCATATATTGGGTCTTTTCAAAAATGAATTAGCTTTAAGCCATTTATTAATGTAAGTGAAAAGTTGATTAGCAATCATTTCTAGATCTGTACTTGACTTGTTATTTACTGCAATGTTTGCATCATCTTCAAACAAAAACCTTAGCTTCTGGCAATGTTACTGACGAGAGGTCATTAATGTAAAGAAAAAGCGACAGACCCTCGAGGAACACCATACCTAATTAATTCCCAATCGGATGAAGACTTACTGCTTGCTCTACAGGTATTTTGCAATGAAACCCCTTTGTTTCCTGTTAGTTAAGTAAGATTTGAACCATTTCGCAGCACTGCTGGTGACACCATGATATTCTTATTTACTTAAGAGTATACTGTGATTCACACAGTCAAAGGCTTTTAGCAGGTCAAAGTAAACGCAAGCAGCCTCTAATTTTTTAACTAATAGATTAAGTGCATGCTCGCTGTATGGGTAAATACCCTTCTCTATGTCAGAACCCTAAAGCAACCCAAATGCTGACTTGGACAATATATTACTTGCAGTTAAGATTTTTAAGGAGATGCCCCAACACAATCTCTTCAAATATTTTTGAAAAAGGCAGCAAAAGTGAAATTGGTTGATAGTTTGACAGTATCTCTTTATCATCCTTCTTGTAAAGAGGCTTAAATTCAGCATATTTTAGCCAGTCTGGAAATGTTCCCCTGGTTAGAGATTGACTACACAAATAACTTAAGATAGAACTCAACTCACATGAGCACTCTTTGATTAACTACGCTGATACGTTAGCGTAACCACTAGAATACTTTGATTTTAATGATTTTCTGGTAGATGTTACTTTTTTGGGAGACGTGAGTGTCATTTCCATTTTACTGAAGTTAGTGTAAATACTGGTCTTGGATATTCCATTATGCTGTTTACTTAACCTGATAATCCCAAGCTGTCAGTAACAGAAACAAAGCACTTGTTTAACAGGTTTGGAACACTACATACGCTTGTCACCAATGTCTCATTATTTCTAGAGCTATTTGTTCCTGTTCCTTTTTGGCCCTGCCGTGTCTTTCTTCACTATATCCCATATAGTTTTTATTTTGTTGCCTGATATAATTATCTTTTTCTTGTAAGAAAGCTGCTTGGACTTTTGGATTTCTTGCTTCAATATTTTGCAGTATTCTTTGTAATGCATTACAATGATAATATCAGAGCTGTTCCTAGGTAGCAAATACAGTCTCCTTTTTGTTCTACATGATATCTTTATTCCTGGTGTAATCCATGGCTTTATTAATCTCTACATTTCATCCAGATCAAATAACAAACTAGCAAGTGAAAAGTTTTTCAGTGATGAAGTCCCCTATTTTCTGAGACAGGCAAAAGGCGACATTATCATCGCAGGAGACTATAATTGGATTTTAAGGGTGATACATTCAAAAGGCACAACACCCTTTTTCGGTACCCTGCAAAGTACAATTGGAGGTCGATCATGACACATGTAACTGAGCTACTAACCATTACACACATTCATAAGTATATCTCAACTGTAGTAGTATTGATGTTTGATATAATCTGTATCACAATGGGAAGAACTCTGCAAGACTATAACATAATCCCTGTCAGCTTTTCCTACCATCCTGCTGTAATTGTTGATGCAAAAGGTCTATCTTGTCCCAAAATAACTGACAACAGATACTGGAAATTAAATTGTAACCTGAACCACATAACAAGGATAAAGATGTGGAGATCGATGTTCATTACAGTACAAATTGTGGGTTAACTGGAAATGCTTCTTTTGTAATGTGATTCAGCATTGGGGGAACCTTCTATAACCTGGTATTCACAAACTATTTACAAACGTTGCCTACATGTCTAATGAAACATGGAGAAATAACAGTGAGTACTACTATCTTGTCACTTATGAAGTGCAAGCAAAAGCAGACAATGGGGAAGATACAGCAAGTGATTCCAAAAGAAAATTTTACAACTGCAGGAAAGTGAGTGAGAAGGGACCATTATCACCTGTGAGGATTATACGCATCTACAGATGAGATGTGGAGTATTTCTGACCTCACAAGAGAAAGAAAAAGGTGAAAACAGAGATATACACTGAGGACACAAAAGCCATGGGATACCTCTTAATACTGTGTGGACCTCCTTTTCCCCAGCATATAGTGCAGCAACTCAATGTGACATGGACTCAGTAAGTAATTGGAAGTTTCCTGCAGAAAAATTGAGCCATGCCACCTATGTAGCTGTTTACAATTGTGAAAGTGTTGCCGGTACAAGAATGCTCAATGAGATTCATGTTGGGCGATCTGGGTGGCCAAATCATTCTCTCGAATTGTTCAGAACATTCTTAAAACCAATCATGAAGAATTCTGGCATGTGACATCGCACACTGTCATGGGAAAATGGACACCCATGAATGGCTGAAAATGGTCAAGTGGCCGAACATAACCATTCCCACTCAACGATCAGTTCAGTTGGATCAGAGGACCCACTCCATTACATGTAAACACAGCTCACACCATTATGGAGCCACCAGCAGCTTGCACAGTGCCTTGTTGAAAACTTGGGTCCATGGCTTCATGGGGTCTGCACCACACTTTAACCCTACCATCAGCTCTTACCTACTGAAATTGGAACTCATCTGCCCAAACCACAGTTTTCCAGGCATCTAGGCTTCAATCAGTATTGTTACGAGCACAGGAGAGGCACTGCAAGTGGTGTCCTGCTGTTGGTAAAGGAACTCGTGTCAGTAGTCTGCTACCGTAGCCCTTTAACACCAGATTTTGGCGCACTGTCTTAACAAATACGTTTGTCCTACTTCCCACATTGATTTCTGTGGTCATTTCACACATTTGCTTGTCTGTTAGGACTGACAACTCTAGGCAACGACATTGCTCTCAGTTATTGAGTGAAGGCATTGGCCACAGTGCTGTCTGTGGTGAGATATAATGCCTGAAATTTGGTATTCTCAGCACACTCTTGACATTGTGAATCTCGGAATATTGAATTTCCTGATTTCTGAAATGAAATGTTCTGTGCATCTCTTACTACCATTCCACATTCAAAGTCTGTTAATTCCTGTCGTGAGGCCACAGTCACATCGGAAACCTCTCCACATGAAAAACCTAAGTACAAGTGACAGCTCCACCAATGCACTGCCCTTTTATACCTTGTGTATGCGATACTGCCATCTGTATAGGTGCAAATCACTATACCACGACTTTTGTCAGCTCAGTGTATAAGTAACATTATGGAAATGAATATGCTATGCAGGAGGGGACCCAAGAACATCTGCAAACACTATAGTGCAAAATCATCTGAAGCTCCAAAAACAGCATAAATGCTACAAACTTGTACATCACATCTAATATCTGATGAAGAAATTGAAGATGATTCAAAAAATTTTCCCAGGAAGTAGTGAGACAAACAAAGATATGGACACATATACTCTGAAAGAAACCTGGAATTATCATATTCGTATCCAAGAAACCGATCTCATGAAGAATAATGGATTTTGGGATGATAATGCTGTCATGTGCAGACTTGAAATTAATTTCTTATATTGTAGTGGTAAAATTACAGCAAATCATTCCAGACATGCCTGGGTCAGAACAGACTTGTAGAGTATCTAACAAAAGTATTATAAATTAAATTTGCTCCTTAAGAGATAAGACTTTCTCAAGGGGGCATCAGGAACAAACATAAGGGCTAACGAACACAGATTATAGAAAGCCTTCGATGTAGTCAGCACTTAATGAGTACACTACAGAATTTAAAGTTCCCAAGAGCAACAACAGATTTACTGTTACCGAACCAATATCAAAGTTTTGTTTCATCATCTTTCGGGCGTGCACTCGGGACAGCGAGAATCACAATATCAAAGTATTTCCAAGGTACAAATCAATGGATATATCATGGAAGTACTCCCAATCAAAGATTCCGTCCAACAGGGTCTCCCTTATCAATGACATTCTTCATCACCTCATTGCTTCAATACCAGGATTACAAATTGGTGTACAATGATTCACCATGAAATCCTACACTGATGATGGAAATGGAAATGCCATGTGGCTAGAGCCTCCCATTGGGTAGACTGTTCGCATGATGTAAGGCTTTCGAGTTGACGCCACTTTGGCGACTTGTGTGTCAATGGGGATGAAATAATGATGATAAGAACAACACAGCACTCAGTCTTCAGCTGAGAAAATCTCCAATGGAGCTGGAGATCGAACACACGCCGTTAGGCATGACATTCTGTGGCACTGACCACTCAGCTACCAGGAGTGGACTACACTGATGATGTTATCATTATAATTACAAAACCCCAAGACACCACAAATGTATCAGAAAGAATGCACAATTATAAACAAGCAGCATTGGCAGCAATAAACAACAGAAGAACACAGCTCTCCAGACTAAATGGAAATCTTCATCCCATGCCACATCCCTTCACAAAATATGTTAAAATGGAAGAGCTAGGAGTGAAATTTAGGAAAAACTCAAATGAGTTAATTGACATCCATTCCACAGGAATGGTAGAAAGAGTAAGATAGACCCTGACAGTGAATAGTACTGTTTTACACCCTTTTGAACAATATAAATGAGTGTAACAACATTATGCCAAGCACGCTCTGTCCTCCAACGACAGAAGCACGATCTGCACTCCAACAACAGCTAGTGAGCTAGGACCTCTCTGGGGAATATTGGAATTCTTACTCTAGACTTGTACGAGACCAATTGGATGGACACTGTTGTGGAACAACTAGCATTGTTATAGCTTCCACTACAGAAATTTAATGTATGTTGACGAGATTTCAATTTCAGTTGACATCAAAGGATAGGAAAGTTTATAAATGTTATTGAAGACTATATTTATAATTTCAAGCTACATTTGTGACATTAATTCAGTATACACCAATATATATATACACACACACACACACACACACCCCTCTTGCCCGATATCACTATGCTTTATTATCGGTAGTTTGTGGACTGTAGGGATAGGTGTAGTAGTATGAACCTGCATCATGGTTATTGCTGTGTTCTGCGAAATTATTACTTCATTGATTTTCATTTTTCATACAATACAACAGTTATCTACATCCTCAAATTACAGCACTACATTAGCACATTTCTTGCAGCCCATAAATGTATGAACTATTCAGTAAACATTTCAATTAAGCCAAAGCAGTAACATTGTCTGTCTAAGGAATTTCATATACTTAGTCAAAAACATGCTGGCGTTGGGTAAGAAGTTATGGGCTATGTATCCATTCATTGCTTAGTTCTTTAATTCAAACTATTCAGTATTCTGGGGATCGGTGAGATGTATGCAGTGCTAATGCATGTATGCTAATGGATTTTTTTTCCTCTTACTAAATACATTGCATTTCTGTGTGTAAATACACTCATGTTCAGAAAAAAAGGCCTGAACAACTAGAGATAGTACATTCATGTTCAAAGGACATATACATTAGTATGTTCAGCAGAAATGATTAGCATTTGAACCATGTCGGCCCCGGGTTCGAGGACAACATCGATATTGCCACGCAAAACCATCTAATCCTAAAATGTGCCTGTGGCTCTCATCACTATGAACAGAAGATAATGGATGAGTGTGACTTAAGCAGACATGTAGGATGCCTGGATACGTGTGAACTGTACCTCAAATCAGTGTGTTTGAAAGAGACCACACTACTGGCATGAGAGAATGTGATGCGTCCACCCGGAAAATTGCTGCTCGTGTAGGAAGAGTTTCGGCACTGCAACTCACGAGGCCGTAGAACACAAGGTGGGTCATATTGCATCACCCAGACTGCCCCGGAGATGAACACTTCATCCGAATGGCATTTTAGGACAGATCTGTGTCGTCCTCAGCTCTAGTGGAACAGTGTAACACATTGTACACAATCAGGAGTGACAGTCCATTGCCGTTTATTATGGCATGGTTAAGTGTGTGTGTCATCCACTTCTCTGCCTACCTTTAACAAATGTGCAGAAATAAGCTTGATGGCAAAGTTGTATGGAATAATGTTAGAGACAGGAATGGCATCAGATAGGGTTTTCTGATTTATTTATTTATTTATTTATTATTTGTCCCGTGGATCAAATCAGTACAATGGCTTGTACAACTGATATGGGATAAGTCAATACAAATATACAGTTTACAGGAGTCTAAAATAGTAAACAAGAATACAGAGGAAAGATTATTTTACATTACCTACAAAATTATGTTACTTAAAGTTACAGCTTTACAGAGAATTGTTACATGATGTGACAAAACTGACTTAACAACATTCAGCTTTGATACTTTATCATGCACTAAGACAATTTTGATTCCAAATATTCCTGGATGGTATAAAAGCATTCTTTTATTAAAAGAGATTTCACTGTCTGTTTGAATTTATTTATTTCTTGGATTACTTGGAAGATGATTATATAATTTTATAATTTTATTCCCATGCACTTGACACCATCACTGTACAGTTTTGTTGAGTGGGGAAGTATTCTTAGAGAGGTTTTTGATCTTGTGTCACAATCGTGGTAGTCCATATTTTTGCTAATTTTGTTGATACTTTTTTTGGTAAAGAATAATAATTCTAGTATGTATTGGCAAGGGAGGGGCAAAATATTTAGTATCTTAAATAATGGTTTACTAGTGTCTCTTTGTTTTTTGAACATAATTGTTCTGACTACCTTCTTTTGCAGTTTGAATATCTTAATTGATTCAGAATTTTGGCCCCAGAAGATGATTCCGTAGTTAAGTACGGAGTGAAAGAGTGCATGGTACATTGTGGTTAGGGTACTTGTGTTAGTGACGTTCCTTATTGATCTAATCATGAAGCATGCTTTACTAAGTTTTGTGCTGGTAATGTCAATGTGCCTTTTCCATGTGAGCGTATCAGTAATAATGACCCCCAAAAATTTTATTTCATTTTCAAGTTTAACATTATTTTTTTCCAGTGATATAGTTGGTAGTAATGGATTTCTGTTTTGGGCAGTGTGAAAGGTTATTCCAATTGTCTTTTTTGCATTAATCAGCAGCCTATTACTTTGAAGCCATCGACTTATTTGATCTGTGGTTCTATCTATATTAGATTGGAGAATTTGTTCAGGCGCAGATATGAGTATAGAGGTGTCGTCAGCAAATAAAAGGGTTTTTGTGTTTGGTAGGCTGTGAGGAAGGTCATTTATGTAAAGCAAAAACAGCAAAGGGCCCAGGACGGAGCCTTGGGGAACGCCTTGCTTTATGGTATGTATGGAGGAATGTACAGTGCTAGCTGTACCTGAGAGCTTAGTTTCATTTAATTCGACATACTGCTGTCGATCTTCCAGATAGCTTTTAAACCAGTCATAGGCATTTCCTCTTATTCCATAGGAATGCATCTTTTGCAGAAGTATACTATGATTAACCATGTCGAATGCCTTTGTTAGATCTAGGAAGATACCTATGGCTGGGAGTTTTTTGTCCACAAGCTCCAGTGCATGATCTAGAAATTCTTGTATTGCATCTGTTGTAGCTTTCTTACTTTGGAAGCTGAACTGAGCAGGTGACAGGATATTTTCTTTGTCTAGAAAGGACATGATTCTGGTGGCCATTATATATTCAAATACTTTACTAAAAGTTGAAAGCAGTGCAATGGGTCGATAATTACTGGGATCCTCTTTGCTTCCCTTTTTGTGGACAGGTATAATTTTTGCAATTTTGAGCATACCAGGAAATGTACCATTCAGGAATGAGAAGTTTATTATGTGAGCGAGGGGTTTACTGATAGAGTTACTGCAATTATGAAGGAGGAAGCATGGGATTTGATCTTGTCCAGCAGATGATTTTTTTTTAAATTTTGTTATGAAGTGTCTTTTCTATTTCAATTTCAGATGTAGGCCTTAGAAATAGAGTCTCAGAGCATAAGTTTGGTTCTAGTTGTAAGGGACAGCTATTTTTAAGATGGTTAGCCAGGTTTTCTACTGTTTCTGTAAAGTAGTTTCTGCTGTTTCTTTCCCACTGGAGACTAATTTTCCATTTATTTTTAAGCTAATATCACTTTGTAGCTGTTTTCCTCTATTAGTATTCATATAAATAAGTTGCCACATGCTTTTGCTCTTATTTGATGACAATTTGAGGTAGTTATCATTCTGTAGCTTTTTGGCTGCATTTACTATGTTCTTTAATATCTTTTTATATCGAGTAAAGTATGACTTAAATGCTTCACTACTGCCTAGTTTGGATTTGCTCATGTAAAAAAGTTCTCTTTTTCTTTGTGATGATCTAATGATTCCTGGGGTGATCCAGCTGGAGAGTTTTCTATCTTTGGTGATACATTTTGTTTGTAAGGGAAAGTGGCAATTAAAATAATAACAGAAAATATCCAAGAATGCTTCATATTTGCTGTCTACTGTTTGAGCCTCGTATACATTTTGCCAGTTTTCATTTTGTATATCAAAGAGGAAAGTATGCATGTGGGTTTTATTGAAGTTTCTCCTCTGTACAGTGATTTTATTGTGTTCGTGACTTATTTTGCAACCAGACCTGCATAATTAATGCATTGTGGTCTGAAAATCCTAGTTTGACGGAGGATACAGTACAATTTATATTGCTTGCTACTTGATCCAGACAAGTGGTACTGTGATTTGTTATCCTAGTTGGAGTGTTAACCATTAGGTCTAGGTTGTAGCTGTTCATAAAATTTTTAATGCTTAGATGGCTGGAGTTTTCTGAGAGAAAATCTATATTATAGTCACCACATATTAGAACACTATATGATTTTCTTTTACTTACATTTTCTATTACTGGTGCTAGATTTTTGTAGAAAGTCCCTATGTTACCAGAGGGTGACCTGTAAAGTGCTATTATATAAACATTTAGATCTGTAAGCTCTACACCTGACAGTTCTATATCTTTTTCAATACTATACAAATTGCAAATGAATCCAGGTTCTCTCTGTTTGAATATGATAGCCCCATTTTGGTTCATCACAGACAGGGGGAGTATCATGACAGTGATTGAGTTCACACAATACATACGGCAGCAAATCAAGGCTTTGTTGGAGGGTGTTACTGGGTGCAACTACAAATCACAGCTGGTGTGTGTCCAGGGCACTTTGACCAGTATGACATCCTGCAACCTGTAGCCATACCCTTTCTGCACAACACCACAGATGTTTTTTTTTTTTTTTTTTTTGTTTTTCCCCCAGCAAGACAATGCACGATATGTTGCTGCATGAACATGTACCTCCTTGGTGGCACAGGACTTCAGCCTTTTGCCCTGGCCTGCCAGATCATCAGACTTGCTGTCAATCGAAAATGTGTGTGTTATGGTGAAACGCCGGTTGCAGTGCTGTGACCCAATGACAACCACCACAAATGAACAATGGAACCAGGTGAATGCAGCATAGATCACTATACCACAGGATGCCGTCACAGGGCCCATGGAGGACCCGTGCCTACTAGGCTATAGAACACATGCTGAACCAAAGGTGACTGAAATGCTAATCATTTCTGCAGAACATACTAATATACATATCCTGTGAATATGAACGTCCTATCTCCAGTCATTCAAGGTGTTCTTTTTATCTGAATATGAGTGTATTTCAAATTAGAATATCAAAGTCTTTCAAACCAATAGCAAATCTAGATTTTTGCCAATCACTTAGTAGTCAGTTATCATAAACAGGCAGTATAGAGCACAAGAAAATTAAACATCATTCAAAGGCTTGAATGTGTAAACATACTGTATCTATCCAAAATATGTTAATGTTGGGCAAATCATACCCATTAATAGAAAATGTATCACATAAATCAAAAAGTAATTGGCTAGTTGGTTTGGAAAGATATGTTGTTTCGCGTGGACAGGTCATCTGACGAAACCAGTTAACAATGGCGCTCTTAACAGATTGTGGGGCAAAATGTTCAGCCCTTGAAGTGAAAAATCTCATATTCTTCTATTACCAGAAAGTTGGTCGGACTTACTAAAGTGTGAGTGAGCTATTGTGAAGTCTTGCAAACCGCAACATATGTTTTAGAGAAGACTCCCAATGTAAGATTCTACATACCATAGAAAATAATCAAAACCATTAGGAAAAAAGCTCGATGTCCACCAGAAAATCTGATGAAAACGGAAGACTTAAAGTGGAAGACATACAGGTTTATAAATTATTTAATTCCTACAGCTTCATGATCTCACAGAATGAAACTGACTATTCATCAGTACAACCAGTACTGTGGAATGGCTGACACTGCCATACACCAAACAGTACGTTGCTCCAAAATTACAGACCCGTGGAAATCTATAAAATTTAAATCAATGACTATCAGCAAAACAAACAGCAATAAAATAATGTACATGGATTTCAAGACATTTCCAGCAGCATCCAAGACAAGAACACTTGTGTGAATCATATTTTATTTTATAAACTACATCTTCAACGATGGAGAGAGTCTATAAATGACTTCAAACAGCTCTTGATGAACAAAAGACAAGAAAATCTCAATCATAAATGGATTAGTGAGAATTTTTATCATTTGTACATCTTATTTAAAGGCTTTATTTAAAGTCAATGTAAAGGTTTTGTTGTTGCCTGTTGCTAAAGAAGTTCAATATTTTGATAGCACCCTGAGAAAAAAAAAAGAGTAAATGAAATAATGATGTATGATGGTAAAGGTCCTTATTGAAACCAACTGATGATCTGACTTATTTATTTTCTTCTTAATGCCACCAAGATGCACCACATTAAACTTGATGAGAACAACCTAAAGAGTGTGTGTCCTGTTGAATTTTGACATGTCTGACATTCAAACAAAACACATTGTCACGGGATGTCTGTTTTTTTTTGCCAAAAACATAAGTAAAGGGAGCCAAACATTAATACAAATATTCCTTACTGTGGCCTTGTAAACACCAGTATACTGTTTAACATGACGAATTTTGACTTCCTTTTGTCACGGGATGTCTGTTTTTTTTGCCAAAAACATAAGTAAAGGGAGCCAAACATTAATACAAATATTCCTTACTGTGGCCTTGTAAACACCAGTATACTGTTTAACATGACGAATTTTGACTTCCTTTTGAAAGTAGTTAAAAGAAAAATATTGATAACTACTGATATGTTGAAAATAACACAACATGTACAGGGCAAACCACGCAAATGCCTCTGCCCTCAAGCAAGTTGGTACCCTGCCTTTTCTAGAGTATGTATGAAAAAATGGCAAAATTACCTCGGTTTTCTGGATCAAAAAATAAGTTTTCCAGGGTGCTGGGCACTCTGATATTCCACACTAGATTAAAATGTTGTTATCTTCAGGACAGATCACGAGTTGCAGTGCATGACAATTCCTCCTCAAACTACTGAAGCATGACTCTGTCCTTATGGGCCATGAGCTGTTTTGTTGGAATGGAGCCCTTACCCTGCCACTTAAGAAACGTCTGTGCTGTAAGGAGATTGATGTTTAAAATTGGATGTGGACCAGGACTATAACCTCCACCTTGGATATCACAGAGAATTACTGCACTGAAAAATCTTGCGTTCGGAGTGGAAGACATGAACCATTAAGTGAGCTGTTTGTTAGCAGGAAAATTATTGGCTTTAAGAATACAATTACTGCTGTCCTCAGTTTTGAAAGTCCTACAGCAAACCCTCAAGTCCTTGCGATGTTCAAGTTAAGGTACCTACAGAATAGTGCTATCGTTAATGGCTTGGGAATATTGCAGGTATTACAGTTATTCTCTGGATATACTGCACACCCTATCTTGTGGACTGGTGTGGGTAAACTAATATCATTAGACAGAGATGGAGGACACATGCATTAACTGTCTGCTCTCATTTTTTGTGCAGTTTATTGTCTGTTCTGTTTAACAGAGTGGTTAGATCACAAGATATCTGTGTTGCCTGATCATGTATGGAAGCCCAACAATTTATTGTGAACTGATTGTTTCACCATCACTTACCAGTTTTGACAGGCAGTACTGGCACCAGCTCACCAATATCCAGCAAGTGTCCTCATTCCTGTTGCAAATGCTTGTCGCCACTTGGTCACCATTAAGTTGACCTCTTTCAAACTGTGGACTGTTTGTTGTTGTTGTTGTTGTTGTTGTGGTCTTCAGTCCTGACACTGGTTTGATGCAGCTCTCCATGCTACTCTATCTTGTGCAAGCTTCTTCATCTCCCAGTACCTACCGCAGCCTTCATCTTCTTCCTTCTGAATCTGCTTAGTGTATTCATCTCTTGGTCTCCCTCTGCGATTTTTACCATCCATGCTGCCCTCCAATACTAAATTGATGATCCCTCAATGTCTCAGGACATGTCCTACCAACCAATCCCTTCTTCTAGTCAAGTTGTGCCACAAGCTTCTCTTCTCCCCAATTCTATTCAATACCTCCTCATTAGTTATGTGATCTACCACTCTAATCTTCAGCATTCTTCTGTAGCACCCCATTTCGAAAGCTTCTATTCTCTTCTTGTCTAAACTATTTATCGTCCACATTTCACTTCCATACATGGCTACACTCCATACAAATACTTTCAGAAACTTCCTGACTCTTAAATATATACTCAATGTTAACAAATTTTTCTTCTTCAGAAACGCTTTCCTTGCCGTTGCCAGTCTACATTTTATATCCTCTCTACTTCAACTATCATCAGTTGTTTTGCTCCCCAAATAGCAAAACTCCTTTACTACTTTGTGTCTCATTTCCTAATCTAATTCCCTCAGCGTCACCCGACTTAAATTCAACTACATTCCATTATCCTCGTTTTGCTTTTGTTGATGTTCATCTTATACCCCCCTTTCAAGACACTGTCCATTCCGTTCAACTGCTCCACCAGGTCCTTTGCTGTCTCTTGACAGAATTACAATGCCATCGGCAAACCTCGAAGTTTTTATTTCTTCTCCATGGATTTTAATTCCTACTCCAAATTTTTCTTTTGTTTCCTTTACTGCTTGCGCAATATACAGATTGAATAACATTGGGGATAGGCTGCAACCCTGTCTCACTCCCTTCCCAACCACTGCTTCCCTTTCATACCCCTCAACTCTTATAACTGCCATCAGGTTTCTGTACAAATTGTAAATGGCCTTATGCTCCCTGTATTTTATCCCTGCCACCTTCAGAATTTGAAAGAGTATTCCAATCAACATTGTCAAACGCTTTCTCTAAGTCTACAAATGCTAGAAACGTAGGTTTGCCTGGACTGTTGGAACTAGCAAAGTGAATTAACAATTCTGAAAACTAAATAGCAGGAATTAGACATGCCATATTTTTAACATTCATGATTACACAGAATATTGTACAACTGTGCATTATCAAGGTAACACTACAGAGCACACAAAACATTCCTGAAATCTGTTCTTGTATAAACTTTTGTTAGTGGATCCTATATCCATGATCCATTACAAAAATCACGCTTTATGTCAACATGTTTCGTTCCGGTACTAGCGACATTATTTTTGGCTATGTTTCTATCTCCCTCATTGTTACAGACAATTTAAGTTGGTTCCATAATGATACATGACTATATCTCACTTATTAGAGTCTGGGTTCACAACGCTTCTTGTATAGGGGGTCTTAACAACAACCAGTACTGGTAATGGAATCTCTGTTCTTTAACTCCCTTCCCCAGTCTCTGTTACTATAGCCCTCAAGTTTTCCCCTTTTTACAATATATTAATTTATAGTATGTGGTTCCCTTTAGATATCTGAATATCCCTTTAACAGCTTTCCAATGTTTCTCTCTCGGGCTTTGCAGTATATGCTTATAAAATTTGTAGTGAAGTTTGTCACAAATACTTAAGGTTCCCTACTGCCTTAAAATATGGCATATTTTCTTGTTCATTGGCCACTGTCTTGGCTCCTGGTTCCATTGGCGTACTAATGCGTTTAGACACACTCATACCAATTCTTTTCAAACTTTTCTCTTTGTATGATGATTGATCTATACAGAATTCTTTTGTCGTTTTATATTTAAATAGTTGTATACCCAAGTACTGCTTTTTACTTCTCCAGTCACGCATTTTAAACTTTGTTTGGTGTTGCCTCTTAAAATTGTTCATCTGTTTTTCATTTCAAGTTAGAATGATGAAATCATTCACCCATATAGCCATTATTATGATCTCATCCTAATTTGATTTATGATAGAAAAAGGATTAGCTTTAGGTTTTTTAAAACCCACCCTTATCAAGGTTTCATAGACACACCTGTTCCAGCAATTTCAACACAGTTTCAATACACACACTTTTCTTCAATCGCCACGTCTTTCCTTTTTCTACACAAGTTTTGCCAGCTTCTTCTGGTGGGATCAGATATATTTCTTGATCCAGTTTTCATCTAAGTAAGCTTTCTTCAGAACCTTTTGATGAATTACTAAATAATCTTTTATAGCTGGGGTTAAAAGCCCTTCCTCTTCTAGAATTTCATCTTCATAGAATGTACCTGTATGTTCTTTATCATCTTCATCTCCTTCTTCATCTTCTCCAGTTTCTGTTACGTAGTAGTATTTCTTAAAATTGGTGATGCTAATAGAGTGGTTGTTCTCTCTTGATGACTATTATTTCATATTTATAATTGTCAACGAATAAAACATATTTGGTGGTCAGTATCTTATTTGTAGGTTTTCTGACTAGAGTATCCTTTTGAGTCTTCGCATTAGCCTACAAAAATATATTTCTTAGGCTTTGGGTCACAATTTTTCCCCTCAATCATTTCATCATATGTACCATAACCTCACATCCAAAAACCTTAAACATGCTTAGGTTAGGATTTTTTCTTGTCTACATTTTGTAGAGGGTTCAATTTTTTACTGCTTGGGTAGGTGATCGACTGGTCAAATACAAGATTGTGACACCACATCTGTCAAAAAATATTTATGTAATCCAGCATCAGGTAGCATACCTATTGCCTTTCCAACAATACTTTCTGATTCTTCTTTTACAATTATATTATGGTCAACTTTTCCAGAAAACTGACATTTTAACTTGGACCCACCCATTGTACATATACTTATAATTAAGAGATGTTTTCTTTTGAATAATATGCACTGCTGCTCCAAACCTATTACCCATTTTTCCAAAATAATAACAAAAGGAGAGTGCCTTAACTTGATTACCAATTCTCCTTTCTAGGCCATTTGCACCATACCTTTTTTCTTATGTACATGCCCTTTCATAGCATTGGGATTATGATGTGATACATATTCTTACAGTTACAGTACTTGGCTAGTAGCTTACTTTTCTTCTTAGAATGTTCTTTTCACATCTTGCAGGATCTTCACTTTTACGCTGGCTCCTGTAATCAGTATGCTTGACATGTCTATGCCCATAATTGTAGGTGCTTATTTCTCGGGCAGTCCTGCTATCAGTTAGGTGCCTATCTGTTCATTGGTCATCTTGAACACAATGTTCATTAGTTGATTTGATTTAGATATTACCCCGCTGGTGTACTCGTCCACATTCTTGTACTTATCCAATTAAGTGGTTATAATACCACAGCCCGCATCTCGTGGTCGTGCGGTAGCGTTCTCGCTTCCCACGCCCGGGTTCCCGGGTTCGATTCCCGGTGGGTTCAGGGATTTTCTCTGCCTCGTGATGGCTGGGTGTTATGTGCTGTCCTTAGGTTAGTTAGGTTTAAGTAGTTCTAAGTTCTAGGGGACTTATGACCACAGCAGTTGAGTCCCATAGTGCTCAGAGCCATTTGAACCATTTCAGCCTATAATACCACAGAGTGATAAAACTTTTCTTGTAAGGCTTCTATCTTCAAATGCTTGTCATAAATTCTTTTGTGATCACAGCTTTCTCTGTGTGCTGTTTATGTAGTTCAATGGATCAACCAACTATATCAACTTTAATCTTGTCTTCTGGTCCTTTTTGTGTTAATTCTACTCTGCGGCTTCAGTGTACCACTCACCATGTCCCACAGATCATTCAAGTGTAAGTATGCTTCCACACCACAGCAAAGTTCCATGATCATAGTCTTCATGAACTACGAGTTTCTCTGTTTGCAGAAATTGTGTCACACTCATTTGTCAGAATTACCTTTGTTGGTAATAAAGACAACTTTGAAAATATAAATGTAATATCTGGGTTCAGTAAAGCAGCAGTTCTCCCTTTCTGTCCCGATAAAGTCATTTCACAAATTCCTGAAGCAACGGATAACAATGTACATGGCACCAGCTCATCAGAAGTTTCTTCGGCGGCAGCCTAGGAAGTGCAATTGAAACAGGTTTGCTCTAATGAAACAAAAGGAAAGCTGCTCCAAGCAAAGTGCTTAGCATTAACTCCAGAAAAAGGAATTGTTATCAGTCACTTCAATGAAAATTACTGTGATGAGGCTGCAAGTAGGGAGTCCTTGTTTTTAAACAACCTACGAAATTCTGATTTTGGCACCACTCCTCTAGTGATAGGAAAACAAATACGAGCAAGTAAAAAAGTCAGTATATGATGAAAATGATGTGACAAATGATTAAAAATAAAAAAATTACATTGATACCAATTAATTGAAAATAATAATAATTAGTCATTTTGATAAAGATTTTACAATAAAATTATCATCCAACAGGCTTTGAAGCCACAACCTTCTCTATCAAAGACTAACTTTACCACTGTACTGTGGAAGACATTTGGGATATGTTGTTACATTTATTTACCTATAAAAATGAAATGAGATGACCATGTGGCATTGTTAGCCAAGAGGCCACATCCAGGGAAGTTTGGTCGCCAGGTGAAAGTGTTATTTCAGGTAACGCCACATTGAGTGTCGGTGATGATGAAATGATGATTAGGTCAACACAACACTCACTCCCCGGCTGGAGAAACTCTCCAACTTAAGTCAGGAATCGAACCCAGGTTGGCTGCATGATAAGGCAGATCTCCAAACTGTGTTCCTGGAAAATGGATATTCATTTAAGTAGATACAGATAGAAAGCTCTACAAATTATGCAGCAAGGAAGAGGATGAGGTCTTCATGGCAATAGTGTACCTGCCATACAGGGTGTTACAAAAAGGTACAGCCAAACTTTCAGGAAACATTCCTCACACACAAATAAAGAAAAGATGTTATGTGGACACGTGTCTGGAAACGCTTAATTTCCATGTTAGAGCTCATTTTAGTTTCGTCAGTATGTACTGTACTTCCTCGATTCACCGCCAGTTGGCCCAATTGAAGGAAGGTAATGTTGACTTCGGTGCTTGTGTTGACATGTGAGTCATTGCTCTACAGTACTAGCGTCAAGCACATCAGTACGTAGCATCAACAGGTTAGTGTTCATCATGAACGTGGTTTTGCAGTCAGTGCAATGTTTACAAATGCGGAGTTGGCAGATGCCCATTTGATGTATGGATTAGCACGGGGCTATTGCCCGTGGTGCGGTACGTTTGTATCGAGACAGATTTCCAGAATGAAGGTGTCCTGACAGGAAGATGTTCGAAGCAATTGATCACCATCTTAGGGAGCACGGAACATTCCAGCCTATGACTCGCGAATGGGGAAGACCTAGAATGACGAGGACAGATAACCCTAATGTCAGCATCAGAGAAGTTGCTGCTGTACAAGGTAACGTTGACCACGTCACTGTATCGAGAGTGCTATGGGAGAACCAGTTGTTTCCGTACCATGTACAGCGTGTGCAGGCACTATCAGCAACTGATTGGCCTCCACAGGTACACATCTGCGAATGGTTCATCCAACAATGTGTCAATCCTCATTTCAGTGCAAATGTTCTCTTTACGGATGAGGCTTCATTCCAACGTGATCAAATTGTAAATTTTCACAATCAACATGTGTGGGCTGACGAGAATCCGCACGCAATTGCGCAATCACGTCATCAACACAGATTTTCTGTGAACGTTTGGGCAGGCATTGTTGGTGATGTCTTTATTGGGCCCCATGTTCTCCCACCTATGCTCAATGGAGCACGTTATCATTATTTCATACAGGATACTCTACCTGTGCTGCTAGAACATGTGCCTTTACAAGTACGACACAACATGTGGTTCATGCACGATGGAGCTCCTGCACATTTCAAAAAAATGGCTCTGAGTACTATGCGACTTAACTTCTAAGGTCATCAGTCGCCTAGAACTTAGAACTAATTAAACCTAACTAACCTAAGGACATCACACACACATCCATGCCCGAGGCAGGATTCGAATCTGCGACCGTAGCGGTCGCGCGGTTCCAGACTGTAGCGCCTTTAACCGCTTGGCCACCACGGCCGGCCTGCACATTTCAGTCGAAGTGTTCGTACGCTTCTCAACAACAGATTCGGTGACTCATGGATTGGTAGAGGCGGACCAATTCCATGGCCTCCACGCTCTCCTGACCTCAACCCTCTTGACTTTCATTTATGGGGGCATTTGAAAGCTCTTGTCAACGCAACCCCGGTGCCAAATGTAGAGACTCTTCGTGCTCGTATTGTGGATGGCTGTGATACAATACGCCATTCTCCAGGGCTGCATCAGCGCATCAGGGATTCCATGTGATGGAGGGTGGATGCATGTATCCTCGCTAACGGAGGACATTTTGAACATTTCCGGTCACAAAGTGTTTGAAGTCACGCTGGTACGTTCTGTTGCTGTATTCCATAATTAATGTGATTTGAAGAGAAGTAATAAAATGAGCTCTAACGTGGAAAGTAAGCGTTTCTGGACACATGTCCACATAACATATTTTCTTTCTTTGTGTGTGAGGAATGTTTCCTGAAAGTTTGGCCGTACCTTTTTGTAACACCCTGTATATTGGAAACATTTCTGCAAAAATAGGCAGAGTATTAAGAAAACATAAGGTTAAAGTGATCTTTCATCATTCACAAGATAGTTCCTTATGGTGTCATTAGAGAGGCTTTCAATACTACCAATAACTAACCTGAACCTTTCTTTTTTTTCATAAAAAAATTTCTCTCTCATGAAATCATTTTCTTTAAATTCATGCTAATCTTTATCCTTCTTTTCCTTGTCCATTTCTTCACTATCATTTGATTTGTGCTATTCTAGATCACTGTTAGATGTTCTGGGCAGGGAAGAAGAAAGTTCTTTATGGTAATGTTTATTTTGTCTTTCCAGAAAATGACAATGCAACTGAGGTAAAAAGAGCCCAAACCATTTAAAAAGTTGTTCCAGAATGTAGAGAGCAAGGTAAATTTATTTTTGAAGGGATAGCTGATTATGGCATTGAGTAAATACTTTTCACATAGATTATGACATACAATAACTAAAGATTAATATTTTTTTGTCAAATTTTGTGAATGCAAATGTTTTACAGCAAAAATCTCTTTAATGTGCTTCTAAAAATTTGTTTAGCCTAGAAACTGTAAAATTTTGTTGCAAATACAGCAATTTATTTTTTAACCCTAAACTACTATAGACAGTCTCTCAGACCACTACTAATTTTTATGTTGAGATATTTCTCACACCCCTGCAAAGCCGAATGTACTCTTCTGTGTACCTCCCTATTGGCTGACAAGCCACACATGCCAGCATTGTTGCTGCTCTTTGTTTCGTAATTATTATCCTTGAGAGATCTCACAGACATACCATAGTGTTTGCTTGCTGCATTTTTGTTGCATGCTGCTGTGTCTCCCTGGAGGGGAAAGCTGGGCCTTCTATGCAACGTGTGTCATGTGAGGCAGATGTGGATATTCAAGATCTCCCCATTGAATCTTCGGATGAAGACTTTGATAACCTTACTTCTTCGGTAAGAATAGATGTTTTCGATGGAGAAAAATCAGCCACCAGCTAACATAAGAACAAGGCACCACATCATCTTGGAGCTTCCTGGACTATGACAGATGGCAAAAAGTCTTGGAGAAAACCCTGCTGTTTTGGAGGTATGGAAACTGTTCTTTACACCAGACATTCTAGACGAAAGCATTTGATGGACAAATTTGAAAATAATTAAGCTTAGAGCGCAGTATGCTAACGATTGCTTATCCCATCCACAAGATGTTGATGCCATTGAATTGAAGACTCTGATTGGTTTATTAACGTACTCAGCCACTTTCAAGTCAGGGAAAGAGTCTACTTACAGCTTGTTTGCAACTGATGGAACAGGCAGAGATGTTTTCAGATACACTGTTAGCAAAGAAAGATTTCTGTTTTTATTGTCTGCACTACGATTTGACAATCCAGATGATCGGGTGGAAAGAAAGAAAATAGCCACATCAGCAGCAGTTTCACAAATCTTTTTGCATTTCATCAAAAACAGTCAACTTTGCTACTCTGTAGGTGCAACGATGAAATGCTTGTTCCTTTTTGTGGAAGGTGTGGGTTTAGAATGTACATGCCAAACAAACCGTCAAAGTATGGCCTGAAAGTTCATTGTTTGACTGACACTTGTACAAATTACTTGTACAATGCATATATTTATTCTGGAAAAGGCAACGACGGTCACACCCTTGCCAGCCATGAAAAAGGTCACAGCGTTCCCAGAGGCTGTTCTTCGATTGGTGAAACCCGTTGAAAACACAAGGAGAAATGTTACAGGTGACAACTGGTACTCATCAGTAGAAATAGTCAATGAACTTTCAAAAAAAGGTCTCACATACATTGGTATGCTGAAAAAGAACAAAAAGGAGATGCCACAGATCTTCTTACCTAACAAGAAACGCGCTGTGAAGACATCTGTTTACGGTTTTACAGAAGACATGTCTGGTTTCCTTCGTGCTCAAGAAGTCCAAAGCTGCAATACTGATCTCTTCTATGCACCATTCAGTAGAAAATTATCCTGAATCAGAAAAACTTGAGATCATCCTGTTTTATAACACAACAAAAGGTGGTGTGGACTGTCTCAACCAAAGGTGTGCAGCTTATTCATCAAGTCGCCAGACAAGAAAATGGCCTTTGGCATATGAAGCGTAGAATTTATATTGGTCACTTGCCACGAGAGTTGAGTGACACCATCAGAAGAATACTTCACTTACAAGATGAGCCTCAGACACTGAAAGAAGAATTCAAAAATCAAAAAAACGTGTGCCTTTTGCCCTCCTTGTCTGAAGAGGAAAACAAGATATCCATGTCAACAGTGTGGTGTTCCGATTTGTTTGGAGTGATGCAGGTAGGTCTGCAAGAAGTGTTTGCACGTGGAAATTAACTAAAGGACGATTCAGTGGCACACGAGAACACATATTTAGTTTTTATTTGTAATTTTAGAAGTAAAATGTGGCAAAGTTTCTTCGTTCATAGACTTATGGACTGAAATATTCACTCTACATTGCAAAGATGAGTCGTAAACTGAAAGTTGACTTCGCACACAATTTATCGTAAGTCAAGTTGGATTTTTCCACCTAGTTATATAATCCCTCTGATGAAAATCTGTGTGTGAGTAGAGAGCTAACTATTTGCTGTTATTTTCGTAACTCATAAAATAAAAATATACTCCAAATTTCACTTTGTTTTAATTGTAGAAGTGTTTAAAATACTGCAGTGATTAAAAAAAATCAAATTTCTACAAAGACGACCTCTAAGAAGTGTAATGACAGGAAGTCAAGAAACTACATATATTCAGCAAAATTGCATACAAAATATAATGGTGATCGGATACGCCCCAACTGAGGAGGTGAAACCACTGATCAACAATTAACTTAAAATAATAATGGCAATTATAAACTAAAAATAATGTAATACATGACTACATAATTATCAAGGTTGTGGGGAAAAAAAACTGCTCTTTTTGATTGGATTCACCCCATTTTACAGTACTGAAGGAAAGAAATTCTTAAAGCATCTATTGTGCATGCATTTGTTCCTCCAGCAAAACACTTCATGAGGCTGTCAAAATAAATGTGCTTATTTTTGTAGTACACATTCCCGCTGCCAAAAGCTTCAAATTGTTAACAAATTACAAATGCATCAATAACTCAATTTGTGAAAAATGCACCGAAACGTCAGATTACACTGCACTGCAAAAAAGTGCCACAAGGCACGAGAATAATTACATGGGTGGGAACAGATGGCAGTGCAAGGCCCACACTGGTCAGGTGGTTAAATTATGCAAACTCCCACGCGACCGGCTTGCCCAATAGCTTTCACTTCACACTTTCTTATTCAGTACTATTCTGATGGTTCTTTTCTTCTACATATTGTATTACTTTTCCTGGGCACATTCACTAGGCTCATAACCCCCCCCCCCCCCTCCAGAACAAGCACAGCAAAATAGTAATTATGAACACTAACTTGCAGGTAATAGCAAAGCTATACTTGTATTTTAACACTGTCATAGAGGTCTATGAACTCCATGTAATATACAGGGCTACAATAAATGGTCCATTTGTTTTCAAAGCTCTATATATTCCAAAGTATTACATGTACAAGTATGATTGATGTAGGAATAGCACTGTAAACTCGGACAGGTTTGCATTTTGCACTGTACAAATGTTCTACGGGTGACCGTAAGATCACATGATACAGATCCAAGCAGTAGTCAAGTTCATTCCATACCTCATGTAGCAACATCCCTTAGATAGTGACTAATAAGCTCCCATGAAGGGATATCCCATGGAAACAACCACAATTGCAACATATCAAGGTGACAGGTACCCGTCACAGTCTTCTCACAGAAGGAAACGGCCGATACAGCTTCATCTGTGACACCGCACAGAAAACATCAGCCTTCAGCGAATCTTGCTCATGCACAACAAATTTCATGATGATTTTCAGTGACCCACATTCTCACATTGAGGTAGTTAAACTTTGCAAATAAATGGACGGTTATTTTGCCACCAAACATCAGCTTGGAGGCAAACTGTTATTCTCAAGCGCTTACTGCATTACGGATGCAAAATTGAAGGATTCCACCAGGATATTCTGGTTTCCACTGTTGCATGAGCTGCAGACGGTACAGTTTGAAACATAACTGCTATTGCAAAGAATTCCACACAGTTTTCTGCAATATTCCCAGTTCTTGTGGCATGAGTGGACCATTGATTTTTTTGGACTACATAAGAGACTGTCTACAGTCGCATCTGACACTCTTAGTGGACCAGTGCTTTTCTGTTTACAGACAAAACCAGTGTCCCTAAATTGTCAATTTCAATGCACAAGGCTCTGTTACATGATGGATCTTTTCCATAATGCCTTCTGAACACGTGCTACATGTTATAACAGATAAACAATCCACACATTCCAACACACAAAAACTCTTTTCTTGCTTTGTTGCCATTTTGTCCAGATGAACTGTGAATTTACGGTTCTATCATCAATCGCATTTGAACATGTATATTTATGAAATATCGAACTCTGAAAATGATTGAATCATTTACAGTAGATCTGTACTTTGCCACATACATCTATGTGAAATACATTGTTCATATGAAATTTAAAATTTTCCCAACATCTAGGCTGTTCCACAAAATTTCGGGATAACTGCCAGGTGTCAACAACTTGCAGCCATGCTATTTTTGTGCAGAGTCTCTGGTCATCTTCAGGTGTATAGTGGCTAAAGTACACTGGGATCCTCTGTTTAAACTGTGCATGTGTGGTTTGTCACTTGCCGCTGCAATGTGTTACTAGAGCACGTAAGTCTCTGTTGCAAGTCTGTACACTGCTAGGAGCACCCTCTTCAATTCAGATTGGTTGTCTCCAAATGGTAAAACAGCAGAGCAATGCCAATTAAACAGAGCACAAAGTTTTTCTATAACAGGATATCATATATTATCTGACTGCAAACTCCCATCCCTATTGATAAGGGCTTTGGATAGTTGTATTTTCACCACTTTATTAATAACACAATTCCAAAAGTTTGAAGTATGTTGGCGCAGGTGAGTACACCACTGGTGTTCCACAATGAACTGCCTTGAACAGTGTGCATCATTTTTCCTGTATATGATTTACCATACTCACACAGAATCTTATAAAAACACCTGTACTGCGCAGCTCTAAGCCATCTTAGACCGATCCCAGAAGTGCCAAAATTTTTTTGTGGATGATGAACACCTTATGTTTTCTTAACACTCCGCCTATTTTTGCAGAAATGTTTCCAATATATGGCAGGTACACTATTGCCTTGAAGACCTCATCCTCTTCCTTGCTGCACAATTTGTAGAGCTTTCTCTCTCTGTATCTACTTAAATGAATATCCATTTTCCAGGAACACTGTTTGGAGATCTGCCTTATCATGCAGCAAGCCCGGGTTCGATTCCTGACTAGGTTGGAGATTTTCTCCACTCGGGGAGTGAGTGTTGTGTTGACCTCATCATCACCGACACTCAATGTGGCGTCACCTGAAATAAGACTTGCACCTGGCGACCAAACTTCCCTGTATGCGGCCTTCTGGCCAACAGTGCCACATGATCATCTCCTTTCATTTTTATAGGTAAATAAATGTAACAACAGATGCTAAATGCCTTCCACAGTGCACTGGTAAAGTTAATCTTTGATAGAGAAGGTCGTGGGTTCAAAGCCTGTTGGATGATAATTTTATTTTTAAATCTTCATCAAAATGACTAATTATTATTATTTTCAATTAATTGGTTTCAATGTAATTTTTTAAATTTTTAATCATTTGTCACATCATTTTCATCATCATACTAAGTTTTGTACTTGCTCTTATTTGTCTTCCTATCACTATTTTTTCCATTTGGAATAAGCCTCTGTCACCTATAACCTGTAAATGAGTTCCAACCAGGACTGTTCATCGGTCAGTATAATGTCAGCTCGCAGCAAAAGTAAGATGTAGCAGATAGATTTTATCGCTGCTGAAACTAAATTTTGCACCTTGAGAATGGCATTGCTTCTGTCAAAATATTGGTGGTGGTCGACGACGTCACTTGGCAGCAAACCTGTAAGTTATTTGAACATTCAATTTGCCAGGAAAAGTTAAGGTCTCACATAATTTTTTTCTGTTTTGTGTTTGCTGATACAGTTCAGCTTTAATTGATGTGAGCAAAGTGAGTGTGATTAATAGTTCTGCTGCAGGTTGCCGACTGCCGTTTTCTCAGATACATTGCACATCAAGAGGATATGGATAGATTAGGGCATGAGGGTAAATTCAGGGCTACAAAACGCATTGTCTGCCACTGTTCAGTCACTGGTCATTTAAAACCAGCTGTGGACAGAGCATCTCGTTCCCACCACACTGATGGCGGCAATTTCCAACATCACTCCACATTACTTGAACAGCGTTTCGGCACTTGTGAAGTGATCCACTGTGTTTGCATGTCACCTTTAACCGAGTGGTAGCGGTGTGGCAGCACTGCAGTGCCACGTGACAGATGTCAACTATCAAGTAATTTTAAATGTAATTAAATATTTACTTTTCACTTAGAACATTTTTTTCGTATGATGTGTCATTTTTGAGATATTTAGTTTCCTTGTGTGTTATTTTTGAGATATTTAGTTTCCTTAAGTTAAAAAAACATCCTGTATATCAACAATTTTCCCCAGTGTGTCAACATTGTGAAACAGTATTGTTTGCCAATGACAATAACATTCTAATAATGACAATAACATTGTAATCCATTATGAGCCACGATGTGTGCTGACCGAAAAATATGAAGAAACACTCGTGCATGTATACACATGGATCAGCAACAACAAATTAAGCCTAAATGGAGGGAAGAGAAAAAATAAAAGAGGCACTTTGAGTAATAAATTCAGTGTATACTAACTCGTGCAATAAATTCAGTGTACACTAACTCATGTACTAGAACAACATAATTATGGATATTTGTATAATTACTTACAGCATAACATTATGGGGAACGAATGAGCCAAATGTACAAACATTCTTTAAACTGCAAAAATTGGGTGTAAAACTATAACAGAAAGTAGCAAGAGAACTCACTGCACTGGGCTGTTTAAATCTGTGCGAATCTTGATTTGATCCATGTGAATATAATTTTGCAAACAGTAATCCACATAAAGAAAGACATCAATCTCTAATGCTACACAGAGTAACATGGCTGTAGACGCAAAATCGTGGGACCGTTACCAGTGATGGGAGATGCACGGAAATGCTGTAGGGAAATACCAAGTGCTGGAGGGGAAGTGCCATTCTGAACAAAAGCCTGTGCTCACATTTTTTGCAAATATTAAGTGGACCCCTCCACACCCACACTTGCGTTCTGACCAATCAAAAAGATCTACTGTCACCACCTCTTCTTTGGTTAGTATCTATACAGAATTCTGATGAAAATGCAGCAAAACAGCAATTTATTTCTCTCTGTTTTACTACCTTTAGAGAAACGTCATAGTGGCAAATTTTGAGTGAAACCTACATTTTTCTTGTTGCTTTATTAAAATTTGCTTCTTTTGCAAAACACAGTGGAGTTTACACCTTGTCATCTCACTAAAATGTTACAACTGCAACACAATTCTGAAACTGTGGTCTACTGAGTGTATTAAAAGAGGAACTGAGGAAAAGTAATGCTTATAAAAAAGCATGTCCTCGGTACAAAAATGTGCAATGTATTCACTTCCGCTGTTCCAAAGCTCACAGCATTTCTTGTTTCACCAACTATCAATGGTCCTTAAAAACTAAATTCTTTCATCAAAAAAGTCTGTAGTTAGCGGAATAGCAAGACAGATAAGGAAATACTCTCCTCTTTGCATGCTCTCATTTTCCAAAATCTCATTTCGATATTCAAACCACTGAAAGTTGAGGAATTTTGCAAATATTTTATTTTGCCTTTACCACTGGGGTGCGACTGCAAATGAATGTGGTACATCAAATCAATTTTCTAGAGAACCTCTGCCCAAGTCTTAATGAAAAATTTAGTGTCTTAGCTAAATTTCACATGCAGCAACATATTATGTAACATGCACCAAAAATAACTTCATAACGACTCCTATTTTACATCACAAACTTCTTCGAATTTTTTTGCCATATATTATTTAAATGGAACTAACACAATAACTATGACCATTAAGGAAATAATGGGCACATCATCATAAAGCTGACACAAAAAGCTAAAAGTAATGGAAAAATGAAATTATTTTACCAAACAGTTTCTGTAAAATTGTTAGAGAATGATCACCACAGGGCGTGCACCTTGACTCTGCCATCGCAGCACGTTGCTGACTAACTGAAAGGAGGCAAACACTGTCAGCCTCCCCTTCCAAACAAATGAATGAACTCATCCAATCCACTGGACAATACCTAATCACTGCACATCGGCCATTGTATCCTGTGCACACTCTGCCCAATGAACACGTCTCTACATGAAGATGAGTCAACATTTACATCTCAGTAGCAAATACAAAACAAAAACCTAAAATAGTGTTTTGATAGTGTCAAAGATTAGCTGAAATGAAATGTAAATTATGTTGACAATTATGCTAGACACTAACTACTGTGATTAAAAGGCATTTTTGATATTCAATAGAATAGTGAAATATGATGTAACATGTAATACCACAGTAAAGCAAACAACGCAAGGATGCTCATATGACAGTCTGTCAGAGGGGTGAGGGGTTAGATCTGGTGGTACAGTGTATTGTTAACATTTTGGAAACTGAGTGCGACTTTTAAGTATCCATTAAAAAAGATACACTTCTGAACCCGTTGAAAAACTGCTTAATACTGACTTTTAAATCATTGTTTTGAAAGAAAAACGTCTGACTACACTGTATTTCTCCCTTCCTTACATTTGTATCTGTATATATTGGCCACGACATCTAGATAGATGATTGTTGCAGTGTCTGTGTGTTTATGGATTGCATTTTTTCTTATGAATTGTCACGCCAATGGCAGCACGGCATCTCTTGCCACAATGTATCTGGCTGCTGAGACAGGAGCAGTAGTAGCATTGCAAAGCTTTTTCTGCCTTAATCCGTCTAACAAGCCTTCATCATGCTTCGACATTCCAGATGATATATCATCACACCGTTTCTAGTCTCATGCTAGCCCGTGCCTCCCATCTGTTCGTGTCGATTCCAAAGCTCTCCATATCTCGTTTACAGGAGATAACATCCTTATAATTCACACTCTCTATAGATGGATAAATAAATAAACAAATTGAGGCAAACAGATTCCAGGAGAAAGTACCAATAGGCAGAACTCACAGCAACTGACTGGGGCACACCGCCTAGAGACCAAAAGGCCTAAATAAGCAGCAGCCGGGAGTTCCACGGTCATACCGTCTGCCAAGTGAACACTGTACACATCATCCTCTAGATGCACTATTGGAACATGGCTGACTGCTGCTGGATCAGACTTTATATTAAATCTGACAACTGTTTGTTGCTGTGCTGATTATGGCTTGGGGTGAGTTGCACACTTTTCGCTATCATCGTTCCACCATTAATTTTGTTCACTGACACCAACCTGGCTCGTTCAGATTTTGTGAGAACTGTATACTGTACTGCGGTAATTTCTTTGTGCATAAAAAAATGCAAACACTGGCCTTCGACCAACAGTGGCCCCACTTCACCCATGATTCCAGACTTGTCTGACCATGCTGGAAGAGTCTGAGTCTCCTAACCACCATGTTACATAATGGTGCAGTGTTTCTATACATTTCCACTTAAGCACGGCTTCTTGCAGGAACATGGATCCCATTCAAATTCTCACAACAAATTATTGGAAAGTTCTCCACTTCATCAATGGGCTGCATCAATCTGTTATGCAGTGTGCTACAGCACTGTGATGCACAAATTTCAGTGTGTGCCAGGATTGCAGACATGTGTACCTGTAAACAAACAAACAGTTAATTAAACAGTTAATTAGGTATTTGATGTGATGCAGGCCTACCCCTTGTACAGTATGTACATAAAAGTGTAATACACTCTGGGGGGGGAGGGGGTTTGGGGGGGAGGGGGGGGGAGATGCATCAAGAAGAAATTATCCTAATGGGATAGAAATCGATGAATGTGATGTACATGTACAGACAGACAAATTATGGCAATTTCAGAAATATTGGATGATTAGTCAGAGAAACAGCTGCACAAATTGAGCAGGTCAATAATGCATTGGTTCACATCTGGCACTTATACAAGCAGTTACTCAGTTTGTCATTTATTGATAGAGTTGTTGGATACCCTCCCGAGTGATATCATGCTAAATTCTGTCCAACTGCCACATCAGATTGTCAAAATCCAGAGCTGGTAGGTGGGCACTGCCCACAGTGCTGCAAACCTTCTCAATTGGGGAGAGATCCATGACCTTGCTGACAAAGGTAGGGTTTGGTAAGCAGAAACACAAGCAGTAGATATTCTCACCGTGCACATGCGGGCACTAATTTCCTGAAATGTAAGTCCAGGACGGCTTAGTAGGACAACAAAACAGGGTGTAGAACATCATCAATGGACCACTGTTCTATAAGAGTGCTGCAGATGACAACCAAAGGGGTCCTGCTATGGAAAGACCATCATTCCTCGTCATCAGGCCACATATCGGGCGACAGTCAGTTTGGTGCCCAACACTGACCAAGCCATCTACACGTAAGTCTTCAGCCTGTAATGTCACTGAATGGAGTAGAATTGCCTTTAGTGATGAGTCACACTCCAAACTGAGCCCCAATGACCAGGAAGACGGGTCTGGAGAAACATCGGACAGCAGTGGGATACCAACCTGACTGTCATCAGACATATGGCCCAACAACCAGGAGTTATGGTCTGGTATGCCATTTCTTTTCATAGCAGGACCATTTTGTTTCTCATCCACAGCACCCTTACAACACAACAGTACATCGACAATACTGTACACTCCATTTTGTTGTCCTTTATGGAAAGCCATCCTGTGTTTACGTTTCAGCAAGATAATGCCCACCCACACACAGGGAGAGTTTTTACTGCCTGTCTTCATACTTGTGAAGGCCTACCTTGGCCAGCAAGATCACCAGGTTTCTCTCCAATTGAGAAGATGTGGGATGTAATGGGCACAGGGGCCTCCAACTAGCTTGGGATTTTGATGATCTAATGCACAAGTTGGACGGAATTTGGCATGATATCTCTCAGGAGACATCCGACAACTCTACCAATAAATGCCATGCCAAATAACTGCTTGCATAATAAGGGCCAGGGATGGTCCAACTTGTTTCTGACTTTCTCTGTTTGTGAAGCTCTTCCTCTTGAATAAGTTGCCCAATTTTTCAGAAATTGTAATCATTTGTTTGTATGTACATGTGAATCACATCTACCAATTTCTGCCCCATTTGCACCATTCCTTCGTGGTGCATTGTTTTTTTTTTTTATGTCTTAGAATGCAGTTTGACAAAATCGATATTGCTTCTTTTCTTCATTCACATTGTATATGATAAATTCTTTTAAAATAAGAACTATTTTGGTCCCCTCAGTTCTGTGTTAAGCATTTTTCACTAGACACATAAAAAGTTAAACAAAGTCTCAGACTGTAGACGTAAGACCTGAGCAGACCTTCAAGTGTTGTGCTTCAGTAAGAGACTTGGAAGCATCTCATTACAGACTTGCAGAAAGAATTGGGAAGGGATTGTATGTGACTATCTCAATATACATTTCATCTTGGAAGTACCATCTGAGAGCATGGAGATACCGATTTCTAGCTTTGATTTTATCTGCATTCCCAACAAGAATAGAAAAGACTCTGTGTACAGCAATTGGTAATTACTTTTTATATACAACTATTTTTCATGAAATATATGTGACATCCATAAAAAAATGCTTTATCTGACCACTGTTGTCAGAAGCAATGAAAAGATGACTAGCATCTGGGATTAAAGTGTCTTTTGGTAGGAAACAGGAATTGAAAAAAATAAATAAAAGATGCAAAAGGAGCAATAAAACCAAACTACATTTAATTATGAAAATTTAATTAACTTATAAAATTGATACCTAGTTAGCCTTACACAAAATAAAAAAGAGCCATTATATTTTTTGAAGGCAATGATTTACTGTCAAAAGAATGAAATTTTATAATATTTTGTTTTAACTTTTCTTGCAATATAAAAATGTAGTTAACTAACCTTTAACTTCCAGAACAAAACCTTACATTGATGTGGAACTGTAATGACTGTAAAGTACAATTTAGTCATTTTTGTAAGTAAGCCAAAATTTACAGAGCTTCATTAATTTATCAGCTCCTTCCTGTCCTAAATTACTTCTTAATTTTGACCAAATAAGCCCGAAGGTGGAGAAGATGGATTAAGTACTGGCGGAGCTTTTCACAAAAGTAATAAATCCTGGTGGTAAGTGACCCTCTTTTTTTTAAGATGTCTGCTCCATTATCTTCCACCTTCTATTTGGATGGAACTGTGTTACAATTGCCTCAGAAACCTTAGTGGCAGGGAAATAATCAAAATCAGCAGTCCTCAAAGACAGTTTTCTGCACTTTCTTCTTGTTCAGCCGTTAATCAGGACCTAACATATTCGCAAGATAGTGAAAGGGTTCCAGCACTTGCTTCTTTCTTGTCTGTTATGTTTTTAAAAGATTCTATATCAGGACTTTCTAAATGATCAGTCCATACTTCAATAGCTTGTGCAATATTCATGCTGTCTGCTTGAGAAAAGTCCAGGACCTAAATTGCTCAGACAGTTGGTGGAGAAGATGAATGGTATCTTTATAAATTATAATATTATCTAGGATTTTGCTTGTTAGCAGGGACTTTTTCAAAAACCTATGCTTCAATTTCTACATATTCAGAATAATACAGTATTAAGAATGGATTAACGTTTCAAGTAGTTTAATCATAGCAATTTAAACTGAACTATTTCACTGTCAAAACAAAACAAAAGTCACAAAAACACAACAAAAACCTATTTAGGGATTTTATGAACACTGCTAGGAAGAAATCTTTATTTAATACCGAGTGCTGTGATCAAGAATTAATGGATAACTACCAGCAGTGTGGCAACAATCTTAAACGTTTTGTCGGAAGTAAATACTATGTAATATGCCAAAAAATCTATATTCCAAGAACAAAGCAAGATGAATTTGTAGCATTATGAGGCACAAAACTAATAAACTTGGTAAGGCAAATGATAAGCAACTTCCTGACAATAGTCGCAGTGAGATAGATGAAATTAAATTAAAATCATTGGCTTTTAAATTCAATGAATTCTTCGCAACAATAGTATAAGACAGAGCACCCTTAAACTGACTCCATTAAATACACTAAAAAGGATTTGCATACTGCACCGCAAAACACCAGTCATGCGAAATAATCTGCTTCAAAAGATCTAAGATTTGTCACAAGAAAAATTGGAAATTATACAACCTCAGCTATAACATGACCTGTGCCCATAGCAGAAGCATGTAAAAGGTGGAAAACTACAGACCTATACCCTTCCTTTAATCTTTTTCAAAAACCTTTGAAAAACTGATGAAAATCAGACTCACAAGCTACCTTGACACCTTCAATCTTCTGAATTGTAACCAGCATGGTTTTTGTACAGCTCACAGCACAGAAACAGCTATACAAACCCATATGGAAGAGAGAGTTAGAAATTTAGACAACAACAAAAGTGTGGTAGGAATCAACCTAGATCTTTTGAAGACCTTAGATACAGTAAGCCATCCATTCTTGGAAAACTGGAGGTAATAAGTATCAGAGAAATTGGGATCTGATGCTACAAACATAATTATAAGTGATGACATGAAATATTTATCCATTACAGCTGAAAACGTTCTGAAGTGTATGCAGCAATTGTTTCGTGTTAATTAATTTAAATGAGAAGGATGACCACCATTTGTTACTGAGTAACCAGCAGGTAGAGAAGGTACATGTTTCTATAACATAGAGGAATATTTTGAATACCTAAATCACTAACAAATACTTCAATTTTCTTCATTGTCATTTGGATCATGGTGTTCTCATTGTAAATTTTATATTTCACTTTCATACTGTTTACCTTTAAATGATGTGCTAGAGGTGTTCCTCAAAGTGTACTGCATGTATATCAAATCATTATTTACTTGGTCAGAGAGCACATGTAAGACTCATACATTAGCTCATTAGCCTATATCAACTTTCTGTATCATCGATGGTAAATGATGCAAAGAATAATAGTAAACTGAACTGAACTGAATTAAACTAAACTAAACGGAAGCTGCAGACTGGTTCAACCAGCAGAAAGAAAGATGCACTGTTGGCAGTAGGTCACTCAAATGGTGGCATCATATTTTTTTATTTTCTTTTGGATGTTCTGATAGAGAAGAGTTTCATCATGCGGAACTTTCATAATGGAGTACAAATGTAAAAAGTTCGACACAGGTATGAACAAAAGGCACAAACAGAAATTTTGTACACACACTGTCCATAAGGAAGCGTTTTAGCAATAAATATGTGCACAAATCTGTATATTTCTGGAAAACAATGTCAGAAAAGAAAAATACTTTTACTAAGCTTTATGTACTGCAGACAGGAAAAAATTTATGTAAAACCACCAAAACAGAAGGTAAACAATGCACTATTGGAAAAATTAAGAGATATTTCACACATTAGGTGCCAAACAACGAGCCCACTGGCTCCAAACAGTTGATACATTCAATACTAGATTGCAGCACCACACAGATGTGGGACTTCCATATCCCAGTGACCTCAGGGAAAAAACTGTTTGTGGTACATATATGTCCCACTGGTCATGAAAGAGACCGGAACGTGTATAAGTTAACCCAAAAGTTTAGTTCTGTTTGCTGTCCATTTACCTATTAATCTTTGTGTGTTGACCTGCAGACAGAACTGTGAGCACAAAAAGAACTGATCATACGACGACCCCCATCTGGGGTTGTTCGGCCACCTAGGGCATATCTTTTTATTCAACGCCATTTTGGCAACTTGCTCACTGGTAGTAATGAAATGAGGAGGACAACATGATACCCGCCCCTCCGGCAGGTAAAATCAATGACACAACTGGGAAATCGACCACGATCCCTTGCATGGGATGAGGCATACATTGGCAGCAGACTTTTCACTCTTTCATTCATTACTATCATATGGCATAATCTTATATGGAAATGCAAATACAGCCAAAAAAATTGTTGATCCTACAGAAGTGTGCAGTGAGAATATTATGTATAGTTGATAACCAAACATCTTGCAGAACCCTCTTCAAGGACCTACAGGTCATTATACACACTCCCCTCACCTCAGACGGTTATAATTAAGGTGCAGCTACTCGCGGAGGTCCACTGTGGGCTGTAAATATTGTAAAAGAGTGAAAATAAATGAGTCCAAACTGTGGCCACCAGGAGCAAATCTGGTGCTGTTCAAAATTTGTATGACATCCACATTGTCAGTTGACAAGCCGAAACGTGAGCGAACAGTACGGCTAACGAGAAGAGAGACCGCACACTGTTAGGGAAATTGTTTTATGTGAGCGACAACAATTGCACTGTTGTACTGAGAGAGCATCATTGACTGAAAGGCCCGATGTCATTAAGTGGTTTAAAGAATGAGATGTGAAAGCATAGCTGAGCTTGGTGTGACATATGGAGGAGAAAGGCATCCTCTCTCTCTTAGAGTTATTGACTAGGTGATGGTTTCTGTAACTGACCATGCACCACATGCTAGTACTCTTACAGTGTCACATGAATTATCCATCCCATGGTCAACAGCATGAAAAGTTTTATGGCCTTCTACAATTGTATTTGTACAGCTGTGGTGCAGCAACTGAAACCTCATGATCCATAACAATGTTCTGAATTTGCTTTTCAGTTTCTGGCATGGATTAAATTTGGTGATGCATTTTACACTACAAGCTGCAGTGAATACACAGAACTGTGGAATTTGGGATACTGCTAAACCGATTGTTGTGAACGAAGAGCCACTGCACTCGCCATATGTGATTGTGTGCACCTTTATTCTCAGTCCTGTTTTCTTTGAAGAGATTACTCCAAAGGGTCTGTGATGATGATGTTTGGTTTGTGGGGCGCTCAACTGCGTGGTTATCAGCGCCCGTACAATTACCCAATCTGTGCTCAGTCCAATTTCGCCACTTTCCTGGATGATGATGAAATGATGAGGACATCACAAACACCCAGTCATCTCGAGGCAGGTGAAAATCCCTGACCCCGCCGGGAATCCAAAGGGTCTGTCAGGTGTATCTTGATGTCTGCAAGTTTTTGAAACCTCTCCATACAGTATGTGATTCCTGCTTTCGAAGAGTGCCAAGTGTGGAGAGGTTACTGTTTTCACATAACTTGGGGCAACACCTCATGTCACTCGCACAGTGGAAGATCTGCTAACTGCAACTTTCCACAAACAAGTTATCTCCAGACGTTTTCCAAATGCATGGCCTGCAAGATCACCTGATCTGAATATATGTGAATTTTGGCTCTTGGGGGACATCTAAAAGAAGGCGTTTATCAGGTACACATGTGATCTTTACATGATCTGAAGGCCTCTTACATAATCTCAAGGCAATTATACAGAAACATGTTGCTCAGATTTCACTGGAACTGCTGCAAGCAACTGCTGCTCACATCATTTTAGGCTGCAGTCACAGTGGCTCCAATATCAGTGGATTCATTGGATGACGGATATCAGCCAAAGACAGGCAATCTTTTCAAATCGTTACAACACTACGGTCATGGTCGCACAATAGCCGATCTTATCTCCTGAACGTACAGATTTCAGATGACAATTGGTTAAATTCAAATCAGTTCCCCCCCCTCCCCCCAGTCAAATCGACCAATGTTCTCGCAGATGAAACATGGAGTGTTGAGAGACATAAGTTTAGTCCAAGAAAGAGTGAGTTTGTAGCATCCTGAGGATGAAAATATCATAATCGGGATATAGTTTGGAATCTATGGACTGAAATTGCAGGTTTATTTGAAACCTCAAATAGGCAAAATCTTTATTGGAATTTTTAGGCCTATATTATAACCTCAAAAAATAATTTGTTCAAGTTTATGCTTACAGCTACTGTACTGGGTCATTTTTGTAGTAGGTTGTCAATAGTTGTCTACAAATTATTACTATTGCTTACTGACATTTTATGCCAACAAGGTAGTGAGTCTGTTAATATGAAGTGGTTTGCAAATGTGGTGTACGGTATGCATTTTCACTTTTAAGTGCTGTAGTTTATCAGAGTATTCATGCTACACTTTATGCTTGTCTTTCACACATGTGCTAAATGATAGTCATTGAACGTTAATTGACATAAGATTGCCCAACTTTAAACAAATACAGCAAAACAAATGTTTTAACTTGCTTTTCGAGGTCACCACAAGATATCTCGTGTATGTAACATAACATTTCTCTTGGCAACTCATATATTTGTAGAACTAGTCTGGTTATTCCGATAGCTGCAGAGAGTGTATAGTACTCGCCCTGTTCCTTACTGAGACAGGAAAGTTCATTCACATGCATTCAGTGTCTCTCTACCAGCAGAAGCCACTATACAGCACTCATATCCAAGCACGGAGGTGTCATGGTATCCACCATGCCCTGAGATGTTAAAATCTGACCTCCTTCATACATAGAATAGTTTCTAACCTAACCCAAACTCCTTTGACACTGGCAAAGACTGACAAAGGAGATCAGATGCACTAAGACCACCTTATCGGCCGACCTCTGGCGACGGTGTCTGATGACCTTCGTTGGTGCCACTGTGAACGCAGTCTACAGATGTAGCATCTTGTCGGCGCCTCTGGTGCTCGTAGTGAGCAAACTGTGTAAGCGGCAGTTAATAATAAAATCAACATTACGCCTCCCTCATTTGTTTGACCTTTTCTGCTCCTTTCCCATTCCTAACCGATAACAAGTGGAAATATTTCTATACGTCTTTCACGCATTCACAGTGCCAGATTTGCATCTGGTGGCTAAAATTGGAATTAATTTTTGTCCAGTGAAAATCCGTTCTGCGTTAAGCAGTAGAATATCTACCAAGTTTCACTGCCGTATGAAAATTACAGTGCACATTGGACATCTGCGAGTAGCTGCACTTGAATTATAACCACCATATACTACTTCTTGTTGGTGTTTTAAATAATAAGAGTGAAACTTAGAACAAACTATGCAATTCACAACCACAATACTAGAAGTAAAAATAATTTTCTTGAGGAGTTTTATACCTGCTACAAAGGACAACAACACCTTACTATGCAAGAAACTGATAAGCTCAAGATATTGAAAAACAAAGGAAAAGAATATGTCATTAGAGACTACTACTACTGCTGCTGCTATTACTTTTACTACCACAGTGCAACTTGTGATCACACATTTTTTCTAAACCTGGGTTCACACAGTATTTCTTGTGTGCAAATTTTAATAACCTTCACAGAAATGTCCCCGAAGACGACCTTAGAAATGAAGTGTAAAATCATTGAAAAACACGATCATGATGTGAGTGTTGCTGATTTAGTAGGCATTAACGGTGTCGTACTCTGGACAATGTCGAAAGGTTGCTCCTAATATGGATCAATGAAAAATTATTGCAGGGTGACACTATTAATGCGAACATCATTTGTGATAAGGCGATAATGATTTTCGTTAACCTTGTTAAGATGACACCAGGATCGTCACCTGCCTAAAACGTGTTTAACAGAAACTGTGGGTAGTTTGAGAAGGGAAGAACAGGCATTCACAGCGTTGTGAGGCATGGCCAAGCAGCCACCTCTGACACAAAGGCAGCAGAGAACTTCACCAGCAACTTAAAGATGCTCGTAGATTCTGAGGGTTATCTGCCACAATAGATTTTTAATTGTGACGAAACAGGTCTATTCTGGAAAAAGATACCAAAGCCTATCTTCATAACAGCAGTGCTACGATGTGAAAATTAAACTGCTGCTACCTTACCATTCAGAAACTCCACAAAAGCCTTCAAGAAGAGTAAAATCCAGAAGAGCAGGTTAAATGTGATGTCGAGGTCCAACATCAAGGCTTGACTGATACATGATCTTTTTTGTGATTTAGTAAATGAAGTGCTTGCTCCAGATGAATGTGCTACTCCATCTTGATTGTTATGGACAACGCTCCTGACCATTCTCCAAGACCACCTCCTTGTAGAATTTCATTTCACCAAGATCCAATTTATGCCTCCCAAAACCACTCTGTTACTCCAGCCTATGGATCAGGAGATTATTTCTAACTTTAAGGAGCCATACACTACAGCACTCTTTGAGCATTCGTTTGCGTTGACTTAAGCTACCAATCTCACACTCAGAGAGTTTTGGAAATATCACTTCAACATCACTGCCTGCGTCAAGGTAATCGAAAAGGCATGGAAAGGAGTTACCATGAGAATTTGCACTTCCGCTTGGAAGAAGCTTTGGACGGAGTGCATTGTCAAATGTGACTCTGAGGCATTTGAGTCAGTGCCTGTGGAGGCTGTAGTCCACAGGATTGTCTTTGGCCAAGAGTGTGGGGCTGGAAGTGGATAACAATGATATAGATGAAATTGTGGAAGATCACAGCCAAGCAATGAACACCATAGAGCTTACGGAATTGCACTGCGTTTCACAGCAGGAAATTGTGGAGAGTAGTTCTTCGGAGGAGGAGGGGAAGGTGGCAGTAACAGCAAAGGAGCCATCTTCTGGCCCAATAAGAGAAATGCTGAAAGCATTTGAATCATACAGTGAAAATTATCATCCCAATAACGCAGTGGCTACGCATGCTACAAATTTACTTGATAATAATGCTGTGTCGCATTTTTGCCAAGTGTTGAAGCGTTGGCAGAAACAAACAACTATCGACAGCTTCCTAGTACAAAAGAATTAGTTATGTATTGTGAATAAATGGCACTAACAAGATAAAACTTTTAGTACTTTTCCTGCATGGAATGCATTATCGTATTTTACATTAATTAATATGGGATAAATTGTTTCGCTTAAGGAGTGTTTCGCACAACGAGGAAGACGGTGGAACGATTTATGCTCGCTATGCGAGGTTCCACTGTATTAGACAATAACTACAGCTAGGCAGTATAACAAGACAAGCCACATCTAGATCTACCACTGATGTCTCTCACACTCCTTGACGAGTGGTAGTACATCCTGCACTTCCTGCAGAGGACACAGTGTATACAGGAGATGGTAGTACTTGAGGTAGCTCTCGTACACGTCTCTCGGTAGCCCTTACAATCGTTTGACATATCAGAGAGATCTGCAGCTGCCTACAAACACCTACGAACACCAACTAACTCATTTCATATCTGAAAACAGCAATCCCAGTTAGGCTGCATTGTGGCTGGTGCAATATTTTAAAATGCAGTAAACAAACAATTTTTTATCCAACCTTGCTCATTCTGTCTCGATTTCTGGATTTGTTATGCTACGGTCCTACTAGTTACCTTTAGGAACTGAAGCGGCAAGCACGAACAACAAAGACAGAAATGTAAGCCTACTGGAAAAAGCGTAACAACCACAGGTTCCTTGTGATAAACAATTATCCAACGTGAAATTCTTGTAAATCAACTAAGACGAGGAAATACAAATATCGGGATAAGTCCTCACGGAAAGAATTTCTCGAAGCGTAACTGGCTTACCCGCTACGCAGATCACAGTGTTTATGCAAAAACTGTATGTACACCGCAATTAGGAATGTGAAATCAATCCGATAAACATATGTTGCATAACATGTCGTCGGGAAAGTATTTGCAGTTCATACAAATGTATCAACTTTATTGCACTTCGCGTCATGAATTGATGGCATAGTTGGAATACATATGTAAAACATTTTTTAATTAAATACATGAAATTTATTATTGACAGCAAGTACAAAGCCTGGGAACTATCACACATGGGCGGATTAAAGGGGGGGGGGGGGGGGGGGGGGACAAGCAAGCCCCCTCTTAGCGTTGAAACTAAATTAAAATCAAATGGCAATTTTTGTAATCTGTGCCAAGTTAAGCACGTGAATTTAATCTTGGCCAATGGATTTAGTCATTTAATTCAGTATTCCCCAAGCCATCTTACATTGTGTGCCCGAGAGAATGTACTACTTGTACCAGTGACTTGTGCTCCCCCTCCTGTTCGTATATCAGAGTCTCCCAATCTGCCACAGCAGCACGCTTTACACTTATAATTTTCAAAATATGGTTTGATTCCCGGCGGGTCAGGGATTTTTCCTGCCTCGAGATGACTGGGTGGTGTTGTGTCATCTTCATCATCATCATCAACATCATCATTCATCCCCATTACGGTTGGAGGAAAGCAATGGCAAACCACCTCCACTAGGACCTTGCCTAGTACGGCAGTGCGGGACTCCCGCATCATTCCCCTACGCTCCGTCACGGAGTATGGGACTTCATCATCATCATCATCATCATCATCATCATCATCATGCGTATATATATTTATGAACTAAATTGGAAAAAGTATAACTGTCAACAAATTAAGAACTACAGTTTTAATTTTAGTTTATTTGCTTTTAATTTGCTCATCAACTCGGTGGTAAGAAATACCTTATGAGCTTGTTGCTATTGTGTTAACAATTATATAAAAGAAGTTACTCCGAAAAAGGTTGTGGACGCTACACATTTCAAGAAATTTCAAAAGTTTTTTCTCTAAAATAAAACATATTTTTGCAATAGTTTGATATTTTTAAGTAACAAAACAGCTTAAAACAGTAGCTTTTGAAGTTTGTTTTCCTTAACTTACAAGGAGAGACTCCCTGGGTCTTCTTTCTCTTCTAGGCAACCGCCCCCACCCATAAACCTTCATTAATACGCCCCTTCTATCACAGTCTAATAGATACTACGGCTGGGCAAACGATACTCGCAATCGAACGGGATCGATATCCCACAACAATGAAGTATGACTCTGCATAAATTTACAATTTCGTGAAACAGTGCAGAAAACCACCAAATCCTACCACTGCACAAACTCCTATTCTGTTTGTATTTATTTACAGTACGAGGTCTCATACAGTATGTGTGTACGTATATGTAAACATTTATACCTATTTTTAAGCAAAGGTAACAGACAAAGTTGAAAATATTGTCCTCCAAAAGAATATTGCTTGAGTGAGCCCACCATAATATTTTATTTCATTATGAGAGGCGGTAATGATTAGCAACTTGAAAGTGAGTAGTTCAATTCCCGGTCACATGTTAGAACAACAGATAAAAGCTGTACCAGATTTTAATGAGTTTGAAAACAATACGGCAACATTCAAATGAAAAATTAAGACAAATAATCAAGAACTAAATACCGAACAAACGAAATGTATCGTATTGAAGTGGCTGTAATTTTTATTGAGACAATAAATTACAACGGATGACCCGTCTTGCAAATAGTACTTAACATCCCACTAGATCGCGGGACGAACGAACGCTCGACAATTAACACAATTTATTAGTTGCCGTTGTTACGCGTGATCTGCATCCTAGAAGATATTTCAGTTCGTGTTTCACAGATATTTTAATAGTTAAAGCCCACAGTGCATTGAAGGCGCCAAGGGGTGTCATTTATCATAACGCCAACCAGTATACAAATTGCATGTTTGAATTGTACTTGCGGCTCAGCATAAGCTGAGCACTAAGAAAAATTAGTTATAGACTCATTTAATGCTCCCCTCCACGGAAATCTTTAGTAAAAGGCGAAAGATTTATTCGTCTTGAAGGGAAGCCAGAGTAACGCGAAGTTACACTTCTGCGTTATTTATGATTTTTTATCGTATCCTTTTCAACAAGAACACATAGCTTAAGTTCTATTTATGGACAAATCTCACTATTAAGTAAGTATTAATTGTAATTGTACAGAAAAATACATTATATTTAAGAGATACGAACACATGTGATTACACCCAGGAGCTTTTTTCATGAATCAGAACTATTTCTCGTCTCGCTAAGGTGTTTGCTACCCATTCAATACTTTCACCACAGAGGCAAGAGATGGCAGCACCAACTGTGGCGCGTATTATGTAAGAACAGTAAGACAGTTGACCCTGCGTGCGATCGGCGTGGTAGAAAACGATCCTCCCCCTTCTCTCTCCCTTGTGCCATGCGGCGGATAAACTGTGTCATTGGGCATCCAATAAATATTACCTTACCAATGGACTTATGCACCTTATTTACAGCCCCACTATAAAGTGGGGAATCCAGACATTATATCCACACTAAAAGCAAGATATGACGAAAATCCTACTACTGGCAACATTTTAGCTGAATAAAACGAAACGTACAGTCGTAACTAACAAATACATTTCGGTAATTGGTTTCACAGTACCAAAACGAATAAACAATTGATACAGCAGGAACCGGTACTATTTACACTGTCTTGGTAATCTGTTTTGTACCTGCATGATATACACCATTTTGGTGTTACAATGATTAACACTTATGTGTCTGATCTGGTACTGTAATCATGGACACTTGTTTTGAGGAAAAAGGTTTTCTTTTCCCAGTATACTTATGTTTCATGCATGAGTGCTTCCAGTATATAAATGCAGGGAAGGTGTAAGATTTAGATCTTTAAAGAACGATTTGCATGGTTTTTTGCTGCTCGCTTGTTTCATTATTCTTAGAATTACCTTTTGTTTCCTGAAAACTGTTATTGCCTAGTGTACATTTTCCCAGAAAATGATACCATACTTCAGTACTGAATGTTCACGAGCAAAGTATACAGTCCTAACCGTTTCTGCACTAGTATTGTTGCCAAGAATTCTTACTACATAGCTCATGTTTGCTAGTTTTGAATTTAGGGATGAGATATGAGTGCTCCATTCAAGATTTTCCTGGATATGAATCCCAACAAGAAATCGGCGACTACCCACCTCCCCCACCATCAACAGCATGAGCGCCTAACTAAACATTAGAATGGATAAGAAATTTCCTTGAACTTTTTTGTTTTTTAAATTATGCAGGATAAATGATATTTAGTTTTCATAGGTGTTTATTAAACCCCGAAACAATGAGACAACTGATAAGTAATTTCAGTGCATCGTGAGCGCTACCTACAACTCCTCCTCCGAAAACGGAAGCTCATTATCCGCATTGCTGGCGGATACTTTCAACACAACGTGCTTCCTCTGCGCCATTCCTCTCCCTAGTGACATTTGCTTCACTCACACCCCACAGCGCCATTTTAAAATCAACCAAGTTAGAGGGTGTACACTATACCCACTGCTTGTGTACCACTACATTCCTGGACTCCTTACCCCTGAAATGGTAGAAATTGCAAGACTTTCGGTTGCCAATGCTTTCGGTCTGACGAGTGCCGCACAGCGATGTAGTAGCCATTACATTATTACAGCTGTGTTGTGATTTCAAATAGATCGTTTATTGTAGCCAAGTGAATAATAAGGCAGTTTCTGTTCCATTGTGAGAACTACATACAACTCGAAGAAGGCATTTTCATGAGATATTTAAGCATGTTGACTTGAAACTTTTTGGGAAATTGCAAGAGGTGTTGCTGAATATGATAAGCACCTTATACATTTTTATCTCCCATGCTTAGTTTATTTCTTTTTAATTTTTCACTTTTCAATTTCACCACATGGGTCGGGGCCATGTCAATCAATGTTAAATGATACCTCTATAATATGAAAAGGCATGGTATTTTGTATATAAATGTAGTTTTGAAAGTAACTTATTTGGAAAAATTTGGGTATTTTTTGAGGTTTCTTTAATCACGTGAAACTTTTCATATGATTACGGCTTAATTTTCCCAATAATGGAAATAGATGGTGTGCTACTTATGAAATAAAGTTATTTAAAAACAATTTTTTTTTTCAAAACAGTCTGTATGACCTTAATAAAAGTAATGGAAAAAAGTTAGCACATTTTCAAGAACTACATCTGCAAACACTCTACAGGAAAGGAAGTCACTAGTGACGAGTGTCCACTCTAGGAGACGTCGTAGGCATCAAATTTAAACTCTTAAAATGCAGCCTTCCCCTTCTATCTACCTTACGATCAGGTAGAATACTGCAAATGTCATATTACTCGAAACCTGATACATCGGGAACATTAGGCCACAAAAAAAATTTCATCTGATTCCACCTTGGAATGCCATTTCCTCAGAATTGTAATTTCATCATCGGTGATACCATGTCCAACATAATATTTTACACTTTTGTTTGAAGCAGACTTCACAACAACCATTAGCCAGAACTTATCAGCTGATGTCTCAATGTATACGGAAGGCGCTGTTCAAAGTCACCCCTTGAAAGACAAGCCTTCACATTTTATTTTTTGCGTCACCAAAGAATAAGTATAACATTTTATGCTTCCTGTAATTGCCCATAAAAACTCGTTTCAAAGTCTAAACTCAAAAATGCTTCTTATAATAGGCATTGTTTTTGCGGTTATGAAGTAACTTACATTTCCAGAAAATTATTTTATTTTCTGGCATTGGTATAAAACGTTATTTCATATCGACTGTCACATCACCTAAAAGTATCGATCATTGGCGATACTTAACAAGTAACAACTATGACCTTAGTTCCATATTTCCACATTGAAGTGCAGCATTTACTTAAAAACGACGCCCCCCAACCACCACCGTAACGCCTCTATTGTGCTGTTTTTAAGTGTTGTGCGTCCCCTATCAGTGTTGCGAACAGCCACCATATTGTCACTTGTCGTGTTTTAGTTGTGCGTATCTATTTACTTTGTGTTTTTATCAGGATCACCGACCGTTTGTTTTTATATTATCTTGATATATTGTTCTCCATGTTTCTTTAATAGCCACCATTTTAGCTCTTATGCGCTGCTGCAAGGCCTCCTCCCCCCGTCACAACCATTATCTATATTAACGTATTTGTTTCAGTCTATAGTCACACTTTTTTTTTATTTTGATCACTGGGTACCGGTTTTGGTCTCCAATGATCAAAAAATATCACAGTACATAGTTAAAATAATAATGTGAAAAACATCTTCATAAATATTGCTATAATGGCAAGCATATGGTATTAAGTGGAACCTTAAAATGTTTAGCTACTAGCCTCTTACACCTGGCACCCAGTTGTCAAGCTTGCTTCCCACAGTGTGTCAAAAACTGTTAGTGTGACTACAATCTAAAAAGAAAAAATACATTTTTCTGATATACTGGTCGTGGTTCCTATCGGCAGTATGTCAGGAATATGTAATAGTCCATTATCTCCTGCCGATAAATATTTTCTAAAACTCTGAGGTTATAACTCAAACATAACACTGTTTGAACACCAAAAAACACAACGTACATAAGGCAAGGGTACAAGAAACAGCAATTCATAGTCTGGTAGCTTCCACATATGGCAAGAGTAATTGTACATATGACAAGTTCATATTTACCTAACTCCATTTTTCTCCGTATCATAATTGCAGCAAAATAAAGCTTTAACTTGGTCCAACAATGCATTCAAGCAACTTGGATGCTGCACTGGGGCACTCTATGAGGCAAGCTGCACTTTACAGTAGCTTTTTTCCCGAGAAAAATGTAAGCAAGTATTTCCATATCAAAGGTACCAATTAGGCAATTTGGTGTATTTTCCATGCATTTAGGAAAATTTTTGGGGAGCATCTTTAAATGCCAAATGTAGAATAGGGCAGCATCAGCTTAGATATTGTATACTAGTATATTATTCATATTACTAATGAAAACAGATGTTACCAGGCATACACCATTTGAAAATACATGAATAAAATTCATTGTTGTTTTGGTGCAGAAAACACACATGCATTTTACACATGTTAAAATGCTGAGCCTGAATCTCTCTCTCTCTCTCTCTCTCTCTCTCTCTCTCTCTCTCTCTGTGTGTGTGTGTGTGTGTGTGTGTGTGTGTGTGTGTGTGCGCAATACAAGTTAGGTATCTCTTTCCTGTAGGTGTAATATAAGGACAGAGGGAACAGCTATACAATGTAAAATATTTAACACTAAATAACACTGTAGTCTTGAAAAAATGCTTTGTAGTTTTTTTTAAAAAAAAATCCCCTTCTAAAATGGAAAGGTTTTGCTTCTCAGACAAACAAATATACTTGCTTTCTGCAATCATAAAGTTACCCATGTTTATTTCCTTCCCCTCATTAAATTGAACAAAGTAAATAATGGTTGATATGTTGCCATCTGTTGTTAGGGACTGCTACTGTCAAAACACTGCAGCTAGTTTTCAGAATTCAATCAGAGTATAACTGTGTCTCAAAATCAATGATTTTAGTTTAAAAACCATTTCAATTTTTTTTACATGAAACCAGTGCAAATTTATTTATTAGCTTGGAAAGGCACAGAAATCAAACAGAAACAACACTTAAAATGAGGATATAGCTGTTCCAGACAGTTAATGAAACACATGCGTAAAAAATGTAAATCTCTAAAGAGTTTGCCATTGCTAAATCTACACCGTCAATGCTAATTAAAAGTAGGTATCAAATTACGACAATGTTTAAGCATAAAGAGACAACATATGAGTATGGCTAAACACGAAGCTTTAAGAGATTTGCATTGCTTGTTTCGCTCAAACAACATAACAGGGCCTTTGTTGCTGGAAAGAACTAATGAACTTGAAAAAAAAAGGTATCGAGTTTTCTGTGCAGGCTAGTTACAACTTATCAAGCAACAGCATAGTATTAAAAGATGTTTGCAGTGAAACTATAAAAGCTTTACCAACTGTGATTACATACTGGTTGTGACTTATGTTGCCTTCAATTCTTATTTTAGTGTTGCTTACCCAATAAATCTTTAGTATTTAATAACTCGCACAACTAAGAGCAAGAAACGTTGATGGGGGAAAAATTCAAGTAGTCATTAATTTTTGTACACTAGCATGGAAGAGAGTGTCATGACCAACACACTAAAAATCCAGACTGGTGGGGTAGATTAGATTAGATTAGATTAATACTAGTTCCATGGATCATGAATACAATATTTCGTAATGATGTGGAACGAGTCATATTTTCCAGTACATGACATAATTAAGTTAATATAACAACAGCATCAGCATGTTGATGAGAAGAACAAGAGGATGAGGGGGGGGGGGGGGGGGGGTGCAATGGAGGAGGAGTCTGTAGAGGTTACTTTTTTAGGTTTTTCTGGAATATTCTAAAAAAACTGCGGCAATTAGAAAAAAATGTTTCCCAGTACAAAATTAAAATATGTCCCCCCCCCCTTTTTTTTACAAGTAAGGGCATATTCCTTTTTTCTCGAGGACTAATAGTATTCATGTTTCAGGTGACAGAAATATCACATATTATCGAAAATAGTGTTTTGATTGTATAACACTGATGCTTATTGTTAAACAAAATGGGTTTAAGAACAAAATTTAAATTTGTGTACCACATTTAAAAGCAGTAAAACTGAAGATAAATTAGAATCTAGGGGCGTAGAAGCATGACGGAAGGTAGATTGCTGGATTGCAGTGATGCACTTCCCTCCTGTATAGGTCTCCAAAATGAAGAGCAAGTAGGCAATTCCCCATTCGCTCTACTGCACTACATCACACAAAGCAACTACAGGGTATTTCACAAAGCTATAATAACCCTTCCATACCTTGCCTTATGAGTCACTGGGGACAGTGCACACACACTCCTGGGAGAACGATGTTTATTTTCCACAAATAGCGTTAACACTACACGGAATGCAGATCCAAATTAATAACAATATAAATGCAAGAAAATCAAATGGAGAGATTCTATGTAAATCTCTGCACACTGTTCTACACTGTTCTTAGCTATCCTGCACAGCAGTTGTTGAGTTCTTTTGGGAAAGGCAACTTTCTCCACCATGAGCACTGCTCGCTTTTCAGTTTATTATCTCCCTATATTCTTTGTAGTATTGGTGTAAAAGAAAGTGGGTTGGTAAATGTGGCTTCTCGCTGCTGTCTGTTGTTGGCAGCATATTATAAATCCTTGTAATCGGGTTGTAGTAACTTGGTGGCACATTAAAAAATGACCACGAAGTTACTGCAGTTCTTTCACCTTAACTGTGTTACTGGTACTCTCGCATGGTGAGTGTCAACTTGTTTGATGGAATAGGACTGATTATGTTTAAATCTAGAACAGTAATCTGCTGTAATGCATTGCTCGACTTATGGTGAAATACCTGAAGTTTCGTAACACCTGTATGGCATACCTCTGTTACAGAGACAGCCAATTAAGCCTCTGGGACCCTTGAGATGTTGGGAGAGCTGAGGCTGTGGTGATGCAATTGATAACCTGAAGTTGCGATAACTATTCAAGCCAATGACGCTGGAGACAATAAAATCAGTATTGTCAAGAATATTCTGACAGCATGTCCCACTTGCGGCAGGGTCCTGAGAGTGGTAGACAGTTGAAAGCTCTAGCTGTTTAGCTTTTTTACGTAATAGTTCTTCAGTTCACTCTTCATTTTCAAGACCTTTATGTAATAGTTCTCTGGTTCACTCTTCATTTTCAAGACCTAAGAAGGAGGGAATTTAAGAACATTATCAGCCAAAAATATGGTGAACAAATAAATTGCCACTATTTTCACCGATTTTACAACAAGCAATTTTTATGAAAAAAGCAAGTCACAATTGTTGTTGATAATTATCCAACAGACGTCAATATTAATGGCCTCTGAACATTACAAGTCTTCTACAAGCATGTGTCAAAGGCACTGTACAGAATACAGATATACGGACTGGTAGCCACACCCTAACCTTCCCCCTACCTGCCGACAACCCCCCCCCCCCCCAAATACCATCGCCTTCTGGCAGCAGACCTTGTTGGAAGCTATATCTGCTCACATCATTGTGAAGGCCATATATCCTCATCTTCCCACTCTAACCCCCACGAGCCCTACCTTGGCGTCTCGCTACTATGTGCTAACACGGCGTCGGTGAAATGGCATGTCGGGTTGCCTGCCACTAGACCCCTGCAGCAGGCCAGTGTTTGGCAAAGTTCCATGGCTGGCACCAGATGGATACACACACACACACACACACACATTTTGGGCTGTGTTGCAATTAATTGCAAACACTGGAGGACAGCATTTTATTTCATTTACAAACTTCTAGAAGAGGAACTTATATCAACTCCATTTTCAGCTTGTTTGCTCTTGGTGTAGTGATAAATCTTCACTTACCAATTTGCACCACAAACGTTCAAAATGGAAACTTATGAATAAAATGTGTTTTGTTTTGAATATTCATGTGTTCTTGTTGGAGTATCCCCATCACAGGACACTTCATACTCCTCCGAGAATGCCGTCTGTTATACCGCTCCTTTCTAGGGACTAGTGACCGGGATACACTCACACGCCACGGGGAAATACGGTGACACATCAGGAAATTATTGAATACTAAAAACAGCATATAACGACACCAGACATGCATCAGACTCCCCATTAACTCTTCCAAGCAGTGTAAAGCATTCAACCGACTCAATGGCAGTCATTCCATCCCTCACTATCTACTCCTCCGCAATAACCATCCCTTACCTGACAACCTGAGCACAGCTGACCACTTTACATCCTCCGTCTCTTAACATCTTCAAAGTGCCTTATGACCCTCAGTTTGATTACTCCCTAATTCTCAAATGCACAAATACCACTGTCCCACCCCTGGCCTTCACCTTCCAGTAATTGGACAACAGAATTAAACACCCCAATGACAGCACATGACATAAAATAAGTACTTCACAGAAAACTCAACACATGCCCTGGTCACAACCACATTACCTACTGACATCTTAATGAATGCCTTGCAACACTTTAATACCACTATCCTCTCCACACATTACTATCCTGAACTGTGGAAAGCCCCCAAAATCCTACTTCTCGTCAAATTGCAGAAACCTGCTACTAATACCTCCTCATACCACCCCATCTGCCTCACTTCAGTGTTTTGCAATATCCCCGAATCCACTCTTCCCAACACATCCATCAACAACTGAACCAATACCACCTCATTCCTATTAACCAGTGTGGCTTCTGTCCCACCTTCCCCTCTGACAACTAGCTCCTGCACCTCGCCCACTGCCCATCCCAACAGCTCAACATCTGTTAATCTACTATTTTTGTCTCCCTAGACCTAGAGATAACCTACAAATATGTATGACCTGATCTCCTTTTCAAACTCCAGACTTACGCACTTCCAATTAATTATGTCCACCTTATTGCATCCTTCCTCTGTAATCGTCCATCCTCTGTTTCATCAACACCACCAATTCCCATAGCTTCCTTCCACTGCAGGTGTACTCCCAGATATATATATTTCCTCTTCTGTGTCTCCTCTACACTGCTTATATACCCAAATCAACTCCACCAGTCCACTTCCTTCAGTATGCTGATGACATCCCTTTCCTCACCCTCTATCCTACATCACAGAAATCCCAACAATCCCACGAAATCACCTCAATCATTCCAAGTAAAATATACGTACCCACTGTTGTTGCACGAGACCAGTGCAGAATGGAGCAACTATCTCAATCAGTTTACCTTCTGATGCAACCAATGGCTTCTCATGATCAACCCTTCCAAAACTTGGGCAATAATTACACTAACAAACAGTGAAAATGTAACTAGGATGAAATAAATGTTTGGCAACTATATCGACCACACTGATATGAATATAATAGAAGGGAACAACCTTCGTAACCTCTTAGTTCATCCCTATGAAATCCCAAGACCACCTTCCCTACCCTCTGACTCCTACCCTTGTGCCCCCCGGTGTAAAACCTGTCCCATGCACCCTCCCACCACCACCTACTCCAGTCCTGTAACCCGGAAGGTGCACACGATCAAAGGCAGAGCCACGTGTGAAAGCACCCATGTGATCTACCAACTGACCTGCCTACACTGTGACGCATTCTATGTGGGAATGACCAGCAACAAACTGTCCATTCGCATGAATGGACACAGGCAGACAGTGTTTGTTGGTAATGAGGATCACCCTGTGGCTAAACATGCCTTGGTGCACGGCCAGCACCTCTTGGCACAGTGTTACACCGCCCCGGTTATCTGGATACTTCCCACTAACACCAACCTATCCGAACTCCGGAGATGGGAACTTGCTCTTCAATATATCCTCTCTTCCCGTTATCCACCAGGCCTCAATCTCCGCTAATTTCAAGTTGCTGCCACTCATACCTCACCTGTCATTCAACAACATCTTTGCCTCTGCACTTCCGCCTCGACTGACATCTCTGCCCAAACTCTTTGCCTCTGTATATGTGTGGATGGATTTGTGTGTGTGTGCGAGTGTATAACTGTCCTTTTTTCCCCCTAAGGTAAGTCTTTCCGCTCCCGGGATTGGAATGACTCCTTACCCTCTCCCTTAAAACCCAAATCCTTTCGTCTTTCCCTCTCCTTCCCTCTTTCCTGACGAGGCAACCGTTGGTTGCGAAAGCTAGAATTTTGTGTGTATGTTGTGTGTCTATTGACGTGCCAGCGCTTTTGTTTGGTAAGTCAAATCATCTTTATATATATATATATATACACACACACAGACACAAGCAGACATTTCATGTCTGCTTGTGTCTGTGTATATGCGGATGGATATGTGTGTGTGTGCGAGTGCATACCTGTCCTTTTTTTCCTCTAAGGTAAGTCTTTCCGCTCCCGGGATTGGAATGACTCCTTACCCTCTCCCTTAAAACCCAAATCCTTTTCTCTTTCCCTCTCCTTCCCTCTTTCCTGACGAGGCAACCGTTGGTTGCGAAAGCTAGAATTTTGTGCGTATGTTTGTGTGTCTATCGACCTGCCAGCGCTTTTGTTTGGTAAGTCTCATCATCTTTCTTTATATATAATAAAAAAAACAGTGATGAAAAACTTGAATCAGCTCTTGTTCCAAGTTTTAAGAGATGCATTATGTTATTAGCATTCATTGTCAATCTCTTGACATACAGATTTTGAAATTCTGCTGATGGTTAGATAGAGATGATATTTCAGCCAAAAATAGCTGTGTTTATTTTGTTGCTATTTTTAGCCCGACTCGTAACAGGGAAGAGAAGAGCAGTGCATGTGCCTTTTAACTGTAATTTCAGTCTGTTACAAGCTGTGTTCCTTCGTATGCTCAAAGAACATCTTACTGAAGATCAGTCCATTGCATGTAGTCATTGTAATTCCTGTGATTAAATATGCCTTGCAAATGCATAAACAGTGGTGACAATTTTTGCTACATTTGCGGACAGGCTACACTGAAATCGCAAAGGAGGCCAATAACACCATATATTAGGAAGGCATACAGGCTGGACTGCGAAATCAGGGACCAGGACAACTCCTCGACTCCTCACGTATGTTACATACCTCGTGCCCTGAGTCTTCATTCATGACTGAGTCATAAAAAACCTTAAATGGGCCTTCCCTTACCAACGATCTGGTGAGAATCACCAAACCATGTGAGTAACTGCTGCTTTTGTACGATAACTTCACTAACACGCATTATTTCCAAGAAGAAAAAGTCATCCTTGATGTATCCTAACATACTGTCGAACATGCAACCAATATCTCATGGAGACAGACAGACTGCCTATTCCTGTACCACACGATTGTGATAGTGACAAGGGCAGTCGTGAAACTAGTACTGCACCATCACCTTCAAACCCAGTTCTTCGAAAAATCCTCTGTAACGATGAGCGTACAGAGATTCACAAAGTCACACAGTGTGAACTTAGTGACATAGTGCAAGATCTGGAATTGTTGAAAGGTAAAGCTGAACTGTTGGCGTCAAGACTACAACAGTGGCATTGTCTCAACAAGACAGTAAATGTGACAGCATTCTGTAACTGTCATATGCCATTCCTTCCATTTTTTTAACTTGGTATTTTGTAGTGCTGTATAGGGACTAATGGCAGCTACGGGCATTGACTATAAACGAGATCAGTGCAGGATGTTCATCAACTCCTCCCAAGTCTCAAATGTGTGCTACTGTGTAATGGAACATGTTACCATCAACTCCATTCGGGTATGCACCTTACATGAAAGAAACATATGATAACATGAAAAATTGTTATTGCAACTGAACTATGACCCTTGGGCTACAACACGGCTGAAATAAAATTCTGTTGCTTGCTGTGCCTCTGAGATATTCGCAACAAAGCATTTCATTATAAAAAGAAAGATTGAGCTAAGCGTCAATCAATTGAACGAGGACTTGCAATGTTATGCACAAGCACTTACTGAATCCAAGAACATAATTCTCCCTGCTCTTCCTATAAAATCGGGCATAACGAAAAACTTCGTTAAGGACATGGACAAAACTGGGGAATCGTTTCTCTATTTGTGAGAGAAATTTCCAAATCTTGGTGAGTAGAAAATAAAATAGGGGATTTTCGTGGGTCTCCAGATACGGGAACAGTTCAACACCATTCCTTCAGAAATGAAAAGTTAGTTTGGGATGCCTTTGCTCAAGTATCTTTCTAGGAAATAGGAAGGCAGAAAATTTCGTATCTTGTGGCCAATTTTCTGCACCACTACAACAGACTGGGGTACAGCACGTCCTTAAAATTACATTTCCTAGAGTCCCATATGGACTTCAGTCCCGACAACTGTGCTGCTGTAGCAGACAAGCACCCACAAGACGTCAACCAGCAAATTTCAGACATGGAAATGAGATGCCAGGAAAAAAGTGGGGACATCAAAGCCAATTACTGCTGGACACTATTAACACTCTCGTTATCAGTACACCTGAAAACATACACATTAGCTGATTTCATGCCACTTACAGAAAAAAGTAAAATTTTGTTGGCTACTGTTATAGGAAATGCGCCTTCCATAGCCATAACTTCAACCTTATCATTTACGACTGTCCTATTCAGTTAACTAGTACACTAGCAGTTAGTATGTTAATAGTTTCCTAACACACTAACTATCCACTGGCAACTAATGTGGAAACCTCATTCACTAACCATCCAATAGAAAGCGAACAATACAGAAACTACTTAAGTCACTAATTGGCTGAACTTGGGGATTGTACATCTGCACTGCCCCCATACCTATGAAATCGTGATCTGACCCATCCTTTGCTAAGTGAATGTTGCATGGACATCTGCCTCACTTAAGTTCTATAAGTTGCTTCAGGTTCTGGAACGCCTTGCACTCCGCTTCGCTTTCCACATCCACTTACTTTCCCTGACCAGGATCCTTGACAAACTCGTCAACTTCCTGCCTTTCCTCACTCACTTTGAACACCAACTCGACTCCAGTAATCCTATAGTTTCCCCTCTGTTTTCCAATCCTCTACCAACACTTCCTCGAACCCTACACCTACACACCCTCCAGATACTCTCCACAAGAAACTTCAACCATTTCTCCTCTCCCAGATCATGAACTCCATTTACTCATCCAACCAACTTTAAATCCACCCCACCCATTCCACGTCATCAAGGCTCCCTCTCCATGATTCTCTAGCCCCTTTTTCTCCTTCCCCTTTCAACACTCCATTTTTCCCCTTCAGCTTTCAGCCTCACCAATACCTCTATCTATTCCCTCTTTCTTGTTTCCCAACAGCCACTCCTACCCCATCGAAACCATGCTTCAGTCTACCATCTTTATATCACCACCTTCCTACCCTCCTCCATGAATGACCTTTTTCCACTTTAACAACAAACTACCAATCCCATGGCAAGCCTTTCCAGTTTTAGTGCCAGGGAAGTGCTTCCTGTTGAGATCAGTGTTTTTCAAATCATATTTAAAATGTTTTGCACGTACCCACATACCCTTGAAGTTTTTCATTTTACTTTGTTTATTATTACGGTTTTTAAATTAAACATGAAAAAATACATGTTTCTTATAAATGTAAATACTTCAATCACTTCCACTTTCTCCACCCCGACCGCTGGGTGGTCAGCGTGACTGATTGCCGTCCTATGGGTCCGGGTTCGATTCCCGGCTGGGCCGGAGATTTTCTCTGCTCAGGAACTGGGTGTTGTGCTGTCTTCATCATCATTTCATCCCCATCCGGCGTGCAGATCACCCAATGTGGCATTGAATGTAATATGACCTGCACCAAGGCGGCTGGGCCTGCCCCGCAAAGGGCCTCCCGGCCAATGACGCCAAACGCTCATTTCCATTTACTTCCACGTTCAATTTTTTTTTTTAAATTACATGTAAACACTTGCCTTTATGTTAGTGTTTTTACATCTCATTTAGTTTCTCTTGTCAACTAGATGAAGAATGGGTTGAATATACAACCATTCACAATATTTTCCCACGACCTGTTGGTTTGTTTCAGCAGTTGCCAGAGAGCGCCAAATAACAGGTGCCACCGCACTTGCACAGCTACGATGACGTAGGAAGCTCATACGTTCATACATGTGAAACATCAAAATATCTTACATTATGTCATAAGAGAAACAAGACATCAGAGGATACTCCAAGAGTATCGAAATTTCATGAACCATACTAAAATGTGCTCATTTAAAGTCCAAATTCGTATGTCCAGATTTCCAATGAAGTAGGCCTCTATCTGATATTAAGCTTTCCAGTGTGGCTTTCGGGTGTAAATTTTCGTGGAATACCAGTACTGTATTATCTTATGTTTGGTTCTTTATTACGGCATAACGCCATACATGCTAGAAGATGAAAACGTGCACTAGAAATGCGTCGAACAATTGGAACAAGCCAATAGTGTGGAATTAAACACTTTGTTTCAAATACACTGACCGCCTCAGCAGAAAAGATTAATAAAAGCCAAACATCTTTAGCAAACCGACAAAAGTAACTTCATTGTTCTGCAAGACAATTAATGCTTGACTGTCAGAAAGGAGGAAGTAAAATAAAATCTGAAATTAAAAACATATTTTAGCCTTCTGTAATTATGTGAATGTTTTTTAATTCACTTGATAGCTACCAGCCACAGAAATCCACTTTTGTTTTGATTTGACATGAGAGCAGTAAGCGAAGAGGAAAGAGCAAAATCACTAAATATAATCCCGGGTCATGTGGTGACTACCCACTTCCCCACTATAGCTCAGACTGCTCTGCACATCAGCCCCGGATCTATGAGATTTCCGAACCGGGGCAATACTATATAGTGCCCCCCCTCCCCTCCCCCATTGCCGTACCACGAGTGTTTGAGATAGAACATTAAAATTCTTTTTTAAAAAGTTGAATTTTCAAGAATATGTTCATTTTGTACCGCACATCTTTCTGAAAAGTCCGATACATAAAATATAAGTGTGAGAGGAAATGTAAGACATCTCATGTGGTCTTAAGTGTGCCAAAGTGCAGTGCCATGCCTCTTCACACAACATTCTTTTATCGCATTTCACTCTGTGAAATTGAAATGTGTATATTTTGTAATGGATGCCATCAAACTATATTCAAGACAGTGGAAATTAAAATGTTCTGTGGTGCTTCTCCTGCTCTCAGTTGGCCGATTTGACATCATGCCCCTCTTTAGAAAAAAACCTTGCAATTAATACTGGATGGGATTGTTTGTAATCAGGAGAACATGAACTCTTCAGAAAATCTGACTATTTGTTGCCTATTAGCTGATAGCTTGCTGTTTTGGGTGACATAATATTAAATATAGGTTACATAAAACCAATAAAGACAAGAGACAAGCAAGACAGTACACATTTCTTCAGTCCTTAGCTCTTAGCATTTTTTTCCTCTATAATCTTGCTACAGCTTTACATGTCGTGCTTTCCCTTCTGCAAAACAATGATGTAATACATCATCAAAGTTCATCAAACGTTTTGCTACATGAAAAATCGAAATGTCATTGTCTAATACTGTGTTAGTACGCAAGACTGGCATGGTTTCAGTTTCTCAAGCATGAGATCAAAAAGTACATGGCACATTTCCTTTGCAATTTAAGTTTTATTTATTTATTTTCCTCTTGTTTGTGTTTTATTGCTGCAGCATTATTCTGCAGTAGCGGGATACGGTAATATCCTTTGTTAGAGTATAGGTTATTACCAGTCAAAATTATAAAAATGTAACTGGAAACTATAACAATAAAAAATTCCCAGAATTCTAAAAAAATACCAGGTTTTTCCCAGTTTCCTCCCAGATGAAAAAATTCCCATGGTTTTCCCGGATCTCCAAGTTCGCATACACCTGTACTATTATTCCATGTAGCGATTCCTCCTCCTCTTCTTCTTCTTTGTCAAGCTGTCTTTCTTTGTTCATTGTCTGTGGATTCTTACTGTTTCTTTGGCCCCTGGTGTGTCTGGACCAGCAGTAGCTATCATCAGCTCTTCGGGACTTGCAGTGAACTCTGGCCTGTCAGGATCAGCAGCAGTAGCAGTATCGTGGGGTCCTGTAGCACAACTGACCAGCATGCTGGAGCAGGACAACTGGCTGTTATTATCCATCCTGCTCATTGATTTAGACACTCAGCAAGTTCCTGACTCTCAGAAGAATTGTGCTGGAGCCCTTACACCACACGGTGTGGGCCAATACTGGGCTCCATTGTCTGTACCATCCCAGAACATTCAGGTGTTATTGCAAGGACTGAATGCTGATAGGGTGGATGAAAAGCTGACAATTCCTCCCAGTGCTCTACTGCTTTTCGCTTCAACTTATAATTTAACAGCTTGTGGTTTAAAGCGCTTGAATATTGGTATAGAACCATCTGTGGACTGTGACTGGTGTGTTGTGTTAGAGGTTAAAAATGTATCGAGCAGTGTTTTAAGTGCAGTTTACGGAGCTGGAATGGAATGAACTGCATCAGGCAGAACATTACGTCAACCAACAGATGACCTCTGAGTGTTCTTCCTCTCCAGATATTTACTGTGTGGGTCTGACGCTTTTTGTAACATCATTGAACGACAGCTTGGCACTCGTGGTGAGATCTGGAGGTCAATCCATTTATCTCCAACAGTCCACCATTACAAACTTGTTTGGTCTACAGATGCTGCTATACTTTGTGCTGGAAAGACTGAACTGAGGGCTGCGATGTGTTCAAATTGCGTATGAATACATCGTGTACTGTATCTGTACATATAGTGTGCATGCAGATGATACAGAACAGTACAGCAACACGGTGTCAAACGAAGGAGCTAAAGGAACTCCCATCAGTTTGAGAGAAATACATGCTGAATTTACTGCATACAAGAAAACAGCTATTTGGGAAACACTGTAAAAAATGAATCTGTCGTTTTTGTTGTTGATGCAATGCAGCCTATGCATCATTGATGAAATGTAAATAAAATAGATATAATCACAAATCTTTGTTGTTTTTCTTATTTAACTACCCCATCATTATATAATTAAGGTGTAGCCTTTGTAGCTCACTTGGTTAATATGATTGCACTACAGTGGCTACATTTATTGTTATAATCACAAGTGTTTATTTTTTCTATGAAAGCCCATTCCATATCAAAACCTGACATAGTTGGTATCATGACCGGATGGGTGAAGCATAAGAAGAATGAACACTCCTCCCAGGTAACATAAAGAGCAATAATTATAGGTCCATCCAACTGCAGCAAGACAAATGTTCTTATGCCACTACTAACAAACCAGAGGACGAAGTCCGCTTTGAGCATGTATATGCATTTTCAAAAATGCTGTTTCAACCCAAATACCAGCTACTGCAAAAGATACTGCCAGGTGTTGTTGGTGCAACATACACAACATTCTGTCAAAGCAGTCAAATTCCCCCACCACAAAATGTAAAGCCAAACGCAGTGTTCATATTAGATGATGTTGCTGTGGAAAACCAAGATCAAATTCTATGATGTTTCTGTTTTGGCCGTCACATGGGTATTGGCGTAATTTTTTTGAGCCAGGCATGTTTCAGAATCCCGAAACAGTTGGTGAGGGATAATGCAAATCTCATTATAGCTTTCAGACAAGATAATTTGAATCTAAAACATGTTTACCAGGCACGTGTAGGGACTGACATGCCATTCAATGATTTCGTAAAGATATGTGCAGAATGCAGGAATTACATGCAATACGATTTCTTGTTGTTGATAAGTCAAAAAAACTGAACGACGGTAGATGGAACTTCCAGGAGTTTTTATATATGTATGAAAATAGTGATGAGCATTTCAGTATACACCACACTGTGGACAAGTTCGCATATATGTCAGTCATTTATCTTGAAAGGATAGGTGTGCATGAACAGAGAATGCATCTGTACACAGATGGAAAATTTCAGTCTCTCGAACATAAATGCAAGAAGCTACAAATATAGGCCCAGACCCTTCTCAGACTGATCGATGAATTTGGTGCTAGGGTTAAGGAACAAGACACGTACATCCAAATCATTCTGAGAAAGAAAGTAGATGACTTAGCTGTAAAAGTTGATGGAACTGAAAAGAAAGTACATGACAACTGTAAAGGTTGAGCAAAATGTATATTCAGTGCAGCCCATGAAGCACTCTCCATAGTATATGTCAAGATGTCAATTAAGCATACAGTCATCGCTACCCTGAAGGTCATTCAAGAGAAATTATAGTTGCTGAGGTAAGGATATTTGGATTGAGAGCAGACACTGCACCAAACATTTAAACCAGTTGCTGAACCTCTTGATGAATTCTCTGCAAAATTATGCAATGACAACAATGATTGCCAGTTTTATTAACCATCACAGCAACACACAATTAAGACAAGACATTAGGTGTCAATGGTGAAAACCATATATGTTTGGCACACAGCCTATAACTTTAAAAGAAAAGCAATAGAGATAGGGATACGGAATCTCAAAGAACATCAGGTCTACTGAACATTCTCCTGAACCCCTCAAAAAACTAAAATTTTCATTCAAAGATCTGGAGATGTGTGGTGAAATACTACACCTGACCAGTGTTCACAGGAAAGCAGGAAACCAACACAGTGCGAGGCACAGGGATATTATAAAACCACTATTATTAGATGGTGAGTATAGCAGTGGTGATGGTATTGATATTCAGCATAATGGAGTAAGCAGTCAGTCTCCTCAATATACGAGGTGTGAGTGGAAAGTTTTAAGAATGGGCTTGTAATTGTGCAATGGTTGTGCTGCTACTGTAATGCATCTCCTTCAAAATAGTCCCCTTCTGACTGAACACACTGACTCCAACGGTGTTTCTACTTTTGGAAACATTCCTGGAAATGTTATTCCTTATTTGCCTGCATGTCTTCAATCAAGTCAAATCGCTTCCTTTCAATGAAAATTTCATTAGGTAGCAGTCCGCAGGGCCAAATTCAGGGGAATATGGCAGTTTTGGAAGCATAGGAATTTTGAATTTGGTCGAAAATTCAACGATGGAGAAGGCACAATGAGCCAGTGCATTGTCATGGTGTAGGACCCAACTTAAATCTTCAGTTAAAATTGACTGAACTGCACAGAAACTTAAATTAAGTTTATCAGCCATCTCCCTAATTGTAAGTCTATGATCAGAACGCACTAAGTCATGTACTTTCACATTTTAATTTGTTTTTGAGGTGGAAGGATGGCCAGATCGTGGTTCACCTTCAAACGATTCGTGGCCATTTTTAAATCTGTTGAACCAGACAAAAACATTTGACTGGCTCATACAATTATCTCTAAAAGCTGTTTTTAATAGTTTGTAAGTCTCAGAAGCTGATTTCCCAGTTTTAAAACAAATTTTCACACAAACTCGTTGCTCTGTTTTTATTCACGCAGACAGAATCTAGCAACAAGCCCTAACAGACCCGCATTCAACCAACTGCCACAACGAACTGAATAAAGGAAACAAAGTTTCCTGTCAGAGGGCGTTCAAGGGCAGGGCAAGGCAACGGCTCACTCCCCACCCTCCGTGTACCTGCCCGTCAAACCAGTAAGCAGTAGTGGATCCATTCTTAAAACTTTCCAATCACCCCGTATATGCTACAATGACCCAAATGAGATAACAGATTGACTGCTCATGGCATCAGCTACTGTAGGCAATAGGGCTAGTTCAAATGAAGATATCTAGTAGTTCGAAAACTGCACAAACCAGCACACAAAACATACCCTCGTAGGCATGTTATGGTGAAAGGTTTGGATGACTTATGGCAGGCTGGTCTTGTAGATATGAGAGAATATTCACACGAGAATAATGGTTATTGGTGCATACTCCAAATCTGCCCAAGCGTTATCTGTTAAAACGAAAACGGGGAGGAATGTACGCGAATGTGTTTGAGTGCTTGGTAGAGACAGAAATGAATCAATATGTAAGAGAGAATGAGAGCAACTGCACCATGATGAGGGTTTATATAACCTCTATCCCCTCCACCTGCCATTTTAACCAGGGAGCTAATAGGAGTAGGACATTCTACCCCAACTGCAGATGAATGCTAACATACGATGACAAGAAGATAGAAGAAGTGGACAGTGTTAAATTCTTGGGATTACAGCTTGATAATAAATTCAACTGGGAGGAGCACACCACAGAACTGCTGAAGCGTCTTAACAAATCTCTGTTTGCAATGCGAATTTTGTCAGACATAGGGGATATAAAAATGAAAAAGCTGGCATACTATGCTTACTTTCATTCCATAATGTCATATGGGATTATTTTTTGGGGTAATTCATCAAGCCAAGCTAAAGTTTTCCGGGCACAAAAACGTGCAGTAAGAATTATATGTGGTGTGAACTCAAGAACATCCTGCAGAAGCCTGTTCAGGGAACTAGGGATACTAACTACAGCTTCCCAATATATTTATTCCTTAATGAAATTTGTCATTAAAAATATATCACTTTTTCAAACCAACAGCTCAATTCATGGAATCAATACTAGAAATAAGAATAATCTTCACAAAGATTTAAAGTCACTTAGTCTTGTACAAAAAGGTGTGCATTATTCAGGAACACACATTTTCAATAACTTGCCAGCAGCCATAAAAAGCTTAAGAACCAATGAAATTCAGTTTAAGAGAAGCCTAAAGGATTTATTGGTGGCCAACTCCTTCTACTCCATTGATGAATTTCTTAGTAAAACCAACTGATTTGTATATAAGTACAACATAACTTCTGCACAATTTCAGTGCAGTAATGTGTTCACTGAAAATTTGTGTGTGTGTGTGTGTGTGTGTGTGTGTGTGTGTGTGTGTGTGTGTGTGTGTGTGTGTGTGAATTACATGTTTATTACCTTATAACTAAATAAAAAACTTTTTTATTTGAAATTCAGTGCATTAGTTATTGTAAAATGGCTCTTAGTGTTCATTAAAAAATGACGATCATTCCACTTGGGACCTGTGGAATGGTACATTAGCTTATTTGTTTTAGTTGTAAATATTTGTCATGTATTGTTGTTTTTCTGACATGTTCCACATCCTGGAGGACCTCCTCACTACGGATCAATTGGAATGAAAGTAAATCTAATCTAATCTAATCTAATCTGGAGCATGCAGGACAAGTTGGTGCTGGTCTGGCCGGCTATAGTTTTCACGTACTTGTGGATACAGTCGGAAACAGCGCTTGTGGCCTGCACTTCACTCTATGGCGAGCTGCAGTCACTGATGGACATGCCGCTACTTTGCGGGTCGCCATTCCACGTACACCTGGGAAGACAGTGCAGTATTTTGTGTGTCAGTGTTTTTGAAAAAAATTGTTTAAAACAACATTTGCAAATGAACTGAGGCGTTAAAACACTTTACCTAATTTGTTTATGCATGAAAATATTCTGGAGTAGTGGAGGAAGACTGAAAGGTTTTACATTGTGCCGCAGAGTCAGTAATGGTATACATCGCAAATTTGAAGCAAACTACTGTGCAGCAATCTTTTTTAAAGTGTATGTCGAGACAAATTCAATAGGGTTAAGTAACTCCTGAAGAAGGTTGTGTTCAAGACAGGGGTCTTCCCCACAAAAGCATGCAAAGTGTCCCTGGGACGTTTTTTTTAGAGTCTCTGTGCAAGTGTGGCGGCAGTGGTACTCATCGGAATGGTTTAAATATTCTCGTATCATCTGCACAGTTCTCACTTTGTGCAGTGGTACATCTAGTTCCTGTGACATCTTCAAGATTTCATATTTTGCACCAGATTTAGTAACTCCTGAAGTAGTTCATGAAATCCAACAAAAGAAAGTGTGCCAGGAAGGCTGGGGAAGCAATGGAGCCCACGGTGGAACTGATTCTCAGTCAGGCAGGAGTTCTCGCATGCATCTGTGTTCCGCAAGGGTTTACCGGGTAAACACTGCTTTATTTGCGGATCAGTCCAACCATGACCAGCAGCCCAGGTCCAGCAGAGGCACGCTACAGGTATCAAAGGGTTGCGGACACCTGATGCTTTTGTTCGAGGATTAGCATGATGTCCAGTCTGCAGTCGCAGGTCCCAACATTTGACACCAGCGCATGGCGTGGCCGCTGACTGACGCATAGTTTTGCAGGACCGTGAATGACCTGCACGTGGTGGCACAAGCTGGTGTTCTGTGCAGGCCAATAGATGGCTGACAGTGTGTGCTTCGTGACTGGAAGATTTTTAACAGAGTAATTACGTGTAATGATTGTTTAATAATGATATTGCTTGGGCAATCAACATAAAACAATATACCCTCAGGTATGTAATGGAATTTCCTGTTGTGGGATCCTTCCTCTCAAGCACAGAGCAGCCAATTTCAGGTGGGGGGGGGGGGGGGGGGGGAGGTTTAAGGTTTACTAGAGGGGTAGGGGTTAATTAATTGATCAATTTAATTAAGTAGTCAATCAAATTGATAGAGTGTGAGGGGCTATTCGAGTACCTCAGACCTAAAAGTGTACCAATACCAGTGATGGGGAGGGGAGAGGGTTGTATCTTTCCTGAGGTTTTGGAGGGGACATTTTTCAGGACACATTATCCCCAGGAGGTCATAATCTTCTTAGCAGAACAACAGGTTCATGATCTGTCAATCGAAAGAGAACAATAAGTTTGCTTCCGAATGTAGGCATCCCGTACTAACAAAATGCACGGATGTCCTTGTGGCCTCACTACTGACAACACGAATATTGGCAAAAAGAATTGCAGTCGCTTGTGCTTATTATCTATGGTCTAACATTGAGTGCCCATTCCATTTTTTTGGAAAAAACAGGTCGTTTTAAAAAAGATCAGAGAAAAACCTGGGTCTATAAAGGTAAAAAATGGGACATAAATTACAACAATAAAATTTAATAAACATAGAAAGTTGCTCTTTTTTTCTCAGTAGGGTCTGCAGAACACACTGAAAACACTGTACAAATTTTACACAAAATAACTGAAGGACATGCTATGAAAATCTTGGAAAAATTGGAGATATAGACTCATACAAAAAAATTCCCGAATGACAGAGTCAATGAAGAAACTGACTTGAAACAAAATTTTCGACTGCAAACAAGGATAAACATAAGAAATTAAAGGTAACACACAACAGACTTTAACCATACAATATCTATAGAACAAACACACCATCGCTGACTCCCAATGGTAAAAAATCTGTAGACATACCGCACCTAAGGATCCCAAATGTCAAATAGCTGTCAAACAACTTAACATTTTATATTATAAGAGCTACTTGATTATAACAACAATATTTTACTATAGAAAGCTCACGGTTGGCATCTGGATACCATATGATCGTCAACTCTACTTAAATGGCATTAGAAATGTAATCTGTAAAAACACACTGCTGATCATCAGTAAGATGTAAATACGATTCATTATTCCTAATACCCACAAGTGCATTAAGAAATGGTACTGTAAACCACAACAGGCAAGACTGTTGCGTGTAACTAGCTAGATATAAGCAAGTAAATATTACACTACAGTTACTGGAACCGATTTCCTTGAAACATAAGTTTGCCTTTGCATCTTTTTTTGTGAATTGTGGTTTTTAGTCTCATAACGTACATAATCTAAATCATTTGATTTAGGTACAGGAGATACGTCAAAATTTTGGTAAAGTTTTACCATATATATGCAACATCTGATTTTAACAAATGGTACCATAACAATAATACAATATAAAAATACACATACAATAAAAAACTAACAATTAATTACAACAACTGATTTTAACAAATGGTATCATAATAATAATACAATTCTGTTACACATACCATAAAAGACCAACAATTAACTACCCCTTGCTCAAATTATCATGTCATCCTTTATGAATTCTTCTACTGAATAGTAGCATTTATCCCACAGAATCTGCTGTAGCCTTATTTTTAGACTCTCTGGCTTCATATTAAATATATTTTTGCCCATTAGCTTGTTATATACTGTCATCCCCATATACTGTGGAGTTCGTGCATATAATTTCAAATGGTGTGTGGGTAACATAAAATTATTTTTATTTCTTGTGTTGTACGTGTGGTTAAAATGATTTTCCTCAAATAATTTTTGTCTGCTGTGTACAAAGATTATAATTTCATAAATGTATATGGAGGGAACTGTTAGGATTTGCAAGTTCCGAAATAATGGGCGACAAGATTCTGTTTGTTGTGCACTACACATGTATCTTATAATTTCCTTTTGCAGTTTCAGTATTCGAGATACGCTACTTGAATTTCCGCAAAAAATGATACCATACCTAATGACAGATTCAAAATAACTATGATATGCTATTTTTCGTGTACTCATGTCAGTAGAGTTTGCTAGTATTTGCATTGCAAATGCAAAGCTGCTTAGTTTATTTGATAGGAACTCAATATGTGTACTCCAGTTTAAGTTGTTGTCCACATTTAGTCCTAGGAATTTGACTGTGTTAACTTCTTCCATAGGATGATTGTGATGATGCATTTTAAGATCCACACATTTCAAATGTTTGGTTTTGAAATGTACCATATTGGTTTTTGCAATGTTCAGTGTCAAGCCATTTAACTGGAACCAGTTTTTGCAATGTTCAGTTTCAAGCCATTTAACTGGAACCAGTTTTCTAGAGTGCCCATTGTGCTCACAATGGAGCTCTGAATTTTTTCTGCATCATCTTCAATTAAAACAGAAGTGTCATCCGCAAACAGAACTGACGGGGAATTTATATTTATGGGCAAGTCATTTACATAGAATAGGAACAGAATTGGCCCCAAAATGAAGCCTTGAGGCACACCTTGTGATACTGTACTCGATTTAGAATAATTCACTGCATTTGATGTAACACTTACCCTTTGCTTTCTGTTGTGCAAGTATGATGTGAGCCATTTCAGAGCTTTGTCCTTAATCCCATATTTGTTTAATTTGTAGATAAGCAAGTCATGGTTCACCGAGTCAAATGCTTTTGAAAGATCGCAGAAGATACCTGCGACTTTACTCCTCTGATCCAATGATTTGCATATCTTCTCAATAAAGTTATTTACTGCATCCAGTGTGTTTTTCCTTCTTGGAATCCAAATTGGTTACTTACAATAATATCATTTTTTACCATAAAATTTTTGATCTGATTTGCAGCTACTTTCTCTAACACTTTTGACAGGATTGGGAGAATAGAAATAGGGTGATAGTTTCCTATATCTTCCCTCGACCCTTTCTTGAGCAGAGGTCTCACTTTGTCATATTTTAACACATCAGGAAAGCACCCCTGTTCAAAAGATTGGTTGATCATTTTAGCTAGCAGGGGTGCTATTATGTCAGATACTGCTTTAATCACTTTACTTGGTGCCCCATCCCACCCAGCAGAATTTTTATTTTTTAATGACAATATAACATTTTTCACATCCTTTATTGTGACTTTTTTAAAATCTGTGAGATACTCAGCTTCTTGGTCGAGTCCAAATGGATTTACTTCACTCTGATATCCTGCTACATCAACTTCTGACTTTGCTACATTTATGAAGAATTCATTTAAACACTCTGATATTTGAGCTGGGTTTACAACAACATTATCATCTACTTTAATCTTAGTTATTTCATTACTACTGACTTTAACACCTAACCATGATTAGACAACAGACCACACAGCCTTTGTCTTACTATTATGTTGTAAAATAAACTTATTGTTTGCCATTTGTTTTGTTGCCTTTACAACTTTTTTTGAATATGGCTTTATAATGTTTCACATACACAGCAAAATGTCTGTTTTTGTTATATTTCGGTTCATTATGTAGTTGTGTCTTTCTGGCACTAGAAAGTTTTATACCCTGAGTTATCCATTTAATGTTCCTAGTCGTTTTGTTACATTTGGCTTTAAGTGGAAAAGTTTCATTAAATATTTCAAGAAAGCTACGAAGAAATTTGTTAAAGTTAGTACTACTTGAGACACAGCTGTCATAAGACCATTTAACCTCTCTTAACTTATTGCTAAATATAGTTAGGTTTTTTTCCATTGAAGTTCCTTTTCATGTAGATTTTGTTACATGAAATTTCTTTATAGAGTTTTGGTAGTTCAATGAATAATGCGGAGTGTTCAAAGATTCCTAAATCTAAGCAAAATTTATTAACATCTTCAAACACATAACTTGTTACAATATTATCAATACCGGTTGCTGACTGTGCATTTATTCTAGTGGGTTGCATAAAGTTTGCTTTGAAGCCAAAGTTTTTTATTAAGTCATTGAATTTGGACACATCATTGCTCAGCTATGATATTAATATTGAAATCAGCAGCTATTATAATATTTTTCCTATTTTCTTTATTTAGATTTTCAAGAAGGCACTTAAATTTGAACAGGAAAGCTTCAATTGTAGTTTTGTCTGGTACTCTGTAAATAGAAACTACTAAGACATTTAGGTCCCTTAACTCGATGCAACAGCTTTCAAATATACATTCTTCATTCAAATGATTAAAATCGTTCCCTACTTCATTTTTCATGTCAGAATGAGTACATATGCAAGAACCTCCACGTGATTTCTCTCGTCTACAAAAACTGTTAGCTAATTCGAAATTTTTGATTTTATTAAGAATTTTAATATTACCACATGTAAGCCAATGTTCATTGAGGCAGATAACTTTAATATTTTCAAATTCTGAAAGAATACTTTGCAAGTCATCAAGTTTCCGATTTTTGTTTGAAAAGTCGGCACTGAGACCGTTTACATTCAAGAGCATTATACATGGACACACTTTTTTATTTATGGGTTCAAATGAATTACTTTTTACTATCATTCTGATGCCTTATCACTATACTTTTCACTTTCAAGCATTTTATAAAGAAACTTCCTGGCAGATTAAAACTTTGTGCCCGACCAAGACTCGAACTCGGGATCTTTGCCTTTCGCGAACAAGTGCTCTACCATCTGAGCTACCGAAGCACGACTCACGCCCGGTCCTCACAGCCTTACTTCTGCCAGTATCTCGTCTCCTACCTTCCAAACTTTACAGAAGCTCTCCTGCGAACCTTGCAGAACTAGCACTCCTGAAAGAAAGGATACTGTGGAGACATGGCTTGGCCACAGCCTGGGGGATGTTTCCAGAATGAGATTTTCACTCTGCAGCGGAGCGTGCGCTGTTATGAAACTTCCTGGCAGATTAAAACTGTGTGCCCGACTGAGACTCGAACTCGGAACCTTTGCCTTTCGCGGGCAAGTGCTTTACCATCTGAGCTACCGAAGCACGACTCACGCCCAGTCCTCACAGCCTTACTTCTGCCAGTATCTCGTCTCCTACCTTCCGAACTTTACAGAAGCTCTCCTGCGAACCTTGCAGAACTAGCACTCCTGAAAGAAAGGATACTGCGGAGACTGGCAGAAGTAAGGCTGTGAGGACCGGGCGTGAGTCGTGCTTCAGTAGCTCAGATGGTAAGAGCACTTGCCCGCGAAAGGTAAAGGTCCCGGGTTTGAGTCTCGGTCGGGCACACAGTTTTAATCTGCCAGCAAGTTTCTCATAACAGCGCACACTCCGCTGCAGAGTGGAAATCTCATTCTGGATTTTATAAAGAGTTACATTTTTATAGGTCTTCATGCTTTTCCAGCGAGGCAGTCACCTTGAAAAATCGGGTTTTCTGTCGATAATCCGTGTCGTACTTGCACGGTATTTCGATCGCGTAACTTGCCGTCTTTAAGCTTACTGGGAGAAAACGCGATTTTCCAAGACAACAATGGCATTCTCGTTTGAACTCTCATACGATCTTTTCCGTCTTAACATGATTCATAATCCCAGACCTTCTACCATCCAACAGAAAAGTTGGATCTACACAATGTGTAATCTACAATTTCTCTACTGTCAGTGATAAAACTAAACCCATTGTCGTCATTGCTATTAAAAAATTACACTTTGTTTTGGCATGGAAAAACAGTGAACATGAACTGCAACTACCAACACTGCAAAATACATATGGTAAGTAAATAAAGATTGCACGTCAGGTCCAACTACTGGCGCTTCCTAGCACGTACGCTTCTGCAAAGCACAGGGAAACTGCAATTCGAACATCCAGTATCGTTATACAGGGTGTTACAAAAGCTACGGCCAAACTTTCAGGAAACATTCCTCACACACAAAGAAAGAAAATATGTTATGTGGATATGTGTCCGGAAACGCTTACTTTACACGTTAGAGCTCATTTTATTACTTCTCTTCAAATCACATTAATCATTGAATGGAAACACACAGCAACAGAACGTACCAGCGTGACTTCAAACACTTTGTTACAGGAAATGTTCAAAATGTCCTCCGTTAGCGAGGATACATGCATCCACCCTCCGTCGCATGGAATCCATGATGCGCTGATGCAGCCCTGGAGAATGGCGTATTGTATCACAGCCGTCCACAATACGAGCACGAAGAGTCTCTACATTTGGTACCGGGGTTGCGTAGACAAGAGCTTTTAAATGCCCCCATAAATGAAAGTCAAGAGGGTTGAGGTCAGGAGGGCGTGGAGGCTATGGAATTGGTCCGCCTCTACCAATCCATCGGTCACCGAATCTGTTGTTGAGAAGCGTACGAACACTTTGACTGAAATGTGCAGGAGCTCAAATCGTGCATGAACCACATGTTGTGTCGTACTTGTAAAGGCACATGTTCTAGCAGCACAAGTAGAGTATCCCGTATGAAATCATGATAACGTGCTCCATTGGGCGTAGGTGGAAGAACATGGAACCCAATCAAGACATCACCAACAATGCCTACCCAAACGTTCACAGAAAATCTGTGTTGATGACGTGATTGTACAATTGCGAGCGGATTCTCGATAGCCCACACATTTTTATTGTGAAACTTTACTATTTGAACACGTTGAAATGAAGCCTCATCCGTAAAGAGAACATTTGCACTGAAATGAGGACTGACACATTGTTGGATGAACCATTCGCAGAAGTGTACTCGTGGAGGCCAATCAGCTGCTGATAGTGCCTACACACGCTGTACATGGTACGGAAACAACTGGTTCTCCTGTAGCACTCTCCATACAGTGACGTGGTTAACGTTACCTTGTACAGCAGCAACTTCTCTGACGCTGACATTAGGGTTGTCGTCAACTGCACGAAGAATTGCCTCGTCCATTGCAGGTGTCCTCGTCGTTCTAGGTCTTCCCCATTCGCGAGTCATAGGCTGGAATGTTCCGTGCTCCCTAAGACGCCGATTAATTGCTTCGAACGTCTTCCTGTCGGGACACCTTCGTTCTGGAAATCTGTCTCGATACAAACGTACCGCGCCACGGCTATTGCCCCGTGCTAATCCATACATCAAATGGGCATCTGCCAACTCCGCATTTGTAAACATTGCACTGACTGCAAAACCACGTTCGTGATGAACACTAAGCTGTTGATGCTACGTACTCATGTGCTTGATGCTAGTACTGTAGAGCAATGAGTCGCATGTCAACACAAGCATCGAAGTCAACATTACCTTCCTTCAATTGGGCCAACTGGCGGTGAATCGAGGAAGTACAGTACATACTGATGAAACTAAAATGAGCTCTAACATGGGAATTAAGCGTTTCCGGACACGTGTCCACAAAACATCTTTTCTTTATTTGTATGTGAGGAATATTTCCTGGAAGTTTGGCCGTACCTTTGTGTAACACCCTTTATATTTTAGCCAAGCGGAATCAGAAAAAAAGTGGGACATTTGAATGTCCTCAAACCTACTACTACCTTAGCGGGATATTATGGGGAAAAAAGACGGGACTGAACCATAGAAAATAGGACGAACTGACACCCTAGTCTAACGAGCATTGGCCTGTCTCCCTCCCTCTATCTCTCATTGTATACAGGCTCTGTACCTTACCCAGTTTTACACCAAAGCGAACTCACTACAGCGAACGAGAAATCTCTCTGGTGTAAACTCTAGGCGTGTGGTGTTTGGCCTTGCATTCGAAAGTGTCAGCTTGTGATCGCTGGGTGTTGGTAAAGAATGAACCATCAAAAGCAGTTTGCGTCCTCTCCTCTTCGGGACTACCTTTGCCGCAGTGTGCTGTTACTCGGGCACGAACTGTTGTTGGTAGTGTTTATGTACATCTACACCAGATATTCTGCAAACCACAGTGAGGTGCATGGCAGATGGTACGTCCCACTCTACCAGTAATTAAGGTTTCTTCCCGTTCCATTCAAGTAGGGAGCACGGGAAGAATGATTGACTGAATGTCTCTGTGCATGCAGTAATTAATGTTATCCTCACCAGTGGCGGCCGGTGACCTTTAGATTAACAGGGATGGCACATCTGGCCAAACAATCGCAACACAGACTGCTTCTTGAATGGAGAAAATATAGCATTTAGTGTATTATCATGTAACGTGACTTAAACCTTCATCTAACGCTACATTTGCTCTGATACCAAAATATAAAAATTTATGCACAAATATAAATTTTTAAATATATACTGCAGGCAAGACAGTGATTTACGGAATAAAATTAAAATGACGTTTCAACCATAATTGAGCAAACTGGTCAGTTACAAGCTCAGTAAAATTATGCACATTCATACATGTTTTTTCTATGTAGCACATAGCTAACATACTCAGTCTCTCTTCTTTCATTGTATTCCCAACGAAAGTCTTCATTCTTTTCAGTGTGGAGAAACATCTCTCGCTTTCAGCTGTTGTCAATGGCACTGTACAAAAACGAGGGTAAGTCAATTATTATCCGCAATTTAGTTATATTTTTGTTTATTTTGGGAGTACTGTCGTTTTACATTGATGACACATGCTTTGTTTATTTGTTGTTATATCTTTGAAATTTTCAAGCTACTAGGTTAGTTTCGTTATCGCTGTCGTGTTGTTAATCATGGCTGCGGCTGCTCCGTTGTCTCTTTGCACCAAACAAGAGTAATGTCCAGTGATTTTTTTTTTTTGTCGTCAGAAGGCATAACAGGGGCCGAAGTTCATTGAATACTTTCGGTACAGTACGGGAACAGTGTTTTTCCACAGCGGAGTGTCTACGAATGGATTGAAAAAGTCAGAAATAGTTGCACGAGTGTTACACACGATGAAGGAGCTGGAGGACCGTTTACCGCCACAAATGAAGAAACCATTGAGGATTCACGTGAAATGATTCTCTTAGACAGACGATTAACTATTGACGAAGTGGCACATCGTCTACTAATTAGTCACGGTTCTGCCTACGAAATCATCCACAACAGACTTCGGTTTCATAAAGTTTGTGCACGATGGGTCAGAAAAAAACACACAGTTGCATAAACAAATGCGCTTGGGCATTTGCAAAAAAACATTTGGATCGCTATGGCTATGAAGGGGACAACTTCTCACAAAGGATCATTACTGGTGACGAAACATGGATCCACCATTACGAGCCGGAGGGTAAACGGCAGAGTATGGAATGGAAACATCCAAAGTCGCCGTGCAAGAAAAAGTTCAAGACCCAACCGTCCGCAGGAAAAATGATGCTTATGGTTTTTTGGGACGCACAAGGTCCAGTACTAGAACATTATGGGGAAAGCGGTACAACAATAAACAGTGTACCATACAGTGAGATGCTTACTGCCCGCCTAAAGCTTGCAATACGAAGCAAACACCGAGGATTGCTGTCAAAAGGTGTTGCGTTGCACGAAAATTCCCGTCCGCATACTACTGCCCACACTGCTGTAACGCTCCAGAAACTCAAATTTGAAGTACTGGATCATCCTCCATATAGTCCCGATCTTGTCCCTTCTGAGTATCACTTGTTTGGTCGACTCAATGCCATCTTTCCACCTTGTACGAGGTCGGCCCGCTCGGCTTGTTGCCTGGAGAGTTCCTTCGAATGCTTTCTTGGTGATTCTGTTGTTTTCCTTTCTGGCCATATGTCCTGCCCATTGCAGTCTCCTACTTTTTAATTTCTGGATGATAGTGGGTTGCCTCATTAAATGATAAATTTCATTGTTCTTTCGATTCCTCCATATGCCATTCTCCAACACAGGTCCTCAGATTTTTCTCATTACTTATTCGATTATACTTATACGATTCAGAAGCGTTAAAGCTCCATTTGCAGTTTGCAGATCATTTGTACTGTATCTGACCTCAATTCCTATCACTATTCATGTTCGTTCAGAATAAATAATTTCACGGTTATCTGAAATTCTTTGTCAGGGAATAACAGCTTGTGTTTTGGAAACAAACTGGGCTACAGTTATATAGCTGCTGGCAAGTGATTTCTAAATGCATAACGCCATAACAAGGTCACAGACATCCTTTGCAACAGTTGTACGTTGAGTCCTCAAAACTGACTTGAAATCAGAGACGTTCTTTAGAGCCTTCAACTATCAACATCTCTACGTTGAGCTGATAAAACAAAATGTTGCAGTGAAGCAGGACCTTATTGAAAGACTCAAGTCAAAACAGAAACTCTTGGTCGATTTTGAGAAATTTCCGAAGTCCAATTGCTGTCCTGGTTGCTAGGTACTCATTGCTATCGTCGTCATCACCATTATCATTATCATCATCGTCGTCGTCGTCGTCGTCGTCGTCGTCGTCGATGGTCCCAAGCACAAAGTTATGTATTTTCCGTACTTACATACGGTGTTCACACGTCGTGTTTTAAAATTTCATCTTGTGTCAGCATTTCTTGGAATACGTTTCTTTACATTCCTGTATGGCATTTCTTGTCACTGAAAAGATAGTAGAAAATCCCTGTAAATTGCCGAAAAAAATATTCGAAGTTCTTGGTGTTGTTTGCACAGGGCTCGACAATGAGATTGAGTTGGTGGCCTAACAGTGTACGAAATTTGCTCTTTCATACACTGCTTTTACTCTTGCCTGCACCCCATTGTGCCTACCACTCATAACTGAATTTCTATCATAGCTCTGAGCTATCAGTTTTCCTGGAAAGTCGGAAGTCTTTAATCTATTAAGTTCGTTGGATTCTCCATTACTTGTTCCCGCAGCTGTATTATCTTCAATAACGAGTTGAGACAAGGTTGAACAATCTGTCGTTCCATAGACTTCAGTGGTGGCGTAATGAGTTTGCGATGTATCTTTACAAAACAACACGCGGCATAACAGCATAAATAGAGTCCAGCAGCTCGTTTTGAATTGTTTTTGGAAGCCCAAAAACACACGATTGTTGGTTTTTTCAATATGTTCCTTCAACGTGAAATCCAGTTCTGCCATCAGATTAACCAAACCCCGAAAAATACCGGGCTTCTCTGAAGTAACCGTTTCGTCATGTCTCCTAACTGCAAGTTCAAACTTCCAAAAGAACTTGATACAGTCGACGAACTAGCGAAGTAAGTAACGATTGTCAGGAACGTCTTTATAAAACTTCTTAATCCTCTCCAGCTGAATGTTACATCTACTTTGTCAAGCATAGCAAACTCGAAGTTACTGTTTATGTCTTGTTCACTCAATTTGTGTTTTGTCAGCTAAGTGTTTAGTGTCCCTTATCCTATCTGTGGTTCAAGCACGTTCTGCAACATTCATTACCAGCCACACATAACAGAAGAAAGCATTTCGCATTTCACACTCATACAGCCAGTCCCCATGTATATGTAAATTTTCTGGAAAAAAACACTTTTGCTTTTACATGTATTTTGATTCTGTACAATGTTTAAATCAGGTCTTGGCAATCCTATCCTTTTCAGTTCCAACTTTCTCTCAAAAGTAAGATTTTGACGACCAATAGTTAAAATACTGTATACGCTATTTAAACCGCTCATTTTAAACAGGAAAATAGCGTGTCAGTTAGTCATTAGTCTCACTTTCAAACAACCTGATTCACAACGAAACAACAAAACTACTATCCGTGGCGGCTGTTGTGTAAGAACAGGTGAACATCCTAACTTTTGGCACCTTGCGGATTTACTGGTTATTTTTCTTTGAATGCTGTTACACATAATGTAGATACGGTAATCTGAAATACACGGCACTGAATCTACCACGCTATGCTACATTGCCATTCCTCTGGACACCGTGAAACTTAATAATAATAATAATAATAATAATAATAATAATAATAATACTTTATTTGACATCGAATGATTAATTTCATATGTATAAAAAAAGGTTACAATTCTTGATACACAGCACAAGAATACATTCATCTGAATATGTCACTGATTAACAAAATGATTAAATTACAAATAAAACGGTTTGCGTAACATTATTTATTTTTTAGAAGCACGTCTTATTCTGCATGTAAGTATAGTATTCTTCTAATGTGTAATATGGGTTTTGTAACTGGAATTTCTTTAGATGATATTTAAGTTTCAATATGTGTAGGGTTATAACTTTACTGGGCAGTGCATTGGCTATCTTTAAACCTGCATATTGCGGACCCTTTTCGTAGAGTGCTGTTCTGTGGCTGCTAATGTAAAACTTTTCTTGATATCTGGTATTGCAATGAAACAAATTGCAGCAAATGTTGGGTTGCAGTCTTTGAACCAGTAATATGGCTTTTAAAATGTACATGTTTATTGCGGTTAGTACATCAGTTTTTGGAAACAAGCCACAGCATAGTTCCATATAATTTGCTCCACAGATAATTCGTATAGCCCTTTTCTGAAGTAGCAATAGCTTATTTAGATTTGGTTTGGTTGTTGCTCCCCCTATATCTATTCCATAATTCAGGTGAGAGGAAAATAGAACATGGTATGCAGTCTTTGGGACAACAGTGTCTTTACAGAACTTGCTAATCATATTAATTGCAAATATATTCTTAAACAACTTACATGCTAGAGTGTCAACATGTGTGTTCCACTTTAGATTGCTTTGAATGAAACATGTTTTACTACTGTTTACATTTAAGTGGCTTTCATTGAAGTACTGTACAATTTCATTTGTCACGATATTACAGTGTGTCTCTAGTTCATTAAATGATTGCTTTCTGTACAAAATTGATGTATCATCCGCATACAAAACTATTTTGGAACTCTGAGTGCAATCTCTTGTCATATACATAAATCAAAAATAGAAGAGGACCCAATACTGAGCCCTGGGGCACTCCAAATTTTATATTTGCGATTTTGGATTTGTGAACACCACTTTCAATTTTAAGCAGTACAAACTGTTGTCGGTTACTCATACAAGATTTTATTGGGTCATGAGCAGTGCCTCTGATGCCAATGTTCCATAGCTTTTCTAATAGGATTGTGGTGTTCACACAGTTGAAAGCCTTCTCGAGGTCGAAGTACATACCTGCAACACGTTGCTTGTTCTCGATACAGATTATTATCTCTTCAATTAAATGAGCTGTTACTGTGCTGGTTGATTTACATTTTAAGAATCTATTTTGATTTTCAAACCATAGGTTGTGCATCTGGAGAAAGTTTAGGGTCGCGAGCACACCAGTTTTGCACGTTTCAAGCAGCTTTTGCTCATGTGCAACTGGCATGGCATAATTGCCTTACGGAGAAAATACGTAGAACTATGTGCAAATTTCACTTGTGCACAGCTAGCCCTAACCACTCCACAAAAAATTTATGTCCTTGCCACCAGGTGGCAGCACTCTGCAACAGACTTTTAACCCTGTTCGCTTGGTACAAATACCACTAGACTGTTGCACACTCCTCATATATGCCAATTCACTCACTATATAGTAAAATAAGATCGGATGTCAGTATGTGTTACAGATATACTGATAGAAAAACCTATTTTCGGTCTTTCTGAATGAGTTATAGTATATTAAGTTTTGAATTTTATCATGCAGTGATCCATTTGAGTGGCTGATAATAATAAGGGCCTAAAACACAATCCTGCCTCGGACATGGATGTGTGTGATGTCCTTAGGTTAGTTAGGTTTAAGTAGTTCTAAGTTTAGGGGACTGATGACCTCAGATGTTAAGTCCCATAGTGCTTAGAGCCATTTTGGACCCACCCCACTCCCAATACTCGTAATCTTCCACACTGTCTTTAAACAGCTGGGACACTTCCCTGAGAGTCCGACAGCCAACCCATTCCAAAACTCTCGTACAGGGATTAGTAGTCTACACATTCTAAAAACATTGAACATTTGCATAAAAGGGCTGGTGGTATACTTCAATTAAATGAGTCGATTTTTGAGTCATTATTTGTACTTACTGCAACCTTTCATGGAACAAATATTATTGGAAAGCCGCCGCCCTGAAGACCTCACGGAACAGCCGCCACTGATCCTCAAGATCCCTACGCGAGCGATACGTATGATTGTAGTATATTCCTAGAGTCGTCATTTAAAGGCGGTTCTTGTAATTTTTTGAGGGTTGCCCAGGTTACCTCAAGTGAAATTCCCTGATTTCCAGACCAGTTTCAGCATTTTTCCCTACAAACCTTGAGATATAAGGGCAAGTTAAGTCGTCAGCTGACAATCCATCTCTGCAGCTACAGTACAAGGAACAATAGCGCAGGCGAGGAAATATCTAAAAAAAATAATATATATATATATATATGCAAGCAGATGGCGTTTCCTGACGTGAGCAAAGCTCTTAAGTACTAACATATACATCTTTTGCAACGAACTGGTTTTAGATGAAGAAAGCAAGCCAAATGGTATCTGTGTTTCATGAAGATCACTGATGTTATTTTATTTCAGTAAAACGAAATACAAAACACACACTTCATTGGAGTCGCAAGACAGATTTAAAATTCCATCACTGATTTCAGAAATAACCTCAGAAAAAAGTAGGCCTCTCGAAAGAAGAGTATAAGGTGGGGAAGAATTGTGTAAACCAACACACATCAGTGCCCGAGGCACGATTCGAACCTGCGACCGTAGCGGTCGCGCGGTTTCAGACTGTAGCACCTAGAACCGCTCGGCCACCCCGGCCGGCTGCATCTCTTCCTCATACATTGTCTCAGAAAGTCTCTGAAGAGATGCATGAATAAAGCGAAGTGAATCCAGGACGCAGAGTACTATTCTTGGCGTGAATCTCTTGGAACTTCCCAGTGGTTTCAGGGATGACACTGACCTTATCGCTCTGCACCTCGAAATCACGTGAGTGCTTTACGAGAAAGTGGGCATCATACCCTCTCAAATTGTGAACAAGACGCGTATGTGCCATGGCAATTTATACTTCAAGTTGCATGCACTGTGTGGTATCATCGGCGCCGAGTGCCACGCTACTGCAGGTCACATGTCAGACAGCCCACGCAGGGCCATTCTTAGCGCAGGTGCAGTGCTGGCGAGTCGGACAGCACAGGATGGCCCATGCACATAGCTGCCTCCGCGGTAACGTAGCAACGCCCGGCCAGCGTACCCATTATCAGATTGCTTCACGACGATACCGCGCTAATCACGCTACTATGCCGCGTCGCAGTAGGCTCATCGACGGTGGGTGTTTTGCTGGGCTTTATAAGTGCATGCAGCCCTTCGCTTCAGCAGTGTCGTCTTGGACTTCGCTACCACTGATACCACGACGCCACAACATTGGCCATCATCAGGATTTCAACCCCACTCTGGAACTGCGCTATCCAAGGTAATCTGCTTCACAGCACTCAAAAATCGGTGACATCCACAGACCTTTCTGACAGCTGTCCCAATGGCTGCTCTAGGTACTTCACTGGTGTGTTGTTTCGAGATTATCCTTATTGTGGAAAAACATGCCAAATTTAAACAGACGCAAAATCCCCAAGTTTGTCGACCTTTCGCAGTAGTTCGAAATTTAACGCTGACTTCAATGCAACATGTTTATAAAAGTTTCCACAACGAAACTTTGTTCCGAAACCTGGCAGAAAATCAAGAGATTCTGTCATGTAGTGCGTGCTCTGCAGCAGGATATTGCATGTTGCCAGTATATACACTCTGCCTACGCCCATTCATCATAATTGTTAATTTGGCATGACTACAAAAAAATGCATGTTCTACAACATGCCAATCGTAACCTCGGCGCCTGTTTCACCATACACGCCGTCTGGATTCTTTCCCCAGGCACAAGTTTCTCAGAACTCCGCAGGTGGGAACTAGTGCTACAACATGTCCTTGGTTCCAGAATGAGATTTTCACTCTGCAGCGGAGTGTGTGCTGATATGAAACTTCCTTGCGAAAGGTCCCGAGTTCGAGTCTCGGTCGGGCACACAGTTTTAATCTGCCAGGAAGTTTCATGTCCTTGGTTCTCCATCGACCTGACCTTAATTTTCATATTTCTTCCGTCTCGGCATTTCTTCACAGTAACTACTCTTTTCTTCACTCCAAAAGTTTTCAACATCTTTCATTGTCTTACCTATCTATTTTTCACTGTCCTCCTTCCATCTCTTTTACGAACAATCCACTTAGCTTTTCACTCTTATTAACTCATGCATAATGTTTAGATGATCTGCGCCGCATACAGGCACGTACAAAAAACAAGTACTCTCACGACTAAATTTTCAGCCATAGCTTTTGTCAGAAGACAAGAGAACACACATTCACACAATCACTCAGACGCATCTCACACACATAGATGACCGCTGTCTCTGGCCGCTGCCTCTACGGTCTCTGAGAATCAGATCTAAACAAACCACTCACAAACCTCTCATCGGAAGAATAAACCTGACGTAGGCAAAACAAACGCGATGATTGGTCAGCAGCCGTAGCTCTCGTACACTGGTGATGTTCCGATCTTGGAAGTAGGTCCAACATACTGTATGAATAAAATATTTTATTATCATGTCACTGTAAATGAAACTTTACGACATTCAGATGTATTAACAGCCATTAACATTTTTCTTAATGATACTTCAGCTACGTAAATTTTGTTTCAAAAATCGAGTACAGTCACAGTCTCTGTAAGCGCTACTCGTGCTCTGGCAGAAGTGGCCATGCGGTTCTAGGCGCTATAGTCCGGAACCACGCGACCGCTACGGTCGCAGGTTCGAATCCTGCCTCGGGCATGGATGTGTGTGATGTCCTTAGGTTAGTTAGGTTTAATTTGTTCTACGTTCTAGGGGACTGATGACCTCAGATGTTGAGTCCCATAGTGCGCAGAGCCATTTGAACCATTTTTTTGCTCTGATTGTCTCGCTGTTCATACGTACTGCGAAAATGGATGACACTGGTTCCTGATTTCTAGTGAAACACGCGCGCGGAACGCCTTTAATGGCTAGAAACAAGTTGTTCTTGATGTTTTTAACAACACTGTAGAGAGCAATGAGTTATGACGTTTGCTGAGAAAAATTATGCACTAAGTATAAGTAATGTAATTTTAATATCTTTGCGTAATCGATAGCGTCGTCGTAGATAATCGAGACGGCTGGTGGGCTGTGGTTCGAAACCCTTTATGATCAACAACATTTTTGTACCGTTTGAATACCTAAATCATTTAAATAAGAAATTCATCAATATGTGGTAATTAACTCATACTTAACCATCACCTTTTCTTTTTTTTTAAGAAAAATGCACGTCTTCTGGTTTCTAATTACGTATCCCGCACCGAATTCTGGTTTTCACAGTAAATACATTACCTTAATTACCGAGATACTATAGAAGATTGTTACAGATTTTGAAGTTAAGAAAACATTGCACAATTAAATTTTTTCGGAGAAAAATAAAAAATCAAGTACTCTTTGTCTGAATACGCCCACTGTTTTACAGGACAGATGTGATCTCACAGGAGTCAGAGTGATAAGCGTCGTAGAAACACGGAAAACAATTTTCACGGCGTCGAGCACACCTGTACAAGTGCTGCATTGTTTACAGTTGTCATCGTACCACTGCTCTCTGAATTCAATAGAATTGAGCTGGAGCCAAGTTAATGGATCTGTCGCGAGAAATAAAAAGAAATGTAAGCTGCCAAACTTACTCGAACTAATGCAGGAATCTTCGTGACATGTCACTGCGGAACGATGGTGAAATTCAGAACAGCACGTCATAAAAGGGGGCGAGGAGGAAATGTGGGCTTTATGGTGGCTTGGGATTTTGTTGTTGATCGCCTGGTTATCAGCGCAGCAGTACTGAAATGTACCGCTTTCCTCGGGGCCCGATATAGAAGAAGTACAGAGATTACCAGCCGCCGGCCGAAGTGGCTGTGCGGTTCTAGGCGCTACAGTCTGGAACCGAGCGACCGCTACGGTCGCAGGTTCGAATCCTGCCTCGGGCATGGATGTGTGTGATGTCCTTAGGTTCGTTAGGTTTAATTAGTTCTAGGTTCTAGGCGACTGATGACCTCAGATGTTAAGTCGCATAGTGCTCAGAGCCATTTGAACCAATACCAGACCACTGACTGCAATACCTTCACTGACTTCAATATTTAACTGCCTGACGAAATCTCAATAGTGAGGTTTTATGCCGCACATAACTCACGCAGAAAAATTAGCCTGGTTAAAGTCAGGAATTTTCAACAGTCTCGTTTTTAATCACAGTACTATGTTGGCCAAGATCGAGAGCATGTTTTCCTACAGATCACCTAAGAAGCCTATCACGTGAGTGTTACCATTGTTTCCTTCTGTTCAAAAATTAAAATGACTATCAAGGCCCTATTGTTCTCTGCTCGTCTCTTTTTACGTCTTTCCCACAACTGTTCACATCACGCAGGTTAGTTGGACCAGGTGGCTGGCCCAGTACTTTCCAACTTAAACTGCTCCTCGTTAAACGAAATCCAGGGTCCCAGGAAACGCGGAAGAATACCTAGTCTAATGTCTGCATGAGGCTTACTCTTATAATGAACGGAGTAAAAGCTAGTGGCAAGAAGTGGTAGCAACACTTATAGACTGCAAGCTGAGGAGAATGGTATGAAGGGGGAAGCAATAGCAATGAGGGAGTAGGGAGACGGCGCGCGTACTAGCTGCGCCCAGCCACCGACGATGCATTACATCGCAGTACGCAAACCGTTTCATCCACTGAGACAAAAACGAGATTTTTCAGTGTTTTTTTTTTTCAAATTTTCCTGATTTCCGTGACACGTTTGAAATTCCCTGATATTCCGTCATTTCCAGAACCTGTGGCAACCCTGTTTGTTAACAGACTTCCTCAGGACAGTTTATGTCTCCCTTCAAAATACTTCCAGTTCAGTTTCTTTAGTAGCTCTGGGACACACTGCCACGGATCAGTCAAACCTGTGCCATCCTTCTATGTAAACGTTCAATGTCCACAGTTATTCCTAATTGGTACATGTTCCCACACATTTGAGCAATATTCTAGAATGGGTCGCACGAGTGATTTGTATGCAATCTCTTTAAAAGTCTGATTGCATTTCCCCAATATTCTACCAATAAACCGGTGTCTTACCACCTGCTTTACCCACTACTGAGCCTATGTGATCTTTGTAGTGCATTTCATATCCCTATAAAGTGTTACACCCGGGTTTCTGTAAATGAGTTGGTCGATTCCAATAGTGACTCACTGACATTATGGTCACAGGATATTACATTTTTTGTTTTGTGAACTGCTCAGTTTTGAATTTCTGAACATTTAAAGCAAGTTGCCAATTTCTGCATCAGTTTGAAATCTAATCACGACCTGGCTGAATATATATGTGGCTTCTTTCAGACAGACTTCATCATAGATAATTGTATCATCTGCAAAAAGCCTGAGGTTACTATTAATATTGTTTGCAGGGTCATTAATATACAATGTGAATGGCAAGGGTCTGAACACACTTCCCTGGGGCACACCAGAGGTTACTCCTACATCTCACGATGAGTCTCCATCCGAGATAACATGTTGTGTTCTCCCTATGACCAAGTCCTCAATCCAGTGACAAATTTCACTTGATACTTCATATGATTGCAAATTGCTCTTGATACTCCATATGATTGATGGTACTGTAGCGAATGCTACTCACATCAACTGCTGTGTCAGCACATAATTCCATTCACGCCATCCTTAGATACAGTTTTGTCACGAATTCAGTGACTGCACGGCAACAAATGAATAGCGTAAGTAATGGAACAAAGCTGGTACCACCCCACTTTCCACTGTTTCCAGATGCATCCTAGATGGCGGCGATGACGTCATCCAAGATGGCGGCGTGTAGACTAGGCAACAGCGCATGACATCATCTAAGATGGCTGCCATGACGTCAGCTGATGACGCAAGTACCATTATCCACAATGGTGGCTTTTGGCGGAAAAGTGCCACACCCCTTCCCCCAGAAAAATAGCAGGAGGTTCAAATTCCATCAGGATAACGCATCACATCACGGTTTCCTCTGCTAACCTAAGAAAATCGTGGTCACTTTGGCTACCTCCACTAACCTGTCATCCGACCGTCACTTCTTCCTATGAGCTGGCACCAAGTTTGAATTTTGGCTGTAAATGAAGTTCAATTCATGGACCTCTACTAAGCTAAGAAAATGTCGCGAAAGAAAGGACACTTGGACTAAGCTCCGTCACCCGACCGCCACCTCCTCCTAAGAATTCGTGGGAAAAGGACTCTACCAGTGCTGGACATAAGTCTTTATTTAAACAATTTCATGCAGTACGGCCATACGGTGTGTTCACCGAGAGGTCCGGATACCAATTGACGTAGAACACAGTGCCACCACCAGAGGGCTCTCTCATCTGTGACATAATCCAAGAAGCTGGGAAACTGTGTTTGCCATGAGGTCCTGACTCAAACTGACCTAGTACACAGCACCACCACCAGAGGGCGCTGTCGTCCAACGTGGCGGACATGATGTCACGTGATGACGCAAGTACCGTTATCCAAGATGGCGGCAAACAGTGTGTTCACCACGAGACCTAGTACATATTGACACCACCACGGAGCGCTGCCGTGGACTTGGAATGAATTTTTCCGAATGCCACATCCACCTGGACTTGGAAGGAAATAGTTAAAAGCCTCCACCACGATCCTCAACCGACTGCCATGCCCCTCACCAATCCATTTTGTCGGGCCAACATGCACTAGGTATTGGTGGGAAAATGACTCAGCCTGCGTTGGGCTGCTGGAGAGAGGAAGGAGTGTGCTTTATTTATTTTGGAACAAGTTATTTACGGATGGAGTATATTTATCACACAGACACAAAACACTCGCCCTGATGTGCTTGGGGTCACAAAACACAGTCTGCAGACATGCACCCTACTCGTAAATAACGCAACAGACATGCTTGCTAATTATAGACTGTCAAATTAATTCATTCCACAGCCTACACACTTGCAAACTACTACACCAAAATCATTTCAGTACAGACCTGCAAACTCCTCCTAAATAGTGCAACACAATGATATGCATACACTAAATCGTAAACTGTCCAAATAACGCATAGCAATGCCTACAGATCTGCTCACAAAATAATGCAACAGACACACAATCAACGCACACGAGCACCCTCAGCTACCCCCCCCCCCCCCCAGACCGCATAGGAGGTTAATGGCAGCCCCTGCTAAGTGATGTGGGTGAGTTTTGCTGGATGGACAGCACCTTTTCGGGTGGATAGCACAGGAACGCTGATTGTGTACATGAGTGCAATATGAGGAATCAGTCGAAAGGGAACGCAGAGCCATCAGCTATTCTTTCAGTATGAGAGTCTAAATGTTGAGCTCTGAATCACCTTCGGACAGTAGTTTGGAAACGTATGCCAATGCTGTAAAACTCTTCCAGTTTCCTTATGTTGTAAATATCTTTTATTTAAAATCAGCTGATGTGTGGCGTGTTGTGCTATCCACCATAAGAACGTGATTTACGTCATGCATTGTCTAGTTTCCTACTAAAGGCCATGGATCAGAACTTCTTAATGTCAGTTTAGAACCAGGCACAGGCCTCGAAGTCGTGGCAGAGAAACGAAATGTTTTGCATTGTACAAAAGCTTGTTAGAAAACAGTGTTACAAACAACTAAACAGAACCAGAGGGAACGTCTCATGTGATTTAGTATGGTCTGTGGGATACAATCATTTGCCTTGGGTGCAGGTGATCAAACTTTTAAGTGGCCTCTGCAATGCCTGTATATTTAATAAGATCGTGTGCCACACAGGCGGTAGTAGCAGCAGCAGTTTGAGGTGTAAATTCGGTGAGGGACTGGATATACCGTTAGGAATGTTTGGAGGGCTACACACAGCGCTATTCTGGGGAAGCATTGCGAAATCTCCCTCTCTGCGCTGGAGCCGCACCACAGCTTCGCGTCATCGCACGAGCAATGGTGCCTAGGTGAGATCTATACCAGATGAAGTTAGTGGAACTTCTATAGTTCTTGATTTTTCTCTTTTTGGGGGATAGAGATAGCATGTTGGGGTGATAGATTTGAATGGATGCGGGTCTGTAGTATTTGTATGTAGTTTGGGGATGCACCATAATGCGCACATTTCCATCAAATGGTCAAAACATGCTTCTGTCGCAAGAACTCAGGTCGCTCTGTATCTACATAGGTTGCAGGGTGGTGGGTATGGTTTTCTCCGACTTCTGCTCAGTTCTGACTTAAAATGGAACGATCACTTATCTACATAGGTTGCAGGGTGGTGGGTATGGTTTTCTCCGACTACTGCTCAGTTCTGACTTAAAATGGAACGATCACATGCAGAGAGATGTAGAAATGGGCGCAGCTGAAAGATACGTAGGGACTGTCTAAAACCGGGTTGTAATTTTACTCTAGCAGACAGATTCGAGGAAGGTGATTCATTGTGAGATATGAGAGTGCCAGAAATATGATTCACTTGTGGGTGTGATCTGATGCAGGTATGTGCTTGAATGTAAAGACCTGATTCGAAATCATGGACATCATTTCTAGTGCATAGCGCAACACTAGAGATCCGAGAAGCTAGTGTACATTTTCTTATGACCTCAATCAGCACATCATCTACTACTACTACTACTACTACTGTTTGTGTTCCTTTTCAATCAGTCGTCGCCTATAACTTAGTGGATATATCGCTGAATCTCTGATATGGTATCGACACAGAATGCGCTACAAATACTATAGAATTATCTAGCTGGGGCGGTGTGAGGGAGTCGCAAATACCGATCACATACCATGAATCACTTTCAAAATGCGTTAATTTTGTCACGAGATTGCATTGTGGGCTACTTCTTGGTCTGATAATACACATTCCTACGATCACCATCACGGTATACCTCATTCAGAGGTAATGTCGTACCTCGATTTGTAGAGCAGGTATAGCTTTTAACATGGATACTTGCATGCAGCTGCAGAACCAAGACCGCTTCTGACGGTAACATACAGTAGTTGTTGCGATAATTTTTTAACATCTGACCGATTACGTCTCTCTTTCTAAGACACACTGGTAGCACTCGCAAGAAAAACCTAAGAGACATGCCCACCCATCGATGATTTTCGTTCAGTATTATTTTCCACTGTGTGGAATCATTTACTGGTCAAGTTTTATTATACTTAGTAGTAGTGGGGGGTGCGTGATATGTTCGCATTTGAGCATCAGGCTTATAATGTATGTGTTTGTGTTCCAATATCTGTAAAGGAAATGACTATGTCTAGTCATAAAGAAGGTACAGATATTTGCATTTCCAGAGCCACAGCCTTCAGCAGGGCGTATTTCCGATACTTCGACCATTGTCTAATGCCGTTCAATTGTGACCACGATTGTAACATTCAGTTGTAAGTATAACGATATAACATATATGTGACTGGTTTTCTAGAATGATTCCATGTATGCATGGCCTGTGGTAGGAATGATTTGCATTTACTATTAACGGCAGCAGCCGTCCGAATTCAGAGGCCTGTTTGAGTGTTGTAATGTATCTGAGTTAACTTTGCCGTCGTCTAGATGACCGAATAGCGAACTAATACTTAGTATGTGTTGTATTTGCTTCTTGTTACTCAGTGGTTTACACCACGCTGCACCTCGCTAAAGTTCGGTGTTTGTAGAGAAATAATTTCTAGTCCATATCTTGGGAATTATGTTGCACTGGTGATCGGTAGGATGCTGCCTAGTGCTTGATATCGAGAAGAACCGCGAAAATGGTCTAATATTATGGCGAACAATGTGAAAATACATGTGGTCTTGTAATCCCCGAGTCTGGAGATGTGCATAGAAAACGAGCAAACAAAGAAGCAGGTTCGGAGCAGGAACAGTAACGTGTTGGTGCCGAGGGCAACGATCCTGAATTTGAAGAACAGTTCTGAGAGTGACTTCAGTCCGCTGAGGGTGCTCTGATGTAAAAGGTATGATTTTGTATGGCGGAGGATATGAATTGCATGTTTAATACATCGGCATGGTATGCAGTGATATATTGCTGGGCTGGATATCGGTTTCACACTCTAATATTCAAGCTCCTGTTTTCCCACCAGTGTAATTGAGTAACAGTCTTTCTGTATTTGACGATATGTATGCCACTTTGTGAGGTTTAGTTGTTGGTACAATATGGTGATCAGTGTAAAATAGTTTACTGCCACTGAATGTCACGTCTCTAGAAAGAAAGAAAAACCTGATGGTGCGTCCCTAGGACTGAGGGGCATCGTGACATATAGTGGATGTGAGTGTAGGCATACCATAATTTTTTTGGGTGCTGTACAGATATAAAAGATAACTGCACTGTTTGTGTAAAATGTGTATATATTGTATTGTAAAGTTACTGTGGCTGAAGTTGTGTAAAATGTGTATATACTGCAGTGTCAAGTTACTATGCTTTATATTGTGACATGACTAGAGAGGATGACTGTGTGTCCTATCATGAGGGACATAGAGATTCAGCACATCGATAACCACAAGGGTATGAGAGAGATTTTTTATGTGGAAAATTATGTGCGCCACAGATACCGAGATTTGTTCCAGACGCACAGCCGTCATGAACAGAAATTATGTATACATCGATCGGTTTCAGACTTGCGGCAATCGTAATAATATTGAATTATAGTTAGACTGGTACATACGTTCCTGGCTTCCAATATTTTTGTGAGTCTAGTATGTATTTGATGATGTATTGACAACTCTGCAGGTTTAACTGTGAGTGCAATTTAGCGATGTGTGCAAAATAATTTTACTGCTGAAAGTCCTGTCTGCAGAAAGAAAGAAAAGCTGTCTGCAGGAAAGAAAAGCTGTCTGCAGAAAGAAAGAAAAGGTGGATGGTGCTTTGACACCAGGGGCATAAGTAGTTCTGTGGGTAAATTGGATAAGAGCCAATCGGTTCATTCACATCCTCTGTGCTGGGATATAGGAGCCTCTACATAGCATAGGGAACGTTTGTGTGTGTGTGCGCGCGCGTGTGCGTTATTTTCGTAAACAGTTTCTGTTAGGGCAAGAATTTTCATGCATACAAGCTGAGACATCAAGAAAGTAAGCATTAACTATTTCTGTTACACTATACAATTTCCATGAGGTCGACTCAGTTCTTATTTTTTACATAGTTTGCGAAGGTTTGTAGCTACTGTCATCAATGGTAAAGACATGTGCTGCCCGGAGGTGTCTCGCATATTGGGGCTGCTTGTGCGCACCTTCGAGTTCTGTGACATCAGTGTAACACTGATTGTATACTCAAAAATAGGGCAACTTTCACCTGCGTCCAGCGGCAGCTCGCAGGTGTCGTGACTGCGCAAGCGACCGGTCGCGTCATCAATGGCGCCTAGGTGATCATGTATTTTGCGAGTGTGTCAAGTATGAAAGGGGCGCAATCGCCTCATGCGTGCGGGACCTTAACGGGTGCTTGTGTGTAGTTTGACAGCTGACGACTGCGTCACATAGCGGGGGCTGCCATTAACCACCTACGCGGTCTAGTGGACAGGTGGTGGCTGAGGGTGCTTGCGTGCGTTGATTGCATGTCTGTTGCATTATTTTGCAAGCATATCTGTAGGCTGTGCTATGCATTATTTGGACAGTTTATGATTTAGTGTCTGCACATCACTGTGTTCCATTATTGAGTAGGAGTTTGCAGGACTGTACTGAAATTATTTCGGTGTAATAGTTTGCATGTGTGTAGGTTGTTGAATGAATTAATTTGACAGTCTACAATTAGCAAGCGTGTCTGTTGTGTTATTTACGAGTAATTTGCATGTCTGCAGACTGTGTATTGTAACCCCAAGCACATCAGGGCGAGTGTTATAAATATACTCCATCCGTAAATAAATTGTTGCAAAATAAATAAAGCACACTCCTTCCTCTCTAGAGCAGCCCAGCACAGGCCGAGTTATTTTCCCACCAATCCCTAGGAAGATGCAGAAGTCGGGTGCCTTAGGTTAGCGGAGGCGAGCTTTGTTTCCCGCAATTTTCTTAGGTTGGTAGAGAAACCCCAAGTGACTTTTCTTTACCGCCAAAATACTCTGCGCCAGTTCCTAGGATAAGGTGGCAGTTGGGTGACTTAGGTTAGTGTGGATAGCCCAAGTGACATTTTCCTGCGATTTTCTTAGATTAGTAGAGACAACTGTGGTGTGATGCTTTATTGTGTTGGAATTTGATCTTCCCATCGTTTTTCTGGGGGAGGGGGGGGGATTAGGTTAGTGGATGTAGCCCAATTGACCTATCTTCCATCAAAATTCAAACATCCAGTCAGGGGGATACAGCACTTACATCATCAACTAACGTCACGGCCGCCATCTTGGATGATGTCATACGCTGTGCACATTAGTACACGTTAGTGGACGTTAGCCCAACAATGTGGGTTGGTAAGGGGACGTGGTGGTCGGTTGAGGATCGTGGTGGAGACTAACTGTTTCCTTCCAAGTCCAGATGGGCGTGGCATTCACGAAAATTCATGCAAAGTCCACGGTAGCAGTCTCTGGTGGTGTCAATATGTGCTAGGCCTCTTGATGAAGACACTGCCGCCATCTTGGATAACGGTACTTGCGTCATCACCATTCGTCATGGTCGCCATCTTGGACGACAGCGCCTTCTGGTAATGGCGCTGTGTACTAGGTCAGTTTGAGTCCGGACCTCATGGTGAAAATACTGTTTCCCGCCATCTTGGATTACGTCACAGATGAAAGCGCCCTCTGGTGGTGGCACTGTGTACTAAGTCAGTTGGAGTCCGGACCTCGTGGTGACCACACCGGATAGAGTCTTATCTGTAGACCTTCCCATTTCACTTTACGATGCTCTGTCCGCCGAAGTTGATGCACTGAGAGCACAGATTGGCACACTGTTGTCACAAGGGGGTCCTAGTCGCTACAGAGGACATAACCTTACAGATAATGGTCCGACCACTTGTTGCTACCACAGAAGATTTCATGAGCAGGCTAAAATGTGCACTAGCCCTTGCCCCTACCCCTACCCCTACCCAAATGCAAAAGGTGGTCAGGCGTAGGCGCCACTGACTGCTCAGCTACATCCTGGTGCCTACTCATTACTGACACGGTGTCAGGCCGCAAGTATTTATAGACACAGGGTCTGACCTTGGTATCCTGCTCAGAGTGTCACTGCACTGTTGCAGGCCACCCACTGCATTTAGCTTGTCTGCCACAAATAATTCAGCAATTGCGACGTATGGCATGCGGCGTGAAGAATTGAATTTTGGGCTATGCCGTCAATTCACATGTAAGGTGGCTATAATTTCGCACCTTACAAGAACTCATCCACATACCTTTCCGTGATCTATAAACACAATTATGTATCATGTGTGGGTTGTACATCGTATATATGAATACATATAGGAGACTGACATTGTCACATACATATTGTAAATAATTGTTAATGTTTATTGCATGAAGCATGACGGAGTGCTCGAACACAGGAAGTAGCTAGACAGACGTTGTGGCACCTAAGCTCTGGAGCACAATAGGGTGACGGCCGGCCACTATTGTAGTAGCGGCCGGAAGGATAACCGGATAATACTTCTGAACACTGAAAATCTTGGATGCAGGTGAGAGGAATGAGGAAGCAGCACTCGGAAACCACACAGGCTGGGTTATTTGTAAAGATTGTTACTCAGAAGTGTACCATTGTACGAGTATAGGTTTTTCCTTGCAAACTTTCCATGCTGGACGATAGAAGACTAAAATATGATTGGTCGGCGTTCGGAAGACTCTGTAGAGAGGGAGAATATTCTGTGGTTTCGGGAGTATGATTCGTTTACGGAATTACAATGGTGGGTGAGTCAAGCCTTGCTGGGAAGCCAGCGCTGGAGAGACGTGGTCTTCCGTTGTGAGCGCCCATGTGTGATGGGTGTTCAATATCAGCTTTGTTGATAGAGACAGATTTGCTGTCCTTACTCTCAGGAGAATTTATAAAATGGCTCTGAGCACTATGGAATTTAACATCTGAGGTCATCAGTCCCCTAGACTGAAGCGCCTAGTACCGCTCGGCCACACTGGCCAGCGGAGAGTTTATAGTTTGAACAGTTAGGCACTGTACTGATGCGAAACAATACGATTCTGGACTTCACTTCTCGGTTGGAAGTCGTCGTTGAGTACACAGCGTTCAATAATTGAGATCGCTTCCTCTGCCCATACTTACGTTGAAAGGTTATCTGAACTCCGTCCTTGTGGCTGGGAGTTCGCGTTTCTGGTCTGTAGAACACAGAGAGGAGAAGACATTATTGGAGAATATTAGTCAGAGCCCGCCTTCTGCCGTCCTAGTGTTTGAAAGAGTTTGTTTGTGGCTGGAGTTCTTCCATCGTCACAGACGAGTACGAGAACCATCACTTCGACGCACCAGATGCAGTACATACGGTGATATCGCAGATTGCTTCAGTTTATTAGGGATATAAAAGCTAAACAGCTGTGATCACGTTAATTTATTGCCACTGAGGTTCCATACCACCTGTAGATCATCTTTGAAAGTAGTGTCTTCTACTGTTAGGCACATGATGATGTCAGTCATTTCGTGTTATTGATGTTAAGACAGTGCACTCATAAGGGGCTGAGTTGGGCAATTGATTAGTAATTTTACTTAGGATATGTAAACTGTGTAATATAAAGGTTTTAAAAAAAGTCTACAATGAATACATAAGTAGGAACAACGTTTATTATTTAGTAAGATTAGTTGCCTTCCTCATTCATTTATGGTTAGATTGTAATTTGTACAATTAAGAGATCCTAAGATTTGCTTCAGGGGGGTAATCAGACAGGGCCAAATCTTCATTTTGGCGTTTATTATTTTCCGTTGCACACATTCATTTTACACCCACCTGGAGTAGCATCACGGAACTTTACTGTAGCAGACGTGGCCGAAGCAAAGATCGGTGCTGATTTATTAGCTCACTATCAGCTCCTACCGGATGTAGCGAATTTCCGCCTAATAAACAATGTTACCGGACTTACAACCACTGGGGTACCATCGTGTTGCCAGAACACACAACATCAAACTTATACAGGTTGCAGACGTGGAGTATCGCTAGCTGCTGCATGAGTTCCCGACCTTAACGTGGTCTACCACATAAAAAAATAACTGCTTAACATTAATAACATGACAAAATATTGCACCAATAATAGTACTATCATACTGTATTCAACTAAGAACATTTATTTGAACCATTATTATTTTAAGAATTATCATTGGAGCTATAAGAGTCTGTGTCTTGCCGGCCGAGGCGATTGGCTCCAGGACATCTCGCCATTGCTAGAACAGAATTCGACGCGATGTTACGAGAAGGTATCATCCGACCCTCAAGTAGTCCATAGTCAGCCGCACTGCGTTTAATACCCAAAAAGGGAGGAGCCTGGCGCCCGTGTGGCGACTACAGAACGCTCAACTCATGGACCGTGCCTGATCGCTGCCCAGTGCCACTACTAAAAGACTACAGCCACGCACTGCATGGAGCCACTGTATTCAGTGTTATAGACTGCACAAAAGCGTATACCCAGATTCTGTGACAACAGAAGACATTCCAAATACCGCTATTATTACACCATTTGGGTTGTATGAAAGCAGGTTTATGACCTTCGGCCTGCGTAATGCTGCTCAAACCTGGCAGAGGTTCATTGATTCTGTCTTGCGTGGGTTGAACTTTTCTGGGCGATGTGTTAACGTATTCATCGTCCAAGGAGCAACATCGCCAGCACCTGAGAGAAGTTTTTGTGCATTCTGAGAAATACGGCGTGGTGTTAAACACAGTTAAATGTGTGTTTGGCCAACATCAAGTCGATTTCCTGGGTCATCGAATATCTTCATCGGGCTCAGTACTACTCACCGAGAAGGTTGAAGCCATATTGCAGTTACTGAAGCCACCTACAATAAAAGAGGTACGCAGATACTTACGAATGCTCAATTTTTACCGCCGTCATTTACCACGCATTAACGCACAACAGGCGCCGTTGAACACAGCACTGGCTGGTCCCAAGGTTATGATCAGTTCTCCTGTGCAGTGGGCCGAGGAGATGAATGCGGCTTTCGAAGTAACCAAAAAGAGCCTAGCACAAGCAGCACTGCTGGCGCACCCCAAGCTCGAAGCTCCACTGGCATTAGTGGTGGATGCCAGTCAGTTAGCCATTGGTGCAGCCCTCCAAGAATGGGTGGAAGATGTCTGGCAGCCACTGCCTTATTTCTCGCACAAGCTGTCATGTGCACAGAGCACATATGATCAGGAACTTTCACCCATATATCAAGCAATCAAGTACTTTTGACCACAAGTTGAGGCACAAGCCTTTAACATATGCCTTCAAGAAAAACAGCAACACTTGCTCTCCACAGCAGTACAGCCATTTGGAATTTATTAGCCAGTTTAGTAAGGACATCCACCATATATAAGTCATCACCAATGAATTACGGACTGCCTCTCTAGAGTGGCCAGTGTCTCACAGTCTGTGGACATTATGGCGCTTGCCAGGGCGCAACAACAAGATTCCGAGGTACACACCATATTTAACGACGACACTGCAGCACTCAAGTTACAGCAAGTCGACATTCCTGGCGAGAACATGAATTTCTACTGTGAAGTGTCACATGGCAGATCACGCCCTTTTGTTCCCGTTGCATTACACAGACCAGTGTTGGAAAGAGACTGTCGCGAATGGACGAGAACTTTCCAGCATTGCCAACTTTGCAAAATCACTCGTCACATTCATCCTCCAATAGGAGAGTTACCAGACACTTCACGCTTCGCCCATAATCATCTTGATGTAGTAGGGTCACTTCCTACATTGGATGACCAGCGATACATATTCACAATGACTGACAGATATATGCGATGGCCTGAAGCTGTACCTACGGACAGCATCTCCGCTGAAACACTAGCCACCACTTTCACATCAACCTGGCTGGCGAGATTCGGCTGTCCGCTCCATATCACCACCGACAGAGTCAGATTTGTTCACACAGTTGACAAAGTTCTGTGGCTACGTCCATCACAAAACGACCAGTTACCATCTGGCAGGCAATGGCATGCTTGAACGTTGGCATCAAACGCTGAAGGCTGCACTAATGTTCCATGGGACATCTTGGACGTCTGAACTACCCATAGTCCTACTGGGTCTACCAGCCACATACAAACCAGAGTCCTCAGCAGCTGAATTGGTTTATGGCGAGACACTGTGCCTACCAGGGGAGTTTGTCGACACAGGCCTACTGCCAGAAACGGACGACCAACCAGAGTTCCTTTGGAAGTTATGGTAACATGTAAGCCAAATCAAACCCACAAAGGCCTCCAGGCATGGTTCTCCAACAACTTTTGTGCATAACAACCTCGAAAGCTCTTTGCACGTTATGTTACTTACAGACTGCGTCAAGCCACCACTGCAGCCACTGTATACTGGATCCCCACACACGATGGTCATCATATTAAATGGCAAACAGGCCGCTGAGTCTTTTAGCAGAGTGGAGCCGGCTTACATTTTCAAGGAGGCGTCACCCACCTTATGGTCAAGAGCTCGATGCCTGACAGATGCAACAAATCGACTTCCAGCACCGCCGCCACAACAGGTCGATGCAGAACGTACACGCTCCACTCAATCCGGACGACATGTCCACTTGCCAGCCAGGTTAAGAGAAGACGCACCACGCTCCGCTTTCACCAAGGGGGCCCCTGTAGCGACCGCTTCTCGTGTCGATTGCTGTGTCCGCACACGTTAGTTCCGTTCGCGCCATCCATAGATACAGTTGTGTCGCGGGTTCAGTGACTGCAAGGCAACAAATGAATGACGTGAACCGCCAAGTTTGAATCCGCCGCTTGGTGCGGTAAATAGTGTTGTTGCCTACTCCTTGGAGTTTAACTTTTGTTATTATGTTTATTCTGTTCCTTGGTTACTTTTTTCTGTTGTTTACAAGTTACCAATAGCAACTGTACTTCTTTTTCTGTAATACCAAGTAATAAACCATTTAAGTATATTCTCGGTGCGTGTTTGAATATTTATTAAGTACGGGTAGCTCTACAAGACGCAAATATACCCGTCAGTACTTCTCACAATAAGTGTACATGCAGTACTGAATCAAATGCTTTTTTGGAGATCAAGAAACAATGCATCTACCTTACTGGCTTTATTTAAAGCTTTCAGTGTGTCATGTGAGAAAAATGCGAATTGGGTTTGAAATGATCAATGATTTCGAAATCCATGCTGGTTGGCCTTGAGGAGGTCATTCCATTCAAGATACCTAATTATGTTTGCGCTCAGAATATGCTCAAAGATTCTACAACAAATCGATGTCAAGGATACTGGACGGAAGTTTTATGGATCACTTCCACTACCCTTCTTGTAGACTGGTGTGACCTTCGCTTTTTCCAAGAAATAGGCACAGTTGTTTGTTCGAAGAACATACGAGAGATTACAGGGGCTAACTCAGTCGCTAATTCAGTTTAGAATATGACAGGGATTCCACCGAACCCTGGAGCTTTGTTCAATTTCAGCAGTTTCTCAACACCACTGACACTACCAATTATTTCATTCGTCTCTTCAGTGACACGAGGATTAAATTGGGGCAATTCTCCTGGATTTTCCTTTGTAAAGAACCGCAGCGTTAGTGCTAGCCTCTCTTCTGCTGATAGGTATCGTCGATGATTTGTGTCTTGCTTTGAAATCTCCTTTTCAATTGCAGCTAGAAGAAGGTGAAAATAGTCCATCGACAACCAAGCTAAGTTTTGGAATAAAGCTGGCGATGGTTGCAGCTGTAAAACACTAATCTGAGCCAAACTATCACATCTTTCAAGCATGTACAAAAAATTTAGACAACCACATTCTTCTGTGCTTACGTAGTTTTGCTTTCATGACCAACAGTGTGTTCACTGTATGAAATATCCCAGATTGTATGATTCTTTTCTCCATCACGCTGTACCGAATTTGGTTAAGCAACTTTACCCAGACAAGGTCTTAAGGGTATACGGAACGCCCTATGCTTACAATGTCAAATTGAGCTAAAAGTTAGGAACATTTTCTCATTTGTTATTTGGACGATACTCTTGATTTTTTCACAGAACGCAGAGATATGTTCTGCTTTTATGCTGAATTATTAATTTTGAAAACATAGTGTATAGTTTTTCAGATATTTTATTTTTTGTAAATGTTAAAAAAAGTTACACATTTTAACAAGTGTTTTAAAATTTACTTCCATTAATACAAAATAATTCCACATATCTTTTAATTCACATATATTAGAAGGTCTTAAGGAACAACTACAGAAAATTTCATCTTTCTGCTATAAATAGGCCCTTAGAAAATGTACCTTATACACAAAAAAACTAAAGTTAAGGGAAATTAGCTTCAAAGCCTGCTCCATAGCTTGTATCATCAGAATCGTCCAACAGCTTCCTCTTGATGACTCTGCTATGCTGTCTAGCCAACTTTGAATATACTTTTATGGCATTATCTGAAGACCTGAGCCGTTCCTTGTCCAAACAAAGCATAGCTGCAGCAGTTCGTAGTTCTACACAGAGCCCCAACTTCTGCAGAACTTTGAACTTTGTTATATTGCCCTGACTGAATGATGAAACAGCATCATAAACGCCAAAGTGAAGTGTGTTTATACCCACAAACACAGTTTTAGGTAGTCTATTCCATATCACATGGTTCACACACTCATTTGGATTTTGAGTCCGGCCATGAAGACATTTCTTTAGTAGACTAATATCTGCGAGGTCTCGGAATATTGGTTTTATTTCATCCATTATGGCAGGTGATTGTATTGTTTCTTAGTTACCTTGCCTCTGTTGTACTTGCACCAACTATCGTCTCCTCTTGAGCATAGCCCACGTTGGGGATTCTCATTGTTTGAAGCTGTATGAAAAAACAGAGCCCAGACTGCTCTTCTCATTAATTCTGCATCTGCTGTATTCTGTCTTATTGCTAGACCATAGCACTTCTGAATATGATCTATTGTAGCATCTGTCAGTCTATTTTTCCCCATCTAAAGTTTTTCCATCGCTCAATTTCTTGCCTTTCATGCTAGCCTTGAGCCGTCGAAGTCTTGATCCCACCCTTTTCAGAACATGGAAAACACACTCCAGTTTGCAAATTTTCACATCGTTACCATAGGGTCTCAGTTCCTCAATTTCTTTGAAAGCCTTTGAGTCACCATCTCCGAGATAATTTATGTATCTAACGTTGTACCATTTTACTGAGCATTGATAAATACTTCTTACACCAGCAACTTCCATACCACCACTTGACCCATAGTAATTTGCCATCCACTCCTCTTCATGTTTATTTTTCATTTTCTCCTTGCATCTGCAATGCTTAGAAAGTATTGCCACATCAACTACCTTACCAGTGTCCACATTTGTAGCTGTTACTACAGCATTCAGAGATGTGTGGCCTCTCTTCTGCCAGCTTCCATCAAAAGCTATGGACAAGTCTCTGCTATTATTATTTTCAACAACTGCTTCCTCAACAGCATCTTTCATGTTTTCCTGTGCCACATCTTCTACAGCAGAGCTTATTGCAATTATGTGTTTGTTAAATTTTGAAGGTGGAGGAGGGAGGTTCATCACACCACACAACATGGCACCTGCAGCCCTGCCCTTTCCTATACACCGTAATCCATAAACCAGTCTAATGTTTATATCGTATAGTTTACCTGTATCTGCAGTAACATGTGAGGACTTGAAGAAAGTAACACTGTGTTTGCAATAACTGCACATCAACTCTAATTCACGAGCAAGTCCTACATGTAAGTTTGTTTTCAATGAAACACCACATTTTCCACATTGTTTGCAGCACACGTTGTTCTCCAAAACGTCTGATGATAAAGAGACGTTAATTACCTCATATTTTGTAGTCCCAGCATTTAGTTTCTTGTATTCTTCTTCAATTCCAGCTAGCTTCTTGAAGCACTTTCCGGTGTAGTGGCAGCAACATCACTCAATGTATCACTACCAGTGTTGAGGTTAGTCGCTACTGGGACATCAGATACTGATGAAGATGAATCAGACTAATTTTTAGTACACTTTACTTTCTTGCGCCAATGTACACGCTTTCTAAATACCTTCAGACTAGGTCTTGGCATGTTGAAGGAAAGAAAACTCAATGACTTCTCCACATACGACTTTCACAACAATGACATGGATGTACTCACAAAGTAGAGGTGGCAAAAAATAACGTAACTGATAGAAATAACCGGTTACTGAGAAGTAACGGTTACTGCGATAACCGTTCCTCTGATTCTGGCAGTTATTTCAATAACTGTTTAGTGTCAACAGTGCCTCGCGCCATCTGTTGACCGAAGATCGTACTGCGCATTGGAAGGCGTTCTATAGACCATGGGAATAACTGTGAGACTGCGCGCCATCTGTTGATAAGAACTGTGTACTATTTCGTGGGCCTTCGTTACTTTTAGCATAAACAATTAAATAAAGTTAATGTCCGAGCCGTGGCTGATAGGAGCTGCAGTACAGGCATTAACAAGTACGGTCGTTCCCTTAAGCCACCGCCATACGTGTTAATTTAGCTTGGACGGGTAGTAGAAGGAAAGTTACTTAGGAATTCGAGCGACTATGGAAATAACTGTCAGAGACCGGTATTCTCCTCTGGCAGTTATCGTTATTGGCTCGTAGTTCTAGTTCTCTGGTAGTTATCGGGCTACCACCACAGATAACCTGGAAGCTGGTAATGGAATAACTGTGTGTCTAGACGTTCCTGACTCGGTGACTCCAGTTAAAGATCGTAGTTCCAGGTGATATTTCCAGAGAGGATAGTAACTGGAGCGAACAAACATTTTCGTACTGCTACGGAAATAGCCGCTGGCCATCGCGAATGACAAATAACATGTCAGAAAGTATAACATAATACAGTGGAATATAATAATTATTATCCTCATCATTTGTCAGGAGATTGTCAAAATATGTGAATATATCACAGTAACTGCTAATATTTACAGAATTGGTACACTGACAGAATAAAACACAGTTCCGTACTTTTAATAAATTTATCGTACACAGAATACCCGATCTTGACTGTTGCAACCAAGTGCTGTCAAAACTGAAATATAGCAGAATTTTTACCTAAGCTGGTCTATCAGTCTCTGTTACGATATTCATCTACAGAGTAGAAGGAGGGGTCGATGGAAGCGTCTGATTCCACCTGTCTGCTTCGACGTAAAGGTGTTGTGGTGTGTGAATGTCATTACGGCACGGTGTTTATGAGTTGGTTTGTGTGTGTGTGTGTGGGGGGGGGCTGTCGATCTAGGTTGCAGTGCCGGAATTTGCTGGTGGTAATTAAATTTTTTCTTTTTTCTAGCTGTGATGTTTTGTGTATTTATGATGTATTGAATGTGATTTAATTTATGTAGGGATGATTGATTTGTGGACATTTGGGATTGTGGTTTTATTTTTCGCAGTTGTAGGTGTTGGTTTTTTGGCATCAGTAGCTGTGGTGGACCTATATAGGTCACTGGAAATGACCGATTCCCATTTTCATAGTTGTGTGTGTTGATGTTTTAGTATCGTCATCTGAGGTTGACCTATGTAGGTCAAGGGAAATGCCTGATTCCAATTTTCGTACTTTTAGTTGTGGGTATTGGTGTTTTGGTATGGTCACCTATAGTTGACCTATATTGTTCAAGGGAAGTGTCTGATTCCTGCAGATTTTTGTTGATGTAGCAGAATGCTGTAATTTTTTTTTTCTTTTTGTTCTTCATTTTGTGTTTTGGGATCATGGTGCGTTTTTTTTACTAGCTTGTCCTCACCCTAAAACCCCCAACTTCCCGCAGTTGTCCCATTGGTTTGATTGTATTTTTGGTGGGAAATGTTATTGTATTATTTATGTGTATCTTGGTGTTTGTTGCCATGTGTATGTAGTGACGTCATAGACACACTTAAAATAGCCATTTCCGGCATATTGATGACGGGTGGAATCAGACACTTCTGTATCAAATAGTCTTTCAAACACACTGTAAACCGTGCCTTATCTGAAACCAAGTTTTTAATGATTGCTGACTTGCTGGCAGTTTATTGAAAATGCATGTTCCTGAATATTGGACCCCTTTTGGACCAAGGTAAGTAATTTTAGGTCTTTATGTAGATTGCTGTTCCCATCTCTAGTACTGATATTATGTATTAAGCTATTGGTTGGAAATACTTGTAACAAATTTCATAAAGGAATAAATATATTAGGAAGCAGTGGTTGGAATACAAATTTCCTTGAACAGGTTCCTACATGATGTTCTTGAATTGATACCACAAACGATTTTTATTACACGCTTTTACATGCGAAAAACTTTTGCTACATTTGATAAGTTCCCACAGAATATGCTCCCTTATGAAATAACAGAATGAAAAAATGTGGTATGCCCTTCCCAACTGAATTTATTATCGAGTTGTAGTCCCAGAAATGTAACACTGTCAACCTTTTCGATCTGCATGTCTTCATATGTTATAAACATGCTGTCGCTGGAGAAATCGAGCAGTTTGCAAATCTGACATAAAACTTGGATTAGCGTACTCACACTTTCCCCAATAGGACTAGCTTTTACAGCACAGGAGTAAACGAATCTGTCACATTACGTATATTTTGTGTTGTATTATGAGGCTGTACACTTTATTCTATTATGTGGGCAGCACAAGAAATTAAGCTTCGAATTTAACCTACAGTACTCAGTTTACATATTACTTCATACTTAAAAATGCACGTTGTTAACATTTTACTTAAACAGTGCTTTGGCGAAGTTCCGCGTACTTTCTGTCGCAGCTGCGAAGATAATATTTCTAATAGCGACCGATAACCTACAAACATATAATATGAAACACTAATAATCGTTCTAACATCAACTAAAATGTACCCGGAGTTAATAAGCTAAGGTTATGACACGATTCATACGACATTCCTGCAATTTCACACTACTCGCAGTTATACTGATAACTAAACTGATGGATTCCAACTATGTCGTTATTTAACTGTCGGAGTTATCGGTATTCGCTAGCGAAAAATAACTTGGCAGTTATTAATAACGGGTAACGATAACGGTTATCAAAGAATAACTGGAACTGTGATAACGGTTACTCCAGAATAACCGTTTGGCCCACCTCTAGGGAAGCAATACAAATGGTGCAGAATCTATTGTCAACTGTCTAGCAGTGTAGCCAACAGAAAAGCTAACTCTCTTGTGCTCAATTATATCTCTGGCAAGGCTGTCTATATCAGGTATATTTCGCGTCTCATATACAAGGTGCGGAACATCCTGTGTCGAAATTATTTTAAAAAATTATTTAAAATAGTTCTATTCACGTCATCCAAATATTTTATACATGGTATTAAACGAGAGAGTCTAAATTCGAAAATGCATTTACCCAAAAATCGATTTTTTCATCGAATAACTCATTCCATATACCCTTAAAGTCAAAAAACAAAATCTTCTGTTTGCTATAGTGTAAATGCTTTATTCGCAGGAACACGTCAGTAATGGCGCGTGCAGGCGAACCCCCTGCGCGTTGCTCGCTCGTGTTGGCCTACATGTAAAGGGCGCTTAATACTTTAACTATCTTTCTCCCTTTTATCTGCCATTGTGCTCGTCTTTACTTGCGCCCTTGGCAGGGGCCTGGCTCGCCACCCTACGGTACGTCGCTGTGTGGCCCAATACATAGCCCGTCGAAAACTGAACACAGATCAAGCATGAAAACGGGAAGGACGTGTACTGAACTGTGATAAAAGAAGCAAAACAGAAATAGTGAATTGTCCAAGCTCAAAATATGCAACATCGATCGGATTTCAACAGTCACAACATAGTGGTGTATGGTCATGGTGTTTGACTGCAAAACGTATGATCCATGTTCAAATCTCCTTCGTGCCCAATTTTTTTGCTTTCTTCCACAAATTGATGAACTGTCCGTCTGTTTTGTCAAACTATGCACTGGTTGTGGAGTATGAGTCATGTGATAATATATTACCATGCAAGTAAATGTGCTGAATAATGAGAACAGACCAGATGCAGCATAGGCCTCTCACAGAAATAAAAACGACAAATAAACGGGTGTGAACTATGTTACAACAAGGAATTCGAGAGTTAAAACTTAAAAAACTGAACGCAAGAGTGGTACTAAATTAGAGATATGAACGTCTCGCGACCCCTTCGTTAAACATCGCTGTTGCAAATGGACATTACACCACGACGCAGACACAAAATTGAATACAGCGAACAGCCATATCAATGACCGGGCGGGAGCTCGTAAGGGTGGCAAATGGGTGATTTTAACTCCAACAACGTGAGCACACAACCACGATGCCGTGACTACTGAAATCCATTCGATGCTGCACATCTTGAGCTTGGACCATTCAGTTTCTTTTTTTCACAGTTCAGTACCCATTCTTCCTGTTTTCATGCTTGATCTGTGTTCAGTTTTTGACAGGCTATCCACTGGGCCATGCTACCACTAAGTCTAAGGAGGCTGTGGTGACGAGTTTCCTTGTCAATTAATATCATGCAACTGTTATGAGATACTGTCATTGCCTTGCAAAACTTGCAAACTGATAAGCTAGTTACGGAAGCAATAAGTTTGAATTAAATTTGTGGCTCAGCATAAGCCGAGCACTACAAAAAATTTGTTATAGACTCATTTAGTGTTCCCCTCCACGGAAATCTTTAGTAAAAGGCGAAAGATTTATTCGTCTTGAAGGGAAACAAGAGTAACCATCACGGGCACTTCTGCTATATTTAAGACTTTCCACCGCATCCTTTTTTAACAAGAACACATCAAGTAAATACAATTTTCGGGCATATCTCACCAAAAATCAAGAGTTAATTGTTATTGTCTTGGAAAATACATCCTAATTTATAGTGATATTAAGACGTGTGATTACAAACGAAAGCTGTTTCATAAATAAGGACCACTTCTTGCCTCGGCGAGTTGCTGGCTGCCTATTCCCTACTTCCCCTACGAGGCAAGAGATGGCAGCACAAAACATGGCATCTCTCTCTCTCTCTCTCTCTCTCTCTCTCTCAACTACAGTTTGCTGCTCCGCGGGGAGCGGTGAAACAGTCCGTCTTCTCGCTCTCTTTGTATGATGCCCACATCAAGCCAACAGCTTTTCAAGAAGCGGGTCCCAGTAATACACTGTAAAGCGAAAGACTTTTTTTCCCCCTTTACTATTCCAATCTCCTTCACAAAAATATGGAAAAAAAGTATGATTCCACTACATTAAAGCATGCTATCTGAAACTAGTGAGTGAGTCGAAAACTTCAGGATTTGTTTCAGATGCCTGGTACACCACATTAAACTGCATCTGATGTTGATACCAGTTACACTGTGATGACAAATGCAACTGAATAGGGATTCTTAAAATTATGTATAGGAGAATAGAACTGGTACATTACACACGTACATCGCTGTTTGTTTACATAATAACGACTGGAAGTTAAGACTAATCTGCAGAGTAGCCCGAGGCTTACTGGGTTTAGTTGAAAGTTAATTAGCTGTGATTTGGCGAAGCCAACGAATGTGAACGGCAAATAAAGGTTGTGATAACTGATTTACGTGTGGCGTATTTAATATTTACATTCGTGACATAATTAGGCCTAAATACAGTCTGCTACATGCCAGTAACACACTTTTTGTCATAAAACTAAAACAATGAAGTACAGAAAATGTATGTTTGATAATGAGTAAGTCTCCGATGAGAGTTTTGACGCATATCATGTTCATACGTTGTACAAAAAGCAAGTGGACGGAGGAAGAAAGGGGTGCAGGGTTCACTTTAACCTTATTTCGTCGGTTTTTCCGTATTTGCTATTGTTGCTACGCATGCAAAGCAAATTCTTATTTAGTGTGAGCCTAGTTGCATTAACAAGCAGCGCTTTATACGTAGAAAAAGATCGAGATACACTGTAATGAATAACTGAGAAGTTTAACAGTCATATGACCTGCAGGTATCGTATCTAAATTACGTGTGCCGAAACAAGCATATCATCCAAATTTAACAATTTACGAATATGAAGTACCCATCAGTTTTTTTCCTTAATAAACCTGTCGCCTTTAGGAGTTCTGTTATAAATAAATCACTGTCAATCAACTAAAACGTCATAGGCACATTCATCGGCTTCCTGTTTTGAGATTTCCTAGATCACTTCAGGCAAATGCGATGGTCCCCTCATCGAGGCCACAGCCCGACCACACGTCCTATCATTTTATATTATGCTTAGGTATCCTGCGTATGTCTATATTTTGGGTTCTTGGTTTTAGAAATCTCTGTTTGGGGTCGGCCATTTAAGTGATAGCAGACGTTTAAGTTTGTCCACTGGGCATTACTTTGAACAAGTACAACCACAAAGTCGACGGGGATTATTTGCTATACACTATTAACAAACCTCGCTTAAAAATTATTTGTTGATATCCCCACGAATCAATAAAGAAATATTCGGATAATCAGAACACTTACTCCCTTGGCTATTCATATTAATGAAGGATAGTGATAACCTAACTCGATATTTTTTCCTGCGGTCGTTATTCAGATAACCCACCTGAAATCGTTTAACCCTTCACCTTAACGAAGAAGAAGGTATAGCGCAGCTCCGCAGTGTTGCCTGGAGTAGACGAGTATACTTTTTAAGATTTCAACCACCTACTTTAGGTAACATCCCCACAAAACCGGACCATCATCACTTGAAGTATAACATATTAAGAACTGTGCTTCGTTATTAATAAAATAAAACCACTCGGAAAGCGCCATTCCCTTCCCATGCCCCGTAAGGCATGGTGAACGATCATCGATTGCAGATGAGATCCTACGAATCCCATTCTGCATGCCTCACGCTCAGGGAAGGCGCTACCACTCATCATCGTGGTTGCGTCTACTCCAGTATTGAACTAGAGAGAGTTGAAGACATACTACAGAAATGATCCTGTGAAGTATGATCTTAACCACCTACGCCCCTTCTCTGATACTTATGAACACCGCGGGAGTACATCACTTTCGAGAACAATCAACGCTACTGATTCAAGAGTCAATTTGGCGCAAAAACATCTCTATTAACTCGTTTTACCTTAACTGAAGATGCGCAATCCGTGCTTTTTAACAGCATCCTTAAGCTGTATTCCGTATCATACGAAGAAAATGTTCTCATGGATGCTGACACAAATGCAGCGGGGTTCTCCGTAGTTCAGCGCGTCACGTTAGATGGCTCGTTAGTGAGCGACTTCCGAAACACCACCCGTTTGTCAATAGGGCAAGGTCCACACTTCACACTAGGCATATCTGCGTGTTTACAGTGTGGAGGTTATGTTTCGAAAGTTCTACATCAAGAGCGTAACTAAATTAGTCTGATTACTGGGTTATATTCGTGCGTGGGCATATTTTACAAATACCCGTTATTAATAGCATATGACTGGACATTATACTTACATTTTTTTCATTATTCGCATCTCGAAAGTGTTAAATTCATTAGAATTACATCTGCGATTTATGTAAACGTGTTTGATCACACTCGCCTTGTGCGTCAATTCCTTATTTTGCTGTAGCGAAGCTTCATTGCTCGGAGATTTGTTTTCTGACAAACCTGATTATCCTGCCAATATCTAACTTGCTGCATAATTGCTGTAGAAATTTCCACCACGTGCGAGTGGCTATGTACATGCTTGAGGTGTGTTCTGAAGCCAACAGTATTTCACTTAAATTTGGTGTTATCACTGCGTCTTGTGCTCACCAAAACGAATGTATTTTGAAGTAGCAACGAGTAAGCTGCTCATTTCATTACTGTAATTAACGAACATTTCTCTTACAAGAGCCAAATAATAATTTGTGTATCTGAATCAGCTTTTCAAGTTAGCATATGTTTAGTGAGGCTTAGTTACTCTGTTTACAAACTGGACAGGCGTTTCCATGTAAATGTGATGGCGTTTCTTGTCTATGGTGAATAGTTAGTCCTACTGTAAATATATTATTAAAGTTAATTGTTTATGTCATCAAATCATAAACACAGACATACTACACATTATATGGGACAAAACAGTAAGCTACAAACAAGATTTAAAATACATTTACAATATCATCATTTTCCTTGGAGAAGGGCTTCTGATTGAGATTATACATTACAATTTAGCATGCATAACGTGCATTTTCTTACAACTGATGCAAGTGGTAATGGCATTATTTCTAAGTTGTCTGTTACAGGACTTACAGTTTACACAGCTCCAGCAGGGAACTTTGTATTTTTATGAATAAATTAGAATATCTTTTGGCTTTTTTTTTTTTTACTAAAACCAGAAATTTAATAGTTAGGTACTTCCATGCTAATTTTTAACTGATAACCAATGTTACACTAGACCTGGCATTTGAATTCTTACAATGTGGCTGCTAGGGTTAACTTCCCCTCTAGAGTTGCAGAAATATAAACCAATCTTACAGAAAGAGTTTCCCCCAAGTGAAATTCCCTGATTTCCAGACAAGATTTATCATTTTTTCCTGACAAATCTTGAGATCTCAAGGGTAAGTAAAGACATAAATTGACAAAAAAATTTAAGGACTTCTTTATTTGTACGTGTGAGCAAAAATCGTAAGTACTAAAATCCACATTTTTTGTAATGAACTGTTTTTAGATGGAGAAAGCAAGGCAGATGGTATATGTGTTTCATTAAGATCACTGATGTTATTTTATTTCAATAAAACAAAACACATTTGGTGACACAAATACGCTTTTCATTGGAGTCGCAATTCGGATTTAAAATACCCTCACTGATTTCGGAAACAACCGCAGAAAAAAATTTGCCTCTTGAAAGAAGTGTATAAGGCAGGGAAGAGTTGTGTGAATGAACATTATAGGTGACCACCAATAAAATGTTGGTTCTACTATGTTTGTTATTGTCTGGTATTACCCATTGTATTATGTCTTATTTTACAGGTATTTTTAGGTTTATCTTTCAAAAAATATGTGAGTACATAGCATACAGACTACCTGTGACTGCCACAATTTTCTTCTTCTTATCGCCCATACTTTCTAATATAAAAACTACTTTCAAAGTGCCAAAATGTACTAGAACAAATAAAATCTCTATAAAACGCCACAATGTACTTGAAGTGAGACAGTCACAATTCCTAAAATCCATTGCCCATGGTCTCTGGTTTGCAGAGGAGTCCTGGGTCCATGGATAAACCACAAAAATCTACCGCCTTATGCCACACACAGACAGACCTAGTCTGCAGGCAGATCTGTGAGGCAAGATCCGATGGGCAGGTCCTGTACTTTAGTGGGAAACGATCGGCTTCAGATCGGCACACCCGATCTGTTGGAGATACCCACAGAAATGGCCTGCAGTTTTGGCCTGTAATGGAAGTCTACTCGTGTGACCAGCTATTCACACATCATAGACACCATGCTGATGAAGGGGGGAGAAGGGGGAAAAAGAGGTGGGAAGTGACAAGTTATAGAAGAAGTAGGAATAGGACTTCCTCAGGCAGTACTATTATGAATGTGGAAAATAGATTTGATCTGTTGTCACAGTTGGAAACAGATGATCCACAAGCAATCACAGGAGTAAAAAGGACACGACAAACTTTCAAAAAAGTGTTTGAAAAGTAAGAAGTCAGAATAACTTGTGAAGGAGGAGAAGAAGAAATTTTTGTTGCTTGGTAGTTCACATGGTAGTGGTGATGGCCAACTGTTGCAGGATGAACTAGGGTCAGGTTACCAGGTCACAAGTTGTTTTTTTAAACCTAGTGCAAATCTGGGTCAGGTGGTAGAGGATGTAGGTTCACTTTGCATAGACTTCACACAAAGAAAGACACTGTGGCAATAGTGGGAGGGGCAGGCAACAACATAGACAGGAACCCTAATTATTCAATTTAGAGTGACCTGGTAAAGACAGCTTCAGCAATGAGACATACTGGTGTTGGCTTGTGTCTGTCATGAGGCACCATGAACAGCCTCATTTAAACTCTTCTATTAGGAGAGTTAATGTAGAGGTGGAAAGGCTGCTTGGATCAGTTACGGGGTCTCATATCATTGTGGCTCCTGTTGACTCCATCAGTAGGTGGGACTATACTAGGCATGGCCTTCACCTCAACCAGAAAGGGAAGGGAAAACTGTCTGGGCTAATAGCAAATAACTTAAAGGGGGCACTATCACAAGTGGTAAAGTACCAGTTGTTACAAGTGACAGAACAGCAGTTTTTTTGGGGTACGGAGGGCAGAAACTAAAGATGTTCAGGGGCAGGCTGAAAATGACTTTCACATTCACACACACACAAACACACCAGCAGTGTGGTTTCAGTTGCCCGAAACTCTGTGTGTGTGCGCGTGCGCGCGCACGCGCGCTTCTATTGTTGACAAAGGGCTTAATGGCCAAAAGCTTTATTTATTTGTGACAGTCTTCTTCTTGTGCCTATCTGCAACTCAGCATCTCCGATATATGGTGAGTAGCAACTTTCCTTTCATAATATTGTTACATTCCATCCTGGATTTTCCATTGTTTGATATTTGTGTGATCAATCTCTTATCAGTGGAACATTTCCAGACTGGCTAAAATATGCTGAAGTTAAGCCCCTCTACAAGAAGGGGGATAAAGAGATACCATCAAACTACTGACTAATTTCACTTTTTCAAAAATATTTGGAAAAGTTGTGTTCAAGCATCCCTTTAAGCATCTGACTGCAAATAATATATTGCCCCTAGTCACAGTCTGGGTTTCTTAAGGGTTCTGACAGAGAGAAAACTGTTTACTCTTACACTGAAAATGTACTTAATTCATTACATAATAAATTAGCGACTACTGGCATTTTCTGTGACCTGTCAAAAGCCTCTGACTGTATGGCATGCACGTCGAAGATGTTGACAGTTGAAAGCGTTAATTTTCTGGGATTACAACTCGATAATAAATTCAGTTAGGAAAAGCATACCACAGAATTGCTGAAGCACCTAAAAAAGTCTGTATTTTCAGTAAGAATGTTGTCAGATGTAGGAAATACAAATATAACAGAAACTTCCATACTTTTCTTACTTTCGTTCTATTCTGTCACACAATGCAAAAGCTTGTAACAAGAATCATTTGTGGCGTAAATTTGAGAACATCAAGCAGAAACCTGTTCAAGGAACTTTGTATTCTAAGCATTGCTTCTCAGTATATTTCTTCCTTAATGAAATTTGTTGCAAGTAATATATCTATATTTCCAACCAACAGCTCAATACATAGTATCAGTACCAGAAGAACGATCTATATGAAGACCTAGAATCACTTGCCTTGGTCCAAAAAAATGTCCAGTATTAAGGAACACATGTTTTCAATAAACTGCCAGCAACCATTAAAAACTTTGTTTCTGATAAAGCATAGTTTAAACAGAGTTTGAAAGATTTTCTGATTGGCAACTCCTTCTACTCTATAGATGAATATCTTAACAGGGCCTGTTAGACCAGCTTAAGTAAAAATATCTGTTAAGATTTCAGTTTTGACAGCACTTGGTCACAACAGGCAAGATTAGATATTTTGTGTATGACAAATTTATTGAAAGTATATAACAATGTTCCAATAATTGTATTAATTCTGTAAATATTAGCAGTTCCAGTTTACTGTAATGAATTCACCTATTTTGACAATCTTCTGACGAATGATGAGGGTTGTAAGTATTATATTCAAATGTTTTAGGTTTTTTATGTTATACTTTCTGACATGTTCCACACCCATGAAAATGATCTCATTTTTGGGTCTATGGAATGAAAACTGAATCAAATCTAAACTGTGATGATCAATCCATGCAACAGATAACTAGTGCAAATACTCTGAGAATCAATATTAATGAGTTAATGAGGATAGGTAGCAACTCATTGTAAAGATGATTGCTGAGCTGCAGAAAGGCACATAGGAAAGACAATCACACTCACACAACTAAATTTTTGGCCACAGCCTTTGGTAGAAAATGGGAGCGCACACAAAATTAACACAATCACTCAGACCACCTCACACACACACGACCTCCATTTCCAACTGCTGTGTCAACAGTCTCTGAGAATCATATCCAAACAAATGACTCCTCACACCTCCCTGCCTCTCATCGGCAGCTGCTAGGCTAGCAGCACGAACTGGTGGCAGCACTGACTCAGGCTGAGGGGAGTTGTAGAAAGGGAAGAAGCAGTAAGAATGAGGGAGTAGAGAAGTGGTGCATGTACTCAGCTGCCCCAGTCAGCGATGATACATGACATCTCAGCAAACAAGTGATTTCACCTACTGAGACAAAAATGAGGTTTTTTTTCAGTGTTTTTTTTTCTTCCCCAGATTTCCCTGATATTACCCTGACATGTTTGAAATTCCCTGATTTCTAGAACTTGGGCCAACCCTGTTAATAGTAGATGTGAATTGACAATGAATGTCTTATTCCATCAATTAAAACATTTCGGCAGTATACACCCATGGGTGCTGAATTTCTCTATGTAGGTAACAACAAAGATTCATTTCTCTTTAGTTTCTGATTGTTTCTTGTTCCTTCCTGTTCAGTGCCGTTTTGTCCAGTGTTAGAGACAACTGGGATTGAAAAGGTACCGCTGCTCTATTACCGAGAGAGAAGTATTAGACATTTTAGAAGAGTCTACAGATTCTGAAATTGAAGCTGGTGATAGTGGTGAAGAGGTGAGTTAAACTGAAGAGGAACGTGTTGTGCGCAAGGATGTGGGCAGTGACAGTGTACTAACAGATTCTGAAGACAAACTCTGGGCATCTGTGGCGAAAGATGACACACCTGGTGAGGTCAGAGTGAAGTACTTTACAACCACTGGAAAAGTTTTTTTATTCAGACCTCCTCATACCACAAGTAGCACAAAACATATTGAAAGAGTGAGAAAGCATAAGAAATTAAGATAAAGTAGGAACAATATGTCAATCATTTGAGAAGACTTTTTGCCCAGGAATTGTTAACATCACAATAAATCATACCAATGAAGAAACACCGAGACAGAATTTACTCAATGCAAACAGATCTGAATTCATGGCATATATAGGGTTACTTATTATTATGGGGAAGGAGGGCGATAGTACGTCACGTATTCCCGATTCGTGGCCGAACACTTCAGGAAGGTTTCTTTATACTGCAACTATGAGTAGAATTAAATTCTGTCAGCTTTCCAAAATTGTAAGATTTTATGAGAAGAGAGACATGAAAGGAGCACAAGCACAGGGAATGTGACAAGTTTGCTGCAATATGAGAAGTACCTGACAAAATGAACGATTTACTGCCAAGGTATTATTCTACTGGGATGCACACTGTTATTGATGACATGTCACTGTTCTGTGGCAGGAAAAACTTGGAAGTATGGTATACTTATACGAATACTCACAGACTCTAAAACCTGATATGTTCTCAGCACAGAGCTGTATGCAGGAACGAAAAATGATAGTCCACAACAATCAAATTCAGCTGCAGCTGTAGTGATACGCCTGGTTGTTCCTATCAGGGTGTATACAGGGACAAGGAAAAAAAATTCCCGGATTATTCCCGGATTTCTCCCGGATACCCCGTTTAAAAAATATGGTTTTTCCCGGGCGAAAATACACTTTTTATGTGCTAAGTGACAGTAGGTTTTCCGTAGATTTTCCCTCGGAACTGTAAAACTTATGAATCCTTTGAATGGTTAACGTTTTACACAATCGCATAGAACTTCCCGGAAAAAAAAGAAAAGACGGGGCAAAGAAGGTTTTGGACAGACCTTTAATTAAAAAAAAAAAAAGGGAGAGAAATTTTGGAAAGACCTTTGATTTGCATCAACATATACGCTGCATATTTTCATATTACAAAAGTATAAATTCGAATTGCACCAAACACAGCGCGTTAGTTTCCGGAGCGTTGAAACCGAGACTGCGATGTCCTTTTGTAAGCGAGTCATATCTCAAGCCACGAGATCTCGTCAGCCGATGACAGCGGCTATTCAGAACATAGGACACGTGTTATAGTCAGCCAATAGCAAGATCACTGGTCTCACAGCGCGAACACGCATGAGGAAAAGTTAACGGTTTACATTAATGTATGCCGCACCGTATATCTTCTAGAAAAGCTAAGCTTTCACATTTAATGTTAGTCTCTAAGATTAACACGCTACAACAGAAGCTAAGCTTTCACATGTAATGTTGATATTTTTTTGCGTGTGTTATACTTTAAGACACATCACACAAATGTGCCAGTAAATTTAAAATTATGACATAAATGTCTCGGCTCGAAATTCTTGTAAGTGGCTGGTCCTCAAACTGTTCTGTTTCGAACGCTCTGTGATTTAGATATCCATCCCACTTTCTCACACGTAACATAATTCATCTTGCGTAAAAAGAAATTTACTTTGAAAGTAACGCTTTTCTAACCACCGTTCGCAATACTGTTCGGAGACTGTTAGAAATAGGTTCGATTTACCAGTTGCCAGAGAGCACCAGAAAACAGGCATAATTGTGCGTGTGAAACTGCAGTGTTGTAGGAAGCCCGTATGTTCGTGCGTATAAAGCACTAAGAGAGCTTACATTACACCATAAAAGAAACAGTGCATCAGAGGATACTCCAAGAGCATCGGAATTTCGTAAACCATACTAAAATGCATAATTCGGCTTGATGTGCAAATTGGCTTTTTCCAGATTCACAATGAAGTAGGTTCCATCTGATATTAAGCTTTTCAGTGTGGTTTTAGGGATGTAAATTTTCTTGGAGTACCAGTACTCTACGACCTCATTTTTCGTTCTTTATTATGGCATAATGCCATATATGGCAGAAGATGATAACGTGCACTTGAAATTCAGCGAACAGTTGGAAGTAGCCAATACTGTAAAATGATCGCCTCGGCGGAAAGATTAATAAAGCCAAATTTCTTTAGCAAACTTGCAAAAATAACTTCACTGTTCTGCAAGGCGATTAATGCTTGACCGCTACTAACTTGGAAATAAAATCAGAAAACTGAAATTAATAATATATTTTTGCCCTCCGTAATTATGTGAATGTATTTTAATTCACTTGATAGCTCCCAGCCACAGAAATCCGTATTGTTTTCATTTGACGTGGGAGCAGTACACGAAGAGAAGCAGCGAATTCACTTTACGTAAACACGGGTCATGTGGAGGTTAACCCCCTCCCCACTACAACTCAGACAACTCTGTGCAAGCGTGAATCTGGCAGCTAGCGCGCGCGAGAAAAAAATTTCTCGTTTGCATCTGGCTGCTTGCTGCTACTACCGATACAGCCAACAGCCAAACTTCAAGTAGCGGGAGAAGGTACTGCTTATACGCGAGTCAAATGCGCATGCGCAACAGATCGCTGGCAATTGGTCAAACGAACCTAATGTGAACAGTTGTGACGTCATGCTCATGGCAAGCAGTTTATTGTTACGAAGAATTACAGTCTTTGCCCTACGTCCTTTGACATATTTTTGCTATTTGCAGACGATTGTGCGTGCACGGTTGTTTGTTGTTGTAAATTGCACATTTCCTTTGCCACTAAAGTTTTATTTTTTTCCCTCTCGTTTATATTTTATTGCTGCAGTATCATTCTCCAGTAGCAGGATACAATAACATTCTTTGCTAGAGAATCACTTCTGCAGTCAAAATTACAAAAATTTAACTGAAAGCTAAAACAATGAAAAATTCCCGGAATTCCGAAAAATTCCCGGGTTTTTCCCGGTTTTCTCCCGGATGAAAAAATTCCCGGGTTTTTCCCGGATTTCCCGGTTGTCCCGGGTCGTATACACCCTGTCCTATACATAATTCAGGGTGCAATGTCAGCACAGAAGATATTACTTGTCTGAAGATTTGTGGAGGAATCTCAAGCTAATTCTTGTGGGAACATCACAAGATAATAGGAAGCATGTACTTCAATAATTGGAAGACATCTCAGGAAGAGAATTGTATTCCAGTAAATTTGCTTTCAGTGATTCTAGTACTGGAAATATCACAATTGTTTCATATATCCCCTGTGAAAAATGCAAAAAATTTCAGCTGCTGCCAACTCAAAATTATGATGCTGCAATCAGTCAACCTACTGACACTAAGAAGAAAACAGTCATAAATTTATATTATGAGACGAAAGGCGGCATTGACACAACCGATCAAATGGTAAGGAAATTTTCAAATAAGAGGGCTACAAGGTGGTGGCCACTATCTATTTCCTATACTCTTATGGACACAGCATCATTAAATTGTTATACAATGTTTCTATTCAAATTCCCAGAATGGAATAAGGCAAAATTTAATAAGCAATGGGTTTTTCTTCAAGAATTGGGACTACAGCAAACAAGACCATACACTGAAGAAAGGGCTACGAATATTCGAGGACTCCAGAAATGTGTGGTTTCAGTCATGGGAACTATTCTCAGAGAAAATATCAAGGAGAAGTTCGTCGCAAAAGGAGCTGAAGGATGAAGGGAAAGACGTCATTTGTGTTGTCATGAAAGCTAGTCAAAAGCAGTGAAGTATACTAAAGTGAATGAAACAAAACTGATCTGTACCACCTGTACGAGATACACATGCAGTAAATACAGCAATAAAACTTTTGTATGTTCCAAAGAAAGTGATCCCAGCAATCATGTAATGTAAACTGCTGTATTTAACCTAAAATATCTGTAATATATTTGAATTATAGTGAAGTGTTCTTCAGTAACTCTATAATGACTTTTGCTACTAACAAAAAAAGATACCGCGTAGACAACAAGACTAAATAAACTTAAATGACAAAAAAAGTGAAAAATACTAAATGCGTTTTTCTAGAGAGTGCTACAAGAAATTTACAGTTTCTGACCTTTTTTATACAGCAATAGCTCTTTATACAATATTTTGTAAATGAAGTCAATAAAAATTAAAGAAATTTGAATTATACAAATTTTTATTCGGGCACAAAGTGTAACCCCTCTTCCTCACCGTACTACACATTATGAAAAATATGTTGGAACTGTAAGGGTTAAGAAGGGATTGTTCGAAATTCCATTCCTCAGGGGGTGAATTAGGAGGAGATGAAAGGCTTTTTGAAAATATGTCACTATTATGGCAGTTTTGATACTACAACTATAGAACTACAAAAAATAGTCTTTGGTTTCTCAGTAAGTAATATAAAACATATCTTTCAGCATTTTTGGAAATTCAACTGAACATGTCACTATTAAGACAATTTTGAAGCGTTACCTACGAAAATTGCTGTCTGGTTTCTTGATCAGAAATAAAGAAATACATGTTTCAACATTTTTGGAAATTTCACCTCTATGTGAGTTAAGTGAGGGGACAAAAGGCTTTTTGAAAATGTATTGCTATTAAGGCAGTTTTGAGGCTACAACTATCAAAATTACATCTATGAAAATTGGTATTTGACTTGGCTTAAAAATGAGTTTCAGTGCCTCTGGAAATTCAACCCTCTAAAGGAGTGAAATAGGGGATGAAAAGTTTTATGAAAGCATTTTTAAAGCAAAATATGTGAAAACCTGTTAGAAAGAAAAAGCACATGTTTCACTGTTTTTAGAAATTCAACCCAAAGGGGCTGAAATAGGTAATGATAATTTTTAAGAAGATATTTTCTTATATTAAAAAATGTTTAGAGCTAAATCTATGAAAACTGATATTTCACTTCTCAGTCAGATATACAAAAATATGTTTTATAGGATGAAGGTTTCTGTGGAAATATCTCCTCAAGAACAAGGCACGATTAACAAAATCCTTGGACTCCAGCTAAAGAAGTACATTCAGAAAAGACCATGTTTCTTGGCCTTTAACTAGCATGAAGAGTTTAGAAGGCGTTGCAATTTGTGAACACCACAAAAATTCAATTAAAGAAAAACTAAAAAAAATCTGTGCAGCCCATACAGTCTACGTATGTGAAGCCGCGGGCACTAAGCTGGTACGTAAATGTAATTTCTAGCGGAGTTTTGCAAACAATTATGGGTGCATATGTTAATTATACAAATAAATGTGAAACACTAATTTGCAAGATGAAATCCATTTGAATAAATGATCAATAAATAAAGCTTACATGTGACTTCGTTAAACACCACATAATAATTGTAACAAAGACACTGCTAAATAGTTACTGTTATTACCTGAAATACAACTGTTTATGAATAAACCCAGACAGTGGTAGGCAATGGATGCATAAGAATATATAGTGCTTCAGAAAATGTTCCATATTCTTACAGGAGATACTGTTGGTCTGAACTAGGATAAAAACTGAGTCGTAGAGCAAAAATCTCAAGAAATTTTCGGTGCTTTCTCACAGAGTATCTCTTATGAGACTTACATAATGCAATAACAACAAAAATGTTGAAGGGGGGCAAGATGCTGAGTTCACAAACAGCATATTTTGCAATCTTTTACAGTGGCAAACGCATACCATGCTCTAAGGCCATTCCATGCAAATTCACAGACACACTGGTGGATCCTGACATGATGATTTCAGAATTTAAACATCTTTGGTAAATGGATGCTTACAACTGCCTAACTCTAACCATTTTTGATAAATTCAGATTTGAAGGCCCAGGGGTGTGTATCTGGTCATTATACAGGCACCAATTTCTCTACTTCCAGAGACCTACTCTACTCAGTAATGATTTCACCTACGGACCTTAATTTTTTATGCATCTAGTATGTAGGTCACTAAGTTGATGTAATGCAAAACAAAGTAGGATACATCATTTTTTTTTTACGAAAGACGTTGAAAAACATACTTTTTCACAATGTGCTTTAAATTTGTGATTTTTTAAAAATATCATAACCTTGCACAGGAAAATAGTACAGAGCTCAACTTGTGCACTATAACTCTTTAGTCCTGGTATTAAGTATAAATAATAGTGAAAAGCATTTGGTATTGCTGTGAGTATTTCTTACCCTCACTTAAAGAAGACAGTTGAATCTCAACCTGATTTTTGATGAAATTTTTACTTATCTGGTATCAATCTTAGGTGCAAAGAAGAACATCCTTACTAATTTTATTCATTGGCAAAGAATAAAATAAAAATGCTGCTTACACATACCACCCATATTCACCACTACAGGGAATTAGTAAGTAATGAGACACAGTAATAATCTTTCACTTAATGATGAAAGATATGATTTGTTCATAGCACTTATTGTTAAGTTTATACAACCCTGCATTGTGACTTTGTAATGATAGGACATCCATCTTGCAAATAATATAATTGTCTTCACTACTGGACCATGAAGGGAATTGTAATTCAGCATGCGGTAATCTCAACGTCTTCAGGTTCATGTGGCACCTGGGAAATGTGTCCTATGTTCCAGTTTTTATCATATTTGAAAGCCACATATTGCCCAATTTGAAGCTGTTCCAAAAAAAGCATTTTCATATGCGTCCATAACACCAATGTTCCATTTGCATCTGTTCTCTTAATTAGAAAGGTGTTAAGAGTAGTGACTAGAAATATATTGTGCTAGTGTGTTCCAAGATACCACATATCATTTGATCTCCTGCAGAGACACAAAGAACATAGCAGTGCCCTGCGTTTCGTGGAATATTTTGTATACAACTCTTTCAGATTAACTAAAATAAGTCTTTTTCTGCACATGAACCTTTGTTATTTGCCGTGGTAGAAACACAATCTTTCCTTCCATGCATGAAATCTTGAAAAATTGTCATTTTCGTATAACATCATTGCCATTATGTGATGTTTCTGTAGAATATTTCTTGCATGTATCACAATCAATTCACAGCAATTTTTACTATAGTAAATTATTTCTATACAAACAACCATAGTGCACTATGTATGTTAACTTTGTTATTGTATATTATTTCTATGCAAACATCCACAGAGCACCGTGTATTTTCTCTTTCTCATAGTTTAGTAAAAAAGAACAACCCTGTTATGTGGGGTTACACTGACCCAGACTCAAATTTGTTTTATGCTAAACATGTGCAAAATGGTCCTGGGATACATGTTAGTGTAGAGCAGTATGAATACGGCCCCTGTAAAGGGTTCTCAATACTCCCCACTAAAAACTGAATGTGCCATGTACCCCAAGTTCGCCTAAAGACATTGGCAACCCCTCAGACACTGATGCATCATGGGGTTGCAAATCACAAAGTGTTACATTTGCAGACTGTATCAATCACAACAAGGACAGCAGATGGCAGGACAAGCACAACCAGAGGTTCTCCACGTGAGGGACTTATTTCCTCCACCATATCATCTACGCAGAACTGGATCGCGTATTTCTCCGCACTTAGGCTATATAGGGTGGTGCAAGCAAACATGTCGCCTATGTGCTCCACCTAAGCTCTGGGCCAATTCATGTGCCAGATCTTAGCAGCCAATCAGTCACAACCCAGTCGGAAGCCACCACAGCGGGACCTACGATTCCCCTGCGATATCCCAAGACATATCTGTCAGCCAACTGTGCCGAACGCTCAACCTCATCATTAGGGATTATCAGTGTCATGGTCTTCTTGCCCCACTATATTTATTTACTGTGTTCCAGGCATCTGCCTTTTAATGCCTGAGAAGTTGTATTATTTTTATTGTGAAGAGTTTTCCCTTTGTTATTAAATATCTCTACTGTGGTTGTATACCCCCCCCCCCCCCCCTTTACCTGTGACTTACCATTGCTTATCAAGCATCACCCTGTGGGAGATACGGCAGGACGTTTTGTAAAATGTTGATAAGCTATGTATTGGTGCAACACATATTTCCATGAATAAACACCCTTCATTAGCTGTGGATGACTTGGAACAAGTAGCCTGAGGATAGCTTGTACCATATGCAGCTGTAGACAATTTGAACACTTTATATAGTGAACACATAGTTTTATTTAATGACCTTTTGAATGATTTTGGACCAATGTTCAATGCATGAACAACTGAAACAGCTTTACTAAGGCTCACGTCTATTCTCTTTCTTTTTGTATTGGAAAGGACTACTGGGTTTTTTGTTTTCAAGTGGAGACTTTAAACAAGAAAACAGAGATTCAGCTACGTCTTTCTTTTTCTCTTCCATGTCCTGTTCATCCTGGAGTTTAGAGAGTACCTAAATAAATAAACAAGATAATCTTCCAATGTTTCCCTATCACATCTACGTATTGTCTTGCAGCTGGAGACCTTTGGTAAGGCATTGCAGTTCAATTTTTAACTTAGTTATGGCTTTAGTTTATCAATTCAAAGTGTCACTTTATTGTTTGGCTTCACACTCTAATACAGTTACAGCCTATTGTGTCCATTCTTTATAGGTACAACAAAACATGCTTCTCAATCTAAAACTTATGCAATAAACAGAATACTTATAAGAACAGAGACTGTCCAAGATTAACTATGAATTTAAATTCACTGTTGCCGCAATCTCAATTTGTAAACAATGATCATAAATGGCACTTACTTTACACCATATTTAGGCAAATACATGTGGATTAATGGAAATTTGGTGATAATGTTTACGGGGTCAATGTTAACCCCTCGTCCCCCACAAGGGAAAAAAGTTATAGGGATCAATGTTAACCTTTTTTAAAAGAAATATGAATTTTTAATTGTTAAAATTGTATGTACTGTTAACAAGGTCAGACAACTTCATTAAAATGTGAGAATTTGAACATATAAGAACTTGATGATGATGGGATTATCCATTTCTTAAGGGCCAGGAAAGTGTTTCCCCAATTGAATTTATAAGCTTGCTTTAAATTTTTTTGAACTATAATATTTTTTAAATTTTATTTTAAAGTTTGTCACCTGAAATCAATTTTTATTTTCAAGACGATATATAAGTTTATCCAGAAATGGAAAGAAAAGGGTGAAATTTACCCCAGAGGGTCAAGAACCACTCCAGATGATGGTACGTCTAGTTTCACTATTTCAGGTAACATCTTTAAACCGTTCCTGCTTTCTGGAGAAACAATTACACCACTACTGTCTTTAATTTTGCTTGCTACACGTACCATGTGATCTGTGACACCAACAATAGGTGCTGCTCTGCCAATGCTCCATGAAGGTGGAGGGAGTGATAAGACTTGAATTTGTTCATTGTGAGCTGAAGTCTACATTTCTGAGTGGGGAGCTGCATTACACTGGAAAAATACAGGGCTATTATATGTTCTTCACTTCTTCGCAAGAGCTCAAATTGTATCAAGGTTTCTTGGAACACAGGTACAGTACAGTGGCAATAGTTCCAGGAACACAACTGCATCACGTATTTCTGGTCACTGCTACTAACATCTTTCTAATGAAGAGACTTTCAACAGATGCAAATGGAAGCACTGTTGCCGTGAAAGCTCATGAAAATGATTTGAGGGAACAGCTGCAAGTCGGGCAGTATGTGACTTCCTAATATTAATAAAAACGGTACATATGACAAATTTCACAGGTATAACATGAATTTAAAGATTTTAAGATTAACTGTGTATCTCCTGCTGAATCACAATTCCTTTCATGGCCAAGTAGGAAAGATGCGGTATGGGTCTCCTTCTCCAATATTATATATAAAGTGTATGTCTCATTAAAAAATCACAGTCAAGGTTGTACGAAGTTGACAATAAGTGCTATGAACTAATCATATCTGATCAACACGTCAAGGAAAACAAAGTTACATGCAAGGTGTAAAAAGTTTTTAAAAATACCATTTTCTTCTTTATATTTGAATTTGTTTATGAAACTGTTCTTTGTAGAATTATTATGTACATATATACTGGTACATATGTAAAAAAATTATTCAAGTCTCTCATTAGTGCTTGGATCTCTTCTTTTGTTTCATTAAAGTTGCCATTTAATTTACAGCAACAGAATAAGGATATGCCATCACATTTGTGTGACGTAAGCTGTCTCTTGTAATTCTCTACCCTGAAAGAGACATGTAACAGTGAAATACAACATATACATTAAGAAAAGTGGTTGACAACTATTTTCAACACATACGTGTTAACAGGTTTACAAACAATTTTTCAAGAAATACACATGGTTTTTATTTACTATGTCCCTGTAGTGGTGAATATGGATGGTATGTGTAACTTGTATTTTAATTTTATTTTTTGCTGATGAATAAAATGAGTTAGGATAGTCTTCCTTGCCCCTAAGATTTCTACCAGATATGTAAACATTTCAAAGAAAAAAGAAGTTCCTTTTCTTCTTCTTCCTCTTTTTCGACAGAGCCGTCTCGTCTTTAAGTGATGGTAAGAAATACTCACTGCAATACCAAATGCTTTTCATTATTATATATACTTAATACTAGGAGTAAAAAGTTGTGCACTACAAGCTGAAGTCTGTACTGTTTCTACATCTACATCTACATCTACATCCATACTCCGCAAGCCACCTGACGTGTGATGGAGGGTACCTTGAGTACCTCCCATCGGTTCAACCTTCTTTCCCAGTCTCGTATTGTTCGTGGAAAGAAAGATTGTCGGTATGCCTCTGATCTCTGATTTTATCCTCATGGTCTCTTCGCGACATATACGTAGGAGGGAGCAATATACTGCTTGACTCCTCGGTGAAGGTATATTCTCGAAACTTCAACAAAAGCCCATACCAAGCTACTGAGTGTCTCTTGCAGAGTCCTCCACAGGAATTTATCTATCATCTCCGAAATGCTTTCGCAATTACTAAATGATCCTGTAACGAAATGCGCTGTTCTCTGCTGGATGTTCTCTATCGCTTCTGTCAACCCCATCTGGTACAGATACCACACCGGTGAGCAGTATTCCACCAGTGGGCGAACAAGTGTACTGTAACCTATTTTCCTTAGGATTCTTCCAATGAATCTCTGTCTGGCATCTGCTTTACCGACGATTAATTTTATATGGTCATTCCATTTTAAATCACTTCTAATGCCGACTCCCAGATAATTTATGGAATTAACTACTTCCAGTTGCTGACCTGCCATATTGTAGCTAAATGATAAAGGATCTTTCTTTCTATGTATTCGCAGCAGATTACACTTGTCTACATTGAGATTCAATTGCCATTCCTTGCAAAATGCGTCAATTCGTTGCAGATCCTCCTGCATTTCAGTACAATTTCCCATTGTTACAACCTCTCGATATACTACAGCATCATCCGCAAAAAGCCTCAGTGAACTTCTGATGTTATCCACTAGGTCATTTATATATATTGTGAATAGCAACGGTCCTACGACACTCCCCTGCAGCATACCTGAGGAACTCTTCAATCCAATCACACAATTGGTCCGATAGTCCATATGCTCTTACTTTATTCATTAAACGGCTGTGGGGAACTTCTATCAAACGCCTTGCGGAAGTCAAGAAACACGGAATCTACCTGGGAACCCACGTCTATGGCCCTCTGAGTATCGTGGCCGAATAGCGTGAGCTGGGTTTCACATGATCGTCTTTTTCAAAACCCATGCTGATTCCTACAGAGTAGATTTCTAGTCTCCAGAAAAGTCATTATACTCAAACATAATGTGTGTCCCAAAATTCTACAACTGATCAACGTTAGAGATATAGGTCTATAGTTCTGCACATCTGTTCAACGTCCCTTCTTGAAAACGGGGATGACCTGTGCCCTTTTCCAATCTTTTGGAACCTACAGTACACCGCTGCAAGAAGGGGGCAAGTTCATTCGCGTACTCTGTGTAAAATCAAACTGGTATCCTATCAGGTCCAGATCCCTATGCAAACTTATGATTCTTTTTTAAGTCACAAATTTAAAGCACAATGTGGGAAAAATTTGTTTCTCGGCATTTTTCATAAAAAAATCTGAATGACGTATCCTACTTTTTACAAATTGTATCAACTTAGTGGCCTACATACTAGATGCATAAAAAATTAAGGCCCATAGACTGTATCATTACTGAGTAACAGGTCTCTAGAAATAGGGAAATTGCTGCCTAACTAAGGACCAGATACATACCCCTAAGCCTTCAAACCACAATTTATCAAAAACAGAGTTAGAACAGTGTTATTTGGCAGTTCTATTATTAAGACATGTAGGTAGCCATGCAACAAATATGACTAAATTCTGAGATGGTCACCTTACCATCCACTGGAGGTGACATGGAATGACACTCTAGAGAGAAATCTTGTCATTTCATTTGAGCCCGATGCATCTAACATGTCTATGAATAAGATGATTTCATACTCAGTTAGCAATATGATCTCAGCAATCATTAACTCCATGTGTCATTTTTGCTTTCATAGCATAGTATGTACTAAACACAGAGTTGTCAAACAGCAAAGTTGGCAGCAACAAGATATCAATCAATACCAACTGATGTTATTAGATTTCTTCCATTCTGCAACTCCCAGCAGTTAACCTTACCAAGACCTTCTAATGGGTGCCTCTATGCCATAAAAGTTTGCCATTATTTGGTGGCGTGAATATCTAAGGTTTGATTTCCAGTGACCATAGCTGGTTATTGTATCATACGAAAGTCTGGAATGGTTCAATCCAAATGGATGAGGGTATATGGGAAAGTGGTTGACAAAATAATCAGCACAGTCTGAACATTAGCTGATGAAGCAGCAGAATATCAAACAGGTTGCATTAGGTTGGACGTCATACAAATTAAAGTATCTTCTGTGCATACTGATGGCTACCATGTGGAAATAGTGGGGAGTTCTGAGTTTTTTGGTTGCTTTAATAGTTGCTATTTTCAAGTAAATCACATATTATTCATCTACTTTTGATGAGAAAGTAGTTATAATCACAAGGATTACTTTTAAAAGAAGTTAAAATGTAGAGTAACTCAAAGAAAGACCAACTCAAATTTATTCTATGTAAAACATTGCACATGAATACGTAGGTCTCTAAATTTGAGAGTTGTTCTGTGTCACATGTTTTTCTAAGAGAACACTGATTTTAATATTAGGCCCTACATACATTATGCGATCAAAAGAATCCGGACACCTGGCTGAAAATGACATACAAGTTCGTGGTGCCCTCCATTGGTAATTCAGGAATTCAATATGGTGTTTGTCCACCCTTAGCCTTGATGACAGCTTCCACTCTCACAGACATACGTTCAGCCAAGTGCTGGAAGGTTTCTTGGGGAATGGCACTTCATTCTCCACAGAGTGCTGCACTGAGGAGAGGTATCAATCAGCGTTCTAAAACATCCCATAGGTGTTCTAAAGGATTCAGCTCAGGACTCTGTGCAGGCCAGTCCATTACAGGGATGCTATTGTCCAGTAACCACTCCACCACAAGCCTAGCATTATGAACAGGTACTCGATTGTGTTGAAAGGTCGAATCGCCATTCCCGAATTGTTCTTCAACAGTGGGAAGCAAGAAGTTGCTTAAAACATCAATGTAGGCCTGTGCTGTCATTGAACCACATGAAACAACAAGGGGTGCAAACCCCCTCCATGAAAAACTCAACCACAACATAACAACGCCTCCGAATTTTACTGCTGGCAGTACAGTACGCATCGGGCATTCACCATACCCACACCCTGCCATCGGATCACCACATTGTGTACCGTGATTGTTCAATCATCCAATGTTTATGGTCTTTACAACAAATGAGGTGTTGTTTGGCATTTACCGGCGTGATGTGTGGCTTATGAGCAGCCGCTCGGCTATGAAATCCAAGTTTTTTCACCTCCCGCCTAACTCTCATAGTACTTGCAGTGGATCCTGATGCAGTTTGGAATTCCTGTGTGGCAGTCTGGATAGATGTCAGCCTATTACACAATATGACCCTCTTCAACTGTCGCCGGTCTCTGTCAGTCAAGAGACGAGGTCGGCCTGTACGCTTTTGTGCTGTACGTGTCACTTCACGTTTCCACTTCACTATCACATCGGAAACTGTGGACCTAGGGATGTTTAGGAGTGTGCAAATCTCGCATACAGACGTATGACGCAAATGACACCCAATCACCAGACCACGTTCAAAGTCAGTGGGTTCTGTGGAGTGCCCCAATCTGCTTTCTCCGGATGTCTAATGACTACTGAGGCCGCTGAAGGAGTATCTCACAGTAGGTGACAGCACAATGCACCTAATATCAAAAACATAAGTTTCTGGGGGTCCCCGGATACTTTTGATCAAATAGTGTAATTCAAACATTAAGTTAACAGGCGCTTCAATGGGCGCTGATGACCACACTGTTTAGCGCCCGAAAACCTCAACCCCCCCCCCCCCCCCCACACACACACACACAAAACAGGTATAATGGTAGAGGAATGGAAAATGGTATTTAGAAACATCCAAATCCTCCATTTCCCGAGTACATTTTAATACTAATAACAAAATTGTGATTTACACAATGCTCCAGAGTGTGCAGCAAGGTCCATTTTCTCTCGAGATACTTCACAAAAATTTGCCTACGTGTGTCTTGAGACTCTTTAGCGTGTCTGAAAATAAAAACTAATTCATCTATGAATCATTTTGTCCTGTAACAGTCATCTGCCTGTCGGCACTAGAAGTGGATTGCCAAGTGATTATTACCAACTGTTATCCATCCTTCTGTCCCCCGCCCTCCTCCTCTTCCTAGAATGAGAACTTGTGCAAGCATTGCTGGCTGACCTATGATAAGCATTGCTGGCTGAGATATGATCAAGTCCCATGCATGTACCACTTGTTCCTGTACTGTATGCACAGTGTCAGTGGATCTGGTGTACACCCACATCTTTTTCCTAGGCATAAATGCAAAGGACATAGGCCAAGTGAACTGGGAGGTCATGCTACTGGACCACTTCAAGCAACAATACATTGCTCAATAAAGGTTTGCGTTAGATATAATTTCTACAAGGTGTTAGTTTCACATAACTTTCGTTGTTTTTCTGCAGTGATTCTATTATTTTTCAGCAGAAATTATTGAAATTATTGAAAAACAGCACCTGCTCATGTGTTAGGGAAGTGTACAGCCCATAACCCCTAATCTCATATTGGTACTTACAGTGAGCCAGACGGCTACAATTTGCAGCTGCACATAATTATTATGACAAATAACTAGCATTATGAACATTTATGAGACAGAAAAACTGAATATATATTCAGGTTCCTGGGAGTCTTCTCTGAAAGTAACAGTCGGGAGAGTAGACTTATACATGGATGGGGAACAGCTCATGAATGAAGAGAAAACTTTTTAAAATGTGGTGTTACAGAAGAATGCTGAAAACTTATTTTGGCTCATGTAACTATTGAGGAGGTACTGAATACAATTGGGGAAAAAAGAAAATATGGAACAACTTGAGTACAAGAAGGGACGAGTTAATAGCATACATTTTGAGATTTATTGACAGATATGTTACCTAAACTGGCAGTTTAGTGCCCTGCTATCCTGCATGTGCTGTAAATGAAGTGGGTAAAGTAACTGTACGTGTACAAGATGTGACAATAAAGTAATGAGACTGATTTTCTTTGTGAGATGTGGCAACCCTGCAGGCTTGCGTAGGCATAATATCTTTTACCTTGGTCTATAAGCTGCTTCTAGTCCAAGTGGCACATTGATGCAACTGCTCAGTCGTGAGTTGTGCTGTAATAAATTAACACCTGTTTGTCTCTCGTCACGGAAACTGAACCGCATAATATTGTGCAACGGTATGCCATTTCTATTTGTGTTAAATTGGGTGAAAATGCGATGACAACTTACGGTAAGCTTCAAAAGGCTTTTGGAGAGGAGGTTATGTCAAGAGCTCAAGTTTTTCGTTGGCATAAAATGTTTAGTGAAGGCAGAATGAACATTTGAAGACCGCAGTGGACGACCATCAACCTCATGGACGCATGTCAACTTGGCCAGGGTACACGAACTTGTTTGAACTGATCGAAGATTATACATGAAAATCATTGCAGAAGAACTGAACATCAATCGAGGAATGGTTCGTCTAATAATAACTGAAGATCTTGGTATGAGAAATATTCGCGCAAAAATGGTCCCGAAAAATCTCACACCACAACAGCGAGAAACACAGAAAAATGTGGCAGCCGATCTGTTAGAGCAAACGGAAATCAATCCAGAATTGATTTTATTACTGTTGCTCAGGAAAAAAATTATTCTAGAATACAACCCCTTCTTAAAAATTTTGGAAAATGTCGGTAAACAGGTCAGTAGTTATTGACATCTCTGCAATACATACAGATCGTAGGCTTCCTTTTTCAGACCTACTGAGAATTTAATTTTGAAAACCAAATTTACAAAAATCACTCAAAGACATTTTACTCTTCTGTTTATAACATTTCCCATCCTTACTTATGGTCTTCAACTGACAAAAATAAAAAAAAAATCTCAACTGGCTGTATGACAACTTTGTAAATTTACACAATTTACTTGCAATGTATTGATTATACAAAACTTTAGTTCTACTGTACTTGATTTTCATGCCAACTTTAAGTCTTCACCAATTAATTTCTTCCATTTGCATTTTATTATTATTTGTGCTAGAGGAAAACAGTACAATAAAAAAAGATAGTTGATATATATCCCAGTAACACATATTCCTTCTTAGTTGTCCCACTTTCAGGTTCTGAAACACCACTATAGATTTGATAAGAATAGTTGTGTGATGTGGATTCTCTTTGCAAGTGTCCTTAATCATTTTACAAAGCTGGAAACAGACTCATCAAGCATTAAGTCAGCAATGTAAATTATGAGAGATGATGATGATGATGATGATGATGATGATGATGATGATTTCACGTGAGGGGCTCTCAACCTCATGGTCAATAGTGCCCTGATGAAAAGTCAGCATGACAGTCTCATGGGTGGGGGACGAGGGCTGTCCCCACATGCAGAGCAGTTTATAATGCATTAAAGTCTGCCTCCTTTCCCCACCAATTTAGGGATGAGGCCTGACAGGTCACAAAATGTCACAAAAACTCTTGTAATACCATAATCAGTATCGGTGGTGGGCAAATCTCCATCGAGACTGGGGGCTGCCCTGACATCAGCATGTAACACACACGTTGCCAAAATATGCTGAACTGAAAGTGGCACACCATAAACCTCACAGAGTGGTGGATCCTCCCGCCAGAGGGTGAAGCCTTATATTAAAGGGTTACGTCTGGAGTGCAGCCTGGTAAGCAGAACCTCCTTCTGCCGTGAGACTGACGTCAAGTCCACCACGCCTGTGTGGTCAGTTTCAGCAACCACAGTTTGTTTTCTGTCACCTGCAACCATTCAGTCTCCCACTAATGCATGATGCCTCTGTCAGAAAATGAGATAACAGCATGTAACAGGATGGGACACTGACAGACACTCAGTCCTGACACGCTTTCTCGGCTGTGTAAATTATGAGAGGGAGGAGTACCAGATCAAATTAAACAATGCGTTCACCAAATTGTGAATGAAAGTTGTACAAATAAAGCCAAAAGGGCAATTATTTCATAAAGGTGCACATAAAAATAGCAAAATATATGGCAGATACAAAGAAAATAAATCTGAAATTGAATAAGGGAGCTATTAAAGGGAAGGCAAGAGTTTCAAGCAAACAGTAATGGGAACATTATGGGTCATGCTGAATTAAACAAAACTCTTAGGAAATGCCTTCAAGAGGATATGACAATGTACGACGAAAATCTGTTAAGTGAAACAATTGGAAACAATAAGAGTACAAAAAAATCGTAACAGAAACTTATTTTAGGTAGAGACCACATTTTAATAGCACAGTAATTAACAGCAGAAAAAAATATAAAAGCACTTCAAGATGATTAATTATTAAAATAACAACTCCAGAAATAATGCCAGATGTGATATGTACTATGCCATTCGATATATGAAAGAATTGAGAGGTGCTTTGGGAAGGTGCTTCAATAGAAATTATTAAAGATTGAGATACATTTATACAAAAGGAACTTCCCAAATTGTATATGGAGGAGGACAACTACCCAGAACACAAATAATTTTGAAATTACTCTCCTTAGAAGAATGGACACATACACACACACACACACACACACACACACACACACACACACACACACACACACACAAAAAAAAAAAAAAAAAAAAAAAAAAAAAAAAAAAAAAAAAAAAAACTATACATCCATCAGCATCTCCAGGATCACAGATAATCATGCAAAGAAACTAACTGGCTTTAGGTGTAGATACAACACAACTGACCATTCTGAAGTTGCAAACTAAATTGCAGAATGACACAATAAGTACCGGGTGGTTCTAATTAATATGCACCTATTCAGGTCTCTATGGGCTGTAATTATCGAACTTTGTAGTTCTTTTAATGCACTGTACATGGTCTGTACGATGCTGTCATTTGACAAGCCATAACCTGAGTGAACAGCATGGCTATAGAGAGACCGCTGTTATTAGCAAAACTGTTTTACATGAACGGCAGCAATTACTGTGTTGCATTTGGAGAGTATCACTGACTGAAAGGCCTGGGGAGATGCTCAGTGCGGCTAAATGGTTTCAAGTAAAGAACATGATAATGACGTTCTAAGACACAGATGAGCTTGGTGTGGCATCTGGTAGAGAAAGCCATCCTATCAGGTGGAAGTTACTGATGAGGTTGCTGTTGCTCTAAGTGACCATGCAGCACATGCCCCAGGCAGTGCTAGGATGGAAAATGCCATAGGCTTTGATAGTTACAGCTCACACTGGGTCTCTGTGAGTAGCTGTACTTTAATTATAAACACATGGTATAAACTGCCACTGTCTGAGATGCACAGATTTTGATAAAGCTTTTGACTTAATTTCAACAAAGCTGTACTGGCTGCCCAAGACGAACACGGCACTAATTCTACATATATTAGTATATTTCAGAATGTATGACAATATTAATGCTAATGTTTAAGTCTTCATGAAAACAATAATTAGTAATGTTATTGTATTATTGCTGCACACATGAAAATATTTTTGAGCAATGTTTTAACAAAAAAACAAGACATGTAATAAAATGCAACATCAGTTCGTAGTTAGTACCATACTTCCCTCATTCAATTTGGCAGTTTCAGGAACAATCTAAGAAATGTTTTGCTTTCAAACACGACATTCCAATAATTACTTTACTGATAACAAAGTGTCATTGCAAGCCTCAATCTCTATATAAACAGCATTATCCATAACCTTATCTGGCCTACATATATACATTTATCAGTTTTACAAGCAGAATCTTATAGCAACGTTTGACTACAAGGACATATAAGAAATGTAATTATAAAATGTTTTAATCCCAATATTCTGTTGGTGGCCAAGTATAGATGTAGTCAAATCAGCTCAGCATCATGTCTGTAATTACAATCTATAACAATGGCTTTGTGCTGTATGATATGTTCAAAGCCTCAACAAAGGGCTCGTTAGATTGAGAGAAAAATTGGTAATTATTACTTCTGTAACATAATAATAATGTCCATCAAATGTCAACAGTTAAAACATATGACAAATAATGGTACTCCTTACGGAAATGGCCGTAGGGGATAGATAGTAACACTAGTTGCACTGTGAGTGTACACCTGGAGGCCTAACTAAATATCCTGAAGAGGACATTCTTTCATTCCTGAGAGAAGAAGACACAAAAAACTGTAGACTATGGCACACACCATAACAACATAGCTTGTGCTGTAGGTTGCTAGGTTAAACTTTGATCATTTTAGCAATTAGGAGAGAACGTTGATCACTGACTTTCAACAAAGCCCACAATTTCCAGCACTGTTCACCCACCAAACCCATCTTCTCATGTAACCAAAAGCTTTCGAGAAAATCTCAGCTCACTTGTACATAAGATCTACATCATACTGTAATCATTGGTGGTGATAAGACAACCTGTGAAACTTTACTAAAGGACTCCTCTGAAAACTACCTAGAACATATAGTTAGGAACCCCACTAATGATGGCCTCTTTAAAGATGTCCACATCGAAACTGGTATCAGTGACCATGACGCGGTTGCGGCATCAGTGATTACCAAAGTACGTTGTGGCAACAGTATTACCAAAGTACAAAAGCTGTGTGTGTGTTTATGTGTGTGTGTGTGTGTGTGTTCAGTAAACTAGATGGAAAAATCAGCAGAGTCACATTCTCAATGGGGAACTTGTAACTTTCAGCACAGGACAGGAGCAAGTAGAGGAACTCTGGCACAGTATTAAAAGAATAGTTGACCATATTGAAAGAACAACTCACCATTGTGAAAGAATAGCTGACCATCCACTTTATAGATACATACCCAGTACAATAGTTCATAATGGGAGGGAACCTAAATGGTATGCAGTCACTGTAAAGAAATTTCTGAAGAAACAAGAGATTACGGCATAATAGGTGTAAAACAAAGTGTAGGGCTATAGATAGAGAGATGCTGAATGAAATGCTTTTGGCTGTCAAGCAATCAATGTGCAGTGCATTCAGACTACTGTAGCAGAATACTGTCAAGTGATCTTTCACAGAATCCAAAGAAATTCTGCTCATATGTAAAGGCTGGTAGTGGCACCAAGTTAGTGTGCAGTCCCTAGTGAATGAGAATGGAACTGAAATTGAGAGTAGCAAAACAAAAGCTGAAATGCTTAACTCCCAATTTAATCCTTGTACCACTGAAAAGATGAGTGAAATAAGTATTAAAAGTCAGTGGTATTGAGAAACAGCTGAAATCGTTAAAATTGAAAAAAGCTCCAGGCCCCGACAGCATCCCCATTAGATTCTATACTGAATTTGCAGCTGAGTTAGCCCTTCTTCTAACTATAATCAATCGTAAATTCCTCAAACAAGAAACCATGCCCAGTTCTTGGAACAGACACGCAGGTCACACCTGTCTACAAGAAGGGTAGTAGAAGTGATCCACAAAACTACCAAGCAATATCCATACATCAATCTACGGAAGAATCTTAGAACATATTTTGAACTCAAACACAATGATGTATCCTGAACAGAATGACCTGCTCAATGCCAACCAACATGGATTTTGAAAACTATGATCATGTGACACACTACTCACGCTTTTCTCACGTCATGCTGAAAGCTTTGGATCAAGGCAACCTGATAGATGCAGTGTTTCTTGATTTCCAAAAACAATTTGTCAAAAAGTATGATCATGTGCAGTATAAAGTGAAATTTGTGACTGAACTGATAACTCTCTGGTAGGGAGGACACAGCATGTTATCTCGGATGGAGAGTCTTCGTCAGATGTGGAAGTAACTTGGGTGTGCACCAGGAAAGTGTGTTGGAACCTTTGCTGTTCATGTTGTACATTAATGACCTTGCAGACAAAATTAATAGTAAAATCGGGTTTTTTGCACATGATGCAGTTATCTATAATGAAGAATTTTCTGTGAGAAGCTTCACAAACATTCAGTCAGGTATTGGAACATTTCAATGTGCTGCAGAGATTGGCAACTTGCTCTAAATGTTCACAAATGGAAAATTTTGCACTTCACAAAAAGAAAAAATCTAGTATCCTACAACCATATCAGTGAGTCACTGTGGGAACCAGCCAACTCACACAAATGCCTGGGTGTAACACCTTGTAGGGATATCACGTGGAACGATCACATAGTCTCAGTCATGGGTAAAGCAGGTGGCAGGCTTCAGTTTATTGATAGAACACTGGGGAAGTGCAATCAATCAACAAAGGAGATGACTTACAATTTTTTTTCTTTTTTCTTTTTATTTATTTATTTATTTATTTATTTTTTTTGGGCGCTCAACTACTGAGGTCATTAGTGCCCAGTCACAATTGATAGAGCACATAGAATCTAGTAAAACTCAAGGGGGGGGGGGGGGGGGGAGACACCAGAAAGGTCTTACAAAGAGGCAGATAAAATAAGTGAAAGAGTTAGATGTCTTTGGACAATCCAGTCAAAGTAATGAAACGAAGAACACGAGCAGCTGCTCGAGCGTCATCCGTTAAAATATCCTGTAAAGTAGATGGTAGAGACAGGACAACACGAGATTGACTAAAACGGGGACACGACAAGAAAACATGGCGCACTGTTAATGCATGACCACAAGGCACTGCGGGGCTGGGTCACCGGAGAGCATGTAGCGGTGGCTAAACCGGCAATGCCCAATCCGCAACCTAGTCAGAAGGACCTCTTCTCGCCGAGATGGTCGGGAGGAGGTTGTCCAAGCAGTTGGGAGCGGTTTTACTGCCCGGAGCTTGTTTCCTTGAAGTGAGGACCAAGTATCCCATCACAAGGACACAAGCCTCTTACAAACAACCCCACTAACGTCAGATGACGGGACACAATGGGAGGCTGGCCGAGGCAGGAGGACTGCAGCCTTGGCTGCAGCATCAGCCGCCTCATTCCCAGGCACTCCTACATGGCCGGGAACCCACAGAAAGCTGACAGGAGAGCCACCCTCAGCGAAAGAATGGAGGGACTGCTGGATCCGTTGCACCAAGGGATGGACCGGATATGGAGCTCCAAGGCTCTGAAGAGCACCGAGTGAATCAGAGCAGAGTACATACGATGAATGGCGGTGGCGGCGGGCATACTGAACGGCCTGATGGAGAGCAAAAAGCTCGGCCGTACAGCTGGAACATTGGTCGAGGAGCTGGTATTTAAAGGTGACTGCCCCGACGACAAAGGCACAGCCGACACCATCATCAGTTTTGGAGCCATCAGTGTAAATAAAGGTGTGACTGGCAAGTCGCGCATGAAGTTCGACAAACTGTGAGCAATACACTGCAGCCGGAGTACCCTCCTTCGGGAGCGAGCTGAGGTCAAGATAAATATGAACCGGAGCCTGGAGCCAAGGTGGTGTCGGGCTCTCACCCTCTCTGAAGGTGGTAGGGAGGGCAAAATCCAATTGTCGAAGCAGGCGACGAAAGCGGACTCCAGGAGGCAGCAGGGCAGACACATACAACCCATACTGACAGTCGAGAGAATCGGCGAAGAAGGACTGGTAAGAGGGGTGGTCGGGCATTGACAACAGCCGGCAGGCATACCGACAAAGCAGCACGTCACGCCGGTAGGTCAATGGTAATTCGGCAGCTTCAGCATAGACTCTCGATGGGACTAGTGTAGAAAGCTCCGGTCGCAAGACGTAACCCCCTATGATGGATGGAGTTGAGACGGCGTAAGAGGGATGGCCGAGCAGACGAGTAGACGAGGCTCCCATAATCCAGCTTTGATCGGACTATGGACCGATACAAGTGAAGCAGGACAGTGCGATCCGCTCCCCAAGAAGAACCACTAAGAACTCTGAGGACATTAAGGGAATGTGTACAACGAGCAGCCAAATAAGAGACGTGCGGAGACCAACAAAGTTTCCTGTACAGTGTGAGCCCTAGAAACTTAGTTGTTTCCACGAATGGGAGAACAACGGGACCGAGATGTAAGGATGGCAGAAGGAACACTTTATATCGCCAAAAGTTGATGCAAACCGTCTTCTCTTCAGAGAACCGGAAGCCATTTGCCACACTCCATGAGTATAGGCTGTCTAGACAACGCTGAAGGCAGCGCTCCAGGAGGCATGTTCGCTGGGCACTGCAGTACATCGCAAAGTCATTGACAAAAAGAGAGCCTGAGACATTAGGTGGAATGCAATCCATAATTGGATTGATCGCTATGGCAAAAAGGGCTGCGCTCAAGACGGAGCCCTGAGGCACTCCATTCTCCTGGAGGAAGACGTCGGACAATACGGAACCCACACGTACCCTGAACTTTCGTTCTGTTAGAAAGGAATCAATAAAAAAGGGCAGGCGACCGCGTAGACCCCACCTGTGCATAGTGCGGAGGATACCTCCTCTCCAACAGGTATCATAAGCCTTCTCTAAATTGAAGAACACGGCGACCGTTTGGCGCTTTCGCAAAAAGTTGTTCATGATGAATGTCGACAAGGTCACAAGGTGGTCAACAGCGGAGCGGTGGCGACGAAAGCCGCATTGAACATTGGTAAGTAGCCGTTGAGATTCAAGAATCCAAACTAACCGAGCATTAACCATGTGCTCCATCACCTTACTGACACAGCTTGTAAGAGAAATGGGGTGGTAACTAGAAGGAAGGTGTCTATCCTTCCCAGGTTTGGGTATAGGAACAACGACAGTGTCACACCAACGCATGGGGACTTGACCTTCGGTCCAGACGTGATTGTAGGTACGAAGAAGGAAGCTTTTGCCTGCCGGAGAAAGGTGTGCCAGCATCTGAACGTGAATGGCATCTGGCCCCGGAGCAGAGGACCGGGACAGTGCAAGTGCACGTTCGAGTTCCCGCATAGTAAAGGGGGCATTATAATTTTTCAGAGTCAGCGAGTGGAAGGAAGGTCGCCGAGCCTCTTCTGCCTCTTTCCTGGGAAGGAAGGCAGGGTGGTAATGGGCGGAGCTTGAAACCTCCGCGAAAAAGCGGCCGAAGGCGTTGGAGATATCCACAGGATCAACAAGGACCTCATCACCTGAAGTCAGGCCAGGTACCGAGGAGTGGGCCTTAATGCCCGACAGCCGGCGCAGGCCAACCCAGACGACAGAAGAGGGAGTAAAACTATTAAAGGAGCTGGTGAAAGAGGCCCAACAAGCTTTTTTGCTGTCTTTGATGACTCTACGGTATTGCGCTCGGATTCGTTTGTATCCAATACAATTCGCCAACGTAGGATGGCGGCGAAAGGTGCGTAAAGCACGTCGTCGAGCACGAATAGCGTCTCTACAAGCCTCATTCCACCAGGGGACGGAAACGAAATGTGAAGAAGAGGTAGTACGAGGAATGGAATGTTCGGCAGCATTGATGATAACAGCCGTGAGGTATTCCACCTGACTGTCACAACTGAGAAAATCGTGGTCCGGAAAGGTCGCCAGGAAGGAGTAAAGTCCCCAGTCAGCTTTCGGTATGTTCCAGCTCGAAGGACGTGGGGATGGGGTGTGGTGCAGGAGACGAACGAGACAGGGGAAGTGGTCGCTCGAATAGGTGTCAGAAAGAACATACCACTCGAACCGACGGGCAAGAGTGGTAGAACAGATCGAGAGGTCCAAGTGGGAGTAGGTATGAGTAGAGTCCGAGAGGAAAGTCGGGGAGCCAGTATTGAGGCAGACAAGATTGAGATGGTTCAAGACATCCGCCAAGAGGGAGCCTCTCTGACAGGATGCAGGAGAGCCCCAAAGGGGATGATGGGCATTGAAGCCGCCAAACAATAAAAACGGCGGAGGAAGCTGAACAATCAGGTGCATCATGTCAGCCTGACTAACTGCGGATGACGATGGAGTGTAGACGGTACAAACGGAAATAGTAAAGGCAGAAAGAGTAATATGGACAGCTATTGCTTGGAGTGGGGTAGTTAATGGGAGGTGATTGTAATAGACATCGTCCCGAACGAGCAACATGACCCCACCATGAGCTGGGATACCGTCCACAAGGGGGAGGTCAGACTGCTCTGAATTATAGTGGGTAAAAGCAATACGGTCAGTTGGGTGCAACTTGGTTTCCTGGAGACCAAGGACGAGCGGACAGTGCAGGTGGAGGAGCAGTTGTAATTCCTCCCGATTAGATCGAATATTTCTTATGTACCAATGTAACAAGGCCATCGCTAGTCAAAAAGGAGGGGGAACGAGACAGGGGAAGAGCTGGTCACCTCGACGGCCGCGGAGAGCCAGGTTTCGAGGGATCAATGCTACAACCGTCGGGAGGCAGATTCTGTTCCATCGAGTCGTCGCCAGCTGCGGCCACTGTCCCGGGTTGTGTAGGAGGGGCAGCATCATTGCGACTCACGGATGGAGCGTCAGACGAAACGCGCCGGGGTGGAGAGGGGGATAAAGATTTCTTCTTGGAGGCCTTCTTGGCACAGGGATGGTGGGCTGGACCCGAAGAAGGTCCTCACGCGCGGGGTCCGGTTTGGAACGCCGGACCTCGGATGCCGGGGTCCGGAACGTTTCCCCGATGGATGCCTGAGAAGAGGATTGCTTCACAAGCGGCGGAGGGGGAGGAGGAGGAAGGGTGGCCCCCGGGGCAGGGGCCGCGAGGGAGGAGGATTTGGAAGGGAGGGATTTGGGAGGCGGAGGCGTAGACCCCGGATGGGGTGAGGAGGTGGAGGGGGGACAGGATAGGGGTAAGGATACTGTGGAAGGAATGGACACAACTGATGCAAACGAAGTTGTCAACGTCACGGAATGGAGGCGGTCATACTTCTTCCTGGCCTCAGAATAAGAGAGACGATCCAAAGTTTTGAATTCTTGTATCTTCTTCTCCTTCTGATACGCGGGGCAGTCTAAAGATCTAGGCGAGTGGATGCCAGGACAATTGACGCACCGAGGTGGTGGGGTGCATGTATGTTCCTCACGAAGAGGACGTCCACAATCGCCACAAAGGGGCTCAGCCTCACACCGTGACGACGTGCCCAAAACGCAAACACCGAAAGCAGCGCATAGGAGGCAGGACGTAAGGTCGCACGTCGCTCCGGTAGCACATCACCTTTACCTTCTCCGGGAGAACGTCCCCCTCGAAGGCGAGGATAAAGGCTCCGGTGTCGATGCGACGATCTTTGGGGCCGCACTGAACTCGCCGGACGAAATGCACGCCTCGGCGCTCCAGGTTGGCCCTGAGCTCCTCATCAGATTGCAGCAGGAGGTCCCGATGAAAAATAACCCCCTGCGTCCTATTCAGTGCCAGATGCGGGACAATAGACAATGGGAGTCACCTAGTCGGTCGCACGCCTGGAGCACTGCCGACTGTGTGGCGGAGGCGGTATTTATAAGAACGGACCCCGAACGCATTTTACTGAGAGCCTCGATTTCCCCGAAGATGTTCTCGATGTGCTGGACAAAGAACATGGGCTTGGAGGTGGCGAACGTCCCCCCTTCGGTCCGAGAACAGACTAAATAGCGGGGGAAGTACTTCGCCCCAAGCCGGCAGGCCTGTCCTTCCTCCCAGGGAGTGGCCAAGGGGGAAAGGGCAGGAGAACCAGAGGCAGTATCTTACTTTTTAAAAGACTCGGCCGCAGAGTGACCTGATACATGTTGACGTTTCATCTGCGAAACGTCCGCCCCGATACCACCCACTCCGACCAGGGGCTCTCCCCAGAGGCGCCACCCAGCCTCAGCAAGGGCCACCTGGCAGGATGACCGTTGCCGGGAGTCCCGATGCCCCAAGGAGACGGGCATCTACTCCTTGGCTGACATGGGGAGGGTGCAGCTCAGGTATCGGCAGTACGATCCCTGTGTTGTCAGGGGGCTACAACCTAGAGGGTACATGACGACCCCACCACAACGGGCTGGCTACCGTGCTGGATTTCGGGTGCCATGGAAAGTCCATCATGATCGTAGGTGCAGATGGGGGACGCACTATGGGCATAACTTGTGCAACCCATCAGGCGTTTAGGCCCAATTTGAGGAATAGTGGGTGTGGTGACAACGCCGTTACAATGCTGAGTGCCAAGGTCTTAGTGCACTGAGGACCAGTGATACACCAAGTAAGGCGTCCTTCCCCAAAAGGCTCTTACTTCTGTAGAATTTTGAAAAAAGGAGGTCAAACCCCAAGTGGGACCATCACATGGAAGGCCGAAACGGTTGAAACTCCTGTTAGTCACCTCTTACGACAGGCAGGAATACCTCGGGCCTATTCTTACCCCGGACCCGCAGGGGGGATTGCTTACAAATGACTTGTGTGACCCGTTCTAGAAAACTGGTCAAATGTGCAGGACTCATACCAGGACTAACAGGAGGTACTGAACATATACTGAGAAGGGCAGCACGAATGGTCACAGGTTTGTTTAATCCATGGCAGTGTGTCACAGAGATAATGAAGGAACTGCACTGGAAGACTCTTGAAGAAGATTGATGTGAACTGTCCCAAGAAAGTGTATTAACAAAGTTTCAAGAACTGGCTTTAAACGATTACTCTACGAATATACTACAATGTGTATTGCTCACTCAGGGATTATGAGGATAAGATTTGAACAATTACTGCATACACAGCAGCATTCAAACAACCATTCTTCCCACACTCCATATATGAATGGAACAGGAAGAAACCCTAATAACTGGTACAATGGGACGTTCCCTCTGCCATGCACCTCACTGTGATTTGCAGAGTATAGATGTAGATATAGAGAGAGATTGTTCCCAGAACCAATCCTGGCCCCCAGGCTCCGAGTTAAGTGGAACGCTTTAACTAGAAACTTCAAAGGTTCTGTGTCATGCTAATCTACACCTTATTAGACATGTGCACTAGTATTGAGAACTGTAGGGCACTCCCTAAAAGTGTCAGCTGTATGCTACACATCAGTGGCTGCTACCCAGTTAGCTGACTGCTTCTATTCTCTTCTTTTCTGAATTACTTATCGTCCATGTTTCCCATCCATACATGGCTACACTCCACACAAATACTTTTAGAAAATGCTTCCTGACACACAAATCTATACTCAATGTTAACAAATTTCTCTTCTTCCGAAACCCTTTTCTTGTTATTGCTAGTCTACATCTTATACACTCTCTACTTCGACCATCATCAGTTATTTTATTCCCCTAATAGCAAAACTCCTTTACTACTTTAAATGTCTCATTTCCTAATCTAATTCCCTCGGCATCACCCGACTTAATTCGACTACATTCCATTATCCTCGTTTTGCTTTTGTTGATGTTCATCTTATACCCTCCTTTCAACACACTGTCCATTCTGTTCAACTGTTCTTCCAAGTCCTTTGCTGTCTCTGACAGAATTACAATGTCATCGGCAAACCTCAAAGTTTTTATTTCTTCTCCATGGATTTTAATACCTACTCCGAATTTTTCTTTTGTTTCATTTACTGCTTGCTCAATATACAGATTGAATAACATCAGGGAGAGGCTACAACCCTGTCTCACTCCCTTCCCAACCACTGCTTCCCTTTCATGTCCCTCGACTCTTATAACTGCCATCTGGTTTCTGTACAAATTGTAAATAGCCTTTCGCTTCCTTATTTTACCCCTGCCACCTTCAGAATTTGAAAGAGAATATTCCAATCGACATTGTCAAAAGCTTTCTCTAAGTCTACAAATGCTAGAAACATAGGTTTGCCTTTACTTAATCTATTTTCTAAGATAAGTCGTAGGGTCAGTATTGCCTCACATATTCCAACATTTCTACGGAATCCAAACTGATCTTCCCCGAGGTCGGCTTCTCCCAGTTTTTCCGTTCATCTGTAAAGAATTCGTGTCAAAATTTTGCAGCTGTGACTTATTTAACTGATAGTTCGGTAATTTTCACACCTGTCAACACCTCCTTTCTTTGGTATTGGAAGTGTTATATTCTTCTTGAAGTCTGAGGGTATTTTGCCTGGGTATTTCGCCTGTCTCACACATCTTGCTCACCAGATGGCAGAGTTTTGTCAGGGCTGGCTCCCCCAAGGCTATCAATAGTTCTAATGGAAAGTTGTCTACTCCCAGGGCTATGTTTCGACTTAGGTCTTTCAGTGCTCTGTCAAAAACTTTACACAGTATCATATCTCCCATTTCAGCTTCATCTAAGTCCCCTTCCATTTCCATAATATTGCCCTCCAGTACATTACCCTTGTATAGGCCCTTTATATACTCCTTCCACCTTTCTGCTTTCCCTTCTTTGCTTACAACTGGTTTTCCATCTGAACTCTTTATATTCACACAAGTGGTTCTCTTTTCTCCAAAGGTTTCTTTAATTTTCCTGTAGGCAGTATCTATCGTACCCCTAGTGATATATGCCTCTACATCCTTATATTGTCCTCTACCCATCCATGCTTAGTGATTTTGCACTTCCTGGCGATCTCATTTTTGAGACGTTTGTATTCCTTTTTGCCTGCTTCATTTACAGCATTTTTATATTTTCTCGTTTCATCAATTAAATTCAATCTCTTCTGTTACCCAAGTATTTCTACAGGCCCTCGTCTTTTTACCTACTTGATCCTCTACTTGCCTTTACTATTTCATCTCTAAAAGCTACTCATTCTTCTTCTACTGTACTTCTTTCCCCTGTTCATGTCAGACGTTCCCTAATGCTCTCTCTGCAACTCTCTACAACCTCTGCTTCTTTCGGTTTATCCAGGTGTCCACTCCTTAAATTCCCACCTTTTTGCATTTTCTTCAGTTTTAATCTACAGTTCATAACCAATTGATTGTGGTCAGGGTCCACAACTGCCCCTGGAAATGTCTTACAGTTCCTAGATCTCTGTCTTACAATTCTATAATCCATCTTAAACCTTCCAATGTCTCCAGGTCTCTTCCACACATACAACCATCTTTCATGGTGTCAGCTATGATTAAGTTATCAGGATGTATACGCGGACAAGGAAAAAAAAATTCACGGATTTTCCCCAATTTTTCCGGTTAAAGATACACTTTCTCCCGAGTGAAACCACATTTTCTCCGTATTAAGTGACAGTATATTTTCCTTCGGAACTGCAAAACTTCTTTGAATGTTTATGGTTTTATACACGGGCGCAGAATTTCCTGACACTTTAGAAAACGAAACTAAGGGAAAAATACGCGTTTTGGAAATATCTTTGCTGTGCAACTACATGTACACTGCGTATTTTCGTATTACAATCGTATGCATTGGAATTCCACCAAAAACCGCACGTTACTTCACGAATTATTGAAATCGTGATTGCGATGCGCTTTTGTAAACAGGTCATTGCTCATGTCACGTGATCCCACCAGCCGATGATAGCGAATATCCACAGCATAGGACACGTGATGGAGTCAAGCCAACAGCAACATCGCTGCCAAGTAGCACAACACACAAACAAGGAAAGTTAATACGGTAGTTTAAATTAGTACACATAGTGCTGCTAAAAGAAAAGCGAAGCTTTCACATTTAATACTGGTCTCCAAGGTTAATAAGCTGTGAGAGAAGCTAAGTTTTCGCATATTATTTTGATATTTTTTGCGCGTGTTACACTTAAAAGATATATCACACAAATGTGCCAGTAAAATTTTTAATAATGACATAAAAGTCTGATCGTCAGGGTTCGAAATTCTTCTAAATGGCTCGTCATCAAAGAGTTGATTTTTAAATAAGAGTCAAACGCTCTGTGATTTAAGAAATTCATGGTACACTGTCGCACATAGTTCTACTTACCAGCTACCATGACGTACTGTAGGAAGCCCGTATGTATGTACGTGTAAAACATTGAAAGATAATACATTATGTCATAAAAGAAACAAGACATCAGAGGATATTCCAAGAGCATCGGAATTTCGTGAACGATACTAAAATGTGCACATTTTAAGTGCGTACTTAAAGTGCACATTCGTATGTCCAGATTCCCAATGAAGTGTGGTTTTCCGGATGTAAATTTTCTTGTAGCACCAGTACTGTCTTATATCATGTTTGGTTCTTTATTATGGCATAATGCCATACGTACTAGAAGATGAACACGTGCTTTTGAAATTCAGCGAACAGTTGAAATTAGCCAGTAATGTGGAATTAAACATTTCGTTTCAAATACATTGACTGACTCTGCGGAAAAGGTTAATAAAAGACAAATTTCTTAAGAAGACAGACAAAAAAAACTTAATTGTTCTACAAGGCTATTAATGCTTCGACTGTCAGAAAAGCAGAAATAAGATAAAATCTGAAACTAATAACATACTTTGGCCTTCCGTAATTATGTGAATGTATTTTAATTCACTTGGTAGCTCCAGGCCACAAATATCCGCTTTGTCTTCATTTGACGTGAGAGTAAATTAAGGGGAAACAGCAAAATCACTAAATGTAAACACGGGTCACGTGGAGACTACCCACTATAACTCAGATTGCTTTGCGCATCAGCCCGGATCTACGATATTTGCTAATCGGGTCAATACTAAAACAATCGAATTTTCAAAAATATGTTCATCCTGTAGAGCACATCTTTCTGAAAAGTCTGAAACATAACACATATGTGTTCGAGGAAATGTAAGACATGTTATTCGGTCTTAAGTGTGCCAAAGTGCAGTTCCACGCCTCTACATACAGCATTCTTCTATCGCACGTCACTGTAGTTCGCTCTGTGGAACTGAAACGTGTATATTTTGTAATGGATGTCACCACACTATATTCAGGACAGTGGAAATTGAAATGTCCTGTGGTGCTGCTCCTAGTCGGCCCACTTGACAGTCTGTCCCTCTTTAAAAAAAATCTCGCAATTAATAGCGGATGGGATTATTTGTAATCGGGAGAACAAAAACTCTTCAGAAAATCTGCACTCTTTATTGCCTATTAGCTAATAACTTGCTGTTTTGTGTGACGTAAAATTAAATATAGGATACATAAAACCAATAAAGAGACAAGCAAAAAGTACACATTTCTTCAATCCTTAGCTCCTAGCATTTTTTTTTCTCTAATCTTGCTACAGCTTTACATGGAGTGCTTTTCTTTCTGCGAAAGAATCTACTACCTCATCAAACTTCATCAACTGTTTTGCTACATCAAAAATCGCAATGTCGTTATCTAATACTAAAAAAGCTGATAACACAAATAATACCCAAGTCTGGTGTGCTTTCTCGATCTGATTACGTCTATTTTGTCACTGTCTGCTAGATAAAATAAAATAGGCCTTCCTAATATTGCATCAATTTTTTAACACCCACCAAATAAACGAGACTGTTTTGGCACAAGTGATCATTTTTACAACACGGCGGAATATAATTCACGAGCTACCAATATCAAATGCGTATTAGGCCCACTACAAGCAAAAAGCTTTATGTTAGGAAATAGTTTCACATTTCATCCGTACGCATCAGTTTCTCAAGCATGAGATCGAAAAGTAGTACTACGAAATTTTTATATGAATTTATTCTTCCATAATTTGTGTGATGTCCCGGTTTTTTCTCCTTCCTCGTTCTAACAAACAATCTTGTCATCACCAATTCTGTAGCTATTCCTGTCATTGTTAAAATTTGTTCGCCGATTAACTTCACTAACCCTGCCAGTCACAGGTTTAGTTATCCCACGATTATTCTCCGGTTAGGTGTTGTTACATGTTCTAACAATCCATTGAATCGATACGGTTCTACACCAGTGTGTAGAATTTCACGACACTTTACAAAAGGAAACTTAGGGGGAAAAAACACGTTTTCGAAATACCTGTGATGTGCAGCAACATGTAGGCTGCATTTTCGTATGACGAAAGTATAAATTCGAATTCCACGGAAAACCGCACGTTACTTCCCTAAGCATTTAAATTCAGATTGCGATGTGCAGCCTGTCATAGCTCATGTCACGTGATCTCGCCAGCCGATGACGGCGGATATTCAGAGCATAGGACACGTGATGTAGTCAGCCAACAGCAACGTAAGTTTTCAGTAGCACGACCACACAAATAGGAAAAGTTAATGTTATAAATTAATATACATGGTGTTGTAACAAGAAAAGCAAAGCTTTCACAAATAATATTGATGTCGAAGATTGATGAGCTGCAAGTGAATCTGTTTTCACATATAATGTTGATCTTTTTTACGCGTGTTACACTTTAAGATACATCACGCAAATGTGCCACTACAATTTTTAAAAACGTCATAAATGTCTGATCATCTGGACTCGAAATTCTTCTAATAGTCGTCCACAAGGAGTGGATTTATAAATGAGAGTCAAACGCTCTGTGATTTAAGAAATTCGTTGTACATTCTCGCACATAGTTCATCTTGCGTAAAAGCAAATTTACTTTGAAAGTAACACTTTTCAAACCACAATTCGCAATATTTTCCCACGACTGTCGGAAATACGTTTGTTTCAGCAGTTGCCACACAGCGCCAGATAACAGGCGTCACCGCGACTGTGCAGCTACGATGATGCAGGAATCCAGAACTGTATTATCTCAATGTTTGGTTTTTTATTATGGCATAATGCCATACATGCTAGAAGATGAAAACGCGCACTTGAAATGCAGCGAACAGTTGAAACTAACCAATGGTGTGTTTCAAATAAATGGCCTGCCTCAGCGGAAAAGATTAATAAAAGCCAAATTTCTTTAGCAAACCGACAAAAATAACTTAATTGTTCTGCAAGGCGATTAATGCTTGACTCTCAGAAAGGTGGAAATAAAATAAAAACTGAAACTAACTACCTAGCCTTCCGTAATTATGTGAATGTATTTTAATTAACTTGATAGCTCCCGGTCACAGAAATCTGCCGGTCTTTGTGGCCGAGCGGTTCTGGGCACTTCAGTCTGGAACCGCACTGCTGCTACAGTCGCAGGTTCGAACCCTGCCTCGGGCATGGATGTGTGTGATGTCCTTAGGTTGGTTAGGTTTAAATAGTTCTAAGTCTAGGGGACTAATGACCTCATATGTTAAGTCCCATAGTGCTTAGAGCCATTTGAACAGAAATCTGTTTTGTTTTCATTTGACGTGAGAGCAATAAACGAAGAGGAAACAGCAAAATCACTAATTGTAAATAGTGACTACAACGTAGACTACTCTGGGCATCAGTCCCGGATCTATGTTATTTCCGAACCGGGGCAATACTAGATAGTGCCCCCCCCCCCCCCCCCCCACACACACACACACACACACTCTTATCTCCAGCGTTTGAGGTGCGGCAACAAAAATTAAATCGACTTTTCAAAAAATGTTCATTTTGCAGCGCACATCTTTCTGAAGATGTCTGATACATAAAACATATGTCTTCGAGGACATCTTGTCCCTCTTAAAAAAAAAAAAAAACCTCGCAATTAATACTGGATGGGATTATTTGTAACCGGGCTAACAAGAACTCTTCAGAAAATCTGCACTCTTTATTGCCTATTAGCTAGTAAGTTGCTGTTGTGTGTGACATAAAATTAAACACAGGATACATAAAACCACTAAAGACAAGAAACAAGCAAGCCAGTACACATTTCTTCAACCCTTAAGTCTTAGCAAATTGTTCTCCCTAATACTGCTACGGCTTTACATGGTGTGCTTTCCTTTCTGCGAAAGGATCTATTAATCATCAAAGTTTGCAAACGTTTTGCTAAACTGAAAAACGAAATGTCGTTGTCTAATACTTAAAAAGCTGTTAATACAAATAGTATCCAAAACTGGTGTGGTTTCTCGAGCTGATATATTTTGTCACTGTGTGCTAGAAAAAACGAAATAGGCCTGTCTAACATTGCAGAAGTGTAATACACACCAAATAAATGAGACTGTTTTGGAACTAATGGTCATTTTTCTGACACGACAGAATATAATTCGCGAAGTACCAATATCAAATGCCTATTAGGCCTACTACAAGCAAAAAGATTCATGTTAGGAAATAGTATCACATTTCATTCACACGCTCCAGCTTATCATGCATGAGATTGAAAAGAGGTAATACGAAATTTTTATATAAATTTGGAGACATATTCGTCTATAATTTGTGTGATGTCCACGTTTCTTCTCCTTCCTCGTTCAAACAATCTTGTCATCACTAATTCTGTAACTATTCCTGTCAGTGTCAACACTTATTCTTCGGTTAACTTCACTAACCCTGCCACAATTACCGGTTTAGTTACCCAGCATTCATTCTCCGGTTAGGCGTTATTACGTGTTCGTGCAACGCTTTTTCCGCGATACTCCCGGAATAGAACTTAAGCGCCTACTAACTGGGGACTGTACAACTGGCTCTTACTAGTGTAGCGGTCTGTCTAAATTTAATTTTCTTGGATACACCGAGAAGATAACATGTAATCTTTCTTACTTGTTATTCCCGTTAGTCGTTTATTTCCACTCTGATAGTTTGAATCTGTGGCTTTCGTTAGCAATTATAACAACGCTGATCATTCGAGACACAGTCAACTACATACACAGCGCTTGGCATTCACCCGTTCGGCATTACTCCGCTCAGCTCGTATGGCCCTGTCACCTTTTGTCTAGAGAAAAGTTTATTTCTAGATGCGACGGGGATTGCCCTGGCAGAGACATCACATACACTGTGCACGCATTCAAAAATCAATTTAGAATGTGTTCGAAAGTGTCCAAAAACTAACAGGGATGCGTCAACTAGCCGCTTGCTGCTATTGCTTATACAGCTAACAGCCACATTTATGTAGCCAGAAACAGGAGAAGGTACTAAATATATGCGATTCAACTGCGGATGTGCATGAGCCCGCTCGCAACTGCTGAAACGAATATAATGTAAACTGTTGTAATGTCACGCTCATCGGAGGCAATGTGTTGTTCTGAAGCATAGTCTTCCTAAAGCCTTTGACACATTTTGCTGTTACCAGACGTTTGTATGAGCATGAAGTTTTATTTTCGTCTTTCTTCTCGCGTTCATGTTTTATTGCTGCAGTATTATTCTGCAGTACCGGGATACAGTAATATTCTTTGTTAGAATATTGGTTCTTACCAGTCAAAATTACAAAAATCACACTGAAAACTAAAACAATGAAAAATTCCCGGGTTTTTCCTGGTTTTCTCTCGGATGAAAAAATTCGCGAGTTTTTCCCGAATCTCCCAAGTCGTGTACACCCTGCTTCACTATCTTGCAGCTGTTCAATAGCCTGTTGTCTGTAACACTTTAAATGACACAAAGTCGAGGTTACGTTACTTCTCACTCTCACCCTATAGACTTCAATTGCTGTCAGACGATGAGACCAGTGTTGCCAATTCTTAACTATATAACCCATGGAATTGCATGAATTACCTGAAATTACCAGCCACTCATTCAAAATTTAATTTACTATTTTCAATAATGGCAATAGCATTAATATTTACTTAGAATAACTGCATTTACAGTAAAAACATTTAACCATAATGATTTTAATTTGGGATGTGTCGTATGCCGATTCCAATTCCACTATTCCGAGAATCGCCGAGTCTCTACAAATCGACTAGTATCGGAATCTAACGATACCAGCGTCTTGGGCATAGATTCTTTGTTATTAAATATTTTTATGATAGTGTTCTCATTTTATCTTCACACCAATGCAGTCATACTAAAGTATATAAAAAATTGAGCATAATAGAAAACTGTAGTCTGTCTCAAATGTCACTACATCTGACAATAAGGCTTTTGTTTTTTCACTGAAAACAATTTAATAATTAAGAATACATTTATCACCAAGAAACACGTGCCAGATATTTAATACATTCAGTAATAATTTTGGTATCAATAATCATTCTTCAATAATACTGAAGACATTGGACACGGACTATAAAGTATATTACATTACAAAGTGATTCCTGAGGACTTTTTTATATCAGTTTATCACTACACAGCTGTTCAACGCTCGCTCTCTCTCTCTCTCTCTCTCTCTCTCTCTCTCTCTCTCTCTCTCTCTCTCTCTGTGTGTGTGTGTGTGTGTGTGAGAGAGAGAGAGAGAGAGAGAGAGAGAGAGAGAGAGAGAGAGAGAGAGAACTGCTCTCTTCTATGCTATGGGCAAATTCCCAGGCAAATGCCCCTTTATATATGTCCTGCCCATTGGCCATTTGCATGGCCCACGTCACTAGCTAGCAGGTAACTTACGTTTATCATATTGAAGATTTTTACACATTTTTCATAAACGCAGTAATTAAATAAAAAATATTTTTTGACAAAAGGTTTTATTTTATATACGCTGTTTGCGAAAATCATTCTTTGTACTGATTCCTTCATATTCTAGGAATAGTATGGACCAACAAGCATTAAACGTCCTAATCCAGGCGTATAGTGAATAAAGGCGTCTGTATGTCCCTCACCAGTCGCAATACCGTAATTGCATACGTTAGCAATCGTTTATTTCTATAGAAATATGCATATATCTTCCACACATGTGTGAATTTCTATTTGTGTTCGTAGCGCCTTAATTGACAAATGTTTACGTTTGATACAATTGAATTTTTTGCTTCATTTTAGCATTCTAGGAAGGAGAAACTGACTATAGTCGGCGACAGAATCCGCTCACCAAATAAACAAAATGATTAATTCTTACTTCCGACAACGTAAAATTGCCTCCTACATTACTGTGGTTTCTTCGTGTATCAGTCAGTGAAAGGAGCCTTCAAGACGAAGCACGTCAACTCTCACGAAATTCCAAAATTCTTTCCGATATTCGGGCCTCAGTTGCTTCTTTAATAGGGCATATATCCCACAGCTATCTTCCTTTTTTCTCAGCCAGGGCAGAAGCCAACAACGGGTGGCTTTTCGCCGTCGTCATCGTTCTGCTCTAATCCTAAGGGTTTCAGACATTGCCAGGGCAATAGCTGCAAAAACAACCTCCTCCATGTCCAAAATGAAAAGCAAACGTAAACTTTCATAAAATATACGTGTGGAAACAAGTGTCATAATATACAAGTAGTTGAGCCCATAACTGGGAACAGCGATAGCACAATTCTGCAACAGCTGCGTAAGAATGGAATTACTTAATACATAGGTAATTTGAGCCTTCCAGTTACGCGCGTTTCCGTCTAGCACGCATTCGCTGGCTTGTGTCGTGAATAGTCTTCTTGTTATGTCCACCCTCCATAAACCACTGACCATGGATGTTGCCGTTCGTGGGGCCGTTGGTAACTAATCGATACAGATTGCCGTACCGCAGGCGCAACCGCAACGGAGAGGAATCAGTTGAGAGGGCAGACAAACTTGTTTTTCCTGAAGCGGGTTCAAAATGGTTCCAATGGCTCTGAGCACTATGGGACTTAACTGCTGAGGTCATCAATCCCCTAGAACTTAGAACTACTTAAACCTAATTAACCTAAGGATATCACACACATCGCCGGCCGGAGTGGCCCTACGGTCGCGGGTTCCAATCCTGCCTCGGGCATGGATGTGTGTGATGTCCTTAGGTTAGTTTGGTTTAAGTAGTTCTTATATAGGAGACTGATGACATGCCCGAGGCAGGATTCGAACCTGCGACCGTAGCGGTCGCGCGGCTCCAGACTGTAGCGCCTAGAACCGCTCGGCCACTTCGGCCGGCTCCTGAAGCGGGGCAGCAACCTTTTCAGTAGTGCAAGGGCACGGTCTGGATGACTGACTATCTGGCCTTGTAACATACGCGAAAACGACTTTGCTATGCTGGTGCTGCAACCCGCTGTAAGCATGGGGAAACTACAGTCTATTTTTTTCCCGAGTGCATGCAGCTCTACTGTATGGTTAAATGATGACGGCATCCTCGTATTCTGGAGGTAAAACAGCCCCCATTCTGATCTCCGGGTCCCCACTATGGGCAACGCAGCAGAAGGTTGAAAATTAAATAAGAAAATACGAATGCGGGTAAGCTACCATGAACAGCACAGCGAACACATTATTGTAGTCAAGATGGACACAAAGCCAACACCCACCAAAGTAGGTCGTTTCTATGCCAACTAGCTCAGGAGATGAAGAGACTGATGTTTAATTTTGTTTTAGGGCGCAAAACCAACCAAGGTCATACGTGCCCAAGTCAGAACCTTAGAACACTAATAAGAAAAAGGAGCTAAAAACGATTGCACATTAAGCCCAATCGATGGAAGGGAATATAGCCGAGAACAATGGCTTCCTCTTGGAGAAACGTTCCCAAAATACAACGGAGGTAAACTAAAGAGTAAATGCCTTTCGCCATATTGCTACGACGGATAAAACGTAAAGCGCGGTCGACAGCCCCCGCGCGTCGTTCGCTAAAGCGGCCCGTAACTCAAGACGGCAAACACACATTAGAACATAAGTGGTTAAAAAAAAATGCATTCGGTCAGGAAATGGCAATGAATAAAAAGTGGTGGGGGATCATTACTAAACAAATGGCGATGGCTAAAGCGACAGTGCCCAATACTCAACCTAGCTATATCAGGAGACTGAAGAATTGTACGATGAGATGAAAGACATCATTCATAGAGTTAAGGCAAACGAAAATTTAATTGTGATGGGGGACTGGAATTCGATAGTAGGAAAAGAAAGAGAAGGAAAAACTGTAGGTGAATATGGACTGGGGAAAGGGAATGAAAGACAAAGCTGCCTGGTAGAATTTTGCTCAGAGCATAATTTTATCATGGCTAACCCTTGCCTTAGAATCATGAAAGAATGTTGTGTACTTGTAAGATACCAGGAGACACCGAAGGGTTTCACACATAATATAATGGTAAGACAAGAGATTTCGAAACCAGATTTTAAATGGTTAGACATTTCAAGGGGCAGATGTGGATTCTCATAGCAATTTATTGGTTATGAACTGTAAATTACAACTGAAGAAATCGCAAAATGGTAGGAAATTAAGGAGGTGGGACCTGGATAAGTTCGAAGATCCATATGTTGTTGAGCGTTTCTGAGGGAGCATTGGGCAACAATTAACCAGAACAGGGGAAAGGAAGAGAAATGGGTAGCTTTGAGAGATGAAACAGTGAAAGCAGCAGAGATTGTAAAAAGGCAAGGCCTGGTATAAAACCCTGGATAACACAGGAGTTACTGAATTTAACGGATGAAAGGAGAAAATTTAAAAATGCAGAAAACACAACAGCCAAAAAGGGATACAAACGTCTAAAAAAATGAGATGAAAGGAAGTGCAGAATGGATATATGACAAATGTAAGGATTTCGAAGCATATTTCACAACTGAAAGATAGATACACCTACAGGAAAAGTGAAGAGGTCATTGGAGGAAAGAGTAGTAATTACAAGAATATCAAGAGTTCAAATGGTAAACGAGTCCTCAGCAAAGAAGTGGAAGCTGAAAGGTGGAAGGCCGGCCGATGTGACCGAAGGATTCTAGGCGCTTCAGTCTGGAACCACGCGATCGCTATCGTCGCAGGTTCGAATCCTGCCTCGGGCAAGTATATAGAGGGTCCTTAAAAGCGACATGAACTTTAAGACAATATTAAAGAGACTTCAAGAAGAATGTAAAAATACCAATTCCAAAGAAAGCAGGTGCTGACTTGTGTGATTATTACCGAACCATCAGTTTAATAAGTCATGGTTGCAAAATACCGACACGAATTCTTTACAAAAGAATGGAAAAACTGGTAGAAGCTGACGCAAGGAAAGATCAGTTTGAATTCCTGAGAAATGATGGAACATGCAACGCAATACTGACCCTGTGACTTATCTGAAGAGTACAGAGTTAGAGAAGGCTCTTGACAGTGTTGATTAGAATACTCTCTTTGAAATTCTGAAGGTAGCGCGACTAAAACATCGAAAACGAAAAGCTATATACAACTTGTACAGAAACAAGACGGTAGTTATTAAGAGTCGAGGGGTCTGAGAGGGAAACAGTGTTTGAAAAGGAGAGGGGCAGGGTTGGCCTATCGCCAATGTTATTCAGTCTGTACAAGCAGTAAAGGTTCAAATGGCTCTGAGCACTATGTGACTTAACTTCTGAGGTCATCAGTCGCCTAGAACTTAGAACTAATTAAACCTAACTAACCTAAGGACATCACACACATCCATGCCCGAGGCAGGATTGGAACCTGCGACCGTAGCGCAAGCAGTACAGGAACTCAAAGAAAAATTTGGAGTACGAATTACGAGTAAAAATTCAGGGAGGAGAAATAAAAACTTTGAGGTTTGCCGATGGCACTATAATTCTGTCAGAGACAGCAAAGGAATTCGAAGGGCAGTTTAACAGAATGAACAGTGTCTTGCAAGCAGGATATACGATGAACGTCAACAAAAGCAGAACAACGGTAACGGAATAGGTGATTCTACGGGTATCAGATGAGGAAAGGAAGCAGTTAGAAGTAGTAGATGAGTTTTGTTACTTGAGCAATAAAATAACTGATGATGGCCGAAGCGGAAAGGATATAAAATATAGATCGGCAACGGCAAAAAAAGCTTTTCTGAAGAAGAGAAATCTGTTAAGATTCAATAAAAATTTAAGTGCTACTAAGTATTTTCTGAAAGTATTTATATGGAATGTAGGCATGTATGGAAATGAAACATGGGCGATAAACAGTTTAGACAGCAAGAGAATAGAAGCTTTTGAAATATGGTGCTAGAGATGAATGTTGAAGATTAGATGGATAGATGACGTAACTAATGAGGAGTTACTGAACAGAAGTGAGAAAAGAAATATGTGGCACATCTTGACTAGAAGAATGGATCAGTTGACAGAACACATTTTGAGTCATCAAGGGATCACCAATTTAGTATTGGAAGAAGTGGGTGATAAAAACTGTAGAGGGGAACCAAGAGGTGAATACATTAAGCAGACTCACAAGGATGTAAGTTTCAGTAGTTATTCGGAGATGAGGCTTGCTGAGGATGTAATATGGACAGCTGTATCAAAGACGACAACGTCGTTTAAGTAATCGGTCGACGTGAACCTGTCCGCAGTTCTAACTATTAGACTTGGCCACTGTTTCTGTTTCGATACAGTGTATCGATACGTGGAACTGTTTCAGTGTTTCGGAACGGCTGTGGTTCACTGTTTCGAAACAGTGGTGTTTCATTCCGCCCCTGTCTCGGATATCCGGACCAGACACAGAAACTGTATCGTTGTTTCAAAATAAGGCTGTTTCAGTCCACCTGTGCTTGGATTGTATCGAAACAGTGATGTTTCATTCCGCTATGTGTCGGACGGGATTCGGGCTCGGCACAGGTACTGAAACACAATATACCACACCGTGAAACACTTTCAAGAGTGTTGAAATCTTTTTGACAAGCAATAGCATGAAGCTTAAGATATCCGAAAATAAAACTTCGTTTCTAGCTGACTGTCCTATCCCGAAATGGCGTAACATCTGCTTTATAAACACTAACCAAACAATAAAACAACGCATACTATTCGCATTCAAAATAATAAATACGTGAAAATCATTCAGTTAAATTACACTTTTTTTATATAACATATAACATACGTTTCTCTGTTCAAGTACAGTAGTCATATTAACAAACGCAAGTAAGCCTAGAGCATTTTGAATAAAAAAAGTTGTAGAGTGACAGTTATTATACATATACATAAATTTAATGTAGGTATAATTGCAAGCAATCTGTTTGACATATCACTGATAGTGTAATGGTGAACGGGAAGAGCTGGGAAGCATGGTGAATTTACAGTAACGGTTAGAAACACCTTGAAAGACAAAATTTTTCTGTTATATTTTATTATTTATTCGAATTATTTGGCATTATTTGTGAGTCTATAGTCACTGTGCCTATTATCCACAATGATTCCCTCTGTGTGCATGGGAATTAGCAGGATGGGTATATTCCCCTACTAGCGGAATGTGGGAATCCCAGTACCATATCCGTTGTTTCTGCAGTTCGCTCCCACCTCCAGTTCCGTTCGTGGTGGTTCTTCTGTCTTCAGCTATGGCTGTCTTCAGCCAATTGAAAAGTATGAAAGTCACACGACACGAAAGCAGCGCATTTGCTGCATGAAATACGAAACTGCCAAGACGCCTAAGTGATAGTTTCATACTTTCTGCGATATGATTAGCGCTCTCGCACCTCATTTGTGTTTATATGGACATACCTATACAGTAGACATTCAAGATGATAACATGTCTAGGTTTATTAGATTACAAAACACAAACTGTTTCACTGTTTCGAAACAGCGTATCGAAACATTACATTGTACTGTTTCATTTGTTTCGAAACAGTTACGTGTTTCAGTTTGCCCATCTCTACTAACTATAGATAACGGAAAACGAGAAACGCGTCCAACAGAGCCGCAGACGAACGAAACATTTCCTTTGATGTGCCGACACAGCGCTGAACGTTGTTGCGCACAGCGGCGCCGTTTGACGTCAATACAGGCAGGCCTCGCCACTCAGCCACGCTTGTCTTGGTTTCTGCGGCGCAGCCTATGTAGCGACGGCTTCAACGGCATCATATAGGTGCTGCGAATTTGCAGTGTTCTCATGCGCGTTGCTCTTAGCTTACAACCATAGTTGGGCAACATTTATTCAGTTGACGAATACATATTAAAATTATTATTCGTTATTCGTGACGGTAAAATAAAAATATATGTTCGAAATATTATTCATTTATGCCAATAAAAACATTAATCGTCATCTGCGAATAAAAAACTTCACAAATAATAGATAAATTTGAAACCAATGACATTTTTTGCTTCAATTTTCAGTCATTTTTTAAACAAATGTACTTTTTGTTGCTTTGAAATAGTTTTTATAACATCTCCTAAGAAAGTGATTTGCGAAGATTTGCCATTTTAACACACTAAAGAAAACACATGTAAAGAAGATATCGGTGCGCTATATCTCCTGAAATTATCTTTGTTTGAATATCGACAGAATACTTATAACAGAATCGTCTTCAGCAAAAGTTGATAAATCATCAATTCCGCTGTAGATTTCTTAATTTTTTTTACATAATACATTGTGATGCCAAGTTTGCTTCTCCTCCCAAATAACATTAAAAATAAAATTTTCTTTTAACGACGTAAAATAATTTGAAACTCCCGACCCACTTTCCTCGACATTTCTTTGGCTATTTTGTATCTACAGTTTGTCGTAGGCCTCCTTCGATCAGCAACTGCAGGTGACCTATTAGTTTTTAAATCATGCAATAATGGCAGTTGGCGTAGAAAGCCAAAATAAGTCTCCACTCTCTTGACACTTCTTGGGTGAAAAAGTTGCTCGTGTGCTTCATTATAGACGCATGTCGCATAGAAAAACTATTCTATCTTCTAACGGAAAGCTTACTCAGTGATAAACCTAAAACATTTTCGAATGGCTTTGGGCGTTCACCAGCATTCCATAAACGTTTTAGGGGACTTTTATAAAGGTCTAAGTCTTTTGTGTTAGTCGTTGGCAACCTAAGTTGCTGCTTGCTTCACTCATTTTGTAGAACTCCAACTAGAACTATCTAATTATGCCAAGGAAACACCAGTATTCGATAGTGTTAGCAATCTTAATGAAGATCTTGCAGATAAAACGAGTTTTTGTCCGCTGTATTCTCATCCTTGGCTACTTACATAGAATATTTGCGCACGTTTAGAATGGAAAAGTGTTGGAGGGGGAAGTACAGGGTGTTTCAAAATGAATATACGGGTTTTAAGGCGTTGTAGCATTTATTACATTCGACTTACAGTTACAAATAGAACCCGTAGATTCACTTTGAAACGCCCTGTACTGGCAGGTGCAGAAAAAGTTGTTTTGGGCCACGACGGTAGTGTAAATTGCTAAACCCGTCCGCTACAAATCATCTCTATGTTGTATTTGTTATGCTGTAATGCAAGTAAAGCTGTGTTCAACCCGAAGATTAGTTTGAACACTTCATTGTTTTATTAGACGCAGTGGGGTGCCCTTGACTTCCTCCAACCTCCGACAGATTTATACAGCCAGTTCGAAGGGGAACTACGCTTCAACATTTACTCAGAAACACGTCGCAACTTTGCATTTTGTAGTTGAAAGAAGTGATACCTAACGGCAACATCATCAGACTACCCGGGGTTCGAATCTCAAACTTTAGTTTTGCAGTCTGGAAGTGAAACTAATGAGCCACAGAGGCGCATTTCTGTACAAATAATTACTAAGTGATTTATCGCACAGAAACTGGACTGAGCCAACGGCATAAACACTATTTTAGTTGTAGAATTGTGTGCAAGAAGGAAACAAAATATGGTGGGATTCTACGTTATTTGTTATTAAGTTACAAATAATCTACCCGAGAAGAAATTGCTTTTATGATCTACTTATTCGAATAATTATCCTGATAGAAATTTATTCGAATAACATATTTCTGTTTACACTACACCTTGTGCTTACTTCCTCTTTGCGGTCATTGGATTTAATATTAGTTTATTAACTGTATGCCACTATAAACAAATCCTTGGTTGTCTTGCACGTAGCACGTAAATATTGAAATTTATAACGCAAATTCTGCGAGAGAGTTGTTAGGTTTGGATTTTAATGCACCAATGACACGTATAAATCGCAAAATCAGCTAGAAAAAAAAAGTATCCAAACAACCGGCTGAGACCTGCCAAGCATGCAGTGAATCAAAGCAGTTTACCGAAACATTTGTTTCTGAAAAACTGAGAATCTATAATAGCTGCTACCCGCGAAAGCCGTACAATTTTTCTTCACACAAGGATGCAATTAATCTTCACTGTCTATTTCAGTATATGCCATTAATTTTCAGGAGGTTTGTAAGGTTTTCAAAGCACTCACGGACCGCGATTTTGAGAATACATCTTTAGATCCACATTTTTTAGTATAAAGGAAGTATAACTTACTTATTCCAACGTACTTTCTGCAAATGAGTTATTGTAATTAAGCGCTCAACATGCTTCCCAATATTTTCACAAACCCCAATTCGCCACTTTAAATTTTAATACCGACAGCACTGGATACCTTCCGTGGTGTCCACAGTCCGTACCTCACGCATATCTACTATACATTGCATATTGGTAATGTACGTAATTAAGAAGAAAATATAGTCCCATACGTGTCATTTGAATCTTGCATTAACTACTATTGCAGTACGGGACATAACAATATACAGCAATGAAGTTAAGCGACTACACTTGAAGGAAATTATATTGATCATATATGAAACATTTTTACTAGAATGGTTTGCAAGCACCAACATTGACAACACTCATTTCCAAGCATTTTATGAAATACAGAAACGTAGTAGACTTACCCCCACCGCAGTACCAGATGGCGTGGATATCTTACAACACAGCATGTTCTTCGTAGCACAGTCCCACAACTGTCGCCCCATCCTACAGTGGAGGTGAGGAAACAAAGCAGCAGAGTCAGTTGCAATACTGGGTTTGCTCAAGGTAGGATATGAAACATTGCTTCAAAAAAATTTTTTTTTGTTTTCCTACAGAAAACTAAATACCTGAAGATATAAGGTAAAGTGTGTACTGTCCTATGAAACATATTTTCAAATGCTAGCTGTTGTCATTTGCAATAATATAGTCATTGTTATGCGAGGAGAAGATGTCAAGTAAGTATAATTTTTCTCACTATTATGGAGGTGCCGTTGAAATAACAGTCAGTACTAGGCTTTCATACAAACCAGGCGAAAATACGGAATAATTCTTATCACGATAATTTTTACACAATGCAATGTTTACTCAATGTCAGCCTGTGCACCTACAGATTCTAGCTTTATCAACAGTTGACGCTTCTCAGTTGCGCCGCTCGATAAATGTGCTGTTCGTGGCGTCACTCAGTAATTCAACAGAATAGTTGAAACGTGGTGTGATGGTTGATTTTTATCCTCCACATTCCATTGCATTAACAGACTAAAGACCAGTACCGGTACTTTCAAAAACGAAAAAAAAAAAAAAAAAAAAAAAAAAATGAAGAAAAAGTAAGGCAAGAGTATGATATTGCGTAGTTCCTCCCCCCCCCCCCCCCACTCCTTTCACAACCACGCGAAAATTTGCCGGTAGCGTAGTCAGAGACTTCGATTATATTGGAGGGTGATAGTTTGATTGAGACTTACTCTAGAGTTTGATATTGGATCGGCATTGTAATCTACTAGTGACGTTTATGCCGTATATGAATGCACTTTGCCATATGCATTTTCCGTTATGAATAGGTAAAGTAATAGTAGAAGCATTTTCGATAATGGACAAGTTTTTGGCGAGTACTTTCATGCATATCAATACAGATATCTTCCATAAACTGCTAAAGATGGAAGTGCAGTCACCTATAATGTGTAACTTTTACTAAAAGTAGTGTGCATCTTAACATTTATTATTCTTTAGCCGTAATCAGTAAATGGTTCAGTGCCTTTTTTGGTGACAGATTAAGTATACTGTAGTAACACCCTTTATAAAACTGGAGATAGATCAGCTATCACTGCTTACAGAACCTCTTCACTCGTACCAGTAAATGCCCAAAAGTTGTTGAGAAAGTACCCTGGTATGGACTACTGATATTTTTTATCTGTGTAGAACTGATTTATTATCATCTACTTATTCATCTTTTAAGCCTTGTGTAGAGAGATACTGTATGCTGGTATATCACTGTGTATTTACAGTGAATAGGGTAAATTACAAATTGTTAACAGCCTCTCACTTTGGCTTCTATGAAGGATTATTCACAAAGAAAAGCTAACAAGGTCTCATAAATGAAACCTTGGTAGAATTAAACAAGGAAAAATTATTTTGTTAGCATATTTTGTGACCTTGCAGAATTCTTTGGTTGTCTGGTCTGAAAATTCTACTCTTTTGATAGGGTACTTTGTTTTTATAGTGAAATAACCTGTTCCCTTAGTTGTACATATATATTTGTTTTCCCCCTGCTGTAGATATCATTTGACCATGAGTGGAAACTGTAGGAGCTGTTATAGAAAAGTAAGTAGCAGACTGCATTGTGCGAGCTGTAGTAAATGGTTTCATTCAGGAAAAGGGGGGGGGGGGGGTTGGGGGGTTAGTGAGGAGGTCACTGAGGCCCTCTTCAGGAACTACCAAATATGTAACAGAAATTGATTAATAGAGCAGTAAGAAAGCAAGCTCTGTGCCCCTCAGACACATTTGGAACAAGCTAGGAGAGAGCTAGTGATGATGAGTGAAGGCAGTGGGGCAGGGTTGTGGTTGGAAACTGGCAAATAGTGGGATGATGAAGGTGTGGTCTGAAAGATTTTTTGAGTCTATCAGTGACAGGTTCCAGCTGCCAGAGTTGAGGGAAGAGAAGTCTCAAAATGGTGTCCGAGTAGAAAATGTGCTGCAGGTTCTCTCCTTTAGTAGGAAGGTTAGGAATATCACTAATATTGGGAAGCAGAGAGTGCTGCTGCTAGGTTGCAGTCATGGCAGAGGTGTAGGCCATCAATTACAGGACTAGTTAGGGGAGGAGTATCAGGTCATCAGCATTTTCAAGCCAAGCTCTGGACTGAGGTGATTTAGGGTTTGGGCCTTTGCCTGAGTATTTCAGGAAAGATGATCATGTAGTATAGTGGATGGGGGCAGGTAACAGCTTGGATAGGGGAGGTCCTACAATGTAGTGGTGACCTGAGTAAGATAGCTTCCCTAAGGGGTGGCACCAATGTGAGTACAGTACAGTACAGGTATTCCAGCAGCACGATCAGCCTTGTCTTGGCAGTGCTGTATGTCAAGGCAGTGCAGGGCTGGTGATGGCACTGATGATTGTCGATCAGGCAGACATTGCACTAGTGCTAGTGGCTACTGTTGGGGAATGGGTAACATTAGGCACGGTCTGCACCTCAGCAGCTGTGGCAAAGTGAAATGGTGGAGATGATTAATGAGAGTACAGCAGGTGGATGTGGGGTCATACGTGGTCAAGTATCTATAGTCATGAGTAGGAGAACTAAGACTTCTAAGATAAAATGTGACAACAGATTCCCCTCTCTTAAACCTTTCTCAGCCAGTTTTGAGATTTCTTCATTGTGTATGCAGAAAATAGAATGTTACACACTGAAGTGCACAAACACAAAAAAAAAATTGCTCGGAATTACCAGTTATTCATCAAATGTGCAGACCATTAAAAATAAAGTACGCCAGCTTGAAGTTGAACAGCACTGGTGTAGAGATGACGAATTCTAGCGTGAAGTGCTATTGTCATATGAATGAGCATGGTGCCACTGTAGAACTATCTTAAAGGGCGGAGGAGCATATATTTATATTGGAGGTAGCTGAAATTTTAAAGCTAGAGAAGATCTGAGCACAATTAGTGTAGATAAACATTTTGAATTGACAGCTGTTGAGCTAACTAGGCTAGACTTCTGTAAGAAGTTAATTGTTCTGTGTGTGTACTAAGCACTTATTGCTTATGTGGCACTTACGTTGACAAATTAACTGAAGCCCTGGAAAGATTTTCAGCCCCAAAACTAACATAATAATATGTGGTGACATGAATATTAACACAGGTGTTCAGAACAAAATTAGTAATAATTTTGTTGGTATTTTGAGCACATTTCATGCGACATGAATAGTATTGGGTATTAAAAATTTCAACTTCAGTTTTATGCCATGTACTTACAAATCTTGACAGGGAAAACTGTAAAGTATATACAAGAACCTTGGTGTTTCGGATCATTACTGTCAAATACCGAAATGAAAGACAACCTTGCTAAAACCTGCAAAACTGCAGGCCTACCAAAGAATTTTCTCGGAATATAAGATACGTACTTTTTCTAGGGCATTGGCAAATCAAAGCTGGGTAAGTATACACGGAGAATAATTTAGATGTTAAGTTCTCAATATTCTGCACGTCATTTGAATTAATTTTTGAAGAGACATCTCCAAAAGTAGCCATTTCTACTGTAGCTGATGAGGATAATAGAAGTGTAACTGCAGGTATTAGAAAGTCCTCCCAAACATTTAAATTTCTCATTTCTTTACAAAAGTATGCTACACTGAGGTGACAAAAGTGATGGGATAGCGATATGCACATATACACATGGCGGTAGTATAACATACACAACGTGTAAAAGGCAGTGGTGGGGCTGTCAATTTTACTCCGGTGATTTGTGTGGAAAGGTTTTTGATTTGATTATGGCTCCACAACAGGAGTTAACAGACTTTGAACACAAAATGGCAGTTGGAGGTAGATGCATGGAATGTTCCATTTTGGAAATCATTAGGGAATTCAATATTCCAAGATGCACAGTGTCAAGAGTGTGCTGAGAATACCATGTGTCAGTCTTTGCCTCTCTCCGTGGACAAGGCAGTGGCCGATGGTCTTCACATAATGACTGAGAGCAGCAGCATTTATGTAGATTTGTCAGTGCTAACACATAAGTAACACTGAAAGAAATAACCACAGAAATAAATGTGGGATGTACGACAAATGTATCCGTTAGAACAGTGCAGCAAAATTTCGCATTATGGCAGCGGGCGGCCGTTGTGATACCTTTGCTAATAGTACGGCATCCCCTTCAGTGACTCTCCTGGGCTCGTGACCATATCATATGGACCCTAGCCAACTAGAAAACTGTGGCCTGATCAGATGAGTCCTGATTTCAGCTGGTAAGAGCTTATGGTAGGTTTTGAATGTGGTGCAGACCACATGAAGCCATGGACCCAAGTTGTCAACAAGGCAGTACACAAGCAGGTAGTGGCTCTGTATGGTGTGGGCTGTGTTTACATGAATAGGCTGGGTCCTCTGGTCCAACTGAACTGATCCTTGGTTGGAAATGGTTATGTCCTGCTACTTGGAGACCATTTGCAGCCATTCATGCACTTCATGTTTCCAAACAGTGATGGGTGACAATGCGCCATGTCAGTACATTCTGTGCAATTCAAGCAAATGATTTGGCCACTCAGATTTCCCGAGATGAGTATCATTGAACATTTATGGGACACAGCCAAGAGGTCAGTTCATGCATAAAATCATGCACTGCCATCATTTTTGCAATTATGGACAGATATAGAGGACTGGAAGATTCTGAAGGTGGCAGGGGTCAAATACAGGGAGCAAAAGGCTATTTATAATTTGTGCAGAAATCAGATGGCAGTTATAAGAGTCAAGGGGCATGAAAGGGAAGCAGTGGTTGGAAAGGGAGTGAGACAGGGTTGTAGCCTATCCCCAATGTTGTTCAGTCTGTATAGTGAGCAAGCAGTAAAGGAAACAAAAGAAAAATTCAGTGTAGGAATTAAAATCCATGGAGAAGAAATAAAAATTTTGAGGTTTGCCAATGACATCGTAATTCTCTGAGACAGCAAAGAACCTGGAAGAGCAGTTGAACGGAATGGACAGTGTCTTGAAAGGAGGATATAAAACGAACATTAACAAAAGCAAAACAAGGATAATGCAATGCAGTTGAATTAAAGTGGGTAATGCTGAGGGAATTAGACAAGGAAATGACACACTTACAGTAGTAGATGAGTTTTGCTATTTGGGGAGCAAAATAACTGATGATGGTCGAAGTAGAGAGGATATAAAATGTATACTGCCAATGGGAAGGTAAGTGTTTCTGAAGAAGAAAAATTTGTTAACATCTAGTGTAGATTTAAGTGTCAGGAAATCGTTTCTGAAAGTATTTGTGTGGAGTGTAGCCATTTGTGGAAGTGACGCATGGACGATAAGTTAAATAGTTTAGAGAAGAAGAGAACAGAAGCTTTCGAAATGTGATGCAACACAAGAATGCTGAAGATTAGATGGGTAGTTCACATAACTAATGAGGTGGTACTGAATAGAATTGGGGAGAAGAGAAATCTGCGGCACAACTTGACTAGAAGAAGGGATTGGTTGGCAGGACGTGTTCTGAAGCATCGAGGGATCACCAATTTAGTATTGGAGTGTGGCGGGGAGGGTAAAAATCACAGAGAGAGACCAAGAGATGAATACACGAACCAGATAAAGAAGGATGTAGGTTGCAGTAGGTACTGGGAGATGAAGAAGCTTGCACAGGATAGTGTAGCATGGAGAGCTGCATCAAACCAGTCTCTGGAGTGAAGACCACAACAACATAGAGGGAGCATGGTTCAATATTTGTCGAGGGGGTTTCAAGCAACTTGTTGAGTCCATCCCATGTCAAGTTTCTGCACTATGCTGAGCAAAAGAAGGTCTGACATGATATTAGGAGATATCCCATGACTTGTCACCTCATTTTAATCCACAGTTCCTTGATTATTCTTATAGACATGTATGAAAAAAATATGCAGATGCTTATTGTTTGCTATGAAAAAATCATTCTGTGACAAAATATATAATGTAGAAAATAAAAGCAAAGTCGTGCGGGATGTTATAGAATAAGAAACTAGAATAGGCAGACAAAATACAAATCAAAGATGGGGGTGGAAAAATGGAAAGCCCTCAGCAGCAAATTTTGTAAATGATTATTTCTCTGGTATTGCAAAGAAGCTGCTGAAAAATGTGCCTAAAATGCAACACATGTAGCACCCACAATGATTTACACAGCAAGCAAGAACTTTAAGTCAGGAAAGCAGTATATTGATTAAACAAATAAGAAGTCAGCAGGCATAGATGACATTCCAGTCCCAGTTCTGAAGTTGTGCATAGATAGCATACAAGATCTGTTAACAAACATAACAAATGGGTCCTCTAGATCAGGTATTTTTCCTAGAGTACGGATTGCATGCTTGATTTGTGTCCTTACTAACGAAAGGTAGGCTTATGTGGAGAATATTAAGAACTATTGGTCAGTTTCACTACTGTCTTAATTCTCAAACATAATAGAAATAATCATGATAGATAGACTAATCAGTTACATGAATAAATACAAGCTTCCAGCAAAGCACAGTTTGCTTACCGAAGCAGGATGAGTACAGTATTGGCCATTACATAGTTCCCAAAATGGTACTTGAAGCTCTTGACAAAGAAGAGTGTATTATGGGTATATTCTGGGATTGTCCATGGTGTTTAACACTGCTGACCACAACTAAACAAATTAGAAGTACTAGGTATAAGATGAATACCTAAGGAGTGGTTCCAGGCTTACCTGGAAAATGGATTGCAAAGGATAGAGGTAGTTCACACATCTGACGATGATTAATTTTTAATAATACAATTGTAAGGCAAGAAATATATAAACATAGCTGTTCCTAAGGCAGTGGATTGGGTCGACTTCTGTTATTAGATATCAATAGCTTTTGCAATAGTATAAAACATGCAGAAAAAGTTCTCTTTGCTGTTGATGGCAACATCTTAGTCACTGTTTAAACACCAGAACTTTATGTATACCATCTGGCAGTATGTAATAAAGTAATGTTGAATGTAAAGAAAACAAATGGTGTGCATTTCAGCATTAAGAGGAAGAACAACAGTTGTGTTAGCATACATGATTAATCTATAACCGTATAAAAAACAAAAAGTATTTTGGGATGGAAATTGTCATCTAACGTGCTACAGTCTGGAACCGCGTGACCGCTACGGTCGAAGATTCGAATCCTGCCTCGGGCATGGATATGTGTGATGTCCTTACGTTAGTTAGGTTTAAGTAGTTCTAAGTTCTAGGGGACTGATGACCTCAGAAGTTAAGTCCCATAGTGCTCAGAGCCTTTTTTTTTTTTTTGTCATCTAACATGGAATCAACACCCAAAGATACTGGCAGAAAGAATGCCATCAGTATGTTGTGCTCTTTGTTTAGTAAACTAGATAAAAAATCAGTAGTGTCATACGTCAGTGAGGAACTACAACTTCCATCACAGGGCAGGAGCATGTAGGAACTATGGCTCAAGTTTAAAAGATTAGTTGACCATACGTTGGATAGGTATGTACCCAGTAGAACAGTTCATATTGGGAGGGTACATCCATGGTATATGGTCCCTGTAAAGAAACTTCTAAAGAAACAGAGATTACTGCATAATAGGTTTAAAACAAAGTATAGGGCTATAGGTAAAGAGATACAGAAAGAAGCACCTTTGGCTGTCAAGAGAACACTGCATGATGCCTTCAGTGACTAGCATAGCAAAATACTGTCAAATGACATTTCACAAAATCCGAGGAAATTCTGGTCAAATGTGAAGGCCGTTCGTGGCACCAAAGTGTCCAGTCCCTTGGAAGAGAAAGTGAACTCAATTGATATATCTACAATTATATTGACATTCTATAAACATGGGATAATAACCAAATCCTTAATTTTGTGGTTGCTTCAGGGTAGAAAATTGATACCATACAAAACTGATGATGTGAAGAAGTCATCAAGTAGTGACTTTTCACTCTCACTGTCTCTACACCCATCTCCTTCATCATCGCCATCTTTGCTTGAGACATACTGATTTCTGCCATGGCCTCAACCCTATTTCGATTTAGATCTCCTACTCCTTCACCTTCATAAGAATTTTTAATCTTTGTTCGAAGGCTACATTTATTACTGTATGTAGTAGCAATAAAAAAATCGGTTATGTCAGAAATTGGTTATTTTGACAAGTTCTACGAGTTAACTTGAACTGGAGACAAAAAAAAGAGGTACAACTCAAATATAAAGTCTATTAGTGGCACCAGAGTTAGTGTCCATTTCTTAGTGAATGAGACAGGAACTGAAATTGGAGGTAGCAAAGGTGAAAAGCTTAACTCTGTTTACAAGTGTTCCTTTACAAAGGAAAACTCAGGATTATTGCCCCAATTTAACCCTTGTACCACCAAAAAGATGAGTGGAATAACAGGGTTACCAGAAGTTCTGGAAATCGGGGAATATTAGTGAATTACAAATGTGTCAGGGAAATTTGGAAAAAAAAATAACACTGGAAATCTCATCTTTGTCTCAGTAGATGGAATGGTTTGTTTACTGAAGTGTCATGCATCGTCACTGGCTGAGTGCCACTTCCTTACTCCCTCATTCTTATTGCTTCTCCCCTTCCTACCACTCCCCTCAGCTTGCAGTGAATGCTGCCACCACCACTTCTTGCCGCCAGCCTAGCAGTTGACGATGAGAGAAAGGGAGGCATGAGGAGTGGTTTGTTTGGATCTGATTCTCAGATAATGTTGACGCAGAGGCCAGAGATAGTGGTCAAGTGTGCATGAGTTGTGTCTGAGAGACATTACTAAAACTGCTAAAGGAAATTAATGTGATTACTAAAATTAATCTTTTTAAAAGGCAGCAATAATGTTCTTCATATGTAATGGTTACTACGCTGTTAAAGATTACTTAGTGAATAATAAAGAACAAGGACAACTACAGCATTCTGTCACATTACATTATGTGATCACGGTGTATGCTTTTACAAGAAAATCGTGTGTAAAGATTTAAAGTGCATGGTAGTAATGTCTTGTCATTTTGCTGAGTTCAACATCTCTCTCACCAAGGGGAGATACTGGTTCAGTTTTTCAGGTGGACTGAGGAGAGGACATGAAGATATGCATGGAGCATAGTAGCACATTTATGGGCCTGGAGTCATTTTACAAACAGACAGGAGTTTGTGAAAGGTCTCTTTATTGTCTAGGAGTCAAAGGTGGATTTTTTTTTAGTGCGTGCAGTGGCAAAAAATGAAGCTGTGTTTTATGATAAAAGTTATCTGAAGTATATTATATTTAAATCAAGAACGTCCTTCAATAGGGACCAGACAAATGAGTCAGTGCAGCTGTTGAGAGAGTAACCTGATATTTGGGGGGATAGGCTTTGCTCTGTCCGGCCATCCTGGGCCGAAAGCTTTATTTGTGACAGTCGTTTTGTTGTGCCTATCTGCAACTCAGAATCTCCCATATATGGTGAGTGGCAACTGTCCTTTTCATAATATTGTTACATTCCATCCTGGTTTAAGTTCTCAGTGGTTTTCCTAAATTATTTCAGGCAGATGGTTCCTTTACCTGTTGTATCCTCTATGTGTACGTAAATTTTGATTTATTGTATTACCATTACAGTTCCTTTATAATCGCAGAATGATGCTCGGATGAGTAAATAAACAAGTAAATACAATAAAATAAAGCAGTTGGGCCTATAAATCATGATTTAGTAAATAGTTTGTACATGCATTATAAGGCAAGTTAGGTCTAAGATAGTAAATACAATTTATACACACTATTATTTTGAGATAATAATTCAGTACATGCTGTATATTAATAATCCATTCATTTTACGAAAGTGTGTGTGTGTGTGTGTGTGCGCGCGTGTGTGAGATGCATGAAAAACTGGTGCATTACATATGACAGTTAAATGTATTACTTCTGTGCTACTGACTGTATTCACTATAAATTTCGCAGATAGTATCTTGTTGCAATTCTGTTTAGTTAATGCGGTGACCGTCACTTGAATGCAGTGCCATTTCCAAAGCATTCAGAAACCAAGGGATTTCCAGATTGTTTTTCTCTTTTCTGCATGTGCCATTTGGTGCAGCTTGGTAGTATGTGCCAAAACATCTTGGTGTAAAGACGATAGTGCCATTCTGTTCATTGTAAGTATGTGTTTATCTGCAATACATTTATCCACAGTGACAATGTCTCTGCTATAATTCGATCATCTATCCTCATTCGCATCTCAGAATGCATCACACACTTCAGAATTACAACATGAAGCCTTCCAACAGCATACATTAGTCCCACAGGAACACCACTTAAGTTTCCATATAATTAACACAAAAAGAGTTCACCTGCCAATTACCTGATGTGCCGGTATTGCAAATAGGAGAACCTCAACAACTGAATTATTGACGTCTGAGATCATATATAAAATATGCAAGTGGCAAGACACAGTCATTGTGTTCTCCGTGCAGTAGCAATAGAAATACTATCAATGACAATGCTGCCAAAGCAGAGTTACTAAACACAGCCTTCTGAAATTCCTTCACCAAAGAAGACAATAGATATTCTCAGAGTAGTGAAGCAACTTAAATCACTCAATAAAAGCAGTCCAGACTGCGTACCAGTTAGGTTCCTTTCAGTCTATGCAGATGCAGTAGCTCCATACTTAACAATCATTTACAACCACTCGTGCGATGAAAAGATCCATACTCAAAGACTGGAAAGTTGCACAGGTTTCACCAACATTCAAGAAAGACAGCAGGAATAATCCTCTAAGTTACAGGCTCATATGATTAATGCTGACATGGAGCAGGATTCTGGAACATATATTGTGTTCAAACATTATGAATTATCTGGACAAGAACAGTCTATTGACACAGTCAATAAGGGTTTAGAAAACATTGCTCTTGTGAAACACATCTAGCTCTTTACTCTGCTGCTATTGAAAAGGGATTTCAAATTGATTCTGTATTTCTAGATTTGCAGAAGGCTTTTGACACTGTAACTCACAAGTGGCTTGTACTCAAATTGCATGCTTGTGGAATATTGTCTCAGTAATATGACTGGATTTGTGATTTTCTTTGAGAGAGACACAAATCGTAATAACTGACAGACAGTCTTAGAGTAAAATAGAAGTGTCTTCTGGGGTTCCCCAAGGTAGTGTTATAGGTCCTCTGCTGCTGTTTATCTATATAAGTGATTTAGAAGACAATCTGAGCAGCCATCTTAGGCTGTTTGCAGATGATGCTGTAATTTATCGTGTTGTAAAATTATTAGAAGATCAAAACAAATTACAAAATGATTTAGAAAAGATGGTGTGAAAATTGACAATTGACCCTAAGTAATGAAAAGTATGAGGTCATCCATACAAGTGCTAAAATGAATCCATTAAACTTAAGTTACAGGATGAAACTGTCAAATCTAAAGGCCATAAATTCTATTAAATACCTAGGAATTACAATTGTGAACAACTTAAATGGGAAAGAACACTGAGAAAATGTTGTGGGGAAGACGAACCAAAGACTGTTTTATTGGCAGAACACTTAGATGATGCAACAGATGTACTAGAGAGACTGGCTACACTACACTTGTTCATCCTCTTTTGGAGTACTGCTGCATGGTGTGGGATCCTTACCAGATAGGATGGAATACCTCAAGAAAGTTCAAAGAATAGCAGCACGTTTTGTGTTATTGAGAAATAGGGGAGAGAGAGTGACTGTCATGATACAGGATTTCGGGTGGACATCATTAAAACAAAGACGTTTCTTGTTGTGGTGGAATCGTCTCACGAAGCTACAAACACCAACTTTCTTCTCTGAGTGCAAAATTATTTTGTTGATGCCAGCCTACATAGGGAGAAACAATCATCATAATAAAATAACGGGAATCAGAGCTCACACAGAAAGATATAGGTGTTCGTTTTTTCCACGTCTTGTTTGAGATTGGTATAATAGACAATTATTGTGAAAGTGGTTTGATGAATTCTCTGCCAAGCACTTAAGTGTGATTTGTAGAGTATCCTTCTGTATGTTGATGTAGACGATGATGCACGCACAGATGAAGATTTCTAGTGACTGGGTAGTGTGGGGACCCTTCATGTCTTCCCTAAATCCAGCCACTTTTATTCCATATACATTAATAAATCACGGGTGCTAAACAGGGCACCTGCAAATTAGTGCCCTCCACCCCCCCCCCCCCCCTCCTCACACACACACACACACACACACACACACAGAGAGAGAGAGAGAGAGAGAGAGAGAGAGAGAGAGAGAGAGAGAGAGAGAGCTATGTAAATCTCCGATTCTGGGGGGGGGGGGGGGGGGACCACTTCAAACACCTGAGTACTTTGAAGTGTCAACTAGCTGCTGAAGTAGCAAAGCAGGAGTTGGCACTCCTCCACAAAAGATATCAAATTGCATAGATTTTTACTTTTAAATAACAGGAGCATAAATGAATTCATGAGGAAGGGGGGGGGGGGATGCCTTTTAATAGGAAGAGATCAGTCACCTAGCTCAAGCAGTGAAAGCTTTTTATTGGAAGTTGATGTGCTAGTGCATAAAGTAATGAAGAAACAAAATTTTATAATAAATTTGATATGTTGAAAGACAGTGGCTACACAAGAAGTTTTCATGACTTTATGAGGACTCTCTGTTGTCATGTGGAAAATCCAACAAGAAACATCAAGCACATTAATAGATCACATTTTGTCAAGTATACGTGCAGAGAGACAAAAAGTTCAGGTTGTGAATACTGTTGTTGCAGGCCAGTTTTGACAAACAATTGAACTGGGAGATGATATAAAAATTGAGACCAAAATAATGGCTGAACTTAGACAATGTAAACTTGGCAATTTGAGTAGGCTAGCAATTTTGTAGAAAGCAGAAAAGTGGGATGATGTGTATATAAAGGCCAGTTTAGAAAAGAGCTGGGAATCTTTCTCTGTTGCTCTAAAACACCACATAGGTGTACCCTGTCCTAAAATTGGGGGTAAACCAAACAAAAATGGTGCACCATAGAAGTTTAGAAAAGCAAGAAATGAACTGATTGAGCTGTATTAAAATTACCATAAAGATAAAGGACAGGACAGCCATGAGGGTTACAGTTGCAAGAAAGAATAAAGCATACACTAGGATGATGAGAGAAGCAAAGGCTAGCCAACAAAAACTTTAAATACAAATTTAGTCTAACATCTATAAAACAGCCTGGAATTATATAAATGAGAGAACAGGAAAGAGTCACATATCCTGAGAGATAAAACTGTAAAACTGATAAGGGGGTAGAAGAAGTGACGGATCCACAGGTATGTAATATTTTCAATCAGCACTATGCAGCTATAGCCAAGAAACTTTTAAAACAAAACATCAATGCCAAAGAGCATGGAAAGTCCCAAAAGGATGGCTGACAACTTATACCTACTCCGTACTTATGAACTGAAAGTTTCAGAAACAGAGCACTAAAAAAGTAACAAATGCAGAGGCTGTAGATGGCATATCAGCAAAACTGGTTTTGACATTGTGCTAGATATATTGCAAATGTCTGAATTTATTCACCTTCAATCATTTTACATGTTACTGATGTAATTATTTAAATACAAAGCTAAATACATAAAATTTCATGATATTTGCATGACACATTGTTACATATTTGAAAATTATATATACAGGAAACTCGTGACGAGTAATTTATTACAGCGTAGAATGACGGTAGTCAGAAGTTCATTTCATTTAAATCTGATTCCTCATACTCCTTTATGCTAGATATTTGTGGCTATTGTGAACCTTAGCTAGCCTGCTGTAGGGTATATCAATTGATTGCCCATTTCTTATGTTGTGATCATGTACAGACATCTTAAGGTTAAAATTATTTAAATTCTTTTTAACACTGAGAAGGCAACTATACATATAGAGGCTTGTGACTGTCATAATATTGAGGTCTTTAAAGTGATCTTTGCAGGATTCTTGTGGAGTCAGTGCTGCTATACATCTGATAGCTTTTTTTTGCCACTTGAGCACAGTTCTTGAGCTGGGGCTGTTACCCCATAGAAGAGTTCCATAGGCAAGGTGGGGGTGGAAAAATGCAAAATACGCATATACTAGTAAAGTTTTGCTTACATTATTCCTTAGTTAGAGCAGCAGATAAATTACTCAAGAAAGTTTTGAGCACAATTTTTCTGTATGACTCATCCAGCTAAGTTCCTGATATATGTGGAAACCTAATAGTTTGATTGTTTTTTGATGTTCATTGGAGACACTTAAATCGGAAACAGTATCTTCAGTTTTCTTGTTATTAATTTGTAAATAATTTGTCTGGAACCAGTTAGTGCATTGGTCCACTGCTACATTTACATTATGTCACAGCTCCTCTGGATCATCAGCTTGTGTGGTTAGAGTTGTATCAAAATCTGCATACAGTACTGCCTGACAAGGCAAAAATGAAGGTAAGTCATTTATATACCGGTATACAATGAACAGGACTAGACCCAGTACTGAGCCCTGTGGGACACATTGTGTAACAGTTTAGGAGTCTGACCTGTGGTTGTTTATAGTTACCATCTGCTTTCTGTTGCTTTGGTATGACTCAATAAGATGAAGAGCATCCTCTCCAACTCCGTAGTATTGGAGCTTTTTTACACGTATATTATGGGAGACAGTGTCAAAAGCTTTCTTCAAATCTCAAAGAGTTGCACAGGGTGTTTTGTTAGATTCAAGAGAGTTATATATTTTTGTGATGACATTCTCAACTGCTGTGATAGTGGAAAGATGAGGTCTGAAATCATATTGTGAGGAGCTAAGTAGATTATTTTTCTTGAAGTGCTGGGTCATCTGTTAGTGCATACAATTTTTGATATGGTTGGTATGAGTGAGATGGCATGGCATGCCTTATCATCTTTTGTATGGATACGAGTCAACAAAAGAAAGTCTCATAGAGGATTGCAATGATGTGTAAAGTTTGTTGGAAGTCACTAAGTGCTCTCATTCTCAAATACTGGATGAATGAAGTCCGTGTATTTGCTTGCTGTCAGTTTGCCGCCTGAAAACAGACAGACTGTAATAATTCCTATGTTGAACTTTTAACATGAGATTATTGCTTCTGATGAGTAAATTACACAGCAGCATTTTAAATTGCGTCCATAATTACATTAAATATTGAAAATGAAATTTTTGTTGCCTATATGCTACATTTGGTATACCAGGTTGTGGGATAGAATTTTAGTAGTATGAATGACCACACGTAACATGACATTTACTTATTTGATCTGAACATGTTTAGCACTTGAACCAAAACCAGTTATTAAGGTAAAATAAAGTGTGACGTTATAATGCAATACATTTCAATTAGATACTCATTTTTCAAATACTGACCACGATGCTCGCTGCATGGTTCCATCTTGAGAAACTCACAACAGTTGGAAACAGATGAAATATGTTTTCAAAAATTATTGTCGATTTATTTACTTGTGCATTTTGCAATCACACATCAGACTTCAAGTCTACGTATTTGTGATCCCCTGTCCAATCATGTACCGAGCATTGTGGCCACACCAGTCTCACTGTACTGGACCCACATTTGGGAGGACCAGAGTTTGTTGCCTGTCCGGTCACCTTGACTTGCATTTTCCATGGTTTCCCCAACCAGACGAATCCTGGGATGGTTCCCAATTTGGCCATGGCCAACTTCCAGCCTTATCCTTGCCTAATCCTCTCCTACTTTCTTAATGTTTTATATACATGTGTGTGCGTTATTTCTGTAACATATCTGACAATGTCTGGTACTATTGTACTAAATCAGTGCTTCCCAACCATTCTGAGACCGTTACCTCTGAGTGCACTCAAACATTTGGTAGTACCCCTCTGCCCTCCCCCTCCATGCACACGTGTTGCAGTCATCAACAGTAACACCCACCTAACTAAATTACAGAATACAGTGAATTTTCTTTGAACACTTACAATTTTAAAATGACGGAAGTTTAGTGGTGTTTAGTTTGTTGTAGGTATTTTGATTTTTGTTAAACCACAGACTAATGAGTCAGGGAGGCAATTGATACATCATATCTGTAACAAACCTTTTTTTTTATTGAATGATGAAGCAATTCTCTGTGTATTCAGAGAGTTACATACAGCTGTTTGTTAGAAGAAAGCTAACTATCTACATAGAGGACAGATGCTCATTACTAAGTATGCTTCCTCTGAACCACTCCTCTCCATAGCGACACTTGCTTCATACACATCCTACATTCCTATTTAAAATCAACCAAATTAAAATGTGTGCACTATACTTGAAGGTGTACTATTTGTAAGTCAACATATAGCAAGACTTGTAACAGTGCTTCTGAACTGGCAGGAGTGAAGACTTTTGCAATTTTAACATTTTGTTCATGTAGGACCCAACATAGCATCCATTTTGCTTCATGAAGTGTTTGTTTACAAATCTGTCACAGCATATATTTTGATGACTGGTTTTGAACTGATTGGTTCATTCTCCAGTCTGACCGACTGTAGCAGCACTGAAAGTGCCTCATCTTAATGACAACCATTTAAAAGTGGCAATGATGGTAGATGAATGTCATAATATACATATGCTCACTATACAAGTCAAGAGTCAAAGGCAAGTTGGGAACCACGGTACTAAATGGTCTGTGAAATGACAAAAGGGTACTCAGTTGATAGAATGAATAACCACCTAGTTAATATTGATACTTAATTTATGATTCGCATGTAGTGATTAACATTTGTTTAAATCAAGAACGCAGTCCCAACTATCAAAAATTATGCACCCGAGTTACCCACATTAGGGGTAATTGCAGGGGTCAGCCCAACCGAAGCGCAATGGAAGAGCCTCGTCCTGGAGGAACCGTCTTCGTGATCAGGGTATCCCCTGTGCCAGGTAAGTAAGCCTCATTCGTGAAAACGTTCAACTTTATGTCACACAGGTTACGTCATACGAATCGAGCGCGTATGACTATTCACATTGTGTGGGCCACTGCTTCAATACACACAGCCAGTATATTTAGAGAATTATTTATCTTTCCGACAATGCTATTCCATTTCATCGGAGGTGGGGTAACAGCTCTAAAGACGCCTTTAGATGAAAACTGTGTTCCTTCAACCCGTAGCAGTTTGGTCTAATTGGGCCGACTAGTTCCCTTCAGCGACAGCAGATGGCTTCCGAATGGAGGAGAGGGGGGGGGGGGGGGGGGAGGAGCTAGGGGAAAGGGGTCAAATACGGATTGCCTGATCAGCAGTGATGCCAAAGCCAATGTTTGTTACACAGGTGGCATCGTTTCGTATGTTGACAGTGCATTACGGTGTGGTATTATTGTTTAGAAGTCTTGTGGAAAAGATGAGGTATTTACACATTCGTTACGCACTCTGTATGTGTTTGTATGTAAGTCAGACAGCTTGTATAGAATTTACGTGTACAAGCTTGATGATACAAGCCAGGTAAGCTGTAGTTTGGCGATTTAAGCCTGCCCATATCTCAGTGCGGCGAAATTGGGGTAGTTTGGCGATTTAAGCCAGCATGTATCTCAGTGCGGCGAAATTGGGGTACACGAAAAAAACCTTCGTGCAGCCAGTGAAAAAACTTTATTGAATTCGGGCACAGGATAAAAAGCGCACATTTAAGTTGTCCTGTAACTATGGACTAATAACTAGGCACAAAAGATACAAAAACATAAAAAGCATAAATCAAAGAATAAGCAAAACAAAATATGTAAAACACTGTGCCTCTGATGTCTGTCGTGAAATGTTTGGCGCAGTGTTTGTAAACTTATGCCATGCATAGGACGCGTGCGACGCAATGGTACATAACGGCAGACAGTCGCTACAAGCTTAAATACGAGTAAATAGTAAAATACTTTGTGGTGAAATCGATACAGTATTGAAGTAAGTGCGATAGCAGTTGTGTGGTACGTATTTGACTGTCTGTAATTCGTATCACACACACACTCAGGTACGGTGGCAGGTTGCGCTCGTTTTGGATGTGGGAACAGGAGTGAATGTGAATTTTTATTTATTTAGCATCCTTGTATGTCATCATTATAAAATGATATATGATCATATATAGATAACAGGACATTAAAAATTTACTATTATGTGTTGGCTAATAAAATATTCTTGTGTATAACATGAAACCATCCACATAAGTCGTAATATACGAAATTAAAATAATAAATGAATATAATTTATTTTCCAAATGAGCATTGTGAATCACTGTCAAGAAGGAAATAAGCTGCCCTAATGTGCATGCTAATGATTCAAATATTCCGTGACACTATAAAAACTCTACTAATTAGCATTTCTTTGAGTTCCTTTTTGAATATGTGAAATTTTGATAATTCTTTTAATTTCCTTTGTATGAATTTTAGGCTGATAGAGCAATTTTTTATTAAATTGCTGTTGTATGAATTTCTCTATGAGAATCGTCTCTATTTCTCGCTTTGTAGTTGTGAACTTGACTGTGTAACACAGAATGTTCCTGGTGTGCCTTCAGGCAACATATACTTTCATAACTATAAATACATACATGGCAGGGTCATGATTCCCCTTCCCCTTGAAAAAATTTTTACCCTGCAATCCATGTGTCATCCCTTGTATTATTCTTATTGCTCTGTTTTGGAACATAAACCCTCAGAATGTGATGCTGTATCTTAACAAGCTCTGTATGAGTGCAAACTACGAACATAACACTGTATCAAAAACTACAGGAATTTTTCAGCATTCGAAGAACAACTTAATCTTTTGTTTAACATTTCTGTACATTTCTCCCACATTAAATTTTCATCTACCTATACTCTTAATAATTTAGTGTGGTTGGTTTGCTCTGTCTTATGCTGCCCAAGTTCTACTGTTAGGTTGGTTCCTTGTTTAAGTGACTGAAGTTTATCCAACCTTTTTTTTTTCCATTCATAATTAATTTGCTGCCCCTAAGCCACATGTTTGCTTCTTCAGCAGCTACTTTAACTCTCTCCTGTAGTTGAACTTCAGTCATAGCTGTAACAAACAGACTTGTGTCATAGGCAAACTATCCTGTATCTGCTGCTGATATGACTTGGCATGTCATTTATAATTATTAAGAACAGCAGTGGTCCCCTGGGGCACCACATACCTGACCCTTTGATATGCTGCTGAGTAAGCTTTGCCTGAGTATTGTATCTCTACCATTTGGTACCTGTTAGAAAGATGGGATTTGAACCAATCATATGCCACCCCACAATTCCCATAGCAATGTAGCTTCCTGAGAAGTAATTATGGTTAGTGATGTCAGATGCCTTTGATAGATGCAAAGACAGCCAACAGTTTAATTCATAATCTATGACCAGTTTTAAAAAGTTGCAGACTGCTGTGTCTGTTGACCCATTCTTCCTAAAACTGTACACTATATACTTTCAGACTTTTAAAGAGTCATATTCTGTTGATTTTCTGTACATACTAAAATCATGGAAGGCAGAAAAATTTACCTTTTGCACAATATATGGGTGTGATATTAATATTGCATATGGTGGAAGGTACAATTTAAGTAAGGGTGTGAAGAGTGGTAAATGGGTAAGTTATGTTAAATCGAAGGAAGATAACAAGAAAATCGACACCTTTTTTTGTCAAGTCTGGAAACGTTGACAGTGACATAATTAGGGCCAAATCCCTGTTTACTTTCTTTTTGGTGGAATACAGTGTGCCCATAAGTGCAACTGATCATGCTGGTGCTTTATTTAAGATGTTGTTTCCCACATCAGAAGTTGCAAAGAAATATAGTGTGGTTGCACAAAAACAACATGCATTGTAAATAAAATGCAAAAAATTGGACAATCTGAAGTTCTTAAGTGCCGTCAGAATGGACTATTTTCAGCGACAACAGATGGAAGCAATGATACGAATGCCAAGTTGTATCCTGTTTTCTATGCTATCCTGTATTCTATGCTATGCTATTACACAGGCAAAAGTAGTGAGTGCTATGCTATCCATAACCAACATTAGATGGGGACTCATCAGGGCATAACACAGGTAACCTGATGCTATCACAGCTGCATCCTCATAACATACCAATTGAAAACTATGTGGTAGTCTCCTGAGACAATGCTCCTGTTATGATAGGACACAAAAATGTGCTTTCAGCAGTTCTGAGCAAAGTTCAGCCAGGTATCCCCATTATAGGTTGCATTTGCCACCTGATTAATCTAGCAGCTGAAAAAGGTGCTGGAAGATTAAAGTGGATGAGATTCTTGTTGAGATATTTTATTTCTTAGAGAAGATTGTCAAAAGGAAAGGATGCTTTCAGAAACTTCAGAACTTGCACAATAAAGAGGCAAAGAAAATTGTGAAGCATGTATGTACTAAGTGGTTATCTTTAGGCAGATGTTTGGATAAACACTGGACTGATGGGATCTGTTTCTTTTTTTTTTCTTCTTCTTCTTTGAGGAGAAAGTAACGTTGCATTTCCAAAACTTTGACATCTTTGAGAATTCTAGAGTTGAACAAAGTGGATCAAAGATTACCAGAAGAAGAGAAGTCTTGCTACTACACATGCCCCTAAAAGAACAGTATATTCTTCCAAATGTGACAAAGCTATCCTAAAAAGAAAGACTTCTGGTTCAACATGCGAGGAAAAATTGTTTACATTCCTATCCTCAAACTTAAACAAGGCCTGTTGCACATTCCTTCATGTGACTATTCCTGTATTTGACAAATTGAATGTTGCTCTTCAGACTTCTTTCCCGCAAGTTCACTTTTTATTAGAACTTCTAATGGATTTACTAAAACAATCGTTCACCATATTTGTTTAGCCCAAAAGTGCCAAAAGCTCCTCATTGCTTGAAGTTGAGTACAACCTGATTCAATATCAAAGAAGTGGTGATGAGCTACTTATTGGCATTCAGACATAGTGAATGATCTCCAGGATACATATAAATCCCTTTTCTTTTCACCAGTGAGAAACTGTTTTTGCACTGCCTGAGACTACATCATCAACAAGTTTCCACTCAAGGATGATGTGTAAAAGTGTGCTCAAGTTGCTATGTTTCACAAAATTCGAAGAAGCACAGTTTTTTTCCATTCGTTTTTCCTTGGAAAAGTTTCCTGTTGTGCAAAGAAGAGAATGAAACTACAGATGAGGTTGTGTATAAGCTTCAGAGACTGTTCACAGTTCTTCAGATTGATGACATTTTGGTTGCAAATAAAGATACTGCAAGTGGTTCCAGTTGGGCACAAATACCAAGAATTCATGGAGCCAATGGACCTCTTAAGTGTAACTGAATTTCTAGAGTAATGTTCTCTATTCTCACCATGGCCCATAGCACTGCAGAGTGTAAACATGTTTTTAGCCTTGTGGGGGGGAGGGGGGGGGGGGGAGGGGGAGGAACAGAATTCAGATCATCCGTGTACAGTGAATCTCTGGAGTCAATTTCTATTTTTGAAGACTAGGAGTTCTGGTCCCTGTTATGACAAAACATTTTCTCAAGACTCAATACTTCTTGAAGGAAGCTAAAAAGGCCACAAGTATGACTTTAAAGTTGAAGTAGCATGTGATTTGCCATGTGTATTATATTATTTCTTCTGTGTGTAGTGTTAAACAAGTTTTACTGTGTAAAATCTTTTTTCAATTATTGCATATCTGCTTAATCTATGAAGTAAGTCCTGTTATGTATGCTCCAAACCAATATTCACCACGCATGCTGCTGTTTAACATAGATTTCTTCTTGACTGTTATATTCATCTACAAATCATTGGTCAGTGATACAAGTAGAAGTTTTACTGTTAGACCTTTACAAAAGTTGGTAGGGGTAGGTCTGGGCTAGGTTGGAATGCAACAGTTTTGTTGTGAGTTGGCGAAGCCAACGAATGTGAAAGCAGAAAATTTGGTTGTGGTAACAGGCTGATCTATAGTGTAGCCACAGGTCCAGGTCACTTTTGAAGCTGGCTACTTGTTTGTTTGTGGGCGAAACCTCCTAATGTGAAAGAAAAAAATCCGAGTGTGGTGATAAAATTATTTGGCTTGTGGCACAGCAGTGAAATGTGTAACTTGTGTCATGAATAATCAGCTGTTTTCATGATTAAGTCGAGATTTCTGACAGCATGAATAGGCAGGAAAGTAAGAGCATAACTTCAATTTATGTATGGAACTGTTCATTATAACCTAAATTATAAATTTCGTGTATCATAAAAGTGTCGATTTTTGACCAGATGAGTTGTGATTACTTCGCAGTACATCTCTGGTGATCGCTCTGGAGCAGTGAAATGTCACATTTTCGTGCAAGCACTGTCGTTACCATATTGAGTAGTGTGTAGTATTATGAAATTTGGTCTTATTTGAAGGCGACTATTAGTTGTCTAGTTGGAGTTCAGGCAAGAAGGCGTGTGAAGGCTGCCTTGTCAGTGAGGTCGCATTTTATGAAATGAGTAAAGGTGAACTATGGTCATGGTTAGTGTCTCGTAATGTGCGTTCACACTCATTAGAATGCCCAGAATGCAAGATCCCTTGCAATTTCTTATTGAATGAGGATTCTTTTTGTTGCTGGCACCAATAGAAGGTCAGAAGAGTAGCCACATGGCCAGTGTGCAGTGCACATTCCAGTGCAGTGGGTGGAACTGTGCTTGGTTTGGTGATTCGTGAATAACTGTCTGAAAAATCTCAGACTCCTGCACCATGTGGGTCTCCATATGTTATCCGAAAATAGTGAGACTTATCACAAATTTCAGCACGTCTACACGTATGGTGACTGACAGTGATTCTTCTGCCACGAAGTATGTATTGAGTGGGCAATAAACAATTCACAACAGTTTGGGGGACCAGGAATCATCGTTGAAATAGACGAGGAGAAGTTTGGGAAAGGAAAACAAAACAAATGCCGTCAAATTGTAGGAAATTGGGTGTTTAGTGGAATTCAGTGAGGGTTGAAAAAATGCTTCCTTGAGCCCCTTGAATTTTGGAGCAAAGAAGTATTGTTCAGAAAAATAAAATAAAAGGTCCTCCCTGGGACGACAATCATCAGTGACTGCTTCAGTTCATACAACATTCTAGGTACTAAAGGTTTTCAGCACCATAGAGTAAACCACAGTCTGAACTTTGTAGATCCAAAAGATCGTTCCATTCATACACAGAACATGGAGAGAAAGTGGCAGGATGTCAGAGGTGCCATCCCATGACATGGCAGAAAGTGTAAACATTTTGTGAGTTACCTGGCTGAGTACATGTTCTGTCGAGCACATTCTTTTTGTTGCTGGCACCAATAGAAGGTCAGAAGAGTAGCCACGTGGTCAGTGTGCAGTGCACATTCCAGTGCAGTGGTCATGTAAAGTTTACCCGCCCGGCAGAACTATGTTGCAATAGTTCTTTTTAAGAATGTTGCAAGCACAACTAAAGACTACAATTCTGATTCTGTGTTCTGATTGGCTAAGGATGTCACGTGTCCTGTGCGCAGACTGTATAACAAAAGCACATCACACAGTGAACTCTTGATTTCACACTTTCTGAAGCTATCATACCATATTTTATAGTTTTTTTTAAATTTATACTTGCTTATTGTGCAAATATGTAGTTTCAATGCTGCTGTTCGTCAGGATAGAAGTCAGGAGCGGAGGGCGTTGTAAAATGACAATTAATTGAGTGGAATGGACCCAATTTATTCTGGTAATGATGGTACAGGGGTGCCTACATAGGGCTGAGCAGCCCCAAGAGGGGTTGCCGTCTGTTCATCAGTGAGGCAGAGCCTAGAGGAGCGACTACTCGGGGCCGAGGTCAGAAGCTAAGAGAGCGCGGAGCTGTTTCCAAGCCGCCCTCGCCGCTCCCGGCCGCGTCCCCACGTGATCACACGATTAGTCTCTGATTGGATGGTTGATTCCGCCAACGCGCCTTGCTAGTAGCGTACCCCCGTCAGCGCAACCAACCCGTGGGACTTGAGTCTAACCGAGGAGCACGTGGCAGGAATGTGCCGACCATGGTCTTCCGGCCAGCACCTTCCACCACAGTATGCCTAAGCCGGCTACGCCGAACATTGTGCATTGAAAATTTACTTAATAAAATTTTGTCGGCAATGATCCCTCTTGGGGGGTCTCATCCCTGCACATCCTTTCCCCTTCCGAAGAAGGCTCCCTGAATGAAAATGAATGAGCCTATTCTAGTTGATTATTCCATTTAAAAAAAATATATGATCAATATGTGCAAACGTTACAAAGTGGCCTGAAGGAAGGCTCTTGAATAACAAACTTGTGGTGCGACGGCAGTGAGGCGGCGCCATGCTGTGAGTGTGTGTCGGCGGTATCAGTGGTGGTGGGTACCCAGGCGATGATGAGGGGCACCGTAGTACAGCACACTGAAACACTCCACCCTCGTGGGGGTGAGAGAATGCTCCCAGGCCTAACAGTTCCAAGGGGGTTTTTCCCCGTAATATTACTTTGAGTTCTTAAATCTAGGATTACAATGGTAATTGCCCAAGTGGGTGAATGAGAACATTACAAAATGACAAAAATTTAAAGAGAAAACAAAATGACTTACATGAGGGTTAAAACTCGACAGTTAAATATTGATTCCATAGACTTTACATTGAAATACAAATCCATTACAAAATTAGTTCATTGACCTGACACCTAGACTACAACTTAATTCTAAGGGGGGGTCATGCCTGATGACATGCACCAAGGTTGGCAGGTAGTTTCAGGTGTGATATTCACCTTCAGGTTGTGGGGGTGGTACTACTTCTCGGAAGGAAGTGAAACATTTGCAAAACCCTCTTTTACAGAGTATCCAGGATACTATAATCAGAATCATTACAATGATTATTGCCGAACCAGCGCTGGGTAATACAACGGTGGTTAATCGCTTTGTTTGGTGCCAATCAGCAATATGTGAGGCCACTCGGTCAAGAGCAACTTGGTTATGTTCCTGGGTAAGGAGATGATTGATCGATTGGAGTAGATCTGAATCATTGGTAATCGGTAAATTCTTTAGCTTCTCATGGTGATGGAGTTTAAAAGAGAGTTCAGGAAGGTATAAGGTAAATGTGGGAATGGTGACATGAAAGGCGGAGTGCAATTGAGCTGATATCCTCAAAGAAGCAAAGTATACGTCACATCTTGAACTATTATACACTAGGCCACTATTATTCAGTGTTACCCGGTACGATTGAGTCTCTGACATTGAACGGTGACACACCAGGGTGGCGGTGACAGTCTGTGGGACAGCGAACAGAAAACTGTTGCCAACAGGCTGAATTATTGGTTGACGAAGTGAGACTAGAACACGAGGACATGGAGGTGTAGTAGTTTCAGCTAAAAACAGTGACATCTCGCACTCAGTAGTGTTAGGGTGTAAAATTAGCGTGGAGCATAAGTAATGTGTTGTGTGGAAGCAACTAGATAGTTCAGCGCGGGAGAGAGTGGCGTGAGTTTGTCGATCCCGACTAACTATTAAAAATTCCTGAGTCTGCCAAACAACATGGTGGTGAAGGGTAGCCCAAGAGACTGGAAAAGTGTATATCTGATAGCACTCGTATTCGCAATTTGCGCACGTGATTGGCAACCGCATTCGCATCCGAATACCGTCCGAATTACGGGTAAGTCGGACCTCCAACGCGGCATAGTAAAAGGGGAGGTTGCTTTCAGCTTCCAATGTTGATAACGGTCGACTGCGAGAGAAAGTATTAGTGACCCTAGAAGTAAAAATTTCCTGGCTTACATGATGAGTAATTCAGAGATGACAGAGGGGGTACAACGTTGTAGCAATAATTACCTGGTAAGTAGCGACGATGGACCCGTTCAGTCACGCTTACTGCTGAAGAAGACCACGAAGTAGAACCACGGCAGGCAACCAACAGTTTGGCAGCCGTGGGGGTAGCAAGGCGGCAAGACAATGGTGTAATTCAACACTGAGTATCCGCTGATCAATCACGCGTCAGCAAAAAAGACGCTGAACGCAGAGGCAGTACTACGCAGCGCAGACTAAGCGTAACTCGCTGGAAAAATTTTTCAACCTGCTACGGGACGAAGGCCAAGTGTTGTTAATTAATTTGAGATTTTGTACGAAGAAAGTTCTTTTTTTTTAAAAAATGAATAAAATGAGAAGGAATCCTGTGATCGCGGTGTAAACCTGCACAGCCTAGGTACCTCCCACGCATTGGCCACTACGCAGGGGCACCCACCCCGCTAAGGCTCGACACGGCGAGACAGGTGAAGTACTTCATAAATTTCAGAAATAATATTGAGTGGTTTTTCAGCTGTAGAAAACCCGAATGAGGGTAGGACGATTCGAGTTAACTCAGTAATCATAGGATCTTTACTTACAGAAGTGGTCAATAGAGAGATTAACTGTACTGAAGTCGGAAATGAATGTTAGCGAGAGCGAGTCTGTTGCTCGCGAATACAGAGGCTGAGCGTGAAGCAGTGGAGACGGCGCAGCGCAGCTTTATCAGCGCTGAGCCGGCAGAGTGCTGAGCTGAGCTCAGATAACAGCGTCGGAGAGCGCTAGTGGCTCTGCGTCCGAGACTAAGGCATTGTAAGTGCAGCTTAAAAGTAACAGTCTATTGCAAAGCAATAATAAACGAATAGCTGATGTCACAAAGACGTTTGATTCCATTTTAACAGAACAACTTAAGTGTTCAACAGGTAAATTGATTACGTCGTTGATTAAAAGAAACTGCTACTGAACATAACGTACATACGTACGTACTTCCCTTTCCCCTTCCGAAGAGCGGAGGGCATAAACGATAAAAGCCTTGTTCATGTACTTAGTATATGACAATAGAGGTTTGGTAACATCAACAAGTTACACCAAGGTAGTGTGGATATGAACAGTGTGAGTGTGTTGTAAGTGTTGTGTAAATGTGTGACTAATGGTAGCTGATGGCGGATACGAATTGAAGGCCAATAGGTGCTATCAGAGATACTTCCAGTCGAGAAACAATGAAAGTTAAAAGGGAATACCGAATGTGACACAAAAATAACGTATAACCATAAAGTGTACTAACATTAATCATGACTATAAATTGATAACAATAAATCATGACATTGAAGTAATAATAATTGACAAGAAATAAAATAAAGAGAATATTTCCCGAACATAACTTCCGAATCGGATACGAAATCCGTCAGGGGATGTTGTTTTTTTTTAGTCGGTTGACGAAGTGCATAAGGGACTACGTCAGTAGAATCCGACAGTGTGTGTATATAACAACATTGTTCTTGAAAGTGCAGTTTGCACTGTCAGATGGTGAAAAGCAACTAATCCGTTCAGCAACGGAAAAGGCTGCCATCTGGGGAACGGTATCTGAATCTTTGGCAGAATCCAATGATTTTGCAATGGAATTGCCATCTAGAAGAAAGTGGCGTTGTATAAAATGTAATAAAAGAGCGTCTGGGGCTCAGTTCATTTGTGGTTGAGTGCTAAAGGCGTAGTGTGAGCGCAAATTATCTCACGGTAATTAATGTATAAATTGTTTTGTGGTCAACCGAGGAGCCTAGGATTCGGTGACGTGTAAGTACAAGTTCGCGGTGCGTATGAGCTACCTGCGAGTGACTCGACTATTAAGTTCAGCAGTGCATTAGTGCAATCTGCAGACTTGGATTGATGATTATATAATTTGCAGGGCAATGGAGCAACCTGCGGACAGTGCTAAGGCAACCTGTCTAATAATTGAGGGGTAGGCAGTGCATTGGAGCTATCTGCGATACCGTGGTTCAGCGGGCCTAAGGGCGTCCGTCTGACTTAATAAGAATTAGTGTAGGCACATGGGTTTCCTGCGATGCACGGAATAAAAGTATCAGCGGCGTTATCAGCGACCTGCTGTACTAGGAAAATGTCGACTGTTCAAGCAATAAAAATAGCTCTGAAGCTAGAATAGCATACATGCATAAATAGCGTCACTTTTTGTGCGCGCAGTATATAACACTACATTAAATGAAAATCATGAACTATAAATCACTAGTGCTAGCATAATGACATAATTAAACACAATGACATAAATTGACAGGAAAATAAAAACACAATGATGTATAATAATAACGCTGTAAGTAGTCGGAACGCTCAACGTTAACATGTAACACTGGGCACCTGGGACTGGCTGCTAGGCTGCGTGTGTGTTAGTTTTAAAACTAACAATAACAAATTGAACTGGAAGGACAACTAGGCACAGTTCCCGTAGCGCTTACATCACCGGCTAATTAGAGGCAAAGTACGTATCTCACAATGGATCATCGGCCGATATTTTGGGGCAAGACTGCAACAAGGGAGAGCAATATCTCGGTGTAAATAGGTGGTAAGATTAAAAGACCGGTACTGTCGGAAGAGGGTACTTAACATGTTGTAGGGGCCTCCTCATCGACAGAAGAAGGAAAACAGGATAGAACAATGACCACGGCGGTAGAGTAAAATAAATGGGGAGGGCAAAAATAACTGCGTAGCAACCAAGGAACAATCGCCCACCGATATACGGCAGCCCGGACGATTGGTCGTTTGTGCCTCGTCAGTAGCGTGAAAAACCCGTGGCATTGCATTGGTTTGCCCATATCTGGCCTTGTCCAGGGCAGATAACGTTAAATGTCCTCATAGTTCGATGTGTAAGAGGGTTAGGGCTGTAGTTTGTACCTTATACAATGAATCAAAGCAGTAGTGAAACTTCACTTATAGGATTGGCAGACTAAGGTATGCAGAATAATGTAAATCGTTAAGAACTTCGTTTGATTTATCCAGCTAATGTGAAACAAAACAAGGAAAAGAATTTAAACAATGAATCACATCTACTTAATGTTTATGTTAAGATTTATTGGGATGTTTGAATGAATTTTGTTTGCCGTGTCTTCCGGCTGCATGAAAGAAACCAGCTTGGAGCTGTTAGCGAGCGCGCAGCTCACGCGTAGGTGCGGAGTAGGCACCGGCACGTCAGCGGTTATGTGAGACGGCGTGTAGCCGCGAGAGACCGGCCGCTACTGCAGCGACAAATATCACGCGCTCAGCGTGTACAAGAAATAACGATGAATTAGAAATTGCTAATTATCTAGAATAAGAGTTTTTTTTAAAAAAAAAAGGCTGTTAGTTATATAAAATGATGGTAAATGCATTGTAGTCCGTCATACACGGAAGATAGGGCAGTAATCTGCGGTTTGTTTTTGTAACTACTCGGACGCGCCGCGTGTTGAGACGCTGGAGGCGGCAGCGCACGTGGTGATAAGATACGTCATCGCGCGGAGCGCTGTTACTGGCTGAGAAAAAATAATGGCCGCTGGCCACTTGGCGAGGAGAAGGGACAGCGCTGAAGAGAGGAGGGGAGGCAACAGCTGATGTGTTGCCCCGCCAACAGCTGGTCCCGTAAACAAAGCGTACGAGGCGTATGCATTTCAAGTCCTGACTTAATCTGTTCCGATTACTTACGGTTAGCTGCAGCAAATACAGAACTACGACATATAGTACAATACACTAGACGTCAACGTAACAAGTATTAAGAAAAGCTCGGAATAAAAATACTCCACATGTACTGCTTTGCCAAATAGATGGCAATAGAGCACATTGAAGAATATTATTCGGAGTTAGCAGCCGCGGTTCTGCCAACACCAAGTGTAATGGTTGCATTTGAAGCAAGTCAGTTGCGTGACGTCTAATGAGTGGCATTGCTTGCAAAACATAAAACATAATCATACATATGAAAATGAGCAAAATTACATGACATGACTGGAAATTGACAAATGAGAATGGCTGGGAACTCCGTGGTGGCCAGGCACGTCTTGCTTCCAAGTCCCTGGAGAAAATGACTTAAACTAAGCTGCAATAAAACATAACATAAACTCTAATTAGGCGTGATTAATCACGCGACCTCAACCCATAAGGGTGTCGATTCCGCAAAGGGTATCTACAACCCTGTGGAGGTAATCTCCTCCGTTTTTTCTTTCGTCTTTGTTCCACTTGAGGTGGAAGTGACACAGGCGGATCGGGGGCTGCGACCTGTTGTGGTGACACAGCCCTACCGTGGTAAGGTTGCAGGCAGTCAAAGTGCACTATCACCGTACGATCGGTTAATTGCAGTTCTGCATTGACTGGTGAGGTCAACCGTACAATCCGATACGGGCCTTCAAAGCGGGGAGAGAACTTTTTAGTTCGTCCCTTTTTGATTGCCGGGTTTCGTAGTAACACTAAATCACCTGTTTGATAAGTCGGTAAAACGGCATTTTTGTTCTGCCTGTGCAACTGTTTGTTGGTAGCTTTGATATTATTCCTCTTTACCTTATACCAGATCGCTTTTAGTCGGCGGGCTAAACCTTTTACTTCCTTTATTTCTACACCTTGAGGTAGTTTGTCTATCTCGAACGGCGAATTCATCGGCCGTCCAAACACAGCTTCGTAAGGGGTATACCCCGTGGATTCATGTATTCGGGTGTTGTATGCAGAAGAAATATACGGTACATATCTGTCCCAATCAGCGTGCGTTTTTGCAACATAATAGGATAACATTTTACAAATTGTACGGTGTACGCGTTCAACGCGACCGTTGGCTTTAGGATGGAAGGGAGTTGTATGCCATTTTTTGATTCTTAACAATTTACAAACTTGTACAAATAAAGCAGACATGAAATTGGTTCCTTGATCCGTTAAAATGGCATCAGGACTTCCAAAAGGTAGTATCACACGATTTACAAACTCTCTCGCCACAGTTTCAGATGTCATGTCGGGGAGGGGAATCAAAATTAGATAACGTGAAAAGTGATCAATAACAGACAAAATGTATTTGTTACCTTGTTGCGACTGTGGAAAAGGACCTTGGAAATCTAAAGCAAGAATTTCGAAGGGTGAAGATGCCTGAGGAAGTGTTTGCAGCGGCACTCGCGGATGCCTATTTTGTGCTCGTTGTGCACACGGCAGGCAAGATCTTACATACCTGTCCACGTCACGTTGTCGGTATTGCCACCAGTAACGTGTCGCAATTCGAGCGTTCGTAGCGCGTTTTCCGCTGTGACATGCTTGGATTGTATCATGGCATTGCCGTATTATACGGTGCTGCAAGCATTCCGGTATTACCAAACGATTTCCATGGGGAGTTCTTCGATACAAAAGGTCGTCTATTACTTCAAATTCTGGCAAGGTGGCGTATCTTTGACATTGAACGTCCACCTGCTGTGCTTCTTTTAACTCTTCAATTGATACCTCATCTGATTGAATGACACGCACTTTTCTACTTAACGCATCAGCATTTTGATGCAACCGACCAGGCTTGTGCCGAACTTCAAAATCATATTCTGACAGTTTCATGGCCCAGCGCATAAGTTTGCTGCTAGGGTCTTTAAGATTCAATAACCACTGCAGAGCAGAGTGATCGGTAAGAACTGTAAACTTGCGACCATAAAGGTAACATCTAAAATAATTAATTCCAAAAAGAAGGGCAAGCAATTCCTTTTCTGTAGTACTGTAATTAGTTTCTGCTTTATTCAGTTGACGAGAGGCATACCCAACGGGTTTTTCCTCACCATCTTGCACTTGGCTTAGGACACATCCTACAGCAAAATCAGATGCGTCACAAGATAAAATAAAAGGTTCAGCGAAGTCTGGGTAAACAAGTAGAGGTGAACTAGTTAAAAGAGTTTTCACTGTTTGAAAGGCGGTCGAACATTCATCCGTCCAAACAAAAGGAGTATCCTTTTTCAACAATTTAGTAAGTGGTTTGGTAATAGTAGCATAATCTTTAACAAAACGGCGGTAATAATTTGCAAGACCAAGGAAGGATTGTAATTCCTTTAAATTTGTTGGAATAGAAAAAGTGTCTACTGCTTCAGTTAATCGTGGATCTGGCTTGACTCCGCTGGAACTGATGACATAACCTAAATACTGCACTTGTGATTGAGCAAAAGAACATTTTTCTAATTTTAAGCTTAAATTAGCATTTTGCAAGCGCAACAGCACACTGCGTAGATGTTCAGCATGTTCAGCAATGGATTTTGAAAATATAATTATATCATCAAGATACACAAGGCACATAGTAGGTTTCAACCCACGTAACAGCAGATCTGCAAATCGCTGAAAGGTTGCTGGCGCGTTGCGAAGCCCGAAAGGCATCCTTAAGAATTCATATAAGCCACCAGGAACTACAAAAGCTGTCTTAGCTCGATCTTGAGGAGCAATTGGAATTTGATGATACCCACTGCGCATGTCTAATGTTGTGAAGTACCGGCAATTGCCCAGACGATCGAGTGTTTCATCGATCCGGGGTAATGGATAATGATCTGGAGTAGTAACTTTGTTTACTGCTCGCATGTCTACACAGAGGCGATAGGATTTTTCTCCGTCTATAGATTTCTTTGGAACGACTACAATTGGGCTAGACCACGCACTAGAAGAGGGTTGTATTATTCCTGCTTCTAGTTGCTGTTGTATAGTTTCCTCTACCACTGACTGAAGATGGTAGGGAATTCGGTACCCTTTTTGAGCTATTGGCCTAGCATTTCCGGTTGGAATCTCATGTTGGATTAGATCTGTTGCTGGTAAATATTTCCTGTCTTCAAACAACCATGAATACTCATTCAATACTTCATTTATTAGCTTTTGTTCATGCAATGGGAGGTGACTAAGCTTAGCTTTAAACTTATCTGTCAGATGTGACGTGATTGTCAAAAGGTGTTGAGAGGCGGCAGCAGTCTTTTTCTTTTTCAGAGAAGGGGTTCTCTTTGACAACTCATCTTCTGTGATAACCTGTAAGCTGGCTAATACTGTACCACGCGGTATTAAAGCTTGCTTATGACTAAAATTGTCTAAACACACGGGTACGCAATTTTCTTTCTGTACTTGCTGCGCTTTGCACAGGCTACGTTTTACGTGGACCTGCATCTGGTCAAGAGTTTCATTCTGGCAGAGTGGATCTACCAAGAAATGAACCTCTTCGGATTCACGTATCCCGACAGGCACCCAAAGGATCTTTCCTGTGCCTTCTGGTATCTCCACGGGATTATCGGCTTTTAGCATCGTTACGGGAGACTCCGAAACTTGGGAAACGGATCCTTTTTTCCCAGCTCCGCTCGCCCGCATCGTGCAGTCACGTCCAAAACGGTGCACGTTGTCGCCGAATTGGACGGTATTTAACCTATAGTCAATAACCCCCTGGAAATGACGCAGAAAGTCACTTCCCAGGATGATGTCGTAATCCGTGCGCCTGTTCCGTACAATCTCCATCGTAAAAGCATATTCTGTGGAGTCCAACATGAACTCAACGCAACAGCTGCCATCAGGTTTCACTATGCCGGGACCAATACCACTGATATGGTACCGTGGCGGTTGCAATGTTCTTTTATCCCTCTTCGATAAAAATGCCAAGCTGATCTGTGCGCCTGTGTCAATTAGCACGCGTATTGGTCTGCGGCCTCTAACACCATCGACAACCACGCTTGCCACCTGCGTGATTCCCTTATAAGCTAGGGGGGTCACTATTTTTAACGGGGGCCGGGAGGGGTGGCACTTCCTGCCCCGCGGCCGTTTCCCGAATTCTGTGGTTGGTTTGCATTTCGCCTGGAATTTGCAGGCGGTTGTGGCCTACTATTTGGACAATGCACGCTTTGGTGACCCATGTTCCTGCACTGATGACAATATGGCACGCGACATTGCTCTGCCACATGTCCTTGTCTATTACAGCGCCCACACTTACTATCGTTCGAAAAAATACGTCGGGGCTCGCTTTGCCGCGCGGAGACGGCCACAAATCGGCTCGCCTCCTCTCTCAAGAGTGCTAATCGCACGGCTTCGTGTAAGGTGCGGGGGGAAGCTACCTTGATTTCACCCCCTATTTGAGGATTTATGCCACGAATAAACACGTCTATCGCACGACATTCTGATTCCTCCAACAGAACTTCGTTACGAGCAGAACTGGCACTTAGTGCGTACGTGCGGCATGCGACGCTTCTAATCCTGTCCGCGAATGCTTCTAAATCTTCACCCGTTTTTTGCCTAAGGGTGGAAAGCAAGTCGCGATAGTAACTAGTACCACGTTTGTCTGTATACCTTTCAATCAACCCTGTTGCAAGGGACTGGAAGGTGGGGGCATTTTTCAAGCTCTCGACCGACTGCACGTAGTTCCGCGCTTCGCCGGTGAGTTTCATTTTCATCACGTTTAAGAGAAATTCATCTGGCCAACCGCAAAGCTTTCCGATGTCCTGGATATTCTGCACAAGCGTTTGAATATCCTCGTGCGGCTTTCCAGCAAACGCCGGAATAAATGCTACTGCTGGGAAGCTCTGCACCAAAGTAGAGGTGGCTACTGCCACAGGTGATTCTGCACTAGTGAGTGGTGGAATCACCTGCTTCGGCTGTTCTTCCACTAGCACTGGCTTAGCAACATTAGATTGCGGAGAAGCCATTTTAAGATCATCTATCTGTTGCTTAAGCTCCGCGTTAGTTAGAATTAACTGATTTAACTGGGACTGCAGCGCCAAGAGGGGATCTTCATCCGCTCCGGCTGCTCCTGCCTCCGATTGCTGCCTGGTGATCGGCATGTTACAATAGTGTGGGCATCTACACCACCGTAGCGTCGCTAGCGACTTACATTAGTTGGTAGCGTGCAGACGACGGACAGCGGCGGTGTCGACGAGCGGCGGCAGGCGCGTTGATCACGCGCGGGCGCAGCAGGCGGCGGGCCACAGCACGGACAGCTGCGACGGCGGGGCGGCGCGAGGGCCGCACCCCGGACCCTGGCGCAGGCGGTGACCCGTGGCAGCTACGGACAGCGGCGGCGGCGGTGGCGGCGGCGAGCGGGACTGCATCGCGGACCCTCCTCGGCTCGCGTCCGGCGGCGAACTGCGTCACGCTTGTGGCGCGCTAGTGCGCGGCCACGCACATTCTGCAACGCAGGCGAGCGGCTAGCACGCGCATGGCGCGCTGCAGCCTCGCCACGTTCGGTCTAGTTTCCTTTACTTGCTCAGACTCGGCCCCTTTGTAGCACTCATAACTGATGAGTTAATTTTACAACCATAAGGTGGGTCGCATCCCACTTCTGACACCATTTGTTCGTCAGGATAGAAGTCAGGAGCGGAGGGCGTTGTAAAATGACAATTAATTGAGTGGAATGGACCCAATTTATTCTGGTAATGATGGTACAGGGGTGCCTACATAGGGCTGAGCAGCCCCAAGAGGGGTTGCCGTCTGTTCATCAGTGAGGCAGAGCCTAGAGGAGCGACTACTCGGGGCCGAGGTCAGAAGCTAAGAGAGCGCGGAGCTGTTTCCAAGCCGCCCTCGCCGCTCCCGGCCGCGTCCCCACGTGATCACACGATTAGTCTCTGATTGGAGGGTTGATTCCGCCAACGCGCCTTGCTAGTAGCGTACCCCCGTCAGCGCAACCAACCCGTGGGACTTGAGTCTAACCGAGGAGCACGTGGCAGGAATGTGCCGACCATGGTCTTCCGGCCAGCACCTTCCACCACAGTATGCCTAAGCCGGCTACGCCGAACATTGTGCATTGAAAATTTACTTAATAAAATTTTGTCGGCAATGATCCCTCTTGGGGGGTCTCATCCCTGCACACTGCAGTGCAATGTAGATCTGTCCAAGAGATGTCCTTTTCTTCTCAGTTTGTTGTGCTACAGTGCCTGAAAATGCAATATCGATGTAGAAAAGTGGTACCTCTGTGGATTATATCTCTCAAAATATTTACAACCATTGTCTCTGAAAATCGTATACCTATTAAATGAACAGCACGCAAATCTTTATGTGCATAACACTCTGAAGAAATATATTCACAAGGAACTTGTTCCAAATCATTAAGATTTATGATACAACTTATCCATGGAACATGAAATGAACTAACAAAATATTTCAGTTTCAATTGAACATCAACTTCTCTTTTGGTCTTCTAAAAGCAGTACTTTGTTGATACTCCTTGCAGTGTCGGGGGCTAGAAAAGACCCGCGGCTTTTCTTTGCCTTTCGTAAGAGGCGATTAATAAGACTATTTTTATTTGGTCACAGTTTTACCTTGGTATATTGACTATTCTTTGGACTTCTGAAGGTTTTCAGTTTTTTTCCCCATCACCTTTTGTGGCTACTTAAATTTTGGGTTTGACCTCCACTTTCCAAACTTTACAGAAGTGTAGGCCGATTGGGGAAGAATACCTTACTGTGATGTACTACAGCTACACTGTGCGCTGTTTTCTTTTGCACCTGCCAATCAAGTGGATCTACCTCTGCTGCCAAAATCCAGCACAGTAGCTAGTCCATTGTGGTGGGGTTGTCATGTACCCTCTCGGTGGTAGCCCCTGACAGCGAAGGGATCCCACTGCCTGTGTTATAATAATAAAAAAAGAACATATATGAATGGAAAAAAATTAAAGGACAATACAGTTGCATTATTAGAAATGTTCTGCTTGTACGAATTTAGGCTATTTGGACTTCCTCTCTTACATTTCAATTGCAGATTCAGGCAGCCGAGTACACCAGTGCATGTCAAAAAATGAAGGAAATCCTCCTTATTTGGCTCCACTTCACTTCAATGAAAAATATTTAATACTTTTATTAAATCTTCTCTTATTAATAAACACACACAATACAAAACACTCGTAATACTTCATACTTTAAGTAATACATCCTAATGATCCTTCCACATACAAGAGAGTGAAAAACAAAATCATGTACAAGGAAAAAATGAATAATTATGTCCCCCCTCCCCATTTGTCTGCACCTTACCGCGCATTCATAATTAATGCCTTTGCTGACATTTATGGTCGATCGCTGTTTTTTTAATAAATTTTAACCTTACCATATCTGGGGGTTCTTTCACCATATACCTACACATGCTGATACTTGAGCGGTAACCTTCCCTGTGTTACTCAAGCAGTAGGTGCCTGTCTACTTTGGAGTACTGGGATTCTTTGTAATGGCTACTGTAGCTAGTGGTTTTTTCCTTGGGGGGATGGTGCCCACAGGGAGAGCCTGCGATTGGAGTGAGTGGCATTGGGTTGGATGATTTGCAACGAATGGGGTCAAACTTACTGGTGACCATGCCAATACAGCCATTTCAACAGTCATGAACACTGATTTTAATGCGGAGGTTTACAATACTGTGGCGTTTCCGTCTTTGACCATGGCTCAAGTCAATTGCTAGGTAAGGAGAAATGGAAGTGGAGAGTTTGGTTTGTGCACGAACTGATGGCGGATCTTTTGCTGCAATGAAGCCACTGTTTGTCTTCGAAAATATTGAAGATTGGTTTGGGGAGGTTGCAGCAATAGAGAAGATGAGAAATTAATCTCTACTGATGAAAACATTGCACACCAACCAATCACAGGCACTTTAGGCATGTGTCGGGATAGGAGGTACACTAGTCACCATTTCTCCTCACAAGAAGCTCAGTAAAATTCAAGGTGTTATCTTTCATTGGAACCAATTGCTAAAAACTGATGAAGAGCTGTGTACTAATCTGGCACGATGTGGAGTCCATTTTGTTTGCCGCATCCAGAAGGGGCGCAGGGATAATAGTGGATACTGGAGCTTTTATTGTGGCCTTAGACGGCAACATTTTACCTGAGAAGGTTAAGGTCATGGTTTGTAGGTGTGATGTCGGGCCTTGTTTTCCTCCTCTGATGAGATGTTTCAGGTGCCAGAAGTTTGGACACATCTTCCCAGTGCTCTAATTACGCTATCTATTGGGCATGTGGACAGGCATCCCACGAGGGCAGCCCTTGTGGCTGACCATCTTAGTGTGTCAACTGTCTGGAATTGCATCCTTCTTGTTCACCTTTATGCTCATTGTTCAAGAAGAAAATTCGAGAGTGTAAAACGCTCGACTGCCTGTCGTATCAAGATGCAAAGAAAAAATTTGAAAGACTTAACCCAACTGATATGGTCTCAAATTTTGTGACTGTTGTTTCACAGCCCACACCAAATGCGAAGACAAGGTTTTGCGTGACACCTCCTGGCCCTGGTCATATTCCAGTGCCTGTCCAACAGTTTAGGAAGGGAGCATCAGCTTCCATGGCCCCTACCTGTATAGCACCAGTGGTACCCACACCATTGGTGCGGTCAGAGATGCCCAGTCAATCTCTGGCATCATCAGGGACAAGGACACCAGTCAGGATGCCCACCTCTCAAGTCAAGGACCAGCAGTCATAGGTTGCAGGCTGAAGAAAAGCACGGTCCTCTTTGCCCCCAGAAGATAAAATTGCGGAAATCTTCACAGACATCAAACTCTCATGAGAGTAAGAAGAATAAGCGGAAAGATAAATTACTTTCTGAGGCTTCAGATGTTCTCCTCGCCACCCTCGGGAAGATCAAGACTATGCACCTTGATGACTGATCACACAATAAGCTGGATTGTGAGCTGGTAGTGAAGTAATCACACCCATCTTTTCCATTTGCCACTTTCTTAAACCTGACTCAGTGCTCCTTCAGTGGAACTGTAACGGTTACTGTCACCACCTGACTGAACTCTGTCATTTACTGTCTATTTATTCTGTAATTGACATATCACTTCAGGAAACACGGTTTACTGCAACACACCTCCCTGCTTTGAAAAACTACAGACCCCATGTCAATGTTGAGAGAGCATCCGATGGGGTCTGTACCATCATACTCTCTGATATTTTCAGTGAGGAGGTGCCCCTTACCAATGCAATATAGGCCATGACCATTAGAGTCTATCTGACAGTTTGGATGACAGTTTATAATGTTTATCTACCCCCAGACTGACCTTTCCATTACCATGAGCTGTTAGATAGAGTGTAACAGCTACTTGCCCTCTTTCTGTTACTGGAGGCCTTTAATGCCCAAAATTCTCTGTGGGGCAGAGGCAGTAAGTCTTGCAGATAGCTAGAACACCTCCTTTCGGAATTGGATGTCTGCCTACTCGACAGTGACCATTTTACTATTGTTTTCTCGCTGTGCACTTGGACATCTGGATGATGCTCCATGTGGGTTGCTCGGAAAGCTGATTGGCAAGGCTTTCTCCTCTATAGCCAATTTTGTTACCAGATATCGACAAAGTTGTATAGGGTACTATTGATATTATTATTTGTGCTGTAGCAGCAATGATACCCTTCTCCTGTGTCTTGTCCCGATGATCGCTGGTGCCTTGGTGATCTGAAGATACAGTCACAGCTACCGGGGAATGCTGCAGGATGCTTCAGCTGCACAAGTGCCATCCCTCTATGGATAATTTAATAGTGTTCAAGAGACTACAGGTGAAAGTTCATTTTTTTAATAAAGAAAATGAAGCAGGAGTGTTGGGAGCAGTATGTACAGGTTGACAATTATTGAACTATATGAAAAAAAAGTAAATTGCTACAAACTACGGCATGCACACACTTCATTTAACATTTAAAAGTCACAACAGATATTCAGATATAGGTTATGACATGTCTGATATGCCTACCTCCATTGGCGATGATGTGGCGCAGACGAATAGCGAAATTTTACATGACCTACAGAAGTGTCGGAACATTGATTCTGTTGATGACCTCCTGAATGGCTGCTTTCAGCTCAGCAATTTTTTTATGGTTATTGCTATAAACCTTGTCTTTACTATAGCCCCATAAAAAGGCGACTTGTGTGTTCAGATCCAGAGAATATGGCGGCCAATCGAGGCTCATGCTGGAGTACTCCGGAGCCAAAATGCTGTCCCCAAAGTGCTCCTCCAGGATATTATTCTCTTCTGCTTCGATGGGGTCGAGTGTCATATTGCATGAACCATATCTTGTTAAAACCAGGGTCATTTTGGATAATGGGGATGAAATCATCTTCCAGAACCTTCACATACCATTTGAACCATATCATGGTTGAATAAATTGTAAAAAAGCGACTGGTTGCATATTTATTACCAGTTAAATGCCAGTTTAAATCACAGTCGCAGTTCGTCATCCACAATGGATATACTGAAAGAACAATATCTTGTCGAAATCAGGGTCATTTTTGATAATGGGGATGATGAACCTTCACATACCATTCAGTCACCACCGTGCCATCAAGGAATATCGCACCGATTATTTCATGACTGGACATTGCACACTACACAGCCACTCATTGAGAATCAAGAGAGTTCTCCATCGTGAAATGCGGATGCTCAGTCCTCCAAATGCACCAATTTTGCTTATAGAAGAACCGATCCAAATGAAAGTGAGCTTTGTTGCTGAACCCAACAACAACGCACATACTAATTCCCATCATGCCCCGCAGCCAACCGCACAGTTTGAATGTCCTAATGCAAACTGTTCAGAAGTTGTGATGATTTTATTTAATATAGTTCAATAATTGTCACCCTTTATCATTTCTGTGATCCCACACCCCATCGTCCCGAGTATAGACAAAACTCTTCTGCATTTGCAGTTATCCGCCTCCCACGATGGTTCTTGGCTTCCTCATCAGTGGTAACATCTGCACTGATCCCGTGGTACTTGCCATATGTTTGCGCCACAATTCGCTGAAGTGCAGTAATTGTAGCAATTACCATACTCATTTCCTGACATGGAAACACCTCATTGGCACTGCCCGCTATCCTTCCATGCACACGGCTCTTTATCATACAGTGTCCATTTTCATGAATGGGAGTTCCACTGCGCTTTGGCTGTGTGTCGAGATACAGCTCCTGGGTCCAAAAAAATCCACAACCAAATACTCGCACATCTTTGTGCCAACAGCATGAAACATATTCTTGTACTTTTTAATCATATTTGGCGGGAAGGAGAATTTCCATCTCAATGGCAGGAAGGTATTATTACTCCTGTCCTGAAACTTGGAAAGGACTGACATATTTTAACGAAATACCAGGTAGTTTCTATTATGAATGGGCTGTGTAAGCTGTTCAAATGAATGGTGAAGTGCCGTCTTTGATGGTGCCTTGAACCAGAGGCCATATGTTACAATTCCAAAGTGGCTTTTGGGCTTTCCTGTTCATCACAGATTATCTGGTTCATCAGTTTTCTGCAGTGCGCAATGCTTTCCTGCATCGCCAACATCTAATTGCTTTCGTGAATCGCGAACATGTGATTTCTGTGTTCTTTGATCTACAGAAGACATAAAATACCACCTTGTGACATCACATCCTACCTACACTGCATGAGTCAGGTTTCTAGGGCAGTTTACCCATTTTTATCCAGAATTTCCTATCTCTCCAGCTTTTTTGGGCCCACGTAGGTTCGACTATCAACAACAAATGTGTGCAGGGAACTGAAGTCCCTTAAGAGGCGGTTCTGAGTGTAATGCTGTTTGCTGTCGCCATGGTGGCATTGTAAATGCAGCAGGCCCTGCAGTCTCTCCATGACTGTATGTGTGTGACCTTTTCCTGTACAATGCCTCTGCATCATGCACATCACTGAGCGCCAACTTCAGGGCGCTGTCTGGAAAGTACGTGAGTAGGCCCTGAATCACGGTTATAAATTTTCTCTTGCAAAATGACGAGTTGTGCATTTTTGCCAACTCTGGACTGTGCACTTGCACCCAAAAATTTATCTTGGTGACAAGTTACTCAAAGTTGTTGATACTTTTAAATTTTTAGATATTTTATTTGACAACATGCTAACTTGGCTGCCACATGTCTGCTGGCACAAGGCAACTTGCAGAAGAAGCTAAATGCTTGCCATTTTCTTAGTAATTCCTTGTGGGGCACAGATTGCATAGTTGTTCTGAGATTTTAGAAAGTCCTGATTTTATCTCGCTTGGGTTATGGGAGTGCTGCCTATGGGTCAGCAGCGCCGTCCATACTGTGCTCACAGGTCCCTGTTCACCACACTGGCATGCATTTGGTATGGGGGCCTTCCATACTGGCCCTGTTGACAGCCTCCTTGTGGAAGCCGGTGTCCCGCTGGTGCGGGTTGGACGACAGCAGCTTTTGGCTATGTCACTCAACACTGCTCCACAGCCAACAGTTTAGACTGTTGGCGAACCACACAAACCTGGGTAGACCATCTGGGATTCGACTCAATACTCTACTGAAGGACCTACAACAGCCACCTTTAGTCTCTGTTCCTAGGGCTCCCTCTCGACACTCTCTGTGGTCTGTAGCCTGTCCTACAATATGGATGGAGCTCTTTTGTGGCTCCAAGAAGGATGCTGATCCTACCCCTCTCTGACACCTGTTTTGTTCAATTCTTCACAATTATTCGGTATGCACCTACACAGATGGATAAAAGGTCAGCAGCAGGGTTGGTTACACTACACTGCAGTACACATGTATTTGTATACAAGCTGTCTGGGCAAGAGATACATGTAAACAAATGCCTACAACAACATAGCTCAACATTTTATGTTGTCGAGTAAATGCACAATCGATAGAGACCCTCTCCGGTATGTGATCCTCACCATTTCCTAAACAGCACTGAGTTACGTAATGCAAGTGCACAAATGTTTACTGTGCACCAGGCAGACATACTCCCGATAGTTAACATGTGGATGCTACAATGAATGGTGCAAAGTGTGCCCTGGTTAGCAGAGTTAAAGTCTGTAAGACGTTTTCAGTGGCATGCAAGAAGAGAATGTTATGTGGATCCTCCAACATGTAAATCCATATGTCAGAGAGACAGGACTCTTAGAGAAACAGGAAGATTGATTTCAAATTCTGGAAAACATCCTAAAACACTTGTCGATCAATAGACCATTGAACGTGTGCCTGAAGTATTTACTAGATGCTCACCTAAATCTATTAGACTAGGTAGCGGGAAACTAACTGTCCCCCCATTCAACATTTCTTGAATCGTGCACAAAACATCTCCAGTTACATGCTTACGAATTCCAACTTGTGCCTCACATTAAGCCAGAGGGTCACTGCAGGCGAAGTGGTTCTGCTCTTGAAATGTTACATTGTTTAGACAAAAGCTACTACATCAATGCATTGCTGCTCAGTGATTAATCTACATTCCCTGTCTGTGGCACAGCTAATCGACAAAGCTGTTCAATATGGAGAAGTGAGATTCCAGGAGAAGAAGTGATTGGGTATGAAAGGGGCGCACTAAAACTTAATGTGTGGTGCAATTGGACCATTTTTTTTTTTTTTTTTTTTTTTTTAATTGTGCCTACAGTGACAGGGCGCATTTATCTTGATATGTTCGAGAACTGTGCAGTATCACAGATGCCACCCGACATCAGTTTGCAGCAGGTTGTTGGCCCCCTTACTATCGTGAGGATGTTACTATTTCCTGACCATCGGATTGGAAGGAAGGAACCCCTTTGCCTGGCCCTCTCGGTCTCCCGATCTGACTGCTGGTTTCCAGTGCGTGACAGTTTATTAAGGACATTGTTTATAGAACAAATGTTCGACATCACGTAGACTTGAGACAACAGACGTACGTCGCAGTAGAGGCCATAACACCTGTCAGCCTTAAGAACGTATGGCAAGGAATGGAGTACCATTTTGATCTGACGAGTGACAAACTGTGCCCACATTGAACTGTACCAGTCTCCATAAACATATCGGAGCGCCTGTGTGCAGTGTTGGACAGATACAAGTTATAAACCTTAATAGATACTGAAATATGAACAAATGTTTAAGTATACTTCTAGCCTCGACACCGTGTATTTAGGGTCAAAAGTCTGTTTTTCAGAATAGTTAGAGCTACTTGATATATGTGTAATTTCATTCAACTGTACTTTAGATATGACTGGAACCATTTGTTCACACCTCCCCCCTTATTCACAGTTCATCTAGCTTATTTGACAGTATTTTGTGATCCACTGTGTTAAATTCTTTAGTTAGATCAGGGAGTATACCTGTTGCATAGTTTCCTTTATGCATTGCTTGTAGGACATGTTTTGAGATATGCTGTTGCCAATTCAGTGCCTTTCCCTGATTAGAAACTGAACTGGTCTTTGGAAAGTGCTGTGTTTATTTAAATACTTCATTATAGTTTATATTGTTGCAAAGGACAAGACTAGTGATAGTGGTCTATAATTTTCTGTATTTTCAGTGTCACACTTTTGAAGAGAGTGTCACCCTTTTTAAAGAGAAAGAGCAATTTATCATGTTTTAAGTAGTCAAGAAAGCAGCCTGTTTGAATGTTTGATTTGTAATGTCAACTAATGATGACATTAGGCTTTCTATACAGTCCTTAATCAGACAAGTTGGTAATTCATCCAAAAATGGTGAAATTTTATTTTTCAGTTTGTAAACTGCTTTGTAGATTTCCTCCTTTGTTGTGCATAGTAACAACATTGAATGCACTACAAAAATTATCTAGTTGTTCTACATAAGGGGCTGTTTGAAATTTTTCACATAATTTTGTTCCTATACTGCTAAAGAATTTATATATTTGTATAGTTTGATAGATATATTAGATTTTTTATTAGAATCCCATTGTCTATGATCTTTATGTCTGATTGATTCATCCTTTTGTTATCTGGTTCGTACTTTACAATCTTCCATACTGCTTTATTTTTGTTTTCAGCAGTGTGTCAGCTTACAGTCACATAGTGTGTGTCAGTTTTAAATTATGAGTCCTCTTTGCTGCAGGCAACATTTTCTGTATATTTTCGTGTACCAGTTATAAAAGTATGAGAAAGATGGATTAGTTTCTTAAAATTTTAGGTAGAATAGTATTGCAGGAATGCTAAGAGGGTTGTCCACGAAGTAAGTTCTGTTTCTATTTCTGTCTGTGGTAGCACTACGATCGCAGTTCTGAGCATGTGTGGCAGTTACTCTGACTCAAAGAGAAGACATGTATGCCATTTCCAGATTGCTGCTCCGACGTGTGTTTTGTAGTGCTTCTTTATAATGTCAGCCATAATTGAAAATGCCGCCGTGCGGCACAATTTCTTTATGGTCTCGCAGTAACCATGTGCATTGATTGTTTGGCCTCGTGGTAAGAAATCAATCAGCAAACCACCTTTTCTGTCCCAAAAAACGGTGCACATGACTTTTCAAGGTGCCAAGATTTGCTTAGGCTTAACCTTCATTGGGGATGAAGTGTGCCTCCATTCCATTGATTGCCGTTTTGTTTCAGGGGTGTCATACAATACCCACATTTCATCCCTTGTGACTGTCCGAGAAGGAAAAAAAATCGCCTTCTTCATTGTAGTGTGTCAAAAACTGAAGTGCACTGCCCATCCGTTGTTTTCTGTGTTGTTCAGTAAGCATTTTGAGTACTCAAAGTGAGCAAAGTTTTTGAAATTTCAGTAACAATTTCATGAATTAGTGATCAAAGGACTTGCGGAACTTCCATAGCAAGGTCACTAAGTGTAAACTTATGGTTGTGCTTAATCTTCTCTTCAGTTGTGTGAATAAGTTCATCAGTAACCACAGACGGGCGCCCACTTCGTTCTTCATTGTGAACTTGATCACATCCTTCACTGAATAGTCTGACCCATCTTCTAACCATTGAATCACTCGTAGCATTTTGTCCATAAACCTCGCAGATTTGCTGATGAATTTCCTTTGGTTTAACTTTCTTTGTATTAGAAAACGAATCACGGATCTGATTTCACACACGGCAGCATTTTCAATTATGGCTGACGTTATAAAGAAGCACTACAAAGCACACGTCGGCAGCAGCGATCTGAAAATGGCGTACATGTCTTCTCCTTGAATCAGAGTAACTGCTGCGCATGCTCGGAACTGCAATCGTACTACTGCTGTGAATAGAAATAGAAACGGAACTTACTTTGTCAACAACCCTCGTATCATGTACACACACACACACACACACACACACACACACACACACTAATTTCAGATGTACCACAATACACTTTTATTTATCAAATACCAAAATACTCTAACTCTCAGAAAACCAAACAAGAACAGAAGAAAGAATGTCTGTACATACAAAAAGGTGCTTTACTGATCACACTCAATTGATCGATTGTTTTACTGCCACACAGCACTGGTCCCACCTTCCTGACCACTCCCTCTCTTCCACCCCACCCCCCCAATCCCACCCCTAAATGCAGAGCACTGAGGATCAAGAGGTATTTGAGCTTCACCACATGGCTGGCACTCTTTTGCAGATGTCTGGTAATGAACGTGTAGTTGCAGTAGGTAGTGCTGGTACATCCGGTGAGCAGAAGCAGGGCATTGACAAAGCAGATGCAGACAATGTGGACCCACCCTTAGGTGTAGGCATGCGGCTCTCTGAAGGTGGCTGTATAATTTGTGCATGGTTAACTCTCCCAATGAATGCTCTGTCACATTTACCGTTCTGTAATATGTCAATCATATGATCCCCAAAGTAAAACCAGAAAAGGCTAGTGTTCGGAGGTTGCAAGAGGTTAACACAAAATCAGTGCATAGCATGACAAGGGTGCAATCAGTTAACGCCTTGTGAGTCATGACATCCACTGGGTGTGGGGTGGGGGAGTGGAGGGGTGTTGGATGCTGTAGGTATGTTTCCTAAGTTGTATTGCATTTTATTACCCCTTGTCTCTTTGTATATGGTAAGGCTTTTCTTCTTCTTTTCAGTTAGTACCTGGATTTTCTCCTGAGTTAACAAAAGGGTTTCAGCAAATGTTCCTCTGCAAACTTGTGCTAAGTCACCTTGCCCATATGGAACCATGCAGTGAACAGTTGCTTGCCTCCTGCTCCGTGAAAGACCATTGGAGGTTCTATGATGTATTATTTTAACATGCATCAACCTCATAAATTAACTCCTGCCTTTCGATATCTTCTAGGTCATAAAAATTCTTCAAACAGATCAACTTCATTTTTTATAGCAGAGGTTCTTGCATTTAAACTTGCATCCACATTGACTATGTAAGCAAGAAGGTGAACCCTGTGCACTATATCCTTAGAGTTGTTTTTTATTTTGTAACAGTCAACATAATTTAGTTAGGTCTTATTATTAATTGCATACAAAAAGAACAAGAATAAACATTCTGTCCAGATATGGTACAGGTTAGCAAACAGTAATGAGGCTTACCTCCTGTGCTGGATGAGCTTTTACAGCAATATGTTTATTGCTTGAAGTAATGTATTGCTTCGCTACATATACAGCTTTTTTCTCATGGTAGCCACAGTATGCTCTCTTTTAGTTTGTCGCTTCTTTCCACTCAACCTCTTACAAATATACATCTGCCATCTCTGTAATTTTATTCAATATTGAGGATGAAGTAAGCGGAACATATCACCTCCCATATTTTAACAGCAACGGCTGTTAAACCACATGCCATCTGTTGATTGTATTTGGAACAAAATTTTTATTTATGGCAGTCTGAATCCATTATGTTATTGGGCTTGGCATGCAGATCCCACTTTACACAAAACTTCAAAATTCCTTATTATGGCACTTAGAGGCATTTTTATTTCACGTCTTCAGTTCTTCTTCACGACTGGCAATTAGTGGGAACACTGTCGCCTACATATGACCACATACACTAATTTCAGATGTATTGAAAATCAGTTTTATTTATCAAAGACCAAATACACAATGTGAACACTCAAAAAATCAAACAATAATAGAACAAAGATAGTCCATCATGTAAAAAGGTACTTCACTAAGCACACTCAACCGATTGTTTTACTGACACCACATAAAATTTAGATTTTTTTCATTTGCATCTATACTGCTGTATACGACTTTCCATGTCTGATTTGCTATTTGTCTGACAAAAAATATTCATATGAAGACAGTCATTTTCTTTGTTTTTTCTGTAACTTCTTTTATTTTTACAATTTGACCAAAACACTCAGATAATCCTAGATGTACTACACCAACCCTACAGTTTTCTTTATCTGTTAACAAATGATCAATAGCTGTCAGTGATTGGTTTGTTATTCTTTTTACATTGTTAACCACTAAATTCAAACTTTGAGTAATGCTTAAGAATAAATCACAGATAGCACTGGGATTCAGTGTGTTTATGTTTAGGTCTCCACATGTCAGAATGTTGCCCTTTGGAGTGAATATCATATCAGGACCTGGTTTAATTTAGACAAAAAGATACTCATATCTTCACTAGGAGAAGTATGAACATAAAATAGTCAATTTTTATATACTTATATGGGTCCCTTAATTCTGTTGTTGCCAATAGAAAATGTTGCTCTTCACTGCACATAGATCACTTCTTTTATTATTATTGTATGCATCAATTACAGTAATACACATTTAGCAAAACAAAGAAATATATATAAAAATGAACATGTGAAATTGTATATAGTACACAAGTTTTAAAACGGCTCAGACTACACTCGGATGTTGATGGACTCGATCCAGCGGAGTGCCTCATGGGGTGCTTGATGGAGCTTCTCAATGCCACCAGGGAAGTGTCTGATTGGACAGTCATTCACAATGTGGCTCATTGTTTGGGTGTCACCACAGATCACTTCTGAAATTAATGAACAATTTTGTTTCACTTAAGTACAGAAACCTCCACAGTTCATATATTTTCTACTGTACTGTAATGACCTGGCCTATGCAGGGCCGCTACACATCAGGATGGGTGAGAGAGATGGTGCAACAGAGGGCTGATTTACTTCGGGGCACACAGTGAAACAGCAAGTATTCATTTCCAGCAGCAATGTACAGTGCAACGGCCACTCTCCAAGCCTCCCAGCATGCGTGTCAATGCAGCTGTTTGGCATAGTGTGGCCCTCGAGCAAGCAAAAAAACAGGCATGGCCTACTCAAGGCCTTTGTAGTTTCACTGGCTTTGCACCTACGCTGTTACTTGTGGTCGCCATGTCATGCATTTGGATGCTATAGCTGAACTTCATGTTCTATGCTGAGCAGCAGTGACACCTGTCACCCACCAGGGATCAACAAAGACGGTGGCCATTGACAGATAGGCGACCATGAAAGTGGGTCTCCCCCCAACCAGATTGTAGAAAACTTGCAGTCCGTCGGCCAACGTCTCTGAGGTTGGAAGCTGGTCACACCTGCCCCTCACATTGGTGAAGTTTTCAAGTCAGGCAGCCTCTACGCCAAGGGTGTGGCTTGCCTTGGGCCAGAACTTGATCTTCATAACCAAAATGTTGGTCACGGTGTGTCTGTAACTGAACAGACTGTATCAACCCACGACATATTTTGCATATTTCCACTCAATGACATCATGTGGAATAACTTTCTGGCATAACTCATCACTTATTTTTTGAACCTTTGCTCAATAACATAGAATATCTGACAGGTAGCAAAGCAAGTTTTAAATCTAATTTAAAATCATTTCTCCTGAATGGCTCCTACTCAACTGATGAATTCCTGCTTAAAAACTAGTTTTTTCTGACTCAGTTTTTAAGTGTAGTTGCACAAGTTGAAATAAAATGATATTGTGTTCATTAATATTAACACTAATCATGTATACAAATCTTGTAAACTGAATTGTTCCAAATCATTTAAGAAAAAACATTCAGATGATCTCTGGGACATATAACTGACTCTCTCTCTGATTTAAGGCACAGATAGAATGACGGCATGACTAAATGCCCTGGGAATCAATGCTCAATTATTTATACTGTTGTTGCTACACTTCTGATGTATTCTTACTGGGTGGGACAAGAGGAATTGTTCTTCATTACTCACCCCATCAGCTTCTCCTGGCTCATTCCCAGGCTCTGCACTGAACATTGGTTGCTAGGCATGGTCATATTTGCAATGTCTGAGTTTTTGGCAGCACACAAGTGCTAAGAGTTACAAAATGTTATTTTGCTCATGGTCACACTGTGTTGAGGCGTTAGCTGTTCTATGTGCTTCATCTGTGGATGGAGTCACGAACCTGTCTGGCCATAGTGTTTGACGTGATATCAGCAGTACTCCCCAGTGGCCTACCTGATGAGTACATTGGACTCAGCAGGCCACTGTTGCCAGACAAGAGCTGAAATACAGCTTTTAAAGAAATTTTACAATTTACGCACCAAACTTTCTTTAGGGCATGGCACATCACCTCTCTATTCACAGATTAGTGCTGAATCTTCCAAGACAAGTCTTCTACACAATTAATGTTAACCATAGAACTGTCTACTCTGCTGATAGCAACACACAGGTTTAGCAATTATGTGTCCTGCATTGGTTTCTCCCTTATCCGCTATTAACATAAGGTTCTTTTGAAAAGCAGTTTCCAGAACCTTATTACAATGCAATCCTTTTTCTAATGCTTATACTACTCAAATACAGTGGTTTTGCTTCCATTGATCGTTCCCCCAGCCTATGCTGGCTAGCCACTTGACTGGCAGCTGGTGCGTTGGTGCATTTGTAGACTGTACATGTCTGTGTTTATTACAGAAATAAAATGTGCAGGTACCTACTAAAAGCACACCACTACTGGTAGCTGAAATGATCAAATCGATATAATCTTGTGCAAACATACTCACCTCGCATGTCTGCCTGTCAGTCTGTACTGGTCTGTCTGGTTCAACTCCCTTGAGTGCATTCTCCAAATCTGCTAATCACAAGTTTGCATGAGCTTCTTTATTATCTGAAATCAACAGTACCCCCTACATACTTATACATCCCATTTCCTCACATACTCGTGAATGGTGTAACACTGAAATTTCACACTAACCCCTGCTCTAGGTAAGTGAGCTGCTGTACCTACCCTTGCACATTGTTACTATTACCCTGGCTATATGGATAAACAATGCTAAATTACTTTATTAATGCTGCTATATGTTTTCATTCTGGCGGGAACTGTTTCTCTGTGAGGCATAATCTTAATATAAACTCCCATGGTGGAATTAAAAGCTGCACTGAGCCGCTCATGTACTGTGTCATACATTTCTTCCTGCAATACGTCATCTCACTCCTTGCATCGCCAAACTGATCTGCCAGGGCATGGAGTAATCGTGCAGTGGCCAATTTGTTATCTAGCTAAGTTAATTGCCTCTGTATCTTCTCCATATTGCTATTCAACACCTTTTTCATATCACTGATATATCGAGTTAGTGCCATCGCGAACTCGCATACTTACTTTGCATTGTTCAATATTCCCTGCTTCAAAACAGACAATCGTGTTGCATGCCAGTTTGACATTTTCATAGAATGTGCCATTGGCTGGGCATGACCAAATGTATGATCTAATTTCCGATCATCATCCTCATCCATTGTCCTAAACACTGTGTTTAGTAATTCCTCTCCCATGTTGAACCACCTGTCTCCTTCAGAGTTACAGTCTGTGACAACCGTGCTCTTAATTTACTATAAGTAAGCTATAACTCATGCTACTTCCCTGTGAAGGTTTATATAATTTTGAGCAAAAGAAAAAAAAACCTTCCAATCTCTGAATATCACTCCTAATGTTCCAAATCAGATTTTAGAAAATTTCCTGCCCACCTCAGTTGTGAAGTAATCTTTCAACACGTCTTATAGTTACCTTGTTTCTCATTTCACCCGAAGGGACACCTTCAGAACCCGACATGGGCAATGTGTTTTCCATTTCAAAACTATCTCAGTCTCATGAAATTGTACAAAACTACACAAGCTTTCACTATATCTGTAGCATAGTAAGGATCCACATTAATTGCACCATGTAAGATTCTCCATTTGGACTAAGTATTCCAAAAGTACCTTCTACATACTTGAGAGCTCTTCACACACGATAGTTGTAAATCCTGTTCTCCACTGTACAGTTTGAGGAGATGCTTGTGTAAGCCAAAACTATCATAGCCTATGAGGTACAACGTTCTGTGTGTGTGTGTGTGTGGAGAGGACTTGTCCTCAGGTAGATCCATGGTGCCATTAATGATAGACCTTCACAGTCCTTCTCATACACTCCAACATTAGTGTAAAGAAATTGTTATTCTACTTCAGCTACTGCCATCAGAACTCTAGACGAATATCCTTTGTAATTGATACGCATTGAGTTGAAAGGGTAGATGATCCGTATGTTTCCCATCACCAATGCCCAAGCCATTTGGGAAATTAGTTGCAGTTTCAAGTTTCTGGGCATTCGATTCCCATATTTCTTATTTGGAGCAAGAATGCAGTCCAATTATAATACCCCAGATTGCACAACAAACCTCCCTGGCAATCTCACTTACAGTCAAAATCCCGAGGAGATAAATGAATGCAAATCTGAGAAAGTACAACCACATACCAAATGTCCAAAACTAAATCAAAACCACTAGATTAAAATAGTTTAACAGAAGTTATTACAATAAACAATTGAGAGGTTGACAGTTCTTGTGATTACTGAAATAAATATTTTCTTTCAGGTATACACATTCTGAAGAAGTGGATGCAAGTGAGAGACTTGTACTGAAAACCAGTTGGCAACACTAAGGTGGGATCAGGAGCAGGGGCATCAAAAACAGAAGCCTACATTTGTGCATCTCAGTTGCAGTTCCTGACAGAAAATTTGAAGAAAGAGAAACAGAGGACACCACCTCACAAAATATTTATGATGGTGATGGTATTCAGAATGTAACTGTTGAAAATGACGAGAATTCTTTACAGTTGATTCCAAGTGTGCCACATGACGCTGCAGCAGATGAAAAACCTGAATCATCTAACAGAAAACGGATTCTGTTGAATTAGAAATCATTCCAGCTATGACGGAAGCACCAAATTGGTACCTTTAAAAAATGACTGGAGTACACCCTTCTCTTGAAGATTTCAATGAATTTGACAAAATTGGTTTTCAAATGGAGATGGTGAAAGTTATAAAGAAAACCAGGTAGCGGAAACATCATCTCCCTTCTACATCGGGTACGCTATACAAGGGCTATGCCGAAAGTTTTTAGCAGCCTGTAAACTGTAAGGCGGAGGACAATGGGGTTGTTTTCATTCGAAAGAGCGATGTTTTTCGGCCTTGGGACGTGCGCACGCAGCCCCTGGCTAGCGGTGATCTCCCCACAGTGCAGTAAGGAAGCACAGGCAGTGCTGAGTCAGAGACGGTGCAGGATGGAGCTGTCGCGCCGCGACTTTCACGCCATGATTTTTTATGATTATAAAAAGGGTTTAAATGCCAAAGGATGCCATTCTTCTTTGCTGCATGTTTTTGGTGAAGCTTCCCCTTCTAGGGCCTCAGTTGGAAATTGGTTTCATAAGTTTTTGAGGGGTTGGCAGTCAGTTGAAGATGAACCTCATCCAGGTCGGCCAGCAACAGCTGTGACTCCTGAAAACATTGATGTTGAGGAAAATGATCAAAGAAGATCTACATTTTTTTTACATTTTGTGACATTGAAGGGACCCTAAATATTGGATCAACAGCAGCACAGACCATCGTTCGTAGTCACTAGGCCTTACTAAGAGATGTGCCTGTTGGGTGCCACATTCCCTGACAGAAAGCCAAAAGGAGGCAAGAATGGACTGGTGTTGTTTCATGCTCAAAAAATTCAATGTAGGGAAGTCCCAAGACACCTACAATATCGTCACGGGTGATGAAACGTGGGTCTACCATTATGACCCTGAAACGAAGAGACTGTCTTCTGTGTGGTGCTTTCCAGGGGAGGAACCATCCACAAAAGTTCGACAAAGTCGGAGCTGAGGAAAAAAATGGTGGCAACTTTTTTCACAAAGATCCGGCATCTCACCTCTGTGACCTTGGACACACGTCGTACAGTCAATGCTGAATGGTACGTGAACGATTGTCTTCCAAAAGTCATCGCCACATGGAAGTCACAGCATCCAAAGTCCAAGAGTGGGCACCTTCTGCTGCATCACAACAATGCATCTGCGCACAGGGCTGCCAGAACAATGGACTTTCTGGAGAAGGAAAACGTGTGAGTGTTACCCATCTCCCCCCATCCCCCCTATTCACCTGACCTGGCCGCCTGTGACTTCTTTCTGTTCCTTAAGACTAAGGAAAAAATTCGAGGGCAGCGGTTTTCATCAGATGAAGAGGCCATTGCAGCGTATGAGAGTGCACTAAGTGACGTCCCAAAAGAAGCTTGGACTGGCACATTTTCTAAGTTGTTTCAGAGAATGGAAAAAATGTATACATGCTAATGGAGAGTATTTTGAAAAGTTGTTAAAGTCTTTTTGCAAATAAATTTTATTTTATACATTCTGCTAAAAACTTTCGGCATAGCCGTCGTATGGCTCTCCATCTAGTACTCTCCGATAGCCTCTCCATTGGTACTTCACATATGGCTCCTCATCAATACGTACAGTGTCAACCGAATCTGCAGTACAGTGTGTCAGCCTACCAGAAGCTAATGCAGTCAAAAGTGTCCACCATTCAATTCTACAAGGACGCATACAATCTCAGCCTGAACTGTCCCACAGTTCTCCCAGTGAGAGCTCAGAATATGATTTTCACAATTTGTAAAACATCATTTAACTTCACTTTTCCTACAATTACTCTGACCTATTATTTGTAAACCTGCATTATATCACTTATTTATTAAAATCTAAATAAAAATATTCCTTAAAAAAATGTGTTGATTGTATTGTCTTACCTCAGTTAAAGCCAACCTCTGAATCAGTTGAATACATTTCCTCATAATTGTATCTGGTCCTAAAAGCTGCCCTGTAATTCATGAAATGATTTACTGAAGTAATTAAAAGATTTGTCCTCCCGTAGCTTCAGGAAAATAGGTTAGGTTGCTCCAAATTCCTGCTGTAAGGTGATGAGAGGGTGCTCCCAATGAGACACTGTACGGAAGAAAACACAAAACCTAATATGAACTGTGTATGTGTGAAAGGGTTTCATTCATTTTTGGTTGTAACTGAAAACAAACCGAACCAAATGGAACCACATATGTGAGAAACAGGTCTTACTGGTACTAATTATCAGGTCTACCATTACTCTTAAATAAGTCAACAGGTTCACATGGCTTCACTAACGTAACCTTAAACATAATCTATCCAGTAACCTCACAAATTAAGTCTAGCATCTGAGAACAGATACAAAATCAAACATAAACAAAGTGAAACTCACTACACCACATAGTGCTGAGCTGATACTGCGAAAAGAGCTGTAGGTGAATATGGAAAAATGGTTAACTGTCAGGTATTGATGCAGGTGGAAATACAAGGAGAATCATATGGAGAGGATGCTGTGGCTATACCTAATTTCAAAAGGAAGTCATTATTGCTTCCAATTAGTTGACAGAGCATAATGCAGTAACAGATTATCAGAGAAGTGAATGAAGTTTTACTGCGGAGAAAAGAAGAAAATAGTAAAATTTAATGACAAAATGACAGGTTTTTCCTGTGTGCACCAACCGGCAGCTTGTTAAGGCGAAGTAGAAGAAAAAAATGTAGTAGATCCTAATTGAAGTTGTATATATCAGAATAGTGATGAAGATCAAATGAGCTTCCAGGGGAAAAAATCGCTAGCAAAATAAATGGAATTTGTAGTACAGGAAGTGTAGCAGCTGGACAGCTACACCTGTTAATTGGAAGTTTCAGGAATGTTCTTATCCAAATCTAAATGGCAGAATAGTAGTAGTGGAAAAAGAACTACATAAAATGCTTAATACAAGGGTAACAGAGAGGGCTCAAAGTCAATACAGAAGCCCTTTGGTCATTGAGGCAAACAAAAATGGGAATGTGTGTTGGACATGTGACAAGGTATTATGAACCAGAAAGGGATCAGCCAGTAAGTGTAGATGAGCTACTTGAAAATTCAAGGGTGCAAGAATATTTACAAACCTTGATTTCATATCTGGATATTTTCAAGTTCTGCTAGTCCCAAAACTGAGGCCATATGCAACATTTTTAAATGAAAGGAGCTTTTACTATTACATAGTGCTACCTTTTGAATTGAACATCTTGCTATCAGCTTTATCAGGGCACTAAACAAAGTTCTTGGGGAAGAGTTGTTGAAAAAATTACCATTCATGTGGATGATGTAGTGATGGTCAGTAAAACATGGAACACACAAAGACATTAGAAAACAGTACACTTGCAGGAGCAAGGCTTAATTTTTAAAAACTGTCCTACATGTTACTGTCCATCACTATGTATTGTTTTCTGCTATAGTCTATGCTGCACCTCGCTATTGAAAGATCGTTCACCAATGAGCTGATGATAGAGCCACAGAGATTAAAAAAAAAAAAAAAAAAAAAAAAAAAACTTTTTAATTGCTTCCTATTTCTCGGTATCAGAAAATCTCTTATTGCTGCCAGCTTTTCTGGGTCACGTTTTATGCCTTCTGTGTCCTAGGAAAGATATCTTCAGCCTTTCAAATTTTGATTTCTGAAAATTAATAAGTCTTACTTCAGCAAGTGTATGATTTTGAATGTTTCTTCTAATGTCTTTTAAGTGTTACACATTTCATTGACTATGACTATATCACCCACATAAAAAGTAATTTTTTTCAACATTTGTCTCTCCCACACCCTGCTAGTGTCTTGATAAAAGCTGATACTGATAAGTTCAATAAAAAGATAGCACTCTGTGTTGATAACATCTTCCTTTATGTAAAAATTCTGCCTATGACCTCGATTCCAGGTCCAGCCAAACTCGATGGTATCCACATGCGAAATGGACTCATAAATATTCTCACTTGAATTTTTGTAGAAGCCCGTCTTACTGGTCGATTCCTCGTAGGTTCAAATACTTTGTTAGCCTACCATGCATCCAAATAAAGTGCTACATTTCTGTTACTCTTTGTCACAATGACTAAATGGCTGTTGCACTGACTGAGCCCTCTCTATTACTCCTGTATTCAGCATTTTTTGCAATTATTTTGCTACTGCTTCTTTGGTGGTCTGTGGAATTGGACACAGCAGCTTAAAATATGATTCATGAGGGTTTATTTTTGCACATTGTGGCAGGCCTTTTATTATTCCCAGTCTTTCCAAAAACCTACATGTACCTTCCAATTAATATGGGTAGCTGTCCAGCTGCTACACTTCCTGTATTTGAAATCCCATTTATTTTGCTGTTGATTTCTTTCCATGTAAGCTCATTTGCTTCTTCCTCACTATTTGGAGATACTCCACTTCAGTTATGATCTACTAAATTTTCCTCTTCATTTTCATTATTACAAGCTGCTAATCGATATATCCGGGAAAAATCTTGTGTTCTGTCTATTGTCATTTTTTCATTAAATTCTGCTTTTTCCTCCTTTTCCCCATCATAAAATCTCATTTCATTTCTCCCATAATCTGTCTCTGTTTTGTGCTCCATCAAGCATTTGTGAGTCTATAATGACTTCCTCTTCCAAATCAGGCACAACTGCAGTGTCCATTCGATATGATTATCCTATTTCCATGTGCAGCATTGTCTGATGGTTAATTGTTTTTCCCATATTCATCTACTGGACTGTATAATTTTTTTTTCTTTTCTTCACTAGCTATTTGAGACCCATTCTCTGCTGGTTGTGCCCCCCTTCTTGACCTCCATCCTTCATATCTATCTTTGACAAGCCATGCTATTCTTCCTCTCGTCTCCCTGTCCCTGTCTTCATGGGATCTGAAAGCATAACTGCTACATCCTGAACCTCTTCTGTTTCTCTGTTCATTTCTCCACTCTTATTCTTGGCACATCCTGCACTGTGGTGCTGCATTACTGTAGTTACTTGCTTACACTTCTGGCTGTCTATCCTCACATTCTAATTGTGCAAATGTAGTCCTGGCTTACTCCATTGAGTCAGTAATTGTTATTAAATGGCTGTGTACTTCACATGGTAATCTTTGTGTATCACCCATCACACCACATTTCTCTTTGTTGTAGGGTGTGTCAAGATACTGGTTTCTTTCTGATTCTTTTCCAAGAACTTGCCATAAGTTCCATCATTCTCCTATTATACGAACAGTTACATATACAAATTAGAAGATCGTCTTGTTTGCTCTTGGACCATAATTTATTTAGCCACAGTTTTTCAAATTTTCCATGCTTTAAGTGTTCTAACCGTGTGCCCCAGTCACGCGCTTAGTCACCTATTTCATTTATGATGTTACTAATTTTTGTTTTGCCATCCCATATTTCTGGCAATAACGTAAGGAAATTTCTTATGCATGCAACAGAATGCATTGAGATAGAATTTACTGAATTTGCAACTATGTGTAAATTACACTTGGGGCTTGCTCTTGGCCACTTGCTGACTTACCTTCCCTGCATAGTTTGCTATTGAAAACCTGTTCAACCGGCCATTCAACAGTTTGATGTACTTTCTGTACATCTGCCAGTTGGTTCAAAACTTCTGTGTTCTGCGTGATCTCATTTATGCATTTCCTAATTCCTTCTTGCCTTTGCGCAGTCATTTTTGCCAGAACAGTTATCACGCCTACTTCTGTCATTATGTTCTTATGCTGCTGTCCTTAATCTTCCTTTATTTTCTTAATTGCTGTTTGCTGTTTCCCTAATTGTGATTTTACTTCATTTTTTCTCATCCACCCTTTCCTCCCATGTTTTAAACATTTTCTTTGTATTCTCCTTGTCTATCCAATTTATTTTCTTTGTTATTGATGACTCGATTACTTTGTTTGATGCTTCAATTTTGTTTATATCTTACTTTTGTTCCCTCTGTATTTTTTCCATTGCATCCATTAACTGTTTGAGATTGATATTGGTTCCTACATTTGTTTTTGGCATTTCTGTGACCGCATCATACGTAGTATCTTTTTCTGGTACTACTGCTTTTGCACCTTCCTATTCAGGGTGTGCTCATGTTTCCTGCTCTTATTGTTCAGGGTGTGGCTAAGTTTCCCATGATTTCTTGTGCTATGTTATTCTCAAAGGAGAATGTAGTCTAGTCACCACTCAAATATTCCTCCCTATTTTTCCTTTTTAATTTCAGTTTCTGATAATAGTTGTTCTTCTTCTACATTCAACTGCTATTCATTGTTATCCAATACACACTCCTTTTTTTATCTTATCTATCTACAATTTTTGTTCACTTTTTGCAATTTTAAGTTTACTATTACGTTCCTTGAATATTATACTATTTCTATCAATATTTAAAATTCTGAAATATCACTTTTTGTCACGTGCAGCTGTCATCACTTCATAACCTATACTGCACTGTTCAACTATGTCTACACCAATTATTTTTGTTAATACCCTACATTAATCTGCAACATGTGTAGTCTAAATTTTCTGATGCTGCTATTTGCCATACTGCTGGCTGCTGTTCGTTGTGATGTGACATTTGCTTGATCACTTGTCTCATTCCGTGGTACAGCTCCTTCTTTCTCGTGACAGTTGTGCCATTATATCCAAATGTTGAAAACTTTTTAACTCATCGCCTCCAAAGATTTAAGTTGTTTGTATTGTCATACATTGCCAATGTAACACACCATTCCATATTATTTGTTGATTTATACTTTATTATTATTTGCTATAGGTTGGCTGGTTAAAAAATTATGTGCAAGACATACTAAGAAACTAATCCTTTGCTTCAAAATTATTATTTTTGATCACAATTCTTTTTCTCACATACATAAGTGTTCTCCTCATTGATGGCAATGGTACAACTGACTCACTCCTTCGTGCTAAGCAATCTCCAGATGCCAACCTGTTTGTTTTAGAGCAGTGGGACATCACCATCAGCAATGCCACTGCACAGTGGCAAAGAATTGTAAGGGTAGACTCGATATGTCAAGTATAGGGTTGATAACTGTACCGTTCGAGTTGAACCTATAGAGCGCACAACCCAGCAGCCTGGCCCTGCTTCCAGGTCTAGTATGATACAGTATGGAGTTGTGCGAGGTTCGTGGACAGTGTTGGTAACAAAGGGTGGTAGGGGCAGCATGGGTGTGGCAGGTCCAGAGTTCACATAGGACCATTCCCCCGACACACAGGTATGGTCTTAAAGATATAAACATAGCACAAACAGAATCATCCAAACTTAAAGCAATTATTGAAACTGGAGTTACAAGAAACAGTATGTGAGTAAGCGAGTAACATCAGGAATTCTGTAAGTGGCCATACTGCTAAAAGTGACCCCACACCTCTGAGTGAATAATAGCTTGGGGAAACACATTAAGTAGGTCAGCAGACTGGCATCCATTGTGTAAAGACAGGCATGCACCCCAGGGGGAACAAACACGTTTTGTCCTAGAACTGGTACAGAGTGGGAGGGGGTGTAAGGGCGTGTAAGGGAAACGAACTCCCTTTGTCTAAGAGGGAAAACCCAGAAAATCTGACAAAAAAGCAGGCTGTGCTGATATCCAGGCTAGCTATCAAGGATTCTGATGTCACAGGTCTGCACCAGTATTAGAGGTCAGCAATCTTGATTTCTATAGTTAGCGCAAGTGACCTACTTCCACCAGCACAACAGTGCACCATCTTGGATTTTTTTAATTTCCCACCACTTTATACTTACAACAACAGCCCTACTTTCACAGTCATAGAACTGGGCAGAAACCCTGGATGAAATATGGCCAACCTGTATAAAACATGACCAACACAAGATGGGTGACTTGGAATACCGGAACAGTCTTAGTACGATGTCATAATCCAAGACTTAGAATACTGGGGCAGGCTCTGTGACATCAGAATACAAGATGGCGAAGCAAGATGGCTGACCTGAAATACTGGCTCAGAGCGGGAATACTAGCCCCAATTCTGTGACATCGCAATCTGTCTCAGACCTGTTGTGCTGTTTATAACAGTGTTGAATTCCAGGATACTGGCACAGACTTGAGATATTGGGACCAGTACTATGTTTTCAGAATCTGTGTTCCAGAATACTGGCACTATGACGTCTGAGACAAAGGATGTTTGTGGAGGACCAGTCCTGTCTGCTAATGACATGTTTTCATTGGCTATTATTCTCTCAGAGGTGTGAGATCACTGCTCCTCCCAACTGTTTTAAGTTCAACTCTCTTCACAAGCATCTTTATTTAAACAAATGCTGGGACACACCCCCGCTTCCACTTATTCCCCTGAGCTTAAGTTCAAACTAAATAATACCTTGCCAGGGACAGTTAACATACAGAACAACTGCTGTTTGGTGTATAACAATATCCTGCCATTTGTGTACTAGGGTAATAAGAATACTCAAAAATTGACTGGTGTACAAGTCAGTCTTCCATATACTCAGGATGAGAAAATCTTATCAGATATGTTCTGTACGGTTTTAATTATCTACCTATAAGCTATGTGAAAGTTCTTAACACGGACTCTAACAAAGACAATATAAGGTAGGAGACGAGGTACTGGCAGAAGTAAAGCTGTGAGTACCGGGCGTGAGTCGTGCTTCGGTAGCTCAGTTGGTAGAGCACTTGCCCGCGAAAGGCAAAAGTCCCGAGTTCGAGTCTCGGTCGGGCACACAGTTTTAATCTGCCAGGAAGTTTCATATCAGCGCACACTCCGCTGCAGAGTGAAAATCTCATTCTGGAAACATCCCCCAGGCTGTGGCTAAGCCATGTCTCCGCAATATCCTTTCTTTCGGGAGTGCTAGTTCTGCTAGGTTCGCAGGAGAGCTTCTGTAAAGTTTGGAAGGTAGGAGACGAGGTACTGGCAGAAGTAAAGCTGTGAGTACCGGGCGTGAGTCGTGCTTCGGTAGCTCAGTTGGTAGAGCACATGCCCGCGAAAGGCAAAAGTCCCGAGTTCGAGTCTCGGTCGGGCACACAGTTTTAATCTGCCAGGAAGTTTCATATCAGTGCACACTCCACTGCAGAGTGAAAATCTCATTCTGGAAACATCCCCCAGGCTGTGGCTAAGCCATGTCTCCGCAATATCCTTTCTTTCGGGAGTGCTAGTTCTGCTAGGTTCGCAGGAGAGCTTCTGTAAAGTTTGGAAGGTAGGAGACGAGGTACTGGCAGAAGTAAAGCTGTGAGTACCGGGCGTGAGTCGTGCTTCGGTAGCTCAGTTGGTAGAGCACATGCCCGCGAAAGGCAAAAGTCCCGAGTTCGAGTCTCGGTCGGGCACACAGTTTTAATCTGCCAGGAAGTTTCAATATAAGTATTATACAGAAGTATTATATCAAAGCAGGAGAAAAATATTTTTCTCAGTCTAAGACATTCTGACAGACATTCTAGACAGTCTAAGACATCTTCACAATACCATAGCATATAGATATTCCTGAGTTAGGCCTGGTTCCCATGCACAGTGTTACTCCACAAGTCTTGAGGAAAAGAACCAATGTGTCAAACTGACTTATGCCACTTCCCATTGAGGAAATTACACCTGTAAGTACAGTTAATGTGCTACGTGCACAAAGAGAGTTCAAAGTAAAGAAATGAAAACTGGAGTATATGACAAAAATGGCTACCATAAAGGCAGAATATAAACTAAAATTGCAAAAAAGAAGAAACTATTGCAGGTGTGCAAACGAATTTTACGTATTAAACACAGTATATAGACAGATCTGACTGCGACTGGGGATGTAAAATACCTGCTTTTACAGTAGACAGTGCTGGAGATTGGTTACCAGTCAGAGTACTGGCCAAAATCATTTGGAATCAAGAATATATACTACTTTAAAGGTCCGCCCCCCGGTAGCTGAGTGGTCAGTGCGACAGAATGTCAATCCTAAGGGCCCGGGTTCGATTCCTGGCTGGGTTGGAGATTTTCTCTGCTCAGGGACTGGGTGTTGTGTTGTCCTAATCATCATCATTTTCATCCCCATTGACGCACATGTTGCTGAAGTGGCATAAAATCGAAAGACTTGCAACTGGCAAATGGTCTACCCAACGGGAGACCCTAGTCGCACGATGACTACTTTAAAGGATACATGGAAAACTTTTTATAAAATTCCTTTCCCAATTGAATCGGTTTAAAAAGGGTCATTATATTCTAGCTAAATGTGCTCGGCTAGCCATTGTCCAACTAGCAACAGAACAGGTGTTTGCAGAGTTTAAAACTGGCGCAATAACTACATTTAACATTTTGAACACCTTGCTGCATTCGGTTGTTGGATATGTGGAACCTAACACTGAAATCCATTTTTTGGTTTCAACTGATTATTTGTTATCACATGTGATATCCTTTGTTATTCTGACAACGTTATATTATGCTTTTTTATGTATTTGTTCTCCCCATGAACCATGGACCTTGCCGTTGGTGGGGAGGCTTGCGTGCCTCAGCGATGCAGATAGCCGTACCGTAGGTACAACCACAACGGAGGGGTATCTGTTGAGAGGCCAGACAAACGTGTGGTTCCTGAAGAGGGGCAGCAGCCTTTTCAGTAGTTGCAAGGGCAACAGTCTGGATGATTGACTGATGTGGCCTTGTAACAATAACCAAATCGGCCATGCTGTGCTGGTACTGCGAACAGCTGAAAGCAAGGGGAAACTACAGCCGTAATTTTTCCCGAGGGCATGCAGCTTTACTGTATGATTAAATGATGATGGCGTCCTCTTGGGTAAAATATTCCAGAGGTAAAATAGTCCCTCATTCGGATCTCCGGGCGGGGACTACTCAAGAGGAAGTTGTTATCACGAGAAAGAAAACTGGCGTTCTACGGATCGGAGCGTGGAATGTCAGATCCCTTAATCGGGCAGGTAGGTTAGAAAATTTAAAAAGGGAAATGGATAGGTTAAAGTTAGATATAGTGGGAATTAGTGAAGTTCGGTGGCAGGAGGAACAAGACTTCTGGTCAGGTGACTACAGGGTTATAAACACAAAGTCAAATAGGGGTAATGCAGGAGTAGGTTTAATAATGAATAGGAAAATAGGAATACGGGTAAGCTACCACAAACAGCATAGTGAACGCATTATTGTGGCCAAGATAGGTACGAAGCCCACACCTACTACAGTAGTACAAGTTTATATGCCAACTAGCTCTGCAGATGACGAAGAAATTGAAGAAATGTATGATGAAATAAAAGAAATTATTCAGACAGTGAAGGGAGACGAAAATTTAATAGTCATTGGTGACTGGAATTCGAGTGTAGGAAAAGGGAGAGAAGGAAACGTAGTAGGTGAATATGGATTGGGGCTAAGAAATGAAAGAGGAAGCCGCCTGGTAGAATTTTGCACAGAGCACAACTTAATCATAGCTAACACTTGGTTTAAGAATATTGATAGAAGGTTGTATACATGGAAGAACCCTGTAGACACTAAAAGGTATCAGATAGATTATATAATGGTGAGACAGAGGTTTAGGAACCAGGTTTTAAATTGTAAGACATTTCCAGGGACAGATGTGGACTCTGACCACAATCTATTGGTTATGACCTGTAGATTAAAACTGAAGAAACTGCAAAAAAGTGGGAACTTAAGGAGATGGGACCTGGATAAACTGAAAGAACCAGAGGTTGTACAGAGTTTCAGGGAGAGCATAAGGGAACAATTGACAGGAATGGGGGAAAGAAATACAGTAGAAGAAGAATGGGTAGCTTTGAGGGATGAAGTAGTGAAGGCAGCAGAGGATCAAGTAGGTAAAAAGACGAGGGCTAGTAGAAATCCTTGGGTAACAGAAGAAATATTGAATTTAATTGATGAAAGGAGAAAATATAAAAATGCAGTAAATGAAGCAGGCAAAAAGGAATACAAACGTCTCAAAAATGAGATCGACAGGAAGTGCAAAATGGCCAAACAGGGATGGCTAGAGGACAAATGTAAGGATGTAGAGGCGTATCTCACTAGGGGTAAGATAGATACTGCCTACAGGAAAATTAAAGAGACTTTTGGAGATAAGAGAACCACTTGTATGAACATCAAGAGCTCAGATGGGAACCCAGTTCGAAGCAAAGAAGGGAAAGCAGAAAGGTGGAAGGAGTATATAGAGGGTCTATACAAGGGCGATGCACTTGAGGACAGTATTATGGAAATGGAAGAGGATGTAGATGAAGATGAAATGGGAGATACGATACTGCGTGAAGAGTTTGACAGAGCACTGAAAGACCTGAGTCGAAACAAGGCCCCCGGAGTAGACAACATTCCATTGGAACTACTGACGGCCTTGGGAGAGCCAGTCCTGACAAAACTCTACCATCTGGTGAGCAAGATGTATCAGACAGGCGAAATACCCTCAGACTTCAAGAAGAATATAATAATTCCAATCCCAAAGAAAACAGGTGTTGACAGATGTGAAAATTACCGAACAATCAGTTTAATAAGCCACAGCTGCAAAACACTAACACGAATTCTTTACAGACGAATGGAAAAACTAGTAGAAGCCGACCTCGGGGAAGATCAGTTTGGATTCCGTAGAAATACTGGAACACGTGAGGCAATACTGACCTTATGACTTATCTTAGAAGAAAGATTAAGGAAAGGCAAACGTACGTTTCTAGCATTTGTAGACTTAGAGAAAGCTTTTGACAATGTTGACTGGAATACTCTCTTTCAAATTCTAAAGGTGGCAGGGGTAAAATACAGGGAGCGAAAGGCTATTTACAATTTGTACAGAAACCAGATGGCAGTTATAAGAGTCGTGGGACATGAAAGGGAAGCAGTGGTTGGGAAGGGAGTAAGACAGGGTTGTAGCCTATCCCCGATGTTATTCAATCTGTATATTGAGCAAGCAGTAAAGGAAACAAAAGAAAAATTCGGAGTAGGTATTAAAATCCATGGAGAAGAAATAAAAACTTTGAGGTTCGCCGATGACATTGTAATTCTGTCAGAGACAGCAAAGGACTTGGAAGAGCAGTTGAACGGAATGGATGGTGTCTTGAAGGGAGGATATAAGATGAACATCAACAAAAACAAAACGAGGATAATGGAATGTAGTCGAATTAAGTCGGGTGATGTTGAGGGTATTAGATTAGGAAATGAGACACTTAAAGTAGTAAAGGAGTTTTGCTATTTGGGGAGCAAAATAACTGATGATGGTCGAAGTAGAGAGGACATAAAATGTAGACTGGCAATGGCAAGGAAAGGGTTTCTGAAGAAGAGAAATTTGTTAACATCGAGTATAGATTTAAGTGTCAGGAAGTCATTTCTGAAAGTATTTGTATGGAGTGTAGCCATGAATGGAAGTGAAACATGTACGGTAAATAGTTTGGACAAGAAGAGAATAGAAGCTTTCGAAATGTGGTGCTACAGAAGAATGCTGAAGATTAGATGGGTAGATCACATAACTAATGAGGAAGTATTGAATAGGATTGGGGAGAAGAGAAGTTTGTGGCACAACTTGACCAGAAGAAGGGATCGGTTGGTAGGACATGTTCTGAGGCATCAAGGGATCACCAATTTAGTATTGGAGGGCAGTGTGGAGGGTAAAAATCGTAGGGGGAGACCAAGAGATGAATACACTAAGCAGATTCAGAAGGATGTAGGTTGCAGTAGGTACTGGGAGATGAAGAAGCTTGCACAGGATAGAGTAGCATGGAGAGCTGCATCAAACCAGTCTCAGGACTGAAGACCACAACAACAACAATGTATTTGTTTTCATATCCACATGTTGTCATGTGGTCCATGAATGTAGTTTCACATTGTGGAACCAAATGATCATCTGTGGGCATTTTATTCAGATTTCATTTCAATTTAGGTTTTGAATAAAGTGTCCAGCAGAGGTCTCTTCAATGCAGAAATCACTGAAGCACTGGCTAATCTTTCCGATGATTCTGTTGAAGACCCAAATGTTTCACCTGATGATGTGTCCATTTCCAGTTTGTGGATGTGATGATACTGAAAATAATACAGGATCAGTCAATTGTGAGCCTAATGATGGCTACTCTTGTGAATCTTTCAAACTAGAAGAAATGGGAGCGTGTAGCAGGGACAGAATTAATTTTACTTTCTCCTCTCTAAACATTGGTGTTCATCCAGATGTAGCCCAGAGGTTTGAAAGACTACCTCCTATCTCTTATTTTGAAAACTTCATTGATGATAATATAATATTGCTATTACTTGAAGAGACCAACAGTTTGCTGTGCAAAATATTGCTGCCACTGGAACTTCAAAGCAAAGGCTATTAAAACGGTTTGACACAAATACTGACGAAGTGCACAGGTTTTTGGGGATCATTCTCTGGATGGGATTTATGTAGTTTCTGAAATTGAGGCACAGTTAGCCCACAAAAGGGTGTATGAAAATGAGATTCTAAAAATAATGTGTCGTAACAGATTTGAGTAGTTACTTCTGATGTTGCATTCATCAAATAATAATAATGAGGGGGGGGGGGGGGGGGGGAGGGATAGTTGGGTTACCTTGAAAAGTAGTTGGGACTAGGTAGTTGAAAGCATAGCGAACCCCACTTCTTAATTATAAGAATGGTTTGACACCTTCTGCTGTTCCACATGCATATGGAGCAGTGGAAGAATGAAAATTTGCCTCTGTCAAGTAACTTTAAGTGTTCAGTTGCAGTGAACCTGTGTGACTTGTACTTTGCAATATAGATCACTGTGGAGAGACTCGATCTATGGTGGACATATCTTAAAATTACTCTCCAGACACGTTGAAAATATTTTTTGGAACACAAAGTTAGCATTCCTGGTGTCCAGTTGGTGTTAAATACACTGTGTGCTGTGGTCTGGTGGCTGTTTTTCATGTTGAAATGTGGTGTGGTCTAGCAATAGTGACTGTTTCTCATGCTGAAATTTCACAATAAGAAAGAAACAGACTGTTATGCATGTAACATGTCACTGTTTCGTCACATACGTTTACTGTCACTGACAAACATTTTCAGGGGATGATGTGAACATACCAAAATTTCTGAACTGTAATTGGATATGATTTTCATAAATGGTTGCTGTTATTCACCTTTGGAAACCTATAAGTGGGCTGTGTGAAACAGAATCAATGTTGTGTTTGGTGTCCAAGGTAGTAATTTCACCTCTTAAAGTTTGCGGCCATGGTGTGTGGAACTTGCTAACTGGATATATGTTCGAGGACTGTTGAACAGCGTTAAATCACCATCAGCATTTTCGCATTGTGCGTGCATATGTGTGATTCTCAAGAAAGACGAAAAAATGGTCTCCAGATTCAAAAATTGTACTGCTCATCAGATGTGTGTCTGGAACACTCAGCTTACAGGTTGTGTGGTTTTGGGTCTATGGTAGAAATGAGAATACCTTGATGTAATAATTCCATGGGTAGTACTGCTGTATGTCAGAAATACACCTGTTCTGAGAGTTTAAAGTTATAGTAGAAATGTAAAATTTATTGTGCAATGTATCATCGAGTTGATGTACACAACCAAAGGTCTAGTTGGCTGCTCAATTTAGAAAATGTCGTATGCCATTTCTGGAGACAGAATAACAAAATTTATTCCATCCATTTCAACCTATCAAGAGCCGTTGATTTCACCATTGTGTAACACAGAATGTACCCTATAATGTATACTGACATGCTATTCAATAGCCGTTTCCACTTGTCCTCATTCAAGATGCGAAAAAAATTTAATATGCTTATGTATGTATATCACCTGACACCATTTAGAAAATCATGTGAGATCTGATGATGTTAAGAGTCCTCAGTTTACACGGAAAATTAATTATTTTGTAGAGCCATTCCCAGTTTTCAAGAACTGACAGTAAATCTCATATGACTTGTAGAAACATTACCACTCTGCTCATAATATTTCAACGTCTGACTAAGAAATCCAGTGGAAATGTCTTGTCCCACACCTCATCAAATGCAAAGTTCTTTGATTTTGTGAAGTGCAGCTCTTATTGTAAAGGAATACACATTAAAAGATAGATTCTACATTTGGCTTGAAGAATTACAAATGCGTCAATGCCATCAGGAACATTCTCTTCTTGTGTAGCACAGAATCGATCCTGTAATGTATACCAACAGTAAAATTTGTTTGGCTCTGGGCAGCTACCAATTTATAATGGACTTGCGTACAGGATGACACTAGCCACTGCCAGCCTGGGCAATGAAGTGTGAGTGACTCACATAACTGTGCACTGCTTATGGAAGCGCAGAGCTTCCACCTCATACTGGGAGGGAGTGCGGGAAGCCCTTTACATATTACACCCAGTACATGACAAAGGACTCTGACGGTGATTGCAGTTCAGTTTTTCATCTTGGAATAACACTGGCAAGTGTGACATTGATTGCCATTTTCATAGAAAATTTCGTTTTCCCAGTCATACGTATTTGACACATTTCGGGGGTTATGATTCGAGTTGTAAATAAGTATAGACATTTTTCATTCTCATTTGTCGATGCTACATGGCTTCCACATATAAGTTTGCATGTTTGATAGCCCTTTACAGTACCAACTGACTAGAAGTCTCCGCCTCTAGTTTTCGTTTGTTGCTAGTCTTGTTTAGCATAGGCTGGTAGTAGCCACTCCCCTATGCTTTGTGTTTGTGTCTGTTTGTCTATATAGTTTGCTTGTGTCATTGAAACTATCTTCTGTGTGTTGGTACATCAACTTGGTTACAAGAAAATTATGACGTACACAATCACCATCATGTCCAGCTGTCTTCTCATCGTTGTAGCCACCGCCACAGCACTCATTTCTCTGCTTCTTTGGTTGCCATTGCTGTCACCGTCATTGTCACCACTGCTGCTACCATCCTCATCTGCTGTCATCACATTACACTGGACATTGCTGCCGTCATCCCCCACATTCCCAATGATGGTCTGCTGCAAGTAATTACCATCGACCTTCTGCCCCCACTTTACTTTGACCCATTATGGCCATTCTAGTCACCTCTGTCATTTACACCACCACCCCTTCTGCACCCCCTTCACTATGTGGAGCTCTTCCTCTCATCCACCACTCGTCCACCCACCCCTCCTAATAGTTTTTTATCCGTCTGCAGTCACATCAACCAGCTACCCTCCCCTCCCCACACCACCTTCCCTACGCTCCACATTTTCTTTGCCTATCCTCCATTCCCAACCTTTCCCCACTCACCACTATCTCTGCAACACCTGCCTCCACCACACTGATAACCACCGCTCTCTGGCCAGAGGTGGTGTATCTGTTGGCCCTCACAGAAACATCCTCACTTGGCCACAACCCTTACTTAACAGTCCCACCAAACACTTTATTGTTAGCCTGTTCTTCAAAAACCTCACTGTTACCTGTGCTATCTGCATCTTAACTAATAATCCTATCCCCTATGATTTTCTCACCCACATAGGCTGTACCTATTTTACCTATGTTATTGCCACTGACCTCAACAAACACAGTAGATCCCCTGCGGAACTATGGTGGTGGTGTCAGTTTACCAAATCCCTCCTATGTGACATTGTCCCCATCTCACAACACATCTGTTCCGAAAGCAGCACCATCCCCAATGTCAACATAGCATCTTACAACCTCCTTGGACGCTTCTCCATCCCTGATGACCCTCACTTTGACTACTCCCAATTCCCTACTGTCAATGAACGCACAGATACTACAGTCCGAGCCCTGGCTCCCAACTTCCGGTACTTGAAAAACATGCTAGAAACAGAATTAAACACTGTAATTACAGCACAGGACGTAAAAAAAGTACTCCATAGAAAAAGCAACACGTACGCTGGTCGCTGCACTATTCCCGATCACCACCTCAAAGAATGCCCTATCTCCTTTCCCATAATCCTCGCAACTCTGTATACCACTATCCTCTCCACCTTGACCTGTGGAAATCCTCCAAAATCCTACTTTTTCTCAAACCAAACAAACCTCCAGCTGATATTTCATATAGTCTCACCTACCTCATCTCCCCTGACATATCCACCACCATTGGCACACCGAGCGAGGTGGCGCAGTGGTTAGCACACTGGACTCGCATTCGGGAGGACGACGGTTCAATCCCGTCTCCGGCCATCCTGATTTAGGTTTTCCGTGATTTCCCTAAATCGCTTCAGGCAAATGCCAGGATGGTTCCTTTGAAAGGGCACGGCCGATTTCCTTCCCCATCCTTCCCTCACCCGAGCTTGCGCTCCGTCTCTAATGACCTCGTTGTCGACGGGACGTTAAACACTAATCTCCTCCTCCTCCTCCTACCATTGGCACCAACACCATCCACTTTCTGTTATTCAGTGTGGCTTCCATACATTCTTCTTTGCAGATGATATTCTCCTGATCCTCATCTGTCTCCTCTCCCAACAGCTCAACAACTGTAAATCTGCCATCTTTGTCTCCCTTGATCTAGAGAAAGCTTACATCTGCATATAGCATTCCAGTCTCCTTTTCAAACTCCAGACTTGGGCACTTCCAGTTAACTATGCCCACCTTATTGCATCCTTCCTCTCCAATTGCCCATCCTATGTCATTCGTACCAACACCAATTCCCATTCTTTCCAACTCACTGCAGGAGTGCCCCAAAATTCCGTTCTGTCCCCATCCTTTACCTCTTATACAGAGCTGATATTCCCAAACTACCACCTTCAGTATGCTGATGACACCACTTTCCTCGCCCTCTGTCCTATTCTCCCTCCAAATCTACCTCAGTCAGTTTACCTCCTGGTGTAACCAATGGCTCCTTAAGATTAACCTCTACAAAACCCAGGCAATAATTATAGGATGCACCACCTGTGCCTTCTGTCTCCATACCAAGTGAGGTAGTGCATTGGTGATCACAATGGACTCGTGTTCAGGAGGACCATGATTCAAATATGTGTCCGGACATCCAGATAGAGGTTTTCCGTGATTTTCCTAAATTGCTCCAGGCAAATGCTGGGATGTTTGCTTTGAAAGAGCGTGGCCAGTTTGCTTCCCCATCCTTGTGGTCCATCTCTAATGATGTTGATGGAACATGAAACCCAATCTTCCTTCTATCCATCTCCATGACTTCTACCTCACCATTTATGACTGTCCCATCCAGCTAACAAACTAAAGTACCTTGGATTAACCTTTGACTGGCATCTAACGTAGAAACCTACCTAATGTGCTGCGACACCTCTACCTACACCTCCCATCAATCATTCACCTCTACACCATCCAAATCCTCTCCCAAAGAAATCTGAACCATCTCCCTCTGCCGGACCACGAACAGCACCCTGACATATACCTGTCCTACCAACTCTGAATCCACTCTACACTATCTTCCCCTCGCCAAAGGGCTCTCTCCCCCTCTCCCAATACCACACCTCCTCCTTTTCCCCTTCCCTCTCACTCCCCACCATCCCCTTTTCCTTTTTGAGTCTACAGATCTCAATACCAGCTATCTCTCTCTTCTTGTGCCCCACAGTCACCCCAGTCTCATCACCTCTTACCAGTCCTCAGCCCTTATCACCACTACTGTTCCATCTCCCTCCATACACACTCTTCTTTTCATCTACAACCTACCATCCCAGGGCAGGTCCTTTTCCAGTTTTAGTGAAAGTGCACAGTGCTCCATTTTTAATTGTCAGTTTCTCTTCTGTTGTGTTCAGTTTTTTCATTTTTTTAAGTGTTTAGTGTTCTTCCAGCATTTCTCAAATACTTTTAACTGTGCTGCCTGTCCATATTTTTATCACTGTTTTTAAACAATTCACGAAGACAGCATTATATTATTTATGTTTCTCCCATTCACATCACCTTTACAAATAATTTTAAATTGATAGTACATATGTCTCTTTGTTTTGTTTTAGTATCTAAGTTAGCATTAAGTCCTACAGGTGGGTTATTTGTACCACTGCCAGCCAATCGTCCCTCCCACGTGGGATGAGTGGGGATGAAATAATAATAAAGAGAAAAAAATTTAAAAAGCCAGCTCTGTAGTGGCTATCACCATCCGCTCCACACACAGTTTATTTTTGTGATGAATTTTACAAGCATATTAAGAACTCCAGAATTTCCTCTCCAACCTCAACTCCTTTGGTTCCATCAGATTCACCTGGTCCTACTCCAAATCCCATGCCACTTTCCTTGATGTTGACCTTCACCTGTCCAATGGCCAGCTTCACACGTCCGTCCACATCAAACCCACCAACAATCAACAGTACCTCCATTACGACAGCTGCCACCCATTCCACATCAAACGGTCCCTTCCCTACAGCCTAGGTCTTCGTGGCAAACGAATCTGCTCCAGTCCGGAATCCCTGAAGCATTACACCAACAACCTGACAACAGCTTTCGCATCCCGCAACTACCCTCCCGACCTGGTACAGAAGCAAATAACCAGAGCCACTTCCCACTCCTCCTCCTCCTCCTCCTCTTCCTCATCCTCTCAAACCCAGAACCTCCTACAGAAGAACCACAAAAGTGCCCCACTTGTGACAGGATACTTTCCGGGACTGGATCAGATTCTGATTGTGCCTCTCCAGCAGGGATACGACTTCCTCAAATCCTGCCCTGAAATGAGATCCATCCTTCATGAAATCCTCCCCACTCCACCAAGAGTGTCTTTCCGCCGTCCACCTAACCTTCGTAACCTCTTAGTTCATCCCTATGAAATCCCCAAACCACCTTCCCTACCCTCTGGCTCCTACCCTTGTAACAGCCCCCGGTGTAAAACTTGTCCCATGCACCCTCCCACCACCACCTACTCCAGTCCTGTAACCCGGAAGGTGTACACAATCAAAGGCAGAGCCACGTGTGAAAGCACCCACGTGATCTACCAACTGACCTGCCTACACTGTGATGCATTCTATGTGGGAATGACCAGCAACAAACTGTCCATTCGCATTAATGGACACAGGCAGACAGTGTTTGTTGGTAATGAGGATCACCCTGTGGCTAAACATGCCTTGGTGCACAGCCAGCACATCTTGGCACAGTGTTACACCGTCCGGGTTATCTGGATACTTCCCATTAACACCAACCTGTCAGAACTCCGTAGATGGGAACTTGCACTTCAATATATCCTCTCTTCCCGTTATCCTCCAGGCATCAATCTCCGCTAATTTCAAGTTGCCGCCACTCATACCTCACCTGTCATTCAACAACATCTTTGCCTCTGCACTTCTGCCTCGTCTGACATCTCTGCCCAAACTCTTTGCCTTTTAATATGTCTGCTTGTGTCTGTATATGTGTGGATGGATATGTGTGTGTGTGCGAGTGTATACCTATCCTTTCTTTCCCCTAAGGTAAGTCTTTCCGCTCCCGGGATTGGAATGACTCCTTACCCTCTCCCTTAAAACCCATATCCTTTTGTCTTTCCTTCTCCTTCCCTCTTTCCTGACGAGGCAACCGTTGGTTGCGAAAGCTAGATTTTTGGGTGTATGTTTGTGTTTGTTTGTGTGTCTATTGACCTGCCAGCGCTTTTGTTTGGTAAGTCTCATCATCTTTCTTTATATATATATATATATATAAAGAAAGATGATGAGACTTAAGCGCTGGCAGGTCGATAGACACACCTTAGGGGGAAAAAAGGACAGGTATACACTCGCACACACACACATATCCATCCACACATACACAGACACAAGCAGACATTTGTAAAGGCAAAGAGTTTCATATATATATATATATATATATATATATATATATATATATATATATAAAGAAAAAAGATGATCTGACTTACCAAATGAAAGTGCTGGCAGGTCGACAGACACACATACGAACACAAACATACACACAAAATTCAAGCTTTCGCAACAAACTGTTGCCTCATCAGGAAAGAGGGAAGGACAGGGAAAGACGAAAGGATGTGGGTTTTAAGGGAGAGGGTAAGGAGTCATTCCAGTCCCGGGAGCGGAAAGACTTACCTTAGGGGGAAAAAAGGACGGGTACACACTCGCGCACACACACGCACATATCCATCCACACATATACAGACACAAGCCTGTATAAGCTATATGTGTGGATGGATATGTGTGTGTGTGTGTGCGCGAGTGTGTACCCGTCCTTTTTTCCCCCTAAGGTAAGTCTTTCCGCTCCCGGGACTGGAATGACTCCTTACCCTCTCCCTTAAAACCCACATCCTTTCGTCTTTCCCTCTCCTTCCCTCTTTCCTGATGAGGCAACAGTTTGTTGCGAAAGCTTGAATTTTGTGTGTATGTTTGTGTTCGTTTGTGTGTCTGTCGACCTGCCAGCACTTTCATTTGGTAAGTCACATCATCTTTGTTTTTATATATATATATACAACTTCTTCACTTTTGAAGGCCAGACATACCAACAATTAAAGGGAACAGCCATGGATACCAGGATGGCCCCCTCGTACGCCAACCAATTCATGGGTCGCTTAGAGGAAGCCTTCTTGGTTACCCAGGCCTGCCAACCCAAAGTTTGGTACAGATTTATTGATGACATTTTCATGATCTGGACTCACAGTGAAGAACAACTCCAGAATTTTCTCTCCAACCTCAACTACTTTGGTCCCATCAGATTCACCTGGTCCTACTCTAAATCCCATGCCACTTTCCTTGATGTTGTCCTCCACCTGTCCAATGGCCAGCTTCACATGTCCGTCCACATCAAACCCACCAACAAGCAACAGTACCTCCATTATGACAGCTGCCACCCATTCCACATCAAACGGTCCCTTCCCTACAGCCTAGGTCTTCGTGGCAAACGAATCTGCTCCAGTCCGGAATCCTTGAACCATTACACCAACAACCTGAAAACAGCTTTTGCATCCCGTAACTACCCTCCCGACCTGGTACAGAAGCAAATAACCAGAGCCACTTCCTCATCTCTTCAAACCCGGAACCTTCCACAGAAGAACCCCAAAAGTGCCCCACTTGTGACAGGATACTTTCCGGGACTGGATCAGATTCTGAATGTGTGTCTCCAGCAGGGATACAACTTCCTCAAATCCTGCCCTGAAATGAGATCCATCCTTCATGAAATCCTCCCCACTCCACCAAGAGTGTCTTTCCGCCGTCCACCTGACCTTCGTAACCTCTTAGTTCATCCCTATGAAATCCCCAAACCACCTTCCCTACCCTCTGGCTCCTACCCCTGTAACTGCCCCCGGTGTAAAACTTGTCCCATGCACCCTCCCACCACCACCTATTCCAGTCCTGTAACCCGGAAGGTGTACACAATCAAAGGCAGAGCCACGTGTGAAAGCACCCACGTGATTTACCAACTGACCTGCCTACACTGTGAAGCGTTCTATTTGGGAATGACCAGCAACAAACGGTCCATTCGCATGAATGGACTCAGGCAGACAGTGTTTGTTGGTAATGAGGATCACCCTGTGGCTAAACATGCCTTGGTGCACGGCCAGCACATCTTGGCACAGTGTTACACCGTCCGGGTTATCTGGATACTTCCCACTAACACCAAACTGTCAGAACTCCGGAGATGGGAACTTTCCCTTCAGCATATCTTCTCTTCTCGCTATCCGCCAGGCCTCAATCTCCGCTAATTTCTAATTTCAATTTCCCGCCGCTCATACCTCACCTGTCTTTCAACATCATCTTTGCCTCTGTACTTCCGCCCCGACTGACATCTCTGCCCAAACTCTTTGCCTGTACAAATGTCTGCTTGTGTCTGTGTATATGCGGATGGATATGTGTGTGTGTGCGAGTGTATACTTGTCCTTTTTTCCCCCTAAGGTAAGTCTTTCCGCTCCCGGGATTAGAATGACTCCTTACCCTCTCCGTTAAAACCCAAATCCTTTTGTCTATCCCTCTCCTTCCCTCTTTCCTGACGAGGCAACCATTGGTTGCGAAAGCTAGAATTTTGTGTGTATGTTTGTGTTTGTTTGTGTGTCTATCGACCTGCCAGCGCTTTTGTTTGGTAAGTCTCATCATCTTTCTTTTTAGATATATTTTTCCCACGTGGAATGTTTCCCTCTATTATATATATAGCTTCAGAGCCATTGCACAAGTGACTGCGATAAGTATGGAATCGGTAGTTCTCTTGGCCAGTAAAGTGACCATGGTGGTTGATAGCTCTGCGCAACCTTCTGGAGGCAAGAGAGGAAAGGGAGTTCTCCCTGGAAAGATTGAACTTTAACTCAGTGGAATAAGCCAAGACAGTGCCCATATATGGAAGGGGTCTCCCTCTCAGTATTTGTTTAAATAAATGCTCTTGTGGAGACACTCAGACTTAAAGAGTTGGGAGAAACAGTGATCACACACCTCTGAGAGAATAGTAGCCAATGAAAACATGTGAAATAAGTTAGCAGACAGTGTTGGAGCTGCACAAACATCCTTTGCCTGAGATGTCGTAGTCCCAGTATTCCAGAACTTGGACTCTGATACTACAAAATCTGTCCTTGTATCTCCAGTCTGGGTCAGTATGCTGGAATTTTACACTTTTATAAATAGCACAACAGGTTTGAGCAGAACTGTAATGTCATAGGACCAGGGCTAGTATTTCTACTCTGAGCCAATATTCCAGGTCAGCCATCTGCTTTGCCATCTTGTTTCTGACACTATAGAGCCTACCCCAGTGTTCCAAGACTTGAGTTGTGACGTCATACTAAGATTGTCCTGTAGTCCAATCAGCCATCTTGTATCAGCATTGTTGTATCCGGGTCAGCCATCTTGTATCAACCATATTTTATCCAGGTCCGCGATCTTGTATTCTGATATCATAGCAAGACTGTGCTAGTATTCTAAGTCTTGGGTTGTGCTGTCATAGAGCCTGTTCCAGTATTGAAAGTCAGCTATCTTGTGTTGGTCATGTTATATCCATGAGGCGGCCGATATAGCGGCCAGGGCTGCAGTCTCTCTTCCTCGGCCAGCTATTCAGTCGCTTCCCTTCACCGATCGACGGAGCGGTTTATGTCGCAAAGTTGCTCATTTATGGCATGCGCATTGGTCAACACTTCCCCGTAATAAATTGCGGGAAGTGAAAGCCCTTCCTTGCGCTTGGACCTCTTCTTCCCGAACGCGTCGTTGGGAGGAGGTAATTTTAGCTAGACTCCGGATAGGGCACTGTCTTTTTAGCCATCGACATCTTTTAAGCGGTGATCCTCCCCCACTCTGTCCCCACTGCTCTCAGCTGTGGACGGTAAGACACCTTTTAATTGAATGCCCCTATTTTAATCCGTTACGCTCCCGTCTACAGCTGTTGCCCGAAATATCGTCCATTTTAGCAGATGACACGCACTCAGCCGACCGCGTTCTCCAGTATATTAGTGACAGTGAAATGACGTCAGTCATTTGAAGCTTTTTTTGGGGACAACCACCCCCTTTCTGTAGTGGATTTTTAAGCATTCCTTCTACTTTTAGTTTCTCCAATTTTATGACTTTGTTCCCATTGCTGCTGGTTTTCAATTTCGGTTTTTTACTGTCTTAAGTCACGGGCTGGGCGCTAATGACCATAGAAGTTTTGCGCCCTAAAACCACAAAAAAAAAAAAAAAAAATGTTATATCCAGGTCGACCATCTTGCATCACCATCTTGGATTCTTATGTCACAGAAACTGTATCAGTAATCCAAGTCTGCAAGCCTGACAACCATTTTTAATTTCCTGCCAATTTGTATTCAGGACAGCAGCTCTGCTCCCAAACTAATGCAATTGGACTATTTTTTGAATTTCCCACCAAAATTTGGATTCTCGCCATTTTATGCATAGGGCAATTGCCCTTTGTTAGAGGGGGAGTGGTAGGGAGAGGGGGGAGGGAAGGGAAGAGGAAAAGCCCATGACTCATCAATGACATCATCTGTGACACATTCTGGGACAGAACCCACCCAGCATTCATACTGGCTTAGAATATCCCATCAGTTTGCATGATGAACACAATAACTTGTCATTGCGTCCAGAGCGCTTAGTCCCACAGAACGGTTCTGTCTCCAAGCTGAAGATAATGCTGAGGAATAAGCAGAGATACATTCTGCTCTATAGAAACCTCCAGCAGTGTCTCAGGTTGGGAATGTGATTTCATAGAATCACCCTCAGCATCTCCTTCAACCAGTGTCCCTGTTTGAAGGAGTATATTGATTTGAATACTGAACATACGGCTCTTGCAATGTGTTATTTTGAAAAAGAGTTTTATAAATTAATGAATATTTCAGTTTTCAGCAAAACTACAGAGAACGTTAGAAACCGTCATGATATTCATTTAGTTTACTGTTGGGATGGGCATCATGATGCAGGAGATTACATGACCAGGCCAACTTTTAAACAGGCCACAATCTTTAATGAAGGACTAGTCACTGTGGAGATGGCTAAGGTTGCAGTGGAGTTCAAGAAGCCTATCTGTATCAATATGTGTGTTCTAGACCTCTCCAAACTCCACATGTACTGATTCCAGTACAGGTTTACAATCTAAACTTCATTGGTGTCTAGTTACTTTTTACATATACAGGCAGCTTCATCTACTGGATGAGAGGCAGCAATCCATATGAAGTAATTAGGTGCAATCCCAAGGAATGCAACACATCTGGATATACAGTCGATAATCCTTATGGCGTAACACCTCAGAATGAGGGTATCAGCCTGATGAAAGATGAGGTAAATGGTTCACAGACTGTGAAGTTTGTAGTGCTTCGATCAAAGATGTATGCATACTGTGTAGATGCAGATGCCACCCAGAGGCAGGCTAAGGGTGTGCATCGTGTGGCCTCATAGGCACTCACAATTGATGCTTGTGATTAGGAATCTCCTCAAATGGTGCAGCAAGTAGTGTTTAGAACCACTGGCAGTTACATTGTACGTCTTAGCAAATAACAACGCTCTTGTGGGACATGGCTGCTGTGGTTGTGCTATGGCATAGGCAGATGACAACAGGACCAAAAGATCTGAAAGACATCCTGCAGGCTGCGATAGAATCTCTTCATTCGGCACTGGATCAGGCACTTGATGCAGCTGTTCTGTTCATGCTGCACCATAGTCTTAACAATGCTAGACATCCTGTGGGCTGCAGCTGCTGCTGTGCATTTGTAAATATTATACTGAAAAAACTAATTAAGCATACTAAGTTAATATTAATAATTGAAGATGGATGACATAATACATATCAATATTTTTCTTCTCCATCACAGCTGACGACTGCTGCTGGCAGTACTTCATTCTGGATAGCAAATGATGATGTGCACATAACACATTTTTACATAAAGCATCTCAAGGGGTGGGGAGTTGAGCTGATGCTCCTTTAGCCACAGAGGAGGGGAGTGGGCTGCTGAAGGCAGGGGTGCTTCATGCAAAATTTTCAGAAGGACAAAGAGGGGAGGGGGGCTCATCTCTCCCCTTCCTTGACCTCAACACATGGCTGGATGTCACAATTCCTGGAATGGCCTTGGAGATAAAGAAGTGCTGATGCTGCTGTCAGGGAAATATGGCATGCATAATTTTCTCAGCTGTAGTATGACACCACAGATAAAAAGGCGTTGATGCTGATGCCAGCACATTCCCTGCAAGAACTCTCCTCACCACTCTACTTACTGCAAGACATATATGGTAATCGTGAATACGTATATAGATATTGTACAGTTAGACAAATGCGGTGCATATGGAATTATTGAGGCTCTTTAAAGCCGTCTTTCTAAAAGTCAGAAGAATTGAATAAGCTTCATGCTATAGGCACAGAAAATGCATTTATTATGGCATGGATTAACGATCGGTTTATGCTAAACTGAAATTCCACATCTACAATTAATTTGTGTGTGTGCGCCATTCTTTGTAACTTATGGTTTCACATGCTGCTAGTGACTTACTGCCACAGATTTTAGAAATTCTTAATTTAAGAGACATACAACCAGTCCACTGTGAGGCAAATTACGTATAAGGAACTATTTGCTGTAATAAACGACAGTGATTTGCCATTAAAACTACTTCAGATGAGATGATTATCCATTGAAAGTGTAGTAATCTGAATATTACAGCAATGGTTGCTTGAAACTCATTTTAAAATCTCAAGATTGAAAGATTACTCTTATAGAGATGAGCTTTTGCTTTTTGTGTACGACGACTAATCTACTTACTTGTATTTTACTTTTCTTAAGCCTAGTCTACAGGAAGTGCAGAATGTGAATAGAAAATTTGAATCCAGAAAGTCAAGATCCCACAAAGCTATTGAATGAGTTAATCCTTCTCATGAAGTCACTGTGTTCAAAAATTACTATTCCTGGATTACAGTTAGATATGCTGAATTCCAAAGATGAGGATCACTTGCAGCCACATCTTGAATTTGAATGTGAAACAAAACTTCCTTCAGGCAAAGTAACTTCTATTGAAGTTAAACTGTTGCATCACAGATGCATTCAATTTCTTCTAGAATTTATGAAAAGACTGTGGCAACAGATTTCTGAGAACATTAAAGTTCTTGAACACTTGTTGCTCTTTACTCCAGGGGAGTGTCTAAAACCAGTAAAATGACCTGTTATTGAACTGACAATGCTCTTGTTCATGATTACAGTATCATTACATTAACAGATAATCAGTGGAAAAATTTATACCACATAAAAAGGACTGAAGTACCAGGCATGGTAAAATTTTGGGGTGAAGTGGCTTCATGCAGAGATGGCAGCGGAGGAAACCAATTTGCTGAAAGAGTGAAAAAAGCAACTTTCATCCTGTCCTTTACACCTTTGAATGCAGGTGTTGAAAGGGTCTTCAGTCAAGTAAATGTTATAGAAACAAAACACAACGTAAACTGAAAGTGAGTACCTTGCCTTCCATTATGGCAATAAGATTTGGATTTTTAAATGCAGGGAAATATTGCTGCCACTATGATTTACCCAAGAATATAGTTCAGAAAATTCTAAGCTTGGAGAACTATGCCTCCCCCCCCCCCCCCCCCTCCACCCACCAAAGAATCATCATCATCATCAAACAATAATGCAGTATTTGTGGAAGATTCCGATGAAGAGGACTATTTTTAATGTGAGTATAATATACATAACTTGTGTAAAGGACCCAATAATATTCAATATGGTTCTCACCAAGTAATGGGGTATAATTGTAACATCACCTATAGGGCCATTTTAGTTGTTTCACCTTTCAAGTTTCAAACTTCATTACATTTTATTTAACTTTTTTATTCTGTTTTGTCAACATACAAGGGCTATTCAGAAAGTAGGGAATATTTCTGTCTGACGCTGCTGGGCGCACACCGATCGCATATATTTTGGTACATGAATGCTCGGCAGCTCAGTCGGCATCCACCTGTGACAGCGGGAACGTCTCTGTGCATCTGATTTTTTCTATATTCGAATTTGAAATGTGCACTGCAATCGAAAATCCCCCCAGTTGTGAGGGGTGGTCTGTGATAGCTTTTGTTGGCAAAAAATCTAAAACCTATAGAAATTTATCGTGAACTGTGCGAAGTGTATGGAAACAATGTAATTAGTGAATGTTCCATCCAGAAATGGTGAATTCATTTTAAAAATGGCCGAACCTATGTTCATGATGAAGAGAAGATTGGACGCCCGAGCATTGTGACTAAAGTTGATGAAACATTTCATGAAAACCGTCGCTTCACAATAATGGAGCTTTTGCTTTCTTTTCGACAAGTTTCATGGACTTTGTTGTTTGAAATTGTCACTCAGAAGCTAGGCTACCACAAATTTTGTGCACGATGGGTGCCCAAAATGCTTACAGAGCACCATGAAGAACAGCGAATGGGGGCAACATTGACATTTCTGGAGACCTACCACAAACATTACTGTATTGAATCGTAAGCAGTGATGAGACTTGGGTGAAATATGTCAATTGCGAGACAAAATTACAGTCCATGGAGTGGGGGCACATAAGGTCCCTCCCAAAAACCAAGAAAATGTTTGCAAACCTTGTCAGCAAGGAAATTGATAGCGACAGTGTTTTGGGATAGGCAAGGTGTGTTTCTTATTGATTTTTCTCGAATGTGGAGCAACTATAAATTCTGTCTGGTACTGTCAAACTTTGCACAGCCTTAGAAGAGCAGTTCAAAATAAACACCAAGGAAAGCTGACGTCCAAAATTTTGTTTTTGCATGACAATGCAAACTGCACTAAAGAACTCCTAAATTCATTCAAATGGGAAATTTTCCCTCATCCGTCCCACAGCCCCAATCTTGCACCAGGCAACTTCCACTTGTTTCCCAAGATGAAGAACTGGCTTGCAATGCAGCGCTTTGATGATGACGTGGAACTCCAGGCAGGTGTGACTCACTGGTTGAAGTATCAGGTGGCAGAATTTTACGACGAAGGTCTTTCAGAGCTTGTCTTCCGATATGACAAGTGCCTTAATGTGTTTGATGACTACGTGGAAAAGTAGTATGTCAGTCGCTCTTTCAGATGTTTATAATAAAATGTATTTCTTGTACTTAGTTTTTTTAAATGCCAAAATGTTCTCTACTTTCTTAATAGCCCTTGTACTTTGCATGGCAGGAGAGGTGCTGAATGATAACCATGCTTGTTAGCTCTAGTGCTTTTCTGGTGCTTTTGGAGAAGGATTCGGTGAATGTTTTTCCTGTTAGTCAGGATAAATGACATAGTGCCTTACAGTGTGGATACATGTCAGTGGAAGTCAGTCAGAATCATTAATGACTACAGGGCATATCTTTTTAAGAGTAGTTTTAGAAACAATCTAGGATGAAAGTTATAAAGAAACAAATGCCAATATAAAATTTGATCTATTCCATGATAAATTCCTATCAGTATTTGAAAATAGCTTTCCACATAAGCTGATCAGAAGAGACATTAAACAGCCATGTAAAAAACCATGGATCGCTAAGGGGATTAAAGTATCTCGTGAAAGGGAAAGGGAAATGTATCTTTTGGCAAGAACAAGTAGAGACCCTGCAGTAGTTGTGCACTACAAAAACTACTCAAAATTACTAAGGAAGGTTATTAAAAAATCAAGAAACATGCATATAATGTCAGAAATCAGTACATCTGACAACAGAGTTTAGGCAATATGGAATATAGTGAAGCAAGAGACAGGACAACCAACCACAGAAGAGGAAACATTACTATTGAACTGAATGGAAGGGTTATAAATGACAAGTCACAGGTAGCAAATGTATTTAATAATCATTTCTTAAACTTAGCAGAAAGCATAGGGACCAACAGTTCAAGAGAAAGATCACAGCAATATGCTGAAGTAATTCTCATAAAGTTACATCATATGAATGTACCACCAATTTCTACTTCTGAAAAAGAGGCTCTCAAGAATAAAAGCTCTTCCGATTTTGATGATGGTTTCCAATAGAGATTCGTTCCCATATAGTAAGTCTGGTATTGTCCAAAATATGCATCACTTACTCAAGGCATTTCTCCAGTGAGAGTAAAATATGCTGTTGTTAAACCCCTCTTTAAGAAAGGTGATACGAAAGAAATCAGTAATTACTGACCTATTTCACTGCTGACATCATTTTCCAAAATTTTTGAGAAGATGATGTATTCTAGAATAGTATCTCACCTTGGCAACAACAATATCCTCAGAAAATCACAGTTTGGGTTTCAGAAGGATTGCTCTAATGAGAATGCCATTTACATGTCCACACACCAGATATTACAAGCATTAAATAACAAAATAGCACCAGTAGGTATTTTCTGTGACCTATCCAAAGCATTTGATTGTGTGAATCATAGTATACTCCTAGATAAATTGAAGTTGTATGGGATTGATGGTATAGCCAACCAATGGATCATGTCATATCTAACCAAAAGAATGCAGAAAGTTGTACTTAGTAGTAATTCAACCAACAGAATCCAGGGTCATAATTCTGACTGTGGAGAAATCATGTATAGGGTTCCGCAAGGCTCAATCTTAGGTCTACTACTGTTTCTCATACATGTAAATGATCTACCGTCTAATGTACAACAAACAGTTAGTTCTTTTTGCAAATGACACCAGTATTGTAATTATCCCAGTATAAGTACAGAAGTAGTGAACAGATTTCTCAAAAGTATCAATGACTGGTTTTCTGTGAATGGTCTCACCCTGAATTTCACAAAGACACTTCATATTCAGTTCTGCACCTCTAGGGATACTGCACCAGTGATAAGTGTGACATATGGTGATGAAATAATACATAGGGTTGAAACTTCAGAATTCGTAGGTGTCCATATTGACGAGAATTTAAATTGGAAAAAAACACATTTTGGAACTCCTAAAACAACTTAGTTCGGCCACATTTACACTTACATTCATAAGTTATTTCTCTCTCCTCAAAATTTGCTGACATATTTTACTTATTTTCATTCAGTTATGTCATATGGAATAATGTTTTGGGTAACTCATCTTTAAAAAAGAACATCTTCATTGCCCAAAAAAGTGTTGTAAGAATAATACGTGGTGCTCACCTGCGAACATCTTGTAGACATCTGTTTAGGGAGTTGGGCATTCTGACTACTGTTTCACAGTATATTTATTCCCTTGTGAAGTTTTCTGTAAATAATCCACCACAGTTCAAAGGAAAAATGAGGTACATAATTACAATACTAGAAGAAAAAATGACATTCATTATTCAACATTAAGGTTGTCTTTAGCACAGAAAGGGGTGCACAACACTGCAACAAAAATTTTTGACCACTTATTCAGTGATATAAAATGTCTAACAGACAGAAAGGCAAAATTTGAAAAAGTTTCTCCTTGACAACTCCTCCTATTCTGTAGAAGAATTTCTGTGTTTGTAATGTGTGAAAGGTGGTGAGTATGAATTGCTAACTCAGTCTGTATATCTTGTTTTCATTTCAGGGGAAAAATAAAATAAATTTAAAAAATCATATGGTGATGTTTAGAGTACAAATTAATTTTCAATATGAATATAAAATGACTCATTCCACATCATGACGATTTATCGTGCAAAATGATGCACGTAACATGAAAGTAACTAACTAATGTATTGGAAGTCCCCTGCAGAATCATTGAGCCATGCTGCCTCTAAAGCCATCCATAATTGCAAAAGTGTTGCTGGTGCAGGATTTTGTGCATGAACTGACCTCCCAACTATGCCCATACAGTTTTTTGTATGTCCATCCTTTTGACTGGAAGTCTGGGAGACCATGGCCATTCACTATTGTAAGAAAATGAGACACATACAGCCATCCTTATTATGCCATTTGTTGTGAAGCTGTCAGCTTTGGTATTTCAGTGCACCATCTCCAGGCCCCAGTTGATACTGAAAGGTCTATCACGATCCATATATACGATGCATCGGCGGCCAACATAACTGGTTTGCAGAACTTACAAATGACTCACGCAGAAAAGTCTGGGTGACCAAATCATTTGTTTGAATTGTCCAGAATGTTATTCAAACCAGTCATGAACAGTTGTGTTGCAGTGACATTGCACATTGTCATCCATAAAAATTCCATCTTTATTTGGGTAAGTGAGGTATATGAATGGCTGCAAATGGACTCCAAGTAGCCAAATGTAACCAGGACCCAGTCCATTCCATGTAAACACAGCCCACACCATTATGAATCCACCACCACCTTGCACAGTGCCTTGTTGACAACTTGGGTCCTTCGCTTTGTGGGGCTTATGCCACACTCGAACCCTACCATCAGTTCTCATCAACTAAATTTGAGATTCATCTGACGAGGCCACAGTTTTCCAGTCATCTAGGGTCCAAGCAATATGGTCACAAGGCCAGGAGAGACGCAGCAGGTAGTGTCATGCTGTTAGCAAAGTGACTTCCGTGGATTATCTGCTGCTATAGCCAACTGACACCAGATTTTGCTGCACTGTACTACTGGATATGTCCTACATTGATTTCTGTGGTTGTTTCACTCAATGTTGCTTGTCTGTTAGCAAACACCACTGCTCTTGGTCATTAGTGAAAGCCACTGCATAGTCCATGGTGAGAGGTAATGCCTGCAATTTGATATTCTCATATTCTTGGCACACACTTGACACAGCGGATCTCAGAATATTGAACTCCCTAAAGAAATTCCATAAAGGTAGGAAATTAAGAAGACGTGACCAGGATAAGTTGAAGGAACTAGAGGTTTCTGAGAGATTCAGAAGGAGAGCATCAAGCAATGGCTGACTAGAACAGGGGAAAAGAGTACAGTAGAAGATGAATGAGTGGTTTTAGGAGATGAAGTAGTAAAGGCAGCAGAAAATGGGTAAAAAGACAATGCCTAGTAGAAATCCATGGATAACACAAGAGATATTGAATTTAATTAGGAGAAAATTTAAAACAGAAGTAGGTGGAAGGGAATAAAAATGTTTAGTAATGAAACTGACCAATGAACTGCAAAACTGCTAAGCTGGAATGGTTAGGGGACAAATGTAAGGGTTTAGAAGCATATTTCACTAAGAGTCTACAGGAAAATTAAAGGCTTTGGGAAAAAGAAAAGCATCTCTACAATGCAAAGAAGGTAATGCCTGAAGGTGGAAGGAGTATATAGAGGGTCTATACAAGGGAGATGAACTTGAAAGCAATGTTATAGAAAGGCAAGTGCATGTAAAGGAAGGCAATATTGGAGATAGGATACTGCAAGAAGAATTTGACAAAGCTTTGAAAGATCTAAGTCGAAACAATGCCCCAGGGGAGACAACATTCTGTCAGAACTACTGATAGTCTTGGGAGAGCAAGCTATGACAAAACTCTTCCATCCAGTGTGGAAGATGTATGAAACAGGTGAAAGACCCTGAGAATTCGAGAAGAATGTAGTAATTCCAAATCCAAAGAGAGCAGTTGCTGACAGGTGTAAAAATTACCAAACTGTCAATTTAATAAGTCGTGGTTGCAAAATACTAACACAAATTATTTGCAGAATATTGGAAGAAATGGTAGAAGCCAAGCTAGGGGAAGATAAGTTTGGATTCCGGAGAAATGTAAGAACATGGGGAGCAGTAATGACCCTATGACTTATCTCAAAGGATAGGTTAAGGGAGGGCAAACCAATGTTTAGACTTAGAGAAAGCTCATGACAGTGTTGATTGGAATATTCTTGTTGCAATTCTGAGGGTAGCAGGGGTTAAATACAGGGAGTGAAAAGCTATTTGCAATTTGTTCAGAAACCACACAGCAGTTATAGACTCGAGCGGCATGAAAGGGAGGCAGTGGTTGAAAAGTGAGGGTTGTAGCCTATCCCCAATGTTGTTCGATATGCTCACTGAACAAGCAGTAAAGGAAACCAAAGGAAAATTAGGAATAGGAATTAAAGTTAAAGTTCAGGGGGAGGAAATAAAAACTTCGAGGTTTGCCGATGACATTGTAATTCAGTCAGAGACAGCAAAGGACTTGGAAGAGCAGTTGAATGGAATGGACAGTATTTTGATAGGAGAATATAAGATGAATGTCAACAAAAGCAAAGCAGGGATAATTCGAATGTAGTCGAATTAAATCAGGTGATGCTAAGGCAATCAGATTAGGAAATGAGATACTTAAAGTAGAAGATGAATTTTGCTATTTGGGCAGCAAAATAACTGATAATGGCTGAAGTAGAGAGGATATAAAATGTGGATTGGCGATGGCAAGAAAAGAATTTCTGTAGAAGAGAGGATTTACATGTCAGGAAGTCTTTTCTAATGGTATTTGTCTGGAGAGTAGCCATGTATGGAAGCAAAACATCAATAATAAACAGTTTAGATAAAAAGAGAATTGAAGTTTTCAAAATATGGTGCTATAAAAGAATACTGAAAATTAGATGGGTCGATAACTTAACTAATGAGGAAGTATTGAACAGAACTGAGGAGACAAAAAAATCTGTGGCACTACTGACAAAAAAAAAATCAGTTGATAGGACAGATTCTGAGACATCAAAGGATCACCAACTTAGTACTGGACGGAAGTGTGGAGGGAGATCAAGAGACAAATACAATAAGCAGGTTCCGATAGATGTAGGTTGCACTAGTTATTTGGAGACAAAATTTCATGGAGAGCTGCATCAAACTAGTCCTCAGATTGAAGACCACAACAACAACAGTTTTATTACGATTGTTACTGTTCAAGGGCACCCATACCGAGGGGCTAAGGGGAGGATGGGGGAGGGCACAGCTCTCAGGGAAAGGAAAAAAATATTGGGTAGTTGGGTATTTTTCTTTCAAGAAAATGATTTAAAAGTCAGTATTACACAGATTCTTAATAGGGCTGGAATTGGAACTATTTATCACTACTTAACAAGTTGCCATTTGTCTTCCAAAATAGTAAAAATACACCATCCCCTTCCCCCGCCCGCCTCCCTATAAACCATCGTATGGGTGCCCTCATTACTGTTTGATATATATTCTTTCTACTGATTTCATCAAAATTATGAGCTTATAACTGATTTGGATATTCTTTGATCTAATGTCTTTCCATGCTTAGCATCTGAACTACTCCGAATAGCCTTTTCCATAAATAAATTCCTGAGTTGTTCAGGATTCATAGTTCGAAACTCCAGATATTTATTATATTTAATAAACATTAGTACTCTCGCAAAAGAAACAACTTAAGTTTTAATGAGGACACATCTCTTTGAGGTGATAAAACACTTCTTACTCATTGTCCCTAACTTTTTGAAGCTTGATTTGGTTTCCAGGACTGATATGTCTTTTTAGCATAAGACAATAAGAAGACACTTTTTCTTAATAGATGACTCACCAATAAGTTCCACGGGCTCATTTAAAGAACTGACTGATGCAATGGCATTATTATTGTAATTCATTGCTGGAAGATCCTTACCTTCATTTGGCTTTTTAGAAACAGGCCTCAGAAAATTTCTATTGTACTTTCAGTTGGCATATATCAGTGTACTCAATTATATGCCACAGCTGAAAGAGCACTTCCAGTTAATGACACACTGCAGAGTTTTCTTACATTATTTTGGATGAATTGCTGTTTCCGTGAATTTCAACATTTAATAGACTGTACTCTGCTATTTTTCCTCTCTCTCTCTCACCTTACTTCTTTGGATAACTTAAGTGTTCACTCAAGTTTTATGGTAACTGGGTAAGTGAAAAGTTTTGTTACGTCAGATACACAGGCGACTTTTGAACCATGTGCCTAAAACAACTTGTGCAATATGGTATGTGTACATTCTAAAATATATACACTGAATTGTATATTACCCATTAGTTTCATATGAAAATTTGTGCTGAACTGGGACTCTAACCTGGATTTACTGCTTATCACTTAAAGAAATCCCATTTCAGCAAATATATTTCGAAAATATTAAGATGGCTGTGGGATTGTCAAGTAAAACATACATTCTGTGTACTATTATTATTATTATTATTATTATTTACATTTTATGGACTTCATTGGTTCACTCTAGGCAACTTTATACAAAGAATTTTTCAGTTTCCTGTCAGCCCAGTACTTCTTCATTCTCTTGGATCTCACCCTTCTTTCTTCATCAGAAATCATCCTTCCTATTGCCTGTCTGTTGATTCTCGTTTGCAGTCTGGTTTGTTTGTCTGTGAGTTTCCTAATTTTGTCAGTTTTGTTTCTTACGTCTTTCAGTGTAATCTGTAGCTCATCCATATCTTTCTTGATTTCTGTAATCCACTTAATGTTGCACTTACTATTCCACAATTTTGACATTATTCTCCTGATGCTCCTGTTCTCTGGTTTTCTGATTAGATGTCTGAAAAATGAAATGTGTTTCTTCCTGATTGTACTCATTGCCGGTTCTATTTCCTTGTAGACTGTTCCATTTGTAGCTACTCTCCAGTGTCCATCTTTCTGGTACAATTTGTTGATGCACGTTCTGATGATTCTTCTCTCTATTTTGAGTATTTTGTCTATTTGTGCAGTGTTAGTTGCTTTGAGGATGGTTTCACCTGCATATGTTATTTCTGTTTGAGTGACTGTTTTGTAGTGTTTTAATTTTGTAATTATCAGGCTCTTTTTGTTGTAGGTGTTCTTGGTGATATATTGTGCTCTAGTCAATTTTTTTATTCTGTTATGCCATGTTGGCTTTTCATTGAGATTATATGTTATGATTTCTCCCGGATATTTAAATTTATCTACAATTTTGATATCTTGGTTTCCTATGGAAATTTTGAGTGGTGGGTCAGTTAACGTGATGACTGTTTTTTCAAAGGATATTCCAAGACCAATTTTCTATGCTTTTTACCTGCAGTGAGATAACTTCTTGTTTGGTTTCCTGAATACTGTTGGACAAGAGAGCAAGGTCATCAGCAAATCCTAGACAATTTAAACATTCTGTGTATATGCATAGGGAATTATTTTTTAATGACTGTTCTGAAATGAAATTCATCATCATCGTCTGTGGGTCTTTGTCCTGCTTCAACACGGGGTCGGCCATGTTACTATAGGTCTGGCGGTGCTAGTGGCAGAGGGTGGCCGGATGCCCTTCCTGCTGCCACCACGAATTAGTGTCTACTGTCTGTATCTAGTGTAAGCCATGAAGTAGTGTGTATGTTTTCAAATGTCTGTGACTCATGTAACTGAGGTGGCATGTGGGGACCAAGACTGTATTCACCTTGTGGGATGTGGAAAACTGCCTAAAAATCACATCCAGGCTGGCTGGCATACCAGCCCTCCTCGTTAATCTGCCGGGTGGATTTGATCCGGGGCCAGTGCACCAACCCAAGTCCAAGAAGCAGCGCATTAGCGCTCTCGGCTACCCTGGCGGGTTGTTCTGAAATGAAACTAACCACAGTTTATATCTTCGCTTGCTGCAGTTTAATGGACCCTCCTCAGTCCCTTTCAATCCAACATCACTCATCCATATAAGTCAGTTCCTTTTAGTTATTTAGCAATATGAATATTTCAGTTATTTAGTTACTTCACCCAGTACAGTTAAAGATTACTTCTGGTATTCAGTTTTTATACATGGTAACTTAAGAAATCCTTACCACATGCTACTAATGACAACCATTCATATAACACTTCATGATCTTCAAACTGCTCAAAACTCACAGTTCCATGCACATTTTGCTACACAAAATTACTTCCCATGAATTTTCAGCCACAGTTGCAACTCAGATAATTTCCCTTTTGAATCCTTCCAAATTCAAAATTAATATTTTGTCTGCACTTCTGGGCTGCAGCCTGTCACTCACCCTTGACCACCAACTGAGTCACTCCAAAGTCTCGAAAGTGTGTGTCCGTTGACAAATAACCGTGATTTCCAGAAGTTTCTAGACCATCAGCAATATCACAGTCAACAAAAAGGAGGCCCTAGTGCAGACTTTATTAAGGGTATCAATAATGGTAGCCTTGTGAGGTCCCTTTAATTTATCTCTGCCACATAGATGAAATCATTAGTGTATTGGCATGGTATCACTGCAGTCTTAACAAAACGAGTATGTTAAATTAGTGGTGTCAAATTATTTACTAATTTGTCACTGTTTGTTTTGTGATAATCATTGGTGGTTTACTGAATATTTCATTTTCTGCTACACAGACATTGCCCTACCACTTAGCTTTCATTGACTGTTGCAGTATAGTGAGTGATTTCTTTACTCATTTATATCCTCTAGGTACTAACATAAATAAGACCTTTTAGGGCAGTGAAGTTACTAAGAAATGTTGTTAAACTTACAGGGTATTTATGATTATTCAAGCTAAGGTTAACAGGGAGGCTATCATTTAGAAAAAACACTACTGCATTCTTAGGAATACTAGTGTACCTCCTATTGTTAGCTCAGTATCTACATGCTCATATTGATGTTGTCTTGAAACAAACTGTAAAAAACAGTTGCCTGTTAACAATTAATGCAGCTAACAGCAATCCTCAGTCTTTGAATCTAATAACATGTGTTATCGGCCACTACTTCCACAAATTATCAAACTTTTTCTACAATTTATTGGCGGGCCAAATATGAAAATGAAACATGGCTAATTAACATGATAGATGATGTCAGAGGCCATTGATAGTACAGAAGAATACTGCAGATTTGATGAGTAGATGAAGATACTAACAAAGAGGTACTGAACGCAATTCAGGATAAACAAGGTTTATGGTAGAGCTTGACTAAAAGTGTGGATGGGTTGATGGGACACATCCTGAAATATAACAGAATTGTCAATTTGGTAATACAGGGAAATATGGGGGCTAAAAATTGTAGAGGGAGGCCAAGCTTGAAAACAGTCAGCAGGTTCAAATGGATATAGGTTGCAGTAGTTACACAGAGATGGAGAGAGTTGCACAGAATAGACTTGGGTGGAGAGATGCATCAATCCAGTCTATGGTTTGACAACCAAAACAGGGATTCTCTGTTGCTTGTTTTATGCCTGATGGGAGCTTGTTGAAAATTTTCATAGAAGTTATTTTTCAGTTTTTATTATGGTTGTTGTGTAAGTCATAATTCAACACAAACTTATTTTTATTACCAGTAGATGCTGTTAAGAAGTATATTTTCTCATAAGTAAATGTAAAGAAGATCTCTGAAGAGACCTCTGCAAGATGTGTTGTCATCTACTTCACACAATATTTTTACTGCTCACATCTGCTGAATAAATACTGTTTTTACATTAGTACATTTCATCAAAAGATAATAGCATGAGGCAGCTGGTGCTTATCATACACACGATAAGCCAGCACCGTGGATTTCAGGTCAACGTAATGATGCAGAACTATGCTTATTAATTTACGAACATGGTGAACGCATTTTTGCTTCTTATCCAACTGCATCCCAACAGTATCTACTTCTGATGCTATCAGGTCACTCATATCTACTTGAAATTTCCTAATATGAGCTTTTGAAAGATTTAGACTTGAAAAAGTTTGGTGTGAACCAATTGTAGGCCTGTCAGGCTATCATTTAAGCAGTACCTGCAATGGTTGACTTGACTGACTTTTGAGCACTTGATTAGTGTACACTTGTATCATCTTAATTGATATGCTTGTGATATTAGCAAACATTGTTGTTTTTGAACTGTCTTCTAAAGTCATTTCAGGATCATTTATGTAGATTAGAAATAAGAGAAGGGCCTCGTTCCAATACTTTTAACACTCCACATATTATGTTATCCCATTGTGAGGTTTGTTTCATGCATGAGAGAGAGTCTGTTATTATGCAAACACTTTAATGTGCAATGTAAAATGTACATCCCAGTGGTCAGTATAGTAGATTCTTTAATGTTGCATGAAAACTGCAGACAGTATCACTACTGCCAATGATTGCACTGCTGGTTTTTTGTTCTTTTCCTTTCTTTTTATTACAGTGAGGGAGACATGTTGTTTTCTGCAGCCTTGAAAGCTTTCTTCAGATAGAAGTTGACTTATAGAACCAGTGTGTCATAAACTTGTTTGGTGCTGAAAGCCATCCCCAAACAGGTATAGAACAGGAAGTCGTGATGTCCCCTGTCTGCATAGCAGGCACGTAGGAAGGTGGCCTGCATTCCATAAAAAATGCGTTGTGCGGGATGCTAGAGGAAATCATTTTTGGCAGATAAGATCTGAAAGACAGGTGTAAAACTCAGACCTTGAGACTGTGGAGCTCGGCATTGGTCATGGCTGTGCTGTGCTGAATGTTCATTTAAATCCAAGTAAGAGAGTATGTAATTTGTAAACAGCAGTTATGTCATAGAAGGTGCATTTTCCCAACAAGTGTCTATGTGACAGGTTTTTCATTGGTCTGAGACAGAAATCTGTCATGTAATGGGAGAGATTCTCAGCCTACCTCCTTGTGCCACCCCATTATTGGTTAACCATGTCAAAATCCACAAGAGTAGGAATTTCCTAAACTTGTTTATAAAATTATTATGGTCAGAAGCTACAAGGTATGCTGCAATTTGCCAGCAGGATTACTATGCTGACAGAACCAGCCATGTTTCAGAGAGTTAAGTCAGAACACACTTGCAATATAGAGGACGAAGTGAAACACTTGTATTAGAGAGATTGAAGAGAACAATTGCTCCAGGTTGTTGGAGAGAACTGTAGAGAAGGATGTCTCCAACTTAGAGTGGAGTACAGAGGTCTAACTGGACTCAGAATATCCATATGCTACTGCACCTGTCTTCCATATTTGCACCATTTAGGAGTGGTAAGAATGAGCTGTCGGACATGAAGCTATTTAAATAGTATTGGGGTTGCAGTCTGCAGTTTTAATATTCATAGCCAGATACTTACACCTATCATGCCCTTTCATGAATCTATTGGTGTTCATTCTTACTTTACTGGGGCTCCTCCTTCAAATCACTAACCATTCTTGCAGTAATTGGCCATATTTGTGGTATATTTCATAATTACAACCTTTTGTTCATTTATTAAATGTTTACAAATTTGATTGAGTGGGTAAATCATTTTCTTTGATGTTTTATGACAATAAACTAAATTGTTATAGTGACCATTAGTTTCATTTTGTAGTTAGATGTGTCCCTTCAATAATATACACGGAGAAGCGAAATTCATGCACTCAGGCTTTGCAGTGCAACTCCTCACATGCCAGTGATAAAAAAATGTCTGTCACAAAATTTCATCCAGCGAGTACATCCAGCAGAAAAAGGACGTTAAATAGTGGCAATCTGGCAACACTGCAACCACATGTATGGTAGCTACCTCTGTCAGCACATATTAGTCATGCGGTACAGTTGGTGCAGTGGATAGAGTTTTGTGTTAGCATGCAGGTTGATGGTTCGATCCTGAGTTGAGGCATATGTTTTTTATTTGGTAAAGGTAGTCCAAGTGGTACAGTATCTGGCATCTTAATCATCAACAGTGATTGCAGCAGGTCCTCTAGGAAACATTTGCACTTACATACTACAATCATAGAAGTGGAAGATTGGTCAGCTTTGAAAGAAGCCCTTTCCACGTTGTGGGCCTGAATTTATTCGCACCATTTCATCTACTAGAAGCGAAACCTGTTTTCTTGGTACCCTCCTCCAATGGTCCCATAGATTAGTATTTTGCCTCATTGAGGTCCATTACATTTCGTTAGGGCCTTACATTACCAGTAGGACTAGCAACATGCTTTGCGAATAATGTCCAAACTTGATTACTATTTGTATGTGTTATCACCATGGAACTCAGTTGTTATTTGTATGTGTTAGCATCATGGTCCCACTAATTATGCCTTGCCTGCTCGGTTAGCCGTGCGGTCTAATGCACGGCTTTCCAGACTGGGAAAGAGGGCCTGGTCCCCGGCATGAATCTGCCCAGCTTACTTGTGTCGAGGTTGTGAACTGGCCAGTCTGTGGATGGTTTTTAGGTGGTTTTCCATCTGCCTCAGCGAATGCAGGCTGGTTCCCCTTACTCTGCCTCAGCTGCACTATGTCAGTGATTGCTGTGCAAACAAGTTCTCCATGTATGCGCACACCACCATTACTTTACCACACAAACACAGAGGTTACACTCGTCTGGTGTGAGACATTCCCTGGGTAGGGTCCACCGGGGGCCGAACTGCACAATAACCCTGAAAGAGTGGTTCAGTGTGGGGCGGCGGAGGGCTGAAGTGGACAGCGGTAGTCGTCGGGGGGTTGTGGACCACTGCGGCTGCGGCGGGGACAGAGCCTCTCTGTCATTTCTAGGCCCCCGGTTAACATACAATACAATTATGCCCTTCAACACTAAGTCTGGTAACCGCATGCTGTTTAGGACATACCTCAATGCATTATTATTATTATTATTATTATTATTATTATTATTATTAGTCTATTGATGGGATTGTGGAAACATCATGTCTATTACCATGAATTACAGTGTAATTCGAAACTGAACATTTCACAATTGGCAGTGTCAGGATGAATCATCCAGAACAATATCTGTCAGAGGGGTTATATGTGTTAGGTGGAGCAGCGTGCCGGACTGATGGCGTGTTTATACTGTATGTGCTGTCCGCTAGACAGGGACTAGGACTAGATGTGAGCAGAGTAATGAACCCGTGACATGTACATGTACACGGATCAAATTTTTTCATTGTAGACCTCTAAACCAGCGTGGCAGACATACGGCATACACAAACAATGAATATGTGGATATGCATCTGGTCTTTGGTGCAGCTGATAACTGGGCTGGTGTTGCTACTCATGAATATGCTGCTAGATATGCTCATCAACGCCATCCTGATAAAAAAGTGGAAGGAGAGAACCTGACTCCCGAAGGCGCAGCTCCAGACAACAAACCACAATCATGTAACAGAGGTCTTCCACAGACTCGCCATACTCCAGCTACTGAGGAAGCTATTTTGGAGGTCATACACCAAGAACCTCAGTGAAGTACATGTAGCATAGCAAGGCAGCTGCGTGTCTTGCAATAAACGATTGTTAATGTGCTACATGAGCATGGGCTGCGCCCCTATCATTACGCTTTCACACAACACCTGCATCACCATCAGAAGATGCAATTCTGTGAATGGTTCCAACAACAACAGGAAGCCAACGATGACTACCATAATACGGTTGGATGAGGCAGCATTCACTTGTGAGGATGTCTTCAATATGCACCATTAGTGTGAGGTTAACCCGCATGTCACTGCGACCGTGAATATCAAGTTCGCTTTGGTATCAATGTCTGGGCCGGAATATTGGGCAACAGGTGTTTGGGCCCCTACATGTTGCCTGACCGGTTAACTGCATGAAGGTATCATGCATTCTTCTCAAACTACTGGTCTGATGCACTGGAAGATGTTCCACTACATGTTCGGCAGAAGATATAGTTCCAACATGATGGTGCACCTCCACACTCTGAAATTAATGTGTGACAGTATTTGGACAGAACATTTCCAGGGAAACGACTCTGATGTGGAGGTCCAGTTGTATGGCCACCGCGTTCACCTGACCTAAATCCCCTGGATTTCTTCCTGTGAGGACACCTGAAGGAGCAAGTGTAGTCTACTCCGCCGACAAATGTGGAAGAATTGGTAGCATGTGTTCATGCTGCTCTTGTTACTGTGGACTAAGCTTTGCTGCAAAGGGTCCAGAGCTGTATGATCCGGTGGATTGTACAATGTTTGGATGTGCAGGGAGGTTGCTTTAGCATCTGTTGTTCTGAGGACAATGTATTCTGTTGTGAGGGTCATGCAGTCATTAATATGGACATCATTATTGTCACTGGTTGCTAATGTGTGGCATCTGAGCACTCATATTACACCCCATATGAATGACAAGTAGATGTTGTGTTAGTGTACTGTGCTATTATCTTGAACATCTCGAAATAGATATTGTTTTTGTAGTTATTGTGACCTATGACAGGTCGTTTGTTTCAACTGTCTGTTTCTTATTTGTCTGACCACGTATTTGTTATGTTCAGCATTACAAAAAATGTTGTAAATTTAGGATACATGTGACCTAAGAAACAGTGTATATTGCAGTATGAGGTGACAAAACCAAATTAGCAAATAATAAAATGCGCCCCAACCCGGATCAAACCCTCGACCTCTTGCATGGTAACCCAAAAGTCTATCCACTGCTCCAACTGCACAGCATGACTAATATGTGCTGATGGAGATAGTTACCATACATGTGGTTACAGTGTTGCCAGATTGCCACTCTTTAATGTCCTTTTCCTGCTGGATGTGCTCACTGGAAGAAATTTTGCGACGGCAATTCTTTTATCGCTGGCATAAGAGGATCATACTGCGAAGCCCGAGTGCGCGAATTTCGCTTCACCCTGTATATATGTGTGATGTGCGGTACCCATATTTTCACACTTAATTGGGAAACCTCCTAGTAACTCTTATTGAGTAAGATGACATCCATTGTGCGATGTTGTCTCTCTTAAATTTACATGATCTTACAGGGAGCTTCCCTTCCCAGTGGTCACTGGGGATTGAACTTGTAGCAACTTTGGACAATGGTAAACAGCTCAGCCAACACCTCATAGAGTGTTTTGAATTGCAGTTGTAGTGATTGGGCCTAAACTGGAACTGCACGGTAGCCATTACCAAATGCTTTGCGTACTCTGCTTTGCTGAGAGTTTTGTGTTGCTCATTATGTTCTTTTCTGATTTTGAAATGAGTGTAATGAATAATCTTAGTCCACCAATGGGTTTGAGTAATTCTCTCAACAGCAAACTGGATCAGCGATACCCATGACTGCGTCTCACTTCTGCTAAATGGAACATGGGTGTAGGCTTATTGTTGTTGTTTTCTTTGGTCTGAAGACTGGTTTTGATGCATCTCTCCTTGCTAATCTGTCCTGTGCAATCCTCTTCATCTCTGAGTAACTACTGCAACCTACATCCTTCTGAATCTGCTTGGTCTCCCTCTACAATTTTCACCCCCCACACTTCCCCCCAGTATTAAACTGCTGATCCCTTGGTGTCTCAGAATGTATCCTGTCAACTGATCCCTTCTTTTACTCGAGTTGTGCCACAAATTTCTTGTCCCCCCCAATTCTCTTCAGTACCTCCACAATAGTGAAGTGGTCTACCCATCTAATATTAAGCAGTTTTTTGTAGCACCACATTTCAAAAGCTTCTATTTTCCTCTTATCTAAATACTTTACCATCTATGTCTGGAGTGTAGTCATGTATGGAAGTGAAACAAATACCTTCAGAAAAGACTTCCTGACACTTAAAGACTGTATTCGATGTTAACAAATTTCTCTGCTTCAGAAATGCTTTTCTTGCTACTGCCAGTCTATATTTTATATCCTCTCTACTTTGGCCATCGTCAGTTATTTTGCTGCCCAAATAGTAAAATTCATCTACCACTTTAAGTGTCTCATTTCCTAATCTGATTGCCTTAGCATTAGCTGATTTAATTTGACTATATTCCATTACCCTTGTTTTGGTTTTTTTGATATTCATCTTATATAATCTTTTCAAGATGCTGTCCATTCCATTCAGCTGCTCTTCCAAGTCCTTTGCTGAATCTGACAGAATTACAGTGTCATTGGCAAGCCTCAAAGTTTTATGTTTCCTCTCCCTGAACTATAATTCCTATTCCAAAATTTTCTTTGGTTTCCTTTACTACTTGTTCAATGTACAATTTGAACAACATTGGGGTAGGCTACAACCCTGTCTCACTCCCTTTTCTGCCACTGCCTCTGTTTCATGGCCCTTGACTCTTATAAATGCCATCTGCTTTCTATTGTAAATAACCTTTTGCTCCCAGTATTTTATCCATGATACACTCAGCATTTCAAAGAAAGTATTCCAGTCAATTTCGTCAAAAGCTTTGTCTAAGTCTACAAATGAGATTATTATCCTTTTACTACCAAAAACGAATTATTTGGAAGAAACCATATTGTTCATGCACGTGATATATTAATCAGAGAAAACTTTATGCCTCCCACCCACCACCACAAACTATATGTCCAGGCAGCTCAATTCATAGCAACGAAAAGCTAATATAAATTAAAAGGAACAAGTTAATGCAGATTAAATTTAGGTCCACTGAAAAAAGCTATATGAGGCACTGATTCTGAAATGCTGTTACTCAGTGGAGGAATTCGTGCAGGATAAACTGGTAATTTGAGCTGGATGCAACTTGTTATGCACTACGTATTCAGGGTGTCTCTCCCAAGAGTCATCATGAGCCTTTTCTCTGGTGTTTCAGCTGATATTTGCAATTTTGTTTTTGTATCTGGAGCCAGCCCAAACAAGTAGCACTCATCACTTCTTTCAAGTGATGCTCAGTGTCGATGGAAAGAGTCAGTTTGTTTCCTGTTATAAGCAAAATTTTTTTAAAGTGGAATTTTACATGTCCATTCAATAGAGTGCTCCCAGATAGGCTAATACAATATTTGTTTCATCAATATGTATTAACAGGGGCAGTAAAATGCAAAAGAATAACCAGTGCTCCAGCAGCTACAGCACCAACCTAGCCCGTACTGACTGCTACCGCCAAGCATGCAGCACTACTGAATTGCTGTTTATTTTCCAAGTTTTACTGTCCCTGTTAATACATATCAATAAAACAAATATTGGACTAGACTAATCTGGGATTGCTTTAGCGAATGTGCATATAAAATTCAGTTTAGAAATCATTTTGTGTGTAACAGTAAACAAATTGGCTCTTTCCATCAACAATGGGCGTTGCATGAAAGAAGTGATGAGAACTATTTGCTTAGGCTGACTACAACTACACAATGCAAAAACAAAATTGCAAATATCTGCCAAAACACCAGAGAAAATGTGCCTGATGTCTCTTAGGAGACACACCCTATATATACCACTGCTAACAGATCTATCATTTTAGTGTCATATAATTATTTAGTGTAAGAGTCATTGTAAATGTCTCCTGTAAGCAAACCATAGGGACTGAAAGTCTAAATCGTGACATAAATAAACCAAAATTCCCAAAAAAATAATAATTTAAGTACAAAAGTTAGGACATTTCTGGTCACTGTCAAGAGTAATATGAGGGCTACGCAGTATCCAGATCAGTTGAAACTACTTCAGTGTGTCATGACAATGATACATGTGCACTGGCTGATCTCAGGAAGGCTGTCAGCAAGAATGGGATGGGCTTGAGCAATGACACCTCTCCTGCCTCATAGGCAGCGTGCCGATAAGGGTCTGACTGTGTTGCAGCGCACGGAGTGGGGACACACGGTATTCTGTGTTACTCAGCAGCAGAGTTTGATTTATCAGATGTGCACATTTGAACAGATTGCCTCTAGTTTGGTTATTGTTTTGTTTCCACTCCTTTCTTTCTCTGCTATACTCAAAACTGAGGCTACAGACATGTGCATATAATCAAGTGGTTTTTTGAACAGTTTAATTGCTTAACATTGCAGCTTAGGTTTGGCGTATCTTGTTACTCTGCAGGTCAATATGCCTCTTTGAATAACTTACAAATATCCTTCCAATCAGTTAACTCATCCCTATACAGTGCTTTCCATTCCATTGCATCCCCACCTACGTATCCACTAATCAACTGGAATTTTCTTCTATTTTTCCACACCTTCTGAAAGGTGTCATAAAATTGCTTTAAAAATGCAATGGGGTCTACCCCGTTAGATGGTTTAAACACTTTAAAGTTATTGGATAGTCCATAATTATAGGCAAAACATGATTCTCACCACCAATCTTCATCCATTTCATTTGACAGAATATGGCAAAATTCATACCAGCCTCTAGGCGAGTCCATTCTGTGTAATTATGATGATAAATTATTCTAGAAAATGATAATTGTCTTCACTAACAATCAGTTACTATTATTACATTAAACAATAGCCTTGTAAATGAACTTCTTTTAACACTGCTGGTCCAATATTACCAAAATGTCTATTACAAAATACTATAGTAATCACTTCACAGTCACTATGTTTTACAAAATTAGTGATGACTAGCTGGCAGTAGCCAGAACTCAACCGGCGAAGTGCTGCAGCTGTTCACGGTGATGTGTTGGAGGTGAGCTGGTTCACTGCCTGAACTGTAATGGCTCTGATCCAAAGCACTGGTTGCACCTAGATGTCTCGGAGCTGGTTCACTGCCTGAACTGTAATGGCTCTGATCCAAAGCACTGGTTGCACCTAGATGTCTCGGAAGCTCAGCCAGTCACTTTATTAGCACCTCATGGGCACAGAAATTCTCTTTCCCTCAAATAACTTCTTCTTCTTTTCTTGTACATTTGTCTTCTTGCTTGCATTTCCACCTTGTACTTTTGTCTTCTTGTTTGTATCTGTTCTCTTCAGGATGTGTTATCTTGCTTGGAAATGTAGCTCTTTTCCCAATTTTACGATCTGTGCCCACAATTTCAGCCCTTTTATACAGCCACCAGATACAGTGTTATGTGTGACCTATGCAAGAAAATTGCACTGTGAAGTTACAGAGCAAAACTGTGTATCTCACCACTTTAAATACTGTCACTTCACAATTGAAATGTCTACACCTTGCCAGGTCATACTGCACTGTTTACCAAAAGATGATTTCTATAATTCAGCATATTCTTTTCATTTGTTAAAGTGATCAAATAAAGGCACAAAATCTCTTACATAAATGCAATAAATTTTCACTTCTAATTCTGCAAAATGTTGATGCAGCTGATTCTATTTACTGCAGGGACAAGAGATGCAGCAGCAGTGCCTCACTACAATAAGCATACTTCCCTGTATGAAGATAAGCCGCACTCAAAAAATTCTGGATTGCAATTTAAAGATTTGGTTTTTTCCAGCCTTGTCACTGTTTGTTTATTTAATTTTTTATTCGCCATAAAGTAATAAAAACCTCACTTTTCAAAATATTGTAAGTATAGATCTTCCTGTAGGGTTTGTGGCTAATTTGCACCTATTTTTTTGAGTGTCTATGTTTAGAAAATAAAACATTCAAAGTACAGTGAAAAGATCATCTATCGCAACAGTACAATGATGTTTTTATTTCTACACAGTATTTAAAGCGTTTCACATTATTTAATACCATATGTCAATATTCAGTATCTGCAAAGTTGCACTGGATCACAAGGTACATTTTCAGGTTTTCCATTGGCAAAGATCTACGGTTGTCGCTGAGGATAGTTTTGTAGCTGGAAAAGCTCCTCTCCACTTCACATGACGACACTGGAGCATATCTGAAGGCAGCCAGGTCACTGGAGTTCAGCTTTGTTTCAGTATCTTCAAATGTTGCGGCATTCCCTGAAAGACTGTCACTAATTTTGCACAGTGTAGAATATCCAGGATTCCGTTGGAGAACACTTTGCAATTTGGTTTTCACTTTGTCAGCCACATGACCACAGCTCGACCCAACTCACTCTGCACATGTTGCACAATACTCAGGGCCTCACATAGCTGAATGCCAACAGCTTCTAGTCCTTTGATGGCTTTTGATATCACTGAAAAATTTCGAGACAATGTATCTGTAAAAACTTCATTCACAATTTTGATAGCGCTTGATTCATCGCTATCGAGCTCACAGAAGATTGTCTTTATTTGGGTGTAGTTGTTGCAGTAATACTCAACACCATTAAGCCATGAACACCATCGTGTAACAACAGGTTTAGGTGGGAGGGGCATTGAGGGTGCTTGATCCTTGAATTTCTGCACCCATAGCAGAGCCTTCACATAGATTTTCTTGCTACAGGAAATTAATTTGTCCACGTCAGGGTAATTTGATCGCACCTTTTCGGCAACTCTGTGCAAGGTAAGTGGTGTACACCATATTGGGGTAGAGAATCTGAAGCCCTTTGGCTGCTTTAGCCATATATGAAGCACCATCTGTTACAAGCAGCAAAACGTTGTCTCTTTTTCACACCTTTTCACGCCATCTGGCCACAGTAGCTTCAGTCAAACAAAATAGCAATTGTCGAATTGTTTTCTCTATCGAGAGCTTCACACGTTAGTAGGAACATATCTCCAGGGCCATCAACTTGTAGAACACCAACAACAACATTTGCAATATATCGCCCACTAATATCCGTAGTTTCAACTATCGACAGGAAGATCTTTTGCTCAGCAATAGTAATTCGTATTTTGTTGAGCACATCATTGTAACATATGGATAAATAGTTCTTTCTCAGTGTAGATTCATCTGGAACTGGATGTGTTGTGTACTTCTCCAAGAACCGTCTGAAGTGTGGAATCTTCAGCTTTTCCAATGGGATGTTGCAGGACCCATCATCTCACACAAATTCTTGCAGAATGATTGCACAGTTGACGATTGACCTGTCTGTTCAAATAACAGCGTTTGCCTGCTGTTATTTTCAGCACTTTGTTTCACAGAGCTGCTGTGTTTAGCGGTATTACAGTGTTGTTGCACATTAAAGCGCTTTTCTGCACTAACTTTAACTTCACACAAATTTACAAAATAATATTTTCCCATCAGTACCAAAGAACTTTTCTCCAAATTCTCGAGCATATCCTCGCAACTTCACACTGTCGGAGCACTTTGCTTTAGGCATGTTGAACAAGGCAAAGGCTGTATTCAAACTGGTTACTGGAAACACCTGTGCGACTGCGGTGATTATTACGCCAGAAGCCGCCTTTGTTGGCTCTGAGGACATATTGTCGACTCTGCGCAACAATGTTTTATGTTCACGAAATGACTGTTGTGGTACACCGATTTTCTGCTACAGTCCTGAGAAATAAAGCTGTGTACTAATTTATCTGTTTATCTTTCGTAATAGCACGTTAAATATTGTCTCATGAGCAACATATTCATTTTCTTATTCGTGTGTCCCGTAAGATACGAGAAAAACAGTATATGCAATTTTGGCAAAAGTTGACGGAAATATGACCTATTATATTAAAAGTTAGCCGCAATATGACCATTACTAAATTTTGTTGAAATATGATTTTATATGCACAATCTAAATACATTTTTCGACACTAAAATGCCTAGATTTGTGTATAAATTGTTCTAAAATTCACCCTACAGTTCAGAAAAAAATATGACTTGTCATTAAAATTCGGGCCCTAATAACAGATATACGAGCACGAGTCGTAGACACATGGTTGACGACATATGGAAGTTTGGGTCTGGCCATGAGTTGTGCACGGGTAGACAAATGGTAAGGTGACTGCTCGAGATAAGCAGGAAATCCGTGTTTGAGACCCAGTCCAGCACAGATTTTCATTCCAGTCTACAGCTGATGGTTGTCCTTCTTCGCAATTGTGAATTCAGTTAATGTATATAGTGGAGATGTTAAGTCGCAGACAAGCACAATAAAAAGACTGCCAAGCAATTGAGCTTTTGGTCACAAGGGCATTGTATACAGTAGACAGCACATGCACACACATTCATGAATGCACATCTCACACATACATGACAGCTGCCTCTGAGTAGTAAGCTATCCTTTTCATAATACTGTAACAGTTTGTTTTAAAATATGCATGGGCTTGCTGTGAATGCTTGATGGACACGGGAGCACTGTATGGCACGTTGAACTCTAGCAGCAGTGGTGAGTGTGAGGATTGCTCTTGATACTTAAAATGGGGTCTCGTTCTTTACAAGAACAGTGTGTAAGCATTTGTTTCCTCCATTTGTATGATGTGACACTGATTGAAATTCATTGTTAGTTGAGTGAGACACGTGGTGATGGTGTCAGGAATATACCTAATGTGCCTCAATCGATGCAGCAGTTCAAAGAAGACTTAATGTCATGTGACAACAAACCACATCCTTGCACCAGCCAGTTTGATGAAATGACTGAGCAAATGAAAAAAGTAGTTTTGGAGAATTGTTGAATGAGTGTGGAACACACTGACTGCAAAGTTGGCATTTCCATGGGATATATGCACACAATCCTGCATAAAGACCTGAAAATGCTGGTGGATGACCATAAGGCTGTGTGCATGGCATGTATCAGCTAATTTTGATGCATTATAATGGCATTGAATGGGCCTTTCTTTTCATCAGTTGTGACTATGGATGAGACAGGGATGATGTTTTTCAATCCTGAAATGAACTACCAGTCATCTCAATGCACGCACACATGCTCATCACCACCAAAAAAATTTCACGTAAGTGCCAGTGCTGTAAAAATGATGGTGGCCATGTTCTGGGACAGCAATTGCATAATTCTTACTCGTTGCATTCCATGGGACACTACAGAGACAGAAGCATCCTACCAAGGTGCTTTGAAGAACAATCTCTGTCCAACATCTCATTTAAAACAGTTGGAAAAGATTATACATGTGCTCTTTCACAAAATCAACACACCAGTCTTTTGGGCAAACATGACACTGCAGTTTGTTTGTGACAACTTTGATTTGATTTCTCATGTTCTCTATTCATATGACCTGGCTCCTAGTGTCTTTCAAATGATGAAAGACACTCTTCGTTGTCACATACTCACTGGCTGTGCTGCTACTGCATCAGTGATTTTCTAGTAGTCAAACCAGACTGCTTAGAAGTGTTTGCCTTGGCCATGGAATCATAGTGTCAATGTTGTAAAAAATGTGTACAGCTGCAGGGAGATCATGTGGAGAGGTGACACAAGTTTCACAGTTTTTATGTGATTAGTTTGTGAGAAAAAAATCAGAGATGTTATAACTTGAATGGAGCTAATAGATACAAAGACAATTAGTAACTTTACACTTAACGTAGAATTTGGCATTTAGATTTTTAGCATTTCAAATCAATCGCCTCTCCTTTACATATCAGGATAGGATAAAATGTAATAATTGTTCAGAAGGCTATCTGCTGTCATAAATTACCCTGACGTGGACAAATTAATTTCCTGTAGCAAGAAAATCTATGTGAAGGCTCCACTATCACAAAATAGATTTACACTGGTTTATCAACCACTGATTAAAGATCCTGCCACGTACTTAAAACTAGAACTCAAACTGAAGTATGATATTTTATGTAAGTACGGTCAAACATAAACATAGACTGATCATATTCCAGTATGTACAATATTTCATTTATTTTTACATTTTTGAAATAATTAACACAGAAAGCGAATGTAGCTTCAGGCATCATCTCACAATGCATGACTGTCACATTGAGGAAAATTTCATCCGGTTACACAAACTCATTGTGCAGTGTGGAAAACTGCTGTCAGCTCCTATTTGGTTGCTGCCTCGCTCATGTAACAAAAGCAACATATTTAACACATTTTGTAATCTTTTCATTTAAGATTACTAATACTATACATTAAGTAGCCAACAGCAAAATAAACAGTAAATATGAATTACCACATATTGCAAATGCTGCTCAAATGCTGAAGGATACAGTGATGCCCTGGAAACAGATGATGGTAATTTAATACAAACAGAGGAAGGGATCAGGGATGAAATGGAAAAAATACTTCAACATGCTGCTAAATGGAGATGGGGTGGAGGGGGGGGGGGGGGGCACACAACCATAAATGACTGTAGAGTAACTAATGAAGTCCAAACTAACGGACACCCATTAACGTGGCATGAGGTAGAAACAACATTTAAGAGCATGCAAAATGGAAAGTTGACAGGCTTTGATGATCTCACCTCAGACATTATAAAGGCAGCTGGTGAATATTAGGCTTAAATTGGCTATATAGAGTTTTATCAGTGGTCTGGAAAGAAAACAAAATCCCAGAAGACTGGAGTAAAGGAGTCATCATCCCTCTGTTCAAAATGGGCAATCGATGAAAATATCGAAATTACAGAGGCATCACGCTGCTGTCACACACCTTGAAGCTGCTAGGAAAGATCATAGAAAAGAGAATTAGAAAGATAGCAGAACCTTCACTTAAGGAAGAACAACATGGATTCAGGAAAGATCAAGGCACTACGGATCTTATCTTTGCAGTAAGAATGTTGACAGAAAAGTATTGGGAATATGGAAGAAGTCTTGTGATTGTCATACACTTTTTCAATGTCCACAAATACAGTGTTCCTCGAAACAAGATATGGGAATCTTTGGAAAACCTAAAGGTGCCAAATTACCTAATCGACAGAGTCAAGATGCTATACCAAAAGTGTTACAGCTCTGTCCAGATAGGCAACGGACAATCAGAATGGTTTGAAACAAAGAGAGGTGTCCAACAAGGAAGTGCCCAATTGCCACTCCTGTTTTTAATAGTAATGGACAAGATCACAAAATCTATCAATAAAATAGACAGTAAACCAAATGCATTGGTTTTTGCTGATGATTTGATAGCATGGGGAGAGACAGAAGCTGAAGCACAGAAGAAACTTAATGCTTCGAACAATACATTCAAAAATTTCAGACTAAAAATAAGTAAAACAAAGACAGTAGAAATGACCGTCAACAGGCAAGGAACAATCTCAGATATATTTGTAGAAGGAGTCAAAATAGAATCTGTTTCACCTTTCAAGTACCTAGGAAGCATGATCTCGAAAGACAACACCATTAGTCAGGAAATACTCAGCAGGACACAGAAAGCATCCAATTTTTACAGTCAAATCAGAAATCTTCTCTGGGATGTCAAAATGCCACGAAAAGCAAAAGCGACCTTGTACCACACCTATTTTGTACCAATCCTAACACACGGTTTAGAAACATGTACCCTACTAAACAAGGACCTCAGCAGAATTCTGGCAACAGAGATGAGGTTCATTAGAATATGACTCAAACAATTAGGAAGGACAAAATCAGGAATGAGGTGAACAGAAAAGTAGCTGGTATTGAGGGTCCTGTTACCAGTGTCACAAAGAAATGCAGGCTTCAGTGGTATGGGCACGTAATGAGAATGAACAGCCAAAGACCTGCCAAAAGGTATTTCAACCCGAGTCTCGCAGGAAGAAGACCATGGGGAAGACCAAGAAAACGCTGGATAGAGACTGTAAGATCAGATGTGTAGGAGAAAGGACACAAATGGGAAGCTGTCCCAGAACAGAAGATCTATGAAGACAGAACGAGATGACAGCACTTCTGAGGGCTGTATTCTATCCTCCATTACTTGTAGGATGTAACACCAATTAAGCTGAGAATTATGACTCTTCATCAAGAAGACAAAAGCCCTGAGACACCATCCATGTCCTCAGTTTAAATCCCTACTATAGCCCAAAGGTGCGTATCAACTACCTCCAATGCCCATCATAGGGAAGAGGATGTAACAACACACCTGAAAGCGAGGCTCCACTGCCGTCACCAAGCAGATGACCAGTGACATAATCTAGATCCGAGGTGCTGGAGTTGGCTCCAATGAAGAGTTCTGACACAGTGGGTCACTATTTCTCCTTGAAACGGAGCAATACCACGAGCTCTGATGATATCAACACAGTGTAGTGGTTTTTGTAACTGGCCGGTGTGCTGCGCATCACCACCAGCAATTATGTTTTATTTTGTATTTATCATTTCTGAAATGTTCTAGAAATATTTTGTTTTTATGTCTGTAATAATTTATGTTTGTATAAATAACTGCACTCTCCACCCAAGAGATCAGTTCTGTTCTGACTGTAAGTTGGGTGTTCTTGATAAATATGCTTTCAGTGCTAAGTGTTGTGTTTCACTGATGACCCAGCTTTTGTTATACATAGACAGACAGAGTCATAATCCATGATCTTTTACAGCTACATCACACTTTTCTCTGTCCATATTTATGGCCATGTGGTACCCTTGTTGCACTGTCGAAGAACGAGGGCATGCCAAAACTTGAGGCTGTTTATGAGCACAGTATTAGTTGCGTTGCCTTCACACAAAATGACTGACATTTTTAGTTGAGCCTGTATCTAGAACTTCAGTTAATTTACTAATAAAAGTATCCACATTCTCAAAAGGTGATTGATACAAGTAAAACCTTGTTATAGCAATAGCTGACACTTAATCAAGACCCTACAGTACAGTTAGTGAAGAAAACTGTATTCCTTATCCAATACAAATGCATGATCCCTCACACATTGAAGATGTGCTTATTGCATAATTTTGAAACTGATAGAGATACTTTTTAGGAAGGGAAATTTTTTGTCTGCATTTATTTTGAAAAATATCTACCTTCCTGCCCATGACAATAGTTACATCAGTACTACTTCCAACAAGTCATATTCCATCACACACACACACACACAATTAACAAATGAGGGTTCTTGTTTATAAGCAGTTTCCTTTTTATAAATTCAGTTTTTGTAAAATAGTTACTGTATCTGAATATTTATAAATAAAAGAACCTTGTATTTGCTCATTTAATTATGAAAAAATTTAGTGCATAATTATTGGCCCCTTAAGAGTAAAAGTATAAGCAGGCTGACTGTTCCAAAAAAGTTGCTTTGGGACAAAACATCTTTTCTGAACATACTAATTTACTCAATCAGTCTAATGACGGAAACTGTTCATGAACTGTGTGAGCCAATATAAGTGGGTTGGCTGAAAAGTAGTGCACACATGCTTGTAGAACACGAACAAAAACAATTAGGATGATCGGAGAAAAAGTACATTAAAGATTTTTAAGCTTCAAAGGCATACAATTTTTAAGCTAAATCATATATTTATTTTTCGACCTAGTCAGTGTTAAAGCTAACACATTTCTCCCAACATGTAAAAAGTTCATTCTGTCACTGAAAAATTCTTCCGACTTTTCTCAAATCTAGGACTTGATAGCTGCCTTCACTTCATCATTCAGTGTGTAATGATTACCCTTGAGGTCTATCTCATGTAGAGGAAAGAAATAAAAATTGCAAGGCAGAAGATTGGGGTAGTAGGGAGTGTGTGGAATCGGTTCAAACTTCAGATTTCGCACAGCCTTTCCAGTAGAGCACGAAATGTGTAGATGGGCATTGTCATGTTGCAAGATTATTGGTGCCAGGCTGCCTCTAGCATGACAAACTTAATTTTGGAGGTGTCATAAAATCCCTATGTACTAAGAAAATTTATCGTTGCCCTCTGTACCAGATAATTGGTCACATAAACTTGGGTAAGCATCCCAAAACACAAGCAAAAGAATTATTTTTGCTGGTGGTTGTCCTAAACTCTTTGACCTGAGGAAAAGACGGATGTCAATATTCAGCACTATTGTCTTTTCTCTTCTAGGTCTTAATGAGGGCTCCATCACTCATATGCCATCATAATATTCAGAAGGAAGTCATTTCCTTAGTCACTGTAGTGCTGCATAAGTTTCTTGCACCATTCCAATTGGTGGTGTTTGTTCTTGTCTGAGAGATGGCATGGTACCCATCATGCACAGATTTTACAGTATCCTAAGTGTTCAATAGTGAAACCAACACATTCCTTGGATATTCCAATATGATTTGCAACATGCTTTTTTGTGATTTGTCAGTCATTCTGAATCAACACGTCAACATGTTTGCAATGTTTTTTTGCATGTGGCAGTGATCGGATATTCACCTTGGGTTTCAGCAACAATACCGGCTTTTCCGGGTTCGCGACCACGAAATTTTACTACCCAGTGATTTACAGTAGACTAGTGGTTCCCAACCTTAACTACTACCGCCGCCCTCCATCCCCCACATTATCATTAACTTCAGCACCAACTAACTGTAGCACAAAAGCCTTTTCCTAGGACACTTATTTTTTAAATGATGAAAGATGAATGATATTTAGTGTGTGTGTGTTTTAGAATGAAAACCATCCACAGTGAAGGTAGACTCATGTTATAAAACAAACTTCCTCTGTATTACCCTCTCCATTGCGGCACTTGCTTGACCTGCACAGTGCAACCCTAATTAAAATCAAGTAAGTCAAAATGTGTGCACTCTACTTACTGTTCATAAATTACTTGATTGCTGTACTCCTTACTTCTGAACTGGCAGAAATTGGATGCTTTGTGTCTCACCACAGCCACTAACTGCAAAAGCAATAATAATAATAATAATACTGTGTAGAGCACTATAGTGGCCCTTGTGTCGTTATCTGCTTCAAAGTGAGTAATAAAGCAATTTCTGGACAGCTGCAGGTACTTGGAGGTGACATTTTCTTGAGATATTTGTTAAGTGATACGTATATGTATCACTTTTATCAAGAGTAATGTGCAACACAAAGCACAATCTCCACCACATTAATGTTACTAATTGAGAAAAAGTAATTACTGATAACTTATATAATCAATATTAGACTCTTATAAAATTGTGATAATAGTGGTGATCATTTGAAAATAATTTAGTTTCATAACTGAAAGAGAATCAAATTGTTTAGTTTTTACCCCTCGTGGGATAATTACCCCTGGTTGGAAGCCATTGCAGTAGACCTATCAACAGCACTGTTACCATTTAGTCTTTAAGCCAGGGATAGTCAACCTTTTTTTACCCACCGCACGCTTTTGTATCTCTGTTAGCAGCAAAATTTTCTAACAGCTCACTGGTTCTACAGTAATGGTGATTTATAAAATGCAGAAGCAACATTACTTTTTAAAATTTATAAAGCCGAATCACAGCAAGTTCAACAACATATTAATAGTTGCTTACCAATTACTTTATGTCAACGTTTTTTTGAAAACCTATTGAAAACATTTTTTTAAACCCCTACCACTTACCATGAAAGCTGGAGCATACACTAGTGGGGTGTAGGACCAGGTTGACAACCACTGAATCTGAGCAGCAGATACTTTTTCAGCAGATAAAAATTTGATAACAGCATGTCGTTTTAACTCACATTGACATAGCTCTAGAACACATCTCCACGCTTCCGCTGCTCAAAATACACTGGATGCACGGGTATAGGGGTGGAAGATACCTTCCACATGGTGCGAGGTGTTTGTCAAGGTCATTTATGTTGCATTCTTCAAGTGTGTGTGGATTACTTTTTCAGCCTACCCATGTACTACACTGTAAATACTATGACAGGCCAATACTTACCTTCAGAAAGTAAAACTCCGATTCTGCCAATACATAAACTTATAAGTGCAAACACTAATCCTACCTTTCGGAACTATTAATTGCTTCCTCTGGTTGAGAGAGAGATTGGTTGGTCAAAATTAGACACGAGCAGCAGGTCACATAGACTCAATGATGAGATAGGTCCACCCTGACGAAAGGGCTGATAGTTCCAAAATACTAAGAATACTGGTTTCATTTTTAAATGTGTGAATCAGCAGTATTGGACTTTCACGTCAAACAAAATGCTGGTGAGCCACTGCAATTTTATAGTTTTGTTACATGAATTTTTCTTTTGTTAAAATATTTTGCTGCATCATTAATAAAAATCTTTTCGTATTTACCTATGTTCACTTGTAACATTTTTTTACGTCTACCACAAGATGAGGTAGCATTAAAGGTAGTCAAGTAGACTCAACGTAATTACAACACATATTTTCCAATATGGCCTAGGCAGGTACAATGCCTGCACATGCTTAGGTTGTACTGAAATATGTGTTTTTATAATTACATTGAGTCTACTGAACTAACTACAGCACACTAATGTTAGCCGAAATCCAGCTCTGCAATTAAAAATAAGAAAGATGATATTACAACTGATGATGACCTTTCTGTCCTGGATATATTATTTACTGTACATCATCAGATCCTAAAGCAGGAGGAGGTGATTTTCCAGTTTTTCAACAACAATCTGGAAATTTGATTTCATTGTCTCATAACTCAATTAACTGTATTGCTGTTTAATGTTCTCAGATAGCTGGATGCTTAATACTTAATATATCAGGATGACGCTGTACAAATGAATGCAACCAGCCTATTCCTGGAATGTTATAAGAAAAGCATTTTTCTCTTAGTCCACATTTATTGATAACCTTTCACTACGTACCTTACATCATCAGAGGTAAAAGGAAAACCAAAAGCACAGCCCTTAAAATACCATGGACAAGTGTGTTTCCTTCAATGCTGCTGGAGACTGAAGGCCTTCCTACCATTCCAGGGTTTGTATTCTTAACTTTATTCCCTAATGCTGACTATGGCAATTTTCTTGATACCTTTCTGTATGACATGTTTTCCTGACCTCATAGCAGCAATCAGCTTTTCAAGACTGCAGCACTGTCCAATATTTCCCTTATGTATGTAGATATCTGTAAATCTGTTTACTAGACATTAACGCAAATGAGATACTCGGACAAACTATTTTCACATTTTCTTCTTAATATTTAAATAAGCAAGTTATAAAAGAACATGCTTACTGCCTTTTTCTCTTCTAGTTAAATGAAAGTTTAACATACAGATAACTAATAATACACTGCACTGAAAACTGATACACACCAACTTCCAAGTGCAACAACGTATGTTAGAATCATCTATTGTGTAAATAATAGCACTTGAGTGCAAAAAACAGCTTTCATTCAGTGATATCAACACAAGAAAAGAAATATACTGTATGATAGGACTGTTGTTATTTTTAAGAATATTGGGAATCTGATAAATTGATATTTAAAAAAAAGAAATGTCATTAGCTACCCTCTGTATATAAAAAAAATTATTGATATATCAATGGATAAATATCAACTGCAAATTGTAAATACACTGCCAGTTTTAGACTTGCATAAGTATTGATTTATTATCAGATATTCTATACATCAACAAGCTAGCAGCCTGCTTACCTCATCAGAGCGAGAATTGAAAGGAAAAGATGCATGTTTGCACTTCGTGATAAGCACTTTGCTAATAATGGTAACTGCAGGTAAGTTGCACAATAAAAGGTGTCTGGTAGATCATAGTCTCATTTCATCATATATCTGTTTTGCCTGGAACACTTCATGTCGACTTCCCTTTTTTCTCATTTCTGCAAATGCCAGTGACCTAGCAGTTGTAGTGTCAAAACTGCGTGGTGAAGTTAAACACTGCAGTTTCTGTGGGTAGCACCTGTGGGTAGCACCGAGCGCTGATTACATCAGCATTTCCTCCCACGTCTCTACCCACCACAAAGACCAATCTTGTCATTTAGATTTTTGTTCATCAGTTTCAGCAACTGTTTTTGAAGAATGCTGATGTGAAGAAATAGCACACTATTTGTGTTGCAAAAAGAGAAAGACTGAATGTGGTGAAAACTCAGAAAGTAGTAAGACTCCTTCACACAGTGAAAGTAAAATTACGTTCTGTATTTACTAGACATTGAAAATACAGGGTTATTACAAATGATTGAAGCGATTTCACAGCTCTACAATAACTTTATTATTTGAGATATTTTCAAAATGCTTTGCACACATATACAAAAACTCAAAAAGTTTTTTTAGGCATTCACAAATGTTCGATATATGCCCCTTTAGTGATTCGGCAGACATCAAGCCGATAATCAAGTTCCTCCCACACTCGGCGCAGCATGTCCCCATCAATGAGTTCGAAAGCATCGTTGATGCGAGCTCGCAGTTCTGGCACATTTCTTGGTAGAGGAGGTTTAAACACTGAATCTTTCACATAACCCCACAGAAAGAAATCGCATGGGGTTAAGTCGGAAGAGCGTGGAGGCCATGACATGAATTGCTAATCATGATCTCCACCACGACCGATCCATCGGTTTTCCAATCTCCTGTTTAAGAAATGCCGAACATCATGATGGAAGTGCAGTGGAGCACCATCCTGTTGAAAGATGAAGTCGGCGCTGTCGGTCTCCAGTTGTGGCATGAGCCAATTTTTCGCGGGCTACGTGTGAAACTTGCCAGCACGCATTCAACTGTTTCTTTGCTCACTGCAGGCGACCTGTTGATTTCCCCTTACAGAGGCATCCAGAAGCTTTAAACTGCGCATACCATCGCCGAATGGAGTTAGCAGTTGGTGGATCTTTGTTGAACTTCGTCCTTAAGTGTCGTTGCACTGTTATGACTAACTGATGTGAGTGCATTTCAAGCACGACATACGCTTTCTCGGCTCCTGTCGCCATTTTGTCTCACTGCGCTCTCGAGCGCTCTGACAGCAGAAACCTGAAGTACGGCTTCAGCCGAACAAAACTTTATGAGTTTTTCTACGTATCTGTAGTGTGTCGTGACCATATGTCAATGAATGGAGCTACAGTGAATTTATGAAATCGCTTCAATCATTTGTAATAGCCCTGTAAATATATACTGGTACTCAATATTGCCATTTTGATATCAATACATCAGTGAGAAGAATACTGCCAATGTAGTTGATATTTTTTTTGGAAAAATTATCAATATTTTATCAACAGCCCTAATGTATGCATCGCAATTTACCCATGTCTGATATTTCCCCATCTTACAGTACTATTCTAATTTCTCTCTATTTATTATTTTGGGGTACTTCATTGTGTGACACTACAAGAGTCTGTTGTAGCTGTCAGTTTTGTTTTGCAGTGAAATTAGGAGTGTATGACAGTTTCAATATGCAAAGCATAAGAAACAATTGCTAATTACTAATTGTACCAGTGCCTGTAGTATTTCTAAACCCTGCAATTAGGTTAAAATAGGTTTTGTTATATAACAGAGAAAACACAATTCAGCTAAGCAAAAGCATTCCACATCTTGTCTGTATATTCTTGTACTACAAGAATTCAGCAGTGCTTCGAAATTCCTCATAAGCAGCATTCGTGTTTAAGAAAGAACACAGAGCAATTTTTGTTTTATTCCACTTTTGTGATTTATTAAGAAACAAATGATAATTTTATACTGCATACAAAATTGTACAGTACATATATTCCAAGACACAACTGCTCATATGAAGGAAACACACACACACACACACACACACACACACACACACACACAGTGACTACAGTCTGGATATTCAAGCTATTTGCTTTACAAAATTCTCTGGACATTGAACTCAATATTAAATACTGATAAATGACATTAAGTTACTCTTGTCACTTGATGTATACACAATGTGAAGTACTTCCTTAACTTACTCCTTTCTTTATACTATGAAAACTAGCAAAAATTGAGTTACAAAAACAAATGTTTTTGACTACAAAACAAAACATGTTATTAGCCGGCTCAAAGAGGTTTGCAATGTAGAACAAATGGACAGGCTTTTTCAAAAAAACTCCTCAACTGGCAATCAGTTAAAACAAAACAATTCCAAACCGATCTCAAAGTTTATTACCGTACAATACATAGACAATGGGAAAATCTGGAGCTCATGAAAATATACGTGTAAGTCCAGTATTTGACAGTGGATAGGAAATTAACACTAAGGTTATTTCAATTTATTCAACAAAAATGCCCTCAATTTGGAATGTTAGATGTTGCAAACGCGAAGTCCTTGTCTGAAACTACCAATCAAGTTCTATTTTGGCTGGGGAATAATTACCAGTTACCCCTAGCCACAATCTGAAGGTCTTGAGGAACAAGGCATCCAGCTCATCTAAGATGACATCAGTTGCTGGGGTGGAAAATCTGACCTGAAAATCTGTCTTCCCAAGAATGTGGGTTCCTAGAAATTGTATTATCAAATACTTGGAACTGTTGGGGACCCGACAATCTTAATCTAGATTCACTAGAGTACAGAGGATCTTGTTCCATTAATCTACCTTCTTTGGAGTGCATCTGATCTGAAACCATGAACCTCATCTCACGAACCTCCGAAAGATCTTGGTCCGTGTAGCCTGTGACATGAAGCTGTTGGTGATCCAAGGTGGAGTACCTGTATTCCTGGGATCGATTCAATGTGTACCCAGGCTCTGTATGTTGTGTTCTGTCCGGTACAATGTAACTGGCTTCTCGTGACAGTGACCATTCCGACATGCCGAACCTATGCCCATGAGGCTGTTCTGAAACCAGGAATCTAGGCTCGATATTCTGCATTAAAACAGATTCTCTGAACATGCCCTCTTGTGCCAAGAGTCGGTCTGAAGTCATGAATTGTGTCTGACAGAACCGAGGAGGGCCTGTATCGTCAAATTTAAGTTCACGATGATGTGTCTGACCCTGATGTTCAAATCTGGAAAATTGAAGACAACGATCAGGACCCGAGAACATATCTGCCTGAGACTGGGACACATCTGAAGGCCCCAAACCAGGTACCAGAGAACGCAGTTTGTAAGTGCGCCTCGTCGAACCGCAACTCTCTATCACTTTCTTCCATTCTGATGCCAGCATAAGTTTTACCTGATCCAAACCGAGGTATAATTTGAAACCACGTGCCTTCAAATCCTCGGAAGATTTGTTATCAACCCAAAGTGTCAACCTTTCCCTTTTATCTGCCTCTGCCACCCTCTCGAGGACTTTCCATTCGAAGGTGAGGATGTCCGATTTGTTGTCAACCCAAAGAATCAGTCCTGTCTTTTTGTCTCCCTCTGCCACCCTTCTCAGGACTTTCCACTCTGCAGTACAGATGCCTTTATTTTGCTTCTGAAACAAGTCCAAAATCTGCTGATTACTTCTCTTCATCACTTTCAATACCCACAGTATGAACTTTGTACCCTTCAACATAAGCTCTGCCTGGCCGAGTGCCAGCCTTGCTCCTGACCATGGAATGATGTGACGAACAGTGTCCTTCAGCCACTTTTTGGTCGCCTCATTGACACAGGTCAACACCAAACCCCCACACTCGAACTGCACCTCAGAAAACTGGATAGATTCCCCCTCATCAGATACATTAATCCACTCAATGAGTGCAGTCGCCACCATCTCTGCCTGCTCCTCTGTCATCTTAACATCTGGAAAACCCTCAAGCACAACAGCCTGCCTCATCCAGTCAAACATTTCCTCCTTTACTTCCGATTCTCGACCCAAAACATAAGCTTCATTTTTGCTAAATCCTTCAGTTACAGAGTCATTAGTGTTAGTAATATCACCAGATTTCACTTTTTTCAGTTTGGTGTCCAGTTCTGGGCCTCCAAAATGCAAAGGATGCAGAAAATTTTTAGATGCAAATTTTAGAGACACCGGTTGACATGGTTTATAATTTGCAGGAGGTAGTCGTCCCAGATTGTGAAGTACAGGCTGCGGATTATGCCACTCTGCTGAACTGCAGCTGTTCATCATTTTCTTCCATTCTGATGCCAGCATGAGATCAGCTTGATCCAAACCAAGGAATAATTTGAAATTGTGTGCCTGCAAATCCTCAAGAGATTTGTCATCAACCCAAACAGTCAGCCTCTCTCTTTTATCTGCCTCTTCCACCCTCCTTAGGACTTTCCACTCAGCAGTGGAGATGTCTCTATTTTGCTTCTGAAACAAGTCCAGAATCTGCTGGTTACTTCTCTTCTTCATTGTCCTAGTCATCCAGAGTATGCACTTGGTACCCTTCAATATGAACTCTGCTTGCCCGACCTGCAGCTTGGCTCCCGGCCATGGAACAATTTTATAAACAGTCTTGAACAACCATGCTTTGGTTGCATTGTTGACACAAGTCAATGCCAAGCCCCCATTCTCGTACTGCGTCGCAGAAAACTGGATAGGTCGCCTCCGGTCACTTGGGTTAATATGCTCGATGAGTGCTGTCAGCACCTTGTCAGCTTGTTCCTCTGTCATCTTGACATCTGGGAAACCATCGAGCATGATAGCATACCTCATTGGGCCAACAATCTCTCCCTCTCCTTCCACTTCTCGACCTGAAACACCAGTTACCTTTTTGTCCACCATTTCAGTTGCAGAATCATTGCTGTTAGTTATGTAACCCAACTTCAGTTTTTTCAACACACAATTCTGCTGCTTTTTCTCCAAAATATTCACAGATTTATCTGCTGAAGCCATATCTGCATTCTTTGTGATGGGGAAGACTCGCACAGAGTTATCTGAGAGGTTTGAGCATTCTCCCTCTGCACCACTGTCGCCCTTTCCCACATCGGCTCTTTCAGAGATGTTTTTGAATGTATAGGTTTCCCCAGTGCCACATACGAGCACTGGGGTCCCTCCTATTGCGAGTTTAGAACAGTCTCCCTCTGCAACAGTACTTTCATCATCTACAAGGTCCGAGGTCACCTCACCTCGAGGTCCCCTCGTGCCAAGATTGTACCTGGTCCATTCTGAATCCTGGGTCGCCTCACAGAGAGGTCCCCTGGAATTCTCAGTATCTGCTCGTTTGGAGCTTATTTCAGGATTTTTATCTATGATCCCACGAGATGCTGAGGAAAGTGTGGACCACCCAGGCAGAGCCCCGCATGCCCGAGCTAGGCTAGATACTCTGGGGGAGCACCCGGTACCCCAGAGGCCCCGTTTGAAGCACAGCTCCCCTGTGCCATGCACCCCTCGGCACGGGTCGCACTACACCTTGGGTTGGGGGGCAGTTTAATGTCATACCCAGGACAACACTGGCAACGGTGTGCCTGTCGCAAAAAATTCCTTACAATCTGCATACTTTGGATAGATCCTGCCCCCTCTCCCCAATAAGTGAACTACAATTGCACACAGAAAATGAAAAAAAAGGAAGGAAATGGAATTCCAAAACTGCATGTTTCCTTACTAAACAGTAATGCTGTCCTTAAGGCAGAGGCATTATCTGAGATGGTATGGCCATGCCTTCCTCTCACCTTCAGACTGATTCTTCCAATCAGTTACAGGAGGCCTACATTTCAACATGGCGTCTGACCCACAGTGCAAATTGCATATTTTTCAAACGAATGGAGATTAAACCCCAGACCTTAGGACTTTTAATTCAACTTAGTTACTAAGCTACAACAATACACTCCACACTACAAGTGCCGAACAAGAGGCCATTTAATTATGCATCAGAATTCTAAGTTTGCACCTGTTTAACCTTTTCCACTTCAATAACACATCTCGTCCAACAATGATTTTATGCTTCTGCTACGATGTTGGATATGGTCTGAAATACTGTTTCTGTTTTTATAGCCCGTTCTGCTTTCCCAGGCAACCCGACACCATCTTGTAGTACCGCGTCTGGTCAACAGATAGACAAGTTGTCTGTCGTACTTCACAGAAGGCCATGTGTTTTAATATATGCAAGTGATTGCGTGTTTTCCACATGATTTTTGTTTGTATGAAGATGCATGTAGAAGGTGTGTATGTGACGATGATAGTGTGTGTTTGGCTTTAGAAGATACTGAAAATGAAGCAGAGTTCAATGGTAAGAGCTAAAACAGAGCAACGTCAAATCTCCCATCTGCTCTTATTGCATTTCTGCCAATAACTGTTTTTTTCTTCTTTGCTTATTTCTTATTTTTAGTATATTTTGTGAGTAACATTTATGTGACAGATGTTCAAATACGTCAAAACCTGAACTAAGCTTTTCCCAACTTAAGATTCATCATTCAAGGCAACATCATCAATGTACTGATTCCAATGCTGTTTTTAGTTTTACTGGAAAATCTGTTAATCAAAAAATATGACTAACTGTACTTTTTACTGCAATATGATTTGGCAAATTTTGTGTAGGCTAATGTGTATTTATGGACTTAGTGAGACCAATCATCAGAGGCACTGTTATTCTGACTTTCCAGTAACACATTTCAATATATGTGAAAATAATTAATTTACAATATAATTAACATTAAAGATTATGACCATGTTATATTTTACATGGCAGATTGTGCCTCTGTACTTGTTACATTCGAACCTTTGTCATTACACGTTTGTTGACCTAATTTTTATGTACTAAGTGACATACGTCATTAATTGAGTAAGCCATTAAGATTTTCACATAATTTACCCCAACTGTCAGTGCGGCATATGTACCTGTAAATGGTGTATTCCTAATGTGGAGGCACAAAGTTGTTTCATTAACTTTTCTAATAGCCTACACCACACATATTTAATAAACAAAATTATTATTAATATCGAGTAGCAAAATTTAACATAGCAGTTTTACAAATGATTATGTAGTTTCCAAAATAACAGTTTGTTCACGTGCCAGTCTCTAAATAGCTGGATGCTACCCAAAGTTCTCTATCCATTCTCTGTAATCACTCACATAATGTCTGTGTGCAACCTATCTGTAAATGTCTGCAGGAGTGATTCAATTTCCACAATTGTATGTAACGAAATCAGCAAAAACTTAGGGAATTTACTTGTGGGCTCTTAAGCACCAACATTACTAATTCATGTTTTTGATTACTTAAGACTGAATTGTGTTGTAAATAACAGAAAAGTTTTCATTGGAACAATTAATTATTGTCCCATTATGACTTAAGCTGAGGGCTGGACTGAGTGAGATATCAATGTGTAATTTTCTTGAATAGATTTCTACAAGTCACTGTGTTTACTGTGATGACTGATGTAAATGTAAACTGTGTTCTGTGCCAAACTCAATATTTTGTTCTGAACAGTTTCATAATGACAATTGATCTACTGATAGTGTTTCTAAAAACTGTGCTTCAACAACGTCATAATTTCACTGATAAATTATGCCACTGTACTGTTGTTAGATGCGAGAGATAACCTGATTTATGCACTACTTGTGTTGTAAAGTTAAAGAACTAATCATCGTCTCAAAATATGACATCAAGATAAAAAAAGTGTGAAAAAAAGTGAATTCCTGACTATGGAGTAGTGTACATTATTAAGTAAACACCATGTACTATTCATTAATGTTCAAACAACACACAGGTACACTACCAAGAGGCAAAGAAGGAAGTGACTATAGAAATCAGCTTGGTTATCTTGCAGAGTGAATAGGAAGAATCATTTCCTGTGTGCAGTGATGTAAGTGCTAGTTGATCTGAAACTATTGATTACGAAGAAAGTGGCTATAATATGCAGTCTGTCATGATAAACCTACTAGTCGCATGTGACAGTGATATTCTCAACTTCACACATTCTGTTATACAACAGAGGTTCCCTTTTTCTCGAAATGCATGCCCAACAGCAGAACTTCAACATTCTCAGTTTTAATAATGATTTTATCAGTAAAACTGTGACTGCAACAAATGTATACTCAGCAGAAAAAACACAGAAAATGGCTCCACTGACAAAACATTCAATTTGGCACTCGTGGTAAGACGTTTCAGCACAACAAATGATAGCATTCCAAGGTGTTACATTGAACATGGCTCTGAATTTGAAGGCAGAATTAAGTGACTATTTTACTGAAGAATAGCTAGACCGAACTTCAATTTTCAAGGATGTTTTCTCTTGCTTCCAATTTTTCCAGATATTTTGGATACTACAATTAGTTTCTCCCATCACAGCTCAAGAGACAGTGCCTACTGGAAAGAGCAAAGTGAACTTTTTGAGCATATATACAGGGTTTTTTACAATTCCTGTTATAGGCTTCTACGGATTGTAGACATAACTTAGTATATGAAGTTTTGATAAGGAACCCATGACTGGAAGAGTGCCATTTGGAAATAAAATATGTTTGAAGATCAGATAACTTTCAAATCTCCCACTTCATGATAAGCACTCCAACTGAGAAGAGGCTGTTATTGTAAATCCCTGTTGTAATTATGATATCAAGTATAATTTTTGACTAACTACAACAGCTAAGAGAATCTTGTATTTTGGTAACTACAAGGGATGAAGTGTGATGTTCCACAAAAGCGATGCACTCACAACTTTGAGAAGGATGTCCTACATCACCTAGAAGAGAACCCTACAATAAGTGCTTGAATCGCTCATGCCAGGGGCTCCCATGGAGCACACAGGTCGGAGCTCATTGGCTCCACTGTGTACCTACCATGAAGCCTGTCATGTAACCAAGCCTAAGACATATAATGAATCCTCCGATAACATCAGTAATTTCATTCTGTACATTAAGACTTGGTGGAAAAAATGATGAATGTCACTTTCCATCAAAATTTTGTTTATGCTTCTGTTAGACACATTGAAGTCTATAGTGTCTGCTGGTATATTTGTTTTCTCGAAGAGTAACGAGTATCAGCAGTTATAAACAAATTTAGAGTCATAGGATGATTGTCACAGTGGTTTGCAAAGTAATGATGAATGTTTTGCATCTGTTTGAATATTATTAAAATCAGGTTCATGTTCGTATTTCAATGTTAGTAGTGCTGGATATCAGTTTAAAGTATTTCCATTGTTGTTTAGATGAATTATTACTCTAATTCTTTAAAATGATAATATGTTCGAGAGCCACACGGATTAAGTTAGTATTCTTGAAAAGACTCATAGTGACAATGAATTTTTTAGTTTTAGTTTTTGTTAGTGTGAAGGTGTTATTATTTCAATTTCTATAATGGATCCAAATGAAAATGCTGCTCCAGATTGGAAAGTTAATTGAAAGAAAAGGCAGAGGTATGGACAAGTATTGGATGCTACTAAGAAGATGAGAAACCACATGCATGAAACTGTGAAAAAACTGTGAGTCTAGTAGATTAAAATGTTTTGAGAAAATTAATGAAAGTGAAAGGCAGATTATCATAAAGCATTTTAATGGGTTACCCAATAGGAATGCTCAGAATTTACATTTTTCTACGGGCTAATAGAAGCTCATTTCATCAAACAAAAATGGAGTCATAAGAATCAAGCCAAGTCTGCTCTTCATAATCATTCGTACACATAAAAAGTTCGGGTAAAACGAGGTGAATTATTACATGAAGAACGTGTATGCTACAAAGCCTTCATAGCACTTCATGGTATAACCCCACGACGTCTGCAAACTATTGAACAACAGCTGACAATGTATGGGATGTACATCCTGATGGGATAGGTAAACATGATAACAGACCCCACTCTATTGATCTTTAATCGTGTTTCATTAGTTACAAACATATTCAGTCCCTCAGAGGTTGCCACTCATTACTCCTTGGAAAAAAGATCCAAAATACATGTACCACAGGAACTGAGTGCAAGGGGACTACACAAAATGTATATGGAAATTAATGCAAACAACCCCATTCCGTATGATAGCTACTTACGCATTTTTAACAATGAGTATAACATTTCATTTGGTTACCCTAGGTCAGACACTTTTATTGAATGTGATTCAATAAAGGCACAAGAGAAACAACTGCATGAAGAGCTGTCATCCTTAGCAGAAGCTAACAATCTCAGTTTAGTCAGCCAGAAAACAAACATTTTAAAAAACCTGGCCTTGAGAAAGGAGCTCCACTTAAGAAGAGCACAAACTTTCTATGACAGAAAACAAAATGCTGACAGAGATGTTCAAAAAGTGACACTGAAGAAGCTATTGCTATGTACTTCCAAAAGAACTTGTCTGTTCCAGGTATATCAAACAATATTGTGTCCTACAAATGCCAGTTGACAATACATCTGTTTAATATCCATGTTCTGACATTTGCTGATTCAATGTTATACTGCTATGCTCAAACCATTGCAAAGAAAGGATCAGATGAAGTGGTATCCACACTTCATCACTATATCTTCAATATTCTTCCATCTAAAGCGAAACAGCTACACATTTTCTGTGACACTTGTGAGGGACAGAATAAAAATTACACCATTTTCCAATACTTTCATTAAGTTTAACAACATGTCGCCATTTAGATAAATTCACAATGACATTCCCTGAAAGGGGGCACTTTTCTTTGGAGTGTGACAAAAGTAATTCATTTCTGTGGAATGAGCACCATATTTAAGTTCTTCAAGATTGATATGCCGTTATTAGAGGTTGGAGAGTGAAGTCTAACCCATTCAAAGTAACTGAATGTGACAAACTCTTTTCCAAGAATGGACAAAATTCTTTTCTCTTTGAAATTTGTACAAGCCAAAATTGTCCATACTTTCTAGACTATTGAAAGAAGTTAAAACTGAAGTTCAGCTGCTGCACCTTCTTTCTCTGAGGTCAGGAAGCTATAATGGGCCTTGGGAAATTACAGTAATGACCATGAAGTGTAAGACAACAGAATTTTGACTAGCTGATAATTCAAGTTACCTGGCCCAGCCTACTCGGACATCATATCAGTTCCACTGTTGAAACGGAAAGATCTTCAGGTAACTATTCAACTGTTCTCAAATATGTACTGGCACATTTCTATAAACTTAGCTATTCTGTTCTAAACACAATTTATACTTTTTTTTCCCAGGAAATTTCAAGACTTCTCTCCAGTGAGACATTGAAAAGCTGTTATAAGAATCTACCTCACTGAAGAAAAAGTGTTAAAAGTGTGAAGAGGATTAATTGTTTTAAGGTTTTAGAAACTTAAATTTGAGTATTCTATTACTTCCTTAGTATAGAAACCTCATTAACATAAAATAATAAGTGCAATCAATACGAAATGTGTCAACAAAAATGAAAACCCATGATTTTTTCTGCTTCTAAATGTTCATAAGTTTTAAAAGGATTGTTCATTGTTGTTATTATTACACAGTAATAGTTACAAACGAGTCAATACTACGCCTAATATGCATACTTCATGTTAACCACAACTGAATTTGCATTAGTAAATAAATGTTCACAAAAAATAGTTTCAAAGCTTAAAAATTGTTTTTATCTGTAATGGTAAAAAGTGACGTTCATTGATTCTCCCACAAATCTTCAAATCTAAATACAGGGTGTATCAAAAATGATGGCGCAAACTTACACAGCTGAAAGTACATGATAATAGTAGCACAAATGTATCAGTAAACATGGGTCCACAAACGAGTTTCTCTGCCTCGTGATGACTGGGTGTTGTGTGATGTCCTTAGGTTAGTTAGGTTTAAGTAGTTCTAAGTTCTAGGGGACTGATGACCATAGATGTTAAGTCCCATAGTGCTCAGAGCCATTTGAACCACAAACGAGCCACTTGCAAGATAATCATGACTGTATAGTCCCACGCCGCCACTGACAGCATTGTTTGTAACATCATCCGGTTTCCCCCTTGCGCACCTGAGGCCACCCTATGTTTGCTGTTAAAACAACGGAACATTGCTGAGAGGTGGAGTTGGAATCTCACCATACACATAGAACGTACAGGAAGAGTCCAGTATACAGTCTCAAAGGGTATCAGTCGCGTCTGAGGAGTGTCATGTGTGCTGTGCTGTGGTCACAATGAAATCGTACAGTAACGAAGATGCGGATATGCATTTCATGTTTGGTAGGGCTAATGGCAATGCACGGGAAGCTGCACCCTTGTACCAAGATACATATCCTGCTCGAAGACACCTCAAAAGTCGTATATTTACAAGGGTCCATCAGCACCTGAGAGAACACAGGGGTTTTGCACATGGCAGAGCAGGGGATAGGCCTGCTTGCATTTTGCGCCTGAGGTTGAGGATATGGTGTTGAAAGCAATACAGCACTCTCCAGGAACCTCAACAAGAAGAATTCCCATACAAGAGCCTGTACTAAGCCACAGTAGTGTATGGAGAATTTTACATCACAGTTTGCTGTACCCTTACCACTTCCAATGAGTTCAATGTCTCAATGATGCGGACTTAGTTCCTAGAGTGATGATTCGTCAGTGGCTGCAACAGCAGGCTGTAGTCGAACCTTGTTTCGCATATAACATTTTATTTACAGACGAAGCAGGATTCGCGAGCAATGGTGTGTTTAACTATCATAACACACTTTTGTGGTGTGAAATGAACCCAGATGCTGTTCATGAGTCACCACATCAGCAATGTTTCTCACTGAATGTGTGGTTAGGGGTACCAGGCGATCAACTCATAGGGCCACACATTCTTCCACCACAACTTAATGGATGGAGGTACCTTAGCTTCCTGTGGCATCATCTTCCAGGAATGTTTGAGATGTTCCCTTTCAGCAATGTCAGAGTATGTGGTACATACATGATGGAGCTCAGGCACATTTTGCTGCTAGTGTGAGATGCCATCTAATGGCCAAAGATGGATAGATTGAGGTGGGCCTGTACCTTGGCCTCCAAGATTACCTGATCTAAATCCTTTGCTTTTGAGGTGAACCCAGACACAAAAATCCAAAGTGTACAGCACACCTGTTAAAACAGTTGAAGAACTGGAGCAGAGAGTTGTACATGCTTGTCAAGAATTCCAGAATGATCCAGGGGTTTCTGAAAGGGTTCAAAATTCATTGCAGAGACGAGCACAGTATTGCATCCAGATGCAAGGAAAACACTTCTAACACCTTCTTAACATACATGAAATGTGAACTAATTGCGATGTACAATCCAATAGTAAAGTCTAATTTTCAAATTAATGTGTACAAACTAGGATGATGTTTACAATGACGTCTGTGGTGGTTTGGAACCATAAATTCGTGATTATCACGCAAGCAGCTCGTTTGCAGACCCGTGTTTACTGGCACATTTGTGCTTCTATTATTGTGTACCTTCGGCTGTGTGAGTTTGTGCCATGCTTTTCGATACACCCTGTATATATTGTAAATATACATATATAATTATAACCATTAAAATTCGTTATTTCACAGCTGTTGAGCACAAAAATTTGAGGGGACAGTTTAACAAGTAACACTTTCAATTGGAATATTGGCATGAGTGATATTGACTTGTGCTTACTAGCAAAGCAATTGAATAATTTTCTTCCAGTTGTGAACAACTGATTACAACACAAAACTACCACCATAATTTAACAATGCCCCATGAACCATAGACCTTGCCGCTGGTGGGGAGGCTTGCGTGCCTCAGCGATACAGATGGCCGTACCGTAGGTGCAACCACAACGGAGGGGTATCTGTTGAGAGGCCAGACAAACATGTGGTTCCTGAAGAGGGGCAGCAGCCTTTTCAGTAGTTGCAGGGGCAACAGTCTGGATGATTGACTGATCTGGCCTTGTAACATTAACCAAAACGGCCTTGCTGTGCTGGTACTGCGAACGGCTGAAAGCAAGGGGAAACTACAGCTGTAATTTTTCCCGAGGACATGCAGCTCTACTGTATGATTAAATGATGATGGCGTCCTCTTGGGTAAAATATTCCGGAGGTAAAATAGTCCCCCATTCAGATCTCCGGGTGGGGACTACTCAGGAGGACGTCGTTATCAGGAGAAAGAAAACTGGCGTTCTACGGATCGGAGCGTGGAATGTCAGATCCCTTAATCGGGCAGGTAGGTTAGAAAATTTAAAAAGGGAAATGGACAGGTTAAAGTTAGATATAGTGGGAATTAGTGAAGTTCGGTGGCAGGAGGAACAAGACTTTTGGTCAGGTGATTACAGGGTTATAAATACAAAATCAAATAGGGGTAATGCAGGAGTAGGTTTAATAATGAATAAAAAAATAGGAGTGCGGGTTAGCTACTACAAACAGCATAGTGAACGCATTATTGTGGCCAAGATAGACACAAAGCCCATGCCTACTACAGTAGTACAAGTTTATATGCCAACTACCTCTGCAGATGATGAAGAAATAGATGAAATGTATGACGAGATAAAAGAAATTATTCAGGTAGTGAAAGGAGACGAAAATTTAATAGTCATGGGTGACTGGAATTCGTCAGTAGGAAAAGGGAGAGAAGGAAACATAGTAGGTGAATATGGATTGGGGGGAAGGAATGAAAGAGGAAGCCGCCTTGTAGAATTTTGCACAGAGCATAACTTAATCATAGCCAACACTTGGTTCAAGAATCATAAAAGAAGGTTGTATACCTGGAAGAATCCTGGAGATACTAGTAGGTATCAGATAGATTATATAATGGTAAGACAGAGATTTAGGAACCAGGTTTTAAATTCTAAGACATTTCCTGGGGCAGATGTGGATTCTGACCACAATCCATTGGTTATGAACTGCAGACTGAAACTGAAGAAACTGCAAAAAGGTGGGAATTTAAGGAGATGGGACCTGGATAAACTGAAAGAACCAGAGGTTGTAGAGCGTTTCAGGGAGAGCATAAGGGAACAATTGACAGGAATGGGGGAAAGAAATACAGTAGAAGAAGAATGGGTAGCTCTGAGGGATGAAGTAGTGAAGGCAGCAGAGGATCAAGTAGGTAAAAAGACGAGGGCTAATAGAAATCCTTGGGTAACGGAAGAAATATTGAATTTAATTGATGAAAGGAGAAAATACAAAAATGCAGTAAATGAATCAGGCAAAAAGGAATACAGACGTCTCAAAAATGATATCGACAGGAAGTGCAAAATGGCTAAGCAGGGATGGCTAGAGGACAAATGTAAGGATGTAGAGGCTTGTCTCACTAGGGGTAAGATAGATACTGCCTACAGGAAAATTAAAGAGACCTTTGGAGAGAAGAGAACCACTTGTACGAATATCAAGAGCTCAGATGGCAACCCAGTTCTAAGCAAAGAAGGGAAGGCAGAAAGGTGGAAGGAGTATATAGAGGGTTTATACAAGGGCGATGTACTTGAGGACAATATTATGGAAATGGAAGAGGATGTAGATGAAGACGAAATGGGAGATAAGATACTGCGTGAAGAGTTTGACAGAGCACTGAAAGACCTGAGTCGAAACAAGGCCCCGGGAGTAGACAACATTCCATTTGAACTACTGATGGCCTCGGGAGAGCCAGTCATGACAAAACTCTACCATCTGGTGAGCACGATGTATGAGACAGGCGAAATACCCTCAAGACTTCAAGAAGAATATAATAATTCCAATCCCAAAGAAAGCAGGTGTTGACAGATGTGAAAATTACCGAACTATCAGTTTAATAAGTCACAGCTGCAAAATACTAACGCGAATTCTTTACAGACGAATGGAAAAACTGGTAGAAGCCGACCTCGGGGAAGATCAGTTTGGATTCCGTAGAAATGTTGGAACACGTGAGGCAATACTGACCTTACGACTTATCTTAGAAGAAAGATTAAGAAAAGGCAAACCTACGTTTCTAGCATTTGTAGACTTAGAGAAAGCTTTTGACAATGTTAACAGGAATACTCTCTTTCAAATTCTGAAGGTGGCAGGGGTAAAATACAGGGAGCGAAAGGCTATTTATGGTTTGTACAGAAACCAGATGGCAGTTATAAGAGTCGAGGGGCATGAAAGGGAAGCAGTGGTTGGGAAAGGAGTAAGACAGGGTTGTAGCCTCTCCCCGATGTTATTCAATCTGTATATTGAGCAAGCAGTAAAGGAAACAAAAGAAAAATTCGGAGTAGGTATTAAAATTCATGGAGAAGAAGTAAAAACTTTGAGGTTCGCCGATGACATTGTAATTCTGTCAGAGACAGCAAAGGACTTGGAAGAGCAGTTGAACGGAATGGACAGTGTCTTGAAAGGAGGATATAAGATGAACATCAACAAAAGCAAAACGAGGATAATGGAATGTAGTCAAATTAAGTCAGGTGATGCTGAGGGAATTAGATTAGGAAATGAGACACTTAAAGTAGTAAAGGAGTTTTGCTATTTAGAGAGTAAAATAACCGATGATGGTTGAAGTAGAGAGGATATAAAATGTAGACTGGCAATGGCAAGGAAAGCGTTTCTCAAGAAGAGGAATTTGTTAACATCGAGTATAGATTTAAGTGTCAGGAAGTCGTTTCTGAAAGTATTTGTATGGAGTGTAGCCATGTATGGAAGCGAAATATGGACGATAACTAGTTTGGACAAGAAGAGAATAGAAGCTTTCGAAATGTGGTGCTACAGAAGAATGCTGAAGATAAGGTGGGTAGATCACGTGACTAATGAGGAGGTATTGAATAGGATTGGGGAGAAGAGAAGTTTGTGGCACAACTTGACTAGAAGAAGGGATCGGTTGGTAGGACATGTTTTGAGGCATCAAGGGGTCACAAATTTAGCATTGGAGGGCAGTGTGGAGGGTAAAAATCGTAGAGGGAGACCAAGAGATGAATACGCTAAGCAGATTCAGAAGGATGTAGGTTGCACTAGATACTGGGAGATGAAGAAGTTTGCACAGGATAGAGTAGCATGGAGAGCTGCATCAAACCAGTCTCAGGACTGAAGACCACAACAACAACAACAACAAATATTGAGGTAGTTTACAGCCCTAAAATTCTCAGTCCAGCCTGTTATTGACCACAACTTGTAAATAACTTTCAGAACTGCCACACAATTGAGCGAACAGACTTTCATGACACATATTTTACTAAATTCGTATTATGAAAAGCCATTACCTTTTGTTGGACTTATATCTCACCAGAAAGCTTAGGTGCAGGGAACCGGAAAACCTTCCATTTTTTGTCAAAGTTGCTTGTATTAAGGATTTATTGGAATAAGTAATAAACTGCATCACAATTTTCAACTTCAAAACACAACTGATTTGTATCCATGTCAACACCAAAATCTTATTTATTTTACATTGTTAAATTAATTGAACAGCATGGAAAACATCACAGGTGTAAGAAAACTAACATTGAAACACATTTCTGATGAGCATATGCCAAATTCACTCTAGCTAAATTTCATGTGCTGTTAAAAGATGCACAAACACATTTCCATAATTAATAGCCATTATTTTATTCAAAAATGTCATTCACACCTGTTCTGTTTTTAACACTAATATTGTTTCCCAATAAATACTGGTGAAAGGAAATCACACCATAGTTGATATTGTGGTGCTGCAAGTTTGTCGAAGATGTTAAGACATTTATAAGAAATAGAGAATGGGGAAGGAAAGGGTATGGATGGGTGGGAAACTTCCAGCCGCACAGGCATTAGGGTAATGCAATGGTGAAAGCTGAAAGTTAGTGCCAGATCTGGATTTGAACCCAGATGCTCTGCTTCTGTAGAACAGTTGTCGTAACTGCCTCGGCCATCCTGACATGCTTTTAGTCTGACCCAAATTACTAACTTATCACAGGCTGCAATGCAGGGTCCCTCATTCATTAAAATTACTGATTTCCGTGGGAGTCTGGAAGATACTAGTGCATCCGCACTGAAACAAACGTCAAGGAGTCGCCATGCTCAGAAGACGTTGATCATATACAGTAGGCATATTTAAAGAAGGGGTTGTTTGAAATTCCACTTCTAAGGGATGAAACATGCTATGAAGGGGTTTCTGAAAATATGTTGGTGTTATGGCAGACCTAGGAAAATTGGTTACTGGTTCAAGGCTATAAATAAAGAAAGAAGTGTTTCAGCATTTATGGAAATTTAACCCCTATGAGTGAAAGTTTCTCCCCCTACTCCTCTCTCTCTCTTTTTTGAAAATACATCATTATTAAACAATTTCTATAGTATTTTTAGAGCTACATCTATAAAAATTAGTATTTGACTTCTCGGCTACAAGTAACAAGATTTTTTTCCCCCAACCTCTAAGGTGGTTTATGAAAATATTTTGCTATGAGAGCATTTTAGCCTCCTAACTGATTATCATGACTGGGTTAAACTGTCTTGATGAGAAATATTATCACAAGATAACTAGGGCCTCCAAATTTTGCCCATCCCTGAACCAGCATCCCGATTACAAACGTCATAGTTCTTTTTGCTGCCACTAGTTATCACCAGCATCCAGATTATAATCATTGTAATTCCTTCCACTGTCACTACTTAGCATTTTTTGCAATTTCACATTTTGTCGCAGTGTATTGCTACTGGCTTGTGCTCGGAAGATTTGTAACATTACCATGTTGCTCTGTAGCATTTTGGTGTAGTTGTTGCAGTATTACATCCGCTTGCATTCTTTTCAAATGAATAGTGATTATTCCATTGAGGAAGAGCAGTGGGGAGACACCACTGTTTCAGAATCTGGTGATGACTTTTCTGAACTTTCATCAAGCAAGGAAGAATGTGAGGAAGACATAGATATTGACTGGTCTCAGTGAGAGTGTGGCATGTTGTTGGTCAAAATACTGATTGTGTTCCACGAAGATTTCTTTACTATTAATCCAGGCTGTCCAATTCTTTCTGCAGATGATAAATTTGAAATACTTGAACACTTTTTTGATGTGAATTTGATGGGAATAGCACAGGTGGAAACAATGTTTTGCCATCATCCTGTGAACAACTTCAAATTTTCCCTGCTGTAGCCTTTTTGCAAAGCGTTGTTCATAAACCTGAATTGCAGATATACTGGTCGTGGCCTGCAAGCATATCAACTCCATTTTTCAGTGACATAATGTCTTAAAAGAGATTTTGCCAAATCAGAAACTATCTTCATCTGCAAAGTGCACGATGTCGTAAATCACCCAAGTCCTAAGTTGAACAAAATCTGGCCACTTTACCAACACCTTGAACATAAATTCAAAACTTATGTTCTTGAATGGGACATTATGGTGGAAGCAAGTCTACTTTTGTATAAGGGCCTACTGGGTTTTGTACAGTATAACCCGACAAAAAGGATAAGACTTGGAATAAAATATTAGATGCTGTGTGAATCAGCTTGCAGAGACGTGTGGTCCCTGATCATTTATACGGGAAAAGGGACAAAGCTGGATGCAGACCTTACAGATTTTCCAGTGTCATCAAAAGTTGTTTTGAAACTTATAAAATGACCCGGAAAGAGACACCACAATCCCTCCAAAATAAAAAATTATGAAAGGGTAAAACCGCAAGTGAAAGATGAGGAAAAGTTCTAGCATTGCATTGGAAGGACACGAGATGTCGTACTTCTTTTAATTATCCAACCTATGGATATGGTGGGAACTGAGAAAAGGTCATAGGAAACAATGAAGTCAAAGATTGTGCTTGAGAACGACACAGAGGGAGGAGTGGATTGAGCTGATCAGAGAATGCCATTGTATCCAATATCCAGAAAACAAGGCAACAAGTGTTACAAGCTCTTTGTCCATTTGCTGGAAATTTCTACATGGAATTCTTTTATTTTGTGAGGTAAACCTGGAATGAAAAATACCTCATTGGAATATATGTTGACCCTCATGGAAAAAATAGCTTTCAATTACAAAGAAAGTGTCATTTCTCCTATGCCAGGCCGACCAAGATGAACGCCCCACCCTCTTCAGATGGTAGAAAGACATTTGCCAGAGGTCATTGAGCCAACATAGAAGAAACAGAAGAAAAGCAATCTGATACGAGTGTGCACAGTTTGCTCCATGAAGCAGGATGCATGTGGGGGGCACATCTGGAGAGAAACACGATACAGTACTACTGCCCCTGGTGCCTTGTGTGTCACATCATGCTCCAGAATCCATCCAGCACAAATTGATTTCTAATACCAGTCTAATGTGTTATTCTCATATTCATATCTCATCTACCATCTTATTTGTATATTTAAATCAAAAATTTCCATCTTTATAATAAAAAACATGTTCAAACCAATATTTGCATAGATATTTGGTGAGCTCGAGTTATCTCTGGACAAAATGTTTTTATCCACTTCCACCTACAATATCTCCTTAGATTTTCAACATAAACGTGGAATGAATTTTGCCAAAGCAATATACTTTCAAAAAAGGGTAAATTACATTGAAAAAAATACGTAAAATTTTGAAAGTTCTGTGGCAGGAATAGGTACATTAGGAGGTTAAAGCTAGATCTATGAAAGTTTGAATTTGGCTTCTTGATCAGATACAAAGAAACACGTGGTTCAATTTTTGAAAATTGAACCCCTATGGGGATGAAATAGGGCATGAAAGTGTTTATGGAAATAGTTATACAAGCATTTTTGAAGCTAAATCTATGAAAATTTGTTTTTGGCTTCTCAGTTAGAAATAAAAAAAAAATTTAACTGTATTTGGAAATTAGGGGGCTATGCTCCAGACTGAACACTGAAAGGCATAATCAGCCTTAAATGATGATGATGATGATGATTGGAAATTCAACCCCTACAGACGTGAAATAGTGGTGAAACCTTTTATGAAAACATTTCATTGTGAAAACATTTTTAAAATTAAATCTTTGAGAATTGGTATTTTGCTTCTTGGTTAGAAATGAAAAAAAAAAAAAACACCATGTGCTTCACTGTTTTTGGAAATTCGACCTCTAAGGGACTGAACTAGGGACAAAAATTTTCAAGAAAATATTTTGTTACATTAAAAATATTTTTAGAGCTAAACCTATGAAAATTGGTAATTAATTCTCCGTTAGATATAAAGAAATATGTGATAGGGGACGATAAAAAAACTGTGCAGACCAAACAGTCAAAGCGAGCACAGTGGCGAGCACTAAACTAGAAGACATTTCTGATTGACAATGATGTACACCTCTTAGCTTGAAAGAGTATCTTCACATTTCTTGGTTACAGGCATCTACTGTTCGCAGAAATGGGGATGCTCAACTACCAAGCAAGCCCACAGATGTTTCTATGGCCACACTACCATCTCCATTTTGCTGCTCATGCTTCTGTTTCTGATGATCTTTCTCAGCAGTGGTAGCAGTGAAAATGGAGCTCATAGCTAAGCCTGAGAAAATTGAAAAGAGTTTTGCCAGCCTTCAAGCACATGCCTCCCACATCAAATGGACTTGTGAGACCCCTTCCTGCCACTAGTGCATCATTTGTTTGAAAAAATTTTGTGATTCACTTGCATTGAGAAAGTCATGTGAATTTGTTGCATGAAGAGGAAAGCACACAAGAAAATATCCCATTTGAAAATGCAAAATTGAAAAGAAATGCACTCCATAACATTTTCAGCAACTTGGAATTACTTTGATTCATCAGTGGCACATATGAAAGCCCTTTCAATATTCGTCACGTTAAGTAAGGTACAAGGCAATGTACTGCACGAGTGTCCCCAAACTGACAAATGCGATTTCTGTTTGATTTTGTCAAATGAGTGTCAAATAGAGTTGCTAAAGAAATATAGCAATGATGTCCTTTGTGCAGATGGAACAAATAGTTACAATTTTCAGCTGCCTACATTACTAGTGGTTGAGTTAAGGGAAGGCTTCTCATGTGCCTTCATGATATCTGACAGGGGAGACATGGTAGTCATGCAGATTTATTTTCCTACCATATCACTTTACATCCCTACCCTCATGATCGTGAGGGTTAGGTATGACTTTATACTTTTTTTTCCTTTGGGCTTGAACGTAATTGCAGCCTGAAATAAACAATTGTGAGGGTTACTCTAGTTCATACGGACATCAAAGCAAATATATTACAAGGAAAAGATAGTCTTTATATTTTGTTATCTGATATGACTATATGGGATATAATGAAAGAGGAGATCAGTAGAACCAGACATGAAGAGGGACAAATAGCATTAAGATTAAATGACATATTGGTGACATACATGTATAGTTTTGCAGAACTTTTTAACAAACATTTTATAACTGTTACTGACAAGATGGGGTTGTCAGGTTCTGTAGATGCTGCTATGGAACACCTCAGACCAGACATTTCAAATACCTTCCATAATATAAATTTGACCCTCACTACCCCAGAAGAAATAATATCCATCATAAAATCACTAAAATCAGAAACATCTAGTGGGTATGATGAAATATCAACAAAGTTAATTAAAGAATGTGATTCTGAGTTAAGTAACATATTAAGCTATCTGTGTAACCAGTCATTTATCAGTGGAATATTTCCTGAACGGTTGAAATATGCTGAAGTTAAGCCACTGTTTAAGAAGGGAGATAAAGAAATAGCATCAAATTTCCGTCCAATTCCACTTTTGCCACCATTCTCAAAAATTTTAGAAAAAGTAATGTACAATCGGCTTTATAACAATCTTATCTCAAATAACATACTGTCAAAGTCACAGTTCGGATTTCTAAAGGGTTCTGATATTGAGAAGGCTATCTACACTTACAGTGAAAATGTGCTTAATTCATTAGACAAAAATTGCAGGCAATTGGTATATTTTGTGCTGTCAAAGACATTTGACTGTGTAAATCACAATATCCTTTTAAGTAAATTAGAATATTATAGTGTAACAGGAAATGCTGCAAAGTGGTTCAAATCTTATATCTCTGGCAGGAAACAAATGGTGTTATTAGGAAAGAGACATGTATCAAGCTATCAGGCATCATCCAACTGGGAACTAATTACATGTGGAGCCCCACAAGGTTCCATTTTAGGGCCCTTACTTTTTCTTGTGTATATCAATGACCTTTCTTCAGTAACATCACCAGAAGCCAAGTTCGTTTTGTTTGCTGATGATACAAACATTGCAATAAATAGCAAATCAAGTGTAGTCTTAGAAAGGTCAGCTAATAAAATATTTGTGGACATTACTCACTGGCTCCTAGCCAATTCTTTGCCACTAAACTTTGAAAAAACACACTACATGCAGTTCAGAACTTGTAAGGGGTGTCCCACGAGTATATGGCTAACATACAATGACAAGCAGATAGAAGTGGACAGTGTTAAATTCTTGGGATTACAGCTTGATAATAAATTCAACTGGGAGGAGCACACCACAGAACTGCTGAAGCGTCTTAACAAATCTCTATTTGCAATGCGAATTGTGTCAGACATAGGGAATATAAAAACGAAAAAGCTGGCATACTATGCTTACTTTCATTCCATAATGTCATATGGGATTATTTTTTGGGGCAATTCATCAAGCGAATCTAAAGTTTTCTGGGCACAAAACGTGCAGTAAGAGTTATATGTGGGGTGAACTCAAGAACATCTTGCAGAAGCCTGTTTAGGGAACTAGGGACACTAACTACTGTTTCCCAATATATTTATTCCTTAATTAAATTTGTCATTAAAAATATATCACTTTTTCAAACCAACATCTCAATTCATGGAATCAATACTAGAAATAAGAATAATCTTCACAAGGATTTAAAGTCACTTAGTCTTGTACAAAAAGGTGTGCATTATTCAGGAACACACATTTTCAATAACTTGCCAGCAGCCATAAAAAGCTTAACAGCCAATGAAATTCAGTTTAAAAGAAGCCTAAAGGATTTATTGGTGGCCAACTCCTACTCCATTGATGAATTTCTCAGTAGAACCAACTGATTTGTGTGTATATATATGTAAGTAAAATATAACTTCTGCACAATTTCAGTGCAGTAATGTGTTCATTGTAAATAAGTGTGTGTGTAAGTACAATCTAACTTCAGCACCAGTTCAGTGTAGTAATGTGTTCATTGTAAATAAGTATTTAGTAGTTGTATTACACATTTATTACCTTATAAATAAATTAAAAACTTTTTTATTTTGAATTCATTGCATTAGTATTTGTAAAATGATTCTTTCATATAGTGTTCATTAAAAAATGATGACCATGCCACTTGGGACCTGTGGAATGGTACATTAGCTTATTTGTTTTCCTGACATGTTCTACATCCTGGAGGACCTCCTCACTACGGATCAATTGGAATGAAAGTAAATCTAATCTAATCATCTAGTACCACAGGATGCCAATAGATTACAACTTCATCCACATTGCGGGTGTTGTTATGCTTGTTTGTCTTCCAGTGTCGTTGCATGAGATGTAGAGGCTTCGTCTTATCTGTAGCAGTGCATGACACCAAAAAACTGCTGGGATTCAATTTTTATCTGGATACCCATAAGTATCTGTATATTACCAATTTTTTTTTTTTTTTTTTTTTTTGCATGGTTATTGCATCTTTGGTGCTTGAAAGAGTCTTCACCACCACATTCTTGAGACTTAGGCATGGTTGCATTCTTCATTTATTGAGGTTAGTATTGCTCAACTACATTTCTTTTGCAACCCTGAATGCTAATTAGCGCAATATTATAATATTGTACTTTCAAATACAGTTAATTAAACACCACTGTCCCGCTCAAAATTTTTCATGTAATACAAGGCACACAGAAGTGTACTGAGTATGCCCAAGTTGACAAACATGATTTCTGTTTGATTTTGTCAGAGTTTGTAAAAAAATACGACAATGGTGTCCTTTGTGGAGATGGTACACATGGAACAAATAGCTATAGTTTTCAGCTACATATGAGGGCAATTCCTAAAGTAACAGCAAACTATGAGTATTAAATGCAATTAACACATCAGGCAGTGAAGATGCATGCTTTGAGAAAGTTCCAGCATATGCCGACATATGGCATGATAAGCTACTTCGGAAAGGCAATTGAAACAACATGGCTGCATCCCTAGCTTCATGTACCATATAAGAACACTGAACAGCAATATGATTTTTATTGTCGGAGGGCATAAAACCTTGACAAATTCATATAAGGATGTTGAAAAGGTATGGAGATAGCAGTATTAGTGACCGAAGGTTGTACAAGTGGGTAAATGCCTTTCAAAGTGGACATATGTCAGCCACAGATGAGCAATGCTTTGGTAGTCCCAGCACAGTTATTACTGATGAGAGTGTGGGACGCACTGATGCTATGATTCATGAGAACCCGTGTATTTCTGTAATGCTTAAGCCAGCGAACAGAATATCAGTTCAGTTCCATTCATACTATTATTAGTGACGTTCTCCAGTGCCACTTTTTGGGCGCACAATGGTTGCCTAGGATGCTCACTGGTGAAAAAAAGATGGTGTGTGTTCAGGCTGCCACATCGTTTCTGGCATGGTATACCAGTGAAGAACACGACTTTCTGACACGTATCATCACAGGAGACGAAACCAGGGTACATCGCTGTGAATCAGAAAACAAAAGACAGTCTTCAGAATGGCGATACACATGATCTCCAGCCAAGAAGAAATTCAAGTCTTAACCCTCTACCAGAAAGGTCCTTTTCATCCTCGTCTGGGGTATGAAAGGGTCAATTTTGAAGCACTACCAGCAAAGGGGTAAAACAGTGAACAATGCTCAGTAAGCGCCATGTTGGAGAATGAGCTAAAGCCAGCAATACGGAGCCGTCACAGAGGACTTCTGTCCAGAGGTGTTCTTCTGCTTCATGACAGCACGTGCCCCCACACCATCACTGCAGTCATTCGGAGATTGAGATTTCAGGTCTCATTGCATCTCCCATACAGCCCTGATCTCGCTCCTTCTGTTTACCATGTGTTTGGAGCCCTGAAGGATGCTCTCAAAGGATGACAATTTGAAAGTGTTGATGAATGAGGTTAAAGAAGCGGTGCACTATTGGTTGCGGCACAACCAAAAAGCTATTATTCGAATGGAATAGAAAAGTTGGTGTAACGTATGAGAAGTGTACTGAAAAGGATGATAGTAAACTATTTTTTGTGAAGCATATATTTCACTTACAGATACTAACAACATGATATTTTTCAATATAACTGTTACTTTTTGAGTCACCCTTGTACATCACCAGTGCTTGATTTAAGGGAAGGCTTCTCAAAAGCTGACAAGGAAGACACAACATGGTAGGAAAATAAATCTGCACAATTACCATGTACTAAGGTGGCAAAACAATAGGGCCACATATCAAACAGATGGTTTATTGTGTATGGTCCTGCAACTAACCAGTTGCACTGCTTCTGGCAAGAGGCAGCATACTAATAAAATTCAAGGCCAAGAAAAGTAAACTGAAACTTACCAAAAATCAAAGTTTTCTTGTTCAAAAGAGGCATTAAGATGTTTGAGGCAATGGAGTATAACTCAAGAGAGGGCTTGCAGAGAGAGAGAGAGAGAGAGAGAGAGAGAGAGAGAGGGGGGGGGGGCAACTTTGCTGCATATTTCTTAAGGTTTTTTCTCTGCATGACTGGTGGGCATATTGTTGCTGGCAGAATTCAGGCATCAACACAAACATAACTTTGGAAGGTCTCCACAGAAATTTAAAACACATATATTTTAAAGGAAATAAAATACAGCACTTGGATAAAGGAATTAATACCCTTATGTGATTCTTTAATAATAGGATGGCTGATTGCCTTGTTGCAAACAACAACTAAGGTAAAGTGACACATAAGTTTTCTGTTTTGTAGTTACATCAAAGAGTGTCACCACTGCTGTCAGATGAACATGTACTGACTGCTGAAACAGCACTGTAACTGCCATGTCATGCAGAAGCAAAGATTTCATTCTGTGTCAAAAAACTTGAAATTTTGTGATTGTGATTTGCGGCTGTAACAATTCAAGTGGACTTTTCCCTGTTATGTTTTACATGCCCCCAAAATGTTTATTTTTTGCAAATATTATCAGTAGTGTTATTGTGTGGCATGTGCATACACAGTACCAAAAATCTTTATTAATAAACTCGGGGAGGCAACCTGAGTTTATTATTCATCACCTTCATTTGTTTTAATTAGAAGGCATTGGTGTGTTTAGTTTTACCTATAAACTGTGCTGATTACATATACCAGTAATCACAAACTTCAAAGTTCATTCTCGTCATTCCAATGGAAACATGTACCCAATCACTAACTTTCAGATAAAGTAGATCAAAAAGCATGTGTAAATAAGTGAAGTATTGCTACAGCTCACATTGGAAATGTGTTAATTTAGCATTCTTATCTGAAACATTGTCAGTTAATTAGAATCCCACATTTTGGGCAAACTCGACAGAGTAATTCAACAACCTAAAACTCCTTAGCCAAACATATCTCTCTACACTATTCAGTTAATCAGGAATGTAAGTGTTTAATTGTAACATGTAAAAAGATAGTGGACAATAATATCTGAGAACAGTGTTAATCATTGTAAACTCATGAAAGCAACATTTTGGGGGCCATTTTAGTCAGTCTGTGGAACAGTATGATGTGAGCACGATCTGTGTCCACAAATGTACCGCAGACAAGTTAGCACAAATTACAACTTGAACAATGCACCGAGTTTTGTCTAAATTTATCTGGGAGATCTTTCTGTAATTCAATGACAGTAAGCATTATTGAAGATGAACACAGTTCTTGAGATTAATTCCCAGTTCTCAGTAAATCATTAAAAACTGTGACAAGAAGATAAGACTGTGACCTGTGTTATTTCCAAATGATAGTTACTGTGCACATTGTTTCCATTTTGATATGACTATCTATCTGAAAGGGCAGTGATATGAGCACTTTAATAAGCGACTGTGATAATCGAATGTTCACCACACAAACATCTGTCACTTCAATGAGAGAGTAGTCCTGTATGTATGTGTGTGTGTGGTATATTTTTGACAAAGGCCTTGTTGGCCAAAAGCTAACTTTCCAAAAGTCTTTTTGTTGCGCTTTTCTGTGAATCAGCATCCGTGCTATATGGTGAGTAGCAACTACCCTTTAGATTACATTGCTGAGAAAACTGTTTGGGTATTAATAGTTAGTGATCCTGTCTTTGCAGTATGGTAATTTTTGAGACTGTATTTTTCTGGATAATAAGGTTAGAACTGAAAGGATATGGTGAATCAGGTTTGTCACAAGTTTCCCCAACTGAAATTCCCTGCTTTCCAGACAAATTTTAGCATTTTTCCCTGACAAATTTTGAGATACCACGGGTTAGTTAAAATGCAAGTGTTGACAATCTCTCTTTGCAGCTACAGTACAAGAACCAATAGTACAAAAGAGGATATATATACATATATATTTATACTTTCCAGCAGATGGCGTTTCCTGATGTGAGCAAAAATCTCAAGCATCAACATCAACATATTTTGTAATGAACTGTTTTTTGATAGAGAAAGCAAGCTAAATGGTATGTGTGTTTCATTAAGACCACGGATGTTATTTCATTTCAATAAAACGAAACATCTTTGGTGACAAAAATATGCATTTCCTTGGAGTCGCAACATAGATTAAAAATATCTTCACCGATTTCAGAAATAAGCTCAGAAAAAAGTTGGCCTCTTGAAAGAAGTGTGTAAGGCAAGGAGGAAATGTATAAACCAACACTAGGTAACTGCCAATAAAATGTTGTTCCTACTATGTTCGTTATTTCCACTGTGTCATATCTACTATTTTACAGGTGGTGTGTGAATTTTCTTTCGAGACATATACGAGTATATAGTGAACAAACTGCCAGTGACCAACACAATTTTCTTCTTCTTATCGTCCATACTTTCTGACACAGAAACTACTTTTGAAGTGCCAAAATGTACTAGAATAAATAAAATGTCTATAAAACACCACACTTGCCATGAGACAGTCACAATTCCTGAAATCCATCACCCGTGGCTTCTGGCCTACTGAGGAGCACCGCAGTCATGGGTTCATGGAAATCTGTTGCAATACACCACACACATACAGACATGGCCTGCGGGCAAATCGGTGAGATGGGATGGGATGGGATTGCACATACTGGGAACTGAATGGCTTCACATCGGCAGGCCCAATCCACTACAGATACCCCCATTAACGGCCTCCGGTTTTTGTCTATTGCAGAACTCCACTCGTGTGCTCAGCTACAGATAACTCGTTCAACTACTCTGAGAATCAATAATAACGAGGATAGGTAGCAACTCATCATAAAGATGATTGCTCAGCCACAGACAGGAATGTAGAAATGACAATCACGCTCTCACCACTAACTCATACATACATGACCAACGCCTCCGGCTGCTGCATCTACAGTCCCTTAGAATCAGATCCAAATAAACCACTCCTCATGCCTCCCGTTGTCAGCTGCTGAGGTAAGTGGCAAGAAGTGGTGGCAGCACTGGCTGCAAGCTGAGGGGAGTGATCAGAAGTGGAGCAGTAGGAATGAGGGAGTAGGGAAGCCGTCCATGTACTCAGCTGCACCCAGTCAGCAATGATGCATGACCTATCAGTAAACAAACCATTTCATCTACTGCGACAAAAAATGAGATTTTTCCAATTCCAGTTCAAATTTCCCTGATGTGTTTGAAATTCCCTGATTTCCAGAACCTGTGCCAACCTTGTGAACTAACAGACATGAATGAGTAATATAACACTAACTGCATACAGGTAAGCATTTTCTTGTTACAATGAAAATGTGTTTGAGCTAGGCAACGTGTGGTGCTGTTTGTATGAGTAATTCACGACACAAACTGGAAAGTTGACTGAAAGAGTAATATTTTCATGAAGTATTAGTTATATACTGCAGTATAGTTGGTTTTACATACTACTGGAAGTTGCTATTTGTGTTCAGGGTAACGACTGGCTTAATGTAATGATGATACAATAAAGGAAAAATATTTTTGCTGGTTAACAGTAACTCAGAAATAATCTGGATATTCTGGCAAGAGTGGATAATTTGGTGACATTTTGGGAATTTCACGAGGATTTAATTTTCTGCAAAGTAGCAATCCAGTTTGACTGAACTAACATGATGATTTGAAACAGCTTCCATCTCCTTATTTAATTTAACTAGTAATTATGTAATGGTACTGCGATCACAGTTTTGTCCTCTTTGTGGAACAGATTCCATTCTGTTTATATTATCTTTGTAAGTGAACTATTGCGACATTTTGAGGAATATGCTGTATATGTATATAATATTATGTAATGAAAGGGTTCGTACTGAATTTACAAAACAAAAATTACCGACTTTTAAGCAGCTTTTCTTTACTGACAATTTTTAAATTTAAAGCCAATTGCCAAGATAAAAATTAGGTCTTATAAGGACCATAATTTTAAAGACGGACAAAATAAGCACTTATACAGACTTTTATTTACAATATAAAAATTAAGTACTTTTAAGAAATGTACGAAACCTGAATGAATATGTCTTTGAAAAATGAAACATTTTCTTGTAGGTTTCGTTGCGCTAGTTATCTGTATACTAAAGTATGATATTTTGTTTGCTTTTCAAGTATGATGACAGAGGATAACTATGTCACAGGACACGTGAAACTGGAGGATATAGGGCAACCATTTGGATCTGTAAAAGATGTGGACTCTGCTTCAGCTAAGTGGAACAGTGACAAATAACTGTGTAAGATGATATCAGTGAAATGACTGGAAGATGATGAATTCCTTCCTTTTGTAAAATGAGAAAAGTGTTAAATTACTCTTTTTCTCTTCATGTTATGCAACTTCTGATTTTTAGGGACAAACTTTTGGATATTAAAATATGTTTCTCTTTGTAGAACTCGATTTTGTATTTGAGTATGGTTTGAACAGTTTGTAATTCTCTGTGTTAGAAGTTTATGGCCAATTTAGGTAAAAAAAAAAAAAAACAACTCTGAACCTGTATACGTTAACTATTTTGTACACCAAACAAAAATTTGTGGGTTGTTGTTTGAACATTTGATCATATAGTCAGCTATCAGGCAAATATCTCTGCTATATAACCCAATATGGGAATGTGTAACATTGCAGGTGGATAAATTAGAACTGTTTTGGAACTTAAAATTCTGTTGTTGACAGATAAACAGATATAAATTCTGTACTAATTATAAACATTCGGAAGACAAAATACTAGTAATCTTAAAGTATCTACTTGGCTCCATACGAAAACATGTTAGCAAAACCAGCCCTTCATTAATTCCAAAGTAATTAACAGTTTTGTCAAAACTATTGTTTGCATAACTATAGTTGTTAATTTCATCATTTAAACGAATAATTCGGCCTAACTCCTGCAGTAGAAGAAACTGTTTAAAAGTACCAATTTTTCGATGTATTCAGTTAATTTAATGAGTTAAGTTTTAATTGTAATTTCTGTAAATTTAACTTTAAACAATGAGTAAGTTCAGTACCTACTATTGTGATGATATATAAGAGCCCAATTTTTGGTCACGAGACCACTGGTCCACAGCCGAGTTTCAGACGAGGAGCCTGTGTTGGTTAGAACGACAACAATGCTTCAACTATTAACTGTGGAATAAGAGTTAAACAAATAGGCCATGTGTTAAAGCAATGACAGTGTCTGTTCCATACATACCTTATTATTTTTCAAGAACTGCGAAATTTGTGATTAGGTTTTACTGCTCATAGATGTTCAACAGTAAACTATTGTACAGTATGTGGATGTTCACCAGCTAACTATTAATGAGGCTTATGGAAAGTAAACAACAGTGCACTGCCCATACACATATACATGTGTATATGGAGGGCTGTGTAAAAGTGAAATTAAAGTACTGTGAAACGCAATTCTGCATCTGTCAGCTACATTATTTACGGTAGTCACTGTCCAAATCACAACCCCTTATTTCAGCCAGTACGTCGACACCAAGGACAACAAACGAAGAGATAAAAAGCAGGTGGAACCGCTACATGTGGTGCCCTTGCAGGTGAGGATTATTGCACGTAATCACAATAAAACAAGGACTCGCGAACTTTGGAAAGTGAAATGAACAGGGGTTACATGGAAGAGGTGATACAGCCAACCAGCCTTGGGGTTTCATAACGAAGAAGGTGCAGCAGCCAATCAGCGAGCGGGTCTCTATGGAAGCAGCCATTGAGTACAGGAGCAGCCAAGCAGCACACAGGTGAACACAGCTGACTGGAGATAAACAAGTCTGCAGCAGCCGTGCAGACGATGGGCCAAGAGGACAACCACAGCAGCAGCAGCAGAGCAGCAGAAGAAGGGTTAATGAGAATATGGTAATTTATAGCAAAAGCTGTTTAGTATTAAGAGAGAAATAATGAGTGACCTTAATGAACAAGACAGTGTGACTGAGGAGAAAGCTGTAGAGGTTAAGTAGTTAAATGAACAGAAGGATGCAAGTGCAACTGGTTCTGTAGATGCTAGTAGTTATAAATCCGACATGAATGTAACTTTGAAGGATGGGGACAAAAGTCCAATTGTAGATGAAATGACAGAAGCATCATCTACAGTGTATATGGTGAGGTTAGCGGAATGGATGAAAACAGTACTGAAGTGCATGAGATTGTTAAACTTAAGAAGAAGGAATCTAGTAGTGAAAATCATCAAGGGCAAAAGTTTACGACATATGGAGAAGTGGAAGCAATGTTAAGGCAAATTTTGAGTATTACCAATAGGATGGAAAGTAGTATGAAGAGGTGGGAAAATAGGATAAACAAAGATTGTGATAATACTAATAAGAAAGTAACACTGAGTAGCAAAGGTGTAGAAGAGAGATAGAAAATTTGTGATGACAACAGTATGAAGGTGGAGGTTTTTGAGAAACAATGTGATGAAAATAGGGTTAAACTTGAAAACCACATTGATTTAAACTTGAAAACCACATTGATCACATTAAAAATGATTCAGAAACTGAGGTAGAAACCAAGTGTACAGTAGTGGTAGAGAAATAACTGGAAAAAGTAAATGAAATTGTAGATTCAAAATTGTCTGAAATAGAGAAAAAAGTGGAAGAGGTACCCAATCTAGAGCACAGTGTAAGTGAAAGTGTGTGTAATTCTGACTCTAAGTGTAATTATGATAGCAATGACGAATCCAGTAGTGATAAGGATGAGGTGTTTGAATTTATTAATTGATAATGATGGCCAGAGAAAGAATAGAGGACAATAATGTTAGGTTTAATGAAGAGTTGAGAGTGGTAATAAGGAAGAGGAACATGCTACTTGTCATTTGACTATATCTGATAATCATTTTGGTAAGCAGGACGATAGTTTTTCCAGGGAAAAGATTAAGGAAGATTTGTTGTATGGACAAGATCACATGGTAAGCAAAAAGGAAGTGTGTCACCCTATAGTAACAGCAAGTGTACAAGGTATTCATGTTAAGTGTTTACTAGACAATGGTAGTGACCTGAATCACACAAGCATTTTTTTCATCTATTAACCCTTTCTTTACCAGCGTAGCTTATAAGAAACATCATCTTTCCATACATGTATTTTGCATCAAACCAATTTTAACTACTCTATGCCACTGTTTACTTGAAGCTCCATGCCAGTAGTGACTTTTCCTGACAACAAATGGCAGGAACTAACGCGTGGGAAGAAGGAAACAATTGTTGAGCGTGTAGTTGCTGCAGTCTTCATTGTGAAGAATTGATGATAAAAAACGCGTAAAATACGTAAGTTTTGCACTTTTGTTTACAGTTAAATAATTGTCATGTATTGTGACAATCCTTCCTGTACATCATACATTTGACTTGCATAATGATTTCCAGATAAGATAAACTGCGAAAAACCTTATGTTGCTTCAAAGCAACAGTGGAATTGACTGGAAATTCTGTAATATAATGCCTCGCTTTAGAAATCTATTGATGTAGGTGTTTGAAATTTTGCTTTGCAGGTATAAAATCACAATCCAGACACTTTTTAAATATTGCATCACTATGTCTGGCTTTTTGACTGATGCTGACCTAGAATGTATTACGAATTTACCCGATAATGAGTTCAGTGAATACATTGATGTCCCTGATGGGGATATATCAGATGTTGGGAACGAAGATAAAGATGAAACTGTCGAAACTGATGAAAGTTCTCAAGCTATTTCCGAAGCAGCTGTCATGAATTTCATTCAGATGGTGGAAAAGGAGGATGGAGCTGAAATTTCAGCAATTAGAGAGGAGCAAGAGACAGAATATGAATTTCCAAAGGTAGGGATCACTAACAGAGGTAACAATATTGAGAAGGTACATAAGTATAATTACGTATTTTAGACGTCAATATCTTATACTAGCTGATACAGGACAGCGAAACAATAGTTTTTCTGAGTGATAATGTTGTGTGATAAGTAATTAGAGTTAAGTTAGGCTTAGCATAAGGATCTGTTACTGTGGAGTGTTTTTCAGTAGAATCAATTGTGCATTAGATAAGCAGGGCAGATTAGTTAATGAAGCAATAAGGAAATAATAAAATAATGAATAATGTTAGGGTCTTAATGGGTAGGGAGCCTGTCTCTGCAGTAGGGACATTTTTTGAGAATGCATTCCACTAGCTAATGAAGTGAGAAAGATAAGTAAAATAATGGTGCTGACAGACATGATTGAGTAATGAAAAGGATTACTGTACACAAACAAACGTAGTGTAACTGTATTGTTGGTCTAATTGTGAGCTAAGCAACATTGGGTACTGTTTATATTGTGCAATCATGACATTGCAGCTGGAAATGAGAACTTAACAGAAAGAGCAACATTTTAGTGAGGTACAAGTAATATAATGCTGCAACACCAGACCTATATGTTATCTGAAAAACTTCTATTGTATTTTGAGAAATTATGAGCTTGAGGTTGTCATACTGGGATAAAGAAAAGAAAGTTTGCTGATTAACTGATAACTGTGGTGCAAGAATTCTGACAGGTCAACCGTTTGGTAACATTTAGTGATTTTGTGAGGATTTATTTTTCTAGTTGAAGAGAGTAGGCCTACTGCTTAGAGCTGAGTAGGGGAGAGTTAGGTTAACTGGACAGGTCAGGTCAACTGGTCCTTGCTTGTAAATTGTATCAGAATCTGTTTTCTGTGTCTTCCAGCAGATGGCTCAAGTAACTACTCAGGTCAAAGATCTTCAGCTACTAGTAACAGTTGAAAAGCAATAAACGACTGTTTTGTGTGGCTTTCTTTGTTTCCGAGGTCCCACATTTTTTTCCTGCTCATATTGTTTGTTGTTTATTTGTGACTTCAGGAAGAGTTTTGGAGAAGTCAAATACAACACAGCAATTGTGTTTACCCTTTACAGCAGATGGTTCTGTTTTTGACTAACATTAGTTTAGCAGTTGTTTTAGCGACATTAAAAGAAAAATGTGTGGTTAGGTTAACTGGGCACCAAGGCAGTAAGGTTATGTGGACCGCTCCAGTTAACCCCCAACATAACTATTTACTTTTGTAATTTACACAGCTTTTAATTTCAAAATATTTCACGTAATATTTAGTTAGAAGAGTGATGAACTGTATTTAAGGCCTGTTTTAGCTGAGGTATAAGTTTTTCTTTCAGATGCCACGAGTTCGTATTCGTACAACTAACCACTAGACGTATTCAGCTGAAGATCTTAAACTAGCACTGACAGCTATCAAAGCAGGAACTAGTGTTCGTGCAGCATCTAATCGGTTTCAGATTCCTCGAACAACGCTAAAACGTTATGACTGCAAATCTGCTGATGACCGTGAAGTAAACTTCAGGTCATCAAATTAGCACCAAAGGGTGCTTACACCAGCAGAGGAGCTTTCTTTGTGTTCCCACTTGAATGAAATTGCTGGTACGCATTACGGTTTATCATTCACAGATACGAGGAAGTTAGCATATGAATTTGCTGCAGCTAACAAGAAGGTACTTCTGTGCAAACTGACAACAACAAAATATGGCTGGGAAGGAGTGGCTTCATTCTTTTATGAAGAGGAATCAGCTCTCTCTTAGACAACCCGAAGCTACTAGTCTGAGTCGTGCTACTAGTTTCAATAAGTCAAATGTTGGTAAATTTTATACCAATTTGAAGGAAGCTTATATAAACTTCAAATTTGGTCCAGAAGACGTCTAAAACCTTGACGAGACTGGCCTCACAACAGTACAGAATCCTGGAAAGGTAGTGTCTCCATGTGGCCAGAAGCAAGTGGGGAAGATAACTTCTGCAGAGAGAGACACACTTGTAACCATGTGTGGCATAATTGGGTGCACTGGAAAAGCTGTTCCTCCTTTTTTTGTGTTCCCATGTGTCCACTTTCATGATCACATGCTCCACAATGCACAACCTGGAAGTGCAGGGGTGGCTCACACCTCAGGATGGATGACCGGGGACATATTTATGAACGTACTGGCACATTTTGTCAAACATGAACGACCAAGCAAAGAAAAGCCAAAACTTCTTATCACTGACAATCATGAAAGCCACATGTCCATAAGGGCAATAACATTTGCCAAAGAAAATTGCATAGTTTTGTTAACAATACCACCACACGGCAACTTCCAGAGGCTGCAGCTTATGGCTGCAGTTTTTGGGCCTTTCAAGTCCTTTTACAACAAAGCTTGTGACAGATGGCTACTAAATCATCCTGGTCAGACACTGCGTATCTATGATGTGACAGGACTACCTAGTAGGGATGTAGCAGGACTAGTAGGTGAAACATTTCCACCTGCTTTCACTCCGTCTAATATCAGAAAAGGTTTCAAAGCTACAGGAATAATGCCTTTCAAACATTCAGTGACAAGGATTTTTTGTGTTCAGACAGACTGACCATTTGAGCCAACTGAGAATGAAGTTGTTTCAGAAAGTAGTGTTCCTAACACAGTTCCAGGTTCAGTTCCTCCACCTCCTCCTGCATCTGCTTCTCATCCAGTTCCTTCAACTTCTGCTGATAATCTCATTTCTCATTGTCCTCATGAACAAGAATTCAAAGCAGAACTGTTTGTGGCTTCAGAAGCCTTGCTTCCATTTCCAAAGTGTGGTCCCCAAAAAAGAGATAATTATGGCCAAAACAAAGGAGAATCTCTTAGTCTTACAAGTTCACCAGTGAAGGCTCGCCTGGAAGAAGCATCCTCTGCCAGAGATGAAAAGAAGAATAAAAAAAAAAAAAAAAAAAAAAAAAGAAACCTACTCCACAAGAACCAGATTCATCATCAGAAGACAGCACTCACTTGATTTTAGAAGAATCCGATTGTTCATAGGATGAAGACATTGAAGCAGATGAGGATATTTCTGAAATTAAGGAGACTCAGGTAGCAATTACGTAGCTGTTGTGAAAAAATCTCTTAGTTCTGGGGCTGAAGTGATTTTCTATAAGCGGCACAAACTGTCTAACACATTTTCCATAACAGATGAAAATGCATTTGTTGCCACTGTAGACATTATTATGAAACCACCCCAGCCCCTTAAAGACTTCCGTCCAAGATCTGAAGACATGATTTATTTCAATGTCGATTTGTATGAATACAGCCTTTGCTAAGACTGCTTTTATTTAAAATTTCAGTCAGTACATTTGACATGTAATGTAATAAAAACTAAATGTTGGGGAAATATACCTTAAAACATTGTAAAACTCAAAATTAAATGTATTTACTGTATTTCTATTGATTTTACTACCTGGACCAGTTAACCATACCGGTTAGGTTAAGTGGTCGTTTTGTGAAGAAGTTTATACCTCTGATTTCACACAAACTGGAAGTAATAGTGTCCTTTAACACTACATTGCAAAGAAAACATGTATCCTAGGCTTCCCATAAAATTAAACACTGTTAAGTTGTACAGAAAATGATTCAGATCAATTTTTAAAAATGTGGCCCAGTTAACCTAACTCTACCCTATAGAGGTGGGGCTATGATTTGGTACAATTTCCATCCCCTTAATATTGATTGAATAGTAATTGAGCTATGTAATGGTGATTTTTTTCCATAACGATTTGTAAATCTACACTTATGCACATCTTGAGTTTTTACTAGAGGTAATGCACATCTTGAGTTTTTGCTATTTTGCAAATGGAAAGAGTTCAACCAGTTTCAGGCAGTTACGACTTAGAGTAAGGTTGTGTAGTGTAATGTGCACTTGATTTGAAATTTTTACTAGTCCACATCTTTCATACTATAATTAATTTTAGTGCTGATTATTGCAATGTTATGAGAACTATGTAATGTATATATTTATGATGTAATGACTATCATTTGCCATTAGTGTTAAACATTCTTTTTTTTAGACTTATTTAAATGAGAAGTATCAGTGTACTAAAGTAGGGTATTTTGTACGATTTTTTCATGTACTATGGCAGAGGAGACCCACCTCTAAGGGACTTGATCGCAGTGCATTTCCTTACTAACTGCCACCTGTTGAAGCCGTGGACAGCTTGGTGAGAAAGTTTGTTAAAGATCATTAAAAGTATGAAAGTGCTTGTGAAACATTTTACAGCCCATGAGGATTTATTTTGTTTAGCAAGACAGGACTTGTACAAAGTGATATGTATCTTTAAATGTAATCTTCGATTACTCAAAAAGGACATCACTTATGATGACGTTGTGCTTAATTTTTGTTACAAGTATATCTTGTAGATATTTTGTGATGTTGCACAACAATACACTGTATGTAATTATTTTGTATGGGGATTTTTGTATTGACAGTTCACATAAGTATAAACTTGAAAAAACATATGTTCTGTAGTCTTTGATAAGATTTATTACGTAACATTTTTTTGTGTGTAGATTTTAAACCCAGTTTCTGGTGTCACTTGTGGTCATTGAATTGCCCAGTTACCTATTTGCAATATCTATCTGGTCCATCCCATGAGGGGGTGATGTGACGAAGCAAGCTGGGATATTTCTTCTTCCTCTCTTGATTGGCCATCTGCCTCCTTAAATCAGTTTTTATTTTCGTTCAATTTTAACTAATTACCATTAATATATGTGAATATAATCTGCATTTTCATAAAAGAGAAATATTGGCCCTCAAGTTTAAAGAATATAACACCAGATCTAATTTTGTGCTTAGATTTATGTATGTAATTGGTTTTCTTATTTATTTTGACTATACCTAGTTAGCATCTTCTTTTATAGGGTAAAATCAGTAATTGTTTCGTAACTTAAATTCTATTGTTGACTTATAAACAAATATAAATTCTGTACTAATTATAAACATTCGGAAGACGAAATACTAGTAATATTAAAGTATCTACTTGGCTCCATTCGAAAACATGTTAGCAAAACCAGCCCTTCATTAATTCCAAGGTAATTAACAGTTTTGTCAAAACTATTGTTTGCATAACTATAGTTGTTAATTTCATCATTTAAACAAATAATTCGGCCTAACTCCTGCAGTAGAAGAAACTGTTTAAACGTACCAATTTTTCGATGTATTCAGTTAATTTGATGAGTTAAGTTTTAACTGTAATTTCTGAAAATTTAACTTCAAATAATGTGCAATTTCAGTGCCTACTATTGTGATGATATATAAGAGCCCAGTTTTTGGTCACGAGGCAGTCAGTCCACAGCCGAGTTTCAGACGAGGAACCTGTGTTGGTTAGAACAACAACAATGCTTCAACTTTAACTGTGGAATTGGTGTTAAACAAGTAGGCCATGTGTTAAAGCAATGACAGTGTCTGTTCCATACGTATCTGATTATTTTTTAAGAACTGCAAAATTTGTGATTAGGTTTTACTGCTTACAGACGTTCAACAGTAAACTATTGTAGCAGTATGTGGAGGTTCGCCTGCTAACTATTAATGAGGCTTATGGAAAGTTTAAACATGCACTGGCCATACACATATTAATGTCTATATGGAGGGTTGCGAAAAAGTGAAATGGAAGTATTGTGAAACACAACTTGTGCACCTGTTGGCTACGTTACTTACAGTAGTCACTGTCTAAATTGCAACCCCATATTTCAGACAGTACGTTGACACTGAGGACAAGTGAAGAGGTAAAAAGCAGGTGGAACCACTACAAGATGGTTTAGGACTAGTATGTTTTCCTGCTCTTATGTCACTCCTTTGCTTCAGGTTCTTAATGAGAATTATTCGCCTTGATGATGTTACATCTAGGCCAGAGGGAAAAAGAAGGTGACAGATTTATTTCAAATTTTGTAAAGCACTGTCAGCAAGCATTATCGCTTAGAAGAATTTTCCACACGTCATAAATGCTTTTAGCCTTTAGAGGTTGACGCAGATTCAAAGTTTAAATGCCATCTAAACCTGCAAAATATGCGTTACAAGTGTTTTCATTAGCTGATACCAAAACTTGCTACATGTGTAATCTTGAAATATAATGTGGAAAGCAGCCAACAGGGCTGTTTGAAAACACCAATTTCAAACCTGACGATGCTGTTGAAAGGATATACGAAGACATTTTTGGTTCAAATAGCAATATAACAATGGATAATTGGTTCATGTCACATCCTCTGAAAATGACTGAATGTAAGCTAAATATGGTTGGATCAGTTAGGAGGGGGGGGGGGGGAGAGGGAGAGAGAACTTCTAACAGAGTTTACATTCCCAAAAAATTTGAAATGTCCATTCCAGTTTGTCCGTTTCCAAGGGGGCTTTAAACTCATGTTTCTTCCATGCACTTCCGTGGTAAGATTGATGTAGAGAGTGGAGACCAAAAGAAACACACGATCATAGCATGGAGGGTTGCCACATGTTTCCCCAAAAGAAATTACCTGATTTTTGGACAAGTTTTAGCATTTTTCCCTGACAATTTTTGAGATCTCAAGGGTGAGTTAAGGTGTAAGTTGACAACAAGTCTTTGCAGCTACGATAGAAGAAACAATTGTGCAAATGAGGAAATATCTGAAAAAACTTGCAAGCAGATGGCATTTCCTGACGTGAGCAAAAATCTTGAGTACTAACATCAACATCTTTTGTAATGAACTGTTTTCTGATGGATAAAGCAAGTCAAATGGGATGTGTGTTTCATTCAGACCACTGATGTTATTTTATTTCAATAAACTGAAACACATTCGAAAAGACAAAAATATTCATTTCCTTGGAGTCGCAAGACGGATATAAAGTACCTTCACTGATTTCAGAAATAACCTCAGAAAAAAGTAGGCATCTTTAAAGAAGTGTGTAAGGCAGGGAAGAACTGTGTAAACCAACACTGTAGGTAGCTGCCAATAAAATGTTGGTTCTACTATGTTCATTATTGTTGGTTATTACCCACTGTGTTATATCTCATTTTACAGGTGCTGTGTGATTTTTCTTTCACGACATACGTGAGTACATAGCGTACAAACTGCCAGCAACTAACATAATTTTCTTCTTCTTATCATCAATACTTTCTGACATAGAAACTACTTTTGAAGTGCAAAAACGTACTAGAACAAATAAAATGTCTATAACACACCACACTGTACATTGTACTTGCGGTGAGACGATTGCCCATTGTCTCTGGCCTCCTGAGGAGCACCACAGTCCTGGGCCCATGAAAACCTGCTGCATTATACCACACACAAACAGACCCAGTCTGCAGGCAGATCACTGAGACTACATCCAATGGCCAGGGCCTGCACATTAGTGGGAATCGAACGGCTTCAGATCGGCAGGCCCGATCCAATGCAGATACATGCAGAAACTGGATTTCCATGACGAGCCAAAACCAGAGTCAGTCATGTGGCCAGCTGTTCATAAGCCATAGACAGCATGTTGATGAAATGAGACCACATGATCAATACATGCAACAGACAACTTGTTCAAATACTCTATGAATCAAAAATAATGAGTATAGGTAGCAACTCACTATGAAGATGATTGCTGAACCGCAGACAGGCACATACAAAAGACACTCACACTGTTACAATTAAATTTTCAGCCATAGCTTTTGTCAGAAAATGAAAGCACACACACAATCACTCAGACACAACGCATGCACACATGACCACCATCTCCGGCCACTGCGCCTAGTCTCTGAGAATCAGTTGCAAACAAACCACTCCTCGTGCCTCCCAGCCTTTCACTGGCACGTGCTAGGCTAGCTGCAAGAAGTAGTGGCAGCACTGACTGGAAGCTGAGGGGAGTTGTAGGAAGGGGAGAAGAAGTAGGAGTGAGGGAGTAAGGAAGAGGCACACGTACTCAGCTGCATCCAGCCAGTGACAACGCATGACACCTCAGTAAGCAAACAATTTCATCTACTGAGACAAAAACGAGATTTTTCCAATTTTTTTCCCTCCAAATTTCCCTGATATCCAGAACCTGTGGCAACCCTGATGCTACAATGTAACAAAAGCTGGAGTAGACTGTGTTGATGAATTATCACCACTCTATATGTGGCTAGGAATACCAGACAATGACCTTTGGTAAACTCTACTCACTAATGAATGTTGCTGCCTGTGGTGTCACCGCCAGACACCACACTTGCTAGGTGGTAGCCTTTAAATCGGCCGTGGTCCGTTAGTATACGTAGGACCTGCGTGTCGCCACTATCAGTGATTGCAGACCGAGAGCCGCCACACGGCAGGTCTAGAGAGACTTCCTAGCACTCGCCCCAGTTGTACAGCCGACTTTGCTAGCGATGGTTCACTGACAAATTACGCTCTCATCTGCCGAAACGATAGTTAGCATAGCCTTCAGCTACGTCATTTGCTATGACCTAGCAAGGCGCCATTACCGGTTACTATTGATGCTGTAAAACCTGTACCGTCAAGAGCGATGTTCACCATTTATGGATTAGAAGTTAAGTATTCCACAGCTACGTCCTTTTTTGCTAGTCTAATTCCCTTGACCTGTTCCAGACCTCACGCCAGCCTGCGTGAGCTAAAACGCGTGCCTTTCGGATTCCTCTCATAGTGGGTTGGCTCTCTTGCCAATCCAAAACACTGCCATTCATGCTTTCATCATTTTTATAATTTTTGCAGTGAAAGATAATGTTGTGTACATAGTTCCGCGTAGTCAGCGCGTACACAACTTTCCCACTAGAGCACACCCCGCTAAGCACAACAGCGCAGGTGCAGCGCTCGTCCGTCTCCGCACTACGAGATGGCGCTGCCTTAGAGATGGACCAAATTCTGCTTCCACCGATCCACGTATTAATATGCAACGCAGCCAATGAGATTGCTGCTAATTTAGAACCTTTTCTCCTCACGGATCACACTCACGCAGTGATACCTCAACGCGCGAGGTATTATAAGGAGTGTACAGACCTCCGATTAGTCAGTCTGCATTTATCTGCACCAGTCTGCATTAGTCTGTACCAGTCTATAGACAAGTTTCAGTCTGTGCCTAATAAGATTACCATATTCCTGTACATAGCCATGTATAGACACTTCGTCAAGTATCAGAGATATGTGAGAATAATATTAACGTACCAAGACCAAAGGAACTTCAGATTGTCAATTGTAAACAGCATCCAGAATCAAGTTACGTAATGTCTATGCTTTTTATTATTTTAATAAATGTGTGTGAAAATTAATCAAGTTCTGTTTAAAGTTGGTCTCCGTCAATCTGCTACTCTAAGCGTGCAAGTGGCATTTCTATCGTCTGACCTAACGGCAGAAGATATAAACACGCCACGATAAGACCACGAGACATATTGCTGACACTCGCCTACTTCGTTAGAGGGACAAGTCAAATAATCTGATGGTGTGTGTACCAAAGGTCTTACAGTACGCACACCACAGGTAAAAAGAGATGTAATTTCATAAAACAACTTGCATTCAAACTCACAAGAGAACTTCTTGAAGAAAGGGCATATTCTCAGTAGCTTTCAAGAGATACAAGAACACTGGCATTGAGGATGCTTGGGAAGGGAAAAGAACAACAACAAAGGACTTGCAGTGGAAGGAAAACCAGGAAGGTGCTCTAAGTGAAAAATACAGAAAGACTTGCTATTTCTGTGTTTCATGCAAAACATATCTTTGCCTCAAGCACTCTTATGGCATGTGAAGATTGTAAAACATTAACACTGATAAGCATTGAATTTTTTCATTATATGTATTAATAATTTTTTCATATTTTTAATAATGTCTTCTTATTGTGGAGAAAGTAATTTTGCATTTAGGTACATTATGTTTCTAAATAGTGTAAATAGTATACCCATTCATATTACGTTTTATTTACCATGCTTAGATCAAGCAAGTATTCTAGTTATTAATTAAAGTGTTCACTTAAGTACTCTCTCAGGAGGCACCGCCTTATCGTAGCACTGTCCGTGCGGGTGGGAGAGTTTGCGTGCTCCGGCGAAGCTGAGAGCTATGCTGGCGGTAACGTAGCTACCGGCAGGTCTAACCTAACCAGACAGGTCCCAGCAGAGGAGCCAGACGAAGTGTGCCTCCCAATGACCCATCTTATATCCTACATATTCCCTACCCCACTCTTTCCTCAGTTACCACTCCTTTCCTCATCTGATTATCTTACATACCACTGCCTTGCGTTTAGTCTTGGGAGAGACGAAGGCTAAGGGAGAAAAAACTGAAAAAAAATCTGGAGTGGGGTCCCAAATATGGTTGGAAGGTGTACTACATACCCTCTCGGTAGCTACTGCAACCGAAGTGATACCAGATGTATTGGCTTGCCTTTCCTCTGGACACTATCATTTAGGTCGAGAGGGAGACTGTGATGCATGGGTGACTCGTGTCTTCATATTTATTGCCCAGGCATGTAGCATCCTGGAGAGGACATTTCAGCGACATCTAGACATCGGAACAACACAGGAAGACTTGAGTGCCAGAGGCCACTTCTGACGGTGGGAGAGATCATATCTCATGGGACAGCTACCACCTGCCTCAAGCTGGGCAGCCCCCAGCCAATAAGGTGCTGTCTCGCCACTACCCGCTGTTTCATAGGGTGTGTGGAGCTTGGAAGAGATCTTCAACAAGCGGGTAGATAAAGTACACCTAAGAAAAACAAAAGGGAAATAATAAAGAAACCACCATTTCATACTGCCACTTGGAATGTCAGGACCATGTGTCCAAGATACATTGTTGATACCCAAGAGGTTGATTTCATTTGTAAGACTGCAGTTATTGATATGGAGCTCCATCGCTTGAATTTGGAGAGGGAACATATTTAATGTGTACGCTCCCATCTTATCATCCAGTGTGGAAGAGAATAATCTGTTTCATGATTTACTCAGCAACAGAATAGCCAAAGTACATGGCTCAGAGTCACTATACATCCTGGGCAACTTTAATGCTTGAGTTGGGTCAGATAATGACATGGCTGCCTTGCCTGGGTCATCATGGAGTGGGAAAAATATATGATAATGGCCAGAGACCACTAGAAGAGTGCTGCTTTCATGGTCTATCACAAACACATATTTCCAACTTCAAGATCGACACAAGGTGACCTGGAGACACCCCCGCTCTCATCACTTGCACCAACTTGATTTTGTCATAGGTAGGTGTACAGATCTAAAAAATGTCCTACTGACACAAAGCTGTCAAAGTGCTAACTGTAACACTGACCACGCTTTGGTGGTGAGCAGACTGAGGCTCATCCCTAACAAATATCACCATGCTAAACAGAGAGGTCAACCACATATCAACACATCATGTTCATAGCTCACAATGAAAACAAGAATTTGCCAGTAGCTTGAAAGTGCTTTATTAAGAAACACACAAACAGAAATGAATATTGATAACAAATGGGCACAACTTTCTGACACCACCTACAACTCAGCAGTATTTGCCTATGGAATGAAAGAGAATAGAAACAAGGACTGGTAACAACAAAATTCGGAGGAGATGGAACCAGTCATTGTGGAAAAACAGAAAGCCCTGCTTGCTTATAAAAGAAACCCAAATGGAATAACTCGGGATGACTGGTGAGAAGCAAAGAACAGGGCATATCAAACATCCAGGAGGTGCACAAATAACTACTGGTGAAATTTATGTGCAGATATACAGAAAGCTGCTGATTCTGGGGACATTAAGGCAATGTACGATAGTAGTAAGAAAGAAGTTGGTCCAACTGTCAGACAACAGCTCCTCTGAAGACAAAGGCAGAAGAAGTTATTACCGATGAAGGCAAGCAAATTGAATGCTGGATTGAACACTACCTCGAGCTGCATGCATCTGAAAATGAAGTAAGCAAGGATGCACTTGATGCCATCAAACAAATGTGTTATGGGAGAGCTTGATGCAATGCCCACCATAGTGGGCATAGTGCCTAGCTAATGGAAAGGCTCGAGGTGAAGATGGGATCCCTGCAGAGATTATTGAGTATAGCAAGCCTGTTGTCCTACAGCACCCACATTCACTTCTCAGTCTGGGAAGAAGGCTACGTCCCACTAAGTATGCGAAATTCAAAGATTGTTGCAATCACTTCTGTCTGCTTTCTGCTTATACAAAGCAACAATTACCGAGGCATTTCACTGCTGAGTGTAGCTGGAAAGGCTTTGCAAGAGTTATCCTAATGTGATTGCAATTCCTAGCATCTAGAATCTACCCAGGCTCTCACTGAGGCTTCAGACCTGGCCAATCAACCACAGACATGATTTTTTCTCTACGACATCTGCAAGAGAAGTGCTGCGAGCAACAGAGACCACTGTATATTGCTTTTGTTGGCCTCATCAAAGCATTTGATTTAGTGAGCAGAATTGGGATCTTCAAGTTACTGTAGAAGACTGGATGCCCACCTGAACTACTACAAATAATTGTCTCTTTCCATGAGAAAATGCAAGCAACAGTCTGTTTCAACGACAAAACATCTGAATCATTCCCTGTAAATAGCAGTGTAAAGCAGGGGTGTGTGTCAGCTCCTACTATGTTTGGCATTTTCTTTTCCCTTCTACTGAGATTTGCTTTTGAAGACTGTGAGGGGAGAGCGTATTTACATACAAGGTCTGATGGAAACTTCTTCAACATTGCCCATCTCAAGGCCAAGACCAAAGCCAATACAATAGTTATTCACAAGATGTTATATGCAGACGATGCAGCTCTGGTAGCAAAATCAGAGGATGAGCTGCAGTATCTAATCAACAAGTTATCACATGCATGTGTAAAATTTGGTCTTACCATCAGCCTCCTAAAGACTAAGAGACAGCACAGGGAACCACCCACCTTCCATCCCTCAGCACTGACGGCAATCTTCTCCAGGTAGTTGATTTTACCTACTTGGGATCTAGCAACTTGTCTGTGGACACTGAGATTACCAACAGAATTGCAAAAGCATCGGCTGTCATGGGTACATCGAAAATCAGAGTACGGAAGAATGGACTACTCACATTAAAAACTAAATTGCAAGTATACAATACAGCAACCTTTTGTATAGCTGTGAGACATGGACAACTCTTGCTAAACATGAATCCTGACTGAACAGCTTCCATCTCTGTTGTCTCCAGAGAATCCTTCTGGTCTCTAGAAAGGATAGAGTACTCAACACCGAACTATTACAGCTCACAAGCACAACCAACATTCATGCACTCCTGAGCCACCGATGTCTAAGGTAGCTGGGACATGTCAGTCGCATGGACTCTTGAGTGAATACCAAAAAAAGTGCTGTATGGAGAACTTCGGGAGAGTGTGAAGCCAATAGGAAGACCACACCTTCACTCCAAGGATGTCAGACAGATATCTGACCAAGGCCAGCATCGATCCAAGTCAGTGGGAAAATACAGCTGGTGACTGTGTCAAGTGGTAACAAGCTGTGCGCAATGGGGTTGAGCTTGCAGAGAATGAGCGCATGCAAAGACATCAGGAAGAGGGCAAGATGGAAGTAGAGACTGCCAATCTTGAGTGGGACTTTTTGGCCATAGCAGACGTTGCAGAGTCTGAACCAACTATGCTACATCATCATCATCCTTCAAGGATGGATGGATGCCATTTTATGTAAAGCTTTGGTAACTGAGCCCGAGCATAGGTCAGGCCACAGAACTGCTTCCAAACGACCGCACCTAAGTATAGGTTGAGCGGCTGTTGCGTGCCGCTCACAGCCTACTAGCTGTCCGGAAGCAGGCCAGCTATTGTGGTAGTGCTGCATGGAACTCCTGCCTATATGTCCCTTGACTGCTGCTCCCCTCTGTGTTCTGGTTTTACAACTACGTCAAAAGAAACGGCAAGACATGCATGGCAGCTTCCGTGACACGCTGCGCCATTGTGCATGGGTGTGAGCATGAGTTTCAAAAATTCTCGTTACTGTTTGCCGTTTCTTGTTAATTTCTCTCTCAAATATGTCACGTTTTCTGAGTGAGAAAGAAATTTTAGAAGCCTTAGAAGAAGAATTGGACGATTCTGGTTCTGAGTGGGAAATATCTGATGTGAAGAGAATGAAGAGGATTCAGATACAGCTAAGGAGCTGTCTAGTGCAGTTTTTCTTCAGTATTATTATTACGACTTCTATTGCTAGAGTTGCTTCAGTTAGTAGAAAATTTATTTCTGTTTGTCACGTCTATCTTGCAGAGGAATCTGATGAGCCTGCATATGTGTAGCCGATATTTACTGAACAAAGTTCATCCTCTGCAACATAACTATCTGTACATCCAACAAAGAGGCAACGAATTTCGTGGGAAAAACCCACTGTTGCCAAATTAGGCTGGAAATTCGCTGCCGATCAGCCTACTATGCCACAATTTGTAGAGAAAAGTGGAGTAATGGCAGCTGCTCATGAGAATTCCACTCCACTAGATGTGTTTTCGATCTTTCTCCCCGATTCCATAATGAAACGCATAAAATCCGAAACAAACAGATATGCAAAGTCTGTTTATGACAAACTTAAAGCATCTTCCAGTGTAAAGCCTCACAGTTTTTGTAATTCGTGGGTGGGAGTAAAGCTGCATGAAATGTATTTGTTTTTTGGCATATTTATACATAAGTGTCTTGTGAAAACACCAAAACTGACAGATTACTGGTCTACCAATAATTTTATTCAACCCCTTTTCCTGGTTCTGTTATGGCCAGAAACAGATTCAAGGCAATATTATCAAACCTGCATTTGAATGACAATGCAACTTACGTTCCAAAAAGTCAACCTCAGCATGACCTCATGCATAAAATCAGGTCAATCCTGGATCATTTCTTATTAGAATTGCAAAAATCATTTTACCCATCATAAAACCTCACTATTGACGAAGGCATGTGTGGTTTTCGTGGAAGAGTGGTATTTCGGGTTTACATAAAAAATAAACCTGACAAGTATGAAATCAAGAGGTTATGTTCTTAGATTAGAGGTAGAGGTATATGCTGGGAAAGGAACACAAGACAACCCCATAATACCATTATTTGAGAGGTTGCTAGCAGATTACCTGGGAAAAGGCCACACTGTTTACATGGACAGATTTTATAGTTCACCAGCAGTATTCGATTTTCTGTGGCAAACATAAAACGAAAGCAGTAGGTACATGCATGAAAAACTGAAAAGAACTACCAAACGAAATTGTTTCTAAAAAACTGAAAAGGTATGAGTCTGTCAATTAGGAGGAATCATCCGCTTGCATTGACGTGGACAGGCACAAGAGATTTACAATGCCTGTCCACTGTGCACAAAATGACCAGCTCTGACACATCTGTTCAAACAAAGGAAGGTATCAAAAGTAAAATCAAAACCAGATGCCATTCTTGACTATAGTATTTACAAAACGGGGGTCGACAGGAGTGATTAAATAATTTCTTACTATTTAGGAGGAAAGTGATGGAAGAAATTGTTCTTCCACATGCTTATAATGGCTGCAATAAATGCATTTGTCTTATACAGGGAAATCAGGACTCCTGCTCAAAAAAAGAGCTGCCACTTTTCCACTTTTCTACGACAAATTGGCGAAGGACTGATTCACAAAGGTACAAATTTGGCACTAGACAATGTTCCTAGTGAAACTCGCAGTAACAGACGTCTAGGACGACACTCTGCAGAAAAAATTCCAGCCACTGAGAAGAAGGAGCATCCAACTAATGTGTGTAAAGTTTTCTCTGAGAAAACAAAAAAAATCTAGTGGTAATGCAGGTAGGAAGGATGCCAGCTGGTGCTGTCCAGACTGCACTGTACCACTCTGCATGCCAGAATGCTTCAAAATCTTCCACACTGAATTTACACAAAACTAAAAAATACACTTTTTTGTGAACCCGAAATCATACATTTTATGTTCGTTGTTATTAATGTTGTCATCAATCAATATAATTAAAATAAAGCTTAAAGACAGGTCTTTCATATGTTTTCTGTTTCAGGATATCTTAAATAAAAACATGCCAGTGAAAAAAACACTATAAAAAGGGCCGGTCCACTGGACCAAGAGTGTATGTAAGCTCCCGGGCCTCAAAGTGTTATGTATAATTCTCACATATTAAGTGGAGAAATGTATCCCAGATCGCAAAATATATCATTCTACATTTTAATTAAATTCTGGTCTCTCAGACCCAACTTGTCCATTCCAGTTAAATGTTCTAACCCATCCGTTGCAGGGTTACACTTATTTTACATCCATATGGTACATTTATGGAGACAGGCTCCTTATAATGTTATCTACTAAGTTACCTCTACTACATCTAAAAGGCTGCGATAGGAATTGTGAAATGCTCTGTATTGCTAATGCAGTGTTTTTCAAAAGTTGCTATGTGCTGGACTATGGATGTAGATTACTCTGGAAGTTCTAAACAAAGTTGGAAAACACAAGATGGCATAACTGTTTTTTCGTAGATACACAATTCTGTTTTAATTTGTGCTACTGTTGTGTAACATTTAACTATTGTATTCCATTGATGAAAGCTATATAATGTGATATGCTGTGTTTAGATTTTCCATTTGTTTTTGAATTATGGTGCTTTCTTTCAACTGAATGTGTATTTATTGCCTTGCCGAAACATGTTCAGCAAGAAAAAATGTTTGATTTAGTGCAGGAGGCATTTGCTGAAAAATTTCTGAAAACAGCTGTACCTCATCATAAAGCTGTTCATCAACTTAATGCGAAATTTTGAAAGACAGGCTAAGTATTACATGGTGGATGAACTGAAAGACTACCTTAACTAAACAAACGTAAGTTTTTGGACATTTCTGACTAAGCAGCAGATCCCATCAAAATCATTGCACAAGTTGGCACAAGAAAAAGATATTGGGCTTGCAATCATGCATAAAGCGGTTAGGCAAACACTGAAATTGTTCCTGTGTAAAGCAACAGCAATGCAAGAATCGAAAAATGCAGATCATGAAAAGTAAATCAGTTACTGCAAACAGAATTTTATTGAGATAAATAAAAATGATGTTCCTGGTTTCACCTTCTATACAGAAGAGGCCTCGTTCCGCCTATCTGGTCATGTTAATACACAAAACACATCATTGTGATCAATGGAGAATTCTCATGCTGACTGCACAGTCAGAAAATTTGAGCGTGGGTAGCAAGATTCAGACAGCACATTATTGGACCTTTGTTCATGGTTTTGTCAAGAAATAGTGACTGTTACTGTTAATGATCCATGATTTTGCTCGCTTCCTAAAGGAAGATGAAATCAACTACCCATGGTTTCAAGATGCAAAAGCAGCTGCCATGAGAAGCAAGACAAGTCTGTATGTCTACACATGACCAACAGTAACGACTTCTACTACCACATCTGCGGATTCAGCCAGACCAACAATAATGACGCTGGCCGCTAGAATTGTTGCACCTCCACAGAAGGACCTCACTGCAACGTTAAAACGTGGGGATAAACTGAAAGGACTTGATCGGATGAAAATAGAAGATGAAGTAACAGAGACGGAAATACTGAGGTGTTAGGAGTGCATCATTTCACACAAGTCACTGCGTAGTTCTGCGAACGGTGTGTTACTTTTCCACGCAATGTTCCCCGACATTGAAGTGGCCAAAAGCAGACATTTACAAAAGAACAAAATTGGTTATATCATGCAATATAGAATAGCTACCTTTTTTTGAGTCAAGGGTTAAAGCTGACCTCGTAAATGCATCACAGGTTGTTGTTTTGACAAATCCTTAGGTAATGTGTGCAAAAGAATAGAGATGGAAATTTTAGTGCATTCTTGGGACATAAGAAAGGAAAATTCTAGTGTGCACCCGATGCTATGCATCGGCTTTTCTCAGCCAGTGCTTCGCAAACTGTGGGTCGCGACCCACTAGTGGGTTGTGGGGCCTATTCAAGTGGGTCGCCGGACGATTTTTAAAATAACTATGTAAAATATCTTACCGACTGAAAATATGAAATCTTACTTCAACAGGAAAGTTGTTTGCTTATTCAAGAGTGTTACTTAATATTGATTTCTTGTTGTAGGTATTACTTTCCAAGAATTCCTGATTAGCTGCTATGGATAAGAAATCCGTTTGAAGAGGACAACCTTAAAAAGTTAAACTTGTCAGCATCTGCAGAAGACTCCCTGATAGATCTATTGTGCGATTTTTCTTTGAAAATTTTATTTCAAGAATTAAGCCTAATCCCATTTTCCACCAAATTAAAGGGAGAGTATCAAGTGCTTGCAAACATAGCTTTGTAGGAACTAATGGGATTCACAACTATGTTGTTATGCAACATGCTTTTTCTAGCTTGGTTAAAAAAAAAATTTAAAAAGAAAGAAAGAAAGCTGAGCCGAGGACTGTGAAAGATTATTTTTAAAAGTGTGAAAACTGTATCAGTGATATAGAAAAGTGTATCAGGAGATGATAAACAGTTGAGCCGATAATGGCAGAAGAAATACGTGAAGGCGAAAAGGCTGTGATATTAAAACAGTTTCACAATTCTCCCATTGGAGGACACCAGGGCATAGGAGGGACCTATGAGCAAATAAAAAAAATACTGTTTGTGGAATGGTATGAAGATAGATATAGAGGGGTACATACGAAAGTGCCAAAGTTGTCAAAAGAACAACATAAAGAGGCCTCTAGAAATCACGAAAATACCTGAACATGTTTTCGAAAGGTGTGATATTGGTTGAGAAGGTCCACTGAATCAGATGGACAGTGGAAACAAGTATATTCTAACGTTTCAAGGTGCGCTGATGATGTTTATGGTAGCTAAACTGATTGACAGGCAAGATGCCGATATACAATAGTGCGCCTGCTAGTTGAGAAGATTATATTGAGGTATGGGATACTGTCAATATTGTTAAGTGATCATCATCATCATCATCATCATCATCATCATCATCATCATCATCATCATTTAACAGATCCGGTTTCCCGAGTACCAGTAATGAGCCTCTTCACTTCGTCCTGTCCAAATACACCTGTTCACAGAGGACATTATCCACTGTCCATCCTCTGGTCACTAGATCAGCCTTAATCAAGTCCATCCATTGGGTTCGAGGTCTTCCTTGAGGTCTTTTCCCATCCACCTGTCTTTGCAAATATATTTTGGCTGTTCTAGTTGGCTCCATTCTCATCACATGCCTGCACCATTGAGGTCTAGATGCGCCAATTCGGAAGTAATCTCATGTGGTAGTTGGTAGTACGAATCTTTTTTAATATGCAGCATTTTGCCTTCATCATTGTGAAGTTTGCCAAACCAGACAGCTGAATATTTCATTTATGCCTTATTCCTTGTCACACTAAGCTTTTCCCAAAAACCAGAAATTCTATGCTGCAGTGCACCAACTCTGAATATTAACCAATTGGAAGCTAAAGAAAGAGTATTAAATGTATTCTACTATCCTCTTTGCCACCAAACTAGCCTGTCGAGTGTCTGATAGTAGTACCTGCAAGTATACCGTGTAACCAAGTTCTCATAATGAACCAGTCAGAATTAGATTCAATTACTGTTCTACCTTGTATTGTTCCAGTGACTAAATACACGCATGTGAATCAACATTATCCTGTTGTGTGGGAAGTTTTATAGAAACATGCTACTTAGCCAACTAGCGCTTTTTTTTTAGCAATAAGTGTGCCAACCTAATAGTTGTGTCTATGCTAAGGATTACTTCTGTTCAGACCTTGATTTTAGTTTGAGTACAGCCAGTGCGAAACAGCATGTTAACTAGCGGAAATCACCAAGCCTTGTTACACTAGAGTTGTGTCAACACTTAGTCAGCCAGTTGTTATCCTTGTAGGTAACAGCCGGTTACACTCCGTGTCATAACCCCATGATAATTGTCACCATATCAAGGTCTATTTCTGCCTCACTGTTTTGAAGTGTAATGCTTAGAATAATTATTTCCGAGGCATGGACACCCACCCCTAATACAGAGCTTAGTTTGTAAGGAGAAGATATCAAATTCCATGTCAAACACTTCTACGGCCTTTGAGCCCTATCAATGTCAGAGTTAAGTAAGAAACGCAGTTTGGGATTCATTTATACACTAGATAGCTTACAATGGGGGAATGCATACACCTAATACCTTATGCTACCATAGAGAAATCCTAACACATATTTTACCTACTTAAATGACACTACAACTAGCAGGTTAGCTCACTAGAGAATTTTTCAAGCTAATTTGTTACCCCAATATTATGCATGCCTGTGTGTGTTCCATTTAATACGCTGTTACTTGTGAGCCTGCTGACAACGACAACAGCAGCCACCCATTAAGGTGCTGCAGCCACAACCACCACTGCTACCTTGATGTCACCCATCCACTGGGCCTACCTTACCCATCTATTGCAAACAGAGGGCAATGGCCAGTCGGTCTTTCACAGTGCAGCAACAATTACAAATTACGAATTTATTGTCAACTTAGGATTACAGAACACCCTTGCAAAGTGACTAACTGCAAGTAAAAAAGTAGAGCCTTTCCCCCTTTTAGTCTGTAAGGGCCCTATGCCCAACACCACCCTGCCTGAGGGCACAACTATACTTTTTTTTTCTTTAAAGAATTTTGAATGGTAATTGCTGCTCCTGCAGCAGGAGTGTATCAGACCACTAGTTCAGATGGAATTATACCACGGAAAAACAAAAATTTTTATTATCTGCCTTTCAAATGCAGTTAATGTAGAAACCCTGCTTGGAGCTGGCTTGTCCTGGGCAATCACTGTGATCGTGCCATGAGTAGTTCACCTGATAAGCACTCGGCTGTCCATGAGTAAAAATGCTGACTGCATGACGTTGCTTATTCCACAGTTCGTGCAGAGGGAATCGACAGTGAGTGTAGGATGGGTCACCCCAGGCCCTGGGGTTATCACTGAAAAGAAGTAGCCATGAAGGTGACATTTTTCTCCGCTGGCTCCCAAACCGAACAGGGGCACCTACCCTTGTCTTCTTGATGGCTTCATCTCAGCCCGCCTTCTTCAACATCTCCGAACTGGCTGCATTCTCCTGATGACGCTGTTTACATAACCAGAATAAATTTTTATTATGGTTTAGTCTGAAACTTTGCTTCAAAATGGACACCCCAACCTCACCTGTCTGCCCCTGACCGTCCTCAACAAAGGAAAATGTGACTAAAAATTTAGAAACCAAACCTGCAACGAAAAGGGAAATGAAATGATTAGGGACAAAAACTTACTTATTGAAGGAAAATACGAGCCATTTCGTTATTAATAAAACAAAGATTACTTTGATTATTTGAAGTCCACGATGAGACAGAAAACTATGATGAGTCCCAAAGAAGCTTTGTGAATACTCTTAAGGATACAGGGTACTTTTCTGGCTCAATATTATGTAAAAATTGACACCTATTTCTTTCAGGCACTGTTTATAATGTATATGTTTTACAGATTTTTTGTTGATATCAGGTAATGCAGCACACTTCCTAAGCAAATAAGAAGTATTTTGAACATTTTTGAACCTGTTTACGGTTATTAAAAGAATTACAAAGAAATTGAGGCATTTTTTCCCAAAATGCTTCCTCAAATTGAGGTACCATTTAATTCAATGTTATACATTTGAAGGAGACCAAATTTTTACCAGATATGCATGACATGATGGCTGAGGTACTAGACCTATTTAATTCCACCAATTATGTATATTACAAGTATAAAAAAGTATCACATCTTACATTTTAATTTTTATAAATTTTTCCTAATAAAATGTTATTTTTTCCATAATTTAGTTGATTCTGCAATAAAGCTTAGGTCTACTACATAAGTATGGACTATTGCAAGTTCCAGAAAAAATTACAGCAATGCTTCATAAACTTTAGGAAATATTTGTACCTGAATTCTGAAAAATACAGCTAGCGGGAAATTGTGAATGAAGATATGAGTCCAATTAAACTGTGCCTCAGAACATTCCTGAAGCAGAGTCTTCATCCTCCAGCATTTCTTCATCTTCGAGCTTGCTCTTGGCATTCCTTTTAGCACTTCTTGCTTCTTTAGTAACTTGAAGAGCGAATCTTTCAGCTTCACGCACCCGTTGTCTGTCACACGCAAGCAATTTTCTTCCATATTAGAGCCACATTTTATGCCTAAATTTCTCAGGTCTTCCAACCTTCTTATCATAGAAACTATCACAGCATCTAGTACACCAACTTTTAATATATTTAGTCCTACAAAAACATTCTTGGGTGATCTTTCCCACATGCAATGGTTGAAACTTTCATTTTTATTCTGAGTGCACTCACGAAGACATCTACTAACCAAAACAGGGTCACTCAGGTCTCTAAAAATTGGTTGAAGAGAATTCTTATGATGGTATATCTGACCACTTTCTTTTGCTTTATGGTAACCACACCAAGAATCTGCTCCTTTAGGGCAATATCTGAAAAGGGCGGTCACCTGTGGACAACTTGCGAAAGTAGGTGGTCCATACTGCTTTTCTCACTGCTGTAACATCATTCAGAGGTGCAGTTTGTCTAATGGCCAGTCCATAATAACTATGAAGAAGGTCTATTTCAGTTACTGTCAATCTGCCTCGGCCAGACAGAGATTTTCCATCAGACAGCAACTTTCCTTTCATTTATCTTCATAGCTTCCTCAATCTAGCACCCATCCTCTTTTGCAAATGTCCACAACACTCCAGTTTTGTTACCAAGGTATCACCATAACCACTGAACTCATTAATTTGATGAAAGCTTTAGAGTCCCCATCACCTAGGTACATCGTATATCTAACTTTATAAAAGGGCACCGACCTCTGAAATATTTGGAGAGCTCCACTGTCCTCGTCATAATTCTTAGAACACTGATGTTCAATACGTCCTTCAAGTGTTACCATGGCAAGTGTGGCAGTACTTACATAAGCACTCAATATCAACAACTTTTCCATTCTCCAGAGAAGTAGCACTTACACCACCATTCAAGGAATGATGTCCTCGACATTGCCATGTCCCATGAAGTGCAACAGCATTGTCCCTGGTTCCACTAGTATTTACAGTTTCTTCTACTGCATGTTTCAGAGATGCTTTAGACACAACCGTCAAGACACCTAAAAGTATTTTTAGGTACTTGCTGAACCTACTGGGAGGAAGAGGAAGGTCCATCAAACCACAAAACGTTTGAGCAGCCTATTGTGCACACTGCACACACTAACTTCAAATTCACATCATACGAATTACGCACAATGTTCGAAGTCATTTTCGAGGTAGATTTATTGCAGGATCTACACAGAACAACTAATTTTGTCACTAAACTCTTCCTGCTACTTTGTTGTTCAGTTATTTTCAGACAGCCTACACCATCACATTGTTTACATTTCGCCACTTCCTTAATCAAAGAAGATAAGATGCTCACATCAACAACAAATCCACTACAAACAGTGTCATTGTTAACACAAAAATTTGAATCACCAGGAGACGTGCCATGTGGGAGTTTCGTCCCTGAAGAACTGATACATAGGTTACTTTCAACAGTGTGGCTTGCTTTGTTTGTGAACTGGTTACCACGGAATTTACTTTTATCGGATTTCTTGATGCATGGCATAGTTTGTATTTATTGCACACTAAGGATATGTACTTCCACAAATACAGGGTGTTACAAAAAAGTACGGCCAAACTTTCTGGAAACATTCCTCACACACAAATAAAGAAAAGATGTTATGCGGACATGTGTCCGGAAACGCTTAATTTCCATGTTAGAGTTCATTTTAGTTTCGTCAGTATGTTCACCTACGCTCAATGGATTACATTATCATGATTTCATACAGGATACTCTACCTGTGCTGCTAGAACATGTGCCTTTACAAGTACGACACAACATGTGCTTCATGCACGATGGAGCTCCTGCACATTTCAGTCAAAGTGTTCGTACGCTTCTCAACAACAGATTCGGTGACCGGTGGATTGGTAGAGGCGGGCCAATTCCATGGCCTCCATGCTCTCCTGACCTCAACCCTCTTGACTTTCATTTATGGGGGCATTTGAAAGCTCTTGTCTACGCAACCCCGGTACCAAATGTACAGACTCTTCGTGCTCGTATTGTGGACGGCTGTGATACAATACGCCATTCTCCAGGGCTGCATCAGCACATCAGGGATTCCATGCAACGGAGGGTGGCTGCATGTATCCTCGCTAATGGAGGACATTTTGAACATTTCCTGTAACAAAGTGTTTGAAGTCACGCTGGTACTTTCTGTTGCTGTGTGTTTCCATTCCATGATTAATGTGATTTGAAGAGAAGTATTAAAATGAGCTCTAACATGGAAAGTAAGCGTTTCTGGACACATGTCCACATAACATATTTTCTTTCTTTGTGTGTGAGGAATGTTTCCTGAAAGTTTGGCCGTACCTTTTTGTAACACCCTGTATATGTAGCACTTGGGCAATAAAAATTCAGTAACACTGTTTCAGTGAAACAAAAGTAAATACTAGCAAAGATCATTTACAGACACTAGAAACCAGCTCTGTTACCAACAAATACATTGTATCATACATATAATAACAGGAAACAGAAAGTTCAAAGTTTTTTTCGAAATAATACTGGTTTCTTTAACAGAAATAAAGAGGACGTGGCAGCATACATGACCGTAACTTTAAAATTTGGTATATATAGGTCATTTTTCATTTGAAACCCTATAATGTATATATCAATGTAATCTGGAAAGACTATAGAATTTAATAAAGTCATTAAAATTTAGATTTTTCCACCATTTATAAGTACCCTGTATCAGAGGAACTGCAGAAAGAGGAACTGCTCTGATAAAAAAGTTTAATACATCGATCAGGGACAAACAATGAAAACAATTTTTGTTGAGGGTAGCCTAGCATCACCAAGTGAACAAAAGAAGGGATTGTATCATTCCAGGTTTATTAATATAACACATTTTGCCTGACATACTACCTATTAATATTAAGTGACTGGTTTTAATATTATGTTAAATTTGTGGTTTCTAGTTTTCCCAATTAACATTGAAAAATCATATTTTTATGGAAATGATCGAAGTGTGTAACCTTATATTAAGCCTGCAAAAATTTTATGTTACAAAATGAAACACCTTATGGGACACATCCTTCCATTCTGAAAACTTTGTTACAACTCCAAGTACTGAGTTGCTACAAACCTCTGAGCATACAATGGTAAGATCTTGCTTAACTCAACTGAAAAACCTAGTGGTGTAAGAAATCCCAAAGTTTCTTGAACACATTTAAATGTGTATTATTACCCAAACAACCTAGGGGTGTGCCCCAAATTTCATAATGTTGCTCTGTGAAACTTTCTGGCAGATTAAAACTGTGTGCTGGACCGAAACTTGAACTTGAGCACTTGCCCGTGAAAGGCAAAGGTCCCAACTATCTGAGCTACCAACACGACTCACGATTCGTCCTCACAGTTTCAATTCCACCAGTAACTCATCTCCTACCTTCCAAACTTCACTTGTCCACAGAAAGGCAAAGGTCCCGAGTCTTGGTCTCACACACAGTTTTAATCTGCAAGGAAGTTTCTTATCAGAGCACACTGTGCTGTAGAGTGAAAATTTCATTCATGTTGCTCTGTGTTCCATTATCAATGGGTTACGAAGCTAGAGTTGACGACACAGTGCCATAAGTATAGAAGGTTCTTTTAAAAGCTGCTTTCCTGCAAGGGAGCAGTAGGTATCTGGATTAAACAGGATGCCACCGCTGACATCAGAAATCAAGGCTTGGATTACCAGTGAATCTCGGCTTTGTCCAATGCTAACTGGAATTACAATGATGCCTGCTATTCCTGAGTGGGGAAAGTTGGTAGGGTACTGGGAAGATGGAATGAGTCACACAAGTGTGTGCTTATGATTTCTCACTGGCTGGACCTTTGAGTGAGCTTCACAGGATTCAAGTGAAAGGACTACTGGGTTGCCACTGTTCACAAAAACAAGACTGAGAAAGATATCAGATTTTTCAAACAATGTTTTACACCTGCTGATGAATTAAGGTTAAAACCAAGGGCTACAATCTTTGAAACAGGAAGTGAAAGGCTTCTCTCTGGCTATAGAGCAAAACACTGAGGAGTCGCCTATGTTAACCTCCCAGCTGCCCCTTCAGATGCCCTACAGAAAGGTCAGTTACACGTAAAGAATGTCTTCAGGGTTCACAGTGTGGTGCTCTAACGTAGCAACTTTATTCTGCCTTTTTTCCCTCGCTGCACTTCAGACCACAGCAAAGAGTAGACATCTAGCAGTATTCATGTGAAAATTTTGTTTTTACTTGATTTTTGATATAAACAATTTGTTTCCTATATATGTACCTGAAGTTTTAACTCTCCAAAGAAGGAAAAAAAATTGAACAGATAAAATATCTTTCTGAAGATTTACTTTAATTTCTAAAGATCTGACAAGTTTTAAGCATGCATATTAAAAACTCTTCAGGCCTGTCCATTTGCTAACACTACTGCTAAAACTTTCTTTACACACTAAAATGCCACAATAAAACCACTTGCACACTAGGGCACAATGCTGTCAATACCAACACAACACAAATAATTCAAGTTTCTTGGTGTGGGCAATTTTGAACAACAGATATATAATTTGCATCAGTTAGGACATCCCAATATAGCCAAAGAATTTAGTGAAAAACAGAAATTTTAACCAACATATGAATAATATTCAAAAGAACAGAAAGGGGGTAACCGTTGCGTTTTATGGCAAAACTTGTGTGTAAAATATTTTAAACCTAAATCAACATCTGGTAACCAACATAATGTAACATACCATGACAGCCATTAATGATGCCTTGTTAACAAAGTCAAAACATATCTGGGTGATTAGATAAGTTCATTTTCACCATGTGAAAGACATTTCAATTGATAGAAACATTCATTAAACAAATGTTGGTCCATAAAAAATTAATGTATGTTAAAAATATCAAATATTTCTCAAGCATCTTCTAAAATCATTACTGGGCATTAGCTATAACATGACATGAAAGAGGAGATCTACATCCACATACCTTTCATTTACTGTCAGAACTTAGTCAATGTCAAAACTTTCTCACATGAAATATGCCTGTTTTACTGTAAATAGTCCGCAAATACGTGAAAAAGCACATTTACTTTAACCTGTTTCAGAACACTCCTGACTCTTCAAGATAAAGATATGGATGGTCACAACAAGAATAGTAGTCAATAAGAGACTAGCCACAGTGTGTGAATTTTTGACTAATGACTTAGCAAAGAGCTGTGCAGTGTAGAGCTTTCCACAGCCCTGGCACCACATCCAAGCCTTCTGGTAATGTCGAGGGTTGCACCTTCAGGTGAGTGCAAGCTACGCCTGTTCCACATCCAGAAGAAACTCTCACTGTACCAAAAGACTCGACGAACACTGCTGTCACCTGTGAGATGAAATGAAATGTAATTTAAAAAATTAAATATGAGATGGCATATTATTTGTAACAAGGTACTACATCTTTCAAAAGTTATCATTAACTGCTTATGCTAAAGCCTTATGGTATAATAAACTAACACGAAGAAATATATTAATTGAACAGTATTCAGACACACACAATGCAAACTAATCAATGCCTCAGATTACAGGTGAACTTGCTGCAAAGGGCTCCTTTCAGTGCCTTAAAAAGGCAGAGTAAATAAACCTTAAAAAGATGTTCCACTTGGTGTTGTCCCACCATATAGTAATTTTTGAACCACATTTTGCCATCTACAATAACCTGTATACAGCATTCCCATGTGTAAGCTTTCTATGGTGGATCTGATGCATCATTATCTGGTGAGTACCACCATTGCAAAACTGACACTCAATGTATCTAATTCTGTTTTGTAACAAAGAAAACAATCAATTATTGACATCATCACTTAATCAGATAGATAAAAAATCTACTCACCAAGCAGCGGCAAAATACACATGACAGGCAGTTGTAATTGGCAGCTTTCCTTTTCGTCTCGTACGGTGTAAGTCTCCCCTGACTCGTGGTTCCTGGTAATTGTCCCAAAATCTACCCCTTTTCCTAGACCCCTCCAGTCCTTTTCCTTCACTCCTTCTTCAGGCAGAATGGTTGAAGAGGAAGGAAGAGGAGCCACTGGCTCCAAACACTTGCCAATTACAACAGTCTTTTATGTGTTGTGTTCGGCGGCCCCTTGATGAGTAATTTTTTTTTATCTATCCAATTAAATAATTCTGTTTTGTGATTCTTGTTTTCAGTAAATCTAAAATACAAACCTTATTGTACCACAGAAATTGCATTACAAATGAGCTGATACAGTGGCAACACACTATGATCTGGCAGTTTAGATTTAAAATACCCGAACAATCTGATTTCTTGTTGTTATAACGTCAAGTTTAACACACATATTTCAGAACGACACAATACATATAAGTCACAGAGTAAGTTGACAAGCAAGACATGCGTACATTTTAGCATTCGAATGAGCACTGAGTCCCAGTCTAGCGGCCGCTGCTCGGCTGGCTGCTTAGGTGGCGCAGCTGCTGCATGGCTTGCAGACAGCGCCGCACGTAGAGGACGCGCGTAATTGCGCGGCGGCGCTTTGGATGATCGGCGAGTCACAACACCTTTCCCCTCTCTGAAATTGTTGCACTGGTCTTGATGGAGATGCCCTGGAGATGGCTAACGTCCATAGGTGTTGTTTGACTCGCCGTAAAGTCTCGAGAAGGCGGCTTCCCGTATGGATGGAAGTGTCCCCAATGATAACGGGTCGAGATGACAGGAGACGTAGGGGTCGAATCTTCTGGGGCCCCATGCACCAATCTGCCCGTTGCAGCAAGTCCAGTTGATATGACAGAAGACATGGGCGATGTGTCGGTGTCCGTTGGAGGAGGAGGCGAGTAGATTTGCTCTGACAGAGGATGGTCATCCGGTTCCTGCATGGGCACGTCTCCTGGTGGCGTCCGTTCTTGTGCTGGCATCGCGATGACGGTGAGAGGGCTGCGTTGTGGGTATTGAGAGGTGCCAAGATCCTGAGCGTCAGGTAGAGCCAAAGGTGGTGTAGTGGCATTCGGAACAGGCGTTGCTGGTACACGAGGCCGAAGCTGGTCCGAATGACGCACTGCAACACCCGTGTCCGTCTGGATTTCATACAGGCGTCTGCCACAGTGTCTTAAGATGCGGACCGGGCTCCATTTTGGCCGCCTGCCATATCCCTGTACCCAGACGAGGTCGGCGGCGATGAACCGGCCAAGTGAAGGCACCCGTGGCCGTGAGGTGGAAGGCCGCAGAAGATGAAGTAGTGTGCGGGGCTGTCGGCCATGTAAGAGCTCAGCCAGGCTGTGGTCGCCCATGGGGGTGAAACGGTAAGATGCCAGAAACTGGAGAAGCGCATCATCAGCAGCAGAAGAAGTCAGAAGTTTCCGCATCTGAGCCTTAAATGTGCGGACCAGTCGTTCAGCCTCACTGTTGGATTGTGGATGGAACGGCGGGGCCGTGACATGCATAACGCCGTGACAAGCACAAAAATCCACAAATTCGGAAGAGGCAAATTGCGGACCATTATCAGTAACAAGAGTAGAGGGGAGGCCTTCCAAAGAAAAAATGCGGGCGAGAGCACTGGTGGTTGCCGCGGTGGTAGGCGACGTGCAATGGACAATGAAAGGAAAGTTAGAGTAGGTGTCAATTACGAGGAGCCAATAAGTACCTAAAAAGGGTCCCGCAAAGTCAGCATGAATGCGCTCCCAGGGCTTCTCAGGTGAAGGCCACAGTGACAAAGATGACTTCGGGGCAGCGGCCTGTGACGCACAAGGGCCGCAGGCAGCGACCATGTGTGCTATTTCAGAGTCGATGCCACGATGCCAGGCCAGTACACATGACAGCGCGCGAGAGATTTTGTGCGAGACACACCCCAGTGCCCTTGGTGAAGGAGGCGCAAGACTGAAGCACGCAAAGACGCAGGTACCACAACACGCGGCGAAGCATTGTCAGTGGAGAGGAGGATAACACCATCCCTAGCCGTGAGGCGGTAGCGCAATGCGTAGTAGTTCCGCAACGGATCAGAAGTCTTAGCGGACGGGCGATCTGGCCAACTCTTCTGAATACAGCGTAAAACCTGGGAGAGGGTAGGGTCAGAACCCGTAGCAGCTGCCAGCCTGTCCACAACCCGCTGCTCGGCAACATCCAGATGGAAACACAAAAGTTCGTCCCTGTCGAATGCCTGATCAGGACCCATGGGAAGGCGAGACAGAGCATCAGCATTCGCATGTTGAGCCGTTGGCCGGAAATGAATCTCGTAATTGAAACGAGACAAGTAAAGAGCCCAACGCTGGAGGCAGTGTGCAGCCTTGTCGGGAAGTGACGTTGATGGATGAAACAAGGAAACAAGTGGTTTGTGATCCGTAACAAGATGAAATTTTGAGCCATAGAGAAAAACACCAAACTTATGAAGAGCATAAATAATGGCCAAAGCTTCTTTCTCAATTTGAGAATACTTTTGTTGGGCATCCATGAGCGTTTTGGAGGCGTAAGCAATGGTCAGAAAAATGGTGCACAAGGACTGCACTGACCCCATACTGAGAGGCGGCTGTGGCAAGAACAAGACGTTGGCCAGGTCGATAAGTAGCCAGGCACGGGGCCTGTTTCAGCATAGTCTTCAATTTCTGGAAAGCCGCTTCGCATGACGCGGACCAGTGAAAAGGCACGTTTTTATGCAACAGGCGATGCAACGGCTGAGCCACCGAAGCCGCAGACGGTAAAAACTTGTGATAGTATGCTATTTTCCCCAAGAAAGCCTGCAGTTCTTTAACAGATGTAGGGCGAGGAAGGGCATCGATTGCAGCGACAGTTTGCTGAAGCGGACGAATACCATCCCGAGAGAGTTGAAACCCCAAGTACGTGATAGATGCCTGAAAAAATTGTGATTTCTGAAGATTACACTTAAGACCGGCAGTCTGTAAGACATGAAAAAGTGCGCAGAGATTTTGAGATGTTCTTCGGTGGTGGAGCCAGTGACAACAATGTCGTCCATGTAATTGATACACCCAGGGACAGGGAGCAATAATTGTTCCAAGAATCGCTGAAAGACAGCAGGGGCGCTAGCAACCTCGAATGGCAAGCGTTGGTATTGATAGAGGCTGAAAGGCGTGTTAAGGACCAGAAACTGCCGGGAAGCAGCGTCGAGAGGAAGTTGATGATAAGCTTCTGACAGGTCAATTTTAGAAAAATACTGGTCTCCAGCAAGTTTAGTGAACAGTTCTTCAGGACGGGGCATAGGGTAAGTGTCGATGAGGCACTGAGCATTTACAGTGGCTTTGAAATCGCCACAGAGGCGAATATCACCATTTGGCTTAGCAACGACAACGACAGGAGAGGACCACTCACTGGAAGTAACAGGAAGCAAGACCCCTGAAGTAGTGAGACGATCCAACTCCCGTTTTACCCGATCATGAAGGGCCACAGGAATGGGCCGAGCCCGAAAAAACTTAGGCCGAGCAGTGGGTTTGAGCGTGATATGAGCTTCATAGTCGTTTGCACGGCCTAACCCAGGAGAAAAAAGGGACGAAAATGTCATCGACAAGGAATCCAGTTGAGCATAAGGAATAGCATCAGAGACAATAATGACAGTCATCTATGGAGAACCCAAAAACACGAAAGGCATTGAAACCAAAAAGATTTTCTGCATTGCTCTGGTCGACCACAAATATGGGAACAGTGCGAATGACGGATTTGTAAGATACCTCAGCACTAAACTGTCCCAAGAGAGAAATCAGGTGACAGGAGTGGAGAACCCAACTGAAGATACGTCTGAGAATTAATTATAGTGGCAGCAGAACCGGTATCCACTTGCATGCGAACATCTCGACCAAGGATTTGGACAGTGAGAAATAACTTCCCTGAAAGGGAAGAAGTGCAATTGACAGACAACACAGAAACAGAATCAGCGTCATGTTCATGGACGACATGTATGCGGTCGGATTTGCAAACGGAAGACACATGACCTTTCTTTTTGCAATTGTGACACACAGCCCAACGTTGGGGACAATCCTCGCGTGAATGTTTCGTAAAACACCGCGGACATGAAGGAAGTTGCCGGGGGTTTTGCTGCAGTTTCTTAGTGGGTTGTTTACGGCTAGGCTGAGGCTGCGCGTGGGAGCACACCGCGGCCACGTCGGCCAGCAGGGACGCGCCGCATGCGTCGTCAACAGCGCACAGAGGTTGTATTTCCCCCGACATCACCCACGCCTCTATTTGCGCCCTAGCGGCGCGAGAAATTTCAAAAGACTGCGAAATGGAGAGAACTTCATCTAGAGTCGGATTCGCCAACTGAAGGTCACGTTGCCGAACTTCTTTGTCGGACGCCGACCGGATAATAGCATCCCGTACCATGGAATCGGCATAGGATTCTTTGTGAAAGTCAGTAACAAATTGACACTTTCGACTGAGGCCGTGAAGTTCAGCAGCCCAAGCGCGATAGGATTGATGTGGCTGTTTTTGACAACAATAAAAGGCAACACAAGAGGCTACCACATGCGTTTGCTTTTGAAAATAAACAGACAGAAGTGAGCACATTTCAGCAAAGGACAAAGACGCAGGATCCTTCAAAGGAGCCAATTGCGACACCAACCGATACATTTGAGGTGAAATCCAGGAAAGGAACGGAGACTTACATGGTTGTTCGTCCGTGACATGAAATGCCAAGAAGTGCTGTCGAAGACGTTTTTCATACTCAGACCAATCTTCCGCCATCTCATCGTAAGGAGGAAAAGGAGGTATACCGTATTTACTCGAATCTAAGCCGCACTCGAATCTAAGCCGCACCTGAAAAATGAGACTCGAAATAAAGGGAAAAAGAAAAATAAAAAAAAAATAAAAATAAATAAATAAATAAATTTCCAGAATCTAAGCCGCACCTGAAATTTGAGACTCGAAATTCAACGGGAGAGAAAAGTTTTAGGCCGCACCACCAAATCGAAACAAAGTTGGTCCATTGTAATATGAGACACAATGTAGGTCGAATGAATGACGATACAGCTACAGTAGTTTGGTTCGAGTTGTAAGCTTAGCAGTTAAGATTTACCACGTAGCCATTGCTATGCGTCAGGCGCCCAGTCCGTATTTATACGGGTGCCCTTCCTTTTTCACGTGCTTCGCCTGGTTTGAATCGATTGCTTATTTTGCTTTGATCTCATAAGTGCCGTTTTCTATGTTATAGGTGTTTGTGTCACTCTTAAGCTGAAAATGCATTACTGCACTGTGTCATGCATTGTTTGTCGCATTCTGACAGTGCGTGTTTACGGCCTGTCGCGGTCCGCAGCATGGCTTGCTTTTGTGCGCTGCGTACAATTAAAAAAAAAAAAGAAGAAGGAGGAATCGTCTCATTAGCGAAACAATGGCAAGAGACTGCTATTTGTTGTTACTTACACTGCTGCTTTCTTTGATAATGATCAACAAGAATCAAATAATAGACTGCGTATGATAGAACATGTTCTGAACGAGAGTTAGGCGAAAATTTTTCTCCGTTTGAAAATCTTTGCGCCCGCTTCTTTATTACATCAAATTCTGCACAGAAATTAGAGTCATCGTAGATTTAAAAATCTAGTCACTTGCCGTGCTTCATTTCTGACTATATCAATATTAGGCATAAGAATAATACGAATATAAACATGACACGATACGTATATTCTTCCGCGTTTACTGTTGTCTCACTCTAGTTTCGTAGTTTATTAGGCAGACAGGATTTAAATGAGATAGCAGCAAACACGAAAGAATACATGCCAAAATGTTTATATTCGTATTATTCTTATGGTGAAGAGAATACTGTATGTGATTCAAATTTCATCAGGTTCCTATTCGCAACCATCTCTTCTCACAGATAGGAAAAAATTCAGAACGTAGAGTTGGCCATATCGACAAACATTCCAAACAGTCTTGCCAGTCAGATTTTCGTGGTACACTGAAATTGTGCTACATTCGAAGATGAACAATACGGAATTTGTATTTACTTCGTTGGATAATGTATGAAAATGCAGTGGTCGAAACTCGCAGCGGAGAAAAAAAGCTCATCTTCCACTATTTTTTTTTTTTTAAATTTATTTACTGATGCAGACGTTTTGGCACCAGTATTTATCTTTGTGCCTACAAAGCATGCCTGCGTAGCGCTACATATATTCGACGGCAGAAGTTAGTTGTGGCGGCACATACCAACATTTTTCATAACTTCCGCTTGCTTTGCACTCGATTCTAAGCCGCAGGCGGTTTTTTGGATTACGAAAACTGGAAAAAAAGTGTGGCTTAGATTCGAGTAAATACGGTAGCCAACGACGAGAAACGCCCCGCATTTGACGCCACGACGAAGTCGCGAATCGCCGCTGTTAGAAGCATTTGCCGTTCAAGGAGATTTTGCAGTAGTTGCTCGACAGTAGCCATGGAATCCTGTGGGTCAACGGTGAAAAGGAAAAATCCACTACCTCGTCAAGTTTAACACATATATTTCAGAACGACACAACACATATAAGTCGCAGAGTAAGTTGACAAGCAAGACATGCGTACACGTTAGCATTCGAATGAGCACTGAGTCCCAGTCTAGCGGCCGCTGCTCGGCTGGCCGCTTAGGTGGCGCAGCTGCTGCATGGCTGGCAGACAGCGCCGCACGTAGCGGACGCGCGTAATTGCGCGGCGGCGCTTTGAATGATCGGCGAGTCACAACACCTGCTTCTGCACAAGCAGGCCAATGATTGGACACTTTCTTACCAACGACTTTACCAGTTTCTCCCCATCAATTAATAAAGCTTGAATAATTCTTGTCATTTCCACTGCAAAAAACCAGCACTAATGTTGGGAGATTCAAAACAACAGTGAAACTATGATTAACTTCTTCTGTAGTTTAGGCCCCATATCAATCACAATTAGCCCAGTCAGAGCCAATATAATTTAACTGAGAACAGAATCTGATTAAGGGCATCTCGATGCTGAATGTTCTGGTTCGCGGTGGTCACGTGGTTAGGGTTTGAGCTTCGCAAGACGAATGTGTTATGTAGCAAACAGTTCAACTCCCACTACTACTACTACTACTACTACTACTAATAATAATAATAATAATAACAACAACAACAACAATAATAAAGGAACCATGTGTATTTGTAAGAAGTTTTAGCAAGTTTCATGTTATTTGACTACTTACTAAATTTAGTTAAATTTAATTATTACAACAAACTATAACTATTGACAAGTAAATGAAGAAGCTCAAACACTAACCACTTGATTATCATGAGCATTAACGTCTGGCACGTATGCGCAGCTACGTCAGTTACAAAACAGGCACGTAAAACTGCTCTTGCGATTTTCTCGGGATTGTCAGAGTAATGCACCTTACTAGTTGCAAATTGTGTTGTTTTAATGGCCTTCTAAAGGTGTAGAAAGTTTGAAGTAAATCCATGATCCCAATGTTGTGGCCTCCCCATGTCAGACATGAGAAAGCAGATAATTACATTCTCATCAAGTTTCACGTAACTAACACATCACACAGAAAGATAAGAAAATCTTAGAGTCAAGTTGCTGAGCTTTTGGTGAGCAAATTAGTTTTGAAAACTGGGATTCCAATGTTTCTCAAAAAGGAAAGCTGACAATCATTATTCGTTGCCTCTTTTAACTCAGGGCAGTTGAATATCACCTCCGTAATGCAAAAATCATTTAAGACCTGAAAACTCACAAGTGAACAGACTAGGAGAGGAAAATTAATTTAAAACTGTAATGAAAATGGAATAAAGGTCAGTGGGACATGTAGCCAGATGAATGGATGGCAGATAGACGAATCGAGATGCAACATAAGGACATGTAGGTAGATAGAATTATAGGGCATTGAAGAGCAATGTGCATGTAGCTGGAGAACACAATGCCTGGAAAGGTGCAGAGGTGGCTATTATCCAGCAGGAGGAGCCAAAGATCTGATTCAATCCTCTGGGACCCGTAGGCCAAGGCCATACTTCTACAACCACATTCCGTAAGCTGCTTAGTGGTGTGTGGTGGAAAATATCTCCAGCACAACTATAATTTTGTCCTTTCGTGTTACCTTCGCAAATGGTGTGCAGGAAGAGCAACTCTCAATAAACCTGTGCAAAGCTGTAATTTCTCAAGTTTTCTTGTTGTGGCCATTTGTACGGCGTATGCGGGATGGCGTAATATAGTGCCTGACTTTTCTTCCAGAATTACAACAGTAATGGTTTCAGTGATATGCACCTCGTCTCTCTGTGTCTGTTGCAGACATGCTTGACGAACTCCGGTGGCACTCTCATGCTTACTAAACGATACTTGCTGAGGGTCCCAGACTGATGAACAATACTTGACAATAGTTCGAAGAAGTGTTTTGTAAGCACTTCTTTCCTGGATTAAGTGCACATTCTTAAGTTTCTTCCAATGCATTTCAGTCTGACATCTGACTCTCTCACAACTGGTTTCATGTGGTCCTACCACTTTAAATCGCTCCGGACGGTTAATACTAGCTACTTTACAGCTGTTTCGCCATTTTCCATAGTGTTCTCAAGTAAAATATTCAAACAACAAAGGAGCTGTTCTTGTATTGACATTAGTCACATTTATTTACATTCAGAGTCAACTACTGTTCCCAGACCAATTGTAGGTCCCCCCACAGATGCTCCTGCACTTCACTAGAGACTTCTGGCATTGCAAGATTCCTAGAGGCAACAGGGTCATTCCACATCAAAACACGCAATAATCCAAAGACTTGTAACCATCTATCTCAGATTTTCACAAAAATTTGCACATTTGCTTACACTTATAACACAGGAACTTCTGCAAAATCTTTTTGGTCTCAGACCACAACTTTATTTTATATCGAATTTTAAATGTAGTTATATTCTGATAACTGGACTCTGCAAGAATGCCAATGCAAAATGGTACTTATCTACATAAATGCCCATAACTGAGGTGTTTATGAAACTTTTGATTTGAATTTTTTTTCAGAAGTTAAGTAAGAAGTTAACAGATACCCAGTTACTGAAGCAGTGAAGTTAGAAAGAAATTTTTTAAAAAATATCAATGTATGTCGATTATCGATTTCAGAGAAATTGCGAGGATGTGGAGAAATGCTTATATCACATTTCTCTAACCTGCTGGGAACCTGATTGTAGTCTTAAATAATCCTCTAGATTATAAGCTTTCTAATAAAATAAAAATTTCAATGGGTCTTCTGCTAATTGACACACACACCTGAAATCAAAATACTTTTTGCTGCAATGGAAAAGGCCATTTTAAGTAAGTTCATCCACTTGCTGCCTCACTGCCTCAGATGCAAGGGTATCAAATAAGCACCTTTAAGTATAACTCATTCTAAGCAGCATGTTAACTGTAAGTGTGAAAATTTATTTCCTTTCATTTGACTAATTCAGTAATTTTTTTAAAGATTATAATATATTTGAGTTATGTGTTTAGCCAATCACCTGCTCACAGTAATATAAAAAGTGTTCTTAGATTGCAGTAGCTTATTTGAAACCTTTATAAGCATGAAAACAATTAAACAATTGCTGAAATTCATTGTTGAGAATAGCTGGCGTGCATCAATTACCGTATTTACTCGAATCTAAGCCGCACTTTTTTTCCGTTTGCTGTAATCCAAAAAACCGCCTGCGGCTTAGAATCGAGTGCAAAGTAAGTGGAAGTTCTGAAAAATGTTGGTAGGTGCCGCCACAACTAACTTCTGCCTTCGAATATGTGTAGCACTACACGAGCATGCTTTGCAGGCACAAAGATAAATACTGGCGCCAAAACTTCTGCATCAGTAAAAAGAATTAAAAAAAAGGTGGAAGACGAGCTTTTTTCTCCGCCCCGAGTTTCGAACAACTGCATTTTCGTACATTATCCAACGAAGTAAATACAAATTCCGTATTGTTCATCTTCGACTGTAGCAGCATTTCTATGTACTACGAAAATCCGACTGGCAAGACTGTTTGGGATGTTTGTCAATATGGCCAACCCTACGTTCTGAATTTTTTCCTACCTGTCAGAAGAGATGGTTGCTAATAGGAACTTTTATGAATTGTGAATCACACGCAGTATTCTCTTCACCATAAGAATAATACGAATATAAACATTTTACCATGCATTCTTTCGTATTTGCTGCTATCTCATTTAAATCCTGTCTGCCTAACAAACGCGGAAGAATATACATATTACATATCATGTAATGTTTTTATTCGTATTATTCTTATGCCTAATAGTGATATAGTCAGAATTGAAGCACGGCAATTGACTAGATTTTTAAATCTAAGATGACTAATTTCTGTGCAGAATATAATGTACTAAAGAAGCGTCTGCAAAGATTTTCAAACTGAGAAAATTTTTTGCTAAACTCTCGTTCAGAACATCTTCTATCATACGCAGCCTATTATTTGGTTCTTGTTGACCATTACCAAAGAAAGCAGCAGTGTAAGTAACAACAAATAGCAGTCTCTTGTCATTGTTTCGATAATGAGACGATTCCTTTTTTTTTTTTTTTTTTTTTTTTCTTTAATTGTAAGCGCCTAAGCGGCGGTAGCGCGCACAAAAGCAAGCCATGCCATGAACGGTGGCAGGTCGTAAACACTCATTATCAGAATGCGACAAACAATGCATGACAGTACAGTAATGCATTTTCAGCTTAGAGTGACGTAAACACCTATAACAAAGAGAACGGTACTTATCAGATCAAAGAAAAATAAGCAATCAATTCAAACCAGACGAAGCACGTGAAAAAAGAAGGGTACCCGTATAAATACGGATGGAGCGACTGACGCCTAGCAATGGCTACCTGGTGCAGCTTAACTGCTAAGCTTACGACTCGAACCAAACTACTGTAGCTGTATCGTCATTTATTCGACCTAAATTGTGTCTCATATTACAATGGACCAACTTTGTTTCGATTTGGAGGTGTGGCCTAAAACTTTTCTCACCTCTTGAATTTCGAGTCTCAAACTTGAGGTGAGGCTTATATTCGGGAAATTTTTTTTCCTTGATTTCGAGTCTCATTTTTCAGGTGCGGCTTAGATTCGAGTGCGGCTTAGATTCGAGTAAATACGGTAGTGTATTCGGCATCAGTTGATCTTTGTTCTTCTATGAGACATCTCATATCTGTTTGTGGTGTGGCTTTATCATTCCACTTTTATAAAAGATGTTTTAAGTGGATTAGTGCTCAGTTAAATGCAATAGAAAATGTGAATTCATGCAATGTTGGAAAATTACTGAAACCACTGTGTCAGTTTACAACCTAGACCTTAGTAAAAACTCTACAAAAATAGCAGAGCTGAGTGACGACAAACGAGGTTTTATACTGCTGTGATACAATGTACGCTTTCTACAAGATCAAGAAAGTGCTACAATATATGGAAATCAAACATACTATTACTTAAAAGTTTTTGAAAGTCTTCAAATAACTTCTTGCGATCCTTTCAAAAAACACATACAAACAGTTAAAAAATCTTTGAAATCAGTTTGCTTGTCTTTATCTAAACCATCAAGTGTTAGAAGAAACACTGTGAAACCAGACCGAAAACAGTGCAAGATTTGTGAACAAAAAACTGACATCAGTGATTGAAATGAAAGTGATGCAGGTGACCCGGAGGTGACATTTCACTAACCAGTACTAATACATCAAAGTATGCAAATAAAACTAAAACTTGACATGATTTGCAGTGCTCTCCCTTAAAATTTCACACCATTCCAAATCACAGCGAGGCTTCATATGGCAAAATGAACCTAGAAAAAGTGAAACATGTTTTGGAAAGAAAAGTATGCTGGGCATTAGACTGCAGTATTGAAGAATCTTACCATAGAGAAGAAAAATTTGATTGTGAAATTTTTAAGAAAGCCAAAGATTTTGATACCATGATATTGTTAACGAAAAAAAAAGTGGCTAGCATAAGAGTACCTGAAAAAAAAAAAAAAAATCAAATTTTAATATTAGTTCCGCCCTCTTGGTCAAAAGAAAACAAATTTTAATATTAGTTCCGTCCTCTTGGTCAAAAGAAAACAATGTCAGAATTCAATGTTAGTGAGTATGTGGTTCGACAAGCAAGGAAACTGTGGTTTAAGAATTGATAAATGCCCATTTCTGTTTTCAAAGGGGGAAAGATTGCTGATGAAGTGGTAAAGATAGTCACTGATTTCTACCAAAATGATGAATACACTCGAATGTTACCAGGAGCAAAAGACAAAAATTAGCATTCAGAAGAATGTGTATACACAAAAAAGATTCATCCTTTGCAACTTAAGAGAACTGTACTCTCATTTTAAGTGGGAGAATCTGAACATGAGCATTGGTCTTTCTAAATTTAGTTTGCTAAGATCAAAGTGGTGTATTTTAGCTGGTACTGCCAGCACTCATTCACCGAAGTGTGAAACTACTTTTGGATGTGGAACACATTGAGGAAACAAAGAACTTACCACACTCATTTAAATCTTAGTGTCAGTCAAAATCATTGAGAAATTGAAGGAAAATCTAACCCCAGAAAAAGCAATTCTGTTAATGGACTTTGCTGAAAATCACAGTTTTGTAATTCAGAATGAAATTCAGAGTTACCACTGAACAAGAAGCAGCTGTACAATACACCCTTGTGTGTGTATGTGGTAAATGAAAAAAGTAAATTGGTAATAGTGAACCACTGCTTTGTAAGTGATGATATGGAACATGATGGAGGATTTGTAAATACTGTCCAGCAAGAAACGGTTAAGTGGCTGGCAGAGTATTACCCACATGTGAAGAAAGTTTGTTATTTCAATGATGAATGTGCTGTTCAACCTAAGAACAGAAGAAGCTTTAAAAATTTTCTCAGCGTCAATAGAAAAGTCGTTTTTGTGCTCACACAGTCCTTTCTCGCTACAAGCCACAGTAAAACTGTGAGCAATGGTTTGGGAGGAACTATAAAGCATATATTGAGAAGATCTAATCTTCAAGTAGCGGATGATGCGGAATAACAACTGCATCTGGTGTTTACGATTTCTGCAAAACTAATTTTGACAAATGTTTTTAACGATTCATAGAGAAAGTCAATGTAGATTTCCTATGCAAGAACCTCGAGAAGAGATTTTCGACAACCCGCACAACACCTGGTACCAGGAATTTTCACCATTACAAATCATTTTCTTGTGATTCTTGAGAGATTAGAAGAGTAACTTCTTCTGAAAAGCCTTCCTTGATTTTTTCCATTAAGTGAAAATGCCCCAACAGATACGCACTCGTCCTCAAGAAAATTCTTTTGTAGCAGCTGTACATTACGACAGGTCGTACTTTGCTTCATCAGAAATGTCTGTGATGAAGAAAGAGATGTTTAACTACTTTTTCTCCACGCACATGGACCAGCAGTGTCATTCTTTTGGCCTGAGAAGGAAGACTCTTGTTATGTGCCTTAGGAAAACATTTTGTGTGCTGTTGGTGTACCTAAATCAATATTATTAGGCAGAATGTATCACTTTAATGAAAAAGATATGAAGTTAACAGAATACAATTTTTCACAGTGCATTAAAAAGAGAGATGCTCTTAAAAAGTTTCTTTGACAGTTTCACGGATCTTCACTGCTTAACATGTACATTTTAAATTAACATCAGAGTGGCTACAATATTTGGTGTTTAAAGATGCTAATTTGACACCCTGAACAAAGTTAACCTGCATAATGAAATTATTTCAATTACATTTACAACTTTTGGCTCTTTGTTTTCATGAGGCAGCCTTGTCAGTTTACATAATTCGATTTGAATGATCTTCTGGACAATGATGTGATATATGTTAAATTACCCTACAATATCTATCAAAAAACAGGGTGCTGCTTCATTTTTCTTTTCTTTTCTTTTTTTTTCCTTCTTCAAATAATATCAGAGTTTCAATAAATATAAATCTTATATCAGCTGCCAGAAAGTGTTTTAAACATGTAAAACTCATTGTTTGGACCGAAACAGCTTAAATTGATTTTCTATATTCTCATAAGTCAAGAATAGTTATTGATTTTTTTTCCAATAAAAATACGATCCTTCCATGACATTTGGGAAATATGACAGCGATATGTTGTAAATAAGATATTTTCTGTTATTATCATTATTGTCATTATTTTTGTCTGAAGTAATGCAATCCAAATGACAAACTTCAGTTGCAGCATTTACATTTTAAAAAATTTCCATTGACCCCCCCCCCCCCCCTCCCTCCTCAAACTACATGAAGCATGTGGGTATAAGGTATGTATAATCTTACTTAAATAAATCTGAAATCAATATTTAGTGTTGTGATGGAAAAAAAACTGTGGCCATTCATAGAAAACCCACTAATAATTTTATTACAATGTGTACTGTCTTGGGAATTATTTAAGACCAATTATAAGTTACTATCAGGTTGGAGAAATGTGACAAGCATTTTTCAATATGTGTGCATTTTTTCTGGAGATACGAAAGTGACAAGTATTAAATTTTTGTATTGTACTTTGTAACCTTTACTGCATAAATATATTAAAAAAAGATGCTGTGACTTACCAAACGGGAAAGCGCTGGTAGACAGACACAATACAAAACACACAAATAGCAAGCTTTCGCAACCCACGGTTGCTTCATCAGGAAAGAGGGAAGGAGAGGGAAAGATGAAAGGATGTGGGTTTTAAGCTAGAGGGTAAGGAGTCATTCCAATCCCGGGAGCGGAAAGACTTACCTTAGGGGGAAAAAGGGACAGGTATACACTCGCACACACACACATATCCAGACACAAGTAAATGCAAAGAGGTTGGGCAGAGATGTCAATCGAGGCGGAAGTACAGAGACAAAGATGTTGTTGAATGACAGGTGACGTATGAACGGCAACTTGAAATTAGCGGAGGTTGAGGCCTGGTGGGTAACTGGAAGAGAGAATATGCCAAGATGTCTGCTTGTGTCTGTATATGTGCGGATGTGTGTGTGCGCGCGCACGCGAGTGTATACCTGTCCCCTTTTCCCCCCTAAGGCAAGTCTTTTGCTCCCGGGATTGGAATGACTCCTTACCCTCTCTCTTAGAACCCACATCCTTTCGTCTTTCCCTCTCCTTCCCTCTTTCCTCATGAAGCAACAGTGGGTTGCGAAAGCTTGACATTTGTGTGTGTGTTTTTTATTGTGTCTATCAGCACTTTCCCGTTTGGTAAGTCACAGCATCTTTTTTTTAATATATTTTTCCCATGTAGAATGTTTCTTCCTATTATATTCATGTCATTACTGCTTACATAATTACATGCCTGTTAAGTATGTGCTTCTCTTAACATATGAAAAAAATTCCAAATCAAAAGCTTCAGAAGCTCCACAGTTATGGGCATTTATGAACATAAGTACCATTTTACACTGACATTCTTGCAGAGCCCAGTTATCAGAATATCACTACATTTGAAATTCGATATATAAACAAGTTTTAGTCTGAGAGCAAAAAGACTTTGCACGAGTTCTTACATTATAAGTTTAAGCAAATGTGCAAAGTTACATGAAGATCTGAGATGATGAGTGTTATGACCTGCATGGTTTGATGTGGAATGACCCAACAGCATCGTCTGCAAAAATGCCTCACAGAGTCGGCGGCGTTATGTACTACATGCGTGTCTTGTGAACAGTGATGATCACGTAAAATTCCCTTGGTGTTCTTCAGAAATTACCTTTACGCCTGTCAATTCCACCATCCTGTTAAGAAATAGCGACCAAATGAAAACTGCCACTACAGTATGGCACTAGAGCAGGTAGAGAGAGCCACATTGCCACACTGCAAAACGAACACTCGAGCTCATTAAACTTGCAACTAGTGCTGTCATTTCGCTTTGTTTTGGCTGAAATCAGGTTTGTTTAGTTTCTGATATTTATTCACTTTTATTCCATGGCAAATCATGTTTAATGTACGATGCTGCAAGCCAAACACATGAATGTGTATTTGCTGAGACAGTACACTGAGCAAAAAGGAGAACGGTTAGCCCTTATTTCCTGGAGCTCACTTTGTTAATGACTGCAACAGCTTTGTAAATAAGCAAAACCGCAGTTGTTACACACTTTCTAAACTGTGTCACTTCAAAACACTTGGCTTTACGCAGGCAGTAAATTTTCATTGTGTGCAGCGCTGAATGATACACGCTTCAATAACTACTTTATTTGAAGACAAAACATTTTAATGCATTGAAATCCAGATTTCTGTGGTGGACATAGCATTGGATAATATTGTTTGGGTCAATGTCAGGCATTCGCGACTTACACCCGGGTCCATAACTAAGTGCTAGTTGATTATAGGATATCTAGCGTAGCAGCAACCAATGATTTCACACCTTATGTCCTGAACACAGTTGTCAATCTTTCTTCTACTTCAGCTGCCAGTTACCGATCAGCTGTGGACAACAACTTCTGACTGTATGAATTGTTGAGAGTTGTTCCTATACACTATGTTTCTCAGTCTGACATGTTTTCTTAATGGAGTTCGTGAAGCTAACTGTGAAACTGCATTGGAAACTGAGCCCACTATTAAGATCCTGCAAAGCAAACTTAACATTATCGCAGGTACACAAGGAACATATGAACGTACTCAGGATTGAATGTACAACTGCTGTTGCAAGGGCACTTGCACCTAACAGCAAACAGCTAACATCCTCCCTTTTGAGCCCAAACTGACGACCGCTTTGTTATTCTGATCTAGGTATAGAAGCTGGAGTGAGGGATCCTGAGGATGCAATGGCAGAACCATTTGAAGAGGGCCAGGGAAGAGGGACCGAGAAACTTGGCACAGTGTTATGACTCAAGAGACTCGTTCGAAGAACTGTGGTTGAAAACCCTATCAGGCCATTGAGATTTGAATTTTCTGTGCTTTTCTTACATCACTTAAGCCAAATACGGGTATGCTTCCTATGGAGAGGACATTGTCTGTTTCCTTTACCACATTTCCAGTAATCCTGACTTGTGCTCTGTCTCTGATTACCTTTCTAACATATTTGTGCATCACACCGTGCTACTCTGTGTGTGAATGCCTGTCTGCACTACCTATGGTCAAGACAACATAGTCTTCTGGCATGTGTGGGCAAGTGACAGGTGCATGAATGGCAGAACATGCATACTCGCAAAATCTCTTTGTAGAGCAGCATAACTACAAACTGGTTTAGCTTCAACCACAGTTAGACAGTAGTACGTATTGTGAATCTTTACGAGTATTACTAACCCAATCCAAAAAGTGCAAATAATGTTTAGTTATTTGTAAGTACATCTGTGTCACTCATTACATTTTTGAAATTTATTTGCAATATGAGAGATTAATTTATGTGAACCTACAATTGATTGGTTAACAAATAAAGTTGAGAAGGCAGCTGAGTGTAACTGGATTTAATAAAGACTCTTGTGGTGTGCATAGTGTAAGACCTTCGGTACACACACCATCAAATTATTTGACTTGTCGCTCTAACGAAGTAGGCGAGTGTCAGCAATATGTCTCGTGGTCTTATCGTGGCATGTTTATCTTCTGCCGTTAGGTCAGATGATAGAAATGTCACTTGCACGCTTAGAGTACCAGGTTGACGGTGACCAACTTTAAACAGAACTTGATTAATTTTCACACACATTTATTAAAATAATAAAAAGCATAGACATTACGTAACTTGGTTCTGGATGCTGTTTACAACTGACAATCTGAAGTTCCTTTGGTCTTGGTACGTTAATCTTATTCTCACATATCTCTGATACTTGACGAAGTGTCTATTCATTTATCTTCATGGCTATGTACAGGAATATGGTAATCTTATTAGGCGCAGACTGAAACTTGACTATAGACTGGTACAGACTAATGCAGACTCGTACAGACTGGTGCAGACAAATGCAGACTGACTAATCTGAGGTCTGTACACTTGTTATAATAACCCGCACATTCAGGTATCACTGCGCGAGTGTGATCTGCGAGGAGAAAAGGTTCTACGTTAGCAGCAATCTCATTGGCTGCGTTACATATTAATACGCGGATCGGCGGAAGCAGAATTTGGTCTGTCTCTAAGGCAGCGCCATCTCGTAGTGCGGAGATGGACAAGCCTGCGCCTGCGCTGTTGTGCTTAGCGGGGCACGCTCTAGTGGGAAAGTTGTGTACGCGCTGACTACATGGAACTATGTACACAACTCTGAAGTGGGTTTTGGCACAAGACTGTTCTGTACACTTCTTGGCAGGAAGAGAATGTATTGAGAAATGAGGCTGAAATCTTTGCTTTAAAAAATATTATTATGTTCTGTGTGTGAAGATGATGTGACATTATACGAGAGTGGGATGTACCTTTCTACTGCGTAATTCTGTTGTATGAAAGCAATGTGGGGTGAATTGAGGCTGTAGTAAGTGAAAAATTTGCCACTTATGCTATTACTGAATTATGCTTGATTATTGTCAAAATGTCTAAAGTAGTTACAGTTAATAACTTTAGCTCTTTCGAAATGTAATTCAAAAACTGTGTGATAAATGTCAATTATGAAAAGTACAATATCGTGAAAAGGAAAGTTACCACTCACCGTATAGCGGAGATGCTGAGTCCCAGACAGGTACAACAAAATGACTGTCACAAATAAAGCTTAGCCGTGTGTGTGTGTGTGTGTGTGTGTGTGTGTGTGTGTGTGTGTGTGTGTGTGTGTGTGTGTATGTGTATTTGAGGAAGGCCATACTGGGCAAAAGCTTTATTTATGACAATCTTTTTGATGTACCTATCTGCGACTCAGGATTTCCGCTATATGGTGAGTGGCAACTTTCCTTTTCATAATATTGTACATTCCATCCTGGATTTTCCATTGTTAAATCATGAAAAGTTGACTCCAGTTGTTTTAGTGAACATGCACTGACACAGGCCTGTTTCACCTTTCCTGTGCAGTCAAAAAATATAGTAATTATTATCTGTACAGTGTGTATCTATACTTTAAGTTCTCTAGTGATATTATTTCATATTTAGCAAGTTCATTACCAGACTTGAATCCCATTTTTAGAGGGGACTGTGAGTAAGCACTTAGTGTTGGGTTCATGGGGTTGAATCCTATTACTATCTATGTCCACACACCAACTGAAGAATCAAGAGGATGAGGAGAAAGAAGCTTTCTACAAATCTCTGGGAAGAGCATATGATTAATGCACTGGGAATGATACAAAAATATTAGCCAGAGACCTATACGGCCAGCTGGGTAGAGAACACATCTACAGACCGACAATCAGTATATGCAATTGACATGCAGTAAGTAATAACAATGGGACAAGTTTGATACTCTTTGCAACATCTAGAAACACAGTGGTAGGCTCCACTTTGTTCCCACACAAGGAAATACATAAGGGAACATGGACAGCACTAGAGGCAAATACAATAAATCGGACTGACCATGTACTAACTGGTGCAAGACACAAGTCAGAGTAACTGGATGTAAGGAGTTTAAGAGGTCAAAATATAGACACGGATCTTTTCCTAGTTTTGGCACGGGTGAGGGCATGAGTATTTAACGCAGTGAAAGAAACCCAGCCCAGAACAAACAAATATAACATTACAGCTTTAGAATATGAGGAAGCATAGGAATGATACAAGGAGAGAATAATTCAGGCCCTTGAAAACGCTCGAGAATGTAAAAACACTGAATATGAATGGGAAACGATAAAAAAGGCAGTACAGATAGCAGCAAGTGAGATACTTGGGAGCAGCATAAGGCAAACAAGAACCAAATGTGAAACAGAAACAAATGAAACATACAGAAGGACGTTACAACCACCAGGATTATAATGGAAGAATATAAAGAAAAACAGAGAACTAAAAAAAAGGACACATCAAAGGAAAAAGAGGGAGTGGATGAAGGCAAATACTGATGAGGTGAAGATTCTAAGAAGTACAAATGAGGCAAGGAAATTTTAAAGAGAGGTAAATAACGCATGGAAACTTTTCAAGGGCAGAATAAGTTTAATAAAAGATGAAAAGGGCGAAATTATAAGCAAAGAGAAGAAGCTATGCGAAGGGCAAAATTATATGTAAAGAGAAAGAGTTTGAGAGAGGTGGTGTCACTACTTTAACAAACTCCTTACCCAAGAGCAGTTATACTAAGGAACTCAACAGAAAACAGGAGAAAGAGGATCCAGATAACAGTGTGGACTATGTAACTTATAAGAGGTGAGAACTGCAATGAGGAAATTAAAGAAGAAAACTCCAGGAACGGATAGCATTTCAGCAGAGCTTTTCAAGCAAGGAGGCTCTGAATTGGAAATAAACATCCTGAAACTGGTTAAACTAATATGGGAAGAAGAGGAAATACCTCAAAAATGGAAAGAAAGAATTACATGCCCTATATATAAGAAAGGAGACTAGACAGAATGCAGTAACTATAGAGGTATCACAATGGTTAATCTGGGATGTAAATATCTCTCTAACAAGGATAGTAGATTTGACAATGAAAGGGACACAAGCTAGCATAAAAACTGGAGGAATGTTGTCCAATGCTTTGGAAATTAGGAATACTGCAAGGTGATGCGCTGGCACGCCTCCCATTCAATGTCGCCTTGGAGACAGGTGATGATATATGCAAATACCTTAAATAGGGAAAAGATTTTTCATAAATCTGTGCAAATACTGGCCTACACAGATGACATTTCCATTACTGTCAAGAGTTCTTGCTACTGTGTCAGAGACATTCACCTCACTTGAACAGGCTGGCAGGAATACAGGACTAAATATCAATGAGCAGAAAACAAAATACCAAGCTGCTGGAAAAACACACAGGGAGGACATCCCAGCCAAAATAAAAATGGGTATCTACACCTTTGAGACTGGTAACAATTGAACCCAGGTATGGTAACAATTGAACCCAGGTACTTGAAATGGTCGACTTTTTCAAAGATACTTTCTATGAAATAAAGCAGAGGCTAACTACAGCTAATAAAGCTTATTTCACCTTAACAAAGTTTCACCTTCAAGGCTCCTGACTAGAACAACAAAACTAGCCAGACCAGTGGTTATTCACGTCTCTGAAACCTGGGCTCTGACAGCAAAGGACGCCGAATTGCCAGATGCATTCAAGAGGACACTCGGGGGGAGAATCATCTGCTCAATTTGCGAAAGGGAAAGAGTGAGGAGTTGTACCCCATCTCCAAAGATCAGCCTGTTAGCAAGTCATCTAGGATGAGGTGGGCTAGACATGGGGTGTGGACAAATGGTACGGGGACGGGGTGGGGGTGGGATGGGGAAAGTTTTACAAGGAAAGACAGATGGACAGAGTGAACATTGTTGACCAAAAACTAGATGGGAGGATCGAATCATAGAAGACATTCAGAAGACGGGCTACAGGAATTGGAAAATGTTAGGAAGGGGCCAGAATAAATGGAAAGAGATAGTTTAAGAGTATCTATACAGCCGCCGAAGAGGAAGAAGACTAGGACAACTTAAGTTTTTCAATTTAAAACTCTTCTCTAAATGAACTTAATCAGTTTTTGAAAATACAATGTAATTGGACAAATAAAAAATTTACTCTCCAAGCGGTGGTAGGAGAACACACGTATAACAAAGGTATTACGCATGCAAGCTTTCGGAGCCAGTGGCTCCTCCTCCTGACAGAATGGTTGAAGGGGAAGGAAGAGGGATGAAAGAAAAGGACTGCTGAGGTTTAACAACAGGAGTAGAAAAGGACTGGTGAGGTTTAAGAAAAGGAGCAGAAAAGGACTGGTGAGGTTTAGGAAAAGGAGTAGAGTGCAGAAAAGTCACCCACAACCTGAGTCAGGGGAGGCTTGTTGCCAGTATACATCCTCTGTCTATGTCCATTCATCCTAACTGATAATTTGGTGGTAGTCATGCCGTTGTAAAAGGCTGAGCAGTGTTCACATAACAGACGGTATGTGACATGTCATTCAAAGGTAAAAAACACACTGCACAGTCTTTGCATATGATTCGTTTAACATCATGACTGCAATATATGAAATGTAGCTAACATACTGAAATTATATTTAAAGCTGAGAGCAGAGCGATATCCATCACAATTCTTGTGCACCCACTGTTCTGTCCATGCATGATGTGAATCGCGTAATCATAGCACCCGTCTACTTCACAAACGGTTCAAGATATCGAAAGAAGGTTTTCTTTGCAAATCATAGCTATTGTGCATGACAAAAATACATTTGGCACTAAAACAGTGGACGTTTTACTTGCTGCGAGAGGAGAACGGAAATATTAGCTCACTTTATTACAAGACAGATATGAAGATTTATTTAACTTTGTATATATTCCACTTCCACAGGAATGCTCGGAGTCTTAGCTACTGTATATGGATATTAAACTATCACCGGACACAAAAAATTTTACAAGACTCTTCTCTTGGTGTACACTAACATAAGGTTCAAAATTAAAGTTCAGCAGAAGGCATGAAATACACGGTGCCCTATTTAAGACTATGCTATCATCTTAATCGTTGATCATGAACTGGGCTAAGGATTCCTCTGGTCCGTGGATGTTAATCAGTGTCTGCGTGATGGCCCTGTGGGGCTGGGAGGAAGTGTGAAGCTTCACCAAAAATGTTCAAATGTGTGTGAAATCTTATGGGACTTAACTACTAAGGTCATCAGTCCCTAAGCTTCCACACTACATAACCTAAATTATTCTAAGGACAAAGACACACACACACACACACACACACACACACACACACACACACACACACACACACACACATACCCAAGGGAGGACTCGAATCTCCGCCAGGACGAGCCGCACAGTCCATGACTACAGCGCCTTAGACCGCTCAGCTAATCCCGCACGGTGAAGGTTCACCAGTGCCTCCCATTTGTCACTGCAGTATTCAGCGAGACACTGTTATCTTTTGTTATATTGATGCAAGCTGCTGACTTTGTTACAGCACTATAATCTTTGGATGGTACCACGATAGCACACAAAGAGATGCATACTTTGCTGTATGATTAATTCTCGAACCTTTTTTATCTGTCGAGATATGTAGTGGATGGTACAGCCAACTCATGGATAATGCCATATCTAGCCAGAAGAATGGAAAAAAACTGTACTTAGCAATTCAATAAATGTAGTCCAGGGACATAATTCTGACTGGGGAGAAATCATGTATGTGGTTCCACAAGGTTCAATCTTAGATCCACCACTATTCCTCATACACAGGGTGTACATAATATCCGGGAACACTTTCAATTATTTATAGTACAATAACTAAACACTGTACAGATATCATACTGCATTTTGAAAAGAAACTCTGAAAGTGTTTTTTTTTTTTTTTTTATACAAATATTTGATATGCATACCATGTGTGACCCGGCAGACATCAACATGGTAATCGAATTCTTGCCATACCCGTCCCAACACGGCATCGTCGACTGTGGCAGTCGCTTCCCGTGTTCTCTCCCGGAGCTCTGCTACATCATGTGGTAGAGGCGGTACATACACCACATCTTTAATGTGTCCCCACAGAAAAAAAGTTAGATGGAGTGAGATCTGGTGATCAGGGAGGCCATTTCATGGAACAGCTGTCCCCTTCTGTAGCATAGTCGCCATGTTTGCAATTAGTGCTGACTACCGACTATCAGAAAATTACCAAACTACGCTGTGGCGGTATACATGGAAGAAAAAAAAGAAAAAAAAAAAACCCTCTCTCTTTGAAATGGCATATGTATGATATCTGTACAATGTTTGGGTTTTCTGTAATAAATAACTGAAAGTGTTCCCGGCTTCATGTACACCCTGTATGTTAATGATCTTCCATCTACTATACAACAAGCAGAATAAGTTCTTTTTGCATATGACTCTAGTATTGTAATCAATCCAAGCATATGTACAGAAATGGAACAAATTGTAAATAAAGTTCTTAAAAGTATCATTGACCGGTTTTCTGTAAATGGTCTCAGCCTCTATTTAAAAAAGACACAACATATTCAGTTCTTCACATCTATAGACACTACATCAACAATAAGTGTAACACATGGTGAGGAAATAATAAGTAAGGTGGAAATTCAAATTTCTTAGGGGTCTATATTAATGAGAATTTAAATTGGAAATTATATACATTCTGGAACTCTTAGAACAACTTAGTTCAACCAATTTGCACCTGGAAGCATTACAAATCTTGGGACGAGACAAATAAGTAAGTTGATGTATTTTGCATATTTTCATTCAATAATGTCAACAGAATTATGTTCTGTGGTAACCCATCTTTAAGAAAGAAAGTCTTCATCGCACAAAAATGTACTGTAACTATGTCATGTTGTGCTTACCATGATCATCTTGTAGACATCTGTTAAAAGAGTTGAGCATTCTGACTACTGCTTCACAGTATATTTATTCCCTCATGACGTTTGTTGTTCATAATACACCACAGCTCACAATGAACAATGAGGTAGATAATTACGATGCCAGAAAGAAAAATGACATTTAGTACACCACTTTAGGGTTGTCTGTAGCACGAAAAGGGGCGTACAACACTGCAACAAAAATTTATGATCAGCTAGCCAGTGACATAAAATGTGTGACAGCAAAGTAAAATGTGAAAACAAACAGAGAAATTTTCTCCTTGAGAAACTACCAACAAGTTAGATTTGAATTCTTATTTCATTAAGAAATATTGTAAAAGGCAAGATTCAAGGCATTTTGTTTTACACATTTTAATTTTCTGATACTTGAATAGTGATTAGGCAGATTCAAGTATAATTTTCTTCTGAAAAAGGTATTTCAGTTCTTTTGTAATAAGCATTAGCATACTTCAGAGGGGGGAGGGAGGAATTATACTGAAAAGGGTATTAACTTCAAGAAACTTGGGGGAACTTATAATATTGAAGAACATCCCAAGAAAGCTGTGTGTGATGTGTGATAACCAATAAGACTTAATATGTTGCTGTGCTGATTAACCTTACGTTAATGCAGTCCTTGTCATCCTTTCTACTTCTAGCTTCACTAGGAACATGCAAACAGTCTACAAAGGAGACTGCTTACAATGTACATGTGCGACGCATTTTGAAACAGTGCCGAGGTCTTTAGGACTATTACCACACAAGACTAACAAAGAATACTAATGCATACGTAGAGGGATGACACAAATGGTTAAAGGTTTGTTTAACCCATGGGAGACCAACATGGAGATTATGGGACAAACAGATACAAACTATCCCAAGAAGAACAACTGCATTCACAATTGGTCTGGTGAGCATTTTCCGAGTTTGGCATGCACCATCATATTGAAAGAGACTTCAAACTTAGAAAGCATTAACCCATACCAATGAATTACAGCATACATCTAAAATAATTACTGGTCTTGAGTTTCATTTCATAAGTAGGTTTACTCTGCAGCTTTATGGTTCATTATAAGATATTTGTGGGAAATCTTACAGTGAATCAGAACAAAATGGGAAGAAAAAACCCTGATAAAAAAAGCAATCCAACAAAGTACATTGAGTCCAAAATTTGAACTATCACATCTTACCTTGTAAGAGGAAGTAATGAAAATTTCATAAGCGTTGTTCTGACTGGTTTGATGCAACCCACCACAACTTCCTCTTCATCTTTGAGTAGCGCTTACACAAAACAACTGTGTTATTCATATGTGATGTATTGAGACTGGAATTTGTAAAACACAGGATGTCGTCAATCATCATCTGCATATGCTTTTGTTCAGTGTGCTGCTATGTTCCCCATTGCTTGCTCCATTACGATACCACAAATTTCATCTTCAAAACTGGAATTTGTAAAACACGGGATGTCGTCAATCATCATCTGCATATGCTTTTGTTCAGTGTGCTGCTATGTTCCCCATTGCTTGCTCCATTACGATACCACAAATTTCATCTTCAAAACTGATGTTTCACCTCAGGCAAATCATGAAATACCAGCTCTTGATGTATCAAAACTTATCACAAATGAGGGAATGTGGTAATCGATGACAAAAAATGTCTGTGTGCCGTCACATAACCTGGTTATTAAGCTACTGCTACACTGCTGCCCCAATTGCCTTGCAACTGAAGAAAACTGCAATGCAGGCAGAGCATCTCCCAGCTGATTCAATTCTACTGTCATTGTGGCCTCAATTTCTGTAACTATAAGGTCCAGTACTTATACAGAAGGGACTACGACATTCATCAGTACACAGTTGGCACCTGAAAAACGAAAACTGTTTTAGAACAAACAAATTATATTATGATATTATCTTACAATAGCAGAATTCATAATGCAATAACGAATGTTGATTTCTTTAAAAATACATTATCGCATATTATAGTAAGTTGCCTAGTAATTTGTAATTTCAAATTGATATTAATTACAATGCAAAGATTTCCATCACTAGTGAAACAGCTTTTTCCAAATTATAAGACTATCTCAGCTTACATAATCAGCAGAACAGCTTAGTGCAAATTGTTTTCTATAAAGTGCCCAATTTTAGCAGCATATAACAGTGGTCTTAAGTAATTTACATTTCAGCTTTTGTAAGTGGTAAACTTGCATCAACTTTCATTTTTACAGTGTACATGCATCACAAATACGAATACAAGCAATTTTAAAATGACTAGTTTGATGTAGCTTTTCACACTAGTCTACCCATGTGCCAGTTTTATCCCTATGTAAATACTAATACCTAAAGCTATTTTAAACGGCTTACAATCCTTGGCCTCTCTCTACAATTGTTACTCCCCCCCCCCCCCCCCACTTTCACCGCTTACCAAATTAAATGTTAAATTACACACCACGAATCGTTGTAACTTATCCCTTCTTTTATTCAAATTGGGGCATTAATTTCATTTCTACAGATTTCAGTTCAGTAGCATTTAATTTGTTATCTGATCTACCCGTTGAGGCTTGGTTTTGCATACGGGATAATCTATTTTCCTTCTGTATGTAGCGCCCCTGTTAATCGTCCATACAACAGTATGTCATTCCGTCTCAAATCAACTAACAGCCTGAAAGTTGATATCTCAGATTTGGATGAATTTTTTTTTTTTTTTTTTTTTTTTCACGTAATGTATAATGTACCCACTAACACTAGTTTGAATTTGAAATTTCAAATTTTTCTGACCTTTGGTTTTTGAGTTTCAAGGGGTTAAAAAAAAAAATTAAAAAAAAAATCTCAGTTTTTGATCAATCAATGATTGTTTTAAAATGCTTTAGCTCAAAAACTATACAACCTAGAGAGCTCAAACTTACACCATTGTTTTCCTCTATAAATCCCCTTCAATTTGATATGTAACATGACTATGCTACCTAAATTTGAAATTTTAAACTATTCCAAAAAAATATTTTTTTTGAAATTTCCAAAATACGTACCCTCGGATTTTTTTAATAAAAATTGTATGTGTTGTCCAGTCTAACTGACTACATGCATGCAAAATTTCAAGATGGGATCTCATTGGGTTCTTGTATAAAATAATATTTTACTACCGCAATACACAGTAGTGAGGTGAAAAGCAGACTATTTCTAGGCTATGAATACTAAGGTAGGCCTATGTAATTCTAACAAACTTAAATTATTATGTTAGCCTTTTTATGCAACATTACCCCCTTATTGTTTGTTAACTCATTAAATGATATTTTAATGTGAGAATAAAATACATTAAAAAAAGGAAATACGGAAGCATCCGATCCCGCCCATCTGCTTTGATCCATGACGTCACAGATATGGCGGAAACGACCATATACCACGATTTCAATATGGCGCATATGAAGTCGGTACATACACATTATGAGGACGAAAATACATCGAAAAACAAACACACACACTTCCCACAAAAAGCCTAATGACACTAACGGAACAAGCGCGAGAAATGGGGTGTTTTTGGGTGGGGGCAAACTAAATAAAAACAAATTTAGACACCCACCCCCATACAAAACCACACAAAATGATGAAAAAAACCGACATCACAAAACTCCCCAAATAGCACTAAACACAATATCATCTGGAATCGGACACTTCCCTTGACCTATATAGCTCAACAGCAGCTCCCGATCCCATAAATTAGGATAAAACACTTTCCTTTGCCTATATAGCTCAAAAACATCTCCCAATACCAATATCAACATACACAGCCACACATTGGGATCGAACACTTCCCTTGACCTGTGCCCTGTTAATTTTATCCATCATATTCATTCCTGAACAAAAACAACAACTAATTAATTTTACTAAAATTACCACACAATGTACAGCGAACAACACTAAATTAACCTTCACACAAAACTTACTTAAATGAATTTTGACTACAAACACAGCCGACACTCAAAACAATTCTGGATTATGAGCAAAAGCAAACTGAGCCCATTACACCACACAAACGAAAACCCTGAACATACCACCAGACAGCACTACAAACCGCAATACGACATCTACAAACACGCCACACTAACAAACCAAACTCCATGCCGCCATGACGTCACACACGACAACACCCTTAAGTCACGGGTCGAAGCCGACGCGTGGGATCGGACGCTTCTGTCTACCCATAAAATAATAATGACTTAAGAATCTTACGATTTTGTACGACATTCACTTTTTATTATAAAAAAAACGTGAGATTTTCATATAGGGTCAAGGTTCTAGTTTTGGCCACTACCCCACTTATGGCCACCTTGATGCAACGGGGGAAGCTATACTGCACCCTTTCATTATATATTATAAATGGGAGGGAAAATTAAAACATCTGCAGTATGTCTTCATATCAGATTGCCTGAAACATAATGCAGTTGCTTTCTACGTATTCCAAGAAAAACTGCTAGAAATCATAAACCAAAACTTGTCTTTTGCAGTTAAAAAGATTAGGCCTACTTACTTTTCTGATGGCAGCGCTGCACAATATAAAGATAAGAAAAACTTCCTTAATTTGTGTTTGCATAAAACTGATTTTGAAGTTGAGACAAAGTTGGAGTTCTTTGCAACATCCCATGGCAAGAGCATATGCGATGTCCTTGGTGGAACTGTTAAGCGGCTAGCTGCTAAAGCCAGCTTACAAAGGCCATATGACCAACAAATCTTAACACCCAAGTCACTTCATGTATTTGCCATAGAAAACATAAAAAACATTGACTTTGAATATTGCACAACAGAGGAGTATGAACTGACCAAAGAATACTTAACTTCCTCGGTTTAGTGACTCAAAAGCGATTGTGGGAACACAAAAGTTTCACTCATATAAACCCTGCACAGAGAGTCAAATTACTGTCAAGCCTTATCATTTTAGTCTGGACGAGTCTCTTGAATATGTGACAACACTAAACCAAATAACACCGTCACATATGGAAAATATTACTGCTGGTCTTGTGACAGTAGCATATGACGACTCTTGGTGGCTATGATGCACTGAAGAAAAATACAATGACATGTACCGAATAATTTTTTTTACACCCAAAGAGTCCAGCCCAGTCTTTTTGCCCACAACCAAGAGATATATTAGATGTCCAAGGAAATACTCTTTTACAAACAGCGAATCCAACAACAGCTACGGGAAGAACCTCAGTTGAAGTGCTAAAAAAATGAAGTTGTCTTCTATTGCTTTGGAAAAGTATTAAAAGATCATAAAAGAAGCACGTTTAAATTATGTTACACCTCCCCTCACTAAACGCTAAGTTGTATAGATACCATGTGTATTAACTTTGTAAATACCAATTGGTATTAGAAGTACAGTTCTATCCATGCAGATATCAACAAGTTAATCTTTTTCCCAAGTGAAATTACTTACATGCCAATTTCTAATATAAGGAACGAGTTGTAAATGATTACAAATAACACTGGAAAACCAAGAAAAAGATAATCTCTGCCATTTACGACTAAGGATGAATGTGAGTGGCTTTATTCAAAATTTTGACTTGTTGCACAAATATTACCAATTAAAATGTGTTCACTCCCTTCTGATGCATAGTTAAAAGAATCATGAACATTAAATTAAAACAACACTATATCATTTGATGAATTAACAAACAATAAGGTGTAATGTTGCATAAAAAGGCTAAAAAATAATTTAAGTTTATTTCTAGGCTGTGAAGGCCTAAGGTAGGCCTATGTGATTCTAACAGTCTGCTTTTCACCTCACTAGTGTGTATTGCGGTAGTAAAATATTATTTTATATAAGAACCCAATGAGATCCCATCTTGAAATTTTGCACGCATGTAGTCAGTTAGACTGGACAACACATACAATTTTTATATAGAAATCCGAGGGTATGTATTTTGGAAATTTCATGTTTTTTTGGAACAGTTTATGCTACCTAAATCTGAAAATTTTAGTCATGTTACATATCAAATTGAAGGGCATTTTTAGAGGAAAACAATGGTGCAATTTGAGCTCTCTGGGTTGTATAGTATTTGAGCTACAGCATTTTAAACAATCATTGATTGATCAAAAACAGAGGTTCTTTTGATTTTTAAACCCTTGAAACTCAAAAACCAAAGATCAGAAAAATTTGAAATCTCAAATTTAAACTAGTGTTAGTGGGTACATTACCTGAAAAATAATTCATCCAAATCTGAGGGGTCATGGTTCAAATCATGTAGTACAATTGGTTTATTTGACATGGAATGACCCATGCGCTCTCCATAAAATCGGATACATAATGGATGTAACAAGAAAAAAATATTTTTAACAGAAAGTGAACGTCACGAAATGAAAAAAATGTGCATTGCGGCAGGGCAAGGCAAGCACGCCAGTGATGCACTAGGAGGTAAATTGTCCGACAAGCAATATATAAGGCCACCAATTATGTTGTAGCATAGAAAGTTAATGAAAATATACAAAACTAACAGGCACAATGGGGAAACTTACGTAAACGTACTACAATAGTAGTCTCACAACTACATCATAATATAGTAACAATCACTCACACCTACCTACCTACCAACTCTTTTTGATACAAATTGACACAAGTAGATACGAGAGAATAACATAACAAAAAAGCTGAATGAAGTTTTCACTGAAGGAAAGTCATACAGTAAGATTCAAAAGCAGAAACGGATGCCTAGTGGTCTTCAAACGAATACACGGCGCAAAAATTAATGGCACGTGATCCCCGGTGAGATGAAAAATTAATCAAAATACAGTACGTATAATCTCGTGTTCTCCCCTTTCCAAGTTCAGTTCCAGCTCTTCACGGGCTTTGCGAGAGATACACACTGTAACTAATTGTTGTTAACCACAACATTCAAATACAGATCAAAAGTGTATGTTAAAATCACTGCACAATTTCTTTCTTTTCTCTATTATCAACACGCAGTTTATAATAAAACATTTATTACAGCCAAACACAAACGTAAGTTCTGATAGGTTATACGACACCATAAATATAATTATATGAAAACATAAACTTACAATTACGAAATTTTGTTCGAATCAACAGTTATCAACAAAAGGAAAACTATCGTGTGTTGCCAACTTATTTTCGACCATGTCCCTACGGCCTACACGACTTGTGGTAAGTCCCGATGTTCATCTTAAAAAGTCCCCACGGACGCAAATAATTCTAGATTGACTACAAAAAAAAGAGTTTATCATGTATTGGGTAGTAACCATTTCCCTTTATTAGCTATTTTGAGCACTGAACGTTCACTATTTCCAAACAAAATATTCCTAATGTTATTTGGGGAACCTGCTGCTGTTAGTTTCTACATCATGTGCGCAGTTCATAATTTTATGGATCTTACTAAAGGCGCCAACAAAAGCAGTGAAATGGAGTCTTTATTATAGGAATGACGCACTATTTTCAGTTATATTGAACCGGAGGTGTAAAAAAAGAAAAGGCTCGTTTAAGTTTTTTTTTTATTTTATAAAATTTTATTGTCTGTTACTTTTGGCTAAGGTTGTCGGGCACCGGAAACTGCGCAGGGGTTGGCAAGGGGAAATAATATTACACGTTATACAAAAAAAGTTAGCTTCCAGGCGCAAATTTTTATTTCTTCAAATGACTAGTTTTGTAGTTTCACGAAATCCTAATCCTCAGATTATTATACTGTATTATGTAACGCCGAAGCGCGTATTTGAAAATATAAAGATTTAGATCTCAAAGCTGACTTTTTATGTAATGGTAAAACAAAACAGGTGCACTATAAGTGCTGAAACCAGTACCAGTTCCAATATTCTCAAAACGTTCCGCCGTTCTAATAACTTACGCAGCTCTTGATTCTTATTGAATCTACGGTTTCGAGTCCCACTGCGCATCTTACGCACTCCACTAATAACATAGAGTTCGTCGAGAACCAGTATTACAGTAAGCACTTGACAACATTAATGGCTACTACGCTATGCCGCAGTTTATGTTCGACTGTAGCTATGCTGTTAGTTAACTGTGGCTATGCTGTTAGTAAGTTAGCTAGTTATTGTTGCATGTTCCACAGATCACTGTGCACGATATATTCGTAATGATGAGGAACGAGTCATTTTACATTCACATTACAAATTAATTTCTGTATACAGTTACATTCCGAAAGTTTCTTTTTATTTTTGTACAACAGAAAGAAAAAAAAATACATGGATGTGAGTTAGTAATTCCTACCCTCCACCTTTCACACATTACAGTAATAGAATTTGCTCTACAGAATAGAAGGAGTTGTCAAGGAAAAAGTTCTTCAGTTTGTTTTCAAATTTTACCTTGCTGTCACCCATTTTATGTCACTAGCTAGCCGATCATAAATTTTTGTTGCAGCATTGTGGACCCCTTTTTGTGCTACAGACAACCTTAAAGTGGAGTAATGTAGCTATGTCTTTTTTTTTCCTGCCATCGTAATTATGTACCTCATTGTTGCACATAATCCACCACAGCTCAAAAGGAACAAACTTCAAATGGTTCAAATGGCTCTGAGCACTATGGGATTTAACATCTGAGGTTATCAGTCCCCTAGAAGTTAGAACTACATAAACCTAACTAACCTAAGGACATCACACACATCCATGCCCGAGGCAGGTCTCGAACCTGTGACCGTAGCGGTTGCACGGTTCCAGACTAAAGCGCCTAGAACCGCTCGGCCACACCGGCCGGCGAACAAACTTCATGAGGGAATAAATATACTGTGAAGTAGTAGTCAGAATGCTCAACTCTTTAACAGATTTCTAAAAGATGATCGTGGATAAGCACAACATAATATTATTACAGCACGTTTTTCAGTGATGAAGACTTTTTTCTTAAAGATGAGTCACCCCAGAACATAATTCTGTTGACATTATTGAATCAAAATATGCAAAATACGTCAACTTACTAATTTGTCAATTCCCAAGACTTGGAATGCTTACAAGCGCAAATGTGGTTGAAGTAAGTTGTTCTAAGAGTTCCAAAATGTATATTTTTTTCCAGTTTAAATTCCCATCAATATGGATCCCTAGGAACTGTTGAGTTTCCACCCTATTTATTATTTCCTCACCATATGTTACACTTATCGTTGGTGTAGTATCTATAGATGTGCAGAACTGAATATGTTGTGTCTTTTTAAAATAGAGGCTGAGACCATTCACAGAAAACCAGTCAATGACACTTTTACGAACTTTATTTACCGTTTGTTCCATTTCTGTACAAATGCTTGGATTATTACAATACTAGAGTCATTCGCAAAAAGAAATAACTCTGTTTGTTGTATAGTAGGCGGAAGTTCATTTTCATATATGAGAAACGGTAGTGGACCTTAAGACTGAACCTTGGGTAACCGCATACATGATTTGTCGCCAGTCAGAATTATATCCCAGGGCCTACATTGCTTGAATTACTAATTACAGCTTTCTGCATTCTTTTGTCTAGATATAATATTATCCATGAGCTGGCTATACCATCAACCCCATAAAATGTCAATTTATCTACGATAATACTGTAATTCACGCAGTCCAATTCCTTGGAGATGTCACGGAAAATACCAATCGGCCCTTTTTATTATTTAATGCTAATAAAATCCGGTGTGTCAGCATGTAAATGTCAATCTCCGTAGAGTAATGCTTCTGCAACTCAAACAGTGATTTGCTAAGGATACTACTGTTACTAAGATGAGACACTATTCTAGAATACATCGTCTTCTCAAAAATTTTGGAGAATGATGTCAACAGTGAAACAAATCAGTAGTTATTGACATCTTTCTTATCACCTTTGTTATAGAGGGATTTAAAAATGGCATATATCAGTTTCTCTACAGAAATGCCTTGAGTTAGTGATGTATTTCGGATAGTACTGTACATTAGAGTTCTAAAAATTTGTTTCCATGTAATAAGCAAACACCTTCAACCAGATGAGATTTTATTTTTGAGAACATGTGTAGGTTCCTTAATTTTAGAAGGAGAAGTAGGTGATACATTCAAATGACTGAATTTTGTGAGAGTTACATTTTCAACATAGTGTTCTGATTTTGCTCTTGTATTTTTTGTCTGTACATTTTCTACTATATTTAAGAAATGAATATTAAATGGTTTTGGTACAACTTTCATTCATCATTTATAGCAGTTCCATTCAATTCAATAGTGATGTTGTATTGTTCTATGGCTCGTTGTCCTGTCTCTCATTTCACCACATTCCATATATCCTTATGTCTGTTCTCAGAAGTACTGATTTCTGACAATTATGTGCATGTTTCTTGACTTTTCATCATCATCATTTAAGACTGATTATGCCTTTCAGCGTTCAGTCTGGAGCATAGCCCCCCTTATACAGTTCCTCCATGATCCCCTATTCAGTGCTGATGTTAAACCTATTACTTCAAAATCATTCTTAACCGAATCCAGGTACCTTCTCCTCGGTCTGCCCCGACTCCTCCTACCCTCTACTGCTGAATCCATGGATCTCTTGCGTAACCTTGCTTCTCCCATGCGCGTAACATCACCCCACCATCTAAGCCTGTTCGCCCTGACTGCTACATCTATAGAGTTCATTCCCAGTTTTTCTTTGATTTCCTCATTTTAGACACCCTCCTGCCATTGTTCCCATCTACTAGTACCTGCAATCATCCTAGCTACTTTCATATCTGTAACCTCAACCTTGTTGATAAGGTAACCTGAATCCACCCAGCTTTCGCTCCCATACAACAAAGTTGGTCGAAAGATTGAACGGTGCACAGATAACTTAGTCTTGGTACTGACTTCCTTCTTGCAGAAGAGAGTAGATCGTAGCTGAGCGCTCACTGCATTAGCTTTGCTACACCTCGCTTCCAGTTCTTTCACTATGTTGCCATCCTGTGAGAATATGCATCCTAAGTACTTGAAACCGTCCACCTGTTCTAACTTTGTTCCTCCTATTTGGCACTCAATCCGTTTATATTTCTTTCCCACTGACATTACTTTCGTTTTGGAGATGCTGATCTTCATATCATAGTCCTTACATTTCTGATCTAGCTCTGAAATATTACTTTGCAAACGTTCAATCGAATCTGCCATCACAACTAAGTGATCTGCATATGCAAGACTGCTTATTTTGTGTTCACATATCTTAATCTCACCCAGCCAGTCTATTGTTTTCAACACATGATCCATAAATAATATGAACAACAGTGGAGACAGGTTGCAGCCTTGTCTTACCCCTGAAACTACTCTGAACCATGAACTCAATTTACCGTCAACTCTAACTGCTGCCTGACTATCCATGTAAAGACCTTTAATTGCTTGCAAAAGTTTGCCTCCTATTTGATAATCTTGTAGAACAGACAATAACTTCCTCCTAGGAACCCGGTCATATGCCTTTTCTAGATCTATAAAGCATAGATACAATTCCCTGTTCTCTCCATTATTTGCTGTAAGCTAAAGATCTGGTCCTGACAACCTCTAAGAGGCCTAAACCCACGCTGATTTTCATCCAATTGGTCCTCAACTAATACTCGCACTTTCCTTTCAACAATACCTGAGAAGATTTTACCCACAACGCTGATTAAAGAGATACCTCTGTAGTTATTACAATCTTTTCTGTTTCCATGTTTAAAGATTGGTGTGATTACTGCTTTTGTCCAGTCTGATGGAACGTGTCCCGACTCCCAGGCCATTTCAATTATCCTGTGTAGCCATTTAAGACCTGACGTTCCACTGTATTTGATGAGTTCCGACTTAATTTCATCCACCCCAGCCGCTTTATTGCACTGCAATCTATTGACCATTTTTTCCACTTCCTCAAATGTGACCCAATTTCCATCATCATTCCTATCCCATTCTACCTCGAAATCTGGAACATTACTGATCGCATTTTCACCTACATTGAGCAACTCTTCAAAATATTCCCTCCATCTGCCCAAGTCATCCACAGGAGTCACCAGCAGTTTTCCTGACCTGTCCAAAATACTTGTCATTTCCTTCTTACCTCCCTTTCGAAGACTGCTAATTACACTCTAGAATGGTTTTCCAGCAGCTTGACCCATAGTTTCCAACCTGTTTCCAAAGTCTTCCCACTATTTCTTCTTGGATGCTGCAATTATCTGTTTGGCTTTGTTTCTTTCTTCAACATAACTTTCTCTGTCTACCTGGGTTCTGGTATGTAGCCATTTTTGATACGCCTTCTTTTTCCTTTTACAGGCTGCCTTGACTGTATCATTCCACCAAGCTGTTTGCTTCATCCTACTTTTACACACTACTGTTCCAAGACATTCTTTAGCCACTTCTAGTACTGTGTCTCTGTACCTTGTCCATTCCTTTTCCAATGACTGTAATTGACTACATTCAACTAACTGGTACCTTTCTGAGATCGCTGTTATGTACTTGTGCCTGATTTCCTTATCCTGAAGTTTCTCCACTCTTATCCTCCTACATATGGACCTGACCTCCTGCACTTTTGGCCTCACAATCCCAATTTCACTGAAGATTAAATAATGATCAGTGTCATCAAAGAATCCCCTGAATACACGTGTATCCCTCACAGCCTTCCTGAATTCCTGATCTGTTATTATATAGTCAATGACAGATCTGGTTCCCCTGCCTTCCCAAGTATACCAGTGAATGTTCTTATGTTTAAAAAAGGAGTTTGTGATTACTAAGCCCAAACTGGCACAGAAATCCAAGAGTTGTTTCTCGTTCCTGTTGGCCTCCATATCCTCTCCAAATTTACCCATAACCTTTTCATACCCTTCTGTTCGATTTCCAATCCTGGCGTTAAAATCACCCATGAGCAGAACACTATCCTTGTCCTTTACTCTAACAACTACATCACTGAGTGCCTCATAAAAACTATCCATCTTATCTTGATCTGTCACTTCACAATGCGAATATACTGACACAATCCTAATTTTCTTGCTAGACACTGTCAAAACTATCCACATCAGTCGTTCGTTTACATACCTTATTGCAACTACGCTGGGTTCCATTTCTTTCCTGATGTAAAGCCCTACACCCCTTTGTGCTATTCCTGCTTTGACTCCTGACAGGTAGACCTTGTATTCTCCCACTTCCTCTTCTTTCTCACCCCTTACCCAAATGTCACTAACAGCTAAAACGTCCAGCCCCATCTTACTTGCAGCCTCTGCCAGCTCTACCTTCTTCCCAGAGTATCCCCCATTGATATTAATAGCTCCCCATCTCATTACCATTTGTTTGCCAAGTCGTATCTTAGGAGTTCCTGGTTTGTCAGTTAGAGGTGGGACTCCGTCACCTCCAAAGGTCCAAGGCATTTTGCTCTGATTGTTGCCAGCATCATATTTAAAGTACCAGGGAAGCAGGTTGCTAGCCTTACTTGCCCCGAGTCCCATTGGGTTTTACCCCTAACGGGTGAGGGACTAACCGGTGGATTTGGTAGTCTTTGCCGTATGAGCACAAAGGTGACCACGACTCAGAATATGTCCGAGATGCCCAGCCTTATTCCAAAGTAACTGGTATCCCGACTGTAGGGACCACTTACTTGGCCACTCATACGTTGCCTGCGGTTCATGAACTAGGACATGACTACAGGAACCCACACCATGAACCACCTTGACTTTTTAGTAAGCTTTTTTTTTGGTAATTGTGAGTATTTTTCATAGTGTGCAACTAAGGCAGAACCTCTACTTCTCCATGCCAAAAGATACATCTGTCTTTTCCTTTCACAATATAATTTAATTCCTCTAGTGATCCATGGTTTTCTGCATAGCTGTTTAGTGTCCTTTCTGATTAGCTTGTAACCTCCCAACAGATTAATTCCGTAGCCTACCAATAAAAAGGTGAGTAAACTCCCAATAAAAATGTGACTCATATGACCTTTCAAAAGAAATCTCGTAATGTAACCTTTCAATAATTAACTGACTGTGAATCTAAACTGGTAAATCTTGACCTCAGCAGTGCTGCGTCATGGCCCTGAAAAATCATTCTAAATAAACTGAAAATTCTTACCTCAATTACGTCGCTGGATAACGTGTATATACCTGCTCCTGTAAGAAATTTTTCTGGCACCGCCCGATGCAATGCTGGCCACTAGATTTTGTTATGTATGAAAAACAACTGATTTTCTTTACGATAATCGGCATGACTATGGGTAGGAGAAATTAGTAAAAACATTTAAATTCAGATGGATGACTGTCGAAACTTATCTCTATAAGAAAGATTATTATTGAAAGATTTTTGAGAAACATTTACATGGGACCTTGATATAACAATAGAACAAAAATCAGGTTTAGCGCAGCAATAAAGAACAAAAATATTTTGCTTTTACCTTATACTACATCGCTCAGGCACCAACATAGTTCTCCATGACCGGCCTTGGTAATTTCATAACTCTACTGCTCTTCTCGAGCTACAAAACACCACTCTCTGTGAGCTATACAACTCGACAACTGCTCTCTACGAGCAACCTGACCCAACCACCCAACTGCGGGCTACTACTGCTACTGCTGCTGCTGACATTGCTCTTTGGTCTGTGATTCTATTGTAGCTTAAATATCACAGGCACTGCATGAGCAATCCATCGAATTTACATCTGCTCGAGTACTCTAGCAATAAATTCCTTGGTCATGGACCTCTTACAAGCTTATGCAGAAAGCCATTTCCAAATAATTATATGAATTTATTGTGAACTAGATTAAATTTTATGTTAGCTTTTGGTTCATTATAAATTACCTCCCAGATCATTTCCAGTAAACTGTTCTCAAAAACATTTATCCTGGAGTCATTAGTTATTGTAACCGATTTCCATGAGGCGTATACATGCTGTATGGCATTGTTATTTATCCTAACTAACTTTACATCATGATCAGAGATATTATTTGTTACTGGGTAAACAATGTTTTCTCTGATGAAGCTCACAGCAAGAAAATAACTATCAATTGTGGTCCTACTGCCTTTATCCACCGAAATTGGAAAGTTAACTACTGAGATCAAATTGTAGGATCCAAATAAGGATTCCAGATCATTTTTTAATCAGAATCCTACAGAAATCTACACTGAAGTCACAAGAGACTATTAATTGCTTGCTGCTGTCAGACAGACAGCACAGTAGGGAATTGGGATTCCTTATAAGTAGTTCAAAATTTCCTAGTGAGGATCTATATATAGTTACAATTAAAAGTGTACTATTTTTCAGTATTAATTTACAAGCACACACTTCTGTGTGTTGATCACTACAAAATCTACTTGTCTCAATGTTTTTGAACTTGTGTTCTATCTTAATATATGTCACAATTCCTTCTTTCCCCGTGTTAGATCTGCAATCTGCATGAGTAACCTGCTTTTATATGTAATTAATCTAACCCTGTGGTTTTAGATACCAATGGATGGCAGCAGTTACTAGCAGCACGAAATGTTCTTAATTCTGTTGACGAGTTGCGATCAAGACCAGGAAGTAGGGTATCTAAATAAAGGGAACAGGTATTAATTTATACCTTTGATTTACAACACAAAATAATAACTACTTGTACAGGACATCATGGAGTGAGTGATTTCATTTTTATACTTACTCACTTGTCTGATAGCAGTAGCTACTCTTTTCTGTTAAAAATGCAGTGAGTAAAGCTTTCATTAACTAGATGAATACTGAATAAATACAATCTTGCAGTAAATGTAACAAAATGTGGTGTAGGTAAACACCACATTCACTCACTCCTTTTTCGCTGAAGACATCTTTTGGTGACTGCATTTGCTGAAGATTACTTAAAATCATATATATGTTGGTCATGCAGAATCAGAGGCTTGTCACTTACTTGGTAGGTTCTGCAATCTTAGTTCTGAGCTTTAATAACAGATTTAATTCTTAACATTGCGTCAAGAAGTGTAGATCCCATTTCATTCCGTTTTTTGTTATACTGTTACATAATATAGAAAATTGTTTCTGGTTCTGCATTTGAATGCAGTTGTGTTAACGCTATATTTGCAAGTATAGAAATATTTTTAGAAATATGTTTGTCCTTCGAAAATTTTGATTGATGACTGTTTACTCCAAAAGACTTCAGGTGATTCTTTTTGGAGTAGTTTCTTGTCTGTTGCATCAAAATAGCAAGGTAATGAACTCCATTCTTTCTGTAAAGAGACAGGATTTGGTAACAAATGATGATACTTTTCTGAAATATTTGCAAATTTGCTGTATCTGTTCTCCTTTTATAGTGAAGAGCAACATCTGGCCCAACAAATTGGATCTAGTGAAGTAGTGATTCTGTTACTAGTAACCTAGGTGTATCACTTCCATTACAGCAGTTTGATAAAACTGCAGTCACCATAGCCCAACATTATCAATATCTGTGTTTTCGTTTCAAGTGGAAGTATTTAACAGCACCATGAAGGTTTCATGGGAAGGAAGTTTTGATGGCTGACATCATCTGTCCAGTGTTGATTACGACACCCAAGCTCATTTCCTCCTAATACATGGACCTTATGCAGATCTCCATTTCTCGTTTCATTCTGGTTTTCGTGGTTGATGCATGAATAAAGTGAATTTTTATACACGCTGGTGCTGTATTTTATATATTACAATGTAATCGATTGCTTTATGGCTGCAAATTGAACTGAAAAAAGTACTGTGGGTAGAATCAGATTGATTAGTAGGTGGAATTTATTTGTGTGTTGGCAGGCATTCGTAGTGTTTAAAAAAGAAATGGACTGAAACCTTGAGATACTGCAAGTTGTTTGTTTAAATATGCGTTTGTTGCAGATTTATTTATTATGTAGCTCTCTGGGTTGCATGTGAAACAGTTTTGCAAACATCAGTGGCCAATGTTTATGTGGCTTTACTAGCAACTCCAACACAGATGAGGCACTTGAACTATTAAAATCCAAATGCAAGGGGGCAAAGGAAACCTATGAATCTTGCGCGAGATACGACTATCGCACAAAAATTTGCACTGGACCAGCAAGTAAATTTAACTTTAAACTAACCAATTTTTCATGGCATGTGATGGTACAAGGGTAAGTCAATTATTATCCGCAATTCAGTTATATTTTTTGTTTATTTTGGTAGTACTGTTGTTTTACGTTGATGGCGCATGCTTTGTTTATTTGTTGTTATGTATTTGCAATTTTCAAGCTGCTAGGTCCATTTTTTGTGGTTGGAAGGCGTATCAGGGGCCGAAATTCATCGAAGACTTTCGGTACAGTACGGGAACAGTGTTTTGCCACAACAGAGTGTCTACTAATAGTTTGAAAAATTCCGATATAGTCGCACAAGTGTTATGCACAATGAAGGAGCCAGACGACCGTTTACCGCCACAAATGAAGAAACCATTGAGCGTTCACGTGAAATGATTCTCTTAGACAGACGATTAACTATTAACGAAGTGGTACATCATCTGCAAATTAGACACAGTTCTGCCTACAAAATTATCCACAACAGACTTGGTTTGGAACCCATCTTGCACAAACTTTATGAAATCCAACTCACACAGTTGCATAAGCAAATGCGCTTGGACATTTGCAAAAAATATTTGGATCGCTATGGTAATGAAGGGGATTACTACTTGGGCAGGATCATTACTGGTAACGAAACATGGATCCATCATTACGAACTGGAGAGTAAACGGCAGAGTATGGAATGGAACCATCCAAATTCGCCGTGCAAGAACAACTTCAAGACCCAACCGTCCACAGGAAAACTGATGCTTAAGGTTTTTTGAGATGCACAAGGTCCAGTACTGGAACGTTATGGGGAAGAGGCACAAAAATAAACAGTATACGTTACAGTGAGATGCTTACTGCCAGGCTAAAGCCTGCAACTCGAAGCAAACGCCGAGGATTGTCGTCAAAAGCTGTTGTGTTGTTGCACGACAATGGCCGTCCGCATAATGCTCCCCACACTGATGAAACGCTCCAGAAACTCAAATTTGAAGTACTGGATCATCGTCCAAATATTCCCAGTCTTGCCCCTTCTGACTAACACTTGTCTGGTCCACTCAAACAGGCATTAAGGGGCCATCGATTTGCCTCAGACGAAGTAGTGAAACAAACAGTGCATTCCTGGCTCACAGCTCAATCAAGAACCTTCTTTTATGAGGTCATCAGGAAGCTTGTACAATGATGGACCAAGTGCGTTGAAATGCAAAGAGACTACATCGAAAAATGATGTTCTTGTAAGTTTCCTACTTGATTACAGTAAAATATTATAACTACTTTGCGGATAATAAGTGACTTACCCTCGTGGTTTGTAACACTGTATCTCTTTTAGAAAGTCTAGTAGTAGTTTAACTAACAAATTAAAAAAACCTGATGTTTTGACTTTATAAAATATAAAATGCAGATTCCTCCTTCTTGAGCTCCCCTTCTGTTCCATGTAATGACGTTTTCTGCGCCCACACCCTTTTTTGTATTAATTTCGCACTTCTGTCTTCCTTCTCTAATATACAAGCTACTCCTGCAAGGTGCAGACCGTTTGAGTCCAATAAATGTCATTTTCATACAAATGTGAACTCTGGCAGCCACATATATAAGCTACCGTAAGTCCACTTGATGTGTAAAAACAGTTGAAAATCATATTGCGAAATCACAGTTCCCGCGGAAAAAACACTTGAGGACAGCCATGCGAGTTGAGGTCGCGTGTTTTGAATTGATTTCATGTGCCATGCGTGATGGAGAGGGTGCATACACCTTGACATGACAGTGCCATGATGGACAGTGTGAACTGGCCTTAAAGCCAGGTTCAAACATGCAGCTAATGTGACAGCAGAGGTTGTGACGTTTTGTAGCAGCACCATGGGCTATGGTTCACACAGGACGCCACAAATTCTATGTAATTGCACAGCTTTCAACATGGTGTCAACTGAAATCATGCAAGCGGGTATTAATGGTATGGTGCAGTTTATGGCGTTAGAGTTGTGACAAGAGATATGTACAAGCAAAACGAAACCGAAATGAAAATCCGAAAATAGATTTCGTGCAGGGATAAATCAGAGACCACAAACATATTTACAATAGCAATAACACTGGAAGACGAAAAATTCTGTCTCCTATGGCAAACTAACCAACAGCTGAGACGTAAATCGAGGTGTGGGAGAACTGATAAGAGAAGGAGGTGTGGAAACAGATGTCAAAAGCCAATTTTAGCGGATTTGGAGTTTGAAGTGTATATATTAAGGAAAAAAGCAAGAATTCTATAAAAACAGTTTTTTATTATATTAATACTCAAAATATATCAACAACAGATTACATTTAACAAAAAGTAATTTTGCCGCTTTTTCACCCTACAATCTATTTCGATCTTGTTTGTATATGAGGCCAGCCCCACTGAATAACTGTTCACTGCTATGCTACTGGGAGCAGCTAACATGCTAGCGAACTTGTGGCAATAGATAGTGGTACTTGTGTCCCTTTGATTTCCACCATATTAGGGTATCATCTTGTAGAGGAAGTCTTTTTTTTTTTTTTGGTACTGCAGTTGGTTTGATTTAGCATCAAAAGCAGACTGTCGTTTTCGTTAGTTGTAGTCTGATCTTCGTTCATATTTAACACGAATTCTAGCATTTGTAACGATGTTTCTCATTGAGATTCTGTGATTACGCCACAGCTTATTGAAGGCTGATTTTCAGTTCAGAATTGGCACCTTTTAGAGCTAGTAGGCATGCATTCATCTTGAGATGAGATTGGATCTCTGCCTTCATCACCATCAAATTAAGTATCTGCGACTTGACTTGCTCTATGAAAATGCCATTGAAAAATTTTGATTTGAATCACTGAACTTAATATATCGCAATTGTGTACTTATAGTTTTTGGTCAGTTATCCAAATCTCGTGCTTCAATTCAATTCATCATGTAATTTTCTTTCAAATTTTTGGAATTGTTCTGAAGTATCAGTTTTTGTTTCTTCTTACTGTAAAGTGCTCGACAACAACTTGAATTAGCTGTATGACTGATGAAATGTTTGCTTGGGAACTGCTGAAGTTTGTAGTAACTTTTTCGAATAGTGTCATTCCTTCCACAAATTTTTGAACATTTATCCAGTCTTCAGTGGAGATAATCATGATTGGATTTGCATAAGTACAAAATTAGCGAATTCTTCAAAATCGTTCCATCATATTGAACATGTTATTTCAGGAGGAAATAGAAGAAATTAAATGAACAGGTAAGAGTCTCACAAAAAAACCAAACACGATATTTACACTAAATATATACCATAACATTAAAATTTATTTATATATATATTTAACAGTATTTACCATGTTGGGCAATCCTGAATGACAGATAAAGCAGGTTGATTAAGGTGCTCCTTTTGATTTTTTGCCAGCTTGGTTTCTGTGAGCAAGGCATGACTGAAATGGGTGGAAATTTTTTTTCAGTTCAGCAATAAGTTGTGGGAGTCACTCCTGCGATTCCACAGCAGCTCGAATACAAAGTTGTATCTGATGCACTGCACAATTCGCATCATCAAAGCAAGACAACTGTAAAGCTTTTATCATGTTAGATCCACACTCATGAACAATGCAATGCATTGCTTGGTGATTTATGGCCCCTTCTTGAAGTATCGTTTCAAATTTTGTCGATTTTTTATCACCTTTATGACGCCCAGTCATGGCTTTACATTTAAAAATTTACTTCAAAGGATGTTTCACAAGACTTCATTAAACATAGCAATGAAGTTGTAGAATGTAGAACAGACTATATATCAGATGTGAAAGATATTTTTTCAAATTCTTCAAGTAAATTTTTGATTTTTCTTGCCAGCTTATTGTACAAGTTATTGCATAAATAAAAAGTAAAAAAGTCATGACCTATCAATTTATACTTTGGAAGCGCAGCATTCATTACTCCATGAAAATTGGTTTCCTCAGCAGGTTTTGGAGGGCAGTGGCCAGAGTTCACCCCATGATAATCGACCAATATTATTAGTGCCAACTACATTCTTATATAAATATTGATGAAGCTTTTGTTTTTCCACCTCCGCTGAAAATTTGATAGTTTCATCTAAATTCTCAAACTCTGCAAATTTCACACAATGATTTAAGATGATTCTTCAATGCAATGGTCATGCACTCTTTTGGTGAGTATACTTTGTCACAGATTTTACATTTGGTACTCAATTATTCGTAACAAAATAGTTCCAAATAAGACATGTTTTTGGTTTTATTATTGCACTCTTAACCAACATTACACTACAAAACTGTTGTCTAAAAAACACTGTACAATACAATAGCGTTATACAGCAACACACAATAGACTGACAAGTGAAAAACCACTACACTTTCGCGGCGGCGATGAACAGAGATCACTGCGTAATAATCCAATAAGAACATCAATCGCTATGGGCACATATCGGCTTGCTACACCTCCTGCCAAACTTCCGTTTTAGCAGCAGCCAGCACGTTGGACCAATAAGCGCGCGCACCAACAATCTCGCCAGTGTTGAAAGTTCCCCTCTCGCCAATGTTGAAAGCTCCGATAATCTTGCGATATAAAAATGCGGAACTAGATGCGGAAGTAGATCCGGAAAATGTGAGATGTGCGGAATTTCTGTAGTTGCGGAAGCGGAAGCTGAGGTCTGTCACATCACTACTGTAAATGTCATCTGCAGACATGCTAGTGTCCCAAGATTTGAGAATGTAACTGTATTCGTTGATCGAGGCGTTTTGAATAACTAATTTTATGTTTAACAGCTGCCAGATTACACTTGGGGGTTATTTCCTGCATGTAATCCTCAATTTATACAGTGCTTGGTCTAAAAATGCAGTTGTTTGACTCGCTTTTTTGGGTATGTATTACTTTTATTTATTTATTCATCTAAAAATCTTTCAAGATTGTGTGATAGGCCTACATCACTGGTTTACAAATATTGCACACGTGTGCGCTCACACACACACACACACACACACACACACACACACACACACACACACACACACACACACACAGAACTACAGAAAATCATACATTGGTTGTTGTTCTTGTCGTTTCAGAAGCTGCGAAAGTGTACCTGTTGACCACTGTTTCACTTTCCTCAGAAATAAAATGAAAGCACACTGAAATAGAATGGTGGACAGCAGTAATTACCCCACAATGCTCATGGCAGAATGCTCATGGCAGAATGCTCATGTTTCGAAATATAACCACCAGGAAGCAGTGGAGGAAAGAAAGTGGTGTAGCAAAGAACAACCAAATTGAATTTTTTGTGACATGAGAAAAGTTGTAAGTCTTAAGTTGTGGCACTGAAAACTGGAATTACACGTGCAACTGCATTGCAACTGTAGTATGGCACTAGCTGTGGCGATAGTTTTCTGCATGTGTGAACCTGGCTTAACGCAGAAAACGAGAAGCCAGGGACTTACATACTACACTCAGCGTCTTGGTTGTAAACATATGGTGGAGTGTGTGTGTGTGTGTGTGTGTGTGTGTGTGTGTGTGTGTGTTAATCATCGAAATACAAAACTAAAATTGTGTAAAAATAGTTACTCCTGTTACCTGTAGATGCATAAACAGAAGCAGAAATTCTGGAGTTATTTTCTACAGGTATCGTAAATGCTTTAGGTAAAATAATTTTGAGTCAAATATGGATTATTTGTTTCAAAGTTTTAACTCATTGATGTTTATGTTTACAATATGTAAGTTTACAAAGGCATTACAAGGAAAATCTTCTGGATCAAGGCTTTGCAACAAAACATAGACCATCAGTAAAATATAGCACAATACATTCAAAATATTTCCATGGAGCGTAGTTAGACCGAAATTTAATGTCACACATTCACTTCAGAATGTAACTTGCGCCCATTTTCCCATAATTGATTGTAATGCTTCAGTATATGATACCTATTTATTTGACAAAATTTGATGTCAAACCTGGTTTACTTTTGCTGTTGGCAGCAGGTGTCATGGCAGCTGTCAATGCATTTCGTATTTTACTTAAATGTTTACGTTTGAGATAATTTAGTGAGCATATGTCATGACTAAGACGCTAATTATTCATTTAAAATTTTCAACATATTTATTCTTTATTTTGCATTTATTATTATTTTGCTCTTTGCTAATTGTTATTTTGTAAGATTTTTCTTTATTTTCTGAACTTCTGCTCCAGAAAATGATAACAATATACTGTTGCTAAAACATTTCCCCATCATTCCTGTTTCATCACTTCATGATACTGCTGTTCATATCAAGATAAACATGCACAATGTGTGTGAAGTAATCATGGAAAACATGAAGAAAATCAAGTTACTGCCTAAAACAGGGAAATAGGCATTTAAATCATGTGATGAATTTCCTGCAGAAGATCTACAAAGATGAAGACTATTTCAGTGCATAGAAGTGTGTCCATTGTAAATGAAGAGTTCTTGCATCAGATTGCCAAGGCAGTATGTTCTGTTGGTCTTACAAAATGTGGCTCAGCTTTGAGATCCTATATATCAATGCTAAACTTATATTTTTTAATGGTGTTATTATGATTGTGTCATATTTGATACATGTATGCTGAATCCTAGAACGATAAGGGATAGCAAAGTGTGTCACCTGCTTTCACAAATAATGCAATGTGTATGTCCATAGAATAGCACAGATTTAATGGCTAGTGAACTTATAAGCCTTAACTGAAGATTTTATTTGTGAACTTGAGTGTTCACACACGACATCAATGATCACTTGGTTGTCACTTGGTATTAATAGTCTAGTATGCATCATGGAGTGAGAATGCTGAGAGCCCTTTCTCACATAAACGAAAGTGAATGCAAATACAGTGATCTAATTACCTTTGAAGAACAGTGAACTAGATTTGTGGTTAATAAATTGCAATAGAAGCAACAGAGAGGCTTCATCCCAACGTTGGCCTCAGTGGTCCACAACCCCACAACATGCCGAATCAGTCCACCCACCCCACTGCGACACTACACTGGCTCCCAGTGGACACCCCCTCCCCCCTGGAAACGTCTCATACCAGAAGAGAGTAACCCCAAATGTTTATGTGGTCGAGTAAGGATGGTGTACTCGTATGTGGATACAGTGTTTGCCTGCAATTGCCAACATAGTGTAACTGAGGCAGAGTAGGGGAACCAGCCTGCATTTGCAGAGGCAGATGGAAAACCGCCTTAAAAACCATCCACAGGCTGGCCAGTATGCTGGACCTTGACCATGTGGCTAGCTGGTCGGTCAGACTTTTGGTCTGAAGGGAGTTTGATATAATAAGATTGCATTTATCAAAGTAGTTCATAATTAGTTTTGAAACTACGGAATTATTTTAATGAAGAACGATTAGTTTAGTAGTTGATAATGGTTGATGATGTCATAAGTTGCCATATGAAATCAATTTGCTGACATGCCACAACTACTAATGAACTTGCTAGTTGCTGCAAGTTTTTCTTCAGCTTGAGTAGGATATAGATGCCGGTCCTAGTTCACTTGGCTCAGTTCTTGCTCAATCCAGGACAAACCCAAGTTATCCAGACCAATATTTATATCCTACTACAAAGCATATCCTTAGATATTTTCATTTAAGAAACTCCTATTTTAGTATAAATTACTTTGAACATGATAATTACATATTTATTAATTATTATCTTATTATAAATTATTTATTTTTTCTCACAAATGGCGAATGTAAGAAAATAAATTTAATTTTTTTTTAATAAAAGGTGAATGTAAGAAAATAAAATGAATTATGGAGTGCATAAGAAATCTATCTCTTACCTAACATTTTCCTAATTCTTTCTTCTTGAGCAGCTGGACGATTCTTGTGAACTTTCGTTTGTAAATGTTTTTGAGCTGATACTTGATTACACTTCTAACACATTCGCCTGTAACTTTAATTTTTTTATATTCTTCACCACATTCTTTACATATATTATGATATCCATCTTTTTGGGAATTATATATATGAATTACTGTGATATTTTTTAACTGTACAATTACTGCACTGCTTTAGGTGTTTGGTATTGTGCATTTAAAAGATTAAAAATTTTTTAAAGAATTTATTTTTTCGTATTAAATTTGATGAATTCCAAATCATGAAATCCATTATTTCTGTTTTTAAGTTTCTTCATTCATTTATATTTCAGTTTCATCATTCTTTCTCTATCAACTGAAAATCCCAATCAGTAAATAAATTACAACATCTATCAGGTAAACTAATCTAATACTCCAGAATGAGATTTTCACTCTGCAGCAGATTGTGCACTGATATAAAACTTCCTGGCAGATTAAAACTGTGTGCTGGACCGAGACTCGAACTCGCGACTTTTGCCTTTTGCGGGCGAGTGCTTCTAATCTAATCTTGAAAGTGATTAAGAACTAAGTGAGTTAGAGATAAATATTACTCAATGTCAAGTCACTTGCGTTGTTGAGCTTCTTGATTAGAGTCTCCACTTACAAAAAAAAGTAATTACAATTTTTCCTTATTATTTGTAATATCCATAAGGTAATAGTTTTGTTTCCCAAAACTTATCTTTTATTATCCTGAGCACTCAAGGATTTCTTGTTTATTTCAACTGTGTATTTTTCGTGTTTTTAACATCCAAACATTAATTTTTCTGTAGTGGTCTCTATTGTTAAACAAACAATCTTTATAATCTTCTGAGCATATTGCATTTTTAACAACAAATTTGTTAACTCCTTCAGATTCCAACACCAACTTTATTAGCATCAATTTTTTCTCTGAAACCGCAAAATTCTTCCATTATTTTTCCATTGCATTCATCTTTCACTTTTCCTAAAAATTTCTTATTTACTTGTGGAACACCATATATATTATTTTAGGATAATCGCTAGTATCAAATTTATCAATCATCGTTTTCAGACCTTCATAGAAATGTTTAGTTATTGAGTAGCTTCATCAAGATACAGACAGTTATACCTACAATACAAAATTTTCTCCATTATTTGGTGTCATTATTCTGTAGTGAAAAATCATACATCAGTTTTTTAGATAAAATATGGATACTCATTTCAATACAGATTGATTTATTAAATGTAAGTTTTGTTTTATTCATACGAATAGCAACAAAATTTTCATTAAATGTAGTTCTTCCTTTAAAGTTTGTTTTAGCTATAAGTTTACCACATGTACCTCTATCTGACACTAATTTTTGTACCAACTCTCTGATATTTTACATTGTCTTACCAAATACTGAACTATTTATCAATTTAAGGAAATCTTTTTCAAAAACTTTTTTACCTTTAGTTCTCATTGCTGTATTTAAATCTATATACTTTATCAACCTATACCACTGTTTAAATTTTAATACTGTATGTATTTATCTAAATTTGAATCCTAATTATAGATACAGTTAAAGGTTTCTATAATGAACTACATATTCATTTCTATTGTTGAGAGTAGTCAAAATTGTTCCAGAAATTAAAGGAAGCAAGTTGTTATTTTCAGGAGCTAATGGTAAATCGTTTTGGATGCTCTAAATCTACTATACATATATATATACACATATACATATACCTATATATATATATATATATATATATATATATACATATACATATACCTATATATATATATATATATACATATACCTATATATATATATATACATATACCTATATATATATATATACATATACCTATATATATACATATACCTATATATATACATATACCTATATATATACATATACCTATATATATACATATACCTATATATACAATTTTTGCAGCATCTGATATTACACTTATTTTTATACAATCAAAAAGATTTGGTTCACCCCCTTCAAATCCGCCATATGATAAATATTGACTCATAGCATAACCATATAAATTATTCACATCTAAATATGCTAGATAATTTTATATCTTTTTACTATTAAAATCCTTCGCATATTTATTGCTTTAACAAATCTTTTACAACACTTTGATATTCCTCCTCTTATTCCCTTTTCATCCATTAAAACCATATCATAATCAGTAATAGATCAAGTAGTTGTTTAGTCATTTTCAACATTGCATTCCAAGATAAACCAGGTGCAATAAAATAACAAGATGTATAAAAGCATATTATCTTGATCCAAGTTTTACTAAAATTTTCAAATACTCTAGACAATAACAATACAACAGCTTTAAGATATAAGTCATAATGTTCACCAAGATTTTTAATATTAAATTTTATTCTCACTTTTTTGCATGTTTATAATCTTCATCATTTATATCTGTCATTGAGTTTATTATGAAATTCTTCTTTTGCTGGTAATTGCATCTCTTCAATTTTTTTCTGAGAATCCATGTACTCATATAGATGGACACGTTTTCTCATCATTAGAGTAAATAACTCCTCTGGGAAAAATTTTCTTATGTTTCTCATTTGATCTCTAGGGGAAACTTTATTGACACATTCCTGGGGTCAAATACATCACATGATCACACTGACAGAACCACAGGCACATAGACACAGGCAACAGAGCATGCACAATGTCGGCACTAGTACAGTGTATATCCACCTTTCGCAGCAATGCAGGCTGCTATTCTCCCATGGAGACGATCGTAGAGATGTTGGATGTAGTCCTGTGGAACGGCTTGCCATGCCATTTCCACCTGGCACCTCAGTTGGACCAGCGTTCGTGCTGGACGTGCAGACCGTGTGAGACGACGCTTCATCCAGTCCCAAACATGCTCAATGGGGGACAGATCCAGAGATCTTGCTGGCCAGGGTAGTTGACTTACACCTTCTAGAGCACGTTGGGTGGCACGGGATACATGCGGACGTGCATTGTCCTGTTGGAACAGCAAGTTCCCTTGCCGGTCTAGGAATGGTAGAACGATGGGTTCGATGACGGTTTGGATGTACCGTGCACTATTCAGTGTCCCCTCGACGATCACCAGTGGTGTACGGCCAGTGTAGAAGATCGCTCCCCACACCATGACGCCGGGTGTTGGCCCTGTGTGCCTCGGTCGTATGCAGTCCTGATTGTGGCGCTCACCTACACGGCGCCAAACACGCATACGACCATCATTGGCACTAAGGCAGAAGCGACTCTCATCGCTGAAGACGACACGTCTCCATTCGTCCCTCCATTCACGCCTGTCGCGACACCACTGGAGGCGGGCTGCACGATGTTGGGGCGTAAGCGGAAGATGGCCTAACGGTGTGCGAGACCGTAGCCCAGCTTCATGGAGACGGTTGCGAATGGTCCTCGCCGATACCCCAGGAGCAACAGTGTCCCTAATTTGCTGGGAAGTGGCGGTGCGGTCCCCTACGGCACTGTGTAGGATCCTACGGTCTTGGCGTGCATCCATGCGTCGCTGCGGTCCGGTCCCAGGTCGACGGGCACGTGCACCTTCCGCCGACCACTGGCGACAACATCGATGTACTGTGGAGACCTCACGCCCCACGTGTTGAGCAATTCGGCGGTACGTCCACCCGGCCTCCCGCATGCCCACTATATGCCCTCGCTCAAAGTCCGTCAACTGCACATACGGTTCACGTCCACGCTGTCGCGGCATGCTACCAGTGTTAAAGACTGCAATGGAGCTCCGTATGCCACGGCAAACTGGCTGACACTGACGGCGGCGGTGCACAAATGCTGCGCAGCTAGCGCCATTCGACGGCCAACACCGCAGTTCCTGGTGTGTCCGCTGTGCCCTGCGTGTGATCATTGCTTGTACAGCCCTCTCGCAGTGTCCGGAGCAAGTATGGTGGGTCTGACACACCGGTGTCAATGTGTTCTTTTTTCCATTTCCAGGAGTGTATTTGATGTTATCATAATCAAGTTGTTTCACAAACAGATGGCAATCATATCCTGATAAATTATAGAAATATATTTGTACAAAACTCAGATGTTTTAACTACTTACAATTATTACAAATGGAGTTATATATTTTCCAATCAAATGGTCATGATGTCGAACTTTTTTCTTTTTCTTTCTAGGCAAATTAGTCATCAGATAAATTTTGACATCATAATATATGTTCCTAGTTCAATCTGTTTATAAATTCTCTAATAAAATTATCAGAAAAATTGAACATTAGTGATATATTTTCCGAATTTGATGTGTCTTGAAATTCTCATATAAAATTTTTCGAAAAATTTGGTGATACTGATATTGCAATCCAGTATACAATATCTTGGAATTCCCTAATAATGTCTTAAGATAAATTTTCAGGTAATGATATTAATCTTCAATATCCTATGTCTTGAAATTATGGAATAAAATTTTCAGATATATCAAGCAAAAAAAATATAACATCCCCATTTGATGTGTCTTGAAAATCCCTTATATAATATTCAGATAAATTTCTTTTTGATATAACATTCCAATTTTCTTTATTCCAATAACCTCTTATAAATTGTTCAGATAAGGTTTGTTTATTTGATATAACATTAGGATCTAGTTGCCTCAAAAGTCTCTGATGAAATTTTTAGTCAATTTACATTGTGATATAATTCCCAAATTTAACCTGTTTTGAAATTTTCACATAATTTTTTCCTTTTACTGTGCAATATCCTTTAATTCCTAATTCTTTTACTTTCACTTTTAATTCTTTCACAGTATAATTTTTTACTTCAATGTTGTTTTTCTTAATTTCTTCATTGATATTATGATTATTAATTAAATCAAAAAGTTTATTCTGTACTCAGAAAACAACGACTTAAAGTCCTAATTCCCTTGCCATAGCTTTTAAGTTGTTGTCTTTTATCCTTTTTAGACTCACCATTTTTAAAAAATAAATTTTATTAGATTTGTAAAAAAGAATGTAAATTTTTTCTCATATCCAATGATATTGAATTTATTTCTTATTAGTTATGGAATTTCAGACCCAGACTGCCCCATGGCTGTATTAAATATTATTTAGTCAACTATAGTCTAGAATATACTGAAATGAAATATATGAGGTTAAATGTAAATAAAGAATTGGGGTGTAGCTGGCAGAAGCACATACAATCTGATTCTTTAAAATAAAAATATAAAGTACAATAAAATATATTCCTTAATTAAAGGCAGCAATCAGAAGTACATCTAATGCAGCTGTCACTAGTTCAGAAAAACATTCAATATATATACTTGAATTTAATCAGAAGAAGAGTTATCAGTTAAATTTAGGTATGTGGTTTAAAGACATATGCGTCACTTCACTTAATAAAACATAAAATATCATTAGTCTTTTAAAACATCTTTTTGATTAAGTATGTATTTCTGAGTGGACTTTGCTCCCTCTGGAAATTTTAAACAATTCAAAAATGTATTGGATTCAATTAAAGACTATCATGTAGAATATATAGATAATAGATATAATCGTCCAATTGCTTTAGAATATGAATATATAGTAAACAAAATAAGACAAATAACACCAAATAATTTACATAAAAACTTAGTTTTCATTAACTGTTGGCATTGTTATAATCTATTAATGTGATTAAGGGCTAAAGTAGCTAATGAAATTAAAGATTATTACATTATTTTAGACAAAATATTTAGAGGTTATATTGGAATTTGCACAGCTGAATAAGTATTAAGGAGAAGAAAAGGACATTTTACTAACAACTATATTTGCACATTCAAGAACAAAAAAAATTTACAGCAAACACAACAGAATAATTAGCGCACACAAAGAGTGTTAGACAATGCCAAAGAGGTCTATTTTACACAGTGCACTTTGCGCCATAACACACGAAATATATCGTTCACACAATTCCAACACCCCTCCTTGAACTTATATTTTGTGTGTTGCTTCCACAAGGTAAACCAAATAGTCCCACAGTCTTCTCAAACTTCTCCCTTTCCAAGGGTTTGGTCAGAAGGTCAGCTAAAATGGCTTCTGTGCGCAGATAGTCCACGGCAATGTTCTGTCGCTCTATGTGGTCCTGAATGAAATGGTGCCGTATATCAATATGCTTTGTCCTAGCACTAGTAACATTTTTAGCTAGGTTTATGGCTCCCTTATTGTCACAGAAGATGGTTGTAGGTTCCTCAATTAAATTGGGTTCTATTTCACTTATTAATGTTCGTAGCCATAATGCTTCCTGTGTGGCGTAAGATAGTGCCATATACTCGGCCTCTACGGTGCTCAATGCAAGTTTTTTGCTTTTGACAGAACCATGATGTGAGGCCCCCCCATTAATTTAAAACAGCAGCCAGTGGTGGAGTATCTGTCTCCCAATTCACTCCCCCAGTCCGCATCACTATATCCCTCTAGTTTTGCGTTACCATCTCTATGGAATTTTAACTCCTAGTTTGAGGTTCCTCTTAGGTATCGGAATATCCTCTTTACAGCTTTCCAGGGTTTTTCCTTTGGGTCTCTGCAATATCTGCTCACTGCATTGGTGGCAAAAGCAATGTCGGGTCGTGACGTTTGAGAGAAATGTAACAGACTCCCTACTGCTTCTAAATAAGGAACATTCTTGTCACATTCCACATCAGTCTCATTTACACTTAACTTCATTCCATCCGCTTTAAATTCACTCCCTTCCAAGAAGGATTCTTGTACCATTTCTTACCACTACTGGCAAGTGAACGTGTAACAAAACTTTCGGAAAGAAATCCCTACAAATGAAAGAAAATTAACTTATTCTCATTATGACCCTCCTTGCTCTCATTATGCAGCGCTGGAGAGTATCAGCAGTAATACATTTTGTCCTAGGATTTTAGTAACAGTGGAATCAAATCAGTTATAGCACTCATCTGATTAAACATCCATGATTTAACTCATCAGAAACTAACGCTCTGTGGTGCATGGGTACCTTGCTCGCCTAATCGAACAGATAAAAACGAAATTGACAAATCCACATGTAACCATCAATGATCCAGTTCAATAACTGTATAGTAACATTCACATTTTGTGAGCACTCAGCTCTCAAGGACAATAGTTAGATGACACATAACATCATCGAATTCAAATTCTTCAAAGAGTTCTAGACTAAGACCAGTTCTACAACTGTTCAAGGAAACAGAAAAATCCTTACTCAAATCAAGTTGTGTTAAGAGAGAAGCCTCATAAAAAACGTGTTTCACACTACAGTCAGTTTGCACCTGGGCATCCCAAGTACGTGGGAAATTTTTACCATTTTGTCCACAAACATATGGAGCAGCCAAAATATTTAAGCTCATAAAACGTTTATAATCTGGCAAAACAAAAACTGACAGATCACAATAGAAAAACCAAATATGTCCAAAATGTAACGAACATTCTGATGTGGCAGGATACAGAAGCCCCACATACTAAAATCTGTTTTCTCTGTGTTACCATGCACCCTACAGTTTTCAAACACGCTTGCAAATCTAACACATCAAATGCCTGTACCAACTATTTTCTGCTTCCAAGATATCATGAAGATCCGTGTTTACACTCTGTCTAAAATCGGAACGAAAAATAATACTGAAACATCTAATGGAAGTAGCCGAACTTATGCCTCTTGTCATTACCTTCACAAACTGCCGCTTAGACTTACCATAACACAAAGATGACGTACATCTTGGACACGACGGATGCAACCGTTTCCGCCAATACCGTTACCTCAAATCAGTGGACGATAGAACTCTGACTCTTTTCTTTGGGATAATTAACGGATTATTGGAAGACCTAAGCGCTGGTTCAATGACACGCTGCTGAAATATTTTTTCTACTTCTGCCTCTATCCTGTCTGTATAAGCCTATGGTGTAGGTTAGGGCTTGACAATGAACTTGCTATGCTCCTGTCATATAAACTGATAAGAAGAATATGTAATCACATCTGGGTACTTTGAAAATATTAATGAATTAAATAATTAATGAATTAAATAAATATGTTTTGCCCCTTTCTGTGCCTGCTTGACATAATGACCTCGGTTCTGTATTTCTTGCAATGTACGAACATGTCTTTGTCAATACAACAAAAGTATTGCATTAGCACAGCTCTCACTTCAAGTGGCTTCCGATCAAGTGACAGCTCACATCTGGTGAGAAATTTGGCAGTATTAATACCAACGAATTTTCGTAACGCACTTTACCAAGGGCGGCGGGTTTGGCGTACTTAATGTCCACCCTAACATAGAATTGAAATAATTATTAAAATTCGTTATTTAGTTTTGAGCTGTTTCATCAACATAGTTTTTAAAGACATACTGATGTTAAGTAGGCTCCACAACCTTGAAATATCTCTTAGCACACTTAACAAGAACAACACACCTTCTGTAACGTGTACTACAAACAGGATGGGGGGGAGGGGTACTTTAAATAGTAAGTTGTGAGTAAATTTCAAATTTGGGTTTCTTAAATAAAGAGGTACAGATGTGTGAGTGATGTCCTCTTGAAAATACATCCGAGAAATGGCTTCCACAATTACAGCTTAAAGTTTTGGGTTAAATTTAAGTGAATAATTTAAAAAATGTAATCTGGTAGGACAATTTATTAAAAACAATATTTTTTTCGAAATTGTAAAATGTAAAGTAAATGACTGTTGTTGATGTTGTGGTCTTCAGTCCTGAGACTGGTTTGATGCAGCTCTCCATGCTACTCTCCCCTGTGCAAGCTTCTTCATCTCCCAGTACCTACTACAACCTACATCCTTCTGAATCTGCTTAGTGTATTCATCTCTTGGTCTCCTTCTACGACTTTTACCCTCCACGCTGCCCTCCAGTACTAAACTGGTGATCCCTTGAAGCCTCAGAACATGTCCTACCAACCGATCCCTTCTTCTAGTCAAGTTGTGCCACAAACTCCTCTTCTCCTCAATTCTATTCAATACCTCCTCATTAGTTATGTGATCTACCCATCTAATCTTCAGCATTCTTCTGTTGCACCACATATCGAAAGCTTCTAGTCTCTTCTTGTCCAAACTATTTATCGCCCATGTTTCACTTCCACACATGGCCACACTCCATACGAATACTTTCAGAAACGACATCCTGCACCTAATTCAATACTCGATGTTAAAAAATTTCTCTTCTTCAGAAACGCTTTCCTTGCCAGTCTACTTTTTATATCTTCTCTACGTCGACCATCATCAGTTATTTTGTTCCCGAAAGAGCAAAACTCCTTTACTACTTTAAGTGTCTCATTTCCTAATCTAATTCCCTCAGTATCACCTGACTTAATTCGACTACATTCCTTTATCCTCGTTTTGCTTTTGTTGATGTTCACCTTATATCCTCCTTTCAAGACACTATCCATTCTGTTCAACTGCTCTTCCAAGTCCTTTGCCGTCTCCGACAGAATTACAATGTTATCCGCGAAACTCAAAGTTTTTATTTCTTCTCCATGGATTAATACCTACTCTGAATTTTTCTTTTGTTCCCTTTACAGCTTGCTGAATATACAGATTGAATAACATTGGGGAGAGGTTACAACCCTGTCTCTCTCCCTTCCCAACCACTGCTTCCCTTTTATGTCCTTCGACTCTTATAACTGCCATCTGGTTTCTGTACAAATTGTAAATCGCCTCTTGCTACCTGTATTTTACCCCCGCCACCTTCAGAATTTGAAAGAGTATTCCAGCCAACATTGTCAAAAGCTTTCTCCAAGTCTACACAAGTCTACACAAGTCTACACAAGTCTACACAAGTCTACACAAGTCTACACAAGTCTACACAAGTCTACACAAGTCTACACAAGTCTACACAAGTCTACACAAGTCTACACAAGTCTACACAAGTCTACACAAGTCTACACAAGTCTACACAAGTCTACACAAGTCTACACAAGTCTACACAAGTCTACACAAGTCTACACAAGTCTACACAAGTCTACACAAGTCTACACAAGTCTACACAAGTCTACACAAGTCTACACAAGTCTACACAAGTCTACACAAGTCTACACAAGTCTACACAAGTCTACACAAGTCTACACAAGTCTACACAAGTCTACACAAGTCTACACAAGTCTACACAAGTCTACACAAGTCTACACAAGTCTACACAAGTCTACACAAGTCTACACAAGTCTACACAAGTCTACACAAGTCTACACAAGTCTACACAAGTCTACACAAGTCTACACAAGTCTACACAAGTCTACACAAGTCTACACAAGTCTACACAAGTCTACACAAGTCTACACAAGTCTACACAAGTCTACACAAGTCTACACAAGTCTACACAAGTCTACACAAGTCTACACAAGTCTACACAAGTCTACACAAGTCTACACAAGTCTACACAAGTCTACACAAGTCTACACAAGTCTACACAAGTCTACACAAGTCTACACAAGTCTACACAAGTCTACACAAGTCTACACAAGTCTACACAAGTCTACACAAGTCTACACAAGTCTACACAAGTCTACACAAGTCTACACAAGTCTACACAAGTCTACACAAGTCTACACAAGTCTACACAAGTCTACACAAGTCTACACAAGTCTACACAAGTCTACACAAGTCTACACAAGTCTACACAAGTCTACACAAGTCTACACAAGTCTACACAAGTCTACACAAGTCTACACAAGTCTACACAAGTCTACACAAGTCTACACAAGTCTACACAAGTCTACACAAGTCTACACAAGTCTACACAAGTCTACACAAGTCTACACAAGTCTACACAAGTCTACACAAGTCTACACAAGTCTACACAAGTCTACACAAGTCTACACAAGTCTACACAAGTCTACACAAGTCTACACAAGTCTACACAAGTCTACACAAGTCTACACAAGTCTACACAAGTCTACACAAGTCTACACAAGTCTACACAAGTCTACACAAGTCTACACAAGTCTACACAAGTCTACACAAGTCTACACAAGTCTACACAAGTCTACACAAGTCTACACAAGTCTACACAAGTCTACACAAGTCTACACAAGTCTACACAAGTCTACACAAGTCTACACAAGTCTACACAAGTCTACACAAGTCTACACAAGTCTACACAAGTCTACACAAGTCTACACAAGTCTACACAAGTCTACACAAGTCTACACAAGTCTACACAAGTCTACACAAGTCTACACAAGTCTACACAAGTCTACACAAGTCTACACAAGTCTACACAAGTCTACACAAGTCTACACAAGTCTACACAAGTCTACACAAGTCTACACAAGTCTACACAAGTCTACACAAGTCTACACAAGTCTACACAAGTCTACACAAGTCTACACAAGTCTACACAAGTCTACACAAGTCTACACAAGTCTACACAAGTCTACACAAGTCTACACAAGTCTACACAAGTCTACACAAGTCTACACAAGTCTACACAAGTCTACACAAGTCTACACAAGTCTACACAAGTCTACACAAGTCTACACAAGTCTACACAAGTCTACACAAGTCTACACAAGTCTACACAAGTCTACACAAGTCTACACAAGTCTACACAAGTCTACACAAGTCTACACAAAGTCTACACAAAGTCTACACAAAGTCTACACAAAGTCTACACAAAGTCTACACAAAGTCTACACAAAGTCTACACAAAGTCTACACAAAGTCTACACAAAGTCTACACAAAGTCTACACAAAGTCTACACAAAGTCTACACAAAGTCTACACAAAGTCTACACAAAGTCTACACAAAGTCTACACAAAGTCTACACAAAGTCTACACAAAGTCTACACAAAGTCTACACAAAGTCTACACAAAGTCTACACAAAGTCTACACAAAGTCTACACAAAGTCTACACAAAGTCTACACAAAGTCTACACAAAGTCTACACAAAGTCTACACAAAGTCTACACAAAGTCTACACAAAGTCTACACAAAGTCTACACAAAGTCTACACAAAGTCTACACAAAGTCTACACAAAGTCTACACAAAGTCTACACAAAGTCTACACAAAGTCTACACAAAGTCTACACAAAGTCTACACAAAGTCTACACAAAGTCTACACAAAGTCTACACAAAGTCTACACAAAGTCTACACAAAGTCTACACAAAGTCTACACAAAGTCTACACAAAGTCTACACAAAGTCTACACAAAGTCTACACAAAGTCTACACAAAGTCTACACAAAGTCTACACAAAGTCTACACAAAGTCTACACAAAGTCTACACAAAGTCTACACAAAGTCTACACAAAGTCTACACAAAGTCTACACAAAGTCTACACAAAGTCTACACAAGTCTACACAAGTCTACACAAAGTCTACACAAGTCTACACAAGTCTACACAACGTCTACACAACGTCTACACAACGTCTACACAACGTCTACACAAAGTCTACACAAGTCTACACAAGTCTACACAAGTCTACACAAGTCTACACAAGTCTACACAAGTCTACACAAGTCTACACAAGTCTACACAAGTCTACACAAGTCTACACAAGTCTACACAAGTCTACACAAGTCTACACAAGTCTACACAAGTCTACACAAGTCTACACAAGTCTACACAAGTCTACACAAGTCTACACAAGTCTACACAAGTCTACACAAGTCTACACAAGTCTACACAAGTCTACACAAGTCTACACAAGTCTACACAAGTCTACACAAGTCTACACAAGTCTACACAAGTCTACACAAGTCTACACAAGTCTACACAAGTCTACACAAGTCTACACAAGTCTACACAAGTCTACACAAGTCTACACAAGTCTACACAAGTCTACACAAGTCTACACAAGTCTACACAAGTCTACACAAGTCTACACAAGTCTACACAAGTCTACACAAGTCTACACAAGTCTACACAAGTCTACACAAGTCTACACAAGTCTACACAAGTCTACACAAGTCTACACAAGTCTACACAAGTCTACACAAGTCTACACAAGTCTACACAAGTCTACACAAGTCTACACAAGTCTACACAAGTCTACACAAGTCTACACAAGTCTACACAAGTCTACACAAGTCTACACAAGTCTACACAAGTCTACACAAGTCTACACAAGTCTACACAAGTCTACACAAGTCTACACAAGTCTACACAAGTCTACACAAGTCTACACAAGTCTACACAAGTCTACACAAGTCTACACAAGTCTACACAAGTCTACACAAGTCTACACAAGTCTACACAAGTCTACACAAGTCTACACAAGTCTACACAAGTCTACACAAGTCTACACAAGTCTACACAAGTCTACACAAGTCTACACAAGTCTACACAAGTCTACACAAGTCTACACAAGTCTACACAAGTCTACACAAGTCTACACAAGTCTACACAAGTCTACACAAGTCTACACAAGTCTACACAAGTCTACACAAGTCTACACAAGTCTACACAAGTCTACACAAGTCTACACAAGTCTACACAAGTCTACACAAGTCTACACAAGTCTACACAAGTCTACACAAGTCTACACAAGTCTACACAAGTCTACACAAGTCTACACAAGTCTACACAAGTCTACACAAGTCTACACAAGTCTACACAAGTCTACACAAGTCTACACAAGTCTACACAAGTCTACACAAGTCTACACAAGTCTACACAAGTCTACACAAGTCTACACAAGTCTACACAAGTCTACACAAGTCTACACAAGTCTACACAAGTCTACACAAGTCTACACAAGTCTACACAAGTCTACACAAGTCTACACAAGTCTACACAAGTCTACACAAGTCTACACAAGTCTACACAAGTCTACACAAGTCTACACAAGTCTACACAAGTCTACACAAGTCTACACAAGTCTACACAAGTCTACACAAGTCTACACAAGTCTACACAAGTCTACACAAGTCTACACAAGTCTACACAAGTCTACACAAGTCTACACAAGTCTACACAAGTCTACACAAGTCTACACAAGTCTACACAAGTCTACACAAGTCTACACAAGTCTACACAAGTCTACACAAGTCTACACAAGTCTACACAAGTCTACACAAGTCTACACAAGTCTACACAAGTCTACACAAGTCTACACAAGTCTACACAAGTCTACACAAGTCTACACAAGTCTACACAAGTCTACACAAGTCTACACAAGTCTACACAAGTCTACACAAGTCTACACAAGTCTACACAAGTCTACACAAGTCTACACAAGTCTACACAAGTCTACACAAGTCTACACAAGTCTACACAAGTCTACACAAGTCTACACAAGTCTACACAAGTCTACACAAGTCTACACAAGTCTACACAAGTCTACACAAGTCTACACAAGTCTACACAAGTCTACACAAGTCTACACAAGTCTACACAAGTCTACACAAGTCTACACAAGTCTACACAAGTCTACACAAGTCTACACAAGTCTACACAAGTCTACACAAGTCTACACAAGTCTACACAAGTCTACACAAGTCTACACAAGTCTACACAAGTCTACACAAGTCTACACAAGTCTACACAAGTCTACACAAGTCTACACAAGTCTACACAAGTCTACACAAGTCTACACAAGTCTACACAAGTCTACACAAGTCTACACAAGTCTACACAAGTCTACACAAGTCTACACAAGTCTACACAAGTCTACACAAGTCTACACAAGTCTACACAAGTCTACACAAGTCTACACAAGTCTACACAAGTCTACACAAGTCTACACAAGTCTACACAAGTCTACACAAGTCTACACAAGTCTACACAAGTCTACACAAGTCTACACAAGTCTACACAAGTCTACACAAGTCTACACAAGTCTACACAAGTCTACACAAGTCTACACAAGTCTACACAAGTCTACACAAGTCTACACAAGTCTACACAAGTCTACACAAGTCTACACAAGTCTACACAAGTCTACGCAAGTCTACGCAAGTCTACGCAAGTCTACGCAAGTCTACGCAAGTCTACGCAAGTCTACGCAAGTCTACGCAAGTCTACGCAAGTCTACGCAAGTCTACGCAAGTCTACACAAGTCTACACAAGTCTACACAAGTCTACACAAGTCTACACAAGTCTACACAAGTCTACACAAGTCTACACAAGTCTACGCAAGTCTACACAAGTCTACACAAGTCTACACAAGTCTACACAAGTCTACACAAGTCTAGTAAATGACTAAATAGCAATATTTTGAAAAAGCGGGCATAAAGTGCCTCTCGTTCTCCCCCTCCCCCACGTTTGGTCCATTATTAATTAATATACCTTCGTTGAAACACAAGTTCATCACTACTTGTTGCATCGACAAGAAAATCACTTTAACTACGATCTTCCCAACAACGCTTCGACTGAAAGGCGCGTAGGTACCTCGAATTGCAAAGTGGGCTTACGGAACAACTTGATCTGACGGTATTTGATTCTGTTTGTGTAAAGATTTGAGAACGAATCCGTCTACGTGCCTTTCCGGCGAACTATTTTGGGCTTACTGCGATGCTGTGTAGCTACCGGGCGGAATGAAGCGAGTCCTGACAAGATAGACACAGAATAGACATGCAAACGCATCTCACACCTGACTTATAACCGGTGGCGGGAATATTGAAACTAGAGGAAGGATCACTTCGAACTTTTATCAGAAACTTAATCGTAAAACGTAGCTCAAGGTTCTACGTCGATTCCCTTGTAAAACAATCATACGTCTTTGTAGTACGCACAGAACTCTGTTGAATGCACTCAGTAGCTTGAACGAGTCAGACCTGTGGATTTTCTGTTACATAAATAACCAGGGTCATTAAACAGCTGTTGTCGCCGTCAAATGCTTTGCGCTGCAGAAGATGTAGTACCTCACTTTCCTCGAATGACATGCCGAGTATTTGTACTGAAATGAAGTTGTTGGAACGTTGGAGAGAAAAGCCGTTTATTGCCGTGTTACTGCGTTGTGGACTCCAAGTACTTTGGGTAATTGGGCAGCATGAGGAGGCGATGCTAGCTGGAGCAGGGAAACCGCTACTGCTAGTGAGGACCGGGTTGAGCAGCGGTCTGCCCCTGTCTGCCGAGGACGCTCCGGTCCAGGGGAAGTGCCGTGGCGAAGGGACTGACGGAGGCGTGGATGACTTGGATAGACATACTACTTGATGTCAGGAGTGACAGCTTGTTTTCCACGCGGAAATGTGTAAGTGAACGCAGACGAGCAGGAATAAAAATCCCGTACTTTTCGAGTACAGTATTCCTGTTGCGTTGCTACTCACAATAACGTCGATTAAATATCTAGGCATAATATTGCGAGGTAACACGAAACGGAATTTTTAAGTGAGATCGGCAGCAGGAAAGGCGAATGGTCGACATCTGTTTATTCAGAGAAATGTAGCACTGTTTAGATGATCCATATGTGACGCCGCAATCACAGCACTTCTGCGCTACACTCTGGAGCTCTACTCGAGCGTCTAAGATCCCAACCATGCCTTAGAGATACTGTAGATTGGTAACTGGTACGGTCTTAACGAGGCGAATGTTGGAGACATGGTCCATGAACGGAAACGGGTATCACTGGAGGGGAAAAAAAGACTCTTCTCACGAAACGCTGTTGCCAAACTTTGGCTTTTTATCTAAATATTGCTCGCCCCAGTGTCACGAGAATAACCGAGGGGAGTTTTGGGCTCAAAATCAAATATCTGGATAGGTTATATTGTCAACTGTGCGGTGTGCGGTCTGGCGGTACCCTGCAGTAGAAGCACAGTATTCAGTCTCCTTGGTCACTCTTCATAGATTGTGACCGGATGGTGTTTCAATTTCTTACAGCCGGAGATTAAATATTAGAAACATATGTTGGACAAATCTGGGTTCATGCCAAGAACTTTGACGCTATAGATAAACTGACTGGCCCCAAAATCTTGAAAAAGTTTCAGATGATTACTGAAGAAGTAACTAATTATTAGTGTCACAAAGATGATCGATTGCACTGGCATGTCGTGCCTTGGGACGAATAATATTCTACCCACGCACCCAGAAAGCAGCAAAGTTGCCTGAGAGATGGCTTGCAATGTCATCAAGCTGAAAAGATACTGATCCTATTACATCGCATTAAGCAGTTCACGCCACGCGAAGTTATCTCCTACTTGCTCAGCGACTTCACTGCACAATAAGTTTGAATGGTCACTATTTCGAAACCGCATTGCAATGCCAAAGTTTGTATCCACATTTGCGCCAAATTTCAAACTTGCTTAGTAATGGTGCACAAGCTCGTCGCCCTGCGACCTTATCCTCGGGCTCGGCGGTGCTTCAAACAGCAAACTGCTGACACATGCAGAGAGAATGTTGGGGTTGTTTTGGGGGAAGAGACCAAACAGCGAGGCCATCCGGTCTCATCGTGTGAGGGAAGGATGGGGAAGGAAGTCGGCCGTGCCCTTTCAAAGGAACCATCCCGGAATTTGCCTGGAGAGATTTAGGGAAATCACGGAAAACCTAAATAAGGATGGCCGGACGAGGGATTGAACCGCCGTCCTCCCGAATGCGAGTCCAGTGCAGAAAGAAGGCCGCAGCTGAGATGTTCCAGTGACCTGCCAGTTGGATTAATGATGTAGCGTTGGCACCGTATTTCACCACAATTTTGCCCAATGCCACCACGAGGAAGGCGACACACCCTCTCTCACCCACAAATGTTCTCCTATTGGCGAATCTGCGACACCCAGAACTGAAATCTCCCGGTTTCCTAAAGAGTGGCCGGCAAAATCTTTCAGACACACTGACACTCAGAGTCCCCACAAAAACACCCCAGTGTGTGGCATAAAGGCGCCAATGAAACCACCCCCTTGTTCTGTGACTTACCAGGGTGACTTGCCGTGATGAGGGGCAACGTTACTACTCTCTGCCTGCCTGTATTGGGGATCAGTTAGGTCTCAGTGAAGAACTGCCAGGACCGTTACATCCCCGGCAGCAACGTTACGATCGACGAGAAACTGTAGAGTTTCCGTGGGCGAAGCTCTTTCATTCAATACATTCCGACAAAGCCGGCCAAGAACGGCAAGGAGACCTTCGCCGTGTGCGACTCCGAGGTGCTCTACACTTCTTGCATGGAGGTGTACGCTGGAAAGCAACCTGGCGGAGCTTTCCGCAAGACCAACTCCCCATCTGATGTGATTGCATGCCTCATAGCCAAGTTATGTGGATCGGGAAGAAACCTAACGACGGACAACTGGTACATTAGCGTTCCACTGGCCACTACGTTCCTACACAAGCACGAGATGACCCTGATTAGAACGGTTAGGGAGAACAAGAAAGAAATCCCTTAGGCATTCACTGGGACCACAGGCCACCCAGTCTCCAGCAGCATCATCGGATTCAGTGCCCAGACCACACTGGCGTCCTGCACTCCAAAAATGTGATTCTTCTCTCCACCTTTATCCGTGATGATCATACAGACGAATCGACTGTGGGCAAGAAGAAGCCTCAGTTGATTACCAGCTACAATTAGGCCAAAGCGGTGACGACACAGTCCTTCAGTTGTGCGGAACTTCCGACGTGAGCCGCACGTGCAGAAGATGGCCACTCACGATCTTCTTCTCGCTACTTAATGGGCAAGTGGTCCACTTCTGCAACTAGCATCAGGAAACCCTTACACGACGAAAATTCCTCAAAATCCACGCCCTCGCCCTCTTTCATTGTAAAATGTTATCAAGATACCAAATTTTTACATTGTAAATCAGAGGTTCCCAAACTGGTGGGCGCGCGCCCCCTCGGGGTGGCGTGATGATGATGCAAGGGGGAGCGGGTGGAGTTAGCAGTATAAACCTAATATTTCTTTTTAATATCGATATTTTAATAAAAATGAATATGCAGGTATTAATGATAGGATTGCGGGAAGTGGGACGCCAAACGATTGCATTTAGCACCATAATCTATCTCAATAACCTATCCTAGAACATACATCATTTGTGTGACATTCTAAACGTGATCTTCACAGAAACTCTCAAAATTATGAAGGCGATATGCGTTCATTCTAATATATCAGATCTGTAAACAACTTACTTCTGACAATTGGAAAACATAAAAGTCAGGTATTAACTATTCCGTACATTTGTACACATGAACTGAACGTAATCATGTTATAACTTTTAGCCATAGTAGGCTATGTTCATCAGAGTAATAATCACTTATACTGTGTAACTGCAAAAATGCCGTTTTATTACCCTGTCAACCCGCGGATCCCCATGTGATGCGATTACAGTGACTTTAACAGACTGTATACGCTTCAAATAAACTGGCGGATTCGTAATTTGGACGCCAGGATTATGCCCTTAGTCACCAGAAAAATGTGCATGACGTGAAAGCGAAACTAGAACAAGTGTTCGTTCTAAGCGGAGTACTTCACGCCGTTCTGGAAACATTGTCGTGAGTGCTAACAATGAAACATAACCCAGCTAGGTAGACAATGAAGTCCATTAGTGAGGCTATTTTTTTTCCGAACGGTCAGTACTACAGCTCTTTCATTCGGATTACTTATTTGACAAAACAGTTATTTTTCTTCTGCCTTTTTGAAATACGGCATAATTTCGTTTGAAATTAGTGTATGTTCTTTGCTGCGACAATGGCTTCTTTTGGTACGAGTACAGAGGTAACTACTTGGCACTGTGCACAGTTTCCGCGATTTCTGAGGTGTATCCATGACCTTTCTTAATTACTGTGAAATTTGACAACCAATTCATTGGTGTTCTCTCAAAACATATAACGTTTCGTTTATAAGTAACGAAGGATAGAGGCACGAAAACTATTTTCGCATAAAACCCCAGGCTGCCCTGCTCACAACAGCTCCACAGAATAGGTAGCAAATTCTTACGGTGCCTGTGGGCTGTTTCCGCCCTAATCCGGGAAAAGCCCGTTTCTCCCAGCAAGAGCCCTGCTCGGCCACCAGGTCGCAGACAGACAGTGCGCTGACTACCTGCGCTGCGGCTGGGCTTCCCCGTTCTTCGCCCCACTCATCACAGGCAGTCATCTGAGGTGCCGACAGATGACAGTAGCTTTCCTTTATTTCACCTGGTTGATTGCAGTTGTTGACACATCTGATGTATTGGATTTTGCTGAAATCGCGTTGAATCTTTCACAGTTGTGCCTCAGTAAAATCAGTGTTTGTGCGAAATTATACTGTTAAAAGAAAGCAAGAAGTTAACTTCGCCATGAGTGTCGTGAAAAAACGCATGCTTTGCCCACAAATGGCGCTCCAGACGAGAAGTCGAAGGAATTTTTTGCTGCAAAATGTGATAATTTGAAACGGATGAAGTTGGACACTGCTGGATCCTTCGCTCAGACATCAGAAAAGGTACTGGAAGCCTCGTATGAGTTATCGCTACTTATTTCAAGGACCAAGAAAAGTCATATAATCGGAGAGACACTAGTCAAACCCTGTTTGTTGAAAGCTGCTGATATTGTTCTTGGGTCAGAAAGTAAATAAAAACTTTCACAAATACCGCTTTCTGACAATACCGTGAAACGTCGGATTGATGATAAGGCCGAAGACATACAAAATCAATTAGTTGCGGCCGCCAAACAATCGCAGTTTTTCTCAATACAGTTAGAAGAGAGTGCCGACGTTGCGAATTGTTGCCAACTGCTAGGTTTCGTTCGCTTTATTGAAAATGAAGCAATTAAAGAAGAGTTGCTTTTGAAGCTGTCTCGAACTCTGTAGAAAACGGCAATTCATATATGGCAGCTGTCTCTGAATTCTTTTGTAAAAATGAGTTATCAAGGCAGAAACCGATAGGCGTATGCACAGACGGCGCCACATCAATGCTTGGATGTTGCTCAGGATTCGTGCAGATGATCAGAAAAAAACCTAGTGTTACTGCTATCCACTGTGGAAGTGTCTTAGCTGCTTAGCGGTGTATTAAAAAGGAACTCAATGATGTCTTGAAATTGTGCATCAGAATCGTGAATCATATTAAAAAGAGTGCTTTAAATTCCACGTTATTTATGGCTCTTTGTGAAGACTTTGGAGCAGAGTATAAAACACTTATTTCATACAGTACTACGCTGGCTCTCCAAATTCAAATAATCTTCCTAGCATATTTCATTTTGAGACGAAGTGATGCAGTTTTTGGAAAATAACAAAAACTGAATTGTATGTGGAAATTAGAAAGCGCGGTGTTCATGTTGCATTGGCTTATCTGTCATATATTTTAGAATCTTTAAACACATTGAATTTGAAATTACAAGATGGAGAGTCAAACATAATTTTTCATCGGTATGCAATCAAAGCAAACTGATAAGTTGCAACTATGGAAACGTAAAATTTTAGCCTGCAATTATTCCTGCTTTCCCAGATTGTTTGGAATCCTGGAAGAAGCCCGATTTCAAAACGATTTTAAGGATACTGATACTAAGGGAAGTATTGTTCGAATTCATCAATGAGGTGCTGCAAATGGTTCGATATTTTACTCTAACAGTTGTGATGATAAAATTTATTATTGGTTAGCGACGGATCCATTTCACGTTGACGTGGATGTGTTGCCAGACAGACTACAAGAGGAAGTCTTAGAAATTAAAAATGATTGTGCAGCAAAGTATGACTTTGAGAAGATGGATACGCCTTTATTGTGGGTGAAATATATCATGGTGTATCCCAGCACAGCAGAACAAGCACTGAAACTGTATTTACCATTTTCAACCACTTATTTGGGCGAAAGAGCATTTTCAGCGGTTGTTGTTGTTGTTGTTGTTGTGGTCTTCAATCCTGAGACTGGTTTGATGCAGCTCTCCATGCTACTCTATCCTGTGCAAGCTTCTTCATCTCCCAGTATCTAGTGCAACCTACATCCTTCTGAATCTGCTTAGCGTATTCATCTCTTGGTCTCCCTCTACGATTTTTACCCTCCACACTGCCCTCCAATGCTAAATTTGTGACCCCTTGATGCCTCAAAACATGTCCTACCAACCGATCCCTTCTTCTAGTCAAGTTGTGCCACAAAACTTCTCTTCTCCCCAATCCTATTCAATACCTCCTCATTAGTTACGTGATCTACCCACCTTATCTTCAGCATTCTTCTGTAGCACCACATTTCGAAAGCTTCTATTCTCTTCTTGTCCAAACTAGTTATCGTCCATGTTTCTCTTCCATACAAATACTTTCAGAAATGACTTCCTGACACTTAAATCTATACTCGATGTTAACAAATTCCTCTTCTTCAGAAACGCTTTCCTTGCCATTGCCAGTCTACATTTTATATCCTCTCTACTTCGACCATCATCGGTTATTTCACTCCCTAAATAGCAAAACCCCTTTACTACTTTAAGTGTCTCATTTCCTAATCTAATTCCCTCAGCATCACCCGACTTAATTTGACTACATTCCATTATCCTCGTTTTGCTTTTGTTGATGTTCATCTTATATCCTCCTTTCAAGACACTGTCCATTCCGTTCAACTGCTCTTCCAAGTCCTTTGCTGTCTCTGAGGTTCGCCGATGACATTGTAATTCTGTCAAAGTTTTTACTACTTCTCCATGAATTTTAATACCTACTCCGAATTTTTCTTTTGTTTCCTTTACTGCTTGCTCAATATACAGATTGAATAACATCGGGGAGAGGCTACAACCCTGTCTTACTCCTTTCCCAACCACTGCTTCCCTTTCATGCCCCTCGACTCTTATAACTGCCATCTGGTTTCTGTACAAATTGTAAATAGCCTTTCGCTCCCTGCATTTTACCCCTGCCACCTTCAGAATTTGAAAGAGAGTATTCCTGTTAACATTGTCAAAAGCTTTCTCTAAGTCTACAAATGCTAGAAACGTAGGTTTGCCTTTTCTTAATCTTTCTTCTAAGATAAGTCGTAAGGTCAGTATTGCCTCACGTGTTCCAACATTTCTACGGAATCCAAACTGATCTTCCCCGAGGTCCGCTTCTACCAGTTTTTCCATTCGTCTGTAAAGAATTCGCGTTAGTATTTTGCAGCTGTGACTTATTAAACTGATAGTTCGGTAATTTTCACATCTGTCAACACCTGCTTTCTTTGGGATTGGAATTATTATATTCTTCTTGAAGTCTGAGGGTATTTCGCCTGTCTCATACATCGTGCTCACCAGATGGTAGAGTTTTGTCATGACTGGCTCTCCCGAGGCCATCAGTAGTTCAAATGGAATGTTGTCTACTCCCGGGGCCTTGTTTCGACTCAGGTCTTTCAGTGCTCTGTCAAACTCTTCACGCAGTATCTTATCTCCCATTTCGTCTTCATCTACATCCTCTTCCATTTCCATAATATTGTCCTCAAGTACATCGCCCTTGTATAAACCCTCTATATACTCCTTCCACCTTTCTGCCTTCCCTTATTTGCTTAGAACTGGGTTGCCATCTGAGCTCTTGATATTCATACAAGTGGTTCTCTTTTCTCCAAAGGTCTCTTTAATTTTCCTGTAGGCAGTATCTATCTTACCCCTAGTGAGACAAGCCTCTACATCCTTACATTTGTCCTCTAGCCATCCCTGCTTAGCCATTTTGCACTTCCTGTCGATATCATTTTTGAGACGTTTGTATTCCTTTTTGCCTGCTTCATTTACTGCATTTTTATATTTTCTCCTTTCATCAATTAAATTCAATATTTCTTCTGTTACCCAAGGATTTCTATTAGCCCTCGTCTTTTTACCTACTTGATCCTCTGCTGCCTTCACTACTTCATCCCTCAGAGCTACCCATTCTTCTACTACTGTATTTCTTTCCCCCATTCCTGTCAATTGTTCCCTTATGCTCTTCCTGAAACTGTCTACAACCTCTGGTTTAGTCAGTTTATCCAGGTCCCATCTCCTTAAATTCCCACCTTTTTGAAGTTTCTTCAGTTTCAATCTGCAGTTCATAACCAATAGATTGTGGTCAGAATCCACATCTGCCCCAGGAAATGTCTTACAATTTAAAACCTGGTTCCTAAATCTCTGTCTTACCATTATATAATCTATCTGATACCTTTTAGTATCTCCAGGATTCTTCCAGGTATACAACCTTCTTTCATGATTTTTGAACCAAGTGTTAGCTATGATTAAGTTATGCTCTGTGCAAAATTCTACAAGGCGGCTTCCTCTTTCATTCCTTCCCCCCAATCCATATTCACCTACTATGTTTCCTTCTCTCCCTTTTCCTACTGACGAATTCCAGTCACCCATGACTATTAAATTTTCGTCTCCCTTCACTACCTGAATAATTTCTTTTATCTCGTCATACATTTCATCTATTTCTTCATCATCTGCAGAGGTAGTTGGCATATAAACTTGTACTACTGTAGTTGGCATGGGCTTTGTGTCTATCTTGGCCACAATAATGCGTTCACTATGCTGTTTGTAGTAGCTAACCCGCACTCCTATTTTTTTATTCATTATTAAACCTACTCCTGCATTACCCCTATTTGATTTTGTATTTATAACCCTGTAATCACCTGACCAAAAATCTTGTTCCTCCTGCCACCGAACTTCACTAATTCCCACTATATCTAACTTTAACCTATCCATTTCCCTTTTTAAATTTTCTAACCTCCCTGCCCGATTAAGGGATCTGACATTCCACGCTCCGATCCGTAGAACGTCAGTTTTCTTTCTCCTGATAACGACGTCCTCCTGAGTAGTCCCCGCCCGGAGATCCGAATGGGGGACTATTTCACCTCCGGAATATTTTACCCAAGAGGACGCCATCATCATTTAATCACACAGTAGAGCTGCATGTCCTCAGGAAAAATTACAGCTGTAGTTTCCCCTTGCTTTCAGCCGTTCGCAGTACCAGCACAGCAAGGCTGTTTTGGTTAATGTTACAAGGCCAGATCAGTCAATCATCCAGACTGTTGCCCCTGCAACTACTGAGAAGGCTGCTGCCCCTCTTCAGGAACCACATGTTTGTCTGGCCTCTCAACAGATACCCCTCCGTTGTGGTTGCACCTACGGTAACGGCCATCTGTATCGCTGAGGCACGCATGCCTCCCCACCAACGGCAAGGTCCATGGTTCATGGGGGGGGTTTTCAGCGGTAGTGGTGATAAAAAATAAGCTTAGAAGCAAACTCAGTATTGCCAATGATTTACGTTGCGCAGTTTCTACTATTCAGCCAATAATTCAAAATCTTGCAAAAATATGCAAGCTGATCCTTCACATTGATTTATTTGTTTGTTTCTTGCCATATGTGTGTGGAAATAAGTTGTCTTATAATGTGACGTATTTATTATAAAAGTATTGTTATTTTCCTCCTAACTATCCTTACATGTAGGTAATACTGTAAAATTATAAAAACTATTTCGAAGAAACAATATAAAATAAACATAGTGAATGTGATTTAAATATAAATACTGCGTGTGATCCCTATGGATTCTGATGTTAAGTGTGGTATGTTATTTCAACTAATAATAGTATTTCTTCAGGATGAAGACACAGGGAAAGTTTATCCTAGATATGGTAAGCGAAGAGTAGTCCTAAAATCGTATACTGGTGAAGAAATGGCGAGCAGCAAGGGAATGTAATCAAGGTAAGGAAGTTGTTTTATTCATATTTTTTAAAGTTCTGTTTAGTCTGAAAAATTATTTCGTAAAACTTATTTTGTATTTTTTGTCTGGTTCTGGGAACTGGGCCTTTGTCGCGGTTCGGTAACTGTCGTCGTTGACAAATACCAACCTATGCGCAATGACAATGGGGAGCGCTATAGGCGTACGAATCAGTGATGTTCGTTAACATCGTAACTGAGTGACTATTTTTGATAATGAGTGAAAGTAATAAGCTACACTCAACTTAAAATAATGGCCCGCATCCACTAATCTGCAAAGGTCGCTAATATTTTTCCTTGTTTACCAAGGACTTTCTTTACCTTAGGAATGGCTTCTAATCACTAGACTGATGACGTAATAACTGCGACTCGATGCATTAACAGCCCACCATGTTACATGACGTCACCATCACAAATTTTTCAATAGTTTCTTGATAATTAATAAAAATCTCTATATTTTTTTAAGGGGGGGCACGGAAGTTTTCTTTTCGGCAGTAGGGAGGCGTGACAAACAAAAGTTTGGGAACCTCTGTTGTAAATTGTTCTAAAGCTGTAATAAAGGGTGAACAAGAAACGAAACGTAAAGCAAAAATGTAGTAGAGGTGTTACACGGAAAATCAGTGAGGCAGGACAGTTGTAGGCATAGAGGCGTACTGCGACCACCCTTCCTGTTTCTGTTTTAGGATGCACCTTTCTAACGGAGGATACAACAACAGAATTATCGATCTGTGTTTCTTGTTTTCCCAGCCTCATAACCTAGCTAGTTGTACATTACAAAATTCCCTTGTGAGTATAATTCACCTTTTCTGTACAATCTCAGTTCTCACGCCGACGTGTACTTATCATTTAATACCTTACTTCCGATTCACACAATCGTTCAGATTAATAAACAAATTAACAATAATTAATGACAGTCATAATAAGCATAATAATGACAGTTTTCTTCCAAATTATTTTTAAACTACTTGCTAGTTTCGTAGTCCACTAGAAGCTGACGTCTTTCGGCGACGGGAGGACGACGATTCAATCCCGCGCCCGGCCATCCTGATTTAGGTTTTCCGTGATATCCCTAAGTCGCTCCAGGCAAATGCCGGGATGGTTCCTTTCAAAGGGCACGGCTGACTTCCTTCCCCGTCCTTCCCTAATCCGATGAGACCGATGACCTCGCTGTCTGGTCTCCTTCCCCAAAACAGCAGCAGCTTTCGGCGACAGTCGTAACCACTTGCATCTAGCTACTGCGTCAGAGTGTATCTGTCATGCGGTAACCGTGACTCATGGTCTGAAGCTGTCTTCTCGCTACCATCACGTACTTAACAAGGTTGTGGTACAAAGTACTAAGTCTCATAGTCATTATAGTTTTCTTTATTTTTCTTTTTTAAATAGAACTGCTCCTACAGAGCATGATGATTCAGTTAATTGCGCAACTGGCGAAAATAACAACAGGATACAGGTAGCGATACCTTCAATGTAAATGACGACGTTCCTAGAGAATTCATATAAAAAGTTACCCTGATGGCTTCAGCGTATAGTAAAATATTGGCATCAGAATGAAAAAGTAACTGAGTGAAGCCAGTTTATTTTCATTACCCCAGTATTGCATAATCACGATAGATCTAATCATTACTGAAAGACATTACCGAGATGTCGCTTACACTCTACCAATTAGTGTATGAAAGCTATTAATCATGTGGACAAATAACAAAAAGTGTCTGGCCAATAATACTATCACAGTTGTAGTTCAGCTGCAATTTAAGTGAATCATAGCAACAAGAAGTGGCGCTGTACAATTACCAACACTTTTCTGTATTCTGATCTGCTACGAAACTTGTGGAAAGATTACTACAAAAATTTTCGTACACAATTTTTCATAACTTGGCACAGCAGTTTTCCTTTAGAAATTTCTACTTGCCTGGGGGCGACATGAAACAACAATCATAAAAGATTGCCGTTTCTATATATACCTTCCACTTGTTCTCCTGCAAGACGACAGCAGAAATTGTTATGAAAATTTTGCACTTGATGTTTTGCCAATCAACTGCAGTAAACTATTTTGCCGTTATGTAGTCAGAAGACAACACAGTCACTTGTACCGACTATCTTATGCGTTTGTTACAAGCATTCAGCTCAATATTTCCGAAATGCAAAATCTAATGGGAATAGCTGTAATTAAGGCTACCTTCATTTCCAGTCGTCGTTTGTGGATTGGTTAGTGCAAATTTTGGAGTAAGGTACGTTTTTTTTACATGAAAGGAAAATTGGCGGTGACACCACAAAAAGCAACAATAATTCCATAAACCACACTTGCTCGACCGCGGTCCGTTAGTATACGTCGGACCCGCGTGTCGCCACTATCAGTGATTGCAGACCGAGCGCCGCCACACGGCAGGTCTAGAGAGACTTCCTAGCACTTGCCCCAGTTGTACAGCCGACTTTGCTAGCGATGGTTCACTGACAAATTACGCTCTCATTTGCCGAGACGACAGTTAGCATAGCCTTCAGCTACGTCATTTGCTACGACCTAGCATTACCAGTTACTATTGATGCTGTAAAACATGTACCGTCAAGAGCGGTGTACACCAATTATGGCCGCCCGGAGTGGCCGTGCGGTTCTAGGCGCTACAGTCCGGAACCGAACGACCGCTACGGTCGCAGGTTCGAATCCTGCCTCGGGCATGGATATTTGTGATGTCCTTAGGTTAGTTAGGTTTAATTAGTTCTAAGTTCTAGGCGACTGATGACCTCAAAAGTTAAGTCGCATAGTGCTCAGAGCCATTTCACCAATTATGGATTAAAGTTAAGTACTCCAGAAGATACGTACGTTTTTTGCTAGTCTCAATTCCTGGTCCTGTTCCAGACCTCACGCCAGCCTGCGCGAGTTTAAACGCGTGCCTTTCGGCTTCCTTATAGTTGGTTGGCTGTCTTGCCAATCCACAACACTTTTTATCAGAAATTGCAATATATTTAAAATGTATGTATGTCTGACTCTTACTGATCACATAAAGTTCTGAACAAAAATATTAAGTTTGATGACTTTACCTCACACTATTCCTAACCCGTGACGTCAGCTCCTAGGTGACGATGTAGGCGTATAGCATTCTCAAAGGAAGCACATCAGGTAAGTGAGATGAAACACGTGGTTACCACACAAAAATGAAGTTTCCGAATCAAAAGCTCCTGACATCCAGTGCCTACTTGATTACATGTAAAGATCGAATAGAAAGTCATTTACATTGCAGAAGCCACGGCACACGCAACAATGAAAGACAGTTGACGATCGCTAAGTTCGTATCCGCGGAAACGCATCCCTTCAGTCGCTTTAAGATGACGGAGTGTGTCGGAAGTGATCATGTCGCTGTGCCCGAGGTAAAGAGGAAGCCGTAGTACGTGCCGTGGCTCGAGTACGGAAAGGTAAGTGATGTGTTGCACACGGTTTCAATAAATACCTAGGAGTGGAAAGCGCACAGTTTAGAAGCTACAGAATTCGGATGCGGTATCCACCGCTCCGCTTCCAAAAACGACTTTAGTATGGACTCAGCGACTTTGGAACTTACATTCAACGATATTACTTATAATGAGAGACATGCAAAGATGCTGAGACACTGTGTAGTTATTATTTCTTTGCTGGGAATGAGGATCGATATTGTGTGGTTTTGTGTGCTACGCAGTTCGTAAATAGATGAAATGAAATGAAAAAGACGTGACTTGTCATTCTCAAAATTCCTTCATGACCGATACACATTTCGAACTGCAAAGGTTTAATCACTGTAGCTACCATTTTGTATCCATATTGCGTTTCATTAAGAATCTGTTGAGCTAATGTGGCCTTAAAGCGTGTGCGACTCACCCGTTGGATGTTCCTGTTGGTAATTCGTTGCCGTACGTCGTAGTAAGCCTGGTGATAGTACGCAGTATCAACTGAAAATCTATCTGATGATGGTATTTTCCGACAGTATCTTAATTTCCGTATTTTGGATAAAAAATTGCCGCGAGTGAAAGAAAATACCCGCCAACTTCATTTATGAAGCACAGGAAGTTAGGAAGTGGACACGGTGAATACTTAATCGGATGTGGATAAAGAACCACATTGCTTTTTCCTATCATTCATCATGGGAACCCTTACCAATAAAAAGGCCTTGGACAGAGTAAGTGCACCTTTATCTTTTGTTGTGCATCTCTCACGTCACACTACCGTTGCCTATGTGCATGACTTGTAATCTTTGTTTATGTTTATGTCAGCAAACGCTGGTTGTATGCAATATCATTTGCCTAACATTAGTAATATTACAATGTTCGCAGCAAATATGAGCTAGAAAAAAGTGAAACCCAAAAAAATATTTCTCAACTTCAGTTTTATAGTTAAAGTCAAGAACGTGATACTTCCAAAAACACGCAATACCATAAAATCTGAACGTAATGGTTATCCATGACCACACACTTAACCATTCGAATTTTAGTTCACGATTTGCTGGAGAACTCTACGATCTGGCATTCTGATGAGGTTTCTTGTCAATTTTTCACATAACCTGATTTAAATGTTGAGCAGAATTAAATATTTTCGAGTATCTTCATTTCCAATCACACGTCAGTTTTTTTTTCGTGGTAACCGAAATTTCACTTCCAAAAAGTAACAAAGCAACCATCATCACTGTAAAAATTCGAGGTGGTTTCGTTTTGCAGTTTAGGGGCCAATGTTCTGTTACAGACGGTTCGAATATTTATTTTATTTTCAACATCATTTTCGATATCGTCGCCTAAGTAAAAGATACATTTCCATTAAGTGTTTATAGCAGTTGTATATTACTCTGATGTGTATGGGATGTTATATTTTGAGTAGTTTGTAGGAAGTTTCCTGTATGGAGAGAAATAAGTAATTACATGCAGTCGAGAGGATAGTATACGATCAAATGAAATTTATTTCCTTTTTAACCCTATCTTCTTTTATCAAAGACAGGGCTAATATTATTTTTCTGCACTTCGCAGAATTAGTGTAGCCTACGTACAAACAGGTGGTGTACATATTCCCCTGATTTCAGCTATTGTCCAGAAGTTTTATCATCATTCTTATCTCTCTTACATTTATGCAGTTATGGTGTGGATTGGACTAGGAAACTATCTTATTCACTGCAATTACATCGTCATTTGCGTAGTTAAAATGTACAGAAAATTTGTTATCAATTACGTTTAGTGTCTAATGTTAGACTTATTGCCAGTTTTCGTGACAATTATTTTGCATAATACAGAGCATAATGTTATGGAATAACCGGTCTTAAACATATGTAGTACTGAAACACTCCTTAATGTTGCGGGCATCTTTGCTTCATATCCCCAAACTTGTACGTCAGTCTTAGGACAAGTCATGTTGTGAAGGAGAGATCAACAGTTCAAAGAACTAGTAACGCGGAAGAATTAGAAAACGTGCAGAAACAGAAATACCGCAGGTGCTTATGAGTTGCCGCTGAAACTTGTTTGGAAGTAGTAAGCCAATACGTCTGCATTCAGGTAGATCCATAAATCGTTAACTGTGTTTAAAGTGACGTCAATACGTTTGTCGAATATCGACTATTAGTTTCGTACCACATAGTACCAATTTTAGGATCTTTCATCCGTTGTATAACAATGACTTAAGGTTTGTGTCAACATGTGGAAGCGAGCAGTGGTACTCAACATCAACTAAGATAAGTTACAAAATTACAAAGCAAACTTTCTATAGAGTATGCGAACTAAGGTGACAGTGTGAATACATTTTAGTTTCCTGTCAGCAGCGATTTGAATTATGTGTATAGAAGGTGAAGTAGTTAAGGAAGGAGACCCAAAATACGAACTTCTGAATCCGAATTTGTGAAGTTCTTCGTGTGCAGTTTATGAGTATTCCAGAATAAGGGTTTCGTGATCACCAGCCGTTCGTTATAGAATAATAATGTAATGACGATTTTTTCAAAAAAAATGGTTCAAATGGCTCTGAGCACTATGGGACTTAACATCTGTGGTCATCAGTCCCCTAGAACTTAGAACTACTTAAACCTAACTAACCTAAGGACATCACACACTTCCATGCCCGAGGCAGGATTCGAACCTGCGACCGTAGCAGTCACGCGGTTTCGGACTGAGCGCCTTAACCGCGAGACCACCGCGGCCGGCGATTTTTTCAACTTTTTACAGCATTTACCTACGTTTCTTTGTGTATCACACGATTATTTACTGTTGTGTTTCGGATCTTCTGTTGATTGAAAGTATCTTCACAACAGTGTTACGCAAAAACCCTCAGTCGGCGCCAGAGTACAGTGAGGTGTTCCCTGTGGCTGCGGGTACAGTCAGCACGGAGTCGTTGTGGCAGTCTGCCACCGTACTCAGTCGGCCCAGACACCAGAGGAAAGTCGGCCTGTTCTTCGTCACTGCTCTTGTATACACTGCTGTGTATCACTGTGAAGGTACACCTAACACTACTGCAATAGCTGTAGCACAGCTCTCGTAACTGTTAACCAACATATGTGAAAAGAGCCACCATGAAGCTAGAATGCATGCGTTCCAATATAGACGCCCTTAGTTTCCTCATCTCGATATATTACATACATTCTATTGAAAACAGAAATATTATTACACAGGAACTATTGAGAGCTGCGAACATGAATATAAATCAGCTGTATAGGGGAATGACGACAGCGAAAGTTTGTGCCGGGCCGGGACTCTTGTCACACATCCTCCAACCGTACGCACGATATGTAATTCCTGCGCAGGGGAGAACGTTTTAATTAAAGTCGCTTCCTAGTATTAGAGAACGATGCAATATTCCTCCGAGCATGCACCGAAGGAACATTAGCTTCAATAATATTTCTGAGATATCGCAGTACCTATGATCTGATGAATAACGATGCAAAGCTCATCCTAGTTAACAGGCGATCTCATACGTCGATGACAGTCACAGCAGTCTTCATACTGGTGACTCAAGGAAACAGCATGAGAGACATGTAACGGTGGCCTGAATATGGGAGAGATTAGCCACAAAGAATAACTGACTGTCCTGTTTGTCAGACGAGTGTAAGGTTTTATATCTGTTCAACATGACATGCAACAATAATTGATTACATTTCACGATCGCTGTGATATGGCTTATGGATGACTGTACTCGCCTAAGTTCGTAGCTGCAGAGACGTCTCTCATCAGTTCGTTCACAATGGCTGAGCGAAGCGATAGTGTTCCAACTGCTGTTCCAGATGTGAAGAAGCAGGAGTCACTATGGAAAGGTAAAGAACACGCCCCATGCAGGAATACAAGTAATTACTGTAGCTACGCACTTTATGTATCAGAAGCAAACATAAAATTTCGCGCACAATGATACTCAGTTCGATCGTGACACATTCAGCGTCAGAAGGAGTTATATTATTTACTACAAGACCAATACAAAGACGCAGAATTGAGCTTGCTATAGTAAGCCTCTCTGCCTCCGTTGAAAATCGATGTAGTACTTGCGTCTGTGTGTCTGGACTGAAAATGCGTGTGGGAGCTAGTGTTAGTTCGTGTTCCTGGCCAGCATCCAAAAAGTTCGTATCTACTGTTAAGTTAACCGAACTAAAAATACAGTAACTCTAATCGTATTAATGTTAGCTGGGAAGACCTTTAGTCGAGTGACAATAAATTGTTAAACTCCAGCAACCTTACCGGAATCCGTGTCTGCTTTGCTCGTCAGCAGATGATGGGTTTGCGTTTATTATCGCGACGCGAATAATGATTCATATTTTACACACATCAAAAAAAAAGTTTTGCATCACCTGGGTTCCAATTTTCTGTATAGGTTCCCGAACTCTCAGAATAGAGATCAACATAAACATTGTTTCTGCCCTTTATATTCCTCGTACCGCCCATACACATCAATGTGTGATTTTCATGACATTCAGAGTAATATTCAACTGCTATAAACACTTAATGAAATGCATCTTTTACTTAGGCGATGATATCGACAATGATGTTGAAAATAAAATAAATATTCGAACCGTATGTAACAGAACATTGGCCCCTAAACTGTAAAAATTCGTGGTGGTTTCGTTTTGCAAAGTGATGATGGTTACTTTGTTACTTTTTGGACGTGTAATTTCGGTTACCACGATAAAAACAACTGACGTGTGATTGTAAATGGTGATACTGGGACCCCTCATGCTTCCCTCCAGTATTAAATTGGTGATCAACTGATGCCTCAGAATATGTCCTACACAACGATCCCTTCCTCTAGTAAAGTTGTACCACAAATTTCTCTTCTCCCCAGTTGTATTCAGTACCCTCCTCATTAGTTACGTGATCCACCCATCTAATCTGCAGCACCACATTTCAAAGGGCTCTATTCTCTTCGTGTGTAAACTGTTTATCGTCCATGTTTCATTTCCATACATGGCAACACTCAATACAAATAATTTCAGAAAAGACTTCCTGACACTTAAATCCTTACTCCATGGTAACAAATTTCTCTTCAGAAACGTTTTACATCCTCTCTATCTCGACCATTATCAAGTATTTTGCTGCCCAAATAGCAAAACTCATCTGCTACTTCAAGTGTCTCATTTCCTAATTTAATTCCCTCAGCGTCGCCTGATTTAATTCGACTACATTCCATTACCCTCGTTTTGCTTTTGTTGGTGTTCATCTTGTATCCTCCTTCCAAGACACTGTCCATTCCAATTTTGTTTATCGAAAAGGATATTCCTTTTCAGGTTGCACAGGCTAGAAACCCACAAATGTTGTGATGCACTACACTAAATGGTGTCGGTAGACAAATCACGATTAGAAACGTTCACTTCGTTTGGGTGTTAAAATACTTTTGTATCTCAAAACGCAAGAAAATTTAACGAAGGTGACAAGAAGTGTCGGTTACTGGTAATGGCAGCGTATGACACGTAATCTGATATTTGTGTTCTCGTTATTTAATCTCTAACACAGTGGAAGAGCAGACCGACGACGGAGGTTCCCCTTTGGGTCGGCCTCCTCATCTGCTGGTCACTTTCAGTAAAACAATTCTCCGTCTTCAATTACATATTATTGTAATGTTACAAAATGATACAGTTAGAAAAGCAAAAGAAATTAATTCATATGCCTGAGTTTTGGAGTTTACGAACCAGAATGAAGAAAAATTGTAGCTCGCAAAGTAATATGAATAAAGGATAGTCTCCTAGTAGATGTTTGGTGTTGCAAACCGTGTTTAAATAATCGATCGCGATTACCGCTTAACTCTTCCTATAGTTTCGTGGTCCTGTTGCGTTTCTTCGTACACCTTGGTCTCCGATAAATAGTCTGCAGCTTTGCTGGTACAGAAATAAAAATATATGACGTTACTTCAGAAAACCTTTCCGTGATATTATTTAGTAATTTAATAAGAGGTAGGGACATAACTAGATATATGACTAATAATCATTCATTCGATGTTCTTTATACGTAATTTACAGAATAATCTTGAAAGTTTCACTTAGCACAGCGCTGCAAGACGCTTTATCTTGTTCTTATTAATGATGGTGCGTGATGAAATACTCTTTTATAATAATTACTAAACTGAATGTTGACAAAAATTTCGATTTGAGTTTTACAATACGTTGACTACTAGTGAGAAAATACCGTCGCTTTTGATACAGCATAATACCCCACAGCCATTGCATTCTGTGTCTGTTCCAGGTCGTAAGTACTGCTGCCGAATGTAGGTACATTCCACCGACATGCCCTACTCGGAAACTATCGCCATGATTTACAAATGGCTAAAATAGTTCCTTTTATATCGATGCAAGCAGGCGTTTTTTTCTATTTTTCGCATTAACAATATTACATATCAGTTTTATGAATAGCAGTAAATGTTCCTAAAACCCTCAGCAAAAACTTTTGACCGATATTCAATCCAATACAGTGATATTAGGACAAATTCCGTGTCTTCTAATTTAGCGTAACAACAATTACTTCATTCCGTATCTCTGTTACAGGTGGCGAGTAGTGATGTAGAGTGTAGGACCGTTCCACCTCTACGGCCTGTACGGGAGAAAGACGTGGAGGTCTTGTTCTAATACCGTGAGTACCTTTTGGTGTGCCGAGGATACGAGTAGTAATGATTCAAGTAGTGTAATGGTTTTGATGCAGTGGCTATGTTACACAACTTACGTTTAGTATCAGCAACTTGTTTCCCTATCCCATCTGCGTCTGTTCAAGTAAACACGAAATGAATGTAGCGTTGGAACTTCTTTGTTACTTTATTGTAGTCTGCTTTATATGTAACGTGATCTGGGGATTCTGTGACATTAGCTATGGGAAGGATATTCAGTTGTGCTAGTCTTACTCAAATACAAGTGGTCGGTAGAGTGCTTTTTGCTGTATCAACTTTTTACAGGCCGTATCCTCTTCATTAGGCTGACAGACGCAATTCGTGGACTTTGTTACTACCACATGGATCTAGCTGATAGTTCCATCAGGAAGGAGTGCACTCACTGACAGTTGAGTAGCTAGACAGAGTTAGAGAAAACGATGAGGAGATCTTAATAACCCACCGTAGTAGAACCACAGTAGTGGATGTCATATTTCCACTAAACACTGTACTGCTAATGGGCAGTACACAGTCCTCTGAGATGGTCATCGCTGGTGTTCCATACTTCTTTAACACTAGATTACCTCATAATTATTTGATCATGTCAAATAAATTTCTGTTTACAGACGGTACTGACTTCATTATTATTCGTCCGCCTACTGTGTCAACAACGTTGGATAGCAGTAAGTACCAGAAGATGTATTCACTTTTTCTGACATGCAAGAGCAGTAATATTAAGTATTATAGCTGTCGAAACTTCCTGACAGATTAAAACTGTGTTCCGGTACACACTTTTAATCTGTCAGGAAGTTTCATATCAGGGCACACTCCGCTGCAGAGTGAAAATCTCATTCTGGATTATTGCTGTCTATGTAGATACTGCAATGATGACATATTATTAGTCTGTAGCAGTCGATGACAGTGAGCTTTGGCGGATAGATGTTGTTTATACTAATGGTGAACATTTATTTTACAGGCCACTTCTACCGCCACGACATGCAGTCTGAGCCATCCCCGAGACCCGCTCCCACGTATGTAGTACCAAACGTGGCAGCAGGTAAGGTGCGAGAGAGCCAAGGTGGAGGCGAAACAGCACAGCAGCAGCCGCCGCAGCAGCACCGTGATGTGGTTGAGGCAGGATGTGGTTGAGGAGGAGGAGGAGGAGGAGGAGGAGGTGAGGCAGGTCAAGTCCAGCCGCGGCGGCTGCTGGCCTGCCTCTGCATTAGGCTGCCACGAGGCCGCAATTCCAGGACCAGCAGGTGAGTCTCGCCTGTTGTGCTATGTGTACAGAATTCTTCAGCGTGGAACTTACCACGTAGCGCAGCTCAGTTCGTGAATATGCCGTCAATACCGTCCCACACAGTAACCTCTAGGGTTGGAGGGTGGGGGGGGGGGGGGGTTCGGCTTATCCAAATTTATGTTCTGAAGCTCCGTGCTGGGACTTGAGAGTTAGTTATCATTCTCCAGAATTCAGATTGTAGGGAAATAGCTCAATCAAGTTCAAAGAGTGCCTATGAAAAATGTGCAAAATCCAACTTGTAACAGTAACTCAAGTATCAAAGAGTTTGGGTTATTTATGTGAGATAATTATGTATGTGTTTTAATCAAATTAAAGTAAACATAATTATACAACAGTTTTGGATGGCAGCTACATGCGTAGTTTCTTGTATGAATAATTTGTGTAAAAACGATTTAAAATTTATGAATAAAATTAAAATTATTTAATTTATTTCAGAGTTCATCCTGAAGAAACGCCGACACCAGGTAGTCAGGCTAAGGAAGTGAGCGCAGCCAACAAAATCCCAATGTGTATTGAAAGAAACACGTACAAAACTTGTAACGTCTTACATGTCTTTACAAAGATGTCATTACTTGTTCACTAGCCATTCCTTTAGTTTGATTAGTAGTTATCTGAGTCATGATGGAGGGTACTCGGCATCATTTCACCTGAAGGAAAATATATGGTTAATTGTACTCATCACAACGGAAGCCTAGCGAAGCTTAATTTAAATAAGACTAGCAGTAAATAGTAACTCAGTCTGTGTATGCGGTCTATGAGTCACGATGTAACCATCGCTCTACCTGTAAAAGAAATGATATTTTGCAATTAAGGAAATGGGACAAAGTGAAAATTTGAAATTATCGTCTATTTATAATCTTTATTCCCTACCACAGAAAGAAGTGTTGATAGTTTGAGGTAGGATCCACAGCCACAGTCAGTTAAATGGCAGCTGACATGGCAGTAATCAGATGGTTCCCCATCTGTAAATACACTCCTGGAAATGGAAAAAAGAACACATTGACATCGGTGTGTCAGACCCACCATACTTGCTCCGGACACTGCGAGAGGGCTGTACAAGCAATGATCACACGCACGGCACAGCGGACACTCCAGGAACCGCGGTGTTGGCCGTCGAATGGCGCTAGCTGCGCAGCATTTGTGCACCGCCGCCGTCAGTGTCAGCCAGTTTGCCGTGGCATACGGAGCTCCATTGCAGTCTTTAACACTGGTAGCATGCCGCGACAGCGTGGACGTGAACCGTATGTGCAGTTGACGGACTTTGAGCGAGGGCATATAGTGGGCATGCGGGAGGCCGGGTGGACGTACCGCCGAATTGCTCAACACGTGGGGCGTGAGGTCTCAACAGTACATCGATGTTGTCGCCAGTGGTCGGCGGAAGGTGCACGTGCCCGTCGACCTGGGACCGGACCGCAGCGACGCACGGAGGCACGCCAAGACCGTAGGATCCTACGCAGTGCCGTAGGGGACCGCACCGCCACTTCCCAGCAAATTAGGGACACTGTTGCTCGTGGGGCATCGGCGAGGACCATTCGCAACCGTCTCCATGAAGCTGGGCTACGGTCCCGCACACCGTTAGGCCGTCTTCCGCTCACGCCCCAACATCGTGCAGCCCGCCTCCAGTGGTGTCGCGACAGGCGTGAATGGAGGGACGAATGGAGACGTGTCGTCTTCAGCGATGAGAGTCGCTTCTGCCTTGGTGCCAGTGATGGTCGTATGCGTGTTTGGCGCCGTGCAGGTGAGCGCCACAATCAGGACTACATACGACCGAGGCACACAGGGCCAACACCCGGCATCATGGTGTGGGGAGCGATCTCCTACACTGGCTGTACACCACTGGTGATCGTCGAGGGGACACTGAATAGTGCACGGTACATCCAAACCGTCATCGAACCCGTCGTTCTACCACTCCTAGACCGGCGAGGGAACTTGCTGTTCCAACAAGAAAATGCACGTCCGCATGTATCCCGTGCCACCCAACGTGCTCTAGAAGGTGTAAGTCAACTACCCTGGCCAGCAAGATCTCCGGATCTGTCCCCCATTGAGCATGTTTGGGACTGGATGAAGCGTCGTCTCACGCGGTCTGCACGTCCAGCACGAACGCTGGTCCAACTGAGGCGCCAGGTGGAAATGGCATGGCAAGCCGTTCCACAGGACTACATCCAGCATCTCTACGATCGTCTCCATGGGAGAATAGCAGCCTGCATTGCTGCGAAAGGTGGATATACACTGTACTAGTGCCGACATTGTGCATGCTCTGTTGCCTGTGTCTATGTGCCTGTGGTTCTGTCAGTGTGATCATGTGATGTATCTGACCCCAGGAATGTGTCAATAAAGTTTCCCCTTCCTGGGACAATGAATTCACTGTGTTCTTATTTCAATTTTCAGGAGTGTATTTAGCGAAGTTTTCCAGATTGGAATATGTTTTTAAATTAAGGTCAACTTTTAGAAATACTTGTTTCCAACTGGGGAATAGGAATAATTTTTAATTCGAAATACTTGTTTGCAACTGGGGAATAGGAATAATTTTTAATTTATTTTACTGAATGTGACATTTTCTTAGACAAAATAACACTCGTCAGGAAAAACACCGACTCTACCCTGTTACACATGCTTAGGAATATGCCCTTGGTTATTCCTGCTGGGTCATGTTTCTATCTAATCAAAATTAAAGGGGTTACAATTTCCTGGTTCTGTCCACTGTTTTCGGAGATCTGTCTTGTTTGTAAGCTATTGCAATCACCTCTCCGATATTCGAAATCAAGAAATCTCCTGGCTACATTAAACCTTCTGGGTATCACATAGGTCAAATTGTACCTGCGTTAGCTGCTGGCTGGTAACATACAAACTGATGTGTTCTCATATGTCAACCAGAAATGCTACATATTTAAGGACACAAGGACTTGCGTTAGACGTTGGGATTTCCTGCAGATAACGACGGACTGGTATGTTACATACTAGCATACAACCTGAATAATTCCTGTCTTTATTCGTCTATATCGTACGTTGATACACACAGAACAGTCGTCAAACGATAATGAGTGAGGCGTAATTAACATAAAATTTCACAGTTGTCACGTCTTTCTCACTTTACCTGACGCATTAATACACACATTGTAGATACGTTAATCGAAATGGTCAGTACTCACACACCCTTTCATTAGTTACAGATACAAGAAGATGTGTTAAAGTAAACATACTTTGTTTATGATTCAACACTTCATATAGTAGCAATAGGAAGCGTAGATGCTACTATATGAAGTGTTGAATCATAAACAAAAGTCCAGAATATTGTCGCCAAGAAGTATACAAATTGTGGTGTCACCGCCAGACACCACACTTGCTAGGTGGTAGCCTTTAAATCGGCCGCGGTCCGTTAGTATACGTCGGACCCACGTGTCGCTACTATCAGTGATTGCAGACCGAGCGCCGCCACACGGCAGGTCTAGAGAGACTTCCTAGCACTCGCCCCAGTTGTACAACCGACTTTGCTAGCGATGGTTCACTGACAAAATACGCTCTCATTTGCCGAGACGATAGTTAGCATAGCCTTCAGCTAGGTCATTTGCTACGACCTAGCAAGGCGAACGTGTCAGACTTCGAGTTTCCATCAAGTGTGCGGCTACATGAGTCTGCAGACAAGCTCTCGCATGTGTCACAGCAGTACACGGATTTGTTTCCAGACTACAAGTTTCCAATCTGCATCACTCTCTCGGTCTCATCAAGGTGAACGTCTGGAGGAGGGGAATTCTTAGGGTTTTTGTTTAAGAGGCATGTGTATAGGGGAGGCAGATATCCTCGTATAAAGTCTTACAACACATGGGCATGCCGGCAGTATGACTATATATACAATATATTTTAAAATTTGTCACCATAGTGAATGGGGTAACATACTTGCGGGGTGGTTGTCATGTCGGATGTTGGAAAAATATAAACTCCGTTACAGTATTAAGAGCATTGCATTCCACATGACTAATACTTCTGATAATGCATGGCTTTAACAGTATAGCAGTTTTAGGTGCAGAACCGCCTAATCATTAAAGTGTGCGTTTATGCTCTCTGATCATTTCTCTCATGCCGGTAACTCCCGGGTACTGACTCCAGATGGTGGAATAATTCTTCAGAAATGATTGCACAGTTGATTTACATGAAATGTTTCGAACTCCATGTGTCTGGACCGCATAGCAATGCAACACTTTCAAGTCTATTATACGCGAATAAGAGGTGCGACCCTCCATAACACGCACACATACGGAGAGATCTTGTGCTTTTGCATGGGTGCCGTGGGTAAGACCAGTGTTGCAGGAAGGATTGGTCAAGGACAATGTGGGAGGGAACTGTCAATCTCCGACTTTATCCTACGAAGGCGACAATACTCTGTGGCGCCTATACACACAGGGAAAGATCACCAGTCATAACCGTAAATTGTGCACTATGATTGATGTGCTGGAAATATGTAGATAACCTCTTTTTATCGGTATAGGACGCTGCTTTGTATTGTTTGGTGTATATCGTCGACGGGATGCACTGTACAGTCATCTAGCTGCATTCGCTACCTAGTATATGGCACTTGCAACATAGTAGTGGAGGGGTCATGTAGCGATGATGCATAAACTGGGAAGTGCTCTACCGTGTCATTGACTGGAACTGAAATTACGCAACAGGTAAAATTGCTATGCTAGAACTGCTCTCACTATCAACTGCAGTGTGTATTACAGTACATCGTCCTATATCAATGGTCTCTTTTCCATCCTGACCATCCACTGGGTATGCTTTGATCACCGCATAATGATCGGCTGACATCACTGGATATCTGCTACTTGTCGCTGTGGAGCATGCGATTAAATGTAGAGGTCATCACCTTGAACCAGTTGTTTGGAAGCGTTCCGCAATGCTGCTGACTACTCCTATTTCCATACGCTGCTGCGATGTTTTTATTTTTACTACCTCACGCGTGTTGTTTGTGAACAGCACCTTCCGGCGATGGTCAACACTGGAAAAGTAATCAAGTACATGACTGCAAAATGAAGGAACACTGCTCTTCGAAATGGAATACCCTGTCGATGGAGAAGATGAGAGTGACTGTACAGGTCATGCATGACCTTCGAATAGCTGTTGGAAGTGCTCTAAAATACTGCAAACTCTTCCAGTTTCCATATGTTGCGATATCTTCCACATTTTTGTCAATGAGAAACATCACCTCTGTGTTTTATTTCTTCCAGCCTGTTGTGCCAGCTGTATGGTTTATCCCATGCGATCCTCGGTCTTCTTTGAGAGCCAAAGGATCGAAACATGTTAGAGGTCTGTTTCAGCTGCTGCTAAGCTGACATTAAGACTTGGTAGAAAAAACAAAGTGTATGGCGGTGTCCACTGATTGGATGTGTTACAACTGGAAAAAAACAATGTATTAAACTGGTTATGGAGGAAGAATACAAGAGCCATCTCAAGTGATAGTCTGTTGGATGTGATCCTTCTACAGTACAAGTGATGAAATTTTACACTGGTCTTTGGAAGCAACTTCGATCACGAACCTCGTGCTCCAATCAACCAATACTTGCATATCCAATAGGATTGCCACATATGATCAATGCTGGAAAGCAGACTGTATTTGTTTCATATGTATCAGGAGACAGAGAAATCGATAAGATATTACCAGGGCCTTAACAGATGATACAAAATAGCGATGATAGAAAACCTAGAAACTTTGTTGGATGGTACAAAATACTGAGGTGCGAGAGAATGTTTCAGTATAGAAGTGAATGCTCCCTGAGAGACGCAGATCTCTTCAGACTTCTGTACCTGTATGTAGTTTAGAGTTGTATCGCAATGCACTCGCAAAATTCTCGTCCTCCTCCAACGCCGTGTGATGTGTAGTCTTCCTTATTTTCCCAACAAGAAACACCACCATAACTGCTCGTAATAATTATGCTTTCTGCTACCTCGAGTTGCAGGGGAAAGCTTCGTTCGATGCTTGCCTTACACATTGTACACGACTGGTGGAGCTATGACAACATGTTCCCATTTCCACCGAGGGGTCAAAATGTGGTCCTGACGCATTAACTCAGTCCCTCCTCTGTGCGGCTGGTCCCGGCGGAGGTTCGAGTCCTCCCTCGGGCATGGGTGTGTGTGTGTGTGTGTGTGTGTGTGTGTGTGTGTGTGTGTGTGTGTGTGTTCGTCCATAGGATAATTTAGGCTAAGTAGTGTGTAAGCTTATGGGACTTAACTGCTAAGGTCATCAGTCCCTAAGATTTCACACACATTTTTTACAGTTAGTCATGTTTCTCCACGGGATGCAGAATATAACGCTGTTTGACTTCCGTTCAGTCAGACAAACTGGAACGATCACATGGACGAAGCTGCAGCGAGAGGGCAGAGATTGAGGAACAGTTACAAGATGCACAGTATCGTCTAAAAAGAACATATGCTAAGGATCCCAAACAGCAAAAACTCCAGTGCTAAGTTCCAGAAAGGCGACTCGTTTCGAGATATGAGTAGGCCACGAGTACGATTCACCCATGCCGTAATCATTAAAAGATGTCTCTACAGCTCAAGTACGTGGTTGAATGGATAGAGTTGATTCCAAATGGTGAACAGCATTTCTACCAGAAATCTTAGTCCCATCAGCGAACCATGTGTGCCTGTAGACTCAAGACCGCTTTTATGCAGAGTGACAGTAACATAGTCGTTATGCTTGTGTTATTAATCGCGCTGCCCATACACGACATGTGTTGTAGGCTGTGGAATCCCTCCGTGGCTAGTTTCAAACGTTGTTTCTCAATAGGGCGACACTCCCGGCGACACTCCCGGCGACACTCCCGGCGACACTCCCGGCGACACTCCCGGCGACACTCCCGGCGACACTCCCGGCGACACTCCCGGCGACACTCCCGGCGACACTCCCGGCGACACTCCCGGCGACACTCCCGGCGACACTCCCGGCGACACTCCCGGCGACACTCCCGGCGACACTCCCGGCGACACTCCCGGCGACACTCCCGGCGACACTCCCGGCGACACTCCCGGCGACACTCCCGGCGACACTCCCGGCGACACTCCCGGCGACACTCCCGGCGACACTCCCGGCGACACTCCCGGCGACACTCCCGGCGACACTCCCGGCGACACTCCCGGCGACACTCCCGGCGACACTCCCGGCGACACTCCCGGCGACACTCCCGGCGACACTCCCGGCGACACTCCCGGCGACACTCCCGGCGACACTCCCGGCGACACTCCCGGCGACACTCCCGGCGACACTCCCGGCGACACTCCCGGCGACACTCCCGGCGACACTCCCGGCGACACTCCCGGCGACACTCCCGGCGACACTCCCGGCGACACTCCCGGCGACACTCCCGGCGACACTCCCGGCGACACTCCCGGCGACACTCCCGGCGACACTCCCGGCGACACTCCCGGCGACACTCCCGGCGACACTCCCGGCGACACTCCCGGCGACACTCCCGGCGACACTCCCGGCGACACTCCCGGCGACACTCCCGGCGACACTCCCGGCGACACTCCCGGCGACACTCCCGGCGACACTCCCGGCGACACTCCCGGCGACACTCCCGGCGACACTCCCGGCGACACTCCCGGCGACACTCCCGGCGACACTCCCGGCGACACTCCCGGCGACACTCCCGGCGACACTCCCGGCGACACTCCCGGCGACACTCCCGGCGACACTCCCGGCGACACTCCCGGCGACACTCCCGGCGACACTCCCGGCGACACTCCCGGCGACACTCCCGGCGACACTCCCGGCGACACTCCCGGCGACACTCCCGGCGACACTCCCGGCGACACTCCCGGCGACACTCCCGGCGACACTCCCGGCGACACTCCCGGCGACACTCCCGGCGACACTCCCGGCGACACTCCCGGCGACACTCCCGGCGACACTCCCGGCGACACTCCCGGCGACACTCCCGGCGACACTCCCGGCGACACTCCCGGCGACACTCCCGGCGACACTCCCGGCGACACTCCCGGCGACACTCCCGGCGACACTCCCGGCGACACTCCCGGCGACACTCCCGGCGACACTCCCGGCGACACTCCCGGCGACACTCCCGGCGACACTCCCGGCGACACTCCCGGCGACACTCCCGGCGACACTCCCGGCGACACTCCCGGCGACACTCCCGGCGACACTCCCGGCGACACTCCCGGCGACACTCCCGGCGACACTCCCGGCGACACTCCCGGCGACACTCCCGGCGACACTCCCGGCGACACTCCCGGCGACACTCCCGGCGACACTCCCGGCGACACTCCCGGCGACACTCCCGGCGACACTCCCGGCGACACTCCCGGCGACACTCCCGGCGACACTCCCGGCGACACTCCCGGCGACACTCCCGGCGACACTCCCGGCGACACTCCCGGCGACACTCCCGGCGACACTCCCGGCGACACTCCCGGCGACACTCCCGGCGACACTCCCGGCGACACTCCCGGCGACACTCCCGGCGACACTCCCGGCGACACTCCCGGCGACACTCCCGGCGACACTCCCGGCGACACTCCCGGCGACACTCCCGGCGACACTCCCGGCGACACTCCCGGCGACACTCCCGGCGACACTCCCGGCGACACTCCCGGCGACACTCCCGGCGACACTCCCGGCGACACTCCCGGCGACACTCCCGGCGACACTCCCGGCGACACTCCCGGCGACACTCCCGGCGACACTCCCGGCGACACTCCCGGCGACACTCCCGGCGACACTCCCGGCGACACTCCCGGCGACACTCCCGGCGACACTCCCGGCGACACTCCCGGCGACACTCCCGGCGACACTCCCGGCGACACTCCCGGCGACACTCCCGGCGACACTCCCGGCGACACTCCCGGCGACACTCCCGGCGACACTCCCGGCGACACTCCATAGAAGAATATTTCCTTTCCGTCTTTTTCTCGAGGGCACAACTGACAACGCCACTTTCTGACATGCGGCTCTGGACTCCCCACGTCTTCGTCTCCACCTCTATTTTTTTGCAGCAACCTGCTGCAGCTCCCTTGGAAGATATCATGTTTCATGTCTATTCATATGCTCTTTGATAAGTGGCATGCCTAAAGCAGTCTAAAATTTCCTTTTTTGCATCTACTGTGTTGTTGAATTAGGCTTGCGGTATGACACAATAGCACTGTTTACACCAGCAATGTCCAATATTGCTAAGAAAATAGCCATAGGTCATCTCCTTGTGCGTCTCGAAGTGGTGTATGTACCACACAGCTGGTCAATGGCATCTTGCCCACCCTTTGTCTCATTGGAAAAACTAAAATGATAATCAATTACAGAGTGTTATCTTATGGTCGTGATGCATGCTGGACAATAAAATAACTGCCTTGTTATTCTTCGGAACATGTGAACAAAGCGTGAGGTCTGCATTATGTCCAAAGAGAGTAGATCCAATTTGTCTAGGCCGGCTAGTTTTGAATTTTTGTGGAATTTCAGGTTTGTTGGCTCTGACTGTTCCCAGGATAGTGAGCTGTGTTTTATATTTCTCAGAAAGTTCAATGGAGGTGAACTAATTGTCGACAGTCACATTACGATTTGTCCCTTTGATGGGTTCAATTATTCACAGCACTGTTTGAAGTTCGCAGAAACATGTCAGTGCCAACGCACTTTCTGAACCAATATAAATGAAAGCGTTATTGATATCAAAGTCACTGGAATCTGCGAGGCATAGAACTTTTATTCCACATTTATTAGGTTTTTTAGGCATGTACATTTTAAAAGGGCATCGTCGCCGAAATGGTACCAGCATTTCGTCAACAGTCACAAAGCTTCCAACAACAAAATACTGAATACAATTATGGATGAATGTATCCCAAATTTCACGAATAGGAGCAAGTTTATTTCTCTCCCTTCGCTCTACTCGTGTCTGGGCACAGTGAAACGGCAAGGCTGCAAGAATGAACAAGAATCTCGTGACACTCATAGTGGCCCAGAAGATCTCTCTACCTGTACTATCTGAAGCAAAAAGACTAGAAACATCTTCGTTTCCTGATTTCAATACACCTGCCAAGTATAACCGACCTAAAACTGCTTTGATTACAATCATAGAAAATACCAAAACCGCCAGCGCCATCTGTTGCTTAGATATACAGGGACGTGTAGAAAAAAGTCCTGGGGTCTGTGAGACCCCACTAGACCAGTTAAGGGTTAAGTCTTCTTCATCTGTAGTAAGTTTTGAGCAGTGTTTGATTAGCTTTTGATGTTTCCACGTTCTGATGTTTAGATTTCAGGTGGGTTTTAATCTTATGGGTCTGCAACGACAATCTCATCTGTAATTGTTAAGCCTGAAGTCCATGCCAGTCAAAAAAGCTTGTACCTGTTATTATGCAGTTTCGAAGTAGCATTCGATGTCTATTAGTAAATCTCCTACTGTTTATAGCAAGAGTCCTATCCTTTTATATTAGCAGTTTTAGTACTGCAGTTAAAATCTCTCCATATAATTAAAAGATTTGAACCTTAAGTTAAAAGTTCAGTAATTGCTTAGCAAACGTTACGTTACTTTAAGTCTTAAAAGACGCGAAGATCTTGTTGCCGACGCTCTCGACTTTAGTGTCTTAATGTGTATGGTATATGCAGACAGCCTCTGCTTCTGTAATTCACGCGGCGCTTGCCTGCGTGCACGTACCCGTGTACTTTGGCCTGCGCTTGTACCCGGACGTCGTCTCCGGTGACCGTTAGCTCTCACTGAAGTTTCGATCCCAGCTGCTGCTGCTGCTGCTGCTGCTGCTGCTGCTAAACAACTTAAAATCTCCCACCAGGCAGGATATCTGGAAAGCTTTTTCGAGCTTGCTCTGTCTTGTCTTCTAACGTAACGAACCCTAGAGTCTATTTTTTTTGTATCTGAGTGTACGAACATTTACCATACATCAGTTTTGAACGTGTAAATTCCATCTGTAACTAACTGCTCTCGATGGTCAGCTTGGCCTAACTTGGTTACATACTTCTTGAAACTTATTGGAAGATTACCAGAACATAAGGTTGTAAATTTTCCCTCTGCCTCTGAGGACTGATTCTTGTTCTTGATGTTGTGTAATTTAAATTACGAATCTTTGCTTAATTCGACTGTTATACCTGTGTGGGTGTTATTTAAGGGCCTTGTTGTCTACTGAGTTCTAAGACAGGCCCCTGCAGGGGTAAGCGTGGCTTCGGCCTACTTATTGTGATAAACAGTAATCATTTCAATTATTGTTTCTTTTTTAAACTTACTTATGTAAGTGAAGGTTGTTGTTTAATTGAAATTTCTCTTGTCTTACAGACTGCTTATGTATGAGAAAACTTGCTGTTCATTATTATGTATGACGTGCAATAGAAAATCGCGGTTTTATTTATCGCTCTGTTGGCATATTCTGAGATAAATTTGTTATTTCTTAAAGGAAAAAGATGTGCTCAGCCTGCGTTCGCCGTTCCAAGTCTCCTATCCTTCGTCCATCCTATGTTTGGACATTTCACTACTCTTCAGGAAAAGCTGGTGAGTAATTGTCCATCGTTTTCCTGAGTGCTCATCATATTTTGGGTGAAATATTTGTGTGTGTTTGGGCATAGTTTTATTGTGCCTCCTGACCTGTAAGTGAGGAAGATTTTGTCTTATTCGTTGTCTAAAAATACAGTCAAAAATTTGGCCTCGCCTTAGTGAAACGGTACTGATAGGAGCTTTCCAAGGCTTATCGTTTGTGACGTGCTGAAGATCCGGGTGTGATTAAGTTTTTGTGAGGATTTTCGGACACAATCAGTTGTTTTATTACTCAAATGTGCGACATCTTTCCGCCTTTCTTGTAAAATAAATCACCATCAGTTATTGCACAATGTACACAACATCCTTTACATTGAATTTCATGCAGCATTTGTGAGAAGAGTTTATTTTACTCTTTGAAGAGTGTGGTGGAGTTTGTTGCTGCGCTGAGTAAATAGATCGTGACGTCGTCTCAGGCAGCGGAAACGTCCCACATTCATCTTCACTGCTATTTATTAGCATTCAGGCACTTCTCCTTGATTGTCTCCGGAAGGCAAATGAAAATCTCAAGAGGATAGTGGAAAAGGCAGATGAACATTGAGAAAGTTGGACGAATAATTAGAGAAGGCAGAGGAGCGCTACCGTAAGACTCCATTTCTTTCTCGTCTTGTTCAATGACACCTTCGTCTGTCTTTTTGAAACTATCGTCTGTATTTTTAAGAAGTCGGAATTCATTATTGAAGATCAAATCAGTAATTGCGAAAAGAAGTAATTGCGAAAAGAAGTAATTGCGAAAAGAAGTAATTGCGAAAAGAAGTAATTGCGAAAAGAAGTAATTGCGAAAAGAAGTAATTGCGAAAAGAAGTAATTGCGAAAAGAAGTAATTGCGAAAAGAAGTAATTGCGAAAAGAAGTAATTGCGAAAAGAAGTAATTGCGAAAAGAAGTAATTGCGAAAAGAAGTAATTGCGAAAAGAAGTAATTGCGAAAAGAAGTAATTGCGAAAAGAAGTAATTGCGAAAAGAAGTAATTGCGAAAAGAAGTAATTGCGAAAAGAAGTAATTGCGAAAAGAAGTAATTGCGAAAAGAAGTAATTGCGAAAAGAAGTAATTGCGAAAAGAAGTAATTGCGAAAAGAAGTAATTGCGAAAAGAAGTAATTGCGAAAAGAAGTAAGGTGCGACAGCACGGTCGGTGAGAGAAATAATCGTTCGATTAGAACTGCTAAAGTTTGACCTGTTTTAGTAAAAGACCAGAAAGCTGTTCTTGGGGAAAGTTAACAGTCCAGATTAGTCAAGGCTATTGCTCGGTAACTGGAATTACCGTAAAAGAGACAAGATGAATGAAAGAACAGCTGCTCAAGAAGTCGCAATCCAGATTAAAGAGCATACTGAAATGCACGATGCTACACATGATAGAGACGAGGTGGTTTCTGTGCCTGGTGAGCATAAAGTGCAGGCTAACCAGATGACAGAGGATACAGTTAACGAAGCAAATTACGGAGCACATTGAACTGCAGGTGCAGAAATAGACAGGTTACCGAGAAATTAGAAGATGTAGCTCCCTTTGTGTTTATTAATAAAATATCAGAAGTAAGACAGCAATGCCAGTTCTAGCACATGTAACTATCATCACATGTGGTGACGTGTTACACACCTGATATCAGTCACCTACCTGCCCTCCTTGGAGCCCCCACTCCCTCTCCCACAGGAAACCACCGGGAATCGATCGAGGTCCCACAGGGGGGGGGGGGGGGGATCACCCAGGCAATTGTGCTACTCATATTCTAGGATCAAGCTGATCCTCATCCTCCTCCTCCTCCTCCAGCTCCTCCAGCTCCTCCAGCTCCTCCAGCTCCTCCAGCTCCTCCAGCTCCTCCAGCTCCTCCAGCTCCTCCAGCTCCTCCAGCTCCTCCAGCTCCTCCAGCTCCTCCAGCTCCTCCAGCTCCTCCAGCTCCTCCAGCTCCTCCAGCTCCTCCAGCTCCTCCAGCTCCTCCAGCTCCTCCAGCTCCTCCAGCTCCTCCAGCTCCTCCAGCTCCTCCAGCTCCTCCAGCTCCTCCAGCTCCTCCAGCTCCTCCAGCTCCTCCAGCTCCTCCAGCTCCTCCAGCTCCTCCAGCTCCTCCAGCTCCTCCAGCTCCTCCAGCTCCTCCAGCTCCTCCAGCTCCTCCAGCTCCTCCAGCTCCTCCAGCTCCTCCAGCTCCTCCAGCTCCTCCAGCTCCTCCAGCTCCTCCAGCTCCTCCAGCTCCTCCAGCTCCTCCAGCTCCTCCTCCTCCAGCTCCTCCAGCTCCTCCTCCTCCAGCTCCTCCAGCTCCTCCTCCTCCAGCTCCTCCTCCTCCAGCTCCTCCTCCTCCAGCTCCTCCTCCTCCAGCTCCTCCTCCTCCAGCTCCTCCTCCTCCAGCTCCTCCTCCTCCAGCTCCTCCTCCTCCAGCTCCTCCTCCTCCAGCTCCTGCTCCTCCAGCTCCTCCTCCAGCTCCTCCAGCTCCTCCTCCTCCTCCTCCTCCTCCTCCTCGTCGTCTTCTTTTATAACGAACTCTTGTGGGAGGGGGGGTGTCAGTTTGGAGCTGGGCAACAGACACATTTTCTTCCTATTTCTTAATACAAATAATATGCGACACCAGCAGACACCACACTGATTTTGAGATATTTTTTCCGCATTCTCCTGAACTGTACACACATTTCACACACTTTCCCATTTTATAACTGGAGGACCTCTGTTTATAACAGACTACCACCTCTCCCTATGCTTCAAATTACGTCACAAGATGTCAGAGTTTAGTATTACGTGGCACCAGCCAAGACTACACCCGGGCTGAAACGTAGGCACTGCGGCAGACCATCTGCCCAGTAGTGGTCGGCCGCTGTGGCGGATCGGTTCTAGGCACTTCGGTCCGAAAGCACGCTGCTGCTATGGTCGCAGGTTCGAATCCTGCCTCGGGCATGGATATGTGTGCTGTCCTCAGAACTACGTAAACCTAAGTCTAGTGGACTGATGATCTCAGATGTTAAATCCCTTAGTGCTTAGTGCCATTTCAACCCAGTAGTGGCAAAGATATTTGCACAACATGTGTGTAATCACCTCCAGTATCGTAGCTGTCACAAACGATGCTCAGTCATTCAGCGGAGGTCATCGCGCTACAGAAGAACCTGTCGCAACTCGCGGACGTCTTTGCAGAGAAACGTTGCTGACAGAGAAAGGACGGAAGGGCGGGGAGTGGACTGCTTAGTGCTCACACTCTCTGGACATCCAAGACAACTGTCGTAACTCTGAGACAGCTATATGCTCAGCAGATAACCAATGCTAACAATTTAAGGGCCAAGAGCATCTCTAACCACCACACTTTGTTGCACCAGTCCTGCTGATGAAAGAGACATACCCCCCATTAGACGTGAACCATACCGTTAAGTCGGGGAAAATGTTACCGAACAAACATAGTCGTAGGACCAGATCTGCCAGGTGTAACTGTCGCAGTATTATAGTGCAGCCTTATTGTAACTCTCGCAAATGGACGCGGAAGCAGTCGGGAGTGTGTGCGACGCCGCCACATGCAAACGAGTCAGATGTGCTCAATGTGAAGCGAACCACTTCGTTTAACCATTAACATTTAATTTTAGGATGAAAACTCTTTAATAATCACAATTTTTCCATGCCTAGCAATGTGAAAGCTATTAGTGACAGACGGAAAATGGATAGGACATTTTAGTGGGAAATTCGATGCAATTTAGTTTTACATCGAGAAACATTTTCGCTAGAAGTTGCAGTGTGTGTTATTCGAGAAAAACAAAGTGACGTTCAACAGCCCGGCCCACCCCCATGCTCAAACCCCACCTGTGACGACTTTCGGTGTGTTGCTCGTGACACACCCTGCTGCCAATGTAGCAAATTTCGCGACTACAAGAATTTTGCCCGATCGACCTTATTCGGTCGTCCTTGACTGGGCTGTACTGTATATCGGCGTCACCTAGCTGCTCAAACCTTGGCTGACAGAAATCACTGTTTACACTCTCGCGGATGTTTCGGTCATCTACAAATCTGGTATTCGTATTCTAAACGAAAGTATTCACTGTAATTGCGAAAGAATATTGCAGGCTTCAGTTTCACAAAGCGCCGACGTCAACACAGATAATGCGATCCCATTAATAGGAATTTGGTGTACTTTTAATTGTAACTAAACATGTGGAACGTAACTTACATTTCAGGCAGAATAATCTGCACTTTGTCACCCCACGGGCGCCTCTGCGCCTCTCGAGTCATTCCTCGATGTCTTAACCCTGTCTCCCCACCGTCCCTACCAGCATGTCCCACATGTTCCTCTCCTCAACGATTCTGAGGAGAACCTCGTCATTCCTTACTTTATCACCTCTCAACATTGATTTGTAGCAGCACATCTAAACGGCTTCGATTCTCCCTGTTCCGGTTTTTCCAGAGGCCGTAGTTAACTTCTCTACAATGTTGTGTGATGTGTACATAGTTCTGCATAGTCAGCACGTACACAACTTTCCCACTAGAGTGCACCCCGCTAAGCACAACAGCGCAGGCGCAGCGCTCGTCCGTCTCCGCACTATGAGATGGCGCTGCCTTAGAGACGGACCAAACTCTGCTTCCGCGATCCGCGTATTAATATGTAACACAGGCAATGAGAGTGCTGCAAACGTAGAACCTTTTCTCCTCACGGACCACACTCACGCAGTGATACCTGAACGCGTGAGGTATTATAACGAGTGTACAGACCTCCGATTAGTCAGTCTGCATTAGTCTGTAGTCAAGTTTCAGTCTAATAAGATTACCATATTCTTGTCCATAGCCATGAAGATAAATGAATAGACACTTTGTCAAGTATCAGAGATATGTGAGAATAAGATTGAAGTTCCTTTGGTCTTGGTACGTTAGATTGTCAATTGTAAACAGCATCCAGAATCAAGTGTATGCTTTTTTATTTTAATAAATGTGTGTGAAAATTAATCAAGTTCTGTTTAAAGTTGGTCACCGTCAATCTGCTACTTTAAGCGTGCAAGTGGCATTTCTATCGTCTGACTTAACGGCAGCAGATAAACAACGCCACGTTAAGACCACGAGACATATTGCTGACACTCGCCTACTTCGTTAGAGCGACAAGTCAAATAATCTGATGGTGTGTGTACCGAAGGTCTTACAGTATGCACACCACATTGTGCTTCATTCGTACGGTCTCAGAAAATTCTCCTGCAAATTAAGGCCAGCCTTTGCTACTACCAGACTTCTTTCGGCCAGGAATGGCACCTTTGCCACTGCCAGTTTACTTGTCACGAAAGACAGTAGCTTCAACGGCGTGCTAGTTTCTGCCGATTAAACATACTGGCCTCACGACGAGGGCGTGGTGAAAAGTTATGACTCCACATTTTTTGTGCGAAAACTGTTAAAGCTAGTTAAATGAAACAAATTTTATGAGCATTCTACATATCTGTTCTTCACGTCTACGTATTTATTTCTCGACACAGTCATCCTGGCGATGCCTATATTTCTCCCGATGAGGACCAATTTGTTGATACGGTTACTGTAGAGTGGTTGACTTTGGTAGTGGTGAAGCAGTACAAGCAGACTTGAGGTTGTCAACAAAGTCAAGTTCTCAGTGTTCAAGTTCTGGAAAGAGACAAACCCTTATGTGGCCAAGACGGGATTATATGGAAGATGGTCGATGACGGTGGGCACGAGACGCCGGGCTGTTGCAGATGCAGCAGTGCCCGTGCGTCGTCTGCCATCGTCATGCTGAAGAAGGGGATTTACAACACAGAGCGCGACGTTACTCAGATGAACATAACTAAAAACTGATGCAGTTGTCGAATGGATGGCCGACAGCCTTTGTTAGATTGTGGGTATGTCAGGCGAATAAATACTAGTAATCATAATACGTCTATTACTCTGCTCTATCAAGTGTCAGACAATCCACAATTAATGCAAATGAGCCTTTAAATACTTAATGCTACATACGTAATTATGACAACCAGTGGCAACTTCTAAATAAACATTCAATAATGAGGACCTGTGGCAACGCAAATCTGATAAATCTTACATCAGAGTCGGGAGGGGGAAAGAGAGAGGGGAAACCGAGTGTAATCGTCTAAGTATGTAGTGACTGTCATAAAAGTAATCCGTACACAAGAGAATCTCTTAAAGTAATACATAGGACTACAGAAGGTAATACGTCACAGTTCTATATTTTGCAGGCAAATTGTTTACGGTGTCACGGTGCCAGAGCCTCACTCTGAACATCTGCCGTGTAATATTACAAATTGGCTCAAAATCCCCTACGCCTCACACGGCAGCAGCTGTGGGCGACGGAAGTGCTGCGACGTCAGCGGCCCTCGCCTGCGGCCGAGTGTGGGACGCCCGAACATTTTCCAAGATCAGCTGCTGGCTGGAGGTCGCGAATCAGCAGTCGAGGTTATGAAGTAGAAGTTATAAGACGAAGGTACGAAATTTAGTTAATAGATGTGATTTCTTTCCAACAAGGAATGCTAAATCTTTTTTTTTGTTATGGTTTTAGGGCGCAAAACTGCTAAGGTCATTATCGCCAGGTCTGTGACTTAGGAAACAGTAAAAAAACGAAAACGGAAACTTGCAGCAATGGGAACGAAAGTCATAAAATTGGAGAAACTAAAAGCAGAAGGAAGGCTTAAAAATTCACTACAGAAGGGGGTTGGTTGTCCCAAAAAAAAAAAAAAAAAAAAATTCAAATGACTGACGTCATTTCACTGGCACGAATGAACTCTAGAACGCGATCGGCCGATCGCGTGTCATCTGCTAAAATTGACGATATATCAGGCGACAGCTGTAGACGGGCGCGTAACGGAGTAAAATAGGGGCACTCAATTAAAAGGTGTCTTACCGTCCACAACTGAGAGCAGTGGGGACAGAGTGGGGACAGAGTGGGGACAGAGTGGGGACAGAGTGGGGGGAGGATCGCCGCTTAAAAGATGTCGATGGCTAAAAAGACAGTGCCCTATCCGGAGTCGAGCTAAAATTACCTCCTCCCGACGACGCGTTCGAGAGGAAGAGGTTTTTTTTTTTTTTTTTTTTGGTTGGGTTTAAGGGCGCTCAACTGCTGAGGTCATTAGCGCCCAGTCACTGTTGTTTGAGCACATGGAATCTGGTAAAACTCAAGGGGATGGAGGGGACACCAGAAGGACCCGACAAAGATGCAGACAAAATAAGTAAAAAGATTAAATGTCCTTGGACAAGCCAGGTAAAGTTATAAAACGCAGAATACGAGCAGCTGCTCGAGCGTCATCAGCTAAAACATCCGGTAAAGTAGATGGCAGGGACAGGACAACACGAAATTGACTAAAACGGGGACACGACAATAAAACATGGCGCACTGTTAATGCCTGACCACAATGGCACTGCGGGGCTGGGTCACCGGAGAGCAGGTAGCGGTGGCTAAACCGGCAATGCCCAATCCGCAACCTGGTCAGAAGGACCTCCTCGCGCCGAGATGGTCGGGAGGAAGTTGTCCAAGCAGTTGGTAGCGGTTTTACTGCCCGGAGCTTGTTTCCTTGGAGGGATGACCAAGCATCCCACCACAACGACACAAGCCTCTTACATACATCCCCACGAACGTCGGATGACGGGACACAATGGGAGGCTGGCCGAGGCAGGAGGACTGCAGCCCTGGCTGCAGCATCCGCAGCCTCATTCCCAGGCACTCCCACATGTCCGGGAACCCACAGAAAGCTGACAGAACCACCATTATCAGCCAAAGAATGGAGGGACTGCTGTATCCGTTGTATCAAGGGATGGACCGGATAGGGAGCTCCAAGGCTCTGAAGAGCACTGAGTGAGTCAGAGCACAGTACATATGATGAATGGTGGTGGCGGCGGGCATACTGAACGGCCTGATGGAGAGCAAAAAGCTCGGCCGTAAAGCTGGAACACAGGTCGAGGAGCCTGTATTTAAATGTGGCGGCCCCGACGACAAAGGCACAGCCGACACCATCGTCAGTTTTGGAGCCATCGGTGTAAATAAAGGTGTGACCGGCAAGTCGAGCACGAAGTTCGGCAAACCGTGAGCAATACATTGCAGCCGGAGTACCATCCTTCGGGAGTGAGCTGAGGTCGAGATAAATATGAACCGGAGCCTGGAGCCAAGGTGGGAGAGGAAGAGGTCCAAGCGCAAGGAAGGGCTTTCACTTCCCGCAATTTATTACGGGGAAGTGCTGACCAATGCGCATGCCATAAATGAGCAACTTTGCGACATAAACCGCTCCGTAGATCGGTGAAGGGAAGCGACTGAATAGCTGGCCGAGGAAGGGAGACTGCAGCCTTGGCCGCTATATCGGCCGCCTCATTCCCACAGATACCAGCGTGTCCCGTGAGCCAGAGGAACGCCACCGAGACGCCCCCCAGGTGGAGCAAGCGCAGACAGTCCTGAATCCGGTGGACCAGAGGGTGCACAGGGTAAAGAGCTTGGAGACTCAGGAGAGAGCTGAGAGAATCTGAGCAGATAACGTACTGTATCCGCTGATGGCGGCGGATGTAGTGGACAGCCCGGAGAACAGCGTAAAGCTCCGCAGTATAGACCGAATACTGGTCGGGAAGCCGAATGCGATTTGGGGTGTCGCCAACAATATAGGCACTCCCTACACCTAACGATGTTTTCGAGCCATCGGTGTAAATAAATGTGGCTTCCGTCATTTGTGCACATAGAGCAGCAAATGCCCGACGATAAACAAGTGAAGGGGGTACCATCCTTGGGAAATCGACAAAGGTCACGGAGCAGGCAGATCCGGGGACGGAGCCAAGGCGGTGCTGTACCCCAAGTTGTCAAGAAGGTTTTAGGAAAGCGGAAGGAAAGAGAATGGAGCAGTTGACGGAAGCGGACTCCCGGTGGTAGTAGGGAGGAGGGGCGGCCTGCATACCCTACATCAAAGGAGGCGTCGGAAAAAATGTCATGGGCTGGATTAGCAGGCATGGAAGACAGATGGCTAGCATAACGGCTCAGAAGGACTGCTCGCCGGTTGGACAGCGGAGGTTCAGCAGTCTCAGCATAAAGGCTTTCCACAGGGCTGGTGTAAAAAGCTCCAGACACTAAACGTAATCCACGGTGGTGGATAGAGTCGGGACGACGAAGAATAGACGGCCGAGCAGAGGAGTAGACTATGCTTCCATAGTCCAATTTCGAGCGCACTAAGGCGCGATAGAGGCGGAGAAGGACCACACGGTCCGCTCCCCAGGAGGTACCATTCAGGACACGGAGGGTGTTGAGGGATCGCAGACAGCGAGCCGAAAGATACGAAATGTGGGAGGACCAGCATAGTTTCCTGTCAAACATAAGACGCAAGAATTTAGCGACGTCTGAAAACGGAAGGTTGACGGGTCCTAGATGTAAGGAGGGTGGAAGAAACTCCTTACGTCGCCAAAAATTAACACAAACGGTCTTCCTGGGAGAAAAACGGAAGCCGGTTTCGATGCTCCAAGAGTGGAGGCGATCGAGACATCCTTGAAGACGTCGTTCAAGAAGGTTGGTCCGTTGAGAGCTGTAGTAGATCGCAAAATCGTCCACAAAGAGGGAGCCCGAGACATCAGGAAGGAGACAATCCATAATTGAATTGATGGCAATGGCAAACAGTACAACACTCAGCACGGAGCCCTGGGGTACCCCGTTTTCTTGGGAGAAAGTACGGGAGAGAGTAGTGTTCACCCGCACCCTAAATGTGCGCTCTGCCATAAATTCGCGAAGAAAAAGGGGCAGCCGACCTCGAAAGCCCCAAGAGAACTGTGTGCGGAGGATACCTGTCCTCCAACAGATATCGTATGCTCTCTCCAGATCAAAAAATATTGCTACTGTTTGGCGTTTCCGGAGAAAATTGTTCATGATATAAGTGGAGAGAGCAACAAGATGGTCAACGGCAGAACGATGCTTTCGGAACCCGCATTGGGCAGGTGTTAAAAGACTGCGGGACTCCAGCCACCACGCTAGACGGTAATTCACCATACGCTCCAAAACCTTACAGACACTACTCGTGAGAGAAATGGGGCGATAGCTAGAGGGGAGATGTTTGTCCTTTCCAGGTTTCGGAACAGGAACGACAATAGCTTCCCGCCATCGTCTGGGAAAAGTACTGTCGGTCCAAATTCGATTATAAAGGCGAAGGAGACTATGGGTTGATAAATGCAGCAACATTTGGACGTGGATACCATCCGGTCCTGGGGCGGAGGAGCGAGAAGAAGAGAGTGCATGTTGGAGTTCCCGAATGGAGAAAACAGTATTGTAGCTTTCGTGATTTTGAGAGGAGAAAGCGAGATGTCGCACTTCCGCTGCACGTTTATTCGGGAGAAACGCTGGCGGGTAATTTGAAGAGCTCGAAATCTCAGCAAAGTGCTGACCCAACGAGTTAGAAATTGCGACGGGGTCCACTAATGTATCATGCACGACAGTGAGCCCAGAGACCGGGGAGAAACTAGGCGCGCCTGAGAACCGTCGAAGCCGACTCCAAACTTCCGAGGAGGGAGTGAAGGTGTTAAATGAGCTAATAAAGAATTTCCAGCTTGCCTTCTTGCTATCGCGGATGACGCGACGGCATCGCGCACGGAGCTGCTTATAGCGGATACAGTTGGCCAAAGTAGGATGGTGACGGAAAATGCGAAGAGCACGTCGCCGCTCACGTAGTGCGTCACGGCATGCCTCGTTCGACCAAGGAACTGGGGGGCGCCGGGGCAATTCGGAGGTGCGTGGTATTGAACGTTCCGCAGCTGTAAGAATAACGTCGGTAATGTGTGTGACCTCATCGTCGACGCTGGGAAAGCGACGGTCATCGAATGTCGCTAGAGACGAAAAAAGTGTCCAATCGGCTTGGGCAAATTTCCAGCGTCGCGAGCGCATATATGGCAGTGGAGGCTGCAGTCTAAGGACACATGGAAAGTGGTCACTCGAGTGTGTATCATCAAGGGCGAACCATTTGAAACGCCGAGCTAGCGGAACAGTACCGACCGCAAGGTCCAAATGAGATAAGGTTGTCGTGGAGGCAGACAAAAATGTGGGGACCCCAGTGTTGAGGCAAACTAGATCCGCTTGGTGGAAGACGTCTAGCAATATGGAGCCACGGGGACAAGGATGTGGAGATCCCCAAAGCGGGTGGTGGGCATTGAAGTCCCAACCAGCAAATAGGGGGGTGGAAGCTGACCAAGAAGATGAAGGAAATCAGCTCGCGCCATTGGTGTGGACGATGGAAGGTATACAGTACAGAGAGAACGTGTATCCAGAAAGGGAAAGACGGACGGCGACAGCTTGGAAGGAAGTGTTTAAGGGGATTGGGTGATAATGGGGAGTATCATTGAGAAGAATCATGAGTCCTCCATGGGCTGGAGAGCCTTCAACAGAGGGGAGATCATATTGGACGGTCTGAAAATGAGGGAGAACAAAGCGGTCATGGGGACACAGCTTTGTTTCCTGAAGACAGAAGATGACCGGCGAGTAGGATCGTAAGAGGATCGACAATTCATCCCTATTGGCTCGAATGCCACGGATATTCCAGTGGATAATGGACATGGGGTGAACAGAAAATGGAGGAATGGGACCAAAGTTGCTGTCAACTCAAAGACTGCTCGGAGCTAGCGACCGACAGCATGGAATGGCATTCAGCCGAAGGCAGAAGATCCTGATCCATAGGTTGGTCAGGAGCAGCTCCTGCCACCAGCGATCGGCCGGTTGACCGGCCACCAGCAGTGCGCCTCGGCGACACAGAAGACGGCCGAGGGCGATTTCCGCCAGGTGGTGCTGTAGATGGGACACGCCTTGGCGGAGAAGGAGAGGAACTGGGTTTCTTGGTAGCCTTCTTAGAAGTATGATGTTTAGATGAAGGAGGAACCGATGGGTGGGAAGTTGCGGTACGTAAAAACTCTTCACGAGTATGCTCTTTTTTGGAAGGCTTGGTGTCTGACTTTTGGGCTCGAGATTTAGCAGAACCCGATGAAGGGTGAGCCATAGAGTGGGCAGGCGAAAGTGGTGAGGTTGAACGGGCGATCTTTGCGCTGGCCGATCTGACGACCGTGGCACTAAAGGTGAGGTCGCAAGTCTGCGTGGCCGCCTCCTTTGTTGGCCGAGGAGAAGCAAGAACAGTGCTGTATTTTCCTGTCTGAGGCACGGTGGGCTGGCGACTGGCGAATAATTTTCGAGCAGCAAAGGTCGACACCTTTTCCTTCACTCTTATTTCCTGGATGAGCTTTTCATCCTTAAAAACGGGGCAATCTCGAGAGGAAGCAGCGTGGTCCCCCATACAGTTGATGCAGCGAGGGGATGGAGGTGGACAAGCACCCTCATGGGCATCCTTGCCACACGTAACACATTTGGCCGGATTGGAACAGGACTGGCTGGTGTGATTGAACCGCTGACATCGATAGCAACGCGTAGGGTTTGGGACGTAAGGGCGAACGGAAATTCTCATAACCTGCTTTGATTTTCGATGGGAGTTGAACTTCGTCAAATGTCAAGAAGACAGTGCGGGTTGGAATGATGTTCGTGTCAACCCTTTTCATAACTCTATGAACAGCCGTGACGCCCTGGTCATACAGGTAGTGCTGAATTTCTTCGTCAGACAATCCATCGAGGGAGCGTGTATAAACGACTCCACGTGAGGAATTTAAGGTACGATGCGGTTCCACCCGGACAGGGAAGGTGTAGAGCAGAGAAGTACGCAGCAATTTTTGTGCCTGGAGGGCACTGACTGTTTCTAACAACAGGGTGCCATTCCGTAATCTGGAACAAGACTTTACAGGACCTGCAATTGCGTCGACACCTTTCTGAATAATGAAAGGGTTGACCGTGGAGAAGTCGTGACCTTCATCAGTCCGAGAAACAACAGGGAACTGTGGCAACGATGGAAGAATCGTCTGTGGCTGAGACTCAGTATACTTACGTTTGTGAGCAGACATAGTGGAAGGTGAGGAAACCATTGCGGAAGAATCCCCCATGATTACCAGCGTCTCCGATGGCGCGCTCCTCCCTTGTGGGGGCCCTCACTGAGGGCACTCCCGCCTAAGGTGATTGCCGATTGGTCCCTCCGTCCGTTTGTTCACACCTCAGGTCACACCTCCCTACACTTTCGGAAGGTATCAGCTCAGGTAATCACCCCTCCCTGGGCCTGGCCGTTACCAGGGGGTACGTACGTGTCCTACCTGTCTACCCGGGGCGGGGAATTACGCGTTACCCCGTCACCGGCTACGCATGGAAGTGCGTGGGTCGGCCTTCAGACACGCACAGGGAGGAAAAAAGAGAAAGGGAAAGGAAAGAAGAGGGGTCTCAAACGCCGCAGCGGAGAAAAGGGTAAAGAGAAGAGGTAAGGAAAAGAGAAGGACAAAGGAAGGAAGAAGACATACAAGCAAATAAGGCGAGGAATGCGTTACATTTACGAGCGTCCGTCTCCGGACGTAGGCACAAACCATACTCCCTGATGGGGAGAAAGGGAAGGAAAGAGCCAGAGGTGAGGGGAGGAGGGGCGAAGATGGGGGATGGGGAAGGATGCGGAAAGGGAAGGTATGCAGCCCAGAAAGGAAGGAGGGCCACATTAGCTCGGGGGTCCTGTGCTCGCTACGCACGTATCCACAAAAGAGTTGTGGACCCCCCTGGGGGGAAATGCTAAATTTGATTGGCTGGGCTCTTAAGGGTCTGAGTTCTGAATGATCACAATTGTCAGAGAGCTCGCGTCCGCTTCTCTGGGCTATGTTTCGCTCGGTTAAGCTTGCGAAGCTCGAGGTTCCGTTTCCACTTGCAAGATACGGATCTTTAGCGCCCGTCCCCAAGTTTGGCGGACGATAGCGCCGCTCGGCAAAGCTTCTGCCTCATTGCCGCTCGTGAGACCCTCCCCACGCGCTAACCTCCCACCCTCTCGGAAGGACGCTGCAAGCTGGCCGCCTGTGTTGGCCACTGTGGCTCCAAAACGTTTCTCTAGTTCCCTACTGTCATCTCCATGTGTTTTAGTCTCCTCATTCTGCTTCTGCACAGAGACAAGTAACAAGTAGGAAAGTTACTAAACCTTTTGGATACTTGTACGACCGTCAGCCGAATACACTGACACCATACTACCACAGAGTACGGGTGACTGACTGAAGAAAAATCAGCTACACACTGGCTAAAGAAAACTCTGCTGGTGAATGGGACCTCATGCTCTTCCAGATGTTCTGGTCGTGCAAGGATTTTCTAGTTATTGCAGTTGTTATCACGAATCATTTTGTAACATCGCTATGTTGCGAATTAATTTCAAATACAGGGTGTTTCCATGTGTGAATTATTCACCATCACTTCTCAAAGCACAAGCAAAAACTAGTCAAACGTCGCAATACACATGGGTACATAAATCAACCGTTGTAGACATACAGCACATTGACTCTTCCAGTTCATCAGTGTCAAGGAACACACGGCATCTCTAAACGTTAAAGTAAGTGTTCAAAATGTGGTCCATGCGTCTGAATGCAACAATTAACTCGTTTCTAAAAAGAGTTACGAATCCTCTCAGGCAGTTCTAGTAAACTTCGTACATGCTGGAGCGCTGCTTCAGCTCTCTTGAGGAACTAGACTTGCGGACTGATCTCGGTAGCGTAGACCTGGCTTTAGACATGACCCCACCACAGCAATCAGTGAGATTTAAATCCGGAGACTGTGGAGGCCACAGCATAGGCATTGCTCTGCCTATCCAATGTTGACCGTACGTCCAAATTAGAAGCAGGCGCACTCGTAGATGAAAATGTGCTGTAGCGCCGTCATGCATCAGCCACATGTTCAGGCGTTGGTTCAGTGAGACATCATCGTTTAAGTCTGGAAGTATCGTCCGCAGAAACCGCATGCACTGCTGTCCGGTTAGTCTTTGTGGTATGAAGAGTGGTCCAGTTACATGGTGTCCGAGCAGTACTGCCTTGAACTTCATCGAATAATGCTGCTGATGTTGTCATACATGTGCTCCGTTGGGACTGAAATCGGCCCAAATGTGACACTTATCGCAATTAGAAATACCCTCACGGGTAAATCCAGCCTCATCTTTGAACAAAATACTGCTTGTAGGCAGGGCTTCAGGATGCACTGTTGTTTCACCCATTGGCAGAAATTCGCTCTAAAAGGGAAGTCAGCATTGTTGAGGACTTACACTCGCTGGAGATGATATGGATATATGTAAAATCCGCCACACACTGCTACGGCTCAGGACACACTCTTGGGTAGCAATCCTCCTCGATGAAGTACGCATTGTACACGAACATCAGAGTAACACCCTTTTCTCAGCATCGGGTGTTTTTTTTTTTTTTTTTTTTGTGGTTTGAGGGCGCACAACTTCAATGGTCATTAGCGCCCTGACTACTCTAAAAAATGCACCGCGAGCCACAAGTTGACAACAACAACTAAAAGGAAAAACACAATAAAAGACAGACTGACAGGCATAGGATTAAAAAACTTCATCAAATGTCCTTAGCGAGGTGTGTCAAATTGATAAAACAAAGAACACGAGCAGCTGCTCGTGGGTCATCCGCTAAAATGTCATCGAAAGTATTAGGCAGGTTAAGATCGAGGCGCAGTTGGTTAAGATCGGGACAGGACATTAAAATGTGTCTAACCGTCAGCAAGTGCCCACATGGGCAGAACGGCGCCGGCGCAGCCGTCAGCAGATGGCGATGGCTGAACCGGCAGTGTCCAATTCTTAACCGGGCTAAAACGACCTCCTCCCGCCGAGAAGGGCGTGAGGAGGACGTCCAAGCCACGGGAAGAGGTTTTAAGGCCCGAAGCTTGTTGTCGGTAAGTGCAGCCCAATCGGCATGCCACAGCGACACAACGCGCCGACAAATGACCCTGCTAAAATCGGACGAAGGGACACAACAAGAAGCTGTCTGAGGCTGGAGGACCGCAGCCTTGGCCGCGGCATCTGCAGCTTCGTTCCCAGGGATACCGACATGGCCAGGAACCCACATAAAGCTAACCGGTGGACCGACGTCCACCAGCCGCTGAAGAGAGCGTTGGATCCGGTGTACGAAAGGGTGAACCGGGTACGGATCACTGAGGCTCTGGATGGCGCTCAGGGAATCTGAGCAGATGACATAAGCAGAATGTCGGTGGCGGCAGATGTAAAGAACAGCCTGGTAGAGGGCAAAGAGCTCAGCTGTGTAGACCGAACAATGGTCATGGAGCCGGTATTGGAAACTTTGTGCCCCGACTATAAAGGAACACCCAACCCCGTCATTGGTCTTAGAGCCATCTGTATAAATGAAAGTCATGGTGATGAACTTCGAACGAAGTTCCAAAAAACGGGAGTGGTAGACCGAACTGGGGGTGACCTCTTTTGGGAGCGAGCTGAGGTCAAGGTGAAGGCGGACCTGAGCCTGGAGCCAAGGTGGCGTGTGGCTCTCGCCCACTCGAAAGGTTGCAGGGAGTGAAAAATTAAGGTGTTGAAGGAGGCGACGAAAGCGAACTCCAGGGGGTAGCAGGGCAGAGACATACAACCTATATTGACGGTCAAGAGAGTCGTCAAAAAAGGAACGATAAGACGGATGGTCGGGCATTGACAGTAGCCGACAGGCATACCGACAAAGCAGTATATCGCGCCGGTAAGTGAGTGGCAATTCGCCAGCGTCAGCATGAAGACTCTCTACGGGACTGGTATAAAATGCTCCGATCGCAAGTCGTAAACCCCGATGTTGTATGGAGTTGAGGCGGCGTAAGATGGATGGCCGTGCAGAGGAGTATACGAAGCTCCCATAATCCAGCTTGGAGCGGACGATCGACCGATATAGACGAAGTAGGACGGTTCGATCCGCTCCCCACGACATACCACTGAGAACACGGAGGACATTTAAAGAACGGGTACAACGGGCGGCCAAATATGACACATGTGGAGACCAGCTAAGTTTCCTGTCAAAGGTAAGGCCTAAAAATTTGGTTGTCTCCACGATTGGGAAAGCAACGGGACCAAGTCGTAAGGACGGTGGGAGAAACTCTTTGTAGCGCCAGAAGTTAATACAGACCGTCTTCTCAGCAGAAAAACGGAAGCCATTGGCGACACTCCAGGAGTAAAGACGGTCAAGAGAACGCTGAAGACAGCGCTCCAGGACACGTGTACGCTGCGCGCTGCAATAGATGGTAAAATCGTCCACAAAAAGAGAGCCTGATACATCAGCTGGGAGGCAATCCATTATTGGATTGATCGCGATGGCGAACAGAGCGACGCTCAAAACTGAGCCCTGTGGCACCCCATTCTCCTGGCGAAAGGTGTCGGACAGGACAGAACCCACACGTACCCTGAACTGTCAATCCATTAAAAAGGAACGAATAAAAAGAGGGAGGCGACCGCGAAGGCCCCATGTATGCATGGTGCGGAGAATGCCCGCCCTCCAACAGGTGTCGTAAGCCTTCTCCAAATCAAAGAACACAGCCGCGGTCGGGCGCTTCCGCAAGAAGTTATTCATAATGAAGGTCGACAAGGTAACCAGATGGTCAACAGCAGAGCGGCGCCTACGAAATCCACATTGTACATTGGTAAGGAGGCGTCGAGACTCGAGCAGCCAAACCAATCGAGAGTTAACCATTCGCTCCATCACTTTACAGACACAGCTGGTAAGTGAGATAGGTCGATAACTGGAAGGCAAGTGCTTGTCCTTCCCCGGCTTAGGAATCGGGACAACAATAGACTCGCGCCAGCATGCGGGAACATGTCCCTCAATCCAGATGCGATTGTATGTACGAAGAAGAAAACCTTTACCCGCAGGAGAAAGGTTCTTCAGCATCTGAATATGAATAGAATCAGGCCCTGGAGCGGAGGACCGTGATCGGCCAAGTGCGGTTTCGAGTTCCCGCATGGTGAATGGGGCATTATAACTTTCACAATTCGAGGAGCAAAAGTCAGGTGGCCTAGCCTCCTCTGCCTGTTTGCGGGGGAGGAAGGCAGGGTGGTAATGAGCGGAGCTCGAAACCTCTGCGAAAAAGCGGCCGAAGGCATTGGAGACAGCCTCAGGGGCCACAAGGACTTCATTCGCGACCTTCAAGCCAGAAACTGGGGAGTGGACCTTAGTGCCAGATAGCCGGCGCAGGCTACCCCAGACAACAGAAGAAGGAGTAAAACTGTTGAAGGTGCTTGTGAAAGCAGCCCAGCTGGCTTTCTTGCTTTCGTTAATAATACGACGACACTGAGCACGTAATCGTTTATAATTAATACAATTCGCCACTGTAGGGTGGCGTTTAAAGGTGCGTAAAGCACGTCGACGAGCACGTAAAGCGTCTCTACATGCTGCGGTCCACCAGGGGACCGGTACGCGACATGGAGAAGAAGTAGGGTGAGGGATGGAATATTCAGCAGCAGCGAGAATGACTTCCGTGAGGTGTGCGACCTGACGATCGCAGCTTGTGAAGGTTTGATCCTGAAAGGTCGCCCTGGAAGAAAAGAGCCCCCAGTCTGCCTTGGAGATGGTCCAACTAGAGGAGCACGGAGAGGGAGTATGCTGCAGGAGATGGATAACACACGGGAAGTGGTCGCTCGAATAAGTATCAGCAAGTGCATACCACTCAAACCGGCGTGCAAGTTGGGGAGTACATATAGAGAGGTCTAAATGGGAATAGGTATGAGATGTGTCCGAAAGAAAAGTAGGGGCGCCAGTATTAAGGCAGACAATATTGAGCTGGTTGAAAAGGTCTGCTAACAAGGAGCCCCTCGGGCAGGAGGTTGGAGAACCCCAAAGGGGATGGTGGGCATTGAAGTCTCCAGTTAACAAAAACGGTGCAGGTAGCTGAGCAATAAGTTGCATCATGTCTGCCCTGGTAACGGCAGATGATGAGGGAGTGTAAACGGTAGAAAAGGAAAACGTAAAAGTGGGGAGAGTAATGCGGATGGCGACTGCCTGCAGGCCAGTGTGCAACGTGATGGGATCGTAGTAAATATCATCCCGGACCAGCAACATAACCCCTCCATGAGCTGGGATTCCTACCATAGGGGGTAGGTCAAAACGCACAGAGGTGTAGTGTGCCAAGGCAATGTGATCGCATGGGCGTAGCTTCGTTTCCTGGAGGGCTACGACGAGCGGACGATGCAAGCGGAGCAGCAACTTCAAGTCCTCTCGGTTGGAGCGAATGCTGCGAATATTCCAGTGAATAAGTGCCATCGTAAGAAAAGGAAGATGAGAGAAGGGGTCACCTCGAAGGCCGCTTAGGGCCTGGCTTCGAGCGAGCACTGCCGCCGCTATCAGTAGGCGGACAGTCATCGTCCATTGGGTCTATAGGGTCATCGGCCATCTCGGGAGGATGGCCGAGAGGGGGAGCTTCCTCCGCCGGTGAACGGCCAGATGTACGGCTACCGGCGATGCGGCCAGGCGAAACGGATGACGGCCTGGGGCGGCAACCGCTGGGTGGCGCAGGAGAAGAGATGCGCCGTGGCGGAGAAGGAGAACTGTGCTTCCTATGCGCCTTTTTGGAAGGACGTTTGGTGGAAGTACCGGTCGAAGGCTGGGAGGTCGAGGGACGGAGGAAGTCTGCACGGGATGGTTCCTTCTTGAAGGACCGTGCATCTGACTTCGGGGTCTTCGACTTAGCAGAAGCTGAGGAAGTGGCTGGTGTCTGTGGTGTGATGGGAGGAAGAGGAGAAGTCGACCGCGCGATCTTAGCACTGGCCGAACGGACGACCGTGGTGCTGAAGGTCAGATCGCATGTCTGGGTTGCGACCTCCCGGGTAGTCCGAGGAGAGGCGAGGACAGTACTATATTTCCCCGCTGGGAGCAGCGTGGGCTTCCTACTAGCCAATAGCTTGCGAGCAGCCGAGGTGGACACTTTCTCTTTGACACGAATTTCTTGGATGCAACGTTCGTCCTTATAGACAGGACAGTCGCGGGAGGATGCAGCATGGTCACCCTGACAGTTCACACAACGAGGAGACGGAGGTGGACAGTCACCCTCATGGGCATCCCTGCCACAAGTGACACATTTAGCCGCATTGGAACAAGACTGTCGAGTGTGATTGAAACGCTGACACTGGTAGCAGCGCGTAGGTGTCAGGACATAGGGGCGAACAGAAATAACCTCGTAGCCCGCCTTGATGCGTGATGGCAGCTTAACAAGAAGAGTGTCCGGGTCGGTACAAGGTCGTTGTTGACCTTTTTCATGACCCGATGGACAGCCGTCACGCCCTGCTCAGCGAGGAAAGATTGAAGCTCCTCGTCAGTCAATCCGTCGAGGGAGCTAGTATACACTACACCGCGAGACGAATTCAAAGTTCGGTGGGCCTCCACCCGGACAGGGAACGTGTACAGGAGGGTGGCCCGAAGCAGTTTTTGTGCCTGAAAGGCACTCTCAGTTTCGAGTAATAAGGTGCCGTTACGCAACCTGGTACAAGATTTGACAGATCCGGCTATGGCATCAACGCCCTTCTGAATAACAAAAGGGTTGACAGAGGAAAAATCCTTTCCGTCCTCAGGTCACACCTCCCGAGAAACAGACGGAGGGACCAATCGGCATGGTCAGAAGGTATCAGCTCAGGCAATCACCCCTCCCCGGGCCTGGCCTTTACCAGGGGGTACGCGCGTGCCTTACATGTCTACCCAGGGCGGGGACTTACGCGTTACCCCGTCACCGGCTACGCGTGCGAACGCGTGGGTCGGCCTTCAGACACGCACAGGGAGGAAGGAAGAAGAGGAAAAAGAAGAGAGAGAGGGAGAAAGAGGACAGACTGTCTCAAACGCCGAGGCGGAGACCAGAGAAGGCAAGGAGAAGAAGGCAATGAGAAGGCAAGGAGAAAAAGGCAATGAGAAGGCAAGGAGAAAAAGGCAATGAGAAGGCAAGGAGAAAAAGGCAATGAGAAGGCAAGGAGAAAAAGGCAATGAGAAGGCAAGGAGAAAAAGGCAATGAGAAGGCAAGGAGAAAAAGGCAATGAGAAGGCAAGGAGAAAAAGGCAATGAGAAGGCAAGGAGAAAAAGGCAATGAGAAGGCAAGGAGAAAAAGGCAATGAGAAGGCAAGGAGAAAAAGGCAATGAGAAGGCAAGGAGAAAAAGGCAATGAGAAGGCAAGGAGAAAAAGGCAATGAGAAGGCAAGGAGAAAAAGGCAATGAGAAGGCAAGGAGAAAAAGGCAATGAGAAGGCAAGGAGAAAAAGGCAATGAGAAGGCAAGGAGAAAAAGGCAATGAGAAGGCAAGGAGAAAAAGGCAATGAGAAGGCAAGGAGAAAAAGGCAATGAGAAGGCAAGGAGAAAAAGGCAATGAGAAGGCAAGGAGAAAAAGGCAATGAGAAGGCAAGGAGAAAAAGGCAATGAGAAGGCAAGGAGAAAAAGGCAATGAGAAGGCAAGGAGAAAAAGGCAATGAGAAGGCAAGGAGAAAAAGGCAATGAGAAGGCAAGGAGAAAAAGGCAATGAGAAGGCAAGGAGAAAAAGGCAATGAGAAGGCAAGGAGAAAAAGGCAATGAGAAGGCAAGGAGAAAAAGGCAATGAGAAGGCAAGGAGAAAAAGGCAATGAGAAGGCAAGGAGAAAAAGGCAATGAGAAGGCAAGGAGAAAAAGGCAATGAGAAGGCAAGGAGAAAAAGGCAATGAGAAGGCAAGGAGAAAAAGGCAATGAGAAGGCAAGGAGAAAAAGGCAATGAGAAGGCAAGGAGAAAAAGGCAATGAGAAGGCAAGGAGAAAAAGGCAATGAGAAGGCAAGGAGAAAAAGGCAATGAGAAGGCAAGGAGAAAAAGGCAATGAGAAGGCAAGGAGAAAAAGGCAATGAGAAGGCAAGGAGAAAAGGGCAATGAGAAGGCAAGGAGAAAAAGGCAATGAGAAGGCAAGGAGAAAAAGGCAATGAGAAGGCAAGGAGAAAAAGGCAATGAGAAGGCAAGGAGAAGTCAAGGGGAAGTCAAGGGAAAGAGTAATGAAGACAGTGAGGTGGAGAAGAGCAAAGAAAGGAACCAACAAAAGGAAGGAAGAGACGAGAAGTGAAAACTTCAAAGACCACGATTATAGGTCGTGGAACCGTCCGTCTCCGGACGCAGGCGCTAACTACCCCCGTGAGGGGGATGGACTCCTTTTAGTCGCCTCTTACGACAGGCAGGAATACCTCGGGCCGATTCTAATCCCCGGACCCGCAGGGGGGAGCATCGGGTGTTATGGATGTGGGTCGACCTTCTTGTACATGTGCGAAACTCCCGGTTTCTTTAAGGCGTTGATATAGCCAGCTTAATGTACGCCTATTGGGCTGCCTGCAGAGAGAGAAAACTTCTTCATAGTATACCGTGACGTCCGTTGTGTTGTATTTTAAGGCGCCACGTATACCGTTTGTTCATGTATACGCGTATGTCGTCGTTGTCGTCTCTTCTTTCCCTCTTCCATGTCAGAGCATGAGAAATTTTTATGTTTGAGTGTACCTATTTGTTGTCGACAACACACAACTACACGGTCACGGTATCACCTGATTCCTGAATAGCTAGCTTAATATATTAAGGTAGTGGGTTTTGATGCAGCGTTATTTAAGTGTGATATTCTTCACTTAACCTTTGAGACTTTAACGAGTAGCTGGTTGTTAATCAGGCCCAATACTTGACTTAACGATAGCACTTGTGACAGACTGATCGTAATATTAATAATACCTAAGGCTCTACACCACCATAAGAAAATATCACTGTTCATGAAATAACAAAATATTCGAATAAACTCCATATTTTTCCTTTTATTTAATCAAATTCTTTCAAATGTTTATATCGAGGTGTGGATGATTTATGGGCGCGAAATATAGTGTGCATGAAAAATAGTACACTGTTTCTGCTGATCACCACGTATGAGCTTTTGGCTTGATAGGCTTCTTCAATCAACAGCATTTATATTGGATTTTGAAAATGATCTTTGTATCGAAACTTACGTCCTCCACAATGGCTCATCGAATATTCTACCCTTTCGCGATAACTAAGAATTCGCGTAAATTGTATTTTCTCGAGTTTAAAGCAAACCATCGGCCGCGACACACTCGGGACGCTTACCAGCCTGTCACGAAATTGACCTGCACACATCTACAACCAATTTTCAAGGTCACAATTCGCCCTACAGGACTGTGTGCAATTGAACTTCGACCAATCAATTATTTCTGGAATCGTAATCACTGATCCCGACACTGACCGTCCATAAACGCACAATTAACACTCGTTTTTCTTCTAAGAGTAAACGAATGACGTCACGTCATCTACATAGACATCATTTGGAATATTTTAACAATTAACATTTATCGTCATATGTTAATGGTAATCAGAAAAAAATTTGATTTATTATCGGAAAGTAACACGTAACAGATAGCAAATCACAGGTAACTAAATGATGGCTTTCCATAGCGTCAGGACTTAATCACGCAAAACTATATAATCACGCAAAACTATATAATCACGCAAAACTATATAAAGAAATCCCCCAAATTTCTCCATACCAACTGACAGATAAAAGTAAGATATTCAACACGTCACAGATCAATCCCATGAACAACAAAAGCAAAACGAGGATAATGGAATGTAGTCGAATTAAATCGGATGATGCTGAGGGAATTAGATTAGGAAATGAGACACTTAAAGTAGTAAAGGAGTTTTGCTATTTGGGGACCAAAATAACTGATGATCGAAGTAGAGAGGATGTAAAATGTAGACTGGCAATGGCAAGGAAAGCGTTTCTGAAGAAGAGTAATCTGTTAACATCGAGTATACATTTAAGTGTCAGGAAGTCATTTCTGAAAGTATTTGTATGAAGTGTTGACATGTACGGAAGTGAAACATGGACGATAAATAGTTTGGACAAGAAGAGAATAGAAGCTTTCGAAACGTGGTGCTACAGAAGAATGCTGAAGATTAGATGTTCTGAGGCATCAAGGGATCACCAATTTGGTACTGGAGGGCAGCGTGGAGGGTAAAAATCGTAGAGGGAGACCAAGAGATGAAATCACTAAGCAGATTCAGAAGGATGTAGGCTGCAGTAGGTACTGGGAGATGATGAAACTTGCACAAGATAGAGTAGCATGGAGAGCTGCATCAAACCAGTCTCAGGACTGAAGATTACAACAACAGATCAATCCCGACCTGTAATGTTATAATAGGATCGTGCAGTCTCAAGGGCACTGCCATCCGCTTTGCCACACATGAAGGTCATTCCAGCGTATTCTTCATTGGTGTAACCTCTCTCTCCATGATGTCTTCATATTCGTAACTGATTGTGAGGCCAGAGTGCACGGGGAGGGAGGGGGGTGGGAGGAGAGGGGAGGGAATAAGTGGGGGGATGCGTAAACGATTAGTCGATTCCAAACTTTAGAATACCAATGTAAGTTTGTTGCCATCTATAATTAATATGATAACCTGGCAAGCGATGATATGCGCACCCGCGTTTACTGGGTCTCTTTAGCTACTTTTGGCCTGTACTTTCCATGTGCACTACTGAAACACCCTGTATATTGTTATGATGTAATATCGCTGTTGTGCACAACAGTGATCCTTGACGAGTATGTTTATCGTTATACATGAATCTTTATCCCTTTTGAAGCGTTTTCAATGGCAGTATCGCTTTACTCTTTTTATTGTTACTATGAAAGTCGAAAACTGAGGTGGTTTATGAGACATAGTGCCGCTTGTTACTTGAGGATAGAAACGTAGGGTTCCCTGCACGTCCCAGTACAAACACGCATGCATGCGTGCCCTTCCACTTTACTTCAGCTGGTGGTTCTGGGTACGATCCTCACGACTATCCCCTCAGGGCTCGCCGCTCTTTGGCGAGTTGGTGCATGGCTACCACAGGGCCCCAGCCTTGGCAGCATCTTTTTCCTTCCCCGCTACGTGTCTGCTTTTCTTTTTCCCATCCCTTGGGGAACATGTTTGTATTTTCAGTAGCCTGACATCGCCAGAGCATATTCCCAAAAAGATCCCAATTATTTTCGTTCCTTTCTTCTTTATTTGTTCCCCTTGTCTCATCCTTCCTCTGCATCGGCGTTTGAGGTTCCTCTTTTCGTTCTTCCACCCTCTCCGCTCCCGAAGGCCGGCCCACGCATCTGATGCATAACAGGTGATGTGTAACGCGTAATTCCCAGCCCCAGGTGGAAAGGTAGAGTTTGCACATACCCCTGGTACAGGCCAGGCCCTGGGAGGGGTGAGTGCCTGAGATGTTACCTTCTCAAATTGCCAATTGGTCCCTCTGTCAGGTGTTTGCGAGGTGTGACCTGAGGTGTGAACAACCACCTAAGGCGGGTAAGCCCCTACTGAGGGCTGGCCCCACAGTTGGAAAGAGCGCGCCGTCAGAGACATTGACTCATTGTGAGAAAATCGCCAATGATTGCCAATCATCTTCAGTCTACACCTACTACACACAAACGAAACGTGGCTAACGATTCAAAGACCCTACCAGCTGCACCACGGTTCATTGTGGTTTCCCATACTGAAAATGGTCAGTCCTCCATTTATTATTCAGAGAGGTGCTGATGCAATTGCTGGCCCTGTGAAATCCTGCTCTAGTTTACGCAATGGCACTTGTGCTTGAGAATCAGTAGTAGTCTCCAAAAGCAAACAACTGCTTGCTGCTTTGCTCCTCCATTGCGATCATATTCGTGTCAACGCCCATCGAATGCTCAATTCTTCACGTTGTGGTATTTACTACAGGCTGCTTGATGGTCTAACCGAGGCAGAAATCCAAAGATACCTCTCTGAGCAGGGCGTCATTGCAGTACATCGAATGACGGAAAAGGTAGATGCATCCTTAGTGCCCATAGGCTCTCTTTTCTCACTTTTGTCAGAGTAGTACTTCCATCAAAGATCAAAGCAGGCTATGGAGTTATCACAGTCCATCTGTACATCTGTACATTCTGAAGCTGACGTGCTGCTACCAATGTCATCGTTACAACACTCTACACATATGACCAGGAGTTGGCAGGTTGTTAACCTGTCGTATGGATGCTCATGAGGACGATTGTCCACCTCCTCCTCTCCACAGTATCAATTCCTATGGCGACGTTGCAACCTCCTCCCGAAATTGTCCCATGTATCTCAATGAGTAGGCCGTCCAGGAGCTCCAGGTGAAGGTTAAACGCCGGGTTACTGACTAGCCAACAACTTGCGAGCGACAGCGTAAGGCATTTTTTCCATCTGGCACTTACAGTACTCTTTTGCCACACCTCGCTCCATGAAGGACATGGCCACAAAGACATGCAACCTCAAATTCAGCACCACAGTTTTAAGTGGCAGCATCCCCGTCTTCTCCTCTTCCTCCTCCTCCAGCTGTGCGGCAAGCCACGAAACTTCGCCTCATGGGGCGAAGTGACATGCTACACAACAAGCAGGCCGAAAAGGACAGGAGTAATACTCCTGCAAAAACTTTTTACGTCCCTCTAGCCAACAAACATCTGACTTTTTGAAACCTTTGCGGGTGGCAGATGACGATTCAAAGACAAATGGTCATCGTCTTCGCCGAATCAGAGTCACCACATGATACCCTCACCCAGCTGACCTCCTTGTGGCCGGTGCGCACTGCCAACAGATTTTCTTCCCCCGACTCTGCAGACCAATGGAGGGAGAATGCCGACGCCTCTGTAGATTTAATGGAGCAGGATCCTCGAGCCTCCTTGCTCTGTAGCAGTGAGTCAAGTTTGACTCTCGGCAGCCAATGAGATGACGCCTCTTCATTATTTACCTCCTGCCCTATCCTGGTCATGACTCTCCTCGAGTGAAATGTTTGCGGTGTTGCATCCAGCGAAGAGGACTTACTGTTGCTCAGAGAACGCTGTCATTCTATGTCTCCAGGAAACAAAATTGCGTCCTCACGACTGCTTTGAGCTCTCGCATTTCTTCCTGGTATGCTTTAAACTTCCCTCTAAGGACGGCATTCCATCTCATGGGGGCGTCATGCTACTCTTCCAGAATGACGTTCATAGTCAACCCATCTCCCATACTACCCACCTTCAAATTGTTGCAGTTTGTATGTTCCTTCCTCACTGAATGACAGAGGGATGTAAACGGTAAAAGGGAAAAGGGAAAGCTGAAGTGTCACAAGGGCAGATTCATGCAGCTTATTGGGCACTCCCTCACCCCTTTCTGCTGCTCGGTGACTAATGAGCACCATGTCGTTTGGGGGCTCTCCCAGAACCTGTACGAGAGGTGCCTTCTTGGCTGACCCTCTCAACCAATTTAAGCACCCACGTTTCCTTCCAACTCCTCATACACCAATTCACATTTGGACATCTTCTTCACTGTCCAGATTGCCCGTCGTCTCGAGAGGTCCGTTCTCTGACACGTACTCAAGCGATCGTTTCCCCATCTTCTATACGTTTGCAGACTCATATCCCACTTATATCCACGTCCAAATGGCGGCTTTGTAAGGCTGAGAGGAGACTTTACTTCTCCCTGACGCCTTTTGACGAACAGTATCTCCCAAGACCAGGCAGAATACCTTACGAACGCTGTCATCACCACCACAGTATGTTCCATTCCTCGCACTTTATCTTTACCACGCTGTGTTCCGGTCCCTTGGTGGACTGAGGCATGCCCCAACGCAATTTGCGCATGACGTCGTGCTCTCTCCGTTTTAACCGTCATCCTACAATCGTGAACTGTATTCGTTATGAACAGTGGTGTGTGCCGTGTGGTCTCGTTTTTGGGATAGCAAAAAAGCTAGCTGAATTTCATTTACTAGTTCTTTCAACAGTTCCGCTCCCGATTCCGTCATGTGGGCCTACCTCCCACGGCTCACCCGCACCCTAAAAGTGCGCTCTGCCATAAATTCGCGAAGAAAAAGGGGCAGCCGACCTCGAAAGCCCCAAGAGAACAGTGTGCGGAGGATGCCTGTCCTCCAACAGGTATCATATGCTCTCTCCAGATCAAAAAATATTGCTACCGTTTGGCGTTTCCGGAGAAAATTGTTCATAATATAAGTGGAGAGAGCAACAAGATGGTCAACTGCAGAACGATGCTTTCGGAATCCGCATTGGGCAGGTGTTAAAAGACTGCGGGATTCCAGCCACCAAGCTAAACGGTAATTCACCATACGCTCCAAAACCTTACAGACACTACTCGTGAGAGAAATGGGGCGATAGCTAGAGGGGAGATGTTTGTCCTTTCCAGGTTTCGGAACGGGAACGACAATAGCTTCCCGCCACCGCCTGGGAAAGGTACTGTCGGTCCAAATTCGATTATAAAGGCGAAGGAGGTAACGCAGACTATGGGTTGATAAATGCAGCAACATTTGGACGTGGATACCATCCGGTCCTGGGGCCGAGGAGCGAGAAGAAGAGAGGGCATGTTGGAGTTCCCGCATGGAGAAAACAGTATTGTAGCTTTCGTGATTTTGAGAGGAGAAAGCGAGATGTCGCACTTCCGCTGCACGTTTATTCGGGAGAAACGCTGGCGGGTAATTTGAAGAGCTCGAAATCTCAGCAAAGTGCTGACCCAACGAGTTAGAAATTGCGACGGGGTCCACTAATGTATCATGCACGACAGTGAGCCCAGAGACCGGGGAGAAACTAGGCGCGCCTGAGAACCGTCGAAGCCGACTCCAAACTTCCGAGGAGGGAGTGAAGGTGTTAAATGAGCTAATAAAGAATTTCCAGCTTGCCTTCTTGCTATCGCGGATGACGCGACGGCATCGCGCACGGAGCTGCTTATAGCGGATACAGTTGGCCAAAGTAGGATGGTGACGGAAAATGCGAAGAGCACGTCGCCGCTCACGTAGTGCGTCACGGCATGCCTCGTTCCACCAAGGAACTGGGGGGCGCCGGGGCAATTCGGAGGTGCGTGGTATTGAACGTTCCGCAGCTGTAAGAATAACGTCGGTAATGTGTGTGACCTCATCGTCGACGCTGGGAAAGCGACGGTCATCGAATGTCGCTAGAGACGAAAAAAGTGTCCAATCGGCTTGGGCAAATTTCCAGCGTCGCGAGCGCATATATGGCAGTGGAGGCTGCAGTCTAAGGACACATGGAAAGTGGTCACTCGAGTGTGTATCATCAAGGGCGAACCATTCGAAGCGCCGAGCTATCGGAACAGTACCGACCGCAAGGTCCAAATGAGATAATTTTGTCGTGGAGGCAGACAAAAATGTGGGGACCCCAGTGTTGAGGCAAACTAGATCCGCTTGGTGGAAGACGTCTAGCAATAGAGAGCCACGTGGACAAGGATGTGGAGATCCCCAAAGCGGGTGGTGGGCATTGAAGTCCCCAACCAGCAAATAGGGGGGTGGAAGCTGACCAAGAAGATGAAGGAGATCATCTCGTGCCATTGGTGTGGATGATGGAATGTAGACAGTACAAAGAGAGAACGTGTATCCGGAAAGGGAAAGACGGACGGCGACAGCTTGGAAGGAAGTGTTTAAGGGGATTGGGTGATAATGGAGAGTATCATGGAGAAGAATCATGAGTCCTCCATGGGCTGGAGTGCCTTCAACAGAGGGAGGTCATATCGGACGGACTGAAAGTGAGGGAGAACAAAGCGGTCATGGGGACGCAGCTTTGTTTCCTGAAGACAGAAGATGACTGGCGAGTAGGATTGTAAGAGGACCGACAATTCATCCCGATTGGCTCGAATGCCGCAGATATTCCAGTGGATAATGGACATGGGGTGAACAGAAAATGGAGGAATGGGACCAAAGTTGCTGTCAACTCAAAGACTGCTCGGAGCTAGCAACCGACAGCATGGAATGGCATTCAGCCGAAGGCAGAAGATCCTGATCCATAGGTTGGTCAGGAGCAGCCCCTGCCACAAGCGATCGGCCGGTTGACCGGCCACCAGCAGTGCGCCTCGGCGACACAGAAGACGGCCGAGGGCGATTTCCGCCAGGTGGTGCTGTAGATGGGACACGCCTTGGCGGAGAAGGAGAGGAACTGGGTTTCTTTGTAGCCTTCTTGGAAGAATGATGTTTAGATGGAGGAACCGATGGTTGGGAAGTTGCGGTACGTAAAAACTCTTCACGAGTATGCTCTTTTTTCGAAGACTTGGCGTTCGACTTTTGGGCTCGAGATGTAGCAGAACCCGACGAAGGGTGAGCCATAGAATCTGCAGGCGAAAGTGGTGAGGTTGAACGAGCGATCTTTGCGCTGGCCGATCTGACGACCGTGGCACTAAAGGTGAGGTCTCAAGTCTGCGTGGCCGCCTCCTTTGTTGGCCGAGGAGAAGCAAGGACAGTGCTGTATTTTCCTGTCTGAGGCACGGTGGGCTTGCGACTGGCGAATAATTTTCGAGCAGCAAAGGTCGACACCTTTTCCTTCACTCTTATTTCCTGGATGAGCTTTTCGTCCTTAAAAACGGGGCAATCTCGAGAGGAAGCAGCGTGGTCACCCATACAGTTGATGCAGCGAGGGGATGGAGGTGGACAAGCACCCTCATGGGCATCCTTGCCACACGTAACACATTTGGCCGGATTGGAACAGGACTGGCTGGTGTGATTGAACCGCTGACATCGATAGCAACGCGTAGGGTTTGGGACGTAAGGGCGATCGGAAATTATCTCATAGCCTGCTTTGATTTTCGATGGGAGTTGAACTTTGTCAAATGTCAAGAAAACAGTGCGGGTTGGAATGATGTTCGTGTCAACCCGCTTCATTACTCTATGAACTGCCGTTACGCCCTGGTCAGACATAGTGCTGAATTTCTTCGTCAGACAATCCATCGAGGGAGCGTGTATAAACGACTCCACGCGAGGAATTTAAGGTACGGTGCGGTTCCACCCGGACAGGGAAGGTGTGGAGCAGAGAAGTACGCAGCAATTTTTGTGCCTGGAGGGCACTGTGTGTTTCTAACAACAGGGTGCCATTCTGTAATCTGGAACAAGACTTTACAGGACCTGCAATTGCGTCGACACCTTTCTGAATAATGAAAGGGTTGACCGTGGAGAAGTCGTGACCTTCATCAGTCCGAGAAACAACAAGGAACTATGGCAACGATGGAAGAATCGTCTGTGGCTGAGACTCAGTATACTTACGTTTGTGAGCAGACATAGTGGAAGGTGAGGAAACCATTGCGGAAGAATCCCCTATGATTACCGGCGTCTCCGATGGCGCGCTCCTCCCTTGTGGGGGCCCTATCTGAGGGCACTCCCACCTTAGGTGATTGTTCACACCTCAGGTCACACCTCCCGACAAACGGACGGAGGGACCAATCGGCATTTTCGGAAGGTATCAGCTCGTGTAATCACCCCTCCCTGGGCCTGGCCGTTACCAGGGGGTACGTACGTGTCCTACCTGTCTACCCGAGGCGGCTACGCACAAAAGGCGTGGGTCGGCCTTCAGACACGCACAGGGAGGAAGAAAGAGGAAGGGAAAGGAAAGAAGAGAGGTCTCAAACGCCGCAGCGGAGAAAAGGGTAAAGAGAAGAGGTAAGGAAAAGAGGACAAAGGAAGGAAGAAGATATAAAAGCAAGGAAGGCGAAGAATGCAGTACATTTACGAGCGTCCGTCTCCGGACATAGGCACAAACCATACTCCCAGATGGGGAGAAAGGGAAGGAAAGAGCCAGAGGTGAGGGGAGGAGGGGCGAAGATAGGGATGGGGAAGGATGCGGAAAGGGAAGGTATGCAGCCCGGAAAGGAAGGAAGGCCACATTAGCTCGGGGTCCCGTGCTCGCTACGCACGTATCCACAAAAGAGTTGTGGACCCCCTGGGGGGACGTGCCTTATCTGGCCGCCTACTGTAGGCAGTCCCTGAACGTCCTAGGTGTCCTCTGCGCTACATCCAGAGGAGCGAATCGGACCACCTTACTCCGTTTGTACCTGTCCCTTGTCCATTCGAAACTAGACTATAAGTGGTTGGTTTATGCATCTGCACGTTCGTCCATCTTATGCTGCCTCAATACAGTCCGTCACCGTGGCGTCTTGTACACTAGCCCAGTTGAGTGTCTGTATGCAGAAGCTGCCAAACTACTGCTGTCACACCACTGGTTTTTCTCCTCAGCAGATATGCATACTGTTTCTCCGCCATTCCTAGCCACCCACCCTATGCCTCCTTCGTCAGTGACTCCTTTGATTGTAAGTATGGGATGCATTCCTCTTCTCTGTTACCTCCTGGTGTTGGCTTTTGGCTATTGCTCCAGCAGCTTAACTCCACGCTACCTGCCATTTTCACAGTTGGTGTGAGCCCTTCACCACCATGGCTTCGTGCAGTGACCCGTGTTCACCTTGGACTTCATTTGCTTCCTAAGGACACTACCACAGACTCGCTTTATCGCCAGAAGTTTCTTGACCTTCGCACGGAACTTCGCAATATTACCTCTGTTTACATTGATGACTCTCGGACCGACTGTTTTGCTTTGTGTGCCTTCGTCATTGGCACTGACGATAGACATGCGGTATCGGCTTTCGAAACACTGCTCAGTACGAGGTACATTCAAGTTCTAAGGCCTCCGATTTTTTTTCTAATTAACTACTCACCCGAAATCGATGAAACTGGCGTTACTTCTCGACGCCATCGCCCTTGCAGATATACACATTTTTCACAACGCTGACGCCATGATTCCATGGCAGCGGCGAAGGCTTTTTTAGGAGTGTTTTGACCACTGGAAAATCGCTGAGGCAATAGCAGCACGGCTGGTGAATGTGCAGCCACGAAGAGTGTCTTTCATTGTTGGAAAAAGCCAAAAGTCACTAGGAGCCAGGTCAGGTGAGTAGGGGGCATGTTGCAGTGCAGGGAGGAATTTGTTCTTCAAAACATTTTCGTAGGATGCACCTGTTACCGTAGTGCCCTTTGGAACGCAATGGGTAAGGATTACGCCCTCGCTGTCCCAGAACATGGACACCACTATTTCAGCACTGGCGGTTACCCAAAATTTTGGTGGCGGTGAATCTGTGTGCTTCCATTGAGCGGACTGGCGCTTTGTTTCTGGATTGAAAAATGGCATCCACGTCTCATCCATTGTCACAACCGACCAAAAGAAAGTCCCATTCATGCTGTCGTTGCATGTCAACATTGCTTGGCAACATGCCACACGGGCAGCCATGTGGTGGTCTGTCAGCATTCGTGGCACCCACCTGGATGACACTTTTCGCATTTTCAGGTCATCATGCAGGATTGTGTGCACAGAACCCACAGAAATGCCAACTCTGGAGGCGATCTATTCAACAGTCATTTGGCGATCCCCAAAACAATTCTCTCCACTTTCTCGATCATGTCGTCAGACCGGGTTGTGCGAGACCGAGGTTGTTTCGATCTGTTGTCACACGATGTTCTGCCTTCATTAAATTGCCGCATCTGTAACTCCATCACCACATGTCTCCTTCAACTGTCGATGAATTTCAATTGGTTTCACACCACGCAAACTCAGAAAACGAATGATTGCACGCTGTTCAAGTAAGGAAAACGTCGCCATTTTAAGTATTTAAAACAGTTCTCATTCTCGCCGTTGGCGGTAAAATTCCATCTGCCGTACGGTGCTGCCATCTCTGGGACGTATTGACAATGAACTCAGCCTCCTTTTAAAACAATGCGCATGTTTCTATCTCTTTCCAGTCTGGAGAAAAAAATCGGAGCCCTTAGAACTTGAATGCACCTCGTATTTACAGTGGAGCTCTTCGCCCCCATGTCAGGCCATGCAGTACGTCTGGCAACACAGGCTTTTCGATTGAAGGCCACAGAGAGTTGCAGCAAATGACACAAAGCCTCTGTGTGCTGTACACCATCCATCCCTTAGTGCAAGGAGTCCAGGAATGCTTTCACTCGGTCAGAGTTGATGGGGCCACTGCGATGCTAGTGTGGGTTCCTGGTCACGTCGGTCTGAGAGGAAACGAGGCCTCTGACGCTGCTGTCCCTGTGCCTCAGCCCGCTAGCTTTTCCGTTCCCTCCAGTGACCTCTGTGTTGCCGTCAGTCAGCAGGTGGTGTCACGATGGCGTCACCACTCGTCTTCCCCTTTGTGGGAACAGGCTCTTGGTAATTTAACCCCTCCCAGCTGGCTTGGCCGACCTCCTCTCGTCCCTTTGGAGGCGAAATCATTCTAGCTGGGTTGCGTATTGGGCACTGTCTTTTTGACCATCCCCATTTGTTGAGCGGTGAACCCCCACCACTTAGAGCCATTTGTGCTCATTGTTCAAATATGGTTCAGAGCACTATGGGACTTAACATCCGAGGTCTTCAGTCCCCTAGAACTTGGAACTACTTAAACCTAACTAACCTAAGGACATCACTCACATCCATGCCCGAGGCAGGATTCGAACCTGCGACCGTAGCGGTCGCGAGGTTCCAGACTGAAGCGTGTAGAACCTCTTGACCACATTGGCCGGTTGTGCTCGTTGTCTTTTACCTTTGACGGTTCGCCGTTTCCTGACGGAATGCCCTTTTCTCAACCACCTACATTCCAATTTATGTCTGCCGTCAGTTGTCGGCAGTCTTAGCGAAAGACGCGCGAGCTTTCGACCGCGTTTTACTTATTATCGGTCGTAGCAATATGACGAAGGACCCTTAATCCTTAGTTCACGACCTCCGTTGTCTCTATGGCGTCTTAGATAGCTAAAAGCAGTGTCATGGAGAGAGGACCATCATTCATTCCGTCTATTGGGTATAACGTGTAGTTGCATTTAACTCCTTTTTCGTCTTCGCGTTCTACTGTTCTGACATGGGTTCGGTTGATCCTAGTTGTTTTGTGCCCTAAAACAAAACAAATACAAAGAAACTTTAGCTGTCATGGCAGTAAAGGTGTTTTATGTTTTCAGGGGGTGTCATGGTCGTATGCAGGTGGATTCCTTCACCTTTACAGGGTTAAACATTGTCGGGTGTTTTCTTTTTAATTCCACTGGATTGGGCAGCTTGCATAAAACATTGCAAATGTTTTATTTCTATTGGGTTTTTATATTACTCAAATCTGTAGGTGTGGATTACCTGTCTTGGTGATTTTATTGTGATATATACGGTACTTTATGCAGACATTAAACATATAACGACTAAAAATCCCATTGAAACAGAGGCTTGAAGCAAGGCAGCGTTCTTAATATTGGTTAAGGCCGTTGACATTTTTATATGCATTTATGACAATTGGCTTTCTGATGACAAGCTGTTCTTTTCGTTAGTTCAAGGTACGGGTACACGTTTCATTGTTAGCAGCAGCTTTGGGCAGCATTATCACTTTATATTGGATTATTATTTCACACTTTTTTAGGACAAAGATAACGCGACGACCAGCAGGAAATGTCATTAGAGTTACGCTACACCACTTTTACAAGACATCACAGCTTGGTTTAGTGTTTAGGATTTAAAGTACTGAAATAGCAAAACGCTTCAATTATTTTGCGTAGATTCTGAGACAGAGGTGTGTCACTCTCAAAGACCAACCTCACAGAAGAAGAATCGCATGTTCTTGCTTCGCCTTCCTATTCAGTCTAAATGTCGCTGTTACTAGGTCGGCTGTTATCCAATTGAGCTACGAAATGGAAATCGAGCACATAAAGGTCGCCTCTTCAGGCTTGCGGGAGACATGACATTGTCCGCGAGAACGCATTATACCTACGTCATTAAGTACACTATATGGTGTCGTCAGCTACGATGCCACAAAGTAGGTGCGCTCTGCTAGGTTGGCACTACGACAGACACCGACGACAGCGCATTCTAGCCGGAGCGGGAGGGATCTACGAGCTCCACTCCAGATTCTGCCCATTTGATCAAGAGGAGATGGAGAGGACACTTCGCACCTCATTGCAAAGATATGTAATCTTCTTGCTAGAGTAAAGGTGATTTAAAATCATACTGCAGTACCGACGTGTATTACCTTTTCACGCTCCTACCCACGCACCGCCTTCCATGTGGGATACAAAAGTGGCGACGAGGCTACTTTTTTTCCATGTCCTAGCATTTCCTATTTTTGCTCGGTACTGCTTTCTTATCGTGCTAGCCTCAGTATAAAACTTTCATTTGTGTAAACCAAGGCTTCATAACATGAACAGGCTTCGCTGTCCGATCTTGTACGTTTTCAGGCTCAGCAAATGACGCTGCTGCTTGCTGCCATAAATGGACTGGTCACACCACAAACTGCAGCTACTTCGGCGCCTCCGACGCCACCGCTTGTACCGACGCCGTCGCCATTTCGTGCCTTCAGTCCTGACGTTGAACGCTGGCCAGAATACATCGCCCAGCTCGAGACACACTTCGCAGGATACAACATACCAGGTACAGAGCGGCTTGCTTTTTTTTCACTGCAAACGCGGGTGTTGTGTTGTACCGTGTGCTCGTGAAGCTGTTTCCCACCACCCGCCCAGAAACTTACGATGAAGTGATTGAAGCTTTGAACTCCCACTTCCGTGGCAGTGTAAGTTTTAATGTGGTAGCTGCACACTACAAATTCCTTCGCCTCTAGGTGGCCCTACTCAGTACCTGAAGGTCCGCTAATCAAAATTTACTGGACTAACTTCTGATTGTGACTTTAATTGCTCGTGTGGACGCTCATATGCGGATATAATGATTAGAGATGCTAATGCGCAGAATCCGGCTGATCACCGCGTCCGCGAACAAGTCCTCAGTTTTAAAAAGCCGCCTTTGCAGGAAGTAGTGGACTTGCTAGACAGACCAGATACATTAGACATGGCTACCTCCGCTTTAGACGTGACCCCGGGTCCCGGGTGTGTGTACTATCAGCGCCAGCACTGCCAGCCACGCCGCGCTGCCCGCGCGCACCTGAACAGGTTCCACGCCCGGCACCTACTCAGAAACTGAAATCGGGTCCGAACTGCTTTCGTGCCCACCCACGGGACAGTTGCCCATCCTGTCAAGCACAGTGTTATTTTTGTAGTAGAAAGGCCACGTGCAAGTTGTGTGCAGTAAGAGGAACACTAATTCACAACTTGTCTCCCGTTCGCGTGACTCGCGTGGGGGCCACCGCAACGCAAACCGCCACGATCATGATTCACATCAGCCTAAGGACGTCAATGCCTTTTATTCAAAGCCTTCTGCTTCACGTGCGTCAACGGCTCGTCGTGAGGATCAAGTTTTGCCAGACACTTCCTCTCGCATTCAGCGCGATGCGAGGGAACTTTGTGACTTTGCACATTTGTAGGCCTTCAGTTCGCCTGCAGCTGGACACTGGTGCGTCTGTTTCTTTACTGAACAGATCGACGTATGACTTGCTCGGTTCGCCCCCGCTTCCTCGTTCACATTCCACACTGACTGCATTTACTGGACAGGAAATCTCAGTGCTCGGCGTTTCCCTTACAGCGTCCTGAAGACATTTTTGATAAGCTTGGTGCGGGAAAATTCTCTTCCACGATTGATTAGCGGGACGCATACTTTCAGATTCCGCTCGACGAACAGTCGCGGCGCTATTTTGTGATCAACACCTACCTTGGGTTGTTCAAGTTTCGCCGCTTTCCGTTCGGTTGTGCTCCGGCTCCTGCTATTTTTCAGTCTAATTTGCAGCTATTGTGTACCACTGTCCCTGGTTGTGCCAATTATCTGGACGATATAGTTGTATCAGATCGCATCCCTGACGAACATTTGCAGAATTTGCGTGCCTTATTTACTGTACTTCTACAGGCAGGGCTGAAGTGTAACAGAGACCAAGTCCAAATTTTTTCAAACAGATTCAGTATTTAGGATATATGATCAATGGACAGGGCATCCACCCCTCGCCGTCACATCTCAGTGCGGTTAGAGACTTGCCAACACCCAGGAACTTGAAAGAACTTCAGTCTGAGTTGGGCAAAATTACACGTTATATTCGGTGTATACTGTATGCAGTGCAGATTACAGCGCCTTTGCCTCGCCTTCGGCGTAAGAATGTCCCTTTTGTTTGGTCTTCGGAATGTGGCGCTGCTTTCCACAAGCTCAAATCTGCTTGGTTGAGTGATCGCTGTTTGATTCCTTTCGATCCCTCCAAACCAGTTGTTTTGGCTGTCGATGCGTGTTCGCACGGCATCGGAGCGGTTCTCTTGTATCGCATTAATTCTGTCGATCGCCCGATTGCTTTTGCGTGTAAGTTGCTCAATTCTGCCCAGCAAAAATTCTCAAATCGAGGAAGAAGCTTTAGCTATTGTCTCTGGAGTAACCAAGTTTCACGATTTTTTTTGTACGGTCGTAAGTTCCATTTGGTCACAGACCATAAGCCTCTGACGTTGCTTCACCCGCCAAAGCCAGTTCAGACCTAGACTGCCCAAAAGTTGCAACGTTGGTCCTTGCTTTTGTCTAACTACAATTACGAAATTTTGTTTCGGCCTGCCTATAGGTCCTGACGAAGTGTTTGATTCTTCCGAATTGTGCTGCATGTTTACCGGAAAACCATCGGCTAATTCCTTATCTTGTGAATTGGTAGATTTTCGTCGCATTGCTAGTGTGACAGCTACCGATGCTTCTTTGCAGTATATTCGTACTCAATGGCCTCACCCTGTTATGCAGATTCGAGATCCCCTTGTACGGCGTTACTCTGCGCAACGTCACAACGTTTGTGTACACCACGGTGTTATCTTGTTACGAACTGAATGATCAGTCGCGTGTGGTTGTACCTGGTTCGTTACAGTCGGAAATCCTCCCATTGCTGCACTCTGGTCATTGGGGTACAGTGCAGACGAAGCAATTAGCGCGTCGTCACAGCACTTGGGTCGGCATTAATAAACACACTGAGAATTTTATGCTTGGCGCAAGAGCTACAATTAGCAAGCAATCTACTCCCCGCCAGCGCTTCTTAGCGTGGCGGACTCCTACTGCACCTTGGCAGCGCGTTCATATTGATTTTGCGGGTCCTTTTTTATTGATGCGTACAGCACATTTCCTTTTGCTGTACCTATGTCTGCTTCTACATCTGCCAGTACTATTGGGGCTTTGACATCTATTTTTTGCATTGAGGGCCTCCTTGAAGCTATTGTCTCCGACAATGGCCCCCAATTCGTGTCCTCAGAGTTCTAAACTTTCTGTGCTGCTAATGGTATTCGCTATCTGACCTCAGCCCCGTTCTACCCCCAGTCGAACGGCGAGGCTGAACGCTTTGTGCGTACGCTTAAGTCGCAGGTGAGCAAGTTGCGTGCAACGCACTCTCGCGAGCGCACGCTCTGGACTTTCCTTGGTTCCTATCTCTCTCAGCCACGCGGCACCCGTTCCCCAGCGGAATTGGTACACGGCCACGGCCATCGGTCGCACCTGCAGCTACTGCACCCGCCGCCACGCGCTCCCCCCTGCTCCGCCCCGTTCTGGCTTGGCGTCACACGATTTGGTGTTCTATCACGTTTTCTCTGGCAGGCAGCGCTGGCGCATTCTTCGCCAGCATGGCCGCGCCTTATTTGTCATTTCTGGTCCCTCCGGCACTGTCAAGCGACACCGGAACCAGATCCGTTTGTGCCGTCCTCGGTTTTCTGCTGCTGGAAACTAGCAGCAACGGGAGTAAAACTCAAAAAAGTAGGGGAAAACAAAAACAGAAGGAAAGCTTAAAAATCCACTATAGAAGGGGGTTGGTTGTCCCCAAAGAGAGCTTCAAATGACAGACGTCATCTCACTGGCACTAATAAACTCGAGAACGCGATCGGCTGAGCGCGTGTCATCTGCTGAAATGCACGATATTTCAGGCGACAGCTGTAGACGGGTGAGTAACGGAGTAAAATAGGGGCGCTCAATTAAAAGGTGTCTTACCGTCCAAAGCTGAGAGCAGTGGGGACAGAGTGGGGGAGGATCACTGCTCAAAAGATGTCGATGACTAAAAAGACAGTGCCCTATTCCGAGTCTAGTTAAAATTACCTCCTCCCGACGACGCGTTCGGGAGGAAGAGGTCCAAGCACAGGGAAGAGCTTTCACGTCCCGCAATTTATTATGGGGAAATGTCGACCAATGTGCGTGCCATAAAAGAGCAACACGACCACACAAAACACTCCGTAGATCGGCGAAGGGAATCGTGCGAATACCAGGCTGAAGGAGAGAGACTGCTGCCTTGGCCGCTATATCGGCCGCCTCATTTCCACAGATACCAACGTGTCCTGGGATCCAGAGGAACGAAGTTTCCAAGAAAGTTTTAGCAAAGAGAGCGTAGCAGTTGACGCACTGATTCCAGCCTTACTCCTCACTGCATTGGCTGTCTCATGCTGCAAGGTTATTTACACATAAATGAGAAGACATTGCTGCATGTGGCAAAGCACTATTCTGGTTGAGGTAATTCGTGTGTAATATTCTCTGCAATGCCTCTCTTTCTTTTGTGAAATGAAGTGAACTCTATCTAAAGCATTTGTCACCTTTTGTTCATTTTTGTCTCTGTGTGCTGTAAATCAGAACTTCTTTTTACAAATTAGATAAGATCTGAGTGTCGATGATAGATATTAATATATCTTTATTTATATTTTCAGGAGTGCCTGATGAGATAAAGAGGAGATAAAGAGGAGATTTTTTAAGGGTGTACCTCGACGTTGGAGACAGTACTGTTCAGAGTGGACGAAGAATGAAGGTACTTAATTTAATTTGTTGTTTTTGCTGAAGCTAGTTTATTTACAGTTTACAATGAACTCGCCATTGGCCAAACATTCTGGATTAGTCCCTCATTTCAATCTACATAAGGGAAGGTAACTATGAGAAAAAGATGGAATAACCAATTTATTTAAGGCATATGTTAACAGATTTTCAATCAAACGATACATATACAAACCACTAAACTACTACATTTCAACACAGCTCTCAAATGTAATAGGACACAAATGGCAGTATGTGTAATTTCAGAGGGTTACTTTTTAAATGAAAAGATTTGACGTGAGATGACTAATTACTTTATTTGTGCTTTACAGTTTACTCACACCTGTAGCTCTGTTATGTAGTTCATCACATTAATCATCACTGTCAGAAATTCTTCAAAACGACCCTTGTAGGCGCTGGTGGGGCATGTTCATAACACATGAGCTACAATCTGCCATCACACACCACAGTCCCAAGATGGTAATGAAGATTTACCTCGCTTGTGGAACGTGTTTACACATCTTCCATGCACCATTCAAATCCACAAATTTCTCAGGGCTTGTCAAGTCCGTGGATTTTCTTGTGGGTGCAAGACAGTTTCAGGCATGGCAGAGAACACTTTTGTTGCTGACTGCATTTCTGTTTATCGGTGGCATTGAATTCATTTTCAGGAAGAAACCTGGCCATGATAAGAATTCTGATATGTGTGTAGTAGAGCACTACTTCACCTTATGTAATGATGTGGAATATGACCAGAGATAGGTAGCCAATGTGTGGAAATATATTGTACAGACCTACTGACAGTGGATGCAGATCAGTTAAGATGTACATGTAACTTTTTCACATATGTACTATTCCACTAAATGGGCACACAGTTGATGTACTGTGCTATTGACTGAAGAGTGTTTGCTGACACTGCCCGACTAGACCACAGAGCTTGTGCAGAATGTTGTATGTGCTTTTGAGCTTTCCAGGTGTTGGTGTAAAGTGCTACTTAAAAGGAAGTGTGTCCCAAGGTACTTTGGGTGCATGTTATGATACTCTGTCTCTCTCAAAATGGGCACCAAGGGCTCTGTGTGCCAGTCTGTTTGACAGGTGAAAACATGCAACTTAAGTTTTGCTTACATTAGGTTGTAACCTACTTTTGTGGAAGTATTGCCTGAATATGGCTAGATCAGAAGATGTTGACCAGTCATCTGCATAGCCAATATATATGGGCTGTATTGGAGAAATATCACATTCATTTAAATGAAACAAGAGGGAAGTGACTACTGATCTGTGTGGTAAGCCGTTATGCAAAACTTCTGTTCAGATGCTGTCATTCCTTGTAGTCACAGCAAATATCTTTCCAACTAATATGTTGTCAAATAGTTTCAATGTCCATTTTCATGGAATAATTTGTAATAATTCATGGCAGAAATCTAAAGCCAAGAAGCAGAGGCCATCAGATAATTCCAAAGATTTCCTTGGCTAAAATCAAATGAGTCAGTATGTTCTAATCCCACAAGAGAACACTATGTGGTGACAGACACAATGAACTTTATTACGCCTAGACACAGCTTGTTACAATAGATACACTAGCAATGGAGAGGTGCACAATAACAGTGAGGTAACACACACATCAAGGCAAACATGACTGAGTTAGAGCTGGCCAGTCCTGTCTCCAAAAGCTGTCAGCTGGCCAGTAGAGTGCACAGATGAGAGGCTGTGAGCATCCATGAGTGTCAGCCTCTGGCTGTTGTTGAACTTCTAGCTGTATCTGCTGACTTGTGTGATGCACATTACAACTGCTTACCCAGATTTGGGGTGTGGATCTGTGCAGGTAAATACAGTGGGCAGTTCAGTAATAAGATTATGCTCTTCAGAATTGACAGGGGAAAAAACCACTATTGGTTCAGGTATATCTGCCAATGTCACAATGTGATAAAGAGAGTGAAAGTACGTGACAAAATGTTTATGAAAGGAGGATGGAAATCTAATAACCGCGAGTGACTGGAATGCTGTAGTAGGCGATGTAATAGAAGACAGAATTGTAGAACAGTATGAACTTGGCAGTGTGAGCGACAAAGTAAAAAACACAGATTCAATTGTTCCAGAAGTTTATTATTAATTATGAATATACTATTCGAAAATTACTAGAGGAGGAGGTATATTTGAAAAATTCCTAGAGTCGTGAAAAGATTCTAGCTGGATTACATCATTTTGAGACCTTTTGCAAAATATGATATTGGATTGTGAGGTCTACCCGGGAGCAGATATAGTCATATCACAATTTAGTAATGATGAAGAATAGACTGAAGCTTATGAGAATTACCCCAACTATTGGTGGTGAAGGAAGTGGGGTACATGGAAGAATTGTGTGTGTGTTTGAAGTTCTCTGAAGCAGTAATTACTGTGGTAATGAATACTGCAACAGGCAGGTCAGTTGAAGAGGAAGGGATTTATCTGAAAAGGATAATCACAGAAGTTGAACAGACAAATGTAAGTATGCTCAAGGTGACATTAAAGAAACATTGTGTTCAGAGGAAATACTGAAATTGATTTGTTAAGTAAGGAAATACAAAAATGTGCAGTAAGAGATAGAAATACATCATTATAAGTTATTTAAGTGTAAAATAAATAGGAAAGCAGAAAAGCCAAAGTGAAATGACTGCAGAAAAAAATGTGAAGGAAACAAAAGTGAAATAGTCATTGGTAGGACTATTGAGCATATAAAAAAGTCAAAGCAACCTTTGGTGAAATTAAACCAAAGGAACAAACATTAAGCGTGCAAAAGTAGTTTCACTGTTGAACTCAAGAGTATTGAGCTGATAGGTGGAAAGTGTACATTATGTCATCTATGTGGGGTACAGCTTGTCTGGTGACACAATAGAAGAGTTAGAAGACATTGGTTATCCAATGAAGATTAAGAGTTGAACAAAGTATTGGGAGACGTGCAATCAAATAATGCTGGAGGCACAGTTAACATTTCTTCGTAAGTCATAAAAGACTGGGTGGCGTGGGGGTCAGGGTGGGGGAGCATTGTAAATTTGAAAGGACCACAGAATTGTATAGACGTCAATTAAGTATTGTGGGAAAACCAGAAAAGGACAGAATCAAAGTGTTAGAGATATGTTTCTACATAGAAATGTTGAAAATTCAGTGGCCCAAATTATTAGAAACGAAGAGTTTCACCACAGACACAGTGACAAGAAGGGACAAAATGACAGGCCACATGTTAAGAGAGCAGTGAGTATCTTCCATCATACCTGGGGGAGCTACAGAGAAATCAACTTTAGGAGAAGGGAGAGATCAGAGTAGTCCCGAAAATAATTGAGCGTGTTACACTGCGAGGTGAAGTAGTTGGGATAGGAGAGTAGTTCAGGATGGGCCACAACAAACCAGTCAGAAGACTGATGAACTCTTCTGGATCATGTACAACAAATTAGGTAAGAGAAAAATTGTACTGCAAATCTTTGATAAAATACCTAACCCCTTAGTCAGTTTAAACCAAGGGAGAATACTACATATTTTTATGGTATCCTGTTGTACAATAATGTCTTGCTTCATGTGTCTAATTCCATGATCTAATTCACTCACAATCACTTGATTTAATTAGACTACTTTCCATTACATTTGTTTCACTTTTGTTGTTCATCTTATAATCTCTTTAAAGTGATTTATTTAACTGCTCTCCCAAGTGATTTTCCATCTCTCACGGAATTAAAATTCATTCAAAAACCCCAATGTTTTCCTTTCATCTTCTTTTTTAAACTTATTGTTCATTGTACAGACTGAATAGCATTGTGGCGCTCTCTCTCTCTTCTATAACACTGTACCTCTTCTGTGCTTTTAAACACTTGTATCTGCAGTGTGGCATTTATACAATTTTGAAATAACATTTTTCTCCAGGTACAAGTGTCAAAATGGATATTTAGATGGCTAACAGGTGTTCAAATTGTTATTTTACCAGTAATACTGTTTTGGTGATGGCACAATACATCTTCAGCCCCCATGCTCAATGCGTTGGAAGATTCCCACATCTGATCCAGTCAGAACAAAGGCCAGTATTCAAAGACTGGCACCTGTAGATTTTTGATATAGTGATCACTTGCAGCATCACCTACTGGCTGTTAAATTGTACAGATTGGACAGTCCATACTGAAAAGCCAAGGCCCACAACCATCTGCGAGAAGATGGATGTATAGAATCTTCCACTCCATGTGTTTTGTAGAGTTCAAATGCTCCATTTGTGTGTTTGTATGTGACATTCTGTATGTGGCTAATTTTTGTGCATTAAAACTGAAGGCCTACTCATTGTTCTTCACTGCAGTATGTCCATTTGTCCTATTCTCTGAGTAGTGAGTCATGATTATTTGTTAGTAAATATATCCATTTAATATTGGACCTCTCCCTCCCACCCACCTGTAGCTCTGTAAAATATTCTGCATGCCTCCATTGTTGTGGTCAAGGCCTTAGAGATGAGCACCATAAACTAGATTCACTCAAGTACTCCACACATAGTACTTGTATCATATTCTGAAGCTGCTGTCAGTCTGGCCAACGTTTTTCAGTATATGCTTCTGTGAGTTAAAAGTATACACACCTTTTCCTTATTTCTGTATAATTAACCTAGTGTTTAATTAGTTTGATACAGAAAATGGAACATTCACATGAATGTCACCAATCCTTGTTTTCTAAAGAGTTAATCTATCTTGTTACTTTCACCTACCTTCACTTTGCAAATGGAGCTGTTTTTATTTTATTTTTTTGTTTCATGCAATTTGTCTGATGTCTTAGACCTAATGTTGACTTTTCTAAATTTTTAGAATCCATGATATTACTGGGCTGAGAGTTTGATTATAAGCTTACATGGATGTCATACTTCTGACTTTAATCATGATTCCTTATGTAATACATATTTTAAAGTAGGTTCATTAAGGTAGACTGTGGGGAACAGACCATGCTTTCTTGTCTGTTCCAATTCCACATAACTAGCTCTGCAGACCCAGCTTTGTTATGTATGCATACTTCGTGTATCTGCTATACCCCTGAACCACAATTCATTTTATACTCTTCACAAGGAAAGGATCAAATGGACCATGAAATAAGGTCGTTTTGTATGGAAGACACCTGAGGAATGAACTACTTGTTAAAGAAAATTATTCGAGATAGGGCTTTCGCTGCTGAGTCAGATACTTTCTGAAGGTAGGCTCATCCTGTCTATTAATGTCTGGACATGAGGAATAACTTTTTTTACCCAACTCATCAATTCATCCCCCAGACCCAATGTCAGTTTGTGTCCTTCAAATAGATCTGGTAGCCCGTATCTCACTCCAGCTGGCTTACAACCAATGTTTAGCTTTCTGTGGGTACATAATGACCACTAAACTTCACATTAGAATGAGTGTCTGGTGCAGCTATTGTTTGATTTCAATGTGTACATCATCTAAGAACCACAATTGAAAAACAACTTTCTCTACAGCATGAGATTTGTCACCTAAATCTCTTCTTGGTTTCCTCCACTTCCATGAGATTCCCACTCCATGACATCCTTCAACCGCCCTGCATCCCCTCTGCCTCTTTATCACATGTGTTTCATGTTGGGAAAAGTCTTCTAGTTCTATGTTATAATTATTTGTTCCCCATTTGGTATCTTGCTCTATCTTTTTTCTGATGACTCTGCCCTTTCCTGTATATTGACAAGACACTCTTCTGGGGTGGAATTCCTGCAGGGCCTGTGATCTATTCTGTTCCTCGTTTTTATTCTCTGTGGGTGTTCTTTGTATTTGGAAAAAGGGACCGATGACCGTAGCAGTCTGGTCCCTTTCATCCCCCAAACCAACCAACCACATTTAACATGGTTTATACACTAATATGTTCATTAGTGAGACATAGTGGACTACTCAGCATTTTTTTCTCTCTTTAGTTTTGTTTGATTGTGGGCTGCTTAATCAGAAAATATTTAAAGCTGGTGCTTTTGGTCTCTTCTTGAGCAACTAAGGAGGGATGACAGTTTAAAGGTCAGTAAGGCATATCTGTTGTGACAGAAATCTGACAGTTGCCTTTCCACCCCCCCTCCCCCCCCACCTCCACACCATCCTCCTCCCCTTTACCACCCCATTACCAAACAAGCACGCACTAGAACAAACTCCTAGTAATTATTAATACATGCAACTTTCTAAAATTAAAACAGTGAATACTAGCAAATAGTGTCACATAACACGTTCTTTATCTTAAGTGTACTTTTAAGGTTTTATTATTTAAAATGTAATGACATTTGAATCACATTTCAGTTACCTATTTGGTTTTTTTACACATCAGCTGTGTTACAGGTGCACTACTTTTATTTTTCAGAATTGTTTGTTATACATCTGAATTAATTTACATTTTTTATTTTTATCATAAATAAACTCATAACTAAGTAACAGTACACTACTAAAAAGAACATTTACGCAGAATGTGCCTTTGTCTTATAGAAAATGACAGCAGTGTTTTGGACGAGGCGACACTGCAAGCTGCTGGCATCAGAACGAGCAAACGTGGCCGTCCACAGATCCGGTGCTTGAAACACTGGCTAGGTAGTAACATTATACTAATTTACATCTCTTTGTTAATTGTAAACAACTCTGACAGATATTCAGAGTTATGTCATAGGTTTTACAAAAATTACTCCTCAGATTCAAATTTTTGTTGACTTGTGGTAAGTGTTCAATACCTGTGGCTTACGAAGCTATGATAAATGTCCCCATAGTGAATATTTCACTCTCCAGTTGTGTGTGCTGTGATATGAAAATTGCTGGCAGATTACAACTGTGTGGAGATCTCCAACTTGCACTGTGAACCTTTGCCTTTAGCTTACATATGCTCTGCTGACTGAGCTACCCAAGTAAAAGTCATTTCTCCCAATAAATTTCTTTCAGAAATGTTCTCATCTGTTTCTGTCCACATTTTAGCTATTCTACATACATCTGTTCTTATACATTATGTTCTTTGTGCAGGTGAGGATAGTGCCACATACATTGAGCAGAGGGTGAAGAGGATAAGACGAGCAGAGGAAGAGAACATACTATAGAGGTATGAAGTAGATTATTAAAATATCCTTAAAATAATGAAAAGTAATTTGGCCACAAAATTTGTTGTTTAAAGCAGACGTTCTCATTAGTCTGTCCAACTCTCAAAGCTATCTTTCTCTGGGTATACTTTCAGGATACTAACTTTATTTTAGGATCTGTTCAATATAATAAACATGCAGCAACTTTTTACATTTTACACTAGTAAAGTTTTGTCTTTGTGACTGCACTGGACACAGTGCAGAAAATTAAACTCTTAATTAAATTAAGAAACTGCAGGAGGATGCAACAGAAGTTAAAGGTGTGCTATTCATGAATGTAAAGGAGCAGATTCAAGCTATGAAAAGTACAAGGAAATTTGTTGAAAGTATGATTGATGAAATTGACCAACAGTTTGATGAGAAGGCAAAACTGATACAACTAAGAGCATACTTTGAAAGTTTTAAAGAATTTCTGGATTTTAGTGATGATTGTAAAGAACTGTGCTTGATTTTGGGGCTTAGAAACATCAACACTTATTAGACGATACGGCTTCTCATGTTGCTTCTTTCATTCTGAGAGCCGACATCGGCTACAAAGCACTACGGACACTCACTGAATGTGTACTGTGGATTCCAGTTTCAACTTTGTGTGTGGAAAGGTCATTTAGTACAATGAACAGAGTGATGACAAAATTAAGGGAATAGGATGGGTCAGGAAACTCTCCAAGCTTGTGTGAAGATTTCAACTTCAGGGGACAACGAGCCAACAGGAAGTTTTATTGATGACATCTAGAGATGCTGTAAAAAGCCTCTACGTATTAGTTTGATGTAAATGTGAGTTTTTTGCATGCAATAAAATTATTTTATTGTTTAATATAATTAACTTAGGCTTAGCCTAACAGCTTGGTACTTAACCTACATATTCTTTAATTATATACTAGCTATTCATGAAAAATTGAAAATATTAATAGCACTGCTCTGTCTATAGAACGCTATCACCTAAATTTTAAGCCAATAACTTTGTCCTGTTTTTATTAACTTATTTCTGTCACTGAAGAATGTAGGAAATAACACTTTAACAAATTATATACGAAGTCCATGCACTTCTGCGTGGTCCAATTAACTGATATTAAAAATGGAAGATATGTTTTATAACTTGCAATAGAAACTGAAGAAAATCCATGTCTAGTTCAGCACGCTAAAGTTTGTTAGAATAGAGATTCAGGAATTTGAATGTCACAAGTAATGATTGTCAATCACAAATTGTGTGGGGTAGGTCATTGTATCATTTTGTACTGCTTCAAACTGCCAGTAATAGTAGTTACAGGTACTCCTTTTAGGGTATGCAGTATTGTAGTCCATTGTAACAAACAAATATTGAGAAATCCTTAACGCAGACCTGTATTTGCTTTTACTTCCAGTTACAAGGATGTCGGCCAAGAAAGTGCTATGTGTGCAGAGGAGCAGTTGGTACAACAGGCTCATCCCTGACGGCCCACGCCGGTACCACAAAAATGCGGCTATATCAGAGGCTGGCGAAAGTAAGACATTCTGGACATTGCCGTAGAGCAAGCCGGAATGCTGTGTTAAGTGTGCTGTGCCAGAATTAATAAAAATAGTTGAGCAGGAAACCCGGCTGAAGAAAAAAAAAAAAAAAAAAAAAAAAAAAAAAAAAAAAAAAAAAAAAAAAATATCCTCACGTTTCCCTGGGACCGTGATTATGGTAATCACAGCAAACACTCCAAAAATTAGTCACATTATCTGATTTTTAGTCTTTGGCACTCATTGCAACACACATGTTATACTGTTTATTACTTCCAGTATCCCTGAAAGAGCTGTGTCAGTGTGGGTTTTCTTACAAATGTGGTGCTTTAAATACAAATTTGGTGCTTTAAATGAGTGATTCCTAACTGGGAACACAATAATAATAAGTAGTGTATGTGCAGTATGTACCAAATAGACCTGATGTTTCCATCCACAACCAATCAAAATTTGTTCTACGCTTCAGTGATTAAACTTGCCACAGCGAATTAAGCATGTAAACAAAGGTAAGTCTACGTCATTAAAAAGCAGCTGCCCAACATGGAGATCAATGTAATGAAGTGGCTGTGAAACAAACCATTTATAGCTCATGTTCTTTGGGACTGATTCTTTGACACCTTTGAGGAAATTGCCTCTTCTGAAAGACTCGTCCAATGCCTCACAGATTCGGTGCCAGGGTGCATGACTGAAGTTAAAAAAATGGGGCATTCTGGATAAAAGTTAAGGCACTGAAAACGTTTTACTTTCTTTCTTTCTTTCTTTGGTCTGCTGCACAGTGATTCTGTCAGTGACAGCAAGCACATAATATCGAAGATGAGAAGAAAATTGGAGCTAGTTCTAATTGACATTACCCTTGTAACTGAAATTTATTTTAATTTAATATTTTGAGTATTACGTTCTCTTTACTTGCTTTATGTCTATACACATAGTACACTGAATAAATGAAGAGTGGGGATCTTTTAAGTGCAGTTGATACAAAAAAAAAAAAAAAAAAAAAAAAAAGAAAAAAAAACGGAATTATAAAATTACTACGAAGTGACATTGAGGCATTAAAAACCAAACTTTCGACCATCAAGAAAGAAAACGATACATTAATACAAGAAAAGAAGTCCTGTGTGTGTAAAAGCCATCAAACAGAAAAGCAACAAGATCGCGAAAATACGAGTGACCGATCGTACTTTAAAAACAACATTTCAAGTGTTCCCGTTGATGTCTCAGTAAACTCAGTAAGCCAAAAACCAGAAGACAAATATAAATGGAAGGTGGTGACATACAGCAAAAGGAAAAACAAGGCGACAGATACGCAACAAAAGGGAAATGACTTTTTAATAATTGGCGATTCGCTGCTGAAGAATATCGCTGTCCCCAATTGCAAGATCGACGTACGACCTGGTATTAGAACGCATCAACTCGGTAAACATTTTAAAAATATGGTAAATGCGAGACAAGATACTACAGAACCAGATTCTGAAACTAGACATAACTATAATGGGGTGTTTATACATGTTGGAACGAATTCATTAAGGAGCAGCAGTGAGGAAGAAATGGCAAGCGAAAGAAGAAACATGATTTGTCCTGCAAGAAATATGTATGCAGGATCTCGTCTCATACTTAGCGGAATCATAAACAGAAGGTCGGTGAGTGAAAAATATATCACCAAAATAAACTGTGCTCTTAAAGAACAATGTGATCGTCTTGGAGTAATTTTTATAGACCCAAACAAATTCCTATGTGAAAACTCACTAGCGAAGGATGGCTTGCATTTAAATAGACTGGGAGCTGTAACGTTCAGCAGAATGTTTGCAGATGTCTGCAAAATCATTAGATGCAAGGGAAACTAATATGGCCTGAAGGGGGTGAAAAATCATAAACTCCAGCTGGAAGAGAAAAATATAAGCACCATACAAAAAAAGACAATACTAAAGAATTTGCCCCAGAATACAGCTCACAACATGTAACCCAACAAAAGAAAAATTACATGAAAGTACTTCATCAAAATATTCAATACTTTGGTAACAAAAAATTATAAGCACAAGTACTCCTGAGTGAAGTAAGACCAGACATATTATGCATAAGTGAACATGGACTAACTGAAAGTAAAATACATAATGTGGCAATAAAGGACTACAAACTAGCTAGTTACTTCTGCAGATCTAAATATAAGGGTGGTGGCATTTGTATATATATTAAAACAGGTACTCTATCAAAGAATGTAAACAGTGAAGCTGCTACATTTCCCATAGCTAGAGAAAAAGACTTTGAAGTTACTGGTATAGTGGCAGAGGATTTTAGAGTGTTGTGTGTGTACAGGTCACCATGTGGCAATATTAGCATCTTTCTAAAAAACATTGCTAACTTATTGAGAATGAATATGAAGAGAAATCTGATTATATGTGGAGACTTCAACATTGACATGGGAAAAGACACAAAAATAAGACAGGATTTTGAAGAATTGTTAATACAGCATAACATGAAAGTGACAATAACTGCACCAACAAGGGTGACTTCACAAAGAGAGACAATTATTGACAACATAATTACTAATATGTGTAACTATGAGTCACATTTAGTTGAGACAGAAATATCTGATCATCATGGACAACTAATCAGCTTTTGCAGAAGTAATGACACAGTATCAGAACCAAAACAAACAACCAAAGAAATTAGGATCGTCAGTGAACAAAATATCCACATCTTTAGAACAATGTTAAGTAAGGAAATTGGAATGAAACCCTACAGGCCCAGAGTGTAAATGAAAAATATGATGCATTTATTTCAACAATTAAGTACCATTTTAATGTAGCATTTCCCAAAGTAAAGAGACAAGAAAGGCAGCAAGATCAAACACAGTAGATTACCAGTGAAATACTAGAACAGCGAAGGAAGCTTCAGGACGTGAGACGGATGGGCGAAGCTGAAAAATATAAAATGTTAAAAAAGTATAGAAAAACAATAAGAGAAGCGAAAGCAAGAGCAATTGACACCACTATAGCAAACTAAAAAACAAGGCAAAGGCAGCTTGGAATGCAATCAATGCTGAAAGAAAGGAAAAAGATGGGTGACACAAAGAAGGTATTAGGTCAATTAAAATAGACAACACAGTGGTCACAGATGGTATGGAAATAGCAAACACACTGAATAATAACTATATCAGTGTAGTAGAAAACCTAAAATTGGAAAGAAATAGTCAAAAACAGAAGGGTATGAAGGTACCAAAAAGATTTTTTTTTGTGGTTTTAGGGCGCACAACTTCAATGGTCATTAGCGCCCTGACTACTGTAAGAATGCACCGCGAGGCACAAGTTGACAACAACAACTAAAAGGGAAAACACGATAAAAGACAGACTGACAGGCATAGGATTAAAAAACATCATCAAATATACTTAGCGAGGTTTGTCAAATTGATAAAACAAAGAACATGAGCAGCTGCTCATGGGTCATCCGCTAAAATGGCATCGAAAGTATTAGGCAGGTTAAGATCGAGGCGCAGTGTGTTAAGATCTGGACAGGACATTAAAATGTGTCTAACCGTCAGCAAGTGCCCACATGGGCAGAACGGCGCCGGCGCAGCCGTCAGCAGATGGCGATGGCTGAACCGGCAGTGTCCAATTCTTAACCGGGCTAAAACGACCTCCTCCCACCGAGAAGGGCATGAGGAGGACGTCCAAGCCACGGGAAGAGGTTTTAAGGCCCGAAGCTTGTTGTCGGTAAGTGCAGCCCAATCGGCATGCCACAGCGATAGAATGCGCCGACAAATGACCCTGCTAAAATCGGACGAAGGGACACAACATGAAGCTGTCCGAAGCTGGAGGACCGCAGCCTTCGCCGCGGCATCTGCAGCTTCGTTCCCAGGGATACCGACATGGCCAGGAACCCACATAAAGCTAACCGGAGAACTGACGTCCACCAGCTGCTGAAGAGAGCGTTGGATCCGGAGTACGAAAGGGTGAACCAAGTACGGATCACTGACGCTCTGGATGGCGCTCAGGGAGTCGGAGCAGATGACATAAGCAGAATGTCGGTGGCGGCAGATGTAAAGAACTGCCTGGTAGAGGGCAAAGAGCTCAGCTGTGAAGACCGAACAATGGCCATGGAGCCGGTATTTGAAACTTTGTGCCCCGACAATAAAGGAACACCCGACCCCGTCATTGGTCTTAGAGCCATCTGTATAAATGAAAGTCATGTTGATGAACTTCGAACGAAGTTCCAAAAAATGGGAGTGGTAGACCGAACCGGGGGTAACCTCTTTTGGGAGCGAGCTGAGGTCAAGATGAATGCGGACCTGAGCTTGGAGCCAAGGTGGCGTGTGGCTCTCGCTCACTCGAAAGGTTGCAGTATTGACGGTCAAGAGAGTCGTCAAAAAAGGAACGGTAAGACGGATGGTCGGGCATTGACAGTAGCCGACAGGCATACCGACAAAGCAGTATATCGCGCCGGTAGGTGAGTGGCAATTCGCCAGCGTCAGCATGAAGACACTCTACGGGACTGGTATAAAATGCTCCGATCGCAAGTCGTAAACCCCGATGTTGTATGGAGTTGAGGCGGCGTAAGATGGATGGCCATGCAGAGGAGTATACGAAGCTCCCATAATCCAGCTTGGAGCGGACGATCGACCGATATAGACGAAGTAGGACGGTTCGATCCGCTCCCCACGACATACCACCGAGAACACGGAGGACATTTAAAGAACGGGTACAACGGGCGGCCAAATATGACACATGTGGAGACCAGCTAAGTTTCCTGTCAAAGGTAAGGCCTAAAAATTTGGTTGTCTCCACGATTGGGAGAGCAACGGGACCGAGTCGTAAGGACGGTGGGAGAAACACTTTGTAGCGCCAGAAGTTAATACAGACCGTCTTCTCGGCAGAAAAACGGAAGCCATTGGTGACACTCCAGGAGTAAAGACGGTCAAGAGAACGCTGGAGACGGCACTCCAGGACACGTGTACACTGCGCGCTGCAATAGATGGTAAAATCTTCCACAAAAAGGGAGCCTGATACATCAGCTGGGAGGCAATCCATTATTGGATTGATCGCGATGGCGAAGAGAGCGACGCTCAAAACTGAGCCCTGTGGCACCCCATTCTCCTGGCGAAAGGTGTCTGACAGGACAGAACCCACACGTACCCTGAACTGTCGATCCATTAAAAAGGAACGAATAAAATGAGGGAGGCGACCGCGAAGGCCCCATGTATGCATGGTGCGGAGAATGCCCGCCCTCCAACAGGTGTCGCAAGCCTTCTCCAAATCAAAGAACACAGCCGCGGTCGGGCGCTTCCGCAAGAAGTTATTCAGAATGAAGGTCGACAAGGTAACCAGATGGTCAACAGCAGAGCGGCGCCTATGAAATCCACATTGTACATTGGTAAGTAGGCGTCGAGACTCGAGCAGCCAAACCAATCGAGAGTTAACCATTCGCTCCATCACTTTACAGACACAGCTGGTAAGCGAGATAGGTCGATAACTGGAAGGCAAGTGCTTGTCCTTCCCCGGCTTAGGAATCGGGACAACAGACTCGCGCCAGCATGGGGGAACATTAACTCAATCCAGATGTGATTGTATGTACGAAGAAGAAAACCTTTACCCGCAGGAGAAAGGTTCTTCAGCATCTGAATATGAATAGAATCAGGCCCTGGAGCGGAGGACCGTGATCGGCTAAGTGCGTTTTCGAGATCCCACATGGTGAATGGGGCATTATAACTTTCACAGTTCGAGGAGCGGAAGTCAGGTGGCCTAGCCTCCTCTGCCTGTTTGCAGGGGAGGAAGGCAGGGTGGTAATGAGCGGAGCTCGAAACCTCTGCAAAAAAGCGGCCGAAGGCATTGGAGACAGCCTCAGGGGCCACAAGGACTTCATTCGGGACCTTCAAGCCAGAAACTGGGGAGTTGAACCGTAGTGCCAGATAGCCGGCACAGGCTACCCCAGACAACAGAAGGAGTAAAACTGTTGAAGGTGCTTGTGAAAGCAGCCCAGCTGGCTTTCTTGCTTTCGTTAATAATACGACGACACTGAGCACGTAATCGTTTATAATTAATACAATTTGCCACTGTAGGGTGGCGTTTAAAGGTGCGTAAAGCACGTCGGCGAGCACGTAAAGCGTCTCTACATGCTGCGGTCCACAAGGGGACCGGTACGCGACGTGGAGAAGAAGTAGGGTGAGGGATGGAATATTCAGCAGCAGCGAGAATGACTTCCTTGAAGTGTGCGACCTGACGATCGCAGCTTGTGAAGGTTTGATCCTGAAATGTCACCCTGGAAGAGAAGAGCTCCCAGTCTGCCGTGGAGATGGTCCAACTAGAGGAGCACGGAGTGGGAGTATGCTGCAGGAGATGGATAACACACGGGAAGTGGTCGCTCGAATATGTATCAGAAAGTGCATACCACTCAAACCGGCGTGCAAGTTTGGGAGTACATATAGTGAGGTCTAAATGAGAATAGGTGTGAGATGTGTCCGAAAGAAAAGTAGGGGCGCCAGTATTGAGGCAGACAAGACTGAGCTGGTTGAAAAGGTCTGCTAACAAGGAGCCCCTCGGGCAGGATGCTGGAGAGCCCCAAAGGGGATGGTGGGCATTGAAGTCTCCAGTTAACAAAAATGGTGCAGGTAGCTGAGCCATAAGTTGCATTATGTCTGCCCTGGTAACGGCAGATGACGATGGAGTGTAAATGGTACAAAAGGAAAACGTAAATGTGGGGAGAGTAATGCGGATGGCAACTGCCTGCAGACCGGTGTGCAACGTGATGGGATCGTAGTAAATATCATCCCGGACCAGCAACATAACCCCTCCATGAGCTGGGATACCTACCACAGGGGGTAGGTCAAAACGCACAGAGATGTAGTGTGCCAAGGCAATTTGATCGCATGGGCGTAGCTTCGTTTCCTGGAGGGCTACGACGAGCGGACGATGCAAGCGGAGCAGCAACTTCAAGTCCTCTCGGTTGGAGCAAATGCTGCGAATATTCCAGTGAATAAGTGCCATCGTAAGAAAAGGAAGATGAGAGAAGGGGGTCACCTCGAAGGCCGCTTAGGGCCTGGCTTCGAGTGAGCACTGCCGCCGCTATCAGTAGGTGGACAGTCATCGTCCATGGGGTCTACAGGGTCATCGGCCATCTCGGGAGGATGGCCGGGAGGGGGAGCTTCCTCCGCCAGTGAACGGCCAGATGTACGGCTACCAGCAGTGCGGCCAGGCGAAACGGATGACGGCCTGGGGCGGCAACCGCTGGGTGGCGCAGGAGAAGAAATGCACCGTGGCGGAGAAGGAGAACTGTGCTTCCTATGCGCCGTTTTGGAAGGACGTTTGGTGGAAGTACCGGTTGAAGGCTGGGAGGTTGAGGTACGTAGGAAGTCTGCACGGGATGGTTCCTTCTTGAAGGCCCGTGCATCAGACTTCGGGGTCTTCGACTTAGCAGAAGCTGAGGAAGGGGCTGGTGTCGGGACATAAGGGCGAACAGAAATAACCTCGTAGCCCGCCTTGATGCGCGATGGCAGCTTAACACTATCGAAGGTCAAGAAAAGTGTCCGGGTCGGTACAAGGTCATTGTTGACCTTTTTCATGACCCGATGGACAGCCGTCACGCCCTGCTCAGCGAGGAAAGATTGAAGCTCCTCGTCATTCAATCCATCGAGGGAGCTAGTATAGACTACACCACGAGACGAATTCAAAGTTCGGTGGGCCTCCACTCGGACAGGGAATGTGTACAGGAGTGTGGCCCGAAGCAGTTTTTGTGCCTGAAAGGCACTCTCAGTTTCTAGTAATAAGGTACCGTTACGCAACCTGGTACAAGATTTGACAGATCCGGCTATGGCATCTACGCCCTTCTGGATAACGAAAGGGTTGACAGAGGAAAAATCCTTTCCGTCCTCAGATCAAGAAACTACGAGGAACTGTGGGGCAGGCGGTAGTACTTTTGTCACTGTTGGCTGGTCACGTTTCCGTTTTTGGGTCGAAGTCGAGAGAGATGGAGTAGAATCCATTGCGGAGGAATCCCCATGATTGCCAGCGTCTCTGATGGCGCGCTCCTTCCTTGTGGGGACCCTCTCAGAGGGCACTCCCGCCTTAGGTGAATGTTTACACCTCAGGTCACACCTCCCGAGAAACAGACGGAGGGACCAGTCGGCATGGTCAGAAGGTATCAGCTCAGGCAATCACCCCTCCCCGGGCCTGGCCTTGCCTTTACCAGGGGGTACGCGCTTGCCTTACGTGTCTACCCAGGGCGGGGACTTACGCGTTACCCCGTCACCGGCTACACGTGCGAACGCGTGGGTCGGCCTTCAGGCACGCACAGGGAGGAAGGAAGAAGACGAAAAAGAAGATAGAGAGGGAGAAAGAGGACAGACTGTCTCAAACGCCGAGGCGGAGACCAGAGAAGGCAAGGAGAAAAAGGCAGTGGGAAGGCAAGGAGAAAAAGGCAGTGGGAAGGCAAGGAGAAAAAGGCAGTGGGAAGGCAAGGAGAAAAAGGCAGTGGGAAGGCAAGGAGAAAAAGGCAATGGGAAGGCAAGGAGAAAAAGGCAATGGGAAGGCAAGGAGAAAAAGGCAATGGGAAGGCAAGGAGAAAAAGGCAATGGGAAGGCAAGGAGAAAAAGGCAATGGGAAGGCAAGGAGAAAAAGGCAATGGGAAGGCAAGGAGAAAAAGGCAATGAGAAGGCAAGGAGAAAAAGGCAATGAGAAGGCAAGGAGAAGTCAAGGGAAAGAGTAAGGATGACAGTGAGGTGGAGAAGAGCAAAGAAAGGAACCAACAAAAGGAAGGAAGAAACGAGAAGTGAAAAACCAAAAAGACCACGATTATAGGTCGTGGAACCATCCGTCTCCGGACGCAGGCGCTAACTACCCCCGTGAGGGGGATGGACTCCTTTTTGGTCGCCTCTTACGACAGGCAGGAATACCTCGGGCCTATTCTAATCCCCGGACCCGCAGGGGGGTGGTAGCTGATTGGTGAAGGAAGACAGTGCATTAAAGAGGGTGATTAAGAACTTGAGACATGAGCCGAATGCAGATGACCAGCTGAAATTAGTGAAGAGCTATTTAGGAAATGCGAACTATCCTAAGGTTTCACAATACTATTGTCTGCATAAAGGTATTCTATTTAGAAGGAAAAATGTAGGAGTTTCAGAGTGGAAGCTGTGCTTTCCCTCACGTCATGTAGACTTACTAATCAACTATGTACACCTGAAGTATGGGCACTATGGTGCAAAGAAGAGCATTGCAAAATTCAAATAGAAAGTTGTGTTTGACAACATGTACCGCCATGTTGCCAAGTGTCTAGCATCTTGTGTAGTGTGCCGGAAAGTCCGTGCTGCTAACACCATAATACAAGGGGATATGCATTCAGTAGAGCCAACTGAAACCCTAGGATTACTGGCTTGTGATTTCTTTGGCCCTCTTCCTGCTTCGAGAGGTGGGTGCACCCATGTTTTTGTTGTTTTGGATGGATTTAGTAAATATGTTAAGCTATACCCAATTAAAAGAGCAAATGCAAGAACGGTGGTAGAAAAATTGGAAAAAGATTTCTTCGTGAACATTGGCGTTACGAAGAATTTGCTGTCAGACAATGGGCCTCAATTTACTTCTGATAGATTTAAAGAATGTCTGGATAAGGCCGGAGTAAAACATCTGAAAATATCTGCGTGAACGTATTATGGGAGAATTGAATAGGCTTTGCAGGACTTATTGTGCTCGGAAACACAAGTTGGGCAGAGCACATGAAGTATTTTGAGAATGTAATTAACAACTTAAGGCATGATGCAACTGGTTTTGCGACTTGCGAATTGATGTTTGGCCAAGAACCACACAATGTGATTGCAGATATGGTAGAATTCCCTATTCTAACGCAAATATCCACAGACAAAAAGACGTTAAGGGCTAGGGCAAATATAAGGAAAAGAACATAAGATAGAAAGAAGCATCATGACTGAAAAGCTGTACCCACCACTTTTGAAATAGGTTAGTTAGTCCTTGTCAAAACCAAGGACAAATCAAAGAAAATAAATACAGAAACAAAGAAATTCATGTTCGGATACCAAGGACCTTTCAGGATCATAGGAAAACCACATGCCAATGCATATAGGCTAGAGTACCCTAAGAGTAAAAAACTATTCGGTCTCAGGAATGTGATCGACCTAAAGAAGTTCATAGGTAGTGAATGAATTCTGTAGGGATGAGGTTGTTCTGTAACCTCTACACAGTGTGGCAGCTGTGCAGTCCCAGCTATGTGAGATCTTTCCTTTTCAGGTCTCACTCATTCATCTTTCCTATCCACCAAAGTTTCGACTCCTCCTTTGCAATACAGAAATTTTCTTTCATGGCTATGAAGCCATGAGTTCTGTGATCATGGACTACACCTGAACAAAACAGGAAAGCTCAGACTGTGCAGGAACATTGCTTCATCAGTATCAAACCCATGGAAACGGTGTGATGTAGTAAAAACACTTACAACCAGCTCTGCAAGAAAGGTCAGATTTTGTACCGGTACTGTAGAAACCAATTCATGCCAAGATAGACAGGGAACCAATGTGAATACAAGAAACAGATGTATAGCTGTGTCTCACCCTGTCACTGCCAATGACATATTAATACCATATGATGAAGTTCCACCCAAAGAACCTCAAGGACTGGAAAATAATTCCGATGCAGTATCTCCAAGGATAAAATGTAATCCACTATTTTCTACGAGAGAAAGAAGAATTCCAAAAAGAAACAGTGATTTTTTATGGCCAGCACCCACCCGACCTCACCAACGACATCTAGTGAACAAATCTCCAGCTGCGACATAGGTCTTAATGTATCCAACACAGTTTTGAGTGCAACGGGGACTAACGGTGTTAATGGACAAGCAGACCAGCAGAAGGACAGTAGAGGTAGCTATAAGAATCTTATTATTCTTCATCAAAATATCAGAAGTCTCAAAAGTAAATTAGAGTTTTTATCTGTAAATTTAGGGGACATGGACACTGTTGACCGTCCTCATGTTTTATGCCTTACTGAGCATCATGTAACAGTTGGAATTGATGGGCTGCAGCTTGATGGGTATGATCTAGCTACTCATTACTGCAGAACAAGTAAGGAGAAAGGTGGTGCTGTAATTTATATAGACAGTAAAATCATTTATAAATCTTTAGATCTAAGTAAGTATTGTGTAGATCAACATTTTGAAGTTTGCGGGACTGAAATTTCTGCAAAGGACATGTTACTTACTGTGCTTGCAATTTACAGAGCTCCAGCAGGGAAGTTTTGCATCTTTATGAATAAGTTAGAATCTCTTTTGACCAAATTGTTCTCTAAAACTAGAAATTTAATAATTGTAGGTGACTTTAATGTCAACTTCTTAACTGATAACAACCTCAAAACTGACCTGGACCACTTAATGAATTCTTACAACTTGGCTGCGATGGTTACCTGGCCCACTAGAGTTACAGAAAATTGCAAGAGCCTTCTAGATAATATTTTCATTGACAAGAATAGAGTCAACAGTGCTAGTGTGAGCAAAGTAATTTATGGCCTGTCTGACCATGATGGACAACTTCTGAAAGTAAATAACATCAGTTTGTGCAATAAAATCTCCCACACCTATAGGTCCTATAGATGTATAAACACTGAAACTGTGTCTGCCTTTAACGACTATTTGTCACAGATAGATTGGGAGCCAGTGTACAGCACATCAGATGTTAATGATAAATTTAACCTTTTTTTAAATGAATTTATATCTGTATTTGAAATGGCTTTCCCAAAAAAAAACTGTCAGAAAGAACAATGAGGTTTCTTCCAGTAAACCATGGATTACTGGAGGTATAAAAATTTCTTGCAGGAATAAGAGGGAGTTACATGCCTCACTAAGAGTATCAAATGATCCCCTTGAAAGGTCTCATTTTAAGTTATATTGTAAAATTTTAAAAAGGGTGATAAATCCAAGAGCCTGTATATTAAGTCTGAAATTGATAAATCTGAGAACAAAATAAAAGCAATTTGGAATGTTATAAAGAGAGAGTGTGGCAAGAGTAACAAGAATGTTATTACCACAGAGATAAGCTATAAGGATGAGGTTATTCATAATCCTGTAACAGTTTCCAACATATTCAACAATCACTTCATAACTGCAGCAGAACAAGTAGGTTGTAACGGTTTCTTAAATGCTGCTACGCATTTATTACACAGAGCTAACCCTAACACGTATGACCCAATTTGTATTGCCCCAGTTACTATTACTGAAGTTAAAAATACCATCAAGGCCTTAAAAAATAAAAATTCCACTGGTATTGACAACATTTCACCAAAAATACTGAAGCATTGTAGTGACCACATATGTCAAGTCCTGTGTCACATTTTTAATGAGTCTATCCAGCAAGGTGTTGTCCCAGAGAGATTAAAGCTTGCCGTTGTGAAACCACTTTTCAAGAAGGGTGACAAAACTAATTTATCTAACTACCGTCCAATATCACTACTAAGTAGTTTCTCAAAAGTATTAGAGAAACTAATGTATACAAGAATTGTAGAACATCTTAACAGCCACAACATACTCAACAGAAACCAGTTTGGTTTCCAAAAAGGTAGATCAACTGAGCAGGCTATTTTTTCTCTCACAAATGAAATTTTAGAGTCAATAAATAATAAAATGTCACCTATTGGAATTTTTTGTGACTTGTCGAAGGCCTTTGACTGTGTGGACCACAACATTCTCTTACATAAGGCTAATTTTTATGGCTTGCGAGGTAGCATTGGTAGATGGATAGAATCATATCTGCAAAACAAAAAACAGAAGGTGATAATTAATGGTGCCAATGATAGTCCCATTTTTTCTGATTGGGGCACATTAAAGTGTGGTGTGCCTCAGGGGTCCATCCTAGGACCTTTGCTTTTCCTTATCTTCATCAATGATCTCCCACTTTGCACAGACACCGAGTGTAAATTTACTCTTTTTGCCGATGACACCACTATTCTGCTTGAAAGTCGAACTAACAGTGACCTAGAAAATAAATGTAATGCTGTACTCGTTGACATCCTACACTGGTTTAAGTGCAACGGACTAACTCTAAACATTCAGAAAACTCAATATATGCAATTTCACACATCTCAACAAGAAAATGAAGTATGCCACTTAAACTGTGGTAACCAAAATATACTACACTGTGAATCATTTAAGTTCTTGGGCATTCTAATTGATGGCAAGCTGAACTGGTCTGAGCATATCTTAGACCTACATAGAAGGCTCAGTGTGGCAACTTATGCTCTGCGTGTAATCACCCCCATTGGTGATGAGGACGCTACTAAAGCTGCCTACTTTGGTTATTTTCATTCTATCATGTCGTATGGCATAATATTTTGGGGCAACAAGCCTTTAGCCAAAAAAATATTTACTGCACAGAAGAGAGCTGTTAGAATCATGAGTGGTGTTCATCCAAGATATTCTTGCAGAAGTCTGTTTCATAAGTTACAAATATTAACACTTACCTCTCAATTCATATTTTCTTTGATGATTTTTGTTTCTAACAACCTATCTCTTTTTAAAACTAATAGTGAATGTCATGATCATAATACTAGGTCTAAAAATGATCTACACAGGGATCTGAAACATTTAAGTCTTGTTCAGAAAGGTGTTCATTATTCAGCCACAAAAATTTTCAACTCCCTTCCATCAGGTATTAAAGATCACATTAATGTCTTATCTACTTTTAAATGTAAATTGAGAGAATACCTAATGGTAAATTCCTTCTATTCTCTTGATGAGTATCTACAGATAAAGCAATGATTTTTTATACTGATAAAAATTTGTTTGCTATAGATCACATTAACTGTTTAATTTGGAAAATGTACTATATTTCCTTTTTAGGTATTGTTTTATATTACTTGAGCTATACCTTTGATTTGATTTTAACCTACAAACTTATTCATAATCTTATGGTACATTTTTGTCATTTTATATATGTGTATTATATCTGTTGTATGTAATCATGACTCATTCCACATGCTTGTGATTTATCACAATACGGATTAATGGAATACGAAATAAATAAATAAATAAATAAATAAATAAATAAATAAATAGCCATTCTATCCACCGATTAGTGAAGAAAATACCTAATGTGACAAACCTAACAGTGACATAAACAACAGAGAAGTATGATGTAATTAAGATACAAACGTATTTGAGGAACAAGTATGTATAGAATCCTGATAATATTGTAAGTACACAGTGTTTTCTTGGAAATTGTCGCACAATAATATTTAAAGAAGATATAAAAGTTCGTTTATAAGCAGTATCTGAAGTGGCAATGAAACCTATTGTATGCTGTAGAGATAACTAATTAATAGTAAAAGAAATTGCTTAGTGTTATGAAAAATATGCAGATAAGTTGTAAGAATGAACTCACCTTGCATAGCAAGGAATGGCAGTGTAATAGAATTGAACAGTGTTTGTGGTTGAGACGTGAAGGACACGTCCTTGAAATATTTATAAGGTAGGAGCTGGCCGTTATTTGGTGTAGTGTGTGACAGGACACACCTACACGTATTGAGGTTATGAGTTGGAGGCATGAATGCAACCATAGGTACCCTTATGTTAGATGAGACACAGCAGCTCATGGTGTCTTATAGGTTTAAGGAATTTAGCATTACGCTCGTCCATAATTACTTAATGCACTTTAGTGGTAGGTCTAGAGAGACTACCTGTGGTTTCAGCATCCAATCAAGTGGAAATGGATTGCAACGTGAGCAAACTGATCAGCTGCAATACACTATAGATATGAAATAAATGTGCTATCCTATGTGTTAAATGTTAATAGAGTGAGTGTTAAATAAGAAGCAGCAGAGGACCTATAAGTGGATTTAGTAGTCAACTAAACAGTGTGTTTTGAACACTCAGAACTGTACTATTACCACAAGTTACTCACATGTACAAAGAGACTGAGAAGACAACTAGTAATCAAATATACTCATACTGACTCTAAGAATAAGGTAATCTAAGATGAGTCAGCTAAGTAAACAAAACACAAATATATCAAGAATGTACCGAGCATTGGTTCAGTGTTCTGGCCCAGAAATAATAAATTGAGATTAAATAGGATTCATGATTGTATGCCTTGAGCATAAATTTTCTGTAGTACGTGACTAATGGCGTTTTGAGCCATTTGTTTACCGATTTTATGACAATTAAGTAACCACGAGAGTAAAATTGATAAAGTTCTGTTAACTTTGTTCCAGTAACATATTGAAAGAAAACGTATATATCCCCATTTCATTGTGACCCACCCTTAGATATTAAGTGAACAGAGTCTGAGGCACTCTGTTTGTTCTATAAGAAACCAGATAATGGCAGCTGGTAGCTGCGTGAAAGTGTGGAGTGACTGACAACTCACAGTGATCCCTCCCCTGCTCTAAAATTCCACAATGTTCCTAACAAGGACATGTTTATCCCATCAGTCTCTATCAATGACAAACCAGTTGGTAACAGTACTGAAACTAAATTCTTAGGACTTTGGCTGCAGAGTAACATCAGATGGAATAAGCATATTTAATGTCTCAATGCAGAACTGAGCAAAACATGTTATCTTCTTTGTTCATTAAAATCATGCTGTAGTGAGAAAACAGTATTGAATGCATATCATGCGTACTTTCATTCTCGTCTTAGATATGGTGTCACCTTCTGGGGAAACTCTAAAATAGCTAATAGCACTTTTAAACTACAAAAAAGGGCCATTAGAATCTTGTTTGGGTGCAAGCCTAGAGACTCTTGTAAACCCCTGTTTAAGAAATCTGGTATTCCCATTACCGTGTGTATACATTATGGAAACCCTTTTGTTCTTTAAATTAAATGTAATAGGCAAGGACAAGAGGCTACAAAAAAACTGATATACATGAGCATTTTACCAGACAAAACAGGAACTTACATATGACTCAAATCAGCACAGCATTGTGCCAAAAAGGTACTTTTCACATGGGAGTTAAGCTTTATAACAAACTTCCTGAAAACATAAAAGCTATCACTGAGGTCAATACATTTGGAAAATCTCTAAAGTCATATTTACAGCATCACTGCTTTTATTCCATTGAAGAATATTTAAATTTATGAAATGTGTTATATAAATACTTGTGTGTAAAGTGTATTATTGTAAGCTTAAATATGTATGCCTTGAAATTATTTTCAGCCTGTATATTTATAACTTGACTTGTCCAATGTCTTATGCATAAGCTGCTATGTAGACAACAGGACCAATAAAATACAATCTACAATTCCCTATGTAATTTAGAGTGAACGTGAAGGACGCACACCATAGCAACTACCCCTCCTCTACCCTTGTGAATGGAAGTGTAGAACACCAGCCAAAGTGGCTATAACCACGGGTGTAAAAATGAAATTCTCATTAATTTGTGAAATTTTCTTTCAGGTTTAGAGAAGACTGCTAAGATATAATTATCTGTTTAAGTATCATGAATAACTTATTTTCCTATAATTTGTGTATGTAAAAATATTTACAGACAATTGAATGGATTTAAGATATTCGTAATTTTACATATTTTTGTGTGTTTGGCATACATATTGCCTTAGATAGACAAAGTGTTTCATTGATTTTGATTAAATTTTGAGTGATAATGTTGATTAAGAGGCAGTGAACATGCCAGCAATTTAAATAATTCAAATAGGTAATAAGTTTTAATATTTCTATATGTTTAAATTTCAATTTTAATTTTCATAGGGAGTTAAGCTGTACTCTCGCTTCCCTTTTTGTAATTCATTTTTTTGAATGTAAATGAAAAAAAATTAAGTAGAGGGTGATGTAGGGAAGCAGCATACTCACGCCTTATAAAATTCATATCAGTCTTTCCACTGTGTGCCAGCCTTGTCTGCTGTAACTAGCTCTGACAAATATTGCGCAATACTTTAAAATGAAGTAAATAACCTGAAACGTTTCTAGCATGTCAGGAGTAATACAAAATCGATGTGTGTTTAATATCAGTTCAATAACTTTAACCATTTTCAAAATTTGGATGTTTTTCTGTCAAAATCATTGAGGCAACAGAAGAGAGATAGAAACTTAAAAATTTGTATTTAGATTGCTTTTGCATAATTTAGTAGAAATAGTATTCCGGATCTCACAAATTAAAATTTTAGTTGAGAGTCATGATTTTCTGGTTTTTGTCTTAGAAATTAAGGAAGTAAGATAGATTAAGTAGGCGAATAAATAAAGCTAGGATGTTTAAATTTAAGTAGAAGGGAGATCCGCTATAATAATAACGATGTGAGAAGTTTCAACTGAATAACTATAAAACTATAGCAATAGCATATCTCCAAAGGGCAAGTTCAGAGCTCGTCTACTGCATGTAGTGTAATTAAATTAATTATCTCGCCCAAAATATTTGACTTAGCCACGTCAAACTTTTCTTATGATTACTTACCTGTGTGCTGATTGCATATTTAAATTGAGAGCTTCATCGGCCATCAGCAAAGGAAGCAATGATTTATTCGATAACAAAGTGGTGCATTACTAGCCCAGCAGCTAGTCGGGAGAGCAGATTTGATCAGGCGTTCCCGTAGCCGTCCGCACCGTGGCTTTATATGTAAGAATGCTGCGCGAGAAAAGAAGGCCCCCATTCTCTCCAGACGCTGATTAGCGCACCACCTGTGCCGGGAGTCGCGTCGCGTCGGTATCGTTGATATAAACAGCCTCGGATGCCGTAATAAGTTACTCGGGATACGCGTAACCATGAAATCGTTTGAGTGAAGTGTTAATTCTGGGATGACTTTAATGATCTATCTTCAGTTTGCGTATGTCGTATTTTCACGTGCCGCCACAGGACAGACATTCTGCCATTATTTAGCGTGGCGTTTGATGAATATTATCATCAAATTATGGCGAGCATTCACTTCAAATTAAATTTTTAACAGTTATAGTTGCATCAGTGCATTAGACTCTGAACTGCTCTGGTAGTTGGATTGTGTGGATTCTTTTTGGTCTGTGACTTTCAGAATATAGTGAACATTTTAGAGAGAATGGTATTTGATTATGAATCCCAGGCAATCTCCTAATTCCTCATAGCTATAAGCTGTAGCTATAAATGTATTTCTCAGATGAAGTGGGCACTAAGAATTCTAATTACAGGCTTCACGTTTTGCTGATCACCTTCTGGTTGCCAATATTGTAATTAGAGAGCCAGTGTTGAGAATGGCGAACAACAGCATTAAATAAATAATAGGAACATTAACAATTATTCCACCCACTGCCCCACACACACACACACACACACACACACACACACACACACACACACACACACACACACACACACACACACAAAGTGGTGATCCGTCAGCAGGGTGTGGGTATGGCGAACACCCGGTGACTGTCACCTGCCCGTGTGTGCAGTACTAACAGTAAATTTGGAGGCAGTGGTGTTATGGTGTGGTGGTGTTTCTCATGTAGGGGCCTTGCACCCCTTGTTTTGTGTGAAGCCTATATGTTCTAAGCACCTTCTTGCTTCCCACTGTTTAAGAGCAATTTGGGGATGGCGACTACATCTATCAACACAATCGAGCACCTGTTCATAATGCACTGCCTGTGGTGAAGTTATTACATGACATTAACATCCCTGTAATGGATGGGCCTGTAAACCAGAGGCTCAGACGATTCTGCGGAGATCTGGGGTGCAAATTTCTCAACCTCCGCTATTGGGTGGAGTAATGTAGGGTCCCCCTGAATAGGTCAGGTGTGCACTACACGCCGGAAGCGGCTACAAGGGTAGTGGAGTACGTGTGGAGTGCCCATGGGGGGTTTTTTAGGTTAGAGAATCCCCTCCCTAGGCCCAATGAGACGCCTTCTGAGACACGGCAAGGTAGGAGTAGGCAAAATGCAACAGGGAATAACAATATTAATGTGCTAATAGTAAACTGCAGGAGCGTCTATAGAAAGGTCCCAGAACTGCTCTCATTAATAAACGGTCACAACGCCCATATAGTACTAGGGACAGAAAGTTGGCTGAAACCAGACGTAAACAGTAATGAAATCCTAAACTCAGATTGGAATGTATACCGCAGAGACAGGCTGAACAGAGAAGGGGGAGGCGTGTTTATAGCAATAAGAAGTGCAATAGTATCGAAGGAAATTGATGGAGATCCGAAATGTGAAATGATTTGGGTGAAGATCACGTTTAAAGCAGGCTCAGACATGGTAATTTGATGTCTCTATAGGCCCCCTGGCTCAGCAGCTGTTGTGGCTGAGCACATGAAGGATTATTTGGAAAATATTTCGAGTAGAATTCCCCACCATGTTATGGTTCTGGGTGGAAATTTTAATTTGCCGGTTATAGACTGGGAGACTCAAACGTTCATAACGGGTGGCAGGGACAAAGAATCCAGTGAAATTTTTAAAGTGCTTTATCTGAAAACTACCTTGAGCAGTTAAACAGAGAACCGACTCATGGCAATAACATATTAGACCTTCTGGTGACAAACAGACCCGAACTATTTGAAAAAGTTAACACAGAACAGGGAATCAGCGATCATAAAGCGGTTACGGCATCGATGATTTCAGCCGTAAATAGGAATATTAAAAAGGGTAGGAAGACTTTTCTGTTTAGAAAAAGTGACAAAAAGCAGATTTCAGAGTACCTGTTGGCTCAACACAAAAGTTTTGTCTCAAGTACAGATAGTGTTGAGGATCAGTGGACAAAGTTCAAAACCATCGTACATTATGCGTTAGATGATTATGTGCCAATCAAGATCATAGGAGATGGAAAAGAGCCACTGTGGTACAACAACCGAGTTAGAAAACTGCTGCGGAAGCAAAGGGAACTTCACAGCAAACAAACATAGCCAAAGCCTTGCAGACAAACAAAAATTACACGAAGCAAAATGTAGTGTGAGGAGGGCTGCGCGAGAGGCGTTCAATGAATTCGAAAGTAAAGTTCTATGTACTGACTTGGCAGAAAATCCTAAGAAATTTTGTTCTTCTGTCAAAGCGGTAGGTGGATCAAAACAAAATGTCCAGACACTTTGTGACCAAAATGGTACTGAAACAGAGGATGACAGACTAAAGGCCAAAATACTAAATATCTTTTTCCAAAGTTGTTTCACAGAGGAAGATTGCACTGTAGTTCCTTCTCTAGGTTGTCACACAGATGACAAAATGGTAGATATCGAAATAGACGACAGAGGGATAGAGAAACAATTAAAATCGCTCAAAAGAGGAAAGGCCTCTGGACCTGATGGGATACCAGTTCAATTTTACACAGAGTACGCGAAGGAACTAGCCCCCTTCTTGCAGCGGTGTACCGTAGGTCTCTAGAAGAGCGTAGCGTTCCAAAGGATTGGAAAAGGACACAGGTCATCCCTGTTTTCAAGAAGGGATGTCGAACAGATGTGCAGAACTATAGACCTATATCTCTAACGTCGATCAGTTGTAAAATTTTGGAACACGTATTATGTTCGAGTATAATGACTTTTCTGGAGACTAGAAATCTACTCTGTAGGAATCAGCATGGGTTTCGAAAAAGACGGTCATGTGAAACCCAGCTCGCGCTATTCGTCCACGAGACTCAGAGGGCCATAGACACGGGTTCACAGGTAGATGCCGTGTTTCTTGACTTCCGCAAGGCGTTCGATACAGTTCCCCACAGTCGTTTAATGAACAAAGTAAGAGCATATGGACTATCAGACCAATTGTGTGATTGGATTGAGGAGTTCCTAGATAACAGGACGCAGCATGTTATTCTCAATGGAGAGAAGTCTTCCGAAGTAAGAGTAATTTCAGGTGTGCCGCAGGGGAGTGTCATAGGACCATTGCTATTCACAATATACATAAATGACCTGGTGGATGACATCAGAAGTTCACTGAGGCTTTTTGCAGATGTTGCTGTGGCGTATCTAGAGGTTGTAACAATGGAAAATTTTACTGAAATGCAGGAGGATCTGCAGCGAATTGACGCATGGTGCAGGGAATGGCAATTGAATCTCAATGTAGACAAGTGTAATGTGCTGAGAATACACAGAAAGATAGATCCTTTATCATTTAGCTACAAAATAGCAGGTCAGCAACTGGAAGCAGTTAATACCATAAATTATCTGGGAGTACGCATTAGGAGTGATTTAAAATGGAATGATCATATAATGTTGATCATCGGTAAAGCAGATGCCAGACAGATTCATTGGAAGAATCCTAAGGAAATGCAATCCGAAAACAAAGGAAGTAGGTTACAGTAAGCTTGTTCACCCACTGCTTGAATACTGCTCAGCAGTGTGGGATCCATACCAGATAGGGTTGATAGAAGATATAGAGAAGATCCAACGGAGAGCAGCGCACTTCGTTACAGGATCATTTAGTAATCGCGAAAGTGTTACGGAGATGATAGATAAACTCCAGTGGAAGACTCAGCAGGAGAGACTCTCAGTAGCTCGGTACGGGCTTTTGTCAAAGTTTCAAGAACATACCTTCACCGAAGAGTCAAGCAGTATATTGCTCCCTCCTACATATATCTCGCGAAGAGACCATGAGGATAAAATCAGAGAGATTAGAGCCCACACAGAGGCGTACCGACAATCCTTCTTTCCACGAACAATACGAGACTGGAATAGAAGGGAGAACCGATAGAGGTACTCAGGGTACCCTCCGCCACACACCGTCAGGTGGCTTGCGGAGTATGGATGTAGATGTAGAACTGAATCCTATAGGATACCTTTGGGATACCTTTGGGATGTTTTGGAACGCTGACTTAATGCCATGCCTCACTGATTGACATTGTTACTTTTCCTCAGTGCAGCACTCCGTGAAAAATTGGCTGCTATTCCACAAAAATCCTTCCAGCACCTGATTGGATATATGCCTGCAAGAGTGGAAGCTGTCATCAAGGCTAAGTGTGGGCCAACACCATAATGAATTCCAGCATTGCCGATGGAAGGCACCACAAACTTTTAAGTCATTTTCAGCCAGATGTCCAGATACTTTTGATCAAACAGTGTGTGTGTCATGCTGGGCAGACCGGTAAAACAGGAGAGGTGGCAAATTGTGGCAAAACTACCATCGGTCTGTAGTGCTGGGAAAAGTACAAGTTTGAGAGACCACAGTGCACTGAACACTCCTAGCAATGGGCCTCAACAACCAACGAACCATGCATTTGCTAATGTTACCACAGCATCGGCAACTACGACAAATGGGCATGTGACCCTCGGTACTGGAGATTGGCGCATTAGCAGAGCATTGGTTGGTCTGATGAATCCTGACACCATCTCTACCATGCTGATGGAAGCTTGGGAATCCATTGTGTTGCATGAGAACATGTCCTTGACACCTGCACTGCAGGACAGAGACAAGCCCTGGGACACAGTGCACCTGCTTCAGTACTACTGCTTTGTATTACTGCTGCCAAAGCACCGGAGGCATCTGACAAGTCTCAGCCACCGAGAAAGGAGAACGTCGCCAACAGAAGTACTAGTGTTACAGTATCCCAGTGGAGAGCCATAATAATGGAATTTGAAAGTGGAACACAAATCTTCCAACTAGTCCTTTTCAAATGTGGTGGCAATGTCTTTATGAAGCAAAGGAGGTGTTACTTCAGTAACTTTCAGTTAAAATAGTGCTTCCATCAGCAGACTCAGTGGAACAGATGTTCCTAAACTTATTTCAGCTATGGTGATGTCAAAATGGTAGAGTAGTAATTGTGTGAAGCAGAGCGAATCTGATTTAAAATGTAAGGAAAGCTTTCAAAGGAATTCAGCATCACAAATGTGACAGATGGTGATATTTCAGTTTTCTTCAGTTTTGTCACAGAGGAAGTCATTTAAGAAATCAAAAGGTGGAAAGGTTGAGTTAAATTGGAGAACACAGTTATTGGGATATGTAGGCAACACTGCAGATCTAGTAGAGAGGGAAAACGCTTGTCAGAACAGTAAGATATTTAGCTAAGAAACCATTGTATTAGACTGGTTAATGTGGAGAATGCTGTTATGGAAGTAGAAACATGTCAAACTTTTCAACAAGCTTAACCAGAAATTAACGTATTTCAAGATGTCAAACTTATTTCACACACAAACATATCAGAAAGCCTGCCAAGTGAGATCAAACTTTCATCCTATAATCAAGTGACCTGTTTAATATGGGACAGGAATCTGAAGCACTGCAAGATATAGATGAAGAGAACTTTTAGATCTTTGAACAGGAAAATACAATGAACAGCTTTGGGTGCAATCCCTGAATAAATCACCCAGACATGTAGAAAAAAAATGAGAATAGTACAACCTGATTGAACACTGAATGTCATGCTGAAAATGACAATGCAGCGATTAAGGCTGGCAGTGCACATTGTTAGCAGGAAAGACACTTGCCAGGCCAAAGCTGTGCTTGTGGGACATCCTGGTGGATGTGTCCAATTGCAAGACCAAGCAGGCAGTGCAGACATGAGCTGTGGAATGATTTTCAGCAATTGGTGTGTCTATGAGAACTGGATCCAAAATGCTGAGCTGCGTATCTATAGAGGAGAATTGTAAACCCTGTGCACCATCTTTAGAGTCGACAACCACCCAAATCTGCATGCATATGCATGTCCATGTGCCTGCCTGTACAGGGTGTTCCAAATTACACTAACCTAGAGGGGATTTGGAGGGTGCCTTAAGGAAGAAAATGAGAATATGAATCCATTTCCAGAAATATCATCCAATGCCTTAAGTGAAGCCATGCTGGATTATCTTGTTACCACTTATTGACAAGGTCAATATGTGGGTGAAGCAGTCATTAAAGGTGTAAGACTGTTCCTGCACATGTGTTTTCAAATCTAAAGATCTGGGAGTTTTTTTCATGGAGAACTCATATTCAGTAGAGTGACTCCACATTCTATCCAGGAAACCAATGCTCCTACAGTCTAACATAACTGCTTTGATCCAGGTGTCTCAAGATCATTCAAGATCCAGCTATACAAAACACTGATGCTACCTATGGTGCTGTATTGCTGAAACATCTAGTATTGATTGGAGACAATGGACAAGGGAACTTTTAGCTGCATATAGTCCATTGGTTTTGACTGCATGGAAGCAAATTACGGGAACACGTATTCACCTTTTTTCGCTGAAAGAGTTGTGTGCATGTGTGTGGGGTTGGGGGGTATTGTCAGTTTCCCCCCCACATCTGCTATAGCCAGATTCAGTTTTGTTTCACATTCTAGGGGCATATGAATACTGAACTGTAAAGAGATGGGGTGAAAGACTAGAATGTTCGATATCTGAACAGCGCAAGTAAAATCACATACCAAAATTTTGGTGAAGAAAGGGGAATGAGGATTGAGAAGTTGGTTCCTCACTTTTCTCATATTGTTTTACAGAGTAACATATTCACCTTTTTTCACCGACAGGAGAATTCTTACAGTGCTTGTGTAGTACTGTAACATCTATGTTGAGGGCACACCCTCTTTCATGAATACATACATCTGAGAGGAAACTCTGTAGCCAAGAATTGATGTACTAAAAACATTGAAGAAAAACAGATGAAAATGCAGGGACATTAATAACTCAAGATTCAGTACGTTGAAGTCACTATGCAGCCAGAATACCGTAATTCTAACTTTGCATTCTTATGTGACGGAGTATTTGGCTACTATGATCACTATAATAACTGTTCCAGTAACTGGTATTCAGTTCTATCTTCTATGTACCTGTATGTGACTGTGTAAGATTTGGTCACTAAGTAACCAGCCCAGAGCTGCTACCAGTCTCAGATTGCTTATGTTACAACTTCTAAGGACAATGAAAAATTCATGATCATTATTTCCCTAAATTGACAAAATTCAGAAATTTAGAATGCCATAATTTACTCTTTAAGATGTTTAATATAATAGAAGTTCAAGTGAATAACACAAATAGTACAGTTAGGAACTGGAGAAAGTGAGTGCTTGTCATCGTAGCATGGATTGCATCCATCTACCTTGACTATCCATCCAGTGTTGTTGAGTGGGAGCACTCACCAACTACCAACAAATTTTATGCTTAACATCAAACCTTTCCCGAACATTTTGTTGGCTACATGCACCAAGTAAATTACTAACACATGAACTAATTTACAGAGCAATTAGTCTGCAGCTCTTTTAAGCTTGGGTGATCAATTCTTTAGACAATGCAGATTTACCAGTACATTTGTAAACCTGTATAAGGCATAGAATTTTCAGATACAGTACACAAACATGGTAATATCATTGCAGTAATATGTTTCCATTCAAAATAACTATGCAAGCACACTTCGTAGTAACTTCTAACAATCTTTGTTCCTCATGAGTGTCACTTGCAAACCAGTATGTACATAATAATTTACTTCGTTCATAAACATTATCTGACTGCCCATTCTAGTATGAAAAAATGGCAAGTGTTTTGTTCACATTCATAAGCAATGAAGTCGTCAGTTTAATTCATATAGGGAACTGTTATACATTTTACAGACTTGAGGTTTCATTTTAGAAATGTTATCAACAGAGTTCTATGAGCATTACAGATTAACAACATATTTCTATTACTTCATAGTAATATTCATTAAGGAAGACTGAATGGAAGCTGGTGACATGCAAGCACATTTTTGCACTGACAATTTGCTCCTCAAGCTTGGTTAATTAAATCATCATCTATGCCAGCTTTCCAACAAACAACAGACTTGCTTTGAACCCCGTTGACAACATAGGAAGAAAGAAGGAAATTAGAACTTAACTCGATGCTAAAATTTATTTGTAGTAATTGCACAAAATTCCACTATCTGAATAGTAGTAGATGTTTGAAAACTAGATACACAAGATGCTGTATTACTGAGGCGCAATAATGTATGTGAACCATTTTCCCATAATCTGGTAACTAATGAAAACAGGGTATTTCACAATTCCTATCACACACTTGTAGAGCAAGTTTAGTAGATGAGGTTTTGGTAAGGAGGCAATGTTGACAAATATACAAAGTCTCCTGTACAACCTGTGAAAGCCTGGAATAGGAATTGTGAAACACACTGCACACTGAGGAGAACCGTGTGATCGAACTACAGATTATGTCTTGCTTGCGGTGGTGAGGGGAGGATTCCGTCACATTACCTTCACTGTGTCCCAACAATGAACAGTAAAACATCCTTAATGAACAGATGCAACTGCGTAATTGTCTTTCTAGACTTTTTCAGGAGAGTTCTCAGTATACTTCAATTTAACTTTTGTATTAACATAAAATTACAACTGCTCTTCAGTTCTTGTACAACTAGGCAGTCTTCTAGCTTTAACCGCAGTGCCACAACCGACAAGTGCATTACAGCAGGTATGTTTCAAATTCTGGGACAATTTTAGTAATTAAAAATGGAGTGGAAAACTTTACTTTACAATGTTTATACAAGTGCATGAATTTTTGTGATGTAAGAAGGTATTACATAACTTTACATTCATATTATGTTTTGCAAATTATTATTAAATAAAATTATTATTATTATTCCACTCACACTATCATTTGTTGAGCCAATCAATCACTTAACTCACAAATATGACAATCTAAAACATAGCATCCTATATAAAAATTGGGCAGCACAGCTTGCATGGAACTTATTTTGGTGTGAAATATGCATACAAAGCTAGCTGTGGAGTAATAAAACATTGAACAGCTTGGTGGTTTTTTTTACTGCAAAATACACCTCTTTCACATATCTATCAGCACTGTGCATGAGCTGAACAACAAACTGGTACAGCATTTTTTACTATATAAATAAATGGTAAACATAGTGACACTGATTTCTTTTCGTACGTTTAATTTGATGATCAAATTAAGTTATCATATCTAAAAATTTTTTAGGTTTCTGTTACTGTATATTCTAGATGCCAATTAACTTAATTTAACTGGTACATTCATTTAAATGTGCTTATTACATACAACAGAAGTTATGTTACTTGATACGTACATTGCAGGCAGCAGTGTTAACATTTTATCACCTGTGTCAGTTGGAGCTTCCACAGCTTATGTCCCACACTATTGGTGCAGAACAGAGGCAGGTAATTCTCAAGTAACAAATATTTATGTACACAATATTCTATGGTTAAATATAATTGATGAGAAAAACAGTAAAGCTGCAGGATAGGAACATACATAAATAGCTTGTTAGGAATATCTCAAGCGAAACTAAACCCAGATTTATTTTCTCCAGTGACACTGCCTGTGCTAGTAAAATGTTTTTGTCCTGCTCCTGGTCACAACTGATTTCATAGCACATGCATCACACCAGTGGTAACTGTGGCTGATATTACACTGAAGACAGTGTAACAGCAGTGACCAGGAGGTAATTTACACCTGACAACAACAACAAGTTACTTTGTACCCTTTTACCTCTTATCACGAATTCCGGATGGTCTTCTTCATTGATGTAGTTCAGTGCGAAGTCCACACAGATCTTTGAGAACAGGTGGTAGTTTCTTGTGCCACACAACATGCTGCATTCTTCTGGTTATCCTGTCTCCCTCAAGAAATATCGTGATATAAATCCTCAGCCGGGCCAACTTAGGAACAGCCACCCATAGAGCTACCACTATTCTTTGAACTTTTTCTACAACACTCATAGTTCCACCACATCTCACTGATTGGCCCATGAAACATCAGGATGGGACTTCCACTAAGACTGGCATCTCACACTGTATTTATTATAAGCTGTCCGTTTTCTCACCAGACAAAATTAGCGCTCCACTGGTATTTAAGACTGCATTCAGCTGAATATTCTTTGAGATATGACTATGTGTTACAAGCAACTGATACGCTTCTACATCAGAGAATCCACAGCATGCAGACACAGGCAGTCATTGTTTACTGTTCGTTCCTTGGTTTCTTGGATCTTATGGTAAAGATTTCAGCAAATGTGAAGGAAATGCATGACAGGAGGAAATGTTCTGGCTGGTTGGCAGATAGAGCTGCTTTGTCACAATTTTAACATTTTTGTGGAACTATGTTGGCGTACAGGTAGTTCATGTCCCTCTCCCAAATGGAAGATTGCAGGTGAAGGTGCTTCAGATCTCTTGACAAGCTGACTGAACATCATGTCTTCCTGTTAAAGGTCCAGAAGCATCTTCAGTAACAGTCATATTTCTCTTAGTGTGGTCACCAAAATACAAATGAAGACCATTAGTGCAATGTCCATGAGGTATGGGATGACTGTCAACTCTGGAATCTTGTATCATCTGAGAGGCTGTGTAATGTGAGTTGTGGGATGAAGTACATTGGTTCATCATTACAGCAACAGTCCCTCACGATGTTTTATTATTTTCACTTCAGTCTTCTCTTCACATTAGGCACCAGTAACATTACTTTCATTCTGTCCCTCAGCAATATCCAACCGCTGAATATCACGACGTGTATTTTCGAACACCAGCCTCCTCTGTTGTGCTTTGTCACTTGCCTCAGTGCAGTGGTGAAGTGCTGTGCTTCTCTTCAGGATTGTCCTTGTAGTGACTGCACCAACATGGGGTTACAAGTTTCCATTATTCTTCATTACTTCTTATGATGATAATTCTTCGAAGACCTGGAACAGTTCCCATTTTATGTGGTCACCTACTTCATTTTCCATGCAGAGCAGTGTCCCCAACTGCAGACCACTTTGTTCCCAAATGAGTGTCATTGTAGGTGAATGATGGTAGGAATACTCCTGTCCACACACCCATTATGGTCTATTCTGTTCTCACCATCTCTTTGCTCTTGCAAGAATAGATTACCAGCAGTCACATAACCCTCAGTTTGGAGGACCACATTTTTCTTACAGGTTCGCAGAGGACTGGCTTCACTGTGTCTATGGAGACCCTCCTCCCCATGGAATGTAAGATTAGAGAAAGAAAATGAATGACACCCTCAGGCCTCGCAACCTAATACCGTCGGGGTCGAAAAAATCAAGAGTTGGCCAAGAGAAGCCGACAGGAGAGAGAAACAGATGTCTGCAAGTAAGCACAAGCATTGTCAGAGCAGACAGACATGTGATTATCTTTTGAAAGATTGTCTAAGGTTATTTGATACACAGAAGGAAGATCCTTGCCTTAAGGGTTAGACTATTATTTAGATTTTTCTTACATGGATTGTTGAGCAACATCATTTTTCCCGTCAGTGCATAAAAAAAAAGATTAACTGTAAGAGTAACAGTGCTGCTATTCAATAGCATTAATTTTTACAACACACAGACACTTTACAGAGAGTTTTTACATGTTGCGTCCAATTAACATTGAAAGGTTTCTGTTTACCTGGTACAAGCAGGATACTCCTTAGCTAAAAATAGTAACTGTTCACATGAAAGATTTTCCTCATTTGAATAGTAGTTCAAATAGCTATACTGTATGTTTGATGTGGTAATACGAAAGATGATATTCATCATAACCAAATTGAAATCATTCGATAGAAATGTTACAATCTTTCTAAATTACATATTCAATGTTTATCTATAGAAAAGCATCATACAGCAGTAACACATTGCAAGTTTAGCACAAAGCTGGGAGACTTTACAGCTGATGAGTCACCAACTGAAATATTTTGAAAAAATGTTTTGTCATGATTTTAGCTCATGCATGTTTAGGTAATGACTGATTTCAACCAAGACAAAATTTATAGATTTTTACATACCTAGGTTATAGAACACAGTAAACAACATTTTAGGAGTTCCTCTCACGTTTCCATAATACTTACAAAGGCAGTGAAGGTTTCCCTAAATTAAGTTTAAATAATGACATTTAGAAGCTCTAACACAGTCTACACCATCTTAGCTAACAATTTTTTCATCTACATCTTACCAACTTTGAGTTACATTTGTTATATGTGAGGACACAGTCTTCAAATATTCCACAAAAGTAAACTTTTTTTTTGCCTGTACATTTATCATATTACTAGCCAGTTTAGACTACCACACTGCTCTCAAGTGCCTATGAAAAGACATACCACCACAGAGCAATATGTAACTTCTACCGTCTAGGGAAGTCAAAAATGTATTAATGACAATCCAAATTTCAGTTTTCATTATCAGCTATTAGTTAGAACTATATGAATAGTGTATACTATGTCCTACATGTGGCATACAGATTATCAGTCTACATATGAAGGCATGTATGCCTAATGGCACACTTCTTATGAAATACCTACTGAAGGGCATGAAGTAGCTGAAGATGTGTAAGGCAACTTAACTTACAAAGGTTCTGTCCTTTCACTTCAGAACAACATTGTATCATGTGCAAATCACAACAAATCTACTAGTAACATCAACATACAGAGTCAAGTTCTAGTTAGCTGTTTTAACTTCTGCCAAAGATACAAAGACTACATACAGGTCTATTGATAATATATGAAGCTGTGGCTGACGGTATAATATACATCCTTAATGCAAACAAAGAATGTCTGATATCTAGCTGGGTAAGAGTTTCTAGTAACTGAGGAATATCATTTTAAATATTTTCATATTATGGAACATGCAACCTAAATACTGGATGTTACATTAAGGGTAGTATACATTTTCTACACCAGGGCTTTACAATTTCCTGTAGTTCATAAATCTCCAAATACTGTAATGTCTATGTTGGAAGTACAAAATATGACATTGTGTCATTTAATTTAACTTCATGAAGCTCAGATTGTTGCAAATATTTGTACCAGACATTTTAAAATGCTTGCAAGAATCGACACTAATGTAGGAGCTACAGTAATAGTAATATGAAATACTTATGCTTCCTTTCAAAGGGACCAAATTTAAATGACTAATAGTTACAAATGTGAATAATGATACATTTTTGGAACAAAATATTTTTAAGAGTGCTTATGGATAACACACCCGAAGCACAGAAATTCTGATTTCATTAACTATGCAAATTTGTACTACTAATTCAAGTTATCAGAATGTAAACTTACATGAAATCTATTGTATTTTACACACTTAAATACATATCATACGACTGTAATAGAATGTGAACAAGTCATATCAAAACAGTGAAGATGTCAACAGAAATGTTTAACTGAGGAAACTATGGCTTCTTGAGCTGATAATTCTTTTCTCAGACAGGTGAGAGTAGTGAGAGGTTACTTTATTACAACTGGTTTCAGTCATTTACCATCCTCAAAGTGCCAGTATTGTGTAAAAAACATAACTGAAGAAAACTGAATAAAAAAGGGTGCACATATTCTTGACATATATATGCCATAACAAAAAACACAGTGTACCAACCCTAACTTATGTAAACACACAAAACTGCCATGTCATAAGCAGCTCTCTCACTAAAGCTAGTCATGTCCAATATAATTACATCATGTCAAGGAACATAAATGTATTACTATGTCTTATTTATGGGGTCTAATATTTTGAAGACATGGTGATCTGTGTGTCAAACAATCTTAAACACATGGCCACCACTAAGCATATACATAATCACATTAAATTGCCACACAACACATACAGTAAGTGCTTTGTAATGTAACAATACATCAACCTTTTTATCAGTCTGCTTAGGACAAGAGGTGGGATGTCAACATTAACAGGCACTCAGTATTTCAGATCATAAAAGTGCGTCTAATATTTCTATATGCACAGTTGTTCACTTCAAAGGAAACAATTTGCAACTGAATTACAGTAGTGTGAACAAAAATATATTTACAGGAAAATCATAAGAAGCCCACAAATCTGTGATGTAAGCTCTCCTAGAGAGATTAAAAAGCACAGGAGTAACAATACATTCTTGTTTAGCTGCCCACGAAGATCATATATTTTTCTACTAACTATGTATGTCTACAAACTACCATGTCATGTAGTTACTGTAATATAACCTATTTAATAGCATGACAGGAACGAGAGTCATATCACATTACGATTATTTCTGTATTCTTAAAGCTTCAACAGTATGCAATAAAAACCTTTGATAGTGTAAAGGCTAAAGGACACAAAGCAGGAATGTAATACATATGTTGCTTTAAGTCTTAATTTCAAAAGCATGTGACAGAATTCAAAGGAAAGTGAAGTGGTAATATAGTTTTCATAAACCTGGATTTATTGTAGCTCAAGCAAACCTTGAAAATGTTATGGAAGGCCACAAACAAACTAAGGGAAAACGTTTGCTATTGGGTTTCTAATTGCTATTATTGCTTCTAATAACTAAACTTCAAATTATTTGGAGTTTTTTTACACACTGCAGTTTCTTTGAACTTCTGTTACTTTGCAAATGATGTTTTAAATGTCTGCTATTAAGACTTTTGAAAAGGTTTGAATTTATAATCAATGTTTGTTGGAAGCAGCTAAGTGCTCTCATTATGAAACACTGGATGAATATAGTGTGTATCTTTATCTGCACTGGCTGAAGACATGCACACCGTTTCTTAATACTTTTCTTCCTATGTTTAACCTCTGATTCAATATCATACCTCTTACTGACTAAATTCTGACAGCTTCATTTTCAGTATTTTTGTTATTACTGACTGCATTTTAAAAAGGAATATTTCCGTTGACCCAGGACACTGTCAGATAAGCAATATGAAACTGGCACTGCATGTAATGAAGTTAGTCTTTTAGTAATATCAATGGAATAGGATTTGAGGGGGAAATGCCTTCTGTCCTGTGTCTGTCCTCTGATTTCTGATAATCATCTGCTCGCTATTGTGAATGGTGTTGAGTACAAATTTACTATGTTTGCAGATGACAGCAGTATTCTAATGGAATATCTGTTATGAGGACAAGTGGCACATCTGTGAATTATAACCTCGAGCTGTACTGCTGGCGCCATGGGAATCAAAGGAGAGCAATGTGGAATCAAGTGATGGAGGCCAGTTCAGCAGGACAATGTCTGCAGTGTATGAGCAGTGCTGGCTTGTTTTGAGTGAGTGGCACTGGTTTCATTTCGCTGATATACTAGTGCTTACCCAGAATGATGTTCTTATTTGCATGGTAAGACTTCTTACAATTGGGATTGAGGCCAAGATTGCTTAAGATTGTTAAACTTCCTTGTTGAGTAATACTGTGTCATTTGTGGCAGATGAAAGACTAATTCTGTAGCTCAGCTTGTACATTCCAGGACATTTTTTTTTTAATTTAAGAGGAAGAAGAAGTTTGCCAAGCTACTAAGAAGTTTAATTCCCTGGAGCTTTTTCCATGAAGGGAAGACCTGGATTAATCCCAAGGCGACACCACTTCCTGACAGACAGCAACACAAAGATCGGAGGGAATGGAAGAATTAGCAGGCCAAGGTACGAGGACAGCTGCCTCAGCAACAGTATCAGCAGCCTCGTTTCCTATCAGACTGTCATGACCAGGGACCCACAAATACATCGCAGTGGCTCCATAAAGGGTCAGCAAGTGAAAGATTTCTTCAATCTGTTTCACTAAGGGATGGACAACATACAGCACAGACTATGAATGGCATAGAGTCAGAGCAGACGATACAACTGAAAAGCCTGTGTCACTATGTGGCCTGATACACAACGAAGAACACTGCTCTAAATACTGAGCAATGTTTTGACAGCTGATGCTGATGCTGTGGTAGTGAGTCTTTGAAGGCTGGAACTTGGCAGCTAGTCGCTGTAGCGTCCTGTTCCATGTGAGCTTCATGTGTCAGCATTCTATCAGAGTCAGCGTGGAGATTCAGCGTAGCCAAATGGTTAGCAGTGTGCACTGGCAAAACGGAGGTTGGGCAGGTGAGGGTATTATTCGGTGACACTGCTGAAGAGGACCTGTGAGTCAGTGAAGGAGAAGACTGTTTGCCTTTGTTTGGCTTCTTGCAAGCTTTGCATTCAGTAGATTAAAGCTGAAAAGTTTGTTAGCCTGAAGGAAGTAGGAAGCCTTCACAAGAGTATTTCCTCTGTCCTTTCCATCCTGCTGATTATGTAGCACGTGTTTTCATTGCCAGAGGCAAAGATTTGGCGGCTTTTTTTTTTTTTTTTTTTTTTTTTTTTTTTTTTTTTTTTTTTTTTTTTTTTTTGTGGTTTTAGGGCGCACAACTTCAATGGTCATTAGCGCCCTGACTACTCTAAAAATGCACCGCGAGCCACAAGTTGACAACAACAACTAAAAGGAAAAACACAATAAAAGACAGATTGACTGACAGGCATAGGATTAAAAAACTTCATCAAATGTCCTTAGCGAGGTGTGTCAAATTGATAAAACAAAGAACACGAGCAGCTGCTCGTGGGTCATCCGCTAAAATGTCATCGAAAGTATTAGGCAGGTTAAGATCGAGGCGCAGTTGGTTAAGATCGGGACAGGACATTAAAATGTGTCGAACCGTCAGCAAGTACCCACATGGGCAGAACGGCGCCGGCGCAGCCGTCAGCAGATGGCGATGGCTGAACCGGCAGTGTCCAATCCTTAACCTTGCTAAAACGACCTCCTCCCGCCGAGAAGGGCGTGAGGAGGACGTCCAAGCCACGGGAAGAGGTTTTAAGGCCCGAAGCTTGTTGTCGGTAAGTGCAGCCCAATCGGCATGCCACAGCGACACAACGCGCCGACAAATGACCCTGCTAAAATCGGATGAAGGGACACAACAAGAAGCTGTCCAAGGCTGGAGGACCGCAGCCTTGGCCGCGGCATCTGCAGCTTCGTTCCCAGGGATACCGACATGGCCAGGAACCCACATAAAGCTAACCGGTGGACCGACGTCCACCAGCCGCTGAAGAGAGCGTTGGATCCGGTGTACTAAAGGGTGAACCGGGTACGGATCACTGAGGCTCTGGATGGCGCTCAGGGAATCTGAGCAGATGACATAAGCAGAATGTCGGTGGCGGCAGATGTAAAGAACAGCCTGGTAGAGGGCAAAGAGCTCAGCTGTGAAGACCGAACAATGGTCATGGAGCCGGTATTGGAAACTTTGTGCCCCGACTATAAAGGAACACCCGACCCCGTCATTGGTCTTAGAGCCATCTGTATAAATGAAAGTCATGGTGATGAACTTCGAATGAAGTTCCAAAAAACGGGAGTGGTAGACCGAACTGGGGGTGACCTCTTTTGGGAGCGAGCTGAGGTCAAGGTGAACGCGGACCTGAGCCTGGAGCCAAGGTGGCGTGTGGCTCTCGCCCACTCGAAAGGTTGCAGGGAGTGAAAAATTAAGGTGTTGAAGGAGGTGACGAAAGCGAACTCCAGGGGGTAGCAGGGCAGAGACATACAACCTATATTGACGGTCAAGAGATTCGTCAAAAAAGGAACGATAAGACGGATGGTCGGGCATTGACAGTAGCCGACAGGCATACCGACAAAGCAGTATATCGCGCCGGTAAGTGAGTGGCAATTCGCCAGCATCAGCATGAAGACTCTCTACGGGACTGGTATAAAATGCTCCGATCGCAAGTCGTAAACCCCGATGTTGTATGGAGTTGAGGCGGCGTAAGATGGATGGCCGTGCAGAGGAGTATATGAAGCTCCCATAATCCAGCTTGGAGCGGACGATCGACCGATATAGACGAAGTAGGACGGTTCGATCCGCTCCCCACGACATACCACTGAGAACACGGAGGACATTTAAAGAACGGGTACAACGGGCGGCCAAATATGACACATGTGGAGACCAGCTAAGTTTCCTGTCAAAGGTAAGGCCTAAAAATTTGGTTGTCTCCACGATTGGGAGAGCAACGGGACCAAGTCGTAAGGACGGTGGGAGAAACTCTTTGTAGCGCCAGAAGTTAATACAGACCGTCTTCTCGGCAGAAAAACGGAAGCCATTGGCGACACTCCAGGAGTAAAGACGGTCAAGAGAACGCTGAAGACAGCGCTCCAGGACACGTGTACGCTGCGCGCTGCAATAGATGGTAAAATCGTCCACAAAAAGAGAGCCTGATACATCAGCTGGGAGGCAATCCATTATTGGATTGATCGCGATGGCGAACAGAGCGACGCTCAAAACTGAGCCCTGTGGCACCCCATTCTCCTGGCGAAAGGTGGAGGACAGGACAGAACCCACACGTACCCTGAACTGTCGATCCATTAAAAAGGAACGAATAAAAAGAGGGAGGCGACCGCGAAGGCCCCATGTATGCATGGTGCGGAGAATGCCCGCCCTCCAACATGTGTCGTAAGCCTTCTCTAAATCAAAGAACACAGCCGCGGTCGGGCGCTTCCGCAAGAAGTTATTCATAATGAAGGTCGACAAGGTAACCAGATGGTCAACAGCAGAGCGGCGCCTACGAAATCCACATTGGACATTGGTAAGTAGGCGTCGAGACTCAAGCAGCCAAACCAATCGAGAGTTAACCATTCGCTCCATCACTTAACAGACACAGCTGGTAAGTGAGATAGGTCGATAACTGGAAGGCAAGTGCTTGTCCTTCCCCGGCTTAGGAATCGGGACAACAATAGACTCGCGCCAGCATGCAGGAACATGTCCCTCAATCCAGATGCGATTGTATTTACGAAGAAGAAAACCTTTACCCGCAGGAGAAAGGTTCTTCAGCATCTGAATATGAATAGAATCAGGCCCTGGAGCGGAGGACCGTGATCGGCCAAGTGCGGTTTCGAGTTCCCGCATGGTGAATGGGGCATTATAACTTTCACAATTCGAGGAGCAAAAGTCAGGTGGCCTAGCCTCCTCTGCCTGTTTGCGGGGGAGGAAGGCAGGGTGGTAATGAGCGGAGCTCGAAACCTCGGTGAAAAAGCGGCCGAAGGCATTGGAGACAGCCTCAGGGGCCACAAGGACTTCATTCGCGACCTTCAAGCCAAAAACTGGGGAGTGGACCTTAGTGCCAGATAGCCGGCGCAGGCTACCCCAGACAACAGAAGAAGGAGTAAAACTGTTGAAGGTGCTTGTGAAAGCAGCCCAGCTGGCTTTCTTGCTTTCGTTAATAATACGACGACACTGAGCACGTAATCGTTTATAATTAATACAATTCGCCACTGTAGGGTGGCGTTTAAAGGTGCGTAAAGCACGTCGACGAGCACGTAAAGCGTCTCTACATGCTGCGGTCCACCAGGGGACCGGTACGCGACGTGGAGAAGAAGTAGTGTGAGGGATGGAATATTCAGCAGCAGCGAGACTGACTTCCGTGAGGTGTGCGACCTGACGATCGCAGCTTGTGAAGGTTTGATCCTGAAAGGTCGCCCTGGAAGAAAAGAGCCCCCAGGATTTGGGGGATGAGGTGACTCAGGCTTTGGGTAATATACCACATACCCTAAGTAGAGGTTGGATCACTGTGTTAGGATGACGTGGAAACAGTGGGACAGCTGATGAGGGTGACAGAATGAATGATATAGTAGAAGTAATAAAACAATGGGTAGAATAAGGAAGGCAATAAGTGAGTGCTGCAGCACAAAAATTCGTGTTTGCAGAAAGATATGCTCTTACTGCACCAGCTGAATGGAAGTGTTTATTACACAAAACTGCAGAAGAAATGGTGAATCTTAACTGAGATGTTGCTAACTGAAGCAGAAAATTGGATAAAGAACTAATAATTTAGTTGTTACTATCCTTGGAGGACAGCATGGGGAGGAGGTGGAGGAAGAGGGGGGGGGGGGAAGAGAGAGAGAGAGAGAGAGAGAGAGAGAGAGAGAGAGAGAGAGAGAGAGAGAGAGAGAGAGAATTACAGGAATCTATGTAACAAGTGAGATAAGCCAGCTAGAAGTGAAATAACATCACCAGACAATGCCGGGAGGTGCAACGTCAAGTGCAAAAGGAGCCACCACCGGAGAGTGAGTTTGTCCATTAGCATCATCGTAACAGCTAACCTTCTCATTTTAACCTAGCCACAGCAGAGGAAATGACCAACAGGGGAAATTATAGATTTCAATTTCCTTTCCAGGAGCAGTAAGTATGCATGGTACATTATGCAGTTCACATGTATCCTCACAAGTGTGAGATGCTGAAGAAATTTCTTGGAGTAAAGGAATAATAGTCATTGGTTACAGAAGACAAGCACAGATTTGTCTATATGGAACAAGGAGTTACACAAGTATTACATGGGTGTCATCATGGTTTGCCCAAACAGACTAGGTGGAGAGCGTCAGAAATCCTGAGCAGTTAACGTTAAAGGAAGACGGGAAATTATAAATGAACAGGACACCATGTAAAACAGTATTTATTTTTGCTCCACCTGCCAGAATTTCAGGCACAACCCACAGATTGTACTGGCCAGGGGAATACATGGAAGTGCTACCAGCCACTAATTTGACTATGTTAAATAGAAATTTGGGGCCCGAGCTTATATAGTCCACATACAAATTCATTAGCCGGAAGACTGGGCCCATCTCCATGGAGACATTGGTGCATCATGCAAGTCAGTACAGGGAGAGTCAGAACCAGAGGGAAACGGCATTGACCAATGTAATACCAGTTAATACTGTGACAACTATAGTTCTGGTTTACACGTACTGGAAGTGGATCACTAGACAAAACCTGGATACAGCCAATGTTCGATCTCTTGTGGACTGGATTCCCAGAGACTAGGAAGCAGCAGAGGGAGAGCTGTACATAGCAATAAACTGAATCAGGAAACGAAGACTTGATACGAGTAGTGTTTAAGGGAACATGGTGGTGAAAGTAATACTTAAAAAGCTGACGGCAGCCATTTGTGGCAGCCAACAGGATCAGTCATTTTAGTGTAATGATGTACTAACGATGATGATCCAAGAGGCCAGGTCTTGTCAAGGAGGAGGGCACTGTAGCACAGTAATCATATACTGTCTTCCAAAACATGTGAAGTAAGCAGTAGATCACAACCGAGCCTGCCACTGGTGAACACGTATGTTGTGCCTTACATAGCAGCCATTGTGTGTTGTGAGGTGAGCTGGTCAGGCACGGTGTTTAAATAGTTGACATAGCAGCATGTAACCTGAAGTAAGAGATCTTAACAGATATCCTTCCCACCCCTCCTGAAGTAGTCTTCCACACCTGCACAACCTCCACAGGATTCTAATCACCTGTTTGACACTCCTATTCCCATCACCTCTCCACAGGGGTGATATCTCCATGTGAGAACTAGGCGCACAGCCTGTCCAATCATGTTTCTAGGTCTGTCACAGGATTATCCCAACCTATCAGAGGAAAGGCTACATGTGAAAACAGCTTTATCACATACCAGCTCTCAGATGAACGAGACAAAGAAGACAGACTATGATTTACTGAGGACCAATAATAAATTTGAAAGATCTCCGGGTCCACACACATTTCCCAAGGATACAAAGAGCGTCGTGGATATCTTAGAATCATATATTGGGAAAGATATGTTTGAGTATATTAGCAATGAAACCACTGAGTATTACAATCAACATTGCAATAGAAGGAAACTGGTTTAAAAAATGCCAAATTTGTCAACATTACGGGATCCGGACTTATAAAATGGGTTGGGCTTGCTATCCTTATGGGAATTTTCGAAACTTAAGGATCTACGATTACTGATCAACAAATCCATTGATAGACACTAATATTTTGCAAAACAATGTCCGCAACCAATTCAGACAAATATTTTTACATTTTTCTGACAACAACAATAAACCAGATAATGCCGACCAGCTTTTCGAAGTGCAATTTGCAATTGATTATTTTTCCAAAAAGTTTAAAGAAATGTTTAACGTAAGTCAAAACATCTCAACTGATGAAGGAATGAAACTATGGCGTGGACAGTTAAATTTTAAAGTTTACAATCCACCAAAAATTACCAAATAAGGCATACTCATTCGGATGCTGTGCGATTTGAGTATGGGATACATTTCTTCATTCAAGATATATTCCTGCACTGGACAACCTTTAGCAAAAACAATGATGGAACTATTGACATCACCTCTACATGTATAATTATAACAGTGTAGAACTTGCAGAGAAGTGACTCAAAAAGAAAATTCGCATTTGTGGAGCAATATGGCAAAATGGAGGATTTCCAGAAAAATTAAAGTGCACAGAAGTCAATATGTTTGAAGCCTGGCGACAAGCCGCTGGCGACAAGCCGCTGGCGACAAGCCGCTGGCGACAAGCCAAGTAATCAGAATTAGTGCTGCCGGCACAAAGCGAATAAATTTGTGAGAGACTTGTGGACAGCAAAGTGTTAAGTGCTACTTCAAAGGGATTTTCATGTCCCAAGGTATTCTGGTTGCATGTTATGATATACTCCCTCTAAATGGAGATCAAGGGCTCTGTGTGCCAGTCTGTTAGACACATCAAAAAATGCAATTTCAAGTTTAGTTGTGGTAGGTTGTAACCACCCTTTATGGAAAGTACTGGGTGAAGATGTCTATCAGAAGTTGTTGCAAACTTTTGTGTTGAATAGATGTTGACCCATCATCTACATGGCCCAAGTATATGGGCTGTATTGGGTAACTATCTCCTACATTTGAATTAAAAAAAAAAGAGAAATGAGGACTGATTTGTGTGGTAAGACATTATGCAATACTTCTGTTCAGATACTGTCGTTCATTTTAGTTATAGAAAATGTCTTTCCATCTAATATGTTGTCAAATAGTTCAATTGCCACGAATTATTACAATTTATTCCATGAATATGGACAAAGATCTAAATCCAAGAAGAAGATGCAATCATAATCCTGAAGATCCCCCGGATAAAATGAACTTGCAAGACATGAATATCCAGTGACTACTGACATTCCATGCTTTGACTCTCACAAAACTGTAGAAATTAATGTGGTAAGGAAGCTAGAAAATCTGAAGATGAAATTTTAATGTTCACTCTGGATGTAGTTGCAGTCCGTGAAATGATATAGGAAGAATATCATTTCTGGTAAGATGGATTTCTCACGAGCAGACATGTAGGGGAGAGACTGAGTCACTGAATGTTCTAATCCTGCAAGAGAACACTATACAATGATGGACACAACAAACTATGTCTAAAACAGAAACTATACCATGTACAGAGATGTGCACAATAACAATGAGGTAACACGCATGTCAAGGTAAACATGACTGAGCTAGAGGTGGCTCGTCCTGTATCTTAAGTGTCAGCTGGACAGCAGAGTGCATCCACAAGCAGCAACCTCCATTGTTTACATTCTAGCTGCATCTGACTTGCACGGTGCACACTGCAACTGCTTACAAAGATTTTGGGTGTGGATGTGTGGGTCAGTAGAGTGGACAGTTAAGTAATAAGATTATTCTCATCAAAACTGACACCAAAAAGCTAACTGTTATGTTTCAGGTATATCTGCCAATGTCACAATTGGATGAAGAGGGAGTAAACATTTATGACAAAATGTGTAATGAGGATGTAAATCTAATAACCATGAATGACTGGAATGCTGTGACAGGCAATGTAATACGTGGCAGAGTTGAGATAATGAGCTTGACAATAGAAGTGATGAGTAAAACCAAATTCAGTTGTTCTATAAGTCTGTTATTAATTATGAATATGCTATTTTAAAATTACTAGAGGAAGAGATATAATTGGGAAAAGTCCGAGGGACATGAGGAGATTCTAGCTAGATTACATCACTTTGAGACATTTTGTAAAATCTGATATTGGATTGCAAGGTATACTCAGGAACATAATAGATTCCTATCACTAGTTATTAATGATGAAGAGCAGACAGGTTTAAGAGAATAGTCAATAACTGTTAGTGGTGAAGTAAGTGGGGTACTGAAGAATGGTGTGTTTAAAGTTATCTGAAGCAATAAATAGTGTGGTAACGAATACTGCAACATGCAGGTCAGTTGAAGAGGGAGGGATTTATCTGAAAACAGCAGTCACAGAAGTTGGACAGACAAATTTAAGTATTCACGAGGTAACTGTAAGAAACTGTTGTTACAGAATAAATACTGAAATTGATTCGTAAATTAAGGAAGTACAAAAATGTACAATAGGACGCAGAAATACATCAGTTAAGTCACTTATGTGTGAAACAGTAAAGCAGAGAAGGCAAAGTGAAATGATGCAAAAGTAATTCCACTGTTGAAGTCAGAGGAATGAGCTGACATGTAAGAGTATATTAATGCTTCTATGTGGGGTAGGATCTGTTTGATGACATGACAGAAGAAGAGTTAGAACACACAGGTGATACAATGAAAATTAGGAGTTGAACAAATTATTGTTTTTTTTTGTGGTTTTAGGGCGCACAACTTAAATGGTCATTAGCGCCCTGACTACTCTAAGAATGCACCGCGAGGCACAAGTTGACAACAACAACTAAAAGGGAAAACACGATAAAAGACAGACTGACAGGCATAGGATTAAAAAACATCAAATGTCCTTAGAGAGGTTTGTCAAATTGATAAAATGAAGAACACGAGCAGCTGCTCGTGGGTCATCTGCTAAAATGGCATCGAAAGTACTTGGCAGGTTAAGATCTAGACGCAGTGTGTTAAGATCTGGACAGGACATTAAAATGTGTAACCGTCAGCAAGTGCCCACATGGGCAGAACGGCGCCGGCGCAGCCGTCAGCAGATGGCGATGGCTGAACCGGCAGTGTCCAATTCTTAACCGGGCTAAAACGACCTCCTCCCGCCGAGAAGGGCGTGAGGAGGACGTCCAAGCCACGGGAAGAGGTTTTAAGGCCCGAAGCTTGTTGTTGGTAAGTGCAGCCCAATCGGCATGCCACAGCGATAGAATGCGCCAGCAAATGACCCTGCTAAAATTGGACGAAGGGACACAACAAGAAGCTGTCCGAGGCTGGAGGACCGCAGCCTTGGCCATGGCATCTGCAGCTTCGTTCCCAAGGATACCAACATGGCCAGGAACCCACATAAAGCTAACCGGAGAACCGACGTCCACCAGCTGCTGAAGAGAGCGTTGCATCCGGTGTAGGAAAGGGTGAACCAAGTACGGATCACTGACGCTCTGGATGGCGCTCAGGGAGTCTGAGCAGATGACATAAGCAGAATGTCGGTGGCGGCAGATGTAAAGAACAGCCTGGTAGAGGGCAAAGAGTTCAGCTGTGAAGACCGAACAATGGCCATGGAGCCGGTATTTGAAACTTTGTGCCCCGACAATAAAGGAACACCCGACCCCGTCATTGGTCTTAGAGCCATCTGTATAAATGAAAGTCATGTTGATGAACTTCGAACGAAGTTCCAAAAAACGGGAGTGGTAGACCGAACCGGGGGTAACCTCTTTTGGGAGCGAGCTGAGGTCAAGATGAATGCGGACCTGAGCTTGGAGCCAAGGTGGCGTGTGGCTCTCGCCCACTCGAAAGGTTGCAGGGAGTGAAAAATTAAGGTGTTGAAGGAGGCGACGAAAGCGAACTCCAGGGGGTAGCAGGGCAGAGACATACAACCCGTATTGACGGTCAAGAGAGTCGTCAAAAAAGGAACAATAAGACGGATGGTCGGGCATTGACAGTAGCCGACAGGCATACCGACAAAGCAGTATATCGCGCCGGTAGGTGAGTGGCAATTCGCCAGCGTCAGCATGAAGACACTCTACGGGACTGGTATAAAATGCTCCGATCGCAAGTCGTAAGCCCCGATGTTGTATGGAGTTGAGGCGGCGTAAGATGGATGGCCGTGCAGAGGAGTATACGAAGCTCCCATAATCCAGCTTGGAGTGGACGATTTGTTTTATTATTACAACGTCCAATGTGGCCAACATTTAAACCAAGTGAAATTATACAATCAAAAAACCAATTTTTGCCACTATTGGGTGGACCAACAATACATAATGTGTTTAATTTTTTATTTGGTACATATACACTTTCTTGCCATTGATACAATCCTTTTTTATTGAACCAAGATACAAGATTTGTTAAAAATTTGGTAACCTCATCAGTATCATCTGCACATTGAAACAATAAAAGTTTATTTAGCAAAGCAAGAGAATCCTGAAGAGTATAATAGTACTCCCAAACATTTGTGGAATGAGAATAAAAAATATTATCTTCTGAACCAGAACACAATAAATTTTCTATACCATGTAAATCCAATTCATTTATGGTTTTTTTATACAATTCCAAACCCATATCGAAAAATCGTTTGAATTTAGGGTCAATCAAATTAATAAAATATGGATGAGCAGATGGTATTACATTCACTAAATTTTCTGGTGGTATACAATTGTATGACATTAATATGGAAAGTACCTTTTTTGCCGTCGTTTCAGGGTTGCACCTTTGGTAGTCAGAGATTGGCTTGCGCTTTGTATGAGGCCATTTACGTGAGCCATCTCTGGTGAGTTCTTGTTGCAACTGATCATTAATTCGAGGGTTTTCCCTTTCCAATACTGAGAGGGATCCCTCGATGAAACTGACCCATTGTACAATTTCAAACTCACCAGGCACTCTCTTATGGGTTCCTCTAATCCAAACTTGTCCCCGACTTGGCCTTTTTTGCAAGAAGAAATATATGAGTATATTGAACCAGTCGAGGTCGGACATGGCTGTGATTGCTCTCCTTCGTCGTGGACATTTCTTAATTCTGGTGGCAATAAATGGGTCAACCCTAAATCGGCATCTACATCGTCTAGAGGAGTATGTGCAATCGTGGACGAGGTGGATGTGGTCGTCATCATGTTTCCATATGATAATTTCTCCAGGGTAGACTGATGCGATAGAAGCAATTCGTCTACCAAATTCATCAATATCATTCGGTCCTCTGATGACAATGACATCAGTGTAATACCATCGTTCTGAGATTTCAGATATTCGCAAAAGTTCTGGCAACCAAACGATAATTGTGAAGAGGAATTTTCGAATTTCGTCAAACAATTCAAAATTGTTAATATGTATGTCCCTAAGGGTCCATCGGTTGCTCCCAACTGGCAGTTCAATCTCGTAACAATCCAAATGAAGATTTTCAGGGTTGGGTTCGTCAGGTGAGCTTGAACCAGCGTGAAGATGGACTGAAAGATCTCGGTCAGCGTCTCCATTAGAACTCTGCAAGTAATAAACCAGGTAAATCATCATCGTCGTCTTCGGAATCAAATACTTGGCCTAATGAGCCACCACAACGTACACTTCTGAATAAAGGACTATTGGCACAGAACATGCACCAATGGCTATATTGCTTAATTTGTGGAGGACAAATTACACCATTTGAAAAATATGGTGCCTTGGTAACCATATTAATTTTCATACTAATGAGAAGCGGTTGCAGTAACAAATTTTGCCAAGAATCTGTTAATTTATATAAGCAATTTTCACAAATAGTAAATACGAATTGCTTATAAGTAATTTCGTAAAAAAACATTTTAATTTTAAATCGACTCTGCCAGAATGCAGTAGTGTCGAAGAAAGACATTGTGGTTAAAGCGAGAATGTCCCAAGGAACTGGAATTCCAGCTCTTATTTTTGAAGCTGCTGCTATTGCATCATTTACTATTTCGTTAATCATTGGGACATTTTCGCTTCTATGAAAAATATAGCATTCCGGCAGTCGATACGAATTTAACATAAAATTGAATTTTGAATATCTGAATTGGAGTAAGATGTCTTCGCGTATGGTTTCTGGTACTTCTAATTCATATACATCTAAAGCATTTGTAAGTCTTCCACAAACAGCAATCCGTGCAAGTTTGTACAAACTGTCCATTATTTAGAAATGTACTTACTGTTTCTGGGAGCTCGTCACACACAATAGTCTTTTTCGAGGTGTAGTCAGAGGACATACTGTGAAGACAACAATTTTACGCCCCTTATATACTAGATTGGTTGCTAAGCAACTTCAGTTATCAATGCTTACATTTCTATCACTCGATACAGCACGTGTTGGGCAACCTTTTGCTGGCGTGGGTGCTTGCTCAGATAATTGTCCTAAAAGAACAAATTATCTCGGCGGGACAGTGACGCCGCCATCGCGACCTTGGGACCCCGGGGGCCCCTTTTTTCTATCAGTTGCAGACCCTCGAATCATGAAACGACGCGACGCAGTCATGTTTCGATTCATGAGGGTCAGCAACTGACATTTAAAGAACGGGTACAACGGGCGGCCAAATATGACATGTGGAGACCAGCTAAGTTTCCTGTCAAATGTAAGGCCTAAAAATTTGGTTGTCTCCACGATTGGGAGAGCAACGGGACCGAGTAGTAAGGACAGTGGGAGAAACTCTTTGTAGCGCCAGAAGTTAATACAGACAGTCTTCTCGGCAGAAAAACGGAAGCCATTGGTGACACTCCAGGAGTAAAGACGGTCAAGAGAACGCTGAAGACAGCGCTCCAGGACACGTGTACACTGCGCGCTGCAATAGATGGTAAAATCGTCCACAAAAAGGGAGCCTGATACATCAGCTGGGAGGCAATCCATTATTGGATTGATCGCGATGGCGAAGAGAGCGACGCTCAAAACTGAGCCCTGTGGCACCCCATTCTCCTGGCGAAAGGTGTCTGACAGGACAGAACCCACACGTACCCTGAACTGTCGATCCATTAAAAAGGAACGAATAAAATGAGGGAGGCGACCGCGAAGGCCCCATGTATGCATGGTGCAGAGAATGCCCGCCCTCCAACAGGTGTCACAAGCCTTCTCCAAATCAAAGAACACAGCCGCGGTCGGGCGCTTCCGCAAGAAGTTATTCAGAATGAAGGTCGACAAGGTAACCAGATGGTCAACAGCAGAGCGGCGCCTACGAAATCCACATTGTACATTGGTAAGTAGGCGTCGAGACTCGAGCAGCCAAACCAATCGAAAGTTAACCATTCGCTCCATCACTTTACAGACACAGCTGGTAAGCGAGATAGGTCGATAACTGGAAGGCAAGTGCTTGTCCTTCCCCGGCTTAGGAATCGGGACAACAATAGACTCGCGCCAGCATGCGGGAACATGTCCCTCAATCGAGATGCGATTGTATGTACGAAGAAGAAAACCTTTACCCGCAGGAGAAAGGTTCTTCAGCATCTGAATATGAATAGAATCAGGCCCTGGAGCGGAGGACCGTGATCGGCCAAGTGCGGTTTCGAGTTCCCGCATGGTGAATGGGGCATTATAACTTTCACAATTCGAGGAGCGGAAGTCAGGTGGCCTAGCCTCCTCTGCCTGTTTGCGGGGGAGGAAGGCAGGGTGGTAATGAGCGGAGCTCGAAACCTCTGCGAAAAAGCGGCCGAAGGCATTGGAGACAGCCTCAGGGGCCACAGGACTTCATTCGCGACCTTCAAGCCAGAAACTGGGGAGTGGACCTTAGTGCCAGATAGCCGGCGCAGGCTACCCCAGACAACAGAAGGAGTAAAACTGTTGAAGGTGCTTGTGAAAGCAGCCCAGCTGGCTTTCTTGCTTTCTTTGATAATACGACGACACTGAGCATGTAATCGTTTATAATTGATACAATTCGCCACTGTAGGGTGGCGTTTAAATGTGCGTAAAGCACGTCGGTGAGCACGTAAAGCGTCTCTACATGCTGCGGTCCACCAGGGGACCGGTACTTTTTTTTTTTTTTTTTGTGGTTTTAGGGCGCACAACTTCAATGGTCATTAGCGCCCTGACTGCTCTAAAAATGCACCGCGAGGCACAAGTGGACAACAACTAAAAGGGAAAACACGCTAAAAGAGACTGACAGGCATAGGATTAAAAAACAACATCAAATGTCCTTAGCGAGGTTTGTCAAATTGATAAAACAAAGAACACGAGCAGCTGCTCGTGGGTCATCCGCTAAAACGGCATCGAAAGTATTAGGCAGGTTAAGATCGAGGCGCAGTTGGTTAAGATCGGGACAGGACATTAAAATGTGTCTAACTGTCAGCAAGTGCCCACATGGGCAGAACGGCGCCGGCGCAGCCGTCAGCAGATGGCGATGGCTGAACCGGCAGTGTCCAATCCTTAACCTTGCTAAAACGACCTCCTCCTGCCGAGAAGGGCGTGAGGAGGACGTCCAAGCCACGGGAAGAGGTTTTAAGGCCCGAAGCTTGTTGTCGGTAAGTGCAGCCCAATCGGCATGCCACAGCGACACAACGCGCCGACAAATGACCCTGCTAAAATCGGACGAAGGGACACAACAAGAAGCTGTCCGAGGCTGGAGGACCGCAGCCTTGGCCGCGGCATCTGCAGCTTCATTCCCAGGGATACCGACATGGCCAGGAACCCACATAAAGCTAACCGGCGGACCGACGTCCACCAGCCGCTGAAGAGAGCGTTGGATCCGGTGTACGAAAGGGTGAACCGGGTACGGATCACTGAGGCTCTGGATGGCGCTCAGGGAATCTGAGCAGATGACATAAGCAGAATGTCGGTGGCGGCAGATGTAAAGAACAGCCTGGTAGAGGGCAAAGAGCTCAGCTGTGAAGACCGAACAATGATCATGGAGCCGGTATTGGAAACTTTGTGCCCCGACTATAAAGGAGCACCCGACCCCGTCATTGGTCTTAGAGCCATCTGTATAAATGAAAGTCATGTTGATGAACTTCGAACGAAGTTCCAAAAAACGAGAGTGGTAGACCGAACTGGGGGTGACCTCTTTTGGGAGCGAGCTGAGGTCAAGGTGAACGCGGACCTGAGCCTGGAGCCAAGGTGGCGTGTGGCTCTCGCCCACTCGAAAGGTTGCAGGGAGTGAAAAATTAAGGTGTTGAAGGAGGCGACGAAAGCGAACTCCAGGGGGTAGCAGGGCAGAGACATACAACCCGTATTGACGGTCAAGAGATTCGTCAAAAAAGGAACGATAAGACGGATGGTCGGGCATTGACAGTAGCCGACAGGCATACCGACAAAGCAGTATATCGCGCCGGTAAGTGAGTGGCAATTCGCCAGCGTTAGCATGAAGACTCTCTACGGGACTGGTATAAAATGCTCCGATCGCAAGTCGTAAACCCCGATGTTGTATGGAGTTGAGGCGGCGTAAGATGGATGGCCGTGCAGAGGAGTATACGAAGCTCCCATAATCCAGCTTGGAGCGGACGATCGACCGATATAGACGAAGTAGGACGGTTCGATCCGCACCCCACGACATACCACTGAGAACACGGAGGACATTTAAAGAACGGGTACAACGGGCGGCCAAATATGACATGTGGAGACCAGCTAAGTTTCCTGTCAAAGGTAAGACCTAAAAATTTGGTTGTCTCCACGATTGGGAGAGCAACGGGACCAAGTCGTAAGGACGGTGGGAGAAACTCTTTGTAGCGCCAGAAGTTAATACAGACCGTCTTCTCGGCAGAAAAACGGAAGCCATTGGCGACACTCCAGGAGTAAAGACGGTCAAGAGAACGCTGAAGACAGCGCTCCAGGACACGTGTACGCTGCGCGCTGCAATAGATGGTAAAATCGTCCACAAAAAGAGAGCCTGATACATCAGCTGGGAGGCAATCCATTATTGGATTGATCGCGATGGCGAACAGAGCGACGCTCAAAACTGAGCCCTGTGGCACCCCATTCTCCTGGCGAAAGGTGTCGGACAGGACAGAACCCACACGTACCCTGAACTGTCGATCCATTAAAAAAGAACGAATAAAAAGAGGGAGGCGACCGCGAAGGCCCCATGTATGCATGGTGCGGAGAATGCCCGCCCTCCAACAGGTGTCGTAAGCCTTCTCCAAATCAAAGAACACAGCCGCGGTCGGGCGCTTCCGCAAGAAGTTATTCATAATGAAGGTCGACAAGGTAACCAGATGGTCAACAGCAGAGCGGCGCCTACGAAATCCACATTGGACATTGGGAAGTAGGCGTCGAGACTCAAGCAGCCAAACCAATCGAGAGTTAACCATTCGCTCCATCACTTTACAGACACAGCTGGTAAGTGAGATAGGTCGATAACTGGAAGGCAAGTGCTTGTCCTTCCCCGGCTTAGGAATCGGGACAATAGACTCGCGCCAGCATGCGGGAACATGTCCCTCAATCCAGATGCGATTGTACGTACGAAGAAGAAAACCTTTACCCGCAGGAGAAAGGTTCTTCAGCATCTGAACATGAATAGAATCAGGCCCTGGAGCGGAGGACCGTGATCGGCCAAGTGCGGTTTCGAGTTCCCGCATGGTGAATGGGGCATTATAACTTTCACAATTCGAGGAGCAAAAGTCAGGTGGCCTAGCCTCCTCTGCCTGTTTGCGGGGGAGGAAGGCAGGGTGGTAATGAGCGGAGCTCGAAACCTCGGCGAAAAAGCGGCCGAAGGCATTGGAGACAGCCTCAGGGGCCACAAGGACTTCATTCGCGACCTTCAAGCCAGAAACTGGGGAGTGGACCTTAGTGCCAGATAGCCGGCGCAGGCTACCCCAGACAACAGAAGAAGGGGTAAAACTGTTGAAGGTGCTTGTGAAAGCAGCCCAGCTGGCTTTCTTGCTTTCGTTAATAATACGACGACACTGAGCACGTAATCGTTTATAATTAATACAATTCGCCACTGTAGGGTGGCGTTTAAAGGTGCGTAAAGCACGTCGACGAGCACGTAAAGCGTCTCTACATGCTGCGGTCCACCAGGGGACCGGTACGCGACGTGGAGAAGAAGTAGGGTGAGGGATGGAATATTCAGCAGCAGCGAGAATGGCTTCCGTGAGGTGTGCGACCTGACGATCGCAGCTTGTGAAGGGTTGATCCTGAAAGGTCACCCTGGAAGAGAAGAGCCCCCAGTCTGCCTTGGAGATGGTCCAACTAGAGGAGCACGGAGAGGGGGTATGCTGCAGGAGATGGATAACACACGGGAAGTGGTCGCTCGAATATGTATCAGCAAGTGCATACCACTCAAACCGGCGTGCAAGTTGGGGAGTACATATAGAGAGGTCTAAATGGGAATAGGTGTGAGATGTGTCCGAAAGAAAAGTAGGGGCGCCAGTATTGAGGCAGACAAGACTGAGCTAGTTGAAAAGGTCGGCTAACAAGGAGCCCTCGGGCAGGATGCTGGAGAGCCCCAAAGGGGATGGTGGGCATTGAAGTCTCCAGTTAACAAAAATGGTGCAGGTAGCTGAGCAATAAGTTGCATCATGTCTGCCCTGGTAACGGCAGATGACGATGGAGTGTAAACGGTACAAAAGGAAAACGTGAAAGTGGGGAGAGTAATGCGGATGGCAACTGCCTGCAGGCCGGTGTGCAACGTGATGGGAGCGTAGTAAGTATCATCCCGGACCAGCAACATAACCCCTCCATGAGCTGGGACACCTACCACAGGGGGTAGGTCAAAACGCACAGAGGTGTAGTGTGCCAAGCCAATTTGATCGCATGGGCGTAGCTTTGTTTCCTGGAGGGCTACGACGAGCGGACGGTGCAAGCGGAGCAGCAACTTCAAGTCCTCTCGGTTGGAGCGAATGCTGCGAATATTCCAGTGAATAAGTGCCATCGTAAGAAAAGGAAGATGAAAGAAGGGGTCACCTCGAAGGCCGCTGAGGGCCTGGCTTCGAGCGAGCACTGCCGCCGCTATCAGTAGGCGGACAGTCATCATCCATTGGGTCGATAGGGTCATCGGCCATCTCGGGAGGATGGCCGGGAGGGGGAGCTTCCTCCGCTGGTGAACGGCCAGATGTACGGCTACCAGCGGCGCGGCCAGGCGAAACGGATGACGGCCTGGGGCGGCAACCGCTGGGTGGCGCAGGAGAAGAAATGCGCCGTGGCGGAGAAGGAGAACTGTGCTTCCTATGCGCCTTTTTGGAAGGACGTTTGGTGGAAGTACCGGTTGAAGGCTGGGAGGTCGAGGTACGTAGGAAGTCTGCACGGGATGGTTCCTTCTTGAAGGCCCGTGCATCAGACTTCGGGGTCTTCGACTTAGCAGAAGCTGAGGAAGGGGCTGGTGTCTGTGGGGTGATGGGAGGAAGAGGAGACGTCGACCGCGCGATCTTAGCACTGGCCGAACGGACGTCCGTGGTGCTGAAGATCAGATCGCATGTTTGGGTTGCTACCTCCCTGGTAGTCCGAGGAGAGGCGAGGACAGTACTGTATTTCCCCGCTGGGAGCAGCGTGGGCTTCCTACTAGCCAATAGCTTGCGAGCAGCCGAGGTGGACACTTTCTCTTTGACCCGAATTTCTTGGATACAGCGTTCTTCCTTATAGACAGTACAGTCGCGGGAGGATGTGGCATGGTCACCCTGACAGTTCACACAACGAGGAGACGGAGGTGGACAGTCACCCTCATGGGCATCCCTGCCACAAGTGACACATTTAGCCGCATTGGAACAAGACGGTCGAGTGTGATTGAAACGCTGACACTGGTAGCAGCACGTAGGTGTCGGGACATAGGGGCGAACAGAAATAACCTCGTAGCCCGCCTTGATGCGCGATGGCAGCTTAACACTATCGAAGGTCAAGAAAAGTGTCCGGGTCGGTACAAGGTCATTGTTGACCTTTTTCATGACCCTATGGACAGCCGTCACGCCCTGCTCAACGAGGAAAGATTGAATCTCCTCGTCAGTCAATCCGTCGAGGGAGCTAGTATAGACTACACCACGAGACGAATTCAAAGTTCGGTGGGCCTCCACCCGGACAGGGAACGTGTACAGGAGTGTGGCCCGAAGCAGTTTTTGTGCCTGAAAGGCACTCTCAGTTTCTAGTAATAAGGTACCGTTACGCAACCTGGTACAAGATTTGACAGATCCAGCTATGGCATCTACGCCCTTCTGGATAACGAAAGGGTTGACAGAGGAAAAATCCTTTCCGTCCTCAGATCGAGAAACGACGAGGAACTGTGGGGCAGGCGGTAGTACTTTTGTCACTGTTGGCTGGTCACGTTTCCGTTTTTGGGTCGAAGTCGAGAGAGATGGAGTAGAATCCATTGCGGAGGAATCCCCATGATTGCCAGCGTCTCTGATGGCGCGCTCCTTCCTTGTGGGGACCCTCTCAGAGGGCACTCCCGCCTTAGGTGAATGTTTACACCTCAGGTCACACCTCCCGAGAAACAGACGGAGGGACCAATCGGCATGGTCAGAAGGTATCAGCTCAGGCAATCACCCCTCCCCGGGCCTGGCCTTTACCAGGGGGTACGCGCGTGCCTTACATGTCTACCCAGGGCGGGGAATTACGCGTTACCCCGTCACCGGCTACGCGTGCGAAGGCGTGGGTCGGCCTTCAGGCACGCACAGGGAGGAAGGAAGAAGAGGACAGACTGTCTCAAATGCCGAGGCGGAGACCAGAGAAGGCAAGGAGAAGAAGGCAAGGAGAAGAAGGCAAGGAGAAGAAGGCAAGGAGAAGAAGGCAAGGAGAAGAAGGCAAGGAGAAGAAGGCAAGGAGAAGAAGGCAAGGAGAAGAAGGCAAGGAGAAGGCAAGGAGAAGAAGGCAATGAGAAGGCAAGGAGAAGAAGGCAATGAGAAGGCAAGGAGAAGAAGGCAATGAGAAGAAGGCAATGAGAAGGCAATGAGAAGAAGGCAATGAGAAGGCAAGGAGAAGAAGGCAATGAGAAGAAGGCAATGAGAAGAAGGCAATGAGAAGGCAAGGAGAAGTCAAGGGAAAGAGTAAGGAAGACAGTGAGGTGGAGAAGAGCAAAGAAAGGAACCAACAAAAGGAAGGAAGAAAGAAACGAGAAGTGAAAAACCAAAAAGACCACAATTATAGGTCGTGGAACTGTCCGTCTCCGGACGCAGGCGCTAACTACCCCCGTGAGGGGGATGGACTCCTTTTAGTCGCCTCTTACGACAGGCAGGAATACCTCGGGCCTATTCTAATCCCCGGACCTGCAGGGGGGGCGCTCCAGGAGGCATGTTCTCTGGGCACTGCAGTAGATCGCGAAGTCATCGACAAAAAGAGCCCGAGTCATTAGGTGGAATGCAATCCATAATTGGATTGATCGCTATGGCAAAAAGGGCTACACTCAAGACGGAGCCTTGAGGCACTCCGTTCTCCTGGAGGAAGACGTCGGACAATACGGAACCCACACGTACCCTAAACTTTCGATCCGTTAAAAAGGAATCAATAAGAAGGGGCAGGCGACCGCGTAGACTCCACCTGTGCATAGTGCGGAGGATGCCTCCTCTCCAACAGGCAACATAAGCCTTCTCCAAATCGAAGAACACGGCAACCGTTTGGCGCTTTCGCAAAAAGGTTGTTCATCATGAATGTCGACGAGGTCACCAGCTGGTCAACAGCGGAGCGGGGCGACGAAAGCCGCATTGAACATTGGTAAGTAGCTGTCAAGATTCAAGAATCCAAACTAACCGAGCGTTAACCACGCGCTCCATCACCTTACAGACACAGCTTGTAAGAGAAATGGGGCGGTAACTAGAAGGAAGGTGTATCCTTCCCGGGTTTGGGTATAGGAACAACGACGGCGTCACGCCAACGCATGGGGACTTGACCTTCGGTCCTGACGCGATTGTAGGTACGAAGAAGGAAGCTTTTGCCTGCCGGAGAAAGGTGGGCCAGCATCTGAACGTGAATGGCATCTGGCCCCAGAGCAGAGGACCGGGACAGTGCAAGTGCACGTTCGAGTTCCCGCATAGTAAAGGGGGCATTATAATTTTACAGATTCAGCGAGTGGAAGGAAGGTCGCCGAGCCTCTTCTGCCTCTTTCCTGGGAAGGAAGGCAGGGTGGTAATAGGCGGAGCTTGAAACCTCCGCGAAAAAGCGGCCGAAGGCGTTGGAGACATCCACAGGATCAACAAGGACCTCATTACCTGAAGTCAGGCCAGGTATCGAGGAGTGGGCCATAATGCCCGACAGCCGGCGCAGGCCACCCCAGACGACAGAAGAGGGAGTAAAACTGTCAAAGGAGCTGGTGAAAGAGGCCCAACAAGCTTTTTTGCTGTCTTTGATGACTACGGCATTGCGCTCCGAGTCGTTGGTATCCAATACAATTCGCCTACGTAGGATGGCGGCGAAAGGTGCGTAAAGCACGTCGTCGAGCACGGATAGCGTCTCTAAAAGCCTCATTCCACCAAGGGATGGAAACGCGACGTGAAGAAGAGGTAGTACGAGGAATGGAACGTTCGGCAGCATTGATGATAACAGCCGTGAGGTATTCGACTTGACTGTCACAACTGAGAAAATCGTGGTCCGGAAAGGTCGCCAGGGAGGAGTAAACTCCCCAGTCAGCTTTCGGTATGTTCCAGCTCCAAGGACGTGGGGATGGGTTGTGGTGCAGGAGACGAACGACACAGGGGAAGTGGTCGCTCGAATAGGTGTCAGAAAGGACATACCACTCGAACCAACGGGCAAGTGGTAGAACAGACGCAGGATTAATTCGTGGCCAAGGCCAAGATGAAGGTGAAAATGAAGAATACCCAGCAAGGGTGCAAGCAGTATTAAATAACGAAACGCGTTATGACGGTGTACTTTAATTCGATTTCTTGTCCGTTAGCGAGGCAGGGATATTTGTCGCAGAAAGAAAGATCAGACTAGGCCATAGCAACAACCACCAAGAAAATCGCTCTTCAGATCGTACTCAAAGGAGCAGCAATATTGACGTCATGGGAATGGACCACCCAAACGATTCATCAGTTCACAGCCCGGTCCATGTTCAGATTTATCAGCCTCAGCAAATTCCCAATGGAGCAGGACAGACCATCTACGCTCAGTTACCCCGATGCAAGGAACTATCTTTGTTATTAATTGAGCGATCCGAGAAGAGTGAGTAACTAGATAGAATGCATTGTCATGTTGCTAGAATTTTTTTTTTTTTTTTGGTTTGTGGTTTTAGGGCGCAAAACTTCTATGGTCATTAGCGCCCAGCCCGTGACTTAAGACAGTAAAAAACCGAAATTGAAAACCAGCAGCAATGGGAACAAAGTCAGAAAATTGGAGAAACTAAAAATAGAAGAAAGCTTAAAAATCTGCTACAGTAAGGGGGTGGTTGTCCCCAAAAAAGCTTCAAATGACTGACGTCATGTCACTGTCACTAATAAACTGGAGAACGCGGTCGGCTGAGCGCGTGTCATCTGCTAAAATCGACGATAAATCAGGCGATAGCTGTAGACGGGAGCGTAACGGATTAAAATAGGGGCATTCAATTAAAAGGTGTCTTACCGTCCACAGCTGAGAGCAGTGGGGACAGAGTGGGGGAGGATCGCCGCTTAAAAGATGTCGATGGCTAAAACGACAGTGCCCTATCCGGAGTCTAGCTAAAATTACCTCCTCCCGACGACGCGTTCGGGAGGAAGAGGTCCAAGCGCAAGGAAGGGCTTTCACTTCCCGCAATTTATTACGGGGAAGTGCCGACCAATGCGCATGTCATAAATGAGCAACTTGGCGACATAAACCGCTCCGTAGATCGGTGAAGGGAAGCGACTGAATAGCTGGCCGAGGAAGAGAGACTGCAGCCTTGGCCGCCATATCAGCCGCCTCATTCCCACAGATACCAGCGTGTCCCGGGAGCCAGAGGAACGCCACCGAGACGCCCCACAGGTGGAGCAAGCGCAGACAGTCCTGAATCCGGTGGACCAGAGGGTGCACAGGGTAAAGAGCTTGGAGACTGAGGAGAGAGCTGAGAGAATCGGAGCAGATAACGTACTGTATCCGCTGATGGCGGCGGATGTAGTGGACAGCCTGGAGAACAGCGTAAAGCTCCGCAGTATAAACCGAACATTGGTCGGGAAGCCGAAAGCGATTTGGGGTGTCGCCAACAATATAGGCACTCCCTACACCTAACGATGTTTTCGAGCCGTCGGTGTAAATAAATGTGGCGTCCGTCATTTGTGCACATAGAGCAGCAAATGCCCGACGATAAATAAGTGTAGGGGTACCATCCTTGGGAAATTGACAAAGGTCACAGAGCAGGCAGATCCGGGGACGGAGCCAAGGCGGTGCTGTACCCCAAGTTGTCAAGAAGGTTTTAGGAAAGCGGAAGGAAAGAGAATGGAGCAGTTGACGGAAGCGGACTCCCGGGGGTAGTAGGGAGGAGGAGCGGCCTGCATACCCTACATCAAAGGAGGCGTCGAAAGAAAGGTCGTGGGCTGGATTAGCAGGCATGGAAGACAGATGGCTAGCATAACGATTCAGGAGGACTGCTCGCCGATTGGACAGCGGAGGTTCAGCAGTCTCAGCATAAAGGCTTTCCACAGGGCTAGTGTAAAAAGCTCCAGACACTAAACGTAATCCACGGTGGTGGATAGAATCGAGACGTCGAAGAATAGACGGCCGAGCAGAGGAGTAGACTATGCTTCCATAATCCAATTTCGAGCGCACTAAGGCGCGATAGAGGCGGAGAAGGACCACTCGGTCCGCTCCCCAGGAGGTACCATTCAGGACACGGAGGGTGTTAAGCGATCGCAGACAGCGAGCCGAAAGATAGGAAACGTGGGAGGACCAGCATAGTTTTCTGTCAAACATAAGACCCAAGAATTTAGCGACGTCTGAAAACGGAAGGTTGACAGGACCTAGATGTAAGGAGGGCGGAAGAAACTCCTTACGTCGCCAAAAATTGACACAAACGGTCTTACTGGGTGAGAAACGGAAGCCAGTTTCGATGCTCCACGAGTGGAGGCGATCGAGACATCCTTGAAGACGTCGTTCAAGAAGGCTGGTCCGTTGAGCGCTGTAGTAGATCGCAAAATCGTCCACAAAGAGGGAGCCCGAGACATCATGAGGGAGACAATCCATAATTGGATTTATGGCGATGGCAAACAGTACAACACTCAGCACGGAACCCTGGGGTACCCCGTTTTCTTGGGAGAAAGTACGGGAGAGAGTAGTGCTCACCCGCACCCTAAATGTGCGCTCTGCCATAAATTCGCGAAGAAAAAGGGGCAGCCGGCCTCGAAAGCCCCAAGAGAACAGTGTGCGGAGGATGCCTGTCCTCCAACAGGTATCGTATGCTCTCTCCAGATCAAAAAATATTGCTACCGTTTGGCGTTTCATCTGCAGAACGATGCTTCCGAAATCCGCATTGGGCTGGTGTTAAAAGACTGCGGGATTCTAGCCACCAAGCTAAACGGTAATTCACCATACGCTCCAAAACCTTACAGACACTACTCGTGAGAGAAATGGGGCGATAGCTAGAGGGGAGATGTTTGTCCTTTCCAGGTTTCGGAACGGGAACGACAAGAGCTTCCCGCCACCGTCTAGGAAAGGTACTGTCGGTCCAAATTCGATTATAAAGGCGAAGGAGGTAACGCAGACTATGGGTTGATAAATGCAGCAACATTTGGACGTTGATACCATCCGGTCCTGGGGCGGAGGAGCGAGAAGAAGAGAGTGCATGTTGGAGTTCACGCATGGAGAAAACAGTATTATAGCTTTCGCGATTTTGAGAGGAGAAAGCAAGATGTCGCACTTCTGCTGCACGTTTCTTCGGGAGAAACGCTGGCGGGTAATTTGAAGAGCTCGAAATCTCAGCAAAGTGCTGACCCAATGAGTTACAAATTGCGACGGGGTCCACTAAGGTATCATGCGCGACAGTGAGCCCAGAGACCGGGGAGAAACTAGGCGCGCCTGAGAACCGTCGAAGCCGACTCCAAACTTCCGAGGAGGGAGTGAAGGTGTTAAATGAGCTAATAAAGAATTTCCAGCTTGCCTTCTTGCTATCGCGGATGACGCGACGGCATCGCGCACGGAGCTGCTTATAGCGGATACAGTTGGCCAAAGTAGGATGGTGACGGAAATTGCGTAGAGCACGTCGCCGCTCACGTAGTGCGTCACGGCATGCCTCGTTCCACCAAGGAACTGGGGGGCGCCGGGGCAATTCGGAGGTGCGTGGTATTGAACGTTCCGCAGCTGTAAGAATAACGTCGGTAATATGTGTGACCTCATCGTCGACGCTGGGAAAGCGACGGTCATCGAATGTCGCGAGAGACGAAAAAAGTGTCCAATCGGCTTGGGCAAATTTCCAGCGTCGCGAGCGCATATATGGCAGTGGAGACTGCAGTCTAAGGACACATGGAAAGTGGTCACTCGAGTGTGTATCATCAAGGGCGAACCATTCGAAGCGCCGAGCTAGCGGAACAGTACCGACCGCAGGGTCCAAATGAGATAAATTTGTAGTGAAGGCAGACAAAAATGTGGGGACCCCAGTGTTGAGGCAAACTAGATCCGCTTGGTGGAAGACGTCTAGCAATATGGAGCCACGTGGACAAGGATGAGGAGATCCCCAAAGCGGGTGGTGGGCATTGAAGTCCCCAACCAGCAAATAGGGGGGTGGAAGCTGACCAAGAAGATGAAGGAGATCAGGTCGTGCCATTGGTGTGGATGATGGAATGTATACAGTACAAAGAGAGAACGTGTATCCAGAAAGGGAAAGACTGACGGCGACAGCTTGGAAGGAAGTGTTTAAGGGGATTGGGTGATAATGGAGAGTATCATGGAGAAGAATCATGAGTCCTCCATGGGCTGGAGTGCCTTCAACAGAGGGGAGGTCATATCGGACGGACTAAAAGTGAGGGAGAACAAAGCGGTCATGGGGACGCAGCTTTGTTTCCTGAAGACAGAAGATGACCGGCGAGTAGGAGCGTAAGAGGACCGACAATTCATCCCGATTGGCTCGAATGCCGCGGATATTCCAGTGGATAATGGACATGGGGTGAAAAGAAAATGGAGGAATGTGACCAAAGTTGCTGTCAACTCAAAGACTGCTCGGAGCTAGCAACCGACAGCATGGAATGGCATTCAGCCGAAGGCAGAAGATCCTGATCCATAGGTTGGTCAGGAGCAGTCCCTGCCACCAGCGATCGGCCGGTTGACCGGCCACCGGCAGTGCGCCTCGGTGACACAGAAGATGGCCGAGGGCGATTTCCGCCAGGTGGTGCTGTAGAGGGGGCACGCCTTGGCGGAGAAGGAGAGGAACTGGGTTTCTTTGTAGCCTTCTTGGAAGAATGTGGTTTAGATGAAGAAGGAACCGATGGTTGTGAAGTTGCGGTACGTAAAAACTCTTCACGAGTATGCTCTTTTTTCGAAGACTTAGCGTCCGACTTTTGGGCTCGAGATGTAGCAGAACCCACGAAGGGTGAGCCATAGAGTGGGCAGGCGAAAGTGGTGAGGTTGAACGAGCGATCTTTGCGCTGGCCGGTCTGACGACCGTGGTACTAAAGGTGAGGTCGCAAGTCTGCGTGGCCGCCTCCTTTGTTGGCCGAGGAGAAGCAAGGACAGTGCTGTATTTTCCTGTCTGAGGCACGGTGGGCTTGCGACTGGCGAATAATTTTCGAGCAGCAAAGGTCGACACCTTTTCCTTCACCCTTATTTCCCTTATTTCCTGGATGAGCTTCTCGTCCTTAAAAACGGGGCAATCTCGAGAGGAAGCAGCGTGGTCACCCATACAGTTGATGCAGCGAGGGGATGGAGGTGGACAAGCACCCTCATGGGCATCCTTGCCACACGTAACACATTTGGCTGGATTGGAACAGGACTGGCTGGTGTGATTGAACCGCTGACATCGATAGCAACGCGTAGGGTTTGGGACGTAAGGGCGAACGGAAATTATCTCATAGCCTGCTTTGATTTGCGATGGGAGTTGAACTGTGTCAAATGTCAAGAAGACAGTGCGGGTTGGAATGATGTTCGTGTCAACCCGTTTCCTAACTCTATGAACTGCCGTTACGCCCTGGTCAGACAGATAGTGCTGAATTTCTTCGTCAGACAATCCATCGAGGGAGCGTGTATAAACGACTCCACGCGAGGAATTTAAGGTACGGTGCGGTTCCACCCGGACAGGGAAGGTGTGGAGCAGAGAAGTACGCAGCAATTTTTGTGCCTGGAGGGCACTGTGTGTTTCTAACAACAGGGTGCCATTCCGTAATCTGGAACAAGACTTTACAGGACCTGCTATTGCGTCGACACCTTTCTGAATAATGAAAGGGTTGACCGTGGAGAAGTCGTGACCTTCGTCAGACCGAGAAACAACAAGGAACTGTGGCAACGATGGAAGAATCGTCTGTGGCTGAGACTCAGTATACTTACGTTTGTGAGCAGACTTAGTGGAAGGTGAGGAAACCATTGCGGAAGAATCCCCCATGATTACCGGCGTCTCCGATGGCGCGCTCCTCCCTTGTGGGGGCCCTCTCTGAGGGCACTCCCGCCCTAGGTGATTGTTCACACCTCAGGTCACACCTCCCGACAAACGGACGGAGGGACCAATCGGCATTTTCGGAAGTTATCAGCTCGGGTAATCACCCCTCCCTGGGCCTGGCCGTTACCAGTGGGTACGTACGTGTCCTACCTGTCTACCCGGGGCAGGGAATTACGCGTTACCCCGTCACCGGCTACGCACGAAGGGCGTGGGTCGGCCTTCAGACACGCACAGGGAGGAAGAAAGAGAAAGGGAAAGGAAGGAAGAGGTCTCAAACGCCGCAGCGGAGAAAAGGGAAAGAGAAGAGGTAAGGAAAAGAGAAGGACAAAGGAAGGAAGAAGACAGAGAAGGACAAAGGAAGGAAGAAGACATAAAAGCAAGGAAGGCAAAGAATGCAGTACATTTACGAGCGTCCGTCTCCGGACCTAGGCACAAACCATACTCCCAGATAGGGAGAAAGGGAAGGAAAGAGCCAGAGGTGAGGGGAGGAGGGGCGAAGATAGGGATGGGGAAGGATGCGGAATGGGAAGGTATGCAGCCCGGAAAGGAAGGAAGGCCACATTAGCTCGGGGTCCCGTGCTCGCTACGCACGTATCCACAAAAGAGTTGTGGACCCCCTGGGGGGATGTTGCTAGAAGTGTAGGTGAGAATGTCGCAAAAGGCCTGGTTACAATAGCGAATATGAGCAATGAGGATGTTTTTTGCCAGGAGGAACGAAAGTTGCTGAAGAGTCGAGCGTAAGTAAGTGATGTAATACAGATCCCAGCTGAGGTAACAAACGTTGCAGTTATAAACACATTTTTGTAACAGAACTGCAAAATTGCAACGAGGAGACGAAGTTAATATTGAACTGAAGTGCAAGATTCGGGAGAAGATATATTTGACAGCTGATGAACAGAAGATTTTAGCACCTGTTTTGTTGGAGTATGCAGATTTATTCCGACAACGTGCAAATTTACCTGTCACTCGATTCAGCTTCGTATTCATACAGGGAATGCAGCCTGAATCTCACAGAAACCTTACCAAATACCATTCAGTCAAAGACAGTTGGTAGAAGACATCGGTAAAGAACAATTAGAAGCCGGAATTATAAAACAAAGAGATCCTTCAGACCCATCGTGGTGTTCACCTGTTGTAATTGTAAAGAATAAATCAATTTCTGGAGAACAGTTCCGTTTTTGTGTTGATTACCGTTCTTTGAATGCTGTGACCACACCCGACGTTTACCCCTTAACCGGAAACCACAGGCTAGAGCCCATGAGTGGGCCTTGTGAATGGCTCCCTGGAGGCGCCGCTCGGCAAAATAGTACTAGAGCAGCAGTATGAAATGAAGTCGTCTGCACACAGAGAAGGTGTGCCGGAGGGCCGAACAGCTGCTCTTAGACTAGAATGGCCACTACGATTAGAGAGAATACCGAAATACAGGGACTATTCTCCTGGGTATGGATGGAACTATGAGAGGCACCAACTTGGACATGGAAAGTACAGAGCGACAGGAAGTTTTGGATCAAAATTGGGAGTAGGCCCCGGAGACGCCACTCATACAATGTGCTAAGCGTATGATATTGCCAGGTTGTGTCGTACGCTTTATGTAAGTCAAAAAAGACGGCAACCAGGTGTTGCCGTTTGGAAAAGGCTGTTTGGACGGCAGACTCGATGGACGGAATACCATCAGTGGTAGAGCGACCCTGGCAGAAGCCACCCTGACTTGGAGCCAGCAAGCCACATGACTCCAGGACCCAACCCAACCACTGACATACCATATATTCCAGCAGCTTACAAAGAACGTTTGTGAGCTGATGGGCCGATAGCTATCTACATCAAGCGGGTTTTTACCGGGTTTGAGCACCGGAATGATTGTGATTTCCCGCCATTGCGATGGAAAGGTGCCGTTGCGCCAGATTCAGTTGAATATAGCGAGGAGAAGTCGCCTGTAGTCAGAAGAGAGACGTTTAATCATCTGACTATGGCTCTGATCCGGCCCAGGAGCTGCGTCAGGGCAATGTGCAAAAGCACTGGGGAGCTCCCACTCTGTAAATGGCGTGTTATAGGATTCACTGTGGCATGTAGTGAACGAGAGAACGTTCTCTTCCAGCCGCCGTTTGAGAGTGCAAAAAGCTAGGGCGTAATTCTCCGACACAGAGGCTTCAGCAAAATGCTCAGCAATCGCATTTGCGTCGGTTAATAATACGCCATTTATGGCAACACTGAACATCTGTTGGGATCTGGTACCCGAAAAGACGTTTGATCTTTGCACAGACTTGGGAAGGTGACACATGGCACCCATTGGTCGAGAATTATCTCTCGCAACACTCCTGCTTCATTTGGTAACTTGCCGAACGAGGGCACAGAGCTGTTGTAGAGGCTATGAGGTCCTCCAGGGAAGCGTGCTGCTCATGCCACTGTAGAGCTCGCCGACGCTCCTTAACTGCTTCAGCGACTTCTGGCGACCACCAATGGACTGCCTTACATCTCTGGCACCCTGAAGAGCGAGGGTCCACGTTTTCTGCCGCAGAAACAATTTTAGTCACCTGCTCAAACATCAGATCGATGTTACCATGTGGGGCAGAGTCAACAGTAACAGCAGAGGTTAAATTTTCCCAGTCTGCCTTGTTTAAAGCCCATCTGGGCACGCGTCTGTGTGCCTGATGCTGGGGCAGTGACAGGAAGATGTGAATGTCGTCACTACCATACAGATAGTTATGTTCTCTCATCATCAGATTACAGAAGGACGGGGAAGGAAGTCGGCAGTGCCCTTTCAAAGAAACCATCCTGGCATTTGCCTGGAGCTATTTAGGGAAATCACGGAAAACCTAAATCAGGATGGCCAGTCGTGGGATTGGACCGTCGCCCTCCCAAATGCGAGTCCAGTGTGCTAGCCACTGCGCCACCTCGCTCTCTCGTTAAGTGATCTCCAGTGGATAAATGGGTAAGTCCTGGGCTGCAAATTGATAATTCAATGGGCGAGTAACTACCTCGAGCCACGTTGAAATGTGTGGCGGCCCCAGTATTTATGAGGTAGAGGTCGAACTGAGACAGTAATGTTTCGATATCTCTGACTCGGTAAGCACACTGTCACCTCAAGGGGTTATGGGCGTTAAAATCTCCCAGAAGTAGGAAGGTTTGGGGAGTCGATCAATCAGTGCAGCTAATACAATCAGGGGTACTGCACCATCTGGAGGAAGATATACACTGCACACAGTTACTTCCTGCATCGTCCTTATTCTGACAGCCACAGCTTCAAGAGGGATTTGAAGGGTCACAGCTTCACTACAGAGTTTAAGACAAACATGAACACCACCTGACACATAGACGCTATGGTTCCTGTAATATCCCTTATAACCATGTTGGGCAGGGGCCCACATTGCTGGAAACCAGGTTTCCTGGAGAGCAATGCTGATAGCAGGTGTAAAGCTTAACAGTTACTGTAGCTCAGCCAGGCGATGGAAAAAACTGCCACAGTTCCACTGGAAGATGACGTCATCGTGAGACTGGGAAGGCACAATACATTCAGTGAGGTAGTTTACGCCTCAGTGTCACCTGCTGCCACAGATTTATTGCCTGAGCAGCCTATATCCATTGTGTCTGAGGGTCTGGCGACATCTAGGTCCTCAGCAGACGCCAAAATCGCCGCTCCATCCTCAGACACAGAACTTGTAGGTAGTGTTGTAGGTGCCACCACAATTTCCTTGGTCTTAGGGGTTTTCTTTTTGGATTTGTCTCGCTGTTCCTTGGGTTTCCCTGCCTGGAGGACTTCACAGGCTCAAGTCTTTGGATGAGCGTAAAGCCCTATGACCAGCTGCTTTTGGGCTCTTCAGCCATTGACAGGTGTCATCTTTCGCATTAGCAGAAACCTGGGAGGAGAGTGACCCAAATGACTCCTCCCTAGTAAGAGGAACCAAATAAGCCTTGGCTCAGAAGTGGGGACTTAAATCCCAATGGTCAGGGGGGGGGGGGTTGCTCCTCTAGTAGGTGGTGCAGGGAGGTAAGTGCTCCCACCATCAGGGGGACAGGTGTAGTCTCTTTGTTCTGAGAGGCGATAGGAGTTCGAGGAACTGATAGGGCGACAACTATTCTTGTAGCAGCAGCATATGACATGGTCATAGCCACAGGATGTAGGTGCTCAAATTTCCTCTTAGCCTCTGTGTAGGAATGTCAGTCCAGGGTCTTATATTCCACGATTTTCCTGTTTCTCTGTAAAATCCTGCAATCTGGCGAGCAAGGTGAATGGTGCTCTCCACAGTTGACACAGATAGGAATCAGGGCACATGGTTGTGGACATCCATCCATCCCAATATTCCTTGACAGGTGGGCTGGAAGTACAGAGGGAAGACATGGCTGAACTTCCTGCACTTAGAGAATCACATCAGATAAGGGATATATGGTTTGGCGTCACAGTGATAGACCGTCACCTTGACCTCCTTGGGCAATGGGTCACCCTCAACAGCCAAGATGAAGCCAACAGTGGCAACCCGGTTATCCCTTGGACCCCAATGGATGCACCAGAGGAAATAAACACCTCGCCACTCTAAACTGGCGCACAGCTCATCAGACTGCAATAGTATTTTTTTTGTTTTTTTTTTGTTTTTGGTTTTAGGGCGCAAAACTTCTATGGTCATTAGCACCCAGCCCGTGACTTAAGTCAGTAAAAAACCGAAATTGAAAACCAGCAGCAATGAGAACAAAGTCATAAAATTGGAGAAACTAAAAATAGAAGGAATGCTTAAAAATCCACTACAGAAAGGGGGTGGTTGTCCCCAAAAAAAGCTTCAAATGACTGACGTCATTTCACTGTCACTAATAAACTGGAGAACGCGGTCGGCTGAGCGCGTGTCATCTGCTAAAATCTACGATAGATCAGGCGATAGCTGTAGACGGGAGCGTAACATCGGATGCAAATAGGGCGAAGGAGAAGCAGAGTTCTTGTTTTTCGAAATAAATACATCAAATCAGAAACTGCTAATTGGAGTAATCTATAAACCTCCAAACGTCGGTGCTATGTCCTCCTTTCAGTCTGCCCTGTCCTCGCTCGTGACACTGTATGAACACAATCATTATGGGCGACACAAACATCGACTTACAGTTAAAATCTCCCTCTGCAGAAAAACTAAGGAGACTGTTCCACTCCAATGATATGAGTTTAACACCGCTGGACCCAACTCATCATACGCCACACAGCCATACACTCCTAGATATAATAGCAACAAAGCGACCAGATAAAATAATTCGCGCCAATCAGACATCCGCTCCAGGACTCTCTGCTCACGACGTGATATTCTTAAATTACTCAGTGCATACTACCAAAGAAAAATCTCACCTGGTAACCTACAGAAACCTAAAAGATGTTAACCATGACGCTCTTCAAAAGGATTGCTCAGACATCCCTTGGCATGATATAAGCAATGAACCGACCTTAGACGGAAAAATTCGGGAATTATGTCGCAAAATTATTGCACTGTATGATAAACATGCTCCTCAACGCACTGTCAAGGTAAAGAGAGCTCCCGCTCCGTGGCTCACCACTGCATTACGCCAGTTAATGAATAAACGTGATGCTGCACATAGGGCCTTCAAGCGTAACCCAACTCCCGAGGCGTACGAAGCTTATAGGAAACTCCGAAATAGAACCAAGCAAAGCGTGAGGAATGCCAAAATCAGACATGCCCGCTCTGTCGTATGCGGTATAACAAAACCTGCTGCACTGTGGAAAAAGCTGCGCAGTTTCGGTATAGGGAAGCGAAGATCTGACACTGTTTATCAAGCGTCTGCAGAAGAATTCAACGATTTCTTCTCAACAGCTGTAAACTGCCACGCAGCGACAAATTATCAGCCCCAAGATATCAACCTCTCGAGAGACAAGTTTTTCCTAAAACAAGTAACTACCGGCACAGTACACAAGGCAATTATGAGAATCTCTTCCGAGGCAGTAGGAAATGATGGAGTGAGCATTGACATGATTAAGAACGTCGTAGACACTATTACTCCAGTTATCACAGACATCTTCAACCTGTCTCTTGTCAGTAGTACATATCCTACTGAGTGGAAGCAAAGTTTAATTCAACCTATACCCAAGACTGACAACCCTAAGTCGCCAGGTGACTACAGGCCGATCAGCATACTCCCTGCAATATCTAAAGCCCTAGAATACATCGTCCATGAACAGCTGACGGATTACCTCAAAACTCATAACATCAACAAATATCAGTCAGGCTTTCGAAAGCACCATAGTACAGCAACTGCATTAATCAAAGTAACTGATGACATTAAACATGCTATGGACAGACGTGAAGTTACCATCCTAACACTGCTTGACTTTAGCAAGGCTTTTGATACAGTTGACTTTGATATATTACTAATTAAAATGAAACAGCTGAATTTCTCAAACAGCACTATACACTGGTTCGACAGCTACCTCAAAAACAGGAGTCAACAAGTCATTTGTGGGTCGGAAAAGTCATCATGGAAAAACGTGCGCTCTGGAGTTCCCCAAGGCTCTGTCCTTAGTCCATTACTCTTCTCACTGTACATTAATGATATTTCTTCAGTGATTCACTCCTGCAACTACCATCTATATGCCGACGACATCCAACTGTACATAAGTGCAAGCCCCAAGAACATTGCTGACGCAGTAGCGAGTATGAACGCTGATCTTTGCTCTGTTTCTCGATGGGCACAGAACCTAGGTCTGAAACTAAACCCCAAGAAATCCCAGGTCATACTTTTATCTCATCCAAAGCGAATCAGTCGGTACTTTCGCGAAACTGTCCCTCAAATACTCCTCAATGGTACCCAACTACCACACCAAAAAACAGTAAAAGACCTTGGAATAATCTTGGATGAACACCTAAACTGGGAAGAACAAACAGTCACAGCTAGCCGGAAATCGCTCTCCTCCCTACATGCAATTCAAAAATTTAGAAAAATATTTCCAACCCATGTTAAACAAAAATTAGTCCAAACACTAGTCTTGCCTAATCTTTACTACTGTGATGTAGTTCAACACGGCACAAATAGTGAAAATTCGAGATGCCTCGAGCTAATGATGAATGCTTGCGTTAGAAACGTATGCAATATACGGTTGTATGATCATATCAGTCCTTCATACTCCCAGCTAGGTTGGATACGCCCACAAGGCACGCGATCTCCACACGATGTGCTTACTTCCTCGATTTCTTAGTCACTGGAGCCCCCAATACTTATCTTCTCACATTAAACACCTATCATCATTCCACAACCGCAATACCAGATCGGATACGTCTAGCATCTTGGCTGTACCTTTACATAACACAAAATCTTTCTCTGTGTCATTCTCCATCTCAGCCATACGACTATGGAACGCGCTCCCCTGTGATCTGCGTCCTATCCAGAACCACTTAACATTCAAGAGGGAACTCAAGACTTACATATTAGGGACGGTATAGCCACCATTGTCGTGCCCCTCATCTTTTTCTTTCTCCTCTCCATCATAGCTTCGAATTTTACCATTCTATTTCTCTTCCTCTAACCTATCTACCTCTTCTATATCTCTTTCACCCCATTCTATCGTCTTATGTCTCTGCTTGATGAGAATAACTCACAAGCTGCAAGAATGTAACGAGAAAATTCCCAACTAGCAATAGGACTGACATTCATAAAAGAAAAAATATGTTTACTTTCCTATACATAGTCATTACTATTATTATTCTTGATTATTATAATTATTTTTTGATTGTTATAATTATCATTGTACTACTTTTATAATCTCTAATTTTTTTCTGTAGCATTAATACTGTATAACATGTTATATGTCCTTAATGTTCTGTAGAAACTGAAATTTGTTGAATCTGAGTATGCCTGGTTAGGTGTAAGAGAGGGCCTGAAGGCCCTAATCTTGCCAGGTAAAATAAATAAATAAATAAATAAATAAATAAATAAATAAATAAATGATTAAAATAGGAACATTCAATTAAAAGGTGTCTTACCGTCCACAGCTGAAAGCAGTGGGGACAGAGTGGGGGAGGATCGCCGCTTAAAAGATGTCGATGGCTAAAAAGACAGTGCCCTATCCGGAGTCTAGCTAAAATTACCTCCTCCCGACGACGCGTTCGGGAGGAACAGGTCCAAGCGCAAGAAAGGGCTTTCACTTCCCGCAATTTATTACGGGAAAGTGTTGACCAATGCGCATGCCATAAATGAGCAACTTCGCGACATAAACCACTCCGTAGATCGGTGAAGGGAAGCGACAATAGCTGGCCGAGGAAGAGAGACTGCAGCCTTGGCCGCTATATCGGCCGCCTCATTCCCACAGATACCAACGTGTCCCGGGAGCCAGAGGAACGCCACCGAGACGCCCCCCAGGTGGAGCAAGCGCAGACAGTCCTGAATCCGGTGGACCAGAGGGTGCACAGGGTAAAGAGCTTGGAGACTGAGGAGAGAGCTGAGAGAATCTGAGCAGATAACGTACTGTATCCGCTGATGGCGGCGGATGTAGTGGACAGCCTGGAGAACAGAGTAAAGCTCCACAGTATAAACCGAACACTTGTCGGGAAGCCAAAAGCGATTTGGGGTGTCGCCAACAATATAGGCACTCCCTACACCTAACGATGTTTTCGAGCCATCGGTGTAAATAAATGTGGCGTCCGTCATTTGTGCACATAGAGCAGCAAATGCCTGACGATAAACAAGTGTAGGGGTACCATCCTTGGGAAATTGACAAAGGTCACGGAGCAGGCAGATCCGGGGACGGAGCCAAGGCAGTGCTGTACCCCAAGTTGTCAAGAAGGTTTTAGGAAAGCGGAAGGAAAGAGAATGGAGCAGTTGACGGAAGCGGACTCCCGGGGGTAGTAGGGAGGAGGAGCGGCCTGCATACCCTACATCAAAGGAGGCGTCGAAAGAAAGGTCGTGGGCTGGATTAGCAGGCATGGAAGACAGATGGCTAGCATAACGACTCAGGAGGACTGCTCGCCGATTGGACAGCGGAGGTTCAGCAGTCTCAGCATAAAGGCTTTCCACAGGGCTAGTGTAAAAAGCTCCAGACACTAAACGTAATCCACGGTGGTGGATAGAGTCGAGACGACGAAGAATAGACGGCCGAGCAGAGGAGTAGACTATGCTTCCATAATCCAATTTCGAGCACACTAAGGCGCGATAGAGGCGGAGAAGGACCACTCGGGCCGCTCCCCAGGAGGTACCATTCAGGACACGGAGGGTGTTAAGCGATCGCAGACAGCGAGCCGAAAGATAGATAGATAGATAGATAGATATTTTATTTTTAAAGGGACCAGACTGCGACGGTCATCGGTCCCTTTTTCCAAAAAAAGTAAAACCACCCAAAGAGAATAAAAAACGAACAACAGGAAGGACGTCAGACGACACAGGACAAGAAATACTCCTACAGAGATCAGACGAAACAAATTAAAATCACACAGAGTGTGACAGTGGTTGGCCGACCATAGAGATAAAAAGGAAAAGCCAACCACCGAGAACACATTAAAAACTCAGCGTAAAATCGTAGGCCAATGGCCAGAATCAACACAAAAGAACAGAACGAACACTCAGAGTAAATAATAAAAACCCCCTGCCCGAATAAAACGGAAAACTAAGTCAGCCATACCAGGGTCATCACATAAGAGGGCAGTGAGCGTATCAGGCAGCGCAAATGTCTGCCTGACCACAGCTAAAAGGGGGCAGGCCAACAAAATGTGGGCCACTGTCAAAGCCGCCCCGCAGCGACATACAGGAGGGTCCTCCCGGCACAGTAAATAACTGTGTGTCAGGTGGGAGTGGCCAATGCGGAGCCGACAAAGGACGACAGAGTCCCTGCGGTTGGCTCGCAGGGATGACCGCCACACAGTCGTCGTCTCCTTGATGGCACGGAGTTTATTGGGCATGATCCGATTGCGCCATTCAGCGTCCCAAAGCGCAAAAACTTTTCGGCGGAGGACTGCCCGCAAATCAGTCTCTGGGAGGCCAACGTCCAGAGACTGTTTACTCGTGGCCTCTTTCGCCAGGCGGTCAACATGTTCATTGCCCGGGATACCGACATGACTGGGGGTCCACACAAAGACCACAGAGCGGCCGCAACGCGCAAGAGTATGCAGGGACTCATGGATAGCCATCACCAGATGAGAATGAGGAAAACACTGGTCGAGAGCTCCTAAACCGCTCAGGGAATCGCTACAGATAACGAAGGACTCACCTGAGCAGGAGCGGATATACTCTAGGGCACGAAAGATGGCGACTAGCTCAGCAGTGTAAACGCTGCAGCCAGCCGCCAAGGACCGTTGTTCGGAATTGTCCCCTAGAGTTAGCGCATACCCGACACGACCAGCAACCATCGAACCGTCGGTGTAAACAATTCCAGAGCCCTGATACGTGGCCAGGATGAAATAAAAGCGGCGGCGGAAGGCCTCTGGAGGGACCGAGTCCTTCGAGCCCTGTGCCAAGTCGAGCCGAAGGCAAGGGCGAGGAACACACCACGGGGGTGTACGCAGAGGCGCCTGGAAAGGAGGTGGAACTGGGAAAAACCCAAGCCCGCAGAGAAGCTCCTTGATGCGTACGGCGATCGGACAACCCGACCGGGGCCGACGGTCTGGCAGATGGACGACTGACTGCGGGAACAGGACACGATAATTTGGATGCCCGGGCAAGCTAAAAACATGGGCAGCATAAGCGGCCAGCAAACGTTGGCGTCGGAACCGCAGTGGACGTACAGCTGCCTCCACTAGGACGCTGTCCACAGGGCTGGTGCGGAAAGCACCAGTGGCAAGGCGTATCCTGCTGTGGAGAATTGGGTCCAGCACCCGCAACACAGATGGGGATGCTGAGCCATAAGCTAGGCACCCATAATCCAGGCGAGACTGGATTAACGCCTGGTAGAGCCGCAACAGGGTAGATCGGTCGGCGCCCCAGCGGGTGTGGCTCAAACAACGCAGGGCGTTGAGATGCCGCCAACACGCTTGTTTAAGCTGCCGGATATGAGGCAGCCAAGTCAACCGGGCATCAAAAAGGACACCCAAAAACCTGTGGGTCTCCACCACAGCAAGAAGTTCGTCGGCAAGATAAAGCCACGGCTCAGGATGGACCGTTCGGCGCCGGCAGAAATGCATAACGCGGGTCTTGGCAGCCGAAAACTGAAAACCACGCGCTACAGCCCAAGACTGCGCCTTGCGGATTGCGCCCTGTAGCTGACGTTCAGCTGCTGCAATGCTAATAGAACTATAGTAAAGACAGAAGCCGTCAGCATACAGGGAAGCGGAGACAGAATTTCCTACTGCCGCAGCGAGACCGTTTATGGCAATTAAAAACAGGCAGACACTGAGGACAGAGCCCTGGGGTACCCCGTTCTCCTGGACGAGGGAGGAACTATACGAGGCCGCGACTTGCACGCGGAAGGTACGATACGACAGAAAATTTCTGATAAAGATCGGCAGAGGGCCCCGAAGACCCCATCCATGAAGTGTAGAAAGGATGTGATGACGCCATGTCGTATCGTACGCCTTCCGCATGTCGAAAAAGACAGCGACCAGGTGCTGACGGCGGGCAAAGGCTGTACGGATGGCCGACTCAAGGCTCACCAGATTGTCGGTGGCGGAGCGGCCTTTACGGAACCCACCCTGAGACGGAGCCAGAAGGCCCCGAGACTCCAGCACCCAATTTAAGCGCCGGCTCACCATCCGTTCAAGCAACTTGCAAAGAACGTTGGTGAGACTAATGGGACGGTAGCTGTCCACCTCCAGAGGGTTCTTTCCAGGTTTCAAAATGGGGATGACAATACTTTCCCGCCATTGCGACGGAAACTCACCCTCGACCCAGAGACGGTTGTAAAGGTCGAGGAGGCGTCGCTTGCAGTCCACTGAAAGGTGTTTCAGCATCTGACAGTGGATGCGATCTGGCCCGGGAGCGGTATCAGGGCAAGCGGCAAGGGCACTCTGAAATTCCCACTCACTGAATGGAGCGTTGTAGGGTTCAGAAGCGTTGGTGCGAAAAGAAAGGCTCCGACGTTCCATCCGCTCTTTAATGGAGCGGAAGGCCTGGGGGTAATTCGCAGAAGCGGAACTCATAGCAAAATGCTCTGCTAAGCGGTTTGCAATGACGTCGGAGTCAGTACAAACTGCTCCATTCAGTGAGAGCGCAGGGACGCTGGCAGGGGTCCGATAGCCGAAGACCCGTCGAATCTTGGCCCAGACCTGCGATGGAGTGACATGGAGGCCAATGGTGGACACATACCGCTCCCAGCACTCCTTCTTGCCTTGGCAGATAAGGAGGCGGGCCCGTGCACGCAGCCGTTTGAAGGCGATAAGGTGGTCCATGGAGGGATGTCGCTTGTGACGCTGGAGCGCCCGCCGGCGATCTTTAATCGCTTCAGCGATCTCAGGCGACCACCAAGGCACAGCCCTCCGCCGAGGGGACCCAGAAGAACGGGGAATGGCAGACTCGGCGGCAGTGACGATGCCGGCGGTGACCGATGTAACCACCGCATCAATGGCATCAGTTGAGAGAGGCTCAATAGCGGCAGTGGAGGAGAACAAGTCCCAGTCAGCCTTATTCATAGCCCATCGGCTAGGGCGCCCAGAAGAGTGACGCTGTGGTAGTGACAGAAAAATGGGAAAGTGGTCACTACCACACAGGTCGTCATGCACACTCCAGTGGACAGATGGTAAGAGGCTAGGGCTACAGATTGAAAGGTCAATGGCGGAGTAGGTGCCATGCGCCACACTGAAGTGTGTGGAGGCACCATCATTCAAAATCGAGAGATCGAGCTGCGACAATAAATGCTCAACGGTGGCGCCTCGACCTGTTGCCACTAACCCACCCCACAGAGGGTTATGGGCGTTAAAGACGCCCAGTAATAAGAAAGGTGGCGGCAATTGGGCTATCAGCGCAGCCAGGACATGCTGCGCGACATCACCCTCCGGTGGAAGGTAAAGACTGCAGACGGTAAGAGCCTGCGGCGTCCACACCCTAACAGTGACAGCCTCTAAAGCTGTTTGTAGAGGGACAGACTCGCTGTGAAGAGAGTTAAGGACATAGATGCAGACGCCACCAGACACCCTTTCATAAGCTGCTCGGTTCTTATAATAACCCCGATAGCCACGGAGGGCGGGGGTGCGCATTGCTGGAAACCAAGTTTCCTGCAGAGCAATGCAGAGGAAAGGGTGAAGGCTGATAAGTTGGCGGAGCTCAGCTAGATGGTGGAAGAAACCGCTGCAGTTCCACTGGAGGATGGTTTTGTCCATGGCTGAGAAAGGCGTGCCGGGACTGGGACGGCAGATTACGCCGCTGGGCCACCTGCTGCCTCCGATTTAGCACCCGTGCTAGTGCTATTGCTATTCACGGCGTCTGAGGGACCGGCGAGATCGAGGTCCTCAGCGGACGCCAGAATCTCCACCTCGTCCTCAGACGCAAAGCTAGAAGTTAGCGATGGGGTGGCTACCACCGCGCGTTCCTTGGGCTTAGAGCTGCTCTTCTTTGATTTCTCACGCTGCTCCTTGGGTTTAACTGGCTGGGAGGGCTTCACCGATTCAGTCTCCGGGACTGAGGAGGATCGTGAAGCCCTTCGACCTGCAGATTGTGGGCACTTACGCCACTGTCGATCGTCAGCCTTCCCGCCGGTGGAAACCTGGGAAGGGAGGGACCCAAGGGACCCCTTGCGAGCGTGAGAAGCCGAAGAAGTTGGACACTTCTCCGGCTTAGAAGCGGGGACCGACGTCCCCGATGGGGGGGATGGTGTTGCTCCTGAGGTAGGTGGCACAGGAGCAACCCGGTGGGTAGAGCCCCCCCACTGGCAAGGGGGCAGGAGGAGTTGTACCACTCGTCGATCCGGCCGGAAGGCGCGAAACTGATGGGGCTAGCACAGGTGTTGTAGCAGCGGCGTAGGAAGTTGTCATTCGCACTGGATGTAATCGGTCGTATTTCCGTTTGGCCTCAGTATAAGTCAGTCGGTCCAGGGTCTTATATTCCATGATTTTGCGCTCTTTCTGGAATATTCTGCAGTCTGGCGAGCAGGGTGAATGGTGCTCCCCGCAGTTGACGCAGATGGGAGGCGGGGCACATGGAGTATCGGGATGAGATGGGCGTCCGCAATCTCGACATGTGAGGCTGGAAGTGCAGCGGGAAGACATATGGCCGAACTTCCAGCACTTGAAGCACCGCATCGGGGGAGGAATGTAGGGCTTGACGTCACATCGGTAGACCATCACCTTGACCTTTTCCGTAACGTATCACCCTCGAAGGCCAAGATGAAGGCACCGGTAGCAACCTGATTGTCCCTCGGACCCTGATGAATGCGCTGGACGAAATGAACACCTCTACGTTCTAAGTTGGCGCGCAGCTCGTCATCAGACTGCAAAAGGAGGTCCCTATGGAAAATAACACCCTGGACCATATTTAGATTCTTATGTGGTGTAATAGTAACGTTAACATCCCCCAACTTGTCACAAGCAAGTAAACTGCGTGACTGGGCGGAGGATGCCGTTTGTATCAGTACTGAGCCAGAGCGCATTTTAGACAAGCCCTCCACCTCCCCAAACTTGTGCTCTAAATGCTCGACGAAGAACTGAGGCTTTGTGGAGAGAAAAGACTCCCCATCAGCTCTCGTGCAAACTAAGAATCGGGGCGAATAACTGTTACCTCCATCCTGGGACTTATGCTCTTCCCACGGCGTGGCCAGGGAGGGGAACGTTTTCGGATCATACTTCTGAGCATTAAATTGAGCCCGAGAACGCTTAGAGACTGCTGGCGGCTGGCCGCCAGCGAGAGATGATGTACCACGCTTCATTGCGGGTCATCCGCCCTGATGCCACCTACTCCGACCAAGGGCCCTCCCCACGGGCGCCACCCAGCCACAGCAAAGGCCACCTGGCAGGATGGCCGTTGCCGGGAGTCCTGATACCCCAGGAGGATAGGCATCTACTCCTTGGCATACGTGGAGAGTTAACGGCGCAGGCATCAGTAGAGCGATCCCTGTGTTGTCAGGGGGCTACAACACAGAGGGTAAATGGCGGCCCCACCACAACGGACTGGCTACCGTGCTGGATCTTAGGTGCAAAAGTGTCCAAGGTCGTCGTCGCAGTTAAAAGAAACACTGCAGAGGGCAGGGACGTATCCCCGCCCTAAAGATCGAAAACGAGCGGGACACCATTGCAACGACGTGAAAGCCGGTTAAAGGTCTAATTGCACGACGGATACAGTGCACCATGTAAGCCACCCTTCCCCAATTGGCTCGCTCTTCGGAATAATTTAGAAAGATGGAGGTCAAACCCGAGAGGGGACCATCACATAAGGCCAAAACATGTGAGACTCCATTTAGTCGCCTCGTACGACAGGCAGGAATACCGCGGGCCTATTCTAACCCCCGAACCCGCAGGGGGGAGCCGAAAGATAGGAAACGTGGGAGGACCAGCACAGTTTTCTGTCAAACATAAGACCCAAGAATTTAGCGACGTCTGAAAACGGAAGGTTGACAGGACCTAGATGTAAGGAGGGCGGAAGGAACTCCTTACGTCGCCACAAATTGACACAAACGGTCTTACTGGGTGAGAAACGAAAGCCGGTTTCGATGCTCCATGAGTGGAGGCGATTGAGACATCCTTGAAGACGTCGTTCAAGAAGGCTGGTCCGTTGAGAGCTGTAGTAGATCGCAAAATCGTCCACAAAGAGGGAGCCCGACACATCATGAGGGAGACAATCCATAATTGGATTTATGGCGATGGCAAACAGTACAACACTCAGCACGGAACCCTGGGGTACCCCGTTTTCTTGGGAGAAAGTACGGGAGAGAGTAGTGTTCACCCGCACCCTAAATGTGCGCTCTGCCATAAATTCGCGAAGAAAAAGGGGCAGCCGGCCTCGAAAGCCCCAAGAGAACAGTGTGCGGAGGATGCCTGTCCTCCAACAGGTATCGTATGCTCTCTCCAGATCAAAAAATATTGCTACCGTTTGGCGTTTCATCTGCAGAACGATGCTTCCGAAATCCGCATTGGGCTGGTGTTAAAAGACTGCGGGATTCTAGCCACCAAGCTAAACGGTAATTCACCATACGCTCCAAAACCTTACAGACACTACTCGTGAGAGAAATGGGGCGATAGCTAGAGGGGAGATGTTTGTCCTTTCCAGGTTTCGGAACGGGAACGACAAGAGCTTCCCGCCACCGTCTAGGAAAGGTACTGTCGGTCCAAATTCGATTATAAAGGCGAAGGAGGTAACGCAGACTATGGGTTGATAAATGCAGCAACATTTGGACGTTGATACCATCCGGTCCTGGGGCGGAGGAGCGAGAAGAAGAGAGTGCATGTTGGAGTTCACGCATGGAGAAAACAGTATTATAGCTTTCGCGATTTTGAGAGGAGAAAGCTAGAGGTCGCACTTCCGCTGCACGTTTCTTCGGGAGAAACGCTGGCGGGTAATTGGAAGAGCTCGAAATCTCAGCAAAGTGCTGACCCAATGTGTTAGAAATTGCGTCAGGGTCCACTAATGTATCATGCGCGACAGTGAGCCCAGAGACCGGGGAGAAACTAGGCGCGCCTGAGAACCGTCGAAGCCGACTCCAAACTTCCGAGGAGGGAGTGAATGTGTTAAATGAGTTAATAAAGAATCTCCAGCTTGCCTTTTTGCTATCGCGGATGACGCGACGGCATCGCGCACGGAACTGCTTATAGCGGATACAGTTGGCCAAAGTAGGATGGTGACGGAAAATGCGAAGAGCACGTCGCCGCTCACGTATTGCGTAACGGCATGCCTCGTTCCACCAAGGAACTGGGGGGCGCCGGGGCAATTCGGAGGTGCGTGGTATTGAACGTTCCGCAGCTGTAAGAATAACGTCGGTAACGTGTGTGACCTCATCGTCAACGCTGGGAAAGCGACGGTCATCTAATGTCGCTAGAGACGAAAAAAGTGTCCAGTCGGCCTGGGCAAACTTCCAGCGTCTCGGACGCATATATGGCAGTTGAGGCTGCAGTCTAAGGACACATGGAAAGTGGTCACTCGAGTGTGTATCATCAAGGGCGAACCATTCGAAGCGCCAAGCCAGCGAAACAGTACCGACCGCGAGGTCCAAATGAGATAAATGTGTCGTGGAGGCAGACAAAAATGAAGGGACCCCAGTGTTGAGGCAAACTAGATCCGCTTGGTGGAAGACGTCTAGCAATAGTGAGCCACGTGGACAAGGATGTGGAGAACCCCAAAGCGGGTGGTGGGCATTGAAGTCCCCAACCAGCAAATAGGGGGGTGGAAGCTGACCAAGAAGATGAAGGAGATCAGCTCGTGCCATTGGTGTCGTCGATGGAATGTATACAGTACAAAGAGAGAACGTGTATCCGGAAAGGGAAAGACGGATGGCGACAGATTGGAAGGAAGTGTTTAAGGGGATTGGGTGATAATGGAGAGTATCATGGAGAAGAATCATGAGTCCTCCATGGGCTGGAGTGCCTGCAACAGAGGGGAGATCATATCGGACAGACTGAAAATGAGGGAGAACAAAGCGGTCATGGGGACGCAGCTTTGTTTCCTGAAGACAAAAGATGACCGGCGAGTAGGATCGTAAGAGGATCGACAATTCATCCCTATTGGCTCGAATGCCGCGGATATTCCAGTGGATAATGGACATGGGGTGAACAGAAAATGGAGGAATGTGACCAAAGTTGCTGTCAACTCAAAGACTGCTCGGAGCTAGCGACCGACAGCATGGAATGGCATTCAGCCAAAGGCAGAAGATCCTGATCCATAGGTTGGTCAGGAGCAGCTCCTGCCACCAGCGATCGGCCGATTGACCGGCCACCAGCAGTGCGCCTCGGCGACACAGAAGACAGCCAGGGCGATTTCCGCCAGGTGGTGCTGTAGATGGGACACGCCTTGGCGGAGAAGGAGAGGAACTGGGTTTCTTTTGAGCCTTCTTAGAAGTATGATGTTTAGATGAAGGAGGAACCGATGGTTGGGAAGTTGCGGTACGTAAAAACTCTCCACGAGTATGCTCTTTTTTGGAAGGCTTGGTGTCTGACTTTTGGGCTCGAGATTTAGCAGAACCCGATGAAGGGTGAGCCATAGAGTGGGCAGGCGAAAGTGGTGAGGTTGAACGGGCGATCTTTGCGCTGGCCGATCTGACGACCGTGGCACTAAAGGTGAGGTCGCAAGTCTGCGTGGCCACCTCCTTTGTTGGCCGAGGAGAAGCAAGGACAGTGCTGTATTTTCCTGTCTGAGGCACGGTGGGCTTGCGACTGGCAAATAATTTTCGAGCAGCAAAGGTTGACACCTTTTCCTTCACTCTTATTTCATGGATGAGCTTTTCGTCCTTAAAAATGGGGCAATCTCGAGAGGAAGCAGCGTGGTCACCCATACAGTTGATGCAGCGAGGGGATGGAGGTGGACAAGCACCCTCATGGGCATCCTTGCCACACGTAACACATTTGGCTGGATTGGAACAGTACTGGCTGGTGTGATTGAACCGCTGACACCGATAGCATCGCGTAGGGTTTGGGACGTAAGGGCGAACGGAAATTCTCATAACCTGCTTTGATTTTCGATGGGAGGTGAACTTTGTTAAATGTCAAGAAGACACTGCGGGTTGGAATGATGTTCGTGTCAACCCTTTTCATAACTCTATGAACAGCCGTGACGCCCTGGTCAGACAGGTAGTGCTGAATTTCTTCGTCAGACAATCCATCGAGGGAGCGTGTATAAACGACTCCACGTGAGGAATTTAAGGTACGATGCGGTTCCACCCGGACAGGGAAGGTGTGGAGCAGAGAAGTACGCAGCAATTTTTGTGCCTGGAGGGCACTGACTGTTTCTAACAACAGGGTGCCATTCCGTAATCTGGAACAAGACTTTACAGGACCTGCAATTGCGTCGACACCTTTCTGAATAATGAAAGGGTTGATCGTGGAGAAGTCGTGACCTTCGTCAGACCGAGAAACAACAAGGAACTGTGGCAACGATGGAAGAATCGTCTGTGGCTGAGACTCAGAGAACTTACGTTTATGAGCAGACATAGTGGAAGGTGAGGAAACCATTGCGGAAGAATCCCCCATGATTACCAGCGTCTCCGATGGCGCGCTCCTCCCTTGTGGGGGCCCTCACTGAGGGCACTCCCGCCTTAGGTGATTGTTTACACCTCAGGTCACACCTCCCGACAAACGGATGGAGGGACCAATCGGCACTTTCGGAAGGTATCAACTCAGGTAATCACCCCTCCCTGGGCCTGGCCGTTACCAGGGGGTACGTACGTGTCCTACCTGTCTACCCAGGGCGGGGAATTACGCGTTACCCCGTCACCATTGAAGTGCGTGGGTCGGCCTTCAGACACGCACAGGGAGGAAGAAAGAGGAAGGGAAAGGAAAGAAGAGGGGTCTCAAACGCCGCAGCGGAGAAAAGTGCAGAGAGAAGCGGGAAGGAAAAGAGAAGGACAGAGGAAGGACGAAGACTTGCAAGTATAGAAAGCAAAGAATGTGTAACAGTTTAGAGCGTCCGTCTCCGGACGTAGGCACAAACCATACTCCCAGAGGGGGAGAAAGGGAAGGAAAGAGCCAAAGGGGAGGGGGGGGGGCAAGATGGGGGAGGGGGAAGGATGCGGAAAGGGAAGGTATGCAGCCCGGAAAGGAAGGAGGGCCACATTAGCTCGGGGTCCCGTGCTCGCTACGCACGTGTCCACAAAAGAGTTGTGAACCCCCTGGGGGGGCTGCAATAGTATGATGGTAACAAACATCCCCCAGCTTGTTGCAAGTGAGTAATGCCTGTGACTGGGCAGAGGATGCTGTTTTTATCAAAACTGGCCCTAAGCACATTTTGGACAAACCACCTCCACTAAATTACCCTCCAAATTCTCCACAAAAAACTGAGGCTTCATGGACATCAAAGATTCACCATTAACTCTCGTACATACGAGGTACTGGCGCAAGAAAGCTTCACTGCAATCCTTAGCCTAAGATTTGCCAAAGCAACGAAGAGGTTTTTTTCCCCACCAATGATAGGGGAATATATTCCCGTCAGCTAACAAAACAGTTAAGTAAAGTGCCTTAAGATAGAATAATATGTACCTATGTAATTTTATGAACTACTATATTATCACCTAATTGTTATATCACGTTGTGAAATTTATTAATGTGCATTCTCATTTAATCCCAGTGTGTAATTAGCGTTTGTGAATCCTTCATACTGCCAAGAGTAAAATAAAATTGTAGCCTATCGTAGTTGTTAATCGATATTAAGCGTTCACGCATTCTAGGAAGTTTCTTCTCACTGCCTCTAACCCCTCCTCCTAACCTCCCCCACCACCCCCCCCTCCCCGCCCTAACGGCCGAGAAGAGAAATGCGTCCAGAACTTGGGCCTAGAAAATATTTACACAAATATTTTATTTAATTCAAAATTTTTAAATTAACAAGTGTCTGCTATATTGACCCTCATTAATACGTCTTATTTTTGGTTTTTTAACGCTTTAAATGGTTAATAAATGTACGAGGTTTAAAAACCAAAGTACAAGACTTAGTAGTTTATGTACAACCCTGGTAAGAAGGCCAAAAACGCCAAGAGAAATCTGGGCACAGAAGTGCCTAATGCAAGAAAAGGTTCACCTACTTCGTTACATAAACGGATGGGAACCTATGCTTTTCATAATCATGTCAGCACTGTTGAACATCAAACCATTTTAGCGAAAAATACATTCGCAGTAAGTTGGAAGCTGCGAGGAGAAGCTGCTCGTTACATAGATTTCTAGCCACTTGCTAAGTTAGCCGAACCTCAAATACAGTGCTGTTGTATCCCCAATTATCGACTGAAATGATTCACTTTTCTGCAACGCGATTTATACTTGACTGAGGAGATACAAAAGGAAAAAGCAAAATAAAAGACATTGAAATAAACTTAATTCCAGTGGTAGAAGAGTGGCATTTTTTGTAGGGTAGGCTGAGAATTATGAATGCGAAAAAGGAGAATCTTAAAACATATCTCGTAAAACGGAAACACCTCAAAAGTGACTCAGTAGAAATATGCAACTAAGAAACTAGTACATAAATGCATGAATATATTAAACACATACACATTCACATTCAATAAAATGTAATACATAGTAAAGCACCGTTAGGCCTACACTCTTTTGTAAATTTGTTCCACCCTCCTGTCCTTTTTCTGGGTGTAAACGTCGATGACATGAGGTATGAAATCCTGCCGTTTTAAGATTTCACAGTTCCCCTCTAACGGTACAGCCAAAATCGTAAAGTTTGACGGTGTCATTTGTGTTGTGAAAGTAGGCCTTAACGCTTTTAACGTACTCATGCTTCTTTTGCACGACAGTGGTCGCTGGAATTGCAAGAACCAAAGACAGTGAATTTCACACATTTAGAGAACACATTTTTAATCCATTGCTTATAATCCATTTAAGGAGGTCCTCAGGCTCTAGACGCTTATCCTCACTGCTGTAAATAAATTCAAGTTCTCATTTCAGTTTTTCATTGTCAATAAAGGATATAATTTAAGTAGTTTTTCAACATAACATACAGGGAAATTTTTTGGCCTACTATAACCTGCGAACTTTTTCTCATTTACAAGGTGTGTAGAATAGTTTCAGGGGAGTCCTGGGATCCAATACTACTACCGTGTCAATTATTTCTAAAACTAGCCTTCTCAATTTCTGAACGCTTCTGTTTCGTTAGAAATAATTTTAGCTTCTACATTTGTAAGGCTCTTACCTTCGACAATGCATTTCAGAATAATTTCCTCACATCTTAAGTGTTTCGCCTGTCTTAATGCAGTTTTCAATTTCAAGCTCACGGCCGTCTTCTGTCCACAGTTTTACTTCGAAAATGTAGAATAAGATATTTGTAATGGAGGGAAATCTAATTGTACAGCTGCAGTAGAAAAAGAAGCCTGGTCATCCAGAATCTTTAGCCCAATTGCTCGATGTAAGAAATTATCCCACCCTTCATTGTCTATAGCATCATTAAATGCTGATCATGTCTATAGTGAATAATGGTTTGTATAGCGCGTGAATGAAAATACCTTGTTTCACACGAACTTTGTAGTTTAAACCCCAATTCCTCAGTAGTTCACTTTTTACTGGAACGGCTAAAAATGCGTGATATCCTGGTTTGACACAAAAATGTTTAATCTATTAATTTTTACAATTAAGAGGGTTCAACTGATGTGCATAGCAGTGGATAGAGAGCGGATGAGGATACGCTTGTTTCATGATAGAATGGACAATTTTTCCGTGCCATTGCGCTGCAGCCGCTTTATGTTTGCGATACTTTATCAGTATTTTAACTGCTTAACACTTAACGAAACAGTGGGTATGACTTGTGCACTCCGGTTTTTGGGTAAGTCATAAAATCTCCTGATTCATTATCTGCAGAACGATAATTCACATTTGACTTCCAATTGAGACATCCGTTTTTTTTGTGGTTTTAGGGCGCAAAACTTCTATGGTCATTAGCGCCCAGCCCGTGACTTAAGACAGTAAAAAACCGAAAGTGAAAACCAGCAGCAATGGGAACAAAGTCAGAAAATTTGAGAAACTAAAAATAGAAGAATGCTTAAAAATCCACTACAGAAAGGGGGTGATTGTCCCCAAAAAAAGGTTCAAATGACTGACGCCATTTCACTGTCACTAATAAACTGGAGAACGCGGTCGGCGGAGCGCGTGTCATCTGCTAAAATCGACGATAGATCAGGCGATAGCTGTAGACGGGAGCGTAACGGATTAAAATAGGGGCATTCAATTAAAAGGTGTCTTACCGTCCACAGCTGAGAGCAGTGGGGACAGAGTGGGGGAGGATCGCCGCTTAAAAGATGTCGATGGCTAAAACGACAGTGCCCTATCCGGAGTCTAGCTAAAATTACCTCCTCCCGACGACGCGTTCAGGAGGAAGAGGTCCAAGCGCAAGGAAGGGCTTTCACTTCCCGCAATTTATTACAGGGAAGTGCCGACCAATGCGCATGCCATAAATGAGCAACTTGGCGACATAAACCGCTCCGTAGATCGGTGAAGGGAAGCGACCGATTAGCTGGCCGAGGAAGAGAGACTGCGGCCTTGGCCGCTATATCAGCCGCCTCATTCCCACAGATACCAGCGTGTCCCGGGAGCCAGAGGAACGCCACCGAGACGCCCCTCAGGTGGAGCAAGCGCAGACAGTCCTGAATCCGGTGGACCAGAGGGTGCACAGGGTAAAGAGCTTGGAGACTGAGGAGAGAGCTGAGAGAATCTGAGCAGATTACGTACTGTATCCGCTGATGGCGGCGGATGTAGTGGACAGCCTGGAGAACAGCGTAAAGCTCCGCAGTATAAACCGAACACTGGTCGGGAAGCCGAAATTGATTTGGGGTGTCGCCAACAATATAAGCACTCCCTACACCTAACGATGTTTTCGAGCCGTCGGTGTAAATAAATGTGGCCTCCGTCATTGCTGCACATAGAGCAGCAAATGCCCGACGATAAACAAGTGTAGGGGTACCATCCTTGGGAAATTGACAAAGGTCACGGAGCAGGCAGATCCGGGGACGGAGCCAAGGCGGTGCTGTACCCCAAGTTGTCAAGAAGGTTTTAGGAAAGCGGAAGGAAAGAGAATGGAGCAGTTGACGGAAGCGAACTCCCGGGGGTAGTAGGGAAGAGGAGCGGCCTGCATACCCTACATCAAAGGAGGCGTCGAAAAAAAGGTCATGGGCTGGATTAGTAGGCATGGAAGACAGATGGCTAGCATAACGACTCAGGAGTACTGCCCGCCGATTGGACAGCGGAGGTTCAGCAGTCTCAGCATAAAGGCTTTCCACAGGGCTAGTGTAAAAAGCTCCAGACACTAAACGTAATCCACGGTGGTGGATAGAGTCGAGACGCCGAAGAATAGACGGCCGAGCAGAGGAGTAGACTATGCTTCCATAATCCAATTTCGAGCGCACTAAGGCGCGATAGAGGCGGAGAAGGACCACTCGGTCCGCTCCCCAGGAGGTACCATTCAGGACACGGAGGGTGTTAAGCGATCGCAGACAGCGAGCCGAAAGATAGGAAACGTGGGAGGACCAGCTTAGTTTTCTGTCAAACATAAGACCCAAGAATTTAGCGACGTCTGAAAACGGAAGGTTGACAGGACCTAGATGTAAGGAGGGCGGAAGAAACTCCTTACGTCGCCAAAAATTGACACAAACGGTCTTACTGGGTGAGAAACGGAAGCCAGTTTCGATGCTCCACGAGTGGAGGCGATCGAGACATCCTTGAAGACGTCGTTCAAGAAGGCTGGTCCGTTGAGAGCTGTAGTAGATCGCAAAATCGTCCACAAAGAGGGAGCCCGAGACATCATGAGGGAGACAATCCATAATTGGATTTATGGCGATGGCAAATAGTACAACACTCAGCACAGATCCCTGGGGTACCCCGTTTTCTTGGGAGAAAGTACGGGAGAGAGTAGTGTTCACCCGCACCCTGAAAGTGCGCTCTGCCATAAATTCGCGAAGAAAAAGGGGCAGCCGGCCTCGAAAGCCCCAAGAGAACAGTGTGCGGAGGATGCCTGTCCTCCAACAGGTATCGTATGCTCTCTCCAGATCAAAAAATATTGCTACCGTTTGGCGTTTCCGGAGAAAATTGTTCATGATGTAAGTGGAGAGAGCAACAAGATGGTCAACGGCAGAACGATGCTTCCGAAATCCGCATTGGGCTGGTGTTAAAAGACTGCGGGATTCTAGCCACCAAGCTAAACGGTAATTCACCATACGCTCCAAAACCTTACAGACACTACTCGTGAGAGAAATGGGGCGGTAGCTAGAGGGGAGATGTTTGTCCTTTCCAGGTTTCGGAACGGGAACGACAATAGCTTCCCGCCACCGTTTGGGAAAGGTACTGTCGGTCCAAATTCGATTATAAAGGCGAAGGAGGTAACGCAGACTAGGGGTTGATAAATGCAGCAACATTTGGAGATGGATACCATCCGGTCCCGGGGCGGAGGAGCGAGAAGATGAGAGGGCATGTTGGAGTTCCCGCATGGAGAAAACAGTATTGTAGCTTTCGTGATTTTGAGAGGAGAAAGCAAGAGGTCGCACTTCCGCTGCACGTTTCTTCGGGAGGAACGCTGGCGGGTAATTTGAAGAGCTCGAAATCTCAGCAAAGTGCTGACCCAACGAGTTAGAAAATGCGACGGGGTCCACTAAGGTATCATGCGCGACAGTGAGCCCAGAGACTGGGGAGAAACTAGGCGCGCCTGAGAACCGTCGAAGCCGACTCCAAACTTCCGAGGAGGGAGTGAAGGTGTTAAATGAGCTAATAAAGAATTTCCAGCTTGCCTTCTTGCTATCGCGGATGACGCGACGGCATCGCGCACGGAGCTGCTTATAGCGGATACAGTTGGCCAAAGTAGGATGGTGACGGAAAATGCGAAGAGCACGTCGCCGCTCACGTATTGCATCACGGCATGCCTCGTTCCACCAAGGAACTGGGGGGCGCCGGGGCAATTCGGAGGTGCGTGGTATTGAACGTTCCGCAGCTGTAAGGATAACGTCGGTAATATGTGTGACCTCATCGTCGACGCTGGGAAAGCGACGGTCATCGAATGTCGCGAGAGACGAAAAAAGTGTCCAATCGGCTTGGGCAAACTTCCAGCGTCGCGGGCGCATATATGGCAGTTGAGGCTGCAGTCTGAGGACACATGGAAAGTGGTCACTCGAGTGTGTATCATCAAGGGCGAACCATTCGAAGCGCCGAGCTAGCGGAACAGTACCGACCGCAAGGTCCAAATGAGATAAGGTTGTCGTGGAGGCAGACAAAAATGTGGGGACCCCAGTGTTGAGGCAAACTAGATCCGCTTGGTGGAAGACGTCTAGCAATATGGAGCCACGTGGACAAGAATGAGGAGATCCCCAAAGCGGGTGGTGGGCATTGAAGTCCCCAACCAGCAAATAGGGGGGTGGAAGCTGACCAAGAAGATGAAGGAGATCAGCTCGTGCCATTGGTGTGGATGATGGAATGTATACAGTACAAAGAGAGAACGTGTATCCAGAAAGGGAAAGACGGACGGCGACAGCTTGGAAGGAACTGTTTAAGGGGATTGGGTGATAATGGAGAGTACCATGGAGAAGAATCATGAGTCCTCCGTGGGCTGGAGAGCCTTCAGCAGAGGGTAGATCATATCAGACGGACTGAAAATGAGGGAGAACAAAGCGGTCATGGGGACGCAGCTTTGTTTCCTGAAGACAGAAGATGACTGGCGAGTAGGATCGTAAGAGGACCGACAATTCATCCCGATTGGCTCGAATGCCGCGGATATTCCAGTGGATAATGGACATGGGGTGAACAGAAAATGGAGGAATGTGACCAAAGTTGCTGTCAACTCAAAGACTGCTCGGAGCTAGCAACCGACAGCATGGAATGGCATTCAGCCGAAGGCAGAAGATCCTGATCCATAGGATGGTCAGGAGCAGCCCCTGCCACCAGCAATCGGCCGGTTGACCGGCCACCAGCAGTGCGCCTCGGCGACACAGAAGACGGCCGAGGGCGATTTCCGCCAGGTGGTGCTGTAGATGGGACACGCCTTGGCGGAGAAGGAGAGGAACTGGGTTTCTTTGTAGCCTTCTTGGAAGAATTATGTTTAAATGAAGGAGGAACCGATGGTTGTGAAGTTGCGGTACGTAAAATCTCTTCACGAGTATGCTCTTTTTCCGAAGACTTGGCGTCCGACTTTTGGGCTCGAGATTTAGCAGAACCCGACGAAGGGTGAGCCATAGAGTGGGCAGGCGAAAGTGGTGAGGTTGAATGAACGATCTTTGCGCTGGCCGATCTGACGACCGTGGCACTAAAGGTGAGGTCGCTAGTCTGCGTGGCCACCTCCTTTGTTGGCCGAGGAGAAGCAAGGACAGTGCTGTATTTTCCTGTCTGAGGCACGGTGGGCTTGCGACTGGCGAATAATTTTCGAGCAGCAAAGGTTGACACCTTTTCCTTCACTCTTATTTCCTGGATGACCTTTTCGTCCTTAAAAACGGAGCAATCTCGAGAGGAGCGTGGTCACCCATACAGTTGATGCAGCGAGGGGATGGAGGTGGACAAGCACCCTCATGGTCATCCTTGCCACACTTAACACATTTGGCCGGATTGGAACAGGACTGGCTGGTGTGATTGAACCGCTGACATCGATAGCAACGCGTAGGGTTTGGGACGTAAGGGCGAACGGAAATTATCTCATAGCCTGCTTTGATTTTCGATGGGAGTTGAACTTTGTCAAATGTCAAGAAGACAGTGCGGGTTGGAATGAGGTTCGTGTCAACCCGTTTCATTACTCTATGAACTGCCGTTACGCCTTGGTCAGACAGATAGTGCTGAATTTCTTCGTCAGACAATCCATCGAGGGAGCGTGTATAAACGACTCCACGCGAGGAATTTAAGGTACGGTGCGGTTCCACCCGGACAGGGAAAGTGTGGAGCAGAGAAGTACACAGCAATTTTTGTGCCTGGAGGGCACTGTGTGTTTCTAACAACAGGGTGCCATTCCGTAATCTGGAACAAGACTTTACAGGACCTGCAATTGCGTCGACACCTTTCTGAATAATGAAAGGGTTGACCATGGAGAAGTCGTGACCTTCATCAGTCCGAGAAACAACAAGGAACTGTGGCAACGATGGAAGAATCGTCTGTGGCTGAGACTCAGTATACTTACGTTTGTGAGCAGACATAGTGGAAGGTGAGGAAACCATTGCGGAAGAATCCCCCATGATTACCGGCGTCTCCGATGGCGCGCTCCTCCCTTGTGGGGGCCCTCTCTGAGGGCACTCCCGCCTTAGGTGATTGTTCACACCTCAGGTCACACCTCCCGACAAACGGACGGAGGGACCAATCGGCATTTTCGGAAGGTATCAGCTCGGGTAATCACCCCTCCCTGGGCCTGGCCGTTACCAGGGGGTATGTACGTGTCCTACCTGTCTACCCGGGGCGGGGAATTACGCGTTACCCCGTCACCGGCTACGCACAAAAGGCGTGGGTCGGCCTTCAGACACGCACAGGGAGGAAGAAAGAGAAAGGGAAAGGAAAGAAGAGAGGTCTCAAACGCCGCAGCGGAGAAAAGGGAAAGAGAAGAGGTAAGGAAAAGAGAAGGACAAAGGAAGGAAGAAGACATAAGCAAAGAAAGCGAAGAATGCGTTACATTTTCGAGCGTCCATCTCCGGACGTAGGCACAAACCATACTCCCAGATGGGGAGAAAGGGGAGGAAAGAGCCAGCGGTGAGGGGAGGAGGGGCGAAGATAGGGATGGGGAAGGATGCGGAAAGGGAAGGTATGCAGCCCGGAAAGGAAGGAAGGCCACATTAGCTCAGGGTCCCGTGCTCGCTACGCACGTATCCACAAAAGAGTTGTGGACCTCCTGGGGGGGAGGCATCCGTTGTTTCGTCGGTTTGAACGCTGCCACTTAACCACCGTTTTGAATTGTACCCTTGTGTTTGAAATCTTACAAATTTTCCTGAAGATTTTTTTAGTGAAATGAGATGTCCTGTAGCCAGGGTCTCCCCTCAGACCGGTCGCCTGGTTCAAGTGGACGCCACTTCGGGGACTGGCGTGTCGATGAGGATGCAATGAAGAAAATACCAGTCCCTGAGTGGAGAAAATCACCGACCAAGCCGAGAATCGAACCCGACCCCCTTTGCGCGGCATGCAGTCGCGCTGACCACTCAGCTATGGAGGCGGACAGATTTTTTAACAGACAAACTTTACGTCAGCTTTCGTTCTCTCACCAGGAGTTTATCTCCCAAAGAAAGACGAGAGAAAAATGCAGGGTTTTCAATTGGAAAATTCTGTGGGTCATGTGATGAAATAAATGCGTGCATGGGAGTTGTAGTCGGAAAAACCATGCCTTGCGACAGATTAATTTAAATATTAACATCGTACCTTTTTCCTTTCGACAACAGAGTCAAGACATTATCGATGACACCTGAGGTGACTAGGCCACACCGGAACATCACTAGTCAGCCATTACCACGACTAACATTTTAACTACTTAATTCATGTTACAGCTTTCACCATAAGCATATCTATGTTGATTTCCTATTTAATCTGTATTGCTAGAAATCACTGTGGATTCGTTAAAATTCAGGAAAGAGCTTAATTTATTCATCTATAGTTTCACTCCTCAGATGACGTGTCCCATACACATCTGCAGATTTCTCCAGAAACACCGACTAAAGAAACTATGACAGGCGGTTGGCACAACCGCCCAACATCCCGACATGGAAAGTTAGTCGGTTGGTCAAAACGCCTACACGCGTTAAATATGTCGCTTGGTCGGTGCGTGTGCATACTGATTCTCTCACATCTATTACCTTTGCCAACTCATCTTCAACCTAATCTAGACCTCTAGCTATGCTAGAGATCGATCTGAAGCCATAACCATTATTTCAGGGGGGCGGGGAGAGGGGGTCGCAATATCACAGTCTGCACTTCATACATGGTAACAATTTCTCAGGCAACAGTTGTCACCGAAACCACCAATCCCACCTATAGTTCAGACGCCAAAAGAGGCAGATCGTCGCGAGCGTAAATGTGAATTTAATGCCTCCAACAAACGTAGGGGAGGAAGGGACACACCATGGCGCGCATCCACTTCGTGGCGTTGGCTGCCTACACCCTTGTTCTGCGCTTCTGCGATAGCTGAATGAGTCATTGCCACATGGAAATCCGATCCCCTGTGCTGGAAGTTAAGCCCTCATAAACGAGCAAACTTTGACGAATCCTCAAACAATGGCAAATTTGACAACCAAACCCGTACAGGAACGAAGTTTGTCAGTTTACTCACTTTGAAGTATACACTGCTCGTATTTTGACACAGAATGGCACTAATGCAGATAAAGCAGTTCCGGATTTCACTTCGACGCTGTTTAGTGATGAGAAAACTGGCGCTTATCGAGTTAAGGGGGACAATTTTCGAAAATATCTCACTTTTTGATCAGTTAGACTATGTTGATCTAAGATATTTGTTTTCATACCCGATAAATACTTTATAATATATCGAGAGAAAAACTTTTAATGAAAAATCTCATTTTTTGACCGGACCACGAATATGTTATTTGCAAACATCAATCGAGCTAAATCGTACCACATCAAAGCAGTTGGATAAAATTGCCTCATTCAGTTTACACTAAAGTCAAGTAACAGTGTATTTTACTGTTAGTTCGGTGTTTCTTCTGTGAGTTTGTTCTAACTCGCAACGATTAGAATTTTCTGATTTGGCCGAATTTCGTATGGCAAATTTGTTCGATGTTTGCCGTGATAGTGATTCAGCTTTTGAATAGGCTTTCGGTCATGGTTTGCTGAAACGTGAGATTCTGTGAAGATGGACAATGCCTTGGCGGTGCGAATAAAATGTTCTTAGAACGCAAGCAATCTGCCGACGGGGGTACTGTAAGACGCATTTGCAGGAAGATTTCAATTCGCAAAGATTTTTTTTTACAGGTAGTCATCTGTCTATCGAATGCATTATCAAAATGGCTTTCTTCTGTAGCTTCGAACTGTATAAACAGGAATTTTTGATGAGAACTGCAAATCTCTGCTAATACGGCTGTGGATTGGAAACAGTTCTGCAGAGACATTTTCCACGAATATTTCGTGCAAGAACCGATTGTTTTAGGCGGTCAAGGGCGTACAGTTGAGGTCGGCGAAATCTGTTTTGTCCGAAAATACTATCGAGGTGACAAGGTGTCTGCGGATACGACACTAAGACCAGAGAAAGATTCCTCGTTCCTGTAGTTGTAAGATATGCTGCAACTTTGCTGCCGATTCTACAACAATATCTGCGGCCTGGGACCACTATTGTTTCAGATTTGTGGGGAGCGTTAACAGTCCAGAATGTAGGTTATCAGCATTTGACTGTTAATCATTCCATGCATTTCGTTGGTCCAATTATTCACGCAACTACCAATCATGTTGAAAGCTTATGGCAGAAAGCAAAACAGAAAAACAAGCGCATGTTTGGTACTCATCGCAATATGCTGTCCAACTATTTGGCAGAGTTTCTATGACAACGCTTTAGAACAAACCCATTTCACAATTCGATTGATCACATCAGGCGCGTTTGTCCGAATGCTGCAATTTAGCTTGCTGCAATTTAACTTTAATGATGTTACTCGTTATATTTCGATTACATGAGAATGAAACAATAAAACGATCACATTGTTATGTTACATTTTGATTAAATGACAATATGTTGCTTTACTGTTTCAAAACTGATGACAAATATGTCATATTCGTGATCAGCATAGTTAAAATGACTAATTCGTAAAAACCAAAGATTTCATGGGTGTCCCCCTAAACTCGGTAAGAGTCGCAAAACGTTCAGGGAATGGTTTAAAACGAAAAAAGATTTATCCACGAAACTCCCAGTATACATAAATGGTAGAAACTGTGAAAAAATTCTCAAAAGTATCCGTGACTTGTTTTCTGCAAATAGTTTCACCCTGAATCTCACGTTCATTGCCCAAAAACTGCTGTAAGAATATGTGGCGCTCACCCGCGATCATCTTTTAGATATCTGTTTAAGGATCTGGGCACTGACTTCTACAGAGTCTAATTCCTCATGAAGCTAACAATGAGGTGCATAATTACATTTCCAGAAGAAAAAATGACTTTCATTATCAGCATTATGATTGTCTTTAGCACAGAAAGGGGTGCACAACGCTGCAACAAATTTTTGACCACTTACCCTGTGATGTAAAATGCTTGACAGCAAGGTAACCTGAAATAAATAGAAAAGTTTCTCCTTGACAACTATTTCGTAGAAGAATTTCTGTATTTGTAATGTGTAGAAGCTGATGGGTTGGAATTGCTAACTCAATCTGTATATCTTCATTTCGGTAAAGGGGAGGGGGGGGGAGAATTATATGTTGATGTTTATAGTACAAATTTGCAATATGAATGTGAAATGACTCGTTCCACAGGACAATTTATCGTGCAAAATGATCTATGAACATTTCAAGCACTAACTCTCCGAAAGGAAATAATTTTCTTAAAACCTGATTACGTGAACTTTCTTCGAATGGTTGATGAAACCGTTAATAACTTTGTTAATGCTGCTTCGTCCTCACAGTGGAAGAGGCACACGGATGCGAAGATTTATCCCCGTACTTGGTCCTCTTACGGCAGTTCCTTAAAATACAACGTAAGAACATACAGCCACATTGTCCGTAGACGAACCGGAGAATTCCATTACTTATTTCACTGGGCTTCCTCTTGTGTTGTGGGTGGAATACATTCCCATCTCAATCTCTTCATGAAAGATGCGACATCACTCCCCTTTTGGTAATTAAGAGTGATACTTTCTTTTTACCTATGTAGTTTCTACGGTTGTGGAAAGTGACGACACCGTGGGATAAGTTGTAATAAAACTATTTTCACTGAACATGAGCGGCGAAACTTCCATAACTGCTGTCATCTTGTAAAGCTTTTTGTCGAAAAGCTTTCGCAAACACCATCTATGCTCGACAAGTTACACAGCACGGTAAAAATATAGTTGCGTTTATTAATTGTAGTGAAATTTGTTTTATAGCGTACGGGGGTGGGGGATCTCCACGCTACCCTAGTGGTGTACCCACTACTCCGCCATAACAAACGTTCTAGCAGCCACGCTATTTGTAGGAGCTGTGACCGGCTCGACACGTTACGCACCATTATTTACTTGTAATTACGGGACACCCTTTCTGCTCGTCTTCCAACACCGTTGCCAACTGTGGTTAATCTTTCCAGTAAGTATTCTATGCAATGAAAACTCTGCGACATTTGACTACAGAGCGCAACTACGAAGCTAAATGTCCCTAAGCAATTATTGCACAAATCGTCAAAAATCCCGAATTAACATTTATTCAAACAAGTTTCACTACTAAGAGTGTGCTAAAGCAACTAACTTTTCACCTTCGCTAACACAGCAAATACTGACATCACGCATTAGCTTCTTCGTCGCCCGCAGATAAACAGGGAATACTCTCTAACGGCTGCGCTGTGAGGCGTATCAGCAAAGAATGATCCGTACTCACCGAGAACTGCGCAGTCAGACAGCAAACAGCAAAGAGATGAAGACCCAGGAGGCACTGCTCGCGAAATACGGACAACCGCCTTCGTAGCTGTCGTCCTCTTCTCCATTTCGTTATCTACATGCAAGTCGCCGAACTTTGGTAAAATAAGACTCGCGGCAGGCAACCGATCACCCAGAAACGGAACTCCCGTCCAGAATACGCACATTTTACCATAAACTCTGGTACAACTACTCACACACACTACGCAAACGAAAGCCTCGCGCCGTAAGGCAGAACTGCGGCGCTCAACGTCAACACAGACAGAGTTATTGGGGTACCACCGCTTGCACAGACACCAAGTGAATCGACCCTAGCGCCTTCAGTACCAGCAATCGACACGAATCACATCTCGATATCAGACAGATGTCGCAACCTACAAATTGGTAGAGAACTCTCAGGGCAGGCTTTCCAGTCATGATTGTCGATACCGGATGTATATTTTAATACGAAGAGTCTTGGTTTCTGGCACTGTGCAGCGTATTAAGTTATGGATGAGGTGTTACCTTTAGTAATTCGCTGGGCTATGGAAAATGGTTTCAGTTAACCTCTGAAGGAAATTTAAGTAACGCGATATTCGAACTTAGTAGGGAAGAGGGCACACTATCTTCCACCGCAACGTTTCTTTCCTTATTGGGAGGTAAAACTGAGAGAAATATTCAAATTAATAAAAAAATATTCTGCGCATGGTTATGAGTATGCCACGGGAAAGACACTTCATAAATGCGATGCCATGATGTGGTTAGTAACCTTACGCATATCTACGCAAATATAACTAAACCTTTCAGCATACTGAGTCGTTACTATGTTTTTTAACCTTCAAGCCGCCGATGTTACATTCTTTCGGTGTATTAGACCCTGGTTGTTACTGAGCACGATCGACCATCGCTGTTTGAAGGCTCGTTGACCGTAAAAAACTACTGTCCATTCCACGTAAAAAGTAAACATTCGATCGGACTTCGTAAAAATAGATCTTCAGGTCCGACGTGTGGAGAATATGCGTAAACGGCACGTCGCAATAAGCAATCGTTCGTTTCGCCTTCAAATAACGTGACCACAATTCCGTGATACATCTACCAGGAAAAATATAAAATCATTAAAGAAATTCAATACGGTAATGCTAAAAGGTTCACTGCAATAATTGCAGACCCCGATATTTATGAATCATAACCTTATGTTCCATAAAAAATATATAACATACGGATTTCGGCAACCTACCTTTTAGTACATCGAATGTCAAAACAGAAGTGAATCATAAGAAGAGAAAGTCTCCGTTTCTTCCAAAAATCACTTGTTTCTTTCGAAAAATTAACGTAGTTTTTGCTACAGAGGTTTCCTTTTTACGTTTTTGAATTTTTTATTAATATCTGTTAATCATTGACATTATATATATTACTCATGAGACAGGAGGTTTAACGATTTGAAAGTTTCTGCGTAAAGGAGGGAATGTAGCGTCTTTTTTCTATTTACACTTCACTGACCTCCTGAATTCTGCATGTTACCGTATAAGAGCACCTCACATCAAAGATTTGGCTGGAGTTATTAAAATGGAAATTAGGGGTGGTTACTTGACCAGAGTACACGCAGTTTCCTACGTTCACACAAACTTACAAGTTAACAAAAACTGATTACTATCCGCAAAACATTTGAGCATTTAATGACTCAGTCAGGAAGTCTGGAAACATTTTGTCCTTAGTCTGGACAGGTATTTTGGTTTTTTAACCAGTTTGGCTGCGTATTGAGGAAACCGGACTAAAAACACCAATCTCAATCTTCAAACTGCCTTATTTTCAATATTTTTGATTACATGACTTTCAGTGACTGGTACATTTATGTAACTTGGGAAACGCCATGGAATAAGTGCTCAGTTTGTAAAAAGGCAACGAATAATTTTAGTAGTTTTAGTTGCAAGATAAGTAGAACTAATTTTTGAGTAGGTTTCCTTGATGTTTTGCAATAGTACTTTGAAATTTAGAGTTCATTTGCGTTAAGGAAGTGAATTTAAAGGTATTTTCTAGAACGACTTTTCTTCATGTTTTATTGTGATCGTATTATACAGTTTTGATTTCAGTTTGCAGATTAGATAAGTATGTTTTACAGAAGTGGGTTTAATAGTGAATAAGAAAATAGGAATGCAGGTGAGCTACTGTGATCATCATAGTGAACGTTTTACCGTAGCCAAAATAGACACGAAGCCCATACTTACTACCGTAGTACAAGTTTATATGCCAACTAGCTCCGGGGATGATGATGAGATTGAAGAAATGTATGATGAGATGAAAGAAATTATTCAGGTAGCTAAAGAAAACGAAGATTTAATTGTGATGGGGACTGGTTTTTGCCAGTGGGTAACGGAAGCGAAGAAAGAATGGATGGTGAATATGGAGGGAGAAAGGAATGGAAGAGGAAGTTGGCTGGAAGAATTTTGCACACAGCGTAACTTACTCATCGTTGACACTTTGTTTAAGAATCATAAAAGAAGGGCATATATGTGGAGACATCGGAAGGTTTCATGTTAATTCTATAATAGTAAGAGAGATCTAGGGCCAAATATTAAATTTAAAGATTTTTCCAGGGGCAGATGTGCACTCTAGCATTTTATTGGTTACGAAATGCCGATTAAAACTGAAGAAATTGGAAGAAGACAGGAAATTAAGGTGATGGGACGTGAATAACGTAAAGAAAATTAATAATTTTTTATTACTGATTTACAGATTAATAATTATTGAACACTCATACCAAAGATCAATTTGAAAAGGATTTTACACTGGCGGACAAAAGAAGATTTACGCTCTTCGTATATTAGTTTTAGTAACCTTTACCATTTGTTGTTCTTATGTCCTGGTAATTAGACGTATAAACGAAGTGCTTGGTATTATCAAGCGAAATTGTGCTAAATAATGAAAGCAACTTCTGAAACCATATGAGTTTCTCATTTACGATACCATGGATACCAGCTCCTTTAATCATTAATTTAATTTTTGATGGGGAATTTAGATGCAGGCGACGATCTTCATGACTGTGCTGTTCAACTATAGAGGTACGTGAATGTGTTTATACCTTTCCCTTCATGCCCAATTTCAATATTTAGGTCATATTTGCCGCGACATTCAGAACATGCAATCTTTCTTTTCATTTAATTACGAAGTCCGATCATTTTCTTACTCAGGCGAATAGATGCATTTTAACCACAATTCTTTTTACGTACGCCACGGGGAATGACGGTACCTAGAATGTACGTGCCTCTATCCCGATCGTGCGTTCGCGTAGAACTGAGTATGTATCAACGTAACTATACTTATGACCCATTTCCCTTACAGTATTAATTCTTATTTTGAAGCACTCGCTCGCGAATGTACGTGCCCTTTTGTTTTGTGTAGTCCGTCTTTAATAACATTACTTTTAATATTCAGTGGCTTAGTTCCCACAATTGACCTTTGCCTATGTCGCAACGGCGCTTCAAGCGAAACATTTACTACGCGATATTCGTACTAACTCTTATTTCATAATTACGACACAGGCTGACTACGTTTCTAGCAATTTAACAGGGCGGTTACAACAAGTTAACAGAACCAGAGGTTGCTGTAAGGCTCAGAGGCAGCATTAAGCAACAGTTGACTAGAACAGGAGAAAAGAACGCGTAGCTTTAAGAGAGAAAATAGTGACCAGGCAGCAGAGGATCAGATAGGTAAAGAGATAATGCCTAGTAGAAATCCTTGGATAGCACGAGATACATTCAGTTTAATTGATGAAAGGAGAAAATATAAAAATGCAGCGAATGAAGCAGGCGAAACGGAATACAAACGTTTAAAAAATCAAATTGACAGGAAGTGCGAAATGGCGAAGCAAAACTGGCTAGAGGACAAATGTAAGGGGCAAGGGAACTAGAGCCAATCAGATAGGCCACTCCGGCGTGTCGTGCTGCCACAGGCTAACGCGAATGACGTCAGCAGGTATACTATTCTACCGCGGTACTGATGCACATTATTAAGCATCGCTTGAATCTAAAATTATAATAAATGAACACCTCCATGTCACAATAACAGCCACCTTGAAAGACTTAAAATTAAGAGCTAGAACGCACTGCAGCACACTGTAATTCAGGAAGATCACGAAGCAACTCACTAAAGATTTTACTTCATGACGAATTTTAAAGTTCCCTGTTTTAGTTTGTTTGTACATATGCCTTTTTCTAAATAAGGTTCTTGGTCTTACGTAGAGAGAAACCATTTTATGATGCATTTCGGTAAACTTTGAAGATATTGTAGAAATTATCTTTTGCATCAGTCCGTCATACTTTGCAATATGTCGCCCATGAAAACTGCAAAATATCACTTAAAACTCCATTAATTTCTTGAACCGATCAATTTAAGGAGAAGAGAGCTTATAACAGTCATTAATGGTGATTTTTTTGTGGGGTTTAAGGGCGCTCAACTACTGAGGTCATTAGCGCCCAGTCACAGTTAGTAGAGCACAAGGAATCTAGTAAAACTCAAGGGGAGGGGGGACACCAGAAAGGCTTGATGAAGATGCAGATAAAATAAGTAAAAAAGTTAGATGTCTTCGGACAAGCCAGTCAAAGTTATAAAACGCAGAACACGAGCAGCTGCTCGAGCGTCATCAGCTAAAATATCCGGTAAAGTAGATGGCAGGGACAGGACATCACGAGATTGACTAAAGCGGGGACACGACAATAAAACATGGCGCACTGTTTATGCCTGACCACAAGGGCACTGCGGGGCTGGGTCACCGGAGAGCAGGTAGCGGTGGCTAAACCGGCAATGCCCAATCCGCAACCTGGTCAGAAGGATCTCCTCTCGCCGAGATGGTCGGGAGGAGGTTGTCCAAGCAGTTGGGAGCAGTTTTACTGCCCGGAGCTTGTTTTCTTGAAGGGATGACCAAGCATCCCACCACAACGACACAAGCCTCTTACAAACATCCCCACGAACGTCAGATGACGGGACACAATGGGAGGCTGGCCGAGGCAGGAGGACTGCAGCCTTGGCTGCAGCATCCGCAGCCTCATTCCCAGGCACTCCTACATGTCCGGGAACCCACAGAAAGCTGACAGGAGAACCATTATCAGCGAAAGAATGGAGGGACTGCTGTATCCATTGAACCAAGGGATGGACCGGATAGGGAGCTCCAAGGCTCTGAAGAGCACTGAGTGAATCAGAGCAGAGTACATACGATGAATGGCGGTGGCGGCGGGCATACTGAACGGCCTGATGGAGAGCAAAAAGATCGGCCGTAAAGCTGGAAAACTGGTCGAGGAGCCGGTATTTAAAGGTGGCGGCCCCGACGACAAAGGCACAGCCAACACCATCGTCAGTTTTCGAGCCATCAGTGTAAATAAAGGTGTGACCGGCAAGTCGAGCACGAAGTTTGACAAACCGTGAGCAATACACTGCAGCCGGAGTACCCTCCTTTGGCAGTGAGCTGAAGTCGAGATAAATATGAACCGGAGCCTGGAGCCAAGGTGGTGTCGGGCTCTCACCCTCTCTGAAGGTGGTACGGAGGGCAAAATCCAATTGTCGAAGCAGGCAATGGAAGCGGACTCCGGGGGGCAGCAGGGCAGACACATACAACCTGTACTGACGGTCGAGAGAATCGGCGAAGAAGGACTGGTAAGAGGGGTGGTCGGGCATAAACAACAGCCGGCAGGCATACCGACACAGCAGTACGTCGCACCGGTAGGTCAATGGTAGTTCGGCAGCTTCAGCATAAAGACTCTCGACAGGACTAGTGTAGAAGGCTCCGGTCGCAAGACATAACCCACGATGGTGGATGGAGTTGAGACGGCGTAAGAGGGATGGCCGAGTAGACGAGTAGATGAGTAGATGAGTAGACGAAGCTCCCATAATCCAGCTTCGATTGGACTATGGACGGATACAAGCGAAGCAGGACAGTGCGATCCGCTCCCCAAGATGAACCACTTAGAACTCTGAGGACATTAAGGGAACGTGTACAACGGGCCGCCAAATAAGAGACATGCGGAGACCAACACAGTTTCCTGTCCAAGGTGAGCCCTAGAAGCTTAGTTGTTTCCACGAAGGGGAGAACAACGGGACTGAGATGTAAGGATGGCGGAAGGAACGCTTTATATCGCCAAAAGTTGATACAAACCGTCTTCTCTTCAGAGAACCGGAAGCCATTTGCCACGCTCCATGAGTATAGGCTGCCTAGACAACGCTGAAGGCAGCGCTCCAGGAGGCATGTTCTCTGGGCACTGCAGTAGATCGCGAAGTCATCGACAAAGAGAGTGCCTGAGACATTAGGGGGAATGCAATCCATAATTAGGTTGATCGCGATGGCAAAAAGGGCTACGCTCAAGACGGAGCCCTGAGGCACTCCATTCTCCTGGAGGAAGACGTCGGACAATACGGAACCCACACGTACCCTAAACTTTCGATCCGTTAAAAAGGAATCAATAAAAAGGTGCAGGCGACCGCGTAGGCCCCACCTGTGCATAGTGCGGAGGATACCTCCTCTCCAACAGGTATCATAAGCCTTCTCCAATTCGAAGAACACGGCTACCGTTTGGCGCCTTCGCAAAAACTTGATCATGATGAATGTCGACAAGGTCACAAGGTGGTCAACAGCAGAGCGGCGGCGACGAAAGCCGCATTGGACATTGGTAAGTAGCCGTCGAGACTCAAGAATCCAAACTAACCGAGCATGAACCATGCGCTCCATCACCTTACAGACACAGCTTGTATGAGAAATGGGGCGGTAACTAGAAGGAAGGTGTCTATCCTTCCCGGGTTTGGGTATAGGAACAACGACGGCGTCACGCCAATGCATGGGGACCTGACCTTCAGTCCAGACGCAATTGTAGGTACGAAGAAGGAAGCTTTTACCCGCCGGAGAAAGGTGTGCCTGCATCTGAACGTGAATGGCATCTGGCCCCGGAGCAGAGGACCGGGACAGTGCAAGTGCACGTTCGAGTTCCCGCATAGTAAAGGGGGCATTATAAGTTTCCAGATTCAGCGAGTGGAAGGAAGGTCGCCGAGCCTCTTCTGCCTCTTTCCTGGGAAGGAAGGCAGGGTGGTAATGGGCGGAGCTTTAAACCGCCGCGAAAAACCGGCCGAAGTCGTTGGAGACATCCACAGGATCAACAAGGACCTCATTACCTGAGGTCAGGCCAGGTACCGAGGAGTGGGCCTTAATGCCCGACAGCCGGCGCAGGCCACCCCATACGACAGAAGAGGGAGTAAATCTGTTAAAGGAGCTGGTGAAAGAGGCCCAACAAGCTTTTTTGCTGTCTTTGATGACTCTACGGCATTGCATCCAATACAATTCGCCAACGTAGGATGGCGGCGAAAGGTGCGTAAAGCACGTCGTCGAGCACGGATAGCATCTATACAAGCCTCGTTCCACCAGGGGACGGAAACGCGACGTGAAGAAGAGGTAGTACGAGGAATGGAACGTTTGGCAGCATTGATGATAACAGCCGTGAGGTATTCGACCTGACTGTCACAACTGAGAAAATCGTGGTCCCGAAAGGTCGCCAGGGAGTAGTAAAGTCCCCAGTCAGCTTTCGGTATGTTCCAGCTCGAAGGACGTGGGGATGGGGTGTGGTGCAGGAGACGAACGACACAGGGGAAGTGGTGGCTCGAATAGGTGTCAGAAAGGACATACCACTCGAACCAACGGGCAAGTGGTAGAACAGATCGAGAGGTCCAAGTGGGAGTAGGTATGAGTAGAGTCTGAGAGGAAAGTCGGGGCGCCAGTATTGAGGCAGACAAGATTGAGATGGTTCAAGACATCCGCCAAGAGTGAGCCTCTTTGACAGGATGCAGGAGAGCCCCAAAGGGGATGATGGGCATTGAAGTCGCCAAACAATAAAAACGGCGGGGGAAGCTGAACAATCAGGTGCATCACGTCAGCCCGACTAACAGCGGATGACGATGGAGTGTAGATGGTACAAACTGAAAAAGTAAAAGCAGAAAGAGTAATACAGAGAGCTATTGCTTGGAGTGGGGTGGTCAATGGGATGGGATGGTAATAGACATCGTCCCAAACGAGCAACATCACCCCACCATGAGCTGGGATACCGTCCACAGGGGTGAAGTCATACCGCTCCGAGGTATAGTGGGTAAAGGCAATACGGTCAGTCGGGCACAACTTGGTTTCCTGGAGACCAAGGATGAGCGGACAGTGCAGGCGGAGGAGCAGTTGTAATTCCTCCCAATTAGATCGAATACCTCTTATGTTCCAGTGTAACAAGGCCATCGCTAGTCAAAGAAGAGGGGGAATGAGACGGGGGAAGAGCTGGTCACCTCGACGGCCGCGGAGGGCCAGGTTTCGAGGGAACAACGCTACAACCGGCGGGAGGCGGATCCTGTTCCATCGAGTCGTCGCCAGCTGCGGCCGCTGTCCCTGGTTGTGTAGGAGGGGCAGCATCATTTGCCGACGAGAGGCCAGCTCAGCGCCTGGCAGCAGAGCGTCCCGGCGAAACTGAGGACGGCCGGGAGCGGCGACTCACGGATGGAGCGTCAGTCGAAACGCGCTGGGGTGGAGAGGGGGATAGAGACTTCTTCTTGGAGGCCTTCTTGGAAGGCCGAGGAGGCCCAGGGATGGTGGGCTGGACCCGAAGAAGGTCCTCACGCGCGGGGTCCGTTTTGGAACGCCGGACCTCGGAAGCTGGGGTCCGGAACGTTTCCCCAATGGACGCCTGAGGATCTAGGCGAGTGGATGCCAGGACAATTAACGCACCGACGTGGTGTGGTGCATGTGTGTTCCTCACGAAGAGGACGTCCACAATCGCCACAAAGGGGTTCAGCCTCACACCGTGATGACATGTGCCCAAAGCGCAAACACCGAAAACAGCGCATAGGAGGCGGGACGTAAGGTCGCACATCGCACTGGTAGCACATCAACTTTACCTTCTCTTGGAGAACGTCCCCCTCGAAGGCGAGGATAAAGGCCCCGGTGTCGATGCGACGGTCTTTGGGGCCGTGCTGGACTCGCCTGACGAAATGCACGCCTCGGCGTTCCAGGTTGGCCCTGAGCTCCTCATCAGATTGCAGCAGGAGGTCCCGATGAAAAATAACCCCCTGCGTCCTATTTAGTGCCAGATGCGGGACAATGGACACTGGGATGTCCCCTAGGCGGTCGCATGCCTGGAGCGCCGCCGACTGTGTGGCGGAGGTGGTCTTTATAATAACGGACCCCGAACGCATCTTACTGAGAGACTCGATTTCCCCGAAGATGTCCTCAATGTGCTGAACAAAGAACATGGGCTTGGAGGTGGCGAACGTCCCCCCATTGGTTCGAGAACAGACCAAATAGCGGGGGAAGTACTTCGCCCCAAGCCGGCGGGCCTGTCCCTCCTCCCAGGGAGTGGCCAAGTGGGAAAGGGCAGGAGAGCCAGAAGCAGAGACAGTACCTTTCCTTTTGAAAGACTCGGCTGCAGAGCGACCTGATATGTTGGTTGGTTGGTTGGTTTAAGGATTAAAGGGACCAAACTGCAGAGGTCATCGGTCCCTTTTTCCAAAAAAACTAAAAATATCCACAGAGAATAAAAATGTTCAACAGAATAGGAGACAGACGACACAGAATAAAAGAAACATAGACAAGGATCAGACAAAAACGAAATAAAATCACACGGAGTGTGACGGTGGGTGGCCGACCATAGGAACAAAAAAAAGGAAAAGCCAACCTCCGAAAACACATTAAAACCTTAGTTTAAAACCGTAGGCCAAATGCCAGAATCAACACAAAACAATAAAATAAAACAGAAACACTCAGATTAAAGAATAAAAACCCCCTGCCCGAATAAAACGTAAAAGTCAGCCATAACAGGGTCATCAGATAAAAGGGCAGGGAGCGTATCAGGCAGCGCAAATGTCTGCCTGACCACAGCTAAAAGGGGGCAGGCCAACAAAATGTGGGCCACTGTCAAAGCTGCCCCGCAGCGACGTACAGGAGGGTCATCCCGGCGCAGTAAATAACTGTGTGTCAGCTGGGAGTGGCCAATGCAGAGCCGACAAAGGACGACTGAGTTCCTGCGGTTGGCTCGCATGGATGACCGCCACACAGTCATTGTCTCCTTAATGGCACGGAGTTTATTGGCCGTGATACGATCGCGCCATTCAGCATCCCAAAGCGCAAAAACTTTTCGGCGGAGGACTGCCTGTGAATCAGTCTCTGGGAGGCCAACATCCAGAGACGGTTGTCTCGTGGCCTCTTTCGCCAGGCGGTCAACATGTTCATTGCCCGGGATACCGACATGACCAGGGGTCCACACAAAGACCACAGAGTGGCCGCAACGCGCAAGAGTATGCAGGGACTCATGGATAGCCATCACCAGACGAGAACGAGGAAAACACTGGTCGAGAGCTCGTAAACCGCTCAGGGAATCGCTACAGATAACGAAGGACTCACCTGAGCAGGAGCGGATATACTCTAGGGCTCGAAAAATGGCGACCAGCTCAGCAGTGTAAACGCTGCAGCCAGCCGCCATGGACCGTTTTTCGGAATGGTCCCCTAGAGTTAGCGCATACCCGACACGACCAGCAACCATCGAACCGTCGGTGTAAACAATGCCAGATCCCTGATACGTGCCCAGGATGGAATAAAAGTGGCGGCGGAAGGCCTCTGGAGGGACTGAGTCCTTCGAGCCCTGTGCCAAGTCGAGCCGAAGGCAAGGGCGAGGAACACACCACGGGGGTGTACGCAGAGGTGCCCGGAATGGAGGTTGAACAGGGAAAAACCCAAGCCCGCAGAGAAGCTCCTTGATGCGTACGGCGATCGGACAACCCGACTGGGGCCGACGGTCTGGCAGATGGACGACAGACTGCGGGAACAGGACACGGTAATTTGGATGCCCGGGCAAGCTAAAAACATGGGCAGCATAAGCAGCCAGTAATTGTTGGCGTCGTAACCGCAGTGGAGGGACACCTGCCTCAACAAAGATGCTGTCCACAGGGCTGGTGCGGAAGGCGCCAGTGGCAAGTCGGACCCCGCTGTGTAGTATTGGGTCCAGCACCCGCAACGCAGAGGGGGATGCTGAGCCATAAGCCAGGCTCCCATAATCCAGACGGGACTGGATTAACGCCTGGTAGAGCCGCAACAGGGTAGATCGGTCGGCGCCCCAGCAGGTGTGGCTCAAGCATCTCAGAGCGTTTAGATGCCGCCAACACGCCTGTTTAAGCTGCTGGATATGAGGCAGCCAAGTCAACCGGGCATCGAAAACCACCCCCAAAAACCTGTGTGATTCCACCACTGAAAGAAGTTCGCCGGCAAGATAAAGCTGCGGCTCCGGGTGGACAGTGCGTCGCTGGCAGAAATGCATAACACAGGTTTTGGCTGCCGAAAACTGGAACCCATGAGCTACAGCCCAAGACTGCGCCTTGCGGATAGCACCCTGTAGCTGACGTTCAACAGCTGCAATGCCAGTAGAGCTGTAATAAAGGCAGAAGTCGTCAGCATACAGGAAACCAGAGACAGAATTTCCCACGGCCGCAGCGAGCCCGTTAATGGCTATTAAAAACAGGCAGCCACTTAAAACAGAACCCTGTGGCACACCGTTCTCCTGGACGTGGGTGGAACTATAGGAGGCTGCGACTTGCACGCGGAAGGTACGATACGACAGGAAATTGCGGATAAAGATCGGCAGAGGGCCCCGAAGACCCCATCCATGAAGCGTAGAAAGGATGTGATGACGCCATGTCGTATCGTACGCCTTCCGCATGTCGAAAAAGACTGCGACCAGGTGCTGACGGCGGGCAAAGGCAGTACGGATGGCCGACTCCAGGCTCACCAGATTGTCGGCGGCGGAGCGGCCTTTCCGGAACCCACCCTGAGACGGAGCCAGAAGGCCCCGAGACTCCAGTACCCAATTCAAGCGCCGGCTCAACATCCGTTCGAGAAGCTTACAAAGAACGTTGGTGAGGCTAATGGGGCGGTAGCTGTCCACCTCCAAAGGGCTCTTGCCCGGTTTCAAAACAGGGATGACAATGCTGTCCCGCCATTGCGACGGAAACTCACCCTCGACCCAGAGACGGTTGTAAAGGTCGAGGAGGCGTCGCTTGCAGTCCACTGAAAGGTGTTTCAGCATCTGACAGAGGATGCGATCGGTCCCGGGAGTGGTATCAGGGCAAGCGGCAAGGGCACTGTGAAATTCCCGCTCACTGAATGGAGCATTGTAGGATTCAGAAGTGTGGGTGCGAAAAGAAAGACTCCGACGTTCCATCCGCTCTTTAATGGAGCGGAAGGCCTGGGGGTAATTCGCAGAAGCGGAACTCATAGCAAAATGCTCTGCTAAGCGGTTTGCAATGACGTCGGAGTCAGTACAAGCTGCTCCATTCAGTGAGAGCGCAGGGACGCTGGCAGGGGTCCGATAGCTGTAGACGCGTCGAATCTTGGCCCAGACCTGCGATGGAGTGACATGGAGGCCAATAGTGGACACATACTGCTCCCAGCACTCCTTCTTGCCTTGGCGGATAAGGAGGCGGGCCCGCGCACGCAGCCGTTTGAAGGTGATGAGGTGTTCAATGCCGGGATGTCGCTTGTGACGCTGTAGCGCCCGCCGGCGATCTTTAATCGCTGCAGCGATCTCAGGCGACCACCAAGGCACAGTCCGCCGCTGAGGGGACCCAGAGGAACGGGGAATGGCAGATTCGGCGGCAGTAACGATGCCGGTGGTGACCGATGTAACCACCGCATCAATGTCATCATCTGAGAGAGGCTCAATAGCGGCAGTGGAGGAGAACAAGTCCCAGTCAGCCTTATTCATAGCCCATCTGCTAGGGCGCCCAGAAGAATGACGCTGTGGTATTGATAGAAAGATCGGAAAGTGGTCACTACCACACAGGTCGTCATGCACACTCCATTGGACAGACGGTAAGAGGCTAGGGCTACAGATGGAAAGGTCAATGGCAGAGTATCTGCCATGTGCCACACTGAAGTGTGTGAAGGCACCATCATTCAAAATTGAGAGATCGATCTGCGACAATAAATGTTCAACGATGGCGCCTCGACCTGTTGCCACTGACCCACCCCACAGAGGGTTATGGGCGTTAAGGTCGCCCAGTAACAAGAAAGGTGGCGGCAATTGGGCTATCAGGGCAGCCAGGACATGCTGCGCGACATCACCCTCCGGTGGAAGGTAAAGACTGCTGACGGTAATAGCCTGCGGCGTCCACACCCTAACAGCGACAGTCTCTAAAGCTGTTTGTAGAGGGCCAGACTCGCTGTGAAGAGAGTTAAGGACATAGATGCAGACGCCACCAGACACCCTTTCATAAGCTGCTCGGTTCTTATAATAACCCCGGTAGCCACGGAGGGCGGGGGTGCGCATTGCTGGAAACCAAGTGTCCTGCAGAGCAATGCAGAGGAAAGGGTGAAGGCTGATAAGTTGGCGGAGCTCAGCTAGATAGTGGAAGAAACCGCTGCAGTTCCACTGGAGGATGGGTGTGTCCATGGCTGATAAAGGCGTGACGGGACTGGGAAGGCAGATTACGCCGCTGGGTCACCTGCTGCCTCCGATTGAGCACCTGTGCTAGTGCTATTCATGGCGTCTGAGGGACTGGCGAGATCGAGGTCCTCAGCGGACGCCAGAATCTCCACCTCGTCCTCAGATGCAGAGCTGGAAGGTTGCGGTGGGGTGGCTGCCACCGCGAGTTCCTTGGGCTTAGAGCTCTTCTTCTTGGATTTCTCACGCTGCTCCTTGGGTTTAACTGGCTGGGAAGGCTTCACCGATTCAGTCTCCGGGACTGAGGAGGATCGTGAAGCCCTTCGACCAGCTGATTGTGGGCACTTACGCCACTGTCGGTCGTCAGCCTTCCCCTTGGTGGAAACCTGGGAAGGGAGCCAAGGGACCCCTTGCGAGCGTGAGAAGCCGAAGAAGTTGGACACTTCTCCGGCTTAGAAGCGGGGACCGACGTCCCCGAAGGGGGGGATGGTGTTGCTCCTGAGGTAGGTGGCTCAGGAGCAACCCGGTGGGTAGAGCCCCCCACTGGCAAGGGGGCAGGAGGAGTTGTACCACTCGTCGATCCGGCCGGAAGTCGCGAAACTGATGGGGCGAGCACAGGTGTTGTAGCAGCGGCGTAGGAAGATGACATTCTCACTGGATGTAATTGGTCGTATTTCCTTTTGGCCTCAGTATAAGTCAGTCGGTCCAGGGTCTTATATTCCATGATTTTGCGCTCTTTCTGGAATATTCTGCAGTCTGGCGAGCAAGGTGAATGGTGCTCCCCGCAGTTGATGCAGATGGGAGGCGGGGCACATGGAGTATCGGGATGAGATGGGCGGCCGCAATCTCGACATGTGAGGCTGGAAGTGCAGCGGGAAGACATATGGCCGAACTTCCAGCACTTGAAGCACCGCATCGGGGGAGGGACATAGGGCTTGACATCACATCGGTAGACCATCACCTTGACCTTTTCCGGTAACGTATCACCCTCTAAGGCCAAGATGAAGGCACCGGTAGCAACCTGATTGTCCCTCGGATCCAGATGAACGCGCCGGACGAAATGAACACCTCTACGTTCTAAGTTGGCGCGCAGTTCGTCATCAGACGGCAAAAGGAGGTCCCTATGGAAAATAACACCCTGGACCATATTTAGATTCTTATGTGGTGTAATAGTAACGTTAACATCCCCCAACTTGTCACAAGCAAGTAACCTGCGTGACTGGGCGGAGGATGCCGTTTGTATCAGTACTGACCCAGAGCGCATTTTGGACAAGCCCTCCACCTCCCCAAACTTGTCCTCTAAATGCTCGACGAAGAACTGAGGCTTTGTGGAGAGAAAAGACTCCCCATCAGCTCTCGTACAAACTAAGAATCGGGGCGAATAACTGTTACCACCATCCTGAGACTTACGCTCTTCCCACGGCGTGGCCAGGGAGGGGAACGTTTTCGGATCGTACTTCTGAGCATTAAAATGAGCCCTAGAACGCTTAGAGACTGCTGGCGGCTGGCCACCAGCGAGAGATGATGTACCACGCTTCATTGCGGGTCATCCGCCCTGATGCCACCTACTCCGACCAAGGGCCCTCCCCACGGGCGCCACCCAGCCACAGCAAAGGCCACCTGGCAGGATGGCCATTGCCGGGAGTCCCGATACCCCAGGAGGATAGGCATCTACTCCTTGGCATACGTGGGGAGTTAACGGCGCAGGCATCAGTAGAGCGATCCCTGTGTTGTCAGGGGGCTACAACCTAGAGGGTACATGACGTCCCCTCCACAACGGGCTGGCTACCGTGCTGGATTTCTGGTGCCATGGAAAGTCCATCATGATCGTAGGTGCAGATGGGGACGCACTAAGGGCGTAACTTGTACAACCCATCAGGCGTTTAGGCCCAATTTGAGGAATAGTGGGTATGGTTACAACGCCAGTACAATGCTGAGTGCCAAGGTCTTAGTGCACCGAGGACCAGTGGTACACCACGTAAGGCGTCCTTCCCCAAAAGGCTCGTACTTCTGTAGAATTTTGAAAAATGGAGGTCAAACCCCAAGGGGGACCATCACATGGAAGGCCGAAACGGTTGAAACTCCTTTTAGTCGCCTCTTACGACAGGCAAGAATACCTCGGGCCTATTCTTACCCCGGACCCGCAGGGGGGATTAATGGTGATGTAGTCTGAATCCGGAAGAAGTTTCTCTGAGAGTGAACCCAAGAAACTGTCAATGTAAGATCGAATCTGGCCTGGTCTGAAAAACTGTCTTATTTATTGTTTTATTGCAAAAAAAAACTGACGATTGACTCTAAATAACTGAAAGTATGAAGTCATTCAGGTGAGTACTAAATGAAATCCTCTAAATTCCCGTTACACGATAAATCACGCAAATCTAAAGGCTGTAAATGGCTTCAAATGGCTCTGAGCACTATGGGACTCAACTGCTGTGGTCATAAGTCCCCTAGAACTTAGAACTACTTAAACCTAACTAACCTAAGGACAGCACACAACACCCAGCCATCACGAGGCAGAGAAAATCCCTGACCCCGCCGGGAATCGAACCCGGGAACCCGGGCGTGGGAAGCGAGAACGCTACCGCACGACCACGAGATGCGGGCTAAAGGCTGTAAATTCAAGTAAATACTCAGGGACTACAATTACGAATAACTTAAATTGGAACGATCACATAGATAACGTTGTTGGGAAGACAAACCAAAGACTGCAATTTATTGACGCAACTCTTAGAAAACGCAACAGGTCTATTAAAGAGACTGCTTACATTACGCCTATCTGCCCTCTTCTGGAGTATTGCTGTGTGGCGTGCGATCCGCTTCAGACAGGATTGACGAAGGACTTCGAAAAAGTTTGAAGGAAGGCAGTTCGTTTTGTACTATCGAAAAATAGGGGAGAGAGTGCCTTGCATATGATAAGTGAACTGGAATGGCTATCATTAAAACAAAGGCTTGTTTCGTTGCAGTAGAATAGTCTCGTGAAATTTCCAACACTAACTTTTTCCACCGAATTGGAAAATATTTTTTTTTGGCGCCCATCTACATAGGGAGAAATGAGCAGCGTAATAAAATAAGAGAAATCAGAGTTCGCAAGGAAGTATTTACGATCTCGTTTTTTCCGCGATCTGTTTGAGAGTGGAATAATAGAGGAATAGCTTGAAGCTGATACGATGAGCCGTCAGCCACTTAATTACGAAATGCAGTGTAGTCACGTAGATGTAACATAAGCACGTCTCTCTACTTCCACAACATACTTCGAATACTTAGCTTGCAGGCCCTTCTTTCTTCTTTCAAAAAATGGCTCTAAGCACAATGGGACTTCTTATCTGAAGTCATCAGTCCCCTAGACTTAGAACTACTTAAACCTAACTAACCTAAGGACATCACACACATCCATGCCCGAAGCAGGATTCAAACCTGCGACCGTAGCAGCAGCGCGGTTCCGGACTGAAGCGCCTAGAACCACTCGGCCACAACGGCCGACCTTTACTTCTTTTCAGAGTGTAGTTTTCTCTCTTCTACAGTTGTATCTCAGTTTTTAAACTGTCAATTTCGTGTTTAACAGCAACATCTAGGTCAAGAACTACCTCTGTACCGGTCAACTGATCTAATTTAGTTTTCTTCGGAGATAAAGCTTTCAAGGCAGGCATCGTATGCTTCTCTTTTCACATCGGCTATCACTTGCCCATGACACTTATTAATACACAATATTATAGAGCAGCATTATCATTGGTATAGAAATGAAACTACAACGCTATGAAGAAACAATTCGCGAATAATTCTATAAGCGATAAAACAAACGTTTTTCTAAACGGGCAGTTACCTGTACGTTGTCCTTGCTGGTGCTTGCGACAGCCTCGAATGAATCTCTATGACAACTTGGAATTTTTTGTGATGGCAAAAAGGTACCCTTTAATTATCGTTTCATACGAAACCCTACAAACTCATTCTCTGATTCCCGTTCATAATTCTGGTAAGGAAATTATTTTAACAAATCCGTGCGTTATTCACATTAACAAGATTAGTTATTTTAAAGCAAGGCACCCATTTGCGCTGAAGTTCCCTTATCTTTTGGAAATCGGTTGTAAGCGACGTATGCAGTTTTATGCGAAACATTTTAGTATTCAGCAAGAGCAGAAATGTTTTCTACTTTCAGTCATAACGCGACAAAACGACCACCAAGAAGAACAGCAAATAAGCAGTTACTGCATTCAATCTATTTCAACGCAGGGATCTGGGAATTTGCATTAGCAATGCTCGTGCAGTGTTTACGCATAGCGCTTCTCGCTTCCTATATTCCTTATAACGTCACAGCGTTTCGCCAGCAGTCTGCACGGGAAGCCGATACGGTATGCCCTGTGTAAGGATTTAGAAGCTTATTTCACTAGGGGAAAGATAGATACCGCCTACAGGAAAATTAAAGTGGCCTTTCGGGAAAAAGAGAAGCAACTGTATGAATATCAACACTTCAGATGGAATGACAGTCCTAAGCAAGGAAGGGAAAGCTGAAAGGCGGAAGGAGTATACAGAGACTCGTTACACGTGAGATGAATTTGAAGGCAATATTATTGAAACGGAAGAGGATATAGATAAAGATGAGATGCAAGACATGACACTACGAGACGCGTTTGACAGAACTCTGAAAGGTCTAAGTCGGAACAAGGCCCTGGGAGTAGACGATATTGCATCAGAACTACTGATAGCCTTGGGAGAGCCAGCCGTATTAAACTCTTTGATCTGGTGTGCAAGATATGAGACAGGCGAAATAGCCCCAGACTCTAAGAAAAATTTAATAATTCCAATTCTAAAGAAATGTGTTACTGACAGATGCGAATATTACCGAACTTACAGTTTAATGAGTCGTAATTGCAAAATAATAACGAATTCCTTGCCCAAGACTGGAAAGACTGGTAGAAGCTGACCTCGGACAAGATTAGCTTGGATTAGAAGCGCGCGAGTTAGCACTGACCCTACAACTTATTTTAGAATGAAGGTCAAGGAAAGCAAACCTACCTTTATAGCATTTGTAGACTTAGAGAAAGCTTTTGACAATGTTGACTGGAATTTTCTCTTTGATATTCCGAAGGTAGCAGGTGTGAAATACAGGGAGCGAAATGCTACACTCCTGGAAATTGAAATAAGAACACCGTGAATTCATTGTCCCAGGAAGGGGAAACTTTATTGACACATTCCTGGGGTCAGATACATCACATGATCACACTGACAGAACCACAGGCACATAGACACAGGCAACAGAGCATGCACATTGTCGGCACTAGTACAGTGTATATCCACCTTTCGCAGCAATGCAGGCTGCTATTCTCCCATGCTGGACGTGCAGACCGCGTGAGACGACGCTTCATCCAGTCCCAAACATGCTCAATGGGGGACAGATCCGGAGATCTTGCTGGCCAGGGTAGTTGACTTACACCTTCTAGAGCACGTTGGGTGGCACGGGATACATGCGGACGTGCATTGTCCTGTTGGAACAGCAAGTTCCCTTGCCGGTCTAGGAATGGTAGAACGATGGGTTCGATGACGGTTTGGATGTACCGTGCACTATTCAGTGTCCCCTCGACGATCACCAGTGGTGTACGGCCAGTGTAGGAGATCGCTCCCCACACCATGATGCCGGGTGTTGGCCCTGTGTGCCTTGGTCGTATGCAGTCCTGATTGTGGCGCTCACCTGCACGGCGCCAAACACGCATACGACCATCATTGGCACCAAGGCAGAAGCGACTCTCATCGCTGAAGACGACACGTCTCCATTCGTCCCTCCATTCACGCCTGTCGCGACACCACTGGAGGCGGGCTGCACGATGTTGGGGCGTGAGCGGAAGACGGCCTAACGGTGTGCGGGACCGTAGCCCAGCTTCATGGAGACAGTTGCGAATGGTCCTCGCCGATACCCCAGGAGCAACAGTGTCCCTAATTTGCTGGGAAGTGGCGGTGCGGTCCCCTACGGCACTGCGTAGGATCCTACGGTCTTGGCGTGCATCCGTGCGTCGCTGCGGTCCGGTCCCAGGTCGACGGGCACGTGCACCTTCCGCCGACCACTGGCGACAACATCGATGTACTGTGGAGACCTCACGCCCCACGTGTTGAGCAATTCGGCGGTACGTCCACCCGGCCTCCCGCATGCCCACTATACGGCCTCGCTCAAAGTCCGTCAACTGCACATACGGTTCACGTCCACGCTGTCGCGGCATGCTACCAGTGTTAAAGACTGCGATGGAGCTCCGTATGCCACGGCAAACTGGCTGACACTGACGGCGGCGGTGCACAAATGCTGCGCAGCTAGCGCTATTCGACGGCCAATACCGCGTTTCCTGGTGTGTCCGCTGTGCCGTGCGTGTGATCATTGCTTGTACAGCCCTCTCGCAGTGTCCGGAGCAAGTATGGTGGGTCTGACACACCGGTGTCAATGTGTTCTTTTTTCCATTTCCAGGAGTGTATTTACAAATTGTACAGAAACCAGAGGGCAGGGTAGTGGGTGGTGGTGGGATCACTCATGGAAAAACTCCTATATAGTTGGTGTTAGAGCTGCACCTTTTATAGATTGAAGTCAGCTGATAGCCATCTCTGCTTAAAGGAAGTTCCTCTAACGAAGGAATCGCTGATAAGTCAGATATATGTACAGTTTTTAACAATCACTTTCTGAGCGTTGTTGATGAATTAAATAAAAACTTAGTTCCTGTAGAGAATCATATAACTCTCTTGGCAAATTCCTTTCCGAGATTGATGTCTGAAAACTCCTCTGTGATACTGACAAGGGGGAGCCTGAGTCAATAACTAAATTTCTGGAGACTAAGGACGCCCATGGATATGATGCAGTGCCTAGCAGAATATTGAAGTACTGTGCTGCACATGTTAGCCCTGTGCTTAGCTGTATTTGTAATTTTTCTTTAGGAATGGTCAGTTTCCTGAACAACTGAAGTACTAAGTGGTAAAGCCATTTTATAAAAAGGGAGGAAGGGATAATTTAGACAATTTTAGACTATTTCTGTGCCATCAATGTTTGCTAAAGCTATTGAAAAGGCTGCATATGTAAGGATAATTAGGCATCCTACGGTACATAATTTGCTGTCAAATGTACAGTTCGTATTTAGAAGTTGTTTAACAACTGAAAATGATGATTCTCTTTTCTCTGTGAGGTACTGGATGGATTTAACGAAAGGTTTCGAACGCTTGGCATATTTTTTGATTTTACTAAGGCGTTTGATTGTGTTGACCAGGCCGGCCAGAGTGGCCGAGTGGTTCTAGGCGCTACAGTCTGGAACCGCGCGACCGCTACGGTCGCAGGCTCGAATCCTGCCTCGGGCATAGATGTGTGTGATGTCCTTATGTTAGTTAGGTTTAAGTAGTTCTATGTTCTAGGGGACTGATGACCACAGATGCTAAGTCCCATAGTGCTCAGAGCCATTTAAACCATTTTGAAAAGGTCATTATTCACGGTGTTGAGAATGGCTGTGATGTCGGGTCTGAATGGGGCACAGTCAAATGGGATCAGTGTCGGGGCCACTCCTGTTCCTCATTTATATAAATGATGTGCCTCTAGTATTACAGGTAACTCTAAAATATTTCTGTTTGCTGATCATTGGTAGTAAAGGACGTGTCCAACATTGGCCTGTTTCAAATAGTGTAGTTCATGATGTGAGGGTCTACGGATTGGGCGCAGCCGTACGGTACGTGACAAGTGCTCGCACAAGCCGACCTGTCTGGCATGCTGACAGTCTGCTCGGTCAGCAGACGTGCGTGCCGCCACACTGCGATGCAGAGCACGGACGGCCGCCGTCCGGAGCGCGCAGTATTAACTGGCGGGGCCTCGGGCGCGAATGTGTCTCTCTTTCTCAGCTCACCATGGAGCTTTTCGATGCGACCGTAATTAGGATGTCTGACACAGTGATGATGGGTACGCATAGCATGCATGTTTTATAGTCCGCCTTTGTTAATGAAACTGTTTAAACTTACTTCTCGGTGTTTGCGTATTGCCGCGCCTCGAGGGCCCACCACTTACAAATCCTGACAAATATACGTGTAATCATCATCCGGGGCAACAACACAAACAACACCCCTTATAATGACACAAGTTCGTGGCTTGTAGAAAATAAACTAATGCTAAATCACGTTAAGACTCAGTTTTTATAGTTTCTAACACACAATTCAACAAAACCTGACGTTTTAATCTCACAGAATGGGTATACGATTAATGAAACTGAACAGTTCAATTTTCTAGGTGTTTACAAGATAGTGAACTGTTGTGGAAAGCCCACCTTCGGGATCTTGTTCAAAGATTTAATGCTGCCATTTTTACTATTCGAAAAGTATCTGAAGTAAGTGATCGTTCGACACGAAAATTAGTCTACTTTGCTTATTTTTATTGTCACACTGTATTATATTTTGGGTAACTCTACCCATTCTCAAAGGATATTTTTGGCTCAGAAATGGGCAGTTCAGCCAATAAGTTTGCGAACCTCTTGTCGACCCCTGTGCACTAGTCTGGGTATTCTGACACTGGCTTGAAGAGCTACCCTGACACCTCTGAGAAGAGCAAAGGGGAAGTATATCAAGGACATCATCGTGGAGGCAGAAACAGATGAGAGCAGACAGAGTCACAGTAATGCTTATAACGGTGAAGGGTTTTATTAAAGGGTCAGAGGCTACAAAGGATTTTGTCAAAGAGGTTGTAAAATAGTTGCAAACGACTGAAATCGCCAGAAGATGGAAGGAGTACTTCTACCATCCCCAATTGTAATGAAACCAAAGTAGGATTCTATTTCCAGTCTAACCACGGCTGACCCACACCACTTTCGTCTCTTCCCCCCCCCCCCCCCCCCGCCCCCACCCCACACAATCCAAACGAATCAAATAGCTTAAGAAGGGTGGAAACAATACAAGCCAAGTTGATCCAGACGGGAGGTGAGAAACTTGCAGCAGACTACACCAGCAGATAATTGTAAGGACCAAAGAAGAAATACCAGAAGGGAAAACGCTGCTAATCTATGCAGTCCATAAACGAGGATGACAGACAAATGTGTGCGTTATTGTTGAGTGGCCCGGCTTAGTCAAAGGCACGTCATCCTGTCCAACTGCCCGTATACAGAACTCAAATCTTGAAAATTAGTAATTGGTGAATTCTGGAAGGTTTGCAGCCAGGGTTCTGAACAGTAGATCAGATCTTCGTTCTCTGATAATTCATCGAAAAACCGATGACACAGGAAGGAACCAGAGTTAATCTGTCGATTTCACGAAGTTCTATGATTGCATACACCACAGAAGCCTATTCATTAGCACTCGTCGACAAGGTCAATATACTGGTCAAGTAGTTACTGTGGGTGGAAGACGGTCCTGCAACTGCGTTTCTCAATGGGAACCCTTCATATTAAGCAGAGATCAGCTCCATCATCCATGCAGGGAACCACTCCTCCTACAGCCCAATGGAACTGTTTTGGCCGAGGTGAATGTCGAGACCGTGAAGGATTCAGCTATAAAAAAATATTGATCCTACAAATAGTACTATATTCCTGAGACAAGTCGAGTATCGACTGGACACAGTGGAGAAGGTAACTTTTAGCCACATGCTGTCCTTTGGGTCTGACTGCATGGAACTGAATTAAGGAAGAACATATTCGCATTTTTGCATTGAGAGACAGTAGCAGAGAGACTGTGGAACAGAGGCGACAGTGGCAGTGGTAGACAACAGGTGGAGACAGCTGCAGCGAGTGAGTGGAGCCTAGATTTTTCTCCCGTCATCGTCACCACTTTCAAGTGGGGGGGGGGGAGGTGGTAGGGGGAACTATTTTTCTGTTTTCCACATCCCTATAGCCATGTTTTTGTTCCCCATTCTAGCAGAGTATGAATACTTAGAGAGATTGGGTGAAAGGATGTACAATGTTCCATGTTACAACAGCGTACGTTCATGTGCCAAAATGTTTTGTGAAGAAACGAGAATGAGACTGAGCAGCTGGTTCCCACTTTTCTGTCATTGTTTTACAGAGAAACGTATTCACCTGTTTGTGCTCAGGGGAGCATTTAAACTGCTGGTGTACTACAAAAATATCAGTGTACAGGGGACACCCTCTTACATGAATGACTACATACATCTTTCTGGGGGGTGGGGGGTGACATCTGTAGCCAGTAGCTGGTGTAATAAAAACGAAGTAACAAGTGAAAACGCAGTGGCAGTAACTGAAGATTCAATATGTTAAAGTCACTATGCAGGCAGTCAGAGCATACTGTAAATCTAACTGTCTTCTTTTTATGCGAGTACTTTGGTTACAACGATTATAATAACTGTTCCAGTAACTGGTATTCAATCATGTCTTCCATGTCCCTGTATGTCACTAAGATGGTGACACTAATAACCATCCCAGAGCCTGATACCAATTTCAGGTTGCCTACATTACAGCTTCCAAGGACAACAGAATTTTTATAATTATTATTTCACATAATTGACCAAATTCAGACATTCAGAAAGCCATAATTTACTCATTACGATGTGTAATATAGTGGAAGTTCAACGGAATAACAAATAGTTAGGAACTTGAGGAACCGAGCGCTTTTCGACTCTCCGTAGATTGCGTGCGTATACCTGGACTTTATCCATTCACTGTTGGCGAAAGAGCGCTCACCAACTTCCATCAAACTTGACAACTTCAAACCTTTCCTGAACTTTTTCTTGATTACATGTTTCAAGTCAATTAACACAATTTACAGAGCGATGACTCTGCTACTCTCATGCGTGGGAATCTTTAGAAAATCAAGTTTTACTGGTACATTTTTAAGACCTGTGTAAGGCACAAAATTTTCAGATACATTACACAAACACGGTAATATCACTGCAGTAATAAGTTTGCATTCAAAATTACATAAGCCGACATAGTAACTTTTAACAAACTTCTTTGTTATTAATGAGAGAATTAAAGTGTCTTGCAAATTAGTATTTGCATAACCAATGGCACTTAGTATCGGTCTTAACGGCACACTTTCTTTATGAATTTTGGGCAATTCATAAAGAGTCGGTGGTAACGCAACCGAATTGCAGAGACCTACTCGTTAGCCAAGTTTTTGACTACGCTGCTAAAACCACATGTGGGCCGTTTGGACTCTTATATAAATAATTCGACACGTTTCATCAGCAGATTGAATGGCATAGTGGTCCAGCCGGAGGACATATTGGTCAGCTTCGATGTGTTATCGCTGTTTACCATGGTTCCACCTAATGATGTATTGGAACAGCTGGATCGAATTTTTCCTGCCGATATTTCAGAACCGTTTAAGTGTTGTTTGACGACCACATACTTCAAGTGGAATGAACAGTTTTATGAGCAAACGGATGGCGTGGCTATGGGAAGCCCCCTAAGTCCCGTAATTGCAAAGTTCTTTATGGAGAAATTCTAAGAACAGGCCTTAGGTACTGCCAGCAAGAAACCAAATGTGTGGTTCCGATACGTGGATGACACGTTTGTGCTGTGGAGACATGGTAGGGAGGAACTCAGCCGGTTCCACGAACATCTGAACAGTATAAACTCGAGAATTCAGTTTACAATGGAGGAGGAGGTTGACGGCAATTTACATTTCCTCGATGTGCTTGTTTTTAGAAACGAATAAGGTAATTTGGGCCACTCAGTATAGCGCAAAACCACGCACATGGACCGTTATTTGCACCGGGATTCGAACCACCACCCACAACAGAAGCGGGGTGTTATCAAGACGTTAGCGGACAGAGCTAGAAATATTTGTGAACCTGAGTTGCTCGACGCTGAGATGGAACATCTCCACAATGCACTAATATTCGTCCGCCGAAATAAAACGTGCGTTGAGGCAGCCACGCAGAAATCATACTGACGTACAGGTTACTGCAAAATCTAAGGTTTTCCTGCCGTTTGTTAAGAATGTAACTGAAAGAATAGGGAGGATCTTGACGAAGCGGAATATTACCGTAATTTACAAGCCCACAAGGAAGATACAGGAATACCTTAGGCCTGCCAAGGACGCTCGCAAACCACTGGAAAAAGCTGGAGTGTATAGGATCCCATGCAGCTGTGGTGATGTTTATGTAGGTACCACTAAAAGAACTGTTTCTAAACGTTTGGAAGAGCATAAGGGAAATTGTAGAAGAGGAGAAACGGAACGATCAGCTGTTGCGGAGCATGCTTTCCAGCCAGGGAACCACAATAGTCGTTTCGAGGAGACGCAAGTACTAGCGGCCACAAGCGGATATTACGAAAGGCTCTACAGGGAGGCAATCTAAATCGCTTAACACCCAAATAATTTCAACCGAAAGGAGGAGGGTGTGAAATTAAACGTTATATGGATGCCGGTGTTAAAGAAGATGTGTACCACCCGTCCACTACTGGGTGATGGCAACGGAGATCGACGGCGACGGACAGCGGCCAATTGCACTGACGTTTTCAAAACACGTGACGTCACGCCGCGGCGTGGGAACGCGCGGACACGGAATTTAGCGGCAGTCAGTAGCGAGCCAGTGGGTGTGTTGGACCTTCCATTGAGCTACGGACCCCCTTGAAGATGTCTCCCGCAGTCGGAGACGGAACGTTGGGAATCGACACAGAATTCATCAACTGACCACGGCATAACAGCCCGGATAATTATAATGGACCTTACAACGCTGCCACTTAACCACCGTTTTGAATTTTACTATTGTGTTTGAAAGCGTCTTAAAAATTTTCGCTAAAATTTAATAGTCAAACTGCGTCAGCTTTTTTTCTTACACTCTTGCAGAGAGACGAGTAAAGGATGCAGTGTTTTCAGTTAAAAACATTTTGAGGGTCTTGTGATGAAATAAATGCGTCCATGGGAGTTTGACGTAGACGGCAATACCATGCTTTGTTACAATAATTTAAATACTAGACATCATACCATTCCCTTTCGACAATGGTGTCAAGACATTGTCGATGACACCTGACAGGGCACACCGAAACATACTTCACTAGGTCAGTTTTATCACTACCACTGCTTACTGCAGTTTTGCTACTTAATTCATGTTACAGCTTTCACCATAAACATGCCTATGTTGATTTGAGAACCTACGAACACTCTGCATTACTACGAACGTGTGAAATAAGTAAGGCTACTAAATTTTAATCTGAGGAACAACGAAAACACAAGTTATTCCCTGTCATCTTCCAATGACATCCAATGATGGTTTCACATTTATTTTAAACGAATTATGAATGTCTTCTTGTTCTTTGTGTCTTATTCTTCTCTGCTTGCTGCTGGCGCGCAAGACTGTGCTAAGACCAGTATTAGACTATCGTATTTCTTTAATAAAGAAATATCAAATATTCGTCAGATTTTTTTGACAAAGATCGTGGCGCTAAATAGGGGATTACACTGTCATTTTTCGTCAAATTTCAAGATGGCGGACGGAAACTTATTATGCGCTGCAGTTGCTAATACCACAATTGCATTGTGTGTGTGTATTTGGAAGAAAAGCGATAGAGAAAGAGTTGAATGAAGCCCTAGGTATTACGTCTAGATAGTAAAAGAATTCAGCAAAATTTGTTACGAGAGCTGCAAGAGGAGGAATTCAAGTCTTAACATATAAATTACTTACGAATGGATGAGAGTATTTCAGTATTTGCTCAGTAAAGTGGCTTCTCATGTTACAAAACAGAATATTCTTAGAAATGCTGTACGTCCAGAAGACAAACTGTGTCACTGCGATTTCTTGATACATGAGAGCTACTCTGGTTTACTACACAGCACATTAATATCACAAGGTAATCAACCAAAATAATTTCAGAAACGTGTGACGCGATTTATAAACCGATGAAGGTGGAATATGTGAAGGTAAATAAACGTTTAGTACACTTTATGGACTATAAGAACAATTTTTCATTTTAAATAATTTAATTTCTGGAATTAGTGTTCCCACAACGGCAAAATTAATAAAAAGTACGAAACAGATGAAGCGCGTTTTAATTTGTCGCATCCAGAATCCAAAAACAGACAAAGTAGAAAGGAAAGCTGAGAAAGAAATTTTGAGTGTGACCACATCCTCTATTCCGGCTTGCTGCATGTATGTTTCCAGATGTAGAGGTGGATGGCTGTAGCTGTGATTGTGATCATGAAGTCACCTGCAGTATATTCCACCTCCCATCAACACACAATTGATAGCATGCATTATGCCCCTTGCCGCCCCCCCCCCCCCCCCATAGCCCAAGCTAGTTTATTTTAAAAAAGTCGACGAAACTAACTTCGAAGCTATGTTTACAAACACACTACAGATACGTCAAACAGCTGTAGCGACACCAGCGCTCGAAGCGGTTACATTTCACATTGCAGTGAACAGATGATTAACGACTATGACCAAATCCATGGCGAGGCTTTATATTTGATCATACATGACGACATGCCAGTTTTGACAAAGTTGCCTATTACATCATGAAATTTTTTTGACAAAGTTTCGACATATCAACTTGGACAAAGAAATGTGACAGCGTAATAGCGTCCCAGGTAGCGCTCTATTGCAAAACTCGTGGAAGACATTACACAGGCGTGTATCCACCTGCTGGCGAGAAGCAGAAAAATCTAACGCCAGCTTTTAAAAACCGTATTCACGCTGTAGAAGCCCCAGTCCGCCACGGAAAAGGAACGGGCTTACTGTGCATGCTCATAAGCAGCACAGAATTTCGAGCTGCTATTGGTTACAAAGCTGGGAGTGATGCATTCTACCGGCGGGTGCGTATAAGAAGTTCTAACGTAAAATACATACTTTAAACATTCACGTGTTTACATTGCCCGATCTGATTAAATTCAGTATGGGAGATTTATTTTGATTTTTTTTTTGGGTAGTCTTCGCCACCGATTAATTCATGTACGCAGCATCAAAGTTGAAGACTCATTTGGAAAACACTACACAGAGCAGTGACGCAAGTCTAATAAATAGAACATACATAAGAAACGAAGAATTCAGCGTCTGTTGGAACAGAAAATTATCCCATAGTTTGCTCTTCATTGAGGGCTTGGATACAGGCTGGACTAAAGATGAAGGAGGGATATTTCATGAATTAACGTCAACTGGGTGTCGATATTTCGTTTCTTCAGAATCATTTTCGTTAGGTATCGGAACTAAAAGACAAAATCAGAAATACGGAAGGTCGGCCGACTTACTCTGTGCTGCAGGAAGTCACTATGGATTCGTTGAAAACTGAGGAAGGAGCTTTATTGCATCTATATTGATACACTCCTCGACGTGTCCCACAAACATCTGCAGAAACACTGACTAAAGACAGACGTCTGGCATGCAGTTGGCACAACGGCCCAATATCCAGACAAGGAAAGTTTGTCGGTCGGTCAAAACGCCTACAATATGTCGATTGGTCGGTGCGCGTGCAGGGGCCTTACCACAACCTTTGGCATTTATTCACATCCATTAGCTTCGCCAGTTCACCTTTCAACCTCTAGCCATGCTGCAGATCAGTCTGTCACAAATTAAAACGCGCTTCATCTGTTTCGTACTTTTTATTAATTTTGCCAGGGAACTTGGCAGACGGTGGGTGGGGGCCTCGCAAAATCTCCTCCTGCACTTCGTACGTGGCCACAATTTCAAATGTTTCACCGAAACCACGAATCTCACCCATAGTGCGGACGCCAGAAGTGGCAGTTTGTCGCGAGCGGAAATGTGAATTAGTCCTTCCTACAGGTGAGGTGGGGGCGACAGCACAGACCGCGGCTCACCATTTCGTGTCGCTGGCTGCCTGCACCCGTGTCCCGTGCTTCTGCGAAAACAGAATGAATCACTGTCACAGGGACCTCCGATCCATTGTGCTGACAGTTAAGACCCCCATAAACGACAAAACTGACGAATCTGCAGCTAGGCAAGGGCAAATTAACAAACACGTACAGGTACGATGTTTGTCACTTTCACCTCACTTTGAACTATACCCTGCTCGTATTTTGACAGAGAGGCCACTAATACAGATAAGGCAGTTGAAGCTTCCATTTCGACTCCGGTCCAGGGAATGGCTTTCAATGGGAGAGACTTACCTATGAAATATAACTATTAAAACCTGATTACACGAACTTTATTCGAATTGTCAGTGAAACCTGTAATGACTTAATGCTACTCCGCTCTCACAGTGTAAAGGCGCAGGGACGCGGCGATTTATCCTCTTATGACAGTTCCTTAAAATACAACGTTGGAATATACAGCCCACGTCGCGCGTAGAAGAACCAACCGGGGAACTTCGATTACTTTTTATTTCGTTGCGCTTGCGTCTGTATTGCGGGTAGAATATATAGTCCAATCTTAACCTATTCCTAAAAGATACAGCGCTGTCATTTTGGTAATTGACGGTACTACTTTGTTTTTACGTTTATTGTAGTTTCCATACTTGTGGAGACTCACGATACAGTGAGAAATTCGAATCAAACTATGTCACTAAACATGTGCAGCGAAACAGACAACATCCCACATCTTGTTATGCTTTTCGTCAAAAATTTCTCAAAACACGATGTATGCTTAAAGTTAGACAGCACCGTAAAAACACAGTTTACGTTTATTAAATATCTTAAAGTCTGACATCCTTTGGTACCGTACCGAGGGGCAGTGTCTTCACGCTGTTGTAGTCTATCCCGTCATAAACTGACAAGTTCTAGTCGCCACTTCATAGCTGTTCGTGGAAGCTGTTAACAGTCAACATGTTGCGCATCGTCAGTTACTTGCAGTTATGGGACACGCTTTGCGCCCGACTTCCAACACTTGCCAGTTATGGTTGATCTTCTCAGTGAGCAAATTCTACGAAATTTGACTGCAGAGCTGAACTACGAAGCTTAGTCTCCCTAAGCTGTTATTGCACAAACCGCCAGAAACCCCGAATTAACATTTTTTTCTAACAATTTTCATTTAGCTACTAAGAGTATGCTGAAGCATCTAACTTTTCAACTTTATCCAAAAAGTAAGTGAGAATTCTTTAAGCAATTAAAGTGGCCCAAAGTTCGCTACACACAGCATGTACTGACATTACGAATTAGCTTTTTCGTAGCGCGCCAACAAAAAGTCAGTGCTTTGCAACAGCTGCACTGTGCAGGATATCACCAAAGATCGTTCCGTACTTACCGAGAACTGCGCCGTCGGACCGTCAACAACCACGAAATACAGACACAGGGCGCTCCGCTCGCAGAACACGGACAGCCGCCTCCGCAGCTGTCGCCCTCGTCTCCACTTCGTTGTCGTCTACACGCAAGTCGCCGGGTCGGGGTCAAATAAAATGATTCGCAGCAGGCGACCGAACACCCAGAAATGGAACTACGGTCCAAAACACGCACTTTTCACCGTGGTACTGTTGCTTACACTCTTAAGTGAAAGCCCGAAGTGCGGTACTCAATGCTACGAGAGTTAATGGGGTAACACCGTGTGACAGATACTACGTGTAATCTACTCTAGCGCCGTCCGTACCAGCAATCGACACGGATCACTTCTCGATATCAGACAGACTCACAATCTACAAGTCGACAGGGCAGACTTTCCAGCAATTCGCTGGGCTAGGGAAAACAGTTTCAGTTAACCTATGAAGGAAATTTAATAAACGCGATATTCCACTTCAGTAAGAAAGATGGCAGACTAGTGTCCACTGTAACGTTTCTTTCCTTATTGGTAGTTAAAAGTGAGAGAAAACTTCAAATCATTAAAAAAAATATTCTGCGCACGAGTTTGCCACAGGAAGGACACGTTACAAATGCGATGCCACGGTGTGGTTAGTATCCTTAATTAATCCTTTTAATATACTGGACCATTACTATCATTTACCCTTGAGGGCAACGCTGTTACATTCTTTCCATGTATGAGACCCTAGTTGTTACTGAACACCATCGACAACCGCAGTTTGAAGGCTCGTTGACTGCAAGACACTGCTGTCGATAATCGACCGGTCTTCGTAAAAACAGGTCTTCAGGTCCGACCTATGGAGAATAATATACTTAAACGGCACAACGCGATAAGCAGTCCTTCATCTTGCTTTCAAATAACGTGACCACAATTTCGTGACACATCTACCTGAAAAATATAAAATCATTTATGCATTTCAATGTGGTAGTATTAAAAGTTCACTACAATAACTGCAGACATCGATATTTATGAATGATAATCTTATTATTCCATAAAATATATAACATAGGGATTTCGGCAACCTACCTCTTAGTACATCGAATTTCAAAACAGAAGTGAATCATAAGAAGAGAACGTCTCCGTTTCTTTGCAAAATCATTTGGTTTTTTTGGAAGAGTTAATTTTGTTTTTCCTACAGAGGTTTTTTTCCTACAGAGGTTTCCTTTTACGTTTCATAAATACAAGCTCTGAGTTTTTCATCAACATCTGTTACTTAATCACTGACATTATACATATTATTCGTGACAAGAATTTTTGAGATTGGAAAGTTCCTTTTTTTAAGACACACTTCAGTAACATTCTGAATTCTGGAAGCTACCGTATAACAGCGTCTCATTCTAGCATTCGGGTGAAATTGGAGTGGTTACTTGACTAGATTATGCACAGATTCCTTTGTTCACACATACTTGCAAGTTAACAAAAAATGACTATTTTGCGCAAAACGTTTGTGCCTTTAGTGATTCGTTCTAGAAGTGTGGAAATATTTTGTCCTTGGTCGGACTGATAATTTGGTTTTATCACCAATTTGGAAGCCTGTTGAGAAAACTGGAACTAAAAACACCAATCTGAACCTTTAGACTTTCTTAATTTCAATGTTTCTGATTTCATGACTTTGCAGTTGCAAAACGCCTTGGAGTAAGTGCTCGGTAGTGTTGGAACAAAGTATCAACAACCTACTCTGCATTGTTGCCAGATGTATCCAGGATGATGGTGATGACATCATCCAAGATGGCGTCGTGTAGACTTGGCAACAGCACATGACGTCATTAAAGATGGCGGATTTTGGTGGCAAATTTGAATTTTGGTGGGAAAGTTCCATGCCCCCTTCCCCTCACAAAAATGGTGGGAAGTTCAAATTCCAACAGGATGATGCGCCCACACCACAGTTATCCCTACTAAGCAAAGAAAATCGCGGGAAGATAGCTCACTCAGGCCACCTCCACTGACCGAAGTCACCTGACCGCCACTTCCTCCTATGAACTGGGGCCAAGTTTGAATTTTGGCGGTAAACAAAGGTGACTTGTGGTTTCTCTACTAAGCTAAGAAAATGGAGCCAAAGAAAGGACACTTGTACTAACCTCAGTCGCCCGACCGCCACCTCCTAAGAATTCATGGGAAAAGGACTTGGACATGAACTTCATTTAAACAATTACATGCAGTGTCATCCACCTGTTGTGTTCACCACAATGTCCAGAGCCCAGCTGACTTAATACACATCGCCACCACCAGAGGGCGCTCTCATCTGACGTAATCCAAGATGGTGGCCATCCGGTGTGTTGACCATGAGCTCCAGACTCCAACTGACTTAGTACATATTGCCACCGCCAGAGGGTGCTACCGTGATGTCAGCTGATGACGCAAGTACCGTTATCCAAGATGGCTGCGAATAGTCAGTTCATCATATAGCCTAGTAACCAGCAGTGGCACTAGAGGGCACTGTTGTGATGTCAGTGGGAACCAATAGGAACCCTTAATCCAGTCAAATGCTCGACTTCAGCCAGTAGGATGGAAGTATCTGGCGACGTCATTGTAGGAGATATAGGTGAGGCTAAGCAGCTCCAGGGCCTCAGTCTTGCTCAGTCAGTCAGCATAAGAACAACAACCATGAAACGTCAACAGCAGTCACGCTCCAGCATAATCATGCAGAACAGGATTAAACAGAAAGCAAGTATCCAATATTACATCATTATCTCTGGTTAGCCTTATTGCTATTATTATTTAAAGTTTTTACATCTTGGTCCATATCTAATGCTTCTTCATCTTTGTTCAACAGGGTCGAGTGCCAACATGCCTAGCTCTGCAAACACATCCGGACCTGTAGCAACCTGGCCTGCCATCTTGTCGCGACCTACTGCTGCAGCCTCCAGCGCATCTGAACCAGTAGCAGCCATGTGGTACTGTTCCTCATACGTCATGCCCTAGCGCCCTCTATTACCACAGTAATTGGTAATGTTGTGTCCGATTCACCTCTCTTGCTGACTCACCGTGTACACAGTACACAGTGGTTCCGTATTGGAATGGGGAGCTTGCAGACAAGGTGTTTACTTACGGAAATACAAATGGCAACGGGCGGCGGACAACACGATTGGATCACGAGACCTATCCCCGCCGACAACCACCACAGCATTCAATGTTTGCAAATAGTTTTTCGCCGTTTGTCTGAGACAGGGTCGTTTCAGGAAGTAGGAAATCATGAAGGACGTACCCGCAACGTTCGGACACCAGACTTGGAGGAAAATGTGGAAGGCGACCGCTGTGTCAGTACCAGGCAGTCGGCCCTCCAGTACGGGGTAAGCCAGACATCTGTGTAGAATATTTTCCACAATTGTTACTACTCTTATTACTTACAGCGTGTGCAGGGCTTACTAGCGACAGACTTTCGTCATCGGGAGCAGTTTTGTCACTGGTTACTACACCAGGCAACAACGTTTCCGGGCTCTGTGTCATCTACATCTACATCATATTTCACAAGCCATTTAATGGTGTGTGGTGGAGGGTACTTTCCGTACCACTATCTGATCCTTCCAACCGCGCATAGTGCGGGGGAAGAACGATTGTTGCTAAGCCTCTGTATTAGCTCGAATTTCTCGAATTTTCTCCTCGTAGTCAATAGGTGAGATGTATGTGGGAGGAACTAATATGTTGTCCGACTCGTGCTGAAAAATGCTGATCCGAAATTTCAATAGTAGCTCCATCTGTGATTCACAACGCCTCTCTTGTAACGTCTGCCAGTCGAGTTTGTTTAGTATCTCCGCAACGCTCTCTTGCCAGCTAAACGATCCAGTTACGAAACGCGCTGCTTTTCATTGAATCTTCTCTATTTCCTCTATCAGTCCTAACTGATAGGGATCCCAGTTAAATGTAAAATACTCAACAGTAGGGCGAACAAGCGCCTTCTAAGCCACTTCTTTCATGGATGAGTTACATTTCCTTAAGATCCTTCCGATGAATCTGAGTCTGGTGTCTGCGTTTCGCATTATCTGTTTTATATTGTCATTCCACTCAAGGTCACTCTGGATAGTTACGCATAGATATTTTACGACAGATGCTGTCTTCAGCTGTCCAGCTGTTTTTAATTAATAGTGTAAATATACAGTAGTGGATTTATTTTCCTATGTATGCGCAATGTGCTACATTTATTTACGTCAGCGTCAACTGCCAGAGCCTGCACCAGTCATCAATTCTTCGCAGGTCGTTCTGCAAATTCTTACTATCTTCTGGCGTTGCTAGTTTGGAATAGACAACTGCATCACCTGTGAATAGCCTTAAAGGGCATCCGACGCTTTCTACTAGATCACTTATGTATCCGGAGGCCACCTTTACACGGAGTCGTATTTTGAACTTTCACAACAGTCATCTGTGGGATAGTATGCAGAACCTCCAAGGTATGATGGCAGCAAGCGAATCAGCAGCATCGGTGAAAACGGAATGTGTGGGCCGGGTTAACTGGCGACTGTATTTTGCGAGTAGTCTTTCTTCCACGTCGCCTAACAGGCCGGAACTATCAGCGTTTCTTGCGGATAACTTCACCTCACCTTCTGGATGAAGTATTGATGATTCGAAAGGTTATGTGGCTGCTACACGACGGTGCTCCAGCCCACTTCGCCGTTAACGTCTGGATGCATCTCAGTTGTGTCTTTCCTGCTTGATGAATCGGACAAGGGGGCCTAGTTGCAAGGCCCGTTCGATCTGTGGATCTCAACCCGTGTGATTCTTCGTTATGGGGCCATCTCAAAAGTATCGTGTATGCACAGGACATTCCAGACGTGGCGACACTGCAGCAACGTGTTCACACTGCCTCTGACGCTGTCCGGGTGCACCCTGGCTGATGTGAAAGTATTGCTGCTGTTGCTGTGGTCTTCAGTCCAGAGGCTGGTTTGATGCACCTCTCCGTAATACTCTATCCCGTGCAAGCTTCTTCGTCTCCGAGTAACTACTGGAACCTACATCAGTCTGAATCTGCATAGTTGATTCATCTCTTGGTCTCCCTCTACGATTTTTACCTTCCACGCTTCCCTCCAATACTAAATTGGTGATCCCTTGATGCTTCAGAGCGTGTCCTACCAACCGATCCCTTCTTCTAGTCAAGCTGTGCCACAAATTTCTCTTCTCCCTATTTCTATTCAGTTACGTGATCTAGCCATCCAGTCTTTAGCATTCTTCTGTAGCATCAGATCTAGAAAGTTTCTAGTCTCTTCTTGTCTAAACTATTTATCGTCCATGTTTCCCTTCCATTAATGGCTACACTCCATACAAATACTTTCAGAAAAGTTTTCCAGACTCCTAAATCTATATTAGATGTTAACAAATTTCTATTCTTCAGAAACGCTTTCCTTGCCATTGCCAGTCTTCCTTTTTTATCCTCGCTACTTCGACCATTATCAGTTATTTTGCTCCCGAAATAGCAAGACTTATCTACTACTTTAAGTGTCTCTGTGTCGAAGAGCACCAAATTTCGGACATTAACTCACCACGGAAAACACAGTGGCCGACGACCTTCATTTTAAGCCCGAGAACAAAGGTGTTTCAGTAAAGTTGTCAATACTAAAATACAAGCAACACGGCGCGAGGTAACCTCAGAAATCAATGTGGGACGTACGACAAACGTATCCGTTAGGCAATGCTGCGACATTTGCCGTTTCTGAGGCTATGGCGGCAGACGACCGACGCGCTGACAACAAGGCATCGCCAGCTGCGCCTCTCCTGCGCTTGTGCCCGTATCGATTGGACCCTAGACGACTGCAAAACCGTGGCCTTGTCAGATGAGTACCGATTTCAGTTGGTAAGAGCTGATGCGCGGCGCACATCCTGCGAATCCACGGGCTCAGGTTGTCCACAAGGCACTGTGCAAGCTGCTGGTGGCTTCGTAATGGTGCGGGCTGTGTTTACGTGGAATGCACTAAGTCCTCTGGTGCAGGTGAACCGACAGTTGACTGGAAATGGTTATGTTCGGCCGTTTGGAGACCATTTACAGCCATTCGTGGACTTGATGGTCCCATCAACGATGATCACGTCATCAGACCACAGTTCTTTGCGGTTGGTTTGAAGAACATTCTGGATAATTCGAGCGAATGATTTGGCTACCCAGAGCGTCCGACACGAATCCCATTGAATATGTATGGGACACATTCGAGAGGTCAGTTCGTGCACAAAATCCTGCACTGCCAACAATTTCGCAACTATGGACGGCTATAGTGGCAGTTTGGCTCATTATTTCTGGACGGAACTCCCAACGACTTGTTGATTCCACGCCACGTCGACCTGCTGCACCGTGGTGGGCAGGAGAAGGTCCGAGGTGGTATTAGGAGGTATCCATCGACTGTTGCCACTTCAGTTAAGTAAAGCACCGGGTGTCTTAGACTTTCTTCTGGTGAGAGTCGCTGGAGAACTTGAACTGGAAGAAGAATGTTACTGATCTTGTCAAACAGATCAGTTCATTTACTTTTGCTGATCTACAGTTCCTAAACTTGGAAACAAACGAATTAACCTCCTCACATATTTTCCATATTTCCACTTAATAATGCATTACGGAGTAAATTTCTGCAGTAATTGATGACATAGGAAGAAAGTTGTTATTGCACAAAAGCGAGCAATATGAATAATACATGGTGTTCCCCCACGGACGTCATATAGGCAATTCTTCAAGGAGCTAGGCATTTTAACTGCGCCGTCACAATACATATATTCACTAATCAAATTCGTCATAAATAATCAATCACAACTAGCAGTGGAACGGAAAGGTAGTTTATTTTATTATTTCAGCAATTGTAGTGTTGAATAAGATAACGCGGGAGTACACAGAGAAGGTTTTTAGTGAGTCGTGGAGAGTGAGTAGTCTGTGTGGATTGTGTAGAGTACGACCACCGGATCGTATCTTTGTGCCCGCAGATAAGGGCGCCGTCGAATGACAGAGAGGGGCGGGAGGCAGGGGGAGGGTTCAGCGGCCCCGCTAGCGAGGGCGTCAGCGCCGGCACCCTGAGTGAGCCATCGGCTGACGTGCCGACGGCTGTTGACCGCTGTCAGAAGGCAGCCACAGTACGGCTCTTGCCAGCTGCCACTAGGGTCAGGGTCGATCCTGAGGATCAATTTTTGAGATAGAAATGCGGATACTATTCTGTAATTGTCCGAAAACCATAAAATTTAAACCAAACATAACTGATGGTGAGGCTAATTACTTATCTTTGATTAGTAAAACTTTATTACCGTCAGCAAAGCCTGCTACAGTTCGGCGCCTCTACGAACTGCGTTAATATCCTGATTAAGTGATGGAAATGGAAATGAGAAACGCGTAAAACGTTCTTCTGAGATATTTCGATCAGGGCGCTTCAGCCCGAAATGACACCTCACAGGACAGGAGTATTTCGATGTCTCAGTACTTTTCCTGGTACGTCCCTTAGTGGTTAAATGTCAGTGCAATAGGTGGCCCAGCGAATATGTACCATGCTATTAATAACTGTTCGATGTTCTAGGTAATACGTAATGGTGCATCGTTTTATCGAATGTAAAACTGTACACCCAACAAAACTTGGATAAGCAGTATCTTGTGACTACAACATAAATGAGTCACAATTGGAATCAGTCAACATACCTGAAAGCAGGGACATGAAATGGAACTACCGCACAAGCTCCGTCGTAGGGAGGGCAGTGGCAGACGTTGGTTCAGTGACGGGGTACCAGGGGAAAAGCACTCAGTCTGCACAGTACACCGCGTACGACCACTGGTGCGTCCAACCATTAGAGTGCTGTTCACGTGTGTGCGGATATGTAATGGAACTGGGGCTAACAGAGAATAGTGAACGTTTACAAAGAAGGGCTACGTGAGTGGTCACAGTTTTATTTGAACACACTAGACCGTCACGGAAAGTTGAAAAACCAGAACTCGCAGACGCTGGAAGATAGACGCCAAATGTTCTGCGAAGCCTGCTTACTGACTCTCAGGAGGCAGTGATAAGTGAACAGTCAGGAGATACTTTCACACCTCCAATTAGCACTCCCGCACAGACTGTGAATGCAAAATTAAACTAATTACAACACGCACAGGGACGTTAAGCATTCATCCTTCCAGGAATGGTGAGAAACCATAACATGACGTATCCTCTGTCACGCACTTCGAAGCGGTTTGCAGAGTATATTCATGGTGATTCAAAAGTCATGTCCCACAGGACAAAGCCAACATTGGTGATTCAGTAGTATTGACCCACAGGACAAAGGCTTATTCGGTGATGTGACAGGAACGAACATTTCAAGCAAAAAAGTGCAGTAAACATGGGCTCTAAAATGCGTACGTTAAGAACTATGAGCACTTATTCATCTTCGATACTGAGAAACGAATTTCTTCTGCTACAAGCTCTTTGCTTTACATATTTTGGGAGCAGGTAGTACGGACCAAAACAAGAAAAAATTATCCAGTAAACATGGACACTAAAATGCACACATTAAGAGATATGAGCACTCCTCCATCTGCTACTGAACAAATGGTCATGGCTTCTAGGGTATGCATTTTAGAGCCCATGTTTACTGGATAATTTTTTCTTCATCTGATTCATACTACATACTACATCCACCCAATATAGGGAAAGCAAAGAGCTTGTAGTAGAAGAGATTCGTTTCTCAGTATCTAAGATGAATAAGTGCTCATAGCTCTTAAGGTATGCATTTCAGAGCTCATGCTTTGTAAAATTTTTTGCTTCGGAAGATGGTTCCTCTCATAGCCCTCCATGCCACTTCGGCCAACCCTACTGAATAAAATGCAGATCTTGTCCTATGAGACATGCCTTTTGAATCGCCCTGCATACGTAGAAATAAATGTAGGTAAATACAGGTCTAGGACTCTGCTGAAGAAAGGATATGACTTTACCTTATACAGCTACCCTGATATTCACTGATGAATACATCAGCCATACGTAATACTGCGTATGATCAATGTTAATATCCGACGGGCACCGCGACATTGCATCTGCATTTGATCCAGTGTTTTGCAGAAAGAGAAGTCACATAACCAGCATATAATCGTCATTGCGATGTGTCCCAAGCCAGCGGAAGCCTTTCGGACACGCCTCCGTGACGTCAGTACTTCCCTTTTCTAGTCTGAGGTGTCGACGATCAAAACATGATACGGATGCACCTGACAGCACTGAAATGAGTTCTAAAGAGCAGTGGACTTAAATCCAAACAACTTACAGGCAGAGCGATACAAGAGAAAACAAATGCCTCACTGATTCGTTTCGTGGTATTCAAATCTCCTAGAACATCACACAAATATTGATTTTATGGTAATGATCCGATCATATTGGTTTCACCATATTATCCACTTTTCATTTGCTGTTGCTGTTCATGCGAATCACCGATAACTGAATGGTCAGCATGACGGACTGCCGTCCTAAGGGGCTCGGGTTCGATTCCCGGCTGGGTCGGGGATTTTCTCTGCTCAGGGACTGGGTGTTGTGTTGTCTTCATCATTATTTCATCGCCATCCGGCGCGCAGGTCGACCCATGTGGCGTCGAATGTAATAAGACCTGCCACGTAAGGGGACTCTGGGCCAATGACGCCAAACGCTCATTTCCATTTCCAATCCACAGTGGCAGTCATCGATAAAACGGTGGAAAGAGCTACACACTATTTGGTAACTTATGTCCTCTCACTGCAAGAGAAACACATCCGTCTTCACTTTATCGCCATCAGACAAAGTGTGTATTAGTCCGACGCATCAAATCATGTGTTACCTGGTGAAACAGTTCCGTAAGAAGTGAGTAATCACATTGACCTACTTAATGCTTGTAAGGCTAATTAGCAACTTTACTAATGAGTAAGAGATTAAACTTGAAGCGGGGTTATCAAATTTCGTGCTAATGTAGAGTTCAGTATACTAAGATACGCTATATGTAAACAAATAGATACGACCTAGTCATAAGGAAGAAAAAGAAACAAATTAAACTCATATAGATTTTTGGTTCAACTATACCTCCAATGGAGAACCAATTCAAATTAAATTCGATACTAGATAATATCTTTTATCAATAGTATCTACAATGCATTAAACGAAGTAATAAGCTGAATAAGCAGTCCTAGGCCATTAGCACGTCAACCGAAGACTATTAATTTTCCAGGGCCTTTAATTGCATTACAAAAGCCATATAGATTATCTAAAACTTTTTGTTCTATTGTGGTGTTTATTTGGATCGTTGTGGAGCAGGAAAAGTTGACAATAATAAATCTACTCACTTACGAGTTATTAACTTAAAATTCGACTGGATAAAGATTAGGATATATTTAGTCGATATTCTGATCCTGTCGTTTATTTGAATCAGTTTAGATTTACGTAACTGTGCTAAGATTCTTCAGCAGTTCATCAGTCCTCGCGGGGGACAAATAACTCAAAACTAAAGATGTGTAATAATGTTTCTACTGACACACTGTATTACACAACGAAAAATAAGGATAACGACAAATGACAGGAAGATGAATAAACGAGTAAGACGAAAGAGGAGGAATTTGGATCGTTTGGAAGTTGAAAGTGAGGTAGGAGGGGCATGCAGCCAAACGAACTAACAGAGAATGAGCTAACGAACGTTTATTTTATTTTATTTTTTAAAATAAAGAAACAAGAAACTAGAAAAGAAACGAGCGAAATATTTTGTGAAATGATTTGTCTAGAAGAAACAAATAAAACAGATTAGAGAATCGTTCTGATGGTCCTTTGAATGGTGCTCGAAATCATGTACAAGTAGCTGAGACTCTCGTACATTAGTGACGCAAGGCGCCCACTGTATGAAATTCCACGACAAATATCCTAAAGGGTTCTTTAAACTTATTGGACTCTAAGTTAAACATTGAGCTTTAAATACTCACTTGGTGGGCATGGTTTAGAGCATGGTTCAAAGGCGTGCCAAATTTTTCACTAAACTACACTCCTGGAAATGGAAAAAAGAACACATTGACACCGGTGTGTCAGACCCACCATACTTGCTCCGGACACTGCGAGAGGGCTGTACAAGCAATGATCACACGCACGGCACAGCGGACACACCAGGAACCGCGGTGTTGGCCGTCGAATGGCGCTAGCTGCGCAGCATTTGTGCACCGCCGCCGTCAGTGTCAGCCAGTTTGCCGTGGCATACGGAGCTCCATCACAGTCTTTAACCCTGGTAGCATGCCGCGACAGCGTTGACGTGAACCGTATGTGCAGTTGACGGACTTTGAGCGAGGGCGTATAGTGGGTATGCGGGAGGCCGGGTGGACGTACCGCCGAATTGCTCAACACGTGGGGCGTGAGGTCTCCACAGTACACCGATGATGTCGCCAGTGGTCGGCGGAAGGTGCACGTGACCGTCGACCTGGGACCGGACCGCAGCGACGCACGGATGCACGCCAAGACCGTAGGATCCTACGCAGTGCCGTAGGGGACCGCACCGCCACTTCCCAGCAAATTAGGGACACTGTTGCTCCTGGGGTATCGGCGAGGACCATTCGCAGCCGTCTCCATGAAGCTGGGCTACGGTCCCGCACACCGTTAGGCCGTCTTCCGCTCACGCCCCAACATCGTGCAGCCCGCCTCCAGTGGTGTCGCGACAGGCGTGAATGGAGGGACGAATGGAGACGTGTCGTCTTCAGCGATGAGAGTCGCTTCTGCCTTGGTGCCAATGATGGTCGTATGCGTGTTTGGCGCCGTGCAGGTGAGCGCCGCAATCAGGACTGCATACGACCGAGGCACACAGGGCCAACACCCGGCATCATGGTGTGGGGAGCGATCTCCTACACTGGCCGTACACCACTGGTGATCGTCGAGGGGACACTGAATAGTGCACGGTACATCCGAACCGTCATCGAACCCATCGTTCTACCATTCCTAGACCGGCAAGGGAACTTGCTGTTCCAACAGGACAATGCACGTCCGCATGTATCCCGTGCCACCCAACGTGCTCTAGAAGGTGTAAGTCAACTACCCTGGCCAGCAAGATCTCCGGATCTGTCCCCCATTGAGCATGTTTGGGACTGGATGAAGCGTCGTCTCACGCGGTCTGCACGTCCAGCACGAACGCTGGTCCAACTGAGGCGCCAGGTGGAAATGGCATGGCAAGCCGTTTCACAGGACTACATCCAGCATCTCTACGATCGTCTCCATGGGAGAATAGCAGCCTGCATTGCTGCGAAAAGTGGATATACACTGTACTAGTGCCGACATTGTGCATGCTCTGTTGCCTGTGTCTACGTGCCTGTGGTTCTGTCAGTGTGATCACGTGATTTATCTGACCCCAGGAATGTGTCAATAAAGTTTCCCCTTCCTGGGACAATGAATTCACGGTGTTCTTATTTCAATTTCCAGGAGTGTATTTTATTTCTTGCTTTTAGACAAGTGATTTCACAAAACATTTGAGAGCTCTTTTCTTCAACATTTTTTATTTTCAAATTTTGTTCAGAAAGCGTGAAACATATTTGAATATCGATGAATAGCCTATTATTATTAGAGTATATGCATCAAGAGAAATGAGAGAAGTTTTAATTTATGCTGTTATTTGATATTTTTTGATACTGCAGGAGCTGTTCGTAATAGTTTCAATTTTCTCTCAAATTATTAATTAAGATTTTCTTAATTACTTTGATTACTTTCAAGAAATTGAATCACTTTTTGCAAAACTAGACCTGACGCTGGTCTGTTTGATACCCCACCTGTCCGTTTCCCACTCTTCGTTTGGCTCTGAAAATGTTGGGAAAAATCCGTTATTTAATTTCTGCGGAGTCATGTGTTTGCTCCGTTGAAAAATTTGACCGAAAACGGTGGATTTATCGTGATCAGAAAATATGTAAATTCCAAACGAGGACTTAATGGAAGGTGGGTAGGAGCAGCAAAGACGTACATAGTCGTGAGGGACGGACAAAGTTAAAAACGGTAATACGTCGTAGTGTTACACCTCCCCTAGCTGCGACGTAAATTAGTTTAGAGGTTGACAGTGACGTTAATAGATCTTCGTCTTGGTGTATGTTGTCGTCGATTAGATTCTCGCTTGAGCTTTCACATCTCTGCTCCCGCCTCAGTTTCACGTGTCGCAAGAAAAGGAATGTACATAAGCGTCACAGCGATGAGAAGATTGCACTTCTTCTGGCAACGCGTCCGATGCCATTGTAATCAGTCAAAATGAAGTGTTTAACACTAATGCGTTAACTACGAAGAAACTAATAGAGAGGTGAGTTAAGGACACCTTTTGGTGTTTCTTTGCATTAAAATATTTAATGTTCCCACTTCAGTTCGACTAGATTCACATTCATCGTGCAGCAACACAGATTTGCTATGTCTGTCTACAGTAAACTAAGAAGTTGTAACAGGTAAATAACATTGATAGGGAAGGGGTAAACAATTTTAACGAAATGGACATAATAACGAGAAGGCTGGAAGTGGCCTTTCAGCAGAAACTGATGAACAATGGTTGATGATAACATCAGTGTACAAGATAGCATAAATAAGACTAAGGCCCTGAATGCAAAGACCGAGTTGAAGGCTGAAGTTCAGGTGGTGGAGAATGTGAAAAGCTTCCGTTGGCTGGAGGGAAATCGAACAGACGGGTTACAGATCAACAAGAGCGTGACAGACAGGTCCCAAACGACGCAGAAACTACGCTATGTTGCAAAGGCAACCCAGGAGAAAAAAAAAAGCAGAACACCTTGAACGATTAGATCCAGGACTTCATATTCACAGGACATTAAATTTTGGACTAGTACGTTGTGCATTTGAACCGTATCGGCTCGCGGGTTCAAGGCCAACATGGATATCGCGCCGCATCACCACCTACCTGTAAAATGTGGCTGCAGCTCTCGTGGTCGCTGTAAACCGAAGGTAATGGACCAGTGTGACTTGAGTAGACGTGCAGAATGCCTCGTAAAAGTATGCTCGAACGGTGCCGTCAAATAAATGAGTTTGAATGAGGGCGCATTACTGGCCTGAGAGGGTTTAATGCAGCCATCCGGGAAATTGCAGCTCGCTTGAGACAAAGTGCAGCAGCGGGCGTGTGCAGAATGGTTGACGGAGAGCCATAGAACATGACCAGATGGATCAGGTCTCACCATCCAGCCCCCCCTCCCCCTCCTCCAGAGAAGATCGACACAACTCCAGGACGGAGAGGACAGAGCTGCGTGCTCCTCGGCTGTGGCCCAGCAGCGGAACAGTGCAACACGTCCTACACTATCAGGGGTTCATTACCGCATGGGTTACGAGCGTAGTCCACTTCTCCGCCTATCTTTGAGGAATATGCAGAAACATGCTAGACGGCAATTGTGTTTGGAATGACGTTACAGGGGACAGGAATGGCATCAGATAGTGTTTTCAGACCAGTCCGAGGTCTGTTTCTTTGAAGATGATGGCCGCATTTTGGTTCGCCGCAGACAGGGGACCGGCGTCACAGAGCCTGCATTCACACAACACACACAGAGCCGTCTCGAGGCCTTATGGTGTTGGGTGCTACTGGGAACAGCCACAGATCACAGTTGGCGCCTGTCCAGACCACTGTGACTAGTGTGAGCTACGTGGATGACATCCTGTGACCCTTAGCCACACCCTTGCTCCACAGCACTTCAGACGACATTTTTCAAAAATGACATCCGTGCCCGAGGCAGGATTCGAACCTGCGACGGTAGCGGTCGCGCGGTTACAGACTGTAGCGCCTAGAACCGCTCGGCTGCTCGGCCGGCGCCATTTTTCAGCAAGACAATGCAAGATCACACGTTGCTGCACGAACACGTGCCTTCGTAGTCTCACAGGTTGTCAGCCTTTAGCCCTGGCATGCCAGATCACCAGACTAGTCGCCTATCACAGACACATGCAGAACCGAGGCGACTGAAATGCTGATCATATGAACGTCCCATATGTAGTCGTTCAAGGTGTTCTGTCATTTCTAAACATGAGAGTATGTCTTCAATTAGAAACACAGCATGTATGCAATGGAGGGGACCACCTTGGACAAGAGAGCTTGTATCCGGCTGGAGAAAGAGAAATGAAAGATCTTGAAAGACATGTGGGACTCGAAAGAAAACGTTGAAGCCTGGATACACATACAAACGCAGGAGCTGCGTGAGAGCGTTGAACCAGTTTAAAGCACGATACGAAAGAGACGGCTGACATTTGCCAGAAGCATAATGAGAAGTCCGCAGCTCGTGGTCGTGCGGTAGCGTTCTCGCTTCCCACGCTCGGGTTGCCGGGTTCGATTCCCGGCGGGGTCAGGGATTTTCTCTGTCTCGTGATGACTGGGTGTTGTGTGCTGCCCTTAGGTTAGTCAGGTTTAAGTAGTTCTAAGTTCTAGGGGACTGATGACCATAGATGTTGAGTCCCATAGTGCTGAGAGTCATAATGAGAATGGGGAACAACACGTTGACAAAGAAGATATGGAACACAGCATGCTTAACAGGGAACAACTGGGCGAAAGACATCAGGGAGGACTGCAAAGAAATTGGAATAAGTGAAAAACTTCGTACCTAACAGTGCAGGATTGGTCCAGCTGTAGGAATAGAGGTGCACAGCTATCAGAATCAAAATTAAGGTCACAGAAGCAGAGAGAACTAGGAGGAGCGAGACAATGAAGAAGTCTTGTGTACTGAATAAGTCACCGGTGATTCTAATGGGGCGAAACGATTATATACGAGGCGCATTCAAAAAGTAATGTCCGATTTGGCGCGAAATGGGAACCACTGTGAAAATCTGATGTAACTTCGGTCAGATGTGTTGGGCAGCGTCTCTAGTGTGCCCGTCAACGCTTCACGTCGCTCTTCTCAGTTCAGAGCCCAAAGTGATCACTCAGAAATTCCTGGAGAGAGATTCGCCTGAAGCTATGCAGCACAAAAAAATGGTTCAAATGGCTCTGAGCACTATGGGACTTAACATCGGAGGTCATCAGTCCCCTAGAACTTAGAACTACTTAAACCTAACTAACCTAAGGACAGCACACACATCCATGCCCGAGGCAGGATTCGAACCTGCGACCGTAGCAGTCGCGCGGTACCCGGACTGCGCGCCTAGAACCGCTAGACCACCGCGGCCGGCCTATGCAGCAGACATGAAATAAATGTCATGCATTTCTTTCTTCAAGACAATTCTCAGCCGCATTCTGCAGGGGCAATAAAGGCGCTCCCGCAGCGTTTTCGATGGGAAGTGCTCGATCACCCACAGTACAGACCTTAATTGGCTCTCTCTGATGTTCATCTCTGCTTCCACGAACCGCTGGCAGCGAAGCCAACATTTTGGCACAAACAACGATAGGCGGACCAGCGTAGAGAATTGGTGGAAAGCACAGGCGGCTGCTTTCTGTGACGAGGACAGTGGAAAGTTTGTACAACGCCGCGACAAATTTCCAAGTCTGAGCGGCGACTATTTAGAGAGGTAGGTGAAAGGTGTGGTTGTTGCGAATAATTTTTTTTTTTAGTTTCACAGTGGTTTCCATTTCGCGACCGATGGGACCTTCCTTTTCGAACAGCCCTCATAACTAAATACATACAAAGATCCGGTGGAGAAGGTAGCTTGCAGTAGTGTGGATTATATGAACTATGTGGCAACTGTTTTTCTTCTCTCGGCTGTGGCGTGAGACCGCTGTGCTTCGCACAGACGAGGCTCGGCGGCTGCTCCTCCTTATCGTAGAGGTACTTCTCGAAGGCGCGGTAGGCGAAGGGTCCGTGGAAGCCCTCGAGGCCGACGATGAGGCCGGCGCGGCGGTGGTCGTCGACGAGCCTCTTGACGAGCACCTGCTGGTCGGCGCGGCCAGCGCGTGCCTGGAGCCTCTGGAGCTCCAGCAGCTGCTGGGAGATGCGCCGCTCCGCGTGGTCAGTCGGCGACCAGCCTCTACGGGCAGCGTCTCAGCAGCACAGCAGACTCTGTCTCAGAATAGCTGTACTCTCAAGTTCTCCTTGTGCGAGGTGGCGAACCACATGGTCGGTCGCGAGCACAGGCTCCGCAGAAATCTATCCGAAAGGGAGCAAGATTTTAAAATTGCCTATTTTGGTATAATCCGTTCATGCCTCCAGAATAGTATGTGACAGAATGTACGTAAATTTCATTGTATAGTCGAGGATTGATTGTTATCGACACGTCAAAAAATGGTTCAAATGGCTCTGAGCACTATGGGACTCAACTGCTGAGGTCATTAGTCCCCTAGAACTTAGAACTAGTTAAACCTAACTAACCTAAGGACATCACAAACATCCATGCCCGAGGCAGGATTCGAACCTGCGACCGTAGCGGTCTTGCGGTTCCAGACTGCAGCGCCTTTAACCGCACGCCCACTTCGGCCGGCTATATCGACACGTCACATTTGTCAAAGGTGGATTGATTTGACCCCTAAAAGATAAGCACATTACATTAGCATATGCAAACTAGACGTTTTTATATTTTTAATGCGAAAATGGATGCTACCATTTTCATTTTCATTTCTAAAACGACATCTTCATATGATTAAATCCAGCGAGTTGCCAAATGAAGCCAGACAGTAGTCACTACAGAAGTTTTTCTTGATAAACCAAAAAAATCAGACTCATCGAGAAAATGCTGTTGGATATAAAAAAAAATAACCATAAAATGAGACAGATTGATATACCTCATAGTGGAGAAACAGAAGATGAACAAGGGATAACAAAATATTTCCTTAAAGAGGTATGAAATGAATTCCCTGTTGTGTCTTTTGGTTGTGTAATTTACCTCAAACGTGCGTTTTTGCTGACATTGTTGTTTACAGTTGGTCATGGAATTTGTTTGTCTGATTTGCATTTGTTCTGTTTCAGTGTAACTACCATCCCAACATATCATAACTGTGTCTTCTGTGTCTGAAATGACGCACATGCAGTATATCTACGGCCTCGCAGATGGGAATGCGGATTCAGCACGTCACCTTTATGGTTGAACGTAACTCCGGTAGGCAGTTACCTGTGCAGGAACGTTTGTACGACACCATCAATGCTTGTGTGAGACAGGCTAATTTGAGAAGAAAATTTCAGATAAAGACCACACGATGTACGAATGCGTGAGCTTGAAGAATATGTTCTTCTTCCTGTGGGCGGAGCTCAAGCAGCTAGTACAAGGAGAATACCAGGAGGGAAGGCCTCAGTGACATGTCGATGTGGAACAGTTAGTGTGGAAACTTATGTACTAGTGTCGCCTACAGAAGGTGCAAGGATTAAATGAGGCGACGCATGTTAAGGCAGTGAGCTGAGTTTCTGCATTTCTTAGCGTGTACCTGATTCACTGATGAGGCTGGCTTTTAAGATCATAGTAGGGATCTTCAATTATCATAGCAATCGCGACTGGGCTTATGAAAACCTTCGCGAATTGCGACAAGACAGATATCAACAGAGGTTCAGCGTCAGTGTGTGCTGTGGAATCGTTAATGATCATGTAACTGGCCTCTATGTCTTTCCTCAACTTCTTACTGGATAAACGAATCTGCTGTTTCTCAGAGATGATTTGTTTCATTTAGTTGATTACGTATCTCTAGAAGTCAGCCAACGAATGTCGTTTATGCACAATGGTGCTCCAGCTCCCAATACATGGATAGTTTTCCAGTATGTCGATAATCAATTTCCAAAGAGATTGCTACAACCAAATTTGGCGCAGAAACAGGAGGCTTCGTGAGTATGAGCACTGTGGGGTTTATAACGACCTAGCTCCAATAGGAGTGGAGATATGGGAAAAGCGTGTTTTCCTCACCTCTGGTGTATAGGCTGCCCTATGCAACAGGTATGTTGTGTGGGAACAGTGTCAGCCTCTCCAACCTACTTTCTTTGCAAGGCAGCCTACGTGTCAGGGGCAACAAATGACTTTCTGGGCCCTGATTTATAGGCTGCCCTGCATAACACGCGTGTTTTGTTGTCAGCCTGATTTATCGACCGGCTTTACACCTGTATGTAAGGGGCAAATGAATGATTTTGTAGGACCTGATATGTTACTTGCCGTGCATGGTAGGCAAATTGTGGGAGTAGTACCTGCCTCCTTTATTGAACTGTCAAGGAGCATGACAGCAGATAGTCTGAAATGGGTAGAGGAGCAGATGAGCAGACTGAGGGGCAGATCAAATGGACATGGGAGGAGTGGGAGATGCATGAGACAGGTGGAATGTGTAGAGGAATAGTGGGCAAGTAGCAAAGGAAGAGGGAGAGTTGGAGATGGAGATGGAAAAGGGAGGTGCAGGAGCATATGCTCAGCGTGAGGGGGATGAAGATCTGGCCAGAGAGAGTGGTAGAGGAAATGGACAAAGAGAGATAGATAGATAGATAGAGGTGAACAGACAAACAGAAGGAGGAAGAGGTGTGTTCAGTATATGTGTCGACAGCATATGTGGACGAAGCCGCAGGAAGAAGGCTAGTAGTAATGTGACACTATTAGTATAGTTAGCGAACTGGGTTCTATAAAGCGTGGCGTGCACTCACTTGCGCATGCTGTTCTGCACGGCCTGCGTGACGGAGACGGTGCTGAGCGGCGGCCGGCCGTCCTGCCTGCAGGGCCGCGGCACCCTGCCGCCCCCGCCGCCCCCGTCGCTGCCCCCGGCCTCGGCCGGCTGCTCGTGCTCCCGCCGCGGTGACGGCCCCAACCGGGAGTCGGGCTGCGCGCTGGAGCTGCTGCGCGTGGTCGTCGTGGACGCATCCTCCTCCTCCTCCTCCTTCTCCTCCTCCTCCTCCTCCTCGTCTTCCTCCTCGCCGCTTTCCTCCTGGCTCTCCGGTGTGAGAAAGACGCTGACGAAACTGATACGAAATGTCTAGCCATATACTAAAAAACTAAGTATTCGCAGCGAATCAGGTATAAAATATACAGAAGACCCGCAGAACTAAATTACTGTTAACTAACTCCTTACTTATACAAATTCAGAAACTATGAAATATCAACTAATCATCACTCCAATAGTTAAGTTTAGCTTTCAGTCCAATTCTAGAAGCGTAGTTCTCGAAGCACATGACGATGGCTGTGTCTCACTCCTCACCCTCCCCCCTCCCTCCCCCCCCCCCAATCCACTTCTGAGGAAATGCCTTACCTAGAAGCGCAGAAGTGAAATTTTCTCAATTTTCCAAGACTCGTGAAGACAGTGGCTGCACGTTCATTGAATCCTAAAGAACTAATTTTTCCCTAAGGTGTATTTACGACTACCTATGGGTTCTAAAAAAGAATCAGTTGCTGCTTGTAGGTGAGCGAGAACGTTAATCTCAGGGCTTGTGAATCGGACGACTGTGGGAAGTGACTCAGGATTGATGGAGTGAGTTGGTGTGGTGATTGGAGACAACAGACGTTCCACTGCCACGTCAGATTTCATCAGCTGTCCTGGGGCACAGCACTGTATGACAGTGAAACATGGAGTGTGGGAATACCGGAAAAGAACGAAATGGAAGCATTTGAGATGTGGTGCTATAGATGAATGTTGAAAATTAGTTGCTCTGATAAGGAATGAGGAGGTTCCGCGTAGAATCGGAGAGGAAAGGAATAGTGGAAAACACTGACAAGGAGAAGGGACAGGATGATAGGCCATTTGTTCAGACACTAGGAATGACTTCCACGTTACTAGAGGGAGTTGGTGCATGAAACAGTCGTCGTCACTGGCTGCAGATTTCTACATTGAGACACACAAAAACTGATAACCTCGCTACGATAATCGTATCGATAACGGAAGGTGTTACGTAACAAGCTAGCAGAAGATACGTTACTGTTGTTTACGTTAGTTTTTCGTTGTACGTCGTACTGGGACATTTTATTTGCGCGACTCCTACAGGTATACAGTAGCAAAGTTGAGGTATCTTATTGGTAACTGGTAAAAATACTCAACGGACTTAAGAAAAGTGCATTGCTTTGGGATCGGCATCCAAGCAAATTAACACTAACATCGGTCATCGTCACATTTACACGGCTTGTTAAAAATGCAATGAATTCTTCTCAATCATTTGGAACGTATCGTAAACATTCTTATGTTCTTGGTATTTCTTTCTCAATTCGTTATGCGGAGTATATTCAGTCCTTGTATTTTTGAAGTTTGTTTAAGTTTACGTGGCTTGGTATTACGTGCTAATTCATTGATTCCTACGTTAACGAAATGAAACAAAAGATTGAAAAAGAGAGAGAGAGACGGAGAGAGACAGAGAGAGAGAGAGAGAGAGAGAGAGAGAGAGAGAGAGAGAGAGACAGAGAGAGGGAGAGAGAGAGAGAGAGAGAGAGAGAGAGGGAGAGAGAGAGAAAGTGAGTGAACGAGTGTGTGAGAGAGAGAGAGAGAGAGAGAGAGAGAGAGAGAGAGAGAGAAGAAAGGGAAAGGGAAACTGCTATTCATTAACTGGATCCAAACACCGCAACTGGCCCACTGGCGCTAATATCTTCACCGATTTGTCCATACTTCTAATAGGACGACTACTTAGCAATTTTGCAAGGAAAGTGTGTGCATTGTACTTTATTAAATTGATTTCCATGCACTCGATACGTCTCTTCATACTCGAAAATGATCCCACACGTTTTCTGTCAGACGGGAGCCTTTGTCGAGCCACGCCAGTACGATCACTTCCTCTGGTCCTGTCATCGGCTCAACGGCTCCGAAGAGAAAGCAAATTCAAACGGGACAGGGTTACAGCTGTTGAAGACAATAAAGAGCTTCGCAGCCTATTGCATCGTAACAGTTTGTGGAAAATTTCGACCAATATACTAGAATGTTCTTATTAAGAAAGAACCAACAGTTGACATTCGTAGCGTGGTTGTAAGGACACATTTACCGTCAGACCGGGAGTTATGCTGTAGTACATAAGACTGTAGGTAAGGTAAATTTAGTGTGTGGGAAAATTTAGAATGTCTTTTGAGAAAAGAGCTGAAGCTGTTAGAACATCGAAAGTTAATTTATAAAGCCTGTACTAATGGCAGTCTGGAAGTTGAATGAACAGTGTGGAAGTGTTATATAGGAGTGATAAAATTGAAGACAGTACTATGGAAAGGGAAGGGCTAAGTGAGAGAACATGATATGAGTAATGTGATAGTGCGAGAATAATTTGTCACAGGATTGAAAGACATAAGTCGAAACAAGGTACCTCTAGTGGACATGATTCCCTGACAGTTATTAAAATATTTAGGAGAACTGACAATGAGAAAAGTATTTCACACGATATGCAAGGCACATGAGAAACACCGTCACATTTGCAGTAGAACATTACAATTCCTATACGGGTACTAAGGAGATGCTGGAAGGTGAGACTACTGCCGGAACACCAGTTTAATAAGTCACGATCGCAAAATACAGGGACCAGCTAGTTACAGAAGAACGGATGCCAGGAGAATCAAACCTCGGGGAGGACCAGTATAGATTTCGGGGAAATGTGCGAACTTGTGAGGCAAAATTGACCCTAGACTTTTCTTACAAGGGAACATCACCAATTTGACCTCATATTTTAAGGAGAAGAAAGCACCCTTGCAAGATATCAGCCGGGTCAATCGAACCCGAGGGAAAATTTGGGCCATAATTTTGATTCAAGATAGCGAAACGAAAGCCGTAGATTTAAATTTCACATTCAAGGAACCATTCGCACAGGAGAATTGTACGAACATCGAACATCGAACTTGACCATCGGACGGACTCCAATATGGACGACATAGTAATAAGCATACCTGGCGTAGAGAAACAACTAAAAGATTTGAAAGCAGGTAAATCATCAGATCCGGATGGAATTCCAGTTCGATTTTACGAAGAGTGACTCTCTCGACCAGTTCAAAGTCCCAGACGAGTGCAAAACAGCGCAGGTGCCTCCAGTGTATAAGAAGGGTAAGAGAACGTATCCGCAAAATTACACACCAATATCCCTAACTTCTGTTTGCTGTAGAATCCTTGAACATTCACAGTTCCAACATAATAAGCTTTCTTGGGACTGAGAAGCTTATGTTCACAAATGAGCATGGTTTTAGAAAGCATGGCTAGTGCAAAACTCACTTTGCCCATTTATCACATGGTATACTGAGAACTACACTTCTGGAAATTGAAATAAGAACACCGTGAATTCATTGTCCCAGGAAAGGGAAACTTTATTGACACATTCCTGGGGTCAGATACATCACATGATCACACTGACAGAACCACAGGCACATAGACACAGGCAACAGAGCATGCACAATGTCGGCACTAGTACAGTGTATATCCACCTTTCGCAGCAATGCAGGCTGCTATTCTCCCATGGAGACGATCGTAGAGATGCTGGATGTAGTCCTGTGGAACGGCTTGCCATGCCATTTCCACCTGGCGCCTCAGTTGGACCAGCGTTCGTGCTGGACGTGCAGACCGCGTGAGACGACGCTTCATCCAGTCCCAAACATGCTAAATGGGGGACAGATCCGGAGATCTTGCTGGCCAGGGTAGTTGACTTACACCTTCTAGAGCACGTTGGGTGGCACGGGATACATGCGGACGTGCATTGTCCTGTTGGAACAGCAAGTTCCCTTGCCGGTCTAGGAATGGTAGAACGATGGGTTCGATGACGGTTTGGATGTACCGTGCACTATTCAGTGTCCCCTCGACGATCACCAGTGGTGTACGGCCAGTGTAGGAGATCGCTCTCCACACCATGATGCCGGGTGTTGGCCCTGTGTGCCTCGGTCGTATGCAGTCCTGATTGTGGCGCTCACCTGCACGGCGCCAAACACGCATACGACCATCATTGGCACCAAGGCAGAAGCGACTCTCATCGCTGAAGACGACACGTCTCCATTCGTCCCTCCATTCACGCCTGTCGCGACACCACTGGAGGCGGGCTGCACGATGTTGGGGCGTGAGCGGAAGACGGCGTAACGGTGTGCGGGACCGTAGCCCAGCTTCATGGAGACGGTTGCGAATGGTCCTCGCCGATACCCCAGGAGCAACAGTGTCCCTAATTTGCTGGGAAGTGGCGGTGCGGTCCCCTACGGCACTGCGTAGGATCCTACGGTCTTGGCGTGCATCCGTGCGTCGCTGCGGTCCGGTCCCAGGTCGACGGGCACGTGCACCTTCCGCTGACCACTGGCGACAACATCGATGTACTGTGGAGACCTCACGCCCCACGTGTTGAGGAATTCGGCGGTACGTCCACCCGGCCTCCCGCATGCCCACTATACGCCCTCGCTCAAAGTCCGTCAACTGCACATACGGTTCACGTCCACGCTGTCGCGGCATGCTACCAGTGTTAAAGACTGCGATGGAGCTCCGTATGCCACGGCAAACTGGCTGACACTGACGGCGGCGGTGCACGAATGCTGCGCAGCTAGCGCCATTCGACGGCCAACACCGCGGTTCCTGGTGTGTCCGCTGTGCCGTGCGTGTGATCATTGCTTGTACAGCCCTCTCGCAGTGTCCGGAGCAAGTATGGTGGGTCTGACACACCGGTGTCAATGTGTTCTTTTTTCCATTGACAGGAGTGTATTTTGATAAAGAGCAACATGCAGAGTCCATATTTCTATATTTCCGGAAAGTATTTGGCATGGTGTCCCACAGCAGGCTGTTAACGAAAGTACGAGCATAAAGAATAAGGTCACAGGTATGTTGCGGTTCGAAGACTTTTAAATAATGGAACCCAGTGTGCTGTCCTCAGCGGTGAGTGTCCATCAGAGACAACGGTATCGTCAGGAGTGCCGCAGGGAAGTGTGATGGGCTGATTCGGCGGGCAGAGTGGGCAGCAATCTGCGGTTGTTTGCTGATGATGCCGTGGTGTGCGGTGAGGTATCAAAGTTGGGTGACTGTAGGAAGATACGAGACGACTAAGTCAAGATTTTCAGTTGGTTTGATAAATGACAGCTAGTCCTAAATGTGGAAAAATGTAAGTTAATGAGGATGAGTAGGAAGATCAAGTCTGTAATATTCGGACACAGTGTTACTAGTTTCCTGCCTGATACGGTCGCGTCCTTCAAAAATCTGGGAGTGACGTTGCAGAGCGATATGACATGGAACGAGCATGTGAGAACTGTGGTGGGGAAGGCAGATTGTCGATTTCGGCTTACTGGGAGAATTTTAGGAAAGAGTGGTTCACCCGTAAACAAAACGGCCTATAGGACGCTGGTGCGACCTATTCTTGAGTACTGCTCGTGTGCCTCGGATCCGTACCGAGTCGCAATGAAGGAAGGCATGGAAGCAGTTCAGCGGCGGGCTGCTAGGTTTGTTACCGGTAGCTTTGAACAACATGTAAGTTTTACGGAGATGCTTCGGGAACTCAAATGAGAATCACCGGATGGAAGACGACGTTATTTTCGAGAAACACTATTGGGAAACTTTAGAGAATCGGCATTAAAAGCTGACTGCCGAACGATACTATTGCCGCCAACATACACTCCTGGAAATGGAAAAAAGAACACATTGACACCGGTGTGTCAGACCCACCATACTTGCTCCGGACACTGCGAGAGGGCTGTACAAGCAATGATCACACGCACGGCACAGCGGACACACCAGGAACCGCGGTGTTGGCCGTCGAATGGCGCTAGCTGCGCAGCATTTGTGCACCGCCGCCGTCAGTGTCAGCCAGTTTGCCGTGGCATACGGAGCTCCATCGCAGTCTTTAACACTGGCAGCATGCCGCGACAGCGTGGACGTGAACCGTATGTGCAGTTGACGGACTTTGAGCGAGGGCGTATAGTGGGCATGCGGGAGGCCGGGTGGACGTACCGCCGAATTGCTCAACACGTGGGGCGTGAGGTCTCCACAGTACATCGATGTTGTCGCCAGTGGTCGGCGGAAGGTGCACGTGCCCGTCGACCTGGGACCGGACCGCAGCGACGCACGGATGCACGCCAAGACCGTAGGATCCTACGCAGTGCCGTAGGGGACCGCACCGCCTCTTCCCAGCAAATTAGGGACACTGTTGCTCCTGGGGTATCGGCGAGGACCATTCGCAACCGTCTCCATGAAGCTGGGCTACGGTCCCGCACACTGTTACGCCGTCTTCCGCTCACGCCCCAACATCGTGCAGCCCGCCTCCAGTGGTGTCGCGACAGGCGTGAATGGAGGGACGAATGGAGACGTGTCGTCTTCAGCGATGAGAGTCGCTTCTGCCTTGGTGCCAATGATGGTCGTATTCGTGTTTGGCGCCGTGCAGGTGAGCGCCACAATCAGGACTGCATACGACCGAGGCACACAGGGCCAACACCCGGCATCATGGTGTGGGGAGCGATCTCCTACACTGGCCGTACACCACTGGTGATCGTCGAGGGGACACTGAATAGTGCACGGTACATCCAAACCGTCATCGAACCCATCGTTCTACCATTCCTAGACCGGCAAGGGAACTTGCTGTTCCAACAGGACAATGCACGTCCGCATGTATCTCGTGCCACCCAACGTGCTCTAGAAGGTGTAAGTCAACTACCCTGGCCAGCAAGATCTCCGGATCTGTCCCCCATTGAGCATGTTTGGGACTGGATGAAGCGTCGTCTCACGCGGTCTGCACGTCCAGCACGAACGCTGGTCCAACTGAGGCGCCAGGTGGAAATGGCATGGCAAGCCGTTTCACAGGACTACATCCAGCATCTCTACGATCGTCTCCATGGGAGAATAGCAGCCTGCATTGCTGCGAAAGGTGGATATACACTGTACTAGTGCCGACATTGTGCATGCTCTGTTGCCTGTGTCTATGTGCCTGTGGTTCTGTCAGTGTGATCATGTGATGTATCTGACCCCAGGAATGTGTCAATAAAGTTTCCCCTTCCTGGGACAATGAATTCACGGTGTTCTTATTTCAATTTCCAGGAGTGTACATTGCGCGTAACGACCACGAAGATAAGACACGAGTATTTAGGGCTCACGCGGAGGCATGTACACTGAAGCGCCAAAGAAACTGGTATAGGCATGCGTATTCAAATGCAGAGATATGAAAACAGGCAGAATACGGCGCTGCGGTCGGCAATGTGTCTGACATAGTTGTTAGATCGATTACTGCTGCTGCAATGGCAGGTTATCAAGATTTAAGTGAATTTGAACGTGGTGTTATAGTCGGCGCGCTAGCGATTCGACACAGCATCTCCGAGATAGTGGTGAAGTGGGGATTTCCCCATACGACCATTTCACGAGTGTACCTTGAATATCAGAAATCCGGTAAAACATTTCATTACCGACATCGCTGCGGCCGGAGAAAGATGCAGCAAATACGGAACCAACGACTACTGAAGAGAATCGTTCAACGTGACAGAAGTGCAACCCTTCCGCAAACTGCTGCAGATTTCAGCGCTGGGCCATCAACAAGTGTCAGCGTGCCAACCATTCAACGAAACATCATCGATATGGGCTTTCGGAGCGAAGGCCTACTCGTGTACCCTTGATGACTGCAGAACACAAAGCTTTACGGCTTGCCTGGGACAGTCAGAACCGATACTCGACTGTTGATGACTGGAAACACGTTACCTGGTCGGACGAATCTCGTTTCAAATTGCATCGAGGGGATGAACGTGCACGGGTATGGAGAGAACCTCATGAATCCAAGGACCCTGCATATCAGCAGGGGACAGTTCAAGCTGGTGGAGGCTCTGTAATGGTGTGGGGCGTGTGCAGTTAGAGTGGTATGGCTCCCCTGAGACGTCTAGCTACGACTCTGACAGGAGACGCGTTGTAAGCATCCTGTCTGATCACCTGCATTCATTCATGTCCTTTGTGCATTCCGACAGACTTGGAAAATTCCAGAAAGACAATGCACACCTCACACGTCCAGAATTGCTACAGAGTGGCTCCAGGAGCTCCACTTCCGCTGGCCACCAGACTCCACAGACATGAACATTATTGAGCATATCTGGGATGTCTTGCAACGTGCTGTTCATAAGAGATCTCCACCCCCTCGTACTCTTACGGTTTTATGGACAGCCCTGCAGGATTCATGGTGTCAGTTCCCTTCAGCACTACTTCAGACATTAGTCGAGTGCACGCTACGTCGTGTTCCGGCACATCTGTGTGCTTCCGGGGGCCCTGCACGATATTAGGCAGGTGTACCAGTTTCTTTGGCTCTTCCTCGCTCTATTTGCATGTGGCACAGGAAAGGAAATGACAGGTAGTGGTACAGCATTCCCTGCCCCACGCACCGTACGGTGGCTTGCGGAATGTCTTTGTAGATGTAAACGTAGACTGTAAGCAGTTACGAACTTCTGGAAGTACAGCTTTTAAACCTGCGAGGGCACAATTTTTTTGTTCTTCGTTGCCGCCCCACTGCTGTTGCGTCGGGTGTGTCAGAGAGCTCGATTTGTAACCTCTAGCTGGTGCCACAGATGTCTTTGCTTCGAACATTTTTATGTTGCGATTCACACAAGTGCGGTGTAATTAAATGAGACAACTGAGTGTATCATTAAGGAAGTAGTGTAGCGCTGTTTAATTATTGACATCACTGTGGTACGTTATTATCTTTGGATTTTGAAGCTAGCACTGTAAAAGTGAAGTAAATTTGTAGCAGATGCGCCATTCTTCAACCGAGATTAAATTGTAAATCGAAGATCACTAAGTTCATTTTATAATAAAGCTTCACTCACTCCAGTTTATTCATTTTGATTTTTGGGCGTGTGTGTAACTGCGGCATATGAGTAATAGAATATTGTTAATATTGAATGTGCATGAGAGTGAGATATTATGAACTCGTATTATTTGCTAAGTTTCGGGCAGAGTGACATGTGTTGTGGAACAAGATTTTGTAGCACGCTTGGCAGATGAGTCCAGCTCCCTCCTCCACTTCCCTCGTCTTCAACATCATGCGGATGCGAATGCTCTGGTTGTCACCACGACGTTCCGCACGTAGCGGCCGGGCGTTAGGCGGCTGCTGTGGGGCGGAACGAGTGACAAACTACCTGTGCGTGCGAAAGTTTCAAATCCGTCCATTTGGAAGGTCGTAACTGCGCACTCTAATAATTACGCCCTAAATATGTACGTGGTGTCGATTGGGGAGGGGGGGGGGGGGGTTGATATAATGCAAGTGTGCCTTTTTGTCTTTAAAATATGACGTCAAGTTGGTGACATTTCCTCATTAGACGACTTAGAAGATGTGTTGAACGGAAAGGATGACAGTATAATGAAAAAAATTATGAGACGAATATCAATAAATGTAAAACAAAGTTAATGGAGTGTAGTTAAAATGAAGCTGGTGATACTGAGCGAATTAGCTTAGCAAATGAGACACTGAGCGCAGTAGGCGAGTTTTGCTATCTAGGTACCATAGCAAGTAAGGAGAGCGGAAGAGGAGATATAAAATGCGGACTTGCAATAGAAAGAGAAGTTTTTCTTAAAATTCAACTTAAACGTTGGGAAGTATCTTCTGAAAGTATTTGTCGGCACTGTAGCCATGTTTGCGAGTAAACATGAACGACAAACAGTGCAGGCGTGAAGTGAATAGAAGCTTTTGAAATGTAGTATTGCAAAAGAATGAGGAATATGTCATATAACCAATCTAATGGGCAAGAAGAGAGCTTTGAAGCCGTACTTGATTAAAAGAACGGATAGGTGGGCATGCAGCAGGTAAAGGGTTCGACACTGGATCGAGGCATATTTGATTTTATTTGCCAGTTTCATTCTGCCATATAATACTGTAGTATAGACCGTTTCTTAAACCACATGCATCCGACATTTACATAACAGCCGTTTGGAAATTATTTGCAAAGCATGTTGCTAGCCCTATTGGTGACGTAAGGCCTTAACGAAATGTAATGCACCTGAACGTGGCAAGAATAATAGTTGGTACCAATCGATGGGATCTTAGTGGTGTGGTACACAGAAAACAGGCTCGGAATCTAGTAGATGCAGTGGTGTGAAACAATTCGCGAACAGCATGTGCAAGAGGCTTACCAATGGAAACGGTTGCACATCCTACTTTTGTGTTCGTATTATTTAAGCGCAAATGTTTTGTAGCAGACCCACTATAATAGTTGTATGACGATCAACACGACAGACACCGTGCCACGGTGACTGCATTTAGCAAATAAAAACAAATACGCCTCGACTCAGAATCGAACCCTTGACCTCCTGCATGTTAACCCAAAACGCTACCCACTGCACCACCTGCACAGAACTGCTCACGTCCGCTGAGAGTATAATTAGCACACATATGATTACCGCGTTGTCAGATTGCCAAGTCCGGTTACTGCCGAAAATACGTGCAGGACGAAATCAGACACCGCACATTAGTACAACTGATTCACCTCGATGGGCAATGAATCCAACCACCTTCAGAGACGGATTTACAATTACGTTCGGCCTCCTGAGTGAATCACAAAGTAGTGAGCGTGGGGACATGGACATGCTGGTCTTTGGGAGGCGTACAGAAATAGTTCTCGCAGCCGCCAGAAATACTGTGTTCCGGTGGCGCAGTGGTGTGCGTCACTGTCTAATAAATAGTGGATCGTGGGTTCGAATCTCAGTATAGCACACATTTTTACGCTTCGCCACTGAGTCACATAAAGTCCCGATGCAGCTGACATCAACAGTTCCTTTCCTTTCAATTCCCTGCACCTTCAGTTTACATTATGTCTCATTGTGTTTCCCTAAAGACAAGAAGGCTGGATTATTTTGTATATTGTCACTTCCTGTTGTCTTATGGAGTTGTATTTCAGAGAAGTGTACCTGAAGTAAATATACGACCAGTAAAAATATATTGTCTGAAATACGCAACTGTATATGTTGAGAAACCTTTTAATGAGCTTGAAATCCTTACAATTATTTCCCAGTACATTTACTCATTAAGTATATTCGCACCAGAGATATATATCGGTTTCAGCTCTACCATGATCTACACACTTACAATAAACGACAACAGAATAATTTTCATGTAGACTTTGCTTCCTTGTCTACACTTCAGATTAGAGTTAGGTTCTCTGGTCCAAAAATACCCAACAAGCTCCCGTCAGACATAAAGGAAGGAAATGGAAATCCCACTTGGTTTATAAGAAAAGTAAAAATATACCTCGTGAGCTAACGTTTCTACAAGTCACCAATTATGTAGATTCATAGATCGAAACTTTCTCTGAATTACACGGGAAGTAGCAGCGTTTGTTGTAAAGCAACGTGACAAGTATTGGCGTCTGTAAATAGGACTCACTGTACAGATGTAGACGACTTTTCATAGAAATGTAATGAACATATGTAGGAATCAATAGTAGGCAAACAGAAACTGCTCAGTATTACTGAGGAGGCTGCAGCTTTTTCAAACCAGCACTTTTTTTTCCTAATTTAGTTGATTAAATGTAGCTAGTACAACCACGGATACCATTAAGCACTGCAGTGATAGTTTATTATCGCTAATACAGTATACACATTATGTTACTACGATTTGTCTGTTTTTGTTAATGAATACCTTGACTCATTTCAGAGTATTTAGCCCTTTGATACCCCAGCGTTAAACTTGGAACGGATATTTCGAATGAGTGTTTCTTTACAACAGTAAAATTCATAGAATAGTATATTAATGGTAAGAAATTTTTATTTCATTTTCACAAAAATTTAATATCCACACAGTTGTGTCAGTCTTACAGCGATACTCGTGAAAGTAAATATTTTTTTGTCACAAACGGGATAGATATTAAGTTTCACACATCTTGTTCTTGTCCTCTTCTAGCAATGAAATTGCTTACGGCGATGAGCAGAGTGCATATCACCAACAGTAGGCCAGCGCTCGTACTGTGTAGCTTTTTATGATCACATGGTGTATTAATTGGTTTGAATAGACTGTTCGGTGGGTCTTCATCAGATACACTTAATCACTTACTACAAGATGAAGAAATTAGGGCTGCTCCAGTCAGCTGTTGGAAGACCGCTGAAATCGTCAACTTTGTGATTCATCTAATAGAGCTACAATTTCCTCATTAGTAGCGCTAAAAATAAAAAAGAAACTAACGCACTTTGACAGTAAAAATAAATAAATATGACAACATATTCCGTAATCTGCTGCGAATCTGAGTAGTTTGAGTAGTTTCACTTAATGCGAGAGCGCCAGCTGTTACTTCTGTCGGTTACTTCGGTTATATGAAAGTTTTCACTCACTTCCTGGGTTTGAGCTGTTTCATTTAAATACTTTTTCTGTAATTTTTCGTGGGGGCTTACGATGGAGGTTTGGTGAGGGCGCGTGGCGCCTCCGCAGCACGTAGATTGACCCCGCCGCTGCCAGAGCCAGGGCAGCAGCCGGCGCGAGGAGGTGGCGAAATAGCCGAGTGTGTGCAGCGCCAGCCACCTCCACGCGCCGGTTGCTCCCCTGTCCCTCTCAGCACCGTGACGCTGACGTGGAGCGTGCGGGGACGACGCAGGCGCATCTTTCTTTTTGTAGTAAAACAGAATGGAAACAGTCGCAAAAGTTAGAAATTTCTCTTAGGGCATTGTAAACAAGAAGATAGGTACATTTTCCAAGTTGGTTGCTCAATTTATTAGTTACACATTGCACCTGGAACAAATTAAAAGCACAGCAGCAAGCATTCAGTTAGTTTTAAATGGTGAAGAGAATTGGTCTTTCATTATATAATTAAATGAAAATGTATATTTCTTATATTAACTCTGGCGTACACACTGAAATATCTGTGCATGCACCTGAGAGTCGGGCTACCCTCGGGGGGTATGTTTTGTATCCCACAGCTTTACATCACTTAGTGATGAAGAATAACTGCATAGCTCGCTCAGGCAAACACAAAGAAGTTACAGACATTTTCTACAATTGGGCATTGATATAAAATCAACAGGAAAAGTTAAAAATTTGTACCACACTGAGACTGGAACCCAGGTCTACTGCTTAGGACATCGATGCTCTAACCACCTTTTTTTTTTTTAATCTCATTTTGTTCGGTTTTGTTTGTTGCATCTGCTCGGGGCGGAACGTCGTAGGACATCCATTTAAGTTCGTTGTTGATCGATTAACTCAGTTTTTTTTATTACAGAGGGAGCTAACCCTCTGACCGAACATGCTGAGCTACCGTGCCGGCGTTTCACTAAGCCAGCCAGCAACTGGTCGTCAGCGGTGCACTGCAGTTAGTACAGCTAGTTCATTAGCTTCTCCTTCAACACGTTTCCTTCATGTCCTTTTGCCAGTCCTTAACTCGCCATCAGACATAAAAGCGTACACAACCTTGTCAAAAGAACGAACGACAGCTAGCTTTCTCTGGAAAACGCTCACCATGCTAGGCAACAGCACCCACAACATTTCTCCTACATTCTCCGTAAATCAGGATCATCTCAGTTTTTTCTTCTGTGGTTGCTACATTCATCGTCCACTTGCACGTCGGTTCTCCAAATGATACAAGCACAGGAGTCAACGACATGGGGCAATAATATGACGCTACAACACAAATAAACCACACCCACACATTTGTGTGTACCAGATTCGAAAGGGTAGGGATCTACGGAACACGATGAGTGTATAATAATAAATGAACAACGATGTGTGAAATCTCTGACCACAAATCATTCCCTGCTCCAAGGGCTTCCTCAGTAGTGCTTGAAGGTAAACGCCTGACTGTAATCATCATGCAGAGTTATGGAGTGGGGATTCAAGGCTGATTGATACTCTTCCAAAAAAAGTCATTCATAGAGTCTAAAGTTTGTGCTTAATTCTCCCAGCCAAATCTTTGAAACTCGTAATGTTATTCCGTAATTTAAAGAGCTTTGATAAATGCAGAAAAAAGTAAAAATTGTTTTGAACCAGCCACGAAACAATAAAAAAATTGGACATTAACAGTTTTGAACCAGCCACGAAACAATAAAAAAATTGGACATTAACATAGGTCTACTTCAACGAGATATTAAATTATTCACTACCACAGTGATATTTAGTGTTGCAATGTTCTAAATTTAGGAATCTGTGGTATAGCAATGAGGGATAGTACGGTAGTATACTAGCAAGCAGGATGCTTTCAGGGTCCTACATCTGAATAATTGTCACAGGAACAGTCCATAGTTAGCAAACTAATTTCTTTCTGTAATAAGTAATTTATCTTATCTGTATTGTTTCTCTTAGATTCTAAATACTTTTCTTCACAGATTTAATGTACCACTGTCCCTTCCCCCACACCAACCCCTGATTAGTTAAAGAATGAATCTCCCATGTATAAAACATCTTCATCATTACTTTACAAATGAGTTAATATTTTCCATATTGTGCAAAACATTTAATGTAAGAATAGTCATACATGCCTTAATGACTATATTATGGCAGAATTTTAAGTTCCTTAAATATCTCAATAATTATACTAAATTTTCGTAATCAGTTTTTTGTGTATATTATGAGAATTTCCACGTGCAATGTACGTTGTATCTTAGAGCTAAAATAACTGACTAAAAATAATCAACAAATAAATAATGATAAAAAAACTGCCATAACAATCGTTGCCCCTGCTATGTGACCCAATAACAGGGTCTTACTGTAGGCATTCAAAGTGCTAATAACAGGTTCTTACTGCAGGCATTCAAAGTGCTAACTCCCTGCCCGAGAGTGTTTCACACATGTCATGAATGTGAGCCTACGTGGTGATACATAATCTTTGGATAATTAATTCCGATAGTAGGAAGCATAGTAAAGTGTAATATTGACACAAAAGTGTTTGATAAAATACGAAGTATTGAAGTAGGCAAACAAAGAAATTATGGAGCAGAAAAAAATTGTGTGTGTTTTAGTCTTCTGTATTGATTCGACTATTCCTGCAGTGGCTGTTAAACTGACAGCCACCTTAAAAATATTACTTACTTAAAATGTTACTTCCATCCTACGCTACATCAATTTCAGACCATTTCATTTTTTATGTTTTAATCAATGTTTTTCTCGTTCATTACGAACCTACAATTGTGAGACAGCCCAAACATTCTGCGTCATTTCTCACAATCGCAATGTACATATCTGTCACCTCCGAGATGTTATTCCAGTGAGCACGAATACAGAGGAAGGCGCAATAAGAACTTTCAGCCTGAACTGCCGAGGCAAATGAGCTACGTGTTCTTGTGAAATAGATTAATGCTTCCATGGATAACAATATTCAATAACGAGTAGTAATGTGGCTTCTCCTCCTTTTTCTAGTCTCTCGTGGGTGCTACATTTGAATTTATTAAGTTTGCGGGCGACGATGTTTTGGTCAACTACAGCTTATCTCCGTCTGCTGAAGAGATACAACGTAGTAGCCAAACATTTTTTTTTATTTACTAAAACTCGAACACCAATCAACTGAAAGAACATAAGTCAACACAAAGAATACTTATAAGAATCAAAGAGTAAAGCAAATTGTAAGTGCACTCGTCGGCACAGAATAATGCTGAATTTCATTGTGCATTCACAGATGTGTTCTTCTGGCGACTCGTACAATGTCTTCGATCTCCAGGGACATGTTCAGTTTATTATTTAAAACTGGGAGTGCGTGTCAGAAACTTCATTATAATCTGAAACTTCCTGGCAGATTAAAACTATGTGCCGGACCGAGACTCGAACTCGGGAGCTTTGCCTTTCGCGGGCAAGTGCTCTACCAACTGAGCTACCCAAGCACGACTCACGCCCCGTCCTCGCAGCTTTACTTCCGCCAGTACCTCGTCTCCTACCTTCCAAACTTCACAGAAGCTCTCCTGCGAACCTTGCAGAACTCCGCAGTACCCTTTCTTTCAGGAGTGCTAGTTCTGCAATGTTCGCAGGAGAGCTTCTGTGAAGTTTGGAAGGTAGGAGGCGAGGTACTGGCGGAAGTAAAGCTGCGAGGACGAGGCGTAAGTCGTGCTTGGGTAGCTCAGATGCTAGAGCACTTGCCCGCGAAAGGCAAAGTTCTCGAGTTCGAGTCTTGGTCGGGCACACTGTTTTAATCTGCCAGGAAGTTTCATATGAGTGCACACTCCGCTGCAGAGTGAAAATCTCATTGTGGCTTCATTATAATCTCTTGAAACAGTAATAGCAGACGTAAGGTAGCTTCAAATAAATGACAGCCGATCGCTCTGTGCTGCGATCGGAAGTTAACTTTTTCGTGAAAATTGTTTAACTGCTGTTGAATTGAGAATGACTTCAAAATTATTGTAGGTGAAGTCTAGCGTTTTTAAACCAAACAGCCTCAGATGCAAAATCGTAGCACTTCAATAAGAGCACAAGTTTAAATCCATAAACAACGAAGCTGAACCAGAGATTACTTTTGATTCTGTTTTATTTGTAACTCATACGTAACGAAACTTTCACAAATAACACTTTTGAACAACAAATATAAATGTAACCGAGATTCTAACAGATAAGAGCTAACAGAACACAACAGAAGATATCGCTACAGTCTAAAACATACACTTATACTACTAAAAACAAAACACTGAACAATGTAACACCTATTCGTTATTCTGAAGCCGTTAGCTTCATTGAAAAACCTAAATTTTTTATTATATTAATAAACTTATAAATTCCAAACAAAAATTGACTTAATAACTCACATAAGTAACTCACATTAAATGAAAATGAGTATTTCAATTACTATACTATGGAAGAGTGCCTTCAATAGTCCCCTTCAAGTAAATGTTGCGAATTGCATTAGCACTCAGTTTAAGAGAGGCACAAAAAAATTAATATCGCTAAGCGCTCTAACACTATATGACTCTAAAAATTATGCTCTTTGAAAATATTTAATATTATAAAATTTTAAGTAATTAATACCAAAAACTATTTTTTGAAAGAAAATAAGTTAAATATTTTTGTGAAGAGCTGAACTGGGGGGCTCATTTATATAATTAAAAAATTATTCATGTAGTATTATAAAGAAATTTGTGTAAGTAATTGCTCTGAGCCTAACATAACTGCTCAGTTAATAAAATGACAAAATTTACATAATCTCTTTTGACAAATTTTATTTTATTGTCTTCATGATCGACTGCTGTAGCTGTCATGTTGAAGATGTTTTGATGCCATATGGCATGACCTACTAGGTTTGTAGCTGGTGGGTTGAAAAACCCGAAACCTAGCAGGACCATGTCTCGAGATTTGCCATGAAACAATATAAAGAACATATATAAGACACTTATTATTGACACATTGTTCCTGGAAACACAAAGTAGGTGTTCGTTAATTCCTCTGTGTTCCAGGTGTGCACTTCTCACTATTATGATTCGTCAAATTCATGTTTATATGACAATAATTGTGTATCGTGAATTTATTTAATTTTTGTATATTACTATACTCACTATTGACAGACATTGTATCAATGTAATTACAGTTCGTATATATCTGTCAATATAATAGTCCAATATTGTCTTTTGTGCAGATCTTTGGACATTTTATCATCAGAGTTCCATCACACAATCACGTTTCAAGCATTAATTACAGTTCATTACATATCACGATTTCCTTGACATGATATCCATTATTCATCAGTGGATACTTTTCACATAATCATATGGTGAGTACCCATTAGTAATAGCGCTATTATAAGTATTTAATGAGAGCTTAGCTGTTACTGATATTTGTGTCTGGCTCTTGCCTCAACCATGTGACTACCACTAACCTCGCTTTTTAAAAAGGAAATTTATTCCTGATGAAATCATGAGAGGCTGAAATATACCGCCTTTTTTTTAGATAAGACTATTTCAACTTGATATAATTGGGTCAGTTTACAGGACTTTCTGTCTTTTTTTTAAAAAAAACAGAAGTAACTACATATGCGAATTTGGTGTTAATGCAACAATGGATTTATGTGTGGACATATGGTTAATACTAAACCCAATAACACTATAATTAGTAGCTACTTGAAAGAACAACACACAAGTGAAAAATTCCAGCACTCCAAGTAACTGCAACAGTTTAATAAATCTCGTTTCATTCTGCATATTGCAGCATTTTCGTTATGAATTGGTAACAAAGATCTTTAACTGCGAGAATAATACCTCAATAATTGAAATTCTTAAATTTTCACGAAATAAATCGTTGTTGTTGTTGTTGTTGTTGTGGTCTTCAGTCCTGAGACTGGTTTGATGCAGCTCTCCATGCTACTCTATCCTGTGCAAGCTTCTTCATCTCCCAGTACCTACTGCAACCTACATCCTTCTGAATCTGCTTCGTGTATTGATCTCTTGGTCTCCCTCTACGATTTTTACCCTCCACGCTGCCCTCCAATGCTAAATTTGTGATCCCTCGATGCCTCAGAACATGTCCTACCAACCGATCCCTTCTTCTAGTCAAGTTGAGCCACAAACTTCTCTTCTCCCCAATCCTATTCAATACCTCCTCATTAGTTACGTGATCTACCCACCTTATCTTCAGCATTCTTCTGTAGCACCACATTTCGAAAGCTTCTATTCTCTTCTTGTCCAAACTAGTTATCGTCCATGTCTCACTTCCATACATGGCTACACTCCATACAAATACTTTCAGAAACGACTTCCTGACACCTAAATCTATATTCGATGTTAACAAATTTCTCTTCTTGAGAAACGCTTTCCTTGCCATTGCCAGTCTACATTTTATATCCTCTCTACTTCGACCATCATCGGTTATTTTACTCCCTAAATAGCAAAACTCCTTTACTACCTTAAGTGTCTCATTTCCTAATCTAATTCCCTCAGCGTATTTCTGCCCTTTACGAATCCTGTTTTTCAACTGCGAGAATAATAACTTGCCAGACTATGACTTTAACTCACAGTGGAACATGACAAAATTGAAACATTACCTTATATCTAACAGAACAAAACTTACATCTAAGAAAACACATTAAAAGAAGACAAACTTAGATATTTATTATACACGAAAAACTAAGCCCCCTACATAAAGTTGTTCACACAAATATCTGCTATACTTTTATTGAATATAAGGCATCACTCATAGAACTTTTTCAGGTCGTTATGATAATATAAAACTTTCACCTTTCTATTTTCAGGGTGTTGTGATATATAGCTTCCTCCATGTGGTATATTACTTATTATGTAAGGTCCAGAATAAACTTCTTGACACTTCTTATTCTGTATCTTCATTAAAGATGAATTCAGGTCGTTTTTTTAACATTATCATATCCCAATACAATATACTAAAATGTTACCCATTTCAGTATTATATTTTGCCTTTCTTTTTAGAGCAGCAGATCTTAATTTCTCTAAGACTAGTTGGATAGTGTCTTCTTTGCATCTTGCCACTTCAGGAACTACAGCTATGGGATTAATCCACTCGTTCTTTCCAGGTTCATTAAGCATCAGTTCAACAGGTGTATGATTTGTAAATAAATGCAGTAGGTTATTCAGTACATTTTAGAATACAGTCATGGTCTGTCCACTTATATTGTTGCCTGGGAGCATATGATCTAATAAATCGTTTGAACTCTCTAAACACTCTCTCAACTCGGCTGGATTCTGGATGGAGTCAATTTATTAACATGTGTTTGATCTTATTCCCTGTCATGCAGTGTTTCCATTTATTTCTAATGAAATATGAAGCATTATCAGATAATATTATGTGCAATAAGTAATTTTCAGGAATACATGCCTTCCATATCCTAATGTTGTTGTTCCTCTTATAAAATAAGATATCATTATACAACTTATATTCAACAGAACAGTTTTCTCTTCATTTATCATTCGATCTCTTATTTGTGTCTAGTACATGGCTTCCTTTTGTAACAGCCATAGATTTTTGCACATAGACAGATATTGACTTTTGAATGGAGTATTCTTAACTATCGCTGTTCTAAAAGCAGATGATTGTTCAACAAGTTCATTTAAACCATTTAGACTTTGTGGCATTCATGATAGAGGATCAGCCACTACGTTATCTTTTCTGCTAAGGTGTAGTAATTCTGTATCATAACTCTGAAGCACTAACGCCCATCTTGGAAGTCTAGCATGTAGTAATTTGCAGATCAATAGAAAGCATACTGACTGGTGGTGTGTACATACTTTAAAGTGTTTTCTATAAATGAAATAATTGCACTTTTCCAATGCCCATTTTACAGCCAACACCTCCAGCTCTGTTACGATATAATTATGTTCACTGGATGATAGAACTTACTTCACAAATTCAATTACTGTAATTTCGTTTTCATCCCCTATTACCCGGAATAAAGGTGCAAGACAGCCAAGCCACTATGACCGGTAGCCGAAAGGCACGCGTTTAAGCTCACGCAGGCTGGCGTGAGGTCTGGAACAGGACAATGTAATTCATATAGCCAATAAGGTACGTTGCTGCTGGAATACTTAACTTTAATTCATAGTTGGTGAACATCGGTCTGACGGTACAGGCATCACAAGATAAATAGCAATTGATAACGGCGCCTTGCTAGGTCGTAGCAAGTGACGTAGCTGAAGGCTATGTTAACTATCGTCTCGGCAAATGAGAGCGTAATTTGTCAGTGAACCATCTCTAGCAAAGTCGGCTGTACAACTGGGGCGAGTGCTAGGAAGTGTCTCTAGACCTGCCGTGTGGCGGCGCTCGGTCTGCAATCACTGACAGTGGCGACACGCGGGTCCGTCGTATACTAGCGGACCGCGGCCGATTTAAAGGCTACCACCTAGCAAGTGTGGTGTCTGGCGGTGACACCACATTCCTCCCCCGCAAATCGGCGAACGGTTGTGTTATAAGGCTTCCGCCCGCCGTGGGGAGGACCCCATGTTGACGTATGCGACGAGGTGGAGAGCCTAACAACAGGCGAGGCTGTGCCACCCGCACCCGGCCATTCGGTCTGAGGGGAGCTAGGAAACGCCTGAAAACCTAGTCCAGGGTGCACGCCAACATGCGGTGTATGCGCCCGTAGAGAGACAGGAGGGGCCGAAGGGTCGACCTCCATCGGGTCGGAGCACCCGATGGGCGAAGACGACAGATGGTCCGGAGCGGGCAAGAGTTCCATGGCGGAGGACAACTGGTCACGGGAAGCGATCGGCGGCGCGTGACCCAGGGAGGCGCCCAGCGTTTGCAGCGACGCGTCCACGGCGGGCGTCACCGGCGGGAGCACAGGCGGCGGCGGCGGCGGTGGCGGCGCGTCGCCATGGGGCAAAATGGAAGGCAGCATCGGTAACAGCTGGGGCTGAGGCGAGCCAATAGATGGGTCCCCAGGGCGCTGACCGGACGGCACCGTCGCTGAAAGCAGACGGGGAGCGGCAGATCCCGTGCGACGACAGAGGCGCAGCTGATTGAGATGCTGACGCACCTCACCAGAGGCCCCCAAAACCAGATACATAGCGCGGCCGAGGCAGCGAAGAATGCGCCCTGCGAGCCAACGCCGTGAACCTCGATAGTTGCGATAGTATACAACGTCGCCTGGGGCAAAAGCAGGTGTCTGCCGCTGCACAGGAAGCTGATGCGGCGGATGTAGCAAAGACATCAAGGTTCGATGAGGGCGACCGTGAAGCAACTCAGCCGGCGAGCAACCATCTCGGGGCTGAGAGAGACACGAGGACAAAAAGAGCAATAACGCGTCCTCCCGCGAATGCGACCCTTTCAACTTCAACATCTGTGACTTGAAAGTCCTGACCAAACGTTCAGCGGCACCGTTGGACTGTGGCGAAAACGGCGCGGACGTCAGATGTTGAATACCATTGGCCTTGCAGAATGACTGAAATTCTGCGGATATACCCAAACCTATCCCACCTGCTCACATCTTCTACCAATTTGCTGATGACACCGTCTTCCTGGCCCAGCATCCTCCCCTTCAACAGTCCCAAAGTATACCTTCAAACCCACCTCAACCAGTTCACTGCCTGGTGCAACCAGTGGCTCTTCACATCAACCCTTCGAAGACCCGTGTCATACCACCCGCACTTTCCGACTCCACGATTTTTACCATACGTTTATCGTTGTCCTATCCACCTCACTCCTACCATGATACACCTAGGCCTCACCCTCGATTGTCACCTCACCTGGACTCCCTATCCTTTTATGGTCCAATACAAAGCCCACAACAGACTCCACATTCCGAAACTCTTGTGCCGGCCGCGGTGATCTAGCGGTTCTGGCGCTGCAGTCCGGAGCCGCGGGACTGCTACGGTCGCAGGTTCGAATCCTGCTTCGGGCATGGGTATGTGTGATGTCCTTAGGTTAGTTAGGTTTAAGTAGTTCTAAGTTCTAGGGGACTTATGACCTAAGATGTTGAGTCCCATAGTGCTCAGAGCCATTTTTTTGAAACTCTTGTCTTGCCAGGCATGGAGCATGCATCCTTCCACCATCCTTCACAGCTAAAAATCCTTGATCAGCCCCATCCTTTGTTATACCAACGTCACCTGGGTCTTCTCCCCACCCATATTCGATACAGCCTTCTAAGTCCTTGAACACCATGCATTCCTGATTCAAGTCCCGGAGCAGGTTCTGTCGCACCATTGCACGTATGATCTGTAATAACCGTCGGTAGTTTTCTGCAGCTGTTTTACGTACGTCTTTCCTGAACGTGATTCCCAAATATCGCAGATCAGAAACTGGTGGGAGGGGAGCGAGGGCTTCCGGCCCGAGACCACGCCCAATATCCAACGCCGCCGACTTGTTGATGTTCAGAAAACTGCCTGCGGCCTGTCCGTAACGCTCAATCCAGGTTAGTACGCTGTGAACTGCGTCATTGGAACGAACCAGCAGTAGCAGGTCGTCAGCGTATGTCCTATAGCGAAAGGTGACGTCCCGCAGCGTGATGCCAGATAGGCAGTGGTTAAGGCCGCCTAGGAGTGGCTCGAGTGCAATTGCATAAAGGTAGGTAGAAAGGGGACAACCCTGTCGTAGAGACCTCTTAATTGGTACTGGTCCCACCGTCCTTCCATTGACCTGGACGTGTGAGCTGGCTGCGGTCCAAAGACGCCGTAGGGTGTCGATGAGACTCGGGGGGAATCCCATACAGTCCATCACGCGTAGGAGGAAGTTGTGGTGCACTCTATCAAAGACGCGGTTGAAATCGATGGAGACGATCGCCACTCTCAGACGGCACACAGAAGCGATCGTTATTAAGTCCCTGCAGTCACCGGTGGCCATGTGTATGTTGGCTTCTCCCCCATGCGACGTCTGTTCCGGAGCGAGAATCATCGGCAAAGTCGTCTTAATACGGCGCGCCATAATCCTGGCGAAAATCTTGCAATCGGCGTTCAGCATTGTAAGCGGCCGATAGTCGTTAATCGATAGCCCTCCACCTGGCTTGTGTACAGGTATGAGAAGTCCTACAAACGCTGATGGCACAACACAGTCAGCAGACATAAGCTCGCGGAACATTATAACCCAGCGAGGCATCATGATGCCACGGAAAGTCCGGTAGAATTCGATGGGCAATCCATCAGGTCCAGGAGACTTCTTGGCCGCACCTTTGTCCACGGCGTCTTCGACTTCTTCGAGTGAGATTTCCTCTGTTAGCGCATTCACGGTAGCGTCGTCGATAGTACGTGTTACCTGCTGTAACACTTCAGTAGTGGACTCGTCATCGACGGTTCTTTCCTGGCCAAGATGACGAAAATGATCCTCCACCGCCTTTACTATGGTTGCTTGGGTCGTACATAAGCGATAGTGTGCGTCCTGAGTTGTGTGATTAAACGTTGGCGTTGTCGGCGCTTATCCGCCACGTGGTGCATAGTGGGTTCCTCTGCAACCGTTCGGTCGTGCCGTCGCGAGCGGACTATTGCACCTTCTAGTCGGCTATTCGTCAATGATAGTATGTGAGCCTTGATTCTGCTTTGGTCATGTTGTCTCTCCGGGGAAGGGGGTAAGGCGTCGAGGTCCCTGAGTGCCGCGTAGTAAAAATCGAGGGTCTGTCGATGCCACGCAGTCACGTCCTTGCCATATCGCATAAGTGTCCTACGGATTGCTGGTTTGGCACAGAGGAGCCACCACTCCAGGGTCGAGGTGTATCGTGGGTGGCGGCGTTCACAGTCAGTCCACGTTGCTGCAACTTGCCGATGGCAATCCAGGTCCTGGAGATAAGTTATGTTGAGCTTCTAAAAGCCATTGCTGCGCCAGACTTGTTGGGGGCGTAGGTGTATAGTGCAGATATAGGCACTATGATCGGAATAGGCCTGAGGTCATAGTTCGGCGTCCACCACGCCTTGCGTGAGATCTTGTGACACATATATGGGATCAAGTCGGCTGGCCGAATGACTGGTAAGATGAGTGTGGCCAGAGCGATTACCGTGGACTTTTTCCCACGTGTCGCCCAAGTGAAGTTCTTGAATCATCGCACCCAGTTCCGGACAGGGCATGTAATTTGGGATTTGGTCCCTGGGGTGAAGTACGCAATTAATATCGCCGGCGAAGACGCTGTGGTCGTATCGTCCAAGGAAAAGGGAAGCGACATCTGTGGAGTAGAATCTGGCGCGGTCGTGACGTCTTGTGGTACCCGACGGTGCGTAAACATTAATGAATCGGGTGTTGAGCGCCGTAAACGCTTCCTCACGCAGAGGGAAGATACGTGACGTCGGTAACTTCGATACCATCACGCACTAATATTGCCACTCCGGTGTCAGCAGGGCTACCGGGCGTCACATGTGTGGCGTAACCGTAAAAGTGCGGGAGTGCGGTCGTTTTGACTTCTTCTAGGAAAGCAAAGCCAACTCCCATGGCTCGTATTGTTTCTTTCAAAAGTTGGGCCTTGACACGAGAACTTATCATGTTGATATTCATTGGCAACGCGTTGTTTGGGCGAGGTTATCCATGTTGATGTTGGAGAGAAGCGAACATCGGAAGTGATGTCACCCCCCGCCGAACGCGGTCCTCCTTGTGCTGCTTATGCTGCATGATCCGGCGGCGCCTCAGCTGGCCGCGGATCGGGATATTGTGTCTCGGCGTCCTCGGTCCACGAAGCGGGCGCGGATGTCTGTTCATGTTCCATAGGCTCGGAATGGTTGATAGTAAGCGACCGGGCGACTTCTCTGCCTGCACTGGTACCTTCCCGCTGCTCACCGTTTATGTCAACGGGCTGATGGTCGAAAGCTGCATGTTTTTCTGTCTGTTCTGCAAGGTTGGAGTCAGTGAAAACAGCCTCAGCTTCGCGGCTGGCTTCTTGAAGGGTCAGTCGTTCTTCCCCTGCCGAATGCGAACTGCTGTGTTCCGACACGGTCCGACGACGGCGCTTTTGGCGTTTCGGTGATCGCTGTTTCCGTACATGGCCTTCATTGTCAGAAGACGGCACTGACTAACGCTCCGCCGGGACAAACGCTTCGGTCGGTACAATAAGGGAATCAATTGTCATCTTGCTGTCGTCAATGTCTGTCGCGTTCGGTAGCTCCAGAGTCATAGTACTATTTTCCACCACTGGCCAGGTCGGCGGATCATTTAGGTTTTTATCCGTGGAAAGTGATTCTTGTATCGCTGAAACGGTCGGCTGTGTCTGTTGTGTGGAGAACGTCGTGAGCGCAGCCGCGTGAGTCACGGGTAGAATAGTCTTCGTCGCTGGTGGTGCAACGTCCTTCGGTGGAAGTTGTGTGATCCGACGCTGGAGGCACTCGGAACGGAGGTGACCTTACCTTCCTTGCCGCATCCGGAACACGTCTTCGGCTGGCCGTCATAAATAACTATGGCCCGGCATCCTCCTATCTGTAGATAGGATGGCACGTGTCGTTGGAGATCAATGCGCACTTGGCGTACTCCATTGAGTACTGGATGAAGTGTTGGCAGAAGAGCCAACACCTTGTAGCTAGATGAGGCCGAAAGGCACGCGTTAAAGCTCACGCTGACTGGCGTGAGGTCTGGAACCGTTAAGGGAAATTATAGTAGCAAATAAAGTACGTAGTTGAAGTAATACTTAACTTTATTCCACAATTGGAGAACATCGCTCTTGAATGTACATGCTTTTAATATCTCAATATCAATTGGTAATGGCGCCTTGCTATGTCGTAGCAAATGACGTAGCTGAAGGCTATGCTAACTATCGTCTCGGCAAATGAGAGCGTAGTTGTCAGTGTAGCATCGCTAGCAAAGTCGTCTGTACAACTGGACGAGTGCTAGTACGTCTCACTAGACCTGCCGTGTGGCGGCGCTCGGTCTGCCATCACTGACAGTGGCGACATGCGGGTCCGTCGTATACTAGCGGACCGCGGCCGATTTAAAAGCTACCACCTATCAAGTGTGGTGTCTGGCCGTGACACCACACTGGATATGTCTTAAACTGGGTCCATTTTTCAGCCACGTGTTCGTGTACCGTGCCGTATTGGCGGAGCGCCGCTACAACTTCTGCCGCCGGGAGTTCAAATGGAAGTTCGAATATGCGTATAATCCGCAGTCCCATTGCGGCATGGCCGACCTCGACTTTGCCAACATTTCCATCTGCGTGGCAGAAGCGGAGTTCTTGTTTCATCTCACGAAGCACCTTGTCGCATGTAGTTTCGTTTATGAGCTTTACGTAGACCGTGCTACTGACGATCGAAAAGTGAATGCCGACCATGTCGACAGCCGGGATCTTCGCTTCCTCTTTTAAAAAGCGTTCGACTTCGAGCGCCTTTGGTCGGGTAAAGTCGTTCCGAAAAGTGAATTTCAAGGTTGATCTTCTGTATTGGTTTGCCATGGTCTTGTAGCGCTACGGCGTCACGTTAGTGTCGGCCGAAGAAAGTATGTGGTATCTTAAGGCTAAAATAAATGACTAAATATGCTCAACAAATAAATGATTAAAAAAGCCGTAGCTCCAGCTGTGTGACCCAGTAACAGGTTCTCACAGAACGCATTCAGAGTGCTAACTCCCTACTTGTTTATTCCCCGCGCGAGTGCTTTTATCTCGTTAGATGACTATGAGCCTACATGGTGCTACGCAATTGTTGTGTAATTAATGCCGATAGAATGAAGCACGACAAAATATAACATCGACACCACAGGTATTCAGAAAATACAAAATACTGAAGTAGACAAACAAATAAATTATGGAGCAGAAAAGGAACGTGCGGCTTTTAGTCTTCTGTATTGATTCGACAGTTTCTGCAGTGGCTATTAAAATGACAGCCACCTTAAGATATATTACTTCCTTAAAATATTTCTTCCTTCCTACACTATGTCAGTTTCGCAGCATTTCATTTTTCATGTTTTAATCAATGTGTTTCTCTTTCATCGTGAAAGTACAATTGAGAGACAGCCCAACCCTTCAGCGTCGCTTCTCACCTCCCACTTATTTCAACGATCACAAAGACCAAGGACGACACAGTAGTAACTCTCAACGGTAACTGCCAAGGCCTACGGACTGCATACTCCTGGGAAACAGGTTAGTGCTTTCGTATATAATAATATTCCGTGACGAATAACTGCTACACACGTGGTTTGTAATTTATGGGGAAGAAAGAAATGTTCACCGATAGCCATTAAAAATTACAGGATCATGATCAGGAAGGCGACATGCAACAAACGGCAAATTGGCTCAAGTTCATTACATGCTCTTACACGCAGATGGGCAGCATTTCAGCACAAACAAACGACGTGGATGGAAATAACGCCTCCTATGAATATAACTGAAGAACGAGCATGGAGTCCCTCATTCACAAACCGTGATTCCACGTTCTTTGTTTGTGAAATGACTGAGATAGGCCTCATGTAAGAAGTAGAAATACCAGTGCCTGCCAAATGTCGACAGCCTCGGAATCTTGTTTTAAGAAGACTGCATCTTACTGTTCCAGGCTGCTGCTGTTTGCGTTAATCATAATCGCTCGACTGTCATGAGACTATGGAACCGACAGGGTCAGTAGGTGCATACCCGACGTCACGTGACGTGTCCTCGACAGTAGGAGGGCGGTACGGTTTCGGGCAGCAGATAAACTGGTTGGCTGGGAAAACCCAGGCGCACTTGGTCAGTGGAGAGAAACGTGACGTTCTAGTCACCATGGTGGAAACGGGACACTACTATACTTACTAAATAGACCAGTATTCTATAAAACCTGATCTAAGAAAACTGTGACATAACTAAACACATTTACAGAAAGGAAAGACTGATGGGTGCTTTTAAACATGCCCTCAAGCAGACAAGTAGTTTATAATGTATGAATTATCTAAGTTTTACAATAATAGGTTATTTAAAAATTGATACTCAACGTTTTGGGCGAGATGGATAAACGATGTCTCAATGGCTAGAACTGGAAGAGCTCCTCCGGAAAGTATCAAAAGAATTCTTGCACATACAAGATAATTTAAACGATATGACAGAAAATGCATTCTGTACTATAGAAAGGTAAATTTTACACAAAACAAGTAACAATGTGAGGAAAGTAGTCGCAGAGTGATAAACTAGGATACAGCTTTTTCTGTAAATGTATTGTTTCCTATATATTTATAATTTTGTCACAGTAAAATATTGTAAGCTAATGATTACATAGGTAATACTGTAGTTTAAGAGAAATGTAAAAAACCAAGTACGTTATGGTAAAGGTGAAAAATATTATGTCTAGTCTGGTATGTCATGTGTACATGTGAAATATGTGATATGTGTTAGGTAAAATGTAAGGATAACTTTATATGAGATCTTTTGGAACGGCGGTCTAAGAGCTTGAGTAGTCGGTGACTGTCTTGGTTTGGAACAGTCGTTCTGGAGATCTCGAGCAGTGCAGACGTATGTATATATGAGCCGTGAGTAAGTGGCGATCTGAATTCAGTGTAGCCTTCCAAGTAAAACTTTGTCGACCTGTGACATTATCGGCGCGTTGATTGCAGAAAACACAGCAAATTTTTGAGGAACAAATTATGTGCATTAACACTACTGGCCATTAAAATTGCTACACCAAGAAGAATGCAGATGATAAACGGGTATTCATTGGACAAATATATTATACTAGACCTGACATGTGATTACACTTTCACGCGATTTGGGTGCATAGATCTTGAGAAATCAGTACCCAGAACAACCACCTCTGGCCGTAATAACGGCCTTGATACGCCTGGGCATTGAGCCAATCAGAGCTTGGATGGCGTGTACAGGTACAGCTGCCCATGCAGCTTCAACACGATACCACAGTTCATCAAGAGTAGTGTCTGGCATATTGTGACGAGCTAGTTGCTCGGCCACCGTTGACCAGACGTTTTCAACTGGTGAGAGATCTGGGGAATGTGCTGGCCAGGGCAGCAGTAGAAAATTTTTTTGTATCCAGAAAGGCCCGTACAGGACCTGCAACATGTGGTCGTGCATTATCCTGCTGAAAGGTAGGGTTCCGCCAAGATCAAATGAAGGGTAGAACCACGGGTCGTAACTCATCTGAAATGTAACGTCCACTGTTCAAAGTGCCGTCTATGCGAACAAGAGGTGACCGAGACGTGTAACCAATGGCACCCCATACCATCACGCCGGGTGATACGCCAGTATGGCGATGACGAATACACGCTTCCAATGTGCGTTCACCGCGATGTCGCCAAACACGGATGGGACCATCATAATGCTGTAAATAGAACCTGGATTCATCCGAAAAAATGACGTTTTGCCATTTGTGCACACAGGTTCGTCGTTGAGTACACCATCGCAGGCGCTCCTGTCTCTGATGCAGCGTTAAGGGTAACCGCAGCCATGATCTCCGAGCTGATAGTCCATGCTGCTGCAAACGTTGTCAAACTGTTCGTGCAGATGGTTGTTGTCTTGCAAACGTCCCCATCGGTTGACTCAGGGATCGAGACGTGGCTGCACGATCCGTTACAGTCATGCAGATAACATGTCTGTCATCTCGACTGCTAATGATACGAGGTCGTTGGGATCCAGCACGGCGTTCCGTATTACCCTCCTGAACCCACCGATTGCATATTCTGCTAACAGGCATTGGATCTCGAACAACGAGAGCAGCAATGTCGCGATATGATAAACCGCAATCGTGATAGGATACAATCCGACCTTTATCAAAGTCGGAAACGTGATGGTACGCATTTCTCCTCCTTACACGAGGCATCACAACAACGTTTCACCAGGCAACGCCGGTCAACTGCTGTTTGTGTATGAGAAATCGGTTGGAAACTTTCTTCATGTCAGCACGTTGTAGATATCGCCACCGGCGTCAACCTTGTGTGAATGCTCTGAAAAGCTAATCATTTGCATATCACAGCATCATCTTCCTCTCGGTTAAATTTCACGTCTGTAGCACGTCATCTTCGTGGTGTAGCAATTTTAATGGCCAGTAGCGGAGAATATTTTCGTAAGTTAGCGAGTGTTTTGAACTTGCAATAATTCATGCAAGTTAGACACTTTGAAATTAGCATATTTTTTATTAATCTGTATGCGTTTTGAAGTTGTAAGAATACTTGCAAGTTGGGAAGATGCAGCAGAGAATATTTTTATGAATCAATCTTCGCATATTGGACAAACAGAGCATAAGCTGAACTTAAAATAATATCATGAAGTTTAGCTGTAGCAGGACTTTTTAATATCCAACACAAATTGTAGGACATAAAGAAAGCTTTTGTAGTTTACTGGGAATACATGCTAGTTAATGTGGTGCATAGTTTGGTCAATATTTTCAAGATGCATTAGTCCTACCGCTTCGATAATTCAAACACAAAGGTTAATCAATAAATTATACCTACGTTAAACCAAACCGAAAGAGTGTTGAGAATATTGTTTGAATTTTTGGCATCATATAATTGAATCCCTCCCATGAACCATAGACCTAGCCGTTGGTGGGGAAGCTTGCGTGCCTCAGCGATACAGATAGCCGTACCGTAGGTGCAACCACAGCGGAGGGGAATCTGTTGAGAGGCCAGACAAACGTGTAGTTCCTGAAAAGTGATCAGCAGTCTTTTCAGTAGTTGCAGGGGCAACAGTCTGGATGACTGACTTATCTGGCCTTGCAACACTAACCAAAACGGCCTTGCTGCGCTGGTACTGCGAACGGCTGAAAGCAAGGGGAAAGTACAGCCGTAATTTTTCCCGAGGGCATGCAGCTTTTCTGTATGGTTAAATGATGGTGGTACCCTCTTGGGTAAAACATTCCGGAGGTAAAATAGTCCCTCATTCGGATCTCCGGGCGGGGACTACTCAAGATGACGTCGTTATCAGGAAAAAGAAAACTGGCGTTCTACGGATCGGAGCGTGGAATGCCAGATCCCTTCATCGGGCAGGTAGGTTAGAAAATTTAAAAAGGGAAATGGACAGGTTAAAGTTAGATTTAGTGGGAATTAGCGAAGTTCGGTGGCAAGATGAACAAGACTTTTGGTCAGGTGAATACAGGGTTATAAATGTTTAATAATGAATAAAAAAAGTAGGAGTGCGGGTAGGCTACCTCAAACAGCATAGTGAACGCATTATTGTAGCCAAGATAGACACGAAGCACACGCCTACTACAGTAGTACAAGTTTATATGCCAACTAGCTCTGCAGATGACGAAGAAATAGAAGAAATGTATGATGAGATAAAAGAAATTATTCAGATAGTGAAGGGAGATGAAAATTTAATAGTCATGGGTGACTGGAATTCGATAGTAGGAAAAGTGAAAGAAGGAAACGCAGTAGGTGAATATGGATTGGGGGGAAGAAATAAAAGAGGAAGCCGACTGTTAGAATTTTCCACAGAGCATAACTTAATCATAGCTAACACTTCGTTCAAGAATCATAAAAGAAGGTTGTATACATGGAAGCAGCCTGGAGATACCGACAGGTTTCAGACGGATTACATAATGGTAAGACAGAGATTTAGGAACCAGGTTTTAAATCGTAAGACATTTCCAGGGGCAGATGTGGACTCTGACCACAATCTATTTGTTACGAACTGTAGATTAAAACTGAAGAAACTGCAAAAAGGTGGGAATTTAAGGAGATGGAACCTGGATAAACTGACTAAACCAGAGGTTGTACAGAGTTTCAGGGAGAGCATAAGGGAACAATTGACAGGAATGGGAGAAAGAAATACAGCAGAAGTAGTATGGGTAGCTCTGAGGGATGAAGTCGTGAAGGCAGCAGAGGATCAAGTAGGTAAAAAGACGAGGGCTAGTAGAAATCCTTGGGTAACAGAAGAAATATTGAATTTAACTGATGAAAGGAGAAAATGTAAAAATGCAGGAAATGATCAGGCAAAAAGGAATACAAACGTCTCAAAAATGATAACGACAGGAAGTGCAAAATGGCTAAGCAGGCATGGCTAGAGGACAAAAGTAAGGATGTGGAGTTTTATCTCACTAGGGGTGAGACAGATACTGCCTACAGGAGAATTAAGCAGACCTTTGGAGAAAAGAGAACCACTTGCATGAATATCAAGAGCTCAGATGGAAACCCAGTTCTAAGCAAAGAAGGGAAAGCAGAAAGGTGGAAGGAGTATATAGAGTGTCTATACAAGGGTGATGTACTTCAGGGCAATATTATGGAAATGGAAGAGGATGTAGATGAAGATGAAATGGGATATATGATACTGCATGAAGAGTTTGACAGACCACTGAAAGACCTAGGTCGAATAAGGTTCAAATGGCTGTGACCACTATGGGACTTAATTTCTGAGGTCATCAGTCCCCTAGAACTTAGAACTACTTAAATCTAACTAACCTAAGGACATCTCACACATCCATGCCCGAGGCAGGATTCGAACCTGCGACCGTAGCGGTCGAGCGCTTCCAGACTGTAGCTCCCAGAACCGCTCGGCCACTCCGGCCGGCGTCGAATAAGGCCCCGGGAGTAGACAACATTCCATTAGAACTACTCACAGCTTTGGGAGAGTCAGTCCTGACAGAACTCTATCATATGGTGAGTAAAATGTATGAGACAGGCGCAATACCCTCAGACGTCAAGAACAATATAATAATTCCAATCCCAAAGAAAGCAGGTGTTGAGAAATGTGAAAATTACCGAACTATCAGTTTAATAAGTAACGGCTGAAAAATACTAACGCAAATTCTTTACAGGCGAATGGAGAAACTGGCAGAAGCCGACCTCGGGGACGATCAGTTTGGATTCCGTAGAAATATTGGAACACGTGAGGCAATACTGATCCTACGACTTATCTTAGAATCTAGATTATGAAAGCGAACCTACGTTTCTAGCATTTGTAGACTTAGAGAAAGCTTTTGACGATGTTGACTGGAATACTCTCTTTCAAAATCTAAAGGTGGCAGGGGTAAAATACAGGGAGCGAAAAGCTATATACAATTTGTACAGAAACCACATGGCAGTTATAAGAGTCAAGGGGCACGAAAGGGAAGCAGTGGTTGGGAAGGGAGTGCGACAGGGTTGAATCCACTCCCCAATGTTGTTCAATCTGTATATTGAGCAAGCAGTAAAGGAAACAAAAGAAAAATTCGGAGTAGGTATTAAAATCCATGGAGAAGAAATAAAAACTTTGAGGTTCGCCGATGGCATTGTAATTCTGTCAGAGACAGCAAAGGATTTGGAAGAACAGTTGAACGGAATGGACAGTGTCTTGAAAGGAGGATATAAGATATAAGATGAACATCAACAATAGCAAAACAAGGATAATGGAATGTAGTCGAATCAATTCAGGTGATGCTGAGGGAATTAGATTAGGAAATGAGACACTTAAAGTAGTAAAGGAGTTTTCCTGTTTGTGGAGCAAAATAACTGATGATGGTCGAAGGAGAGAGGATATAAAATGTAGACTGGCCATCGCAAGGAAAGCGTTTCTGAAAAAGAGAAATTTGTTAAAATCGAGTATAGATTTAAGTTACAGGAAGTCGTTTCTGAAAGTATTTATATGGAGTGTAGTCATGTATGGAAGTGAAACATGGACAATAAATAGTTTGGACAAGAAGAGAGTAGAAGCTATCGAAATGTGGTGCTACAGAAGAATGCTGAAGATTAGATGGGTAGATCATATAACTAATGAGGAGGTATTGAATAGAATTGGGGAGAAGAGGGGTTTGTCGCACAACTTGACTAGAAGAAGGGATCGGTGGGTAGGACATGTTCTGAGGCATCAAGGGATCACCAATTTAGTACTGGTGGGCAGCGTGGACACTAAGCAGATTCAGAAGGATGTAGGCTGCAGTACGTACTGGGAGATGAATCAGCTTGCACAGGATAGAGTAGCATGGAGAGCTGCATCAAACCAGTCTCAGGTTGAAGACCACAACAAAAACAACATATTTAAATCCCGCCTGCATTTATCGCCTATATAATCTAGAAAATCGTTTGCAGCAACATACTTTCAATCTTCATGCTAACTAAGTCTAAACATTTAACAGCCAACTGGTACATATAATCTATTTACTGAAAGTCCCAATGTCCACTAATGGTAATTACAACTGGGTCTTTCTGTACGTGAGATACAATTATGACACAGTGAGTTATTAACATTTTGACCTCATCTTCTTCGCCACGGAACAACGGTATTGTCTCTTATTTATATCTCTTATACTATTACTGAAAAACAGTTGTTATTAAAAATCTTAGCAGCCGAAACTTAAGGACCATCATTACTTTACATGACAGTCTATCTTCTCTTTTTCGAATTTTTTTTCTAGTCCACAGGTTTTGTGTTGACGTAACTTTCTGCCACTGCCAGTTTCCTGATGTTGTTATGCCTGGTACTGTGATGTGCTGCTAGCTGTCAGAAGTGGCGGTTTTATCCACCTCTTTTAGCGGAAATTAATTACACGGATCACTATCAAAATTGATTTTTGTTGCTTGTGAACACCAGGATCTGGATTGGAGCAAGTGACTGTTAAGTAAATACACCATCATAGCTATAGTGTATTATATTCAGCGCTGGACGCCTTAACCGCCAAATGCTTGATGACAGCGACATCGAGGTTGGAATACCAGTACAAATTTAAGTGACTTATTGTACAGAACAGGGAATCATGCCGGATTTGATCCTCAGAATGTATACGAATAAGGACGGAATTAATATGAATCGTTCTTTACTTGATAATATAAGATTGCTTTCATATAAAAAAAGTAGTTATTGTTGATGGACCTCTATTGAAGGCACTGGATTTGTCAGTTTCCCAGTTACTATATTCTGTGTTTGCAGCAGAATTCATGGAATCTTACCTGATTCCCATCTAAGACTGATAAAACCTTTTTCTAGCCAAAAAATTCCTTAGATGTAGAAATTGTTAGTATTCGAAATCGATAAATCTACCGACCTGGAAAGGTTTCCATCAATTTTCACTTTGTTTTTTTATGTTGCTTAATCGTCTATTGTGGTATGTGCATTACTCAGAATCAAGCATAGTTTTGTACTGCTTTCAGATGTTGTACACTTACATTTTCTCTTCTAGTTATTCCGTTCATTTACGTAGTGAATGAAGTTGGTGATACTGGGGACTGCTCGTTGCTACAAGTATGAACCATAATCAGGACAGCATTGGGAATAAATGTAGAAAAAAAAGATTTTCTGTTCTTGTGAGAGAAGGAACTAATTTTTTGGCATATAAGAACTAGGAGGTACGTAATATTTAAGTTCGGCAGGAAGAGAATCATTTTGAGCTTTCACTTGTGGTGTGACGAGTGTGCTACATTAAAGTCTGAAAAATGGGTAGGTCTGTGAGATTATTTTATGCATTCGGAAATGGTGATTATTAAAACTGAACTGGGAAAAGAAGGTTTTGTATTGGGCTACGGAAAGTATGTGGCTGTGGATACTGGAATTGAGTGACATATACTGAACAACAAAGAATTTATTTATTTACACATTGCTGATATAGTAACAAGCGCAAATGTCCATCACTAGCACTACTAGCATTACAGAAGACAAAATATCTCTTTACGTCGTGTGCCTAGTCTTCCTTATTAGTTCACGTGACAACTATTTTTTTATAAACATACATATATTGATTTCTTAGGACATGTCAGAGACATTAGCCAGTAACATATCTAGTATTAATTGACTGTAAGCAAGTGGGTAATCAGCATATCGATATGGTTATTGTGCAATTTGGAATTACAGTGCTTTACATCCAAAAATAATGATTAACGTAGCTAAGTCACAGAGTATATAATTACACTTCTAAATAATGTTATCTATGTTACCACGTTATGTAAGGAAAGGAATGTATTTCAGTATGAAACATTTAGGGCAACATTGGTGAAGTTTTCAATGAATTTTTTTGGTTCGGCTTGTTCGTTAAAAAATTTATTCCGTCTGGATATTTCATCATACATATGAAACTATCTATTTCTTGTAAAATATTTGGCACACATCCTTTACCATTGGTGGGTGGAACTGACAAGCATTGTGTAATGTCACTAAACTTCTTGTTTCAACTGTGATCCAGTGAAAAGGATTTCATGCCAATGAGATTCAGATGTGGTATAAATATAGTTTTGAAAATTCCTTCTGTCTATTCTAAAGTATACTTTCTTTTAGCTCCCATATGTCAACTTATAAACTCCTTTACAGGATTGAGGTGGAGGATGACATATTTGTGATCATATTATGTTGTGTGTAATTTTTTTTCTCGGACTGGATTTTTTTGAGGTGTAAGTTTAATTTTATATGCTATTTTTCCTCAATATTGGAAATATTTTCACTATTTGACAATAAACAGGAATTGTAAGCGATAAATTAGTAGACCTAACAAATGGGCTACGGCAGTAATCATGTCCAAAAAGGACTTTATGAAAATAACGTTAAGCTTATTCAGCAAGATACACCGTTCACATAAAAAGACACCCAAAAAATCGATTCCCTGCCCTTTCCTAGTTAAAACTGAAATTTTAGATGATAAAGAAACTTCATGATGAATCCATCTTCACCTGAACTTGGAGCCAACCAAAAACTCTAAGAAAGCAGCTTTATCAAACCAAAAGTAAACAACTGATTAAATTTGCATTCCTACAAAGTTTTATTTATGTTACTTTTAGTGTTTGCCTTCGGCGTCAGGGTTAATTGTGTGAGCTAGGGTACATAGTGTTTAGATTTACTTTCGTGAAACCAGAAAGCCCGTGTAGGGATAATGATGGAGGAGTTTGTTTAGGGCTAATGATGGACACTATAGTTTTGTGCCATTGAGGTGTCCATTTTGTAATCTGTCTGGGCCTGAATTGCCGTATACCACAGCTGTAGACTCTACTTGTTCTGAGTGTAGGCGAATTTGTCATCTCGATAGTAACTACGAAGTGCAAATGGTAGATGATTCGCTGGAAGAATTAATTTGTGGTTAGATTATTGCATCTGGGATGGTTAAACGAGAATGTGTGTGTTTTTCTAAACACTTGAATTAGGGTAGAACCACAGTACAGAAAATGGTGGAAACACGTGCTACCAGTAACATGAAAGTGAGTGCATGCGTAAAGAGAGGAAATAGAGCACGAGAGGCAGAGAAATTTTGAACTTTATCGTGAGTTAGAAGCTCGGAAAGTGATTCAGGTTCTGTCGCAATTTGACGAAAATAGCTCCGAATTCAGAATTTAACCTATTTATGTAACACTTTCAATCCTCAACTTATGCACTCCTCGGAGAAATTAAGAGTCCCAGTAGCCGGCTGTTGTGGCCGAGCGGTTCTAAGCGCTTCAGTGTGGAACCGTTCGACCGCTACGGTCGCAGGTTCGACTCCTGCCTCGGGCATGTATGTGTGTGTTGTCCTTAAGTTAGTTAGGTTTAAGTAGTAGGTTCTAGGGGACTGATGACCTCAGATGTTAAGTCCCATAGCACTCAGAGCCATTTGAACCATTTGAGTCCCAGCAAAGAAGAATTCCGATGGAACAGATGTGGCAGGATATTACACCATTTCCTGGAACAACAGAAGCACGAAGTGTTACTAGTAAGCGTTTCGGACACCATTTGTGGCGTGCTTCTAGCAGGTTTTTGCGCGCTAGATTTCTGGGTAACACGCAAGCAGGCACACGCTGCAGTCGTGACAACACACAAATTACCTGTCGAGTTACTGACCAGCAGTGGCCGGGGAAGCAGTTAATTTTAAGGACTTAATTAGTATGTAGGAATATAAGTATGTTTCGTGTCACATAGTTCAGGGTGGAATACAAGTGACTAGAGAAGTTCACGGAGGGGACTAAATTGTGAAATGGGGGGGGGGGGGGGGTTGCCCTCAACATTTAAATTATTAGAGATCAGATAGGCCGACCGCTGTGGCCGAGCGGTTCTAGGCCTTTCAGTCCGGAACCGCGCTGTTGCTACGGTCTCAGGTTCGAATCCTGCCTCGGGCATGGATGTGTGTGATGTCCTTAGGTTGAATTTCATACGCACAATTGCATCAGCTGTTAACTGACACTACTGATGACAGCGATTTTCTTGTTCATATATGGCCACCGATACACTGCTGGCATACCCTGCATCTGTCATTGAATCTCAGTCCAACTCGTTTAGAGCTGATGTTGCTCTCAGAGGCTACAGTTGTGTCTTCTACATGTCATATGTTACATTTTCCCAAATCACAGAGCTATAATCACATATTCTTCTCCTACACTGCACACACTCAATAAGTACACTTTAAAAATGCAATGACGAAGAATAGCAAATAATTTATGTCCAGTCATGTTCGTTTTGTACGTGGAAAACAGTCATGGGACAATGACTCTCTGACCTTCACAAAACTCTTTCTAGTCACAAAATTCATTAGATGATGAAATTGATGGAATTCCGAAGTGACAAATCTTAGATTTTCACACTGCCAAAACATGTTTGTTTCTACCTCTTATTTCTGAATACTTGCATAATGAGCTAGTGATAGTGGGGATTGCTGGAAGTTATGAACAAGCAATCATGATGCAGAAAGTGTTCGAATGAATGTTGGCTGAAAAAGGATGTGTAATATCTATGCTGGCAATAACAGATATCTAGCGTAATATACCCGGACATCGTATGATGAACGCAATAGTTGTAGAGGAATTTCATTACTTTACATAGAACTCTCCCATAACTATACTAATTTCAGTAACCAACTACATGTACTACAATACACTTCAGTATTGGGAAACTGTCCTGCTCTTACACTAGCTAATATTTTACTACACCATATTAAGAACTAATTTCCGTACAACCATCCGAAACGGTTGAAAAAAGTATTTACTTCTATCAAGACGTAGACGACACACTAATATTACAAGACCGATGAGATAAATAAAGAGCTATACTCCACTGAATGGAATAAATAACACAAAAATATAAACGATATGGAAAGGATACATTGTTACTCACCACATGAGGAGTCGTTGACTCACAGAGATGTTTCATCGGAAAAACTGCTAAAATACTGAGCTCTTCGACAAAATTCTTCTTTTGTAATAGAAAACAGACACAAGCACAACTCATAGAGTCATGGACACTGTCTCCAGGTGCTGGAGCACGACTTAGCATGAGTCTGGCTCCAGTACCCAAAGCCTATGGCCGTATTTTGTGGGCTGTGTCTGTGTGAGTATGTGTGTGTTTCCTATTTCTGAGGAGGGGCTTTGTCCTCAAGCTCGGCATTTACGTTAGTATTTCACTGTGTCTGCCTGTAACTCAACGCATTCTCTATGTGGTGACTAGCAGTCTGTTCTTCCCATATTGTTGTTAGTTCATTATTTGATTTTACTCAGAAACATATTTACAAGTGAGCATGAACACCGTAATAAAATAATAATTTTAGATATAACATAAATAACAAAAAATAGCAAAAAACGATAGCTATAATCTCACTTTAGACGACTAAACTTATATTAAAAAGCTACACGTAAGTAAACATAAAATAAAAGACAGTATTATGCCAACAAGGAAATATGATGACAGAAAAGCTCAGATAAAATTTGAGTTGCTAAACTTTTATATGGGAGGATCGGAATACGAATTTCTATCCTGCCAGATGATTTAGGTTTGCCTGGTTTATCTTGATGGCTGTTGACACTACTCCTTCAAATGGCAACCGCCATTTCTATCTCTAAGTGACTTAATGCGAGGTCTGTAATGTTCCTGATAATGACCCAATATGTCCTCTTAACTTTCCTTGTTTACTGTCTTACGTATTTTCATTTATATAGTAACTTTACCCACTATGCTTAAAGTCTTGACGCTCTGTCAGAGATGTAAGCAATTCTCCTTAAAGATATTCATAACAGTAGACTTTGCAATGTGCTTGATAGGTGGTTTCTACGTGATAATAATAATAATACTTGCAGTAATTAAGAAAGGTGTTATGGAGAGGCTATTCTTATTACTTTTGTTAAAGGAAAATAAGAACTTTACGCTAAAACAAGCAATACTTACCTATACATCATACTCAACAATTTATGGGTGATTCGAGTTCTCAATTCCCACAATCTGTGCAGAGATGCGGCAATTGTACTGGATGGTCAACTTTTTGCTTTGTTATAACTGTTGTATCTTTGTATCGATTTCAGACGTAGGAAAATAATGTCTATGAAGGTGGTTATTAAGTATGCCTATGCTTACTGTAATATTCTCCTAATGGTTTGTGAAAACACGAGCTAAGGGAAACTGATTTGTCGTGAAGTGTTTATGGCTGAGTTTACTCTAGTTCGATTTCGAAAATCTTAGATTAATTCTCTATGTGATGCGAGCATCTTACCTACTCTAACTGCAGAACTTTTTCTTTCATCACTTGTAACAATGGTATCCTGGAATGCTAGCAGATGTTGACGTGCCGAATAGAAGAGACCTCTTAAGATCTGCAGCACCATACAACGCTATCTGCAGGGTTTTCGGGCTGACGCCGTTCACAGTGGACACTGAGAGTTGTGAACTACGGAGGACACGTGCAGGTACACTGTACGCAGCTGCTGTTCTCGTCATGAGGCTAGTAATAACAGCGCTTGTGGGAAAACGGTTGCAAGCTATGAACGCGAGAAAAAAGGATTCCATCACCTTTGTGTGGTTGGTTGCCTATATCACGACATGCTCAGCTACCACCGTGATGACTGTCGTCGCAGATCTTTTTCTGAACATCCGCAAATACCAGAGGATCCTCACTCTGCTGCCTCATTGGGACAGCGGCGTCTTGGAGTGTCATCGTTCCTCCAGTGAGGCAGTACAGACCTCCTGCGTTGCAGTTTACGTCGTGTCTCTTGCTCTGATTATAGCTGTTGTTACGCTGGATCGTCCGAGCAACGGCACTGTCTGGGCGTTTTTCCCCATATTCTTCACAAATAGTATTGCACCAACAGCTGTTTCCAGGTACGTGGGACTTGTTCTTCTGGTGAAGGACGACTTAAGCGTCTGGGAGCTTCGGAGCAAACGAGGTGCCAGCGCCGACCACTTGCTGGTCGCTACCGGAAACTGAGGAGAGTCCACTCCGCACTGTGCCACCTGTCGCAGGAGGTTCTTCCGGCACATCAGACGTTCTTGGTTCCATTCATTGTGACAGCACTGTGCAATATCTCCCGGAACGTTATTGCCATAATCTTATCACTGCGGCATACACGGCCAGAGGTGGTACATATTTTGGTTCTGTCGTGGCAGTCGTTGCAGATGTTAACGGTGATAGCGGCCTCGCACGCGTTGTCCAGGGATGCGGCGCAGACAGCTCCTGCCCTGTGCCGGCTACTCCTGGGTTCGACTCTCCGCAGCTCAGAAACTGTAGAGCTGCGCCGCTTCTGCCGCCTGGCCCACAGCCAGAGTCCCACTCATCAACCTTACGGTGTGGTTCCTTTGGACATGAGGATGTTGGTGGCCTCCTTGTCGTTCGTTACAACTTATACCGTGGTTTTGCTAACTTTCTGGGAAGCGTTCTGAAACAGAAAACAGTGTGCTATAATTATTACAGCAGTGTTGATGAATATGGACTGTTCTGCACTAAGGTCGATGTGTGTGTTGCTAATAAAACTCTGTAGTGCTGTAAATGGCGAGTCCTCCCTGCTTGAAAATTTTTCCTTGCTTATTATTGCACAACACAGCCTAGGGGTATGAGGATGCAGGTATTCAAGTCTGTTGCGCAGTAAATCCTCCCAACGGTGGAAATTGAAGGAGACAAAACTGCAACATTTTCTTCACTACGTTTAACTTTCACGCAAGGGAAGACAAATTATTTTCTTAGATCAAGATACAAATTGCACGAATTTGTAATTCTTGAGGAATAAAAAGTAGTTGCATTTATGTGAAAGAGAAAAAAGTTCAGGAGCAACAACTGGAATGTTTTTAGTGGGCACAGAATGTTGCAAGAGAGGCTACGTTCCTCTGAAGAAGGCGGATGTTTGACAAAGAGGTTGCAATGCGACACAGAGCTATAGGAAACAACAACAGGACGCGGCAACACAAGAGTGCCACAAACACTACCTGACGTAGGCGAATGTAAACGGTGTTTCGTCGCTGTCTTCTATCGCACGTCAATTATGAGTTACTGCAGCTCGAAAAATCTACCGCTACAAAAATTATACTAGTGTTAATCTCGGACATAAAGATGACAACTACTTGCTTTGTTCCATAGAGAAATGGGACCAACACAGTTTGAAACACCACGACGGCCTGCAGAAACTGGCTGACACTGACGGCGGCGGTGCACAAATGCTGCGCAGCTAGCGCCATTCGACGGCCAACACCGCGGTTCCTGGTGTGTCCGCTGTGACGTGCGTGTGATCATTGCTTGTACAGCCCTCTCGCAGTGTCCGGAGCAAGTATGGTCGGTCTGACACACCGGTGTCAATGTGTTCTTTTTTCCATTTCCAGGAGTGTATATTGTAGCTTTTCTTGATATATTCACTGTTGTTGTTGTGGTCTTCAGTCCTGAGACTGGTTTGATGCAGCTCTCCATGCTACTCTATCCTGTGCAAGCTTCTTCATCTCCCAGTACTTACTGCAACCTTCATCCTTCTGAATCTGCTTAGTGTATTCACCTCTTGGTCTCCCTCTACGATTTTTACCCTCCACGCTGGCCTCCAATGCTAAATTTGTGATCCCTTGATGCCTAAAAACATGTCCTACCAACCGATCCCTTCTTCTAGTCAAGTTGTGCCACAAACTTCTCTTCTCCCCAATCCTATTCAATACCTCCTCATTAGTTACGTGATCTACCCACCTTATCTTCAGCATTCTTCTGTAGCACCACATTTCGAAAGCTTCTATTCTCTTCTTGTCCAAACTAGTTATCGTCCATGTTTCACTTCCATACATGGCTACACTCCATACAAATACTTTCAGAAACGACTTCCTGACACTTAAATCTATACTCGATGTTAACAAATTTCTCTTCTTCAGAAACGATTTCCTTGCCATTGCCAGTCTACATTTTATATCCTCTCTACTTCGACCATCATCAGTTATTTTACTCCCTAAATAGCAAAACTCCTTTACTACTTTAAGTGTCTCATTTCCTAATCTAATTCCTTCAGCATCACCCGATTTAATTTGACTACATTCCATTATCCTCGTTTTTCTTTTGTTGATGTTCATCTTATATCCTCCTTTCAAGACACTGTCCATTCCGTTCAACAGCTCTTCCAAGTCCTTTGCTGTCTCTGACAGAATTACAATGTCATCGGCGAACCTCAAAGTTTTTACTTCTTCTCCATGAATTTTAATACCTACTCCGAATTTTTCTTTTGTTTCCTTTACTGCTTGCTCAATATACAGATTGAATAACATCGGGGACAGGCTACAACCCTGTCTCACTCCTTTCCCAACCACTGCTTCCCTTTCATGCCCCTCAACTCTTATAACTGCCATCTGGTTTCTGTACAAATTGTAAATAGCCTTTCGCTCCCTGTATTTTACCCCTGCCACCTTCAGAATTTGAAAGAGAGTATTCCAGTTAACATTGTCAAAAGCTTTCTCTAAGTCTACAAATGCTAGAAACGTAGGTTTGCCTTTTCTTAATATTTCTTCTAAGATAAGTCGTAAGGTTAGTATTGCCTCACGTGTTCCAACATTTCTACGGAATCCAAACTGATCTACCCCGAGGTCCGCTTCTACCAGTTTTTCCATTCGTCTGTAAAGATTTCGCGTTAGTATTTTGCAGCTGTGACTTATTAAACTGATAGTTCGGTAATTTTCGCATCTGTCAACACCTGCTTTCTTTGGGATTGGAATTATTATATTCTTCTTGAAGTCTGAGGGTATTTCGCTTGTCTCATACATCTTGCTCACCAGATGGTAGAGTTTTGTCATGACTGGCTCTCCCAAGGCCATCAGTAGTTCTGATGGAATGTTGTCTACTCCTGGGGCCTTGTTTCGACTCAGGTCTTTCAGTGCTCTGTCAAACTCTTCACGCAGTATCTTATCTCCCATTTCGTCTTCATCTACATCCTCTTCCATTTCCATAATATTGTCCTCAAGTACATCGCCCTTGTATAAACCCTCTATATACTCCTTCCATCTTTCTGCCTTCCCTTCTTTGCTTACAACTGGGTTGCCATCTGAGCTCTTGATATTCATACAAGTGGTTCTCTTCTCTCCAAAGGTCTCTTTAATTTTCCTGTAGGCAGTATCTATCTTACCCCTAGTGAGACAAGCCTCTACATCCTTACATTTGTCCTCTAGCCATCCCTGCTTAGCCATTTTGCACTTCCTGTCGATCTCATTTTTGAGACGTTTGTATTCCTTTTTGCCTGCTTCATTTACTGCATTTTTATATTTTCTCCTTTCATCAGTTAAATTCAATATTTCTTCTGTTACCCAAGGATTTCTATTAGCCCTCGTCTTCTTACCTACTTGATCCTCTGCTGCCTTCACTACTTCGTCCCTCAGAGCTACCCATTCTTCTTCTACTGTATTTCTTTCCCCCATTCCTGTCAATTGTTCCCTTATGCTCTCCCTGAAACTCTCTACAACCTCTGGTTCTTTCAGTTTATCCAGGTCCCATCTCCTTAAATTCCCACGTTTTTGCAGTTTCTTCAGTTTCAATCTGCAGTTCATAACCAATAGTTTGTGGTCAGAATCCACATCTGCCCCTGGAAATGTCTTACAATTTAAAACCTGGTTCCTAAATCTCTGTCTTACCATTATATAATCTATCTGATACCTTTTAGTATCTCCAGGATTCTTCCAGGTATACAACCTTCTTTTATGATTCTTGAACCAGGTGTTAGCTATGATTAAGTTATGCTCTGTGCAAAATTCTACAAGGCGGCTTCCTCTTTCATTTCTTCCCCCCAATCCATATTCACCTACTATGTTTCCTTCTCTCCCTTTTCCTACTGACGAATTCCAGTCACCCATGACTATTAAATTTTCGTTTCCCTTCACTACCTGAATAATTTCCTTTATCTCGTCATACATTTCATCTATTTCTTCATCATCTGCAGAGCTAGTTGGTATATAAACTTGTACTACTGTAGTAGGCATGGGCTTTGTGTCTATCTTCGCCACAATAATGCGTTAACTATGCTGTTTGTAGTTCTAACCCGCACTCCTATTTTTTTATTCATTATTAAACCTACTCCTGCATTACCCCTATTTGATTTTGTATTTATAACCCTGTAATCACCTGACCAAAAGTCTTGTTCCTCCTGCCACCGAACTTCACTAATTCCCACTATATCTAACTTTAACCTATCCACGACGTCCTCTTGAGCAGTCCCCGCCCGGAGATCCGAATGGGGGACTATTTTACCTCCGGAATATTTTACCCAAGAGGACGCCATCATCATTTAATCATACAGTAAAGCTGCATGTCCTTGGGAAAAATTACGGCTGTAGTTTCCCCTTGCTTTCAGCCGTTCGCAGTACCAGCACTAAGTATGTCAAACTTTATCTATTAAAATCAGCTACTGCTGCATCCATAGCCAAGAAACTGGTCAAGGATTATATAGTCAAGGTAGTCAAAGCAGGGGCTATTCTTTCTGACGATGGGTCAATGTTCACTGGATTTCGTTGGAGGCAAACATTAGCCAGTTGTGGTATAAAACAAATTCTAACATCAGTGTACCACCCTTCGGCGAATCCCGTGGAACGAATTTTTCGTGAATTAAACCGGTTCATGAGAACATATTGCCACAACCAGCAACCCAAATGGATCGATTATCTTCACGATTTTCAGAAATTGTAAACAATATGCCACATACTACGACAGAGTACACCCCATACGAACTGATGTTTGGAAAACAGGAACAGAATGACTGGATTCGACCAATTCCTAAAGTAGCTATTAACAAAATAGACCTACAAAATAAAGTACGACAATCCTTACTCAATATAATGGACAAGGCAAGAAAAAGGAAAATATATTTTGACAATCGACTTGGAAAAATAAAAACATATAAAGTGAAAGACCAAGTTTTAATAAAAACTCATCCTAAGGCTTCACTTATACAGAGGAAGAACACAAAATGGCAATTATTGTATCAAGGACCATTTGTGATTACCAAAATACCCCATCCAGGAACTTATGTTTTGAAGGATGTGAAGAATGGAAAGATGAAAGGAATGTATCCTCATCACTTGTTAAAGCAATTTCATGATGACTGAAGATTCTGAAGATTGAAAATACTGTTCTTATCAAATAATATTGATTAGAGAATTTTCATTAAACCTATGAATCATACTTAGGATAGTTTCTTTCTTTTTGCAATTTTAGTAGTTAGTTTTTCTTTGCAGGCATAATGTACGAGAGATATGCAGACATTATGTATTAGTTTTCCGCTGTAAAGATAAGTTTTCTTTTCAGTATGCAGAGAATTTAGCTATAGTATGAATGATTTCTTTCAAATTTTTTTTATTTAGTTGATAGTAACTTCAATCAGGTTTCACAATGCATAATGACCATGGGTTAGTGACTCAAATGAATCTGGTCTATGGCAAGATATTTTTTCTTATGTTGATTTAACAATCTCAATGTATGTTTGTATTTGCCTTTTTACTCGCTGAGCTGAAGTCATGCTGTTCGGAAGGGGTAACCCATTCTCAGTTTTAAAAGGACGCCTATTACTTTGTTTCAATCTTTTGTGATGAAGATTTTCTTTAAAATTGTACTATTGTTGTAACATACCTGCGTATGTAAATTATGTTATATCAATTGTTGCTCGCGGAGTTACCAACTGAGCGAATGCCGGCAGCAACAGTTGGATTTGTGTATAGTGCATTCTAGGGTTGTTGATATTAATGAAGAACACCTTACGACTTCCGAATATTTCGAATTCAGGACAGAGAATTAGAAAGAACTTTAGATTAGATTCTATTTCAGCTCAGCATAGATCAAACACCTTTTCCACGGAACTTACACTGACTCTTATTTTCATGTTAACCATATGCGGAAAACCATAATACCCACGAGGAGACGGTGAAATGGGAATAGAATTCAATCAGTTACCCGGTGATGACAGATAGAAGGGAATCACAGATGGACGTAAAACCAACGCGTCGACGGTTCACCTCAAGACACAGAAGATTAACAGTGTTGTGTTTCTTTTGTGAACAGTGTCTAAATTCATTCAAAAAAAATCCATATTGTAAATATTTTTTTTTTATTTTCCATTGTAATTCAATTAATTATCTTTGCAAATGAGAAATACGAGGATGGTAAATCTACCCCGAGGTTTTCCTTGGTTTTCCTTTGTGGGGCTTGGCCGAATGGCTAGATTATCCGTTTGAGACATCCCAAGGCGAGTGACAGAAGCTTTGAAAGATGATGAAAAAGGTTTCTGATCACATCTCATGCCATCCTCGACAAATGAATAAAAGCAAGCATGTAAGCTATGCATATAAGCTGCATCAGGAATTCAGCACAGGCTTTGTCAGCAGTATATGCACCCAAATCTATAATTTACGTTTAGATAGTCATTCACTAATACCAAAATATCATAAGAAATACAGTGGACATTAATACTCTAGTGGACTTTAATACAGCGTCATAAACAATCACCGATATAGTGTTGTGTGAACGCTCGTGTTTGTTTTTGCCCAAAAACGTTCGTCCACAAGAGGGGCATATATGATGTATCATGCAGCGTAACTTGCTGTGACAGTGCGAGAGAGAGACAAAGATATTGTTTATTACTCTGTGGCGGTCAGCGCTCACATAATTATTCTTAGGATATAGAGTTTTTTGTTCTTGTTAAGAGTAATTTTTAGGAGGGAGAGCCATTCTTGTGATGTAAAAAATCGACGCCATTGCGAGTTATTGATTCACATTGTAAAATATAAGTGCATATGGAAGGAAATCAGTCAATAGAACAATAAAATATTGTTCATTGCAAGAAGGTACGTCTTATTATACACCCAGCGATATACTGCTATTGTGATTTACTGATAAACACCAGCTGAGAACAGTTCCGACGGGAGCGTTCAGTTCTAGTGAAATAGTTCGATGTTTTCTTCGGAAAAGAAGTCACTTCATGGATCATTCAAGTCCACAATAGTAACTGGACATTTCTCAGAACTGAAAGCAATCTGATTGCTATGCAACAGGGCCCGGAGAATATTTCTCCGTACTTTGGTTACTACTTTCAGCTCAACACGGTATCTGCAGCATCTGGAGCAGATTTCTACAACAGTGGAAGTGTGTAATCGCTATCAGTTTCACACACCGCCCTGTGTACGCTGTATGTATTTACCCACAACAGTGAACATACAGTTACTCACACACATAGAAAGACAATACTAGGTGGTGTGGGGAAACATTTCAGTATAAAGGCCCTGTAGAGCTAAACAGTAATTAGCCTAGTAAGAAAAGGAGTCTTTATAAGTAGATATAAACTGTTTCTTGAGTAATATCAACATAAAAAACCACACAATGAATGGATTCTTTTCGTATTCAGGAACTTTGATTGAACTTTGTTTTCAAGATTCCCGTGTTAATACAGTTTCAAGTATCTGATTAGTTACAAATGAGCTAATGTGTTAAATATTTGACTGTATGAACACCGCGTCTTTGAGAGGCGAGCTTTCCCTGTGCCAGCCAGCTCAGATTCACATCGCTTGAGCAGCGATGTTCTGCCTTTCGCTAGCCTAACAGAGAACTGACGACACTGTAGAATACGTTTGGCAACTAAGTGACAGTCTATTTACTTTCTGGTTTACTTCAGAATTATCCTGGTAAATTCATTCACTACTTTGTCATTTAGATTAAATACTCTGAATTCTTTTTACTTGAGGGATGACAGAGGTTGAGGGTGCAAGCACAAAACTACACTCATGCTCATAAATTAAGGATAATGGTGAAACAACACTTTGGTGGGCAGTTTGCGGGTTTAAATCACCTCGGGGTATGACCATGCTGTGAATTTGACATGCGGTTGTCGCACGGTGTCACTGGCAGCAGTCCACATACAGAGAGGTGTACAGTGCAAAAAGTAAGTCTGCAGACGTTTTCAGACGTGCTAACGGTGACTGTGTGTTGAAAATGGTTCAAAGAACACATATTGATGACGTTATGGGGGGTAGAATACTAGGACGACTGGAGGCTGGTCATAGACAGCAAGTCGTAGAATGGGCCCTTCTTGTGCCACAAAGTGTGATCTCAAGATTATGGCAACGATTCCAGCAGACAAGAATCGTGTCCAGGCGCTACAGTACGGGACGTTCACAGTGTGCAACATCACATGAAGACCGATATCTCACCATCAGTGCCCTCAGACGGCCACAGAGTACTGCAGGTAGCCTTGCTTGGGACCTTACCGCAGAAACTGGAATAGATGTCTCCAGACATACAGTCTACAGACGACTGAACAGACATGGTTTATTCGCCTGTAGACCTGCAAGGTGCATTCCATTGACCCCTGGTCACAGGAGAGCCCATACAACCTGGTGTCAAGAACACAGTATGTGGTCTTTGGAACAGTGATCCCAGGTTATGTTCACGGACGAGTCCAGGTGTAGTCTGAACAGTGATTCTCGTCGGGTTTTCATCTAGCGTGAAACAGGAACCAGATACCAACCCCTTAATGTCCTTGAAAGGGGCCTGTATGGAGGTCGTGGTTTGATGGTGTGGGGTGGGATTATGATTGGTGCACATACACGCCTGCATGTCTTTGACAGAGGAACTGTAACATTTCAGGTGTATCGGGACGTCATTTTACACCAGTATGTTCGCCTTTTCAGGGGTGCAGTGGGTTCCACCTTCCTCCTGATGGATGATAACGCACGGCCCCACTGAGCTGCCATCGTGGAGGAGTAACAGGGGTGTAAAGTTAGTTCGCCTCCACGTGACGCACCCTGGGTAACGCTAAATGAACTAACACAACTGGCGGCAGATCGAGCGAAGAATTCCTGCCCCACATCACAGTGAAATCTTGAACAGTAGATATCAGGCAATGAAGTGGCCTCCCTGTTTTCGGTCGACATATCACTGCACGTGTGACCCCTAGGACACTTCAGGAGCTCCGACAGGCACTGGTGCAAGAATGGGAGGCTATACCCCAGCAGTTGCTCGACCACCTGATCCAGAGTACGTCAACCCATTGTACGGCCTGTAATCATATCCCATATTGATGTCGCGGTACATGCGCAGGAAACAGTGGCGTTTTGTAGCACATGTGCTTCGGGACGGTTTTCTCAACTTATCACCAATATCGTGGACTTACAGACCTGTGTCGTGTATGTTCCCTGTGTGCCTACGCTATTAGCACCAGTTTTGTGTAGTGCCACGTTGTGTGGAACCACTTTGTGCAATTATCCTTAATTTATGAGTATGAGTGTGGTATAAATTACTCTTTTAGTAACTCTTACTTCTTCAGTCTGGACTAGTTTTGGAAATCACTTCTGTAGTAATATACTCTTTAAGTAACTGTTGGAGAGCTCAATTCTATTTACTTCTTTGGTTGTAACTAAAGTAGTAACGCCTTTTTACTAAAGAAGTAAGCCATTTCTGCACGGCAGACATTACCGCATCACCTTTTGCGTAATTTATGTTTGTCACTATAATTTTAGAAGCTAGGAAGGATTATTAAATTGATTTATTAAAACTGGAAAATCTAAATGCTATAGTACTAATTAATGATAAGATCTTTGTACTAAGAAAAAGAAAAGCGCTATTAATGGATGAATCTACCCTTAACCCCACCATCTACAGCGACCAACGTCCATTACTGGTTGGTGACACGTATTAATTTAAGCGCCAGTTTGCGATACGAGCTACCAGCAACATGGAGATAGCCATGAAACGTTCAAAAAACATACCAGAAAATGAAAAAGAGCGGTTTGCTGAAATAATGAAAAAGTATATAACTGCTATTGACTCTAAAAAGCACAATGTCAATATGCTAAAAAGGAAAAAGGATGCTTGGATAAAATACACGTTGAATACAACGTAGAAGCTCTTATACAAAGATCAAAAGAGCAGTTTAAAGAAATTTGGAAGGACATGAGAGCAAAACAAAGAAAATGGAAGCTAACTGTAATTGAGAACGATTTCAAACTGGCGGTGGAGTAGGTGAAACGAAGATCGACGATATAACTCAAATAGTTGTTTATATCACCCGACAAGTTTTCGAGGGGATAACTAGAGTTAGCGACAATGAGACATCTAAAGATAATTTGATACTTTCAAGCAACTTTGATGATGACAACTGTTCTGAAGTTAGTAATAAAACTGCTGAAGGTGGAACTTTATCCCAGATCCATGATCCTCGGCTTGCACTCTCTGGTGGGAACTTATCACAAGATGCGCGCAGCAAAAGAGGGAGAGAACATGTGGTTGTAGTGAAGAACCGAGAGTTGTTGAAAAAAGCAAACGAGCTTCATTCCTTAAAAATGTGTTAATACAATGCAAAAATATTATTAATAGAACGACAAAGAGAAACCATGGAAGAAGAGCATAGCCTTAAAATGGAAATTATGAATCAGTTCAAGAACGTAATTAAGCAAATTTCAGGTTCCAGTTCTTCAGCCGGTGTGCTCCAGAAATTTGGGTTTCTGCGAGTGAGTAAGAAAATATTCATATGTATAAAACATCTTTTATTTACTTGACTTTTTGAAATGGTTAATATGTTCTTGTTTCTTTTATAGCATAATATTTGCGTTTATCATTTCAGCATAGGTAGTAATTTTTGTTAATACCACATTCTAATATTTATCTGAATTTGCAATATTATAAAATAAATCTTTTTTTCGAAATAATCGAAATATTGTACGACTTTGTACACTCAATTAAAAAATAAAATGAGAAGTTAATTCCCTTGCAAAATAAATAAATAAATAAATAAAATAAAATAAAGAACATTACTGCAAAATTGCACATAAATAAATTGAGTCAATTTTCGCTGCAGTACTGACAATCCAGTGGCTTATTTATTCATTTAAGAAGGAAAAGCCTTTACACTAACTTCTAATTTTACTAGCAAACGAGGTAAAATTTTAACTAAAGGAATTAAGCATAATAACAGACTTTCTGACAGCTTGGCCTGCATCATCTGCTTCTGGCTGAAATGCATATTGATCGATGTGGTGATGTGGTGATCAGGGTGAAACACATCTCTAGCTTCTATTCCAAAGTTGTGTAGAACTGAAGCAGCCAGAATAACATTTCCACACTTGTTTGGTTTAAATCGCATTGTTTTAGCCGGAATTTGGAAACGTTGCTTCCAAATGCCGAACGCTCGCTGTACTGCACATCTGGTAGCAATATGGGCTCTACTGTAGCTCCGTTCGGGTCCTGTGTGGGCTCGGAATACAGAATCCGTAAGATGTTTAGAGAGAGCGTATCCACTATTTCCAATAAGCGACCCACCATATTCTTCATTTTCAAATTCTGCAACAACTCTACTATTGTCCCAAATGCGTGCATCATGTTTGGAACCCAGCCAACGGTTTACCACGTCCAAAATCTTCATATTGGCATCATAGATGATTTTTGTATTGATAGAAAACAAATTCTTACGATTTCTATATAGTTATGCTTGTCCTCCAGAAGGACAAAGTATGGGTATATGTACAAAATCTATGACCCCTATGACATTTGGGAATCCACCAGCTCGACAGAATTCCCTTTTGTTCTTTGATATATTTTCTGGGCTGTGTGGCATGGACACTTACATTGGCTTTAAGGCAATTAAACTGTTTATCACTCTGTGAAAAGCTCTTCCAGCAGTAGTACGATGAATATTAACGAGGTCCCTGCTACGATTTGATAAGTACCTGTGCTAAAGATTCGCAGTCCACAAAGAAGTTGCAGGATAGGAGACAAAGCAAGGTTCCTGTCTGAATTATGCTGCAGTAACAGCTCCAGCATACCAAACAGCAACTCAAAAGACTCCTTACGAAACCCAAACCGTTCTTTGAAATCACTGTCGCTATACATCACAAATGGGTCTCTTCTCTCTATTAAAACCCTCATTCTTGGTATGTTCACTCTTCCTCCATCTTCATATATTCTTCGTAGTACTGGTAATCCATAGAATTTGACACTTAAAGCACAGAAATCAAAGATAGCACTTTAATCTCTTACTTTACTCCTACTACTGCCTAGGAGTAAATTTTGGTCTCATTTCCCCCATAACTTACTAGCGTAGTAGCGTACTCTTCAGTGGTGCTCTCCACGAGTAATGGACTAAATAAATTTACTTCGGAAGTAAATGAAAAATTTGCTACTGGAGTAATTTACTCCTATAGTTCAGTACCAGGGGCGATTCTAGAAGTCGGTCAAGGGGGGGGGGGGGGCTAATGGGGGGAGGAGGTTTGGGGGAATGGAATATCGCTTAACAAAAGGAGAGTTGGGGTCCTCCACCGACAAATTGGTAAAATTTGGTGTTGCTTAAAATGGTTTTTGGTAACTGTTTCGGAGTTCGGCGTAAAAAATGTGTATTAATAAATAATAAGACGCCCACTTTTAAGTTAAATAGTTAAATGATATTTATTGGTTTAGATAGTAAGCTATTTGTCGCTCTTATTCCTTTGTTAAAATGTGTTTGAAATAGATTGCAATCTATATTCCTACATAATTATAAAACAAGATTGAATCCGTTGGGGTAATATATTCGCTGATTTCTGAAGTAATTTTATCCAGTGTAATATGATACTCCATGGGGGGGGGGGGGCTATAGCCCCATAGCCAGTCCCCCCCCTCCTTGCCAAAGCCCACGTTCAGTACTATCGACTGAAGTAGCCGATTTCCTTCTCTCTTAGTAACTTACTACCTTAGTTTCACTTACTCCAGGTTGGTGCTCGCCACCCTGAAAATTTATGGTTTTGAGCTCAGGCAGCTATGTCCAACAGAAACTGCTGTTTACTTCGCCATTTACGACTTGAATTCTGTGTCTTGGCCATGGTTGGGACAACAATGAAGCACTGTTTGATGTAGATGTATGGAGCTTAGCGATAAAGCTTTCGCTATTCAGGCGGAAGAGTGTGTTAGTTTTCGTTTCTAAACTGGCTGGAGGTAACATTTTTCCCATCTTCTGTGCAAGAACCACTAGCAGATAGACTGACCATCAGAAAAGAAGTCCCAAGACAACTTCTCCCTCAAAATTTCGTCGCTACCTCGATTCTGTGCTGTGCAGATCTAAAGGTGAAAAACTGCTTGTTTGTGCCTGATTTCTCTGCTTCTGTCACCTGTATTGGCACCATTGTGGCACTAAATGATTTGTTAACTGTATTTTGTCTTGTATCCACCCATGCTGCTATGTTTGCTGACTTAAATTGTTGTCCTGAAACACTGCAATATGACTGTGGACTGATCTTTGACCGTTTCTTGCTAATTCATGACAATTTAGGATACTACGATTTATTAAAATAGTCTTTTTGTAATGTTATCGTGCTAAATAGTTTTTTTCTTTAGTTTATTGAACACTGGTTGAATATGTTGTTATTGTTGTTATGATCTTCAGTTCGAAGACTAGTTTGATGCAGCTATAATATCCTGTACAAGTGTCTTCATCTCCGAAGAAACATGACACAGTTCTTCATAACAACACAGGCACTGCAGTATCGAATTTATCCGCCGATACCAGGCAGCAACTTTCAATTAAAATGTCCCGTACGGGAATTCCATGAAGTTTGCACGAGTACAGATTGCGACGTAGGAACAACATCATATGAATTTTTGGGTCTGGCCGTACGTCGTGCACGGACAACCAGAACAGTTAACGGGAGAACTCGCGTAAAGCGAGAAATAGCAAATCCAGTCCCGGTTTGGCACAAATTTTCATTGTCATCATTTCCTTGTTGTTCGTATTCACAACTGCGAATTTGGTTTTGGCTTGATGTTGCATTTTAATCACATATTCAATGAATTTTGTCCTGTCTATGCAATAATAACGTTGTTGACGACTCCTCCCTAGAAATTAGGTGCTTTTGTACATGGCTGAACGCTGGAGCACCAACTGTAGGATAAAATCTTCGTGAAAAAAATAAACAGCGAATCCGTTGCAAAATGGGGGATTTATTTAAACTCCCTGGTCATGGTTTCAAAGTTTATAAAAATGTCTTTTTCAGAAGGAAAGTGGTGGCAAGTGGGTTACATGTCGTAGCGGAGGTACGTTGACATATAGCTAAGTGGCGTCAGTAAAATATAAATTCCTCCCCTCCCCCCTCCAAATTTATAAAAAATTTACAGTATGATAGTCGTCACTGAGCAGTGCTACATCAACGTACAGCTATACACTATCGTCGCGTACGTAGAAGCTGTCGTGTGTGTCAGGCCTTTACATACAGTGATTTTGTTTGTTTTCTTTCTTACAAGTAATGTAGACATTAAAAATTGAGCAGAAAGGAATTCATTTTAAATCATCGATAGATTAGATTTAATATCGATAGTGACGACTCAAATGAGTATTTACTGGTAATTATTATTAAAACGATATGTTTTGTATTTACGTTTTGTGGTCTAGTGTTAAGAACTGAACCAAAATTCAATTTATGAAATGTAAGATTATAATTTAAATGTAAATGAAGATTGTATGGTCTGTAGATGCGGAAGCCAAAGTAATTATTGAGACTGTAAGTATGGTCAGTGTTGCCAATTTAGCGACTTTGTCGCTAGAAATGGCGACTTTTGCCTTAGTCTTAGCGACAAAAAAAACTTTTTAGCGACAAAAATTATTTAGCGACTTATCTGGCGACTTTGGAGTACTGACAACTTTTGAAGTACAAATCAAAACTGTTTTGGGCTAGTATTTTCATTAACAAAACTAAGATTTTAACTATAGAATGGGTACTACACTGACTTTGTTCTAGATTTACTAAGTTAAATTAAGTTCTTAGCAGATCATGTAGCATTGTTCAGCATGCAGTAAACCTGAATGTGGGAATTGCCTACAGGATAAGAAAACCTTGACTATAGAACAATTTATTATTCATTACCCACTAGCCTGTTATCGTCGATAGCGTATCGATCTATAATTCTTCAACTTTTGAACTCCCTTTATTTTTCGAACTGACAAAAAACGTACGTAATATTAAGTATAATAAAATACGTCTCTGTCCAGCAACCTCTAATTTTTCGAAATGTTAACTCACAGTCAAATTATTACCACATGCACAGTGGTAACGCAAGAACAATTCGGTGGGGGTATCTCAGACATTATTACGTTTTAAACAATGAACAATAGGACTGATATCGAGTTACCGAGTGAGTAGATTGTTTCATGACCTCTAGTTCGCCTGAGTTTTAATGTATTTTCAGTGATTATAAATTGGTGAAACTTACGTTGTGGTGGCTTACATAATGGATTTACCGCAGAAGAAGAAGCAGTACGCTCAAAAATATCGGGATGCGTGGGATGCAGAACCTGAATTCAATAGGTGACTGAAACCAGTCGTTGGAGACTTATCCAAGGCAAGATGTCAAGTATGTGCAACACAGTTTTATGCTAAATTGTGTGATATTAGAAAGCATTCGAAAACTATTAATCATAAACAAAAAATTGATTTAAAAAAACGCGAACCACCTTACCTGTGAAAATTGTTCCGAAAACTGCAGCAGAGTGGAAGGCACCCTTTCTTTATTTATTGCTGAATATTGTTCTACTTTAGCTGAAGATAATTTAGGAATACTGTGCAAGAAGGTGTTTTCCGGTGATGAGAACGCTAAAAACATTCAATTACATCGTACAAAGTGCACTAACATCATTACATCGTACAAGGTGCACTAACATTATAACTGAAGTTTTGGCTCCATATTTTACACAATCATTGGTTGAAGATATAGGTAACCAAAAATACGGTGTACTAATAGATGAACCCATAGATGTATCAATATGTAAAATGCTAGGTATCATTATACGGTACTATAGTGTAAACAACCAAACCATTATATCAGCATTTCTCAAACTCGCTGTAGTAGGAACTGGAGATGCAAGAAATCTGGCTGCTGTGCTTGTGAATTCTTTGCAAGATCTCAAACTTCCAATCGCTAATATGGTAGGAATTGGCACAGATAATGCTTCCGCAATGGTTGGAATAAACAATGGGCTTTTCGAGCAACTCAAGAGAGAATATGGTTTGAAGCATTTCGTATTGATCCGTTGCATTTGTCACACTCTTCAGCTTGCAGTTTCGCATGCCTCAGTGAATACCATACCTAGAGTTTCTTGTACGGGAAACCTACAATTGGTTCTCCATTTCACCCAAAAGACAAGAGGAATATAAAAAGGTTTATGAGACAATAAATTGTGGAAAACAGCCACTAAAAATTCTGAAGGTCTGTGCAACACGTTGGCTTTCATTTGAACCAGCAATACGAAGAATTGTGGAGCAGTGGGAAGAACTAAAGCAACAGTTTTCACTTGCCATGGTTCAAGACAATTGTTACATTGCTGATCTTTTGTACAAGTTGTATTGTGACGACTCAAATCATCTTTACATGTTTTACCTTAAACATGCTTTAAAAGACGCACAAATAGCAATAACAGCTTTTGAAGGAGAAGACAAAATAAATTAATAGATACACTTGTATTTCTCATGCAGTCACTCAGACAAAACATAGTTTTTCCAACCGTTGATTTGTTTACAACACCAGTTCCAAGCGAATGTATGTACGCAAAACCGAACCTTGGCTTTATGTTTGAACAGAAATTGTCTGAGTCAAGTTTGTCTGAAGAAAATAAAGTTAATTTGAAGAAGATATGCATTCAGTTTAGTCTGAAACTCATAAAAGAAATTCAACAAAAAAAAAGGTCAATGCTGAATGTTGAAGAAACACTAAAAGTGAATGAAAATAATGCTGTAGCCGATGTAGCCAAAGAATTGGGTTTTAGTGACGATTTCATAGATGGTATGCTGCAAGAATGGCATAATATCAACTTCATTAGGTGGAATAACACTACTAACACTGTTCGATTTTGGAGTGAGGTTTTGCAGTATAAAAATGCCGCAGGGGAGAATCCTTTTTCTTTGATTTCACAGCTAGCAATGACTGTTCTGTGCCTACCGCATTCAAATGCAGAAGTGAAAAGAATATTCAGTTCTATGAACATTATAAAAACAAAACAACGTAACAGATTATCGTTAAAGACAATTAATGCTTTAATCATATTGAGAGACAAGCTGAAGAAACAAAATAAAGATTGTGCATCTTTTGGCATACCGTCAGCCATATTGGAGCTTATTGGAACGAACAAAAGTTACTCTTTTGTGACAAAACCAGTCGAACTGCAACATCATCTTTTGAGCGACATTCAACCCTCTACATCAACTACAGTTCTGTCAGAGCATGAAACAAAAGAGTTATTCGATCTTCTGAGTGACGACGATGAACAGCTCACATAGCGGTATGTATATATTTTGTAACCTAATTTGAGTTCCTGCTTTCTTTTGTTACAAATGTAGTTGTATGTTTCTAGTATATTTGATTACTGTGATTGAAACAACAATTTATGTGTTGCGTCAGTTATGATAACATGTTTAATTAAACGTTAGCGTATTTGATATGTATATAGTTATAAGCGATGCGTTATTTAATTAAGACAATATAGCAATTACGTATGAGACAATTTTTATTAATATTTTATCAACACCCCCCTCCCTCCCCCCACCGCCACCCTGGTTTATTGCTCCATTCACAGCACGAAATTTTCAGTACACCCCTAGTAAAATCAGTTTTAGCGACTTTCTAGCGACTTTTGATATTGAATCTAGCGACTCGGGTTTTTTAGAGTTGGCAACACTGAGTATGGTATTGTTGAGGAGTAGCAGGAAAGTATGGAGATATCGAAAGCGGTGTGCATTACTGGCGATCTTAAGAACATAGTTAAACATTGTAGTACCAGTACTACTGAGTGATGAAGAACTATGATGACGTGGAGGAGTTTTAATTGGAATACGAAGAAAAATGATTCAGGTATTTATCAATGAAGACAGCGAATTGCAGTTTTTGTCTGCGGTTATTAAGCAACTTTTTCAACTTAAAAAATGTGTCATAGACTGTGATGGAAATTACTGACAGCACGAATAACGACTAGTAAAGAAGTTTTGGATGAAATTTATGCAATACAACCCCCTTCCATTTTTCGCACTTAATGTATGATATATTTGCGTAATATACATCAAAATACTTGTCTGAATTTACGTTGCATTTTTAGTTTTACGATGAAAAGTGCGTTGATTACGGAAAAATGGGTTTAAAAATGACGCGAACGTTAAGATTACACTATGCTACAGGTCAGTCTGTTAAGTGATAATACTACCGTTATTTGGGATTCACATTCGTTGGCTTCGACAACTCAAAAACAAATAGTCATCTTTAAACCTAACCTAGACTTCGGGCTACGCTACAGACCTGTATGTCACCACTACCAAGATTTAAGGGCTGGAGGCCGAATAGCACACCGACTGATGTTTGAGCCAGCGTACATCAGAATAATTTGAATGTGTTAATTGGCTTTAGTATCTTGGAACATAAAACTAATGAAGTAAACCTTAATTATCTTGCTGCGATTCAACAATTAGCTGCTGTAGTTTTAAATGAAAGTTACGTTTAGTGATTTACTTGCCAAATCAAAATCAACAGTGCTTGAATTTCTTTGAATATTTGTGTACAACTATTGAACGTGCTCTGTTTTTCTCAAATATGGCTGACTATGTCGACATCCCCGTTTTTATGGAGCATATCAGTTTGAAAACAACTGTAAATGTTATGCATAATTATTATTATTATTTTGTTCTTCCCAGTCACGACCACATTTACTATGTCCACGAGCGATGTTTCTTAAAAACTAGGTAATGAAAGAATCCTCGTTCTGTTGCGTAGAGTGTGAGCCATTGCAAATTATATGCAGGCTCTAGGCGTCACATACATATGGCCTTCTTACTACGCCCGTTCGTTTTAAAGTGTTTGTCAAGAAAATGGGTTGATTCTTAATATGTTTCCAATTGGTACACAGTATTATTCACATCATTATCTTTGTTGTGCTATTTTATATTGACATACTCCACTGTATTAATAGTGCAAGGCGAAGTATTTTCAGTTTTCAAAACGTGATTAGGTTGATAGTTATACTATAGCCTTTAGATACTCTTCAACGTATGACAGAATCTTGAAATCTTCACTGTTTTTTAGAAATAGGGCAAGTGTGCAGGGTTGATATTTATCATCGTGACTGATTCGTCACTTATTGTCTGTCGGTGTTCAGGGGGATTCAAAATCCGTATTACAGGCTTCTCGCGGGACTTAGTAGATGAAGTTTTGATGACAAACACACGCTTGGAAATATACCGTTTCGATATAAAATAAGTTTTAAGATCGGACCACTTTCACACTTACCACTTCACGTTACGGACGCTCATGTTATGACCTGACAGTCTGTCGACCCCTGAACAAGCTGGTGACGAAATAGTCTCTGCGCTGCTGGGTTTTGATAGCCAGGCGCGCACTGGTGACAAAATTGTCCTTCTCTGTGCATTCTCCTCATCCCATTTGCTTCCAGTATGTCGCACGCAATCATGGCACCAACGCCCTTGCACATGACTGTTAACGAAGACGATATTGATAATGATGTTCATGTAGAAGAAGTGGAAGAAACACAAACACTTTTCAATAAAAATTTGCAGTATTATTCGAAGATAAACACGAAAGTTAAAGAATGGAAGGAAATCCATCGAATAATATTTTCTTGGAACAACATGTGTTCAGTTGGGACAGACAATCTCATATTCGTATTTTTTGAGTTCCGTAAACCAGTGGGTAAAAACGGAACCCATATAGGATCAGTTCTTTGCCCGTCAGTCTGTCTGTCCGTACGCTATGAGCCGTTTTTCTAAGGAACGGGTGGACGTATCGAGTCGAAATGTATATCCCCTACGTCTATGGTCCCCTGACGATGTAAAACAAAGCTTCTAAGTCAGTGCAGTCAAAATATACAGCCATTGATGTCACATATTTTGATACTCGTAAACTCACTCATTAAAAACTATAGCGTTGACCTAAATATAGAATCATGAAATTTGCCAAGAAGCAAGGTTTCACAGTAGCCTACAAGTAAAGGAAAAAACGTGAGAATTAAAAATGCGAAGTAATTCATCAAACCTTCAGCAGTCATTCTAAAACACTGAAAAAAATTCCTTGGATGTTGTTGAAGTTTATGAAACACTATATACAGCTTTCCACTAATGCCTCCGACTGTATAGGAGGTGCCCCCCCCTTTCCCATCAGTTCTTTTTATGCTGTTTTCTTTTAAATCTCATAAATTCGCAAATAATGACCGTCTCCTCAAAAAATTCGTATCAACGAATGGCGGTTGGATTTGAGAAAAAGTATAGTGGCTCTCATCCTTCGTGAGCGCACCTTACTTTGACGTGACGTGAATAGTGACGGAAAGTTTTTTGTCACGGCGACAAAACTCGCTGTTTTTACGCCCAGACGAGCGCAGTTGAGTCTGCTGAGCGCTCCAGCTACCCCACCACTGCGCTACTTCAAGCAGCTGCGAGTGAGACGGCTATATCACTGTCTAACTAACGTGTTAGATTGTGGCTGTATGCTAATGGCTGCACACGCACGCGGCTTAGGAAGACGTGTTTGCAATGCGGTGCGGCTAATTCTAAGACACGAGTATTGCACAGCACTTTTATAAGCACGTGTGAATCAGATGTGTGCCAATTTTCAAATCTCTACTTTTCGGCCAAAACAATTACTTGTATTATGCCTACTCGATTAAATGAATACATCATACAGTGCTAATAACTAGGCAATCTTCACTGTTTATTGAAAACAGGCATACAGTCTGTAACTTCTAAGTTGCCAAAGTTGCTCCCTAGGCCTGAGTCAGTAGAAGCTGGTAGAAGACGTAATGCTCCAGCCGTTTGCCATGTGTTTTCAGTTAGCCGGCCGGGCCTGCTTCCTCCGTTCACCGCTACACCCTTCTGAAATTGGCTAACGTACTACAGCTACCAGCGACATACGTTAACTGTGTGTCCATGTAGAGGCATAGGCGTGTGTATGCATCCGCGCACTAGTGTGTGTGTGTGTATGTATTTTAATATAGCTCGAAATAGGATAATTCCGAAAGTTGGCAAGTTTTCTTTCTCATTGTGTTTTCCCATCAACGACTCAGTGCTTCTTTAATCCAAAAGTATTTACATTCTACCACACCTATCCTACAACATTTACATAACACGTTGCACTGCTATTACTTACACCTAGTCGCCACTATAGCACTACAAACTGTACTAAAAATGATGTGTTTTGGAAAGATCTTTGATATGGCCTGTTACTGAAGCTGCATATTTTTGTAGGAAATGCACCAAATACAACATGCACTGAAATCAAGATGGCAGCTGCTCGATCTGTTGCTGTCAGTTAATTACAACACAGGCCACATTCTAGACCTCAGACTAAGCTACTGATCAGTCTGTCACCACAGCCAGATTTTTTGCTTTCACATTCGTTGGCTTAACGAACTCTAAACTGAATTTAGACCTTGGGCTAAGCTACGGATCACTCTGAAACCACAAAGTTTTTTGCTTTTACGTTCATTGGCTTCGCCAACTGTTAACTACGATAGTTCTTATTGTCACTGATGTCAATATCTGATAATCTACCTCTACTGGAAATATTTCAAAGAATCAAAAATGCACCGCCTACAGATATGATAGGAAACTTGCTAGTTTATTGAAGAATAGTGAAATTAGTTTTCAACAGAGCCAACTCCAAACATGTCTCTGCAAGTTTATACGTGGAGGAGTTGAAAAATAAGTTTCCCCTGTCGACTGTGGTCAGAGTTGTGTGTGAAAGGGAAAAAAGGAGAATGAGACATTAAAGGTAAGACGTATCTTTATTTTTCTACATAATTTCCAAGTACATTGAGACATTTGTCATACCGCTTTATAAACGCCGAAAAGCCTTCCAGGAAAGAATCAGGGCGTTGCATACGGAAGAAGCGTTGAACGGCTTGTTTGATATCAGCGTTGCTGCCAAAGCGCCTTCCGCCGAGAGTCTTCTTCAAAACAGGAAACAGACGGTAGTCACTTGGTGCGAGGTACGGACTGTAAGGCGGATGGTGTAGGCGCTTTCAAACAAGAGTTGCAATATGGTCTCGCGTTGCCGTCGCCGTGTGTGGTCTCACATTGTCATCCAACAGCAGAACACGAGATCTGAGAAGGCATGTCCGCCTTTTCCTAATCGCCTCTTTCAGTTTCGACAGAATGACACAGTACCATGCAGCATTGATGGTTGCATCCTCCAGAACGTCCAGCAGCAAAACTCCTGTGGCGTCCCAGAAAACGGTGAGTAGCACTTTACCTGCAGGCGGAGTGCTTTTAAACTTCTTTTGGACAGGTGATGACGAACTTTTCCACTCCATGGGTGCGCCCTTCGATTCGGGCTTGTAATGGTGGACTGACGTTTCATCTCCCGTCACAATCCGAAACAGAACATCATTGTGGGATTCGTGGCAATGCACGAGCTGTTCCAGGCTGAACGCCACGCATTGTTCCATGTGTGTCGGCATCAGTTGGCAAGGCACCCATCGTGCTGACACCTTCCTGTATCGAAGAATGTCGTGGACGATCTTGTGAGCTCACTCATGTCCGATCCCAAGCTCTGCCGCTACTCCATCAGTGGTGATACGCCGGTTCGCTTTAATCGTGTCATGCACCTTCCTGACATGTGCATCTCTAGTGGCCGTGTTCATCAGTCTAGGTCTCGGTATGTCCTGCACTTGCTGACATCCATCACTGAACTGCTGGCACCATCTCCGCACCATTTGCCTCGACATCACACCTGACCCATGCATCTCGACAAGGCGGTCATGATTTCTGTGTGTGACACTCCACGTGCCCATTCACAGCGGATAACAGCTCTCACTTCCACCTTTGACCGTGACTCCAAAACACACCTTCTCTCCAGAGTTCCGGGAAAAGACTGAGTGGCTGGCCTCCGCTTCGTGCAGGCACTGCGACAGCGCAATCTGCTCGATCCCGGTCGACCTCAACCCAATGGTGTATCGGTGTCTTGCACGTGCGGGCTCACCTGCCGTGTTGTCTTTCGCCCGTATCACACAACTCTGCCTACAGGAGAAACTTATTTTCCAACTCCCCCTCTTAATTTAACTTTTTCAGTCCACCATGGAAGTAGATCACTGGTATCACAAAAAGTGGAGTTACTTTGCTTCACTTTCGGACAGGTTTTCAAACAAATTCATGTAATGCACAATTGTTCCATAAAATGACTTTTGGGAATGAAGTTAGTCTACTCTAAAAAATATAAATACCATCTAGTAACATAAAAAGCTTCTAAGATTTGTTTTAATTTTATAATGTACTGTAAATTGGAGAAAAGTAGACCCTGGAGAAGGTCAACTTAATATAAACATTATTTTAAGACAGGATAATAGCTTAGGACAATGTTTTCATCTTATATATGTTGTGTCACCTTATAGGACCACCAATAAACCAACTTTTATGTACTTTTTGATATTAAAGGGCGAAAAATAATAAAATTTAAATATTTTCTTTAAATTTAGGATGGAACATGAACATAGTTTAGCGTTGTTTCGTTATTAAAGAAAAGACCAGTGTTTAATTGGATATTCTGGTATGTAAAACTGGTAGTGAATAGACCAGGAAAATGTTTTGCATCAATTTATCACCATCAACCAACTCTGACACTGAGAAAATGCCTCTTTTGCTGAAACATTTAGAAGAATTTGTAAGTTCAGCTGCCTCATCCCATTTGTTAAAAAGAGCAGCTTAATTGGAGGCCTTTTCCAGTTATCATGTGATAGCATCACGGTATTTACACTTGCACTATCTTCTTTAAAACTTTCAATAACGCAAGGGAAATTAATGTATATTTTAGTACAGTATAACCACAAAAAATGCTTGCAGGTTGTCCAGATTTTTCATTTATTACAGATGAAAAACCAGGATGGAATGTAACAATAGGTGAACAGGATAGTTGCTACCACCCTATAGTGGAGCTACTGAGTTGCAGATAGGCACAACAGAAAGACTGTCACAAAATAAACTTTCAGCCAACAAGGCTTTTGTCAGAACTAGATCAGTTAAAGTCAGACTACAAGCAGCAGCGCATGATGGGAGAGACAACTGGGTGGGGGTAATGAGGAGGTTGGGGTGGGGAGGGAGGGGATAGCAGAGTAGGGGGTGTGGAACAGTAAAGTGCTGCTAGGGGATTGTGCAGGGACAAAGTGGTGAGAGGGTAGATGCAGTTGAGAGGTTAGATGGAGGGTGGGGGTGGGGGGTAGCAGAAAGGGAGAGAAGTAAAAACACTAGGTGCATTGGTGGAATACAGGGCTGTGTGGTGCTGGAGTGGGAACAGGGAAAGGGCTAGATGGGTACGGACAATGACTAATGGAGTTGAGTTCAGGAGGGTTATGGGAACGTAGGATATATTACAAGGACAGTTCCTACCTGCGCATTTCAGAAAAGCTGGTGTTGGTGTGAAGTATCCAGATGACACAGGCTGTGAAGCAGTCATCGAAGTGAAGAACATTGTGTTGGGCAGCATGCTCAGCAACATGGTGGTCCAGTTGTTTCTTGGCCACAGTTTGTCGGTGGCCATTCATGTGGGCAAGACAGCTTATTGGTTGTCATGCCCACATAGAATGCAGCGCATTGGTTTCAGCTTAGCTTGTAGATAACAGGACTGGTTTTACAGGTAGCCCTGTCTTTGATGGAATAGGTGATGTTTGTGACCTGACTGGAGTAGGTGGAAGTGGGAGGCTGTATGGGACAGGTCTTGCATCTAGGTCTATGACAGTGATATGAGCCGTGAGGCATGGGGTTTGTAGCAGAGGTTGTGTAGGGATGGACAAAGATATTGTGTAGGTTTGCTGGGTGGCAGGGTACTGAAGTGGGGGGGGGGGGGGGCATAATGGGTAGGATATTTCCCATTTCAGGGCACAATGACGAGAGGCCCATATCCCTGCAATAGACCTAGATGTCGCATATAACCTCCCACCACCATGTACCCCAGTCTGGCCACAAACGTCACTTATCCCATCAAAGGCAGCGCTGCCTGTGACACCAGTCATGTGATCTACAAGCTAAGCTGGAATCATTGTGCTGCATTCAATGTGGGCATGACAACCAACAAGCTGTCTGTCCACATGAATGGCAACTGACAAACTGTGACCAAGAAACAACTGGACCACGGAGTTGCTGAGCATGCGACCTACATGATGCTCTTCATTTCAATAACTGCTTCACATCCTGTGCCTCTGACCCTTCCCACCAACTCCAGCTTCTCTGAACTGAACAGGTAGGAACTCTCCCTGGGATATATATATCCTATGTTCCCAAAACCCTCCTGGCCTCAAACTTTGTTATTTATTGTCCTTACTCAACTAACCCCTTCCCTGTTCACTTTCCAGAACTAAACAGCCCTTTGTTCCACCAATGCATTTGGTGTTTTTACTCCTCTAACTTTTCCGCTACCTCCCTCCCTCCCCTACCTCCATCTAACCTCCCTATTGCACCTACCATTTCTTCACCTCATCACTGTACACTCCCACTACCAGCACTTTACTGTTCCCCACCCCCTACCCTGATATCCCTCCCTCTCCCCATCCCAGTCTCCTCGTTACCCTCACCTTGTTGCCTCTCCCATCATGTGCTACTGCTCCTAATCTGGCTTCAGCTGCCAGAGACGGTGGTCATGTGTGTGTGAGTTGCATTTGTGTGTGTGTGTGTGTGTGTGTGTGTGTGTGTGTGTGTGTGTGTTGGTGGAAAGCTTATTCTGAGACAGTCTTTTTGTTGTGCCTACATGCAACTCAGCATCTCCGCTATATGGTGAGTAGCAACTATCCTTTTCATAATATTATTTTTCATTTCTTTGGTTTTTTGCTAGTACCTGGCACTGGTTTAGAAGCATTTTGTGCCATTTAAAAAAAGGGTTCCAATTCTTGTGGATTCCAAGCATTCTTTCAGATTTTTAGTGCTGTAATCTGCATATTGGTGATTTCCTAGATTCCGTTTACACTTTCACCATACAGTAACAACGTTCATCTCCTAGCAATACTTGTTTTCAAGTAATAGGATTCATCAGGTCTAAAACAAAGCACTGAAAATGTGCAGCTACTTTACCATTTTTTTAATTAATTTATTAATTTTTTTAAATTTTTTACATAGTTGCTCTACTTTTTCCAGAAAATTACCTTCATGGTTCCTGTAGATCATACATTATGTTGATTACAGCTTTTTAGGTATAATTTAGACAATAACTAATTTCCACACATAAATGAATGTCATTTGCAGTTTGTTTAAGAAGTTTTCTGGTAGCAGAATACCACTTTTTTTGGCAAAATTATCTCAGAAATACAGTAGTACAGATATGCTTAGCAGAAAATATACACTACTGTTTGTGGAAATTGCAACACCAAGAAGGAAATGCATGAATTCAATTAATTTAATACCACAGGTTAGGTACATGACAAGCAACAAATGATTACGTTTTCAAATATGAACATGTTCTCTGAGCCCTACTATTCAGTATGTCATGTGGCCACCATGCACTGCAACTAGAGCTGCTATACATTGTGGCATTAAATTGATAAGGTTCCGAATATGTTCCTGAGGGATTTCCCTCCATGCAGTTTTTATCCAAGCCCACAAATCTCTGACACCAGTTACTGGAGGACCATGATGCACCAGGTGCCGACCAATCATATCCAAGACATGTTCGATGCGCGACATGTCTGGTGAACGTGCAGACCGGGGAAGCAATAGTACCAGTCACTATTTGAAGAAAGCCTGTACATTCCTCACAATATGCTGGGCATTGTCGTGTTGAAATGTGACCTGTGGAGATGCCTGAAGCGGGGGGAGTACCTCAGGCTCCACAACTTATGTTAGGTACTGGTTGCTGTTCAAAGTTCCCGCAATACATATGAGGCGAGATCAGTTGTTGTAACCAGTGATGCCACAAACCATCACATATGGTGTATGCCTGCTATACCGTTCCCCAATGAAGCCCTCCAGGTTGCACTTGCCACGGTACCGCCAGACACATATGCGGCCATCACTGTAGGACACGTTGAAGTGGGACTCACTCGTAAAGCTTACATGTTTCCACTCAGCACCCCAGTGACGGTGTTCACATGTCCATTGCAGTCAGAGAAGCTTGTGGTTTCTGGACAATGGAAGCCGACATAACATCATGCGTGCAACCAGTCCAACCTGCAGCAGACGACGACAAATCGTCGATGCAGGCAAGTTCACACCTGTTCAGTGCCCCAGCAATGAGCCAACACTGTGGCTGATGCTGTACGGTCCGTAATGGCCATGTGGACAAAATGGCGGTCATCCCGTGCTGTAGTCATGTTCCGTGGTCCAGTCCCCGCTCGTTGCTGCGTACGACCTTCCTCTATCCACTGCTTCCATGCACGCAACTCTGTTTCCCAGAGACCGATCATTCTGCCCCATTCAAACTCGCTCACATGGCGATAGCATCCCTTTGACGTCGACGAGGCATACTGGCACTCACTGTATTGTTTAGACCTTGTGTGACAACTCTGCATCGACTACACTAGGTGCAACAGCAACTCTCTTGGACCGACACAAGAGGTCTCTGCTCGGCCTTCGTATACCCCGTCTCAATGCAAAACATATCATGTATTGCTTGCACACCCGTCACCACTTCCACCAAGTGTGGCGCTATTAGATTAATTCCTTCTCAGTGTTGCATTTTTCACAAACGACAGTGCATATTATCAAAATATCCAGAATAACTCAAACATATGAGCTAATAGAAGCTGTCAATTGCTGGACAGAGTGAAAAATGTTCTGAAATGTTTATTAGAATAGGTGCTAGCTAGGATTGACACTTTTTTTAAAGTTGCAGTAAAGTTACCCCTGCAGCAGCAAAGTAACCGAACTGTATGGTTTATCAGCTTCTGTAAAAGTGCTTCAGTATAGAGGCAATCAATTCCTTGTTTGAAGATTTCATCCCACTAAATCAAGTTTAGGCTCTGTCATTCTTATAACTTGCATCTTTCTCTGTCTCTCTTGTACCTTGTCTGCCCCACTCTCTCTTGTAACTTGCATCAGTCTCTGCCTCTCCCTGTTATTCCATATTTGCCCCCGAAATATCACTCTTTCCTTGAAATTTCTTTTTCCTTGGGCCACATAACACTGTTGTTATGGGATTGGCATACAGTGAAACTCCATCCTTCCTGGAGAGTCCTGCTATATCCTGCTATACCCCTAAGCTGCAATAATCTCAGATATCACTTTCTTTTTATTTATGTCTCTCAGTCACCCTTGACAAAACTACATCTTTCATGCTGCTCACATACCACTTGCTGCCATGTAAAGAATAAACTGAATAATTTTCAATTGCAACTGATAGATTTTTATCATTGTAACTGCTGAATTTTTTGCTGTAGCTTTATTGTGATGAGTGAACATTGTTCTTGCAGATGATCTGATAATGATATATACAGTGAGATCCAGTTATGTTTCTGTCTTTGCCTGATAAATCTTTCAGGGCAGCACTTGGGAATCTCAGAGACCTGGGGTTTCCACCAAAAAAGAATAATCTTTGCCATCTTTGAAGAACTGTAGATGCCTTTATCCTTGTTCCTAATGTTGTTTGGTCTCAGGAGTGTAACAGTGGATACAAGTCCCATTGGTGGTCTCAAATTTGTGCATAAAATCATTAGCACTGTTCCTAGCCATTGGCAGATTTTGCATAGAAATACTCTTTGCTGCCATTGTACTCCATTTAAAATTACTTTGTGATTGATGGCTGTGTGCTGGCAATACTGTCTCATGCCACTGCAGTCTGTTAATCACAAAGCCATTTTAATCAGAGTGTACTACTGATCAGAAATAATGTTGTGTAATGATTCACATTTATTTAAACTGTGATCTCCCGTTGTGCAATCAGGAACTTTTCCTGTAGTTTCCTGTGTGACTACCTTATGTACTTGGCTGTACCTTAAGTACCTGGTTGGAGTTATCTTCATTTTCTGTGATTATATTTAAGCCCATAAATACAGAAATAAGTAGTAATAAATGATGTCAAGAGATTCAAGGAAACGTACTCTAATTCACATCTGATCTGTACAGCTGTTAAACTCTTCATTTGGATGCATTTAATAACATACTGAGACATTCTTTGTCCATCAGGAACTTTTCCTATAGTTTCCTGTGTGACTACTGTAAATACCCGGCTGGAGTTGTCTTCAGTTTCTGTGATCATAATTAAACCCATAAATACAGAAATAAATAGTAATAAATGACAGTGCGGGTTTCATAGAAATTTATTCCAATTCACTTTGGTCTGTACAGCTGTCAAACTCTTCATTTGGGCACACTTAATAACATACTGAGACATTCCTTGTTCATCTTCTAAGCCACTTCAACCAGTTCACGTAGCAATCAGTTAACAGGTACACATTACATCACATCTGAAACTGGCATCAAAAGCATTACTAGCATTAATGTGGCTTAACAAAATTTCCTTTCATTTCCTTTCCTGTCCTATTTATCAGCTTCTTCTTATGAACAACTGAAAATTCTCAAGAAGTGGAGACCAATATGCGTCATTCCAATTCATATCATCCAGGCCATCTCAACTACCATGTCAGATTTGAATGAAATTTGGCTTATGTATTTTCTGTCTTTGGAGTTAACTGACCATACCAAATTTAGAATGTTATATCTGTTTTAATTTTATGGTACTTCATAGTTCAAAAGTTTTGTTATTCTTAACACTGAGTTCAGAATGCTCAAAGCAGCACTTGCTGACATTCTGAAAACAAACAACAATTTTTTTCATCATATTAACAATTTGAAATTTCGAGGTTCTGTCCTCTATAATGTAGAAAAAAGTCTCATATCTTTAGATAAAACCACCAAGACAGAAAAAAATGTATGCTTACATTTTTATAAAGTGGAAAGTACGGAAAGGGATAATAATATGGAAAGGGTAGATCACTCCTCACCACACAGAGTAGTATTGATACCAAAAGCCAGTAGCCATTGTGTGAGAATTGTCATGTGAGAATTCTTTTGAGAAAGCACTTTGCCAAAGAGCTTAAATATTTCAAGTATTCTGCTTTTTGTGCCTGGGGACTCACCACCTCCTCTGTGTCGTTAGTAGCAGCCTATCGTTTCCATATTATTGTTATACTTATTTACATTTTTTATTTTATAATGTGCTGAAACCTTCGTTCACCATTATGTTGCATATAACATGAAAGGAAAAGGGACAATCCCTAAAATTTATTTTTCCAAAATAATTCGCAACTCATGGGCTATCTCATGGAAAAATAAAATTATTGAGGCTCTTGTTGCTATGTTATTTTTTTGTATTTGCAACAAATAAGTCCATAATTTTTTCTTGAGAACAGAAAACAAACCACCGAAACTTCAAGGTCCCCAAATGAAATACTTTTGACGCATTTGGAAATTAACTGATTAAACTTATAAAAGAAACAAGCTCAACATATAGTATTTAAAGAAAGCTCAATTTTATTCAATTTTTGAAACAACACAACTAACTACAGTAGCAATAATTTACATATAACAGTAACATTTTTTTCTGTATAGAGTGTATACAGTCCTCTGAAAATTGTTCACTTTTTACAGCTGATGTTTGGGAAGTTCAACAACAGCAAGTGCACAAGTGTGATGTGTGATGGCATAGGAGGGACAGTTGAATGATCAGGACAAAATAACATTTTTCAAAAACCCCTAGAAAATCAAATACTGTCTGCATCATATTTGTTTCAGTTCTGTAGTGGTAACATCAACAAAGTTAAGTTTTGTTTTTATTTCTGAAGAGTCTGTAAATCACACGCATTCTGATTATGAAGAGTACTTTGCAGAGCTTCAAACAATTCCTGGAATGAGAAGTTTCCATAACTTTAAGTCATGAGATTGTTTAGGGAACTTGGAAGCAAAGAGGATCAGTAGTGATATGCAACCTGTCTTGAAATATAATTTAAATAATAAACTGACATCTCTGTGAGAGACGAAAATTTGAACCAATCAAATGCAGCATGTAAATAGCCCAATATTTGGGATAATCATTGACCTAAGTACAACAGAACATGACGTTAATATACAATTTATACACCCACTAGGAACTCTGCCACCATTTTGCTAACCAAAATGAGATTATGTCTGCCATATGTACTGATGTTTAACAAATTGAATTGACTTGAGTCTCTTTTTAAATATTGTTGGTTGAGCTTGTTTCTTTTATAAATTTAATCACTTGAAATTGAAGTGTAATCATATATTTTCTTGACAGAACATAGTTAAAGTTGAACAACCAAGAAAATAATTATTTTATATCTTAATTTGACCCCGCTGCGGATTCGCCGCCATCGTCTGCTCGCCGACTATGCTATCCACGTGCATTGCTCGCCAGGCCATCCCAATTGTCGCCTGCTTTTCCCTGCCATGGTCCTCCATCTGCCCGAACGGCGACCTAGGTCTGGGCTTTCCGTAGCTGTCCGTGTCCAGTCCCTGCTGTCAGAACTGGGGTCGTTCTCTCTTCTGCCTCCCTTCCGGGTCCGTACACCTACGCCTCCCTGGTGTTTGTCCCGGCCGTCCATCCGTCTGGATTTGGCACAGGGACCTAAGGACTCGGTTCCGCCTGTGGCCCTCCGTCGCCGTTTTCTTGCGCTCCTCGAATCATTTCCGGGCTGTGAGCCTGTCTACACTGATGGTTCCCTGGTTGATGGTCGCACTGCCTACGCTTTTGCTCACGCTGCCCATGTTGAGCAACGCTCCTTGCCGGCTGGCTGCAGTATTTTTACTGCAGAGCTGGTGGCCATCTTGCGCGCTCTTGCGCATATGCGTTTCTGCTCAGGTAGGTTCGTCGTCATCTGCAGTGACTCCCTGAGCAGCCTTCAGGCCATCGACCACTGCTATCCCTCTTCTCCTCTGGTGTCCTCTATTCAGGAGTCTGTTTCCGCCATTGCCCGCTCTGGTCGTTCGGTGGTCTTGGTTTGGACGCCAGGTCACGTTGGCATCCCGGGGAACGAACGTGTTGACAGGCTGGCCAAAGGGGCGATCGACGCCCCAGCTTTGGAGATCGGCCTCACAGCTCACGACCTGCAGCTGGTGTTGCGCCGTAAGGTGCTTGGGGTGTGGTCTGTTGAGTGGCATGGCATGACAGCCCAGAATAAACTGCGGGCTGTCAAGGAGACGACCGATGTGTGGCGCTCCTCCCTGCGGTCTTCTCGCAGGGACTCTGTCATCCTGTGTCGGCTCCGCATCGGCCATACATACCTGACGCACGGCCATCTTTTGCGTCAGGAGGATCCCCCCCTGTGTCGGTGTGGGTCCCGGCTGACGGTCGCCCACGTTTTATTGGAGTGTCCCCGACTGCGCACCCTTCGACAGTCTTTTAATCTCCCGGGCACCTTGCCTTTGATTTTATGCGATGATGCCTCCATGGCTGACAGTGTTTTACATTTTATCCGTGCTAGTCCTTTTTATGGTTCCATTTAGAGTAGTCCTGCACCTTTCCCTTTGTGTGTCTCTTGTCCTCGAGTGTCTCATATTTGGTTGCAGCTTTTAGTGTGTAGTCGGTTGGTTGACTCTTTCCCTTTTTTGTTGTCGTGGTCAGTCAACCAGTCTCCGGCCATCTTCTTTTCTTCTGTTTCTTTCTGTCTGGGGTTCCTCTGTCCTCTTCGTGTCTGTCGTATTCGTTACCGCATTTGTGTTCTTTTAGGGCCTGGGGGGGAGTATCCTTCCCCTTGGGGTTTTATCTGCTCCGCGCCTTAATGTCTCGCCTGTTTTTGGAATGGGGGACTGACGACCTTAGCTGTTTAGTCCCCCTTAAACATCCTAACAACCACCACCATCTTAATTTGAGAAAATGCTTATCTCCGGGTTTATCTGACATAAACATGTACATCTCTGAAAGAGTGGTATATCATGTCATTTTTAGAAGAGTTTGAGACAGATGCATCATTTGCCATTTTCTTACATGGTATTAATGAATCTGAACCATCACAAACATTTTCACTATTTTTCAGTACTAACTAGTCTTCTATTCAACCAACTAAACTCCTGTTGTTATCTTACATTATTGTTATACACATTTAAGTCATTTTCTCCTCTATCACATGATTGTATAATTTTATTGTCACTTCCCTGTTTAGTTGCATCACACAACAATGAGGCAGTTCATGCGGTTGATGTACACATGTGGTTGATGTACACATGCGGTTGATGTACAAGTTTGATATTTGGTTGTATTTGGGAAACCTGCCTTTACTGTTTTGGTTTCTTTAGATTCTTTCTCCTGATTTTCCAGCATATTCATGTATGGTATAGAGTGCTTAAAATTAGTTAGGTAGGTCAAATAACTAATGCAGAGGTACTGGATTGCACTGGACAGAAATTACGTGTATGGCATAACTTATTTAAGAAAAAGGGTTGGCTGGTAAAACAGTCTAAGGCATCAAGGAATAGTTAATTTGCTAATGGATGGAAGTGTTTGGGGGAGAGGAGATCCAAATTATAAATACTAAGATTTTAAATTATGGATATAGTAAGTAAGGTCAAAAGGATGTAAAGTGCCATTGTTATGCAGATACATAAAGAAATTCATGATACAAATTAACACAGACTGCTGCGCAAAGCAATCATTTTACAGCAAGTACAGAATGTACACCTGGGGTTCTCAAACTTTTCCTGTGACAGACCACTTTGAGAATCCTGGTACTTTGATGGAACACCTTGTTTATTTTGAACACTACTAAAATTTATAAAAAAATTAGAAAAACTTGTTTTATTTAGTAATTGCTTCAATTGTAAATCATGACTAATAACATGGAAATCATAATAAAATTTAATAAAGTAATTAGTACCATCAAAATATCATAACAAGAAGAAAATGTCATGTTATTGAAAGTTTTCATGCAGCGTTTACTCAGTCCCCACAGAACACCATTGTTCCAGAGAACACAGTTCAAGAAACCCTGATCTAGGCAAAAGTACCTAAAATCATCGATGATGGATTTGGTTTACAGAGAAGAGGATATTACCATGTTAAAAATGAAAATACCTGAAACTTCCTGGCAGATTAAAACTGTGTGCTGAACAGAGTATCGAACTCTGAACCTTTGCCTTTTGTGGGCAAGTGCTCTACCACCTGAGCTACCCAAGCACGACTCAAGCCCCCTCCTCAAAGCTTACTTCTGCCAGTACCTCATCTCCTACCTTCCAAACTCTACAGAAGCACTTGCCTGTGAAAGGCAAAGGTCCCGAGTTCGAGCCTCGGTCCGGCACACAGTTTTAATCTGCCAGGAAGTTTCATATGAGTGCACACTCTGCTGCAGAGTGCAAATCTCATTCTGGAAACATCCCCCAGGCTGTGTCTAAGCCATGTCTCCACAATATCCTTTCTTTCAGGAGTGCTAGTTCTGCAAGGTTCGCAGGAGAGCTTCTGTAGAGTTTGGAAGGTAGGAGATTAGGTAATGGCAGAAGTAAAGCTTTGAGGACGGGGCGTGAGTTGTGCTTGGGTAGCTCAGTTGGTAGAGCACTTGCCCGCGAAAGCCAAAGGTCCCGAGTTCGAGTCTCGGTCTGGCACACAGTTTTAATCTGCCAGGAAGTTTCATATCAGTGCACACTCCACTGCAGAGTGAAAATCTCATTCTATGAAAATACTGTTTCAAACAAATCTCTCAACATGTACATTAAGAATTTAAGATTTCTACTTCAAAGTTTGAGAAACAGAAACTGCAGTCTATCTGAAATAAACACATTGATAACCATTTTGTTACCTCCTGAATTGCTGAACAATGATTTTTCAAGGCTGCAACAGTCATTGTTTGTTGCACGATTCATCATTCCGTATGATGTTCCATGGTTCTATAAATCTCAAGTAGCATCATACTTTCCGCTACTGCCATGGACTCTCACTGTTCAATTTTCAGTCCTTGATTTCTGTACTGTATCTTTCTGTGGACTGCAAGTGCTGACATGTTTGATAAACTGCAAGAGTGCAGACATCATAAAGAAGTAAATATATGTATTTTGGGTAATGACAGAACTACAGGGCGCATTTCTGTTCTACTTTGCATGTGTGGCAGATAGAGTTTATGCTAGTTGACCACAATCAGCATTTTTAACTGTTTCAAGCAATAAATGTGCTTTGTTGGTGCTCTACAATTTTCACTATTTTGATTGTAATAAACAGAGCTTCAGTGCTCACTCTTGACACACGTGTGCAGAAAATAGTTATTTACATACATACGTTGAGTTACAGATTTTTGAGAGACTGCATTTGCCAGATAGTTCTGATACGGAATTATAGATTCTAATATTTTACTGTTTGTTTTCAACAATGTAGAAAGATTGCTACTTACTGTAAAGAAGATACTGTAAGTTGCAGATGGGCACAATCAAGAGACACTTACACAAATTTTTTGGCCACAAACTTCATCAATAAAAGAGCACCAAGGAAACTCACACACTGATGCACAAAAGCAAGCACAGCTCATGCACATGTGACTGTCAACTCTGGCAGCTTAGGCCAGAATGACTCAGACAGGCTTCATCGGTACAAGAGAAACAGAGAAACACACATCCTTCATACCCACAAGCAAGCACACCTCATACACGTGACTGTTGACTGTGGCTGCTCGGGCCAGAATGCAGCTATCTTGCAGAGTGGCAGCAACAATCTGGATGAGGGCCTCACATATCGTAGTGTTATCATTAGAGGAAACTTTTATTGTTAAACAGTATATTGGGATAATTATAGTTCTGTAATAGGTAGGCATTACAAGAGAAACTGCAAAGCATAACTGAATGTCTTCTCTGAAAACTACTTGGAAGAGACACTACAAATCACAATAGAGTAAGGAGCTTTGAGCAGCATATTAATCACCAAAAGGTCTGCACCTCTCAACATGCGTAACCTTGCCAATAATTTTTATAAATGTTGCCATCACTCCATGTTGGATCTGATGCACCTTCCACTTCCAGTGACACACATCAAGTAGTCATTTTTATGAGCTAGAGGGCTTGCTTGGATGTACATGAAAGTGGATACAGACATAATCACTGCTCACCATGCACAACAGATGTTCACATCGAGCCTGAGGCGAAACCTTGGTACACCACCAGAACCATGTGAAGTCATGACTATCAGAGGAAACCTCAATGCTTTGCCAAGAACTATTTCGGGACCACAGGCAGTCTACACACGGTGCCAGCTTCCTGCCTCTCATGGCACATACCAATGCAACTTATGCCTCCTGCACTGCCACCCACTACTGCCATCTCCTTTGACTTTGCATGGGGACCATGATTGCCTGCAACAGCACGTTTTGATTCCTTCACCTCAATCTGTGCCAGAGCCTCAGTTTCACCTGACAGGTGATTCTAGCCAGCCAGCCAGCAAGCATTACTATCTTCAGCAGTACCTTGCATGCAAGAGCCTATGGCAGGGACCTCAGCAGCTCTTCCCTGTCATTGCCACTCAGCTGTTCATTCTACTTGTTACTGTCCCTAAAGTTCTGTTAAAGAGGGGAGAAGTTTGGTATCTCCATTGGAGAGCAGTATGAAAGGGAAGAGGTCACTGCTACTGTCATACTGTGGAGAGTGTCACCAGTAAGAGAATTTAGCTGCCATCGTAAGTGCTCTCCTTTTGCTTCTCTTGGGCCACCCCTCTGGCAGTAGTATGCAAATAAAGGTCCACAGCATATGCTGTGCTTATTGCGAGTGCTACCATTACCTTCTCACTGCACAAGTATTTGGAGCATTGCTTAATCCTTGTCTATGCTTGAACTGCTCTTTGGCTGTTTACTTGTGACTCAGATGTTGGAATATATGCTGCTAACTGGTTTTGCTTGGAATGTTCATACATTAGATTCCTCTTTAGCTTAGAGATTTAATAAATTGGGCTTCGCAGGAACACAAAAGTATAGGACTCACTGTTTGTGTAGTTTTAACATTTGTTGAAAATATTTGTTATAGATTATCCACCTAAGGTTGTTAGTATACAGCTTTTCTTAAAATATAGCATACATGAAAGTTATAACTTCTTTGACATAGAACAGTGTTTACAGAAGCCAGATTTTTTTAAATGCTATGATACACTGATACATGTGACAGACAGGTGATGATGTTGCTGCTTTAAGTTTTTCTTATGTTATGAAATGTTATTACTGTATTGGATCGTCCATTATGAACTTGCCTAACCATTAACTGATGACGTGCCGATCTTATGGCACTAATGCTGAGGTGCGGTCTGTGAGGCTGCTGTATTGTATGTTTTGAACATGCATCAGTATGATGTGTTATTTAATTTTACATTTATAACTACTTCAGACAAATGCAAAACAACTAAAATTAATATTAACTTTTAAAACATATTTTGTACAAACTTTCCTTGTCATGTTTCATAAAGTGTATTTCGATCATAAGCTTAGCAGAAGCGACACAATATGACCAAAATCAACAATAACATTTGTTCATATTACAAATCGCTGTTTTGAACAGTGAAGTATAAGATAATGTGAGTAATTTAACACATAATTTAGAATTTTTGATCGTACAATAAAAAAAATTGCAAGAGCACAACATCAGCAGCAGTTTTTGCATTGAAACATATCACATTGTAAACAAATAGGCCTTTTGCACATGTCACAGGTATAAGCCTCTTTTTTCTTCAATTTTGGTGAGTGGGAGTAGCGTTTTTGTGCGGTTTTGCCTCCTCCTTCAAGGTCTGCTGTTTGTTCTTCAGGTGCATCGTGTCCAAGAACTCAGACGATTGTTGCCCTTAGTTCCCATGGCAATTTGTTGTTTACAGCGCATCATTGCATTTGAGGTAACATTGAAGCATGTGCTAACATTTTTAGAAATACTTCTCTTTCTGTTGGGTTGGTAAATTGAGTGCTGTACAGCTCATATGCATTTGCCCCACTCAAATCTACAATTCTGTAGAAAATTGCCATCGGTTAACATCTTGTTCTTGCCATAAAAATTTTTTGAGGTTCCTTGCATGGGTTCCATGTCTAGCTCTTCATCAGATGATGGAACTTCTGAAACATCAATTTCTGAATGACAGTTGTAATCAGTTTCTTTGTTTTCAGCATTGTCGTATATCTCCTCTACAGTGCTAAAGCCTGAATCATTTTGTTTTGTCCAACCAGCTCTGCACTACTACTTCAAAAGTTTCATCAGTAACACGTACCTGTTTTTTTGATGTTATATGTTGTTGATCCACCTTTAACCTTTTAGTACCAGACTTTCCCGCTACTTACATGGTTTATCGGTACAATCTGTAAAGCAGAATAAAAAAATAACCCCTGTGTTGTAAATAATTATGATAACTCTGAGGTGCGATCTAAGAGACCACAGTCAAAATTTAATTAATTCTAACTCACCTATCTAGTGGAACAGCTGGTTCACTCACGACTACGTGATTCTGCTTGCACTTCTCAGAAGCTACTGAAAGGCTGGCGGGAAACAGAGTGTGGGAAAGTACTGTAATAACATGATGGAATATATGCGCAGTGTCACAGATTGCACCTCAGCAGTTAAAGTCTAACATTGTATTGTTCCACTACCTTACATATGTTAACATACTTCTATATGTTCGATATACTCATTTTCTTCTAGCTGTCTTCATTGTTAGTAAATAAATTTGTGCTTAAGGGGCTCTTCAGCTGCCCACATTTAAAGTTTCTACATCAGGGTGTTCTTCTTTGATGTTAAAACTATGTGCGATTATAAAATAGCCCTTGTTTGTATACGGACATCTGCCAAACTCATGTAGAAATGTAGTGTCCTTCATGAGTTATAGTAACTGGAGTCCTATTTCCTATGGCTAGTGCATAAATAACTAATAATTGAGAATGAACAAGATGTGTATTACTTGACAAAGTGAACCATAGAACTGGATGCAATGGAAACCAACTTGAGCATTTGACTAGATACAGTCATGTACCTGTTCAAGGTAGGCATGCCTTCACAAGCACTTTAGTTAATTGATTTCATGTTCCAAAAATCAGTTGCACAATTCTTTTGTTACAGTGATATGGAATGAGCTAGGTTACATCATATGTGTACGTGATTAGCATTAATATTATTCTTTTACTCCTACTCATGCAGATATACTGAAAAACTAGTTTTTTCAGACATTTTATGTTATAGGGCAAATAATCAAATCTTTTCTTTAATAGTGGGTTATAAATATCATTTTTCCCCTCTAGTGTTGTAGCTATACATATCACTGTTTTTCCAAAACTGTGATGGGTTATGTATGCCAAATTTCATTAGCAAATATATATAGTGTGAGAGTGAAGTTAAAATACAAAATCCCTTGAAGGGGTAACTGTATGTCCACCACATAATTATTCTTACTGCTCACTTTCATGCAGTCAGTAATTTATAAGTGGTAAATTCCTCCAGGAAATTATACTGTATGACATTACTGAGTGGAAATATGCAAAATATGTCAGAAAGTTGATTTATTTATTTCCAAGACTGGCAGTTGTATGCAGAGCAAAAGTAACTAAACTTAATTATTTGAGAAGCTCTACCCTATTTACTGGGTCCTATTCATGTGCTACATCAGTTTCTGGTCTGACTCTCTTTGTTGTACAGAACTGAATATATTGAATTTTCTCAAAAGTGAGAGAGAGCCCATTTTCAGAGAACCACCTAATAATTCTTTAACAAACATCATTAACAATATCTGGTTGCTTTCTCCAAAGGGGATTTATTACACCACTAGTAGTGTCTCCAAAAAGCACCAATACTGCTTGTTGAAAGTTAAGTGGAAGGTCATTCACATATATATTGAACAGAAATGGACCCAATATCAAACTCTGTGGGACTCCCTATGTCATTTCTTCACAGTCACTAAATTTTTCTACTGTTCCAACCTTATTTGAATAATTCATCACATTATTTTGAATACTGTTGCTGCAGCAGTTTGCTATTAACATCATTAAATATATTGATAATGAGAAGGAGAAAGGAGTGATAGTGCTGACAGAAAAGGTGACAGAACATTTAAGTATAACGTTAGAGTTGAGTAAACCAGTATTGTGTGGATTACAGAAGGGGTGACACATTGACAAACATAGTGGGATTCAAGTACACCCCTTGAAGAAGACAAAGAGGAAGAAGGAGAAGAAGAAGAAAAAGAAGGAAAGTGAATAAGTATCCCATTGCCAATATGGATAAATGTATTATTAAGCAGCAATTTTTATGATATGTTCGTATCACAAAAACATCACCTATCACAAGCAATATCATCTTTTTGAAAATGACAGCTTTTACCACAACCGGGAGATCCGAGAAAAATCCGGGAATTTTTTCATCCGGGAGACAACTGGGAAAAACTCGGGAATTTTTTAGAATTCCGGGAATTTTTCATTGTTTTTGTTTTCAGTTAATTTTTGTAATTTTGACTGGCAAGAACCAATACTCTAACAAAGAATATTACTGTATCCCGCTACTTCAGGATAATACTGCAGCAATAAAACACGAACGAGAGAAAAAACGAAAATAAAACTTAAATTGCAAAGGAAATGGGTCATATACAGCAACAAAACACAGTGCTCATGCAAGTGTCTGCCAACAGCAAAATGTGTCAAAGGCTTTAGGAAGACTACGCAATGTTCCGTTAACAACAAATTGCCTCCGATGTGCGTGACGTCACAACTGTTTACATTAGATCCGTATTAGCAGTTACGAGCGGGATCGTTGAGTAGTACCTTATCCCGCTTCTGACTACAGAAATGTGGCTGTTGGCTGTGTAAGCAGTCGCAGCAAGCAGCTAGATGCTACCGGGAAAAATTTTACTGGAGCGCCCAAGCTGCCAGATTCTTGCATGCGCAGCAGGCCCAGTTCTAGGAGGAGGGTGAGGGGCAAATTCATACTATTGAGAGAAAAAACCTTGTTTCACAAAGCAAGTAGCATCCAGCACATGTTAATCTATCGATTATTTACATGACTTGGAAACGCATCCCTGTCGGTTTTTGAACATTTTTTAACACATTCTAAGTTGATTTCTGTACGAATCGTAAGTTGATTTGTGAATGCATGCATAGTGTACATGATGTCTCTGTAAGGGGAATCCTCGTAGCATGTAGAAACAAACTTTCCTACAGACAAAAGCTGAGCGGAGTCAGGGCGAACGGATGAATGCTGACCACTTTCTGATTGTGTGGTTGATTGGGTTTGCGAATGATGAGTGTAGTGTTGTTATAATTACTAGCCAAATCCATAGATTCAGACTACAGGAGTGGAAATAAACGAATAACAGGTAAGAAAGATTACGTATTACCTTCTTGGTGTATCCAAGAAAATGAAATTTTCACAGAAAAGTTTTGGCCAGATCGCCATACTAGCAAGGGCCAGTTGTACAGTCCCCGGCTAGCAGCCGCTTGAAATTCTATTCTGGAAGAAGCGCGGAAAACGCGTTGTACAAACATGTAGCAACGCCTAACCGGAGAATAATCGCGGGAAAACTAAACCCGTGATTCTGGCAGAGTTAGTGGAGTTAACCTGCGAATAAGCTCTGACATTGGCAGGAATAGTTACAGAATTAGTGATAACAAGACTGTTTGTTAGAACGAGGAAGGAGAAGAAATGGTGACATCACACAAATTATGGAACAATGTGATGATTCCAAGTTTGAATAAAAATTTCGTACTACTACTTTTCAATCTCATATTTGAGAAACTGGAGCGTATGAATGAAGTGTGAAACTATTTCATAATATTAGGCTTTTCACTTGTAGTAGGCCTAATAGGCATTTGATATTGGTACTTCGTGAATTATATTCTGTCATTACAAAAAAGACCATTTGTGCCAGAACAGTCTCGTTTATTTGGTGTGTATTACAATTGTTGCAGTATTAGAAAGACCTATTTTGTTTTATCTAGCAGAGAGTGACAAAACAGGCGTAATCAGGTCGGGAAGCCACACGAGTCTTGGGTCCTATTTGCATTAACAGCTTTTTCAGTATTAGACAACAACATTTCGACTTTTCATGTAGCAAAACGTATGACGAAGTTTGATGAGGTAATAGATTCTTTCGCAGAAAGGAAAGCACGCCATGTAAAACTGTAGCAAGATTAGAGTGAAAAAAATTCTAGGTTGTAAGGATTGAAGAAATGTGTATTGTCTTGCTTGTCTCATGTCTTTACTGGGTTTATGTATCCTATATTTAATTTTATGTCACACAAAGCAGCAAGTTGTTAGATGATAGGGAATAAAGAGTGCAAATTTTCTGAAGAATTTTTATTTTTTTAAAAAAAAGAAAAAGAAAATTGGGACAGGATGTCAAACTGGCCGATTGATGTCCCAAATATGGTTTGATGGCATCCATTACAAAATATACATGTTTAAATTCCACAGAGCGAAGAACAGTGACGTGCGATAGAAGAATGCTGTGTGAGGAGGTGAAGCACTGCCCTTGGGCACACATATAACCAAATAACATGTCTTACATTTCCTTGAGCACATATGTTTTATGCATCAGACTCTTCAGAAAGATATGCGCTACAAAATGAACATATTTTTGAAAATTCGATTTTTTTTTTTTTTTTTTTTTTAATTTTTGACGTCTTATCTCAAACGCTCGAGGGAGTGGCGGGGTATTGCACCGGTTCGGAAATATCGTAGATCAGGGGATGATGCGCAGAGCAGTCTGAGTTTCAGGGGGAAGTGGGTAGTTTCCATGTGAACCGTGTTTACACTTAGTGATTTTGCTGTTTCCTCTTTGTTTACTGCTCTCACGTCAAATGAAAACAAAACAGATTTCTGATTTCCACCGTTCTGACAGTCAAGCATTAATTGCATTGGAAAACAATGAAGTTGTTATTGTCTGTTCACTAAAGAAATTTGCTTTTAATTAATCTTTTCCGCTGAGACAGACAATATATTTGATATGAAGTGTTTAATTCCAGAAACTGTTCGCTGCATTTCAAGTGTACGTTTTCAACTTCTAGCACATATGGCATTATGCCATAATAAAGAACCAAACATGAGATAACACAGTACTGGTACTCCAAGAAAATTTTCATCCCAAATTGAAAAGCTTAATATCAGGTCGTGGCCTACTTTACTGGGAATATGGACATACGAATGTGCACTTTAAATGTGCACGTTTTAGTATGGGTCTCGAAATTCCGATGCTCTTTGAGTATCCTCTGATGTCTTGTTTCTTCGATGAAGTAATGTATGATCTTTTAATGTTTTACACATATGAATATACGGGCTCCCTACAACATCGTAGCTGCGCAAGCGTGGTGACCCCTTCATCTGGCACACTCTGGCAAACTGCGGAAACGAACCTATTTCTAACAGGTCATGGGAAAATATTCCGAATGGTGGTTTGAAAAGCGTTACCATCAAAGTACCATTCTGGCAGTTACAACGGAGCTATGTGCGATAATGTACGATGGATTTCTCAAAACACAGTGCGTTTGATTCTCATTTAAAAATCAACTCTTTGATGACAAGCCATGTAGATGAATTTTGAGCCTAGATGATCAGACATTTATGTTGTTATTAAAAATTTTACGGGCACATTTGTGTGATATATCTTAAATTGTAATACGCGCATAAACGACCAGCATTGTATGTGAAAGCTTAGCTTCTCTTGCAGCGTATTAATCTTACAGACCAATATTATATGTGAAAGCATTGCGTTTCGTATAGCAACACCATGTATATTAATTTAAACCATTAACTTTTTCTGTTTGTGCGTTCGTGCTACTTAACAGTGATGTTGGTAGTGGCTGACTACATCACGTGTCCTAAGCTCTGAATACCCGCTGTCATCGGCTGGCGAGATCACGTGACATGAGCTATGACTAGCTTACAAAAGTGCATCGCAATCTCGATTTCAATGCTTTGGAAAGTAACATGCGGTGTTTGGTGGAATTTGAATTTATACTTTTGTAATACGAAAATATGCAGCGTACATGTTGCTGCACATCAAACATCTTTCCAAAACGCATTTTTTTCCCCCGTGTTTAGTTTTCTAAAGTGCTGGGAAATTCTACTCCCGTGTATAAAACTATAATCATTCAAAGGACTCATAAGTTATACAGTTCCAAGAGAAAATATACTGTCAGGTAACAGGGAAAAAGTATGTTTTCACCTGGGAGAAAGTGTATTTTTAACCGGGAAATCCGGGAATTTTTTTTCCTTGTCCACGTATACACCCTGTAATAGAAACATAAACAAAACTGAAACAATTCCTATTAAACTGTTGTATTAGTTAGCTGTGAAGAACGGAATGTTTAGTAACTGGTTTTCATCTCGTTTATGTGTGTATCACCTGCTCAACATATCAGCTGTATTGTAGATTGTTACCTTTACGCCTTCCATTATTTGTATTCCAACCAGGACATTACAGCATTGCAGTATCATAATCTTTTTCTGTTTGGGGTCATGTTCTTTCTGTGTTTAAAAGTATCTTCTTTCTTCATTTGACTCAAAGATGTTTAAAATGGATGGTATGTAAAAAGTTTGTCTTTGAGACTGAGATCTTTGTACTGTGTTTACATTTTCTACTGTTATAAGATTCTTCTTTGGTGGTCTGCAGAATGTAGTAAAGACGCTGTACCATATATCATAATAGTCCAAATATAAATACACTTTTTCCACAAAATACAGCTATGAAAAAATAGGATGTAGCTTATCTTTGTGACCCTACAAATACTAGTAAATTTTCACATCATACAAATCTCAGACTTCGTGCTGCAATCTCACTGCTCGCACCTTGCCAGCATGGTACTGATGAAGCTGGCCCACTGTGTTCTAGAAGTATGTGTAACTTGCACCATCGCTGTGTGCCACGGTGCTTTACTCACAATGATGCTCATCAGGTGAGGCTACAAGGCTGGTTAGAGTTTTCAGCTGTGGCCATTGGTGCCCCTTCCAAAACTCAAGCTGTGATTCGCTGCTTCAAGTTTACTCTGTCAGTGCTGTTGCTAACTCCTTATTGTTTGTGCACTTTCTCTCACACCATATATTTATATCAACGTTTCCATCTACATTCGTGGTCTGTAAACCACCATCAAGTATCTGAAACGATTGTCAAGTGCACGGCACCACATATCAAGGTTTCTTGCTATACCATTCTGGTACATAGCATGGAAAAATTACCAATTAAATGACTCTGTGCCAGCTATAATTAGTGTAATCTGGTCTTCCCAATCATTGCAACAGCGATGCATATGGAGGTTTAATGTATTCCTCAATTTGTCACCTAAGTCTGGCACTTGAAACTTTGTAAGTATTTCTTTTGCAAGATAGTTTGTGTCTGTCTCAAAACATCTGCCAGCTCAGCTTTTAATGGCCTCCCATGGATTATACGAACGTATGACCACTGGTGAAGCTCTTCTTCTAATGTGTTCAATATGTACTCACAGTTGTACTTGGTATGGATCCCACACATTTAAGCTATATTCAAGAATGGGTCAAACAAGTGTGTAGACTTAACTACATTGTGCTTATGAGAAAATTTCAAGAGTGAGAGCTGCAAGTGACGATTTTAACTATAATTTTTTTCAGCTGTTATTGTTTTCTTTCCTGCAATAAAACATGAAGGTGAAAAGGTACAAGTCACAGATGTAGTTCATCAAGTAGGTGGGGATAAAGATTGACAAAATATTATGTTGTAATGAGGAGGACTATGACTTGCTCTCCCATAGAAATTAAATTAATAGTTTTTGGTAGAGTCTTCATATCTTTAATTGTTTCAATTCAGTAATATATAAAATGTAACCAGGCACAGTAATTGAAGCTCAATGTTAAGACTGTTTGTACCGAGTTTATTTACATATGTAATAGTTTATAAATGCATGGCAGACAACAGTGACACACACAAAGGCTAAAGAAAACCATTAAAATTGTACCACTAACATCCTCTCTCAGTGTTAATTGCTGGTGTTAAAAAAACCAAATTACAAGATTAAATAACTCCTAACATTTTCGCCAGAAAATCAGCTAATTAGTGTAATTAGCTATCAGATAAATCTCGAAGTCATGGAACATGTCAGTACATGAAATTAAAATGAAAAATAATAACATATAAAAATAAAATGTTTATGAACCCGAAAAAAGTCAAGCCATAAGTTTAAGTTAATGCAATCAACAATACAACAAGAATCAGCTTAATTTTTCAAGGAACTCTTCAACAGAATAGAAGGAGTGACCCATGAGGAAACTCTTCTGTTTTTAAAAGTGTGTGGATTACTGCTAACATATTTGAATTCTAATGGTAGCTTATTGAAAATGGATGCAGCAGTATACTGCACTCCTTTCTGCACAAGAGTTAAGGAAGCATGATCCAAATACAGGTTTGATTTCTGCCAGGTATTAACTGAGTGAAAGCTGCTTATTCTTGGGAATAAGCTAATTATTTTTAACAAAAAATGACAGCAAGGAATATATAATTATATATTGAGAGGCCAAGTCAAAATACCCAGACTCGTGAACAGGGTCGACAAGAGGTTCATGAACTTACACCACGTATTGCCCGAACCACCCTTTCCTGAGCCAGAAATATCATTTTAGAATGTTAAGAGTTACCCCAAAATATAATACTATATGATATAAGCGAATGAAAATAAGCAAAGTAGGCTAATTTTCTTGTCAAACGACCATTCACTTCAGATACCATTCAAATAGTAAAAATGGCAGCATTAAGTCTTTGAACAAGATTCTGAATGTGGGCTTTCCACGACAGTTTACTATCCATCTGAACACCTAGAAATTTGAACTGTTCAGTTTCACTAATCATATGCCCATTCTGTGAAATTAAAACGTCAGGTTTTATTGAATTGTGTGTTACAAAGCGTAAAAATGGAGTCTTACTATGATTTAGAATTAATTTATTTTCTACAAGCCATGAACTTACATCACAAACTGCACTATTTGAAACTGAGCCAATGTTGCACACAACATCCTTTACTACCAAGCTAGTGTCATCAGCAAACAGAAATATTTTAGGGTTACCCGTAGTACTATAGGGCTTATCATTTATATAAATCAGGAACAGGAGTGGCCCCAACACTGATCCCTGGTCACCCCCCACTTGACCATACCCAACTCAGACCTCACATCACAGCCATTCTCAACATTGTGAATAATGACCTTTTGCTATCTGTTGCTAAAGTAAGAAGTGAACCAATTGTGAGCTACTCCCTGTATTCCATAATGTTCCGCCTTCTACAGCAATATTTTGTGATCAACACAATCAAATGCCTTAGTTAAATCAAAAAAATATGCCTAGCATTCAAAACCTTTTCCTTAACCCATCCAGTACCTCACAGGGAAAAAGGGAATATAACATCTTCAGTTCTTAAACGACTTCTAAAGCCGAACTGTACATTTGATACCAATCGTGTGATGGAAAATGGTCAATTACCCTTACATACACAACCTTTTCAATAACTTTAGCAAACACTGATGGCACAGAAATAGGTCTAAAATTATCTGTATTATCCTTTTCTCCCTTTTTATAAAGCATCTTTACTACTGAGTTCTTTAATCGTTCAGGAAACTGACCATTCCTAAACGGAAAATTACAAATGTGGCTAAATACAAGGCTAACTTATGCAGCACAGTAGTTCAGTATTCTGCTAGGCACTCCATCATATCCATATGAGTCTAAAGTGATTTGATTACTGTCTCAATCTCCCCCTTATCTGTATCAAAGATGTATTTCAGACATCAATCTCGGAAAGACATTTGTCAAGAGAGTGATATGATTCACTGTAGAAACTAAATGTTTATTTAAATCACAAGTAATGCTCAGAAACTGATTGTTACATACTGTATATATTTGTATATGTACATGTTGTTGTTGTTGTGGTCTTCAGTCCTGCGACTGGTTTGATGCAGCTCTCCATGCTACTCTATCGTGTGCAAGATTCTTCATCTCCCAGTACCTACTGCAGCCTACATCCTTCTGAATCTGCTTAGAGTATTCATCTCTTGGTCTCCCTCTATGATTTTTACCCTCCACGCTGCCCTCCAGTACTAAATTGGTGATCCCTTGATGCCTCAGAACATGTCCTACCAACCGATCCCTTCTTCTAGTCAAGCTGTTCCACAAATTCCTCTTCTGCCCAATTCTATTCAATACCTCCTCATTAGTTATGTGATCTACCCATCTAATCTTCAGCATTCTTCTGTAGCACCACATTTCGAAAGCTTATATTCTCTTCTAGTCTAAACTATTTATCGTCCATGTTTCACTTCCATACATGTCTACACTCCATACAAATACTTTCAAAAACGACTTCCTAACACTTAAATCTATACTCAATGTTAACAAATTTCTCTTCTTCAGAGACACTTTTCTTGCCATTGTCAGTCTACATTTTATATCCTCTCTACTTCGACCATCATCAGTTATTTTTCTCCCCAAATAGCAAAACTCCTTTACTACTTTAAGTGTCTCATTTCCTAATCTAATTCCCTCAGCATCACCTGAATTGATTCGACTACATTCCATTATCCTTGTTTTGCTATTGTTGATGTTCATCTTATATCTTATATCCTCCTTTCAAGACACTGTCCATTCCGTTCAACTGTTCTTCCAAATCCTTTGCTGTCTCTGACAGAATTACAATGTCATCGGTGAACCTCAAAGTTTTTATTTCTTCTCCATGGATTTTAATACCTAATCCTAACTTTTCTTTTGTTTCCTTTACTGCTTGCTCAATATACAGATTGAATAGCATCGGGGAGAGGCTACAACCCTGTCTCACTCTCTTCCCAACCACTGCTTCCCTTTCATGTCCCTTGACTATTATAACTGCCATCTGGTTTCTGTACAAATTGTAAATAGCCTTTCACTCCCTGTGTTTTACCCCTGCCACACTCAGAATTTGAAAGAGAGTATTCCACTCAACTTTGTCACAAGCTTACTCTAAGTCTACAAATGCTAGAAACGTAGGTTTTCTTTTCCTTAATCTTTCATCTAAGATAAGTCATAGGGTCGGTGTTGCCTCATGTGTTCCAACATTTCTACAGAATCCAAACTCATCTTTCCCGAGGTCGGCTTCTACCAGTTTTTCCATTTGTCTGTAAAGAATTTGCGTTAGTATTTTGCAGCTATGACTTATTAAACTGATAGTTCGGTAATTTTCACATCTGTCAACACCTGCTTTCTTTGGGATTGGAATTATTATATTCTTCTTGAAGTCTGAGGGAATTTCGCATTGTCTCATACATCTTGCACACCAGATGGTAGAGTTTTTTCAGGACTGGCTCTCCCAAGGTGTTCAGTAAATGGAATGTTGTCTGCTCCCGGAGCCTTGTTTCGACTTAGGTCTTTCAGTGCTCTGTCAAAGTCTGCAGACAGTATCATGTCTCCAATTTCATCTTCATCTACCTCCTCCTCCATTTCCATAATATTGTCCTCGAGAACATTGCCCCTGTATAGACCCTCTACATACTCCTTCCACCTTTCTGCTTTACCTTCTTTGCTTAGAACTGGGTTTCCATCTGAGCTCTTGATAATCATGCAAGTGCTTCTCTTTTCTCCAAAGGTATCTTTAATTTTCCTGTAGGCATTATCTATCTTACCCCTAGTGATATGCGTCTCTACATCCTTACATTTGTCCTCTAGCCATCCCTGCTCAGCCATTTTGCACTTCCTGTTGATCTCATTTTTGAGACATTTATATTCCTTTTTGCCTGCTTCATTTACTGCATTTTTGTATTTTCTCCTTTCATCAATTAAATTCAGTATCTCTTCTGTTACCCAAGGTGTTCTACTAGCCCTCGTCTTTTTACCTACTTGATCCTATGCTGCCTTCACTATTTCATTCCTCAGAGCTACCCATTATTCTTCTACTGTATTTCTTTTCCTCATTCCTGTCAATTGTTCCCTTATGCTCTCCCTGAAACTCTGTACAACCTCTTGTTCTTTCAGTTTATTCAGGTCCCATCTCCTTAAATTCCCACCTTTTTGCAGTTTCTTCAGTTTTAATCTACAGTTCATAACCAATAAATTGTGCTCAGAGTCCACATCTGCCCCTGAATATGTATATATATCTCATTTACCAGTAACAGGAATATTTTTACTATGAACTGACTTTATATCATCTAACTTGTGCTGCTGACCAGTCACTTCCATCACAACTGACCATATGGTTTTAATTTTATCCTGTGAATTAGCTATTCTATTTAGATACAACATACTCTTTGCCTTCGTAATAACATTTTCAAGCACTTTACAGTACTGTTTTAATGGGCTACTGTAGCTTAATTGTGACTACTTCTAACATTTTGATATAACTCCTGCTTTGTTCTACATGATATCCTTATCCATTAGTCAGCCACCCGGGCTGCCTTTTACCCCATTCAGAATGTTCTAATGGGAAGCAACTCCCAAAGAGCATGAGAAATGTGTTAAGGAAAGCATTATATTTGTCATCTATGTTATTTGCACTATAAATATCCTGCCACTCTTGTTCCTTGGCAAGGTTTAAAAAACTCTCTATTGCTGTTGGATTAACTTTCCTACATAGTTTGTAATTACATGTGACATTTGTTTGAGTACAAAAGCCTTTTAGTGCTAAAATTTGTGCATCATGGTCTGAAAGGCCATTCACCCTTTTACTATCAGAATGCCCATCTAGTAATGAAGAATGAATAAAAATATTGTCCTTTGGCTGTGCAACTGTTCTCTTGCACTCTAGTTGGAAAAAACACAATCTGCATCAGATCTACCAACATCCTTTTAATGCACCAGCATATAAAAATTTATATTGAAGTCACCACACATAATTAATTTCTGGTACATCCTATAAAGTGAATCAAGAACCCTCTCTAGCTTGAGCAGAAATGCTCTGAAGTCAGAGTTAGGGGACCTATAAACAACAACAATTAGAAGTTTCGTTTCACTAAATTCAACTGCTCCTCCACAACATGCAAATGTGCCGTGATACATCTATGGACTCAAATGGAATACAGATTTTTACGTACATGGCCACTCCCCCACCCTGCAAGGAACAAAAAGTGGCAGCTTTTGCATACAGGACCTCTTGTCATTCTAAGGATTTCAAATCCTTGTGGATATTTACTAGGATACCCGAGTAATCATCGAAGTAAAGGACATTGTCCTCATCAAGATTTATGGAAATATTATTCTTGGTGGAATTAGTGTGCATAATTTTTTCCCGAGGACATGCAGCTTTACTGTATGATTAAAAGATGATGGCGTCCTCTTGGGTAAAATATTCCGAAGGTAAAATAGTCCCCCATTTGGATCTCCGGGCTGGAACTACTCAATAGGACGTCGTTATCAGGAGAAAGAAAACTGGCGTTCTATGGATCGGAGCGTGGAATGTCAGATCCCTTAATCAGGCAGGTAGATTAGAAAATTTAAAAAGGGAAATGGATAGGTTAAAGTTAGATATAGTGGGAATTAGTGAAGTTCGGTGGCAGGAGGAACAAGACTTTTGGTCAGGTGATTACAGGGTTATAAATACAAAATCAAATAGGGGTAATGCAGGAGTAGGTTTAATAATGAATAAAAAATTGGAGTGCGCGTTAGCTGCTACAAACAGCAGAGTGAACGCATTATTGTGGCCAAGGTAGACACAAAGCCCATGCCTACTACAGTAGTACAAGTTTATATGCCAACTAGCTCTGCAGATGATGAAGAAATAGATGAAATGTACGACGAGATAAAAGAAATTATTCAGGTAGTGAAGGGAAATGAAAATTTAATAGTCATGGGTGACTGGAATTCGTCAGTAGGAAAAGGGAGAGAAGGAAACATAGTAGGTGAATATGGATTGGGGGGAAGAAATGAAAGAGGAAGCCGCCTGGTAGAATTTAGCACAGAGCATAACTTAATCATAGCTAACACTTGGTTCAAGAATCATAAAAGAAGGTTATATACCTGGAAGAATCCTGGAGATACTAAAAGGTATCAGATAGATTATAAATGGTAAGACAGAGATTTAGGAACCAGGTTTTAAATTGTAAGACATTTCCAGGGGCAGATGTGGATTCTGACCACAATCTATTGGTTATGAACTGCAGATTGAAACTGAAGAAACTGCAAAAAGGTGGGAATTAAAGGAGATGGGACCTGGATAAACTGAAAGAACCAGAGGTTGTAGAGAGTTTCAGGGAGAGCATAAGGGAACAATTGACAGGAATGGGGGAAAGAAATACAGTAGAAGAAGAATGGGTGGCTCTGAGGGATGAAGTAGTGAAGGCAGCAGACGGTCAAGTAGTTAAAAAGACGAGAGCTAATAGAAACCCTTGGGTAACAGAAGAAATATTGAATTTAATTGATGAAAGGAGAAAATATAAAAATGCAGTAAATGAAGCAGGCAAAAAGGAATACAAACGTCTCAAAAATGAGATCAACAGGAAGTGCAAAATGGCTAAGCAGGGATGGCTAGAGGACAAATGTAAGGATGTAGAGGCTTGTCTCACTAGGGGTAAGATAGCTACTGCCTACAGGAAAATTAAAGAGACCTTTGGAGAGAAGAGAACCACTTGTATGAGTATCAAGAGCTCAGAAGGCAACACAGTTCTAAGCAAAGAAGGGAAGGCAGAAAGGTGGAAGGAGTATGTAGAGGGTTTATACAAGGGCAATGTACTTGAGGACAATATTATGGAAATGGAAGAGGATGTAGATGAAGACGAAATGGGAGATAAGATATTGCGTGAAGAGTTTGACAGAGCACTGAAAGACCTGAGTCGAAACAAGGCCCTGGGAGTAGACAACATTCCATTAGAGCTACTGATGGCCTTGGGAGAGCCAGTCATGACAAAACTCTACCATCTGGTGAGCAAGATGTATGAGACAGGTGAAATACCCTCAGACTTTAAGAAGAATATAATAATTCCAATCCCAAGGATAGCAGATGTGAAAATTACCGAACTATCAGTTTCATAAATCACAGCTGCAAAATACTAACGCGAATTCTTTACAGACAAATGGAAAAACTGGTAGAAGCAGACCTCGGGGAAGATCAGTTTGGATTCCGTAGAAATGTTGGAACACATGAGGCAATACTAACCTTACGACTTATCTGACTTGTCTTAGAAGAAAGATTAAGAAAAGGCAAACCTACGTTTCTAGCATTTGTAGACTTAGAGAAAGCTTTTGACATTGTTAACTGGAATACTCTCTTTCAAATTCTGAAGGTGGCAGGGGTAAAATACAGGGAGTGAAAGGCTATTTACAATTTGTACATAAACCAGATGGCACTTATAAGAGTAGAGGGGCATGAAAGGGAAGCAGTGGTTGGGAAAGGAGTGAGACAGGGTTGTAGCCTGTCCCCGATGTTATTCAATCTGTATATTGAGCAAGCAGTAAAGGAAACAAAAGAAAAATTTGGAGTAGGTATTAAAATTCATGGAGAAGAAGTAAAAACTTTGAGGTTCGCCAATGACGTTGTAATTCTGTCAGAGACAGCAAAGGACTTGGAAGAGCTGTTGAACGGAATGGACAGTGTCTTGAAAGGAGGATATAAGATGAACATCAACAAAAGCAAAACGAGGATAATGGAATGTAGTCAAATTAAATCAGGTGATGCTGAGGGAATTAGATTAGGAAATGAGACACTTAAAGTAGTAAAGGAGTTTTGCTATATAGGGAGTAAAATAACTGATGATGGTCGAAGTAGAGAGGATATAAAATGTAGACTGGCAATGACAAGGAAATCGTTTCTGAAGAAGAGAAATTTGTTAACATCGAGTATAGATTTAAGTGTCAGGAAGTCGTTTCTGAAAGTATTTGTATGGAGTGTAGCCATGTATGGAAGTGAAACATGGACGATAACTAGTTTGGACAAGAAGAGAATAGAAGCTTTTGAAATGTGGTGCTACAGAAGAATGCTGAAGATAAGGTGGGTAGATCACGTAACTAATGAGGAGGTATTGAATAGGATTGGGGAGAAGAGAAGTTTGTGGCACAACTTGACTAGAAGAAGGGATCGGTTGGTAGGAAATGTTTTGAGGCATCAAGGAATCACAAATTTAGCATTGGAGGGCAGTGTGGGGGGTAAAATTCGTAGAGGGAGACCAAGAGATGAATACACTAAGCAGATTCAGAAGGATGGGGGCTGCAGTAAGTACTGGGAAGGTGAAGAAGCTTACACAGGATAGAGTAGCATGGAGAGCTGCATCAAACCAGTCTCAGGACTGAAGACCACAACAACACAACAACAATTTTAGGAACAGTGTCAACTGGAATTTTTATGTATTGTTGTCTTTAGTAGATAAGTATTATTCTGTAATTTATGTAAAAAAAATGATTCCCATCTGCCAGTCTTAAGATCACCATTTCCTACATCTACATCTTCATAATTTATTTATTTACATCCTGAATCTTTGAGGTACATATACCATACCTTAGATGTTGGACAAAACGACATTACATTAATATACTGTTACATTGATTGTATACATTAAATTTATAAATTTTTACATTGTTATATTGCTATATTGTTACATTACATTTTTATATTGTTATAACCAAAATTAACTTATATTTCAAGATACTGTGTTACTGAGTAAAAACAGTTTTCCAAGAGATATGAAGTTACAGATTTTTTAAAGCTATGGATTTTGTTCATGGCCTTTAAGTTACTTGGCTGCTTATTAAACAAATTTGAGAACCTAAGTGATATACACTCTTCTTGCACAGTATGGTATAACAATGATGTCTGTGTATGTCACTATTTGCCCTTGTATGGTGTTCACGTACAGATTTATTTTGAATAAATACATTACCATTTTTTAGCATGCTGTTTTTGGGTACATGACAACTTCTAGTATATAGATACATGGTAGGGGTAGAATCCCCCAGTTCTTTAAAGAATGGTTTGCATGATTTTCGGCTGTTAGCATTTTTCATTATCCTCACAATATTTATTTGTTTCCGGAATGATGTAATGCTATGAGGAGAATTTCCCCAGAATATGATGCCATATCTCAATAGGGAATGCATGCAAGTGTAGTACACTGCTCTAACTGTTTCAGGACTTGTGTTGTTCCATATAATCCTAAACGCATAAGTCATTTTCGATAGTTTGGAATTTAATGATGTGATGTGGGAATTCCATTTAAGATTGTCTTGTAAGTTGATGCCAAGAAATTTTGTTTCAGTGACGCTGTTAATTCTTTGGTTTTCCATAGACATGTTTGGTTTTAATGGGTTTTTATTTTGTTGTGTATGGAAGTGTAAGACGACTGTTTTTCGAGGGGTTATCAGTAATTTATTCCTCATAAACCACACTGTGACATTTTCATTTGTGACTTTAGCATTTAAACTTAGAGCCATTTCATTTTCCCCTTCAATTAATATGCTTGTGTCATCTGCAAATAGCACTGGTTTGGAGTGTTGAACGTGTAAGGGGAAGTCGTTCATGAAAATTAAGAAGTGAAAGGGATCTAAAATTGAGCCTTGTGGTACACTGTGGGTTAATGTCTAAGGTTTTGATTGATAAGCTTGGAGTTCATTTTTCCCCATATGTTTTACCTCTGTTATCTGAGAGCGATTTTCTAGGTAGGATTTCAGTCACTGGTTTGGCAGGCTTCTTACACCATACCACTCTAACTTTCTTAGGAGAATTTCATGGTCTGTTAAATCAAATGCTTTTGTTAATTCCAGGAAAATCCGCGAAACATTTTTGTGACTATCCACTGAATTTAAAATACGATTTATGGGCCTAAAAGTGGTTGTTTCAGTACTGCACTGAGGCCTGAAGCCATGCTGAAATCCTGAGATCATATTTTTTTTTTTTTGTTCAGGAAATAAGTTAATTGTGGCAGAACTAGTTTTTCAATGATTTTTGAAAAACCTGAGAGGAGTGACACAGGCTATAGTTGACCATCTGCTGCCGATTGCCCTTTTTGTAAAGGGATACAACTTTTGCAGTTTTTAACTGTTGTGGGAAAATACCACTTGATAGTGAAGAATTGCATATATCTAGCAGTGGTGCGAGTATCTGTTCAGCTGATACTTTTATAATGCAGTATGGTACATCGTCAACTCAGGCTGTTTAGTCTGCAATTCACAGAGGGTTCATCAAACCACTTTCAAGCTATTTCTCTACTGGTCCACTCTCCAACAACACACATGTAACATGGACACTTTCCGTATGAGCTCTAATTTCTCTTATTGTATTTTGATGATCGTTTCTGCCTGTGTAGACGGGCAGCAACAAAATATTTTCACACACTGAGGAGAAGGTTAATGATTGAAGTTTCATGAAAAGATCATGCCTCAATTGAAAAGGCCTTTGTTTTAACGACAGTCACTCTAATTCACATATAATCTCCCATGGCACTGTCTCCTCTATTTTGTGATTGTACAAAATGTTCTGCCCTTCTTTGAACTTTTTCCATGACTTCCGTCAGATCAATATGATGCATATCCCACACCGCACACCAGTACTTTCTAAGTGTTCTGCCAATAAATCAGACTTTGGGCTGTGCATGATAGTCATGCGATCTGCAGCTCCTTGCCACAGTTCGCATGGCTATCCCCATCGGAGTTTCGAGTCCTCCCTCAGGCATGGGTGTGTGTTGTCCTTAGTGTAGGTTAGTTTAATTTAGATTAAGTTGTGTGTAGGTCTAGGGACCAATGACCTTAGCAGTTTAGTCCCATAAGCACTTAACACATATCGACCGGGACAAAAAAAGTCTGGTTTGCTTTCTCCACAGCATTATTTGTGTGAACAGTCCAATTTAAGCTATAGGTAATAGTAATCCCTAAGTATTTAGTTGAATTGACAGTCTTTAGATTTGTGTGATTTATCATGCAAGGAAAGTGTAGCAGATTCCTTTTAGTACTCATGTGGGTGATTTCACATTTTGCACTGTTTAGAGTCAGATACCTCTTTTAGCACCATGCAGATATCTTTTCTAAATAATTTTGCAATAATTTTTGATCATCTGATAATGACTTTACAGGATATTAAATGACAACATTTTTCTGTAAACAATGTCGGAGGTGTTTTCAGATCATCTCCTAAATCTTTTATGTAGATCAGAAACACCAGAGGGCATATAACATTTCCTCAGGGAACAACAGACATTACTTCTAGTTTACTTGATGTCTTTCCATCAATTACCATGAACTTGACCATTCTGACAGGAAACCATGAATCCAGTTACATAACTGGTACGATACTCGAAAGGCACAAAATTTGATTAGAAGTAGTCTATGAGAAATGGTGTCAAAAGCCTTCTGAAAATCTAAAAATATAAAGCAGATTAATGAATGCAACAAGCAACTCTAATGTGGAGTACATTTGAATGATGATAATTATTGGTTTAGTAGGTAGTGTAGCTTGTGTGTAAAGCTGCACCAAGCTTGGTACAGGTGGGATTTGTCATAGAGGTTGGTGTGATGTGGTTTGCAGCCTTACATTTGATCTTTCTTCAGAGCCATATACCGTACTGAGTTTCTGAATATTGGTCTTAGTGTTTTGCTTAATATATTTTCCATTGACTAAGATTGAGCTACTTGCTCCACACATCAGCTTGTTGAACAGAATTCCTGAGGGTTCAGGGTGGTACTGTTCAATTATTTTTTATGGAACTGTTATGAGAGAGGTTTATCTAAATATGTGGAGCAACAAAGGAAGAGAAAATGTTGCTGATTTTTCAATGCTATAATGAGCATGCAAGTACAGTTTATGAAGAAGGGTATACAGTAATTGTGCGTGAACTGATTGAAATGACAGTTGAGAGATCATAAACGCAGCTTGACAATTGTCTCACAAAGACTATATTGTTGCCACTGAAGTAAAGCTAGTGTGTATAAGAACACTTTTTTCTTTGAAGAATTGATGAAATGCACCTTGGACATTCTTTGACTGTGCTATAAGGGCATTAACCAGTTGGCCAGTGAAACTCAAGTTTCAATTGATGGTGTAATGACAACCTAAGGAAAATATACTGTTACATAATAGTCGATTATGTAATTACAGCTATCCCAAATCCAATCTCATACAGTGCATGGAAAAAACGAACTCTTTGTATCTTTCCGTGTGAGCTCTGATTTCCCTTATTTTATTATGGTGATCGTTTCTCCCTATGTAGGTTGGCATCAAAAAAATATTTTCGCTTTTGGTGGAGAAAATTGGTGATTGAAATTTTGTGAGAAGACACTGCCGTAGTAAAAAATGGCTTTGTTTTAATGATGTCCACCTTAAATCCTGTATCCTTTCAGTGACACCCTCTCTCCTATTTCATGATAATACAAAATGTGCTGTCCTTCTTTGACTTTCTTCATGCACTCCAGAAGTCCTATCTAATAAGGATCCCACACCATGCAGCAGTATTCTAAAAGAGGATGGAGAAGTATAGTGTAGACAGTCACTTCAGTAGATCTGTTACGTTTTCTAATTGTCCTTCCAATAAAACACAGTCTTCAGTTAGCCTTTCTCACTTCATTTTCTATGTGTTCCTTCGAATTTATGTTGTTTGTAATTTTAATTCCTAGGTATTTAGTTGAATTTACAGGCTTTAGATTTGACTGATTTATCATGTAACCAAAGTTTAATGGCTTCTATTTAGCACTCATATGCATAACCTCACACTGTTCAGAATGAGATTTTCACTCTGCAGCGGAGTGTGCGCTGATATGAAACTTCCTGGCAGATTAAAACTGTGTGCCCGACCAAGACTCGAACTCGGGACCTTTGCCTTTCGCGGGCAAGTGCTCTACCAACTGAGCTACCAAAGCACGACTCACGCCCGGTACTCACAGCTTTACTTCTGCCAGTACCTTGTCTCCTACCTTCCAAACTTTACAGAAGCTCTCCTGCGAACCTTGCAGAACTAGCACTCCTGAAAGAAAGGATAATGTGGAGACATGGCTTAGCCACAGCCTGGGGGATATTTCCAGAATGAGATTTTCACTCTGCAGCGGAGTGTGCGCTGATATGAAACTTCCTGGCAGATTAAACCTGTGTGCCCGACCGAGACTCGAACTCGGGACCTTTGCCTTTCGCGGGCAAGTGCTCTACCAACTGAGCTACCGAAGCACGACTCACGCCCGGTACTCACAGCTTTACTTCTGCCAGTACCTCGTCTCCTACCTTCCAAACTTTACAGAAGCTCTCCTGCGAACCTTGCAGAACTAGCACTCCTGAAAGAAAGGATAATGCGGAGACATGGCTTAGCCACAGCCTGGGGGATGTTTCCAGAATGAGATTTTCACTCTGTAGCGGAGTGTGCGCTCATATGAAACTTCCTGGCAGATCATCTGCAAACAACCTAAAACAGCTGCTCTGATTGTCTCCTAAATTGTTTATGTAGAACAGCAAAGGGCCTATAACACACCTTGGGGCATGCCAGAAATCACATATGTTTTACTTGATGATTTTCCATCAATTACTATGAACTTTGACGTCTCAGACAGGAAATCACAAATCCAGTCACATAACTGAGATGATATTCCATAATCACGCAGTTTCTCTACAAGCTGCTTGTGTGGGACAATATTAAAAGCATTCAGGAAATCTAGAGATACAGAATCAATTTGAAATCCCTTTTCAATAGCACTCAGCAATTCATGTGAGTAAAGAGCTAGTCGTGTTTCACAAGAATGACGTTTTCTAAATCTGTGTTTACTGAGTGTCAATAGACCGTTATTTCGAGGTAATAGATAATTTTTGAACACAGTATATGTTCGAAAATCCTGTTGCACGTTGATATTAATGATATGGGTCTGTAATTTAGTGGATTATTCCTACTACCTTTCTTGAATATTGGTGTGACCTGTGCAGCTTGGCAGTCTTTGGGTACAGATCTTTCATCAAGCGAATGGTTGTATATGATTGTTAAGTATGGAGCTAAAGTATCAGCAAACTCTGAAAGGAACCTAACTGGTGTACAGTGTGGACTGGAAGACTTGCTTTTGTTTAGTAATCTAAGGTGCTTCACTACTCTGAGGATATCTGCTTCTACGTTACTCATGTTGGCAGCTGTTCTTGATTCAAATTCTGGAATTTACTTCATCTTCAGTGGTGAGGGAATTTCGGAAGGTTGTGTTTAGTAAGTCTGCTTTGGCAGCACTGTCATCTGTAGTTGCATGGAGGATGCATTAATTTTGTATTTCTGGTAGCATACTTCACATACCACCAGAATGTCTTTGGATTTTCTGCCAGTTTTCAATACAAACTTTCGCTGTGGAAACTATTATAAGCATCTTGCATTGAAGTGCACAATAAATTTCAAGTGTCTTTAAAAGATTTCCAATGTTGGAGATTTTTCACTCATTTGAATTTATCACCTTTTTTTCATTGTTTCTGCAACAGTGTTCTGACATGTTGTGAGTACCAAGGAAACACAGTTTCATCGTTTGTTGATTTATTTAGTATAAATCTCTCAATTGCTGCCAATACCTTTTCTTTGAATTCAAGCCACATCTGGTCTACACCTACATTTTTAATTTAGAAGGATTGGAGATTGTCTCTCACAAAGGAGTCAAGTGAATTTTTATCTGCTTTTTGAAATAGGTATATTTCACGTTTATTTGTGGAGAATTTGTAGGTTACAAAATTCAGCCTCGCTGTGACAACCCTGTGTTCGCTAATCCCTGTATCTGTTTTGTGCTTGTTATTAGCTCAGAATTATTTGTTGCTAAGAGGTGAAGGTCATTGTTTCGGTTTTTATTGAAATATTGGTGTATTACCTAGATATCCACACAAGAAACTTTTGCAAAAAGTACAGATTGAAAAGTTTTATGTAGCCTAGATTATAATTATTTGTATATCAAAGCATGCTATGCAAACCAACTGTCCAAAAAAGTGTACAGTACAGAATGTGATTTATACAAGTAACATATGAAGACTATTATGATAACAGACATATCATCTCCAAATACTACAATATTACAAAATATTAATTTTGTAGTTGTTATGTACAACTTGCAATATGTAAAATCAAACAGTGGATACTCCAGGATGGAATAATGACTGTATTATGAAAAGGATTCATTGCTAAACACCATAAAGTGGAGATGTTGAGTTGCAGACAAGCACAATAAAAAGACTGCGAAGCATGTAAGCTGTTGACCTAAAGACATTCCTTCAGAAGATGACAATACACACACACACACACACACACACACACACACACACACACACACACATTCTCACTATCATGACACACACACACGAGACCACTGTCTCAACCTCTGGGTTGTCATGCCCATGTGGAGCACAGCACAGCTGTTGCAGCTTACCATGTGGATCATATAACTGCTTTCATAGGTAGTCTAGTTTTTGATGGGGTAGGTGATGTTTGTGACTGGACTGGAGTAGATGGAGGTGGGATGATATATGGGACAGGACTTTTTTGCAGGTCTATTGCATTGATATGAACTTTGAGGGAAGGGGCTGGGAGCAGGGGAGGAGTAGGGACAGACAAGAATATTGTGTATGTTTGGTGGGTGGTGGAACACTACCATGGTAGGTGTGAAAAAGATAGTGGACAGTCATTTCAAGCCACAACTAGAGGTAGCTGAAACCCTGATGAAGAATCTGATTCAGTTGTTCCTTTCCTGGGTGGTACTTAGTTATGAAGGAAATACTCCTTTCAGGCCAGATGGTGGGACTTCAGGAGGTGGTGGGTGACTTGAGAGATAAGGTATGGAAGATATGTTTCAGTACAATTTTGGGAGAGTAATTTTGGTCTTTGAAGGCTTCAGTGAGACCCTTGGTGTATTTTGAGAGGGACTGCTTGTCACTACAGATGTGGTAAGACACAGGTGACTAGGCTGTGTGGAAGGGACTTGTTAGTATGGAATAGGTAGGAGCTGTCAAAGTGGACATATTGCTGGTGGTTGGTAGGTTACATATGGATGGAGTTCATGATGTCAACATAGAGGAAGGTGGCTTGTTGGGTCGAGGAGAACCCAGTGAAGCATATGGGGGAGAAGGCTTTGAGGCTTTGGAGGAATGTGGATAGGATGTCATCATCCTCAAAGCAGATTACGAAGATGTTATCAGTGAATTCGAGCCAGGTCAGGGGTTTGGGATTCTGGGTGGTTAGGAAGGATTCCTCTAGATGGCCTATGAATAGGTTAGTGCAGGATGGTGCCATGTGGGTGCCCATTGCCGTACTTCAAATTTGTTTGTTGGTGATGCCTTCAAAGGTGAAGTAATGATGGGTTAGTATATAGTTGGTTGTGGTGACCTGGAAAGAGGTTGCAGGTTTGGAATCCATAGGACCTTTGGAAAGGTAGTGTTCAATAATGGCAAAGCAAAAGGCATTGGGGATATTAGTATAAAGGAAGTGGCATCAATAGTAATGGGCAGGGCATTGTGTGGTAAAGGAACAGGAATTGTGGAGAGTTGGTGGAGGAAATGGTTGGTGTCTTTTTATGGGAGGGAAGGTTGCGAGAGCAGAGAAGGTTGCAGGTAATAGGCAGAAGGTGTTGGTCTATGAAAGCAGAGACTCTCAGTGGCAGCACAGCATCTGGCCACAATGGATGGTTGGGTGTATTGACTTTATGAAGCATTTAGATGGTCGGAGGATGGGGAGTGGTAAGTGTGAGGAAAGAGAGAGAGAGAGAGAGAGAGAGAGAGAGAGAGAGGCTCAAGGGAGAGGTTCTGGGATGGGCATAAGGATCTGAAGAGAGACTGGAATTCCTGTTTGATTCAGTGGGGCCACTATGGCAGGGTTTGTTGATGGACAAATCTGAGAGCTGACAGACACATACCAAGTAATTCTTGTGGTTCAAAACAACAGTGGGGGAGCCTTTGTCAGCAGGTAGGATTATAAGATCAAGACACACAGTCTTTTTACTCCTCATGTTTTTACTTGTCTCCTTGTCTGCTCCCTCCTCCCCTTTTCTCTCTGTTTAACCTTCAGACTGCAGCTAACTGCCCTACACTCTCCCCACCACATCCATGTATGCTCCCAAAAGCAGCACTTGACCATCCCCCATCCCTGCCCTGCTATTCCCCCCCTCCCCTCCCCCCTACCATCATGCACATTGTTCGCAGTCTGCCCTCTCAGCGAGAGACAGTGGTCAGGTGTGTGACAGTTTTGTGTGTGTGTGTGTGTGTGTGTGTGTGTGTGCGTTTGCATCTGTATATTTGTGTTGTTGACTTCAGAGAAAGACCTTTTGGCTCAAAAGCTTACTTATTTAGAATTATTTTTGTTGTGCGTGTCTACGATGCAACATCACTACTGTATTATTATTGCATCAGATGTAATTTCTTTTCTATCAGCGTATCAGAAGTTGCGGTTTCTGCATGAACTACTTTTCTGTTGCTGTGTAATGTCATAGGCTGCTATTTTCCCATCAGATCTTTTGCTTTTGCTCTGGAACATCATAGGCTGCTGTTTTCTCTTCAAATGTTTTTCTTGTGCTCTGGGACATTGGAGGTCACAGTTTTTCTATCTGTAATATTGGGAGTCCCATTTTTTATGTTCTCTAGTCTAACCCACATACTTCTTTTACGCGGTGGCTCTGGGTACAAATGAAAGAATTTGTTCTCGATTGTTGATTATCTTGTGAGACAGACAGAAAAGTTGACTTCTTATTACCATTATCGTGACCAATCTTCATAAGTATATGCAGTTTGTGGCTTGCAGGGATCATTGGAAAGAGGATCAGCAACAAGAACTTGCAGTTTCGATCAGGCTCTGTTTGCAAAAATATTTATTTAGCTTCTTAAAATACAATACAATGGTTGCTGGCCATTAGCCAGTGATAATGTTAAGTCTTGCACAAGCCCACCCCCTTCGCCCTCAATCCATAATTCTGTAGAGCTCTAATTTAGGTAATATTGAAAATCTGACATTTTATTTACAAGCCTTTCAAAATTCATAAAATTCAGCATTGCTTTACAACCTTTCCTTAGGTCCCTACAACATGACCCTAACAGGTCCTCCACGTACTGCAGGCTCTTCATTATTCCCAAAAACCTGATGACTTGATCATATCCTTCCGGCCGGCAAGAGATCTACCATTGTCGTACTTGACCAATAGGAGTATGTAAGTGAGAGTCTGTGCCAGTTGTGTGACACCTCTATGTACAGCATCTGCCATCGAGATCCCATCCCACTGATACAAGCTGACCTACAGTTGATTCCTTAAAACTTCAGACTCCTCATGAGGACTAAGACCTCAATCCATAGCATTTCTTACCCAACTGAAAATACACACCTCCACCTTTTACCTTCTTCCTAAGCTCTATAAACCCAGTCACCCTGATCATCCCATAGTTGCTGGCTTCAAAGCACCCACCAAAGGTGTATCTCCCTTAGTTGATCAACACTTGCAACCAGTAGTATGAAGACTTTGCTCCTATATTAAAGACACCAATCATTTCCTAGATCATCTAAAATCTGTGCCTGTCCCATTGTGCCACACATCCTGCTTGTTGCCATTGATTCCACCTCCTTTAATACGAACAAGTGCATAGTCTGTCTGCTGCTGAACATTTCCTCAACCAGCACCCACCTGATTCCAAATCTACGATGCCCTTCCTACTCACCTTAATCAGCTTTAACCTTACACTAATTACTTTACCTTTGAGGGGCAGATACATAAACAGATCAGGGGCATGGCCATGGGAACCAGGATGGCTCTTCCTATGCCAACCTTTTCATGGGTCACTTGGATGCTTTCCTGGTGTCCACAAGCCTTCAGCCATTGGTTTGGTTTAGATACAGTGATGACATCTTTGCAATATGGACTCATAGCAAGGCTGGCCTGTTAAAGATTCTCCCAATTAAGTGTCACATGGTCGTATTCTGAATCCCATGCCACTTTTCTTGATGTTGACCTGATCATCACCAAGGATCAGCTGAACACTTCAGTTCAAACTAAGGGGACCTAGACGTCACTTTCATTCACATTAGGGGACTGAAGCATCATGGTTGTTTTTTACACTAGTATTTTTAAAGATAATAACACAAAAAATTTAATAATAATTGAAATGAAACTTTAACTAAATAATAAGTATATTGTGACCTCTGTGTGACAAAAATTTGAACACTGCTGCATTCAAAATAGTGAGAAGATTTATTTTTCTCTTATATATTGAATTATGTGTGAATTTTATTCTAGGCATACTGTACTTCACACTATTGAAATTTAAAGTTCAGAACATATTTTGTTCATTTAAGAATGGAACAGGAATATTTACTAATTTCTTGTTGTATGTATTTGGAAAAAAAAATGTTTTTTTGGAATCTGCTTTCTTTTTCCTAATAATTTATGAACATATGACATCTTCTAGCTGAAAATATGTCATATATTGTTGAATATTCTTGTTCTCTCTATAAGTTAAACTCCTTACAAACAGATTGATTGATAGGTGTCACTGGATGCGGATATGGACAGGTATGTGGTCAGCAGGCTGCTCTCCCCACCGTCCTCAATTTTTGTGAATGGAGCCACCACTTCAGAGTCAAGCAACTCCTAAAATGGATAAGCTATTCCTTGACATTATAACATATGGCCTGTCAACCTGTCACTTATTTTCAGTCAGTGTTTTCCGTATATCCCTTCCCTCACTAATTCTGCAGAGATCCTTATCAGTCTGTACCTTATCAGTGTATCTTATTTCCAATACACTTCTGTAGCACCACATAACAAATTCTTCAATTCTGACCTTTTCTGGTTTTCCCACAGTCCATGTCTCACTACCAGACAATGCTGTGCTCCAAATGTACATTATCAGATATTTATTTCTCAAATTAAGGCCTATGTTTGATACAAGCAGACTTCTTGTGGCCTCCTAGGCACTAGAATGGCTGCAACTTTGTCTTCACTGGATGTTATTACAGCACCAACTCATCTGAAAAGCAGATTTCCTGGGCCACCATATCCAATTATGGTACTGCTGATCCCTCCCAAAAAATCTTAGGAATGCACCTGTTGTCATTCAGTATTTCCTTGTCTTGAAAGTATTAATCGGCTAATTTGACAGGGCTGTTACTTCTTAAATTATGCCCTGAAATGAGGCCCATTATGACTGACATTTTGTCCACCACATCTAGAATAGCTCTTCATCTCTAAATCTCCACAATATCCTTGCCAGACCCTGCACTCCTGCACCCATTTTGCTGCTCTATGGGTCCTACCCTTGTGACCATCTCCACTGTAAGACCTGCCCTCCTACCATCATCTATCCAGTTCTGTAGCTGGCAGAGCACGTACTACCAAAGGGAAAGCCATCTCTGAAATGACACATCTCCTATACCAGCCATTACATGAACACTGTTCAGCTTTTTACATGGGCGTGACAACCACCAAGTTACCAGTTTGTATGAATTGGCATAGACAGAACGTGTATACTGACAACACACAATAACCTGTAGCAGAGCTTGCTCTAAAACATGTCAGTCTTGAACATGGCACCTGTTTCAGCACATGAGCCATCTTTATTCTGCCCCCAGACACCATTTTCTCAGAACTCCGCAGATGGGAACTGGCATTACAGTCTGTCCTTCGTTCTTGCATTTTCTAATGAAATTAATTTTTGTTAATTTCTTTGCTTTCAGTATTCATTTCTTCTCTCCCTTTTAGTTTTCAGTATCATTGTTTTCTGACCTGTCTATTCCTCCCGCCCCTAACACATACTTATCTTTCTTTTCTTTTTAACTTGTGCGGGATGTTTTTGTCAGTTATGTCTGTATTGCATATTGCCTTATCTTCCACCTAACCTCTCAGATTTTCAAATCTCATCTGGTGCAGTCCTCAACAGTCCATCTTACCTTCTTATCCCATCCAGTAAGTCTCCCTTGACCCAGAGTTCCTCTTCCAAACTCTCCACATTTCCTAAACTTCACTAGTTCTTTCCATTTACACCTCTTCCTTCCCCTTCAACTCTTCTGCCAGTAGAATGAGCCACGGGCTCCAAAAGCTTGCACATTTCTATACATTTACATGTGTGGTGTCCTGCCACCACTTGGTGATTTAAGGAACCATTTGCACTGGAGCACAGACAATATTTAATTTAGTTAACTTAGATTATATGTATCGATTTTTTAAGACAAGAGAATGCAAAATAAAGCAATTAACACCGCTCCCTTGTCACAGCCAGGAGGCATCAACACACTCTTATGTCATTCGTTGTCCTAGAAGGACATAATATTTTGTGCAGCTCCACGGTTAGCCATTTCATACGTATTTGCAGAAAAGAGGCGCAGAATTAATAAGTCGCTCACATTTGCGAATGATCTGCAATTATTTATCTATAATTTTACGTAAGTGTCACTTATATCGTAATGTATATCTTAAAATGAATATATGTTTTATTTAATCGTATGCTTTTCTTTGTTTTAGTAGTTTTAGTCACTCCATTTTCATGATTGAAGTTGAGGTCAGATATGAGACTTTGTCTACAAAAAAAAAAAATACATAATGAGCCCTGGCTACGTTCCGTACATCTTCGGACGTGCGAAGCTCGATAAACTCACGCCGTAAATTTTAATCCCTCAATTACTTATCCAAACAAACATTTATTATTATTACAAATTATTATTATATTTTATTTTATATTTTTTATTTGTTAAAGTGAGTAGATTTTTTAAGCATCCAATGGCATTGCATTTTCAGAATTTGTTTATTTTCATTTATATGTTATTTAAGTAATTTGTGACTAAAGTTCAGCCAACATTTTACACATTCTATTACATTTGCTCATAAAGATTATAATATTACTAAAGAATTTTATGTTGTTGTGGTCTTCAGTCCTGAGACTGGTTTGATGCAGCTCTCCATGCAACCCTATCCTGTGTAAGCTTCTTCATCTCCCAGTACTTACTGCAACCCACATCCTTCTGAATCTGCTTAATGTATTCATCTCTTGGTCTCTCTCTACGATTTTTACCCTCCACGCTGCCCTCCAATGCTAAATTCGTGATTCCTTGATGCCTCAGAACATGTCCTACTAACCAGTCCCTTCATTTTGTCAAGTTGTGCCACATACTCCTCTTCTCCCCAATTCTATTCAATACCTCCTCATTAGTTATGTGATCTACCCATCTAATCTTCAGCATTCTTCTGTAGCACCACATTTCAAAAGCTTCTATTCTCTTCTTGTCCAAACTAGTTATCGTCCATGTTTCACTTCCATACATGGCTACACTCCATACAAATACTTTCAGAAATGACTTCCTGACATTTAAATCTATACTCGATGTTAACAAATTTCTCTTCTTCAGAGAGGCTTTTCTTGCCATTGTCAGTCTACATTTTATATCTTCTCTACTTTGACCATCATCAGTTATTTTGCTCTCCAAATAGCAAAACTCATTTACTACTTTAAGTGTCTCATTTCCTAATCTAATTCCCTCAGCATCACCCGACTTAATTCAACTACATTCCATTATCCTCGTTTTGCTTTTGTTGATGTTCGTCTTATATCCTCCTTTCAAGACACTGTCCATTCCGTTCAACTGCTCTTCCAAGTTCTTTGCTGTCTCTGACAGAATTACAATGTCATCGGCGAACCTCAAAGTTTTTATTTCTTCTCCATGGATTTTAATACCTACTCCGAATTTTTCTTTTGTTTCCTTTACTGCTTGCTCAATATACAGATTGAATAACCGGGGAGAGGCTACAACCCTGTCTCACTCCCTTCCCAACCACTGCTTCCCTTTCATGCCCCTCGACTATTATAACTACCATCTGGTTTCTGTACAAATTGTAAATAGCCTTTCACTCCTTGTAATTTACCCCTGCCACCTTTAGAATTTGAAAGAGAGTATTCCAGTTAACATTGTCAAAAGCTTTCTGTAAGTCTACAAATGCTAGAAACATAGGTTTTCTTCTAAGATAAGACAAAGGTCAGTATTGCCTCACGTGTTCCAATATTTCTACGGAACACAAACTGATCTTTCCCGAGGTCAGCTTCTACTAGTTTTTCCATTTGTCTGTAAAGAATTCGCGTTACTATTTTGTAGCTGTGACTTCTTAAACTGATAGTTAGGCAGTTTTCACATCTGTCAACACCTGCTTTCTTTGGGATTGGAATTATTATATTCTTCTTGAAGTCTGAGGGTATTTCGCCTGTCTCATACATCTTGCTCACCAGATGGTAGAGTTTTGTTAGGCCTGGCTCTCCCAAGGCTGTGAGTAGTTCTAATGGAATGTTGTCTACTCCCGGGGACTTTTTTCGACTCAGGTCTTTCAGTGCTCTGTCAAACTCTTCACGCAGTATCATATCTCCCATTTCATCTTCATCTACATCCTCTTCCATTTCTATAATATTGCCTTCAAGTACATCGCCCTTGTACAGGCCCTCTATATACTCCTTCCACCTTTTGCTTTCCCTTCTTTGCTTAGAACTGTGTTTCTATCTGAGCTCTTGATATTCATGCAAGTGGTTCTCCTTTCTCCAAAGGTCTCTTTAATTTTCCTGTAGGCAGTATCTATCTTACCCCTAGTGATATGCGTCTCTACATCCTTACATTTGTCCTCTAGCCATCCCTGCTTAGCCATTTTGCATTTCCTGTCGATCTCATTTTTGAGACGTCTGTATTCCTTTTTGCCTGCTTCATTTACTGCATTTTTATATTTTCTCCTTTCATCAATTAAGTTCAATATTTCTTCTGTTACCCAAGGTGTTCTCTTAGCCCTCGTCTTTTTACCTACTTGATCCTCTTCTGCCTTCACTACTTCATCCCTCGGAGCTACCCATTCTTCTTCTACTGTACTTCTTTCCCCCATTCCTGTCAATTGTTCCTTTATGCTCTCCCTGAAATTCTGTACAACCTCTGGTTCTTTCAGTTTATCCAGGTCCCATCTCCATAAATTCCCACCTTTTTGCAGTTTCTTCAGTTTTAATCTACAGTTCATAACCAATAGATTGTGGTCAGAGTCCACATCTGCCCCTGGAAATGTCTTACAATTTAAAACCTGGTTCCTAAATCTCTGTCTTACCATTATATAATCTATCTGATACCTTCTAGTTTCTCAGGGTTCTACCATGTATACAACCTTCTTTCATGATTCTTGAACCAAGTGTTAGCTATGATTAAGTTATGCTCTGTGCAAAACTCTACCAGGCGGCTTCCTCTTTCATTTCTTAGCCCCAATCCATATTCACCTACTATGTTTCCTTCTCTCCCTTTTCCTACTCTCGAATTCCAGTCACATAACCAAAATTATCAACATCATAAATAATAATGACTGGCTGGTCATGTGCATTATAAATCCCCCCCCCCCCCCCCCAATTTTCTTTTTTTGCTGAAACCCCCTTCTGTAGCTAAGCACTTTTGTTCCTTTCTTTTTATCTGACTGCAGCTCTTCACATCCACCCCATTGTAGCTCAACAACTAGAATAATCTTCATATCATTGTTTCCCATCTATCTTTTTAAAGTATTTTTGTTTTGGTTGTAGCAGCGTTTGACATTCCAGGCAGAAGTCATTGTTCTGATATTGTGCCTCCTCTTTCCAAGTTGTTCTCGCACCCCGCTCCCCCAACTTGCCCCTGCCCAACCCCTCCAACAAGCATGCACACATACACATACACATACACACACACACACACACACACACACACACACACACACACACACACACACACACACATACTTGGTTCCAAGCAGGGGACTATCCTGTTATCAGATACTGATTAACCTAAGGGGAACCTATATTTTGAATATAAAATGGAGACTGCATTATGCAGGGAAAATAAATTGCAGTGGTATTTTGTTGTCTTCCACAATCCTGGAGCCCATCCTGAACGTTGTATTTACCCTGGGTCAGGCATTGGTTTGCCTGTTGGTCCACGGGAGGTATTTCATTTCCCTCCTACCACCCATGTCTGGTAGCCATTCCCCGGTCCGCCAACTGGGGACATGCCTTCTAGGGGTTACAGGCCCCTCCAAGTGAAAAAAATGTTTTACTTACCACCTTGAAAAATCAAAAGTTGTCATCAGTGTTTTGTGTGTTTGTGGGTACATGTCTGCTGTTCTGGTACATATCGAAATCCCTATGCAATGGTACCACTACACACAATTAGAGCGGGGGTGGGGGTGGGGAGATGCCTCACTCTGATAAAGTAAAGTAGCATGCGGTAATTGATTACTGCATTTGAAGAAGAACAATACTGCAACAGTCCACACTGAGCCAATGGAAATGTATGGGACCAATGCATAAGACACAGTAGTTAGGCAGTGTAAATGCTTCCAGTATTGTGAACAAGTCTGAATCACAAATAACAGTGAAAGCTCCTCTCTTTGTGAAAAACTTGGAATCAATAGATAATTGGAGGCCATGGTGTACAAAGACCAGGTTTTCTTGATCAAGGTAGTAGCAGAAAAAGTAAAAAACAGTATGGATCCGTTTTCAAAAAAATGTACAAAATTTTGAATGTGGTAGCTCACAGTCCACTGAGTCCTGCGACAGATCATACCCATTCAAGTAATCTGTTGAATCAAGGCAGCAGCAGCTGTTGCAGCTGTGTTACATCAATTCAGAGGACATCTTTAGCCACCATATCTTCATGGACAAGAGCTGCAGCCTGTAATTGGAAAAGTGTCATATCTTCATGGATAAGAACTGTGGCCTGTAATTGGAAAAGTGTCATGATGGTCTCTCTATTGGCAAAAGATTCAAAGCTGGTCCCTCATTCAGATCTCTGGGTGGGGATTGCCAAGGGATAGGTGATAGTGAGAACAAGACTGAATAACCAACGAAAGAATAATGTTCTGTGAGACGAGACATGGAATGTCAGATGTTTCATCATGGTAGGGAAGCTAGAAAATGCAAAAAAGGGAAATGCTAAGGCTTAATCCAGATGTAGTTTGTGTCAGTGAAGTGAAATGAAAATAGAATGAGGATTTTTGTTCAGACGAATAAAGAGTAATATCAAGAGCAGGAGAATACAGTATAATGGAAGTAGGATTTATGATGAATAGGAAGATAGGACAGAGAGTGAGTTACTGTGGACAGTTCATTGATAGAGTTGTTCTCATGGTACTTCATGAGAGATCTTTTTTTCTTGATTCTTCATGTAGTTTCAGGAATAAGCAGTTTAACATGAACTGTGTCATTATTGAAAAAATGTGGTAATTATCAGTTGAGAGTTGTATGGGTCTGAGGGGAAGTTTGTTTTCTTGTTCTATGAGAGAGTGGGACCATTCTTTCAGTTTGTATGGAGGATACATGGTATAGATTATTCAGCCATTTTTAACCCTTTAACTCCTCTGGACGTGTTAATGTACGCACCTTTGTACCTCTCCCTGTGTGTTCTGAATGTGTATACGCGTGCCACCAGTCATTCTACCTGGTACTCTAAACGTGTCTACGTGTAAACACATTCAAAGCTCACAGGGACGGGTACAAAGGTTAACACATCCAGAGCAGTTAAAGGGTTAACCAGTCCATAGAATTCTTTGCATCTCAGGAGGTATTCAGTTATATGTTATGTGGCATAGAACTCTCTCAGTGTTAAACATCAGTTAACTCTTTTTCATACCACATCTTTTCAATATGTGGTGCACAGAGTAACAACTGTCTGGTGCCCTTGTGTAGTGACATAACTAATAATCACATTTTTATGTGTAACAGTTACTCTGTTTTCTTTTCCATTAATACAAATGGCTCTGAGCACTATGGGACTTAACTTCTGAGGTCATCAGTCCCCTAGAACTTAGAACTATTTAAACTTAACTAAGCTGAGGACATCACAAACATCCATGCCCGAGGCAGGATTCGAACCTGCGACCGTAGCGGTCGCGCGGTTCCAGACTGTAGCACCTAGAACCGCTTGGCCACTCCAGACTCCGGCCGGCTCCATTAATACAGTAATATACACAACAAATATGTGGGTTTTTTTTCATTAAATTCTGTTTTGATATCTTAGAGTGTGGTAGTTTAATCCGTCCTAGAACACAGCATTTACTGAGATTTTATAATTCATCAGTTGCCAACAGCAGTTTACTAAAATTTTTGTTACTTATTGTATTTGTCACATACTGCAATTCCCACTTTCCGTAGCAGTTTACGTAGATTTCTGTTATATTTATCACACACTGTAACTCCCTGTTTCTGAAACTCTGAAGCTGTACTCATGTTTGTTCATGTGGAATACACTCATTACTGGTAGGTGTCTTCACGATATATGTATTGTTTTTTTACATGTAGCTAATAGCTCTGAAGGTCTCAGTGACCATCCCAAATCTTCCATTTACTAACCTTTGGCAATGTAGACATGGGTAGTTGGAAGCGTGTTTTTGTTGTACTAGAGTCATCATTTGTGAAGGTTCATCTTCTTTCTTCATGTATGGAAATATTCTTTCTTGATTCATGATGTAGTTTCAGAGACTGGTATTTTAGTTCTGTAATGTGTGAAAAATCTGTAAGTGAGTTGTGTGGTGAGGTTGCATTCTGTTGCTCTGTCAGTGTCCAGTTGAGTTGTTTGAAGTGTGTTCATTGAATAGTATTGATCTGGTTTATCAGTGACATCTTTCTTCATGTAAGGGTTTCTTTCTTGATTCGGTGTGTTGTTTGAGTGAGTAGTGTGTAAAATGATAGTTGTCAAGTTTATGCTGCTTGGTTATAGAGTGCTTCTATCTCTGTGTCTACTTCTGTTTGTGAGAGTGTTTTTGTTGTGCGGAGTAGCTTTTGTTTTGTAGGGACTTGTTTCTTCTTGAGAAAAAATATTCCTTCTTCATTCCTTATGTAATATTATGGGTAATCTGTTTAACTTCTGCAGTGTCATAATTGATAAAAGTGTTGAATGTAAATATTGGTTGACAGTTGTATGAGGTTGTATGGAGGATATGTGATACAGGTTAGTCTGCCATTTCTAATCTGTCCATTGAGTTCTTGACGATTCCTTAGATATATGGTTGTATCTTCTGCAGCATAGGAATTGCTGAGTGGTTAATAGCATGTAGCACTGTTGCGGACATCTTTTCAATACCATATTTACTCGAATCTCAGCTGTACTCAAATCTAAGCCGCACCTGAAAAATGAGACTCGAAATCAAGGAAAAAAAAATTTCCCGAATCTTGGTTTGAGTTGTAAGCTTGGCAGTTAAGCTGTACCAGGTAGCCACTGCTATGCGTCAGGCGCTCTGTCCCTATTTATACGAGTATCCTTCCTTTTTCACGTGCTTCGTCTGGTTTGAATTGATTGCTTATTTTTCTTTGATCTGATAAGTGCTTTTCTCTTTGTTATAGGTGTTTATGTCACTTTAAGCTGAAAATGCATTACTGTACTGTGTCATGCATTGTTTGTCGCATTCTGATAATGAGTGTTTACGACTTGTCGCCGCTCGTGGCATGGCTAGCTTCTGTGCGCGCTACCGCCACTAACAATTAAAAAAAAAAAAAAAAAAAGAGAGAGTTATTGTCTCATTAGCGAAACAATGGCAAGAGACTGCTATTTGTTGTTACTTACACTGCTGCTTTCTTTGATAACGGTCAACAAGATCCAAATAATAGACTGCGTATGATAGAAGATGTTCTGAACGAGAGTTTAGCGAAAATTTTTCTCCATTTGAAAATCTTTGCAGATGCCTCTTTAGTACATTACATTCTGCACAGAAATTAGAGTCATCTTAGATTTAAAAATTTAGTCAATTGCCATGCTTCATTTCTGACTGTATCACTATTAGGCATAAGAATAATACGAATATAAAAATGACTTGATATGTATATTCTTCCGTGTTTGCTGTTGTCTCACTCTAGTTTCGTAGTTTATTAGGCAGACAGGATTTAAATGAGTTAGCAGCAAACATGAAAGAATACGAGGCAAAATGTTTATATTCATATTATTCTTACGGTGAAGAGAATACTGCACGTTCCTATTAGCAACCATCTCTTCTCATAGGGAGGAAAAAATTCAGAACGTAGAGTTGGCTTATGGCAAACATCCCAAACAGTCTTGCCAATCGGATTTTTGTAGTACATTGAAATGCTGCTACATTCGAAGATGAACAATACAGAATTTGTATTTACTTCGTTGGATAATGTATGAAAATGCAGTGGTCAAAACTTGAAGCAGAGAAAAAAACTTAAATTTATTTACTGACGCAGAGGTTTTGGCGCCAGTATTCATCTTTGTGTCTGCAAAGCATGTCTGTTTAGCGCTACATATATTCGACGGCAGAAGTTAGTTGTGGTAGCACCTACCAACATTTTTCAGAACTTCCGCTTACTTTGCACTTGATTCTAAGCAGCAGTTGGATTTTTGGATTACAAAAACCGGAAAAAAGTGCGGCTTAGATTCGAGTAAATACGGTATATGACATCCACAATGACAATTTTGTGGTGCTCTTGGTAATAACAAATTTAGAACACACATTTTAAGATTTAATAGTTTTTTTGTTTCCTTTTTCATTAATACAGCAATATACATCGAAGAACCAAAGAAACTGATATAGGCATGCATATTCAAATACAGAGATATGTAAAAAGGCAGAATACGGCTCTGCAGTCGGCAATGACTACATAAGACAAGTGTCTAGTGCAGTTGTTAGATCGGTTACTGCTGCTACAATGGCAGGTTATCAAGATTTAAGTGAGTTTGAACATGGTGTTACGGCTGGTACACAAGCGATGGGACACAGCATTTCCGAGGCAGCGATGAAGTGGGATTTTCCTGTATGACCATTTCACGAGTGTACCGTGAATATCAGGAATCTGGTAAAACTTCAAATTTTCAACCAGAAAAAGATCCTGCAAGAATGGGAACAAAGATGACTGAAGAGAATCATTCAACATGACAGAAGTGCAACCCTTCTACAAATTGCTGCAGATTTCAATGCTGGGCCATCAACAAGTGTCACTGTGTGAACCATAGGGCTTTTGGACTCGAAGGCCCACTTGTGTACCCTTGATGACTACACCACACAATGCTTTACACCGTGCCTGGGCCCACCAACACTGACATTGGACTATTGATGACTGTAAACATGCTGCCTGGTCAGATAATTCTTTTTTAAAATTGTATAGAGCTGATGGTCATGTACAGGTATGGAGACAGACTCATGAATCCATGGACCCTGTATCTCATCAAGGATCTGTTCAAGCTGGTGGAAGCTCTGTAATAGTGTGAGGCATGTGCAGTTGGAGTGGTATGGAGCCCCTGATATGTCTAGACATGACTCTGACAGGTAATGTGTATGTAATCATCCTGTCTGATCTTATGCATCCATTTATGTCCATCGAGCCTTCCAATGTGCTTGGGCAGTTGCAGCAAGACAATGCGACTCCCAACACATCCAGAAACACTCTTTTTGAGTTTAAACACTGCTGCTGCCCACCAAACTCCCCACATGTGAACATTATTGAACATATCTTGGATGCCTTGCAATGTGGTGTTCAGAACAGATCTCTACCTCTTCGTACTCAGGATTCAGGTTGTCAGTTCAGTGCCTCCCAGCACTACTTCAGACATTAGTTGAGTCTATACCATGTCATGTTGCAGCACTTCTGCATGCTCATGGGGGCCCTACACGATATTAAGTAGGTGTACCACTTTCTTTGGCTCTTCATTGCATATGCAAGAAATATGTATCTTTTGCATTAATTCTGTTATGATATCTCAGTGTCCGATAATTTATACCATCCACGAATGTAGCATTTGTTGATTTATATATATCACCAGTTGTTTATAGCAAGTTTACTTACATTTCTGTCATTTATTACATGCCTGCATCTCCCAGTTTTCATGACTCTGAAGTTGTACTCATGTTTATTCACGTGGAAAAAAAACTCATTGGCAGTTGGTCTCATCACCAAATATGTATTAATTTTAACTTGTTGCTAATGGCTTTGTAGCTCTCAAGGACCATCCCATGTCTTACATTTCGTTTCTTTCATGTCAGTGTACTCATGTGTAGTTGAAAGCATGTTTTGTGTTGTACTAGGATCTTTGTTTGTCATCTTCTTTGTTCACATATGGAAATCTTCTTCCGTGATTCATCATGTAATTTGAGGGGATTGGTATTTTTAATTCAGTATTGTGTAAAAAGTTTCTGATTGAACTGTGTGATAAGGTTGCATCGTGTTGATTTATTAGTGTTCAGTTGAGCTGTTGGATGTGTTCCATTTGAATAGTAGTTATCTTGTATCAGGGATGAATGAAAAGTAATACCTCCACCTTCGTTAATTGGGTTTGGATGGGAATATTTTAATAAATCAAACGCAGAAATAATCCTTAGAATGTGATCTTTAATTACCAATATTCACTTTTCCACATAATCACCAGTCAATTGGATACATTTCTGCCAACAATGAATAAGTTTTCTGAAGCCATCATGGAAGAAGTCAACACTTTGTTTCCGCAATCACTGTCTCACAGTTCTCTCAACGTCTTCATCATAAGCATAATAATGTACCCGCAGATCGTCTTTTATTATCAGGAACAGATAGAAGTCAGATGGTGCTAAATTTGGACTGTATGGAGGATGCCGTATGGTGGTGAGATTCAGTCTCTGAAGTTCTGCAGTGGTAGCACATGAGGTGTGTGATTTGGCATTGTCATGCTGCAGGAAAACATTTCCCTTTCTCTTTCAGACCCAACAACATACAGTACTCACATCAACACAGTCACCATAAACTGCTTTCATTCTCTGATGCACCTCCTTTGGGATGACACCTTCTGTCAAGAATTCAATGACTGCAGCCGATTTGGAGTGGTGTATGCTAAAAATGCCATGCATGTTTATACTGTTATGCTACGTTCTATTTAAATTGCCATATATCACACAGTATTCACTTTAAAGATATGAAAAAATTACCACTTATCCATAAAAGTATGTAGAATATTATGGCTTACACAGATTATGATAATGTTCAAATGAATTTGATTGTGACAGTCCAAATAAAATATTTTTTAAAAAAGTATTATAAATTTGACTTTGATTCCATGTATACAACACTGTGCTTCAATTTAAGAAGGCTAACTACAGTCCATAGAATCTACACACATTTCTGAGTAAAGTGACATGAGGGATATGACATTTGTGTTATTATTTAGAAAGATAATAATTATTTATTTGAAGAGAACATTACAGAATTTCCATGGCTACAATATGACTTAGCATTTGTGTTTAGGAAAACATTCACCATGCAACCCCTTATTACAACCATTACAAACAGTTCTTGATCCTCTTTTCCATCCCTGACTGGTACACACACAGCATCTTGACTCTTTCTTCTCTGGAAGTTTTCTCAATCCCGGAGCACCACGAGGGTCATCAATTGCATTTTTTTCTTGCAGCCATTCATCTGACAAGGCTTCAATTATCATTACAGTATATACATATCTGGAAACAAATTTCCTTCCCTTACTATGCTCTTTGTATAATATGTAAGAGTTCAGTACCATTCTTAACATTATGTTAAAAGCTACCTTCTTCCAGTAACGAAGAGTTCGCCTCTCATCCAAATACGCATACAGCATCATGTCAGATGTGTCTATTCCACCAATATACTGGTTGTACTGGTGTATTATTTCTGGCTTTTTTACTGTTTTATTTTTATTTTGGACTTCAATGTCACCAGCACCAACTTTACTTGACAATAAGAGAACGGGGGTATGCTGGGATTTTTTCTCTCCGTACACACATGGACCTGACTTACAATACATCCTTTCCCCAATTCCAAATTTCTTTCTAAATTGCTCTGGCAAATATTTCCTGTTTTTTCTTACAGTGCCAGTAATGCATGTACCTAGTTTGTAGAGACTTTTTACAAGTGGTACTGACATGAAAAAGTTGTCCACAAAGATGTGATATCCCTTGTTCAAATAACTGCCCAAACACAGTACCTTCTGAACAACACAGTAACCTAAGCCATGTCTTGCAATCTCAGCCTTATCTTCTTGGCTTTTGCCACCTCTGTATGTATAAAATCCAAGACAGTAGTGCATTATAGAGTCACACAGCATCCAGAATTTGACTCCTCATTGGTGGTGGTGTTTGTTTGGCAAATACTGTAATAGGGAAGTGTGACATTTAGTGCCAACTAGACTCTCATCAATACTAAGTTGTTCATGAGGTGTGTAATGATGTCTAAATATATTATTAGCATGATATACCAATGGCTGGTACCTGATACATGGGTCATAATGAGGATGACCTGGTGCTGGACATTTCTCACTATCCACAAGATGAAAGAATTTCATCAGATGCCTAAATTGGTGGGCAGAAAACATTTTACCAAACCATGGAAATGCCTGTGACGGTTTTGTGCTCCAGTATGATAGCATTGTGGGCCTTTTATTGAGTCCCATATTTAGTAAGCAAGCAATAAAACCTCTTACCTCGGTACTTGTCACATTCTTCCATTTCTTATACGGTTTGGACAATGTAGCAAGTTTAGTTATAAACTGTTTAGCTGAGTGATTCGTATCAGTTACAATAAGCTGCAGCAACATTCTAGTAAAGAATAGATTGAAATATTCTATCACAGGAGATCCTACTGGTGGCATATGTTTTGGTCCTGGCAGCTCTTGAAATGGATGTGGTAATGGCTGTAGTGTTTCAGGCACACGTACTTCAGTATATTGTATATCTTCCATTTCGTCTTCACTTTCGTTCACAATATCGTCAAGTACATCTTAGCTTTCGCTAAAACACTCTGTATCACTAGTACATTCTAAAAGTTCACAAATTTCTTCATCGGTAAGTCCTCTGCTGTGGCCTGGTGTAGGTCACATTTTTCACAAAAAATGGAGAAAATAAACAAACTGTAAACACAGAAACACAGAAACAACGACAAATAACAGTACTGCGATAGAGCGTTACCTTGACTTTCAAAGGGTTAAATCGCATTGACTGATGTCTGCACAGGGTTCCATACTTTACACTGTAACAACACAACTGTTCAATGCTAAGGCTTCCCGCCAAATGGAGCTGTAGAGAAGAGGCTACGGTACAAACCAGCACGTGCCACATACCAATGCTGCCAGCTGTTGAAGAGTTACAAAGGCGGAGGCATTACTTTTCAGTCAGCCCTCATATTTAGGGTTATCTTTCTTCATGTAAGATTTTCCATCTCGGTGCGTAGTGTGTAAAATGATTGGGATCATGTTTATGTGGCTATGTTGTAGAATGTATGTATTTCTGTGTCCACATCTGTTCCTGTGATTGTGCATGCTTATAGAGTATGGACATGTTTCTTCATGATGCAAAATTTTCTTTCTTGATTCTTCATGTAACATTGGGGTAATCAGTTTACCTTGTGCAGTGTTGCTATTGAAAAAAAAAAGTATTATAATGTAAATAGCACATAGAGCTCTTCGCAACTCTGGAGATATACAGTTGTACGTTCTCTGCAGTATGACTCTTTCAGAGTTTGAAAGCCATTAGCTTTGTTGCAGATCACAGTGTTTGAATATGTGATGTCCGCAATGACAGCTTTTTTTTGTATGGTGACATAGTTAGGATTCACATATTCGGATTTATCAGTTATTGTGTTTTCTTTACCAATAATACAATAATATATGTAAGAAAGATGTATGATTTGCATTAATTCTGTTTTGATATCTCAGTGTGACATAATTTATTCCACCCATGAAACCACTTAATGAGTTATACAAGTCACCAGTTGTTTACAGCAAGTTTATGTACATATTTGTTATATATTATTCTTATAACATTTGCAACTTCCAGATTCACAGGCTCTGAAGCTGTACTTATGTTTGTTGAAGTGGAAAACACTCATCAGTGTAGGTGTCATTACCATATATACATTAATATTAATTTATAGCTAATGGCTTTGCAGCTCTCAGTGACTGTCTCATAACCTTCATTCATGTCTTTTGTCACTGTACTCGTGTGTGGTTGTAAGAATGTTTGTGTTGTGCTCGAGTCATTATTTGTGTAAGTTCATTTTCTTTCTTTATGTCTTGAAATCTTCCTTCTTGATTCTTCATGTAATTTGAGGTAGCAGTATTTTAATTCTATATTCTGTAAAAAATTGTAATTGAATTACATTACTTTTTCAGTGTCCACTTGAACTGTTTGATATGTGGTTACTGAATAGTATTGATCTTCTGTATTAGGGACATCTTTCTTCTTGTAAAGTCTTTTTCTTTGTTGTTTCATCATCTTGTTTGAGTTGTTAATACTTTACAGTGAGCAGGGTGTAAGATGATAGTCGCTGAGTTTATGTGGCAAGGTTGTAGCGTGTCTATGGCTGTGTCCGAATGTGTTGGTGTAAGTGTGTTTGTTGTAGAGAGTAACTTTTTGTTTGAAGGTACATATTTCTTCATGAGACAAGACCTTCTCTCTTGATTCTTCTTGTCATATTTGAGTCAGAGCTAAGAAATATGTTTCCAAATGAACTTGAAGAAACAACTTGACAATACAAGGTGGAAGATGTTTGTGCTGAAATGACGAGCGTATCTTGTACTGTCTCCCTCATGAAAAGTAGCATAATGTCCAGATTAACCATTTAATCATTTTGGCCTATTTTCATTTTCTTCAGTGTTTCAAAAATTTCTGCAAGTTTACAACATGGTGTTCACAATGTCCCAGTTTCGGTGTTAATAATCCTGCAAGATGATTTGGTGGACTGTTGGTGGGCAAGCAGAATTCACTAACAATGCATGTAAGATGGAACTTTTGCTTACATATGTTCAGGAATCCATAGAGCCTGAGTAGTCAGGTAGCTGGTGGCATTAATTTCTTCACCACTTTGTCTGGTAAACCAGAGTCCTTTAATAACCACCCTCTCTTCATGACTATGGCCTGTGTTGCATCGCAACTGAGCTTCCAGTATGCATCATCTTCTCATAAACGTAGCATATTCAGATTGTAGTCTTCAGTGTTCAGAAGCAAAGTGGTATTTCCTTTGCCAGCTGGCAAGACAACCAAGTCAAAATTCTCACACGATAAGCATAAGTCACTTTGTTGCTCGTGGCTAATTAAGATTTCAGTGGTTTAGGTTTTGCCAGTATATTAGTGTGATGTTCTTATCTGTGTCATGTGAGAGATGATAAATGCACTACTCTATTCCATTAATAACATAAAAAATTGCCAGACATCTTGGGGCTGGTGAAAAATTAAGGCCATTACTCAGTGCTGGCACAGAGCCATTTTCCAGTTCAGAGAGGGAGAAATTAACAGCTATTGTATGGGCCTTATCATTCTCCACATCAGTTCCTCTGTGAAGTGATAGGTCAAACTTGTTACATTGCATAGACATCGTCTTGCACAAATTATCATGCTGTTGTTCTGTCCATGGGGGCAGGCTTTTAATGTTGAAAGTAAGTAACAGTGCTTGTAGTGAGGTCGGAGCGGCAGTTTCAAATGTGAAAGGACCCTCATGTACCACCTGACATCACTCTGTCCCACAATGAGCCAGATCTGCATATCTCACCTTCTGCACAACATCATTTTGGCCCTCTCTGATTGGTGGCAGAAACTGCAATTGTGGCTATATAAATAGGAAATTGTGCCAGCCCCAGCAGTCAGTAGTTTTACTCTTGATGACAATGGCAAAGATAGCCATTGGAAGCTCATTAATTTTATTTGATTTGATGCTGTTTGAAAACCAAAAAGACATGATGCCGCAAAAGTCTTCAAGCACACTTATGTTTCCTCTGCAGTGAGGACATAATGCACAGTGTGAGACTGCTGGAAAAACTGTGAAAAAAGAAATTACATCTGCTGAGTTCTTTAGCATATTGCAATGCCACCTGGATAAGGAGGTAATTCCTCACTTTGTTGTAGCTAAGCAACACATCCAAACTGCTGCAGAGGACAGAATTTTGAAGAGGACAAGTCATACCATAGTGAGACAGTGGACTGGTAGACAAGATATGAGCTTGATCAATATACCAGAAAGCTGTTTGATTGACATCAATTTCTGTCATCAGCTTTGTAGCCATTTGATTGGGAGTGTGTGGACATAGCCATGGCATCACAATGGTGTGCCAGTTTGTGCAAGACAGCAAGACAACATCCAAGCAAGTTTGACCACGTGACTCACAGAGGAAATGATGTGAAGAATGATAAGTTTCACAGAATAGTTGTTAATCTCTGCAATCCAGAACTAGTTGACAACTCTGTGGCAGCTCTGGGTAAAGGCCTTAATTTTTCACCAGTCACACAATATCTGTCAGTTTTGGATATTGTTAGCGGAACTGAACAGTGCATCTGGCATCTATTGCATGACACAGCAGAGGATGTCTCACTAGCTGCCGGGCTGGGTTTAAGCTAGCCCACCAAAAACCAGTGTTAACCTAGAAGATTGTCGTGACTTGTCCTTATTGCATGAGAATGATGACTTGGTTGCCTTGGTAGCAAACAGAGGAAATGCCACTGTGTTTCGGAACACTGAACCTGAAGGTGCTATACTTATTAGAAGATGGTGCGTACTGGGAACTTAGTCACAATGTGACATAGGCCATAGTCATAAAGACAGGGAAGTTATTAAAGGACTGAGTGGTGCAGAAATTAATGCCTTGCGCTGTCAGACCTCCCTGGCCTTATGGACTGCCAGGGAAAGGTTCCTCTTAGTCCCATTGTTAGTGCAATTAGCTTGCCTACCTGGAGACAGTCAAAACATCTTACAGGAATATAAGTGCCAAAACTAGGACATTGTGAACACCATGTTGTAAACTACCAGACATTTGTTGAAACACTCAAGAAAATAAAAACAGAACAAAATGACATAATGGTTAGTCTGGGCATTGAGTCACTTTTTACGAGGGTGCCAGTAGAAGACATGCTGGATCTTTTGGCCCAACTCTTTCCATTTGGAATCCTCAAGTTGTTATGCTATGTTCTTACAACAACACTTCTTATACCATGATGAATATTATGAAATAATGGATGGCACAGTGATGGACTCACCACTGCCCCTCGCAGTCACGAAATTCTTCATGGAGCACTTTGAGGGGCAGGCTCCAAACTCCGCGGTGTTGTGTTCACCTTGCTTCCCAAGATATGTTGATGATGCCTTACTGATATGGCCCCATGGTGAAAATACACGGCAGCAGTTAATGGATCATACAAACGGTGTTCATCCCAACATTAAATTTGCCATCGAGATGGAGCAGCATGGCAAGCTACCGTTCTTGGATGTTTTCATTGGGGGGGAGGCAGGAGGCTGGCTTAGTCATTCAGTGTACAGGGAACCAATGTATACTGATCAATATTTAAACATTGATAATTTTCAGTCTTGTAAACTAGAAAATGGTCCTGAAAACGTTAATACACACAGCAAAATTTATTTCCAATGACAACCACCTACAGTCTGAATTGCACCACTTGAGGCAAATGTTCAGAGAGGATGATTATAGCAAGAGAGACACTACAGATGCTTTCAGATGTCACCAAAGATGGATGTCTTGTGAATTGGCAGAAGAAGCCAAGGCAACAGCTTTCCTTACATACTGTGGGCCAACAAGCAGCAAGTTAGGATATGTACTGCAGAGACATGGATTGAGACCAGTGCTTTGTCCCACCCCCAAAATACGACATATGCTGTGCCTTGTTAAAGAGAACATAGCTCTTCATGTGTCAGATATGCATGGTGTCCCTTGTGAGTGCAGCAGGATTTATGTAGGTCAATCAATTTGCACAGTTGCAGGGTGTTGTACTGAGCACGAGAGACATATTAAATGGAGGGAGATGAACAAGTCAGCCATATCTGAGCACTGCCTGGAAAACAGACACAAAATAGGGTTTGAGAACACAAACGTTTTGGCTCATGTGTCAACATACTTGGATTCCTTTATAAAAGAGGTGACTGAGATTAGATTGGACAACAACAATTTCAATAGAGACCAGGGGCACACTGACTAGGGCATGGGGACAGGCTTCAATGTCAGAAGGAAGCTACAGTGGATGACTAACACTTATAGGGAGGTTGGGAACAGCAGTTTCAAACGTGGCACTGGCCCCTCATGCCACCTTACATCACTCAGTCCCATGTCTGGCTGGAGCTGCTATGAGCTACCCAACTCACCTTCAATGTGTGTATCATTTCTGTCCTCTCTGATAGGTGCCAGTGACTGTAATCATGGCCATATAAGTGGAAAAATGTGCCATGCCCAGCTGTCAGTAATTTTACTCCTGGCGATGATGACAGTGATAATCATTGAACACTTGTGAATTTTTTTTTTTAATTGACTCAGCTTGAAAACCGAGAATATTTTATCCATAGATTTGTTTAACATATTTTTCTTCGAGCAACAAGAAACAGAATCTAGCTGTCACAATGTCCTCAAGGGAAAGTCTCTCTGTACTAAAGCACAAACGACACGTTTGCGTAGCATCATGTTGTGAAGTGGCTCTGAGCCTGAGTGGGCTAAGGAGCTGCCACCAGCCATCATATAGTACGTGGGCAGAGTGTGCTCGTGATACCAAGCCACTGGATGTGTGACAAAGCTGGCATACATCACTGGGTCTACCAGATCCTGTACGACCACGATCAGCATTCAACAAAAACTTGCAATTCCATGCCACCTATGATATGCTGTAGAGTGGTATCGATACTTGATACAACAGATGCTGCAACAGAACCAAGACTGCCTTCAGACAATCTGATCCTCAACACACAGAGTTCATAGTTGACATTATGTCTCCTGGAAGCACACAGTTCACACTGATCTCATTAAACGTCAGTTATGACAAGAAGTCCAAATTTTACAGCAGTGGCACAAATTAGTAGTCTTAGGTAACTCTCCCATAAATGTCATAGTGCTTCACTTTACACACTGGAGTGTTTGTTGTTACTACCTCCCCTCCCTGTTTCTCAGTTGTAAACATCATCATGCTGCCACCATGAAAATATCTTTTTCCTGTGCTGACTAATTGTATATTTATGACTGTATTTGTTATGGTATTGATATTTTTTGGTGTGAACATTAAAGTGTTGTTGTCTAGTATGATTGTGTTTTTATGTTCCATGCTCCTACCTCCTCCCTACCATTTGCCCACACTTGCTATGGTTATTCAAGGAGATAACAGGAAAAAGGAATGACGGGCAAGCACGGCCAAAAAATATATGGCAGAATAGAATAGAAGAAACATCTCCTTAGGCGAGAGAGGTTGGAACCATGTCTACAGACAGAGAGATGGAAATCCTTTGTGTCCTCTACATGGTGAATATATCTGGACTAGATTCAGAAAGTGCTTTTCAGTGATAACCTTCTGTTATTGTTATGATGATGTGCTGTTTTATGCATCATATGTGAGTGATATTGTTGTATCAAGGGATGTCTTGGGGTGTTTATATGCTGAGTTTATTCTTAGGTTTTTATGTGTAGCAATGTCAAGTAAATAATTGATCACTGTTGTTATGATAAGGATCACGTGCAGTAATCTCTCATTTTCAATCATTATTCAGCGAGCCATTTTTGTGTTGCAGATGTATTGTGAAGTAAATCTAAATTTGATGTTCACAATAAACTTTCATTTTGGTGGATTACTGGTACAGTGATGTGTGTGGCAAATTGGTGAGTTGGTGCCTGCACTTTCAAGTTGTTATGATGTGTCAGTACACCCTGGGTTTCTAATTCACCAGTGTATCTTCCAGTGATTTGTTCTATTACTTCCCATGTTTGTCATAGTTCCATTTTATTTCTGTGATTAATAGTTTATTGGAATTTGAAGCAATAATTAGCACTTCAGTCTATCCACATTTGAAAATGTGGAATAAACTTATTTTCTGGTTAGACTCTCTACTGTTAATGTCTTAGCTATCAGGTAATATCAATGGTTTTGTAGGTTGCAGTAAGTGTCACATATCTTCCATTAAAGTTTCCTCATGACTATCCACCTGTGTGTATTTCTTGTGTAGGACGATTTTTGTTTGCAAGTAAAGAAACGAGTTCAGATATCAACTCTGTGTACAGATGAGGTTGTTGAGTGTGCTATATTGTACAACTACATATACCTGCACTACAGACATGATCAGCGGGTTGCTGTATCATTGGTCCCCATGCCAGCTCCACAATACAGGCCGGATTGTATGTCAACACAGCAGTTGAACAAAACCCACCAGTCAGTTTATGAGTTAAGATTCCATTGGACTCTATGTGAAGTAGCAGCAAGCACCAGCCTCTTCTCCAAACCACTTGCATTGCCACAAGTGATGCTACATGCAGGGCACTACTTGCTTTGCCAGTCAGGTGTCTTCCAGTTTGCCGAAACTGTGCCCAAGTGACCTCCTGGCCACAGAGCTGCCAGATCCAAGTGCAACACCAACCATGGAAGATCACCAAGCACCACAGTGAGCAGCCAGCAGTCATAACCAGAGTCATCACCTCCACCAACCTTGGCCTCAGCTAACACTGTGCTCCTTGGAGGTTATACACTGTTTGAATTAATTTGCTGTCACTGCTAGACATCTGACCTGACTTAGAATCAGCCAAGTGTTGTCTATCTCCACCAGTGAACTACGGTCGAGCTACTGTAAAAAGATCCGTGACAGTTGCAGTGAACTGGGTGCAGCAGTTCTGCATGCCTACCACAATCAGTCACATTTTGCAGTTGTGTAAACATCTCTGTGGCAAAGCCTCAGTGTTGCTGGAACTGTATAGAAAGCTATTGTTTTGCAGCTGAGCACTGGTAACAGTATTGTCAGCTGTCATCCATCAGTTTATGCTGACATAACTATAAAGTAAACTAAAGTATTTTATGACTCCCATCCAGAAATATTATATATATCAAATGCAAAAAAAACTATGCACCGTGAAGGAATTACCTGAATGGGATGAAAACTGGTAGACGTGATGTACATTTGAAGAGGAACAATTGATTACAGTTTCAGAAAAATTGAATAATTCATTCAAAAGAAAGAGCCTCACAAATTGAGCAAATCAGTAACACTTTGGTCTACCTCTGGTCCATATACAAGCTGTAATTTGGTGTGGCATTGATTGACAAAATTGTTGGATGCCCTCCTGAGGGATATCATGCCATATTATTTGTAGTTAGCACATTAGATTGTCAATATGCTGAACTGGTGAGAGGGACCTGCCCACGATGCTCCAAAAGTCCTCAGTTGGGTAGAGATCCAGGGACCTTGCTGGCTAACGTGGGTATGACGAGCATGAAGACAAGCAATAAAAACTCTCAAAGTGTATAGAAGGGCATTATCTTGCCAAAATATAAGCCCAGGATGGCTTGGCATGATGGGTAATCCAATGGGGCATAGAATGTTGTCGACGTACTGTAAGGGTACCTCAGATCACAACCAAAGGGATAATGCTATGAAATGAAATGGCACTGCAGACCATCACTTCTGGTTGTCACACCATATAGTGGTTGACAGTCAGGCTGCTATCCCACCACTGTCCCATGCATCTCCAGACACCTCTTAGCTGGTCATTGTGACCTGGGACATTTTGACTGGAATAGAATTGTCTTCAGTGATGAGACCTGCTTTGAATTGAGCCCTGATGACTAGCAAAGAGGTGCCTGGACACGCACTGAATAGCAGTGGAATACCAACCCGACTGTTGCCTGACATATGGCCTAACACACGAGAGTGGTGGTTCATAGAAAGAACCAGTTGGTTGTCATTTGTGGCGCCCTTACAGAACAGTATTACATAGATGGTACTCTACACCCCATTGTCTTGCCCTTCATGCCAAGCCATCGTCGACTTACAGGATAATACCCATCTGCACACGGTGTGTGTTTCTACTGCTTGTTGTCGTGTTTACCAAACCCTACCTTGGGCAACCAGGTATCCAGATCTCTCCTCAGCTTAGAATGTTTGGAGCATTGTGGGCAGGGCCCTCCAATGAGTTTGGAATTTTGATGATGTAAGGTGACAGGTCGATGAAATTCGATACAATATCCCTCAGGAGGACACACAGCAACTCACTCAATCAATGCCAATCCGAATTACAGCTTGCATAAGACCAGTAGTGGACCAACATGTTACTGATTTGCTCAGTTTGTAGAGCACTTTCTCTTGAATATATTGTCTCAGAGAAGAAGGTGGAATTAATTGAATGACAAAAACTAACTTCACTTAACAGATGTTTATTCAGCATTTGCACATACAAGAGTGTAGAGCAAACTGCCTCCAGCCAGAACACATACAGTATATATACAGCTACAGAACATTCCAGTACAATGATTCTTGACATTTGTGGATACTTCTAGAATGTACTCAAACCAAGTATAGAAATTAAAAGTGTACAGTCCAGGTGAGTTTTGAACTCATGACCGTCCATGCAACACTTTAGTATCATAACCACTACATCATGGTGCTACTCAGCTTCTTCTGTGGCACTGATCTTTCCCTACTAGAACAGCATCTCAGTGTAACGTCCTCCTAGTCCAGGAACGAGTCATTGGTCCTGCTTACTCCAACTTCTGATGACTGATGTTCACCCTGGAGGTAATCTTCTTAGAACTTTTTTTGCCACTGCTCTTCGTCACTTTTCCGCTTGTTGCCTGTCGCTGGAGCTTCAAATTTACCCTGGGTTGCAGGATCCTTGTAGGGCTTCATTCGAAGGACATGGACCGTATCTCTGATCTTTTGTCTTCTTGTGTCGGGGTCGAAATCATCAACTTCATAAGTAACATCAGACAACTGCCTTACAACCTTATAAGGTCCAACGTAGCGTCTGAGGAGCTTCTCAGAGTGACAAATCTTCTGAACAGGAGTGAAGATCCAGACGAGGTCACCAGGCTGGTAGACAACAAGGCGGTGGCTCGTGTCATACTTTTGGCAATCATTTTCTTGAGCCTGCTGAATGCGGAGGCGAGCTAACTGCTGAGCTTCCTCAGCTCTGGTTAACACCTGGCTGATGTCATCATCGTCCACATCATCAGGATGTAACGGGAAAACAGTGTCCATCGTTGTAGTTGCCTCACACCCATGCACCAGGAAAAATGGCGTAAATCCTGAGGTGTCTTGTTTGGTAGTGTTGTAGGCAAACGTTACGAAAGGTAGCACCTCATCCCAGTTGCTCAGCTCAACATTGATAGCATGTCAGCCAAGGTCTTATTAAGGCATTCAGTAAGCCCGTTAGTTTTTGATGGTAAGCAGTCGTTATATGACGAGTAATGTTGCACCGACAGTTTATCTCTGTCACAAGATTCGATTGAGAAACTTTCCCTCGAACTGTAATTAATGATCTTGGGGCAATGTCTTCCACAATGAATTTGGCTACCTCAAATGCTTCGGCTGTTTTCACAGCTTTTGTAATGCTATAGCATGTCAGATAATCAGTGCAAACAATAATCCATCTATTGCCACTAGCAGACGTTGGAAATCATCCAAGGAGGTCAATTCCAACACTATGGAAAGGTGTTTCAGCTGGTGGAAATGGTATGAGATGGCGTGGTGGTTTCTGAGGAACTGCCTTTCTCCTCCGGCACTCTCAACAGTGTGGCACATAGTGACGGACACTCCTAAATAAACCTGGCCAGAAAAATCTCTTACAGATTCTGTCGTATGTCTTAATAAATCCTAAATGTCCAGCTTTAGGTGTGTCATGGAATTTCTGTAGTACATCTAAGCACATGTGTTTAGAAATCACTGGTAGCCACATCTTTCCAAAGGGATCAAAGTTTTTCTTGCAAAGTAGTCCATTAACTACCTTAAATTGTCCGTTCACATCCTGTGACTGATTTAAGTCAAGCATAATTTGAAATATCTTGGCGTCCTTCTTCTGCTATCTTCATCAAAGTCTTGATGGTCTTGCACAGGGGTTTCTTGAGAGACAGTTGGCATCTTGGTGTTTTCTCCCACCTGTGTACGCTATGGTAGTGTCATACTCTTGAAGACGTAGTGCCCACCTGGCGAGTCATCGTGTTGGCTCCATAAGACCTGTCAGCCAACAAAGTGAATGATGGTCTGTAACAACTGTGAATAGCCTTCCATAGAGATACTGTAGAAATATGCACATGGCCCAGATCACAGCAAGACATTCTCTTTCTGTAGTTGAGTAGTTTCTCTCGCCTTTTGTAAGTGTCCTGAAAGCATAGGCTATAACCTTCTCATTTCCATCCGAAATTTGGACCAGACCAGCACCGATCCCATACCCACTGGCATCTATGTGTAGTTCTGAGGTGCTCTCTCATCATACAGACCAAGTACAGGGTCAGTTGTCAGAGCTTTTCGCAGCACATCAAAAGAATCTTGTTGAGCACCACCCCAGATAAATTTAGCATCAGCTTTTAACAACTCTTGGAGTGGCCTGGCTTTGATACAAAAATCTTTGATAAAACGACGGTAATAAGAACATAATCCGGGGAAGCTTCTCACATCTCTAATACTTTCAGGATTAGGAAATTCCATTATAGATCTCACCTTTCCTGGGTCTGGCTGCACACCTTCGTTTGGCACAAGGTGTCCAAGTATTTTGATTTCTTTTGCTCCAAAGAGACACTTTCTTGGATTAAGTTTCAGTCCGTCTTGTTTAAGATACTTCAGAACGGCCCCCAGTCTTTTTATATGTTCATCAAATGTGTCTGAGAACACTATAATATCATCTAAATAACAAAGACACATTGTCCACTTCAGGTGATGTAGAAGATTATCCATCATCTGTTCAAAAGTTGATGGTGCATTACACAAACGAAATGGCATTATCTTAAGCTCATACAGGCCCTCATGGGTGATGAATGCAGCTTTCTCATGATCAGCCTCATCTACTTTAATTTGGCAGTATTCCAAGTACATGTACATGGTTGAGAAAAACTTAGCCCCCTTCAGACAATCTAGTGTATCGTCAATTTGTGCATGGGGGTAAATGTCCTTTTTAGTTACCTTATTAAGCTTCCTGTAATCAATGCGAAAGGACCAACTGCATCCTTCTTCATGACAAGGACAGCTGGTGATGACCATGGGCTCTGCGGAGGCTGAATAATGTCATTCTTCATCATTTTCTCTATCTTGTCACAAATTATTCGACGTTCCCATTGCTGACACATGGTACGCTCTCTGGCTTATTGTTTGATGGTCTCCAGTGCTAATCTGGTGCTTCACCATTGATTTGTCTAATTTGCTCTTCACCTGTGGATTGAAGCATTCATAGAGCTCTTGAAGAATGGCAGGTAGCTTTTTCTGTTGTACCTTAGTGAGATCTGGTGAAAGTTGAACTACAAGATCTTGTCTTGTAGTGGTAGCGCTAATTTCGCCCACAGACTCAGCATGGAAGGTTTCTATGACACTCAGCTGTTCTTCAATTAATGGCTCAGCGCTTGCTATGCACATGCGTTTTGGAAGGATCTGCAGTTCTCAGTGACAGTTAACTATCCACAATTCACCAAATCCAATCTTAAACAAGACAACAGAGGCTGGGATGACCAAGTTAGTCTTCAGTGGTATGCTTCTCTTACATTCCACTACAAGATCTATGGATTGATGCATGTCATGACACGTGACAGCTACCTTTCTAGCACTGACTGCAGGAATGATCCCTTCATCCAGCGCACAAAGTCTCCACACACTCGGATGTGCATCTTCCTTTCCATAGTATCTCATCTCGTCTAGCATAATCTTCGAGCGACCACAATCTATAATTGCCTGTGAAGCTTTGAAAAAGTCCCATCAGAGAATGGCATCATGACTACACTCTTGTAAGATGATGAATTCTAAGGGCTGTGTATGGCCACTCTTACCCATACGGATAGTACATATTCCTGTAGGTTTTACATATTTCCCATTAGCCACCTTCAGCAGAGATGTTATGTTGTTGATAAATATGGTTTTCTGCAACTGGCGACAGTACTTCTCCAAAATGACTGAATATGGTGCCTCAGAGTCCACAAGAGCTAGGGCTGGCCTTCCATCCATGAGGGTATTGATGTAGTTTCCTATCATTTTTGTAGTGATCGACAGCAGAGGATTTTTCTCTTCAGCGGCCACACCCTTTCGTTTTCCAGGTTGCAGCGGCTAGGTGATTGGCTGGAGCTTCTAAACAGTGATGGAGACCTTGGTTGGTGAGGGGGAGCTTCCTCTCCAGTGGCTAGCTTGCAGCTGCACCCACATATTCTTGTTCATCTTTGTTGTCCCGGAGTTGGTGTCGGCTAAGATTGGTCTTCTGGCATGGGCGTCACCAAATACCTGCCGCCTTTCTCCACAATAGCGCACCACATGTCCCGGTCATCCGCAGTGGAAACAGACTGGTTGGTTATCCTGTGTCCTCCAGACACCAGTCTTCCTTGGTGCCCAAACAGGTTCCTCATTCGGCATTGTAGGAACATAACTCCGCCAGGGTCTCGACTTTTTCACCATTTAATGGGAAATGATGGATGAGAGATTGGGTTCAATGTCTGTTCCACTTCCTCCCTTATGACCTCTTGAAGTGTCTCGGCTTTTTGCTCGATGTGCAATCCAAGTACCTTCTGGACTACCTCTTTTACTATCTGACAAAGAACGCTTGTGAAATCAGTTGCTTCCTGTTGTGACTCGCCGATCATTCAAAGTGCCGCCACGCAATTACGTGCGTCCTAAACATGCGGTGCTGTCTGCCAGCCATGCAGCAGCTGCGCCACCTAAGCGGCCAGCCGAGCAGCGGTCGCTAGACTGGGACTCAGTGCTCATTCGAATGCTAATGTGTACACATGTCTTACTTGTCAACTTACTCCGTGACTTATACGTGTTGTTGTGTCGTTCCGAAATATATGTGTTAAACTTGAAGTTCTAACACTTCCTCTATCACAGACGTTGATATGATGACGTTTGGAAGCCGTTCAAACTTCTTGTGTGTAATTCTTTTTTGATGCATTTTCTTGGTATATTGACACCATTTCATGAAGTCATCTGCTGTTGAAACTTCCTTCAGGAGTAGGATTTGATACATATCCTCAGCAACACCCTTCATGAGATGTGCAACCTTGTCTTCCTCCTTCATTCTAGAATCCAGTATTTTACACAGCTCCAAGATGTCTTGAATGTAGGATGCTGTAGTTTGTCCTGGATGCTGTGCCCTGCACTTTAATTTGTCTTCAGCCTTGCACTTCTGTTGTTGTGTGTCACCGAAATACTTGCACAGTTCCACCTGGAATACTTCCCAGATTGTGAACTTCTCCTCATTATTCTCATACCACTGCTTGGCAGTGCCCTCCAAGTAGAAAAATATGTTAGCCAAACACATGGTGTCACACATTTGTTAGATTTGGCTATATGGTCATATACCTTCAGCCACTTGTTTGGATCTTGGCCATAGTCACCAGAGAACCTGGAAGGATATCTCATGTGGTGGCACACAGTTGCTGTCATCATAATGTCCTATTCTTCTTCTGTCTCTGGTAAATTATGATCTGTTGAATGTGACCCGATATGCTACTCAGCTTCTTCTGTGACAATATCATCCAGTTTTTCTGAAATTGTAATCATTTGTTTGTCTGTACATGTACATCACATCTATTGATTTCTATCCCATTTAGGTAATTCCTTCAGGGTGAGCAGTATTTTTCCTTTTTTGTTAATGTATTTATGCTTCCTTCAGACTTCATTGGTATTGCGTCCCTGCGGACATTTATTTGTGATTTGTATTACTTGAGAATCATTATGTGCTTGTGTGGACTCATTCTGGTCATCAGAGACTGAGTAACAGGAACATGAACTGAAACAAATGCTATTAAACTATTGTATTAGTTAGCTGTGATGAAGCAAAATTTTGCAAAAGTTTAGCAACTGTTTCTCATCTTGTTTATATGCATATTGCATGCTCAATATCTTACATATATTGTAAGTTCTTACGTTTACTCCTTCCATTGTTTGTATTCCAATCAGGACACTGCAGTATCACAGTCATTGTTTGTGAAGGGACATCTTCCTTTTTCGAGTAGAGGCATCTTTTTTCTTCATTTTATTTAATGAGATGACCCAAGACTGTTTAAAGTGGATGATAAGTAAAAAGATTTTCTTTGAGATTGTATGAGATCTTTGTACTGTTTCAATTTTTAGATGGTATAAGATTCTACTCTGGTGATACGCAAAATATGGTAAATACTAATTTCAGCCTTAGTGCTTGTTCCTTGGGTTGTGTTCATGCTACAGTCTCACTGCTCTCAGTTCACCGGCATGGCACTGATGAAACAAACCCACTGAGTTATAGTGACGCTTGTAATATGCAACATCACTGCAATGTCTGCTTGTGTCTGTGTATGTGTGGATGGATATGTGTGTGTGTGCGAGTGTATACCTGTCCTTTTTTCCCCCTAAGGTAAGTCTTTCTGCTCCCGGGATTGGAATGACTCCTTACCCTCTCCCTTAAAACCCATATCCTTTTGTCTTTCCTTCTCCTTCCCTCTTTCCTGACGAGGCAACCGTTGGTTGCGAAAGCTAGAATTTTGTGTGTATGTTTGTGTTCGTTTGTGTGTCTGTCGACCTGCCAGCACTTTCATTTGGTAAGTCACATCATCTTTGTTTTTATATATATATATATATATATATATATATATATATATATATATATATATATATATATATATATATATATATAAAAAAATCAGGCACAGTAAATGAAGCTCAATAATAAGTGTATTTGTACAGAGTTTTTTTTAAACATGTAAAGGCTTCCAACTCAATGGCCAATGATGAAGACACACTGAGAGGCTAAATAAGAAAATGAAAGCTTCCAAAACTGGAATTTAACACAATAAAATTGTGTTGCTGTCTTAAAACAACATTAACTTGTACCACTAACAGCCTCTCTCAGTGTCAATTATTGGTGTTCCAAAAACAAAATGATAACATTTAAGTAAGTCCTATCAAGGCTAGAAATTTTATTTTATTTAGTAGTTTCATCCGCACATCACGTTGTTGGTCATTTGTGGTACTGTGCTTTAACATATCTTTCTTGGCATAATACAGGGTGATTCAAAAAGAATACCACAAATTTAGGAATTTAAAACTCTGCAACGACAAAAGGCAGAGCTAAGCACTATCTATCGGCGAATTAAGGGAGCTATAAAGTTTCATTTAGTTGTACATTTGTTCGCTTGAGGCGCTGTTGACTAGGCGTCAGCGTCAGTTGATGCTAAGATGGCGACCGCTCAATGGGAAAGTCAACCGTCACAATGTCTGTATATGGGGCACTGAGAATCCGCGGGAAACAACTCAGTATGAACGTGACTCGCCTAAGGTGAACGTTTTCTGTGCCATTTCAGCCAATAAAGTTTTTGGTCCCTTTTTCTTCAAAGGTGCTACTGTAACTGGACTACAGTATCTGGAGATGTTAGAGAATTGGCTGTTCCCTCAGCTCGAACAAGAAGCACAACAATTCATATTTCAGCAGGATGGAGCGCCACCACATTGGCACTTATCTGTCCATAACTACCTGAACGTCAACTACCCGAGGCGATGGATCGGCCGCCAGGCAGCCCGTGACAGAGCACTTCATCACTGGCCTCCAAGAAGCCCTGATCTTACCCCCTGCGATTTTTTCTTATGGGGGTATGTTAAGGATATGGTGTTTCGGCCACCTCTCCCAGCCACCATTGATGATTTGAAACGAGAAATAACAGCAGCTATCCAAACTGTTACGCCTGATATGCTACAGAGAGTGTGGAACGAGTTGGAGTATCGGGTTGATATTGCTTGAGTGTCTGGAGGGGGCCATATTGAACATCTCTGAACTTGTTTTTGAGTGAAAAAAAAAACCTTTTTAAATACTATTTGTAATGATGTATAGCAGAAGGTTATATTATGTTTCTTTCATTAAATACACATTTTTAAAGTTGTGGTATTCTTTTTGAATCACCCTGTATTTCTCCCAAACAAATAAAATTTTGATGTCTATACACTTCAGTTTATAGTTATACTGCAGTAGACAAGAAACTAAAATCCACTGAGATAGAAATTGAAGCGTCATATGAGATTGGGCAAAACTCAGTATCAGGGCTGTGGGTAAATTGATAATTGGATCCTTCACTTGCCCACTGGACTCATCTCCTGATGTTACTGAAAACTTCACTTGTACATAAATTCCCCAATCATACTGTAATCATTGTTGGAGGCTCCAACTGTTAATTGGGAAAATTACAGTTATGTTAGTGGTGATCATGATAAGACATCCTGTGAAACTTTATCCAATGCCTTCTCCAAAAATTGCCTAGAACGGATGTTTAGGAACCCCACACTTGATGGAAATATATTGGATCTAATGGCAGTAAATAAACCTGACCTCTTTGAGGGTGTCTACATCAAAATTGGTATCAATGACCATGACACAGTTGTGGCAACAGTGATTACCAAAGTACAAAGGATAACTAAAACAAGCAGAAAGATACATATGTTCAGTAAACTAGATAAAACAATTAGTGTCATTCCTCCATGAGAAACTTCAAACTTTCAGAACAGGTCAGGAGCATATAGAGGAACTCTGCCTAAAGTTTAAAAGATTTGTTGACCACATACTGGATAGATATGTACCCCATAGAACAGTTCATAAAGTGATGGAATCTCCTTAGAATACAGTCACTGTAAAGAAACTTCTGAAGAAACAGAGACTACTGCATAACAGGTGAAAGGCAAAGCATAAGGCAGTATAAATGATGATTAATTGAATCCCTCAGCTGCTGACAGAGTACCAGAGCAAAAGCTGAAATGCTTAACTCCGTTTTATTTTATTTTATTTTTTTAACGAAGGAAAGCCAGGGATAATTGCCCCAATTTAATCGTCGTACTGCTCAAAAGTTGAATGAAATTAGTATTAGTGTCTGTGGTGTTGAGAAACAACTGGAATTGTTAAAATTGAACAAAGCTCCAGGCCCCTATGAGATCCCTGACATATTTTATACTGAACATTCTGCTACTTATGCCCCCCTCCCTCCCTTGTAGGGTTGGGGGGGGGGGGGGGGCATCACACAGCAGAGGCCAAAAGTTGGCACCGCCAGCACATTTAAGTCAGACTGTGAGCTTATAGCATTGGTCACATTGCACCAATGTTTGTAAGCAAATATGGCAGCCTTCATGAAAATATGATGCAGGATCCCAACAATAGGAACAACATGTTTGGTGTCTAGGTTATATCAAAAGTATTTTCATTGCCCTGTATGCCCAACTTGAGTGAATCCAGCAGTATTAAGGAGCAGAGGTTTCAGATGTGTCCCTGCTGCTGCAACTTCATTGAACGGACCTGCATATAATACATACTCACACAGACACAAGGCAGAATGTGCTCATGCTTTATGTGTGCAGTGATGGTTTAGTGATTTCAGTGCTCATTAGTATGGTGGGATATGTTGTGATTTCCGTGGCTATCCAAATGAAGGATTGTGTAGTGCAAAAAATGGTTACTTGTGCGAAGCAATATGTTGTGACCTCAGTTGTCACATGAGTGACAGATTTTGTAGTGCACTAATGCTTGGTTTGTATGACAGGATGTGTCAATGAATGCAGTGATCACCTGAGAGATGGATAGTTTGCATTGATTTTCAGTGGTTGCTCTTGCATCAGGCATTCTATGGTGATTAAGTGGTTGCCTCTGGAATGGGTATTTTGTGACATTGTGATCATTTCTGTGAATAGTTTCTTGAACCAACATTGCTGTCAGGAACTTGTAACTTGGTGAGCAATTATGTTTTTCATGTGTCAGAACATGTCCTACATTAATTATCCCAATACCATGTACTTTCATCCATCTGAAATTTAAGAGATCTGTATCCGCTGCTCCCTGTTAGCAAGCTAAGATCTCAACTACTTATTTATGACCCACTCCCCTTTATTTCCAGTACTTCAGATGTACCTAGAAGTATTTCATGATCATCTGTGTCAGATGCTTTGCTGAGATATAGGAAAATACCTGTTACATTTTATTCTTTATCTGGGAATTCTAAAACTACTTTGACAAACTTTCCTATAGTAGCTTCTTTTCCCTATCAGATCTGAAACCAAACTGTTCTTTCTACAGAAGTTGATATTTCTTTAAATAATCCATATGTCTATTTTTCATAATAGTTTCTATCATTTTTGAAAATGAAGACAAAAGTGTTGAATCTAGGTTGTAGTTATCTGTATTTTCTTTATCACCCTTTTTTGTGGATAGGAAGAACCTTTGCTTGATTTAAGTAATAGAGAAGCAACTGGATGTGTGTGACCCATTTATAATTCTGTTAGAGGTGCTTCTTTGCTGCTAATACAGTCTCTTGATAGACACACTGGAATCTCATTTAGACCTGTAGACATTTTACTCTTAAATTTATGCACAGTCCCAACAATTTCCTCTCCCATTTCAGTAGCAGCAGTATTACATGAGAGACATAGTTATTTGGAGCTGTGTATTGTATTTAAGTTGTTTTTCTTGCAGTTTGGTTGCTACATTGCTAAAGTAACTGTCTATAAAGGCTTATTTATTAAGTCTCCATTATTTATGATTTTTTATTTGTCTGTTTTGTCTTTGTTGTGACAGTGCCACGAGATTTACAGTGCCGCCACGACAGTACGCGCAAACGGTGATAAGAGGCGCTCCGCAACTCGGCTTAGCGCGGGAGCGCCACCTAGCTACGAACGGCGCCGCCGCACGTCACGGCACGGCATTCGAATAAGAGATACTGTGTCGTTATCATGTAACCAGCTATTGTTTCTAAGTGAGTTTGTTTGAATATCCACGCAATTATTGGTGATTAAAGGTTATAACACTTTTAGTGACGAGGATGGGATATTTTCACTGCGTTGTGGATTTGTGTGTTCGTGACGGGGCAAACATGGAACAGCTTATGCAAGCGCTCATTGAACAACAAACACAGCTGACGGCTGCTACTCAGGCACAACAAACACAGCTGACGGCTGCTATTCACGCGTTGTCAACGTCGCTTACTCATCGTCTGTCTTCCTCTTCTCCGCCTCCATTCCCTCCTTACGACGAGGCCGCTGAAGACTGGGAGGATTATGAGAAGCGTTTGCGGCAACACTTCTTGGCTTTCAGCGTTGTCGACGCTCCTATGTGTAAGTCGTTATTTCTATCTTGGATTTCCCCACGGATCTATCAGCTGCTATCTGAGTTAGCCCCTCTGCGGGAACCTGCCTCTCTGTCCTTCCAAGAAATGTGTGACTTATTGTCTAACTATTACCGAAAAAACACCCACGTCGTTGCTGCCCACGTGGCATTCTACCGGTGTTGTAAACAGCCCCATCAATCTTACTGGGCTTGGGCGGCGGAACTACACGGTCTGAGTAGCAAATGTCAGTTTGTCACGGACACTCATCATGAGTCTTATGCTGATTCAATGGTTAGGGATGCTATTCTACGGCTTGCTCCTGTGCCCTACAACTGCCAAACCCGTCGTTGTTGGAAGTTCTAAGCATCGCTCAATCCTTTGAAGTGTCTCACGCTGCTGGCGCGCAAATAGACACATGGTGTGATGTAGGTGCTGTACAGTCAACTTTCGACACGGACAATTTGCCTGTTTCACAGGAGAACGAAGATGTGGCAGCGGTTCACTCGCGTAAATAACATCGCGTTGGGCCGCAACGCTCGCAGCGAAAACAGCAACCACAGAAGGAGGTTCGTTCCACACTTCCTTCTTGTCCACGTTGTTTCGTACAGCATGACAGGGCCGCGTGTCCAAAACGTTGGGCCGCGTGTAATTCCTGTAGGAAAAAAGGCCACATTGCTTCTGTGTCAGTCCCCTAAAGTTCCTGTTGACGAGGACGAGGCATCGGACATGGATGTTAACTGTGTGCTTTCTCAAACAAATAAGTTGTTTGTTACTGTTTGTGTTCTGGATAAAGACATTCGCATGCAAGTGGACACTGGCTCTGCAGTAACTCTCATTAATTCTCGCACGTATTTGGAGCTGGGCTCCCCTCCCTTGTCTCCAGTTACGAAAAATCTGAGACCTTATAATAAACAGAAAATTCCTATCATTGCCAGTTTGATGCTTCCACTGCCTGCAAGTCTGGTGTTAGGCCCCTCACGTTTTATGTGGTGGATCATGCGGGCACTGAAAACCTGTTCAGTTATGATGCTTTCCAGTTGTTCGGGTTCTCCATTGATGATGATGTGCACCTCATATCTGAGGATATTCTGTATCAACAGCTGGATGGATTGTGTTCTGAATTTTCGCCCATGTTCTCTGCTGGTCTGGGTCGTGCCAAGGATTTTGAAGCCCACATTACTCTTAAACCTACAGCTCGCCCTAAGTTTTTCCGGGTATGCCCCATTCCGGTGGCGTTGCGTGCACCTGTCAAGGCTGAGATAGACAGGTTAACAGCTTCAGCGATTCTCCTTCCTGTTACCTCCAGCGAATGGGCATCGCCCATCGTGGTGGTTTCTAAACCAAATGGGAGTCTGCGATTGTGTGGTGATTTTAAAGCCACTGTCAACGCTCAGAGCCTCATTGACACTTATCCTCTTCCCCGTCCTGAGGAGTTATTTACCAAGCTCGCTGGGGGCCAGTTCTTTTCCAAACTTGACTTATCGGAGGCGTACCATCAGTTGCCGTTGGATGCTTCTTTGAAGGAGTTTCTCGTCATCAACACTCATTGTGGGTTGTATCAGTACCAGTGGTTACCATTTGGCGTCGCTAGCGCGCCGGCCATTTTTCAGCGGTTTTTGGAACAGCTCACGGCTTCCGTTCCCGGATGCATAAACTATCTGGATGACATTGTTGTCATGGGGGCCTCCACTGAGGAGCACCTTCGCAATTTGTGTTCCCTGTTTCGGGTTTTGCATTCGGCTGGGTTGAGCTGCAATCTGGACAAGTCACAGTTCTTCCAACCCTCCATTGTGTATCTTGGTTTCCACTTGTCCCGTGAGGGTATACGTCCTCTACGTCAGCACGTTGCGGCCATTCACGCTCTACCCCGGCCGTCTACGGTCAAGGAACTTCAGGCGTTTCTAGGCAACATTGCTTATTATCACAAATTCATTCCATCCGCGGCGGCGGTACCTCATCCTCGGCATCAGCTGTTACGCAAAAACGTCCCTTTCTGTTGGTCCGACGAGTGTGAGCAGGCTTTTGTCCACCTGAAGGCTCATTTGCAGTCGGCGCCTTGTCTTGCCACATTCCTTCCGGGTCAGCACTTGGTTCTGGCGACTGACGCGTCACATTATGGCCTAGGGGCTGTTCTCGCCCATCGGTATGAGGTTGGGTCGGAACGACCCATCGCCTATGCTTCCAAGACCCTCAACGATGCGGAACGGCGTTACTCTCAAATCGAAAAGGAGGCGCTCGCTATCATTTATGCTCTAAAAAAGTTCAGCGTTTTTTTTCTATGGTTCTAAGTTTCACCTCATCACCGACCACAAGCCGCTGGTCTCTCTGTTCAGCCCTTCGGCGTCGCTTCCGGATGAGGCAGCTCACCGCCTGCAACGTTGGGCCTTATACTTGTCTCGTTTTCACTATGAGATTCACTATCGCCCCATGACCCAGCACGCCAACGCTGACACATTGTCGCGATTGCCGATGGGCCCCGACCCGGTTTTCGATCGTGATGAACTACTCTGTTTCCACATTGATGAGGAATAACGTCGTGCGGTCGAGGGTTTTCCTCTTACAGGTTTGCAGGTCGCGTCGGCTACTGCTCGGGACCCGGTCCTGCGTCGGGTGATCAGTTTTGTTCAACGGGGTTGGCCGGACAGGACCAAGGGCCGGGCATCGGATCCCCTTCCCAACTACCATGCCTTGCACCTTCATCTGTCTGTTCGTGATGGTGTTGATCTTCTGGCCATGGATGGCGCATCTCTACGGGTCGTGGTGCCAGCCTCTCTTCGCAAAGATGTTCTCAAACTGTTGAATGGAGGCCATTGGGGTATTTCTCGGACTAAGTCCCTGGCCCGCAGGCACGTTTATTGGCCCAGTATTGATTCGGACATTGCCCGCATGGTTGCTGCGTGTGGTCAGTGTGCTCCACAACTGGCTGCACCTCGTACAATGCCCTCTCCGTGGCCTGATCCGGCACAGCCATGGGAACGGGTGCACACTGACTTTGCCGGCCCCTTCCTCGGTACTTATTGGCTACCGTTGATTGACGCCTTCTCGAAGTTTCTGTTTGTTGTTCGATGTCCGTCGTCCACTACTGCGGCGATGACACTGGCTTTGTCCAAAATCTTTGCGCTAGAACGTCTTCCATCCACGATTGTCATGGACAATGGCCCTCAGTTCTCTTCGCAGGCCTTCCGTGATTTTTGTATTGGACAAGGGATTCATCATGTTACAGCACCGCCCTTCCATCCGTAATCGAATGGGAAGGTCGAGCGCCTTGTCTGCACTTTCAAAAGCCAGATGAAAAAATTCCTTAGAAATTGCAGCAGAGAGTCATCTGTGGAAAAATCACTGAGTTCTTATCGCTTCACGCCTCTGGGTGATCGCAGCCCTGCTGAACTCTTGCATGGCCGCCAACCGCGCACTCTACTGCACCTGCTTCACCCTGTCAGGCCTTGTGCTGCGTCCCCTAGTGCAGGAAAATACTCGGTGGGCGCCGACGTGTGTGCACGAGGGTATGGATCTCGCCCTAAATGGATTCCAGGGGTGGTCAAGGCTCTTCGCGGCCGCCGGCTTTGTGAAATACGTACGGACGATGGCATGGTTGTTCGCCATTATGACCAGATGCACCCACGAGTGGTGGCCAAGCCGGTGTCACCGCCCCTTCCTTCGCCTCCACCAGCCCGAGAAGCCAGTCTTGTCGCTGCTGCCGATCTACCGTACGTGTTGCTGCAGCCGAGTCCGCCGGAACCGGCGCCAGTTGTGACGCCGCCTTCTCCGGGAGCCATCTCGCTGGAGCTCACCCCCAGGTCCACGACACCTATGGATGCTGCTCCGGAGTTTTCACCCATCATCTCGTCCAGGAGGCATGTTCCACACACGAGCTTCCGTCCTGGACATTTTCGACCATACTCTCGTGTCTCTCCGTGGGATCTTCTCAGGGCCTCACAAGAGGCCGTGGATGTCTCCGCACTGTCCATGTCTCCAAGGAAGTAAGTGTTTCTTTTTCAAGGGGGGAAAAGTGTTGTGACAGTGCCACGACATTTACAGTGCCGCCAAGACAGTACTCGCAAACGGTGATAGAGGCGCTCCGCAACTCGGCTGAGCGCGGGAGCGCCACCTAGCTACGAATGGCGCCGATCGCACGTCACGGCACGGCAGTCAAATAAGAGATACTGAGTTGTTGTCATGTAACCAGCTATTGTTTCTAAGTGAGTGTGTTTGAATATCCACGCAATTATTGGTGATTAAAGGTTATAACAGTCTTTATGTTACCAGTTCCCTGTTTTACTATATTCATTATTGCTTTGCTTTTATTGTTGAACATCTATATGGCCTTATCATTTTTTAATTGTTTTTGCATCCTGCAGAAGTTTCCTACATATCATTTTGTATTTGACAAAAAACTGTACGAATGCCGGGTCACTCTCCTTATCTTTGCTAGAGCTGAGATTTTTAGGATTCTGGTACCTTTTTTATGGAGTTTTTCTGGTAGATTCTCCAAGAGAATGTTCTATTTTAGGAAATATCTAGTCAAATTTTCTTTTGGATGTATACATAAACTTGCTGAAATTTTCATTTAAATATGTACCTGAAAATACTTCTGACATAGTATATATTTTTATTTTTTGTCACATATGCACACTTTGCTCCAGATATAACAATCCATGTTTGCTGTCTTGGAGCAGACAATGCCACCACCATTTGATGCCATGGCTCTGAGGTGAAAAAAAATATTTGCTCTCAACTGTTAATTATCTTGCAAGGTAGACAAAAAGTCTACCTCCTTTCTGATATTATGCAAAATGAGTTGTAATCATTCTGAACTGTCTGAACACTGGTAATATTGCTCACAATAGCACTAGTGAGTGTATAGGATCATTTCATATTTTCTCAAAAATAAAACTCCAAGTGAGATCATCATTTTAGCAACTTTTAATTATCATTGTCTTCACCCATGTTCGTAAGTATATGCAGTTTGCAGGTCAGAGGGATAATTGGAAAGTGGATCAGCAACAAGAGTGTTTGGTGAAATTTTGATTTAACTTGTTAAAACACAGTATGATGGTTGTGGCCATTAGTCAATCATACTGCCACAAGTTGCACAACGTGTAGCCTGCCCACCCACTCCATAATTCTGTAGAACTCTGGTTTATGTAAGATTGAAGTTTCTACATTTTGTTTAAGTAATGTGCAGCTGGAGTGTAGCCAACATTTTACCTAGCATATAATGTAAGCTCATAAATATTCCAATATTAGTAAAGAAGCAGATGAATTTTATAATCAAAATCATCATCATCGTAAATAATAATCATGTTAAAATCTACATCTTTTAAAATGCATAAACTAAATTCTAATGGAACCCTTTTAAAAATATGTATAAGATAGGTCACTGAGGAGTCAGGACCTTGAATTACATTACTGCACTGTAATGTTAATTTTCTATTTTATATTCTGTTGCATGTTACGAAAATTTTCTGGTTGGAGATCAGGTGCAGTTGATGCCAAGTCCAGGTCCAGTACAGAGATGCCTCACAATTCAGCAGCAAATAAGGTCAGAGCATATAACTCTTGCTTTCTTGATTAGACTGAATCTGTACCAAGTTTTAGAGTTTTAGGCAATCTTCTAGAGTAAATAGCTGGTAAAAATTTTGATCAATCTTTCTACTAGTACTAGGATTTTTATTTGCTTTCAAAATAGTATTCTTCACAATTTATATCAAAGAAACAATATTTCTGATCTGTTTTTAACACTGATTATTGTTTAGTGTCCTTTGTCTGTGAGATGGTATTTTGTGTGTATATGGGTTAGGCAGGTATTACATTACCATCTTTCCTTGTCAAAGTTGATATGTCAAAGAAATTTGATGGTGTAATAGGGAACTTTGTCAAATCTTGAATGTCATCAAATAAATATGATCAAATCTAGTGCTTCGCCATAGAGCATGCAAATGATATTTGCGAAAAGCTATCTACTACCATATATACCCTAAGAAAACTGACACCTTTTTGTAACATTACCACTCTGAGGCAAATACATTTTGCACTATTTGAATCCCATCTAAGTTATGGCATAGAGGTATGGGGATCCAGCAGTAAAGGTAATATGAAAAGTGTGCTTATCCTACATAAGAAGGCACTTAGAATTATGGGAAAGAAATGTGCCAACTTAGAATTATGGGAAAGAAATGTGCCAGGGAGTTCTGCAGAAATTTGTTTAAAGAATTTAAAATACTAACTGTTCACAGCCTGTATGTACTTAAGATAATCATTATGGCAGTAAACAGCAACAAATCACTTAATAAAGAAATACACGATCACAGCACCAGAGGTAGAGAGAGACCCTACAACATCTCTCATAGAACAACACTTTATGAGAAAAGCCCTGACTATGTAGGAATAAAACTATTGAATTGTTTCCATCCTATTATCTCCAAATTGCCCATTACAGAAATAAAAAAGAAATTAAAATTATGGCTCCTAAACAATCATGTATATTCAATAGATGAGTTTTTAGATTTAGTACACTCTTGTAATGGAAGACCATCTATCAAAAAATATATGAATCTCAGATCTTATACTGTGTCACAAACTGTAAATATTTGATCTCAGATCTGAATACTGTGTCACAACCTGTAAATTCCTTAATCTATGTATTACAATAGCAAATTGTTTTTATGTATAGTCCATATGTGAAACGTTGTTCTCTCAACTAAATTTAGAAGAAGTTGTGTAGATAATAATGCCAGGCAACAATATGTAGCACTAGTAAGTAAGGCTCTGACTCATTCAGAAGACTGGGAAAAAAAAACGTTTTTTTGTAATCAGTTGATGTTTGATCAAAATAAATAAATAAAAATAAGGAAATAAATAAATAGATTTGATGATAAAAGTCATTCATTTTCTGTTCACGACAATGATGTGAAATGTAATGGCTTGTAGTGCTGGAATTGTTACAGCCACTTGCTTTTGGTTGGAGGGGGGGGGGGGGGGGGTGAGGTGCACAGTGCATGCTATTAACTGTACGTTGATGGGCAGGTATATGCTGCAGGTGACAAATGACCACAATCTGTCTACCTTTACATATGGAAACATCCAGGCAAATTTAAAGCAAGTCGGAATAGCGGATGTGATCACACTCTAAAATAAAGAAATTCTTTGTTAGCTTTCTACTATTTTTGAACTCTGGATGTCGCAAGTAAAGACGTGCTTCGTCTGTATTGTACTTTTGATTGATTTTGTAGTTGTTGGAATACTAATTCAATTAATAAAATAATTCAAAAATAGAAATAGTTCTCATTGTCCATATAATGTATCAAACATTTATTTACCTTTACATTTTCCTCCTTCATAGTTTTATAAGCCTCTTCACACATTTCTGGAATTATTTTGGTTAATGTGCAATGTGATATTCAGGCGCTGTATTGTAAACTAGAGTAGCTCTCTTCTGTTTCAAGAAAACCCAGTGTCACATTTTATCTGTCTTCAGCAGTTTTAGCATTTCACAAGACTGTATTCTGTTTTGTAATACTGAGCAAATACTGAAATAAGTTCTCATCCATTCATAAGTAATTTATATATAAGACTTGAAGTTCTCCACTTACAGCTCTCATAACAAATTTTGGTGAGTGCTTTCACTATCTCAATGTAATAGCTATGGCTTCATCCAAGTATGTTTCCTTTACTGAATTAACAGAGAAATAGGAAGCCACATTGAAGGAATTAGAAAAGGAGATAATTGAATAGCAAAAACCTCGAGAGCTGATTTCCTGGATCTATGGAGTAGCTACCAACAGAAATGAACAAGATCCACGATAGTGTAGGAGTAATTTCACTACATAAAGGAAAACACTTGTGTGGAATTTATACTGTGAACGACCACCTTTATTGTACCGCACAAACACAAATGATGCATACGTTAACGCGGGAAACGAACACTCTCGTGTCCTCCAAAGAACCCCGCTCGTAAAGAGAATCTCTCAGTGTCTTGTCGACTATCGACTTGTCACTCCCACACAGCCTCCCCCCCCCCCCTCAAGTGCGGAGCACCCGGTATGGTGGGGTACTTAAACTTCACCTCTCGGCCTGCCCTAGTGCGGGTGTGGGTGCTGCTTGACGATTCCGTTGCTGCATTAGGTCCCCTGGTGTGGGGCTCCGTGGGTCACAGCTGTCTGGTTCTGCGGAAGGTGTGGGTCGTTGCAAGTTGTGTCTGAAGTCATCTGTGAGTCTGTAGTTGGTGCTGTCATTGTCCAAGCAGGTTTTACTCGCTCAATGGAAACCTTGGTCGACTTTCCCTGGCAGAGGATATCCATTGTGTGTGTGTCCCGTCCTAGCATTTGGTATGGTCCAGTGTACGGTGGCTGTAACGAATGACGTACCAGGTCTGTGCGACTTGTGTATCAACACTGGATATGTGCCGTGCTGAGACGTCGGGGCTGCATGTAGCGTCTCTGCGTGCTTCCTCATTTGTTGCAAGAGGTGGGGTAGTTGTGTGTCATCTGGGAGAGGAACTGGTGCAAGGAATTCTGCTGGAACACGGAGTGGTTCTCCATATACCAACTCTGCCGAGGAACAATTGATGTCTGTTGTTAATGCAGTCCATAACCCCAACAAAACCAACGGCAACGCTTGAGTCCATGAGTCCTTGTGGCACATCAGGGCAGCCTTTAAGGTCCGGTGCCACCTTTCCACCAAACCGTTGCTGGCCGGGTGGTAGCTAGTAGTATGGTTTCATTGGAAGCCGCAGAGTTTTGACAGTTGTTTGAACAGTATTGTCTCGAACTGGCGTCCTTGGTAGGTGGTAACGAAAAATGGGCACCCAAAACGAGCCATTCAAGTTTCCAACAATGCCCTTGCAGTAGTCTCTGCAGAAATGTCCCTGATTGGTGTAGCCTCTGCCCACCGCGTGCAACGATCCACTGCCGTAAACAAGTACCTGTATCTTTCTGAAGGGGGGAGGGGTCCAACCAAGTCGATGTGTACATGCCCAAAACGTGACGTTGGGTTTGGGAATTGTCCTACTGGAGCGTGAACATGGCGTCCCACTTCGCTACGTTGACAGTGATAGCAGCTGCGGCCCCACTCCTGTGTATCTTTCTTGATTGAAGGCCACACAAAATGGTCCGTCACTAATTTCACTGAGGCATTGGTTCCCGGGTGTGCCAGGTTGTGAATGCTGTTGAATACCTTTCGTCGGAACTGGGGGGTGATGTATGGGCGTGGTCTAACCGTGGAGGTGTCGCACCATACCTTACATGGGCTGCAGGGGACGTCCACAAGTTGTAAACGTAGGCCAGTGGACGGGTCCACCAACAAGGTCTGCAGCTGCGCATCTGAAGCCTGAGCCCTTGCCAATTCGGAATAATCCAACATTGGACTTATCCCATTAATACGTGAGAAATAGTCTGCCACATTGTTGTCGGCACCATGGATGTGACGCACATCTGTCGAAAACTGGCATATAAACTCTATATGGCGGGCTTGGCGGGGGGGGGGAACATGAATCGCTGACTTTGTAGAAAGCTGCCACGAGAGGTTTGTGTTCGGTGTATATGGTAAATTGCCTGCCCTCAACGAAGGGGCAGAAGTGCCTGACGCTTTCATACATTGCGAGGAGTTTCCTGTCATATGCACTCCAATGAGTTTGACTCATCTGTAGTTTTTGTGAGAAGAAACTTAGTGGCTGCCAATGACCCTTCACTCCCTGGTGCAGTGCTGTCCCGATTGCGACTTGGCTTGCGTCCACTACACTATGACTAGCTGAGCTCCTGGTGCAGGGTGTGCAAGCCCCACTGCGTTGTGAAGGCTGTTTTGCAGTGCCTTGAAAGCCGAGTCCATCTCGGGTGTCCATGGGAGTGGGCGCTTGCCAATTTTGTTGTGTCCAGCCAAGGCATTGTTCAGTGGCGTCTGGATTGCTGCTGTTCTGGGGAGGTGGCAACGATAGAAATTTATCATCCCTAGGAATCGTCGGAGATCGTGGTAGGTTTGAGGCCCTGGTAGGGTACGCAACAACTCCAGCTTCTCTGGCAGTGGGAAAATGCCCTGAGCTGACACTTTATAACCCAGGAAAGTTACCACGGGTTCCCCAAACACGCACTTGTCCTTGTTAAGTGTTACTCCATGAGCACTAAGCCTGCTTTGCACCTCGCTTACGTGTTTCTGATGGTCCGAAACATTCCCCGAAAACACCAGAATATCGTCTAAATAGGCGAAACAATATGGTAGTCCTTTTAGCACACTGTCTAGGAACCGTTGCCATGTCTGGGCCGCATTTTTCAGCTCAAATGGCATCACCAAAAATTCAAACAGCCCGAATGGGGTTGTCACTGCAGTCTTTGGTATGTCCTGCTCTGCCATTGGGATCTGATTGTAAGCCTTACGGCAATCCAAAACACTGAATATGGTTGCCCCGGCCAGTGAATGGGTGAAATCCTGTATATGTGGCACAGGGTATCTGTCTGGAACAGTTCGGGCATTCAAAACTCGATAATCACCGCATGGGCGCCATGACCCATTCTTTTTACGGGCGAGATGCAGAGGAGAGGACCACGGACTGTTGGATGGCTGTATATTTCCTTCCTGTAGCATCTCGTTGAAAATGGCCTTGGTTTCCCGCAAGCAATCAGGTGCGAGCCTGTGAACCCATGAGGAGACTGGTGGGCCTGGAGTTGTACGGATGTGGTGCACCGTCTCATGCTTCGCCCTGCTCTTTCTTGTTCCCTGTTGTGGTTTGGGTGTCGCCTTTGTGGTTGAAACAGCAGGAGCCTGTTGTTGTGTCGTCAACTGTTTTGATGTCATTTGAGCCATGTGCCGGTCAGCTTCCTACGTTGCTATGGTGTCCTCCCAGGTGGGTGCACTGCGGTTATCTACCCTTTGGCTTGCATGAGAAGTCGGACATCCTTGTATTCTCGGAATAACAAATTCATTGACAGAATGGACGAGTTGTGACTTGCGTAAATCCACGGACAATGCATGTTTTGCCAGGAAATCAGCACCTAGTATAGGTTGGTCGATATCAGCCATAACGAAGGTCCAGTTGCATTTTTCTAGTAGCCCAATGGCCCAATGGCCCACTGCAGTGTTTTCTGTCCATATGTGTGGATGACTGAATCGTTGACTGCTATCTAGGTTGTCTCTTCAGTACGTTTGTCTGAAGGGAAAAAATTCACAGGCAGAGTGCTGACATCTGAGCCGGTGTCGACCAAGGACATCCATCCTGTAGAGTGATCAGGAACGAAAAGTCTTTGTGAAGCAGCGTACCTTACAGCTGTGGGAGAAGTCGATCCGCATAACGTAGGCTCGTGCTGGAATGGTGGGGTTCCCGTTCCATGCGTCTGTGAGTTTAGGCGCAGTTGCTTGTTGTCACGGCCGGCTGTGCCTAAAGCAGGCCGTGGGATGCGTTTGGGTGCGAGCACGGCGCCTTACACTTCGTAGCTTGCGCGCCGAAGCGCTGGTGGAACCAGCAATAACCGGTGCCGTTGTTTGCGTGATGCGGCAGTTGCGTCGGCTGGCGACGACGCATGTGTGTGTCAGCCACCGCAACGACGCGTGGATCTAGCCGCTGCAGCTGGGCAGTCAGCTGATCGATGGCAGCGCAGAGAGATCGGAAATCTTTGGTCGCATCCGGCGCTCGTCATGCGGTCGTGGCAGCACAAGCTGGAGGCGCTGCGTCGACCGGCTCTGGCCGTGTTCGGCTGGTGTCGTTGGCCGAGGTGGTTGCGGCGGTGGCCACTGTGGCACACGAGTCGAACAGGGAGTGCGCTCTATCGGCACTTGCAGCAACTCGCTTAATGGCTGGCCCTCATAAGCAATTAAGGTTAAGCCCACCTGCGGAGGTAACTGCTGTTGCCGTATGTGCAAAAGTAATGTGTCTGAGAACACGGAAGGGTCCACCATAGCACGTAAATGCCGGTAAAAGTCTGAAGGCGACCTGTCACCGCGTTTCTCGTGGTACAGGAGCTGTGTTATCCGCTGATCCACAGGTTTTGTACAACGCGAAATTAAAGCCGTTTTGAGAGTGGCGTAGGCTTGTTGTGGTGGGGGTTGCATAATTATATCAGATACCACTGACGACGCACGTTGGTCCAGATTGCATATCACTAGCTTGAACTGTTCAAAATCGCTGACTATTTGTTGCTGCACAAAAATGTTCTCCATAATAGCGAACCAAATTTCCGGATGCTCGGGAACAAAAGGTGGGGGTCGAATTTGTAACCACGACGCGGGTGGGCCACGATCACTGGCGAAGGGAAACTGAGAAACTCGTGGAAGCGGTACCGACACGGATGATGAAAACGGGAGCACTTTTGATCTGATATAGGCATGTCCTGCGTGCTGGTTGTGCGAGGCAATATCCTGTGGCGGTGACGCGGTACCTGCCGGCACACGCGGCGCGGTTGGAAACATAACGTCGTGGACGAAGTCGGTTTGAGATGTAGGCGTCCATGGCACTGTGAACTGAGGGTTTTGCTGCATCGTGTCGAGCTCCTTCTTGATATTTTGGATGACGCCGTCGATGTCGCGGAAGAGGTTCTGTGCAGACATGTCGATACGAGACGTCGCGGAAAATATCTCAAGAAACTTGTCTACTGTCACACTGCTTTGTTATGGGGTCACCACTTATCTAGGAGTAATTTCACTACATAAAGGAAAACACTTGTGTGGAATTTATACTGTGAACGACCACCTTTATTGTACCGCACAAACACAAATGATACATATGTTAACGCGGGAAACGAACACTCTCGTGTCCTCCAAAGAACCTCGCTCGTAAAGAGAATCTCTCAGTGTCTTGTCGACTATCGACTTGTCACTCCCAAATAGACTGTAATCCCTAGGTGACATGGTAGACAAACTTTTAGACTGAGTGATGGATTTGCCTTTAGATCAAAGAAAATTATGTAAGAATAGTTAACCATGCACAAGTGGCAGGAGCAGGCATAGATGCTTGGGCAAAGTCTAAGGAAGATAAAGTCTCACAATCTGTGAATGAGCAAATTCAGACTGCTGTTAGTAACCTGATGACAAAGTTCCCTCCGACAGTGGGCTAAGGAAGGAATTACTCATGATCTAGGAACAAACACAATGAAATTTTTTTCAGTGGAGAAATAAAATAGGAGAATCAGTCAAAAACATGAAAAAAACAGTTAATAGATATCGGAGGGACAGTGCAGGATCAGACTATAACAGTCTGAATGTGTGTCAGCCAGTTCAAAATATTTCACCTTCTGCACGTGGCGCACTGTTGGTGACAACACTACACACAACAGTAATGATAGAAGGAAAGATGCTTAAGCATAGAACTTTTCAAAGATATTCATCAGGTAAGAGACAGTATATCCTGTGCCATTCACTTTACAGGTGTGTTGCCCCTGTCATCAACCAGGCCACAAAATATAATTTGTGTAAACAAATGTATACATGTGACAGACCCATATGAGTGACTGAAATCAATGATTCATGGGATAATGATATGCACATATGCAGATGGTGGTAGCATCATGTACATGTGGTATAAAAGTGCAGTGCATTTGCAGAGCTGTCATTTGTACTCAGCTCCCTGATGTGTCCAACATGATTATGGCCCCATGATGAAAATTAATAGACATGGAACATGGAGTGATAATTCAAACCTGATGGCATGGGACATTCCATTTTTGAAATCATTAGGGCATTTAATATTCTGAGATCCTCAGTGCCAAGAGTGTGCTGAAAATACCAGATTTCAGGCTTTACCTCTCACTGTGGACAATACAGTGGCTGACGGTCTTCATTTAATGGTGAAGAGCAGCAGCACTCGTGAAGAGGTGTCTTTGCTAACAGACAATCAACACTGCATGAAATACAAAATCACAGAAATTAGTCTGGGACATATGACAAGTGTATCCGTTAGGACAGTGCTGTGAAATTTGGCATTAATCGGCTATGGTGGCAGTCGACCAATACAAGTGCCTTTGCAAAAAGCATGACATCACCTGTTGGGCTTGTGACCTTATCAGTCTAGTGGGAAACTGTTTGCTGGTCATATGAGCTCCAATTTTAGTTGGGGAGAGCTGATGGTAGATTTCAGGTGTGGCACATACGTCACAATGTCATGTACCCGAGTTGTCAACAAGGCACTGTGCAAGCTGGTGGTGGTTCCATATTGGTGGTGTCTGTGTTTATTTGGAATGGACTAGGTTTTAGTCCAGCTGAACTGATCATTGACTTGAAATCATTATGTTCAGCTACTTGGAGACCATTTGCAGCCATTCATTGACTCTAGGTCCCCAAACAACAATATAAATTTTATGGACAACAATGCACCATGTCACTGGGCCACAGTTGTTCACGATTCATTTTAAGAACATTCTGGACAATTTGAGTGAATGATATGGCCACCCAGACTGTCCACCATGAATTCCACTAAGCATTTATGGGACAGAATCAAGAGGTCAGTTCATGCACAAAATCCTGCACTGGCACCACTTTCACATTTATGGATGGCTATAGAGGCATTATGGCTCATTGTTTCTGCAGGGGATTTCCAATGACTTGTTGAGTCCATGCCATATTGAGTTGGTGGACTACACCAGGCAAATGGGGGCCAGACACAATTTTAGGAGATATCCTATGACTTTTGACACCTCAGTGTGCAAGATTTTGAACAGGGTTTTCTTGTCAAATTGTGGTCCAGTGGTGTGCAGGTAATACTACAGAAGAAGGTTTTTTACTCGGAGCTTTTCTCTTTTCAAAATGGGAGGTTGCGCTGATATTTCGAATAATAACTTAATAAGGCATGCTATTGGGATGAACCATTTCGGGTAGAAATATTTGAATGATCTTGAAGCAAACACTGCCTGTTGAAATTAGAGAGAAACTTATCCAGAAGTTTGGAATCCAGTCTGGAAGAATTTAAGTGTGTATTGCATTCGATGGGCATAATTGAAGGAGGCATTTAAGTTGCAACCAGGACCCAGAGGTTATTATTCACAGAGTCCTAGTACAATCAATGGTTGTATTGGAGCACTACCACATGAACTGTATGTGGGCATCCCCAACCAAATAACAAACTGAACAGTTATCAAAACCACAACAAATGAAATGGTAGTGGGAATTATTACATATTAACTGAAACAAACAAAGGTGCTATGAAATGAGATATGTCCTGGCCATGCACCTAGTAATAATATTGAAGTAACAGACATCTGCAAACACCAGTGAATTATGACTGGAGATCACAGTCACCAGTGATTACCAAAGTCAATGATGATGTCAGTCACCCTACTGAACAATGTCCGGTAAACTGTCTCTGACCACATCAAGCCCTGGAGAGCTGATCATGAGATAAGATAGGGCCTGTGATAGAGCTGCAAAATTCTTTCATTGTACTAATGGGACCGACATGTGGGAGGAGCTCTGCTCTATTTGATTCAATGTAACCAGGAATAGCTGTTGTTACTACAATCTGAAATTTGGACCCGTATTGAGGATGTTCCAGCAACTATTGTTCTAGACTGAGGAGCCTTTGTCAGTGTGATTTCAAGCAGTTCTTTCAATAAAGTATCCACAAAAACAAAGTTGTGTAGCATTCCTGTACAGAACAGCAAGATTATTGCGCATGATCCAGAAATGTTAGAATGATGGAGACGTTACTAAAACTAGAAAATGTAGCAGTACCATGAACCATTCTTGTAGATGAAGACTTGATTGTTGATTATATTATGAGACTTGTGTTTATCCATGAGGATATGAAATTGACTTCTCTATAGGCAAGGTCTCAAAGAGCTAAAGTTGAGCTGCTGTGGAGGGATGGTAGCCACAGATGGTAGTGCCAAGTTTTCCAGATTAAAGTCATTGTAAAGGAATATTGCAGCACAAGAGTATTTCTGAGCCTATAGAACAAATAACTTGGGAGTCACATTGCAAGTATAAAAAGAATTAGAAGAGCCAGTAAACCCAACTAGCAAGCAAATACAGCAGAAGTTAGACCTTTTGAATCAATATGGGGAGATATGTGAACAAAATCCTGGTGTAATCCACACACAGCCTTGTACAGTAGTTTCTGTCTTATTGCTCAGTCTCAATGGAAAGCAATAGACGAAGAAATCAAAAGGATGTTTCAAGAACTTAACAGGTTCATAAGGAAGTATTGTAACCATCAACGAACACTAAGGATTGACTATATAAAATCGTTTGAAGAAATAGTGGATCTGCTGTCTCGTCAACACACTACATTACAGCAGAGCTAATGTTTCGCGGGAGGGTAAAGAATCCATGGGTGGACCAGATTCCACAGATTCCCAATGACAGAGACTAGTGGGAAGAAAAGGTTCAGAAAGCTTTGGTCAGTTTGACAGAAAAAGTGTTCACAAGAAAGCACAACTGTGACAAGAAAGTGGTAAAAATGCTAAGGTATCAAATAGCCCAGAAAGTATTATTAAGAACGCATCCAACTATTGAACAACAAGAATGAAAAGTGGTGGTTGTTTTTTATGGTACCTTTTGTCATTCTAAGGGTTCCAAATCTTGGTGCATACCTATTAGGGCACCCAAGTAATAATCAAATTAAAGGACTTTATTCTCATCAAGATTCACTGAAATATTGTTCTTTGTGGAATTAGTGTGCATCATTTTAGGAACACAGAGTCAATTGGAATGTTTGAACTGAATATTTATGTTGGTGTAATACCAAAATTACAATCTTTTTGCTTTACAACATGTTTTGAATTTAGACATAAGATATGTATTTAGTTTTGATACTGTGTGACATGTATTTTTTTGTTGTTGTGTGTAGTAGATAAGTATTATCCTGTGAAAGATGCAGGAGCTCATGAATTATTCTTGAATTTTAATTAGTCATATTATGAGAATACTCAAGATCATTTTTGTTAGTAATAAGATCTGCTTACAAATGAAGCATATTATTACAAAATAATGTAAGACAAAGCTTTATGTTTATGTAGCTTGAATGATTCTCACCTGCCAGTCTTAAGATCAGTATTTCCTACATTTGCATCTACATGATTACTCTTTAATTCACAATTAAGTGCCTGGCAGAGGGCTCATCAAACCACGTTCAAGCTATTTCTCTACTGTTCCACTTTCAGACAGTACACAGGAGCAATGGGCATTTAACTCTTGGTTTACAGGCTCTGATTTTTCTTATATTATTATGATGATCATTTCTCCCTTCCTAGGTGGGTGCCAACAAAATACCTTTACACACTGAGGAAAAAGTTGGTGATTGAAATGTCTCGAGAAGGTCCTACCACAACAAAAAAATACCTTTGTTGTAATGATTGCCACTCCAATTCATGTACCATATCACATGGTACTCTCTCCCTTATTTTATGATAATACAAAATAACCTGCCTTCCTTTGAACTTTATTGATGTCCTCTGTCAGTTATATCTGTCAAAGATCCCACACTGCACACCAGTACTCCGGAAGAGGGTGGACAAGCATAGTGTAAGCAGTCTGATTACTAGACTCGTTGGAATTTGTGATGTTTGTCTACTTTATTTTTTCGTTGATAGTTCTCTGTGTTGATGTACTGCATTGTCATACTCGCTGCAAAATGGGGATGTAGTTGACAATTGCAGAATTGTGTTTCACAGTTCTTTACTTTCACTGTTCACATCACCCCTCCCAGTAGTACATAATTATATGCCCGATCCACTATTGGTAAATATTGAAAAGCCTCATTAACAGGTTGCAGGCAACATCAGCATACTGCTGCAATAGTTTACTGTTGAACATGTATGAGAAGTAAAAACCTAAACACACAGTTCACAGTTCTTGCAGAATAATATGGTACCTGTGACACTATTTTTCAAATAAATTAAACAGACATTGTCATTAACTGTTCTAACGCAGGGCCTATTAGTGTTCCCCTTATTCCACTGTTTAGTTGATGCATTGTTGTTAATCTAACCAATATGTGTTTCACATCTGAAAATTGGCCAGGGGCTGACTGAATGGGGACCAAAAATTGGTCCTTTACATATCCTCACAATAACAGGCACTGAAACTAGTGATGTTACAAAATAAAAGTGAAGTTGTTATTAAATGGAAAGTTGGAAATTGAGATTTCGCTTACTGTTTTATCAATCACAATTAGCATAAGAATCATGGATTGACCATTGTCATAAAATATTGCGTTATGAAATGTGAATAGTTTTTACTTGCAGTTTCACGTGGCTTGAAGCAGTCACAGCTAGCATGCTATTGATTAAGAAATTGCATTATTGTCTTTCTAATTACCGTACTTCATTGATCGTAGGTACGATCATACCCGGTTGTGAAGTTATTGTTATGACAAAACAATTTCCTAAGGGACCAGAAAGTTCTTAAGGGCGCAAAAACAACTGTAACATCACACAAAAGGGAAATTCAATATTAAAGCTGATGCAAGAAGACGATAAAACAGTTTTCTTTTTATCAATGTAACACGCACATTGGACTGCTGATCTTGGTGTCTGTAATATTAGCAAAATGCATAATTAAAATGAAAATAATACTGAGGAGATAATAGGAATGAGCACTGCTAAATGATTCAGTATTCCCAGAACAAATATTTATTATAACTAAAACATATATCGTACCTTAAGCTTAGTACTACAATGATGGTAGATTTTTATGTCCGTATCAGGTCCATTGAGCGCTCTTTTATATAGCCATTGTCCTTTTGAGTCACCCATGTGTCGAAATGATAAGTTATAACAGTTCTTCTTACACTTCACTCAAACTTAGACGGAGCACGTTTTTATTTATTTAGTAAAAAAAATTAGATCAGACCGCCACAAATCTGCGTCCATCTTACTCCAGAAAAACAGTACAAGTCTCTAGCGCTCAAGGCTTCATTTGTTCTCCAGCGAACAAAATAGTGAAGGATCGCATATCTATCCGTATTTTTCTGTTTATATTGCTGCCCGACGAATTACATTATTTACAAAATTCCACCGTCGCCATGCGACGCCTCATTATACATTAATCATTATTTACAAACAAGTATTTGCCTTCTGGCTGGAAGTATTAACTACTCGTATTTGCTGTTTTTAATGAAGTCAAAAATAGCAAATATCACAAACTATACACTGTTCAATGTTTAAATTACAGAAATTACAATTAAAACATAACTCATTCAATTAACTGAATACATCAAAAAGTTCCTTCTGTGTACCAGTTCCTTCTACCACAAAGGTTAGGCCAAATTATTTGTTTGAGTAATGAAATTTTTAAGTAATGAAATTAACAGATATAGTTATACAAACAATACTTTTGACAAACCTGGTAATTATTTTGGAATTAATTAAGGGGTGGCTTTGCTACTATGTTTTTGAATAGAGCCAAATAAATACTTTAAGAAGCCTAGAAGTTCTTCTTCCAAATGTTTGTAATTAGTACAGAATTTATATTTGTTTATAAGTCAACAACACAATCTAAGTTGCAAAAGAATTACTGATTTCAACCTATAATGATCTGTAGCAAAAGATAATAACTAGGAATGATCAAAATAAAATACGAACTTCATTACGTACACAAAACTAAGCACAAAAATAGACCTGGAGCTGTATTCCTTAAGACTGAGGGCCGACCTTTCTCTTTTATGGAAATTCAGATTATACTCATGCGTATTAATGGTAATTAAGCAAGAATGAAAATAAAATGAATTTAAGGAGGCAGATGGTGGAACAAGGAAGGAAGTAAAGAAACCCCAGCTTGCTTTGTCACAAGCTGTGCCAATAAATCACAGTCTTTGCTTCGCTTTCCCCACATTTTCTGTGTGATCATCTCAATTTAAACTACATGTAATTGTGATTCCCAAGTATTTAATTGAATTGACAGCCTTTAGATTTGTGCGATTTATCCTGTAACCAAAGTTTAGCAGACTCCTTTTACTACTCATGTGGATGACTTCATGCTTTTCACTATTTAGAGTCAGTAAATTGCTACTTTTTTTCATCCTACAGATATTTTGTTGAAATTATTTTGCAGTTGGTTTTGATCATTTGATAACTTTACAGGGCATTAAATGACAGCATCATCTGCAAAAAATCTAAGGGGTTTGCTCAGATCATCTCCTAAGTAGTTTATGTATATCAGAAACAGCAGAGGGCATATAACACTTCCTTGGGGAATGCCAGATATTACTTCTATTTTACATGGTGACTTTCCATCAGTTACAATCATCTGTAACCTTTTTAACAGGATATCATGTATCTTGTCACACAACTGTGAAAATACTCCACAGGCACGCAATTTGATTAGAAGTTGCATGTGATAAATGGTGTCAAAACCTTTATGAAAATCTGAAAATATAAACCTGTGGTTCTAATTCGAAGTATATTTGAATCATGATAATTATTGGTTTACAAGTTTAGCTTGTGTTTAAAGCTGCAGTGAGCTTGGTACAGGTGGGATTCCTCATAGTGGTTGGTGTGATGTGTTCTACTCTCTTCTTCAGAGGTGCATACTTCGCTTCTGAATATTGATCTTGGGAGTGTTGCATAATATATTTTCCATTTACTAAGACTGAAATACTTATTCCACATATCAGCTCATTAAACTGAATTTGTGAGAATTTGATGGGGTACTGTTCAAATATTGTAGTTGTCATGATTCATGAAACTTTTATATGAGAGGTTTATCTAAATATGTGGAACAATGAACATGAAGAGAAGATATTGTTCATTTTTTGATGATAAAGTGAGCATAGAATCATGAACACATGTGAGTAAATGGTCATGAAAAAGGGTAAACAGTCAATGTGCACAAACTGTATCAAATCACAGCTGATCACTCATGAATGCAACTGGAAAGTTGGTCTGCAAGGACTATTGTTGCCACTGAAGTGAAGCTAGTGCTTATAAGGACCTTGTTTTGTTTGAAGGATTTGTGGAATGTACCACAGACATTCTTTGACTGTGCTATAGGGGCATTAACCAGTTCACCAATTAAACTACAGTTTTAAGTGATGGTCTAATGGCAACTAAAGGAAAATTTGCTATTGCATAATGATCAACCTTGTAATTACACCTCTCCTAAATCCAATGAATTCAGTGCAGCTGATAACTTAAAATTAAACAGAGATTATGGTGCATTAAATATCATTTCTGATTTAATGGATTCCCTTATAGTTATTCATATCAGTAAAATTTTCCTCATTTATATTCAACTGTCGTACATTCACATGCCCTTGGTACTGGCATGGTGTAGTGAGCATCCAAATACCATCATTCTACCATCCTGTGGATCAACCCTGTTTCCTGTCCATCCCACACCCTGGATGATATCAAGAAGGGCTTCAATGCCCATCACCCCAAATTTGTCACAACTTCCCCTTCAGTTTTCTTAATGTCATAGTGATGTCATTGCATCTGATTAATATTGTTTCCTTTTTTGGTAAAATTTTGATGTGGTACCTAAAAATTGACTTAAGTAACTTTCGCAAAAATTTCATATTAAAAAGTTTTATGTAGCCTAGATTTTAAATATTTGCAAATCAAAGCATAGTATGCAAACTGCTTTTCTAAAAAAGATGTACAGAAGGTGGTACATACAGGTAACACATGAAAATTATGAGGTATGTCACAAAGTAAGTTCTTTTGGGTATATAAAACAAACGAATACAGATACAGAAAAAATATTTATTGTGAAAAAATCTACAACTGTTAAACTACTTTTCTACATAGCTTCCAAAATTTTGTATGCACTTGTCATAGCGTGGCGCAAATTTTTGTATGCCTTCTTCATAGAAGGTTGCCACCTATGTATTCAACCATGTGTTAACATGTTCTTTAGCTCATCATCATCATTGAAGTCTCAACCACCAAGGACAGATTTTAGGTGTAAGAAGAGATGAAAGTCACTAGAAACAAGGTCTGGGCTGTATGGTGGATGATCAAATGTGTCCTAGTGAAATTCCCATAAGAGTTGTTTGGTCACATTCACCGTGTGTGGTCGGGCATTATTGTGCAAAAAGACACCACCTTTTAACAGTAAGCTTAGGCACTTGTTCTGTATTGTGTGGCACAATTTCTTAATGGTCTCGCAGTAAGCATGTGCATTGATTGTTTGGCCTCATGGTAAGAAATCAATCAGTAGAATGCCATTTCTGTCCCAAAAAACGGTGCACATGACTTTTTGAGGTGTCAAGATTTGCTTAGGCTAAACCTTCATTGGTGATGAAGTGTGTCTCCATTCCATTGCTTGCTGTTTCATTTCAGGGGTGTCCTACATACCTAAGTTTCATTCCCCATGACTATCCGAGAATGAAAACCATCGCCTTCTTCATTGTAGCACGTCAAAAACTGAAGCGCACTGCCCATCCATTGTTTTTGTGTTGTTCAGTAAGAATTTTGGGTACCCAATGTGAGCGAAGTTTTCGAAATTTCAGTTTTTCAGTAACAATTTCAAGAATTAGTGATTGTGAGATTTGCGGAACTTCCATAGCAAGGGCACTAAGTGTAAATTTACGATTGTGCTTAATCTTCTCTTCAGTTGTCAACCAGTTCATCATCAGGCATCAGGGCACGATTAGAGATAGTCGGATAATGTAATTCAGTTGCTCCTCTCCTTGGTATTACTGAGTTACAAGGGGAATGTTCCTTTGTGGCTGGATGGTGGGACATTGGGAGATGGTCTGTCACTGGAGAGATAAAGCACAGAACATTTGTTTCAGTACAAATTGTGGAGGATAATTTTAGTCTATAATGCTCAGTGAGACCCTTGGTTTTTCTGAGAGGGACTGCTTGCCACTACAGATGCAACAAGTCACAGGTGGCTAGGCTGTATGCAAAGGACTTCTTGGTATGGAATAGAAAGGAACAGCTGAAGTGGAGGTACTGCTTTTGGTTGTTAGGTTTGATATGGATGGAGTTACTGATGTAGCCAACTTTTAGGTGGAGGTCAACATAGAGGAGGGTGTCTTGTTGTGTTGAGGGGAACCGTGAGAGGCAACTGGAAGGAAGTAGTTGAGATTGTGGAGGAAGGAGGATAGGATTTTCTCACACTTAATCCTGATTATGAAGGTGTCACCAACAAATCTGAACTAGGTGAGGAGTTGGGGATTCTGGGTGGTTAGGAAGGATTCCTCTAGACGGCTAATGGCAGGCTGGCATAGGATGCTGCCGAGTGGGTGACCATTGCCATACCTTAGAATTGTTTGAGGTGAGACCTTCATAGGTGAAGCAATTGTGGATTAGGATATAGTTGGTTGTGGTGACCAGAAAGGAGGTTGTAGGTCTGGAATCCATTGGGCCTTGGGAAAGGTAGCATTCAATAGTGGCAAGGCCCTGGGCTTTCGGGATATTAGTGTGAATGGAGATGGCATCAATAGTGATAAGTAGGGCATCATGTGGTAAAGGAACAGGAAATATGGAGAGTCGGTGGAGGAAATGGTTGATGTCTTTTTATGGGAGGGAAGATTGTGGGTGATAGGTGGAACATGTGGCTCTGTGAGACCAGAGTTTCTCTCAGTGAGCGACACAGCATTTGGCCACAGGGGATGGTTGGGTGTATAGACTTTATGAAGCATGTAAAAGGTAGGAGAGACAGAGAGAGAGAGAGAGAGAGAGAGAGAGAGACTCAGGGGACAGATTCTGGGATGGGTGTAAGGATTTGAAGAGAGACCAGAGATCCTGTTGGATTTCTTGAATGGGCGCACAGTGCCAGGGTTTGTCGGTCGATAAATCTGACAGCTGGCAGAGTCCTTTCACCACATAATCCTTGCAGTTCTAAATGTCGATGTGTGTGTGTGTTATGAACCAAGATTGATCCAACTTCGCTGACAGTTCTCCATAATTTCCCATTTGGGCTAATGCCCAAATGGGGAAGCTTACAGGAAAGCTAATCCAAAGTAGCACAGGTTGCTAATGAGTAGAAAAAATGTGCTAGTTGCCTAACCTTTGTCAATCTTGGGACCTTTTAGGTAGCATATCTGTACCAGCTGCCAATAAAGAATAGTGTGTAATTAATTACCTGCCCATGTGATCTTAACCAGTCAGCAATTTACATTGAACGAAATAACATGAAGCCATAACCTAAATATAATTTTAATTTATTGTCAATCTACATGAACAAATTGTATAAATATTTCACAGTCAAACAAACAATTTCATACTGAAATTAATGAACACAATTATCTTGTCTCAAGTTCAATTTTATCAAGTGCCTGACTTTAGATGAATGAACAGAGTGGTGATTCTTCTGTAAAAACCTGGAATCCTCATGGAATTACACTATATGATCAAAAGTAAAATTACTTACAAGTTCATGGCACCCTCCATCGGTAATGCTGAAATTCATTATGCTGTTGGCACAGCCTTATCCTTGATAACAGGTTCCACTCTTGCAGCCATACATTCATTAGGTGCTGGAAGGTTTCTTGGGGAATGGCAGCCCATTCTTCACAGACTGCTGCACTGTGGAGAGGTATCGATGTTGGTTGGTGAGGCCTGGCATGAAGTCAGCATTCAAAACCGTCTCAAAGGTGTTCTATAGGTTTCAGGTCAGGACTTTGTGCAAGTCAGTCCATTATAGGGATGTTATTGTCGTGTAACCGCTCTGCCACAAGTCTTGCATTATGAACAGGTGCTCGATCATGTTGAAAGATGCAATTGCCAACCCCGAATTGTTCTTCAACAGTGGGAAGCAAGAAGGTGCTTATAACATCAATTTAGGTCTGTGCTGTGATAGTGCCACACTAAACAATATAGGGTGCATACACCCTTCACAAAAAACATGAACAAACTATAACACCACCGCTTCCGAATTTTACTGTTGGCACTACACACGCTGTCAGACGACGTTCACCGGGCATTTGCCATACACACACCCTGCCATCGGATCGCCACATTGTATATTGTGATTCTTCACTCACACAATGTTTTTCCACTGTTTAATTGTCCAATGTTAACACCAACAAGTGAGGTGTCATTTGGTTTTTACCGGCGTGATGTGTGGTTTATGAGGACCCACTCGACCACGATATCCAAGTTTTCTCACCTCCCGCCTAACTATTATAGTACTTGCAGTGGATCTAGATGCAGTTTGGAATTCCTGTGTGATGATCTGGATAGATGTCTGCCTATTACAGATTACAAGCTTCTTCAGCTGTCGGCGGTCTCTGTCAGTCAGCAGATGAGGTCGGCCTGTACGCTTTTGTGTTGTATGTGTCCCTTCACGTTTCCACCTCACTATCACATCGGAAGCAGTGGACCTAGGGATGTTTATGAGTGTGGAAATCTTGCCTACAGACACCTAATCACCTGATCACGTTCGAAGTCTGTGAGTTCCACGGAGCACCCCATTCTACTCTCTCACAATGTCTAATTACTACTGAGGTCGCTGATATGGAGTACCTGCCAGTAAGTGGCAGCACAAAGCACCTAATGTGAAAAACGTATGTTTTCAATGGTGTCCGGATACTTTAGATCACATAGTGTAAATTTTACATGGAAAAATCTGGGAAATCTCAGGGAATTTCAGGGATCTCATAAAATCTCAGGGAATTGTGAATTTTTAACATATAATTAAAACTGAATTTAATTGAGTTTTGTAAATCACAAATTTTCGAATAACTTTTGAAAGTGTATTCATTAAATGAATATTATTCCATCCAAGTTATTGACATATAAAAATTCCTATTGAACTATTGCTTGTGGTTGGCATATACCTCAGCTGAGAGGAAAGAAAAGTAATTATTGTCATTTGTTGGCTCAACCACCACCACTACCACTTGCCCCTGTTCACCAATAATTTCTATTAAATTTATCAGGAGTTTCTGGACACAATCTTGCTCATTGCACCTGGAATTCTCTGGGAATTTTTGTTTCCAAGTTTGAATAGCCACCCTGATGAACAATTACATGAATTTTACGTTTATGGACATAAAAAAAAAAACTTTAGAGCAGATATTCTGTCCATTTCTCTAATGTTCTGTAACTTCAGTTGGATTTGATGAGATGTATGCAGAACAGTAAACAATTTCACCCTAGCAGTTATTAACAAGGAACGGTAGCAGAAATATTAATGCCTTAACCCTCCAGCCATGAGTGACATGATGTGTGCAGTCATCTCTTTCCAGACCATTTTCCAGGGCCTGTTATTATTGAGCCAAATGTAATTTCTACTCTGCCTGCACACCAGAACTTGCGATTTTTCCACCCGCTACTTTTCTGTCGCTCCGGAACATAATAGGCAGCTATTTTTGCATTGAATTATTTTCTTTTGCTCTGGACCATCATAGGCTGCTCTTTCCACGTCAAAGGTTTCTTTTTTTTTTTTTTTTTTTTAAGTAAACATCTGGAACATTGGAGATCACCATCTTCCTACTGAAATAGTCAGAGTCATATTTTTTATGATATCTTCATCCATATACTTACACACATACCTCAAGTGGCATAAATTTTGTATCTGTATTACTGGGCTTGTGTATGAAACCTTCTATTAAGAAATGAGCTGCTCAGAAAATTTGTCAGTAAGGCTATTCAGCTTTTATAATATTACATGAACTTTTCACATTTCCTTTATTATTTATCTTGAATTTCAATTAAAAGTGAACTCTATAATAAGTTTTTCGTTTTCTTATTACATTCCTATAATACTAAACTTGGAACTAGTCTAATTATTGAAAACAGAGAAATTTTCCTTGGAAAAATCAGAAAATCACTCACTGTTAGGGGGTTAAGGTTCTGCTCTTCTAGGGGAATGGACATTGTGGTATAACATTTATGTTTTGTGAGTTATGCACATACTATGTGCCAGAAATCGTAGTTCACATCCCCTGCCTGCAAGCATACAATGTGCTTAGAATTCTGAGATCTGTAGCCATTCTTTAATGGCATGGCTCTGGGGATGAAGAAAAGAATTTGCTCTCAATTGTTAACTGTCTTGTGAGACAGACAAAAAAGTGATGTCTTTTTCTGTAACATTACGTGAAAGGAGTTGTAACCATACTAAACTGCCCAGATTGTGAATGCTACTAATATTATTAACAATAGCAGTAGGCAAGGGAATAGGATTATTGCATTTCCTCAAAAATAAAACTCAAGGTGAGATAGTTATTTTGATGGCTTCTTATTACCATTATCTTGACTAATTTTCATAAGTATGTGCAGCTTGTTAGTTGAAGGGATCACTGGACAGGGGATCAGTAACAAGAACCTGAACTTTGGATTGAGCCGTGTTTGGGGAAATTTTCATTTTGATTCTTAAAATACAGCAGGATGGTTGCTGGTCATTAGCCAATGCTCATGCTAAGTCTTGGACAAGTCTTCTTTGGTTTTCTTACTTTTCTTTCTGCTCTGGCCACCTTTGTCATGCTTTCAGTAGCTTTGACACACCGCCAGTCCAAATGTAGAAGCCCATTTTTTATATTGTCTCCAGTTATGATGCTAAGTCTGCTCATGCTTTTTAATCTGCTTATTATTCCATCATTAAAATATATTATGGTACCCATCACAATAATCTGAATGGCTGACATGCCAAAAAATGCTGTTTTTGGCAAGCACTCCGAAATGCAACTATTGACAAATGTTTGTGGATTCTGCATTTTGCCATGTAAACATTTTCACAGAAGTTTAGAAACACACAGATCTCTTTATAATGGTTTTAGTTCTACCATAACAGTTTCTGGCATTGGTTGCGCATGTGTATGTTTTTATCATTTTGTTTCACATCTATCATACTGGCACCATGAAGTATTAGGACTAACCTCACTTCACTGTGGCATGACAATTACTTTAGTTTTAATACAGTTTTCAGCAACACATATGTGTAGTTTATCACACAATTTATGATTGCAATTAAACTAGTTTTTGACATTTTATGATGCAAAATTCTTGAAATGCACCCAAAACAGTAACAACAACTACTTTACAACTAAATACATGCAAAAAGTTTCAGTAAAATGAAGTAAACTACTTATATTGTCAGAAGAATCAGTTGCAATAAATCCCTGACCACCAATAGATACACAAATCAGAACAGAAAATTTACGTTCCTAGCTTTCAGAAATTTGTTCTTTCGTCAGGGAGGAGAGAGGGGAAAGAAAGGGACAAAGGGAAAGTGGATTCAGTTACTCACAACCCAGGTTATGAAGCAACAGGGAAAGGTAAACAGGGAGGGTATCAGGATGGAGGCATTGTTGTCAGAGGGAAGCCAAAGATATTCTCAATATCTTTATATGAGATTTTCCATTAATCATTTAAATTAAATAATGAGACATTTTAGGCAAGGTTCTGTATTTTTCATTTCAGAATAGCACTTGCAACCTATGTCCTCAATTATTTATTGGATGTATTCCAGTCTCTATCTTCTTCTACAGCTTTTACCCTCTACAGCTCCCTCTGCTACCATGGAAGTTACTCCCTGACAATTTAATGTATGACCTATCTTCCTGTCCCTACTTCTTTTCAGTGAGTCTTTTCCATATATCCCATTCCTCACTAAGTCTGCAGAGAACCTCACCAATTGTTTCCTCATCAGTTTACCTAATTCTTCTGTAGCAGCACATCTCTAATGTTTCAGTCCACTTCTGTTCTGATTTTCCTACATTCCATGTTTTACTACAGTACAGTGTTGTGCTCCAACATCCTCAGATATTTCTTCCTCAAATTAAGGACTATGTTTGATACTAGCAGATTTCTTCTGGTGTCCTAGGCACATAGAAAACATTCGCCCCATCTGCTTTAAAAAGGCTTTTAAACACAAAATTGATGAGGTTATGCACATATGAAGTGATATTTCAAGAATCTGGAAGAATCACAGAATTTTATTAAATAAAACACTGAATTTCCATTTTTTACCCCTAATTTTGTCTTGTACGGCATTGGCATTCAAGGCATACACATTTGTACAGATGCAGGCTCTTTACAGCAGAGTACACCACTTTTCTAATCCCAATCTTCTCCAGACATAACTACAGCACCACCTCAGCTTGAAAGCAGATTTCCACGGCCATCGTATCCAATCCTGCTACTGCTGAGTCCTCCAAAAAACAACTTAGGAATACACTTGTCATTACTCAGTATTACCATGGTCCTGAAAGTGTTTATCAGCTACTTTGACAAGGCTATGACTTCTTAAAATCATGTTCTGAAATGAGGTCCACTCTGTCCAACATTTTGTCCACCACACCTAGAATAGCTTCTCCATCTCCCTCCCAGTTTCCGCATTATCCTTGGCAGATCTCATGCATGCATTTCCCTACCCTATGGCTCCTACCCTTGTGACTGTCCCCACTGTAGGACTATCATCACCTATACCAGTTCTGTAGATGACAAAAGGGAGAGCCACGTATCAAATGACCCATCTCCTGTACCAGCTATTACATAAATACTGTTCAGCACTTTACTACCACAAAGTTATCAGTTTGGGTGAATTTTTGTAGCCCCCCCCCCTCCTCCTCCTCCTGTCTACCACATATTTTCTTTCTGCACTTATTAACTTGTGCACCATGTTGTGTCAGTAATGTCTGTATTGCATATTGCCCTATCTTCCACCTTTAAGTGCACAGAGTTTCAAATCTTGACCAGTGCAATCCTCAGAAATCTATCTTTCCTTCTTATCCTATCCAGAAAGTCTCCCTTGACCCAGGGTTCCTCTTCCCAACTCTCCCCATTTTCTAAACGTCACCTGTCCTTTCCCTTCATATCTCTTCCTTTCCCTTTAACCCTTCCCACCAAAAGTAGGATGCACTGGCTCTGACAGCTTCAAAATTTCTGTACTTTATGACTGGTCTCCTGCCACCACTTGGTTAGTAGATTTTTAAGCATCGAATAAAATTATATTTTCATAAATTGATTATTTTCACTGTCTTTTTATTTAAGTAACTTGCAGTTGGAGTGCAGCCAACATTTTACCCAGCACATAACATAAGCTCGTGAAGATTCTAATATTATTAAAGAAGCAGACAAATTTCAGAGCAAAAATATCAACATCATAAATAACAAAAATAGTTAAATCCAGTTCTTTTAAAATGCATAAGCTAAATTCTAATGTAGTTGAGATTTGAATTTACATTTACATAACATAAGCTCGTGAAGATTCTAATATTATTAAAGAAGCAGACAAATTTCAGAGCAAAAATATCAACATCATAAATAACAAAAATAGTTAAATCCAGTTCTTTTAAAATACATAAGCTAAATTCTAATGTAGTTGAGATTTGAATTTACATGTTCCCTGAATATACTTATGACCATTTCCGGGTGATCATGTGAATTATAACTTCTCACCTTTTAAAATATAGAATAAACCCTTCTGTATCTAAGGACTATTTGTTTCTTTTTATCTGTCTGCAGTTCTTTGTGTCCATGCCATTGTACCTCAGTAAATTTATGATCTTCATATTATTCTTTCCCTTCTCTCTTTTAAGGTATTTTATTTTTGTTGTAGCAGTGATTGGCATTCCAGGCAGCTACCAATTGTTTTGATATTACAGCTCCTGCTTTCAAGTTTTCACCCCCCCCCTCCCCCCGCCACACACACATACACACACACACACGCACACACACACATACACACAAGTTCCAAGCAGAAGACTATCTACCTTTGGATATTTATTTAACATAAGGGTAATCCATATTTTGAACATAAAATGGACACTGCATTATGCAGGGAAAATAAATTACAGTTGGTATTCCATTATCTTGCACAATTGTGGAGACCATCCTTAAAATGGAATGTATTCCAGGGCAGACACTGATTTGCTTGTTGGTCCGTGGGAACGCCAGAAGCTTCAACATGGTAGGGAAGCAAGAAGATACAAAAACAAAACTACTAAGGCTCAATCCAGATACAGTGGGCATCAGTTAAGTGAAATGGAAAGATAACCAAAATTTCTGGTCAGTATAGTGTACTATTGAGAGCAGCAGAATACAGTACAACAGAAGTAGGATTTATTATGAATAGGAAGATAGGACAGAGTGTGAGTTATTGTGAATGGTTCAGCGATACGGCAGTTGTAGTGTTTCTTCATGGGAAAAAAAAATATTCTTCCTTGATTTTTCATGTAATATTGTCGTAGCCAGGTTAACATGTGCACTCTCATAGTTGAAAAAGTATTGTATTGTAGTTATCAGTAGAGAGATGTATGAGTTTGAATGGAGGATATGTGGTATAGGCAACTCAGCAAAAATTCAACAGTGTATAGACTTCTTTATGATTATGGAGATATACAGTTGTATTTTCTGTGGCATAGCACTTTTTCAGTAGTTAATGGCATGTACATCTCTTTCAGATTGCATATTTTCAACATATTACATCCATAAACAGTAATTTTAGTGCACTCTTTAGTGCCACAATTAGAATTCACATTTCAAGCAACATTAGTCATTTTATTTACTATGACATTAAAAAAGTAATATATGCAAGAAATTTTATCACTTGCATTAATTCTGTTTTGTTATCTCAGTGCATGATCCATGATCATAGCATTCAGTGAGTTATATGAGTCATGAACTGATTATAGCAAGTTAACATACATTTCTGTTATTTACTGTGTTCGTTATAGTATGCTACTCCCAGTATCCTTTACTCTGGAGCCATACTCATGTTTTTTTCATTTGGAAAGCACTCATCATCATATATGTATCAATTTTAACATGTAGGTATTGGCTTTGTAGGTCTCAGTGACAGTTCCATATCCTCAATCACATATGTTATGTCAGTGTACTCGAGTGTAGTTGAGGGCATGTTTGTGTAGTACTAGAGTCTTTGTTTGTGAAAGTTCTTCTTCTGTCTTCATTTTCAGATATCTTCTTTCTTGATTCTTCATGTAATTTTAGGTACTGGTATTTTTAATTTTGTATTGTGTAAGAAAATTGTGTCATACGAATCCCTCGTGTTCTTCTGTAAGTGTGCAGTTGAGATATATGAAATGTGTTTGGTGAATATTACTGATGTTATATTTCAGTGACATATTTCTTCATGTATGGTTCTCTTCTTTTTTGTTCTTCATGTCATTTGACTGAGTAGTGTGTAAAATAACTGTCATTGAGTTTACAGTGTTCAGTTGTAGAGTGTTTCTAAAGCTGTGTCCTGATTTGCGTATGTGAGTGTGTTTGTTGCATAGGGTATAAATTGTTTTGTAGGTACATCGTTCTTCATGAGCAAAAATCTTCTTCCTTCATTCTTCATGTAATGTTAACATAAGTTTTTTGACATGTGCACTGTCACTGGTGAAATGTATTGTAGTTATCGGTGTGGTGTAGATTATTCAGCCATTTTTACACAGTACGTAAAGTTCTTAATGTACCTAGAGAAGTACAGCTACATTCTCTCTGTCAGTGGATTTTCTCAGTAGTTAACAGCATGCGCATCTATTTCAGACAACATGGATTCAATATATTATTTCCTTAAAAGAGATTTTCAGGTGCACTTGTATAGTTACATAATTAGAATTCACGTTTCTTCCTCAGGTTACCTTCCATTCTCAAGTGGATGCACTCCACACACTTGCTGCAGTCTGTAATTTATAATTCTAATTTTAGCTTTATTAACTCTATTTCCCATTTTCATTCATACAGTAATATATGCCAGAATTATGTATAATTTACATTAATTCCATTTTGATATCACGGTGTCTGATACATTAATCCGTCGATGAACTTATCATGTAGTGATCTATATTAGTGATGTATTGTTACTAATAAATCTACATAGATTTCAGTTCCTTACTTAATTCGTCTCAGTATGGTATTACATGTGTCAATTATTATGGAGTTGTACTCATGTTCATTCATTTAGAGAACACTCAGTGGTAGGTGTCATCACCATATATGTATTAATTTCAACATGTAGCTAATGGCTTTGTAGATCTAAGTGACTGTCGTATATCCTCCATTGCATGTGTTATGTCAGTGTACTCAAGTGCAGTTGGAAGCATGTTTGTTTTGTATAGTCTTTGTTTGTGAAAGTTCATTATCCATGTTCATATTTGTAAATCTAGTTTCTTCATTGTTCATGTAATAACATTTACTTGTGTTTTTAGTTTTGTATTGTGTAAATTATGTGTAAGAGAGTTCTGTCATATAAATCCATTGTGTTGTTGGGTCTGTGACCAGCTGAGGTATTTGAAGTGTGTTTGTCGAATAGTATTGATGTTGTATTTCAGTGACATATTTCTTCGTGAACGTTTCTCTTCTCTCTTGATTCTTCATGTAATTTGACTGAGTAGTGTTTAAAATGACTGTCATTGAGTTTATAGCTTCAGTTGTAGAGTGATTCTAAAGCTGTGCCCTGATTTGTTTGTGTGAGTGGGATTGTTGTAGACTGAATATATTGTTTTGTAGAGACATATTTCTTTATGAGACAAAATCTTCTTTCTGTATTCTTCATGTTGTGTTAATGTAAGTGGTTTAACATGTACTCTGCCACTGTTGAAAAGTTGTTGTATTGCAGTTATCTGTAGAGAGATATACGCGTATGTATGGAGTATATTTGGAGTAGATTATTCAGCTATTTGTACACAGTACATAGAATTCTTTATGTATCTGCAGATATATATTGTATTTTCTCAGTTATTGGACTTTCTCAGTAGTTAGCAGGATGCACATTTGGTTCTGACAAGATGGATTCAATATATATTTTCCACAAGGGGCGTTTCCTGGTGCACTTGTATAGTGACATAATTAAAATTCATAGTTTTAAGTTTATTAGCCCTTTTTCCCCATTTTCATTCATAAACTAATATATGTCAGAATTGTATATGATATACATTGATTCCATTTAAATGCCTCGGTGTCCAATACTTTAATGCATCCATGAACTTAGCATGTACTGAGCTATATTAGTCATGTTTTATTAATAATGGCTTTTCATCTATTCCAGTTATTTACTTTATTCGTCACAGTAGACAGTTGCATGTATCAATTACTGTCAAGCTGCATTCATGTTCGTTCATTTAGAAAACACTCAGTGGTTGGTGTCATCACCTAATATGTATCAATTTTAAGATGTAGCTGATGGCACTGTAGGTCTCAGTGACCGTCCCATATCCTCAATTGCATTTGTTATGCCAGTGTACTTGGAAGTTTGCTTGTTTTGTATAGAGTTTTTATTTGTGAAAGTTCACCTTCTTTCTTCTTGTTTGGAATCTTCTTTCTTGATTCTTCATGTAATTTCATTTACTGGCGTTTTTAGTTTCGTATTGTGTAAATACTGTGTAAAAGAGTTCTGTCGTATAAATCCATTGTGTTGTTGTGTCTGTGACCAGTTGAGATATTTGAAATGTGTTAGTTGAATAGTATTTACGTTGTTTTTTGGAGACATCTATCTTCATGTATGGTTCGCTTTTATCTTGATTCTTCATGTTATTTGACTGAGTAGTGTGTCAAATGACTGTCATTGAGTTTATAGTTTCAGTTGTTGAGTGATTCTGAAGCCGTATCCTCATTTGCTTGTGTGAGTGTTTGCTGTATACAGTATATGGTGTTTTGTAGAGACATATTTCTTCATAAGACAAAATAGTCTCTCTGCATTCTTCATGTAATGTTAATGTAAGTGGTTTAATATGTGCACTGTGACTGTTGAAAAGGTGTGGCATTGCAGTTATCTGTAGAGAAATATACGAGTGTGTATGGAGGATATGTGGTATAGCTATTTTTACACAGTACATAGAGCTCTTTATGTATCTGTACATATAGAGGTGGATTTAGTCTGTCATTGGACTTTGTCAGTAGTTAGCAGGATTCACATTTGTTTCTGGCAACATGGTATCAGTGTATTATTTTCACATCATATAAGTACACACATATGAAATTATAAGACAGGATGTAATATGGAATCTCGGTCTCTGTAAATGTCGGAAATAATTTTAAAAGCAAAATAAATAACTAATTAAAAATTAATACTACAATGGCTCACTCGAATGCTTGAAGGCATACAAACCACCGAATACCTTCAAGTCTTCTACTAACATTAGGGTCAAGCCATGGTACAAAGCATTTGCATGTGAATCAGTAATGGATTGACAATCTAAGTATTCAGATATTTTGTGCAATACATGAAACATTTTAAGGAGTAAAAAATCAATAAATACAGGTTATTCACATATTTACTCATGACACAACCATACTAGCATCTTGACATAGAACAGAGTTAAAAAAAAATACAATTGTTTCTTAAAAGGTCAAATTCCATAGACAGGCAATGATTCACACAAAGCAGCTTTACTACGAATTGTCCATAGTGCAATAATTTAGCTGGAGATGCTTCATAAAACATAATTCAACAGACAATAAAATAGTATAAGGCAAAACAGACTGAAGGTCTTGACAATTTATCAACTATTTAAGTTCAAAGAAAGATTGAATGTATATAACCTCAATGTAGACTCGACGTATTCCTGGTGTTGGTGGTTTCGCTGAAATGTGAAAAAGTTTTTGAATTTACATAAAACAATGTAAGACTTGACATCTTCTTGCAATGATAGTCGAAGAAATGTCAAAAGTGTAAGGAATTTATATAAACCAAAGTAGACTTGAAGTCTTCTTGTGCTGGTAGTTGTGGAAAATGTCCAACATATAAGGAATTTATATAAACCAAAGTAGACTTGAAGTCTTCTTGTGCTGGTAGTTGCGGAAAATGTCCAACATATAAGGAATTTATATAAACCAAAGTAGACTTGTGCTGGATGGCCTCAGTATTTTTGGAGAAAATGAGTGGATACAAACTCAAAGTATACTCATGATCATCTGGTAGAGTTGCATTATGGAAATATTAAATTATACAATCTCAATGTAGACTTGGTGTTTGTTTGGCTCCGCGCAGCTACGGTCGAGTGCACTTGCATAATATCTGCGCTGGAGGGATGTGATCAGCTGACGGCTCCGGCCGCCACCCACCATGGAAGCAGCAGGCATGACATCGGACGGCTGGATCTTCAGCGTTAGTGCACAGGCGCACACTGCTGAGTTCCAATTTGCTGCCAACTGTTGCCCAGTACTCCACGGGATCATGGAACAAAATTTTTACATGGCATCAATGCTTAATAGACGCACGGCTATGCAATGCTGCCAACTATATGTTCTGAACTTAGATTATGGTGTGGTTTGAGGTTTTATTAACTTTTCGGTCATGAACTGTTGTTCTATGAACTCAGTTTAGTTACACTGCTCGTAGGTTGGTATGATGCTCTGTCTTCCGTCTCTGTATATGATACTGTTCAAAACATTTAACTCCGTACACATACATCACATTGCTCTATAGAGCAGTAGTGTTAGAGCATCCTTCTATGGCTTAACAGTACCTTTTTTCAAAACTGCTGCAGCAGAGTTCTGAGGTCCAATAATGTACACACCATGACAAGAATCAGTTTATAGTGGAGATCGTGTCAATTGGCTACCGCATGTGGGCAGGTGACTTTTGAATTCTCACACTAATTAATTCGTCACTTGTGTTTCTGATTCGGTGATAAGTGGTTTGTGAACTGTGGACTACCTGCAGCATCACAGGATTACAGCGTCCAGAGGATTCACAACACAGCAGTATACCATCCGAACAAAGCCAGATAGAGGTGAGTAAACACCATTAAGTTATTCGCTTTATAATGTTCTGTGTTTATATGTCCCACATGACGGTGAGAAAGTTTGCTTTGTCGAAGGGTTTGCTAGTTGTGCTCACTCCACAGAGTGTCTTTGCATTATTTATTTGTCACACAACTGTCCTCGGAATTTTTGTACATTGGAACTGTGCACAACATTTGCACTTCAGTCTCTAGTTCGTGACAACAGTATTTTCTTAGATTTCAGCTACATAAAAGTATACTTTAGTCAGATACAAATGGTCATTTTTCTAGCTTGGTATATTCTTAGCCACAAAAAGGGACATAAAATTGGCTGTATTTTCCAAATCTGGAATCAGTTGTTCAGTCGGGCACTAACAAATGGTCCATGGTGTAATAAATATGCGAACAGAAATAAAGGTCAGGACATCATGCCTCCTGAACCCATACATGACAGAAAGTCAAAACAAAATGACCAAAGCCAGCAAAAACAGCAAGGCTTGCGACCGCGAATTATACACAAAGCATAGATACAAATACACTTAAAAACCACACATAATCATAATCCACTTGAGCAAACACAGAAATCATTGCATTTAAAATTTGCGTACTATTTAGGTATCTAAGAATTACTTTCTCATAGCAGAGTTCAGCTCATAGTTCTTGAAAATTGCTATATACAGGTGAAACTTAAGACCAAAATCTCATGAATCATCAGAGAACAGCAATAAACACTAAGTCCATGTTTGCTAAGGTTTGTAGCTTATTTAGAAACTTTGCAAGATTGTCAATATGCATTGTACACAAAGCACAGATATCATTCTCCTTCCGGTAATCATTGTATCCTTTTCATTAACTGGTAACACAGTTCGTGCAAGGACATTAACTGGTAACACAGTTCGTGCAAGGATAAGATTCCATATGACTAAATGCTACATTACTATTTACATTACTAACAAATGAACATTGCTACAAAAAAAAAAAAGGACAAAATAAAAATATTTAGTAAGCTTTTGCTTACGAAACAAAAGTTTGTAGTACAGAAGGCACTAACTTGTGTGTAGCAAACACAGTCCTCAGTACATGAATAAACATGGCAACATATTATAAATTATTATGAAATCTCAAACCATTTGCTGGTACACAGCTTATGACTCTCTTTGAGACTCGTTATCTCTTAGTATTTAGAGCAGCAAGCTTTTTCTTCCAATAATTATACTATGCCAAATGTTTACATACAGGTTTACATAGAAATACTTATTCTAGGAACAAAATAAGAAAATCCATTGTAGACAAATTAAGTACACCTTTATCTCTCTCTCTTTATAAGAACAAACCAAGATCCTATCTTATAAATTTTCTGAGGTCCCGATTTTGGTAAAGCCCTTTCACTTTACATGGTTTCGGTAATGTAACAAGTAACACCCATCATGTGGAATTTTAATTATCCTGAACGGGCCAGTATATCTCTCTTTTTAGGAGAGATGGTTTAGAGTGGGACCAAAGTAACACCATTTCACTTAGCCTAATGATTGTACTCATCCTAACCTTTTGTCGTATACTCATTTTCATCTCTCAGCGCTAGTATTTAATGATACGAGCACCAGTCTAGCCTCCCCTCCCCTCGATATGTTGCATCTTGGGGCAAGTGGACGGGCAGCTACCCACTCATTCTTCTCAGTTTTATTTAACATTATTTCATTGGGTGTGTGCCCTGTGGACAGATGTGGAAGGTCGTTCATGATTTCTTTAAAGAGGGTGACTAAATCAAGTGTAAGTCTGGATAAAACAGTTGAATTCTTTGAATATTCTTTCTTTGCAACTAATTTCTGGGTGGAATAGAGAAATTAAAATCTGTTTGATGTTCTGCTCTTGCAGAAACAAACACCAAACTCGCCCAGTGAAATTAGATGCATTAACAGACAAAATCGCACTCGGCTTACCGAAACAAGGGAAATAATCTTCCTTCAGTCTCTTAACAACGTGTGCGGCATGAGCTGATTTTGTTACATACAAACGGATGTGTTTGGAAAATATATCATGTATAGCCACCAGGTAATCGACACTTCCCCTTCCATGAGGGTATGGTCCAGCCAAGTCAATTGAAGCAATCTCTCCAGGTTTTGATGTCAGGATGCGATGCAGCTGAATCTTATTTGGTATGCACATAGGTTTGGTTCTCTTACATACAACGCATGTTCGTAACAATTGATGCACACGACTGTGCATGTTTGGCAGGTAACAGTAAGTGGCAATCTTCTGCTTACATTTTTATATTCCACAGTGCCCCCAGGACATGTGTGTATACCAGATTAGGTGATCCTGGTACACATGGGGTATGCACACACACCACAATTCTGTATCGGAATAATTCCTATGGAATAACACGTAATTGTGCACTGTGTAGAATTGACTTAGTTTGTGAGTAGGCTGCTCCGCCAACACACCCTTAACTTTTGCCCACTTTGGAGCTACGTCTTGCAGGGTTTTCATGTTATTATACATTTCTAAATAGTACCTGTGATGGACAGGATCTTTCATCAGTAGCACCTCGTAATCGGTGGCCTGCTCGACAAGTTCACTGAACTCAGGAAGACCACACAGCAACCTGGATAAGGTGTCAGTGATAATATTTTTGCTGCCCTTTGTATAGATAATTTCAAAATCGTATTCTTGCTAAAATAGGACCCACTGCATCAACCTCTGGTGTAGAAGCCGACAGGTCAAAAGAAAGCTAAGTGCCTTATTGTTGCAGTACCCTTTAATGTACCGACAGCAAATAAAATAATTAAACTTCTTCAAAGACCATACAATGCAGAGAGCTTCCAACTCCGTAGCTGAGTTGGATCTTTCACACTCGGTTAATACTCAGCTGGTGAAGCTAATAACTCAAACTTGCATTTGGCCATCAACGACAACCATTTGAAGTAAACAAGAGCCCAAACCCAAATAGGATGCATCTGAGGCAATGCAAAAACCTTCTTGCACCTCGGGATGTTCCAGAATTCCGGCATGAACCAATATATCTTTAATTCTTTTAAACGCTTCCTGGCACTGTGGAGTCCAGGACCAGGGAGCATTTTACTTTAACAAAGCTAGTAATTCTGGACTGTTCAACAGCTGGTTTGTCACAAATCGTCTAAAGAAAGATGTCATGCCAAGGAAAGCTTTTAATTGTTTTCTTGTCATGGGTGGCAGACACTTAGCTGTTGCCTGTATCTTGTCCGGGTCAGTAACAATACCTGACGGAAATATTATGTGGCCTAAAAACTTGATTTGCTGCTTGCCAAATTTCAATTTCTCCATGTTTGCAGTAACACTTGAGTCCAAAAATCATTGTAATACTTATTTTAACAATTGTAGGTGTTCATTCCAATAAGCTGTGACGATTAATAACTCAACATACTTATCCAAAAACCCTGGACTGAGAACAGTGTCAAGGGCCATAATAAATATGCCAGATCTGACGTTTAACCTGAACGGTAGCTCCATGAACTGGTACGACCATCCAGCGGATACTAAGACAGTATATTTGTTTGAAACTTCCAACAGCTGGGTCTGCCAATACGATGATCCAAGATCCAGTGTGGTTAGAAAATTCACACCTGAATAATTTTGCAATTTCCGTTCCAGAGCTTCCAGATGTGTACATACTGGTACAATAATTTTGTTTATGTTGTGCACATCAAGGACCACGTGCAGTCCACCACCTGGTTTAACAACGGCTAACAATGGACTGCAGTAAGGAGAGAATGAAGTTTCAACTATATTCCACTCGAGCATCTTTCGTAATTCTTGTTTAATGGCATCCCTGCAGGCCCATGGGATTGCATAGGTCTTGTTGCAATAAGTATCATGGGGAACACCATTCATGTGGTATATGTATCCTTTGATAATACCGGGCTTTTTAGAAAAGACATGTACATACTTGTTGTTCGCTAAAACACTCAGATTCTCATGCTTTAGCATGTATTTTGCTTACGTCGAGTAGATTATCATCTGAATATGCCAACACTGCATCTGATTGGTTTTGGGGTAAGTGACTGTCTGCACCAGTAGATTTACACTCACTACTCGGATGGACAGGTCTGTATGAAAACTGACTTGATGTGCCTTTGCATGAATTAAATTTAACTTTATCTCCCTCTCACTAATAGTCAGGGTGCAGGTTCTGTGTTGGATATTGATACACGCATTCCTCCATCTTAGGAATTTTATCCCTAACATGCACGGTACTGTCAATACCTTCACTATTAAGAACGTGCACTCCATGGCTCTGCTCTCGAATTCAATTAAGACCAGTGCCTGCTTTTTTACCCTTTGTGTACATGCGCCAATAGCTCCTGACACAACACAATTCTGTATGGGCAATGTCAGTACTTTTTTGTTTTCCTGTATTCTTTTCAGAAAATGAGTAGCCATCACACTCATACTCGCACCAGTGTCGATTATAATGGTAACCAGAATACCGTCAACTACCCCATTTACTTCTGCTTGCACCTGATCTATCCAAGTATCTCTGCAAGATATCAGTTCACCTGGTACTTCTTCTCATATATCTACATTGTCATTGTAACAAAGCATGTTCGCTACATGAACAGTACTGTTGCCCCCATTAAATCCTGCGGTCATGATGAGGGAGTGCGATGAGACCCCAGTCAATTTGTCGCATACGAAGTTTGCGTTGGGTGCTCGTCTACACACTCCACTATTTGCACTGTATCATTTCTTGGATTTTGTGACCATCTGGCTGGTGGTCTTGGCTCGGAAGCAGTTTGATTCCAGTCCATGTTGGTGTTGGGCAGATTATTATTTTGCGGGGAGTTTTGCAGCCACCAGTTACCTGTGCTCTGTCTGGACAACCACTGTTCTGTATTTGATCTGTTGCGACCATTATGATAAACAGGGTTAAATGTATTACTTTTATTTCAACTTTGAAATCCGCTACTGTTATGCGGCTGTTGATTCTCATTTGTAGTTTGCTGCGCGTCTTGCTTGAGCGGGGCCGCAACATTATTAGCAGTGGCGTTCCGACCATTGTTCTTATGGTTGCAAGACTGCACTGCTAGTGCACCACCATTGCCATTTGCGTTGCATGCATCATCATGGATTAAAACAAGCGCATGTACGACCAATAAAAATCCTTCTATGTCATCTTCTGGGGCATGAAGTAATTTTTCATAGATATCCACCGGTAATTTACTTTTTAATGTCCTGATCACATCTTTCAACGCGATTGGGTTGTCCCAGTACCTAGTTTTGTTAATATACTGCTCAAAGTACTTTCAAAGCATTCCCTGTTTAGGGAGGTACTTTTCGGGATTAAATACCTCTTGTCTCATTTTGGCTTGCACATGTGGTGACCAATACTTGGCCAAAAACACCTGCTCGAACTGTTCATATGTTTTACAATGTTCAGCAATGGCCGTAGCCCACAGTGTGGATTCTCTTTACATGCACACTGCAGTGAATTGTATTTCCTGCCTGTCATTCCATGATGTAGGCAGCACCCCGCAGAAACCTCTGATAAAAACTATGGGGTGTGGGAATTTCTTCTCTGGTATAAAAATCTGAAACTGATGGTGTTTCAACAGTCCTTCTTCTAGCAACACCGTAGTTAAAACATCGCTGGCCCCCAGATTCAAGTGGAGAATTACCATACGGACTGTATGTTGCGGTGACATATTATTCTGTGTTGTCCCCACCGGATTATTTTGCAGAAATGGTGGAAGTGAATCTGGCACGCGTGGCGACTCTCGCATCTGACAAATCTCGTTTTTTAAATCATTCACTTGTTGCTACCACCCAGGCAACCCATTTTTCAAAATATTTTAAATGTGGCCAAGTTGATGCTGCTACGATTTGCCAGATGTTCCTGGTTCAGACAGTACCTCTGCACCAACAGCTTGTACTGCGGAGCATATTTCTGTCTCAGTTTTTTGAATTATGCCTTTATTGCATTCTGTTACCCATTCACCAAATTCCCTATTTAATGTTTCACCTCCAGCGTCGAGGTTTTGCTGCAATTTGCACTCTTGCTCAAGTGAAAGTTCCGTGAACTCGTCTGTTAAATTTGACATTTTCACTTTCACGGTTGTCTGCGTATCTTTTAAGTCCTTCACATCATCAGACAACCGCTTAACTTGATCCGGGATCTCACGTTATGCTTCAGTTAAGGCTCAAGATTTCAGTTCGGATTTGCACTAGGTTTCCATCCAGTTGATTGTTCACATCAGTGACTACTGTATCATCAAATTTCCCATGAATGTTTTTAGATAAGTCTTGAAATTTTGCATCTAATGCAATGCTTTGCTCACTAAAACTTTCTTGAATGTTTTTAGTCAAATCTGCAAATTTTGCATTAGACTCAGTCCTTTGTTCAGTAAAGCTTTCTCGGATATTTTTAGTCAAAGTTTCAAATTTTGCATCAGACGCAGTGCATTGCATTTACCTTGTAAATCAGTACGTTGTCCATTAAAGCTTTCTTGTAACTCAATGCGTTGTTCATTGAATTTCTCATCCAGCTTTTTTGACATGTTGGAGGAGATGTTATTGAACGTATCTGTTAAACTTAGAAAGAATCTCCAAACAATGCAATCGACTGTGTCACTTGTGCAGTTACTTCACTTGTTCCCAATTGCATGTCTTCAGATTACAATACATTTGGAGCATTTGCGCTTCCGGTTTCCAAAACATCAATTTTGGAACCCATTCCCGCCATTATCCCATCGGCAGCAGTACAGTCATCTACATCTACATCTACATTTATACTCCGCAAGCCACCCAACGGTGTGTGGCGGAGGGCACTTTACGTGCCACTGTAATTACCTCCCTTTTCTGTTCCAGTCGCGTATGGTTCGGGGGAAGAACGACTGTCTGAAAGCCTCCGTGCACGCTCGAATCTCTCTAATTTTACATTCGTGATCTCCTCGGGAGGTATAAGTAGGGGGAAGCAATATATTCGATACCTCATCCAGAAACGCACCCTCTCGAAACCTGACAAGCAAGCTACACCGCGATGCACAGCGCCTCTCTTGCAGAGTCTGCCATTTGAGTTTGCTAAACATCTCCGTAACTCTATCACAGTTACCAAATATCCCTGTGACGAAACGAGCCGCTCTTCTTTGGATCTTCTCTATCTCCTCCGTCAACCCGATCTGGTACGGATCCCACACTGTTGAGCAATACTCAAGTATAGGTCGAACGAGTGTTTTGTAAGCCACCTCCTTTGTTGATGGACTACATTTTCTAAGGACTCTCCCAATGAATCTCAACCTGGTACCCGCCTTACCAACAATTAATTTTATGTGATCATTCCACTTCAAATCGTTCCGCACGCATACTCCCAGATATTTTACAGAAGTAACTGCTACCAGTGTTTGTTCCGCTATCATATAATCATACAATAAAGGATCCTTCTTTCTATGTATTCGCAATACATTACATTTGTCTATGTTAAGGGTCAGTTGCCACTCCCTGCACCAAGTGCCTATCCGCTGCAGATCTTCCTGCATTTCGCTACAATTTTCTAATGCTGCAACTTCTCTGTATACTACAGTATCATCCGCGAAAAGCCGCATGGAACTTCCGACACTATCTACTATGTCATTTATATATATTGTGAAAAGCAATGGTCCCATAACACTCCCCTGTGGCACGCCAGAGGTTACTTTAACGTCTGTAGACGTCTCTCCATTGATAACAACATGCTGTGTTCTGTTTGCTAAAAACTCTTCAATCCAGCCACACAGCTGGTCTGATATTCCGTAGGCTCTTACTTTGTTTATCAGACAACAGTGCGGAACTGTATCGAACGCCTTCTGGAAGTCAAGAAAAATAGCATCTACCTGGGAGCCTGTATCTAATATTTTCTGGGTCTCATGAACAAATAAAGCGAGTTGTGTCTCACACGATCGCTGTTTCCGGAATCCATGTTGATTCCTACAAACATGATACTCGAGCAAAAAACATGTTTTAAGATTCTACAACAGATCGATGTCAGAGATATAGGTCTATAGTTTTGCTCATCTGCTCGACGACCCTTCTTGAAGACTGGGACTACCTGTGCTCTTTTCCAATCATTTGGAACCTTCCGTTTCTCTGGAGACTTGCGGTACACGGCTGTCAGAAGGGGGGCAAGTTCTTTCGCGTACTCTGTGTAGAAACGAATTGGTATCCCGTCAGGTCCAGTGGACTTTCCTCTGTTGAGTGATTCCAGTTGCTTTTCTATTCCTTGGACACTTATTTCGATGTCAGCCATTTTTTCGTTTGTGCGAGGATTTAGAGAAGGAACTGCTGTGCGGTCTTCCTCTGTGAAACCGCTTTGGAAAAAGGTGTTTAGTATTTCAGCTTTACGTGTGTCATCCTCTGTTTCAATGCCATCATCATCCCGGAGTGTCTGGATATGCTGTTTCAAGCCACTTACTGATTTAACGTAAGACCAGAACTTCCTAGGATTTTCTGTTAAGTCGGTACATAGAATTTTACTTTCGAATTCACTGAACGCTTCACGCATAGCTCTCCTTACGCTAACTTTGACATCGTTTAGGTTCTGTTTGTCTGAGAGGTTTTGGCTGCGTTTAAATTTGGAGTGAAGCTCTCTTTGCTTTTGCAGTACCTTCCTAACTTTGTTGTTGAACCACGGTGGGTTTTTCCCGTCCCTCACAGTTTTACTCGGCACGTACCTGTCTAAAACGCATTTTACAATTGCCTTAAACTTTTTCCATAAACACTCAACATTGTCAGTGTCGGAACAGAAATTTTTGTTTTGATCTGTTAGGTTGTTTGTCGCATCCAGATGCGATTGTCTGTGTCTCGTCACTGGTATTCATAGTGGAAAATTTTTCATATTTCGGCATTGACTAATAGTAACAGTAAAATATGGTAACACTGACTTTGAATGATAATAAAATGAAGCTGGACAACGTACTGAGGTTTTAACACTATGTGCAGCTGCAATATAGTTATTAAGCAAGGACAAGATGGCAGCCTGAAGGGCTAAGCGAAACGTTATAAAGATGAGTGTACCATCTTGTGATAGTACAGCACAATGACAGACGTTTGACAAACTTTTAACAATGGAAGTCAACATTAAAATACAAGTTAACACCAACGATGTAGTTAACAGAAAAAATGCCAAAATATGAGTTACTGAACATGCGTTTAAAGTTGCCAAACCGAGCGAGGTGGCGCAGTGGTTAGACACTGGACTCGCATTCAGGAGGATGACAGTTCAATCCCACGTCCGGCCATCCTGATTTAGGTTTTCCGTGATTTCCCTAAATCACTCCAGGCAAATGCCGGGATGGTTCCTGTGAAAGGGCACGGCCGACTTCCTTCCACATCCTTCCATAATCCGATGAGACCGATGAACATGCTGTCTGGTCTCCTTCCCCAAAACCAACCAACCAAATTTGCCAAACATGTAAAACAGGGTGAGAATGATGATACCGCTTACCTTATTACAGATGTGAAGCAAAGCGTCGTACTTTCGTAAGTCCAGGATTGTACAATATTTCCTCTTTCACTGGCCATTTGAGCAATTTACCATCAATGTCCCATTACTTTCAGATACAACAGTTCTCCGCAACAGGTTGGCCGTTGTAAGATAGACCATGAAATATAGAACAAAATATATATTAATACAACAGTAATGATGTCTGGCCCACTGTTGGGTGCCAGAATGACACAGTTACTAGCCTCAAAGGGGAATCAAAAATGTAAATTAGCATTTAAAATTAATGAAGAAGGAGGGAAGTGACATTAGATAGCGGTCACGCGCGTTTCCTTGGCCGCAATACAGACGGCACAGAGTAATGAAACTGCAACACTCCACACCGAGTTTGGTGTGAAGCAGCTATTATAAATTAAAATGTAAAACATGCACCAGCATCAATAATTTGAATGAAGCTAGGCAAGTGTCTGACTGGTGTAGGTCGCACAACGACGTCACTATTGGTGGACAGTGGGGCGAATCAGTTTTTGTGTCACTCGCGTGGAAACTGTAGCAAGATGCAATGAAATGATCGGCGCACCGATCTCAGGGACATGAAGTGTTATACGTGGTTTGGAATTAATAACTCAAAACGAGAAGTGTTCGGCCATAATATGTCCACTAACAATGGGTCGTCAGTGCCTCTTTTCGAAGCATGATCCTCTGAAAAATGTAAATCATCAAATATTAATAACAAAGTGACATGGAGGGCAGAAATTTAGAAATGAAATACATTGTAAGGTTAATATTGACTATAAGCACTTAAGGAACATTTTAACACAGATTCATACAGAGAGTCATGACAATGCATCAAAGCTAAACAGAGAAGGAACAGAAGCGAACAAAAACCAGCGGACGGTAGACAAAAGATTTTGATATAAAAATGACTAATGAAATTAAGCAGAGGTTGTATAGCAGCAGATACATCGATAAGTACACAAAGATGAAACTATAAGACCGGATGTAATGTTGAATCTTAGACCCTGTCAATATCGGAAACAATTTTAAAAGCAAAGTAAATACTAATAATAAAAAAGTAATCGTCCCATATCCTCCAATGCATGTGTTTTGTCAGTGTACTATAGTGTGGTTGGAAGCATTTTTCTGTTGTATAGAGCCTGTGTTTGTGTATGTTCGCTTCCCTCTTCATCTTTGGAAATCATCTTTCTTGATTCTTCGTGTAATTTCATTTTTGGTGTTTTTAATTTTGTATTGTGTAAATACTATGTAAGAGAGTTCTGTAGTATGAATGTATTGTATTGTTGTGTCTGTGTCGAATTGAGATATTTGAAGTGTGTTTGTTGAATAGTATTAATGTTGTATTTTGGAGACATATTTCTTCATGTGCGGTGCCCTTCTCTCTTGATTCTTCATGTCATTTCTCTGAGTCGTGTGTAAATTGAGTGTAATTGGGTTTATAGTTTCATATGTAAAGTGATGAAAAAGTGTGTTCTGATCTGTTTGTGTGAGTGGGTTTGTTGTATAGAATATATAGTGTTTTGTAGAGATATAGTTCTTCATCAGACAAAATCTTCTTTCTGCATTCTTCATGTAGTGTTAATGTAAGTCGTTGGATATGTGGAGTGTGAGTGTTGAATAGGTGTTGTATTGTAGTTATCTGTAGAGAAATATACAAGCTTGTAAGGAGGAAATGCGGTATAGATAATCCGCAATTTTTACATTGTACGTAGAGTTCTATATGTAGACAGTTTTCTGTTACACTTGTATACTGACATAATAGGAATTCAAATGTTTAGGTGTATTAGGTTTTTTCACATTTTCATTTGTATACTAATATATGCCAGAATGGTATACATCATAGATGCTAACCCGTCTCAATGCCGAGGCATCCGATAATTTATTCCATACAAGAACGTAGCATTTAGTGAGCTATATCAGTCCTGTTTTATTAGTAATATCTTTTCATTTGTTTCAGTTATTTACTTTATTCATCCCAGTAAGCAATTGCATATCTCAGTTACTCTCTAAATAAATTCATGTCACTCATTGAGAGAACACTCATTGGTAGGTGTAATGACCTAATATGTATCGATTTTACTATGCAGCTGATGGCTTTGTAGCTCTCAGTGACCGTCTTATATCCTCATTTGCACGTTTTGTGTCAGTGTACTGAAGTGTGTTTGGAAGCTTGTTTGTGTTGTATAGAGTCATTGTTTGTGAAAGTCATCTTCTCTCTTAATGTTTGGAAATCTTCTTTCTTGATTCTTCTTGTAATTTCATTTTTGCTGTTTTTAATTTTGTATTGTGTAAATACTGTGTAAGAGAGATCTGTTGTATGAATGCATTGTGTTGTTTTGTCTGTGTCCAGTTGAGATATTTGAAATGTTTTTGATGATTACTATTAATGTTGTAACTAGGAGGGAAATTTATTCATGTGCGGTTCTGTTCTCTCTTGATTCTTCATGTCATTTGTCTGAGAAGTGTGCAAAATGAGTGTAATTGTGTTTAGAGTGTCATATGTAGAGTGACGTGAAGTTGTGTTCTGATCTGTTTGTGTGAGTTTTTTTTGTTATATAGAGTATATAGTGTTTTGTAGAGACATATTTCTTCATGAGACAAAATCTTCTTTCTGCATTCTTCATGTAGTGTTAATGTAAGTGGTTTGCTATGTGGAGTGTGAGTGTTGAATAGGTTTTGTATTGCAGTTATCTTTAGAGAAATATACGAGTATGTATGGAGGATATGTGTTATAGATGGTTCTGCCATTTTTACATCATACATAGAATTCTATTTGTATCTGGAGACATAGAGTTGGATTTAATCTGTCATTGAACTTTCTCAATAACTTACAGCTTCCACATTTGTTTCTGCAAACATAGTAACAATATATTTTTTCCACATAGAATGTTTTCTGGCACACTTGTATATTGACATAATAGGAATTAGAATGGTTAGGTTTATTAGGTTTTTTTCCCATTTTCATCTGTAAACTAATATAAGCCAGAATTGTATACATCGTAAATGCTAATCTGTTTCAATATGGAGGTGTCCAATACTTTAATCCATCCATGAACTTAGCATATAATGAGTTATATTAGTCATATTAGTAATATCTTTTCATCAGTTTCAGTTATTTATTTTATTAATCGCAGTATGCAATTTCATATGTCAGTTACTCTGTAGACATTACTGGAGACATAGAGTTGGATTTAATCTGTCATTGAACTTTCTCAATAACTTACAGCTTCCACATTTGTTTCTGCAAACATAGTAACAATATATTTTTTCCACATAGAATGTTTTCTGGCACACTTGTATATTGACATAATAGGAATTAGAATGGTTAGGTTTATTAGGTTTTTTTCCCATTTTCATCTGTAAACTAATATAAGCCAGAATTGTATACATTGTAAATGCTAATCTGTTTCAATATGGAGGTGTCCGATACTTTAATCCATCCATGAACTTAGCATATAATGAGTTATATTAGTCATATTAGTAATATCTTTTCATCAGTTTCAGTTATTTATTTTATTAATCGCAGTATGCAATTTCATATGTCAGTTACTCTGTTCGCTCAATGAGAGACCAGTCAGTGGTAGCTGTCGTCACCTAATATGTATCAATTTTACGATGGCAGCTAATGGCTTTGTAGGTCTCAGTGGCCGTCATGTATCCTCCATTGCATGTTTTGTGTCAGTGTACGGAAGTGTGCTTGGAAGCTTGATTGTGTTGTATAGAGTCATTGATTGTGGATGTTCATCTTCTCACTTCATGTTTGGAAATCTTCTCTCTTGATTCTTGATGTAATTTCATTTTTGGTGGTTTAAAATTGTATTGTGTAAATACTATGTGAGAGAGATCTGTTGTATGAATGCATTGTGTTGTTGTGTCTGTGTCCAGTTGAGATTTTTTAATGTGTTTGATGATATTTCTTAATTTGCAAGTTGTCTTCTCTCCTGATTCTTCATGTCATTTGTCTGAGTAGTGTGTAAAATTAGTGTAGTTGTGTTTAGAGTTTCATATCTAGAGTGATGTAAAGTTGTGTTCTGATCTGTTTGTGTGAGTGGTTTTGTTGTATAGAGTATATAGTGTTTTGTAGAGACATATTTCTTCATGAGACAAAATCTTCTTTCTGCATTCTTCATGTAGTGTTAATGTAAGTGGTTTGATATGTGTAGTGTGGGTGTTGAAAAGGTGTTGTATTGCAGTTATCTGTAGAGAAATATACGAGTATGTATGGAGGATTGTGCTATAGATTGTTCTGCCAGTTTTACATCGTACATAGAGTTCTATATGTATCTGGAGGTTTAGAGTTGAATTTATTCTGTCATTGGTTTTTCTCGATAACTTATAGCTTGCACATTTGTTTCTGGAAACATAGTTACAATATATTTTCTTCACATGGAGAGCTTCCTGTCACACTTGTATACTGACATAATAGGAATTCAAAAGTTTATGTTTATTAGGTTTTTTCCCATTTTCATTTGTATACTAATATATGCCAGAATTGTATACATCATAAATGCTAATCCATTTCAAATTCAAGGTGTCCGATACTTTAATCCATCGATGAACTTATCATATAATGAGCTATTTTAGTCATGTTTTATTAGTAGTATCTTTTCATCGGTTTCAGTTATTTACTTTATTAATCGCAGTATGCAATTGCATATGTCAGTTACTCTGTAGATAAATTCGTGTACGCTCAATCCATCGATTAACTTAGCATATAATGAGCTATTTTTGTCATGTTGTATTAGTAGTAATTTTTTTTCGGTTTCAGTTATTTACTTTATTAATTGCAGTTTGCAATTGCATATGTCAGTTACTCCATAGATAAATTCATGTTCGCTCAATGAGAGAACAGTCAGTGGTAGGTGTCATCACCTATTATGTATCAATTTTACGATTGCAGCTAATGGCTTTGTAGGTCTCAGTGACCGTCATGTATCCTCCATTGCATGTTTTGTGTCAGTGTACTGAAGTGTGTTTGGAAGCTTGTTTGTGTTGTATAGAGTCATTGTTTGTGGAAGTTCATCTTCTCTCTTCATGGTTAGATATCTTCTTTCTTGATTCTTCATGTAATTTCACTTTTGGTGTTTTAAATTTTGAATTGTGTAAATACTATATAAGTGAGATCTGTTGTATGAATGCATTGTGTTGTTGTGCCTGTGTCCAGTTGAGATAATTGAAGTGTGTTTGATGAATAGGGTAAATGTTGAATTTCGGAGTCATATTTCTTCATATGTGGTTCTCTTCTCTCTTGATTCTTCATGTCATTTGTCTGAGAAGTATGTAAAATGAGTGTAATTGAGTTTATAGTATCATATGCAGAGTGATGTAATATTGTGTTCTGATACGTTTGTGTAAGTGGGTCTGTTGTATAGCATATATAGTGTTTTGTAGCTACATTTTTCTTCATGAGACAAAATCTTCTTTCTTCATACTTCATGTAGTGTTAATGTAAATGGTTTCATATGTGGAGTGTGAGTGTTGAAAAGGTGTTGTATTACAGTTACCTGTAAAGAAATATATGAGTATGTATGGAGGATATGTGGTATAGATGGTTGTGACATTTTTACATCGTACATAGAGTTCTATTTGTATCTGGAGATTTAGACTTGGATTTATTCTGTCATTGAACTTTGTCCATTAATAACAGCTTGCACATTTTTTCTGGAAACATGCTAACAATGTATTTTTTACACATAGAGAGTTTTCTGTCACACTTGTATACTGACATAATAGGAATTCACATGTTTAGGTTTATGAGGTTTTTCCCCAGTTTCATTTGTAACTAATACTAGCCAGAATTGTATACATCATAAATGGTAATCCGTTTCAGTGCTGAGGTGTCCGATACTTTAATCCATCCATGTACTTAGCATATAGTGCGCTAAATTTTTTTTTTTTGGTAATATCTTCATCTCTTTCAGTTATTTACTGTATTCATCACAGTACGCAATTACATATGGCAATTAGTCTCGAGATAAATTCAAGTACGTTCATTTAGAGAACCATTTGTGTTAGGTGTAATCACCTAATATGTATCAATTTTAAGATGCAGCTAATGGCTTTGTAGGTCTCAGTGACCTTCACATATCCTCCATTGCATGTTTTATGTCAGTGTACTGAAATGTATAAGGAAGTTTGTATGTGTTGTATGGAGTCGTTGTTTGCGGAAGTTAATCTTCTCTATTCATGTTTGAAAATCTTCTTTCTTGACTCATCATGTAATTTCATTTTTGGTATTTTTAATTTAGTATTGTGTAAATACTGTGTAAAATAGTTCTGTAGTATGAATGCTTTGTGTTGTTGTGCCTGTGTCCAGTTGAGATAATTGAAGTGTGTTTGATGAATTGTATTAATGTTGTATTTCGGAGTCATATTTCTTCATGTGTGGTTCTCTTCTCTCTTGATTCTTCATGTCTTTTGTCTGGGAAGTATGTAAAATGAGTGTAATTGGGTTTATAGTATCATATGTAGAGTGATGCAATATTGTGTTCTGATATGTTTGTGTGAGTGGGTTTGTTGTATAGCATATATAATGTTTTGTAGAGATATTTTTCTTCACGAGACAAAATCTTCTTTCTTCATTCTTCATGTAGTGTTAATGTAAATGGTTTGATATGTGGACTGTGAGTCTTGAAAAAGTGTTGTATTACAGTTATCTCTAGAAAAATATTCGAGTATGTATGGAGGATATGTGGTTTAGACGGTTCTGCCATATTTACATCGTACGTCGAGTTCTACATGTATCTGGAGATTTAGACTTGGAGTTATCCTGTCATTGAACTTTGTCGATAATTAATAGCTTGCACATTTGTTTCTGGAAACATGGTAGCAATATATTTTTTACACATAGAGAGCTTTCTGCCACACTTGTATACTGGCGTAATAGGAATTCAGATGTTTAGGTTGATTGGGTTTTTCCCATTTTCATTTGAAACTAATACTTGCCAGAATTGTATACATCATAAATGGTAATCCGTATCAATGCCGAGGTGTCCGATACTTTAATCCATCCATGTACTTAGCATATAGTGTGCTACATTAGTCATGTTTTTTTGGTAATATCTATCTTTATCTTTCAGTTATTTACTGTATTCATCACAGTACGCAATTGCTTATGTCAATTACTCTCGAGATAAATTCAAGTTCGTTCATTTATAGAACCATTTGTGTTAGGTGTCATCACCTAATATGTATCAATTTTAAGATGCAGCTATGGGCTTTGTAGCTCTCAGTGACCGTCACATATCCTCCATTGCATGTTTTATGTCAGTGTACTGAAACATATTACGAAGTTGGTTTGTGTTGTTTAGAGTCGTTGTTTGGGGAAGTTAATCTTCTCTCTTCATGTTTGGGAATCTTCTTTCTTGATTCTTCGTGTAATTTCATTTTTGTTTTTTTAATTTTGTATTGTGTAAATACTATGTATGAGAGATCTGTCGTATGAATTCATTGTGTTGTCGTGTCTGTGTCCAGTTGAGATAATTGAAGTGTGTTTGATGTAGAGTGTTAATGTTGTATTTCAGAGACATATTTCCTCATGTGGGGTTCTCTTCTCTCTTGATTCTTCAGGTCGTTTGTCTGAGAAGTATGTAAAATGAGTGTAATTGGGTTTATAGTTTCATATGTAGTGTGATGTAATGTTGTGTTCTGATCTGTTTGTGTGAGTGGGTTTGTTGTGTAGCATATATAGTGTTTTGTCGTGACATATATCGCCATGAGACAAAATCATATTTCTTCATTCTTCATGTAGTGTTAATGTAAATGGTTTGATATGTGGAGTGTGAGTGTTGAAAAGGTGTTGTATTACAGTTACCTGTAGAGAAATATACGAGTATGTATGGAGGATATATGGTATAGACGGTTGTGCCAAATTTTACATCGTACATAGAGTTCTATATGTATCTGGAGATTTAGGCTTCGACTTATTCTGTCATTGAACTTTGTCGATAGTTAACAGCTTGCACATTTGTTTCAGGAAACATGGTAACAATGTTTTTTTACACATAGAGAGTTTTCTGTCACACTTGTATACTGACATAGTAGTAATTCATATGTTTAGGTTTATTAGGTTTTTTCCCATTTTCATTTCTAACTAATACATGCCAGAATTGTATGCATCATAAGTGGTAATCCGTTTCAATGCCGAGGTGTCCGATACTTTAATCCTTCCATGTACTTAGCATATAGTGCGCTACATTAGTCATGTTATTTTGGTAATATCTTTTCATCTATTTGAGTTATTTACTGTGTTCACCGCAGTACACAATTGCATATGTCAATTACTCTCGAGATAAATTCAAGTTCGTTCATTTAGAGAACCATTTGTGTTAGGTGTCATCACCTAATGTGTATCAATTTTAAGATGCAGCTATGGGCTTTGTAGCTCTCAGTGACCATCACATATCCTCCATTGCATGTTTTATATCAGTGTACTGAAATGGATTAGGAAGTTTGTTTGTGTTGTTAGAGTCGTTTGAGGAAGTTCATCTTCTCTCTTCATGTTTGGAAATCGTCTTTCTTGATTCATCATGAATTTAATTTTTTGTGTTTTTAATTTAGTATTGTGTAAATACTATGTAAAATGGTTCTGTAGTATGAATGCTTTGAGTTGTTGAGTCTGTGTCCAGTTGAGATATTTGAAGTGTGTTTGATGAATTGTATTAATGTTGTATTTCGGAGACATATTTCTTCATGTGGGGTTCTCTTCTCTCTTGATACTTCGTGTCATTTGTCTGAGAAGTATGTAAAATGAGTGTAATTGGGTTTATAGTTTCATATGTAGAGTGATGTAATATTGTGTTCTGATATGTTTGTGTGAGTGGGTCTGTTGTATAGCATATATAGTGTTTTGTGGAGACACTTTTCTTTATGAGACAAAATCTTCTTTCTTCATTCTTCATGTAGTGTTAATGTAAATGGTTTGATATGTGGAGTGTGAGTGTTGAAAAGGTGTTGTATTACAGTTACCTGTAGCGAAATATACGAGTATGTATGGAGGATGTGTGCTATAGATGGTTCTGCCATTTTTACTTCGTACATAGAGTTCTATATGTATCTGGAGATTTAGACTTGGATTTATTCTGTCATTGATCTTTGTCGATAACTAATAGCTTGCACATTTGTTTCTGGAAACATTGTAACAATGGTTTTTTACACATAGAGAGTTTTCTGTCACACTTGTATACTGATACAATAGTAATTCAGATGTTTAGGTATATTAGGTTTTTTCCCATTTTCATTTATAACTAATACATGCCAGAATTGTATGCATCATAAGTGGTAATCCGTTTCAATGCTGGTGTGTCCGATACTTTAATCCTTCCATGTACTTAGCATATAGTGCGCTACATTTATCATGTTTTTTTTGGTAATATCTTTTTATTTCTTTCAGTTGTTTACTGTATTCATCACAGTACACAATTGCATATGTCAATTACTCTCCAGATAAATTCAAGTTCGTTCATTTAGAGAACCATTTGTGTTAGGTGTCATTACCTAATATGTATCAATTTTAAGATGCAGCTAATGGCTTTGTAGGTCTCAGTGACCTTCACATATCCTCCATTGCATGTTTTATGTCAGTGTACTGAAATGTATAAAGAAGTTTGTATGTGTTGTATGGAGTCGTTGTTTGCGGAAGTTAATCTTCTCTTTTCATGTTTGGAAATCTTCTTTCTTGACTCAACATGTAATTGCATTTTTGGTGTTTTTAATTTAGTATTGTGTAAATACTGTGTAAAATAGTTCTGTAGAATGAATGGTTTGTGTTGTTGTGCCGGTGTCCAGTTGAGATAATTGAAGTGTGTTTGATGAATTGTATTAATGTTGTATTTCGGAGCCATATTTCTTCATGTGTGGTTATCTTCTCTCTTGATTCTTCATGTCATTTGTCTGGGAAGTATGTAAAGTGAGTGTAATTGGGTTTATAGTATCATATGTAGAGTGATGCAATATTGTGTTCTGATATGTTTGTGTGAGTGGGTCTGTTGTATAGCATATATAATGTGTTGTGGAGATATTTTTCTTCACGAGACAAAATCTTCTATCTTCATTCTTCATGTAGTGTTTGTATAAAGCGTTTTTGTACTTATTTGCTGCGCTTAGCTTTTAAATAGTTTTTCTGGGAAAACCTAGCGTAGTTTTCGCGTCTCGTATTTCAGTGAGTGTTTCTTGACTATCAGAGTAGCTCATCAGAAGATTATCTTGGGAATTTGTCACCGTATAGGGTAGGGTAAACATAGTCATGTGTAGGGACTGTGGTTGTTGTGAGCGGACGCAAGGAGAATTGGCCACTCTTCGGGGGCAGGTGGAGGCTTTGTCTGTTAGGCTCATCGAGCTCGAGACGCAGGCGTCGGCTCGTAGTGGCGTTGGGGCAACTGTGGTGAGACCTATGCCTACTTCGGTGGCGTTGGAATCACATGGAACCCCTGATGTCGCTGCGTCTTCCGGCAGTGAGCATCTTACCGGTCAGCCATCACTCCAGGGTGAATGGCGGACAGTGGTGGGCTCGCGCATGCCTGGCCGAAAGGCGAAGGTGGGATCTGGCCGCGTGGCAGCTGCCTTACCCCTTTCCAACAGGTACGGGGTGCTTCCTAGTGGTGATGACATCGTTTCCGAGCCACCACAGGATGCCTCGCCTGTTGGGCCAGTGGCCGATTCTCCGGCAAGGTCCCGACAGTCACAGAGGGCGGGCCTATTAGTTATAGGGAGCTCCAACGTTAGGCGGGTTATGGAGCCCCTCAGGAAAATAGCGGGTAGGTCGGGGAAGAATGCCAGTGTGCACTCGGTGTGCTTGCCGGGGGGTCTCGTCCGTAATGTGGAGGATTCCCTTCCGGCAGCTATTGAACGCACTGGGTGTGACCGGCTGCAGATAGTAGCACATGTCGGAACGAATGACGCCTGCCGCTTGGGTTCTGAGGCCATCCTTGGTTCCTTCCGGCGGCTGGCTGATTTGGTGAAGACAACCAGCATCGCACGCGGAGTGCAAGCTGAGCTTAATATCTGCAGCATAGTGCCCAGAGTCGATCGCGGTCCTCTGGTTTGGAGCCGTGTGGAGGGTCTAAACCAGAGGCTCAGACGACTCTGCGACTATAATGGTTGCAAATTCATCGACCTCCGTTATTGGGTGGAGAACTGTAGGGCCCCCCTAGACAGGTCAGGCGTGCACTACACACCGGAAGCAGCTACTAGGGTAGCAGAGTACGTGTGGCGTGCACACGGGGGTTTTTTAGGTTAGAGGGACCCCCCCCTGGGCGAAACGATAAAATACCTGACGGCTTACCAGAGAGGACATTATCATCGTTGATAAAGAACGTCCGTCCTCAGAGACCAAAAACAGGAAAAGTTAACGTAATATTGGTAAACTGCAGGAGTATCCAGGGCAAGGTTCCTGAATTAGTATCTCTTATTGAAGGAAATAGTGCGCATATAGTATTAGGAACGGAAAGTTGGTTAAAACCAGAAGTGAACAGTAACGAAATCCTAGACACAGAATGGAATATATACCGCAAGGATAGGATAAACGCCAATGGTGGAGGAGTATTTATAGCAGTAAAGAATTCAATAATATCCAGTGAAGTTATTAGCGAATGCGAATGTGAAATAATCTGGGTTAAGCTAAGTATCAAAGGTGGGTCAGATATGATAGTCGGATGCTTCTATAGACCACCTGCATCAGCAACCGTAGTAGTTGAGCGCCTCAGAGAGAACCTGCAGAACGTCGTGAAGAAGTTTCGTGATCATACTATTGTAATAGGGGGAGACTTCAATCTACCAGGTATAGAATGGGATAGTCACACAATCAGAACTGGAGCCAGGGACAGAGACTCTTGTGACATTATCCTGACTGCCTTGTCCGAGAATTACTTCGAGCAGATAGTTAGAGAACCAACTCGTGAAGCTAACGTTTTAGACCTCATAGCAACAAATAGACCGGAACTTTTCGACTCCGTGAATGTAGAAGAGGGTATCAGTGATCATAAGTCAGTGGTTGCATCAATGACTACAAGTGTAATAAGAAATGCCAAGAAAGGAAGGAAAATATATTTGCTTAACAAGAGTGATAAGGCACAAATCGCAGAATATCTGAGTGACCACCATCAAACGTTCATTTCTGAGGAAGAGGATGTGGAACAAAAATGGAAAAAATTCAGAAACATCGTCCAGTACGCCTTAGATAAGTTCGTACCGACTAAGGTCCAAAGCGAGGGGAAAGATCCACCGTGGTATAACAATCATGTACGAAAGGTACTACGGAAACAAAGAAAGCTTCATCATAGGTTTAAGAGTAGTCGAATCATAGCTGATAAGGAAAAGCTGAACAAAGCGAAAAAGAGCGTAAAGAGAGCAATGAGAGAAGCATTCAACGAATTCGAACATAAAACATTGGCAAACAATCTAAACAAGAACCCTAAAAAGTTTTGGTCATATGTAAAATCGGTAAGCGGATCTAAATCCCCTATTCAGTCACTCGTTGACCACGATGGCACCGAAACAGAGGACGACCAAAGAAAGGCAGAAATACTGAATTCAGTGTTCCGAAACTGTTTCACTGCGGAAAATCGTAACACGGTCCCTGACTTCAGCCGTCGCACGGACGCCAAAATGGAAAATATTGAAATAAACGATATCGGAATTGAAAAACAACTGCTATCACTTAGTAGCGGAAAAGCATCTGGACCAGACGAGATACCCTTAAGATTCTACAGTGATTATGCTAAAGAACTTGCCCCCTTTCTATCAGCAATTTATCGTAGATCGCTGGAAGAACGTAAAGTACCTAGCGACTGGAAGAAAGCGCAGGTCATTCCCATTTTCAAGAAGGGTCATAAATTAGATGCGAATAATTATAGGCCTATTTTGCTTACGTCAATCTGTTGTAGAATAATGGAACATGTTTTGTGTTCTCGTATTATGACGTTCTTAGATAATACAAATCGCCTTCATCATAACCAACATGGATTCCGCAAACAGAGATCATGTGAAACTCAGCTCGCCCTAAGAAATTCACAGTGCCGTAGACACTGGCGAGCAGATTGATGCCGTATTCCTGGACTTCAGGAAGGCATTTGATACGGTTCTGCACTTACGTTTAGTGAAAAAAATACGAGCTTACGGAATATCGGACCAGGTTTGTGATTGGATTCAGGATTTCCTAGAAGAAAGAACACAACATGTCATTCTTAACGGTTCAAAATCTGCAGATGTAGAGGTAATTTCGGGAGTACCGCAAGGAAGCATGATAGGACCTTTATTGTTTACAATATACATAAATGACTTAGTTGACAACATCGGTAGCTCCGTGAGGCTATTTGCAGATGACACGGTTGTCTACAAGAAAGTAGCAACATCAGAAGACTCGTACGTACTCCAGGAAGACCTGCAGAGGATTAATGCATGGTGCGACAGCTGGCAGCTTTCCCTAAACGTAGATAAATGTAATATAATGCGCATACATAGGGGCAGAAATCCATTCCAGTACGATTATGCCATAGGTGGTAAATCATTGGAAGCGGTAACGACCGTAAAATACTTAGGAGTTACTATCCGGAGCGATCTGAGGTGGAATGATCACATAAAACAAATAGTGGGAAAAGCAGGCGCCAGGTTGAGATTCATAGGAAGAATTCTAAGAAAATGTGACTCATCGACGAAAGAAGTAGCTTACAAAACGCTTGTTCGTCCGATTCTTGAGTATTGCTCATCAGTATGGGACCCTTACCAGGTTGGATTAATAGAAGAGATAGACATGATCCAGCGAAAAGCAGCGCGATTCGTCATGGGGACATTTAGTCAGCGCGAGAGCGTTACGGAGATGCTGAACAAGCTCCAGTGGCGGACACTTCAAGAAAGGCGTTATGCAATATGGAGAGGTTTATTATCGAAATTACGAGAGAGCACATTCCGGGAAGAGATGGGCAACATATTACTACCGCCCACATATATCTCGCGTAATGATCACAACGAAAAGATCCGAGAAATTAGAGCAAATACGGAGACTTACAAGCAGTCGTTCTTCCCACGCACAATTCGTGAATGGAACAGGGAAGGGGGGATCAGATAGTGGTACAATAAGTACCCTCCGCCACACACCGTAAGGTGGCTCGCGGAGTATAGATGTAGATGTAGATGTAGAATGTAAATGGTTTGATATGTGGAGTGTGAGTGTTGAAAATATCTTTTGCTAATATCTTTTCATCTCTTTCAGTTATTTACTGTATTCATCACAATACACAATTGCATATGTCAAATACTTTCCAGATAAACTCAAGTTCGTTCATTTAGACAACCATTTGTGTTAGGTGTCATCACCTAATATGTATCAATTTTAAGATGGAGCTAATGGCTTTGTAGGTCTCGGTGACCGTCTCATATCCTCCATTGCATGTTTTATGTCGGTGTTCTGAAATGTATTAGGAAGTTTGTTTGTGTCGTTTAGAGTCGTTGTTTGCGGATGTTAATCTTCTCTCTTCATGTTTGGAAATCTTCTTTCTTGACTCATCATGTAATTTCATTTTTGGTGTTTTTAATTTTGTATTGTGTAAATACTGTGTAAAATAGTTCTGTAGTATGAATGCTTTGTGTTGTTGTGCCTGTGTCCAGTTGACATAATTGAAGTGTGTTTGGTGAATTGCATTAATGTTGTATTTCGGAGACATATTTCTTCATGTGGGGTTCTCTTCTCTCTTGATTCTTCATGTCATTTGTCTGAGAAGTATGTAAAATGAGTGTAATTGGGTTTATAGTTTCATATGTAGGGTGATATAAAGTTGTGTTCTGGTATGTTTGTGCGAGTGGGTTTGTTGTGTAGCTTATATAGTGTTTTGTAGAGACATATATCTCCATGAGACAAAATCTTCTTTCTTCATTCTTCATGTAGTGTTAATGTAAGTGGTTTGATATGTGGAGCGTGAGTGTTGAATAGGTGTTGTATTGCAGTTATCTGTAGAGAAATATACGAATATGTATGGAGGATATGTGGTATAGATGGTTGTGCCATTTTTACATCGTACATAGAGTTCTATATGTATCTGGAGATTTAGACTTGGATTTATTCTGTCATTGAACTTTGTCGATAATTAACAGCTTCCACATTTGTTTCTGGAACCATGGCAACAATGTATTTTTTACACATCGAGAGTTCTGTCACACTTGTATACTGACATAATAGGAATTCAGATGTTTAGGGTTATTAGGTTTTTTCCCATATTCATTTGTAACTAATGCATACCAGAATTTTATACATCATAAATGGTAATCCGTTTCAATGCCCAGGTGTCTGATAAATTAATCCTTCCATGTACTTAGGATATAGTGCGCTACATTAGTCATGTTTTTTTGGTAACATCTTTTCATCTCTTCCAGTTATTTACAGTATTCATTACAGTACCCAATTGCATATGTCAATTACTCTCGAGATAAATACAAGTTTGTTCATTTAGAAAATCATTTGTGTAAGCTGTCATCACCTAATACGTATCAATTTTAAGATGCAGCTAATGGATTTGTAGGTCTCAGTGACCGTCACATATCCTCCATAGCATGTTTTATGTCAGTGTACTGAAATGTATTAGGAAGTTTGTTTGTGTTGTTTAGAGTCATTGTTTGAGGAAGTTCAACCTCTCTCTTCATGTTTGGAAATCTTCTTTCTTGATTCATCATGTAATTTCATTTTTTGTGTTTTTAATTTTGTATTGTGTAACTACTGTGTAAAATAGTTCTGTAGTATGAATGCTTTGTGTTGTTGAGACTGTGTCCAGTTGAGATATTTGAAGTGTGTTTGATGAATTGTATTAATGTTGTATTTCAGAGTCATATTTCTTCATGTGTGGTTCTCTTCTCTCTTGATTCTTCATGTCATTTGTCTGAGAAGTATGTAAATTGAGTGTAATTGGGTTTATAGTTTCATATGTAGAGTGATGTAAGATTGTGTTCTGATATGTTTGTGTGAGTGGGTCTGTTGTATAGCATATATAGTGTTTGGTAGAGACATTTTTCTTCACAAGACAAAATCTTCTTTCTTCATTCTTCATGGAGTGTTAATGTAAATGGTTTGATATGTGGAGTGTGAGTCTTGAAAAGGTGTTGTATTACGGTTATCTCTTGAAAAATATTCGAGCATATTTCTTCATGTGTGGTTCTCTTCTCTCTTGATTCTTCATGTCATTTGTCTGAGAAGTATGTAAACTGAGTGTAATTGGGTTTATAGTTTCATATGTAGAGTGATGTAATATTGTGTTCTGATATGTTTGTGTGAGTGGGTCTGTTGTATAGCATATATAGTGTTTTGTAGAGACATTTTTCTTCACAAGACAAAATCCTCTTTCTTGATTCTTCATGTAGTGTTAATGTAAATGGTTTGATATGTGGAGTGTGAGTCTTGAAAAGGTGTTGTATTACGGTTATCTCTTGAAAAATATTCGAGTATGTATGGAGGATATGTGGTTTACACGGTTCTGCCATTTTTACATCGTACATTGAGTTCTATATGTATCTGGAGATTTAGACCTGGAGTTATTCTGTCATTGAACTTTGTCGATAATTAACAGCTTGCACATTTGTTTCTGGAAACATGGTAGCAATGTATTTTTTACACATAGAGAGCGTTCTGCCACACTTGGATACTGGTATAATAGTAAATCAGATGTTTAGTTTTATTAGGTTTTTTCCCATTTTCATTTGTAACTAATACATGTCATAATTGTATACATCATAAGTGGTAATCCGTTTCAATGCCGAGGTGTCCGATACTTTAATCCTTCCATGTACTTAGCATATAGTGCGCTACATTAGTTATGTTTTTTTGGTGATATCTTTTCATCTCATTTAGTTATTTACTGTATTCATCACAGTACGCAATTGCATTTGTCAATTAGTCTCGAGATAAATTCAAGTTCGTTCATTTATAGAACCATTTGTGTTAGGTATCATCACCTAATATGTATCAATTTTAAGATGCTGCTAATGGCTTTGTAGGTCTCAGTGACTGTCAAATATCCTCCATTGCATGTTTTATATCAGTGTACTGAAATGTATTAGGAAGTTTGTTTGTGTTGTTTAGAGTCGTTTTTTGCGGAAGTTCATCTTCTCTCTTCATGTTTGGAAATCTTCTTTCTTTATTCATCATGTAATTTCATTTTTGGTGTTTTTAATTAAGTATTGTGTAAATACATTCTAAAATAGTTCTGTAGTGTGAATGCTTTGTGTTGTTGAGTCTGTGTCCAGTTGAGATATATGAAGTGTGTTTGATGAATTGTATTAATGTTGTTTTTCGGAGTCATATTTCTTCATGTGTGGTTCTCTTCTCTCTTGATTCTTCATGTCATTTGTCTGAGGAGTATGTAAATGAGTGTAATTGGGTTTATAGTATCATATGTAGAGTGATGCAATATAGTGTTCTGATATGTTTGTGTGAGTGGGTCTGTTGTATAGCATATATAGTGTTTTTTAGAGACATTTTTCTTCATGAGACAAAATCTTCTTACATAATTCATCATGCAGTGTTAATGTAAATGGTTTGATATGTGGAGTGTGAGTGTTGAAAAGGTGTTGTATTACAGTTACCTGTTGAGAAAGATACGAGTATGTATGGAGGATATGTGGTATAGACGGTTGTGCCAATTTTTACATCGTACATAGAGTTCTATATGTATCTGGAGATTTAGACGTGGATTTATTCTGTCATTGATCTTTGTCGATAATTAATAGCTTGCACATTTGTTTCTGGAAACATGGTAACAATGTTTTTTTACACATAGAGAGTTTTCTGTCACACTTGTATACTGATACAATAGTAATTCAGATTTTTAGGTATATTAGGTTTTTTCCCATTTTCATTTATAACTAATACATGCCAGAATTGTATGCATCATAAGTGGTAATCCGTTTCAATGCTGATGTGTCCGATACTTTAATTCTTCCATGTACTTAGCATATAGTGTGCTACATTAGTCATGTGTTTTTGGTAATATCTTTTCATCTCTTTCAGTTATTTACTGTATTCATCACAGTACGCAATTGCATATGTCAATTACTCTCGAGATAAATTCAAGTTCTTTCATTTAGAGAACCATTTGTGTTAGGTGTCATCACCTAACATGTATCAATTTTAAGATGCAGCTAATGGCTTTGTAGGTCTCAGTGACCGTCTCATATCCTCCATTGCATGTTTTATGTCGGTGTTCTGAAATGTATTAGGAAGTTTGTTTGTGTCGTTTAGAGTCGTTGTTTGCGGATGTTAATCTTCTCTCTTCATGTTTGGAAATCTTCTTTCTTGACTCATCATGTAATTTCATTTTTGGTGTTTTTAATTTTGTATTGTGTAACTACTGTGTAAAATAGTTCTGTAGTATGAATGCTTTGTGTTGTTGAGACTGTGTCCAGTTGAGATATTTGTAGTGTGTTTGATGAAATGTTTTAATGTTGTATTTCGGAGTCATATTTCTTCATGTGTGGTTCTCTTCTCTCTTGATTCTTCATGTCATTTGTCTGAGAAGAATGTAAATTGAGTGTAATTGGGTTTATAGTTTCATATGTAGAGTGATGTAAGATTGTGTTCTGATATGTTTGTGTGAGTGGGTCTGTTGTATAGCATATATAGTGTTTCGTAGAGACATTTTTCTTCACAAGACAAAATCTTCTTTCTTCATTCTTCATGTAGTGTTAATGTAAATGGTTTGATATGCGGAGTGTGAGTCTTGAAAAGGTGTTGTATTACGGTTATCTCTTGAAAGATATTCGAGTTTATATGGAGGATATGTTGTTTACATGGTTCTGCCATTTTTACATCATACATAGAGTTCTATATGTATCTGGAGATTTAGACTTGGAGTTATTCTGTCATTGAATTTTGTCGATAATTAACAGCTTGCACATTTGTTTCTGGAAACATGATAGCAAAGTATTTTTTACACATAGAGAGCGTTCTGCCACACTTGGAGACTGGCATAATAGTAAATCAGATGATTAGGTTTATTAGGTTTTTTCCCATTTTCATTTGTAACTAATACATGACATAATTGTATACATCATAAGTGGTAATCCGTTTCAATGCCGAGTTGTCCGATACTTTAATCCTTCCATGTACTTAGCATATAGTGCGCTACATTAGTCATGTTTTTTTGGTGAGATCTTTTCATCTCTTTTAGTTATTTACTGTATTCATCACAGTACGCAATTGCATATGTCAATTACTCACGAGATAAATTCAAGTTTGATCGTTTATAGAACCATTTGTGTTAGGTGTCATCACCAAATATGTATCAATTTTAAGATGCTGCTAATGGCTTTGTAGGTCCCAGTGACCATCACATATCCTCCATTGCATGTTTTATATCAGTGTACTGAAATGGATTAGGAAGTGTGTTTTTGTTGTTTAGAGTCGTTGTTTGCGGAAATTAATATTCTCTCTTCATGTTTGGAAATCTTCTTTCTTGATTCAACATGAATTTAATTTTTTGTGTTTTTAATTTAGTATTGCGTAAATACTGTGTAAAATAGTTCTGTAGTATGAATGCTTTGTGTTGTTGAGTCTGTGTCCAGTTGAGATATTTGTAGTGTGTTTGATGAAATGTTTTAATGTTGTATTTCGGAGTCATATTTCTTCATGTGTGGTTCTCTTCTCTCTTGATTCTTCATGTCATTTGCTTGAGAAGTATGTAAAATGAGTGTAATTGGGTTTATAGTTTCATATGTAGAGTGATATAAAGTTGTGTTCTGATATGTTTGTGTGAGTGGGTCTGTTGTATAGCATATATAGTGTTTTGTAGAGACATTTTTCTTCATGAAACAAAATCTTCTTTCTTTATTCTTCATGTAGTGTTAATGTAAATGGTTTGATATGTGGAGTGTGAGTGTTGAAAAGGTGTTGTATTACAGTTACCTGTAGAGAAATATACGAGTATGTATGGAGGATGTGTGGTATAGATGTTTGTGCCAATTTTTACATCATACATAGAGTTCTATATGTATCTGGAGATTTAGGCTTCGATTGATTCTGTCATTGAACTTTGTTGATAATTAACAGCTTGCACATTTGTTTCTGGAAACATGGTAACAATTTTTTTTTACACATAGAGAGCGTTCTGCCACACTTGGATACTGGATAATAGTAAATCAGATGTTTAGGTTTATTAGGTTTTTTCCCATTTTCATTTGTAACTAATACATGCCAGAATTGTATGCATCATAAGTGGTAATCCGTTTCAATGCCGAGTTGTCGGTTACTTTAATCCTTCCATGTACTTAGCATATAGTGCGCTACATTTATCATGTTTTTTTCGTAATATCTTTTCATCTCTTTCAGTTATTTACTGTATTCATCACAGTACACAATTGCATATGTCAATTACTCTCGAGATAAATTCAAGTTCGTTCATTTAGAGAACCATTTGTGTTAGGTGTCATCACCTAATATGTATCAATTTTAAGATGCAGCTAATGGCTTTGTAGGTCTCAGTGACCGTCACATATCCTCCATTGCATGTTTTATGTCAGTGTACTGAAATGTATTAGGAAGTTTGTTTGTGTTGTTTAGTGTCATTGTTTGAGGAAGTTCAACCTCTCTCTTCATGTTTGGAAATCTTCTTTCTGGATTCATCATGTAATTTCATTTTTTGTGTTTTTAATTTTGTATTGTGTAACTACTGTGTAAAATAGTTCTGTAGTATGAATGCTTTGTGTTGTTGAGACTGTGTCCAGTTGAGATATTTGAAGTGTGTTTGATGAATTGTATTAATGTTGTATTTCAGAGTCATATTTCTTCATGTGTGGTTCTCTTCTCTCTTGATTCTTCATGTCATTTGTCTGAGAAGAATGTAAATTGAGTGTAATTGGGTTTATAGTTTCATATGTAGAGTGATGTAAGATTGTGTTCTGATATGTTTGTGTGAGTGGGTCTGTTGTATAGCATATATAGTGTTTCGTAGAGACATTTTTCTTCACAAGACAAAATCTTCTTTCTTCATTTTTCATGTAGTGTTAATGTAAATGGTTTGATATGCGGAGTGTGAGTCTTGAAAAGGTGTTGTATTACGGTTATCTCTTGAAAAATATTCGAGTTTATATGGAGGATATGTTGTTTACATGGTTCTGCCATTTTTACATCATACATAGAGTTCTATATGTATCTGGAGATTTAGACTTGGAGTTATTCTGTCATTGAATTTTGTCGATAATTAACAGCTTGCACATTTGTTTCTGGAAACATGATAGCAAAGTATTTTTTACACATAGAGAGCGTTCTGCCACACTTGGATACTGGCATAATAGTAAATCAGATGTTTAGGTTTATTAGGTTTTTTCCCATTTTCATTTGTAACTAATACATGACATAATTGTATACATCATAAGTGGTAATCCGTTTCAATGCCGAGTTGTCCGATACTTTAATCCTTCCATGTACTTAGCATATAGTGCGCTACATTAGTCATGTTTTTTTGGTGAGATCTTTTCATCTCTTTTAGTTATTTACTGTATTCATCACAGTACGCAATTGCATATGTCAATTACTCACGAGATAAATTCAAGTTTGATCGTTTATAGAACCATTTGTGTTAGGTGTCATCACCAAATATGTATCAATTTTAAGATGCAGCTAATGGCTTTGTAGGTCTCAGTGACCGTCACATATCCTCCATTGCATGTTTTATGTCAGTGTACTGAAATGTATTAGGAAGTTTGTTTGTGTTGTTTAGTGTCATTGTTTGAGGAAGTTCAACCTCTCTCTTCATGTTTGGAAATCTTCTTTCTGGATTCATCATGTAATTTCATTTTTTGTGTTTTTAATTTTGTATTGTGTAACTACTGTGTAAAATAGTTCTGTAGTATGAATGCTTTGTGTTGTTGAGTCTGTGTCCAGTTGAGATATTTGAAGTGTGTTTGATGAATTGTATTAATGATGTATTTCAGAGTCATATTTCTTCATGTGTGGTTCTCTTCTCTCTTGATTCTTCATGTCATTTGTCTGAGAAGAATGTAAATTGAGTGTAATTGGGTTTATAGTTTCATATGTAGAGTGATGTAATATTGTGTTCTGATATGTTTGTGTGAGTGGGTCTGTTGTATAGCATATATAAGGTTTATTAGAGATATTTTTCTTCATGAGCCAAAATTTTCTTTCTTCATTCTTCATGTAGCATTAATGTAAATGGTTTGATATGTGGAGTGTGAGTGTTGAAAAGGTGTTGTATTACAGTTACCTGTAGAGAAATATACGAGTATGTATGGAGGATATGTGGTATAGACGCTTGTGCCAATTTTTACATCTTACATAGAGTTCTATATGTATTTGGAGATTTAGACTTTGATTTATTCTGTCATTGTACTTTGTCGATAGTTAACAGCTTGCACATTTGTTTCTGGAAACATGGTAACAATGTTTTTTTTACACATAGAGAGTTTTCTGTCACACTTGTATATTGACATAATAGTCATTCAGATGTTTAGGTATATTAGGTTTTTTCCCATTTTCATTTATAACTAATACATGCCTGAATTGTATGCATCATAAGTGGTAATCCCTTTCAATGCCGAGGTGTCCGATATTTTAATCCATCCATGTACTTAGCATATAGTGCGCTACATTTATCATGTTTTTTTGGTAATATCGTTTCGTCTCTTTCAGTTATTTACTGTATTCATCACAGTACGCAATTGCATATGTCAATTACTCTCGAGATAAATTCAAGTTCGTTCATTTAGAGAACCATTTGTGTTAGGTGTCATCACCTAATATGTATCAATTTTAAGATGCAGCTAATGGCTTTGTAGGTCTCAGTGACCGTCACATATCCTCCATTGCATGTTTTATGTCTGTGCTCTGAACTGTATTAGGAAGTTTGTTTGTGTCGTTTAGAGTCGTCGTTTGCGGATGTTAATCTTCTCTCTTCATGATTGGATATCTTCTTTCTTGACTCATCATGTAATTTCATTTTAGGTGTTTTTAATTTTGTATTGTGTAAATACTGTGTAAAATAGTTCTGTAGTATGAATGCTTTGTGTTGTTGTACCTGTGTCCAGTTGACATAATTGAAGTGTGTTTGGTGAATTGTATTAATGTTGTATTTGGGAGACATATTTCTTCATGTGGGGTTCTCTTCTCTCCTGATTCTTCATATCATTTGTCTGAGAAGTATGTAAAATGAGTGTAATATGGGTTTATAGTTTCATATGTAGAGTGATGTAAAGTTGTGTTCTGATCTGTTTGTGTGAGTGTGTTTGTTGTGTAGCTTATATAGTGTTTTGTAGAGACATATATCTCCATGAGACAAAATCTTCTTTCTTCATTCTTCATGAAGTGTTAATGTAAGTGGTTTGATATGTGGAGCATGCGTGTTGAATAGGTGTTGTATTGCAGTTATCTGTAGAGAAATATACGAGTATGTATGGAGGATATGTGGTATAGATCATTGTGCCATTTTTACATCGTACATAGAGTTCTATACGTATCTGGAGATTTAGACTTGGATTTATTCTGTCATTGAACTTTGTCGATAATTAAGAGCTTCTACATTTATTTCTGGAACCATGTTAACAATGTAGTTTTTACACATCGAGACTTCTGTCACACTTGTATACTGACATAATAGGAATTCAGATGTTTAGGGTTATTAGGTATTTTCCCATATTCATTTGTAACTAATGCATGCCAGAATTTTATACATCATAAATGGTAATCCGTTTCAATGCCCAGGTGTCCGATAAATTAATCCTTCCATGTACTTAGCATATAGTGCGCTACATTAGTCATGTTTTTTTGGTAACATCTTTTCATCTCTTCCAGTTATTTACAGTATTCATTACAGTACCCAATTGCATATGTCAATTACTCTCGAGATAAATACAAGTTTGTTCATTTAGAAAATCATTTGTGTAAGCTGTCATCACCTAATATCCTCCATTGCATGTTTTATGTCAGTGTACTGAAATGTATTAGGAAGTTTGTTTGTGTTGTTTAGAGTCATTGTTTGAGGAAGTTCAACCTCTCTCTTCATGTTTGGAAATCTTCTTTCTTGATTCATCATGTAATTTCATTTTTTGTGTTTTTAATTTTGTATTGTGTAACTACTGTGTAAAATAGTTCTGTAGTATGAATGCTTTGTGTTGTTGAGACTGTGTCCAGTTGAGATATTTGAAGTGTGTTTGATGAATTGTATTAATGTTGTATTTCAGAGTCATATTGTGTTCTGATATGTTTGTGTGAGTGGGTCTGTTGTGTAGCATATATAATGTTTTGTAGAGATATTTTTCTTCATGAGACAAAATTTTCTATCTTCATTCTTCATGTAGCATTAATGTAAATGGTTTGATATGTGGAGTGTGAGTGTTGAAAAGGTGTTCTATTACAGTTACCTGTAGAGAAATATACAAGTATGTATGGAGGATATGTGGTACAGATGGTTGTGCCATTCTTACATCGTACATAGAGTTCTATATGTATTTGGAGATTTAGACTTGGATATATTCTGTCATTGAACTTTGTCGTTAGATAACAGCTTGCACATTTGTTTCTGGAAACATGGTAACAATGTTTTTTTTACACATAGAGAGTTTTCTGTCACACTTGTATACTGACATAATAGTAATTCAGATGTTTAGGTATATTAGGTTTTTTCCCATTTTCATTTATAACTAATACATGCCAGAATTGTATGCATCATAAGTGGTAATCCGTTTCAATGCCGATGTGTCCAATACTTTAATCCTTCCATGTACTTAGCATATAGTGTGCTACGTTTATCATGTTTTTTTGGTAATATCTTTTCATTTCTTTCAGTTATTTAATGTATTCATCACAGTACGCAATTGCATATGTCAATTACTCTCGAGATAAATTCAAGTTCGTTCATTTAGAGAACCATTTGTGTTAGGTGTCATCACCTAATATGTATCAATTTTAAGATGCAGCTAATGGCTTTGTAGGTCTCAGTGACCGTCACATATCCTCCATTGCATGTTTTATGTCAGTGTTCTGAACTGTATTAGGAAGTTTGTTTGTGTCGTTTAGAGTCGTCGTTTGCAGATGTTAATCTCCTCTCTTCATGTTTGGAAATCTTCTTTCTTGACTCATCATGTAATTTCATTTTTGGTGTTTTTAATTTTGTATTGTGTAAATACTGTGTAAAATAGTTCTGTAGTATGAATGCTTTGTGTTGTTGTGCCTGTGTCCAGTTGACATAATTGAAGTGTGTTTGGTGAATTGTATTAATGTTGTATTTCGGAGACATATTTCTTCATGTGGGGTTCTCTTCTCTCTTGATTCTTCATGTCATTTGTCTGAGAAGTATGTAAAATGAGTGTAATATGGGTTTATAGTTTCATATGTAGAGTGATGTGAAGTTGTGATCTGATCTGTCTGTGTGAGTGTGTTTGTTGTGTAGCTTATATAGTGTTTTGTAGAGACATATATCTCCATGAGACAAAATCTTCTTTCTTCATTCTTCATGTAGTGTTAATGTAAGTGGTTTGATGTGTGGAGTGTGAGTGTTGAAAAGGTGTTCTATTACAGTTACCTGTAGAGAATTATACAAGTATGCATGGACGATATGTGGCACAGATGGTTGTGCCATTCTTACATCGTACATAGAGTTCTATATGTATTTGGAGATTTAGACTTGGATATATTCTGTCATTGAACTTTGTCGATAGTTAACAGCTTGCACATTTGTTTCTGGAAACATGGTAACAATGTTTTTTTACACATAGAGAGTTTTCTGTCACACTTGTATACTGACATAATAGTAATTCAGATGTTTAGGTATATTAGGTTTTTTCCCATTTTCATTTATAACTAATACATGCCAGAATTGTATGCATCATAAATGGTAATCCGTTTCAATGCCGATGTGTCCAATACTTTAATCCTTCCATGTACTTAGCATATAGTGCGCTACATTTATCATGTTTTTTTGGTAATATCTTTTCATCTCTTTCAGTTATTTACTGTATTCATCACAGTACGCAATTGCGTATGTCAATTACTCTCAAGAGAAATTCAAGTTCGTTCATTTAGAGAACCATTTGTGTTGGGTGTCATCACCTAATATGTATCACTTTTAAGATGCAGCTAATGGCTTTGTAGGTCTCAGTGACCGTCACATATCCTCTATTGCATGTTTTATGTCAGTGTTCTGAACTGTATTAGGAAGTTTGTTTGTGTCGTTTAGAGTCGTCGTTTGCAGATGTTAATCTTCTCTCTTCATGTTTGGAAATCTTCTTTCTTGACTCATCATGTAATTTCATTTTTGGTGTTTTTAATTTTGTATTGTGTAAATACTGTGTAAAATAGTTCTGTAGTATGAATGCTTTGTGTTGTTGTACCTGTGTCCAGTTGACATAATTGAAGTGTGTTTGGTGAATTGTATTAATGTTGTATTTCGGAGACATATTTCTTCATGTGGGGTTCTCTTCTCTCTTGATTCTTCATGTCATTTGTCTGAGAAGTATGTAAAATGAGTGTAATATGGGTTTATAGTTTCATATGTAGAGTGATGTGAAGTTGTGATCTGATCTGTCTGTGTGAGTGTGTTTGTTGTGTAGCTTATATAGTGTTTTGTAGAGACATATATCTCCATGAGACAAAATCTTCTTTCTTCATTCTTCATGTAGTGTTAATGTAAGTGGTTTGATGTGTGGAGTGTGAGTGTTGAAAAGGTGTTCTATTACAGTTACCTGTAGAGAATTATACAAGTATGCATGGACGATATGTGGTACAGATGGTTGTGCCATTCTTACATCGTACATAGAGTTCTATATGAATTTGGAGATTTAGACTTGGATATATTCTGTCATTGAACTTTGTCGATAGTTAACAGCTTGCACATTTGTTTCTGGAAACATGGTAACAATATTTTTATACACATAGAGAGGTTTCTGTCACACTTGTATACTGGCATAATAGTAAATCAGATGTTTAGTTTTATTAGGTTTTTTCCCATTTTCATTTGTAACTAATACATGCCATACTTGTATACATCATAAGTGGTAATCCGTTTCAATGCCGAGGAGTCCGATACTTTAATCCATCCATGTACTTAGCATATAGTGCACTACATTAGTCATGTTTTTTTGGTGATATCTTTTCATCTCATTTAGCTATTTACTGTATTCATCACAGTACACAATTGCATATGTCAATTACTCTCGTGATAAATTCAAGTTCGTTCATTTAGAGAACCATTTGTGTTAGGTGTCATCACCTAATATGTATCAATTTTAAGATGCAGCTAATGGCTTTGTGGGTCTCAGTGACCGTCACATATCCTCCATTGCTAGTTTTATGTCAGTGTACTGAAATGTATTAGGAAGTTTGTTTGTGTTGTTTAGTGTCATTGTTTGAGGAAGTTCAACCTCTCTCTTCATGTTTGGAAATCTTCTTTCTTGATTCATCATTTAATTTCATTTTTTGTGTTTTTAATTTTGTATTGTGTAACTACTGTGTAAAATAGTTCTGTAGTATGAATGCTTTGTGTTGTTGAGACTGTGTCCAGTTGAGATATTTGAAGTGTGTTTGATGAATTGTATTAATGTTGTATTTCAGAGTCATATTTCTTCATGTGTGGTTCTCTTCTCTCTTGATTCTTCATATCATTTGTCTGAGAAGAATGTAAAATGAGTGTAATTGGGTTTATAGTTTCATATGTAGAGTGATGTAAAGTTGTGTTCTGATACGTTTGTGTGAGTGGGTCTGTTGTATAGCATATATAGTGTTTTTTAGAGACATTTTTCTTCATGAGACAAAATCTTCTTACATAATTCATCATGCAGTGTTAATGTAAATGGTTTGATATGTGGAGTGTGAGTGTTGAAAAGGTGTTGTATTACAGTTACCTGTAGAGAAATATTCGAGTATGTATGGAGGATATGTGGTATAGACGGTTGTTCCAATTTTTACATCGTACATAGAGTTCTGTATGTATCTGGACATTTAGGCTTCGATTTATTCTGTCATTGAACTTTGTCGATAATTAACGGCTTGCACATTTGTTTCTGGAAACATGGTAACAATGTTTTTTTACACGTAGAGAGGTTTCTGTCACACTTGTAAACTGGCATAATAGTAAATCAGATGTTTAGGTTTATTAGGTTTTTTTCCCATTTTCATTTGTAACTAATATATGCCATACTTGTATACATCATAAGTGGTAATCCGTTTGAATGCCGAGGTGTCCGATACTTTAATCCATCCATGTACTTAGCATATAGTGCGCTACATTAGTCATGTTTTTTTGGTGATATCTTTTCATCTCATTTAGCTATTTACTGTATTCATCACAGTACACAATTGCATATGTCAATTACTCTCGTGATAAATTCAAGTTCGTTCATTTAGAGAACCATTTGTGTTAGGTGTCATCACCTAAAATGTATCAATTTTAAGATGCAGCTAATGGCTTTGTAGGTCTCAGTGACCGTCACATATCCTCCATTGCATGTTTTATGTCAGTGTACTGAAATGTATTAGGAAGTTTGTTTGTGTTGTTTAGTGTCATTGTTTGAGGAAGTTCAACCTCTCTCTTCATGTTTGGAAATCTTCTTTCTTGATTCATCATGTAATTTCATTTTTTGTGTTTTTAATTTTGTATTGTGTAACTACTGTGTAAAATAGTTCTGTAGTATGAATGCTTTGTGTTGTTGTGCCTGTGTCCAGTTGACATAATTGAAGTGTGTTTGGTGAATTGTATTAATGTTGTATTTCGGAGACATATTTCTTCGTGTGGGGTTCTCTTCTCTCTTGATTCTTCATGTCATTTGTCTGAGAAGTATGTAAAATGAGTGTAATATGGGTTTATAGTTTCATATGTAGAGTGATGTAAAGTTGTGTTCTGATCTGTCTGTGTGAGTGTGTTTGTTGTGTAGCTTAGATAGTGTTTTGTAGAGACATATATCTCCATGAGACAAAATCTTCTTTCTTCATTCTTCATGTAGTGTTAATGTAAGTGGTTTGATATGTGGAGTGTGAGTGTTGAAAAGGTGTTGTATTACAGTTACCTGTTGAGAAAGATACGAGTATGTATGGAGGATATGTGGTATAGACGGTTGTGCCAATTTTTACATCATACATAGAGTTCTATATGTATCTGGAGATTTTGGCTTCGATTTATTCTGTCATAGAACTTTGTCGATAATTAACAGCTTGCACATTTGTTTCTGGAAACATGGTAGCAATGTATTTTTTACACATAGAGAGCGTTCTGCCACACTTGGATACTGGCATAATAGTAAATCAGATGTTTAGGTTTATTAGGTTTTTTCCCATTTTCATTTGTAACTAATACATGCCATAATTGTATACATCATAAGTGGTAATCTGTTTCAGTGCCGAGGTGTCCGATACTTTAATCCATCCATGTACTTAGCATATAGTGTGCTACATTAGTCATGTGTTTTTGGTAGTATCTTTTCATCTCTTTCAGTTATTTACTGTATTCATCACAGTACGCAATTGCGTATGTCAATTACTCTCAAGATAAATTCAAGTTCGTTCATTTAGAGAACCATTTGTGTTAGGTGTCATCACCTAATATGTATCACTTTTAAGATGCAGCTAATGGCTTTGTAGGTCTCAGTGACCGTCACATATCTTCCATTGCATGGTTTATATCAGTGTTCTGAACTGTATTAGGAAGTTTGTTTGTGTCGTTTAGAGTCGTCGTTTGCAGATGTTAATCTTCTCTCTTCATGTTTGGAAACCTTCTTTCTTGACTCATCATGTAATTTAATTTTTGTGTTTTTAATTTTGTATTTTGTAAATACTGTGTAAAATAGTTCTGTAGTATGAATGCTTTGTGTTGTTGTGCCTGTGTCCAGTTGACATAATTGAAGTGTGTTTGGTGAATTGTATTAATGTTGTATTTCGGAGACATATTTCTTCATGTGGGGTTCTCTTCTCTCTTGATTCTTCATGTCATTTGTCTGAGAAGTATGTAAAATGAGTGTAATATGGGTTTATAAATTCATATGTAGAGTGATGTAAAGTTGTGTTCTGATCTGTCTGTGTGAGTGTGTTTGTTGTGTAGCATATATAGTGTTTTGTAGAGACATATATCTCCATGAGACAAAATCTTCTTTCTTCATTCTTCATGTAGTGTTAATGTAAGTGGTTCGATATGTGGAGTGTGAGTGTTGAAAAGGTGTTGTATTACAGTTACCTGTTGAGAAAGATACGAGTATGTATGGAGGATATGTGGTATAGACGGTTGTGCCAATTTTTACATCATACATAGTGTTCTATATGTATCTGGAGATTTAGGCTTCGATTTATTCTGTCATTGAACTTTGTCGATAATTAACAGCTTGCACATTTGTTTCTGGACACATGGTAGCAATGTATTTTTTACACATAGAGAGCGTTCTGCCACACTTGGATAGTGGCATAATAGTAAATCAGATGTTTAGGTTTATTAGGTTTTTTCCCATTTTCATTTGTAACTAATACATGCCATAATTGTATACATCATAAGTGGTAATCCGTTTCAGTGCCGAGGTGTCCGATACTTTAATCCATCCATGTACTTAGCATATAGTGTGCTACATTAGTCATGTGTTTTTGGTAGTATCTTTTCATCTCTTTCAGTTATTTACTGTATTCATCACAGTACACAATTGCATATGTCAATTACTCTCGAGATAAATTCAAGTTCTTTCATTTAGAGAACCATTTGTGTTAGGTGTCATCACCTTATATGTATCAATTTTAAGATGCAGCTAATGGCTTTGTAGGTCTCAGTGACCGTCACATATCCCCCATTGCATGTTTTATGTCAGTGTACTGAAATGTATTAGGAAAGTTTGTTTGTGTTGTTTAGAGTCGTTGTTTGCGGAAGTTAATCTTCTCTCTTCATGTTTGGAAATCTTCTTTCTTGATTCATCATGAATTTAGTTTTTTGTGTTTTTAATTTAGTATTGTGTAAATACTGTATAAAATAGTTCTGTAGTATGAATGCTTTGTGTTGTTGAATCTGTGTCCAGTTGAGATTTTTGAAGTTTGTTTGATGAATTGTTTTAATGTTGTATTTCAGAGTCATATTTCTTCATGTGTGGTTCTCTTCTCTCTTGATTCTTCATGTCATTTGTCTGAGAAGTATGTAAAATGAGTGTAATTGGGTTTATAGTTTCATATGTAGAGTGATGTAAAGTTGTGTTCTGATATGTTTGTGTGAGTGGGTCTGTTGTATAGCATATATAGTGATTTTTAGAGACATTTTTCTTCATGAGACAAAATCTTCTTTCTTCATTCATCAAGTAGTGTTAATGTAAATGGTTTGATATGTGGAGTGTGAGTGTTGAAAAGGTGTATTACAGTTACCTGTAGAGAAATATACGAGTATGTATGGAGGATATGTGGTATAGACGGTTGTGCCAATTTTTACATCGTACATAGAGTTCTGTATGTATCTGGACATTTAGGCTTCGATTTATTCTGTCATTGAACTTTGTCGATAATTAACGGCTTGCACATTTGTTTCTGGAAACATGGTAACAATGTTTTTATACACATAGAGAGGTTTCTGTCACACTTGTATACTGGCATAATAGTAAATCAGATGTTTAGGTTTATTAGGTTTTTTCCCATTTTCATTTGTAACTAATACATGCCAGAATTGTATGCATCATAAGTGGTAATCCGTTTCAATGCCGAGTTGTCGGTTACTTTAATCCTTCCATGTACTTAGCATATAGTGCGCTACATTTATCATGTTTTTTTGGTAATATCTTTTCATCTCTTTCAGTTATTTACTGTATTCATCACAGTACACAATTGCATATGTCAATTACTCTCGAAATAAATTCAAGTTCGTTCATTTAGAGAACCATTTGTGTTAGGTGTCATCACCTAATATGTATCAATTTTAAGATGCAGCTAATGGCTTTGTAGGTCTCAGTGACCGTCACATATCCTCCATTGCATGTTTTATGTCAGTGTACTGAAATGTATTAGGAAGTTTGTTTGTGTTGTTTAGAGTCATTGTTTGAGGAAGTTCAACCTCTCCCTTCAGGTTTGGAAATCTTCTTTCTTGATTCATCATGTAATTTCATTTTTTGTGTTTTTAATTTTGTATTGTGTAACTACTGTGTAAAATAGTTCTGTAGTATGAATGCTTTGTGTTGTTGAGACTGTGTCCAGTTGAGATATTTGAAGTGTGTTTGATGAATTGTATTAATGTTGTATTTCAGAGTCATATTTCTTCATGTGTGGTTCTCTTCTCTCTTGATTCATCATTTCATTTGTCTGAGAAGTATGTAAACTGAGTGTAATTGGGTTTATAGTTTCATATGTAGAGTGATGTAATATTGTGTTCCGATATGTTTGTGTGAGTGGGTCTGTTGTATAGCATATATAATGTTGTGTAGAGATATTTTTCTTCATGAGACTAAATCTTCTTTCTTCATTCTTCATGTAGTAGTAATGTAAATGGTTTGATATGTAGAGTGTGAGTGTTGAAAAGGTGTTCTGTTACAGTTACCTGTAGAGAAATATACGAGTATGTATGGAGGATATGTGGTACAGATGGTTGTGCCATTCTTACATCGTACATAGAGTTCTATATGTATCTGGAGATTTAGACTTGGATTTATTCTGTAATTGAACTTTGTCGATAGTTAACAGCTTGCACATTTGTTTCTAGAAACGTGGTAACAATGTTTTTTTACACATAGAGAGTTTTCTGTCACACTTGTATACTGACATAATAGTAATTCAAATGTTTAGGTATATTAGGTTTTTTCCCATTTTCATTTATAACTAATACATGCCAGAATTGTATGCATCATAAGTGGTAATCCGTTTCAATGCCGATGTGTCCAATACTTTAATCCTTCCATGTACTTAGCATATAGTGCGCTACATTTATCATGTTATTTTGGTAATATCTTTTCATCTCTTTCAGTTATTTAGTGTATTCATCACAGTATGCAATTGCATATGTCAATTACTCTCGAGAGAAATTCAAGTTCGTTCATTTAGAGAACCATTTGTGTTAGGTGTCATCACCTAACATGTATCAATTTTAAGATGCAGCTAATGGCTTTGTAGGTCTCAGTGACCGTCACAAATCCTTCTTTGCATGTTTTATGTGAGTGTACTGAAATGTATTAGGATGTTTGTTTATGTCGTTTAGAGTCGTTGTTTGCGGATGTTAATCTTCTCTCTTCATGTTTGGAAATCTTTTTTCTTGACTCATCATGTAATTTCATTTTTGGTGTTTTTAAATTTGTATTGTGTAAATACTGTGTAAAATAGTTCTGTAATATGAATGCTTTGTGTTGTTGTGCCTGTGTCCAGTTGACATAATTGAAGTGTGTTTGGTGAATTGTATTAATGTTGTATTTCGGAGACATATTTCTTCGTGTGGGGTTCTCTTCTCTCTTGATTCTTCATGTCATTTGTCTGAGAAGTATGTAAAATGAGTGTAATATGGGTTTATAGTTTCATATGTAGAGTGATGTAAAGTTGTGTTCTGATCTGTCTGTGTGAGTGTGTTTGTTGTGTAGCTTAGATAGTGTTTTGTAGAGACATATATCTCCATGAGACAAAATCTTCTTTCTTCATTCTTCATGTAGTGTTAATGTAAGTGGTTTGATATGTGGAGTGTGAGTGTTGAAAAGGTGTTGTATTACAGTTACCTGTTGAGAAAGATACGAGTATGTATGGAGGATATGTGGTATAGACGGTTGTGCCAATTTTTACATCATACATAGAGTTCTATATGTATCTGGAGATTTAGGCTTCGATTTATTCTGTCATTGAACTTTGTCGAAAATTAACAGCTTGCACATTTGTTTCTGGAAACATGGTAGCAATGTATTTTTTACACATAGAGAGCGTTCTGCCACACTTGGATAGTGGCATAATAGTAAATCAGATGTTTAGGTTTATTAGGTTTTTTCCCATTTTCATTTGTAACTAATACATGCCATAATTGTATACATCATAAGTGGTAATCTGTTTGAGTGCCGAGGTGTCCGATACTTTAATCCATCCATGTACTTAGCATATAGTGTGCTACATTAGTCATGTGTTTTTGGTAGTATCTTTTCATCTCTTTCAGTTATTTACTGTATTCATCACAGTACGCAATTGCATATGTCAATTACTCTCGAGATAAATTCAAGTTCTTTCATTTAGAGAACCATTTGTGTTAGGTGTCATCACCTAATATGTATCAATTTTAAGATGCAGCTAATGGCTTTGTAGGTCTCAATGACCGTCACATATCCTCCATTGCATGTTTTATGTCAGTGTTTTGAAATGTATTAGGAAGTTTGTTTGTGTTGTTTAGAGTCGTTGTTTGAGGAAGTTCAACCTCTCTCTTCATGTTTGGAAATCTTCTTTCTTGATTCATCATTTAATTTCATTTTTTGTGTTTTTAATTTTGTATTGTGTAACTACTGTGTAAAATAGTTCTGTAGTATGAATGCTTTGTGTTGTTGAATCTGTGTCCAGTTGAGATATTTGAAGTTTGTTTGGTGAATTGTTTTAATGTTGTATTTCAGAGTCATATTTCTTCATGTGTGGTTCTCTTCTCTCTTGATTCTTCATGTCATTTGTCTGAGAAGTATGTAAAATGAGTGTAATTGGGTTTATAGTTTCATATGTAGAGTGATGTAAAGTTGTGTTGTGATATGTTTGTGTGAGTGGGTCTGTTGTATAGCATATATAGTGTTTTTTAGAGACATTTTTCTTCATGAGACAAAATCTTCTTTCTTCATTTTTCATGTAGTGTTAATGTAAATGGTTTGATATGTGGAGTGTGAGTGTTGAAAAGGGGTTCTATTACAGTTACCTGTAGAGAAATATACGATTATGTATGGAGGTTATGTGGTATAGACGGTTGTGCCAATTTTTACATCGTACATAGAGTTCTATATGTTTCTGGACATTTAGGCTTCGATTTATTCTGTCATTGAACTTTGTCGATAATTAACGGCTTGCACATTTGTTTCTGGAAACATGGTAGCAATGTATTTTTTACACATAGAGAGCGTTCTGCCACTCTTGGATAGTGGCATAATAGTAAATCAGATGTTTAGGTTTATTAGGTTTTTTCCCATATTCATTTGTAACTAATATATGCCATACTTGTATACATCATAAGTGGTAATCCGTTTCAATGCCGAGGTGTCCGATACTTTAATCCTTCCATGTACTTAGCATATAGTGCGCTACATTAGTCATGTTTTTTTGGTGATATCTTTTCATCTCTTTCAGTTATTTACTGTATTCATCACAGTACACAATTGCATATGTCAATTACTCTCGAGATAAATTCAAGTTCGTTCATTTAGAGAACCATTTGTGTTAGGTGTCATCACCTAATATGTATCAATTTTAAGATGCAGCTAATGGCTTTGTAGGTCTCAGTGACCGTCACATATCCTCCATTGCATGTTTTATGTCAGTGTACTGAAGTGGATTAGGAAGTTTGTTTGTGTTGTTTAGAGTCGTTGTTTGCGGAAGTTAATCCTCTCTCTTCATGTTTGGAAATCTTCTTTCTTGATTCATCATGAATTTAGTTTTTTGTGTTTTTAATTTAGTATTATGTAAATACTGTATAAAATAGTTCTGTAGTATGAATGCTTTGTGTTGTTGAATCTGTGTCCAGTTGAGATATTTGAAGTTTGTTTGATGAATTGTTTTAATGTTGTATTTCAGAGTCATATTTCTTCATGTGTGGTCCTCTTCTCTCTTTATTCTTCATGTCATTTGTCTGAGAAGTATGTAAAATGAGTGTAATTGGGTTTATAGTTTCATATGTAGAGTGATGTAAAGTTGTGTTCTGATCTGTTTGTGTGAGTGTGTTTGTTGTGTAACTTATATAGTGTTTTGTCGAGACATATATCTCCATGAGACAAAATCTTCTTTCTTCATTCTTCATGAAGTGTTAATGTAAGTGGTTTGATATGTGGAGCGTGAGTGTTGAATAGGTGTTGTATTGCAGTTATCTGCAGAGAAATATACGAGTATGTATGGAGGATTTGTGGTATAGATCATTGTGCCATTTTTACATCGTACATAGAGTTCTATACGTATCTAGAGATTTAGACTTGGATTTATTCTGTCATTGAACTTTGTCGATAATTAACAGCTTGCACATTTGTTTCTGGAACCATGTTAACAATGTAGTTTTTACACATCGAGACTTCTGTCACACTTGACTACTGACGTAATAGGAATTCAGATGTTTAGGGTTATAAGGTTTTTTCCCATATTCATTTGTAACTAATGCATGCCAGAATTTTATACGTCATCAATTGTAATCCGTTTCAATGCCCAGGTGTCCGATAAATTAATCTTTTCATGTACTTAGCATATAGTGTTCTACATTAGTCATGTTTTTTTGGTAACATCTTTTCATCTCTTCCAGTTATTTACAGTATTCATTACAGTACCCAATTGTGTATGTCAATTACTCTCGAGATAAATTCAAGTTCGTTCATTTATAGAACCATTTGTGTTAGGTGTCATCACCTAATATGTATCAATTTTAAGATGCAGCTAATGGCTTTGTAGGTCTCAGTGACCGTCACATATCCCCCATTGCATGTTTTATGTCAGTGTACTGAAATGGATTAGGAAGTGTGTTTGTGTTGTTTAGAGTCGTTGTTTGCAGAAGTGAATATTCTCTCTTCATATTTGGAAATCTTCTTTCTTGATTCATCATGAATTTAACTTTTTGTATTTTTAATTTTGTATTGTGTAAATACCGTGTAAAATAGTTCTGTAGTATGAATGCTTTGTGTTGTTGAGTCTGTGTCCAGTTCAGATATTTGAAGTGTGTTTGATGAATTGTTTTAATGTTGTATTTCAGAGTTATATTTCTTCATGTGTGGTTCCCTTCTCTCTTGATTCTTCATGTCATTTGTCTGAGAAGTATGTAAAATGAGTGTAATTGGGTTTATAGTTTCATATGTAGTGTGATGTAAAGTTGTGATGTGATATGTTTGTGTGAGTGGGTCTGTTGTATAGCATATATAGTGTTTTGTACAGACAATATTCTTCATGAGACAAAATCTTCTTTCTTCATTCTTCATGTAGTGTTAATGTAAATGGTTAGATATGTGGAGTGTGAGTGTTGAAAAGGTGTTGTATTACAGTTACCTGTTGAGAAATATACGAGTATGTATGGAGGATATGTGGTATAGATGGTTGTGCCAATTTTTACATCATACATAGAGTTCTATATGTATCTGGAGATTTAGGCTTCGATTTATTCTGTCATTGAACTTTGTCGATAATTAACAGCTTGCACATTTGTTTCTGGTAACATGGCAACAATGTTTTTTACACATAGAGAGGTTTCTGTCACACTTGGATACTGGCATAATAGTAATTTAGATGTTTAGGTTTATTAGGTTTATTCCCATTTTCATTTGTAACTAATACATGCCATAATTGTATACATCATAAGTGGTAATCCGCTTCAGTGCCGAGGTGTCCGATAGTTTAATCCATCCATGTACTTAGCATATAGTGTGCTACATTAGTCATGTGTTTTTGGTAATATATTTCATCTCTTTCAGTTATTTACTGTATTCATCACAGTACGCAATTGCATATGTCAATTACTCTCGAGATAAATTCAAGTTTGTTCATTTAGAGAACCATTTGTGTTAGGTGTCATTACCTAATATGTATCAATTTTAAGATGCAGCTAATGGCTTTGTAGGTCTCAATGACCGTCACATATCCTCTATTGCATGTTTTATGTCAGTGTACTGAAATGGATTAGGAAGTTTGTTTGTGTTGTTTAGAGTCGTTGTTTGCGGAAATAATCTTCTCTCTTCATGTTTGGAAATCTTCTTTCTTGATTCATCATGAATTTAGTTTTTTGTGTTTTTAATTTCGTATTGTGTAAATTCTGTGTAAAATAGTTCTGTAGTATGAATGCTTTGTGTTGTTGAATCTGTGTCCAGTTGAGATATTTGAAGTGTGTTCGATGAATTGTTTTAATGTTGTATTTCGGAGTAATAATTCTTCATGCGTGGTTCTCTTCTCTCTTGATTCTTCATGTCATTTGTCTGAGAAGTATGTAAAATGAGTGTAATTGGGTTTATAGTTTCATATGTAGAGTGATGTAAAGTTGTGTTCTGATATGTTTGTGTGAGTGGGTCTGTTGTATAGCATATATAGTGTTTAAGAGACATTTTTCTTCATGAGACAAAATCTTCTTTCTTCATTCTTCATGTAGTGTTAATGTAAATGGTTTGATACGTGGAGTGTGAGTGTTGAAAAGGTGTTGTATTACAGTTACCTGTTGAGAAAGATACGAGTATGTGTGGAGGATATGTGGTGTAGACGGTTGTGCCAATTTTTACATCATACATAGAGTTCTATATGTATCTGGAGATTTAGGCTTCGATTTATTCTGTCATTGAACTTTGTCGATAATTAACAGCTTGCACATTTGTTTCTGGAAACATGGTAACAATGTATTTTTTACCCATATTGAGTTTTCAGTCACACTTGTATACTGACATAATAGTAGTACAGATGTTTTGGTTTATTAGGTTTTTTCCCATTTTCATTTATCACTAATACATGCCAGAATTGTATGCATCATAAGTGGTAATTCGTTTCAATGCTGAGGTGTCAGATACTTTAATCCATCCATGTACTTAGCATATAGTGTGCTACATTAGTCATGTGTTTTTGGTAATATCTTTTCATCTCTTTCAGTTAGTTACTGTATTCATCACAGTACGCAATTGCATATGTCAATTACTCTCGAGATAATTTCAAGTTCTTTCATTTAGAGAACCATTTGTGTTAGGTGTCATCACCTAATATGTATCAATTTTAAGATGCAGCTAATGGCTTTGTAGGTCTCAATGACCGTCACATATCCTCCATTGCATGTTTTATGTCAGTGTACTGAAATGGATTAGGAAGTTTGTTTGTGTTGTTTAGAGTCGTTGTTTGCGGAAGCTAATCTTCTCTCTTCATGTTAGGAAATCTTCTTTCTTGACTCATCATGTAATTTCATTTTTGGTGTTTTTAATTTTGTATTTTGTAAATACTGTGTAAAATAGTTCTGTAGTATGAATGCTTTGTGTTGTCGTGCCTGTGTCCAGTTGACATAATTGAAGTGTGTTTGATGAATTGTATTAATGTTGTATTTCGGAGACATATTTCTTCATGTGGGGTTCTCTTCTCTCTTGATTCTTCATGTCATTTGTCTGAGAAGTATATAAATTGAGTGTAATTGGGTTTATAGTTTCATATGTAGAGTGATGTAATATTGTGTTCTGATATGTTTGTGTGAGTGGGTCTGTTGTATAGCATATATAGTGTTTTGTAGAGACATTTCTCTTCACAAGACAAAATCTTCTTTCTTCATTCTTCATGTAGTGTTAATAATGTAAATGGTTTGATATGTGGAGTGTGAGTCTTGAAAAGGTGTTGTATTACGGTTATCTCTTGAAAAATATTCGAGTATGTATGGAGAATATGTGGTTTACACGGTTCTGCCATTTTTACATCGTACATTGAGTTCTATGTGTATCTGGAGATTTAGACCTGGAGTTATTCTGTCATTGAACTTTGTCGATATTTAACAGCTTGCACATTTGTTTCTGGAAACATGGTAACAATGTATTTTTTACCCATATTGAGTTTTCAGTCACACTTGTATACTGACATAATAGTAGTTCAGATGTTTTGGTTTATTAGGTTTTTTCCCATTTTCATTTATAACTAATACATGCCAGAATTGTATGCATCATAAGTGGTAATTCGTTTCAATGCTGAGGTGTCAGATACTTTAATCCATCCATGTACTTAGCATATAGTGCTCTACATTAGTCATGTTATTTTGGTAATATCTTTTCATCTATTTCAGTTATTTACTGTATTCATCCCAGTACGCAATTGCATATGTCAATTACTCTCTAGATAAATTCAAGTTCGTTCATTTATAGAACCATTTGTGTTAGGTGTCATCACCTAATATATATCAATATTAAGATGCAGCTAATGGCTTTGTAGGTGTCAGTGACCATCACATATGCTCCATTGCATGTTTTATGTCAGTGTACTGAAATGTATTAGGAAGTTTGTTTGTGTTGTTTTGAGTCATTGTTTGAGGAAGTTCAACCTCTCTCTCATGTTTGGAAATCTTCTTTCGTGATTCATAATGTAATTTCATTTTTGGTGTTTTTCATTTTGTATTGTGTAACTACTGTGTAAAATAGTTCTGTAGCATGAATGCTTTGTGTTGTTGAGACTGTGTCCAGTTGAGATATTTGAAGTGTGTTTGATGAATTGTTTTAATGTTGTATTTTGGAGTCATATTTCTTCATGTGTGGTTCTCTTCTCTCTTGATTCTTCATGTCATTTGTCTGAGAAGTATGTAAAATGAGTGTAATTGGGTTTATAGTTTCATATGTAGTGTGATGTAAAGTTGTGTAGTGATATGTTTGTGTGAGTGGGTCTGTTGTATAGCATATATAGTGTTTTGTAGAGACATTTTTCTTCATGAGACAAAATCTTCTTTCTTCATTCTTCATGTAGTGTTAATGTAAATGGTTTGATATGTGGAGTGTGAGTGTTGAAAAGGTGTTGTATTACAGTTACCTGTTGAGAAAGATACGAGTATGTATGGAGGATATGTGGTATAGACGGTTGTGCCAATTTTTACATCATACATAGAGTTCTATATGTATCTGGAGATTTAGGCTTCGATTTATTCTGTCATTGAACTTTGTCGATAATTAACGGCTTGCACATTTGTTTCTGGAATCATGGTAACAATGTTTTTTTACACATAGAGAGGTTTCTGTCACACTTGTATACTGGCATAATAGTAAATCAGATGTTTAGGTTTATTAGGTTTTTTCCCATTTTCATTTGTAAGTAATACATGCCATACTTGTATACATCATCAGTGGTAATCCGTTTCAATGCCGAGGTGTCCGATACTTTAATCCATCCATGTACTTAGCATATAGTGCGCTACATTAGTCATGTTTTTTTGGTAATATCTTTTCATCTCTTTCAGTTATTTACTGTATTCATCACAGTACACAATTGCATATGTCAATTACTCTCGAAATAAATTCAAGTTCGTTCATTTAGAGAACCATTTGTGTTAGGTGTCATCACCTAATATGTATCAATTTTAAGATGCAGCTAATGGCTTTGTAGGTCTCAGTGACCGTCACATATCCTCCATTGCATGTTTTATGTCAGTGTACTGAAATGTATTAGGAAGTTTGTTTGTGTTGTTTAGAGTCATTGTTTAAGGAAGTTCAACCTCTCTCTTCATGTTTGGAAGTCTTCTTTCTTGATTCATCATGTAATTTCATTTTTTGTGTTTTTAATTTTGTATTTTGTAACTACTGTGTAAAATAGTTCTGTAGTATGAATGCTTTGTGTTGTTGTGCCTGTGTCCAGTTGACATAATTGAAGTGTGTTTGGTGAATTGTATTAATGTTGTATTTCGGAGACATATTTCTTCATGTGGGGTTCTCTTCTCTCTTGATTCTTCATGTCATTTGTCTGAGAAGTATATAAATTGAGTGTAATTGGGTTTATAGTTTCATATGTAGAGTGATGTAATATTGTGTTCTGATATGTTTGTGTGAGTGGGTCTGTTGTATAGCATATATAGTGTTTTGTAGAGACATTTTTCTTCACAAGACAAAATCTTATTTCTTCATTCTTCATGTAGTGTTAATGTAAATGGTTTGATATGTGGAGTGTGAGTCTTGAAAAGGTGTTGTATTACGGTTATCTCTTGAAAAATATTCGAGTATGTATGGAGAATATGTGTTTTACACGGTTCTGCCATTTTTACATCATACATTGAGTTCTATATGTATCTGGAGATTTAGACCTGTAGTTATTCTGTCATTGAACTTTGTCGATAATTAACAGCTTGCACATTTGTTTCTGGAAACATGGCAGCAATGTATTTTTTACACATAGAGAGCGTTCTGCCACACTTGGATAGTGGCATAATAGTAAATCAGATGTTTAGGTTTATTAGGTTTTTTCCAATTTTCATTTGTAACTAATACATGCCATAATTGTATACATCATAAGTGGTAATTCGTTTCAGTGCCGAGGTGTCCGATACTTTAATCCATCCATGTACTTAGCATATAGTGTGCTACATTAGTCATGTGTTTTTGGTAATATCTTTTCATCTCTTTCAGTTATTTACCGTATTCATCACAGTACGCAATTGCATATGTCAATTACTCTCGAGATAAATTCAAGTTCTTTCATTTAGAGAACCATTTGTGTTAGGTGTCATCACCTAATATGTATCAATTTTAAGATGCAGCTAATGGCTTTGTAGGTCTCAATGACCGTCACATATCCTCCATTGCATGTTTTATGTCAGTGTACTGAAATGGATTAAGAAGTTTGTTTGTGTTATTTAGAGTCGTTGTTTGCGGAAGTTAATCTTCTCTCTTCATGTTTGGAAATCTTCTTTCTTGACTCATCATGTAATTTCATTTTTGGTGTTTTTAATTTCGTATTGTGTAAATACTGTGTAAAATAGTTCTGTAGTATGAATGCTTTGTGTTGTTGTGCCTGTGTCCAGTTGACATAATTGAAGTGTGTTTGGTGAATTGTATTATTGTTGTATTTCGGAGACATATTTCTTCATGTGGGGTTCTCTTCTCTCTTGATTCTTCATGTCATTTGTCTGAGAAGTATATAAATTGAGTGTAATTGGGTTTATAGTTTCATATGTAGAGTGATGTAATATTGTGTTCTGATATGTTTGTGTGAGTGGGTCTGTTGTATAGCATATATAGTGTTTTGTAGAGACATTTCTCTTCACAAGACAAAATCTTCTTTCTACATTCTTCGTGTAGTGTTAATGTAAATGGTTTGATATGTGGAGTGTGAGTCTTGAAAAGGTTTTGTATTACGGTTATCTCTTGAAAAATATTGGAGAATGTATGGAGAATATGTGGTTACACGGTTCTGCCATTTTTACATCGTACGTTGAGTTCTATATGTATCTGGAGATTTAGACCTGGAGTTATTCTGTCATTGAACTTTGTCGATAATTAACAGCTTGCACATTTGTTTCTGGAAACATGGTAGCAATGTATTTTTTACACATAGAGAGCGTTCTGCCACACTTGGATAGTGGCATAATAGTAAATCAGATGTTTAGGTTTATTAGGTTTTTTCCCATTTTCATTTGTAACTAATACATGCCATAATTGTATACATCATAAGTGGTAATCCGTTTCAATGCCGAGGTGTCCGATACTTTAATCCTTCCATGTACTTAGCATATAGTGCGCTACATTAGTTATGTTTTTTTGGTGATATCTTTTCATCTCATTTAGTTATTTACTGTATTCATCACAGTACGCAATTGCATATGTCAATTAGTCTCGAGATAAATTCAAGTTCGTTCATTTATAGAACCATTTGTGTTAGGTGTCATCACCTAATATGTATCAATTTTAAGATGCTCAGTGACCGTCACATATCCTCCATTGCATGTTTTATGTCAGTGTACTGAAATGGTTTAGGAAGTGTGTTTGTGTTGTTTAGAGTCGTTGTTTGCAGAAGTTAATATTCTCTCTTCATGTTTGGAAATCTTCTTTCTTGATTCATCATGAATTTAACTTTTTGTATTTTTAATTTAGTATTGTGTAAATACTGTGTGAGATAGTTCTGTAGTATGAATGCTTTGTGTTGTTGAGTCTGTGTCCAGTTCAGATATTTGAAGTTTGTTTGATGAATTGTTTTAATGTTGTATTTCGGAGTCATATTTCTTCATGTGCGGTTCTCTTCTCTCTTGATTCTTCATGTCATTTGTCTGAGAAGTATGTAAAATGAGTGTAATATGGGTTTATAGTTTCATATGTAGAGTGATGTAAAGTTGTGTTCTGATCTGTCTGTGTGAGTGTGTTTGTTGTGTAGCTTAGATAGTGTTTTGTAGAGACATATATCTCCATGAGACAAAATCTTCTTTCTTCATTCTTCATGTAGTGTTAATGTAAGTGGTTTGATATGTGGAGTGTGAGTGTTGAAAAGGTATTGTATTACAGTTACCTGTTGAGAAAGATACGAGTATGTATGGAGGATATGTGGTATAGACGGTTGTGCCAATTTTTACATCATTCATAGAGTTCTATATGTATCTGGAGATTTAGGCTTCGATTTATTCTGTCATTGAACTTTGTCGATAATTAACAGCTTGCACATTTGTTTCTGGAAACATGGTAGCAATGTATTTTTTACACATAGAGAGCGTTCTGCCACACTTGGAAACGGGCATAATAGTAAATCAGATGTTTAGGTTTATTAGGTTTTTTCCAATTTTCATTTGTAACTAATACATGCCATAATTGTATACATCATAAGTGGTAATTCGTTTCAGTGCCGAGGTGTCCGATACTTTATCCATCCATGTACTTAGCATATAGTGTGCTACATTAGTCATGTGTTTTTGGTAATATCTTTTCATCTCTTTCAGTTATTTACTGTATTCATCACAGTACGCAATTGCATATGTCAATTACTCTCGAGATAAATTCAAGTTCTTTCATTTAGAGAACCATTTGTGTTAGGTGTCATCACCTAATATGTATCAATTTTAAGATGCAGCTAATGGCTTTGTAGGTCTCAATGACCGTCACATATCCTCCATTGCATGTTTTATGTCAGTGTACTGAAATGGATTAGGAAGTTTGTTTGTGTTGTTTAGAGTCGTTGTTTGCGGAAGCTAATCTTCTCTCTTCATGTTAGGAAATCTTCTTTCTTGACTCATCATGTAATTTCATTTTTGGTGTTTTTAATTTTGTATTTTGTAAATACTGTGTAAAATAGTTCTGTAGTATGAATGCTTTGTGTTGTTGTGCCTGTGTCCAGTTGACATAATTGAAGTGTGTTTGGTGAATTGTATTAATGTTGTATTTCGGAGACATATTTCTTCATGTGGGGTTCTCTTCTCTCTTGATTCTTCATGTCATTTGTCTGAGAAGTATATAAATTGAGTGTAATTGGGTTTATAGTTTCATATGTAGAGTGATGTAATATTGTGTACTGATATGTTTGTGTGAGTGGGTCTGTTGTATAGCATATATAGTGTTTTGTAGAGACATTTCTCTTCACAAGACAAAATCTTCTTTCTTCATTCTTCATGTAGTGTTAATGTAAATGGTTTGATATGTGGAGTGTGAGTCTTGAAAAGGTGTTGTATTACGGTTATCTCTTGAAAAATATTCGAGTATGTATGGAGAATATGTGGTTTACACGGTTCTGCCATTTTTACATCGTACATTGAGTTCTATGTGTATCTGGAGATTTAGACCTGGAGTTATTCTGTCATTGAACTTTGTCGATAATTAACAGCTTGCACATTTGTTTCTGGAAACATGGTAACAATGTATTTTTTACCCATTTTGAGTTTTCAGTCACACTTGTATACTGACATAATAGTAGTTCAGATGTTTTGGTTTATTAGGTTTTTTCCCATTTTCATTTATAACTAATACATGCCAGAATTGTATGCATCATAAGTGGTAATTCGTTTCAATGCTGAAGTGTCAGATACTTTAATCCATCCATGTACTTAGCATATAGTGCTCTACATTAGTCATGTTATTTTGGTAATATCTTTTCATCTATTTCAGTTATTTACTGTATTCATCCCAGTACGCAATTGCATATGTCAATTACTCTCTAGATAAATTCAAGTTCGTTCATTTATAGAACCATTTGTGTTAGGTGTCATCACCTAATATATATCAATATTAAGATGCAGCTAATGGCTTTGTAGGTGTCAGTGACCATCACATATACTCCATTGCATGTTTTATGTCAGTGTACTGAAATGTATTAGGAAGTTTGTTTGTGTTGTTTTGAGTCATTGTTTGAGGAAGTTCAACCTCTCTCTCATGTTTGGAAATCTTCTTTCGTGATTCATAATGTAATTTCATTTTTGGTGTTTTTCATTTTGTATTGTGTAACTACTGTGTAAAATAGTTCTGTAGCATGAATGCTTTGTGTTGTTGAGACTGTGTCCAGTTGAGATATTTGAAGTGTGTTTGATGAATTGTTTTAATGTTGTATTTTGGAGTCATATTTCTTCATGTGTGGTTCTCTTCTCTCTTGATTCTTCATGTCATTTGTCTGAGAAGTATGTAAAATGAGTGTAATTGGGTTTATAGTTTCATATGTAGTGTGATGTAAAGTTGTGTAGTGATATGTTTGTGTGAGTGGGTCTGTTGTATAGCATATATAGTGTTTTGTAGAGACATTTTTCTTCATGAGACAAAATCTTCTTTCTTCATTCTTCATGTAGTGTTAATGTAAATGGTTTGATATGTGGAGTGTGAGTGTTGAAAAGGTGTTGTATTACAGTTACCTGTTGAGAAAGATACGAGTATGTATGGAGGATATGTGGTATAGACGGTTGTGCCAATTTTTACATCATACATAGAGTTCTATATGTATCTGGAGATTTAGGCTTCGATTTATTCTGTCATTGAACTTTGTCGATAATTAACGGCTTGCACATTTGTTTCTGGAATCATGGTAACAATGTTTTTTTACACATAGAGAGGTTTCTGTCACACTTGTATACTGGCATAATAGTAAATCAGATGTTTAGGTTTATTAGGTTTTTTCCCATTTTCATTTGTAAGTAATACATGCCATACTTGTATACATCATCAGTGGTAATCCGTTTCAATGCCGAGGTGTCCGATACTTTAATCCATCCATGTACTTAGCATATAGTGCGCTATATTAGTCATGTTTTTTTGGTAATATCTTTTCATCTCTTTCAGTTAATTACTGTATTCATCACAGTACACAATTGCATATGTCAATTACTCTCGAAATAAATTCAAGTTCGTTCATTTAGAGAACCATTTGTGTTAGGTGTCATCACCTAATATGTATCAATTTTAAGATGCAGCTAATGGCTTTGTAGGTCTCAGTGACCGTCACATATCCTCCATTGCATGTTTTATGTCAGTGTACTGAAATGTATTAGGAAGTTTGTTTGTGTTGTTTAGAGTCATTGTTTAAGGAAGTTCAACCTCTCTCTTCATGTTTGGAAGTCTTCTTTCTTGATTCATCATGTAATTTCATTTTTTGTGTTTTTAATTTTGTATTTTGTAACTACTGTGTAAAATAGTTCTGTAGTATGAATGCTTTGTGTTGTTGTGCCTGTGTCCAGTTGACATAATTGAAGTGTGTTTGGTGAATTGTATTAATGTTGTATTTCGGAGACATATTTCTTCATGTGGGGTTCTCTTCTCTCTTGATTCTTCATGTCATTTGTCTGAGAAGTATATAAATTGAGTGTAATTGGGTTTATAGTTTCATATGTAGAGTGATGTAATATTGTGTTCTGATATGTTTGTGTGAGTGGGTCTGTTGTATAGCATATATAGTGTTTTGTAGAGACATTTTTCTTCACAAGACAAAATCTTATTTCTTCATTCTTCATGTAGTGTTAATGTAAATGGTTTGATATGTGGAGTGTGAGTCTTGAAAAGGTGTTGTATTACGGTTATCTCTTGAAAAATATTCGAGTATGTATGGAGAATATGTGTTTTACACGGTTCTGCCATTTTTACATCATACATTGAGTTCTATATGTATCTGGAGATTTAGACCTGTAGTTATTCTGTCATTGAACTTTGTCGATAATTAACAGCTTGCACATTTGTTTCTGGAAACATGGCAGCAATGTATTTTTTACACATAGAGAGCGTTCTGCCACACTTGGATAGTGGCATAATAGTAAATCAGATGTTTAGGTTTATTAGGTTTTTTCCAATTTTCATTTGTAACTAATACATGCCATAATTGTATACATCATAAGTGGTAATTCGTTTCAGTGCCGAGGTGTCCGATACTTTATCCATCCATGTACTTAGCATATAGTGTGCTACATTAGTCATGTGTTTTTGGTAATATCTTTTCATCTCTTTCAGTTATTTACTGTATTCATCACAGTACGCAATTGCATATGTCAATTACTCTCGAGATAAATTCAAGTTCTTTCATTTAGAGAACCATTTGTGTTAGGTGTCATCACCTAATATGTATCAATTTTAAGATGCAGCTAATGGCTTTGTAGGTCTCAATGACCGTCACATATCCTCCATTGCATGTTTTATGTCAGTGTACTGAAATGGATTAGGAAGTTTGTTTGTGTTGTTTAGAGTCGTTGTTTGCGGAAGCTAATCTTCTCTCTTCATGTTAGGAAATCTTCTTTCTTGACTCATCATGTAATTTCATTTTTGGTGTTTTTAATTTTGTATTTTGTAAATACTGTGTAAAATAGTTCTGTAGTATGAATGCTTTGTGTTGTTGTGCCTGTGTCCAGTTGACATAATTGAAGTGTGTTTGGTGAATTGTATTAATGTTGTATTTCGGAGACATATTTCTTCATGTGGGGTTCTCTTCTCTCTTGATTCTTCATGTCATTTGTCTGAGAAGTATATAAATTGAGTGTAATTGGGTTTATAGTTTCATATGTAGAGTGATGTAATATTGTGTACTGATATGTTTGTGTGAGTGGGTCTGTTGTATAGCATATATAGTGTTTTGTAGAGACATTTCTCTTCACAAGACAAAATCTTCTTTCTTCATTCTTCATGTAGTGTTAATGTAAATGGTTTGATATGTGGAGTGTGAGTCTTGAAAAGGTGTTGTATTACGGTTATCTCTTGAAAAATATTCGAGTATGTATGGAGAATATGTGGTTTACACGGTTCTGCCATTTTTACATCGTACATTGAGTTCTATGTGTATCTGGAGATTTAGACCTGGAGTTATTCTGTCATTGAACTTTGTCGATAATTAACAGCTTGCACATTTGTTTCTGGAAACATGGTAACAATGTATTTTTTACCCATATTGAGTTTTCAGTCACACTTGTATACTGACATAATAGTAGTTCAGATGTTTTGGTTTATTAGGTTTTTTCCCATTTTCATTTATAACTAATACATGCCAGAATTGTATGCATCATAAGTGGTAATTCGTTTCAATGCTGAAGTGTCAGATACTTTAATCCATCCATGTACTTAGCATATAGTGCTCTACATTAGTCATGTTATTTTGGTAATATCTTTTCATCTATTTCAGTTATTTACTGTATTCATCCCAGTACGCAATTGCATATGTCAATTACTCTCTAGATAAATTCAAGTTCGTTCATTTATAGAACCATTTGTGTTAGGTGTCATCACCTAATATATATCAATATTAAGATGCAGCTAATGGCTTTGTAGGTGTCAGTGACCATCACATATACTCCATTGCATGTTTTATGTCAGTGTACTGAAATGTATTAGGAAGTTTGTTTGTGTTGTTTTGAGTCATTGTTTGAGGAAGTTCAACCTCTCTCTCATGTTTGGAAATCTTCTTTCGTGATTCATAATGTAATTTCATTTTTGGTGTTTTTCATTTTGTATTGTGTAACTACTGTGTAAAATAGTTCTGTAGCATGAATGCTTTGTGTTGTTGAGACTGTGTCCAGTTGAGATATTTGAAGTGTGTTTGATGAATTGTTTTAATGTTGTATTTTGGAGTCATATTTCTTCATGTGTGGTTCTCTTCTCTCTTGATTCTTCATGTCATTTGTCTGAGAAGTATGTAAAATGAGTGTAATTGGGTTTATAGTTTCATATGTAGTGTGATGTAAAGTTGTGTAGTGATATGTTTGTGTGAGTGGGTCTGTTGTATAGCATATATAGTGTTTTGTAGAGACATTTTTCTTCATGAGACAAAATCTTCTTTCTTCATTCTTCATGTAGTGTTAATGTAAATGGTTTGATATGTGGAGTGTGAGTGTTGAAAAGGTGTTGTATTACAGTTACCTGTTGAGAAAGATACGAGTATGTATGGAGGACATGTGGTATAGACGGTTGTGCCAATTTTTACATCATACATAGAGTTCTATATGTATCTGGAGATTTAGGCTTCGATTTATTCTGTCATTGAACTTTGTCGATAATTAACGGCTTGCACATTTGTTTCTGGAATCATGGTAACAATGTTTTTTTACACATAGAGAGGTTTCTGTCACACTTGTATACTGGCATAATAGTAAATCAGATGTTTAGGTTTATTAGGTTTTTTCCCATTTTCATTTGTAAGTAATACATGCCATACTTGTATACATCATCAGTGGTAATCCGTTTCAATGCCGAGGTGTCCGATACTTTAATCCATCCATGTACTTAGCATATAGTGCGCTACATTAGTCATGTTTTTTTGGTAATATCTTTTCATCTCTTTCAGTTATTTACTGTATTCATCACAGTACACAATTGCATATGTCAATTACTCTCGAAATAAATTCAAGTTCGTTCATTTAGAGAACCATTTGTGTTAGGTGTCATCACCTAATATGTATCAATTTTAAGATGCAGCTAATGGCTTTGTAGGTCTCAGTGACCGTCACATATCCTCCATTGCATGTTTTATGTCAGTGTACTGAAATGTATTAGGAAGTTTGTTTGTGTTGTTTAGAGTCATTGTTTAAGGAAGTTCAACCTCTCTCTTCATGTTTGGAAGTCTTCTTTCTTGATTCATCATGTAATTTCATTTTTTGTGTTTTTAATTTTGTATTTTGTAACTACTGTGTTAAATAGTTCTGTAGTATGAATGCTTTGTGTTGTTGTGCCTGTGTCCAGTTGACATAATTGAAGTGTGTTTGGTGAATTGTATTAATGTTGTATTTCGGAGACATATTTCTTCATGTGGGGTTCTCTTCTCTCTTGATTCTTCATGTCATTTGTCTGAGAAGTATATAAATTGAGTGTAATTGGGTTTATAGTTTCATATGTAGAGTGATGTAATATTGTGTTCTGATATGTTTGTGTGAGTGGGTCTGTTGTATAGCATATATAGTGTTTTGTAGAGACATTTTTCTTCACAAGACAAAATCTTATTTCTTCATTCTTCATGTAGTGTTAATGTAAATGGTTTGATATGTGGAGTGTGAGTCTTGAAAAGGTGTTGTATTACGGTTATCTCTTGAAAAATATTCGAGTATGTATGGAGAATATGTGTTTTACACGGTTCTGCCATTTTTACATCATACATTGAGTTCTATATGTATCTGGAGATTTAGACCTGTAGTTATTCTGTCATTGAACTTTGTCGATAATTAACAGCTTGCACATTTGTTTCTGGAAACATGGCAGCAATGTATTTTTTACACATAGAGAGCGTTCTGCCACACTTGGATAGTGGCATAATAGTAAATCAGATGTTTAGGTTTATTAGGTTTTTTCCAATTTTCATTTGTAACTAATACATGCCATAATTGTATACATCATAAGTGGTAATTCGTTTCAGTGCCGAGGTGTCCGATACTTTAATCCATCCATGTACTTAGCATATAGTGTGCTACATTAGTCATGTGTTTTTGGTAATATCTTTTCATCTCTTTCAGTTATTTACCGTATTCATCACAGTACGCAATTGCATATGTCAATTACTCTCGAGATAAATTCAAGTTCTTTCATTTAGAGAACCATTTGTGTTAGGTGTCATCACCTAATATGTATCAATTTTAAGATGCAGCTAATGGCTTTGTAGGTCTCAATGACCGTCACATATCCTCCATTGCATGTTTTATGTCAGTGTACTGAAATGGATTAAGAAGTTTGTTTGTGTTATTTAGAGTCGTTGTTTGCGGAAGTTAATCTTCTCTCTTCATGTTTGGAAATCTTCTTTCTTGACTCATCATGTAATTTCATTTTTGGTGTTTTTAATTTCGTATTGTGTAAATACTGTGTAAAATAGTTCTGTAGTATGAATGCTTTGTGTTGTTGTGCCTGTGTCCAGTTGACATAATTGAAGTGTGTTTGGTGAATTGTATTAATGTTGTATTTCGGAGACATATTTCTTCATGTGGGGTTCTCTTCTCTCTTGATTCTTCATGTCATTTGTCTGAGAAGTATATAAATTGAGTGTAATTGGGTTTATAGTTTCATATGTAGAGTGATGTAATATTGTGTTCTGATATGTTTGTGTGAGTGGGTCTGTTGTATAGCATATATAGTGTTTTGTAGAGACATTTCTCTTCACAAGACAAAATCTTCTTTCTACATTCTTCATGTAGTGTTAATGTAAATGGTTTGATATGTGGAGTGTGAGTCTTGAAAAGGTTTTGTATTACGGTTATCTCTTGAAAAATATTGGAGAATGTATGGAGAATATGTGGTTACACGGTTCTGCCATTTTTACATCGTACGTTGAGTTCTATATGTATCTGGAGATTTAGACCTGGAGTTATTCTGTCATTGAACTTTGTCGATAATTAACAGCTTGCACATTTGTTTCTGGAAACATGGTAGCAATGTATTTTTTACACATAGAGAGCGTTCTGCCACACTTGGATAGTGGCATAATAGTAAATCAGATGTTTAGGTTTATTAGGTTTTTTCCCATTTTCATTTGTAACTAATACATGCCATAATTGTATACATCATAAGTGGTAATCCGTTTCAATGCCGAGGTGTCCGATACTTTAATCCTTCCATGTACTTAGCATATAGTGCGCTACATTAGTTATGTTTTTTTGGTGATATCTTTTCATCTCATTTAGTTATTTACTGTATTCATCACAGTACGCAATTGCATATGTCAATTAGTCTCGAGATACATTCAAGTTCGTTCATTTATAGAACCATTTGTGTTAGGTGTCATCACCTAATATGTATCAATTTTAAGATGCTCAGTGACCGTCACATATCCTCCATTGCATGTTTTATGTCAGTGTACTGAAATGGTTTAGGAAGTGTGTTTGTGTTGTTTAGAGTCGTTGTTTGCAGAAGTTAATATTCTCTCTTCATGTTTGGAAATCTTCTTTCTTGATTCATCATGAATTTAACTTTTTGTATTTTTAATTTAGTATTGTGTAAATACTGTGTGAAATAGTTCTGTAGTATGAATGCTTTGTGTTGTTGAGTCTGTGTCCAGTTCAGATATTTGAAGTTTGTTTGATGAATTGTTTTAATGTTGTATTTCGGAGTCATATTTCTTCATGTGCGGTTCTCTTCTCTCTTGATTCTTCATGTCATTTGTCTGAGAAGTATGTAAAATGAGTGTAATATGGGTTTATAGTTTCATATGTAGAGTGATGTAAAGTTGTGTTCTGATCTGTCTGTGTGAGTGTGTTTGTTGTGTAGCTTAGATAGTGTTTTGTAGAGACATATATCTCCATGAGACAAAATCTTCTTTCTTCATTCTTCATGTAGTGTTAATGTAAGTGGTTTGATATGTGGAGTGTGAGTGTTGAAAAGGTATTGTATTACAGTTACCTGTTGAGAAAGATACGAGTATGTATGGAGGATATGTGGTATAGACGGTTGTGCCAATTTTTACATCATTCATAGAGTTCTATATGTATCTGGAGATTTAGGCTTCGATTTATTCTGTCATTGAACTTTGTCGATAATTAACAGCTTGCACATTTGTTTCTGGAAACATGGTAGCAATGTATTTTTTACACATAGAGAGCGTTCTGCCACACTTGGAAACGGGCATAATAGTAAATCAGATGTTTAGGTTTATTAGGTTTTTTCCAATTTTCATTTGTAACTAATACATGCCATAATTGTATACATCATAAGTGGTAATTCGTTTCAGTGCCGAGGTGTCCGATACTTTAATCCATCCATGTACTTAGCATATAGTGTGCTACATTAGTCATGTGTTTTTGGTAATATCTTTTCATCTCTTTCAGTTATTTACTGTATTCATCACAGTACGCAATTGCATATGTCAATTACTCTCGAGATAAATTCAAGTTCTTTCATTTAGAGAACCATTTGTGTTAGGTGTCATCACCTAATATGTATCAATTTTAAGATGCAGCTAATGGCTTTGTAGGTCTCAATGACCGTCACATATCCTCCATTGCATGTTTTATGTCAGTGTACTGAAATGGATTAGGAAGTTTGTTTGTGTTGTTTAGAGTCGTTGTTTGCGGAAGCTAATCTTCTCTCTTCATGTTAGGAAATCTTCTTTCTTGACTCATCATGTAATTTCATTTTTGGTGTTTTTAATTTTGTATTTTGTAAATACTGTGTAAAATAGTTCTGTAGTATGAATGCTTTGTGTTGTTGTGCCTGTGTCCAGTTGACATAATTGAAGTGTGTTTGGTGAATTGTATTAATGTTGTATTTCGGAGACATATTTCTTCATGTGGGGTTCTCTTCTCTCTTGATTCTTCATGTCATTTGTCTGAGAAGTATATAAATTGAGTGTAATTGGGTTTATAGTTTCATATGTAGAGTGATGTAATATTGTGTACTGATATGTTTGTGTGAGTGGGTCTGTTGTATAGCATATATAGTGTTTTGTAGAGACATTTCTCTTCACAAGACAAAATCTTCTTTCTTCATTCTTCATGTAGTGTTAATGTAAATGGTTTGATATGTGGAGTGTGAGTCTTGAAAAGGTGTTGTATTACGGTTATCTCTTGAAAAATATTCGAGTATGTATGGAGAATATGTGGTTTACACGGTTCTGCCATTTTTACATCGTACATTGAGTTCTATGTGTATCTGGAGATTTAGACCTGGAGTTATTCTGTCATTGAACTTTGTCGATAATTAACAGCTTGCACATTTGTTTCTGGAAACATGGTAACAATGTATTTTTTACCCATATTGAGTTTTCAGTCACACTTGTATACTGACATAATAGTAGTTCAGATGTTTTGGTTTATTAGGTTTTTTCCCATTTTCATTTATAACTAATACATGCCTGAATTGTATGCATCATAAGTGGTAATTCGTTTCAATGCTGAGGTGTCAGATACTTTAATCCATCCATGTACTTAGCATATAGTGCTCTACATTAGTCATGTTATTTTGGTAATATCTTTTCATCTATTTCAGTTATTTACTGTATTCATCCCAGTACGCAATTGCATATGTCAATTACTCTCAAGATAAATTCAAGTTCGTTCATTTATAGAACCATTTGTGTTAGGTGTCATCACCTAATATATATCAATATTAAGATGCAGCTAATGGCTTTGTAGGTGTCAGTGACCATCACATATACTCCATTGCATGTTTTATGTCAGTGTACTGAAATGTATTAGGAAGTTTGTTTGTGTTGTTTTGAGTCATTGTTTGAGGAAGTTCAACCTCTCTCTCATGTTTGGAAATCTTCTTTCGTGATTCATAATGTAATTTCATTTTTGGTGTTTTTCATTTTGTATTGTGTAACTACTGTGTAAAATAGTTCTGTAGCATGAATGCTTTGTGTTGTTGAGACTGTGTCCAGTTGAGATATTTGAAGTGTGTTTGATGAATTGTTTTAATGTTGTATTTTGGAGTCATATTTCTTCATGTGTGGTTCTCTTCTCTCTTGATTCTTCATGTCATTTGTCTGAGAAGTATGTAAAATGAGTGTAATTGGGTTTATAGTTTCATATGTAGTGTGATGTAAAGTTGTGTTGTGATATGTTTGTGTGAGTGGGTCTGTTGTATAGCATATATAGTGTTTTGTAGAGACATTTTTCTTCATGAGACAAAATCTTCTTTCTTCATTCTTCATGTAGTGTTAATGTAAATGGTTTGATATGTGGAGTGTGAGTGTTGAAAAGGTGTTGTATTACAGTTACCTGTTGAGAAAGATACGAGTATGTATGGAGGATATATGGTATAGACGGTTGTGCCAAATTTTACATCGTACATAGAGTTCTATATGTATCTGGAGATTTAGGCTTCGATTTATTCTGTCATTGAACTTTGTCGATAATTAACGGCTTGCACATTTGTTTCTGGAATCATGGTAACAATGTTTTTTTACACATAGAGAGGTTTCTGTCACACTAGTATACTGGCATAATAGTAAATCAGATGTTTAGGTTTATTAGGTTTTTTCCCATTTTCATTTGTAACTAATACATGCCATACTTGTATACATCATCAGTGGTAATCCGTTTCAATGCCGAGGTGTCCGATACTTTAATCCATCCATGTACTTAGCATATAGTGCGCTACATTAGTCATGTTTTTTTGGTAATATCTTTTCATCTCTTTCAGTTATTTACTGTATTCATCACAGTACACAATTGCATATGTCAATTACTCTCGAAATAAATTCAAGTTCGTTCATTTAGAGAACCATTTCTGTTAGGTGTCATCACCTAATATGTATCAATTTTAAGATGCAGCTAATGGCTTTGTAGGTCTCAGTGACCGTCACATATCCTCCATTGCATGTTTTATGTCAGTGTACTGAAATGTATTAGGAAGTTTGTTTGTGTTGTTTAGAGTCATTGTTTGAGGAAGTTCAACCTCTCTCTTCATGTTTGGAAGTCTTCTTTCTTGATTCATCATGTAATTTCATTTTTTGTGTTTTTAATTTTGTATTGTGTAACTACTGTGTAAAATAGTTCTGTAGTATGAATGCTTTGTGTTGTTGTGCCTGTGTCCAGTTGACATAATTGAAGTGTGTTTGGTGAATTGTATTAATGTTGTATTTCGGAGACATATTTCTTCATGTGGGGTTCTCTTCTCTCTTGATTCTTCATGTCATTTGTCTGAGAAGTATATAAATTGAGTGTAATTGGGTTTATAGTTTCATATGTAGAGTGATGTAATATTGTGTTCTGATATGTTTGTGTGAGTGGGTCTGTTGTATAGCATATATAGTGTTTTGTAGAGACATTTCTCTTCACAAGACAAAATCTTCTTTCTTCATTCTTCATGTAGTGTTAATGTAAATGGTTTGATATGTGGAGTGTGAGTCTTGAAAAGGTGTTGTATTACGGTTATCTCTTGAAAAATATTCGAGTATGTATGGAGAATATGTGGTTTACACGGTTCTGCCATTTTTACATCGTACATTGAGTTCCATATGTATCTGGAGATTTAGACCTGGAGTTATTCTGTCATTGAACTTTGTCGATAATTAACAGCTTGCACATTTGTTTCTGGAAACATGGTAGCAATGTATTTTTTACACATAGAGAGCGTTCTGCCACACTTGGATAGTGGCATAATAGTAAATCAGATATTTAGGTTTATTAGGTTTTTTCCCATTTTCATTTGTAACTTATACATACCATAATTGTATACATCATAAGTGGTAATCCGTTTCAATGCCGAGGTGTCCGATACTTTAATCCTTCCATGTACTTAGCATATAGTGCGCTACATTAGTTATGTTTTTTTGGTGATATCTTTTCATCTCATTTAGTTATTTACTGTATTCATCACAGTACGCAATTGCATATGTCAATTAGTCTCGAGATAAATTCAAGTTCGTTCATTTATAGAACCATTTGTGTTAGGTGTCAGCACCTAATATGTATCAATTTTAAGATGCTGCTAATGGCTTTGTAGGTCTCAGTGACCGTCACATATCCTCCATTGCATGTTTTATGTCAGTGTACTGAAATGGATTAGGAAATGTGTTTGTGTTGTTTAGAGTCGTTGTTTGCAGAAGTTAATATTCTCTCTTCATGTTTGGAAATCTTCTTTCTTGATTCATCATGAATTTAACTTTTTGTATTTTTAATTTAGTATTGTGTAAATACTGTGGAAAATAGTTCTGTAGTATGAATGCTTTGTGTTGTTGAGTCTGTGTACAGTTCAGATATTTGAAGTTTGTTTGATGAATTGTTTTAATGTTGTATTTCGGAGTCATATTTCTTCATGTGCGGTTCTCTTCTCTCTTGATTCTTCATGTCATTTGTCTGAGAAGTATGTAAAATGAGTGTAATATGGGTTTATAGTTTCATATGTAGAGTGATGTAAAGTTGTGTTCTGATCTGTCTGTGTGAGTGTGTTTGTTGTGTAGCTTAGATAGTGTTTTGTAGAGACATATATCTCCATGAGACAAAATCTTCTTTCTTCATTCTTCATGTAGTGTTAATGTAAGTGGTTTGATATGTGGAGTGTGAGTGTTGAAAAGGTATTGTATTACAGTTACCTGTTGAGAAAGATACGAGTATGTATGGAGGATATGTGGTATAGACGGTTGTGCCAATTTTTACATCATTCATAGAGTTCCACATGTATCTGGAGATTTAGGCTTCGATTTATTCTGTCATTGAACTTTGTCGATAATTAACAGCTTGCACATTTGTTTCTGGAAACATGGTAGCAATGTATTTTTTACACATAGAGAGCGTTCTGCCACACTTGGAAACGGGCATAATAGTAAATCAGATGTTTAGGTTTATTAGGTTTTTTCCAATTTTCATTTGTAACTAATACATGCCATAATTGTATACATCATAAGTGGTAATTCGTTTCAGTGCCGAGGTGTCCGATACTTTAATCCATCCATGTACTTAGCATATAGTGTGCTACATTAGTCATGTGTTTTTGGTAATATCTTTTCATCTCTTTCAGTTATTTACTGTATTCATCACAGTACGCAATTGCATATGTCAATTACTCTCGAGATAAATTCAAGTTCTTTCATTTAGAGAACCATTTGTGTTAGGTGTCATCACCTAATATGTATCAATTTTAAGATGCAGCTAATGGCTTTGTAGGTCTCAATGACCGTCACATATCCTCCATTGCATGTTTTATGTCAGTGTACTGAAATGGATTAGGAAGTTTGTTTGTGTTGTTTAGAGTCGTTGTTTGCGGAAGCTAATCTTCTCTCTTCATGTTAGGAAATCTTCTTTCTTGACTCATCATGTAATTTCATTTTTGGTGTTTTTAATTTTGTATTTTGTAAATACTGTGTAAAATAGTTCTGTAGTATGAATGCTTTGTGTTGTTGTGCCTGTGTCCAGTTGACATAATTGAAGTGTGTTTGGTGAATTGTATTAATGTTGTATTTCGGAGACATATTTCTTCATGTGGGGTTCTCTTCTCTCTTGATTCTTCATGTCATTTGTCTGAGAAGTATATAAATTGAGTGTAATTGGGTTTATAGTTTCATATGTAGAGTGATGTAATATTGTGTTCTGATATGTTTGTGTGAGTGGGTCTGTTGTATAGCATATATAGTGTTTTGTAGAGACATTTCTCTTCACAAGACAAAATCTTCTTTCTACATTCTTCATGTAGTGTTAATGTAAATGGTTTGATATGTGGAGTGTGAGTCTTGAAAAGGTGTTGTATTACGGTTATCTCTTGAAAAATATTCGAGTATGTATGGAGAATATGTGGTTTACACGGTTCTGCCATTTTTACATCGTACATTGAGTTCTATGTGTATCTGGAGATTTAGACCTGGAGTTATTCTGTCATTGAACTTTGTCGATAATTAACAGCTTGCACATTTGTTTCTGGAAACATGGTAACAATGTATTTTTTACCCATATTGAGTTTTCAGTCACACTTGTATACTGACATAATAGTAGTTCAGATGTTTTGGTTTATTAGGTTTTTTCCCATTTTCATTTATAACTAATACATGCCAGAATTGTATGCATCATAAGTGGTAATTCGTTTCAATGCTGAGGTGTCAGATACTTTAATCCATCCATGTACTTAGCATATAGTGCTCTACATTAGTCATGTTATTTTGGTAATATCTTTTCATCTATTTCAGTTATTTACTGTATTCATCCCAGTACGCAATTGCATATGTCAATTACTCTCAAGATAAATTCAAGTTCGTTCATTTATAGAACCATTTGTGTTAGGTGTCATCACCTAATATATATCAATATTAAGATGCAGCTAATGGCTTTGTAGGTGTCAGTGACCATCACATATACTCCATTGCATGTTTTATGTCAGTGTACTGAAATGTATTAGGAAGTTTGTTTGTGTTGTTTTGAGTCGTTGTTTGCGGAAGTTAATCTTCTCTCTTCATGTTTGGAAATCTTCTTTCTTGATTCATCATGAATTTAGTTTTTTGTAAAGGTTTTCAGAAATTACTGCAACCAGTCGCCTTTTATGTAGATGTATTTTATTTAACCATGACCGGTTTCGAGCTGCCTAGCAACTCATCATCAGAAGGTATATACATTTAGTGCTTTTTTGTACCCATTGTGTGGGTGGTTGAGTATCTGTGGCTAAACAGAAACGAGAACAAATAATCGCTACATGTGGTACAGTAACACGAAATATTTACAGAATAATTTATGTTTAACGTATAAGAGCAAATAATCACTACATGTGGTACAGTTACATGAAAAATTTACAGTTTAATTTACGTTTTGAGGTGTTACTTACAGATAAATCTTTCTGCAGGTATATATATCTCTTTTAGGACGTATTTTTGAATCCATTGTGTCTTGTTTTTCACAATTACACAAGTTAAAACTTTCACTAGATGTATATTACTTTTATGAGGCACTGTTGGAAACATATATCTTGTTTTTCGTAAACATCGCTGAACACACTTAGCCACAGATACGAATACAGGATTTACACATTATAAACAAGCCAAAGATTGCAATATAACTACAGTATCAAAGATTTCAAGTTGACCAGAGGCATTATTAGTCATCGCACACACTGACAAGAGATTTGTCTTTATTACATAGAAAATAAATGTAAATTAGCTTAAACTATTAAAATATTTATTTATAAATTAACTGTGCAATTTTAACAGGTATATTAAACTAAATTTTTTACATAATATTTCAGTTACATTTAAGATTATTGGTATTGAGAGTATTATGACAGCCACTTTCTTGCTCCTTCCATTGGCTGATCTTGGCATATGATGTCAGGGATGAGAGATTGATGGTTAACTTGAAATAATAAGTAATGCTGGTACTTGAAAGGGTGTGGAAAAGGAGTTGGCGGTGGGCGGGGGGGGGGGGGGGGGGGGAGGTATAGGAAGAAGGAGAGGGGGGGGCATTTTGTTTCTGAATGACTGTTTAGTTTTTTAAGTTCAAAGAATCCTTAAAATTCTGAAAGAAGGAGTTATTCGCCAATTCTGTCTGCTCATTTAAAATGGTATGTGGGGAATTATGTTTGTGGGTGAAAATCTCTAATTGTTCGAGAAGATCCATCTTGAATCCCTTGTCTACAGTGTGTAGGATTTGAAGGTTAGTTTTAATGTCTGTTATGGAATGTTTATTATCTGCTAGATGGGTAGCAAAAGTGGATCTATTTAAGTTGTTTAGGCGAAGTGCATCAGTGTGCTCTTTGTATCGGATCTCAAAATTTCTACCTGTTTGCCCTATGTAGTAGCAGGAGCAGCTGTCACATCTTAATTTATATATACCAGATTTTTGGTAGGGTGTGCTGGCTATTTTGGTGTTGTGGACTATTTTGTTCTGTATTTTGTTGTTAGTGTGAAAACTTATTTTGACATTATGTGGTTTGAATAGCTTAGCAAGTTTGTATGAGATATTGCCGAGAAACGGCATATAAACGAATTTGGTTTCTTCTGCTACTGAGGTCTGGCTTGCTGGTTTTGCTTTGTTAGATATAATGTTTTTATCTAATTTTTCAATTATGCTTGGGTCATAAGCATTGTTTGATGCTATTGTTTTTAATATATTGATTTCATTAATTTTTGCAGTAGGATCAGCTTGAATCTTGTTGATACGGTTAAGTGCTGATTTGAAAAAAGCTAGTTTATGCTGATTTGGGTGGCATGATGTATTGTTTATTATGACATCTGAAGTGGTGGGTTTCCTATATATCTGAAATTTATGTTTGTTGTTGTGATGTGTTATGTTTAGGTCAAGAATACGTCCTAAAAGAGATATATATACCTGCAGAAAGATTTATCTGTAAGTAACACCTCAAAACGTAAATTAAACTGTAAATATTTCATGTAACTGTACCACATGTAGTGATTATTTGCTCTTATACGTTAAACATAAATTATTCTGTAAATATTTCGTGTTACTGTACCACATGTAGCGATTATTTGTTCTCGTTTCTGTTTAGCCACAGATACTCAACCACCCACACAATGGGTACAAAAAAGCACTAAATGTATATACCATCTGATGATGAGTTGCTAGGCAGCTCGAAACCGGTCATGGTTAAATAAAATACATCTACATAAAAGGCGACTGGTTGCAGTAATTTCTGAAAACCTTTTCACACCACAGTCGCAGTGTTCCACATCCACAATGGATAAAAGTCTTAGTTTTTTGTGTTTTTAATTTTGTATTGTGTAACTACTGTGTAAAATAGTTCTGTAGTATGAATGCTTTGTGTTGTTGAGACTGTGTCCAGTTGAGATATTTGAAGTGTGTTTGATGAATTGTATTAATGTTGTATTTCGGAGACATATTTCTTCATGTGGGGTTCTCTTCTCTCTTGATTCTTCATGTCATTTGTCTGAGAAGTATGCAAAATGAGTGTAATATGGGTTTATAGTTTCATATGTAGTGTGATGTAAAGTTGTGTTCTGATATGTTTGTGTGAGTGGGTCTGTTGTTTTGTAGAGATATTTTTCTTCATGAGACAAAATCTTCTTTCTTCATTCTTCATGTAGTATTAATCTAAATGGTTTGATATGTAGAGTGTGAGTGTTGAAAAGGTGTTCTGTTACAGTTACCTGTAGAGAAATATACGAGTATGTATGGAGGATATGTGGTACAGATGGTTGTCCCATTCTTACATCGTACATAGAGTTCTATATGTATCTGGAGATTTAGACTTGGATTTATTCTGTCATTGAACTTTGTCGATAGTTAACAGCTTGCACATTTGTTTCTGGAAACATGGTAACAATGTTTTTTTACACATAGAGAGTTTTCTGTCACACTTGTATACTGACATAATAGTAATTCAGATGTTTAGGTATATTAGGTTTTTTCCCATTTTCATTTATAACTAATACATGCCAGAATTGTATGCATCATAAGTGGTAATCCGTTTCAATGCCGATGTGTCCAATACTTTAATCCTTCCATGTACTTAGCATATAGTACGCTACATTTATCATGTTTTTTGGTAATATCTTTTCATCTCTTTCAGTTATTTACTGTATTCATCACAGTATGCAATTGCATATGTCAATTACTCTCGAGAGAAATTCAAGTTCGTTCATTTAGAGAACCATTTGTGTTAGGTGTCATCACCTAATATGTATCACTTTTAAGATGCAGCTAATGGCTTTGTAGGTCTCAGTGACCGTCACATATCCTCCATTGCATGTTTTATGTGAGTGTACTGAAATGTATTAGGATGTTTGTTTATGTCGTTTTGAGTCGTTGTTTGCGGATGTTAATCTTCTCTCTTTATGTTTGGAAATCTTCTTTCTTGACTCATCATGTAATTTCATTTTTGGTGTTTTTAAATTTGTATTGTGTAAATACTGTGTAAAATAGTTCTGTAGTATGAATGCTTTGTGTTGTTGTGCCTGCGTCCAGTTGACATAATTGAAGTGTGTTTGGTGAATTGTATTAATGTTGTATTTCGGAGACATATTTCTTCATGTGGGGTTCTCTTCTCTCTTGATTCTTCATGTCATTTGTCTGAGAAGTATGTAAAATGAGTGTAATATGGGTTTATAGTTTCATATGTAGAGTGATGTAAAGTTATGTTCTGATCTGTCTGTGTGAGTGTGTTTGTTGTGTAGCTTAGATAGTGTTTTGTAGAGACATATATCTCCATGAGACAAAATCTTCTTTCTTCATTCTTCATGTAGTGTTAATGTAAGTGGTTTGATATGTGGAGTGTGAGTGTTGAAAAGGTGTTGTATTACAGTTACCTGTTGAGAAAGATACGAGTATGTATGGAGGATATGTGGTATAGACGGTTGTGCCAATTTTTACATCATACATAGAGTTCTATATGTATCTGGAGATTTAGGCTTCGATTTATTCTGTCATTGAACTTTGTCGAAAATTAACAGCTTGCACATTTGTTTCTGGAAACATGGTAGCAATGTATTTTTTACACATAGAGAGCGTTCTGCCACACTTGGATAGTGGCATAATAGTAAATCAGATGTTTAGGTTTATTAGGTTTTTTCCCATTTTCATTTGTAACTAATACATGCCATAATTGTATACATCATAAGTGGTAATCCGTTTCAGTGCCGAGGTGTCCGATACTTTAATCCATCCATGTACTTAGCATATAGTGTGCTACATTAGTCATGTGTTTTTGGTAATATCTTTTCATCTCTTTCAGTTATTTACTGTATTCATCACAGTACGCAATTGCATATGTCAATTACTCTCGAGATAAATTCAAGTTCTTTCATTTAGAGAACCATTTGTGTTAGGTGTCATCACCTAATATGTATCAATTTTAAGATGTAGCTAATGGCTTTGTAGGTCTCAATGACCGTCACATATCCTCCATTGCATGTTTTATGTCAGTGTACTGAAATGGATTAGGAAGTTTGTTTGTGTTGTTTAGAGTCGTTGTTTGCGGAAGTTAATCTTCTCTCTTCATGTTTGGAAATCTTCTTTCTTGACTCAGCATGTAATTTCATTTTTGGTGTTTTTAATTTTGTATTGTGTAAATACTGTGTAAAATAGTTCTGTAGTATGAATCCTTTGTGTTGTTGTGCCTGTGTCCAGTTGACATAATTGAAGTGTGTTTGGTGAATTGTATTAATGTTGTATTTCGGAGACATATTTCTTCATGTGGGGTTCTCTTCTCTCTTGATTCTTCATGTCATTTGTCTGAGAAGTATATAAATTGAGTGTAATTGGGTTTATAGTTTCATATGTAGAGTGATGTAATATTGTGTTCTGATATGTTTGTGTGAGTGGGTCTGTTGTATAGCATATATAGTGTTTTGTAGAGACATTTCTCTTCACAAGACAAAATCTTCTTTCTACATTCTTCATGTAGTGTTAATGTAAATGGTTTGATATGTGGAGTGTGAGTCTTGAAAAGGTTTTGTATTACGGTTATCTCTTGAAAACTATTGGAGTATGTATGGAGAATATGTGGTTACACGGTTCTGCCATTTTTACATCGTACATTGAGTTCTATATGTATCTGGAGATTTAGACCTGGAGTTATTCTGTCATTGAACTTTGTCGATAATTAACAGCTTGCACATTTGTTTCTGGAAACATGGTAGCAATGTATTTTTTACACATAGAGAGCGTTCTGCCACACTTGGATAGTGGCATAATAGTAAATCAGATGTTTAGGTTTATTAGGTTTTTTCCCATTTTCATTTGTAACTAATACATGCCATAATTGTATACATCATAAGTGGTAATCCGTTTCAATGCCGAGGTGTCCGATACTTTAATCCTTCCATGTACTTAGCATATAGTGCGCTACATTAGTTATGTTTTTTTGGTGATATCTTTTCATCTCATTTAGTTATTTACTGTATTCATCACAGTACGCAATTGCATATGTCAATTAGTCTCGAGATAAATTCAAGTTCGTTCATTTATAGAACCATTTGTGTTAGGTGTCATCACCTAATATGTATCAATTTTAAGATGCTCAGTGACCGTCACATATCCTCCATTGCATGTTTTATGTCAGTGTACTGAAATGGTTTAGGAAGTGTGTTTGTGTTGTTTAGAGTCGTTGTTTGCAGAAGTTAATATTCTCTCTTCATGTTTGGAAATCTTCTTTCTTGATTCATCATGAATTTAACTTTTTGTATTTTTAATTTAGTATTGTGTAAATACTGTGTGAAATAGTTCTGTAGTATGAATGCTTTGTGTTGTTGAGTCTGTGTCCAGTTCAGATATTTGAAGTGTGTTTGATGAATTGTTTTAATGTTGTATTTCGGAGTCATATTTCTTCATGTGTGGTTCTCTTCTCTCTTGATTCTTCATGTCATTTGTCTGAGAAGTATATAAATTGAGTGTAATTGGGTTTATAGTTTCATATGTAGAGTGATGTAATATTGTGTTCTGATATGTTTGTGTGAGTGGGTCTGTTGTATAGCATATATAGTGTTTTGTAGAGACATTTTTCTTCACAAGACAAAATCTTCTTTGTTCATTCTTCATGTAGTGTTAATGTAAGTGGTTTGATATGTGGAGTGTGAGTGTTGAAAAGGTGTTGTATTACAGTTACCTGTTGAGAAAGATACGAGTATGTATGGAGGATATGTGGTATAGACGGTTGTGCCAATTTTTACATCATACATAGAGTTCCACATGTATCTGGAGATTTAGGCTTCGATTTATTCTGTCATTGAACTTTGTCGATAATTAACAGCTTGCACATTTGTTTCTGGAAACATGGTAGCAATGTATTTTTTACACATAGAGAGCGTTCTGCCACACTTGGATATGGGCATTATAGTAAATCAGATGTTTAGGTTGATTAGGTTTTTTCCAATTTTCGTTTGTAACTAATACATGCCATAATTGTATACATCATAAGTGGTAATTCGTTTCAGTGCCGAGGTGTCCGATACTTTAATCCATCCATGTACTTACCATATAGTGTGCTACATTAGTCATGTGTTTTTGGTAATATCTTTTCATCTCTTTCAGTTATTTACTGTATTCATCACAGTACGCAATTGCATATGTCAATTACTCTCGAGATAAATTCAAGTTCTTTCATTTAGAGAACCATTTGTGTTAGGTGTCATCACCTAATATGTATCAATTTTAAGATGCAGCTAATGGCTTTGTAGGTCTCAGTGACCGTCACATATCCTCCATTGCATGTTTTATGTCAGTGTACTGAAATGTATTAGGAAGTTTGTTTGTGTTGTTTAGAGTCATTGTTTGAGGAAGTTCAACCTCTCTCTTCATGTTTGGAAATCTTCTTTCTTGATTCATCATGTAATTTCATTTTTTGTGTTTTTAATTTCGTATTTTGTAAATACTGTGTAAAATAGTTCTGTAGTATGAATGCTTTGTGTTGTTGTGCCTGTGTCCAGTTGACATAATTGAAGTGTGTTTGGTGAATTGTATTAATGTTGTATTTCGGAGACATATTTCTTCATGTGGGGTTCTCTTCTCTTGATTCTTCATGTCATTTGTCTGAGAAGTATGTAAAATGAGTGTAATTGGGTTTATAGTTTCATATGTAGAGTGATGTAATATTGTGTTCTGATATGTTTGTGTGAGTGGGTCTGTTGTATAGCATATATAGTGTTTTGTAGAGACATTTCTCTTCACAAGACAAAATCTTCTTTCTTCATTCTTCATGTAGTGTTAATGTAAATGGTTTGATATGTGGAGTGTGAGTCTTGAAAAGGTGTTGTATTACGGTTATCTCTTGAAAAATATTCGAGTATGTATGGAGAATATGTGGTTTACACGGTTCTGCCATTTTTACATCGTACATTGAGTTCCATATGTATCTGGAGATTTAGACCTGGAGTTATTCTGTCATTGAACTTTGTCGATAATTAACAGCTTGCACATTTGTTTCTGGAAACATGGTAGCAATGTATTTTTTACACATAGAGAGCGTTCTGCCACACTTGGATAGTGGCATAATAGTAAATCAGATATTTAGGTTTATTAGGTTTTTTCCCATTTTCATTTGTAACTAATACATACCATAATTGTATACATCATAAGTGGTAATCCGTTTCAATGCCGAGGTGTCCGATACTTTAATCCATCCATGTACTTAGCATATAGTGCGCTACATTAGTTATGTTTTTTTGGTGATATCTTTTCATCTCATTTAGTTATTTACTGTATTCATCACAGTACGCAATTGCATATGTCAATTAGTCTCGAGATAAATTCAAGTTCGTTCATTTATAGAACCATTTGTGTTAGGTGTCAGCACCTAATATGTATCAATTTTAAGATGCTGCTAATGGCTTTGTAGGTCTCAGTGACCGTCACATATCCTCCATTGCATGTTTTATGTCAGTGTACTGAAATGGATTAGGAAGTGTGTTTGTGTTGTTTAGAGTCGTTGTTTGCAGAAGTTAATATTCTCTCTTCATGTTTGGAAATCTTCTTTCTTGATTCATCATGAATTTAACTTTTTGTATTTTTAATTTAGTATTGTGTAAATACTGTGTGAAATAGTTCTGTAGTATGAATGCTTTGTGTTGTTGAGTCTGTGTCCAGTTCAGATATTTGAAGTTTTTTTGATTCATTGTTTTAATGTTGTATTTCGGAGTCATATTTCTTCATGTGCGGTTCTCTTCTCTCTTGATTCTTCATGTCATTTGTCTGAGAAGTATGTAAAATGAGTGTAATATGGGTTTATAGTTTCATATGTAGAGTGATGTAAAGTTGTGTTCTGATCTGTCTGTGTGAGTGTGTTTGTTGTGTAGCTTAGATAGTGTTTTGTAGAGACATATATCTCCATGAGACAAAATCTTCTTTCTTCATTCTTCATGTAGTGTTAATGTAAGTGGTTTGATATGTGGAGTGTGAGTGTTGAAAAGGTGTTGTATTACAGTTACCTGTTGAGAAAGATACGAGTATGTATGGAGGATATGTGGTATAGACGGTTGTGCCAATTTTTACATCATTCGTAGAGTTCTATATGTATCTGGAGATTTAGGCTTCGATTTATTCTGTCATTGAACTTTGTCGATAATTAACAGCTTGCACATTTGTTTCTGGAAACATGGTAGCAATGTATTTTTTACACATAGAGAGCGTTCTGCCACACTTGGATACGGGCATAATAGTAAATCAGATGTTTAGGTTTATTAGGTTTTTTCCAATTTTCATTTGTAACTAATACATGCCATAATTGTATACATCATAAGTGGTAATTCGTTTCAGTGCCGAGGTGTCCGATACTTTAATCCATCCATGTACTTAGCATATAGTGTGCTACATTAGTCATGTGTTTTTGGTAATATCTTTTCATCTCTTTCAGTTATTTACTGTATTCATCACAGTACGCAATTGCATATGTCAATTACTCTCGAGATAAATTCAAGTTCTTTCATTTAGAGAACCATTTGTGTTAGGTGTCATCACCTAATATGTATCAATTTTAAGATGCAGCTAATGGCTTTGTAGGTCTCAATGACCGTCACATATCCTCCATTGCATGTTTTATGTCAGTGTACTGAAATGGATTAGGAAGTTTGTTTGTGTTGTTTAGAGTCGTTGTTTGCGGAAGCTAATCTTCTCTCTTCATGTTAGGAAATCTTCTTTCTTGACTCATCATGTAATTTCATTTTTGGTGTTTTTAATTTTGTATTTTGTAAATACTGTATAAAATAGTTCTGTAGTATGAATGCTTTGTGTTGTTGTGCCTGTGGCCAGTTGACATAATTGAAGTGTGTTTGGTGAATTGTATTAATGTTGTATTTCGGAGACATATTTCTTCATGTGGGGTTCTCTTCTCTCTTGATTCTTCATGTCATTTGTCTGAGAAGTATATAAATTGAGTGTAATTGGGTTTATAGTTTCATATGTAGAGTGATGTAATATTGTGTTCTGATATGTTTGTGTGAGTGGGTCTGTTGTATAGCATATATAGTGTTTTGTAGAGACATTTCTCTTCACAAGACAAAATTTTCTTTCTTCATTCTTCATGTAGTGTTAATGTAAATGGTTTGATATGTGGAGTGTGAGTCTTGAAAAGGTGTTGTATTACGGTTATCTCTTGAAAAATATTCGAGTATGTATGGAGAATATGTGGTTTACACGGTTCTGCCATTTTTACATCGTACATTGAGTTCTATGTGTATCTGGAGATTTAGACCTGGAGCTATTCTGTCATTGAACTTTGTCGATAATTAACAGCTTGCACATTTGTTCCTGGAAACATGGTAGCAATGTATTTTTTACACATAGAGAGCGTTCTGCCACACTTGGATAGTGGCATAATAGTAAATCAGATGTTTAGGTTTATTAGGTTTTTTCCCATTTTCATTTGTAACTAATACATGCCATAATTGTATACATCATAAGTGGTAATCCATTTCAATGCCGAGGTGTCCGATACTTTAATCCTTCCATGTACTTAGCATATAGTGCGCTACATTAGTTATGTTTTTTTGGTGATATCTTTTCATCTCATTTAGTTATTTACTGTATTCATCACAGTACGCAATTGCATATGTCAATTACTCTCGAGATAAATTCAAGTTCTTTCATTTAGAGAACCATTTGTGTTAGGTGTCATCACCTAATATGTATCAATTTTAAGATGCTGCTAATGGCTTTGTAGGTCTCAGTGACCGTCACATATCCTCCATTGCATGTTTTATGTCAGTGTACTGAAATGGATTAGGAAGTGTGTTTGTGTTGTTTAGAGTCGTTGTTTGCAGAAGTTAATATTCTCTCTTCATGTTTGGAAATCTTCTTTCTTGATTCATCATGAATTTAACTTTTTGTATTTTTAATTTAGTATTGTGTAAATACTGTGGAAAATAGTTCTGTAGTATGAATGCTTTGTGTTGTTGAGTCTGTGTCCAGTTCAGATATTTGAAGTGTGTTTGATGAATTGTTTTAATGTTGTATTTCGGAGTCATATTTCTTCATGTGTGGTTCTCTTCTCTCTTGATTCTTCATGTCATTTGTCTGAGAAGTATATAAATTGAGTGTAATTGGGTTTATAGTTTCATATGTAGAGTGATGTAATATTCTGTTCTGATATGTTTGTGTGAGTGGGTCTGTTGTATAGCATATATAGTGTTTTGTAGAGACATTTTTCTTCACAAGACAAAATCTTCTTTCTTCATGTAGTGTTAATGTAAGTGGTTTGATATGTGGAGTGTGAGTGTTGAAAAGGTGTTGTATTACAGTTACCTGTTGAGAAAGATACGAGTATGTATGGAGGATATGTGGTATAGACGGTTGTGCCAATTTTTACATCATACATAGAGTTCTATATGTATCTGGAGATTTCGGCTTCGATTTATTCTGTCATTGAACTTTGTCGATAATTAACAGCTTGCACATTTGTTTCTGGAAACATGGTAGCAATGTATTTTTTACACATAGAGAGCAATCTGCCACACTTGGATAGTGGCATAATAGTAAATCAGATGTTTAGGTTTATTAGGTTTTTTCCCATTTTCATTTGTAACTAATACATGCCAGAATTGTATACATCATAAGTGGTAATCCGTTTCAATGCCGAGGTGTCCGATACTTTAATCCATCCATGTACTTAGCATATAGTGTGCTACATTAGTCATGTGTTTTTGGTAATATCTTTTCATCTCTTTCAGTTATTTACTGTATTCATCACAGTACACAATTGCATATGTCAATTACTCTCGAGATAAATTCAAGTTCTTTCATTTAGAGAACCATTTGTGTTAGGTGTCATCACCTAATATGTATCAATTTTAAGATGCAGCTAATGGCTTTGTAGGTCTCAATGACCGTCACATATCCTCCATTGCATGTTTTATGTCAGTGTACTGAAATGGATTAGGAAGTTTGTTTGTGTTGTTTAGAGTCGTTGTTTGCGGAAGTTAATCTTCTCTCTTCATGTTTGGAAATCTTCTTTCTTGATTCATCATGAATTTAGTTTTTTGTGTTTTTAATTTAGTATTGTGTAAATACTGTATAAAATAGTTCTGTAGTATGAATGCTTTGTGTTGTTGAATCTGTGTCCAGTTGAGATATTTGAAGTTTGTTTGATGAATTGTTTTAATGTTGTATTTCAGAGTCATATTTCTTCATGTGTGGTTCTCTTCTCTCTTGATTCTTCATGTCATTTGTCTGAGAAGTATGTAAAATGAGTGTAATTGGGTTTATAGTTTCATATGTAGAGTGATGTAAAGTTGTGTTCTGATATGTTTGTGTGAGTGGGTCTGTTGTATAGCATATATAGTGTTTTTTAGAGACATTTTTCTTCATGAGACTAAATCTTCTTTCTTCATTCTTCATGTAGTGTTAATGTAAATGGTTTGATATGTGGAGTGTGAGTGTTGAAAAGGTGTTGTATTACAGTTACCTGTATAGAAATATACGAGTATGTATGGAGGATATGTGGTATAGACGGTTGTGCCAATTTTTACATCGTACATAGAGTTCTGTATGTATCTGGACATTTCGGCTTCGATTTATTCTGTCATTGAACTTTGTCGATAATTAACGGCTTGCACATTTGTTTCTGGAAACATGGTAACAATGTTTTTTTACACATAGAGAGGTTTCTGTCACACTTGTATACTGGCATAATAGTAAATCAGATGTTTAGGTTTATTAGGTTTTTTCCCATTTTCATTTGTAACTAATACATGCCATACTTGTATACATCAAAGTGGTAATCCGTTTCAATGCCGAGGTGTCCGATACTTTAATCCATCCATGTACTTAGCATATAATGCGCTACATTAGTCATGTTTTTTTGGTAATATCTTTTCATCTCTTTCAGTTTTTTACTGTATTCATCACAGTACACAATTGCATATGTCAATTACTCTCGAAATAAATTCAAGTTCGTTCATTTAGAGAACCATTTGTGTTAGGTGTCATCACCTAATATGTATCAATTTTAAGATGCAGCTAATGGCTTTGTATGTCTCAGTGACCGTCACATATCCTCCATTGCATGTTTTATGTCAGTGTACTGAAATGTATTAGGAAGTTTGTTTGTGTTGTTTAGAGTCATTGTTTGAGGAAGTTCAACCTCTCTCTTCATGTTTGGAAATCTTCTTTCTTAATTCATCATGTAATTTCATTTTTTGTGTTTTTAATTTTGTATTGTGTAACTACTGTGTAAAATAGTTCTGTAGTGTGAATGCCTTGTGTTGTTGAGACTGTGTCCAGTTGAGATATTTGAAGTGTGTTTGATGAATTGTATTAATGTTGTATTTCAGAGTCATATTTCTTCATGTGTGGTTCTCTTCTCTCTTGATTCTTCATGTCATTTGTCTGAGAAGTATGTAAATTGAGTGTAATTGGGTTTATAGTTTAATATGTAGAGTGATGTAATATTGTGTTCCGATATGTTTGTGTGAGTGGGTCTGTTGTATAGCATATATAATGTTTTGTAGAGATATTTTTCTTCATGAGACTAAATCTTCTTTCTTCATTCTTCATGTAGTATTAATGTAAGTGGTTTGATATGTAGAGTGTGAGTGTTGAAAAGGTGTTCTGTTACAGTTACCTGTAGAGAAATATACGAGTATGTATGGAGGATATGTGGTACAGATGGTTGTGCCATTCTTACATCGTACATAGAGTTCTATATGTATCTGGAGATTTAGACTTGGATTTATTCTGTCATTGAACTTTGTTGATAGTTAACAGCTTGCACATTTGTTTCTGGAAACATGGTAACAATGTTTTTTTACACATAGAGAGTTTTCTGTCACACTTGTATACTGACATAATAGTAATTCAGATGTTTAGGTATATTAGGTTTTTTCCCATTTTCATTTATAACTAATACAAGCCAGAATTGTATGCATCATAAGTGGTAATCCGTTTCAATGCCGATGTGTCCAATACTTTAATCCTTCCATGTACTTAGCATATAGTGCGCTACATTTATCATGTTTTTTGGTAATATCTTTTCATCTCTTTCAGTTATTTACTGTATTCATCGCAGTATGCAATTGCATATGTCAATTACTCTCGAGAGAAATTCAAGTTCGTTCATTTAGAGATCCATTTGTGTTAGGTGTCATCACCTAATATGTATCAATTTTAAGATGCAGCTAATGGCTTTGTAGGTCTCAGTGACCGTCACATATCCTCCATTGCTTGTTTTATGTCAGTGTACTGAAATGGATTAGGAAGTTTGGTTATGTCGTTTAGAGTCGTTGTTTGCAAATGTTAATCTTCTCTCTTCATGTTTGGAAATCTTCTTTCTTGAGTCATCATGTAATTTCATTTTTGGTGTTTTTAAATTTGTATTGTGTAAATACTATGTAAAATAGTTCTGTAGTATGAATGCTTTGTGTTGTTGTGCCTGTGTCCAGTTGACATAATTGAAATGTGTTTGGTGAATTGTAGTAATGTTGTATTTCGGAGACATATTTCTTCATGTGGGGTTCTCTTCTCTCTTGATTCTTCATGTCATTTGTGTGAGAAGTATGTAAAATGAGTGTAATATGGGTTTATAGTTTCATATGTAGAGTGATGTAAAGTTGTGTTCTGATCTGTCTGTGTGAGTGTGTTTGTTGTGTAGCTTATATAGTGTTTTGTAGAGACATATATCTTCATGAGACAAAATCTTCTTTCTTCATTCTTCATGTAGTGTTAATGTAAGTGGTTTGATATGTGGAGTGTGAGTGTTGAAAAGGTGTTGTATTACAGTTACCTGTTGAGAAAGATACGAGTATGTATGGAGGATATGTGGTATAGACGGTTGTGCCAATTTTTACATCATACATAGAGTTCTATATGTATCTGGAGATTTAGGCTTCGATTTATTCTGTCATTGAACTTTGTCGATAATTAACAGCTTGCACATTTGTTTCTGGAAACATGGTAGCAATGTATTTTTTACACATAGAGAGCGTTCTGCCACACTTGGATACTGGCATAATAGTAAATCAGATGTTTAGGTTTTTTCCCATTTTCATTTGTAACTAATACATGCCATAATTGTATACATCATAAGTGGTAATCCGTTTCAGTGCCGAGGTGTCCGATACTTTGATCCATCCATGTACTTAGCATATAGTGTGCTACATTAGTCATGTGTTTTTGGTAATATCTTTTCATCTCTTTCAGTTATTTACTGTATTCATCACAGTACGCAATTGCATATGTCAATTACTCTCGAGATAAATTCAAGTTCTTTCATTTAGAGAACCATTTGTGTTAGGTGTCATCACCTAATATGTATCAATTTTAAGATGCAGCTAATGGCTTTGTAGGTCTCAATGACCGTCACATATCCACCATTGCATGTTTTATGTCAGTGTACTGAAATGGATTAGGAAGTTTGTTTGTGTTGTTTAGAGTCGTTGTTTGCGGAAGCTAATCTTCTCTCTTCATGTTTGGAAATCTTCTTTCTTGATTCATCATGAATTTAGTTTTTTGTGTTTTTAATTTAGTATTGTGTAAATACTGTATAAAATAGTTCTGTAGTATGAATGCTTTGTGTTGTTGAATCTGTGTCCAGTTGAGATATTTGAAGTTTGTTTGATGAATTGTTTTAATGTTGTATTTCAGAGTCATATTTCTTCATGTGTGGTTCTCTTCTCTCTTGATTCTTCATGTCATTTGTCTGAGAAGTATGTAAAATGAGTGTAATTGGGTTTATAGTTTCATATGTAGAGTGATGTAAAGTTGTGTTCTGATATGTTTGTGTGAGTGGGTCTGTTGTATAGCATATATAATGTTTTGTAGAGATATTTTTCTTCATGAGACTAAATCTTCTTTCTTCATTCTTCATGTAGTATTAATGTAAATGGTTTGATATGTAGAGTGTTAGTGTAGAAAAGGTGTTCTGTTACAGTTACCTGTAGAGAAATATACGAGTATGTATGGAGGATATGTGGTACAGATGGTTGTGCCATTCTTACATCGTACATAGAGTTCTATATGTATCTGGAGATTTAGACTTGGATTTATTCTGTCATTGAACTTTGTCGATAGTTAACAGCTTGCACATTTGTTTCTGGAAACATGGTAACAATGTTTTTTTACACTTAGAGATTTTTCTGTCACACTTGTATACTGACATAATAGTAATTCAGATGTTTAGGTATATTAGGTTTTTTCCCATTTTCATTTATAACTAATACATGCCAGAATTGTATGCATCATAAGTGGTAATCCGTTTCAATGCCGATGTGTCCAATACTTTAATCCTTCCATGTACTTAGCATATAGTGCGCTACATTTATCATGTTTTTTTGGTAATATCTTTTCATCTCTTTCAGTTATTTACTGTATTCATCACAGTATGCAATAGCATATGTCAATTACTCTCGAGAGAAATTCAAGTTCGTTCATTTAGAGAACCATTTGTGTTAGGTGTCATGACCTAATATGTATCAATTTTAAGATGCAGCTAATGGCTTTGTAGGTCTCAGTGACCGTCACATATCCTCCATTGCATGTTTTATGTCAGTGTACTGAAATGCATTAGGAAGTTTGTTTATGTCGTTTAGAGTCGTTGTTTGCGGATGTTAATCTTCTCTCTTCATGTTTGGAAATCTTCTTTCTTGACTCATCATGTAATTTCATTTTTGGTGTTTATAAATTTGCATTGTGTAAATACTGTGTAAAGTAGTTCTGTAGTATGAATGCTTTGTGTTGTTTTGCCTGTGTCCAGTTGACATAATTGAAGTGTGTTTGGTGAATTGTAGTAATGTTGTATTTCGGAGACATATTTCTTCATGTGGGGTTCTCTTCTCTCTTGATTCTTCATGTCATTTGTCTGAGAAGTATATAAATTGAGTGTAATTGGGTTTATAGTTTCATATGTAGAGTGATGTAATATTGTGTTCTGATATGTTTGTGTGAGTGGGTCTGTTGTATAGCATATATAGTGTTTTGTAGAGACATTTCTCTTCACAAGACAAAATCTTCTTTCTTCATTCTTCATGTAGTGTTAATGTAAATGGTTTGATATGTGGAGTGTGAGTCTTGAAAAGGTGTTGTATTACGGTTATCTCTTGAAAAATATTCGAGTATGTATGGAGAATATGTGGTTTACACGGTTCTGCCATTTTTACATCGTACATTGAGTTCTATGTGTATCTGGAGATTTAGACCTGGAGCTATTCTGTCATTGAACTTTGTCGATAATTAACAGCTTGCACATTTGTTTCTGGAAACATGGTAGCAATGTATTTTTTACACATAGAGAGCGTTCTGCCACACTTGGATAGTGGCATAATAGTAAATCAGATGTTTAGGTTTATTAGGTTTTTTCCCATTTTCATTTGTAACTAATACATGCCATAATTGTATACATCATAAGTGGTAATCCGTTTCAATGCCGAGGTGTCCGATACTTTAATCCTTCCATGTACTTAGCATATAGTGCGCTACATTAGTTATGTTTTTTTGGTGATATCTTTTCATCTCATTTAGTTATTTACTGTATTCATCACAGTACGCAATTGCATATGTCAATTAGTCTCGAGATAAATTCAAGTTCGTTCATTTATAGAACCATTTGTGTTAGGTGTCATCACCTAATATGTATCAATTTTAAGATGCTGCTAATGGCTTTGTAGGTCTCAGTGACCGTCACATATCCTCCATTGCATGTTTTATGTCAGTGTACTGAAATGGATTAGGAAGTGTGTTTGTGTTGTTTAGAGTCGTTGTTTGCAGAAGTTAATATTCTCTCTTCATGTTTGGAAATCTTCTTTCTTGATTCATCATGAATTTAACTTTTTGTATTTTTAATTTAGTATTGTGTAAATACTGTGGAAAATAGTTCTGTAGTATGAATGCTTTGTGTTGTTGAGTCTGTGTCCAGTTCAGATATTTGAAGTGTGTTTGATGAATTGTTTTAATGTTGTATTTCGGAGTCATATTTCTTCATGTGTGGTTCTCTTCTCTCTTGATTCTTCATGTCATTTGTCTGAGAAGTATATAAATTGAGTGTAATTGGGTTTATAGTTTCATATGTAGAGTGATGTAATATTCTGTTCTGATATGTTTGTGTGAGTGGGTCTGTTGTATAGCATATATAGTGTTTTGTAGAGACATTTTTCTTCACAAGACAAAATCTTCTTTCTTCATGTAGTGTTAATGTAAGTGGTTTGATATGTGGAGTGTGAGTGTTGAAAAGGTGTTGTATTACAGTTACCTGTTGAGAAAGATACGAGTATGTATGGAGGATATGTGGTATAGACGGTTGTGCCAATTTTTACATCATACATAGAGTTCTATATGTATCTGGAGATTTCGGCTTCGATTTATTCTGTCATTGAACTTTGTCGATAATGAACAGCTTGCACATTTGTTTCTGGAAACATGGTAGCAATGTATTTTTTACACATAGAGAGCAATCTGCCACACTTGGATAGTGGCATAATAGTAAATCAGATGTTTAGGTTTATTAGGTTTTTTCCCATTTTCATTTGTAACTAATACATGCCAGAATTGTATACATCATAAGTGGTAATCCGTTTCAATGCCGAGGTGTCCGATACTTTAATCCATCCATGTACTTAGCATATAGTGTGCTACATTAGTCATGTGTTTTTGGTAATATCTTTTCATCTCTTTCAGTTATTTACTGTATTCATCACAGTACACAATTGCATATGTCAATTACTCTCGAGATAAATTCAAGTTCTTTCATTTAGAGAACCATTTGTGTTAGGTGTCATCACCTAATATGTATCAATTTTAAGATGCAGCTAATGGCTTTGTAGGTCTCAATGACCGTCACATATCCTCCATTGCATGTTTTATGTCAGTGTACTGAAATGGATTAGGAAGTTTGTTTGTGTTGTTTAGAGTCGTTGTTTGCGGAAGTTAATCTTCTCTCTTCATGTTTGGAAATCTTCTTTCTTGATTCATCATGAATTTAGTTTTTTGTGTTTTTAATTTAGTATTGTGTAAATACTGTATAAAATAGTTCTGTAGTATGAATGCTTTGTGTTGTTGAATCTGTGTCCAGTTGAGATATTTGAAGTTTGTTTGATGAATTGTTTTAATGTTGTATTTCAGAGTCATATTTCTTCATGTGTGGTTCTCTTCTCTCTTGATTCTTCATGTCATTTGTCTGAGAAGTATGTAAAATGAGTGTAATTGGGTTTATAGTTTCATATGTAGAGTGATGTAAAGTTGTGTTCTGATATGTTTGTGTGAGTGGGTCTGTTGTATAGCATATATAGTGTTTTTTAGAGACATTTTTCTTCATGAGACTAAATCTTCTTTCTTCATTCTTCATGTAGTGTTAATGTAAATGGTTTGATATGTGGAGTGTGAGTGTTGAAAAGGTGTTGTATTACAGTTACCTGTATAGAAATATACGAGTATGTATGGAGGATATGTGGTATAGACGGTTGTGCCAATTTTTACATCGTACATAGAGTTCTGTATGTATCTGGACATTTCGGCTTCGATTTATTCTGTCATTGAACTTTGTCGATAATTAACGGCTTGCACATTTGTTTCTGGAAACATGGTAACAATGTTTTTTTACACATAGAGAGGTTTCTGTCACACTTGTATACTGGCATAATAGTAAATCAGATGTTTAGGTTTATTAGGTTTTTTCCCATTTTCATTTGTAACTAATACATGCCATACTTGTATACATCAAAGTGGTAATCCGTTTCAATGCCGAGGTGTCCGATACTTTAATCCATCCATGTACTTAGCATATAATGCGCTACATTAGTCATGTTTTTTTGGTAATATCTTTTCATCTCTTTCAGTTTTTTACTGTATTCATCACAGTACACAATTGCATATGTCAATTACTCTCGAAATAAATTCAAGTTCGTTCATTTAGAGAACCATTTGTGTTAGGTGTCATCACCTAATATGTATCAATTTTAAGATGCAGCTAATGGCTTTGTAGGTCTCAGTGACCGTCACATATCCTCCATTGCATGTTTTATGTCAGTGTACTGAAATGTATTAGGAAGTTTGTTTGTGTTGTTTAGAGTCATTGTTTGAGGAAGTTCAACCTCTCTCTTCATGTTTGGAAATCTTCTTTCTTAATTCATCATGTAATTTCATTTTTTGTGTTTTTAATTTTGTATCGTGTAACTACTGTGTAAAATAGTTCTGTAGTGTGAATGCCTTGTGTTGTTGAGACTGTGTCCAGTTGAGATATTTGAAGTGTGTTTGATGAATTGTATTAATGTTGTATTTCAGAGTCATATTTCTTCATGTGTGGTTCTCTTCTCTCTTGATTCTTCATGTCATTTGTCTGAGAAGTATATAAATTGAGTGTAATTGGGTTTATAGTTTCATATGTAGAGTGATGTAATATTCTGTTCTGATATGTTTGTGTGAGTGGGTCTGTTGTATAGCATATATAGTGTTTTGTAGAGACATTTTTCTTCACAAGACAAAATCTTCTTTCTTCATGTAGTGTTAATGTAAGTGGTTTGATATGTGGAGTGTGAGTGTTGAAAAGGTGTTGTATTACAGTTACCTGTTGAGAAAGATACGAGTATGTATGGAGGATATGTGGTATAGACGGTTGTGCCAATTTTTACATCATACATAGAGTTCTATATGTATCTGGAGATTTCGGCTTCGATTTATTCTGTCATTGAACTTTGTCGATAATGAACAGCTTGCACATTTGTTTCTGGAAACATGGTAGCAATGTATTTTTTACACATAGAGAGCAATCTGCCACACTTGGATAGTGGCATAATAGTAAATCAGATGTTTAGGTTTATTAGGTTTTTTCCCATTTTCATTTGTAACTAATACATGCCAGAATTGTATACATCATAAGTGGTAATCCGTTTCAATGCCGAGGTGTCCGATACTTTAATCCATCCATGTACTTAGCATATAGTGTGCTACATTAGTCATGTGTTTTTGGTAATATCTTTTCATCTCTTTCAGTTATTTACTGTATTCATCACAGTACACAATTGCATATGTCAATTACTCTCGAGATAAATTCAAGTTCTTTCATTTAGAGAACCATTTGTGTTAGGTGTCATCACCTAATATGTATCAATTTTAAGATGCAGCTAATGGCTTTGTAGGTCTCAATGACCGTCACATATCCTCCATTGCATGTTTTATGTCAGTGTACTGAAATGGATTAGGAAGTTTGTTTGTGTTGTTTAGAGTCGTTGTTTGCGGAAGTTAATCTTCTCTCTTCATGTTTGGAAATCTTCTTTCTTGATTCATCATGAATTTAGTTTTTTGTGTTTTTAATTTAGTATTGTGTAAATACTGTATAAAATAGTTCTGTAGTATGAATGCTTTGTGTTGTTGAATCTGTGTCCAGTTGAGATATTTGAAGTTTGTTTGATGAATTGTTTTAATGTTGTATTTCAGAGTCATATTTCTTCATGTGTGGTTCTCTTCTCTCTTGATTCTTCATGTCATTTGTCTGAGAAGTATGTAAAATGAGTGTAATTGGGTTTATAGTTTCATATGTAGAGTGATGTAAAGTTGTGTTCTGATATGTTTGTGTGAGTGGGTCTGTTGTATAGCATATATAGTGTTTTTTAGAGACATTTTTCTTCATGAGACTAAATCTTCTTTCTTCATTCTTCATGTAGTGTTAATGTAAATGGTTTGATATGTGGAGTGTGAGTGTTGAAAAGGTGTTGTATTACAGTTACCTGTATAGAAATATACGAGTATGTATGGAGGATATGTGGTATAGACGGTTGTGCCAATTTTTACATCGTACATAGAGTTCTGTATGTATCTGGACATTTCGGCTTCGATTTATTCTGTCATTGAACTTTGTCGATAATTAACGGCTTGCACATTTGTTTCTGGAAACATGGTAACAATGTTTTTTTACACATAGAGAGGTTTCTGTCACACTTGTATACTGGCATAATAGTAAATCAGATGTTTAGGTTTATTAGGTTTTTTCCCATTTTCATTTGTAACTAATACATGCCATACTTGTATACATCAAAGTGGTAATCCGTTTCAATGCCGAGGTGTCCGATACTTTAATCCATCCATGTACTTAGCATATAATGCGCTACATTAGTCATGTTTTTTTGGTAATATCTTTTCATCTCTTTCAGTTTTTTACTGTATTCATCACAGTACACAATTGCATATGTCAATTACTCTCGAAATAAATTCAAGTTCGTTCATTTAGAGAACCATTTGTGTTAGGTGTCATCACCTAATATGTATCAATTTTAAGATGCAGCTAATGGCTTTGTAGGTCTCAGTGACCGTCACATATCCTCCATTGCATGTTTTATGTCAGTGTACTGAAATGTATTAGGAAGTTTGTTTGTGTTGTTTAGAGTCATTGTTTGAGGAAGTTCAACCTCTCTCTTCATGTTTGGAAATCTTCTTTCTTAATTCATCATGTAATTTCATTTTTTGTGTTTTTAATTTTGTATCGTGTAACTACTGTGTAAAATAGTTCTGTAGTGTGAATGCCTTGTGTTGTTGAGACTGTGTCCAGTTGAGATATTTGAAGTGTGTTTGATGAATTGTATTAATGTTGTATTTCAGAGTCATATTTCTTCATGTGTGGTTCTCTTCTCTCTTGATTCTTCATGTCATTTGTCTGAGAAGTATGTAAATTGAGTGTAATTGGGTTTATAGTTTAATATGTAGAGTGATGTAATATTGTGTTCCGATATGTTTGTGTGAGTGGGTCTGTTGTATAGCATATATAATGTTTTGTAGAGATATTTTTCTTCATGAGACTAAATCTTCTTTCTTCATTCTTCATGTAGTATTAATGTAAGTGGTTTGATATGTAGAGTGTGAGTGTTGAAAAGGTGTTCTGTTACAGTTACCTGTAGAGAAATATACGAGTATGTATGGAGGATATGTGGTACAGATGGTTGTGCCATTCTTACATCGTACATAGAGTTCTATATGTATCTGGAGATTTAGACTTGGATTTATTCTGTCATTGAACTTTGTTGATAGTTAACAGCTTGCACATTTGTTTCTGGAAACATGGTAACAATGTTTTTTTACACATAGAGAGTTTTCTGTCACACTTGTATACTGACATAATAGTAATTCAGATGTTTAGGTATATTAGGTTTTTTCCCATTTTCATTTATAACTAATACAAGCCAGAATTGTATGCATCATAAGTGGTAATCCGTTTCAATGCCGATGTGTCCAATACTTTAATCCTTCTATGTACTTAGCATATAGTGCGCTACATTTATCATGTTTTTTGGTAATATCTTTTCATCTCTTTCAGTTATTTACTGTATTCATCGCAGTATGCAATTGCATATGTCAATTACTCTCGAGAGAAATTCAAGTTCGTTCATTTAGAGATCCATTTGTGTTAGGTGTCATCACCTAATATGTATCAATTTTAAGATGCAGCTAATGGCTTTGTAGGTCTCAGTGACCGTCACATATCCTCCATTGCTTGTTTTATGTCAGTGTACTGAAATGGATTAGGAAGTTTGGTTATGTCGTTTAGAGTCGTTGTTTGCAAATGTTAATCTTCTCTCTTCATGTTTGGAAATCTTCTTTCTTGAGTCATCATGTAATTTCATTTTTGGTGTTTTTAAATTTGTATTGTGTAAATACTATGTAAAATAGTTCTGTAGTATGAATGCTTTGTGTTGTTGTGCCTGTGTCCAGTTGACATAATTGAAATGTGTTTGGTGAATTGTAGTAATGTTGTATTTCGGAGACATATTTCTTCATGTGGGGTTCTCTTCTCTCTTGATTCTTCATGTCATTTGTGTGAGAAGTATGTAAAATGAGTGTAATATGGGTTTATAGTTTCATATGTAGAGTGATGTAAAGTTGTGTTCTGATCTGTCTGTGTGAGTGTGTTTGTTGTGTAGCTTATATAGTGTTTTGTAGAGACATATATCTCCATGAGACAAAATCTTCTTTCTTCATTCTTCATGTAGTGTTAATGTAAGTGGTTTGATATGTGGAGTGTGAGTGTTGAAAAGGTGTTGTATTACAGTTACCTGTTGAGAAAGATACGAGTATGTATGGAGGATATGTGGTATAGACGGTTGTGCCAATTTTTACATCATACATAGAGTTCTATATGTATCTGGAGATTTAGGCTTCGATTTATTCTGTCATTGAACTTTGTCGATAATTAACAGCTTGCACATTTGTTTCTGGAAACATGGTAGCAATGTATTTTTTACACATAGAGAGCGTTCTGCCACACTTGGATACTGGCATAATAGTAAATCAGATGTTTAGGTTTTTTCCCATTTTCATTTGTAACTAATACATGCCATAATTGTATACATCATAAGTGGTAATCCGTTTCAGTGCCGAGGTGTCCGATACTTTGATCCATCCATGTACTTAGCATATAGTGTGCTACATTAGTCATGTGTTTTTGGTAATATCTTTTCATCTCTTTCAGTTATTTACTGTATTCATCACAGTACGCAATTGCATATGTCAATTACTCTCGAGATAAATTCAAGTTCTTTCATTTAGAGAACCATTTGTGTTAGGTGTCATCACCTAATATGTATCAATTTTAAGATGCAGCTAATGGCTTTGTAGGTCTCAATGACCGTCACATATCCACCATTGCATGTTTTATGTCAGTGTACTGAAATGGATTAGGAAGTTTGTTTGTGTTGTTTAGAGTCGTTGTTTGCGGAAGCTAATCTTCTCTCTTCATGTTTGGAAATCTTCTTTCTTGATTCATCATGAATTTAGTTTTTTGTGTTTTTAATTTAGTATTGTGTAAATACTGTATAAAATAGTTCTGTAGTATGAATGCTTTGTGTTGTTGAATCTGTGTCCAGTTGAGATATTTGAAGTTTGTTTGATGAATTGTTTTAATGTTGTATTTCAGAGTCATATTTCTTCATGTGTGGTTCTCTTCTCTCTTGATTCTTCATGTCATTTGTCTGAGAAGTATGTAAAATGAGTGTAATTGGGTTTATAGTTTCATATGTAGAGTGATGTAAAGTTGTGTTCTGATATGTTTGTGTGAGTGGGTCTGTTGTATAGCATATATAATGTTTTGTAGAGATATTTTTCTTCATGAGACTAAATCTTCTTTCTTCATTCTTCATGTAGTATTAATGTAAATGGTTTGATATGTAGAGTGTTAGTGTAGAAAAGGTGTTCTGTTACAGTTACCTGTAGAGAAATATACGAGTATGTATGGAGGATATGTGGTACAGATGGTTGTGCCATTCTTACATCGTACATAGAGTTCTATATGTATCTGGAGATTTAGACTTGGATTTATTCTGTCATTGAACTTTGTCGATAGTTAACAGCTTGCACATTTGTTTCTGGAAACATGGTAACAATGTTTTTTTACACTTAGAGATTTTTCTGTCACACTTGTATACTGACATAATAGTAATTCAGATGTTTAGGTATATTAGGTTTTTTCCCATTTTCATTTATAACTAATACATGCCAGAATTGTATGCATCATAAGTGGTAATCCGTTTCAATGCCGATGTGTCCAATACTTTAATCCTTCCATGTACTTAGCATATAGTGCGCTACATTTATCATGTTTTTTTGGTAATATCTTTTCATCTCTTTCAGTTATTTACTGTATTCATCACAGTATGCAATAGCATATGTCAATTACTCTCGAGAGAAATTCAAGTTCGTTCATTTAGAGAACCATTTGTGTTAGGTGTCATGACCTAATATGTATCAATTTTAAGATGCAGCTAATGGCTTTGTAGGTCTCAGTGACCGTCACATATCCTCCATTGCATGTTTTATGTCAGTGTACTGAAATGCATTAGGAAGTTTGTTTATGTCGTTTAGAGTCGTTGTTTGCGGATGTTAATCTTCTCTCTTCATGTTTGGAAATCTTCTTTCTTGACTCATCATGTAATTTCATTTTTGGTGTTTTTAAATTTGCATTGTGTAAATACTGTGTAAAGTAGTTCTGTAGTATGAATGCTTTGTGTTGTTTTGCCTGTGTCCAGTTGACATAATTGAAGTGTGTTTGGTGAATTGTAGTAATGTTGTATTTCGGAGACATATTTCTTCATGTGGGGTTCCCTTCTCTCTTGATTCTTCATGTCATTTGTCTGAGAAGTATGTAAAATGAGTGTAATATGGGTTTATAGTTTCATATGTAGAGTGATGTAAAGTTGTGTTCTGATCTGTCTGTGTGAGTGTGTTTGTTGTGTAGCTTATATAGTGTTTTGTAGAGACATATATCTCCATGAGACAAAATCTTCTTTCTTCATTCTTCATGTAGTGTTAATGTAAGTGGTTTGATATGAGGAGTGTGAGTGTTGAAAAGGTGTTGTATTACAGTTACCTGTTGCGAAAGATACGAGTATGTATGGAGGATATGTGGTATAGACGGTTGTGCCAATTTTTACATCATACATAGAGTTCTATATGTATCTGGAGATTTAGGCTTCGATTTATTCTGTCATTGAACTTTGTCGATAATTAACAGCTTGCACATTTGTTTCTGGAAACATGGTAGCAATGTATTTTTTACACATAAAGAGCGTTCTGCCACACTTGGATAGTGGCATAATCGTAAATCAGATGTTTAGGTTTTTTCCCATTTTCATTTGTAACTCATACATGCCATAATTGTATACATCATAAGTGGTAATCCGTTTCAGTGCCGAGGTGTCCGATACTTTGATCCATCCATGTACTTAGCATATAGTGTGCTACATTAGTCATGTGTTTTTGGTAATATCTTTTCATCTCTTTCAGTAATTTACTGTATTCATCACAGTACGCAATTGCATATGTCAATTACTCTCGAGATAAATTCAAGTTCTTTCATTTAGAGAACCATTTGTGTTAGGTGTCATCACCTAATATGTATCAATTTTAAGATGCAGCTAATGGCTTTGTAGGTCTCAATGACCGTCACATATCCTCCATTGCATGTTTTATGTCAGTGTACTGAAATGTATTAGGAAGTTTGTTTGTGTTGTTTAGAGTCATTGTTTGAGGAAGTTCAACCTCTCTCTTCATGTTTGGAAATCTTCTTTCTTGATTCATCATCAAGTTAACTTTTTGTATTTTTAATTTAGTATTGTGTAAATACTGTGTAAAATAGTTCTGTAGTATGAATGCTTTGTGTTGTTGAGTCTGTGTCCAGTTCAGATATTTGAAGTGTGTTTGATGAATTGTTTTAATGTTGTATTTCGGAGTCATATTTCTTCATGTGTGGTTCTCTTCTCTCTTGATTCTTCATGTCATTTGCTTGAGAAGTATGTAAAATGAGTGTAATTGGGTTTATAGTTTCATATGTAGAGTGATATAAAGTTGTGTTCTGATATGTTTGTGTGAGTGGGTCTGTTGTATAGCATATATAGTGTTTTGTAGAGAGATTTTTCTTCATGAGACAAAATCTTCTTTCTTCATTCTTCATGTAGTGTTAATGTAAATGGTTTGATATGTGGAGTGTGAGTGTTGAAAAGGTGTTGTATTACAGTTACCTGTTGAGAAAGATACGAGTATGTATGGAGGATATGTGGTATAGACGGTTGTGCCAATTTTTACATCGTACATAGAGTTCTATATGTATCTGGAGATTTAGGCTTCGATTTATTCTGTCATTGAACTTTGTCGATAATTAACAGCTTGCACATTTGTTTCTGGAAACATGGTAGCAATGTATTTTTTACACATAGAGAGCGTTCTGCCACACTTGGATAGTGGCATAATAGTAAATCAGATGTTTAGGTTTATTAGGTTTTTTCCCATTTTCATTTGTAACTAATACATGCCATAATTGTATACATCATAAGTGGTAATCCGTTTCATTGCCGAGGTGTCCGATACTTTAATCCATCCATGTACTTAGCATATAGTGTGCTACATTAGTCATGTGTTTTTGGTAATATCTTTTCATCTCTTTCAGTTATTTACTGTATTCATCACAGTACACAATTGCATATGTCAATTACTCTCGAGATAAATTCAAGTTCTTTCATTTAGAGAACCATTTGTGTTAGGTGTCATCACCTAATATGTATCAATTTTAAGATGCAGCTAATGGCTTTGTAGGTCTCAATGACCGTCACATATCCTCCATTGCATGTTTTATGTCAGTGTACTGAAATGGATTAGGAAGTTTGTTTGTGTTGTTTAGAGTCATTGTTTGCGGAAGTTAATCTTCTCTCTTAATGTTTGGAAATCTTCTTTCTTGATTCATCATGAATTTAGTTTTTTGTGTTTTTAATTTAGTATTGTGTAAATACTGTATAAAATAGTTCTGTAGTATGAATGCTTTGTGTTGTTGAATCTGTGTCCAGTTGAGATATTTGAAGTTTGTTTGATGAATTGTTTTAATGTTGTATTTCAGAGTCATATTTCTTCATGTGTGGTTCTCTTCTCTCTTGATTCTTCATGTCATTTGTCTGAGAAGTATGTAAAATGGGTGTAATTGGGTTTATAGTTTCATATGTAGAGTGATGTAAAGTTGTGTTCTGATATGTTTGTGTGAGTGGGTCTGTTGTATAGCATATATAGTGTTTTTTAGAGACATTTTTCTTCATGAGACAAATTCTTCTTTCTTCTTTCTTCATGTAGTGTTAATGTAAATGGTTTGATATGTGGAGTGTGAGTGTTGAAAAGGTGTTGTATTACAGTTACCTGTAGAGAAATATACGAGTATGTATGGAGGATATGTGGTATAGACGGTTGTGCCAATTTTTACATCGTACATAGAGTTCTGTATGTATCTGGACATTTCGGCTTCGATTTATTCTGTCATTGAACTTTGTCGATAATTAACGGCTTGCACATTTGTTTCTGGAAACATGGTAACAATGTTTTTTTACACATAGAGAGGTTTCTGTCACACTTGTATACTGGCATAATAGTAAATCAGATGTTTAGGTTTATTAGGTTTTTTCCCATTTTCATTTGTAACTAATACATGCCATACTTGTATACATCAAAGTGGTAATCCGTTTCAATGCCGAGGTGTCCGATACTTTAATCCATCCATGTACTTAGCATATAGTGCGCTACATTAGTCATGTTTTTTTGGTAATATCTTTTCATCTCTTTCAGTTATTTACTGTATTCATCACAGTACACAATTGCATATGTCAATTACTCTCGAAATAAATTCAAGTTCGTTCATTTAGAGAACCATTTGTGTTAGGTGTCATCACCTAATATGTATCAATTTTAAGATGCAGCTAATGGCTTTGTAGGTCTCAGTGACCGTCACATATCCTCCATTGCATGTTTTATGTCAGTGTACTGAAATGGATTAGGAAGTTTGGTTATGTCGTTTAGAGTCGTTGTTTGCAGATGTTAATCTTCTCTCTTCATGTTTGGAAATCTTCTTTCTTGACTCATCATGTAATTTCATTTTTGGTGTTTTTAAATTTGTATTGTGTAAATACTGTGTAAAATAGTTCTGTAGTATGAATGCTTTGTGTTGTTGTGCCTGTGTCCAGTTGACATAATTGAAGTGTGTTTGGTGAATTGTAGTAATGTTGTATTTCGGAGACATATTTCTTCATGTGGGGTTCTCTTCTCTCTTGATTCTTCATGTCATTTGTCTGAGAAGTATGTAAAATGAGTGTAATATGGGTTTATAGTTTCATATGTAGAGTGATGTAAAGTTGTATTCTGATCTGTCTGTGTGAGTGTGTTTGTTGTGTAGCTTATATAGTGTTTTGTAGAGACATATATCTCCATGAGACAAAATCTTCTTTCTTCATTCTTCATGTAGTGTTAATGTAAGTGGTTTGATATGTGGAGTGTGAGTGTTGAAGAGTTGTTGTATTACAGTTACCTGTTGAGAAAGATACGAGTATGTATGGAGGATATGTGGTATAGACGGTTGTGCCAATTTTTACATCATACATAGAGTTCTATATGTATCTGGAGATTTAGGCTTCGATTTATTCTGTCATTGAACTTTGTCGATAATTAACGGCTTGCACATTTGTTTCTGGAAACATGGTAACAATGTTTTTTTACACATAGAGAGTTTTCTGTCACACTTGTATACTGACATAATAGTAATTCAGATGTTTAGGTATATTAGGTTTTTTCCCATTTTCATTTATAACTAATACATGCCATAATTGTATGCATCATAAGTGGTAATCCGTTTCAATGCCGATGTGTCCAATACTTTAATCCTTCCATGTACTTAGCATATAGTGCGCTACATTTATCATGTTTTTTGGTAATATCTTTTCATCTCTTTCAGTTATTTACTGCATTCATCACAGTATGCAATTGCATATGTCAATTACTCTCGAGAGAAATTCAAGTTCGTTCATTTAGAGAACCATTTGTGTTAGGTGTCATCACCTAATATGTATCAATTTTAAGATGCAGCTAATGGCTTTGTAGGTCTCAGTGACCGTCACATATCCTCCATTGCTTGTTTTATGTCAGTGTACTGAAATGGATTAGGAAGTTTGTTTGTGTTGTTTAGAGTCATTGTTTGCGGAAGCTAATCTTCTGTCTTCATGTTTGGAAATCTTCTTTCTTGATTCATCATGAAATTAGTTTTTTGTGTTTTTAATTTAGTATTGTGTAAATACTGTATAAAATAGTTCTGTAGTATGAATGCTTTGTGTTGTTGAATCTGTGTCCAGTTGAGATATTTGAAGTTTGTTTGATGAATTGTTTTAATGTTGAATTTCAGAGTCATATTTCTTCATGTGTGGTTCTCTTCTCTCTTGATTCTTCATGTCATTTGTCTGAGAAGTATGTAAAATGAGTGTAATTGGGTTTATAGTTTAATATGTAGAGTGATGTAAAGTTGTGTTCTGATATGTTTGTGTGAGTGGGTCTGTTGTATAGCATATATAGTGTTTTGTAGAGAGATTTTTCTTCATGAGTCAAAATCTTCTTTCTTCATTCTTCATGTAGTGTTAATGTAAATGGTTTGATATGTGGAGTGTGAGTGTTGAAAAGGTGTTGTATTACAGTTACCTGTTGAGAAAGATACGAGTATGTATGGAGGATATGTGGTATAGACGGTTGTGCCAATTTTTACATCATACATAGAGTTCTATATGTATCTGGAGCTTTAGGCTTCGATTTATTCTGTCATTGAACTTTGTCGATAATTAACAGCTTGCACATTTGTTTTTGGAAACATGGTACCAATGTATTTTTTACACATAGAGAGCGTTCTGCCACACTTGGATACTGGCATAATAGTAAATCAGATGTTTAGGTTTATTAGGTTTTTTCCCATTTTCATTTGTAACTAATACATGCCATACTTGTATACATCATAAGTGGTAATCCGTTTCAGTGCCGAGGTGTCTGATACTGTAATCCATCCATGTACTTAGCATATAGTGTGCTACATTAGTCATGTGTTTTTGGTAATATCTTTTCATCTCTTTCAGTTATTTACTGTATTCATCACAGTACACAATTGCATATGTCAATTACTCTCGAGATAAATTCAAGTTCTTTCATTTAGAGAACCATTTGTGTTAGGTGTCATCACCTAATATGTATCAATTTTAAGATGCAGCTAATGGCATTGTAGGTCTCAATGACCGTCACATATCCTCCATTGCATGTTTTATGTCAGTGTACTGAAATGGATTAGGAAGTTTGTTTGTGTTGTTTAGAGGCGTTTTTTCGGAAGTTAATCTTCTCTCTTCATGTTTGGAAATCTTCTTTCTTGATTCATCATGAATTTAGTTTTTTGTGTTTTTAATTTAGTATTGTGTAAATACTGTATAAAATAGTTCTGTAGTATGAATGCTTTGTGTTGTTGAATCTGTGTCCAGTTGAGATATTTGAAGTTTGTTTGATGAATTGTTTTAATGTTGTATTTCAGAGTCATATTTCTTCATGTGTGGTTCTCTTCTCTCTTGATTCTTCATGTCATTTGTCTGAGAAGTATGTAAAATGAGTGTAATTGGGTTTATAGTTTCATATGTAGAGTGATGTAAAGTTGTGTTCTGATATGTTTGTGTGAGTGGGTCTGTTGTATAGCATATATAGTGTTTTTTAGAGACATTTTTCTTCATGAGACAATATCTTCTTTCTTCATTCTTCATGTAGTGTTAATGTAAATGGTTTGATATGTGGAGTGTGAGTGTTGAAAAGGTGTTGTATTACAGTTACCTGTAGAGAAATATACGAGTATGTATGGAGGATATGTGGCATAGACGGTTGTGCCAATTTTTACATCATACATAGAGTTCTGTATGTATCTGGACATTTAGGCTTCGATTTATTCTGTCATTGAAATTTGTCGATAATTAACGGCTTGCACATTTGTTTCTGGAAACATGGTAACAATGTTTTTTTACACATAGAGAGTTTTCTGTCACACTTGTATACTGACATAATAGTAATTCAAATGTTTAGGTATATTAGGTTTTTTCCCATTTTCATTTATAACTAATACATGCCAGAATTGTATGCATCATAAGTGGTAATCCGTTTCAATGCCGATGTGTCCAATACTCTAATCCTTCCATGTACTTAGCATATAGTGCGCTACATTTATCATGTTTTTTTGGTAATATCTTTTCATCTCTTTCAGTTATTTACTGTATTCATCACTGTATGCAATAGCATATGTCAATTACTCTCGAGAGAAATTAAAGTTCGTTCATTTAGAGAACCATTTGTGTTAGGTGTCATCCCCTAACATGTATCAATTTTAAGATGCAGCTAATGGCTTTGTAGGTCTCAGTGACCGTGACATATCCTCCATTGCAAGTTTTATGTCAGTGTACTGAAATGTATTAGGAAGTTTGTTTATGTCGTTTAGAGTCGTTGTTTTACGGATGTTAATCTTCTCTCTTCATGTTTGGAAATCTTCTTTCTTGACTCATCATGTAATTTCATTTTTGGTGTTTTTAAATTTGTATTGTGTAAATACCGTGTAAAATAGTTCTGTAGTATGAATGCTTTGTGTTGTTGTGCCTGTGTCCAGTTGACATAATTGAAGTGTGTTTGGTGAATTGTATTAATGTTGTATTTCGGAGACATATTTCTTCATGTGGGGTTCTCTTCTCTCTTGATTCTTCATGTCATTTGTCTGAGAAGTATGTAAAATGAGTGTAATATGGGTTTATAGTTTCATATGTAGAGTGATGTAAAGTTGTGTTCTGATCTGTCTGTGTGAGTGTGTTTGTTGTGTAGCTTATATAGTGTTTTGTAGAGACATATATCTCCATGAGACAAAATCTTCTTTCTTCATTCTTCATGTAGTGTTAATGTAAGTGGTTTGATATGTGGAGTGTGAGTGTTGAAAAGGTGTTGTATTACAGTTACCTGTTGAGAAAGATACGAGTATGTATGGAGGATATGTGGTATAGACGGTTGTGCCAATTTTTACATCATACATAGAGTTCTATATGTATCTGGAGATTTAGGCTTCGATTTATTCTGTCATTGAACTTTGTCGATAATTAACAGCTTGTACATTTGTTTCTGGAAACATGGTAGCAATGTATTTTTTACACATAGAGAGCGTTCTGCCACACTTGGATAGTGGCATAATAGTAAATCAGATGTTTAGGTTTATTAGGTTTTTTCCCATTTCCATTTGTAACTAATACATGCCATAATTGTATACATCATAAGTGGTAATCCGTTTCAGTGGCGAGGTGTCCGATACTTTAATCCATCCATGTACTTAGCATATAGTGTGCTACATTAGTCATGTGTTTTTGGTAATATCTTTTCATCTGTTTCAGTTATTTACTGTATTCATCACAGTACGCAATTGCATATGTCAATTACTCTCGAGATAAATTCAAGTTCTTTCATTTAGAGAACCATTTGTGTTAGGTGTCATCACCTAATATGTATCAATTTTAAGATGCAGCTAATGGCTTTGTAGGTCTCAATGACCGTCACATATCCTCCATTGCATGTTTTATGTCAGTGTACTGAAATGGATTAGGAAGTTTGTTTGTGTTGTTTAGAGTCGTTGTTTGCAGAGGTTAATATTCTCTCATCATGTTTGGAAATCTTCTTTCTTGATTCATCATGAATTTAACTTTTTGTATTTTTAATTTAGTATTGTGTAAATACTGTGAAAAATAGTTCTGTAGTATGAATGCTTTGTGTTGTTGAGTCTGTGTCCAGTTCAGATATTTGAAGTGTGTTTGATGAATTGTTTTAATGTTGTATTTCGGAGTCATATTTCTTCATGTGTGGTTCTCTTCTCTCTTGATTCTTCATGTCATTTGTCTGAGAAGTATGTAAAATGAGTGTAATTGGGTTTATAGTTTCATATGTAGCGTGATGTAAAGTTGTGTTGTGATATGTTTGTGTGAGTGGGTCTGTTGTATAGCATATATAGTGTTTTGTAGAGAGATTTTTCTTCATGAGTCAAAATCTTCTTTCTTCATTCTTCATGTAGTGTTAATGTAAATGGTTTGATATGTGGAGTGTGAGTGTTGAAAAGGTGTTGTATTACAGTTACCTGTTGAGAAAGATACGAGTATGTATGGAGGATATGTGGTATAGACGGTTGTGCCAATTTTTACATCATACATAGAGTTCTATATGTATCTGGAGCTTTAGGCTTCGATTTATTCTGTCATTGAACTTTGTCGATAATTAACAGCTTGCACATTAGTTTCTGGAAACATGGTAGCAATGTATTTTTTACACATAGAGAGCGTTCTGCCACACTTGGATACTGGCATAATAGTAAATCAGATGTTTAGGTTTATTAGGTTTTTTCCCATTTTCATTTGTAACTAATACATGCCATACTTGTATACATCATAAGTGGTAATCCGTTTCAGTGCCGAGGTGTCTGATACTGTAATCCATCCATGTACTTAGCATATAGTGTGCTACATTAGTCATGTGTTTTTGGTAATATCTTTTCATCTCTTTCAGTTATTTACTGTATTCATCACAGTACACAATTGCATATGTCAATTACTCTCGAGATAAATTCAAGTTCTTTCATTTAGAGAACCATTTGTGTTAGGTGTCATCACCTAATATGTATCAATTTTAAGATGCAGCTAATGGCATTGTAGGTCTCAATGACCGTCACATATCCTCCATTGCATGTTTTATGTCAGTGTACTGAAATGGATTAGGAAGTTTGTTTGTGTTGTTTAGAGGCGTTTTTTCGGAAGTTAATCCTCTCTCTTCATGTTTGGAAATCTTCTTTCTTGATTCATCATGAATTTAGTTTTTTGTGTTTTTAATTTAGTATTGTGTAAATACTGTATAAAATAGTTCTGTAGTATGAATGCTTTGTGTTGTTGAATCTGTGTCCAGTTGAGATATTTGAAGTTTGTTTGATGAATTGTTTTAATGTTGTATTTCAGAGTCATATTTCTTCATGTGTGGTTCTCTTCTCTCTTGATTCTTCATGTCATTTGTCTGAGAAGTATGTAAAATGAGTGTAATTGGGTTTATAGTTTCATATGTAGAGTGATGTAAAGTTGTGTTCTGATATGTTTGTGTGAGTGGGTCTGTTGTATAGCATATATAGTGTTTTTTAGAGACATTTTTCTTCATGAGACAAAATCTTCTTTCTTCATTCTTCATGTAGTGTTAATGTAAATGGTTTGATATGTGGAGTGTGAGTGTTGAAAAGGTGTTGTATTACAGTTACCTGTAGAGAAATATACGAGTATGTATGGAGGATATGTGGCATAGACGGTTGTGCCAATTTTTACATCGTACATAGAGTTCTGTATGTATCTGGACATTTAGGCTTCGATTTATTCTGTCATTGAAATTTGTCGATAATTAACGGCTTGCACATTTGTTTCTGGAAACATGGTAACAATGTTTTTTTACACATAGAGAGTTTTCTGTCACACTTGTATACTGACATAATAGTAATTCAGATGTTTAGGTATATTAGGTTTTTTCCCATTTTCATTTATAACTAATACATGCCAGAATTGTATGCATCATAAGTGGTAATCCGTTTCAATGCCGATGTGTCCAATACTCTAATCCTTCCATGTAATTAGCATATAGTGCGCTACATTTATCATGTTTTTTTGGTAATATCTTTTCATCTCTTTCAGTTATTTACTGTATTCATCACTGTATGCAATAGCATATGTCAATTACTCTCGAGAGAAATTCAAGTTCGTTCATTTAGAGAACCATTTGTGTTAGGTGTCATCACCTAACATGTATCAATTTTAAGATGCAGCTAATGGCTTTGTAGGTCTCAGTGACCGTGACATATCCTCCATTGCAAGTTTTATGTCAGTGTACTGAAATGTATTAGGAAGTTTGTTTATGTCGTTTAGAGTCGTTGTTTGCGGATGTTAATCTTCTCTCTTCATGTTTGGAAATCTTCTTTCTTGACTCATCATGTAATTTCATTTTTGGTGTTTTTAAATTTGTATTGTGTAAATACTGTGTAAAATAGTTCTGTAGTATGAATGCTTTGTGTTGTTGTGCCTGTGTCCAGTTGACATAATTGAAGTGTGTTTGGTGAATTGTATTAATGTTGTATTTCGGAGACATATTTCTTCATGTGGGGTTCTCTTCTCTCTTGATTCTTCATGTCATTTGTCTGAGAAGTATGTAAAATGAATGTAATATGGGTTTATAGTTTCATATGTAGAGTGATGTAAAGTTGTGTTCTGATCTGTCTGTGTGAGTGTGTTTGTTGTGTAGCTTATATAGTGTTTTGTAGAGACATATATCTCCATGAGACAAAATCTTCTTTCTTCATTCTTCATGTAGTGTTAATGTAAGTGGTTTGATATGTGGAGTGTGAGTGTTGAAAAGGTGTTGTATTACAGTTACCTGTTGAGAAAGATACGAGTATGTATGGAGGATATGTGGTATAGACGGTTGTGCCAATTTTTACATCATACATAGAGTTCTATATGTATCTGGAGATTTAGGCTTCGATTTATTCTGTCATTGAACTTTGTTGATAATTAACAGCTTGCACATTTGTTTCTGGAAACATGGTAGCAATGTATTTTTTACACATAGAGAGCGTTCTGCCACACTTGGATAGTGGCATAATAGTAAATCAGATGTTTAGGTTTATTAGGTTTTTTCCCATTTCCATTTGTAACTAATACATGCCATAATTCTATACATCATAAGTGGTAATCCGTTTCAGTGCCGAGGTGTCCGATACTTTAATCCATCCATGTACTTAGCATATAGTGTGCTACATTAGTCATGTGTTTTTGGTAATATCTTTTCTTCTCTTTCAGTTATTTACTGTATTCATCACAGTACGCAATTGCATATGTCAATTACTCTCGAGATAAATTCAAGTTCTTTCATTTAGAGAACCATTTGTGTTAGGTGTCATCACCTAATATGTATCAATTTTAAGATGCAGCTAATGGCTTTGTAGGTCTCAATGACCGTCACATATCCTCCATTGCATGTTTTATGTCAGTGTACTGAAATGGATTAGGAAGTTTGTTTGTGTTATTTAGAGGCGTTTTTTCGGAAGTTAATCTTCTCTCTTCATGTTTGGAAATCTTCTTTCTTGATTCATCATGAATTTAGTTTTTTGTGTTTTTAATTTAGTATTGTGTAAATACTGTATAAAATAGTTCTGTAGTATGAATGCTTTGTGTTGTTGAATCTGTGTCCAGTTGAGATATTTGAAGTTTGTTTGATGAATTGTTTTAATGTTGTATTTCAGAGTCATATTTCTTCATGTGTGGTTCTCTTCTCTCTTGATTCTTCATGTCATTTGTCTGAGAAGTATGTAAAATGGGTGTAATTGGGTTTATAGTTTCATATGTAGAGTGATGTAAAGTTGTGTTCTGATATGTTTGTGTGAGTGGGTCTGTTGTATAGCATATATAGTGTTTTTTAGAGACATTTTTCTTCATGAGACAAATTCTTCTTTCTTCTTTCTTCATGTAGTGTTAATGTAAATGGTTTGATATGTGGAGTGTGAGTGTTGAAAAGGTGTTGTATTACAGTTACCTGTAGAGAAATATACGAGTATGTATGGAGGATATGTGGTATAGACGGTTGTGCCAATTTTTACATCGTACATAGAGTTCTGTATGTATCTGGACATTTCGGCTTCGATTTATTCTGTCATTGAACTTTGTCGATAATTAACGGCTTGCACATTTGTTTCTGGAAACATGGTAACAATGTTTTTTTACACATAGAGAGGTTTCTGTCACACTTGTATACTGGCATAATAGTAAATCAGATGTTTAGGTTTATTAGGTTTTTTCCCATTTTCATTTGTAACTAATACATGCCATACTTGTATACATCATAAGTGGTAATCCGTTTCAATGCCGAGGTGTCCGATACTTTAATCCATCCATGTACTTAGCATATAGTGCGCTACATTAGTCATGTTTTTTTGGTAATATCTTTTCATCTCTTTCAGTTATTTACTGTATTCATCACAGTACACAATTGCATATGTCAATTACTCTCGAAATAAATTCAAGTTCGTTCATTTAGAGAACCATTTGTGTTAGGTGTCATCACCTAATATGTATCAATTTTAAGATGCAGCTAATGGCTTTGTAGGTCTCAGTGACCGTCACATATCCTCCATTGCATGTTTTATGTCAGTGTACTGAAATGGATTAGGAAGTTTGGTTATGTCGTTTAGAGTCGTTGTTTGCAGATGTTAATCTTCTCTCTTCATGTTTGGAAATCTTCTTTCTTGACTCATCATGTAATTTCATTTTTGGTGTTTTTAAATTTGTATTGTGTAAATACTGTGTAAAATAGTTCTGTAGTATGAATGCTTTGTGTTGTTGTGCCTGTGTCCAGTTGACATAATTGAAGTGTGTTTGGTGAATTGTAGTAATGTTGTATTTCGGAGACATATTTCTTCATGTGGGGTTCTCTTCTCTCTTGATTCTTCATGTCATTTGTCTGAGAAGTATGTAAAATGAGTGTAATATGGGTTTATAGTTTCATATGTAGAGTGATGTAAAGTTGTATTCTGATCTGTCTGTGTGAGTGTGTTTGTTGTGTAGCTTATATAGTGTTTTGTAGAGACATATATCTCCATGAGACAAAATCTTCTTTCTTCATTCTTCATGTAGTGTTAATGTAAGTGGTTTGATATGTGGAGTGTGAGTGTTGAAGAGTTGTTGTATTACAGTTACCTGTTGAGAAAGATACGAGTATGTATGGAGGATATGTGGTATAGACGGTTGTGCCAATTTTTACATCATACATAGAGTTCTATATGTATCTGGAGATTTAGGCTTCGATTTATTCTGTCATTGAACTTTGTCGATAATTAACAGCTTGCACATTTGTTTCTGGAAACATGGTAGCAATGTATTTTTTACACATAGAGAGCGTTCTGCCACACTTGGATACTGGCATAATAGTAAATCAGATGTTTAGGTTTTTTCCCATTTTCATTTGTAACTAATACATGCCATAATTGTATACATCATAAGTGGTAATCCGTTTCAGTGCCGAGGTGTCCGATACTTTGATCCATCCATGTACTTAGCATATAGTGTGCTACATTAGTCATGTGTTTTTGGTAATATCTTTTCATCTCTTTCAGTTATTTACTGTATTCATCACAATACGCAATTGCATATGTCAATTACTCTCGAGATAAATTCAAGTTCTTTCATTTAGAGAACCATTTGTGTTAGGTGTCATCACCTAATATGTATCAATTTTAAGATGCAGCTAATGGCTTTGTAGGTCTCAATGACCGTCACATATCCTCCATTGCATGTTTTATGTCAGTGTACTGAAATGGATTAGGAAGTTTGTTTGTGTTGTTTAGAGTCGTTGTTTGCGGAAGCTAATCTTCTCTCTTCATGTTTGGAAATCTTCTTTCTTGATTCATCATGAATTTAGTTTCTTGTGTTTTTAATTTAGTATTGTGTAAATACTGTATAAAATAGTTCTGTAGTATGAATGCTTTGTGTTGTTGAATCTGTGTCCAGTTGAGATATTTGAAGTTTGTTTGATGAATTATTTTAATGTTGTATTTCAGAGTCATATTTCTTCATGTGTGGTTCTCTTCTCTCTTGATTCTTCATGTCATTTGTCTGAGAAGTATATAAAATGAGTGTAATTGGGTTTATAGTTTCATATGTGGAGTGATGTAAAGTTGTGTTCTGATATGTTTGTGTGAGTGGGTCTGTTGTATAGCATATATAATGTTTTGTGGAGATATTTTTCTTTATGAGACTAAATCTTCTTTCTTCATTCTTCATGTAGTATTAATGTAAATGGTTTGATATGTAGAGTGTGAGTGTTGAAAAGGTGTTCTGTTACAGTTACCTGTAGAGAAATATACGAGTATGTATGGAGGATATGTGGTACAGATGGTTGTGCCATTCTTACATCGTACATAGAGTTCTATATGTATCTGGAGATTTAGACTTGGATTTATTCTGTCATTGAACTTTGTCGATAGTTAACAGCTTGCACATTTGTTTCTGGAAACATGGTAACAATGTTTTTTTACACATAGAGAGTTTTCTGTCACACTTGTATACTGACATAATAGTAATTCAGATGTTTAGGTATATAGGTTTTTTTCCCATTTTCATTTATAACTAATACATGCCATAATTGTATACATCATAAGTGGTAATCCGTTTCAATGCCGAGGTGTCCGATACTTTAATCCATCCATGTACTTAGCATTTAGTGTGCTACATTAGTCATGTGTTTTTGGTAATATCTTTTCATCTCTTTCAGTAATTTACTGTATTCATCACAGTACACAATTGCATATGTCAATTACTCTCGAGATAAATTCAAGTTCGTTCATTTAGAGAACCATTTGTGTTAGGTGTCATCACTTAATATGTATCAATTTTAAGATGCAGCTAATGGCTTTGTAGGTCTCAGTGACCATCACATATCCTCCCTCCATTGCATGTTTTATGTCAGTGTACTGAAATGCATTAGGAAGTTTGTTTATGTCGTTTAGAGTCGTTGTTTGCGGATGTTAATCTTCTCTCTTCATGTTTGGAAATCTTCTTTCTTGACTCATCATGTAATTTCATTTTTGGTGTTTTTAAATTTGTATTGTGTAAATACTGTGTAAAATAGTTCTGTAGTATGAATGCTTTGTGTTGTTGTGCCTGTGTCCAGTTGACATAATTGAAGTGTGTTTGGTGAATTGTATTAATGTTGTATTTTGGAGACATATTTCTTCATGTGGGGTTCTCTTCTCTCTTGATTCTTCATGTCATTTGTCTGAGAAGTATGTAAAATGAGTGTAATATGGGTTTATAGTTTCATATGTAGAGTGATGTAAAGTTGTGTTCTGATCTGTCTGTGTGAGTGTGTTTGTTGTGTAGCTTATATAGTGTTTTGTAGAGACATATATCTCCATGAGACAAAATCTTCTTTCTTCATTCTTCATGTAGTGTTAATGTAAGTGGTTTGATATGTGGAGTGTGAGTGTTGAAAAGGTGTTGTATTACAGTTACCTGTTGAGAAAGATACGAGTATGTATGGAGGATATGTGGTATAGACGGTTGTGCCAATTTTTACATCGTACATAGAGTTCTGTATGTATCTGGACATTTAGGCTTCGATTTATTCTGTCATTGAACTTTGTCGATAATTAACGGCTTGCACATTTGTTTCTGGAAACATGGTAACAATGTTTTTTTACACATAGAGAGGTTTCTGTCACACTTGTATACTGACATAATAGTAATTCAGATGTTTAGGTATATTAGGTTTTTTCCCATTTTCATTTATAACTAATACATGCCATAATTGTATGCATCATAAGTGGTAATCCGTTTCAATGCCGATGTGTCCAATACTTTAATCCTTCCATGTACTTAGCATATAGTGTGCTACATTAGTCATGTGTTTTTGGTAATATCTTTTCATCTCTTTCAGTTATTTACTGTATTCATCACAGTACACAATTGCATATGTCAATTACTCTCGAGATAAATTCAAGTTCTTTCATTTAGAGAACCATTTGTGTTAGGTGTCATCACCTAATATGTATCAATTTTAAGATGCAGCTAATGGCATTGTAGGTCTCAATGACCGTCACATATCCTCCATTGCATGTTTTATGTCAGTGTACTGAAATGGATTAGGAAGTTTGTTTGTGTTGTTTAGAGGCGTTTTTTCGGAAGTTAATCTTCTCTCTTCATGTTTGGAAATCTTCTTTCTTGATTCATCATGAATTTAGTTTTTTGTGTTTTTAATTTAGTATTGTGTAAATACTGTATAAAATAGTTCGGTAGTATGAATGCTTTGTGTTGTTGAATCTGTGTCCAGTTGAGATATTTGAAGTTTGTTTGATGAATTGTTTTAATGTTGTATTTCAGAGTCATATTTCTTCATGTGTGGTTCTCTTCTCTCTTGATTCTTCATGTCATTTGTCTGAGAAGTATGTAAAATGAGTGTAATTGGGTTTATAGTTTCATATGTAGAGTGATGTAAAGTTGTGTTCTGATATGTTTGTGTGAGTGGGTCTGTTGTATAGCATATATAGTGTTTTTTAGAGACATTTTTCTTCATGAGACAAAATCTTCTTTCTTCATTCTTCATGTAGTGTTAATGTAAATGGTTTGATATGTGGAGTGTGAGTGTTGAAAAGGTGTTGTATTACAGTTACCTGTAGAGAAATATACGAGTATGTATGGAGGATATGTGGCATAGACGGTTGTGCCAATTTTTACATCGTACATAGAGTTCTGTATGTATCTGGACATTTAGGCTTCGATTTATTCTGTCATTGAAATTTGTCGATAATTAACGGCTTGCACATTTGTTTCTGGAAACATGGTAACAATGTTTTTTTACACATAGAGAGTTTTCTGTCACACTTGTATACTGACATAATAGTAATTCAAATGTTTAGGTATATTAGGTTTTTTCCCATTTTCATTTATAACTAATACATGCCAGAATTGTATGCATCATAAGTGGTAATCCGTTTCAATGCCGATGTGTCCAATACTCTAATCCTTCCATGTACTTAGCATATAGTGCGCTACATTTATCATGTTTTTTTGGTAATATCTTTTCATCTCTTTCAGTTATTTACTGTATTCATCACTGTATGCAATAGCATATGTCAATTACTCTCGAGAGAAATTCAAGTTCGTTCATTTAGAGAACCATTTGTGTTAGGTGTCATCACCTAACATGTATCAATTTTAAGATGCAGCTAATGGCTTTGTAGGTCTCAGTGACCGTGACATATCCTCCATTGCAAGTTTTATGTCAGTGTACTGAAATGTATTAGGAAGTTTGTTTATGTCGTTTAGAGTCGTTGTTTGCGGATGTTAATCTTCTCTCTTCATGTTTGGAAATCTTCTTTCTTGACTCATCATGTAATTTCATTTTTGGTGTTTTTAAATTTGTATTGTGTAAATACCGTGTAAAATAGTTCTGTAGTATGAATGCTTTGTGTTGTTGTGCCTGTGTCCAGTTGACATAATTGAAGTGTGTTTGGTGAATTGTATTAATGTTGTATTTCGGAGACATATTTCTTCATGTGGGGTTCTCTTCTCTCTTGATTCTTCATGTCATTTGTCTGAGAAGTATGTAAAATGAGTGTAATATGGGTTTATAGTTTCATATGTAGAGTGATGTAAAGTTGTGTTCTGATCTGTCTGTGTGAGTGTGTTTGTTGTGTAGCTTATATAGTGTTTTGTAGAGACATATATCTCCATGAGACAAAATCTTCTTTCTTCATTCTTCATGTAGTGTTAATGTAAGTGGTTTGATATGTGGAGTGTGAGTGTTGAAAAGGTGTTGTATTACAGTTACCTGTTGAGAAAGATACGAGTATGTATGGAGGATATGTGGTATAGACGGTTGTGCCAATTTTTACATCATACATAGAGTTCTATATGTATCTGGAGATTTAGGCTTCGATTTATTCTGTCATTGAACTTTGTCGATAATTAACAGCTTGTACATTTGTTTCTGGAAACATGGTAGCAATGTATTTTTTACACATAGAGAGCGTTCTGCCACACTTGGATAGTGGCATAATAGTAAATCAGATGTTTAGGTTTATTAGGTTTTTTCCCATTTCCATTTGTAACTAATACATGCCATAATTGTATACATCATAAGTGGTAATCCGTTTCAGTGCCGAGGTGTCCGATACTTTAATCCATTCATGTACTTAGCATATAGTGTGCTACATTAGTCATGTGTTTTTGGTAATATCTTTTCATCTGTTTCAGTTATTTACTGTATTCATCACAGTACGCAATTGCATATGTCAATTACTCTCGAGATAAATTCAAGTTCTTTCATTTAGAGAACCATTTGTGTTAGGTGTCATCACCTAATATGTATCAATTTTAAGATGCAGCTAATGGCTTTGTAGGTCTCAATGACCGTCACATATCCTCCATTGCATGTTTTATGTCAGTGTACTGAAATGGATTAGGAAGTTTGTTTGTGTTGTTTAGAGTCGTTGTTTGCAGAGGTTAATATTCTCTCATCATGTTTGGAAATCTTCTTTCTTGATTCATCATGAATTTAACTTTTTGTATTTTTAATTTAGTATTGTGTAAATACTGTATAAAATAGTTCTGTAGTATGAATGCTTTGTGTTGTTGAGTCTGTGTCCAGTTCAGATATTTGAAGTGTGTTTGATGAATTGTTTTAATGTTGTATTTCGGAGTCATATTTCTTCATGTGTGGTTCTCTTCTCTCTTGATTCTTCATGTCATTTGTCTGAGAAGTATGTAAAATGAGTGTAATTGGGTTTATAGTTTCATATGTAGCGTGATGTAAAGTTGTGTTGTGATATGTTTGTGTGAGTGGGTCTGTTGTATAGCATATATAGTGTTTTGTAGAGAGATTTTTCTTCATGAGTCAAAATCTTCTTTCTTCATTCTTCATGTAGTGTTAATGTAAATGGTTTGATATGTGGAGTGTGAGTGTTGAAAAGGTGTTGTATTACAGTTACCTGTTGAGAAAGATACGAGTATGTATGGAGGATATGTGGTATAGACGGTTGTGCCAATTTTTACATCATACATAGAGTTCTATATGTATCTGGAGCTTTAGGCTTCGATTTATTCTGTCATTGAACTTTGTCGATAATTAACAGCTTGCACATTAGTTTCTGGAAACATGGTAGCAATGTATTTTTTACACATAGAGAGCGTTCTGCCACACTTGGATACTGGCATAATAGTAAATCAGATGTTTAGGTTTATTAGGTTTTTTCCCATTTTCATTTGTAACTAATACATGCCATACTTGTATACATCATAAGTGGTAATCCGTTTCAGTGCCGAGGTGTCTGATACTGTAATCCATCCATGTACTTAGCATATAGTGTGCTACATTAGTCATGTGTTTTTGGTAATATCTTTTCATCTCTTTCAGTTATTTACTGTATTCATCACAGTACACAATTGCATATGTCAATTACTCTCGAGATAAATTCAAGTTCTTTCATTTAGAGAACCATTTGTGTTAGGTGTCATCACCTAATATGTATCAATTTTAAGATGCAGCTAATGGCATTGTAGGTCTCAATGACCGTCACATATCCTCCATTGCATGTTTTATGTCAGTGTACTGAAATGGATTAGGAAGTTTGTTTGTGTTGTTTAGAGGCGTTTTTTCGGAAGTTAATCCTCTCTCTTCATGTTTGGAAATCTTCTTTCTTGATTCATCATGAATTTAGTTTCTTGTGTTTTTAATTTAGTATTGTGTAAATACTGTATAAAATAGTTCTGTAGTATGAATGCTTTGTGTTGTTGAATCTGTGTCCAGTTGAGATATTTGAAGTTTGTTTGATGAATTGTTTTAATGTTGTATTTCAGAGTCATATTTCTTCATGTGTGGTTCTCTTCTCTCTTGATTCTTCATGTCATTTGTCTGAGAAGTATGTAAAATGAGTGTAATTGGGTTTATAGTTTCATATGTAGAGTGATGTAAAGTTGTGTTCTGATATGTTTGTGTGAGTGGGTCTGTTGTATAGCATATATAGTGTTTTTTAGAGACATTTTTCTTCATGAGACAAAATCTTCTTTCTTCATTCTTCATGTAGTGTTAATGTAAATGGTTTGATATGTGGAGTGTGAGTGTTGAAAAGGTGTTGTATTACAGTTACCTGTAGAGAAATATACGAGTATGTATGGAGGATATGTGGCATAGACGGTTGTGCCAATTTTTACATCGTACATAGAGTTCTGTATGTATCTGGACATTTAGGCTTCGATTTATTCTGTCATTGAAATTTGTCGATAATTAACGGCTTGCACATTTGTTTCTGGAAACATGGTAACAATGTTTTTTTACACATAGAGAGTTTTCTGTCACACTTGTATACTGACATAATAGTAATTCAGATGTTTAGGTATATTAGGTTTTTTCCCATTTTCATTTATAACTAATACATGCCAGAATTGTATGCATCATAAGTGGTAATCCGTTTCAATGCCGATGTGTCCAATACTCTAATCCTTCCATGTAATTAGCATATAGTGCGCTACATTTATCATGTTTTTTTGGTAATATCTTTTCATCTCTTTCAGTTATTTACTGTATTCATCACTGTATGCAATAGCATATGTCAATTACTCTCGAGAGAAATTCAAGTTCGTTCATTTAGAGAACCATTTGTGTTAGGTGTCATCACCTAACATGTATCAATTTTAAGATGCAGCTAATGGCTTTGTAGGTCTCAGTGACCGTGACATATCCTCCATTGCAAGTTTTATGTCAGTGTACTGAAATGTATTAGGAAGTTTGTTTATGTCGTTTAGAGTCGTTGTTTGCGGATGTTAATCTTCTCTCTTCATGTTTGGAAATCTTCTTTCTTGACTCATCATGTAATTTCATTTTTGGTGTTTTTAAATTTGTATTGTGTAAATACTGTGTAAAATAGTTCTGTAGTATGAATGCTTTGTGTTGTTGTGCCTGTGTCCAGTTGACATAATTGAAGTGTGTTTGGTGAATTGTATTAATGTTGTATTTCGGAGACATATTTCTTCATGTGGGGTTCTCTTCTCTCTTGATTCTTCATGTCATTTGTCTGAGAAGTATGTAAAATGAATGTAATATGGGTTTATAGTTTCATATGTAGAGTGATGTAAAGTTGTGTTCTGATCTGTCTGTGTGAGTGTGTTTGTTGTGTAGCTTATATAGTGTTTTGTAGAGACATATATCTCCATGAGACAAAATCTTCTTTCTTCATTCTTCATGTAGTGTTAATGTAAGTGGTTTGATATGTGGAGTGTGAGTGTTGAAAAGGTGTTGTATTACAGTTACCTGTTGAGAAAGATACGAGTATGTATGGAGGATATGTGGTATAGACGGTTGTGCCAATTTTTACATCATACATAGAGTTCTATATGTATCTGGAGATTTAGGCTTCGATTTATTCTGTCATTGAACTTTGTCGATAATTAACAGCTTGTACACTTGTTTCTGGAAACATGGTAGCAATGTCTTTTTTACACATAGAGAGCGTTCTGCCACACTTGGATAGTGGCATAATAGTAAATCAGATGTTTAGGTTTATTAGGTTTTTTCCCATTTCCATTTGTAACTAATACATGCCATAATTCTATACATCATAAGTGGTAATCCGTTTCAGTGCCGAGGTGTCCGATACTTTAATCCATCCATGTACTTAGCATATAGTGTGCTACATTAGTCATGTGTTTTTGGTAATATCTTTTCATCTCTTTCAGTTATTTACTGTATTCATCACAGTACGCAATTGCATATGTCAATTACTCTCGAGATAAATTCAAGTTCTTTCATTTAGAGAACCATTTGTGTTAGGTGTCATCACCTAATATGTATCAATTTTAAGATGCAGCTAATGGCTTTGTAGGTCTCAATGACCGTCACATATCCTCCATTGCATGTTTTATGTCAGTGTACTGAAATGGATTAGGAAGTTTGTTTGTGTTGTTTAGAGGCGTTTTTTCGGAAGTTAATCTTCTCTCTTCATGTTTGGAAATCTTCTTTCTTGATTCATCATGAATTTAGTTTTTTGTGTTTTTAATTTAGTATTGTGTAAATACTGTATAAAATAGTTCTGTAGTATGAATGCTTTGTGTTGTTGAATCTGTGTCCAGTTGAGATATTTGAAGTTTGTTTGATGAATTGTTTTAATGTTGTATTTCAGAGTCATATTTCTTCATGTGTGGTTCTCTTCTCTCTTGATTCTTCATGTCATTTGTCTGAGAAGTATGTAAAATGAGTGTAATTGGGTTTATAGTTTCATATGTAGAGTGATGTAAAGTTGTGTTCTGATATGTTTATGTGAGTGGGTCTGTTGTATAGCATATATAGTGTTTTTTAGAGACATTTTTCTTCATGAGACAAAATCTTCTTTCTTCATTCTTCATGTAGTGTTAATGTAAATGGTTTGATATGTGGAGTGTGAGTGTTGAAAAAGTGTTGTATTACAGTTACCTGTAGAGAAATATACGAGTATGTATGGAGGATATGTGGCATAGACGGTTGTGCCAATTTTTACATCGTACATAGAGTTCTGTATGTATCTGGACATTTAGGCTTCGATTTATTCTGTCATTGAAATTTGTCGATAATTAACGGCTTGCACATTTGTTTCTGGAAACATGGTAACAATGTTTTTTTACACATAGAGAGTTTTCTGTCACAATTGTATACTGGCATAATAGTAAATCAGATGTTTAGGTTTATTAAGTTTTTTCCCATTTTCATTTGTAACTAATACATGCCATACTTGTATACATCATAAGTGGTAATCCGTTTCAAAGCTGAGGTGTCCGATACTTTAATCCATCCATTTACTTAGCATATAGTGCGCTACATTAGTCATGTTTTTTTGGTAATATCTTTTCATCTCTTTCAGTTATTTACTGTATTCAACACAGTACACAATTGCATATGTCAATTACCCTCGAAATAAATTCAAGTTCTTTCATTTAGAGAACCATTTGTGTTAGGTGTCATCACCTAATATGTATCAATTTAAGATGCAGCTAATGGCTTTGTAGGTCTCAGTGACCGTCACATATCCTCCATTGCATGTTTTATGTCAGTGTACTGAAATGTATTAGGAAGTTTGTGTTGTTTAGAGTCATTGTTTGAGGAAGTTCAACCTCTCTCTTCATGTTTGGAAATCTTCTTTCTTGATTCATCATGTAATTTCATTTTTTGTGTTTTTAATTTTGTATTGTGTAACTACTGTGTAAAATAGTTCTGTTGTATGAATGCTTTGTGTTGTTGAGACTATGTCCAGTTGAGATATTTGAAGTGTGTTTGATGAATTGTATTAATGTTGTATTTCAGAGTCATATTTCTTCATGTGTGGTTCTCTTCTCTCTTGATTCTTCATGTCATTTGTCTGAGAAGTATGTAAACTGAGTGTAATTGGGTTTATAGTTTCATATGTAGAGTGATGTAATATTGTGTTCCGATATGTTTGTGTGTGTGGGTCTGTTGTATAGCATATATAATGTTTTGTAGAGATATTTTTCTTCATGAGACTAAATCTTCTTTCTTCATTCTTCATGTAGTATTAATGTAAATGGTTTGATATGTAGAGTGTGAAAGGTGTTCTGTTACAGTTACCTGTAGAGAAATATACGAGTATGTATGGAGGATATGTGGTACAGATGGTTGTGCCATTCTTACATCGTACATAGAGTTCTATATGTATCTGGAGATTTAGACTTGGATTTATTCTGTCATTGAACTTTGTCGATAGTTAACAGCTTGCACATTTGTTTCTGGAAACATGGTAACAACGTTTTTTTACACATAGAGAGTTTTCTGTCACACTTGTATACTGACATAATAGTAATTCAGATGTTTAGGTATATTAGGTTTTTCCCATTTTCATTTATAACTATTACATGCCAGAATTGTATGCATCATAAGTGGTAATCCGTTTCAATGCCGATGTGTCCAATACTTTAATCCTTCCATGTACTTAGCATATAGTGCGCTACATTTATCATGTTTATTGGTAATATCTTTTCATCTCTTTCAGTTATTTACTGTATTCATCACAGTACGCAATTGCATATGTCAATTACTTTCGAGAGAAATTCAAGTTCGTTCATTTAGAGAACCATTTGTGTTAGGTGTCATCACCTAACATGTATCAATTTTAAGATGCAGCTAATGGCTTTGTAGGTCTCAGTGACCATCACATATCCTCCATTGCTTGTTTTATGTCAGTGTACTGAAATGTATTAGGAAGTTTGTTTGTGTCGTTTAGAGATGTTGTTTGCGGATGTTAATCTTCTCTCTTCATGTTTGGAAATCTTCTTTGTTGACTCATCATGTAATTTCATTTTTGGTGTTTTTAAATTTGTATTGTGTAAATACTGTGTAAAATAGTTCTGTAGTATGAATGCTTTGTGTTGTTGTGCCTGTGTCCAGTTGACATAATTGAAGTGTGTTTGGTGAATTGTATTAATGTTGTATTTCGGAGACATATTTCTTCATGTGGGGTTCTCTTCTCTCTTGATTCTTCATGTCATTTGTCTGAGAAGTATGTAAAATGAGTGTAATATGGGTTTATAGTTTCATATGTAGAGTGATGTAAAGTTGTGTTCTGATCTGTCTGTGTGAGTGTGTTTGTTGTGTAGCTTATATAGTGTTTTGTAGAGACATATATCTCCATGAGACAAAATCTTCTTTCTTCATTCTTCATGTAGTGTTAATGTAAATGGTTTGATATGTGGAGTGTGAGTGTTGAAAAGGTGTTGTATTACAGTTACCTGTAGAGAAATATACGAGTATGTATGGAGGATATGTGGTATAGACGGTTGTGCCAATTTTTACATCGTACATAGAGTTCTGTATGTATCTGGACATTTAGGCTTCGATTTATTCTGTCATTGAACTCTGTCGATAATTAACGGCTTGCACATTTGTTTCTGGAAACATGGTAACAATGCTTTTTTACACATAGAGAGGTTTCTGTCACACTTGTATACTGGCATAATAGTAAATCAGATATTTAGGTTTATTAGGTTTTTTCCCATTTTCATTTGTAACTAATACATGCCATACTTGTATACATCATAAGTGGTAATCCGTTTCAATGCCGAGGTGTCCGATACTTTAATCCATCCATGTACTTAGCATATAGTGCGCTACATTAGTCATGTTTTTTTGGTAATATCTTTTCATCTCTTTCAGTTATTTACTGTATTCATCACAGTACACAATTGCATATGTCAATTACTCTCGAAATAAATTCAAGTTCGTTCATTTAGAGAACCATTTGTGTTAGGTGTCATCACCTAACATGTATCAATTTTAAGATGCAGCTAATGGCTTTGTAGGTCTCAATGACCGTCACACATCCTCCATTGCATGTTTAATGTCAGTGTACTGAAATGTATTAGGAAGTTTGTTTGTGTTGTTTAGAGTCATTGTTTGAGGAAGGTCAACCTCTCTCTCATTTTTGGAAATCTTCTTTCGTGATTCATCATGTAATTTCATTTTTGGTGTTTTTAATTTTGTATTGTGTAACTACTGTGTAAAATAGTTCTGTAGTATGAATGCTTAGTGTTGTTGAGACTGTGTCCAGTTGAGATATTTGAAGTGTGTTTGATGAATTGTATTAATGTTGTATTTCAGAGTCATATTTCTTCATGTGTGGTTCTCTTCTCTCTTGATTCTTCATGTCATTTGACTGAGAAGTATATAAATTGAGTGTAATAGGGTTTATAGTTTCATATGTAGAGTGATGTAAAGTTGTGTTCTGATACGTTTGTGTGAGTGGGTCTGTTGTATAGCATATATAGTGTTTTGTAGAGACATTTTTCTTCATGAAACAAAATCTTCTTACTTCATTCTTCATGTAGTGTTAATGTAAATGGTTTGATATGTGATATGTGGAGTGTGAGTGTTGAAATGGTGTTGTATTACAGTTAGCTGTTGAGTCAGATACGAGTATGTATGGAGGATATGTGGTATAGACGGTTGTGCCAATATTTACATCATACATAGAGTTCTATATGTATCTGGAGATTTAGGCTTCGATTTATTCTGTCATTGAACTTTGTCGATAATTAACAGCTTGCACATTTGTTTCTGGAAACATGGTAGCAATGTTTTTTTACACATAGAGAGGTTTTTGTCACACTTGTATACTGACATAATAGTAATTCAGATGTTTAGGTTTATTAGGTTTTTTCCCATTTTCATTTGTAACTAATACATGCCAGAATTGTATACATCATAAGTGGTAATCCGTTTCAGTGCCGAGGTGTCCGATATTTTAATCCATCCATGTACTTAGCATATAGTGTGCTACATTAGTCATGTGTTTTTGGTAATATCTTTTCATCTCTTTCAGTTATTTACTGTATTCATCACAGTACGCAATTGCATATGTCAATTGCTCTCGAGATAAATTCAAGTTCTTTCATTTAGAGAACCATTTGTGTTAGGTGTCATCACCTAATATGTATCAATATTAAGATGCAGCTAATGGCTTTGTAGGTCTCAGTGACCGTCACATATCCTCCATTGCATGTTTTATATCAGTGTACTGAAATGTATTAGGAAGTATGTTTGTGTTGTTTAGAGTCGTAGTTTGCGGAAGTTCATCTTCTCTCTTCATGTTTGGTAATCTTCTTTCTTGATTCATCATGTGATTTTTTGGTGTTTTTAATTTTGTATTGTGTAAATACTGTGTAAAATAGTTCTGTAGTGTGAATGCTGTGTTGTTGAGTCTGTGTCCAGTTTAGATATATGAAATGTGTTTGATGAATTGTATTAATGTTGTATTTCGGAGACATATTTCTTCATGTGGGGTTCTCTTCTCTCTTGATTCTTCATGTCATTAGTCTGAGAAGTATGTAAAATGAGTGTAATTGGGTTTATAGTTTCATATGTAGAGTGATGTAAAGATGTGTTCTGATCTGTTTGTGTGAGTGGGTTTGTTGTGTAGCTTATATAGTGTTTTGTAGAGATATATATCTCCATGAGACAAAATCTTCTTTCTTCATTCTTCATGTAGTGTTAGAGTAAATGGTTTGATATGTGGAGTGTGAGTGTTGAAAAGGTGTTGTACTACAGTTACCTGTAGAGAAATGTAAGAGTATGTATGGAGAATATGTGGTATAGATCGTTGTGCCATTTTTACATCGTACATAGAGTTCTATAAGTATATGCAGATTTAGACTTGGATTTATTCTTTCATTGAACTTTGTCGATAATTAATAGCTTGCACATTTGTTTCTGGAAACATGGTAACAATGTATGTTTTACACATATAGAGTTTTCAGTCACACTTGTATACTGACATAATAGTAATTAAGATGTTTAGGTTTATTAGGTTTTTTCCCATTTTCATTTATAACTAATACATGCCAGAATTGTATGCATCATAAGTGGTAATTCGTTTCAATGCTGAGGTGTCCGATACTTTAATTCATCCATGTACTTAGCATATAGTGCTCTACATTAGTCATGTTACTTTGGTAATATCTTTTCATCTATTTCAGTTATTTAGTGTATTCATCACAGCACGCAATTGCATATGTCAATTACTCTCAAGAAAAATCAAGTTAGTTCATTTATAGAACCATTTGTGTTAGGTGTCATCACCTATTATATATTTCACTTTTAAGATGCAGCTAATGGCTTTGTAGGTGTCAGTGACCGTCACATATCCTCAATTGCATGTTTTATGTCAGTGTACTGAAATGTATTAGGAAGTTTGTTTGTGTTGTTTAGAGTCGTTGTTAGCTGAAGTTCATCATCTCTCTTCATGTTTGGAAATCTTCTTTCTTGATTCTTCATGTAATTTCATTTTTGGTATTTTTAATTTTGTATTGTGTAAGTACTGTGTATGAGAGATCTGTTGTATGAATTCATTGTGTTGTCGTGTCTGTGTCCAGTTGAGATAATTGAAGTGTGTTTGATGTATAGTGTTAATGTTGTATTTCGGAGACATCATTCTTCATGTTGGGTTCTCTTCTCTCTTGATTCTTCAGGTCATTTGTCTGAGAGGTATGTAAAATGAGTGTGATTGGGTTTATAGTTTCATATGTAGTGTGTTGTAATGTTGTGTTCTGATCTGTTTGTGTGAGTGGGTTTGTTGTGTAGCATATATAGTGTTTTGTCGTGACATATATCTCCATGAGACAAAATCTTCTTTCTTCATTCTTCATGTAGTGTTAATGTAAATGGTTTGATATGTGGAGTGCGAGTCTTGAAAAGGTGTTGTATTACGGTTATCTCTTGAAAAATATTCGAATTTATATGGAGGATATGTGGTTTACATGGTTCTGCCATTTTCACATCATACATAGAGTTCTATATGTATCTGGAGATTTAGACTTGGAGTTATTCTGTCATTGAATTTTGTCGATATATAACAGCTTGCACATTTGTTTCTGGAAACATGGTAGCAATGTATTTTTTACACATAGAGAGCGTTCTGGCACACTTGGATACTGGCATAATAGTAAATCAGATGTTTAGGTATATTAGGTTTTTTCCCATTTTCATTTATACCTAATACATGCCAGAATTGTATGCATCATAAGTGGTAATCCGTCTCAATGCTGATGTGTCCAATACTTTAATCCTTCCATGTACTTAGCATATAGTGCGCTACATTTTTCATGTTTATTGGTAATATCTTTTCATCTCTTTCAGTTATTTACTGTATTCATCACAGTACGCAATTGCATATGTCAATTACTCTCGAGATAATTTTAAGTTCGTTCATTTAGACAAATATTTGTGTTAGGTGTCATCACCTAATATATGTCAATTTCAAGATGCAGCTAATGGCTTTGTAGGTCTCAGTGACCGTGAAATATCCTCCATTGCATGTTTTATGTCAGTGTACTGAAATGTATTACGAAGTTTGTTTGCGTTATTTAGAGTCGTCGTTGGGGAAGTTCATCATCTCTCTTCATGTTTGGAAATCTTCTTTCTTGATTCTTCATGTAATTTCATTTTTGGTATTTTTATTATTGTATTGTTAAGTACTGTGTATGAGAGATCTGTTGTATGAATTCATTATGTTGTCGTGTCTGTGTCCAGTTGAGATAATTGAAGTTTGTTTGATGTATAGTGTTAATGTTGTATTTCGGAGACATATTTCTTCATGTGGGGTTCTCTTCTCTCTTGATTCTTCAGGTCGTTTGTCTGAGAAGTATGTAAAATGAGTGTAATTATGTTTATAGTTTCATATGTAGAGTGATGTAATGTTGTGTTCTGATCAGTTTGTGTGAGTGGGTTTGTTGTGTAGCATAATTAGTATTTTGTTGTGACATATATCTCCATGAGACAAAATCTTCTTTCTTCATTCTTCATGTAGTGTTAATGTAAATGGTTTGATATGTGGAGTGTGAGTTTTGAAAAGGTGTTGTATTACAGTTATCTCTAGAAAAATATGTTAGTATGTATGGAGGATATGTGGATTACACGGTTCTGCCATTTTTACATCGTACATAGAGTTCTGTATGTATGTGGACATTTAGGCTTCGATTTATTCTGTCATTGATCTTTGTTGATAATTAACAGCTTGCACATTTGTTTCTGGAACCATGGGAACAATGTATTTTTACACATATAGAGTTTTCTGTCACACTTGTATACTGACACAATAGTAATTCAGATGTTTAGGTATACTAGGTTTTTCCCATTTTCATTTGTAACTAATACATGCCATGTCGTGTCTGTGTCCATTTGAGTTAATTGAAGTGTGTTTGATGTATAGTGTTAATGTTGTATTTCGGAGACATATTTCTTCATGTGAGGTTCTCTTCTCTCTTGATTCTTCAGGTCATTTGTCTGAGATGTATGTAAAATGAGTGTAATTATGTTTATAGTTTCATATGTAGAGTGATGTAATGTTGTGTTCTGATCTGTTTGTGTGAGTGGTTTTGTTGTGTAGCATATATAGTGTTTTGTCGTGACATATATCTCCATGAGACAAAATCTTCTTTCTTCATTCTTCATGTAGTGTTAAAGTAAATGGTTTGATATGTGAATATGAGTGTTGAAAAGGTGTTGTATTGCAGTTATCTGTAGAGAAATGTACGAGTATGTATGGAGGATATGTGGTATAGTTGGTTGTGCCATTTTTACATCGTACATTGAGTTCTATATGTATCTGGAGATTTAGACTTGGATTTATTCTGTCATTGTAATTTGTCGATAGTTAACAACTTGCACATTTGTTTCTGGAACCATGGTAACAATGTATTTTTTACACATAGAGAGTTTTCTGTCACACTTGTATACTGTCATAATTGGAATTCAGATGTTTAGGTTTATTAGGTTTTTTCCCATTTTATTTGTAACTAATGCATTCTAGAATTGTATACATCATAAATGTAATCCGTTTCAATGCTGAGGTGTCCGATACTTTAATCCATCCGTGTACTTAGCATATAGTGCGCTACATTAGTCATGTTTTTTTGGTAATATCTTTTCATCTCTTTCAGTTATTTACTGTATTCATCAGAGAACACAATTGCATATGTCAATTACTCTCGAGATAAAATAAAGTTCATTAATTTAGCAAACAATTTGTGTTTGGTGTAATCACGTAATATGTATCAATTTTAAGATGCAGCTAATGGCTTTGTAGGTCTCCATGTCCGTCACTTATACTCCATTGCATGTTTTGTGTCAGTATACTGAAGTGCGTTTGAATGCTTGTTTGCGTTGTATAGAGTCATAGTGTGTGGAAGTTAATCTTCTCTCTCCCTGTTTGGAAATCTTCTTTCTTGATTCATCATGTAATTTCATTTTTTGTGTTTTTAATTTTGTATTGTGTAACTACTGTGTAAAATAGTTCTGTAGTATGAATGCTTTGTGTTGTTGAGTCTGTGTCCAGTTGAGATATTTGAAGTGTGTTTGATGAATTGTATTAATGTTGTATTTCGGAGTCATATTTCTTCATGTGTGGTTCTTTTCTCTCTTGATTCTACATGTCATTTGTTTGACAAGTATGTAAAATGAGTGTAATTTGGTTTATAGTTTCACATGAAGAGTGATTTCATATTGTGTTCTGATATGTTTGTTTGAGTGGGTCTGTTGTGTAGCATATATAGTCTTTTGTAGAAACATATATCTTCATGAGACAAAATCTTCTTTCTTCATTCTTCATATAGTGTTAGTGTAAATGGTTTGATATGTGAAGTGTGAGTGTTGAAAAGTTGTTGTATTACAGTTATCTGTAGAGAAATATACGGGTATGTATAGAGGGTATGTGGTATAGATGGTTGTGACATTTTTACATCGTACATAGAGTTCTATATGTATCTGGAGATTTAGACTTGGATTTATTCTGTCATTGAACTTTGTCGATAATTAACAGCTTGCACATTTGTTTCTGGAAACGTGGTAACAATGTTTTTTTACACATAGAGAGTTTCCTGTCACACTTGTATACTGACATAATAGGAATTCAGATGTTTATGTTTATTAGGTTTTTTTGCCATATTCGTATCTTTACTTATATATGCCAGAAGTGTATGCTATCCCGTCTCAATTCCTAGGTGTCTGATACTTTAATCCATCCACGAACCTAGCATATAGTGCACTACATTAGTCATGTTTTATTAGTAATATCTTCTCATGTGGTTCAGTTATTTACTTTTTTTATCGCAGTATGGAATTGCATATGTCAGTTACTCTCTAGATAAATTTATGTTTGCTCATTGTGAGAACACTCAGTGGTAGGTGTCGTAATACGTATCAATTTTACGATGCAGGTAACGGCTTTGTAGTTCTCAGTGACCATCACATATCCTCTATTGCATGTTTTGTGTCAATGTACTGAAGTGTGTTTGGAAGCTTGTTTGTGTTGTATAGAGTCATTGTTTCTGGAAGTTCATCTTCTCTTTTCATGTTTGGAAATCTTCTTACTTGATTCTTCATGTAATTTCATTTTTATTGTTTTTATTTTGTATTGTGTAAATACTGTGTAAGAGAGATCTGTTGGATGAATGCATTGTGTTGTTGTGTCTGTGTCCAGTTGAGATATTTGAAATGTTTTTGTTGATAAGTATTAAGTTGTATTTCGGAGACTTTTTTTTTCATGTGTGGTTCCCTTCGCTCTTGACTCTTCATATCATTTGACTGAGTATGTGAAAAATGACTGTCATTTAATTTATGGTTTCTTATGTAGAGTGATTTAAAGTTGTGTTCTGATCAGTTCGTGTGAGTGGGTTTGTTGTGTAGCATATATAGTGTTTTGTGGAGACATATTTCTCTATGAGAGAAAATCTTCTTTCTTCATTCTTCATGTGGTGTTAATGTAAATGGTTTGATATGTGGAGTGTGAGTGTTGAAAAGGTGTTTTATTGCAGTTATCTGTAAAGAAATATACAATTATTATTGGGTTTATAGTTTCATATGTAGAGTAATGTAAAGTTGTGTTCTGATCTGTTTGTGTGAGTGGGTTTGTTGTATAGCATATATGGTGTTTTGAGAGACATATTGCTTGATGTGACAAAATCTTTTTCCTGTATTCTTCATTTGTTGTTAATGTAAGTGGTTTAACATGTGCACTGTCATTGCTGAAAATATGTTGTATTGCAGTTTTCTGTAGAGTAATATACGAGTGTCTAAATGGGATAAATGTGCCAACAGTTTTGGTGACTAATTTTGTTTATGTGTAGTGTGTAAATCTGTATTTTTTAGTTAGTAAAGTTATTAGCCTTACTTTATGCTAGTGAGCTGGTTTCATTTGAATGCCCCATATATTATTGTAAGTGGATTAATAGTAATCCTAAAGCAAAGAATTACTATGGTCTCTCCAATTAAGGTATTAAGTACTTCGGAAATGAAATTGTAACACCATTGACTAAAATACTCAACAAAATTGAAAATGAAGGTTATTATCCAGAATGTTTAACAATATCTGTAGTTAAACCAGTACACAAGTAAGGAGATATAGCATCACCAGGTATCTGTTGACCAATATCACTTATACCCCTAATATGAAAATTAATAGAATTCGGCATGAATAAGCAGATGAATCAGTATTTTGTACATAATGATATACTCTCTTCCTCACAGTGTAATTTCAGATCTAGCCTTTGTACAGTCTAAACAGTTTAGAGTATGCTAGCAAAAACATACAATTGTTCTGAAAATAAAGATAACTGTGCAACATTGTTGGACCTCAGGAAAGCTTTTGATATGGTCACCCACAATATTATCATTAAAAAAACTCTTCCACTAAGGAGTAGGAGAGAATGCTCTATGCCTAATGCAGTCATACTTGGATAATAGAAAAAGGTTAGTTCAGGTAAATAATCTGATGTCAGAATGTCTCCCAGTTGTAAAGGGGGTACCTCAAGGATCTGTCCTTCGACCTTTCCTTTTCATTATTTATATATATGATTCACCTGCAGTTGTATTGTGTATGTAGTGCTATATGCTGATGACACAACACTCACCACATGTGATACCAATCTTGAAAATGTGCAACACAGCATGACAGTGGCAATGGAGAGGGGCATTACTTGGTTTCAGGCAAATGTACTGCAGAAGAATGATAGTAAAACTGAAGTTGATGTATTCAACCTGAATGCTCCCAGTCACGGCAACAAAACAGTAAAATTATTAGGATTTAATATAGATAAAAAGCTCAGCTGAAATACTCACACAGGGAAGATACGTGGCAAATTGGCACGTGCCATACATCTGCTGTATCAGCTGAGGAGCAGTGTCAGTAAAGAACTTCTGTTGTATGCATATTTTGCATTCTTCCATTCGCACGTGAGTTATGGAATACAATAATGGGGCAATTGCGTAGGTTCAAAAGTAGGGTTTAAATGGCAAAAGAAAGCCATAAGGTGCATATCGTAATTTAGCCCTTGTGAATCATGTCGAGATCAATGACAGTGCCTGGCCTCTATATTTACAACTTCCTTGTCGTCATTAAAGAGAATCTGACTTGACTTAAGGAGAACAGTTCATGACCATAACATAAGAAGTGGTTCAAATGGCTCTGAGCACTATAGGACTCAACTGCTGAGGTCATAAGTCCCCTAGAACTTAGAACTACTTAAACCTAACTAACCTAAGGACGACACACACATCCATGCCCGAGGCAGGATTCGAACCTGCGACCAGACTGTAGCGCCAGAACCGCTCGGCCACCAGCGGCCGGCCATAAGAAGTGGACATACCATTAATATGCCATATGCTAGGCTTGCAAAGAGACACAACATCTACACATCTTGGTCCTGTCTACTTCAACAAATTACCAGAAAATGCCTACACAGTGCCAGTATTTAAATTTAAAACTAGTCTTTCAAGGTGGATCAAAAGTAAAGTAATTTACTCTGCTCAAGAGTTCCTAGAGTATGTGACAAATGACCCACTTTGCATATGAGAATGAACTATAAATTAACTGCAAACTATACTTATGCCACACTGTGCAACTATTTTATTACTGTTTGATGTGCTTATTGTTAATTATCTGTTGGATTATTTATTTGTCATTTACCGAACTCTGTAGTTCATTTATCTTGTAATTGAGCAATTAGGAAACTTCTTGTTGTTATTTACATTTGCACAAATATATATTGCATCTGTCCTGGATTATTATATTGTAGTTAATAACATTTGTCATGTCGATGATTATTATTGTTGTTATTATGATGTATACACTGATGACACCAATTGCGTGTAAATATGCTCAATGGTGGAATAAAACATTTCTATTTTTAGTTCACTAGCTCTGAATCTTATGGCTGTGTTATGTCATAAGTATGTACAAGAAATAAACATTGCCCAAGAATGCTTCCCCAGGGGGACTTCATAGTTGAGTCATGTATTCCAGTTTTATTATTAGGATCTTACCTTCATTTTTATAATGTACGTTTGCACACTGTCTTCTGTCATTGAGATACGAACTTAAAAAATTTGCTGCTGCTCCTATTATGTGATAAGCTTCTAATGTGGATAAAATTATTCCATGATCTCTGAATCAAAGGCCTTAGCCAGATGTAGAAAAGCCCCAATTACTTTGTTTCCTTATTTTCATTATTTCATATTCTGTTACATCCATCAGGACGAAAATGAATTACTTGTTTCGGATGAAATTATTTGTGGTCTTGATTCATCATGTGGTGTCACTGCCAGACACCACACTTGCTAGGTGGTAGCTTTAAATCGGCCGCGGTCCATTAGTACATGTCGTACCCGCGTGTCGCCAATGTCAGTGATCACAGACCGAGCGCCACCACATGGCAGGTCTCGAGAGACGTACTAGCACTCACCGCAGTTGTACAGCCGACTTTGCTAGGAAAGGTTCACTGACAACTACGCTCTCATTTGCCGAGACGATAGTTAGCATAGCCTTCAGCTACGTCATTTGCTACGACCTAGCAAGGCACCATTACCAGTTAATATTGAGATTGTAAAACATGTACCGTCAAGAGCGATGTTCACCAATTAAGTATTCCAGAAGCTACGTACCTTTTTTGCTAGTCTGAAGACCTTGTCCTGTTCCAGACCTCACGCCAGCCTGTGTGAGCTTAAACGTGTGCCTTTCGGCTTCATGTCCTAGTGGATTGGCTGTCTTGCCACAACAGTTGGCGATGAGCCCAAATCGCATTCGTACCTATACTGATACTGCCCTGATTTACTTGTGTAATGGCTTCGCCACAATCTCCTGATGTACTGTCCGAATTTTATCGCTTACAGAATCAGCAGATGCAGGCCTTACTGGATGCCCTTGGGCAGCTCGCCCAGGGTCTACGTGCAATGCAAAACGATGCGGCAGCTGCTGCTCCACTGCTACTGCAGCCACAACACGCTGTTGCACCAACTTTTCGTCCTTTTGACACTGCACTGGAAAGCTGGACGGAGTGGTCACGCCAATTTGGATTCCATCTCGCTGCCTACAGAATTCAAGGTAACAAGCCATGCATATTTCAAAGAAACAGTCAATGTCGTTGCACAAAGGTATACGTTCTTTCGTACAAAACGTACGGCCGGTCAGACTAATAGGGAGTTTGAGTGTGAATGTGGACTACCTTATTCAGATACAATGGTGCATGATGCAATTGCACAGAACATTTCTGATGCTCGTATACGGGAACAGATTTTGAAACTAGTTAATCCCTCCCTTCAACAAGTGATAGACATATTGGATAGGCAAGATACACTTGACTTTGCTCAGGAATCATTTGCAACTTCGCCAGCCGTGTGTCACATTAACCGGCCCGCCGGGCGCGCTGCACGGAACGGTAAACAGCCCTCGCGCCCGTCCGCGCAGCTGCCGCAACGCTCTCAACCAGGTGTGCCGCGCAAGCATGCAAATGCAGTGCTAAAATCATGCCCGCGATGTGCTACTAGACATTCACGTGAAAATTGCCCATCACGCCAAGCTATTTACTTTTTCTGTAATAAGAAAGGACATGTTCAAAGTGTTTGCCAGAAAAAGCTCAGAACGGACACTCACAACCATTCCAGGCCCTTTGCTTTGCGCCGGAATCGAACCAAGGACACTCAGGCTCGAGAACTTCTGCCCACAGACATTCATGTAGTTAATTCCACTCCGCCCAGTGCCACTTTCTCTAACAGTGACTGTGTTCGTCCCACAAATAGTGTGCGTCGATATCGCCGGAAATCCCGTAAAGTCGCGAGTGTTTCTGTACCAGTGTCAGTTCAAATTGCACGAGACAGTCGCTCTTGTCGTCAGCAGGACAATAAACTTTTTGTAGACTTGGACTTTCATGGCCACGTGATACCATTCCAGCTCGATACCGGAGCTGCAGTTTCATTGATCAATCACGACACGTACAAACAACTGGGCAAACCTCCGTTTCGTGCCGCAAATGTTAAGCTAACTACATATTCAGGTCAGAATATCCCTGTGTTAGGACAGTGCAGCCTTCTTGCAACATACAAGGGACACACAAAACTTGTGTCATTTTACGTTCTTCGTTCTTCTTCTGCAGTGAACTTGTTTGGTTTAGATTTATTTCAGTTGTTTAACTTGTCTATAGTAAATCAGGTCCTCTCAGTGAATCAGACTGTGCCTTCAGACAGTGTTTCTCGTCTATGTGAAGAATTTGCAGACATTTTTGCACCGGGCCTTGGTTGCGCTAAGAACTATGAACCACATTTGGAACTGAAAGTAAAGGCGCAACTGAAATTTTTCAGAGCGCGCAATGTTCCCCACGCGTTGTGTGATGAGGTCGCAAGAACGTTACACGATTTAGAATCACAAGGTGTAATTGAACGTGTGCAGGCTTCTCTCTGGGCCTCACCCTTAGTAATTTTGCCAAAACCTTCCGGAATACTGAGACTTTGTGTGGACTTCAAGGCAACAGTGAATCCACAACTAGTGATTGCAACTTTTCCCTTACTCCACCCGGAAGATCTTTTTGATAAACTCTGCCCGGGTAAATACTTTTCGAAGTTGGACCTAGCAGATGCGTACTTGCAAATACCGGTGGACAAAGAATCCCAGCGAGTTTTGGTGGTTAACACGCATCTTGGTTTGTACCGATTCAAAAGACTGCCATTCGGGTGTGCATCCGCCCCTGCATTGTTTCAGCAATATTTACAAACTGTTTGTGCGTCGGTCCCTACTGCAGCGAACTATCTGGACGATATTGTGATCTCTGGAAAGACGGAAGAAGAACATTTAACCAATCTCAGAACATTATTTCAGGTATTGCGACAAAATGGTCTTCTCTTGCGGAAGGACAAATGTGTGTTTTTTGCTCGTGACTTACCATATCTGGGACATGTAATCAATGCCCAAGGCATACATCCGAGTCCAGAGCACCTCCGTGCCATACAAGACTTGCCTTCGCCGCAGAATTTGAAGCAGCTACAGAGTGTGTTGGGAAAAATTAATTATTATGCCAAATATGTGCCGCAAGCCTCTTCCATTTCAGCTCCGCTTCATCGCTTACACCGTAAAGGTGTTCCGTTTGTCTGGACGATGGAATGCGAACGCGCCTTTCGCCAGTTGAAATCAGCGTTGCTTTCTAATCCTTGCCTTACGCCATTCGATCCCCAGAAACCCCTTTTGTTGATGGTAGATGCATCGGATTTTGGGATCGGTGCTGTTCTTGCGCACAAAGATGGATCGCATGATCGCCCTATTGCCTTTGCGTCCAAATTGCTCTCATCTGCGCAAAGAAATTATTCACAGATAGAAAAAGAAGCTTTGGCTCTCGTATTTGGTGTTACTAAGTTCCATGATTTCTTGTATGGTCGTCACTTTACCATCATCACAGACCACAAACCTTTGACATCGCTTTTTCATCCGAACAAGCCTGTACCTCGACGTACAGCGCAGAAATTCATTCGCTGGTCTATTTTTCTCTCGCAGTACCGCTACAATATCTTGTATCGGTCCACTGCTAAGCATGGAAATGCTGATGCGTTGTCCTGTTTGCCTGTTGCTGAGGATAGAGCATTTGATTCTTCCGAACTTGCTTGCATGTTCATTGATGCGGAAACTGATAACGTGGTCAAATCGTTTCCGATTGATTTTCGTCGTGTAGCTACAGCCACAGCTGCTGACCCTGTCCTTGCTACAGTTTTGCGTTTTGTTGCTACGCAATGGCCTTTGTCAAAGTCGCGGATTGAGGATCCCCTGGTTTGCCGATTTTTTGCTCGCAAGGAGAGACTTTTTGTACGACGTGGTGTTTTGTTGTTGCGTTCTGATAATGATCAGTCCAGAGTCGTGGTCCCACGTTCGTTACAGTCCTCTGTCTTACGGCTTCTTCACTAAGGACATTGGGGTATAGTGCGAACGAAACAACTTGCTCGTCAGTACTGTACTTAGTTCGGAATCGATGCTGCGATTACGAAAATGTGCTGTTATTCCATGGCGTGTGCCAAACAACAATCCGCACCGCCACGGAAATTCTTTGCATGGCCGAAAGCCACTTCCCCTTGGCAACGCTTGCACATCAATTTTGCTGGTCCATTCTGGAATGCTCGATGGTTGGTTGTGGTCGATTCTTTCAGTAATTTTCCTTTTGTTGTCCGGATGTCTTCCACAACGTCATCTGCCACCATCCAAGCGTTATCTGCTATCTTTTGCATTGAAGGTCTTCCACAGACTATTGTTTCCGACAATGGCCCACAATTCCTGTCCGCAGAATTTCAGTCATTCTGCAAGGCCAATGGTATTCAACATCTGACATCCGCGCCGTTTTCGCCACAGTCAAACGGTGCCGCTGAACGATTGGTCTGGACTTTCAAGTCACAGATGTTGAAGTTGAAAGAGTCGTATTCTTGGGAGGACGTGTTGTTGCTCTTTTTGTCTTCGTATTGCTGCCGCCTGTTCTCCTGCTGGCGCCGCCCGCAGTGGACGCGTCGCTGCAACCGCCTGGCGCCTCCCTGGGTCACGCGCCGCCGATCGCTTCCCGTGACCAGATGTCCTCCGCCATGGACCTCTTGCCTGCTCCGGACCACATGGCGTCTTCGCGCGTCGGTTACCCCGACACGATGGAGGTCTACCCTTCGGCCCCTCCTGTCTCTTTACGGGCGCATACACCGCATGTTGGCGTGCACCCTGGACTAGGTTTTCAGGCGTTTCCTAGCTCCCCTTGGACCGAATGGCCGGGTGTGGGTGGCACAGCCTCGCCTGTTGTTAGGCTCCCCACCTCATCGCATACATCAACATGGGGTCCTCCCCACGGCGGGCGGAAGCCTTATAACACAACCGTTCGCCGATTTGCCGGGGAGGAATGTGGTGTCACCGCCAGAAACCACACTTGCTAGGTGGTAGCTTCAAATCGGCCGCGGTCCATTAGTACATGTCGGACCTGCGTGTCGCCACTGTCAGTGATCGCAGACCGAGCGCCACCACACGGCAGGTCTTGAGAGACTTACTAGCACTCGCCCCAGTTGTACAGACGACTTAGGTAGCGATGCAACACTGACGAAGCCTCGCTTATTTGCAGAGAGATAGTTAGAATAGCCTTCAGCTAAGTCAATGGCTACGACCTAGCAAGGCGCCATTAGCATTACATTGCATGTATCTAAAGAGTCTTAACTTGTATCATCAAGAGCGATATACAAATTATGGGTTAAAGTTAAGTATTCCAGCAGCTACGTACTTTTCTTTATAGCATTCATTACGTATCCTGTTTCAGACCTCACACCAGCCTGCGTGAGTTTAACGTGTGCATTTCGGCCTTCTCTAGCAATACCACACATAAATTTTCTTTGTATGCCTTACTAAAGTCCTCTTTCATAATGTTTTACTAATATTACTGGATTCATTTATCTGTTCAGTGTATTACTGTAAATTTAGAATGTTCAGAGATATCTCAAGTTTCCTACATTTTACAAATAAGCTTTCCACCTCATGGACATTTTTTATGAAAACGTATAATGGAATCATAGTCTCTCTGTCTAAATAAGATATAAATCATGAAACACTACTTGTCCAGCAAAATTTCTCTGTTTGTACATTAAAGCTCAAATATAACTTTCGTAATTCATTTGCCTGAACCAGGGGGCTGATCAGTAAAACTTATATGATATTGCAAATGTTATACTTAATCTCTTAAAATAACTTTACAACCACAACTTGTCATAGAGTAAAAAAACAGCAATGACAGTTCTACATATGGGGAAATGTGATTTTATGATTTGCACATGTGGCTGCAAAATCCATTTGAACAAAACATTTAATTTTTGATGAATGGGTAATATATAATATTCTGTGATGTTGTCATTTTGGTCTTCAGACCAAAGACTGATTTTATGCACCTATCCCCAGTAGTCTGTCCTGTGCACACATCTGCATGGATACTCCTGCTACAGACCACCCTCCCTCCACCCCCTCCCTCCCTGCATTTTCTGCAATTAGCACATTGACAATCCCTTGATGCATCAAGATGTTCCGTATCAGTATATCTCTTTCTTTACTCTGGTTGTGCCATAAATTTCTTTTTACCTCAATTTGATTAAGTACATTCTCATTAATTGCATGATCTACCCTTCTAATCTTTGGCTTTCTCCTGTAGGTTTACGTTTTAAAAGCCGTTATTTTCTTCTTGTCTGAACCGCATATTATTAGAGTTTCACTACTATACAAAGCTGCACTCCAGACAAATATACTCAGAAAATATTTCCTAAGATTTAAATTTATGTGATATTGTGGTGCTTGTGTTGTTATGAAGAACAATATAAAGTTCCTTCAGATATGCAGTTATGTCTCAAGGAAAACTTACAGCAGCAACTTCAGCTGTTATGAAATATGTGAAATTTATTTGATGTTGCAAATATGAACAACCACATGCATGAATGCATGTGTGTCCAAAGGACCATTGCATCATTCTTCTTAACAACACATGCATTGCAATGTCGTATTTCTCCGCTGATATAATTCAGTGACTTTCAATTAAAATATCCTCCCCTGTACAGGCATTGCCACTACATAATATGTGTGTGAGTACAGCTTTCAGCACAAGATTGATGACATGGAAGCTTGGATCTGGGTATGAGTCCTGCACAGGAAGCCAAAGTGGTTAAGATTACCACTTACATAATGCAGAAAATCCTTGCTTGGCTTCCGGTCCACAACAGATTTCATTGTTGAGATTCCTTATACAGCCGATGATTGTTCGTAATCACATCTGTGGGTACATTTCATGTATTTAAATTTTTATTCTACATTAACAAATGTATCTTTTTTTCAGACATCCTATGTTGGTTTTGCTGTTCTGCATTTTATATCCTCTGATTGGCCATTGTCATTTATTTGTTGCTGAAGTAACACACTTTACTTCTACTTTTAGTTTTAATTCCTTTTCTAGCTCACTAAGCAGCACCTGATTTAATTCTAACACATTTAAGTGCCCTTATTTTACTGTTGTTCATGTGGATCTTGTAACATCTTTTCAATTCATGCTATTCAACTGTTCATCAAAGTCATTCTTCCTCTGACAGAATTAGAGTTCCGTCTGCAAATGTCTGGATTTTAAATTCTTCAGCCTCAACTTAATTTCACTTTACAGATTATTCTTTGGTTTCCTTTACTGCTTGCTCGATGTATATGGGCAATATTAAAATAAAGCACTAAAGAAGATGTACCACACGTAACAGCAACCAAGCTCTATAACAAACTACCTTGTGACATTAAAACGAGAAAAGATACTTCAGGAGTGGACTGAACAGATGCATGACAACTACTGTCTGCTATGATGAAAATTATCTGTGCATATGTAAACTTGTTTGCAATTCTTTTTTGTACTTACTGTCATATTTAATATACATGATTAACTTTGGCTGCTTTTAATGTCTATAGTAAGTTCCAGAAATGTGACTTGTCCAGTACTATAATGTACTTGATGTACACAAAAATTAAAAGGACCAATAAACTATTTAACTTTGGCTGATAACTGACATTTTCATTTTCTCTAAGACTAGGTGTGATATGTTGATATGTTGAATACACACTCTCTGATCCTTTTTTTTTTTTTTTTTTTTTTTTTATTTATTTATTTATTTATTTTTTTTTTTCGCAGCAGGCCATGTGGTTGTAATTTTGTTTTTAGAGATTGGATTACGTCTTTTTAGCCTATCACAATTATGTCCTTTCATACTTTGAGGTATTCTCTGTACTATAATTGTAACTGGGGTGTAGCTGTCTTCTACATTACATGTAGTTCATATTTTTCTTATTTGAGATTTAGCATAAATGGCCTCTTGTTCAATCTGCCAAGAGTTCCTCAATTAGAAATCAATAAGGTATACCACCTTAAGAAACACCTCATCCCTACCTTCCTGGTACTCTTAAGGGCCAAGTAGTATCAGAATTAAGGTACATCAACATCAAAGGGACAAATCACTAAACCTTATGATTAACATTCCACATTTAGTTAATAATTTCCTACTATTGCGGGAATCTCCTTTGGGCAGCAATATTTCTGCACAATTTAAAGGCTGAAAGAAAGTGAACACTTCCTAAAAGTAATTACAGGAATCTGACCCTGGGTAAGTTGAGCACCACTGTCAATATTAGCTGAGTATAAACTTGATAATACACCTCTTCCACATTGCCATTGTAGGCTGTGTTTGTTGTGACTTCAGTTAGGAAAAATTGAGTTGTGTAGTGTGAGAGGGAGCTATGCCACAAAAATGAAAAACTGGGCTTTGGCTCTTTTCAATATTTGCTGCCACCTTGCATCTATCCTTTGAACTAGAACCACGTGACATAGCTGCTGCACTTTCTGCAGCAGTTGTCCTAAATCCTTGAATGCATCCTTTTGATCATTTTGAATGAGAGGAAGGGCTGTGCTACATAACGATGTCTACTATGTGAGTTGCAGATGTAGCAACATAGAACTGTTACAGATTGGTTTATCACTTATATGGGAATAACATATTGTCCCAAAATATAATTGTTGCCTCTATATCCATCTTCATTTTCAATTTTAAACTTAATTTGCATTTTGTCTCTTCACTGTAGTGAACATGTTATGTCATTCTTCTGTGTATGTAAGTTGTTGCACTCCTGGTAACAATGTTTTACAATAGTGAGAGAAATATGGATCACTGAGTATCAGAAAATGTTGGAAAGGTGGTAAAAATTCAATCATAATCTGCATAAATGAATGGCAGCAGATGTGAAGGGAAAAGAAGCAGTGGACATGAATATGTGAGTGATAAAACCGGTAAGTAAGTAACAGTAAAGCAATAAGGACCTGGATGTGACTGAAAAAAACAAATCAGATGTATCTAACTTCAGCCGGAGCAGCTATTTAATGTTAGATGAAGTTTCTGAAACCTCATTATTTTGTGAGTTTTACAAGCTGCAGGACTAAAATATTCAGAATACAAATCTCAGAGGTCTTGCTGAGCATAAGGGCTACTGTTGGAGCTATGCTAAAAAACATGATGTAGGAGTGTTCAGAAGAAAGCCGTCATTTGCTTACAAGGGAACATTGGTGACTGTAACATAACACAGAGTATGTTTTAGAAGCATTTTGAGCAAATTTTGCATCATCACAGAAAAAGGCGTCAACGGCTAGAGGGGACAGGAAAGTGTTTAATGTTTATGAAGATTAATTAGGGATGAAAATACTGATGAAATTAAAACATCATATCTTCGCATGCCATGTATAGATAAGATGTAGAAAACCTACCAGGTTGGATACTGTTCGAGGCTATATTTCAAAGTTGCAGAAATACAGATTCCATTATTCATGGAAAGACAATACAGGTTTGGTGTACGTTTCTGTGTCATCAGTCTTCTGACTGATTTAATATGGCCCACCATGAATTCCTCTCCTTTACCAACCTCTTCATCTCAGAGTATCATTTGCTACCTACATCCTCAGTTATTTGCTGGATGTCCCACTCTCTGTTTTATTGTAGAGTTTTTACTCTCTACAGCTCCCTCTAGTACCATGGAAGTTATTTCCTGCTGGCTTCATGACGTTCTATCATCCTGTACCTCCTTCCTGTCAGGGTGTTCCATATATTCCTTTCCTCATCAATTTTATGGAGAACCCCCTCATTCCTTACCTTAATAGTGAATTTCAGTGTACATTGTAAATGTGAAATGCACCATTTCTATGGTGGAGAATTCCTACAAACATGAGTTTTATATGTAAAATGGGGAGCATATAATAAAGTTTTCAGTGCAAAATTTTTATAAGCTTCATGTTACCACATACAGACACATGTAAAACTTCTGATGAGTACAGTGCTACTCCAAACAATGATATTCCTTTGGATGCCAGGCTACATCATCTTTGATCTGACAAAGCATACGCAATGTTGAGGTAAAACACAAAGGCTTGTTCCAGTAATGATTTCCAATAATCACTGCTCAGACCTAAAATTCAAAGAGAGGCATTGTGCTATATAAAGGCAGGTAGTGTATATGCAACTTGGATTCTACATATGCAACTCCATTTCAGGTATTATGTGCTTGTGGCCAGATGATATTGCCTCATGCAGTTCATCAGAAAATGCATCATGTATCATAAAAGTGCAGAGTGATCCCTCAAATATTCATTATAAAAGAAAGCTGATTTTTTTCAGATCTTGCCCTGGACAAAAAACCAAAATGCAATACCATGTTTGGCATGTACTCTTATTTTCAAAGGACTCTATGACACCATTCATCATTATTTCCCTTGTTCCTGGATGTACCTGTTTATGCACTGACCAAGATTCTGACACAATACAAAAGAAAATCTGAAAAACAGATCATATATACACAGCTGACCATTGCTGTGAAGTTGTGAAAAATGCTAGAGTCATAAACCCATTTAAGGTCATTCCAACGACAACAGAAAATTTCAGGTATTTTCGGTAGCTGAACAATAAAATAGTTAGAAGTTGTGTTGTAGGAAATGATGTTACCATTTATAGTAGGAAAATTGGTGCTCCAAAATTTGATAGACAACGGAAGAATGACATGGACTGGAACTCTTCAAAAAAGTGCCAGGTCATTGCTCCAAAACCAGGATAGACCCAGTGGCTGATTATCCTGATATGACTAAACTTCTTGAGGAAATATTCTATCCACACAGAAGACCTGATCAACCCTGAAGTTAGAAGACCTTGTTCCACTAATTCCATACATTTCCCTAGTTTTTCTTCTCGTTTAATGATATCATTTTTTTGTTGAAATGGAAGCCTGATAACACGATTTATGGTTGGCCAACAGTATATCAACCAGGATAACACTTTTTGATATGTGTGTTTAACTTTTTTTAAATTGTTGTATTTGTTGTGGCATACAGTGTTGTAATCATTCCTATTTACATTAAACTTTAAATTTTTCCTTTTGCACAATGTATGTGAGAAAAAGTTAAGAAGGAAAAAGTTAACCCTTTATTGTACAAATAAGATCTTAATACAATGTTTTAGAAAACCCTATTTATTTCCATTTCTTCTCAAAGTAACATAGTTCCCTCTCTCACTAGACTCCTCACTTCACAAAGTATTTCTGAAATGTTTACTTTTTCAGTAACCATCTGCACTCTTATCAAGTCCTATGTTAATTCACCTTAAGGTATTGTGATTGGTCATAATACTGGAAAACATATACACATATATATTATGTGTTTACCTGGTTTCATAATTTTCATTCAGTCTTAGAGTACACATACCCTAGATGACTTGGACCAGCAACTTTGCTGTGCGTTGACTATTGATCTTCGTTATTATCGATACTGAACTTTAAATGAAATAAAGACAAATTTAAACATACACAGGTAGTGAATTGTAAGGAATGACTAACTAGTAAGTAGCATATCAACATTACAGGATCAGGAGTGGAATTATCAACAATGATCTTGATGTGATTCATTTCATGACTGCAGCTATAATAGCAAGGATGTCTGTGATGCATTAAACTCTAGCTTCCCTCAGTTTAGCTGCATATGGCCAAAGGAACAGTTATTAGGTAATTATCTTCTCAGCAAGGAAAAAGGAGTGGAGGAGGCAGTGAAGAAGTAGGACTTTGTGATTGAGTCACTAAATTTTTGTCAAAAAAAATAAATAAATAAATAGAAAATTAAAAAAATACTGCAGTGATGTGCGTGTGTGTGTGTGTGTGTGTGTGTGTGTGTGTGTGTGCGTGCGTGCGTGCGTGCGTGCGTGCGTGCGTTTTATAGCAGTGTTTTTGTTTGCAGAGAATTAGTGAAAAACAAACTTTCGCACATGTGAAGAAGGCATGTGCTTTATTAAATATGACACAGTGGACATCAGTGTTTGACAGAGACTAGACTTGTAAATACTGCCAACCACTGAATACAAAAGTACAGGCTTCAGTTACTAAACAATACCAAAGATGTAAAATACATCAACACTGTAGCATTACATTGGGTCATTGCAAATTTTTATCATTGATTTGGGTATGAGACTATCTGCAGGAAATGTCTATTGCATCAGCAGAGAAAGAGACTTTAAGTGTCTTGTAGCTATAATAAGAAATTAAACACACTAAATGTAATACTGACCTTTTGGGAAGAACTGACCTGTTAGCTTGGCTGTCTCCTGTGGTACAGTTGCACACAGCAGATGTGGAGCCCTAACCCGCCTGTTTCACAGTTGCAACAAGAAGAAGTTGATGCACGATAATAATATTGCTGTCTCTTCTTAAAACATTCTGAAATAAAAAATATAAATGATTTCAACAGTCTCATTGATAATTCACTTCATATAATTATATAAAATGAAATACAGAAAGTCATTTCTGTTGCAAGAATGTATGATAAATTAATCATAAATTGTTATTTAGGAATGATACTATTGATATTGCCGAATAACTGAACCTTGAAATACTAAATATTCCTGTGAAAATGTTGCTTCAATTTTGTTAATAAACACGTATGAGTATAACTGTGACATTGAGTTTTGGTCAGTATGCACTACAGTATTGTGCCTTGTGTGACTAAAATCTGGAATGGCTTCTGCTATCACAAATCTTACAACTGTGAAAATCACACAGTCAATTTTGTCAGTGTAAGAAAGGCAAACCCTTTAACCTCCAGACATTTTTGTCTAATGTACAGAGAAAAGTCAATCAATAGTGCTGATTATTTCAAAACTGCTCACTTCATAGTAAATTACAATTACTATTTTTGGGACAGGAAAAGCATATTTAGGATGTGAATGACAACGATCATTTCAACAGTGCACAGTGAAATATTGTAAAAGTTATGAATACCAGTTGAAAGCAAGTCACATGGCCTATTAAGTCCTTGCGTGGTTTTGCTGCGTAATAATTTTTGTTCACATAATGCCACAAGAAATGAAATAAAGCTTGATAAGTTTGAATAGATGTTGTTGGCCATCTTCTGTACACCCTTAACCCTTTAACTGCTATGGACGTGTTAACGCACATGCCTTTGTACCTGTCCCTGTGTGCTCTGAATGTGTTTACACGCAGCACCAGTCCTTCTGCCTGGTACTCTGAACGTGTCTACATGTAGACACATTCAGAGTACAACATAGAAGGACTGGTGGCTTGTGAAAGATGTTCGGAGCACACAGGGACAGGTACAAAGGCAAGTGTGTTAACACATCCAGAGCAGTTAAAGGTTTAATTTGGTAACCAGTGATTACTAGTAGCTTTTGTTACAGAATTTTAGTAATGGTGAAAATATTTAAGACATCACTGAATAATGGTTAAATTGATCAGTGGTGTAGCTCTGTGATGGTGGGACACAGAGGATTTTTGGCATTGTGATGTGTTCTTTTACACTGCAATAAATGGTAATAGGAAGCAGTTTAAGGTTGTAAATTTAATAAATATATAGTGAAGATTCTATGTATGTGTTAGCGTTTTCTTAATAACCAAGTAGAACTTAGACACAACCACATTAATGAATGATACAAAATACGCAGTTGTGGAACTAAATTACAGCTGGAAGAACCTGTACAAGATACAGAAATTGCCCAGGACACTATCTCCCAGTAGGCAGATGACCTGGTTATTAAGACCATATCAGATGCAAAATGAGAATAAATAATTTATGTGGATGGTAGCTTCAGGATATTTATTTTTCACTGACATGTTTTGAGTTCCATGAGCCAGCAGGCTCAGGTAGAACAGAATGGTAGAGAAATCATCAGTGAAGAATACTACCAGTTCATTTGGATATGTGTAATACAGGTAATCAGCAGTGATTTTGAAGAGACACAACTGTAAATTGTCTGAAGTTTTTAAGGAAAGCCATGTAAAATTAAATATGGATGGCCAGTTAGCAATTTATATTGTCCTCCTCAGTACTGTTCTTCCTTGCAGGTCTTTTTCTGTTCATCTTTTACCTCTCAAGGCATATTTTATTGTTTTGTAAATTTAAGGTGCATCAAGGTGAAGGGAAAGGAAAGGGGAAGAACTGATGATATCAGCAGCATCAGGACTTTATGCAGAATCAGCAGCAATGAGCGAAAATGTGGGGTAGACTAGTACTCAAACATGGGATCTCCTGCTTACTAGGCAGTTACATTAATCATTGCACCATCCGGACACAGCATTTATTTCAAATGAGGGAACTTTCTCGTTGTGCTCCCCAGCCCACCCAGTGCAATCTATCTGTAGTCCCTGTCTGTGTCCTTTGTTCTCACTAAGTTTAGATTCCCACAGGAGGTCAAACATAAATGTGCATTCTCACCAAGATTGTGGATAAAATCCTACCTCCTGTGGAAAATTAGTGAGTCTGGAGGACATGGACGGGGACTGCAGATACATGATGCTGCGTGGGAATGTGCATTTGCCAGGGAATGTAGCAAGATAGTTGATGCATTTGTGATGATCACTGTGTCTGGTTGTTGCAGTGGTTAATGCCACTGCATAGTAAGCAGGAGGTCCTGGGTTCAATGTACAGTCCAACACACATTTTCATAACATCACTGCAATTCCACATAAATTCCCAATGCGGCCCCGGTAGCTGAGTGGTCAGCGTGACGGCATGTCAATCCTAAGGTCCCGGGTTCGATTCCCGGCTGGATCGGAGATTTTATCTGCTCAGGGACTGGGTGTTGTGTTGTCCTAATCATCATCATTTCATCCCCATCGACGCGCAGGTCGCCGCAGTGGCGTCAAATCGAAAGACCTGCACCGGGCGAACGGTCTACCCGACAGGAGGCCTTAGCCACACGACATTTCATTTCAATGCAGCCCCTTTCTGCATTTCCTCCTGTTGCCTTTCCTTTCTCCCCCCCTCCACCATCAGTATACATAATAAGTATCTTAACCGCAGATTCTGCACGGTGTCTACTCTTTAGGATATATCCCGAAGAACAGATACTACACATCCGTATAAAATTATTTTATTGAGGTTTTTTTGACTGCTTCTATTCTACTTTCCACTTTATACTTCTACTTTTTCTTTGGGCGACTGATTATTTTTGTACATCATTCTTATTTCCAGTTTCCATGTCTCCCTTGCATTTAGAATTGACAATATCATTTGGCAATTTTGCATTCAGAAGCTTAGCAGAAGTTGCAAAACTTAGCCAACCTAGAATTTCGTAACATTCTCAATTTTTTTCCCTACTGGTACTTTATTTTAGACCATGTGTGTGTGTGTTTTTTACATGCTTTTATAGTGAAGAGACTCATTAGGACCAAACTGGGAGGTGGCAGGTATCAAAATTATGACAATATCGCACTGCAACTTACATCCTCCCCAATGGTTAGTAAGGAGGTGAGCAGTTGGAAAGTAAATGAAAAGTGTAATATTCACCTAGAACCATTAAAAATTGCCCCTGTCCAGAGGCATTAGGGCAGTAGACTATACTAAGCAATCATAAGGAAGAAGGAAGCATCAAACAAATTCTTGTCAGTTCTATAGAGAATGGGAGTTCAAGACGTCATTTCATCAAACGGCAGCAGGGTATAATTTTGCTTCCCATATATGCCTCATGATTGTGAAACCTGGAGTCTTAGACGAAAGACAAGCAACCTATTGATGCACTGTGTTGCTGCAGAATACTGCACATACAGTTCACTAAAAGAGGACAGATGTGTCCATTATGAGCAACTCATTATTTCCAGGCACCTTTCTTCTTGTGTCAAACAAAAAGTCTCCAGTTCTTTGACCAGGTTTTGAAAGCAGATGGAGAAAATAATCATCGAGGGAAAGATCAAGGACATGAGACAAAGGGGGAGAACAATTAGCAGGTGGCCAGATAGAATAAAGGTCTGGTCTACTACATCAGAAAGCTGTAAGAGAAGCTGGTAAGCATCCAGGATTTAAAGTTTGATTCACAGGGTCACAACGCCTTGTGACAATGATGATGACATTCTTGATGAAGCTTTACTTAATGTACAAGACGTTATGCACATAACTAAGCCTTCTTACAATGAGATTTGTACTGTTTACGGTTTTTAACGTACTATTTTTTAAATTTGTGTTGTTTTTAGTAGTTATGAAACTAGATATTTATTTATTTATTTATTTATTTTTTTATTTATTTATTTCGTATTCCATTAATCCGTATTGTGATAAATCACAAGGATGTGGAATGAGTCATGATTACATACAACAGATATAATACACATATATAAAATGACAAAAATGTACCATAAGATTATGAATAAGTTTGTAGGTTAAAATCAAATCAAAGGTATAGCTCAAGTAATATAAAACAATACCTAAAAAGGAAATATAGTACATTTTCCAAATTAAACAAATAATACACATATATAAAATGACAAAAATACCATAAGATTATGAATAAGTTTGTAGGTTAAAATCAAATCAAAGGTATAGCTCAAGTAATATAAAACAATACCTAAAAAGGAAATATAGTACATTTTCCAAATTAAACAGTTAATGTGATCTATAGCAAACAAATTTTTATCAGTATAAAAAATCATTGCTTTATCTGTAGATACTCATCAAGAGAATAGAAGGAATTTACCATTAGGTATTCTCTCAATTTACATTTAAAAGTAGGTAAGACATTAATGTGATCTTTAATACCTGATGGAAGGGAGTTGAAAATTTTTGTGGCTGAATAATGAACACCTTTCTGAACAAGACTTAAATGTTTCAGATCCCTGTGTAGATCATTTTTAGACCTAGTATTATGATCATGACATTCACTATTAGTTTTAAAAAGAGATAGGTTGTTAGAAACAAAAATCATCAAAGAAAATATGAATTGAGAGGTAAGTGTTAATATTTGTAACTTATGAAACAGACTTCTGCAAGAATATCTTGGATGAACACCACTCATGATTCTAACAGCTCTCTTCTGTGCAGTAAATATTTTTTTGGCTAAAGGCTTGTTGCCCCAAAATATTATACCATACGACATGATAGAATGAAAATAACCAAAGTAGGCAGCTTTAGTAGCGTCCTCATCACCAATGGGGGTGATTACACGCAGAGCATAAGTTGCCACACTGAGCCTTCTATGTAGGTCTAAGATATGCTCAGACCAGTTCAGCTTGCCATCAATTAGAATGCCCAAGAACTTAGATGATTCACAGTGTAGTATATTTTGGTTACCACAGTTTAAGTGGCATACTTCATTTTCTTGTTGAGATGTGTGAAATTGCATATACTGAGTTTTCTGAATGTTTAGAGTTAGTCCGTTGCACTTAAACCAGTGTAGGATGTCAACGAGTACAGCATTACATTTATTTTCTAGGTCACTGTTAGTTCGACTTTCAAGCAGAATAGTGGTGTCATCGGCAAAAAGAGTAAATTTACACTCGGTGTCTGTGCAAAGTGGGAGATCATTGATGAAGATAAGGAAAAGCAAAGGTCCTAGGATGGACCCCTGAGGCACACCACACTTTAATGTGCCCCAATCAGAAGAAATGGGACTATCATTGGCACCATTAATTATCACCTTCTGTTTTCTGTTTTGCAGATATGATTCTATCCATCTACCAATGCTACCTCGCAAGCCATAAAAATTAGCCTTATGTAAGAGAATGTTGTGGTCCACACAGTCAAAGGCCTTAGACAAGTCACAAAAAATTCCAATAGGTGACATTTTATTATTTATTGACTCTAAAATTTCATTTGTGAGAGAAAAAATAGCCTGCTCAGTTGATCTACCTTTTTGGAAACCAAACTGGTTTCTGTTGAGTATGTTGTGGCTGTTAAGATGTTCTACAATTCTTGTATACATTAGTTTCTCTAATACTTTTGAGAAACTACTTAGTAGTCATATTGGACGGTAGTTAGATAAATTAGTTTTGTCACCCTTCTTGAAAAGTGGTTTCACAACGGCAAGCTTTAATCTCTCTGGGACAACACCTTGCTGGATAGACTCATTAAAAATGTGACACAGGACTTGACATATGTGGTCACTACAATGCTTCAGTATTTTTGGTGAAATGTTGTCAATACCAGTGGAATTTTTATTTTTTAAGGCCTTGATGGTATTTTTAACTTCAGTAATAGTAACTGGGGCAATACAAATTGGGTCATACGTGTTAGGGTTAGCTCTGTGTAATAAATGCGTAGCAGCATTTAAGGAACCGTTACAACCTACTTGTTCTGCTGCAGTTATGAAGTGATTGTTGAATATGTTGGAAACTGTTACAGGATTATGAATAACCTCATCCTTATAGCTTATCTCTGTGGTAATAACATTCTTGTTACTCTTGCCACACTCTCTCTTTATAACATTCCAAACTGCTTTTATAGCGATCAAGACTATTAGTTTACGATGATTTTGAAGCATTTTCGCTCGTATCACTTAGAAAAGCAGTCGAAGGAAAGGCTATGAACGTGGCAGACAGTTCCAATTGCCAGTATCAAAAATTGGCAGTATTAATTACATATGAAACTTACGTGTAGTTACTTGGGATAAAACCAATCATATAAAAGTTCAGATGTAAGTGTACTCTGTTCGACACATCAACTTTTAGATACTAGATGTAAGTTACTGACAGGTATCGTTTGCGAGTAGGAGTCTATGTTGCAAGCGGACAAGCTCTCCATCTGTCTCCATTACTTTTAATAATAGATTTATTGCAGACAAACTGGCCATTTTGTGCGCGAATTACAGGAATTGTTCTCTATTCACTATTATTATTCTTAGTCACTGCAGAATTCCACCAGCGATTCTGTTCTCAGCCTAAAGATTAACACATGATATCACTCACACTGGTCACTGCACATGGCACATATGCAGCTCCTGCTGGGTTCATGAAAAATCTCGGTGTTGCACAGTTTGTGGTGAAATCCATGCACGTAGGGTCTTGTCACTACGTGGCGTAGTTCGTATCCTCCCTGCGTCTATTCACAGTTTGTCATGGCGTCTGTCACATAGAAATCCTTCCATATCTTGCGTTTCTTCTTATGTGGTTCCGTCAATAAAACCTAGTAGGTTTTCGTCTCTGGTAGTAAGTGCTTCAGCCGCATTTCTCCTATGAAGAAGGGATCCCTGGCCAGTTCGTACACAAGCCACGTGAGTGTGTATTTAGAGAGGCATAGGACCCTTTTTAAGTACCGTAAGTAGCCTTCAGCTTCTCTATTTTTTCGATGTCTGTCTTCTTCAGATGAATCCATATGTTTTCCAATCCGTAAATTGCAACAGGTTCAATTTTTACGTTCAAACAGTCATAGGGCTGTTTACAGGGAGAGTTTGCCTATCGACTTGATATCATTTATGGCTCTCGTTGCAGTGCTGGCTCTGTAGTTTATGTGGCATGTGAATACTGTGACTGTAGGGAACTCCTAGGTACGTAAAACTGATGACTGACTGTTTTGGTGTCTCTCCAACGTAGAAAGTGCCGGGTCTTCCTCCTCTTCTGAATGTCATGGAGACGGTCTTCTCTTCATTCAAGGCTAGGTCGTGTTAGCGCCTGAGTGATTGGAATGCCACCAGAGACTGGCAACACCACAACTGTCAGCTACCAGTCATAGAGAGAGGAATACAATGAGGACCACCACACCCTCACCAGCGGAAGTGGCCAATCATAGAGAGGAAGGTTAAAGTAGGAATGTCACGCTGCCACTGGCGGAGGTCGAGGTAGAAAAAGAAGAAGAAAACGAGGGCTACACGTTAGTCGAAAGGGGAAGACGTAGGAAACGACATCAAGCCAGGAGAGAAAACAATGAACGTCCCTTTGTGTTAGGGACAATGCAACCAACAGGGTTAGGGCTTCGAGAAGGAGAGCGAACCACCTGACTTTATGTGGGCCGATCCCATCAGGACACCACAAAGGAGGAAATTGTCAGACACCTCAATGGACTGGAAATAGCGGGAGAAATCGAGTTCGATGAGCTGGAAACAAAGGGCCACCTAAAGGCCTTCAAAATTGAGGTGGCTTTTGACTGCCACGAACAAGCCATACAGCCAGAACTGTGACCAATAGGAGTGCCGGGGAGACAGTACCTTTCTTGGAGTAAGAAACCTGAAGCCCCTAGGTTGTAATACCATTCACAACAAACTCAGATTCAAAACATTAAACTGGAATATTGAAGGCCTTATCACAGCAGTAGCATGCGTTCAAGATAATTTCTTTAGACCTTGTGATATAGTGTTCCTGACGGAAACGTTCCTCACAAAAGACAGTAACAAAGTAAACATACATTACGCGATCAATGTTGTGGCGGAACAATGCCCAAAGGACAGACCTAAGGGCGGCATCACATGTCTCATCATGAAAATTTTCTCGCCCTTCTCAGTCTCCCACAAATCAAGGCACTCTCTAGTAGTAACGCCCGCCATTTGTGTTCTTATATATGTGTACGTTCAGCCTGAGCTCACAGCAGTAAATATTATAGAGTAAATCAGTTTGTGTTTGGATACTACCACTCAGGACGACCCAGTCATATTGGCAGGAGACCTGAATTAGCCTGTGGACACCCCTTCACGGGAAACGACAGATGTCATGAACTACTTGGAAGAGGGAGGCTTTGCACTTGTCAATAATAAAGCAACCCACACTTACTTCTGTCATAATGGTGCAAGCACAATTGACCTCATATTTGTGAACTCCAAACCTAAACCACTAGAACAACGCATCATCCTGGGAGTGGAAAGGATACACCTACCAGTGGAAACATCGCTACAACTAGGGAACACGGTAAAAAAGAGGCCGAAAAATTCAGTCAAGCTAAGGAGGAAGGCAGACATATCAGCACTGGGCAGTCTCGACACCAGTGCAATAACATTGCTGCAAGGAGAGAATGTCAATGAAGGTGCATCATGGATAGAAGGACTCATCCTAAAGTCAACTCACACAGTAGACATCGCAAAACGGAAAGCTAAATCGTGGGTCCCCTACGCAGGAGATTGTACCTTTTACAGAAGAAGAAATAATCCATGGAATTATGAGCTCGAAGAACAATAAAGTATGTGACCCAGACAACATCTACAGCGAGCACCTGAAAACTACGTTCCCTGTACTAGTGATTCCCCTCACAGCGCTCCTCAATGAGTGCCTGAAACGAGGAATTGTACCAGATCAGTGGAAATATTCGAAAGTGATAATACTGTACATGGGAAAAGGTAACACGGCTGACCCAAACGCGTACAGGGGCACTGCTCTAGAGAACACTCTATTCAAGATCTTTACAACACTACTGTGCAAGCGTCTTAGAGATATCCTCGATGAGAAACTCCCCGATTCACAGTTTGGTTTCAGATGTGGGAGATCAGTGGCACAAGCTGTACACTGTCTCCAAACCGATACAAAAATGGCCGTAGCGAACCGAGGGGGAAAGCTTCATGCAATTTTCGTAGACTTTACCAAGGCGTTCGACACAATCAATAGATTCATTCTAATGAAGAAACTGGAAACCTCCTTAGGTCCAAGAAATTACCTGTTGCCAGTCATTAGAGACCTCCATTACTTTTTTTACAGACTGTTGAAACCATAACTGGAACGATGAGACACTTTCCATGTATGGAAGCTCGTGGCTAAATAGCTTCCCAATATATCGATTACATATTGAAGTGATTAATATCTAGTCAGTACCGACAATGTAGTGGCATAGACGTAAGTGAAATTTGCGGAAATTTATGGTTGTAATACAACAGCAGTATGATGAACAGATGTACTGAAAGTGCAGTAACTCATAGTATGCTGGCAGTTAGCAGAACGTTACCAAATTTCGTAACTTTTGTTGAAATATTGTGTTTTCGCCAAACGTAAATCAATAACCCTATATGATATCATCTTGTGTTACGAAACTGAACTGCATTGTAGCTGGAATGTAACGAACTATCATGCTGCATTAACCCAATTTTACAGAAAAAAACAAGGTGCATAAGTAATGCTGAAATAGAGGGTTCAGCGTACTGTGAACGATTTAAAAATCAGGCAAATGGGGCTGTTAGCGTGGGCTGTTCGGTGACAAAAATACTTAACCAAAAAATAAATACATTGCTGTGACACTTCACAAAATAACTAATAAGTACGTAGCGCTGAAATTTTACGGAATCTACGAAGAGCTGCACACCACCGTGATACATCGCATTGCAACTCTCTTTCTTGCCTGACTCAAAGCACTGCAGAGCAGATGCAAATCATTTTACTGACGATGATTTGGTCTATTTCCGTAAATATTCGAATACCAGAGTTCAAAAGCCGATGGTTAATTCTCAGATTACAAGAAAAGAATCATTTTAAGTGTTCTGATTTACTGAGCTGTTCGAGTCGTTGCTACCAATGACTAAAATTTGCTGAATTGCTTTCATCCACAAACAAGGGCGTCCCTGCGCGGGATGTGGGAGGTGCCTTTAGCGCTAGGAAAAGAAAAATAGCTATTTTCGCAACTGAGAGTGAGAGATGTGTCTATACAATATCAGTTTGAAGAAAGCCGCATGTGGTTGATATTTACTTATAGCAAGTGTATCTCAGATCCGTTCGTCTTGAAATCTGAAAACCCATTAGCCGCTATTCTCCTTCCAAGAAAAATGTGAGGTGGCTATTGTTTCTGCAAGCTAAAAGCAGCATTGCACATTTAATTCGCAATTTTTTCCTTCAAATTACCAGCCAATGTAAAAACTACCCTCCGGTATTAAAAAGATGAATATAGCCAGCAATCGTGTGTATCAGAATTTTACCTACGTACCTAACAGCAAAATTCATTAATATTTACACACTGGTAACTTATACAAACTGTACCTTCTCAATTTTAGTACATAGTACGTAGCAAGGGCGGATCTACTTATTATAAAGTGGCCGCATTCGTATGTTTGCTAATTAATAAACAGTTTTTCAATGATTTTGAATTTTATTTTGTAAGAAACTGTTTGGTTTCCTCCATCCCACCGCCTTAGACAGTGTGTGTGCTGTTGAAATTTCCTAGCTCTGCTGACATAACTATTGTAGGCACTTACACGATCAGTTAAAATACAGTAAGCATTAAATTATTTCCTCATGAATAGTTTCATTCGTTTTAAAATGAGCTGCAGTAGCAGGCCTACACAATACACCAGCGTGATTTTGGCCGAGGGGGCAACATTTCGCTAATCAGTGACTCGGGGCAACCATTAAATAATTTCGCACTTAGTATTTTTAAGATGACTTCAGTTCTGACTTGGACAGATTCACGTTGTAACCTAATTTCGTCAGTTCCAGGTGAGTGGACAGGAGCTACGTCTATTCCGTGTCGGCGGAATGTGGGGCCAAGGACTGGCGAAAGGCTGAGGAATGATAAAAGGTTGCAGACAGGACTGCAGCGACGCGCAATTAAATTTCAGCCGCCGTCGTTCTCTTTACGTACTTGACAGTAATGCGAAAGACAATATAACTGCTGTAGTTCCCATAAATCTCACCTGTACGGCTGGCTGTCGCGGCGCGAGCGCTGTAGATCTGCAGAGGCCTCCGACGTCTGTGTCGCGTCTCGCGGAGGCTGCTGCCGGGCAACGGCCTAATTGTCGGCAGTCTTTTGTTCTCAGCCGTGAACGCGGTTAACGGGAAAAACACTATAGGTGTCAAGCACTTACGACTGATGTTAAATAAGTGACGCATCCTACATGGAGTTCTCTTTTCAGCAAACGTTTAGCTACAACGCATTTTCTACGACATTCTGAGCCCGTTGACGGATCAATTCTTCTGTTACTTTTAACCTGCAGGTTCTTTTCCTTTGATACCGAACTGACAGTAACACTTGCATCCGAACGTGTAATTCAAGCAATAAAATGGCTTTCCTTGTTCCATTTGAGTGCTGCTTTTCAACTCTACAACGTACTACTATCGTATAAGGTTACAATATTTCCTTTTGTGCAGTTAAAAAGTATGACATACCTGCACGAATAATTTTTTGTTTAGGTTTTGATAGGAGATGAGAGTTGTTATGTGAAGACTTTTCAAGAAGAAAAATTCTACTATTTTACGGAAGTACAATATAAATGTAATTCAGTTTGTGGCTTGCCTTCTTGCGCTTATCCAGGATCCGAAATGGTTATGGCAGAGAGATGCTCGGCCGATATTAGTCTGTTGGAAGGGGGAGGGATGGAGGAAACGAGGCATAATTTCTTACAAGTAAAGCTCAGCGTCAATTTAAGACTGTTTATTGATTATCAACGTAGGCCTGCTAATGCTACCACTTCGTGATGGTTACGGCTGCTGGTAATCTTCAACATTCGTAACGGAGAGAGTGGTTCGTATGAGATGTGAGTATATTATTTTGCTGTCAGACAAGTTACAACCAGATAATATGCTAATACTTTCTGTAGAGCCTATTCACATTTGAAGTAGTTTTTGACATTGGCTGGTAATACGAATTGAAGGTACAGTATTGATTTAGCCCTGTGGAACTAAGAATCTTGTGGCATTTTCAGTTGTAAGGAGAACAAGAAAACAATAGTTTTCAGATATCGGGACAAAGTCTTTGGGGTACAGTTGCTACTGCTATAAACATGTTATCTATAGATTTTCTTGCTTTCTTTAAATAATACGTCCATCATTGTGACATTTGAAGATGCAAATTCAGTTGCCAAACATATTTTTTATCATAATTTCATTATTTTTTTTTCTTTCCTAAACAACCAGTTACAAGCAGGAGCAGTTAGTTCCTACGCCGCAGATGTGTTTCAGTATTAACAGTTAACCGTGTTTACATTATCGAACACATCGCAGCGCGGGAATGTCAGTTTCCTCATGGCCAGCACAGTGACGTGGGGACTTGGTATGCGTTTCGTTTAGCACAAGGGATTAAAAGCATAGAAATCTACTGCGGTTTAGAGGTGTCTAAACCAATTCCTCTATCAAACCAGAATATTTTCTCCTGAACTATGCAATCGAAAATTATCTATTGCAGAATACCACGAACAAAACTTCGCTCTATTCCTCTATGTTGAGTTTGCTTTCTCCCCTTTGATATTGTAGCAATATAAACTTTTGCATGTAAATCGTTTCTTATCCCATAGCTACAAGTAGCAGTAGTAGTTCACTCATCCGTGGATAAGGTTTACAGGTATATTGCACTTCTCACATTACTACAATTTCAGAACAACGAAGACATCATAATTCATATCTACAGACAGTTACATATCGTATGTATGGCAGACAATGGTGGGACATGAAGTAGTCTTATGGTGGAAACTCTCCTGGCATTTGCCTGAAGAAGCCTAACTTAGGGAAACCATAGAAAATCTAAACGAGGATGGCGAGATGAAGACTATAATCTCCAGCCCCAGAATACACGGCCAGTCTGTTTAAAACATTGGTAGATCTATCGGTTCATGTCGGTAAAAGTAAATTAATATAAGTAAAAGATCATTTATAAAGATTTGCACACACTGTCAGCCTGTTTCAGAGGACTGAACTGTAGTGTAATTGGAATGTAGCGAACTGCTATGCTCCGTTAATCCAGTTTTACAGAAAAAAACGAAATGCAGAAATAATACTGAAATGGAGTGATTCAGCATATTTTGAACGATTTACAAACGAGACAAATGGGTACGTTAGCGTGGCAATTAGATAGAATGCCAATGTTAAGGAGTCTACGACGAGTTGTACATCACAGTGTTACATTGCGGGACAACTATTGTTGTAGCTGTCTCAAACACTGTGGAGCAGATACAAATAATTCAGCTGAGGATGCTTGGTTCTATTTTCCGAAATAATCGAGGATCAGAGTTCTGAAAAACGAAGGTTAATTGTTCTCTGACTATAAGACACTTCTTTCGGCTGGCCACTGTGGCCGAGCGGTTCTAGGCGCTTCAGTCCGGAACAGCACTGCTGCTACGGTCGCAGGTTCGAATCCTACCTCGGGCATGTATGTGTGTGTTGTCCTTAGGTTAGTTAGGTTTAAGTAGTTCTATGTCTATGGGACTGACGACCTCAGATGTTTAGTCCCATAGTGCTGAGAACCATTTGAACAATTTTCTCAGGAGGATCCTCATTTACTGAGCTGTTCGTGTCGTTGTTACCCACGACTGCAAAATCCGTTAAATTGGTGGCCCCAGCGAGGGATACAGGAAAGTGGTTGTAGCAAAAGAAAAATAGTTATTTTCGTAACTCAGAGTGTTGGAAGTATCCATAGAATACTCGTATTAGTTTCAAGAAAGCCGCATGTCATCTATATTTACCTGTAGAAAGTGTATGTCACAGGCATCCGTCGTAAGCTCATTCGCCGCTATTCTCTTTGAGGTTGAAATACCACGTATCTCTGGGTACTGCAAGCTTCAAGTGGCGTTGCACGATTTTCTCCTCATTTTACCAGCCAATGTAAAAACTTCCCAACGCTATTAAAAATGTGAACGTAGACAGTAGCCGTGTGCATCTGAATTTCATCTACCTAAGAGCAAAATAACGTTAATATATCGATAACTTACACACATTTTTACTTTCTCAGCGTCAGTACATTATAGGTAGCAGGTAGGTCTACTTATTACAAAGTGGTCGCATTAGATTGTTTACTAATTAATAAAAAGCTTTTCAGTAGTTCTGAGTTTTATTTTGTAAGAAACAGTTTCCTTTCCTCACCCCACACCAGAGTGTAAGAGTACTGTTGAAATTTCCTTTCTCAGCAAACATACTGTTGTAGCCACTTAACTGGCCAGTGAAAACCTTGGAAGCTTTATCTCATTATGAATAGTTTCTTTCGCTTTAAAATGACGACAGCGGCAGGTCGACACATTACAGCGTGGTTTTGGCTGAGAGACCAACGTTTCGGTAATCACTGGCTCGAGGCAACCATTCAAAAGCTTTCGTGCTTAATATCTTTAAGCTGACATCAGTTCTGACTTGGACGGGTTTACGCTGTAACTTTCGTCAGTTGCAGGTGAATGGACAAGAGGTACGTACTTTTCGCGTCGTTGGAAAGTACGGTGCTCTGTATGCTCAAAGACGCAAGAAACATGAGGAGTGATCAATGGTTGCAAACGGGACTGCAGCGAAGCACAGTTTAATATCACCCCGTCATCGTTCACGGTAGATGCTTGATATTAATAGGAGAGGGTTAAATAACTGCTATAGCTCTTGGGAGCTCCCGTAAATCTCAGCCGTATGGCAGGTTGCCGTGTCCTGGGCCCTGCAGGGCTGCAGAGACTGAAGCCTTTTCTCGTGCCTCGCTGAGGCTGCTGCCGGGCAGTGGCCGTATTGTCGGCAATCTTGTTGTCAGCCGTGAACATGGTTGATGAGACACGCGCGGAAAAGATTATGACTCTTACAGTAGCCCCAAAATGCAACTAATGGTGTCAAGCATTTACAGTGTTTAATTTAATTTTATTTTTTATATTTTCTACATTTAGTTGTTGCAGGATCAGCAACGTCTTTTTTATATGTATATTTTCATAAATGTTTATCAAAAAGCTGTCGCAGATGCAGTACATATGTTTGGCGACTAGTTTCGACCCAACTGGTTCAATCTCAAGCACGACCTACTGAGAATGCAACGAAAGCGCCTGATCTTAATAACGGACATCAAAATGACAAAAGATGATTTACAAAGTAATCGTAGACGACTGCAGAATTAACACGTGCCTATTTAGCAAGTCAGAATGACAGTCTGATACTGACTTCCTAATTAGATACGTGTTAAATCCGAGAGTCAAGTACGATTATTTTTTAGAGCTTGTATTTTGATTTTCGTTATTAAGATCAGGCACTTTGAGTGCTGCCTCAGCAAGCCATGCTTGAGATTGAACCAGTTCGTTCGAAACTAGTCGCCAGACATGTGCACTGCGACTGTCACAGATTTATTGATAAATACTTCCCGAATTTAAATAATGGCCGGCCGGAGTGGCCGCGCGGTTCTAGGCGCTACAGTCTGGAACCGGGCGACCGCTACGGTCGCAGGTTCGAATCCTGCCTCGGCCATGGATGTGTGTGATGTCCTTAGGTTAGTTAGGTTTAATTATTTCTAAGTTCTAGGCGACTGATGACCTCAGAAGTAATGTCTCATAGTGCTCAGAGCCATTTGAACCATTTTTAAATAATGGAAGTATCCGTAATGAAAGCCTCTTTTCAACAGTGTTTCGATATAATGAATTTTGTAGGACATTTTGTGACTATTGAAGGATCATCCTATTACGTTAATCTGTAGGTTCTTTCCTTTGGTAATGTACTGGTCTTTGACGAACACTTGCATCCAGACGTGTAATGCATGCAATAAAGTGGATTTCGTTGATCCCCTTTGAGTATTGCTTGTCAGCTCTACCACTTACTACTGCTGTATTAGGTTGCAATATTTCATTCAATACAGTTAAAAATTCTTACATTTATGAACTTTTTGTTTAAATATTAAGAAGAGATGAGAAATTGTTTTGCGAAGACCCTTGGAAAAGAAAAAAGTCGAGCATTTTTGAAAATACGGTGTAAAAGTATTTCGGTATTTGGTTTGTTATCAATGCGTATCCTGGATATATGTAGGATGGTTAAGGAATAGGAGGATTCGAGTCATATTAGCTTGTTGGAAAGGTAGCGATGGAGGAAGCGTAAAATCTCGCAAAAGAAATGCTCGAGACCAACATAGCTCTAGTACCGCATCCACTTTGAGATTGGTGGGACTATTTGCAATCCACGATGTTCCTAAGTAATATTCATGAAATTTGTACATGTTATTTTGCTCTCATGTAAATGATTTTCAGACGCGATAGGGCCTATTCACATCTGCAGCAGTTTCAGATATTCGCGGATGACAGAAATTGATGGTACTAATTTGGTAGTGTGGAACTCAGAATCATGTAGCATTTTCACTTGCGAGGAATATAGCGGCGGAATAATATTTTCGCGACAAAAGACTACGAGGTACATTTACTATTGCAGTAAATAGGTTATCTACTACAAGCTATCTTCAAACAACACCTCTGTCTATGTGGCACTGCAAGACGCGAGTTCGGCTGCCGAACGTAAATTACGCGGGTTAACAGTAAAAATGCTTCGGATACAAAAATATCTATTTATTATTAATTTGAGGGAGCTGATAACGATTATGACATAAGCTTTTGAGGGTTGGTTCATGTTTCGAAGTAACATGTTATCGCCGGATACGCCCATGTGAGCAAAATAAGCGTTCATGACAACGGCAATTGTCTGCTTCGTTAATAAACGTCCACTTTTTGGCAGTTAGATATATCGCTGATCTTATTGTTAGCACTATAACGTCAACAAAAATAAATCTACACTTTCGTCAGTGTTGCCAGTTTAGTAGTTTTTCGATTAAATTTGCTGGACTTGGGATATTCTTCAGACGGAAAAAATCTTCCTAAATTAACATTACTTTTATGTGGTAGATTAGCGGGTTTCTAAATTATTGCTAAGAGGGAAAAAGTATAGTTGTACATTGAAAACATAAAAGAGGATTTTTTTTTACCACCGTTAGGTGCTTTTTCTTGAAACTAATTAACCACACTGAAAGTCATGCTTTAGTTCGTATTAAAAACTTCACCTGGGAAAACGGTACTTATCGAGTTTAGGGGGACAACATTTTCGAAAATGTGTTTTCCCTACTTTTTGATCAGTTAGACTATGTTGATCTAGAAGATGTTATTTATTTTCATCCTCGATAAAAACATTTTAATACATCGAGAAAAAAAAATTTGTAACGAAAATTTTTTTTCTCATTTTTTGATCAGGCCACGAGTATGTTATTTGCAAATATCATTCAAGCTAAATCATAGCACATCAAAGCACTCTGATAAAATCGCCTCATTCAGTTTACACTAAAGTCAAATAACAGTGTAGTTAGGTGTTAGTTCGGTGTTTGTTCTGTGCTTTGTTCTACTAGCTCGTAATGACTAGAATTTTCCCTGATTTGACCGAATTTCGTATGGTAAATTTTTCGACGGTTGCCGTGATAGTGATTCAGCTATTGAATGGGCTTTTGGTCATGGCTTGCTGGACCATGAAAGGTTGACGATATTTGGTAAAAAATGAAAGATTTCATGGGTGTCCCCCTAAACTGGAAAAGTGCCATGGTGACGCTTAAACATCAAAGAAGTAATTTCGTACCTGTCAAAATGGAGGCCTACCAGAAATTGTGTGTTTATAGTGGTCAAAGTGAGAATTTTATATATACAGTATGCTGACCAGATACATGACGCGTAAGTATGTGTAAATTGCGGTCAATTTTTGTTATATTTGCAGTGAGGTAACATTTGCCAATCAAAAAAGAAATTAATGCCAATAATAAAGAACGTCAACTACTTGCATTTTTGTTGTGAAGTGGGAGATATGGACGAGAAGTGGTTGCTATTCATTTGTTGTAATACGTGTTCTACAGATTTGTGGGACTGGCTTCATGTAAAAAGACCAAGCATGCCTTTAGCTGTTCCCGTGAAATGGAGAGAGGCGACCAATCATTCTACAAACTGCAATTTTAAAATGATTCCTCCAACTAAGCGCGTATCCGGAAAAAAGTGGCCGTCCATTTGTCCCAACATCCCTTCAGCTATTCGTCCTGTGCCACTCTCTCAAGAAGTACCTGTTCCACAACCACCCGCGTTTTACTTCAGTGGCTCACCCGATGAAGCCTCCAGGCAAACTCGACACAGGTGTGCCAAAATCAAATTTTCGCTCTAATCCACCACGTTGCGTTCGTTTTTTTCTCTCTTTACGTTGTAATAACGTGATCTTTTACATGTAAATTGTCTGCACTTTACCCCACAGGTACAAGTAGTAGTAGGAATGGCGTTCCGGTACCTCCCTGAGTAGTTTTTTGAACTCAGTGTAACAAGTCGGCATCGAAGATTAAAAATAATACACTATTATTAAAGCCGGGACCACACATGTAGCTAACATCACGCCACAACTTGTGGCCTTCTGTAATAATAATAATAATAATAATAATAATAATAATTTTATTGTCATTCGGCCATTACAGCAATAGACAACGTCATATACATACTAAAATACAATTAATAGTTTGAAAGAAACAACAGGTTTCTTGTTAACATTATAGTATTATATTACAGTTGATAAATTCTCTTATGTCATAGAATGGGTGGAGGACTAGCCAGTCATGAATTGTTTGTTTGAATAATTGTTCAGGTAATTCTTGAACAGATTGAGGAAGATTATTAAATAATTTGTACCCCATGATTTCGTAGCTGTTGAGTGACTTTGACAATCTGTGGTAAGGAATATAGAGGCACCTATTCCTTCTTGTATTGTGGTTGTGTATATTTTCTCTGGTTTTTGTTTCTGGTAATTTCTTCTTCGTATAAATTAGAACATAGTATATGTACAAGTTTATAACAGTCATGATTTTCTGTTCACAGAACAATGGTTTACAGTGTGCCTTATATGCAGAACCAGTAATTATCCTAATAGCTTTTTTTTGCAGTATTAATATGTCATGTACACAGCTAGAGTTCCCCCACAAAATAATTCCATATGTTATTATACTTTGAAAGAATGAAAAATAGGATGTTCTAACATATTTTTCAGGAACACAGTCCATAAGTCGCCTTAACAGGTAAATAACTCTTGACAATTTACCACTAATATATTGTACATGTTGGCCCCAAGATAATTTATCATCAATGTATACCCCCAAAAATTTGACATAACTTGGATCATCTGACAGAAGCTTGTCTCTAAGACTACAGACCATCTGCTGTGTTTTGTTTTCATTCAACAGGAATCCATTTGCCTTGAACCAATAGGATGCTTGGTCAATTGTCTTTTCTGCACAAGTTTTAAGGCTATTGAAATCCTCACTAGCATGAAGAAATGTTGTATCATCTGCATACAACACAGTGGTGGACTTGATAAATGACGGCAGATCATTTATCATTATCAGGAACAAAAAGGGGCCCAGCACAGATCCCTGCGGAACACCTACCTTGACTTGCTCTATACTCGACATTTCTCTCCCTACACAAACAACTTGCTTATGATTCTGGAGATATGATTTCATTAATTTAAGGCTGTTGTGTCTAATGCCATAGAATTCCAGTTTTTCTAGGAGTGGCTTATGCTTTACACAGTCAAAAGCTTTGCTTGGATCACAAAATGTGAGTTGAGCATAGCCCTTATCCTCAAACACTTGATGTAAGTATTTGACTACAAAGTCTATAGCATCCACAGTAGACAACTTTTTCCTAAAACCATACTGAGATTCACTAATTATTCCTAATTTTTCAAAATAGACAGATAGCTGTTGGTAAATTACACATTCCAGTATTTTAGAAAAAGCTGGGACTATGGAGATTGGTCTGTAACTGGAAGGTGAGTCCATATCTCCCTTTTTATATATTGGAATTACCCTAGCCACTTTGAGTTCTTCAGGAAAACATCCTTTAGATATGCATTTATTTATACAGAATGTTAAGGGGTACACAATATAGTCTATTACTTTCTTTAGTAAATTACAGGATATGTCGTAAATATCTACACTGTCTGAAGATTTCATCCGTTTTACAATGCTTAGGACATGACTAGGTGAGACCTCGGAGAACATAAACGTACCTGTGTCTGTTGGTATTCTGCAAACATTTTTAGAAAGTAACTCTGATGAACTGATATCAGATTTGATTATAGTATTTCCTACATTTTCAACAGATTTAATAAAGAAATCATTGAATTTTTGGGGACTTATATTAATTTTTTTGCTTCTCACATCTTTAGCAGCACCATTTATTAATTTCCATGCAGCTTTGCACTTATTTGTGGAATTATCAATGGTATTGAAATTATGTGCTTTTTTGGCTTCCACGATGGCTTTTTTATACTCATTCCTGCATTTTGTATAGGCTAATCTGGCATGTTCTGTTTTCTGATTGCTACATATATTGTGCAACACCATAACTTGGTTTTTCATATTTGATAATTGTTTAGTGAACCATGAATTTTGTCTGTTTGTAGCCCTGTTTGTTAAGCCTTTGTCAGTTAATTTGCATTTCTTTATGGGGATGATGTCATTAAATTGTGTCAGAAATGTCACTAAGACTATAACTTGTGTCACCATGACATTGGTTGAACCAGTCTCTCTCAGCAAGGGACTTACAGAGCTGAACAATTTTGTCATCTGTGACAGGCCTGGTGATTATAACTTTTGGGACAGGCTTAGGAATATTACTATTATCAATACAGAACCTACTTGTATAGTTTAAAGATACAGAGTAATACCATGAGCTACCATTCACAAAGGATGCAACAAATTTTGTATAGTTTCACAGCTTTCAGAATGGTGTCAGTTGAAATAATAAGGGTGGGTATCAATGTTATAGCGTAGATTATGGTATTACAGCTGTGACAGAGTTAAATACAAGTAAGACTAAATTCAAATGTTGTAGCCAAAAACAGATTTTATGAAGGGACAAATCAGAGGCCACAAACACATTTATAAAAGAAATAACAATGACGAAAATGCTGTCTGCTATGATAAACTAACCAACAGCTGGCAAGAAAATATCAGCTGAACTCATACTACTCTTCCAAGAGATTAGAATGTTATTGGTTTCCTGAATAACTAAGTTGTAGTTTAACACATGCCACATTACACTCAGGAACTATTTCCCCACATTTAAGCAAAATTTATACAGTGCTTGCACTCACAAATCACAACTTGCATCATTGGTTACATTTTATTTATTTAAGGCCATTTCACACTGGACGTCATGGCACTGTCACGTCATGGCACCATCAAGTCAAGGTGTAATGACACTGCCTGTCACATCATTGCATGTCAAGTCAATTCAAGTCACATGATATCTACTCACATAACTGTCTTCAACTGTTTTCTTTCTTTTTTTTTGGGGGGGGGGGGGGTGAATTTTAATCTTTGCAATGATATTCAAATGAATTTTTTTTAATTGCAAGAAGAGCACATACAAAACACAAAAGCATATATACACTCCTGGAAATTGAAATAAGAACACCGTGAATTCATTGTCCCAGGAAGGGGAAACTTTATTGACACATTCCTGGGGTCAGATACATCACATGATCACACTGACAGAACCACAGGCACATAGACACAGGCAACAGAGCATGCACAATGTCGGCACTGGTACAGTGTATATCCAGCTTTCGCAGCAATGCAGGCTGCTATTCTCCCATGGAGACGATCGTAGAGATGCTGGATGTAGTCCTGTGGAACGGCTTGCCATGCCATTTCCACCTGGCGCCTCAGTTGGATCAGCGTTCGTGCTGGACGTGCAGACCGCGTGAGACGACGCTTCATCCAGTCCCAAACATGCTCAATGGGGGACAGATCCGGAGATCTTGCTGGCCAGGGTAGTTGACTTACACCTTCTAGAGCACGTTGGGTGGCACGGGATACATGCGGACGTGCATTGTCCTGTTGGAACAGCAAGTTCCCTTGCCGGTCTAGGAATGGTAGAACGATGGGTTCGATGACGGTTTGGATGTACCGTGCACTATTCAGTGTCCCCTCGACGATCACCAGTGGTGTACGGCCAGTGTAGGAGATCGCTCCCCACACCATGATGCCGGGTGTTGGCCCTGTATGCCTCGGTCGTATGCAGTCCTGATTGTGGCGCTCACCTGCACGGCGCCAAACACGCATACGACCATCATTGGCACCAAGGCAGAAGCGACTCTCATCGCTGAAGACGACACGTCTCCATTCGTCCCTCCATTCACGCCTGTCGCGACACCACCACTGAAGGCGGGCTGCACGATGTTGGGGCGTGAGCGGAAGACGGCCTAACGGTGTGCGGGACCGTAGCCCAGCTTCATGGAGACGGTTGCGAATGGTCCTCGCCGATACCCCAGGAGCAACAGTGTCCCTAATTTGCTGGGAAGTGGTGGTGCGGTCCCCTACGCCACTGCGTAGGATCCTACCGTCTTGGCGTGCATCCGTGCGTCGCTGCGGTCCGGTCCCAGGTCGACAGGCACGTGCACCTTCCGCCGACCACTGGCGACAACATCGATGTACTGTGGAGACCTCACGCCCCACGTGTTGAGCAATTCGGCGGTACGTCCACCCGGCCTCCCGCATGCCCACTATACGCCCTCGCTCAAAGTCCGTCAACTGCACATACGGTTCACGTCCACGCTGCCGCGGCATGCTACCAGTGTTAAAGACTGCGATGGAGCTCCGTATGCCACGGCAAACTGGCTGACACTGACGGCGGCGGTGCACAAATGCTGCGCAGCTAGCGCCATTCGACGGCCAACACCGCGGTTCCTGGTGTGTCCGCTGTGCCGTGCGTGTGATCATTGCTTGTACAGCCCTCTCGCAGTGTCCGGAGCAAGTATGGTGGGTCTGACACACCGGTGTCAATGTGTTCTTTTTTCCATTTCCAGGAGTGTACATAGAAACTGGAACCCACATTTGTACGAAAATGACAAACGTTCATCACATTTTAATTGCTGATCAACATATATACCTAAAAATTTTGTGCTAGCTACAAACTCTATGATCTCATATTGTACTTTAAGGCTTATTGTATTAGTTATTTTACTTATATAGAAGTTCTTGATATTAGTCTCTTTTATATTAAGAGTAACCATCTGGGACTGATATAAGTGCCTTGTTAGCTTTTACTCCTAACATTTCTGGTGTCCTTTTTGCAATTATTAATTTGCTGTTGTCAGCAAGTAACACTCTTAACTTTCTGTGACCTGCAGTGGGAAGCCATTAATGTGGAGGTTGTTTGAAAAGTTCATCGAGTGGAATAGAAATAAATGACTCACGTCAGAGAAACTTTTTTATGTTTCATTTTTGTCTTCTGTATATTAAAACATTTGCCCCAGTGATGTTCCAATGCCTTACTTGTGTCAGCTACTGTGGGTGTCAGCACCAACACAGACAAAGAAGGAGAGAAGTTGTGATGGTTGGTGGCAGAAGTGCAAAATCATCTGTACAAAACACTTGAAGATTACTGTAACACTTCTTTTCTACAAGGAAGAGAACCATAATTTAACTTGTAGAGCCTCATATTATGCAAGTACGTTCACAATCTATTACTACTCACAGAACACAGGCCAAGTATAATCTTCCTTCAGTACTGATGCTTTCAAAGTCTGCAGTCACACTGGCCAGCCAGGTGGCCGAGGGATTCTAGGCACTACAGTCTGGAACCGCGCAACTGCTACGGTCGCAGGTTCGAATCCTGCCTTGGGCATGGATGTGTGTGATGTCCTTAGGTTAGTTAGGTTTAAGTAGTTCTAGGTTCTAGAGGACTGATGACCTCAGACGTTAAGTGCCATAGTGCTCAGAGCCATTTGAACCAGTCTAAATCACACTGAGCTGACCAGTTATGGGCTGCAAGTTAAATTCGTGTTGACAGGGGGGTGCCGAATCCTGTCTTCCTGAAGGTGTGACATTGCCCACTCTTTCCATTGACATGTGGGTCACTGCCTTCTTGATACCATTTCATGGTACTGCTCTGTTCAGTGTTCAGACAATGCTTTAGGACTGCACTTTCCTCCCCACAAAATGCTGCACCATTGTCATGTAGGGAGCGATCTTACAGCAACAGGTGATGGGGGAGAGGCAGGAAGCTGTATGACATGGGGAGCCACAATTGGGACCAACACAAAGTCCCTGGTCTCATCCCCAACATTTTTCCAGCACTCTGAGGGAATGTGAGTTGGAAAACCCTGGAAGGGTGCCCATTCTCTTCCTGAGCTGCTATGATGAAAAATGGAGACAGCAGTAATGACGACAGTGTTGAGTCTGTGGTGAACACCGGGATGAGTGCTTAGAAGGTCAGCTGATGCATTGCTGAGGACAGTGGGATCCAGCTCCATCGGTTTTGCAGGCAGTGCTGAAGAGGCACCCAGGGGCATCCATACCAGCCACAGGATTCTGATAGGATGTGAATCTGGGGACAGAAAATCTGTGGCAGAATCTCATAAGTGACAAGCACAAATCTTGTTCTGATGTTGGCACAGCAACCCAGCAGGACCTCAAGTTAAACATATGCAAGCACACAAATTTCAAAGAATTGTTCCCCTCTTCTATCACCTGGTGCAATCAAAAACTCTGAAAAGAGTGGAAGCATCAGGAACAAAGCGATATTCATGGAGCATGGGAAGTGCCATGCACTACAGTGGAATTGTTCCCCTCTTCTAGCACCCGGTGCAATCAAAAACTCTGAAAAGAGTGGAAGCATTAGGAACAAAGCAATATTTGTGGAGCATGGGAGGTGCCGTGCACTACAGTGAGTGCACCAACTGGAGCAGTGTGTGGTGGCACTGGCACTGTAGAAGCCCCTCCAGTGATGGACCAGGGGGGGGGGGGGGAGGGTTGAGATTTACTTGAACATATGCACAAATTGCTCAGCTTCTCCAATCAACTGAGGATGAAACAGAGCACAGGTAATAGAATTGATACCATAGGCCACAAAAACAGCTCGAAGTCCTGTGCTGTAAACCGTGGCCCATAGACTGTAACCAACACTTCAGGCAAACCTTCCAAGCAAAAAATATATGACAAAGGCTGGATGGTACTAAGCAATGTAGTCGAGTTCATGGGCAGTGCAAATGGATATTTGCTAAAATAGTCCATAACAATAAGCTGCAACATGGAGTGGCTGTGCAGTTTGAGGCAGGCGCCATGTCACAGATTGCGCAGCACCTCCCGCTGAAGTTCAAGTTCACCGTTGGGCATGGGCTTGTGTGTTCTTCTTAGCATAAGTTATCTTAAATAGAGTATAAGTCTAGGGACAGATGACCTCAGCAGCTTGGTCCCTTAGGAATTAACACACATTTGGTCATTTTTGAACAATAAGCCAATGAGTGTTCCGAAAGGTACCAGCAAAATCAGTATGCTCTCATTACTATGGCGATTGAGACTTTGGCTAAGCTAAAAACATTTGCAGTGGAACCAATAGAGTCTCAGGTTAAGTGCTACACTGTGACATCATCTGCTCAGTGTGGGTATCCATGAGTGGTCAAGTACAGTGCTAATGTGCATACAATTCCCCAATGTCCTTGGTGAAGCAATCACAACAAATCTTTTTGCAATGCTTTAGGATTAAGCACACACAATTATCCAGAGTCGTGTTGCAATAAAATCACACTGTACTGGATGGAGAGGCTATGCCTATAAGCAAAATATTGGCACACAAAAGAATTATGAATGTTTTTCACTGAACAAGGCCAAGCTGTAGAGATGTAGTCCAAGTCAGCATCTTCTTCTGTGGCCTGTGCAATTTTCTTATAGTTCAATGCAAAAGTTTAACAGTTCAGTACCCTGTCCATCAAATTCAGATTAAGGACCAACATAGAAAGAGCATCAGCATTTGTATGCTTTTTTGATGTGGGCTGATACAGTATTTCACACTGATACTGTGACAACAAGAAAGCAGCTTCTAAGCAGCGCATGGTGGTACAGATGAAACAAAGTCTGAAGTGCCTTATGATCCATCACAAGGCAATACTTCACATTAAACAGATAATGGTGAAACTTTATCATGCTTTAGATAATAGTGAGGGTTCCTTCTTGATTTTGGAATAGTTACATTTAGTCTTGGTCAATAACTTGAAAGCAAAAGTAACCGGCCTGTCCTGTGAACAAAATCTGTATGAGAGCACAGCTCCCACTTCCGAAACCACAGTCTAATTGGGATCAAGCTGAACAAGGCACCTGTCACTCAACAGGGCAATTTTAAGTTTCTGGAATGTATCCTGACACTCTTAGGTCAAACAAAAGCACATTCTTCTAGCACAAATGATGCAGTGGAGCCAAAACCTGTCAATATGTCAACTTCCCACGAACTCACAGCAATTCTGTCATGTTCTATTGGGCAGAGAGGTCCTGGATGTCCAAAAATTTGACTGAAGGGAATGAACTTCTTGGCTATTAAGGACACGGCCTAAGTACTGAATTTCAGTCTGAAAAAAGGCACAGTTGTCCTGGCGACACTTTAAATGTGCACCTGATAGTACTTGAAAAAGTGTATGAAGGTTACTGATATGCTCCTCCAGTGAACGTTCCACATAATTTGAACACTACTGAACTTTTGCAGTAAGCTATTCCAAGTAGCATTGGAATATGCCAAGCATGGAAGTGCTGCCAAAGGGTAAGCACAAAAATTTGAATAACCCTAAATGTGTGTTGATTACAAGAACTTTCTGAGATCCACAACTAATTTGCAAATACACATTGTGTGTATGTCAGTTTTTGAAAAATAGTGTATGGCACAAAAGCTGTGCATCAATTCCTCAGGGTGAGGCAACAGATAAGTGTCAATTATTGATTGTGGATCCACCTTGGATTTAAAGTCAACACAAAGATGAAGTCTTCCAGAAGGCTTTGGTAAGATTGCTAAGGGAAAAGCATATTGACTGGCCTGGATAGGAGCAATAACACCATTGTCTTGCCATTCTTTAAGTTCACTTGGAACATTGTCTCTGAGTGCCTAATGGATGGGATGCACCAAGAACACTTGGGTTGCACATTGTCCTTCATTTGCAATGTGCACCACAAAATTATTTGCTCTGCCACATCCTTCAGAATATAAATCAGGAAGCTCCTCTATCAATTGAGTAATACTGTCTTTTGTGTTGAAAGCAGAAACAGAAAGTACATTGCCCTGAATACAAGGACTAACCAGATCAAATAAATCTCACCCAATAATATCTTCACAGACTTGCTAACGCAGAATTGTAAATGTCACTGTTCTGGTGTGAAACGATTATACACAGTAAGTTGCATGCAATATTTTGTCAACTATTGTGGGCCCAACTGTTCATTAGATGGCTCGATTAAGCAATGTAACAGAAGTGCCAGTGTCTAACTGAAGTTGCTTACAGCATCCAGCACCGACAAAGTTTACAGACAGTTTATTTGACTGTCACTGTACAGCACTCCAGAAGGGTGAAGGACTATCCTGAGTTTGATTGTTACCAGTATCGGTAGCTGGTTCAGAAAAATCTCCATTCATTGGATGAGCTTACAAGAGTGGATGTGGGTGGAATCCTTTTTCTGTTGCAAGCACACAGACTGTATATGACCTGGCTTTCCACAAGCAAAGCAAGTCATATTCGATGAAGGATAATGTTGTCTTTTATGTGTGGAAGTCATCGGGGTCATGATTTCACAGCAGACACACATGCTGACACTCCTTTACTCTGGCCACATCAAGGTAGTCTATTTGTGTGTGGTGTTCAGTTGCAAGGCCATAACTGTTTGACAATTTGCATTACACTGCAAATTTCTTTTACTCTGGCCACAGCACTGTAGCCTATTTGTGTGTGGTGTTCAGTTGCAAGGCCATAACTGTTTGACAATTTGCATTACACTGCAAATTCGAGCTACCTCAAAGTTTTGCATGGCATATTATGAGTCCTGATGTTCAATAATTTGTTTCAATTTAGGACAAAATGTTTGAGAATTTGTGAATGAAACCTTTTGTTCGGCACATTGTGTGTAATTGCATCACAGAGCATTGCGTTACTATAGTACTGTCCACAGCTACAATGAAAAGGACACTGTTGTGTCAAACCCTGAGATTCAGTGATCCGCTGACAATATGACCATTCTGGCTTTTTCCTCAAGAAAAAGAACTCGTAATGAACTGCAACAACCTGTACCTGATTCTCATAATACTTAGTGAGGGAGGAAACGATCTTCAAAATCTAGCAACTCCAGCATACTAGTTGGGAATGACTTCTGGGTGAGGTGGTAAACTCCTGTGCCGGCCATTGACAAGAAGTAATGAAGTTTGACAGTACCTCACATCTGATGTTTGGTGCAATGAGCAATGAATTGAGCATAGTACTCATTCCATTCCTGTTGTTTTGCATCAAAAGGTAGGAATGGTGGAATGCATGGAGGTGGTGTTGTAGATGTGGTGGCTGTCTGTAGTAGTGGAGCTGATGCAGCAGTGGCTTGTTCAGTAATGAGCTGCTGGACTAGATGGCATTTTAAAGAGAGGAGCACCACAAAAAATTATAAGTAGAAGCCAGGCAAAAGAAAGAACAATTAGTTGCAATGTGCTTCTCAATGAAAAGGGAGACATATTAGTTCCACTGTGTGACAGGGCGGAGTACAGCAGAGGTAGGTGACAGGAATCCAAAATCATCTAGAAAACACTAGAAGGTTAATATAACACTTTATTTCTACAAAAAAGAGAACTATTACTTAAATTGTTGTGCCTCCTATGTGCAAGTAAACTGACAATCTATTACTACTCACAGAATGCAGGTAAAGTATTGTCTTTCCAATACTCAGTACTGATGTTCTTGAAGCCTGTAACCAAACAGGGCTGACCAACCAAGTGTCACTGGTTAAATCAGCATTGACAGGAGGAGACAAACTCTTGAGTTTCTGGAGGTGTGGCACTGCCTGCTCTTTCTATTGGCATATGAGACAGTACCTTTTCGATACTGTTTTTGGTACTGTGCTGATCGATGCATGATTAGTGCTTTAGGACTGCACAGTCTTGATCTCATCACAAAAATTAGATCCCTTATACCTGCAAAAAACCAACAACTTTGGCTGTCAGTTCATTGTATGTAGACAGTCTCTGTCCACCATGGAAAATATTGAGCTTAAGGAAGAGATGGAATCCTGATGGAGCCAAATAAGGCAATAATTCATATCATAGTTCATATGATTTTTTCATGGCAACAACATTGGTGTGAATGAGAACACACTGTCGTGATGAAGACTTTCATTCTAACCAAGCATGACCTGTATTCACATATTTTTAGCTATAATTGGACCAGGAAGTTAGCATGGTATTATCCTGTGATTATATGTCCACAGTAAAGGTAATCTATCAGCAGAATTCTTTCTGCGTCTCAAAAAGCTAATGCCATGACTTTCCTGTTGACTTAATTGCATTTGATTTCTTCAGTAGTTGTGAATCATTATGTTTCCAGTGCTTTGACTGTTGTTTTGTCTCTGGGTTGTAGTAATGTACCCAATTTTCATCCGTGATAACAAACTTGGCACAAAATTCCTGTTGGTTGCTCTGAAAGAGGTCAAACATTCATCAGACATTTCCATTAAAGACTCATGGAACCCGCCTAGCAGACAATTTCCTCATTTCCGATTCCACTGTTAAAGTGTGATACACCCATTCGCATGACATTCCTACATCTTCGGCAATTTCTTGCAGTTTCAGTTGGCATTTGTTCCTGATAATTTTATGCTCTTTACATTTACTTCTGGGCTACTGGTGTATCTTGGGGGGATTGTTTCATGCTGTTAGCAGAGGGACTTGCCTAGATGTCTGCCGCCATAACCCATTAATGCCAAATTTTGCCACACTGTCCTAATGGAAACACCTGTTATACGTCCCACATTGATTTGTGCAGCTATTTCAAGCAGTGTTCCTTGTCTGTTAATAGCGGCAACTCTACATAAATGCCACTGCTCTCCATCATTAAATGAAGGCCACTAACCACTGCCTTGTCTGTGATGAGAGGTAATCCTGACATTTGCTATTCTTGGCACACTGTTCATACTGTGTATTGTGAAATACTGAATTCCCTAATGATTTCCAAAATGGAATGACCCATTTATGTAGCTCTAACTACCATTCTGAATTCAGAATCGGTTAATTCCTGTTGTGCAACCTTAATCACATCAGAAACCTTTCACATTTATTTATTTATTTATTTATTTACGTCCAGAACCTTTGAGGTACATATACCATACCTTAGATGTTGGACAAAATGACATTATATTAATATACTGTTACATTGATTGTATACACTACATTTATAAATTGTTACATTGTTATATTGCTATATTGTTACATTACATTTTTATATTGTTACAACCGAAATTAACTTACTTTTCAAGATACTGTGTTACTGAGAAAAAACAGTTTTTCAAGAATATGAAGTTACAGATTTTTTAAAGCTATGGATATTGTTTATGGCCTTTAAGTTACTTGGCTGCTTATTAAACAAATGTGAACCTGAGTGATATACACCCTTCTTGCACAGTGTGGTATAACAATGATGTCTGTGTATGTCATTGTTTGCCCTTGTATGGTGTTCACGTACAGATTTATTTTGAATAAATACATTTCCATTTTTTAGCATGTTGTTTTTAGGTACATGACAACTTCTAGTATATAGATACATGGTAGGGGTAGAATCCCCCAGTTCTTTAAAGAATGGTTTGAATGATTTTCGGCTCTTAGCATTTTTCATTATCCTCACAATCTTTTTTTGTTTCCGGAATGTTGTTATGCTATGAGGAGAATTTCCTCATAATATGATGCCATATCGCAATAGGGAGTGTATGCAAGCGTAATACACTGCTCTAACTGTTTCAGGACTTGTGTTGTTCCATATAATCCTCATCGCATAAGTCATTCTCGATAGTTTAGAATTTAATGATGTGTTGTGGGAATTCCATTTAAGATTGTCTTGTAAGTAGATGCCAAGAAATTTTGTTTCAGTGACAGTGTTGATTCTTTGGTTTCCCATGGACATCTTTGATTTTAATGGGTTTTTATTTTGTTGTGTATGGAAGTGTAAGACGACTGTTTTTTGAGGGTTTATCACTAATTTATTCCTCATAAACCACTCTGTGACATTTTCATTTGTGACTTTAGCATTTAAACTTAGAGCCATTTCGTTTTCACCTTCAATTAGTATGCTTGTGTCATCTGCAAATAGCACTGGTTCGGAGTGTTGAACGTGTAGGGGGGAAGTCGTTTATGAAAATTAAGAAGAGAAAGGAACCTAAAATTGAGCCTTGTGGTACACCGTGGGTTAATGTATAAGGTTTTGATTGATAAACTTGGAGTTCGTTTTTTCCCATGTGTTTTACCTCTGTTGTCTGAGAGCAATTTTCTAGGTAGGATTTCAGCCACTCGTGTGGCAGGCCTCTTACACCATACCACACTAACTTTCTTAGGAGAATTTCATGGTCTGTTAAATCAAATGCTTTTGTTAAATCCAGGAAAATCCCCGAAACATTTTTGTGATGATACACTGAATTTAAAATACGATTTATGAGGCAAAAAGTGGCTGTTTCAGTACTGCACTGAGGCCTGAAGCAATGCTGACATCCTGAGATCATTTTTTTTTTTTTTTGTTAAAATAATCAGTTAATTGTGGCAGAACTAGTTTTTCCATGATTTTTTGAAAAACCTGAGAGGAGTGACACAGGCCTATAGTTGACCATCTGCTGCCGATCGCCCTTTTTGTAAAGGGGTACAACTTTTGCAGTTTTTAGCTGTTATGGGAAAATACCACTTCATAGTGAAGAATTGCATCTATCTAGCAGTGGTGCGAGTATCTATTCAGCTGATACTTTTATAATATAGTCCACCGTTGTGCTTCCTTTGTCAGCTGGGAGCCAGCCGCAGTGGCCGTGCGGTTCTAGGCGCTGCAGTCTGGAACTGCGAGACCGCTACGGTTGCAAGTTCGAATCCTGCCTCGGGCATGGATGTGTGTGATGTCCTTAGGTTAGTTAGGTTTAACTAGTTCTAAGTTCTAGGGGACTAATGACCTGAGAAGTTGAGTCTCATAGTGCTCAGAGCCATTTGAACCATTTGTCAGCTGGGAGAACCAAAGTACTATCGTCGTCATTCAGGAGTTTATGGATGTGCCGACTATCTGAGTAAAATTACTGATCTACTGGATCCGCAAGCATATAGGAAGCTGAATAAGGACCCCACTAACAACGTTCTGAGAACTGTGTCGCAGTTAATAAAAAAGTCCTCCATTGAAGAGAGTGTACAGAAAGGTCTCTGCAATTCTGTTGCGCTACCTCCGAGGCTTTATGGATTGCCCAAAATTCATAATGAAAATGTGCCGTTAAGACCGATACTAAGTGCCATTCGTTCGCCCACCTACTCGTTAGCCAAGTTTTTGACAACGCTGTTAAAACAACATGTGGGCCGTTCGGACTCTTATATAAAGAATTCGACACATTTCATCAGCAGACTGAATGGCATAGTGGTCCAGCCGGAGGACATATTGGTCAGCTTCGATGTGGTATCGCTGTTTACCATGGTTCCACATAATGATGTATTGGAACAGCTGGATCGAATTTTTCCTGCCGACATTTCAGAACTGTTTAAGTGTTGTTTGACGACCACATACTTCAAGTGGAATGAACAGTTTTATGAGCAAACGGATGACGTGGCTATGGGAAGCGCCCTAAGTCCCGTAATTGGAAACTTCTTTATGGAGAAATTCGAAGAACAGGCCTTAGGTACTGCCAGCAAAAAACCAAATGTGTGGTTCCGATACGTGGATGACACGTTTGTGCTGTGGAGACACGGTAGGGAGGAACTAAGCCGGTTCCACGAACATCTGAATAGTATAAACTCAAGAATTCAGTTTACAATGGAGGAGGAGGTAGACAGCAAATTACATTTCCTCGATGTGCTTGTTTTTAGAAATGAAAATGGTAGTTTGGGCCACTCAGTATACCGCAAACCCACGCACACGGACCGTTATTTGCACCGGGATTCGAACCACCACCCACATCAGAAGCGGGGTGTTATCAAGACGTTAGCGGACAGAGCTAGAAATATTTGTGAACTTGAGTTGCTCGACGCTGAGATGGAACATCTCCACAATGCACTAATGAAGAACGGATATTCGTCCGCCGAAGTAAAACGTGCGTTGAGGCAGCCACGCAGAAATCATACTGACGTACAGGCTACTGCAAAATCTAAGGTTTTCCTGCCGTTTGTTAAAAATGTAACGGAAAGAATAGGGAGGATCTTGATGAAGCGGAATATTACCGTAATTTACAAGCCCACCAGGAAGATACAGGAATACCTTAAGCCTGCCAAGGACGCTCGCAAACGATTGGAAAAAGCTGGAGTGTATAGGATCCCATGCTGCTGTGGTGGTGTTTATGTGGGTACCACCAAAAGAACTGTTTCTAAACGTTTGGAAGAGCACAAGGGAAATTGTAGAAGAGGAGAAATGGAACGATCAGCTGTTGCGGAGCATGATTTCCAGCCAGGGAACCACAATATTCGTTTTGAGGAGATGCAGGTACTAGCGGCCACAAGCGGATATTACGAAAGGCTCTACAGGGAGGCAATCGAAATCGCTAAACATGCAAATAATTTTAGCCGAAAGGAGGAGGGAGGGAAATTAAATGGTATATGGATGTCGGTGTTAAAGTAGATGCGTACCACCCGTCCACTACTGGGTGATGGCAACGGCGATCGATGGCGACGGACAGCGGCCAATTGCACTGACATTTTCAAAACACGTGACGTCACGCTGCGGTGCGGGAGCACGCGGACACGGAATTTAGCGGCCATCAGTAGCGAGCCAGTGGGTGTGTTGGACCTTCCATCGAGCTACGGACCCCGTTGAAGATGTCTCCTGCAGTCGGAGATGAAACGTTGGGAATCGACACAGAATTCGTCATCCGACCATGGCATAACAGCCCGGATAATTATAATGGAGATGATATTTTCGGCTGTGTAAGTCTACATTTTTGTGTTGTAACTGTTGTAGATTTTATTCCACAAGTGGGGACTTAGCATATGTTTGAAGTGCTCAATATTTTGTATGCTGAATTTTCTCTTGTAGATAACACTTCCATTCCTAGACAAATCAATACTTCCACATACGGCAAGTGGCTGTGCATTGTGGTAACTGTAGCCGGTATTAAAGTTTTCTGAGGTGTGCATGTCAGTGTTTACAAAGATCTGATTAATAAGTGTAGCACTAGTTTTTGTTATGTGTGTAAGGGAGTTTATTTTAGTGCACAGGTTATAGTCTTGAATAATATTAAGGAATTTTTCTCTTTGGGAGCTGCGTGTTAAGAGGTCAATATTAAAATCGCCACACAGAACTATAGTTTTGCAAGTATTTTTAAGTTTCCCAAGTGCAAGGTCAAGTTTTTTAAAGAAAATATTTACATTGCTGTTGGGTGATCTGTAAACACACATTATTATGGCTTTTCCTGATATTATTTCAATAGCTGAGGCTTCAAAGTGTTTTTCACTTCCTAAGTGATTTACACAGTCTATTATCTTATAGTCTATGTTTTCTTTTACAAAAATGCAGCTTCCTCCAAGCTTTGATACTGATCTGCAAAAGTAATTTGCCAGAGTGCAACCGGTTATGTTTGAATACTGTAAATGGTCCTTCTCTAGCCAGTGCTCACAAAAACATAAAACTGATACCTCCTTCCACTCATTGCTAAGAAGCACATTTATTTCATTAAGGTTGTTTGGTAGGGACTGTACGTTTTGGTGAACAACTTTTAAAGTGTATGTATAAGTTTGTTCTGTAACACAGATGAATTGCCTGAGTACAAATTACAGCTCCACCACTGAAATTTCCTTTTATACCTTGTGTACATGATACTCGTACCACGTGCATATGTGCATATTGTTATCCCATCGCTTTTGTTACCTCAGTGCCTGTTGAAATATCTGAAGTTCTATAATACATATGTAACCCACCACTTCCGTTATAGAGTTTTGGAGTTTATGCCTCTGAGTCAGTTCAGATGTTGGGAGACTGGAGGTATACACTTCAAGGTTTGAAAATTATTCCAGATAATGAAAGTAGATACATTGAAATCGATATACTGACACCATTTACCCATGGGATAGGATTTTCAGTATGATAGACTGTTGACAAATCCAGCTGTTGAGTGTTTTCACATACTAGCTCACTTAACAACTGTGAATAAGTACTCAGTAAACTGAAAGTATCTCTACTACATAAACACAAGCTTAGTGAAGTTATTTTGTCTACTCATGTAAGAGAACTGGGCAGGAAATCCTGGAAGAGTAAAGTCCATCTGTAACCTGACAATTGAGCAGTGCTCACAGTCGAGAAACTTGCCTTTCCTGGAAGAACACTTCAGCTGCCTTACAGAATGACTAAGAATCAGTTTCCTCTATGGCAGTGTAGAACAGTATGCAGATATTTATGTATATTATGTCCATGAGCATTTCTTGTGTTTATGTTACTAGTAACTCAAATTTGCATTTCATGTAGTGTTAATGCATTTAGTGTACAATAAACAACCCCCGTATATGTCTGTGTGTTGTGTCAAAAGTGGCTGACAAGGCCCACTGTGGAGGATCAGCATAATTTCATGGAACATCCTGCAGTTGCTTCTTGTGTCATAGTGGGGCAGATACAATGGGGATTAACCTGCTCAACATTCAGTTTGCAAATTTTTGAAGGGAGGAAGTCCCCGAACCAAAACATACAACCTACCTTCCCTTTGTGCTTCTACTCCAGATATTCTGCTTTCACCCTGTTACATCCACGGAACACAATTCATCCATTAACAGAGCTCTATGGCACTTAGATGTGGTACACACATTTAATACCTATGTTTTCAACCCACACCATAAAAAGTAAACATTAATTGTAGGCTGTTAAATCAATATTTTTGACAGTATGCGGTTTTTCCATACTTTTCAGTGCAGGAACTACTTGGCCTAGAGAACAAAATGAATAGGAAATTTTCTGTAGGAAATTTAATGTAGTTTGATTTTTCACTGGGAAATGTTTTCCCTAGCACCCATATTTTTTTTACTTATTTGGGAAAACATGAGAAAGCAAACTTTCAACAACTCCCCTCCCCCCCCCCCTCCCCCACCCTTAACTACACTGCTCAGGAGTTTTAGTATGTTGTTTGTGACACTCTCTTGTAGCACTGTACAAAAATTTGTGACTGCATCATTTCTTTCCTCTAAGCGACCTTTTTTTTTTGTCCGTTTACTGGGCTAAGAAAGACATCTGTACCATGGACCTCTACCCAGGGCACTCACACATCATGTGATTACCCATAAAGGGTGACCTATTATTATGTGGGAACATCATTGCGCTAGCACTGATATGTGGTGATGACTCTGGAGTTTTCAAACTAGCATCATCAATGAGAAACAGTACTGCGCCTAACACATCCTCTTGAGGGGCTCCAATGTTCAATTATACTGTACGTGAAAGATATTTCACCTTGTAGTGACTTCAACTGACAGTCACACTATCTAATGGGCAAATTGTGAACTTACAGCACTGGCCCGACATGGCACTGGTTAGTCAAGCAGCAAGCATTGCCTAGTGTGCAACAGTGCTAGTATGAGGATGCACCAGTCCACATAAAAATATAACACTTGATGCCCAATGGTAGAGGCTGAAAGTTTTGGGCCCAATTTTTAGCAACAATATTTTCATCCAACTGTACACCCAATTTAAGTGTATGATTCAAAGGTTTCAGATGGGATCCCATTGCTGTAACGTCACTTTACCTCCATATAATGCTTAATCACAGATACACAAAGCAGAATGCACTGGTTTTTGATATGTCTTGTGTTGGTGTCATAATTTCAGTGGCCACTTGTGTGATGGGGCCTGTTGTGGCTTCGGTGGTAGCATAAATACTGGTAACTTGAGCAATGGGATGTGTTAGTTAGGGTGTCACTTATGTTCCAAATTCAGTATTTTTCAGTACTCACCCTCCAATGTTGTTTGAATGACTCTAAAAACATGCCTGTAAAAAATTCTGTTGCAGTCAAACAATAGAAAAGTTCCAGATGAGCTGCTTCATGTGCTTTTGCCTATCTGGCTGCCTCGGCAGGCACGTGCCAGCCTTGCAACTGAGCAGACACATGCACTGTAAGAATTAGCGTCCTGCACTGACACTGTAGCTGTGGCCCTAACTGCAGCCCCATGTTCTCATGCAGCTTGTGTTGCCACTACCAACAAAAGCAATGCTGCCTCTGATGTGATAACTACGCCACCTTTCTGCAAAGTGGGCTACAGTACTTCAAAACCCACCTGGTCAGCCAGTAATTCCAGCTGGTTATGGCCCAGATTGAAGCCCTCACAGCTCAAGTGGCTGCAGGTTATGCATGGCCAGCTGCTGTTCCCACATCACCTCATCCTCACCAGCACACTCATGAATGTTGTCCTTCCAAAGACCAACCCACTATGTGCTGGAATCACTCCACCTTTGGCAAGCAAACTTCCCAGTATTGCCCACTGTGCAACCACCCAAATGCCAGCAGCATCTGCAAATGAGGACATACAGTTGTCACACTGCCTCAAAGTGCTTTTTCATCTCGGACAGAAAATCTGAGCCTTGTTTTCTTATAGACATATGGTCTGACTTGCATGACAACCCACACACACCGTGCTCATTGGGTGTTGACCAACACTATTTTAACAGTCAGCTCCCAACAACTCACCCGTCACCACTCGTGGTGCCTATTCTTTCTATTTGGATCTAGGATTGCAATTTTCCTTCAGCTGTAAATTCACCATCACAATTGTGGTGTCACCGCCAGACACCACACTTGCTAGGTGGTAGCCTTTAAATCGGCCGCGGTCCGGTAGTATATGTCGGACCCGCGTGTTGTCACTATCAGTGATTGCAGACTGAGTGCCGCCACACGGCAGGTCTAGAGTGACTTCCTAGCACTCAGCCCAGTTGTACAGCTGACTTTGCTAGCGATTGTTCACTGACAAATTATGCTCTCATTTGCCGAGACGATATTTAGCATAGCCTTCAGCTACGCCATTTGCTACGACCTAGCAAGGCGCCATTACCAGTTAATATTGAGATTGTAAAACATGTACTGTCAAGAGCGATGTTCACCAATTATGGATTAAAGTTAAGTATTCCAGAAGCTACGTACCTTTTTTGCTAGTCTGAAGACCTTGACCTGTTCCAGACCTCACGCCAGCCTGCATGAGCTTAAACGCGTGCCTTTTGGCTTCCTGTGCTAGTGGATTGGCTGTCTTGCCAGTACACAACAGTTGGCGACGAGCCCAAATCTCGTTTGTACCTATACTGCCCTGATTTACTCGTGTAATGGCTTCGCCACAATCTCCCGATGTACTGTCCGAATTTTATCGCTTACAGAATCAGCAGATGCAGGGCTTACTGGATGCCCTTGGGCAGCTCCTCCAGGGTCTACGTGCAATGCAAAACGATGCGGCATTGCTGCTCCACCGCTACTGCAGCCACAACACGCTGTTGCACCAGCTTTTCGTCCTTTTGATGCTGCACTGGAAAGCTGGACGGAGTGGTCACGCCAATTTGGATTCCATCTTGCTGCCTACAGAATTCAAGGTAACAAGCGGCAGCCTTTTTTGTTAGCATCCGTAGGCGTCCAGACGTACCGTGTGATAGTGAAATTATTTCCCCGACGTGACGTAGCAACTCTGTCCTATGACGAAATTTTGTATGCATTAGATGCACATTTCAAAGAATCAGTCAGTGTAGTTGCAAAAAGGTATACCTTCTTTCGTACAAAACGTACGGCAGGTCAAAATAATAGGGAGTGGGTTGCCACTTTGCAAGGCCTTACTAGGGATTGTGCTTTTGAGTGTCAATGTGGACTCCCTTATTCAGATACTATGGTACGTGATGCAATTGCACAGAATGTTTCTGATGTTCGTATAAGGGAACAGATTTTGAAACTAGTCAATCCCTCCCTTCAACAAGTGATGGACATATTGGATCGACAGGACACACTTGACTTTGCTCAGAAATCATTTGAAACTTCACCGGCCGTGTGTCACGTTAACCGGCCTGCCGGGCGTGCTGCACGGAACAGTAAACAGCCCTCGCACCTGTCCACGCAGCTGCCGCCAAGCTCTCCACCAAGTGTGCCGCGCAAGCAAGCAAATGCAGTGCTAAAATCATGCCCGCGGTGTGCTACATGACATTCGCGTGACAATTGCCCGTCACGCTAAGCTATTTGCTTTTTCTGTAATAAAAAAGGACATGTTCAGAGTGTTTGGCAGAAAAAGCTCAGATCGAACACTCACAACCATTCCATGCCCTTTGCTTTGCGCCGGAATCGGAATCGAACCAAGAATACTCAGCCTCGTGAACCTTCGCCCATGGAAATTCATGTAGTTCATTCCACTCCACCCAGTGCCACTCTCTCTAACAGTGACTCTGTTCGTCCCACAAATAGTGTGCGTCGACATCGCCGGAAATCCCGTAACATCGCAAGTGATTCTGTACCAGTGTTGGTTCACGTAGCACGAGACAGTCGCTCTTGTCATCGGCAGGACAATAAACTTTTTGTAGATTTGGACATTAACGGCAAAGTGATACCGTTCCAGCTCGATACCGGAGCTGCAGATTCACTTATCAATGACGACATGTACAACCAGCTGGGCATACCTCCATTGCGTGCCGCAAGTGTTAAGTTAAGTAGTTATTCAGGACAAGCAATCCCTGTGTTAGGACAGTGCAGCCTTCTTGCAACATACAAAGGACAAACAAAACTTGTGTCATTTTACGCCCTTCGTTCTTCTTGTGCAGTGAACTTGTTTGGTTTAGATTTATTTCAGTTGTTTAACTTGTCTATAGTCAATCAGGTCCTATCAGTGAACCAGACTGTGCCTTCAGACAGTGTTTCTCGCCTATGTGAAGAGTTTGCAGACATTTTTTCAATGGGCCTTGGTTGCGCTAAGAACTATAAAGCATGTTTGGAACTAAAAGTAAATGTGCAACCGAAATTTTTCCGAGTGCGCAATGTTCCCCATGCATTGCGTGATGAGGTCGCAAGAACATTAAACGATTTGGAATCACAAGGTGTAATTGAACATGTGCAGGCTTCTCTCTGGGCTTCACCCTTAGTAATTTTGCCAAAACCTTCCGGAAAATTGAGACTTTGTGTGGACTTCAAAGCTACAGTGAATCCACAACTAGTGATCGCAACTTTTCCTTTACCCCACCCGGAAGATCTTTTTGACAAACTGTGCCCGGGTAAATATTTTTCGAAGTTGGACCTAGCAGATGCATACTTGCAAATACCGGTGGACGATGAATCCCAGCGCATTTTGCTGGTTAACACGCATCTTGGTTTGTATCGATTCAAAAGACTGCCATTCGGGTGTGCATCCGCCCTTGCATTGTTTCAGCAATATCTGCAAACTGTTTGTGCGTCGGTCCCTACCGCAGCAAACTATCTGGACGATATTGTGATCTCCAGAAAGACGGAATAAGAACATTTAGCCAATCTCAGAACGTTATTTCAGGTCTTGTGACAAAATGGTCTTCGCTTGGGGAAGGAGAAATGTGTGTTTTTTGCTCGTGACTTACCCTATCTGGGACATGTACTCAATGCCCAAGGCATACATCCGAGTCCAGAGCACCTCCGTGCCATACAAGACTTGCCTTCGCCGCAGAATTTGAAGCAGCTACAGAATGTGCTGGGAAAAATCAATTATTATCATCGCTATGTGTGCCACGCCTCTTCCATTTCAGCTCCGCTTCATCGCTTATGCGGTAAAGGTATTCCATTCGTCTGGATGACGGAATGCGAATGCGCATTTCGCCAGTTGAAATCGGCGTTGCTTTCCAATACTTGCCTTACGCCATTCGATCCCCAGAAACCCCTTTTGTTGATGGTGGATGCCTCAGATTTTGGGATCGGTGCTGTGCTTGCGCACAAAGATGGATCGCATGATCGCCCTATTGCCTTTGCGTCCAAATTGCTCTCCTCTGTGCAAAGAAATTATTCACAGATCGAGAAAGAAGCTTTGGCTCTCGTATTTGGTGTTACTAAGTTTCATGATTTCTTGTATGGTCGTAACTTTACCATCATCACGGACCACAAACCTTTGACATCGCTTTTTCATCCGAACAAGGCTGTACCTCCGCGTACAGCGCAGAAATTCATTCACTGGTCTATGTCCTGTTTGCCTGTTGCTGAGGATAGAGCATCCGATTCTTCCAAACTTGCTTGCATGTTCATTGAAGCGGAAACTGATGACGTGGTCGAATCGTTTCTGATTGATTTTCGTCATGTAGCTACAGCCACAGCTGCTGACCCTGTCCTTGCTACCGTTCTGCGTTTTGATGCTACGCAATGGCCCTTGTCAAAGTCATGGATCGAGGATCCGTTGGTTCGCCGATTTTTTGCTCACTTGGAGAGACTGTTTGTTCGACGTGGTATTTTGCTGTTGCGTTCTGATAATGATCAGTCCAGGGTCGTGGTCCCACGTTCGTTACAGTCCTCTGTCTTATGGCTTTTCCACCAAGGACATTGGGGTATATCTGCTATCTTTCGCATTGAAGGTCTTCTGCAGACTATTGTTTCCGACAATGGCCCACAATTCATGTCCGCAGAATTTCAGTCATTCTGCAAGGCCAATGGTATTCAACATCTGACATCCGTGCCGTTTTCGCCTCAGTCAAACGGTGCCGCTGAACGATTGGTCAGGACTTTCAAGTCACAGATGTTGAAGTTCAAAAAGTCACATTCTCGGGAGGACGCGTTATTGCTCTTTTTGTCCTCGTATCGCTCTCAGCCCCGACATGGTCGCTCGCCGGCTGAGTTGCTCCATGGTCGTCCTCATCGAATCTTGATGTCTTTGCTAAATCGGCTGCATTAGGTTCTTGTGCAGCGGCAGACACCTGCATTTGCTCCGGGCGACGTTGACTACTATCGTAACTATCGAGGTTCACGGTGTTTGCTCGTAGGGCGCATTCTTCGCTGCCTCGACCGCGCTATGTATCTGGTTTTGGGGCCCTCTGGTGAGGTGCGTCAGCATCTCAATCAGCTGCACCTCTGTCGTCGCACAGGTTTTGCCGCTCCCTGTCTGCTTTCAGCGACGGTGCCGTCCGGTCAGCGCCCTGGGGACTCATCTACTGGCTCGCCTCAGCCCCAGGTCTTACCGACGCTGTCTTCCATTTTGCCCCATGGCGACGCGCCGCCGCCGCCGCCTGTTCTCCCGCTGGCGACGCCCGCAGTGGACGCTTTGCTGCAGCCGCCAGGCGCCTCCCTGGGTCATGCGCCGCCGACCTCCGACATGGACTTCTTGCCCGCTCCAGACCACATGGTATCTTCGTCTGTCGGGTGCCCCGACTCGATGGAGGTCGACCCTTCAGCCCCTCCAGTCTCTCTACGGGCACATACACCGCATGTTGGTGTGCACCCTAGAGTAGGTTTTCAGGCTTTTCCTAGCTCCCCTCAGACCGAATGGCAGGGTGCGGGGGGCACAGCCTCACCTGTTCTTAGGCTCCCCACCTCGTCGCATACGTCAACATGGGGTCCTCCCCACGGCGGGCGGAAGCCTTATAACACAACCGTATGCCAATTTGCGGGGGAGGAATGTGGTGTCACCGCGAGACACCACACTTGCTAGGTGGTAGCCTTTAAATCGGCCGCGGTCCGGTAGTATATGTCGGACCCGCGTGTTGCCACTATCAGTGATTGCAGACCGAGCGCCGCCACACGGCAGGTCTAGAGAGCCTTCCTAGCACTCAGCCCAGTTGTACAGCCGACTTTGCTAGCGATGGTTCACTGACAAATTACGCTCTCATTTGCCGAGACGATATTTAGCATAGCCTTCAGCTACGTCATTTGCTACGACCTAGCAAGACGCCATTACCAGTTAATATTGAGATTGTAAAACATGTACCATCAAGAGTGATGTTCACCAATTATGGATTAAAGTTAAGTATTCCAGAAGCTACATACCTTTTTTGCTAGTCTGAAGACCTTGTCCTGTTCCAGACCTCACGCCAGCCTGCGTGAGCTTAAACGCGTGCCTTTCGGCTTCCTGTGCTGATTTCTTAACACATTTTCAGCTGCTCACTAGCATTCCTGTCTCTCATCTCATTGACAAGGACTGCACTGGCACAACGGTGGGTTCTGTAGCATTGTCCAAAACTTTGTGCTGAAGCTCATCTATGCTGCAGTAGCAGGATCTTCTTGTCCATCATCCAGCCATCGCACTCCCACCTGGAGCACCAAGAGAAATATGACACAACACAGTGCATCATATTCACATCACACCTGGACCTCCAATTTTCAGCATGGCATGACACCTAACACTGGAGCAACTTGTTGCTGCTAAAGCCGAATTCGAGTTTATGCATTGGAATGGCCTTATTTGCCATCTGAACAGAACCTATAGTAGGGACAGCATAAGAAGGTCCCTGACAGCTCTGTTGCCAGCTTTCACCTGTGAAGCACTAACAGCTGTAGGTGACAACAGCAGCCAACTACTGAGGTGTTGCCACAGAGATGTTTACAAAATGGCGTTATGATATTGGTTGAGAGAGGCCAGTGAAGATGCCATACCTAGCTCACTGCAACTGTCAGGGATCAACTTACAGCAGCTCAACTGTATTCCTCTCTTCTCCACCTCACACTGAGAAAGGGTACATCTTGACAAATTTGGGGCAAATATTGCACTCCTAATGCAAGCACCATCCCAGACATGTATGCTATTCTACAACTTTGCTACTGCAACCATTGACCTAAGCTGCACTTCAGTATTCTTCACGGAGTGAACTCATTCATTCAGGTACCATTCATTCAGGTACCAGTCACCACAGGAAACAGTCCAAAGACAGCCTTCAACACACCCTTTGGCCTGTTTGAATCACATTGAATATCATTTTATCTCCAAAATTCTGCATAAATGAAGTAAAGATGCATTAATGATGTGCTTCATGACTTTTTACTTCCCCTACCTTAACTTCATACTGGCACTTTCTTCTTCACTGCAGCAACACTGAACTGCTGACTTCTGAGAAGGTTATGTATTCTCTAATAGTGTCTTACCTTCAAAACAAAATTGGGATTCAGAAGAGTTGTTCTACTGAGAATGCCATTTACATGTTCACTAGCCAAATTTAATAAGCATTAAATAATAAAATAGTTCTGAAATTACAATTAAATTAATACCATTAGCTGCTGATAGGCATTGATATACATCAACAGGGACAGGCGAAAGTGTGTGCCAAAACCAGGACTTGAACCCAGAATATCCTGTTTACACTGCAGACGCTCTATCCCTCTGAGCCACCGAGGGCACAGAGGATAGTGCGACTGCAGGGATTTATTGTCAGCATGTTTCCCGTGAGACCCACATTCTCAGCTTATAGTGCACACACTACATTCATAGTGCCCCTGCCATTATACCCATTACTTGCGTAAGAACAGATGTCATCTTCATATAAGAGTTCTGGTTGATATTATCTGTTTTCTGTGACCTATCTATGGAATCTACTGTGTGAATCACAGTATTTTCTGATATAAACGGACATTTTATGGTATTGATGATACATATAGCCAATGTAGTCTAGGGACATAATTCTGTCAGGAAAATCAAATATTTCTTGTATGTCGAAACAATATGCCAGCAAATATACAACAAGCAGATAACAGTAGTATTGCAGGTTTTATACACCCTAGGGCAAATGGGTAAAACTCAGGAATTTTTTAGACTTCTGGGAGTTTTTAATTTTATTAGTTTTCCGTTAAATGTTTGTAATTTCGATTGGCAGTAATAGATATCTCTAACAAAGAGTTTTACTTTAGGCCACTGCTGCAGAACAATAATTCAGCAAAAAACATAAATGAGAGAATAACTCCAAAATAAAACTTTAATTACAAAGAAAAAGCATCATTTACAAAGAGAAAAAAAAAATACACAGTGCACACACAAGTTTCTGCCAGCAGCAAAATATGTCAAAGACTAAACAGTAATTCATAACAACAACTTGCTTGGAACATGCCTTTCTCATGGCCTTTGTTTCAATCAGTGTGATATTACAACTGCTTAAATTTGTTACAGGTTGTGGGAAAATATAATGAATGGTAGTAGGAGCAGTATTACTTTCAAAATATATTTCTTTTTATACAAGATGAATTATGTTATGTGTGAGAATGTGCAATGCATTTCTTAAATCACAGAGCCTTAGACACTCATTCAGAAATTAACAATGAAGACCAGACATTTATGCTGTTATTTAGTATTTTACTGCCATATTTGTGGTATGGTATATCTTAAAGGGCAAAGCAAGTTGAAAAACACCAAGTTTCAAGGTTAGTTCTTCATGCTTATTTTAGTTCTTTTGTAGATTATAAATTATGCAATAACACTGGCAAAAAGTTTAATTGTCCTAAAAAGGAAAATGGGAGAAGTGAGTTCTTGAGCAATTACATACATAGCTGGCTTTTCTATGCAAAAGTCAAAATTCTCAGCAGAACATGTGTTCAGGTAGGTAACCCATGAAACATTTTGACACACAGCAATAAAATTTATAGTAAGGCTTGTCAGAAATTTTCAGTCCCACAATTTAAGCTGTGTTCTTAGGATCCCGCATAATCATAAGATCAGAAAAGAAAAACAGCAAAACATTTTTGAGGACTAATATTACATGTCAAAGCTTAACTTTCCTTGCAGCTAAGCTGTATATACATTAATTTAAATAATCAACTTTCCCTATTTGTGTGTCTGCGCTACTTAACAGTAATGTCACTATTGGGGGAGTACATCACGTTTCCTGTGTTCTGAATATCTGCTGTCAAAGGCTTGCCAGATCATGTGACATGAACTATGACCGTCTGACAAAAAAACATCCCAAACTTGATTTCAGTGTTTCAGTAGTTACCATGCTGTATCTGCAGGAGTTCCATTATACTTCCATAATGCAAACACATACATTTGAGAAGGATTATCGGGTAGGTTGCACCAATAATGACACCCATTTAGTAATAGTTCATTTATTAACCTTAACACATACAAGAACAGGTAAGCCAGCGGTTTGCAGGTGGAAAGGAGCGATGACGACGATGTCTCTGGTGGGCACGGTGAACACACAAAGCGTGTCCAGGTCGACATCAGGTGGGAGGGAAACACATTTCACCAGGTGGCAGGGAGTGTCGGAGGTTGTGTCACGAGCACTGGACGAAGAGAAACACACGACGAACAGTGAATAATCATGCAGTATTATTGAGATGTCACGGGTTATGTCCGGGGGAACAGCCACAAACACCTCGAGCAAGGCCACGTTCAAGCGTGAGAAACCTCAACAGAGCGAGGCAGGCAACGGTGGAGAGGTCAAAGGGACCACCAAAGGGCACGATCGTAGGTAAGCTAGACGTGGGGAACATGTGCTCACTCGATGGAGTGGGTGAGACCAGAGTAGAGGGCGAGGTCAGAGGAGAGCTCGACGATTGGAGCTGGAAGTCACTTGACGGAGTGTGTAAGTCTGACGTGGAGGGAGCGATCGCAGCGTCGTGAGCCACGGCAGTGAGTGGCGTGGTCGTGGCCTGAAGGGGGGTAGAAGAAGGCTCAACATGAGCAGGCTTAAGACTGTTGAGAGAGACTGTAACAGCTGAATCTTTCATCTGGATGTCATAGGTGTTGGCTGAGTGCCGGAGAACCCAGTATGGGCCGGTATATGGAGGTTGGAGGGGAGCACGGACAGTGTCGCCTCAGAGCATAACGTACACGCAGTTGTCCAGAGATTTCCAGACATGAACCTTAGGGCAGGAATGGCTGGTGGGTGGAGGGATATGAAGGTTGATGAAATGGCATCTGACTTGGTCCACGAAGGAAGGTGAGTCAGACTGAGGGATAGAAGCAGAAGGGCTCACAAGTTCACCAGGGAGAACAATGTTCTGGCCATATACGAACTCGGCTATTGTGCCTTTGAGGTCTTCCTTATAAATTGCACGAATTCGAGTAGCACAAGGGGAAGGGCCTCCGTCCGTAGAGAGTCGTGGCATCGAAGAGCTGCCTTGAAAGTGTGGTGCCAGCGCTCGACTAGTCCGTTACTTTACGGGTGATATGTTGTGGTACGTATGCGCCGGATGCCGCAAATGTTACAAATCCCATTGAACAGGGCAGACTCAAATTGTCTGCCCTGGTCAGTCTTGATGATAGCTGGACATTTGAAACGCGATACCCAACGACCTATATAAAAAACATAGACTGGCTATGGTGCCGCCATCTTTGAAGCAACTTGAAAACTGAGCCGCCATGTCATGTAACGTCAAGGTGCTGCCTACACGTCGTCTGCTAATACTGAATGTAGTTATTGTTTACTACGCGTGGCGTAAAAAAAAGCCAATCTGCACAGACAATCTGATTTCTCTACTGTAAAATATATAGTGATGAAGGCTAAAAGAAATGAAACACATTTCTGACATCGATTAATTGGAAGTTTATTTTGAAATGTTGCAATTCATTTCGCTGCAGTGCCATATAGATTAGGTCAAAAACAATTTTAAATAGTTCAGTAGGTCCAAAACCGATCAATTGTCAGCACCAGAGCTTTCATTGTCCCTTAAACAATATAAGTTTGTATATATTTGTCGAATATGTTTCCCTCTTTCTTCCATTGCCTGGTTTTTGCACAAATGGTGTACCCTACAATTAAAATACTATTTTAACAGCATCCTGGCTAGAAAAGAGTAATGTGACTCTTCTCCAAATTCAGCTGGCACCATTAGACGGTCAAAATCGAGTAAATAAATTCGGCCTGTCACCCAACATTCTGAACAATTCCACACACAGCTACAGAAGGAAGTTCTTCTTCCATATTAAGGTTTGACAGTCCCTGCCACTGTTAAAAAATTGAATACACCCTTTGGAGCAGTATAAAAACTATTTTTGATGCATTTTATTGCAATGAAACGTGTTTTCCATCAGTTTCCTCCAATTTACGGAGGTACTGCTGCAGTAAATTAAGTTTCACACTTGCTGTTAAACCATTAAGAAAACAATAGCCAACAGGAATTTTCCAACTTCTATTAATCCCAGTGATCATATACGCTTGTGCCTCTTTTGCTGTTTGGCTATCATCACTTTCCTCACATTCTTGCCCTAAGTCAGCGTAATCCCAGACCTCAATACCATCCCATATTAAGTCTTTTTTAAGAGCCACCTCATCGAACATAAGTGCAGCTAAAATAGGTCCTGAACTACGTTGAACCTCATCTGCTAATTTTTTTAAGCTTTCTTCTGTAAATCCAGGACTGCCATTTACTGTAGTAGCCCACCTGCGGAGTGTTCGAGGATGGGGTAATTTAACAAACTTCCTCAAATAATTATAAGTTTTGGAGGAGTAAAAATCGAGTGTAAGGACAAACTGTCTTATTTCTTTAGGATATTCATAAATTGAACATTTGTTTTGCATTGCAAAATGTGCTTCAGAATATCACTATTTTTGTCACATCCTATCACTTCAGAAGCTCAGTCTTGAAGTCTCTTATTTAGGCCTACAACCATTGTTTTATATGTCACAAATTTTCTTCTTTCTTGAAACACTTTGCCTTGCATGTTTCGCTTGCTTCCTCAGCTTCTCGGTCCTTTTCTGTAATGCCTCATAATTCTGTTTCAATTTTTTGGTGCTAGGCAAACAATAAGAATGATCTGTATGATCATTCTGATTCACTCTTTCACCTACAAAAATGAAGTATTATCATTAAGCTTTATTTTTCTATAAACATACATTGATTAATAGTAAAATTCACACATAACCCATGTAACAAATAAATAACAGGAAAACTATTTTACCTGGTTCATTTGATAATGAAGGTGATTCTTCACTGACAAGCCGTTTCCTTGGTTGTCTCTATACTATAGTTGATTACTGCAGATGGTCAGGAAATATAAATATTGTCGGTACTGCATTTGCCAGAAGTCGCCTTTTCTCATTTGTACTATACATGTATCTATCTTCAAAGTGAAGTGAGCATATGTAGCTATATTGAGTTGGCTGCCACTTATCTCGCCTCATATCAGCTACCCACCTACTTAACAGCTTTTTCTTCTTCAGAGGAAATCTAAAAATAAAGAGACGTGTATACAGTAGCTTATTTACATTTTGTATACAGCTTAAACACGAAAATGATGCACAAGACGATAAGTACAACACGCATTTAGATACTCAACTGAAATAATGATGTTCCAGTTGTTTTATCACTTCTATTAGTGCACATACACTGGGCATGATTTGCGATCGGTCAATAAGACTTTTAAAACAAATTACAACCAGAAAACAGTGATTTTCTAATGCCAGTACTATACACCAAATGTAAATACACTGACAGGTAGCCGTTTCAAAAAATGGCGGCTGGTGTTGCTTTTCGCTGCTGCTGGGAGCGCTGTTACCTCACAGATAGCCACTCTATGTAGTTTATATATCTCCTTGGCGATATCATGACTCAACAAAAGCTCGAGCAACAGTTTCTGCTGTAATACTGGGGAGGGGGACAGCCTCGACCCAGCGAGTTGTTTGGTTAATAGATGAGAGAATCTAACAAAAGGCATTAGAGGCAGAGAAAGGCCGACAATGTCAATATGAATATTCTGGAAACACCCAGGAGGAATCGAAAAGGCGCCGATGGGGGTGAAGTGTGCTTGTGTACTTTGCAGCAGTGGCATGCAACGTAGGAGCGTGCCCATTGCTGGCAGTCCTTGTTGACATTTCTCCATACAAAGTGCTGTGCTACGAGGCGGGCAGATACATGAACACTGGGGTGGGCTAAATTATGCAATGCGTTGAGGACAGCTCGACGGAGTGTGGTTGGGATGAGAGGGTGTAACGTGCCTGTACTGCCGTCGTACCAGATCTCACCAGAAATGCCAGAGTAGGTGGAGCGGACGAAGTGTAGTGAAGAGGTAGAGTCTGAAATCAGGTTTTGTGTTTCCTTGGCGGTGGGTTGGAGGTTAGGCAGTTCAGAGAGGTCTAACAGCGAATGGACGGCATCAACTCTTGAAAGGAAATCAACAATGATATTGTCAGCACCCTTTATGTGTCTGACATCAGTGGTGAACTGAGATATGAAGTCCACGTATCTGAAGTGGTGAGGAGGCAGGTCAGCTGGCGGGTTTGTAATGGCTGCAGCCAGGGGTTTGTGGTCCGTTAGAACATAGAAAGAGTGTCCCTCAACGTCAGTCTTAAAATGCTTAATCGCTTTGTAGACCATGAGCAACTCCCTGTCAAACGCGGAATGTTTCTGTTGTGCATTGGTGAGCTTGTGCAAGAAGAACTGAAGAGGCGAAGTTTGGCTGTCGATTGTCTGGCTAAGGACAGCGCTGATGGCAGTATCGCTCAATTCTGTGGTGATGAAAAGCTGTGCATTGGGATGAGGATGCACGATGGTGCAGGCCTTGGCAAGAAGATTTTTGAGGGCAGTGAAAGAGTCAGTCGTAGCAGGGGTCCATGGAATGGGCCAAGATCCAGAAGTGTTGGTGCCTGCCAAGGCGTCCGTCAGTGGAGTCTGAATCTCTGCAGCCCGAGGTAGATGTCGGCGATTATAATTAACCATCCCCAGAAAGCGCCGGAGCTCTTCAAATGACGGAGGTCTGGGTAGCTTTAGTATTGTTTGTACTTTGTCAGGGGGTGGGGTGGTTGAAATGCCATTGGCAGAGACCCGAAAACCAAGAAAAGTGACAGTAGGTTGATGTAGCTGTAATTTGTCCTGGTTGGTCTCTATGCCTGAACTGCGAGAGTGTTCATAACAGTTTGCACATGTCAAATGTTGTCCTCAACAGAGGAGCTGAACACGAGAATGTCATCAAGATATGGAAAGCAGAATTTTAGATCAAATAGCACTTCATTGATGAAGCGTTGCCAGGCCTGGGTTGCGTTTTTCAGACGGAAGGGCTTGAATCAAAACTGAAATGACCCAATCAGGGTGGTGATTGCTGTCTTCTCGATGTCTTCGGGTGCCATGGGGATCTGGTGGTAGGCCCGTTTGCAATCAATGACAGTGAATGTGGTCGCACCTGCGAGGGAACTGGTAAAGTCAGCAATGTTGGGTACGGGGTAAGTGTCCATAATTGTTCGTGCATTTAGTCGATGGTAGTCTCCGCACATGCACCACGACCCATCTTTCTTGGGTGTCATATGTATGGGCGTAGACTAACTACTGGCAGTGAGTTCAATGACACCGGAGCTTAGTAGTTCAGAAATCTGATTTTTAAGTTCGGAGAGGCGCTTGGGGCAAAGTTGACGTGGTTTACTGGAGATCGAGGGACCTGGCATGAAGCGAAGCTTGTGAACCGTGCTATTGGTGACGATGAAAATGTTGCTGGCGGTGCAGGAGGTGGTTTGTTTAAAATGTGTGGCAGGCGGGGCAGGCAAGGTGTGGTCGTGGTGTTCGGAGCCACTCAGCAGGTCTGATGGGACCTGAGGCGGCAAGATGGCCACCGGCCCGAAGCAGTGGCACCGTGGTCGGGAGAGCTTGGTAGAGCTCGTGAGCTGTTAGTGAGTCCATTGCCTGAGGGCACGGCCTGTGGCAGCACGGTCTTGGGCGAAACACTTGGCACGAGAGCACGGTTTGTGTTCGCATGGCAGCACACAGGAGCCAAAGTTGCATAGTTTGAGGTGCTGCCCATGAGGGTTGTCGTAGGAGCCGTCAGTTCGGGAACATGTACACTCGTTGCACATGTGCACTTGTGTCGGCCGAGTGTCATAGACTGCCGTGTTAGGAGGGTGTGGCCCTGTGGAACGGTCAGTACACATATGGCAATATTGATAGCACAGTTGCGAGTGGTAGTGGGAGGTAAACACATGAAGGCGCGATTGCTGGGATTGCAAGCTTATTCGGCACACTTACTGACCTTGCTTTGCCCTTGCTGTAGTGTTTGTAATTCCTTTGCTGCATCGGAGAGCTGGAGCTGTGTTTCGTGGAGCCGGAGGGAGAGCTCAAAGTTTTCCTTGCGTAGGCGAGTGACATGTTCAAGCTCGACAAGGCACTTGTGCGTGGTTTCTTTCTTGTAACGTCGTCGACAGAGACAAGCATTTATGGATGAGATGGGCCCAGACCGATGTGTCGGGGTGGGGGTGGGGGTGGGGGGGGGGGGGGCGTTGCTCAACAGAGCACAGGGGAAGTGAGTCTTTGACAGATGATGAAACACGGTGTTTCACACTAGGTTTGGTGAAAGTTTGTGGTGTCGCAAGAAGTCAATCCCTAGTATAGGTTTGTCAGTTTTGTGCACTAAAAAAGTCCACTTGAGTTTGCAGTTTGCGGAGAGTGAGACGACGTGGGAAGTTGAACCCGAGCATTGTAGTTTAGTCGAATTCATGGCTTGCAGTGAATGCAGTATGATGAGGGCGGCTGTTCGACAACGCTAAGGACGTAGGCAGCAGCGAAACATTCATTGCCTGTGTCCACTAGGAAAAGGTATCCCGACGAAATGTCTTTAATGTAAAGTCGTCCTCGATTATCCAGTTGTTCCCAGACAGAATGGAGCACACGGGGGTGGTTGTCATGTTGTGTGCAGGAGGCGGCACCCGGACCTACCTGCGACTAGCATATGGGAAGCAGCAGGGTGGTCCGCAGTTCCGTGCCGCCTCACCAAACCGTGTGTGGAAGTAACAGTATGGGTAGTGTGGTTGCATTTTCTGCGAAAAGTTCATTGCCAGTGGTGGTGGCCGAGGTTTGGTGGCCACAGCAGGTTTGGTTGCAGGAGTGGCGTGACCACGGATGGAGCCAGTGACATCCCAGTTGCTTGTTTACTGCTTCCCAGAGCGAGTGGAGCAGTAGGCACAGTACGGCCCCAGCCACGTCCGGAAGCAGGGCGATGAGCCTGAACCTGAGACGTGTCAGGTAGGCAGTGGCTGGCGAAATAGAGTAGTGATGCTTCGTGTAGCTTGTCAGCAATTGTCATTCTTTGCTCGACAGGTTCAGGAGGCCTTTGAGCCAGAGCAAAGCGGATGTGAGGAGCACTTGCTGTATTACTGCCTCAGTTGAGCGTGCAAGCCAACGTAGAACTGTCTTTTTGGCTAGAGTGTACCAGGTAGACGAGTCTGGGGCGTCGACCAGGTCAGCAAACAAGTCCTCCTGGTCATGCAGGTGCGTGATGAGGCACAGAAAACCGGTTGACTCGTCGAGAATGTAACGCTCGAACACTTTGTCCACAATTTTGAACCATGGTGTTGCTCTGTCAGGGTTAAATGGCGCCAGCGTCGGTAAGTGTTGTAGAATGTTCGGAAGAACAGGTTGAGTTGAGTTCGTTGGGACACTGCCTGAATTGAGCTGTTGTTGCTGTAGTATTCCAGGAGAGTGTGCCTCCAGGAGATGTGGCAACGATGGCTGTGCAGTTGGCAGCGTGAGGCGACACATTGTGGTTGAGCACGATCCGTTGTGACGCAGAAGACCAACGCGGGTAAGACACCATAATGTGTTGTTTTCAGTTGCGGAAGCTCATCACGTTGTGGGTGTATTTGGATTGATGCATCACAGAAGACCGACACAGAGGCACCAAGATGTGCCGAGAATGGTAGCAGAAGCTCGACTGGATCTGGTGCGGGGGCGACAGAAAAAGTTCAAAGTTTGTGAACGCATGTTGGTCCGCAGAAAGCTAGACGTATGATCAGAGCAGGGACCACCTGTGTTGTAGGGAGGCTGTGTAGGTGCGGGCTGTCCAGAAGCACAGTGTGGGAAATGACGTCGAGCGTGGGAGGGAATGTGTGAATGTTCACTGTTCATAGTCACTCCACTCAAAATGGTGTGTGGATAAGATGAATGTCGTGGAACAAAACACTGAGACATAGCAGTGGGATGGAGGTGGAAGTTAGGCACAGATAACAAATTATTGTTCCTGTTGCAGGCTGAGGCATCGAAGTAGGAAGGCATGTGCTGATGCTGAACCAAGGCAGGCGAGGGCATGTTCAGTTGCTGAGGAAGTAGACCTGAGAACGAAGCAGTTCCAGCCACGTGGAAGGTATCCGCATGGTACTGCACGGAATGCGGCGTGGAAAATCGTTGTCCTGGCGGTAGGAGGTTGTCCGACAAAGGCATTGGTCCCACACTGCATGGAGATCCGTAAGAGGTAACTGCACAGCTGATGAGGGAGGGCACATGTGGTGGGAACGAATGCGTTTGATAGCTGGAGTCATGCACACTCCTAACCCTACTTGTTGTTGCAGGCTCGAAAACGTCTGGCGAAATCGGTGGAATCATCAAGTGAGAGGCATTGTGTTGCAGTCCTGGCGGGTGTACATTACCCACAACATGATGCATGTTGATCACAAACTCTGATGTTAGGTGCTGGGGTGAAGTCATTGTTCAAATGCTTTGTCGGTTTAATACACATGAAAATAACCGACGCGGAGCTTGCGGACACAGTAAAACGGCGAAAACGGAAGACGTTACACCTTGGGTTTACCAGTGAGGAGGATTACTGGGTAGGTTGCACCAATAATCACACCCATTTAGCAATAGTTCATTTATTAACCTTAACACATACAAGGATCACAAAGAAATGAACTGAACATGGCGGAACAGTCAAAGATAAGCTTAGAGTCCAAGAACGAATGCAAATCGATGTTGGTGTTGATTTCATCGGTGCCACACGCTATAAATGTTGCTGTGCATTAAAGATCTTTCCAAAATGCATTGTTTTTTTGCTGGGTTTCATTTTCCAAAGTGCCGGGAAATTCTTTGCCACTGTATAACACATTCAGCATTCAAAGGAATGACAAGATTTACAACTCTGAGCCAATGTATACTGGCATGGGGAAAAAATGTACTTTTACCAGAGTTATAGTGTATTTTCACTCTGGAAACAGTGTATTTTTAACTGAGAGATATGGAAAAAGTTCTGGAACTTTTTTCTTGTACATGTACTCCCTTATTGTAATCAATCACCTCACACATACAGAAACTGAAAAAACGGTTAACAATTTTTTTAAAAGTATAATTGACTCGTTTTCTGCAAATTGTCCCACCTTTCATTTTAAAAAGATGTCACATATTCAGTTCTGCGTATCTAGGTGTACTACACCAGTGATAAGTGTAATAAACAGCAAGGAAATAATAAATAGGTGTCCATATTCATGAGTACTTAAACTGAAAAAAGCACAATTTGAAATTCCTAAAACTACTTAGTTCAGCCACTTTTACACTTAGAATCATAGCAAATATTGTGGCAAGACTAATCAGTAAGGTAACACATTTTGTCTGTTTTCTTTCAATAATATTATATAAAATTATGGGGTAATTCATGTTTAAGAAAGAAAGTCTTCTTTGCTCAGAAATATGCTGTAAGAATAATATGTGGTGCTCACCCGCAAACATCTTGTAAACTGTTTAAAGAGTTGGGCATTCTGACTACTGCTTCACAGTATACGAATTTCTTCTCTCATGAAGTTTGTTGTAAGTAATTAACAACAGTTCAAAAGGAACATTGATATACATAATTACAATACTAGAATGAAAAAGACATTTATTCTTGTATGTTGTCTTCAGCACAAAAAGAGGTGCATAGTGCTGCAAAAAAAATTTTTGATTGCTTGCCCAGTAATATAACATGTCTGACAGCACAATTAAATTTGAAAACAAACTTAAAAAGATTCTCCTTCGCATCTTCTTCTATTCAACAGAAACTCTTTATCTTAATGTGTGAAAGGTAATGGTTAGAAATTAAAATTACAAACTCAAACCTGTATTTTTAAAAAAGCCTTATAAATGTTCAGCATGTAATGGACAGAATGAACAGTTAAATATAGTAGTAAAAAAAAGACACACCATGATCACAAAAACAAAAGGAAAAAGATACGGAAATCTACGGGAATTGGACACTTCCCTTGACCAATATAGGTCAACCGCAGCTGATGATACCAAAAAACCAATACCTACATATAAAACTACGAAAATTGGAATCAGTCATTCCCGTTGACCTATATAGGACAACCATAACTACTGATACGAAAAAACCAACATCTACAACTACAAAAAACAAAATAAAAACAACAACATCTCAAAAATTCATAAGTCAAACATCCCTATATAAATTAAAACACATTAAATAGACAATAAATACACAAAAAATTACAACTCGAGAAAGATAGAGCCAAAAAAACAATTACTTACCACCAACATATTTCGGTGCTGCATAGTAGGTCGACCATCCCAAACACACACACACACACACACACACACACAGATGGCACCATCAAACACAACAGGATGACTCTACAAACACAACCAACTCATAAACTCCGCGCTGTAATGATGTCACTTACCACAAAACCCGTACGTCATGGATCAAAGCAGATGGGTGGAATCGGATGCTGCCATTGACTCCCCCATCTGAGCCCATCTCTTTGCACACCCCTCAGATGTCATTGCCACCACCTCCCCAGTTAGCACAACCACTGGTCCTATAAAACTCTGGGCAACAAGTGTGTTAACCAGGTCAATTTGCCCAAACATTCTGCTACTTCCCTGTTTGGGGTAGCGACTGCAACCAGCAACTTCACAGTTTGACCAGGCACAGTACTACAATCTAGCCAAGTCATGCACTTATAGCAGAGGCCAAAAGGTAGCACTGGAAATACAGCTAGTCAGGCTGTGAACTTACAGCATTGACGACATTGTAGCAGTGTCAGTAAGCGAGTGGCCAGCCTACACGGAAATATAGTACAGGACCCAAACAACAGAGGCTGCAAGTTTCGTGTCTAGGCTATATCAAAAGAATTTTTATCCCACTGTGTGCCAAGTTTGAGGGGGTCCAGCACAATTATGGAGCAGAGGTTTCAGATGGATCCCTGCTGCTGCAGGTTCACTCGACCGACCTGCGTATAATGTATAATCACACACACAAGACAGAATGTGACCATTCATTGTGTGTTCTTCAACGGTTTAGTGGTTTTAGTGGTCACTTGTGAGATGGAATGCATTGTGATTTCAATGGTCATCTAAATGATGGATTGTGTAGTGTAAAAGGTGGTTACTTGTGTGATGTGATATGCTGTGGTGTTAGTTGTCACACAAGTGACAGATCTTGTACTGAAACTAGTGCTTGCTTGTGTGACACCGATGTGGCAGTGAGTGCAGTTCTCACCTGAGCGATGGACTATTTTAAGTGTTTTTCAGTGGTTGCTCTTGCAACAAACCCTATACCGTGAATAAGTGTTCTCCCTGCAATGGGCGTTTTGTGACATTGTGATCTTTTCTGCCAATAGTTTCTTGAATCAACAGTGCTGTCAATAACTATTAACTTAGTGAGCAATTATCTCTTTTATGTGTGAGAATGTGCCTATTGTACTTCCTATGTAAATTATCTCAATACCATATATTTTCAGCCATCTGAAATTTCAGAGATCTGTACTGCTGCGCCCTGTTTGATAGGTAAGATCTAAACCAAACCATCCTTTCCACAGAAGTTGATCTTTATTTAAATAATCCATTGGTCAGTTTTTCATAATATTGACTATTATTTTTGAAAATGAAGTCAGTGGGGTTGTAGTTCTCTACATTTTCCTTATCACATTTTTTTGTGGACGGGAAGAACTTTTGCTTTCTTTAGGTAATCAGGGAAGCAACCTGGTGGGAATGACTTTTGTATGATACCTTTGAGAGATGCCTTTATGCTGCTAATACAGTCTCTTAATAGACACACAGGAACATCATTTAGAAATGTGGACAATTTATTCTTAAATTAATGCACGGTCTGAGTGATTTCCTCTCCCATTTCAGCAGCAGCAGCATTATGTGAGGCACATAGTTATTTGTATCTGTATATCATGTTAGGTAACTTTTCTTGCAGTTTGATTCCTACATTGCTAAAGTAACTGTCTATAAAGTCATCCAGATCCTTAGGCTTATTTATTTAACCACCTATATTTCTGATTTTTGTATTTGTCTGTTTTGGCTTTGTGCTACCAGTTTCTTGTTTTAATATATTTGTTATTGCTTTGCTCTTATTGTTGAACATCTGCATGGCCTTACTAATTTGAATTCTATTTGCATCTTGCAGCAGTTTCCTATATGTCCTTTTGTATTTGAGGAAAAACTGCAAGAAGACCCTCTCATTATCTTTGCTAGAGCCGAGGTACTTGAATGTTCTAAGCATTCTGTTATCCTTGTTACCTAGTTTTCTCTGGCAGATTCTCCACAGTGTGTGCTATTTTAGGAAATCTCTCCTGAAATTTTAGTTAGAATATAATCATAAATTAGCTGAATTTTTCATTTACATGTGTTCCTGAATATACTTATGACCATTTCTTGCTGGTGCAGTATATCTTTTTATATTTTGTCTAACATGCACACTCTTTGCTCCAGGTATGTATACTGCCTTGGAGCAGACAAGGCACCCATCATTTTATGCCTAGGTTCTGGGGACAAAGAAAAGAATTTACTCTCAATCATTAATCATCTTGTGAGGTAGACAAAAAGATAATTACTTCCTTTTTAATGTAATGCAAAACAAGTTATAATTATTCTAAATTGTCTGATTTGTGCACAGTAGTAATATTACTCACAATATCAATAGGCAAGGGTACAACATTATTGTACTTTCTCGAGGATAAAACTCAAGATGAGATCTTTATTTCAACTACATCTAATTACTATTATCTTCACCCATGTTCACATGTAGATGAATTTGCAGGTCACAGGGGTCATTGCAAAGTGGACCAGCAACAAGAACCTACACTTTTTATCAAGCCCTGTTGGAGAAAATTTTCATTTAACTCTCTAAAATGCAGGATTGCAGCTGTGGCCATTAGTCAATGACAGAGCTATTCATGGCATTACATGTGAAATTCTGGTTTATGTAAGACTGGAATTTTTTCACATAAGGTAAGAAATTTGCAGCCAACATTTTACCTACCACATAATGTAGTCTCATAATGTTTCTAATATTAGTAAACGATCAGATGAATCTACAAATCAAAATTATCAACATCATAAATAATAATAGCAATAATTAAATCTTCATCTTTTAAATTGCATTATAAGGGTGTTGTTTGTGTTGTTGCCTCGAATGATGATTACACGAATATTTTGTCAGGATTTGTTAGTGGTAAGTCCTTGAGGTATGGCAATACACGAACACTGAGAAGTAAGTTTAAACAGTTTTCTTAACAAAGAAGGATTATAAAACATGCACACTGTGTGTACCCATCATCACTGTGTCTGACATCCCAACAGCGGCTAATTGCGGTCGTATCGAAAGGCTCCATGGTGAGCTAATAAAAGGAGACATATTCGCACCTGAGGCCGTGCTAGTTAATACGGGGTGCTGCAGATGGCAGGCGGTGGCACAATCCCTGCCTCACACTCCAACCAGATGCCTCATGTACTGACCAAGCAAATTGTCAGCATTCCAGATAGGCTCACTGGCGAGCGCGTGTTACGTACTGTACGGCTGTGTACAACCTGTAGACCCTTACATCTTTCTCCCCAGAGAAAAAAAGCAACCATAGCTGGCTCAAAATGACCTCTTGGGCATTATAAATCTATTTCACCATTTGTGGCATCAGAAGGCATTGCAACATATATTTCATTTGAAGACACAGTAACGTTTGGTACAGAGAGGCATGCCTTCAGGTTAACAACTTCATACATGACGTGCTGTTGACAAAAGACAAATTAATAAAAGCAAAAGAAACACCATAGTGACAATCAAGTATGCATTAACATTACTGGAAAAATCGAAGGACTTAATCTATTCCCTGCTTCAATGAAGCTTAACTCATTATTGGAAGAAATTACATTTTCGTGGATGTCCTTAATTAAATTATTGTCTTCAGAAAAAACATGATAAGGAATGCTTTCCATATGTTAATATGTATGAATCATTGTAATAAACAGATAACCTTCTCGTTAGTGGCAAATGTCCAGTTGCATGAAATGTAGTTGGCAATACACTAGGCATATCAAATAGTTAACATGATAAATCACAGATCATTCAAGATTAATACACTATTATTCAGTTTGAGTGTAAAGGGTAGTGCAGGTGTATCATAATTTTTACATGTAAATGTGACGTCAAGGGTGGAGTTAAATGAGAAAATTATAGCTTCAGAACATCGTTTAAGAAATGGATGATAAAGATGCATTAAAATTCTAGGGCAATCATTTCTTGGAGGATGATTCATAAACAATTCTTTCTCACAGCTGTACACTCTACTGTTTACGAATACTGTTGATTCAGGGAAATTAACGTATGACTATGTTTACACATATGCAAATCTTTTTCATTTAGGGACACAAAATATCTTCGATCCTTGCTGAGCAGTAGATAATCATTCAGTATGTACTTTACATACATGAGTATCTGTCTGTCTCCATTTCACAGGGTAGTTATAAATCTTATACATTTCAAAATTATGTTTTGATCTAGCAATGAGTGTAGAATAAATAACAGTTAATTCATCTTCAATCACTAAAGAGTGTGTGGTGGTTAACGTATTGTAAGCATATAAGTTGTAAGAGTTAACTGGGTAAATCATAGTATAGGTTGCATCTGGCTTTTGCTCAGTTGATAGTAGGATCTGTAAAAATAGTAGTACACTGTTCAAACAATCATTTGAACTACTTTCAAAGGCTTTTCTCAAGTTAAGGGCATCAATTTTAGCATTTGATAAACTATCAGTAATCCTTAACAAAAGAATGTTTAGATCTAAGTGAATCTAAATGAATCTAATGAACATGGTTAATTAGTTCTATACATCAGAGTTAACAATGAACATAAATTAAATGAGTTTCTTGTGGTAACCTGTGGAATAAAAGGTTTGGTTTCACTCTGCACTTGTGCAATAGCTTCAATACTTAAATTTCACATAAGCACATGGCTAAAATAAACACTCACATTGCACTCTCAGACACTACACTCATTTACGCAGATTGTAGGGGTGTCTGGAACAGGATCGCTCGGAATGTGACGATGCCTTGGCCTCGAAGTCTGGACTGCGAGCTCGCTGTTCTTGCTTCCTGGGTTTGAGAACAGCAGGTCGGCCTCTTGGTCGGTCCTTGTCATCTTGCGATACTACAGGAAAACTACCCAGAAATGACTTTACACGATTTACATCTACGACAATCAAACAAAAGGTCAGTTGGAGCTTAAGAGTGGCTGGTGACAACACCTCCAAGTTCAGATATGGTCCTTTCCAAAACTTCTTAAACTTTTTGACTTGTCTCTTCTTCAACAGCACGTCACTCAGATACACAAGATCTCCATTTCAATACTGTGGCATTGCTGCTTGGTGGTCGTGTTGTCTTGCTTGCTGAAGAAAGGACTGATAATTTTGCTGTTTGTCTCCCCTCCATGCTTCCTTTAGCTTGCATGCTAGATCCCTTATGTGTTCATTGCTGATTCCGATAGTTGATTGTGCAAAGTCCAAGGGTGAATGCATTCTTCTTCCATAGATGATCTCATATGGACTTGGCCAGTTGAGCTGTGCATTTTGGCATTGTAACTACCTACCAAGTATGGTAAACAGACATTCCAATTGTCATGTTTGCTGCTCACATAATGGCTAACCGTTTTAATAATTGTTCTGTGGACTCGCTTGATTCTTCCATTTCCTCCTGTGCTGGTGTAGTCCTTAACTGAGTTATTTGCATGGGCTTACAAGTCTGTTTAAGTAATTCACCCATAAAATTCGTTCCTTGATCACTAATTATAATTAATGGTCATCCAAACTTAAGAATCCATTCTTTTACAAAAACTTTAGCTATAGTCTCAGCACTCTGATCAGATATTTGTATTATGAGAAGGTATCTAAAGAAATGATCCAACATTGTCAATATGTATTTGTTTCCATCTTTAGTCTTAGGCAATGGTCCTATGACATCTGGTCCTACTCATTCAAATGGTTCACTTGTTTCTGGCAGTTCTTGCAATGGTGCTCTACTTTTTCCTACATTATTCCATCTGTTACAGGAATCACATTGTGACACAAACTCAAAAATGTAAACTTTGTGGCTTGGCCTCCAAAACATTTGAGCTATTTTAATGTTTGTTGCTTTTCTACCGCAATGTCCTATTAATAAAGAATCGTGTTGCTCTCTAATGATTTGCTCTTTCATGCTTTCTGGAATAACTAGCCAATTTCCTTTACTAGTGATTGTTTACAATAATCTATCTATTTTGACAAAATGTTGACCATTTTTTTGATAACTTGTATTGTGGATCTTCTTCTTGAGCTGCCTTTAACTTGTCTTCTCGACTTATTGTAAGACAAACATTGACTTTGCAACTCACTGCATCAGCATTCACATGTTGTTTACCAGGTCAGTGAATAACCTTAAATTGGTACTCACTCAGTCTTAAAGCCCATCTTGTTAATCTGGAACTTGGATCCTTTAAGCTCAATAACCATTTAAGTGTGGGATGATCTGTAATAACTATAAATTCTCTTCCTATTAAGAAACATCTGTTATGTGTTATACCAAAAACCAAAGCTCAAAGCTGCTTCTCAATAGTAGTATAATTACATTCTGCTTTGTTTAATTGTCTGGAAGCAATGTAGTTGCTACAGCCGAGTCTCATCTTAATTTGTGTGGCAAATATCTCTGCCTCATTAGTGGACAAGAAATCAAATCCAAGTACACAGTCGTAACGCATTACATTATTTGAAATTACTTGCACCCTTGCTGTGTATTTATCTTTATCTTTATTTTCACCTTTATCTTTGCGATGGCCAAGAATTAATTCTACATCAACTTCTCCATAGTTACATAGCTTTCCTCCATTTAACCCTCACACTTTTAATAGTGGTGGTTTCAATTTATCCTGTTTATCTATGCAAGACCACATTAATGATGTCTGTGCTCCTGTGTCAATAAGTAGTTTGATGTTTCTCTCATGGTATACAGCACCTATCACGAAATCATGTTTGGTCTGATTTATCTGGAACTAACAGAAATCACTGTCTCTGGCAAGGGATGGATGAAGTGGTGGCATGTATGTCCACATACTCGTTTAAAGATCTGGCAGATTGTCTGTTGTTTGCATTACCTTTCTTCTTGTTGCAAGAATCTCTCAAAACATGACGCTGCATCCCACAATGATAGCAGATTCGATTCTCTTTACAATCCTTATGCTTGTGACCCAGCTTATTGCATCTGTAGCATTGTACTGTTGTGTTGAAAACTCTGTGTTCTTGTTTCTGCATCTCGTTTGATCATCTTAGTGCATCAACGAAACCAACAGCTGATTCTAATACTTCTTGAAACATTTTACATTGTGCCAATGTAACAGCTTTGCTTACTTCCTCTCCGTGCAACCCATGAGTAAATGTGTCCAAGGCTCTCTGGTTGGCTTCGAACAACTGAATGTGATCTTCATTTGTGTCTTCTACTAACTCGTACATTTGAGAGTTGATGTTTTGAATTTTGTCAGCAAACTGCTTGATAGATTCGTCTCGTCACATGTAAAGCTGCTCTCTGTAAAATCTGACTGCGTTTTTACATTTAAATCTCGGAACAACAAACATTCTAAAGTCATTGCAATCTTCTGTTTTCATGCAGGTAGGCTCCACAATAATGAAATCTAGTGCTGCTTCCTGAATTCTTAATTTGGCAACCAGTAGCTTATCGGAATCCGTCCATGATCCTAACAGCGTGGCACCTTCAATTTTACAAAAAAGCACTTTCACATCATCTTCAGGTTTCTCTGGTACTGATGGCAATAATGAAAAATTCTTTATTGTAGTTGTCCCTGTGCTGCATGAACTATCATTTACCAAGTCTTTTGTAATGTTACTCTCGCTTCTTTCTGCTTTTAACTGTTGAATCTCTTATTGCAGTTCATTAATAACAGTTTGTAGATTGACAATGTTACTCTGACTGGATTGCAACCTTTTGTCTAGTTTCACGCCAATGAGTCACTCAAATGTAAAATAAAAATCCATCACTGCCTTTTGTATTCTAGCCAAACTGGAGTAGGCCAACCTGAATTCCAGTTCTGGATGTCCATGAGTAGTCGAAAGATGTTCAGGCTGCTGTTGCTCAAAGTTCACGTTGTGCTGCACCTCTTCAGAACTGTAGATTTTCCATAATTATCCCCATGCTGACACCACATCTATAAGGTGGTTATGTGTTGTTGCCCCGGATGATGATTACATGAATATTTTGTCAATATTTGTAAGCCGTGGGTTGTTGAGGTACGGCGGCAATACGCAAACACTGAGAAGTAAGTTTAAGCAGTTTTATTAACAAAGGCAGATTATAAAACATGCACACCCTGCGTAACCATCATCACTGTGTCTGACATCCTAACAGTGGTTAATTATGGTCATGTTCAAAGGGTCCATGTTGAGCTAAGAAAAGAGACATATTCGTGCCCGAGGACGTGCTAGTTAATGCTGCACACTGCAGCCAGTGGTCTACTCGCTGCCTTGCACTCCAGCCGGACACTGTGTGTACTGACCAAGCAAATTGTCAGTATTCCAGTTAGGCCAGCTGGCGAGTGCGTGTTACATACTGTACGGCTGTGTACAACCTGTAGACCCTTACAGCATCAACTAAATTCTAATGGGCCCCTTTAAAAAGGTCTTGAGGACACATCACTTTGTATTGTATTATTGTATTCTGTTGTTAACCATTTTTGTTGTAAGTATTGAAAATTCTATGGTTGGAGGTCAGGAGCAATCAGTGCTGAGTCCATGTCCTTTACAGAAGAACTTCACAATGCAGCAGCAAGTAAAATCAGAGCATATAACTCCTGCTTTCTTGACTAGATTGTCCCCTTACCAAGCTGTAGGGTTTAGGTAATCTTCTAGGGTAGAGAGCTGGTACAGATCATGTCTTTCTGGGATTGTTCTCCAGTTTCAGAGTAGTATTCTTCACAATATGTGTCATAGAAAACTGTATTTCTGATCTCTTTTTTAACAGCAATTATCATTATAGCATCCTTATCTATGTGATGATATTGTGTGTGTATATGTAATATGGATAAACTGTGTTGTAATTTTATAGTAGGCACAAGGTTCTCATCCAAATTTGTTTATGTGTTACGGTCAAAACTTATGCTCAGTATAATATGGAGTCGGCGGACTTAGTCAATGTTGAGGTAGAGGTAGTGGAAAGCAGTGGCATGTAAACCACAAACTCAAGATCCCTAAAATTAAACTCTGCTGCAGTTGTGAATTCTAGCTGCAGAACGAACTGACATGGCCACTCAGGTTGCAGCATAAGTCACAAAGCAAAAAGGGATGACAACTTGTGGGGAAGTGAGACGCATTAGGCAAGATATGGCTTTCGTGAGCACTGAAATTATGAATCAGTGGAGAAACAGGAAGGCAGAGTGAAGGAATTAGAATTCCTGGATCTATGGAGACGCTACCAACAGAAGTAAATGAGAACCATGGTAGGCAGGAATCCCTAGGTGACACGGTAGGCTGACTTTTAGACTGAGTGATGAATTAGTCATTACAGTAAGAAAAAAATTATACAAGAACAGCTGACCATGGACAGGAGCAAGTCTCAATAGAGATAGATGCTTAGGCAAAGTCTAAGGAAGATCAAGTCCCACTATGCGTGAATGAGGAAAAAACAATCTGAATGCAAATCAACCAGTTCAAAATATTTCACTTTCTACACATGACGTGCTGCTGGCAACAACACTACCCACAACAGTAATAATAGAAGATGCTTAAGAATAGAAAATTTTAAATGTTTTCATCAGATAAGAAGATGGTATATTTTGTGGTATTCATTTCTTACTTTGCAGGTGTGTTGCCATGATCATGCAACAAGGCACAAAAGATAAGTTATGTAAACGAATATATAATTGGTGATGGAGCCCTATGGGTAACTAAAATAAATGAGTCATGTGAAACCTACACTGAGGTTATAAAAGTCGTGGGATAGAGATATGAACATATATAGATGGCAGCAGCATCACATACACAAGGTATAAAAGGACAAGGCTTTGGCAGAGCTGTCATTTGTATTCACATGATTGGCGTGAAAAGGTGTCTGATGTGATTATGGACACAAGACAGGAATTAACAGACACTGAATGTGGAATGGTAGTTGGAATTAGATGTATGAGACATTCCATTTCAGAAGTCATTAGAGAATTCTATATTGTGAGATCCACGATTGAAGAGTGTGCTGAGAATATCAACTTTCAGGCATTACCTCTCACCTCAGAAAATACAGTGGCCGATGATCTTCACTTAAAGACTGAGAGCAGCAGCATTTGTGCAGAGGTGTCATTGCAAATAGACAATTATGTCACATAAAATAATCACTGAAATCAATGTGGGATATTTGACAATTATATCTGTTAGGACATTTCTGTGAAATTTGTTGTTAATGGGCTGTGGCAGCCGACTACCAATATGAGTGCCTCTGCTAACAGCACATTTCCTGCAGCACCTCTCTTGGACTTTTGAACATATCAGCTGTACTCTAGATGACCAGAAAACTGGAGTCTGGTCATATGAGTCCCAATCTGAGGTAATTAGAGCTGACATAGGTTTCAGGTATGGCACATACCGCATGAAGTCATGGACCCCAATTGTGAACAAGACACTTTGCAGGCTGGTGGTGGTTCCATAATGGTGTTTACTGTGTTTACATGGAATGGACTGGGCTCTCTAGTCCAACTGGACCAACGATTGACAGGAAATGGTTGTGTTCAGCTACTTGTAGACCATTTGCAGTCAATCATGAACTTCATGTGCCTAAACAACAATAGACTTTTTGTGGATGACAGTACCCCATGTCACTGAGCCACAATTATTTGCAGTTGGTTTGAAGAACATTTGGAACAATTTGAGTGAATAATCTGATCACCCAGAGTGTCCGACATGAATCCTATCAAACATTTATGGTACATAATCAAGAGATCAGTTCATGTACAAAATCCTGCGCTGGCAACACTTTTGCATTTATGAATGGTCATAGAGTCAGTACCTCTCAATACTTCTGCATAGGACTTACTATGACTTGTTGAGTCCATGCCGTGTTGAGATGGTGCACTACTCCTTGCAGTCAGCCAGCCACTTCCATCTGCTATTTTGTCTTAACTCCCTCTAACACTTACTTCCTGTGTTGTCCATATTTTACTGCTGGCGGCATGCTTCATTCCACGCTTCGGTGTAGGTACGCCCATATTTTTCCAAGCTTGTTACCTGTGTTTTTGGTTCTGTTTTATCTTACTGTTCTGAGTTTTTTCTCGACACCCGTCTCAATCTGTTACTGAGCGGGCACTGAAGACCTTGCTGTCATGCACCCATACAACCCTCTCCATCCATCATCCAAGCAAAAGGGTGTTCAACACAATATTAGGTGGTATGAAATGACTTTTGACCCCTCAGCGTATGAAGATTTTGAAAACGCATTTCTTGCCCAATCAGGGTCCAGTGGTGTACAGTTAATACTATGGAAGAAAGGTTTTACTCAGAGCCTAATCTTTTCAAATTGGAAGCTTGTGCCAATATTTGGAAAAATAACTTAATATGGCATGCTACTATGGTTGAGGATGTTCCAGTAACTATTGCTGTAGACATAGGAGCATTTGTCAATGTGATTTCAAGAAGTTCTTTCAGTAAAGTGTCCACAAAAACCAAGTTTCATGGCATTGCTGTTCAGAACTGCAAGATTATTGAAGGCACTCGCATGTGATCCAGAAATATTAGAATGATTGAGATGTCAGTAAAACTATAAAATGTAGCAAAACCATGCATCCTTCTAGTAGCTGTAGACTTGATTGTTGACTGTATTCTGAGCCTTTATTTTATCTGTGAGGACACAATATTGACTTCTCTACCAGTAAGGTTTTCTTTCTCACTGACAGTGAAAGAGCTAAAGTGGAGCTACTGTGGAAGGATGGTAGCTACAGACGGTAGTGCCCAGGTTTTCAGATCAAATTCTATTGTTAAGGAACAAGAGGGGATAAGAGCATTTCTAATCCTGTTGAACAAAGAAGTTGAAGTCACATTACAAGTATAACAGAAAGTAGAAGAGCCAGGGATCCTCACCAGCAAGGAAAGATAGCAGTAGCACGGAATCAATGTGGGGATACAATTGAAGAGAAACCTGGAATAATCCAAGGAAATACATATGACCTTGTAAAACAGTTTCTATCTTACCACATGGTCACAGTGGGAAGCACTAGATAATGAAATTGGAAGGATGCTTAGAGAACATAAGAGGTTCATAAGGACATATTGTCATGACCAGCCAGTGCTACTGATTGACTACATGAAACCATTTGAAGAGATAGTGAATCATCTGCTTCATTTGTCAACACACTACACAACAGCAGAGCTAATGTTTCACATGAGGGGAAAGAATGATATGGATGGACCACAGGGATCCACAGGTTGCCAATGACAGAGATTAATGGGAGAAAAGGTTCAGAAAGCTTTGATCAGTTTCAGACACAAAGCATTCAGAAGAAAGCACAAGTGTGGCAAGGAAGTGGTAAAAATAGTAAGGTATCTAGTGGTGAAGAAAATATTATTAAGAAGCAACCCACCTTTTGAACAAAAGGAACAAAATGTGGCAGCCACTGTGTATGGGACATTTTTTCCATTCTAAGAATTTCACATCGTGGTGCATATTTATTAGGGAACTCAAGTCATCATTGAATTAAAGGATTTTACCCTCTTCAAGATTTATGGAAATGTTATTTGTAGTGGAATTAGTGTGCATCATTGTAGGAACACAGGATCAGTTGGAATGGCTGAGCATAATATTGCATTAGTGTAATGCATAAAATTGGATTCTTTTAATTTTACATGTGGAACATCATTGAAAGAATACAGGATCAATTGGAATGATTGAGCAGAATATTTGCATTAGCATAATGCATAAAATAGGATTTTTTTATTTTTACAGCATGACATTTTTAATTTAGGCTTAAATATATATATTTGGTTTTGTGACTATATGACGTGGGTTTATGTATTGTTGTCTGTAGAAGATAAGTATTACCCTGTGAAATATACAGAAGCTCATGAATGATTCTTGAATTATATTTAGTCATGTCCTGAGAATACATACAGTCATTTTTCATAGTTATAAGGTCTGTTTAAAAATGATGCATATTATTACAACATAGTGTAAGACGAACTTCTCTGTCTATGTAGAGTGAATGATTCTGAGCTGACAGTCTTCAGATCACTATTTGGTACATCTACATCTAGATGATTACTCTGTAATTCATGATTAATTGTGTGGCAGTGTGTTCATCAAACCACCTTCAAGGTATTTCTTCAATGTTTCACTATCAAACAGCAGTCAGGAAAAATGAAAATTTTAGTCTTTCCATACAAGCTCTGTTTTCTCTTATTTTACTGTGATGATTATTTCTCCCTATATAGGTTGGTGCCAACAAAATATTTTCACACTCTGAGGAGAAAGTTGGTGATTGAAATTCCATGTGAAGCCTCCACTGTGACAAAAAATGCCTTTATTTTAATTTAGGTTAAGTAGTGTGTAATCATAGGGACTAATGACCTTAGCAGTTAAGTCCCATACGATTTCACACACATTTGAACATTTGACAGGAAATCCTGAATCCATTCACACAACTAGACAATTCACCATAGGCAAGAAATTTGATTAGGACTCGTGTATCATATCGCATGGCACTCTCTCCCCCATTTTGTGATAATCCAAAATTACTTTTTGAATTTTTTTGATGTCCTCCATCAGTTGCATCTGCTGTAGAACCCTCACTGCACACCAATTCTCAAGAAGTGAATGGAAGTGTGTAGTGTGAGCAGTCTCTTTAGTACATCTGTTGCATATTTTAAGTGTTCTGCCAATAAATCACAGTCTTTGGTTTGCTTTCCCCACAACATTATCTATGTGATCATTCCAATCTAAACTATATCTAGTTGTAATCACTAAGTACATAGTTGAATTGAAAACCTTTAGATTTGTGTTATTTATCATTTAAACAAATTTTAGCAGAATCCGTTTAGTACTCATGTGGATGACTTCATACTTTTCACTATTTACAGTCGGTTGGCACTCTTTGCACCATACAGATATCATGTTGAAACCATTTTGCATTTTGTTTTGATCATCTGATAACTTTACAAGGCATTAAATGGCAGCATATTTTGCAAACAATCTAAGAGGGTTTCTCAGGTCATTTCCTAAATTGTCTATGGAGATCAGAAAGAGCAGAGAGCATACAACACTTCCTTGGGGAATGCTACATGTTGATTCTATTGTACTTGATGACTTTCCATTGATTACAGTAAACTATGACCTTTCTGATAGGAAAGGCTGCACAGGATTAGCTGAGCGGTCTAAAGCGCTGCCTTCATACACTGTGCAGCTGGTCCCGGCGGGGGTTCGAGTCCCCCCTCAGGCATGGGTGTGTGTGTGTGTCCTTAGGATAATTTAGGTTAAGTAGTGTGTAATCATAGGGACTGATGACCTTAGCAGTTAAGTCCCATACGATTTCACACACATTGGAACATTTGACAGGAAATCCTGAATCCATTCACACAACTAGACAATTCACCATAGACAAGAAATTTGATTAGGACTCACTTGTGAGAAATGATGTCAAAAGCCTTATGGAAATATAAAAATATAAACCAGACTAATGAATGTAACAAGTGACTCTAATGTGAAGTATATTTCAATGATGATAGTAATTATAATTTCTAAGACTTTCCCGGTGATTTGTTGTCATCTCGTAGAATCAGGTGTACTGCCAGTGGTCCGTGTCTTCCCAACCTGATATTTCGACGTCGTAACTTGACATCTTCATCAGGAGTTCCGTGAGACTGGCTGACGAGTTGACCTTGTCCCATATTTATGCCTGGGTGGAGTGTGGCGCTCCTATGCCGCCTGCGCCCACTGTGGCCATTTTTGGTGGTGGTATCAGCCTCTAGGCGCTCCATCTTTGGTTTGCACCCATTGCGGCTCTCTTCTGAAGTAGCAGACATCTCAAAGCATTTCCTACTGGGTCCGCACCCGTTAGGCACGATCCTAGCACTATCATGGCTCTGTTGAAGTACCTTATGCTGTCCACGACAGCGGCAAGTTTCTCTCATGGCCAAGCCATTCTCCTGGCCTTCTGGACCCGGTATGCGCCTGTGTAGTGTTCTTCCTGTGGCATCCAGCTGATGTTGGAGCTGCATATTATGATGGCCATCCTCCAAGGAGCTTGATGCCGCCTGGTATCAAGTATGCCGTTCTGTCCATCTACATCTACATCTACATGACTACTCTGCAATTCACATTTAAGTGCTTGGCAGAGGGTTCATCAAACCACAATCATACTATCTCTCTACCATTCCACTCCCAAACAGCGCGCGGGAAAAAGAAACTCCTAAACCTTTCTGTTCAAGCTCTGATTCTCTTATTTTATTTTGATGATCATTCCTACCTATGTAGGTTGGGCTCAACAAAATATTTTCGCATTCAGAAGAGAAAGTTGGTGACTGAAATTTCGTAAATAGATCTCGCCGCGACGAAAAACGTCTTTGCTTTAATGACTTCCATCCCAACTCGCGTATCATATCTGCCACACTCTCTCCCCTATTATGTGATAATACAAAATGAGCTGCCCTTTTTTGCACCCTTTTGATGTCCTCTGTCAATCCCACCTGGTAAGGATCCCACACCGCGCAGCAGTATTCTGACAGAGGACGAACGAGTGTAGTGTAAGCTGTCTCTTTAGTGGACTTGTTGCATCTTCTAAGTGTCCTGCCAATGAAACGCAACCTTTGGCTCGCCTTCCCCACAATATTATCTATGTGCTTTCCAACTGAAGTTGTTCGTAATTTTAACACCCAGGTACTTAGTTGAATTGACAGCCTTGAGAATTGTACTATGTATCGAGTAATCGAATTCCAACGGATTTCTTTTGGAACTCATGTGGATCACCTCACACTTTTCATTATTTAGCGTCAACTGCCACCTGCCGCACCATACAGCAATCTTTTCTAAATCGATTTGCAACTGATACTGGTCCTCGGATGACCTTACTAGAGGGTAAATTACAGCATCATCTGCGAACAACCTAAGAGAACTACTCAGATTGTCACCCAGTTCATTTATATAGATCAGGAACAGCAGAGGTCCCAGGATGCTTCCCTGGGGAACACCTGATATCACTTCAGTTTTACTCGATGATTTGCCGTCTATTACTATGAACTGCGACCTTCCTGACAGGAAATCACGAATCCAGTCACACAACTGAGACAATACCCCATAGGCCCGCAGCTTGATTAGAAGTCGCTTGTGAGGAACAGTGTCAAAAGCTTTCTGGAAATCCAGAAATACGGAATCAACCTGAGATCCCCTGTCGATAGCAGCCATTACTTCATGCGAATAAAGAGCTAGCTGCGTTGCACAAGAACGATGTTTTCTGAAACCATGCTGATTACGTATCAATAGATCTTTCCCTTCGAGGTGATTCATAATGTTTGAATACAGTATATGCTCCAAAACCCTACTGCAAACCGACGTCAATGATATAGGTCTGTAGTTCGATGGATTACTCCTACTACCCTTATTAAACACTGGTGCGACCTGCGCAATTTCCAATCTGTAGGCACAGATCTATCGGTAAGCGAGCGGTTGTATATGATTGCTAAATAGGGAGCTATTGTATCAGCGTAATCTGAAAGGAACCTAATCGGTATAGAATCTGGACCTGAAGACTTGCCCATATCAAATGATTTGAGTTGCTTCGCAACCCTTAAGGTATCCACTTCTAAGAAACTCATGCTAGCAGCTGTTCATGTTTCAAATTCTGGAATATTCCATTCGTCTTCCCTGGTGAAGGAATTTTGGAAAACTGCGTTCGATAACTCCGCTTTAGTGGCACAGTCGTCAGTAACAGTACCATCGGCACTGCGCAGCGAAAGTATTGACTGCGTCTTGCCGCTTGTGTACTTTACATAAGACCAGAATTTCTTCGGATTTTCTACCAAATTTTGAGACAATGATTCGTTGTGGAACCTATTAAAGGCATCTCGCATTGAAGTCCGTGCCAAATTCGAGCGTCTGTAAATTTTAGCCAATCTTCGGGATTTCGCATTCTTCTGAACTTCGCATGCTTTTTCCGTTGCCTCAGCAACAGCGTTTGGACCTGTTTTGTGTACCACGGGGGATCAGTTCCATCTCTTACCAATTTATGAGGTATGAATCTCTCAATTGCTGTTGCTACTATATCTTTGAATTTGAGCCACATCTCGTCTATATTTGCATAGTCAGTTCGGAAGGAATGGAGATTATCTCTTAGGAAGGCTTCTAGTGACACTTTATCCGCTTTTATAAATAAAATTATTTTGTGTTTGTTTCTGGTGGATTTGGAAGAAACGGTATTGAGCCTAGCTGCAATGACCTTGTGATCCCTAATCCCTGTATCAGTCATGATGCTCTCTATCAGCTCTGGATTGTTTGTGGCTAAGAGGTCAAGTGTGTTTTTGCAACCATTTACAATTAGTGTGGGTTCGTGGACTAACTGCTCGAAATAATTTTCGGAGAAAGCATTTAGGACAATCTTGGAAGATGTTTTCTGCCTACCACTGGTTTTGAACAAGTACTTTTGCCAACATATCGAGGGAAGGTTGAAGTCCCCACCAACTATAACCATATGAATGGGGTATTTATTTGTTACGAGACTCAAATTTTCTCTGAACTGTTCAGCAACTATATCATCGGAGCCTGGGGTTTGGTAGAAGTAGCCAATTATTAACTTAGTTCGGCTGTTAAGTATAACCTCCACCCATACCAATTCACACGGAGTATCTACTTCGACTTCACTACAAGCTAAACCACTACTGACAGACACATACACTCCACCACCAATTCTGCCTAATCTATCTCTATCTTTCCTGAACACCGTCTGAGACTTCGCAAAAATTTCTGCAGAACTTATTTCATGCTTTATCCAGCGTTCTGTACCTATAACGATTTCAGCTTCTGTGCTTTCTATTAGCGCTTGAAGCTCAAGGACTTTCCCAGCACAACTACAACAATTTAAAACTACAATTCCGACTGTTCCTTTATCCAAGCACGTCCTGTATTTGCCATGCACCCTTTGAGATTGCAGCCCACCCTGTAGTTTCCCGAGGCCTTCTAACCTAAAAAACTGCCCAGTCCATGCCACACAGCCTCCGCTACCTGTGTAGCCGCCAGCTGAGTGTAGTGAACTCCTGACCTATTCAGCGGAACCCGAAACCCCAAGTCAAGGAATCTACAGCCAACACGGTCACAAAACGTCTGAGCCTCTGATTCAGATCCTCCACCCGGCTCTGCACCAAAGGTCCGCAGTTGGTTCTGTCAACAATGCTGCAGATGGTGAGCTCTGCCTTCATCTCGTAAGCAAGACCGGCAGCCTTCACCAAATCAGATAGCTGCTGGAATCCAGAGAGAATTTCCTCAGATCCAAAGTGACACACATCATTAGTGCTGACATGTGCCACCACCTGCAGCTGGCTGCACCCTGTGCTCTTCATGGCATCCGGAAGGACCCTTTCCACATCAGGAATGACTCCACTCAGAATGCACACAGAGTGCACACTGGATTTCTTCCCCTCCTTAGCCGCATATCCCTAATGGGCCCCATTACGTGCCTTAACATTGGAGCTCCCAACTACCAATAAGCCCACCCTCTGTGATTGCCCGGACCTTGAAGACTGAGAATCATCCTCTGAAACAGGGCAGGCAGCTGCATCAGGCTCAGCCAGAGACAGTGCCTGAAACCTGTTTGTCAGACGCACCGGGGAAGTTTTCTGATCAACCTCCAGGGACGTCTTTCGCTGCCTGCCACGCCTTGGAACAATCTCCCAATCAACCACAGGTGAGGGCTCAGCCCCACTGCGGGCAGCAACTGGGGCAACCACAGCGGCAGACCGATCTGGGGACAGACAGGACGAGGTTGACATCACCGTGATACCCAAATCTGTTCTGTTCTTTATGCCCTTGGATGTCTGTACTTCATTACTGTAGGAGGGAACTTTCTTCCATTGTTTCTGTAGTAGCTCCAAAGCAGGATTCCACGCAGTATGAAGCTGATATCCTGTTTCACGGTGGATCAAGTTCTCTGCCATCTTGATTTCAGTCGATTCATTAATGCAACTAGCCCAGAAGTGGGGGCACTGAGGCAGGATCCTGGTTTTGTCATAATCCGTGGTGTGCTCGAGGTCCAGGCAATGTTCTGCTATTGCAGATTTAGTTACCTGTCGTAGCATGGTGTGTCTCTTGTGTTTTTTACATCTTATTTCAATTATTCTGGTAGTCTGACCAATGTAAGGCATCCCACATTCATAAGGTGTATGGTAGACACCAGGTTTCCTTAACCCCAAATCATTCTTGACAGTTCCAAGGAGCGTCCTTATCTTTATAGGTGGGCAGAACACACTCTTGATACTTTGTTTCTTCAAGATTCTGCTGATCTTGGCAGATATAGGCCCAGCATACGGTAGAAAGGCTACTTTCCTGGTCTCTTCTTCCTGCTCCTCTCCTGTTGCCTCAGGCCGTATAGTGGGTTGGAGGGCTTTGCGGATGTCCCTGGTGGAGTATCCGTTGTCTGTGAACAATCTGTAGATGTTCTAATTCTTCTGTCAGGCTGCCTGAATCAGAAAGAGTTTTGTCTTGGTGTACGAGTGTTCTCAGCACTCCTTGCTTCTGTGCTGGGTGATGGCAGCCGTCAGCCTGTAGATATAAGTCAGTGTGTGTTGGTTTCCTGTACATGTTGTGGCGTAAGGTGCCATCTGCCTTCCTCTTTACCAGGACATCGAGGAATGAGAGCTGACCATCACTCTCTAGTTCCATAGTGAACTTGATGTTGGGGTGTCTTGTGTTCAGATGGTCCAGGATCGCATCTAGTTTTCTCTTGCCATGTGGCCAGATGAATGTGTCATCAACGTATCTGAAGAAACACATCAGCTGTTAGGCAGCAGTTGTAAGTGCCTCATCCTCGAATTTCTCCATAAACAGATTCGCCACTACTGAAGATAGGGAGCTACCCTGGCCACTCCTTCAGTCTTCTCATTGAACTGGACTTCACAAAGGAAGTACGTCGATGTCAAAATATGCTTGAAAAGATCCAGCAATGCTCCATCAAATATCCCACTAATTATATCGAGTGTGTCCTGAAGTGGTACCCTGGTGAATAGAGACACCACATCAAAACTGACCATGATGTCTGTGTCCAAGATACATAGGTTGTTGAGACGTTCCACAAAGTCCAAGGAGTTGCGGATGTGGTGGACACACTTTCCCACATATGATGACATCATTTTCTTAAGGTAGGAGGTTGTGGTGTAGGTGGCTGGGCCAATATTACTGACGATCTGGCGGAGTTGGAACACCCTGTATATGGATATTGGGTAATCCATACAGTCTGGGTGGTACTGGTGCCCTAGCTTTTAGTTGTTTGACAACCTTCTCCAAAAGTTGGCAGATCTTTTGGTCATAGTCAGTCTTCAGCAGTATGACAGTAAATCCCGCTCTCATCTTAAGGAAACAAGATGGCGGAGAACTTTATCAACCGGGAAGGAGGATATCAGCTTAGTACTGCATGGAATCCTGCTTTGGAACTACTACAGAAACAACGGAAGAAAGTTCCCTCCTACAGGAATGAACTACAGACGTCCAAGGGTGTAAGTAACAGAATGGCATACATGATACCAGGCAGCAGCAGGCTCCTTGGAGAGAAACTCGTTGCGGTCACCAACAGCATAAGGAACTTCAACAGAGGCACGATAGTGATAAGATTACGCCTATCGGGTGCAGACCCAATAGGGAACACCTTGGGATGTCCACTACTTCAGAAGAGATCCACAACAGTTGCGGACCGAAGATGGAATGCCTAGAGACTGATACCACCGCCAGAAATGGCCACAGTGGGTGCGGATGGCATAGGGAGCGCCACACACCACCCAGGTGTAAATATGGGACAAGGTCAGCTCGTCTACCAGTCTCAGGGAACACCTGATGAGGACGCCGAGTTACAACGTCGAAATATCGTGTTGGGAAGACGTGGTCCACCAGCAGTTCACTCAGTTCTACGAGATGACGTGATAGTCATTCATTTAGAAGTTGGTCTAGCTTGTGACTAAAGCTGCACCAACATTCATACAGGTAGGATATGTCATACAATTTGGTGGGATGTCTTCTAGACTCTTAAGTTTCATCCTTCTTCAGAGATACATGCTTGATTTCTGAATATTGAACTTGGGTGTTTGGCATAATTTATTTTCCATTGTCTGAGATTAAGCTACTTGCTCCACATATCAGCTTAATTAAATGAATTCATGAAAATATGAGGTGGTGCTGTTCAATTACTATAGTTGTCATGATTTATGGAACTTTTATGAGAGGGGTTTATATAAAATGTTGTTGATATTTTGACAATAAAATGGGCATAGAATCATGAACATATGTGCGTACAGTGATTTGAAGAAGGGAACACATTCAGTGCGCACAAAGTGTATCAAATGACAAATGATCACTCATGAATGTGGTATGACAATTGGCTCATAAAGTCTGCAGCGTTGCCACTGAAGCAAAGCTAATGTGTATAAGGATGCTGTTTTATTTGAAGGATTTGTGAAATGTACCACAGACATTCTGTGACTGTGCTGTATTGGCATTAACCAGTTTGCCACTGAAACTAAGGTTTCAAGTGATGGTCTAATGATAGTCTAAGGAACATTTACGATTGCATAATAATTAACCTTGTAATTAAACTTCTCCCAAATCCAACAAATTCAGCACAGCTGATAATTTAAAATTATTGATCAATATGGTGTCAGGTGAAACCTCCTCATGTAATGATGTCTCAGTTACTATAAAATGTGATAGTGATGTGTGTAAAGTTTTTTAAAAAAAGGATATGTGAGTTACCCAGGGTGTATTGAGTGCAAGTTGTGGTACCATGATAAATGTGTAAAAGTGAATCTGAAGTACATAAAAGTTGATCATGACTGGATATGCCATCAATGCTTTATGAGTCCCTTGAAAAACCAAATATTTAACACACTAAAATCAAAAGAAACAATAATAATGGTTCTTACATACAATTTAGTGACTATAACCATGTAATACCATGAACTCCAGAAGAAATTTCAAGAACTAGAAATTAAATACCAAGGATTGGAGTAAAATCATTACGTAGCACAAGATGTTGCTGCAAACGGCCTTTCTATGCTAGTGCCGACTAAAGCATGAAAACAAACAGTAAGTGCAGCTCTGGTGACACCGCTATCAAATAAATACTTGGTTCTGTAATAAAACAGCAAACACAGATGAACCAAAATCAGTAACAAAATGTCCAATGAAGTGCACAGTCAAGGAAAGGAAATATGAAATCACCATAACAGCTGCATAACAAGAAAGTCAGTCACAGCCACAGTATCAGTGCAACCAGGATCATCATTTGAACAAAAAGAGGCAGTGCCAGAATCATCTTCAGCAAAAACAGCAAGAAAATGTGAGGGTCCAACAGAACAAACAGTGGTCAGTGCATCAATCAGTAGGATAACTGTAACACCTCATCACCAAATGCATGTTTAGATCAAGGCACGAGAAACATAAAGTTTTCACGGTAAGCAGTGCTCAGTGCTTCTCAATCTTCCACCAAACTATGCAAAGCATAAGAAACAAAGTGCAACAATTAGAAGTGTCTATTGACAGCTCACTTGTTTGCATAACAGAACGTTGGTGTAATAATTCAGAATTAACAAATGTAGCACTAAATTCGTACAGTCAAGCCTGTCATTACAGTAGAAGCACTTTGAAATGTGGTGGATCATGCATATATGTGAAGGAGGGGATTATATATAAAATAAGAAATGATGTTTTGGCATTAAGTGAAGCTTTAGAGATAAGAAAACCTAGATTATTCCAAAGACGAACTGTACTGTGTATTTATCGTGCTCCCAGTGGTGACATGGACACATTCACTACAAAGTTATAATAATAATATAATAAACCCCGTAGAGGCTCGGGAAAAGAATAGGCCTTCGGTACGTTCTGCCAGTCGTAAAAGGCGACAAAAAGAACAAATCACTAATAGGGCTAACCCCCCTTTTAGTGTGATTAGTTGGTTCAGGACAAAACTAATGAATCCTCGGACAAGCGCTGTCATGGTCGGGGACGGCGCTTGAACCCTGTGCCCGCCCACATTGGAAACGACACTGCTAGCCACTTGGAAAATGATTTAAATCCAAATAGAGGTGTTTTGCAGGATATGCTTCCTGCAACCACCCTAGAAGGAAAACAAAGACAGAGGATGAGATGGTCAGATGAAGTTAACCGACACCTCATGTTCTGTTATTAACAAGCAACAAACTTAGGAATGAACACAACTGGATACATATCATGAGTATACACACAATTTATTACCAGATACCCAGAATTAAAATTTTTAACAGAACAAAGACTAGCTGATCAGATCCGTGTAATAATAAAAAATAACAGGATACCCCAGTCAGAATTAGAAAACATCAAACAACAAGTACAACAGATACTGGAACAAAATAATGTGCAATCAGAAGAAGAAGAAGAAGAAGAAGAAGAAGAAGAAGAAGAAGAAAATACATTAATGGACACAAACATCCCAGAGCAAACAAACAAAGAACAACACACATCAATTAAACAATCAGAGGAAAACGAAATCTTAAGACAGCCACCAGAACAAGCACAAATAGAACGCGAAGTGACACACACGTTAGATATAGAAGAAAAATTTCAGCTGACATATATGGAATACAAAGACACAAATACACACATTAGACCATTCTTGCATAGACCACCAAATAACCCACAAGTCGAAACAACAATAACAACTATCAACACAATCATACACAACAAAATAAATGAAAATACAACTATGGAAGAGTTACAGCTACTGGTTTATATAGGAACACTCACTACACTAAATATACACACTAGGCAGAGATCAGAACCAAACCAGCATGGCAACACAGGCTACAGATCAGAATAGAAAAACTGAGAAAAGACATCGGACAGCTAACACAATTTATAAGAAATGAAATATCAGACAAAAAACGAAAAAGGTTAGGTAACATCTCACAACAAGAAGCGATAGAGCAATTAGATGAAAAGAAGCAGAAATTACAAGCATTGGCCAAACGACTTAGAAGATACAAAAAAAGTGAAAATAGAAGGAAACAAAACCAAACATTCAACACAAACCAAAAGAAATTTTACCATACAATAGATAACACACACATTAAAATAGACAACCCACCAAACATAACAGACATGGAACACTTCTGGAGCAGCATATGGTCAAACCCGGTACAACATAACAGGCATGCTCGGTGGATACAAGTAGAAACAGACACATACAAGACGATACCACAAATGCCTGAAGTGATAATTTTGCAACATGAAGTCACCTAAGCAATTAATTCTACGCACAATTGGAAAGCCCCTGGAAAAGATAAAATATCAAATTTCTGGCTAAAGAAGTTCACCTCAACACATCCACATCCACATCTAACTAAATTATTTAACAGTTACATTGCAGACCCATACACATTCTCTGATACACTTACACAAGGAATAACTTATCTGAAATCTAAAGAGCAAGCAGACACAGCAAACCCAGCAAAATATCGCCCCATAACATGCCTACCAACAATATACAAAATATTAACTTCAGTCATTACACAGAAATTAATGACACATAAAACACAGAATAAAATTATAAATGAAGAACAAAAAGGCTGCTGCAAAGGAGCACGAGGATGTAAAGAGCAACAGATAATAGATGCAGAGGTGACATATCAAGCTAAAACTAAACAAAGGTTGCTACACTACGCATACATTGATTACCAAAAAGCTTTTGATAGTGTACCCCATTCATGGTTACTACAAATATTGGAAATATACAAAGTAGATCCTAAATTGATACAATTCCTAAACATAGTAATGAAAAATTGGAAAACCACACTTAATATCCAAACAAATTCAAATAATATCACATCACAGCCAATACAGATTAAGCGTGGAATATACCAAGGAGACTCATTAAGTCCTTTCTGGTTCTGCCTTGCTCTGAACCCACTATCCAACATGCTAAATAATACAAATTATGGATATCATATTACTGGAACATACCCACACAAAATCACACATTTGCTATACATGGATGATCTAAAACTACTGGCAGCATCAAATCAACAACTCAACCAATTACTAAAGATGACAGAAGTATTCAGCAATGATATAAAAATGGCTTTTGGAACAGACAAATGTAAGAAAAATAGCATAGTCAAGGGAAAACACACTAAACAAGATTACATATCGGATAACCACAGCGACTGCATAGAAGCGATAGAAAAAACAGATGCCTATAAATATCTAGGATACAGACAAAAAATAGGAATAGATAATACAAATATTAAAGAAGAACTAAACGAAAAATATAGATAAAGACTAACAAAAATACTGAAAACAGAATTGACAGCAAGAAACAAGACAAAAGCTATAAATACTTATGCTATACCAATATTGACTTACTCATTTGGCGTATTGAAATGGAGTAACACAGACCTAGAAGCACTCAATACACTTACACGATCACAATGCCACAAATATAGAATACATCACATACATTCAGCAACAGAAAGATTCACATTAAGCAGAAAGGAAGGAGGAAGGGGATTTATCGACATAAAAAACCTGCATTATGGACAGGTAGACAATTTAAGAAAATTCTTTATAGAACGAGCAGAAACTAGCAAAATACACAAAGCAATCAGTCATATAAATACATCGGCTACACCACTGCAATTTCATAGCCACTTCTACAACCCTTTAGATCACATAACGTCAACAGATACGAAGAAAGTAAATTGGAAAAAGAAAACACTACATGGCAAGCACCCGTATCATCTAACACAGCCACACATCGATCAAGACGCATCCAACACTTGGCTAAGAAAAGGCAATATATACAGTGAGATGGAAGGATTCATGGTTGCAATACAAGATCAAACAATAAACACCAGATATTACAGCAAGCATATTATTAAAGATCCCAATACCACAACAGATAAATGCAGACTTTGCAAACAACAAATAGAAACAGTAGATCACATCACAAGTGGATGTACAATACTAGCAAATACAGAATACCCCAGAAGACATGACAATGTAGCAAAAATAATACACCAACAACTTGCCATACAACATAAACTAATAAAACAATACATTCCCACATACAAGTATGCACCACAAAATGTACTGGAGAATGATGAATACAAATTATGCTGGAACAGAACGATTATAACTGATAAAGCAACACCACATAACAAACCTGACATCATACTCACCAATAAAAAGAAGAAATTAACACAACTAATTGAAATATCCATACCCAATACAGCAAATATACAGAAGAAAACAGGTGAAAAAATTGAAAAATACATCCAACTGGCTGAGGAAGTCAAGGACATGTGGCATCAGGATAAAGTTGACATTATACCAATTATACTTTCAACTACAGGAGTCATACCACGCAATATCCACCAGTACATCAATGCAATACAGCTACAGCCAAACTTACATATACAACTACAGAAATCTGTAATTATTGATACATGTTCAATTACCCGAAAGTTCCTAAATGCAATGTAACATATACCGTACAGTTAAAAGGAAGCCACGCTTGATCAAGGTCCGCGTCACTTTCCATTTTTAACCAGACCTAAGGTCTGAGAAAGGAAAGAAGATGATGATAATAATAATAATAATTTTATTGTTGTGCAGCTGATAACAGCAATAGACAAAGTCAATAGCATATATTTCTACATAAACTACTATATCGATGTAAATTGGTTTACATAAAATAGGTACACGTTAGAATACAGTATTTTCATCTTCAAAGAATTCATCAATGGTGTAAAACGGATTGTTCACTAGTAGCTTGTATAATTTAGCTTTAAAGATATTTACAGGCAGTTCTTTAAAGTCAGCACTTAGTCTATTAAATATCCTTAGTCCAAGAACTAGGTAAGAGTTATGCGATTTTGATAATCTATGATACGGTACGTCTACAGATGTTCTGTTTCTAGTATTATGGCTATGAAAATCACTTCTCAACACAAAATTAGACACATTGTTTCTAATGTACATTAAAACATTGTAGATGAATAAGTTCACTACTGTAAGACACTGCAATTTAATAAACAGAGGTTTACAATGTTATGTTTCATGAGAATCTGTTATTATTCTTATTACTTTCTTCTGTAAAAGTAAAATGTCATTTACATGACAGCTACTACCCCACAGTAAAATTCCATAAGAGATGATGATTTGGAAGAAGGCAAAATATGCTGATCTCACATAGTCATTGGGAACATGTCTTTTTTTAAATTGCTAATTAGATAAATAACTCTTGAAAGCCTAGCCAATATATTTTTAATGTGCGGTTCCCACGTCAATTTATTGTCAATAGTAACACCTAAAAATTTAACAGTTTCTAATTCCTGGTAGTTAGGAATCTCTTTGAGGCTAAATTAAGTGTGTGGGTTTTATTTTCATTTAGCAAGAAGCCATTAGCTTTGAACCATAATGAGGACTGAGCAAGGGTATTTTTGGTCAGTGTTTTCAGTGTACCTAGATCAGAGCTTTTATGTAGAAAAGTTGTGTCATCAGCATACAACATTGTATGAGAATTTATGAATAAGGGCAGGTCATTAATCATTAGTATAAACAGTAAAGGTCAAAGCACCGACCCTTGAGGCATTCCGTACCTAACATTAACCAAATTTGATTTCTCCCTACCAATGCACACAACTTGTTGACTGTTCTCTAGAAAAGACCTGAACATATTTATACTGTTGTCATCAAAACCATAGTAAACTAGCTTATTCAGCACAGTGGCATGCTCTACACAGTCAAAGGCTCTGCTCAGGTCACAAAATGTAGCCTGGGCATAGTCCCTAGCCTCGAACACATCTAGGACTAATTTTACGAGGGAGTCCATTGCATCTGTTGTGGATTTACCTTTCCTAAATCCAAACTGTTTATCACTAATTACAGTTAGTTTACCCAAGTAGGCACTAACTTGCTCATACATAATCGTTTCTAAAATTTTTGAAAAAACTGGGGTTATGGATATAGGTCTGTAACTAGCGGGACAGTTCTTTTCCCCTTTTTTGTATATGGGCACAACTCTAGAAATTTTTAGTATGTCGGGGAACTTACTTTCAACTAGGCATTTGTTAACACAAAAGGTTAAAGGATAAATCACACAATCAATAACATCTTTCAACAAATTACATGACATATCATAGTAATCAACACTAACTGAAGGTTTGAAATTTTTCACTATTTTTAGGATATTATTTGGGCTCACTTCTGTGAAAGTGAAGGTGCTTTGGGGAAGCTTTTCAAAGCAGTTGTCCATAATACTAAGTGCATTTTCAGGTGGTTTGATTATTGAACTACTAATTTCTTCAATGGACTGAATGCAATATTTATTAAATTCTTCTGGGGTAATGGTAATTTCCTCTTTGTGTTTAGTGTGTAAAATGGAGTTTATTACACTCCAGGCCTTCTTGCATTTATTGTTAGATTTTTCAATGTCTACTATGTTATGCAGTTTCTTTGCTTCATTTATTGCCTTCCTATACTTGCATTTAGCTTTAGCATACAGGTCTTTATACAGTACTGATTTACTGGTTTTGTACAGACTAGAATACAGCATAACAGTATTTTTCAGTTGCCCTAACTGTGGAGTACACCATTCCTTCGTTTTCCTTTTCTTGTAATTACTACTAATATTTACTGTACATTTTTTCAGAGGGATGTTATTTTCAAATACATTTAAAAAGACGGAGAAAAACTTTGTGAATACAATATCAGCTGAACAGTGTTGAAGCCTAATAAAACATGTGTCCCAACTGAAATAAGTGAGGGCATGTCTAAACCTACCCACCCTATCTCTGCTCACTGGTCTAGTAATCACAGTTTTAGATTCTGGTTTGGTGCAGTCTGAAGTTACATTATTAAGACTAAGATATACTGCATCATGGTCTGAGAAAGGGAAACTAATTACATCAGTGGACATACAAGTTCTCTTAATATTTGTAAATATATTGTCTAGACAAGATGAGCCTCTGGTAGGTTTGCAGTTAACATAGGACAGGTTAAATTGTCAAAGCACATTTTTGAGCTCTGTCACAGTTTTTCTGTCCTGCAGGACATCAAAACTTGAATTGATATCCCCTCCAATGACAACATTGTATTTTTTCCATTTTGGTATACATATGTACATTAACAGTTCCTCAAGTTTCTCCAGAAAGATATGGGGGTCACCACTCGGTGGCCTGTACACTACTACTACCATTAGCTTAAGGCTCTCAATTACTAGATCTGACATTTCAAAATGCATTTCATCACAAAGTGTATTGAGATCTATCCTGCCAAAGTTTGGTGCAAGAGGTGTTTTTGCATATATTGCTACCCCACCACATAAGTGTTGCTTTCTGCAATAGCAACTATGTAGTGTGTAATCATCCAATACTTTGTACCCAAGCTCATCCTCTTTACACCAATGTTCACTTAAACATAGAATATCCATCACGTTTTCATTTGAAAATTCGTTGACAATTAAGTTTTTATCTGCCATGCCCTGAATATTGAGGTAGCATATTTTAAACTCTACTTTAGGCATTTCTTTTTTTGCATATTCTATTAGTTGACATGACCTACTGTTACTCCATGAAAGTTGACCAGGTTGTGTCCTTATGTTACTAGAACACCCAACCTGGTCTATGCATACAAGTTTTTTGTCATCTCAGTTGAAACATAATCCAAACACATTACTGGTCTTTTTCCCTTCTGTTGGTTATCCAATACTATTCCGATAATTGTATCACTTAAAAGACGTTTACCTAGATAACTGAAATGTTGACCATGCTTTGTATGCCATTCTCTGCTACAACTACTGGTGTTAATTAAGGAAACATTCTTAAAGTGCTTGCAGATAAATTTGTACTCCTTGTTTGTCTGCTCCACTTCCTTATTCACACATGACCACCGGGGCAAATCATGTCGATGTGGCACATTAACAACAATCACGTTGGTGTGGGTTAACATTCCGAGAGTCTTCTTCAGTGTCGAAGTAGCAATCTTCCTTTCGTTTCTGCTGACGTCGTTTGCTCCGGACATTACCACTACAAAGTCTCTGTCCGCGAGGACTGTGCTTTCTTTCTTGATTGATGTTGAAACATCTCGTAAACCAGCTCCTGATTTAACGGTACCTTCTATTTCAAACTTGTTAATCACACGAGGTCCGCTTTCCGTTAACATAGCTGCTAATCCTCTGGCGTAACTGTCTGAATAAATCTTGATTTTACGTTTTTTCTTATACCTTACTTGGCTGTTCGCCAAGTTTTGAGAGTCCTGCACCACCTTATCAGATGAGTGTGCTGATACAGTTTCTATGTCATCTGTGTTTTGAAGCGAATTATATTTGTTATTTAATGGTAACACAAAGTCCTTCCTATGTTTATTGTTAATATGTTTGTAAGCGCTCCCCTTTGATTTTACAGTTACCTAATTACTGCTAGGCCTGTTGTGAGCCGTTTTAGTCATAGCTTCACTTTCTGGCAATCCTTCCATAGATTTGGGGATATTAAGACATACCTGATGACCACTCTCTTCCAATTTAAGCTTGAGTCTTCTGTTTTCATCACTCAGAATTTTTGTGTCCTCTCGTAGCTCAGCAATAATTGACAACAGATCATTTTCGGAGGATGAAGCACCGATTTTCACATCTTTGGATTTTGTTTTACCATGCCATTGCTCCGACTTGTGTGGATTTAATTCATATTTCTCGTACAGTTTTTTTAATTCGTCCTGTAAGAGTCCAATAATTGTAATATATGATAGGTTTTCCTTTTTGATACTGTCGGTCTTCCTTGCTGCATCACACGTACACGTTTCTTGATCATTATGCAGCCTTTTGTGTACAATCCGCACAGTCCACATAGTCGCACAATTATCGTCCCTTCTCAGGGAAGGATCAACCTTTCCGCAACGAAAATGAAATTTATGGTTACACTGGACACAGATGAAGCCACTTTTAACAGGTTTCGTGCACTTTTTGCAAGATTGACACTGTATAACACTATTTTTGCGAACTTCTATATTCAATACTTCCACAACTGATGCCATCTTGTATACATCTACCTTCAAGAGTCTTCCAGTTCAATTAACCAAAGCAGTAGATATGGTCTGTAGCCTCAAAAGCATACTCATCATTTTTGGAGATCTAAACATTCACATGATGGACCCAGATATGTGGGGCAACAGTTTTCTGAACATTATGTGCTCCTATGATGCATTACCATTAAGCTACACTGTCACTAGGATAACCATACATTTAGCATCAAGTACTGACCATATGCTAACAGACATAGAGAAAGATATGTGTGACATTGTCATAGATGACCTTGGTATCTCAGAACATTCAATTCAGTTATTAAAATTAGGCATAGAATTAAATAATAACACTAAAATACACAAGTACAGTAGGGTTTTCTCTGAGACAAAAAGATCTCTATTTGCCTCACTAATTAACAGTGAAACATGGGTGGAAGTGTACAGAGGAATTACTATAAATGAGAAGTTTTCAAAGTTTATTTCAATTTTAAATACAGATTTGAAGAAATGATTCCTAAAGTTCTAAGAATCACTAAATCATGCAACAATAACAACTGGGTAACCAATGGGATAAGGAAATCCTCTGAAACCCTCAAGCCCGTTAGCTAAATGAAAAACTACCATAACAATTCAGCATTTCATAACTATTTATTTATTTTATTTATTTAGTCCTTCAAATCCTATATGTATAGAATATATACAAGGATATTGGACGTGGTTAGGTATTTAAAAGATAAAATACAGTTTGTATTGCAATCCTGAGGACTAGATATTGAAGTAATTTAGCAAAGATTCATACATACAACAAACATTACAGGCAATATACAAAGTATAATATTAATAATGCATCTTTAGTTTTGTTGTTTGGCTTTTATATATTCTGCCTGACTGTAAAAGCAGTGATCAATTAAATATGCCTTTACTTCAGCCTTAAAACTACAGAGTTTACCTATTGATTTAATATGGTTAAGTAGATTATTGAAAATCTTTATCCCAGTATGTAGTAGGCCTTTTTGGCAGAATGATGTTCTCACCTGTTTCATATGAAGGTCAGATTTTTGCCTTGTATTGTGTGCATGCATATCTTCATTTTTTAATAAGATATCTGGGTGTCTATCAATACATTGTTTGACTGAAGTTTCATAGATAAAAATGAAAGGAAGACGAAGAACTGCCAGTTTTTTGAATATGGGTCTGCATGATTTCATACTGTTTACCCATTCAATAATTCTTAGTATTCTCATTTGCATCCTGAAAAGTTTAATATTTGTTGTTGTATTGCCCCAGAGGATTGTGCCATATTTAATTACAGAATGCACATAAGAGTAGTATACATTTAAGAGGCTGGATTTGCTGCAACAAGTTTTTAAGATCCGTATCATGTAACAGGTTTTGCTTAGTTTTCTTTGCAAATATTCAATGTGTACCTCCCATTTTGTGTTGTTCTGGAGTCAGAGTCCCAGAAATTTAGTGCTGTCAACACTTTCAAGAACTCTGTCCCTAAGTTCTATTTCTATGTTTGGGTGGTGTCTTCCTTTTGCATTATAGAAGTGCAGTGCTACTGTCTTTTCTTTGTTTGTAATTAGCTTGTTGTAGCTGAACCACTGTTCTACAGTGTTCATTGTTTGGATAGCGGAGTCTTTATGTTTTTCTTCTGTTTTACCACTAATAAGGAAGCTGGTATCGTCTGCAAATTGGAGGGTAGTTTGGCAATACTTGTTGTACCTAAGATCATTGACATAGAGGAGAAACAGAATGGGTCCTAATACTGATCCTTGAGGGACGCCATATTTTAGATTTTCATATCCTGAATAGTAGTAGCTGATTTTGTTATGGACAGTATATTGCACTTCAACCACCTGTTTGTGACCACATAGGTATGTCTTGAGCCACTCATTGGATATACCTGTAATTCCTAATTGGTGAAGCTTCTGCAGTAGGGCATTATGGTCAATGAAGTCAAAAGCTTTAGATAAATCAAGACATATGCCTGTCATAAACTCACTTGCGTCCAGTTTAGTATAGATTGCATTAAGAAATTCAAATATTGCACTTTCAGTTGAATAGCCTTTCCTGAAGCCATGCTGTGAGGGAGAGAGAATTTCATTTTTATTTAGGAAATCAATCTCTTATAAAAAACTTTTTCTAAAATTTTTGAAAATACAGGCAGTAGGGCTATTGGTCTATAATTTGAAACACATTCGGGATTTCCTTTTTTGATCAGTGGTTTCAGTTTCGCTGTTTTTAGGCATGAAGGGAAGGTTCCTGATGCCAGTGACCTGTTGCACAAGTGTGTCAAGGGTTCAGCTAAGGCAAGACAGCATTTTTTAATAATTGGATCTGGTATTCCATCAATTCCAAATGAGTACCCTGTTTTCAAGGTTTTTATAACTGATAAAATTTCTTCAGTATTTGTGGATGAAAGGAACAAAGATGTAGACACATTTCTCACACTATTGCATGATGGAGGTGATATTTTGCTGTGCTCTTCCAGTCCACTCACCAACTGTTCACTTATGTTTGCAAAGTATTTGTTGAAGGTCCCTGCAATTTCTGTTGGGCAAGAAATCATTTGTCCTTCATAACATAAGTTCATATTTTATATCGTTTGGTTTTTATTTATTTTATTTATTATTTATTTATTTATCTCTTGTTCCAGTGATCCATGTTGTGACAGTATCACAGGATATGGAACGTGTCAGTTTTACAAGCTTTTGGCCAGAATTTATGGTAATACATAAAACAAAACAAAAAAAGTAAACAGTAACTTAGGTCCCACTACAAAAATACATTTTAGAGAGAGATAAAGATTACAAAATAATAGGTGTTACAGAGAAATAAATATTGCAAAATATATGTTTACAATAAAAATATTCGGTATTACAAATACAAATTTGGGCATAAATTTGCAACTTACAATACAAGAGATGTTAAACACTGTAGTTCAGGAACTCTTCTAATGTATAAAATGATCCTTGCAATAGGAACTGCCTTAAGGTTTTTTTAAACAGGAGATCATCATCTACCAAACACTTAATTCTTGAAGGGAGGGCATTAAAAATCTTACAGCCATTTAAATGGACTCCTTTCTGCACCATACTTAGATTTGGCTGTTCATAGTGGATATCATGTTTCCTTCTAGTATTGTGACTGTGATATGCACTATTCAGCTTAAAGATGGATTTTTCTTTCCTTATGAAGCACATCAATGAGAATATATATTGCGCAGTGGATGTAAGTATTTCAAGCTTCTTAAAAAGTTTCCTGCATGTGGCTCTAGGATGGACTCCACACATGATCCTTATGGCTCTTTTCTGTACACACAGTACTTTTTTAGCAAGTGGCTGATTTCCCCAAAACATAATTCCAAATGCCATAATTGCATGAAAGTAACCATAATACACTGACTTCATGGTTTCCATATTTCTATAAGAAGAAACAATGCGCAATGCATATGTTGCTGAACTTAGTCTTTTGCACAGATCCATGATGTGGTTGGACCAATTCAGTTTGCTGTCAATATGCAAGCCTAGGTATTTTGAGGAATCTACCCTGGTTATTGTCTGCTCACCTACCTTTACAAATATTTCCTCATCTTTGGATGATTTGTGGAACTGAATGTAGTTTGTTTTACAGTAATTTAAAATAAGACCATTAATGTTGAACCAGTTCACCATTTCATTTAAAACCTTATTTGCCGTTACCTCAAGCTTATCTTCCGAATTATCAATAAGTAGTCTAGTGTCATTCGTGAAAATAGTGAATCTACAATATTCTGTAGAGAGAGGAAGATCATTTATAAATATAATAAAAAGTAAGGGGCCCAGAACAGAGCCCTGCGGCACTCCACATGTAATGGTACCCCATTCTGAAGATATTGGGAAACCATCTTGACTATCTACTACAACTTTTTGTTTTCTGTTTGACAGATATGAGTCGAGCCATTTCCCTGCTGCACCACTTATACCGAGATGTGCAGCTTTTTGTAAAAGAATTTGGTGATTTACACAGTCAAATGCTTTTGTTAGGTCACAAAATATGCCAGTCACTTTCAGTTTTTTGTTGATAGATTCCAATAGTTTGCCAGTAAATGCAAATATTGCATCTTCTGTTGACAAACCTTTCTGAAATCCAAACTGACTTTTGCTGAAGCTGTTGTGTTCACTGAGATGCTTAACTATCCTGGCATGCATTAGTTTCTCTAAAACTTTTGAAAAGCTTGTCAGTACTGATATTGGCCTATAGTTAGCAGTATCCGTCTTATCCCCCATCTTATACAGCGGTTTTACAACTGCATACTTAAGCCTCTCAGGAACTATTCCTTGCTTAAGTGACGCATCAAAAATGTGGCAAAGGACTTTACTTACATGGCTGGAGCAGTATTTTAATAATTTGTTAGAAATGTTGTCAATTCCAGCAGAGTTTTTACTTTTCAGGGATTTAATAACTCTTTCAATTTCTTGAACAGTGACTGTTTTTACCTTCATGTGTTGCACTAAACCAGGTACTCTAGCTTTCAAAAGATTGATGGCTTGCTTCATGGACCCTTGTAAACCTATTTTTTCTGTTACTGTTTATAAATTGTAGTTGAATGTGTCTGCAACTGTTTTTGGATCGCTAACAAGATTACCCTCAGTTTTGATTTGGATATTTTCACTACAAACTGCATTTTTCCCCGTTTCCTTCTTTACAAATTTCCAGGTAGTTTTTACTTTATTGCTCGAGTTGTCAATTTCTGCCTTCAAGCACATGTTCTTTGCTGCCTGAATTGTCTTATTCAGCACTTTATTGTAGATTTTATAGTGTGTAATCCTACTGTTATCATTTGAACTACTGGCTGCAGCATATAGTTCTCTACTTGTTTTACAAGAGATTTTGATGCCTTTAGTAATCCAAGGCTTGTGTCCTTATTTGAACAGGTTTTCTCTCACAGATTTTTTAGGAAATGCTTCTTCAAAAAGGCTTGTAACTTCATTGATAAATATATTAAATTTTGAATTAACATCAACTGTAGCATATACAGGAGACCAGTCCACAAGCCGTAATTGCTGATTAAAGGTTTCAGTGGTGTGTCTGTTTATAATCCTAAATGTTTTCCAAATGAAATTTTCTTTTCTTTGTACATTCATTTGCATTAGAGTGAGGAATTGCCCTTCATGATCAGAGAGACCATTTATAATATTTTTCACGGTTAAATTATTGCAAATATCCTTATCTACAAATACATTATCTATTAAAGTGCTAGAGCTGGCAGTTACTCTAGTTGGAGTGTCCACCAATGGTACTAAATTGTAACAGTACATTAAATGTTCAAAATCTGCCTTGTTTCTATTTTCTGTTAAAAGGTCCACCTTGAAGTCACCCATAACAATGATAGATTTAGTTTTCCTACATAGGTGGGCCAGAAGTGATTCAGTTTGTGTTAGAAATACATTTAGATTTCCAGCAGGTGCCCTGTAAACAGCCAGAACAATACTAGTTACACTATCTGCTGTTAACTCAATGCCACACACCTCAAAATGTTGTTCATCACAGTATTTGCTTAAATCTAGGGATTTATACACTATATTATTTTTTATAAATATTGCAACACCACCTTTTTCCATAACAGATCTACAGTAATGAGTAGCTAAACTAAAGTTCTCAATCTGTATCATGTGGATCCCATTCATAACGTGATGTTCTGAGAAACACAGTATATCAGGCTCACTTTCACACTCGTCTTTTAAATTTATTAGCAACTGGTCTATTTTATTCTTGAGCCTACATATATTTTGGTGGAATAAAGACAAAGTTTGATTTTTTCTCACCTCTGCATTTGCGTGATGTTTGCTAGGAGTGGCTTTTTTCAGTACATTAGTTGATAGTATTGCTTGGGGTGTGGAAAACTCATATTGAACACACGAGAGAGATGCTTCACGCAACTTTGAATTCTCATCTCTCGTGTTACTCACCATAAAAAACGCTGAGTTTGTTTTCTGTTGTGTGTAGGACGGGCAATAGTTACCGCTGAATATGTTGTTTTAGCTGTTGGTTCCGCCACTGACGATTCTGCTGCTTTTGAGGATGCTTCTTTTTCTTTTGCTGAGACTGGTCCCATACCGGTACATGGAATTTTTCTGTTCGCTCTCTCTCTGTTCGCAATGATTTCTTTTATCATTTTACATACAAAGTTTTTTCCTTCATAATTTAGATGGATTCCGTGTTTGGTATGCTGGCATCTGTCCAATTTGCCTATATCAAGGACGCTACATTTTCCAAACAAAGAACACATCTGTTTTATTTTAATGTTAGTTTTTACGAATTTCTTTATTTACACACGAGTGATACATTAGATCATATCTGTGTAGTAATGTTGCAACTATCGTATTTTTATGTTCACTGCGTTCCAGGAATTTCTTTAGTTCAGTGAGACAGTTATTTGCTTCGTTTTTCGCAACATCATTTGCATCCGCTATACACACGACATAGTCATTTTTTACCGACATTTTGTCTTGTAAATCAAGACCAATAATGTTTTTTGCCGTTGCTTCTGGCTTCACATAACCTGTTGCGTCGTATTTCGTGGTTTCTTTGAATAGTCTCGTCATTTTTCTGCCGTGACTGTCCGTTAAAAATAATACATTACTTTCGTCTTTGCACTGTTGTACGTTTTGATTGATAGTGTCTTTCTCATTACTACGTGCAATAGATGTCCCATTATTATGTACAATAGGTGGCATGCTCAATTTTGCACCTTCATTGTTTGCGTTAATGCTGAACTCAGAGCCTGTATCACCAATCTGAATACAAAGTTTGTTCAAAAATTCATGTTCCCTTACCAATGTTAGGCCTAAATCCGCTTCTTCACTCACGGAAAGAACTTGAAATTTGTTTTTAACAGCCAACTGCTTGGTGTGTTTACTCCCTGGTGATGCTTTCGTATTCACACCTCTGTTTTTATATGGTATATTTGTCCACTCGTTAGAGTTTTTTTGCAGAAGAGAACTGGCCGTTTGTTTGACTAATGACTCACTTATTTCTTTTTGAAGTTCTGACATCTCACTACTCAATACACTGACGATTTGCTGAAGGCTAGAAATACACTCATTTAACTTAATAATTTCGTCCTTACAATTCACACACACTGTACTTTTACCGATATTATTTTCGTTTTTCGCAGGAACACTACTCACTTGTACACACAACTTCTCCGCCATCTTGAGGTGGGTTTCACTTGTTGTTTGATTTTCTATAACTTCCCATATAGCTTTAGATTTATTGTTTTAGCTCTCCTTACAACATTTTTGAGGATCCTCTTGTAATTCTTCAGGTACAAATGAAATTCAGGAGGCATGTTCTGTGTCTTTCCTATATCGTGTAATCTTCTTTTCTCTGCACAAGAGATTCTAATACCTGTTGTAATCCATTTGTTCTTTTTGAAGTTAGGTTGACATTTTTGTTTTTTTACTGGAAATTCAGCTTCAAAGTATGACATGAAGATTTCCATGAATTTTTCAAACTTTTTGTTAGTATTTTCACAAGTATACACTTCATACCAAGTTTCTTCACTTTGTCTCTGTACAAAATGGTTTATTTGTATGTTAGTGAATTTCCTTGCTTCTTTTACAAGTTCCTCATTCTCAGTTGTTTCACTTGTCGTGTGCAAAGCAATAAACTGTGCATAGTGATCACTGAAGCCAGTATTAATATTTCGGGCACAGAAATTGTGATTTACATTTGTGTTTATTAATATCTGATCAATTGTTGAGCTAGTTGTTGGTGTAACTCTTGTAGGAGAGTCTATGGTGGCTTTTATGTTATATGTTTCCAGTAGGGTAATCAAGCTTTGCTGGTCTTTTGAGATTTCTTGAAAATCAATATTAAAATCTCCTCATATGATCACTGTTTTGTTGAAGTTTTTTATAGTATTTAAAGCTGCTCTAGTTGATGATAGAAATCATTTAAGTTCCCATCAGGGCTCCTATATACACAGATGATTATTAATTTTAATGCAGAGAGTTCAACTGCAGATACTTCAAAAACTTTCTCTTCAGCTAACAGTTTAATAGGTTTTATGTCACAATAATCAATTCCACTTTTAACAAATATACATGACCCTCCATGATGGATGTAATTCTAGAAAATGATGATGAAAGATTGAAGTCTGCAAGTTTTGTGACTGACATTGCATCTTTAGGCAGCCAGTCTTCAGTTATACACATATACAGAAGCGTTTTTTAGCTCATCAGTACATAAAATTTCAACTTCACTTAATTTTTTTTTTCAATGGTTGGACATTTTGATGAATCAGCATGAAATTAAAGGATTTGTTAGGCTTTGCCATATTGTTAGACTTTGGCATATTTAATTGATCACTTACCTTTATCTTGTCAATAAAAAATCATTCTGGTGTGCTGGAAGTACTGCTTTCCTTTTCCCGACTGCACCTAATTTTCTATTATCATCTGCAGCAGAATTTTCTTCTGTGTCTGGCTCCAATGGTAGTTGTTCAGCTGCTGATCCTACTGTTGATAATATTGCTGCTGGTGTTAGAGCTGGGTCTGCAATTAGTAGAGCTGTTACTGCATTCATTGTTGTTGCTGTGCCTGAATATTGGAGGCACCTTGTTCCTTCTTTTGTTGTTGATGTTGGTGAGTGAGGTATTGCTGGCGTTGTTTCCTTAGAATATTTGGGGGGCCAATCCAGGATGATTTTACTTTTGAGTGTTTGATGCCTCTTGATGATAATTTCTTCAATTTTTCCGAGCAGTTTTTTCCCCATGTTGTTAACGTGCAATCCATGTAACGTGTGGAATCTGCGCCCAATATTGTTAACATTTACGAGTTCTACATTTCTGAAATGTTTGCAGAGTAATGAAATTTGTTGGTCGGCATTGATATTTCTTTATTTACGCATGACCAAGAGGGTAAGTCATGCCGATGTGGGATGTTCAGCACTAAAACGTTTGTGTGTGTCAACTGTCCTAAGCACCTTTTTAGTTCTTGTTTTGCTTTGTGTGTTTCATTTTTATATACATCATTTGACCCACCAATTAGCACAACAAAGTATTCAGAGGATAAGTCAGCAACATCTGTGGATAGTACATGATTGCAAACTTCCGACATAGAAGCACCAGGCTTTATGTAAGCAATTGTTTGTACACTGGACTGACTGTTCAGAAGGCGAGCAAATCCATGACCATGACTGTCTGCCATCACAACTACTTTTCTTCGTTTAGGTTTCTCTGCATGTTTAGAAGGCCCACCGGCATTATGGCCCAACAATTTAGTATCAGCCCTGGACAAATACTTGATATTTAAGTCACGCAAGTGTTCAGGTCTTTCAGTTTCATTTCCTTTCATAACAGTAGTTGAGTTGTTTGGCATTCTTTTGGATGTATCACTCCGCATATTTATAGTTTCATATTCAACTCGGAAGTTAGTTTTATCACATGCACAATGTTCCTTATCTTGCACAGTTGATTTCACACTCGACCTGCTTGTAAATGCGATATTAGGCTCATACAATAAGCTTCATTGAGAATGAGGCACTTTGTTTTTCACTTTGCCAGGAATTTCGTGGTTACTGTGAGGCAAGTTTGATGTAGGTTCACACTTTCCGGACGTAAGTTTTTTTAGTTCACTCATCAGAGTATTAATGGTTAGTTGTAGACTACTTATATGATCATTTAGCTTTCTGATTTCATCACTACAATTCGTGCACACGCTGTTTTTATCAGTGTAATTTTCACTTTTTCCGCCTGAACACTATGCGTATCATCACTAGCTGCCATCTTATTAGTTGCTATTTATCATACATACAGAAAGATCTATAGAGAAGTATTGTTAGCAGCTAAAAGGTACCAAAATGACAAATTTATAGAAAAAGCTAATAACAAAATCAAAGTAGCATGGAAAATCACCAAACAGGAAACTAATAGGACAAAATTAAAGCCAATAAACATGAAGTTTCAACACAATGATACCAAAATAAATGATCCCAAAAAACTAGCAAACTTTGTCCATCAGTATTTCAGCGCATAGTAACCAAACTACAACAGAAGTTCAACAGAACAAAACATTTAAAAATGCTGACCAAAACTGTTAGAACTTGAAGTTTAACACATATATTTAGGAACAACACAACAACACATGTAAGTCACTGAGTAAGTTGACCTGTGTACAAGTCGGCATTCGATTAAACACTGAGTCTCAGTCTAGCGGCCGCTGCTCGGCTGGCCGCTTAGGTGGCGCAGCTGCTGCATGGCTGGCAGACAGCGCCGCACGTAGAGGACGGCACTTTGAATAATCGGCGAGTCACAACACTTTTCCCCCCTTTGAAATTGTTGCACTGGTCTTGATGGAGGTGTCCTGGAGATGGCTAACGTCCATAGGCGTTGTTTGACTCGCCTTAAAGTCTCAAGGAGGCGGCTTCCCGTACGGACGGAAGTGTCCACGATGATAACGGGTCGAGATGACAGGAGACGTGGGTGATGTGTCGGCGTCCATTGGAGGAGGAGGCGAGTAGATGTACTCTGACAGAGGATGATCCTCCGGTTCCTGCATGGGCACGTTTCCTGGTGGCGTCCGGTCTGGTGCTGGCAACGTGATGACGGTGAGAGGGCTGCGTTGTGAGTATTGAGAGGTGCCAAGATCCCGAGCATCAGGTAGAGCCAAAGGTGGTGTGGCGGCATTCGGAACAGCCGTTGCTGGCACCCGAGGCCGAAGCTGGTCCGAATGACGCACTGCAACACCCGTGTCCATCTGGATTTCATACAGGCATCTGCCACAGTGTCGTAAGATGCAGCCCGGGCTCCATTTTGGCCGCCTGCCATATCCCCGTACCCAGACGAGGTCGTCAGTGGTGAACCGGCCAAGTGAAGGCACCCGCGGCCGTGAGGTGGGAGGCCGCAGAAGATGAAGTAGCGTGTGGGGCTGTCGGTCATGTAAGAGCTCAGCCTGGCTGTGATCGCCCATGGGGGTGAAACGGTAAGACGCCAGGAACTGGAGAAGCGCATCATCAGCAACAGAAGAAGTCAGAAGTTTCCACATCTGAGCCTTAAATGTGCGGACCAGCCGTTCAGCCTCACCGTTGGATTGTGGATGGAACGGCGGGGCCGTGACATGCGTAACGCCGTGACGAGCACAAAAATCCGCAAAGTCGGAAGAGGCAAATTGCGGACCATTATCAATAACAAGAGTAGAGGGGAGGCCTTCCAAAGAAAAAATGCGGGCGAGAGCACTGGTGGTTGCCGCGGTGGTAGGTGACGTGCAACGGACAATGAAAGGAAAGTTGGAGTAGGCGTCAATTACGAGGAGCCAATAAGTACCTAAAAAGGGTCCCGCAAAGTCAGCATGAATGCGCTCCCAGGGCTTCTCAGGCGAAGGCCACGGTGACAAAGATGACTTCGGGGCAGCAGCCTGTGACGCACAAGGGCCGCAGGCAGCGACCATGTGTGCTATTTCAGAGTCGACGCCAGGCCAGTACACATGACGGCGCGCCAGAGATTTTGTGCGAGACACACCCCAGTGCCCCTGGTGAAGGAGGCACAAGACCAAAGCATGCAAAGATGCAGGTACCACAACACGCGGCGAAGCATTGTCAGTGGAGAGGAGGATAACACCATCCCTAGCCGTGAGGCGGTAGCGCAATGCGTAGTAGTTCTGCAACGGATCAGAAGTCATAGCGGACAGGCGATCTGGCCAACCCTTCTGAATACAGCGTAAAACCCGGGAGAGGGTAGGGTCAGAACCCGTAGCAGCCGCCAGCCTGTCCTCAGTGATGGGGAACCTGTCCACAACCCGCTGCTCGGGCACATCCAGGTGGAAACACAAAAGTTCGTCCCTATCGAATGCCTGATCAGGACCCATGGGAAGGCGAGACAAAGCATCAGCATTCGCATGTTGAGCCGTTGGCCGGAACTGAATCTCATAATTGAAACGGGACAAGTAAAGAGCCCAACGCTGGAGGCGGTGTGCAGCCTTGTCGGGAAGTGACATTGATGGATGGAACAAGGAAACAAGTGGTTTGTGATCCGTAACAAGATGAAATTTTGAGCCATAGAGAAAAACGCCAAACTTATGAAGAGCGTAAATGATGGCCAAAGCTTCTTTCTCAATTTGAGAATACTTTTGTTGGGCATCCGTGAGCGTTTTGGAGGCATAAGCGATGGGTTGTTCTGAACCGTCAGAAAAACGGTGTGCAAGGACTGCACCGACCCCGTATTGAGAGGTGCCTGTGGCAAGAACAAGATGTTGGCCAGGTCGATAAGTAGCCAGGCACGGGGCCTGTTTCAGCATAGTCTTTAATTTCTGGAAAGCCGCGTCACATGCCGCGGACCAGTGAAAAGGCACGTTTTTATGCAACAGGCGATGCAACGGCCGAGCCACCGACGCCGCAGATGGTAAAAACTTGTGATAGTATGCTATTTTCCCCAAGAAGGCCTGCAGTTCCTTAACAGATGTAGGGCGAGGAAGGGCATCGATCGCAGCGACAGTGTGTTGAAGCGGACAAATACCATTCCGAGAGAGTTGAAACCCCAAGTATGTGATACATGCCTGAAAAAATTGTGATTTCTGAAGATTACACTTAAGACCGGCACTCTGTAAGACATTAAAAAGTGTGTGGAGATTTTGAAGATGTTCTTCAGTGGTGGAGCCAGTGACAACAATGTCGTCCATGTAATGGATACACCCAGGGACAGGGAGCAATAATTGTTCCAAGAATCGCTGAAAGAGAGCAGGGGCGCTAGCAACCCCGAAGGACAAGCGTTGGTATTGATAGAGGCCGAAAGGCGTGTTAAGGACCAGAAACTGCCAGGAAGCAGCGTCGAGAGGAAGTTGATGATAAGCTTCTGACAGGTGAATTTTAGAAAAATACTGTCCTCCAGCGAGTTTAGTGAACAGTTCTTCCGGACGGGGCATAGGATAAGTGTCTATGAGGCATTGAGCATTTACATTGGCTTTGAAATCGCCACAGAGACGAATATCACCATTGGGCTTAGCAACGACAACGACAGGAGAGGACCACTCACTGGAAGTGACAGGAAGCAAGACCCCTGACGCAGTGAGACGATCCAACTCCCGTTTTACCCGATCACGAAGGGCCACAGGAATGGGCAGAGCCCGAAAAAACTTAGGCTGAGCAGTGGGTTTGAGCGTGATATGAGCTTCAAAGGCGTTTGCATGGCCTAACCCAGGAGAAAAAAGGGACGAAAATGTAGTCGACAAGGAATCCAGTTGAGCATAAGGAATAGCGTCAGAGACAATATTGACAGAGTCATCTATGGAGAACCCAAAAACGCGAAAGGCATCGAAACCAAAGAGATTTTCTGCGTTGCTCTGGTCAACCACAAATATGGGAACAGTGTGAACGACGGATTTGTAAGATACCTCAGCATTAAACTGTCCCAAGAGAGAAATCTTCCGTTTATTGTACGTCCGTAATTTCCGAGTGACAGGGGACAGGAGTGGAGAACCCAGCTGAAGATACGCCTGAGAATTAATTATAGTGGCGGCAGAACCGGTATCCACTTGCATGCGAACATCTTGAGCAAGGATTTGGACAGTGAGGAATAACTTCCCTGAAAGGGAAGAAGTGCAATTGACAGACAACACAGAATCAGAATCAGCGTCATGTTCATGAACATCATGTATGCGGTCGGATTTGCAAATGGAAGACACATGACCTTTCTTTTTGCAGTTGTGACACACAGCCCAACGTTGGGGACAATCCTTGCGTGAATGTTTCGTAAAACACCGCGGACATGAAGGAAGTTGCCGGGGATTTTGCTGCAGTTTCGTAGTGGGTTGTTTACGGCTAGGCCGAGGCCGCGCGTGGGAGCGGACTGTGGCCACGTCGGCCGGCGGGGACGCGCCGCATGCGCCGTCAACAGCGCACAGAGGTTGTATTTCCCTGACGTCACCCCATGCTTCTATTTGCGCCCCAGCGGCGCGAGAAATTTCAAAAGACTGCGCAATGGAGAGAACTTCATCTAGAGTCGGATTCGCCAACTGAAATGCACGTTGCCGGACTTCTTTGTCGGGCGCCGACCGGATAATAGCATTCCGGACCATGGAATCGGCATAGGATTCTTTGTGAACGTCAGTAACAAATTGACACTTTCGACTGAGGCCGTGAAGTTCAGCAGCCCAAGCGCGATGGGATTGATTCGATTGTTTTTGACAACGATAAAAGGCAACACGAGAGGCTACCACATGCGTTTGCTTTTGAAAATAGACAGACAGAAGTGAGCACATTTCAGCAAAGGACAAAGATGCAGGATCCTTCAAAGGAGCCAATTGCGACAACAACCGATACATTTGAGGTGAAATCCAGGAAAGGAACAGAGACTTACATGGTTGTTCGTCCGTGACATGAAATGCCAAGAAGTGCTGTCGAAGATGTTTTTCATAATCAGACCAGTCTTCTGCTGTCTCGTTGTAAGGTGGAAAAGGAGGTACAGCCAACGATGAGAAACGCCCCGCATTTGACGCTGCGACGAAATCGCGAATCGTCGCTGTTAGAAGCGTTTGCTGATCGCGAATCGCCGCCGTTAGAAGCATTTGCTGTTCAAGGAGATTTTGCAAGAGTTGCTCGACAGTAGCCATCCAACCCTGTGAATCAACGGTGAAAAGGAAAAATCCAATCCTCGTCGCCAATTGTTAGAACTTCAAGTTTAACACATATATTTAGGAACAACACAACAACACATATAAGTCATTGAGTAAGTTGACCTGTGTACAAGTCGGCATTCAATTAAACACTGAGTCTCAGTCTAGCGGCCGCTGCTCGGCTGGCCGCTTAGGTGGCGCAGCTGCTGCATGGCTGGCAGACTGCGCCGCACATAGAGGACGTGCGTAATTGCGCGGCGGCACTTTGAATAATCGGCGAGTCACAACAAAAATACTACACACAATGATGGTATGATCAACTACAGCAGAAGAAGTGTGCACTGTTGTGAGTAACCTAAAATGTAAAAATTCAGCAGGCATAGATGAAGTACCTTCATGCTTATGATGGACTGCATAGACAACATGAAAGACCCTTTAGTGCACATCATCAATGAATTCTTCTCCACAGATTTCTTCCCAGTCATACTAAAGCATGCAAAAATCCTACCTATACATCAGAAAGGTGACCCAGAAATCATAGAAAATTGCAGACAAATTTCATTACTCTCATCCTTTTCAAAAGTCATAGAGAGCATAATGAAAACAGGCTCATGGGGCACTTTACAAAGTTCAATGTTCTGAGTTTTATTTATTTATTTTATTTGTTTATCTCTTGTTCCGGTGATCCATATTGTGACACTATCACAGGATATGGAATATGTCAATTTTACAAGCTTTTGGGCAGAATTTATGGTAATACATAAAACAAAACAAAAACAGTAAACAGTAACTTAGTCCCACTACAAAAAATACATTTTAGAGATAAATGGATATTACAAAACAAAAACAGTAAACAGTAACTTATGTCCCACTACAAAAATACATTTTAGAGACAGATAAAGATTACAAAATAATAAGTGTTACAGAGAAATCAATGTTGTAAAATATATGTTTACAATAAAAATATTGAGTATTACAAATACAAATTTGGGCATACATTTGCAATTTACAATACAAGAGATGTTAAACACTGTAGTTCAGGAGCCGGCCGCAGTGGTCTAGCGGTTCTAGGCACTCAGTCCGGAACCGTGCGACTGCTACGGTCGCAGGTTTGAATCCTGCCTCGGGCGTGGATGTGTGTGATGTCCTTAGGTTAGTTAGGTTTAACTAGTTCTAAGTTCTAGGGGACTAATGATTTCAGAAGTTGAGTCCCATAGTGCTCAGAGCCATTTTAACCATTTTTTTGTAGTTCAGGAACTCTTCTAATGTATAAAATGATCCTTGCAATAGGAATTGCCTTAAGATTTTCTTTTAAACAAGAGATCATCATCTACCAAACACTTAATTCTTGAAGGGAGGGCATTAAAAATCTTACAGCCACTGAAATGGACTCCTTTCTGCACCATACTTACATTTGGCTGTTCATAGTGGATATCATGTTTCCTTCTAGTATTGTGACTGTGTTATGCACTATTCAGCTTAAAGATGGATTTTTCTTTCCTTATGAAGCACATCAACGAGAATATTATGTTGCACAGTGGATGTAAGTATTTCAAGCTTCTTAAAAAGAATCCTCCATGTGGCTCAAGGATGGGCTCCACACATGATCCTTATGGCTCTTTTTTGTACATACAGTACTTTTTTAGCCAGTGGCTGATTTCCCCAAAATATAATTCCAAATGCCATAATTGCATAAAAGTAACCATAATACGCTGACCTCATGGTTTCCATATTTCTATAAGAAGAAACAATGCGCAATGCGTATGTGGCTGAACTTAGTCTTTTGACAGATCCACAATGTGGTTTGACCAATTCAGTTTGCTGTCAATATGCAAGCCTAGGTATTTTGAGGAATCTACCCTGGTTATTGTCTGCTCACCTATCTTTACAAATATTTCCTCATCTTTGGATGTTTTGTGGAACTGAATGTAGTTTGTTTTACAGTAATTTAAAATAAGACCATTAATGTTGAACCAGTTCACCGTTTCATTTAAAACCTTATTTGCCGTTACCTCAACTTTATCTACTAAATTATCAATAAGTAGCGTAATGTCATCCGCAAAAATGGTGAATCTACAATATTCCGTAGAGAGAGGAAGATCACTTATAAATATAATAAAAAGTAGGGGGCCCATAACTGAGCCCTGCGGCACTCCACATGTGATGGTACCCCATTCTGAAGATACTGGGACACCATGTTCACTATCTACTGCATTTTTTTGTCTCCTGTTTGACAGATATGAGTCGAGCCATTTCCCTGCTGCACCACTTATACTGAGATGTGCAGCTTTTTGTAAAAGAATTTGGTTATTTACACAATTAAATGCTTTTGTTAGGTCACAAAATATGCCAATCACTTTCAGTTTTTTGTTGATAGATTCTAAGAGTTTGCCAGTAAATGCAAATATTGCATCTTCTGTTGACAAACCTTTCTGAAATCCAAACTGACTTTTGCTGAAGCTATTGTGTTCACTGAGATGCTTAACTACCCTGGCACGCATTAGTTTCTCTAAAACCATTGAAAAGCTTGTCCATAGTGATATTGGCCTATAGTTAGCAGTATCTGTCTTATCCCCCTTCTTATACAGTGGTTTTACAACTGCATACTTAAGCCTCTCAGGAACTATTCCTTGCTTAAGTGATGCATCAAAAATGTGGCAAAGGACTTTACTTACATGGCTGGAGCAGTATTTTAATAATTTGTTAGAAATGTTGTCAATTCCAGCAGAGTTTTCACTTTTCAGTGATTTAATAACTCTTTCAATTTCTTGAACAGTGACTGTTTTTACCTTCATGTGCTGTACTGAACCAGGTACTCTAGCTTTCAAAAGATTGATGGCTTGCTTCATGGACCCTTGTAAAGCTATATTTTCTGTTACTGTTTATAAATTGTAGTTGAATGTGTCTGCAACTGTTTTTGGATCGCTAACAAGATTACCCTCAGTTTTGATTTGGATATTTTCACTACAAACTGCATTTTTCCCCGTTTCCTTCTTTACAAATTTCCAGGTAGTTTTTACTTTATTGCTCGAGTTGTCAATTTCTGCCTTCAAGCACATGTTCTTTGCTGCCTGAATTGTCTTATTCAGCACTTTATTGTAGATTTTATAGTGTGTAATCCTACTGTTATCATTTGAACTACTGGCTGCAGCATATAGTTCTCTACTTGTTTTACAAGAGATTTTGATGCCTTTAGTAATCCAAGGCTTGTGTCCTTATTTGAACAGGTTTTCTCTCACAGATTTTTTAGGAAATGCTTCTTCAAAAAGGCTTGTAACTTCATTGATAAATATATTAAATTTTGAATTAACATCAACTGTAGCATATACAGGAGACCAGTCCACAAGCCGTAATTGCTGATTAAAGGTTTCAGTGGTGTGTCTGTTTATAATCCTAAATGTTTTCCAAATGAAATTTTCTTTTCTTTGTACATTCATTTGCATTAGAGTGAGGAATTGCCCTTCATGATCAGAGAGACCATTTATAATATTTTTCATTGTTAAATTATTGCAAATATCCTTATCTACCTCCCCCCATGAACCATGGACCTTGCCGTTGGTGGGGAGGCTTGCATGCCTCAATGATACAGATAGCTGTACCGTAGGTGCAACCACAACGGAGGGGTATCTGTTGAGAGGCCAGACAAACGTGTGGTTCCTGAAGAGGGGCAGCAGCCTTTTCAGTAGTTGCAGGGGCAACAGTCTGGATGATTGACTGATCTGGCCTTGTAACACTAACCAAAACTGCCTTGCTGTTGTGGTACTGCGAACGGCTGAAAGCAAGGGGAGACTACAGCCGTACTTTTTCCTGAAGGCATGCAGCTTTACTGTATGGTTAAATGATGATGGCGTCCTCTTGGGTAAAATATTCCGGAGGTAAAATAATCCCTCATTTGGATTTCCGGGTGGGGACTACTCACTACTACAAACAGCACAGTGAATGTATTATAGTGGCCAAGATAGACACGAAGCCCAGCCTACTACAGTAGTACAAGTTTATATGCCAATTAGGTCTGCAGATAACGAAGAAATTCATGAAATGTATGATGAGATAAAAGAAATTATTCAGGTAGACAAGGGAGACGAAAATTTAATAGTCATGGGTGACTGGAATTCGACAGTAGGAAAAGGGAGAGAAGGAAACATAGTAGGTGAATATGGATTGGGGCTAAGAAATGAAAGAGGAAGCCGTCTGGTAGAATTTTGCACAGAGCATAACTTAATCATAGCTAACACTTGGTTCAAGAATCATGAAAGAACGTTGTATACATGGAAGAATCCTGGAGATACTAAAAGGTATCAGATAGATTATATAATAGTAAGACAGAGATTTAGGAACCAGGTTTTAAATTGTAGGACATTTCCAGCGGCAGATGTGGACTCTGACCACAATCTATTGGTTATGAACTGTAGATTAAAACTGAAGAAATTGCAAAAAGGTGGGAATTTGAGATGTGACCTGGATAAACTGACTAAACCAGAGGTTGTACAGAGTTTCAGGGACAGTATAAGGGAACAAGTGACAGGAGTGGGGGAAGAAATACAGTAGAAGACGAATGGGTAGCTCTGAGGGATAAAGTAGTGAAGGCAGCAGAGGATCAAGTAGTTAAAAGATGAGGGCTAGTAGAAACCCTTGGGTAACAGAAGAAATATTGAATTTAATTGATGAAAGGAGAAAATATAAAAATGAAGTAAATGAAGCAGGCAAAAAGGAATACAAACGTCTCAAAAATGAGATCGACAGGAAGTGCAAAATGGCCAAGCAGGCATGGCTAGAGGACAAATGTAAGGATGTAGAGGCTTATCTCACTAGGGGTAAGATAGATACTGCCTACAGGAAAATTAAAGAGACCTTTGGAGAAAAGAGAACCACTTGTATGAATATCAAGGGCTTTGATGGAAACCCAGTTCTAAGCAAAGATGGGAAAGCAGAAAGGTGGAAGAAGTATATAAAGGGTCTATACAAGGGCTATGTACTTGAGGACAATATTATGGAATTGGAAGAGGATGTAGATGAAGATGAAATGGGAGATACGATACTGCGTGAAGAGTTTGACAGATCACTGAAAGACCTGACTCGAAACAAGGCCCCGGGAGTAGACAACATTGCATTAGAACTACTGACTGCCTTGGGAGATCCAGTCCTGACAAAACTCTACCATCTGGTGAGCAAGATGTATGAGACAGGCGAAATTCCCTCAGACTTCAAGAAGAATATAATAATTCAAATCCCAAAGAAAGCAGGTGTTGACAGACATGAAAATTACCGAACAATTAGTTTAATAAGTCACAGCTGCTAAATCAGTTTGGATTCCATAGAAATATTGGAACACGTGAGGCAATACTGACCTTACGACTTATCTTAGAAGAAAGATTAAGGAAAGGCAAACCTACGTTTCTAGCATTTGCAGACTTAGAGAAAGCTTTTGACAATGTTGACTGGAATACTCTCTTTCAAATTCTAAAGGTGGCAGGGGTAAAATACAGGGAGCGAAAGGCTATTTACAATTTGTACAGTTACCAGATGGCAGTTATGAGTCAAGGGACATGAAAGGGAAGCAGTGGTTGGGAAGGGAGTGAGACAGGGTTGTAGCCTCTCCCCGATGTTATTCAATCTGTATATTGAGCAAGCAGTAAAGGAAACAAATGAAAAATTCAGAGTAGGTATTAAAATCCATGGAGAAGAAATAAAAACTTTGAGGTTAGCCGATGACATTGTAACTCTGTCAGAGACAGCAAAGGACTTGGAAGAGCAGTTGAACGGAATGGACAGTGTCTTGAAAGGAGGATATAAGATGAACATCAACAAATGCAAAACGAGGATAATGGAATGTATTCGAATTAAGTCGGGTGATGCTGAGGGAATTAGATTAGGAAATGAGACACTTAAAGTAGTAAAGGAGTTTTGCTATTTGGGGAGTAAAATAACTGATGATGGTCAAAGTAGAGAGGATATAAAATGTAGACTGGCAATGGAAAGGAAAGCGTTTCTGAAGAAGAGAAACTTGTTAACATGGAGTATAGATTTAAGTGTCAGGAAGTCATTTCTGAAAGTATTTGTATTGAGTGTAGCCATGTATGGAAGTGAAACATGGACGATAAATAGTTTGGACATGAAGAGAATAGAAGCTTTCGAAATGTGGTGCTACAGAAGAATGTTGAAGATTAGGTGGGTAGATCACGTAACTAATGAGGAGGTATTGAATAGGATTGGGGAGAAGTTTGTGGCACAACTTGATTAGAAGAAGGGATCGGTTGGTAGGACATGTCCTGAGCCATCAAGGGATCACAAATTTAGCATTGGAGGGCAGCGTGGAGGGTATAAATCATCGAGGGAGACCAAGAGATGAATACACTAAGTAGATTCAGAAGGATGTAGGCTGCAGTAGGTACTGGGAGATGAAGGAGCTTGAACACGATAGATTAGCATGGAGAGCTGCATCAAACCAGTCTCAGGACTGAAGACCACAACAACAATGGGTGACTTCACCACAACAGCAACAACATCCTTATCTACAAATACATTATCTATTAAAGTGCTAGAGCTGGCAGTTACTCTAGTTGGAGTGTCCACCAATGGTACTAAATTGTAACAGTACATTAAATGTTCAAAATCTGTCTTGTTTCTATTTTCTGTTAAAAGGTCCACATTGAAGTCACCCATAACAATGAGAGATTTAGTTTTCCTACATGGGTGGGCCAGAGGTGATTCAGTTTGTCTTAGAAATACATTTAGATTTCCAGCAGGTGCCCTGTAAGCAACCAGAACAATAACAGTTGCACTGTCTGCTGTTAACTCAATGCCACACACCTCAAAATGTTGCTCATCGCAGTATTTGCTTAAATCTAGGGATTTATACACTATATTATTTTTTATAAATGTTGCAACACCACCTTTTTCCATAACATATCTACAGTAATGAGTAGCTAAACTAAAGTTCTCAATCTGTATCATGTGGAGGAAACAATTAAGCGTGTATGCCAGTGGATAGAGGCTAATAAATTAACCGTAAATGTAAAAAAAAAAAACCAACAGTATTAGTTTCCACTTAAACAGAAAACTTAACAGTACCACACTAAAAGTTAATGACAAGCACATATAATGTGTACCAACAACAAAATTTTTAGGCATGCATGTTGACTCTCAATCATCATCATGTCATCCCCATTGATGCAGAAGTCACTGAAGTGGTGTCATATCGAAAGACTTGCACCCGGCAAACAGTCTACCCGATGGGAGGCCCTAGTCACATGACTGCAGTACTTGGAAAACAAATAGCTTCAGAATGCTATGCACTTAGGATAATGAATTCAATGTGTAGTAGCTCAACTACTAGAAATGCATTTTTTGCATGTGTCGACTCTATAAATAGTTATGGCATATCCTTCTGGGGAGCAAATGAGCAGAACAGACAAACAATATTTAAGTTGCAAAAAACGGCTGTACAAATCATACCAAAAAGTAGCAGTAGATCCCATTGGACAGAGTTATTCAAATATTTGGGTATATTGACAGTTCTTTGTGAATATCATTTTTCAGACAGTGATATACATAAAAAACACATTGACCAGTTTCTAATAAACAGTTCCATACATGCACATGAAACAAGACACAGCCAACACTTTCACATCTATAGGAAAAACAAATCAAAAACTCAAAATAGCATGTTACACAATGTAATGAAATTGTACAAAAATCTTCCATGAGAAATCAAAGACATAAGCGAAATAGATATCTTCAGGAAATCGCTAAAAATATATCTCTTGGAAAAGTGTTTTTATACTGTCAAGGATTACTTGGAATGATGTCAATATATAGCTACATGTAAAAATTATCAATTGTGTTATTAAGTGATTTAGCAATGTATCTTTAAAGGAATTTACTAGTTTATCAATGACAGTTTGTGCAGAGTAATTTGTTTTCATTTATTTATTTATTTATCCATCCATAGACAATCAGGATTGTATGGATGTTGTCAAATGAGTATATACAATAGGTAAACAAATTTATAATTATCACAATTGGAATTCATGAATATTGTAACATAAAGTTATTCATATCAATAAAGTTTTGCTCTTTTATGTTCAACTATGTTGTATATTCACATGCCATCAGTGCTGACATGGCATAATGTCGGTCAGATCACCATCATTCTACCATTCCTTGGATCAACCCTATTTCCTGTCCATCTCACATCATGGATGAAATCAAGAAGGGCTTCACTGTCCCGCACACTAAATTCATCACCACCTTCCCTTCAGTTTTCTTAGGGACATCATATTGATGTTATTACATCTGATTAATATGTTTCCATTTTCATTGAAATATTGGTGTGGTACCTAAATCCTCATCCAAGAAACATTTGCAAAATGTACAGATTGAATAGCTTTATGTAACCTAGATTATAAGTATTTGGACATCAAAGCATAGTAGGGTAGGGATGGGCATAATCAAGTACTGGCTCTAGGAGCAGACAGGGACCTGCCTGGTGTGAAGAGGGTTGGGCAGTAAGGCACAGTCAGGAGGTAGACAGATGATTTGGGGGGAGGGGGGGGGGAAGTGCGCAAAAAAGAGAGAAGTAAAAAAAAACGAGAAGGAAAATACATGGGTGCATTGGTGGAAGAGAAGGCTGTGTAGTACTCAAGTGGGAACAGGGAAAGGGACAGGTGGGTGAAGGACTGCGACTGATGAAGGTTGAGTCTAGGGGGATAGGAGTGTAGGGTTTATCTGCAGGGAGAGTTCCTACATTTTCAGTTCAGAAAAACTGGTGTTGGTAGTAAGAATCCAGATGGTACAGACTGTGAACCAGTTATGGAAGTGAAGAATTTTGTGTCGGTTAGTGTGCTCAGCAACTGTGTGGACCAACTGTATGTAGGTCAGAGGCCATTCATTCAGACAGACAGCTTGTTAGTTGTCATTCCCATGTAAAATGCAGCGTAGTAGTTGCAGCTTAGCTTGTTGATCATATGATTGCTTTCACAGGTAGTCCTACTTTAATTGGGACATGTGATGTTTGGATTGGACTGGAGTAGGTGGTCTCGGGATGATGTATGGCGCAGGTCTTGCAAGTAGGTCTAATACAGAGATATGAAACATGAGGCAAGTGAATGGGAGCAGGGGTGGAGTAGGCATGCAAGAAGATGCTATATAGGTTTGTTTGCCATTGGAACAGCACTGTGGGAGGGGTGGCAAGGATAGTGAATAGGATGCTCTTCCTTTCAGGGCACAACGAGAGATAGTGAAAACCCTGATGGAGAATGTGGTTCAGTAACTCCTGTCCTGTGTGGTACCAATTTATGATGGGAATGCTCCTCTGTGGTTGGATGGTGGTACATTGCGTGGTGATGGGTGACTGCAGAGATAAGGCATGGAACATCTATTTCAGTTCAAGACTGTTAGATCTGTGAAGGCCTCAGCGAGATGGTTGTTTCATTTTGGGAGGGACTGCTTCTCACTACAGAAGCAAAAAGGCATAAGTGGTTTGGATGTTTGCAAGGGAATAGGTAAGAGCTGTCAAAATGGTGGTATTCCTGGTGGTTGGTAGGTTTGATATGGATGGAGTTACTGATGTAGCCATCTCTGAGATGGAGATCAACATACAGGAAGGTGGCCTGTTGGGTTGAGGAGAACCAGGTGAAGCAAATGGGGAAGAATTTGTTGAGAGTCTGGGGGAATGTGAGGTAGGATGCCCTCACCCTGGATCCCAATTACAATAATATCATCAGTGAATCTGAACCAGGTCCAGGTTTTGGGATTCTGGGCTGTTAGGAAGGATTCCTCTAGACGGCCCATGAATAGCTTGGCATGGGATGGGTGCCATGCAGGTGTCCATTGCCCTGCCTCAGATTTGTGTGTAGGTGATGCCTTCAAAGGTGAAGTAATTATGAGTTAGGATATACTTCGTTATTGTGACCAGGAAGCAAGTTGCAGGTTTGGCATCCTTTGGGCCTTAGGAAAGGAAGTGTTCAATAGCAGGAATACCATTGGCATTAGGGATGTTAGTATAAAGGGAGGTGGCATCAGTAGTGATAAACCAGGCACCGTGTGGTTAAGGAACAGTAACTACGGAGAGTCAGTGGGGGAAATGGTCAGTGTCTTTTATGTAGGAGGGAAGGCTTCAGATGATAGGCAGATGGTGTTGGTCTACGAAGCAGAGATTCTCTCAGTGTGGGTACAATATTGGAAACAATGGATGGTGGGGCATATGGACTTTATGAAGCATGTAGAAGGTAGGAGTGCATGCAGTGGTAGGTGTGAGGGCAGATAGAGGCAGAGAGAGAGAGAGAGAGAGAGAGAGAGAGAGAGAGACAGAGAGAGAGAGACTCAGTGGAGAGGTTCTGAGATCAGCCTAAGTATGTGAAGAAAGACACCGCAGCCCCCTCCTTAATCATATTACCCAGATTTCATCTCCCATCATGCACAGTTATTCGAAGTTTGCCTCTGCAGCCAGACATAATGGTCGTGTGTGTGTGTGTGTGTGTGGTGTGTGTGTGTGTGTGTGTGTGTGTGTGTGTGTGTGTGTGAGTGTGAGAGGGGATTGGGGGGGAAGGGGGGAGGGCAGCATGTTGACTTCAGAAGAAGGCCCTTTGGCTCAAGAGATAAACATGTTTGGCAGTATTTTCGTTATGCCTGTCTGAGACACAACATCTCTAATATCTGGAGAGTAGAAATCTATCATTTTTATAGTATTGTCATTATTATTTTGCAAATACACTGCTGGCCACCGTAAATGCAACACCAAGAAAGACAAGAGGTAGCACAACAAAATTTATTTTGTAGATAACATGTTGACCAAGTATCAAATGATTACGTTTACAGACGTCTGTAACATGTGGTTCCTGCCAGAATCAGTAGCCAGAGTAGCCGCCATTGTTGGAGATCACCGCTGCCACACGTCTCGGTATTGAATCAAAGAGACGTTGGATGTGTTCCTGGGGTACAGCAGCCCAAGCAGCTTCCACACGTTGCCAAAGATCATCTGGTGTGGCAGCTGGGGATGTAATCTGGGTCACTCGTTGAGCAACCATGGACCACATGTTTTCTATCGGCGAAAGATCCGGAGAGCGAGCCGGCCAGGGAAGCAATTCAATCTGGTTATTGACGAAGAACCTTTGGACAATGCGTGCCATGTGTGGTCGCGCATTATCCTGTTGAAATATGGCTGTGGCCGAGCCCTGAAGGTAAGGAAGGACAACTGGCTCCAGCACCTCGGATATGTAGCGCCGGCTATTTAAAGTACCGGCAATGCATACTAGAGGCGTGCGAGAGTAATATCCAGTACCGCCCCATACCATAATACCCGGTGCAAGATCAGTGTGGCGGTGCATAATGCAGCTGTCCAGCATCCTCTCTCCACGGTGTCTCCACACTCGAATCCGACCATCGTGGTGCTGCAGACAGAAGCGTGCCTCATCAGTAAAGACAACGTCATTCCATTCTGCCGTCCACATCCGTCTGTCATCACACCATTGGCGACGGAGACGTCTGTGGTTCTGCGTCAATGGTAGACAAAGCAATGGACATCTTGCGGACAGACCACTCTGCTGTAAACGACGTCGAATGGTACGCGCAGACACTGGATGATGTGTTACAGACGCAATGTGCTGTGCTATGGTTCGGAATGTCACTGAGTGATCCGTCACTGCCATGCGCACAATTTGCCAATCAGCACGTGCAGTGGTGCACCAAGGTGAATGCGATTGACCACGTCGGTCCGTCGTACTCTCCTGCATCCAACGGTCACATATCCGCTTTACAGTTGTTTGGTTTCGTCCAACACGACTAGCGATTTCTCTGTATGATAATCCACAATCTCGGTAAGCCACTATCCTTCCTCTGTCGAACTCGGATACTTGATCAAAAGATGTTCACTGTTGTCTACGAGGCATAACTGATTGTCTTGTGAAACAACCACAAGGTAAACACACGTGCCGAACGTACACTCGTCGAAATCGCCAAGCCTTAAAAGGCGCTATGAGGTGGCGCCACAGGCGCGCGTGATGTGCGTCTGCGCTGAAATTCTAATCAGTTGCATATCTCATCGCTGCAAAATCATGGTGTAAATTTCACTTGATTCGGATGCTTCCTTCAGGGTGCTGCATTTACGGTGGCCAGCAGTGTATTTTATTATGAACCAAGACTGATCTAACTTTGCCCACAGTTGCGCCTACTTTCCCATCTCAGAATTAGCCCAAATGGGGAAGCTAATCCCCAGTAGCACTAATTGCTAATGAGTAGAAGAAAAATTACTAATTGCCTAACCTTTGACAAGCTAGCAATAAAGAATAGTGTCTTACTATAACTCAGGTGAGAGGTAGGAAAAGAAATTGAGAAATGCTGCCTGTACACCATGCTCCCACTCACCATTAATTTCCGTTAATTTATCAGGAGTTTCTTGACACCCTGTTACCCATTGCACCTGAACCTTTCTGGGAATTTTTTTCCATATTTGAGTAATCACCCTGATGAACATTTATACGAATTTTATATATATGAACATTTAAAAGAATTTATAACAGATATTCTGAACTTCAATCAGTTTTGATGGGATGTTCCCAGAAATCATACAATTTAATCTTGTTGTGTTGTTGTTGTGGTCTTCAGTCCTGAGACTGGTTTGATGCAGCTCTCCATGCTACTCTATCCTGTGCAAGCTTCTTCATCTCCCAGTACCTACTGCAACCTACATCCTTCTGAATCTGCTTAGTGTATTCATCTCTTGGTCTCCCCCTACGATTTTTACCCTCCACGCTGCCCTCCAATACTAAATTGGTGATCCCTTGATGCCTCAGGCAATGTCCTACCAACCGATCCCTTCTTCTGGTCAAGTTGTGCCACAAACTACTCTTCTCCCCAATCCTATTCAATACTTCCTCATTAGTTATGTGGTCTACCCATCTAATCTTCATCATTCTTCTGTAGCACCACATTTCAAAAGCTTCTATTCTCTTCTTGTCCAAACTATTTACCGTCCATGTTTCACTTCCATACATGGCTACACTCCATACAAATACTTTCAGAAATGACTTCCTGACACTTAAATCTATACTCGATGTTAACAAATTTCTCTTCTTCAGAAACGCTTTCCTTGCCATTGCCACTCTACATTTTATATCCTCTCTACTTCGACCATCATCAGTTATTTTGCTCCCCAAATAGCAAAACTCCTTTACTACTTTAAGTGACTCATTTCCTAATCTAATACCCTCAACATCACCCGACTTAATTCGACTACATTCCATTATCCTCGTTTTGCTTTTGTTGATGTTCATCTTATATCCTCCTTTCAAGACACCATCCATTCCGTTCAACTGCTCTTCCAAGTCCTTTGCTGTCTCTGACACAATTACAATGTCATCGGTGAACCTCAAAGTTTTTATTTCTTCTCCATGGATTTCAATACCTACTCCGAATTTTTCTTTTGTTTCCTTTACTGCTCTCTCAATATACAGATTGAATAACATCGGGGAGAGGCTACAACCCTGTCTTACTCCCTTCCCAACCACTGCTTCCCTTTCATGTCCCTCAACTCTTATAATTGCCATCTGCTTTCTGTACAAATTGTAAATAGCCTTTCGCTCCCTGTATTTTACCCCTGCCACCTTTAGAATTTGAAAGAGAGTATTCCAGTCAACATTGTCAAAAGCTTTCCCTAAGTCTACAAATGCTAGAACCGTAGGTTTGCCTTTCGTTAATCTTTCTTCTAAGATAAGTCGTAAGGTCAGTATTGCCTCACGTGTTCCAGTATTTCTACGGAACCCAAACTGATCTTCCCCAAGGTCGGCTTCTACTAGTTTTTCCATTCATCTGTAAAGAATTCGTGTTAGTATTTTGCAGCTGTGGCTTATTAAACTGATTGTTCGGTAATTTTCACATCTGTCAACACCTGCTTTCTTTGGGATTGGAATTATTATATTCTTCTTGAAGTCTGAGGGTATTTTGCCTGTTTCATACATCTTGCACACCAGATGGTAGAATTTTGTCAGGACTGGCTCTCCCAAGGCCGTCAGTAGTTCCAATGGAATGTTGTCTACTCCGGGGGCCTTGTTTCGACTCAGGTCTTTCAGTGCTCTGTCAAACTCTTCACGCAGTATCATATCTGCCATTTCATCTTCATCTACATCTTCTTCCATTTCCATAATATTGTCCTCAAGTACATCGCCCTTGTATAGACCCTCTATATACTCCTTCCACCTTTCTGTTTTCCCGTCTTTGCTTAGAACTGGGTTTCCATCTGAGCTCTTGATGTTCATACAAGTAGTTCTCTTATCTCCAAAGGTCTCTTTAAATTTCCTGTAGGCAGTATCTATCTTACCCCTAGTGAGATAAGCCTCTACATCCTTACATTTGTCCTCTAGCCATCCCTGCTTAGCCATTTTGCACTTCCTATCGATCTCATTTTTGAGACGTTTGTATTCCTTTTTGCCTGCTTCATTTACTTCATTTTTATATTTTCTCCTTTCATCAGTTAAATTCAATATTTCTTCTGTTACCCAAGGATTTCTACTAGCCCTCGTCTTTTTACTTACTTGATCTTCTGCTGCCTTCACTACTTCATCCCTCAAAGCTACCCATTCTTCTTCTACTGTATTTCTATCCCCCATTCCTGTCAATTGTTCCCTTATGCTCTCCCTGAAACTCTGTACAACCTCTGGTTCTTTCAGTTTATCCAGGTCCCATCTCCTTAAATTCCCACCTTTTTGCAGTTTCTTCAGTTTTAATCTACATTTCATAACCAATAGATTGTGGTCAGAGTCCACATCTGCCCCTGGAAATGTCTTACAATTTAAAACCTGGTTCCTAAATCTCTGTCTTACCATTATATAATCTATCTGATACCTTTTAGTATCTCCAGGGTTCTTCCATGTATACAACCTTCTATCATGATTCTTAAACCAAGTGTTAGCTATGATTAAGTTGTGCTCTGTGCAAAATTCTACCAGGCGGCTTCCTCTTTCATTTCTTAGCCCCAATCCATATTCACCTACTATGTTTCCTTCTCTCCCTTTTCCTACACTCGGATTCCAGTCACCCATGACTATTAAATTTTCGTCTCCCTTCACTATCTGAATAATTTCTTTTATTTCATCATACATTTCTTCAATTTCTTCGTCATCTGCAGAGCTAGTTGGCATATAAACTTGTACTACTGTAGTAGGTGTGGGCTTCATATCTATCTTTGCCACAATAATGCGTTCACTATGCTGTTTGTAGTAGCTTACCCGCATTCCTATTTTCCTATTCATTATTAAACCTACTCCTGCATTACCCCTATTTGACTTTGTGTTTATAACCCTGTATTCACCTGACCAAAAGTCTTGTTCCTCCTGCCACCGAACTTCACTAATTCCCACTATATCTAACTTTAACCTATTCATTTCCCTTTTTAAATTTTCTAACCTACCTGCCCGATTAAAGGATCTGACATTCCACGCTCCGATCCGTAGAATGCCAGTTTTCTTTCTCCTGATAATGACATCCTCTTGAGTAGTCCCCGCCCGGAGATCCGAATGGGGGACTATTTTACCTCTGGAATATTTTACCCAAGAGGACGCCATCATCATTTAATCATACAGTAAAGCTGCATGCCCTCGGGAAAAATTACGGCCGTAGTTTCCCCTTGCTTTCAGCCGTTCGCAGTACCAGCACAGCAAGGCCGTTTTGGTTATTGTTACAAGGCCAGATCAGTCAATCATCCAGACTGTTGCCCTTGCAACTACTGAAAAGGCTGCTGCCCCTCTTCAGGAACCACACGTTTGTCTGGCCTCTCAACAGATACCCATCCGTTGTGGTTGTACCTACGGTACGGCTATCTGTATCGCTGAGGCACGCAAGCCTCCCCACCAACGGCAAGGTCCATGGTTCATGGGGGGGGAATTTAATCTTAGCAGTCATTAATAAATAATTTAGCAGAAATATTAATACATTAACCCTCCATCCATGGGCAATGTTGACGGGTGCACTTAGCTCTCTCCAGACAATTTTACAGGGCCCATTATTATGGTGTCAGATCTGTTTTCTGCTCTGTCTGCACCTCACAAATCATGATCATTCTGTCAGTTACTTTTCTGTTGCTCTGGAACATAATAGGCTGCTATTTTCCCATCAAATATTTTTCTTTTACTCTGAAACATCATAGGCTGCTATTTTCACGTGAATTTTTTTTTTTTGTCTCTCTCTCTCTGAGACATTTTAGGTCACTCTTTTCCTATCTATAATATTGGAATTCATGTTTTTAATGTTCTCTAGTCTCATACATATACTTACACATGTACCTTCTGGTGGAAGCAATTTTGTATTCATATTCCTGAGCTTTGCATAGAACCTTCCTTTAAGAAATGAATGACACAGAAAACTTACCAGTAAGTTTACTCAGTTTTTATAATACTAAATGGAATATTCAAATTTTTCTGATTATTTATGTTAAAGATCAATTTAAAATCATCTCAAAAATAAGATTTGGTCTTCTTGTTATATTCATGTAATTATATCCTTATAACTATTCTAAAAATAAAGATGATGTAACTTACCAACGAAAGCATTGGTATGTTGATAGATACACAAACAAACACACACACACAATTTAAGCTTTCGCCATCCACGGTTGCTTCATCAGGAAAGAGGGAAGGAGAGGGAAAGACGAAAGGATGTGGGTTTTAAGAGAGAGGGTAAGGAGTCATTCCAATCACAGGAGCGGAAAGACTTAACTTAGGGAAAAAAGGACAGGTATACACTCGCGCCCCCCCCCCCCCCCCCCCCACACACACACACACACAGATAAACAGGAAAATACACTTGTGGTTAGAGTGTTAAGATTCTGCTCACCTAGGGAGAGGGACAGTGTGGTACAACTTTTTATATTTTGTTAATTATGCTCATACTGTGCACCAGAGATAGTAGTTCATATTGCCTTCCTACACACATACAAAGTGCTTATAATTCTGAGACCTGTTCACATCCTTTTCTGCCATGGTTCTGGGGATAAAAGAATTTGCTGTTTATTGTTAATCATGTTGTGAGACAGACAAAAAAGTAAATTGTTTATTGTAATATTACCTGGACGGAGTTGTAATCATACTAAACTGTCCAGATTGTGGATGATACTAACGTTATTAACAGTAGCACTAGACAAGGGAATAGGATTATTGCATTTCCTCAGAAATAAAACTCAAGATAAGATCTTTATCTTGATGACTTCATTACCATTATCTTCACACACGTTCCTAGGTATATGCAGTTTGTGGATTGGAGGGATCACTGGACAGTGGGTCAACAACAAGATCTTGAACTTTGTATCAAGCCCTGTTTGGGAAAATTTTCATTTAGCTTCTTAGAATACAATAAAATGTTTGCTGGCTATTAGCCAATGATAATGCTAAGTCTTGGACAAGTTTTCTCTAGTTTTCTTTCTTTTCTTTGTTACTCTGGCCTCCTTTGTCATGCATTCAGCAGTTTTTTTACCTTCACTGACACACTGTCTGTCCACCAGTAGAAGCCCATTTTTTATTGTGTCTCCAGATGATTAGTCTGTTTAAGATTTTGAATCTGCTTGTAACTCCATCACACCAATCTGAAAGACTGACATGCCAAAAAATGCAGTTTTGGCAAGTGGTCCCAAATGCAACTACTGAGAGCTTTTTTTGCATTTTGCCTTGTAAACATTTTTGCAGGAATTTAGAATCTGAAAGACCTTCGTATTTTGGCTTTAGTTCTACCACAACAGTTTCTAGCATGGGTTGTGCATGTGTATGTTTTCATCCTTTTGCTTCACATCTGTTGTACTGGCATAATTAAGTATTAATCCTAACCCCACTTCACTGTGACATAACAACTCCTACAGTTGTAATATCATGTCCAACAATCCACTTGTGCAGTTTACCATCAAATTTTTGACTGGAATTCAGTTTGTTAGTTTTTGACATTTTGTCATGCTAAAACATTGAAATACACCTAGCCCAATCACAACACAAGGTTTACAACATAAATGCATGCAAAAAGCACACGTAAACTGAAGTAAACTACTTGTATTGACAGAAGGGTCAATTGCAGTAAATCCCCGCTGTCAGTAGAATGTTGGAACTGTTTTTCATCTCAGAGTAGCACTTGCAAACTCTGTCCTCAATTATTTGTTAGATATGTTCCAGTCTCTGTCTCCCTCTACAGTTTTTACCCTCTACAGCTCCCTCTAGCACCCAGAAGTTATTCCCTGATACATTAACATATGTCCTATCATCCTGTCCCTTCTTGTTTCCAATGAGTCTTTTCTGTACCACACAATTCTGAGCTGCAAACATACATTCTGAGATATTTCCTCCTCAAATTAAGGTCTATATTTGATATTAGCAGACCTCTTGTGGGCTCCTAGGCACTTAAAAAGCACTCACTGCATCTGCTTTAAAAAGGCATTTAAACACAAAAGTGATGAGGTTGTATATTGTACATAAAGTACATGTTTGGAGAATTGTGAAGAATTACAGAATTTTATTAAATAAAACAGAAAATTTTCATTTTTTGAACCCTCATGATGTCCAGACCCTTTAATCTGTTAAGTGGGTTTTTTGCATGCGCGCCTCTTCCACAGTGGGTAATATAAGCCAGCGCGCCCGTTCTCGATGGTGCTGCGCACTGTTCTCACGTTTTCCTTTGCATTTTCATTGTGGAATTTAAATTGATATTGGGTGGAAATGAATAAAATATATTGCATAAGTTAACAAAACTATATTTTCACAATATTACATATCGTTTTCAGAGTGAAACATTTTAAAACAAGGTGCTGCACATAAGGAAACTTCGCATTCTGCACACCAGTATGAAGTCTCTTTGCGAAGGCCTTTTCTCATACACACCACACACCTTGTTGGTCTTTTCTTCGTTGTGGATTGCAGAAGGTCTGGAAAATGCCTGGCTGTAAGGTGTGTTGCTTTTGGTGTTCGAGGTGGGCGTCCTACTGATGTCCCTTGATGTGGTGAAGATATGGTCGACCGTTCACCAAGACTAATCAGGAAGCTCATTCTACTTTGTTCGCCACCATGCTTCATGTACAGAATGAATGTCTTGTAGCATGCAATGTCCAACAAGTGGCGGAAAATCTTCTGATAGTATTTTTTCCGGCTGCTTCTGGGCATCTGGTAGCTTTGTAACTGAGAATTGCACCTATCCACACCCCCCATATTCTTGTTGTAATCAACGAAAACTTGTGGCTTTTGTACGATTCCCTTCTTCGAGTTTACATTTACAAATGTATCGTCATGGAAGGTGCTGACCATTACAACGTCTCTTTTGTCTTTCCATTTCATTACCATCTGCTTGCATTTGTACCCTGTTATGTACTCCCCTTTCTTCAGTTTTTCCTTTTTTATGGAGTCAGGGAACCCCTTCCTGTCTTGCCGCATTGTACCGACAACATCGGTGTTATTGCTGGTTAGTTTGTCCACCATATACGTACTGGTGTACCAATTGTCAAGATAAATACAGTGGCCTTTCCCAGGTAGATCGTGTGCAAGCTCTAAAACAATTCAAGAGGTTATTTTTTCGTCTGGATAGTGGCTACCATAATTAGTGTCCTTTCCAGTGTAAACAATAAAGTCCCATACATACCCTGAACTGCTTTCACAGAGTTTGTATAATTTGATGTCAAATCTGCTACGCTTTGATGAAATATATTGCTTCCATCCAAGCCGTCCTTTCCAGAGCAACAACGATTTGTCAACGGTGATGTTCCTATCTGGCATGTACATTGATCTGAATTCAGGCCACAGATGCTCCGTAATGCGGTAAATTTTGAATAGTTTTCTGCTGATAGTGCCTAGTGGATCATATGAGGTATTGTCAGCAAAGTGGAGGAATTTCAATAGAAGTTGAAACTGCTTTTCACTAATCACTTTCTTGAAGAAAGGTGTGTCAACTGATTCCCTCTTTGAAAAGTACATTTTGTGGTCTGGTTTGTGAAGAATTCCTTGAAGTACAAGCATTCCAATAAGCGTTTTTACCTCATCGCATGTAGTATTCTGCCAACTGTGAACCCTGGAACATGCTGCTAAATTGGGATGAGAAGCTATGAACTGTTCTGCATATAAGTTCTTCTGTTCAGCTATCATTGTGCGCAAAGCATCATCCACAAAACACATAAAACAACTCATCACATCATTTTGTTTTAGAGGCACAACTGTACCGCTATCACCACTGAATAAATATTGAACACGAACTGAACTAGCACGCACAAATTCACTAGGTACCATCTGCTGCAGTAGTGTCTCGTTGTCAGATGGTTCTGAATCAAAGTCACTTTCACTAGCCTCAACATCTGTATCTTGAAAACTTTCAGAACTGTCACTGAAATTATCATCACTTTCTAAAAGCAGCTTCTCAATCTGCGAATATGATAAACGACTTTAAAACACAGACAAAAAAGGCATGCTTTTGCAGCTGCTTCACAGGACGCATTTTCTCGATGTGCACTCGGGTGGACAATGTTATAACTAGCCTAGAACATGCTGTGTTGCATGACAAGAGCTGCCATCTAGTGGACGAAGCTCAACTAATACCACAGTGTCAACGGCAGGCTGATAACTCGTCAATCCCACTAGCTACTAGCCACAGAACGCAGTGGACGGATATATCCGTCGAACCCACTGTGCAATAGCAGAGCATGGACAGATATATCCATCATGCCCACTTAGAAGGTTAAAACTATTAACAAAAATGGTACTTATATTTTAACAGCTGCCGTTCTTTCCATGTCAAATGTTTCCTCTCATACAGCACAGGCAAGGCAAACACATTTATTCAGATGCAGGCTCTTTACAGGGATAGATCACCTTTCCCATTTCTGTCTTCACTGGACATAATTACAGCACCACCTCAGCTCAAAAGCAGATTTCCTCGGCCATCAATTCCAGTTCTGGTACTACTGATCCCTCCAAATAATTCCTAGGAATACACTTGTTGTCACTCAGTATTGTCCTGGCCTTGGAAGTATTTATCAGTTACTTCAACAAGCCTATGTCTCCCTAAAATCATACCATGAAATGAGGTCCATTCTATCCGACATTTTGTCCATGACATGTAGAATAGCTTGTCATGTCCCTGCCAATAACCGCATCCTTCTCAGACCTGATGCTTCTTCCATACTTATTCCTACTCTATGGTTCCTAGCCCTGTGACTGTCTCCACTGTAAGGCTTAACCTATGCACCCTCCTACCATCACTTATACCAACTCTGTATCTGTCAAAACATATTCTATCAAAGGGAGAACTATTTGTGAAATGACACATCTCCTGTACCACCTGTTACATAAACACTCTTCAGCTTTTTTACATTGGTACGACTACCACCAGGTCATCAGTTTGGAAGAATTTTCATAGGCACAGTGTGTATGCTGGAAACACACAACATCCTGTTGCAGAACTTGCTCTGCAACATGACAGTGTTAACCTCAGTGCTGTTTCATCACACATCCCATCTTGATTCTTACCACAGAAATATATTTCTCAGAGCTCCACAGGTGGGAACTGGCATTACAAGTCCTTGCTTCTTCATTTTTGTTAATTTCTTTGGTTTCAGTATTCATTTCTTCACATCCATTTAGTTTTGTGTACCTTAGTTTTCAGTCCCATCTATTCCCCCTCCAAGCTTGCCAATATGCCCTCTTCCCCCCCCCCCCCCCCCCCCCTCCCCTTCGTGCCTCTATCACATACTTATCTTTCTAAACTTGTTAGATTGTGCACAGTGTTGTGTCAGTCATACTTGTATTATATATTGCCATATATTCCACCTTTAAGCTCTCAGATATTCAGATCTCTTGCAATGCAGTCCTCAGCAATCCATCTTTCCTTCTTATCCTCCCCTGTAAGTCTCCCTTGACTGGGGGCTCCTCTTACCATCCCTCCGACGAAGCAACCGTTGGTTGCGAAAGCTAGAATTTTGTGTGTATGTTTGTGTTTGTTTGTGTGTCTATCGACCTGCCAGCACTTTCATTTGGTAAGTCACATCATCTTTGTTTTTAGATATATTTTTCTATATATATATGAATATATGAATATAAAAAAATATATTTCTATATATACTTAAAAACAAAGATGATGTGACTTACCAAATGAAAGTGCTGGCAGGTCGACAGACACACAAACGAACACAACATACACACAAAATTCAAGCTTTCGCAACAAACTGTTGCCTCATCAGGAAAGAGGGAAGGAGAGGGAAAGACGAAAGGATGTGGGTTTTAAGGGAGAGGGTAAGGAGTCATTCCATTCCTCTCCCTTAAAACCCACATCCTTTCGTCTTTCCCTCTCCTTCCCTCTTTCCTGATGAGGCAACAGTTTGTTGCGAAAGCTTGAATTTTGTGTGTATGTTGTGTTCGTTTGTGTGTCTGTCGACCTGCCAGCACTTTCATTTGGTAAGTCACATCATCTTTGTTTTTAAGTATATTTTTCCTTCGTGGAATGTTTCCTTCTATTATAACCATATATTTCTATATATATATTTCTATATATATTTCTATATATATTTCTATATATATATATATAATAGAGGGAAACATCCCACATAGGAAAAATATATCTAAAAACAAAGATGATGTGACTTATCAAATGAAAGTGCTGGCAGGTTGACAGACACACAAACAAACACAAACATACACACAAAATTTTACCTTTTGCAACAAACGGTTGCTTCATCAGGAAAGAGGGAAGCAGAGGGAAAGACGAAATGAAGCGGGTTTTAAGGGAGAGCGTAAGGAGTCATTCCAATCCCGGGAGGGGAAAGACTTACCTTAGGGGGATAAAAGGACGGGTATACATTCACACACACACACACATATCCATCCACACATATACAGACACAAGGAGTCATATTTAAAGACAAAGAGTTTGGGCAGAGATGTCAGTCGAGGCGGAAGTGCAGAGGCAAAGATGTTGTTGAATGACAGGTGAGGTATGAGTGGCGGCAACTTGAAATTAGCGGAGATTGAGGCCTGGTGGGTAACGGGAAGAAAGGATATATTGAAGAGCAAGTTCCCATCTCTGGAGTTCGGATAGGTTGGTGTTGGTGGGAAGTATCCAGATAACCCGGACGGTGTAACACTGTGCCAAGATGTGCTGGCCGTGCACCAAGGCATGTTTAGCCACAGGGTGATCCTCATTACCAACAAACACTGTCTGCCTGTGTCCATTCATGTGAACGGACAGTTTGTTGCTGGTCATTCCCACATAGAATGCATCACAGTGTAGGCAGGTCATTTGGTAAATCACGTGGGTGCTTTCACACGTGGTTCTGCCTTTGATCGTGTACACCTTCCGGGTTACAGGACTGGAGTAGGTGGTGGTGGGAGGGTGCATGGGACAGGCTTTACATTGGGGGCGGTTACAAGGGTAGGAGCCAGAGGGTAGGGAAGGTGGTTTGGGGATTTCATAGGGATGAACTAACAGGTTACGAAGGTTAGGTGGATGGTGGAAAGACACTCTTGGTGGAGTGGCGAGGATTTCATGAAGGATGGATCTCATTTCAGGGCAGGATTTGAGGAAGTCGTATCCTTGCTGGAGAGCCACATTCAGAGTCTGATCCAGTCCCAGAAAGTATCCTGTTACAAGTGGGGCACTTTTGTGGTTCTTCTGCAGGAGGTTCTGGGTTTGAGGGGATGAGGAAGTGGCTCTGGTTATTTGCTTCTGTACCAGGTCGGGAGGGTAGTTGCGGGTGCGAAAGCTGTTTTCAGGTTGTTGGTGTAATGGTTCAGGGATTCAGGACTGGAGCAGATTTGTTTGCCACGAAGACCTAGGCTGTAGGGAAGGGACCGTTTGATGTGGAATGGGTGGCAGCTGTCATAATGGAGGTACTGTTGCTTGTTGGTGGGTTTGATGTGGACGGACGTGTGAAGCTGGCCATTGGACAGGTTGAGGTCAACGTCAAGGAAAGTGGCATGGGATTTGGAGTCGGACCAGGTGAATCTGATGGAACCAAAGGAGTTGAGGTTGGAGAGGAAATTCTGGAGTTCTTCTTCATTGTGAGTCCAGATCATGAAGATGTCATCAATAAATCTGTACCAAACTTTGGGTTGGCAGGCCTGGGTAACCAAGAAGGCTTCCTCTAAGCGACCCATGAATAGGTTGGCGTACGAGGGGGCCATCCTGGTACCCATGGCTGTTCCCTTTAATTGTTGGTATGTCTGGCCTTCAAAAGTGAAGAAGTTGTGGGTCAGGATGAAGCTGGCTAAGGTGATGAGGAAAGAGGTTTTAGGTAGGGTGGCAGGTGATCGGCGTGAAAGGAAATGCTCCATCGCAGCGAGGCCCTGGACATGCAGAATATTTGTGTATAAGGAAGTGGCATCAATGGTTACAAGGAAGGTTTCCGGGGGTGACAGATTGGGTAAGGATTCCAGGCGTCCGAGAAAGTGGTTGGTGTCTTTGATGAAGGATGGGAGACTGCATGTAATGGGTTGAAGGTGTTGATCTACGTAGGCAGAGATACGTTCTGTTTTTTAAAAGCTGGTTACTAAGCCTCCACAGAACGTCAATATATCCTCTCTTCCCATTACTCACCAGGCCTCAATCTCCACTAATTTCAAGTTGCTGCCACTCATACCTCACCTGTCATTCAACAACATCTTTGCCTCTGCCCTTCCGCCTCGATTGACATCTCTGCCCAAACTCTTTGTTTTTAAATATGACTCCTTGTGTCTGTATATGTGTGGATGGATATGTGTGTGTGTGCAAGTGTATACCCGTCCTTTTTTCCACCCAAGGTAAGTCTTTCCGCTCCCGGGATTGCAATGACTCCTTACCCTCTCCCTTAAAACACACTTCCTTTCGTCTTTCCCTCTCCTTCCCTCTTTCCTGATGAGGCAACAGTTTGTTGCGAAAGCTAGAATTTTGTGTGTATGTTTGTGTTTGTTTGTGTGTCTGTCGACCTGCCAGCGCTTTCGTTCGGTAAGTCACATCATCTTTGTTTATATATATATGTTTCCCAATTTTATATATATATATATAACATTCCACATGGGAAAAATATATCTAAAAACAAAGGTGATGTGACTTACCGAACAAAAGCACTGGCAGGTTGATAGACACACAAACAAACACAAACATACACACAAAATTCAAGCTTTCGCAACAAACTGTTGCCTCATCAGGAAAGAGGGAAGGAGAGGGAAAGACGAAAGGATGTGGGTTTTAAGGGAGAGGGTAAGGAGTCATTCCAATCCCGGGAGTGGAAAGACTTACCTTAGGGGGAAAAAAGGGCAGGTATACACTTGAACACACACACACACACACACACACACACACACACACACACACACACACACACACATACCCATCCACACATATACAGACACAAGCAGACATTTATAAAGGCAAAGAGTTTGGGCAGAGATGTCAGTCGAGGCGGAAGTACAGAGGCAAAGATGTTGTTGAATGACAGGTGAGATATGAGCGGCGGCAACTTGAAATTAGCGGAGGTTGAGGCCTGGTGGGTAACGGGAAGAGAGGATATACTGAAGGGCAAGTTCCCATCTCTGGAGTTCTGACAGGTTGGTGTTAGTGGGAAGTATTCAGATAACCCGGGCGGTGTAACACTGTGCCAAGATGTGCTGGCCGTGCACCAAGGCATGTTTAGCCACAGGGTGATCCTCATTACCAACAAACACTGTCTGCCTGTGTCCATTCATGTGAATGGACAGTTTGTTGCTGGTCATTCCCACACAGAAAGCTTCACAGTGTAGGCAGGTCAATTGGTAAATCACGTGGGTGCTTTCACACGTGGCTCTGCCTTTGATTGTGTACACCTTCCGGGTTACAGGACTGGAGTAGGTGGTGGTGGGAGGGTGCATGGGACAGGTTTTACACCGGGGCCAGTTACAAGGGTAGGAGCCAGAGGGTAGGGAAGGTGGTTTGGGGATTTCATAGGGATGAACCAAGAGGTTACGAAGGTTAGGTGGACGGCGGAAAGACATTCTTGGTGGAGTGGCGAGGATTTCATGAAGGATGGATCTCATTTCAGGGCAGGATTTGAGGAAGTCCTATTCCTGCTGGAGAGCCACATTCAGAGTCTGATCCAGTCCCAGAAAGTATCCTGTCACAAGTGGGGCACTTTTGGGGTTCTTCTGTGGGAGGTTGTGGCTTTGAGGGGATGAGGAAGTGGCTCTGGTAATTTGCTTCTGAACCAGGTCGGGAGGGTAGTTGTGGGACGCGAAAGCTGTTTTCAGGTTGTTGGTGTAATGGCAATCAGTTGCTACAATTATGCATATAATAAGTTGTTGAAAGTCGTTTGTCGTGGAAAAATAATACTTGAAATAAAACACAATATCACAAATAATATTAAAGTGGATACAATTTATTGAAAAGTTCGGTATACACTCACACATAATTAACACTTAGTGACCAGAACTAGCTGGAGTATCGCCGAACCTGAGTGATAGTTATCATAGAAACATGGAAAGCAGCAAACAGCACGACATCGAGCACATCTGATAAATGATGCGTTTTTACAAGAACAATTTTTTTAAATTATCTGTTGGGGAACACACCTGATTGACATTATGAAAAACTGTTCTATTGTTCATCAGGTTTGATGCATACCATGTGTATCATATCATATCGGAAAAAATCGGAGAAGGCAATTGGTGGTGGACGATGAATTGGATTTTCATACAATCATCTCTGGAGTTGATGTCACGGTTTCGCTTGATTAAAAAAAGCACAATTTTGAAGGTGCTTGATAAAATTTTTTATCTGCCGGTAAAAATACACGTTACACGGTTGGACGAGAGGAGTGCACTTTGGAGGAATGACTTTTATAGTGCTTCTTATCATCCTGGAACATCTCATCGTATAGCGCCGGGTTCGTTTGCCCACCCCAATAGTCGATCAGAAGGAGAAATTCTTTCTTTCATATGTATGGTTGCAAAGCATTACGCAAGAAGTCCATGAACAAACCCGTTGTTACTTTACCGGATTTGGAGGATGTAATAACAACGTTGGTATACTTCTAGGCACACTCGTCAACTGTCTTCTGTACTGTGGGTCCAAATGTACCTGTGGACTCTTGGAGGCACATGAAAACAAGAGGCAAGACTCGCCAAGACATCGTGATTGAATATTGTGCCGTATACATATGTGCCACCTTGTTCATTTTGTGTCGGGCTACCAGGACAGCCTTTGACCCTTTTTCGGTGAGAGTTCTGTTGAACTGGTACTGGCACCCTGACAAACAAAATACAAAAATATCGTTTATATAAGAAATATATGAAATCTGTGTTGTCTATCATATATCAGATTATCATATTCTATCATCATGTCATATGACATTTGTGAACAGCTCTTTACGTACCTGTTTGATCAGTATTAATTATGAAATCTTTGTCGAAGTTAGTTATCAACATTCGCGTCTCAATCTGAAATGTGTCCGCTGCGGCCAGAATTTCGTCTTGGGTAGCCGCCTCCTTCCGGGAAACAAATTTTGTGATTTTACGTTGCCGAATCCCATGCTTCTTTTTAAATTCGGTGATCCATGTTTTTGAAGCTTTGAAGTTGAAATCTGGGAACTGACTTGCAGCACCCAAGGCGCAGTGCTGCAGGTTTCTGGTAGTAACTTGCTGGAAGTTTTGTCGAGCTTCTACGAAGCGATCATGCACCCATGAATCGATGGTACAATATTAATCAAATTTGCTACCGCCACATTTGATTTGCTCTTACCACATGGATAAATAGCACATATTTGTCAAATGAGAGCACCCCTTTTTTTGTAGAGTTTTGAGACTCTAGCCTAGATGTTCTTTGGCCAGATTGACAGCTCTAATTTTGTAATCCTGAGAAATATAGTCGTACCCTTTTTGTTTCTTCTTATCTGGCTCGTATTTGTCTGATGATTCATTGGCAATGGGACTTGTTTTAACGTCTTCGTAGGCATTATTATCGTTGATTTCATTAATGTCTATCAGTTCCTCACCATGAATGAGGGTTTTTTCGGCGAGCATTTGCAGTGTATTCTGGAACATTTCTTCCCCAATTACCATGGCTTCTTCGTTGAATGATGATGATGATTCTGCTGCGATGCAATTACTGTTATGAAGGAGGCTTTCAAAATATACCAATGCATCTTTCAATTGTTGTTTCACCACTTCACTGTGTATATAATCTTTTTTGATCACATCACTATCATGCAAAGGGCCCGGATCGCTCTTCAATTGTACCACTTCCATTTTTCCGTTTGTTTAACAGGGTGTACCAAAGCTCTCACATACGCACTGATTTTCAACAATCTTATAAGGTGCGCTGGGGACTGCATCTACCTTCTTTTGAAGTTAGCAGGCAACTACGCTGTTATGCGGCGGCTCGTTTTGGCCCATTCAACATCTGTCCTTCAAGTGTAACAAGCCAGTAATGGAGTTTATATTTCATACCTGCCACAGCAAATGTGTGTTCATGGGATCTCTATTCTAATTCAAACGTTTGACTTTCACTATACATATTCGTTTTGGAATATCCGTTAACTATACGTGGTAAACATTATGAAGACAATTACGAACCTGAGCGCTTACCGCTGCACCACAACGCTGTAGAAAATTATTGATCATAGAGAGTATTTCACCGCAACGGTTTCTTTTAACTGTCAATTTTCTCGACAACAGCTGAGAAGTGCATCTTGGTGCTTTGCCACATTACACCTCTGGCCATGAGCTTTTATTATGCGCAGTATTAATCGAATCTGAATTTCACAATTGGCGGCATCCCCTTGTAAGTGCGAGAGTTTTCATTTGTTTTACTATAGACTTCGTTATGCAAACATTTGCTTACCCTGTCTGACATGGATTTAATGGTTCAGTGTGTTGGTTTCAGCCACTGTGAGTTTCCTGTTTTTCTGCCATAGAGTCCAAGTGAAATATGCAGTATCAGGTTTCAGAGTTGTGTGTGGGTACCAAGTATTGAGGGTTTCATTCATGTAGCACATCATTTTGAAATGCCCCTTTATCAAGAACACACATGTGAAGTCTCTCTTCAGCTGTCTCTGTGTCTAGGAGTTACGGCCTGTTGGAAGTTTGCAACTGCTAGGAGGTGGTCAATTCTGCTTTTTGTTGCAGGTGATTCATTGTGTCCCTACTGTGTGTCATTGTGATATTTTGTTAATGAGAGGCGGATGAAGTATCAGAATGATTGGTGCTGACTTCTTCAATGCCCAGCATCCTAAGAGAAATGGTGTTTCACACAGGACAGTGTCCAAGTTAATTGACTAGCCATGCATTGAACAACCAAGAACAACCACTGATGAAGAGATGGTAACAGAAATTTTGACACAATTTGTGGAAAGTCTAAGTCACAGCATGAACTGGCTGTCAGAAACATACAGGTGCCATTGGTGTGTTTGCAACACATGCAGCTTAAAACTTTGACACCAGATAAGCTACAGTCTCAGTACCAGATCTGAGGGTGACCCTGATTGGCAGGTGCAATTTGTAGAATAGGCTTTTGATCAGTGTAATAGGAATCCGAACTTCATTTGACAGGTGGTTTTCAGTGACAAAGTTAATTTTTAGTTACAAGGAGAAGAAAATCTTTTTTACTTGTCAGATGCAAACTCCCTTTTGCATGGACCTCTTAAAAAGTGCTGGTGGTGAAAAATTGATGATTTTATGTGGTATTTGGGACAAAAATCATGGGTCCAGTGTTTATTGGTGGAACCTTGAATGGGGTGAGGTATCTTAATATGTTCCATGGTTATGTGCTTCCAACTCTGATGAATCAGAGGGTGATACCCCAACCACCTTCCAATGAGACTGTGTAGCTCCCCAATATGCCACTGAAGTCAGACTGTTTTTGGCTAAAACGGTTTGTAGGTCACAGGATACATAGGAGGCATTTTATCAGAAGGCCACCATGGTGCCCTGGTCTCACAGCTGGACCCACAGGTCTGGTGATATGTGCAGCATGACTGGCAAGAAAGGTTTGGCACAATGGTGGTCTTATTGAGCACATACTGCAATACCAGCTTTGCCAAGTGTTCCAAATTTTAACAGGTCATAACTCCTACACAAATAAAGGTTTCTTAAAACAGATTTCACATGTTTATTTCTGAGAAAGAGACAGTTCAGAATGACGTCACACATAATCCTCTCACCATCTGAAACAAGTAACTGAAATCCAATATGGTATCTGTCACCATAGCTGTTATAAGTTGCACCCCAACATACAGACAACCCGTAATAAATGCCCTGTAGAATACATTGCATGTATTTGTGCTATTTTTAATTTTTTATGTTTATAAATGCACCTTAATAGTAACAATTTTTTGACTTAGTATTTTTCATTACCTCATGTTCCAAAGGTTTGTAACATCAGATATTTAACTAAAAAGCATGAAAAATGAGAATGCTGTTACTATGAAAAGGTTACTTCCTGGTCTCATCAAATGGTACCAGACTTTGCAAGTCCAAGCATCCCACAGTACCTATGAAGATAGTGATAGGGAAGGCAAATGGTCAGCTTTGGATTATTGGGAGCAATTAAGAAAGTGTGGTTCATCTGTAAAGAAGACTGCATATAGCACTCTAGTGTTACCTACACTTTTGTACTGTTCGAGGGAATGGGATTTGCAGCAGATCAGACTGAAGTAAGACATTAAAGAAATTCAGAGGCGGGGTGCTAGATTTGTTACTAGCAGGTTTCATCAGCATGCAAGTGTTACAGGGATGCTGTGGGAACTCAAATGGGAATCCCTGGAGGAAAGAAGATATGCATTTCTAAGAACATGACAGTTAAGAGAATTGGCATTTGAAGCTAACTGCAGAACTATCCTACTGCTGCCAAAAAATATTTCATATAGGGACCATGAAACAATATTTGAGTATTTAGGACAGATTTGGAGAAATATATCATTTGTTTTCCACTCTCTCTATCTTAGAGTGGAACAGAAAATAGAACTACTAGTAGTGGTATAATGTACCCTCCACGAAGCACTGTGCAGTGGCTTGCTGAGTATGTAGATGTACCTCCAGCCATGCAGGTCAGATGGAGTTCTCAATCAATCTATGCTGTTTTTGTAGAAGTTGGAGGAATTAATCTTGCAAATCATGCTTACAATTTTTTTCTTCCAGGAAACCAAATTTAGTATCTATATCAAGCCTACCGTTGTCATTTAATTCACAATTAGATCCTGATTTTCTTTCTGTGATACCTTCATCCACATTCGATTTAGTTTGCAAAAGCACATAAGTGAATGTCAATGTTTTAAGCCAAAGCAATTAAATGAGATTATTGCATTGGATGAACACTTGGAAATTATATTTTGACAAATTTTTTTCAGAATTTACAAATTCGTAAACTTTATCAAACTACAACAGAACATATTTTTTGTTCTACAGCAAAGTGTGTGCTGATATGAAACTTCCTAGCAGGTTAAAACTGTTTGATGAATTGAGTTCTGGACCTTTGCCTTTTGAGGGCAAATATTCTATCAAAATTTAAAAGTTTTATATTTGGGAAAATTACATCAGTATTGTATTTGGTGGTCTTTGTTACATTATCAATCTGCAATACTCCAATTATAAGTAAGCAATATCATTTTATGAATTAATATATAAAAAATCAGTTACAAGTCAAAAATATGTTGAAATACCTGCTATGCTTCGAACACAAATCTCCATTTTCAAGAAAGAAAATTATTTAAATGTTAAAGAAACTTAGTTGGCAAATATAACCAAGGTACAAGAACACCTCCTGTTTCTGTGTACAAGATCTTCCATGACTGATGACATGTGGACAGATGAGTCCATGTTTTATGTGATACATTTCAAAATATGTTGATTTTACTCACCTTATATCTCTGTAACTGAAGAATGAACAAGCTATCCCAAACAGCTGCAAAGTATTTTATATCACTTAAATAAGTAGATTAGTTGACATTTACAAAAGCTGCACCCATGACTCAAAACAAGAAAAACAGTCAAAAATGACCAAAGCAGCCTATGGCAGATTCTACTCCACATTCCTTGGTATGATTCTAAAAATCTTTCACTCGACCAAAACCTCAGCCAGAAAAGATGTGCTCCAGCTACAACACTCTCCTCACCACTCAGGTGATGAAACATTGTGAAACTATTTTGAAAGCAGACCTAAAAATGCCAAATCTTTTTCTAAATGAACCCAAAGGCATTTACGGTGCAAAACAGTTTTGTTATGCGTTACCCTACAGGTGAAACATGAGGAACAACACAATTTTGTTTCCATGTGAATAATTTTGAAAATTGATGTTGAAACCCGTGGTAGTGGTTGGAAAGTCAAAACTCTTAATGGTAGGAGAAGGGGGACGATAATGATTATGATAGGACCAACAGAAGAAAATGCAGGGGAAAAGTTATTAGATTCCCAGATTTTACAAGTCGGACTAACATTTTACTGTCAGCTTGTTGATATTTATTGCATTAACCAGCTATGAGAAGTGCTTTGTAGGAACAATTACATCATATGATTACAAAGATGGCTCCAAGTCATAAATATTCCAGTGCACCATGGACATTCCTCACTCTTGAATTTGAAAACTGTCCATCATCATACGGAAGGGAACCCAATAAAGAGTACTCAAAACATTAACCTGTGATCCTTACAGGGCCCCCAGTGAATGGACAGAGTTGATTTTTTCCACTGTTTATGCACCCTAATGGAGAGATTTTTAAGTGCTTCAGTCCTCAAACCAAGTTTTGTAACTATGAAGTTACAGTGTAGTTTTCTGCACTCAAATTTTCTTTTGTTGCATGTAGTTTAATGTATAGTAATATACACACATCATTCTTGTAAATTCATTAGATACACCAGCAGTAACAAGAAACTTTGAGTGATTGCAGCAGTGAATGCTAGAGTCAGCCAGAACTACAGTTGTGAAAGGAGATGGCACGGGAGCTTATTTCATCAGACTAAAATGCATTCCACTCCAAAGATATTTGCTCAATTTCACAGTTATCCAATGACAACTGAAGTTACAATCAGCCAATGAAACCATTCTGTTATGAGTGGCATATTTTATAGATTATCCTGGCTCACAAGGTATAATTAAATACCAAACGTGTAATGTTTTGGAAAGATTTTTGCCCAAAGTCATAACTTATGGAAAATGCATTTACCACTGACTGCAAGTGTCAGATTTGTGATGACTCTCAAAACACATGAAAACACATGAGTGTACAAAGGACAGGCAAGAAAAGTAGTCAATACAATATGATGTACTGTAATGTTGTGCATGTATCTTTAACAGTTACCAGTTAGTTTATTTAGGAACATGCTTATGATGGATGCCATTCCTTTGTTAATATTGTGTAAGTTGCTTTGCTGCATGAAAATGATTACCACATATCCTGTTTCTTTGTCTAGGCCTATGGCAGGTAAAGGAACACACTTACAGCATATTTTGTTGTATTCATAATGGTTTGTACATTCACAGGAGGAAACTTTGAATGCAATATAATTAAAAGACTGGTTTATGGGGTAGTCTCTTTTCAGACGCACAAACAGATTGCCACATACCAACGTATCTTAGATTACAGGGTATGCTACAGATTATTTACTACCTCAGCCCATATTCTGTGAGATGGTGGTGGGCACTATCACACACTAGCCATATTTTGTAGGATAAGAGAAAGGCAAAAACAGTTTTTGTAGATACCAGTAATTAACTGTTTTTTCTTTGCATGTAGCTTATTCCATAGCTTATAATCTTTGGTGATGTAATTTTTTATTTCTTCCTCTTGGGAGTCAGTGTGGTATTGACAGTGCATCCCGCTGCCCCACCCCCCAAGAAAAAAGGAGGAGCAAGAGAAAGTTGTTAAGTTAAAGAATCAATTGTCTATTCTAATTATGGTTCTCTTGTGATCACCATGGATGGCAAAGTGTGCTCTGCAATGTGGTGCCATTCTGCCCCCTTATTTGGTATGTAGTTCTTATGGTAGGGCTTTCCATTCATCAGCATTGTCGATAATTGCACGACAGTTAACTGTGGATGTGGATGCGCTGCAGTATGTCTTCCCAACACACCCACCCATGCTACATGGGAATTAAAGCAGGGGAATGGGCAAGCTGTCCCACTGGTCAAATATCTTCTCACACCTACAGCTCTTGCACCTGTGCTGTTAGATGCAGTCCTGCAGTGTCTTCCATAAAAATGAAATCAGGGCCAAATGCACTTTTGGAAAGGCAGGTGTATAGAAGGAGTAGTGCCACAAAGATGTTGACCTGTAAGTGAACTGTGTTCAATGATTAGTAGGCAATATGCCCATGCAACATTATCACTGTCGACGCCCTAAAACCACCAAATTGATCATGTTCAACAATATTCCTGTATGCAATATGTGTGACCTCTTGGTGAGAGCACTAGTGCATCTCACCAACATTGTCTGACATCATCATTTTGGTAGTCTAGTTGTCATGATGTAAAAGGCACAATGTTGTAAGGGCATACTGTCTTCAAATCTTTGAATACAGTATACTGACCAGACAACACCATTGCGACACAGTACTTCTTCCCAATGTTTGCTTTTTCAGGAGTGCATTCGGCTGTGACTTCATTTTCATGGATGGAAATGCCTGACTGCACCGAACAGTGCATGTGGAGATCTTGGAATGCAAGGATATCTGACGAATGGACTATCCTGCATGTTCCCCTGACTTAGACCCTATCGAACATGTTGGGGAGATGCTCATTGGTGCATGTGGCCATGCTGCAATGCATCTAGCTATTGTTAACTGCACTGGAGGAGAAATGGAACACTGTACACAGGATCTCTTTACCAACCTTGTGCCAAAATGGGTGCACATTGCAGATCATGCATTGTCACTCTTGATCACACACCCTATTAAGAACAATGTTCTGTCTTTTGTAAGCCAGAGGACGTTCATAAATCATGGCCACTTCAGTGTACTTATTTTCTTTGAATGAAAGCATCATTTCTGTTTGTCAGTTTCTCTTTCAGTTGCCTTCTGTAAAATATTTAAATACTTATTTGTATGTACAGTTTCTCTGAGCTATGTTACTTGGCTGTGACACCATGCAAAAGTTGCTTTTGTCCTTATATTTTTAAAGCCAGTGTAATATGAATGTATAGGCCTATGAGCTTCCACGAACCTGTTGCTGTTTACTGTGGCACGAAGCTAATGTGTGGCATGTGTTCTACAATCTGATGCATGTACAACATGACCACCATCGTGAGATAAGTAAATGGAGACCCAGGTTCCTATCGAAATCCCCATACTTTCAGTGACTTATATCTCTTACTGATCCACTGCTGCTATCAATCTGCTGTAGTTGTTAACATGAGGTTGTTCTCTAGACATTGTGTTGCATTGTAGATCAGGCACAAGGGAGGTACCAGATTTCTTGCTGTTATTGATTTGTTAAAGATGACATTTCCTAACACCTAGTGGGTGAATGCCAGGGAAAAGCAATGTCAAAGTTAGTCTGTCACACTCCAACATAAGCCAGCTCAAAAGAACTTTCTGGAATTCTACAAGAAAAACAGCTTCTATCAAAATTTATATTAATTCAAAGTATATGTATCACCTACTAGGTATTGTATAACACAGTGCTGAGTTGCTATTATTTGAAACAGTTACCACATAACTCCATTATGAACACTTCATTAATGCAATGAAATGTTAATGTTTACTGGAGATTATTTCACATTAGGTTTGATCCCAGCATCAAACTATGTGTGATTAGGCTTGTTAGGAACACTGTTAATGTTAAAAAATATTGTGTTTCATGTTATAATAATGGAATTTGTTGATAACCAAGGCAGCATCTTGTGTAGAAATAAAGTAGTTTTAATTATGAAAAATTTAAATTAAAGAACATGAATGTTGTGCCAGTTGGACTGATATCTTGTTAAATTTATGAACTGTAATGTTATTGTATGAACAATTACCCATACAATAAATGTCATGTCTCATAAAGGCTGCAAAACTAAATTTTGTTGTTGATAAATATACATTCAAGCTGTTGGTTGACTGTTCACTTTGTGCTAAATAAATATATCTGAATGAAGTAAGGAGGCCCATAGAGGAAGAATCATCCTACAGATGAAAATCAAGTGGTGCCTTGGTAATACTTGATTTGAGTGTTGTGGCAAATGTGTGGAATCATGTTCCACTGATAAGATGTATCCGATGAAAACATTTTCAAAAAACAATGATAAGCACATTCTGTATTACAAATTGATCAGTCTTCATATGCTTTCGGTATATTGAAATATAAACGTAATAATATCATAATTCCAGATAAAGCACTAGCAACACATTATTTTTGCAAAGAGTATAATTTTTCACTATAGAACAAGTTTATGAAAGATGCACACCTTAACTTGAAAAACCCAACTACTGTTCTTATTGGTAAAGAGTATACAATATGCTTTACATATTCCCATATTAAAAACCTAGAGGTGAGTTCAGGAACCACACTTATGAGGAAGTTGACTTCTACTCCTGTTTACTCTCAAACTGAAAGCAATACAATATTTGGATTGGGGAGTGAACAAACTATAGTGCGTTGAAAGATGAGAGTGATTAAATTAGTTAAAGCTAGGAATTTGGAATAATAAAGTTAGATAAAAAGTGAAGGAGTATTAGGAGCCTGAATTTGTGTGTGTTACACTCAGTTGTGCAGTTCACTGCTATGATACTGTGGCATAATTGGTCGGTGGAGTGTCAAGTACAGTAACAAAGGATAATGCTGTGTCAACAGCCAGTTCACCATACAGGAGAAGACATGACAAGAAGCAGCTCACTGCAAGCCAGGGCACCGACATCGAGGCAGTAATTGGATCAGATAGGCCAGCTGAGCAACACCAGAATATTCCCCTGACCTACTGGGAAAGGAAAACAGCAGACCAGCAAAAGAAAGCCACATTTAAGGACCGGCAGCCCGCTCATCGACATCATCTGTCTTGAGGTGTTTGAGTGGCACAGAGCCGTGTTACTTACCACCACCACCAGTTCAGAGTTGTAACTGCAATCACAATCATTGTTATAGTCACCGTCATAATGCAGGTAGTTTCCCAGGAGGTGCCAGAGTGACTCCACTGCCATAACTATCCTGCCTTAATTATCTTCGGACACTGTCTTTGGTGCCATTGCTTGGGGTGCTTTGTGATAATGCACTGTTGGCATTATGCTGGATGCTGCTGGCTTGAATACCATGACTGGGGCAGGGCCAGGGACCCTGGACCATTCACACCAGATTGTCGGTGCTGGGGATGTCTGCTGAGACAGGGCACTGGTCTGTCCTGCCACACCCCCCAGTTGCCAGCATGACTGAGTCCCACAGTGAGTGGTTCCAGCTGCAGCAAAATGTCCTGGAAGGCTGTAGTGCCACTGGCAATGCAGCAGACTCAAGTTATGCCAATGCAATTACAGATGCAGCAGCCGGCGCGTGTGTGAACATCCTCCAGTCACCTCTGTCACCAGCAAGAATATTACGAATGGAAGCAACCCTCGCCTAGAGTGCCCACAACCAATATATTGCTGTTTATTAATAAATGTTGCTATTTTGACACCAGGAGACATCCATGGACACATTCCCATCATCTTCCTCACACCCAGCAGAAAAACCAGCAGTGTAGTTCAGTGCCTGTTAAAACTGCCCAATTACACTGGTGTAGATGTGGCCATTGACAAAGCACCTTACACTAAGTATCAAATAAACATATGTTTTGGAACTGCTGTGAGCATTTGCTACACAAGGAATATTAGTTTTTGTCAAACTATGCTGAAATTACTGTAACTTCAGACAGTGATTGCATTTGCTACTGTGGTACTGTGTGATAGGAGAGAGAGGCAGGCTGATTGATGAGCAAATTTACTTGCATAGAAGCATTTGACATGCATAGTATTTTCTGGTGGTAATAAATATGGAATAAGAGGCATGTTAGTATAAAACTGTATAGTGTACATCATTTGCACAATTTCTGTATATCAGTTCACAACTTTTCTACAAGACTGATCAAGAGTCAGAGGGCTTAACAGATAATGCACATATGCACTAGTCATACCTCTGGAACACTTGGGGGTACCAAAATCAGCATAATCCACATATCATTTCCTAGTAGGGAAACAATCAGTGATTTTAAAAATCTGTTAGGGATGCAGGTATGGAAGGCGCTATATGTAAGCACAACTCTGAAACACACACAGAAATTTATAACACACTATGTACGAATGAACATACTGTTGGGATAAGATGAATGCAACTCTATACAATGGTGTAGAAGAAACTGGATATGCAAGACATTTTCCAATGCTTTATTCTTCTAGAAACATCATTCACCTTCCTAACTCTAACAACTGTGGCTGGTGTGTGTGTGTGTGTGTGTGTGTGTGTGTGTGTGTGTGTGTGTGTGTGTCATTTTTTGTTGTGCATATGGAGGCACCAAGTAACATATCAACTAGCCATAGTCCAGCAGTGTATATGTAGTGAATCACCTTCCTGAATTAGCAACTGTTTGCAATCTCTTGGTTTTAGAAGGAGTGTATAAATCATTTCTTTAATGAGCTGCATGAATTGTGTCCCTTTGTTCACCTAATGCACTTCTGTTAGCTTCCATATGGCAGGCTCACTCCTCAGGAAAAAAATATTATTTCCATACTTTGAACCTCTGGAGGCACACATTACATTTTAAAGTGAAGGCCTTCTCGAACATGTTTGCATAGCCTGAGGTTTGACAAGCAATGAGAACTTCTATACAATTAATGTAGGTAGTTCACATACTTTGAAATTGTGTGGGTTGGCAACTGCAGATTTACTTTGTGAGAAATAGCATATAATGAATGGCCTGTCTTATCGTAGACATAACTAACAAGCATCTTTTATGGTAAGATAATTTTCTGAAAGTGGACATTATTGAGACACATCTGTCTGTTTAGACTATTCACTGCTGCCAGTTTTCATGCACAGTACCTACATAACACATCAATTTGTCATCTGCATTACAAGGATTTTACTTAGCCTATACTTCTACAAAATTTGAACAGTACACTTATTTGTAATTGTTTCCAAGTATAATAATTTAAAAAATACTTAAAAATCCTTTTCAGACATTTCTGAGATTGAACATACAGTAATTTCAAGCCAAAAATTTATAAACTACAAGCTTTCGCTTATGGAAGAAATTGTCTGACAATCTCAACATGTAATTCACAGCCAACTATGTTTAGAGAAAATCACGACATCAGATTTAGGTAAGAGAACGTTACAAAAGTACTTTTGCAATTAGAGCTACATAATGAGGACAGATTATCTGCATTAATTGCCACCAGCTAATGTCCCCACAACACAGGCATATTACAGAACTGTACACTGGAATGTGTAAAAGCTTCCATTTAAGTAGCAGTGTACTATTGGAAGAATAATATGACCATACTAAAAATAACATGTGGCATGAGATCATTCTTTGTAGTCTAAAAAGACACATCAGGCCATTGGAATTTGGTAGGGGTCAATTGTTACTTCTAAAGCATTTTTTAAATGGCAGGATCCTCAGCCACTGTGAAACTGTGTGTCATCAGTTTCTGACTTTTGCTAATCACAGATCACACATTATACCAAGCTTTCTATTGCAACTGACAAAACAACTGTGCATTACATGATATTTCCAGGGGAGCCACATGGGGTCAACCAAATTTAACAGTGAAGGACTAATTCCAACTGCAAGATTTCATACAGTTGTAGGCTTACACCTTCTGACACATATTAATCTTCTTCATGTTGGATTCCCTGGGGATTTTTGTCCTACATATGAATCGGACTGCAAGGGGTCCCTCACTTCCAACATAAAATACTGACACCTCGATTATTTGAAAGCAGTTATCATCCTTGTGTCTCCTCTACCTGCACTAGCCACCAACACAATTGTGCAACCATTTACTAATTACAAGAACATGACAACAACGAAAACTGAAGACAGGCAGTGACTCATCTGTGGGTAACTGATTTGTTGTGCACAGACACACACAAAGATTTGATGTCTCAAGATTTTTAGCTACAGATATTTTTGTAGCATGTGTGTTCTAGTGGAGATTTACACATGCACACCGAGATAGAAACATGAAGCTACCTATTTTATGTGACAAGAACAGGAACAGAATCACAGGTTGCAAGAAGGCAGCACAAAATCATTGAAGCAATGGAAAATTGTACTGAAATGCAGGAGGATCTGCAGCGAATTGCCGCATGGTGCGGGGAATGGCAATTCAATCTCAATGTAGACAAGTTTAATTTGCTACAAATACATAGAAAGATAGATCCCTTATCATTTAGCTACAAAATAGCAGATCAGCAACTGGAAGAAGTTATTTCCATAAATTATCTGGGAGTACGCATTAGGAGTGATTTAAAATGGAATGATCATATAAAGTTGATCGTTGGTAAAGCAGATGCCAGACTGAGATTCATTGGAAGAATCCTAAGGAAATGCAATCTGAAAACAAAGGTAGTAGGTTAGAGTACACTTGTTCGCCCACTGCTTGAATACTGCTCAGCAGTGTGGGATCCGTACCAGATAGGGTTGATAGAAGAGATAGAGAAGATCCAACGGAGAGCAGCGCGCTTCATTACAGGATCATTTAGTAATCGCGAAAGCGTTATGGAGATGATAAATAAACTCCAGTGGAAGACTCTAACAAAAGTCCGTACCGAGCTACTGTGCGTCTCTCCTGCAGAGTTTCTAGAACATACCTTCACTGAAGTGTCGAGCAGTATATTGCTCCCTCCTACGTATATCTCACAAAGAGATCATGAGGATAAAATCAGAGAGATTAGAGCCCACACAGAAGCATACCGACAATCATTCTTTCCACGAACAATACGAGACTGGAATAGAAGGGAGAACCGATAGAGGTATTCAGGGTACCCTCCGCCACACACCGTCAGGTGGCTTGCGGAGTATGGATGTAGATGGATGTACATGGAGATGTAGAAATTAATCTTTCTTTTTCTTACATCAAACCTCATAGTAGATATCTGTGGAAGTGATGCATAAAAGACAATAATCTACACACTTCAAAAGATTCAGGCTGTTCTAAAGAAGGTAACATATCAGAACAGAAGTAAAGTTATCTGAAGCAGAATGGCACTGAATGTGGAACAGTTATTATAGACCTACTGATTGTACTTTGTGACATGTAATTAATACACTGACTGCTTAGAAGCTGCTGCCTTCACTTAGTTACAACTGCAGGACACGGTTAGGCCTAAAGTGGGAAACCTCACTAATCTAAACTCTTACAGCCCCAAACAGTTATCCTTTACAGAAACATCTTGTTTTGTACACCATAGCCAAGGTTAGAGATTTTGTTGTTGGTCAGATTTATATGGAAGACTGAAACACAGCGGTGTTTATACATGATAGCACTGCTACTGAAATATCCCACAACTCCAACAAGGAAACACAAAATTACAGGAGTAACTCCTTTCTTGCCATAGTGTTATATCAAATCTTTATAAATGTTTTGCTACATCAAAACATAGCATTCCCCGGCATTTATGCTGATATGTACACATTTTCGCCATTTAATGTAGTGTCCACATAGATTTTTATGTTTTTTGCAAGTGTCCATATCATTTTAGTGTTGGGAATTAGGATCTTTTGATTTTCGCTCTCATCTGATAAACTACTTATATGTTTTTTACTTCAGTTATTGAATTACATCAACATGGACTAATGTGGATGAATCTATCAAATCTTTGTTTGATAGAAATACTAAAATTTATGAAGAAGTGTTTTGACCACTTTTCATATATAAAAAAGAAATCGTGGCCACTCACAATGGAAAATATTAACAAAGCCATGAAAGTTTTAAATCTCCTACCATATAGTTTGTCCTAAGTCTGACTAGTAGCTGGCTGCTCTAAATTTTGTGTCTGTGATATTACTGAGCTGCAAGCTTACCTGGCTACCATACCTATGACCTGAATTACGATTCCTCATCTGACATTTCAAATGCATTCATGTAGGTTGTGGGAAACAGAACATGCTACTCTGTCCCCATTCCACAATCATGCCTGCCATCCCATCTTTATTATGTATATGTACTACCTGTACCTACTAGACCTCTATACTAAAATACATTTTTCTAGATAATAAACTATAGCTTTTCGTTGCTGATCTCTTCAGTTCACCAGGCACACTAGAGATCTGTGTCCTTCAAGTGAATCTGGCAGCCCACGTCTCACTCCAGCTGACTTACAACCTGTGTTCAGCTTTTTGTGGCAGCACAGTGCTCCTAAACTTTAGCTTAATATGAGTGCCTGTGCATATAGTGGGTGATTTGAATGTGCACAGCGGCAGAGGACCGTAACTGGAAGGCAAACTCTAGAGCATGAGGTAATGTCACCTAAATCTCTTCTTCCACCCAGACTGGGTGGAGCTCACCTTCAGAGCCATAGTTAGGAGGTTTCACACTTTGACAGAGTAGATGTTTGTGGATAATCCATTTTACTCTCTTTTACAGGTAAGGAAAATAGCAATAGCCATTGATTTTCTCAGCACATTTAACCACTTCAGGATCCCCAGTGCTTAATGGATGTACAAGATTAGGTTTTCCAGGCTGTCCTCTGGAATGCAATTACACCAGTTATACTGGGTAAAACAACAACAAAATAATACATTATTGTGAAGAACATAGTATCTAACTAGTGTCTTAGGTGGGTCAAGTGCAGATTGTATTCTGATTTCTCTCCACCTAGGATTCCTGTCTTGGAGATGACACACATTGCTGCTGACATGAAACACAGACAATAAGTGTTATCATGCACCAGAAAGACATTATATTTAGAACTTCATCCCTCAGAGCAAAAGTTACTGGATATTTCTTCAGGTAAACATGGTAATGTGTCAGTTACTACATTGTTCTGTTCCATGACAAACTATTTTTAAATTGTATTACTGAAGTGAACCACTTCTGCATACACTAATTTGCAACTGAGAAGAAAGCTTAAAGGTTGGCAACCACAATATATTTTGGTGTAATTATCAACAAAATAGTGGTGGAATTTCCTGAAAGGGTACATAATTGTGACAACTTCATATTCAATGGCTGTGTAGGCCCATTAGGAAAGGGTAGTGTACAGACACTTCATCTACCATCTAAACCCTTATTTGGAAGAGAGAAGCTCCCAACCTGGTAAATGAAGCATCAGTTGTCAAGCAAAAATCCTGGGACATTCATATGGTACACCAACTGTTTATTTGCTAGTGCATCTTTGATCTTATTAAAAGCAGACTGGATTACTTCAGACCCAATCTAAGGGATCAGTCTGCGTACAAAATTTTGTAATTGTTCTGCATATAAAAACTGGTTTGGAACAAAATGACAATGTTCATTGGCTAAATCTGAAGATACTTTTAACTGCACCTGTTTGGTATACTGGGAAGTTATGAACTCTTTGTATTTTTGTTTTGTCAATTACGATATATTGAGGCATAATAATGTGCCAGAAGAAATTTATTCATTCTCTCTCTCTCTCTCTCTCTCTCTCTCTCTCTCTCTCTCTCTCTATCTCTCTATCTCTCTCTCTATCTCTCTCTCTGTCTAGAAAATTTGTTGTCTTTCTTTTTTTTTTTTTTTTTTTTTTTTACACATTGCATTTAACATCATATTGCTGAAAGTATTCTAAAACGTTCTCTACCAATGACATGTGCACTTCCAAAATTTGTGTGGCATTCATCAAATCACCCACATATAAAGTAATTCTTTGTAGTAATTCTGGGCCTAACACATCATGTAATGTTATTATAAACACACCAACACTCACGTTTAGAGTAACTGATGTCATTCTAAATGGGTAGGTATGACATGCAGAAATAAAAGCAGTGTACTTTACAGGAGCTCTGTTTAGACTTATCTGTCAATACGACATACTCAAATTGATGGAAACGAGGTACTTGATCCTTGGCTCCACTGTACTTGTTGAACTAAATTTTCTGCTCAGATTCTCACACGATTATTATTTTATTAATTGCCCCCATGTCCAATACCAGCCTAGTGCTTCCCCTAGTCTTACCTACAGCCAACAGGGGGTTGCAGTGCTGTCTTTTTGATGGGTTCCAATCCATCATTGAATGGTTCATGTGGTAGAATGTTGTCTCAATGACATAGTCTACTTTATGCTCAAAATCTCTCATTTATGCACAGTATGGAACACTGCTGGGGAATGAAATTCTCATTTTCATCTTTTAGTTGACTGCAAAGAATTTTGTGATAGATACTCAGAGTTACACAATAGTTTTTACAAAAATTGCATGAGAACAATGATATAGTAGTCCTCTCCTGTAGCAAATGCCAGAAGCAGTGAACTAAAAAAAAATATGTTAACAGATGTAACAGTATGCAATGTCTGATCTCTGGTGTCTCAGATCATGTAAAATATTGTTGTATGGATGATGCAATATGTGCTGCAATCCATCAAGACATATTTGGATTTTCCAGTAGTAAATATGGAGGTACGAGTGATTAATGGAGACTGGATATAAGTATGGAGTGTGGGTGCCTTTAAAGAAGCACTATAACTTTACGGATTAGGTATCTGAATGAAGATTGTTAATTGGAAGCCATATGGAAATTCACAAGAAGAAAGAAGCAGCTTTGGATTGCATCTTATCTGATAAATACCAATAGCATTGGGCAAGCTACAATTAAGCAACTTTTGCATCCCCCCAAAAATAATTTTTTGTACTAGTCAACTTGTACTTACCCAGCACTGCATTGTAACATATGTCACACCACTTGTATTTGGTTAGATGAGTAATGAACCTAAGAAGTAAAATGAAAGGGTCACAGGCCACAGAATCTTTAATGCCATGCATTTGCAATGTAATCACAGTGTCACACCACAACCCTCCCAGCAATGTCTGATGTTCCAGTCGTTAGCAAGACTTTCTGCTGGAATAGCTGTACCTAACTAGGTTAGATTTAGATTCTCCTCTCTGGAAGGTACCTGTCTACATACAGACAGGTTAGTGTATGTAACGGACACAGGTCTCCACTCTGCAGCACCAGAAATAGAACCTGGAGCCTGAACTCCCATGCTGCAGTCACTACAGACCCTTCTGTTAGCAGAGCTACCATAGCTCCAGGTCACATAAAAATACAGGGGATATGCAGTGCACTGTGCAGTCCAAATGGAAAAAGCCTGTCAGTAGGAAGACAAAGAGTTAATGATTACTGAGTTTTCCCAGTTACTGTAGCACAGTGCCTTAAATATAGGCCATGTCTTTTAGTTTCAGACCCTGCTTCATATGGAAACAGAGGTCTACTACTGAAGGAGAGCTTTTGTGCCTAACCCTTGCTTCCTATAGCTGGGGCATCTTTCAAGGTTGTAAAAGTTGTGCAGTAATCTTGCATGCATTAAGTGTTGTGGGCACCCTTTAACTGTCTGAAACTCCTTGGGTCTTTCCCAAGTAAAAGCAATACCATCATGACAATTATAGGAAATGCAGCTCCTTCTGGCAAGAGATAGCTAATTACCATATCAGACAATTAACGTTAACAGGTGACACATCTTGCCGACCTTCACTCATACCTCACATTCACTGGAGGGTAGCAGGTTTCCATCTGATGTGCACAACTACTCTGGAGTAGTTATCTATGGAGTTCGTGGAAAAATCTTCATTGTTGCACAGCTTCTGATTATCATATGACATTGAGCAGTATTTGTATATTTTCAGTGATGAGGATTTCATAATCATGGAAATGAGCTAATTCTCTCGGTGATTTATTCACTGACCTGATGTGGCACTGGACAAATACACAACATGACATTGAACCACTTCTGCAGCTGCAAAGGTCTAAAAAATCCTCTAGTTCATACACCCCAAGAAATCAGCATTTTGGAACTAAGTATGTTGATTGCAGTGTTAAGAATACCTCACATGAAAGAACCTAGTGGCAGTCTTTTATATGCAAGTATTAGGTGAACAGAGTGTCTTTGGAATTCATACATCAAGAGCTTTCATACACAACTAAAGCATTTGGCATAACACTATGGTGTGTATTGTATCTGTATGTGAGCTCTCAGGAGCTGTGTACAATGTAATATAAAACTATGTTCATATGTGATCTTGCTTTCGTGTCCAGCATTACTATATCATTATTATTCATAACCAGGCTCCAGCCAGAACATAACGTCAGCCAAGAGGTTCACCTGGCCAGCATCTTCAGGTGATTAATCCGGCACACTAACTCATTCAAACAGAAATTAAAGCATATAGCAGCTCCTTTGTACACTATCTAGGTCTACTACACTTGCACCACTCTAACTGTCCACCAGTGCTAAGCGTGACAGTGCACCGGCAGTGAAAACTTGCAGAAATCGAATACCAAACACTAATTAAAAACCAAACAGAACAGGGTTCCACACCCTAGCTGAAGGATACCCCTGTAATTCTGTTTATAATGGACATAAGGGGTATCACTTAATAGAGATATGAAACCCTGTTTTGTTTGACATTAAAAACTACTCTTTGTTTTGGGCATCAATTTTTAGCAAATTCAAGTTCTCACAGCTTTAAGTATCTTTTCCTCAGGAACTATTTGCATTACAGAGTGAACTGGGTGGTGTTTTACTTGTGACAATTGAAGAGAGCAGTTTTTCTCACTTTCCTTAGGAAAGTGAATAAGGAAGTGAATGGAAGTTTTAATCAGATTTTGTCATCTTTTTTGGTGCTATGATTACAAATTTTAAGAATGTCCTATTTACTTAACTGCTTATCATGTTTTGTTTACTTTGCAATAATTTTTCTGTTCTCACTCACAAACTGTGTTTGAGTAACTGAGAATGAAAGTGATCTCAGCTTGTAGAATAGTGGTTTTCAGTAAACATCACACTCTCTATTCCAAAAGTTTGAGCCATGCACATTATAATTAGTATGAATGATTGTATGAATGTAACATGCAATTGTACACAGCTTGAAACAAAATGGAGAGAAAGTGAATTTCGGCGTTTTCAAAATGGGCATCTTCACTAGCCTGTGTCATTAATTTATAACATGGAAGTAATATCACATGTGATGGTGAATTTTGGGTTCAAGTTTAGTAAACCCAAAGAAATCACTTTCCAGTCAGATCACTATTTTCTGGAAGACAAGAAAAAAAGAAAAAAGCCAGTGAGTGCAGAAGTTATGTCACAACACACATTCAATTTTATCAGTAATCGCATCCCACCATGACTGATGCAGCAGTGAAAAACACTCCTTTCCAGAAGCTCTGAATTCAGCAAATGAGAATTTGCAGGATTTACTAGTGGGCCAACTCAAGTCAATACAAATATTCCAGGTGTCCTTCAATCAGATTGACAAATTTGATGAGCTGCTCACTGAATTACAACAACCACCATAAACTATTAACAATGACGCAGATGATGACTTACAGTTATTGCATACTGCAAATAGGAATTAATTTCTCTCCCTACAGTTGACAGATTGAGGTAACTTCTAAACTTTGCACACAAGCAGACAATTCAATTCATATCCAGGAAAGGAGAATCTGAAGGTTTGTTGAACAGAAAATATGAACATGAACATTTGAAAGCTGAATGTAGAGCAATATTGAAAATAATAAAATACTAGAATCTAAGAAGTTCGCGTAACATCCTTACACCTCTCACTGAAAGTTCTTCATCTGACCACCCTATGTCAGTGTGCTGATTATGTAAGACAGCACTGGGCTCCAAATGTCAAATACATCCAACTGTGGGATGTAGTGTACTGTATCACATTGATCTTTAGCTGCATGTATACCATTATTGAGACACAGTGCAGTTGTAACTGTGTAGAAGTGCAGAATCCAAAATGAGAGGATTATTTTAATACCAGTAATGGTAGACTTGGCATTCAGAATAAATATTACTGTACTAACAAAGACCTGTTGGAGCATTTAAAAAAAAAAAAAAAAAAAAAAAACACTGCCCCTGGAATTAGTCAGTTTTTAGTTTTGTTATTCCACATAATGACTGACCAATTCTGAAAATTTAAAATGCCCTCATAATCTGAAACTGCACATTAGGAAATATATTATAAGATTAAAACAGAAAGAAACAGGTATTAGATTTAGGCACTGTGAACTTGTCTTTAAGAAGTGTAACTGACAGCATGCTGCTACCTGGGGTTTGTTTATCCAGTATTTGAGAATGTGACCTCTTAATGGAATCCAATTAACTTTTAGCACATAAGTGGAAAAAGTTTGGGTAAGGTTTGCTGTTGTACTTTAAGTCAAATATTTAACACACTAACTCACTGTGAAGTAATCAAACTCATTTTAAAGTAATTAGACTATTAAAGTTGCTTCACACATGGGAGTTTGATTGTTTAATGGATCTGTAGTTTGCTGGTAAATTTGTACCATGTCATCCATGTGCTACAAAATTTCCACAAGTAAATTAGACACGATTGGAAATCCACTGCATTAACCTGTTTGTATTCAAGATATCTACATGATAACCATGCAAGCATGTTATAAATTTCTAACAAACTGTTGTCATGATATGTCCATAAAGTTGTTTTTTCATAACAACAATATTTGTCAATATAATAGAAATAGTAACATTAAGTAAGCATTAATCAAGTCAATATTCTGTCATTCATAGGTATTTATTTTTTAATTATTGTACAACAAGTTTCAGAGCTACATCTCCATTTTCACTGACTGTGTGAATGTAATGAGCATTACATTTGTTTCAATTTTTCACCTTACATCTAATGATACAATTGTATAGTTAACTTCCTTCAATTTAACATCAGCTGGGATGATGGCAGAGTGCAAAAGAGATTGAGAATTATGTCTACTAACATTACATACATCAGACCACAGAACTTCCCCTGTCTTGTGCATTGTTGAAATAGTTCCACATTTAGACTTACATTCTGAAACTATTTTTGAAATGTCTATGACTATACTACATACTAATAATACATATTTAACCAATATTACAGTGATGTGATGTAGATTATAATTGATTTACAATTATTTCCATTCACATAATTGAAGAAATAAAATATGACATTAAAAGATTATTTGGAGAACTATACACTAGCCATTTTAGTTTATGTACTAACACACTGAGCATAAATTTTACGTTCTAATTTAAATACAGAGTGACTTTATACTCAGTGCTGTTTGCCATTTGCTGCTTCTATTGCTATATGAGCAACAGAACAGGTCGAGGGGAAGGGGGTTTGGAGAGGGGGAAAAGTGTGTCTCACTTACATAAGAGCTGCTGACCATTAAACAGTCACTGTCATTACCACATCCTGTTGAGGTGTGGGCTGCTGCTTGCATCTTGACTATATTTCTTTTCAGCTGGCTGCTTTCTGATTAGGTGTAAGTAATAGTCCACTGGTACTAAATATTACTATCAGCTGAAAACTCATCAGAATACCTTGATGTGCCACATCTACTACAGTGAAATGTGCCAGAGAATATACTACCTGTAATTTGGGACTAACTGCCATTTACAACCTCAGCATCTATAATGCTGATGGCCGTCAGGGAAGGTGAGACATGTACAGTACCAGTGAAGCATGTTGTTGGCCAGGTAGTCCTCTTGAATTGCCAATTCCACCAAGGCTGTTGCCCTACATGCAGTTGATGTCCTTTGCCCCAAGTGAAGTACTGCAGGTCCACATCTGGCTGGAACTCTTCATATGATGGCAAAGACGGAGAATGATCATAAGCAACAAACAGTCACTGTCTTCATAGTAATAGTCACGGACAGTAGGAACAGTGCACACATCTGTGAGCTCCAGGACAGAGACCTTCAGACATCGTACTACTTGAGAGGCCGTGCACTGAAGAGAGACTGCCTTGGGAAGAAGTAACTTTTGGCAGTGTTCCATCACAGCATAGTGTAATCATTTTCACTTTGGTCTCCTCTTCAGATCTGGCAGCCACAATTATGTTCTTCATCTGCTGCACACTGTCATTGGTATTATAGAACAGGAGTCTGCTCTGTCTCATCTGTATTTATTCAGTAACCATTGAGTTCACCTCATTGATATACACCACTCCAGTATTGTCCATGTAGTAGTGGCAGCAATGTGAGATTACGTGTTTCCAAAACACCTCATAATGCCTTTCAGTGGAATCACATCCAAACCCAGCAACCCTTCTACCAAGGGTGCTTCCTTATTCAGTAGGCTCATTTTTCCATACCACTTACTTCATGCAAAGAACATCTCCAACTGTGGTCACATTTTGTTACAAAACCAGAGCTTAATCAGAGTGATATCGTATGAACACTGCTCTCTACACATCCACAATAACCCTTTCCGACCTCACCGCCTCTTACTTCGCATTTGTATTTGAGGATGATTATTTTCAGGTGTGTGGGGACATCTACATTGGTATGTTACGAGCCTTAAACACATAACCTGCAGCTTGGAGGACCAGGCTTAGTATTATGTGATTGCTCTACAAGGAATGCTGGCTTCACAACACCTGAGCATGCCCTCCTCCCCCCTTCCACATAATGATTAGAGAAAGCATATGAAGGACACCGCCCGGCTTCACAACCTAATACCATTGGGGTCGAAAAATCAAGAGTTGGCCAAGGGAGGCTGACAGGAAAGGTGATAGTAGTCTGATAAATAAGTGGTCAATGTCAGAATTAGGTAACAGCTTAGTCAGTCATGTGGTGGCATTTTCAAAGACTGTCAGAGAGTGCCTGATGAAAAAGGAGCATTGTTGTATGAAGGACAGAGTATTTCCATGGATTGTGAAATTTTGAACATGATAGTTGCAGTTTAACTACAATTTTATATCAGTGCACAGAAAAGGAATCAAGTTGTTACTTATACAGTAATGACACTGTTACTGAATAAATATAACTTTTAGAACAAAACCATTACAGACACTTCTTACAGGTTATCTTTTATTGCACATGGGAAGTTGTGTACATCTACACAACAAAAGCTACATTCAGGCTACAACTTAGCTATCAGTACCAGCTCTCTGAGTCAAAAAATTAGCTGTTATTCTTGAAACAAAGTTGCTTCATGCCATCATAATATAAACAGTAAGTTATTTCTAACAAGCAAATTGTGCAACAATTTTTGTATCTACCGTTTAACAAAGCATGCCCAATACAGATACATTTTTACAACAGTCTTCATTACAGTGCTTGAAAAAGTTACATTAACTTAAGAATTTCAGTAAGATTAATATGAAATATTTGCTTCCTTTAAAGGAGAGCAAATTCCAATGACATTAATCGTACAAATGACAGTGACACCAAACTTATGCATTACAAATATCAAAGAGTTTCTCTTTCACAGTCAGTACTCCAAGCACACCACAAATTCCATTTTCACAAAGTACTTTGCACTGATGTTGACATGAATTTCCCAGTGTTATTGAAAAGTAAATAAATATGAAAAATTATCTAATTTTACACAAACTCTTCAGCACACTGTCAGACTGCAACAGTATTAACATACAAATTTCACACAAGGAAATTTATGTATCAAATGAAAAATTTAACTGCAAAATCTAAAGTTTCTGTAACAGTTACTTCCTCAATCAGGAGAGGGTGGTATGTCTGGAGAAGTTAAGAAATGAGGAGGAACTCAATCCAAGCCCACAATCTGAGTCACCCCTTGAGGAGATGGTGAGCATACAAAATGATCAGATGGTAGACAAAGATACTTTTGTGTTTAAGTCTTCACACAAAGACATTCATGTGCACTGAGAGTCTCCCTAAAATTGTTAGATAACTATTGTCTTTGAGAAATGCATGACACTGCTGCTTCCTGAAACTTATAACACCTGCTTTCTGTCATTGACCATCCTCACAGTTCCATATAATTGACAAAACTGAAAATAAAGCAATGTAACAATGAAATAGTGTATTATAGTTGAAGTGTACTTTTAATATTTGCAGAAAAATATTTTGTCAATTGTCATACATTTCTCCACATAGGAAAAAAAAATTGTCGCAATCAAAATGTAAGGAATGCAAACATACATATCCAGTGCTTCAGACTATACACTGTCTGTCAGGTACACATGTTTCATTTAAGAAGCCAACAAGGTAATACAAAGTAGATCATACAGATAAAGAGCATATATATGGATAGCGTAGAGTGACAGTAAATGATAATTTTCAATGAATGTACTTCAAAATTTTTAAACTATTTACCCCATGACCAAACTGTATGTTCAGAGTGCATATACTGTATGTGTATATGCCACACAAGTATAATAAAAGAAACAGTGCACAAACCACAATTTAAGTAAATGGCATACGTATCAAATGTCATGAGGAGTTCCATTATTAAGCCTACTTGAGTTCAATTTAATGAAATCATCAAGAAATATAGTAACACATTTATGTACTATATTTCTGAAGTTTATAACACTAAGACGAGATTGGAATACATGAGTGATTAAATAATCATATTAAATAATGTATCATCTGGAAGTATATAGAAAATCACATTGAATAGCAAGACAACACATCAAAATAACGTGAGAGCTTCATAATGTAATCACACACTTGGTTTACTACTTTACTTAAGGGGCAGGGAAATCAATATGAATATACCACTGGCACTCTAGGTACCTGCATGTTATTTTTCCACATGCACAAAAACTAAAAGGAAATGGAAATATTCACAATTCAAGCATAATCATGGAAACAAAACATTTAGAGCAAAATACAGTACATAATGCCCACCAATTGATGAGGAAGTACTCAGAGAGTGAAGGATTGGGAAAGCTTTGAAAGCACTAGAGGAGTAATATGTTTTTCTGTACTTATACATCATGTTCAGATTACACTGAACCCATCATTACAATTATTAACACAAATCTACACTCAAACCACAATGTTGAGTAATTAAGTAAAAACTGTCATGTGATATAACAAAAGAACAGGAGTCCTAACACTACATGACTGTGTAAAGATAGAACAAATATTTATACTGTATACAATAAAAGCCATGAGTGGTCAGAAGTCTGAAATTCACAAAATCAGGAATGTAATCTAATTTTGTTGGCCCTTGTTAACTTCAAAGGCGTATGATGGGATTAGAAGACAAGCAATATGGTGGCCAAAGTGTGTGCTAAAACATAGCTTAAATTGGTAATGTAATTCTCAAGGGACTAAATGTATTACAACTCAAGTGCATATTTAAAATACATTGAAAGGAGGTAAAATATAAACCACAGAAGAACCCTCCATCTGGAGAAGCAGTAATAGCAAATCAACATTAAACAGTGAACCTATGATATCTTAAGGAACCAAACACTCAAGTTCTTAAATTATTTGTAAAGCAATCAGATGTTTGCAGCAGTTTAAATGTGTTAAATATCTGAATCACAGGCAAAAAAGAAAAAATGTATATAACATTTGAACTTATGTTTGAAGTCACAAAGTTTTCTCAGTATGAAGCACTGCATTAATATAGTCTGTGTAATTTGCCAATCTTGAGCTACACTGACTGAAAACACCATCATGTCCATATTACACTCAAACTGTGTTAAACCTTTGACCTAACATTATACCTGTTAATGAGTAGATCAAAACAGGTATTTAATTATTGACTGAATATAAAAATATATATGAAATGTTGAAATTCAAATTCTTGTTACCCCTGGAAGCTGTTACATAGCCACCATGCATCTGGTGCTGGGTGTCATGAACCAGGTTAGTCATTAGGTAGTATTGATGGAATACTGTTTGGGCATACAATAAATACTGACCTATATCCATTGCTCTCTCTGATTTAGGCTAATGATGTATGTGCAGTTGGGAACAGTGCAGAGCAGAGCAGTGGTTTCCAACCCATGGTAAGTGGACTGCAGTGTGGCAATGGTCACCAGCTACTTGAAGTCAAACATTTAACACAATAATTCATTTTTAAAGTAATCAGACTATTGACGCTGTTTTATGCAAGCGTGTTTGATTCTTTAAGGGATCAGATGTTTACTGGTACATTTTTAACATGTGGATGATAATGTGCAGAACATACATGAGGAAATTAGAGATTTATGGAAACTCCACTTCAGTGACTTGCTTGTATTTAAAATACTGATGTGATAACCATGCAATCAGGTTATTACTTTACAACAAACTGTTATGAATGAACGACTTTATGGACATCACATAACAAAAATTTTTGTGAACATGCAGTAACACAAACAAATGTAGTGAGTCTTGAGTTGGTTGGCATTCTGTCATTCACAAATTGATCACTTATTTATTATTGTCAAATGAGTTTTGGAGCTACATCTCCATTTTCACCAACTGTATAGATCTAAAGAGCATTAAATCTGCTACAGTTTTTCACCCAACACACAAAAATGCAGTTGTTACATTTAAGGAGGTGAATTACACCTCATGTGGAATACTGGCAGAGTGCAAGAGCAATGCCACAATAATGCCTATTAACATTACTTGCATTTGACCACACAACTTACGTTTTCTGCATTGGTGAAATACTTCCACATTTTCACTTACATTTTGAAAAGACGTTATGACAATAGAGCACAACTAATGGTGCACATTTGACCTATTTTAAAATGATGCGATGCAGGTTGCAATGGATACACTGTTATTTTCATTCACATAATATGTAAAAGTATTAAGAAATTAAAAAATTACTTGGATTAGTGACCTGTAACAATATTATTTCAAGTACTTACATCTTCAGCATGAAATTTTACATGCTAATTTAGACACAGAGTAGCTCTCTCTCTCTCTCTCTCTCTCTCTCTCTCTCTCTCTCTCTCTCTGGCTACGAGTATAGAGTGTTCAAATTAACATTACTCTCTGACTCCTCATAAAAAATTGGTAAACAAGTTACACATTTGAGGTGCCAGGCAACTGCTGGTATCTTGTACTGTATTTCTTGTAAGCTGTCTGCTTTCTGGTAAGTCTAAAGCAGTAGTCCATTAATACTTAATAATGTGCCATGAGTAACTACTCTGTTGAAGAGTGCCAGAGAATGCATGTGTGTAGTTAGGCACCCAAACTTCTATTCATTACCGTGGCTATTATAATGCTGAAGGGCATGTTAGCAAATCTGAGACACATACAGTACTGCATCAAGTGCGCTACTTGGCAGGTAGAGCTTCTTATCTGTCACATTTCTATCACACTGTTATGGAAGGAAGTTGCCCTATAGGCAGTTGACATCTTTTCCCCAAGTGAAGGAGAGCAGGTATACATCTGGTTGAAACTCTTCATATTCCTGCTTGCAGGGATGCAGAAAAATCTTGAGTGACAAACAGTTGTCATTCTCCCAGTAGTAGACACCAATATAAAAATGAGGATTGGTGCCGACATCAGTGAGGTCTAGGATGACAGACCTTTGAATACGGTACTAATTGAGCTGCTGTGTGCTGAAAAGAGATTGCCTTGGGAAGAAGTACATCAGTGTCTCATACTTTCAGTAGTGTTACTTCACATCATAGTGTACTCATATTCATGTTTGGTCTCTTTTTCACATCTGCCAGCCACAAATTACATTCTTCGTTAGTCATCTCCAGCCTGTTGCCCACTGTTACTGGTATTTTAGAACAGGAGCCTGCTCTGTCGCTGCTGTATTTAATCACTAGCGATCGAGGTCACTTCAGTGTTGTGCACCACTCCATCATTGACCATGTAGTATGGTGGCAAAATTCCTCATTGTGGTTTTCAGTGGAAACACATACCAGCCCAGCAACAGTTAATATTTGATGTGTTTTGCACCGTACTACCGAGTGTGCATACTTATGCTGTAGGCTCATTCTCCATTCTGCTTACTTCATGCAGACAAACATATCTAACTCTGGGCACATTTCGTTCCAAAACCAGAGCTGAGTGAGACTGGTATTCTATGAACACTGGTCTATGACCTGTTCCAACATCACCACCCCTTACTTGTAATTCATATCTGAGGATTATTATTTTCTGGATTTTGAGGACAATTTTTACATGGTCATATTAACAGCCTTATATAACCCACAGCATTGAAGACTGAGCTTTGTGCTGTGCATTTGCTCCACAAGAAATCCTGGCTTCACCACACCAGAACATGCCCTCCTGCCCCCTTCCACATAATGATTAGAGAAAGAAAATGAAAGACACCCTCTGGCCTCACAACCTAATACCATCGGGGTCGAAAAAACAAGAGTTGGCCAAGGGAGGCCGAGAGGAAAGGTGATAGTACAGTAGTCTGACAATTAAGTGGAAGCAATGTCAGACTTAGTTAACAGCTTAATAGCTGTCAGTCATGTGGTGGCATTTTCAAAGATTGTCAAGGACCATATGACAAAAAGAAAATTGTATGAGGCATTAGATATTCTCATGGATAGCAAAATTTCATGAATGAGTAACAGCACTGTTACTCATTAAACATAAATTTACAACATACACTCACTGCTCACATGTTATCTTGTATTCCACAATGGAATTCATGTGCTTTTACACAATCACAGTTACATGCACATATATCATAGCTATAAACAGAAACTTCATTAAAATAAGGCCTGTAATATTTGAACCAATAATAATGAATGATGCTTGATCTGGTCAGAATATAAAAAATTAAGATTTTGTAACAATTCAACTGTAGGCCAATAATTTCATTATCTACAATTTACAAAATTATTTTGAATACAGAGTAGTATTTTTAAAACTCACTTTATTAGAATGCTAGAGAAGAGCATCACTAACATAAAAAACTTTTGTTTCCTTTCAAGGAGAGCATATTCCAATGACTTTGATAACAGAAAAAGGTAATGATGATTACATAATGTAATATGAACATCTAAAAATTTCTCTGAACACAGGAAAAATAATCTATTGTGGAATCGATACGAGTACTCAAACACACCACAGATTCAATTTTTATGAAGTACTTTGCAGAATTTATGTGAAAATTAGTGCAAGTTATTGAAAAGTAAATAAACATGAAATAATTATCAAATTTTACACAAACTGCCAAGTACACAGAAAAACTGTAATAGAGTATTTACTAACATAAAAATTCATACAAAGAATTTATGTATCAAATGAAAAAGTTAACTGTGAAAACTACAGCTTTTGTAGCAGTCATTTCCTCAGGATATGATGGTACATTGGGAGACAGACTGTGGGCTATATTTTCTTTCTTACTAAGGGACCCATCCATGGTGGTGGTAGTGGTCAGGGTACAGAATAGATAATGATCAAATGGTATAACAGATACATTTGTGAGTGTGAGTGTGAGTGTGAGTGTGTGTGTGTGTGTGTATGTGTGTGTGTGTCTTCATACAAAGACATTGAGGTACACAGAGGCTCTGCCTAAAATTATTAAGCAAGTACTGTCTTTGAGAAATGCATGACACAGCTACTTTCTGAAACTCATTACAGCTGGTTTCTGTCACTGACCATCTTCACAGTTCCATATAATTGACAAAACTGAAGAAAACTCAATGTAACAATGAAATAGTATATAACATTGGAAGGGTTCTTTTAATATTTGCAGAAAAAAATTTTATCAGTCATCATACATTTCTCCACGTATGAAGAAAAACTGTGGAAATTAAAATGTAAAGAACACAAACCGACGTTTCCGGAGCTAAACACTATACATTGTCTGTCAGGTACATATGTTTCATTTAAGAAGCCAACAAGGTAATACACAGAAGATCATACAGATATGAGCATATATGTGGATAGCAACATACAACTGTTTCCTCTAATATTATATATATGTAGTTCTAGAACAAGAGTGATAGTAAATGGTCAGTTTCAATGAATGTACTTTTTAAATTCTTGAAATATTTACTCAATGACCAAACTGTTTGTTCAGAATACATGTGTATATTACACACAAATTTAATAAAGGAAACAGTGCACAAACCGCAATTTAAGTAAATGTCATCAGGAGCTCCATCAGTAAGCTTACTCTACTTCGATGTAATGAAATCATCAAGGAATTTAGTAACACATTTATGTCCTATATTTCTGAAATTTATAGCACTAAGATGAGACTGCAATACAAGAGTCATTAAACATTCATATTAAATAATGCATCATTAAAAAGCATATTGAAAAATACATAGCAAGACAACACACCACAATAACTTTAAGGCTTCATAATGTAATCACACACCTGGATTACTACTTCACTTAAGGGGCAGGGAGATCAATATGAGTAGACCACTGGCACTCCAGGTATCTGCATATTATATTTTCATATGCACAATAACTAAATGGAAAGAGAAATATTCTCAATTTAACCATAATAGTGGAAAAAACATTTAGAGCAAAATACAGTACATAATGCCCATCAATTGGTGAGGAAGTACTCATAGAGAGTTAAGGACTGTGAAAGCTTTGAAAGCACTAGAGGAGTAATATGTTTTTTTGTACTTACACATCACATTCAGATTACACTGAACCCATCATTACAATTATTAACACAAATCTACACTCAAACCACAATGTTGAGTAATTAAGTAAAAACTGTCATGTGATATAACAAAAGAACAGGAGTCCTAACACTACATGACTGTATAAAGATAGAACAAATGTTTATACTGTATACAATAAAAGCCATGAGTGGTCAGAAGTCTGAAATTCACAAAATCAGGAATGTAATCTAATTTTGTTGGCCCTTGTTAACTTCAAAGGCATATGATGGGATTAGAAGACAAGCAATATGGTGGCCAAAGTGTGTAATAAAACATAGCTTAAATTGGTAATGTAATTCTCAAGGGAGTAAATGCATTACAGCTCAAGTGCATGTTTAAAATACACTGAAAGGAGACAAAATATAAACCACAGAAGAACCCTCCATCTGGAGAAGCAGTAATAGCAAATCAACATTAAACAGTGAACCTATGATATCTTAAGGAACCAAACACTCAAGTTTTTAAATTATTTCTAAAGCAATCAGATGTTTGCAGCAGTTTAAATGTGTTAAATATCTGAATTGCAGGTAAAAAAGAAAAAAAAAATTAGATATCGTTTGAACTTATGTTTGAGGTCACCAAACACTGCATTAATATAGTCCGTGTAATTTGCCAATCATGAGCTACACTGACTGAAAACACCATCATGTCCATATTACACTCAAACTGTGTTAAACCTTTGATATAACATTATACCTTGTTAATGAGTAGATCAAAACAGGTATTTAATTATTGACTGAATATAAAAATATATATGAAATGTTGAAATTCAAATTCTTGTTGCCCCTGGAAGCTGTTACATAGCCACCATGCATCTGGTGCTGGGTATCATGAACCATGTTAGTCATTAGGTAGTATTGATGGAATACTGTTTGGGAATACAATAAATACTGACCTATATCCATTACTCTCTCTGATTTAGGCTAATGATGTACGTGCAGTTGTGAACAGTGCAGAGCAGTGGTTTCCAACCCATGGTAAGTGGACTGCAGTGTGGCAATGGTCACCAGCTACTTGAAGTCAAACATTTAACACAATAATTCATTTTTAAAGTAATCAGACTATTGACGCGGTTTTATGCAAGCATGTTTGATTCTTTAAGGGATCAGATTACTTGGATTAGTGGCCTTTAACAATAGTAGTTCAAGTGCTTACATCTACAGCATGAAATTTTACAAGCTAATTTAGACACAGAGTAGTTCTCTCTCTCTCTCTCTCTCTCTCTCTCTCTCTCTCTCTCTCTCTCTCTGGCTATGAGTAATAAGTATTCAAACCAACATTACTCGCTGACTCCTCATAAAAAACTGCAAAACAACTTACACATTTGAGGTGCCTGGCAACTGCTGGTATCTTGCACTGTATTTCTTGTAAGCTGTCTGCTTTCTAGTAAGTCTGAAGCAGTAGTCCATTAATACTTAATAATGTGCCATGAGTAACTACTCTGTTGAAGAGTGCCAGAGAATGCATGTTTGTAGTTAGGCACCCAAACTTCTATTCATTACCGTGGCTATTATAATGCTGAAGGGCATGTTAGCAAATCTGAGACACATACAGTACTGCATCAAGCACGCTACTTGGCAGGTAGAGCTTCTTATCTGTCACATTTCTATCACACTGTTATGGAAGGAAGTGGCCCTATAGGCAGTTGACATCTTTTCCCCAAGTGAAGGAGAGCAGGTATACATCTGGTTGAAACTCTTCATATTCCTGCTTGCAGGGATGCAGAAAAATCTTGAGTGACAAACAGTTGTCATTCTCCCAGTAGTAGACACCAATATAAAAATGAGGATTGGTGCCGACATCAGTGAGGTCTAGGATGACAGACCTTTGAATATGGTACCATTTGAGATGGTCTGTGGAAGATTTTGTGGACAGATCAAGCACACTTCCATCTGACAGGATATGTCAATACACATAACTATCAAATATGGGCAAAGTAAAATCCACACTCAAATCAACCAATTCCCCTTCATCCTAAAAAGGTCATTGTGTGGTGTGGGGCTACAGCATCATTTACAAAGAGAAATGCTTTTGATCCTGTTACTTGTACCATCACTGCTAAGTGCTGTCAGTCTCTTTTGCACAACCACATCATTACAGCTCTCCAACAGCTTGTATGTGTGGTTGGGATTATTTTTATGCAAGATGGCGCACCTCCACACATTGCAAATCCAGTTAAGCAGTTGCTGAAGCGTCATTTTGGAAAAGCTAGAATAATCAGCCGCCATTTCCCTACATCTTGGCCATCCTGATCATTTGATCTTAATCCATGTTACTTCTGGCTGTGGAGCTACCTCAGGGACGTTGTGTTCAGTGTTCTGATTGCAAACTTAGCTGCACTGAGGTCATGTATTGTGCAAAACATTCTGAACATGACCCCAGAAACACTTCAATCAGTTGTGGAACATGCTGTTTTTTGATTTCAACTTGTTGCGAAAAACAGTGGGCAGGATATTGAACATATTTTGAGCCAATGGCACAGAAATTAATAATCTGATCTGATTTGATCTTGATTGATTCTTTTTATGCGGTTTTTGGCCTCAGGACAATTAAAAATCAAATTTTGTCATTCAATGTGATATGAACCTGTTGTGGTTGGTGGGCTTACATTACTAATGGTATCACACCTTTACACCCATGTACACTGAGTAGCACAGTTTGTTTAATATGAAACACACATCTTAAGCATTGTTGTACAATTCATTTCTGTTTTGTGGTTGAAAACTATTAAATTATGATGCTTGCAGTGCTATTGCTACATTTTGTAACTATTTATTTTTCTTCTGCCATACGATTTCCCCATCTCTGATAATATTCCATTGCAGTCTGATGTCATTCATAACAGTGGTGTTATTTCTACAATGATTTGAAAATTAAACTTTGAATATAATCACCCTATATATGGATAATCACAGTAAACAGCAAGTCAACACATCAAAGTACCACGAGAGCTTCATAATGTCAGCACACAACAATTAGATTATTACTCTACTAAGGAGGAAGGAGTTCAGTATGAATAGTCCACTGATACACTAGATAATTCTGAGTCAGCACGTGATTATTCCATAGGCACAATAACTGTAAACAGAAATATTCTAAATTCAACAACAATAGCTTAAACAAAAATTTAATTTAATACATCATATAAACTGCTGAGCAAGCTATAACAGATTGAGAAAATGGGAAAGGTTCAAAAGGACAAGAATCATAATATGTTTGTCTGTACCTATAAAATATGGTTCAGATAAGACTGAAATCATCCTTACAACTATTAATAGAAATGTGTGCTCAAATCACTATGTTATGTATTTAACCAAAAACTTACATCTGATATAACAAAAAAAATAAGAGTCCTGTCATCTTGACTGTGTAAAAACTGTACTAATTTTGTGCAGTATACAATGAAAGCCATGGATAATCAAAAAGCTGATTGAAGTTAACAAAGCCTGACACAAACAGATTACATTCCTGTTTTTCTGTCAAAGGCATATTATCGGATTAGAAGACAAGCAATATGGTGGCTAAAGTGTTTGCTAAAATCCAGCTTAAATTGATAATATAATTCCCATGTAACATTGTATTAAGGCTCAAGCAGATAAAAATATTATGATAGATGTCCTAGTATAATCCATAGAACAAACCTCAGCCAAGACAAGTAGCAATTTGACACTAAACAGCAAACCTCCAGTTCCTTAAGGAATGAAACTCCCACATTTTTAAATTATTTCTAAGGCAATCAGAAGTTTCTAGCTATATTAAGATCTAAATATCTGACAGATATGTGCATGAAAAAATTTGGAGAAGGTTAGAACCTACAGTTAAAGTCGGAAGTCATGAAGTACTCTCAGTATGGAATACTGCACGAATGTAGTCTGGGTAAGTTGCACATCACAAGCTACAGTGCCTCATTACATCTACTCAAGGCATTACATCTACAATCCGCAAATCACTGCGAGGTGCATGGCAGAGGCTACTTTCCACTGTACCAGTTATTAGGCATTCCTTCCTATTCAGTTCATGTATGGAGTGCAGTAAGAGTGAATGACTGAATGCCTCTGTGGTGTCTACCACACACGTCAATTGCAGCTGACGCATAAAATTTGCGCCAACCACAGAGATTAATCTCCACAGTTCACATGGGGGTCACAGAGAAGAGAGCTGTTGACTGTGATTCTCAAACCTACCTTTTTTCTCTTTGTTGTCGATTCTCTTTTATGTATTCTCTTACTGTTATATATAAAAGAAATAAAAAGAGATACTTGAGTTCACACTCCATTAGTTTCCAATTTCTAACTGTGTTTGCGTGGGTACACACCTACTTACACAAAATTGGTGACCCCGACTGCAAAACAAACAGCAGATATGGATATGGACACGCCAGCAGTGTCAAAACTAGCGGTTTGCTTACCACCCTTTTGGCCACACAACCCTATGCTGTGGTTCACACAGCTGGAAGCGAGTTTCACGTATGCGGGAATAACTGCAGAAACAACTAAATTTCCCCTCGTAGTAAGCCAACTCGATCATCGTTACACAACTGAAGTTCAGGATATCATAACTGCTCCTCCAACAGAGGATGCATATGAACGGTTAAAGACTGAACTGATATGTTGCTTAGCCGTTTCTCAAGAAGATAGAATCCGACAAGTATTGACGCAATAAGAAATTGGTGACAGGAAACCTTTACTGTTCCTGCACCATCTCCGCAGCACGGTGGACCCTGGCATGATTCCAGATAGCATTCTGCATACCCTGTGGAGTTCCCACCTGCCACCACAGGTAAAAGCAGTCATCGGCACGCAGAACGAGACGTCACTGGACACAGTAGCAGAACTCGCCGACTGCATACTGGAAGCGATCACACGGAACACATAGGACAGTGTTGTAGACATAACTGTCAGCGCAGCAGCTGCATCTACTATGGTGTCTTGGGCAGATTACAATGCACTAACCGCCAAGGTCAATCTCCTATGCACACAGCTCTCGAAACTAATGTCGAATGGCATCATTGTCAATCAGAGAAGCCGTAGCCGATGACGACATGGAAGTCGTTTCGCATCGCAATCTACAACCGAGAACAGACAGAGCATTTGTTGGTATCATAGTCGGTATGGAGAGCAAGCACGTAAATGCATTAGCCCATGTTCTTTCTCCAAATGCTTGTTCACCCACTGCTTGAATACTGCTCAGCAGTGTGGGATCCGTACCAGATGGGGTTGATAGAAGAGATAGAGAAGATGCAACGGAGAGCAGCGCGCTTCATTACAGGATCATTTAGTAATCGCGAAAGCGTTACAGAGATGATAGATAAACTCCAGTGGAAGACTCTGCAGGAGAGACGCTCAGTGGCTTGGTACAGGTTTTTGTTGAAGTTTTGAGAACATACCTTCACTGAAGAGTCAAGCAGTATATTGCTCCCTCCTACGTATATCTTGCAAAGAGACCATGAGGATAAAATCAGAGAGATTAGAGCCCACACAGAGGCATACCGACAATCCTCCTTTCCATGAACAATATGAGACTGGAATGTAAGGGAGAACTGATAAAAGTACTCAAGGTACCCTCTGCCACACACCGTCAGGTGGCTTGTGGAGTATGGATGTAGATGTAGAAATTGGAGCGGAAAGTGGCAGTAGATGCTACCTCCTATCTTCCTTCATCTTGACGCCTTTTTATAACAGATGCTGCGCCAGGCAGGAAATTTTTAATCGACACTGTTTCAGAGCTCAGTATACTATCAAGTCCTTGCATTGTTACCGGCCGTGCACAACATTTAACTTATCCACTGCCAACAATTCACAGATTTCAACATACGGATTACAACAAGAGAATCTGAACTTGGGACTCCCTAGAGATTTTAAATGGAATTTCACAGTAGCAGATGTCGCAGTAGCAATACTAGGAGCTGATTTCTTATCACACTTCAGACTTTTGCCAGACTTGGCCAATGCTTGCCTGATAGACAGTCTCACCAACCTATCAATGGCTTGTTATTATCGTGACAGAGATTGCCAATGGAACTAACTTAATACTGGTACAGACACAGAGTACCGCGCATCCCTAGCAGATTTTCCTGAATTAATGAAACCACCTGGAGCACTGCACAAAGTGTTGCATGATACAGTACACTACAAAAAAATCACATACTGTGTCATGTCAACCTAGGACACTAGCACCAGAATGCCTCACTATAGCTAAAGCGGAATTCGAGCTAATGCTTAAACGAGGAATTATACGCCCGTCATCCAGTCCATGGGCGTCAGCCTTACACCTCGTACCAAAAAAAGGTGGAGACTGGCGTCCGTGTGGCAACTACAGAGCACTGAACACCAGAACTATTCCGGATTGTTATCCTGTACCTTTGTTAAGGGACTACAACCACACGCTGCACGGTGCCACAGTCTTTAGTGTGCTAGACTGCGCAAAGGGCTATACACAATTTCCTGTAGCGCCAGAAGGGGTACCAAACACTGCCATAACAACACCCTTTGGATTGTTTGAAAGTAATTTCATGACGTTTGGTCTGGGAAATGCTGCACAGACATGGCAACATTTTCTGGATTCTGTATTACGAGGATTGACCTTCTGTTTTGCCTACCTGTATGACGTTCTCATATATTCTGCAAACAATTTACAGCACAAGCAGCATTTAAAAGAAGTACTCCTATGCTTAGAGAAGTTTGGAATAGTGTTAAATACACCGAAATGCCTGTTTTGCCAACCTGAAGTGGAATTTCTAGGTCATCGCATATCCGCTACAGGTTCAGCACCGTTACCCAGAAAAGCTGAGGCTATTCTACACATGCCCAAGCCTATCATGGTCAAAGAATTAAGAAGATACCTAGGCATGTTAAATTTTTACAGAAGGCATCTACCACAGACAGCTGAACAGCAGGCACCGTTAAACTCGTTATTAGCCGGCCCAAAGGTTCGCAGCAATGCAACCATGCAATGGAATGAGGAATCTGATGCAGCATTCGAAGTGACACATCAAAGCCTGGCTCAGGCTGCACTGCTGGCACACAATAAACTAGAAACACCTTTGGCACTGGTGGTGGACGCTAACCAGTTTGGTGTTGGTGCAGCCCTGCAACAATTGGTGGATGACACATGGCAACCTCTAGCATACTATTCGCACAACTTGTCACCAGCACAACAACACTGGAGTGCTTACGATAGAAAACTTTTGGCTGTATATTTAGTGATCAAACATTTCAGACCACAAGTAATTTTTACCAATCATAAGCCCTTGACTTACGTATTCAACAAGCATAGTGACAAATACTCCCCAAGGCAGTATTCTCAATTGGAGTTCATAAGCCAATTCACCACAGGCTTATGCCACATCGCAGGTTTAACTAACGTGGTAGCCAATTGTTTGTCACAAGTATCCAGTATAACACAGTCTGTAACTGTGGCCGAACTAGTGCAAGCTCAGCAGGAAGATGATGAGCTAAATACCCTGTTGAGTGACGACAACACGACATTGAAGTTACAACTAGTTGATGTGCCCGGGGAATATGTATGATTACATTGTGACGTACAACATGATCGATCACGCCCTTACGTTCCAATCACACATCACAGAAGAGTGTTCGATTGTCTCCACAGCCTATTTCACCCCGGTGTTCGAGAAACTACCAGACTGGTGTCCGAAAGATTTGTATAGCCAGGAATAGACCCCGATTGCCGTAACTGGACTAGATCTTGCCCATGCTGTCAGCTATTCAAAGTGAGCAGACACATGCACTCTCCAATTGGACAATTCCCGGATGTCAAGGCATGCTTTTCGCACATTCATCTGGATGTCGTAGGACCTCTTCCACCATCAGGTGGTAATCGCTACCTGCTAACAATCATTGACAGGTATACATGCTGGCCGGAAGCAATACCTACCGATAACATCTTGGAGGAAACTCTGACAATGGCATTCATGTCAACCTGGATATCGAGAATCACCTACCCACTCCATACAACAACTGATAGAGGACGACAGTTCGAATCAGAACTATTTGCTCAGTTAGCAAGATTCTGGGGATACTGCCATCACCGCAACACCGCCTACCATTCGGCAAGCAACGGAATGGTAGAAAAATGGCACTGTACCTTAAAAGCAGCCCTCATTTGCCACGGTACTAAATGGATGGAAGCATTACCCATTGTACTGTTAGGTCTTAGGACAATCATTAAACCTGATATGGATGCCTCTCCAGCAGAGTTTGTCTACGGAGAAACAATACGTCTGCCTGGAGAGTTTGCTGATGACTCAGGGGTACCGAATGCAGATGTCCAGTCAGAATATTTACAAGGATTGAGAGAAATGATCAAGGAAATCAAACCTGCAAAAGAGTCCAGACATGGAGCCCCGGTATCATTCATGCACAATGATTTAAAAACTTGCACGCATGTATTGTTACGCACAGATGGCGTCAAACCACCACTACACCCGCCATACACTGGACCTCATCGCATGATATTCAGAGATGCACACACCCTAAACATAGTACTGAATGGGAAACAAGCCACCATATCACTAAGTATAGTGAAACCTGCTTATATACTTCAAGACACTCTGGCGATGTCAGCATCGCGCAGCGATCAGCACAAGACAACGATGCAGAACCCCACTCCGCTACCTCCGCAGTCAGTAAAGCAGCAGCCTTGATGCACCACGCATTCAGGCAGACAAGTGCACTTCCCTGCCCGCTACAGAGAGGAACATCCGAGCTCCACTCTCACCAAGGGGTCTCATGTGGTGACTACCGCACACATTGATCGCAGCTGACGCATAAAATTCACGCCAACCACAGAGATTATTCTCCACAGTTCGCACAGGAGTCACAGAGAAGAGAGCCAACAACTGTGATTCTCATACCTACCTTTTTACCCTTTGTTATTGATTCTCTTTTATGTATTTTCTTATTTGACAACCTGTTATATGTGAAACAAATAAAAAATAAACTTGAGTTCAGACTCTGTTAGTTTCGGATTTCTAACTGTGTTTGTGTGGGTACACACCTACTTTTGCAACACCTCTGTGCATGCAGTAATTATTCTTATCTTATCCACATAATTCCTATGTGAGGAATACAGAGAGGACTACAGTACATTTGCAAAGTCATAATATAAAGCTGGTTCTTTAAACTTTGTCAGCAGACTTTCTCAGAATCAATTGTGTCGATCTTCAAGAGGGTTCCAGGGCAGTTCCCTCAGTGGATTACAACCTCTGTCCATTCATACTGCCCTGATCTGTATACATTCAATATGCCCTGCTAGACTTATTTGGTAAGGGTCCAACACTCTTTAACAATATTCTAGAACTGTTCACACAAGTGATTTGTAAGCTATCACCTCTATAGACAGACTACAGTTTATTGGCAGAATACTGGGGAAGTACAGTCAACCACCTTTACCCACAACTGAGCCTACGTGATCTTTCCTTTTCATATCCCTATGAGGGATTACACCCAGGTATTTGTATGAGGTGCCAGATTCCAACAGTTACCATTCAACATTTGACCTAAGATTATACCTCCTAATAAGTAGACCATGACAGGAATTTAATTACTGGCTGAAATTGAAATATATTTATGAAATTTTGAAAGACAAATTTCATTGGTCCTGGAAGCCATTACATAGGCAACATGCAACTGGTGCTGGGTATCATGAACCAGGTTAGTCATTTAGTAATACCTGTGGATTAGTGTCTGGGAGAGAAATGCATCCTGTCCTGGACCTTCTTCGCCTTTATTTATGTTAATTATGTACCTACAGTTGTGAATGGTGTAGAGTACAAATTTGCTATGTTTTCAGATGTCAAGCATTGCAACATCTTTCAAACAGTTGGCAGTAACACTTTATCAAAAGTTTTAACCAGTTTATGTTAATGCCCTTATTGTGTTTTGTTATCAATAACTCCACTGTGTCTGAATATGACACAGCAGTCCAGCTGCGTGGCAATGAATGTAATTTTGTGTATGAAAAAAAGGCAGTAATTCTACGTGGCATATTGAGCAGTTCATTGACTGAAAACTTGAGTGTATTAGATGTCGATAAACTTAATAGTATGGCAAGCATTTTCATTTAAGTACGATCTGTGCTTAGTGGCTGTTCAGGTTTTGGGAAATATGTTACCATAAACTTGCTAACATGAATGAAAGGGTTTGTACATGACTGTGTTTGGATTAGCATGGGCTTGGCAGTGAATGTATAAATTATCAAATTCCAGAATATATCAATGTTTTGCCATTATTTCCACCTTTCATTCAAAATTAAGGCCTTTTCTGATGCTTGGAATAGTTACGTTGTATGCTGCCTGGTGCAAGTTTCAGTACAGTAGGTTTCTGCATAGCTTTCCTACCTGTGATCTGCCACAGTGGATTCACAGCTAGGTCCAGGTAATGGAAGAAAGAAACCATGCTGCCACAGACAGTCGAACTGGAGATGAGTGATCTGCATTTAATGAAATCTGTGCATTCAGAGAAAATCCATTAGTAAAGATCATAAATATAATTTTTTACTGATAACTAATACAATTTGAATATCAAATAGTAAACAAATTAGGATTAAAAAACGTTTTAAGGTTGTATAATGCATACAGCTGTAATTTATGACAATGTATTCAATCAATTATTGATTAACACTAAAAATGTTGTTATCTGAAGACAGCTCATTTATTAGGAACTACGTATCAAAAATTATATTTATGGTCTTCACTAAAAAAGAATTTTTATGAGCCCCTATTTTTTTAAAGTGCAGTACAGCTAATGACATTAGCTGATGAACCAACCTGGGTACAACTGACAAGAACTGGGCACGTTCTCAAGCAGAGAACATTAAACACTGTACTGGCAATTTCTTTGATTGGTGACAAAATTTCATGAGTTTAATGAAAAAAAAAAAAAGAAAAGACAACTCCACGTAAAAAGATACTGACACACTAAAACGACAGCTTCTTTCAATCTGCAGCTTCATTTTCATTAAGCACTATTGAAAGTGGCAGAATATTACTATGCAATTCCCAGACTTATTATCGACATTTGAAGTCTGTACTCATTTCACAAAAAAACACAAACTGAAATCAACTATTACAACACTGTCCTGTACTTTAAAATTATCCTGTCAAAAATTCCGGAACCTGATTTCCAAGAAAACTAAAGTTCTTCTTAATATATGTTTAATTAGATTTACAAAAATATAAGAAGCTATACTTCAGTATCCATTTCTCATTTAAAGTAACCAAAGTTATTGGGTATAAGTTTTCTGTCTCTCTAGGCTAGATAATTGTTTATTTTCTTTAATAAGGAACAAGTATTTTGACATGCGAATAGCTTAGGAAAAAGGCTAAACAGTTCGGAAGACAGACCACTTAGTTGATACTATAGCTGCCTAATTACAAGGCTGTTCAATTTTTTTTCCCCATTAAACATGTTGCATGTTGATATCACAAATCTGACTACTTATTACATACGTGTGGCATGTTCCATCAGACATGCCCAGCAGAACATACTTCTGTTCTCGATACAGTGACTGTAATTATCAATTTTTGGAGGAAGATACCAATATCAGCATCAATTGGACATTGAAACAATTCACTGGTGAATGCTAAAAATTTGTGGTGGACTAGGATTTAAAACCAGATTTCCTGCTTTACATGAGCAGTCACCTAAAACATTCTGGCTTCCTGAGCACACCCTTCATTTGATCCAAACTCTAAACCTATCCCACATACAAGATATGTTTGCAGCAATTTTCATATTCCCACTAGAGGTTTGAACCCTATCGTGCACATGCACTGAGGATGTTATCAGTTAGCGTGCTTGAAGTTGTGAATTTGGGTCAGATAGAGAGTGTGTTCAGATAGCTGAAACAGCTAAGGCAAACACTTATGTGAAGCAGGAAATCTGGCTTTGAGTCACAGTCTGGCACAAATTTTCACCTTTAGCTACTGAATTATTTTAATAGCTTATTGCAGCTAATGTTAGTACCCCCTCAAAGTAATTGTTGATCAAAAAGTGAAAATACACAACTGGTCAGTTCTATTTAAAGTGGTAGTCCAGCTTTTGGGACAAAATATGCATTTGAATGTAACACTAATCCCAGCTGGCAACCCTACCTCACATGCTCAGCTTACTGACCATTAGATATGGGCAATAAGCTACAAAATTCCTTCAGAGAGCTGAATCATTCTATAGAGTGAGGGACAGGTGGCTGGATAAAAAGGATATCTATTAAGAACCAAATGTTTCCTGTGATGTCAGCAAGTGGGATGAGTACTATAGGGTAAGTTGCTGCAACAGCCTGTGGTGTAACAGATGACAAGTGGTCTGTTGCATGCGCCATCTATCGCCCCTGGCCTAGCACAAATTCTAATTAAATGATAAAATTGAGTTGCGGGTCAGGATTTCTTAGTTATATGCATAAATACTGTGGCAGTATTTGGTTTTTATATGTGCAGATAATTAAAACACTGAGCCTGCAACTGGCGCGGACTTTCGTTGATGCGGCAAGTAGTGGGCCGCTATGGAGCAAACACAGTGAGGCTGATGATGTTACTCGCTGGAGCTCCAGAGTCGCGGCAGCGGGATACTCCGACACAGTTGTTGGACTTCGGAGGAAAATAATGAAGAATGTATTATGAGGAACTTTGTGTATAACAGCGAAAGTAGTAAGAAGCAATTTAATGGGTGGTAACGCAGTAGACGGTACCTCAAGAGCAGACTATACATAGGTATCAGAAATAAATTGCTGTAACTATTGTAGAAAAGGAATTCTGAATAAGAGTTATTATGAGAAGTAGTCAGGCAGCGTCAGTTACTGGTGAATGATCGCCATAGGTGACATTTTCTTCATCAGCTGCACTGTTCCTTCTTTCACTCGATGAATTTAGTCAACATTAAGCTGGAGCTGAACTACGCAAATAATAAAACTCATTAGTAGGGCGGCAACAGCGCACTTGGTGACCCTGCAATTGGAAGACAATTTCGCATCCTTGAACCTTGAAGCAACAAATTAATCTAATTAAAATAAAAATGTTTACATAAGAAAGTAGAACATATGAGAGAAGTAAAACCTTTTATTCTTTGAAAGTGATCAAGTATAACGAAAATCATGAAGTAACAAAACGAATACAAACACATGATAAGACGGTTTAACCAGCACTTACAAACATCAAGAACAACCAACAAGTGAGCGATGCTACGAGTTACAGCTATATCACCAAAGAAGTTAATTACATCAGAGTAGACAACGCCAGCTGTGCTACAGCCGAGACACACCAGCAGACGATGCTAGCCAACAAGCCAACCACCACAATTCACATTTTGTGAGCTACAACTGTGATCAGTGATATTTGGAATAAACAGTGATTTCAATACAGTAACGTTTATTAGAAAACAGAGAGAAAAAGAAAAAGATATAATGATAGGCAGTAATTTCTGTACTGTGTATTGTTGTTGTTGTGGTCTTCAGTCCTGAGACTGGTTTGATGCAGCTCTCCATGCTACTCTATCCTGTGCAAGCTTCTTCATCTCCCAGTACCTACTGCAACCTACATCCTTCTGAATCTGCTTAGTGTATTGATCTCTTGGTCTCCCTCTACGATTTTTACCCTCCACGCTGCCCTCCAATGCTAAATTTGTGATCCCTCGATGCCTCAGAACATGTCCTACCAACCGATCCCTTCTTCTAGTCAAGTTGTGTCACAAACTTCTCTTCTTCCCAATCCTATTCAATACCTCCTCATTAGTTACATGATCTACCCACCTTATCTTCAGCATTCTTCTGTAGCACCACATTTCGAAAGCTTCTATTCTCTTCTTGTCCAAACTAGTTATCGTCCATGTCTCACTTCCATACATGGCTACACTCCATACAAATACTTTCAGAAACGGCTTCCTGACACCTAAATCTATACTCTATGTTAACAAATTTCTCTTCTCGAGAAACGCTTTCCTTGCCATTACCAGTCTACATTTTATATCCTCTCTACTTCGACCATCACTGGTTATTTCACTCCCTAAATAGCAAAACTACTTTACTACTTTAAGAGTCTCATTTCCTAATCTAATTCTCTCAGCATCACCCGACTTAATTTGACTACATTCCATTATGTATTTGTATTATGAGTATAATATTACTATTACATGCCAATATTAACACGCAATATGAGTTCAAATATCGAGCAGCTATTACAACAAATGCAGCAATTATTTGATCAGAACTTTCACGAACTTTACAAACACACAGGCTCAGAATTTAAATCAGGAACAGAAACAAGCTTTCACTGACTTTGCAGACAAACCAAACAAGAAATTTGACAACAGGCTAAAACTTTAAATGACTTTAAACAACATTTGGATAAAAGACTTAATGACCAAATTGAAGCAAATATGAAAAGTCTTGAATCTTTTAAAACTGACATTCAAGATTACATTACTCAACAAATTAATGAAAATAATAATAAGCTTTATACTAATTTAGGTAAGTATAAAACAGACAACAATTTTACGCCCCTTATATACTATGCAATTTCAGTTATCAATGCTTACATTTCTATCACTCGATACAGCACGTGTTGGGCAACCTTTTGCTGGCGTGGGTGCTTGCTCAGATAATTGTCCTAAAAGGACAAATTATCTCGGCGGGACAGTGACGCCGCCATCGCGACCTTGGGACCCCGGGGGCCCCTTTTTTTTTATCAGTTGCTGACCCTCATGAATCGAAACATGACTGCGTCGCGTCGTTTCATGATTCGAGGGTCAGCAACTGATAAAAAAAAAGGGGCCCCCGGGGTCCCAAGGTCGCGATGGCGGCGTCACTGTCCCGCCGAGATAATTTGTCCTTTTAGGACAATTATCTGAGCAAGCACCCACGCCAGCAAAAGGTTGCCCAACACGTGCTGTATCGAGTGATAGAAATGTAAGCATTGATAACTGAAATTGCATAGTATATAAGGGGCGTAAAATTGTTGTCTTCACAGTATGTCCTCTGACTACACCCCGAATACATCTATTGTCTGTGAAGAGCTGCCAGAAACAGTAAGTACATTTCTAAATAATGGACAGTTTGTACAAACTTGCACGGATTGCTGTTTGTGGAAGACTTACAAATGCTTTAGATGTATATGAATTAGAAGTACCAGAAACCATACGCGAAGACATCTTACTCCAATTCAGATATTCAAAATTCAATTTTATGTTAAATTCGTATCGACTGCCGGAATGCTATATTTTTCATAGAAGCGAAAATGTCCCAATGATTAACGAAATAGTAAATGATGCAATAGCAGCAGCTTCAAAAATAAGAGCTGGAATTCCAGTTCCTTGGGACATTCTCGCTTTAACCACAATGTCTTTCTTTGACACTACTGCATTCTGGCAGAGTCGATTTAAAATTAAAATGTTTTTTTACGAAATTACTTATAAACAATTTCGTGGTCTATTTGGGCGGCGCCGCCGCACTCCAAGATTGCTTTCTTCTGGCGTTGTGTCAGGCACGCGTTCAAATTCAACTGTTTCGCCACTGGTATCCAAATCATCGTATGCTGCATTATGGCCATACCGTATACGATTAGCAGCATCCTCTCTTTGCACTGTTCGAATATCATTAGTACTACGAGAACGATTAACATTTGTTAATGGAATTCTTTCCCCCATTTCAATGTCTTCCTCAGGTCCCGGATATAAAACACCTCCGTCGTATTGTATAGAGCCATGGTTGCCCGTGCTTAAATACTGATTTACCCAAGACATTTTGCTGACTACACTTAATAAATTATTACCACCTTTTATATACATTACGTTATCAAACAGCACGTGTTGGGCAACCTTTTGCTGGCGTGGGTGCTTGCTCAGATAATTGTCCTAAAAGGACAAATTATCTCGGCGGGACAGTGACGCCGCCATCGCGACCTTGGGACCCCGGGGGCCCCTTTTTTTTTATCAGTTGCTGACCCTCGAATCATGAAACGACGCGACGCAGTCATGTTTCGATTCATGAGGGTCAGCAACTGGAAGAGTGTGATAAGGAAAACAGTTCTAACCTAGATATGATTAGAAATTAGTTGCTTACAGATATCCAGAAACCAGTAATGACCTAAACAAACATATGGGGTACTTTTAATGTTGACATTGTGGGTAAGGTGCATACTATCTCTACAGCAACTGCTGTAATTCAAAGTAAAATAACATCATTAACGACCAAGTGTATACCCCTTCTTTCCCCCTAAGGTAAGTCTTTCCGCTCCCGGGATTGGAATGACTCCTTACCCTCTCCCTTAAAACCCACATCCTTTCGTCTTTCCCTCTCCTTCCCTCCTTCCTGATGAGGCAACAGTTTGTTGCGGAAGCTTGAATTTCATGTGTATGTTTGTGTTTTCTGTGTGTCTATCGACCTGCCAGCACTTTCGTTTGGTAAGTCACATCATCTGTGTTTTTAGATACAGTAATTTCTCATTAGTGTTACAGACACAATCTTTAACTGCCACCTCAAACTTCTTATTTAATTCTGGAAGATTAGAGTTGACTATCTTAATTTTTTAAATTTCTTTCTTTAGTTCATTCTTTAAACTAGTCATGTCTTCTTTCATACACATACCACTCAAACTACTCATAACTCACATTAACATCACTTCCACTTTTCCATCTGCCATAAACTTTTGCCCTTGTTGATTTTTGCTACTAGGTTCCTCCTCCTGAACCTTAATTATCTCATCCACTTTAGTAGTGTTCTTGACCATTTCGCTCACATCACCATACAATCTACACGACACTTATCATTCCGTCTACAATAGGACTTTTGTCCTCATCATTCAAAGTTACATTCATATCTGATTTATAATCACCACCATCTACAGTATCAGTCTCCTGTTGCCCCTTGTCCCCCATCACACTGTCTTGTTCATTAATGACACTCATTATTTATCACTTAATACAAAACAGATTTTGCTATGGAATTACCTTACTTTTAATCACTTGAGTCCTGTTGTTGCTGTTGTCATCCCCGACTTGTCGTCCAAATGGCTGTTGCAAGTTTTAATTCTCTCAGAAAGGCATCTTTTTTATTCCAGTCAGCTGTGTCCACCTGCGAGCTGATTGGCTGCTCCCGTGCTCAGTGGTTGCTTCCACAGAACCTGCTCGCCAATTGGTTGTTGCACCATTGCATTGTAAACTGCTGTTAAGTTCACTGTTCAAAATTTGGGAGTCCTCCTTTACAGTGGTTATGTACAAGTGGCATCGTTCCCAAGAGGTGCACATTGCGTTTCACAGTTGTTTCCTTTCTCTTTTCACACCACCCCCCCTCTCCATCCCCATATCAATAATATACAGTTATGTATGGCCAGTGCACTATTGTTTAAGCTTTCGATAAACCTCATTAATAGTTTTGAGGCAAACATCCACATACTGCTTCAATAGTTTAGTGTTGAATATCTATGAGCAGTAAAAATGTAATTCACAGTTCTTCCAGAATAATCAGGTACATCAGGAATAGACACTGTCATTGTTTGAACACATGGGTTAATTGTGTTACACTTATATCACAGTGAAGTTGATACATTGTTGTTGATGTAAGTGACACCGGTTTCTCATCTGAAACTCTTCTGTGGACCGACTGTCTTGGGACCTAAAATTGGGCCCTTCTATATCCTCACAATAATAGGTGCTGAAACTACACATTGTTAAAAGTTAAATTTACAGATATTACATTTGAAACTGAATACATTTAAAAATTGTTTCTTTTTAACAGTTTCTTGTACTATGAGGGTTAAGCCAAATTATTTCTTTAAATCATGAAATTGAGAAATATTGTTAAACAAGCAATACTTTTGTCAAAACTTAATTACTTTGGAATTAATGAAAGGCTGACTTTACTAACATGTTTTCGAATAGGCCCAAATAAATACTTAATGAATGCTAGTATTTCATCTTCCAAATGTTTATAATTATTATAGAATTTATATTTGTTTATACATCAACAACAGGATTTAAGTTACAAAATAATTACTGATTTTGCCCTACAATGAAAGATAGTAACTAGTAATAGTCAAAATAAATTAACACATCAATTACATACATAAAACAAAGCACAAAATTAGATCTGGTGCTAAATTCCTTAAAACTGAGGGCCAACCTTTCTCTTATATGAAAACACAGATTATACTCCCATATGTAATTAGTCAAAAGTGAAAAAATAAATTTTAAGGAAGCACATGGCAAAACAAGTGGGGAAGAAAAATTATCCTGGCTTGATTTGTCACAATGGATGAACTGAATCAATTGGTTCAGTGGTTACATTTGGTGGTATGTTTGTAGTGCTTAAGGATACATTCACTTGTTGATAGCTGCTCTTAATTGGCATCCTTGTTCATATAACAACCTCTGGGAACATCAATTTACTGAGGGGGAAGTTCAGAAATGCTGAATAATGAGCAAAATAAGCACATATTTGCCGGTTCTATAGTAAGCATATGGTCACACTAGTAGCTTCTTGTCAGCTGATCAGGACTGGACCTGATTGACAAAACTAGATGTGCAATGGGCTCATCCAACTGTTGATATTTGTGTAAAATTGTAAGCCGCAAAGCTTTCAGGCTAAAAAAAAAAACCACTGTGGAAAGGACAAGGAGACTGATATAACTGAGAAAACAACTACGTGGGGCAAGACACGGATGTCAAATCCATGAGGTATCAACACATTGATTACATATGTTGCACAATAACACATCTACCCTGCACAGCTAACTGCTATGAGAAACTAAGTCCACTCCACCTCCTCCCCAAAACCAGAATAATGCAGGTTCAGCAACTGAGAAGAGCTGTTGTCTCAATCCCTCACACAGTCTGTTGCACTTCTGATATAGTGTCTCAACACAACACCCGCCCTTATGACCTTGGCTCTTTCCATCCCAACTTCTGTTCCTCATTTCTACTCACTTTACACCCCTCCCCGTGGAACTTCTAATTTCTTTTTCTAAGACTTAATGCACCCCTGCAGAAATTTGTTACTTGTGGTAGCACTTCCAGTTTCTTTCATTAAACAATCTACCTTCACCCTTTCCCAAATATGGAGCTGCTTGAGTGGGATAGTTTAAATATTAAATAACTTATTGCATGTAGGAGACGGTTGATTAAACATTAGTGCCAGACAGAAAATGTCTCCAACCTATCATGCTGTAGAGAAGGTACAGGAGGGGTTATATGCTATTATGGTTGTTGCCACCTGGCACCTCAGATTGCATCAGGTATGTATCTGGGCTTCTCACACACAAAAAAATGCCTGCTGCAAAAGAGCTGGGCAGACACAGCAGGAATGACCACAGCCACAAACTCCGATATTCTCAAAGCAGCAGCGATTGTATGCAGGTAATAATGCAATTTGTGTTGTGATTACTACCTCTACTATGCATTGGATTCCTAGAGAGACAATTAAAAGCACCTTTAAGTATGACATTGCTTATCAGAACAACCGTGCCTATAAAATCCAGGATGTATCTTTTCCTCAATAATGTGGATATTGCAGTCCAAAGAAATCTTGAAATGTTTATTACATGAGGATATGCTTGTAACATTACTTCCTTGAGGATTACATTCTGAATTAGAAAACCAAGGTCTTCTGTCTACTTCTGAGCAAGACATGGAAAATGAATACTGTTGTTTCACAGAAAATATATCCTTATAAGGCAACATACAGAATGCTGTAAGAGATGTAGCAATGCAGTAGGGAGATGGACTAAATTTGTTGTGTTAATATGACATAAACGAACACTTTCCTCAACACTCTCTTGTTATTATCTACAAGCACTTCATGAACAATAAGTATGTTGCTATGCACACAGTGGTAGTACAAGAATCCAGGTGAACATCCTGTAGATTTAAGTTTGCTTATAGGTTCTCATAGGAAGGGATCATCACAATGATATTTGAACTCTGAAAAAAGAAAATCTTGAATGACTCCATATTCAATACACATGACAACTGCACTAATGGTTATTAAAAATATTCCTGAGATTGAAAATTTTGTTATTTTGCATTTTCAAACAAATGTCACAAACAAATGATAAGTGAAGCACCTAAATTTGAATCACACATCAAACAGCTTTATAAAATGGTCTCTCCTTGTTACAAGCATGGCCAAAAGCAATTCCAGAAATTTTATTTAAATATTTTCCTGGTTCTTAAACTGACATCACAGGCACTTCCCGTATGTCTTATTTATCTCTGGAATATCCCCAAATACGTCCCATTTAGTAGTTCAACAAGAACAACTTCCTTCAGCACATGCTTCACAGCATTGTAATTATGTACATCATTTATTCTACACCTACAGCAATGAGACCCTCAGCTACATGGACCATATCAGAAGAAATGCATTGTTTGCACTCAACACAAATAAAAGGAAAATAGAGACTAACCCAGTTATTTGAGAATTTTTTGGTTCCGGAGTAGTTGGGTGATACCTTTAGCCCCAACTGAACAGACCCAGGAGTGATTGCCTAAAGAAAAACAACTGTAGGTAATTCCAGGATTTAGATAATGTCTGTTTTATATTTTGCAGTATATTTCATTTTTAATAACATTAGAAGCTGTTCATGATTTTATAGTGAGTTTTCAGTTTTGTTTTTTGTTTTACATGTCTAGTTCTGTAGGACCGAATTGACATGCAAAATTCCATGCTCATGGAACATGTCAGCACATGAAATTACAACATAAAAGCAATAAATAAAATGTTGAATCCCAAAAAGACATCAAGCTGTAAGTTCATGTAAACACAATCAACAACACGACACAGGAATGAGCTTTTCTTTTCGAGGAACTCTTTGGCAGAATAGAAGAAGTGATCCATGAGGGCACTCTTGAGTATAGATTTCAAAGTGTATGCATTAATTAAGATTTTGGAATTCTTGTGGTAGCTTACTGAAAATGGATGCAGCAGAACACTGCATGCCTTTCTGCTTCCTAATATTAAGTGAAAGTTGCTAATCTTTTGGAATAGTATTAACAAGAAATGACAGTAAAGAATATATGTAACTTACCACATATGCCCAAAACCACCGATTTCTGAGCTAAAAATACACTTCGAGAATGGGAAGAGTTATCCCAAAATATATCATGCATCATAAGTGAATGGGAAAAAGCAATGTAGACTACTTTTCATGCCCAACTACCACTTACTTCAGATACTGTTCTAATAGTAAACATAGCAGGATTAGGTCTGAACGAGATGCTGCAAAGTGGTTTTCCATGACAGTTTACTATCTGGACATCTAGAAATTTGAACTGTTCAGTCTTACTACTCAAATGCCCATTCTGGATAATTAAAATGTTAGGTTTTGTTGAACCCTTTGTTAGAAACTAAAAACTGAGTCTTACTGTGATTTAGAGTTAAGTTTGTAGAAAATGAAGTATGTCTTCAACTGCAGTATTTGAAACAGTGCCAATCATTGACACAACATGTACATTAGTGTATGAGGGTCACTCCAGAAGAAAGGTACACTACTTTTGTAAAAACACAGATTTCATTCTGCATCTGTGAAAGTTATACAGTGTGTAGACACATTCTTCCCACTTGTTTTCAAACTGAGTTCAACCTGTTCCCGTGAGTGGAGCCCTCACGCCATGTCTTCAAGATAGGTGCTACACTTGACGTTTGTCAGAAGCAATGTGCTCTCATAGAATTCCGGTGCTGTGAAAACAAGACAGTGGGAAACATCCACAAGAGGTTGAGAAAGGTGTACGGAAATGCTGCTGTCGATCGCAGTACGGTTAGTTGGTTGGTAGGCAAGCAGGTTATGTGATGAAAGCGGGCACAGCAATATTGATGGTTGTCCTTGCAGTGGCAGGCCTCGTACCACACACACTCCAGACAATGTACAGAGAGTTAACAAATTGGTGTGACAGACACATCACAGTGAACGAATTGTCACGCTACATTGGGATAGGGGAAGGAAGTGTTTGCAGAATATTGAAAGTGTTGGCGTTAAAAAAGGTTTGTGCCATGTGGGTTCCCAGGATGTCAACAGTGACTCACAAAGAAACAAGAAAAATGGTATGAAGTGAACTTTTGGAACAGTACGAGAATGGTGGAGATGAATTTCTTGGAAGAATTGTGATTGGTGATGAAACATGGCTCCATCATTTTTTACCAGAGACGAAGAGGCAATCGATGGAGTGGCATCATGGAAATTCACCCAAGAAAAAAAAATTCAAACACACACCTTCTGCTCAAAAAGTTATGGCTACGGTGTTTTTCAATTCTGAAGGTCTCTTGCTTGTGGACATAATGCCAAGTGGAACCACCATAAATTCTGATGTATATGTGACGACACTGAAGAAACTTAAAGCTCGACAGATTCATGTTTGACCACATCAGCAAAAGCAGGATGTTTTCCTATTGCATGACAATGCATGGTCACATGTCAGTCAAAAAACCATGAAAGCGGTCACAAAACTCAGATGGACAACACTGAAATACCTGCCTTAGAGTCCTGACCTGGCTCCATGTGATTATTATCTCCTTGGGAAACTGAAAGACTCTGTTTGTGGAACAAGGTTTGAAGATGATGACTCCCTTGCTCATGCTGCCAAACAGTGGCTCCAACAGGTTGGTCCAGAATTTTACCATGTGAGTATACAGGCGCTGGTTCCAAGATGGCGTAAGGCAGTTGAGAGGGGTGGAAATTATGTGGAGAAATGAAAATATTGTTCCTAAAGGATGTATCTACACACTGTAAAACTTTCAAACATGTAGAATAAAAGATGGATTTTAAGAAAATAGTGTTCATTTCTTTTGGAGTGACCCACGTTTGAGTACCACTTACAATAATCAAGAAAGCTAAATATGCTGGGTATGCCTGCCAAAACAAACTGCTGACCCCGGACAAAACCTTCAAAATCGCCAGACATCTGTGTCAAATCATATTATTTTCCTAGGCACACACATTCTGTAGACATGATTTTACCCTGAACTCCAAAACAGTTACCAAAAACTACTTTAAGCAACACCAAATTTTAACATTTTGTTTGTGGAGGACCCCCAACTCTCCTTTTGTTAAGCGATATTCCATTCCCCCAAACCCCTTACTCCCTTCCCACCACATCATTTGTCCACCGCTTGACTGACCTAGAATTGCCTCTGATCTCTAGTGCTACAAGGCACATCATTTATATAAATAAGGAGCAGGAGTGGCCTCAGAACTGACCCTATGTCGCCCCCCATTTAACTGTGCCTCACTCTGATTCCACATCGTAGCCATTCTCAGTGCTATGAAGAACGACCTTTTGTTCTGTTCTTAAGGAGATCAACAAATTGTGAGCCACTCCCCACATTCCACAATGGTCCAACTTCTGGAGCAAAATTTTGTGATTGACACAATCAAATGCCTTAATTAAGTAAGGTGACTAGTGCTTGAAACCTTTTGTTTTATCCATCCAGTACCCCAAAGAGGAAATACACCAAAGAGCCAAAGAAAGAGGTACACCTGCCTAATATCCTGCAGGGGCCTTGCATGCACACAGAAATGCTGCAACAGGATGTGGCAAGAACTCAACAAATATCTGAAGTATTGCTGGAGGGAACTGATACCAAGAATCTGTAAGAGTACGATGGGATGGAGATCTTTTCTTAACAGCACGTTGCAAGGCATCCCAGATATCCTCATATCTGGGGAGTTTGGTGGCCAGCGGAAGTGTTTAAGCCCAGAAGAGTGTTCCTGGGATCACTCTGTAGCAATTCTGGAAACGTGGTGTGTCGCATTGTCCTGCTGGAATTGCCCAAGTCTGTCATAATGCACAATGGGCATGAATGAGTGCAGGTGGTCAGACAGAGTCATATCTAGACATGTCAGGGGTCACATATCACTCCAATAGAAAATTTCCCAAACCATTAAAGAGTGTCCACCAGCTTCAACAGTCCCCTGCTGACAAGGAGGGTCCATAGGTTCACGAGTGTCTCCATACCCATACACGTCCATCTGCTCGGTACAATTTGAAACAATACTCATCTGACAAGGGAACATGTATCCAGTATCAACAGTCCAATGTCAGTTATGACAGGCCCATGCGAGGCATAAATATTTGTGTCATGCAATGAAGGATACAAGAGTGAGCCTTCAGCTCCGAAAGTCCATACTGATGACGTTTCATTGAATGTTTCACATGCTAACACTTGTTGATGGTACACCATTGAAAACTGCAGCAATTTGTGGAAGGGTTGCACTTCTGTCATGTTGAATGATTCTCTTCAGTTGTTGTTGGTCCTTTTCTTGCAGGATATTTTTCCGGGTGCAGCTGTCAGAGTTGATGTTTTACTGGATTCCTGATAATCACGATACACCTGTGGAATGATCATATAGGAAAATCCCCACTTCATCAGTACATAGGAGACGCAGCGTCCCATCACTCGTGCACCGACTATAACATCACGTTCAAACACAGATCTCGATAACCTGCCATAGCAGCAGTAACCGATCTAACAATTGCTCCAGACACTTCTTTTATATAGGTGGCACCAACCAAAGTGTCATAGTCTGCCTGTTTACATATAATTGTATTTGAATACATATGCCTGTACCAGTTTCTTTGGCACTTCAGTGTAATATAGCATTGTAGCGTTTTCAGTTGTTAGCACAGTTCTGAAATCGAATTGTACATTTGACAGCAAATTATGTGAAAGGAAATGATCAATTATCCTTGCATACTCAGCACTCAAGAAATTAAACACTGATGGCATAGAAATACACAAGTTCTAATGTAGGACCCCAAAATATTAAAACTGCAAAAAAAGTAAAGACAAAATCATTAAAAATTTTACAGTAAATGTTGAAATAACCTGAAAATACAGGTATAACGATGTTTAATGAAGAAGGCAAAGCACCTTTCCTTCATTTAATTTGTCAAGCGAATGCTGAGTGGTAAATCGTCAAAAAGAGATTGTCAGTTTCAGTGAGTGAGCGGTTCTGATTGTATCCCTGATAAGAATTGTTTTGTACATCTCTTCTCCACTGGCACAACTGCCAGAACTACTGAACACCCCAGTTAGTATATCCATCATATCCTTCCATGTGTCCACCTACCTGTCACTATCTCTGCTACCCTTCTCTTTATATATTCAATATTCCTGTTACTCATCTCTGATACAGCTTCCACATGCCTGATGTGAGTTCTGCAAGCAGTCTCTTATATAGACTTACTCAGTTCTCTAGTATTTTGTGAAAAAGTCTGCCACTTGATTCACTGATGAATATGCTTATGTAATCATTCCACAAACTGCTACACTCAAGTATCTGTACATGTTGACCAATTCAGATCACAACTCTCTGACAGCGTAATCACAGGACACTACATTTCTCCATAATGTGAAGTGCTCAGTTTTAAATTTCTAGACATTTAAAGCAATATACAAATGTGACACGTTTAAAAAGTTGAAGAAAGGATTTAATATTTGCTCACTTTTTATACAACAATGTACAGCAATGAGGTGTGTCACTTTAGTCTTACGTGGTGAGAGAAACTGATTCTTGAAAGAAATCACCAAACTTCTTCACAATTCAATTCATAGAAGTACAAATACAAATTCAGTTTAATTGTATAAGTTTGTTTGGATGAACAGAAAGTATTTCTGAAGCAGATTATAATAATTTTAGTTCATCATAAGAGAATACTTGTACTTAAGGTTGTTCATCTTCTAATGGATGACAGCAAACTGATACAGAAAATGGCTGTGTACTTCCATATAATTATCACAATGCACCATGCAAATCAGAAGGGTGACAAAGATTTTTTAAATTGTGCATGCATAGCGTCCAAGTCCTTAACAACTTTGAGTAGTATCACTAATATCATAAATCTTGACAGTATGTTACACAATGTTAGCACTATTAAAACTTAGCAACATTTCATTGAAGACGGAAGGTGTGTGAGAAAAGCAATAAGACTGACAACAATGCAAGTGATCTAGCAATGCTGTGTTGTTGTTCTTGTGTGGATTGGTGTAATCATACCTTCCAGATGCTCAGTCCAAATTACAGATCTGTATAGCTGTCACATTATCTTTGAGAGTACTATCAGCAAAGTCGGGTTTTTGTTGTGTGTTATGAATATGGAACAGCACAGTTTAATGTGTGGAATGCAGAAATGTGACATTTGAAAAGTTGAAACAGGCCTAAGGGGAACATTTCTTATCAAGAGCACCCCTTTTTCACTGGCACAAATCATTTCTGGAAAGCTGAGAACAACTTGAAGATAAACTTCACTCAGTGAGACTTTCAGCTTCAAAGACTAACAAAAAGTCTAATGTTTGTACACTCGTCAGAAATCAAATTGACGTTTAACAATAAGGATGGTGGGCAACTTGTTGAACACTTTCACCATACATCAAATTTTGACTGAAGTTTTGTACATGTAAAAGGTTTGCACCAAAATGGTGCTAAAAACTCCAATTCAGCAGAAGAAATATGTGCACTGATTTTTAGAGGACTACCAATGACCACAAATGATACAGTTATGTGATCACAGGTGATGAATCCTAGATTTTGGAGTATGATCCTGAGACAAAGCAGCAAAGTGAGGAGTGGCACAGAGATTTCCACAACCTTTCTGTTGTGATTCACTAACCTTTCAAAGTGCCGCTGCGCAGTTACGCGGGTCCTCCACATGCGGCGCTGTCTGCCAGCCATGCAGCGGCTGCTAGACTCGGACACCATTCCGATTTGACTGTTAAAGTGTACACACATCTTACTTTGTTTACTTGATCTGTGACTTACATATATTGTGTCGTCCTTGAAATATATTTGTTCAACTTGAAGTTATAACAATTGGCGATGAGGAAGTGAATTTTTATTTTTCATGGTTGACCCACAGGTTTCCATGGCTAATTAAGTCAACTATTGCAAGGTCTCATTGAACAGCAAACACTTCTCACAAATGCGATTTGTAATTTCGTCATGGCATCCAATGCGGGGGTGTCTCTTGTCATGGTCTCTCCCTCCTTTTCCTCCTTACGATGAGACGGCGGAAGACTGGTCTGATTATGAAAAAAGTCTTCGACAGCACTTCTTGGCATTTCATGTCTTGGACAACCAAACATGTAAGTCTCTTTTCCTTTCATGAATTTCACCTCAAATGTATCGGTTGTTGTCACAATTCTCTCCTTTGAAAGATCTTGCGTCTTTGTCCTTTGCTGAAATGTGCTCACTTCCGTCCGTATATTTTCAAAAGCATACGCATATGGTAGCCTATCGTGTTGCCTTTTATTGTTGTTAAAAACAACTGAATCAATCCTATCATGCTTGGGCTGCTGAACTTCACGGCCTTAATTGAAAGTGTTGATATGTTACTGACGTTCACAAAGAATCCTACGCCGATTCCATGGTACGGGATGCTATTATCTGGTCGGCGCCCGACAAAGAAGTCGGGCAACGTGCCCTTCAGTTGGCAAATCCGACTCTAGATGAAGTCCTATCCATTGCTCAGTCTTTTGAAATTTTTCGCACCGCATGAGCACAAATAGAGGCATAGGGTGACATCGGGGATGTACAATCTCTGTGAGCTGTTGACGAAGCATGCGGTGTGTCCCCGCCAGCCGACATGGCCGCAGTATGCTCCCAAGTGCAGCTTCAGCCTAGCCATAAACAAACCTCTAAGAAACTGCAGCAAACCCCATGGCAACTTCCTTCATGTACGCAGTGTTTTACAAAACATTCATGAGACGATTGTCCACAACGTTGGTCCGTGTGTCACAAATGCACAAAGAGGAGTCATGTGTCATCCGTTTGCAAATCTGACCGCATACATGATGTTCATGAATATGACGCTGATTCTGCTTCTTTGTTGTCTGTCAATAGTACTTCTTCCCTTTCAGGGAAGTTATTCCTCACTGACCAAATACTGGGTCGGGATATTCGCATGCAGGTGGATATTGGTTCTGCTGCCACTATCATCAATTCTCAGACGTATCTTCAGTTGGGTTCCCCAATCCTGCTACCTGTCAGTAGGCAATTATGGACTTACAATAAACAGAAGATTTTTCTCTTGGGACAACTTGATGCTGAGGTATCTTACATCTGTAGTTTGCATTGTTCCCATATTTGTGGTCGACCATAGTAATGCGGAGAATCTTTTTGGTTTCGATGCCTTTCATGTTTTTGGGTTCTCCATAGATGACCGTCAATACCGTCTCTGATGCTATTCCTTATGCTCAATTGGATTCCTTGTCAATGACATTTTTGTCCCTTTTTTGTCCTGGGTTAGGCTGTGCAAACGACTTTGAAGCTCATATCACGCTCAAATCCACTGCTCAGCCTAAATTTTTTCAGGCTTGGCCCATTCCTGTGGCCCTTCGTGATCGGGTCAAACGGGAGCTGGATCGTCTCACTGCTTCAGGGGTCTTGCTTCCTGTCACTTCTAGTAAGTGGTCCTCTCCTGTCATTGTCGTTGCTAAGCCCAATGGTGATATTAATCTCTGTGGCGATTTCAAAGCCACTGTAAATACTAAATGCCTCATCGACACTTACCCTAAGCCTCAACCTGAAGAACTGTTCACTAAACTTGCTGGAGGCCAGTATTTTTCTAAACTTGACCTGTCAGAAGCCTATCATCAGCTTCCCCACAATGCTGCTTCCCGGCAGTTTCTGGTCCTTAACATGCCTTTTGGCCTCTATCAATACCAACGATTGCTATTCAGGATTGCCAGCACCTCTGCTCTCTTTCAGCGATTCTTGGAACAATTATTGCTCACTGTCCCTGGGTGTATAAATTACATGAACTACATTGTTGTCAATGTCTCCACCACTGAAGAACATCTTCAGAATCTCTGCACACTTTTTGTGGTGTCACCACCAGACACCACACTTGCTGGGTGGTAGGCTTTAAATCGGCCGCGGTCCGTTAGTATATGTTGGACCGGCATGTTGCCACTATCAGTGATTGCAGACAGGGCGCCGCCACACAGCAGGTCTAGTCTAGAGCGGTGCCCTAGCACACGCCGCAGTTGTACAGCCGACTTTGCTAGCATTTTCAGAGACGACAGTTTAGCATAGCCTTCAGCTACATCATTCGTTACGACCTAACAAGGCGCCATATTCAGTTACTATGTCTTCTGAACAGATAATATTGTGACTCATGTACTGTCAAGAGCGACGTTCATCATTGATGGATTAAAGTTAAGTATGAAACTAATTACATCCGCTTTCTGAATTCTAATTCCTTGTCATGTTCCAGACCTCATGTCAGTATAGTTCTTCCCTCCTTGTGGCAGCCTGCATGAGCTAAGATGCGTGCATTTCGGCCTCCTCTAGTAACAAGGTGTTGGCTCTTCTGCCAACACAACATTTTTTCATGTCTTAGAGACTGCTGGCCTTAAGTGTAATTTGCAGAAATCAAAATTTTTTCCAGCCTCTATCACGTACTTGGGGTTTCAACTCTCTCAGTATGGTATTTGTCCACTTCAGCAAACTGTTGCTGCAATTGATACCCTTCCCCCCCTACATCTGTTAAGGAACTGCAGGCCTTCTTGGGGAAAATAGCATACTATCACAGGTTTCTACTGTCTACTGCTTCGGTGGCTCAGCTGTTGCATCGCCTGTTGCATAAAAACATACCTTTTCAGTGGTCCGTGTCATGCGATGTGGCGTTCCAGAAATTGGAGACTATGCTGAAACAGGACCCGTGCCTGGCTACTTATCAACCTGGTCAACATCTTGTTCTTGCCTCGGATGCCTCTCAATACAGAATTGGTGCAGTCCTTGCCCACCATTTTTCTGACGGTTCTGAACAACCCATTGCTTATGCCTCCAAAACGCTCACAGATGGCCAACAAAAGTATTCTCAAATTGAAAAAGGAGCTTTGGCCATTATTTATGCTCTTCATAAGTTTGGTGTTTTCCTCAATGGATCCAAATTTCATCTTGTTACGGACCACAAACCACTTGTTTCCTTGTTTCTTCCATCAACGTCACTTCCTGACAAGGCTGCACACCACCTCCAGCGTTGGGCTCTCTACTTGTCTCGTTTCAGTTATGAGATTCATTTCCGGCCGACAGCTCAACGTGTGAATGCTGATGCACTGTCTCGCCTTCCCATGGGTCCTGATCTGGCATTCGATAGGGATGAACTCTTGTGTTTCCACCTGGATGTGCCCAAGCAGCGGGTTGTGGACGGGTTCCCCTTCACTGGGGACCGGCTGGTGGCTGCTACGGGTTCTGACCCTACCCTCTCCCAGGTTTTACGCTGTATTCAGAAGGGTTGGCCAGATCATCTGTCCGCTAAGACTTCTGATCGATTGCGGAACTACTACGCTTTGTGTTACCACCTCACGCATAGGGATGGTGTTATCCTCCTTTCCACCAAAAATGCTTCACTGCATGTTGTGGTACCTGCATCTTTGCGTGCTTCGGTATTGCGTCTCCTTCACCAAGGACACTGGGGTGTCTCTCGCACAAAATCTCTGGTGCGCTGTCATGTGTACTGGCCCAGCATTGACTCAGAAATTGCACATATGGTCGCTGCCTGCGGCCCTTGTGCGTCACAGGCCACCGCACCGAAGTCATCTTTGTCACCGTGGCCTTCGCCTGAGAAGCCCTGGAAGCGTGTTCATGCTGACTTCGCGGGACCTTTTTTAGGTGCTTATTGGCTTCTCACTACTGACACCTACTCTAACTTTCCTTTCATTGTCCGTTGCCCGTCGCCTACCACCGTGGCAACCACAAAAGCTCTAGCTCGCATTTTCTCTTTGGAAGGCCTTCCCTCTACTCTTGTTACTGATAATGGTCCACAATTTGCCTCTTCTGATTTTGCTGATTTTTGTGCCCGTCACAGCGTCACGCACATCATGGCCCCTCCATTCCATCCACAGTCAAATGGTGAGGCTGAACGTCTGGTCTGCACATTTAAGGCTCAAATGAGGAAACTGCTGACTTCTTCTGCTGCTGATGATGTGCTTCGCCAATTTCTGGCTTCTTACCATTTCACCCCCATTGGTGACCACAGCCCGGCTGAGCACTTACATGGCTGACTGCCCTGCATGCTGCTTCCTCTTCTGCAGCCTCCCACCTCACGGCCGCAGATGCCTTTGCTTGGCCAGTTCACCGCCAGCGACCGTGTATGGGTACGGGGATATGGCAGGCAGCCAAAATGGAGTCCTGGCTGCATCTTACAACACTGTAGCCGACGCCTGTATGATATCCAGATGGACACGGGTGTTGCAGTGCGTCATTTGGACCAGCTTCAGCCTCGTGTGCCGGCAACACCTGTTCTGGATGCCGCTACACCACCTTCGGCTCTACCTGACACTCAGGATCCTGGAATATCTCATTACTCACAACACAGTCCTCTCACCATCATCTCGGTGCCACCACAAGAACTGACGCCAACAGGAGATGTGCCCATGCAGGAACCAAATGACCACCACCTGTCAGAACAACTCTACTTGCCTCCTTCTCCTACGGACGCGGACACATCACCCTTGTCTCCTGTTATAACAACCGGACTTGCCGCAACAGGCAGATTGGTGCATGGGGCCCCAGCAGATGCAACCCCCACGTCTCCTGTCATTTCAACCCGTTATCATCGGGGACACATCAGTCCATACAGGAAGGCTCCTCCTCAAGGCTTTATGGCCAGTCAAACAACACCTATGGATGTTAGCAATCTACAGGCCACCTCCATCAAGATCTGTGCAAAAATTGTAAGAGGGGGAAAAGTGTTGTGAATCGCCAATCTTTCAAAGTGCCACCGCAGCAAGGCCACCTAAGCGGCCAGCCGCGAGCAGCCGCTAGACTCAGACTCAGTTCTGATTTGACTGTTAAAGTGTACACACATCTTACTTTGTTTACTTGATCTGCGAATTACATGTATTGTGTCGTCCTCGAAATATATTTATTCAACTTGAAGTTATAACACTCTCTCCAGGAAAAACTGCCTGTCAATTGTTTTACAAAGATGAAAGGCCCAGGAAAAGTGTGAATCAAGGGAGACTAGACACTGATTACAAATGAATGCTTCATCATGACAATGCCCCATGTCACACAACCCCTTCCATCACGAAATTTTTGATCTGAAGAGGCATTCCTAGTATTCTACAGCCCCCCATTCTCCTGATTAGATTCCTTGAGACTTTTCTCTTTCCTGAAACTGCAAAATGTCTTAAAAGGAAATCATTTTGGGACCTTGCAGATCATTCAAAAGAACATGACTGATCACATTAAAAGCTGTAACAGTTTAAGCCTTTCAGTGCCACTATCAAGATTGGAAGTGATGACTCCACCAGGGTACAGCTGTCAAAGGGAGCTACTTTGAAAGGGACAGTATTATTGTTCAAGAAATATAAAAACTTGGTAGATAAATAATCAGTCTCATTACTTTTTTTCACACACCTTGTTTGTGCATCTTTCATCATGTACTACTTTATTATCAGTAATTGCAACACCTGCAAAAAGACTGAGATTACTGTTAATACTATTTCCCTGTTCATTAATATAGCACATTAACAACAGGAGCCCCAACATATATCCCTGGACGAGCCTGAAGATACATCTACATTTGGTGATGACTCACTACTTGAAATAATGTGCTGCATGCAGCCTAATGAGAAATCTTCCATCTGCTCACAATCTTCAATGGATAGCATATATCAGTGATAGTCAATCAGATCACTACCACCCACCAACAGGTATTCTATTAGGTTTTCATAAAATTCTGACAAAGTATTTGTTAAGTAATTATTATTACATAATTGTTACTTTCTTAGTTTATAAGTCACCATTACTGTAGAACTGATGGGTGGGTAAAAAATTTTATTACCAACAGGAGATAAAAAATTCAACAGAAGGTAAAAACAGGTTGACTAGCCTTGCCATATATGGTCATTGTTTCATTTTTTTGTCAAATGCTTTCACAAGTCAAGAAATATTGCACCAACCTCACAGCCTTGAGCCATGGCTTTCAGGGTAGTGTGCAAGAAACGCAGAACTTGCATTCTGTAGGACTGATACTTTTGGAATCCTTACCTGTTGCCTTGGGGGGGGGGGGTCAAGGGGGGGGGGAGGTTCATTCTGTACAAGTTATCTCAAGGTATCTTACAGTGATTGTGTGTGTGTTTTCTGGATCTCTTCTGCTACCCTTCCTGGAGATCAGTGTAAAATTGGGGACACTACTCCTGGATTTTCTTTAGTAAAGGAACATTCTGAAACACTGCACATCATTTCTGCTATTCATGTGCCACACTCCACTCCATTTCCTGTGTCGTCCATAAGTGCCTGGACTAACTTTTGTGCCACTTACTGCCTTTACAATTGACTGGAATTTCTTTGTGTTTTGTGAGATGTCTTTGAATAATATTCTGTTACAGTAATAAGTGAAGGCATCCCATTACTCTCAACAGCCACCTAGATTAATTTAACATCCCTGTCTATAATACTACGCTTTGTTTTATGTGTACTACGTAGAATGTTAGTCTCTTTTGGGGTTTCTTAAAGAGACCACAAACTGTGCACAGTACCTCCCATCACAAACTATTCTATCTATCCAGTACTAGTTCAACTATCCTAAGCTTCAGCTACAGTTCCACTACATCCTCCTCCCCAGAGTTATATGTTACCAGGTTCCCATTTAAAATAATAATACTACCTATATATGTAGTTTACTGAACATGTAAATCATTATACTAATTTTTGTTGCCCTTATACCTTCAGTAATTATTATAGGTACAAGTGTCTCACTATCAATGACCTGAGTTTCAGTGTGAACATTACATGAAGCAACGTCTAATGAGACACACTTAATCACTATAACAGTACAAATTATGCAATGATTTCCATGAATTCAAACTGTCCCATCTGCCATCTTCAGTGTTCCCAAGGTAACAAGACCTGTATTTGGCAATTTTCCATGTCATAAAAGTCAAACTAACATTTCACATATCGATGTTAGGCCTCTTAACTCCATCTGTCTGTGAAAACTAACTTCCAGTAACCAGTAACTCCATAATCAAAGAGTGTTTTGAAACAGCATGGATTTCTCTAATCTGTCAATAACTAGGCTTCTCTTATATATTTACACATTTAGCAACTTCCTGTATTACATTATAGTATTCTTTTCAGAAACTATTTTTGCTTCAACTGCAAAATTTAACAAAATGTATTTATGAGGTTTTCATTGCCTGCCACCAATATTTCATTTTTTCTTTGTATATTATCTTTCCAGCTCAAGATATTTGTTCTTCAGATCCTAGAAGAACAGCTTGTGATGGGATGGATGCTCCGCCATACACAATCACTGTGCAGCAGCTTTGATGGAAGCAGGAACTACTCCATAGCAGGTACAAAATAAAGTATAGGGTTGTAGATAGAGAGCTACTGAAGGAATCATGTTTCACTCTCAAAAGGTCGGAACATGAAACCTTGAAATGACTGTTTCCATTGTTGTTGTTGTTGTTGTTGTTGTTCCTGTCTTCAAGACTAGTTTGATGCAGCTCTCCTTGTAAGTCCAACCTGTGCAAGCCCCTTCATTTCTGCAAAACTACCACATACTTGCATCTGAACCCTTTTCTTTACCGAAGCCTTAATCTCCCTCTGTCATATTTACACCTCACATTGCCCTGCATTACCAAGCTGACAATTCCTTGATAGCTCTCATTGGGTCCTTTCAACTGAACCCATCTTTCAACGAAGTTATTCAATAAATTTTCTTTTTACCCAGTTCATTTCATTATCTGCTAATTTGTTATTTGATCAACACCATTCTTACATACACATCAAAAGCTTTTATTCTCTTGTCGTCTGAAATGCTGATCACACTCGTAATTTACTACAGTAAAATAATTTTAGAAACATTCCTGGCATTTAAACTGAAATTGGATGTTAACCTGCCCTCTTTTTCATAAACTGCTATTGCCAGTCTGCATTTAATTGCCCTTCTGCTTTGAAAACCATTTCACTGCCCAAATAGCAAAATTCACAATACTTGTAGTGTCTCATTTCCTAACATAATTCCCCAATTTAATTTGCCTCTATACCATTACATTGTTTTGCTTTGTTGATATTCATCTTCTCAACATACTGTCCACTGCACTCAAGTGAAAGCCTTGGGTCAATGACGTCGTGTAGATTCAGTACTTCTCTATTTCTGAAATGCATAAGACTCTGTACACTTATGGTTATTATCAAAAGTAGGACCATTGGAGAGTAAGGAAAAATTTATGACTGGGCTGAGGATTCTTTGATAGGAAGCACACAGCTAGTGTGCTAACTCTGGCATAGAGTTATTGACAGATGTAGAAGTCAAATCTGGTGTGCACTAGGAAAATGTGTCAGGGCTGTCGTCGTTTTTATTGTACATTTGTGGCCTCATCTACATTATTAACCTCTGGCTTCTTGTGGATGATACAGTTATCTGTAATGAAGTATTGTCCAAGAGAAGCTGCCCAAATATTCAGTCAGACCTTTAGAATATTTAAAAGTGGTATATAGCTTGGCAACTTGTTTTTAAATGTTTGCAATGTGAAATTGTGCACTTCACAAAACAAAAATATGTACTACCCTATAACTGTAGTACCATGAGTGACAGTCAGAATCTGTGCTGATAAATGGATGTACCGATACAAAATATGAGGGTGATTGAAAGGGAAGCCTTAGAAGTTCAACAAAATTTCGGAAAGTTGTGCTCTGGGGTTGGTAGGTGGCAGTAGTGTTCCTTGGGGTTCAGAACAACAGACAGAAGACAGCACCATCTACAACAATATGGCTGCTTGCCTGTCAACATGCACTGCAAATGAGCAAGACTGCGATGCATTGTTTCTGTAGTGTGGTATCAAAATTCATAACAGAAAGACAGTGCAGTATGATGGTTTGCGTTTGTCATTGCACCAAGGGTATGAGTGGTGTAGGATGTTTGAAAGTGGTCTAATTTCTGTTAAGGATGCCCCAAGACCAGTGCAGGCTCACTGTGTAGTAACGGATGAGAACACTGGGTTAGAGGAGCAGCTTGCAAAAGATAATAGATGCCTGACTCTGAACAAAATAGCTACAAGTTTGAAGATTAATACTGGTTCAGCACAGAATATTGTTCACAATGTACTGCAGTTCGATAAGATGTTTTTGAGTTGGATACCATGTCAGCTGACTGTCGAATTGAAAGAGCATCACATCAGTGCCTGTGAAGGTGCATTTCTGAGAAAAATTGTTACAATCAATGAGACTTGGGTCCACTTTCACCAATGAGAAATGAAAAATTCAAGCGACGAATGGCAACACACCTCATTTCCGAAACCAAAAAAATCCACACTCGGGTGTTTGCTGGAAAAGTCATGCTCATTCTCTACTGGAATGCAAATGGAGTAATTCTGGAGCATTATGCACACTCACAAGCAATGGTACATAAGTATTTCAGAAGTGATGAAGAGGTGAAAACCACAGTGCACGACTGGCTACACACATGACCAAAATAATTCTTTCATCTTGGTATCTATGCACTTCCAAATTTGTGGAATACATGCATTCAGCATCAGGGAGACTACATTGAAAAATGACATGTAAGTGTTTTGTCCACTGTTCCAATTAAAAATATTACTACACTTTTAAGATTTTCATTTGAATCACCCTCTTAAACAATGACAGAGTCTCAATCATATGTAAAGTAGGTTGACAGAATGAGGTTCATTGGCAGATAATGAGGGAAATGCAGTCAGTCTATGAATGACGCTGCATACATTGTGTGTGAACTGTGACAAATAATTGACATATACAGAAAAGGGAAGCATGAATGGTCACAGATTTGTTTGACCTCTGGGAGAGTGCCATGAATATTCAGAAAGTACTTAACTGATAAATGCTTTAATATTGACAAAAACTCCCCTGTGAAAACCTACTTATTATGTTGGTAGAATGAGCTTCAAGTGATAAATCTAGGAATATACTACAACCCACTATGTACCATTTCCACAGCAGTCACAAAGATGAGGTTAGACTAATTCAGTGTGTAAACAGGATTTAAACAATCATTCTTCCCACTATGCATATGTGAATGGAATGCACGAAAACTGTAACAACGTGCAGTGGAAAATATCTTCTGCCATCCACTGCACAGTGGTTTGCACACCATAAAAGTAACTGTAGAATGAATAAAACTGTAGATCAACTACCTTCCTGTCCCACTCTCTTCTCGACCACAACCGTCTTTTATGTCATTAAGCTCTTGTAACTGCAGTCTGATTTCTGAAGTCATAAATAACTTTTCACTCACTGCATGTCACACCCACTACCTTGGAAATTTCAATAAGGCTTGTAAAGACAATATTATTAAAAGCTTTCTCTGAATCTACAAATGTTTGGAACACATGTTTGCCTTTCTTCAAGCCCTTCTAGGGTAAGTGGTTAGTTTGGTATTGTTGTTCCAGAACTGACACTATTGCTCTCCAAGATATAGTTGTAATGCTTTTTCCATGTAAGAAATTCATTCTTTATTTTGTAGCCATAGCTTATCAGGCTCACAGTTCAGTATTATTCACGTGTCAGCACCTACCTACTTTGAAACTGGAATTTTTACATGCTTCCTGACGTACAAGGATATTTTGCCCATCTCATATCCGGCACTTGAGGATCAATAATTCTTTCGTTGCTGAATCTCCCACTGATGTCCGTACTTCAGATGTAATGTCACCTACTCCATGGACATTATTTCCTCTTAGGTTTTTCAGTGCTCCATCATACTCCCCTTGCATTATCATATCTCTCATCTCATCTTCACCTACTATTTCTATTGCTGTAATATTGTCCTCAAGTTTGTTTCCCTTTATACAAATTCTCTATATTTTCTTTCCACCTTTCAGCTTCCCCTTCTTTGTTTGGTACTGGCCAGGACAGAGCAGTGTGCAGAGATTTATATAGATTTTGCCTATATGCGGGCCTACGGAACAGGGAACTGCACAACCCCAATATGGACACCTGCCTCCCCATGCACTGATACATCCTGTTACACCCACAGAACACAATTTTTCTCTGAATATGACTTCACTGCACTGGTACACACATTTAATGTTTGTTCCTAAACCACTTCATTTAATAGTTACATCTTTTATACCCCTGAAATGCTATTTTTAATAATTTGCCATTTTTATAATGCCTGCAATGCCTGCAATGTAGGCAGCAGTAATCCTAGGGAGTACCTTATTGTAGAATATTTAATGTAATTTAATTGTGTATCTGCCAGAAATTGTGGTTTTTGATGTGTTTGAGAGAAAACATATAAAGTTACCTTTAAACTCCCACCACCACCACCACCACCACCACCACCACTGCACAGCCCAGCACAGCACACAGCACCAGTGGGGATTCTTAGTATGTTGTCCATGACACTCCTTCCTGTCACTGTACAAATATTTGTGACTACCTGATTTTTCCCCTATTTTTGGTCTTTGTTAAATGGGTAGAAAAGGAAAGCAGAAATGCACTGGTGCATTTCCCAGTGTTCCTTTTCGAAGGAAGGTGATGAACTGCCAAACTTCTCACACCACTGCAAAAATGAGTGATTCAGTTATTTGTGTCAGTGGCATTTAGAAACAGCTAAAAATCCCTAAACCTGAGAAGTGATTTGGGCCCCAAATGAATCTCCATTATTCTATACACAACATACAGCAGAGATTGCTCCCATGTTAATTCTAATATGGTATATTGTTGATCTCTCAAGGAAAAAAATGTGGCCAGTGGCTGGGAAGAAGTTTACCCACCTAGGAGGAGGCTACCAAAAGTGAACCGCAAACCTAATTTCATGTCACTGATTCCCATCCATTACAGAATACTAGAATATATAGGGTGTATCAAAAAGATTCATCTGCTTTGGCATGCCTATATTTCTGAAACTAATAAACATATACAATGAGTTGTTTTTTGATGAACAGAAAACTCAAAATGTTTTCTCATATCTTTTTATAGGTCTTCAATATGCCCCCCTTGAGATTCATGTCATATGTCAATGCAGTATTCAAACCGTTACCACACTGCAGTGAGCATGTCTTGGGTTACAGCTTCAACAGCTGCTATTATGGGACATCTCAGTTCACTCATTGTTGTTGGTAAGGGAGGAACATAAACAGAGTCTTTATAACCCCCCCCCCCCCTCCTCCCCCCAAGAAATAATCACATTTGGTCAGGTCCAGTGAACTTGGAGGCCAGTAATATAAGGCCGAAACATTTGGTCCAGTGCAACCAATCCATCATTGAATAATCCTTTGATTGAAAAATTCCCTCAGTTCCAGTTGCCAGCATGGCGAAGCCCCATCCTGTAGGTAAATGAAGCCATTTAAAACAGGCTCTAACTGTGGGGAAAAAAAGAAAAAAAAATTCTGAAGCATATCGAGATATGTGCTAGCTGTAACAGTGTTCTCAGCAAAGAAAACTGGACCAGATACCTTTTCATTCCATACCTGATATTCTCCCATAACGATGGTTAACCTTCCCATTTACATTAAATGTTGCCCCGTCACTGAACACTAGACATGGAAGGAAACTATCATCCTCCATCTTGCCAAGAATGAAATTACAGAATGTTTTTGTTTTCGCCTTCACAAAGAGCTTGCAGTAGCTGAATTTTGTACTGTTTCATGTGTAAGCGTCCTCGCAACACAAGCCAGATGGACATTGAGGGCATGTTGAACTGTCGAGCTACATGGTGAACACATTTTTGCCGACTCTTTGTGAAACTGTGGCAGATGCATTCAATGGCCATGTCAGACACTTGGGGCTGGCCCAGGGATTCGCCTTTGCACAAACAACCTGTTTCTCAGAATTGTTCATGCCATCATCTAATGCTCTGTGCTGTAGGAGGATCCACACCATACCTAGTATGAAAGGCATGCTAAACAGTTATTACATACTGCCACTGCACACCATTTTTACTAGAACTTAAGTGGATGCACAGTGCTGCTACCTAGTGGGAGCCATACAAAACTCAAGAGTTTTATTTTTCCAACAGTGTGTTATTCATGGACACATCTCAAATAACATAATAGCTGTGATTTTTTTTTTGCTCAGTTGGTACTTCTTGAAATACCCTGTATTCTGAAATCAAACACAATGAAGTGTATCAACCAGCTCAATCAAAGCAGCTCATCACATATCTAAAATACTTTTAGTTCCTCTAATAACTAATTTATGAAGAAGAGTACAGCATAAGGTACACAAAGTATAACTCTCATATTGTTATACATAATCCAGTCAAGAGTTGACATAAGTTAACAACAATCATTGAAACGCCTTGTCACCCACTTACTTGGATGACCAAAGTCTAACATTCATATCATCACTACACCATAATACTCAATTATTTCACCTATCCTTATAAACCCGTTCTTGTATAAAATTACTAGTTTAAATATATTGACTATTCACTTATTTATGAACAAAATGTAACTACTTTTAATGAATTCATCATATTTATAATATGTTTATAATATATTTATTTTGTACACTAGCTCACACTACTGATGTCTGACATCGTTAGTTTTATGCATGCTGCTGTTATATAGTGCCTGAAGATAGCGTTGGTGCAATGTCGAAACTAGTAGCCCAATAAATATAAGCTGGAGGAGTTTCATTTTTAATAAAACTGGATAGATATTGGTAAAGGTTCATGATTTTGACTGCTGCCAACCACAGCAATTTAATAGCAGACTGAATTTAAATTCATTTTTGTATGAAATTCTGGTTCTTCCTAATCACAGTGTTAAATGCTTGAACTATGTATGAGGGTCACTCCAAAAGAAAGGCACACTATTTTTTTTTTTTTAAACCCATCTTATATTCTACATGTTTGAAAGTTTTACAGTGTGTAGATACATCCTTTAGGAACAATATTTTCATTTCTCCACATAATTTCCACTCCTCTCAACTGCCTTATGCCATCTTGGAATCAGCGCCTGTATACCCACATGGTAAAATTCTGGACCAACCTGTTGGCTCCACTGTTTGGCGGCGTGCACAAGGCACAAGGAAATCATCATCATCATCATCATCATCATCATCTTCAAACATTGTTCCAGGAAGAGAGTCTTTCAGTTTCCCAAAGAGATGACAGTCACATGGAGCCAGGTCAGACTGTAAGGAGGGTGTTCAGTGTTATCCATCCGAGTTTTGTGATCTTCCATGGTTCTTTGACTAACATGTGGCCGTGCATTGTCATGCAACAGCAAAACAGCCTGCTTTTGCCAATGTGGTCAAACACGACTCTGTTGAGCTTGAAATTTCTTCAGTGTCATTACATATGCATCAGAATTTATGGTGGTTCCACTTGGGATGATGCCCACAGGCAAGAGTCTTTCAGAATCGAAAAACACCGTAGCCATAACTTTTCCAGCAGAAGGTGAGGCTTTGAATTCCCCCCCCCCCCCCCTCTCCTTTGTTGAATTTGCATGATGCCCCTCCATTGATTGCCTCTTCATCTCTGATGAAAAATGACAGGGCCATGTTTCATCACCCATCACAATTCTTCCAAAAAATTCATCTCCACCATTCTTGTACTGTTCCAAAAGTTCTCTGCATACCGTTTTTATTGTTTCTTTGTGAGCCACTGTCAACATCCTGGGAACCCACCTTGCTCAAACCTTTTTTAACGCCAACACTTTCAGTATTCTGCAAACACTTCCTTCCCCTATCCCAAGGTAGCGTGACAATTCGTTCACTGTGATGCATCTGTCAGCAGTCACCATTTCGTTAACTCTCTGCACATTGTCTTGAGAGTGTGCAGTACGAGGCCTGCCACTGCAGGGACAATCCTAAATACTGCCGTGCCTGCTTTCATCACGTAACCTGCTTGCCCATTGACTAACTGTACTGTGATCGACAGCAGCATCTCCATACACCTTTTTCAACTTCTTGTTGATGTTTCCCACTGTCTTGTTTTCACAGCACAGGAATACTGTGACAGCATGTTGCTTCTGACTAACATGAAGTATAGCAGCCATTTTGAAGACACGCTGTGACGGCACCACTCACGGGAACAGGTTGAAATAAGTTTGGAATCAAGTGGGAAGGATGTATCTACACACTGTAAAACTTTCACACATGCGGAATGAAAATTGTATTTTTATGAAAATAGTGTGCATTTCTTTTGGAGTAACCCTCGTACTTTTCTATTTCGGATACCACTGTACATTTTCATTTTTGCAGGTTTTGCTACCACTAATGAAATCAGGAGTCAGCTGAGTTATCAATGTCTTAACAGGGTTAAGGGTCTCTGGAAAGCGCTATCTTTACAACGTTAAAACAGCACTTATTTAACATGGTTACTCAGAAAGTATTTGACCTAGCAAGCTGAAATTTTGGTAGGTTATCTATTGGAGTATTGGCTACGGCTTAACAGAGTAATTTTTAAAAGTTTCAGTTCAGTTGTTAGAGATTAATTTCTTCCATTTGAATGAAATTTTTTGTTTATAAAGAAATATAAAGGTTTCTGGAAAGAGACTGTGTTAAGTTATGTGGAAGGGACTGTGTTACATTTCCTGAAGATCTGAAGCAAAATGGCTTGGCAGACCCTGAGAAAACTTGGAATGTATATGAAAAAATAAAACTTTTAGGAATTGAGCAACAAAGTTTGGATCACCTTTTTAGTGCATTCCAGATTCATAAGATGGATTACCTTCATCTTCTACAAACTCCTCTAGCAGCTTTCTCTCTGTTCTCTTGCTTGTTTTTTTTTAGGCTATTTCCTGTCAGTAGCCTGAAGATGTAACATACCTAAGGCAAGCATCATTCATACCATGTTGAAACCTACCTTCATTCCTATGTTTTGAAATACTTTGCACCTTACAATGTTGCCATCATTGAAAGTAGCAACAGCATCACACACACCAAAGTGAACTGTTTCCTTTTCTCACAAATACAGTCTTGTGAATTCTTGGCTATGCATTTGTATTTGTATTTCTTTATTGGTCCTGTAAATCATGTTTAGGTACATATTTTGCACGAACGATGTAGGACAAGTCAGGTTGGTACAGTATATACAACATCATACACATTGTTATTTTGAAAGGAAAAATAATTTAAAATTATTCAATACATGTTGAATATTGATGACAAATTCAATATAATTAAATAAAATGATAGACTATTTGAGCAGTTAGACTACACTTTTCTGATACTCTAAAAACTCGGAAACAGAATAGAAGCAGTGGTCAAGCAGTGGTCAAGCAAGTACTCTTTCTGTTTCACTTTAAACTTTTGTAAATTTTGCATCTGTTGCAAATAGGATGGCATGTGATTGTACAACAGTATGCCAGTATGATACACTCCTCTCTCACAAATGTTTGTACTTACTGTATTGACATGAAAGTAATGCTTCCACCTAGTATCACGAGGGTGGTAATCACTGTTATACTTGAAGATATTTCCATGTTTTAAAATACTTCCTTTTGTGAAATTTAATATTTCATACATATATAAGCAAGGAAGAGGCAATATATTGAGATTTTTAAATATTGGTCTACAGGAGCCTCTGTACTTAGCATGGTTTATTATTCTAACGATCTTTTTCTGTAGCCTAAATGTTTTGTTTGTACCCACGGAGTTCCCCCAAAAGATAATGCTGTACATCAGCAGTGACTGAATACTGCCATGGTACATTGTGATCACAGATGCACAGCTTGCATTTTGTGTAAGGATTCTTACTGCATACGTAAGTGTGTTTTGCTTTTTATTTACATGGTTAAGATGTGTCTCCCATTTTAGGTTTTGCTGAATATGTATACCTAAAAATTTTGTATCACTCACCGATGATACAGATTTTCCATCGATTTTAAAAATTGGTCTTGCAGGATATAGTTTCTGAGAATTGTGGAAATTGACTGTCACTGTTTTTTCATTATTTATTATTAGCTTGTTTGTTCTGAACCATTGTGTCAAATTTTGTATTATACCTGTAGCTGTTTTTTGTAGGCTTTCCTCATCACATTATTTGATTAGGATATTTGTGTCATCTGCAAAAAGTACTGTTGTCCCTTTGGTTATATTTCTGACAAATCATTAACATAAAGAATGAAAAGAATTGGCCCAAGGACTGATCCTTAAGGAACTCCATATGTATAGTTTTGTGCATTACTGTAAAAATTACAATTTTTTTGTGTTTTTATGTCTTTGTATTTTATCTGAGTGATCTGTTGACGGTCATGAAGGTAGGAATGTATTCACTTGTTTGGCAGGCCTCGTACTCCATAGTTACCTAGCTTCTGCAACAGAGTATTATGATCAATTACATTGAAGGCTTTACTAAGGTCAAGAAATATGCCAGACACATGTTCCTTATTAGCTACTGCAATTAGAATTTCATTTAAGAAGGTATAAATAGCTGACTGTGTTGATCTTCCAGTTCAGAATCCGTGTTGTGCATCACTTATTATGTTTTCTTTATTTAGAAAGGCTGTCAGACTTCTAAGAAATTGTTTTTCAAGAATTTTACTATTGGGGTTGATTATTTTATTGTTGTTTTCATGACATTCTATATTTTTGGGTGCTAATGATGTAGTACCTGTTTCTCTTTTTATGATACTCCAGGTGTCTTTAGTCTTATTCCTGGAATTTTTTATTTGTTTGTCATTTTCAATTTTCTTTGTTTTTGTCATAACTTGTCTAAGTATTTGTTTATATTGTTCAAAGTAATTGATAAATACAGGATTTGTGGTTTGGTTTGAGTATTGATATAAGTTCCTTTTATTCTGGCATGATATTTTTATTCCTGTTGTGAACCCTTTATTTGGTTTGTACACAGAATTTATAAGTGACGTTTGTTTAGGAAAGGCTATTTCAAAAAAATATTTGTATGTGGCCATAAATTTATCAAATTTGTCATTTGTGTTGTTTGAACTGTAAACATCAGTCCTTATTTCTCTTCTCAAGTGAGAACAAAAGTAATCTATGTTTTCATTATTAAACTTCCTCACAATAGCTCTAGTTTTCTGGGCTTTCATGTTTCCTGGAATAGAGATTGTTAGTATTTGGGCATTGTGATCACTAAAACCAGTGTTTGCAGTCTGTGTGTTGCAGAAATATTTATCTGTATTTACAAACACCTGATCTATGGTTGTTGCAGAAGTAGTGGTAATACGAGTTGGGTTGGTTATAGTTGGTTTTAGGTTAAAGGACTTCAGTACGTCTTTGATTTCTTCTTTAAATTTACAACATTGAAATCTCCAAAAATGATAATATTTTTTAACGGTGTTGAAGTCCTCTAACAGCTCTTCCATATTATTATAAAAAACTTTTTTATCACCATCTGGTGACCTATATACACAGATGATTACAGAATTGCTAGTTGGCAGTTCTACTACAGAGAGTTCTATGTCTCTTTCTTTAGATAAGTTGTCAAATTTGGTTGCGTTAGTGAAGTCTATATCTTCTCGAACATATATGCAGCTACCACCGTGCCTGCGTACTTCTCTACAAAATGTGGCAGCTAATTTAAACTGAGGTAGGTGTGCTAGTTCTATCATGTCTTTATTTAGCCAGTGCTCAGTAAAGCATAAAACAGAAATATCACTCATATCATTTGACAAGATATGTATTTCATTCATTTTATTGGAAAGAGACTGAACATTCTGATGGAACAATTTAAAGTATGAAGCAGGGACTATATTGTGTCTTGCTAGACCACTTATCTCTTTTTTACATCTACTATTATTAGCTGTAAAAAATCCTCCTTGATTTGAGGTGTGGGTGGTGTCTTCTTGCTAGCTAGTTCCCTGGATTCTGGGCCCTGCCTTTCATGTACTGTGGTGCTTCTAATGGTAATTCACTTGTCATGTAGCATTTGTTTCATTTTAGGCACTTCTATTGCACTGGTTTTCACATTGTATTTATTTTGGTGAAACATTGATTTCTTCGGGTAGACTGGTTGATTCAGGGATACATGCATCTGGTTTGTACAATTGTTAATTTTAATTAACATAGACAGTCTATTGCATACTTGCTCCTTCCCCTGTCTGTTCAAGTGGAATCTGCTACATGTGAATTTATCACGAGACAGTCTTTCCATTTCAAAGTTTATGGCTATTCTATTTTTGTTGCAAAATTTTGAGCAGTTCACTGTTTGAACTAAATGATGATTAAACATGTCAATTTTTTCGGTTATATGTTCTTTGTCAAATCTTTTGGGAACTGGATGCAAAATGATGTTTGTATTGTTACTGAGTTGGAGAACACTTGATAAGACATTATCAATGCTTTCCACAATGTTGTTGTAGGAGTCTCCAGTATCGTACGACCCTGCCATTAATGTAAGAGTATCACTTGCGTTCAAGTCTTCTGCTAATTTGTCAATTCGATTAAAAACTTCACGGATAGGAGCATTTGGTTCAATAAAACTTTGAAAGTCATATTTTGTGTGCAGTTTTGTCTCCAGAATGTTTCTGCAGTACCTGTCTTGGCTGTCACTCACTAATAAAACTTTTGGATTCTGTACTGCATTCCTTAACTCTTAACTTTGTTTCATATGTTCAGGTGCTTTACCTTCTGGAACAATATTGGAATCTTTCATTACAGTTTCGTTTTCGCTGATTGCCGTGTAAACACTGACTTCAGTTACACTTACACATTGCATTGGCTCTTTACCAGCTGACATCAGAACAGTTTCTTTATCTGAAGCTGCACTTACTTGTTTAGACGCACTTTTTCTGGATACTGTTGGCGTTGTAGATACATTATAACACGAGTGCATTTTTAGTTGCAATTTTAAATTGTGTGTGTTCGACGCGCTTTTTACGGTACACCACTTTTCACTGCTTACATATTTGATTAGTTCTTGTTCTAGCTCACTGATTCTCGCTAACAGAACGTTTCTATCCTCTTGCAACACTTTAATTATTTCATCTTTTGATGCTGAGTCTGTTACGAGTTTGTGATCACCATGTGGCACCAAAACACAGTTTAATTTATACTTTTATTGGGGTTTTGAGTTTTTCTGTGAGCATACTTTTTCCACAGTTATGGTGCCGCTAAGTCTCTGAAAACAGGTTATATCACCCCTTTACCATATCAGGCAGACTATGTTTATAGGTGTGCACATCACCAGTTAGCAATCCCTGGTTGTAGTTGCACCAGCTGTTTTCTCCTTTGATGGGGACTTTCATTGGTTGAAAAAAACCCAAACAGCCATCTCCACTTCAACACTGTGTGTACTTTGCCTAATAGCAAATACATAATAGTTTTGTATTTTGTCAGTTACACTGTCAGTTAACCTTCCCTTCCCATCTGATCCTTTGCCATCACTGAGGTTTTGTTTTTTTGTATGAAGCTTTCAGTCACCAAAGTCTTGATCCCATTCGTTTCTGTATGTGTCCAATACACACAAATTTCCACACTACATCATTGGTGTACCAGTTCAGTCCTTGAAGATGTCTGAAACTTTTAGAATCACTGCCACCAAATTAATTCACATATCACACTTTACCACACGCAACAAAACATTGAAATATGCTAGCAACAAATGTCACTTCCATTCCTCCACTACTGCCACTATAGTTAGCTGCAAAATTATTTCATGTGTACCTTTGTTTTTTGAGGACATCTACAATTTTTAGATATTACTGCTAAAGTGCTATTTGGAAGACTCATTGTGCCTCAGGAAACTGCACTGACTGTAGCACCCTATGGATTGTATGCAAGGCATAGACACATTAATGTTGTATTCATAGATTTTGCTACCATTTTCGTCATTTTGAGCTATTGAAACACTGTTCCAGAAAGTTGTCATGTATGATCACTTACCACACTTCAATTCCATTTCACTGGCAAGTCCTACATGATTTTTTTACAATGTGTTCCAGACCAACTTCACTACACTGAGTACATCTTACACAGTTTGTAAAAATTAAGTTGAGAACTGACATATCAAATCTTTCAGTCACATCTGATTTTCACTAACTGAACCTAGCTTCCTCTTCCAAGTACTTACTTTTCCACTTTCACTGCAATGGGCAGTTGAAGCAAGATAGTTAGGTTCACACACTTTGTTATCATATTTATTGTTTATGGTAATCACATCTACCATTGGCTTTCCTACATTTCTTCTTTTCTTAAAAGCCTTCAGAGGATTTCTAGCCACTTTAGGTTCACCCATGATTATCCTTCAATAAAATAGAGACTTCAATGAACAGAATTCACTATGAATATTTTCAGGGTTACAAAAGAGTAAATAAACATAAAAAAACATGATGATCAAGCGAGTGATATACACTGAACTATTACAGGTTGGCCAGAACACATTTCCTCTCACATATGCATTTACATTCATTAGTACAAGATTTGACAGCAGTTTAACAGCATCACAGTGGGTCATGCCCATGCAAAAGAAAATTCAAAAATATTTTAAAAATCATTTTAGTCTTCTGAACTGAATAAACTATGTATGAATTGAAAGTGGAAACTATGTAGATTTTTAAAATGCAAAAAGTAAAAATTCAGCATTACATGTTTTGAACTGAGAGCATGATCTAGCTCCCGCATAGGCAGCATTGTATCACTCACGATGCTGAGAAGAGAAGGGTATTGCTTGAGCCACCTCCAAATCGTTTCTGATGGAGGAATGCAGGCTGATATTGAGAGGAGCTCAAAATCTCCACAAAATGGCAGCCCAAGGTGTTGGAGACAGCAGTAGGATCCATGATAACATCGTCTGCTACTGTCAGACCAGGAATTGGTGAATAGATGTTGATCCCAGAGAGCCATTGGAGGTTGTCCCACATTACAGAAGATGGAGTGGAACTATTAAAAGACTTAGTGAATGAATCCAGCTAGCTTCTTTGCTATCCTGAGGAATGCAAGGACACAGTAAACTGCATATATTATAAAAAGATGCATGGTCAATCATAGGATGATGGTTAAAAATGTGGAGAGCATGTCCCCGTGCGCAAATTGCATCTGAGCATGACTCAGTTCATCAAGGGATTGGGACATGGCGCGGTAAAGAGAAAGTGCGATGTATGTAACATTCTGCAGGTTGGGATAACATCTTTAAGATATTGCACCTGGTCATCATAAATAGGGGAAATGATGTTTGTCGAAGGTCGCCAGGAAGGAGTAGAGCCTCCAGTCAATCTTAGTAAGCTATCATTTGGGTGTTCACATAGATGGGGAGGAGTCAGTAAACATGTAGCACATGGGAAATGGTCACTCAAGTATGCGTAAGAGAGAATGGATCACTCGAGAAGATGGGCAAGCTGGGCAGCACAGAAGAGTATATTGAAATGGAAATAGGAGTGTGTGGATTTTGAAAGAAAGATGGGTGCTCCTGTATTAAGTCAGAAGAGATTAAGGTGATTGAGAAGGTCAGCCATCTCTCAGACAAGTTCTGGCAGAACCCAAAAGAGACGGTGCGCATTAAAGTCACTGAGCAGCAGAAAGGAGAGAGGTAGCTGCCTAATAAGCTAGAGGAAGTCTGCCCTGTTGATATCAAATGGTGGAGGGATGTGAACTGTACAAAGGGAGAACTTGAAGTAAGGATGGAAAAGGCGAATTGCAGCAGCTTGTAGGCAGAAAGTCAGGGAGATAGGTTGACTATGAATGTCATCCTGTATGAGCAGCATGGCTCCCCCATGAGATGGAATGCCGACCTTGGGGGGTGGGGGGGGGGGGGGGGGGGGGGGAAGGTCAAAACAGTCTGTGAAGAAACGCCTTGGAGGATACTCATGATGAGAAAAATATGAAGGCGTATCACCTCAGCAGTTGCCAAGTGCCAGCCTTCAGAGACACTTTGCTTCAGGGCATAAAGGCAGGAGGATCCCAATCCATTAGGTCTGCAGGAGCATCGGCATTTTTCTGCTCTTGGCCTGTAGAGTACAGTGCAACAAAATGGCTGGTGTTGTGCACCGGTGACACAGATATCGGACTGATGAGGATATCATGTGGCAACACCGTCAAAGACGATCTTCGAGTCAGTGATGGAAAGACTGCTTGCCTTTGTTTAACTTCTTTGAATCTTTCTGGTTACCGGACAAAGACGTGGATGTTGGGTAGCTGGAGCAACATAGGAACACATCAAGAGTACTCCTTCTGTCCTTTCCATGCTGCCGGTTGTATAGCTGCGGTATTTGTCCCATGAGGCGAACATTTGATGGTGCATTGCACATTTGAAGGATTAGATGGATACCCTACCATACCACTGGGCGATTTCACAACCATGGTGCTAAATTTGAATTTGCATGTCTGCTTGGCCACTTCTTCCGTGGAGTGAGCTGTAGCTAGAACAGTACTGTAGGTGCCATATGGTAGCATGCAGGGTTTCTGACTTGCCAACAACTTGCAAGCAACCACGTAAGACACTTTTCCTTCACCCGGACCTCCTGAATCGCCTCCTTATTGAGGTACATGGGACAATTCTGGGAGGATGGGACAATTCTGCAAGGAAGCAGCACATACGCCATTGCAGATAATGCAGTAGGCTGAAGGAGGTGGACAATCACCCTTGTGCACATTAGTATGACAAGTTGAACATTTGGCCGGATGCCAAAAAGAACTGCTAGTGTGGTTGAAACTATGACACTGGTAGCAGCGTATAGAGTTCGGAATGTATGGCTGGACTGTGATAAAGGTGAGAAAAAGTGTATGTTTGTGTGTGTGTGTGGGGGGGGGGGGGGGGGGGGGCAGGGGAGCACTATGGAGGCATCTATCCTTTTCATCATCCATTGGATGGCAGTGACACCTTGATCAGGCAGGTATGTTTGGATTTCAGCCTCCGTCACACTGTCAAGCAGCCTAGTGTAAATAACACCATGGAAAGAATTCAGAATTCAGAATTCAGAGCAGCTTGAAACTAACAGGATGGCTGAGGAGAAGTGAAGTGGCAAGCAGTTTTTGTGCTTGAGAATCAGAAATAGTCTCCAAGAGGAAAGTGCCACTCCATAAAAGAGAGCAGGACTTCACAGAGCAAGCATTTGCATTAACACCTTTCTAAATAATAAATGGATTTACCATTGCAAAGGACTCACCGTCTACAGTAAGTGAAACCATGAGGAACTGTGGTGCAACTGTGATGGTCTTTGAATCGTTAGATCATTCCACTTAGGCTTTGTAGATGATTGGGAAGATGATTGTCTTATTGTAATAAAATCCTCCATGATTGCCAGCATCTCTGATGATGTACTGCTTCTAACTGGGGGCCCCCTTCTCAAGGCAGCACACCTGCCTTAGGTGACTGTTTATGCTTCAGGTCACACCTACTGAACACCTGATGGAGGGACCAGTCGGCAATTTGGGAAGGTAGCTGCTCAGGCAATCACCCCTCCCTGGGCCTTGCCTACACACTGGAGGGGTGTGTGTGAACCCAACCTGTAGACCCAAGTCTGGGAAATACATGTTACCCTGTTATCTGCTATGCGTCAGATGCATGGGCCAGCCTACAGGAGTACACAGGGAGGAAGAAGAAAAAGAGGAACCTCAGATGCTGAAGTGGAAGGAGGACAGGAGAAGGTGAATGAAGAAAGAAAGAGGAATGAAAACACAGTGGTGAGACTAATCCAATGTGAGCCACCGAAAATGTGGAACATATTCCAAAATATACCCCAAACACGTTCCCCAAGGGAGGGTAAAAATAAGAGCAAGGGGATAGATATGCAGCACAGAAGGGAAAATATGCTGCAAAGGCTGGGGCCCTGTGGAAGCCAAGCACGAACCCGCTAAAGAGCTGTGAGCTCCCTGCAGGTTTAAAAAAAAGTGAAAAATTTATGAAAGGAGCTACAGAAAGCTTCTCACCCACTAGCCACTCTCAGTGCCTGCACCTGCTCGGTGCTGAATATTTCTGGAGTAACTATGACTGCAGGCAAAGCACTGTGCCCTCTCACAGCTGATACAAAACAAATGCTGTCTCTACATAGTTTCTCTGCAGATGTATTACTGCAGAATCAAACTGAATTGTTAAAACTATTTTCCATCACTAAGGATTTAATCTTGTATTTAGCTTATGGTGAAAGCGATTTGATTAATTAGATTTACCTCAATAGTTCTTTCTTGCATACCCGTTTTTAAAGTTGAGCCAAAATACAATGATCCATGGTGCTTGTGCTAATTGGCAATGAGTGCCAGCGGTATTTCCATAAAAAGCTAATTTAATTTACAGTGATAATCATGCTAACAGACTATTACAGAGCAGTGAATATACAGCTCTGAAAAGACTGAAATTATATTAAATGAATCCTAAACTATCATTAAAAGAATAAAACATAAAATATTGCTGTCACACAGTAATAGCACTTTTATTAATAAGTGAAATAGCTAATGTAAGCTTACTTTGAATAAGGTTCAGGGTTCATTACATAAAAACAATATTTCAAAGTTAATGCTTTAATAAAGTATGCCTAATACTTTCAGTCAAAAAGTATGTAAAAAGTGGGTTTTAATTGAGTGTTACACCCTAAAAATATTTAGGTATTTGAAAATAATCAATACAGTATTGTAGTTATATAGTAATACAGTACTAAACTAGTACTAATATTTAGAAACTAAAAATTTAGCATTGTGTATGTATTTAATTCTCTATTTTATAAAGATTTTTAATATTGCTCTAAATGCAATTATTAGGGCTAGAGTGTCTTTATAAAGGTGTAAATGTCAACCATATGACTGGATTACTGAATACAAAGTTGTTGGTGACTGGTGAAATACCCAATTCATCCATAACATCTTGGTGGGCATGAAGAATAGCAAAATTGTCCAATCGCTTCTGTCCCTTTGTTGATTAGAGATATGACTTCAGACATTTAAGAGTGTTAAATGACCATTCTGATTTTGCTGTTGTGATTGGAACTACTTGGAGAATCTTAATTCACTTCACTACTTCACATAACATTTCTACAACTGCAGGCTCTTGTGTAATGTACTTTCTTACATCAAGCACATTTTTTAAGACCAGTTGTTTTTTATTAGTGATATCAAATAACATATTCAAGAGTAAGTGCTGCCTCTGAATGTCTAGGTCATTTTTGAAAAACTCAGTTGATTTTTCCAAATTTGTTTCACCTCTGTTTACTAAAAGCAAGCACACTTTTCCAACCCATCTGCAATGACCTGTGTGAGTCCAGTTGAAGCAAACCGCTCTGTAATGCAAGATTGCACCATTTCACATACTTCATTGTAACAGCTTTGCAATATTCCTTTTGGGTTTTGAAAGTGTGTGGTGTGCTGGCTTTGTTGTTTTCATACTTCTTGGGTATACTTTGATTCCTAGGAAGCGAAGGATCATCAACTTGTGAAGGTTTTTCTTTTAAACACAATTCCCAAAAGTGTTCAGAACTATCACACCTTCCATTCAGTATACAAATCAAGCCCTCATATTTTTTCCAGATCAGCAACACTTAGATGAAGGCATTGAATTTTTTCATTGACATCCTCTACTGGGTTCATTGCATTGCAATAAAGACGTAAAAAGAAGTAAGTCTTTAATTGTAACATTGACTCAAGGTAGACTGCACATTTGCAACCTGCCTCTGTTTTGTCCTCTGCAGAAAATGTTTCAAAAAAACTCTAAAAGTTCTTCAAAGCTTTTCAGTATTCAAGACACTAGAAGCTCACATAGTACATTGAGTTGGCCAAAGGGGTCATAGACCAGCTTGGTTGATGGCGCTCTCACATCATATGCTTCTGAAAAGTAACATCATTTTGTTGGATTCCCCATGGTATTTATTACGTCCTTGGCTAAAGCCATAATATTCCTCATAGATGAAAGATGGTGGAGACTGTCTACAACTGCCAGGTCTAACCTGTGAGCAGTGCAGTGCATATACCGTGCTTTTGGTTGTATATCCAAAAATAACTTTTTTAGTCCTTTGAACTTACCTCTCATATTCGAGGCACCATCATAGTACTGTCCTCTGAAGTTATCCACTGACAAATCAAGATGAGCAAAAACATCTTTTAAAATACTAAACAGAGTGCACTAAAGAGAGTCTCATACAAGCCAATAGACTTCATTGATGATTAAGGAATCATTGACAGTATGAACACAAAATGACACTTGTTCATGAACTGAAGAATCACTTGTTTCATTAACCATAACATAAAAATGTTCAGTCTTCTTGATTGAAGCCAATAAACTTTCTCAACACATACTTTCCTAGTAGATCAATAATCTCTTTTTGAGTATCATGGAACATCCATTTATACCCCGAACACCCTAAGCAATCTTTAAACTCAGGTACATCATTCTTCCGGAGTTCCAACAACTGAAAACATTTGAGATGATGTCTTCGTGCGATCTAATTGCTAGTCCTTATTGGTATAGGAATTGCACAGTACTAAAAATTTGTCTCAAGAGCTTTCTTCATATTATTGTCTAACTGTTCACTGAATTGGGAGGTCATACTTTAAATTCTATCACTAACCAGTTTCAGAACACCTTATTTGTCCATAAAATATATTTTCATGAAGATGGGATTTTTCCAAAGCCTTTTTCCAGCTAGAAAATCCTATTGAAGTAAATGCATTCTTTTTTTAAGAAAATTGTAATAAATTTTTAGCATCTGCCTATTTGAAGGTTTTGCAAAAGACTTTTTTGGTAGATACTTCATATTCTAGCCATGTATAATTGATCAACTAAGACTTCTGAAATGACCTTCCCTTACCAGATTGTCCAGGTTGCAGGCGTGAATAGTTCTTACCCGAAGACAATGAAGCAATTGATGACACAATAATTGTTGGAGGTTGACTTGCAGTATCAACAACTTCCAAGCGTGCCTTTTTGGTATCACATTTATCCATTGCAAATTTAATTCACAATACACTAAGAGACTAAAGTAAATGAATAAAATATAGTCATACAAAATAGACCACTAGACACTAAAGTCAGAATACTAAACATGTCTGCACCATGCACTGAATCAAACTACCCACACTGAATGACTGTGACAGCAAGGTGGGCTTATAAATCACCGCAGTGTCATAATGTCTCAAAGCGTCAAGGTGATGCAAGGCGGAGAGTTCCAGGCACTTATGCTCCAGTCCTTTTGATGCCACCACAGCCTCAGTGCTGGCCTACCAGCACCGGCCTTTCCCCAAAATTTCACACACTGGGTCAAATACTAAGTGTGGCTGCAGCACCGTAACACTATCATGATTCACACCCCTCATTTTCAGTTAACCTGCTTACTACCATAATAATTACTTGTTTTAACTCATTACTGAATGTATCTTAAAAGGGAACTATTGCAAACAAGGAAAATAATAAATTCCAACATAATTTTGGGATTTTAAAGAGCATAATGTAACTAATAATTTTCTAAAATTATTGGGAGAGCTCCCTGCTCCCGTTCCTCCTCGCCCAAATGATTCTTGAGGGGGCTCAGGCCCCCTCGGGCCCATGGAGTCAGCGCCTGTGCCAGGTACTCAGGCTTGTCCACCTGAACAAAACAGCAGTCACCAAGTTGATACTCAATAATTTACTTGGTTTTATTTTAACGCCATGGAATTTGATTCCATGAGACACATAAGGCAGTGCAGGTGGGAAATATTATTGACAGTTTTCAAATTATTTTGTCTCTTTTATATATATCATGTGCAAGAAGTGTTATTACTGCAGGATATTTATCTATATAGTGAGTTGCTACCTTGATAGAATTCAAGATTCGAGGGATATTATTTATTCTTAATAGTTTCAATGTTAATTAATGATACTTGTGCAATTGCACAGTTCCATTCATCAGTTCAACTTAAGTTGTTAAAACTGCTGCATTTTGATAGGTTTAATAAACCTTATAAACAAGTTCAACAACATACATGTTTATGTGTGTCTTAAATAAAGCAATAGCAGAGAGAAAATAGTTAGGGAAACATATTAATAACCTTTTGCTAAAATTATCACTGATCACACTTGTAACACATATTACACCATGGAATCAATTTCAAACTGTGGTAGTTAAGTGTCAAAGACTGTTACAAAGTTGTATCATTTATTAAAATCTTACCCTAAAAGAACTTAACAAATACTCATGTTATATGCCGAAATAAGTTTCCTGAAATTCTTAATTGACATAAGAAGGCAGTTCATGTTTCTGCATGTGAATGTTAAGGAAGAACAACTGAATTGTGTACTCACCATGCACTGCATTAATCCAATAAATGAGACAGCCAATATTCCCAGGCACTGGGAATTTCATGATCATCTGAAATCTTGTCCTCAGAGCTGCTGCTGGCACTCTTACCACCATCTGCTTCACCAAGATTAACAATGTTTTCCATGTGGGTCTCCATAATTCACCCTCTCTCGCAAGCACCTTCAATATTTTTTTTCGTATGTAGAATCACCACATATCTACTGAACTTCAGTCAAAGCCTGATGAAAGTTTCGAAATTGGTGGTAAGTACCTATGTTACCAATCTTCTTAGGTCATTGGTCCCTAGGGTTATACACTATTTAATCTAACTTAATCTAACTTAAACTAACTTACACTAAGGACAAAACACCTTGCAAACCATGGCAAGGAGTCTCAGGCCGCACAGCTCCCCTGTGCAGCTCAAAGCTCGATGAAGCAATTTTAACTCCTTGCTTTGTGAGAAAGGTGCTTGCTTATTATTTCTTGCTACATTTCCTTTTGCTTGAGCCCAAAGACACTCAATCGCATTGTACATGCAATGGTATGGTGGCAAACAAATAACCTTGTGACCAGCAGTTCTAGCTGATTTCATCATCAATCGTGTATACAAGAGTTTGTGGCTTGTTGAATTCCTAATGGAGCAAACTGCTGATGTCATTGGCTCCTAGGCTTACACACAACTTAAACTAACTTATGCTAAGGACAACACACACACACACACACACACACACACACACACACACACACACACACACACACACACACACCGATGCACAAGTGAAGACTCGAACCTCCAGCAGGAGGGGCCGCACAATCCACGACATGGTGCCCCTAACAGCGGGACCACTCCACATGGCAGTTACGGGCTTAACAAGCTGAAGCAGCTCTGCCTTTTTTGGTTCATCAGTGCAATTAACATTATGTCACTGCAACCAACTTAACAAATCACCTTTTCTGTTTGACAGAAAAATAAGGTGCTTTATCTATCATTATAATAGACTCTGGAGGAATGTTCCAAAGAAGTTTATCCTGAAACCGTGAGATGTAGATCACAGCATTCATTTCTTCATGGAAATCTCCTGACTACTTTGAAGCAAAAGCCCACAAAGCATTATTTATGACTGCTGAACTTGTTCCAGCATGGCAAACAATTAATCTGCCACCATTCCCAGTTGTTTTTCGTAGAACTGAAGAACTTGTGTCATCAGTCCAAATGTGTGAAACACGAGTATTTGTCAAGTTCTTTTAGGGTAAGATTTTAATAAATGATACAACTTTGTAATATTCAAGTCGATCTATAAATATGACTTTGTCAAAGTCAATAGTGCACATTTTTTCTGAGGAAACTGCAGTGCAAATTTATGATGGTTGAATGTTTTATACCTGAAGTCTAAGGAATTCAGAACCTAAGAAGGTGACGTCATACCCCCGGAAAACAGACCTGCTTCATGAAGTGAAACAAAAAGTTTTTTCCTAGTTGGTAATTCATCTTTACAGCAATAATTGTAAATATGGGCCCAAATAGCACACTGATTAAAATTGTCAATGGCTTTCACTCGCTTCATACCCTTCCTGCATTTACCTGGCTTGCTAAGCATGAAGTCTTTCTCACCACTATCAAGGCCTATGCATTTTCTCTGAGTCACACGTTTCACTATAGCAGTTCCAATAACAAGCTCATCAGCTGTTCGTTGCACTACATTTGACACAGGGAGAATAGGTCCTTCATTATACCTCTCACTTTCAAAGTAATCCTGCACATGAATATCAAATTCCCTCACTGCCATCCAGCACTAGCTGTTGCAACCGTTAGCTATACTGTCCGGAAGCAACAGGGTTGCTTTCAGTTTCTGCGACTGGAGTGGTCTCTCGGCACAGTAGGTGGATCCATGGATCATCGTGTTTTCACCCAACACTAGGATCTGCATTTCTCTATTGGTTCCTAACCGTACTAACTCAAGACTGAATAAAAATAAGCCATATATTACAGATAACCGTACGCTGTTTTCGTTGTTCAAAATGCCATATTATGTTGTTAATAGCAGAAAATCACATACACATTGGAATGTACCGTAAGCAGTGGTAAGAACATTTATACTTCACTTTGGTAAGTTTGTTTTGTGATGTGTGTGGAAATTTCACATGGTCTACTATTTGTGTCTGAGAATACAAAAATCTGAGTGCTTTGTCATCTGCCATCAGATTCTTTACCTGTAATAGGTACACTGTGTGAAGTGTTCTATCCAGGCACACATGCAGCTGTCCTTTGCAGATGGTAATCAGTGGTAGTGTAACTTGGAATCGCCGGATATGACTGTGTGCCTAACAATTTTTTTTTGTGCTCCACTTTTAATTGTTGCACGTAAGTACTCAATAGATTTTCCAACATTTTAAAGCTGTGAAACCTCTGTCTTTTCGTTGGCACATAAAATTCACTTATATAGCAGGTTCAGAATCGTAAACAGTAAATTTAGCAGTTTCTTTTATACTTCGTGAATATATTTTCCATCCTTCTTTTTGATCTGGGCTTTGGACCAGCACTGGCGAAGTTAAAAATATATCTTTATGTTGTCTTTTGCTTTTTTATATTTTTTTCATTTTCTAAGTTTTTATCTGATAGCATTGTCGTATTCGTTCTGTGCTGCAATTGGCAATTTGTTTCTGTGTGGTAATTTTCAAAACTGGGAATGATACACACCTTGCAAGTTTTACATTCGTACTTGCTTTTTTTATGCACTTTCTGTTTCCAGCAAACAATGCATCTAGACATTAGCCTATTTTACTAAGAATGCTCACTTGTTATACTGTTTGGAAAATGCCTTCCCAAAAACCTTTGAGGATTATCATCAGAATACCTTCCCCTGCCAGCTTTTCTGCACTCTGATGCATACATTTCTGGAAGTTCCCTTACCAGCGAAAGATGAACTATCAGTAGCGTACTACCTGTTAGTGACCTGTGAAGGACATGGGCATTTAAAACACACAGATCAAGAATGTGCAAAACGAACTCCTTATACCAGTTCATTGTTTTTCGTATACATCCGTCAGAGCTAAGCAGCCTATCAGAATAGTCAACTGATACCAAATTCAAGTTATATTCTACAATGATTTGTGGTTTCTTAATTTTCTCTCTAATATTCCTGTCAGTCTTTCCCTTGTCAACAATTTCTGTGGTGTTACATGTGATCAATGTCCACACTTCCCTTTTGTCACACCACTTTATTTGTTAGTGCAAATAATTTTAATGCCTTTCCATTTCAGTTTCTACAGAACTTTCAGCATGTTGCATCTGTTCTTCTGGATAGCGCCACATGCGTTTGTCCCATGAGTGTGAAGCCAGGAAAATTTCTGCGCTTAAGTACCAATTATCGAGGTAGTGGGTATTGACCACGTTCTAAAAACAGTTTTATTAGTGTAGCCACTACATCACTACTTTTCCTCAAATTGTGGAACTTAGTTTCTGTTGATGTCCCTGTAGAAAAATGAAATCTAAGACAGACAGTCTTACAATCACATAACACAAATGTTTTTCGTCTGAATATACTCTTGTTTCAATGGAATGAATTGTGTGAAAGATAAGCATCCTTTAAATAATAACAAACTTTCATCATTGCAGAGTTTCTTATGTGGATTAATTGCACAATGGAAAGCTGTACAAACTCTGTCATCAGTGTTCCTCATTTTAAATAATTAATCTCCTCCAGTACTGGCAGAGTTGTCACTGAAATTTAACATTCTCATAAGTAACAAAAAACTGTCCCATGACATCATTTTCATTGAAGTCAAATTCATCATTAAGACATGATTTCTTCATAGGTATTTCACCATCACTTTCTGAGTCTTCAGATTCAGAAATACTAACATGTCTTGTTGAAACACCAGACTGCATTGAAACACTTGTTGACGTGGAAGGTTTATCACTACAGCTTTCCAATTCTGTGGAAGAGCTGAAACTTTCGTCAAAATCATATAGTTCATCCTCACTGTTGCTCCTTGTAAGAATCTACATGACTTATTCCTCAGTGCACCAACCACGTCTTCCACTTTCTTTGTAAAACACGATAGGCAAAAAAGACTAAAGAAAATTCTGATGAACACAAACCTGTAGTTTGAAGCCTAGGCCCACAACAGACAGAGGTTCTTTTTTTTTGTGGTTTTAGGGCGCACAACTTCAATGGTCATTAGTGCCCTGACGACGTTAAGAATGCACCGCGAGGCACAAGTTTAAAACAACAACTAAAAGGGAAAACACGATAAAAGACAGACTGACAGGCATAGGATTAAAAAACAGCATCATCAAATGTCCTTAGTGAGGTTTGTCAAATTGATAAAACGAAGAACACGAGCAGCTGCTCGTGGGTCATCCGCTAAAACGGCATCTAAAATACATGGCAGGTTAAGATCGAGACGCAGCGCGGTAAAATCCGGGCAGGACATTAAAATGTGGCGGACCATCAGCAATTGTCCACATGGGCAGAACGGCGCCGGCGCAGCCGTCAGCAGATGGCGATGGCTGAACCGGCAGTGTCCAATTCTTAACCGGGCCAAAACTACCTCCTCCCGCCGAGAAGGGCGTGAGGAGGACGTCCAAGCCACGGGAAGAGGTTTTAAGGCCCGAAGCTTGTTGGCTGTAAGGGCAGCCCAATCGGCATGCCACAGCGATAAATTGCGCCGACAAATAACCCTGCTAAAATCTGACGAAGGGACACAACAAGAAGCTGTCCGAGGCTGGAGGACCGCAGCCTTGGCCGCGGCATCTGCAGCTTCATTCCCAGGGATACCGACATGGCCAGGGACCCACATAAAGCTAACCGGAGAACCAACGTCCACCAGCTGCTGAAGAGAGCGTTGGATCCGGTGTACGAAAGGGTGAACCGGGTATGGATCACTGAGGCTCTGGATGGCGCTCAGGGAATCGGAGCAGATGACATAAGCAGAATGTTGGTGGCGACAGATGTAAAGAACAGCCTGGTAGAGGGCAAAGAGCTCAGCTGTAGAGACCGAACAATGGCCATGGAGCCGGTTTTTAAAACTTTGTGCCCCGACAATAAAAGAACACCCGACCCCGTCATTGGTCTTAGAGCCATCTGTATAAATGAAGGTCATATTAATGAACTTCGAACAAAGTTCGACGAAACGGGAGTGGTAGACTGAACCGGGGGTAACCTCCTTCGGGAGCGAGCAGAGGTCAAGGTGGACGCGAACCTGAGCCTGGAGCCAAGAAGGCGTGTGGCTCTCGCCCACTCGAAAGGTTGCAGGGAGTGAAAAATTAAGGTGTTGAAGGAGGCGATGAAGGCGAACTCCAGGGGGTAGCAGGGCAGAGACATACAACCCGTATTGACGGTCGAGAGAGTCATCAAAAAAGGAACGATAAGACGGATGGTCGGGCATTGACAGTAGCCGACAGGCATACCGACAAAGCAGTATATCACGCCGGTAGGTGAGCGGCAATTCACCAGCGTCAGCATGAAGACTCTCTACGGGACTAGTATCAAATGCTCCGATCGCAAGTCGTAAACCCCAATGTTGTATGGAGTTGAGGCGGCGTAAGATGGATGGCCGTGCAGAGGAGTATACGAAGCTCCCATAATCCAGCTTGGAGCGGACGATCGACCAATATAGATGAAGTAGGACGGTTCGATCCGCTCCCCACGACAGACCACTGAGAACACGGAGGACATTTAAAGAACGGGTACAACGGGTGGCCAAATATGACACATGTGGAGACCAGCTAAGTTTCCTGTCAAATGTTAGGCCTAAAAATTTGGTTGTCTCCACGATTGGGAGAGCAACGGGTCCGAGTCGTAAGGACGGTGGGAGAAACTCTTTGTAGCGCCAGAAGTTAATACAGACCGTCTTCTCGGCAGAAAAACGGAAGCCATTGGCGACACTCCAGGAGTAAAGACGGTCAAGAGAACGCTGAAGACAGCGCTCCAGGACACGTGTACACTGCGTGCTGCAATAGATGGTAAAATCGTCCACAAAAAGGGAGCCTGATACATCAGCTGGGAGGCAATCCATTATTGGATTGATCGCGATGGCGAAGAGAGCGACGCTCAAAACTGAGCCCTGTGGCACCCCATTCTCCTGGCGAAAGGTGTCGGACAGGACAGAACCCACACGTACCCTGAACTGTCGATCCATTAAAAAGGAACGAATAAAAAGAGGGAGGCGACCGCGAAGGCCCCATGTATGCATGGTGCGGAGAATGCCCGCCCTCCAACAGGTGTCGTAAGCCTTCTCCAAGTCAAAGAACACAGCCGCGGTCGGGCGCTTCCGCAAGAAGTTATTCATAATGAAGGTCGACAAGGTAACCAGATGGTCAACAGCAGAGCAGCGCCTACGAAATCCGCATTGTACATTCGTAAGTAGGCGTCGAGACTCGAGCAGCCAAACCAATCGAGAGTTAACCATTCGCTCCATCACTTTACAGACACAACTGGTAAGCGAGATAGGTCGATAACTGGAAGGCAAGTGCTTGTCCTTCCCCGGCTTAGGAATCGTGACAACAATAGACTCGCGCCAGCATGCGGGAACATGTCCCTCAATCCAGATGCGATTGTATGTACGAAGAAGAAAACCTTTACCCGCAGGAGAAAGGTTCTTCAGCATCTGAATATGAATAGAATCTGGCCCTGGAGCGGAGGACCGTGATCAGCCAAGTGCGTTTTCGAGTTCCCGCATGGTGAATGGGGCATTATAACTTTCACGATTCGAGGAGCGGAAGTTAGGTGGCCTAGCCTCCTCTGCCTGTTTGCGGGGGAGGAAGGCAGGGTGGTAATGAGCGGAGCTCGAAACCTCTGCGAAAAAGCGGCCGAAGGCATTGGAGACATCCGCAGGGGCCAAAAGGACGTCATTTGCGACCGTCAAGCCAGAAACTGGTGAGTGGACCTTAGTGCCAGATAGCCGGTGCAGGCTACCCCAGACAACAGAAGGAGTAAAACTGTTGAAGGTGCTTGTGAAAGCAGCCCAGCTGGCTTTCTTGCTTTCTTTAATAATACGACGACACTGAGCACGTAATCGTTTATAATCGATACAATTCGCCACTGTAGGGTGACGTTTAAAGGTGCGTAAAGCACGTCGACGAGCACGTAAAGCGTCTCTACATGCTGCGGACCACCAGGGGACCGGTACGCGACGTGGAGAAGAAGTAGGGTGAGGGATGGAATATTCAGCAGCAGCGAGAATGACATCCGTGAGGTGTGCGACCTGACGATCGCAGCTTGGGAAGGTTTGATCCTGAAAGGTCACCCTGGAAGAGAAGAGCCCCCAGTCTGCCTTGGAGATGGTCCAACTAGAGGAGCACGGAGAGGGGGTATGCTGCAGGAGATGGATAACGCACGGGAAGTGGTCGCTCGAATATGTATCAGAAAGTGCATACCACTCAAACCGGCGTGCAAGTTGGGGAGTACATATAGAGAGGTCTAAATGGGAATAGGTGTGTGATGTGTCCGAAAGAAAAGTAGGGGCGCCAGTATTCAGGCAGACAAGATTGAGCTGGTTGAAAAGGTCTGCTACCAAGGAGCCCCTCGGGCAGGATGCTGGAGAGCCCCAAAGGGGATGGTGGGCATTGAAGTCTGCAGTTAACAAAAATGGTGCAGGTAGCTGAGCAATAAGTTGCATCATGTCTGCCCTGGTAACGGCAGATGACGATGGAGTGTAAACGGTACAAAAGGAAAACGTAAAAGTGGGGAGAGTAATGCGGATGGCAACTGCCTGCAGGCCGGTGTGCAACGTGATGGTGGTGGGTGGTTGTTGGGATGTTTAAGGGGGACTAAACAGCGAAGGTCATCAGTCCCCCATTCCAAAATCAGGCGAGCCGAAAATCTACGGAGCAGGTAAAAACCAAAGGGGGAGGAGACGTCCCCCCAGGCGCTAAAAGAACACAAATGGAGCAACAAACATTACAGACAAGAACAGCAACAGACACAAGGACAAAGGACACAGAAAGGGAAAGGTGCAGGACCTCCCTAAATCGAACCATAAAACGGACTACCACGGATAAAATTTAAAACGTCATCAGCCATGGAGGCATCGTCGGATAAAACCAAAGCCAAAGTGCCTGGGAGATTAAAAGATTGCCGGAGTGTGCGCAGTCGAGGACACTCCAGCAAAATGTGGCCGACCGTCAGCCGGGACCCACACTGACACAGGGGGGGATCCCCCTGACGCAAGAGATGGCCATGCGTCAGGTACGTATGGCCGATGCACAGCCGACACAGGACCACCGAGTCCCTGCGAGAAGCCCGCAGGGAGGAACGCCACACAGCGGTCGTCTCCTTGACAGCCTGCAGTTTATTCGGGGCCGTCATGCCAAGCCACTCAGCAGCCCACATCCCAAGCACCTTACGGCGCAACACCAGCTGCTGGTCGCGAGCCGTAAGGCCGATCTCCAAAGCTGGGGCGTCTATCGCCCCTTTGGCCAGCCTGTCAACACGTTCGTTCCCCGGGATGCCAACGTGACCAGGCGTCCAAACAAAAACCACCGAACGACCAGAGTGGGTAATGGTGGAAACAGACTCCCGAATAGAGGACACCAGAGGAGAAGAGGGATAGCAGCGGTCGATGGCCTGGAGGCTGCTCAGGGAGTCACTGCAGATGACGACGGACGCACCTGAGCAGGAACGCATATGCTCAAGAGTGCGCAAGATGGCCACCAGCTCTGCAGTAAAAATACTGCAGCCAGCCGGCAAGGAGCGTTGCTCAACATGGGCAGTGTGAGCGAAAGCGTAGGCAGTGCGACCATCAACCAGGGAGCCATCAGTGTAGACAGGCTCACAGCCCGGAAATGATTCAAGGAGCGCAAGAAAACGGCGACGGAGGGCCACAGGCGGAACCGAGTCCTTAGGTCCCTGTGCCAAATCCAGACGGACGGACGGCCGGGACAAACACCAGGGAGGCGTAGGTGTACAGACCCGGAAGGGAGGCAGAAGAGGGAATGACCCCAGTTCGGACAGCAGGGACTGGACACGGACAGCGACGGAAAGCCCAGGCCTAGGTCGCCGTTCGGGCAGATGGAGGACCATGGCAGGGAAAAGCAGGCGACGATTGGGATGGCCTGGCGAGCAATGTACGTGGACAGCATAGTCGGCGAGCAGACGATGGCGGCGAATCTGCAGCGGGGGAACCCCGGCCTCCACCAGTAGACTATCCACGGAGCTGGTGCGAAAAGCGCCAGTTGCAAGCCGAACCCCACAGTGGTGTATGGGGTCTAACAACTTCAACACTGAGGGGGACGCAGACCCATAGGCCAGGCTCCCATAATCAAGCCGGGACTGCACAAGGGCCCTGTACAACCGCAGCAGCGTGCAGCGATCTGCACCCCAAGACGTGTGGCTAAGGTAGCGGAGGGCGTTGAGGTGCCGCCAGCATTTTTGCTTCAGCTGAGTAACATGAGGAACCCATGTGAGTCGGGCATCAAACACGAGTCCCAAGAAGCGGCAAGTGTCCGCCACTTCAAGCAGGTGGCCGTCGAGGTAAAGTGCAGGATGAGGGTGGACCGTCCGACGCCTGCAGAAGTGCATAACTCGAGTCTTGGGTGCAGAGAACTGAAAACCGTGAGTGAGTCAGAGCCCATGATGCTGCCTTGCGAACGGCGACTTGCAGCCTGCGTTCGGCGACTCCCGTAGTCGTGGAGCTAAATGAGATGCAGAAGTCGTCGGCATACAAAGAAGGAGACACCGACGACCCCACTGCTGCAGCCAGACCATTAATGGCCACTAAAAATAAGGAGACGCTCAACACCGAGCCCTGCGGGACCCCATTTTCCTGTATGTAAGAGGAACTAGAGGTGGCACCGACTTGCACCCGGAAAGAGTGGCGCAATAAAAAGCTTTGAAGAAAAGCCGGGAGCCGACCACGAAGACCCCACTCATGCAATGTGGCGAGGATGTGATGACTCCATGTGGTGTCATACGCCTTCCGCAGATCGAAAAACACAGCAACGAGATGCTGACGTCGGGCAAAGGCCGTACGGACAGCAGATTCCAGCCGCACCAAATTGTCCACTGCAGACCGGCCCCGACGGAAGCCACCCTGGGATGGAGCGAGGAGACCGCGCGACTCAAGGACCCAATACAAACGCCGCCCCACCATACGTTCGAGCAATTTGCACAAAACGTTGGTGAGGGTAATGGGACGATAGCTGTCCACCGCCAGCGGGTCCGCACCGGGCTTCAAGATGGGGACAATAACACCCTCTCGCCATTGCGACGGGAATACGCCTTCGCTCCAAATGCGATTAAATATCGCGAGAATGTGTCTCTGGCAGTCCCTGGAGAGATGCTTCAGCATCTGTGCGTGGATGCAGTCCGGTCCTGGTGCTGTATCAGGGCAATCGGCGAGGGCAGCGAGGAATTCCCTCTCGCTGAAAGGAGCATTGTATGTTTCAGAACGACGCGTGCGGAACGATAACGGCGTCTGCTCGGCCCGCTCCTTGAGAGAGCGAAAGGTGGGGGGATAAGTTACAGTCGCAGAGCTCGTAGCGAAGTGCGCAGCAAGGTGTTCAGCAATGGCGGCAGCGTCCGTGCACACAGCGCCGTCCAAAGAGATCCCAGGGACACCCGTAGGGGTCTGGTGTCCATAAATCCGCCGTATCCGGGACCACACGAGCGAGGGGGAAACACGGGAGCCCAAGGAGGAAACATACCGCTCCCAGCACTCCTGCTTACGCCGTGCAATAAGACGGCGGGTGAAGGCACGGAGCCTCTTAAAGGCGATGAGGGTCTCCAGAGACGGGTGCCGCCTATGACGCTGGAGAGCCCGCCTACGGTCGCGAATAGCCTCAGTAATCTCCGGCGACCACCAGGGGACAGCCTTCCTGCGAGGGAGGCCAGAAGAACGGGGGATGGAAGCCTCGGCCGCTGAAATGAGGGACGTGGTTAAAACACGAACCACCTCGTCAATGTCACCCTGTGGGGGAGACTCAATGGTTGCAGCGGAAGTAAAAGCTGGCCAGTCAGCCCTGTGGAGAGCCCAGCGGGGCAAGCGCCCAGAAGAATGACACTGGGGCAGTGACAAATAGATGGGAAAATGGTCACTACCACACAGGTCAGGGTGCACTCGCCAGTGGAGGGATGGGACAAGGCCAGGGCTGCAAATAGAGAGATCGATGGCCGAGAACGAGCCATGGGCCACACTGAAATGCGTGGGAGCACCGGTGTTCAAGAGGCTAAGGTCGAGCTGAGCCAACACATGCTCCACGGCCCGACCGCGAACATCGGAGACAGTCCCACCCCATAGAGGGTTGTGGGCATTGAAATCGCCCAGCAGCAAAAAAGATGGCGGCAGTTCGGCTATCAGAGCAGCCAGGACATGCTGTGCGACAGCACCATCAGGTGGAAGGTAAAGACTGCAGACGGTGATAGCCTGTGGCGTCCACACCCGAACAGCGACAGCCTCTAAAGCTGTTTGTAGAGGTACAAACTCGCTGTGAAGAGAGTTAAGGACATAGATGCAGACGCCACCAGACACCCTTTCATAAGCTGCCCGGTTCTTAAAATAACCCCGATAGCCACAGAGGGCGGGGGTTCGCATTGCTGGAAACCAAGTTTCCTGCAGAGCAATGCAAAGGAAAGGATGACGGCTGATAAGTTGGCGGAGCTCAGCTAGATGGTGGGAGAAACCGCTGCAGTTCCACTGGAGGATGGTATTAGCCATGGATGGGAAAGGCGTGAAGGGACTGGGGAGGCAGATTACGCCTCCAGGGTCCCTGCTGCTACTGAGTCACCACCTGGACAACAGCCATCCATTGCATCCGAGGGACTGGCGAGATCCATGTCCTCAGCGGACGCCAGAATCTCCACCTCATCTTCGGATGCAGAGGGAGAAGGTTGAGGAGGGACAGGTGCCACCGCAATTTCAGGATGCTTGGGAGCCTTTTTCTTCTACTGCTTTGCGCGCTGTGCCTTAGGTGGGTCTGGCTGGGAGGGCCTCACTGGGTCAGTCTCAGGGACTGAAGACGACCGTGACGCCCTACGACCAGCGACTGGTGTTGTTTGACAAACTTGCGGGCATCCGCTTTGGCACTGGGCAAAGCCTGGGGTGGGAGGGCCCCAAGGGACCCCTTCCGGGCGAGAGGAGCCGAAGAAGGCTCACGCTTCTCCGGCTGTGAAGGGGGAACAGATGTCCCCGGTGGTTGGGGTGGTGTTGCTCCTGAAAGAGATGGAGCAGGAGCAACAGGGAGTGAAGTGCCCCCCACAACCAAGGGGGCCGGTGAATTCTGGCAGAGCTGAGAGCGAACTCGTGTTGCAGCAGTGGCATAGGTAGACGTCATGGGCACGGGATGGAGCCACTCATATTTCCGCCTGGCCTCGGTGTAGGTTAGGCGGTCCAGGGTCTTATATTCCATTATCTTCCTTTCCTTCTGGAAGATCTGACAGTCCGGTGAGCAGGGGGAATGGTGTTCTCCACAGTTAACACAGATGGGAGGCGGAGCACATGGAGTATCAGGATGTGAAGGACGTCCGCAATCCCGACACGTGATGCTGGAAGTACAGCGAGATGACATGTGCCCGAACTTCCAGCATTTAAAACACCGCATCGGAGGAGGGATATATGGTTTCACATAACAACGGTAAACCATCACCTTAACCTTTTTGGGTAAGACATCACCCTCAAAGGCCAAGATGAAGGCACCGGTGGCGACCTAATTATCCCTCGGACACCGATGGACGCGCCGGACGAAGTGAACATCTCGTCGTTCGAGGTTGGCGCGTAATTCATCGTCGGACTGCAGAAGAAGATCCCGGTGGAATATAATACCCTGGACCATGTTCAGACTCTTATGCGGCGTGATGCTAACGGAAACATCCCCCAACTTGTCACAATTGAGCAACCTCCGTGACTGGGCAGAGGATGCCGTTTTGATGAGCACAGAACCAGAGCGCATCTTGGACAAGCCCTCCACCTCCCCGAACTTGTCCTCTAAATGCTCCACAAAAAACTGGGGCTTGGTCGACATGAACGAATCTCCATCAACCCGCGTGCACACCAGGTACCAGGGTGAATATTCTCCACTGCCTTCTTTAGCAAGACGTTCCTCCCATGGAGTAGCTAGGGAGGGAAACGATCTCTGATCCAATCTTCCCGTTGAGGTTAGACCTCGATCGCTTAGAGACTGCTGGTGGAGGCCCACCAGCGATAGATGATGTACCACGCTTCATTGCGGGTCATCCGCCCTGATGCCACCTACTCCGACCAAGGGCCCTCCCCACGGGCGCCACCCAGCCACAGCAAAGGCCACCTGGCAGGATGGCCATTGCCGGGAGTCCCGATGCCCCAGGGCGATCGGCATCTACTCCTTGGCATACGTGGGGAGTTAACGGCGCAGGCATCAGTAGAGCGATCCCTGTGTTGTCAGGGGGCTACAACCAAGAGGGTACATGGCGGCCCCACCACAACGGACTGGCTACCGTGCTGGATCTTAGGTACAAAAATGGCCAAGGTCGTCGTCGCAGTTAAAAGAAACACTGCAGAGTGCAGTGTGGTAATCGCCCAAGAGATCGAAAACGAGCGGGACACCATTGCAACGACGAGAAAGACGGCTAAAGGTCTAATTGCACGATGGATACAGTGCACCATGTAAGGCGCCCTTCCCCAATTGGCTCACTCTTCGGAATAATTTAGAAAGATGGAGGTCAAACCCGAGAGGGGACCATCACATAAGGCCGAAACATGTGAGACTCCTTGTAGTTGCCTCTTACGACAGGCAGGAATACCGCAGGCCTATTCTAACCCCCGAACCCGCAGGGGGGCAACGTGATGGGATCGTAGTAAATATCATCCCAGACCAGCAACATAACCCCTCCATGAGCTGGGATACCTACCACAGGGGGTAGGTCAAAACGCACAGAGGTGTAGTGTGCCAAGGCAATTTGATCGCATGGGCGTAGCTTCGTTTCCTGGAGGGCTACGACGAGCGGACGATGCAAGCGGAGCAGCAACTTCAAGTCCTCTCGGTTGGAGCGAATGCTGCAAATATTCCAGTGAATAAGTGCCATCGTAAGAAAAGGAAGATGAAAGAAGGGGTCACCTCGAAGGCCGCTGAGGGCCTGGCTTCGAGCGAGCACTGCCGCCGCTATCAGTAGGCGGACAGTCATCGTCCATTGGGTCTATAGGTTCATCGGCCATCTTGGAAGGATGGCCAGGAGGGGGAGCTTCCTCCGCCGGTGAACGGCCAGATGTACGGCTACCAGCGGTGCGGCCAGGCGAAACGGATGACGGCCTGGGGCGGCAACCGCTGGGTTGCGCAGGAGAAGAAATGCGCTGTGGCGGAGAAGGAGAACTGTGCTTCCTATGAGCCTTCTTGGAAGGACGTTTGGTGGAAGTACCAGTCGAAGGCTGGGAGGTCGAGGTACGTAGGAAGTCTGCACGGGATGGTTCCTTCTTGAAGGCCCATGCATCTGACTTCGGGGTCTTCATCTTAGCAGAAGCTGATGAAGGGGCTGGCGTCTGTGGGGTGATGGGAGGAACAGGAGACGTCAACCACGCGATCTTAGCACTGGCGGAATGGACGACTGTGGTGCTGAAGGTCAGATCGCATGTCTGGGTTGCCACCTCCCTGGTAGTCCGAGGAGAGGCGAGGACAGTACTGTATTTCCCCGCTGGGAGCAGCGCGGGCTTCCTACTAGCCAATAGCTTGTGAGCAGCCAAGGTGGACACGTTCTCTTTGACCCGAATTTCTTGGATACAGCGGTCCTCCTTATAGACAGGACAGTCGCGGGAGGATGCGGCATGGTCACCCTGACAGTTCACACAACAAGGAGATGGAGGTGGACAGTCACCCTCATGGGCATCCCTGCCACAAGTGACACATTTAGCCGCATTGGAACAAGACTGTCGAGTGTGATTGAAATGCTGACACTGGTAGCAGCGCGTAGGTGTCGGAAAATAGGGGCGAACAGAAATAACCTCGTAGCCCGCCTAGATGCGCGATGGCAGCTTAACACTATCGAAGGTCAAGAAAAGTGTCCGGGTTGGAACAAGGTCATTGTTGACCTTTTTCATGACCCTATGGACAGCCGTCATGCCCTGCTCAGTGAGGAAAGATTGAATCTCCTCGTCAGTCAATCCGTCGAGGGAGCTAGTATAGACTACACCACGAGACGAATTCAAAGTTCGGTGGGCCTCCACCCGGACAGGGAACGTGTACAGGAGTGTGGCCCGAAGCAGTTTTTGTGCCTGAAAGGCACTCTCAGTTTCTAGTAATAAGGTACCGTTACGCAACCTGGTACAAGATTTGACAGATCCGGCTATGGCATCTACGCCCTTCTGGATAACGAAAGGGTTGACAGGAAAAATCATTTCCGTCCTCAGATCGAGAAACGACGAGGAACTGTGGGGCAGGCGGTAGTACTTTTGTCACTGGTGGCTGGTCACGTTTCCGTTTTTGGGCAGAAGTCGAGGGAGATGGAGTGGAATCCATTGCGGAGGAATCCCCCATGATTGCCAGCGTCTCCGATGGCGCGCTCCTTCCTTATGGGGACCCTCTCAGAGGGCACTCCCGCCTTAGGTAAATGTTTACACCTCAGGTCACACCTCCCGAGAAACAGACGGAGGGACCAATCGGCAAGGTGAGAAGGTATCAGCTCAGGCAATCACCCCTCCCCGGGCCTGGCCTTTACCAGGGGGTACGTCTTACTTGTCTACCCAGGGCGGGGAATTACACGTTACCCCGTCACCGGCTACGCGTGCGAATGCGTGGGTCGGCCTTCAGGCACGCACAGGGAGGAAGGAAGAAGAGGAAAAAGAAGAGAGAGATGGAGAAAGAGGACAGACTGTCTCAAACGCCGAGGCGGCGACCAGAGAAGGCAAGGAGAAGAAGGCAAGGGAAAGAGTAAGGAAGACAGTGAGATGGAGAAGAACAAAGAATGGAACCAACCAAAGGAAGGAAGAAACGAGAAGTGAAAAACCAAAAATACCACAATTATAGGTCGTGGAACCGTCCGTCTCCGGAGGCAGGCGCTAACTGCCCCCTTGAGGGGGATGTACACCTTTTAGTCGCCTCTTACGACAGGCAAGAATACCGCGGGCCTATTCTAACCCCCGAACCCGCAGGGGGAGGAGCAAGGAAGGGAAAGGAGCAAGGAAGGGAAAGGAGGGGAAGGGAAAGGAAATGCAGCCCTGGAGAGAAAGAAGGCTGCAATGTCTCGGGGCCCCGTGCTCGCCACGCACGTATCCACAAAAGAGTTGTGGACCCCCTGGGGGTGAAGGGGGGTTGTTTGTCCCCAAAAAGAGCATCAAATGACAGACGTCATCTCACTGGCACTAATAAACTCGAGAACGCGATCGGCTGAGCGCGTGTCATCTGCTAAAATAGACGATATTTCAGGCAACAGCTGTAGACGGGTGCGTAACGGAGTAAAATAGGGGCACTCAATTAAAAAGTGTCTTACCGTCCACAGCTGAGAGCAGTGGGGACAGAGTGGGGGAGGATCAGCGCTTAAAAGATGGCGATGGCTAAAAAGACAGTGCCCTATCCGGAGTCTAGTTAAAATTACCTCCTCCCGACGACGCGTTCGGGAGGAAGAGGTCCAAGCACAGGGAAGAGCTTTCACGTTCCGCAATTTATTATGGGGAAGTGTCGACCAATGTGCGTGTCATGAAAGAGCAACACAACCACATAAAACACTCCGTAGATCGGCGAAGGGAATCGTGCGAATACCAGGCTGAAGAAGAGAGACTGCTGCCTTGGCCGCTATATCGGCCGCCTCATTTCCACAGATATCAACGTGTCCTGGGATCCAGAGGAACGAAGTTTCCAAGAAAGTTTTAGGAAAGAGAACGTAGCAGTTGACGCACTGATCCCAGTCTTACTCCTCACTGCATTGGCTGTCTCATGCTGCGAGGTTATTTACACATAAGTGAGAAGACATTGCTGCATGTGGCCAAGCACTATTCTGGTTGACGTAATTCGTGTGTAATATTCTCTGCAATGCCTCTCTTTCTTTTGTTAAATGAAGCGAACTCTCTATCTAAAGCATTTGTCACCTTTTGTTCATTTTTGTCTCTGTGTGCTGTAAATCAGAACTTCTTTTTACATTTTAGATAAGATCTGAGTCACGATGATAGTTATTGATATATCTTTATTTATATTTTCAGGAGTGCCTGATGAGATAAAGAGGAGATTTTTTAAGGGTGTACCTCGACTTTGGAGACACTACTGTTCAGAGTGGACAAAGAATGAAGGTACTTAATTTCATTTGTTGTTTTTGCTGAAGCTAGTTTATTTACAGTTCACAATGAACTCGCCAAATACATCGTGGTAAAGCAAAATAAATACAACAAAAGACGTTCGTGAAAACATTATTAATTTACTTATGGATGAAGCACAACAAGATGACCTATAAATTTCAGACACTCATATTTGAAGCAGAAAGACCACACATGGTGTCGGCGCACGTCATCTAATAAATACAACAGATGCGTAAGAAATGAAGCATTTAGCGACTGTTAGAATTGAAGAAAAAAAAAAAAAAAAGTACAAAGCAGATGGCGTGGATATAGGCTGGAATTTTTCAGTACTTACAAAAATGAAGCAAGTATATTTTATGAATTAACGTCCATGGAATGTCGATACTTCGGTTTTTGGATTTCATTTCCGATCAGTAGCGGAAATAAAACCTAAAAACAGAAATAAAGAAGGGCGACAGATTTAACCTCGTGTTGCACATAGAGAAACCATTATGTATTCGTTAAGAAATGAAACAGGTGCTTCATTTCTTGCGTCGCCGCGAATACATCAGCAGTCTTAGAGTTTTTAAAGAAATTTAGTCCTTAAAGTTTCATCCTCCTCGTACGTCCACATGTATATTACAATAGTATTTAATTACGTATGCTGTGACAAAACATGAATTTTAGTCGGGTGGCCGGAGCGATGGCGCTACACTCGACGCAATCTGTTGGGTCGGCTATCAAGTGGTGCGACGCGCCCGACGGTGAACGTTCATCATTCGGTCGGTCGGTCGGTCGAAACACCGACACGCAGCCAATTTGTCGGACAGTCGGTGGTTGAGGCGCCACGAGAGGCGCTGCTGGCGAATCACGTGATCAGGCTGACCGCTGCGACAGACGAAAGGAAGAGCTGTGAATCATTCTCCTGCTTTGCTGGTTGCCGAAGTTGTGAAGTGCTATCTCGAGTTGTTTGGAGGAGTTGGTGTTGTTGAGTAGTTGCCGCTGCCGGTGGAGGTGTTTCCGCCGCTGCCGGTGGAGGTGTTTCCGCCGCTGCCGGTGGAGGTGTTTCCGCCGCTGCCGGTGGAGGTGTTTCCGCCGCTGCCGGTGGAGGTGTTTCCGCCGCTGCCGGTGGAGGTGGAGGTGTTTCCGCCGCTGCCGGTGGAGGTGTTTGGGCTGGTGGTGTTGGTGTTGGAGGTATTGGTGGTGTTGGTGCTGCTGTTTGTGGTGGTATTGGTGGTGTTGGTGCTGCTGTTTGTGGTGGTATTGGTGTTGCTGCTGCTGGTGTTGGAGCTAACAGTCACGGTAAGTGAACTCATATTTCTACACTGTTTATTTTTGGATTAGAGATTTGCTTTCTGTCATTGACTTCCAAATTCTTAACCATTTAACTCCAAAGATCTGTGGTGAAGGCTGTGAGAAGAAAGTTTGCAAACCGAGCAAACGTGGCATAGTGTTTTCAGCATTTTCGGGAAGACAGTGAACGGATATAAATTTCGTTGTTTGTGATAAACAATCGCGAAAGCTAAATCGTATTTCCTTTTTGTAAATGTTTTATTAAACTCACGTATATTTTAGAGCAGTATTACTCATTGAAAAGTAAAGGTGGATCAAACGCGGCTATGGGAGTGGCGGGGGGGGGGGGGGGGGATGGGTATCATAGGAGGCAGTATGGGCTGGGTAGTGAGGACGTGAAAGACGAAAAAATTTATCACAACGCAAACGTGGAAATAAATTTAAACTGCTCTTACTAATTTCACTTTCTTGCCAGTAATAAAGAAGGGCGAAGGAGGACTATGGTTCATTTCTGTTGCAGTGCCCTAGCACTCTGAACAATCTTGTTTCATTGATTCACTGTTTTTTCTAGCGGAAGTATGCAACAGCGCTGGAATAAATCTTCAGGAAGGAAGGAAGGAAGATAGGAAGATTAGGTTTAAAGTTCCGTCGACATGGACATGATTAGAGACGGAGCACAAGCTCGGACTGTGTCAAGGATGGGGAAGGATATCGGCCGTGCCCTTTCAAAGGAATCGTCCCGGCATTTGCCTGGAGCAATTTAGGGAAACCACGGAAAACCTAAAACTGGATGGCAGAACGCGGGTTTGAAACATTGTGCTCCTGACTGAGGGTCCAGCGTGTAACAACTGCGCCACCTCGCTCGTTAGTGTTTGCATAAACTTCGATTACATATCATAACTTGTTTGGACAACTGTGTGAACATTGCTTGCATAACGCAACTTGTTTGGACATGAGAGAGGAGCCGTAATATTATACTGCTGTTAATTATCGCCCTCTTGTCCGCCCAAATTATCAGCTACACTGTCCGCCCCTGGTAGCCGAGTGGTCAGCGCGATGGCATGTCATACCTAACGGCCCGGGTTGTATCCCCGGTTGGGTCGGAGATTTTCTCCGCTCAGGGACTGGGTGTTGTTGTCTTACCATTTCTTCCCCACCGACGCGCAAGTCGTCGAAGTGGCAACTCGAAAGACTAGCACCAGACGAACCGTCTACCCGACGGGTGGTCCTAGCCACACGGCATATCCATTTACCGCCCTCTCAACTCGAATTATCCAATATAGGAAAAGGTCACCGTCTTGAGTAGCTAAGAAGATCTGGAGTGCAGACTTTCTATCCAGCACATAATTCATCTCAAAATCGTTTTATCCATGAACGCAAACAGATATTAGTAATTCCCCTCCCGTGGAGGGCTACATTAGAGCCTCGCTATACAAACTTTCTTTGAACAATTTTGTTTAAAATCACGAGAGCTACATTGAATTTCGTTTTTGTAAATGTTTTATTAAAATAATAACTACCAGCATGATGTCACTTATTATTATACCGAAAGCTTCTAATACTGAGTAGTTCCAACATATTTTTCAAATACTAGCATTAATAACAGTAATAATCTCCTAGAAATATTTTCGTAATTTAGATACGTTAGGAGCTTTTTATTTTCTACCCATCAAAATAGTTCATATTAGCGCCTGAGCGGATGATCACAGTCAGCTTAAGAACGTCTTTACTACAACGTAGTTGCAGCATTGTCGTCCGTGAAGGGAAATATTACGGCTTAAACAGTGACTAAATAATTCGGATTTTGTTAAGCCTCTCAAGCGCAGTCAATGCTAAACGTCAGTGAGAATTCTGTAATGCCTCTCCCTTTCACGGACGCCTACCATATTGTGGGGTACGCAGGATGTAAACGGTAGCTTTCACAACGTACCACAGTGGTGCAGGGCAAGTCGAGACGAACAATTCGATATACTTCCTATGCACCAAGCACGGGAACTGCCTCATTGTCGGTAAATGTTACGTATTTCAACCTGTTAAATTTTTCAGTATGGAGCAGATATAAACACTGGGCTTAACTGCCTGTCAATTGGTTACCACAAACTCTATTTGCCTTTGAAACTTCCTGGCAGATTACAAAACTGTGTGCCGGACCGAGACTCGAACTCGGGACCTTTGCCTTCCGCGGGCAAGTTCTCTACCAACTGAGCTACCCAAGCACGACTCTACGCTCCGTCCTCACAGCTTTACTTCTGCCAGTGGCTCGTCTCCTACCTTCCAAACTTTACAGAAGCTCTCCTGCGAATCTTGCAGAACTAGCACTCCTGAAAGAAAGGATATTGCGGAGACATGGCTTAGCCAAAGCCTGGGGGATATTGCCTTTCACATTCGTTGATTTCGCCAGCTATCAATCAAATTGTGACCTTCCAACGTAACATAATAAAGCTCGGGTTGTGCAACGGATCAGTCTGTTACCACACACAACCAAGATTCGTGGGTGGGGGGTGGCGTGGTGGCAATACCACGCTTTAACTTCAGATTGGCCTTCGTGAAACACCTAAGCTATAGGGTCTGCGTTTCATTCGATATTTTTCAATATTCTCTCCCTCTTTTCGCTAAAACAAAAACAAAAACAGAATAAAACATTTTTGTAGCATATATTATGCTGTTTAGCAGAAATGCATAGCATTAAAAAATTAGTCGTCTGTTCTCGACTTGTTACAGAAAGGCGTAAAAAAGAAATGATCTCCAACTACACTTCCTCACACACGCCCCTGCACCCTCCCTCCTGTCAGAATGTTTAGTACGTTGCTCATGGCACTCCCTTCTGCCACTGTATAAAAATCTGAGATGAATTATTTCCATATTCTGCCGGTTTCATCGCCCGTCATCATCTTCTTCTTCCTCTTACAGACTTCATTGAACCACTCCCATTAAATTTACAAAGGTTTATAGAATTTGTTGGTGTTCTGCAACGCAATTGTTCAGTAATTCAGTAAGGTGATTAATAACAAAGTAGTTGTTCAAGGAGTGTTATAATTTATTGTTACACAAAGGGTGTTTTACTCTCCTGTCCGGTCAATACTTCTCTATTCTTTCGGATATTTTTTTTTTATTCTTATGGGATGAATCATAACAGCCATTTTAAACATAAGAACATTCACCGGTATACTTGGGAAGTCAGGGGAACCAGATCTGTCATTGACTATATAATAACAGATCAGGAAGGCTGTGAGGGACACGTGTATTCAGGGGATTCTTTGATGACACTGATCATTATTTCATCTGCAGTGAAATTGGGATTGTGAGGCCGAAAGTGCAAGAGGTCAGGTCCATATGTAGGAGGATAAGAGTGGAGAAACTTCAGGATAAGGAAATCAGGCACAAGTACATAACAGCGATCTCAGAAAGGTACCAGCTAGTTGAATGTAGTCAATTACAGTCATTGGAAAAGGAATGGACAAGGTACAGGGACACAGTACTAGAAGTGGCTAAAGAATGTCTTGGAACAGTAGTGTGTAAAAGTAGGATGAAGCAAACAGCTTGGTGGAATGATACAGTCAAGGCAGCCTGTAAAACGAAAAAGAAGGCGTATCAAAAATGGCTACATACCAGAACCCAGGTAGACAGAGAAAGTTATGTTGAAGAAAGAAACAAAGCCAAACAGATAATTGCAGCATCCAAGAAGAAATCGTGGGAAGACTTTGGAAACAGGTTGGAGACTATGGGTCAAGCTGCTGGAAAACCATTCTGGAGTGTAATTAGCAGTCTTTGAAATGGAGGTAAGAAGGAAATGACAAGTATTTAGGACAGGTCAGGAAAACTGCTGGTGAATCCTGTGGATGCCTTGGGCAGATGGAGGGAATATTTTGAAGAGTTGCTCAATGTAGGTGAAAATGCGATCAGTAATGTTTCAGATTTCGAGGTAGAATGGGATAGGAATGATGATGGAAATAGGATCACATTTGAGGAGTGGAAAAAATGGTCAATAGATTGCAGTGCAATAAAGCGGCTGGGGTGGATGAAATTAAGTCGGAACTCATCAAATACAGTGGAATGTCAGGTCTTGAATGGCTACACAGGATAATTGAAATGGCGTGGGAGTCGGGACAGGTTCCATCAGACTGGACAAAAGCAGTAATCACACCAATCTTTAAACATGGAAACAGAAAAGATTGTAACAACTACAGAGGAATCTCTTTAATCAGCGTTGTGGGTAAAATCTTCTCAGGTATTGTTGAAAGGAAAGTGCGAGTATTAGTTGAGGACCAATTGGATGAAATTCAGTGTGGGTTTAGGCCTCTTAGAGGTTGTCAGGACCAGATCTTTAGCTTACGGCAAATAATGGAGAAGTGTTATGAGTGGAACAGGGAATTGTATCTATGCTTTATAGATCTAGAAAAGGCATATGACTGGGTTCCTAGGAGGAAGTTATTGTCTGTTCTACAAGATTATGGAATAGGAGGCAAACTTTTGCAAGCAATTAAAGGTCTTTACATGGATAGTCAGGCAGCAGAGTTGACGGTAAATTGAGTTCATGGTTCAGAGTAGTTTCAGGGGTAAGACAAGGTTGCAACCTGTCTCCACTGTTGTTCATATTTATGGATCATATGTTGAAAACAATAGACTGGCTGGGTGAGATTAAGATATGTGAACACAAAATAAGCAGTCTTGCATATGCGGATGACTTAGTTGTGATGGCAGATTCGATTGAAAGTTTGCAAAGTAATATTTCAGAGCTAGATCAGAAATGTAAGGACTATGGTATGAAGATTAGCATCTCCAAAACGAAAGTAATGTCAGTGGGAAAGAAATATAAACGGATTGAGTGCCAAATACGAGGAACAAAGTTAGAACAGGTGGACGGTTTCAAGTACTTAGGATGCATATTCTCACAGGATGGCAACATAGTGAAAGAACTGGAAGCGAGAGAGAGCGCGCGCGAGAGTGAGGGGGGGGGGGGGGGGGGAGACTCAGCTGGTCCCTAACGGGTTTCCGCACGCTGTGGTTAGGCTACTGTCACATTGTGTGCCACCCTTATACCTGCATTACACCATAAATCTGCGGAAGATCTTTTGTTGTAAAGGTCATGTTATACGGAACTGGCTGAAATGAAAACCTTGAAAGTTCAATAAAATTCCTTTACGTTGGATTTGGCGTTTGCCGGGAGCTTTCCATCGTTCACAAATGACCAGCAGACTAGTGGAGGTCTTAGGCCCATACAAGTGCATTGCAGAATGATAGCACATTACATGATCCCTGCATGTTCCTGCAGCAAGTGTATGAATTGAATAGAGAAGAAAGTACAAGAGCCGTAACATTATTATTATTTTTTTCTAATTTCTTGGCTTTCGGAACGTGCCCATACAGCCAACCAAGTACAGGAAATGGTATTACAGTTAGTTTCGACAGTTGGTGCTAGACATTATTTGAAATCGTGTCCAGGTACGTCATAACATGGGATTAACAGAGGTAGTATTCGACATAAAACAAGATTTACAATCAAGACACGAAAACAAGTGAACAGGACGAAAATGGAACACTAGACACATGGTGCTAGTATACTATAAAAATCCTACTGGTAACACAAATGATAAATCGCCGGTGGTACACATTTGGGATATTCCAAGGTCAGTTCCCATTAATGCCTATATATCTAAATTAACAATAAAATTTTCTTTCTATGTCCTCTAATTGTTTCAGAAGCTTCGGATAGAGAACTGAATGTTTGTACAGGTCTGTAAGTACAATCTACACAGAACAAAACAGTTCACAAGAACTAGAGTTGTGTATTACAGCTACAAACATAGATACACCAGTATTCAGACAAGTACACATGGAACACTCAGTCTCTGAATTGATGTCACTGTGTACTTTCTATGTCCTGCAGAGTAGCGCATGGGGATACCGTCAGTTAATTGAGCTTCGGTCTTCCTCTGGCATTCTAAGTACATGAACCATTAATTGGCAGCTGTGAGCTGCATCTTCGTGTCGGCACTGCTGTCGAATTCGTGCGGTAGCTTGTATGTTGCTACAGCGTTCGATGTTACCGAGGTTCGGAGGCTGCTTGAGAACACATGACGAAGAGCCCGAAAATTACTTGTAAGGACGTTGATGTGACAAGTGCGCAGAGGACATTCTAGAATTATGTGGTTGGATGACGCTTATGTCGGGCCGATAGAAGTGTTTGTTGAACTTCCAATGATTAAATTTCAGCCGTAGTTTAATTGTTGTGAAGTTCATTGATATTTGTTTTTTATGATACCACGGAACTCTCGCATGAACTAACGTGTTGTGGTCGCCTTTGATTTTAGATGTCTGCGACCATTCCTCTAGTCGTGTGAAGTTAGCACCCCTTTTTTTTCGAGAAATATTCATTTTTTTCACAGTTCTTGTTAGATGTGCCATAGTTCTAGAGTTCTTTGCACAAAATTTCCATAGTTCTGCAGAATGTAACTAAGAAAACAACAATACTTGAAAAAATTTTCGTATCGAAAACATTCTTCGTCAATTTTCGCAAAAATTAAACTTGTACAACAGTTCTAAACAGAACTCCAAGAGTTGTATCGAAAGTCCCAGCAACACTTTTTTGTGCAGCTAATAGTTTACGAGATAATTGAAAAAAATATACATTTCTGAAAAAAAAGGGTGCCAACTTCACAGTATGTGAGAAGATATTCTCCTTAAATTGCAGAGTTCTTAATAGATATGTAATAGTTCTTAATAAATATGAAATAGTTCTAGAGTTCTTTGTACAAAATTTGAATAGTTCTGCAGAGTATAGCGAAGAAAACAATGTATAACACAGCAGATTCAAGAACCCTTTCCTTCTGATACAATTCTTACTGTTGTCACAATAAATCACTTGTGCATAGATTCCAACTGTACTGATCATTACAAAAATATAGCCATTGACCAGCGGCGCACATTTCTTGCAGCGTTGTACAAAGCATTCAGATTATCCGCTGTGAAAATACCACACTTAACGCTATTGTAAAATTTACTACGGATGGCTTCAGTTTATCTACAGTGTCAGCATCTATCGAATTATCTTCATGCAAACGTGATGCCAGGATCACACATTTCCCCTTTTTAAGTACAGAGGAAACTAGAGTTCAGTCTTGTGGAAGACAAAAAAGGAACTGTGGGCAGCTCTTCTTTCACGGATAGCAAACTCTAGATATATCTCATGCTTGTTTTTCTTCATCGTGCCAACAAAAGAAAAATTCTCCCTTCATAGATATATTATCATTCCAGTACTAGTAAACCAGTTGTCTGCTTTCACATTTCGACCTGACTGATATATAGGTTTACACAGCCACAGAACAACATCAAAATGTTTATTGCTCATTGCTCAGTTGGTAAATCCTTGTGGTTGCAACACAGCGTATATTTTCAAATTGTACAGGTAAAATACTGAAGAATCCACAAAAGCATAGATTTTAAATCCATACTTGTTTGTTTCGATAGGTACATATTGGCGAAAACTGTACCTTCCACGGAATCCTTCCAGCTTCTTGGCTATTGTAACATTTTCTCCAAGGGTATAAGATTTCTGGTAGTTGCGTACAACCACAGTAAACATTTCCCGAATTGCTGTTAGCTTATCTAATTGTCTCCTTTCATCACGAAAAGCGCGACTGTAAAATCTCTAAGGCACTCCACAATAAATTTGAAACGTTTTATGTTCATTTGCGAGGTGAAATTTTTCAATGCCATCCCCATCAGTTCCACACAGATCTTCCAGGCTTTATCTGTTACTTGTGTTAGCAACAATTAAAAACAAGAGACTGATGAAGACTTTCAATTCAATAAAATCTATTGATTTTGCCTCTCTCTCACGCTGAAATGAAGCTTTGATGCTCTCGAAATGCTGATTGGAATACAAAACTACAATAGACAAATATCGTCATCTATGAGGCAATCACAACATCACAAAGGTTGCTTTGGCTGCGCCTATCGGTCCAGATAAATTTCAAATAATATTATCCTCTTCGAACAATATGCTTTGGATTTCTACAACATGATCTAGTGCATCCCACTTAAAATAATAAAATTCCTATAAAATAACGCAACCAGGCGCAGTGTATTAATTTGATATTTGACGTTCAGACAGCAGACACTGACGAACAAACAGTTCAAACAGAATTTAAGTGCATTTTACATTCTGGATTAGCTTTGTACCACTTATTACACTGATAAACAAATAAATTAATAACTGCAATTAAATACGAAAGGGCACAGTGGATAACAAAGAGCTATCGGCTCATATCTCATTAAGAGAGTATTAGCGTCGATACTGGATCATACAACAATGAAAGGCATACAGAGAAAGGAAGCTATAACGAGAAGGCGCCAGTGCACCAATGTTGACAAATAATTTACAGAATCACACAACAATGAAAAGCATACGGAGAGGGGAAGCTATTAACGAGAAGGCGCCAATACTGCAAATTGTTGGAAAGTAATTTACAAAAAATTTCGACATGTATCTGTGGTGTCACCGCCAGACACCACACTTGCTAGGTGGTAGCTTTAAATCGGCCGCAGTCCATTAGTACATGTTGGACCCGCGTGTCGCCACTGTCAGTAATTGCAGACCGAGCGCCACCACACGGCAGGTCTAGAGAGACGTACTAGCACTCGCCCCAGTAGTACGGACGGCTTTGCTAGCGACTACACTGACGAAGCCTTTCTCTCATTTGCCGAGAGACAGTTAGAATAGCCTTCAGCTAAGTCCATGGCTACGACCTAGCAAGGCGCCATTAACCATTTCTAGAGAGAGTCTCACTTGTATCATCCAGAATGCTGTATACAAATGATGGATTAAAGTTAAGTATTCCAGCAGCTACGTACTTTTCTTTATAGCATTCATTACGTATCCTGTTTCAGACCTAAGCAAGCCTGCGTGAGTTGACGCGTGCATTTTTGCCTCCTCCTCTAAAAACAGTGTCGGCACGTCTGCCGACACTTCAGTATCAATCTGAACAGCTGCGCCCGATGGAAGGATAATGAAAACTACGGTACGTCCCTGAGATCTCTCGAGACCAAAAAATAATAAAGCACAGCAACAATGCAAAAGCCGTACCACTACAACTGGAAACAACGAACACGTCAACTGCATCTTTTAAACAATTGGCAAATGACGTCAGTGTAGCAGTTACAATAGAGGTAGCATCAAAGCTTCTCGCGGTAGCATCAAAGCTAATGACAACAACAGCTGCACTTCTTGGGTGGCGCGCGCCGCGTCGCGTGACGCCGTCCAGCGCTGCATTTCGCTCCTTGAGCTGCCCCCAATGACTAAACGTAACAATACTACTCACTCTCATGCGAATCATCATTATGCTCGTTCAGTCAGAGCTCTTGTGCAGTTGGTGCTGTTGTGTAAGTGATACTTATGAACCGTAATACCCAAAAAGTACAATCTACCAGAACTGAAACGTCTTCTCAGCATGGAGGAATTTAAAGTGACCGATGATAGAGGCATTCAATTCACTCCGTCTCATTCGGCCTTCCAAAAACTGTCCGATGCCATGGCCGACATCGGCTCGAAAATGTCTTGAAAACATATTTACACAACAATTAAAGAAGATCGTCATGATCATCTTACTTTTGTTAGAAACAGCTGCAGGCTGGAATGTTTCGTTGAAGGAAAAGATGACGACAGCAAAGATGAGTCGTGGAATGTTTTTGGTACTTCGTGCAAGAAGGACATGACAAAGCAATTCGACCTACTACTGTCAGCAGAAAAATGGTCTACCATAAAACCATCAAAGAGGAAACTTGGAAAGCCTTGAAGACTGGAGATAGGGATATGGAATTTTGTGTTGTTTATAAATTTTATCAGCCATCAAATCGGTCCATGTGCCTTTTCTTTCAAATACGTGAAAGTGTGTGAAAGTTCAAGTACCTCTTGAAGATCAAAGGAAGATGTACAGAATGCGGAGCCACTTTCGAAGGGATTGCTCTGAAGGAGCCAAAAAAGGACAACGATATTATTCTGAACTGCAGACTTTCTAACTTTTCAGACGATAGAAATCACCGGAAAAGAAGACGTCTTCTCGTGCCACGAAGTTAACAGGTAGCTGCTAAATTGGTTGATAGCAGGATGCCTGCAGCTCTTTGGCGAAATTATGAAGCGAAAAATATGTCTTTCAGAGACATGATTCCTCCAAATTTACCAAACGCTGATGTCTTGAGAAAGGCTAAAGGAGAGGAAAGGGACAAACGATTTGGTATAACAACTAGTAAGCCTGTTGAAAACCTGCAAATCACAAAACATACAACCCATCGGGACGAAATTCACGGAATCGGATTGAACCCATTCTTCTGTATATATTGGCTGAAATATCAAAGTCAGTTGCACAAATATTGTCATCAAATCGATAGCAGTGTATACGATTCAGTAGATGCTACAGGTGGCTTTGCATTTCGAGTTATTTCACGATTTGGGGATCTGTCAAACAGGGTTGACTGTGTGGAAATTGAGTCAAAGTATCAGTACATGTGCATCCGCGAAGTAAACGTCACTAGTAAAGATCCAAATATCGTCAATCGATCATCAATCAGTTGCCCAACATATCAGATGATATCCTCTAGGCATGACGCATCATTGTCATTTTTCTTTCTGGAAATCGTCAGATCTTGAGCTCCTAGACCAAACTGCTCTAGAAATGGCAATCAACAAAGCCTTACCAAAACCAATAGCCAATTGCTCGGACTTAACAGATTATTTGAATACGGGTTATAGTCATATTGTTTTGCATGAAAGAGTAATTATACCCTCGTGTTGTTTGAGAATAGATTTAAGTCATTGTATGGTCATGATTTCCAGGTGGAAATGCTACTCAAGAGGTAAATCACAAGTCAAACAACTTTATCTTCGAATTTTGGCCCATATTTACATGAAGACAGATTTTCTTGATATTGAAAGTGCTTTGCGCTCACTTTTGGTTGTTGCGTTGAGTGAACATCTTAGCACTGATGAGTGCAGTCAAGAATATTCATCACTGGGGCATCAGCGCCACCTTCATAACATTATCAGATGTGGTCCACGTCATTCATATATTGACGAAAATAAAGATGACAAGAAAACTGATGATTTTGAAAACAATGATGACTGCCTTTTGAAATCAGTTTTGAATTCTAAGAAATCTACTGCAAACGCGTGGATTGATAGGGGAAAATGTATCTACAATGAAGCTGAAGTCATCGTGAATCAGACTAAGGATGACAATCTCTTTGATGTGAATCCATACAACATTCCTAACGCTGCAGAGATGCTGAAAGAGTTTATGTACTACATACCACTGTGGACAGCTGTGATGTATCCTTTCCATATTCGTTCGTCAGCAGCGACTGAAGGACAGTTTTCAAAATTGAAGACAATGGTCTTTGACAAGCTGCCTTTACGAGTACACAAATTCATTTTTCAACATTTGAAGTTAGCGCCACTTATGATGGAAAAACAAGATTCAAAGCAAGCTATGAAGCGCAAACCAATTGAAGCATCATTGCCTTACCATGAAGAAGAAAAGCGGAGAGAAAAAAATTAGAAGCTGAAGATAACAAACCCCAAAAGCAATCATATCCTTGGTAATTCTGAGAGCACGCTGAACAATACCTTACGAAGTGAGACCCTACACGATGATGGCAATGAGACAGAATTAAACAAAATTTTTAATAGTTTTGAACACAAATTTTCTCCTACTTCGAGCTCACTTGTTATGAATGCGGAGAACAACAGTCTCTCAGACAAGAGCGAAAGTGTGTGTTTTCAGCGCTCTTCAGATAATTTACTGCCGAATTTGGACTCTAAAGAGATATTTCATTCCATAAAAGACTATCGAGAATCATACTTGACCAGGGATGTCACTAAAATTTCATCCTGTGGTTCGAAAACAGAAGAAAACCGAGGGACCTGTAACAATAAAATTTAAGGGAGTGCAAGGCTGAAAAAGCTTCAAAATGAAATCATTGTCACATCGAACATGCAAACTAAGAGCAAGAAAAACTACTTAGTCGAATTCCAGTTTGGGCAATCATCTAAGAAATTCATAGAGATTACTTTGACATTTTTCCCAAATGGGTCCTCAAGCAAATTCAAATCTGCTATCTACAACTTGGAGGGAACGTGCGGTTTCGATTCTTTGATGACCTTATTCGTGCAAGCAATATCATTCAGTGATGATTTCAAAAGTACCATTCAAATGGTGAGCCATCCATTTTTTGATCTGGCTTTGGATGTTTTGGACAAAAAAAATCATGAACTCCCAGCATTTTAAGCAGAGATTTGATATTTTATATATGATACCATTCCTAAAAGAAAAGGAGTAATCTCTCGAAAAATATTGTCTCTGAATGCAGAGTCGAATGTTGGGGCATTATACGAGACAATATTAAAAGATATCCCGATTTGCAACAAAAAGATATCGTGTCTGACGTGCTAAATTCACGCTACGTGAAACTACATTATATTGAAGATGGCGGCAAGTGTGCATGTAACTTTAAAACGCTCTGCAGTTTTTGAGGACTTAATTTCAATCAAGTGTATTGTTTGTGACGAAACAGTGCTAAATGGAATTAGAATATGCGTGTTTAAACATAAATGGTGCCATTCACACTGCTTTGCTCAAGAAGATTTACAAATACAGTGTAAATGTGACATAGAGTGTAACGGCCGCGAGATCGCGAGTGGAAAGTACTACGCGGGAATAGAAGACAGCGTGCATGACGAACTTCAAAAAGAACTTGACATTATAAAAAATATGTAAAAACAATGGAAAATTTGGTACCAACCATACGGGAACTGTCTGAATCGTCAAGGCAACAAGATCTCATTAATGCTAGCCATAAAATTCGTAGGTCTGCACAACCAAATGTACCAAGTGTAAACAGTACGACTGTAACTACATATATGAACGAACTGAGCACTCAAAAAGGCACAAGTGAATCAAATGCAAGAAAAGAAAGTGTTAATAGTGCATCTATGGATAAAAATATGAACAAACTATCCACACAAAAATATACAAGTGGATTAAACGGAGAAAAACACAAGGTAAATATTCGTAAAGAAAAAAAGTAAACAACCACGTTTTGCATAAGCAAGGACACAAGCAACAGACATATATTTTTGCAGATAGTCATGGGAGAGGAATTACGGAAATTATGAGAAGAAATCACCCAAACCTTAATCTAACAGGCATCATCAAACCAGGCGCTCCATTACGCGAAATTCTGAAAAACAGTGACAACATATTAACGACCGGTAACAGCTGCATCATAATAGGAGGCGCAAATGATGTTTACTGTAATGAAACTTTGCGTGCAACGAGAATCCTAAAGGAAACAGTCAAAAGGATGCCTCGAGTGCATTTCTACATTGTTAGTATCCCCAGGAGACACGATCTGATGGAAAACTCGTGCGTAAACATCGAGATTGTTACAGCAAACAGGCTATTTGAGAAAATATGTAGAGGTTTCCAGAATACGACTTTCGTAGAGATAAACAGTGTTCACAGAGAGCACTTCACAAGACATAAGACACAAGACATAAATACTTAAATTTGTTAATGAGTCATCTGTAATGGAAGTGTCTCCAATCCCAATTCCGCCAAAACAAGAGTTGTCTGTAACAGTGGAACCATCATTATCTGCAGTAGAGCTACAACAAACACCAGTAGCAGCAGCAAAGGCTCAGATATTCTCAGCAGCAATGTCAGATAAACCAATAGCAGCAGAATCACCACAATCATCAGCAGAGCTGTCGTCATCAGCAACAGCATCCAGAACAGCAGACCCCATAATACTACGTCAAGGCAATGAAAATGCATGTGAGGAAAACATACAAGGTTCATTAGACGCAGCAGCTAACAAAGAAGGGCAGTCACCAAGTCGGGGAGTGCAGGAGCCACCAGCAACAGCAAACACACAGAAGAGGTACCTGAGGCCTGGGAGATCAACAGCAGAAGCAGCTTCCAATCAAGACAGATGCCTGAGAACTAGGAGACCTGCTACACTAAGTGAGGATTTTTTATGGTACCGAGTAAGCAGAAAGAGAGCAAGGAAAAAGATGTAAGTAAAACTGTCCATCTTAAATACCAGTGTGACAATAGTGAGAGGGACATAAACACCGGACAAAGATACGATCCAGGTTTAATGACACAAACTGAAAAAAAAACATTGCATAGTACCAGAAGCAAAGGGAGCAAGTGAAGTGCTTAGTATATTACAGGAAGGGGAACTATTACATTTAAAGCCAACTGTTAGAATACTTCACCAAAATGTTCAATACATAAACAATAAAACAGAGGAACTAGAGGTAATATTACAGGAGTATAGGCCAAACATTCTAGTAGTTACAGAACATGGGCTAAAAGAAAATCACATAGGAATGTACAACTTGAAGAATTATGTGAAAGTAGCCAGTTTTTGCAGAACTTCCTATAAAGGTGGTGGGGTTGCCATTTTTTCTAACTATAAATCAACTAAAGCCATAAATATAACAAAATATGCTATAGAATTGAGCTTTGAAGCTACAGCACTGGAAACTAAAATTGCTGGGAATTTATGTTGTGTATTAGGTTTGTATCGATCACCAAATGGTATAATCAAAACCTTCTTTGAACAGCTGGAAGATATAATCCAACACCTCTCAAAAACATATGCTTATTTGATAATTATAGGAGATCTGAACATAGACACAAGTAAAAATACAGACAATACCTAGACCCTATTGGACATATTGTGCATATACAACCTAAAAATAAAAATAGATAAACCAACCAGAGTAACAAAGCATAGTGAAACTATAATTGATCACGTAATAACAAATATTCCTACATGCTATTGTGACACACAGGTAATAAACTCCACATTAGCAGACCATTTTGCAGTCATGATAGACATAAATATAAAGACTAGTGATTTAGTGCAGAAGATATGGGAGATGAGAAGACAGAACTACCCACATAACATAAATCTGCTAAAAAAGATGTTAGAGGCAGAAAACTGGGAAACAATATATGCAGCTAAAGTTGCAAACACCAAATGGAACCAGTTTTTTTCTTTATTCAGTTATTATTATGGTGTTACATGTCCTGTTAGTAAAAGGCTTGTCAGACAGCAACAAAAAAAGGAAAGCTGCGTGACTGGAGAAGTAATCCATGCCAGAAATAATCTGAGAGTGTATTATGACCTCTCCAAACAAAAAAATACTGAGGCCTACAACACACTGTATAAAATAAAAAAGAAGGAGTACTGTAGTTTTATCAGAAAAACTAAAGCATCATTCATCAGGATGTCTATAGATAAGGGAAAGAACCACTCAATAGGTTTATGGTCGTTCATTAATGAAGAGAGAGGAAAAGTAACAAATCGGGCGGAGGACATCTGCCCACTGATGAGTGGGAAAAGCAACGCAAACCCTCTAGAAGTAGCCAATACTTTTAACACATATTATATTACTGTAGCAGACGAATTAATAAGTCAAAATAAAACAAATGTAGCAAGTAAATTGTTAAACCCCCCCACATACAAATCATACTATGGTTTTCATACCTACAACGGATGCAGAAGTGTCAAACCTAATAAAACAACTTAAAATTAAACATTCATCTGGCTTGGATGGTGTCACATCACATCTCATAAAGGAATGCAGAGAATGTATATTAAAACCATTGACACACATGCTGAATGCTGCGATAGAAGAAGGTATATTTCCAGATTCACTGAAAGTAAGTAAAGTGAAGCAAATATTTAAGAAAGGGAACAGGGATGAATTAGGAAATTACAGGCCAATATCACTGATCTCAACATTTGCTAAAATCTATGAAATGATAATAAAGAATAGAATTGTAAGTTTTATAACAAAGTACAGTATACTGCATTCATCACAACATGGTTTCAGAGAAGGGAAGTCAACAAAAACAGCATCAACAGATATAATTGAGCACATTCTTAATTTACTTGACAGGCAACAAAAGACTTGTGGGATTTTTATGGACCTATCTAAGGCATTTGATTGTGTGAATCACTCAAAATTAATGATGAAATTATATCAGTATGGAATTAGAGGAAAATGCTATGACATACTTAAATCATACATTTCAAATAGGAAACAATGTACAGAAATCAGACATACTAGTGGGGGAAATATAACAAACTACAGATCAGAATTACAAACAGTTAAACACGGTGTGCCGCAAGGGTCTGTGCTTGGGCCAATACTATTTATACTCTACGTAAATGACTTCCCTAGCTATATAAATCAGAAACTTATAATGTATGCTGATGACACAACAATCATTTGCACAGCTGACACAAAGGAGGAGCTTGAGAAGGAAGCACTCGTGACTATCGAAAATGCAAATAAATATTTAACAGAAAACAACCTGTTTATGAATCAGTCTAAAACAATGAATGTAGTATTTCAGACCAAGCATAGTGAAAATTATAATATAAATGTTAATATAAATGGAAAGACTATTAAAGAAGTAACCAGCACAAATTTTCTAGGAACTATAATAGACAAACATTTGGCATGGGGGGAGCACATCGATGCACTGAGTAAAAAGATAAACAAACAGATCTTCATCATGCATAAAACAGCTAAGACTGTGGATGATAAAGTCCTCAGATCAATGTATTATGGACTTGTCTTCCCACATTTGTCTTATTCAGTTCATATATGGGGAAGTGCACAAGCTGGCTACCTAAAAAGAATATTCACAATTCAGAAAAGGGCAGTGAGATGCATTGCAAAAATACCACCAAGACAGACCTGTAGGCAAGCTTTTGTATACTATAATATTATGACAGTATATTCACTGTACATATACCAAAGCATAATGGCGGTAACGTCAAGTGATAAACACCTCCTAAATAAAGATGTACACAAACACGGTACAAGAGGAAATGAAAATTACTACATGATAAACAGAAATCTAAAACTGTCTATGACTGCCCCAGAAGAAGCAGGCAAAAGGTTTTTTAATAAACTCCCCAAAATCATTAAAAAAGAAACAGACCTAAAATGTTTTAAAAATTATTTGAAACTATATCTCACAGAGAAATGTATATACAGTTTGAGTAAATACTAAGATGGTGTTTAATATGTTATATCATTAAAATTATCATGTATGTTGTTTGGATTTGTATGTACATATAAAGTGAAACATGTAATACCTTTGTATGATTATGGACTATTTCTGTTTAATCATTTGTTTCATTTATATATAATGTAATCAAGTTTGATGTTAATAGCCTATTGTATGACACACCCAATACTCTCAGCTGGATTTTCAGCTGGAGTCCATGGGCAAAGAATAAATAAATAAATAAATTTCCGTTGAAACATATGTGCTTTTCAGACTTGGTTATAATTTCATGCAAGAGGCTGTAGACGCAACAAATGTAGGTCTAAAAGACTATCATACAATGCAAGAAATGTAAAGGAGAAGCAGTCAAAGAAAAGAAATTCGGATGCTACTTGATGATATATCTTCAGCTAGTGGACAAGTTGTTATACAAGTATCTATTTCCTCCGAATCAAAGGAACAAATGTATGTTGCAAACGATCACGAAAGAAAACGCAGTCAACAATCAAGAGTACACTCTCGTTGGTGCCTTTCATTATAAGAGCTCCATCAAACACTACACGGCATATGTCTTCAATGGAACCTACTGGAAGAAGTACGACAACCAGTATAAAGATGTAAAGAGAGTTTCAAAGAAACGATAATTTCTCCAGACCTGTTCATGTATGTCAAGACAGGAAAATTTTCAAATGGCAGCTACAAGAACAACGAGACGAAACAAGTAGTTGTTACATAGGAACTTTCTAATATTTAGATATCAACTTTTAGCAGTTGCTTACCTTATAAAGCAAATACAGCTCTTATGTTAATTCTTAGTATCTTTGGTTCTGGAACCACAGCCCTCCTGTTTTAGTTACTAGAATAAGAGCATTTTATACCCTAAATTTCACGTATATATTCTTTGTACTTATTTTTCTTACTTGTTTCACACCTCATAAATTCTATGCTTATTTATTACTGAATTCCCTAGATATGTATTTCCTTCTGGGTTTTAGTGTATACTGAAGAAGAGCTGTTAAGGGGACCTGTACATCACGGCCTGTAGTTTTTACTGGTACTTTGAAATTTAATAATGCAAGACTGTCAATATATTCAGGAATGAAACTTTTATCAAAGAATTGGTATATTGTGAGCTCTAGGTGAAATACGTTGTATATCTTTGGAATACATTGTGCAGTGAATATTGATGTTTTTCTTACATACTGAATTACACGTAATTGTTATTTTACGTTCAATGTACTTGCACGCTATTCCAAATAAAAGATAAAAAACAAATTTTATTCTTTGAGTTATTACCTTGTTGAAACAGCAAACCAGTAATATTTACCAATTTCATGTTTTGATTATTTTAAAAACAATATATTTTAAGAGTCAAATTTTTCTCCCAATAACTTATGAACATAATATGACATACTGCAGCTTAAAATATTTAATCCATTGTTGAATAATGTGGTTCAGTGTGTAGGCAAGCACTATATTACTCATCCATAGCTTTGTTTATGTAGCTTTAATAGTGGATGAGATACCGGTAACAGTATCTCTGTATGCAAACACGTTGATTACAGAACATTGAAACTAAAGATTTGTATGTCATTTTCTTTTCAATGACGACATTGCCAACCATTCCTGCTCCATAATCTTGTTGATACCTTTCATGTCCTTTTCATTTTCTTTAGTTTTGCTTCTTTGTTATTCTGGCCTCCTTTTTCATGTTCTTAGCAGCTTTTTCAGTTTATGTGACATGTTGCCTGTCCACCCATACCAGCACAAGTTTCATGTTGTTGCTAGTTTTGATGCCTGTTCTGCTCATCAGGCCGGCTGGAGTGACCAAATGGTTCTAGGCACTACAGTCTGGAACCGCGCGACCGCTCCGATGAGTAACTCTTCGTTGATTACATGATACCTATGAAGTTCGTGATTCAGCTTTTTTGCAGATCATAGGGAAAAATAAATTGACTGTCTAGATATTCATGGAAATCCTATGGTACTAAAGATTCAGAATGTACTGGCCTCGAAGTTCCTTAATTTATAGTGCCATCCGTTACAGAACGGATAGCTTGCTGCTCATTGTAAACATGGCACGTGGCCTACAGCACAGTGGAGCTTCCTGCACAACATGGAGATAAACATAATATGCCCAGGCCATCTGCATTGTCCCATACACCACCAGCTTTTCTGAAATGGGAAGATTAGAGTTATCCTTAACACATTCTCTGCTCCTGAAATTGTGCTTGACTCAACCTACAGTAACCTACTGTCCCCACATCTTCTGCCACGCCGTATCATCTCCCGAGCCACAAACCTACATCCCCACTGTGCACAGCTCTGTGGAAGTACACAAACCTGTCCCTCCTACTTTTCTGTTCTCTCCTCTTTCATCAGTTTTTTCCCCCTTCCCTCCCTCCATTACAGCTTCCTGTGCTACACCAGGTAGCCTCATCTCCCACCTCTAGTTCCTGCACACTCCGCCAGGTCGCATTGCTTCCTCCTCTTCCACCTGTGCTAGACTGCCCCTCTCCTTACCCTGCTCCTTACCTTGCTATGGATTTTTCCTCCTGTTCGACATGCATCTGGCCTGAGCAGCTATAGGTAGTGTGTGTGTGTGTGTGTGTGTGTGTGTGTGTGTGTGTGTGTGTGTGTGTGTGTGTGTGTGTGTGTGTGTGTGTAACATACAACTGTACTGTATGTACAACCACAACATTGGTATATCTGTGGAGATGATAGACTAACCTAAAGCTGTTGAAGAGTGCAGCTTTGTTTCCAGTAGTTGTTGTGGCATCCACCTATGAGCCTGATTTGGTCTTGTAACATCTGCTAATACGGCCTTGGTGGTCTGGTTCCACGAACAGATGAAATCGTGGGGAAACTACAGCCACTCTTTTTTCTTGTGAGTCTTAACCAATGAGCACTCAGTTTCCCTCTCCCAAAAACAAAAAATATATGTTACTGATAAATAAAATGTGTCCTTGGAAAAAGCTCGTTTTTGTCGCACGATGTATGTCTTGAATGGGAGTCCTAGTGCACTGTATATCCTGTGGATGCACCTGTAGTTATTTACAAGCTGTTTGACAACAGACTAATTGCTCGAAAAACAGTGAAAAGGGGGTGGTGGTGGTGGTGGTGGTGGTGGTGGTGGTTGTGGTGGTGGTGGGGTGAGCTGCAGTCTTGTGATAGACCATCATAGCAACAATAGTTAGGGACACAAAGCAGTGGAAGATGTCATGGGAGGCCTTTGAACACCAGTGAGACCCTAGTTACTAGTAACAAACATGACAAATAAACATAGATAAATAAATGAATACACCTTTGGTTGTCATTACCCATGCCCTGGGCCCATCTCAAATCATTGATGTCTGCTTGACTGTGATATTCTTGTGGTTCTGATTGTGAATGATAACTGAGGTATTGTCAAAAGTGTTTGTCTTATAAGTCAGAAATGGCAAATTAATCCAATGTTGATTTCTCTCTCATCATGCTGATAATGGTGAAAGTGTTTAAGGAAACTTTCTTTGACCACATGGCCTGTCCTCCAGTGTAAGCTGTGCAAGATTCAGCAAACATCTGCATAATGCAGATGATTTGACTTTCCATCTGTGCATGTCGCATATCTGGCAGATTCATGAATTTCTAGGTATCCTGTGTTGATGTTGTTGTTGTTGTGGTCTTCAGTCATGAGACTGGTTTGATGCAGCTCTCCATGCTACTCTATCCTGTGCAAGCTTCTTCATCTCCCAGTACCTACTGCAGCCTACATCCTTCTGAATCTGCTTAGTGTATTCATCTCTAGGTCTCCCTCTACGACTTTTACTGTCCACACTGCTCTCCAATACAAAATTGGTGATCCCTCGATGCCTCAGAACATGTCTTACCAACCAATCCCTTCTTCTAGTCAAGTTGTGCCACAAGCTCCTCTTCTCCCCAATTCTGTTCAGTGCCTCCTCATCAGTTATGTGATCTGCCCATCTAATCTTCACCATTCTTCTGTAGCACCACATTTCCAAAGCTTCTTATCTCTTCTTGTCTAAACTATTTATCATCCATGTTTCACTTCCATACATAGCTACACTCCATACAAATACTTTCAGAAACCATTTCCTGGCATTTAAATCTATACTCGATGTTAACAAATTTTTCTTCTTCAGAAACACTTTCCTTGCCATTACCAGTCTACATTTTATATCATCTCTACTTCGACATCATCAGTTATTTTGCCCACCAAATAGCAAAACTCCTTTACTACTTTAAGTGTCTCATTTCCTAATTAATTCTCTCAGCATCACCCGACTTAATACGACTACATTCCATTATCCTCGTTTTGCTTTTGTTGATGTTCATCTTATACCCTCCTTTCAAGACACTGCCCATTCCTGTGATCATATGACAACTATTAAGTGGTAGTTATATGTATTTATAAAGCTATACAAATTCACTTCAAGGTCGACTATGGAAATGGAAGTTGCCTGAGTATTGGGAACTTCGGATTAAATACCAACCTGTGTGATAGTGAATCTTTGGAATATCAGAAGTCTATCCCTAAACTTGATCTCTGGACCCAGTAAATGAATGGTGTTCAGGACAAACAAACAACAGCCTGACACACATCACCTAAAGTGTCTGCTGTAGCTACATTATGGGATCAAAACTATCCAGACGTCCCCCAAAACATATGTTTTTCATATTAGGTGCATTGTGCTGTCACTTACTGTAAGGTACTGCATATCAGCAACCTCAGTAGTCATTAGATATTGTGTGAGAGCAGAATGAGGTTCTCTGTGGACTTTGAGTGTGGTCAGATAATTGGATGTCACTTGTGTCATAGTCTGTATGCAAAATTTCCACACTCTTAGACTTCCCTAGGTCCACTCTTTCAGTTGTGATAGTGACATGGAAATGTGAAGGGACATGTACAGCACAAAAGTGTACAGCCTTTCCTTGTCTGTTTACTGAGAGAGACTGCAGACAGTTGAAGAGGGTCGTAATGTGTAACAGGCAGACATCTATCCAGACCATCACACAGGAATTCCAAACTGCATCAGGATCCACTGCAAGTACTATGAAGTTAGGCGGAAGGTGACAGAACTTGGATTTCATGATTGAGTGGCAGCTCATAAGCCACACATCACATCAGTAAATGCTAAATGCTGCTGCACTTGGTGTAAGGAGCATAAACATTGGACTACTGAACAGTGGAAAAACGTTGTACGGAGTGACAAATTATGGTACACTATGTGGCGATCTGATGGCAGGGTGTGGGTATGGAGAATGCCTGGTGAACATCATCTGCTAGCATGTCTAGTGCCAACAGTAAAATTTAGAAATCCTGGTGTTATTGTGTGGTTGTGTTTTTCATGGAAGGGGTTTGCCCCCTTTGTTGTTTTTCATGGCACTTCCACAGAACAGGCCCACATTGTTGTTTTAAGCACTTTCTTGCTTCCCACCACTGAAAAGAAATTGGGGGATGGACATGCATCTTTGAACACAATTGAGCACCTGTTCATATTGCACAGCCTGTGGCAGAGTGGTAACGTGACAATAACATCCCTTTAATGGACTTTACTGCACAGTCCTGACCTGAATCCTATAGAAAACCTTTGAGATGTTTTGGAATGCCAACTTCATGCCAGACCTCACCAACTGACATCGATACCTCTTCTCAGTGCAGCAGTCCACAAAGAATGGGCTGCCATTCCGCAATGAAACTTCCAGTGAGTGACTGAACATATGCCTGCGAGAGTGGAAGCTGTCATCAAGGCTACGGGTGGGACAACACAATATTGAATTCCATCATTACTGATGGAGGACACCACGACCTTGTCATTTTCAGCCAGGTGTCCAGATACTTCTACTGACATGGTGTATTTCCATTCTTCTTCCTCTTGCTTAAGAATTCAAAATAGGATACATGTATATTAAAATAGTTCATCCCTGGACCAAATTCAAACTAAAAACCTCTGTCTTTCCACCTTAGTTCCCTCTGCAACAAGAGGTCAACCAGACAAACTTTTTCCCTTTATCTATATATCTTTTGAAGACATCAGACTGACATGTCTGCTATAGCCACTGGCATTCAGCAACTGCACAGTACAGTTATCAATTATTTATTCAAATTTGACTAACTTCATTAAGAACTAGCTAACAAATTTTTATTTAGGGACAAACACAGGTATGCACAGATGAGCATAATCTCAAGGTAACATCATCCATGCAATAGGTGGGATTCAAATCTATGACCCCTGGAAAAGTCTCACCCTACACCTCCACAGGCTGGAGCCGCAATGGTTTATGTCGAGACTTAGTGATACATCTGTTGCCACTGCCGTTCCTGATGGCAAAACGTTTACTTCCTCCCCAGGCATCAGCACAAGAGCAGTAAGAGGAAATAACATCAGGAGCAGTCAGTTGTGATAGCTCACTGGGAGCATTCGACATTCTGATTGAAGAAGACAAGTTTTTGTCTGGAGATGAATATAGGATCTATGGCATGCCACTCACTACTCTAAAGAGATGTTGGAACAGTTATGGTGAAAGAGGCATATCGGCAGAATTCCTAGTTCGAGCAGGAAGAGACTGAGCACACAGCAGGATGGCACAGAGGTTGCATGTAAGAGCTAACAACTCCCTCTCCTAGATACGAAGCAGTTGTAGTGAGTGACCAACTTCCCAGTTCTGATGAGACAGTTCACTGAAGGCTGAGGAAAGCTGTACAGCATGCACAAATATCCAATATGAAACAGGAACTGAGTGAGGAAAATGTGTTGTGCTGGGTGGCAGTCGCAGAGCTCAACCTGAATGCGGTGTGGGAAAATGTACTTTTCACTGATACGGTGTTTTACAATGGCCCGAGAGTAGTTTAATGGCCCTGAGGGTTGAGACATCATGAAGAAAAAGTGGTGACAACAAGCAGTACTAGCAGATTGTCAATTTCCTGGAGGGGTTGGATTTCTGTGAGAGGAGCAGGAATGCTTCCTCAATAGCAGGCAGTATGCCAACATTTTGAAGAAAGTAGTGCTGCCTGTAGTGTGAATGCTATATTGAGGAGAAGAATTAATGCTACAAAAAGTATGTTCCCTTGCGTACAAGTCTACTTCATTAAACAGCAGCTGTCCAACATGGACATTAGTGTAATGGACTGGCTGTGACTGACTGCTTACATGAACGCAATGTAAAATGTGTGTTTGGAGGTAGCAGGAACTCGGTCAGAGACCTGGCTGTGAAACAAACCATTTATAGCTGATGCTCTTTGGGGCTGCTGTTTTAAGCCGTGGAGGCAATTTCCTCTTCTGACAATTATGGCCAGTGCTTCACAGATTCAGTGTCAGGGTGCATGACTGAAGTTAGAAATAATGGGGTATTCTGGATAAAAAATAAGGCCCTAAAAATATTTTACTTTCTTTGTTCTGCTGCTCAGTTTTCTGTAAGTGAGAGCTAGCACAAAAACCCTTGGCAATGAAAGATACTGAACATGAGATAAGAAAATTTGAGCTAGTTCTATTTAACATTGTTCTTGAAACTGAAATAAATTTCTTTTAATTTTATGTTTTGAGTACTACATCCTCTTTACTTGCTCCCTGCCTATATACATAAAACAAATAAATCCAAATTTCCCTTTTTATGGCTATTTATCATTACATCAAACTCATATCTCACTTCCCCTTTATTGCCACCCATTGGACTCATCCAAAAATGTGGAAAACATACCTTCTAATCATATATTTTCTCTCTCACTCTCACTTTCACACACACAGACACACACACACAATTTGTTTTACAAATGGAAATGTCTCGATGACCATATAAGAAAACAGGACATTAGGATAATTTGTAGTTTCTAATGGTGTTTAAATATTGAAATTAGTCTGTGTGCTGCATTTGTATGATGGAGCAAACATGTTTTCTCATGGTTGACGTAGAATAAGAAATAATGACATTTTGTTTTTGTTGGACAAAATATGTTTGTTGCTTGTCTCAAGGCTGTACTACAGCATTGAACTGTTTCCAGACATTGTTCTACCTATAATGGACAAAAATGCAACTGTGGACTCTGCATCATGTAATACCCACTGTCCATCCTCCACACCCTGACAAAACACAGCTTTTTTGGACGCCATCTGATTTCAATAATTGGTCATTTGGCCCAGTCAGTGCTACTTAACAATAGCAAGATCATGCACTCTGTTTACTTATTATGTTACAATCTGTCGTACATTCTGCTACCATTCAGTAAGAGTGAATGATTTGATGAGTGGGAAGTAACCATAGTGCCATTAGACTTGGACACTTCATACTTGCAGAATTGCAGTGAGAAGGTAGGTAGGTAGGTAGGAAGGAAGTCAGTATGGAACTGATATAGCAGTAAATCAGTTTGTAATCTATGCAACACTTGGCGTTAGACTCATACTCACTCAATATATGGACTCTAGTTGTTGTTGTTGTTGTTATGTTCAGTCTGAACGTGGGTTTGATGCGGCTCTCCATGCTAGTATACCTTGTGCAAGCATCCTCATCTCTCTATAAATGTTATTCAATTCATTATCATCTGTTTAAATGTGGTAGGAGGCATACAGCAATGATCATAACACAGCACAAACAACTTCAGTTCAGTCACCTCTACCGACTTCTGTGTGAATGACTGGTCAGGAAATTCCGTACTGCTTTCACACAGAGAATTAAGTACCTGCTTCTCTTGTGGTAGTGCAGTGCCAGAAGTTGAGCCCCATCCAATTAGCTACTGAAACAGGTTAATTGGACCTAAATCTATTTAGTTCACATCCAGAGGACTAATTCCAGTCCACTGCTGTAGTCCCTCAGCAAGCTATAGATATTTGTGGACAAGCTTAGACAGATCTTTTTACCTATTTCTCAACTTCTTGTCTGCATTTTAATTTCTTATTTTCTTTGTTATGAATGCCATTGGGACCCTATTCGTTGGGCTCCCCCAGTCCAATTATGCTCCTGCTCATGTCACTATTCCACAACCATTTCTAATTTGCAATTGCTTCTTTATTGAACATGTTCACATTAGTCACATTGTGTTGCTGCTACCATAATGTCAGCTTCCATCTCAGTCAGCAATAACCACAGATATACACCTGGCCAAAATGCGAAGAAGCTTAAAAATTGTCCACAGCCACAGCTCCCCTTTGGAGATCCCCTGCTGGAAGGTGTGCGCCATCGGAGACTGTGCCAGTCATGTGGACCTTCTTCTAAATGACTGTTTTATGTGAAAGACTGAGAAAGAGAAGTAAAATCAATCCTACCTCAATGTCTCTTCCTGTTGCACCTCAATATCCAGTAGTCTCACGTTAAGTCGAAAAGCTAACTTTTGCTACTGTTAACCCCTTTGTTATGCAGAAAGGAGTGGATGGCATCACCAGCCCTGTGAATTCATGCTCCTGTCTCCACAATGGAACACTGGTTTTGGAAATTGATATTGCTCTCCAGCCCCAGAAACTATTCAAGGCTCAAATCCTCCACAAATAGCCTATAAAAGTGGAGGCTCACAGGACACTTAACACGGCTCGTGGTGTTAACTACACCTGACTGTTGCATGGTTTGACAAAGGATGAAGTAACTGTATCAGATCAGAACATTATTGCTGTTCTTCCAGATATGAAGGAGGGAGCTGCAAATTTCGTGCCCACTCACACATTATAGCCTGCCTTTACCTTGGTAGGATGCATTAACCTATGAAAAGTCAGGAACAAAGTCATATCTCTGCTCCCTTACATTCCCAATCTGTTGAGGTGTTACAAATGCCACCAGTCCAATCATACCAGCTCGTCATTAATTCCCATAGTGCTCAGAGCCAACCAGCTCATCATGTGAAATCACAGCCGAATGTGTCACTTGTAGCAGGGATGCACACGAGGGCACCTGTCCCCCTCCTTGCCCCCCCACTGCATCAACTGTAATGGAGAACATGCTGCTTCTTCTCGTTCTTGTCCCATGTATCGGGATGAGCAGGCTGTTCAGGAGATAAGGGTGAAGGAAAAGGTATCTTTTCCTGTTGCCCAGAAGCTGTTGGTGAGCCGTAAACTGAATGTCCCTTCATCTGGAAGCTACAGCACCATGTTAGGCTCTCCCCATAGCACAAAAGGCATGAGTACTTGAACTTTGTGACTTACAGTTCAGTTTGATAGTGGCACTGTCACCTCACCTTACAGGTGACACTGTCTCCCACTTCCTGGGCTATAGATTCTGCCAACTGCTTTGCACCCTCACTGGTGAGGATGGTTGCAATGCAGCCAGTGAACCATTAATTCAAAAAGATTATTCCCAGAAATATTTCTTGCGTACCTTGAATTCGCAGCCGTCTTGCACTTCTGCAAATTGCCAAAAGCCAAAACAATCATCCAAAGGATTTCTGTGAGAGGAGCAGGAATGCTTCCTCAATAGCAAGACAGTTTGTCTTCCCCCTTTCCAACCCGTCAGCCCTCTTTGACATGTTGGTGCTTTTCAACTGACCGACACTGGGGAAGCTCTGTTGATCCTGCTGAGTTGATCTACGATGATCCTCCACCTGTGAATTCTTGTGGCTGTCTTCCCTCGACAGCTCGCCCTAAGTGTCTATTGAGGTGAGTGTTTCTTATTCATTCTCTAGTGTTCCTAAATCTTACAGCCCTTTTACAATGGAATATCCATGGCCTTCAGTCTAACAGGGCAGACCTCCAGCATGTCCTGTGATCGCAATTTCCGCTTGTAGTCTAACTCCAAGAAACCAAGCTGCGTCCTCAAGACCCTTTTGCTGTTTCTCATTTTACTTTGCTACGGATGGACCTACCCCTTACAGTGGGAATTCCCGTTCATGGTAGGCCATGCTGCTTCTAGGAGATGTTTGTCATTGTCCTACCCCCTTGCACACCCACCTGCAAGCAGTGGCTGCCCGTGGTTTACTTCTTGAATTTACCTTTTCCCTCTGCACCATTTATATCCCTTCGTCTTCTGCTGTCACTTGGGCGGACCTGGTGCAGCTTGTTGCTGAGCTTCCTCCACCCTTTCTGCTCCTTGGTGACACCAACACCCCCATCATCCTCTTTGGGGCTAGCCTGTTGCCTGCCCGAGAGGTTCCCTTTTGGTGGATCTTCTTAATCATCTTAATCTTGTGCGCCTTAACACTGGTAAAGCTACGTTTATTTCTGATTTCTTGCACACTTATTCCCATGTAGGCCTCTTGATCTGCTCTGTACAGCTCACTCGATGTCTTGAGTGGTGTGCTCTTTCCAATACTTACTCGAGTGACCATTTCCCTTGTGTGACTCACCTGTACAATCATATTCCACCACAGCAGCCTGCTCATTGGAAATTCTCTGTTGCTGTCTTGAAGCTATATTCCTCCTTGATGAACAGCCATTTCCAGCTGTGATTATCAGGTCAAGCAGCTCGTGATCATTATCCTCTCGGCTGCTGAGTCCTCTATTTCTCATACTACTACTTCTCCCCATCAGGTCCCAGCCCCTTGGTGGACTGTGGAGTGCAGCAATGCAATTAATGCCCAATTAAGTACACTTTGTGTCTTTTACCGTTATCCTATGTTAACAAACTGCAGCCACTACAAGAAACTACGTGCGCAGTGGCATTCTACTAACAAGGAGAGCAATAAAGCTTACCGGGTTTCTTTCACCAGCTAGTTCAACAGCTTTACTTCGTCCTCTCTCATTTGGGCTGGCCTGCACTGGCTTTCCGGGACTACCACCCACTCCCTGTTACCTGGTCTGACTGTGGTGGAGAACATCATAGTCGACCCTGTCGATGCTTCCAAAGCTTTGATCCAGTATTTTGTGGAGGTTTCAAGCTCCACCCACTACCATCTTGCCTCCCTTCCTCGGAAACAGGTGGAGGAGGCTTGTGCAGTCTCTTTTCTCTCTTTGAAGAGTGCTACAATATTCCTTTCACAATGAGGGAGCTCAAGTGTGCTTTCTCCTCATCCAGATCTTCTGCTTCTGGGCTCGATGCAATCCACGTCCTCATGCTCCAGAATCTTCTTCCTGCGGGAAAGCGCTTTCTCCTCAATACTTAAAACCATATTTGGACTGATGGTGTATTTCCCACACTTTGGCATGAAGCTGTTATTGTTCCCCTACCTAAGCCTGGTAAAGATAAATCATTTCCTTCCAGCTATCATCCAGTTCCCCTTACCAGCAGTGTTTCTAAGTTGATGGAATGCATGATCAATGGTCGATTAGTGTGGTGGCGGTAGTCACACCATCTTCTCACCAATATTCAGTGTGGGTTCAGAAAGCATCTCTCAGTGGTTGATCATCTCATCATCCTTTAGAAGTTCATCATGAATAATTTTCTGCTGAAGTGTCAAACAGTGACCGTATTCTTTGTTTTGGAGAAAGCCTATGATACCCGTTGGCAGACAGGCATTCCACATACTATGCACACATGAGGCACTCCCATTTGCATCCAGGAATTTTGAACAGACTGAGTATTCTGAGTACATGTGGGTTCATCTTTATCCCACACCTTTCCACAGGAGAATGGGGTACCTCAGTGCTCAGCAGTGAGTGTCGTCCTCTTCGCCATAGCCATCAACCCACCTATGAACTACCATCCAGCTGGCATTTCTGCCTCTCTTTGCATTGATGACTGTGCTATTTATTACAGCTCCCAGTGGACATGTCTCCTGCAATGCCGTCTTCAGCGTTGTCTGCACCATCACCGTTCGTGGTGTCACTAATGGTTTCCACTTTCCCGCTACCAAATCTGTTTGCATTAACTTCTGGCAGTACAAGGCATTTCTTCCACCGTCCTTGCAACTGGGCCCAAATCCTTTCCCATTCATGGATGCAACAAAGTTCTTAGGGCTTACATTCGATAGGAAACTCAGTTGGTCTCCCCCCGTGACCAACCTGGCTGCACACTGCATCCGATCCCTCAATGTCCTTTGTGTTTCGGTTGGTACCTCTTGGGGAGCTGATCGGACTGTCCTCCTCTGCCTCTCTTAACCTCTTGTCCACTCCAAGTATGATTATGGATGCACTGTCTACTCCTCTGCACGGCCATATATCTTACGCCGTCTAGATACAATCCACCTTTTGGGGACCCGTCTCACCACTGGTGCCTTCCGTACTAGCCCAGTTGTGTCTCTACGTAGGAGCCAGTGAACTACCACTGTCAGACCGGCACGACATCCTACTCAGTAGGTATGCGTGTCGGCTATCTTCCATGCCGTGCCACCCAATCTTTCACCCTTTTTCTGATGACACTCAATCTTGACCGCCAATACAAGATGTATGTTTCTTCTCTGTGGCCTCCCGGCATCTGCTTTTGTCACCTGCTTCAGCAGCTGCAGTTCACACTGCCTGCCACTTTCCAAACAGATGATAGCCCTTTATTACCTTGGCTTCAGGAACATTTTTGTGTTCATTTTGACCTCAGCTCACTTCCGAAGGATTCCACTACCACGGCAAATTTCTCTAACTTCGCTCACAATTTGCCGTTAGCATATTTTTGTACACTGATGGTTCCACCTCCACTCACAGTGTTGGCTGTGCTTTTGTCATTGGGGCTGATTAGTTTCAATACCGGCTTCTTGACCAGTGCACCATTTTTACTGCAGAGCTTTTTGCCCTCTATTAGGCTGTTCACCATGTGCAGAGGCAACAGCTTGTTTGCTGGGTGATATGCTCTGACTCCCTCAGTGCCCTTCAGAGTCTGGATGATCCAGATCCAGTCCACCCCATCGTTTGAGGAATCCAGGAGTGCCACCATTTGTTCCCGGATGGGGAGACCAAGTGATATTCATGTGGGTTGCTGGCCATGTTGGTGTGCCTAAGAATGATGGTGCTGATGCTGCAACCAATATCACAGTCTATCTTGGTTGGCTGACCTCTTACTCTGTTCTCTCTCAAGATATTCGTACTTCTCCCTATTAGCGTATCACATCACTTTGACACGGCCATTGGAGCTCCATTCATGGGAACAACCTTAGAGAAGTCAAACCTCTCCCAACAGCCTGGCCAACTTCATCCCGGCCGCCTCGCTGTGAGGAAGTAATGTTAGCTCGATTGTGAATAGGTCACTGCTGCTTTAGTCACTGCCACTTTTTGAGTGGAAACCCTGCACACAGCTGTCCTTTCTGTAGCCAGCCATTAAAAGACAGACATTTCCTGAAGCTCTGCCCCTATTTTATCCACTTACATCTCTGGGTCAGGCTGGCAACAGCTTTGCCAGATATTTCAGTGGATGATGTGCTAGCTGTGGTGCACGTTTTGAGTTTTTTTTAAATGCAGTAATATGGCAAAAGGGATTTGATTTCTACCTGGTGGCCCCGATGTCTTGTCAATGTCTTTTAGATACTGTTGCATAACGTCTTGATGTTTAAGATTTGTTTGTTTTTCCTTTCTGTATTAGACCTTGAAACGGTTTTTTACTATCACGGTCCCAGCATTCTGTAGTTCTATACTGAGTGCATATGACCTTGGATGTCTTGCGACCTAATCCCCCGTCAAAAAAGGAAGGAAAAAAAAAACCCTAATATCATTCATTATTTCAGTTTACCAACTTATTAAAACTGAGATGAGCATGTGCAGTGAAATGACATACCACTGCCATGTTTCAAGGTGTTTGAATTACACTGAAATTCAGTTGTAAAGTTATTCATCTTTTTAAATTTTTTTGCAGGGGCCGCAGAAGTTACCAATGGCACAGCTATTGGCAGGTGAGTTCTTAGCTTTCTTCAGTAGCATAATTACACATTAAATTTGCAACTTCTATATTTTCTTATGTGGTAAATTATTTTTCATCTTTTCCTTTGACATTAATTCTTCATTGATGATGTGCTAAAGTATTTCAGTAAAACCGTTTTTTAAAACTGTATACTTTAACCTAACAATGGATGTTAATTATGTAGTACATACATCATACTGAAAATTGGCAGTGTTATCATAACTACAAATGATTGGTTACAAATGTGCAGATGAATTTAAAATGTGTAATGTGGTAGATTGTGAGGGAAATGTGATCAAAGGAAAAGAAGACACATTTTTAAGTACCAAATTGACATTTAAAAATATGTCACTTCAAAGATAAGCAAACATTACAAATTGGCACAATATGGTAAGTAGTAATATTTAGCTCAAAATTCCTTTACTCCGTAGTCATGGCACATATTGAAATTGTCATCTTGAGATAAATATATTTAAGTATGCAACTATCACTCTTCATAGTTGAGCTTTTTAGAAAAACATGCCAATGTTATTGGGATCTGGAACAAGTTAACCACATTCATAGCCAGTGTTCTGAAACTTCATGACCATGCCTTGAAATGGGGAATATTGTCTGTGTAATCCTTCCTCTCTCCCAAAGCAGTATTTTGCCGCTTGACTGACATATGAATTAGCCTGGGCCACCTGGGTGCCACAGTTACTCTCAATCCCTCACCTGCTACCCAATGAAAACATGCTACTGAGTACAAGGTGCCTTACTTGTTGGGTCTCGAGAGGGCAGTACACAGGTTGTGGAGCTACCATCTCCACACCTCTCACCCACTCCACTCCCATACCAGCTTCCCTAATTTAAACATATGGAATTTCCCCTTAACTTGTCTTAAGTTCCACAATCCTCCTCCCTCAGTAGTCGGTAGCCGGTAGCCGGTAGCCCCTATGCTGCCCTTTCCCATGCGTAACTCTATCCCTGTCCCTGTGTCTCCTATATTGCACCCTCTGCCACCCCATCCCCTCACTGACATTCTCAATCAATCTGTACACCACAACTCCTCACGCAGTTAGCCTGCAGTTTTAAGACAATTTATCTGATTGGCAGAGGGACAGAGAGTGGCAAATATTACTCCAGGCTTAGCCTTTTACTGCTTATTTCCAGATTAAACCTCTCATGGCCCATCGAATATCTTAGGATGATGCATAAAACTGTAGTGTTTTCTAAGAGTTAAAAAAACAGATAATATACATAATAGACACTTCAGTCATAATAAATCATATAAATAGCTTCATTGGTCACTACAGTCTGCCAATATTGCGGTATCTTACTGAGTCCACTACTGTAGAAATCGTGGTTTGTAGCGAAGAACCCTTAGAGCCATATTCAAAGTGTGTTTTCACCCAGAAATGAAGTACCCCAAAAGATCATTAAATAGAGAGCAGGAAAAATGGAAACCTGAGGGCACAATATCAGCTGAAACAGATGGGCGCAGAATGACTTCCCAACTCATGTATAGTGTTTCTTGCAGTCTGGCAGAATGCTGGTGGCTGTTACTGTGGAATAGCATCACTTCACACAGTCTTCCTGGTTGTTGTTCTGGGACAGCATCTGCAAGATGTCTGTTGTTGACAAGAAGTGACAACAGTGAAGATTACACCTCATGCAAGTACCTCGTAGTACACCACATGGCTACTGTTCCACCAGACGCGTAACATTACTTCTGTGGATGCACACAAGTCTTTCTGTGGGGAGTTGCAGCTTTGTTTGGACTAAAGCATTGCTTTCCATTATTCTCCTTACATTAGCATAAAGACAAAATTTCTAGTCACTGGTAATGATACAGGATAGGAATGGTGAGTGGTGTTCACACACTAATCGATGAGAAGCAAATGGGTAATGCACATACGGCCAACCACTGATTTTTCTGATTTGGCTTGTTTTACCCATATGCTTTATTGTTGAACTTTCTCTTTTGTATTCAAATGTTGCACACTGATGGAATGATCACACTTCATCACATTTTCTGGTTCACAAGTGCACATATTTCGGTTAGAATGGATTAATGCATTTATTTGATCTTCATCAAATGCTGAAGATCTTTCTGAAAATGGAAGGTCACTAATGTCAAAAGAACCATGGTTTGAGTGAGAAAACCATTTTTTTTGCCATGCTCTATCCAATGGCTTTATCCCCATAAATGGTTTCTGTATTGATCTGCTGCTGTCTCCCCTCCACTGAGCTGAAACTAAAGAATGTGTTGGAAGCATTCAGATTTCTTCAATTAACACTCCATTTTCTAGTGTCCACAGCCACATTCATTATTGCCAAATGGCAGAATGACAATATAAAAATCAAATAGCTACTTTGAACTAAAATACAAAATGACAATTTATAAATAAACCCATAGCAGCCAGAATACCAACACGCAAAAAACCTTAGCTACTTGAGCTCCAACCTAATATTTTTAATTTTTTGTGGCTGGATTTCATAGGGAAAATAAACTTACTTATAAAGGAATTTTTGCCACTTGTCGTTGAAACCACTTATTGTAAGCACCACTGTTCTCATTTTACCCATTTAGCCATTTTATATTAAAATCTAGCAATGCTTTGTGTCAACATAATATTCATAGATTGACTATTTACCTAAAATAATGTGTCCACATTAGGTGAGAATGAGGTAATGTACTTCATAAAAATTGTGACAAAGCAGACTGTATCCTTTGGGTTCTAGGCACATCAACTTTTCCTAGATCACATGTAATGTCACTAACAACACAAAGCACAAAGATGGCAAAGGCTGACTAAATGCATGTGTTGTGTGCTCACTGTTACCATTATTGGTATCAGCTGAATAAAGATATTTCTCTTTTGTGCTCCCAACATTTAATGTACCAACATCATAAAGTATTGATGGGTTCTTTCACTAAGATATGTACAAAACAAATGAAATTTGTGACAAGGCTGAGGATATATCTGTTGGTAGGACATGGCATAGAATTACATAGAACATTGTAGAAGTAACTTTAGATGTGCCCCAACGAAGTGTGTGGGGCCCTTGCTGTTGATGTGTATTAATAACATTGCAGACATAATTCTTCTTCTTTTTTTGTTTTTGCATTTGGAACATCTAATGACCACATGTTAATTTCAATGCTTCCTCCTTTGTTCCTCTATCTTCTTCTTCCTCTTCCTCCAGGTTTCTTTCATCTTCTCACAGTCTATCCTTTTTCTCTTCTCAGACCATTATGATCCTGCCCCTTCCTTCCTCATGCCTTGGAATCCTTCCATTTGCAACACTTTCTTCTTGAAAATCTGTTTTTATACTGCATGTTTTTCTTGTATTTCTTTTGAAATCTTTCCTAACATCTTGTATCCATGATATTGTTGACACCTTGACTCAAAGATGCTTAACAATATGTTTGGTTAACCTGTTGCTGTTCATTCTGCATAAATGTCCAAAAATAGCAGTCAACTCTCCTGTAGCAATTCAGCTGTGTTTCCTATGTTGCAGTATACTTCTTCATTATATCTATACCTCTGGGTTTCTAAGCAAACTGAGTATTTTTCAAGTGATTCATCATTGTAGGACTTAAAGTTTGTATAATTAGTAATTCAACATAAAACATTCAACTTCATAGAGACTTTTTTCTCCATTTTTGTTAATCCGAATGCATTCTTCACTGCTCTATTCATTTCTTTGGATAATTCTTCCATTTTCCTGATCTAGCTGTTTTAATTTCTTCTGAAAAATCTTTTACTGTCTCCTTTGCGATGTTAAGCCTGTCTATGTAATGAAAATCAACCTGAAACTTCTCCCTAATAAAAACCAAAAGACACAGAGAAAATTCATTGAATGTAACACAATGATCAGCTTCAGTTTCCCATTTTCTTGTTACTTTCACATTTTTTGATAGAAGTTGACATTAACTGCAACTGAATTGTCCTACTAAGATTAATTATTCTTGACCTACTTCTGGTTTGTTCCTTTATGTACTAGATATTCTCTTAAAATCCTCCAGCATTATCACATTACTTGCTTTTGGAATTTTTTATATTTTGTTTTCCAAAAGTTCCGAGACTGCTTTTGCTGCACTCATAGCTTTCTTATTGTCATCATTAATTGGAACTTGGCAATTAACAATGGTATACTGCTTATTTTTCATGTGACTGTGTGAATCAGTTTGTATTGTCACATACTCTTCTCAATTTTTCTGAATATAGAAAGTAGTACCAAGTAGTCCCATTTTTTCATAATTTTTAATCCTTTTTTTTACCCCTAAAATTCTAGGGACATAAAAATTTTAATGAGTGACTTGAACGCAAAAGTTGGTTCAGAAAATGAAGGGCTTGAACATATCATGGGCGTGCATGGCATGGGGATCAGGAATGTAAATGGTGAACTGTTGATAGATACATGCGCTCAACATGACCTAGTCATTGGAGGCACATTGTTTCCACATCATAACTGCCATAAGGTAACATGGGTTTCTCCAGACCACGTTACCGAAAATCAAATAGACCACATAGTCATAAGTCGCAAGTTCCGACACTCTCTGTTAGATGTCAGAAATAGAAGAGGGGCAGACGTTGGAAGTGACCACCACCTAGTTTTGGCAGAATTCAGACTGAAGATAGTGGCAAATAGAACCAAGCTCAATCATAGGTGCAAGAAAATAGAGGTGGCAAGATTAAAAGACCAACAGATCAAAGAAACATTTGCCCTTTAACTACAAAACAGATTCCAGGCCCTCTCTGAAGAAAACTTTATGGAAGAGGGAATTGAAACATGCTGGCAAAAAATCAAGAACTGTTATTTAGATGTGGGGGAAAAAATCCTAGGATTTAAGGCACATCAAAGGAAAGAATGGATCTCCGATGCTACGTGGAATGAAATCAGCCACAGGAAAGAACTAAAACTTAAGTTAAATTTTTGTAAGACAAGAGCGCAGAAGAGCGAAGCACATAAACAATACATGGAGGCAAACAAAAAAGTGAAAACATTGCTACGTCGAGATAAAAGGAAATGGATAGATGAGCAAGCAAATTTAGCAGAAGAGGCAGCAAGACAAGGAAATATGAAAGACCTCTACAGCATTACCAAACGGTTGTCAATGAAGAACTTCAGACATGAAGGACCAGTTAAGAACAAGAATGGTGTGATGCTTACAACTCAACAGGCACAGCTACAGAGATGGGAGGAGCACTTCAGAGAACTGTTAAATTGTGAAGACAATGAAGAGAAACAAGTACGAGATGTTCCAGAGGAAGTCGAAGAAGACCAAAATATAAATTTGCAGTGCCCCACAATGGACGAAATTAGGATTGCCTTGAAAACACTAAAAAATACAAAGGCTCGAGGCCTAGACAACATAGCACTGGAGCTCTTAAAAGCCGATACTGAAAGTACTGTTAAAATGCTCCATCCTTTGCTGAAGCATATTTGGCTTGAAGAGAAATCTCCAAAGGAGTGGAAAAATGGCTTGGTGGTAAAGCTTCCAAAAAAGGGAAATTTGTCAGACTGTAACAACTGGCGTGGTATTACATTGTTGTCAGTGCCCAGTAAGGTCCTCACCAGAATTATTTTAAACAGAATTAAAGAATCCCTTGAAAAGCGACTGCGTAAAGAACAGGCCGGTTTTAGGGCACAACGCAGCTGTGTTGATCTTATTAACACTCTTAGGATCATCTTAGAGCAAAGAAAAGAATTCCAAGCAACCATGTACCTGGAATTCATTGATTTTCAAAAGGCCTTCGATTCCGTAAAACATAAAGTGCTCTGGCAGGTGTTGCGGAAGTATGGCATATCACAAGATCTTAAACATCATAAAAGATCTATATGATGGCTACGAATGCTGCATACTCCACAAGGGAAATATGACAGAGCCCATAAAAGTAACAACTGGAGTCCGGCAGGGTTGCATTTTGTCACCAACACTTTTTCTACTCATTCTAGACTCTGTTATGAGAAGAGTCACAGCAGGCAGGAGACGAGGAATCCAGTGGGGGATCCACGAACGTCTGGAGGATTTGGATTTTGCAGACATAGTTTTATTAGCTCCAAGGCTGACTGATATACAAGCTAAATTAAGCTTGCTGAAAGAAGAAGCAGAGACTGCTGGCCTCAAGATAAATACAGGCAAAACAAAGGAAATGAGAGTAAATTCAGGTAACATGGAGGTGCCCCTGTTAATAGGTGAGCAGCGAGTGGTGACTGTCAACTCATTCCTGTATCTGGGTAGTATAGTGGCGGAAGATGGCGGAGCTGGAGATGACGTGAAAAACCACATTAAAAAGGCAAATGCTGCCTTCATACAATTGTATCCAATATGGAAAAATAGAAATATCACATACAAAACAAAACTCCGTATTTTTAATACAAATGTGAAGGCCGTCCTTCTGTACGCCAGTGAAAGCTGGAAAATGGATAAAAAGATAACAACCCAGTTACAAAGCTTCATAAATAGATGTCTTCGACGCATCATGAATATCTGGTGGCCAGAAAAAATATGTAATGAGGAGCTTTGGCGAATAACAAACCAGATACCTATAGAAGACCAGATACGAGAGAGAAAGTGAGGCTGGTTGGGGCACACCTTGAGAAAACCAGATGGAGCCATCGAGAAAAAAGCATTGGAATGGAATCCCCAGGGAACAAGGAAGAGAGGAAGACCAAGGGGCACATGGAAGGGGACAGTGGAAGGGGAAGCAAAAAGAGTTGGCAAGACCTGGGCAGAATTGAGGCAAATGGCCAAAGACAGAGACGGATGGCGAGTTCTCCTGGATGCCCTATGCCCCCATAGGGGCCAAAGGAATTAAGTCAAAGTCAAGTCAAAATGTCTGTGGTTTGTCATTTCTGTAACATTTTTGTCTAAAATTCATATTTCTTGTATTGCAAAAAAAAATTGTATGTTATGCTTATGTAGTTGCATTGTCTGAGGTGCCTTGCCCCTTGCCACTGTTGGCATGGGTCTCTTAGTGAGCTACGCTACCTGTAGTTCTGGATATCATTGTTCACATAGAACTAATAGGGATGCAAAAACAATCCTGAGACAGAACTGAGCAGTACTGAATGCAAGTTCGGAAGAGAAGAGTAAGATTAGCATTATGTTGCTAATAGCGAGCACTGTTAATGAATGGAATAGGTTTGTTTCGAAGCAAGACATTGCAGATTTCATTTATATATTTATATTTATATTTGCAGTGTTGTGCTGATGTATTCATTACATCTGAAATACTGAATTCTGAGTGATTTTCACCTAGATCTATCAATTATTTTCCTAGTACTTTGAAACCTTCACCAGAAACAGCATCATGAGAACTCATGTCTTTGGCTCACATTGCAGCACACTTCCATGTTATAGTGTTGTTTATTATTTCCAGTATCCCTGAAAGAGCTGTGACAGTGTGGGTTTCCTTACAGATGGGTTTCCTTACAGATGGGTTGCTTTAAAGGAGTGTTTCCTGAAACACCATAAAGCAAAGCAGTATATGTGCAATATGTACTGACTAGACTTTATGTTTCCATCCATGACCAATCAAAATTAATTCTACACTTCACTGATTAGAACCCCCCCCCCCCCCCTTATATACTTCCTCAATGTGTATGCACTGGTTTGTGCCTAACTCCTCACTGCACTAGCTATCTCGAGCTGCAAGATTACTAACACATAAATGAGAAGACATTGCTAGATGTAGCCAAGCACTATAGACAAGTTGAATGCCTTTGGAGTGAAACATTATCTAGAGCTGATGAATGAAATTTCTGGCTTCTACTTGAATAGGGCAATGAACAATTGAATAGTGGCAGATGAAAATTTCTTCAGTATTGAAATTCATACATTGTGTTCTCATTTTACATTTGTTCTCTTCATCTCTCTCTCTCTCTCTCTCTCTCTCTCTCTCTCTCTCTCTCTCTCTCTCTCTCTCTCTCTAAAAGACCACTTTCATACATTCAGTATAAGAGAGACAGTCACAATATTCCCAAAGCTCCTCTTCTGTGTCTCACTGTATTTATCAGTTACTGCAATGACTGCCCTTTGGGAACCTATACGACTGCAGGACAGTGTGGTGACCCACAGAACACCTATTTCCACAGCTGAGCATATAGTTTCTCACCCAACGCTGCTGTGACAGCTGTCCCATGCTGGAGGTGCATATTTTCTCAAGATGTAAGTCACCATACACAAAATGGAAATAAATCTAATGAACGATATTTGTATGTATGTATGTATGTATGCCAAGTTGTTTTGTGTTACTTTTTTCATATTGTATTAGAGACATATTTTTTGAAAATGTCAGTCTTTGTTAAGAGACATAGATATGTTCATCACTCTTTCAAAGTGGTTTATATAATCACAGTCCATGAAAGTTGTGTCCCAGAGGACACTGTCAAAAATTTTCTTTTTACACACACCATGTATGTGGCTTTCTACTTCTTAGTAATTCCTTCTGAGATTAGTAGTAGACTCAGTATGGCACTGTGTATGTTAAAAGATGCATATATGCCAGTTATTGCAGCTATAATTTCAGAATAGTAGAAGGAGCATTTCACTAAAGCAGTAAATAAGATTATTAAAAGATGCTTTCCTCTCTGTGTGTACAGCTGCAGCAAGACGGCGACAGCTTGAGCAAGAGGACAGTGCTGGGGATGCCAAGCATGCAGTGGGTGAGTAGCAGTGAGAGCCCACAAGGGGAGGCTTGTGAATCAAATGTATCAGGTCACTTATTAGTGAACATTAAGCATCCACCCTTCTCCTTTATAGTGGCTTGAAGTCTTCTGTTAACACCCAAACCTCTGTGAAGTAATGGCAGCCCATTCTTCCTCGAGAGCCGAACCCAAAGAAGGTAGAGATGTTGGACATTGGGTTTGGAGTGAAGTCACCATTATAACTCCTCCCTAAGATGATCCATTGCTTTCTGGTTGGAGCATTGGCAGGCAAGCTCAATGCAGGAATATAACTGTCCATAAAATTTTGCCTCATGATGCTAGTTCATGACAGGTGGCATTGTTGAGCTTATTCAGTCGGCCATTGTGTCTGAACTCTTCCTCTGCTGTAGACAGTACACTGCTGTCAAATACACACTTATCCTTCTGAATTTAGCATTTTCTAAAGTGCAATAAGGAGAGAACAAGTTAAGAGGAAAAATTGGATACTGTCACAGTCATTGTTGGCACTAATGATGATGGTATGTGAAGTTCACAGTGTACACTGCTGTCAAATACACACTTATCCTTCTGAATTTAGCATTTTCTAAAGTGCAATAAGGAGAGAACAAGTTAAGAGGAAAAATTGGATACTGTCACAGTCATTGTTGGCACTAATGATGATGGTATGTGAAGTTCACAGTGTTCAGCTAACAAAAATCCATCCATCACATTGCCATGGAGTACAGAATAATTTTCACTTTGCTCCAAATCCCTTGCTTCCAATTGTCCACTGCGTAGTGAATATTGCTCATTACATGACCTTCAGCATTGATTAATGCTGAGACCAGGAGTGTAAGGCTTTCAGAATCAGCTCAGCTATTGTAACCAGGACTGCTGAGAGTGAGGTCTGGCCATGGGGCCAGATGTATGACTTGGCCCCACCTACATATCTAGCAACCCAATTTTATTACCAATGCAGTGTATCTGAACTGGCTCTGTAGTTTACATAAGTTAAACCTTTATATGTGTGTGTGTGTGTGTGTGTGTGTGTGTGTGTGTGTGTGTGTACCACATGGTGAGTAGATTACATTCATCAAATTATACTATATTGTAATAAACTGATTATTTTCATTGTATAATAATACAATTTTATTGTTATTTTACAGAAGGTTTGATATGAAACATAACAGTCTGGGGAGTATTGATGATATAGGAAAAATACACATTGAGATAAAATCTAAAGTAAATGTAATTTCTTATTAAACACAAAACTTACCTGTACATTTGCAATTGATGAAGTACATGCAGTGTCACTTCTTGGTCTCTTGATTTATCTCTGGTGCCAGTCCCTTTGCTCATAAATTATTGCCCATTAAGACTTTCGCTACAGTCAGTTCATGGACCACTCTGTTTGTCTTCCTGCCTCACCTCCCTACAGGGAGCCCAGCAAGGAACTGCTTTGCCCCATCTGCCACCTACACTCATGGTAACACATTGTGGATGATCCGCGCACAATGAGAGAAATGTGCCCAGGTAGCCATAACATTAGAACTTCATCGCAACACAGAAGTCACATGATAGTGTTGGGTAAGTGAACCAGCTTCCTATTGTGAGCGACATAAAAATAGTCCTGATATGATGTAAGGTGGAAATTAGTATGAGAATCATTCTTCAAGGTGCAAGTTGAGCACTGCAAGTTGTATTGGTGATGTCCTAGATTCCAACGTCGTTGTTGTGCCCAGAGGAAATAATGTGACTGTAACAGCAGCCAAAAATATGACAAATGTCATCCCCCATGGAGGAGATGGCAGTGCCATTCAGGAGGCACAGTCATGTAGTGGGGGTGGTGGGGAGAGGGAGGGGGAATACAGGAATCGGGCCAGGACATTGTTAAGGAGGAATGGGGTGGTGGGGTGGTGCAGGCAGAATTACACCAGAAAGAAGCAATGAAGTGGTACAAGACAGAGACAAGATAAAACAAGTAATAATAAGGCAACAAATCAAAGAAAATGCAAGAACAAAAATGTAGAGTCATCTGCAACTCAGAGGAAATGGAAACAGTGTTTTTGGTCATGGAGCAAAACCATTCAAAAAGTGTGCAGAAGCACTAGAACACAGAGGTGAAGGCTACCCAGTGGAACAGAAGACACTGGAAGTAAGTACCCAGGGACATAGAAGTAATGAAAAAAAGCACAAGAAGAGAAATGTTCCCGAGTAGCCAAGAGGAATAGAGCTTCATTGCAGCACAGATTGTATGTGACAACACACAGCAAATGAAACGGCTTTCCAGTGAATGCAAGGTAGAGATTATCCTGATCCACTTAAAGATTGTCCCTAGTATGAGTACTATTCTTGAAGCTTCCAGTTCAGCACTCTGTAACAACTGACAAACGTTGCTGTAGGCACCTTTGGTGTATGTTGCACTGGAAATGACAATATTGTGGGCTGCATTCTTAGTAATATAATCACGGCACTCGGAAGTAGATAATTGATGTCAAGCTTAGGACTTCGGTTGGCTGGAAAGTTATCCACTATCATGTGCCCCTCTACAGAAGCTGTGCAGTGGCTGTCTGGGCAAGATGAACTGCATTGAGTTTTTTCAGTTTCAGGCCTGTTAACATTCCAGCAACAGACAGCCCTGCATTGTGTGGCATAAGGCCAGATCATAAGGCACCAGTGAGATGCTACACAACCCACTTCCACATCATTCTTATTATGTCTCCTACTCCATCCTGTCACCGTACCCATCAGTTTTTCATCTTACCTCACTGCTACAAAGATTGCACCTTAGAAATATCACAACTCATCTACCATTCATTCTCCTGACTACGTGTACCCAGCTGTAAGGAAAAAGAGAGTTGCATTGTATGTGTTATGATGTGGCAATTTTACAGCATGAACAGCTAAAATGTGGTATGTTATGAACAATTTTGCTATTACTTTGTATTGGGCAACCCTGAGAGACATTTATGACAACTTGAATGATGGGTGAAGTTTTCTGCAAGTCACTAAGTGCTCTCAATTTAAAATACTGGCTGAATATAATTTTGGCATAGGCCTGCAGTTAGTGAGGCTGCATATACAGTCATACACACAGTTCCTAACTTTTACACATGCCACAGTGAGTTACTCCTGTAACAAAGTTGTATGTTTTAATTAGCAGCTTACTAAAGGATTTTACATATTAAAATTTGGTCAATAATTATGTAAAACGTTGACAGTAAAATTTTATTTGTCCCTGGCGGTCTTCAGATAGACAACCTGCAACTGAAATAAAGTTCTGGCTTTCTGGAACTAGGTTAGCGATTTTCACTGTTTTACATAATTCAGTAGATTAGATGCTCAGTAATTCACTGGTCAGTAGGCACTCAAAAAACAGAATCAATTATTTCAATTTTTTAATCATGTAATGTTGAAACAATCTTTGTGTATCACTGGTTTGTTTTTACTTTTGCATTTTAAGTATTTTTTATATTAACTCAAATTCTTTTTCTGTCAATCACGTTCAGGTGTTCTCTCTCCTGTTGCTGAGGAGTGTGAAATTGAAGAGGGGACTTCAGAGAGCAGTGGAACAAGGGTAAGTTTCACCACTAGCAGAAAGTTAATTTTGTGGCATGTAATTAACACCATCCTCCTTCCTGGACTCATTTCAGCACGCTCACAACTTTCATCAGCTCAGGGCTTTGAGCCATTACAATACTTGCCGCGTTTTTGTGCTGCCCCACATGTTACTGACTTAATTAATCAAGTAAACTCCTTTCTACATAGCCTAGTCATCTCCATTCCATTCTCATTACATTACCCATGCTGGTTTGTTTCCTGACCCCACAAACTTTTTAACCTCTTTTGCACTGGTTACTGAAATGCTATCTCAAGTCTAAATTATCTGCTAAACGATCCAAAACATTCCTCAAGGACCAGTCACATACTAGCTCTTAATTTACAACAAGCAACTCTCCTTAATAATTAATGCTGTGTTGTGTGTGAGTGGTTAGTAACCAGTATCTTAATGACAGTTCAACTTCATCTTCACTTTCCTGATGTAATTGTGGATTTCACGGTGATCACTGATGTAGGGGGAAGGCATAACACTGAACCAGAATGAGACAACATGGAATAAAAAGTGGCAGGACTGGACCATGTAAAAATTGGGACTTTGAATGGATGCTGATAACCATGCAATTGAGTGCCCACCTAACCAGATATCTTTATCTTTATCTTTATCATGGAATAAATCATCAAACCATCACGTGCTATGAAGAACAATAAAGCAACTATCATTATCCCACCCTGCAGAAATGCTGCATCAATCTGTACAAGATTTCATGCACAAGATGGAAAGTTTCTAAAGTGAATAAAAGTTTAAATGCACCATTTCAACTAAAAAATGACTTTCTGGTGGTGACCATTGTTCATCGGTACTGTAGACATTACACCGTGAGATCCATAATTTTACCAAAGCGATAGTTTACATCATAGTTGATACTCATTAAACGCGACAATTGATCATCTTAAAAAATGACACATACTGCTTACCGTTGTCTAGGAAATTTGTCAGGCTATGATTGTATTGACGAGAATGAGTCCTATTATTCTAAAAAATTTTAAAGTCTTCTGAAAATACTTTCCGAGTTGCAAAATAAGTACCAAGTGCCCTTCTTCAAGACGCCTTCTTGTCTTAGGGGTTATTGTGTTTGACATGTGTTGATTATTAGCAATTCAATAAAACTACCTCAGTGTACTTCAGCAAGTGTATCAGAAATTGTGCAGTGTGGTGTCAATGTAACTGTTTGGCTAACATCATTCTTTGGGGTTTGCTTTTCATAATATTAAGGTAGGTGTCTGGTACACAAAACAGAATCAAATGATAACTCTTCTGATGGTCTTTCAGATCTTTCATTGACTTCTTTGCCAGCTGTCATCACCATGACAAACAGTCCATTATCTAGTAAGTGGTTTCTTTTTTTATATATATATACATCTTGTTCCACAAGACCAATTTCAGGAGAAAATCTCTGAGGTCGTGGAATGTGTCAGAAAAAATAAAATGTTTATGAAACCGAAAGAAAGCCACAAGTTTATGTAAACACAGTCAATAATAGGAGACCCATTCTTCTGGTAGCTGATTGGAAATGGATGCCACAGTATACGGTGCACCTTTCTACAGAAAAGTCCAGGAAGTGCCATCCAAATGCAGATTGGATACGTGCGCAGTGTTAACTGAGTGAATGCTGCTAATTCTTGGGAATAAGCTGATATTTTTCACAAGAAAGGACAGCAGAGAATATATGTTTATTAAGAGGCTAATGTCAGCTTACTCAGACTAATTAACAGTTGTCAGCGAGATGTTCACAAACTTACACCACTTACTGCCTGAACCCCCCATTTCTGAGCCAAAACTATCCTTTGCAGAATGGAAGAGTTATCCCAAAATATAATACTATATGTCATAAGCAAATGAAAATGAAAAAAGTAGATTACTTTTTTGTGTCAAACTATCATTTACTTCAGATACTGTTCAAATAGTGAAAACATCAGAATTAAGTCTTTGAACAAGATTCTGAACACCCAGAAATTGGAAATGGCTAAATTTCACTAATTGTTAAAATTTCAGCTTTTGTTGGAATTGTGTGTTAGAAACTGTAAAAACTGATGCTTGCCATGATTTAACATTCGTTTATTCTCTACAAGCAATGAACTTGTCTTGAACTGCAATACTTGACACAGTGCCAGTGTTGAATGCAACATTCTTCACTACGAAGCTAGTGTCATCAGCAAACAGATGGCATACCATTTGTATAAATAAGGAACAGGAGTGGATCCAACAATTTCAAGAACAGATATATTACAGAATACTCACACCACTCTGTCGAGGTATGTAGGCCTCGGGGAATGTGTACTGTGAAAGCTGAATTTACTGCTAAAGGTACCATGTAAATATATAAACAACAGCCTAAGCTCTGTTCATTAAACATTATACTAGTACAGACAAGATTTTTGCATTGATGATTTATCAGCAGGAGGAGGATATGTGAGAATTTGAGAAGTGCCTTGAGTCTCATCTGGTTATATATTCCTTTCAGTGGATGGAAGCCCAATGGTGCATGGCATTTTCTGACAACACATTGAGAGCACCTGAAACATCCCAGCAATTACAATAAAATACACACTTTTGAGGTCTTTAATCATGTGTGTTGAGTAGTAGTTGTCTCCCAGGAGTTGAATAAGGTTAGGCTTGAAACCTATTAAGGATCCTCATCCTCAGGACAATGGAATGTGCAGACTATTCAAAGGGAAAAGGAGGGGGGGGGGGGGGGGGGTTGTGAACTGATGACTCCTTAAATTGTAGTATCAGTATGGCTTTAGACTATCTATGGATGCAGACAAAGCAAGCTCCTGGAAACTACTGAAATGCCTCAAGGTTGGCAGCTGAAAAAATGGATCCAGTTCGTCTTCAGAAAAGTGTATTTCATGACCTTCTGTGGAATCTATAAAGAAGGCATCAATACTCGTTAAAGAGACAGTTTTTCCAAGGTCCTATTTTTATTACAGGGAAAATTTAGATAAGTTCTAAGAAACCTTGGAAAAAATCTTCTCTTTGTCTCATTAGATGATTGTAGAGGGAGCTGTGTAGGTCAAATACAGGTAAGGCTAAAAGTCTTAAATTTTATGGTCATTGTAATGTGTTAAATGACTTTGTGAAATCAGCAATTTCTCTTGATTTTTTTTTTATCTGACGAGCCTAAATATCATGCCCCTCTTGTCCTAAGTTCATAATTGCTGCTTTTCACATATGCTGCAAAGGCTCTCCTATTACTGTCCCCCCCCCTCCAACCACCCACCCACCAAGAACCATGGACCTTACCGTTGCCTCAGCAATACAGATAGCCATACCCTAGGTGCAACCACAACGGAGGGGTATCTGTTGAGAGGCCAGACAAATGTGTGGTTCCTGAAGAGGGTCAGCAGCCTTTTCAGTAGTTTCAGGGGCAACAGTCTGGATGATTGACTGATCTGGCCTTGTAACACTAACCAAAACGGCCTTGCTGTGCTGGTACTGCGAATGGATGAAAGCAAGGGGAAACTACAGCCGTAATTTTTCCCGACGGCACGCAATTTTTCTGTGTGGTTAAATGATGATGGCATCCTCTTGGGTAAAATATTCCATTTGGATCTCCGGGTGGGCACTACACAGGAGTGCGTCGTTTCACGAAAAAGAAAACTGGCATTCTACGGATTGGAGCGTGGAATGTCAGATCCCTTAATCGAGCAGATAGGTTAGAAAATTTAAAAAGGGAAATGGATAGGTTAAAGTCAGATATAGTAGGAAATAGTGAAGTTCGGTGGCAGGAGGAACAAGACTTTTGGTCAGGGGAATACAGTTTTATAAATACAAAATCAAATAGGGGTAATGCAGGAGTCGTTTTAATAATGAATAAAAAATAGGAGTGCGGGTATGCTACTACAAACGGCATAGAGAACGCATAGTGTGACCAAGATAGACACTAAGCCCATGTCTACTACAGTAGTAGAAGTTTATATGCCACCTAGCTCTGCAGATGACAAAGAAATTGAAGAAATGTATGATGAAATAACAGAAATTATTCAGATAGTGAAGGGAGACCAAAATTTAATTGTCATGGGTGAATGGAATTCGGTAGTAGGAAAAGGGAGAGAAGGAAACATAGTAGGTGAATATGGATTGGGGATGAGAAATGAAAGAGGAAGCTGCCTGGTAGAATTTTGCACAGAGCACAACTTAATCATAGCTAACACTTGGTTTAAGAATCATGATAGAAGGTTGTATACATGGAAGAACCCTGGAGATACTGACAGGTTTCAGATAGATTATATAATGGTAAGACAGAGATTTAGGATCCAGGTTTTAAACTGCAATACATTTCCAGGGGCAGATGTGGACTCTGACCACAATCTATTGGTTATGAACTGTAGATTAAAACTGAAGAAACTGCAAAAAGGTGAGAATTTAAGGAGATGGGACCTGGACAAACTGACTAAACCTGCGGTTGTACAGAGTTTCAGGGAGAGCGTAAGGGAACAATTGACAGAAATGGGGGAAAGAAGTACAGTAGAAGAAGAATGGGTAGCTTTGAGAGATGAAGTAGTGAAGGCAGCAGAGGATCAAGTAGGTAAAAAGACGAGGGCTAGTAGAAATCCTTGGGTGACAGAAGAAGTATTGAAATTATTTGATGAAAGGAAAAAACATAAAAATGCAGTAAATGAAGCAGGCAAAAAGGAATACAAACGTCTCAAAAATGAGATCGACAGGAAGTGCAAAATGGCTAAGCAGGCAATCCATAGAGGACAAATGTAAGGAAGTAGAGGCTTATCTCACTAGGGGTAAGATAGATACTGCCTACAGGTAAATTAAAGAGACCTTTGGAGAAAAGAGAACCACTTGTATGAATATCAAGGGCTTTGATGGAAACCCAGTTCTAAGCAAAGATGGGAAAGCAGAAAGGTGGGAGGAGTATATAGAGGGTCTATACAGGGGCAATGTTCTTGAGGACAATATTATGGAAATGGAAGAGGATGTAGATGAAGACGAAATGGGAGATATGATACTGCGTGAAGAGTTTGACAGAGCACTGAAAGACCTGAGTCGGAACAAGGCCCCCGGAGTAGACAACATTCCATTACAACTACTGACAGCCTTGGGAGAGCCAGTCCTGACAAAACTCTACCATCTGGTGAGCAAGATGTATGAGACATGCTAAATTCCCCTCAGACTTCAAGAAGAATATAATAGTTCCAATCCCAAAGAAAGGAAGTGTTGACAGATGTGAAAATTACCGAACTATCAGTTTAATGTCGTGGCTGCAAAATACTAACATGAATTCTTTACAGACAAACGGAGAAACTGGTAGAAGCGGACCCCGGGGAAGATCAGTTTGGATTCCTTAGAAATGTTGGAACACGTGAGGCAATACTGACCTTACGACTTATCTTAGAAGAAAGATTAAGGAAAGGCAAACCTACATTTCTAGCATTTGTAGACCTAGAGAAAGCTTTTGACAATGTTGCCTGGAATACTCTCTTTCAAATTCTAAAGGTGGCAGGGGTAAAATACAGGGAGTAAAAAGCTATTTACAATTTGTACAGAAACCAGATGGCAGTTGTAAGAGTAGAGGGGCATGAAAGGGAAGCATTGGTTGGGAAGGGAGTGAGACAGGGTTGTAGCCTATCCCCAATGTTATTCAATCTGTATATTGAGCAAGCAGTGAAGGAAACAAGATAAAAATTTGGAGTAGGTATTAAAATCCATGGAGAAGAAATAAAAACTTTGAGGTTCGCCGATGACATTGTAATTCTGTCAGAGACAGCAAAGGACCTGGAAGAGCAGTTGAACGGAACGGAGAGTGTCTTGAAAGGAGGATATAAGAGGAACATCAACAAAAGCAAAATGAGGACAATGTAATGTAGTCGAATTAAGGGATGCTGAGGGAATTAGTTTAGGGAATGAGACACTTAAAGCAGTAAATGAGTTTTGCTATTTGGGGAGCAAAATAACTGATGATGGTCGAAGTAGAGAGGATATAAAATGTAGACTGGCAATGGCAAGGAAAGCGGTTCTGAAGAAGAGAAATTTGTTAACATTGAGTATAGATTTAAGTGTAAGGAAGTCGTTTCTGAAAGTATTTGTATGGAGTGTAGCCTTGTATGGAAGTGAAACATGGACGATAAATAAATTGGACAAGAAGAGAATAGAAGCCTGTGAAATGTGGTGTTACAGAAGAATGTTGAAGATTAGATGGGTAGGTCACATAACTAATGAGGAGGTATTGAATAGAATTGGGGAGAAGAAGAGTATGTGGCACAACTTGACAAAATGAAGGGACCGGTTAGTAGGACATGTTCTGAGGCATCAAGGGATCACAAATTTAACATTGGAGAGCAGTGTGGAGGGTAAAAATCGTAGAGGGATACCAAGAGATGAATACACTAAGCAGATTCATAAGGATGTAGACTGCAGTAGATACTGCGAGATGAAGGTTGCACAGGATAGAGTAGCATGGAGAGCTGCATCAAACCAGTCTCAGGACTGAAGACCACAATAACATCCACCAATGCCTTCATCTCATCCTTCGAGGGTGACTCATTATCCAAGAAGTTTAAAGTGACTGTCTAAGTGCTAGTAGTTCGCCCATATTTCTTCCAGCTGTACTTTCTCCATCACCTTTCGGGATTATGGATATCCTCCTCATCCTGATACTCCCTGTGCCCTGCCTCCCAACTGTGTCAACTGCAGAGAGCACCATTCGCTTTGTTCGCCAGACTGTAGGATTCTCCAGAAAGAAAGAAAAATAGTAGAATAAAAGACTCTGGACTGACTGACCTAAACTGACGCTAAGAGTAAATATGAGGCGCTATATCATGTGCATATGATGTCAACATACAACATACACCGCCGCCACAACAGTAGTTCTACCATCTTCTGTTCCACTGCGTACAGTTGGCTCTCATAGCTGTCGGACTCCAACTGCCCCCTCGATGGTGGGGGGCACTTCTGTCCCTGTTGCTCCTGCACGACCTACTTCAGGAGCAACCACCTCCACCCTCCAGCTTCTCGGCTGTAGAAGTGTAAGCCTTCTCCAGCTCCTCTCGCCAGCTCCTCTCCTTTGGGTCACTCCCTTCCCACGTTCCTACCAGTGGCAAAGCTGACACCCACCAGTGGCTGAAGCAAATGAACGTAGATGATCGTAGCACTTCACGGTCCTTCTCAGTCCCGGAGACTGAATCAGTGAATTCCTCTGAGCCGGATAACTTGAGGAGCAGCAGGAGAAACCTTGAAAGAAAAAGACCCAAAGAACCAAAGCACTGTAGTGACACCCACACCACCACCACTACCTACAAGCTGTCTGTCCGAGGATGAGATGGAGATTCTAGCATCCGCTGAGGACCTAGACCTCACTGGGGCCTCAGACACAAAAGATGTCGATTGCACAGATACTCAGATGCATAAACTGCGTCATTGACAGTTTCGTGCCTTTCCAGTCTCATGATCATGTAATCCTCCAGTGGAATTGTGACGGTTTTTTCCACCACCCATCTGACCTACGGCAACTGTTAAGCGTAACACCTGCTTTCTGCATTGCCCTCCCTGAAAACTTGTTTCTGGCAATGCGGAGCCCTGCCCTCTGCGGCTATAAGGGACATTACACGAAACATAGCGATTATGATAGTGTGTTAGGTGGAGTTTGCGTCTATGTCCTGAACTCAGTATGTAGTAAATGTGTGCCCCTTCACACTCCTCTTGAAGCCGTGGCCATCAGAATAAGAACAATGCAGGAAATAACTGCCTCCAATGTATATCATCCTTCAGATGGTGCAGTAGCCCTGAATGTATTGGCTGCCCTTATTGATCAACTCTTTGAACCTTTCCTACATTTGGGAGATTTTAACATGCATATCGCCTTGCCACCCTACATATAAGGACTGCCTAATGTTCAGTCAGCACTATTGAGTACCACACTTGTCAATGTGGATATGCAGCTTATCCAGCAGACTCTATGAACATGTAGTTTCTTTAGTTGCTGGAAAAAATTTTGCACGGGGGTTGGAACTCCCATACCTGTGTGATTTTCCCTCACACTCATTGCTCCTCTATGGAGTGTCACTTTGACAGCTTAACATGTATTCAGTCACGTAGTCCACTCCAAGACACAAACTATGTTCTTTGTGAATCAGACATACATTTCTGCATAGCATCTTGACACCATCCACACTATGAAGTGTCTTCTGCCTCTCCGTTCACTATGAAAGACACCAGTCACACGTACTGTGTGTACAGCTGCTATGCAGTGAGACTGGTACACTGACGCCAGTGGCCACTGATGCATTTTTACAGACAAATGTCATCAACAGCTATTTGGGCACCTACAGTGCTACCTTTCAATCACATTTGCAGTTTGCTGTAGCCACTTTAACTGCAGTAGTTTTGGACTGTAGAATGGGGATAACCCACTGTGCGCTAATAAACCCAAAATACATATACTCCTAACCAATAATGTACCTTGAACAAACTGGCTGCATCAGTAAGAGGCAACCTAACAGGGTTGCATGGTGCTGCATCTTAGGTATCTGTCAGCACATCTTCAATACATTAAAAGTCGTTGACCTTTCCTCCGAGACAGCTACTAGCATGTTGGAATCCAACACATGAACTCTGATGATGAATTATTCTAAGATGCAGTACTTGGCGGTGGCTTAGTGCACCCATAAATAGAAAAATCTCATGAAATAATAATGTACTCTTGAGGTCAGTGTCCTCCAATTTTGTAGGTATGCAGTCATTACATTAGTTGCAGAAAGTTAAGTGCTTTGATCAGGATTCACAGTGATCATGTGAACTCCACTGCTTTCTCTCAGCTTTGTGCTGCCAATACAAAAGAAAGTGGTTCATATATGAATTTACATTTCTAAGCTGCCACTACTCCGCTAAGCTGCATGGTGTGCAGGATGGGGGGGGGGGGGGGGGGGGGGGAAGAGAGAGAGAGAGAGAGAGAGAGAGAGAGAGAGAGAGAGAGAGAGAGAGAGAGAGAGAGGTGGTGGTGGTGGTGGTGGTGGTGGTGGTGGGGGAGGTCGTGGTGGTGGGCAGCCAGGTACATCCAACATGGCCACATGGCCACACGGCTTCCTCAGCCCTGATTGGTTACAAGCCAAGGAACCCACAGGGGGCGGCATGGAAATTTCTAGAGCACGGCCTGATAAGGGTCGCATAGCCGGCGTTACTTTGTCAGCACATGAGGGAGGCGCGTGATCGAGATGTTTGCTAACTTGCTGTTCCCAGATCATGGGGCATTTGCATCTGCATCTACATCCATACTCCGCAAGCCACCTGACTGTGTGTGGCGGAGGGTACCTTGAGTACCTCTATCGGTTCTCCCTGCTATTCCAGTCTCTTATTGTTTGTGGAAAGAAGGATTGTCGGTATGCCTCTGTGTAGGCTCTAATCTCTCTGATTTTTTCCTCATGGTCTCTTTGTGAGATATACATAGGAGGGAGCAATATACTGCTTGACTCTTCAGTGGAGGTATGTTCTCGAAACTTCAACAAAAGCCCGTACCGAGCTACTGGCGTCTCTCCTGCAGAGACTTCCACTGGAGTTTATCTATCAACTCCGTAATGCTTTCGCGATTACTGAATGATCCTGTAACGAAGCGTGCTGCTCTCTGTTGGATCTTCTCTATCTCTTCTATCAACCGTATCTGGTACGGATCCCACACTGCTGAGCAGTATTGAAGCAGTGGGGAAACAAGTGTACTGTAACCTACTTTCTTTGTTTTCGGATTGGATTTCCTTAGGATTCTTCCAATAAATCTCAGTCTGGCATCTGCTTTACCGATGATCAACTATGCCCTTTTCCAATCTGGGGGTCTGGTCCCAATGGGGGCTGCTGAGCGTGGAGAAGAGAATAGAGCTTTTGTATGTGTGGAGGCTGGGTGGTGTCAAGTTCCCCTGGGTGGCCACTAAGGCCTTAGCTTATGTTATCCATGACAGTCATGAAAGATCTCTTCAACAGACTCAGATAACTCCATTGTTAAAGTTCGCGGAACTATCGTGATTGTTTCACTCACTTAGATACTCTGTTCTGAAATGTGCATCATTTTATGGATTTTTATACTTCTGCAGGGATTGTACTGATGGCTTGACACTCAGATATCATTTACTTGGCACTAGTAGCTAATAATGCCTGAACTGGACACTAATGTTTGTGTTGTTACTCTCAATTAACATTAACTTGGTTTTTACGTGTCTTTTCTGTATGGTACGATGGTATCTCAAACTTGTTCCTTGTGCTAACATGTTTCCCACACTGCAGTTACTTGCAGAGTAAATATCACAGCAAGAGGCGGCTTCCTTGGTGCAATATAGATCTGTTTATTAACCAATAGAGTGGTAATACAACACAGAGGTCTGAAATTCCACGTCTCCTAGTTTTGGCAGTATAGGCAGTGTTTACAAGGAAAAACTTCTTTTCTCTCTGTTTTGTTCTTTACTGAAAATTCAAATAAATGACAAATGGATTTCTGTTATTCGCTAAGACTAGTAAAATCTGTGGAGCAGTAAAAGGCTGGTAGATTTATTTTTATAACTATCTTGTCGGATTTACTGGTTATGCTACAACATAGGAATGTAAGAAGGTACAGTGTGGGTGCTGGATTCAGTGTGGCTGAGGCATGTGGGGGGTGGTGAGAAGTAATGACAGGAGAGGTGTAGATGCTGCCTGCACTAACCACGGAAGTGGGGGCTGGGAAAGGGGAACTGTAATGGCCGCTCATTTGGCGGGGATGTGGGTGGGGAGGAGAGAGGGACTAGCTATCTGCAAACAGCTGTGGGCGACAGGCTCTGCCTGGCAAAAACCACGTGACTTTTCTTTGGCATTTAATATACAGAAACATGTAGCATCATAAAAACTTACCTTCTTGTCTCTTCAACATCGCATTATGAAAGCAATAAAGTAGCTTTTTAGGAAGATTTCTTTTACTTTTAAAACAATTTACTTGTTGTTTAACTTTGACGTACATATTCTTGTTATTATCAGCGCGTAAATATTCAGCACAAACATATATATATATATAACGTGGCATTTTTCAGATGGCAGGTAGATGTCAGTATGTTGCCACTGATCTACTGGCAGCTACGAAGGCGTGTTACTTACATGTTTTTATGGTAAAGCGTTAACAGCTGTGTTTGTGCTCTATTCACTAAATCAACAGGTGAAATGTGAAATCCTTTGAAATATGCAAGATTAACCGATTCTTAACTCGGCATGTTCTATTGGCAAGGACAAATTTCCCCTTAATTCCATTACCAATAAGTATTTGTGTTTCCAATTCTCGACTGTTATGACAACATTACTGGAGATGTTAAATGGCACAAGACAAAATGATTGTGGAAACTTCAGTCACTTTCGTTAACATGTGACATCCTAAATTCTGTTACCAGTGGTTGCCAATTCTTATGTCTACTTATAACTAACATGCACAACTTACATGAATATATAGTAATGACTGTAGTTCCCGTCAATTAATGCTCTTGCTTCACATGTCTTTTCCAACTGTTTACGTGTCATCTCAGACCTAATACCTGGAAAATAACTCCTAGGGGTGTTCAGACCTTAGAGCATATTTATGTGGCGGTCTAGGCAGTTGTATTACCTTCTTTCTTACTTTCTTGGGTGGAACTACTGGTGTAGCAGGCTCTGTTTCACTATCGAGGGTGGGTGGCTCAGAACCCTTGTACAACTTTAACCTGTTTAATTGATCAATGACTGCATGTTCTGCTAAATGAATTTCCACATTTACTGGCAATGTAAACTATGTAATATGGTACGGTACTTCATACGTTGGTGTAAACGTCTTCGTTCATCCCTTTTATTACTACTGGATTTTGTAACATTTCCAGATCCCCTACCTTGTACTCTGGCATTTTTGCTTTCTGGTTATCCCTCTAACTGTTGAGCATTGACTTTTGCATTATTCTCTCTTACTTTCTTCCAAATGGCTTGAAGACATCAGACCAAACGTCTTTGAATTTAATTCCAGGGAGCAGTTTGTCAACTTCAAAAGGCGAATTCATAGGGCGGCCACATATCGCTTCATAAGGGGAGTATCCTGTAGCTTCATGGGCATGGCTATTGTAGGCTGATGTGATGTATTTGACAAACCTGTCCCAGTCACAGTGATTTTTATTGACATAGTAAAACAGCATGCTCATGACGGTGCAGTGCTTTTGGGTGAAACGGTGTCATTCTCCACTTCTTGATTCACAACAATTGACTAACTTCTGTAAACCATGTGGACATAAAATTCGTGCCTTGATCTGTAGGTACAACTTTGGACTTCCATATGGTAACACCAAGTGGATGACAAATGCACGAGATACTGTTTTGGTGGACATATCTGGTATGGGAACAAGAATTAATAACCTAGAGAAATGATCTATGATGGACAAAATAAACCTGTTATTTTTTGGGGTCAAAGGGAAAAGACCAGCAATATCTGCTGTTACTAAAGCCCAAAGACAAGTGGCTTCTGGTAATTGCTGTGAGAGTACCTTTGCACTGTGTTAAGGGGTCATTGCCACCCCGAACAAGCAATTTTGTATATACTTTCGTATGTCCCTCTGTCTGCCTTCCCAGAAGTAGTGGGTGGCTAATCGGCAATAGGTGGCACAAAAACCATTGACATACTTGCAGGCTATCATGACATTATGCTATTATTTTGGGATGTAGTTCTTTCAGAATTACCGCTTGTTTACCCGAGGGGGTCTTTCGATGCAAAATTCTCTTTGCTGTGCTTCCCTCAATTCTTCAATAGAAACATCATTAGTTACAATCACTCTGACTTTCTGGCATAATCCATCGGCATTTTGATGCAACTTGCCTGGTTTGTGTTTTACCTCATACTCAAATTTTCTCAATTTTAAAGCCCAAAGAGTTAACCTGCTGCTAGGATTTTTGAAGCTTAGCAGCCAGTGTAACACGGCATGATCCATGATGACAGTAAAATTTCTCCCATAGAAATAACATGGGAAATAGGTTACAAATATGTGACACAAAACATGAGCACTAAAAGCTCCTTCTCAGTGGTACTGCAATTCGATTCTACTTTGTTAAGCTGTCAAGACGCATAACCAATTGGTCGTTCTTCGCCACCTATTTCTTGTGACAGAATGGCTCCTACAGTATAGTTGGAGGCATCTACTGACAGAATGAATGATTTTTCAAAATCTTGATATGCTTGTACAGAGGCTATAGTTAAAACCTGTTGGATTTGTTGCATTGCTTCATCACATTCCTTGGTCCAAGTAAAACTAACTCCTCTTTTTTTTTTTCTTCAATAATTTAGACAGGGGCTTAGCATAGGATAATTATTCACAGAAGACTGCGATAATTGGCAAGGCCTAAAAATGACTGTAATTCTTTGTTATTTGTTGGTGTTGGAAATTCTTTTACAGCTGTGGTCAAACAGGGATCCAGTTTGACACCTTCACTTTTTATCTGTCCCAAATATTGTACCAGTGTTTGGACAAAAGCACACTTTCCAGTTTCACAATCAAGTGAGTTACTTTCAACCTTTCCAAGACACCCCTCAGCCTTCCTGCATGTTCTTAGATAGTTTTAGAAAAAATGTTATCTAAATATACCAGGCAAGTAGTGGGTTTTAATCCGCGCAACAACAAATCTGCAAATCTTTGTAAAGTGGTGGGTGCATTCCTCAAACCAAAAGGCATTTTTACAAATTCATATAATCCTGTAGGTATGACAGCAGTTTTATGGTGGTCCTGGGGTGCGACAGGGATTTAATGATATCTGGAGCATAAGTCAAGGGTGGTGAAATTCTTGCAGTTGCCTAGGCGGTCTAATTTTTCGTCAATGCGCAGTAACGGATGCGTATCTGATGTGGTTACTCGATTAACTGCCGGTATATCAACACATAGAAAATAGGCTTTATCTCCATTTACTGACTTTTTTGGCACGAGGAAGGTGCGTGATTGAGATGCTTGCTGACTTAATGTTGCCAGTCCGTGTGACGGAAAAATTACAGGCAGCTGACATTGCCAGTCGAGACTTGGCCATAACGAGAAAAATAAAGTTACCTATTGAAAACATTGAAAAGTAAAATAAAATCCCCTACTATTGGGCTGCTATCCGGCTCATCCTGAAGACTGGACTACAGCATTGAAATTCCTCTTCCTGTAATGGGGAAAAAATGAAACTGTACACTGCATCATGTAATTTCCATCCTGCTTGCTCCGTAGCCTGACAAAGCACAGCATTGTTAACAGACCATCTGATCTCAATTGGTCATTATGCCTAGTCAATAACAGTAGCAAGAGCATGCACTAAATTTCCTTACTAAGTGAGAATCTGCCTTACATTTCTGCACCTTTCAATAGGAGCGAAAGCTTTGAGGAGTGGGAAGTAACTATAATGGCACTTTTCTCTGACACTTCATACCCTCATCATTGTTAACTTCATTATCATATATGTAAATCTGGTAGGAGGCATAGTATTATCATATCACAGCGCACACATGGAAAGATGTCAGTGCAGTCACCTCCAGCATCTTCTGTGCAGATGGCTAGTCTGAGAATTCTGTACTGCCTTCACAGAGTGAACAAAGTACTTGTTTCTCTTGAGGTAGTGCAGTGGTGTAAGTTAAGCCGCCATCCTATTAGCTATTGACACAGGCTGATAGGACCAAAATGGATATACTTCCCATCCATAGGTTTAATTACTTACTACTACTGTAACCCCTCGGCAAACTACGGACCTTTGTGGACCTGATTAAGATATGTTGCTTCTATCTATTACTCCACTTTTTGTTCCCATTTTAGTTTTTCTTATTTTATTTGTTGTGAATGTCATTGAGACCCCTATCCCTCAGACTGCCCCAGTCGAATTATGCCCCTGCTCATGTCGCTACTCCACAAGCTTTCAGTGTTTATTTGCAGTTCTGTGTTTATTGGACATGTTCACATTGGTCACATTGTGCTGCTGCTGTCACATCACCTTCCATCTCTATTAGTCATGACCACAGAGGATACACCAGGCCAAAATACAAAGAAGCTTTAAAATTGCCCACATCAACTGCTCTAGCATCTTCTTGATGAAATGCTACAGTGTGACAAAAATGGAGTATGGATGCATTGTCTGTAGCTCTATCGAACTGTGCTCTTACAGATTATTTTAAAGCCTTCAGTTTTGACACTGTTTCCCCTCCAAGTGATGTAAGATTTCCCTTTTGCACATCACAGTTGGATTTTGCATAAATGTTTAATTAGCTACTTGTAATAGTTTTAACTACATATAAGGACTGCCTAATGTTAAGTCATGACTACTGAGTACCACACTTGTTCATGATAATTTGCTGGATAAGCTGTGTATCCACATTGACATGTGGTTCATTTCATTGCACAATATAAAATTTTGGAGATGTTGGAACTCCAATACCGGTATGCTGCTTCCTCACTCCCACTGTTCCTCTCTGCAGTGTCAATATGAATACATGTTAAGCTGTCACAGTACTTTTGCATTGTCATGCCTATATCATCGATCCCAATTTCACGTAGTCCACTCCAAGACATGTGCACTATCTTCTTTGTAAATTAGACATACATTTCTGCATAGCACCTGAACACCATCCACAGTATTAAGTGGCTTCTGCCTATTCATTCGCTATGAAGCACACCAGTCTCACTTGTCTGTGTGTACAGCTACAATGCAGTGAGGCTGGTTCAGTGATGCCACTGGCCACAGATGAATGCCACCAACATAATATTTGAATGCCCACAGTGCTAGATTTGTCACATTTGCAGTCTGCTGCAGCCACTTGGACTGCAGTAGTTCATGACTGTAGTACGGTGGCTAACAGACTGTGTGCTAACAGACTGTGTGCTAACAGACTGTGTGCTAACAGACTGTGTGCTAACAGACTGTGTGCTAACAGACTGTGTGCTAACAGACTGTGTGCTAACAGACTGTGTGCTAACAGACTGTGTGCTAACAGACTGTGTGCTAACAGACTGTGTGCTAACAGACTGTGTGCTAACAGACTGTGTGCTAACAGACTGTGTGCTAACAGACTGTGTGCTAACAGACTGTGTGCTAACAGACTGTGTGCTAACAGACTGTGTGCTAACAGACTGTGTGCTAACAGACTGTGTGCTAACAGACTGTGTGCTAACAGACTGTGTGCTAACAGACTGTGTGCTAACAGACTGTGTGCTAACAGACACAAAATACATATTTTCACATAGAGGGAAGATAACTTTCTGGATCCGAACCAACACTGTACCTTGAACAGTCTACATGCATCAGTAAGAAGCGACCTAACAGGGTTGCTTGGCCCTCTATCTTAAGTATCCACGAGCACATCTTCAACACGCTCCAGGACAGGTAATAGAATAATTCATCATCAGAGTTCATATGTTTGATTCCAGCATGCTAAGATGCAATACTCTGGGACAGGTCAGTCCGCCAATAAATAGACAAATCTTATGAAAAAAATAACGTACTGTTGAGGCCAGTGTCCTCCAGTTGCATAGGTATGCAGTCATTACATTAGTTGCAAAAAGTTAACATTGCTTTGATCAGGATTCACAGTGATTATGTGACCTTTAGTGCTTCCTCTCAGCATCACACTGCCAATACAAAAGAAAGTGATTCACATATGAATTTACATTTCTAAGCTACCACAACTCTGCTACACTGTGTGGTGTATGACTTGTGATGTCTGCTAAGTGGGACTAGAACCACCAAGCCTCAAAAGTTAGGGATCTGCTGGTGATCAGTAAACGGAAGTACAGGGGAGAGACTGTCAGAATTATATGTGACATATCTCCTACCTCCTGACTGACAACCTATAATTTTGTAACAGTCTATTACTCCTTTCTTTTCCATGATCCCTTGGACTATTTCACCAGGTCATAGCTGAGGGGTGTTCATTCCTGCAAACTATACCGTATTTGTCACTGCCAGTATTCTTACACCAACCTTTAAACATCTGGCAGCTAAGATCTGCATTCCCAACCTGCTGACTTGCATTTCCTGGGCACCTTTGTCTGCTCCGTGACAATGGCTGTACGTGGCGGCTGGCAGCCCTAGTGAATTCATATAATTGAGCTAAATTAAAAGTCAAATATTTTGTGATTATTCACTTGAATCATCATGCAGTTTCCATAAATGTCACTTCAATAAACTTCCACATCTAACTGCTTGTCTCTGCACCTGATTTGTTATCTCCAATACTGTTTTAATTTAGCAACTTACTAATACAGAGGTGAGCATTGCAGTGAGATGACATACTACTGCCATGTTTCAAGGTGTTTGATTTACACTCAAATTCAGTTGATGTAAAGTTATTAATTTTATTTATTTTTTGCAGCTCCCAAAAAAGATACGGCTGGAAGAGCTATTGGCAGGTGAGATTTTCGCTTTCTCCAGTAGCTTAATTATAAATTAAAAATAGCATGTAAATGTTTTCTTATGTGGTACTTTCTTTTTAGTCTTCTTTGACATTAATTTTTTATTGGTGGTATGCTAAATTATTTCAGTGAATCAGTTGTCCAAAATTTTATTCTTTAACTTGACACTGGATGTTAATTATGTAGTGCATAATTTATGGTGTATAATTTGCAGTGTCATAACTGCAACAGATTGGTTACAGATGTTGCAGTAGTGTTAAAAATGTATACTGTGGTAGACTGTGAGGGAAATGTGATCAAAGATAAAAGAAGACAAATTTTTAAGTACCAAACTGACATTTAAAAATAGCTCTCGATGAAGATAAGCAATCATTGCCAATTGGCACACCACTATAAGCAGCAATGTTTAGACCCCACACACCTTATTCTGTAGTCATAAATATATTTATCTCAAGATGATGAGCTAAATATATGCTAAGTATACAACTGTCACTCAACATAGCAGAGCTTCTTGAAGACGAAATATCCAATATTATCGGGGACTGGAACCAGTCAACCACATTCATAGCCAGTGATTCGAAACCTCATTGTCGTGTCTTGAAATGAATAGTGTCCCTGTAATCCTTCCCCTCTCCCTCAAACCAGTATTTTTCCACCTGACTGACGTATGAAATAGCTTGATCCATTTGGGTGCCACAATTGCTGGTGGGTGTTATTGTGGACTAGCACATAGTCTTCCTGGTTGTTCTTCATTGCATCTGCAGGAGGTCTATTGTTGACAATAAATGTCAGCAGAGCAGATTACACCTCAGGGAAGCAATTTGTAGAGCACCACACGATCTCTGTTCCACCAGATGCATAACATTATCTTTTGTGGATGCACACACATCTTTGTATGGGGAGTTTCTCCTTAGTTCAAATGCTACAGAAGAGTCTGAACAATGTTTTCTATGTTGTGATTTAGTTATTCATTACTTCCTAATATCTATACCTCTATCTTTCTTAGCACAGTGACTGTTTCAAATGATTCTTCTTTCTAGGACTTAAAATTTGTGTAATTTGTAATTCAACACTAAACGTTCACATGGCTTTGCTACTGGGTTGTAGTGCTATATTTTCAGACTGTTAGACAGAGACCTTGTGTTGTAAACATTCCTGGTTATACCACATGCTCTCCATTTATCATTTCTCCCAAATATTTAAATTCATTAACCCTCCTTATCTCTATCTGTTTATAGGGTTTCAGGGGCATTCTAATGTTTGTATAGAAAAACCAAAATTTCTGACAAACTCTTAATGCTGCTTTGTTGGCTATTTCTCTTGAGAGACTAATTTGTATTTCTACATTTGTTGGATCTTCATCTAGAATGGCATAATCATTTCCAAATGGTCAACAGTGAATTTCAGTATTTATTTTCTTAGCATCTAGTCTTACTGGTGCTACCTTGTGTTCTGTCAGTTTTTGTTTAACTTCATCCTAGAGAAAATAGTAAGATAATGCAAAGGAGTGTAGACAGGCTGTCACCTTGCATTACACCTCTTTTTATTTTGAGTGCCTTCAATACTTCACACTAAAACTGTACTTTTGCTTCATTGTCTGTGAGTGTTTCATGAATAAGGTAGTTTAGCTTTAATGCCAAATTCTTGAGTCACTTTGTCTAGTGATTCCCTGTCAATGGAATCAATTGCCTTTTTCAAATCTGTAAATGTTAAAACCATGTCTTAAGAGTTTGTAAGTGTGTGACAGATTATGGACTTGATGTTGAAATTCTGTTCTGAGCAAAATCTGCCCTTTCTAAATCCACTCTGATATTCTCAAGTAGCTATTAAGTGTTACTTCTACCTGCTCACTGACAGTAGAGATATCTCTGCAACTATTGACATCATGCTCATCACAATTTTTGTGTACAGGATGGGTAAGAGTCACTTTCCAGTCTTTTGGCATTTTTCGAGTTTGCCATATTTATTAATATATGGTCTGAAGTTGTTTGTCATTTTTAGTTGAGACCATTTTTGGTTGGGACATTTTATAAGGTTCTCCAATGGCTTTGTTGTTTTTCACGGTATTTATTAATTTTTTTTATTTCCTTAGCTGTGGGTGGTGGATTTGCTTCTGTGTTTCCATGAATATCTGGAAATTCTAGCTAATAGTTCATTTGTCCACAATTCAAGAGTTGTTGAAAGTACCATACTTTCTTATTAATTTACAGGTCTGGTTATTTGCTTATTTTACTATTTTCATCTCTAACGTACACTATAGGCAATTAAAATTGCTTCTCCAAAATGAAATGCAGATGATAAACAGGTATTCATTGGATAAATGTATTATACTAGAACTGATATGTGGTAACATTTTCACGCAATTTGGGTGCATAGATCCTTATAAATCAGTACCCAGAACAACCACCTCTGGCCGTAATAACGACCTCAATACACTTGGGCATTGAGTCAAACAGAGCTTGGATGGTGTGTACAGGTACAGCTGCCCATGCAGCTTCAACACAATGCCACAGTTCATCAAGAGTAGTGACTGGTGTATTGTGATGAGCCAGTTGCTCGGCCACCATTGACCAGACATTTACAATTGGTGAGAGATCTGGAGAATGTGCTGGCAAAGGCAGCAGTCAAACATTATCTGTAGCCAGAAAATCCCGTACAGGACCTGCAGCATGCGGTCGTGCATTATCTTGCTGAAATGTAGGGTTTCGCAGGGATCGTACTAAGGGTAGAGCCACAGGTTGTGACGTATCTGAAATGTAACGTCCACTGTTCAAAGTGCTATCAATGCGAACAAGAGGTGATCGACATGTGTAACCAATGACACCCCATACCATCATGCCGTGTGATAAGCCAGTATGGCGATGATGAATACACGCTTCCAATTTCAATTCACTCTGATGTCACCAAACATGGATGTGACAATCATCATGCTGTAAACAGAACCTGCATTCATCTGAAAAAATGTCGTTTTACCATTCGTGCACCCAGGTTCATCGTTCAGTACACCATCACTGGCGCTCCTGTCTGTGATGCAGCATCAAGGGTAACTGCAGCCATGGTCTCCAAGCAGATAGTACATGCTGCTGCTGCAAACATCGTTGAACTGCTCATGCATATCATTGTTGTCTTGTGACTCAGGGATTGAGACGAAGAAATGTATGATGAAATAAAAGAAATTATTCAGGCAGTGAATGGAGATGAAAATTTAATAGTCATGGGTGACTGGAATTCGAGTGTAGGAAACGGGAGAGAAAGAAACGTAGCAGGTGGATATGGATTGGGGCTAAGAAATGAAAGAGGAAGCCGCCTGGTAGAATTTTGCACAGAGCACAACTTAATCATAGCTAACACTTGGTTTAAGAATCACGAAAGAAGGTTGTATACATGGAAGAACCCTGGAGATGCTAAAAGGTATCAGATACATCATATAAGACAGACTTAGGAACCAGGTTTTAAATTGTAAGACATTTCCAGGGGCAGATGTGGACTGACCACAATGTACTGGTTATGACCTGTAGATTAAAACTAAAGAAACTGCAAAAAGGTGAGAATTTAAGGAGATGGGACCTGGATAAACTGAAAGAACGAGAGGTTGTACAGAGTTTCAGGGAGAGCATAAGGGAACAATTGACAGGAATGGGGGAAACAAGTACAGTGGAAGAAGAATGGGTAGCTTTGAGGGATGAAGTAGTGAAGGCAGCAGAGGATCAAGTAGGTAAAAAGACGAGGGCTAGTACAAATCCTTGGGTAACAGAGGAAATATTGAATTTAATTGATGAAAGGAGAAAATATAAAAATGCAATAAATGAAGCAGGCAAAAAGGAATACAAACATCTCAAAAATGAGATCGATAGGAAGTGCAAAATGGCTAGGCAGGGATGGCTAGAGGACAAATGTAAAGATGTAGAGGCTTATCTCACTAGGGGTAAGATAGATACTGCCTACAGGAAAATTAAAGAGACCTTTGGAGAGAAGAGAACCACTTGTATGAATATCAAGAGCTCAGATGGAAACCCAGTTCTAAGCAAAGAAGGGAAAGCACAAAGGTGGAAGGCGTATATAGAGGGTCTATACAAGGGCGATGCACTTGAGGACAATATTATGGAAATGGAAGAGCATGTAGATGAAGATGAAATGGGAGGTACAATATTGCGTGAAGAGTTTGACAGAGCACTGAAAGACCTGAGTCGCAACAGGGCCCCGGGAGTAGACATTCCATTAGAACTACTGTTGGCCTTGGGAGAGCCAGTCCTGACAAAACTCTACCATCTGGTGTGCAAGATGTATGAGACAGGCGAAATACCCTCCAACTTCAACAAGAATATAACAATTCCAATCCCAAAGAAAGCAGGTGTTGACAGATGTGAAAATTACCGAACAATCAGTTTAATCAGTCACGGATGCAAAATACTAATGCGAATTCTTTACAGACAAATGGAAAAACTTGTAGAAGCCAACCTCAGGGAAGATCATTTTGGATTCCTTAGGTCGTAGGGTCAGTATTGCCTCACATGTTCCAACATTTCTATCTTTAAAGAAAGAAGCTTTCTCTAAGTCTACAAATGCTACAAATATAGGTTTGCCTTTCCTTAATCTGACAATGTTGACTGAAACACTCTCTTTCAAATTCTGAAGGTGGCACAGGTAAAATACAGTGTGTGAAATACTATTTACAATTTGAACAGGAACCAGATGGCAGTTATAATAGTCTAGGTTCATGAAAGGGAAATAATGGTTGGGAAGGGAGTGAGACAGGGTTGTAGCCCATCCCTGACGTTATTCAATCTGTACATTGAGCAAGCAATAAAGGAAACAAAAGAAAAGTTTGGAGTAGGTATTAAAATCCATGGAGAAGAAATAAAAACGTTGAGGTTCGCCGATGACATTGTAATTCTGTCAGAAACAGCAAAGGACTTGGAAGAGCAGTTGAACGAAATGGATTGTGTCTTGAAGGGAGGATATAAGATGAACATCAACAAAAGCAAAGAGAGGATAATGGAATGTAGTCGAATTAAGTCAAGTGATGTTGAGGCTATTAGATTAGGAAATGAGACACTTAAAGTAAATGAGTTTTGCTATTTGGGGAGCAAAATAACTGATTATGGTCGAAGTAGAGAAATTTGTTAACATCGAGTATAGATTTAAATGCCAGGAAGTGGTTTCTGAAAGTATTTGTATGGAGTGTAGCTATGTATGGAAGTGAAACATGGATGATAAATAGTTTAGACAAGAAGAGATAAGAAGCTTTTGAAATGTGGTGCTACGGAAGAATGCTGAAGATTAGATGGGTAGATCACATAACTAATGAGGAAGTATTGAATAGGATTGGGGAGAAAAGTTTGTGGCACAACTTGACTAGAAGAAGGGATCGGGTGGTAGGACATGTTCTGAGGCATCAAGGGATCACATATTTATCATTGGAGGGCAGCTTGGAGGGTAAAAATCGTAGGGGGAGACCAAGAGATGAATACACTAAGCAGATTCAGGAGGATGTAGGTTGCGTTAAGTACTGGGAGATGAAGCTTGCACAGGATAGGGTTGCATGGATAGCTGCATCAAACCAGACTCAGGACTGAAGACCACAACAACAACACAACAACAACAGTGTAAATACTTGAAGCTTGGTAGCCCTTTAGGTGATTTTTAAAAATCCTATAGAAATTCTGTGTGTTTTTTAACAAAGCTGTTTCATATGTCAAGAAGTTTACACTTCCCAAAAAACCTTTTAGCACCCTTTATTATTCTTTCAGTTTCTTTCCTTTGCACTTCAAATTGATCAAAGTGCTTAGTCTTCCAAGAACTTTTCCTTTTTTCCTTTCTTTTGTTCTTTCTGCAACTGCTTTTTCACAGGTTTCATTCCACCAGGCTACCTTCATTTTTGTTGTTCTAATACATTTTTCACTGCCCTATTGATTGCTTTGGGTAATTCTTCCCATTTTCCTGATTTTTCTTTTTCAATTTCTTCTTGCAAATGTTGTATTTTCTCTCTTGTGATGTTGAGCCTCTCTGTTATATTTTATCAATTTTTGCTGTCTCGTGTGGTTTTTAATAGGGAGAAATTACAGTTTAATTTGTCGTGTAATGATCAGAGACAAATTCCCTGTTTCTTGTTACTTTCACATTCATAATATCTTCAACATTTTTTTGTTGTTGAGAAATTGCCACTTGATCTCATTGCAGTGCCTCTAGTATTTTATTTGGAGATATCCACGTTTTTACTTTCCTTGGCAATTTTATGAAAGAAGTTGACATAAACATCAACTAAAATGTTATATGAAGATTAGTAACTCCCGAGTCATTTTTGTTCCATATTTTATATTTTAAAATAGGCTAGTAGTGTCACGAAAGTTGCTTCTGTAGCTTTTGACATTTTGTCTTCCAAAAGTTAACAAATGCTGCTACTTCACTTTTATTTTTTTATCGTCGTCATTAATTGGAATGTGGCAATTAATAGGTATACTGTTTATTTTTGCATTTCACTGTGAGAAGTGTGTCTTTCTGAATGAGATTGAAATAGTCACATGATATTCAAACTTTTTATGAATATAGAGAGCAGTAACAAGTAATGGCATACCTTTTATAATTTTTATTGCTGGTTTCTCCTCAAAAAATTGTCGTTTTTTTAGATTCTGTATCATTTTAGTCGAAAATTATTTCTTGTACTGCTAAAAATTGTATGTCATGCTTGTCTAAGAGAATTTAAAGTTCTTCCTGTTTACCAAATTTTAGTAATGAGTTCACATTCAAGGTGCCTGTTAAGAATTTCCTTTTGAACTTGAGTTTGGAAGACTACGATGGATGCTCTGACTCATCCTTCCTGCTGTCTTTGTTGTTGATGTTGATAATGTTGTTGATATTGATGATGATACTCATGATTATAAAGGTAAACAGATGAGTTTTAGGAGTAACTCTTTCATGTACCAAGTGATTTGTATCTTTGATATACACCAGAAGGCGCCTCTTTGTTGGAAATCAGGGATATTTTGTTGAATATTGACAGTCGCTGTTTTCAAGTAACCAAAAAAATTAATTTTTAATAATTTCTTTGAGCTACATTATTTTGGGAACTTAAGAAAGCCAGTAAATATAGAAAATTTCAGACAACCAGTTATCAGAATTTTAGAAAAGTGTGACAGGGTACAGGAATAATTGGTGTCATGAAATAGTATCTTAAGTAATTAATGGCTTTTGAACTACGTAAATAATGTATAAATAATTACTTATTCAGTGTCAGGAACAACTGGTCTACGAAACTGACTAGGTTGTTGTTCCTTAAAGTTAAATTATGACACATATATTTTTTTCTTATTAATGAATGTACAGTATACTGAAATTGTATCTTACATGAACTAATTAACAAAACTGGAAAACAATGTCACAAAATTTTCAGGGTTGAAGAAAGTACAAATAGTGAACCAGAACTCCAGAGACATGTCTAGATGTTGTTTAGCATTACCTAAATATTTTGGTATAAGGGACACACGGTCTACAGCAGCTTGTCACACAGTAACAATGTAATTATAATTGATTTAGTTTTTACCCATATCAATATTGTTTCCATGAAAAACTTTTACAAATATGGAAGAGTTTAAATATGCTAACATCAAAAAGCAAAATGCAGGTTAATGCCACTGCACATAGACGAAATTGTGATGTGGTGGCCTTCACAGTGGGAATAGCTCAGCACAGTGTAATCATTCCACTGCATTCAGTGAACCCATACGAAAGATGCATATCGGCCAATTCTAAGTGAGCTATGTTATCCATAGTTCTGTGGGTCAATGTTCATTTTTTTTTCTTTTTTTTTTTTGTGTGGTTTTAGGGCGCACAACTTCAATGGTCATTAGCGCCCTGACTACTCTAAGAATGCACCGCGAGGCACAAGTTGACAACAACAACTAAAAGGGAAAGCACGATAAAAGACAGACTGACAGGCATAGGATTAAAAAACAACATCATCAAATGTCCTTAGCGAGGTTTGTCAAATTGATAAAACAAAGAACATGAGCAGCTGCTCGTGGGTCATCCGCTAAAATGGCATCGAAAGTATTAGGCAGGTTAAGATCGAGGCGCAGTGTGTTAAGATCTGGACAGGACATTAAAATGTGTCTAACCGTCAGCAAGTGCCCACATGGGCAGAACGGCGCCGGCGCAGCCGTCAGCAGATGGCGATGGCTGAACCGGCAGTGTCCAATTCTTAACCGGGCTAAAACGACCTCCTCCCGCCGAGAAGGGCGTGAGGACGACGTCCAAGCCACGGGAAGAGGTTTTAAGGCCCGAAGCTTGTTGTCTGTAAGTGCAGCCCAATCGACATGCCACAGCGACACAATGCGCCGACAAATGACCCTGCTAAAATCGGACGAAGGGACACAACAAGAAGCTGTCCGAGGCTGGAGGACCGCAGCCTTGGCCGCGGCATCTGCAGCTTCGTTCCCAGGGATACCGACATGGCCAGGAACCCACATAAAGCTAACCGGAGAACCGACGTCCATCAGCTGCTGAAGAGAGCGTTGGATCCGGTGTACGAAAGGGTGAACCGGGTACGGATCACTGAGGCTCTGGATGGCGCTCAGGGAGTCTGAGCAGATGACATAAGCAGAATGTTGGTGGCGGCAGATGTAAAGAACAGCCTGGTAGAGGGCAAAGAGCTCAGCTGTGAAGACCGAACAATGGCCATGGAGCCGGTATTTGAAACTTTGTGCCCCGACAATAAAGGAACACCCGACCCCGTCATTGGTCTTAGAGCCATCTGTATAAATGAAAGTCATGTTGATGAACTTCGAACGAAGTTCCAAAAAACGGGAGTGGTAGACCGAACCGGGGGTAACCTCTTTTGGGAGCGAGCCGAGGTCAAGGTGAACGCGGACCTGAGCCTTGAGCCAAGGTGGCGTGTGGCTCTCGCCCACTCGAAAGGTTGCAGGGAGAGAAAAATTAAGGTGTTGAAGGAGGCGACGAAAGCGAACTCCAGGGGGTAGCAGGGCAGAGACATACAACCCGTATTGACGGTCGAGAGAGTCGTCGAAAGAGGAACGATAAGACGGATGGTCGGGCATTGACAGTAGCCGACAGGCATACCGACAAAGCAGTATATTGCGCCGGTAGGTGAGTGGCAATTTGCCAGCGTCAGCATGAAGACACTCTACGGGACTGGTATAAAATGCTCCGATCGCAAGTCGTAAACCCCGATGTTGTATGGAGTTGAGGCGGCGTAAGATGGATGGCCGTGCAGAGGAGTATACGAAGCTCCCATAATCCAGCTTGGAGCGGACGATCGACCGATATAGATGAAGTAGGACGGTTCGATCCACTCCCCACGACATACCACTGAGAACACGGAGGACATTTAAAGAACGGGTACAACGGGCGGCCAAATATGACAGACCAGCTAAGTTTCCTGTCAAAGGTAAGGCCTAAAAATTTGGTTGTCTCCACGATTGGGAGAGCAACGGGACCGAGTCGTAAGGACGGTGGGAGAAACTCTTTGTAGCGCCAGAAGTTAATACAGACCGTCTTCTCGGCAGAAAAACGCAAGCCATTGGCGACACTCCACGAGTAAAGACGGTCAAGAGAACGCTGAAGACAGCGCTCCAGGACACGTGTACACTGCGTGCTGCAATAGATGGTAAAATCGTCCACAAAAAGGGAGCCTGATACATCAGCTGGGAGGCAATCCATTATTGGATTGATCGCGATGGCGAAGAGAGCGACGCTCAAAACTGAGCCCTGTGGCACCCCATTCTCCTGGCGAAAGATGTCGGACAGGACAGAACCCACACGTACCCTGAACTGTCGATCCATTAAAAACGAACGAATAAAAGGAGGGAGGCGACCGCGAAGGCCCCATGTATGCGTGGTGCGGAGAATGCCCGCCCTCCAACAGGTGTTGTAAGCCTTCTCCAAATCAAAGAACACAGCCGCGGTCGGGCGCTTCCGCAAGAAGTTATTCATAATGAAGGTCAACAAGGTAACCAGATGGTCAACAGCAGAGCGGCGCCTACGAAATCCACATTGTACATTGGTAAGTAGGCGTCGAGACTCGAGCAGCCAAACCAATCGAGAGTTAACCATTCACTCCATCACTTTACAGACACAGCTGGTAAGCGAGATAGGTCGATAACTGGAAGGCAAGTGCTTGTCCTTCCCCGGCTTAGGAATCGGGACAACAATAGACTCGCGCCAGCATGCGGGAACATGTCCCTCAATGCAGATGCAATTGTATGTACGAAGAAGAAAACCTTTACCCGCAGGAGAAAGGTTCTTCAGCATCTGAATATGAATAGAATCAGGCCCTGGAGCGGAGGACCGTGATCGGCCAAGTGCGGTTTAGAGTTCCCGCATGGTGAATGGGGCATTATAACTTTCACAATTCGAGGAGCGGGAGTCAGGTGGCCTAGCCTCCTCTGCCTGTTTGCGGGGGAGGAAGGCAGGGTGGTAATGAGCGGAGCTCGAAACCTCTGCGAAAAAGCGGCTGAAGGCATTGGAGACAGCCTCAGGGGCCACAAGGACTTCATTCGCGACCTTCAAGCCAGAAACTGGGGAGTGGACCTTAGTGCCAGATAGCCGGCGCAGGCTACCCCAGACAACAGAAGGAGTAAAACTGTTGAAGGTGCTTGTGAAAGCAGCCCAGCTGGCTTTCTTGCTTTCTTTAATAATACGACAACACTGAGCACGTAATCGTTTATAATTAATACAATTCGCCACTGTAGGGTGGCGTTTAAAGGTGCGTAAAGCACGTCGACGAGCACGTAAAGCGTCTCTACATGCTGCGGTCCACCAGGGGACCGGTACGCGACGTGGAGAAGAAGTAGGGTGAGGGATGGAATATTCAGCAGCAGCAAGAATGACTTCCATGAGGTGTGCGACCTGATGATCACAGCTTGTGAAGGTGTGATCCTGAAAGGTCGCCCTGGAAGAGAAGAGCCCCCAGTCTGCCTTGGAGATGGTCCAACTAGAGGAGCACGGAGACGGAGTATGCTGCAGGAGATGGATAACACACGGGAAGTGGTTGCTCGAATATGTATCAGCAAGTGCATACCACTCAAACCGGCGTGCAAGTTGGGGAGTACATATAGAGAGGTCTAAATGGGAATAGGTGTGAGATGTGTCCGAAAGAAAAGTAGGGGCGCCAGTATTGAGGCAGACAAGATTGAGCTGGTTGAAAAGGTCTGCTAACAAGGAGCCCCTCGGGCAGGATGCTGGAGAGCCCCAAAGGGGATGGTGGGCATTGAAGTCTCCAGTTAACAAAAACGGTGCAGGTAGCTGAGCAATAAGTTGCATCATGTCTGCCCTGGTAACGGCAGATGACGAGGGAGTGTAAACGGTACAAAAGGAAAACGTAAAAGTGGGGAGAGTAATGCGGATGGCAACTGCCTGCAGGCCGGTGTGCAACGTGATGGGATCGTAGTAAATATCATCCTGGACCAGCAACATAACCCCTCCATGAGCTGGGATACCTACCACAGGGGGTAGGTCAAAACGCACAGAGGTGTAGTGTGCCAAGGCAATTTGATCGCATGGGCGTAGCTTCGTTTCCTGGAGGGCTACGACGAGTGGACGATGCAAGCGGAGCAGCAACTTCAAGTCCTCTCGGTTGGAGCGAATGCTGCGAATATTCCAGTGAATAAGTGCCATCGTAAGGAAAGGAAGATGAGAAAAGGGGTCACCTCGAAGGCCGCTTAGGGCCTGGCTGCGAGCGAGCACTGCCGCCGCTATCAGTAGGCGGACAGTCATCGTCCATGGGGTCTATAGGGTCATCGGCCATCTCGGGAGGATGGCCAGGAGGGGGAGCTTCCTCCGCCGGTGAACTGCCAGATGTACGGCTACCAGCGGTGCGGCCAGGCGAAACGGATGACGGCCTGGGGCGGCAACCGCTGGGTGGCGCAGGAGAAGAAATGCGCCGTGGCGGAGAAGGAGATCTGTGCTTCCTATGTGCCTTTTTGGAAGGACGTTTGGTGGAAGTACCGGTCGAAGGCTGGGAGGTCGAGGGACGGAGGAAGTCTGCACGGGATGGTTCCTTCTTGAAGGCCCGTACATCTGACTTCGGGGTCTTCGACTTAGCAGAAGCTGAGGAAGGGGCTGGTGTCTGTGGGGTGATGGGAGGAAGAGGAGACGTCGACCGCGCGATCTTAGCACTGGCCGAATGGACGACCGTGGTGCTGAAGGTCAGATCGCGTGTCTGGGTTGCTACCTCCCGGGTAGTCCGAGGAGAGGCGAGGACAGTACTGTATTTCCCCACTGGGAGCAGCGTGGGCTTCCTACTAGCCAATAGCTTGCGAGCAGCCGAGGTGGACACTTTCTCTTTGACCCGAATTTCTTGGATACAGCGTTCTTCCTTATAGACAGGACAGTCGCGGGAGGATGCGGCATGGTCACCCTGACAGTTCACACAACGAGGAGACGGAGGTGGACAGTCACCCTCATGGGCATCCCTGCCACAAGTGACACATTTAGCCGCATTGGAACAAGACTGTCGAGTGTGATTGAAACGCTGACACTGGTAGCAGCGCGTAGGTGTCGGGACATAGGGGCGAACAGAAATAACCTCGTAGCCCGCCTTGATGCGCGATGGCAGCTTAACACTATCGAAGGTCAAGATAAGTGTCCGGGTCGGTACAAGGTCATCGTTGACCTTTTTCATGACCCTATGGACAGCCGTCACGCCCTACTCAGCGAGGAAAGATTGAAGCCTCTTGTCAGTCAATCCGTCGAGGGAGCTAGTATAGACTACACCACGAGACGAATTCAAAGTTCGGTGGGCCTCCACCCGGACAGGGAACGTGTACAGGAGGGTGGCCCAAAGCAGTTTTTGTGCCTGAAAGGCACTCTCAGTTTCTAGTAATAAGGTGCTGTTACGCAACCTGGTACAAGATTTGACAGATCCGGCTATGGCATCTACGCCCTTCTGAATAACGAAAGGATTGACAGAGGAAAAATCCTTTCCGTCCTCAGATCGAGAAACTACGAGGAACTGTGGGGCAGGCGGTAGTACTTTTGTCACTGTTGGCTGGTCACGTTTCCGTTTTTGGGTCGAAGTCGAGAGAGATGGAGTAGAATCCATTGCGGAGGAATCCCCCATGATTGCCAGCGTCTCCGATGGCGCACTCCTTCCTTGTGGGGACCCTCTCAGAGGGCACTCCCGCCTTAGGTGAATGTTTACACCTCAGGTCACACCTCCCGAGAAACAGACGGAGGGACCAATCGGCATGGTCAGAAGGTTTCAGCTCAGGCAATCACCCCTCCCCGGGCCTGGCCTTTACCAGGGGGTACGCGCGTGCCTTACATGTCTACCCAGGGCGGGGAATTACGCGTTACCCCGTCACCGGCTACGCGTGCGAACTCATGGGTCGGCCTTCAGGCACGCACAGGGAGGAAGGAAGAAGAGGAAAAAGAAGAGAGGGAGAAAGAGGACAGACTGTCTCAAACGCCAAGGCGGAGACCAGAGAAGGCAAGGAGAAGAAGGCAATGAGAAGGCAAGGAGAAGAAGGCAATGAGAAGGCAAGGAGAAGAAGGCAATGAGAAAAAGGCAAGGAGAAAAAGGCAAGGAGAAAAAGGCAATGAGAAAAAGGCAATGAGAAGGCAAGGGAAAGAGTAAGGAAGAGAGTGAGGTGGAGAAGAGCAAAGAAAGGAACCAACAAAAGGAAGGAAGAAACGAGAAGTGAAAAACCAAAAAGACGACGATTATAGGTCGTGGAACCGTCCGTCTCCGGACGCAGGCACTAACTACCCCCGTGAGGGGGATGGACTCCTTTTAGTCGCCTCTTACGACAGGCAGGAATACCTCGGGCCTATTCTAATCCCCGGACCCGCAGGGGGGGGTCAATGTTCATGTAGAACTAATAGGGGTGGAAGAACCATCCTGAGACAGAACTTGGCAGTACTGAATGCAAGCTCAAAGATGATGAGCAAGATAGGCATTATGTTGCTATCAGTAACTACTGTTAATGGATGGAACAGATTTGCTTTCAAACACAAGACATGGCAGACAACATTGATATTTGTGGTGCTGTGCCGATTTATTCAGTGCATATGAAGTGCTTAATCTGCACCTAGATCTATTAATCATTGGCCTAGTTCTTTGAAACCTTCACCAGAAACAGCATGAGAAGGACTTGTACCTTCAGCACACGTGGCTATACACTTTGTTGTTATACTGTTGTTTAATATGTTCAGTATCACTGAAATAGCTGTGTCAATGTGGGTTTTCTTACAAATGCATTGCTTTAAATGAGAAGTTCCTGACTGGAAACACAATGATGCAAAGCAGTATATGTACATAGTTGACTTGCTGTTTTCATCCACAACCAATCAAAATGTATTCCAAATTTCACTGTTCAGATCCTCACAATTTAATTCATCAGTGTGCATGTATTGTACCAGTCTTTTCACAGCATTTTTTTTTTCTCATGCTGCAGGATTATTTGGACACAAATGCACAAATGAGAAGACGGGGATGGCTGTAGTTAAGCACTGTAGATACATCCAACATGTTTGGAATGAACCTTTATCCAGGGCTAACGAAAGAAATTTGACTTTTACTTGAATATGGCATTGAAACAACGGAATAGTGGCAGATGAAAATTTCTTCTGTACTGGGATTTGGAGAGAGATTTTTCACTTTACATGAGTTGTCACCTTAATCACTCTTGCTGTCAGAGCATGTTTCCTATCTAACCCAAATATCCATATGACGGACACTACAGCATGTTGTACGCAGTATGTTATTCTTCTTTGCTTGCAGGTGTACTGTATTTCCGTAGAATAGCAGAGAACATAGTGCATCTGGACTGAAAGGCAAATATGCCATTAGGCACCTGTGTTTATAATGGTATGTTGTCCGTGGTTGTGGATGTGTGACCAAATGAACAGGGACTATGTCTATTAATTACCTAGGTTCACCACATTTTATGTGCTTGGCTATGACAAGTGGTGTGGGCAGACTATAAATTTAGCCTGTGGTCACTTAATCTCACATTTTGTGCTTGCTTGTTTAGTCGTGCAAGACTTGAACACCTGTCTTACTCCTCTGTCAACCACAGCTTCTGTTTCATGTCTTTTTCTCCTAACACTACAGCCAGATGTGTTGCAGTGTAGCAGTTTAGTCAAACGACAAATTATCTTCTATACCTTACCTTCTATACATTTCTGAAACTCTTTTATAATTACTTTAAAATTCATAATGTCTTTGCTACATCACATTTTTATAAAAAGACATACGTCACCACTTACATAAATGTACAGATGTTGGTCATTAGATTTATTTCTATTTTGTATGACGAATTGTTTAATATCACTATTTTCATACTGTAATCATAATATTAAAAGAAAGTAATTTATTGTTAATAGGGCATAGGTCTGTCCATCACTCCTCTGGAGTGTCATGTATAAGCACAGTTCATACAATTTCTGTCCCTGAGGACAATGCTGAAAGCTCGCTCTCTCTCTCTCTCTCTCTCTCTCTCTCTCTCTCTCTCTCTCTCTCTTCTTTCTTTCTCTTTCTTTCTTTCTTTCTTTCCTGTTCTACAGACATGCAATGAACATGGGTTTCTGTTTCTTAATAACGGCTGCTGAAATCGGTTGTAGGCTCAGTACAGCTCTGTAAGTTAAAATACCCTTAAGTTAAAATACCCTTATATGTCAGTCATTGCAGGTATAATGGGAACACATCGTTAAAGCAGTAGATAAAGATTTTTAAAAGAAGTTTAAAAGAAGTTTTCCTCTCCGTGTATTTACAGCTGGAGGTACTGGGCATAAGGCCAGTCAGCGTGACCAGGAACCGGAGGCTGGCCCCAGTACTAGGTCTCCAGATGCAGCCTCACTAGGTGAGTAGCATTAAGTGCCCACAGTCAGAGGTTGGTGTTCCTACTCTACACACTACGGACTCCAATGCATGAGGGCACATATTAGTGGACTTTAAGATGGAGTGTGCCCTCCTCCTCCTTTTTGATGGCTTGAACTCCTCTGGGGACACTTTCATCCATCCTTCCTTGATAGTCGATACTGGAGAAGATGGAGATAGTGGACATCGGGTTTGGAGTGAAGCCACCTTTATATCTCATCCTTAAAATAAACCATTGCCTTCAGGCTGGAACATGGGCAGACAGGCACACTTCAGGAATGTCACTGTCCATATATCATTTCCTCACAATTCCACTTCATGACAGCTGGCATTGTTGAACTGACTCAGTCAGTCATTGTCTCTGCTATCATTCTCTGCTGTAGACAGTACAGAGTACTGTCAAATATATGCTTATCCTTCTGCATTTAGCATTTTCTGAAGTGCAATATGGATAGAACAATTTAACGAGGAGGACTAGCATATTGTACGACATGCCTCCTGTGCATGTCATTGTTGGCACTAAGATGATGGCAGGTAAAGGAAACATAGGGTTTCACAAACTGAATCCAGCCATCAGATTGCCATGGAGGAGAGAATAATTTGTCACTTCACTCCAAAACCCTAGCTTCCAGTTGTCCTCTATCCAGCAGATATTGTTCATTAAATGAACTTCAGCATTGCTTAATATCAAGAACAGGAATGTGCAGTATTCAGAAGCTGCTCAGCCATTGTAATCAGGGCTGCTGAGAGTGAGGACCGGTCATGGAGTGTGATACGTGGCTGGACTCTAGAAATATAGCAACCCAATTTTATTGTAGTTAAATATAATGTACTTGGTCTGGCTCTGAAAATCAATTTTTAGCTTATGCAAGCTTCCATTGTATTGTTATACTAACCCAATTTTATTGTTATTTTAAAGAAGGCTTGACATGAAACATGACAGTCTGAGGAATATTGGAGATACACAGAATGTGCTCATTGGTATAAAATACAGAGTAAATTTAATTTCTTACTAAACACTAACCACATCTCTACAATTGCAATCTGTTTATGCATGATGGTGTGAAGCTCCCCTATGTTCGAAAAAGCTGTGTGTAAAAATTCAATTTTTGTGGGTCATGTCTCAGGACCATTAGTTCATAGATCAACATAACCTGTGTTTTGGATAGACATCACTCTAGTGACATTTTGTATACCTGCAGGAAGAATTGTGGTACTGCAACTATCCTACAGTACAGGGTAAAATGTAAATGTTAGCCAGCTGGGTTGGCCGAGCGGTTCTAGGCGCTTCAGTCTAGAACCGCGTGACTGCTACAGTTGCAGGTTCAAATCCTGCCTCGGGCATGGATGTGTGTGATGTCCTTAGGTTCATTAGGTTTAAGTAGTTTTAAGTTCTAGTGGACTGACGACCTCAGAAGTTAAGTCCCTAAGTCCCCTAGTGCTCAGAGCAATTTTGTCACTTTCAGTTCGTTTTGATGGGAAATAATGGAAAACTTTACTGTATGTTCTAAAGATGACATTCGCAGGGAACATCAAAACATTTATTTATAACATTACCTGTTACTAAAAACCAGTAGTTCCAAGTTGTCATACTTTTGCTGCAAAATATGCATGTAATTACTGGTCTGATGCATAAATGTAGTTTTGTCTGATGCCATGGACAAGTGGCAAGGGGCAAGGGTTCTAGGGCCAATTAATGATTTATCAAGTCACAAAATTATGTTTTTAGTCAGACTTTTTCAACATGAAGCTTTACGATCACTCGCTCTAAACAATGGGCACTTGATACCTATACAGATATGGCCAAAGTGGTATTGCAGTAACAAAAAATTGGGTAACAAGGATCTTAATATATCTGGAAAGAAAATGATGGCAAAAATCTTGTAATACAGGAAAGACTGGAAATTCCGTATAATATTTCTCACAGTTTTACTCTTTTATGGTACAAATCACAAGCCAGATATTTTCAATGAATGGCAATTGATGAGCAAAATATCGGAAAAAGTAAAACAAATGATAAAATATTTTGTAACAAATGACCTTCATTTGACTTCTGAGTGTGCTTTCATTTTGCACAATAATGACATTGGGTTTATAGCAATTCTTGTGTTATGTTGAAATGTTAAAGAATGTGTTTCCTGCTGTGACATGTCATCACTGAAAAAACATTTCTAGTTCCATAGGCCAGTTCTGGTTTTCAACTGTGCACAATGTCATCCAGATTTTGTATCTTAGACAAGTACTCATATCCTGCAATAAAACTCATCTTTTAAGATGAAAAATATTTTTTTTGATAAGTAACAGACAGGTAAAGGTATTTTAACATTTCAACATGATCTTGAGAAAGACTATGAAGCTGGGATCATGACTGTGTAAAACAAATGAACAATTAACAGTCAAGTGATGGAAATTTCTTTAGAGAAGTGCAAAAAGAGATATTAGTGGTCAGTTGGACAGTGGCAGTGAAGGAGGAGGAGAGATAAACGAAGACAGTCAGTGGGAGAAAGAGAGAGAAAGAGGAGGCAGTGTAGTCGAAACAAAAGATGTGTGTGGACAATACACAGGCTCTGTGGATGATAGAGGGTCCAGACTCCGCCCCTCGAAGATCAGTGGGCTTGAACACACTGTTGTCAGAGAGCAAATTTTTGACCGAAATTTTACACACCAGTGCTTAAGAGGAAAAATAACTTGGATGCCCCAGAATTTTTGAACTGTTAATGTGTTGTGGAGAAGTGGGAGTATCAAAGAAAGACAAAAGGAGACAGTGTAATTGAGAGAGGTGACAGTGGCAGTGGGATATACTGTAAATCAGTGGGAGAAAATGAGAAAGTGGTAGAGAGACAGAGACAGACAGACAGTGACAGTGAGAGTGAGAGGGAGATACTGAGTATGAAGGCTTCACTACAGAGAGAGAGCAGGTAAAAATCTAGAATATTCTGTGTTAAAATAGTGGAATTATTTTCATAGACAAAAATGTTTGGAGAGGAAGGCAGAATGTAGACTGAGGCCGCAGGTTCTCTAGTCTCTTGTCAGTATTTCAAAGAGGAACATATTCATATTTTATGTGCTCCAACAGGAGCATTTTTCTGCTGGTTTATCCTATGGTACTATTTGTTGGATGAGATAGTGCTGGCAAAATTAGAACAAATTAACAGCTTGTGGTGCAGTAGGTTGATTCTGAGAATGTGGTAGTATACAGACGTGTATCATCAACCCATTATTATCAGTACTGACTTGTGTTGTGTGTTACGTGCAATGTTATCCTGTATTGCAGGACATGTCAACATGAAGTTTGTCACCTTCCCATTGGACAGAGGACAGGAATATAAACATTACTTACCAATAGTACAGTTTCTGCTAATGCTTCGTTTTCTGAGCAAAATCCAGTGCTCACCACCCTGATTCTAGATGCTTTTGCTTCAACTCCATTTCGTCCCACAGAAAAGAGGATTACTGATATTTGTCTCTTCCATGAAATTTGTTTACTTCATTTCAGGCATTAAAATACAGAACAAAGGTCTTCTATGAAAGTAAGGAAATATAGGATTCCCAATTACAGAACTGACACAGCAAGTTAAATTTGCTGCCTCATAATATTATATTCTTTAAGCAGATTTTCTGAAATCATATTTGTGGTGCTCCACACACATTTGCAGTCAGAATTGGAGTACATTCTACAAATTTAAATAACATTTATAAATATATTTGCAATTTTCATTGTATTTAATTATAGTAACTTTACTGACAGAAAACTAGCATATCTGTGATGAGCTCTTTCTAAGGTCACACTCTAAAACTCACACTCTTTTTGCAGTAAAGTACTCTAAGCCCATTCATCACATCCCAGTGTAAGTGCGAGGGTTGGAACTTACAGTGGCAACACTGCTGTGGAGACACTAATGCATTACATCCCTCCACGGCAGACCATAAAAGCACTCTATTACTGCTCATTTTTGGAGCCAAACCTGCGACCATCTTTGCTAAAGAAGCAGCAACACTTTCTGTACAACCCAGCCATCATTTTCCACAACAATTCACATGCACATAGAGTGCAAGTGGTGGCTGCTCTGTTCAGTCGATGGAACTCGGACGTACTGTACCATCCACCATACTCCCCAGTCTCAACTCCTTGTAAGTGTGATTTGACTCTGAAGATGAAGGAAACACTCTGCGGCATTCACTTCAGAGCTGTTACAGAGATTAGACAGGCAGTAGACTGCTGCATGTGCACCATCAACAGAACAGGCTCTGCTAACAGTGTACTATGCCTCCCACATAGCTGGCAACAGGTGCTACATGACTCTGTCGACTACTTGCAAGGTCAGGGGCAAACCCGCAGCTCTTTTGTATCAGTTGTAAATAAATAGTTGCCACTATTTAACATTGTGTTGTTAAACAAAATGTTTAATTTCATGACCTCCATCATTTGAGAAAACTAGTAAGAGCTATTATGATATGTCTTGTTACTACAAACAGAATTATTTGGAATGTAGAAAACAAAAGTGTTACACCATATCTCCACTTTCCCACAGTTGTTTGAAAAGGACACGCACGGACGCATGCATGCACGCATGCACGATAAATTGTAGTGTGTGTGAAGGTTAAATATGGTGACAAAGAATACTAGCACCACGATGCCTCCATGTAGCAGGAGCTGGAAAGAATAATAATAATAATAATAATAATAATTAGGTGTGAAAAGTAGGGTTTCCAGGAAATGTTTCGTCTAAAGTTTTCACTGTCTCAAATTGGGTTCAGGTAAGATTGTCAATAATGACATAAAATATATTTAACTTGAATAAATCAGTTTCTGGTTTCACCAAGAAGTAATTTCCTTTCCTTAATGCACACCTACTGTAATTCAGGATTGATAGGAATTGCACTCTCAACAACTTTAGATCAGGGGGAATAGTGCCCAAGTTTCCACAAAGATACTGAAATTCACTTAATAAGGTCTGAGTTTCTTACCTCAACATCAATGGTAATGTTTCGAGCTTCTGGTAATTAGCTTCTCCATTCAGTTGACGCTGTCAACTTTAGCTAAACAGGTGGCTTGATTTCACATGGAACACCCCATACCACAAGATGTTTCTGCTGACAAATTTAACTTACTGAGAGTTTAAACAGCAATGGCAAGTGCACCCAAGGGAGCATCAATTGGTATTGCAGTGTCAAACTGAGCATTCCAGTGGGTATCAGATGTGGCATATAGTGTTTCAGAATTCCCTAATATTGTGAACTGCTACTGAACTGGTTTTAAATGTCAAATCTCTCCAAATGAAGTATTTGGTAATGGTAACACTCAGCAACATAAAGTTAAGAAAAGCACATGGAGAAAATTTCACAAGAGGATTTTACTGAAGAAAATGTCAGAGCAACTTCATACAATCGTCTAATATTACTTCCCTTGACATAACCATGTCTTCCCCACCAGGTGGCTCGCAACGCTTTGGCGGGTTCGTACTTGACTACCACAGGACCCCCGCCCTAGCAGCGTCTTTTTCCCTTCTGTTTTGCATGTCAATCATCTTGCTGTTCTTTGCACCCTCCCTTGGGGAACATTATTTGGTGTTACTGGGAATATTCCGCACTGCATGTCGCTGACATAAAAACCATCTCACCACTGTTTTTCATTTCCTTTCCCTCCTCTCGTTACTCTGCTTTGGCTTTTGAGGTTAATCTGTTTTTTCTTCCTCCCTGTGTGCTCCTGATGGCCAACACATGCATCCGACATGTAACAGGTGACTGGGTACTGCATAATTCCCAGGTCGACAGGCAGGGTTCACACACAAATCCTGGTACAGGCCAGACCCAGGGAGGTGTGATTGCCTGAGCTGCAACCTTCCCAAATTGCTGATTGGTCCATCCGTAAGGTGTTCGGGAGGTGTGACCTGAGGTGCAACCAATCACCTAAGGCGGGTGTGCTCCCTTGTGAAGGTTGCCCCCAGTTCGAAGGAGCGTGCCATTGGAGACGCTATCAGTCATTCAGGATTTTGTCACAATGAGCCAGTCATCTTCACAATTAGTGTATACAAAAACCTAGACAGAATGAGGCTAATGATTCAAAGACCTTTCCAGCTGCACCACGGTAGCTCGTGGTCTCACATAGTGAAGATGGTAGATCTGTTCATTATTCATTATTCACAAGGGTGTTTATGCAGTTGTTGACTCTGTGAATCATGCTCTCATCTATGGAATGGCACTTTGCTCTTAGAGACTAATTCTGATTTTAAGCACAACAATTGCTTCCGCCTCGATTCTCCATATCTATCCTGTTAATGTACATGCCCATAGAACTCTAAATTCTTCCCTTAGTGCTGTTTACACTAGGCTGCTCAGTCATCTGACGGAGGCTGAAATCAAGTCTTACCTCTCTGATCAAGGTATCATAGCTGTCCATCACCCAGCCAAATGTGTAACCTATGGCAGGGATGTGCATGAGGGTGATCATCCGCCCCCTTCTCCCCACTGTATAAACTGCAATGGTGGCCATGCCACCTCCTCCCTAGATTGTCCCATGTATCTTGATGAGTGGGCTGTCTGGGAGATCCGGGTAAAGGAAAAAGTGTCTTACGCAGTTGCTTGCAAGTTCTCGGCTAATCGCAAACTGTGCAATCTCCTATCTGGCACCTATAGTTTGTTCTTTTTACCCATTGATCCGTGAAGGACATGGCCATGCAGACATGAGGCATCAAATTCAGCTATCAGGTTGTGAAATCGCCCTGTTTCAAAGTAGCATCCCCATCCCCTGTCCAGCTGTGCATCAAGCCATCAACTCTCACCTTCTACATAACCAGTATTTCATTTTGTATTTCATCCCCCTTATACAGACATTCAACATATTCTCGCCATATGTTCAAAGGCTCCTGTGTTTCTTCTGCTAGAGTGCCATCTGCTCTTTCCATCTTTTCATCTTTCTCTTATGTTAAAAACCTTTCTCACTAGCCAGTCTATACCATTTCATACTTCCCTCTTTCTCCATTTTCTCTATTGTGTCTGTTTCTGTGTCATCCATTTTTCCATTGCTTCTTCAGTTTCTCTTCTTAATTCATTATTCAGTTTCTTGTCCTACTTCAGTTCCTACGTTTTCCACTTTCTCTGTTCTTCCATCTTTTTCAACATGTCTTCTGTTATCCATTCATTCCTGCTGCTTTGGGATGCTCTAATTCCTAGTACTTCTTTGGCAGAGTCCATGAGTCCTTCCCTCATTTTTGTTCATTTGTCATTAACACTTTCATCAACACTACCTCTTTCATATTTTTCTGTCAATCTGTTTTCTAAATCTGATGCCTTTCCTACCTCTTTGAATCTTTCTATGTTGATTTTTCATTTTGCTTTACATCTCGACTTTTATCAACTACACTTACATTTCTCCCACTACTAGGTTGTGGTCTGAATTTATATCCGCTCCTGGATAAGCTTTGGCATTCAAAAAGTTTCTAAACCTTTTTGTGTGAGGTAGTCCAACTGATATCTTTCCCTATTCAAATTTCATAGCCATGTGTAACATCTCCTTTTGTGGTGTTCAAATAATTTGTTAGATCACTACTAACGAATTTTCTTTACAGAAAGTAGTCACTCACCTCTCATTTCTTATTGCTAATTCAAATTTTCCTACTGTATCTTCATCTCTTCCTTTACCTACCACTGCATTCCAGTCCTCCATTATGATGAAGCAGGCATTCCTATTTTCTTTATCGATGAGTTCTTTTATTTCCTCATAATATTCTTCAACTTCATCTAATGCTGGCTGGTTGGACTATATACCTGTATTAACAGCAAATCTTTTGAACTATCCTTCAGTCTTATCATCAGTCCTCCAACAATATATTGTACCTTCATTACGCTATTTTTCACCTTTTGTCCTATCAATATTCCTATTCCATTTTCATCACTCTTGATTTCCCCTGGGTAAAAGATCATTCTCTACCCATCTCATATCACACAATCCAAGGGCATCTAATCTGTTCCTTTCATCTCCTGTTTTGCAATCTCTAGCTTTCCTACTTCTCACATTGGGCACTGCCTTTTTTGCCATTATCATCTGACAAGTGCTTCTCCCCCACCACAATGTACGTATTGCTCCCATGTTTTAGCTGTCTCCCACGTACTGGTGGAATTTCAATTTTTGAATGATTTATGTTCCTATTTGGATTTGCCATCAAAGTCATTTTAGCAAATGAGGTGCAGGCTATCGACATTTTTACTTTTTATCCATCAAAGCAATATGGTGAAGGTCCTCTGTTTCTGTATGGTGACTTCTGTAGCCCTTTCTCCATGCCCATGCTTTTAGCTGTCTTGTTCAATGTCATTTGGGATTGATGTTCAGTAGTTCAACTCCTCTGTTTGTGTTTTTCATAGTTTTGACATGGGTGCTTATGAACTTGAGCGTTTAAGCGTCCTAAAACAAAACAAAACAATCATGTCTGTGGCATTCATTCATTAGTAGGAATTGAATGTTCCACAAGTGTTGATTGAAATATGTGTGGAATAGCAATTCTTGTTTCCTGATTACAATCTACAAATTCCAAAAATCAGTCAAAGTGTGTGACATTTATCACTCTCCTTATCACAGTAAATGTAATGCAGGGTGAATGTTGTTTTTCAGTGTGATTTGAATCAGGAGTGGCAGCAACAGTAATTGAGAAATATATTTTATTTTCTCTCTGTTTCATTATGGCACCAGTGACATGACAACTAGAAATAAGTTCATTGTCAGCATCACATATCAGATAATGCACATGTAAACACTTTCCATATGCTTGTTGGTATCTGACCTTGCTTAAGTATTGGATTATTGTAGAAATAAGAGTACTAATATTCACAGGAGATTTTCTTTGTATCTGCAATTTCCTAAGCTGAACCTTTGCATGCCAAGCCCCTTTGACCAAGAAATAATATCGCATCAATTAACAGAGCTCCAATTCAAGTTGGCTATTCTACAAATGAACAGAAAGCGTTAACTCTCCACTACCAGGCACTCTTTCATGTCATTTCATACCTTCACTTTCATGATTTTTCCATAAAAAATATTAACAAATGCAAGTATTCCATTTGATGTTTGCTCTTGAATGAAAAATATATTCTATGTACTCGTTTTTCATTCATTGAGGATGATTTGAATTTCAAAACTAAGTATTTTTGTACAGCCTATTAGGGTCGAATCTGAAATGAAATATTGGGGTGTGAATGCAGTGTATCACAAGCTGTAGCTGAAACTCAGCACTATACTATGATGTATTTGCTACTAACATTTTCAGAGGCTCCCTTAACCCTTCTGTGAACCATTGAACTTAAGGACCCTGCCAGAATGTTTGTTTCTGAGTCCCCACATCTGTTGTCTTGTGACAGCCAGAGCGAGAGCACCAGCAGCAGCGAGTACTGTTTGTATAAAGCATTTATTTTGCATTTTGTTTACGACCTTCCACTAAGGAAGGGATTCTATTTGTGTTTATCTGCTCTGCATAGTAACTAACAGTTCTTGATAAAACTTTACGTAGTTTTCGTGTTAGATTTCTTAGTGTTTTCTTGATCGTTTAGAACAGAAAGCGCCCTAAAACCGTCTTTGTTTGTTTCGCGGCCATTAGCCACTAGTCACTTGAATCAGCAGTTGTCTTGTGACAGCCAGAGCGAGAGCACCAGCAGCAGCGAGTACTGTTTGTATAAAGCGTTTTTGTACTTATTTGCTGCGCTTAGCTTTTAAATAGTTTTTCTGGGAAAACCTAGCGTAGTTTTCGTGTCTCGTATTTCAGTGAGTGTTTCTTGATTATCAGAGTAGCTCATCAGAAGATTATCTTGGGAATTTGTCACCGTATAGGGTAGGGTAAACATAGTCATGTGTAGGGACTGTGGTTGTTGTGAGCGGACGCAAGGAGAATTGGCCACTCTTCGGGGGCAGGTGGAGGCTTTGTCTGTTAGGCTCATCGAGCTCGAGGCGCAGGCGTCGGCTCGTAGTGGCGTTGGGGCAACTGTGGTGAGACCTATGCCTACTTCGGTGGCCTTGGAATCACATGGAACCCCTGATGTCGCTGCGTCTTCCGGCAGTGAGCATCTTACCGGTCAGCCATCACTCCAGGGTGAATGGCGGACAGTGGTGGGCTCTCGCGTGCCTGGCCGAAAGGCGAAGGTGGGATCTGGCCGCGTGGCAGCTGCCTTACCCCTTTCCAACAGGTACGGGGTGCTTCCTAGTGGTGATGACATCGTTTCCGAGCCACCACAGGATGCCTCGCCTGTTGGGCCAGTGGCCGATTCTCCGGCAAGCTCCCGACAGTCACAGAGGGCGGGCCTATTAGTTATAGGGAGCTCCAACGTTAGGCGGGTTATGGAGCCCCTCAGGAAAATAGCGGGTAGGTCGGGGAAGAATGCCAGTGTGCACTCTGTGTGCTTGCCAGGGGGTCTCGTCCGTAATGTGGAGGAGGCCCTTCCGGCAGCTATTGAACGCACTGGGTGTGACCGGCTGCAGATAGTAGCACATGTCGGAACGAATGACGCCTGCCGCTTGGGTTCTGAGGCCATCCTTGGTTCCTTCCGGCGGCTGGCTGATTTGGTGAAGACAACCAGCATCGCACGCGGAGTGCAAGCTGAGCTTAATATCTGCAGCATAGTGCCCAGAGTCGATCGCGGTCCTCTGGTTTGGAGCCGTGTGGAGGGTCTAAACCAGAGGCTCAGACGACTCTGCGACTATAATGGTTGCAAATTCATCGACCTCCGTTATTGGGTGGAGAACTGTAGGGCCCCCCTAGACAGGTCAGGTGTGCACTACACACCGGAAGCAGCTACTAGGGTAGCAGAGTACGTGTGGCGTGCACACGGGGTTTTTTAGGTTAGAGGGACCCCCCCTTGGGCGAAACGATAAAATACCTGACGGCTTACCAGAGAGGACATTATCATCGTTGATAAAGAACGTCCGTCCTCAGAGACCAAAAACAGGAAAAGTTAACGTAATATTGGTAAACTGCAGGAGTATCCAGGGCAAGGTTCCTGAATTAGTATCTCTTATTGAAGGAAATAGTGCGCATATAGTATTAGGAACGGAAAGTTGGTTAAAACCGGAAGTGAACAGTAACGAAATCCTAGACACAGAATGGAATATATACCGCAAGGATAGGATAAACGCCAATGGTGGAGGAGTATTTATAGCAGTAAAGAATTCAATAATATCCAGTGAAGTTATTAGCGAATGCGAATGTGAAATAATCTGGGTTAAGCTAAGTATCAAAGGTGGGTCAGATATGATAGTCGGATGCTTCTATAGACCACCTGCATCAGCAACCGTAGTAGTTGAGCGCCTCAGAGAGAACCTGCAGAACGTCGTGAAGAAGTTTCGTGATCATACTATTGTAATAGGGGGAGACTTCAATCTACCAGGTATAGAATGGGATAGTCACACTATCAGAACTGGAGCCAGGGACAGAGACTCTTGTGACATTATCCTGACTGCCTTGTCCGAGAATTACTTCGAGCAGATAGTTAGAGAACCAACTCGTGAAGCTAACGTTTTAGACCTCATAGCAACAAATAGACCGGAACTTTTCGACTCCGTGAATGTAGAAGAGGGTATCAGTGATCATAAGTCAGTGGTTGCATCAATGACTACAAGTGTAATAAGAAATGCCAAGAAAGGAAGGAAAATATATTTGCTTAACAAGAGTGATAGGGCACAAATCGCAGAATATCTGAGTGACCACCATCAAACGTTCATTTCTGAGGAAGAGGATGTGGAACAAAAATGGAAAAAATTCAGAAACATCGTCCAGTACGCCTTAGATAAGTTCGTACCGACTAAGGTCCAAAGCGAGGGGAAAGATCCACCGTGGTATAACAATCATGTACGAAAGGTACTACGGAAACAAAGAAAGCTTCATCATAGTTTTAAGAGTAGTCGAATCATAGCTGATAAGGAAAAGCTGAACGAAGCGAAAAAGAGCGTAAAGAGAGCAATGAGAGAAGCATTCAACGAATTCGAACATAAAACATTGGCAAACAATCTAAACAAGAACCCTAAAAAGTTTTGGTCATATGTAAAATCGGTAAGCGGATCTAAATCCCCTATTCAGTCACTCGTTGACCACGATGGCACCGAAACAGAGGACGACCGAAGAAAGGCAGAAATACTGAATTCAGTGTTCCGAAACTGTTTCACTGCGGAAAATCGTAACACGGTCCCTGACTTCAGCCGTCGCACGGACGCCAAAATGGAAAATATTGAAATAAACGATATCGGAATTGAAAAACAACTGCTATCACTTAGTAGCAGAAAAGCATCCGGACCAGACGAGATACCCTTAAGATTCTACAGTGATTATGCTAAAGAACTTGCCCCCTTTCTATCAGCAATTTATCGTAGATCGCTGGAAGAACGTAAAGTACCTAGCGACTGGAAGAAAGCGCAGGTCGTTCCCATTTTCAAGAAGGGTCATAAATCAGATGCGAATAATTATAGGCCTATTTCGCTTACGTCAATCTGTTGTAGAATAATGGAACATGTTTTGTGTTCTCGTATTATGACGTTCTTAGATAATACAGATCTCCTTCATCATAACCAACATGGATTCCGCAAACAGAGATCATGTGAAACTCAGCTCGCCCTATTTGCCCAAGAAATTCACAGTGCCGTAGACACTGGCGAGCAGATTGATGCCGTATTCCTGGACTTCAGGAAGGCATTTGATATGGTTCCACACTTACGTTTAGTGAAAAAAATACGAGCTTACGGAATATCGGACCAGGTTTGTGATTGGATTCAGGATTTCCTAGAAGAAAGAACACAACATGTCATTCTTAACGGTTCAAAATCTGCAGATGTAGAGGTAATTTCGGGAGTACCGCAAGGAAGCGTGATAGGACCTTTATTGTTTACAATATACATAAATGACTTAGTTGACAACATCGGTAGCTCCATGAGGCTATTTGCAGATGACACGGTTGTCTACAAGGAAGTAGCAACATCAGAAGACTCGTACGTACTCCAGGAAGACCTGCAGAGGATTAATGCATGGTGCGACAGCTGGCGGCTTTCCCTAAACGTAGATAAATGTAATATAATGCGCATACATAGGGGCAGAAATCCATTCCAGTACGATTATGCCATAGGTGGTAAATCATTGGAAGCGGTAACGACCGTAAAATACTTAGGAGTTACTATCCGGAGCGATCTGAAGTGGAATGATCACATAAAACAAATAGTGGGAAAAGCAGGCGCCAGGTTGAGATTCATAGGAAGAATTCTAAGAAAATGTGACTCATCGACGAAAGAAGTAGCTTACAGAACGCTTGTTCGTCCGATTCTTGAGCATTGCTCATCAGTATGGGACCCTTACCAGGTTGGATTAATAGAAGAGATAGACATGATCCAGCGAAAAGCAGCGCGATTCGTCATGGGGACATTTAGTCAGCGCGAGAGCGTTACGGAGATGCTGAACAAGCTCCAGTGGCGGACACTTCAAGAAAGGCGTTACGCAATACGGAGAGGTTTATTATCGAAATTACGAGAGAGCACATTCCGGGAAGAGATGGGCAACATATTACTACCGCCCACATATATCTCGCGTAATGATCACAACGAAAAGATCCAAGAAATTAGAGCAAATACGGAGACTTACAAGCAGTCGTTCTTCCCACGCACAATTCGTGAATGGAACAGGGAAGGGGGGGGGATCAGATAGTGGTACAATAAGTACCCTCCGCCACACACCGTAAGGTGGCTCGCGGAGTATAGATGTAGATGTAGATGTAGATGTAGAATGTCCAATTTCTGTGTGGTACTGTGATGTGTTGTTGAGTTTTAATACTATTTTCCCACAGAGGCTGACAGTTGGTGTTAGAAATGTGTATTTCTGCTTTATTTCTACAGAACTGAGCACAGTATGTTTTGTGGAAGGAGCTTCTAATCTTTCACATCTTTGTGGGTGGCAAAGCCAGTGAAGATATTATACTACATTATTTGCTACACTTAGTGTGTTGGATGTATATGTTCACTACCGACCTATTCTGGAAGGGAACTTCATTTTTCTCAACAGTCTAGTTGCAAGACACAGACATAACATTCTCATTAAAATTTCTTTACATCCAAAACTGTTTCTACATTTCTCACAGGCACTACAGCTAACACTAAGTATCTGTGGCTGGACATATCTGGCATTGCAGTAATAGGCTATAAAAACCAACCCGTGTATCTATTAATGAAAACCATGTGAAAATCCTTACTGTAGTTTTAGATTAGCCCTCGCAAATGTACAGGTACTGTACTCCAATGTACTATTTTTGTTTCTTCTTATGAGATGGTGTAGTGGAGACGATTGTATTTTTCTATTATTTTGTCTTTGATGTCTTTATAGTTTCTTGGAATTGCATCAGTCTTGACAGTCCTTTATGGAACAGTCTTTTGAATAATGGTTAGAGGGTTATGAAGAATTCAATCAGCAGAAATAAGATATCTATGATCTACCTTATGATACAGGGAACTCCCTTGCTCAACCTGTCACCCACACTCATGGTCCTATGTACCACCAGTTGTGGATGATCCATGCACAAGAGAAATATGCTCAGGTAGCCATGAACATTAGAACTTCATTGTAACACAGAAAGTACATGATAATACTCAGCAAGTGAAACAGCTTCATAATGAAAGCAACATACATAGTCCCGACAGGCTGTATGGTTGTCACTAATGAGAATCATTCCTGAAGGTGCAAGTTGAGCACTGCAAGGTGCACTGGTGATATCCTAGATTCCAATGTTGTGTGCTGTACTCGGAGGAAAGGTCGTGACTATAACAGCAGCAAAAACTTTGAAAACTGTTATCCCCATGGAGGAGATGGCAGGAGGTGCAGACCTGGAAGAAAAATACAAGAATTGGGCCAGGACATCTTGAAGGAGGGACTATGTGGTGGAATGACACAGGCAGAAAGATACCAGAAGGAAGGGATGAAGTTGCACAAGAAAGGCACAAGATAAAACAGGTAAGAATGAGGCAGAGAATCGCAGAACATGAGAGAGCAAAAGTGTATAGTCATCTGCAACCAAAAGGAAACAAACAATGTTTCTTAAACGTGGAGCAAAACCACGCAAGCTTGGTGTGGAAGCACATGAACACAGGTAAGTAGGCTACCTGGTGGAATACAATACACTGGTAATAAATTTTCAGAGACAGAAAAGTAAAGAAAAATGCACAAGAAGAGGTATGTTCCTGAGTAGCAGAGAAGAATAGAGCTTCGTTGCAACACACATTGTATATGGTAACATGCAGCAAATGAAACAGCTTTCTAGTGAAGGCAAGGTAGACATTGTCCTGATCCACTAAAAGATTAGCACTAATATGAGAACTATTGTTGAAGCTTACATTCCTGCACTCTGTCTTGTAACAACTGACAAACACTGCTGTTGGCACCATCAGTGTAGGCTGCACTTGAAATACCAATATTGTGTTCTGCACTCCTAGGAATAGAGTCACGACACTCCAAAGTAGATAATAGATGTCATGTCTGGAACTTAGATTGGGTGGTGCTCCACTGTGCAGTGACCTATAAAGGTTGAGTATCGGAGGTATACTGGAAAGTTGTCCAATGTCACATGGACCATGGATGGACACTATGCAGCGGCTGTCACAGGCAAGATGATATGCACTGAGTTTGGGTTTCAGGCTCAGTAACATGGCAGCAACAGACAGCCCTCTTGTGTGGTATAAGGATGGATTTTAAGGCAGCAGCCAGATGCTGTATCACCCACTTGCACCTTAATCCTATTGTCTCTCCTACTCCGTCATATTGCCATAACCATCAGCTTTTCTTCCTGCCCCACCTCTACGAAGAATCCAGCTGAGAAATACCCCACCCATTTGCCACTCATTCTCCTGGCTGCATGTACTCATCTGTAATTAAAGAAAGGAGAGTTACATTGTAGGTGTTTGGCGAGGCAATTTTACTGCATGAACAGCAAAAATGCTGTAAGCGATAAACATTTTTCCTGTAACTTTGTGTTGGGTATTCCTGATAAAAATTCATGATAGTTTGAAATTGTGGGTGAAGCTTTTTGCTAGTCACTAAGTTCTCTGTTTGCAAAAGACTGGATTAATATAGTGTGAGTATATGCCTGCATTGAGTGTGGCTGCATATACAGTCTTACTCACATTTCGTAACTGTAGAACTTGCCACAGTGAGTTAACTCTGTAACATAAGGTTGTATATTTTAATAGGCAGATTACAACAGGATTTCAAATTTTAAAATTTGTTCAGTAATTATTTGTAATGTTGACGGTAAATGTTTGTTTGCCCTTGAAGGTCTTCAGATAGCCAGCCTCCAATTGGAGTAAAGTTCTGGCTTTCTGGAACTATGTTAATAATGTTGATTCTTGTGCATAATTGAGTAGATTAGATGCTCATCATTCACTTATCAGTAGGAATTATAAAAGTCTTAAATAAATGATTCTGTTCTTTCATTTCATGTTGAAAGAATCTTATTTTATTTGGTTGTTTCACTTTTGCAGAAAAAATGTTCGTTATATTAACTCAAAATTTCTTTTTCTGTCAATCAGGACCTCTTCAAGAGGAACTTGCCCCAATATTGGAGGAGAGGGGAAGTTCAGGCAGCACCCCAGAGCCCAGCACTGCAAATGTCCATCCTCAGGGAAGGGTTGAAAGAGAAAGAAGAGGGATGAAGGGAAAGGAACTGGAAAAGTTTAGGAAATGGGATAGAGTTCGGAAAAGTCACCTACAGCCTTGGGTTAGGGAAGACTTACCAGACAGGATGAGAAGAGAAGACTGTTTGGAACTGTATCGGACGAGATTAAAAAACCTGAGAACTTTGAGGTGGAAGACAGAGTAACCGGCAAGAAAGAGGTTAGTGCTAAAACATTGTGCACGAGTTAAGAGCAAAAAACTGAGTGCATTGTATATACCAATAACAGAGATGGGACAAGGATGGGGACAGTGGAAAATAGACAGGTCAGAAAATAAAAAATGTAGAAAACTAAAATGGAGTGAAGAATGTAGTAGTTAGTGTGAAGAAATGCTGAGATGCGAGACATTGATGTGTACTCACGAACTGTGTGTAACTTTCCTGGCTGTGGCCTGTTCAGTACCATATACTGCGATCGTGTAGTAGTTTGAGTTGTCTGCTAAGCAGCAGCAGCAGCAGCAGCAGCAGCAGCAGTGACAAAACTGCAAGTTATGACAACTTGCCTTTGTCTCCCCTTACTGTGAGTCAGCCAATTTTACCCTTATTCACCTTTTGTCATGTACACGTCTAGTATTTTAATTTATCTATTTGTTTTGGTAGATACAATTTCACTGGTAGCAGCAAGACATAAGGAGGCCATAGACATCTATTGTTGTTGTAGTCTTTAGTCCTGAGACTAGTTTGATGCAGCTCTCCATGCTACTCTATCCTGAATCTGCTTAGACTGCAGTACGTACTGGGAGATGATGAAGCTTGCACAGAAGGATGTAGAGTATTCACCTCCTGGTCTCCGGCTATAATTTTTACCCTCCACGCTGCCCTCCAATACTAAATTGGTGATCCCTTGATGACTCAGAACATGCCTACCAACTGATCCCTTCTAGTCAAGTTGTGCCACAAGCTCCTCTTCTCCCCAATTCTATTCAATACCTCATTAGTTATGTGATCTACCCATCTAATCTTCAGCATTCTACTGTAGCACCGTATTTCAAAAGCTTCTATTCTCTTCTTGTCCAATTTATTTATCATCCATGTTTCACTTCCATACAAGGCTACACTCTCTACAAATACTTTCAGAAACGACTTCCTGACACTTAAATCAATACTCGATGTTAACAAATTTCTCTTCTTCAGAAACACTTTCCTTGCCATTGCCAGTCTACATCTTATATCCTCTGCTTCAACCATCATCAGTTATTTTGCTCCCCAAATAGCAAAACTCCTTTACTACTTTAAGTGTCATTTCCTAGTCTAATTCCCTGAGCATCACCCGACTTTCGTTTTGCTTTTGTTGATGTTCATCTTATACCGTCCTTTCAAGGTACTGTCCATTCCGTTCAACTGCTCTTCCAAGTCCTTTGCTGTCTGACAGAATTACAATGTCATCAGTGAACCTCAACATTTTTATTTCTTCTCCGTAGAATTTCATACTACTCCAAATTTTTCTTTTGTTTCCTTTACTGCTTGCTCAATATACAGATTGAATAACATCAGGGAGAGGCTACAACTCTGTCTCAATCCCTTCCCAACCAGTGCTTCCCTTTTGTGCCCCTCAGCTCATAACTGCCATCTGGTTTCTGTACAAATTGTAAATAGCCTTTTGCTCCCTGTATTTTACCCCTGCCGCGTTTAGAATTTGAAGGAGAGACATCTAACTCTTCATTAAACTGTGCCTGTTCAGTCATGTCTGCCATACATGACTGAACTTGAAATTATTGAACCTCCCACTTATGTTTATTATCATATTGAGAAATAAAGTTACCTGAAACTTACACCCCACATCATCTATTGGATTTGACAGCTTTTTTTGGATTCTGTGATCCAGGAATAATTTTTACTGGTTTGGTCTTCTGTTGGTATGGGATTTATTAGTAACCCGAGTGCAGAATTGTGAGTTGTGGTTCCATCCACACCAGGTACCCTGTCTTATTCCCCATTCTGGTAAGACAATATCTGTTATGTAGTTAGTTTGATTATCATAGTAGGCTGTAGATTGTGTTTGTTAAAAAGTTCACTAGTCTGTGCTTGTGCAGTTCCTTCTTTAACTTTGTTGAAATTTTCACATTATGGGGGTGAGTGTACCACTTTAGTAACTTTTGGAAAAACAATTGCCTTCTTCATCACCTTCATGACTCTCTGTGGGTCATCATTCTGGTTTTGGCTAGTGATTCTTTTAAAGTTCTGCCAAAGGTCTGCTGAGTTCCTAGGATTGACACTTTGGATTTTGTTGCTTGGGGTCCTTCTGTTGCTTGGTCTTTGAAAAAGCAATGGAATCAGTTTGATTGAGAGTTGTTTTGTACTGTGTATCAATATGTGTTTTTTGTTTAATGATCTCTAAAATGTTTCTAGAGATTACAGCTGCACCTTTCCTTACTTCTTTAATGTGAGCACTGAAGATCATTGTGGTACATACTGTGTTTATAATAGAGGTATTTTGTTTCTCTAGAACATTTAAGTTATGTGCTTTTTCAGTTACATGCTGTATCGTATGTAACGGATGAAGTTTTTTGGAAAGTTTTTTTGTGGCGTCTTAGGTTTAAGGAAAATTTATGATAAGTGGTGATGTTAGGAAGATTGGGAGATGTTGTCTGACAGTGCTCATAGTGCGTATATATGTGTTGGTGTATTGATGTGCCTGTGTTACATGTGAAACTTTGTCTTCGCTGGGTTGCCTACAAACATTGGTTTACTGAATCTAGTCTTCTAGCAGACATCTATTACGGGTTCAGCATTGAACTCATGGGAGGTAATGCACTCAAACTGATGAAATTTACTTATACCAATCTGTGTTTGACTTTCGACCATTTTAATTTTAAGGAACACACATTAGTCTTCAGTAAGCACAGTGTTAAAAACAACAACTATTCTGTATGCTATGCATCACTTATAATTGAGGAAAATGGGAGTAACAACACATTTTCTTCACTCTGTTGCCAACTGATATCTTTGACTGTGGACATAATTTTCCAAAGTTAACATTTACATATTGTGTACAGGTTCTGAAGATATTGCTGAAGTCAGTTCTGTGTATGGATTAAATATTTTTATTTTAATATTAAATGTATAAATTGTGGGGAAAAGTACTTAAAAGACGTTTTCCTAGAGAGCTACTATGAGTGGATAGTGCAAGCATTGGATCGAATGCCGCGAATATTGCAAGAAGTAGTGCCATTGTGAGAAGAAAAAGAAAAAGGAGAAGCAAGAAGGGGTCACCTCTGACGCCGCCAGGGGCCTGGCTTGAAGTGAGCACTGCTGCCGCTATCAATAGAGTGTCATCGTCCATTTTTTCAATAGGTTTGTCAGCCACCATGTTAAGATGGTCGGGAGTGGGAGCTTCCTCCGCCGGTGAACGGCCACATGTCCGGCTATCTGCGGTGCAGCCAGGCGAAACGGATGATGGTCTGGGGCGGCAACTGCTGTGTGGCGCAGGAGAAGAAACGCGCAGTGGAAGATAAGAGACCTTTGCTTCCTATGAGCCTTCTTGAAGGTCGTTTAGTTGAAGTACTGGTCGATGGCTGGGAGTTCGGGGGGGTATGTAAAACATCTTCACGGGACGGGACCTTCTTGAAGGCCCGTGCATCTTACTTCTGGGTCTTAGTCTTGGTATAAGCTGATGAGGGTGCTTGTCTCTTAGGGATGATGGGAGGAAGAGGAGATGTTGGCCGGGCGATCTTAGCACTGGCCGAGCGGACGACTGTTGCGCTAAAGGTCAGATCGCATGTCTGCGTCGACACCTCCCTGGTAGTCAGAGGAGAGGCGAGGCGAGGACGGTACTGTATTTCCCAGCTAGGAGCAGCGTGGGCCTCCTACAAGCAAAAAGCTTGTGAGCAGCCGAGGTGGACACTTTCTCTTTGACCAGAATTTCCTGTATACAGCGTTCATCCTTTTAGATGGGACAGTCGTGATAGGGCACTGCATGGTCACCCTGACAGTTCACAGAACAAGGAGACGGATGCGGACAGTCACCTTCATGGGCGTCCCTGCCACGAGTGACGCATTTAGCCGCATTAGAACAAGACTGGCGGGTGTGGTTAAAATGCTGACACTGCTAGCAGCGCGTAGGTGTCGGGACATAGGGGCTAAAAGAAATAACCTCATAGATAGCTTTGATGCACGACGGCAACTGAACGCTATCAAAGGTCAAGAAAAGTGTCCGGGTTGGTACAAGGTCATTGTCGACCTTTTTCATGATCCTATGGACAGCCGTCACACCCTGCTCAGTGAGGAAAGACTGAATCTCGTCGACCGTCAATCCATCGAGTGATCTAGTATACACCACACCACGAGACGAATTCCAAGTGCGATGAGCCTCCACCTGGACAGGGAACGTGGACAGGAGTGTGGCCCAAAGGAGTTTTTGTGCCTGAATGGCGCTCTTATTTTCCAACAACAAGGTACCGTTACGCATCCTGGTACAAGACTTGACAGATCCGGCTATGGCATCTACGCCCTTTTGGATAATGAAAGGGTTGACAGATGAAAAATCCTTTCCATCCTCAGATCGAGAAACTACGAGGAACTTTGGGGCAGGCGGTAGTACTGTTGTCACTGGTGGCTGGTGAAGTTTCAGTTTTTGGGCAGAAGTCTAGAGAGGAGAAGAGAAATCCATTGCGGGTGAATCCCCCATGATTGCCAGCATCTCTGATGGCATGCTCCTTCCTTGTGGGGACTCTCCCAGAGGGCACTCCCACCTCAGGTGAATGTTTACACCTCAGGACACACCTCCCGAGAAACGGACGGAGGGACCAATCGGCATGATCGGAAGGTGTCAGCTCGGGCATTCAACCCTCCCTGGGCCTGGCCTTTACGAGGGGGTACGCATGGGCCATACTTGTCTACCCAGGGCAGGGAATTATGCTTTACCCAGTCACCGGCAATGGCGGGGAATTATGCTTTACCCAGTCACCGGCAATGCATGCTAACGAGTGGGTCGGCCTTCAGGCATGCATAGGGAGGAGAGGGGAACAGGGCAAGGGGAACAAGGCAAGGTAAAAAGTAAGGAAGACAGTGAGAGAGGGAAAAGGACAAAGAAAGGAAACAGAGGAAGGAAGGAAGGAAGGAAGGAAGGAAGGAAGGAAGGAAGAAAGGAAGGAAGGAAGAAACCAGAATAAGCAAAAAACCAAGATGACCACAAATTTAAGTCGTTGAATCGTCTGTCTCCAGACGCAGGCGCAAACTACCCTTTTGAGTGGGAGGGACTCCTTTTAGTCACCTCTTACGACAGGCAGGAATACCTCAGGTCTAGTCTTACCCCAGACTCTCAGGGGGAGTCTCATTCATTGAGCATACTACTACATGCTACTGTGTTTTAATTATATTGTGGAAAGGAAAGTTGCTACTCACCATATAGCGGAGATTCTGAGTGGCAGATAGGCACAACAAAAAGACTGTCCCAAATATAACTGGTAATAGTACACTACTGGCCATTAAAATTGCTACATGAAAAAGAAATGCAGATGGTAAACAGGTATTCATTGGACAAATATATTATACTAGAACTGACATGTGATTACATTTTCACTCAATTTGGGTGCATAGATCCTGAGAAATCAGTACCCAGAGCAACCACCTCTGGCAGTAACAACGGCCTTGATATGCCTGAGCATTGAGTCAAACGGAGCTTGGATGGCATGTACAGGTACAGCAGCCCATGCAGCTTCAACACGATACCACAGTTCATCGAGAGTAGTGACTGGCGTATTGTGACGAGCCAGTTGGTCGGCCACCATTGACCAGACATTTACAATTGGTGAGAGATCTGGAGAATGTGCTGGCAAAGGCAGCAGTCAAACATTATCTGTATCCAGAAAGGCCCGTACTGGACCTGCAACATGCTGTCGTGCATTATCCTGCTGAAATGTAGGGTTTCGCACGGATCGAATGGAGGGTAGAGCCACGGGTCGTAACACATCTGAAATGTAACGTCCACTGTTCAAAGTGCCGTCAATGCGAACCAGAGGTGACCGATACGTGTAACCAATGGCACCCCATACCATCACGCCGGGTGATACGCCAGTATGGCGATGACGAATACACGCTAGCAATGTGCGCTCACAGTGATGTCACCAAACACGGATGCGACCATCATCATGCTGTAAACAGAACCTGGATTCAACACAAAAAAAAAAAAAAAAAAAAAAAAAAAAAAAAAAAAAAAAAAAAAGAAAAGAGAAAGACATTCTGCCATTCGTGCACCCATGGATTCAACACAAAAAAAAAAAAAAAAAAAAAAAAAAAAAAAAAAAAAAAAAAGAGAAAGACATTCTGCCATTCGTGCACCCATGTTTGTCGTTCAGTACACCATCACGGCCCTCCTGTCTGATGCAGCATGAAGGGTAACCACAGACATGGTCACCGAGCTGGTAGTCCATGCTGCTGGAAACATCGAACTGTTCATGCAGATGGTTGTCTTGCAAACTTCACCGTCTGTTGGCTCAGGGATCGAGACGTGGCTGCATGATCCGCTACAGCCATGCGAATAAGATACCTGTCATCTCGACTGCTAGTGATATGAGTCCGTTGGGATCCACCACGGCGCTCTGTATTACCCTCCTGAACCCACCAATTCCATACTCTGCTAACAGTCATTAGATCTTGACCAACGCGAGCAGCAACGTCGCGATACGATAAACCACAATCGCTGTAGGCTACAATCCGACCTTTATCAAAGTTGGAAACGTGATGGTACGCATTTTTCCTCATTACACAAGGCATCACAATAACGTTTCACCAGGCAGTGCCGGTCAACTGCTGTTTGTTTATGAGAAATCGGTTGGAAATGTTCCTCGTGTCAGCACATTGTAGGTGTTGCCACCGGCTCCAACCTTGGGTGAATGCCCTGACAAGCTAATCATTTGCGTATCACAGCATCTTCCTTCTGTCTGTTAAATTTCATGTCTGTAGTACATCATCTTCATGGTGTTGAGATTTTAATGGCTAGCAGTGTAGTTACCAGTACTCCTTTTAGGGCATGCAGTATTGTAGTGCAGTGTAACATAAATGAATATTGACAAATAGTTACCACATATTTGCCTTTGCTTGTACTTCCAGTTCCAAGAACATCTGCCAGCCGGGGCAAGTAGCTGTTTTTTTATGCTGCGAAGTGGTGGGAACGACAGGGGCACCCATGATTGCCCTCACCAGCACCAACAGAATCAGCCAGAGGCTGGCTGAAATTACATACATGTGGAATGTGGAAATTGACAGGAAAGGAATGCTCTGTTAAGCATGCTGTTCACAAATTAATGAGGTAGACAAAAAGGAAATGTGGGTAAAGCAGCTGAAGAAATTAATTATACTCTGTTTGCTCCCAGCGACCTTGACTACGGTAAGCATAGCAGACACTCCACAAATGAGTCACATTATCTGATTTTTAGTATTTATGAGAATTTTGTCTTTAAACAAATTATTGTGATTTCAGCACAACATGGGACAAAGGGGGGGAGGGTGTTATTCTAGTTGAGTGGTTTATGGCTGTTATGGAACACTGAGAACACTGCTATTTCAGTGGACCACCTTGCTTATTTTGAATGTTACTAAATGTAAAAGACTGAGAATCCTGTTTTATTCCTTGAGTGGTATGTTTGGCAATGCTGCTCTACGAGTGTAACCTAAGCTTTCATTGTTGTATAAAAACTCAATGCATTGTTAAACTGTTGTAAGGTTGAAACAGTCAGTAGACAAGTTACTATGGAAGTGTGATGTGATTATGTAGTATACTATGTGCAGTCTTCGTCAGTTTATAACATGAAGTGTTCGTGCCGAAACACAATGTCGAAAAAACAAACTTTAATCTCTTTCTTTTCTAATAAAGACAGTGTATGGCAAAAGACAGATGAGTGACTACTGAAAGAAGTGCTAGTGATTGTGACGAACTGCATAGGTCTACCGAGTCATCAGTTTCCCTTCCACAGTTTTCAAATGATAAATGTGCTATTTCTGGCCCATCCATAAATTGCACTTCTAAACAAAGTATTGAATGTGAGATTAAGTATCAGCAGAAATGAGAGTTTAAGTGCAATTGGTTGCATTTTGATCATGAGCAGGGTGGGGCTTTCTGCAAATTGTGCGAAATGCATTTAAAAAGCGATATCGAAGCCCTACAGAAAACAGGAGGAGTGTTCATTTCTGTACCTCTCACTAAATTTAGAAAATCTACTGGAAGCACGGGAAAACTAGAAAATCACACCGAGTCAGAAAAACACGCAAGAGCCATTGCACTTGAAAATTGTTGATTACAGGGATTAAATGCTCCAATTCACACACACACATTTAAACAAAATGAAAACGTAAAAGCTTTAAATTGCAAAGCATTGACATCATTAATTTGGAGTCTGTATTTCCTTAATAAGGAAGAAATACCCCATACAACAAAATATGAACCTCTAATTAGTAAGGTAGTACTGAGAAGCGACATTAACCTTGAAAAGTGGTTAAAATTTCAGAGCGAAAGCTCCACATATCTTAGTAAGTATACTGCATCAGAATTGTTGACTTGTTTGGGAGAGTCTTTAGACTTTCAAGATGAAACACTTCTCCATGACAAATATTTTTCATTAATGGCAGACAAATCTACAAATATATCCAACTGAAGTCAACTGTCTTTAGTAGTTCAATATGTTGCACCGTCTCCACCGTTTGAATTGAAGGACAGATTTTTATGTCTCGTTGAGTTGAAAAGCACTTCACCTCAATCCATATTTACAGCAATTGATACTGAACTAAACAAAGAACACTTATGACAGATTATCATATTGTTTTTTCAACGGTGCTCGTAATTTTAGTGCTTCTATCTCAGGAGTCCGCGCTCGATTGTCAGAGAGGAAGGGCCATAAGCTGCGATACATTCACTGTAGAGCACATGTTTTGTCAATTGCTGCCACTAACTCTAGGAATAAACACCCCATTATAAAATTCACATTACATGTTATTCAAGGCACAAACTTTTTCATGGTTCTTCCAAATGAGAAAATGTTTTGCATGAAATTCAGTGTTCTTTAGAGCAACCTGTTTTAAAAATACCCAAAGCTGTTGACATCTCATGGTTTAGTACCTATCACATAGTTCATGCTATTTTGCTAACCTACAAGTCCATTATAATGGCATGTGAACATATACACAAGGATGGCACAGATTTATCAAGTTTAGCTGGATGAATCTTGTTAGAAATGATTAATTCCAATTTAATTGTAGGTTTAATGATTTTAGACGATACGTTAAATGCAGTCTCAAACTCCCGTAAAGTTTTGCAGAGACAGTCACTTAAAATTTAGCGAATGCCTCTACTTGTTTCTGGAACATTTAAGACACATCGACTGTCTTTGTGACTGCAATGGACACAGTGCAAAAAATTAAACTCTTAATGAAATTACGAAACTGCAGGAGGATGCAACAGACGTTAACTGTGTGCTATTCATGAATGTAGAGGAGCAGATTCAAGCTACAAAAAGTGCAAGGAAATTTGTTGAAAGTATGAATGATTATATTGAGCAATGGCTTTATGAGAAGGCAATGAAAGTGATAGAACTAAGAGCATATTTTGAAAGTTTTAAAGAATTTCTGGATTTTAGTGATGATGATTGTAAAGAACTGTGCTTGATTTTGGGGCTTACAAACATCAACACTTGTAAGAAGATATGTCGTCTGATGTTACTTCTTTCATTCCGAGAGCCGACATCAGCTATGAAGCACTACGGACACTCACTGAATGTGTACTGTGCATTCCAGTTTCGACTTGCAGTCTGGAAATGTCATTTAGTACAGTAAACAGGGTGATGACAAAATTAAGGAATAGGATGGGTCAGGAAACTCTCCAAGCTTGTGTGAAGATATTAACTTCAGGGAACGATGAGCCAACGAAGTTTTATTGATGACATCATCTAGAGATATGCTGTAAAAAAGCCTCTACTTATTAGTTTGATGTAAATGTGAGTTTTTTGCATGCAATAAAATTATTTTATCATTTAAAATAATTAACTTAGGCTTAGCCTAACAGCTTAGTACGTAACCTGCATATTCTTTAATTATATATTAGCTACTCATGAAAATTTAAAACTATTAATAGTGCTGCTATATCTTTAGAACTCCATCACCTTAATTTAAAGCCTATAACTTTGTCCTGTTTTTATTTACTTATTTCCTGAAACAAATGTTTATGAGTTGTCACATGTCCCTCCATTCTTGAGACAGAAATAACACTAACAAATTATATACAAAGTCTGTGCACTTCTGCATGGTCCAATTAACTGATATTAAAAATGGAAGATATGTTTTATAACTTGATGCAATAGAAACTGAAGAAAATCCAAGTCTAGTTCAGCATGCCAAAGTTTGTTAGAATAGAGATTCAGGAGCTTGAGAGAATGTCACAAGTAATGATTGTCAATCACGAATTGTGTGGGGTAGGTCATTTTATCATATTTTGTACTCTTCAAACTGCTGTTAATAGTAGTTACAGGTACTCCTTTTACGGTATGCAGTATTGTAGTCCACTGTAACAAACAAATATTGAGAAATCTTTAACACAGACCTGTATTTGCTTTTACTTCCAGTTACAAGGATGTCGGCCAAGAAAGTGCTATGTGTGCAGAGAAGCAGTTGGCGCAACAGGCTCACCCCTGATGACCCATACTGGCACCACAAAAATGTGGCTGTATCAGAGGCTGGCGAAAATAATCGCCATGTTGGACATCATCATAGAGCAAGCTGGAATGCTATGTGAAGTGTGCTGTGCCATAATTAATAAAATAGATGAACAGGAAACCCAGCTGAAGCAGCAAAAAGAAATAATCCTCCACGTTTCCCCAGGACCCTGATTATGGTAATCACAGCGAACACTCCAAAAATTAATCACATTATTTGATTTTTAGTCTTTGGCACTCATTGCAACACATGTTATACTGTTTATTACTTCCAGTATCCCTGAAAGAGCTGTGTCAGTGTGGGTTTTCTTACAAATGTGTTGCTTTAAATGAGTGATTCCTGACTGGAAACAATAATGAAAAGTAGCATATGTGCAATATGTACCAACTAGACCTGATGTTTCCATCCACAACCAATTAAAATTTGTTCTACGCTTCAGTAATTAAACTTGCCACACCGAGTTAAGCATGTGACCAAATATAAGTCTACTTCATTAAACAGCAGTTGTCCAACATGGACATTAATGTAATGAACTGACTGTGACTGATTACATGAACACAATGGAAAATGTGTGTGGAAGTAGCACTATCACTGTCAGAGAACTGGCTGTGAAACCATTTATAGCTCATGTTCTTTGGGTCTGATTTGTTGACACCTCCAAGGAAGCTGCCTCTTCTGACAGACACATCCAATGCCTCACAGATTCTGTGCCAGGGTGCATGACTGAAGTTAGAAATAAGGGGACATTCTGGATAAAAATTAAGGCACTGAAAACATTTAACTTTCTTTCTTTGGTCTGCTGCACAGTGTTCTGTCAGTGACAGCCAGCACATAATATCGAAGATGAGAAGAAAATTTGAGCTAGTTCTAATTGACATTACCCCTGTAACTGAAATTTATTTTAATTTAATATTTTGAGTATTACGTTCTCTTTACTTGCTTTAAGTCTATACATATAATACACTGAATAAATCAAGAGTGCCCCTTTTTAAGAGTATTTCTTGTTACTTCAAATTCATCTGTTCCCTCTATTGCCACGTATCAGACTGCCAAAAATGTGCAAAACATATCTTCTGATATTATATATATATATATAATCAGTAGGATGACTTGTTTATATATTGAAATTGGTCTGTGCTGCATTTATTTGCTAGAGTGCACGTGTTTTCTCATGGTGGAAATAGAGTAAGAAACAATGACATTTCATTTGTGTTGGACAAAACGTATGCTTGTCTGAAGGCTGAAGTACAGCACTTCACTTTTTCCAGGGATCATTCTTTGTATAATGGAGGAAAAATGCAACTGTGGACACTGCATGATGTCATTTCCCCCTTGCATCATCCACAGTGACAAATAACAGCTTTGATGGAGACCATCTGATCAACAATTGGTCATTTGGCCCAATCAGTGCTACCTAAGAATAGGAAGACCATGCACTCAATTTACTTACTAAGCCACAATCTTCGTTACATCACTGCACATTTCAGTAATAGCTATGGACTTTAGTTATCGTTATCTTCAGCCTGAAGGTGGGTTTGATGCAGTTCTCCATTCTAGTCTACCTTGTGCAAGCTTCCTCATCTCTCAATAACTTATTAAATTCATTATCTGTTTAAAGCTGGTAGGAGGCATACAGTAATGATCATAACAGCACACACATGAAATGACTTCAGTGAAGTCACCTGCACCAACTTCTGTGCGAATGACTGGCCAGAGAATTCTGTATTGCCTTCACACAGTGAAGAGAACTACTTGTTTCTCATGAGGTATTGCAGTGCTGGAAGTCAAGCTCTCAGTACACCCCATGGTCACTGCTCTACCACATTCCTAACATTATCTTGTGTGTGCACGCACGCACGCACGCACGCACACACGCACACACACACTAGTATGTGGCATTGCTACTTTGTTTGGACTAAAGCATTCCTTTCTATTCTTTCCCTTACATTAGCATTAAGACCAATTTTCTAGTCATCAGTAATGATACAAGATAGAAATGATACAGGATAGAAATGCTCAGTAGTGTTCACATACTAATTGGTGCAAATGAGTGGGTAATGCACATACGGCCAACAACTCATTTTTATGGTTTGGCATGTGGTACCCAAATGCTTCACAATGATGAAATGATCATTCTTCATCACATTGTCAGGTTCCTGAGTGCAGTGATTTAGATCATTGTGAATTAATGCATTTAGATGATCATCAAATGCTGAAGGTCTTTCTGAAAATGGAGGGTCATCAATGTCAAAACAATCATCCTTTAAATGAGAAACATTTTCTTGCGATGCTCTGTCCCATGGCATTATCCCCATTCAAGGTGAGAATGTTACCACTGAAAACACTTATTCATAAACACCACTATTCTCATTTTGTCCATTTAGCAATTTTAAATTGAAATCTACCAGAGCTTCGCATCAACCTAATATTCATGGATTGACTTTACCTAAAGGTGTGTGTCCACATTAAGTGAGAACAAGGTAATGTACTTTATAAAAATGTTGAAAAAGCACACTGTATCCTTTGGACCCTATGCGTAAGACGATATGACAGCTCACAGCATTTGCCATGAAAAATGGGAATGAAATAATATTGAAATAAATGGCCTGGTTCATTTTGAATGTAACTGGAATGAGTATGCCCACATGATATGAAAATGAACTCCAGCCTGAACTACACTCTGCACACTTGTGGGTTGAACACTTGTGGGTTGAACACTTCATTTGGCCACTGATGCCATGTATGACTCAGTACTTTGAAAAAAAGAGGCTGAATTGTGACTTGTCACGTTGTGCTACATGCGTCCAATGAGCTAAGTTTCAGTTTCATTGTTTGGCCTACTGATAATGTGCAGCCATATGTGCCACTGTGACCAATAGCCTTTTGCAAGGTACGAGATTCCGATCTTACATTTTATGCAGTTCGCAAGGAAACAGGTTAAGACGGATTAGCATTCACTGACAGCAGTAGTATTTGTGGAGTATGGAACACATTGTCATAATAAAAGCGAGACACCCATGTCTGGTACCTGTCAGGTAGAATATTTTTATGATCGCTCTTCCTCTATTTTCTTAAATGGCTGCGAGTTGAACATTTATTTTAGACATGTTACGTAGCCCATGTCGACACAAATCGGGGAATTTCTTCATGGTGTAGTCACGTCCATCTCCAAACATGATACCTCCTTTATGCCATTCTCTTGCACCTCCCATGAACTGTTTCCTCTGCAGTGATTCCATATGTACCAGAAGACTTTAATCAGCTCTGGGGATAGGAGCCGAACTGGTAACAGTTCTAAATTATGTCTGAAGTGTTCTTTTAAGGGTGTGACATTTTCCTTGTATGAGCTTAGCTGGAAGTAAGCGTCTATTTCTAATGGCAAATCTGATTTGTAGACAATTGGAGCATCAAGTGATTCCAGGTGACGAAAGCTGCACATGATCTATCCTTTCAAGAACATTTGTTGCGAAGACTAATCTGACATCAGTATGTTTTAGAATTGTGGAATATGTTTTTGCACATGTGCTATGACCTCCTTGGGGACATGTGACCTCAGTAGGTATCAACACAGTGAAAAATGGGAAACAAGGAAATACCAAAGAAATTGTAAAGTTCAACTCATTGTGTTCGAGAGAGATCCAGATAGTACAAGACACTGGCATCCAGGTTGATGTTATGTCCCTTACCTTGAAGAAGGCTTTTGGTACACTTCCACACAATGACAAACTGAACAAAATACAAGCGTACAAGATTATTAGTTCAGCTTTGTTGTCGTTTGATACTTCTTAGCATGTACGAATCGACAAAATGTTCTTGATAAGTAGTACTGGTGATCTATATGAAATTAAGTTTCATTGCTTCCCAAGAAAGTATGACAGGCATTGTTCACGATACAGAAATCTCAGTACCCATTATGGAAATATGTACTATTGTTGCTCAGCCAGTTGAACAGCTTCCAGTTTCAATCAGTCATGAAAGAGCCCCAACTGTAGGAACCACAGGCACACTGCATGGCCTCATGCAAGTATCTGAAACTTATCTTTTTATGGTATAAACTGCAAAATTAAGTAATGAAGGATCTATGTTGGCTGTTTCTGAGCTTTGTATACATATTTTGATATCCACCTAATGCATGTGACATACAAAAGACAGTATCATGCTTTTACTACTTTGAAAAAGCACAAACGGCAGCACTTGTCATTTGTTTTGACACGAAAGGCATACAGACAAAGTTTGCTACTTGCTTCACAATGTTCACATTCCCATTGTTGCCATGAACTATACTATGCAATGCCATGTGCAGTCCAAAGACCATTATTTTCTGCGTTATGTCGCATGTTTATTTTCTAGCTGGCCTTACAGCATAGAACTGAATAATAAGACTAGCTAAAGCTCTAATTGCCCAAAAGGTGAAAACTGAACTTTAATTTCACAGAAAAAGAACCTTTGCAGGTTGTGGACTGGAAAGAGACTAAGAATTACTGCATCCAGGAACAAGGTTATGTAAATGAAAGAGGAGATGAAATGTGTGATTTGCATTATTATAAGAACAAGAATGTGTGGCTCACAGTGACCACCAGCTAACCCCTTTCAGAGGACGGGGGAAAAAATATTGTGGGTTCCGATGTTTTCTGTAAAAATCTGAGCTGTACTAGCAAACAACTAGCTCAATTCGTTACTGATGTAGCACAAAGGCTGTATTCAGTCAGAAATGCGCAAAATAGGATGTACTTTGCAGCTGAACCACCAGCAGGTGGGCACATATTATGTCTTACAGAAACACTACAGCCATTGTGCACCAAGCTAGCTAGCCAGGCGACATGTGGAAATAGTTGCCACAGCTGCACTTAAGCAGAAGCAATCCCTTCCACACCAGCAACTGCAAAAGCATTTAGCAAATGTGCCACAACTAAGTGCAACCTGTGAGCATATACATTGATCAGCCAGAACATTTACCACCATGCATTGAGGTGATAGCAACACCACCTGGTGAGGAATGACTGATAGTCACATATATGCACAGCACATGTAGAATCAGTGACCGTGCTGTCCAAATGTAGAATGGGAAGGTGCGTGAACTGATAAAGTGAAATCCGAACTAGTGTCTCCTGACAGTAGTGTGAAAAAGGGCAACGATTCAATATTAGAAACCCCTGTAGTAAAGCAGAAATCAGAAAGTGTTAATTTATTGGATGATAGTTTCTCTGATGAGTTAAAAACGAAACAGTCATCAGAGATGGTAGAGTTTAAAAAGGAGAAGTTAGATATGACTGGACAATCAGAAGTTTCATTTAGTTTTGGTTTTGATGATTCTGGTGTTGGAGCTAGTTTTTCGTCACCTGAGTGTGATAAAAAGCCAGCTAGTGAGCAACCCAAAGATACTGGGGCTATTGATTTAAATGTAGTATTACAAGCAATAGCTGCCAGTTATGCAAAAATGTCAGCCAGCAATGCTAGAATGACAGCTGAGTTAAAATCTGATATAATTGAAGTAAATAACAGGATTGTGGCCAGCCAAACCAATTTTAATAAACGGTTTGAGGCAATGGACAATAAATTAGAATCCAATAAAGCTGAATTAGAAACTTCCTTCAAGACTGGCTGCAATAAGTTTAAAGAGGATCTGGACAGTTTAAATTATAAAATTTATTACAACCATGAGGATATTAAGAAAATTGTTGCCCAACAGTTATCTGAGATGTATAAAACAGTAAAATCCGAAGTTGCTGAGGTTCGCAAAGACTTCCAAACGGAAGATGCGAAGCTGGAGCACAAGTTAACAGGAAAGATCGAGGCAGAATCTGAACTGTGCTCAGATAGGATTAAAGATGTTAATATAAAAGTAAACACATGTCAAGCAGAAGTAGATGCAATCAAAACTGATACTCATATTGTGCAAAGAGTAGATAATATTGGTACTAAAATTGCTAGCATTGAGAGTAAAGTAGCTTCAGTAACTTCTGGTAATGGTAGAATGCAACAAGTTGCTGCAAACACTGCTTTTATCGGGTGTCGGCAGTTCTTGTGGTTCGATCCAGATAAAAATATCCACCCGCTAGATTTCAGTAATGATTTTGAAGATGTGATTCCACCAACTTGGTCTGAACAAGAGAAAATCTCATTTTTTGGAAGCCATTTAGTGGGTGACTCCATGCGTTGGTCAGCTGATGTTATGTTGATGTGTAAAACATTAGCGGAATTTAAAACAGCTTTCATTAATGAGTATTGGTCTAGTAATAAGCAAAATGAAGTGTTGAGAGAATTTTGGAGTGGAAAACGCTTCAATGTAGGCAAGGAATCTATTAAAGAGTTTGCCAGGTCATGGATCTCACGTTTGTCACATTTGGCCGAAAAGCTAAAACCTGAAATGATAATACTAGGTCTTGAAGCCAAACTGCCATGGTATTGGCAAACTAGAATTGTATCTGCCCCTAGAGACAACCTGGATCATTTCATAGAATATTTGGAACGTGTAGAGCGTGTGGCTGCCAATGAGGAGCAAGCACGTAGTAACAGAAATGGCAATAACACTAGTAGTAATTTTAAGAAGGAGCAGAATGGCAATGTAAACATCAGAACAGTAGGTGTTCACCATCTTAAGAGAGGTAGGAAGTGGAGAATTAATTATCAGAACCAACAATGGCATCCAAATGATAATTTTGTTCTGAACAAAATTATGCAGGTAAACAACAGTGCGGAAAGCAATGCTGTGCCAGTTAACTATAATGGAAATAAAGGAAACAGTAGTAGGCCGAGGCAGGAAAACTAGCTCCCATCTATGAGGACACTGGCTCACCAGACGGTTACTTTTCTTAAGCCAGTAATTACAGTAATTAGTATGACAGATCAGAATACTCAAACTGAGGATTCGGATGATGGGTCGGTAGCATCCAATGATACTGCAGAAATATTTAACCACTCGCAGTATTTGATAAATACCATGTTAGAGACGCTTTCTAAGTGGGAAGAGAAAGAGAAGGTGCAGCAGTGTAACGGTAGGGAAGAGCTACAAAATACAGAATTGTCAGGGGAAGAAGCAGAAGAAATTCATGCTTATATTTATGATAATGATGTGCTCTTATCTGAAGTGCCTGTGCAGGACGTTGATACTGTACCAACAGATTTAGGACAGGAGGTAAGTGAGAATGTAGAGGATAGCCTGCTGGGGGTCGATGAACCCAGTAGCTGTGACCAGTTGTTACTTGAGAAGGAACCCGACAATAATAGTGAAAGTGGTTTAGCTGTAACTAGTGTTATGCCTGGTCTGGAGGCGAAGAATCGCTCAGACTACATTAATTCGGATCATGTTCAGCAAACTAAATGTAATGAAGTCGTGCGGTGTTTCGATTTGAAATTAATAGACCGACTGGAAAAGGCAGCTGAAAATGTAGTTTAGGAAACCCCTACACACTTTGACCTAAATGTAATGAAGACCGATGTCTATCACTCTAGTTGGGGACAAATCCAAGAGGAACTATTGGATGAGTTTGAGGAACCACCTGTACAACCTAGAATAAGCCACCCTGTAATAATAGAGAATATGTTTGGTATCAATGTACGACAGTGGAAGTGAGGTGAGGTGAGTGCGATATCTCAGTCCTCCTTTGATGCATTACCTGGTAGAGACAAGCTTACAGTAATGAGGGTATCAGGACTAAGAATAATTGGTGCTACTGGCAAGGTGTCAAAAACGGTAAAGCAAGAAGCTTTACTGCCCTTTAACATTAATGGTAATTTAATTGATCAGCCATGCTTAATTGTAAACAATCTCAGTATTGAGGTTTCAATTGGCATAGATTTCCTGTCGAAATATCAGAATGTTGTTGACTTGGAAAGAAGCCAGTTAAAATTGGTCTTGCTGATAACCAGAGTAATTACGGTACCTTTCATTGACAAACGTGTAGTAACTAATGATGAAACTTGGGAGCTGCCTATACGAGTTCTGAAAAATAGGAGATATTGGGACGAAGGTGTTAGTGTTAGTAAAAGTAAGCTAAAGACAGAAGAAGAAGAAGCAGCAATTATTTTGGGCAAAATAGAAGCTAAATTGCAGGAAATTGATAAAATTTCAGCTAATAAGAAGGAAGAACTGAGACAGGTTTAAAAAAAGGCATCATAAGGTATTTTCAAATCTACCTGGCATGGTCAAAGGTTATGAATGTCAATTAAAGGTGAAACCTGGCCAAGTGTTTTTCAGGAAGCCATACCAAATACATATAGCTAGGAAGGAGGTGGTTCGAAAGGAGATACAGAGAATGCTAGAGTGGGGTGCGATTGAAGAAGCGGTCAGTGAGTACAATAATCCTCTTGTTGTACCAAAGAGAGACTGGAGGGTCAGATTGGTTTTGGACACTCATTGGTTGAATGAAATAGTGGTTAGGGAAAGTGATAGACCGCAGAACATGGACGAGTTATTGCTAAAGTTCCAGGGAGTAAAATTCTTAACCTCTATGGACATCACGTGTGGATATTGGAATTTGCCACTGGCGAAAAGTTCAAGAAAGTACACAGCTTTCTTGTACGAAGGAGTTTGTTACCAATACTGTGTGGTACCTTACAGACTTAATATCTCTGTTTGTACCTTTGTAAATGTTATGTGCCATGTTTTAGGACCAGCCTTAATTAATAAAATAACAGTCTACGTAGACGATCTGTTAATAGCAATTCCTACCTGGGAAGGACACATACTTTTATTAGAGGAAGTGTTAGAGGCTATTGAGAGAGGTGGCATGAAACTAAAGATTGAAAAGAGTGCGTTAAAGAGGAAATAGGTTTCTTGGGATATATGATAAGCTGAAAAGGTATTCTGCCTGACCCAGGCAAACTAGCAATCATTGAAAAATTTGAGGCTCCCAGAAACAAGAAGCAGTTGAGATCGATGTTCGGTCTTTTCGGCTTCTATAGGCGTTTTGTTAGTGATCAGGCTTTTGGTGCACCCTGTGTTCACCTCCTGCTGAAAAAGAATACCCCTTGGGTTTCGACAGCAGAGTGCTAACAGGTGTTCGAGGTGCTTAAACAATCTTTAATTAATAGCCATATTTTACATCATCCTGATTTTTAAAAACCATTCTGTATGTCTGTTGATGCTAATGGCTATGGTATAGCTGTGGAGATATTCCAAGTAGAAATAGAGAATGAACAAGAAGTGCAACAGACTATAGCTTTCACACGTCTATCTTTACAGGCAGCAGAGAGAAATTATGGCATCTCATAACTGGAAGCATTGGCAATTGTATTTGGGGTACAGCAATTTGAGCAGTATCTATTAGGTCACAAGATAATTGTTTACAGTGACCGTAAGGCGTTGACTTTTTAAAGACCTGTAAGTTGAGGAATGCTCGTTTGGTAAGATGGTCATTGTATCTCCAGCAGTTTGACCTTGAGGTTAGATATATTCAAGGGAAAGACAATCTGGTAGCTGATTGGTTATCTAGAAGTGCGGAGCTATGTGATGACGTGGGAATTATAGCAACTGACCTAAGTGAAGTACGAATGTTTGCGTTGCACAAAGTAAAGGAAGAAAGTGCATTAAAGAGGGTGATTAAGAACTTGAGACGTGAGCAGAATGCAGATGACCAGCTGAAATTAGTGAAGAGCTATTTAGGAAATGCAAACTATCCTAAGGTTTCACAATACTATTGCTGCATAAAGGTATTCTATTTAGAAGGAAAAATGTAGGAGTTTCAGAGTGGAAGCTGTGCTTTCCCTCACGTCATGTAGACTTACTAAACAATTATGTACACCTGAGGTATGGGCACTATGGTGCAAAGAAGAGCATTGCAAAATTCAAATAGAAAGTTGTGTTTGACAACATGTACCGCCGTGTTGCCAAGTGTCTAGCATCTTGTGTAGTGTGCCGGAAAGTCCGTGCTGCTAACACCACAATACAAGGGGATATACATTCAGTAGAGCCAACTGAAACCCTAGGATTACTGGCTTGTGATTTCTTTGGCCCTCTTCCTGCTTCGAGAGGTGGGTGCACCCATGTTTTTGTTGTTTTGGATGGATTTAGTAAATATGTTAAGCTATACCCAATTAAAAGAGCAAATGCAAAAACGTTGGTAGAAAAACTGGAAAAAGATTTCTTCGTGAACATTGGCGTTCCAAAGAATTTGCTGTCAGACAATGGGCCTCAATTTACTTCTGATAGATTTAAAGAATGTCTGGATAAGGCCGGAGTAAAACATCTGAAAATATCTGCGTGAACGTATTATGGGAGAACTGAATAGGCTTTGCAGGGCTTATTGTGCTCGGAAACACTCAAGTTGGGCAGAGCACGTGAAGTATTTTGAGAATGTAATTAACAACTTAAGGCATGATGCAACTGGTTTTGCGACTTGCGAATTTATGTTTGGCCAAGAACCACACAATGTGATTGCAGATATGGTAGAATTCCCTATTCTAACGCAAATATCCACAGACAAAAAGACGTTAAGGGCTAGGGCAAATATAAGGAAGCATCATGACGGAAAAGCTGTGCCCACCAGTTTTGAAATAGGTTAGTTAGTCCTTGTCAAAACCAAGGAAAAATCAAAGAAAATAAATACAGAAACAAAGAAATTCATGTTCGGATACCAAGGACCTTTCAGGATCATAGGAAAACCACATGCCAATGCATATAGGCTAGAGTACCCTAAGAGTAAAAAACTATTCGGTCTCAGGAATGTGATCGACCTAAAGAAGTTCATAGGTAGTGAATGAATTCTGTAGGGAGGAGGTTGTTCTGTAACCTCTACACAGTGTGGCAGCTGTGCAGTCCCAGCTATGGGAGATCTTTCCTTTTCAGGTCTCACTCATTCTTCATCTTTCCTATCCACCAAAGTTTCAACTCCTCCTTTGCAATACAGAAATTTTCTTTCATGGCTATGAAGCCATGAGTTCTGTAGCCATTCTATCCACCGATTAGTGAAGAAAATACCTAATGTGACAAACCTAACAGTGACACAAACAACAGAGAAGTATGATGTAATTAAGATACAAAGGTATTTGAGGAACAAGTATGTATAGAATCCTGGTAATATTGTAAGTACACAGTGTTGTTTTCTTGGAAATTGTCCCACAATAATATTTAAAGAAGATATAAAAGTTCGTTTATAAGCAGTATCTGAAGTGGCAATGAAACCTATTGTATGCTGTAGGGATAACTATTTAATAGTAAAAGAGATTGCTTAGTGTTATGAAAAATATGCAGATAAGTTGTAAGAATCAACTCACCTTGCATAGCAAGGAATGGCAGTGTAATAGAATTGAACAGTGTTTGTGGTTGAGACGTGAAGGACACGTCCTTGAAATATTTATAAGGTAAGAGCTGGCCGTTATTTGGTGTAGTGTGTGACAGGACACACCTACATGTGTTAAGGTTATAAGTTGGAGGCATGAATGCAACCATATGTACCCTTATGTTAGATGAGACACAGCAGCTCATGGTGTCCTATAGGTTTAAAGAATTTAGCATTATGCTCGTCCATAATTACTTAATGCACTTTAGTGGTAGGTCTAGAGAGACTACCTGCGGTTTCAGCATCCAATCAAGTGGAAATGGATTGCAACGTGAGCAAACTGATCAGCTGCAATACACTATAGATATGAAATGTGCTATCCTATGTGTTAAATGTTAATAGAGTGAGTGTTAAATAAGAAGCAGCAGAGGACCAATAAGTGGATTTAGTAGTCAACTAAACAGTGTGTTTTGAACCCTCAGAACTGTACTATTACCACAAGTTACATGTACAAAGAGGCTGAGAAGACAACTAGTAATCAAATATACTCATACTGTCTCTAAGAATAAGGTAATCTAAGATGAGTCAGCTAAGTAAACAAAACACAAATATATCAAGAATGTACCGAGCATTGGTTTAGTGTTCTGGCCCAGAAATAATAAATTGAGATTAAATAGGATTGTATGCCTTGAGCATAAATTTTCTCTAGTACGTGACTAACGGCGTTTTGAGCTATTTGTTTACCGATTTTATGACAATTAAGTAACCACGAGAGTAAAATTGATAAAGTTCTGTTAACTTTGTTCCAGTAACATATTGAAAGAAAATGTATATATCCCCATTTCATTGTGACCCACCCTTAGATATTAAGTGATCAGAGTCTGAGGCACTCTTTTTGTTTGTTCTATAGGACAAACCAGATAATGGCAGCTGGTAGCTGCGTGAATGTGTGGAGTGACTGACAACTCACAGTGATCCCTCCCCTTTCCCTATGTAATTTAGAGTGAACGTGAAGGACGCACACCATAGCAACTACCCCTCCTCTACCCTTGTGAATGGAAGTGTATAACGCCAGCCAAAGTGGCTATAACCACGGGTGTAAAAATGAAATTCTCATTAATTTGTGAAATTTTGTTCAGGTTTAGAGAAGACTGCTAAGATATAATTATCTGTTTATGTATCATGAATAACTTATTTTCCTATAATTTGTGTGTGTAAAAATATTTACAGACAATTGAATGGATTTAAGATATTCGTAATTTTACATATTTTTGTGTGTTTGGCATACATATTGCCTTAGACAGACAAAGTGTTTCATTGATTTTGATTAAATTTTGAGTGATAATGTTGCTTAAGAGGCAGTGAACATGCCAGCAATTTAAATAATTCAAATAGGTAATAAGTTTTAATATTTCTATATGTTTAAATTTCAATTTTAATTTTCATAGGGAGTTAAGCTGTACTCTCGCTTCCCTTTTTGTAATTCATTTTTTGAATGTAAATGAAAAAAAAATTAAGTAGAGGGTGATGTAGGGAAGCAGCATACTCACGCCTTATAAAATTCATATCAGTCTTTCCACTGCGTGCCAGCCTAGTCTGCTGTAACTAGTTCTGACATCATAAATATTGCGCAATACTTTAAAATGAAGTAAATAACCTGAAACGTTTCTAGCATGTCAGGAGTAATACAAAATCACTGTGTGTTTAATATCAGTTCAATAACTTTAACCATTTTCGAAATTTGGATGTTTTTCTGTCAAAATCATTGGCGCAACAGAAGAGAGCTAGAAACTTAAAAATTTGTATTTAGATTACTTTTGCATAATAATTTAGTAGAAACAATATTCGGGATCTCACAAATTAAAATTTTAGTTGAGAGTCATGATTTTCTGGTTTTTGTCTTAGAAATTAAGGAAGTAAGATAGATTAAGTAGGCGAATAAATAAAGCTAGGATGTTTAAATTTAAGTAGAAGGGAGATCCACTATAATCATAACGATGTGAGAAGTTTCAACTGAATAACTATAAAACTATAGCAATAGCATATCTCCAAAGGGCAAGTTCAGAGCTAGTCTACTGCATGTAGTGTAATTAAATTAATTATCTCACCCAAAATATTTGACTTAGTCACGTCAGACTTTGATTATGATTACTTACCTGTGTGCTGATTGCATATTTAAATTGAGAGCTTCATCGGCCATCAGCAAAGGAAGCAATGATTTATTCGATAACAAAGTGGTGCATTACTAGCCCAGCAGCTAGTCGGGAGAGCAGATTTGATCAGGCGTTCCCGTAGCCGTCCGCACCGTGGCTTTATATGTAAGAATGCTGCGCGAGAAAAAGAAGGCCCCCGTTCTCTCCAGACGCTGATTAGCGCACCACCTGTGCCGGGAGTCGCGTCGCGTCGGTATCGTTGATATAAACAGCCTCGGATGCCGTAATAAGTTACTCGGGATACGTGTAACCATGAAATCGTTTGAGTGAAGTGTTAATTCTGGGATGACTTTAATGATCTATCTTCAGTTTGTGTATGTTGTATTTTCACGTGCCGCCGCAGGACAGACATTCTACCATTATTTAGCGTGGCGTTTGATGAACATTATCATCAAATTATGGCGAGCATTCACTTCAAATTAAATTTTTAACTGTTATAGTTGCATCAGTGCATTAGACTCTGAACTGCTCTGGTAGTTTGATTGTGTGGATACTTTTTGTCTGTGACTTTCAGAATATAGTGAACATTTTAGAGAGAATGGTTTTTGATTATGAATCCCGGACAATCTCCTAATTCCTCAGACCTATAAGCTGTAGCTATACATGTATTTCTCAGATGAAGTGGGCACTAGGAATTCTCATTACAGGCTTCACGTTTTGCTAATCACCTTCTGGTTGCCAGTATTGTAGTTAGAGAGCCAGTGTTGAGAACGGCGAACAACAGCATTAAATAAATAATAGGAACGTTAACAATTATTCCACCCGCCGCCTGCACACACACACACACACACACACACACACACACACACACACACACACACACACACACACACACACACAGTGGTGATCCGACGGCAGGGTGTGGGTATGGCGAACGCCCGGTGACTGTCACCTGCCTGCGTGTGCAGTACTAACAGTAAATTTGGAGGCGGTGGTGGTGGTGGTGTGGTGTGGTGTGGTGGTGTTTCTCATGTAGGGGCCTTGCACCCCTTGTTTTGTGTGGCACTATCACAGCAGAAGCCTGTATGTTCTAAGCACCTTCTTGCTTCCCACTGTTTAAGAGCAATTTGGGGATGGCGACTACATCTATCAACACGATCAAGCACCTGTTCATAATGGTGAAGTTATTGCATGACATGAACGTCCCTGTAATGGATGAGCCTGCAGAGAGTACTGACCTGAATCCTATAGGACACCTTTGGGATGTTTTGGAAAGCTGACTTCATGCCATGCCTCACTGATCGACATTGATACTTTTCCTCAGTGCAGCACTCAGTGAAGAATGGGCTGCTATTCCACAAAAAACCTTCCAGCACCTAATTGGATGTATGCCTGCAAGAGTGGAAGCTGTCATCAAGGCTAAGCGTGGACCAACACCATAATGAATTCCAGCATTGCTGATGGAAGGCACCACAAACTTTTAAGTCATTTTCAGCCAGATGTCCAGATACTTTTGATCACACAGTGTGTCTTCATAGGCTGGGCAGACTGGTAAAACAGGACAGGTGGCAAATTGTAGCAAAACTACCATTGGACTGTAGTGCTGGGAGGAGTACAAGTTTGAGAGACTACAGTGCACTGAACACTCCTAGAAATGGACCTCTACAACCAACAAACCACGCATTTGCTAATGTTACCACAGCATCAGCAACTACGACAAATGGGCATGTGACCCTCGGTAGTGGAGAGTGGAGCATTATCGCAATATTTGTTGGTCTGATGAATCCTGACACCATCTCTACCATGCCGATGGAAGCATAGGAATCCATTGTGTTCCATGAGAACATGTCCTTGACACCTGCACTGCAGGACAGAGACAAGCCCTGGGACACAGTGCACCTGCTTCAGCACTACTGCTTTGGGTTACTGCTACCAAAGCACCCGAGGCATCAGCCAAGTCTCGGCCACCGAGCAAGGAGAACGTCACCAACAGAAGTACTAGTGTTACAGTATCCCAGTGGAGAGCCATAATAATGGAATTTGAAAGTGAAACACAAATCTTCCAACTAGTCCTTCTCAAATGTGGTGGCAATGTCTTTATGAAGCAAAGGAGGTGTTACTTCAGTAACTTTCAGTTAAAATAGTGCTTCCATCAGCAGACTCAGTGGAACAGATGTTCCTAAACTTATTTCAGCTATGGTGATGTCAAAATGGTAGAGTAGTAATTGTGTGTAAAGCAGAGCGAATCTGATTTAAAATGCAAGGAAAGCTTTCAAAGGAATTCAGCATCACAAATGTGACAGATGGTGTTATTTCACAGTTTTCTTCAGCTTTGTCACAGAGGAAGTCATTTAAGAAATCAAAAGGTGGAAAGGTTGAGTTAAATTGGAGAACACAGTTATTGGGATATGTAGGCAACACTGCAGATCTAGTAGAGAGAGAAAACTACTGTCAGAACAGTAAGATATTTAGCTAAGAAACCATTGTATTAGACTGTGGTTAATGTGGAGAATGCTGTTATGGAAGTAGAAACATGTCAAACTTTTCAACAAGCTTAACCAGAAATTAACGTATTTCAAGATGTCAAACTTATTTCACACACAAACATATCAGAAAGCCTGCCAAGTGAGATCAAACTTTCATCCTATAATCCTGTGATCTGTTTAATATGGGACAGGAATCTGAAGCACTGCAAGATATAGATGAAGAGAACTTTTAGATCTTTGAAAAGGAAAAGATAATGAACAGCTTTGGGTGCAATCCCTGAATAAAACACCCAGACATATAGAAAAAAATGAGAATAGTACAACCTGATTGAACACTGAATGTCATGCTGAAAATGACAATGCAGAGATTACGGCTGGCAGTGCACATTGTTAGGAGGAAAGACACTTGCCAGGCCGAAGCTGTGCTTGTGGGAAATCCTGGTGGATGTGTCCAATTGCAAGACCAAGCAGGCAGTGCAGACATGAGCTGCGGAATGATTGTCAGCAATTGGTGTGTCTATGAGAACTGGATCCAAAACGCTGAGCTGCATATCTATAGAGAAGAATTGTAAACCCTGTGCACCATCTTTAGAGTCGACAACCACCCAAATCTGCATGCATATGCATGTCCATGTGCCTGCCTGTACAGGGTGTTCCAAAATTACACTAACCTAGAGGGGATTTGGAGGGTGCCTTAAGGAAGAAAATGAGAATATGAATCCATTTCCAGAAATATCATCCAATGCCTTAAGTGAAGCCAGGCTGGATTATCTTGTTACCGCTTATTGACAAGGTCAATATGTGGGTGAAACAGTCATTAAAGGTGTAAGACCGTTCCTGCACTTGTGTGTTCTAATCTAAAGATTTGGCAGTTTTTTCATGGAGAACTCATCATATTAAGTAGAGTGACTCCACATTCCATCCAGGAAACCAATGTTCCAACAGTCTAACATAACTGCTTTGATCCAGGTGTCAAGATCATTCAAGATCCAGCTATACAAAACACTGATGCTACCTATGGTGCTGTATTGCTGAGACATCTAGTATTGATTGGAGACAATGGACAAGGGAACTTTTAGCTGCATTTAGTCCATTGGTTTTGAAATGCATGGAAGCAAATTACGGGAACACGTATTCACCTTTTTTCGCTGAAAGAGTTGTGTGCATGTGTGTGGGGTTGGGGGGTATTGTCAGTTTCCCCCCCACATTTGCTATAGCCAGATTCAGTTTTGTTTCACATTCTAGGGGCATATGAATACTGAACTCTAAAGAGATGGGGTGAAAGACTAGAATGTTCGATATCTGAACAGCGCAAGTAAAATCACATACCAAAATTTTGGTGAAGAAAGGGGAATGAGGATTGAGAAGTTGGTTCCTCACTTTTCTCATATTGTTTCACAGAGGAACATATTCACCTTTTTTCACTGACCGGAGAATTCTTACAGTGCTTGTGTAGTACTGTAAGATCTATGTTGAGGGCACACCCTTTCATGAATACATACATCTGAGAGGAAACTCTGTAGCCAAGAATTGGTGTACTAAAAACATTGAAGAAAAACAGATGAAAATGCAGGGACATTAATAACTCAAGATTCAGTATGTTTAAGTCACTATGCAGCCAGAATACTGTAATTCTAACTTTGCATTCTTATGTGACGGAGTATTTGGCTACTATGATCACTATAATAACTGTTCCAGTAACTGGTATTCAGTTCTATCTTCTATGTACCTGTATGTGACTGTGTAAGATTTGGTCACTAAGTAACCAGCCCAGAGCCACTACCAGTCTCAGATTGCTTATGTCAACTTCTAAGGACAATGAAAAATTCATAATCATTATTTCCCCAAATTGACAAAATTCAGAAATTTAGAATGCCATAATTTACTCTTTAAGATGTTTAATATAATAGAAGTTCAAGTGAATAACACAAATAGTACAGTTAGGAACTGGAGAAAGTGAGTGCTTGTCATCTTAGCATGGATTGCATCCATCTACCTTGACTATCCATCCAGTGTTGAGTGGGAGCACTTACCATCTACCAAGAAATTTTATGCTTAACATCAAACCTTTCCCGAACATTTTGTTGGCTACATGCACCAAGTTAATTACTAACACATGAACTAATTTACAGAGCAATTAGTCTGCAGCTCTTTTAAGCATGGGTGATCAATTCTTTAGACAATACAGATTTACCAGTACATTTGTAAACCTGTATAACGCATAGAATTTTCAGATACAGTACACAAACATGGTAATATCATTGCAGTAATATGTTTCCATTCAAAATAACTATGCAAGCACACTTCATAGTAACTTCTAACAATCTTTGTTCCTCATGAGTGTCACTTGCAAACCAGTATGTACATAATAATTTACTTTGTTCATAAACATTATCTGACTGCTAATTCTAGTATGAAAAAATAGCAAGTGTTTTGTTCACATTCATAAGCAATGAAGTCATCAGTTTAATTCATATGGGGAACTGTTGTACATTTTACAGACTTGAGGTTTCATTGAAGAAATGTTATCAACAGACAGTTCTATGAGCATTACAGATTAACAACATATTTCTATTACTTCATAGTAATATTCATTAAGGAAGACTGAAAGAAAGCTGGTGACATGCAAGCACATTTTTGCACTGACAATTTGCTCCCCAAGCTTGGTTAATTAAATCATCATCCATGCCAGCTTTCCAACAAACAGACTTGCTTTGAACCCAATTGACAACATAGGAAGAAAGAAGGAAATTAGAACTTAACTTGATGCTAAAATTTATTTGTAGTAATTGCACAAAATTCCACTATCTGTATAGTAGTAGATGTTTGAAAACTAGAAACACAAGATGCTGTATTACTGAGGCACAATAATGTATGTGAACCATTTTCCCATAATCTGGTAACTAACAAAAACAGGGTATTTCACAGTTCCTATAACACGCTTTTAGAACAAGTTTCATAGATGAGGTTTTGGTAAGGAGGCAATGTCGACAAATATACAAAGTCTCCTGTACAACCTGTGAAAGCCTGGAATAGGAATTGTGGAACACCCTGCACACTGAGGAGAACTGCGTCCCAACAGTAAACAGCAAGACATCCTTAATGAACAGGGGTAACTGCCTAATTGTCTTTCTTGACTTTTTCCGGAGAGTTCTCTGTATACTTCAATTTAACTTTTGTATTAACACAAAATTACAACTGCTCTTCAGTTATTGTACAACTAGGCAGTCTTACAGCTTTAACTGCAGTGCCACAACCAACAAGTGCATTACAGCAGGTATGGTTCAAATTCTAGGACAATTTTAGTAATTAAAAACGGAGTGGAAAACTTGGCTTTACAATGTTTATACAAGTGTATGAATTTTTGTGATGTAAGGAGGTATTACGTAACTTTACATTCATATTATGTTTTGCCAATTATTATTAAATAAAATTATTATTATTATTATTATTATTATTATTATTATTATTATTATTCTACTCACACTATCATTTGTTGAGCCAATCAATCACTTAACTCACAAATATGACAATCTAAAACATAGCATACTATATAAAAATTGGGCAGCACAGCTTGCATGGAACTTATTTTGGTGTGAAATATGCATACAAAGCTAGCTGTGGAGTAATAAAACATTGAACAGCTTGGTGGTTTTTTTTACTGCAAAATACACCTCTTTCACATATCTATCAGCACTGTGCATGAGCTGAACAACAAACTAGTACAGCATGTTTTACTATATAAATAAATTGCAAACGTAGTGACATTGTGATTTCTTTTGGTACATTTAATTTGATGATCAAATTTGTCATATCTGTAAAATTTTTTTAGGTTTCTGTTACTGTATATTCTAGAAATCCAATTAACTTCTTTTACCTGGTACATTCATTTAAATGTGCTTATTACATACAACAGAAGTTATGTTACTTGATACGTACACTGCAGGCAGTAGTATTAACATTTCAGCACCTGTGTCGGGGCTTCCACAGCTTCTGGTCATGCACTATTCGTGCAGAACAGAGTCAAGTAATTCAAGTAAATATTTATGTACACAATTTTCTATGGTTAAATAGAATTGATGAGAAAAACAGCAAAGCTGCAGGAAAGGAACATACATAATAGCTTGTTAGGAATATCTCAAGCAAAACTAAACACAGATTTATTTTTTCCAGTGACACTGCCTGTGCTAGTAAAATGTTTTTGTCCAGCTTATGGTCACAACTGATTTCGTAGCACATACGTCACACCATTGGTAACTGTGGCTGATATTACACTGAAGACAGTAACAGCTGTGACCTGGAGGCAATTTACTCCTAACAGGAGGTTACTTTGTACCCTTTTACCTCTTATCACGAATTCTGGATGGTCTTCTTCATTGACGTTGTTCAGTGCAAAGTCCACACAGATCTTTGAGAACAGGTGGTAGTTTCTTGTGCCACACAACATGTTGCATTCTTCTGGTTATCCTGTCTCCCTCAAGAAATATCGTGATATAAATCCTCAGCCGGGCCAACTTAGGAACAGCCACCCATAGAGCTACCACTATTCTTTGAACTTTTTCTACAACACTCATAGTTCCACTACATCTCACTGATTGGCCCATGAAACATCAGGATGGGACTTCCACCAAGACTGGCATCTCACACTGTATTTATTTTAAGCTGTCTTTTCTCACGATACAAAATTAGCGCTCCACTGGTATTTAAGACTGCATTCAGCTGAATATTCTTTGAGATATGACTATGTGTTACAAGCAACTGATACTCTTCTACATCAGAGAATCCACAGCATGCAGACACAGGCAGTCATTGTTTACTGTTCGTTCCTTGGTTTCTTGGATCTTATCGTAAAGATTTCAGCAAATGTGAAGGAAATGCATGACAGGAGGAAATGTTCTGGCTGGTTGGCAGATAGAGCTGCTTTGTCACAATTTTAACATTTTTGTGGAACTATGTTGGCGTACAGGTAGTTCATGTCCCTCTCCCAAATGGAAGATTGCAGGTGAAGGTGCTTCAGATCTCTTGACAAGCTGACTGAACATCATGTCTTCCTGTTAAAGGTCCAGAAGCATCTTCAGTAACAGTCATATTTCTCTTAGTGTGGTCACCAAAATACAAATGAAGACCATTAGTGCAATGTCCATGAGGTATGGGATGACTGTCAACTCTGGAATCTTGTATCATCTGAGAGGCTGTGTAATGTGAGTTGTGGGATGAAGTACATTGGTTCATCATTACAGCAACAGTCCCTCACGATGTTTTATTATTTCCACTTCAGTCTTCTCTTCACATTAGGCACCAGTAACATTACTTTCATTCTGTCCTTCAGCAATATCCAACCGCTGAATATCACGACGTGTATTTTCGAACACCAGCCTCCTCTGTTGTGCTTTGTCACTTGCCTCAGTGCAGTGGTGAAGTGCTGTGCTTCTCTTCAGGATTGTCCTTGTAGTGACTGCACCAACATGGGGTTACAAGTTTCCATTATTCTTCATTACTTCTTATGATGATAATTCTTCGAAGACCTGGAACAGTTCCCATTTTATGTGGTCACCTACTTCATTTTCCATGCAGAGCAGTGTCCCCAACTGCAGACCACTTTGTTCCCAAATGAGTCATTGTAGGTGAATGATGGTAGGAACACTCCTGTCCACACACCCATTATGGTCTATTCTGTTCTCACCATCTCTTTGCTCTTGCAAGAATAGATTACCAGCAGTCACATAACCCTCAGTTTGGAGGACCACATTTTTCTTACAGGTTCGCAGAGGACTGGCTTCACTGTGTCTATGGAGACCCTCCTCCCCATGGAATGTAAGATTAGAGAAAGAAAATGAATGACACCCTCAGGCCTCGCAACCTAATACCGTCGGGGTCGAAAAAATCAAGAGTTGGCCAAGAGAGGCCGACAGGAGAGAGAAACAGATGTCTGCAAGTAAGCACAAGCATTGTCAGAGCAGACAGACATGTGATTATCTTTTGAAAGATTGTCTAAGGTTATTTGATACACACAAGGAAGATCCTTGCCTTAAGGGTTAGACTATTATTTATATTGTTCTTACATGGATTGTTGAGCAACATCGTTTTTCTCATCAGTGCATAAAAAATAAAGATTAACTTTAAGAGTAACAGTGCTGCTATTCAATAGCATTAATTTTTACAACACGCAGACACTTTACAGAGACTTTTTACATGTTGCGTCCAATTAACATTGAAAGGTTTCTGTTTAACTGCTACAAGCAGGGTACTCCTTAGCTAAAAATAGTAACTATTCACATGAAAGATTTTCCTCATTTGAATAGTAGTTGAAATAGCTATACTATATGTTTGATGTGGTAATACAAAAGATGATATTCATCATAACCAAATTGAAATCATTCGATAGAAATGTTACAATCTCTCTAAATTACATATTCAATGTGTATCTATAGAAAAGCATCATACAGCAGTAACACATTGCAAGTTTAGCACAAAGCTGGGAGACTTTACAGCTGATGAGTCACCAACTGAAATATTTTGAAAAAATGTTTTGTCATGATTTTAGCTCATGCATGTTTGGGTAATGACTGATTTCAACCAAGACAAAATTTATAGATTTTTACATACCTAGGTTATAGAACACAGTAAACAACATTTTTAGGAGTTCCTCTCACGTTTCCATAATACTTACAAAGGCAGTGAAGGTTTCCCTAAATTAAGTTTAAATAATGACATTTAGAAGCTCTAACACAGTCTACACCATCTTAGCTAACAATTTTTTCATCTACATCTTACCAACTTTGAGTTACATTTGTTATATGTGAGGACACAGTCTTCAAATATTCCACAAAAGTAAACTTTTTTGGCCTGTACATTTATCATATTACTAGCCAGTTTAGACTACCACACTGCTCTCAAGTGCCCATGAAAAGACATACCACCACAGAGCAATATGTAACTTCTACCGTCTAGGGAAGTCAAAAATGTATTAATGACAATCCAAATTTCAGTTTTCATTATCAGCTATTAGTTAGAACTATATGAATAGTGTATACTATGTCCCGCATGTGGCATACAGATTATCATTCTACATATGAAGGCATGTATGCCTAATGGCACACTTATGAAATACCTACTGAAGGGCATGAAGTAGCTGAAGATGTGTAAGGCAACTTAACTTGCAAAGGTTCTGTCCTTTCACTTCAGAACAACATTGTATCATGTGCAAATCACAACAAATCTACTAGTAACATCAACATACAGAGTCAAGTTCTAGTTAGCTGCTTTAACCTCTGCCAAAGATACAAAGACTACATACAGGTCTATTGATAATATATGAAGCTGTGGCTGACGGTATAATATACATCCTTAATGCAAACAAAGAATGTCTGATATCTAGCTGGGTAAGAGTTTCTAGTAACTGAGGAATATCATTTTAAATATTTTCATATTATGGAACATGCAACCTAAATACTGGATGTTACATTAAGAGTAAAATACATTTTCTACACCAGGGCTTTACAATTTCCTGTAGTTCATAAATCTCCAAATACTGTAATGTCTATGTTGGAAGTACAAAATATGACATTGTGTCATTTAATTTAACTTCATGAAGCTCAGATTGTTGCAAATATTTGTACCAGACATTTTAAAATGCTTGCAAGAATCGACAGTAATGTAGGAGCTACAGTAATAGCAATATGAAATACTTATGCTTCCTTTCAAAGGGACCAAATTTAAATGACTTATAGTTACAAATGTGAATAATGATACATTTTTGGAACAAAATATTTTTAAGAGTGCTTATGGATAACACACCCGAAGCACAGAAATTCTGATTTCATTAACTATGCAAATTTGTACTACTAATTCAAGTTATCAGAATGTAAACTTACATGAAATCTATTGTATTTTACACACTTAAATACATATCATACGACTGTAATAGAATGTGAACAAGTCATATCAAAACAGTGAAGATGTCAACAGAAATGTTTAACTGAGGAAACTATGGCTTCTTGAGCGGATAATTCTTTCCTCAGACAGGTGAGAGTAGTGAGAGGTTACTTTATTACAACTGGTTTCAGTCATTTACCATCCTCAAAGTGCCAGTATTGTGTAAAAAACAAAACTGAAGAGAACTGAATAAAAAAGGGTGCACATATTCTTGACATATATATGCCATAACAAAAAACACAGTGTACCAACCCTAACTTATGTAAACACACAAAACTGCCATGTCATAAGCAGCTCTCTCACTAAAGCTAGTCATGTCCAATATAATTACATTGTGTCAAGGAACATAAATGTATTACTATGTCTTATTTATGGGGTCTAATATTTTGAAGACATGGTGATCTGTGTGTCAAACAATCTTAAACACGTCGCCACCACTAAGCTTATACATAATCATATTAAATTGCCAGACAACACATACAATAAGTGCTTTGTAATGTAATGATACATCAACCTTTTTATCAGTCTGCTTAGGACAAGAGGTGGGATGTCAACATTAACAGGCACTCAGTATTTCAGATCATAAAAGTGCGTCTAATATTTCTATATGCACAGTTGTTTGCTTCAAAGGAAACAATTTGCAACTGAATTACAATAGTGTGCACAAAAATATATTTACAGGAAAATCATAAGAAGCCCACAAATCTGTGATGTAAGCTCTCCTAGAGAGAGATTAAAAAGCACAGGAGTAAGAACACATTCTTGTGTAGCTGCCCTTGAAGATCAGATCATATTTTTCTACTAAGTATGTATGTCTACAAACTACCATGTTATGTAGTTACTGTAATATAACCTATTTAATAGCATGACAGGAATGAGAGTCATATCACATTACGATTATTTCTGTATTCTTAAAGCTTCAACAGTATGCAATAAAAACCTTGGATAGTGAAAAGGCTAAAGGACACAAAGCAGGAATGTAATACATATGTTGCTTTAAGTCTTAATTTCAAAAGCATGTGACAGAATTCAAAGGAAAGTGAAGTGGTGATATAGTTTTCATAAACCTGGATTTATTGTAGCTCAAGCAAACCTTGAAAATGTTATGGAAGGCCACAAACAAACTAAGGGAAAACGTTTGCTATTGGGTTTCTAATTGCTATTATTGCTTCTAATAACTAAACTTCAAATTATTTGGAGTTTTTTTACACACTGCAGTTTCTTTGAACTTCTGTTACTTTGCAAATGATGTTTTAAATGTCTGCTATTAAGACTTTTGAAAAGGTTTGAATTTATAATCAATGTTTGTTGGAAGCAGCTAAGTGCTCTCATTATGAAACACTGGATGAATATAGTGTGTATCTTTATCTGCACTGGCTGAAGACATGCACCCCGTTCCTTAATACTTTTCTTCCTATGCTTAACCTCTGAATCAATGTCATACCTCTTACTGACTAAATTCTGACAACAGTTTCATTTTCAGTATTTTTGTAATTACTGACTGCATTTTAAAAAGGAATATTTCCGTTGACCCAGGACACTGTCAGATAAGCAATATTAAACTGGCACTGCATGTAATGAAGTTAGTCTTTTAGTAATATCAATGGAATAGGATTTGGGGGGGAAATGCCTTCTGTCCTGTGTCTGTCCTCTGATTTCTGATAATCATCTGCCTGCTATTGTGAATGGTGTTGAGTACAAATTTACTATGTTTGCAGATGACAGCAGTATTCTAATGGAATATCTGTTATGAGGACAAGTGGCACATCTGGGAATTATAACCTCGAGCTGTACTGCTGGTGCCATGGGAATCAAAGGAGAGCAATGTGGAATCAAGTGATGGAGGCCAGTTCAGCAGGACAATGTCTGCAGTGTATGAGCAGTGCTGGCTTGTTTTGAGTGAGTGGCACTGGTTTCATTTCGCTGATATACTAGTGCTTACCCAGAATGATGTTCTTATTTGCATGGTAAGACTCCTTACAATTGGGCTTGAGGCCAAGATTGCTTAAGATTATTAAACTTCCTTGTTGAGTAATACGGTGTCATTTGTGGCTGGTGAAGGACTAATTCTGTAGCTCAGCTTGTACATTCCAGGACATTTTTTTTTAATTTAAGAGGAAGAAGAAGTTTGCCAAGCTACTAAGAAGTTTAATTCCCTGGAGCTTTTTCCATGAAGGGAAGACCTGGATTAATCCCAAGGCGACACCACTTCCTGACAGACAGCAACACAAAGATCGGAGGGAATGGAAGAATTAGCAGGCCAAGGTACGAGGACAGCTGCCTCAGCAGCAGTATCAGCAGCAGTATCAGCAGCCTCATTTCCTATCAGACTGTCATGACCAGGGACCCACAAATACATCACAGTGGCTCCATAAAGGGTCAGCAAGTGAAAGATTTCTTCAATCTGTTTCACTAAGGGATGGACAACATACAGCACAGACTATGAATGGCATAGAGTCAGAGCAGACGATACAACTGAAAAGCCTGTGTCACTATGTGGCCTGATACACAACAAAGAACACTGCTGTAAATACTGAGCAATGTTTTGACAGCTGATGCTGGAAATATTCTTTGCCAATGAAGAGACACCCGGCACCAGTCAGAGCCATTCATGTAGACGAAGGTACTAAATTTCTGCATGAAGGTCAAGAAAGAGGTTAAAAAATTCAGCCAACAAGTCGCAAATGAAAGTTGTGAATTAAAGTTTATTAGCTCTTCATGGTTTTGTGGTTTTTACAAATATCTTATTCAGAAGATCCCAAAAGGGGATGGTGCACATTGAAGTGCAGAAAGTGAGGAAGTTGCCCAATAAGCTGAAGGACGTCTGCACTGGTAACACCCAATGATGGAGAGACTTGGACAATAGAAACAGGAAAGATGAAGTGATGACTGCAACAGCTTCAGTCTGGTGTTCAGTGAGAGAGTGACAATGAATGTCATTGCAGATGAGCAGTGTGACTCCTCAGATGGAATGCCATCCCCAGGCAGAAGGTCGAAGAGGACTGGAAAGAATATCAAGAGGTTTGAAGCAGGACAATTTTGTTTCCTGGAGGGAGGAAACAAGTGGACACTGCAACTGCAAGAGCAGCCATAATTCCCCCTTGTTGGATCTAGCGCTGCGACTGGTCCACTGAACGGAAGTCACGGTGGGGAAATGGGAAGACTGAAAGAAATGATGGATAGTCACCTCTGTCACCTGTAGTAGTGAGTCTTCGAAGGCTGGAACTTGGCAGCTAGTCGCTGTAGGGTCCTGTTTCATGTGAGCTTCATGTGTCAGCATTCTATCAGAGTCAGCGTGGAGATTCAGCGTAGCCAAATGGTTAGCAGTGTGGACTGGCAAAACGGAGATTGGGCAGGTGAGGGTATTGTTCGGTGACACTGCTGAAGAGGACCTGTGAGTCAGTGAAGGGGAAGACTGTTTGCCTTTGTTTGGCTTCTTGCAAGCTTTGCATTCAGTAGATGAAAGCTGAAAAGTTTGTTAGCCTGAAGGAAGTAGGAAGCCTTCACAGGAGTATTTCCTCTGTCCTTTCCATCCTGCTGATTATGTAGCACGTGTTTTCATTGCCAGAGGCAAAGATTTGGCGGCTTGTTGCACAGCTAGAGGAGAAGGTGACACTACTGTGACACTGGGCAATTTTACAGCTGTAGTGCTGAATTTGAGGTCACACGTCTACATGGCTATGTCCTTTGTGGAGCAAGGCGCATCAAGAACAGTACTGCAAGTGCCAGATGGTAAAATGCAGGGCTTTCAACTAGTCAACAACTTGAAAGCCTTCACTCAGATCTGTTGGATGAATTTCTCATCTTGGAATGAGGCTGCATGGTCGCCACTGCAATTTATGCAGGAGGTAGGAGAAGGCAGGCAATCACTCGTGAGCATCCCTACCACAAGTAACATTTGGCTGTGTTGCGACAGGAGTGTGGTTGTTACTGTGGCAGTGGTAACAGCTCGTCTGGCTTCAAATGTGTGGTTGGACTGATGACTTCATAACTTGCTCTATCTTTGACAGAGGCACTACTCTATCAGAAATCCATACAAACTAACGCTGCATCAACCTGTTATTATCCAATGGCCTGCAATGACACACTGATCAGAAAGATACATTTGGATTTGTCCTTAATGTTTACCATCGAGCAGCCTAGTGTAAATACCACATTATTCGATGGGCCTTAACACTAATGTGACAGCTTTGGAGGAATGAAGCTGTAAGCAGTTGTTGCGCTTGAGGACCACACTGTCTCCAAAAGCAAACTGTCATTACATAAATGAGAGCAGGATTTCACAGGGCCGGCAATTGTGTCAGCACCTTTCTGAATAATAAATGGATTAACTGTAGCAAAGAAATGAATGTCCAGTATGTGGTATGAGGAACCAATGTGCAAGCTGGAGGAGTCTGAATGTTTAGCCTCATTCCCATTACGTTTAGTAGACTCAGACTGGAATTGGCTCATTGTGACAGAATCCCCAAGACCGCCATCATCTCCAAAGGCATAGCATGTTCGTTCCTGCTGAGGGGCCCTTCCTCAGAGTGGAGTTCACATTCATTAGGCAATGGTTCACACCTCAGGCTACCACCCCTCCCTGGACCTGGCCTGTACCATGTATGTTCAAACTCTACATGCAGACCTGGGGACGGTAATTACGTGTTACCCCGTCACATGTTACACTTGGGCTGGCCTTCAGAACTGCACAGGGATGAAGAGGAAACAAAGACAAACCCCAACCACCAACGTGGAGAATGATAGATTAAGAAAGAAGACACTGTAGTCTGTGTGCTGAGGTTCTAGCACCTGAACGTCATTCACAAAAAGTGCCCGTGACATGTTCCAAAGGGACGGAAAAAAAAGGAGGATAGACATGCAGCACGGAAGTGCAAAGGTGCTACAATGGCAGAGGTCCGATGGTAGCCAAGCACAAACTCATTGAAAAGTGACGAGCAATTTAAGAGGTTGAATTTTTTGGGATTATGAATCATTTTTCGTAACCTGTCTAAAAGGTTGCAGTGTGAAATGAACAGGCAGCAACATTGGTACAAGCAGTAATTAACAACAGGGTACTTAAATATACACGAAATAACGAATCAAGGGGGTCATCCCTATCTTGGATTTATAGAAGGAATTTAAGCTGTAATGTGGGAAGAAATTGAGGACAAATTATCTACATCGTCAAGCTAATAGGAGCATGTTAAAGATGCATGAAGCAATAGGGAGCATGCTATAATACCATATCACACACACATACCAACTTTGATGTCTGTTCAAGTTATCTTGGTCTGTGTACAAATCAAAACAGCAAGAACTACTGGATTTTAGCCATGTGCAGTGGTATATGGCCATAACATGCATTCAATTATTGACATAGGAAAACAAGAACGGAAAGACAATAGGTTAAGGCATTTGTGAGGGTGGCAAGAGAAGAATTGAAAACGTTGGTTAAGGCAAATAAACTGGCACTGTAAAAGCAAGAGGAAGCACTGACTCACAGGGAAATATCACCCCAAGACAAGGATGGCCAATGTGTAATCTATCGACTTCACACACTGCAAATGGTAAGACACTACTTTTTATGCAGTGTCAAGGCCAATATCAGGTTGTGAAACTCATCAGTGACTGTCAAAATGCAGTTGTCTATGAGAATTCTGCATGTGGACATATGAAACTTGTGACAAGTCCTTAGATTAACCCAAGAATTGGAGGGCTGAGCCAGAAAAAGTGGGAACCAAGTGTTGAGTAGCGAGCAAGAAGTTTTAAGTGAAACAGCAATAGTAGGTCTACATGGGAAGACCTAGGAGGTAAGAGTTTTCTTTGTATGTTTGGTACAAGGAAGATTACCTGCTGTGCAGCAGCAGTGGATTTTCGCATGAGAGACGCATAGTCGGTAGCTCTGTCCTCAGATGAGCTACGCCAGGAGAGAAGATAAATCCAGTCTTAAGTGGACTATGGCTTGTCACTGCAGTGGAAGCATTGCTGAATGACCATGTTAACAGTGAGCACTGTTCACCAAGCACATCAACAAAATGAGGTTATCACTGGGTGATACAGGTGTTATTTAATGCATGGTAGACATAGAATGAGGTAACATGGTTAGAAGAAGCCCTCAGTAATTTTGAACTGATGGTATGTCATCACAGAATGTTTGAAGGAGTTTCCAGGGTGTGTAGTAGGAAACATGGGAGGATTTGGGGGATGAGGTGACTCAGGCTTTGGGTAATATACCACATACCTTAAGTAGAGGTTGGATCACTGTGTTAGGATGACGTGGAAACAGGGGGACAGCTGATGAGGGTGAGAGTGAATGATATAGTAGAAGTAATAAAACAATGGGTAGAATAAGGAAGGCAATAAGTGAGTGCTACAGCACAAAAACTCGTGTTTGCAGAAAGATATGCTCTTACTGCACCAGCTGAATGGAAGTGTTTATTATACAAAATTGCAGAAGAAATGGTGAATCTTAACTGAGATGTTGCTAACTGAAGCAGAAAATTGGATAAAGAACTAATAATTTAGTTGTTACTATCCTTGGAGGACAGCATGAGGAGGAGGAAGAGAGAGAGAGAGAGAGAGAGAGAGAGAGAATGAATTACAGGAATCTATGGAACAAGTGAGATAAGCCAGCTAGAAGCGAAATACCATCACCAGACAATGCCGGGAGGTGCAACGTCAAGTGCAAAAGGAGCCACCACCGGAGAGTGAGTTTGTCCATTAGCATCATCGTAACAGCTAACCTTCTCATTTTAACCTAGCCACAGCAGAGGAAATGACCAACAGGGGAAATTATAGATATCAATTTCCTTTCCAGGAGCAGTAAGTATGCACGATACATTATGCAGTTCACATGTATCCTCACAAGTGTGAGATGCTGAAGAAATTTCTTGGAGTAAAGGAATAATAGTCATTGGTTACAGAAGACAAGCAAAGATTTGTCTATATGGAACAAGGAGTTACACAAGTATTACAGGGGTGTCATTATGGTTTGCCCAAACAGACTAGGTGGAGAGCGTCAGAAATCCTGAGCAGTTAATGTTAAACGAAGACGGGAAATTATAAATGAACAGGACACCATGTAAAACAGTATTTATTTTTGCTCCACCTGCCAGAATTTCAGGCACAACCCACAGATTGTACTGGCCAGGGGAATACATGGAAATGCTACCAGCCACTAATTTGACTATGTTAAATAGAAATTTGGGGCCCGAGCTTATATAGTCCACAGACAAATTCATTAGCCGGAAGACTGGGCCCATCTCCATGGAGACATTGGTGCATCATGGAAGTCAGTACAGGGAGAGTCAGAACCAGAGGGAAACAGCATTGACCAATGTAATACCAGTTAATACTGTGACACTACTAACTATAGTTCTTGTTTACACATACTGGAAGTGGATCACTAGACAAAACCTGGATACAGCCAATGTTTGATCTCTTGTGGACTGGATTCCCAGAGACTAGGAAGCAGCAGAGGGAGAGCTGTACATAGCAATAAACTGAATCAGGAAACGAAGACTTGATACGAGTAGTGTTTAAGGGAACATGGTGGTGAAAGTAATACTTAAAAAGCTGACGGGAGCCATTTGTGGCAGCCAACAGGATCAGTCATTTTAGTGTAATGATGTACTAATGATGATCCAAGAGGCCAGGTCTTACCAAGGAGGAAGGCACTGTAGCACAGTAATCATATACTGTCTTCCAGAACACGTGGAGTAAGAAGTAGATCACAACTGAGCCTGCCACTGGTGAACACATATGTTGTGCCTTACATAGCAGCCATTGTGTGTTGTGAGGTGAGCTGGTCAGGCACGGTGTTTAAATAGTTGACATAGCAGCATGTAACCTGAAGTAAGAGATCTTAACAGATATCCTTCCCTCCCCTCCTGAAGTAGTCTTCCACACCTGCACAACCTCCACAGGATTCTAATCACCTGTTTGACACTCCTATTCCCATCACCTCTCCACAGGGGTGATATCTCCATGTGAGAACTAGGCGCACAGCCTGTCCAATCATGTTTCTAGGTCTGTCACAGGATTATCCCAACCTATCAGAGGAAAGGCTACATGTGAAAACAGCTTTATCACATACCAGCTCTCAGATGAACGAGACAAAGAAGACAGACTATGATTTACTGAGGACCAATAATAAATTTGAAAGATCTCCGGGTCCACACACATTTCCCAAGGATACAAAGAGCGTCATGGATATCTCATCATTATATATTGGGAAAGATATGTTTGAGTATATTAGCAATGAAACCACTGAGTATTACAATCAACATTGCAGTAGAAGGAAACTGGATTAAAAAATGCCAAATTTGTCAACATTACGGGATCCGAACTTATAAAATCAGTTGGGCTTGCTATCCTTATGGGAATTTTCGAAACTTAAGGATATATGATTACTGAACAACACATCCGTTGATAGACACCAATATTTTGCGAAACTATGTCTGCAACCAATTCAGACAAATATTTTTACATTTTTCTGACAACAACAACAAACCAGATAATGCCGACCAGCTTTTCGAAGTGCAATTTGCAATTGATTATTTTTCCAAAAAGTTTAAGGAAATGTTTAATGTAAGTCAAGACATCTCAACTGATGAAGGAATGAAACCATGGTGTGGACAGTTAAATTTTAAAGTTTACAATCCACCAAAAATTACCAAATAAGGCATACTCATTCGGATGCTGTGTGATTTGAGTACGGGATACATTTCTTCATTCAAGATATATTCCTGCACTGGACAACCTTTAGCAGAAACAATGATGGAACTATTGACATCACCTCTACATGTATAATTATAATAGTGTAGAACTTGCAGAGAAGTGACTCAAAAAGAAAATTCGCATTTGTGGAGCAATATGGCAAAATGGAGGATTTCCAGAAAAATTAAAGTGCACATAAGTCAATATGTTTGAAGCTTGGCGACAAGCCAAGTAATCTGAATTAGTGCTGCTGGCGCCAAGCGAATAAATTTGTGAGAGACGTGTGGACAGCAAAGTGGTAAGTGCTACTTCAAAGGGATTGTCATGTCCCAAGGTATTCTGGTTGCATGTTATGATATACTCCCTCTAAATGGAGATCAAGGGCTCTGTGTGCCAGTCTGTTAGACACATCAAAAAATGCAATTTCAAGTTTAGTTGTGGTAGGTTGTAACCACCCTTTATGGAAAGTACTGGGGGAAGTTGTCTATCAGAAGTTGTTGCAAACTTTTGTGTTGAATAGATGTTGACCCATCATCTACATAGCCAAAGTATACGGGCTGTATTGGATAACTATCTCCTACATTTGAATTTAAAAAAGAAGAGGAATGAGGACTGATCTGTGTGGTAAGACATTATGCAATACTTCTGTTCAGATACTGTCGTTCATTTTAGTTATAGAAAATGTCTTTCTATCTAATATGTTGTCAAATAGTTCAATTGCCACGAATTATTACAATTTATTCCATGAATATGGACAAAGATCTAAAGCCAAGAAGAAGAGGCAATCATAATCCTGAAGATCCCCCGGATAAAATGAACTTGCAAGACATGAATATCCAGTGACTACTGACATTCCATGCTTTGACTCACAAAACTGTAGAAATTAAAATTTCATCTTCAGATTTTCTAGCTTCCTTACCACATTAATGTTCACTCTGGATGTAGTTGCAGTCTGTGAAATGATATAGGAAGAATATCATTTCTGGTAAGATGGATTTCTCACGAGCAGAAATGTAAGGTAGAGACTGAGTCACTGAATGTTCTAATCCTGCAAGAGAACACTATACAATGATGGACACAACAAACTAAGTCTAAAACAGAAATCATACCATGTACAGAGACGTGCACAATAATAATGAGGTAACACTCATGTCAAGGTAAACATGCCTGAGCTAGAGGTGGCTCGTCCTATATCTTAAGTGTCAGCTGGACAGCAGAGTGCATGGATGAGAGGCTGTGTGCATCCACAAGCAGCAACCTCCATTGTTTACATTCTAGCTGCATCTGACTTGCACGGTGCACACTGCAACTGCTTACAAAGATTTTGGGTGTGGATGTGTGGGTCAGTACAGTGGACAGTTAAGTAATAAGATTATTCTCATCAAAACTGACACCAAAAAGCTAACGGTTATGTTTCAGGTATATCTGCCAATGTCACAATTGGATGAAGAGGGAGTAAACGCTTATGACAAAATGTGTATGTAATGAGGATGTAAATCTAATAATCATGAATGACTGGAATGCTGTAACAGGCAATGTAATACGTGGCAGAGTTGAGATAATGAGCTTGACAATAGAAGTGATGAGTAAAACCAAATTCAGTTGTTCTATAAGTCTGTTATTAATTATGAATATCCTATTTTAAAATTACTAGAGGAAGAGATATATTTGGGAAAAGTCTGAGGGACATGAGGAGATTCTAGCTAGATTACATCATTTTGAGACATTTTGTAAAATCTGATATTGGATTGCAAGGTATACTCAGGAACATAATAGATTCCTATCACTAGTTATTAATGATGAAGAGCAGACTGAGGTTTACGAGAATAGTCAATAACTGTTAGTGGTTTTTTTTTTTTTTTTTTTTTTTGTGGTTTTAGGGCGCACAACTTCAATGGTCATTAGCGCCCTGACTACTCTAAGAATGCACCGTGAGGCACAAGTTGACAACAACAACTAAAAGGGAAAACACGATAAAAGAGACTGACAGGCATAGAATTAAAAACAACATCATCAAATGTCCTTAGCGAGGTTAGTCAAATTGATAAAACAAAGAACACGAGCAGCTGCTCGTGGGTCATCCGCTAAAATGTCATCGAAAGTATTAGGCAGGTTGAGATCGAGGCGCAGTTGGTTAAGATCTGGACAGGACATTAAAATGTGTCTAACCGTCAGCAAGTGCCCACATGGGCAGAACGGCGCCGGCGCAGCCGTCAGCAGATGGCGATGGCTGAACCGGCAGTGTCCAATTCTTAACCTTGCTAAAACGACCTCCTCCCGCCGAGAAGGGCGTGAGGAGGACGTCCAAGCCACGGGAAGAGGTTTTAAGGCCCGAAGCTTGTTGTCGGTAAGTGCAGCCCAATCGGCATGCCACAGCCGTAAGATGCGCCGACAAATGACCCTGCTAAAATCGGACGAAGGGACACAACAAGAAGCTGTCCGAGGCTGGAGGACCGCAGCCTTGGCTGCGGCATCTGCAGCTTCGTTCCCAGGGATACCGACATGGCCAGGAACCCACATAAAGCTAACCGGCGGACCGACGTCCACCAGCCGCTGAAGAGAGCGTTGGATCTGGTGTACGAAAGGGTGAACCGGGTATGGATCACTGAGGCTCTGGATGGCGCTCAGGGAATCTGAGCAGATGACATAAGCAGAATGTCAGTGGCGGCAGATGTAAAGAACAGCCTGGTAGAGGGCAAAGAGCTCAGCTGTGAAGACCGAACAATGGTCATGGAGCCGGTATTTGAAACTTTGTGCCCCGACAATAAAGGAACACCCGACCCCGTCATTGGTCTTAGAGCCATCTGTATAAATGAAAGTCATGTTGATGAACTTCGAACAAAGTTCCAAAAAACGGGAGAGGTAGACCGAACCGGGGGTGACCTCTTTTGGGAGCGAGCTGAGGTCAAGGTGAACGCGGACCTGAGCCTGGAGCCAAGGTGGCGTGTGGCTCTCGCCCACTCGAAAGGTTGCAGGGAGTGAAAAATGAAGGTGTTGAAGGAGGCGACGAAAGCGAACTCCAGGGGGTAGCAGGGCAGAGACATACAACCCGTATTGAAGGTCATGAGAGTCGTCAAAAAAGGAACGATAAGACGGATTGTCGGGCATTGACAGTAGCCGACAGGCATACCGACAAAGCAGTATATCGCGCCGGTAAGTGAGTGGCAATTCGCCAGCATCAGCATGAAGACTCTCTACGGGACTGGTATAAAATGCTCCGATCGCAAGTCGTAAACCCCGATGTTGTATGGAGTTGAGGCGGCGTAAGATGGATGGCCGTGCAGAGGAGTATACGAAGCTCCCATAATCCAGCTTGGAGCGGACGATCGACCGATATAGACGAAGTAGGACGGTTCGATCCGCTCCCCACGACATACCACTGAGAACACGGAGGACATTTAAAGAACGGGTACAACGGGCGGCCAAATATGACACATGTGGAGACCAGCTAAGTTTCCTGTCAAAGGTAAGGCCTAAAAATTTGGTTGTCTCCACGATTGGGAGAGCAACGGGACCAAGTCGTAAGGACGGTGGGAGAAACTCTTTGTAGCGCCAGAAGTTAATACAGACCGTCTTCTCGGCAGAAAAATGGAAGCCATTGGCGACACTCCAGGAGTAAAGACGGTCAAGAGAACGCCGAAGACAGCGCTCCAGGACACGTGTACGCTGCGCACTGCAATAGATGGTAAAATCGTCCACAAAAAGGGAGCCTGATACATCAGCTGGGAGGCAATCCATTATTGGATTGATCGCGATGGCGAACAGAGCGACGCTCAAAACTGAGCCCTGTGGCACCCCATTCTCCTGGCGAAAGGTGTCGGACAGGACAGAACCCACACGTACCCTGAGCTGTCGATCCATTAAAAAGGAACGAATGAAAAGAGGGAGGCGACCACGAAGGCCCCATGTATGCATGGTGCGGAGAATGCCAGCCCTCCAACAGGTGTCGTAAGCCTCCTCCAAATCAAAGAACACAGCCGCGGTCGGGCGCTTCCGCAAGAAGTTATTCATAATGAAGGTCAACAAGGTAACCAGATGGTCAACAGCAGAGCGGCGCCTACGAAATCCACATTGGACATTGGGAAGTAGGCGTCGAGACTCAAGCAGCCAAACCAATCGAGAGTTAACCATTCGCTCCATCACTTTACAGACACAGCTGGTAAGTGAGATAGGTCGATAACTGGAAGGCAAGTGCTTGTCCTTCCCCGGCTTAGGAATCGGGACAACAATAGACTCGCGCCAGCATGCGGGAACATGTCCCTCAATCCAGATGCGATTGTATGTACGAAGAAGAAAACCTTTACCCGCAGGAGAAAGGTTCTTCAGCATCTGAATATGAATAGAATCAGGCCCTGGAGCGGAGGACCGTGATCGGCCAAGTGCGGTTTCGAGTTCCCGCATGGTGAATGGGGCATTATAACTTTCACAATTCGAGGAGCAAAAGTCAGGTGGCCTAGCCTCCTCTGCCTGTTTGCGGGGGAGGAAGGCAGGGTGGTAATGAGCGGAGCTCGAAACCTCGGCGAAAAAGCGGCCGAAGGCATTGGAGACAGCCTCAGGGGCCACAAGGACTTCATTCGCGACCTTCAAGCCAGAGGAGTGGACCTTAGTGCCAGATAGCCGGCGCAGGCTACCCCAGACAACAGAAGAAGGAGTAAAACTGTTGAAGGTGCTTGTGAAAGCAGCCCAGCTGGCTTCCTTGCTTTCTTTAATAATACGACGACACTGAGCACATAATCGTTTATAATTAATACAATTCGCCACTGTAGGGTGGCGTTTAAAGGTGCGTAAAGCACGTCGACGAGCACGTAAAGCGTCTCTACATGCTGCGGTCCACCAGGGGACCGGTACGCGACGTGGAGAAGAAGTAGGGTGAGGGATGGAATATTCAGCAGCAGCGAGAATGACTTCCGTGAGGTGTGCGACCTGACGATCGCAGCTTGTGAAGGTTTGATCCTGAAAGGTCGCCCTGGAAGAAAAGAGCCCCCAGTCTGCCTTGGAGATGGTCCAACTAGAGGAGCACGGAGAGGGAGTATGCTGCAGGAGATGGATAACACACGGGAAGTGGTCGCTCGAATATGTATCAGCAAGTGCATACCACTCAAACCGGCGTGCAAGTTGGGGAGTACATATAGAGGTCTAAATGGGAATAGGTATGAGATGTGTCCGAAAGAAAAGTAGGGGCGCCAGTATTGAGGCAGACAAGATTGAGCTGGTTGAAAAGGTCTGCTAACAAGGAGCCCCTCGAGCAGGATGCTGGAGAGCCCCAAAGGGGATGGTGGGCATTGAAGTCTCCAGTTAACAAAAATGGTGCAGGTAGCTGAGCAATAAGTTGCATCATGTCTGCCCTGGTAACGGCAGATGACGATGTAGTGTAAACGGTACAAAAGGAAAACGTAATAGTGGGGAGAGTAATGCGGATGGCAACTGCCTGCAGGCCAGTGTGCAACGTGATGGGATCGTAGTAAATATCATCCCGGACCAGCAACATAACCCCTCCATGAGCTGGGATACCTACCACAGGGGGTAGGTCAAAACGCACAGAGGTGTAGTGTGCCAAGGCAATTTGATCGCATGGGCGTAGCTTCGTTTCCTGGAGGGCTACGACGAGCGGACGATGCAAGCAGAGCAGCAACTTCAAGTCCTCTCGGTTGGAGCGAATGCTGCGAATATTCCTGTGAATAAGTGCCATCGTAAGAAAAGGAAGATGAGAGAAGGGGTCACCTCGAAGGCCGCTTAGGGCCTGGCTTCGAGCGAGCACTGCCGCCGCTATCAGTAGGCGGACAGTCATCGTCCATGGTGTCTATAGGGTCATCGGCCATCTCGGGAGGATGGCCGGGAGGGGAGCTTCCTCCGCCGGTGAACTGCCAGATGTTCGGCTACCAGCGGTGCGGCCAGGCGAAACGGATGACGGCCTGGGGCGGCAACCGCTGGGTGGTGCAGGAGAAGAAAGGCGCCGTGGCGGAGAAGGAGAACTGTGCTTGCTATGTGCCTTTTTAGAAGGACGTTTGGTGGAAGTACCGGTCGAAGGCTGGGAGGTCGAGGGACGGAGGAAGTCTGCACGGGATGGTTCCTTCTTGAAGGCCCGTGCATCTGACTTCGGGGTCTTCGACTTAGCAGAAGCTGAGGAAGTGGCTGGTGTCTGTGGGGTGATGGGAGGAAGAGGAGACGTCGACCGCGCGATCTTAGCACTGGCCGAACGAACGACCGTGGTGCTGAAGGTCAGATCGCATGTCTGGGTTGCTACCTCCCGGGTAGTCCGAGGAGAGGCGAGGACAGTGCTGTATTTCCCCGCTGGGAGCAGCGTGGGCTTCCTACTAGCCAATAGCTTGCGAGCAGCCGAGGTGGACACTTTCTCTTTGACCTGTATTTCCTGGATACAGCGTTCTTCATTATAGACAGGACAGTCGTGTGAGGATGCGGCATGGTCACCCTGACAGTTCACACAACGAGGAGACGGAGGTGGACAGTCATCGTCATGGGCATCCCTGCCACAAGTGACACATTGAGCCGCATTGGAGCAAGACTGTCGAGTGTGATTAAAACGCTGACACTGGTAGCAGCGCGTAGGTGTCGGGACATAGGGGCGAACAGAAATAACCTCGTAGCCCGCCTTGATGCGCGATGGCAGCTTAACACTATCGAAGGTCAAGAAAAGTGTCCGGGTCGGTACAAGGTCATTGTTGACCTTTTTCATGACCCTATGGACAGCCGTCACACCCTGCTCAGCGAGGAAAGATTGAAGCTCCTCGTCAGTCAATCCGTCGAGGGAGCTACTATAGACTACACCACGAGACGAATTCAGAGTTCGGTGGGCCTCCACCCGGACAGGGAACGTGTACAAGAGTGTGGCCCGAAGCAGTTTTTGTGCCTGAAAGGCACTCTCAGTTTCTAGTAATAAGGTACCGTTACGCAACCTGGTACAAGATTTGACAGATCCGGCTATGGCATCTACGCCCTTCTGAATAATGAAAGGGTTGACAGAGGAAAAATCCTTTCCGTCCTCAGATCGAGAAACTACGAGGAACTGTGGGGCAGGCGGTAGTACTTTTGTCACTGGTGGCTGGTCACGTTTCCGTTTTTGGGATGAGATGGAGTAGAATCCATTGCGGAGGAATCCCCCATGATTGCCAGCGTCTCCGATGGCGCGCTCCTTCCTTGTGGGGACCCTCTCAGAGGGCACTCCCGCCTTAGGTGAATGTTTACACCTCAGGTCACACCTCCCGAGAAACAGACGGAGGGACCAATCGGCATGGTCAGAAGGTATCAGCTCAGGCAATCACCCCTCTCCGGGCCTGGCCTTTACCAGGGGGTACGCGCGTGCCTTACATGTCTACCCAGGGCGGGGACTTACGCGTTACCCCGTCACCGGCTACGCGTGCGAACGCGTGGGTCGGCCTTCAGACACGCACAGGGAGGAAGGAAGAAGAGGAAAAAGAAGAGAGAGAGGGAGAAAGAGGACAGACTGTCTCAAACGCCGAGGCGGAGACCAGAGAAGGCAAGGAGAAGAAGGCAATGAGAAGGCAAGGAGAAAAAGGCAATGAGAAGGCAAGGAGAAAAAGGCAATGAGAAGGCAAGGAGAAAAAGGCAATGAGAAGGCAAGGAGAAAAAGGCAATGAGAAGGCAAGGAGAAAAAGGCAATGAGAAGGCAAGGAGAAAAAGGCAATGAGAAGGCAAGGAGAAAAAGGCAAGGAGAAAAAGGCAATGAGAAAAAGGCAATGAGAAAAAGGCAATGAGAAAAAGGCAATGAGAAAAAGGCAATGAGAAAAAGGCAATGAGAAAAAGGCAATGAGAAAAAGGCAATGAGAAAAAGGCAATGAGAAAAAGGCAATGAGAAAAAGGCAATGAGAAAAAGGCAATGAGAAAAAGGCAATGAGAAAAAGGCAATGAGAAAAAGGCAATGAGAAAAAGGCAATGAGAAAAAGGCAATGAGAAAAAGGCAATGAGAAAAAGGCAATGAGAAAAAGGCAATGAGAAAAAGGCAATGAGAAAAAGGCAATGAGAAAAAGGCAATGAGAAAAAGGCAATGAGAAAAAGGCAAGGAGAAAAAGGCAATGAGAAAAAGGCAAGGAGAAAAAGGCAAGGAGAAAAAGGCAAGGAGAAAAAGGCAATGAGAAAAAGGCAATGAGAAAAAGGCAAGGAGAAAAAGGCAAGGAGAAAAAGGCAAGGAGAAAAAGGCAAGGAGAAAAAGGCAATGAGAAGGCAAGGAGAAAAAGGCAATGAGAAGGCAAGGAGAAAAAGGCAATGAGAAGGCAAGGAGAAAAAGGCAATGAGAAGGCAAGGAGAAAAAGGCAATGAGAAGGCAAGGAGAAAAAGGCAATGAGAAGGCAAGGAGAAAAAGGCAATGAGAAGGCAAGGAGAAAAAGGCAATGAGAAGGCAAGGAGAAAAAGGCAATGAGAAGGCAAGGAGAAAAAGGCAATGAGAAGGCAAGGAGAAAAAGGCAATGAGAAGGCAAGGAGAAAAAGGCAATGAGAAGGCAAGGAGAAAAAGGCAATGAGAAGGCAAGGAGAAAAAGGCAATGAGAAGGCAAGGAGAAAAAGGCAATGAGCAGGCAAGGAGAAAAAGGCAATGAGAAGGCAAGGAGAAAAAGGCAATGAGAAGGCAAGGAGAAAAAGGCAACGAGAAGGCAAGGAGAAAAAGGCAATGAGAAGGCAAGGAGAAAAAGGCAATGAGAAGGCAAGGAGAAAAAGGCAATGAGAAGGCAAGGAGAAGTCAAGGGAAAGAGTAAGGAAGACAGTGAAGTGGAGAAGAGCAAAGAAAGGAACCAACAAAAGGAAGGAAGAAACGAGAAGTGAAAAACCAAAAAGACCACGATTATAGGTCGTGAAACCGTCCGTCTCCGGACGCAGGCGCTAACTACCCCCGTGAGGGGGATGGACTCCTTTTAGTCGCCTCTTACGACAGGCAGGAATACCTCGGGCCTATTCTAATCCCCGGACCCGCAGGGGGGACTGTTAGTGGTGAAGTAAGTGGGGTACTGAAGAATGGTGTGTTTAAAGTTCTCTGAAGCAATAAATAGTGTGGTAATGAATACTGCAACACGCAGGTCAGTTGAAGAGGGAGGGATTTATCTGAAAACAGCAGTCACAGAAGTTGGACAGACAAATTTAAGTATTCACGAGGTAACTGTAAGAAACTGTTGTTGCAGAATAAATACTGAAATTGATTCGTAAATTAAGGAAGTACAAAAATGTACAATAGGACGCAGAAATACATCAATTAAGTCACTTATGTGTGAAACAGTAAAGCAGAGAAGGCAAAGTGAAATGATGCGAAAGTAATTCCACTGTTGAAGTCAGAGGAATGAGCTGACATGTAAGAGTACATTAAGGCTTCTATGTGGGGGTAGGATCTGTTTGATGGCATGACAGAAGAAGAGTTAGAACACACAGGTGATACAATGAAAATTAGGAGTTGAACAAATTATTGGGAGACCTGCAATCAAATAATGCTGGAGGCACACAAAGTAATGTTTGAAGTCCTAAAAACCCTAGTGGAGGAGGGGGTGAAGCAGGTGGGGAGGGGATTTTACTTTTGAAACAGAATTATATGAAAGTCAATTACATATTGTGATAAACCAGAAAAGAGAATTTAAGTATTTGGCCTCTGGTTCTGCAGAGGAATGATGAAAATTCAGTGGACTGATGTGGTAAGAAATGAAGAGTTTCACCACAGGAACAGTGACAAGAAGGGACATGCATTAAGAGACCAACAAGTAACTTCCATCATACTTTAGGGAGTTACAGAGGTAATAATTTCAGGAAATGGCAGAGATTGGAATTGTCTAGAAAATAACGGTATAATACTGTGAGGTGAAGTAGTTGGATAGAGGAGTTCACAGTGGGCCACATCAAACCAGTCAGGAGACTGCTAAAGCATCAGTATTCCTCATGAACTCTTCTGGATCATGTACAACAAATTTGATAAGAGAAAACTTTCACTGTAAATTTTTAGGTAGAATATCTAACATTTTATTCAGTTGTCTAAAATATGATCAAGGAAGAAATCCATATTTATATGGCATCCTATTATACAATATATTGCTTTATGTGTAATTCTTTCATAGTCACTTTAATTAGACTACACTCCATTACACTTTTTTCACTTCTGTTGCTCATCTTATGATCTCTCTAAGACACTATCCACTGTGTTGAACTGCTCTTCCAAGTCATTTGCCATCTGACAATTCACAGACAAAGTTTTCCTTTCATCTTTTTTAACTTCTTTGTTCAATGTACAGACTGGGTAGCATTGTTAGTAAGCTCCAGTCTTTCCTCCCTTTCTTAATACTATTCCCCTTATGCTTCTTTCAGTACTTAACTGCTGTGTGTCATCCGTACAATTTCTGAACAACTTTTCTCTCCATGTACAGAATGTCAAACCGAACACCTTTTAATCATCTAAATTTCCAAATTGCTTTGTTATTGAGGAAACAGTTTTGGTGATATATTATGCTGTCTTCAGGCCCCCAGCCCAATGTGTTTGAAGTTTTCCCATCTCTGGCCCAGTCACAATAGGGGCCAGTATTCAATGACTGGCATCTAGATTTTTGATACAATGCTCACTTCAAACATCACCTGCTGACTGCTCAGTTGTCCGTATAAAACTGTCTGTACTGAAAAGCCAAGGTCCCACAACCATCTGTGAGAAGATGTGTCATTGAGCTCAATAAAACAAATGGAGCAAAATATGTCCATCTTGTGTGTTATGTATATGCCATTCTTTATGTGGCTAGTTTTCGAAATAGCACTTTAATGCCTACTTATTTTTCTTCACTGCAGTATATTTGTCCTATTTTCTGAGTAGCGAGTCATGTTTGTCAGTAAATATATCTATTTAAAATTGGACCTCTCTCTACCACCTACAGCTCTGTAAAACATTCTGCATGCCTCCATTAGTGTGATGAAAGCCTTCAAGATAGGCACCTTAAACTAGACTGACTTCAGTACTGTCCACATATTACTTTTATCATATTCTAAAGGTGCTCTGTCTGGTCAACATTTTACAGTACATGCCCCTGTGTGTTTAAACTATGCATCACATCTTTTCCTCATTTCTGTAATTAACCTGGTGTCTAACTAGGCCAACACGGAAAACTGAACCTGCAGATGAATGTCACCGATTCTTGTTTTCTAAGGAGTTAACCTACCTCATTTTTAACTATCTTCACTTTGCGAATGGAGGTTTTTTTCTTTTTATTTGTGTTATGCAGTTTCTCTGATGTCTGACTTTTAGTTGGCTGTTCTAAATTTTTAGAATTGATGAATTACTGGGCTGCAGGTTTGATTATACGCTTACATGGATGTCATGCTTACGACCTGATTCACAATTCCTTTTGTGATATGTATTTTAATTTACATTAATGGAGACTGGGCAACAGACCATACTTCCTTGTCTCTCCCAATTCTACATAACTAGGTCTGCAATCCCAACTTTATTTTGTATTCATACTACCTGTATCTGCTAGACTCCTGTATCATAATACATTTTATACTATACGTAAGTAGAGAATTAAATGAGCAATGAATAAAGGTCATTTTGTATGGAGCACACCTGAGGAACTACTTGTCCAACAAAATTATTCGGGATGAGAACTTCACAACCAAGCCTGATACTTTCTGAAGGTAGGCTCACCTTGACTATTCATGTCTGGCCACAAAAAATAACTTTTTTGCTGACCTCTTCCATTCACCAGGCAGACCCAACAGCAGTTTGTGTCCTCCAAATGGATCTGGTAGCCCATATTTCATTCCAGCCATAATGACCACTAAACTTCAGATTAAAATGGGTGCCTGGTGCATCTCGTGGGCAATTTGAATATGTACAACATCTTAGAACCACAATTGTAAAGAAACTGTCTACAGTACGATATCTGTCACCTAAATCTCTCCGTTTCCTCCACTTCCATGAGATTACCACTCCGTGACATCCCCTGCCACTTTATCATGTGTGTTTTATGTTTGTTATACATCTGAAATAATATACATTTTTTATTTTTACCATAAAGCAACTCATAACTAAGTAACATTACACTACTAAATAGGACCATTACGCAGAATGTGCCTTTGTCTTATAGCAAATGACAGCAGTGTTTTGGACCAGGTGACACTGCATGCTGCTGGCATTAAAACGAGCAAACATGGCCGCCCACAGATCCGGTGCATGAAAAACTGGCTAGGTAGTAACATACTAATTTACATCTGTTGATTGTAAACAACTGATAGATATTCAGAGTTATGTCATAGTTTTTACAAAAATTACTCCTCAGCTTGTGAAAGACCAAGATCAAGAAATTTCGCCAAAATATTACGTTGAATTACGTCAATTGAGGCATTTCATTGAATTCTGCAGCTGGAAGGAAATTAATAATGTAAGAGTGATATTTCTGGTAATATTGATATTTTTATATCTATATTTTCATACGGTTGTTACAAGGAAGACATTTACCTGCAAGATTCTCTAATTGCTTTCCCTCGAACATAGCTAGTACTAAAGCACTGCCTTCTCGAAATTACAGAGATTGTCTTTACCTTATTTCCACCATAATCTGCACTACTATTCTTTTGGAGCAAAAGAAGTAGTACAACCAACTGCCGCAAAATGAGCATTAAGTGACTGTTAGTGCCACAACAAAGGAATTGGATGTAAACTATTTAAGGAAAACAGGCCGTGCGCAGGAACGAGCACCATCTGTTGAAACGAAATAAGTTGGTTTCACCAACAAACAGCGTAAAATGCACTACTTTTTCTACCATTTGTAGTAGTACGACTTGTTTCATTTCAACACCAAACGATACGCTACACTCTTAAATGACCGTTCAGTGAAAAACCGAAAATTGACAATTTGTGAACCAGTTTCTTGCCTCGCTGTTTTTTGTCAAAAATCTATCAGCTTAAACTTAGAAGATACATCCTGAGAGATTATGCAACAGGCTTTACTGATTCTGCAAGTTTCAGTAACGTGACCAAAGAGATGTCTTCAAAACTGAGAAGCGTCTCGCGGGCCCTGAGGAATCACGACGTCACATCATGACATGACGTCTGTCACGCTAGCCAATATCGCTGGTAGTTTTCGAAACGCGGATATTCTTTGAACATGACATTCTAATGCATTGTGGGTGTGTGTGTGTATAATGGCGGGTTTTGTGATTTGTGTGCGTTAAAGCTTTTCAATCACGGGAAAAAATTGATAATACTTGCTGCAAAAGCAGATGTTTGCAGAGGAGAAAGGATAGTTTATATTGCAGATAATGGATGGTAAGTAACTTATGTTAGTAATCTTATAATGCTCAAGAAAAGTAAAGTGTATGGTAAATCTACAGAAATTTCATTCTTTGTGCCTATAGTATTCTGATGCATTGTGTTACACAGTAAAGTTTCTTTCAATGCATCTATGTGGATTATTTGTGGTAATGGCATATTCTCATAACAAATGGCTTCGATATTTAAGTTGCAATCATCGTAACTTTTTCCTGATCAAAACTTGTGTAGTAACTGTATTCTAACGTCAGTAACCTGCACATTTGAAAACTTTTGAATGTTCAAAATTACATCATTCATCATAGTATTTTTTTACAGAAAATAGGTATGAATTGCAATGACTGAATCCAGATTTGTGAGTGATGTAATCCGTTTTTGTAATGTATGTTTCAGTTTCTGAAGTGAAAATCCAAAGAAGAGAAGACAGCGAGAAGTAGCTTTTTGTCTGTTTCATGGTTTATAGGCATACTGGGGAAACTCGCCATGTAAAAAATCGAGTAACGCATCAAGCTTGGTACCTCTATGGTGATGTGGAAATCCGAGCGTTGTTAATAAAGAAATTCAGTGTGTGTGTGTGTGTGTGTTTCTTTTGATTCCTTTATCATGTTGCTTACAGTAGACCAAATTTAATTAAAATACCCAGGTGATAATTTCAACATAAATTGGACTATGTGCATAGCTGTTTCTAATGGCTTTGCTGCTTCTCAGAGGCAAAGTATGAATATTTACCATCCTCTGGCATGTGCGTTCACTAGTCATTTATGGCAAAAGACATCACTGACTGAAAGCATAATTTGCTTGGTAGACATAATTGGAAATGACCTTTTTAGTTATAATTTTACGTTTTTAGATTATAGTACTCCCTGAGAGATTATCTTCTGCATTTCTTGACCCTGACATGACTAGTAATGGATGTTTCACCACCAGGTTAGGCATACAGCATTAAGTGTCCTGCTATGCTGTGAGCAGCATGGTAGTCAATGTGTTAAGCAGGCATTTAGGAACTTTTAATGTGAAGTATATGCATCTGTACAGTCGTGGCTAAAAAGAACAGCTAGAATGCTAATTACTGTTTCAGGAATTATCCTTTACCCAGTTAAATATGTATCTAAAAATGATTTCATGAATAACTTTGTAGTCATTTAATCGTTTGGTTTTGTAAGACATTTAAATAAAAATACTGCAGACCCAAAAATAGTCTGGAAATGGCAAGGAATATCAAATATAAGTAAATATTTTTCCTCAGTAAGATAAAAGTGTAAAATTGCTGATACCTGGTTGTTACCATATCACTGCTGGCCCCAGCAGAGCAGTCTGCTGTGACCACCGGCACATTCATGCCAGCCAACAGGTTAATACTCAAAACAGGGCAGTGCAAGACTTGGTCCGTAATTCTCATTGGTTGAAGCAACTAAAATCAAATTTCTGAGGTGTGCTGGAACTGTGTTGTTGGTATATTCCCCAGCATGATTTAAAATTTTTGCATTGAAATGGCACTGACAGTGTGTAACATATTTTGCAACTGAGAATAGATACTAAAAAATTTATGTGGGAATATATTTCAAGAAACCCTTTCATACCAAACCTGACAATTATATTGACACACAAGTAAACCCACCTGAATGGCACACTGGGTTATACAAGCATTAACTGTAGGTGTAGAATAGGTAATTTACACAGAAAACTTTTCATACAAATTTTATTGTAAAGCACACTAAAGTTAAGGGAAAGGTGCAATGCCTAGATGAGATAAACGTGGACACGCAAGAACTGGTTTTGCTCAGATATATGGAAAATTAACTGTAGTATTGTATGACATACAACACATCTGAGGTGCAAATTTGTGGAGAGGAGAAATTGCATTGAACCTGTGCACATTTTGTTACAGTGCTGGGATGATGTCATCCAGATTTCAAAATTAGTGGTCTAGTAATGAAACTTTCGTCAGTTTTAATATTTAAAAATAAACGTGCCTGAAAAAGGAAGCTGAATTAGGACTTTCAATTAAATTGCAAAAATGTTCTTGTTTTGCACATTCACTGCGGATGACACTTAAAAGCACGGTGTTAGTAGCTCTTATTGACCTTTGTGTCAGCCACAGTGAACATGTTGAAGATTTTAAAGTAACAAAGTAGTTGTTGACATTGAGGTATTAATGGATGACAGCTGGAAACAGCAATGAAATAATGTGAATTACTTAAACCAGGAATTAAACCAGTCTACATAGCTTTGAACACAGCCAAAAAATGGTTGGTTGAAATGGCTCTGAGTACTATGGGATTTAACTTCTGAGGTCATCAGTCCCCTAGAACTTAGAACTACGTAAACCTAACTAACCTAAGGACATCACACACATCCATGCCCAAGGCGGGAATCGAACCTACGACCGTAGTGGTCGCGCGATTCCAGACTGTAGCGCCTAGAACTGCTCGGCCACCCCGGCCAGCGAACACAGTCACTTCACACTTCTTATTCACTGCATATTTGTGTGCTATAACTAATACAGCAACCTTTTATTTTCTCATCTTTGATCTGGAACATGTGTCACATCTTACTTGTTTTCCTAGAGCAACTCTAGGTTTACAAGATCCACATTTCAGAATTCTGGTAATTGCTAGTCCTACCTCATGCTGAAAGCGAGGGTAGATAGCTGTCTCTTCAGATATGAATATATCGCAAATGTATAGGTATATCCATGATGGTATAGAACAGTGCAGGGCCATCATCCTGAACACCTGCTGGGTAGACTGAACTGTGCACTTCACATCCAGTGCATCAATTTCTTCATAGGTAGTATCATAGTACACTACTATCTCAGACTTGATTGTTGCGATGCTCAATGAAACAGCATTATGCCTTGAAGACACTAAACTAACAGCCTTCTTAAGTTTTTGAATGAAGGAATAAGGAGTAATATATCCAAAAACAATTAAATTTTACATTTTGCTGTCAGGAACTTTCTGGAATCTTTGCTTTTATTATTGTTTTGTACATGTGTGGCCTTTTTGTTTCCTCTTCCCAGTTTGACAAGCACATCTGATTTGCTTAATGGGGATATTTATGGTTACAAAAATAAATAAATGTGTGGGTTCCTGTAGTCATGTCCTAGTTCATGAACCACGGGTAACGTATGAGTGGCCAAGTAAGTGGTCCCGACAGTCGGGATACCAGTTACTTTGGAATAAGGCTGGGCATCTGACATATTCTGAGTCGTGGTCACCTTTGTGCTCATACGGCAAAGACTACCAAATCCACCGGTTAGTCCCTCAGCCGTTAGGGGTAAAACCCAATGGGACTCGGGGCAAGTAAGGCTAGCAACCTGCTTCCCTGGTACTTTAAATATGATGCTGGCAACAATCAGAGCAAAATGCCTCGGACCTTTGGAGGTGACGGAGCCCCACCACTAACTGACAAAACCAGGGACTCCTAAGATACGACTTGGCAAACAAATGGTAATGAGATGGGGAGCTATTAATATCAATGGGGGCTACTCTGGGAAGAAGTTAGAGCTGGCAGAGGCTGCAAGTAAGATGGGACTGGACGTTTTAGCTGTTAGTGACATTCGGGTAAGGGGTGAGAAAGAAGAGGAAGTGGGAGAATACAAGTTCTACCTGTCAGGCGTCAAAGCAGGAATAGCACAATGGGGTGTAGGGCTCTACATCAGGAAAGAAATGGAACCCAGCGTAGTTGCAATAAGGTATGTAAACGAACGACTGATGTGGATAGATTTGACAGTGTCTAGCAAGAAAATTAGGATTGTGTCAGTATATTCACATTGTGAAGGGACAGATCAAGATAAGATGGATAGTTTTTATGAGGCACTCAGTGATGTAGTTGTTAGAGTAAAGGACAAGGACAGTGTTCTGCTCATGGGCGATTTTAACGCCAGGATTGGAAATCGAACAGAAGGGTATGAAAAGGTTATGGGTAAATTTGGAGAGGAAATGGAGGCCAACAAGAACGGGAAACAACTCTTGGATTTCTGTGCCAGTATGGGCTTAGTAATCACAAACTCCTTTTTTAAACATAAGAACATTCACCGGTATACTTGGGAAGGCCGGGGAACCAGATCTGTCATTGACTATATAATAACAGATCAGGAATTCAGGAAGGCTGTGAGGGACACACGTGTATTCAGGGGATTCTTTGGCGACACTGATCATTATTTAATCTGCAGTGAAATTGGGATTGTGAAGCCGAAAGTGCAGGAGGTCAGGTCCATATGTAGGAGGATGAGAGTGGAGAAACTTCAGGATAAGGAAATCAGGCACAAGTACATAACAGCGATCTCAGAAAGGTACCAGCTAGTTGAATGTAGTCAATTACAGTCATTGGAAAAGGAATGGACAAGGTACAGGGACACAGTACTAGAAGTGGCTAAAGAATGTCTTGGAACAGTAGTGTGTAAAAGTAGGATGAAGCAAACAGCTTGGTGGAATGATACAGTCAAGGCAGCCTGTAAAACGAAAAAGAAGGCGTATCAAAAATGGCTACATACCAGAACCCAGGTAGACAGAGAAAGTTATGTTGAAGAAAGAAACAAAGCCAAACAGATAATTGCAGCATCCAAGAAGAAATCGTGGGAAGACTTTGGAAACAGGTTGGAGACTATGGGTCAAGCTGCTGGAAAACCATTCTGGAGTGTAATTAGCAGTCTTTGAAATGGAGGTAAGAAGGAAATGACAAGTATTTAGGACAGGTCAGGAAAACTGCTGGTGAATCCTGTGGATGCCTTGGGCAGATGGAGGGAATATTTTGAAGAGTTGCTCAATGTAGGTGAAAATGCGATCAGTAATGTTTCAGATTTCGAGGTAGAATGGGATAGGAATGATGATGGAAATAGGATCACATTTGAGGAGTGGAAAAAATGGTCAATAGATTGCAGTGCAATAAAGCGGCTGGGGTGGATGAAATTAAGTCGGAACTCATCAAATACAGTGGAATGTCAGGTCTTGAATGGCTACACAGGATAATTGAAATGGCGTAGGAGTCGGGACAGGTTCCATCAGACTGGACAAAAGCAGTAATCACACCAATCTTTAAACATGGAAACAGAAAAGATTGTAACAACTACAGAGGAATCTCTTTAATCAGCGTTGTGGGTAAAATCTTCTCAGGTATTGTTGAAAGGAAAGTGCGAGTATTAGTTGAGGACCAATTGGATGAAATTCAGTGTGGGTTTAGGCCTCTTAGAGGTTGTCAGGACCAGATCTTTAGCTTACGGCAAATAATGGAGAAGTGTTATGAGTGGAACAGGGAATTGTATCTATGCTTTATAGATCTAGAAAAGGCATATGACTGGGTTCCTAGGAGGAAGTTATTGTCTGTTCTACAAGATTATGGAATAGGAGGCAAACTTTTGCAAGCAATTAAAGGTCTTTACATGGATAGTCAGGCAGCAGAGTTGACGGTAAATTGAGTTCATGGTTCAGAGTAGTTTCAGGGGTAAGACAAGGTTGCAACCTGTCTCCACTGTTGTTCATATTTATGGATCATATGTTGAAAACAATAGACTGGCTGGGTGAGATTAAGATATGTGAACACAAAATAAGCAGTCTTGCATATGCGGATGACTTATTTGTGATGGCAGATTCGATTGAAAGTTTGCAAAGTAATATTTCAGAGCTAGATGAGAAATGTAAGGACTATGGTATGAAGATTAGCATCTCCAAAACGAAAGTAATGTCAGTGGGAAAGAAATATAAACGGATTGAGTGCCAAATAGGAGGAACAAAGTTAGAACAGGTGGACGGTTTCAAGTACTTAGGATGGATATTGTCACAGGATGGCAACATAGTTAAAGAACTGGAAGCGAGGTGTAGCAAAGCTAATGCAGTGAGCGCTCAGCTACGATCTACTCTCTTCTGCAAGAAGGAAGTCAGTACCAAGACTAAGTTACCTGTGCACCGTTCAATCTTTCGACCAACTTTGTTGTATGGGAGCGAAAGCTGGGTGGATTCAGGTTACCTTATCAACAAGGTTGAGGTTACGGATATGAAAGTAGCTAGGATGATTGCGGGTACTAGTAGATGGGAACAATGGCAGGAGGGTGTCCACAATGAGGAAATCAAAGAAAAACTGGGAATGAACTCTAGATGTAGCAGTCAGGGCGAACAGGCTTAGATGATGGGGTCATGTTACACGCATGGGAGAAGCAAGGTTACCCAAGAGACTCGGATTCAGCAGTAGAGGGTAGGAGCAGTCGGGGCAGACAGAGGAGAAGGTACCTGGATTCAGTTAAGAATCATTTTGAAGTAATAGGTTTAACATCAGAAGAGGCACCAATATTAGCACTGAATAGGGGATCATGGAGGAACTGTATAAGGGGGGCTATGCTCCAGACTGAATGCTGAAAGGCATAATCAGTCTTAAGTGATGATGATACGTGGATACAATGCAACCTGCAAACCAAGATCATCCTCCAAAACTTTACAAGCCTAGGAAATAAGCACAATGATTTGGACGTAATAGCATGTTTTAACAAACCAGATGTTTCAGTTATTACTGAGCATTGGTATACCAAAAAAGAATCTTATTATGCACCCATTAACAAAGAATTTCTGCTCATCTTTTAGTAGGGATATCAAACCTTATGGTGATGTTGCAAAAAGTGGCAATAATTGGTGCTCAAAGATGTAATTCCTACGTGTTGAAGGTGTTACTCAACTTTCTGCAATAAGCTATAGATGGGAAAGGAAACATAATTTTAGATATAGACAGACCTCCATCTGAAATTACTGATTTGTTTTAGTTAATCTCTATCAGTTGCTTGTAGAGAGAGATAGTTAATACTACGGGAAAACGGCTGGTAATTATGCTGATAATGTTCACAGTTTAATAAAACTGTATCTAACACAAATCAGTTTTCACTCATAAGGATGGTGAGTGGCACACACAGATCTAACATTACTGATAGGTAATACAGGATACCCAAGACTTTGTACTGGGATACTTTCTTTTGTTGATTTGTTTAAATGACAAAATACTGCTCCTCAAATTCAAAGATCGTTCTGTGTACTGATGCTACACCCATTGCATGCAAGTGTAAAGATTATGAGCAACTACAAAAACTATGAAACTGTATTACAAATGAAATAACTCAGTATTTCTATTAAAGTCATCTCATTGTCATCACAAGATAGCAGCAGTAACGGATTTTCACCCCACAAGACAGATTTTTAAATTCAGTTGTGCACTGAAACTGATATTGTCATGAAAGAAGACTACTGCTTGGTTACAGTTAAACTTTCTATATTTAACATGTTATAATATGGAAACTAATTAACGTACAAGAACATAACTTGGTAGCATTAATGTCAAGGACATGGGGAAGAGAAATAATGCAGAATCAATTCAATTGAAACACTTATAATGTGCTGCTACAGTACACCCTACCATTACATACCAGTACCATTACCAGTGACGGTGATGGAGGCTGTTATGAAAAGCTTGCGATATTATTCAAATCTGATATGGCAAGTTAACAGAACTTTTGATCCATGTGAGTAAAATTATTGTGTAAAATCGATAGTGCAGCTTCTTACAGAAGTCTCTTCAGGGCCTTCGGAGTCTTTCACTTACATGTAAACATATTTACTCCCTAATAGTATTTGTTGTTCATAACAGGGGTAATTTTACTCTGTTCAGTGAAATGAACTTGCAAAATACTGGAAGAAAAAACAATATCCATGTAGACTATACACCCCTGCCTACATTTCACAACGGAATTTCACATTCTGATCTAAAGTCTTTAACAGGTTGCTGCTAGACATCAGGCAGCAAACAGAAAATCCTAAGATATTAATAAAACACAAAGTAAAAAAAATATTTTATTAACCTCTCCTATAATTATAATTAAACGTAATGTTCTGACTCAAGGATGCATATGATAGTTAACACTAAGGTTCGAATTAACAGGGTGTTAATGTTACCATTATATGTAGGGCTGCCAGTACTCACTGTAAAATTCTGAAATGCTTTGTACGAAGTATGAGAGAAAAACAGTACTTGAATAAAAATACCATTTCTAGCTTTCAGGGTCATTAGTTCCTTCCTCTGGGAAGATGAATACGTTTCGTGACTGGAAATGAGGGGAAGATCACTTAGACCACCCGTATAGAACACTTATGTGACACATTCATGAGTACTGCTCCAAAGTTTGAGATCCAGGTCAGACTTAAGCAACACATTGAAGCAACTCAGAGGCTGGATGCTAGATAAGTTACCAGTTGTTTCAAACTATGTGCGAGTATTATTTTGTATAACACTATTGAGAAAATTTAGAAAGCATGAGAAATCAGGGCTCGGATGATAGACAGCCTTTCTTCCCCCTCTCTATTTGCGAGTGGAACGGTACCATTTGGTTGTTTGTGTAGTATGTATATACATAAAAATACGAAAGAAAATTGTGACTGCCTACTACATTAAGAAGTAATAGTTGAACTAACCTAAAGCTTCGTGATTTACTTCAAATGTTTTGTACCACTGACACACTGTGACAATCAGTGACTTCCATATATAGCAGCCTTACAATTTGGAGATGTCAGTATTGCTTCGATCTATTAATATTCCCTCATTGAGCTCTTTTTATGTTAAGATCACATAAACTGGATTTTTGAGAAACTACACACAGAAGATGTGATTGACATATAGCTGTTTGATACTCAATGACTAGATGAACCTTTATTTCCACCACCGAGGGCAGCACGTACAACTCGGCTATGCTGCGCATGTCAACACCTGACGCATGCGCTGTAGGATGCCAGTACATTTCACATGCGCGAGATTCGGCATAAATACCGCGACTGCACCTGGGCTACACCTCCAAAGTGAATTGCAGTGACAAAGTCACTGCACAGTGGAAATTTACTGGCCCACCAACACAGTTAGACCGCAACAGACCGGTGATGCTGTATTGTAACCTATCACCTCGGACTACAAGTCCATTTAAAAAAAAAAAAAAAAAAAAAATGGGCTCTTCAGTAGTTGTGTACTCACCTGATGATGGCCGGACGTCTCTGGGCCGAAATATCGTGGCAGAATGTCGACGGGATCCGGCTGCATACCCGGAAATTATTAGAAGATATAGCTGTTTGTTTACAGAAAAACAACGATCAAAATTTAAGCATATCGGTAACACACACAGGGCAAGAGCACATATCTGGGCAAGAGCACTATACTGGATTTCGCCCCCTTTTCCCTAGAAACCTTGACTGGAGTAATAACTTTATTTGTAGCATAGTCTGAGGTCTACATTAGGTGGAAAAGCGATAATTTTGTTGACAGTTGTGGAACACAGCGAATGAGAAATAAAGGTTGTGGTAACAGACAGACGTGTGTCTTTGCCTAATATTTGTTTGCGGCATATTTAAATGCACTTTCCCACAATTAACGCATTTCTCATAATAAAAAAAATAAAACTACTAGGTCATCCCCAAAAAACATATATTAGAAAATGAACAAGTATCCGACGTGTTTTGATGCATATTACGTACAGATATCGTACACAAACTGGAAATATGCAATGGGCGTTCCACTACGCATCCTATACCATATTTGATTCGTTTTTCCGCATTTGCTACTGCTGGTATGGGTTCAAAGACAAATTCGTGCTGCAAACGTCTCAGTGGTAGTTAGCCTACATTAGTAAGCTGCAGTTAATGCGTTAAAAACATTTAGACACATTGTCCGCAATGCGTAATATGTGTTATGCATTAAATCACTCTGCCTTTCGACCAATAATTTGTTATCAGTTGGCTTCAATCAATCACGTACGGCTCTAATATGTAACCGACTACGCTGTGGATTTATCATGTCACCATAATACAGATTATTCGCATTTAAACCTTCTTTCTACATTCTATTCTGTTAACGGAAGCTTCATTAAAACAATCTGGATTAATTTGACATTCCATAACAACAGTCAGTCTGTATAAACACTGTAGCCAACGTGTGACGTCACTTACGTCGACACAGTTGTTTACAGGTCTAGTCACCAGGCAGCGCTGTCACGCTTTCAGCCTTTTTTGATGACGTCATGAAGCGATTCCTCGGGGCCCGTGAGACGCACGTTCAAAACTGTCACATGCAAAAACGAGAATCTTGCCAAGATTAATGGAACGACAAATGAAATCTTAAGGACAGAGAGAATGTCCTCAAGAACGAGTCACTGGTTTATAATTTCCTTAAAGGGTTATCTGAGTGCTTTGGCGTTGTCTCTGGGAACGAATTGGTCAGGCAACGTTGCTGGACCTCCGATTCAAACAAGGATTTTCAGCATGAAGGCTATTGCAGAAAAGTAAGCGTTGGTTGTTCAACAAGAACACAGCTCATTCCTGAACCATTTACCACTGTAATGCCAGAGCAACTTGGAATGAGTTTGGTGAAACCAAGGAAGGCACCACGTGCAAAGTGTGGCAATTGTAGACTGATAAATATTTAGCGGAGGGATATTTGCCTAGAAACAGCGATCCCGTGAACTGGTGAGAAACAAGAAAAATTACAGTGGCCGACGCTGTATCAATTTGTTCCATAAGTGTTATGCATCAGAGCAAGATCAGTGCCCTGTTAACGAATATTTTTAAAAGCACGACAAATATCCAATGAGAAGAGAGACATCGACTAAAGAGGGTCAGATTTTATTTATAAATTCCTTTTTGAATACACATATGGTAATACTGACTAAATGAAATCAGAAACACTAATTACAGTTTTAATTTATATACTGTATTTTTCCAATTAAAATGTCAAAATATAAGAAGGATCACTTGATAAATATTTAGTATTATTTTGCAACATTGTAACTTTTATAGCAGACGATGTTTAAAACTTTAATATCTCACCATTAATAGGGCAGTAACAACTATTACTCCTCTTTGTAAGTTCTTTAAAACTAGGATCAAACCAGATAAAAATACAGGTTTAGTGACCTGAACTAAAAAGGCAATGTGACTTCCTTTCACTTATTTTGTGAGTAGTGAGTCATGAAGCAATCGTTCTTTCCGGTGGTTGACCAGTTCTGATCCGATCTCTGAGAAGAAGTTTTGCCCACCTCTAAATCTGCCGCAGCGATTTGCCTGGCTGGAAGAGTGGGGGGAAGTCTAACAGTAGCGAATTACTAGGCGACGGATGCAGTATTTGTTTCGCGCGCATGGGCAGCAACAGGGTAGTTAATTCTTCTTACCTAATTATTCAAACAGTCACCAGAAATGTCGGCTGACCACTGCTCTGTCTCAGATGAACAGCTTATGGAGTTGATATCCGAACAGCGTATTCTGTGGAACATAGCTAACGCTGAGTTGAAAAACTAAATACAGGAGTTGAATTGGATACAAATATGAATAAAACTGAATGAAACATAAGTAGAAATTTCTTTTGTCCAAAGCACTGGGCGTGTTAACTCATTTGTTCGGAGGGGTAGACCAACGTAGTCCGCCCGTTTTCGACTGGTCAGCAACACGCTGCAATGATGGAATCCAGACACGCCCTGCGATCTTTCTCAAAAACGACTTTATAGAAAACATTCGGCAAAAAAATTTCTTCTTTACTAGATCTCTCTGATTATGCTAGTATTCCATTAATGGTCATAGTTATTGTCATATTTACGTGGAATCAAGACACTGCGCGAAATTCGAAGAGTTTGCAATGAAAATTGTGTGTTTATTGAATATTACATTATGTTACTGCACATGGAACTTACCTAATGCACTCAACTTTTCTTTAGACTTGAGCGGACGTCTGTCACCAATCTTGAGGAAATTTATCTGACGCAGCACATTCATTTGGTATCGCGCCGCCCCAGCGATAAAGCCGGAGTGAAATATCCACAACATTCCCCACATTCCAACGGTTTGAGATATCTCAACGAGATTTTGGCAAATGACAGAATTTTGCCTTACGATTATCATGCAAAACATTGCCGCGTTGTTCCACTAACTACAGACTTTTCGATGAAAGAAAGTAATTTTGTAGGGCTGGTGAAACGACAAATGCTACGGAAGTTGTGCAACTTTAGTGGAGACGTTACATGTTTTGTACTTAGGATGTGTTTTTCCATAAGCTACTGACCTTGCTTTTCCTCAGTTCGTAACTTCATGAACTTACTAAGCCACTGTTTCAGAATTCTCTCGCAGTCATGTCTGTGTAACATGTTAGAGGGATGATACTGTTTAAAGAAGCTAATTTCATCATCGAAACCAGTTAAATGTGATGGTTTTACTCAATATTCGCCACTCATGGCGTTTCTCTGAACGTTACGTACGGTCAACAAACCAGGCTGCATTTTCGGCGAAGTTATTATTACGTACTAACCAAAGCAGGTGACAGATCTTATTGAACGGTCACCTATCGAGTGTGTGGAGGGACCCCACTTCGTATGTAAGCGTAGGTTTCAGATCAGAACGGCACTTCCCCTACAGCGCCTGCCCTTAACCTCCACCACTACTGCTATCTTCACACGTGCCCTGCCATCTACCGGCCACTGTATTCTGCGCGGCCTACCGAGCCTTTAACCAGTTATTTTGGGTTGAGCGTTTTGTGGGCAATACTATGAACGACGATTAAAATTCAGTGTGTTGAAATCTGGACTTTCTTCTCATAGTCAATCTGTAAGGGTCTGCGGATTGTGCGCAGCCGTACGGTACGTAACATGTGCTCGCCAGCCGATCTATCTGGAATGCTGGCAGTTTGCTTGGTCAGTAGACGCGCATCCGGCCGCAGTGCGACGCGGAGTACGCCACTGGCCGCTGTCTGTCCACAGCGCGTGGTATTAACTGGCGCGGCCTCGGCATGAAGCCTTTCGATATGACCGCATCAGCCACTGTTAGGATGTCTGACACAGTGACGATGTGTACGCGTAGCGTGCGTGTTTTATAATCCGCCTTCACTAATAGAACTGTTTAAACTTCCTTCTCGGTGTTCGCATATTGCTGTACCCCAAGGACCGACCGCTTACAAATCCTGACAACTATTTCGTCTAATTATCATCTTGGGCAACAACACAAACTACCTCCCTTATAGAAGTGGCAGCATGGGGATAATTATGTAAAATATACAGTCCTGAAGATGTGCAGCACAACGTGAACTTCAAGGAGCAGCAGCAGCAGCAGCAGCAACATGAACATCTTCCAACTACGCGGGGACATCCAACGCTTGAACTCAGGTTCGTCTACTCCAGTTTGGCTAGAATACGAAAGGCAGTGATCGATTTTTATTCTACATTTGAGTGACTCATTGGCGTTAAGTTAGACGAAATGTCGCAATCCAGTCAGAGTAACATTGTCGATCTACAAACACGTTATGAACTGCAAGAGAAGATTCGGCAGTTAAAAGCAGAAAGAAGCGAGGGTAACATTCCGAGACACTTGACAAATGATAGTTCATGCAGTACAGGTAGAACTACAATGAAGAATTTATTATTGCCATCAGCATCAGTGTTTAGCGGGAAACCCGAAGATGATGTGAAGGAGTTTTTTCGGAAACGAAGGTGCCGCCCTGTTAGGATCATCGACAGATTCCGGTAAGCCAGTGGTTGCCAAATTGAGAATTCAGGGAGCAGCACAAGATTTCATTAGCACAGAGCCTACTTGGCTGAAAACAGAAGATTACAATGAGTTTAGAACGACTGTTGTTCAGAGATTTAAACGTAAAAGCGCGATCAGTTTTTACAGAAAGCAGATTTGCAGTTTGCGAATGCGACGAGACAAATCTATCGAGCAGTTTGCCGACGAATTCGAAACATCAACGCTCTAACGTACGAGTTAGAAGAAGATGAAAATCGCAATCAGTTGTTCAAAGCTGACCAGAGAGACTTGGACACATTCATTTATGGGTAAGCAAAGCTGTTACATTGGCACGATGTAAAACGTTTCAGGAAGCAGTAGAATGAGCTGTTGATTTCATTGAAGCACTAAGACGACCGAATGAGATGCAGAAACAAGAATTCAGTTTTCAACACAGCAGTACAATGCTACAAATGCAATAAGCTGGGTCACAAGCGTAATGATTGTAAAGAGAATCGAATCTGCTATCATTGCGGGATGAAGGGTCAGGTCTCGAGAGATTGTCGCAACAAGAAGAAAGGTAATGCGAAGAACAGATAATCTGCGAGATGTTTAAACGAGTACGAGGATATACGGGCCACCACTCCGTCCGCCCCTTGCCACAGACTGATTCCTGTTAGTTCCAGCAAAAATCAGGCTGAAAATGACTTCGATGTTTTTCCCGCGATATACAGCACCTATCACGAACTACTTATTGACGCAGGACCACAGAAGTTGGTGTGACATAGATGAACGGGGCAAATTGAAACTGCCGCTATTAAAAGAGCGATGGTTAAACGGAGGGAAACCACGTAACTATGGAGAAGTTGACGCAGGATTTTTTTTTTGTTTGGGGTTTAAGGGTGCTCAACTACTGAGGTCATTAGCGCCCAGTCACAATTGTTAGAGCACACAGAATCTAGTAAAACTCAAGGGGGGGACAGAAAATTCTTACAAAGATGCAGATAAAATAAGTGAAGGAGTTAGATGTCTTTGGACAAGCCATTCAAAGTAATGAAACGAAGAACACGAGCAGCTGCTCGAGCGTCATCAGCTAAAATATCCTGTAAAGTAGATGGCAGAGACAAGACAACACGAGATTGACTAAAATGGAGACACGACAATAAAACATGGCGCACTGTTAATGCATGACCACAAGGGCACTGCGGTGCTGAGTTACCGGAGAGCAGGTAGCGGTGGCTAAACCGGCAAAGCCCAATCCGCAACCTGATCAGAAGGATCTCCTCTCGCCGAGATGGTCGGGAGGAGGTTGTCCAAGCAGTTGGGAACGGCTTTACTGCCCGGAGCTTGTTTTCTTGAAGTGATGACCAAGTATCCCACCACAAAGACAAGCCTCTTATAAACAACCCCACTAATGTCAGATGATGGGACACAACGGGAGGCTGGCCGAGGCAGGAGGACTGCAGCCTTGGCTGCAGCATCCGCAGCCTCATTCCCAGGCACTCCTACATGCCTGGGAACCCACAGAAAGCTGACAGGAGAGCCACCCTCAGCAAAATAATGGAGGGACTGCTGGATCCGTTGCACCAAGGGATGGGCCAGATATGGAGCTCCAAGGCTCTGAAGAGCACTGAGTGAATCAGAGCAGAGTAGATACGATGAATGGCGGTGGCGGCGGGCATACTGAACGGCCTAATGGAGAGCAAATAGCTCGGCCATAAAGCTCGAACATTGGTCAAGGAGCCGGTATTTAAAGGTGGCGGCCCCGACGACAAAGGCACAGCCGACACCATCGTCAGTTTTGGAGCCATCGGTGTAAATAAAGGTGTGACTGGCAAGTCGCTCGCGAAGTTCGACAAACCATGAGCAATACACTGCAGCCGGGGTACCCTCCTTCGGGAGTGAGCTGAGGTCGAGATAAATATGAACCGGAGCCTGGAGCCATGGTGGTGTCGGGCTCTCACCCTCTCTGAAGGTGGTAGGGAGGGCAAAATCCAATTGTCGAAGCAGGTGACGAAAGCGGACTCCAGGAGGCAGCAGGGCAGACACATACAACCCATACTGACGGTCGAGAGAATCGGCAAAGAAGGACTGATAAGAGGGGTGGTCGGGCATTGACAACAGCCAGCAGACATACCGACAAAGCAGTACGTCACCCGGTAGGTCAATGGTAATTCGGCAGCTTCAGCATAAAGACTCGACGGGAGTAGTGTAGAATGATCCGGTCGCAAGACGTAACCCCCAATGGTGGATGGAGTTGAGACGGCGTAAGAGGGATGGCCGAGCAGACGAGTAGACGAGGCTCCCATAATCCAGCTTTGATCGGACTATGGACCGATACAAGCGAAGCAGGACAGTGCGATCCGCTCCCCAAGGTGAACCACTAAGAACTGATGACATTAAGGGAATGCGTACAACGGGCAGCCAAATAAGAGATGTGCGGATACCAACAAAGTTTCCTGTCCAGTGTGAGCCCTAGAAACTTAGTTGTTTCCACGAATGGGAGAACAACGGGACCGAGATTTTTTTTTTTTTTTTTTTTTTTTGTGGTTTTAGGGCGCACAACTTCAATGGTCATTTGCGCCCTGACTACTCTAAGAATGCACCGCGAGGCACAAGTTGACAACAACTAAAAGGGAAAACACGATAAAAGACAGACTGACAGGCATAGGATTAAAAAACAACATCATCAAATGTCCTTAGCGAGGTTTGTCGAATTGATAAAACAAAGAACACGAGCAGCTGCTCGTGGGTCATCCGCTAAAATGGCATCGAAAGTATTAGGCAGGTTAAGATCGAGGCGCAGTGTGTTAAGATCTGGACAGGACATTAAAATGTGTCTAACCGTCAGCAAGTGCCCACATGGGCAGAACGGCGCCGGCGCAGCCGTCAGCAGATGGCGATGGCTGAACCGGCAGTGTCCAATTCTTAACCGGGCTAAAACGACCTCCTCCCGCCGAGAAGGGCGTGAGGAGGATGTCCAAGCCACGGGAAGAGGTTTTAAGGCCCAAAGCTTGTTGTCGGTAATTGCAGCCCAATCGGCATGCCACAGCGATAAGATGCGCCGACAAATGACCCTGCCAAAATCGGACGAAGGGACACAACAAGAAGCTGTCCGAGGCTGGAGGACCGCAGCCTTGGCCGCGGCATCTGCAGCTTTGTTCCCAGGGATACCGACATGGCCAGGAACCCACATAAAGCTAACCAGAGAACCGACGTCCACCAGCTGCTGAAGAGAGTGTTGGATCCGGTGTACGAAAGGGTGAACCGGGTACAGATCACTGAGGCTCTGGATGGCGCTCAGGGAATCTGAGCAGATGACATAAGCAGAATGTCGGTGGCGGCAGATGTAAAGAACAGCCTGGTAGAGGGCAAAGAGCTCAGCTGTGAAGACCGAACAATGGCCATGGAGCCGGTATTTGAAACTTTGTGCCCCGACAATAAAGGAACACCCGACCCCGTCATTGGTCCTAGATCCATCTGTATAAATGAAAGTCATGTTGATGAACTTCGAACGAAGTTCCAAAAAACGGGAGTGGTAGACCGAACCGGGGGTGACCTCTTTTGGGAGCGAGCTGAGGTCAAGGTGAACGCGGACCTGAGCCTGGAGCCAAGGTGGCGTGCGACTCTCGCCCACTCGAAAGGTTGCAGGGAGTGAAAAATTAAGGTGTTGAAGGAGGCGACGAAAGCGAACTCCAGGGGGTAGCAGGGCAGAGACATACAACCCGTATTGACGGTCAAGAGAGTCGTCAAAAAAGGAACGATAAGACGGATGGTCGGGCATTGACAGTAGCCGACAGGCATACCGACAAAGCAGTATATCGCGCCGGTAGGTGAGTGGCAATTCGCCAGCGTCAGCATGAAGACTCTCTACGGGACTGGTATAAAATGCTCCGATCGCAAGTCGTAAACCCCGATGTTGTATGGAGTTGAGGCAGCGTAAGATGGATGGCTGTGCAGAGGAGTATACGAAGCTCCCATAATCCAGCTTGGAGCGGACGATCGACCGATATAGACGAAGTAGGACGGTTCGATCCGCTCCCCACGACATACCACTGAGAACACGGAGGACATTTAAAGAACGGGTACAACGGGCGGCCAAATATGACACATGTGGAGACCAGCTAAGTTTCCTGTCAAAGGTAAGGCCTAAAAATTTGGTTGTCTCCACGATTGGGAGAGCAACTGGACCGAGTCGTAAGGACGGTGGGAGAAACTCTTTGTAGCGCCAGCAGTTAATACAGACCGTCTTCTCGGCAGAAAAACGGAAGCCATTGGCGACACTCCAGGAGGAAAGACGGTCAAGAGAACGCTGAAGACAGCGCTCCAGGACACGTGTACACTGCGCGCTGCAATAGATGGTAAAATCGTCCACGAAAAGGGAGCCTGATACATCAGCTGGGAGGCAATCCATTATTGGATTGATCGCGATGGCGAAGAGAGCGACGCTCAAAACTGAGCCCTGTGGCACCCCATTCTCCTGGCGAAAGGTGTCGGACAGGACAGAACCCACACGTACCCTGAACTGTCGATCCATGAAAAAGGAGCGAATAAAAAGAGGGAGGCGACCGCGAAGGCCCCATGTATGCATGGTGTGGAGAATGCCCGCCCTCCAGCAAGTGTCGTAAGCCTTCTCCAAATCAAAGAACACAGCCGCGGTCGGGCGCTTCCGCAAGAAGTTATTCATAATGAAGGTCGACAAGGTAACCAGATGGTCAACAGCAGAGCGGCGCCTACGAAATCCACATTGTACATTGGTAAGTAGGCGTCGAGACTCGAGCAGCCAAACCAATCGAGAGTTAACCATTCGCTCCATGACTTTACAGACACAGCTGGTAAGCGAGATAGGTCGATAACTGGAAGGCAAGTGCTTGTCCTTCCCCGGCTTAGGAATCGGGACAACAATAGACTCGCGCCAGCATGCGGGAACATGTCCCTCGATCCAGATGCGATTGTATGAACGAAGAAGAAAACCTTTAACCGCAGGAGAAAGGTTCTTCAGCATCTGAATATGAATAGAATCAGGCCCTGGAGTGGAGGACCGTGATCGGCCAAGTGCGTTTTCGAGTTCCCGCATGGTGAATGGGGCATTATAACTTTCACAATTCGAGAAGCGGAAGTTAGGTGGCCTAGCCTCCTCTGCCTGTTTGCGGGGGAGGAAGGCAGGGTGGTAATGAGCGGGGCTCGAAACCTCTGCGAAAAAGCGGCCGAAGGCATTGGAGACAGCCTCAGGGGCCACAAGGACGTCATTCGCGACCTTCAAGCCAGAAACTGGTGAGTGGACCTTGGTGCCAGATAGCCGGCGCAGGCTACCCCAGACAACAGAAGAAGGAGTAAAACTGTTGAAGGTGCTTGTGAAAGCAGCCCAGCTGGCTTTCTTGCTTTCTTTGATAATGCGACGACACTGAGCACGTAATCGTTTATAATTGATACAATTCGCCACTGTAGGGTGGCGTTTAAATGTGCGTAAAGCACGTCGACGAGCACGTAAAGCGTCTCTACATGCTGCGGTCCACCAGGGGACCGGTACGCGACGTGGAGAAGAAGTAGGGTGAGGGATGGAATATTCAGCAGCAGCGAGAATGACTTCCGTGAGGTGTGCGACCTGACGATCGCAGCTTGGGGTAGGTTTGATCCTGAAAGGGCGCCCTGGAAGAGAAGAGCCCCCAGTCTGCCTTGGAGATGGTCCAACTAGAGGAGCACAGAGAGGGAGTATGCTGCAGGAGATGGATAACACACGGGAAGTGGTCGCTCGAATATGTATCAGCAAGTGCATACCACTCAAACCGGCGTGCAAGTTGGGGAGTACATATAGAGAGGTCTAAATGGGAATAGGTGTGAGATGTGTCCGAAAGAAAAGTAGGGGCGCCAGTATTGAGGCAGACAAGATTGAGCTGGTTGAAAAGGTCTGCTAACAAGGAGCCCCTCGGGCAGGATGCTGGAGAGCCCCAAAGGGGATGGTGGGCATTGAAGTCTGCAGTTAACAAAAATGGTGCAGGTAGCTGAGCAATAAATTGCATCATGTCTGCCCTGGTAACGGCAGATGACGATGGAGTGTAAACGGTACAAAAGGAAAACGTAAAAGTGGGGAGAGTAATGCGGATGGCAACTGCCTGCAGGCCAGTGTGCAACGTGATGGGATCGTAGTAAATATCATCCCGGACCAGCAACATAACCCCTCCATGAGCTGGGATACCTACCACAGGGGGTAGGTCAAAACGCACAGAGGTGTAGTGTGCCAAGGCAATTTGATCGCATGGGCGTAGCTTCGTTTCCTGGAGGGCTACGACGAGCGGACGGTGCAAGCTAAGCAGCAACTTCAAGTCCTCTCGGTTGGAGCGAATGCTGCGAATATTCCAGTGAATAAGTGCCATCGTAAGAAAAGGAAGATGAGAGAAGGGGTCACCTTGAAGGCCGCTTAGGGCCTGGCTTCGAGCGAGCACTGCCGCCGCTATCAGTAGGCGGACAGTCATCGTCCATGGTGTCTATAGGGTCATCGGCCATCTCGGGGATGGCCGGGAGGGGGAGCTTCCTCCGCCGGTGAACGGCCAGATGTACGGCTACCAGCGGTGCGGCCAGGCGAAACGGATGACGGCCTGGGGCGGCAACCGCTGGGTGGCGCAGGAGAAGAAATGCGCCGTGGCGGAGAAGGAGAACTGTGCTTCCTATGCGCCTTTTTGGAAGGACGTTTGGTGGAAGTACCGGTCGAAGGCTGGGAGGTCGAGGGACGGAGGAAGTCTGCACGGGATGGTTCCTTCTTGAAGGCCCGTGCATCTGACTTCGGAGTCTTCGTCTTAGCAGAAGCTGAGGAAGGGGCTGGTGTCTGTGGGGTGATGGGAGGAAGAGGAGACGTCGACCGCGCGATCTTAGCACTGGCCGAACGGACGACCGTGGTGCTGAAGGTCAGATCGCATGTCTGGGTTGCTACCTCCCGGGTAGTCCGAGGAGAGGCGAGGAGAGTACTGTATTTCCCCGCTGGGAGCAGCGTGGGCTTCCTACTAGCCAATAGCTTGCGAGCAGCCGAGGTGGACACTTTCTCTTTGACCCGAATTTCTTGGATACAGCGTTCTTCCTTATGATAGGACAGTCGCGGGAGGATGCGGCATGGTCACCCTGACAGTTCACACAATGAGGAGACAGAGGTGGACAGTCACCCTCATGGGCATCCTTGCCACAAGTGACACATTTAGCCGCATTGGAACAAGACTGTCGAGTGTGATTGAAACGCTGACACTGGTAGCAGCGCGTAGGTGTCGGGACATAGGGGCGAACAGAAATAACCTCGTAGCCCGCCTTGATGCGCGATGGCAGCTTAACACTATCGAAGGTCAAAAAAAGTGTCCAGGTCAGTACAAGGTCATTGTTGACCTTTTTCATGACCCGATGGACAGCCGACACGCCCTGCTCAGCGAGGAAAGATTGAAGCTCCTCGTCAGTCAATCCGTCGAGGGAGCTAGTATAGACTACACCACGAGACGAATTCAAAGTTCGGTGGGCCTCCACCCGGACAGGGAACGTGTACAGGAGGGTGGCCCGAAGCAGTTTTTGTGCCTGAAAGGCACTCTCAGTTTCTAGTAATAAGGTGCCGTTACGCAACCTGGTACAAGATTTGACAGATCCGGCTATGGCATCTACGCCCTTCTGAACGAAAGGGTTGATAGAGGAAAAATCCTTTCCGTCCTCAGATCGAGAAACTACGAGGAACTGTGGGGCAGGCGGTAGTACTTTTGTCACTGGTGGCTGGTCACGTTTCCGTTTTTGGGCAGAAGTCTAGAGAGATGGAGTGGAATCCATTGCGGAGGAATCCCCCATGATTGCCAGCGTCTCCGATGGCGCGCTCCTTCCTTGTGGGGACCCTCTCAGAGGGCACTCCCGCCTTAGGTGAATGTTTACACCTCAGGTCACACCTCCCGAGAAACAGACGGAGGGACCAATCGGCATGGTCAGAAGGTATCAGCTCAGGCAATCACCCCTCCCCGGGCCTGGCCTTTACCAGGGGGTACGCGCGTGCCTTACATGTCTACCCAGGGTGGGGACTTATGCGTTACCCCGTCACCGGCTACACGTGTGAACGCGTGGGTCGGCCTTCAGGCACGCACAGGGAGGAAGGAAGAAGAGGAAAAAGAAGAGAGAGAGGGAGAAAGAGGACAGACTGTCTCAAACGCCGAGGCGGAGACCAGAGAAGGCAAGGAGAAGAAGGCAATGAGAAGGCAAGGAGAAAAAGGCAATGAGAAGGCAAGGAGAAAAAGGCAATGAGAAGACAAGGAGAAAAAGGCAATGAGAAGGCAAGGAGAAAAAGGCAATGAGAAGACAAGGAGAAAAAGGCAATGAGAAGACAAGGAGAAAAAGGCAATGAGAAGACAAGGAAAAAAGGGCAATGAGAAGGCAAGGAGAAAAGGGCAATGAGAAGGCAAGGAGAAAAGGGCAATGAGAAGGCAAGGAGAAAAGGGCAATGAGAAGGCAAGGAGAAAAGGGCAATGAGAAGGCAAGGAGAAAAGGGCAATGAGAAGGCAAGGAGAAAAAGGCAATGAGAAGGCAAGGAGAAAAAGGCAATGAGAAGGCAAGGAGAAAAAGGCAATGAGAAGGCAAGGAGAAAAAGGCAATGAGAAGGCAAGGAGAAAAAGGCAATGAGAAGGCAAGGAGAAAAAGGCAATGAGAAGGCAAGGAGAAAAAGGCAATGAGAAGGCAAGGAGAAAAAGGCAATGAGAAGGCAAGGAGAAAAAGGCAATGAGAAGGCAAGGAGAAAAAGGCAATGAGAAGGCAAGGAGAAAAAGGCAATGAGAAGGCAAGGAGAAAAAGGCAATGAGAAGGCAAGGAGAAAACGGCAATGAGAAGGCAAGGAGAAAAAGGCAATGAGAAGGCAAGGAGAAAAAGGCAATGAGAAGGCAAGGAGAAAAAGGCAATGAGAAGGCAAGGAGAAAAAGGCAATGAGAAGGCAAGGAGAAAAAGGCAATGAGAAGGCAAGGAGAAAACGGCAATGAGAAGGCAAGGAGAAAAAGGCAATGAGAAGGCAAGGAGAAAAAGGCAATGAGAAGGCAAGGAGAAGTCAAGGGAAAGAGTAAGGAAGACAGTGAGGTGGAGAAGAGCAAAGAAAGGAACCAACAAAAGGAAGGAAGAGACGAGAAGTGAAAAACCAAAAAGACCACGATTATAGGTCGTGGAACCGTCCGTCTCCGGACGCAGGCGCTAACTACCCCCGTGAGGGGGATGGACTCCTTTTAGTCGCCTCTTATGACAGGCAGGAATACCTCGGGCATATTCTAATCCCCGGACCCGCAGGGGGGGATGGTATGATGGTAACAAACATCCCCCAGCTTGTTGCAAGTGAGTAATGCCTGTGACTGAGCGGAGGATGCTGTTTTTATCAAAACTGGCCCTAAGCACATTTTGGACAAACCTCCACCTCCACTAAATTACCCTCCAAATGCTCCACAAAAAACTGAGGCTTCATGGACATCAAAAATTCACCGTTAACTCTCGTACATACGAGGTACTGGCGCAAGCAAGCTTCACTGCAATCCTTAGCCTGGCATTTCTGCCATGGTGTGGCCAGGGAATGGAACGACTTGGGGGTCATATTTCTTAGCACTGAAGTTTGACTTTGCCCACTTAGACTGCTGGCAGAAGACCACCAGCAAGGGATGAAGTACTATGCATCGTGGTGTGTCATCTGCCTTTATGCCACCCACTCTGACAAGGGGTCCTCTCCACAAGCGCCACCCAGCTGCAGCAACGGCCACCTGGCAGGATGGCCATTGCCAGGAGTCCCAATGCCCTACAGTGACGGGCATCTACTCCTTGGCATACATATAGCGTTAATGGCACAGGCAACAGCAGAGCAATTGCTGTGTTGTCAGGGGGCTACAACAAACAGGGTACATGGCGGCCCCACCACAACAGACAGGCTTCTGTGCTGGATATGAGGTACAAAACAGTCCATGGTCATCATCAGCACAGAAATGGACATTGCATAGTGCATGGTGGGAAACGCACCCAGGAAGGTGTCCTCGCCCAAGAGATGGAGAATGGGTAGGACTGCAATGAGACAATTGCAAAGTGGGCTAAAGATCTCAAGGCATGAGGGACATGATGCACCACGTAGGGCGCCCTTCCCCAGTTGGCTAGCTCTTCAGGAAAGTTTTGAAAAACTGATGTAAAACCGTACAAGGCACCATCACAAAGGTCTAAATGTGAGACACTCCTTTTAGTCGCCTCCTATGACACGCAGGAATACCTCGGGCCTATTCTAACCCCCAGACCTGCGGGGGTCTTCTGATGTTGCAAAAATTTCTACAAAGTTGCTGCCACAGAAATGGAAGAACAATGCAACATAGAGGACCCTGTCTGGTCAAATTTACAAGTATTCAAACCAGAATCAGGGCTCTCACCATTTCAGGAGCTGTTACCCAGCACTAATGCCTCTTATTGAAGTGGTTCCACTTATAATTGCACCTGATGATCATGCAAAAAAGTAGACTATCAATGGAGGCGGCTGCCAAAGACACAAGCTCTGTATCCTGAATGATTGAATGAATCAGTGAGCCTGGTATGTTTTGCGATCTTCTACTGAAAACTAAGGATTTTTGTGAGCTGGCTCTTTCTGCTCTGACTGCACTGTGCTTACCTCATGCAAATGCTGGCTATGTGCTATTTTCAGTAAGGTTAATAAGATAAAAACAGACATAAGAAACCGGCTAACTGTGGGAAGTGTGAGCGGGACACTTCATGCTGCAAAGAGCATACGGAAAATGAGTCAATTTTGAACCGACAAAACCTGTACAGCCGTATGACTAGAGAAAAATTATACGGCAACATAAATAAGAATGATGACAGTGGGCTGAGGATGTACCTGATATTTGGAGACTAGAAAATACCACTAAAAATTTCATACTCTTATGCAAATGGGGGTTAGATGGCGCCACAGTTTAGTGATCTGTGGTGGTGTCATGGTTTAAGTCCCACATCTATTGGCAGACAAGGAACGAAAAACTTATCAATGTCACCAAAGATTTGCCAAAGCAACGAAGAGGTTTTTTTCCCCGCCAATGATAGGGGAATATATTCCCGTCAGCTAACAAAACAGTTAAGTAAAGTGCCTTAAGATCGAATAATATGTACCTATGTAATTTTATGAACTACTATATTATCACCTAATTGTTATATCACGTTGTGAAATTTATTAATGTTCATTCTCATTTAATCCCAGTGTATAATTAGAGTTTGTGAATCCTTCATACTGCCAAGAGTAAAATAAAATGGTAGCCTATCGTAGTTGTTAATCGATATTAAGCGTTCACGCATTCTACGAAGTTTCTTCTCACTGCCTCTAACCCCTCCTTCTAACCTCTCCCCCCCCCCCCCCCCGCCCTAACGGCCGAGGAGATTAATGCGTCCCGAACTAGGGTCTAGAAAATATGGACACAAATATTTTATTTAATTAAAAAATTTTAAATTAACAAGTGTCTGCTATATTGACCCTCATTAATAAGTCTTAATTTTGATTGATGGTTAATAAATGTACGAGGTTTCAAAACCGAAGTACAAGACTTAGTAGTTTATGTACAACCCTGGCAACAAGGCCAAAAACGCCAAGAGAAATCTGGGCACAGAAGTGCCTAATGCAAGGAAAGATTCACCTACTTCGTTACATAAACGGATGGGAACCTATGCTTTTCATAATCATGTCAGGACTGTTGAACATCAAACCATTTTAGCGAAAAATACATTCGCAGTAAGTTGGAAGCTGCGAGGAGAAGCTGCTCGTTACATAATGATTTCTAGCCACTTGCTAAGTTAACGGAACCTCAAATACAGTGCTGTTGTATCCCCAATTATCGACTGAAATGATTCACTTTTCTGCAACGCGATTTATACTTGACAAAACGAAAAAGCAAAATTAGACTGAAATAAACTTAATTCCAGTGGTAGAAGAGTGGCATTTTTTGTAGGGTAGGCTGAGAATTATGAATTGCGAAAAAGGAGAATCTTAAAACAAATCTCGTAAAACAGAAACACCTCAAAAGTGACTCAGTAGAAATATGCAACTAAGAAACTAGTACATAAATGCATGAATATATTAAACACCTACACATTCAATAAAATGTAATACATAGTAAAGCACCGTTAGGCCTACACTTTTTTGTAAATTTGTTCCACCCTCCTGTCCTTTTTCTGGGTGTAAACGTCGATGACACGAGGTATGAAATCCTGCCGATTTAAGATTTCACAGTTCCCCCTCTACCGGTACAGCCAAAATCGTAAAGTTTGACGGTGTCATTTGTGTTGTGAAAGTAGGCCTTAACGCTTTTAACGTACTCATGCTTCTTTTGCAAGACAGTGGTCGCTGGAATTGCAAGAACCAAAGACAGTAAATTTCACACATTTAGAGAACACATTTAGAGAAGACATTTTTAATCCATTGCTTATAATCCATTTAAGGAGGTCCTCAGGCTCTAGACGCTTATCCTCACTTTTGTAAATAAATTCAAGTTCTCATTTCAGTTTTTCATTGTCAATAAAGGATATAATTTAAGTAGTTTTTCAACATAACATACAGGGAAATTTTTTGGCCTACTATAACCTGCGAACTTTTTCTCATTTACAAGGTGTGTAAAATAGTTTCAGGGGAGTCCTGGGATCCAATACTACTACCGTGTCAATTATTTCTAAAACTAGCCTTCTCAATTTCTGAACACTTCTGTTTCGTTAGAAATAATTTTAACTTCTAAATTTGTAGGGCTCTTACCTTCCACATTGCATTTCAGAATAATCTCCTCACATCTTAAGTGTTTCGCCTGTCTTAATGCAGTTTTGTATTTGAAGCTTACGGCCGTCTTCTGTCCACAGTTTTACTTTGAAAATGTAGAATAAGATATTTGTAATGGAGGGAAATCTAATTGTACAGCTGCAGTAGAAAAAGAAGCCTGGTCATCCAGAATCTTTAGCCCAATTGCTCGATGTAAGAAATTATCCCACCCTTCATTGTCTATCGCATCATTAAATGCTGATCATGTCTATAGTGAATAATCGTTTGTATAGCGCGTGAATGAAAATACCTTGTTTCACATGAACTTTGTAGTTTAAACCCCAATTCCCCAGTAGTTCACTTTTTACTGGAACGGCTAAAAATGCGTGATATCCTGGTTTGCCACAAAAATGTTTAATCTATTAATTTTTACAATTAAGAGGAGGGTTCAACTGATGTGCATAGCAGTGGATAGAGAGCGGATGAGGATACGATTGTTTCATGATAGAATGGACAATTTTTCCGTGCCACTGCGCTGCAGCCGCTTTATGTTTGCGATACTTTATCAGTATTGTAACTGCTTAACACTTGTAACGAAACAGTGGCTATGCCTTGTTCACTCCGGTTTTTGGATAAGTCATAAAATCTCCTGATTCATTATCTTCAGAACGATAATTCACATTTGACTTCCAATTGAGACATCCGTTGTTTCGTCGGTTTGAACGCTGCCACTTAATCACCGTTTTGAATTGTACCCTTGTGTTTGAAATCATCTTACAAATTTTCCTGAAGATTTTTTAGTGAAATGAGATGTCCTGTGGCCAGGGTCTCCCGTCAGACCGGTCGCCTGGTTGAAGTGGACGCCACTTCGGGGACTGGCGTGTCGATGAGGCTGAAATTAAGAAAATACCCAGTCCCTGACTGGAGAAAATCACCGACCAAGCCGAGAATCGAACCCCACCCCCTTTGCGCGGCATGCAGTCGCGCTGACCACTCAGCTATGGAGGCAGACAGATTTTTTAACAGACAAACTTTACGTCAGCTTTCGTTCTCTCACCAGGAGTTCATCTTCCAAAGAAAGACGAGAGAAAAATGCAGGGTTTTCAATTGGAAAATTCTGTGGGTCATGTGATGAAATAAATGCGTGCATGGGAGTTGTAGTCGGAAAAACCATGCCTTGCGACAGATTAAGGTTGGTTGGTTGGTTGTTTGAGGTGAAAGGGACCAAACAGCAAGGTCATCAGTCCCTTGTTTCAAATAGACTCCATTCTGCTAACGGGACATCTCAGAAAAGGCAGAACAATAAAACGGAAAAAGGGGAAACGTAAAAGGGCAGTCACGTTGTCATTAGTAAAAACAAACGAGGGAAGTTGGCAAGAGAACGAACCCAACACTATGCTGAAGCAGCATAGGCAAGACCACCTGTGACTGAAAAGGGACAACCGCTATAATGCAGAAAGTACGTATGGGAATAGAAAAACTAACCAAGCCTTAAACAGAAGGGGTAAAAACAGAGTAAAAGGGAAAGAAAAGAGGATTCCAGGCAGGGAGGTGAATCGGGAATCTCTGAACACCGTCTACAGTGGGAGACACCCAAACACTCACCGCCCTGCCCCAACACCAGAGGGAGATTAAAAACTTTAAAACTGAGAATAAAAACCACTCTCCCGGAGGAAACCTAGAACCAGAGAGACCATCCGGGAATCGTCAGCCAACATCAAAGGTAAAGTGTGGGGGAGTCTGTACTTCGCACGCAGAGCCAAAAGAAGGGGGCATTCAACCAAAATGTGGGCCACTGACTGGAAGGCTCCACCACCACATAGCGGGGGTGGCTCATCACGCAAAAGGAAACCATGGGTCAGCCTGGTATGGCCAATGCGGAGACGACACAGTGTGGTCGAGTCCTTGCGGGAGAGGCGAAAGGAAGAACGCCATGGGCCTGGATTCACCTTAATGGCACGAAGTTTATTAGACAGTGGAGTAGCCTCCCAAGAACTGGCCCATGACTGTGCAAAGTGGGATTTGATGTGAAGCCGTAAATCCGCTGCAGGAGGGGTTACAGAAAACGGGGGGTAAGTAACTGCTCCCCCAGCCAAACGATCAGCGAGCTCATTACCCGGGATACCCACATGGCCCGGGACCCATAGGAAGTCAATTGAACAAGCAGCACGGTGAAGATCAGCGAGATGGTCATGGATGGCAGAGACCAAGGGATGGCGCGAAAAACACCGGTCAATAGCAAGAAGGCCACTCATCGAGTCCGTACATAACAAAACGCGGTTGTGTTGCGATTGTTTAATAAAGGTAAGGGCCCGGGAAATGGCCATCAATTCCGCAGTAAACACCCCACATGAGGGTGGCAGCAGATGATTTTCCGTTCCAACAAAGGACGTGAAGGCATACCCAACATGATCAGCAGATTTAGAGCCATCAGTGTAAAAAACAACAGCATCCCGAAACTCCCATAAAATTTGGCGGAAAAAGGAACGGAACACCGCCGGGGAGATGGAATCTTTCGGACCGCGGCGGAGATCCATCCGAATTCGAGGCCGAGGAACTAACCAAGGAGGGGTGGAGGGGAGGGAGCGAGGAAGACAGGACAAAGAAGGAAGCCGAAAATCACGGTTAAGAGACGCAAGGCGCAGCCCAACCGGTAAACCCGCCCGAGGGCGGGAGTCGGGTGGGCGATGTCCATGGTCTGGGAACAGGATAGAATAGGAAGGATGAGCGGGAGAAGAACGGATAGTAAGGGCATAAGACACCAGAAGCTGGGACCGCCGAACAGAAAGGGGGGGGGGGATCCCAGCTTCAACCAGGAGACTATCAATAGGGCTAGTAGGGAAGGCACCGGTGGCCAAACGGATACCACGATGGTGGACTGGATCCAGCACGTGCAGCGTGGAAGGAGCAGCTGAACCATAAACTTGACAACCATAGTCCAAACGTGACAGAACTAGAGCACGATAAAGACGGAGGAGGAGGGAACGGTCCGCACCCCAAGAGGAGTGGGCAAGGAAGCGAAGGACATTGGGTTTACGCAAACATCCTACCTTCAGGAGTCTGATATGGGGCAGCCAAGTGAGCTTGTTGTCGAAAAGAAGACCTAGGAAACGAAACTGTGGAACCACAGGCAATCTTTGTGCAGCGAGATAGAGCTCTGGATCAGGGTGGACCGTAGTACGGCGACAGAAGTGGACCACCCGCGATTTTAAAGGAGAGAATTGAAACCCGTGTGAGAGGGTCCATGCAGAGGCACGCCGTATAGCCACCTGGAGCTGCCGTTCTGCAGATGGCATCGAGTAGGAACTAACCCAAATGCAGAAATCATCCACATACAGGGCAGGGGCGACCAAGGGACCGACAGAGGCCACAAGTCCATCGATAGCAATGAGGAAAAGAAGGACACTCAAGACAGAACCCTGTGGGATGCCCATCTCCAGGGTCCGTGGAGAACTAAAAGCAGTACCAACTCTAACTCTGAATGACCGATGGATCAGGAACTGGCGGATAAAAATCGGGAGTGGGCCCCGAAGACCCCACTGATGAAGGGTTAGTAAGATGTGATGGCGCCAGGCCGTGTCATAGGCCTTGCGAAGGTCAAAAAACACTGCAACCAAATGGCGGTGCTGGGAAAAAGCCTGCCGAACTGCGGATTCCAAGCGAAGTAAATGATCGATTGGAGATCGTCCCTCTCTAAAGCCACACTGGTAAGGGGACAATAGATTGCGAGATTCGAGGACCCAAGTGAGCCGACGGGCTACCAGCCGTTCAAGTAACTTACAACCAACATTGGTCAAACTAATTGGCCGATAGCTGTCAACAGATAGGGGGTTCTGACCAGGCTTAAGGACAGGAACCACAATGCTATCCCTCCACTGAGAAGGGAAGTCACCCTGGAGCCAGATACGGTTAAACACCCGAAGAAGATGGTGCCGTTGTGGAGCACTGAGATGTTGAAGCAGCTGGTTATGAATGGAATCGGGGCCAGGGGCCGTATCATGAGAAGAAGATAGAGCAGAAAGAAATTCCCATTCAGTGAAAGGTTCGTTGTAAGATTCTGACTCACAAGTGGTGAAACATAAGGCGACAGCTTCAGCCTGCTGTTTTTGATGAAGGAAAGCAGCTGGATAGGAGGCCGACGCTGATGCCACTGCAAAATGGGTCGCAAGATGTTCTGTGAGAACTAATGGGTCCGTACAAATGCCATCTGGGAGGTGAAGGCCTGGGAGGGTGGAATGCCGATGGCAACCTTGGAGAGAGCGAAGTGTAGCCCATACCCGCGACAGAGGGACAGTGGAACCAAGGGAAGAAACGAATCGTTCCCAACATATCCGCTTGCTCTCTTTGATTAAATAACGGGCTTTAGCGCGAAGGCGCTTAAAGGTAGAAAGGCTGGCTACAGATGGGTGCCTCTTGAAGTGTTGCAAAGCTCGACGGCGATCACGGATGGCAATGGCAATGGCCGTACTCCACCACGGGACTTGCCGACGACGAAATTGTCCAGATGAGCGCGGGACAGCAAGGGTAGCAGCGCGAACAATCGCGTCAGACACGTCACGTAGGACGTCATCAATACAACCCGACAAAGAGGGAGAAAACTCGACCTGTGCAGTGTATAGAGGCCAATCGGCGCGGAGGAAAGACCAACGAGGTAACCTGTCCATCGGGGAGCGGGAAGGGAGCGTGATAATCAACGGGAAATGGTCACTATCACAAAGGTCGTCGTGTGGCGACCAGTGTAATGAAGGGAGGAGAGAGGGAGAAGAAAGAGAAAGATCAATGGCAGAAAAGGTACCATGACCAGCACTGAAATGAGTAGGGGAGCCATCATTAAGAAGGCACAGGTCGTGGTCTGCAATAAATTGGTCGATAAGAAGACCTCGTCTAGATGGAAAGGCACTGCCCCACAAAGGATGATGAGCATTAAAATCCCCAAGGAGGAGGAAGGGAGGAGGAAGTTGCTGAAGAAGGGTGGTTAAGGCAGCAGGTGTAAAAGTACTGTCAGGAGGGAGATAAAGATTGCATACTGTGACTGCAGAGTCTAAGTGGACCCTAACAGCAACCGCTTCCAATGTAGTTTGGAGAGGAATCCACGTGCTAGCAATGTCTGTACGGACCAACGTACAAACGCCACCAGAAGCCCGCAAGGGTCCGACCCGATTTCGACAGAAAACACGGAACCCACGGAGGGTCGGTGAGTGAGCATCAGTAAAATGAGATTCCTGGAGAACCACACAAGCTGCTGAGTAGGACGAAAGAAGGGATTTCAATTCCGGAAGGTGATGATAATAGCCATTACAATTCCATTGGAGAACCACAGAACGATGGTTTAAATGAGGGCTGAACACGCAAAATCCAGTCATACCGCCGGGTCCCCACCAGTCACCGACAAGGAGGGGGCGACATCCATAAAAGACAGGTCAGAATCCGGTTGCGAAGTCGGGGAAGGGACCTCCGGTGATACCAGAGGCTCTTTGTCCCGGGACTTATGTTTCTTCTTCTTTTCAGGCTGAGATCGAGGAGGGCTGTGTGGCATAATGGAGCCAGCTGCAGCAAGATCAGGAACAGAAAGAGACCGGGCGACCTGGGGGCCGATAGACCGCGGCTCTCGCGGTCGCCGCGCTGCAGCAGACCTCTGACCTGGAAGGTGCCGGGAAGGGGCATCCCGGGAGAGGCGCCCTTGACCGGCAGACGCCGAAGGAGTGGGACACTTCTCCGGCTGGGGAGGGGGAGCAGCGCCCAGAGGAGAGGGTGTGGGAGCCGCAGGGGAGGGGGGAAGGAGAGGGTTCCGGGATGGGGGTAAGGAAGGGGGAGGAAGGGATGAAGATGTAACCAAGGCGTAACTAGATGTCATGGACACAGGGTGCAATCGTGCATATTTCTTACGGGCCTCTGTGTAGCTTAAACGATCAAGGGACTTATACTCCTGTATCTTTTTTTTCTTTCTTATAGACTGGGCAATCTGCTGAACGTGGAGAATGACTACCATGACAATTTACACATACAGGAGGGGGAACACAGGGACTCCCCTCATGGAGTGGACGTCCACAGTCACCACAGAGAGGGTCCTGGGAACAGCGAGAAGACATGTGGCCAAAACGCAAGCACTTAAAACACCGCATAGGAGGGGGGATGTATGGCTTCACATCACAGCGATAGACCATAATCTTAACTTTCTCAGGAAGGGTATCCCCTTCAAAGGCCAGGATAAAGGCACCAGTTATCAATACGATTATCCTTAGGACCCTTCTGAACACGCCGAACAAAGTGAACACCCCGCCGTCCGAGATTGTCCCGAAGTTCCTCATCAGTTTGAAGGATGAGGTCTCTGTGAAAAATCACACCTTGTACCATATTTAGAGACTGGTGAGGGGTAATGGACACGGGAATTGTGCCAAGATGGGTACAGGCACGAAGGGCCGCAGATTGGGCAGCCGAAGCAGTTTTTATCAGCAACGAACCCGACTGCATCTTGCTCAGGGAGTCCACTTCGCCGAACTTGTCTTCAATGTGTTCCACAAAGAATAAAGGTTTGACACTGGTGAAAGTATCTCCATCAGTCCTAGTGCAAACTAGATAACGGGGGAAAGGTTTTGCCCCTAGACGACGGGCCTGACCCTCCTCCCAGGGGGCAGCCACGGAAGGGAAGGCCGAAGGAGCAAGAGAAGCAGCACTTGAGGAATCAGTACCACGCAGAGAGACGGCCGCAGAAGAGCGGCCAGAGTTTTGGACCCGTATGCGTTTCATCTGCATAGCGTCCGCCCTGATACCACCCACTCCGATCAGGGGCTCTCCTCACGGGCGCCACCCAGCCACAGCAAGGGCCGTCTGGCACGGCGGCCATTGCCGGGAGTTCCGATGCTCCAGGATGACGAGCAACCACTCCAAGGCATGCATGAGGAGGTCACAGCTCAGGTATCAGAAGTGTGATCCCTGTGTGTTCAGGGGGCTCAACCAAAAGGGTACATAGCGACCCCACCACACGGGCTGGCTACCGTGCTGGCTATGCACCCTAGCATCAGACAACGACGTAAAAGAAAAGGTGGAATGTACTAGGAGGGCGCACGTCGGAGACACTAGGTAAGGTGCTCTTCCCCAAATGGCTCACACTACGGAAGAGAAATTTTGGAATGGAGGTCAAACCCCAGAGGGGGACCAAGGAATGCCAAAAGGAGGAGATGAGTACGCAGCAAAGCCGGAGTGTAAAACCAACAAAACCAGGAGGATAGCGGGGGCCAACATAAGCAAGGACACCAAGAGAGGGAGAGGAGAGGGCGAGGGGAAAGGGGTATGGAGGGGAAAGGAGGGGAAGGGAAAGGAAATGCAGCCCGGGAGAGAAAGAAGGCTGCAATGGCTCGGGGCCCCGTGCTCGCCACGCACGTGTCCACAAAAGAGTTGTGGACCCCCTGGGGGGGCGACAGATTAATTTAAATATTTTCATCGTACCTTTTTCCTTTCGACAACAGAGTCAAGACATTATCGATGACACCTGAGGTGACTAGGCCACACCGGAACATCACTAGTCAGCCATTACCACGACTAACATTTTAACTACTTAATTCATGTTACAGCTTTCACCATAAGCATGTCTATGTTAATTTCCTATTTAATCTGTATTGCTAGAAATCACTGTGGATTCGTTAAAATTCAGGAAAGAGCTTAATTTATTCATCTATAGTTGCACTCCTCAGATGACGTGTCCCATACACATCTGCAGATTTCTCCAGAAACACCGACTAAAGAAACTATGACAGGCGGTTGGCACAACCGCCCAACATCCCGACATGGAAAGTTGGTCGGTCGGTCAAAACGCCTACACGCATTAAATATGTCGCTTGGTCGGTGCGTGTGCAAACTGATTCTCTCACATCTATTACCTTTGCCAATTCATCTTCAACCTAATCTAGACCTCTAGCTATGCTAGAGATCGATCTGAAGCCATAACCATTATTTCAGGGGGGCGGGGAGAGGGGGTCGCAATATCACAGTCTGCACTTCATACATGGTAACAATTTCTCAGGCAATAGTTGTCACCGAAACCACCAATCCCACCTATAGTTCAGACGCCAAAAGAGGCAGATCGTCGCGAGCGTAAATGTGAATTTAATGCCTCCAACAAATGTAGGGGAGGAAGGAGACACACCATGGCGCGCATCCACTCCGTGGCGTTGGCTGCCTACACCCTTGTTCTGCGCTTCTGCGATAGCTGAATGAGTCATTGTCACATGGAAATCCGATCCCCTGTGCTGGAAGTTAAGCCCTCATAAACGACCGAACTTTAACGAATCTTCAAACAATGGCAAATTTGACAACCAAACCCGTACAGGAACGAAGTTTGTCAGTTTACTCTCACTTTGAAGTATACACTGCTCGTATTTTGACACAGAGAATGGCACTAATGCAGATAAAGCAGTTTCGGATTTCACTTCGACGCTGTTTAGTGATGAGGAAACTGGCGCTTATCGGGGTAAGGGGGACAATTTTCGAAAATATCTCACTTTTTGATCAGTTAGACTATGTTGATCTAAGCTGTTTGTTTTCATATCCGATAAATACTTTGAAAGTTTTTCTCTCGATATATTATAATGAAAAATCTCTTTTTGACCGGACCACGAATATGTTATTTGCAAACATCAATCGAGCTAAATCGTAGCACATCAAAGCACTTGGATAAAATCGCCTCATTCAGTTTACACTAAAGTCAAGTAACAGTGTATTTTAGTGTTAGTTCTGCGTTTCTTCTGTGAGTTTGTTCTAACTCGCAACGATTAGAATTTTCTCTGATTTGACCGAATTTCGTATGGCAAATTTGTTCGATGTTTACCGTGACAGTGATTCAGCTATTGAATAGGCTTTCTGTCATGGTTTGCTGAAACGTGAGATTCTGTGAAGATGGACAATGCCTTGGCGGTGCGAATAACATGTTCTTAGAACGCAAGCAATCTGCCGACGGGGGTACTGTAAGACGCATTTGCAGGAAGATTTCAATTCGCAAAGATTTTTTTTTTGTTTTTACAGGTAGTCATCTGTGTATCTAATGCATTATCAAAATGGCTTACTTCTGTAGCTTCGAACTGTATAAACAGGAATTTTTGATGAGTGAACTGCAAATCTCTGCTAATACGGCTGTGGATTGGAAACAGTTCTGCAGAGACATTTTCCACGAGTATTTCGTGCAAGAACCGATTGTTTTAGGCGGTCAAGGGCGTACAGTTGAGGTCGGCGAAATTGTTTTGTCCGAAAATACTATCGAGGTGCCAAGGTGTCGGCGGATACGACACTAAGACCAGAGAAAGATTCCTCGTTCCTGTAGTTCTAAGATATGCTGCAACTTTGCTGCCGATTCTACAACAATATCTGCGGCCTGGGACCACTATTGTTTCAGATTTGTGGGGAGCGTTAATAGTCCAGAATGTAGGTTATCAGCATTTGACTGTTTATCATTCCATGCATTTCGTTCGTCCAATTATTCACGCAACTACCAATCATGTTGCAAGCTTATGGCAGAAAGCAAAACAGAAAAACAGAAAAACAAGCGCATGTTTGGTACTCATCGCAATATGCTGTCCAACTATTTGGCCGAGTTTCTATGGCAACGCTTTGGAACAAACCCATTTCACAATTCGATTGATCACATCAGGCGCGTTTGTCCGAATGCTGCAATTTAGCATGCTGCAATTTAATGATTTTACGCATTGTTATATTTCGATTACATGAGAATGTTTTATTGTTTCAATCACATTGTTATGTTGTTACATTTTGATTAAATGACAATATGTTGCTTTACTGTTTCAAAACTGATGACAAATATGTCATATTCGTGATCAGCATAGTCAAAATGACTATAATTCGTAAAAAATCAAAGATTTCATGGGTGTCCCCCTAAACTCGGTAAGAGTCGCAAAACGTTCAGGGAATGGCTTAAAATGGAAAGAGATTTATCCACGAAACTCCCAGCATACAAAATGGTAGTAACGGTGAAAAAATTCTCCAAAGTATCCGTGACTTGTTTTCTGCAAATAGTTTCACCCTGAATTTCACGTTCATTTCCCAAAAAGTGCTGTAAGAATATGTGGCGCTCACCCGCGATCATCTTTTAGATACCTGTTTAAGGAGCTGGGCACTGACTTCTACAGAGTCTAATTCCTCATGAAGTTAACAATGAGGTGCATAATTACATTTCCAGAAGAAAAAATGACTTTCATTAATCAGCATTATGATTGTCTTTAGCACAGAAAGGGGTGCACAACGCTGCAACAAATTTTTGACCACTTACCCTGTGATGTAAAATGCTTGACAGCAAGGTAACCTGAAATAAATAGAAAAGTTTCTCCTTGACAACTATTTCGTAGAAGAATTTCTGTATTTGTAATGTGTAGAAGCTGGTGGGTTGGAATTGCTAACTCAATCTGTATATCTTTATTTCGGGAAAGGGGGGGGGGGAGAATTATATGGTGATGTTTATAGTACAAATTTGCAATATGAACGTAAAATGACTCGTTCCACAGGACAATTTATCGTGCAAAATGATCTATGAACATTTAAAGCACTAACTCTCCGAAAGGAAATAATTTTCTTGAAACCTGATTACATGAACTTTCTTAGAATGGTTGATGAAACCGTTAATAACTTTGTTAATGCTGCTTCGTCCTCACAGTGGAAGAGGCACACGGATGCGAAGATTTATCCCCGTACTTGGTCCTCTTACGGCAGTTCCTTAAAATACACTCCTGGAAATGGAAAAAAGAACACATTGACACCGGTGCGTCAGACCCACCATACTTGCTCCGGACACTGCGAGAGGGCTGTACAAGCAATGATCACACGCACGGCACAGCGGACACACCAGGAACCGCGGTGTTGGCCGTCGAATGGCGCTAGCTGCGCAGCATTTGTGCACCGCCGCCGTCAGTGTCAGCCAGTTTGCCGTGGCATACGGAGCTCCAGCGCAGTCTTTAACACTGGTAGCATGCCGCGACAGCGTGGACGTGAACCGTATGTGCAGTTGACGGACTTTGAGCGAGGGCGTATAGTGGGCATGCGGGAGGCCGGGTGGACGTACCGCCGAATTGCTCAACACGTGGGGCGTGAGGTCTCCACAGTACATCGATGTTGTCGCCAGTGGTCGGCGGAAGGTGCACGTGCCCGTCGACCTGGGACCGAACAGCAGCGACGCACGAATGCACGCCAAGACCGTAGTATCCTACGCAGTGCCGTAGGGGACCGCACCGCCACTTCCCAGCAAATTAGGGACACTGTTGCTCCTGGGGTATCGGCGAGGACCATTCGCAACCGTCTCCACGAAGCTGGGCTACGGTCCCGCACACCGTTAGGCCGTCTTCCGCTCACGCCCCAACATCGTGCAGCCCGCCTCCAGTGGTGTCGCGACAGGCGTGAATGGAGGGACGAATGGAGACGTGTCGTCTTCAGCGATGAGAGTCGCTTCTGCCTTGGTGCCAATGATGGTCGTATGCGTGTTTGGCGCCGTGCAGGTGAGAGCCACAATCAGGACTGCATACGACCGAGGCACACAGGGCCAACACCCGGCATCATGGTGTGGGGAGCGATTTCCTACACTGGCCGTACACCACTGGTGATCGTCGAGGGGACACTGAATAGTGCACGGTACATCCAAACCGTCATCGAACCCATCGTTCTACCATTCCTAGACCGGCAAGGGAACTTGCTGTTCCAACAGGACAATGCACGTCCGCGTGTATCCCGTGCCACCCAACGTGCTCTAGAAGGTGTAAGTCAACTACCCTGGCCAGCAAGATCTCCGGATCTGTCCCCCATTGAGCATGTTTGGGACTGGATGAAGCGTCGTCTCACGCGGTCTGCACGTCCAGCACGAACGCTGGTCCAACTGAGGCGCCAGGTGGAAATGGCATGGCAAGCCGTTCCACAGGACTACATCCAGCATCTCTACGATCGTCTCCATGGGAGAATAGCAGCCTGCATTGCTGCGAAACGTGGATATACACTGTACTAGTGCCGACATTGTGCGTGCTCTGTTGCCTGTGTCTATGTGCCTGTGGTTCTGTCAGTGTGATCATGTGATGTATCTGACCCCAGGAATGTGTCAATAAAGTTTCCCCTTCCTGGGAAAATGAATTCACGGTGTTCTTATTTCAATTTCCAGGAGTGTACAACGTAAGAACATACAGCCACATTGTCCGTAGACGAACCGGAGAATTCCATTACTTATTTCACTGGGCTTCCTCTTATGTTGTGGGTGGAATACATTCTCATCTCAATCTCTTCATGAAAGATGCGACATCACTCCCCTTTTGGTAGTTAAGAGTGATACTTTCTTTTTACCTTTGTAGTTTCTACGGTTGTGGAAAGTGACGACACCGTGGGATAAGTTGTAATAAAATTATTTCACTGAACATGAGCGGCGAAACTTCCATAACTGCTGTCATCTTGTTAAGCTTTTTGTCGAAAAGCTTTCGCAAACACCATCTATGCTCGACAAGTTACACAGCACGGTAAAAATATAGTTGCGTTTGTTAATTGTAGTGAAATTTGTTTTATAGCGTACGTGGGTGGGGGATCTCCACGCTACCCTAGTGGTGTACCCACTACTCCGCCATAAACTGGAACGTTCTAGCAGCCACGCTATTTGTAGGAGCTGTGGCCAGCTCAACGCGTTACGCACCATTACTTACTTGTAATTACGGGACACCCTTTGTGCTCGTCTTCCAACACCGTTGCCAACTGTGGTTAATCTTTCCAGTAAGTATTCTATGCAATGAAAACTCTGCGACGTTTGACTACAGAGCGCAACTACGAAGCTAAATGTCCCTAAGCAATTATCGCACAAATCGTCAAAAATCCCGAATTAACATTTATTCAAACAAGTTTCACTACTAAGAGCGTGCTGAAGCAACTAACTTTTCACTTTTTTCCTAAGTGTCACTCAAAATGAAAATTCTCTAAGGAATTAAAGTAAACCAAAGTTCGCTAACACAGCAAATACTGACATCACACATTAGCTTCTTCGTCGCCCGCAGATAAACAGGGAATACTCTCTAACGGCTGCGCTGTGAGGCGTATCAGCAAAGAATGATCCGTACTCACCGAGAACTGCGCAGTCAGACAGCAAACAGCAAAGAGATGAAGACCCAGGAGGCACTGCTCGCGAAATACGGACAACCGCCTTCGTAGCTGTCGTCCTCTTCTCCATTTCGTTATCTACATGCAAGTCGCCGAACTGGGGTAAAATAAGATTCGCGGCAGGCAGCCGATCACCCAGAAACGGAACTCCCGTCCAGAATACGCACATTTTACCATAAACTCTGGTACAACTACTCATACACACTACGCAAACGAAAGCCTCGCGCCGTAAGGCAGAACTGCGTCACTCAACGTCAACACAGACAGAGTTAATGGGGTACCACCGCTTGCACAGACATCAAGTGAATCGACCCTAGCGCCTTCAGTACCAGCAATCGACACGAATCACATCTCGATATCAGACAGATGTCGCAACCTACAAATTGGTAGAGAACTCTCAGGGCAGGCTTTCCAGTCATGATTGTCGATACCGGATGTATATTTTAATACGAAGAGTCTTGGTTTCTGGCACTGTGCAGCGTATTAAGTTATGGATGAGGTGTTACCTTTAGTAATTCGCTGGGCTATGGAAAATGGTTTCAGTTAACCTCTGAAGGAAATTTAAGTAACGCGATATTCGAACTTAGTAGGGAAGAGGGCACACTATCTTCCACCGCAACGTTTCTTTCCTTATTGGGAGGTAAAACTGAGAGAAATATTCAAATTAATAAAAAAAAATTCTGCGCATGGTTATGAGTTTGCCACGGGAAAGACACTTCACAAATGCGATGCCATGATGTGGTTAGTAACCTTACGCATATCTACGCAAATATAACTAAACCTTTCAGCATACTGAGTCGTTACTATGTTTTTTAACCTTCAAGTCGCCGATGTTACATTCTTTCGGTGTATTAGACCCTGGTTGTTACTGAGCACGATCGACCATCGCTGTTTGAAGGCTCGTTGACCGTAAAACACTACTGTGCATTCCACGTAAAAAGTAAACATTCGATCGGACTTCGTAAAAATAGATCTTCAGGTCCGACGTGTGGAGAATATGCGTAAACGGCACGTCGCAATAAGCAATCGTTCGTTTCGCCTTCAAATAACGTGACCACAATTCCGTGATACATCTACCAGGAAAATATAAAATCATTAAAGAAATTCAATACGGTAATGCTAAAAGGTTCACTGCAATAATTGCAGACCCCGATATTTATGAATCATAACCTTATGTTCCATAAAAATATATAACATACGGATTTCGGCAACCTACCTTTTAGTACATCGAATGTCAAAACAGAAGTGAATCATAAGAAGAGAAAGTCTCCGTTTCTTCCAAAAATCATTTGTTTCTTTCGAAAAATTAACGTAGTTTTTGCTACAGAGGTTTCCTTTGTACGTTTTTTAATTTTTTATTAATATCTGTTAATCATTGACATATATATTACTCATGTGACAGGAGGTTTAACGATTTGAAAGTTTCTGCGTAAAGGAGGGACTGAAACGTCTTTTTTCTATTTACACTTCACTGACCTCCTGAATTCTGCATGTTACCGCATAAGAGCACCTCACATCAAAGATTTGGCTGGAATTATTAAAATGGAAATTAGTGGTGGTTACTTGACCAGAGTACACGCAGTTTCCTACGTTCACACAAACTTACAAGTTAACAAAAACCGATTACTATCCACAAAACATTTGAGCATTTAATGACTCAGTCAGGAAGTCTGGAAACATTTTGTCCTTAGTCTGGACAGGTATTTTGGTCTTTTAACCAGTTTGGCTGCGTATTGAGGAAACCGGACTAAAAACACCAATCTCAATCTTCAAACTGCCTTACTTTCAATATTTTTGATTACATGACTTTCAGTGACTGGTACATTTATGTAACTTGGGAAACGCCATGGAATAAGTGCTCAGTTTGTAAAAAGGCAACGAATAATTTTAGTAGTTTTAGTTGCAAGATAAGTAGAACTAATTTTTGAGTAGGTTTCCTTGATGTTTTGCAATAGTACTTTGAAATTTAGAGTTCATTTGCGTTAAGGAAGTGAATTTAAAGGTATTTTCTAGAACGACTTTTCTTCATGTTTTATTGTGATCGTATTATACAGTTTTGATTTCAGTTTGCAGATTAGATAAGTATGTTTTACAGAAGTGGGTTTAATAGTGAATAAGAAAATAGGAATGCAGGTGAGCTACTGTGAACATCATAGTGAACGTTTTACCGTAGCCAAAATAGACACGAAGCCCAAACTTACTACCGTAGTACAAGTTTATATGCCAACTAGCTCCGGGGATGATGATGAGATTGAAGAAATGTATGATGAGATGAAAGAAATTATTCAGGTAGCTAAAGAAAACGAAGATTTAATTGTGATGGGGACTGGTTTTTGCCAGTGGGTAACGGAAGCGAAGAAAGAATGGATGGTGAATATGGAGGGAGAAAGGAATGGAAGAGGAAGCTGGCTGGAAGAATTTTGCACACAGCGTAACTTACTCATCGTTGACACTTTGTTTAAGAATCATAAAAGAAGGGCATATATGTGGAGACATCGGAAGGTTTCATGTTAATTCTATAATAGTAAGAGAGATCTAGGGCCAAATATTAAATTTAAAGATTTTTCCAGGGGCAGATGTGCACTCTAGCATTTTATTGGTTACGAAATGCCGATTAAAACTGAAGAAATTGGAAGAAGACAGGAAATTAAGGTGATGGGACGTGAATAACGTAAAGAAAATTCATAATTTTTTATTAATGATTTACAGATTAATAATTATTGAACACTCATACCAAAGATCAATTTGAAAAGGATTTTACACTGGCGGACAAAAGAAGATTTACGCTCTTCGTTTATTAGTTTTAGTAACCTTTACCATTTGTTGTTCTTATGTCCTGGTAATAGACGTATAAACGAAGTGCTTGGTATTATCAAGTGAAATTGTGCTAAATAATGAAAGCAACTTCTGAAACCATATGAGTTTCTCATTTACGATACCATGGATACCAGCTCCTGTAATTATTATTAATTTAATTTTGGACGGGGAATTTAGATTATGGCGACGACTTCATGACTGCGCTGCTCAACTACAGAGGTACGTGAATGTGTTTATACCTTTCCCTTCATGCCCAATTTCAATATTTAGGTCATATTTGCCGCGACATTCAGAACATGCAATCTTTCTTTTCATTTAATTACGAAGTCCGATCATTTTCTTACTCAGGCGAATAGATGCATTTTAACCACAATTCTTTTTACGTACGCCACGGGGAATGACGGTACCTAGAATGTACGTGCCTCTATCCCGATCGTGCGTTCGCGTACAACTGAGTATGTATCAACGTAACTATACTTATGACCCATTTCCCTTTCAGTATTAATTCTTATTTTGAAGCACTCGCTCGCGAATGTACGTGCCCTTTTGTTTTGTGTAGTCCGTCTTTAATAACATTACTTTTAATATTCAGTGGCTTAGTTTCCACAATTGACCTTTGCCTATGTCGCAACGGCGCTTCAAGCGAAACATTTACTACGCGATATTCGTACTAACTCTTATTTCATAATTACGACACAGGCTGACTACGTTTCTAGCAATTTAACAGGGCGGTTACAGTAAGTTAACAGAACCAGAGGTTGCTGTAAGGCTCAGAGGCAGCATTAAGCAACAGTTGACTAGAACAGGAGAAAAGAACGCGTAGCTTTAAGAGAGAAAATAGTGACCAGGCAGCAGAGGATCAGATAGGTAAAGAGATAATGCCTAGTAGAAATCCTTGGATAGCACGAGATACATTCAGTTTAATTGATGAAAGGAGAAAATATAAAAATGTAGCGAATGAAGCAGGCGAAACGGAATACAAACGTTTAAAAAATCAAATTGACAGGAAGTGCGAAATGGCGAAGCAAAACTGGCTAGAGGACAAATGTAAGGGTCAAGGGAACTAGAGCCAATCAGATAGGCCACTCCGGCGTGTCGTGCTGCCACAGGCTAACGCGAATGACGTCAGCAGGTACACTATTCTACCGCGGTACTGATGCACATTATTAAGCATCGCTTGAATCTAAAATTATGGTAAATGAACACCTCCATGTCACAATAACAGCCACCTTGAAAGACTTAAAATTAAGAGCTAGAACTCACTGTAGCACACTGTAATTCAGGAAGATCACGAAGCAACTCACTAAAGATTTTACTTCATGACGAATTTTAAAGTTCCCTGTTTTAGTTTGTTTGTACATATGCCTTTTTCTAAATAAGATTCTTGGTCTTACGTAGAGAGAAACCATTTTATGATGCATTTCAGTAAACTTTGAAGATATTGTAGAAATTATCTTTTGCATCAGTCCGTCATACTTTGCAATATGTCGCCCATGAAAACTGCAAAATATCACTTAAAACTCCATTAATTTCTTGAACCGATCAATTTAAGGAGAAGAGAGCTTATAACAGTCATTAATGGTGATTTTTTTTGTGGGGTTTAAGGGCGCTCAACTACTGAGGTCATTAGCGCCCAGTCACAGTTAGTAGAGCACAAGGAATCTAGTAAAACTCAAGGGGAGGGGGGACACCAGAAAGGCTTGATGAAGATGCAGATAAAATAAGTAAAAAAGTTAGATGTCTTCGGACAAGCCAGTCAAAGTTATAAAACGCAGAACACGAGCAGCTGCTCGAGCGTCATCAGCTAAAATATCCGGTAAAGTAGATGGCAGGGACAGGACAACACGAGATTGACTAAAGCGGGGACACGACAATAAAACATGGCGCACTGTTTATGCCTGACCACAAGGGCACTGCGGGGCTGGGTCACCGCAGAGCAGGTAGCGGTGGCTAAACCGGCAATGCCCAATCCGCAACCTGGTCAGAAGGATCTCCTCTCGCCGAGATGGTCGGGAGGAGGTTGTCCAAGCAGTTGGGAGCAGTTTTACTGCCCGGAGCTTGTTTTCTTGAAGGGATGACCAAGCATCCCACCACAACGACACAAGCCTCTTACAAACATCCCCACGAACGTCAGATGACGGGACACAATGAGAGGCTGGCCAAGGCAGGAGGACTGCAGCCTTGGCTGCAGCATCCGCAGCCTCATTCCCAGGCACTCCCACATGTCCGGGAACCCACAGAAAGCTGACAGGAGAACCATTATCAGCGAAAGAATGGAGGGACTGCTGTATCCATTGAACCAAGGGATGGACCGGATAGGGAGATCCAAGGCTCTGAAGAGCACTGAGTGAATCAGAGCAGAGTACATACGATGAATGGCGGTGGCGGCGGGCATACTGAACGGCCTGATGGAGAGCAAAAAGATCGGCCGTAAAGCTGGAAAACTGGTCGAGGAGCCGGTATTTAAAGGTGGCGGCCCCGACGACAAAGGCACAGCCAACACCATCGTCAGTTTTGGAGCCATCAGTGTAAATAAAGGTGTGACCGGCAAGTCGAGCACGAAGTTTGACAAACCGTGAGCAATACACTGCAGCCGGAGTACCCTCCTTTGGCAGTGAGCTGAGGTCGAGATAAATATGAACCGGAGCCTGGAGCCAAGGTGGTGTCGGGCTCTCACCCTCTCTGAAGGTGGTACGGAGGGCAAAATCCAATTGTCGAAGCAGGCGACGGAAGCGGACTCCGGGGGGCAGCAGGGCAGACACATACAACCTGTACTGATGGTCGAGAGAATCGGCGAAGAAGGACTGGTAAGAGGGGTGGTCAGGCGTAAACAACAGCCGGCAGGCATACCGACACAGCAGTACGTCGCACCGGTAGGTCAATGGTAGTTCGGCAGCTTCAGCATAAAGACTCTCGACAGGACTAGTGTAGAAGGCTCCGGTCGCAAGACATAACCCACGATGGTGGATGGAGTTGAGACGGCGTAAGAGGGATGGCCGAGTAGACGAGTAGATGCGTAGATGAGTAGACGAAGCTCCCATAATCCAGCTTTGATCGGACTATGGACGGATACAAGCGAAGCAGGAAAGTGCGATCCGCTCCCCAAGATGAACCACTTAAAACTCTGAGGACATTAAGGGAACGTGTACAACGGGCCGCCAAATAAGAGACATGCGGAGACCAACACAGTTTCCTGTCCAAGGTGAGCCCTAGAAGCTTAGTTGTTTCCACGAAGGGGAGAACAACGGGACCGAGATGTAAGGATGGCGGAAGGAACGCTTTATATCGCCAAAAGTTGATACAAACCGTCTTCTCTTCAGAGAACCGGAAGCCATTTGCCACGCTCCATGAGTATAGGCTGTCTAGACAACGCTGAAGGCAACGCTCCAGGAGGCATGTTCTCTGGGCACTGCAGTAGATCGCGAAGTCATCGACAAAGAGAGAGCCTGAGACATTAGGGGGAATGCAATCCATAATTAGGTTGATCGCGATGGCAAAAAGGGCTACGCTCAAGACGGAGCCCTGAGGCACTCCATTCTCCTGGAGGAAGACGTCGGACAATACGGAACCCACACGTACCCTAAACTTTCGATCCGTTAAAAAGGAATCAATAAAAAGGTGCAGGCGACCGCGTAGGCCCCACCTGTGCATAGTGCGGAGGATACCTCCTCTCCAACAGGTATCATAAGCCTTCTCCAATTCGAAGAACACGGCTACCGTTTGGCGCCTTCGCAAAAACTTGATCATGATGAATGTCGACAAGGTCACAAGGTGGTCAACAGCGGAGCGGCGGCGACGAAAGCCGCATTGGACATTGGTAAGTAGCCATCGAGACTCAAGAATCCAAACTAACCGAGCATGAACCATGCGCTCCATCACCTTACAGACACAGCTTGTATGAGAAATGGGGCGGTAACTAGAAGGAAGGTGTCTATCCTTCCCGGGTTTGGGTATAGGAACAACGATGGCGTCACGCCAATGCATGGGGACCTGACCTTTGGTCCAGACGCAATTGTAGGTACGAAGAAGGAAGCTTTTACCCGCCGGAGAAAGGTGTGCCTGCATCTGAACGTGAATGGCATCTGGCCCCGGAGCAGAGGACCGGGACAGTGCAAGTGCACGTTCGAGTTCCCGCATAGTAAAGGGGGCATTATAAGTTTCCAGATTCAGCGAGTGGAAGGAAGGTCGCCGAGCCTCTTCTGCCTCTTTCCTGGGAAGGAAGGCAGGGTGGTAATGGGCGGAGCTTTAAACCGCCGCGAAAAACCGGCCGAAGGCGTTGGAGACATCCACAGGATCAACAAGGACCTCATTACCTGAGGTCAGGCCAGGTACCGAGGAGTGGACCCTAATGCCCGACAGCCGCCGCAGGCCACCCCATACGACAGAAGAGGGAGTAAAACTGTTAAAGGAGCTGGTGAAAGAGGCCCAACAAGCTTTTTTGCTGTCTTTGATGACTCTACGGCATTGCATCCAATACAATTCGCCAACGTAGGGTGGCGGCGAAAGGTGCGTAAAGCACGTCGTCAAGCACGGATAGCATCTATACAAGCCTCGTTCCACCAGGGGACGGAAACGCGACGTGAAGAAGAGGTAGTACGAGGAATGGAACGTTTGGCAGCATTGATGATAACAGCCGTGAGGTATTCGACCTGACTGTCACAACTGAGAAAATCGTGGTCCCGAAAGGTCGCCAGGGAGTAGTAAAGTCCCCAGTCAGCTTTCGGTATGTTCCAGCTCGAAGGACGTGGGGATGGGGTGTGGTGCAGGAGACGAACGACACAGGGGAAGTGGTGGCTCGAATAGGTGTCAGAAAGGACATACCACTCGAACCAATGGGCAAGTGGTAGAACAGATCGAGAGGTCCAAGTGGGAGTAGGTATGAGTAGAGTCCGAGAGGAAAGTCGGGGCGCCAGTATTGAGGCAGACAAGATTGAGATGGTTGAAGGCATCCGCCAAGAGTGAGCCTCTTTGACAGGATGCAGGAGAGCCCCAAAGGGGATGATGGGCACTGAAGTCGCCAAACAATAAAAACGGCGGGGGAAGCTGAACAATCAGGTGCATCACGTCAGCCCGACTAACAGCGGATGATGATGGAGTGTAGATGGTACAAACTGAAAAAGTAAAAGCAGAAAGAGTAATACAGAGAGCTATTGCTTGGAGTGGGGTGGTCAATGGGATGGGATGGTAATAGACATCGTCCCAAACGAGCAACATCACCCCACCATGAGCTGGGATACCATCCACAGGGGTGAAGTCATACCACTCCGAGGTATAGTGGGTAAAGGCAATACGGTCAGTCGGGCACAACTTGGTTTCCTGGAGACCAAGGACGAGCGGACAGTGCAGGCGGAGGAGCAGTTGTAATTCCTCCCAATTAGATCGAATACCTCTTATGTTCCATTGTAACAAGGCCATCGCTAGTCAAAGAAGAGGGGGAATGAGACGGGGGAAGAGCTGGTCACCTCGACGGCCGCGGAGGGCCAGGTTTCGAGGGAACAACGCTACAACCGGCGGGAGGCGGATCCTGTTCCATCGAGTCGTCGCCAGCTGCGGCCGCTGTCCCTGGTTGTGTAGGAGGGGCAGCATCATTTGCCGACGAGAGGCCAGCTCAGCGCCTGGCAGCAGAGCGTCCCATCGAAACTGAGGACGGCCGGGAGCAGCGACTCACGGAAGGAGCATCAGACGAAACGCGCCGGGGTGGAGAGGGGGATAGAGACTTCTTCTTGGAGGCCTTCTTGGAAGTCTGAGGAGGCAGAGGATGGTGGGCTGGACCCGAAGAAGGCCCTCACGCGCGGGGTCCGTTTTGGAACGCCGGACCTCGGAAGCTGGGGTCCGGAACGTTTCCCCAATGGACGCCTGAGGAGAGGATCGCTTCTCAGGCGGCGGGGGGAGGAGGAGGAGGAAGGGTGGCCCCTGGGGCAGAGGGGGCAGGGGCCACGGGGAGGAGGATTTGGAAGGGAGGGATTTGGGAGGCGGAGGCAGAGACCCCGGATGGGGGGAGGAGGAGGAGGGGGGACAGGATAGGGGTGAGGATACTGCGGAAGGAGTGGACACAACTGAGACAAACTAAGTGGTCAATGGCACGGGATGGAGCGGTCATACTTCTTCCTGGCCTCAGAATAAGAGAGACGATCCAAAGTTTTGAGTTCTTGTATCGTCTTCTCCTTCTGATATGAGGGGCGGTCTGAGGATCTAGGCGAGTGGATGCCAGGACAATTAACGCACCGACGTGGTGTGGTGCATGTGTGTTCCTCACGAAGAGGACGTCCACAATCGCCACAAAGGGGTTCAGCCTCACACCGTGATGACATGTGCCCAAAGCGCAAACACCGAAAACAGCGCATAGGAGGCGGGACGTAAGGTCGCACATCGCACTGGTAGCACATCAACTTTACCTTCTCTTGGAGAACGTCCCCCTCGAAGGCGAGGATAAAGGCCCCGGTGTTGATGCGACGGTCTTTGGGGCCGTGCTGGACTCGCCAGACGAAATGCACGCCTCAGCGTTCCAGGTTGGCCCTGAGCTCCTCATCAGATTGCAGCAGGAGGTCCCAATGAAAAATAACCCCCTGTGTCCTATTTAGTGCCAGATGCGGGACAATGGACACTGGGATGTCCCCTAGGCGGTCGCATGCCTGGAGCGCCGCCGACTGTGTGGCGGAGGTGGTCTTTATAAGAACGGACCCCGAACGCATCTTACTGAGAGCCTCGATTTCCCCGAAGATGTCCTCAATGTGCTGAACAAAGAACATGGGCTTGGAGGTGGCGAATGTCCCCCCATCGGTTCGAGAACAGACCAAATAGCGGGGGAAGTACTTCGCCCCAAGCCGGCGGGCCTGTCCCTCCTCCCAGGGAGTGGCCAAGTGGGAAAGGGCAGGAGAGCCAGAAGCAGAGACAGTACCTTTCCTTTTGAAAGACTCGGCTGCAGAGCGACCTGATATGTTGGTTGGTTGGTTGGTTTAAGGATTAAAGGGACCAAACTGCAGAGGTCATCGGTCCCTTTTTCCAAAAAAACTAAAAATATCCACAGAGAATAAAAATGTTCAACAGAATAGGAGACAGACGACACAGAATAAAAGAAACATAGACAAGGACCAGACAAAAACGAAATAAAATCACACGGAGTGTGACGGTGGGTGGCCGACCATAGGAACAAAAAAAAGGAAAAGCCAACCTCCGAAAACACATTAAAACCTTAGTTTAAAACCGTAGGCCAAATGCCAGAATCAACACAAAACAATAAAATAAAACAGAAACACTCAGATTAAAGAATAAAAACCCCCTGCCCAAATAAAACATAAAAGTCAGCCATAACAGGGTCATAAGATAAAAGGGCAGGGAGCGTATCAGGCAGCGCAAATGTCTGCCTGACCACAGCTAAAAGGGGGCAGGCCAACAAAATGTGGGCCACTGTCAAAGCTGCCCCGCAGCGACATACAGGAGGGTCGTCCCGGCGCAGTAAATAACTGTGTGTCAGCTGGGAGTGGCCAATGCAGAGCCGACAAAGGACGACTGAGTTCCTGCAGTTGGCTCGCATGGATGACCGCCACACAGTCATTGTCTCCTTAATGGCACGGAGTTTATTGGCCGTGATACGATCGCGCCATTCAGCGTCCCAAAGCGCAAAAACTTTTCGGCGGAGGACTGCCCGTGAATCAGTCTCTGGGAGGCCAACATCCAGAGACGGTTGTCTCGTGGCCTCTTTCGCCAGGCGGTCAACATGTTCATTGCCCGGGATACCGACATCACCAGGGGTCCACACAAAGACCACAGACTGGCCGCAACGCGGAAGAGTATGCAGGGACACATGGACAGCCATCACCAGAAGAGAACGAGGAAAACACTGGTCGAGAGCTCGTAAACCGCTCAGGGAATCGCTACAGATAATGAAGGACTCACCTGAGCAGGAGCGGATATACTCTAGGGCTCGAAAAATGGCGAGCAGCTCAGCAGTGTAAACGCTGCAGCCAGCCGCCATGGACCGTTTTTCGGAATGGTCCCCTAGAGTTAGCGCATACCCGACACGACCAGCAACCATCGAACCGTCGGTGTAAACAATGCCAGAGCCCTGATACGTGGCCAGGATGGAATAAAAGTGGCGGCGGAAGGCCTCTGGAGGGACTGAGTCCTTTGAGCCCTGTGCCAAGTCGAGCCGAAGGCAAGGGCGAGGAACACACCACGGGGGTGTACGCAGAGGTGCCCGGAATGGAGGTGGAACAGGGAAAAACCCAAGCCCGCAGAGAAGCTCCTTGATGCGTACGGCGATCGGACAACCCGACTGGGGCCGACGGTCTGGCAGATGGACGACAGACTGCGGGAACAGGACACGGTAATTTGGATGCCCGGGCAAGCTAAAAACATGGGCACATAAGCAGCCAGTAATTGTTGGCGTCGTAACTGCAGTGGAGGGACACCTGCCTCAACAAAGATGCTGTCCACAGGGCTGGTGCAGAAGGCGCCAGTGGCAAGTCGGACCCCGCTGTGTAGTATTGGGTCCAGCACCCGCAATGCAGAGGGGGATGCTGAGCCATAAGCCAGGCTCCCATAATCCAGACGGGACTGGATTAACGCCTGGTAGAGCCGCAACAGGGTAGATCGGTCGGCGCCCCAGCGGGTGTGGCTCAAGCATCTCAGAGCGTTTAGATGCCGCCAACACGCCTGTTTAAGCTGCCGGATATGAGGCAGCCAAGTCAACCGGGCATCGAAAACCACCCCCAAAAACCTGTGTGATTCCACCACTGAAAGAAGTTCGCCGGCAAGATAAAGCCGCGGCTCCGGGTGGACAGTGCGTCGCTGGCAGAAATGCATAACACAGGTTTTGGCTGCCGAAAACTGGAACCCATGAGCTACAGCCCAAGACTGCGCCTTGCGGATAGCACCCTGTAGCTGACGTTCAACAGCTGCAATGCCAGTAGAGCTGTAATAAAGGCAGAAGTCGTCAGCATACAGGAAACCAGAGACAGAATTTCCCACGGCCGCAGCGAGCCCGTTAATGGCTATTAAAAACAGGCAGCCACTTAAAACAGAACCCTGTGGCACACCGTTCTCCTGGACGTGGGTGGAACTATAGGAGGCTGCGACTTGCACGCGGAAGGTACGATACGACAGGAAATTGCGGATAAAGATCGGCAGAGGGCCCCGAAGACCCCATCCATGAAGCGTAGAAAGGATGTGATGACGCCATGTCGTATCGTACGCCTTCCGCATGTCGAAAACGACGGCGACCAGGTGCTGACGGCGGGCAAAGGCAGTACGGATGGCCGACTCCAGGCTCACCAGATTGTCGGCGGCGGAGCGGCCTTTCCGGAACCCACCCTGAGACGGAGCCAGAAGGCCCCGAGACTCCAGTACCCAATGCAAGCGCCGGCTCAACATCCGTTCGAGAAGCTTACAAAGAACGTTGGTGAGGCTAATGGGGCGGTAGCTGTCCACCTTCAAAGGGCTCTTGCCCGGTTTCAAAACAGGGATGACAATGCTGTCCCGCCATTGCGACGGAAACTCACCCTCGACCCAGAGACGGTTGTAAAGGTCGAGGAGGCGTCGCTTGCAGTCCACTGAAAGGTGTTTCAGCATCTGACAGAGGATGCGATCGGTCCCGGGAGTGGTATCAGGGCAAGCGGCAAGGGCACTGTGAAATTCCCGCTCACTGAATGGAGCATTGTAGGATTCAGAAGTGTGGGTGCGAAAAGAAAGACTCCGACGTTCCATCCGCTCTTTAATGGAGCGGAAGGCCTGGGGGTAATTCGCAGAAGCGGAACTCATAGCAAAATGCTCTGCTAAGCGGTTTGCAATGACGTCGGAGTCAGTACAAACTGCTCCATTCAGTGAGAGCGCAGGGACGCTGGCAGGGGTCCGATAGCCGTAGACGCGTCGAATCTTGGCCCAGACCTGCGATGGAGTGACATGGAGGCCAATGGTGGACACATACCGCTCCCAGCACTCCTTCTTGCCTTGGCGGATAAGGAGGCGGGCCCGCGCACGCAGCCGTTTGAAGGTGATGAGGTGTTCAATGCAGGGATGTCGCTTGTGACGCTGTAGCGCCCGCCGGCGATCTTTAATCGCTGCAGCGATCTCAGGCGACCACCAAGGCACAGTCCGCCGCCGAGGGGACCCAGAGGAACGGGGAATGGCAGATTCGGCGGCAGTAACGATGCCGGTGGTGACCGATGTAACCACCGCATCAATGTCATCATTTGAGAGAGGCTCAATAGCGGCAGTGGAGGAGAACAAGTCCCAGTCAGCCTTATTCATAGCCCATCTGCTAGGGCGCCCAGAAGAGTGACGCTGTGGTATTGATAGAAAGATCGGAAAGTGGTCACTACCACACAGGTCGTCATGCACACTCCATTGGACAGACGGTAAGAGGCTAGGGCTACAGATGGAAAGGTCAATGGCAGAGTATCTGCCATGTGCCACACTGAAGTGTGTGAAGGCACCATCATTCAAAATTGAGAGATCGATCTGCGACAATAAATGTTCAACGATGGCGCCTCGACCTGTTGCCACTGACCCACCCCACAGAGGGTTATGGGCGTTAAAGTCGCCCAGTAACAAGAAAGGTGGCGGCAATTGGGCTATCAGGGCAGCCAGGACATGCTGCGCGACATCACCCTCCGGTGGAAGGTAAAGACTGCTGACGGTAATAGCCTGCGGCGTCCACACCCTAACAGCGACAGCCTCTAAAGCTGTTTGTAGAGGGACAGACTCGCTGTGAAGAGAGTTAAGGACATAGATGCAGACGCCACCAGACACCCTTTCATAAGCTGCTCGGTTCTTATAATAACCCCGGTAGCCACGGAGGGCGGGGGTGCGCATTGCTGGATACCAAGTGTCCTGCAGGGCAATGCAGAGGAAAGGGTGAAGGCTGATAAGTTGGCGGAGCTCAGCTAGATGGTGGAAGAAACCGCTGCAGTTCCACTGGAGGATGGGTGTGTCCATGGCTGATAAAGGCGTGACGGGACTGGGAAGGCAGATTACGCCGCTGGGTCACCTGCTGCCTCCGATTGAGCACCTGTGCTAGTGCTATTCATGGCGTCTGAGGGACTGGCGAGATCGAGGTCCTCAGCGGACGCCAGAATCTCCACCTCGTCCTCAGATGCAGAGCTGGAAGGTTGCGGTGGGGTGGCTGCCACCGCGAGTTCCTTGGGCTTAGAGCTCTTCTTCTTGGATTTCTCACGCTGCTCCTTGGGTTTAAGTGGCTGGGAGGGCTTCACCGATTCAGTCTCTGGGACTGAGGAGGATCGTGAAGCCCTTCGACCAGCTGATTGTGGGCGCTTACGCCACTGTCGGTCGTCAGCCTTCCCCTTGGTGGAAACCTGGGAAGGGAGCCAAGGGACCCCTTGCGAGCGTGAGAAGCCGAAGAAGTTGGACACTTCTCCGGGTTAGAAGCGGGGACCGACGTCCCCGAAGGGGGGGATGGTGTTGCTCCTGAGGTAGGTGGCTCAGGAGCAACCCGGTGGGTAGAGCCCCCCACTGGCAAGGGGGCAGGAGGAGTTGTACCACTCGTCGATCCGGCCGGAAGTCGCGAAACTGATGGGGCGAGCACAGGTGTTGTAGCAGCGGCGTAGGAAGATGTCATTCTCACTGGATGTAATTGGTCGTATTTCCTTTTGGCCTCAGTATAAGTCAGTCGGTCCAGGGTCTTATATTCCATGATTTTGCGCTCTTTCTGGAATATTCTGCAGTCTGGCGAGCAAGGTGAATGGTGCTCCCTGCAGTTGACGCAGATGGGAGGCGGGGCACATGGAGTATCGGGATGAGATGGGCGGCCGCAATCTCGACATGTGAGGCTGTAAGTGCAGCGGGAAGACATATGGCCGAACTTCCAGCACTTGAAGCACCGCATCGGGGGAGGGACATAGGGCTTGACATCACATCGGTAGACCATCACCTTGACCTTTTCCGGTAACGTATCACCCTCTAAGGCCAAGATGAAGGCACCGGTAGCAACCTGATTGTCCCTCGGATCCCGATGAACGCGCCGGACGAAATGAACACCTCTACGTTCTAAGTTGGCGCGCAGTTCGTCATCAGACTGCAAAAGGAGGTCCCTATGGAAAATAACACCCTGGACCATATTTAGATTCTTATGTGGTGTAATAGTAACGTTAACATCCCCCAACTTGTCACAAGCAAGTAACCTGCGTGACTGGGCGGAGGATGCCGTTTGTATCAGTACTTACCCAGAGCGCATTTTGGACAAGCCCTCCACCTCCCCAAACTTGTCCTCTAAATGCTCGACGAAGAACTGAGGCTTTGTGGAGAGAAAAGACTCCCCATCAGCTCTCGTACAAACTAAGAATCGGGGCGAATAACTGTTACCACCATCCTGAGACTTACGCTCTTCCCACGGCGTGGCCAGGGAGGGGAACGTTTTCGGATCGTACTTCTGAGCATTAAAATGAGCCCTAGAACGCTTAGAGACTGCTGGCGGCTGGCCACCAGCGAGAGATGATGTACCACGCTTCATTGCGGGTCATCCGCCCTGATGCCACCTACTCCGACCAAGGGCCCTCCCCACGGGCGCCACCCAGCCACAGCAAAGGCCACCTGGCAGGATGGCCATTGCCGGGAGTCCCGATACCCCAGGAGGATAGGCATCTACTCCTTGGCATACGTGGGGAGTTAACGGCGCAGGCATCAGTAGAGCGATCCCTGTGTTGTCAGGGGGCTACAACCTAGAGGGTACATGACGTCCCCACCACAACGGGCTGGCTACCGTGCTGGATTTCTGGTGCCATGGAAAGTCCATCATGATCGTAGGTGCAGATGGGGACGCACTAAGGGCGTAACTTGTACAACCCATCAGGCGTTTAGGCCCAATTTGAGGAATAGTGGGTATGGTTACAACGCCGTTACAATGCTGAGTGCCAAGGTCTTAGTGCACTGAGGACCAGTGGTACACCACGTAAGGCGTCCTTCCCCAAAAGGCTCGTACTTCTGTAGAATTTTGAAAAATGGAGGTCAAACCCCAAGGGGGACCATCACATGGAAGGCCGAAACGGTTGAAACTCCTTTTAGTCGCCTCTTACGACAGGCAGGAATACCTCGGGCCTATTCTTACCCCGGACCCGCAGGGGGGATTAATGGTGATGTAGTCTGAATCCGGAAGAAGTTTCTCTGAGAGTGAACCCAAGAAACTGTCAATGTAAGATCGAATCTGGCCTGGTCTGAAAAACTGTCTTATTTGTTGTTTTATTGCAAAAAAAAAAAACTGACGATTGACTCTAAATAACTGAAAGTATGAAGTCATTCAGGTGAGTACTAAATGAAATCCTCTAAATTCCCGTTACACGATAAATCACGCAAATCTAAAGGCTGTAAATGGCTTCAAATGGCTCTGAGCACTATGGGAGTCAACTGCTGTGGTCATAAGTCCCCTAGAACTTAGAACTACTTAAACCTAACTAACCTAAGGACAGCACACAACACCCAGCCATCACGAGGCAGAGAAAATCCCTGACCCCGCCGGGAATCGAACCCGGGAACCCGGGCGTGGGAAGCGAGAACGCTACCGCACGACCACGAGATGCGGGCTAAAGGCTGTAAATTCAAGTAAATACTCAGGGACTACAATTACGAATAACTTAAATTGGAACGATCACATAGATAACGTTGTTGGGAAGACGAACCAAAGACTGCAATTTATTGACGCAACTCTTAGAAAACGCAACAGGTCTATTAAAGAGACTGCTTACATTACGCCTATCTGCCCTCTTCTGGAGTATTGCTGTGTGGCGTGCGATCTGCTTCAGACAGGATTGACGAAGGACTTCGAAAAAGTTTGAAGGAAGGCAGTTCGTTTTGTACTATCGAAAAATAGGGGAGAGAGTGCCTTGCATATGATAAGTGAACTGGAATGGCTATCATTAAAACAAAGGCTTGTTTCGTTGCAGTAGAATAGTCTCGTGAAATTTCCAACACTAACTTTTTCCACCGAATTGGAAAATATTTTTTTTGGCGCCCATCTACATAGGGAGAAATGAGCAGCGTAATAAAATAAGAGAAATCAGAGTTCGCAAGGAAGTATTTACGATCTCGTTTTTTCCGCGATCTGTTTGAGAGTGGAATAATAGAGGAATAGCTTGAAGATGATACGATGAGCCGTCAGCCACTTAATTACGAAATGCAGTGTAGTCACGTAGATGTAACATAAGCACGTCTCTCTGCTTCCACAACATACTTCGAATACTTAGCTTGCAGGCCCTTCTTTCTTCTTTCAAAAAATGGCTCTAAGCACAATGGGACTTCTTATCTGAAGTCATCAGTCCCCTAGACTTAGAACTACTTAAACCTAACTAACCTAAGGACATCACACACATCCATGCCCGAAGCAGGATTCAAACCTGCGACCGTAGCAGCAGCGCGGTTCCGGACTGAAGCGCCTAGAACCACTCGGCCACAGCGGCCGGCCTTTACTTCTTTTCAGAGTGTAGTTTTCTCTCTTCTACAGTTGTATCTCAGTTTTTAAACTGTCAATTTCGTGTTTAACAGCAACATCTAGGTCAAGAACTACCTCTGTACCGGTCAACTGATCTAATTTAGTTTTCTTCGGAGATAAAGCTTTCAAGGCAGGCATCGTATGCTTCTCTTTTCACATCGGCTATCTCTTGCCCATGATACTTATTAATACACAATATTTTAGAGCAGCATTATCATTGGTATAGAAATGAAACTGCAACGCTATGAAGAAACAATTCGCGAATAATTCTATAAGCGATAAAACAAACGTTTTTCTAAACGGGCAGTTACCTGTACATTGTCCTTGCTGGTGCTTGCGACAGCCTCGAATAAATCTCTATGACAACTTGGAATTTTTTGTGATGGCAAAAAGGTACCCTTTAATTATCGTTTCATATGAAACCCTACAAACTCATTCTCTGATTCCCGTTCATAATTCTGGTAAGGAAATTATTTTAACAAATCCGTGCGTTATTCACATTAACAAGATTAGTTATTTTAAAGCAAGGCACCCATTTGCGCTGAAGTTCCCTTATCTTTTGGAAATCGGTTGTAAGCGACGTAAGCAGTTTTATGCGAAACATTTTAGTATTCAGCAATAGCACAATGTCTTCCACTTTCGCTCATAACGCGACAAAACGACCACCAAGAAGAACAGCACATCAAAACGACCACCAAGAACAGCAAATAAGCAGTTACTGCATTCCATCTATTTCAACGCAGGGATCTGGGAATTTGCATTAGCAATGCTCGAGCAGTGTTCACGCATAGCGCTTCTCGCTTCCTATATTCCTTATAACGTCACAGCGTTTCGCCAGCAGTCTGCACGGGAAGCCGATACGGTATGCTCTGTGTAAGGATTTAGAAGCTTATTTCACTAGGGGAAAGATAGATACCGCCTACAGGAAAATTAAAGTGGCCTTTCGGGAAAAAGAGAAGCAACTGTATGAATATCAACACTTCAGATGGAATGACAGTCCTAAGCAAGGAAGGGAAAGCTGAAAGGCGGAAGGAGTATACAGAGACTCGTTACACGTGAGATGAATTTGAAGGCAATATTATTGAAACGGAAGAGGATATAGATAAAGATGAGATGCAAGACATGACACTACGAGACGCGTTTGACAGAACTCTGAAAGGTCTAAGTCGGAACAAGGCCCTGGGAGTAGACGATATTGCATCAGAACTACTGATAGCCTTGGGAGAGCCAGCCGTATTAAACTCTTTGATCTGGTGTGCAAGATATGAGACAGGCGAAATAGCCCCAGACTCTAAGAAAAATTTAATAATTCCAATTCTAAAGAAATGTGTTACTGACAGATGCGAATATTACCGAACTATCAGTTTAATGAGTCGTAATTGCAAAATAATAACGAATTCCTTGCCCAAGACTGGAAAGACTGGTAGAAGCTGACCTCGGACAAGATTAGCTTGGATTAGGAGCGCGCGAGTCAGCACTGACCCTACAACTTATTTTAGAATGAAGGTCAAGGAAAGCAAACCTACCTTTATAGCATTTGTAGACTTAGAGAAAGCTTTTGACAATGTTGACTGGAATTTTCTCTTTGATATTCCGAAGGTAGCAGGTGTGAAATACAGGGAGCGAAATGCTACACTCCTGGAAATTGAAATAAGAACACCGTGAATTCATTGTCCCAGGAAGGGGAAACTTTATTGACACATTCCTGGGGTCAGATACATCACATGATCACACTGACAGAACCACAGGCACATAGACACAGGCAACAGAGCATGCACATTGTCGGCACTAGTACAGTGTATATCCACCTTTCGCAGCAATGCAGGCTGCTATTCTCCCATGCTGGACGTGCAGACCGCGTGAGACGACGCTTCATCCAGTCCCAAACATGCTCAATGGGGGACAGATCCGGAGATCTTGCTGGCCAGGTTAGTTGACTTACACCTTCTAGAGCACGTTGGGTGGCACGGGATACATGCGGACGTGCATTGTCCTGTTGGAACAGCAAGTTCCCTTGCCGGTCTAGGAATGGTAGAACGATGGGTTCGATGACGGTTTGGATGTACCGTGCACTATTCAGTGTCCCCTCGACGATCACCAGTGGTGTACGGCCAGTGTAGGCGATCGCTCCCCACACCATGATGCCGGGTGTTGGCCCTGTGTGCCTCGGTCGTATGCAGTCCTGATTGTGGTGCTCACCTGCACGGCGCCAAACACGCATACGACCATCATTGGCACGAAGGCAGAAGCGACTCTCATCGCTGAAGACGACACGTCTCCATTCGTCCCTCCATTCACGCCTGTCGCGACACCACTGGAGGCGGGCTGCACGATGTTGGGGCGTGAGCGGAAGACGGCCAAATGGTGTGCGGGACCGTAGCCCAGCTTCATGGAGACAGTTGCGAATGGTCCTCGCCGATACCCCAGGAGCAACAGTGTCCCTAATTTGCTGGGAAGTGGCGGTGCGGTCCCCTACGGCACTGCGTAGGATCCTACGGTCTTGGCGTGCATCCGTGCGTCGCTGCGGTCCGGTCCCAGGTCGACGGGCACGTGCACCTTCCGCCGACCACTGGCAACAACATCGATGTACTGTGGAGATCTCACGCCCCACGTGTTGAGCAATTCGGCGGTACGTCCACCCGGCCTCCCGCATGCCCACTATACGCCCTCGCTCAAAGTCCGTCAACTGCACATACGGTTCACGTCCACGCTGTCGCGGCATGCTACCAGTGTTAAAGACTGCGATGGAGCTCCGTATGCCACGGCAAACTGGCTGACACTGACGGCGGCGGTGCACAAATGCTGTGCAGCTAGCGCCATTCGACGGCCAATACCGCGTTTCCTGGTGTGTCCGCTGTGCCGTGCGTGTGATCATTGCTTGTACAGCCCTCTCGCAGTGTCCGGAGCAAGTATGGTGGGTCTGACACACCGGTGTCAATGTGTTCTTTTTTCCATTTCCAGGAGTGTATTTACAAATTGTACAGAAACCAGAGGGCAGGGTAGTGGGTGGTGGTGGGATCACTCATGGAAAAGCTCCTATATAGTTGGTGTTAGAGCTGCACCTTTTATAGATTGAAGTCAGCTGATAGCCATCTCTGCTTAAAGGAAGTTCCTCTAACGAAGGAATTGCTGATAAGTCAGATATATGTACAGTTTTTAACAATCACTTTCTGAGCATTGTTGATGAATTAAATAAAAACTTAGTTCCTGTAGAGAATCATATAACTCTCTTGGCAAATTCCTTTCCGAGATTGATGTATGAAAACTCCACTGTGATACTGACAAGGGGGAGACTGAGTCAATAACTAAATCACTCAAGACTAAGGACGCCCATGGATATGATGCAGTGCCTAGCAGAATATAGAAGTACTGTGCTGCACATGTTAGCCCTGTGCTTAGCTGTATTTGTAATTTTTCTTTAGGAATGGTCAGTTTCCTGAACAATTTTAAGCGGTAAAGCCATTTTATAAAAAGGGAGGAAGGGATAATTTAGACAATTTTAGACTATTTCTGCGCCATCAATGTTTGCTAAAGCTATTGAAAAGGCTGCATATGTAAGGATAATTAGGCATCCTATGGCACATAATTTGCTGTCAAATGTACAGTTCGTCTTTAGAAGTTGTTTAACAACTGAAAATGATGTATTCTCTTTTCTCTGTGAGGTACTGGATGGATTTAACGAAGGGTTTCGAACGCTTGGCATATTTTTTGATTTTACTAAGGCGTTTGATTGTGTTGACCAGGCCGGCCAGAGTGGCCGAGTGGTTCTAGGCGCTACAGTCTGGAACCGCGCGACCGCTACGGTCGCAGGCTCGAATCCTGCCTCGGGCATAGATGTGTGTGATGTCCTTGTGTTATTTAGGTTTAAGTAGTTCTATGTTCTAGGGGACTGATGACCACAGATGCTAAGTCCCATAGTGCTCAGAGCCATTTAAACTATTTTGAAAAGGTCATTATTCACGGTGTTGAGAATGGCTGTGATGTCGGGTCTGAATGGGGCACAGTCAAATGGGATCAATGTCGGGGCCACTCCTGTTCCTCATTTATATAAATGATGTGCCTCTAGTATTACAGGTAACTCTAAAATATTTCTGTTTGCTGATCCTTGGTAGTAAAGGACGTGTCCAACATTGGCCTGTTTCAAATAGTGTAGTTCATGATGTGAGGGTCTACGGATTGGGCGCAGCCGTACGGTACGTGACAAGTGCTCGCACAAGCCGACCTGTCTGGCATGCTGACAGTTTGCTCGGTCAGCAGACGTGCGTGCCGCCACACTGCGATGCAGAGCACGGACGGCCGCCGTCCGGAGCGCGCAGTATTAACTGGCGGGGCCTCGGGCGCGAATGTGTCTCTCTCTCTCTCAGCTCACCGTGGAGCTTTTCGATGCGACCGTAATTAGGATGTCTGACACAGTGATGATGGGTACGCATAGCATGCATGTTTTATAGTCCGCCTTTGTTAATGAAACTGTTTAAACTTACTTCTCGGTGTTTGCGTATTGCCGCGCCTCGAGGGCCCACCACTTACAAATCCTGACAAATATACGTGTAATCATCATCCGGGGCAACAACACAAACAATACCCCTTATAATGACACAAGTTCGTGGCTTGTAGAAAATAAACTAATGCTAAATCACGGTAAGACTCAGTTTTTATAGTTTCTAACACACAATTCAACAAAACCTTACGTTTTAATCTCACAGAATGGGTATACGATTAATGAAACTGAACAGTTCAATTTTCTAGGTGTTTACAAGATAGTGAACTGTTGTGGAAAGCCCACCTTCGGGATCTTGTTCAAAGATTTAATGCTGCCATTTTTACTATTCGAACAGTATCTGAAGTAAGTGATCGTTCGACACGAAAATTAGTCTACTTTGCTTATTTTTATTGTCACACTGTATTATATTTTGGGTAACTCTACCCATTCTCAAAGGATATTTTTGGCTCAGAAATGGGAAGTTCAGCCAATGACTTACGTAGGTTTGCGAACCTCTTGTCGACCCCTGTCCGCTAGTCTGGGTATTCTGACACTGGCCTCCCTCTATGTGTATTACTTACTGTCGTTTCTTGTTAACAATATCAGCTTCTTTCAAAGAATTAGCAGCTTTCACTCAGTTAATACTAGGCAGAAACCAACTTGCGTTTGGATCGCACTTCCTTAACTCTTCGCTCTAAGCACTATGGGACTTACCATCTGAGGTCATCAGACCCCTAGACTTACAACTACTTAAGCTTAACTAACCTAAGGACATCACACACATCCATGCCCGAAGCAGGATTCGAACCTGAGACCGTAGCAGTAGCGTGGTTCCGGACTGAAACGCCTAGAACCGCTCGGCCACATCGGCTGGCCCTTAACTCTTGTGCAGAAAGGTGTTCAGTATACTGCTGCATCCATTTTCAATAAGCCACCAAAAGATTTCAATCTTAGCAGTAATCTACGCGCTTTCAAATCTAAACTGAAGATTTTCCTCATGGGTCACTTCTATTCTGTCGAGGAGTTGCTTGAAAAATTAAGCTGCTTCTTGTGTTATATTGCTCAATGTGTTTACTAAATTTATGCTTTGTCGATTCAAAAACATTTTATTTTATCTGTTATTTTTGTGTTTTAATTTCCTGTTCTGACGCGTTCCATTACCTTGAAGATTTGCTCCTCAATTTGGTCCAACGAAACTAGTCGTGTAAATAAAAATAAATAAAATAAGAGTCGAGCGACGTGAAGGAGATGCAGTGGTTGTGAAGGGAGTAAGATAGGGCTGTAGCCTTTTCCAGATGTTATAAAATCCGTACATTGAACAAGCACTAAATGAAGTCAAAGAAAAATTTGGAGTAGGAATTGAAGTTCAGGGAGAAGAAATAAAAACTTAGAGATTTGCCTATGAGATTGTAATTCTATCAGTGACAGCAAAGGACTTGAAAGAGCAGTTGAACGGAAAGAACAGTGTCTTGAAATGGGGTTATAAAACGAACATCAACAAAAGCAAAACATTGATAATGGGATGTAGTCGAATTAAATCATGTGATGCTAAGGGAATTAGATTAGAAAACAAGACATTCGACGTCACAGATAAGTTTTGTCGTTTGGGCAGGAAGAAACTGATGATGGTGGACGTAGAGGGTATATACACTGATAAGCCAGAACATTAGGACCAGCTACCTAACCGCCGGTATGTCCAGTTTAGGCACTGAGAACAGTGGTGACACATCGTGGTATGGAAGCAATGAGGCCTCGGTAAGTCGCTGGAGGGAGATGGTACCACATCTGCACACACAGGTCACCCAATTCCAGTAAATATTGGACAGCGGGGCAATAAGCTCTGGCACCACGTTCAATGACATCTCAGATGTTTTTGATCGGGTTCAGATCTGGCGAGTGGGGGGGGGGGGGGGGGGCAGCACATGAACTGGAACTCACCGTTGTGTTCCCCGAACGACTCCATCACACTCCTGGGATTCTGACATGGCGCATTTCCTTGTTGAAAAATGCCACTGCCGTCGGGAAACACGATCGTCACGAATGGGTGTACGTGTGTGTACGTGTGTCACACTCCTCGGCCGTTATGGTGCCTTGAATGTGCTCCACTGGATCCACGGATGCCCACGAGAATGGTCCTCAGAGCGTAATGGAGCCGCCGACAGCTTGTATCCGTCCTGCTGTACAGGTGTCAAGAAGCTGTGCTCGTGGAAGACGACGAATTTGCGCCTTCCCATTGGCCTGATGAAGAAGGTGTTGGAATTCACGAGAGCCTGTAACTCTCTCCACTGCGGAAATGTCCAATGCCGATGGTCACGAGCCCATTTCAGCCGTAGTTGCCAATGTCGTGGCATTAACATTGGCACATGCACGGGTCGTCGGTGTGGAGGCACGCTGTTAGAAGTGTTCGATGCTCTGTGTGTTCAGACACACACACTTGTACTCTGCCCAGCATTAGGGACTTGTGTTATTTTAGCCACAGTTCGTCGCCTGTCCTGTTTTACCAGTCTGCCCAGACTACAATGTCCGAAATCTGTAATGAGGGGTAGGCGCCCAATCCCAGAACGTCTGGACGAGGTTTCACCTCGGTTTTGTCTTGCTTTGAAGACACTCACCACTTCTCGAACACCCGACAAGTCGTGCAGTTTCCCAAATGCTCATGTCAAGTCTCTGGATCATCAACACAACCTTCCCTCGATCAAACTCAGAACGACCGCGCGCCTTCCCCATTCTACACACGGTCAGGATGCTTACTGATACGACATGCACCGTGCGTGTGTCTGACTAGCAGTCATTCCTTTCCAAGTGATGCTGCTGTAGCCTGGAAGGGTTTATACCGATAGTAGGCCGGTATTCATAATGTTATGACTGATCAGTGTAAAATGTAGATTGGCAATGGGAAGAAAAGTATATCTGAATACGGATTTGTTAACATCTAATACAGATTTAAGTTTTAGGTAGTCTTTTTTGAAGGCATTTGTCTGGAGTGTAGCCATGTATGGAAGCGAAACATGGACGATAAACAGTTTATACAAAAAGAGAATAGAAGCTTCTGAAGATTAAATGGGTAAATCACGTAACTAATCAAGAGGTGCCGAATAGAAATGGGCAGACAAGAAATTAGAGACACAGCTTGACCAAAAGAGTGGATCCGTTGATAGGATTCATTCTGAGACACGAAGGGATCGCCAGTATAGTAGTGCAGGGAAGTGTGGGAGGTAAGTAAGCAGATTCAGAACGATACAGGTTGCAGTTGTTATTACGAGATGAAGAGGCTCGCACATGATAGTGAAGTATGGAGGGCTGCATCAAACCAGTCTTCAGACTGAAGACCACCACAACAACAATAATTTACAAAACGAGATTGTTGAATTTCTATGTCGGAAGGTTGAAAACATTATGCGATGGGTGACGCGTGTGCGTGGAATTCTGTGACACTAGCAACAGCGATCGCCTAAACGCCACGATTCCTGCCTGGCTGATATGCTGCCTCTTGCGGGTTCGCCATCCTTTGAAGTCATTATCGCTCAGCTGTTCTTCATTGGTTAGAACAGTCGCTCATCCGGGTTTGTATGCAGTTCACTTGTGGGCCTCTGGTCGTGCATCCGGACATTTCATGTGTAGTACTAAAGGACTCACTGCCCTCCCCTTATTTCCACTCCCCAATGATTTCAACAACATTTTCGTGGACGTACTTTATTTCGTACTACCTCACAAGTGCACAAAGTGATATATGGATGCATTACAAATTACCCGCGAGCTGTGGCTCTTGGTGGTCGAGACATACGTCTGCTGGCTGCGATGTCTCCAGGTTACCCGAGGCATTCGCTCTCAATGGTTGTCTGGCAGTACCTGAGGGGGGAAGAGACCTGCAAAGTCCTGTTCTGTACACATGATATTACAATATTTCCTGACTGGGAGAGGATTATACTGGGCAGACTGACTGTCCAGATCGCAAAATGCGACTACATGGCACTTAGAGTGGCAAGTGAGTTATGGAACACACCGTATTCCGACTCTAAATTTAGTTTTCTCATTTCACAAGATAAACACGAATTTGACACAAAGTGAAAACGTAAATTTCAAACAAGAAAAAAAAATTAACTAGAGACAAATAAAAATGAAATAATCTAAGAATTATAATACACACACCAACAAAATATTACTATCACATTTCATATGAAACATGAAGGGTACTAACGTGTAAGACATAAAAAACCATATTAATGTCATATTGCATAAGTGACATTAAAGGTAGTAACATTTAAGACGTAAAAGCAACAGAAGTATTACTTTCACACAGCACATGAAATTTAGGAAATCAATATTGATCTACCCGTTAGCCGTTTTCACCACAACTATAAGGACACACTTGTCAGGTCCAGGGAACAGCTGCCTGACGACACCCAACCCAGCCCCCATACCAAGGGAGCACATGATCGCCGATCTGGTGCTACCATGCCTCTTCCTATGCCGATCTACTGTGTTGCTGCACCTGATGCAGGTACTCAGTGGACCACCTCTTCAAAAAGGGCTGATGCAGCTGCTGTACAAGTTGTCACCTGTGAAACCTGTTGACAGAAATCTCAAGGATACGTCATGAGAGAGAGCCCACAACGGCATTGAATTTAGGCATGCTTCTGCCTGTCAGTTCTTCAGATATCAGTATTGTATTGCCAATGACACGCTTGAGATATGACTATACATTTGATTGATTCCCACAATCGGCCAAAGTGGGTGGCACGAGGTGGAGTAAAATATTAAATTATACTGTCTGAGGCCGAAAGGTTCACCACACTTTCAACTGTAGCCAGAGAAAGCACCTACAAATGTGGTAGCATTATCACTATACATGTGAGAAGGATTTCCTCTTCTCGCACCGAATCCCGTGAGAGCAACTAGAAATGATGTGGTTGCCAAGTCGCTAACTAGCTCTAGGTGTATGGCATTGGTTCCCACGCAAATAAATAAAGCAATATAGGCTTTGGTAGTAATGTTTCTCCGCCGTCCACCATGCTTCACTGTAACACGGCCTGCATAATCCACTCCACTGGAATGGACGAGACTTTACTCTAGATGCTGGTAGGTGGCCCATAAGTTGAACTGCAGCCTAGGACTTCAAGCATTTCAGACATTTCCCGCTAACTCCTTTGACTGTGTTGCGACCGAGGGAATTCAAAACCTCCTACGCAACATAGGAAGTTAAAACTATGGCACAGCATACAACAAATGTTCATATACATACACGATGAGAATTTATGATGCTTAGGTGGTGTGAAGTCGCTCATCATACGGTGCGTTGGCACTCATCAGCCTCCCTTCCACTCGTTAAATAGCTTCTGGATCAGCTGATGGATGCATATCTCTTAATTCGATATTATGAGGAATAGAATAACTGGCCTTCAACAATGCGATCTCACTAGCGTAATCACCATGTTGAACTATGCCAAAGGCTCTTTTGGTAGCGTTTTGGTATCCCTGTGGGGTGAGTGGCCCAGTTATCCTCTGTTGTTGCAGCCTTATATTGTCAACAAACCTCAGTGCATAAGCCAAAACCCTGTAGGTTTCCTTGAAAGAGGAATACTTACACAACAATTCAGCATCAAGCTTAATAACAGACATCAAAGACACCTACACACACCTTTCTGGCGCATCTTCTATCACACGTGAAGGACAAGTGCTGTAGTCCAGGTCACAGCTGAATAGCCATGATGGGGCAGAGCACCACTGCAAAAGTGAATCCGTATGTGCTGCGCTGATGCCACGTGATAAGCGATCAGTGGGAGTGTCTTCTGATTTGACGTGTCTCCAGTTGGAAACAACTCAGTTCCTGAATTTCAGAGACTCTGTTGACAACAAAGGTTTTCCAGTGATAGACTACGTTGCAGCCAGCTGAGAACTATTGGAGAATCCATCCAAATATGGATATCACTACTGTTATCAATGTAAGTCACTGGCCAAATTATGAATGAGTCGAGCAAGAAGAAGAGTATCTCAATTCCAGTCACGGAAGTGATTGTTCTTTGACAGGGGCTAAATGAGATTCGGCCACAGCCAATGAAATTAAAAATCTTTTTGTTGGGAAGAACACATATGATGTATACACAGGCATCATATGCCATCTGTGAAACATCACAGAAACATGAAATTTCGAATTTAACGTATTGGGGACAGGGAATGACATGCCTCCTAATAAAAATATCAGTTCGAGAAGGCAGTTACATGTGAAGGACATTCCATACATCAGCAAGGTTGGATAGAAGGACTTCATCCAAATGAAGGCTTAGTTGACACAAGTGCTGCAAGAACAGTTCCATCTTGTGACTAATGGGTCCAAAAGACCTAGTGGGTCAAAAATAAATGCTATTGTAGACAGGCGATCTTTGAGCACCGATGATTCTTCAGCTGCGCGTGGCACTGAAATGGATCAGAGCTGTGGTATCTTAAGATTCCCAATGTTTTTATTGCTTCTCCATCAATGAGATTACAATGTACAAACGTTTCTGTGTGCCGCACTGGAATTTGTTCCACAGCCTTGTGGCTACTGGAGTTCCATTTCCTCAGTGCAAACCATCCAGAAGCAGATAGCCGAGTCACCTGGGTTTGAAGTTTCTGAGTTTCAGATTCCATATCTGACTCGCCTAGGAAGTCGTCCACATAGAAACTAGACAACAAAGTTTATGCTGCCACTGGAAACCTGTCTATTTTCGAAGCCCAACAGTTGGAGACATCTCGTCGCAATAAAGGCAGCAGCAGCAGTTCCGTAAGTAGCTGGACAATCCATATTCTTGTATCAGCTCACACAGTGAGTCTCACCACAGAATTCTCCGAAAGTTACTACTATCAGGACGGAGAGACAGTTAGTGATACATGGCCTCGTAACTGAATGAGAGAAAGAGCACGAAAATCTTGATTTTGCAGCAGCAGATTCCGACATCTAATCTCATAACATGCTTCTGACTTAAGTGTTTCAATACTATACCTTACCATTTATGTAGTATATCGATGCGAAAAGTACGACAGATCACTGGCGACATCCAATGGGGAGTTACTGGCAATGCTTGAGGGAAGTTCGGTTGAGTGGCTGACCAAGATTTCTGGCGGAGGTTTGTTTGTAAGCTCAGGATCATTCCTTGAAAACTAGTATGAAATTATCGAGCAAGGTAACGCAGTAGTTACCACAATGTACTCGCATTCGGGAGGTTGACAGTGCAAACCTGCGTCCGGCCAGTTAGGTATAGGTTTTCCGTGATTTCCCTTAACTATTTACTGCGAATGCCATGATGGTTCTCTTGAAAGGGCACGGCCGAATTCCTACTCCATCCTTCCATATTCCGAGCTTATGCTCCGCCTCGTTGTCGCAGGACGTTAAACTATAACCTCCTACTCCTCCAGCTACGAAATAGGAGTTAATACTTGCCCAGATCTGAGGGAATTAGATTAGGAGATGAGACGATTAAAGTAGTAAATGAGTTTTGCTATTTGGGGAGCAAAATAACTGATGATGGTCGAAGTAGAGAGGATATAAAATGTAGACTGGCAATGGCAAGGAATGTGTTTCTGAAGAAGAGGAATTTGTCAACATTAAGTATAGATTTAAGTGTCACGAAGTCGTTTCTGAAAGTATTTGTATGGAGTGTAGCCACGTATGAAAGTGAAACATGGACGATAAATAATTTGGACAGGAAGAGAACAGAAGCTTTCGAAATGTGGTGCTACAGAAGAATGCTGAATATTGGATGGGTAGATCATGTAACTAATGAGCAGGTATTGAATAGAATAGGGGAGAGGAGGAGTTTGTGGCACAACTTGACAAGAAGAAGGGACCGGTTTGGTAGGGCATGTTCTGAGGCATCAAGGGATCACAAATTTAGCATTGGAGGGCAGCGTGGAGGGTAAAAATCGTAGAGGAAGACCACGAGATGAATACATTAAGCAGATTCAGAAGGATGTAGGTTGCAGTATGTACTGGGAGATGAAGCTTGCACAGGATAGAGTAGCATGGAGAGCTGCATCAAACCAGTCTTAGGACTGAAGACCACAACAACAACAACAACAACAACAACAACATGGCTACCACAATTTGCCCACGGAACGTGGTGTCACTAAAAACCTGTGCGCCATATTTTGCGAACGATTCTCCGCTGTTCATCAGGAAGTAATTAAAGTTTGAGCCAGAACGAAAACATTTATCCGGCTGTGTTGGCTATCATCAGAGACCAGGTAAAGGAAACAGAGGCAGCTCAGCGTCGGAAAGCAGGGAAGTCTCATTTTTCATTGGTTTAAGTATAAACGAACAATATTTGCGTAAATTAGGGCGTATGTAACACCCCTTCACACCCACCAATTTACTGGCTGACAGACGACCAATTCCCTGACAGCCGACACACGTCCCGACCGACTGAACTCAGCGATTACAGTGCGGGCCTGCTGTCGTAATTTGTTTATTTTATGTTTAGTTCATTGTGTTTGCCCTATGGGATCCCGCTCGGTTTTTCACAAAAGCAAAAACGGGTGAATCGTGCATTACGGAACTGCTGAACATCATAAAACCATTCTTAAGGGAAAATACTGCAGTCCTGACAGATGTTGTAAACTCCGAGGAGAGATTGTTAGCTATGTATATTACGATTTCTCGCCAATGGCAGCAGACGTAAGATTCAGTGCTCTTCTGCCGCCACAATTATTAACTAAAATTGTTCCTGAAATGTGCAACTTGATTTATAGTTGACTGAGAAAATACATCGTGGTAAAGCAAGATAAATACAACGAAAGACGTTCGTGAAAACATTTATTTATGGATGTAGCAGAACAAGATGACCCGTAAATTTCAGAGACTCTTATTCGAAGAAGAAAGATTACACATGGTGGCGGCGTGCGTCATCTAATAAATACAACAGATGCGTAAGAAATGAAGCATTTGGCGACTGTTAGAATCGAAAAAAAAAACTACATAGCTGATGGCTGGAATTTTCCAGTACTTACAATAGTGAAGCAAGTACATTTTATTAATTAATGTCCATGAAATGTCGATAGTTCCGGTTTTAGATTTCATTTCCGATAAGTATCGGAAATAAAACCTAAAAACAGAAAGAAGATCGACAGACTTAACCTCGTGTTGCACATAGAGAAACCATTATGTATTCAATAAAAAATGGAACAGGTGCTTCATTTCTTGCACCTCTATTGTTAATACTCCTCGCACGACGTGCCACGAATACATCAGCATTCTTTAAATTTCTTTAAAAACTCTGTCCTTAAAGTTTCATCCACCTCAGACGTCGACATGTATATTAGAATAGTATTTAATTCCGTCGGCTGTGACAAAACACGAATTTTAGTTGGGCGGTTGGCACGATTGCACTACACTCGACACAATCTGTTGGGTCGGCTGTCGAGTGGTGGGACGCGCCCGACAGTGAAAGTTCGTCGGTCGGTCAAAACACGGACACGCAGCCAATTTGTCAGACGATCTGTGGTTGAGGCATCACGTGAGGCGCTGCTGGCGAGTCCTGTGATCAGGCTGACGGCTGCGACAGACGAAAGGAAGAGCTGTGAATCATTCGTCCTGCTTTGCTGGTTGCCGAAGTTGTGAAGTGCTATCTCGAGTTGTTTGGAGGAGTTGGTGGAGTAGTTGTTGTTGGAGTAGTTTTCGCTGTTGTTGGAGTTTTTCAATAACGTGACCAGATCTATGTGTGTAATGATTTACAAGCTTTAATTCCTTCTGAACAGAGACCGAAAACCATGAGAAGGTGTTTGCTCGAGACAAATCTTGTGCAGAATTAAGGACAATTTGAGGTGGCTTGAAGAGCTACCCTGACAACTCGGAGAAGAGCAAAGAGGTTGTATATCAAGGACACAATTGTGGAGGCAGAAACAGATGAGAGCAGACAGTGTCACAGTAATGCTTATAACGGTGAAGGGTTTCATTAAAGGGTCAGAGGCTACAAAGGATTTAGTCAAAGAAGTTGTAAAATACTTGCAAACGACTGAAATCGCCAAAAGATGGAAGGAGTACTTCTACCATCTCCAGTTGTAATGAAACCAAAGTAGGATTCTATTTCCAGTCTAACCACATCTGACCCACACCACTTTCGCCTCTTCCCCCCCCCCCTCCACACACACACACACACATACACACACACACACACACACACACACACACACACACACACACACACACACAAACCAAACTAATCAAATAGCTTAAGAAGGGTGAAAACAATACAAGCCAAGATGATCCAGACGGGAGGTGAGAAACTTGCAGCAGACTACACCAGCAGATAATTGTAAGGACCAAAGAAGAAATACGCTAATCTATGCAGTCCATAAACGAGGATGACAGACACATGTGTGCGTTATTGTTGAGTGGCCCTGCTTAGTCAAAGGCATGTCATCCTGTCCAGCTGCCCGTATAGAGAACTCCACTCTTGAAAATTAGTAATTGGTGAATTCAGGGAGGTTTGCAGCAAGGGTTCTGAACAGTAGATCAGATCTTCGTTCTCTGATAATTCATCGAAAAACCGATGACACAGGAAGGAACCAGAGTTAATCTGTCGATTTCACGAAGTTCTATGATTGCATACACCACAGAAGCCTGTTCATTAGCACTCGTCGACAAGGTCAATATACTGGTCAAGTAGTTACTGTGGGTGGAAGACGGTCCTGCAACTGCGTTCCTCAATGGGAACCCTTCATATTAAGCAGAGATCAGCTCCATCATCCATGCAGGGAACCACTCCTCCTACAGCCCAATGGAACTGTTTTGGCCGAGGTGAATGTCGAGACCGTGAAGGATTCAGCTATAAAAAAATATTGATCCTACAAATAGTACTATATTCCTGAGACAAGTCGAGTATCGACTGGACACAGTGGAGAAGGTAACTTTTAGCCACATGCTGTCCTTTGGGTCTGACTGCATGGAACTGAATTAAGGAAGAACATATTCGCATTTTTGCATTGAGAGACAGTAGCAGAGAGACTGTGGAACAGAGGCGACAGTGGCAGTGGTAGACAACAGGTGGAGACAGCTGCAGCGAGTGAGAGGAGCCTAGATTTTTCTCCCGTCATCGTCACCACTTTCAAGTGTGGGTGGGGGAGGTGGTAGGGGGAACTATTTTTCTGTTTTCCACATCCCTATAGCCATGTTTTTGTTCCCCATTCTAGCAGAGTATGAATACTTAGAGAGATTGGGTGAAAGGATGTACAATGTTCCATGTTACAACAGCGTACGTTCATGTGCCAAAATGTTTTGTGAAGAAATGAGAATGAGACTGAGCAGCTGGTTCCCACTTTTCTGTCATTGTTTTACAGAGAAACGTATTCACCTGTTTGTGCTCAGGGGAGCATTTAAACTGCTGGTGTACTACAAAAATATCAGTGTACAGGGGACACCCTCTTACATGAATGACTACATACATCTTTCTGGGGGGTGGGGGGTGACATCTGTAGCCAGCAGCTGGTGTAATAAAAACGAAGTAACAAGTGAAAACGCAGTGGCAGTAACTGAAGATTCAATATGTTAAAGTCACTATGCAGGCAGTCAGAGCATACTGTAAATCTAACTGTCTTCTTTTTATGCGAGTACTTTGGTTACAACGATTATAATAACTGTTCCAGTAACTGGTATTCAATCATGTCTTCCATGTCCCTGTATGTCACTAAGATGGTGACACTAATAACCATCCCAGAGCCTGATACCAGTTTCAGGTTGCCTACATTACAGCTTCCAAGGACAACAGAATTTTTATAATTATTATTTCACATAATTGACCAAATTCAGACATTCAGAAAGCCATAATTTACTCATTAAGATGTGTAATATAGTGGAAGTTCAACGGAATAACAAATAGTTAGTAACTTGAGGAACCGAACGCTTTTCGACTCTCCGTAGATTGCGTGCGTATACCTGGACTTTATCCGTTCACTGTTGGCGAAAGAGCGCTCACCAACTTCCATCAAACTTGACAACTTCAAACCTTTCCTGAACTTTTTCTTGATTACATGTTTCAAGTCAATTAACACAATTTACAGAGCGATGACTCTGCTACTCTCATGCGTGGGAATCTTTAGAAAATCAAGTTTTACTGGTACATTTTTAAGACCTGTGTAAGGCACAAAATTTTCAGATACATTACACAAACACGGTAATATCACTGCAGTAATAAGTTTGCATTCAAAATTACATAAGCCGACATAGTAACTTTTAACAAACTTCTTTGTTATTAATGAGAGAATTAAAGTGTCTTGCAAATTAGTATTTGCATAACCAATGGCACTTAGTATCGGTCTTAACGGCACACTTTCTTTATGAATTTTGGGCAATTCATAAAGAGTCGGTGGTAGCGCAACCGAATTGCAGAGACCTACTCGTTAGCCAAGTTTTTGACTACGCTGCTAAAACCACATGTGGGCCGTTTGGACTCTTATATAAATAATTCGACACGTTTCATCAGCAGATTGAATGGCATAGTGGTCCAGCCGGAGGACATATTGGTCAGCTTCGATGTGTTATCGCTGTTTACCATGGTTCCACCTAATGATGTATTGGAACACCTGGATCGAATTTTTCCTGCCGATATTTCAGAACTGTTTAAGTGTTGTTTGACGACCACATACTTCAAGTGGAATGAACAGTTTTATGAGCAAACGGATGGCGTGGCTATGGGAAGCCCCCTAAGTCCCGTAATTGCAAAGTTCTTTATGGAGAAATTCTAAGAACAGGCCTTAGGTACTGCCAGCAAAAAACCAAATGTGTGGTTCCGATACGTGGATGACACGTTTGTGCTGTGGAGACATGGTAGGGAGGAACTCAGCCGGTTCCACGAACATCTGAACAGTATAAACTCGAGAATTCAGTTTACAATGGAGGAGGAGGTTGACGGCAATTTACATTTCCTCGATGTGCTTGTTTTTAGAAACGAATAAAGTAATTTGGGCCACTCAGTATACCGCAAAACCACGCACATGGACCGTTATTTGCACCGGGATTCGAACCACCACCCACAACAGAAGCGGGGTGTTATCAAGACGTTAGCGGACAGAGCTAGAAATATTTGTGAACCTGAGTTGCTCGACGCTGAGATGGAACATCTCCACAATGCACTAATATTCGTCAGCCGAAATAAAACGTGCGTTGAGGCAGCCACGCAGAAATCATACTGACGTACAGGCTACTGCAAAATCTAAGGTTTTCCTGCCGTTTGTTAAGAATGTAACTGAAGCTCACAAGGAAGATACAGGAATACCTTAAGCCAGCCAAGGACGTTCGCAAACCACTGGAAAAAGCTGGAGTGTATAGGATCCCATGCAGCTGTGGTGATGTTTCTGTAGGTACCACTAAAAGAACTGTTTCTAAACGTTTGGAAGAGCATAAGGGAAATTGTAGAAGAGGAGAAACGGAACGATCAGCTGTTGCGGAGCATGCTTTCCAGCAAGGGAACCACAATAGTCGTTTCGAGGAGACGCAAGTACTAGCGGCCACAAGCGGATATTACGAAAGGCTCTACAGGGAGGCAATCTAAATCGCTTAACACCCAAATAATTTCAACCGAAAGGAGGAGGGTGTGAAATTAAACGGTAGATGGATGCCGGTGTTAAAGAAGATGTGTACCACCCGTCCACTACTGGGTGATGGCAACGGAGATCGACGGCGACGGACAGCGGCCAATTGCACTGACGTTTTCAAAACACGTGACGTCACGCCGCGGCGTGGGAACGCGCGGACACGGAATTTAGCGGCAGTCAGTAGCGAGCCAGTGGGTGTGTTGGACCTTCCATTGAGCTACGGACCCCCTTGAAGATGTCTCCCGCAGTCGGAGACGAAACGTTGGGAATCGACACAGAATTCATCAACTGACCACGGCATAACAGCCCGGATAATTATAATGGACCTTACAACGCTGCCACTTAACCACCGTTTTGAATTTTACTATTGTGTTTGAAAGCGTCTTAAAAATTTTCGCTAAAATTTAATAGTCAAACTGCGTCAGCTTTTTTTCTTACACTCTTGCAGAGAGACGAGTAAAGGATGCAGTGTTTTCAGTTAAAAACATTTTGAGGGTCTTGTGATGAAATAAATGCGTCCATGGGAGTTTGACGTAGACGGCAATACCATGCTTTGTTACAATAATTTAAATACTAGACATCTTACCATTCCCTTTCGACAATGGTGTCAAGACATTGTCGATGACACCTGACAGGACACACCGAAACATACTTCACTAGTCAGTTTTATCACTACCACTGCTTACTGCAGTTTTGCTACTTAATTCATGTTACAGCTTTCACCATAAACATGCCTATGTTGATTTGAGAACCTACGAACACTCTGCATTACTACGAACGTGTGAAATAAGTAAGGCTACTAAATTTTAATCTGAGGAACAACGAAAACACAAGTTATTCCCTGTCATCTTCCAATGACATCCAATGATGGTTTCACATTTATTTTAAACGAATTATGAATGTCTTCTTGTTCTTTGTGTCTTATTCTTCTCTGCTTGCTGCTGGCGTGCAAGACTGTGCTAAGACCAGTATTAGACTATCGTATTTCTTTAATAAAGAAATATCAAATATTCGTCAGATTTTTTTGACAAAGATCGTGGCGCTAAATAGGGGATTACACTGTCATTTTTCGTCAAATTTCAAGATGGCGGACGGAAACTTATTATGCGCTGCAGTTGCTAATACCACAATTGCATTGTGTGTGTGTATTTGGAAGAAAAGCGATAGAGAAAGAGTTGAATGAAGCCCTAGGTATTACGTCTAGATAGTAAAAGAATTCAGCAAAATTTGTTACGAGAGCTGCAAGAGGAGGAATTCAAGTCTTAACATATAAATTACTTACGAATGGATGAGAGTATTTCAGTATTTGCTCAGTAAAGTGGCTTCTCATGTTACAAAACAGAATATTCTTAGAAATGCTGTACGTCCAGAAGACAAACTGTGTCACTGCGATTTCTTGATACATGAGAGCTACTCTGGTTTACTACACAGCACATTAATATCACAAGGTAATCAACCAATATAATTTCAGAAACGTGTGACGCGATTTATAAACCGATGAAGGTGGAATATGTGAAGGTAAATAAACGTTTAGTACACTTTATGGACTATAAGAACAATTTTTCATTTTAAATAATTTAATTTCTGGAATTAGTGTTCCCACAACGGCAAAATTAATAAAAAGTACGAAACAGATGAAGCGCGTTTTAATTTGTCGCATCCAGAATCCAAAAACAGACAAAGTAGAAAGGAAAGCTGAGAAAGAAATTTTGAGTGTGACCACATCCTCTATTCCGGCTTGCTGCATGTATGTTTCCAGATGTAGAGGTGGATGGCTGTAGCTGTGATTGTGATCATGAAGTCACCTGCAGTATATTCCACCTCCCATCAACACACAATTGATAGCATGCATTATGCCCCTTTCCGCCCCCCCCCCCATAGCCCAAGCTAGTTTATTTTAAAAAAGTCGACGAAACTAACTTCGAAGCTATGTTTACAAACACACTACAGATACGTCAAACAGCTGTAGCGACACCAGCGCTCGAAGCGGTTACATTTCACATTGCAGTGAACAGATGATTAACGACTATGACCAAATCCATGGCGAGGCTTTATATTTGATCATACATGACGACATGCCAGTTTTGACAAAGTTGCCTATTACATCATGAATTTTTTTGACAAAGTTTCGACATATCAACTTGGACAAAGAAATGTGACAGCGTAATAGCGTCCCAGGTAGCGCTCTATTGCAGAACTCGTGGAAGACATTACACAGGCGTGTATCCACCTGCTGGCGAGAAGCAGAAAAATCTAACGCCAGCTTTTGAAAACCGTATTCACGCTGTAGAAGCCCCAGTCCGCCACGGAAAAGGAACGGGCTTACTGTGCATGCTCATAAGCAGCACAGAATTTCGAGCTGCTATTGGTTACAAAGCTGGGAGTGATGCATTCTACCGGCGGGTGCGTATAAGAAGTTCTAACGTAAAATAAATACTTTAAACATTCACGTGTTTACATTGCCCGATCTGATTAAATTCAGTATGGGAGATTTATTTTGAATTTTTTTTTGGGTAGTCTTCGCCACCGATTAATTCATTTACGCAGCATCAAAGTTGAAGACTCATTTGGAAAACACTACACAGAGCAGTGACGCAAGTCTAATAAATAGAACATACATAAGAAACGAAGAATTCAGCGTCTGTTGGAACAGAAAATTATCCCATAGTTTGCTCTTCATTGAGGGCTTGGATACAGGCTGGACTAAAGATGAAGGAGGGATATTTCATGAATTAACGTCAACTGGGTGTCGATATTTCGTTTCTTCAGAATCATTTTCGTTAGGTATCGGAACTAAAAGACAAAATCAGAAATACAGAAGGTCGGCCGACTTACTCTGCGCTGCAGGAAGTCACTATGGATTCGTCGAAAACTGAGGAAGGAGCTTAATTTATTGCATCTATATTGATACACTCCTCGACGTGTCCCACAAACATCTGCAGAAACACTGACTAAAGACAGACGTCTGGTATGCAGTTGGCACAACGGCCCAATATCCAGACAAGGAAAGTTTGTCGGTCGGTCAAAACGCCTACAATATGTCGATTGGTCGGTGCGCGTGCAGGGGCCTTACCACAACCTTTGGCATTTATTCACATCCATTAGCTTCGCCAGTTCACCTTTCAACCTCTAGCCATGCTGCAGATCAGTCTGTCACAACCAAGATTCCAGGGGACTTGGCAGACGGTGGGTGGGGGCCTCGCAAAATCTCCTCCTGCACTTCGTACGTGGCCACAATTTCAAATGTTTCACCGAAACCACGAATCTCACCCATAGTGCGGACGCCAGAAGTGGCAGTTTGTCGCGAGCGGAAATGTGAATTAGTCCTTCCTACAGGTGAGGTGGGGGCGACAGCACAGACCGCGGCTCACCATTTCGTGTCGCTGGCTGCCTGCACCCGTGTCCCGTGCTTCTGCGAAAACAGAATGAATCACTGTCACAGGGACCTCCGATCCATTGTGCTGACAGTTAAGACCCCCATAAACGACAAAACTGACGAATCTGCAGCTAGGCAAGGGCAAATTAACAAACACGTACAGGTACGATGTTTGTCACTTTCACCTCACTTTGAACCATACCCTGCTCGTATTTTGACAGAGAGGCCACTAATACAGATAAGGCAGTTGAAGCTTCGATTTCGACTCCGGTCCAGGGAATGGCTTTCAATGGGAGAGACTTACCTATGAAATATAACTATTAAAACCTGATTACACGAACTTTATTCGAATTGTCAGTGAAACCTGTAATGACTTAATGCTACTCCGCTCTCACAGTGTAAAGGCGCAGGGACGCGGCGATTTATCCTCTTATGACAGTTCCTTAAAATACAACGTTGGAATATACAGCCCACGTCGCGCGTAGAAGAACCAACCGGGGGACTTCGATTACTTTTTATTTCGTTGCGCTTGCGTCTGTATTGCGGGTAGAATATATAGTCCAATCTTAACCTACTCCTAAAAGATACAGCGCTATCATTTTGGTAATTGACGGTACTACTTTGTTTTTACGTTTATTGTAGTTTCCATACTCGTGGAGACTCACGATACAGTGAGAAATTCCAATCAAACTATGTCACTAAACATGTGCAGCGAAACAGACAACATCCCACATCTTGTTATGCTTCTCGTCAAAAACTTCTCAAAACACGATGTATGCTTAAAGTTAGACAGCACCGTAAAAACACAGTTTACGTTTATTAAATATCTTAAAGTCTGACATCCTTTGGTACCGTACCGAGGGGCAGTGTCTTCACGCTGTTGTAGTCTAACCAGTATCCCGTCATAAACTGACAAGTTCTAGTCGCCACTTCATAGCTGTTCGTGGAAGCTGTTAACAGTCAACATGTTGCGCATCGTCAGTTACTTGCAGTTATGGGACACGCTTTGCACCCGACTTCCAACACTTGCCAGTTATGGTTGATCTTCTCAGTGAGCAAATTCTACGAAATTTGACTGCAGAGCTGAACTACGAAGCTTAGTCTCCCTAAGCTGTTATTGCACAAACCGCCAGAAACCCCGAATTAACATTTTTTTCTAACAATTTTCATTTAGCTACTAAGAGTATGCTGAAGCATCTAACTTTTCAACTTTATCCAAAATGTAAGTGAGAATTCTTTAAGCAATTAAAGTGGCCCAAAGTTCGCTACACACAGCATGTACTGACATTACGAATTAGCTTTTTCGTAGCGCGCCAACAAAAAGTCAGTGCTTTGCAACAGCTGCACTGTGCAGGATATCACCAAAGATCGTTCCGTACTTACCGAGAACTGCGCCGTCGGACCGTCAACAGCCACGAAATACAGACACAGGGCGCTCCGCTCGCAGAACACGGACAGCCGCCTCCGCAGCTGTCGCCCTCGTCTCCATTTCGTTGTCATCTCCACGCAAGTCACCGGGTCGGAGTCAAATAAAATGATTCGCAGCAGGCGACCGAACACCCAGAAATGGAACTACGGTCCAAAACACGCACTTTTCACCGTGGTACTGTTGCTTACACTCTTAAGTGAAAGCCCGAAGTGCGGTACTCAATGCTACGAGAGTTAATGGGGTAACACCGTGTGACAGATACTACGTGTAATCTACTCTAGCGCCGTCCGTACCAGCAATCGACACGGATCACTTCTCGATATCAGACAGACTCACAATCTACAAGTCGACAGGGCAGACTTTCCAGCAATTCGCTGGGCTAGGGAAGACAGTTTCAGTTAACCTATGAAGGAAATTTAATAAACGCGATATTCCACTTCAGTAAGAAAGATGGCAGACTAGTGTCCACTGTAACGTTTCTTTCCTTATTGGTAGTTAAAAGTGAGAGAAAACTTCAAATCATTAAAAAAAATATTCTGCGCACGAGTTTGCCACAGGAAGGACACGTTACAAATGCGATGCCACGGTGTGGTTAGTATCCTTAATTAATCCTTTTAATATACTGGACCATTACTATCATTTACCCTTGAGGCCAACGCTGTTACATTCTTTCCATGTATGAGACCCTAGTTGTTACTGAACACCAACGACAACCGCAGTTTGAAGGCTCGTTGACTGCAAGACACTGCTGTCGATAATCGACCGGTCTTCGTAAAAACAGGTCTTCAGGTCCGACCTATGGAGAATAATATACTTAAACGGCACAACGCGATAAGCAGTCCTTCATCTTGCTTTCAAATAACGTGACCACAATTTCGTGACACATCTACCTGAAAAATATAAAATCATTTATGCAGTTCAATGTGGTAGTATTAAAAGTTCACTACAATAACTGCAGACATCGATATTTATGAATGATAATCTTATTATTCCATAAAATATATAACATAGGGATTTCGGCAACCTACCTCTTAGTACATCGAATTTCAAAACAGAAGTGAATCATAAGAAGAGAACGTCTCCGTTTCTTTGCAAAATCATTTGGTTTTTTTGGAAGAGTTAATTTTGTTTTTCCTACAGAGGTTTTTTTCCTACAGAGGTTTCCTTTTACGTTTCATAAATACAAGCTCTGAGTTTTTCATCAACATCTGTTACTTAATCACTGACATTATATATATTATTCGTGACAAGAATTTTTGAGATTGGAAAGTTCCTTTTTTTAAGACACACTTCAGTAACGTTCTGAATTCTGGAAGCTACCGTATAACAGCGTCTCATTCTAGCATTCGGGTGAAATTGGAGTGGTTACTTGACTAGATTATGCACAGATTCCTTTGTTCACACATACTTGCAAGTTAACAAAAAATGACTATTTGGCGCAAAACGTTTGTGCCTTTAGTGATTCGTTCTAGAAGTGTGGAAATATTTTGTCCTTGGTCGGACTGATAATTTGGTTTTATCACCAATTTGGAAGCCTGTTGAGAAAACTGGAACTAAAAACACCAATCTGAACCTTTAGACTTTCTTAATTTCAATGTTTCTGATTTCATGACTTTGCAGTTGCAAAACGCCTTGGAGTAAGTGCTCGGTAGTGTTGGAACAAAGTATCAACAACCTACTCTGCATTGTTGCCAGATGTATCCAGGATGATGGTGATGACATCATCCAAGATGGCGTCCTGTAGACTTGGCAACAGCACATGACGTCATTAAAGATGGCGGATTTTGGCGGCAAATTTGAATTTTGGTGGGAAAGTTCCATGCCCCCTTCCCCTCAGAAAAATGGTGGGAAGTTCAAATTCCAACAGGATGATGCGCCCACACCACAGTTATCCCTACTAAGCAAAGAAAATCGCGGGAAGATAGCTCACTCAGGCCACCTCCACTGACCGAAGTCACCTGACCGCCACTTCCTTCTATGAACTGGGGCCAAGTTTGAATTTTGGCGGTAAACAAAGGTGACTTGTGGTTTCTCTACTAAGCTAAGAAAATGGAGCCAAAGAAAGGACACTTGTACTAACCTCAGTCGCCCGACCGCCACCTCCTAAGAATTCATGGGAAAAGGACTTGGACATGAACTTCATTTAAACAATTACATGCAGTGTCATCCACCCGTTGTGTTCACCACAATGTCCAGAGCCCAGCTGACTTAATACACATCGCCACCACCAGAGGGCGCTCTCATCTGACGTAATCCAAGATGGCGGCCATCCGGTGTGTTGACCATGAGCTCCAGACTCCATCTGACTTAGTACATATTGCCACCGCCAGAGGGTGCTACCGTGATGTCAGCTGATGACGCAAGTACCGTTATCCAAGATGGCTGCGAATAGTCAGTTCATCATATAGCCTAGTAACCAGCAGTGGCACTAGAGGGCACTGTTGTGATGTCAGTGGGAACCAATAGGAACCCTTAATCCAGTCAAATGCTCGACTTCAGCCAGTAGGATGGAAGTATCTGGCGACGTCATTGTAGGAGATATAGGTGATGCTAAGCAGCTCCAGGGCCTCAGTCTTGCTCAGTCAGTCAGCATAAGAACAATAACCATGAAGCGTCAACAGCAGTCACGCTCCAGCATAATCATGCAGAACAGGATTAAACAGAAAGCAAGTACCCAATATTACATCATTATCTCTGGTTAGCCTTATTGCTATTATTATTTAAAGTTTTTACATCTTGGTCCATATCTAATGCTTCTTCATCTTTGTTCAACAGGGTCGAGTGCCAACATGCCTAGCTCTGCAAACACATCCGGACCTGTAGCAACCTGGCCTGCCATCTTGTCGCGACCTACTGCTGCAGCCTCCAGCGCATCTGAACCAGTAGCAGCCATGTGGTACTGTTCCTCATACGTCATGCCCTAGCGCCCTCTATTACCACAGTAATTGGTAATGTTGTGTCCGATTCACCTCTCTTGCTGACTCACCGTGTACACAGTACACAGTGGTTCCGTATTCGAATGGGGAGCTTGCAGACAAGGTGTTTACTTACGGAAATACAAATGGCAACGGGCGGCGGACAACACGATTGGATCACGAGACCTATCCCCGCCGACAACCACCACAGCATTCAGTGTTTGCAAATAGTTTTTCGCCGTTTGTCTGAGACAGGGTCGTTTCAGGAAGTAGGAAATCATGAAGGACGTACCCGCAACGTTCGGACACCAGACTTGGAGGAAAATGTGGAAGGCGAGCGCTGTGTCAGTACCAGGCAGTTGGCCCTCCAGTACGGGGTAAGCCAGACATCTGTGTAGAACATTTTCCACAATTGTTACTACTCTTATTACTTACAGCGTGTGCAGGGATTACTAGCGACAGACTTTCGTCATCGGGAGCAGTTTTGTCACTGGTTACTACACCAGGCAACAACGTTTCCGGGCTCTGTGTCATCTACATCTACATCATATTTCACAAGCCATTTAATGGTGTGTGGTGGAGGGTACTTTCCGTACCACTATCTGATCCTTCCAACCGCGCATAGTGCGGGGGAAGAACGATTGTTGCTAAGCCTCTGTATTAGCTCAAATTTCTCGAATTTTCTCCTCGTAGTCAATAGGTGAGATGTATGTGGGAGGAACTAATATGTTGTCCGACTCGTGCTGAAAAATGCTGATCCGAAATTTCAATAGTAACTCCATCTGTGATTCACAACGCCTCTCTTGTAACGTCTGCCAGTCGAGTTTGTTTAGTATCTCCGCAACGCTCTCTTGCCAGCTAAACGATCCAGTTACGAAACGCGCTGCTTTTCATTGAATCTTCTCTATTTCCTCTATCAGTCCTAACTGATAGGGATCCCAGTTAAATGTAAAATACTCAACAGTAGGGCGAACAAGCGCCTTCTAAGCCACTTCTTTCATGGATGAGTTACATTTCCTTAAGCTCCTTCCGATGAATCAGTCTGGTGTCTGCGTTTCGCATTATCTGTTTTATATTGTCATTCCACTCAAGGTCACTCTGGATAGTTACGCATAGATATTTTACGACAGATGCTGTCTCCAGCTGTCCAGCTGTTTATGATTAATAGTGTAAATATACAGTAGTGGATTTATTTTCCTATGTATGCGCAATGTGCTACATTTATTTACGTCAGCGTCAACTGCCAGAGCCTGCACCAGTCATCAATTCTTCGCAGGTCGTTCTGCAAATTCTTACTATCTTCTGGCGTTGCTAGTTTGGAATAGACAACTGCATCACCTGTAAATAGCCTTAAAGGGCATCCGACGCTTTCTACTAGATCACTTATGTATCCGGAGGCCACCTTTACACGGAGTCGTATTTTGAACTTTCACAACAGTCATCTGTGGGATAGTATGCAGAACCTCCAAGGTGTGATGGCAGCGAGCGAATCACCAGCATCGGTGAAACCGGAGTGTGTGGGCCGGGATAACTGGCGACTGTATTTTGCGAGTAGTCTTTCTTCCACGTCGCCTAACAGGCCGGAACTATCAGCGTTTCTTGCGGATAACTTCACCTCACCTTCTCGATGAAGTATTGATGATTCGAAAGGTTATGTGGCTGCTACACGACGGTGCTCCAGCCCACTTCGCCGTTAACGTCTGGATGCATCTCAGTTGTGTCTTTCCTGCTCCATGAATCGGACAAGGGGGCCTAGTTGCAAGGCCCGTTCGATCGATGGATCTCAACCCGTGTGATTCTTCGTTATGGGGCCATCTCAAAAGTATCGTGTATGCACAGGACATTCCAGACGTGGCGACGCTGCAGCAACGTATTCGCACTGCCTCTGACGCTGTCCGGGTGCACCCTGGCTGATGTGAAAGTATTGCTGCTGTTGCTGTGGTCTTCAGTCCAGAGGCTGGTTTGATGCACCTCTCCGTAATACTCTATCCCGTGCAAGCTTCTTCGTCTCCGAGTAACTACTGCAACCTACATCAGTCTGAATCTGCACAGTTCATTCATCTCTTGGTCTCCCTCTACGATTTTTACCTTCCACGCTTCCCTCCAATACTAAATTGGTGATCCCTTGATGCTTCAGAGCGTGTCCTACCAACCGATCCCTTCTTCTATTCAAGCTGTGCCACAAATTTCTCTTCTCCCTATTTCTATTCAGTTACGTGATCTAGCCATCCAGTCTTTAGCATTTTTCTGTAGCATCAGATCTAGAAAGTTTCTGGTCTCTTCTTGCCTAAACTAGTTATCGTCGATGTTTCCCTTCCATTAATGGCTACACTCCATACAAATACTTTCAGAAAAGTTTTCCAGACTCCTAAATCTATATCACATGTTAACAAATTTCTCTTCTTCAGAAACGCTTTCCTTGCCATTGCCAGTCTACATTTTATATCCTCTCTACTTCGACCATTATCAGTTATTTTGCTCCCGAAATAGCAAGACTTATCTACTACTTTAAGTGTCTCTGTGTCGAAGAGCACCAAATTTCGGACATTAACTCACCACGGAAAACACAGTGGCCGACGACCTTCATTTTAAGCCCGAGAACAAAGGTGTTTCAGTAAAGTTGTCAATACTAAAATACAAGCAACACGGCGCGAGGTAACCTCAGAAATCAATGTGGGATGTACGACAAACGTATCCGTTAGGGCAATACTGCGACATTTGCCGTTTGTGAGGCTATGGCAGCAGACGACCGACGCGCTGACAACACGGCATCGCCAGCTGCGCCTCTCCTGCGCTTGTGCCCGTATCGATTGGACCCTAGACGACTGCAAAACCGTGGCCTTGTCAGATGAGTACCGATTTCAGTTGGTAAGAGCTGATGCGCGGCGCACATCCTACGAATCCACGGGCTCAGGTTGTCCACAAGGCACTGTGCAAGCTGCTGGTGGCTTCGTAATGGTGCGGGCTGTGTTTACGTGGAATGCACTAAGTCCTCTGGTGCAGGTGAACCGACAGTTGACTGGAAATGGTTATGTTCGGCCGTTTGGAGGCCATTTACAGCCATTCGTGGACTTTATGGTCCCATCAACGATGATCACGTCATCAGACCACAGTTCTTTGCGGTTGGTTTGAAGAACATTCTGGATAATTCGAGCGAATGATTTGGCTACCCAGAGCGTCCGACACGAATCGCATTGAACATGTATGGGACACATTCGAGAGGTCAGTTCGTGCACAAAATCCTGCACTGCCAACAATTTCGCAACTATGGACGGCTATAGTGGCAGTTTGGCTCATTATTTCCGGACGGAACTCCCAACGACTTGTTGATTCCACGCCACGTCGACCTGCTGCACCGTGGTGGGTAGGAGAAGGTCCGAGGTGGTATTAGGAGGTATCCATCGACTGTTGCCACTTCAGTTAAGGAAAGCACCGCGTGTCTTAGACTTTCTTCTGGTGAGAGCCGCTGGAGAACTTGAACCGGAAGAAGAATGTTACTGATCTTCTCAAACAGATCAGTTCATTTACTTTTGCTGATCTACAGTTCCTAAACTTGGAAACATACGAATTAACCTCCTCACATATTTTCCATATTTCCACTTAATAATGCCTTACGGAGTAAATTTCTGCAGTAATTGATGACATAGGAAGAAAGTTGTTATTGCACAAAAGCGAGCAATATGAATAATACATGGTGTTCCCCCACGGACGTCATATAGGCAATTCTTCAAGGAGCTAGGCATTTTAACTGCGCCGTCACAATACATATATTCACTAATCAAATTCGTCATAAATAATCAATCACAACTAGCAGTGGAACGGAAAGGTAGTTTATTTTAATATTTCAGCAATTGTAGTGTTGAATAAGATAACGCGGGAGTACACAGAGAAGGTTTTTAGTGAGTCGTGGAGAGTAAGTAGTCTGTGTGGATTGTGTAGAGTACGACCACCGGATCGTATCTTCGTGCCCGCAGATAAGGGCGCCGTCGAATGACAGAGGGGGGCGGGAGGAAGGGGGAGGGTTCAGCGGCCCCGCTAGCGAGGGCGTCAGCGCCGGCACCCTGAGTGAGCCGTTGGCTGACGTGCCGACGGCTGTTGACCGCTGTCAGAAGGCGGCCACAGTACGACTCTTGCCAGCTGCCACTAGGGTCAGGGTCGACCCTGAGGATCAATTTTTGAGATAGAAATGCGGATACTATTCTGTAATTGTCCGAAAACCATAAAATTTAAACCAAACATAACTGATGGTGAGGCTAATTACTTATCTTTGACTAGTAAAACTTTATTACCGTCAGCAAAGCCTGCTACAGTTCGGCGCCTCTACGAACTGCGTTAATATCCTGATTAAGTGATGGAAATGGAAATGAGAAACGCGTAAAACGTTCTTCTGAGATATTTCGATCAGGGCGCTTCAGCCCGAAATGACACCTCACAGGACAGGAGTATTTTGATGTCTCAGTACTTTTCCTGGTACGTCCCTTAGTGGTTAAATGTCAGTGCAATAGGTGGCCCAGCGAATATGTACCATGCTATTAATAACTGTTCGATGTTCTAGGTAATACGTAATGGTGCATCGTTTTATCGAATGTAAAACTGTACACCTAACAAAACTGGGATAAGCAGTATCCTGTGACTACAACATAAATGAGTCACAATTGGAATCAGTCAACATACCTGAAAGCAGGGACATGAAATGGAACTACCGCACAGGCTCCGTCGTAGGGAGGGCAGTGGCAGACGTTGGTTCAGTGACGGGGTACCGGGGGAAAAGCACTCAGTCTGCACAGTACACCGCGTACGACCACTGGTGCGTCCAACCATTAGAGTGCTGTTCACGTGTGTGCGGATATGTAATGGAACTGGGGCTAACAGAGAATAGTGAACGTTTACAAAGAAGGGCTACGTGAGTGGTCACAGTTTTATTTGAACACACTAGACCGTCACGGAAAGTTGAAAAACCAGAACTCGCAGACGCTGGAAGATAGACGCCAAATGTTCTGCGAAGCCTGCTTACTGACTCTCAGGAGGCAGTGTTAAGTGAACAGTCAGGAGATACTTTCACACCTCCAATTAGCACTCCCGCACAGACTGTGAATGCAAAATTAAACTAATTACAACACGCACAGGGACGTTAAGCATTCATTCTTCCAGGAATGGTGAGAAACCATAACATGACGTATCCTCTGTCATGCACTTCGAAGCGGTTTGCAGAGTATATTCATGGTGATTCAAAAGTCATGTCCCACAGGACAAAGCCAACATTGGTGATTCAGTAGTATTGACCCACAGGACAAAGGCTTATTCGGTGATGTGACAGGAACGAACATTTCAAGCAAAAAAGTGCAGTAAACATGGGCTCTAAAATGCGTACGTTAAGAACTATGAGCACTTATTCATCTTCGATACTGAGAAACGAATTTCTTCTGCTACAAGCTCTTTGCTTTACATATTTTGGGAGCAGGTAGTACGGACCAAAACAAGAAAAAATTATCCAGTAAACATGGACACTAAAATGCACACATTAAGAGATATGAGCACTCCTCCATCTGCTACTGAACAAATGGTCATGGCTTCTAGGTATGCATTTTAGAGCCCATGTTTACTGGATAATTTTTTCTTTATCTGATTCATACTACATACTACATCCACCCAATATAGGGAAAGCAAAGAGCTTGTAGTAGAAGAGATTCGTTTCTCAGTATCTAAGATGAATAAGTGCTCATAGCTCTTAAGGTATGCATTTCAGAGCTCATGCTTTGTAAAATTTTTTGCTTCGGAAGATGGTTCCTCTCATAGCCCTCCATGCCACTTCGGCCAACCCTACTGAATAAAATGCAGATCTTGTCCTATGAGACATGCCTTTTGAATCGCCCTGCATACGTAGAAATAAATGTAGGTAAATACAGGTCTAGGACTCTGCTGAAGAAAGGATATGACTTTACCTTATACAGCTACCCTGATATTCACTGATGAATACATCAGCCATACGTAATACTGCGTATGATCAATGTTAATATCCGACGGGCACCGCGACATTGCATCTGCATTTGATCCAGTGTTTTGCAGAAAGAGAAGTCACATAACCAGCATATAATCGTCATTGCGATGTGTCCCAAGCCAGCGGAAGCCTTTCGGACACGCCTCCGTGACGTCAGTACTTCCCTTTTCTAGTCTGAGGTGTCGACGATCAAAACATGATACGGATGCACCTGACAGCACTGAAATGAGTTCTAAAGAGCAGTGGACTTAAATCCAAACAACTTACAGGCAGAGCGATACAAGAGAAAACAAATGCCTCACTGATTCGTTTCGTGGTATTCAAATCTCCTAGAACATCACACAAATATTGATTTTATGGTAATGATCCGATCATATTGGTTTCACCATATTATCCACTTTTCGTTTGCTGTTGCTGTTCATGCGAATCACCGATAACTGAATGGTCAGCGTGACGGACTGCCGTCCTAAGGGGCTCGGGTTCGATTCCCGGCTGGGTCGGGGATTTTCTCTGCTCAGGGACTGGGTGTTGTGTTGTCTTCATCATTATTTCATCGCCATCCGGCGCGCAGGTCGACCCATGTGGCGTCGAATGTAATAAGACCTGCCACGTAAGGGGACTCTGGGCCAATGACGCCAAACGCTCATTTCCATTTCCAATCCACAGTGGCAGTCATCGATAAAACGGTGGAAAGAGCTACACACTATTTGGTAACTTATGTCCTCTCACTGCAAGAGAAACACATCCGTCTTCACTTTATCGCCATCAGACAATGTGTGTATTAGTCCGACGCATCAAATCATGTGTTACCTGGTGAAACAGTTCCGTAAGAAGTGGGTAATCACATTGACCTACTTAATGCTTGTAAGGCTAATTAGCAACTTTACTAATGAGTAAGAGATTAAACTTGAAGCGGGGTTATCAAATTTCGTGCTAATGTAGAGTTCAGTATACTAAGATACGCTATATGTAAACAAATAGATACGACCTAGTCATAAGGAAGAAAAAGAAACAAATTAAACTCATATAGATTTTTGGTTCAACTATACCTCCAATGGAGAACCAATTCAAATTAAATTCGATACTAGATAATATCTTTTATCAATAGTATCTACAATGCATTAAACGAAGTAATAAGCTGAATAAGCAGTCCTAGGCCATTAGCACGTCAACCGAAGACTATTAATTTTCCAGGGCCTTTAATTGCATTACAAAAGCCATATAGATGATCTAAAACTTTTTGTTCTATTGTGGTGTTTATTTGGATCGTTGTGGAGCAGGAAAAGTTGACAATAATAAATCTACTCACTTACGAGTTATTAACTTAAAATTCGACTGGATAAAGATTAGGATATATTTAGTCGATATTCTGATTCTGTCGTTTATTTGAATCAGTTTAGATTTACGTAACTGTGCTAAGATTCTTCAGCAGTTCATCAGTCCTCGCGGGGGACAAATAACTCAAAACTAAAGATGTGTAATAATGTTTCTACTGACACACTGTATTACACAACGAAAAATAAGGATAACGACAAATGACAGGAAGATGAATAAACGAGTAAGACGAAAGAGGAGGAATTTGGATCGTTTGGAAGTTGAAAGTGAGGTAGGAGGGGCATGCAGCCAAACGAACTAACAGAGAATGAGCTAACGAACGTTTATTTTATTTTATTTTTTAAAATAAAGAAACAAGAAACTAGAAAAGAAACGAGCGAAATATTTTGTGAAATGATTTGTCTAGAAGAAACAAATAAAACAGATTAGAGAATCGTTCTGATGGTCCTTTGAATGGTGCTCGAAATCATGTACAAGTAGCTGAGACTCTCGTACATTAGTGACGCAAGGCGCCCACTGTATGAAATTCCACGACAAATATCCTAAAGGGTTCTTTAAACTTATTGGACTCTAAGTTAAACATTGAGCTTTAAATACTCACTTGGTGGGCATGGTTTAGAGCATGGTTCAAAGGCGTGCCAAATTTTTCACTAATCTACACTCCTGGAAATGGAAAAAAGAACACATTGACACCGGTGTGTCAAACCCACCATACTTGCTCCGGACACTGCGAGAGGGCTGTACAAGCAATGATCACACGCACGGCACAGCGGACACACCAGGAACCGCGGTGTTGGCCGTCGAATGGCGCTAGCTGCGCAGCATTTGTGCACCGCCGCCGTCAGTGTCAGCCAGTTTGCCGTGGCATACGGAGCTCCATCGCAGTCTTTAACCCTGGTAGCATGCCGCGACAGCGTTGACGTGAACCGTATGTGCAGTTGACGGACTTTGAGCGAGGGCGTATAGTGGGTATGCGGGAGGCCGGGTGGACGTACCGCCGAATTGTCAACACGTGGGGCGTGAGGTCTCCACAGTACACCGATGTTGTCGCCAGTGGTCGGCGGAAGGTGCACGTGACCGTCGACCTGGGACCGGACCGCAGCGACGCACGGATGCACGCCAAGACCGTAGGATCCTACGCAGTGCCGTAGGGGACCGCACCGCCACTTCCCAGCAAATTAGGGACACTGTTGCTCCTGGGGTATCGGCGAGGACCATTCGCAACCGTCTCCATGAAGCTGGGCTACGGTCCCGCACACCGTTAGGCCGTCTTCCGCTCACGCCCCAACATCGTGCAGCCCGCCTCCAGTGGTGTCGCGACAGGCGTGAATGGAGGGACGAATGGAGACGTGTCGTCTTCAGCGATGAGAGTCGCTTCTGCCTTGGTGCCAATGATGGTCGTATGCGTGTTTGGCGCCGTGCAGGTGAGCGCCACAATCAGGACTGCATACGACCGAGGCACACAGGGCCAACACCCGGCATCATGGTGTGGGGAGCGATCTCCTACACTGGCCGTACACCACTGGTGATCGTCGAGGGGACACTGAATAGTGCACGGTACATCCAAACCGTCATCGAACCCATCGTTCTACCATTCCTAGACCGGCAAGGGAACTTGCTGTTCCAACAGGACAATGCACGTCCGCATGTATCGCGTGCCACCCAACGTGCTCTAGAAGGTGTAAGTCAACTACCCTGGCCAGCAAGATCTCCGGATCTGTCCCCCATTGAGCATGTTTGGGACTGGATGAAGCGTCGTCTCACGCGGTCTGCACGTCCAGCACGAATGCTGGTCCAACTGAGGCGCCAGGTGGAAATGGCATGGCAAGCCGTTCCACAGGACTACATCCAGCATCTCTACGATCGTCTCCATGGGAGAATAGCAGCCTGCATTACTGCGAAAAGTGGATATACACTGTACTAGTGCCGACATTGTGCATGGTCTGTTGCCTGTGTCTACGTGCCTGTGGTTCTGTCAGTGTGATCACGTGATTTATCTGACCCCAGGAATGTGTCAATAAAGTTTCCCCTTCCTGGGACAATGAATTCACGGTGTTCTTATTTCAATTTCCAGGAGTGTATTTTATTTCTTGCTTTTAGACAAGTGATTTCACAAAACATTTGAGATCTCTTTTCTTCAACATTTTTTATTTTCAAATTTTGTTCAGAAAGCGTGAAACATTTTTGAATATCGATGAATAGCCTATTATTATTAGAGTATATGCATGAAGAGAAATGAGAGAAGTTTTAATTTATGCTGTTATTTGATATTTTTTGATACTGCAGGAGCTGTTCGTAATAGTTTCAATTTTCTCTCAAATTATTAATTAAGATTTTCTTAATTACTTTGATTACTTTCAAGAAATTGAATCACTTTTTGCAAAACTAGACCTGACGCTGGTCTGTTTGATACCCCACTTGTCCGTTTCCCACTCTTCGTTTGGCTCTGAAAATGCTGGGAAAAATCCGTTATTTAATTTCTGCGGAGTCATGTGTTTGCTCCGTTGAAAAATTTGACCGAAAACGGTGGATTTATCGTGATCAGAAAATATGTAAATGGAAGGTGGGTAGGAGCAGAAAAGACGTACATAGTCGTGAGGGACGGACAAAGTTAAAAACGGTAATACGTCGTAGTGTTACACCTCCCCTAGCTGCGACGTAAATTAGTTTAGGGGTTGACAGTGACGTTAATAGATCTTCGTCTTGGTGTATGTTGTCGTCGGTTAGATTCTCGCTTGAGCTTTTACATCTCTGCTCCCGCCTCAGTTTAGCGTGTCGCAAGAAAAGGAATGTACATAAGCGTCACAGCGATGAGAAGATTGCGCTTCTTCTGGCAACGCGTCCGATGCCATTGTAATCAGTCAAAATGAAGTGTTTAACACTAATGCGTTAACTACGAAGAAACTAATAGAGAGGTGAGTTAAGGACACCTTTTGGTGTTTCTTTGCATTAAAATATTTAATGTTCCCACTTCAGTTCGACTAGATTCACATTCATCGTGCAGCAACACAGATTTGCTATGTCTGTCTACAGTAAACTAAGAAGTTGTAACAGGTAAATAACATTGATAGGGAAGGGGTAAACAATTTTAACGAAATGGACATAATAACGCGAAGGCTGGAAGTGGCCTTTCAGCAGAAACTGATGAACAATGGTTGATGATAACATCAGTGTACAAGATAGCATAAATAAGACCAAGGTCCTGAATGCAAAGACCGAGTTGAAGGCTGAAGTTCAGGTGGTGGAGAATGTGAAAAGCTTCCGTTGGCTGGAGGGAAATCGAACAGACGGGTTACAGATCAACAAGAGCGTGACAGACAGGTCCCAAACGACGCAGAAACTACGCTATGTTGCAAAGGCAACCCAGGAGAAAAAAAAAAAAGCAGAACACCTTGAACGATTAGATCCAGGACTTCATATTCACAGGACATTAAATTTTGGACTAGTACGTTGTGCATTTGAACCGTATCGGCTCGCGGGTTCAAGGCCAACATGGATATCGCGCCGCATCACCACCTACCTGTAAAATGTGGCTGCAGCTCTCGTGGTCGCTGTAAACCGAAGGTAATGGACCAGTGTGACTTGAGTAGACGTGCAGAATGCCTCGTAAACGTATGCTCGAACAGTGCCGTCAAATAAATGAGTTTGAATGAGGGCTCATTACTGGCCTGAGAGGGTTTAATGCAGCCATCCGGGAAATTGCAGCTCGCTTGAGACAAAGTGCAGCAGCGGGCGTGTGCAGAATGGTTGACGGAGAGCCATAGAACATGACCAGATGGATCAGGTCTCACCATCCAGCCCCCCCTCCCCCTCCTCCCGAGAAGATCGACACAACTCCAGGACAGAGAGGACAGACCTGCGTGCTCCTCGGCTGTGGCCCAGCAGCGGAACAGTGCAACACATCCTACACTATCAGGGGTTCATTACCGCATGGGTTACGAGCGTAGTCCACTTCTCCGCCTATCTTTGAGGAATATGCAGAAACATGCTAGACGGCAATTGTGTTTGGAATGACGTTACAGGGGACAGGAATGGCATCAGATAGTGTTTTCAGACCAGTCCGGGGTCTGTTTCTTTGAAGATGATGGCCGCATTTTGGTTCGCCGCAGACAGGGGACCGGCGTCACAGAGCCTGCATTCACACAACACACACAGAGCCATCTCGAGGCCTTATGGTGTTGGGTGCTACTGGGCACAGCCACAGATCACAGTTGGCGCCTGTCCAGACCACTGTGACTAGTGTGAGCTACGTGGATGACATCCTGTGACCCTTACCCACACCCTTGCTCCACAGCACTTCAGACGACATTTTTCAAAAATGACATCCGTGCCCGAGGCAGGATTCGAACCTGCGACGGTAGCGGTCGCGCGGTTACAGACTGTAGCACCTAGAACCGCTCGGCTGCTCGGCCGGCGCCATTTTTCAGCAAGACAATGCAAGATCACACGTTGCTGCACGAACACGTGCCTTCGTAGTCTCACAGGTTGTCAGCCTTTAGCCCTGGCATGCCAGTACACCAGACTAGTCGCCTATCACAGACACATGCAGAACCGAGGCGACTGAAATGCTGATCATATGAACGTCCCATATGTACTCGTTCAAGGTGTTCTGTCATTTCTAAACATGAGAGTATGTCTTCAATTAGAAACACCGCATGTATGCAATGGAGGGGACCACCTTGGACAAGAGAGCTTGTATCCGGCTGGAGAAAGAGAAATGAAAGATCTTGAAAGACATGTGGGACTCGAAAGAAAACGTTGAAGCCTGGATACACATAGAAACGCAGGAGCTGCGTGAGAGCGTTGAACCAGTTTAAAGCACGATACGAAAGAGACGGCTGACATTTGCCAGAAGCATAATGAGAAGTCCGCAGCTCGTGGTAGTGCGGTAGCGTTCTCGCTTCCCACGCTCGGGTTGCCGGGTTCGATTCCCGGCGGGGTCAGGGATTTTCTCTGTCTCGTGATGACTGGGTGTTGTGTGCTGCCCTTAGGTTAGTTAGGTTTAAGTAGTTCTAAGTTCTAGGGGACTGATGACCATAGATGTTAAGTCCCATAGTGCTGAGAGTCATAATGAGAATGGGGAACAACACGTTGACAAAGAAGATATGGAACACAACATGCTTAACAGGGAACAACTGGGCGAAAGACATCAGGGAGGACTGCAAAGAAATTGGAATAAGTGAAAAACTTCGTACCTAACACTGCAGGATTGGTCCAGCTGTAGGAATACAGGTGCACAGCTATCAGAATCAAAATTAAGGTCACAGAAGCAGAGAGAACTAGGAGGAGCGAGAGAATGAAGAAGTCTTGTGTACTGAATAAGTCACCGGTGATTCTAATGGGGCGAAACGATTATATACGAGGCGCATTCAAAAAGTAATGTCCGATTTGGCGCGAAATGGGAACCACTGTTAAAATCTGATGTAACTTCGGTCAGATGTGTTGGGCAGCGTCTCTAGTGTGCCCGTCAACGCTTCACGTCGCTCTTCTCAGTTCAGAGCCCAAAGTGATCACTCAGAAATTCCTGGAGAGAGATTCGCCTGAAGCTATGCAGCACAAAAAAATTGTTCAAATGGCTCTGAGCACTATGGGACTTAACATCGGAGGTCATCAGTCCCCTAGAACTTAGAACTACTTAAACCTAACTAACCTAAGGACAGCACACACATCCATGCCCGAGGCAGGATTCGAACCTGCGACCGTAGCAGTCGCGCGGTAACCGGACTGCGCGCCTAGAACCGCTAGACCACCGCGGCCGGCCTATGCAGCAGACATGAAATAAATGTCATGCATTTCTATCTTCAAGACAATTCTCAGCCGCATTCTGCAGGGGCAATAAAGGCGCTCCTGCAGCGTTTTCGACGGGAAGTGCTCGATCACCCACAGGACAGACCTCAGTTGGCTCTCTCTGATGTTCATCTCTGCTTCCATGAACCGCTGGCAGCGAAGACAACATTTTGGCACAAACAACGATAGGCGGACCAGCGTAGAGAATTGGTGGAAAGCACAGGCGGCTGCTTTCTGTGACGAGGACAGTGGAAAGTTTGTACAACGCTGCGACAAATTTCCAAGTCTGAGCGGCGACTATTTAGAGAGGTAGGTGAAAGGTGTGGTTGTTGCGAATAATTTTTTTTTGAGTTTCACAGTGGTTTCCATTTCGCGACCGATGGGACCTTCCTTTCCGAACAGCCCTCATAACTAAATACATACAAAGATCCGGTGGAGAAGGTAGCTTGCAGTAGTGTGGATTATATGAACTATGTGGCAACTGTTTTTCTTCTCTCGGCTGTGGCGTGAGACCGCTGTGCTTCGCACAAACGAGGCTCGGCGGCTGCTCCTCCTTATCGTAGAGGTACTTCTCGAAGGCGCGGTAGGCGGAGGGTCCGTGGAAGCCCTCGAGGCCGACGACGAGGCCGGCGCGGCGGTGGTCGTCGACGAGCCTCTTGACGAGCACCTGCTGGTCGGCGCGGCCAGCGCGTGTCTCGAGCCTCTGGAGCTCCAGCAGCCGCTGGGAGATGCGCCGCTCCGTGTGGTTAGTCGGCGACCAGCGTCTCAGCAGCACCGCAGACTCTGTCTCAGAATAGCTGTACTCTCAAGTTCTCCTTGTGCGAGGTGGTGAACCACATGGTCGGTCGCGAGCACAGGCTCCGCAGAAATCTATCCGAAAGGGAGCAAGATTTTAAAATTGCCTATTTTGGTATAATCCGTTCATGCCTCCAGAATAGTATGTGACAGAATGTACGTAAATTTCATTGTATAGTCGAGGATTGATTGTTATCGACACGTCAAAAAATGGTTCAAATGGCTCTGAGCACTATGGGACTCAACTGCTGAGGTCATTAGTCCCCTAGAACTTAGAACTAGTTAAACCTAACTAACCTAAGGACATCACAAACATCCATGCCCGAGGCAGGATTCGAACCTGCGACCGTAGCGGTCTTGCGGTTCCAGACTGCAGCGCCTTTAACCGCACGCCCACTTCGGCCGGCTATATCGACACGTCACATTTGTCAAAGGTGGATTGATTTGACCCCTAAAAGATAAGCACATTACATTAGCATATGCAAACTAGACGTTTTTATATTTTTAATGCGAAAATGGATGCTACCATTTTCATTTTCATTTCTAAAACATCTTCATATGATTAAATCCAGCGAGTTGCCAAATGAAGCCAGACAGTAGTCACTACAGAAGTTTTTCTTGATAAACCAAAAAAATCAGACTCATCGAGAAAATGCTGTTGGATATAAAAAAAAAATAACCATAAAATGAGACAGATTGATATACCTCATAGTGGAGAAACAGAAGATGAACAAGGGATAAGAAAATATTTCCTTAAAGAGGTATGAAATGAATTCCCTGTTGTGTCTTTTGGTTGTGTAATTTACCTCAAACGTGCGTTTTTGCTGACATTGTTGTTTACAGTTGGTCATGGAATTTGTTTGTCTGATTTGCATTTGTTCTGTTTCAGTGTAACTACAATCCCAACATATCATAACTGTGTCTTCTGTGTCTGAAATGACGCACATGCAGTATATCTACGGCCTCGCAGATGGGAATGCGGATTCAGCACGTCACCTTTATGGTTGAACGTAACTCCGGTAGGCAGTTACCTGTGCAGGAACGTTTGTACGACACCATCAATGCTTGTGTGAGACACGCTAATTTGAGAAGAAAATTTCAGATAAAGACCACACGATGTACGAATGCGTGAGCTTGAAGAATATGTTCTTCTTCCTGTGGGCGGAGCTCAAGCAGCTAGTACAAGGAGAATACCAGGAGGGAAGGCCTCAGTGACATGTCGATGTGGAACAGTTAGTGTGGAAACTTATGTACTCGTGTCGCCTACAGAAGGTGCAAGGATTAAATGAGGCGACGCATGTTAAGGCAGTGAGCTGAGTTTCTGCATTTCTTAGCGTGTACCTGATTCACTGATGAGGCTGGCTTTTAAGATCATAGTAGGGATCTTCAATTATCATAGCAATCGCGACTGGGCTTATGAAAACCTTCGCGAATTGCGACAAGACAGATATCAACAGAGGTTCAGCGTCAGTGTGTGCTGTGGAATCGTTAATGATCATGTAACTGGCCTCTATGTCTTTTCTCAACTTCTTACTGGATAAACGAATCTGCTGTTTCTCAGAGATGATTTGTTTCATTTAGTTGATTACGTATCTCTAGAAGTCAGCCAACGAATGTCGTTTATGCACAATGGTGCTCCAGCTCCCAATACATGGATAGTTTTCCAGTATGTCGATAATCAATTTCCAAAGAGATTGCTACAACCAAATTTGGCGCAGAAACAGGAGGCTTCGTGAGTATGAGCACTGTGGGGTTTATAACGACCTAGCTCCAATAGGAGTGGAGATATGGGAAAAACGTGTTTTCCTCACCTCTGGTGTATAGGCTGCCCTATGCAACAGGTATGTTGTGTGGGAACAGTGTCAGCCTGTCCAACCTACTTTCTTTGCAAGGCAGCCTACGTGTCAGGGGCAACAAATGACTTTCTGGGCCCTGATTTATAGGCTGCCCTGCATAACACACGTGTTTTGTTGTCAGCCTGATTTATCGACCGGCTTTACACCTGTATGTAAGGGGCAAATGAATGATTTTGTAGGACCTGATATGTTACTTGCCGTGCATGGTAGGCAAATTGTGGGAGTAGTACCTGCCTCCTTTATTGAACTGTCAAGGAGCATGACAGCAGATAGTTTGAAATGGGTAGAGGAGCAGATGAGCAGACTGAGGGGCAGATCAAATGGACATGGGAGGAGTGGGAGATGCATGAGACAGGTGGAATGTGTAGAGGAATAGTGGGCAAGTAGCAAAGGAAGAGGGAGAGTTGGAGATGGAGATGGAAAAGGGAGGTGCAGGAGCATATGCTCAGCGTGAGGGGGATGAAGTTCTGGCCAGAGAGAGTGGTAGAGGAAATGGACAAAGAGAGATAGATAGATAGATAGAGGTGAACAGACAAACAGAAGGAGGAAGAGGTGTGTTCAGTATATGTGTCGACAGCATATGTGGACGAAGCCGCAGGAAGAAGGCTAGTAGTAATGTGACACTATTAGTATCGTTAGCGAACTGGGTTCTATAAAGCGTGGCGTGCACTCACTTGCGCATGCTGTTCTGCACGGCCTGCGTGACGGAGACGGTGCTGAGCGGCGGCCGGCCGTCCTGCCTGCAGGGCCGCGGCACCCTGCCGCCCCCGCCGCCCCCGTCGCTGCCCCCGGCCTCGGCCGGCTGCTCGTGCTGCCGCCGCGGTGTCGGCCCCAACCGGGAGTCGGGCTGCGCGCTGGAGCGGCTGCGCGTGGTCGTCGTGGACGCATCCTCCTCCTCCTCCTCCTCCTCCTCCTTCTCCTCCTCCTCCTCCTCCTCGTCTTCCTCCTCGCCGCTTTCCTCCTGGCTCTCCGGTGTGAGAAAGACGCTGACGAAACTGATACGAAATGTCTAGCCATATACTAAAAAACTAAGTATTCGCAGCGAATCAGGTATAAAATATACAGAAGACCCGCAGAACTAAATTACTGTTAACTAACTCCTTACTTATACAAATTCAGAAACTATGAAATATCAACTAATCATCACTCCAATAGTTAAGTTTAGCTTTCAGTGCAATTCTAGAAGCGTAGTTCTCGAAGCACATGACGATGGCTGTGTTTCACTCCTCACCCTCCCCCCTCCCTCCCCCCCCCCAATCCACTTCTGAGGAAATGCCTTACCTAGAAGCGCAGAAGTGAAATTTGCTCAATTTTCCAAGACTCGTGAAGACAGTGGCTGCACGTTCATTGAATCCTAAAGAACTAATTTTTCCCTAAGGTGTATTTACGACTACCTATGGGTTCTAAAAAAGAATCAGTTGCTGCTTGTAGGTGAGCGAGAACGTTAATCTCAGGGCTTGTGAATCGGACGACTTTGGGAAGTGACTCAAGATTGATGGAGTGAGTTGGTGTGGTGAATGGAGACAACAGACGTTCCACTGCCACGTAAGATTTCATCAGCTGTCCTGGGGCACAGCACTGTATGACAGTGAAACATGGAGTGTGGGAATACCGGAACAGAACGAAATGGAAGCATTTGAGATGTGGTGCTATAGATGAATGTTGAAAATTAGTTGCTCTGATAAGGAATGAGGAGGTTCCGCGTAGAATCGGAGAGGAAAGGAATAGTGGAAAACACTGACAAGGAGAAGGGACAGGATGATAGGCCATTTGTTCAGACACTAGGAATGACTTCCACGTTACTAGAGGGAGTTGGTGCATGAAACAGTCGTCGTCACTGCCTGCAGATTTCTACATTGAGACACACAAAAACTGATAACCTCGCTACGATAATCGTATCGATAACGGAAGGTGTTACGTAACAAGCTAGCAGAAGATACGTTACTGTTGTTTACGTTTGTTTTTCGTTGTACGTCGTACTGGGACATTTTATTTGCGCGACTCCTACAGGTATACAGTAGCAAAGTTGAGGTATCTTATTGGTAACTGGTAAAAATACTCAACGGACTTAAGAAAAGTGCATTGCTTTGGGATCGGCATCCAAGCAAATTAACACTAACATCGGTCATCGTCACATTTACACGGCTTGTTAAAAATGCAATGAATTCTTCTCAATCATTTGGAACGTATCGTAAACATTCTTATGTTCTTGGTATTTCTTTCTCAATTCGTTATGCGGAATATATTCAGTCCTTGTATTTTTGAAGTTTGTTTAAGTTAACGTGGCTTGGTATTACGTGCTAATTCATTGATTCCTACGTTAACGAAATGAAACAAAAGATTGAAAAAGAGAGAGAGAGACGGAGAGAGACAGAGAGAGAGAGAGAGAGAGAGAGAGAGAGAGAGAGAGAGAGAGGGAGAGAGAGGGAGAGAGAGAGAGAAAGTGAGTGAACGAGTGTGAGAGAGAGAGAGAGAGAGAGAAGAAAGGGAAAGGGAAACTGCTATTCATTAACTGGATCCAAACACCGCAACTGGCCCACTGGCGCTAATATCTTCACCGATTTGTCCATACTTCAAATAGGACGACTACTTAGCAATTTTGCAAGGAAAGTGTGTGCATTGTACTTTATTAAATTGATTTCCACTGCACTCGATACGTCTCTTCATACTCGAAAATGATCCCACACGTTTTCTGTCAGACGGGAGCCTTTGTCGAGCCACGCCAGTACGATCACTTCCTCTGGTCCTGTCATCGGTTCAACGGCTCCGAAGAGAAAGCAAATTCAAACGGGACAGGGTTACAGCTGTTGAAGACAATAAAGAGCTTCGCAGCCTATTGCATCGTAACAGTTTGTGGAAAATTTCGACCAATATACTAGAATGTTCTTATTAAGAAAGAACCAACAGTTGACATTCGTAGCGTGGTTGTAAGGACACATTTACCGTCAGACCGGGAGTTATGCTGTAGTACATAAGACTGTAGGTAAGGTAAATTTAGTGTGTGGGAAAATTTAGAATGTCTTTTGAGAAAAGAGCTGAAGCTGTTAGAACATCGAAAGTTAATTTATAAAGCCTGTACTAATGGCAGTCTGGAAGTTGAATGAACAGTGTGGAAGTGTTATATAGGAGTGATAAAATTGAAGACAGTACTATGGAAAGGGAAGGGCTAAGTGAGAGAACATGATATGAGTAATGTGATAGTGCGAGAATAATTTGTCACAGGATTGAAAGACATAAGTCGAAACAAGGTACCTCTAGTGGACATGATTCCCTGACAGTTATTAAAATATTTAGGAGAACTGACAATGAGAAAAGTATTTCACACGATATGCAAGGCACATGAGAAACACCGTCACATTTGAAGTAGAACATTAAAATTCCTATACGGGTACTAAGGAGATGCTGGAAGGTGAGACTACTACCGGAACACCAGTTTAATAAGTCACGGTCGCAAAATACAGGGACCAGCTAGTTACAGAAGAACGGATGCCAGGAGAATCAAACCTCGGGGAGGACCAGTATAGATTTCGGGGAAATGTGCGAACTTGTGAGGCAAAATTGACCCTAGACTTTTCTTACAAGGGAACATCACCAATTTGACCTCATATTTTAAGGAGAAGAAAGCACCCTTGCAAGATATCAGCCGGGTCAATCGAACCCGAGGGAAAATTTGGGCCATAATTTTGATTCAAGATAGCGAAACGAAAGCCGTAGATTTAAATTTCACATTCAAGGAACCATTCGCACAGGAGAATTGTACGAACATCGAACATCGAACTTGACCATCGGACGGACTCCAATATGGACGACATAGTAATAAGCATACCTGGCGTAGAGAAACAACTAAAAGATTTGAAAGCAGGTAAATCATCAGATCCGGATGGAATTCCAGTTCGATTTTACGAAGAGTGACTCTCTCGACCAGTTCAAAGTCCCAGACGAGTGCAAAACAGCGCAGGTGCCTCCAGTGTATAAGAAGGGTAAGAGAACGTATCCGCAAAATTACACACCAATATCCCTAACTTTTATTTGCTGTAGAATGCTTGAACATTCACAGTTCCAACATAATAAGCTTTCTTGGGACTGAGAAGCTTATGTTCACAAATGAGCATGGTTTTAGAAAGCATGGCTAGTGCAAAACTCACTTTGCCCTTTTATCACATGGTATACTGAGAACTATTTTGATAAAGGGCAACATGCAGAGTTCATATTTCTATATTTCCGGAAAGTATTTGGCATGGTGTCCCACAGCAGGCTGTTAACGAAAGTACGAGCATAAAGAATAAGGTCACAGGTATGTTGCGGTTCGAAGACTTCTTAAATAATGGAACCCAGTGTGCTGTCCTCAGCGGTGGCTGTCCATCAGAGACAACGGTACCGTCAGGAGTGCCCTAGGAAAGTGTGATGGGCTGATTCGGCGGACAGAGTGGGCAGCAATCTGCGGTTGTTTGCTGACGATGCCGTGGTGTGCGGTGAGGTGTCAAAGTTGGGTGACTGTAGGAAGATACGAGACGACTAAGTCAAGATTTTCAGTTGGTATGATAAATGGCAGCTAGTCCTAAATGTGGAAAAATGTAAGTTAATGAGGATGAGTAGGAAGATCAAGTCTGTAATATTCGGACACAGTGTTACTAGTTTCCTGCCTGATACGGTCGCGTCCTTCAAAAATCTGGGCGTGACGTTGCAGAGCGATATGACATGGAACGAGCATGTGAGAACTGTGGTGGGGAAGGCAGATTGTCGATTTCGGCTTACTGGGAGAATTTTAGGAAAGAGTGGTTCACCCGTAAAGGAAACGGCCTATAGGACGCTGGTGCGACCTATTCTTGAGTACTGCTCGTGTGCCTCGGATCCGTACCGAGTCGCAATGAAGGAAGGCATGGAAGCAGTTCAGCGGCGGGCTGCTAGGTTTGTTACCGGTAGCTTTGAACAACATGTAAGTTTTACGGAGATGCTTCGGGAACTCAAATGAGAATCACCGGATGGAAGACGACGTTATTTTCGAGAAACACTATTGGGAAACTTTAGAGAATCGACATTAAAAGCTGACTGCCGAACGATACTATTGCCGCCAACATACACTCCTGGAAATGGAAAAAAGAACACATTGACACCGGTGTGTCAGACCCACCATTCTTGCTCCGGACACTGCGAGAGGGCTGTACAAGCAATGATCACACGCACGGCACAGCGGACACACCAGGAACCGCGGTGTTGGCCGTCGAATGGCGCTAGCTGCGCAGCATTTGTGCACCGCCGCCGTCAGTGTCAGCCAGTTTGCCGTGGCATACGGAGCTCCATCGCAGTCTTTAACACTGGCAGCATGCCGCGACAGCGTGGACGTGAACCGTATGTGCAGTTGACGGACTTTGAGCGAGGGCGTATAGTGGGCATGCGGGAGGCCGGGTGGACGTACCGCCGAATTGCTCAACACGTGGGGCGTCAGGTCTCCACAGTACATCGATGTTGTCGCCAGTGGTCGGCGGAAGGTGCACGTGCCCGTCGACCTGGGACCGGACCGCAGCGACGCACGGATGCACGCCAAGACCGTAGGATCCTACGCAGTGCCGTAGGGGACCGCACCGCCTCTTCCCAGCAAATTAGGGACACTGTTGCTCCTGGGGTATCGGCGAGGACCATTCGCAACCGTCTCCATGAAGCTGGGCTACGGTCCCGCACACCGTTAGGCCGTCTTCCGCTCACGCCCCAACATCGTGCAGCCCGCCTCCAGTGGTGTCGCGACAAGCGTGAATGGAGGGACGAATGGAGACGTGTCGTCTTCAGCGATGAGAGTCGCTTCTGCCTTGGTGCCAATGATGGTCGTATTCGTGTTTGGCGCCGTGCAGGTGAGCGCCACAATCAGGACTGCATACGACCGAGGCACACAGGGCCAACACCCGGCATCATGGTGTGGGGAGCGATCTCCTACACTGGCCGTACACCACTGGTGATCGTCGAGGGACACTGAATAGTGCACGGTACATCCAAACCGTCATCGAACCCATCGTTCTACCATTCCTAGACCGGCAAGGGAACTTGCTGTTCCAACAGGACAATGCACGTCCGCATGTATCCCGTGCCACTCAACGTGCTCTAGAAGGTGTAAGTCAACTACCCTGGCCAGCAAGATCTCCGGATCTGTCCCCCATTGAGCATGTTTGGGACTGGATGAAGCGTCGTCTCACGCGGTCTGCACGTCCAGCACGAATGCTGGTCCAACTGAGGCGCCAGGTGGAAATGGCATGGCAAGCCGTTCCACAGGACTACATCCAGCATCTCTACGATCGTCTCCATGGGAGAATAGCAGCCTGCATTGCTGCGAAAGGTGGATATACACTGTACTAGTGCCGACATTGTGCATGCTCTGTTGCCTGTGTCTATGTGCCTGTGGTTCTGTCAGTGTGATCATGTGATGTATCTGACCCCAGGAATGTGTCAATAAAGTTTCCCCTTCCTGGGACAATGAATTCACGGTGTTCTTATTTCAATTTCCAGGAGTGTACATTGCGCGTAACGACCACGAAGATAAGACACGAGTATTTAGGGCTCACGCGGAGGCATGTACACTGAAGCGCCAAAGAAACTGGTATAGGCATGCGTATTCAAATGCAGAGATATGAAAACAGGCAGAATACGGCGCTGCGGTCGGCATTGTGTCTGACATAGTTGTTAGATGGATTACTGCTGCTGCAATGGCGGGTTATCAAGATTTAAGTGAATTTGAACGTGGTGTTATAGTCGTCGCCCTAGCGATTCGACACAGCATCTCCGAGGTAGTGGTGAAGTGGGGATTTCCCCATACGACCATTTCACGAGTGTACCTTGAATATCAGGAATCCGGTAAAACATTTAATCACCGACATCGCTGCGGCCGGAGAAAGATGCAGCAAATACGGAACCAACGACTACTGAAGAGAATCGTTCAACGTGACAGAAGTGCAACCCTTCCGCAAACTGCTGCAGATTTCAGCGCTGGGCCATCAACAAGTGTCAGCGTGCCAACCATTCAACGAAACATCATCGATATGGGCTTTCGGAGCGAAGGCCTACTCGTGTACCCTTGATGACTGCACAACACAAAGCTTTACGGCTTGCCTGGGACAGTCAGAACCGATACTCGACTGTTGATGACTGGAAACACGTTACCTGGTCGGACGAATCTCGTTTCAAATTGCATCGAGGGGATGAACGTGCACGGGTATGGAGACAACCTCATGAATCCAAGGACCCTGCATATCAGCAGGGGACAGTTCAAGCTGGTGGAGGCTCTGTAATGGTGTGGGGCGTGTGCAGATAGAGTGGTATGGCTCCCCTGAGACGTCTAGCTACGACTCTGACAGGAGATGCGTTGTAAGCATCCTGTCTGATCACCTGCATTCATTCATGTTCTTTGTGCATTCCGACAGACTTGGAAAATTCCAGAAATACAATGCACACCCCACACGTCCACAATTGCTACAGAGTGGCTCCAGGAGCATTCTTTTGACTTTAGACACTTCCGCTGGCCACCAGACTCCACAGACATGAATATTATTGAGCATATCTGGGATGTCTTGCAACGTGCTGTTCATAAGAGATCTCCACCCCCTCGTACTCTTACGGTTTTATGGACAGCCCTGTAGGATTCATGGTGTCAGTTCCGTTCAGCACTACTTCAGACATTAGTCGAGTGCACGCTACGTCGTGTTCCGGCACATCTGTGTGCTTCCGGGGGCCCTGCACGATATTAGGCAGGTGTACCAGTTTCTTTGGCTCTTCCTCGCTCTATTTGCGTGTGGCCCAGTAAAGGAAATGACAGGTAGTGGTAGAGCATACCCTGCCCCACGCACCGTACGGTGGCTTGCGGAATGTCTTTGTAGATGTAAATGTAGACTGTAAGCAGTTATGAACTTCTGGAAGTACAGCTTTTAAACCTGCGCGCGCACAATTTTTTTGTCATTCGTTGCCGCCCCACTGCTGTTGCGTTGGGTGTGTCAGAGAGCTCGATTTGTAACCTCTAGCTGGTGCCACAGATGTCTTTGCTTCGAACATTTTTATGTTGCGATTCACACAAGTGCGGTGTAATTAAATGAGACAACTGAGTGTATCATTAAGGAAGTAGTGTAGCGCTGTTCAATTATTGACATCACTGAGGTACGTTATTATCTTTGGATTTTGAAGCTAGCACTGTAAAAGTGAAGTAAATTTGTAGCAGATGCGCCATTCTTCAACCGTGATTAAATTGTAAATCGAAGATCACTAAGTTCATTTTATAATAAATCTTCACTCGCTCCGGTTTATTCATTTTGATTTTTGGGCGTGTGTGTAACTGCGGCATATGAGTAATAGAATATTGTTAATATTGAATGTGCATGAGAGTGAGATATTATGAACTCGTATTACTTGCTAAGTTTCGGGCAGAGTGACATGTGTTGTGGAACAAGATTTTGTAACACGCTTGGCAGATGAGTCCAGCTCCCTCCTCCACTTCCCTCGTCTTCAACATCATGCGGATACGAATGCTCTGGTTGTCACCACGACGTTCCGCACGTCGCGGCCGGGCGTTAGGCGGCTGCTGTGGGGCGGAACGAGTGACAAACTACCTGTGCGTGCGAAAGTTTCAAACCCGTCCTTTTGGAAGGTCGTAACTGCGCACTCTAATAATTACGCCCTAAATATGTACACTCTTTGACATAAAACTTGACCGGCGGCCGGCCGCTTCAGAGGCTAAATCCGCGCCGATCGCGACATGGGACAAAGAAACTGGCCAACTCGCTAATTCTCTAAGTCCGGTTATCTGCACAATCTGGCAACACTGTAGACTGCGGCACTTCCTGGAGGAAAACTTGTCCCAAGATAGAGAGATTCTAGGCTGATTACGCCTGTGGTCTAGCGGTAGCATGCGTTGTTTCTGTTCATAATGTCAGTGGATCGAGAGCAGCTGGCATAAAATATTTTTATAGCCTCTTCTGTCTCAATGCTGAAGACGTGAATGTAATGGTAGCGCAGATTCAATCTATTTCGCTTTGTGACACACCGATATCAAAATTTTATCTAGTAACGATTTTGCGGCAGATTTCCTGCAGACTGTCCTCCTCTGGAAGCCGTATGCGGCAAAGCTCCGGGATCCATTTGCTGGCTACTGGCAGCGGCCGTGGAGACAGCAGCGGCGCTGCACTCCCCCGTTCTTTATCGAAAGCGCCTGCTACCGCTCATCGCTTTTGATGATTTGAAACGCTTTATTATTAAATGTTGCTCCACAGAAAATTTCTACAATTTCCATTCACGCTCAAAAGCAACGGAAACAGTCGCCCTGATTAGTAGGCGGGTAATCGGCAAGAGCTGAGTATGGCCCGAAATTAATTTTATAGACTGGGACGAAATTAAACCACCTCACTACATTCGATGAATTTATAAATGCTTCATACCTCGTTTCTTTTCCTTTCAAACTTAATTATTTGTGCAACTTTTGGTCAATGTTTGGATGTTTTCGTCAAGCCAGAGTGAGCGTCTGTGGTGTAAAATGTATTACAGTTCTTGTTTGATTCCTTATGGTAAGTCTATGCGATAAACTGTGTGAATACCTTGCAATGCATGCTCTGTAGCAGTGCAGGCACACTGCACATTTGGAGTTCCATGTATGGGTTCATGAAGTATTTATTGTTGATCGGAAGTGATAGTTAAGGTCATCAGATTTAATCCAGATAAATTTGTCGTTTTGAAGGTTTCAGAGAACGGAAAGGAATTGCTAACGCCGGTGTTAGAAAACGTCTACAGTTAAATGCTATTGCAATAATTTAGAAGATGTGAACTATATTAATGAACATGTGCACTTCATAAACAACCTTCTGACATGTTAGACCTATATGACGAACAAAGCTCAAATTTATATCGTTGACAGTCGGTTTGAATCTTTTCAGGACCGATTTTACAGTGAAGCACCTTGGAATTTGCAAAGCAGAAATCCATGATATTAACTTAATTTACTAAGTCGAAATCGGACGAAGATTGATGTTTAAAGGCATTCTTCAGATTTCGCATAAGAAATGTTTACTAGCAGTTTGCAACTCCATTAATTAAAATGGAAAATAAAAGGTTTTAGTCAGCGGCTTCTACCGTGATTCGAACTTATAGTACAAGCACTGCAACACACAAGGGAACCTCTGAGCTAACGACACACTGGCGTCCAGCGGCGGACTATAGTCACTGCGATGTTGCCTGAGCCTCAAAACGCAACCTTAAACACAGAAACAGAGGAGGTGGAGATTACTGTTTTAACGTCCCGTCGACAACGATGTCATTAGAGACGGATCACAAGCTCGGATTAGGGAAGGATGGGGAAGGAAATCGGCCGTGCCCTTCCTAAGGAACCATCCCGGCATTTGCCTGAAGCGATTTAGGGAAATCATTGAAAACCTAAATCAGGATGGCCGGGCGCGGGATTGCACCGTCGTCCTCCCGAATGCACACACAAACAGGTGTTACTTATGTGAAGAACGCCGTTCTTGGAGTCCAGAAATTAAATATACTTTCTAATTGTGTCATCTTGCAGTGGATTATATCGTACGAGTCTTCGATGTGGAAAACGAATGTTAAGTGAATTTAGCGAGGTAACGCCGACCTACACCCGGAAGTAAATGCACTATCAGAGTGTTGACAAATACTTGCTACGACGATGCCATTTCTCGGCTCTCTGACGAGGCAGCTCTTCAGCGAAATGCTTGCCGTGATTCTCCGATACGGTTCTTCAGAGTGGAGACGCGCGCGCACGTTTGGTTTTTATGCGGCGTTCTCCCCTGGTGGTTTCTGACGTCGCCTTGTGGGCTATGTATACATATGAGACATTCAATTATCATTAATCCAGAATGATACAAGTTTCAGCTTCCGGCGTGGAAGAAGGCTGTTGACGCCGACATTATATCATTTCAACGTAGGGAAAGCAAAACGGATCATTCAATGTTTCTCATTCAACATAAAGCATGTGAGATAAATTTCCGTAACGTTCATAATAATCTAAAAATACAAACGAAGTAAAAATACACCGGAATCTTATTCGAATTGAATATAATGTAAGATACCAAACGCTTTGCACCTCGATGTCGAATTTGTCCACTTGCAATCGTTTGCAGCATGCACATAGATTGTCATGATTACCACGAGAATGAAGAAATATGTTGGTAAGGATGGAAGCAAGAAGAGACGCAGTCAACAAATATTCTATTCCTCATGGCATTCATTTCATTTGACACGTAAGAAGAGGTAAAGCGGGAATTTACTTTCGTTAACACGAAAGATATGCCGCACATATTGATAACGAGGAAGTCTGCGTCTTCATACGTTTCCTCCTTGAAATCTGTATGCTCTATTATATACTAAGTAGCCCGATCATTGTTTCAGTAATGTTACCCTCTTGTTTGACCCCGTAACGATGAACAGATTCCAAATGCATGTCTCTGCGTGAAAGTAGCTGTTCGAACCCTTCCTGGGTTGTTTTTTGTGTTTTATTGCTTGGAATTCCTGAAGCAGACCACTGTGCCTTCCCCCCTCGTGGGTTAGGTCTCAAAACTAAACCGCTTTGTATCCAATGGCATAATTTATTCATACAGCATCAGCATAAGACTCTTGCGAGTGAGAGAATGACAATAACAATCGTAACAAGAACAAGCAAATAATGAATGATGTTTATTCCAACGCAGAACGAGAATGGCTTTAAATATAAAAATCTATATCTATATCCATATCTCTTGATCTTTGAGTTGGCACAATGAAAATATATTCTTAGCATTTAGTTACTGAATTTAGTTCTGGATGTTTGCAGAGAAAAGGAAAGTCGGTACTTCTCGCTAGTGTAATATAATGTGAACCAGCAACTACCCTTTCCTTAGAACACGACTCAAGCAGGTCCTCAAGTAGGCACTGCTGCACTCTGTTCCCTGACATTGCTCTGATGACGGTTAATGCAGATAGTTCCGATTATGAAATACAAAACGTATTGCAGGTTAGTTCCTAGGATAGTAACATTAAATTTGCGTTGTAGACGGCACATGAACGTGACGACTATCCATATTACTCATCAATATAAAAAGACAATATTTTGGGAATTTAACAGGATTACTCAAAATGAATTCTGAAATTGGGTGACTGACCGCACAGGTGCTAAACGTCGTCAAGAGTATACGATGTCCTAATCGCATTAGGAATATGAAGATCGTCTTCGACAGCTCGCAACTTTCACAATGCTATCCCCACCCTACTCCAGACAGCTCTCGGTGGAGTTGCACTACGTTGCCGATGTTATGGAAGGCCTTCAAACCGACAACAGACCACATATTGAAAAATACAAGCGAATTCTCTTGCAGCGTAAGCTTATTGTAACTAATCTAAAAATTATTGGAGAGGAACATTGTCCTATTCAAAAAAGTAAAATGTTACACACTGTTGACGTCAAACGGTCATTATCTATGTCCTGTCTTGTGTCCTACTCATCTATAATATCAAGTGTACTATGAAAATGATTATATATAATGGATTATAAGGTAATGCATTGATACCAGATGGTGGGGGCCGGCCGATGTGGCCGTGCGGTTCTAGGCGCTTCAGTCTGGAACCGCGTGACCGCTACGGTCGCAGGTTCGAATCCTGTCTCGGGCATGGATGTGTGTGATGTCCTTAGGTTAGTTAGGTTTAAGTAGTTCTAAGTTCTAGGGGACTGATGACCTTAGAAGTTAAGTCCCATGGTGCTCAGAGCCATTTGAACTATTTAACACAAAATGACATTAAAAATTTAAGTTATTCACGAGCAGCTAGTTGAGAATATGTATGAACATTAAATGACACGACGAACCGTCATGTTCTGCATATGGATTCAAACCCAGCTCATGCAGACTAAGCAAAGATTTCGTGACTGACGGAAACTAACAGTCATTCCTGATTAGGCATACAGAGAGTGATATACCTCGATTTTAGACAGTATCAGTTAGCAAATATCAACTTTAAATTGCATAACGCAAACATTTTTAACAGACGCGAATTCCTACCCAGCATCTATTGTCCCTGTTAACGAACTACGAGAGATGTTAAATATTGCTTCTTCACAAGTAACTTACTTGAAATGCCGTGAGGTAAAGCTGTGTGTTGGACACGGATTCGAACCCGGAACCTAATCGGATTGCTATCGAAGCACAGTCAAATGTGACATATCGGAATTTCGCGGCAGTAACTAGATGTTATAACTGAAATGACGAGACGAAAAATTAATTTTTTCCTTCCCAGGACTCCAACCCGGCACCTATCGCTGTTATATTCTAGAGAAAACTAACGTTAAATATGGGTTTGTTGCACCAGCAGTGACATGTGAGCATGTTTGAACTGAAATAATATGACGAAGAGTTCAGCGCTCACTGGGAATAGAGCCCCACACATATCGTTGTTGACTACACACAAAGAGACGTCAGCTACCGAATTTTTCTCCACCAGCTGCTCAGAATAGCATCTTGAACTTACAGTCATCTCGCAAATAGTTCTGTGTCTCACTGGGAGTTAAAAACGTCAGATATCGTTAGTGTGACAGCGAATGAAAATACATTAAAAATCAAAATTATTATCCACCAGCAGACAGGTGTTCTCATGCTAGAGCTTGATAATACATAATTAAATCTTTAGTGCCGGGCCAGGATTCGATCCCATTCACGCATAATATGTGAAGGTGTTGAGGAATCTGCAGTTTTGAACAAACAACAAATTGTAGCCGAGCTGTATTGCCACGAAGGGATCAAATTCCGCGTTAAGGGCGGTCTGAGTTGCATTCCCAGTTCAGAACCAATTTTATCGACATACAGAAGCTCAAATAAAAGATGGAATAAGTGTCCTGTGACCATACATAGCGTTTGTGTCGTCACTTGAAATAAATAACTAGTATAAGAAAGGTTACTGGTGGTAGAGTTTCTACATGTCGCCACTCCAGACTTTATTGTGGTTCAACCTACCGTCTACTTGGTAAAGAAGGAATATCATCTTTAATGTGAAATTTCAGACCACGCAGCCATTATATCTCCTTCACTTGGTGTAGCCAGGAGAGAATGGAATCTGTCTCTCCCTATCTAAAATCATTGACAGAAGTGGGAATCGAACCCAGACCATAGGTATAACAACCTACCATTCGTCCAACAGACCACGAAATCCTCTTCTCTGCGAGTCATTTTTCTATCGTAACGCAGTTGTGCCACACTGGATGAGAATTCTGACACACAGGCTCCCTGTAGTAATTTGCAGCATGTTCAGTAAATTCATTTACTTGGTTGACCGAATCACCATGAACTAGCTGCCTCGGCTACCCAGTGCATACATTCGACTATTTTGTAATCACAGAAATAAAATCACGTTACTGCCACCTACACACAACTGCCAACATTGTAGGATGCAGAAGTTTAAATAAGAAGTGTTCCTTTTCACTTGAGCTATTCTATTGCGCTATCTGTTACTAGAAAACGTCGTTCAGTCCAAAAGAAAAGCTGTAACTGTTTGTCTCTCAGAAGTCAAGACATGGCCATATGCATAATCTCACAGTGCTGTGGAATCCAAAAGTTCTGAAGGAATAGTTGCCGAGCTCTGGAGCTGTTGTAGTTCCGTGTCAGCTTGTAGCATAGATAAGATGTCGCGAGTTCGAATACATTCAGTGCTACATTTTTTAAAACGCATTTCTGCTCTCTGCTGAAGTTATCAATGTAATGGAACTTTGAACAAATTCCCTTCACTTCTCAACCCAAAGTAGTCGCATGTGGAAAAAGGACTAACTACTGTGACATTTTGTCCTATTCAGGTTTAATAGACAGCAGGCAGCAGATGCATCTCGAAGATGTGCAGGGAGAGCGCATCGTGCCATAATATGTCAGAAAAGTATTTTCTACATTAGCCATCGTGTGGTAGTGATATTTTATTCTTCTTCAAACTTTGATTGACAGCTTTAACTCAGAACAAATTTTCTACATGCATGTAATCAATAAACTGCATGTGCATTGTCAGACTGTCATAGGTAACATCAGAGAATTCGCATATATCGTTGATGATTAATTTCTCTCTCATGTTTACTATTGTTTTAACAACACTAAAGGAAACCTTACGAAAATTGTGCACTGTATTATAAGAAATGAAATAAAACTAACGATGATAACCTTACGACGAAAATATCTGTACACAAGCATGCCTCTATCGACACGAATTAGTAAAATACTACTCACTTAGATTTTGATAGGGTCTGTGTTTAATTGGTATGCTGTGTCATACTCAAGAGGTATGCAAATGTGGCATTTCATAAATATAGTTACGTATTCCTAGAAACCCAAAATTCGCTTGTCAGCAGCGGAAAGAGGCGTTACCTGTTGTGCAGCATTGTAAGTTTTTCAACATTGCACTATGAGCTGAAAGCATTTTCTTGCGATTTCCGTATTGATGTTTGATCTGACTGCTTGTAGCTCTTTCACAGAAGGGATAAAAACGTTTCAGTCAGTGAGACTGGAACTGCGAACCGTAACAGACGCTGTTTCACATGTCAGCACGTTACCACAGAGCTGGCGAGAGGGTATGGGTCTCAGCTTCCTATTACGACGGCAATAGTAACTAGAACTCGTAAACCGCTATTTAAAGGTCGAGATTAGTTGCAATTTCCACCTGCAACGACTTTCTTGGGCTGAAAACCGTAAATTTTCAATCTTTTGTTACCCTTCAAGCTATAATAACTCAGATTATTCAATGGAAATGACAGGTAAAATCAAGTGAACTTTGAGGCTTAATTCCGTGCACACCAGGAAGTAACTCGTCGATCACAGAGTTGCCAAACATACGTTGCCTTGTTGCCAAATCTCAGTTACAGTACCAGCAGGAAGAAGACGAACCGATGTGATCCTACAGCGGTCTGGGAAGTGACCATAGCTGGTGTCTCCAAGTCGCGGCTGCTACGGCCTGGAATACGTAATGCGTCTGATTCGCTTTCTGTAACTAGGTTTAGGGACTGGAGCGTAGTTACTAATAATACTCAGAACTGACTGCAAACTGAGCATCATAAATCAGTAACTCTCATTGTTGTTTTTATATTTCTTTCGTAAGTGCACTCAAAACTAAGAAAGTCATTCACAGGCGTTTTCCTGCCTCGCCGATAGTCGAGCAGAACATACAAATAAAAATAAAAAAGAATGTGTGTGTGTGTGTGTGTGTGTGTGTGTGTGTGAGAGAGAGAGAGAGAGAGAGAGAGAGAGAGAGAGAGAGAAATAAAAAGCAATGAGAGAGTGTGTAAAAAATTGTTGTAAAGAAATTGAATCATGGTATTTAAAGAAATCTTTCATTAAAATGACACGTTCCACATCATTACGAAATGTCGTATTCATGATCTATGGAACAAGAGTTAATCTAATGTAATGTAATCTAATCTAATCACATCATATTGATTATTAGCCATGAAGAGTCATGAACTACCGAAAGTTTTGCCAATACCAGTAACCAAATCTAAACTTGAAAATAAAAGACGACAATTTTTGTAATAAACCGTGACTCCTATCAAGACCCTTTCATCCCTGTTATCTAACCACGAAAGATGTCTGATATACCTCCATTCTAAAGTAACAAAGTGTGCATGCATTTAAAGATGAAGTGCATGATGTGAAGTTCTGTGACGGAGATACGAACCCAACACGTAATCCGATTGTTAACTAAGAAAAATCAAATGTTACGTATCGGTTTTTCTTACGAGCCGCTAGGTGTCTGAATCTAAAATAAGGATACAAACTTTTGTGCCTAAGCGACAATCGAACTGCACACCTACCGCGCATCCACGAATATAGCTTAAGTATCAGTTGCTTACTCATGAACAGTAAGATGTGTGCGTGTTTGACCAGAAATAACGACACCTGTTGCGATTGTTGGCAACACATGAACAGACATTGAAATTGCGCGTTAATTTTCACTAGCAGGTGGGTGTGCACTTGATAAAGCTAGAAATGAAATTATGAATATTTTTGTACTGGATCAGGTTTCAGACCCACATACTTACCTTTGGAAGAGAGCTAGAGAAGATTGCAGTCTTGGGAAAAGGAACGAAATGACTGAACTATACTGTTCCGAGAGATTCAGATCCTCGAAAGAGGAGATACGAATTCGAATCACAGTCCAGCACCAAATTTTTAAACGTCACTAGTTCAATCAAGTACAAGTAAAATAAGAGCCCTGTCCCTTTAAATGGCTATCGGTTAATCAAATAAAATAAAATTTTCTAATGTAAGTAAGTTTACTGGCGACTGTATTTCTGTTTACCATGACTTCCGCTTTGTCATTTCCCAACGAAAACTGGCTCTGCTCAGTTGGTTATGAAGGAACGTGATGTTTAATGCGGATTCTGGATTATAACGTCTTTCTCTTGAGGTTACCAGAGGTAAAATAAATCTGTTTGTGCCTCTTAAAAGTAAATGCCTGAACCCATGCATTACACCTGTGATAGCTCGTTCCACCAGACCATTGTGGCCACATTACCCAGCCCCAGGAGTGTGCTGTAACGGATGATGTGCTTAGCTTACAAAATTAGTCACGGTGGAAAAAATGCGAGTCTATTAAATGGTCAAGTAGAAGCAAGCTTCTGACGCAGAGATTATGCTATTCTCATGTCAGCAGGATGTAAAGACTCTTCTAGGCATCATAGGCTGGATGTGAAGCCATTTTGATTTTTCACAAATTCAGCAAATTTCTTAGTTCGAGAAAATCCACTGTGAAGTGTGAAGTTGCCGGATAATTCGATTATTACTGTTATTATTAATATCATTTTATTCATACTGCTGCTGTAACACAAGTGCTTGAACATCATTTAGTATCTTTTGGTCACTATAGAAGTAGTTTCCCAAGAACAGGTTCTTTCCCTGTCTACGGATTCCTTTTCATGTTAATATCAAACACCAGCAATTACTCGTAGATTACATTAAAACTAAAGTAATTGACGAAGACGTTACTTGGTAACAAAAACGCACTGCCTTTCTTCATTTACTTTCGCCTAGAAGTGGCTATCGAGTACTGACAAACCAAAAGGCAAGAGATCTTACTGCCTTCCGATATACGTTGCTGTTAGTTCTTCCACATGATTTGGTCGACATGACCTGTTTCAAGTAGTGTATGACAGACAGTGTTTTAGAAAATCTATTGTTTCCCTTTGCAATAAACAGAAGTATTTTCATTCTAAGCTGTCCAAGTACAAAATTTTCGCAATATTAGTGCACATTTAATATTCGCTTCTATAATGTATAAAAGTATTTCACAGTCGCAAAACTCGCATCCGAAACGTTGACCTTACACTTAGTCGCTGACCATAAATTCTAGCTCAGAGTGACACCAGTTTAAATAACCTAATGTAGCGAAGACTGTTTGCCAGTGCTCTTTCTCACCGGAAAATACGCAATTGACTCATTTGGCTCCATAAGTACACTGTAACAGTAATTTCTGTGTGAAATTTGTCAATAAGCTTTCGCCTTCCAACCGGCAAAATACGGAAGAGTACAGCCGGTAAACAAATCACAAATCACGATTTAGTGCCGATAAGACGATTTCTTTAAACATTGTCGAAGCTGAGGGAATTTATTTTCTGCTTAAATCGTCTTAAGCAGCAACGTTCACAGATATCTCAAATAGGAAAAAGCTGAATATCCAGGTACGAAGGTTGTAAAACAAACTTCCCACAGTTTGTGTCAGGTTGATCTTTTCGTCTGATAAAACTGCTTAAGTATTTTGTCTAAGAGGTATCACAAGTAGTATCCCTGTAGCTGTGGGAATCATTGGTTGAAAACGAGTTTAACACCAATGGGTACAGTGCTGCTATATTTTCAAAATTATTATCAACTTAAGTCTGAGTTCATCCACAAACTGAGGCGTATTTATAATATTGAAGCTAGACTGTGTATCCTTGTCTTTCTTGAGTGGTCACTGGAAGGCGTTTACACACACGTATACAATACTATGAATACTTCGAACGCTATGGTTAACGTTGCTCTCATAAACTACTTTTTTTTTTTAAATTCTTCTGGGTCTTAAGCGAGCAATATGTGTTGTAGATACAGTCTCAGACCAAAAAATTGACCGCCGAGTCGTTCACGTAAGGTGGACAATACAGTCATGCTCCTCTCAGAATTCTATGTCTGGCAATATGCTCGATCTAGCAACATGTAGACTGCGGCACTTCCCAGAGGAAGTCTTGACTTCAGTCTTAGTACATTACTCTAGACTACGACCGTAGTCTTGAGGTTAAACGCGAGACCAGCTAATATGATATTGTAGATTCGCTTGAATTACACTCATAGCTTCAGCACCGAGAGGAAAGGGGCGATAAAAATTCTGTCGATATGTGCTTTCGGTCGCCAGACGTCATATTAGCTGGTCTCGCGTTTTATCTCAAGACTACGGTCGTGTTCCATCAGCGGTACGAATAAAATGATAGTAATAATAACAGTAATAATCGAATTATCCGGCAACTTCACACTTCACAGTGGATTTTCTCGAACTAAGAAATTTGCTGAATTTGTGAAAAATCAAAATGGCTTCACATCCAGCCTATGATGCCTAGAAGAGTCTTTACATCCTGCTGACATGAGAATAGCATAATCTCCGCGTCAGAAGCTTGCTTCTACTTGACCATTTAATAGACTCGCATTTTTTCCACCGTGACTAATTTTGTAAGCTAAGCACATCATCCGTTACAGCACACTCCTGGGGCTGGGTAATGTGGCCACAATGGTCTGGTGGAACGAGCTATCACAGGTGCAATGCGTGGGTTCAGGCATTTACTTTTAAGAGGCACAAACAGATTTATTTTACCTCTGGTAACCTCAAGAGAAAGACGTTATAATCCAGAATCCGCATTAAACATCACGTTCCTTCATAACCAACTGAGCAGAGCCAGTTTTCGTTGGGAAATGACAAAGCGGAAGTCATGGTAAACAGAAATACAGTCGCCAGTAAACTTACTTACATTAGAAAATTTTATTTTATTTGATTAACCGATAGCCATTTAAAGGGACAGGGCTCTTATTTTACTTGTACTTGATTGAACTAGAGACGTTTAAAAATTTGGTGCTGGACTGTGATTCGAATTCGTATCTCCTCTTTCGAGGATCTGAATCTCTCGGAACAGTATAGTTCAGTCATTTCGTTCCTTTTCCCAAGACTGCAATCTTCTCTAGCTCTCTTCCAAAGGTAAGTATGTGGGTCTGAAACCTGATCCAGTACAAAAATATTCATAATTTCATTTCTAGCTTTATCAAGTGCACACCCACCTGCTAGTGAAAATTAACGCGCAATTTCAATGTCTGTTCATGTGTTGCCAACAATCGCAACAGGTGTCGTTATTTCTGGTCAAACACGCACACATCTTACTGTTCATGAGTAAGCAACTGATACTTAAGCTATATTCGTGGATGCGCGGTAGGTGTGCAGTTCGATTGTCGCTTAGGCACAAAAGTTTGTATCCTTATTTTAGATTCAGACACCTAGCGGCTCGTAAGAAAAACCGATACGTAACATTTGATTTTTCTTAGTTAACAATCGGATTACGTGTTGGATTCGTATCTCCGTCACAGAACTTCACATCATGCACTTCATCTTTAAATGCATGCACACTTTGTTACTTTAGAATGGAGGTATATCAGACATCTTTCGTGGTTAGATAACAGGGATGAAAGGGTCTTGATAGGAGTCACGGTTTATTACAAAAATTGTCGTCTTTTATTTTCAAGTTTAGATTTGGTTACTGGTATTGGCAAAACTTTCGGTAGTTCATGACTCTTCATGGCTAATAATCAATATGATGTGATTAGATTAGATTACATTACATTAGATTAACTCTTGTTCCATAGATCATGAATACGACATTTCGTAATGATGTGGAACGTGTCATTTTAATGAAAGATTTCTTTAAATACCATGATTCAATTTCTTTACAACAATTTTTTACACACTCTCTCATTGCTTTTTATTTCTCTCTCTCTCTCTCTCTCTCTCTCTCTCTCTCTCTCTCTCACACACACACACACACACACATACACATTCTTTTTTATTTTTATTTGTATGTTCTGCTCGACTATCGGCGAGGCAGGAAAACGCCTGTGAATGACTTTCTTAGTTTTGAGTGCACTTACGAAAGAAATATAAAAACAACAATGAGAGTTACTGATTTATGATGCTCAGTTTGCAGTCAGTTCTGAGTATTATTAGTAACTACGCTCCAGTCCCTAAACCTAGTTACAGAAAGCGAATCAGACGCATTACGTATTCCAGGCCGTAGCAGCCGCGACTTGGAGACACCAGCTATGGTCACTTCCCAGACCGCTGTAGGATCACATCGGTTCGTCTTCTTCCTGCTGGTACTGTAACTGAGATTTGGCAACAAGGCAACGTATGTTTGGCAACTCTGTGATCGACGAGTTACTTCCTGGTGTGCACGGAATTAAGCCTCAAAGTTCACTTGATTTTACCTGTCATTTCCATTGAATAATCTGAGTTATTATAGCTTGAAGGGTAACAAAAGATTGAAAATTTACGGTTTTCAGCCCAAGAAAGTCGTTGCGGGTGGAAATTGCAACTAATCTCGACCTTTAAATAGCGGTTTACGAGTTCTAGTTACTATTGCCGTCGTAATAGGAAGCTGAGACCCATACCCTCTCGCCAGCTCTGTGGTAACGTGCTGACATGTGAAACAGCGTCTGTTACGGTTCGCAGTTCCAGTCTCACTGACTGAAACGTTTTTATCCCTTCTGTGAAAGAGCTACAAGCAGTCAGATCAAACATCAATACGGAAATCGCAAGAAAATGCTTTCAGCTCATAGTGCAATGTTGAAAAACTTACAATGCTGCACAACAGGTAACGCCTCTTTCCGCTGCTGACAAGCGAATTTTGGGTTTCTAGGAATACGTAACTATATTTATGAAATGCCACATTTGCATACCTCTTGAGTATGACACAGCATACCAATTAAACACAGACCCTATCAAAATCTAAGTGAGTAGTATTTTACTAATTCGTGTCGATAGAGGCATGCTTGTGTACAGATATTTTCGTCGTAAGGTTATCATCGTTAGTTTTATTTCATTTCTTATAATACAGTGCACAATTTTCGTAAGGTTTCCTTTAGTGTTGTTAAAACAATAGTAAACATGAGAGAGAAATTAATCATCAACGATATATGCGAATTCTCTGATGTTACCTATGACAGTCTGACAATGCACATGCAGTTTATTGATTACATGCATGTAGAAAATTTGTTCTGAGTTAAAGCTGTCAATCAAAGTTTGAAGAAGAATAAAATATCACTACCACACGATGGCTAATGTAGAAAATACTTTTCTGACATATTATGGCACGATGCGCTCTCCCTGCACATCTTCGAGATGCATCTGCTGCCTGCTGTCTATTAAACCTGAATAGGACAAAATGTCACAGTAGTTAGTCCTTTTTCCACATGCGACTACTTTGGGTTGAGAAGTGAAGGGAATTTGTTCAAAGTTCCATTACATTGATAACTTCAGCAGAGAGCAGAAATGCGTTTTAAAAAATGTAGCACTGAATGTATTCGAACTCGCGACATCTTATCTATGCTACAAGCTGACACGGAACTACAACAGCTCCAGAGCTCGGCAACTATTCCTTCAGAACTTTTGGATTCCACAGCACTGTGAGATTATGCATATGGCCATGTCTTGACTTCTGAGAGACAAACAGTTACAGCTTTTCTTTTGGACTGAACGACGTTTTCTAGTAACAGATAGCGCAATAGAATAGCTCAAGTGAAAAGGAACACTTCTTATTTAAACTTCTGCATCCTACAATGTTGGCAGTTGTGTGTAGGTGGCAGTAACGTGATTTTATTTCTGTGATTACAAAATAGTCGAATGTATGCACTGGGTAGCCGAGGCAGCTAGTTCATGGTGATTCGGTCAACCAAGTAAATGAATTTACTGAACATGCTGCAAATTACTACAGGGAGCCTGTGTGTCAGAATTCTCATCCAGTGTGGCACAACTGCGTTACGATAGAAAAATGACTCGCAGAGAAGAGGATTTCGTGGTCTGTTGGACGAATGGTAGGTTGTTATACCTATGGTCTGGGTTCGATTCCCACTTCTGTCAATGATTTTAGATAGGGAGAGACAGATTCCATTCTCTCCTGGCTACACCAAGTGAAGGAGATATAATGGCTGCGTGGTCTGAAATTTCACATTAAAGATGATATTCCTTCTTTACCAAGTAGACGGTAGGTTGAACCACAATAAAGTCTGGAGTGGCGACATGTAGAAACTCTACCACCAGTAACCTTTCTTATACTAGTTATTTATTTCAAGTGACGACACAAACGCTATGTATGGTCACAGGACACTTATTCCATCTTTTATTTGAGCTTCTGTATGTCGATAAAATTGGTTCTGAACTGGGAATGCAACTCAGACCGCCCTTAACGCGGAATTTGATCCCTTCGTGGCAATACAGCTCGGCTACAATTTGTTGTTTGTTCAAAACTGCAGATTCCTCAACACCTTCACATATTATGCGTGAATGGGATCGAATCCTGGCCCGGCACTAAAGATTTAATTATGTATTATCAAGCTCTAGCATGAGAACACCTGTCTGCTGGTGGATAATAATTTTGATTTTTAATGTATTTTCATTCGCTGTCACACTAACGATATCTGACGTTTTTAACTCCCAGTGAGACACAGAACTATTTGCGAGATGACTGTAAGTTCAAGATGCTATTCTGAGCAGCTGGTGGAGAAAAATTCGGTAGCTGACGTCTCTTTGTGTGTAGTCAACAACGATATGTGTGGGGCTCTATTCCCAGTGAGCGCTGAACTCTTCGTCATATTATTTCAGTTCAAACATGCTCACATGTCACTGCTGGTGCAACAAACCCATATTTAACGTTAGTTTTCTCTAGAATATAACAGCGATAGGTGCCGGGTTGGAGTCCTGGGAAGGAAAAAATTAATTTTTCGTCTCGTCATTTCAGTTATAACATCTAGTTACTGCCGCGAAATTCCGATATGTCACATTTGACTGTGCTTCGATAGCAATCCGATTAGGTTCCGGGTTCGAATCCGTGTCCAACACACAGCTTTACCTCACGGCATTTCAAGTAAGTTACTTGTGAAGAAGCAATATTTAACATCTCTCGTAGTTCGTTAACAGGGACAATAGATGCTGGGTAGGAATTCGCGTCTGTTAAAAATGTTTGCGTTATGCAATTTAAAGTTGATATTTGCTAACTGATACTGTCTAAAATCGAGGTATATCACTCTCTGTATGCCTAATCAGGAATGACTGTTAGTTTCCGTCAGTCACGAAATCTTTGCTTAGTCTGCATGAGCTGGGTTTGAATCCATATGCAGAACATGACGGTTCGTCGTGTCATTTAATGTTCATACATATTCTCAACTAGCTGCTCGTGAATAACTTAAATTTTTAATGTCATTTTGTGTTAAATAGATCAAATGGCTCTGAGCACCATGGGACTTAACTTCTAAGGTCATCAGTCCCCTAGAACTTAGAACTACTTAAACCTAACTAACCTAAGGACATCACACACATCCATGCCCGAGGCAGGATTCGAACCTGCGACCGTAGCGGTCACGTGGTTCCAGACTGAAGCGCCTAGAACCGCACGGCCACATCGGCCGGCCCCCACCATCTGGTATCAATGCATTACCTTATAATCCATTATATATAATCATTTTCATAGTACACTTGATATTATAGATGAGTAGGACACAAGACAGGACATAGATAATGTCCGTTTGACGTCAACAGTGTGTAACATTTTACTTTTTTGAATAGGACAATGTTCCTCTCCAATAATTTTTAGATTAGTTACAATAAGCTTACGCTGCAAGAGAATTCGCTTGTATTTTTCAATATGTGGTCTGTTGTCGGTTTGAAGGCCTTCCATAACATCGGCAACGTAGTGCAACTCCACCGAGAGCTGTCTGGAATAGGGTGGGGTTAGCTATGTGAAAGTTGCGAGCTGTCGAAGACGATCTTCATATTCCTAATGCGATTAGGACATCGTATACTCTTGACGACGTTTAGCACCTGTGCGGTCAGTCACCCAATTTCAGAATTCATTTTGAGTAATCCTGCTAAATTCCCAAAATACTGTCTTTTTATATTGATGAGTAATATGGATAGTCGTCACGTTCATGTGCTGCCTACAACGCAAATTTAATGTTACTATCCTAGGAACTAACCTGCAATACGTTTTGTATTTCATAATCGGAACTATCTGCATTAACCGTCATCAGAGCAATGTCAAGGAACAGAGTGCAGCAGTGCCTACTTGAGGACCTGCTTGAGTCGTGTTCTAAGGAAAGGGTAGTTGCTGGTTCACATTATATTACACTAGCGAGAAGTACCGACTTTCCTTTTCTCTGCAAACATCCAGAACTAAATTCAGTAACTAAATGCTAAGAATATATTTTCATTGTGCCAACTCAAAGATCAATAGATATGGATATAGATATAGATTTTTATATTTAAAGCCATTCTCTTTCTGCGTTGGAATAAACATCATTCATTATTTGCTTGTTCTTGTTGCGATTGTTATTGTCATTCTCTCACTCGCAAGAGTCTTATGCTGATGCTGTATGAATAAATTATGCCATTGGATACAAAGCGGTTTAGTTTTGAGACCTAACCCACGAGGGGGGAAGGCACAGTGGTCTGCTTCAGGAATTCCAAGCAATAAAACACAAAAAACAACCCAGGAAGGGTTCGAACAGCTACTTTCACGCAGAGACATGCATTTGGAATCTGTTCATCGTTACGGTGTCAAACAAGAGGGTAACATTACTGAAACAATGATCGGGCTACTTAGTATATAATAGAGCATACAGATTTCAAGGAGGAAACGTATGAAGACGCAGACTTCCTCGTTATCAATATGTGCGGCATATATTTCGTGTTAACGAAAGTAAATTCCCGCTTTACCTCTTCTTACGTGTCAAATGAAATGAATGCCATGAGGAATAGAATATTTGTTGACTGCGTCTCTTCTTGCTTCCATCCTTACCAACATATTTCTTCATTCTCGTGGTAATCATGACAATCTATGTGCATGCTGCAAACGATTGCAAGTGGACAAATTCGACATCGAGGTGCAAAGCGTTTGGTATCTTACATTATATTCAATTCGAATAAGATTCCGGTGTATTTTTACTTCGTTTGTATTTTTAGATTATTATGAACGTTACGGAAATTTATCTCACATGCTTTATGTTGAATGAGAAACATTGAATGATCCGTTTTGCTTTCCCTACGTTGAAATGATATAATGTCGGCGTCAACAGCCTTCTTCCACGCCGGAAGCTGAAACTTGTATCATTCTGGATTAATGATAATTGAATGTCTCATATGTATACATAGCCCACAAGGCGACGTCAGAAACCACCAGGGGAGAACGCCGCATAAAAACCAAACGTGCGCGCGCGTCTCCACTCTGAAGAACCGTATCGGAGAATCACGGCAAGCATTTCGCTGAAGAGCTGCCTCGTCAGAGAGCCGAGAAATGGCATCGTCGTAGCAAGTATTTGTCAACACTCTGATAGTGCATTTACTTCCGGGTGTAGGTCGGCGTTACCTCGCTAAATTCACTTAACATTCGTTTTCCACATCGAAGACTCGTACGATATAATCCACTGCAAGATGACACAATTAGAAAGTATATTTAATTTCTGGACTCCAAGAACGGCGTTCTTCACATAAGTAACACCTGTTTGTGTGTGCATTCGGGAGGACGATGGTGCAATCCCGCGCCCGGCCATCCTGATTTAGGTTTTCAATGATTTCCCTAAATCGCTTCAGGCAAATGCCGGGATGGTTCCTTAGGAAGGGCACGGCCGATTTCCTTCCCCATCCTTCCCTAATCCGAGCTTGTGCTCCGTCTCTAATGACATCGTTGTCGACGGGACGTTAAAACAGTAATCTCCACCTCCTCTGTTTCTGTGTTTAAGGTTGCGTTTTGAGGCTCAGGCAACATCGCAGTGACTATAGTCCGCCGCTGGACGCCAGTGTGTCGTTAGCTCAGAGGTTCCCTTGTGCGTTGCAGTGCTTGTACTATAAGTTCGAATCACGGTAGAAGCCGCTGACTAAAACCTTTTATTTTCCATTTTAATTAATGGAGTTGCAAACTGCTAGTAAAAATTTCTTATGCGAAATCTGAAGAATGCCTTTAAACATCAATCTTCGTCCGATTTCGACTTAGTAAATTAAGTTAATATCATGGATTTCTGCTTTGCAAATTCCAAGGTGCTTCACTGTAAAATAGGTCCTGAAAAGATTCAAACCGACTGTCAACGATATAAATTTGAGCTTTGTTCGTCATATAGGTCTAACATGTCAGAAGGTTGTTTATGAAGTGCACATGTTCATTAATATAGTTCACATCTTCTAAATTTTTGCAATAGCGTTTAACTGTAGACGTTTTCTAACACCGGCGTTAGCAATTCCTTTCCGTTCTCTGAAACCTTCAAAACGACAAATTTTTCTGGTTTAAATCTGATGACCTTAACTATCACTTCCGATCAATAATAAATACTTCATGAACCCATACATGGAACTCCAAATGTGCAGTGTGCCTGCACTGCTACAGAGCATGCATTGCAAGGTATTCACACAGTTTATCGCATAGACTTACCATAAGGAATCAAACAAGAACTGTAATACATTTTACACCACAGACGCTCACTCTGGCTTGACGAAAACATCCAAACATTGACCAAAAGTTGCACAAATAATTAAGTTTGAAAGGAAAAGAAACGAGGTATGAAGCATTTATAAATTCATCGAATGTAGTGAGGTGGTTTAATTTCGTCCCAGTCTATAAAATTAATTTCGGGCCATACTCAGCTCTTGCCGATTACCCGCCTACTAATCAGGGCGTCTGTCTCCGTTGCTTTTGAGCGTGAATGGAAATTGTAGAAATTTTCTGTGGAGCAACATTTAATAATAAAGCGTTTTAAATCATCAAAAGCGATGAGCGGTAGCAGGCGCTTTCGATAAAGAACGGGGGAGTGCAGCGCCGCTGCTGTCGCCACGGCCGCTGCCAGTAGCCAGCAAATGGATCCCGGAGCTTTGCCGCATACGGCGTCCAGAGGAGGACAGTCTGCAGGAAATCTGCCGCAAAATCGTTACTAGATAAAATTTTGATATCGGTGTGTCACAAAGCGAAATAGATTGAATCTGCGCTACCATTACATTCACGTCTTCAGCATTCAGACAGAAGAGGCTATAAAAATATTTTATGCCAGCTGCTCTCGATCCACTGACATTATGAACAGAAACAACGCATGCTACCACTTGACCACAGGCGTAATCAGCCTGGAGTCTCTCTATCTTGGGACAAGTTTTCCTCCAGGAAGTGCCGCAGTCTACAGTGTTGTCAGATTGTGCAGATAACCGGACTTAGAGAATTAGCGAGTTGGCCAGTTTCTTTGTCCCATGTCGCGATCGGCGCGGACTTAGCCTCTGAAGCGGCCGGCCGCCGGTCAAGTTTTATGTCAAAGAGTGTACGTGGTGTCGATTGGGGAGGGGGGTTGATATCATGCAAGTGTGCCTTTTTGTCTTTAAAATATGACGTCAAGTTGGTGACATTTCCTCATTAGACGACTTAGAAGATGTGTTGAACGGAAAGGATGACAGTATCATGAAAAAAATTATGAGACGAATATCAATAAATGTAAAACAAAGTTAATGGAGTGTAGTTAAAATGAAGCTGGTGATACTGAGCGAATTAGCTTAGCAAATGAGACACTGAGCGCAGTAGGCGAGTTTTGCTATCTAGGTACCATAGCAAGTAAGGAGAGCGGAAGAGGAGATATAAAATGCGGACTTGCAATAGAAAGAGAAGTTTTTCTTAAAATTCAACTTAAACGTTGGGAAGTATCTTCTGAAAGTATTTGTCGGCACTGTAGCCATGTTTGCGAGTAAACATGAACGACAAACAGTGCAGGCGTGAAGTGAATAGAAGCTTTTGAAATGTAGTATTGCAAAAGAATGAGGAATATGTCAGATAAGCAATCTAATGGGCAAGAAGAGAGCTTTGAAGCCGTACTTGATTAAAAGAACGGATAGGTGGGCATGCAGCAGGTAAAGGGTTCGACACTGGATCGAGGCATATTTGATTTTATTTGCCAGTTTCATTCTGCCATATAATACTGTAGTATAGACCGTTTCTTAAACCACATGCATCCGACATTTACATAACAGCCGTTTGGAAATTATTTGCAAAGCATGTTGCTAGCCCTATTGGTGACGTAAGGCCTTAACGAAATGTAATGCACCTGAACGTGGCAAGAATAATAGTTGGTACCAATCGATGGGATCTTAGTGGTATGGTACACAGAAAACAGGCTCGGAATCTAGTAGATGCAGTGGTGTGAAACAATTCGCGAACAGGATGTGCAAGAGGCTTACCAATGGAAACGGTTGCACATCCTACTTTTGTGTTCGTATTATTTAAGCGCAAATGTTTTGTAGCAGACCCACTATAATAGTTGTATGACGATCAACACGACAGACACCGTGCCACGGTGACTGCATTTAGCAAATAAAAACAAATACGCCTCGACTCAGAATCGAACCCTTGACCTCCTGCATCTTAACCCAAAACGCTACCCACTGCACCACCTGCACAGAACTGCTCCCGTCCGCTGAGAGTATAATTAGGACACGTGTGATTACCGCGTTGTCAGATTGCCAAGTCCGGTTACTGCCGAAAATACGTGCAGGACGAAAACAGACACCGCACATTAGTACAACTGATTCACCTCGATGGGCAATGAATCCAACCACCTTCAGAGACGGATTTACAATTACGTTCGGCCTCCTGAGTGAATCACAAAGTAGTGAGCGTGGGGACATGGACATGCTGGTCTTTGGGAGGCGTACAGAAATAGTTCTCGCAGCCACCAGAAATACTGTGTTCCGGTGGCGCAGTGGTGTGCGTCACTGTCTAATAAATAGTGGATCGTGGGTTCGAATCTCAGTGTAGCACAGATTTTTACGCTTCGCCACTGAGTCACATAAAGTCCCGATGCAGCTGACATCAACAGTTCCTTTCCTTTCAATCCCCTGCACCTTCAGTTTACATTATGTCTCATTGTGTTTCCCTAAAGACAAGAAGGCTGGATTATTTTGTATATTGTCACTTCCTGTTGTCTTATGGAGTTGTATTTCAGAGAAGTGTACCTGAAGTAAATATACGACCAGTAAAAATATATTGTCTGAAATACGCAACTGTATATGTTGAGAAACATTTTAATGAGCTTGAAATCCTTACAATTATTTCCCAGTACATTTACTCATTAAGTATTTTCGCACCAGAGATATATATCGGTTTCAGCTCTACCATGATCTACACACTTACAATAAACGACAACAGAATAATTTTCATGTAGACTTTGCTTCCTTGTCTACACTTCAGATTAGAGTTAGGTTCTCTGGTCCAAAAATACCCAACAAGCTCCCGTCAGACATAAAGGAAGGAAATGGAAATCCCACTTGGTTTATAAGAAAAGTAAAAATATACCTCGTGAGCTAACGTTTCTACAAGTCACCAATTATGTAGATTCATAGATCGAAACTTTCTCTGAATTACACGGGAAGTAGCAGCGTTTGTTGTAAAGCAACGTGACAAGTATTGGCGTCTGTAAATAGGACTCACTGTACAGATGTAGATGACTTTTCATAGAAATGTAATGAACATATGTAGGAATCAATAGTAGGCAAACAGAAACTGCTCAGTATTACTGAGGAGGCTGCAGCTTTTTCAAACCAGCACTTTTTTTTCCTAATTTAGTTGATTAAATGTAGCTAGTACAACCACGGATACCATTAAGCACTGCAGTGATAGTTTATTATCGCTAATACAGTATACACATTATGTTACTACGATTTGTCTGTTTTTGTTAATGAATACCTTGACTCATTTCAGAGTATTTAGCCCTTTGATACCCCAGCGTTAAACTTGGAACAGATATTTCGAATGAGTGTTTCTTTACAACAATAAAATTCATAGAATGGTATATTAATGGTAAGAAATTTTTATTTCATTTTCACAAAAATTTAATATCCACACAGTTGTGTCAGTCTTACAGCGATACTCGTGAAAGTAAATATTTTTTTTGTCACAAACGGGATAGATATTAAGTTTCACACATCTTGTTCTTGTCCTCTTCTAGCAATGAAATTGCTTACGGCGATGAGCAGAGTGCATATCACCAACAGTAGGCCAGCGCTCGTACTGTGTAGCTTTTTATGATCACATGGTGTATTAATTGGTTTGAATAGACTGTTCGGTGGGTCTTCATCAGATACACTTAATCACTTACTACAAGATGAAGAAATTAGGGCTGCTCCAGTCAGCTGTTGGAAGACCGCTGAAATCGTCAACTGATTCATCTAATAGAGCTACAATTTCCTCATTAGTAGCGCTAAAAATAAAAAAGAAACTAACGCACTTTGACAGTAAAAATAAATAAATATGACAACATATTCCGTAATCTGCTGCGAATCTGAGTAGTTTGAGTAGTAGTTTCACTTAATGCGAGAGCGCCAGCTGTTACTTCTGTCGGTTACTTCGGTTATATGAAAGTTTTCACTCACTTCCTGGGTTTGAGCTGTTTCATTTAAATACTTTTTCTGTAATTTTTCGTGGGGGCTTACGATGGAGGTTTGGTGAGGGCGCGTGGCGCCTCCGCAGCACGTAGATTGACCCCGCCGCTGCCAGAGCCAGAGCAGCAGCCGGCGCGAGGAGGTGGCGAAATAGCCGAGTGTGTGCAGCGCCAGCCACCTCCACGCGCCGGTTGCTCCCCTGTCCCTCTCAGCACCGTGACGCTGACGTGGAGCGTGCGGGGACGACGCAGGCGCATCTTTCTTTTCTGTTTTTGTAGTAAAACAGAATGGAAACAGTCGCAAAAGTTAGAAATTTCTCTTAGGGCATTGTAAACAAGAAGATAGGTACATTTTCCAAGTTGGTTGCTCAATTTATTGCACCTGGAACAAATTAAAAGCACAGCAGCAAGCATTCAGTTAGTTTTAAATGGTGAAGAGAATTGGTCTTTCATTATATAATTAAATGAAAATGTATATTTCTTATATTAACTCTGGCGTACACACTGAAATATCTGTGCATGCACCTGAGAGTCGGGCTACCCTCGGGGGGTATGTTTTGTATCCCACAGCTTAGCTCGCTCAGGCAAACACAAAGAAGTTACAGACATTTTCTACAATTGGGCATTGATATAAAATCAACAGGAAAAGTTAAAAATTTGTACCACACTGAGACTGGAACCCAGGTCTACTGCTTAGGACATCGATGCTCTAACCACTTTTTTTTTTTTTAATCTCATTTTGTTCGGTTTTGTTTGTTGCATCTGCTCTGGGCGGAACGTCCTAAGACATCCATTTAAGTTCGTTGTTGATCGCTTAACTCAGTTTTTTTTATTACAGAGGGAGCTAACCCTCTGACCGAACACGCTGAGCTACCGTGCCGGCGTTTCACTAAGCCAGCCAGCAACTGGTCGTCAGCGGTGCACTGCAGTTAGTACAGCTAGTTCATTAGCTTCTCCTTCAACACGTTTCCTTCATGTCCTTTTGCCAGTCCGTAACTCGCCATCAGACATAAAAGCGTACACAACCTTGTTAAAAGAACGAACGACAGCGAGCTTTCTCTGCAAAACGCTCACCATGCTAGGCAACAGCACCCACAACATTTCTCCTACATTATCCGTAAATCAGGATCATCTCAGTTTTTTCTTCTGTGGTTGCTACATGCATCGTCCACTTGCACGTCGGTTCTCCAAATGATACAAGCACAGGAGTCAACGACATGGGGCAATAATAGGACGCAACAACACAAATAAACCACACCCACACATTTGTGTGTACCAGATTCGAAAGGGTAGGGATCTACGGAACACGATGAGTGTATAAAAATAAATGAACAACGATGTGGGAAATCTCTGACCACAAATCATTCCCTGCTCCAAGGGCTTCCTCAGTAGTGCTTGAAGGTAAACGCCTGACTGTAATCATCATGCAGAGTTATGGAGTGGGGATTCAAGGCTGATTGATACTCTTCCAAAAAAAGTCATTCATAGAGTCTAAAGTTTGTGCTTAATTCTCCCAGCCAAATCTTTGAAACTCGTAATGTTATTCCGTAATTTAAAGAGCTTTGATAAATGCAGAAAAAAGTAAAAATTGTTTTGAACCAGCCACGAAACAATAAAAAAATTGGACATTAACATAGGTCTACTTCAACGAGATATTAAATTATTCACTACCACAGTGATATTTAGTATTGCAATGTTCTAAATTTAAGAATCTGTGGTATAGCAATGAGGGATAGTACGGTAGTATACTAGCAAGCAGGATGCTTTCAGGGTCCTACATCTGAATAATTGTCACAGGAACAGTCCATAGTTAGCAAACTAATTTCTTTCTGTAATAAGTAATTTATCTTATCTGTATTGTTTCTCTTAGATTCTAAATACTTTTCTTCACAGATTTAATGTACCACTGTCTCTTCCCCCACACCAACCCCTGATTAGTTAAAGAATGAATCTCCCATGTATAAAACATCTTCATCATTACTTTACAAATGAGTTAATATTTTCCATATTGTGCAAAACATTTAATGTAAGAATAGTCATACATGCCTTAATGACTATATTATGGCAGCATTTATACTACTAAATTTTCGTAATCAGTTTTTTGTGTATATTATGAGAATTTCCACGTGCAATGTACGTTGTATCTTAGAGCTAAAATAACTGACTAAAAATAATCAACAAATAAATAATGATAAAAAAACTGCCATAACAATCGTTGCCCCTGCTATGTGACCCAATAACAGGGTCTTACTGTAGGCATTCAAAGTGCTAATAACAGGTTCTTACTGCAGGCATTCAAAGTGCTAACTCCCTGTTAGTTCTCTGCCCGAGAGTGTTTCACACATGTCATGAATATGAGCCTACGTGGTGATACATAATCTTTGGATAATTAATTCCGATAGTAGGAAGCATAGTAAAGTGTGATATTGACACAAAAGTGTTTGATAAAATACGAAGTATTGAAGTAGGCAAACAAAGAAATTATGGAGCAGAAAAAAATTGTGTGTGTTTTAGTCTTCTGTATTGATTCGACTATTCCTGCAGTGGCTGTTAAACTGACAGCCACCTTAAAAATATTACTTACTTAAAATGTTACTTCCATCCTACGCTACATCAATTTCAGACCATTTCATTTTTTATGTTTTAATCAATGTTTTTCTCGTTCATTACGAACCTACAATTGTGAGACAGCCCAAACATTCTGCGTCATTTCTCACAATCGCAATGTACATATCTGTCACCTCCGAGATGTTATTCCAGTGAGCACGAATACAGAGGAAGGCGCAATAAGAACTTTCAGCCTGAACTGCCGAGGCAAATGAGCTACGTGTTCTTGTGAAATAGATTAATGCTTCCATGGATAACAATATTCAATAACGAGTAGTAATGTGGCTTCTCCTCCTTTTTCTAGTCTCTCGTGGGTGCTACATTTGAATTTATTAAGTTTGCGGGCGACGATGTTTTGGTCAACTACAGCTTATCTCCGTCTCCTGAAGAGATACAACGTAGTAGCCAAACATTTTTTTTTTATTTACTAAAACTCGAACACCAATCAACTGAAAGAACATAAGTCAACACAAAGAATACTTATAAGAATCAAAGAGTAAAGCAAATTGTAAGTGCACTCGTCGGCACAGAATAATGCTGAATTTCATTGTGCATTCACAGATGTGTTCTTCTGGCGACTCCTACAATGTCTTCGATCTCCAGGGACATGTTCAGTTTATTATTTAAAACTGGGAGTGCGTGTCAGAAACTTCATTATAATCTGAAACTTCCTGGCAGATTAAAACTATGTGCCGGACCGAGACTCGAACTCGGGAGCTTTGCCTTTCGCAGGCAAGTGCTCTACCAACTGAGCTACCCAAGCACGACTCACGCCCCGTCCTCGCAGCTTTACTTCCGCCAGTACCTCGTCTCCTACCTTCCAAACTTCACAGAAGCTCTCCTGCGAACCTTGCAGAACTCCGCAGTATCCTTTCTTTCAGGAGTGCTAGTTCTGCGATGTTCGCAGGAGAGCTTCTGTGAAGTTTGGAAGGTAGGAGGCGAGGTACTGGCGGAAGTAAAGCTGCGAGGACGAGGCGTAAGTCGTGCTTGGGTAGCTCAGATGCTAGAGCACTTGCCCGCGAAAGGCAAAGTTCTCGAGTTCGAGTCTTGGTCGGGCACACTGTTTTAATCTGCCAGGAAGTTTCATATGAGTGGACACTCCGCTGCAGAGTGAAAATCTCATTGTGGCTTCATTATAATCTCTTGAAACAGTAATAGCAGACGTAAGGTAGCTTCAAATAAATGACAGCCGATCGCTCTGTGCTGCGATCGGAAGTTAACTTTTTCGTGAAAATTGTTTAACTGCTGTTGAATTGAGAATGACTTCAAAATTATTGTAGGTGAAGTCTAGCGTTTTTAAACCAAACAGCCTCAGATGCAAAATCGTAGCACTTCAATAAGAGCACAAGTTTAAATCCATAAACAACGAAGCTGAACCAGAGATTACTTTTGATTCTGTTTTATTTGTAACTCATACGTAACGAAACTTTCACAAATAACACTTTTGAACAACAAATATAAATGTAACCGAGATTCTAACAGATAAGAGCTAACAGAACACAACAGAAGATATCGCTACAGTCTAAAACATACACTTATACCACTAAAAACAAAACACTGAACAATGTAACACCTATTCGTTATTCTGAAGCCGTTAGCTTCATTGAAAAATCTAAATTTTTTATTATATTAATAAACTTATAAATTCCAAACAAAAATTGACTTAATAACTCACATAAGTAACTCACATTAAATGAAAATGAGTATTTCAATTACTATACTATGGAAGAGTGCCTTCAATAGTCCCCTTCAAGTAAATGTTGCGAATTGCATTAGCACTCAGTTTAAGAGAGGCACAAAAAAATTAATATCGCTAAGCGCTCTAACACTATATGACTCTAAAAATTATGCTCTTTGAAAATATTTAATATTATAAATTTTAAGTAATTAATACCAAAAACTATTTTTTGAAAGAAAATAAGTTAAATATTTTTGTGAAGAGCTGAACAGGGGGGCTCATTTATATAATTAAAAAATTATTCATGTAGTATTATAAAGAAATTTGTGTAAGTAATTGCTCTGAGCCTAACATAATTGCTCAATTAATAAAATGACAAAATTTACATAATCTCTTTTGACAAATTTTATTTTGTTGTCTTCGACTGCTGTAGCTGTCATGTTGAAGATGTTTTGATGCCATATGGCATGACCTACTAGGTTTGTAGCTGGTGGGTTGAAAAACCCGAAACCTAGCAGGACCATGTCTCGAGATTTGCCATGAAACAATATAAAGAAAATATATAAGACACTTATTATTGACACATTGTTCCTGGAAACACAAAGTAGGTGTTCGTTAATTCCTCTGTGTTCCAGGTGTGCACTTCTCACTATTATGATTCGTCAAATTCATGTTTATATGACAATAATTGTGTATCGTGAATTTATTTAATTTTTGTATATTACTATACTCACTATTGACAGACATTGTATCAATGTAATTACAGTTCGTATATATCTGTCAATATAATAGTCCAATATTGTCTTTTGTGCAGATCTTTGGACATTTTATCATCAGAGTTCCATCACACAATCACGTTTCAAGCATTAATTACAGTTCATTACATATCACGATTTCCTTGACATGATATCCATTATTCATCAGTGGATACTTTTCACATAATCATATGTGAGTACCCATTAGTAATAACGCTATTATAAGTATTTAATGAGAGCTTAGCTGTTACTGATATTTGTGTCTGGCTCTTGCCTCAACCATGTGACAACCACTAACCTCGGTTTTTAAAAAGGAAATTTATTCCTGATGAAATCACGAGAGGCTGAAATATACCGCCTTTTTTTTAGATAAGACTATTTCAACTTGATATAATTGGGTCAGTTTACAGGACTTTCTGTCTTTTTTTAAAAAAACAGAAGTAACTACATATGCGAATTTGGTGTTAATGCAACAATGGATTTATGTGTGGACATATGGTTAATACTAAACCCAATAACACTATAATTAGTAGCTACTTGAAAGAACAACACACAAGTGAAAAATTCCAACACTCCAAGTAACTGCAACAGTTTAATAAATCTCGTTTCATTCTGCATATTGCAGCATTTTCGTTATGAATTGGTAACAAAGATCTTTAACTGCGAGAATAATACCTCAGTAATTGAAATTCTTAAATTTTCACGAAATAAATCGTTATAAGGAAGAATTTTAAATATTATTTAATCAGAAAAATTAAAAAATTAACTTCAAACAGCGTATTTCTGCCCTTTACGAATCCTGTTTTTCAACTGCGAGAATAATAACTTGCCAGACTATGACTTTAACTCACAGTGGAACATGACAAAATTGAAACATTACCTTATATCTATCAGAACAAAACTTACATCTAAGAAAACACATTAAAAGAAGACAAACTTAGATATTTATTATACACGAAAAACTAAGCCCCCTACATAAAGTTATTCACACAAATATCTGCTATACTTTTATTGAATATAAGGCATCACTCATAGAACTTTTTCAGGTCGTTATGATAATATAAAACTTTCACCTTTCTATTTTCAGGGTGTTGTGATATATAGCTTCCTCCATGTGGTATATTACTTATTATGTAAGGTCCAGAATAAACTTCTTGACACTTCTTATTCTGTATCTTCATTAAAGATGAATTCAGGTCGTTTTTTTAACATTATCATATCCCAATACAATATACTAAAATGTTACCCATTTCAGTATTATATTTTGCCTTTCTTTTCAGAGCAGCAGATCTTAATTTCTCTAAGACTAGTTGGATAGTGTCTTCTTTGCATCTTGCCACTTCAGGAACTACAGCTATGGGATTAATCCACTCGTTCTTTCCAGGTTCATTAAGCATCAGTTCAACAGGTGTATGATTTGTAAATAAATGCAGTAGGTTATTCAGTACATTTTAGAATACAGTCATGGTCTGTCCACTTATATTGTTGCCTGGGAGCATATGATCTAATAAATCGTTTGAACTCTCTAAACACTCTCTCAACTCGGCTGGATTCTGGATGGAGTCAATTTATTAACATGTGTTTGATCTTATTCCCTGTCATGCAGTGTTTCCATTTATTTCTAATGAAATATGAAGCATTATCAGATAATATTATGTGCAATAAGTAATTTTCAGGAATACATGCCTTCCATATCCTAATGTTGTTGTTCCTCTTATAAAATAAGATATCATTATACAACTTATATTCAACAGAACAGTTTTCTCTTCATTTATCATTCGATCTCTTATTTGTGTCTAGTACATGGCTTCCTTTTGTAACAGCCATAGATTTTTGCACATAGACAGATATTGACTTTTGAATGGAGTATTCTTAACTATCGCTGTTCTAAAAGCAGATGATTGTTCAACAAGTTCATTTAAACCATTTAGGCTTTGTGGCATTCATGATAGAGGATCAGCCACTACGTTATCTTTTCTGCTAAGGTGTAGTAATTCTGTATCATAACTCTGAAGCACTAACGCCCATCTTGGAAGTCTAGCATGTAGTAATTTGCAGATCAATAGAAAGCATACTGACTGGTGGTGTGTACATACTTTAAAGTGTTTTCTATAAATGAAATAATTGCACTTTTCCAATGCCCATTTTACAGCCAACACCTCCAGCTCTGTTACGATATAATTATGTTCACTGGATGATAGAACTTACTTCACAAATTCAATTACTGTAATTTCGTTTTCATCCCCTATTACCCAGAATAAAGGTGCGCCTAACCCAGCTAAAGCTGCATCAGTGAATACACCATAATGTTATTTATATCTCATACATCCATCATGAGTGTAATGCTACTGTCTGGTTTGCTACAGCTAACAAAGGACGGCTGTAGGGGGAATTTGAAGGTTCTACAATATTCCATTCAAACATCTTACGAATTTCCTTGGATACAGCTTCTTTCTTAGACCAAGGTATGGAATATGACGACCTACAAAATGTTTTATAATATATTTCTACATGACAAATATAAACTTTTATTACACATGATTTACTATAAACAAATCCTGATAGACCTCATTAATAAATGACTTAACTAGATCTGTTGGTGTTCTGTAACATAAGTAGACTCAGCTACTTTTTCATTTATATGATCACTGAGCTCTGTGTTCATTGCATTAATGGACTGAGTATGCATTGCACCACACCAATCTACACTATTATGGATGATATATCTTATATTTATACAAATGCTATACTTTAAAAGATGATCCACATTGCTTACCAGATTTAATGTAACCATGGTACAACTATTATCTAATGTAATAGTATCTAAATATAGGTCTGTCACCGCTTTCATTTTATATAAGAATTCCGATCCCCAGATACACTGTACTGATAATTTCTTCATGACCAGGAAGTTTCACTGTAGTTCATACTTCTAGACTTTAATATCGACCATGATTTGGAACTTGATTAATTGAATTTGCCCCCCAAACGCCCTGGTAACATTACATTTCTAAATAGGCAATATTGGAATCTTTCTTAGCATATTCAATTGTTTCTATAGCTTAAATCTATCATGTACATAGTGACACCGGTATGAACAGTAATGGCAACAGGTATATCATATATATGAGCTTTAATTGCAACTTGGATTATCTTATTATCAGATTTATTCTCAACAGACTCTTTAACTAATCGTCTTCAATTTTCTCGTAGGCATCTATCTGACCACTAGCAACATGTTTTGTGAATTGCCTCCCTCTTCCTGTGCAGACAGCCTCAGAAGGATACGATTGGTCGTTATTGTTGTGACTTGGCAAGACAGCCAAGCCACTATGACCGGTAGCCGAAAGGCACGCGTTTAAGCTCACGCAAGCTGGCGTGAGGTCTGGAACAGGACAATGTAATTCATATAGCCAATAAGGTACGTTGCTGCTGGAATACTTAACTTTAATTCATAGTTGGTGAACATCGGTCTGACGGTACAGGCATCACAAGATAAATAGCAATTGATAACGGCGCCTTGCTAGGTCGTAGCAAGTGACGTAGCTGAAGGCTATGTTAACTATCGTCTCGGCAAATGAGAGCGTAATTTGTCAGTGAACCATCTCTAGCAAAGTCGGCTGTACAACTGGGGCGAGTGCTAGGAAGTGTCTCTAGACCTGCCGTGTGGCGGCGCTCGGTCTGCAATCACTGACAGTGGCGACACGCGGGTCCGTCGTATACTAGCGGACCGCGGCCGATTTAAAGGCTACCACCTAGCAAGTGTGGTGTCTGGCGGTGACACCACATTCCTCCCCCGCAAATCGGCGAACGGTTGTGTTATAAGGCTTCCGCCCGCCGTGGGGAGGACCCCATGTTGACGTATGCGACGAGGTGGAGAGCCTAACAACAGGCGAGGCTGTGCCACCCGCACCCGGCCATTCGGTCTGAGGGGAGCTAGGAAACGCCTGAAAACCTAGTCCAGGGTGCACGCCAACATGCGGTGTATGCGCCCGTAGAGAGACAGGAGGGGCCGAAGGGTCGCCCTCCATCGGGTCGGAGCACCCGATGGGCGAAGACGACAGATGGTCCGGAGCGGGCAAGAGTTCCATGGCGGAGGACAACTGGTCACGGGAAGCGATCGGCGGCGCGTGACCCAGGGAGGCGCCCAGCGGTTGCAGCGACGCGTCCACGGCGGGCGTCAGCGGCGGGAGCACAGGCGGCGGCGGCGGCGGTGGCGGCGCGTCGCCATGGGGCAAAATGGAAGGCAGCGTCGGTAACAGCTGGGGCTGAGGCGAGCCAATAGATGGGTCCCCAGGGCGCTGACCGGACGGCACCGTCGCTGAAAGCAGACGGGGAGCGGCAGATCCCGTGCGACGACAGAGGCGCAGCTGATTGAGATGCTGACGCACCTCACCAGAGGCCCCCAAAACCAGATACATAGCGCGGCCGAGGCAGCGAAGAATGCGCCCTGCGAGCCAACGCCGTGAACCTCGATAGTTGCGATAGTATACAACGTCGCCTGGGGCAAAAGCAGGTGTCTGCCGCTGCACAGGAACCTGATGCGGCGGATGCAGCAAAGACATCAAAGTTCGATGAGGGCGACCGTGAAGCAACTCAGCCGGCGAGCAACCATCTCGGGGCTGAGAGAGACACGAGGACAAAAAGAGCAATAACGCGTCCTCCCGCGAATGCGACCCTTTCAACTTCAACATCTGTGACTTGAAAGTCCTGACCAAACGTTCAGCGGCACCGTTGGACTGTGGCGAAAACGGCGCGGACGTCAGATGTTGAATACCATTGGCCTTGCAGAATGACTGAAATTCTGCGGATATACCCAAACCTATCCCACCTGCTCACATCTTCTACCAATTTGCTGATGACACCGTCTTCCTGGCGCAGCATCCTCCCCTTCAACAGTCCCAAAGTATACCTTCAAACCCACCTCAACCAGTTCACTGCCTGGTGCAACCAGTGGCTCTTCACATCAACCCTTCGAAGACCCGTGTCATACCACCCGCACTTTCCGACTCCACGATTTTTACCATACGTTTATCGTTGTCCTATCCACCTCACTCCTACCATGATACACCTAGGCCTCACCCTCGATTGTCACCTCACCTGGACTCCCTATCCTTTTATGGTCCAATACAAAGCCCACAACAGACTCCACATTCCGAAACTCTTGTGCCGGCCGCGGTGGTCTAGCGGTTCTGGCGCTGCAGTCCGGAGCCGCGGGACTGCTACGGTCGCAGGTTCGAATCCTGCTTCGGGCATGGGTATGTGTGATGTCCTTAGGTTAGTTAGGTTTAAGTAGTTCTAAGTTCTAGGGGACTTATGACCTAAGATGTTGAGTCCCATAGTGCTCAGAGCCATTTTTTGAAACTCTTGTCTTGCCAGGCATGGAGCATGCATCCTTCCACCATCCTTCACAGCTAAAAATCCTTGATCAGCCCCATCCTTTGTTATACCAACGTCACCTGGGTCTTCTCCCCACCCATATTCGATACAGCCTTCTAAGTCCTTGAACACCATGCATTCCTGATTCAAGTCCCGGAGCAGGTTCTGTCGCACCATTGCACGTATGATCTGTAATAACCGTCGGTAGTTTGCTGCAGCTGTTTTACGTACGTCTTTCCTGAACGTGATTCCCAAATATCGCAGATCAGAAACTGGTGGGAGGGGAGCGAGGGCTTCCGGCCCGAGACCACGCCCAATATCCAACGCCGCCGACTTGTTGATGTTCAGAAAACTGCCTGCGGCCTGTCCGTAGCGCTCAATCCAGGTTAGTACGCTGTGAACTGCGTCATTGGAACGAACCAGCAGTAGCAGGTCGTCAGCGTATTGTCCTATAGCGAAAGGTGACGTCCCGCAGCCTGATGCCAGATAGGCAGTGGTTAAGGCCGCCTAGGAGTGGCTCGAGTGCAATTGCATAAAGGTAGGTAGAAAGGGGACAACCCTGTCGTAGAGACCTCTTAATTGGTACTGGTCATACCGTCCTTCCATTGACCTGGACGTGTGAGCTGGCTGCGGTCCAAAGACGCCGTAGGGTGTCGATGAGACTCGGGGGGAATCCCATACAGTCCATCACGCGTAGGAGGAAGTTGTGGTGCACTCTATCAAAGACGCGGTTGAAATCGATGGAGACGATCGCCACTCTCAGACGGCACACAGAAGCGATCGTTATTAAGTCCCTGCAGTCACCGGTGGCCATGTGTATGTTGGCTTCTCCCCCATGCGACGTCTGTTCCGGAGCGAGAATCATCGGCAAAGTCGTCTTAATACGGCGCGCCATAATCCTGGCGAAAATCTTGCAATCGGCGTTCAGCATTGTAAGCGGCCGATAGTCGTTAATCGATAGCCCTCCACCTGGCTTGTGTACAGGTATGAGAAGTCCTACAAACGCTGATGGCACAACACAGTCAGCAGACATAAGCTCGCGGAACATTATAACCCAGCGAGGCATCCTGATGCCACGGAAAGTCCGGTAGAATTCGATGGGCAATCCATCAGGTCCAGGAGACTTCTTGGCCGCACCTTTGTCCACGGCGTCTTCGACTTCTTCGAGTGAGATTTCCTCTGTTAGCGCATTCACGGTAGCGTCGTCGATAGTACGTGTTATCTGCTGTAACACTTCAGTAGTGGCCTCGTCATCGACGGTTCTTTCCTGGCCAAGATGACGAAAATGATCCTCCACCGCCTTTACTATGGTTGCTTGGGTCGTACATAAGCGATAGTGTGCGTCCTGAGTTGTGTGATTAAATGTTGGCGTTGTCGGCGCTTATCCGCCACATGGTGCATAGTGGGTTCCTCTGCAACCGTTCGGTCGTGCCGTCCCGAGCGGACTATTGCACCTTCTAGTCGGCTATTCGTCAATGATAGTATGTGAGCCTTGATTCTGCTTTGGTCATGTTGTCTCTCCGGGGAATGGGGTAAGGCGTCGAGGTCCCTGAGTGCCGCGTAGTAAAAATCGAGGGTCTGTCGATGCCACGCAGTCACGTCCTTGCCATATCGCTTAAGTGTCCTACGGATTGCTGGTTTGGCACAGAGGAGCCACCACTCCAGGGTCGAGGTGTATCGTGGGTGGCGGCGTTCACAGTCAGTCCACGTTGCTGCAACTTGCCGACGGCAATCCAGGTCCTGGAGATAAGTTATGTAGAGCTTCCAAAAGCCATTGCTGCGCCAGACTTGTTGGGGGCGTAGGTGTATAGTGCAGATATAGGCACTATGATCGGAATAGGCCTGAGGTCATAGTTCGGCGTCCACCACGCCTTGCGTGAGATCTTGTGACACATATATGGGATCAAGTCGGCTGGCCGAATGACTGGTAAGATGAGTGTGGCCAGAGCGATTACCGTGGACTTTTTCCCACGTGTCACCCAAGTGAAGTTCTTGAATCATCGCACCCAGTTCCGGACAGGGCATGTAATTTGGGATTTGGTCCCTGGGGTGAAGTACGCAATTAAAATCGCCGGCGAAGACGCTGTGGTCGTATCGTCCAAGGAAAAGGGAAGCGACATCTGTGGAGTAGAATCTGGCGCGGTCGTGACGTCTTGTGGTACCCGACGGTGCGTAAACATTAATGAATCGGGTGTTGAGCGCCGTAAACGCTTCCTCACGCAGAGGGAAGATACGTGACGTCGGTAACTTCGATACCATCACGCACTAATATTGCCACTCCGGTGTCAGCAGGGCTACCGGGCGTCACATGTGTGGCGTAACCGTAAAAGTTCGGGAGTGTGGTCGTTTTGACTTCTTCTAGGAAAGCAAAGCCAACTCCCATGGCTCGTATTGTTTCTTTCAAAAGTTGGGCCTTGACACGAGAACTTATCATGTTGATATTCATTGGCAACGCTTTGTTTGGGCGAGGTTATCCATGTTGATGTTGGAGAGAAGCGAACATCGGAAGTGATGTCACCCCCCGCCGAACGCGGTCCTCCTTGTGCTGGTTATGCTGCATGATCCGGCGGCGCCTCAGCTGGCCGCGGATCGGGATCTTGTGTCTCGGCGTCCTCGGTCCACGAAGCGGGCGCGGATGTCTGTTCATGTTCCATAGGCTCGGAATGGTTGATAGTAAGCGACCGGGCGACTTCTCTGCCTGCACTGGTACCTTCCCGCTGCTCACCGTTTATGTCAACGGGCTGATGGTCGAAAGCTGCATGTTTTTCTGTCTGTTCTGCAAGGTTGGAGTCAGTGGAAACAGCCTCAGCTTCGCGGCTGGCTTCTTGAATGGTCAGTCGTTCTTCCCCTGCCGAATGCGAACTGCTGTGTTCCGACACGGTCCGACGACGGCGCTTTTGGCGTTTCGGTGATCGCTGTTTCCGTACATGGCCTTCATTGTCAGAAGACGGCACTGACTAACGCTCCGCCGGGACAAACGCTTCGGTCGGTACAATAAGGGAATCAATTGTCATCTTGCTGTCGTCAATGTCTGTCGCGTTCGGTAGCTCCAGAGTCATAGTACTATTTTCCACCACTGGCCAGGTCGGCGGATCATTTAGGTTTTTATCCGTGGAAAGTGATTCTTGTATCGCTGAAACGGTCGGCTGTGTCTGTTGTGTGGAGAACGTCGTGAGCGCAGCCGCGTAAGTCACGGGTAGAATAGTCTTCGTCGCTGGTGGTGCAACGTCCTTCGGTGGGAGTTGTGTGATCCGACGCTGGAGGCACTCGGAACGGAGGTGACCTTACCTTCCTTGCCGCATCCGGAACACGTCTTCGGCTGGCCGTCATAAATAACTATGGCCCGGCATCCTCCTATCTGTAGATAGGATGGCACGTGTCGTTGGAGATCAATGCGCACTTGGCGTACTCCATTGAGTACTGGATGAAGTGTTGGCAGAAGAGCCAACACCTTGTAGCTAGATGAGGCCGAAAGGCACGCGTTAAAGCTCACGCTGACTGGCGTGAGGTCTGGAACCGTTAAGGGAAATTATAGTAGCAAATAAAGTACGTAGTTGAAGTAATACTTAACTTTATTCCACAATTGGAGAACATCGCTCTTGAATGTACATGCTTTTAATATCTCAATATCAATTGGTAATGGCGCCTTGCTATGTCGTAGCAAATGACGTAGCTGAAGGCTATGCTAACTATCGTCTCGGCAAATGAGAGCGTAGTTGTCAGTGTAGCATCGCTAGCAAAGTCGTCTGTACAACTGGACGAGTGCTAGTACGTCTCACTAGACCTGCCGTGTGGCGGCGCTCGGTCTGCCATCACTGACAGTGGCGACATGCGGGTCCGTCGTATACTAGCGGACCGCGGCCGATTTAAAAGCTACCACCTATCAAGTGTGGTGTCTGGCCGTGACACCACACTGGATATGTCTTAAACTGGGTCCATTTTTCAGCCACGTGTTCGTGTACCGTGCCGTATTGGCGGAGCGCCGCTACAACTTCTGCCGCCGGGAGTTCAAATGGAAGTTCGAATATGCGTATAGTCCGCAGTCCCATTGCGGCATGGCCGACCTCGACTTTGCCAACATTTCCATCTGCGTGGCAGAAGCGGAGTTCTTGTTTCATCTCACGAAGCACCTTGTCGCATGTAGTTTCGTTTATGAGCTTTACGTAGACCGTGCTACTGACGATCGAAAAGTGAATGCCGACCATGTCGACAGCCGGGATCTTCGCTTCCTCTTTTAAAAAGCGTTCGACTTCGAGCGCCTTTGGTCGGGTAAAGTCGTTCCGAAAAGTGAATTTCAAGGTTGATCTTCTGTATTGGTTTGCCATGGTCTTGTAGCGCTACGGCGTCACGTTAGTGTCGGCCGAAGAAAGTATGTGGTATCTTAAGGCTAAAATAAATGACTAAATATGCTCAACAAATAAATGATTAAAAAAGCCGTAGCTCCAGCTGTGTGACCCAGTAACAGGTTCTCACAGAATGCATTCAGAGTGCTAACTCCCTACTTGTTTGTTCCCCGCGCGAGTGCTTTTATCTCGTTAGATGACTATGAGCCTACATGGTGCTACGCAATTGTTGTGTAATTAATGCCGATAGAATGAAGCACGACAAAATATAACATCGACACCACAGGTATTCAGAAAATACAAAATACTGAAGTAGACAAACAAATAAATTATGGAGCAGAAAAGGAACGTGCGGCTTTTAGTCTTCTGTATTGATTCGACAGTTTCTGCAGTGGCTATTAAAATGACAGCCACCTTAAGATATATTACTTCCTTAAAATATTTCTTCCTTCCTACACTATGTCAGTTTCGCAGCATTTCATTTTTCATGTTTTAATCAATGTGTTTCTCTTTCATCGTGAAAGTACAATTGAGAGACAGCCCAACCCTTCAGCGTCGCTTCTCACCTCCCACTTATTTCAACGATCACAAAGACCAAGGACGACACAGTAGTAACTCTCAACGGTAACTGCCAAGGCCTACGGACTGCATACTCCTGGGAAACAGGTTAGTGCTTTCGTATATAATAATATTCCGTGACGAATAACTGCTACACACGTGGTTTGTAATTTATGGGGAAGAAAGAAATGTTCACCGATAGCCATTAAAAATTACAGGATCATCATCAGGAAGGCGACATGCAACAAACGGCAAATTGGCTCAAGTTCATTACATGCTCTTACACGCAGATGGGCAGCATTTCAGCACAAACAAACGACGTGGATGGAAATAACGCCTCCTATGAATATAACTGAAGAACGAGCATGGAGTCCCTCATTCACAAACCGTGATTCCACGTTCTTTGTTTGTGAAATGACTGAGATAGGCCTCATGTAAGAAGTAGAAATACCAGTGCCTGCCAAATGTCGACAGCCTCGGAATCTTGTTTTAAGAAGACTGCATCTTACTGTTCCAGGCTGCTGCTGTTTGCGTTAATCATAATCGCTCGACTGTCATGAGACTATGGAACCGACAGGGTCAGTAGGTGCATACCCGACGTCACGTGACGTGTCCTCGACAGTAGGAGGGCGGTACGGTTTCGGGCAGCAGATAAACTGGTTGGCTGGGAAAACCCAGGCGCACTTGGTCAGTGGAGAGAAACGTGACGTTCTAGTCACCATGGTGGAAACGGGACACTACTATACTTACTAAATAGACCAGTATTCTATAAAACCTGATCTAAGAAAACTGTGACATAACTAAACACATTTACAGAAAGGAAAGACTGATGGGTGCTTTTAAACATGCCCTCAAGCAGACAAGTAGTTTATAATGTATGAATTATCTAAGTTTTACAATAATAGGTTATTTAAAAATTGATACTCAAATCAACGTTTTGGGCGAGATGGATAAACGATGTCTCAATGGCTAGAACTGGAAGAGCTCCTCCGGAAAGTATCAAAAGAATTCTTGCACATACAAGATAATTTAAACGATATGACAGAAAATGCATTCTGTACTATAGAAAGGTAAATTTTACACAAAACAAGTAACAATGTGAGGAAAGTAGTCGCAGAGTGATAAACTAGGATACAGCTTTTTCTGCAAATGTATTGTTTCCTATATATTTATAATTTTGTCACAGTAAAATATTGTAAGCTAATGATTACATAGGTAATACTGTAGTTTATGAGAAATGTAAAAAACCAAGTACGTTATGGTAAAGGTGAAAAATATTATGTCTAGTCTGGTATGTCATGTGTACATGTGAAATATGTGATATGTGTTAGGTAAAATGTAAGGATAACTTTATATGAGATCTTTTGGAACGGCGGTCTAAGAGCTTGAGTAGTCGGTGACTGTCTTGGTTTGGAACAGTCGTTCTGGAGATCTCGAGCAGTGCAGACGTATGTATATATGAGCCGTGAGTAAGTGGCGATCTGAATTCAGTGTAGCCTTCCAAGTAAAACTTTGTCGACTTGTGACATTATCGGCGCGTTGATTGCAGAAAACACAGCAAATTTTTGAGGAACAAATCATGTGCATTAACACTACTGGCCATTAAAATTGCTACACCAAGAAGAATGCAGATGATAAACGGGTATTCATTGGACAAATATATTATACTAGACCTGACATGTGATTACACTTTCACGCGATTTGGGTGCATAGATCTTGAGAAATCAGTACCCAGAACAACCACCTCTGGCCGTAATAACGGCCTTGATACGCCTGGGCATTGAGCCAATCAGAGCTTGGATGGCGTGTACAGGTACAGCTGCCCATGCAGCTTCAACACGATACCACAGTTCATCAAGAGTAGTGTCTGGCATATTGTGACGAGCTAGTTGCTCGGCCACCGTTGACCAGACGTTTTCAATTGGTGAGAGATCTGGGGAATGTGCTGGCCAGGGCAGCAGTAGAAAATTTTTTTGTATCCAGAAAGGCCCGTACAGGACCTGCAACATGTGGTCGTGCATTATCCTGCTGAAAGGTAGGGTTCCGCCAAGATCAAATGAAGGGTAGAACCACGGGTCGTAACTCATCTGAAATGTAACGTCCACTGTTCAAAGTGCCGTCTATGCGAACAAGAGGTGACCGAGACGTGTAACCAATGGCACCCCATACCATCACGCCGGGTGATACGCCAGTATGGCGATGACGAATACACGCTTCCAATGTGCGTTCACCGCGATGTCGCCAAACACGGATGGGACCATCATAATGCTGTAAACAGAACGTGGATTCATCCGAAAAAATGACGTTTTGCCATTTGTGCACACAGGTTCGTCGTTGAGTACACCATCGCAGGCGCTCCTGTCTCTGATGCAGCGTTAAGGGTAACCGCAGCCATGATCTCCGAGCTGATAGTCCATGCTGCTGCAAACGTTGTCAAACTGTTCGTGCAGATGGTTGTTGTCTTGCAAACGTCCCCATCTGTTGACTCAGGGATCGAGACGTGGCTGCACGATCCGTTACAGTCATGCAGATAACATGTCTGTCATCTCGACTGCTAATGATACGAGGTCGTTGGGATCCAGCACGGCGTTCCGTATTACCCTCCTGAACCCACCGATTGCATATTCTGCTAACAGGCATTGGATCTCGAACAACGAGAGCAGCAATGTCGCGATACGATAAACCGCAATCGTGATAGGATACAATCCGACCTTTATCAAAGTCGGAAACGTGATGGTACGCATTTCTCCTCCTTACACGAGGCATCACAACAACGTTTCACCAGGCAACGCCGGTCAACTGCTGTTTGTGTATGAGAAATCGGTTGGAAACTTTCTTCATGTCAGCACGTTGTAGATATCGCCACCGGCGTCAACCTTGTGTGAATGCTCTGAAAAGCTAATCATTTGCATATCACAGCATCATCTTCCTCTCGGTTAAATTTCACGTCTGTAGCACGTGTTAAGTTAGCGAGTGTTTTGAACTTGCAATAATTCATGCAAGTTAGACACTTTGAAATTAGCATATTTTTATTAATCTGTATGCGTTTTGAAGTTGTAAGAATACTTGCAAGTTGGGCAGATGCAACAGAGAATATTTTTATGAATCAATCTTCGCATATTGGACAAACAGAGCATAAGCTGAACTTAAAATAATATCATGAAGTTTAGCTGTAGCAGGACTTTTTAATATCCAACACAAATTGTAGGACATAAAGAAAGCTTTTGTAGTTTACTGGGAATACATGCTAGTTAATGTGGTGCATAGTTTGGTCAATATTTTCAAGATGCATTAGTCCTACCGCTTCGATAATTCAAACACAAAGGTTAATCAATAAATTATACCTACGTTAAACCAAACCGAAAGAGTGTTGAGAATATTGTTTGAATTTTTTGCATCATATAATTGAATCCCTCCCATGAACTATAGACCTAGCCGTTGGTGGGGAAGCCTGCGTGCCTCAGCGATACAGATAGCTGTACCGTAGGTGCAACCACAGCGGAGGGGTATCTGTTGAGAGGCCAGACAAACGTGTAGTTCCTGAAAAGTGATCAGCAGTCTTTTCAGTAGTTGCAGGGGCAACAGTCTGGATGACTGACTTATCTGGCCTTGCAACACTAACCAAAACGGCCTTGCTGCGCTGGTACTGCGAACGGCTGAAAGCAAGGGGAAAGTACAGCCGTAATTTTTCCCGAGGGCATGCAGCTTTTCTGTATGGTTAAATGATGGTGGTACCCTCTTGGGTAAAACATTCCGGAGGTAAAATAGTCCCTCATTCGGATCTCCGGGCGGGGACTACTCAAGATGACGTCGTTATCAGGAAAAAGAAAACTGGCGTTCTACGGATCGGAGCGTGGAATGCCAGATCCCTTCATCGGGCAGGTAGGTTAGAAAATTTAAAAAGGGAAATGGACAGGTTAAAGTTAGATTTAGTGGGAATTAGCGAAGTTCGGTGGCAAGATGAACAAGACTTTTGGTCAGGTGAATACAGGGTTATAAATGTTTAATAATGAATAAAAAAAGTAGGAGTGCGGGTAGGCTACCTCAAACAGCATAGTGAACGCATTATTGTAGCCAAGATAGACACGAAGCCCACGCCTACTACAGTAGTACAAGTTTATATGCCAACTAGCTCTGCAGATGACGAAGAAATTGAAGAAATGTATGATGAGATAAAAGAAATTATTCAGATAGTGAAGGGAGATGAAAATTTAATAGTCATGGGTGACTGGAATTCGATAGTAGGAAAAGTGAAAGAAGGAAACGCAGTAGGTGAATATGGATTGGGGGGAAGAAATGAAAGAGGAAGCCGACTGGTAGAATTTTCCACAGAGCATAACTTAATCATAGCTAACACTTCGTTCAAGAATCATAAAAGAAGGTTGTATACATGGAAGCAGCCTGGAGATACCGACAGGTTTCAGACAGATTACATAATGGTAAGACAGAGATTTAGGAACCAGGTTTTAAATCGTAAGACATTTCCAGGGGCAGATGTGGACTCTGACCACAATCTATTTGTTACGAACTGTAGATTAAAACTGAAGAAACTGCAAAAAGGTGGGAATTTAAGGAGATGGAACCTGGATAAACTGACTAAACCAGAGGTTGTACAGAGTTTCAGGGAGAGCATAAGGGAAGAATTGACAGGAATGGGAGAAAGAAATACAGCAGAAGTAGTATGGGTAGCTCTGAGGGATGAAGTCGTGAAGGCAGCAGAGGATCAAGTAGGTAAAAAGACGAGGGCTAGTAGAAATCCTTGGGTAACAGAAGAAATATTGAATTTAACTGATGAAAGGAGAAAATGTAAAAATGCAGGAAATGATCAGGCAAAAAGGAATACAAACGTCTCAAAAATGATAACGACAGGAAGTGCAAAATGGCTAAGCAGGCATGGCTAGAGGACAAAAGTAAGGATGTGGAGGTTTATCTCACTAGGGGTGAGACAGATACTGCCTACAGGAGAATTAAGCAGACCTTTGGAGAAAAGAGAACCACTTGCATGAATATCAAGAGCTCAGATGGAAACCCAGTTCTAAGCAAAGAAGGGAAAGCAGAAAGGTGGAAGGAGTATATAGAGTGTCTATACAAGGGCGATGTACTTCAGGGCAATATTATGGAAATGGAAGAGGATGTAGATGAAGATGAAATGGGATATATGATACTGCATGAAGAGTTTGACAGACCACTGAAAGACCTAGGTCGAATAAGGTTCAAATGGCTCTGACCACTATGGGACTTAATTTCTGAGGTCATCAGTCCCCTAGAACTTAGAACTACTTAAATCTAACTAACCTAAGGACATCTCACACATCCATGCCCGAGGCAGGATTCGAACCTGCGACCGTAGCGGTCGAGCGCTTCCAGACTGTAGCACCCAGAACCGCTCGGCCACTCCGGCCGGCGTCGAATAAGGCCCCGGGAGTAGACAACATTCCATTAGAACTACTCACAGCTTTGGGAGAGTCAGTCCTGACAGAACTCTATCATATGGTGAGTAAAATGTATGAGACAGGCGCAATACCCTCAGACGTCAAGAACAATATAATAATTCCAATCCCAAAGAAAGCAGGTGTTGAGAAATGTGAAAATTACCGAACTATCAGTTTAATAAGTAACGGCTGAAAAATACTAACGCAAATTCTTTACAGGCGAATGGAGAAACTGGCAGAAGCCGACCTCGGGGACGATCAGTTTGGATTCCGTAGAAATATTGGAACACGTGAGGCAATACTGATCCTACGACTTATCTTAGAATCTAGATTATGAAAGCGAACCTACGTTTCTAGCATTTGTAGACTTAGAGAAAGCTTTTGACGATGTTGACTGGAATACTCTCTTTCAAAATCTAAAGGTGGCAGGGGTAAAATACAGGGAGCGAAAAGCTATATACAATTTGTACAGAAACCACATGGCAGTTATAAGAGTCAAGGGGCACGAAAGGGAAGCAGTGGTTGGGAAGGGAGTGCGACAGGGTTGAATCCACTCCCCAATGTTGTTCAATCTGTATATTGAGCAAGCAGTAAAGGAAACAAAAGAAAAATTCGGAGTAGGTATTAAAATCCATGGAGAAGAAATAAAAACTTTGAGGTTCGCCGATGGCATTATAATTCTGTCAGAGACAGCAAAGGACTTGGAAGAGCAGTTGAACGGAATGGATAGTGTCTTGAAAGGAGGATATAAGATGAACATCAACAAAAGCAAAACGAGGATAATGGTATGTAGTCGAATTAAATCTGGTGATGCTGAGGGAATTAGATTAGGAAATGAGACACTTAAAGTAGTAACGGAGTTTTCCTGTTTGTGGAGCAAAATAACTGATGATGGTCGAAGGAGAGAGGATATAAAATGTAGACTGGCCATCGCAAGGAAAGCGTTTCTGAAAAAGAGAAATTTGTTAAAATCGAGTATAGATTTAAGTTACAGGAAGTCGTTTCTGAAAGTATTTATATGGAGTGTAGTCATGTATGGAAGTGAAACATGGACAATAAATAGTTTGGACAAGAAGAGAGTAGAAGCTATCGAAATGTGGTGCTACAGAAGAATGCTGAAGATTAGATGGGTAGATCATATAACTAATGAGGAGGTATTGAATAGAATTGGGGAGAAGAGGGGTTTGTCGCACAACTTGGCTAGAAGAAGGGATCGGTGGGTAGGACATGTTCTGAGGCATCAAGGGATCACCAATTTAGTACTGGTGGGCAGCGTGGACACTAAGCAGATTCAGAAGGATGTAGGCTGCAGTACGTACTGGGAGATGAATCAGCTTGCACAGGATAGAGTAGCATGGAGAGCTGCATCAAACCAGTCTCAGGTTGAAGACCACAACAAAAACAACATATTTAAATCCCGCCTGCATTTATCGCCTATATAATCTAGAAAATCGTTTGCAGCAACATACTTTCAATCTTCATGCTAACTAAGTCTAAACATTTAACAGCCAACTGGTACATATAATCTATTTACTGAAAGTCCCAATGTCCACTAATGGTAATTACAACTGGGTCTTTCTGTACGTGAGATACAATTATGACACAGTGAGTTATTAACATTTTGACCTCATCTTCTTCGCCACGGAACAACGGTATTGTCTCTTATTTATATCTCTTATACTATTACTGAAAAACAGTTGTTATTAAAAATCTTAGCAGCCGAAACTTAAGGACCATCATTACTTTACATGACAGTCTATCTTCTCTTTTTCGAATTTTTTTTCTAGTCCACAGGTTTTGTGTTGACGTAACTTTCTGCCACTGCCAGTTTCCTGATGTTGTTATGCCTGGTACTGTGATGTGCTGCTAGCTGTCAGAAGTGGCAGTTTTATCCACCTCTTTTAGCGGAAATTAATTACACGGATCACTATCAAAATTGATTTTTGTTGCTTGTGAACACCAGGATCTGGATTGGAGCAAGTGACTGTTAAGTAAATACACCATCATAGCTATAGTGTATTATATTCAGCGCTGGACGCCTTAACCGCCAAATGCTTGATGACAGCGACATCGAGGTTGGAATACCAGTACAAATTTAAGTGACTTATTGTACAGAACAGGGAATCATGCCGGATTTGATCCTCAGAATGTATACGAATAAGGACGGAATTAATATGAATCGTTCTTTACTTGATAATATAAGATGGCTTTCATATAAAAAAAGTAGTTATTGTCGATGGACCTCTATTGAAGGCACTGGATTTGTCAGTTTCCCAGTTACTATATTCTGTGTTTGCAGCAGAATTCATGGAATCTTACCTGATTCCCATCTAAGACTGATAAAACCTTTTTCTAGCCAAAAAATTCCTTAGATGTAGAAATTGTTAGTATTCGAAATCGATAAATCTACCGACCTGGAAAGGTTTCCATCAATTTTCACTTTGATTTTTTATGTTGCTTAATCGTCTATTGTGGTATGTGCATTACTCAGAATCAAGCATAGTTTTGTACTGCTTTCAGATGTTGTACACTTACATTTTCTCTTCTAGTTATTCCGTTCATTTACGTAGTGAATGAAGTTGGTGATACTGGGGACTGCTCGTTGCTACAAGTATGAACCATAATCAGGACAGCATTGGAAATAAATGTAGAAAAAAAAGATTTTCTGTTCTTGTGAGAGAAGGAACTAATTTTTTGGCATATAAGAACTAGGAGGTACGTAATAATTAAGTTCGGCAGGAAGAGAATCATTTTGAGCTTTCACTTGCGGTGTGACGAGTGTGCTACATTAAAGTCTGAAAAATGGGTAGGTCTGTGAGATTATTTTATGCATTCGGAAATGGTGATTATTAAAACTGAACTGGGAAAAGAAGGTTTTGTATTGGGCTACGGAAAGTATGTGGCTGTGGATACTGGAATTGAGTGACATATACTGAACAACAAAGAATTTATTTATTTACACATTGCTGATATAGTAACAAGCGCAAATGTCCATCACTAGCACTACTAGCATTACAGAAGACAAAATATCTCTTTACGTCGTGTGCCTAGTCTTCCTTATTAGTTCACATGACAACTATTTTTTTATAAACATACATATATTGATTTCTTAGGACATGTCAGAGACATTAGCCAGTAACATATCTAGTATTAATTGACTGTAAGCAAGTGGGTAATCAGCATATCGATATGGTTATTGTGCAATTTGGAATCACAGTGCTTTACATCCAAAAATAATGATTAACGTAGCTAAGTCACAGAGTATATAATTACACTTCTAAATAATGTTATCTATGTTACCACGTTATGTAAGGAAAGGAATGTATTTCAGTATGAAACATTTAGGGCAACATTGGTGAAGTTTTCAATGAATTTTTTTGGTTCGGCTTGTTCGATAAAAAATTTATTCCGTCTGGATATTTCATCATACATATGAAACTATCTATTTCTTGTAAAATATTTGGCACACATCCTTTACCATTGGTGGGTGGAACTGACAAGCATTGTGTAATGTCACTAAACTTCTTGTTTCAACTGTGATCCAGTGAAAAGGATTTCATGCCAATGAGATTCAGATGTGGTATAAATATAGTTTTGAAAATTCCTTCTGTCTATTCTAAAGTATACTTTCTTTTAGCTCCCATATGTCAACTTATAAACTCCTTTACAGGATTGAGGTGGAGGATGACATATTTGTGATCATATTATGTTGTGTATAATTTTTTTTCTCGGACTGGATTTTTTTGAGGTGTAAGTTTAATTTTATATGCTATTTTTCCTCAATATTGGAAATATTTTCACTATTTGACAATAAACAGGAATTGTAAGCGATAAATTAGTAGACCTAACAAATGGGCTACGGCAGTAATCATGTCCAAAAAGGACTTTATGAAAATAACGTTAAGCTTATTCAGCAAGATACATCGTTCACATAAAAAGACACCCAAAAAATCGATTCCCTGCCCTTTCCTAGTTAAAACTGAAATTTTAGATGATAAAGAAACTTCATGATGAATCCATCTTCACCTGAACTTGGAGCCAACCAAAAAGTCTAAGAAAGCAGCTTTATCAAACCAAAAGTAAACAACTGATTAAATTTGCATTCCTACAAAGTTTTATTTATGTTACTTTTAGTGTTTGCCTTCGGCGTCAGGGTCAATTGTGTGAGCTAGGGTACATAGTGTTTAGATTTACTTTCGTGAAATCAGAAAGCCCGTGTAGGGATAATGATGGAGGAGTTTGTTTAGGGGTAATGATGGACACTATAATTTTGTGCCATTGAGGTGTCCATTTTGTAATCTGTCTGGGCCTGAATTGCCGTATACCACAGCTGTAGACTCTACTTGTTCTGAGTGTAGGCGAATTTGTCATCTCGATAGTAACTACGAAGTGCAAATGGTAGATGATTCGCTGGAAGAATTAATTTGTGGTTAGATTATTGCATCTGGGATGGTTAAACGAGAATGTGTGTGTTTTTCTAAACACTTGAATTAGGGTAGAACCACAGTACAGAAAATGGTGGAAACACGTGCTACCAGTAACATGAAAGTGAGTGCATGCGTAAAGAGAGGAAATAGAGCACGAGAGGCAGAGAAATTTTGAACTTTATCGTGAGTTAGAAGCTCGGAAAGTGATTCAGGTTCTGTCGCAAATTGACGAAAATAGCTCCGAATTCAGAATTTAACCTATTTATGTAACACTTTCAATCCTCAACTTATGCACTCCTCGGAGAAATTAAGAGTCCCAGTAGCCGGCTGTTGTGGCCGAGCGGTTCTAAGCGCTTCAGTGTGGAACCGTTCGACCGCTACGGTCGCAGGTTCGACTCCTGCCTCGGGCATGTATGTGTGTGTTGTCCTTAAGTTAGTTAGGTTTAAGTAGTAGGTTCTAGGGGACTGATGACCTCAGATGTTAAGTCCCATAGCACTCAGAGCCATTTGAACCATTTGAGTCCCAGCAAAGGAGAATTCCGATGGAACAGATGTGGCAGGATATTACACCATTTCCTGGAACAACAGAAGCACGAAGTGTTACTAGTAAGCGTTTCGGACACCATTTGTGGCGTGCTTCTAGCAGGTTTTTGCGCGCTAGATTTCTGGGTAACACGCAAGCAGGCACACGCTGCAGTCGTGACAACACACAAATTACCTGTCGAGTTACTGGCCAGCAGTGGCCGGGGAAGCAGTTAGTTTTAAGGACTTAATTAGTATGTAGGAATATAAGTATGTTTCGTGTCACATAGTTCAGGGTGGAATACAAGTGACTAGAGAAGTTCACGGAGGGGACTAAATTGTGAAATGGAGGGGGGGGGGGGTTTGCCCTCAACATTTAAATTATTAAAGATCAGATAGGCCGACCGCTGTGGCCGAGCGGTTCTAGGCCTTTCAGTCCGGAACCGCGCTGTTGCTACGGTCTCAGGTTCGAATCCTGCCTCGGGCATGGATGTGTGTGATGTCCTTAGGTTGAATTTAATAAGCACAATTGCATCAGCTGTTAACTGACACTACTGATGACAGCGATTTTCTTGTTCATATATGGCCACCGATACACTGCTGGCATACCCTGCATCTGTCATTGAATCTCAGTCCAACTCGTTTAGAGCTAATGTTGCTCTCAGAGGCTACAGTTGTGTCTTCTACATGTCATATGTTACATTTTCCCAAATCACAGAGCTATAATCACATATTCTTCTCCTACACTGCACACACTCAATAAGTACACTTTAAAAATGCAATGACGAAGAATAGCAAATAATTTATGTCCAGTCATGTTCGTTTTGTACGTGGAAAACAGTCATGGGACAATGACTCTCTGACCTTCACAAAACTCTTTCTAGTCACAAAATTCATTAGATGATGAAATTGATGGAATTCCGAAGTGACAAATCTTAGATTTTCACACTGCCAAAACATGTTTGTTTCTACCTCTTATTTCTGAATACTTGCATAATGAGCTAGTGATAGTGGGGATTGCTGGAAGTTATGAACAAGCAATCATGATGCAGAAAGTGTTCGAATGAATGTTGGCTGAAAAAGGATGTGTAATATCTATGCTGGCAATAACAGATATCTAGCGTAATATACCCGGACATCGTATGATGAACGCAATAGTTGTAGAGGAATTTCATTACTTTACATAGAACTCTCCCATAACTATACTAATTTCAGTAACCAACTACATGTACTACAATACACTTCAGTATTGGGAAACTGTCCTGCTCTTACACTAGCTAATATTTTACTACACCATATTAAGAACTAATTTCCGTACAACCATCCGAAACGGTTGAAAAAAGTATTTACTTCTATCAAGACGTAGACGACACACTAATATTACAAGACCGATGAGATAAATAAAGAGCTATACTCCACTGAATGGAATAAATAACACAAAAATATAAACGATATGGAAAGGATACATTGTTACTCACCACATGAGGAGTCGTTGACTCACAGAGATGTTTCATCGGAAAAACTGCTAAAATACTGAGCTCTTCGACAAAATTCTTCTTTTGTAATAGAAAACAGACACAAGCACAACTCATAGAGTCATGGACACTGTCTCCAGGTGCTGGAGCACGACTTAGCATGAGTCTGGCTCCAGTACCCAAAGACTATGGCCGTATTTATGTGGGCTGTGTCTGTGTGAGTATGTGTGTGTTTCCTATTTCTGAGGAGGGGCTTTGTCCTCAAGCTCGGCATTTACGTTAGTATTTCATTGTGTCTGCCTGTAACTCAACGCATTCTCTATGTGGTGACTAGCAGTCTGTTCTTCCCATATTGTTGTTAGTTCATTATTTGATTTTACTCAGAAACATATTTACAAGTGAGCATGAACACCGTAATAAAATAATAATTTTAGATATAACATAAATAACAAAAAATAGCAAAAAACGATAGCTATAATCTCACTTTAGACGACTAAACTTATATTAAAAAGCTACACGTAAGTAAACATAAAATAAAAGACAGTATTATGCCAACAAGGAAATATGATGACAGAAAAGCTCAGATAAAATTTGAGTTGCTAAACTTTTATATGGGAGGATCGGAATACGAATTTCTATCCTGCCAGATGATTTAGGTTTGCCTGGTTTATCTTGATGGCTGTTGACACTACTCCTTCAAATGGCAACCGCCATTTCTATCTCTAAGTGACTTAATGCGAGGTCTGTAATGTTCCTGGTAATGACCCAATATGTCCTCTTAACTTTCCTTGTTTACTGTCTTACGTATTTTCATTTATATAGTAACTTTACCCACTATGCTTAAAGTCTTGACGCTCTGTCAGAGATGTAAGCAATTCTCCTTAAAGATATTCATAACAGTAGACTTTGCAATGTGCTTGATAGGTGGTTTCTACGTGATAATAATAATAATACTTGCAGTAATTAAGAAAGGTGTTATGGAGAGGCTGTTCTTATTACTTTTGTTAAATGAACATAAGAACTTTACGGTAAAACAAGCAATACTTACCTATACATCATACTCAACAATTTATGGGTGATTCGAGTTCTCAATTCCCACAATCTGTGCAGAGACGCGGCAATTGTACTGGATGGTCAACTTTTTGCTTTGTTATAACTGTTGTATCTTTGTATCGATTTCAGACGTAGGAAAATAATGTCTATGAAGGTTTTTATTAAGTATGCCTATGCTTACTGTAATATTCTCCTAATGGTTTGTGAAAACACGAGCTAAGGGAAACTGATTTGTCGTGAAGTGTTTATGGCTGAGTTTACTCTAGTTCGATTTCGAAAATCTTAGATTAATTCTCTATGTGATGCGAGCATCTTACCTACTCTAACTGCAGAACTTTTTCTTTCATCACTTGTAACAATGGTATCCTGGAATGCTAGCAGATGTTGACGTGCCGAATAGAAGAGACCTCTTAAGATCTGCAGCACCATACCACGCTATCTGCAGGGTTTTCGGGCTGACGCCGTTCACAGTGGACACTGAGAGTTGTGAACTACGGAGGACACGTGCAGGTACACTGTACGCAGCTGCTGTTCTCGTCATGAGGCTAGTAATAACAGCGCTTGTGGGAAAACGGTTGCAAGCTATGAACGCGAGAAAAAAGGATTCCATCACCTTTGTGTGGTTGGTTGCCTATATCACGACATGCTCAGCTACCACCGTGATGACTGTCGTCGCAGATCTTTTTCTGAACATCCGCCAATACCAGAGGATCCTCACTCTGCTGCCTCATTGGGACAGCGGCGTCTTGGAGTGTCATCGTTCCTCCAGTGGGGCAGTACAGACCTCCTGCGTTGCAGTTTACGTCGTGTCTCTTGCTCTGATTATAGCTGTTGTTACGCTGGATCGTCCGAGCAACGGCACTGTCTGGGCGTTTTTCCCCATATTCTTCACAAATAGTATTGCACCAACAGCTGTTTCCAGGTACGTGGGACTTGTTCTTCTGGTGAAGGACGACTTAAGCGTCTGGGAGCTTCGGAGCAAATGAGGTGCCAGCGGCGACCACTTGCTGGTCGCTACCGGAAACTGAGGAGAGTCCACTCCGCACTGTGCCACCTGTCGCAGGAGGTTCTTCCGGCACATCAGACGTTCTTGGTTCCATTCATTGTGACAGCACTGTGCAATATCTCCCGGAACGTTATTGCGATAATCTTATCACTGCGGCATACACGGCCAGAGGTGGTACATATTTTGGTTCTGTCGTGGCAGTCGTTGCAGATGTTAACGGTGATAGCGGCCTCGCACGCGTTGTCCAGGGATGCGGCGCAGACAGCTCCTGCCCTGTGCCGGCTACTCCTGGGTTCGACTCTCCGCAGCTCAGAAACTGTAGAGCTGCGCCGCTTCTGCCGCCTGGCCCACAGCCAGAGTCCCACTCATCAACCTTACGGTGTGGTTCCTTTGGACATGAGGATGTTGGTGGCCTCCTTGTCGTTCGTTACAACTTATACCGTGGTTTTGCTAACTTTCTGGGAAGCGTTCTGAAACAGAAAACAGTGTGCTATAATTATTACAGCAGTGTTGATGAATATGGACTGTTCTGCACTAAGGTCGATGTGTGTGTTGCTAATAAAACTCTGTAGTGCTGTAAATGGCGAGTCCTCCCTGCTTGAAAATTTTTCCTTGCTTATTATTGCACAACACAGCCTAGGGGTATGAGGATGCAGGTATTCAAGTCTGTTGCGCAGTAAATCCTCCCAACGGTGGAAATTGAAGGAGACAAAACTGCAACATTTTCTTCACTACGTTTAACTTTCACGCAAGGGAAGACAAATTATTTTCTTAGATCAAGATACAAATTGCACGAATTTGTAATTCTTGAGGAATAAAAAGTAGTTGCATTTATGTGAAAGAGAAAAAAGTTCAGGAGCAACAACTGGAATGTTTTTAGTGGGCACAGAATGTTGCAAGAGAGGCTACGTTCCTCTGAAGAAGGCGGATGTTTGACAAAGAGGTTGCAATGCGACACAGAGCTATAGGAAACAACAACAGGACGCGGCAACACAAGAGTGCCACAAACACTACCTGACGTAGGCGAATGTAAACGGTGTTTCGTCGCTGTCTTCTATCGCACGTCAATTATGAGTTACTGCCGCTCGAAAAATCTACCGCTACAAAAATTATACTAGTGTTAATCTCGGACATAAAGATGACAACTACTTGCTTTGTTCCATAGAGAAATGGGACCAACACAGTTTGAAACACCACGACGGCCTGCAGAAACTGGCTGACACTGACGGCGGCGGTGCACAAATGCTGCGCAGCTAGCGCCATTCGACGGCCAACACCGCGGTTCCTGGTGTGTCCGCTGTGACGTGCGTGTGATCATTGCTTGTACAGCCCTCTCGCAGTGTCCGGAGCAAGTATGGTCGGTCTGACACACCGGTGTCAATGTGTTCTTTTTTCCATTTCCAGGAGTGTATATTGTAGCTTTTCTTGATATATTCACTGTTGTTGTTGTGGTCTTCAGTCCTGAGACTGGTTTGATACAGCTCTCCATGCTACTCTATCCTGTGCAAGCTTCTTCATCTCCCAGTACTTACTGCAACCTTCATCCTTCTGAATCTGCTTAGTGTATTCACCTCTTGGTCTCCCTCTACGATTTTTACCCTCCACGCTGGCCTCCAATGCTAAATTTGTGATCCCTTGATGCCTAAAAACATGTCCTACCAACCGATCCCTTCTTCTAGTCAAGTTGTGCCACAAACTTCTCTTCTCCCCAATCCTATTCAATACCTCCTCATTAGTTACGTGATCTATCCACCTTATCTTCAGCATTCTTCTGTAGCACCACATTTCGAAAGCTTCTATTCTCTTCTTGTCCAAACTAGTTATCGTCCATGTTTCACTTCCATACATGGCTACACTCCATACAAATACTTTCAGAAACGACTTCCTGACACTTAAATCTATACTCGATGTTAACAAATTTCTCTTCTTCAGAAACGATTTCCTTGCCATTGCCAGTCTACATTTTATATCCTCTATACTTCGACCATCATCAGTTATTTTACTCCCTAAATAGCAAAACTCCTTTACTACTTTAAGTGTCTCATTTCCTAATCTAATTCCTTCAGCATCACCCGATTTAATTTGACTACATTCCATTATCCTCGTTTTTCTTTTGTTGATGTTCATCTTATATCCTCCTTTCAAGACACTGTCCATTCCGTTCAACAGCTCTTCCAAGTCCTTTGCTGTCTCTGACAGAATTACAATGTCATCGGCGAACCTCAAAGTTTTTACTTCTTCTCCATGAATTTTAATACCTACTCCGAATTTTTCTTTTGTTTCCTTTACTGCTTGCTCAATATACAGATTGAATAACATCGGGGACAGGCTACAACCCTGTCTCACTCCTTTCCCAACCACTGCTTCCCTTTCATGCCCCTCAACTCTTATAACTGCCATCTGGTTTCTGTACAAATTGTAAATAGCCTTTCGCTCCCTGTATTTTACCCCTGCCACCTTCAGAATTTGAAAGAGAGTATTCCAGTTAACATTGTCAAAAGCTTTCTCTAAGTCTACAAATGCTAGAAACGTAGGTTTGCCTTTTCTTAATATTTCTTCTAAGATAAGTCGTAAGGTTAGTATTGCCTCACGTGTTCCAACATTTCTACGGAATCCAAACTGATCTTCCCCGAGGTCCGCTTCTACCAGTTTTTCCATTCGTCTGTAAAGATTTCGCGTTAGTATTTTGCAGCTGTGACTTATTAAACTGATAGTTCGGTAATTTTCGCATCTGTCAACACCTGCTTTCTTTGGGATTGGAATTATTATATTCTTCTTGAAGTCTGAGGGTATTTCGCTTGTCTCATACATCTTGCTCACCAGATGGTAGAGTTTTGTCATGACTGGCTCTCCCAAGGCCATCAGTAGTTCTGATGGAATGTTGTCTACTCCTGGGGCCTTGTTTCGACTCAGGTCTTTCAGTGCTCTGTCAAACTCTTCACGCAGTATCTTATCTCCCATTTCGTCTTCATCTACATACTCTTCCATTTCCGTAATATTGTCCTCAAGTACATCGCCCTTGTATAAACCCTCTATATACTCCTTCCATCTTTCTGCCTTCCCTTCTTTGCTTACAACTGGGTTGCCATCTGAGCTCTTGATATTCATACAAGTGGTTCTCTTCTCTCCAAAGGTCTCTTTAATTTTCCTGTAGGCAGTATCTATCTTACCCCTAGTGAGACAAGCCTCTACATCCTTACATTTGTCCTCTAGCCATCCCTGCTTAGCCATTTTGCACTTCCTGTCGATCTCATTTTTGAGACGTTTGTATTCCTTTTTGCCTGCTTCATTTACTGCATTTTTATATTTTCTCCTTTAATCAGTTAAATTCAATATTTCTTCTGTTACCCAAGGATTTCTATTAGCCCTCGTCTTCTTACCTACTTGATCCTCTGCTGCCTTCACTACTTCGTCCCTCAGAGCTACCTATTCTTCTTCTACTGTATTTCTTTCCCCCATTCCTGTCAATTGTTCCCTTATGCTCTCCCTGAAACTCTCTACAACCTCTGGTTCTTTCAGTTTATCCAGGTCCCATCTCCTTAAATTCCCACGTTTTTGCAGTTTCTTCAGTTTCAATCTGCAGTTCATAACCAATAGTTTGTGGTCAGAATCCACATCTGCCCCTGGAAATGTCTTACAATTTAAAACCTGGTTCCTAAATCTCTGTCTTACCATTATATAATCTATCTGATACCTTTTAGTATCTCCAGGATTCTTCCAGGTATACAACCTTCTATCATGATTCTTGAACCAGGTGTTAGCTATGATTAAGTTATGCTCTGTGCAAAATTCTACAAGGCGGCTTCCTCTTTCATTTCTTCCCCCCAATCCATATTCACCTACTATGTTTTTCCTTCTCCCCCTTTTCCTACTGACGAATTCCAGTCACCCATGACTATTAAATTTTCGTTTCCCTTCACTACCTGAATAATTTCTTTTATCTCGTCATACATTTCATCTATTTCTTCATCATCTGCAGAGCTAGTTGGTATATAAACTTGTACTACTGTAGTAGGCATGGGCTTTGTGTCTATCTTCGCCACAATAATGCGTTAACTATGCTGTTTGTAGTTCTAACCCGCACTCCTATTTTTTTATTCATTATTAAACCTACTCCTGCATTACCCCTATTTGATTTTGTATTTATAACCCTGTAATCACCTGACCAAAAGTCTTGTTCCTCCTGCCACCGAACTTCACTAATTCCCACTATATCTAACTTTAACCTATCCACGACATCCTCTTGAGCAGTCCCCGCCCGGAGATCCGAATGGGGGACTATTTTACCTCCGGAATATTTTACCCAAGAGGACGCCATCATCATTTAATCATACAGTAAAGCTGCATGTCCTTGGGAAAAATTACGGCTGTAGTTTCCCCTTGCTTTCAGCCGTTCGCAGTACCAGCACTAAGTATGTCAAACTTTATCTATTAAAATCAGCTACTGCTGCATCCATAGCCAAGAAACTGGTCAAGGATTATATAGTCAAGGTAGTCAAAGCAGGGGCTATTCTTTCTGACGATGGGTCAATGTTCACTGGATTTCGTTGGAGGCAAACATTAGCCAGTTGTGGTATAAAACAAATTCTAACATCAGTGTACCACCCTTCGGCGAATCCCGTGGAACGAATTTTTCGTGAATTAAACCGGTTCATGAGAACATATTGCCACAACCAGCAACCCAAATGGATCGATTATCTTCACGATTTTCAGAAATTGTAAACAATATGCCACATACTACGACAGAGTACACCCCATACGAACTGATGTTTGGAAAACAGGAACAGAATGACTGGATTCGACCAATTCCTAAAGTAGCTATTAACAAAATAGACCTACAAAATAAAGTACGACAATCCTTACTCAATATAATGGACAAGGCAAGAAAAAGGAAAATATATTTTGACAATCGACTTGGAAAAATAAAAACATATAAAGTGAAAGACCAAGTTTTAATAAAAACTCATCCTAAGGCTTCACTTATACAGAGGAAGAACACAAAATGGCAATTATTGTATCAAGGACCATTTTTGATTACCAAAATACCCCATCCAGGAACTTATGTTTTGAAGGATGTGAAGAATGGAAAGATGAAAGGAATGTATCCTCATCACTTGTTAAAGCAATTTCATGATGACTGAAGATTCTGAAGATTGAAAATACTGTTCTTATCAAATAATATTGATTAGAGAATTTTCATTAAACCTATGAATCATACTTAGGATAGTTTCTTTCTTTTTGCAATTTTAGTAGTTAGTTTTTCTTTGCAGGCATAATGTACGAGAGATATGCAGACATTATGTATTAGTTTTCCGCTGTAAGGATAAGTTTTCTTTTCAGTATGCAGAGAATTTAGCTATAGTATGAATGATTTCTTTCAAATTTTTTTATTTAGTTGATAGTAACTTCAATCAGGTTTCACAATGCATAATGACCATGGGTTAGTGACTCAAATGAATCTGGTCTATGGCAAGATATTTTTTCTTATGTTGATTTAACAATCTCAGTGTATGTTTGTATTTGCCTTTTTACTCGCTGAGCTGAAGTCATGCTGTTCGGAAGGGGTAACCCATTCTCAGTTTTAAAAGGACGCCTATTACTTTGTTTCAATCTTTTGTGATGAAGATTTTCTTTAAAATTGTACTATTGTTGTAACATACCTGCGTATGTAAATTATGTTATATCAATTGTTGCTCGCGGAGTTACCAACTGAGCGAATGCCTTTCAGTTATAAGCACATCAACAAGTGTTAAAGTCCATCTGAAAGATGACGAGCATAAGTTGACACGGCAGCAACAGTTGGATTTGTGTATAGTGCATTCTAGGGTTGTTGATATTAATGAAGAACACCTTACGACTTCCGAATATTTCGAATTCAGGACAGAGAATTAGAAAGAACTTTAGATTAGATTCTATTTCAGCTCAGCATAGATCAAACACCTTTTCCACGGAACTTACACTGACTCTTATTTTCATGTTAACCATATGCGGAAAACCATAATACCCACGAGGAGACGGTGAAATGGGAATAGAATTCAATCAGTTACCCGGTGATGACAGATAGAAGGGAATCACAGATGGACGTAAAACCAACGCGTCGACGGTTCACCTCAAGACACAGAAGATTAACAGTGTTGTGTTTCTTTTGTGAACAGTGTTTAAATTCATTCAAAAAAAATCCATATTGTAAATATTTTTTTTTATTTTCCATTGTAATTCAATTAATTATCTTTGCAAATGAGAAATACGAGGATGGTAAATCTACCCCGAGGTTTTCCTTGGTTTTCCTTTGTGGGGCTTGGCCGAATGGCTAGATTATCCGTTTGAGACATCCCAAGGCGAGTGACAGAAGCTTTGAAAGATGATGAAAAAGGTTTCTGATCACATCTCATGCCATCCTCGACAAATGAATAAAAGCAAGCATGTAAGCTATGCATATAAGCTGCATCAGGAATTCAGCACAGGCTTTGTCAGCAGTATATGCACCCAAATCTATAATTTACGTTTAGATAGTCATTCACTAATACCAAAATATCATAAGAAATACAGTGGACATTAATACTCTAGTGGACTTTAATACAGCGTCATAAACAATCACCGATATAGTGTTGTGTGAACGCTCGTGTTTGTTTTTGCCCAAAAACGTTCGTCCACAAGAGGGGCATATATGATGTATCATGCAGCGTAACTTGCTGTGACAGTGCGAGAGAGAGACAAAGATATTGTTTATTACTCTGTGGCGGTCAGCGCTCACATAATTATTCTTAGGATATAGAGTTTTTTGTTCTTGTTAAGAGTAATTTTTAGGAGGGAGAGCCATTCTTGTGATGTAAAAAATCGACGCCATTGCGAGTTATTGATTCACATTGTAAAATATAAGTGCATATGGAAGGAAATCAGTCAATAGAACAATAAAATATTGTTCATTGCAAGAAGGTACGTCTTATTATACACCCAGCGATATACTGCTATTGTGATTTACTGATAAACACCAGCTGAGAACAGTTCCGACGGGAGCGTTCAGTTCTAGTGAAATAGTTCGATGTTTTCTTCGGAAAAGAAGTCACTTCATGGATCATTCAAGTCCACAATAGTAACTGGACATTTCTCAGAACTGAAAGCAATCTGATTGCTATGCAACAGGGCCCGGAGAATATTTCTCCGTACTTTGGTTACTACTTTCAGCTCAACACGGTATCTGCAGCATCTGGAGCAGATTTCTACAACAGTGGAAGTGTGTAATCGCTATCAGTTTCACACACCGCCCTGTGTACACTGTATGTATTTACCCACAACAGTGAACATACAGTTACTCACACACATAGAAAGACAATACTAGGTGGTGTGGGGAAACATTTCAGTATAAAGGCCCTGTAGAGCTAAACAGTAATTAGCCTAGTAAGAAAAGGAGTCTTTATAAGTAGATATAAACTGTTTCTTGAGTAATATCAACATAAAAAACCACACAATGAATGGATTCTTTTCGTATTCAGGAACTTTGATTGAACTTTGTTTTCAAGATTCCCGTGTTAATACAGTTTCAAGTATCTGATTAGTTACAAATGAGCTAATGTGTTAAATATTTGACTGTATGAACACCGCGTCTTTGAGAGGCGAGCTTTCCCTGTGCCAGCCAGCTCAGATTCACATCGCTTGAGCAGCGATGTTCTGCCTTTCGCTAGCCTAACAGAGAACTGACGACACTGTAGAATACGTTTGGCAACTAAGTGACAGTCTATTTCCTTCCTGGTTTACTTCAGAATTATCCTGGTAAATTCATTCACTACTTTGTCATTTAGATTAAATACTCTGAATTCTTTTTACTTGAGGGATGACAGAGGTTGAGGGTGCAAGCACAAAACTACACTCATGCTCATAAATTAAGGATAATGGTGAAACAACACTTTGGTGGGCAGTTTGCGGGTTTAAATCACCTCGGGGTATGACCATGCTGTGAATTTGACATGCGGTTGTCGCACGGTGTCACTGGCAGCAGTCCACATACAGAGAGGTGTACAGTGCAAAAAGTAAGTCTTCAGACGTTTTCAGACGTGCTAATGGTGACTGTGTGTTGAAAATGGTTCAAAGAACACATATTGATGACGTTATGGGGGGTAGAATACTAGGACGACTGGAGGCTGGTCATAGACAGCAAGTCGTAGAATGGGCCCTTCTTGTGCCACAAAGTGTGATCTCAAGATTATGGCAACGATTCCAGCAGACAAGAATCGTGTCCAGGCGCTACAGTACGGGACGTTCACAGTGTGCAACATCACATGAAGACCGATATCTCACCATCAGTGCCCTCAGACGGCCACAGAGTACTGCAGGTAGCCTTGCTTGGGACCTTACCGCAGAAACTGGAATAGATGTCTCCAGACATACAGTCTACAGACGACTGAACAGACATGGTTTATTCGCCTGTAGACCTGCAAGGTGCATTCCATTGACCCCTGGTCACAGGAGAGCCCATACAACCTGGTGTCAAGAACACAGTATGTGGTCTTTGGAACAGTGATCCCAGGTTATGTTCACGGACGAGTCCAGGTGTAGTCTGAACAGTGATTCTCGTCGGGTTTTCATCTAGCGTGAAACAGGAACCAGATACCAACCCCTTAATGTCCTTGAAAGGGGCCTGTATGGAGGTCGTGGTTTGATGGTGTGGGGTGGGATTATGATTGGTGCACATACACGCCTGCATGTCTTTGACAGAGGAACTGTAACATTTCAGGTGTATCGGGACGTCATTTTACACCAGTATGTTCGCCTTTTCAGGGGTGCAGTGGGTTCCACCTTCCTCCTGATGGATGATAACGCACGGCCCCACTGAGCTGCCATCGTGGAGGAGTAACAGGGGTGTAAAGTTAGTTCGCCTCCACGTGACGCACCCTGGGTAACGCTAAATGAACTAACACAACTGGCGGCAGATCGAGCGAAGAATTCCTGCCCCACATCACAGTGAAATCTTGAACAGTAGATATCAGGCAATGAAGTGGCCTCCCTGTTTTCGGTCGACATATCACTGCACGTGTGACCCCTAGGACACTTCAGGAGCTCCGACAGGCACTGGTGCAAGAATGGGAGGCTATACCCCAGCAGCTGCTCGACCACCTGATCCAGAGTACGTCAACCCATTGTGCGGCCTGTGATCATATCCCATATTGATGTCGCGGTACATGCGCAGGAAACAGTGGCGTTTTGTAGCACATGTGCTTCGGGACGGTTTTCTCAACTTATCACCAATATCGTGGACTTACAGACCTGTGTCGTGTATGTTCCCTGTGTGCCTACGCTATTAGCACCAGTTTTGTGTAGTGCTACGTTGTGTGGAACCACATTGTGCAATTATCCTTAATTTATGAGTATGAGTGTGGTATAAATTACTCTTTTAGTAACTCTTACTTCTTCAGTCTGGACTAGTTTTGGAAATCACTTCTGTAGTAATATACTCTTTAAGTAACTGTTGGAGAGCTCAATTCTATTTACTTCTTTGGTTGTAACTAAAGTAGTAACGCCTTTTTACTAAAGAAGTAAGCCATTTCTGCACGGCAGACATTACCGCATCACCTTTTGCGTAATTTATGTTTGTCACTATAATTTTAGAAGCTAGGAAGGATTATTAAATTGATTTATTAAAACTGGAAAATCTAAATGCTATAGTACTAATTAATGATAACATCTTTGTACTAAGAAAAAGAAAAGCGCTATTAATGGATGAATCTACCCTTAACCCCACCATCTACAGCGACCAACGTCCATTACTGGTTGGTGACACGTATTAATTTAAGCGCCAGTTTGCGATACGAGCTACCAGCAACATGGAGATAGCCATGAAACGTTCAAAAAACATACCAGAAAATGAAAAAGAGCGGTTTGCTGAAATAATGAAAAAGTATATAACTGCTATTGACTCTAACGTAGAAGCTCTTATACAAAGATCAAAAGAGCAGTTTAAAGAAATTTGGAAGGACATGAGAGCAAAACAAAGAAAATGGAAGCTAACTGTAATTGAGAACGATTTCAAACTGGCGGTGGAGTAGGTGAAACGAAGATCGACGATATAACTCAAATAGTTGTTTATATCACCCGACAAGTTTTCGAGGGGATAACTAGAGTTAGCGACAATGAGACATCTAAAGATAATTTGATACTTTCAAGCAACTTTGATGATGACAACTGTTCTGAAGTTAGCAATAAAACTGCTGAAGGTGGAACTTTATCCCAGATCCATGATCCTCGGCTTGCACTCTCTGGTGGGAACTTATCACAAGATGCGCGCAGCAAAAGAGGGAGAGAACATGTGGTTGTAGTGAAGAACCGAGAGTTGTTGAAAAAAGCAAACGAGCTTCATTCCTTAAAAATGTGTTAATACAATGCAAAAATATTATTAATAGAACGACAAAGAGAAACCATGGAAGAAGAGCATAGCCTTAAAATGGAAATTATGAATCAGTTCAAGAACGTAATTAAGCAAATTTCAGGTTCCAGTTCTTCAGCCGGTGTGCTCCAGAAATTTGGGTTTTTGCGAGTGAGTAAGAAAATATTCATATGTATAAAACATCTTTTATTTACTTGACTTTTTCGAAATGGTTAATATGTTCTTGTTTCTTTTATAGCATAATATTTGCGTTTATCATTTCAGCATAGGTAGTAATTTTTGTTAATACCACATTCTAATATTTATCTGAATTTGCAATATTATAAAATAAGTCTTTTTTTCGAAATAATTGAAATATTGTACGACTTTGTACATTCAATTAAAAAATAAAATGAGAAGTTAATTCCCTTGCAAAAAAAAAATAAATAAAATAAAATAAAGAACATTACTGTAAAATTGCACATAAATAAATTGAGTCAATTTTCGCTGCAGTACTGACAATCCAGTGGCTTATTTATTCATTTAAGAAGGAAAAGCCTTTACACTAACTTCTAATTTTACTAGCAAACGAGGTAAAATTTTAACTAAAGGAATTAAGCATAATAACAGACTTTCTCACAGCTTGGCCTGCATCATCTGCTTCTGGCTGAAATGCATATTGATCGATGTGGTGATGTGGTGATCAGGGTGAAACACATCTCTAGCTTCTATTCCAAAGTTGTGTAGAACTGAAGCAGCCAGAATAACATTTCCACACTTGTTTGGTTTAAATCGCATTGTTTTAGCCGGAATTTGGAAACGTTGCTTCCAAATGCCGAACGCTCGCTGTACTGCACATCTGGTAGCAATATGGGCTCTACTGTAGCCCCGTTCGGGTCCTGTGTGGGCTCGGAATACAGACGCCGTAAGATGTTTAGAGAGAGCGTATCCACTATTTCCAATAAGCGACCCACCATATTCTTCATTTTCAAATTCTGCAACAACTCTACTATTGTCCCAAATGCGTGCATCATGTTTGGAACCCAGCCAACGGTTTACCACGTTCAAAATCTTCATATTGGCATCATAGATGATTTTTGTATTGATAGGAAACAAATTCTTACGATTTCTATATAGTTATGCTTGTCCTCCAGAAGGACAAAGTATGGGTATATGTACAAAATCTATGACATTTGGGAATCCACCAGCTCGACAGAATTCCCTTTTGTTCTTTGATATATTTTCTGGGCCGTGTGGCATGGACACTTACATTGGCTTTAAGGCAATTAAACTGTTTATCACTCTGTGAAAAGCTCTTCCAGCAGTAGTACGATGAATATTAACGAGGTCCCTGCTACGATTTGATAAGTACCTGTGCTAAAGATTCGCAGTCCACAAAGAAGTTGCAGGATAGGAGACAAAGCAAGGTTCCTGTCTGAATTATGCTGCAGTAACAGCTCCAGCATACCAAACAGCAACTCAAAAGACTCCTTACGAAACCCAAACCGTTCTTTGAAATCACTGTCGCTATACATCACAAATGGGTCTCTTCTCTCTATTAAAACCCTCATTCTTGGTATGTTCACTCTTCCTCCATCTTCATATATTCTTCGTAGTACTGGTAATCCATAGAATTTGACACTTAAAACACAGAACTCAAAGATAGCACTTTAATCTCTTACTTCACTCCTACTACTGCCTAGGAGTAAATTTTGGTCTCATTTCCCCCATAACTTACTAGCGTAGTAGCGTACTCTTCAGTGGTGCTCTCCACGAGTAATGGACTAAATAAATTTACTTCGGAAGTAAATGAAAAATTTGCTACTGGAGTAATTTACTCCTATAGTTCAGTACCAGGGGCGATTCTAGAAGTCGATCAAGGGGGGGGGGGGGGCTAATGGGGGGAGGAGGTTTGGGGGAATGGAATATCGCTTAACAAAAGGAGAGTTGGGGTCCTCCACCGACAAATTGGTAAAATTTTGTGTTGCTTAAAATGGTTTTTGGTAACTGTTTCGGAGTTCGGCGTAAAAAATGTGTATTAATAAATAATAAGACGCCCACTTTTAAGTTAAATAGTTAAATGATATTTATTGGTTTAGATAGTAAGCTATTTGTCGCTCTTATTCCTTTGTTAAAATGTGTTTGAAATAGATTGCAATCTATATTCCTACATAATTATAAAACAAGATTGAATCCGTTGGAGTAATATATTCGCTGATTTCTGAAGTAATTTTATCCAGTGTAATATGATACTCCATGGGGGGGGGGGGGGGGGCTATAGCCCCATAGCCAGTCCCCCCCCCCCCTCCTTGCCAAAGCCCACGTTCAGTACTATCGACTGAAGTAGCCGATTTCCTTCTCTCTTAGTAACTTACTACCTTAGTTTCACTTACTCCAGGTTGGTGCTCGCCACCCTGAAAATTTATGGTTTTGAGCTCAGGCAGCTATGTCCAACAGAAACTGCTGTTTACTTCGCCATTTACGACTTGAATTCTGTGTCTTGGCCATGGTTGGGACAACAATGAAGCACTGTTTGATGTAGATGTATGGAGCTTAGCGATAAAGCTTTCGCTATTCAGGCGGAAGAGTGTGTTAGTTTTCGTTTCTAAACTGGCTGGAGGTAACATTTTTCCCATCTTCTGTGCAAGAACCACTAGCAGATAGACTGACCATCAGAAAAGAAATCCCAAGACAACTTCTCCCCCAAAATTTCGTCGCTACCTCGATTCTGTGCTGTGCAGATCTAAAGGTGAAAAACTGCTTGTTTGTGCCTGATTTCTCTGCTTCTGTCACCTGTATTGGCACCATTGTGGCACTAAATGATTTGTTAACTGTATTTTGTCTTGTATCCACCCCTGCTGCTATGTTTGCTGACTTAAATTGTTGTCCTGAAACACTGCAATATGACTGTGGACTGATCTTTGACCGTTTCTTGCTAATTCATGACAATTTAGGATACTACGATTTATTAAAATAGTCTTTTTGTAATGTTATCGTGCTAAATAGTTTTTTCTTTAGTTTATTGAACACTGGTTGAATATGTTGTTATTGTTGTTATGATCTTCAGTTCGAAGACATCTACATCTACATTTACATTTATACTCCGCAAGCCACCCAACGGTGTGTGGCGGAGGGCACTTTACGTGCCACTGTCATTATCTCCCTTTCCTGTTCCAGTCGCGTATGGTTCGCGGGAAGAACGACTGTCTGAAAGCCTCTGTGCGCGCTCTAATCTCTCTAATTTTACATTCGTGATCTCCTCGGGAGGTATAAGTAGGGGGAAGCAATATATTCGATACCTCATCCAGAAACGCACCCTCTCGAAACCTGGCGAGCAAGCTACACCGCGATGCAGAGCGCCTCTCTTGCAGAGTCTGCCACTTGAGTTTGTTAAACATCTCCGTAACGCTATCACGGTTACCAAATAACCCTGTGACGAAACGCGCCGCTCTTCTTTGGATCTTCTCTATCTCCTCCGTCAACCCGATCTGGTACGGATCCCACACTGATGAGCAATACTCAAGTATAGGTCGAACGAGTGTTTTGTAAGCCACCTCCTTTGTTGATGGACTACATTTTCTAAGGACTCTCCCAATGAATCTCAACCTGGTACCCGCCTTACCAACAATTAATTTTATATGATCATTCCACTTCAAATCGTTCCGCACGCATACTCCCAGATATTTTACAGAAGTAACTGCTACCAGTGTTTGTTCCGCTATCATATAATCATACAATAAAGGATCCTTCTTTCTATGTATTCGCAATACATTACATTTGTCTATGTTAAGGGTCAGTTGCCACTCCCTGCACCAAGTGCCTATCCGCTGCAGATCTTCCTGCATTTCGCTACAATTTTCTAATGCTGCAACTTCTCTGTATACTACAGCATCATCCGCGAAAAGCCGCATGGAACTTCCGACACTATCTACTAGGTCATTTATATATATTGTGAAAAGCAATGGTCCCATAACACTCCCCTGTGGCACGCCAGAGGTTACTTTAACGTCTGTAGATGTCTCTCCATTGAGAACAACATGCTGTGTTCTGTTTGCTAAAAACTCTTCAACCCAGCCACACAGCTGGTCTGATATTCCGTAGGCTCTTACTTTGTTTATCAGGCGACAGTGCGGAACTGTATCGAACGCCTTCCGGAAGTCAAGGAAAATGGCATCTACCTGGGAGCCTGTATCTAATATTTTCTGGGTTTCATGAACAAATAATGCGAGTTGGGTTTCACACGATCGCTGTTTCCGGAATCCATGTTGATTCCTACATAGTAGATTCTGAGTTTCCAAAAACGACATGATACTCGAGCAAAAGACATGTTCTAAAATTCTACAACAGATCGACGTCAGAGAGATAGGTCTATAGTTTTGCGCATCTGCTCGACGACCCTTCTTGAAGACTGGGACTACCTGTGCTCTTTTCCAATCATTTGGAACCTTCTGTTCCTCTAGAGACTTGCGGTACACGGCTGTTAGAAGGGGGGCAAGTTCTTTCGCGTACTCTGTGTAGAATCGAATTGGTATCCCGTCAGGTCCAGTGGACTTTCCTCTGTTGAGTGATTCCAGTTGCTTTTCTATTCCTTGGACACTTATTTCAATGTCAGCCATTTTTTCGTTGGTGCGAGGATTTAGAGAAGGAACTGCAGTGCGGTCTTCCTCTGTGAAACAGCTTTGGAAAAAGGTGTTTAGTATTTCAGCTTTACGCTTGTCATCCTCTGTTTCAATGCCATCATCATCCCGGAGTGTCTGGACATGATGTTTCGAGCCACTTACTGATTTAACGTAAGACCAGAACTTCCTAGGAGTTTCTGTCAAGTCGGTACCTAGTATTTTACTTTCGAATTCACTGAACGCTTCACGCATAGCCCTCCTTACGCTAACTTTGACATCGTTTAGCTTCTGTTTGTCTGAGAGGTTTTGGCTGCGTTTAAACTTGGAGTGAAGCTCTCTTTGCTTTCGCAGTAGTTTCCTAACTTTGTTGTTGTACCACGGTGGGTTTTTCCCGTCCCTCACAGTTTTGCTCGGCACGTACCTGTCTAAAACGCATTTTACGATTGCCTTGAACTTTTTCCATAAACACTCAACATTGTCAGTGTCGGAACAGAAATTTTCGTTTTGATCTGCTAGGTAGTCTGAAATCTGCCTTCTATTACTCTTGCTAAACAGATAAACCTTCCTCCCTTTTTTTATATTCCTATTAACTTCCATATTCAGGGATGCTGCAACGGCCTTATGATCACTGATTCCCTGTTCTGCACTTACAGAGTCGAAAAGTTCGGGTCTGTTTGTTATCAGTAGGTCCAAGATGTTATCTCCACGAGTCGGTTCTCTGTTTAATTGCTCGAGGTAATTTTCGGATAGTGCACTCAGTATAATGTCACTCGATGCTCTGTCCCTACCACCCGTCCTAAACATCTGAGTGTCCCAGTCTATATCTGGTAAATTGAAATCTCCACCTAAGACCATAACATGCTGAGAAAATTTATGTGAAATGTATTCCAAATTTTCTCTCAGTTGTTCTGCCACTAATGCTGCTGAGTCGGGGGGTCGGTAAAAGGAGCCAATTATTAACCTTGCTCGGTTGTTGAGTGTAACCTCCACCCATAATAATTCACAGGAACTATCCACTTCTACTTCACTACAGGATAAACTACTACTAACAGCGACGAACACTCCGCCACCGGTTGCATGCAATCTATCCTTTCTAAACACCGTCTGTGCCTTTGTAAAAATTTCGGCAGAATTTATCTCTGGCTTCAGCCAGCTTTCTGTACCTATAACGATTTCAGCTTCGGTGCTTTCTATCAGCGCTTGAAGTTCCGGTACTTTACCAACGCAGCTTCGACAGTTTACAATTACAATACCGATTGCTGCTTGGTCCCCGCATGTCCTGACTTTGCCCCGCACCCGTTGAGGCTGTTGCCCTTTCTGCACTTGCCCGAGGCCATCTAACCTAAAAAACCGCCCAGCCCACGCCACACAACCCCTGCTACCCGTGTAGCCGCTTGTTGCGTGTAGTGGACTCCTGACCTATCCAGCGGAACCCGAAACCCCACCACCCTATGGCGCAAGTCGAGGAATCTGCAGCCCACACGGTCGCAGAACCGTCTCAACCTCTGATTCAGACCCTCCACTCGGCTCTGTACCAAAGGTCCGCAGTCAGTCCTGTCGACGATGCTGCAGATGGTGAGCTCTGCTTTCATCCCGCTAGCGAGACTGGCAGTCTTCACCAAATCAGATAGCCGCCGGAAGCCAGAGAGGATTTCCTCCGATCCATAGCGACACACATCATTGGTGCCGACATGAGCGACCACCCGCAGATGGGTGCACCCCGTACCCTTCATGGCATCCGGAAGGACCCTTTCCACATCTGGAATGACTCCCCCCGGTATGCACACGGAGTGCACTTTGGTTTTCTTCCCCTCCCTTGCTGCCATATCCCTAAGGGGCCCCATTACGCGCCTGACTAGTTTGATGCAGCTATAATATCCTGTACAAGTGTCTTCATCTCCGAAGAAACATGACACAGTTCTTCATAACAACACAGGCACTGCAGTATCGAATTTATCCGCCGATACCAGGCAGCAACTTTCAATTAAAATGTCCCGTACGGGAATTACATAAAGTTTGCACGAGTACAGATTGCGACGTAGGAACAACATCATATGAATTTTTGGGTCTGGCCGTACGTCGTGCACGGACAACCAGAACAGTTAACGGGAGAACTCGCGTAAAGCGAGAAATAGCAAATCCAGTCCCGGTTTGGCACAAATTTTCATTGTCATCATTCCCTTCGTATTCACAACTGCGAATTTGGGTTTGGCTTGATGTTGCATTTTAATCACATATTCAATGAATTTTGTCCTGTCTATGCAATAATAACGTTGTTGACGACTCCTCCCTAGAAATTAGGTGCTTTTGTACATGGCTGAACGCTGGAGCACCAACTGTAGGATAAAATCTTCGTGAAAAAAATAAACAGCGAATCCGTTGCAAAATGGGGGATTTATTTAAACTCCCTGGTCATGGTTTCAAAGTTTATAAAAATGTCTTTTTCAGAAGGAAAGTGGTGGCAAGTGGGTTACATGTCGTAGCGGAGGTACGTTGACATATATCTAAGTGGCGTCAGTAAAATATAAATTCCTCCCCCCCCCCCTCCAAATTTATAAAAGATTTACAGTATGATAGTCGTCACTGAGCAGTGCTACATCAACGTACAGCTATACACTATCGTCGCGTACGTAGAAGCTGTCGTGTGTCAGGCCATTACATACAGTGATTTTGTTTGTTTTCTTTCTTACAAGTAATGTAGACATTAAAAATTGAGCAGAAAGGAATTCATTTTAAATCATCGATAGATTAGATTTAATATCGATAGTGACGACCCAAATGAGTATTTACTGGTAATTATTATTAAAACGATATGTTTTGTATTTACGTTTTGTAGTCTAGTGTTAAGAACTGAACCAAAATTCAATTTATGAAATGTAAGATTATAATTTAAATGTAAATGAAGATTGTATGGTCTGTAGATGCGGAAGCCAAAGTAATTATTGAGACTGTAAGTATGGTATTGTTGAGGAGTAGCAGGAAAGTATGGAGATATCGAAAGCGGTGTGCATTACTGGCGATCTAAAGAACATAGTTAAACATTGTAGTACCAGTACTACTGAGTGATGAAGAACTATGATGACGTGGAGGAGTTTTAATTGGAATACGAAGAAAAATGATTCAGGTATTTATCAATGAAGACAGCGAATTGCAGTTTTTGTCTGCGGTTATTAAGCAACTTTTTCAACTTAAAAAATGTGTCATAGACTGTGATGGAAATTACTGACAGCACGAATAACGACTAGCAAAGAAGTTTTGGATGAAATTTATGCAATACAACCCCCTTCCATTTTTCGCACTTAATGTATGATATATTTGCGTAATATACATCAAAGTATTTGTCTGAATTTACGTTGCATTTTTAGTTTTACGATGAAAAGTGCGTTGATTACGGAAAAATGGGTTTAAAAATGACGCGAACGTTAAGATTACACTATGCTACAGGTCAGTCTGTTAAGTGATAATACTACCGTTATTTGGGATTCACATTCGTTGGCTTCGACAACTCAAAAACAAATAGTCATCTTTAAACCTAACCTAGACTTCGGGCTACGCTACAGACCTGTATGTCACCACTACCAAGATTTAAGGGCTGGAGGCCGAATAGCACACCGACTGATGTTTGAGCCAGCGTACATCAGAATAATTTGAATGTGTTAATTGGCTTTAGTATCTTGGAACATAAAACTAATGAAGTAAACCTTAATTATCTTGCTGCGATTCAACAATTAGCTGCTGTAGTTTTAAATGAAAGTTACGTTTAGTGATTTACTTGCCAAATCAAAATCAACAGTGCTTGAATTTCTTTGAATATTTGTGTACAACTATTGAACGTGCTCTGTTTTTCTCAAATATGGCTGACTATGCCGACATCCCCGTTTTTATGGAGCATATCAGTTTGAAAACAACTGTAAATGTTATGCATAATTATTATTATTATTTTGTTCTTCCCAGTCACGACCACATTTACTATGTCCACGAGCGATGTTTCTTAAAAACTAGGTAATGAAAGAATCCTCGTTCTGTTGCGTAGAGTGTGAGCCATTGCAAATTATATGCAGGCTCTAGGCGTCACATACATATGGCCTTCTTACTACGCCCGTTCGTTTTAAAGTGTTTGTCAAGAAAATGGGTTGATTCTTAATATGTTTCCAATTGGTACACAGTATTATTCACATCATTATCTTTGTTGTGCTATTTTATATTGACATACTCCACTGTATTAATAGTGCAAGGCGAAGTATTTTCAGTTTTCAAAACGTGATTAGGTTGATAGTTATACTATAGCCTTTAGATACTCTTCAACGTATGACAGAATCTTGAAATCTTCACTGTTTTTTAGAAATAGGGCAAGTGTGCAGGGTTGATATTTATCATCGTGACTGATTCGTCACTTACTGTCTGTCGGTGTTCAGGGGGATTCAAAATCCGTATTACAGGCTTCTCGCGGGACTTAGTAGATGAAGTTTTGATGACAAACACACGCTTGGAAATATACCGTTTCGATATAAAATAAGTTTTAAGATCGGACCACTTTCACACTTACCACTTCACGTTACGGACGCTCATGTTATGACCTGACGTCGACCCCTGAACAAGCTGGTGACGAAATAGTCTCTGCGCTGCTGGGTTTTGATAGCCAGGCGCGCACTGGTGACAAAATTGTCCTTTTCTGTGCATTCTCCTCATCCCATTTGCTTCCACTATGTCGCACGCAATCATGGCACCAACGCCCTTGCACATGACTGTTAACGAAGACGATATTGATAATGATGTTCATGTAGAAGAAGTGGAAGGTGGAAGAAACACAAACACTTTTCAATAAAAATTTGCAGTATTATTCGAAGATAAACACGAAAGTTAAAGAATGGAAGAAAATCCACCGAATAATATTTTCTTGGAACAACATGTGTTCAGTTGGGACAGACAATCTCATATTCGTATTTTTTGAGTTCCGTAAACCAGTGGGTAAAAACGGAACCCATATAGGATCAGTTCTTTGCCCGTCAGTCTGTCTGTCCGTACGCTATGAGCCGTTTTTCTAAGGAACGGGTGGACGTATCGAGTCGAAATGTATATCCCCTACGTCTATGGTCCCCTGACGATGTAAAACAAAGCTTCTAAGTCAGTGCAGTCAAAATATACAGCCATTGATGTCACATATTTTGATACTCGTAAACTCACTCATTAAAAACTATAGCGTTGACCTAAATATAGAATCATGAAATTTGCCAAGAAGCAAGGTTTCACAGTAGCCTACAAGTAAAGGAAAAAACGTGAGAATTAAAAATGCGAAGTAATTCATCAAACCTTCAGCAGTCATTCTAAAACACTGAAAAAAATTCCTTGGATGTTGTTGAAGTTTATGAAACACTGTATACAGCTTTCCACTAATGCCTCCGACTGTATAGGAGGTGCCCCCCCTTTCCCATCGTTCTTTTTATGCTGTTTTCTTTTAAATCTCATAAATTCGCAAATAATGACCGTCTCCTCAAAAAATTCGTATCAACGAATGGCGGTTGGATTTGAGAAAAAGTATAGTGGCTCTCATCCTTCGTGAGCGCACCTTACTTTGACGTGACGTGAACAGTGACGGAAACTTTTTTGTCACGGCGACAAAACTCGCTGTTTTTACGCCCAGACGAGCGCAGTTGAGTCTGCTGAGCGCTCCAGCTACCCCACCACTGCGCTGCGAGTGAGACGGCCATATCACTGTCTAACTAACGTGTTAGATTGTGGCTGTATGCTAATGGCAGCACACGCACGCGGCTTAGGAAGACGTGTTTGCAATGCGGTGCGGCTAATTCTAAGACACGAGTATTGCACAGCACTTTTATAAGCACGTGTGAATCAGATGTGTGCCTATTTTCAAATCTCTACTTTTCGGCCAAAACAATTACTTGTATTAGGCCTACTCGATTAAATGAATACATCATACAGTGCTAATAACTAGGCAATCTTCACTGTTTATTGAAAACAGGCATACAGTCTGTAACTTCTAAGTTGCCAAAGTTGCTCCCTAGGCCTGAGTCAGTAGAAGCTGGTAGAAGACGTAATGCTCCAGCCGTTTGCCATGTGTTTTCAGTTAGCCGGCCGGGCCTGCTTCCTCCGTTCACCGCTACACCCTTCTGAAATTGGCTAACGTACTACAGCTACCAGCGACATATGTTAACTGTGTGTTCATGTAGAGGCATAGGCGTGTGTATGCATCCGCGCACTAGTGTGTGTGTGTATGTATTTTAATATAGCTCGAAATAGGATAATTCCGAAAGTTGGCAAGTTTTCTTTCTCATTGTGTTTTCCCATCAACGACTCAGTGCTTCTTTAATCCAAAAGTATTTACATTCTACCACACCTATCCTACAACATTTACATAACACGTTGCACTGCTATTACTTACACCTAGTCTCAAGTTTGAGAGAATTTATGACTCCATTCAGTATTACAGTATAACCAATAGAATTTTAATGAAACACACAGGAGAGCAATAGAAAAATCGCACTTTCTGCCACTATAGCACTACAAACTGTACTAAAAATGATGTGTTTTGGAAAGATCTTTGATATGGCCTGTTACTGAAGCTGCATATTTTTGTAGGAAATGCACCAAATACAACATGCACTGAAATCAAGATGGCAGCTGCTCGATCTGTTGCTGTCAGTTAATTACAACACAGGCCACATTCTAGACCTCAGACTAAGGTACTGATCAGTCTGTCACCACAGCCAGATTTTTTGCTTTCACATTCGTTGGCTTAACGAACTCTAAACTGAATTTAGACCTTGGGCTAAGCTACGGATCACTCTGAAACCACAAAGTTTTTTGCTTTTACGTTCATTGGCTTCGCCAACTGTTAACTACGATAGTTCTTATTGTCACTGATGTCAATATCTGATAATCTACCTCTACTGGAAATATTTCAAAGAATCAAAAATGCACCGCCTACAGATATGATAGGAAACTGGCTAGTTTATTGAAGAATAGTGAAATTAGTTTTCAACAGAGCCAACTCCAAACATGTCTCTGCAAGTTTATATGTGGAGGAGTTGAAAAATAAGTTTCCCCTGTCGACTGTGGTCAGAGTTGTGTGTGAAAGGAAAAAAAGGAGAATGAGACATTAAAGATAAGACGTATCTTTATTTTTCTACATAATTTCCAAGTACATTGAGACATTTGTCATACCGCTTTATAAACGTCGAAAAGGCTTCCAGGAAAGAATCAGGGCGTTGCATACGGAAGAAGCGTTGAACGGCTTGTTTGACATCAGCGTTGCTGCCAAAGCGCCTTCCGCCGAGAGTCTTCTTCAAAACAGGAAACAGACGGTAGTCACTTGGTGCGAGGTACGGACTGTAAGGCGGATGGTGTAGGCGCTTTCAAACAAGAGTTGCAATATGGTCTCGCGTTGCCGTCGCCGTGTGTGGTCTCACATTGTTATCCAACAGCAGAACACGAGATCTGAGAAGGCAAGTCCGCCTTTTCCAAATCGCCTCTTTCAGTTTCGACAGAATGGCACAGTACCATGCAGCATTGATGGTTGCATCCTCCAGAACGTCCAGCAGCAAAACTCCTGTGGCGTCCCAGAAAACGGTGAGTAGCACTTTACCTGCAGGCGGAGTGCTTTTAAACTTCTTTTGGACAGGTGATGACGAACTTTTCCACTCAATGGGTGCGCCCTTCGATTCGGGCTTGTAATGGTGGACTCACGTTTCATCTCCCGTCACAATCCGAAACAGAACATCATTGTGGGATTCGTGGCAATGCACGAGCTGTTCCAGGCTGAACGCCACACATTGTTCCATGTGTGTCGGCATCAGTTGGCAAGGCACCCATCGTGCTGACACCTTCCCGTATCGAAGAATGTCGTGGACGATCTTTTGAGCTCACTCATGTCCGATCCCAAGCTCTGCCGCTACTCCATCCGTGGTGATACGCCGGTTCGCTTTAATCATGTCGTGCACCTTCCTGACATGTGCATCTCTAGTAGCCGTGTTTATCAGTCTAGGTCTCGGTATGTCCTGCACTTGCTGACATCCATCACTGAACTGCTGGCACCATCTCCGCACCATTTGCCACGACATCACACCTGACCCATGCATCTCAACAAGGCGGTCATGATTTCTGTGTGTGACACTCCACGTGCCCATTCACAGCGGATAACAGCTCTCACTTCCACCTTTGACCGTGACTCCAAAACACACCTTCTCTCCAGAGTTCCGGGAAAAGACTGAGTGGCTGGCCTCCGCTTTGTGCAGGCACTGCGACAGCGCAATCTGCTCGATCCCGGTCGACCTCTACCCAATGGTGTATTGGTGTCTTGCACGTGCGGGCTCACCTGCCGTGTTGTCTTTCGCCCGTATCACACAACTCTGCCTACAGGAGAAACTTATTTTCCAACTCCCCCTCTTAATTTAACTTTTTCAGACCACCATGGAAGTAGATCAATGGTATCACAAAAAGTGGAGTTACTTTGCTTCACTTTCGGACAGGTTTTCAAACAAATTCATGTAATGCACAATTGTTCCATAAAATGACTTTTGGGAATGAAGTTAGTCTACTCTAAAAAATATAAAAACCATCTAGTAACATAAAAAGCTTCTAAGATTTGTTTTAATTTTATAATGTACTGTAAATTGGAGAAAAGTAGACCCTGGAGAAGGTCAACTTAATATAAACATTATTTTAAGACAGGATAATAGCTTAGGACAATGTTTTCATCTCATATATGTTGTGTCACCTTATAGGACCACCAATAAACCAACTTTTATGTACTTTTTGATATTAAAGGGCGAAAAATAATAAAATTTAAATATTTTCTTTAAATTTAGGATGAAACATGAAAATAGTTTAGCGTTGTTTCGTTATTAAAGAAAAGACCAGTGTTTAATTGGATATTCTGGTATGTAAAACTGGTAGTGAATAGACCAGGAAAATGTTTTGCATCAATTTATCACCATCAACCAACTCTGACACTGAGAAAATGCCTCTTTTGCTGAAACATTTAGAAGAATTTGTAAGTTCAGCTGCCTCCTCCCATTTGTTAAAAAGAGCAGCTTAATTGGAGGCCTTTTCCAGTTATCATGTGATAGCATCACGGTATTTACACTTACACTATCTTCTTTAAAACTTTCAATAACGCAAGGGAAATTAATGTATATTTTAGTACAGTATAACCACAAAAAATGCTTGCAGGTTGTCCAGATTTTTCATTTATTACAGATGAAAAACCAGGATGGAATGTAACAATAGGTGAACAGGATAGTTGCTACCACCATATAGTGGAGCTACTGAGTTGCAGATAGGCACAACAGAAAGACTGTCACAAAATAAACTTTCAGCTAACAAGGCTTTTGTCAGAACTAGATAGACACACACACACTCACACACACACACGCACACACACACACACACACACACACACGCACGCACACACACACACACACACACACACACACACACACACACACACACACACACACATGACCACAGTCTCTGTCAGTTAAAGTCAGACTACAAGCAGCAGCGCATGATGGGAGGGACAACTGGGTGGGGGTAATGAGGAGGTTGGGGTGGGGAGGGAGGGGATAGCAGAGTAGGGGGTGTGGAACAGTAAAGTGCTGCTAGGGGGTTGTGCAGGGACAAAGTGGTGAGAGGGTAGATGCAGTTGAGAGGTTAGATGGAGGGTGAGGGTGCGGGGTAGCAGAAAGGGAGAGAAGTAAAAACACTAGGTGCATTGGTGGAATACAGGGCTGTGTGGTGCTGGAGTGGGAACAGGGAAAGGGCTAGATGGGTAAGGACAATGACTAATGGAGTTGAGTTCAGGAGGGTTATGGGAACGTAGGATATATTACAAGGACAGTTCCTACCTGCGCATTTCAGAAAAGCTGGTGTTGGTGTGAAGTATCCAGATGACACAGGCTGTGAAGCAGTCATCGAAGTGAAGAACATTGTGTTGGGCAGCATGCTCAGCAACATGGTGGTCCAGTTGTTTCTTGGCCACAGTTTGTCGGTGGCCATTCATGTGGGCAAGACAGCTTATTGGTTGTCATGCCCACATAGAATGCAGCGCATTGGTTTCAGCTTAGCTTGTAGATAACAGGACTGGTTTTACAGGTAGCCCTGCCTTTGATGGAATAGGTGATGTTTGTGACCTGACTGGAGTAGGAGGCTGTATGGGACAGGTCTTGCATCTAGGTCTATGACAGTGATATGAGCCGTGAGGCATGGGGTTTGTAGCAGAGGTTGTGTAGGGATGGACAAAGATATTGTGTAGGTTTGCTGGGTGGCAGGGTACTGAAGTGGGGGAGGGGGCATAATGGGTAGGATATTTCCCATTTCAGGGCACAATGACGAGAGGCCCATATCCCTGCAATAGACCTAGATGTCGCATATAACCTCCCACCACCATGTACCCCAGTCTGGCCACAAACGTCACTTATCCCATCAAAGGCAGCGCTGCCTGTGACACCAGTCATGTGATCTACAAGCTAAGCTGGAATCATTGTGCTGCATTCAATGTGGGCATGACAACCAACAAGCTGTCTGTCCACATGAATGGCAACTGACAAACTGTGACCAAGAAACAACTGGACCACGCAGTTGCTGAGCGTGCGACCTACATGATGCTCTTCATTTCAATAACTGCTTCACATCCTGTGCCTCTGACCCTTCCCACCAACTCCAGCTTCTCTGAACTGAACAGGTAGGAACTCTCCCTGGGATATATATATCCTATGTTCCCAAAACCCTCCTGGCCTCAAACTTTGTTATTTATTGTCCTTACTCAACTAACCCCTTCCCTGTTCACTTTCCAGAACTAAACAGCCCTTTGTTCCACCAATGCATTTGGTGTTTTTACTCCTCTACTTTTCCGCTACCTCCCTCCCTCCCCTACCTCCATCTAACCTCCCTATTGCACCTACCATTTCTTCACCTCATCATTGTACACTCCCACTACCAGCACTTTACTGTTCCCCACCCCCTACCCTGATATCCCTCCCTCTCCCCATCCCAGTCTCCTCCTTACCCTCACCTTGTTGCCTCTCCCATCATGTGCTACTGCTCCAAGTCTGGCTTCAGCTGCCAGAGACGGTGGTCATGTGTGTGTGAGTTGCATTTGTGTGTGTGTGTGTGTGTGTGTGTGTGTGTGTGTGTGTGTGTGTGTGTGTGTGTGTTGGTGGAAAGCTTATTCTGAGACAGTCTTTTTGTTGTGCCTACATGCAACTCAGCATCTCCGCTATATGGTGAGTAGCAACTATCCTTTTCATAATATTATTTTTCATTTCTTTGGTTTTTTGCTAGTACCTGGCACTGGTTTAGAAGCATTTTGTGCCATTTAAAAAAAGGGTTCCAATTCTTGTGGATTCCAAGCATTCTTTCAGATTTTTAGTGCTGTAATCTGCATATTGGTGATTTCCTAGATTCCGTTTACACTTTCACCATACAGTAACAACGTTCATCTCCTAGCAATACTTGTTTTCAAGTAATAGGATTCATCAGGTCTAAAACAAAGCACTGAAAATGTGCAGCTGCTTTACAATTTTTTAATTAATTTATTAATTTTTTTAAATTTTTTACATAGTTGCTCTACTTTTTCCAGAAAATTACCTTCATGGTTCCTGTAGATCATACATTATGTTGATTACAGCTTTTTAGGTATAATTTAGACAATAACTAATTTCCACACATAAATGAATGTCATTTGCAGTTTGTTTAAGAAGTTTTCTGGTAGCAGAATACCACTATTTTTGGCAAAATTATCTCAGAAATACAGTAGTACAGATATGGTTAGCAGAAAATATACACTACTGTTTGTGGAAATTGCAACACCAAGAAGGAAATGCATGAATTCAATTAATTTAATACCACAGGTTAGGTACATGACAAGCAACAAATGATTACGTTTTCAAATATGAACATGTTCTCTGAGCCCTACTATTCAGTATGTCATGTGGCCACCATGCACTGCAACTAGAGCTGCTATACATTGTGGCATTAAATTGATAAGGTTCCGAATATGTTCCTGAGGGATTTCCCTCCATGCAGTTTTTATCCAAGCCCACAAATCTCTGACACCAGTTACTGGAGGACCATGATGCACCAGGTGCCGACCAATCATATCCAAGACATGTTCGATGCGCGACGTGTCTGGTGAACGTGCAGACCGGGGAAGCAATAGTACCAGTCGCTATTTGAAGAAAGCCTGTACATTCCTCACAATATGCTGGGCATTGTCGTGTTGAAATTTGACCTGTGGAGATGCCTGAAGCGGGGGGAGTACCTCAGGCTCCACAACTTATGTTAGGTACTGGTTGGTGTTCAAAGTTCCCGCAATACATATGAGGCGAGATCGGTTGTTGTAACCAGTGATGCCACAAACCATCACATCTGGTGTATGCCTGCTATACTGTTCCCCAATGAAGCCCTCCAGGTTGCACTTGCCACGGTACCGCCAGACACATATGCGGCCATCACTGTAGGACACGTTGAAGTGGGACTCACTCGTAAAGCTTACATGTTTCCACTCAGCACCCCAGTGACGGTGTTCACATGTCCATTGCAGTCAGAGGAGCTTGTGGTTTCTGGACAATGGAAGCCGACATAACGTCATGCGTGCAACCAGTCCAACCTGCAGCAGACGACGACAAATAGTCGATGCAGACAAGTTCACACCTGTTCAGTGCCCCAGCAATGAGCCAACACTGTGGCTGATGCTGTACGGTCCGTAATGGCCATGTGGACAAAATGGCGGTCATCCGGTGCTGTAGTCATGTTCCGTGGTCCAGTTCCCGCTTGTTGCTGCGTACGACCTTCCTCTATCCACTGCTTCCATGCACGCAACTCTGTTTCCTGGAGACCAATCATTCTGCCCCATTCAAACTCGCTCACATGGCGATACTGCTCCCTTTGACGTCGACGAGGCATACTGGCACTCACTGTATTGTTTAGACCTTGTGTGACAACTCTGCATCGACTACACTAGGTGCAACAGCAACTCTCTTGGACCGACACAAGAGGTCTCTGCTCGGCCTTCGTATACCCCGTCTCAATGCAAAACATATCATGTATTGCTTGCACACCCGTCACCACTTCCACCAAGTGTGGCGCTATTAGATTAATTCCTTCTCAGTGTTGCATTTTTCACAAACGACAGTGTATATTATCAAAATATCCAGAATAACTCAAACATATGAGCTAATAGAAGCTGTCAATTGCTGGACAGAGTGAAAAATGTTCTGAAATGTTTATTAGAATAGGTGCTAGCTAGGATTGACACTTTTTTTAAAGTTGCAGTAAAGTTACCCCTGCAGCAGCAAAGTAACCGAACTGTATGGTTTATCAGCTTCTGTAAAAGTGCTTCAATATAGAGGCAATCAATTCCTTGTTTGAAGATTTCATCCCACTAAATCAAGTTTAGGCTCTGTCATTCTTATAACTTGCATCTTTCTCTGTCTCTCTTGTAACTTGTCTGCCCCACTCTCTCTTGTAACTTGCATCAGTCTCTGCCTCTCCCTGTTATTCCATATTTGCCCCCGAAATATCACTCTTTCCTTGAAATTTCTTTTTCCTTGGGCCACATAACACTGTTGTTATGGGATTGGCATACAGTGAAACTCCATCCTTCCTGGAGAGTCCTGCTATATCCTGCTATACCCCTAAGCTGCAATAATCTCAGATATCACTTTCTTTTTATTTATGTCTCTCAGTCACCCTTGACAAAACTACATCTTTCATGCTGCTCACATACCACTTGCTGCCATGTAAAGAATAAACTGAATAATTTTCAATTGCAACTGATAGATTTTTATCATTGTAACTGCTGAATTTTTTGCTGTAGCTTTATTGTGATGAGTGAACATTGTTCTTGCAGATGATCTGATAATGATATATACAGTGAGATCCAGTTATGTTTCTGTCTTTGCCTGATAAATCTTTCAGGGCAGCACTTGGGAATCTCAGAGACCTGGGGTTTCCACCAAAAAAGAATAATCTTTGCCATCTTTGAAGAACTGTAGATGCCTTTATCCTTGTTCCTAATGTTGTTTGGTCTCAGGAGTGTAACAGTGGATACAAGTCCCATTGGTGGTCTCAAATTTGTGCATAAAATCATTAGCACTGTTCCTAGCCATTGGCAGATTTTGCATAGAAATACTCTTTGCTGCCAATGTACTCCATTTAAAATTACTTTGTGATTGATGGCTGTGTGCTGGCAATACTGTCTCATGCCACTGCAGTCTGTTAATCACAAAGCCATTTTAATCAGAGTGTACTACTGATCAGAAATAATGTTGTGTAATGATTCACATTTATTTCAACTGTGATCTCCCGTTGTGCAATCAGGAACTTTTCCTGTAGTTTCCTGTGTGACTACCTTATGTACTTGGCTGTACCTTAAGTACCTGGTTGGAGTTATCTTCATTTTCTGTGATTATATTTAAGCCCATAAATACAGAAATAAGTAGTAATAAATGATGTCAAGAGATTCAAGGAAACGTACTCTAATTCACATCTGATCTGTACAGCTGTTAAACTCTTCATTTGGATGCATTTAATAACATACTGAGACATTCTTTGTCCATCAGGAACTTTTCCTATAGTTTCCTGTGTGACTACTGTAAATACCCGGCTGGAGTTGTCTTCAGTTTCTGTGATCATAATTAAACCCATAAATACAGAAATAAATAGTAATAAATGACAGTGCGGGTTTCATAGAAATTTATTCCAATTCACTTTGGTCTGTACAGCTGTCAAACTCTTCATTTGGGCACACTTAATAACATACTGAGACATTCCTTGTTCATCTTCTAAGCCACTTCAACCAGTTCACGTAGCAATCAGTTAACAGGTACACATTACATCACATCTGAAACTGGCATCAAAAGCATTACTAGCATTAATGTGGCTTAACAAAATTTCCTTTCATTTCCTTTCCTGTCCTATTTATCAGCTTCTTCTTATGAACAACTGAAAATTCTCAAGAAGTGGAGACCAATATGCGTCATTCCAATTCATATCATCCAGGCCATCTCAACTACCATGTCAGATTTGAATGAAATTTGGCTTATGTATTTTCTGTCTTTGGAGTTAACTGACCATACCAAATTTAGAATGTTATATCTGTTTTAATTTTATGGTACTTCATAGTTCAAAAGTTTTGTTATTCTTAACACTGAGTTCAGAATGCTCAAAGCAGCACTTGCTGACATTCTGAAAACAAACAACAATTTTTTTCATCATATTAACAATTTGAAATTTCGAGGTTCTGTCCTCTATAATGTAGAAAAAAGTCTCATATCTTTAGATAAAACCACCAAGACAGAAAAAAATGTATGCTTACATTTTTATAAAGTGGAAAGTACGGAAAGGGATAATAATATGGAAAGGGTAGATCACTCCTCACCACACAGAGTAGTATTGATACCAAAAGCCAGTAGCCATTGTGTGAGAATTGTCATGTGAGAATTCTTTTGAGAAAGCACTTTGCCGAAGAGCTTAAATATTTCAAGTATTCTGCTTTTTGTGCCTGGGGACTCACCACCTCCTCTGTGTCGTTAGTAGCAGCCTATCGTTTCCATATTATTGTTATACTTATTTACATTTTTTATTTTATAATGTGCTGAAACCTTGGTTCACCATTATGTTGCATATAACATGAAAGGAAAAGGGACAATCCCTAAAATTTATTTTTCCAAAATAATTCGCAACTCATGGGCTATCTCATGGAAAAATAAAATTATTGAGGCTCTTGTTGCTATGTTATTTTTTTGTATTTGCAACAAATAAGTCCATAATTTTTTCTTGAGAACAGAAAACAAACCACCGAAACTTCAAGGTCCCCAAATGAAATACTTTTGACGCATTTGGAAATTAACTGATTAAACTTATAAAAGAAACAAGCTCAACATATAGTATTTAAAGAAAGCTCAATTTTATTCAATTTTTGAAACAACACAACTAACTACAGTAGCAATAATTTACATATAACAGTAACATTTTTTTCTGTATAGAGTGTATACAGTCCTCTGAAAATTGTTCACTTTTTACAGCTGATGTTTGGGAAGTTCAACAACAGCAAGTGCACAAGTGTGATGTGTGATGGCATAGGAGGGACAGTTGAATGATCAGGACAAAATAACATTTTTCAAAAACCCCTAGAAAATCAAATACTGTCTGCATCATATTTGTTTCAGTTCTGTAGTGGTAACATCAACAAAGTTAAGTTTTGTTTTTATTTCTGAAGAGTCTGTAAATCACACGCATTCTGATTATGAAGAGTACTTTGCAGAGCTTCAAACAATTCCTGGAATGAGAAGTTTCCATAACTTTAAGTCATGAGATTGTTTAGGGAACTTGGAAGCAAAGAGGATCAGTAGTGATATGCAACCTGTCTTGAAATATAATTTAAATAATAAACTGACATCTCTGTGAGAGACGAAAATTTGAACCAATCAAATGCAGCATGTAAATAGCCCAATATTTGGGATAATCATTGACCTAAGTACAACAGAACATGACGTTAATATACAATTTATACACCCACTAGGAACTCTGCCACCATTTTGCTAACCAAAATGAGATTATGTCTGCCATATGTACTGATGTTTAACAAATTGAATTGACTTGAGTCTCTTTTTAAATATTGTTGGTTGAGCTTGTTTCTTTTATAAATTTAATCACTTGAAATTGAAGTGTAATCATATATTTTCTTGACAGAACATAGTTAAAGTTGAACAACCAAGAAAATAATTATTTCATATCTTAATTTGACCCCGCTGCGGATTCGCCGCCATCGTCTGCTCGCCGACTATGCTATCCACGTGCATTGCTCGCCAGGCCATCCCAATTGTCACCTGCTTTTCCCTGCCATGGTCCTCCATCTGCCCGAACGGCGACCTAGGTCTGGGCTTTCCGTAGCTGTCCGTGTCCAGTCCCTGCTGTCAGAACTGGGGTCGTTCTCTCTTCTGCCTCCCTTCCGGGTCCGTACACCTACGCCTCCCTGGTGTTTGTCCCGGCCGTCCATCCGTCTGGATTTGGCACAGGGACCTAAGGACTCGGTTCCGCCTGTGGCCCTCCGTCGCCGTTTTCTTGCGCTCCTCGAATCATTTCCGGGCTGTGAGCCTGTCTACACTGATGGTTCCCTGGTTGATGGTCGCACTGCCTACGCTTTTGCTCACGCTGCCCATGTTGAGCAACGCTCCTTGCCGGCTGGCTGCAGTATTTTTACTGCAGAGCTGGTGGCCATCTTGCGCGCTCTTGAGCATATGCGTTTCTGCTCAGGTAGGTTCGTCGTCATCTGCAGTGACTCCCTGAGCAGCCTTCAGGCCATCGACCACTGCTATCCCTCTTCTCCTCTGATGTCCTCTATTCAGGAGTCTGTTTCCGCCATTGCCCGCTCTGGTCGTTCGGTGGTCTTGGTTTGGACGCCAGGTCACGTTGGCATCCCGGGGAACGAATGTGTTGACAGGCTGGCCAAAGGGGCGATCGACGCCCCAGCTTTGGAGATCGGCCTCACAGCTCACGACCTGCAGCTGGTGTTGCGCCGTAAGGTGCTTGGGGTGTGGTCTGTTGAGTGGCATGGCATGACAGCCCAGAATAAACTGCGGGCTGTCAAGGAGACGACCGATGTGTGGCGCTCCTCCCTGCGGTCTTCTCGCAGGGACTCTGTCATCCTGTGTCGGCTCCGCATCGGCCATACATACCTGACGCATGGCCATCTTTTGCGTCAGGAGGATCCCCCCCTGTGTCGCTGTGGGTCCCGGCTGACGGTCGCCCACGTTTTATTGGAGTGTCCCCGACTGCGCACCCTTCGGCAGTCTTTTAATCTCCCGGGCACCTTGCCTTTGATTTTATGCGATGATGCCTCCATGGCTGACAGTGTTTTACATTTTATCCGTGCTAGTCCTTTTTATGGTTCCATTTAGAGTAGTCCTGCACCTTTCCCTTTGTGTGTCTCTTGTCCTCGAGTCTCTCATATTTGGTTGCAGCTTTTAGTGTGTAGTCGGTTGGTTGACTCTTTCCCTTTTTTGTTGTCGTGGTCAGTCAACCAGTCTCCGGCCATCTTCTTTTCTTCTGTTTCTTTCTGTCTGGGGTTCCTCTGTCCTCTTCGTGTCTGTCGTATTCGTTACCGCATTTGTGTTCTTTTAGGGCCTGGGGGGGAGTATCCTTCCCCTTGGGGTTTTATCTGCTCCGCGCCTTAATGTCTCGCCTGTTTTTGGAAAGGGGGACTGATGACCTTAGCTGTTTAGTCCCCCTTAAACATCCTAACAACCACCACCACCTTAATTTGAGAAAATGCTTATCTCCGGGTTTATCTGACATAAACATGTACATCTCTGAAAGAGTGGTATATCATGTCATTTTTAGAAGAGTTTGAGACAGATGCATCATTTGCCATTTTCTTACATGGTATTAATGAATCTGAACCATCACAAACATTTTCAGTATTTTTCAGTACTAACTAGTCTTCTATTCAACCAACTAAACTCCTGTTGTTATCTTACATTATTGTTATACACACTTAAGTCATTTTCTCCTCTATCACATGATTGTATAATTTTATTGTCATTTCCCTGTTTAGTTGCATCACACAACAATGAGGCAGTTCATGCGGTTGATGTACACATGTGGTTGATGTACACATGCGGTTGATGTACAAGTTTGATATTTGGTTGTATTTGGGAAACCTGCCTTTACTGTTTTGGTTTCTTTAGATTCTTTCTCCTGATTTTCCAGCATATTCATGTATGGTATAGAGTGCTTAAAATTAGTTAGGTAGGTCAAATAACTAATGCAGAGGTACTGGATTGCACTGGACAGAAATTACGTGTATGGCATAACTTATTTAAGAAAAAGGGTTGGCTGGTAAAACAGTCTAAGGCATCAAGGAATAGTTAATTTGCTAATGGATGGAAGTGTTTGGGGGAGAGGAGATCCAAATTATAAATACTAAGATTTTAAATTATGAATATAGTAAGTAAGGTCAAAAGGATGTAAAGTGCCATTGTTATGCAGATACATAAAGAAATTTATGATACAAATTAACACAGACAGCTGCGCAAAGCAATCATTTTACAGCAAGTACAGAATGTACATCTGGGGTTCTCAAACTTTTCCTGTGACAGACCACTTTGAGAATCCTGGTACTTTGATGGAACACCTTGTTTATTTTGAACACTACTAAAATTTATAAAAAAATTAGAAAAACTTGTTTTATTTAGTAATTGCTTCAATTGTAAATCATGACTAATAACATGGAAATCATAATAAAATTTAATAAAGTAATTAGTACCATCAAAATATCATAACAAGAAGAAAATGTCATGTTATTGAAAGTTTTCATGCAGCGTTTACTCAGTCCCCACAGAACACCATTGTTCCAGAGAACACAGTTCAAGAAACCCTGATCTAGGCAAAAGTACCTAAAATCATTGATGATGGATTTGGTTTACAGAGAAGAGGATATTACCATGTTAAAAATGAAAATACCTGAAACTTCCTGGCAGATTAAAACTGTGTGCTGAACAGAGTATCGAACTCTGAACCTTTGCCTTTTGTGGGCAAGTGCTCTACCACCTGAGCTACCCAAGCACGACTCAAGCCCCCTCCTCAAAGCTTACTTCTGCCAGTACCTCATCTCCTACCTTCCAAACTCTACAGAAGCACTTGCCTGTGAAAGGCAAAGGTCCCGAGTTCGAGCCTCGGTCCGGCACACAGTTTTAATCTGCCAGGAAGTTTCATATGAGTGCACACTCTGCTGCAGAGTGCAAATCTCATTCTGGAAACATCCCCCAGGCTGTGTCTAAGCCATGTCTCCGCAATATCCTTTCTTTCAGGAGTGCTAGTTCTGCAAGGTTCGCAGGAGAGCTTCTGTAGAGTTTGGAAGGTAGGAGATTAGGTAATGGCAGAAGTAAAGCTTTGAGGACAGGGCGTGAGTTGTGCTTGGGTAGCTCAGTTGGTAGAGCACTTGCCCGCGAAAGCCAAAGGTCCCGAGTTCGAGTCTCGGTCTGGCACACAGTTTTAATCTGCCAGGAAGTTTCATATCAGTGCACACTCCACTGCAGAGTGAAAATCTCATTCTATGAAAATACTGTTTCAAACAAATCTCTCAACATGTACATTAAGAATTTAAGATTTCTACTTCAAAGTTTGAGAAACAGAAACTGCAGTCTATCTGAAATAAACACATTGATAACCATTTTGTTACCTCCTGAATTGCTGAACAATGATTTTTCAAGGCTGCAACAGTCATTGTTTGTTGCACGATTCATCATTCCGTATGATGTTCCATGGTTCTATAAATCTCAAGTAGCATCATACTTTCCGCTACTGCCATGGACTCTCACTGTTCAATTTTCAGTCCTTGATTTCTGTACTGTATCTTTCTGTGGACTGCAAGTGCTGACATGTTTGATAAACTGCAAGAGTGCAGACATCATAAAGAAGTAAATATATGTATTTTGGGTAATGACAGAACTACAGGGCACATTTCTGTTCTACTTTGCATGTGTGGCAGATAGAGTTTATGCTAGTTGACCACAATCAGCATTTTTAACTGTTTCAAGCAATAAATGTGCTTTGTTGGTGCTCTACAATTTTCACTATTTTGATTGTAATAAACAGAGCTTCAGTGCTCACTCTTGACACACGTGTGCAGAAAATAGTTATTTACATACATACGTTGAGTTACAGATTTTTGAGAGACTGCATTTGCCAGATAGTTCTGATACGGAATTATAGATTCTAATATTTTACTGTTTGTTTTCAACAATGTAGAAAGATTGCTACTTACTGTAAAGAAGATACTGTAAGTTGCAGATGGGCACAATCAAGAGACACTTACACAAATTTTTTGGCCACAAACTTCATCAATAAAAGAGCACCAAGGAAACTCACACACTGATGCACAAAAGCAAGCACAGCTCATGCACATGTGACTGTCAACTCTGGCAGCTTAGGCCAGAATGACTCAGACAGGCTTCATCGGTACAAGAGAAACAGAGAAACACACATCCTTCATACCCACAAGCAAGCACACCTCATACACGTGACTGTTGACTGTGGCTGCTCGGGCCAGAATGCAGCTATCTTGCAGAGTGGCAGCAGCAATCTGGATGAGGGCCTCACATATCGTAGTGTTATCATTAGAGGAAACTTTTATTGTTAAACAGTATATTGGGATAATTATAGTTCTGTAATAGGTAGGCATTACAAGAGAAACTGCAAAGCATAACTGAATGTCTTCTCTGAAAACTACTTGGAAGAGACACTACAAATCACAATAGAGTAAGGAGCTTTGAGCAGCATATTAATCACCAAAAGGTCTGCACCTCTCAACATGCGTAACCTTGCCAATAATTTTTATAAATGTTGCCATCACTCCATGTTGGATCTGATGCACCTTCCACTTCCAGTGACACACATCAAGTAGTCATTTTTATGAGCTAGAGGGCTTGCTCGGATGTACATGAAAGTGGATACAGACATAATCACTGCTCACCATGCACAACAGATGTTCACATCGAGCCTGAGGCGAAACCTTGGTACGCCACCAGAACCATGTGAAGTCATGACTATCAGAGGAAACCTCAATGCTTTGCCAAGAACTATTTCGGGACCACAGGCAGTCTACACACGGTGCCAGCTTCCTGCCTCTCATGGCACATACCAATGCAACTTATGCCTCCTGCACTGCCACCCACTACTGCCATCTCCTTTGACTTTGCATGGGGACCATGATTGCCTGCAACAGCACATTTTGATTCCTTCACCTCAATCTGTGCCAGAGCCTCAGTTTCACCTGACAGGTGATTCTAGCCAGCCAGCCAGCAAGCATTACTATCTTCAGCAGTACCTTGCATGCAAGAGCCTATGGCAGGGACCTCAGCAGCTCTTCCCTGTCATTGCCACTCAGCTGTTCATTCTACTTGTTACTGTCCCTAAAGTTCTGTTAAAGAGGGGAGAAGTTTGGTATCTCCATTGGAGAGCAGTATGAAAGGGAAGAGGTCACTGCTACTGTCATACTGTGGAGAGTGTCACCAGTAAGAGAATTTAGCTGCCATCGTAAGTGCTCTCCTTTTGCTTCTCTTGGGCCACCCCTCTGGCAGTAGTATGCAAATAAAGGTCCACAGCATATGCTGTGCTTATTGCGAGTGCTACCATTACCTTCTCACTGCACAAGTATTTGGAGCATTGCTTAATCCTTGTCTATGCTTGAACTGCTCTTTGGCTGTTTACTTGTGACTCAGATGTTGGAATATATGCTGCTAACTGGTTTTGCTTGGAATGTTCATACATTAGATTCCTCTTTAGCTTAGAGATTTAATAAATTGGGCTTCGCAGGAACACAAAAGTATAGGACTCACTGTTTGTGTAGTTTTAACATTTGTTGAAAATATTTGTTATAGATTATCCACCTAAGGTTGTTAGTATACAGCTTTTCTTAAAATATAGCATACATGAAAGTTATAACTTCTTTGACATAGAACAGTGTTTACAGAAGCCAGATTTTTTTAAATGCTATGACACACTGATACATGTGACAGACAGGTGATGATGTTGCTGCTTTAAGTTTTTCTTATGTTATGAAATGTTATTACTGTATTGGATCGTCCATTATGAACTTGCCTAACCATTAACTGATGACGTGCCGATCTTATGGCACTAATGCTGAGGTGCGGTCTGTGAGGCTGCTGTATTGTATGTTTTGAACATGCATCAGTATGATGTGTTATTTAATTTTACATTTATAACTACTTCAGACAAATGCAAAACAACTAAAATTAATATTAACTTTTAAAACATATTTTTTACAAACTTTCCTTGTCATGTTTCATAAAGTGTATTTCGATCATAAGCTTAGCAGAAGCGACACAATATGACCAAAATCAACAATAACATTTGTTTATATTACAAATCGCTGTTTTGAACAGTGAAGTATAAGATAATGTGAGTAATTTAACACATAATTTAGAATTTTTGATCGTACAATAAAAAAAATTGCAAGAGCACAACATCAGCAGCAGTTTTTGCATTGAAACATATCACATTGTAAACAAATAGGCCTTTTGCACATGTCACAGGTATAAGCCTCTTTTTTCTTCAATTTTGGTGAGTGGGAGTAGCGTTTTTGTGCGGTTTTGCCTCCTCCTTCAAGGTCTGCTGTTTGTTCTTCAGGTGCATCGTGTCCAAGAACTCAGACGATTGTTGCCCTTAGTTCCCATGGCAATTTGTTGTTTACAGCGCATCATTGCATTTGAGGTAACATTGAAGCATGTGCTAACATTTTTAGAAATACTTCTCTTTCTGTTGGGTTGGTAAATTGAGTGCTGTACAGCTCATATGCATTTGCCCCACTCAAATCTACAATTCTGTAGAAAATTGCCATCGGTTAACATCTTGTTCTTGCCATAAAAATTTTTTGAGGTTCCTTGCATGGGTTCCATGTCTAGCTCTTCATCAGATGATGGAACTTCTGAAACATCAATTTCTGAATGACAGTTGTAATCAGTTTCTTTGTTTTCAGCATTGTCGTATATCTCCTCTACAGTGCTAAAGCCTGAATCATCTTGTTTTGTCCAACCAGCTCTGCACTACTACTTCAAAAGTTTCATCAGTAACACGTACCTGTTTTTTTGATGTTATATGTTGTTGATCCACCTTTAACCTTTTAGTACCAGACTTTCCCGCTACTTACATGGTTTATCGGTACAATCTGTAAAGCAGAATAAAAAAATAACCCCTGTGTTGTAAATAATTATGATAACTCTGAGGTGCGATCTAAGAGACCACAGTCAAAATTTAATTAATTCTAACTCACCTATCTAGTGGAACAGCTGGTTCACTCACGACTACGTGATTCTGCTTGCACTTCTCAGAAGCTACTGAAAGGCTGGCGGGAAACAGAGTGTGGGAAAGTACTGTAATAACATGATGGAATATATGCGCAGTGTCACAGATTGCACCTCAGCAGTTAAAGTCTAACATTGTATTGTTCCACTACCTTACATATGTTAACATACTTCTATATGTTCGATATACTCATTTTCTTCTAGCTGTCTTCATTGTTAGTAAATAAATTTGTGCTTAAGGGGCTCTTCAGCTGCCCACATTTAAAGTTTCTACATCAGGGTGTTCTTCTTTGATGTTAAAACTATGTGCGATTATAAAATAGCCCTTGTTTGTATACGGACATCTGCCAAACTCATGTAGAAATGTAGTGTCCTTCATGAGTTATAGTAACTGGAGTCCTATTTCCTATGGCTAGTGCATAAATAACTAATAATTGAGAATGAACAAGATGTGTATTACTTGACAAAGTGAACCATAGAACTGGATGCAATGGAAACCAACTTGAGCATTTGACTAGATACAGTCATGTACCTGTTCAAGGTAGGCATGCCTTCACAAGCACTTTAGTTAATTGATTTCATGTTCCAAAAATCAGTTGCACAATTCTTTTGTTACAGTGATATGGAATGAGCTAGGTTACATCATATGTGTACGTGATTAGCATTAATATTATTCTTTTACTCCTACTCATGCAGATATACTGAAAAACTAGTTTTTTCAGACATTTTATGTTATAGGGCAAATAATCAAATCTTTTCTTTAATAGTGGGTTATAAATATCATTTTTCCCCTCTAGTGTTGTAGCTATACATATCACTGTTTTTCCAAAACTGTGATGGGTTATGTATGCCAAATTTCATTAGCAAATATATATAGTGTGAGAGTGAAGTTAAAATACATAATCCCTTGAAGGGGTAACTGTATGTCCACCACATAATTATTCTTACTGCTCACTTTCATGCAGTCAGTAATTTATAAGTGGTAAATTCCTCCAGGAAATTATACTGTATGACATTACTGAGTGGAAATATGCAAAATATGTCAGAAAGTTGATTTATTTATTTCCAAGACTGGCAGTTGTATGCAGAGCAAAAGTAACTAAACTTAATTATTTGAGAAGCTCTACCCTATTTACTGGGTCCTATTCATGTGCTACATCAGTTTCTGGTCTGACTCTCTTTGTTGTACAGAACTGAATATATTGAATTTTCTCAAAAGTGAGAGAGAGCCCATTTTCAGAGAACCACCTAATAATTCTTTAACAAACATCATTAACAATATCTGGTTGCTTTCTCCAAAGGGGATTTATTACACCACTAGTAGTGTCGCCAAAAAGCACCAATACTGCTTGTTGAAAGTTAAGTGGAAGGTCATTCACATATATATTGAACAGAAATGGACCCAATATCAAACTCTGTGGGACTCCCTATGTCATTTCTTCACAGTCACTAAATTTTTCTACTGTTCCAACCTTATTTGAATAATTCATCACATTATTTTGAATACTGTTGCTGCAGCAGTTTGCTATTAACATCATTAAATATATTGATAATGAGAAGGAGAAAGGAGTGATAGTGCTGACAGAAAAGGTGACAGAACATTTAAGTATAACGTTAGAGTTGAGTAAACCAGTGATGTGTGGATTACAGAAGGGGTGACACATTGACAAACATAGTGGGATTCAAGTACACCCCTTGAAGAAGACAAAGAGGAAGAAGGAGAAGAAGAAGAAAAAGAAGGAAAGTGAATAAGTATCCCATTGCCAATATGGATAAATGTATTATTAAGCAGCAATTTTTATGATATGTTCGTATCACAAAAACATCACCTATCACAAGCAATATCATCTTTTTGAAAATGACAGCTTTTACCACAACCGGGAGATCCGGGAAAAATCCGGGAATTTTTTCATCCGGGAGACAACTGGGAAAAACCCGGGAATTTTTTAGAATTCCGGGAATTTTTCATTGTTTTTGTTTTCAGTTAATTTTTGTAATTTTGACTGGCAAGAACCAATACTCTAACAAAGAATATTACTGTATCCCGCTACTTCAGGATAATACTGCAGCAATAAAACACGAACGAGAGAAAAAACGAAAATAAAACTTAAATTGCAAAGGAAATGGGTCATATACAGCAACAAAACACAGTGCTCATGCAAGTGTCTGCCAACAGCAAAATGTGTCAAAGGCTTTAGGAAGACTACGCAATGTTCCGTTAACAACAAATTGCCTCCGATGTGCGTGACGTCACAACTGTTTACATTAGATCCGTATTAGCAGTTACGAGCGGGATCATGCGCATGCGCAGTTGAGTAGTACCTTATCCCGCTTCTGACTACAGAAATGTGGCTGTTGGCTGTGTAAGCAGTCGCAGCAAGCAGCTAGATGCTACTGGGAAAAATTTTACTGGAGCGCCCAAGCTGCCAGATTCTTGCATGCGCAGCAGGCCCAGTTCTAGGAGGAGGGTGAGGGGCAAATTCATACTATTGAGAGAAAAAACCTTGTTTCACAAAGCAAGTAGCATCCAGCACACGTTAATCTATCGATTATTTACATGACTTGGAAACGCATCCCTGTCGGTTTTTGAACATTTTTTAACACATTCTAAGTTGATTTCTGTACGAATCGTAAGTTGATTTGTGAATGCATGCATAGTGTACATGATGTCTCTGTAAGGGGAATCCTCGTAGCATGTAGAAACAAACTTTCCTACAGACAAAAGCTGAGCGGAGTCAGGGCGAACGGATGAATGCTGACCACTTTCTGATTGTGTGGTTGATTGGGTTTGCGAATGATGAGTGTAGTGTTGTTATAATTACTAGCCAAATCCATAGATTCAGACTACAGGAGTGGAAATAAACGAATAACAGGTAAGAAAGATTACGTATTACCTTCTTGGTGTATCCAAGAAAATGAAATTTTCACAGAAAAGTTTTGGCCAGATCGCCATACTAGCAAGGGCCAGTTGTACAGTCCCCGGCTAGCAGCCGCTTGAAATTCTATTCTGGAAGAAGCGCGGAAAACGCGTTGTACGAACATGTAGCAACGCCTAACCGGAGAATAATCGCGGGAAAACTAAACCCGTGATTCTGGCAGAGTTAGTGGAGTTAACCTGCGAATAAGCTCTGACATTGGCAGGAATAGTTACAGAATTAGTGATAACAAGACTGTTTGTTAGAACGAGGAAGGAGAAGAAATGGTGACATCACACAAATTATGGAACAATGTGATGATTCCAAGTTTGAATAAAAATTTCGTACTACTACTTTTCAATCTCATATTTGAGAAACTGGAGCGTATGAATGAAGTGTGAAACTATTTCATAATATTAGGCTTTTCACTTGTAGTAGGCCTAATAGGCATTTGATATTGGTACTTCGTGAATTATATTCTGTCATTACAAAAAAGACCATTTGTGCCAGAACAGTCTCGTTTATTTGGTGTGTATTACAATTGTTGCAGTATTAGAAAGACCTATTTTGTTTTATCTAGCAGAGAGTGACAAAACAGGCGTAATCAGGTCGGGAAGCCACACGAGTCTTGGGTCCTATTTGCATTAACAGCTTTTTCAGTATTAGACAACAACATTTCGACTTTTCATGTAGCAAAACGTATGACGAAGTTTGATGAGGTAATAGATTCTTTCGCAGAAAGGAAAGCACGCCATGTAAAACTGTAGCAAGATTAGAGTGAAAAAAATTCTAGGTTGTAAGGATTGAAGAAATGTGTATTGTCTTGCTAGTCTCATGTCTTTACTGGGTTTATGTATCCTATATTTAATTTTATGTCACACAAAGCAGCAAGTTGTTAGATGATAGGGAATAAAGAGTGCAAATTTTCTGAAGAATTTTTATTTTTTTAAAAAAAAGAAAAAGAAAATTGGGACAGGATGTCAAACTGGCCGATTGATGTCCCAAATATGGTTTGATGGCATCCATTACAAAATATACATGTTTAAATTCCACAGAGCGAAGAACAGTGACGTGCGATAGAAGAATGCTGTGTGAGGAGGCAAAGCACTGCCCTTGGGCACACATATAACCAAATAACATGTCTTACATTTCCTTGAGCACATATGTTTTATGCATCAGACTCTTCAGAAAGATATGCGCTACAAAATGAACATATTTTTGAAAATTCGATTTTTTTTTTTTTTTTTTTAATTTTTGACGTCTTATCTCAAACGCTCGAGGGAGTGGCGGGGTATTGCACCGGTTCGGAAATATCGTAGATCAGGGGATGATGCGCAGAGCAGTCTGAGTTTCAGGGGGAAGTGGGTAGTTTCCATGTGAACCGTGTTTACATTTAGTGATTTTGCTGTTTCCTCTTTGTTTACTGCTCTCACGTCAAATGAAAACAAAACAGATTTCTGATTTCCACCGTTCTGACAGTCAAGCATTAATTGCATTGGAAAACAATGAAGTTGTTATTGTCTGTTCACTAAAGAAATTTGCTTTTAATTAATCTTTTCCGCTGAGACAGACAATATATTTGATATGAAGTGTTTAATTCCAGAAACTGTTCGCTGCATTTCAAGTGTACGTTTTCAACTTCTAGCACATATGACATTATGCCATAATAAAGAACCAAACATGAGATAACACAGTACTGGTACTCCAAGAAAATTTTCATCCCAAATTGAAAAGCTTAATATCAGGTCGTGGCCTACTTTACTGGGAATATGGACAAACGAATGTGCACTTTAAATGTGCACGTTTTAGTATGGGTCTCGAAATTCCGATGCTCTTTGAGTATCCTCTGATGTCTTGTTTCTTCGATGAAGTAATGTATGATCTTTTAATGTTTTACACATACGAATATACGGGCTCCCTACAACATCGTAGCTGCGCAAGCGTGGTGACCCATTCATCTGGCACACTCTGGCAAACTGCGGAAACGAACCTATTTCTAACAGGTCATGGGAAAATATTCCGAATGGTGGTTTGAAAAGCGTTACCATCAAAGTACCATTCTGGCAGTTACAACGGAGCTATGTGCGATAATGTACGATGGATTTCTTAAATCACAGTGCGTTTGATTCTCATTTAAAAATCAACTCTTTGATGACAAGCCATGTAGATGAATTTTGAGCCTAGATGATCAGACATTTATGTTGTTATTAAAAATTTTACGGGCACATTTGTGTGATATATCTTAAATTGTAATACGCGCATAAACGACCAGCATTGTATGTGAAAGCTCAGCTTCTCTTGCAGCGTATTAATCTTACAGACCAATATTATATGTGAAAGCATTGCGTTTCGTATAGCAACACCATGTATATTAATTTAAACCATTAACTTTTTCTGTTTGTGCGTTCGTGCTACTTAACAGTGATGTTGGTAGTGGCTGACTACATCACGTGTCCTAAGCTCTGAATACCCGCTGTCATCGGCTGGCGAGATCACGTGACATGAGCTATGACTAGCTTACAAAAGTGCATCGCAATCTCGATTTCAATGCTTTGGAAAGTAACATGCGGTGTTTGGTGGAATTTGAATTTATACTTTTGTAATACGAAAATATGCAGCGTACATGTTGCTGCACATCAAACATCTTTCCAAAACGCATTTTTTTCCCCCGTGTTTAGTTTTCTAAAGTGCTGGGAAATTCTACTCCCGTGTATAAAACTATAATCATTCAAAGGACTCATAAGTTATACAGTTCCAAGAGAAAATATACTGTCAGGTAACAGGGAAAAAGTATGTTTTCACCTGGGAGAAAGTGTATTTTTAACCGGGAAATCCGGGAATTTTTTTTCCTTGTCCACGTATACACCCTGTAATAGAAACATAAACAAAACTGAAACAATTCCTATTAAACTGTTGTATTAGTTAGCTGTGAAGAACGGAATGTTTAGTAACTGGTTTTCATCTCGTTTATGTGTGTATCACCTGCTCAACATATCAGCTGTATTGTAGATTGTTACCTTTACGCCTTCCATTATTTGTATTCCAACCAGGACATTACAGCATTGCAGTATCATAATCTTTTTCTGTTTGGGGTCATGTTCTTTCTGTGTTTAAAAGTATCTTCTTTCTTCATTTGACTCAAAGATGTTTAAAATGGATGGTATGTAAAAAGTTTGTCTTTGAGACTGAGATCTTTGTACTGTGTTTACATTTTCTACTGTTATAAGATTCTTCTTTGGTGGTCTGCAGAATGTAGTAAAGACGCTGTACCATATATCATAATAGTCCAAATATAAATACACTTTTTCCACAAAATACAGCTATGAAAAAATAGGATGTAGCTTATCTTTGTGACCCTACAAATACTAGTAAATTTTCACATCATACAAATCTCAGACTTCGTGCTGCAATCTCACTGCTCGCACCTTGCCAGCATGGTACTGATGAAGCTGGCCCACTGTGTTCTAGAAGTATGTGTAACTTGCACCATCGCTGTGTGCCACGGTGCTTTACTCACAATGATGCTCATCAGGTGAGGCTACAAGGCTGGTTAGAGTTTTCAGCTGTGGCCATTGGTGCCCCTTCCAAAACTCAAGCTGTGATTCACTGCTTCAAGTTTACTCTGTCAGTGCTGTTGCTAACTCCTTATTGTTTGTGCACTTTCTCTCACACCATATATTTATATCAACGTTTCCATCTACATTCGTGGTCTGTAAACCACCATCAAGTATCTGAAACGATTGTCAAGTGCACGGCACCACATATCAAGGTTTCTTGCTATACCATTCTGGTACATAGCATGGAAAAATTACCAATTAAATGACTCTGTGCCAGCTATAATTAGTGTAATCTGGTCTTCCCAATCATTGCAACAGCGATGCATATGGAGGTTTAATGTATTCCTCAATTTGTCACCTAAGTCTGGCACTTGAAACTTTGTAAGTATTTCTTTTGCAAGATAGTTTGTGTCTGTCTCAAAACATCTGCCAGCTCAGCTTTTAATGGCCTCCCATGGATTATACGAACGTATGACCACTGGTGAAGCTCTTCTTCTAATGTGTTCAATATGTACTCACAGTTGTACTTGGTATGGATCCCACACATTTAAGCTATATTCAAGAATGGGTCAAACAAGTGTGTAGACTTAACTACATTGTGCTTATGAGAAAATTTCAAGAGTGAGAGCTGCAAGTGACGATTTTAACTATAATTTTTTTCAGCTGTTATTGTTTTCTTTCCTGCAATAAAACATGAAGGTGAAAAGGTACAAGTCACAGATGTAGTTCATCAAGTAGGTGGGGATAAAGATTGACAAAATATTATGTTGTAATGAGGAGGACTATGACTTGCTCTCCCATAGAAATTAAATTAATAGTTTTTGGTAGAGTCTTCATATCTTTAATTGTTTCAATTCAGTAATATATAAAATGTAACCAGGCACAGTAATTGAAGCTCAATGTTAAGACTGTTTGTACCGAGTTTATTTACATATGTAATAGTTTATAAATGCATGGCAGACAACAGTGACACACACAAAGGCTAAAGAAAACCATTAAAATTGTACCACTAACATCCTCTCTCAGTGTTAATTGCTGGTGTTAAAAAAACCAAATTACAAGATTAAATAACTCCTAACATTTTCGCCAGAAAATCAGCTAATTAGTGTAATTAGCTATCAGATAAATCTCGAAGTCATGGAACATGTCAGTACATGAAATTAAAATGAAAAATAATAACATATAAAAATAAAATGTTTATGAACCCGAAAAAAGTCAAGCCATAAGTTTAAGTTAATGCAATCAACAATACAACAAGAATCAGCTTAATTTTTCAAGGAACTCTTCAACAGAATAGAAGGAGTGACCCATGAGGAAACTCTTCTGTTTTTAAAAGTGTGTGGATTACTGCTAACATATTTGAATTCTAATGGTAGCTTATTGAAAATGGATGCAGCAGTATACTGCACTCCTTTCTGCACAAGAGTTAAGGAAGCATGATCCAAATACAGGTTTGATTTCTGCCAGGTATTAACTGAGTGAAAGCTGCTTATTCTTGGGAATAAGCTAATTATTTTTAACAAAAAATGACAGCAAGGGATATATAATTATATATTGAGAGGCCAAGTCAAAATACCCAGACTCATGAACAGGGTCGACAAGAGGTTCATGAACTTACACCACATATTGCCCGAACCACCCTTTCCTGAGCCAGAAATATCATTTTAGAATGTTAAGAGTTACCCCAAAATATAATACTATATGATATAAGCGAATGAAAATAAGCAAAGTAGGCTAATTTTCTTGTCAAACGACCATTCACTTCAGATACCATTCAAATAGTAAAAATGGCAGCATTAAGTCTTTGAACAAGATTCTGAATGTGGGCTTTCCACGACAGTTTACTATCCATCTGAACACCTAGAAATTTGAACTGTTCAGTTTCACTAATCATATGCCCATTCTGTGAAATTAAAACGTCAGGTTTTGTTGAATTGTGTGTTACAAAGCGTAAAAATGGAGTCTTACTATGACTTAGAATTAATTTATTTTCTACAAGCCATGAACTTACATCACAAACTGCACTATTTGAAACTGAGCCAATGTTGCACACAACATCCTTTACTACCAAGCTAGTGTCATCAGCAAACAGAAATATTTTAGGGTTACCCGTAGTACTATAGGGCTTATCATTTATATAAATCAGGAACAGGAGTGGCCCCAACACTGATCCCTGGTCACCCCCCACTTGACCATACCCAACTCAGACCTCACATCACAGCCATTCTCAACATTGTGAATAATGACCTTTTGCTATCTGTTGCTAAAGTAAGAAGTGAACCAATTGTGAGCTACTCCCTGTATTCCATAATGTTCCGCCTTCTACAGCAATATTTTGTGATCAACACAATCAAATGCCTTAGTTAAATCAAAAAAATATGCCTAGCATTCAAAACCTTTTCCTTAACCCATCCAGTACCTCACAGGGAAAAAGGGAATATAACATCTTCAGTTCTTAAACGACTTCTAAAGCCGAACTGTACATTTGATACCAATCGTGTGATGGAAAATGGTCAATTACCCTTACATACACAACCTTTTCAATAACTTTAGCAAACACTGATGGCACAGAAATAGGTCTAAAATTATCTGTATTATCCTTTTCTCCCTTTTTATAAAGCATCTTTACTACTGAGTTCTTTAATCGTTCAGGAAACTGACCATTCCTAAACGGAAAATTACAAATGTGGCTAAATACAAGGCTAACTTATGCAGCACAGTAGTTCAGTATTCTGCTAGGCACTCCATCATATCCATATGAGTCTAAAGTGATTTGATTACTGTCTCAATCTCCCCCTTATCTGTATCAAAGATGTATTTCAGACATCAATCTCGGAAAGACATTTGTCAAGAGAGTGATATGATTCACTGTAGAAACTAAATGTTTATTTAAATCACAAGAAATGCTCAGAAACTGATTGTTACATACTGTATATATTTGTATATGTACATGTTGTTGTTGTTGTTGTGGTCTTCAGTCCTGCGACTGGTTTGATGCAGCTCTCCATGCTACTCTATCGTGTGCAAGCTTCTTCATCTCCCAGTACCTACTGCAGCCTACATCCTTCTGAATCTGCTTAGAGTATTCATCTCTTGGTCTCCCTCTATGATTTTTACCCTCCACGCTGCCCTCCAGTACTAAATTGGTGATCCCTTGATGCCTCAGAACATGTCCTACCAACCGATCCCTTCTTCTAGTCAAGCTGTTCCACAAATTCCTCTTCTGCCCAATTCTATTCAATACCTCCTCATTAGTTATGTGATCTACCCATCTAATCTTCAGCATTCTTCTGTAGCACCACATTTCGAAAGCTTATATTCTCTTCTAGTCTAAACTATTTATCGTCCATGTTTCACTTCCATACATGTCTACACTCCATACAAATACTTTCAAAAATGACTTCCTAACACTTAAATCTATACTCAATGTTAACAAATTTCTCTTCTTCAGAGACACTTTTCTTGCCATTGTCAGTCTACATTTTATATCCTCTCTACTTCGATCATCATCAGTTATTTTTCTCCCCAAATAGCAAAACTCCTTTACTACTTTAAGTGTCTCATTTCCTAATCTAATTCCCTCAGCATCACCTGAATTGATTCGACTACATTCCATTATCCTTGTTTTGCTATTGTTGATGTTCATCTTATATCTTATATCCTCCTTTCAAGACACTGTCCATTCCGTTCAACTGTTCTTCCAAATCCTTTGCTGTCTCTGACAGAATTACAATGTCATCGGTGAACCTCAAAGTTTTTATTTCTTCTCCATGGATTTTAATACCTAATCCTAACTTTTCTTTTGTTTCCTTTACTGCTTGCTCAATATACAGATTGAATAGCATCGGGGAGAGGCTACAACCCTGTCTCACTCTCTTCCCAACCACTGCTTCCCTTTCATGTCCCTTGACTATTATAACTGCCATCTGGTTTCTGTACAAATTGTAAATAGCCTTTCACTCCCTGTGTTTTACCCCTGCCACACTCAGAATTTGAAAGAGAGTATTCCACTCAACTTTGTCACAAGCTTACTCTAAGTCTACAAATGCTAGAAACGTAGGTTTTCTTTTCCTTAATCTTTCATCTAAGATAAGTCATAGGGTCGGTGTTGCCTCATGTGTTCCAACATTTCTACAGAATCCAAACTCATCTTTCCCGAGGTCGGCTTCTACCAGTTTTTCCATTTGTCTGTAAAGAATTTGCGTTAGTATTTTGCAGCTATGACTTATTAAACTGATAATTCGGTAATTTTCACATCTGTCAACACCTGCTTTTTTTTGGGATTGGAATTATTATATTCTTCTTGAAGTCTGAGGGAATTTCGCATTGTCTCATACATCTTGCACACCAGATGGTAGAGTTTTTTCAGGACTGGCTCTCCCAAGGTGTTCAGTAAATGGAATGTTGTCTGCTCCCGGAGCCTTGTTTCGACTTAGGTCTTTCAGTGCTCTGTCAAAGTCTGCACACAGTATCATGTCTCCAATTTCATCTTCATCTACCTCCTCCTCCATTTCCATAATATTGTCCTCGAGAACATTGCCCCTGTATAGACCCTCTACATACTCCTTCCACCTTTCTGCTTTCCCTTCTTTGCTTAGAACTGGGTTTCCATCTGAGCTCTTGATAATCATGCAAGTGCTTCTCTTTTCTCCAAAGGTATCTTTAATTTTCCTGTAGGCATTATCTATCTTACCCCTAGTGATATGCGTCTCTACATCCTTACATTTGTCCTCTAGCCATCCCTGCTCAGCCATTTTGCACTTCCTGTTGATCTCATTTTTGAGACATTTATATTCCTTTTTGCCTGCTTCATTTACTGCATTTTTGTATTTTCTCCTTTCATCAATTAAATTCAGTATCTCTTCTGTTACCCAAGGTGTTCTACTAGCCCTCGTCTTTTTACCTACTTGATCCTATGCTGCCTTCACTATTTCATTCCTCAGAGCTACCCATTATTCTTCTACTGTATTTCTTTTCCTCATTCCTGTCAATTGTTCCCTTATGCTCTCCCTGAAACTCTGTACGACCTCTTGTTCTTTCAGTTTATTCAGGTCCCATCTCCTTAAATTCCCACCTTTTTGCAGTTTCTTCAGTTTTAATCTACAGTTCATAACCAATAAATTGTGCTCAGAGTCCACATCTGCCCCTGAATATGTATATATATCTCATTTACCAGTAACAGGAATATTTTTACTATGAACTGACTTTATATCATCTAACTTGTGCTGCTGACCAGTCACTTCCATCACAACTGACCATATGGTTTTAATTTTATCCTGTGAATTAGCTATTCTATTTAGATACAACATACTCTTTGCCTTCGTAATAACATTTTCAAGCACTTTACAGTACTGTTTTAATGGGCTACTGTAGCTTAATTGTGACTACTTCTAACATTTTGATATAACTCCTGCTTTGTTCTACATGATATCCTTATCCATTAGTCAGCCACCCGGGCTGCCTTTTACCCCATTCAGAATGTTCTAATGGGAAGCAACTCTCAAAGAGCATGAGAAATGTGTTAAGGAAAGTATTATATTTGTCATCTATGTTATTTGCACTATAAATATCCTGCCACTCTTGTTCCTTGGCAAGGTTTAAAAAACTCTCTATTGCTGTTGGATTAACTTTCCTACATAGTTTGTAATTACATGTGACATTTGTTTGAGTACAAAAGCCTTTTAGTGCTAAAATTTGTGCATCATGGTCTGAAAGGCCATTCACCCTTTTACTATCAGAATGCCCGTCTAGTAATGAAGAATGAATAAAAATATTGTCCTTTGGCTGTGCAACTGTTCTCTTGCACTCTAGTTGGAAAAAACACAATCTGCATCAGATCTACCAACATCCTTTTAATGCACCATCATATAAAAATTTATATTGAAGTCACCACACATAATTAATTTCTGGTACATCCTATAAAGTGAATCAAGAACCCTCTCTAGCTTGAGCAGAAATGCTCTGAAGTCAGAGTTAGGGGACCTATAAACAACAACAATTAGAAGTTTCGTTTCACTAAATTCAACTGCTCCTCCACAACATGCAAATGTGCCGTGATACATCTATGGACTCAAATGGAATACAGATTTTTACGTACATGGCCACTCCCCCACCCTGCAAGGAACAAAAAGTGGCAGCTTTTGCATACAGGACCTCTTGTCATTCTAAGGATTTCAAATCCTTGTGGATATTTACTAGGATACCCGAGTAATCATCGAAGTAAAGGACATTGTCCTCATCAAGATTTATGGAAATATTATTCTTGGTGGAATTAGTGTGCATAATTTTTTCCCGAGGACATGCAGCTTTACTGTATGATAAAAAGATGATGGCGTCCTCTTGGGTAAAATATTCCGAAGGTAAAATAGTCCCCCATTTGGATCTCCGGGCTGGAACTACTCAATAGGACGTCGTTATCAGGAGAAAGAAAACTGGCGTTCTATGGATCGGAGCGTGGAATGTCAGATCCCTTAATCAGGCAGGTAGGTTAGAAAATTTAAAAAGGGAAATGGATAGGTTAAAGTTAGATATAGTGGGAATTAGTGAAGTTCAGTGGCAGGAGGAACAAGACTTTTGGTCAGGTGATTACAGGGTTATAAATACAAAATCAAATAGGGGTAACGCAGGAGTAGGTTTAATAATGAATAAAAAATTGGAGTGCGGGTTAGCTACTACAAACAGCAGAGTGAACGCATTATTGTGGCCAAGATAGACACAAAGCCCATGCCTACTACAGTAGTACAAGTTTATATGCCAACTAGCTCTGCAGATGATGAAGAAATAGATGAAATGTACGACGAGATAAAAGAAATTATTCAGGTAGTGAAGGGAAATGAAAATTTAATAGTCATGGGTGACTGGAATTCGTCAGTAGGAAAAGGGAGAGAAGGAAACATAGTAGGTGAATATGGATTGGGGGGAAGAAATGAAAGAGGAAGCCGCCTGGTAGAATTTAGCACAGAGCATAACTTAATCATAGCTAACACTTGGTTCAAGAATCATAAAAGAAGGTTATATACCTGGAAGAATCCTGGAGATACTAAAAGGTATCAGATAGATTATAAATGGTAAGACAGAGATTTAGGAACCAGGTTTTAAATTGTAAGACATTTCCAGGGGCAGATGTGGATTCTGACCACAATCTATTGGTTATGAACTGCAGATTGAAACTGAAGAAACTGCAAAAAGGTGGGAATTTAAGGAGATGGGACCTGGATAAACTGAAAGAACCAGAGGTTGTAGAGAGTTTCAGGGAGAGCATAAGGGAACAATTGACAGGAATGGGGGAAAGAAATACAGTAGAAGAAGAATGGGTGGCTCTGAGGGATGAAGTAGTGAAGGCAGCAGACGGTCAAGTAGTTAAAAAGACGAGGGCTAATAGAAACCCTTGGGTAACAGAAGAAATATTGAATTTAATTGATGAAAGGAGAAAATATAAAAATGCAGTAAATGAAGCAGGCAAAAAGGAATACAAACGTCTCAAAAATGAGATCAACAGGAAGTGCAAAATGGCTAAGCAGGGATGGCTAGAGGACAAATGTAAGGATGTAGAGGCTTGTCTCACTAGGGGTAAGATAGCTACTGCCTACAGGAAAATTAAAGAGACCTTTGGAGAGAAGAGAACCACTTGTATGAATATCAAGAGCTCAGAAGGCAACCCAGTTCTAAGCAAAGAAGGGAAGGCAGAAAGGTGGAAGGAGTATGTAGAGGGTTTATACAAGGGCAATGTACTTGAGGACAATATTATGGAAATGGAAGAGGATGTAAATGAAGACAAAATGGGAGATAAGATACTGCGTGAAGAGTTTGACAGAGCACTGAAAGAGCTGAGTCAAAACAAGGCCCCGGGAGTAGACAACATTCCATTAGAACTACTGATGGCCTCGGGAGAGCCAGTCATGACAAAACTCTACCATCTGGTGAGCACGATGTATCAGACAGGCGAAATACCCTCAGACTTCAAGAAGAATATAATAATTCCAATCCCAAAGAAAGCAGGTGTTGACAGATGTGAAAATTACCGAACAATCAGTTTAATAAGTCACAGCTGCAAAATACTAACGCGAATTCTTTACAGACAAATGGAAAAACTGGTAGAAGCAGACCTCGGGGAAGATCAGTTTGGATTCCGTAGAAATGTTGGAACACATGAGGCAATACTAACCTTACGACTTATCTGACTTGTCTTAGAAGAAAGATTAAGAAAAGGCAAACCTACGTTTCTAGCATTTGTAGACTTAGAGAAAGCTTTTGACATTGTTAACTGGAATACTCTCTTTCAAATTCTGAAGGTGGCAGGGGTAAAATACAGGGAGCGAAAGGCTATTTACAATTTGTACATAAACCAGATGGCACTTATAAGAGTAGAGGGGCATGAAAGGGAAGCAGTGGTTGGGAAAGGAGTGAGACAGGGTTGTAGCCTGTCCCCGATGTTATTCAATCTGTATATTGAGCAAGCAGTAAAGGAAACAAAAGAAAAATTTGGAGTAGGTATAAAAATTCATGGAGAAGAAGTAAAAACTTTGAGGTTCGCCAATGACGTTGTAATTCTGTCAGAGACAGCAAAGGACTTGGAAGAGCTGTTGAACGGAATGGACAGTGTCTTGAAAGGAGGATATAAGATGAACATCAACAAAAGCAAAACGAGGATAATGGAATGTAGTCAAATTAAATCAGGTGATGCTGAGGGAATTAGATTAGGAAATGAGACACTTAAAGTAGTAAAGGAGTTTTGCTATATAGGGAGTAAAATAACTGATGATGGTCGAAGTAGAGAGGATATAAAATGTAGACTGGCAATGACAAGGAAATCGTTTCTGAAGAAGAGAAATTTGTTAACATCGAGTATAGATTTAAGTGTCAGGAAGTCGTTTCTGAAAGTATTTGTATGGAGTGTAGCCATGTATGGAAGTGAAACATGGACGATAACTAGTTTGGACAAGAAGAGAATAGAAGCTTTTGAAATGTGGTGCTACAGAAGAATGCTGAAGATAAGGTGGGTAGATCACGTAACTAATGAGGAGGTATTGAATAGGATTGGGGAGAAGAGAAGTTTGTGGCACAACTTGACTAGAAGAAGGGATCGGTTGGTAGGAAATGTTTTGAGGCATCAAGGAATCACAAATTTAGCATTGGAGGGCAGTGTGGGGGGTAAAATTCGTAGAGGGAGACCAAGAGATGAATACACTAAGCAGATTCAGAAGGATGGGGGCTGCAGTAAGTACTGGGAGGTGAAGAAGCTTACACAGGATAGAGTAGCATGGAGAGCTGCATCAAACCAGTCTCAGGACTGAAGACCACAACAACACAACAACAATTTTAGGAACAGTGTCAACTGGAATTTTTATGTATTGTTGTCTTTAGTAGATAAGTATTTTTCTGTAATTTATGTAAAAAAAATGATTCCCATCTGCCAGTCTTAAGATCACCATTTCCTACATCTACATCTTCATAATTTATTTATTTACATCCTGAATCTTTTAGGTACATATACCATACCTTAGATGTTGGACAAAACGACATTACATTAATATACTGTTACATTGATTGTATACATTAAATTTATAAATTTTTACATTGTTATATTGCTATATTGTTACATTACATTTTTATATTGTTATAACCAAAATTAACTTATATTTCAAGATACTGTGTTACTGAGTAAAAACAGTTTTCCAAGAGATATGAAGTTACAGATTTTTTAAAGCTATGGATTTTGTTCATGGCCTTTAAGTTACTTGGCTGCTTATTAAACAAATTTGAGAACCTAAGTGATATACACTCTTCTTGCACAGTATGGTATAACAATGATGTCGGTGTATGTCACTATTTGCCCTTGTATGGTGTTCACGTACAGATTTATTTTGAATAAATCCATTTCCATTTTTTAGCATGCTGTTTTTGGGTACATGACAACTTCTAGTATATAGATACATGGTAGGGGTAGAATCCCCCAGTTCTTTAAAGAATGGTTTGCATGATTTTCGGCTGTTAGCATTTTTCATTATCCTCACAATATTTATTTGTTTCCGGAATGATGTAATGCTATGAGGAGAATTTCCCCAGAATATGATGCCATATCTCAATAGGGAATGCATGCAAGTGTAGTACACTGCTCTAACTGTTTCAGGACTTGTGTTGTTCCATATAATCCTAAACGCATAAGTCATTTTCGATAGTTTGGAATTTAATGATGTGATGTGGGAATTCCATTTAAGATTGTCTTGTAAGTTGATGCCAAGAAATTTTGTTTCAGTGACGCTGTTAATTCTTTGGTTTTCCATAGACATGTTTGGTTTTAATGGGTTTTTATTTTGTTGTGTATGGAAGTGTAAGACGACTGTTTTTCGAGGGGTTATCAGTAATTTATTCCTCATAAACCACACTGTGACATTTTCATTTGTGACTTTAGCATTTAAACTTAGAGCCATTTCATTTTCCCCTTCAATTAATATGCTTGTGTCATCTGCAAATAGCACTGGTTTGGAGTGTTGAACGTGTAAGGGGAAGTCGTTCATGAAAATTAAGAAGTGAAAGGGATCTAAAATTGAGCCTTGTGGTACATTGTGGGTTAATGTCTAAGGTTTTGATTGATAAGCTTGGAGTTCGTTTTTCCCCATATGTTTTACCTCTGTTATCTGAGAGCGATTTTCTAGGTAGGATTTCAGTCACTGGTTTGGCAGGCTTCTTACACCATACCACTCTAACTTTCTTAGGAGAATTTCATGGTCTGTTAAATCAAATGCTTTTGTTAATTCCAGGAAAATCCGCGAAACATTTTTGTGACTATCCACTGAATTTAAAATACGATTTATGGGCCTAAAAGTGGTTGTTTCAGTACTGCACTGAGGCCTGAAGCCATGCTGAAATCCTGAGATCATATTTTTTTTTTTTTTTTTGTTCAGGAAATAAGTTAATTGTGGCAGAACTAGTTTTTCAATGATTTTTGAAAAACCTGAGAGGAGTGACACAGGCCTATAGTTGACCATCTGCTGCCGATTGCCCTTTTTGTAAAGGGATACAACTTTTGCAGTTTTTAACTGTTGTGGGAAAATACCACTTGATAGTGAAGAATTGCATATATCTAGCAGTGGTGCGAGTATCTGTTCAGCTGATACTTTTATAATGCAGTATGGTACATCGTCAACTCAGGCTGTTTAGTCTGCAATTCACAGAGGGTTCATCAAACCACTTTCAAGCTATTTCTCTACTGTTCCACTCTCCAACAACACACATGTAACATGGACACTTTCCGTATGAGCTCTAATTTCTCTTATTGTATTTTGATGATCGTTTCTGCCTGTGTAGACGGGCAGCAACAAAATATTTTCACACACTGAGGAGAAGGTTAATGATTGAAGTTTCATGAAAAGATCATGCCTCAATTGAAAAGGCCTTTGTTTTAACGACAGTCACTCTAATTCACATATAATCTCCCATGGCACTGTCTCCTCTATTTTGTGATTGTACAAAATGTTCTGCCCTTCTTTGAACTTTTTCCATGACTTCCGTCAGATCAATATGATGCATATCCCACACCGCACACCAGTACTTTCTAAGTGTTCTGCCAATAAATCAGACTTTGGGCTGTGCATGATAGTCATGCGATCTGCAGCTCCTTGCCACAGTTCGCATGGCTATCCCCATCGGAGTTTCGAGTCCTCCCTCAGGCATGGGTGTGTGTTGTCCTTAGTGTAGGTTAGTTTAATTTAGATTAAGTTGTGTGTAGGTCTAGGGACCAATGACCTTAGCAGTTTAGTCCCATAAGCACTTAACACATATCGACCGGGACAAAAAAAGTCTTTTGTTTGCTTTCTCCACAGCATTATTTGTGTGAACAGTCCAATTTAAGCTATAGGTAATAGTAATCCCTAAGTATTTAGTTGAATTGACAGTCTTTAGATTTGTGTGATTTATCATGCAAGGAAAGTGTAGCAGATTCCTTTTAGTACTCATGTGGGTGATTTCACATTTTGCACTGTTTAGAGTCAGATACCTCTTTTAGCACCATGCAGATATCTTTTCTAAATAATTTTGCAATAATTTTTGATCATCTGATAATGACTTTACAGGATATTAAATGACAACATTTTTCTGTAAACAATGTCGGAGGTGTTTTCAGATCATCTCCTAAATCTTTTATGTAGATCAGAAACACCAGAGGGCATATAACATTTCCTCAGGGAACAACAGACATTACTTCTAGTTTACTTGATGTCTTTCCATCAATTACCATGAACTTGACCATTCTGACAGGAAACCATGAATCCAGTTACATAACTGGTACGATACTCGAAAGGCACAAAATTTGATTAGAAGTAGTCTATGAGAAATGGTGTCAAAAGCCTTCTGAAAATCTAAAAATATAAAGCAGATTAATGAATGCAACAAGCAACTCTAATGTGGAGTACATTTGAATGATGATAATTATTGGTTTAGTAGGTAGTGTAGCTTGTGTGTAAAGCTGCACCAAGCTTGGTACAGGTGGGATTTGTCATAGAGGTTGGTGTGATGTGGTTTGCAGCCTTACATTTGATCTTTCTTCAGAGCCATATACCGTACTGAGTTTCTGAATATTGGTCTTAGTGTTTTGCTTAATATATTTTCCATTGACTAAGATTGAGCTACTTGCTCCACACATCAGCTTGTTGAACAGAATTCCTGAGGGTTCAGGGTGGTACTGTTCAATTATTTTTTATGGAACTGTTATGAGAGAGGTTTATCTAAATATGTGGAGCAACAAAGGAAGAGAAAATGTTGCTGATTTTTCAATGCTATAATGAGCATGCAAGTACAGTTTATGAAGAAGGGTATACAGTAATTGTGCGTGAACTGATTGAAATGACAGTTGAGAGATCATAAACGCAGCTTGACAATTGTCTCACAAAGACTATATTGTTGCCACTGAACTAAAGCTAGTGTGTATAAGAACACTTTTTTCTTTGAAGAATTGATGAAATGCACCTTGGACATTCTTTGACTGTGCTATAAGGGCATTAACCAGTTGGCCAGTGAAACTCAAGTTTCAATTGATGGTGTAATGACAACCTAAGGAAAATTTACTGTTACATAATAGTCGATTATGTAATTACAGCTATCCCAAATCCAATCTCATACGGTGCATGGAAAAAACGAACTCTTTGTATCTTTCCGTGTGAGCTCTGATTTCCCTTATTTTATTATGGTGATCGTTTCTCCCTATGTAGGTTGGCATCAAAAAAATATTTTCGCTTTTGGTGGAGAAAATTGGTGATTGAAATTTTGTGAGAAGACACTGCCGTAGTAAAAAATGGCTTTGTTTTAATGATGTCCACCTTAAATCCTGTATCCTTTCAGTGACACCCTCTCTCCTATTTCATGATAATACAAAATGTGCTGTCCTTCTTTGACTTTCTTCATGCACTCCAGAAGTCCTATCTAATAAGGATCCCACACCATGCAGCAGTATTCTAAAAGAGGATGGAGAAGTGTAGTGTAGACAGTCACTTCAGTAGATCTGTTACGTTTTCTAATTGTCCTTCCAATAAAACACAGTCTTCAGTTAGCCTTTCTCACTTCATTTTCTATGTGTTCCTTCGAATTTATGTTGTTTGTAATTTTAATTCCTAGGTATTTAGTTGAATTTACAGGCTTTAGATTTGACTGATTTATCATGTAACCAAAGTTTAATGGCTTCTATTTAGCACTCATATGCATAACCTCACACTGTTCAGAATGAGATTTTCACTCTGCAGCGGAGTGTGCGCTGATATGAAACTTCCTGGCAGATTAAAACTGTGTGCCCGACCAAGACTCGAACTCGGGACCTTTGCCTTTCGCGGGCAAGTGCTGTACCAACTGAGCTACCAAAGCACGACTCACGCCCGGTACTCACAGCTTTACTTCTGCCAGTACCTTGTCTCCTACCTTCCAAACTTTACAGAAGCTCTCCTGCGAACCTTGCAGAACTAGCACTCCTGAAAGAAAGGATAATGTGGAGACATGGCTTAGCCACAGCCTGGGGGATATTTCCAGAATGAGATTTTCACTCTGCAGCGGAGTGTGCGCTGATATGAAACTTCCTGGCAGATTAAAACTGTGTGCCCGACCGAGACTCGAACTCGGGACCTTTGTCTTTCGCGGGCAAGTGCTCTACCAACTGAGCTACCAAAGCACGACTCACGCCCGGTACTCACAGCTTTACTTCTGCCAGTACCTTGTCTCCTACCTTCCAAACTTTACAGAAGCTCTCCTGCGAACCTTGCAGAACTAGCACTCCTGAAAGAAAGGATAATGTGGAGACATGGCTTAGCCACAGCCTGGGGGATATTTCCAGAATGAGATTTTCACTCTGCAGCGGAGTGTGCGCTGATATGAAACTTCCTGGCAGATTAAAACTGTGTGCCCGACCGAGACTCGAACTCGGGACCTTTGCCTTTCGCGGGCAAGTGCTCTACCAACTGAGCTACCGAAGCACGACTCACGCCCGGTACTCACGGCTTTACTTCTGCCAGTACCTCGTCTCCTACCTTCCAAACTTTACAGAAGCTCTCCTGCGAACCTTGCAGAACTAGCACTCCTGAAAGAAAGGATAATGCGGAGACATGGCTTAGCCACAGCCTGGGGGATGTTTCCAGAATGAGATTTTCACTCTGTAGCAGAGTGTGCGCTCATATGAAACTTCCTGGCAGATCATCTGCAAACAACCTAAAACAGCTGCTCTGATTGTCTCCTAAATTGTTTATGTAGAACAGCAAAGGGCCTATAACACACCTTGGGGCATGCCAGAAATCACATATGTTTTACTTGATGATTTTCCATCAATTACTATGAACTTTGACGTCTCAGACAGGAAATCACAAATCCAGTCACATAACTGAGATGATATTCCATAATCACGCAGTTTCTCTACAAGCTGCTTGTGTGGGACAATATTAAAAGCATTCAGGAAATCTAGAGATACAGAATCAATTTGAAATCCCTTTTCAATAGCACTCAGCAATTCATGTGAGTAAAGAGCTAGTCGTGCTTCACAAGAATGACGTTTTCTAAATCTGTGTTTACTGAGTGTCAATAGACCGTTATTTCGAGGTAATAGATAATTTTCGAACACAGTATATGTTCAAAAATCCTGTTGCACGTTGATATTAATGATATGGGTCTGTAATTTAGTGGATTATTCCTACTACCTTTCTTGAATATTGGTGTGACCTGTGCAGCTTGGCAGTCTTTGGGTACAGATCTTTCATCAAGCGAATGGTTGTATATGATTGTTAAGTATGGAGCTAAAGTATCAGCAAACTCTGAAAGGAACCTAACTGGTGTACAGTGTGGACTGGAAGACTTGCTTTTGTTAAGTAATCTAAGGTGCTTCACTACTCTGAGGATATCTGCTTCTACGTTACTCATGTTGGCAGCTGTTCTTGATTCAAATTCTGGAATTTACTTCATCTTCAGTGGTGAGGGAATTTCGGAAGGTTGTGTTTAGTAAGTCTGCTTTGGCAGCACTGTCATCTGTAGTTGCATGGAGGATGCATTAATTTTGTATTTCTGGTAGCATACTTCACATACCACCAGAATGTCTTTGGATTTTCTGCCAGTTTTCAATACAAACTTTCGCTGTGGAAACTATTATAAGCATCTTGCATTGAAGTGCACAATAAATTTCAAGTGTCTTTAAAGATTTCCAATGTTGGAGATTTTTCACTCATTTGAATTTATCACCTTTTTTTCATTGTTTCTGCAACAGTGTTCTGACATGTTGTGAGTACCAAGGAAACACAGTTTCATCGTTTGTTGATTTATTTAGTATAAATCTCTCAATTGCTGCCAATACCTTTTCTTTGAATTCAAGCCACATCTGGTCTACACCTACATTTTTAATTTAGAAGGATTGGAGATTGTCTCTCACAAAGGAGTCAAGTGAATTTTTATCTGCTTTTTGAAATAGGTATATTTCACGTTTATTTGTGGAGAATTTGTAGGTTACAAAATTCAGCCTCGCTGTGACAACCCTGTGTTCGCTAATCCCTGTATCTGTTTTGTGCTTGTTATTAGCTCAGAATTATTTGTTGCTAAGAGGTGAAGGTCATTGTTTCGGTTTTTATTGAAATATTGGTGTATTACCTAGACATCCACACAAGAAACTTTTGCAAAAAGTACAGATTGAAAAGTTTTATGTAGCCTAGATTATAATTATTTGTATATCAAAGCATGCTATGCAAACCAACTGTCCAAAAAAGTGTACAGTACAGAATGTGATTTATACAAGTAACATATGAAGACTATTATGATAACAGACATATCATCTCCAAATACTACAATATTACAAAATATTAATTTTGTAGTTGTTATGTACAACTTGCAATATGTAAAATCAAACAGTGGATACTCCAGGATGGAATAATGACTGTATTATGAAAAGGATTCATTGCTAAACACCATAAAGTGGAGATGTTGAGTTGCAGACAAGCACAATAAAAAGACTGCGAAGCATGTAAGCTGTTGACCTAAAGACATTCCTTCAGAAGATGACAATACACACACACACACACACACACACACACACACAGACATTCTCACTATCATGACACACACACACGAGACCACTGTCTCTGGCCACTAGGGACAGACTACGAGCAACTGGGCCTGGTGGGAAAAGCAATGTGGGTGGTGATAGTAAGGAGGAAGCTGGGACAGGAGGAGAAGAGATAACCGGGAAGAGGTGGGGATCATAAAGTACTGGTTCTGGGACCATACAGGGTCATGTTGGGGAGAGTGTAGGCAGCTGGGTGCAGTCAGAAGTTAGATGATGGGAGGGGGGGGGGGAGTGTTATTGGAAAAGGGTGAGATGGAAAAAGACTTTGTGTGTACTGGTGGAATAGAAGGCTGTGTATTGATCGAGTGGGAGCAGGGAAGGGGATAGGTGGGTGAAGGACAGTGACTATCGATGGTTGAGTCCCAGGAGGCTACAGGAATGTAGGATATATTGCAGGGAGATCTCCCATCTTTGCAATTCAGAAAACTGGTGTTGGTAGGAAGGATACTGATGACACAGGCTGTGGAGCAGTCTTTGAAGTGAAGTGAAGTGAAGTGAAGAACTATAGCATGTTCAGCGACTGGGTGGTCCAACTGTATCCTGACCAAAGTTAGTCAGTGGCTATTCATGTGGACAGAGAGCTCGTTGGTTGTCATGCCCATGTGGAGCACAGCACAGCTGTTGCAGCTTACCATGTGGATCATATAACTGCTTTCATAGGTAGTCTAGTTTTTGATGGGGTAGGTGATGTTTGTGACTGGACTGGAGTAGATGGAGGTGGGATGATATATGGGACAGGACTTTTTTGCAGGTCTCTTGCATTGATATGAACTTTGAGGGAAGGGGCTGGGAGCAGGGGAGGAGTAGGGACAGACAAGAATATTGTGTATGTTTGGTGGGTGGTGGAACACTACCATGGTAGGTGTGAAAAAGATAGTGGACAGTCATTTCAAGCCACAACTAGAGGTAGCTGAAACCCTGATGAAGAATCTGATTCAGTTGTTCCTTTCCTGGGTGGTACTTAGTTATGAAGGAAATACTCCTTTCAGGCCAGATGGTGGGACTTCAGGAGGTGGTGGGTGACTTGAGAGATAAGGTATGGAAGATATGTTTCAGTACAATTTTGGGAGAGTAATTTTGGTCTTTGAAGGCTTCAGTGAGACCCTTGGTGTATTTTGAGAGGGACTGCTTGTCACTACAGATGTGGTAAGACACAGGTGACTAGGCTGTGTGGAAGGGACTTGTTAGTATGGAATAGGTAGGAGCTGTCAAAGTGGACATATTGCTGGTGGTTGGTAGGTTACATATGGATGGAGTTCATGATGTCAACATAGAGGAAGGTGGCTTGTTGGGTCGAGGAGAACCCAGTGAAGCATATGGGGGAGAAGGCTTTGAGGCTTTGGAGGAATGTGGATAGGATGTCATCATCCTCAAAGCAGATTACGAAGATGTTATCAGTGAATTCGAGCCAGGTCAGGGGTTTGGGATTCTGGGTGGTTAGGAAGGATTCCTCTAGATGGCCTATGAATAGGTTAGTGCAGGATGGTGCCATGTGGGTGCCCATTGCCGTACTTCAAATTTGTTTGTTGGTGATGCCTTCAAAGGTGAAGTAATGATGGGTTAGTATATAGTTGGTTGTGGTGACCTGGAAAGAGGTTGTAGGTTTGGAATCCATAGGACCTTTGGAAAGGTAGTGTTCAATAATGGCAAAGCAAAAGGCATTGGGGATATTAGTATAAAGGAAGTGGCATCAATAGTAATGGGCAGGGCATTGTGTGGTAAAGGAACAGGAATTGTGGAGAGTTGGTGGAGGAAATGGTTGGTGTCTTTTTATGGGAGGGAAGGTTGCGAGAGCAGAGAAGGTTGCAGGTAATAGGCAGAAGGTGTTGGTCTATGAAAGCAGAGACTCTCAGTGGCAGCACAGCATCTGGCCACAATGGATGGTTGGGTGTATTGACTTTATGAAGCATTTAGATGGTCGGAGGATGGGGAGTGGTAAGTGTGAGGAAAGAGAGAGAGAGAGAGAGAGAGAGAGAGAGAGAGAGAGAGAGAGAGAGGCTCAAGGGAGAGGTTCTGGGATGGGCATAAGGATCTGAAGAGAGACTGGAATTCCTGTTTGATTCAGTGGGGCCACTATGGCAGGGTTTGTTGATGGACAAATCTGAGAGCTGACAGACACATACCAAGTAATTCTTGTGGTTCAAAACAACAGTGGGGGAGCCTTTGTCAGCAGGTAGGATTATAAGATCAAGACACACAGTCTTTTTACTCCTCATGTTTTTACTTGTCTCCTTGTCTGCTCCCTCCTCCCCTTTTCTCTCTGTTTAACCTTCAGACTGCAGCTAACTGCCCTACACTCTCCCCACCACATCCATGTATGCTCCCAAAAGCAGCACTTGACCATCCCCCATCCCTGCCCTGCTATTCCCCCCCTCCCCTCCCCCCTACCATCATGCACATTGTTCGCAGTCTACCCTCTCAGCGAGAGACAGTGGTCAGGTGTGTGACAGTTTTGTGTGTGTGTGTGTGTGTGTGTGTGTGTGTGTGTGTGTGTGTGTGTGTGTGTGTGCGTTTGCATCTGTATATTTGTGTTGTTGACTTCAGAGAAAGACCTTTTGGCTCAAAAGCTTACTTATTTAGAATTATTTTTGTTGTGCGTGTCTACGATGCAACATCACTACTGTATTATTATTGCATCAGATGTAATTTCTTTTCTATCAGCGTATCAGAAATTGCGGTTTCTGCATGAACTACTTTTCTGTTGCTGTGTAATGTCATAGGCTGCTATTTTCCCATCAGATCTTTTGCTTTTGCTCTGGAACATCATAGGCTGCTGTTTTCTCTTCAAATGTTTTTCTTGTGCTCTGGGACATTGGAGGTCACAGTTTTTCTATCTGTAATATTGGGAGTCCCATTTTTTATGTTCTCTAGTCTAACCCACATACTTCTTTTACGCGGTGGCTCTGGGTACAAATGAAAGAATTTGTTCTCGATTGTTGATTATCTTGTGAGACAGACAGAAAAGTTGACTTCTTATTACCATTATCGTGACCAATCTTCATAAGTATATGCAGTTTGTGGCTTGCAGGGATCATTGGAAAGAGGATCAGCAACAAGAACCTGCAGTTTCGATCAGGCTCTGTTTGCAAAAATATTTATTTAGCTTCTTAAAATACAATACAATGGTTGCTGGCCATTAGCCAGTGATAATGTTAAGTCTTGCACAAGCCCACCCCCTTCGCCCTCAATCCATAATTCTGTAGAGCTCTAATTTAGGTAATATTGAAAATCTGACATTTTATTTACAAGCCTTTGAAAATTCATAAAATTCAGCATTGCTTTACAACCTTTCCTTAGGTCCCTACAACATGACCCTAACAGGTCCTCCACGTACTGCAGGCTCTTCATTATTCCCAAAAACCTGATGACTTGATCATATCCTTCCGGCCGGCAAGAGATCTACCATTGTCGTACTTGACCAATAGGAGTATGTAAGTGAGAGTCTGTGCCAGTTGTGTGACACCTCTATGTACAGCATCTGCCATCAAGATCCCATCCCACTGATACAAGCTGACCTACAGTTGATTCCTTAAAACTTCAGACTCCTCATGAGGACTAAGACCTCAATCCATAGCATTTCTTACCCAACTGAAAATACACACCTCCACCTTTTACCTTCTTCCTAAGCTCTATAAACCCAGTCACCCTGATCATCCCATAGTTGCTGGCTTCAAAGCACCTACCAAAGGTGTATCTCCCTTAGTTGATCAACACTTGCAACCAGTAGTATGAAGACTTTGCTCCTATATTAAAGACACCAATCATTTCCTAGATCATCTAAAATCTGTGCCTGTCCCATTGTGCCACACATCCTGCTTGTTGCCATTGATTCCACCTCCTTTAATACGAACAAGTGCATAGTCTGTCTGCTGCTGAACATTTCCTCAACCAGCACCCACCTGATTCCAAATCTACGATGCCCTTCCTACTCACCTTAATCAGCTTTAACCTTACACTAATTACTTTACCTTTGAGGGGCAGATACATAAACAGATCAGGGGCATGGCCATGGGAACCAGGATGGCTCTTCCTATGCCAACCTTTTCATGGGTCACTTGGATGCTTTCCTGGTGTCCACAAGCCTTCAGCCATTGGTTTGGTTTAGATACAGTGATGACATCTTTGCAATATGGACTCATAGCGAGGCTGGCCTGTTAAAGATTCTCCCAATTAAGTGTCACATGGTCGTATTCTGAATCCCATGCCACTTTTCTTGATGTTGACCTGATCATCACCAAGGATCAGCTGAACACTTCAGTTCAAACTAAGGGGACCTAGACGTCACTTTCATTCACATTAGGGGACTGAAGCATCATGGTTGTTTTTTACACTAGTATTTTTAAAGATAATAACACAAAAAATTTAATAATAATTGAAATGAAACTTTAACTAAATAATAAGTATATTGTGACCTCTGTGTGACAAAAATTTGAACACTGCTGCATTCAAAATAGTGAGAAGATTTATTTTTCTCTTATATATTGAATTATGTGTGAATTTTATTCTAGGCATACTGTACTTCACACTATTGAAATTTAAAGTTCAGAACATATTTTGTTCATTTAAGAATGGAACAGGAATATTTACTAATTTCTTGTTGTATGTATTTGGAAAAAAAATGTTTTTTTGGAATCTGCTTTCTTTTTCCTAATAATTTATGAACATATGACATCTTCTAGCTGAAAATATGTCATATATTGTTGAATATTCTTGTTCTCTCTATAAGTTAAACTCCTTACAAACAGATTGATTGATAGGTGTCACTGGATGCGGATATGGACAGGTATGTGGTCAGCAGGCTGCTCTCCCCACCGTCCTCAATTTTTGTGAATGGAGCCACCACTTCAGAGTCAAGCAACTCCTAAAATGGATAAGCTATTCCTTGACATTATAACATATGGCCTGTCAACCTGTCACTTATTTTCAGTCAGTGTTTTCCGTATATCCCTTCCCTCACTAATTCTGCAGAGATCCTTATCAGTCTGTACCTTATCAGTGTATCTTATTTCCAATACACTTCTGTAGCACCACATAACAAATTCTTTAATTCTGACCTTTTCTGGTTTTCCCACAGTCCATGTCTCACTACCAGACAATGCTGTGCTCCAAATGTACATTATCAGATATTTATTTCTCAAATTAAGGCCTATGTTTGATACAAGCAGACTTCTTGTGGCCTCCTAGGCACTAGAATGGCTGCAACTTTGTCTTCACTGGATGTTATTACAGCACCAACTCATCTGAAAAGCAGATTTCCTGGGCCACCATATCCAATTATGGTACTGCTGATCCCTCCCAAAAAATCTTAGGAATGCACCTGTTGTCATTCAGTATTTCCTTGTCTTGAAAGTATTAATCGGCTAATTTGACAGGGCTGTTACTTCTTAAATTATGCCCTGAAATGAGGCCCATTATGACTGACATTTTGTCCACCACATCTAGAATAGCTCTTCATCTCTAAATCTCCACAATATCCTTGCCAGACCCTGCACTCCTGCACCCATTTTGCTGCTCTATGGGTCCTACCCTTGTGACCATCTCCACTGTAAGACCTGCCCTCCTACCATCACCTATCCAGTTCTGTAGCTGGCAGAGCACGTACTACCAAAGGGAAAGCCATCTCTGAAATGACACATCTCCTATACCAGCCATTACATGAACACTGTTCAGCTTTTTACATGGGCGTGACAACCACCAAGTTACCAGTTTGTATGAATTGGCATAGACAGAACGTGTATACTGACAACACACAATAACCTGTAGCAGAGCTTGCTCTAAAACATGTCAGTCTTGAACATGGCACCTGTTTCAGCACATGAGCCATCTTTATTCTGCCCCCAGACACCATTTTCTCAGAACTCCGCAGATGGGAACTGGCATTACAGCCTGTCCTTCGTTCTTGCATTTTCTAATGAAATTAATTTTTGTTAATTTCTTTGCTTTCAGTATTCATTTCTTCTCTCCCTTTTAGTTTTCAGTATCGTTGTTTTCTGACCTGTCTATTCCTCCCGCCCCTAACACATACTTATCTTTCTTTTCTTTTTAACTTGTGCGGGATGTTTTTGTCAGTTATGTCTGTATTGCATATTGCCTTATCTTCCACCTAACCTCTCAGATTTTCAAATCTCATCTGGTGCAGTCCTCAACAGTCCATCTTACCTTCTTATCCCATCCAGTAAGTCTCCCTTGACCCAGAGTTCCTCTTCCAAACTCTCCACATTTCCTAAACTTCACTAGTTCTTTCCATTTACACCTCTTCCTTCCCCTTCAACTCTTCTGCCAGTAGAATGAGCCACGGGCTCCAAAAGCTTGCACATTTCTATACATTTACATGTGTGGTGTCCTGCCACCACTTGGTGATTTAAGGAACCATTTGCACTGGAGCACAGACAATATTTAATTTAGTTAACTTAGATTATATGTATCGATTTTTTAAGACAAGAGAATGCAAAATAAAGCAATTAACACCGCTCCCTTGTCACAGCCAGGAGGCATCAACACACTCTTATGTCATTCGTTGTCCTAGAAGGACATAATATTTTGTGCAGCTCCACGGTTAGCCATTTCATACGTATTTGCAGAAAAGAGGCACAGAATTAATAAGTCGCTCACATTTGCGAATGATCTGCAATTATTTATCTATAATTTTACGTAAGTGTCACTTATATCATAATGTATATCTTAAAATGAATATATGTTTTATTTAATCGTATGCTTTTCTTTGTTTTAGTAGTTTTAGTCACTCCATTTTCATGATTGAAGTTGAGGTCAGATATGAGACTTTGTCTACAAAAAAAAAAAAAAAATACATAATGAGCCCTGGCTACGTTCCGTACATCTTCGGACGTGCGAAGCTCGATAAACTCACGCCGTAAATTTTAATCCCTCAATTACTTATCCAAACAAACATTTATTATTATTACAAATTATTATTATATTTTATTTTATATTTTTTATTTGTTAAAGTGAGTAGATTTTTTAAGCATCCAATGGCATTGCATTTTCAGAATTTGTTTATTTTCATTTATATGTTATTTAAGTAATTTGTGACTAAAGTTCAGCCAACATTTTACACATTCTATTACATTTGCTCATAAAGATTATAATATTACTAAAGAATTTTATGTTGTTGTGGTCTTCAGTCCTGAGACTGGTTTGATGCAGCTCTCCATGCAACCCTATCCTGTGTAAGCTTCTTCATCTCCCAGTACTTACTGCAACCCACATCCTTCTGAATCTGCTTAATGTATTCATCTCTTGGTCTCTCTCTACGATTTTTACCCTCCACGCTGCCCTCCAATGCTAAATTCGTGATTCCTTGATGCCTCAGAACATGTCCTACTAACCAGTCCCTTCATTTTGTCAAGTTGTGCCACATACTCCTCTTCTCCCCAATTCTATTCAATACCTCCTCATTAGTTATGTGATCTACCCATCTAATCTTCAGCATTCTTCTGTAGCACCACATTTCAAAAGCTTCTATTCTCTTCTTGTCCAAACTAGTTATCGTCCATGTTTCACTTCCATACATGGCTACACTCCATACAAATACTTTCAGAAATGACTTCCTGACATTTAAATCTATACTCGATGTTAACAAATTTCTCTTCTTCAGAGAGGCTTTTCTTGCCATTGTCAGTCTACATTTTATATCTTCTCTACTTTGACCATCATCAGTTATTTTGCTCTCCAAATAGCAAAACTCATTTACTACTTTAAGTGTCTCATTTCCTAATCTAATTCCCTCAGCATCACCCGACTTAATTCAACTACATTCCATTATCCTCGTTTTGCTTTTGTTGATGTTCGTCTTATATCCTCCTTTCAAGACACTGTCCATTCCGTTCAACTGCTCTTCCAAGTTCTTTGCTGTCTCTGACAGAATTACAATGTCATCGGCGAACCTCAAAGTTTTTATTTCTTCTCCATGGATTTTAATACCTACTCCGAATTTTTCTTTTGTTTCCTTTACTGCTTGCTCAATATACAGATTGAATAACCGGGGAGAGGCTACAACCCTGTCTCACTCCCTTCCCAACCACTGCTTCCCTTTCATGCCCCTCGACTATTATAACTGCCATCTGGTTTCTGTACAAATTGTAAATAGCCTTTCACTCCTTGTAATTTACCCCTGCCACCTTTAGAATTTGAAAGAGAGTATTCCAGTTAACATTGTCAAAAGCTTTCTGTAAGTCTACAAATTCTAGAAACATAGGTTTTCTTCTAAGATAAGACAAAGGTCAGTATTGCCTCACGTGTTCCAATATTTCTACGGAACACAAACTGATCTTTCCCGAGGTCGGCTTCTACTAGTTTTTCCATTTGTCTGTAAAGAATTCGCGTTACTATTTTGTAGCTGTGACTTCTTAAACTGATAGTTAGGCAGTTTTCACATCTGTCAACACCTGCTTTCTTTGGGATTGGAATTATTATATTCTTCTTGAAGTCTGAGGGTATTTCGCCTGTCTCATACATCTTGCTCACCAGATGGTAGAGTTTTGTTAGGCCTGGCTCTCCCAAGGCTGTGAGTAGTTCTAATGGAATGTTGTCTACTCCCGGGGACTTTTTTCGACTCAGGTCTTTCAGTGCTCTGTCAAACTCTTCACGCAGTATCATATCTCCCATTTCATCTTCATCTACATCCTCTTCCATTTCTATAATATTGCCTTCAAGTACATCGCCCTTGTACAGGCCCTCTATATACTCCTTCCACCTTTTGCTTTCCCTTCTTTGCTTAGAACTGTGTTTCTATCTGAGCTCTTGATATTCATGCAAGTGGTTCTCCTTTCTCCAAAGGTCTCTTTAATTTTCCTGTAGGCAGTATCTATCTTACCCCTAGTGATATGCGTCTCTACATCCTTACATTTGTCCTCTAGCCATCCCTGCTTAGCCATTTTGCACTTCCTGTCGATCTCATTTTTGAGACGTCTGTATTCCTTTTTGCCTGCTTCATTTACTGCATTTTTATATTTTCTCCTTTCATCAATTAAGTTCAATATTTCTTCTGTTACCCAAGGTGTTCTCTTAGCCCTCGTCTTTTTACCTACTTGATCCTCTTCTGCCTTCACTACTTCATCCCTCGGAGCTACCCATTCTTCTTCTACTGTACTTCTTTCCCCCATTCCTGTCAATTGTTCCTTTATGCTCTCCCTGAAATTCTGTACAACCTCTGGTTCTTTCAGTTTATCCAGGTCCCATCTCCATAAATTCCCACCTTTTTGCAGTTTCTTCAGTTTTAATCTACAGTTCATAACCAATAGATTGTGGTCAGAGTCCACATCTGCCCCTGGAAATGTCTTACAATTTAAAACCTGGTTCCTAAATCTCTGTCTTACCATTATATAATCTATCTGATACCTTCTAGTTTCTCAGGGTTCTTCCATGTATACAACCTTCTTTCATGATTCTTGAACCAAGTGTTAGCTATGATTAAGTTATGCTCTGTGCAAAACTCTACCAGGCGGCTTCCTCTTTCATTTCTTAGCCCCAATCCATATTCACCTACTGTGTTTCCTTCTCTCCCTTTTCCTACTCTCGAATTCCAGTCACATAACCAAAATTATCAACATCATAAATAATAATGACTGGTGGGTCATGTGCATTATAAATCCCCCCCCCCCCAATTTTCTTTTTTTGCTGAAACCCCCTTCTGTAGCTAAGCACTTTTGTTCCTTTCTTTTTATCTGACTGCAGCTCTTCACATCCACCCCATTGTAGCTCAACAACTAGAATAATCTTCATATCATTGTTTCCCATCTATCTTTTTAAAGTATTTTTGTTTTGGTTGTAGCAGCGTTTGACATTCCAGGCAGAAGTCATTGTTCTGATATTGTGCCTCCTCTTTCCAAGTTGTTCTCGCACCCCGCTCCCCCAACTTGCCCCTGCCCAACCCCTCCAACAAGCATGCGCACACACACACACACACACACACACACACACACACACACACACACACACACACACATACTTGGTTCCAAGCAGGGGACTATCCTGTTATCAGATACTGATTAACCTAAGGGGAACCTATATTTTGAATATAAAATGGAGACTGCATTATGCAGGGAAAATAAATTGCAGTGGTATTTTGTTGTCTTCCACAATCCTGGAGCCCATCCTGAATGTTGTATTTACCCTGGGTCAGGCATTGGTTTGCCTGTTGGTCCACGGGAGGTATTTCATTTCCCTCCTACCACCCATGTCTGGTAGCCATTCCCCGGTCCGCCAACTGGGGACATGCCTTCTAGGGGTTACAGGCCCCTCCAAGTGAAAAAAATGTTTTACTTACCACCTTGAAAAATCAAAAGTTGTCATCAGTGTTTTGTGTGTTTGTGGGTACATGTCTGCTGTTCTGGTACATATCGAAATCCCTATGCAATGGTACCACTACACACAATTAGAGCGGGGGTGGGGGTGGGGAGATGCCTCACTCTGATAAAGTAAAGTAGCATGCGGTAATTGATTACTGCATTTGAAGAAGAACAATACTGCAACAGTCCACACTGAGCCAATGGAAATGTATGGGACCAATGCATAAGACACAGTAGTTAGGCAGTGTAAATGCTTCCAGTATTGTGAACAAGTCTGAATCACAAATAACAGTGAAAGCTCCTCTCTTTGTGAAAAACTTGGAATCAATAGATAATTGGAGGCCATGGTGTACAAAGACCAGGTTTTCTTGATCAAGGTAGTAGCAGAAAAAGTAAAAAACAGTATGGATCCGTTTTCAAAAAAATGTACAAAATTTTGAATGTGGTAGCTCACAGTCCACTGAGTCCTGCGACAGATCATACCCATTCAAGTAATCTGTTGAATCAAGGCAGCAGCAGCTGTTGCAGCTGTGTTACATCAATTCAGAGGACTTCTTTAGCCACCATATCTTCATGGACAAGAGCTGCAGCCTGTAATTGGAAAAGTGTCATATCTTCATGGATAAGAACTGTGGCCTGTAATTGGAAAAGTGTCATGATGGTCTCTCTATTGGCAAAAGATTCAAAGCTGGTCCCTCATTCAGATCTCTGGGTGGGGATTGCCAAGGGATAGGTGATAGTGAGAACAAGACTGAATAACCAACGAAAGAATAATGTTCTGTGAGACGAGACATGGAATGTCAGATGTTTCATCATGGTAGGGAAGCTAGAAAATGCAAAAAAGGGAAATGCTAAGGCTTAATCCAGATGTAGTTTGTGTCAGTGAAGTGAAATGAAAATAGAATGAGGATTTTTGTTCAGACGAATAAAGAGTAATATCAAGAGCAGGAGAATACAGTATAATGGAAGTAGGATTTATGATGAATAGGAAGATAGGACAGAGAGTGAGTTACTGTGGACAGTTCATTGATAGAGTTGTTCTCATGGTACTTCATGAGAGATCTTTTTTTCTTGATTCTTCATGTAGTTTCAGGAATAAGCAGTTTAACATGAACTGTGTCATTATTGAAAAAATGTGGTAATTATCAGTTGAGAGTTGTATGGGTCTGAGGGGAAGTTTGTTTTCTTGTTCTATGAGAGAGTGGGACCATTCTTTCAGTTTGTATGGAGGATACATGGTATAGATTATTCAGCCATTTTTAACCCTTTAACTCCTCTGGACGTGTTAATGTACGCACCTTTGTACCTCTCCCTGTGTGTTCTGAATGTGTATACACATGCCACCAGTCATTCTACCTGGTACTCTGAACGTGTCTACGTGTAAACACATTCAAAGCTCACAGGGACGGGTACAGAGGTTAACACATCCAGAGCAGTTAAAGGGTTAACCAGTCCATAGAATTCTTTGCATCTCAGGAGGTATTCAGTTATATGTTATGTGGCATAGAACTCTCTCAGTGTTAAACATCAGTTAACTCTTTTTCATACCACATCTTTTCAATATGTGGTGCACAGAGTAACAACCGTCTGGTGCCCTTGTGTAGTGACATAACTAATAATCACATTTTTATGTGTAACAGTTACTCTGTTTTCTTTTCCATTAATACAAATGGCTCTGAGCACTATGGGACTTAACTTCTGAGGTCATCAGTCCCCTAGAACTTAGAACTATTTAAACTTAACTAAGCTGAGGACATCACAAACATCCATGCCCGAGGCAGGATTCGAACCTGCGACCGTAGCGGTCGCGCGGTTCCAGACTGTAGCACCTAGAACCGCTTGGCCACTCCAGACTCCGGCCGGCTCCATTAATACAGTAATATACACAACAAATATGTGGGTTTTTTTTCATTAAATTCTGTTTTGATATCTTAGAGTGTGGTAGTTTAATCTGTCCTAGAACACAGCATTTACTGAGATTTTATAATTCATCAGTTGCCAACAGCAGTTTACTAAAATTTTTGTTACTTATTGTATTTGTCACATACTGCAATTCCCACTTTCCGTAGCAGTTTACGTAGATTTCTGTTATATTTATCACACACTGTAACTCCCTGTTTCTGAAACTCTGAAGCTGTACTCATGTTTGTTCATGTGGAATACACTCATTACTGGTAGGTGTCTTCACGATATATGTATTGTTTTTTTACATGTAGCTAATAGCTCTGAAGGTCTCAGTGACCATCCCAAATCTTCCATTTACTAACCTTTGGCAATGTAGACATGGGTAGTTGGAAGCGTGTTTTTGTTGTACTAGAGTCATCATTTGTGAAGGTTCATCTTCTTTCTTCATGTATGGAAATATTCTTTCTTGATTCATGATGTAGTTTCAGAGACTGGTATTTTAGTTCTGTAATGTGTGAAAAATCTGTAAGTGAGTTGTGTGGTGAGGTTGCATTCTGTTGCTCTGTCAGTGTCCAGTTGAGTTGTTTGAAGTGTGTTCATTGAATAGTATTGATCTGGTTTATCAGTGACATCTTTCTTCATGTAAGGGTTTCTTTCTTGATTCGGTGTGTTGTTTGAGTGAGTAGTGTGTAAAATGATAGTTGTCAAGTTTATGCTGCTTGGTTATAGAGTGCTTCTATCTCTGTGTCTACTTCTGTTTGTGAGAGTGTTTTTGTTGTGCGGAGTAGCTTTTGTTTTGTAGGGACTTGTTTCTTCTTGAGAAAAAATATTCCTTCTTCATTCCTTATGTAATATTATGGGTAATCTGTTTAACTTCTGCAGTCTCATAATTGATAAAAGTGTTGAATGTAAATATTGGTTGACAGTTGTATGAGGTTGTATGGAGGATATGTGATACAGGTTAGTCTGCCATTTCTAATCTGTCCATTGAGTTCTTGATGATTCCTTAGATATATGGTTGTATCTTCTGCAGCATAGGAATTGCTGAGTGGTTAATAGCATGTAGCACTGTTGCGGACATCTTTTCAATACCATATTTACTCGAATCTCAGCTGTACTCAAATCTAAGCCGCACCTGAAAAATGAGACTCGAAATCAAGGAAAAAAAAATTTCCCGAATCTTGGTTTGAGTCGTAAGCTTGGCAGTTAAGCTGTACCAGGTAGCCACTGCTATGCGTCAGGCGCTCTGTCCCTATTTATACGAGTATCCTTCCTTTTTCACGTGCTTCGTCTGGTTTGAATTGATTGCTTATTTTTCTTTGATCTGATAAGTGCTTTTCTCTTTGTTATAGGTGTTTATGTCACTTTAAGCTGAAAATGCATTACTGTACTGTGTCATGCATTGTTTGTCGCATTCTGATAATGAGTGTTTACGACTTGTCGCCGCTCGTGGCATGGCTAGCTTCTGTGCGCGCTACCGCCACTAACAATTAAAAAAAAAAAAAAAAAAGAGAGAGTTATTGTCTCATTAGCGAAACAATGGCAAGAGACTGCTATTTGTTGTTACTTACACTGCTGCTTTCTTTGATAACGGTCAACAAGATCCAAATAATAGACTGCGTATGATAGAAGATGTTCTGAACGAGAGTTTAGCGAAAATTTTTCTCCATTTGAAAATCTTTGCAGATGCCTCTTTAGTACATTACATTCTGCACAGAAATTAGAGTCATCTTAGATTTAAAAATTTAGTCAATTGCCATGCTTCATTTCTGACTGTATCACTATTAGGCATAAGAATAATACGAATATAAAAATGACTTGATATGTATATTCTTCCGTGTTTGCTGTTGTCTCACTCTAGTTTTGTAGTTTATTAGGCAGACAGGATTTAAATGAGTTAGCAGCAAACACGAAAGAATACGAGGCAAAATGTTTATATTCATATTATTCTTACGGTGAAGAGAATACTGCACGTTCCTATTAGCAACCATCTCTTCTCATAGGGAGGAAAAAATTCAGAACGTAGAGTTGGCTTATGGCAAACATCCCAAACAGTCTTGCCAATCGGATTTTCGTAGTACATTGAAATGCTGCTACATTCGAAGATGAACAATACAGAATTTGTATTTACTTCGTTGGATAATGTATGAAAATGCAGTGGTCAAAACTTGAAGCAGAGAAAAAAACTTAAATTTATTTACTGACGCAGAGGTTTTGGCGCCAGTATTCATCTTTGTGTCTGCAAAGCATGTCTGTTTAGCGCTACATATATTCGACGGCAGAAGTTAGTTGTGGTAGCACCTACCAACATTTTTCAGAACTTCCGCTTACTTTGCACTTGATTCTAAGCAGCAGTTGGATTTTTGGATTACAAAAACCGGAAAAAAGTGCGGCTTAGATTCGAGTAAATACGGTATATGACATCCACAATGACAATTTTGTGGTGCTCTTGGTAATAACAAATTTAGAACACACATTTTAAGATTTAATAGTTTTTTTGTTTCCTTTTTCATTAATACAGCAATATACATTGAAGAACCAAAGAAACTGATATAGGCATGCATATTCAAATACAGAGATATGTAAAAAGGCAGAATACGGCTCTGCAGTCAGCAATGACTACATAAGACAACAAGTGTCTAGTGCAGTTGTTAGATCGGTTACTGCTGCTACAATGGCAGGTTATCAAGATTTAAGTGAGTTTGAACATGGTGTTACGGCTGGTACACAAGCGATGGGACACAGCATTTCCGAGGCAGCGATGAAGTGGGATTTTCCTGTATGACCATTTCACGAGTGTACCGTGAATATCAGGAATCTGGTAAAACTTCAAATTTTCAACCAGAAAAAGATCCTGCAAGAATGGGAACAAAGATGACTGAAGAGAATCATTCAACATGACAGAAGTGCAACCCTTCTACAAATTGCTGCAGATTTCAATGCTGGGCCATCAACAAGTGTCACTGTGTGAACCATAGGGCTTTTGGACTCGAAGGCCCACTTGTGTACCCTTGATGACTGCACCACACAATGCTTTACACCGTGCCTGGGCCCACCAACACTGACATTGGACTATTGATGACTGTAAACATGCTGCCTGGTCAGATAATTCTTTTTTAAAATTGTATATAGCTGATGGTCATGTACAGGTATGGAGACAGACTCATGAATCCATGGACCCTGTATCTCATCAAGGATCTGTTCAAGCTGGTGGAAGCTCTGTAATAGTGTGAGGCATGTGCAGTTGGAGTGGTATGGAGCCCCTGATATGTCTAGACATGACTCTGACAGGTAATGTGTATGTAATCATCCTGTCTGATCTTATGCATCCATTTATGTCCATCGAGCCTTCCAATGTGCTTGGGCAGTTGCAGCAAGACAATGCGACTCCCAACACATCCAGAAACACTCTTTTTGAGTTTAAACACTGCTGCTGCCCACCAAACTCCCCACATGTGAACATTATTGAACATATCTTGGATGCCTTGCAATGTGGTGTTCAGAACAGATCTCTACCTCTTCGTACTCAGGATTCAGGTTGTCAGTTCAGTGCCTCCCAGCACTACTTCAGACATTAGTTGAGTCTATACCATGTCATGTTGCAGCACTTCTGCATGCTCATGGGGGCCCTACACGATATTAAGTAGGTGTACCACTTTCTTTGGCTCTTCATTGCATATGCAAGAAATATGTATCTTTTGCATTAATTCTGTTAGGATATCTCAGTGTCCGATAATTTATACCATCCACGAATGTAGCATTTGTTGATTTATATATATCACCAGTTGTTTATAGCAAGTTTACTTACATTTCTGTCATTTATTACATGCCTGCATCTCCCAGTTTTCATGACTCTGAAGTTGTACTCATGTTTATTCACGTGGAAAAAAAACTCATTGGCAGTTGGTCTCATCACCAAATATGTATTAATTTTAACTTGTTGCTAATGGCTTTGTAGCTCTCAAGGACCATCCCATGTCTTACATTTCGTTTCTTTCATGTCAGTGTACTCATGTGTAGTTGAAAGCATGTTTTGTGTTGTACTAGGATCTTTGTTTGTCATCTTCTTTGTTCACATATGGAAATCTTCTTCCGTGATTCATCATGTAATTTTAGGGGATTGGTATTTTTAATTCAGTATTGTGTAAAAAGTTTCTGATTGAACTGTGTGATAAGGTTGCATCGTGTTGATTTATTAGTGTTCAGTTGAGCTGTTGGATGTGTTCCATTTGAATAGTAGTTATCTTGTATCAGGGATGAATGAAAAGTAATACCTCCACCTTCGTTAATTGGGTTTGGATGGGAATATTTTAATAAATCAAACGCAGAAATAATCCTTAGAATGTGATCTTTAATTACCAATATTCACTTTTCCACATAATCACCAGTCAATTGGATACATTTCTGCCAACAATGAATAAGTTTTCTGAAGCCATCATGGAAGAAGTCAACACTTTGTTTCCGCAATCACTGTCTCACAGTTCTCTCAACGTCTTCATCATAAGCATAATAATGTACCCGCAGATCGTCTTTTATTATCAGGAACAGATAGAAGTCAGATGGTGCTAAATTTGGACTGTATGGAGGATGCCGTATGGTGGTGAGATTCAGTCTCTGAAGTTCTGCAGTGGTAGCACATGAGGTGTGTGGTTTGGCATTGTCATGCTGCAGGAAAACATTTCCCTTTCTCTTTCAGACCCAACAACATACAGTACTCACATCAACACAGTCACCATAAACTGCTTTCATTCTCTGATGCACCTCCTTTGGGATGACACCTTCTGCTGTCAAGAATTCAATGACTGCAGCCGATTTGGAGTGGTGTATGCTAAAAATGCCATGCATGTTTATACTGTTATGCTACGTTCTATTTAAATTGCCATATATCACACAGTATTCACTTTAAAGATATGAAAAAATTACCACTTATCCATAAAAGTATGTAGAATATTATGGCTTACACAGATTATGATAATGTTCAAATGAATTTGATTGTGACAGTCCAAATAAAATATTTTTTAAAAAAGTATTATAAATTTGACTTTGATTCCATGTATACAACACTGTGCTTCAATTTAAGAAGGCTAACTACAGTCCATAGAATCTACACACATTTCTGAGTAAAGTGACATGAGGGATATGACATTTGTGTTATTATTTAGAAAGATAATAATTATTTATTTGAAGAGAACATTACAGAATTTCCATGGCTACAATATGACTTAGCATTTGTGTTTAGGAAAACATTCACCATGCAACCCCTTATTACAACCATTACAAACAGTTCTTGACCCTCTTTTCCGTCCCTGACTGGTACACACACAGCATCTTGACTCTTTCTTCTCTGGAAGTTTTCTCAATCCCGGAGCACCACGAGGGTCATCAATTGCATTTTTTTCTTGCAGCCATTCATCTGACAAGGCTTCAATTATCATTACAGTATATACATATCTGGAAACAAATTTCCTTCCCTTACTATGCTCTTTGTATAATATGTAAGAGTTCAGTACCATTCTTAACATTATGTTAAAAGCTACCTTCTTCCAGTAACGAAGAGTTCGCCTCTCATCCAAATACGCATACAGCATCATTTCAGATGTGTCTATTCCACCAATATACTGGTTGTACTGGTGTATTATTTCTGGCTTTTTTACTGTTTTATTTTTATTTTGGACTTCAATGTCACCAGCACCAACTTTACTTGACAATAAGAGAACAGGGGTATGCTGGGATTTTTTCTCTCCGTACACACATGGACCTGACTTACAATACATCCTTTCCCCAATTCCAAATTTCTTTCTAAATTGCTCTGGCAAATATTTCCTGTTTTTTCTTACAGTGCCAGTAATGCATGTACCTAGTTTGTAGAGACTTTTTACAAGTGGTACTGACATGAAAAAGTTGTCCACAAAGATGTGATATCCCTTGTTCAAATAACTGCCCAAACGCAGTACCTTCTGAACAACACAGTAACCTAAGCCATGTCTTGCAATCTCAGCCTTATCTTCTTGGCTTTTGCCACCTCTGTATGTATAAAATCCAAGACAGTAGTGCATTATAGAGTCACACAGCATCCAGAATTTGACTCCTCATTGGTGGTGGTGTTTGTTTGGCAAATACTGTAATAGGGAAGTGTGACATTTAGTGCCAACTAGACTCTCATCAATACTAAGTTGTTCATGAGGTGTGTAATGATGTCTAAATATATTATTAGCATGATGTACCAATGGCTGGTACCTGATACATGGGTCATAATGAGGATGACCTGGTGCTGGACATTTCTCACTATCCACAAGATGAAAGAATTTCATCAGATGCCTAAATTGGTGGGCAGAAAACATTTTACCAAACCATGGAAATGCCTGTGACGGTTTTGTGCTCCAGTATGATAGCATTGTGGGCCTTTTATTGAGTCCCATATTTAGTAAGCAAGCAATAAAACCTCTTACCTCGGTACTTGTCACATTCTTCCATTTCTTATACGGTTTGGACAATGTAGCAAGTTTAGTTATAAACTGTTTAGCTGAGTGATTCTTATCAGTTACAATAAGCTGCAGCAACATTCTAGTAAAGAATAGATTGAAATATTCTATCACAGGAGATCCTACTGGTGGCATATGTTTTGGTCCTGGCAGCTCTTGAAATGGATGTGGTAATGGCTGTAGTGTTTCAGGCACACGTACTTCAGTATATTGTATATCTTCCATTTCGTCTTCACTTTCGTTCACAATATCGTCAAGTACATCTTAGCTTTCGCTAAAACACTCTGTATCACTAGTACATTCTAAAAGTTCACAAATTTCTTCATCGGTAAGTCCTCTGCTGTGGCCTGGTGTAGGTCACATTTTTCACAAAAAATGGAGAAAATAAACAAACTGTAAACACAGAAACACAGAAACAACGACAAATAACAGTACTGCGATAGAGCGTTACCTTGACTTTCAAAGGGTTAAATCGCATTGACTGACGTCTGCACAGGGTTCCATACTTTACACTGTAACAACACAACTGTTCAATGCTAAGGCTTCCCGCCAAATGGAGCTGTAGAGAAGAGGCTACGGTACAAACCAGCACGTGCCACATACCAATGCTGCCAGCTGTTGAAGAGTTACAAAGGCGGAGGCATTACTTTTCAGTCAGCCCTCATATTTAGGGTTATCTTTCTTCATGTAAGATTTCCCATCTCGGTGCGTAGTGTGTAAAATGATTGGGATCATGTTTATGTGGCTATGTTGTAGAATGTATGTATTTCTGTGTCCACATCTGTTCCTGTGATTGTGCATGCTTATAGAGTATGGACATGTTTCTTCATGATGCAAAATTTTCTTTCTTGATTCTTCATGTAACATTGGGGTAATCAGTTTACCTTGTGCAGTGTTGCTATTGAAAAAAAAAAGTATTATAATGTAAATAGCACATAGAGCTCTTCGCAACTCTGGAGATATACAGTTGTACGTTCTCTGCAGTATGACTCTTTCAGAGTTTGAAAGCCATTAGCTTTGTTGCAGATCACAGTGTTTGAATATGTGATGTCCGCAATGACAGCTTTTTTTTGTATGGTGACATAGTTAGGATTCACATATTCGGATTTATCAGTTATTGTGTTTTCTTTACCAATAATACAATAATATATGTAAGAAAGATGTATGATTTGCATTAATTCTGTTTTGATATCTCAGTGTGACATAATTTATTCCACCCATGAAACCACTTAATGAGTTATACAAGTCACCAGTTGTTTACAGCAAGTTTATGTACATATTTGTTATATATTATTCTTATAACATTTGCAACTTCCAGATTCACAGGCTCTGAAGCTGTACTTATGTTTGTTGAAGTGGAAAACACTCATCAGTGTAGGTGTCATTACCATATATACATTAATATTAATTTATAGCTAATGGCTTTGCAGCTCTCAGTGACTGTCTCATAACCTTCATTCATGTCTTTTGTCACTGTACTCGTGTGTGGTTGTAAGAATGTTTGTGTTGTGCTCGAGTCATTATTTGTGTAAGTTCATTTTCTTTCTTTATGTCTTGAAATCTTCCTTCTTGATTCTTCATGTAATTTGAGGTAGCAGTATTTTAATTCTATATTCTGTAAAAAATTGTAATTGAATTACATTACTTTTTCAGTGTCCACTTGAACTGTTTGATATGTGGTTACTGAATAGTATTGATCTTCTGTATTAGGGACATCTTTCTTCTTGTAAAGTCTTTTTCTTTGTTGTTTCATCATCTTGTTTGAGTTGTTAATACTTTACAGTGAGCAGGGTGTAAGATGATAGTCGCTGAGTTTATGTGGCAAGGTTGTAGCGTGTCTATGGCTGTGTCCGAATGTGTTGGTGTAAGTGTGTTTGTTGTAGAGAGTAACTTTTTGTTTGAAGGTACATATTTCTTCATGAGACAAGACCTTCTCTCTTGATTCTTCTTGTCATATTTGAGTCAGAGCTAAGAAATATGTTTCCAAATGAACTTGAAGAAACAACTTGACAATACAAGGTGGAAGATGTTTGTGCTGAAATGACGAGCGTATCTTGTACTGTCTCCCTCATGAAAAGTAGCATAATGTCCAGATTAACCATTTAATCATTTTGGCCTATTTTCATTTTCTTCAGTGTTTCAACAAATTTCTGCAAGTTTACAACATGGTGTTCACAATGTCCCAGTTTCGGTGTTAATAATCCTGCAAGATGATTTGGTGGACTGTTGGTGGGCAAGCAGAATTCACTAACAATGCATGTAAGATGGAACTTTTGCTTACATATGTTCAGGAATCCATAGAGCCTGAGTAGTCAGGTAGCTGGTGGCATTAATTTCTTCACCACTTTGTCTGGTAAACCAGAGTCCTTTAATAACCAGCCTCTCTTCATGACTATGGCCTGTGTTGCATCGCAACTGAGCTTCCAGTATGCATCATCTTCTCATAAACGTAGCATATTCAGATTGTAGTCTTCAGTGTTCAGAAGCAAAGTGGTATTTCCTTTGCCAGCTGGCAAGACAACCAAGTCAAAATTCTCACACAATAAGCATAAGTCACTTTGTTGCTCGTGGCTAATTAAGATTTCAGTGGTTTAGGTTTTGCCAGTATATTAGTGTGATGTTCTTATCTGCGTCATGTGAGAGATGATAAATGCACTACTCTATTCCATTAATAACATAAAAAATTGCCAGACATCTTGGGGCTGGTGAAAAATTAAGGCCATTACTCAGTGCTGGCACAGAGCCATTTTCCAGTTCAGAGATGGAGAAATTAACAGCTATTGTATGGGCCTTATCATTCTCCACATCAGTTCCTCTGTGAAGTGATAGGTCAAACTTGTTACATTGCATAGACATCGTCTTGCACAAATTATCATGCTGTTGTTCTGTCCATGGGGGCAGGCTTTTAATGTTGAAAGTAAGTAACAGTGCTTGTAGTGAGGTCGGAGCGGCAGTTTCAAATGTGAAAGGACCCTCATGTACCACCTGACATCACTCTGTCCCACAATGAGCCAGAGCTGCCTATCTCACCTTCTGCACAACATCATTTTGGCCCTCTCTGATTGGTGGCAGAAACTGCAATTGTGGCTATATAAATAGGAAATTGTGCCAGCCCCAGCAGTCAGTAGTTTTACTCTTGATGACAATGGCAAAGATAGCCATTGGAAGCTCATTAATTTTATTTGATTTGATGCTGTTTGAAAACCAAAAAGACATGATGCCGCAAAAGTCTTCAAGCACACTTATGTTTCCTCTGCAGTGAGGACATAATGCACAGTGTGAGACTGCTGGAAAAACTGTGAAAAAAGGAATTACATCTGCTGAGTTCTTTAGCATATTGCAATGCCACCTGGATAAGGAGGTAATTCCTCACTTTGTTGTAGCTAAGCAACACATCCAAACTGCTGCAGAGGACAGAATTTTGAAGAGGACAAGTCATACCATAGTGAGACAGTGGACTGGTAGACAAGATATGAGCTTGATCAATATACCAGAAAGCTGTTTGATTGACATCAATTTCTGTCATCAGCTTTGTAGCCATTTGATTGGGAGTGTGTGGACATAGCCATGGCATCACAATGGTGTGCCAGTTTGTGCAAGACAGCAAGACAACATCCAGGCAAGTTTGACCACGTGACTCACAGAGGAAATGATGTGAAGAATGATAAGTTTCACAGAATAGTTGTTAATCTCTGCAATCCAGAACTAGTTGACAACTCTGTGGCAGCTCTGGGTAAAGGCCTTAATTTTTCACCAGTCACACAATATCTGTCAGTTTTGGATATTGTTAGCGGAACTGAACAGTGCATCTGGCATCTATTGCATGACACAGCAGAGGATGTCTCACTAGCTGCCGGGCTGGGTTTAAGCTAGCCCACCAAAAACCAGTGTTAACCTAGAAGATTGTCGTGACTTGTCCTTATTGCATGAGAATGATGACTTGGTTGCCTTGGTAGCAAACAGAGGAAATGCCACTGTGTTTCGGAACACTGAACCTGAAGGTGCTATACTTATTAGAAGATGGTGTGTACTGGGAACTTAGTCACAATGTGACATAGGCCATAGTCATAAAGACAGGGAAGTTATTAAAGGACTGAGTGGTGCAGAAATTAATGCCTTGCGCTGTCAGACCTCCCTGGCCTTATGGACTGCCAGGGAAAGGTTCCTCTTAGTCCCATTGTTAGTGCAATTAGCTTGCCTACCTGGAGACAGTCAAAACATCTTACAGGAATATAAGTGCCAAAACTAGGACATTGTGAACACCATGTTGTAAACTACCAGACATTTGTTGAAACACTCAAGAAAATAAAAACAGAACAAAATGACATAATGGTTAGTCTGGGCATTGAGTCACTTTTTACGAGGGTGCCAGTAGAAGACATGCTGGATCTTTTGGCCCAACTCTTTCCATTTGGAATCCTCAAGTTGTTATGCTATGTTCTTACAACAACACTTCTTATACCATGATGAATATTATGAAATAATGGATGGCACAGTGATGGACTCACCACTGCCCCTCGCAGTCACGAAATTCTTCATGGAGCACTTTGAGGGGCAGGCTCCAAACTCCGCGGTGTTGTGTTCACCTTTCTTCCCAAGATATGTTGATGATGCCTTACTGATATGGCCCCATGGTGAAAATACACGGCAGCAGTTAATGGATCATACAAACGGTGTTCATCCCAACATTAAATTTGCCATCGAGATGGAGCAGCATGGCAAGCTACCGTTCTTGGATGTTTTCATTGGGGGGGAGGCAGGAGGCTGGCTTAGTCATTCAGTGTACAGGGAACCAATGTATACTGATCAATATTTAAACATTGATAATTTTCAGTCTTGTAAACTAGAAAATGGTCCTGAAAACGTTAATACACACAGCAAAATTTATTTCCAATGACAACCACCTACAGTCTGAATTGCACCACTTGAGGCAAATGTTCAGAGAGGATGATTATAGCAAGAGAGACACTACAGATGCTTTCAGATGTCACCAAAGATGGATGTCTTGTGAATTGGCAGAAGAAGCCAAGGCAACAGCTTTCCTTACATACTGTGGGCCAACGAGCAGCAAGTTAGGATATGTACTGCAGAGACATGGATTGAGACCAGTGCTTTGTCCCACCCCCAAAATACGACATATGCTGTGCCTTGTTAAAGAGAACATAGCTCTTCATGTGTCAGATATGCATGGTGTCCCTTGTGAGTGCAGCAGGATTTATGTAGGTCAATCAATTTGCACAGTTGCAGGGTGTTGTACTGAGCACGAGAGACATATTAAATGGAGGGAGATGAACAAGTCAGCCATATCTGAGCACTGCCTGGAAAACAGACACAAAATAGGGTTTGAGAACACAAACGTTTTGGCTCATGTGTCAACATACTTGGATTCCTTTATAAAAGAGGTGACTGAGATTAGATTGGACAACAACAATTTCAATAGAGACCAGGGGCACACTGACTAGGGCATGGGGACAGGCTTCAATGTCAGAAGGAAGCTACAGTGGATGACTAACACTTATAGGGAGGTTGGGAACAGCAGTTTCAAACGTGGCACTGGCCCCTCATGCCACCTTACATCACTCAGTCCCATGTCTGGCTGGAGCTGCTATGAGCTACCCAACTCACCTTCAATGTGTGTATCATTTCTGTCCTCTCTGATAGGTGCCAGTGACTGTAATCATGGCCATATAAGTGGAAAAATGTGCCATGCCCAGCTGTCAGTAATTTTACTCCTGGCGATGATGACAGTGATAATCATTGAACACTTGTGAATTTTTTTTTTAATTGACTCAGCTTGAAAACCGAGAATATTTTATCCATAGATTTGTTTAACATATTTTTCTTCGAGCAACAAGAAACAGAATCTAGCTGTCACAATGTCCTCAAGGGAAAGTCTCTCTGTACTAAAGCACAAACGACATGTTTGCGTAGCATCATGTTGTGAAGTGGCTCTGAGCCTGAGTGGGCTAAGGAGCTGCCACCAGCCATCATATAGTACGTGGGCAGAGTGTGCTCGTGATACCAAGCCACTGGATGTGTGACAAAGCTGGCATACATCACTGGGTCTACCAGATCCTGTACGACCACGATCAGCATTCAACAAAAACTTGCAATTCCATGCCACCTATGATATGCTGTAGAGTGGTATCGATACTTGATACAACAGATGCTGCAACAGAACCAAGACTGCCTTCAGACAATCTGATCCTCAACACACAGAGTTCATAGTTGACATTATGTCTCCTGGAAGCACACAGTTCACACTGATCTCATTAAACGTCAGTTATGACAAGAAGTCCAAATTTTACAGCAGTGGCACAAATTAGTAGTCTTAGGTAACTCTCCCATAAATGTCATAGTGCTTCACTTTACACACTGGAGTGTTTGTTGTTACTACCTCCCCTCCCTGTTTCTCAGTTGTAAACATCATCATGCTGCCACCATGAAAATATCTTTTTCCTGTGCTGACTAATTGTATATTTATGACTGTATTTGTTATGGTATTGATATTTTTTGGTGTGAACATTAAAGTGTTGTTGTCTAGTATGATTGTGTTTTTATGTTCCATGCTCCTACCTCCTCCCTACCATTTGCCCACACTTGCTATGGTTATTCAAGGAGATAACAGGAAAAAGGAATGACGGGCAAGCACGGCCAAAAAATATATGGCAGAATAGAATAGAAGAAACATCTCCTTAGGCGAGAGAGGTTGGAACCATGTCTACAGACAGAGAGATGGAAATCCTTTGTGTCCTCTACATGGTGAATATATCTGGACTAGATTCAGAAAGTGCTTTTCAGTGATAACCTTCTGTTATTGTTATGATGATGTGCTGTTTTATGCATCATATGTGAGTGATATTGTTGTATCAAGGGATGTCTTGGGGTGTTTATATGCTGAGTTTATTCTTAGGTTTTTATGTGTAGCAATGTCAAGTAAATAATTGATCACTGTTGTTATGATAAGGATCACGTGCAGTAATCTCTCATTTTCAATCATTATTCAGCGAGCCATTTTTGTGTTGCAGATGTATTGTGAAGTAAATCTAAATTTGATGTTCACAATAAACTTTCATTTTGGTGGATTACTGGTACAGTGATGTGTGTGGCAAATTGGTGAGTTGGTGCCTGCACTTTCAAGTTGTTATGATGTGTCAGTACACCCTGGGTTTCTAATTCACCAGTGTATCTTCCAGTGATTTGTTCTATTACTTCCCATGTTTGTCATAGTTCCATTTTATTTCTGTGATTAATAGTTTATTGGAATTTGAAGCAATAATTAGCACTTCAGTCTATCCACATTTGAAAATGTGGAATAAACTTATTTTCTGGTTAGACTCTCTACTGTTAATGTCTTAGCTATCAGGTAATATCAATGGTTTTGTAGGTTGCAGTAAGTGTCACATATCTTCCATTAAAGTTTCCTCATGACTATCCACCTGTGTGTATTTCTTGTGTAGGACGATTTTTGTTTGCAAGTAAAGAAACGAGTTCAGATATCAACTCTGTGTACAGATGAGGTTGTTGAGTGTGCTATATTGTACAACTACATATACCTGCACTACAGACATGATCAGCGGGTTGCTGTATCATTGGTCCCCATGCCAGCTCCACAATACAGGCCGGATTGTATGTCAACACAGCAGTTGAACAAAACCCACCAGTCAGTTTATGAGTTAAGATTCCATTGGACTCTATGTGAAGTAGCAGCAAGCACCAGCCTCTTCTCCAAACCACTTGCATTGCCACAAGTGATGCTACGTGCAGGGCACTACTTGCTTTGCCAGTCAGGTGTCTTCCAGTTTGCCGAAACTGTGCCCAAGTGACCTCCTGGCCACAGAGCTGCCAGATCCAAGTGCAACACCAACCATGGAAGATCACCAAGCACCACAGTGAGCAGCCAGCAGTCATAACCAGAGTCATCACCTCCACCAACCTTGGCCTCAGCTAACACTGTGCTCCTTGGAGGTTATACACTGTTTGAATTAATTTGCTGTCACTGCTAGACATCTGACCTGACTTAGAATCAGCCAAGTGTTGTCTATCTCCACCAGTGAACTACGGTCGAGCTACTGTAAAAAGATCCGTGACAGTTGCAGTGAACTGGGTGCAGCAGTTCTGCATGCCTACCACAATCAGTCACATTTTGCAGTTGTGTAAACATCTCTGTGGCAAAGCCTCAGTGTTGCTGGAACTGTATAGAAAGCTATTGTTTTGCAGCTGAGCACTGGTAACAGTATTGTCAGCTGTCATCCATCAGTTTATGCTGACATAACTATAAAGTAAACTAAAGTATTTTATGACTCCCATCCAGAAATATTATATATATCAAATGCAAAAAAAACTATGCACCGTGAAGGAATTACCTGAATGGGATGAAAACTGGTGGACGTGATGTACATTTGAAGAGGAACAATTGATTACAGTTTCAGAAAAATTGAATAATTCATTCAAAAGAAAGAGCCTCACAAATTGAGCAAATCAGTAACACTTTGGTCTACCTCTGGTCCATATACAAGCTGTAATTTGGTGTGGCATTGATTGACAAAATTGTTGGATGCCCTCCTGAGGGATATCATGCCATATTATTTGTAGTTAGCACATTAGATTGTCAATATGCTGAACTGGTGAGAGGGACCTGCCCACGATGCTCCAAAAGTCCTCAGTTGGGTAGAGATCCAGGGACCTTGCTGGCTAACGTGGGTATGACGAGCATGAAGACAAGCAATAAAAACTCTCAAAGTGTATAGAAGGGCATTATCTTGCCAAAATATAAGCCCAGGATGGCTTGGCATGATGGGTAATCCAATGGGGCATAGAATGTTGTCGACGTACTGTAAGGGTACCTCAGATCACAACCAAAGGGATAATGCTATGAAATGAAATGGCACTGCAGACCATCACTTCTGGTTGTCACACCATATAGTGGTTGACAGTCAGGCTGCTATCCCACCACTGTCCCATGCATCTCCAGACACCTCTTAGCTGGTCATTGTGACCTGAGACATTTTGACTGGAATAGAATTGTCTTCAGTGATGAGACCTGCTTTGAATTGAGCCCTGATGACTAGCAAAGAGGTGCCTGGACACGCACTGAATAGCAGAGGAATACCAACCCGACTGTTGCCTGACATATGGCCTAACACACGAGAGTGGTGGTTCATAGAAAGAACCAGTTGGTTGTCATTTGTGGCGCCCTTACAGAACAGTATTACATAGATGGTACTCTACACCCCATTGTCTTGCCCTTCATGCCAAGCCATCGTCGACTTACTTATCACCAGGATAATACCCATCTGCACACGGTGTGTGTTTCTACTGCTTGTTGTCGTGTTTACCAAACCCTACCTTGGGCAACCAGGTATCCAGATCTCTCCTCAGCTTAGAATGTTTGGAGCATTGTGGGCAGGGCCCTCCAATGAGTTTGGAATTTTGATGATGTAAGGTGACAGGTCGATGAAATTCGATACAATATCCCCCTTGGGCAACCAGGTATCCAGATCTCTCCTCAGCTTAGAATGTTTGGAGCATTGTGGGCAGGGCCCTCCAATGAGTTTGGAATTTTGATGATGTAAGGTGACAGGTCGATGAAATTCGATACAATATCCCTCAGGAGGACACACAGCAACTCACTCAATCAATGCCAATCCGAATTACAGCTTGCATAAGACCAGTAGTGGACCAACATGTTACTGATTTGCTCAGTTTGTAGAGCACTTTCTCTTGAATATATTGTCTCAGAGAAGAAGGTGGAATTAATTGAATGACAAAAACTAACTTCACTTAACAGATGTTTATTCAGCATTTGCACATACAAGAGTGTAGAGCAAACTGCCTCCAGCCAGAACACATACAGTATATATACAGCTACAGAACATTCCAGTACAATGATTCTTGACATTTGTGGATACTTCTAGAATGTACTCAAACCAAGTATAGAAATTAAAAGTGTACAGTCCAGGTGAGTTTTGAACTCATGACCGTCCATGCAACACTTTAGTATCATAACCACTACATCATGGTGCTACTCAGCTTCTTCTGTGGCACTGATCTTTCCCTACTAGAACAGCATCTCAGTGTAACGTCCTCCTAGTCCAGGAACGAGTCATTGGTCCTGCTTACTCCAACTTCTGATGACTGATGTTCACCCTGGAGGTAATCTTCTTAGAACTTTTTTTGCCACTGCTCTTCGTCACTTTTCCGCTTGTTGCCTGTCGCTGGAGCTTCAAATTTACCCTGGGTTGCAGGATCCTTGTAGGGCTTCATTCGAAGGACATGGACCGTATCTCTGATCTTTTGTCTTCTTGTGTCGGGGTCGAAATCATCAACTTCATAAGTAACATCAGACAACTGCCTTACAACCTTATAAGGTCCAACGTAGCGTCTGAGGAGCTTCTCAGAGTGACAAATCTTCTGAACAGGAGTGAAGATCCAGACGAGGTCACCAGGCTGGTAGACAACAAGGCGGTGGCTCGTGTCATACCTTTGGCAATCATTTTCTTGAGCCTGCTGAATGCGGAGGCGAGCTAACTGCTGAGCTTCCTCAGCTCTGGTTAACACCTGGCTGATGTCATCATCGTCCACATCATCAGGATGTAACGGGAAAACAGTGTCCATCGTTGTAGTTGCCTCACACCCATGCACCAGGAAAAATGGCGTAAATCCTGAGGTGTCTTGTTTGGTAGTGTTGTAGGCAAACGTTACGAAAGGTAGCACCTCATCCCAGTTGCTCAGCTCAACATTGATAGCATGTCAGCCAAGGTCTTATTAAGGCATTCAGTAAGCCCGTTAGTTTTTGATGGTAAGCAGTCGTTATATGACGAGTAATGTTGCACCGACAGTTTATCTCTGTCACAAGATTCGATTGAGAAACTTTCCCTCGAACTGTAATTAATGATCTTGGGGCAATGTCTTCCACAATGAATTTGGCTACCTCAAATGCTTCGGCTGTTTTCACAGCTTTTGTAATGCTATAGCATGTCAGATAATCAGTGCAAACAGTAATCCATCTATTGCCACTAGCAGACGTTGGAAATCATCCAAGGAGGTCAATTCCAACACTATGGAAAGGTGTTTCAGCTGGTGGAAATGGTATGAGATGGCGTGGTGGTTTCTGAGGAACTGCCTTTCTCCTCCGGCACTCTCAACAGTGTGGCACATAGTGACGGACACTCCTAAATAAACCTGTCCAGAAAAATCTCTTACAGATTCTGTCGTATGTCTTAATAAATCCTAAATGTCCAGCTTTAGGTGTGTCATGGAATTTCTGTAGTACATCTAAGCACATGTGTTTAGAAATCACTGGTAGCCACATCTTTCCAAAGGGATCAAAGTTTTTCTTGCAAAGTAGTCCATTAACTACCTTAAATTGTCCGTTCACATCCTGTGACTGATTTAAGTCAAGCATAATTTGAAATATCTTGGCGTCCTTCTTCTGCTATCTTCATCAAAGTCTTGATGGTCTTGCACAGGGGTTTCTTGAGAGACAGTTGGCATCTTGGTGTTTTCTCCCACCTGTGTACGCTATGGTAGTGTCATACTCTTGAAGACGTAGTGCCCACCTGGCGAGTCATCGTGTTGGCTCCATAAGACCTGTCAGCCAACAAAGTGAATGATGGTCTGTAACAACTGTGAATAGCCTTCCATAGAGATACTGTAGAAATATGCACATGGCCCAGATCACAGCAAGACATTCTCTTTCTGTAGTTGAGTAGTTTCTCTCGCCTTTTGTAAGTGTCCTGAAAGCATAGGCTATAACCTTCTCATTTCCATCCGAAATTTGGACCAGACCAGCACCGATCCCATACCCACTGGCATCTATGTGTAGTTCTGAGGTGCTCTCTCATCATACAGACCAAGTACAGGGTCAGTTGTCAGAGCTTTTCGCAGCACATCAAAAGAATCTTGTTGAGCACCACCCCAGATAAATTTAGCATCAGCTTTTAACAACTCTTGGAGTGGCCTGGCTTTGATACAAAAATCTTTGATAAAACGACGGTAATAAGAACATAATCTGGGGAAGCTTCTCACATCTCTAATACTTTCAGGATTAGGAAATTCCATTATAGATCTCACCTTTCCTGGGTCTGGCTGCACACCTTCGTTTGGCACAAGGTGTCCAAGTATTTTGATTTCTTTTGCTCCAAAGAGACACTTTCTTGGATTAAGTTTCAGTCCGTCTTGTTTAAGATACTTCAGAACGGCCCCCAGTCTTTTTATATGTTCATCAAATGTGTCTGAGAACACTATAATATCATCTAAATAACAAAGACACATTGTCCACTTCAGGTGATGTAGAAGATTATCCATCATCTGTTCAAAAGTTGATGGTGCATTACACAAACGAAATGGCATTATCTTAAGCTCATACAGGCCCTCATGGGTGATGAATGCAGCTTTCTCATGATCAGCCTCATCTACTTTAATTTGGCAGTATTCCAAGTACATGTACATGGTTGAGAAAAACTTAGCCCCCTTCAGACAATCTAGTGTATCGTCAATTTGTGCATGGGGGTAAATGTCCTTTTTAGTTACCTTATTAAGCTTCCTGTAATCAATGCGAAAGGACCAACTGCATCCTTCTTCCTGACAAGGACAGCTGGTGATGACCATGGGCTCTGCGGAGGCTGAATAATGTCATTCTTCATCATTTTCTCTATCTTGTCACGAATTATTCGACGTTCCCATTGCTGACACATGGTACGCTCTCTGGCTTATTGTTTGATGGTCTCCAGTGCTAATCTGGTGCTTCACCATTGATTTGTCTAATTTGCTCTTCACCTGTGGATTGAAGCATTCATAGAGCTCTTGAAGAATGGCAGGTAGCTTTATCTGTTGTACCTTAGTGAGATCTGGTGAAAGTTGAACTACAAGATCTTGTCTTGTAGTGGTAGCGCTAATTTCGCCCACAGACTCAGCATGGAAGGTTTCTATGACACTCAGCTGTTCTTCAATTAATGGCTCAGCGCTTGCTATGCACATGCGTTTTGGAAGGATCTGCAGTTCTCAGTGACAGTTAACTATCCACAATTCACCAAATCCAATCTTAAACAAGACAACAGAGGCTGGGATGACCAAGTTAGTCTTCAGTGGTATGCTTCTCTTACATTCCACTACAAGATCTATGGATTGATGCATGTCATGACACGTGACAGCTACCTTTCTAGCACTGACTGCAGGAATGATCCCTTCATCCAGCGCACAAAGTCTCCACACACTCGGATGTGCATCTTCCTTTCCATAGTATCTCATCTCGTCTAGCATAATCTTCGAGCGACCACAATCTATAATTGCCTGTGAAGCTTTGAAAAAGTCCCATCAGAGAATGGCATCATGACTACACTCTTGTAAGATGATGAATTCTAAGGGCTGTGTATGGCCACTCTTACCCATACGGATAGTACATATTCCTGTAGGTTTTACATATTTCCCATTAGCCACCTTCAGCAGAGATGTTATGTTGTTGATAAATATGGTTTTCTGCAACTGGCGACAGTACTTCTCCAAAATGACTGAATATGGTGCCTCAGAGTCCACAAGAGCTAGGGCTGGCCTTCCATCCATGAGGGTATTGATGTAGTTTCCTATCATTTTTGTAGTGATCGACAGCAGAGGATTTTTCTCTTCAGCGGCCACACCCTTTCGTTTTCCAGGTTGCAGCGGCTAGGTGATTGGCTGGAGCTTCTAAACAGTGATGGAGACCTTGGTTGGTGAGGGGGAGCTTCCTCTCCAGTGGCTAGCTTGCAGCTGCACCCACATATTCTTGTTCATCTTTGTTGTCCCGGAGTTGGTGTTGGCTAAGATTGGTCTTCTGGCATGGGCGTCACCAAATACCTGCCGCCTTTCTCCACAATAGCGCACCACATGTCCCGGTCATCCGCAGTGGAAACAGACTGGTTGGTTATCCTGTGTCCTCCAGACACCAGTCTTCCTTGGTGCCCAAACAGGTTCCTCATTCGGCATTGTAGGAACATAACTCCGCCAGGGTCTCGACTTTTTCACCATTTAATGGGAAATGATGGATGAGAGATTGGGTTCAATGTCTGTTCCACTTCCTCCCTTATGACCTCTTGAAGTGTCTCGGCTTTTTGCTCGATGTGCAATCCAAGTACCTTCTGGACTACCTCTTTTACTATCTGACAAAGAACGCTTGTGAAATCAGTTGCTTCCTGTTGTGACTCGTCGATCATTCAAAGTGCCGCCACGCAATTACGTGCGTCCTAAACATGCGGTGCTGTCTGCCAGCCATGCAGCAGCTGCGCCACCTAAGCGGCCAGCCGAGCAGCGGTCGCTAGACTGGGACTCAGTGCTCATTCGAATGCTAATGTGTACACATGTCTTACTTGTCAACTTACTCCGTGACTTATACGTGTTGTTGTGTCGTTCCGAAATATATGTGTTAAACTTGAAGTTCTAACACTTCCTCTATCACAGACGTTGATATGATGACGTTTGGAAGCCGTTCAAACTTCTTGTGTGTAATTCTTTTTTGATGCATTTTCTTGGTATATTGACACCATTTCATGAAGTCATCTGCTGTTGAAACTTCCTTCAGGAGTAGGATTTGATACATATCCTCAGCAACACCCTTCATGAGATGTGCAACCTTGTCTTCCTCCTTCATTCTAGAATCCAGTATTTTACACAGCTCCAAGATGTCTTGAATGTAGGATGCTGTAGTTTGTCCTGGATGCTGTGCCCTGCACTTTAATTTGTCTTCAGCCTTGCACTTCTGTTGTTGTGTGTCACCGAAATACTTGCACAGTTCCACCTGGAATACTTCCCAGATTGTGAACTTCTCCTCGTTATTCTCATACCACTGCTTGGCAGTGCCCTCCAAGTAGAAAAATATGTTAGCCAAACACATGGTGTCACTCATTTGTTAGATTTGGCTATATGGTCATATACCTTCAGCCACTTGTTTGGATCTTGGCCATAGTCACCAGAGAACCTGGAAGGATATCTCACGTGGTGGCACACAGTTGCTGTCATCATAATGTCCTATTCTTCTTCTGTCTCTGGTAAATTATGATCTGTTGAATGTGACCCGATATGCTACTCAGCTTCTTCTGTGACAATATCATCCAGTTTTTCTAAAATTGTAATCATTTGTTTGTCTGTACATGTACATCACATCTATTGATTTCTATCCCATTTAGGTAATTCCTTCAGGGTGAGCAGTATTTTTCCTTTTTTGTTAATGTATTTATGCTTCCTTCAGACTTCATTGGTATTGCGTCCCTGCGGACATTTATTTGTGATTTGTATTACTTGAGAATCATTATGTGCTTGTGTGGACTCATTCTGGTCATCAGAGACTGAGTAACAGGAACATGAACTGAAACAAATGCTATTAAACTATTGTATTAGTTAGCTGTGATGAAGCAAAATTTTGCAAAAGTTTAGCAACTGTTTCTCATCTTGTTTATATGCATATTGCATGCTCAATATCTTACATATATTGTAAGTTCTTACGTTTACTCCTTCCATTGTTTGTATTCCAATCAGGACACTGCAGTATCACAGTCATTGTTTGTGAAGGGACATCTTCCTTTTTCGAGTAGAGGCACCTTTTTTCTTCATTTTATTTAATGAGATGACCCAAGACTGTTTAAAGTGGATGATAAGTAAAAAGATTTTCTTTGAGATTGTATGAGATCTTTGTACTGTTTCAAATTTTAGATGGTATAAGATTCTACTCTGGTGATACGCAAAATATGGTAAATACTAATTTCAGCCTTAGTGCTTGTTCCTTGGGTTGTGTTCATGCTACAGTCTCACTGCTCTCAGTTCACCGGCATGGCACTGATGAAACAAACCCACTGAGTTATAGTGACGCTTGTAATATGCAACATCACTGCAATGTCTGCTTGTGTCTGTGTATGTGTGGATGGATATGTGTGTGTGTGCGAGTGTATACCTGTCCTTTTTTCCCCCTAAGGTAAGTCTTTCCGCTCCCGGGATTGGAATGACTCCTTACCCTCTCCCTTAAAACCCATATCCTTTTGTCTTTCCTTCTCCTTCCCTCTTTCCTGACGAGGCAACCGTTGGTTGCGAAAGCTAGAATTTTGTGTGTATGTTTGTGTTCGTTTGTGTGTCTGTCGACCTGCCAGCACTTTCATTTGGTAAGTCACATCATCTTTGTTTTTAGGTGTGTATATATATATATATATATATATATATATATATATATATATATATATATATATATTTAAAAAGAAAGATGTGACTTACCAAACAAAAGCGCTGGCAGGTCGATAGACACATAAACAAACACAAACATACACACAAAATCTAGCTTTCGCAACCAACGGTTGCCTCGTCAGGAAAGAGGGAAGGAGAAGGAAAGACAAAAGGATATGGGTTTTAAGGGAGAGGGTAAGGAGTCATTCCAATCCCGGGAGCGGAAAGACTTACCTTAGGGGGAAAAAAGGACAGGTATACACTCGCACACACACACATATCCATCCATACATACAAGACACAAGCAGACATTTGTAAAGGCAAAGAGTTTGAGCAGAGATGTCAGTCGGGACGGAAGTATAGAGGCAAAGATGATGTCGGCGGCAGATTGAAATTAGGAATTAGCGGAGATTGAGGCCTGGCGGATAGCGAGAAGAGAGGATATGCTGAAGGGCAAGTTCCCATCTCCGGAGTACTGACATCATCTTTGCCTCTATACTTCCGTCCCGACTGACATCTCTGCTCAAACTCTTTGCCTTTACAAATGTCTGCTTGTGTCTTGTATGTATGGATGGATATGTGTGTGTGTGCGAGTGTATACCTGTCCTTTTTTCCCCCTAAGGTAAGTCTTTCCGCTCCCGGGATTGGAATGACTCCTTACCCTCTCCCTTAAAACCCATATCCTTTTGTCTTTCCTTCTCCTTCCCTCTTTCCTGACGAGGCAACCGTTGGTTGCGAAAGCTAGATTTTGTGTGTATGTTTGTGTTTGTTTATGTGTCTATCGACCTGCCAGCGCTTTTGTTTGGTAAGTCTCATCATCTTTCTTTTTAAATATATTAAATATATTTTTCCCACGTGGAATGTTTCCCTCTATTATATATATATATATATATATATATATATATATATATATATATATATATATATATATATATATATAATATAATATAATATAAAAAATCAGGCACAGTAAATGAAGCTCAATAATAAGTGTATTTGTACAGAGTTTTTTTTAAACATGTAAAGGCTTCCAACTCAATGGCCAATGATGAAGACACACTGAGAGGCTAAATAAGAAAATGAAAGCTTCCAAAACTGGAATTTAACACAATAAAATTGTGTTGCTGTCTTAAAACAACATTAACTTGTACCACTAACAGCCTCTCTCAGTGTCAATTATTGGTGTTCCAAAAACAAAATGATAACATTTAAGTAAGTCCTATCAAGGCTAGAAATTTTATTTTATTTAGTAGTTTCATCCGCACATCACGTTGTTGGTCATTTGTGGTACTGTGCTTTAACATAGCTTTCTTGGCATAATACAGGGTGATTCAAAAAGAATACCACAAATTTAGGAATTTAAAACTCTGCAACGACAAAAGGCAGAGCTAAGCACTATCTATCGGCGAATTAAGGGAGCTATAAAGTTTCATTTAGTTGTACATTTGTTCGCTTGAGGCGCTGTTGACTAGGCGTCAGCGTCAGTTGATGCTAAGATGGCGACCGCTCAACGGGAAAGTCAACCGTCACAATGTCTGTATATGGGGCACTGAGAATCCGCGGGAAACAACTCAGTATGAACGTGACTCGCCTAAGGTGAACGTTTTCTGTGCCATTTCAGCCAATAAAGTTTTTGGTCCCTTTTTCTTCAAAGGTGCTACTGTAACTGGACTACAGTATCTGGAGATGTTAGAGAATTGGCTGTTCCCTCAGCTCGAACAAGAAGCACAACAATTCATATTTCAGCAGGATGGAGCGCCACCACATTGGCACTTATCTGTCCATAACTACCTGAACGTCAACTACCCGAGGCGATGGATCGGCCGCCAGGCAGCCCGTGACAGAGCACTTCATCACTGGCCTCCAAGAAGCCCTGATCTTACCCCCTGCGATTTTTTCTTATGGGGGTATGTTAAGGATATGGTGTTTCGGCCACCTCTCCCAGCCACCATTGATGATTTGAAACGAGAAATAACAGCAGCTATCCAAACTGTTACGCCTGATATGCTACAGAGAGTGTGGAACGAGTTGGAGTATCGGGTTGATATTGCTTGAGTGTCTGGAGGGGGCCATATTGAACATCTCTGAACTTGTTTTTGAGTGAAAAAAAAAACCTTTTTAAATACTATTTGTAATGATGTATAGCAGAAGGTTATATTATGTTTCTTTCATTAAATACACATTTTTAAAGTTGTGGTATTCTTTTTGAATCACCCTGTATTTCTCCCAAACAAATAAAATTTTGATGTCTATACACTTCAGTTTATGGTTATACTGCAGTAGACAAGAAACTAAAATCCACTAAGATAGAAATTGAAGCGTCATATGAGATTGGGCAAAACTCAGTATCAGGGCTGTGGGTAAATTGATAATTGGATCCTTCACTTGCCCACTGGACTCATCTCCTGATGTTACTGAAAACTTCACTTGTACATAAATTCCCCAATCATACTGTAATCATTGTTGGAGGCTCCAACTGTTAATTGCGAAAATTACAGTTATGTTAGTGGTGATCATGATAAGACATCCTGTGAAACTTTATCCAATGCCTTCTCCAAAAATTGCCTAGAACGGATGTTTAGGAACCCCACACTTGATGGAAATATATTGGATCTAATGGCAGTAAATAAACCTGACCTCTTTGAGGGTGTCTACATCAAAATTGGTATCAATGACCATGACACAGTTGTGGCAACAGTGATTACCAAAGTACAAAGGATAACTAAAACAAGCAGAAAGATACATATGTTCAGTAAACTAGATAAAACAATTAGTGTCATTCCTCCATGAGAAACTTCAAACTTTCAGAACAGGTCAGGAGCATATAGAGGAACTCTGCCTAAAGTTTAAAAGATTTGTTGACCACATACTGGATAGATATGTACCCCATAGAACAGTTCATAAAGTGATGGAATCTCCTTAGAATACAGTCACTGTAAAGAAACTTCTGAAGAAACAGAGACTACTGCATAACAGGTGAAAGGCAAAGCATAAGGCAGTATAAATGATGATTAATTGAATCCCTCAGCTGCTGACAGAGTACCAGAGCAAAAGCTGAAATGCTTAACTCCGTTTTATTTTATTTTATTTTTTTAACGAAGGAAAGCCAGGGATAATTGCCCCAATTTAATCCTCGTACTGCTCAAAAGTTGAATGAAATTAGTATTAGTGTCTGTGGTGTTGAGAAACAACTGGCATTGTTAAAATTGAACAAAGCTCCAGGCCCCTATGAGATCCCTGACATATTTTATACTGAACATTCTGCTACTTATGCCCCCCTCCCTCCCTTGTAGGGTTGTGGGGGGGGGGGGGGGGCATCACACAGCAGAGGCCAAAAGTTGGCACCGCCAGCACATTTAAGTCAGACTGTGAGCTTATAGCATTGGTCACATTGCACCAATGTTTGTAAGCAAATATGGCAGCCTTCATGAAAATATGATGCAGGATCCCAACAATAGGAACAACATGTTTGGTGTCTAGGTTATATCAAAAGTATTTTCATTGCCCTGTATGCCCAACTTGAGTGAATCCAGCAGTATTAAGGAGCAGAGGTTTCAGATGTGTCCCTGCTGCTGCAACTTCATTGAACGGACCTGCATATAATACATACTCACACAGACACAAGGCAGAATGTGCTCATGCTTTATGTGTGCAGTGATGGTTTAGTGATTTCAGTGCTCATTAGTATGGTGGGATATGTTGTGATTTCCGTGGCTATCCAAGTGAAGGATTGTGTAGTGCAAAAAATGGTTACTTGTGCGAAGCAATATGTTGTGACCTCAGTTGTCACATGAGTGACAGATTTTGTAGTGCACTAATGCTTGGTTTGTATGACAGGATGTGTCAATGAATGCAGTGATCACCTGAGAGATGGATAGTTTGCATTGATTTTCAGTGGTTGCTCTTGCATCAGGCATTCTATGGTGATTAAGTGGTTGCCTCTGGAATGGGTATTTTGTGACATTGTGATCATTTCTGTGAATAGTTTCTTGAACCAACATTGCTGTCAGGAACTTGTAACTTGGTGAGCAATTATGTTTTTCATGTGTCAGAACATGTCCTACATTAATTATCCCAATACCATGTACTTTCATCCATCTGAAATTTAAGAGATCTGTATCCGCTGCTCCCTGTTAGCAAGCTAAGATCTCAACTACTTATTTATGACCCACTCCCCTTTATTTCCAGTACTTCAGATGTACCTAGAAGTATTTCATGATCATCTGTGTCAGATGCTTTGCTGAGATATAGGAAAATACCTGTTACATTTTATTCTTTATCTGGGAATTCTAAAACTACTTTGACAAACTTTCCTATAGTAGCTTCTTTTCCCTATCAGATCTGAAACCAAACTGTTCTTTCTACAGAAGTTGATATTTCTTTAAATAATCCATATGTCTATTTTTCATAATAGTTTCTATCATTTTTGAAAATGAAGACAAAAGTGTTGAATCTAGGTTGTAGTTATCTGTATTTTCTTTATCACCCTTTTTTGTGGATAGGAAGAACCTTTGCTTGATTTAAGTAATAGAGAAGCAACTGGATGTGTGTGACCCATTTATAATTCTGTTAGAGGTGCTTCTTTGCTGCTAATACAGTCTCTTGATAGACACACTGGAATCTCATTTAGACCTGTAGACATTTTACTCTTAAATTTATGCACAGTCCCAACAATTTCCTCTCCCATTTCAGTAGCAGCAGTATTACATGAGAGACATAGTTATTTGGAGCTGTGTATTGTATTTAAGTTGTTTTTCTTGCAGTTTGGTTGCTACATTGCTAAAGTAACTGTCTATAAAGGCTTATTTATTAAGTCTCCATTATTTCTGATTTTTTATTTGTCTGTTTTGTCTTTGTTGTGACAGTGCCACGAGATTTACAGTGCCGCCACGACAGTACGCGCAAACGGTGATAAGAGGCGCTCCGCAACTCGGCTTAGCGCGGGAGCGCCACCTAGCTACGAACGGCGCCGCCGCACGTCACGGCACGGCATTCGAATAAGAGATACTGTGTCGTTATCATGTAACCAGCTATTGTTTCTAAGTGAGTGTGTTTGAATATCCACGCAATTATTGGTGATTAAAGGTTATAACACTTTTAGTGACGAGGATGGGATATTTTCACTGCGTTGTGGATTTGTGTGTTCGTGACGGGGCAAACATGGAACAGCTTATGCAAGCGCTCATTGAACAACAAACACAGCTGACGGCTGCTACTCAGGCACAACAAACACAGCTGACGGCTGCTATTCACGCGTTGTCAACGTCGCTTACTCATCGTCTGTCTTCCTCTTCTCCGCCTCCATTCCCTCCTTACGACGAGGCCGCTGAAGACTGGGAGGATTATGAGAAGCGTTTGCGGCAACACTTCTTGGCTTTCAGCGTTGTCGACGCTCCTATGTGTAAGTCGTTATTTCTATCTTGGATTTCCCCACGGATCTATCAGCTGCTATCTCAGTTAGCCCCTCTGCGGGAACCTGCCTCTCTGTCCTTCCAAGAAATGTGTGACTTATTGTCTAACTATTACCGAAAAAACACCCACGTCGTTGCCGCCCATGTGGCATTCTACCGGTGTTGTAAACAGCCCCATCAATCTTACTGGGCTTGGGCGGCGGAACTACACGGTCTGAGTAGCAAATGTCAGTTTGTCACGGACACTCATCATGAGTCTTATGCTGATTCAATGGTTAGGGATGCTATTCTACGGCTTGCTCCTGTGCCCTACAACTGCCAAACCCGTTGTTGTTGGAAGTTCTAAGCATCGCTCAATCCTTTGAAGTGTCTCACGCTGCTGGCGCGCAAATAGACACATGGTGTGATGTAGGTGCTGTACAGTCAACTTTCGACACGGACAATTTGCCTGTTTCACAGGAGAACGAAGATGTGGCAGCGGTTCACTCGTGTAAATAACATCGCGTTGGGCCGCAACGCTCGCAGCGAAAACAGCAACCACAGAAGGAGGTTCGTTCCACACTTCCTTCTTGTCCACGTTGTTTCGTACAGCATGACAGGGCCACGTGTCCAAAACGTTGGGCCGCGTGTAATTCCTGTAGGAAAAAAGGCCACATTGCTTCTGTGTCAGTCCCCTAAAGTTCCTGTTGACGAGGACGAGGCATCGGACATGGATGTTAACTGTGTGCTTTCTCAAACAAATAAGTTGTTTGTTACTGTTTGTGTTCTGGATAAAGACATTCGCATGCAAGTGGACACTGGCTCTGCAGTAACTCTCATTAATTCTCGCACGTATTTGGAGCTGGGCTCCCCTCCCTTGTCTCCAGTTACGAAAAATCTGAGACCTTATAATAAACAGAAAATTCCTATCATTGCCAGTTTGATGCTTCCACTGCCTGCAAGTCTGGTGTTAGGCCCCTCACGTTTTATGTGGTGGATCATGCGGGCACTGAAAACCTGTTCAGTTATGATGCTTTCCAGTTGTTCGGGTTCTCCATTGATGATGATGGGCACCTCATATCTGAGGATATTCTGTATCAACAGCTGGATGGATTGTGTTCTGAATTTTCGCCCATGTTCTCTGCTGGTCTGGGTCGTGCCAAGGATTTTGAAGCCCACATTACTCTTAAACCTACAGCTCGCCCTAAGTTTTTCCGGGTATGCCCCATTCCGGTGGCGTTGCGTGCACCTGTCAAGGCTGAGACAGACAGGTTAACAGCTTCAGGGATTCTCCTTCCTGTTACCTCCAGCGAATGGGCATCGCCCATCGTGGTGGTTTCTAAACCAAATGGGAGTCTGCGATTGTGTGGTGATTTTAAAGCCACTGTCAACGCTCAGAGCCTCATTGACACTTATCCTCTTCCCCGTCCTGAGGAGTTATTTACCAAGCTCGCTGGGGGCCAGTTCTTTTCCAAACTTGACTTATCGGAGGCGTACCATCAGTTGCCGTTGGATGCTTCTTTGAAGGAGTTTCTCGTCATCAACACTCATTGTGGGTTGTATCAGTACCAGTGGTTACCATTTGGCGTCGCTAGCGCGCCGGCCATTTTTCAGCGGTTTTTGGAACAGCTCACGGCTTCCGTTCCCGGATGCATAAACTATCTGGATGACATTGTTGTCATGGGGGCCTCCACTGAGGAGCACCTTCGCAATTTGTGTTCCCTGTTTCGGGTTTTGCATTCGGCTGGGTTGAGCTGCAATCTGGACAAGTCACAGTTCTTCCAACCCTCCATTGTGTATCTTGGTTTCCACTTGTCCCGTGAGGGTATACGTCCTCTACGTCAGCACGTTGCGGCCATTCACGCTCTACCCCGGCCGTCTACGGTCAAGGAACTTCAGGCGTTTCTAGGCAACATTGCTTATTATCACAAATTCATTCCATCCGCGGCGGCGGTACCTCATCCTTGGCATCAGCTGTTACGCAAAAACGTCCCTTTCTGTTGGTCCGACGAGTGTGAGCAGGCTTTTGTCCACCTGAAGGCTCATTTGCAGTCGGCGCCTTGTCTTGCCACATTCCATCCGGGTCAGCACTTGGTTCTGGCGACTGACGCGTCACATTATGGCCTAGGGGCTGTTCTCGCCCATCGGTATGAGGTTGGGTCGGAACGACCCATCGCCTATGCTTCCAAGACCCTCAACGATGCGGAACGGCGTTACTCTCAAATCGAAAAGGAGGCGCTCGCTATCATTTATGCTCTAAAAAAGTTCAGCGTTTTTTTCTATGGTTCTAAGTTTCACCTCATCACCGACCACAAGCCGCTGGTCTCTCTGTTCAGCCCTTCGGCGTCGCTTCCGGATGAAGCAGCTCACCGCCTGCAACGTTGGGCCTTATACTTGTCTCGTTTTCACTATGAGATTCACTATCGCCCCATGACCCAGCACGCCAACGCTGACACATTGTCGCGATTGCCGATGGGCCCCGACCCGGTTTTCGATCGTGATGAACTACTCTGTTTCCACATTGATGAGGAATAACGTCGTGCGGTCGAGGGTTTTCCTCTTACAGGTTTGCAGGTCGCGTCGGCTACTGCTCGGGACCCGGTCCTGCGTCGGGTGATCAGTTTTGTTCAACGGGGTTGGCCGGACAGGACCAAGGGCCGGGCATCGGATCCCCTTCCCAACTACCATGCCTTGCACCTTCATCTGTCTGTTCGTGATGGTGTTGATCTTCTGGCCATGGATGGCGCATCTCTACGGGTCGTGGTGCCAGCCTCTCTTCGCAAAGATGTTCTCAAACTGTTGAATGGAGGCCATTGGGGTATTTCTCGGACTAAGTCCCTGGCCCGCAGGCACGTTTATTGGCCCAGTATTGATTCGGACATTGCCCGCATGGTTGCTGCGTGTGGTCAGTGTGCTCCACAACTGGCTGCACCTCGTACAATGCCCTCTCCGTGGCCTGATCCGGCACAGCCATGGGAACGGGTGCACACTGACTTTGCCGGCCCCTTCCTCGGTACTTATTGGCTACCGTTGATTGACGCCTTCTCGAAGTTTCTGTTTGTTGTTCGATGTCCGTCGCCCACTACTGCGGCGATGACACTGGCTTTGTCCAAAATCTTTGCGCTAGAAGGTCTTCCATCCACGATTGTCACGGACAATGGCCCTCAGTTCTCTTCGCAGGCCTTCCGTGATTTTTGTATTGGACAAGGGATTCATCATGTTACAGCACCGCCCTTCCATCCGTAATCGAATGGGAAGGTCGAGCGCCTTGTCTGCACTTTCAAAAGCCAGATGAAAAAATTCCTTAGAAATTGCAGCAGAGCGTCATCTGTGGAAAAATCACTGAGTTCTTATCGCTTCACGCCTCTGGGTGATCGCAGCCCTGCTGAACTCTTGCATGGCCGCCAACCGCGCACTCTACTGCACCTGCTTCACCCTGTCAGGCCTTGTGCTGCGTCCCCTAGTGCAGGAAAATACTCGGTGGGCGCCGACGTGTGTGCACGAGGGTATGGATCTCGCCCTAAATGGATTCCAGGGGTGGTCAAGGCTCTTCGCGGCCGCCGGCTTTGTGAAATACGTACGGACGATGGCACGGTTGTTCGCCATTATGACCAGATGCACCCACGAGTGGTGGCCAAGCCGGTGTCACCGCCCCTTCCTTCGCCTCCACCAGCCCGAGAAGCCAGTCTTGTCGCTGCTGCCGATCTACCGTACGTGTTGCTGCAGCCGAGTCCGCCGGAACCGGCCCCAGTTGTGACGCCGCCTTCTCCGGGACCCATCTCGCTGGAGCTCACCCCCAGGTCCACGACACCTATGGATGCTGCTCCGGAGTTTTCACCCATCATCTCGTCCAGGAGGCATGTTCCACACACGAGCTTCCGTCCTGGACATTTTCGACCATACTCTCGTGTCTCTCCGTGGGATCTTCTCAGGGCCTCACAAGAGGCCGTGGATGTCTCCGCACTGTCCATGTCTCCAAGGAAGTAAGTGTTTCTTTTTCAAGGGGGGAAAAGTGTTGTGACAGTGCCACGACATTTACAGTGCCGCCAAGACACTACGCGCAAACGGTGATAGAGGCGCTCCGCAACTCGGCTGAGCGCGGGAGCGCCACCTAGCTACGAATGGCGCCGATCGCACGTCACGGCACGGCAGTCAAATAAGAGATACTGAGTTGTTGTCATGTAACCAGCTATTGTTTCTAAGTGAGTGTGTTTGAATATCCACGCAATTATTGGTGATTAAAGGTTATAACAGTCTTTATGTTACCAGTTCCCTGTTTTACTATATTCATTATTGCTTTGCTTTTATTGTTGAACATCTATATGGCCTTATCATTTTTTAATTGTTTTTGCATCCTGCAGAAGTTTCCTACATATCATTTTGTATTTGACAAAAAACTGTACGAATGCCGGGTCACTCTCCTTATCTTTGCTAGAGCTGAGATTTTTAGGATTCTGGTACCTTTTTTATGGAGTTTTTCTGGTAGATTCTCCAAGAGAATGTTCTATTTTAGGAAATATCTAGTCAAATTTTCTTTTGGATGTATACATAAACTTGCTGAAATTTTCATTTAAATATGTACCTGAAAATACTTCTGACGTAGTGTATATTTTTATTTTTTGTCACATATGCACACTTTGCTCCAGATATAACAATCCATGTTTGCTGTCTTGGAGCAGACAATGCCACCACCATTTGATGCCATGGCTCTGAGGTGAAAAAAAATATTTGCTCTCAACTGTTAATTATCTTGCAAGGTAGACAAAAAGTCTACCTCCTTTCTGATATTATGCAAAATGAGTTGTAATCATTCTGAACTGTCTGAACACTGGTAATATTGCTCACAATAGCACTAGTGAGTGTATAGGATCATTTCATATTTTCTCAAAAATAAAACTCCAAGTGAGATCATCATTTTAGCAACTTTTAATTATCATTGTCTTCACCCATGTTCGTAAGTATATGCAGTTTGCAGGTCAGAGGGATAATTGGAAAGTGGATCAGCAACAAGAGTGTTTGGTGAAATTTTGATTTAACTTGTTAAAACACAGTATGATGGTTGTGGCCATTAGTCAATCATACTGCCACAAGTTGCACAACGTGTAGCCTGCCCACCCACTCCATAATTCTGTAGAACTCTGGTTTATGTAAGATTGAAGTTTCTACATTTTGTTTAAGTAATGTGCAGCTGGAGTGTAGCCAACATTTTACCTAGCATATAATGTAAGCTCATAAATATTCCAATATTAGTAAAGAAGCAGATGAATTTTATAATCAAAATCATCATCATCGTAAATAATAATCATGTTAAAATCTACATCTTTTAAAATGCATAAACTAAATTCTAATGGAACCCTTTTAAAAATATGTATAAGATAGGTCACTGAGGAGTCAGGACCTTGAATTACATTACTGCACTGTAATGTTAATTTTCTATTTTATATTCTGTTGCATGTTACGAAAATTTTCTGGTTGGAGATCAGGTGCAGTTGATGCCAAGTCCAGGTCCAGTACAGAGATGCCTCACAATTCAGCAGCAAATAAGGTCAGAGCATATAACTCTTGCTTTCTTGATTAGACTGAATCTGTACCAAGTTTTAGAGTTTTAGGCAATCTTCTAGAGTAAATAGCTGGTAAAAATTTTGATCAATCTTTCTACTAGTACTAGGATTTTTATTTGCTTTCAAAATAGTATTCTTCACAATTTATATCAAAGAAACAATATTTCTGATCTGTTTTTAACACTGATTATTGTTTAGTGTCCTTTGTCTGTGAGATGGTATTTTGTGTGTATATGGGTTAGGCAGGTATTACATTACCATCTTTCCTTGTCAGAGTTGATATGTCAAAGAAATTTGATGGTGTAATAGGGAACTTTGTCAAATCTTGAATGTCATCAAATAAATATGATCAAATCTAGTGCTTCGCCATAGAGCATGTAAATGATATTTGCGAAAAGCTATCTACTACCATATATACCCTAAGAAAACTGACACCTTTTTGTAACATTACCACTCTGAGGCAAATACATTTTGCACTATTTGAATCCCATCTAAGTTATGGCATAGAGGTATGGGGATCCAGCAGTAAAGGTAATATGAAAAGTGTGCTTATCCTACATAAGAAGGCACTTAGAATTATGGGAAAGAAATGTGCCAACTTAGAATTATGGGAAAGAAATGTTCCAGGGAGTTCTGCAGAAATTTGTTTAAAGAATTTAAAATACTAACTGTTCACAGCCTGTATGTACTTAAGATAATCATTATGGCAGTAAACAGCAACAAATCACTTAATAAAGAAATACACGATCACAGCACCAAAGGTAGAGAGAGACCCTACAACATCTCTCATAGAACAACACTTTATGAGAAAAGCCCTGACTATGTAGGCATAAAACTATTGAATTGTTTCCATCCTATTATCTCCAAATTGCCCATTACAGAAATAAAAAAGAAATTAAAATTATGGCTCCTAAACAATCATGTATATTCAATAGATGAGTTTTTAGATTTAGTACACTCTTGTAATGGAAGACCATCTATCAAAAAATATATGAATCTCAGATCTTATACTGTGTCACAAACTGTAAATATTTGATCTCAGATCTGAATACTGTGTCACAACCTGTAAATTCCTTAATCTATGTATTACAATAGCAAATTGTTTTTATGTATAGTCCATATGTGAAACGTTGTTCTCTCAACTAAATTTAGAAGAAGTTGTGTAGATAATAATGCCAGGCAACAATATGTAGCACTAGTAAGTAAGGCTCTGACTCATTCAGAAGACTGGGAAAAAAAAACGTTTTTTTGTAATCAGTTGATGTTTGATCAAAATAAATAAATAAAAATAAGGAAATAAATAAATAGATTTGATGATAAAAGTCATTCATTTTCTGTTCACGACAATGATGTGAAATGTAATGGCTTGTAGTGCTGGAATTGTTACAGCCACTTGCTTTTGGTTGGAGGGGGGGGGGGGGGGTGAGGTGCACAGTGCATGCTATTAACTGTACGTTGATGGGCAGGTATATGCTGCAGGTGACAAATGACCACAATCTGTCTACCTTTACATATGGAAACATCCAGGCAAATTTAAAGCAAGTCGGAATAGCGGATGTGATCACACTCTAAAATAAAGAAATTCTTTGTTAGCTTTCTACTATTTTTGAACTCTGGATGTCGCAAGTAAAGACGTGCTTCGTCTGTATTGTACTTTTGATTGATTTTGTAGTTGTTGGAACACTAATTCAATTAATAAAATAATTCAAAAATAGAAATAGTTCTCATTGTCCGTATAATGTATCAAACATTTATTTACCTTTACATTTTCCTCCTTCATAGTTTTATAAGCCTCTTCACACATTTCTGGAATTATTTTGGTTAATGTGCAATGTGATATTCAGGCGCTGTATTGTAAACTAGAGTAGCTCTCTTCTGTTTCAAGAAAACCCAGTGTCACATTTTATCTGTCTTCAGCAGTTTTAGCATTTCACAAGACTGTATTCTGTTTTGTAATACTGAGCAAATACTGAAATAAGTTCTCATCCATTCATAAGTAATTTATATATAAGACTTGAAGTTCTCCACTTACAGCTCTCATAACAAATTTTGGTGAGTGCTTTCACTATCTCAATGTAATAGCTATGGCTTCATCCAAGTATATTTCCTTTACTGAATTAACAGAGAAATAGGAAGCCACATTGAAGGAATTAGAAAAGGAGATAATTGAATAGCAAAAACCTCGAGAGCTGATTTCCTGGATCTATGGAGTAGCTACCAACAGAAATGAACAAGATCCACGATAGTGTAGGAGTAATTTCACTACATAAAGGAAAACACTTGTGTGGAATTTATACTGTGAACGACCACCTTTATTGTACCGCACAAACACAAATGATGCATACGTTAACGCGGGAAATGAACACTCTCGTGTCCTCCAAAGAACCCCGCTCGTAAAGAGAATCTCTCAGTGTCTTGTCGACTATCGACTTGTCACTCCCACACAGCCTCCCCCCCCCCCCCCCCCCCCCCCTCAAGTGCGGAGCACCCGGTATGGTGGGGTACTTAAACTTCACCTCTCGGCCTGCCCTAGTGCGGGTGTGGGTGCTGCTTGACGATTCCGTTGCTGCATTAGGTCCCCTGGTGTGGGGCTCCGTGGGTCACAGCTGTCTGGTTCTGCGGAAGGTGTGGGTCGTTGCAAGTTGTGTCTGAAGTCATCTGTGAGTCTGTAGTTGGTGCTGTCATTGTCCAAGCAGGTTTTACTCGCTCAATGGAAACCTTGGTCGACTTTCCCTGGCAGAGGATATCCATTGTGTGTGTGTCCCGTCCTAGCATTTGGTATGGTCCAGTGTACGGTGGCTGTAACGAATGACGTACCAGGTCTGTGCGACTTGTGTATCAACACTGGATATGTGCCGTGCTGAGACGTCGGGGCTGCATGTAGCGTCTCTGCGTGCTTCCTCATTTGTTGCAAGAGGTGGGGTAGTTGTGTGTCATCTGGGAGAGGAACTGGTGCAAGGAATTCTGCTGTAACACGGAGTGGTTCTCCATATACCAACTCTGCCGAGGAACAATTGATGTCTGTTGTTAATGCAGTCCATAACCCCAACAAAACCAACGGCAACGCTTGAGTCCATGAGTCCTTGTGGCACATCAGGGCAGCCTTTAAGGTCCGGTGCCACCTTTCCACCAAACCGTTGCTGGCCGGGTGGTAGCTAGTAGTATGGTTTCATTGGAAGCCGCAGAGTTTTGACAGTTGTTTGAACAGTATTGTCTCGAACTGGCGTCCTTGGTAGGTGGTAACGAAAAATGGGCACCCAAAACGAGCCATTCAAGTTTCCAACAATGCCCTTGCAGTAGTCTCTGCAGAAATGTCCCTGATTGGTGTAGCCTCTGCCCACCGCGTGCAACGATCCACTGCCGTAAACAAGTACCTGTATCTTTCTGAAGGGGGGAGGGGTCCAACCAAGTCGATGTGTACATGCCCAAAACGTGACGTTGGGTTTGGGAATTGTCCTACTGGAGCGTGAACATGGCGTCCCACTTCGCTACGTTGACAGTGATAGCAGCTGCGGCCCCACTCCTGTGTATCTTTCTTGATTGAAGGCCACACAAAATGGTCCGTCACTAATTTCACTGAGGCATTGGTTCCCGGGTGTGCCAGGTTGTGAATGCTGTTGAATACCTTTCGTCGGAACTGGGGGGTGATGTATGGGCGTGGTCTAACCGTGGAGGTGTCGCACCATACCTTACATGGGCTGCAGGGGACGTCCACAAGTTGTAAACGTAGGCCAGTGGACGGGTCCACCAACAAGGTCTGCAGCTGCGCATCTGAAGCCTGAGCCCTTGCCAATTCGGAATAATCCAACATTGGACTTATCCCATTAATACGTGAGAAATAGTCTGCCACATTGTTGTCGGCACCATGGATGTGACGCACATCTGTCGAAAACTGGCATATAAACTCTATATGGCGGGCTTGGCGGGGGGGGAACATGAATCGCTGACTTTGTAGAAAGCTGCCACGAGAGGTTTGTGTTCGGTGTATATGGTAAATTGCCTGCCCTCAACGAAGGGGCAGAAGTGCCTGACGCTTTCATACATTGCGAGGAGTTTCCTGTCATATGCACTCCAATGAGTTTGACTCATCTGTAGTTTTTGTGAGAAGAAACTTAGTGGCTGCCAATGACCCTTCACTCCCTGGTGCAGTGCTGTCCCGATTGCGACTTGGCTTGCGTCCACTACACTATGACTAGCTGAGCTCCTGGTGCAGGGTGTGCAAGCCCCACTGCGTTGTGAAGGCTGTTTTGCAGTGCCTTGAAAGCCGAGTCCATCTCAGGTGTCCATGGGAGTGGGCGCTTGCCAATTTTGTTGTGTCCAGCCAAGGCATTGTTCAGTTGCGTCTGGATTGCTGCTGTTCTGGGGAGGTGGCGACGATAGAAATTTATCATCCCTAGGAATCGTCGGAGATCGTGGTAGGTTTGAGGCCCTGGTAGGGTACGCAACAACTCCAGCTTCTCTGGCAGTGGGAAAATGCCCTGAGCTGACACTTTATAACCCAGGAAAGTTACCACGGGTTCCCCAAACACGCACTTGTCCTTGTTAAGTGTTACTCCATGAGCACTAAGCCTGCTTTGCACCTCGCTTACGTGTTTCTGATGGTCCGAAACATTCCCCGAAAACACCAGAATATCGTCTAAATAGGCGAAACAATATGGTAGTCCTTTTAGCACACTGTCTAGGAACCGTTGCCATGTCTGGGCCGCATTTTTCAGCTCAAATGGCATCACCAAAAATTCAAACAGCCCGAATGGGGTTGTCACTGCAGTCTTTGGTATGTCCTGCTCTGCCATTGGGATCTGATTGTAAGCCTTACGGCAATCCAAAACACTGAATATGGTTGCCCCGGCCAGTGAATGGGTGAAATCCTGTATATGTGGCACAGGGTATCTGTCTGGAACAGTTCGGGCATTCAAAACTCGATAATCACCGCATGGGCGCCATGACCCATTCTTTTTACGGGCGAGATGCAGAGGAGAGGACCACGGACTGTTGGATGGCTGTATATTTCCTTCCTGTAGCATCTCGTTGAAAATGGCCTTGGTTTCCCGCAAGCAATCAGGTGCGAGCCTGTGAACCCATGAGGAGACTGGTGGGCCTGGAGTTGTACGGATGTGGTGCACCGTCTCATGCTTCGCCCTGCTCTTTCTTGTTCCCTGTTGTGGTTTGGGTGTCGCCTTTGTGGTTGAAACAGCAGGAGCCTGTTGTTGTGTCGTCAACTGTTTTGATGTCGTTTGAGCCATGTGCCGGTCAGCTTCCTACGTTGCTATGGTGTCCTCCCAGGTGGGTGCACTGAGGTTATCTACCCTTTGGCTTGCATGAGAAGTCGGACATCCTTGTATTCTCGGAATAACAAATTCATTGACAGAATGGACGAGTTGTGACTTGCGTAAATCCACGGACAATGCATGTTTTGCCAGGAAATCAGCACCTAGTATAGGTTGGTCGATATCAGCCATAACGAAGGTCCAGTTGCATTTTTCTAGTAGCCCAATGGCCCAATGGCCCACTGCAGTGTTTTCTGTCCATATGTGTGGATGACTGAATCGTTGACTGCTATCTAGGTTGTCTCTTCAGTACGTTTGTCTGAAGGGAAAAAATTCACAGGCAGAGTGCTGACATCTGAGCCGGTGTCGACCAAGGACATCCATCCTGTAGAGTGATCAGGAACGAAAAGTCTTTGTGAAGCAGCGTACCTTACAGCTGTGGGAGCAGTCGATCCGCATAACGTAGGCTCGTGCTGGAATGGTGGGGTTCCCGTTCCATGCGTCTGTGAGTTTAGGCGCAGTTGCTTGTTGTCACGGCCGGCTGTGCCTAAAGCAGGCCGTGGGATGCGTTTGGGTGCGAGCACGGCGCCTTACACTTCGTAGCTTGCGCGCCGAAGCGCTGGTGGAACCAGCAATAACCGGTGCCGTTGTTTGCGTGATGCGGCAGTTGCGTCAGCTGGCGACGACACATGTGTGTGTCAGCCACCGCAACGGCGCGTGGATCTAGCCGCTGCAGCTGGGCGGTCAGCTGATCGATGGCAGCGCAGAGAGATCGGAAATCTTTGGTCGCATCCGGCGCTCGTCATGCGGTCGTGGCAGCACAAGCTGGAGGCGCTGCGTCGACCGGCTCTGGCCGTGTTCGGCTGGTGTCGTTGGCCGAGGTGGTTGCGGCGGTGGCCACTGTGGCACACGAGTCGAACAGGGAGTGCGCTCTATCGGCACTTGCAGCAACTCGCTTAATGGCTGGCCCTCATAAGCAATTAAGGTTAAGCCCACCTGCGGAGGTAACTGCTGTTGCCGTATGTGCAAAAGTAATGTGTCTGAGAACACGGAAGGGTCCACCATAGCACGTAAATGCCGGTAAAAGTCTGAAGGCGACCTGTCACCGCGTTTCTCGTGGTACAGGAGCTGTGTTATCCGCTGATCCACAGGTTTTGTACAACGCGAAATTAAAGCCGTTTTGAGAGTGGCGTAGGCTTGTTGTGGTGGGGGTTGCATAATTATATCAGATACCACTGACGACGCACGTTGGTCCAGATTGCATATCACTAGCTTGAACTGTTCAAAATCGCTGACTATTTGTTGCTGCACAAAAATGTTCTCCATAATAGCGAACCAAATTTCCGGATGCTCGGGAACAAAAGGTGGGGGTCGAATTTGTAACCACGACGCGGGTGGGCCACGATCACTGGCGAAGGGAAACTGAGAAACTCGTGGGAGCGGTACCGACACGGATGATGAAAACGGGAGCACTTTTGATCTGATATAGGCATGTCCTGCGTGCTGGTTGTGCGAGGCAATATCCTGTGGCGGTGACGCGGTTCCTGCCGGCACACGCGGCGCGGTTGGAAACATAACGTCGTGGACGAAGTCGGTTTGAGATGTAGGCGTCCATGGCACTGTGAACTGAGGGTTTTGCTGCATCGTGTCGAGCTCCTTCTTGATATTTTGGATGACGCCGTCGATGTCGCGGAAGAGGTTCTGTGCAGACATGTCGATACGAGACGTCGCGGAAAATATCTCAAGAAACTTGTCTACTGTCACACTGCTTTGTTATGGGGTTACCACTTATCTAGGAGTAATTTCACTACATAAAGGAAAACACTTGTGTGGAATTTATACTGTGAACGACCACCTTTATTGTACCGCACAAACACAAATGATACATATGTTAACGTGGGAAACGAACACTCTCGTGTCCTCCAAAGAACCTCGCTCGTAAAGAGAATCTCTCAGTGTCTTGTCGACTATCGACTTGTCACTCCCAAATAGACTGTAATCCCTAGGTGACATGGTAGACAAACTTTTAGACTGAGTGATGGATTTGCCTTTAGATCAAAGAAAATTATGTAAGAATAGTTAACCATGCACAAGTGGCAGGAGCAGGCATAGATGCTTGGGCAAAGTCTAAGGAAGATAAAGTCTCACAATCTGTGAATGAGCAAATTCAGACTGCTGTTAGTAACCTGATGACAAAGTTCCCTCCGACAGTGGGCTAAGGAAGGAATTACTCATGATCTAGGAACAAACACAATGAAATTTTTTTCAGTGGAGAAATAAAATAGGAGAATCAGTCAAAAACATGAAAAAACAGTTAATAGATATCGGAGGGACAGTGCAGGATCAGACTATAACAGTCTGAATGTGTGTCAGCCAGTTCAAAATATTTCACCTTCTGCACGTGGCGCACTGTTGGTGACAACACTACACACAACAGTAATGATAGAAGGAAAGATGCTTAAGCATAGAACTTTTCAAAGATATTCATCAGGTAAGAGACAGTATATCCTGTGCCATTCACTTTACAGGTGTGTTGCCCCTGTCATCAACCAGGCCACAAAATATAATTTGTGTAAACAAATGTATACATGTGACAGACCCATATGAGTAACTGAACTCAATGATTCATGTGAAACATACCCTGAGATGACAAAAGTCATGGGATAATGATATGCACATATGCAGATGGTGGTAGCATCATGTACATGTGGTATAAAAGTGCAGTGCATTTGCAGAGCTGTCATTTGTACTCAGCTCCCTGATGTGTCCAACATGATTATGGCCCCATGATGAAAATTAATAGACATGGAACATGGAGTGATAATTCAAACCTGATGGCATGGGACATTCCATTTTTGAAATCATTAGGGCATTTAATATTCTGAGATCCTCAGTGCCAAGAGTGTGCTGAAAATACCAGATTTCAGGCTTTACCTCTCACTGTGGACAATACAGTGGCTGACGGTCTTCATTTAATGGTGAAGAGCAGCAGCACTCGTGAAGAGGTGTCTTTGCTAACAGACAATCAACACTGCATGAAATACAAAATCACAGAAATTAGTCTGGGACATATGACAAGTGTATTCGTTAGGACAGTGCTGTGAAATTTGGCATTAATCGGCTATGGTGGCAGTCGACCAATACAAGTGCCTTTGCAAAAAGCATGACATCACCTGTTGGGCTTGTGACCTTATCAGTCTAGTGGGAAACTGTTTGCTGGTCATATGAGCTCCAATTTTAGTTGGGGAGAGCTGATGGTAGATTTCAGGTGTGGCACATACGTCACAATGTCATGTACCCGAGTTGTCAACAAGGCACTGTGCAAGCTGGTGGTGGTTCCATATTGGTGGTGTCTGTGTTTATTTGGAATGGACTAGGTTTTAGTCCAGCTGAACTGATCATTGACTTGAAATCATTATGTTCAGCTACTTGGAGACCATTTGCAGCCATTCATTGACTCTAGGTCCCCAAACAACAATATAAATTTTATGGACAACAATGCACCATGTCACTGGGCCACAGTTGTTCACGATTCATTTTAAGAACATTCTGGACAATTTGAGTGAATGATATGGCCACCCAGACTGTCCACCATGAATTCCACTAAGCATTTATGGGACAGAATCAAGAGGTCAGTTCATGCACAAAATCCTGCACTGGCACCACTTTCACATTTATGGATGGCTATAGAGCCATTATGGCTCATTGTTTCTGCAGGGGATTTCCAATGACTTGTTGAGTCCATGCCATATTGAGTTGGTGGACTACACCAGGCAAATGGGGGCCAGACACAATTTTAGGAGATATCCTATGACTTTTGACACCTCAGTGTGCAAGATTTTGAACAGGGTTTTCTTGTCAAATTGTGGTCCAGTGGTGTGCAGGTAATACTACAGAAGAAGGTTTTTTACTCGGAGCTTTTCTCTTTTCAAAATGGGAGGTTGCGCTGATATTTCGAATAATAACTTAATAAGGCATGCTATTGGGATGAACCATTTCGGGTAGAAATATTTGAATGATCTTGAAGCAAACACTGCCTGTTGAAATTAGAGAGAAACTTATCCAGAAGTTTGGAATCCAGTCTGGAAGAATTGAAGTGTGTATTGCATTCGATGGGCATAATTGAAGGAGGCATTTAAGTTGCAACCAGGACCCAGAGGTTATTATTCACAGAGTCCTAGTACAATCAATGGTTGTATTGGAGCACTACCACATGAACTGTATGTGGGCATCCCCAACCAAATAACAAACTGAACAGTTATCAAAACCACAACAAATGAAATGGTAGTGGGAATTATTACATATTAACTGAAACAAACAAAGGTGCTATGAAATGAGATATGTCCTGGCCATGCACCTAGTAATAATATTGAAGTAACAGACATCTGCAAACACCAGTGAATTATGACTGGAGATCTCAGTCACCAGTGATTACCAAAGTCAATGATGATGTCAGTCACCCTACTGAACAATGTCCGGTAAACTGTCTCTGACCACATCAAGCCCTGGAGAGCTGATCATGAGATAAGATAGGGCCTGTGATAGAGCTGCAAAATTCTTTCATTGTACTAATGGGACCGACATGTGGGAGGAGCTCTGCTCTATTTGATTCAATGTAACCAGGAATAGCTGTTGTTACTACAATCTGAAATTTGGACCCGTATTGAGGATGTTCCAGCAACTATTGTTCTAGACTGAGGAGCCTTTGTCAGTGTGATTTCAAGCAGTTCTTTCAATAAAGTATCCACAAAAACAAAGTTGTGTAGCATTCCTGTACAGAACAGCAAGATTATTGCGCATGATCCAGAAATGTTAGAATGATGGAGACGTTACTAAAACTAGAAAATGTAGCAGTACCATGAACCATTCTTGTAGATGAAGACTTGATTGTTGATTATATTCTGAGACTTGTGTTTATCCATGAGGATATGAAATTGACTTCTCTATAGGCAAGGTCTCAAAGAGCTAAAGTTGAGCTGCTGTGGAGGGATGGTAGCCACAGATGGTAGTGCCAAGTTTTCCAGATTAAAGTCATTGTAAAGGAATATTGCAGCACAAGAGTATTTCTGAGCCTATAGAACAAATAACTTGGGAGTCACATCGCAAGTATAAAAAGAATTAGAAGAGCCAGTAAACCCAACTAGCAAGCAAATACAGCAGAAGTTAGACCTTTTGAATCAATATGGGGAGATATGTGAACAAAATCCTGGTGTAATCCAAGGAAATACATCATCTTAATGAACTTCCACACACAGCCTTGTACAGTAGTTTCTGTCTTATTGCTCAGTCTCAATGGAAAGCAATAGACGAAGAAATCAAAAGGATGTTTCAAGAACTTAACAGGTTCATAAGGAAGTATTGTAACCATCAACGAACACTAAGGATTGACTATATAAAATCGTTTGAAGAAATAGTGGATCTGCTGTCTCGTCAACACACTACATTACAGCAGAGCTAATGTTTCGCGGGAGGGTAAAGAATCCATGGGTGGACCAGATTCCACAGATTCCCAATGACAGAGACTAGTGGGAAGAAAAGGTTCAGAAAGCTTTGGTCAGTTTGACAGAAAAAGTGTTCACAAGAAAGCACAACTGTGACAAGAAAGTGGTAAAAATGCTAAGGTATCAAATAGCCCAGAAAGTATTATTAAGAACGCATCCAACTATTGAACAACAAGAATGAAAAGTGGTGGTTGTTTTTTATGGTACCTTTTGTCATTCTAAGGGTTCCAAATCTTGGTGCATACCTATTAGGGCACCCAAGTAATAATCAAATTAAAGGACTTTATTCTCATCAAGATTCACTGAAATATTGTTCTTTGTGGAATTAGTGTGCATCATTTTAGGAACACAGAGTCAATTGGAATGTTTGAACTGAATATTTATGTTGGTGTAATACCAAAATTACAATCTTTTTGCTTTACAACATGTTTTGAATTTAGACATAAGATATGTATTTAGTTTTGATACTGTGTGACATGTATTTTTTTGTTGTTGTGTGTAGTAGATAAGTATTATCCTGTGAAAGATGCAGGAGCTCATGAATTATTCTTGAATTTTAATTAGTCATATTATGAGAATACTCAAGATCATTTTTGTTAGTAATAAGATCTGCTTACAAATGAAGCATATTATTACAAAATAATGTAAGACAAAGCTTTATGTTTATGTAGCTTGAATGATTCTCACCTGCCAGTCTTAAGATCAGTATTTCCTACATTTGCATCTACATGATTACTCTTTAATTCACAATTAAGTGCCTGGCAGAGGGCTCATCAAACCACGTTCAAGCTATTTCTCTACTGTTCCACTTTCAGACAGTACACAGGAGCAATGGGCATTTAACTCTTGGTTTACAGGCTCTGATTTTTCTTATATTATTATGATGATCATTTCTCCCTTCCTAGGTGGGTGCCAACAAAATACCTTTACACACTGAGGAAAAAGTTGGTGATTGAAATGTCTCGAGAAGGTCCTACCACAACAAAAAAATACCTTTGTTGTAATGATTGCCACTCCAATTCATGTACCATATCACATGGTACTCTCTCCCTTATTTTATGATAATACAAAATAACCTGCCTTCCTTTGAACTTTATTGATGTCCTCTGTCAGTTATATCTGTCAAAGATCCCACACTGCACACCAGTACTCCGGAAGAGGGTGGACAAGCATAGTGTAAGCAGTCTGATTACTAGACTCGTTGGAGTTTGTGATGTTTGTCTACTTTATTTTTTCGTTGATAGTTCTCTGTGTTGATGTACTGCATTGTCATACTCGCTGCAAAATGGGGATGTAGTTGACAATTGCAGAATTGTGGGATGTAGTTGACAATTGCAGAATTGTGTTTCACAGTTCTTTACTTTCACTGTTCACATCACCCCTCCCAGTAGTACATAATTATATGCCCGATCCACTATTGGTAAATATTGAAAAGCCTCATTAACAGGTTGCAGGCAACATCAGCATACTGCTGCAATAGTTTACTGTTGAACATGTATGAGAAGTAAAAACCTAAACACACAGTTCACAGTTCTTGCAGAATAATATGGTACCTGTGACACTATTTTTCAAATAAATTAAACAGACATTGTCATTAATTGTTCTAACGCAGGGCCTATTAGTGTTCCCCTTATTCCACTGTTTAGTTGATGCATTGTTGTTAATCTAACCAATATGTGTTTCACATCTGAAAATTGGCCAGGGGCTGACTGAATGGGGACCAAAAATTGGTCCTTTACATATCCTCACAATAACAGGCACTGAAACTAGTGATGTTACAAAATAAAAGTGAAGTTGTTATTAAATGGAAAGTTGGAAATTGAGATTTCGCTTACTGTTTTATCAATCACAATTAGCATAAGAATCATGGATTGACCATTGTCATAAAATATTGCGTTATGAAATGTGAATAGTTTTTACTTGCAGTTTCACGTGGCTTGAAGCAGTCACAGCTAGCATGCTATTGATTAAGAAATTGCATTATTGTCTTTCTAATTACCGTACTTCATTGATCGTAGGTACGATCATACCCGGTTGTGAAGTTATTGTTATGACAAAACAATTTCCTAAGGGACCAGAAAGTTCTTAAGGGCGCAAAAACAACTGTAACATCACACAAAAGGGAAATTCAATATTAAAGCTGATGCAAGAAGACGATAAAACAGTTTTCTTTTTATCAATGTAACACGCACATTGGACTGCTGATCTTGGTGTCTGTAATATTAGCAAAATGCATAATTAAAATGAAAATAATACTGAGGAGATAATAGGAATGAGCACTGCTAAATGATTCAGTATTCCCAGAACAAATATTTATTATAACTAAAACATATATCGTACCTTAAGCTTAGTACTACAATGATGGTAGATTTTTATGTCCGTATCAGGTCCATTGAGCGCTCTTTTATATAGCCATTGTCCTTTTGAGTCACCCATGTGTCGAAATGATAAGTTATAACAGTTCTTCTTACACTTCACTCAAACTTAGACGGAGCACGTTTTTATTTATTTAGTAAAAAAAATTAGATCAGACCGCCACAAATCTGCGTCCATCTTACTCCAGAAAAACAGTACAAGTCTCTAGCGCTCAAGGCTTCATTTGTTCTCCAGCGAACAAAATAGTGAAGGATCGCATATCTATCCGTATTTTTCTGTTTATATTGCTGCCCGACGAATTACATTATTTACAAAATTCCACCGTCGCCATGCGACGCCTCATTATACATTAATCATTATTTACAAACAAGTATTTGCCTTCTGGCTGGAAGTATTAACTACTCGTATTTGCTGTTTTTAATGAAGTCAAAAATAGCAAATATCACAAACTATACACTGTTCAATGTTTAAATTACAGAAATTACAATTAAAACATAACTCATTCAATTAACTGAATACATCAAAAAGTTCCTTCTGTGTACCAGTTCCTTCTACCACAAAGGTTAGGCCAAATTATTTGTTTGAGTAATGAAATTTTTAAGTAATGAAATTAACAGATATAGTTATACAAACAATACTTTTGACAAACCTGGTAATTATTTTGGAATTAATTAAGGGGTGGCTTTGCTACTATGTTTTTGAATAGAGCCAAATAAATACTTTAAGAAGCCTAGAAGTTCTTCTTCCAAATGTTTGTAATTAGTACAGAATTTATATTTGTTTATAAGTCAACAACACAATCTAAGTTGCAAAAGAATTACTGATTTCAACCTATAATGATCTGTAGCAAAAGATAATAACTAGGAATGATCAAAATAAAATACGAACTTCATTACGTACACAAAACTAAGCACAAAAATAGACCTGGAGCTGTATTCCTTAAGACTGAGGGCCGACCTTTCTCTTTTATGGAAATTCAGATTATACTCATGCGTATTAATGGTAATTAAGCAAGAATGAAAATAAAATGAATTTAAGGAGGCAGATGGTGGAACAAGGAAGGAAGTAAAGAAACCCCAGCTTGCTTTGTCACAAGCTGTGCCAATAAATCACAGTCTTTGCTTCGCTTTCCCCACATTTTCTGTGTGATCATCTCAATTTAAACTACATGTAATTGTGATTCCCAAGTATTTAATTGAATTGACAGCCTTTAGATTTGTGCGATTTATCCTGTAACCAAAGTTTAGCAGACTCCTTTTACTACTCATGTGGATGACTTCATGCTTGTCACTATTTAGAGTCAGTAAATTGCTACTTTTTTTCATCCTACAGATATTTTGTTGAAATTATTTTGCAGTTGGTTTTGATCATTTGATAACTTTACAGGGCATTAAATGACAGCATCATCTGCAAAAAATCTAAGGGGTTTGCTCAGATCATCTCCTAAGTAGTTTATGTATATCAGAAACAGCAGAGGGCATATAACACTTCCTTGGGGAATGCCAGATATTACTTCTATTTTACATGGTGACTTTCCATCAGTTACAATCATCTGTAACCTTTTTAACAGGATATCATGTATCTTGTCACACAACTGTGAAAATACTCCACAGGCACGCAATTTGATTAGAAGTTGCATGTGATAAATGGTGTCAAAACCTTTATGAAAATCTGAAAATATAAACCTGTGGTTCTAATTCGAAGTATATTTGAATCATGATAATTATTGGTTTACAAGTTTAGCTTGTGTTTAAAGCTGCAGTGAGCTTGGTACAGGTGGGATTCCTCATAGTGGTTGGTGTGATGTGTTCTACTCTCTTCTTCAGAGGTGCATACTTCGCTTCTGAATATTGATCTTGGGAGTGTTGCATAATATATTTTCCATTTACTAAGACTGAAATACTTATTCCACATATCAGCTCATTAAACTGAATTTGTGAGAATTTGATGGGGTACTGTTCAAATATTGTAGTTGTCATGATTCATGGAACTTTTATATGAGAGGTTTATCTAAATATGTGGAACAATGAACATGAAGAGAAGATATTGTTCATTTTTTGATGATAAAGTGAGCATAGAATCATGAACACATGTGAGTAAATGGTCATGAAAAAGGGTAAACAGTCAATGTGCACAAACTGTATCAAATCACAGCTGATCACTCATGAATGCAACTGGAAAGTTGGTCTGCAAGGACTATTGTTGCCACTGAAGTGAAGCTAGTGCTTATAAGGACCTTGTTTTGTTTGAAGGATTTGTGGAATGTACCACAGACATTCTTTGACTGTGCTATATGGGCATTAACCAGTTCACCAATTAAACTACAGTTTTAAGTGATGGTCTAATGGCAACTAAAGGAAAATTTGCTATTGCATAATGATCAACCTTGTAATTACACCTCTCCTAAATCCAATGAATTCAGTGCAGCTGATAACTTAAAATTAAACAGAGATTATGGTGCATTAAATATCATTTCTGATTTAATGGATTCCCTTATAGTTATTCATATCAGTAAAATTTTCCTCATTTATATTCAACTGTCGTACATTCACATGCCCTTGGTACTGGCATGGTGTAGTGAGCATCCAAATACCATCATTCTACCATCCTGTGGATCAACCCTGTTTCCTGTCCATCCCACACCCTGGATGATATCAAGAAGGGCTTCAATGCCCATCGCCCCAAATTTGTCACAACTTCCCCTTCAGTTTTCTTAATGTCATAGTGATGTCATTGCATCTGATTAATATTGTTTCCTTTTTTGGTAAAATTTTGATGTGGTACCTAAAAATTGACTTAAGGAACTTTCGCAAAAATTTCATATTAAAAAGTTTTATGTAGCCTAGATTTTAAATATTTGCAAATCAAAGCATAGTATGCAAACTGCTTTTCTAAAAAAGATGTACAGAAGGTGGTACATACAGGTAACACATGAAAATTATGAGGTATGTCACAAAGTAAGTTCTTTTGGGTATATAAAACAAACGAATACAGATACAGAAAAAATATTTATTGTGAAAAAATCTACAACTGTTAAACTACTTTTCTACATAGCTTCCAAAATTTTGTATGCACTTGTCATAGCGTGGCGGAAATTTTTGTATGCCTTCTTCATAGAAGGTTGCCACCTATGTATTCAACCATGTGTTAACATGTTCTTTAGCTCATCATCATCATTGAAGTCTCAACCACCAAGGACAGATTTTAGGTGTAAGAAGAGATGAAAGTCACTAGAAACAAGGTCTGGGCTGTATGGTGGATGATCAAATGTGTCCTAGTGAAATTCCCATAAGAGTTGTTTGGTCACATTCACCGTGTGTGGTCGGGCATTATTGTGCAAAAAGACACCACCTTTTAACAGTAAGCTTAGGCACTTGTTCTGTATTGTGTGGCACAATTTCTTAATGGTCTCGCAGTAAGCATGTGCATTGATTGTTTGGCCTCATGGTAAGAAATCAATCAGTAGAATGCCATTTCTGTCCCAAAAAACGGTGCACATGACTTTTTGAGGTGTCAAGATTTGCTTAGGCTAAACCTTCATTGGTGATGAAGTGTGTCTCCATTCCATTGCTTGCTGTTTCATTTCAGGGGTGTCCTACATACCTAAGTTTCATTCCCCATGACTATCCGAGAATGAAAACCATCGCCTTCTTCATTGTAGCACGTCAAAAACTGAAGCGCACTGCCCATCCATTGTTTTTGTGTTGTTCAGTAAGAATTTTGGGTACCCAATGTGAGCGAAGTTTTCGAAATTTCAGTTTTTCAGTAACAATTTCAAGAATTAGTGATTGTGAGATTTGCGGAACTTCCATAGCAAGGGCACTAAGTGTAAATTTACGATTGTGCTTAATCTTCTCTTCAGTTGTCAACCAGTTCATCATCAGGCATCAGGGCACGATTAGAGATAGTCGGATAATGTAATTCAGTTGCTCCTCTCCTTGGTATTACTGAGTTACAAGGGGAATGTTCCTTTGTGGCTGGATGGTGGGACATTGGGAGATGGTCTGTCACTGGAGAGATAAAGCACAGAACATTTGTTTCAGTACAAATTGTGGAGGATAATTTTAGTCTATAATGCTCAGTGAGACCCTTGGTTTTTCTGAGAGGGACTGCTTGCCACTACAGATGCAACAAGTCACAGGTGGCTAGGCTGTATGCAAAGGACTTCTTGGTATGGAATAGAAAGGAACAGCTGAAGTGGAGGTACTGCTTTTGGTTGTTAGGTTTGATATGGATGGAGTTACTGATGTAGCCAACTTTTAGGTGGAGGTCAACATAGAGGAGGGTGTCTTGTTGTGTTGAGGGGAACCGTGAGAGGCAACTGGAAGGAAGTAGTTGAGATTGTGGAGGAAAGAGGATAGGATTTTCTCACACTTAATCCTGATTATGAAGGTGTCACCAACAAATCTGAACTAGGTGAGGAGTTGGGGATTCTGGGTGGTTAGGAAGGATTCCTCTAGACGGCTCATGGCAGGCTGGCATAGGATGCTGCCGAGTGGGTGACCATTGCCATACCTTAGAATTGTTTGAGGTGAGACCTTCATAGGTGAAGCAATTGTGGATTAGGATATAGTTGGTTGTGGTGACCAGAAAGGAGGTTGTAGGTCTGGAATCCATTGGGCCTTGGGAAAGGTAGCATTCAATAGTGGCAAGGCCCTGGGCTTTCGGGATATTAGTGTGAATGGAGATGGCATCAATAGTGATAAGTAGGGCATCATGTGGTAAAGGAACAGGAAATATGGAGAGTCGGTGGAGGAAATGGTTGATGTCTTTTTATGGGAGGGAAGATTGTGGGTGATAGGTGGAACATGTGGCTCTGTGAGACCAGAGTTTCTCTCAGTGAGCGACACAGCATTTGGCCACAGGGGATGGTTGGGTGTATAGACTTTATGAAGCATGTAAAAGGTAGGAGAGACAGAGAGAGAGAGAGAGAGAGACTCAGGGGACAGATTCTGGGATGGGTGTAAGGATTTGAAGAGAGACCAGAGATCCTGTTGGATTTCTTGAATGGGCTCACAGTGCCAGGGTTTGTCGGTCGATAAATCTGACAGCTGGCAGAGTCCTTTCACCACATAATCCTTGCAGTTCTAAATGTCGATGTGTGTGTGTGTTATGAACCAAGATTGATCCAACTTCGCTGACAGTTCTCCATAATTTCCCATTTGGGCTAATGCCCAAATGGGGAAGCTTACAGGAAAGCTAATCCAAAGTAGCACAGGTTGCTAATGAGTAGAAAAAATGTGCTAGTTGCCTAACCTTTGTCAATCTTGGGACCTTTTAGGTAGCATATCTGTACCAGCTGCCAATAAAGAATAGTGTGTAATTAATTACCTGCCCATGTGATCTTAACCAGTCAGCAATTTACATTGAACAAAATAACATGAAGCCATAACCTAAATATAATTTTAATTTATTGTCAATCTACATGAACAAATTGTATAAATATTTCACAGTCAAACAAACAATTTCATACTGAAATTAATGAACACAATTATCTTGTCTCAAGTTCAATTTTATCAAGTGCCTGACTTTAGATGAATGAACAGAGTGGTGATTCTTCTGTAAAAACCTGGAATCCTCATGGAATTACACTATATGATCAAAAGTAAAATTACTTACAAGTTCATGGCACCCTCCATCGGTAATGCTGAAATTCATTATGCTGTTGGCACAGCCTTATCCTTGATAACAGGTTCCACTCTTGCAGCCATACATTCATTAGGTGCTGGAAGGTTTCTTGGGGAATGGCAGCCCATTCTTCACAGACTGCTGCACTGTGGAGAGGTATCGATGTTGGTTGGTGAGGCCTGGCATGAAGTCAGCATTCAAAACCGTCTCAAAGGTGTTCTATAGGTTTCAGGTCAGGACTTTGTGCAAGTCAGTCCATTATAGGGATGTTATTGTCGTGTAACCGCTCTGCCACAAGTCTTGCATTATGAACAGGTGCTCGATCATGTTGAAAGATGCAATTGCCAACCCTGAATTGTTCTTCAACAGTGGGAAGCAAGAAGGTGCTTATAACATCAATTTAGGTCTGTGCTGTGATAGTGCCACACTAAACAATATAGGGTGCATACACCCTTCACAAAAAACATGAACAAACTATAACACCACCGCTTCCGAATTTTACTGTTGGCACTACACACGCTGTCAGACGACGTTCACCGGGCATTTGCCATACACACACCCTGCCATCGGATCGCCACATTGTATATTGTGATTCTTCACTCACACAACGTTTTTCCACTGTTTAATTGTCCAATGTTAACACCAACAAGTGAGGTGTCATTTGGTTTTTACCGGCGTGATGTGTGGTTTATGAGGACCCACTCGACCACGATATCCAAGTTTTCTCACCTCCCGCCTAACTATTATAGTACTTGCAGTGGATCTAGATGCAGTTTGGAATTCCTGTGTGATGATCTGGATAGATGTCTGCCTATTACAGATTACAAGCTTCTTCAGCTGTCGGCGGTCTCTGTCAGTCAGCAGATGAGGTCGGCCTGTACGCTTTTGTGCTGTATGTGTCCCTTCACGTTTCCACCTCACTATCACATCGGAAGCAGTGGACCTAGGGATGTTTATGAGTGTGGAAATCTTGCCTACAGACACCTAATCACCTGATCACGTTCGAAGTCTGTGAGTTCCACGGAGCACCCCATTCTACTCTCTCACAATGTCTAATTACTACTGAGGTCGCTGATATGGAGTACCTGCCAGTAAGTGGCAGCACAAAGCACCTAATGTGAAAAACGTATGTTTTCAATGGTGTCCGGATACTTTAGATCACATAGTGTAAATTTTACATGGAAAAATCTGGGAAATCTCAGGGAATTTCAGGGATCTCATAAAATCTCAGGGAATTGTGAATTTTTAACATATAATTAAAACTGAATTTAATTGAGTTTTGTAAATCACAAATTTTCGAATAACTTTTGAAAGTGTATGCATTAAATGAATATTATTCCATCCAAGTTATTGACATATAAAAATTCCTATTGAACTATTGCTTGTGGTTGGCATATACCTCAGCTGAGAGGAAAGAAAAGTAATTATTGTCATTTGTTGGCTCAACCACCACCACTACCACTTGCCCCTGTTCACCAATAATTTCTATTAAATTTATCAGGAGTTTCTGGACACAATCTTGCTCATTGCACCTGGAATTCTCTGGGAATTTTTGTTTCCAAGTTTGAATAGCCACCCTGATGAATAATTACATGAATTTTACGTTTATGGACATAAAAAAAAAAAACTTTAGAGCAGATATTCTGTCCATTTCTCTAATGTTCTGTAACTTCAGTTGGATTTGATGAGATGTATGCAGAACAGTAAACAATTTCACCCTAGCAGTTATTAACAAGGAACGGTAGCAGAAATATTAATGCCTTAACCCTCCAGCCATGAGTGACATGATGTGTGCAGTCATCTCTTTCCAGACCATTTTCCAGGGCCTGTTATTATTGAGTCAAATGTAATTTCTACTCTGCCTGCACACCAGAACTTGCGATTTTTCCACCCGCTACTTTTCTGTCGCTCCGGAACATAATAGGCAGCTATTTTTGCATTGAATTATTTTCTTTTGCTCTGGACCATCATAGGCTGCTCTTTCCACGTCAAAGGTTTCTTTCTTTCTTTCTTTCTTTCTTTTTTTTTTTTTTTTTTTTTTAAAGTAAACATCTGGAACATTGGAGATCACCATCTTCCTACTGAAATAGTCAGAGTCATATTTTTTATGATATCTTCATCCATATACTTACACACATACCTCAAGTGGCATAAATTTTGTATCTGTATTACTGGGCTTGTGTATGAAACCTTCTATTAAGAAATGAGCTGCTCAGAAAATTTGTCAGTAAGGCTATTCAGCTTTTATAATATTACATGAACTTTTCACATTTCCTTTATTATTTATCTTGAATTTCAATTAAAAGTGAACTCTATAATAAGTTTTTCGTTTTCTTATTACATTCCTATAATACTAAACTTGGAACTAGTCTAATTATTGAAAACAGAGAAATTTTCCTTGGAAAAATCAGAAAATCACTCACTGTTAGAGGGTTAAGGTTCTGCTCTTCTAGGGGAATGGACATTGTGGTATAACATTTATGTTTTGTCAGTTATGCACATACTATGTGCCAGAAATCGTAGTTCACATCCCCTGCCTGCAAGCATACAATGTGCTTAGAATTCTGAGATCTGTAGCCATTCTTTAATGGCATGGCTCTGGGGATGAAGAAAAGAATTTGCTCTCAATTGTTAACTGTCTTGTGAGACAGACAAAAAAGTGATGTCTTTTTCTGTAACATTACGTGAAAGGAGTTGTAACCATACTAAACTGCCCAGATTGTGAATGCTACTAATATTATTAACAATAGCAGTAGGCAAGGGAATAGGATTATTGCATTTCCTCAAAAATAAAACTCAAGGTGAGATAGTTATTTTGATGGCTTCTTATTACCATTATCTTGACTAATTTTCATAAGTACGTGCAGCTTGTTAGTTGAAGGGATCACTGGACAGGGGATCAGTAACAAGAACCTGAACTTTGGATTGAGCCGTGTTTGGGGAAATTTTCATTTTGATTCTTAAAATACAGCAGGATGGTTGCTGGTCATTAGCCAATGCTCATGCTAAGTCTTGGACAAGTCTTCTTTGGTTTTCTTACTTTTCTTTCTGCTCTGGCCACCTTTGTCATGCTTTCAGTAGCTTTGACACACCGCCAGTCCAAATGTAGAAGCCCATTTTTTATATTGTCTCCAGTTATGATGCTAAGTCTGCTCATGCTTTTTAATCTGCTTATTATTCCATCATTAAAATATATTATGGTACCCATCACAATAATCTGAATGGCTGATATGCCAAAAAATGCTGTTTTTGGCAAGCACTCCGAAATGCAACTATTGACAAATGTTTGTGGATTCTGCATTTTGCCATGTAAACATTTTTACAGAAGTTTAGAAACACACAGATCTCTTTATAATGGTTTTAGTTCTACCATATCAGTTTCTGGCATTGGTTGCGCATGTGTATGTTTTTATCATTTTGTTTCACATCTATCATACTGGCACCATGAAGTATTAGGACTAACCTCACTTCACTGTGGCATGACAATTACTTTAGTTTTAATACAGTTTTCAGCAACACATATGTGTAGTTTATCACACAATTTATGATTGCAATTAAACTAGTTTTTGACATTTTATGATGCAAAATTCTTGAAATGCACCCAAAACAGTAACAACAACTACTTTACAACTAAATACATGCAAAAAGTTTCAGTAAAATGAAGTAAACTACTTATATTGTCAGAAGAATCAGTTGCAATAAATCCCTGACCACCAATAGATACACAAATCAGAACAGAAAATTTACGTTCCTAGCTTTCAGAAATTTGTTCCTTCGTCAGGGAGGAGAGAGGGGAAAGAAAGGGACAAAGGGAAAGTGGATTCAGTTACTCACAACCCAGGTTATGAAGCAACAGGGAAAGGTAAACAGGGAGGGTATCAGGATGGAGGCATTGTTGTCAGAGGGAAGCCAAAGATATTCTCAATATCTTTATATGAGATTTTCCATTAATCATTTAAATTAAATAATGAGACATTTTAGGCAAGGTTCTGTATTTTTCATTTCAGAATAGCACTTGCAACCTATGTCCTCAATTATTTATTGGATGTATTCCAGTCTCTATCTTCTTCTACAGCTTTTACCCTCTACAGCTCCCTCTGCTACCATGGAAGTTACTCCCTGACAATTTAATGTATGACCTATCTTCCTGTCCCTACTTCTTTTCAGTGAGTCTTTTCCATATATCCCATTCCTCACTAATTCTGCAGAGAACCTCACCAATTGTTTCCTCATCAGTTTACCTAATTCTTCTGTAGCAGCACATCTCTAATGTTTCAGTCCACTTCTGTTCTGATTTTCCTACATTCCATGTTTTACTACAGTACAGTGTTGTGCTCCAACATCCTCAGATATTTCTTCCTCAAATTAAGGACTATGTTTGATACTAGCAGATTTCTTCTGGTGTCCTAGGCACATAGAAAACATTCGCCCCATCTGCTTTAAAAAGGCTTTTAAACACAAAATTGATGAGGTTATGCACATATGAAGTGATATTTCAAGAATCTGGAAGAATCACAGAATTTTATTAAATAAAACACTGAATTTCCATTTTTTACACCTAATTTTGTCTTGTACGGCATTGGCATTCAAGGCATACACATTTGTTCAGATGCAGGCTCTTTACAGCAGAGTACACCACTTTTCTAATCCCAATCTTCTCCAGACATAACTACAGCACCACCTCAGCTTGAAAGCAGATTTCCACGGCCATCGTATCCAATCCTGCTACTGCTGAGTCCTCCAAAAAACAACTTAGGAATACACTTGTCATTACTCAGTATTACCATGGTCCTGAAAGTGTTTATCAGCTACTTTGACAAGGCTATGACTTCTTAAAATCATGTTCTGAAATGAGGTCCACTCTGTCCAACATTTTGTCCACCACACCTAGAATAGCTTCTCCATCTCCCTCCCAGTTTCCGCATTATCCTTGGCAGATCTCATGCATGCATTTCCCTACCCTATGGCTCCTACCCTTGTGACTGTCCCCACTGTAGGACTATCATCACCTATACCAGTTCTGTAGATGACAAAAGGGAGAGCCACGTATCAAATGACCCATCTCCTGTACCAGCTATTACATAAATACTGTTCAGCACTTTACTACCACAAAGTTATCAGTTTGGGTGAATTTTTGTAGCCCCCCCCCCCCCTCCTCCTCCTCCTGTCTACCACATATTTTCTTTCTGCACTTATTAACTTGTGCACCATGTTGTGTCAGTAATGTCTGTATTGCATATTGCCCTATCTTCCACCTTTAAGTGCACAGAGTTTCAAATCTTGACCAGTGCAATCCTCAGAAATCTATCTTTCCTTCTTATCCTATCCAGAAAGTCTCCCTTGACCCAGGGTTCCTCTTCCCAACTCTCCCCATTTTCTAAACGTCACCTGTCCTTTCCCTTCATATCTCTTCCTTTCCCTTTAAACCTTCCCACCAAAAGTAGGATGCACTGGCTCTGACAGCTTCAAAATTTCTGTACTTTATGACTGGTCTCCTGCCACCACTTGGTTAGTAGATTTTTAAGCATCGAATAAAATTATATTTTCATAAATTGATTATTTTCACTGTCTTTTTATTTAAGTAACTTGCAGTTGGAGTGCAGCCAACATTTTACCCAGCACATAACATAAGCTCGTGAAGATTCTAATATTATTAAAGAAGCAGACAAATTTCAGAGCAAAAATATCAACATCATAAATAACAAAAATAGTTAAATCCAGTTCTTTTAAAATGCATAAGCTAAATTCTAATGTAGTTGAGATTTGAATTTACATTTACATAACATAAGCTCGTGAAGATTCTAATATTATTAAAGAAGCAGACAAATTTCAGAGCAAAAATATCAACATCATAAATAACAAAAATAGTTAAATCCAGTTCTTTTAAAATACATAAGCTAAATTCTAATGTAGTTGAGATTTGAATTTACATGTTCCCTGAATATACTTATGACCATTTCCGGGTGATCATGTGAATTATAACTTCTCACCTTTTAAAATATAGAATAAACCCTTCTGTATCCAAGGACTATTTGTTTCTTTTTATCTGTCTGCAGTTCTTTGTGTCCATGCCATTGTACCTCAGTAAATTTATGATCTTCATATTATTCTTTCCCTTCTCTCTTTTAAGGTATTTTATTTTTGTTGTAACAGTGATTGGCATTCCAGGCAGCTACCAATTGTTTTGATATTACAGCTCCTGCTTTCAAGTTTTCACCCCCCCCCCCCCCCCCCCCCCCGCCACACACACACACACACACACACACACACACACACACACACACACACATACACACAAGTTCCAAGCAGGAGACTATCTACCTTTGGATATTTATTTAACATAAGGGTAATCCACATTTTGAACATAAAATGGACACTGCATTATGCAGGGAAAATAAATTACAGTTGGTATTCCATTATCTTGCACAATTGTGGAGACCATCCTTAAAATGGAATGTATTCCAGGGCAGACACTGATTTGCTTGTTGGTCCGTGGGAACGCCAGAAGCTTCAACATGGTAGGGAAGCAAGAAGATACAAAAACAAAACTACTAAGGCTCAATCCAGATACAGTGGGCATCAGTTAAGTGAAATGGAAAGATAACCAAAATTTCTGGTCAGTATAGTGTACTATTGAGAGCAGCAGAATACAGTACAACAGAAGTAGGATTTATTATGAATAGGAAGATAGGACAGAGTGTGAGTTATTGTGAATGGTTCAGCGATACGGCAGTTGTAGTGTTTCTTCATGGGAAAAAAAAAATATTCTTCCTTGATTTTTCATGTAATATTGTCGTAGCCAGGTTAACATGTGCGCTCTCATAGTTGAAAAAGTATTGTATTGTAGTTATCAGTAGAGAGATGTATGAGTTTGAATGGAGGATATGTGGTATAGGCAACTCAGCAAAAATTCAACAGTGTATAGACTTCTTTATGATTATGGAGATATACAGTTGTATTTTCTGTGGCATAGCACTTTTTCAGTAGTTAATGGCATGTACATCTCTTTCAGATTGCATATTTTCAACATATTACATCCATAAACAGTAATTTTAGTGCACTCTTTAGTGCCACAATTAGAATTCACATTTCAAGCAACATTAGTCATTTTATTTACTATGACATTAAAAAAGTAATATATGCAAGAAATTTGTATCACTTGCATTAATTCTGTTTTGTTATCTCAGTGCATGATCCGTGATCATAGCATTCAGTGAGTTATATGAGTCATGAACTGATTATAGCAAGTTAACATACATTTCTGTTATTTACTGTGTTCGTTATAGTATGCTACTCCCAGTATCCTTTACTCTGGAGCCATACTCATGTTTTTTTCATTTGGAAAGCACTCATCATCATATATGTATCAATTTTAACATGTAGGTATTGGCTTTGTAGGTCTCAGTGACAGTTCCATATCCTCAATCACATATGTTATGTCAGTGTACTCGAGTGTAGTTGAGGGCATGTTTGTGTAGTACTAGAGTCTTTGTTTGTGAAAGTTCTTCTTCTGTCTTCATTTTCAGATATCTTCTTTCTTGATTCTTCATGTAATTTTAGGTACTGGTATTTTTAATTTTGTATTGTGTAAGAAAATTGTGTCATACGAATCCCTCGTATTCTTCTGTAAGTGTGCAGTTGAGATATTTGAAATGTGTTTGGTGAATATTACTGATGTTATATTTCAGTGACATATTTCTTCATGTATGGTTCTCTTCTTTTTTGTTCTTCATGTCATTTGACTGAGTAGTGTGTAAAATAACTGTCATTGAGTTTACAGTGTTCAGTTGTAGAGTGTTTCTAAAGCTGTGTCCTGATTTGCGTATGTGAGTGTGTTTGTTGCATAGGGTATAAATTGTTTTGTAGGGACATCGTTCTTCATGAGCAAAAATCTTCTTCCTTCATTCTTCATGTAATGTTAACATAAGTTTTTTGACATGTGCACTGTCACTGGTGAAATGTATTGTAGTTATCGGTGTGGTGTAGATTATTCAGCCATTTTTACACAGTACGTAAAGTTCTTAATGTACCTAGAGAAGTACAGCTACATTCTCTCTGTCAGTGGATTTTCTCAGTAGTTAACAGCATGCGCATCTATTTCAGACAACATGGATTCAATATATTATTTCCTTAAAAGAGATTTTCAGGTGCACTTGTATAGTTACATAATTAGAATTCACGTTTCTTCCTCAGGTTACCTTCCATTCTCAAGTGGATGCACTCCACACACTTGCTGCAGTCTGTAATTTATAATTCTAATTTTAGCTTTATTAACTCTATTTCCCATTTTCATTCATACAGTAATATATGCCAGAATTATGTATAATTTACATTAATTCCATTTTGATATCACGGTGTCTGATACATTAATCCGTCGATGAACTTATCATGTAGTGACCTATATTAGTGATGTATTGTTACTAATAAATCTACATAGATTTCAGTTCCTTACTTAATTCGTCTCAGTATGGTATTACATGTGTCAATTATTATGGAGTTGTACTCATGTTCATTCATTTAGAGAACACTCAGTGGTAGGTGTCATCACCATATATGTATTAATTTCAACATGTAGCTAATGGCTTTGTAGATCTAAGTGACTGTCGTATATCCTCCATTGCATGTGTTATGTCAGTGTACTCAAGTGCAGTTGGAAGCATGTTTGTTTTGTATAGAGTCTTTGTTTGTGAAAGTTCATTATCCATGTTCATATTTGTAAATCTAGTTTCTTCATTGTTCATGTAATAACATTTACTTGTGTTTTTAGTTTTGTATTGTGTAAATTATGTGTAAGAGAGTTCTGTCATATAAATCCATTGTGTTGTTGGGTCTGTGACCAGCTGAGGTATTTGAAGTGTGTTTGTCGAATAGTATTGATGTTGTATTTCAGTGACATATTTCTTCGTGAACGTTTCTCTTCTCTCTTGATTCTTCATGTAATTTGACTGAGTAGTGTTTAAAATGACTGTCATTGAGTTTATAGCTTCAGTTGTAGAGTGATTCTAAAGCTGTGCCCTGATTTGTTTGTGTGAGTGGGATTGTTGTAGACTGAATATATTGTTTTGTAGAGACATATTTCTTTATGAGACAAAATCTTCTTTCTGTATTCTTCATGTTGTGTTAATGTAAGTGGTTTAACATGTACTCTGCCACTGTTGAAAAGTTGTTGTATTGCAGTTATCTGTAGAGAGATATACGCGTATGTATGGAGTATATTTGGAGTAGATTATTCAGCTATTTGTACACAGTACATAGAATTCTTTATGTATCTGCAGATATATATTGTATTTTCTCAGTTATTGGACTTTCTCAGTAGTTAGCAGGATGCACATTTGGTTCTGACAAGATGGATTCAATATATATTTTCCACAAGGGGCGTTTCCTGGTGCACTTGTATAGTGACATAATTAGAATTCATAGTTTTAAGTTTATTAGCCCTTTTTCCCCATTTTCATTCATAAACTAATATATGTCAGAATTGTATATGATATACATTGATTCCATTTAAATGCCTCGGTGTCCAATACTTCAATGCATCCATGAACTTAGCATGTACTGAGCTATATTAGTCATGTTTTATTAATAATGGCTTTTCATCTATTCCAGTTATTTACTTTATTCGTCACAGTAGACAGTTGCATGTATCAATTACTGTCAAGCTGCATTCATGTTCGTTCATTTAGAAAACACTCAGTGGTTGGTGTCATCACCTAATATGTATCAATTTTAAGATGTAGCTGATGGCACTGTAGGTCTCAGTGACCGTCCAATATCCTCAATTGCATTTGTTATGCCAGTGTACTTGGAAGTTTGCTTGTTTTGTATAGAGTTTTTATTTGTGAAAGTTCACCTTCTTTCTTCTTGTTTGGAATCTTCTTTCTTGATTCTTCATGTAATTTCATTTACTGGCGTTTTTAGTTTCGTATTGTGTAAATACTGTGTAAAAGAGTTCTGTCGTATAAATCCATTGTGTTGTTGTGTCTGTGACCAGTTGAGATATTTGAAATGTGTTAGTTGAATAGTATTTACGTTGTTTTTTGGAGACATATATCTTCATGTATGGTTCTCTTTTATCTTGATTCTTCATGTTATTTGACTGAGTAGTGTGTCAAATAACTGTCATTGAGTTTATAGTTTCAGTTGTTGAGTGATTCTGAAGCCGTATCCTCATTTGCTTGTGTGAGTGTTTGCTGTATACAGTATATGGTGTTTTGTAGAGACATATTTCTTCATAAGACAAAATAGTCTCTCTGCATTCTTCATGTAATGTTAATGTAAGTGGTTTAATATGTGCACTGTGACTGTTGAAAAGGTGTGGCATTGCAGTTATCTGTAGAGAAATATACGAGTGTGTATGGAGGATATGTGGTATAGCTATTTTTACACAGTACATAGAGCTCTTTATGTATCTGTACATATAGAGGTGGATTTAGTCTGTCATTGGACTTTGTCAGTAGTTAGCAGGATTCACATTTGTTTCTGGCAACATGGTATCAGTGTATTATTTTCACATCATATAAGTACACACATATGAAATTATAAGACAGGATGTAATATGGAATCTTGGTCTCTGTAAATGTCGGAAATAATTTTAAAAGCAAAATAAATAACTAATTAAAAATTAATACTACAATGGCTCACTCGAATGCTTGAAGGCATACAAACCACCGAATACCTTCAAGTCTTCTACTAACATTAGGGTCAAGCCATGGTACAAAGCATTTGCATGTGAATCAGTAATGGATTGACAATCTAAGTATTCAGATATTTTGTGCAATACATGAAACATTTTAAGGAGTAAAAAATCAATAAATACAGGTTATTCACATATTTACTCATGACACAACCATACTAGCATCTTGACATAGAACAGAGTTAAAAAAAAATACAATTGTTTCTTAAAAGGTCAAATTCCATAGACAGGCAATGATTCACACAAAGCAGCTTTACTACGAATTGTCCATAGTGCAATAATTTAGCTGGAGATGCTTCATAAAACATAATTCAACAGACAATAAAATAGTATAAGGCAAAACAGACTGAAGGTCTTGACAATTTATCAACTATTTAAGTTCAAAGAAAGATTGAATGTATATAACCTCAATGTAGACTCGACGTATTCCTGGTGTTGGTGGTTTCGCTGAAATGTGAAAAAGTTTTTGAATTTACATAAAACAATGTAAGACTTGACATCTTCTTGCAATGATAGTCGAAGAAATGTCAAAAGTGTAAGGAATTTATATAAACCAAAGTAGACTTGAAGTCTTCTTGTGCTGGTAGTTGTGGAAAATGTCCAACATATAAGGAATTTATATAAACCAAAGTAGACTTGAAGTCTTCTTGTGCTGGTAGTTGCGGAAAATGTCCAACATATAAGGAATTTATATAAACCAAAGTAGACTTGTGCTGGATGGCCTCAGTATTTTTGGAGAAAATGAGTGGATACAAACTCAAAGTATACTCATGATCATCTGGTAGAGTTGCATTATGGAAATGTTAAATTATACAATCTCAATGTAGACTTGGTGTTTGTTTGGCTCCGCGCAGCTACGGTCGAGTGCACTTGCATAATATCTGCGCTGGAGGGATGTGATCAGCTGACGGCTCCGGCCGCCACCCACCATGGAAGCAGCAGGCATGACATCGGACGGCTGGATCTTCAGCGTTAGTGCATAGGCGCACACTGTTGAGTTCCAATTTGCTGCCAACTGTTGCCCAGTACTCCACGGGATCATGGAACAAAATTTTTACATGGCATCAATGCTTAATAGACGCACGGCTATGCAATGCTGCCAACTATATGTTCTGAACTTAGATTATGGTGTGGTTTGAGGTTTTATTAACTTTTCGGTCATGAACTGTTGTTCTATGAACTCAGTTTAGTTACACTGCTCGTAGGTTGGTATGATGCTCTGTCTTCCGTCTCTGTATATGATACTGTTCAAAACATTTAACTCCGTACACATACATCACATTGCTCTATAGAGCAGTAGTGTTAGAGCATCCTTCTATGGCTTAACAGTACCTTTTTTCAAAACTGCTGCAGCAGAGTTCTGAGGTCTAATAATGTACACACCATGACAAGAATCAGTTTATAGTGGAGATCGTGTCAATTGGCTACCGCATGTGGGCAGGTGACTTTTGAATTCTCACACTAATTAATTCGTCACTTGTGTTTCTGATTCAGTGATAAGTGGTTTGTGAACTGTGGACTACCTGCAGCATCACAGGATTACAGCGTCCAGAGGATTCACAACACAGCAGTATACCATCCGAACAAAGCCAGATAGAGGTGAGTAAACACCATTAAGTTATTCGCTTTATAATGTTCTGTGTTTATATGTCCCACATGACGGTGAGAAAGTTTGCTTTGTCGAAGGGTTTGCTAGTTGTGCTCACTCCACAGAGTGTCTTTGCATTATTTATTTGTCACACAACTGTCCTCGGAATTTTTGTACATTGGAACTGTGCACAACATTTGCACTTCAGTCTCTAGTTCGTGACAACAGTATTTTCTTAGATTTCAGCTACATAAAAGTATACTTTAGTCAGATACAAATGGTCATTTTTCTAGCTTGGTATATTCTTAGCCACAAAAAGGGACATAAAATTGGCTGTATTTTCCAAATCTGGAATCAGTTGTTCAGTCGGGCACTAACAAATGGTCCATGGTGTAATAAATATGCGAACAGAAATAAAGGTCAGGACATCATGCCTCCTGAACCCATACATGACAGAAAGTCAAAACAAAATGACCAAAGCCAGCAAAAACAGCAAGGCTTGCGACCGCGAATTATACACAAAGCATAGATACAAATACACTTAAAAACCACACATAATCATAATCCACTTGAGCAAACACAGAAATCATTGCATTTAAAATTTGCGTACTATTTAGGTATCTAAGAATTACTTTCTCATAGCAGAGTTCAGCTCATAGTTCTTGAAAATTGCTATATACAGGTGAAACTTAAGACCAAAATCTCATGAATCATCAGAGAACAGCAATAAACACTAAGTCCATGTTTGCTAAGGTTTGTAGCTTATTTAGAAACTTTGCAAGATTGTCAATATGCATTGTACACAAAGCACAGATATCATTCTCCTTCCGGTAATCATTGTATCCTTTTCATTAACTGGTAACACAGTTCGTGCAAGGACATTAACTGGTAACACAGTTCGTGCAAGGATAAGATTCCATATGACTAAATGCTACATTACTATTTACATTACTAACAAATGAACATTGCTACAAAAAAAAAGGACAAAATAAAAATATTTAGTAAGCTTTTGCTTACGAAACAAAAGTTTGTAGTACAGAAGGCACTAACTTGTGTGTAGCAAACACAGTCCTCAGTACATGAATAAACATGGCAACATATTATAAATTATTATGAAATCTCAAACCATTTGCTGGTACACAGCTTATGACTCTCTTTGAGACTCGTTATCTCTTAGTATTTAGAGCAGCAAGCTTTTTCTTCCAATAATTATACTATGCCAAATGTTTACATACAGGTTTACATAGAAATACTTATTCTAGGAACAAAATAAGAAAATCCATTGTAGACAAATTAAGTACACCTTTATCTCTCTCTCTTTATAAGAACAAACCAAGATCCTATCTTATAAATTTTCTGAGGTCCCGATTTTGGTAAAGCCCTTTCACTTTACATGGTTTCGGTAATGTAACAAGTAACACCCATCATGTGGAATTTTAATTATCCTGAACGGGCCAGTATATCTCTCTTTTTAGGAGAGATGGTTTAGAGTGGGACCAAAGTAACACCATTTCACTTAGCCTAATGATTGTACTCATCCTAACCTTTTGTCGTATACTCATTTTCATCTCTCAGCGCTAGTATTTAATGATACGAGCACCAGTCTAGCCTCCCCTCCCCTCGATATGTTGCATCTTGGGGCAAGTGGACGGGCAGCTACCCACTCATTCTTCTCAGTTTTATTTAACATTATTTCATTGGGTGTGTGCCCTGTGGACAGATGTGGAAGGTCGTTCATGATTTCTTTAAAGAGGGTGACTAAATCAAGTGTGAGTCTGGATAAAACAGTTGAATTCTTTGAATATTCTTTCTTTGCAACTACTTTCTGGGTGGAATAGAGAAATTAAAATCTGTTTGATGTTCTGCTCTTGCAGAAACAAACACCAAACTCGCCCAGTGAAATTAGATGCATTATCAGACAAAATCGCACTCGGCTTACCGAAACAAGGGAAATAATCTTCCTTCAGTCTCTTAACAACGTGTGCGGCATGAGCTGATTTTGTTACATACAAACGGATGTGTTTGGAAAATATATCATGTATAGCCACCAGGTAATCGACACTTCCCCTTCCATGAGGGTATGGTCCAGCCAAGTCAATTGAAGCAATCTCTCCAGGTTTTGATGTGAGGATGCGATGCAGCTGAATCTTACTTGGTATGCACATAGGTTTGGTTCTCTTACATACAACGCATGTTCGTAACAATTGATGCACACGACTGTGCATGTTTGGCAGGTAACAGTATGTGGCAATCTTCTGCTTACATTTTTATATTCCACAGTGCCCCCAGGACATGTGTGTATACCAGATTAGGTGATCCTGGTACACATGGGGTATGCACACACACCACAATTCTGTATCGGAATAATTCCTATGGAATAACACGTAATTGTGCACTGTGTAGAATTGACTTAGTTTGTGAGTAGGCTGCTCCGCCAACACACCCTTAACTTTTGCCCACTTTGGAGCTACGTCTTGCAGGGTTTTCATGTTATTATACATTTCTAAATAGTACCTGTGATGGACAGGATCTTTCATCAGTAGCACCTCGTAATCGGTGGCCTGCTCGACAAGTTCACTGAACTCAGGAAGACCACACAGCAACCTGGATAAGGTGTCAGTGATAATATTTTTGCTGCCCTTTGTATATATAATTTCAAAATCGTATTCTTGCTAAAATAGGACCCACTGCATCAACCTCTGGTGTAGAAGCCGACAGGTCAAAAGAAAGCTAAGTGCCTTATGGTTGCAGTACCCTTTAATGTACCGACAGCAAATAAAATAATTAAACTTCTTCAAAGACCATACAATGCAGAGAGCTTCCAACTCCGTAGCTGAGTTGGATCTTTCACACTCGGTTAATACTCAGCTGGTGAAGCTAATAACTCAAACTTGCATTTGGCCATCAACGACAACCATTTGAAGTAAACAAGAGCCCAAACCCAAATAGGATGCATCTGAGGCAATGCAAAAACCTTCTTGCACCTCGGGATGTTCCAGAATTCCGGCATGAACCAATATATCTTTAATTCTTTTAAACGCTTCCTGGCACTGTGGAGTCCAGAACCAGGGAGCATTTTTCTTTAACAAAGCTAGTAATTCTGGACTGTTCAACAGCTGGTTTGTCACAAATCATCTAAAGAAAGATGTCATGCCAAGGAAAGCTTTTAATTGTTTTCTTGTCATGGGTGGCAGACACTTAGCTGTTGCCTGTATATTGTCCGGGTCAGTAACAATACCTGACGGAAATATTATGTGGCCTAAAAACTTGATTTGCTGCTTGCCAAATTTCAATTTCTCCATGTTTGCAGTAACACTTGAGTCCAAAAATCATTGTAATACTTATTTTAACAATTGTAGGTGTTCATTCCAATAAGCTGTGACGATTAATAACTCAACATATCCAAAAACCCTGGACTGAGAACAGTGTCAAGGGCCATAATAAATATGCCAGATCTGACGTTTAACCTGAACGGTAGCTCCATGAACTGGTACGACCATCCAGCGGATACTAAGACAGTATATTTGTTTGAAACTTCCAACAGCTGGGTCTGCCAATACGATGATCCAAGATCCAGTGTGGTTAGAAAATTCACACCTGAATAATTTTGCAATTTCCGTTCCAGAGCTTCCAGATGTGTACATACTGGTACAATAATTTTGTTTATGTTGTGCACATCAAGGACCACGTGCAGTCCACCACCTGGTTTAACAACGGCTAACAATTGACTGCAGTAAGGAGAGAATGAAGTTTCAACTATATTCCACTCGAGCATCTTTCGTAATTCTTGTTTAATGGCATCCCTGCAGGCCCATGGGATTGCATAGGTCTTGTTGCAATAAGTATCATGGGGAACACCATTCATGTGGTATATGTATCCTTTGATAATACTGGGCTTTTTAGAAAAGACATGTACATACTTGTTGTTCGCTAAAACACTCAGATTCTCATGCTTTAGCATGTATTTTGCTTACGTCGAGTAGATTATCATCTGAATATGCCAACACTGCATCTGATTGGTTTTGGGGTAAGTGACTGTCTGCACCAGTAGATTTACACTCACTACTCGGATGGACAGGTCTGTATGAAAACTGACTTGATGTGCCTTTGTATGAATTAAATTTAACTTTATCTCCCTCTCACTAATAGTCAGGGTGCAGGTTCTGTGTTGGATATTGATACACGCATTCCTCCATCTTAGGAATTTTATCCCTAACATGCACGGTACTGTCAATACCTTCACTATTAAGAACGTGCACTCCATGGCTCTGCTCTCGAATTCAATTAAGACCAGTGCCTGCTTTTTTACCCTTTGTGTACATGCGCCAATAGCTCCTGACACAACACAATTCTGTATGGGCAATGTCAGTACTTTTTTGTTTTCCTGTATTCTTTTCAGAAAATGAGTAGCCATCACACTCATACTCGCACCAGTGTCGATTATAATGGTAACCAGAATACCGTCAACTACCCCATTTACTGCTGCTTGCACCTGATCTATCCAAGTATCTCTGCAAGATATCAGTTCACCTGGTACTTCTTCTCATATATCTACATTGTCATTGTAACAAAGCATGTTCGCTACATGAACAGTACTGTTGCCCCCATTAAATCCTGCGGTCATGATGAGGGAGTGCGATGAGACCCCAGTCAATTTGTCGCATACGAAGTTTGCGTTGGGTGCTCGTCTACACACTCCACTATTTGCACTGTATCATTTCTTGGATTTTGTGACCATCTGGCTGGTGGTCTTGGCTCGGAAGCAGTTTGATTCCAGTCCATGTTGGTGTTGGGCAGATTATTATTTTGCAGGGAGTTTTGCAGCCACCAGTTACCTGTGCTCTGTCTGGACAACCACTGTTCTGTATTTGATCTGTTGCGACCATTATGATAAACAGGGTTAAATGTATTACTTTTATTTCAACTTTGAAATCCGCTACTGTTATGCGGCTGTTGATTCTCATTTGTAGTTTGCTGCGCGTCTTGCTTGAGCGGGGCCGCAACATTATTAGCAGTGGCGTTCCGACCATTGTTCTTATGGTTGCAAGACTACACTGCTAGTGCACCACCATTGCCATTTGCGTTGCATGCATCATCATGGATTAAAACAAGCGCATGTACGACCAATAAAAATCCTTCTATGTCATCTTCTGGGGCATGAAGTAATTTTTCATAGATATCCACCGGTAATTTACTTTTTAATGTCCTGATCACATCTTTCAACGCGATTGGGTTGTCCCAGTACCTAGTTTTGTTAATATACTGCTCAAAGTACTTTCAAAGCATTCCCTGTTTAGGGAGGTACTTTTCGGGATTAAATACCTCTTGTCTCATTTTGGCTTGCACATGTGGTGACCAATACTTGGCCAAAAACACCTGCTCGAACTGTTCATATGTTTTACAATGTTCAGCAATGGCCGTAGCCCACAGTGTGGATTCTCTTTACATGCACACTGCAGTGAATTGTATTTCCTGCCTGTCATTCCATGATGTAGGCAGCACCCCGCAGAAACCTCTGATAAAAACTATGGGGTGTGGGAATTTCTTCTCTGGTATAAAAATCTGAAACTGATGGTGTTTCAACAGCCCTTCTTCTAGCAACACCGTAGTTAAAACATTCGCTGGCCCCCAGATTCAAGTGGAGAATTACCATACGGACTGTATGTTGCGGTGACATATTATTCTGTGTTGTCCCCACCGGATTATTTTGCGGAAATGGTGGAAGTGAATCTGGCACGCGTGGCGACTCTCGCATCTGACAAATCTCGTTTTTTAAATCATTCACTTGTTGCTACCACCCAGGCAACCCATTTTTCAAAATATTTTAAATGTGGCCAAGTTGATGCTGCTACGATTTGCCAGATGTTCCTGGTTCAGACAGTACCTCTGCACCAACAGCTTGTACTGCGGAGCATATTTCTGTCTCAGTTTTTTGAATTATGCCTTTATTGCATTCTGTTACCCATTCACCAAATTCCCTATTTAATGTTTCACCTCCAGCGTCGAGGTTTTGCTGCAATTTGCACTCTTGCTCAAGTGAAAGTTCCGTGAACTCGTCTGTTAAATTTGACATTTTCACTTTCACGGTTGTCTGCGTATCTTTTAAGTCCTTCACATCATCAGACAACCGCTTAACTTGATCCGGGATCTCACGTTATGCTTCAGTTAAGGCTCAAGATTTCAGTTCGGATTTGCGCTAGGTTTCCATCCAGTTGATTGTTCACATCAGTGACTACTGTATCATCAAATTTCCCATGAATGTTTTTAGATAAGTCTTGAAATTTTGCATCTAATGCAATGCTTTGCTCACTAAAACTTTCTTGAATGTTTTTAGTCAAATCTGCAAATTTTGCATTAGACTCAGTCCTTTGTTCAGTAAAGCTTTCTCGGATATTTTTAGTCAAAGTTTCAAATTTTGCATCAGACGCAGTGCATTGCATTTACCTTGTAAATCAGTACGTTGTCCATTAAAGCTTTCTTGTAACTCAATGCGTTGTTCATAGAATTTCTCATCCAGCTTTTTTGACATGTTGGAGGAGATGTTATTGAACGTATCTGTTAAACTTAGAAAGAATCTCCAAACAATGCAATCGACTGTGTCACTTGTGCAGTTACTTCATTTGTTCCCAATTGCATGTCTTCAGATTACAATACATTTGGAGCATTTGCGCTTCCGGTTTCCAAAACATCAATTTTGGAACCCATTCCCGCCATTATCCCATCGGCAGCAGTACTGTCATCTACATCTACATCTACATTTATACTCCGCAAGCCACCCAACGGTGTGTGGCGGAGGGCACTTTACGTGCCACTGTAATTACCTCCCTTTTCTGTTCCAGTCGCGTATGGTTCGGGGGAAGAACGACTGTCTGAAAGCCTCCGTGCACACTCGAATCTCTCTAATTTTACATTCGTGATCTCCTCGGGAGGTATAAGTAGGGGGAAGCAATATATTCGATACCTCATCCAGAAACGCACCCTCTCGAAACCTGACAAGCAAGCTACACCGCGATGCACAGCGCCTCTCTTGCAGAGTCTGCCATTTGAGTTTGCTAAACATCTCCGTAACTCTATCACAGTTACCAAATATCCCTGTGACGAAACGAGCCGCTCTTCTTTGGATCTTCTCTATCTCCTCCGTCAACCCGATCTGGTACGGATCCCACACTGTTGAGCAATACTCAAGTATAGGTCGAACGAGTGTTTTGTAAGCCACCTCCTTTGTTGATGGACTACATTTTCTAAGGACTCTCCCAATGAATCTCAACCTGGTACCCGCCTTACCAACAATTAATTTTATGTGATCATTCCACTTCAAATCGTTCCGCACGCATACTCCCAGATATTTTACAGAAGTAACTGCTACCAGTGTTTGTTCCGCTATCATATAATCATACAATAAAGGATCCTTCTTTCTATGTATTCGCAATACATTACATTTGTCTATGTTAAGGGTCAGTTGCCACTCCCTGCACCAAGTGCCTATCCGCTGCAGATCTTCCTGCATTTCGCTACAATTTTCTAATGCTGCAACTTCTCTGTATACTACAGTATCATCCGCGAAAAGCCGCATGGAACTTCCGACGCTATCTACTATGTCATTTATATATATTGTGAAAAGCAATGGTCCCATAACACTCCCCTGTGGCACGCCAGAGGTTACTTTAATGTCTGTAGACGTCTCTCCATTGATAACAACATGCTGTGTTCTGTTTGCTAAAAACTCTTCAATCCAGCCACACAGCTGGTCTGATATTCCGTAGGCTCTTACTTTGTTTATCAGACGACAGTGCGGAACTGTATTGAACGCCTTCTGGAAGTCAAGAAAAATAGCATCTACCTGGGAGCCTGTATCTAATATTTTCTGGGTCTCATGAACAAATAAAGCGAGTTGTGTCTCACACGATCGCTGTTTCCGGAATCCATGTTGATTCCTACAAACATGATACTCGAGCAAAAAACATGTTTTAAGATTCTACAACAGATCGATGTCAGAGATATAGGTCTATAGTTTTGCTCATCTGCTCGACGACCCTTCTTGAAGACTGGGACTACCTGTGCTCTTTTCCAATCATTTGGAACCTTCCGTTTCTCTGGAGACTTGCGGTACACGGCTGTCAGAAGGGGGGCAAGTTCTTTCGCGTACTCTGTGTAGAAACGAATTGGTATCCCGTCAGGTCCAGTGGACTTTCCTCTGTTGAGTGATTCCAGTTGCTTTTCTATTCCTTGGACACTTATTTCGATGTCAGCCATTTTTTCGTTTGTGCGAGGATTTAGAGAAGGAACTGCAGTGCGGTCTTCCTCTGTGAAACCGCTTTGGAAAAAGGTGTTTAGTATTTCAGCTTTACGTGTGTCATCCTCTGTTTCAATGCCATCATCATCCCGGAGTGTCTGGATATGCTCTTTCAAGCCACTTACTGATTTAACGTAAGACCAGAACTTCCTAGGATTTTCTGTTAAGTCGGTACATAGAATTTTACTTTCGAATTCACTGAACGCTTCACGCATAGCTCTCCTTACGCTAACTTTGACATCGTTTAGGTTCTGTTTGTCTGAGAGGTTTTGGCTGCGTTTAAATTTGGAGTGAAGCTCTCTTTGCTTTTGCAGTACCTTCCTAACTTTGTTGTTGAACCACGGTGGGTTTTTCCCGTCCCTCACAGTTTTACTCGGCACGTACCTGTCTAAAACGCATTTTACAATTGCCTTAAACTTTTTCCATAAACACTCAACATTGTCAGTGTCGGAACAGAAATTTTTGTTTTGATCTGTTAGGTTGTTTGTCGCATCCAGATGCGATTGTCTGTGTCTCGTTACTGGTATTCATAGTGGAAAATTTTTCATATTTCGGCATTGACTAATAGTAACAGTAAAATATGGTAACACTGACTTTGAATGATAATAAAATGAAGCTGGACAACGTACTGAGGTTTTAACACTATGTGCAGCTGCAATATAGTTATTAAGCAAGGACAAGATGGCAGCCTGAAGGGCTAAGCGAAACATTAGAAAGATGAGTGTACCATCTTGTGATAGTACAGCACAATGACAGACGTTTGACAAACTTTTAACAATGGAAGTCAACATTAAAATACAAGTTAACACCAACGATGTAGTTAACAGAAAAAATGCCAAAATATGAGTTACTGAACATGCGTTTAAAGTTGCCAAACCGAGCGAGGTGGCGCAGTGGTTAGACACTGGACTCGCATTCAGGAGGATGACAGTTCAATCCCACGTCCGGCCATCCTGATTTAGGTTTTCCGTGATTTCCCTAAATCACTCCAGGCAAATGCCGGGATGGTTCCTGTGAAAGGGCACGGCCGACTTCCTTCCACATCCTTCCATAATCCGATGAGACCGATGAACATGCTGTCTGGTCTCCTTCCCCAAAACCAACCAACCAAATTTGCCAAACATGTAAAACAGGGTGAGAATGATGATACCGCTTACCTTATTACAGATGTGAAGCAAAGCGTCGTACTTTCGTAAGTCCAGGATTGTACAATATTTCCTCTTTCACTGGCCATTTGAGCAATTTACCATCAATGTCCCATTACTTTCAGATACAACAGTTCTCCGCAACAGGTTGGCCGTTGTAAGATAGACCATGAAATATAGAACAAAATATATATTAATACAACAGTAATGATGTCTGGCCCACTGTTGGGTGCCAGAATGACACAGTTACTAGCCTCAAAGGGGAATCAAAAATGTAAATTAGCATTTAAAATTAATGAAGAAGGAGGGAAGTGACATTAGATAGCGGTCACGCGCGTTTCCTTGGCCGCAATACAGACGGCACAGAGTGATGAAACTGCAACACTCCACACCGAGTTTGGTGTGAAGCAGCTATTATAAATTAAAATGTAAAACATGCACCAGCATCAATAATTTGAATGAAGCTAGGCAAGTGTCTGACTGGTGTAGGTCGCACAACGACGTCACTATTGGTGGACAGTGGGGCGAATCAGTTTTTGTGTCACTCGCGTGGAAACTGTAGCAAGATGCAATGAAATGATCGGCGCACCGATCTCAGGGACATGAAGTGTTATACGTGGTTTGGAATTAATAACTCAAAACGAGAAGTGTTCGGCCATAATATGTCCACTAACAATGGGTCGTCAGTGCCTCTTTTCGAAGCATGATCCTCTGAAAAATGTAAATCATCAAATATTAATAACAAAGTGACATGGAGGGCAGAAATTTAGAAATGAAATACATTGTAAGGTTAATATTGACTATAAGCACTTAAGGAACATTTTAACACAGATTCATACAGAGAGTCATGACAATGCGTCAAAGCTAAACAGAGAAGGAACAGAAGCGAACAAAAACCAGCGGACGGTAGACAAAAGATTTTGATATAAAAATGACTAATGAAATTAAGCAGAGGTTGTATAGCAGCATATACATCGATAAGTACACAAAGATGAAACTATAAGACCGGATGTAATGTTGAATCTTAGACCCTGTCAATATCGGAAACAATTTTAAAAGCAAAGTAAATACTAATAATAAAAAAGTAATCGTCCCATATCCTCCAATGCATGTGTTTTGTCAGTGTACTATAGTGTGGTTGGAAGCATTTTTCTGTTGTATAGAGCCTGTGTTTGTGTATGTTCGCTTCCCTCTTCATCTTTGGAAATCATCTTTCTTGATTCTTCGTGTAATTTCATTTTTGGTGTTTTTAATTTTGTATTGTGTAAATACTATGTAAGAGAGTTCTGTAGTATGAATGTATTGTATTGTTGTGTCTGTGTCGAATTGAGATATTTGAAGTGTGTTTGTTGAATAGTATTAATGTTGTATTTTGGAGACATATTTCTTCATGTGCGGTGCCCTTCTCTCTTGATTCTTCATGTCATTTGTCTGAGAAGAATGTAAATTGAGTGTAATTGGGTTTATAGTTTCATATGTAAAGTGATGAAAAAGTGTGTTCTGATCTGTTTGTGTGAGTGGGTTTGTTGTATAGAATATATAGTGTTTTGTAGAGATATAGTTCTTCATCAGACAAAATCTTCTTTCTGCATTCTTCATGTAGTGTTAATGTAAGTCGTTGGATATGTGGAGTGTGAGTGTTGAATAGGTGTTGTATTGTAGTTATCTGTAGAGAAATATACAAGTTTGTAAGGAGGAAATGCGGTATAGATAATCCGCAATTTTTACATTGTACGTAGAGTTCTATATGTAGACAGTTTTCTGTTACACTTGTATACTGACATAATAGGAATTCAAATGTTTAGGTGTATTAGGTTTTTTCACATTTTCATTTGTATACTAATATATGCCAGAATGGTATACATCATAGATGCTAACCCGTCTCAATGCCGAGGCATCCGATAATTTATTCCATACAAGAACGTAGCATTTAGTGAGCTATATCAGTCCTGTTTTATTAGTAATATCTTTTCATTTGTTTCAGTTATTTACTTTATTCATCCCAGTAAGCAATTGCATATCTCAGTTACTCTCTAAATAAATTCATGTCACTCATTGAGAGAACACTCATTGGTAGGTGTAATGACCTAATATGTATCGATTTTACTATGCAGCTGATGGCTTTGTAGGTCTCAGTGACCGTCTTATATCCTCAATTGCACGTTTTGTGTCAGTGTACTGAAGTGTGTTTGGAAGCTTGTTTGTGTTGTATAGAGTCATTGTTTGTGAAAGTCATCTTCTCTCTTAATGTTTGGAAATCTTCTTTCTTGATTCTTCTTGTAATTTCATTTTTGCTGTTTTTAATTTTGTATTGTGTAAATACTGTGTAAGAGAGATCTGTTGTATGAATGCATTGTGTTGTTTTGTCTGTGTCCAGTTGAGATATTTGAAATGTTTTTGATGATTACTATTAATGTTGTAACTAGGAGGGAAATTTATTCATGTGTGGTTCTGTTCTCTCTTGATTCTTCATGTCATTTGTCTGAGAAGTGTGCAAAATGAGTGTAATTGTGTTTAGAGTGTCATAAGTAGAGTGACGTGAAGTTGTGTTCTGATCTGTTTGTGTGAGTTTTTTTGTTATATAGAGTATATAGTGTTTTGTAGAGACATATTTCTCCATGAGACAAAATCTTCTTTCTGCATTCTTCATGTAGTGTTAATGTAAGTGGTTTGCTATGTGGAGTGTGAGTGTTGAATAGGTTTTGTATTGCAGTTATCTTTAGAGAAATATACGAGTATGTATGGAGGATATGTGTTATAGATGGTTCTGCCATTTTTACATCATACATAGAATTCTATTTGTATCTGGAGACATAGAGTTGGATTTAATCTGTCATTGAACTTTCTCAATAACTTACAGCTTCCACATTTGTTTCTGCAAACATAGTAACAATATATTTTTTCCACATAGAATGTTTTCTGGCACACTTGTATATTGACATAATAGGAATTAGAATGGTTAGGTTTATTAGGTTTTTTTCCCATTTTCATCTGTAAACTAATATAAGCCAGAATTGTATACATCGTAAATGCTAATCTGTTTCAATATGGAGGTGTCCGATACTTTAATCCATCCATGAACTTAGCATATAATGAGTTATATTAGTCATATTAGTAATATCTTTTCATCGGTTTCAGTTATTTATTTTATTAATCGCAGTATGCAATTTCATATGTCAGTTACTCTGTAGATAAATTCATGTTCGCTCAATGAGAGACCAGTCAGTGGTAGCTGTCGTCACCTAATATGTATCAATTTTACGATGGCAGCTAATGGCTTTGTAGGTCTCAGTGACCGTCATGTATCCTCCATTGCATGTTTTGTGTCAGTGTACGGAAGTGTGCTTGGAAGCTTGATTGTGTTGTATAGAGTCATTGATTGTGGATGTTCATCTTCTCACTTCATGTTTGGAAATCTTCTCTCTTGATTCTTGATGTAATTTCATTTTTGGTGGTTTAAAATTGTATTGTGTAAATACTATGTGAGAGAGATCTGTTGTATGAATGCATTGTGTTGTTGTGTCTGTGTCCAGTTGAGATATTTGAAATGTGTTTGATGATATTTCTTAATTTGCAAGTTCTCTTCTCTCCTGATTCTTCATGTCATTTGTCTGAGTAGTGTGTAAAATTAGTGTAGTTGTGTTTAGAGTTTCATATGTAGAGTGATGTAAAGTTGTGTTCTGATCTGTTTGTGTGAGTGGTTTTGTTGTATAGGGTATATAGTGTTTTGTAGAGACATATTTCTTCATGAGACAAAATCTTCTTTCTGCATTCTTCATGTAGTGTTAATGTAAGTGGTTTGATATGTGTAGTGTGGGTGTTGAAAAGGTGTTGTATTGCAGTTATCTGTAGAGAAATATACGAGTATGTATGGAGGATTGTGCTATAGATTGTTCTGCCAGTTTTACATCGTACATAGAGTTCTATATGTATCTGGAGGTTTAGAGTTGAATTTATTCTGTCATCGGTTTTTCTCGATAACTTACAGCTTGCACATTTGTTTCTGGAAACATAGTTACAATATATTTTCTTCACATGGAGAGCTTTCTGTCACACTTGTATACTGACATAATAGGAAATCAAAAGTTTATGTTTATTAGGTTTTTTCCCATTTTCATTTGTATACTAATATATGCCAGAATTGTATACATCATAAATGCTAATCCATTTCAAATTCAAGGTGTCCGATACTTTAATCCATCGATGAACTTAGCATATAATGAGCTATTTTAGTCATGTTTTATTAGTAGTATCTTTTCATCGGTTTCAGTTATTTACTTTATTAATCGCAGTATGCAATTGCATATGTCAGTTACTCTGTAGATAAATTCGTGTTCGCTCAATCCATCGATTAACTTAGCATATAATGAGCTATTTTTGTCATGTTGTATTAGTAGTATTTTTTTTTTTCGGTTTCAGTTATTTACTTTATTAATTGCAGTTTGCAATTGCATATGTCAGTTACTCCATAGATAAATTCATGTTCGCTCAATGAGAGACCAGTCAGTGGTAGCTGTCGTCACCTAATATGTATCAATTTTACGATGGCAGCTAATAGCTTTGTAGGTCTCAGTGACCGTCATGTATCCTCCATTGCATGTTTTGTGTCAGTGTACGGAAGTGTGCTTGGAAGCTTGATTGTGTTGTATAGAGTCATTGATTGTGGATGTTCATCTTCTCACTTCATGTTTGGAAATCTTCTCTCTTGATTCTTGATGTAATTTCATTTTTGGTGGTTTAAAATTGTATTGTGTAAATACTATGTGAGAGAGATCTGTTGTATGAATGCATTGTGTTGTTGTGTCTGTGTCCAGTTGAGATATTTGAAATGTGTTTGATGATATTTCTTAATTTGCAGTTATCTTCTCTCCTGATTCTTCATGTCATTTGTCTGAGTAGTGTGTAAAATTAGTGTAGTTGTGTTTAGAGTTTCATATGTAGAGTGATGTAAAGTTGTGTTCTGATCTGTTTGTGTGAGTGGTTTTGTTGTATAGGGTATATAGTGTTTTGTAGAGACATATTTCTTCATGAGACAAAATCTTCTTTCTGCATTCTTCATGTAGTGTTAATGTAAGTGGTTTGATATGTGTAGTGTGGGTGTTGAAAAGGTGTTGTATTGCAGTTATCTGTAGAGAAATATACGAGTATGTATGGAGGATTGTGCTATAGATTGTTCTGCCAGTTTTACATCGTACATAGAGTTCTATATGTATCTGGAGGTTTAGAGTTGAATTTATTCTGTCATTGGTTTTTCTCGATAACTTATAGCTTGCACATTTGTTTCTGGAAACATAGTTACAATATATTTTCTTCACATGGAGAGCTTTCTGTCACACTTGTATACTGACATAATAGGAAATCAAAAGTTTATGTTTATTAGGTTTTTTCCCATTTTCATTTGTATACTAATATATGCCAGAATTGTATACATCATAAATGCTAATCCATTTCAAATTCAAGGTGTCCGATACTTTAATCCATCGATGAACTTATCATATAATGAGCTATTTTAGTCATGTTTTATTAGTAGTATCTTTTCATCGGTTTCAGTTATTTACTTTATTAATCGCAGTATGCAATTGCATATGTCAGTTACTCTGTAGATAAATTCGTGTACGCTCAATCCATCGATTAACTTAGCATATAATGAGCTATTTTTGTCATGTTGTATTAGTAGTAATTTTTTTTTCGGTTTCAGTTATTTACTTTATTAATTGCAGTTTGCAATTGCATATGTCAGTTACTCCATAGATAAATTCATGTTCGCTCAATGAGAGAACATTCAGTGGTAGGTGTCATCACCTAATATGTATCAATTTTACGATTGCAGCTAATGGCTTTGTAGGTCTCAGTGATCGTCATGTATCCTCCATTGCATGTTTTGTGTCAGTGTACTGAAGTGTGTTTGGAAGCTTGTTTGTGTTGTATAGAGTCATTGTTTGTGGAAGTTCATCTTCTCTCTTCATGGTTAGATATCTTCTTTCTTGATTCTTCATGTGATTTCACTTTTGGTGTTTTTAATTTTGAATTGTGTAAATACTATATAAGTGAGATCTGTTGTATGAATGCATTGTGTTGTTGTGCCTGTGTCCAGTTGAGATAATTGAAGTGTGTTTGATGAATAGGGTAAATGTTGAATTTCGGAGTCATATTTCTTCATATGTGGTTCTCTTCTCTCTTGATTCTTCATGTCATTTGTCTGAGAAGTATGTAAAATGAGTGTAATTGAGTTTATAGTATCATATGCAGAGTGATGTAATATTGTGTTCTGATACGTTTGTGTAAGTGGGTCTGTTGTATAGCATATATAGTGTTTTGTAGCTACATTTTTCTTCATGAGACAAAATCTTCTTTCTTCATACTTCATGTAGTGTTAATGTAAATGGTTTCATATGTGGAGTGTGAGTGTTGAAAAGGTGTTGTATTACAGTTACCTGTAAAGAAATATATGAGTATGTATGGAGGATATGTGGTATAGATGGTTGTGACATTTTTACATCGTACATAGAGTTCTATTTGTATCTGGAGATTTAGACTTGGATTTATTCTGTCATTGAACTTTGTCCATTAATAACAGCTTGCACATTTTTTCTGGAAACATGCTAACAATGTATTTTTTACACATAGAGAGTTTTCTGTCACATTTGTATACTGACATAATAGGAATTCACATGTTTAGGTTTATGAGGTATTTCCCCAGTTTCATTTGTAACTAATACTAGCCAGAATTGTATACATCATAAATGGTAATCCGTTTCAATGCTGAGGTGTCCGATACTTTAATCCATCCATGTACTTAGCATATAGTGCGCTAAATTTTTTTTTTTGGTAATATCTTCATCTCTTTCAGTTATTTACTGTATTCATCACAGTACGCAATTGCATATGGCAATTAGTCTCGAGATAAATTCAAGTACGTTCATTTAGAGAACCATTTGTGTTAGGTGTAATCACCTAATATGTATCAAGTTTAAGATGCAGCTAATGGCATTGTAGGTCTCAGTGACCGTCACATATCCTCCATTGCATGTTTTATGTCAGTGTACTGAAATGTATTAGGAAGTTTGTTTGTGTTGTTTAGAGTCGTTGTTTGCAGAAGTTCATCTTCTCTCTTCATGTTTGGAAATCTTATTTCATGATTCTTCATGTAATTTCATTTTTGGTATTTCTAATTTTGTATTGTGTAAATAGTGTGTACGAGAGATCTGTTGTATGAATGCAAGGTATTGTTGTGCCTGTGTCCAGTTGAGATAACTGAAGTGTGTTTGATGAATAGTGTTAATGTTGTATTTCGGAGACATATTTCTTCATGTGGGGTTCTCATCTCTCTTGATTCTTGGTGTCATTTGTCTGAGAAGCATGTAAAATAAGTGTAATTGGGTTTATAGTTTCATATGTAGTGTGATGTAATGTAGTGTTCTGATCTGTTTGTGTGAGTGGGTTTGTTGTGTAGCTTATATAGTGTTTTGTAGAGACATATATCTCCATGAGACAAAATCTTCTTTCTTCATTCTTCATGTAGTGTTAGTGTAAATGGTTTGAAATGTGGAGTGTGAGTGTTGAGAAGGTGTTGTATTACAGTTATCTGTAGAGAAATATACGAGTATGTATGGAGGATATGTGGTATAGATGGTTGTGCCATTTTTACTTCGTACATAGAGTTCTATATGTATCTGGAGATTTCGATTTGGATTTATTCTGTCATTGAACTTTGGCGATAATTAACAGCTTGCACATTAGTTTCTGGAAACATGGTAACAATGTTTTTTTTACACATAGAGAGTTTTCTGTCACACTTGTATACTGACATAAGAGGAATACAAATGTTTAGGTTTATTAGGTTTTTCCCATTTTCATTTTTTTAACTAATACTTGCAGAATTGTATACATCATAAATGGTAATCCGTTTCAATGCCGAGGTGTCCGATACTTTAATCCATCCATGTACTTAGCATATAGTGCGCAAAATTTTTTTTTTTTTTTTTTTTTGGTAATATCTTCATCTCTTTCAGTTATTTACTGTATTCATCACAGTACGCAATTACATATGGCAATTAGTCTCGAGATAAATTCAAGTACGTTCATTTAGAGAACCATTTGTGTTAGGTGTAATCACCTAATATGTATCAATTTTAAGATGCAGCTAATGGCTTTGTAGGTCTCAGTGACCTTCACATATCCTCCATTGCATGTTTTATGTCAGTGTACTGAAATGTATAAGGAAGTTTGTATGTGTTGTATGGAGTCGTTGTTTGCGGAAGTTAATCTTCTCTATTCATGTTTGAAAATCTTCTTTCTTGACTCATCATGTAATTTCATTTTTGGTATTTTTAATTTAGTATTGTGTAAATACTGTGTAAAATAGTTCTGTAGTATGAATGCTTTGTGTTGTTGTGCCTGTGTCCAGTTGAGATAATTGAAGTGTGTTTGATGAATTGTATTAATGTTGTATTTCGGAGTCATATTTCTTCATGTGTGGTTCTCTTCTCTCTTGATTCTTCATGTCTTTTGTCTGGGAAGTATGTAAAATGAGTGTAATTGGGTTTATAGTATCATATGTAGAGTGATGCAATATTGTGTTCTGATATGTTTGTGTGAGTGGGTTTGTTGTATAGCATATATAATGTTTTGTAGAGATATTTTTCTTCACGAGACAAAATCTTCTTTCTTCATTCTTCATGTAGTGTTAATGTAAATGGTTTGATATGTGGAGTGTGAGTGTTGAAAAGGTGTTGTATTACAGTTACCTGTTGAGAAAGATACGAGTATGTATGGAGGATATGTGGTATAGACGGTTGTGCCAATTTTTACATCATACATAGAGTTCTATATGTATCTGGAGATTTAGGCTTCGATTTATTCTGTCATTGAACTTTGTCGATAATTAACAGCTTGCACATTTGTTTCTGGAAACATGGTAGCAATGTATTTTTTACACATAGAGAGCGTTCTGCCACACTTGGATACTGGTTTAATAGTAAATCAGATGTTTAGGTTTTTTCCCATTTTCATTTGTAACTAATACATGCCATAATTGTATACATCATAAGTGGTAATCCGTTTCAGTGCCGAGGTGTCCGATACTTTAATCCATCCATGTACTTAGCATATAGTGCGGTACATTAGTCATGTTTTTTTAGTAATATCTTTTCATATCTTTCAGTTATTTACTGTATTCATCACAGTACGCAATTGCTTATGTCAATTACTCTCGAGATAAATTCAAGTTCGTTCATTTATAGAACCATTTGTGTTAGGTGTCATCACCTAATATGTATCAATTTTAAGATGCAGCTATGGGCTTTGTAGCTCTCAGTGACCGTCACATATCCTCCATTGCATGTTTTATGTCAGTGTACTGAAACATATTACGAAGTTGGTTTGTGTTGTTTAGAGTCGTTGTTTGGGGAAGTTAATCTTCTCTCTTCATGTTTGGGAATCTTCTTTCTTGATTCTTCGTGTAATTTCATTTTTGTTTTTTTAATTTTGTATTGTGTAAATACTATGTATGAGAGATCTGTCGTATGAATTCATTGTGTTGTCGTGTCTGTGTCCAGTTGAGATATTTGAAGTGTGTTTGATGTAGAGTGTTAATGTTGTATTTCGGAGACATATTTCCTCATGTGTGGTTCTCTTCTCTCTTGATTCTTCATGTCATTTGTCTGAGAAGAATGTAAATTGAGTGTAATTGGGTTTATAGTTTCATATGTAGAGTGATGTAATATTGTGTTCTGATATGTTTGTGTGAGTGGGTCTGTTGTGTAGCATATATAATGTTTTGTAGAGATATTTTTCTTCATGAGGCAAAATTTTCTTTCTTCATTCTTCATGTAGCATTAATGTAAATGGTTTGATATGTGGAGTGTGAGTGTTGAAAAGGTGTTCTATTACAATTACCTGTAGAGAAATATAGAAGTATGCATGGAGGATATGTGGTACAGATGGTTGTGCCATTCTTACATCATACATAGAGTTCTATATGTATCTGGAGATTTAGGCTTCGACTTATTCTGTCATTGAACTTTGTCGATAGTTAACAGCTTGCACATTTGTTTCAGGAAACATGGTAACAAAGTTTTTTTACACATAGAGAGTTTTCTGTCACACTTGTATACTGACATAGTAGTAATTCATATGTTTAGGTTTATTAGGTTTTTTCCCATTTTCATTTATAACTAATACATGCCAGAATTGTATGCATCACAAGTGGTAATCCGTTTCAATGCCGAGGTGTCCGATACTTTAATCCTTCCATGTACTTAGCATATAGTGCGCTACATTAGTCATGTTATTTTGGTAATATCTTTTCATCTATTTGAGTTATTTACTGTGTTCACCGCAGTACACAATTGCATATGTCAATTACTCTCGAGATAAATTCAAGTTCGTTCATTTAGAGAACCATTTGTGTTAGGTGTCATCACCTAATATGTATCAATTTTAAGATGCAGCTATGGGCTTTGTAGCTCTCAGTGACTGTCACATATCCTCCATTGCATGTTTTATATCAGTGTACTGAAATGGATTAGGAAGTTTGTTTGTGTTGTTAGAGTCGTTTGAGGAAGTTCATCTTCTCTCTTCATGTTTGGAAATCGTCTTTCTTGATTCATCATGAATTTAATTTTTTGTGTTTTTAATTTAGTATTGTGTAAATACTATGTAAAATGGTTCTGTAGTATGAATGCTTTGAGTTGTTGAGTCTGTGTCCAGTTGAGATATTTGAAGTGTGTTTGATGAATTGTATTAATGTTGTATTTCGGAGACATATTTCTTCATGTGGGGTTCTCTTCTCTCTTGATACTTCGCGTCATTTGTCTGAGAAGTATGTAAAATGAGTGTAATTGGGTTTATAGTTTCATATGTAGAGTGATGTAATATTGTGTTCTGATATGTTTGTGTGAGTGGGTCTGTTGTATAGCATATATAGTGTTTTGTGGAGACACTTTTCTTTATGAGACAAAATCTTCTTTCTTCATTCTTCATGTAGTGTTAATGTAAATGGTTTGATATGTGGAGTGTGAGTGTTGAAAAGGTGTTGTATTACAGTTACCTGTAGCGAAATATACGAGTATGTATGGAGGATGTGTGCTATAGATGGTTCTGCCATTTTTACTTCGTACATAGAGTTCTATATGTATCTGGAGATTTAGACTTGGATTTATTCTGTCATTGAACTTTGTCGATAACTAATAGCTTGCACATTTGTTTCTGGAAACATTGTAACAATGGTTTTTTACACATAGAGAGTTTTCTGTCACACTTGTATACTGATACAATAGTAATTCAGATGTTTAGGTATATTAGGTTTTTTCCCATTTTCATTTATAACTAATACATGCCAGAATTGTATGCATCATAAGTGGTAATCCGTTTCAATGCTGATGTGTCCGATACTTTAATCCTTCCATGTACTTAGCATATAGTGCGCTACATTTATCATGTTTTTTTTGGTAATATCTTTTCATTTCTTTCAGTTGTTTACTGTATTCATCACAGTACACAATTGCATATGTCAATTACTCTCCAGATAAATTCAAGTTCGTTCATTTAGAGAACCATTTGTGTTAGGTGTCATTACCTAATATGTATCAATTTTAAGATGCAGCTAATGGCTTTGTAGGTCTCAGTGACCTTCACATATCCTCCATTGCATGTTTTATGTCAGTGTACTGAAATGTATAAAGAAGTTTGTATGTGTTGTATGGAGTCGTTGTTTGCGGAAGTTAATCTTCTCTTTTCATGTTTGGAAATCTTCTTTCTTGACTCAACATGTAATTGCATTTTTGGTGTTTTTAATTTAGTATTGTGTAAATACTGTGTAAAATAGTTCTGTAGAATGAATGGTTTGTGTTGTTGTGCCGGTGTCCAGTTGAGATAATTGAAGTGTGTTCGATGAATTGTATTAATGTTGTATTTCGGAGCCATATTTCTTCATGTGTGGTTATCTTCTCTCTTGATTCTTCATGTCATTTGTCTGGGAAGTATGTAAAGTGAGTGTAATTGGGTTTATAGTATCATATGTAGAGTGATGCAATATTGTGTTCTGATATGTTTGTGTGAGTGGGTCTGTTGTATAGCATATATAATGTGTTGTGGAGATATTTTTCTTCACGAGACAAAATCTTCTATCTTCATTCTTCATGTAGTGTTTGTATAAAGCGTTTTTGTACTTATTTGCTGCGCTTAGCTTTTAAATAGTTTTTCTGGGAAAACCTAGCGTAGTTTTCGCGTCTCGTATTTCAGTGAGTGTTTCTTGACTATCAGAGTAGCTCATCAGAAGATTATCTTGGGAATTTGTCACCGTATAGGGTAGGGTAAACATAGTCATGTGTAGGGACTGTGGTTGTTGTGAGCGGACGCAAGGAGAATTGGCCACTCTTCGGGGGCAGGTGGAGGCTTTGTCTGTTAGGCTCATCGAGCTCGAGGCGCAGGCGTCGGCTCGTAGTGGCGTTGGGGCAACTGTGGTGAGACCTATGCCTACTTCGGTGGCGTTGGAATCACATGGAACCCCTGATGTCGCTGCGTCTTCTGGCAGTGAGCATCTTACCGGTCAGCCATCACTCCAGGGTGAATGGCGGACAGTGGTGGGCTCTCGCATGCCTGGCCGAAAGGCGAAGGTGGGATCTGGCCGCGTGGCAGCTGCCTTACCCCTTTCCAACAGGTACGGGGTGCTTCCTAGTGGTGATGACATCGTTTCCGAGCCACCACAGGATGCCTCGCCTGTTGGGCCAGTGGCCGATTCTCCGGCAAGGTCCCGACAGTCACAGAGGGCGGGCCTATTAGTTATAGGGAGCTCCAACGTTAGGCGGGTTATGGAGCCCCTCAGGAAAATAGCGGGTAGGTCGGGGAAGAATGCCAGTGTGCACTCGGTGTGCTTGCCGGGGGGTCTCGTCCGTAATGTGGAGGATTCCCTTCCGGCAGCTATTGAACGCACTGGGTGTGACCGGCTGCAGATAGTAGCACATGTCGGAACGAATGACGCCTGCCGCTTGGGTTCTGAGGCCATCCTTGGTTCCTTCCGGCGGCTGGCTGATTTGGTGAAGACAACCAGCATCGCACGCGGAGTGCAAGCTGAGCTTAATATCTGCAGCATAGTGCCCAGAGTCGATCGCGGTCCTCTGGTTTGGAGCCGTGTGGAGGGTCTAAACCAGAGGCTCAGACGACTCTGCGACTATAATGGTTGCAAATTCATCGACCTCCGTTATTGGGTGGAGAACTGTAGGGCCCCCCTAGACAGGTCAGGCGTGCACTACACACCGGAAGCAGCTACTAGGGTAGCAGAGTACGTGTGGCGTGCACACGGGGGTTTTTTAGGTTAGAGGGACCCCCCCCCTGGGCGAAACGATAAAATACCTGACGGCTTACCAGAGAGGACATTATCATCGTTGATAAAGAACGTCCGTCCTCAGAGACCAAAAACAGGAAAAGTTAACGTAATATTGGTAAACTGCAGGAGTATCCAGGGCAAGGTTCCTGAATTAGTATCTCTTATTGAAGGAAATAGTGCGCATATAGTATTAGGAACGGAAAGTTGGTTAAAACCGGAAGTGAACAGTAACGAAATCCTAGACACAGAATGGAATATATACCGCAAGGATAGGATAAACGCCAATGGTGGAGGAGTATTTATAGCAGTAAAGAATTCAATAATATCCAGTGAAGTTATTAGCGAATGCGAATGTGAAATAATCTGGGTTAAGCTAAGTATCAAAGGTGGGTCAGATATGATAGTCGGATGCTTCTATAGACCACCTGCATCAGCAACCGTAGTAGTTGAGCGCCTCAGAGAGAACCTGCAGAACGTCGTGAAGAAGTTTCGTGATCATACTATTGTAATAGGGGGAGACTTCAATCTACCAGGTATAGAATGGGATAGTCACACAATCAGAACTGGAGCCAGGGGCAGAGACTCTTGTGACATTATCCTGACTGCCTTGTCCGAGAATTACTTCGAGCAGATAGTTAGAGAACCAACTCGTGAAGCTAACGTTTTAGACCTCATAGCAACAAATAGACCGGAACTTTTCGACTCCGTGAATGTAGAAGAGGGTATCAGTGATCATAAGTCAGTGGTTGCATCAATGACTACAAGTGTAATAAGAAATGCCAAGAAAGGAAGGAAAATATATTTGCTTAACAAGAGTGATAGGGCACAAATCGCAGAATATCTGAGTGACCACCATCAAACGTTCATTTCTGAGGAAGAGGATGTGGAACAAAAATGGAAAAAATTCAGAAACATCGTCCAGTACGCCTTAGATAAGTTCGTACCGACTAAGGTCCAAAGCGAGGGGAAAGATCCACCGTGGTATAACAATCATGTACGAAAGGTACTACGGAAACAAAGAAAGCTTCATCATAGGTTTAAGAGTAGTCGAATCATAGCTGATAAGGAAAAGCTGAACAAAGCGAAAAAGAGCGTAAAGAGAGCAATGAGAGAAGCATTCAACGAATTCGAACATAAAACATTGGCAAACAATCTAAACAAGAACCCTAAAAAGTTTTGGTCATATGTAAAATCGGTAAGCGGATCTAAATCCCCTATTCAGTCACTCGTTGACCACGATGGCACCGAAACAGAGGACGACCGAAGAAAGGCAGAAATACTGAATTCAGTGTTCCGAAACTGTTTCACTGCGGAAAATCGTAACACGGTCCCTGACTTCAGCCGTCGCACGGACGCCAAAATGGAAAATATTGAAATAAACGATATCGGAATTGAAAAACAACTGCTATCACTTAGTAGCGGAAAAGCATCCGGACCAGACGAGATACCCTTAAGATTCTACAGTGATTATGCTAAAGAACTTGCCCCCTTTCTATCAGCAATTTATCGTAGATCGCTGGAAGAACGTAAAGTACCTAGCGACTGGAAGAAAGCGCAGGTCATTCCCATTTTCAAGAAGGGTCATAAATTAGATGCGAATAATTATAGGCCTATTTTGCTTACGTCAGTCTGTTGTAGAATAATGGAACATGTTTTGTGTTCTCGTATTATGACGTTCTTAGATAATACAAATCGCCTTCATCATAACCAACATGGATTCCGCAAACAGAGATCATGTGAAACTCAGCTCGCCCTAAGAAATTCACAGTGCCATAGACACTGGCGAGCAGATTGATGCCGTATTCCTGGACTTCAGGAAGGCATTTGATACGGTTCTGCACTTACGTTTAGTGAAAAAAATACGAGCTCATGGAATATCGGACCAGGTTTGTGATTGGATTCAGGATTTCCTAGAAGAAAGAACACAACATGTCATTCTTAACGGTTCAAAATCTGCAGATGTAGAGGTAATTTCGGGAGTACTGCAAGGAAGCATGATAGGACCTTTATTGTTTACAATATACATAAATGACTTAGTTGACAACATCGGTAGCTCCGTGAGGCTATTTGCAGATGACACGGTTGTCTACAAGAAAGTAGCAACATCAGAAGACTCGTACGTACTCCAGGAAGACCTGCAGAGGATTAATGCATGGTGCGACAGCTGGCAGCTTTCCCTAAACGTAGATAAATGTAATATAATGCGCATACATAGGGGCAGAAATCCATTCCAGTACGATTATGCCATAGGTGGTAAATCATTGGAAGCGGTAACGACCGTAAAATACTTAGGAGTTACTATCCGGAGCGATCTGAAGTGGAATGATCACATAAAACAAATAGTGGGAAAAGCAGGCGCCAGGTTGAGATTCATAGGAAGAATTCTAAGAAAATGTGACTCATCAACGAAAGAAGTAGCTTACAAAACGCTTGTTCGTCCGATTCTTGAGTATTGCTCATCAGTATGGGACCCTTACCAGGTTGGATTAATAGAAGAGATAGACATGATCCAGCGAAAAGCAGCGCGATTCGTCATGGGGACATTTAGTCAGCGCGAGAGCGTTACGGAGATGCTGAACAAGCTCCAGTGGCGGACACTTCAAGAAAGGCGTTACGCAATACGGAGAGGTTTATTATCGAAATTACGAGAGAGCACATTCCGGGAAGAGATGGGCAACATATTACTACCGCCCACATATATCTCGCGTAATGATCACAACGAAAAGATCCGAGAAATTAGAGCAAATACGGAGACTTACAAGCAGTCGTTCTTCCCACGCACAATTCGTGAATGGAACAGGGAAAGGGGGATCAGATAGTGGTACAATAAGTACCCTCCGCCACACACCGTAAGGTGGCTCGCGGAGTATAGATGTAGATGTAGATGTAGAATGTAAATGGTTTGATATGTGGAGTGTGAGTGTTGAAAATATCTTTTGCTAATATCTTTTCATCTCTTTCAGTTATTTACTGTATTCATCACAATACACAATTGCATATGTCAAATACTTTCCAGATAAATTCAAGTTCGTTCATTTAGACAACCATTTGTGTTAGGTGTCATCACCTAATATGTATCAATTTTAAGATGGAGCTAATGGCTTTGTAGGTCTCGGTGACCGTCTCATATCCTCCATTGCATGTTTTATGTCGGTGTTCTGAAATGTATTAGGAAGTTTGTTTGTGTCGTTTAGAGTCGTTGTTTGCGGATGTTAATCTTCTCTCTTCATGTTTGGAAATCTTCTTTCTTGACTCATCATGTAATTTCATTTTTGGTGTTTTTAATTTTGTATTGTGTAAATACTGTGTAAAATAGTTCTGTAGTATGAATGCTTTGTGTTGTTGTGCCTGTGTCCAGTTGACATAATTGAAGTGTGTTTGGTGAATTGCATTAATGTTGTATTTCGGAGACATATTTCTTCATGTGGGGTTCTCTTCTCTCTTGATTCTTCATGTCATTTGTCTGAGAAGTATGTAAAATGAGTGTAATTGGGTTTATAGTTTCATATGTAGGGTGATATAAAGTTGTGTTCTGGTATGTTTGTGTGAGTGGGTTTGTTGTGTAGCTTATATAGTGTTTTGTAGAGACATATATCTCCATGAGACAAAATCTTCTTTCTTCATTCTTCATGTAGTGTTAATGTAAGTGGTTTGATATGTGGAGCGTGAGTGTTGAATAGGTGTTGTATTGCAGTTATCTGTAGAGAAATATACGAATATGTATGGAGGATATGTGGTATAGATGGTTGTACCATTTTTACATCGTACATAGAGTTCTATATGTATCTGGAGATTTAGACTTGGATTTATTCTGTCATTGAACTTTGTCGATAATTAACAGCTTGCACATTTGTTTCTGGAACCATGGTAACAATGTATTTTTTACACATCGAGAGTTCTGTCACACTTGTATACTGACATAATAGGAATTCAGATGTTTAGGGTTATTAGGTTTTTTCCCATATTCATTTGTAACTAATGCATGCCAGAATTTTATACATCATAAATGGTAATCCGTTTCAATGCCCAGGTGTCTGATAAATTAATCCTTCCATGTACTTAGGATATAGTGCGCTACATTAGTCATGTTTTTTTGGTAACTTCTTTTCATCTCTTCCAGTTATTTACAGTATTCATTACAGTACCCAATTGCATATGTCAATTACTCTCGAGATAAATACAAGTTTGTTCATTTAGAAAATCATTTGTGTAAGCTGTCATCACCTAATACGTATCCATTTTAAGATGCAGCTAATGGATTTGTAGGTCTCAGTGACCGTCACATATCCTCCATAGCATGTTTTATGTCAGTGTACTGAAATGTATTAGGAAGTTTGTTTGTGTTGTTTAGAGTCATTGTTTGAGGAAGTTCAACCTCTCTCTTCATGTTTGGAAATCTTCTTTCTTGATTCATCATGTAATTTCATTTTTTGTGTTTTTAATTTTGTATTGTGTAACTACTGTGTGAAATAGTTCTGTAGTATGAATGCTTTGTGTTGTTGAGACTGTGTCCAGTTGAGATATTTGAAGTGTGTTTGGTGAATTGTATTAATGTTGTATTTCAGAGTCATATTTCTTCATGTGTGGTTCTCTTCTCTCTTGATTCTTCATGTCATTTGTCTGAGAAGTATGTAAATTGAGTGTAATTGGGTTTATAGTTTCATATGTAGAGTGATGTAAGATTGTGTTCTGTTATGTTTGTGTGAGTGGGTCTGTTGTATAGCATATATAGTGTTTGGTAGAGACATTTTTCTTCACAAGACAAAATCTTCGTTCTTCATTCTTCATGGAGTGTTAATGTAAATGGTTTGATATGTGGAGTGTGAGTCTTGAAAAGGTGTTGTATTATGGTTATCTCTTGAAAAATATTCGAGCATATTTCTTCATGTGTGGTTCTCTTCTCTCTTGATTCTTCATGTCATTTGTCTGAGAAGTATGTAAACTGAGTGTAATTGGGTTTATAGTTTCATATGTAGAGTGATGTAATATTGTGTTCTGATATGTTTGTGTGAGTGGGTCTGTTGTATAGCATATATAGTGTTTTGTAGAGACATTTTTCTTCACAAGACAAAATCCTCTTTCTTCATTCTTCATGTAGTGTTAATGTAAATGGTTTGATATGTGGAGTGTGAGTCTTGAAAAGGTGTTGTATTACGGTTATCTCTTGAAAAATATTCGAGTATGTATGGAGGATATGTGGTTTACACGGTTCTGCCATTTTTACATCGTACATTGAGTTCTATATGTATCTGGAGATTTAGACCTGGAGTTATTCTGTCATTGAACTTTGTCGATAATTAACAGCTTGCACATTTGTTTCTGGAAACATGGTAGCAATGTATTTTTTACACATAGAGAGCGTTCTGCCACACTTGGATACTGGTATAATAGTAAATCAGATGTTTAGTTTTATTAGGTTTTTTCCCATTTTCATTTGTAACTAATACATGCCATAATTGTATACATCATAAGTGGTAATCCGTTTCAATGCCGAGGTGTCCGATACTTTAATCCTTCCATGTACTTAGCATATAGTGCGCTACATTAGTCATGTTTTTTGGTGATATGTTTTCATCTCTTTTAGTTATTTACTGTATTCATTACAGTACGTAATTGCATATGTCAATTACTCTCGAGATAAATTCAAGTTCGTTCATTTATAGAACCATTTGTGCTAGGTATCATCACCTAATATGTATCAATTTTAAGATGCTGCTAATGGCTTTGTAGGTCTCAGTGACTGTCAAATATCCTCCATTGCATGTTTTATATCAGTGTACTGAAATGTATTAGGAAGTTTGTTTGTGTTGTTTAGAGTCGTTTTTTGCGGAAGTTCATCTTTTCTCTTCATGTTTGGAAATCTTCTTTCTTTATTCATCATGTAATTTCATTTTTGGTGTTTTTAATTAAGTATTGTGTAAATACATTCTAAAATAGTTCTGTAGTGTGAATGCTTTGTGTTGTTGAGTCTGTGTCCAGTTGAGATATATGAAGTGTGTTTGATGAATTGCATTAATGTTGTTTTTCGGAGTCATATTTCATCATGTGTGGTTCTCTTCTCTCTTGATTCTTCATGTCATTTGTCTGAGGAGTATGTAAAATGAGTGTAATTGGGTTTATAGTATCATATGTAGAGTGATGCAATATTGTGTTCTGATATGTTTGTGTGAGTGGGTCTGTTGTATAGCATATATAATGTTTTGTAGAGATATTTTTTTTCATGAGACAATATCTTCTTTCTTCATTCTTCATGTAGTGTTAATGTAAATGGTTTGATATGTGGAGTGTGAGTGTTGAAAAGGTGTTCTATTACAGTTACCTGTAGAGAAATATACGAGTATGTATGGAGGATATGTGGTATAGATGGTTGTGCCATTTTTAGATCGTACATAGAGTTCTATATGTATCTGGAGATTTAGACGTGGATTTATTCTGTCATTGATCTTTGTCGATAATTAATAGCTTGCACATTTGTTTCTGGAAACATGGTAACAATGTTTTTTTACACATAGAGAGTTTTCTGTCACACTTGTATACTGATACAATAGTAATTCAGATGTTTAGGTATATTACGTTTTTTCCCATTTTCATTTATAACTAATACATGCCAGAATTGTATGCATCATAAGTGGTAATCCGTTTCAATGCTGATGTGTCCGATACTTTAATCCTTCCATGTACTTAGCATATAGTGTGCTACATTTATCATGTGTTTTTGGTAATATCTTTTCATCTCTTTCAGTTATTTACTGTATTCATCACAGTACGCAATTGCATATGTCAATTACTCTCGAGATAAATTCAAGTTCTTTCATTTAGAGAACCATTTGTGTTAGGTGTCATCACCTAATATGTATCAATTTTAAGATGCAGCTAATGGCTTTGTGGGTCTCAGTGACCGTCTCATATCCTCCATTGCATGTTTTATGTCGGTGTTCTGAAATGTATTAGGAAGTTTGTTTGTGTCGTTTAGAGTCGTTGTTTGCGGATGTTAATCTTCTCTCTTCATGTTTGGAAATCTTCATTCTTGACTCATCATGTAATTTCATTTTTGGTGTTTTTAATTTTGTATTGTGTAACTACTGTGTAAAATAGTTCTGTAGTATGAATGCTTTGTGTTGTTGAGACTGTGTCCAGTTGAGATATTTGAAGTGTGTTTGATGAATTGTATTAATGTTGTATTTCAGAGTCATATTTCTTCATGTGTGGTTCTCATCTCTCTTGATTCTTCATGTCATTTGTCTGAGAAGAATGTAAATTGCGTGTAATTGGGTTTATAGTTTCATATGTAGAGTGATGTAAGATTGTGTTCTGATATTTTTGTGTGAGTGGGTCTGTTGTATAGCATATATAGTGTTTCGTAGAGACATTTTTCCTCACAAGACAAAATCTTCTTTCTTCATTCTTCATGTAGTGTTAATGTAAATGGTTTGATATGCGGAGTGTGAGTCTTGAAAAGGTGTTGTATTACGGTTATCTCTTGAAAAATATTCGAGATTATATGGAGGATATGTTGTTTACATGGTTCTGCCATTTTTACATCATACATAGAGTTCTATATGTATCTGGAGATTTAGACTTGGAGTTATTCTGTCATTGAATTTTGTCGATAATTAACAGCTTGCACATTTGTTTCTGGAAACATGATAGCAAAGTATTTTTTACACATAGAGAGCGTTCTGCCACACTTGGATACTGGCATAATAGTAAATCAGATGTTTAGGTTTATTAAGTTTTTTCCCATTTTCATTTGTAACTAATACATGACATAATTGTATACATCATAAGTGGTAATCCGTTTCAATGCCGAGTTGTCCGATACTTTAATCCTTCCATGTACTTAGCATATAGTGCGCTACATTAGTCATGTTTTTTTGGTGAGATCTTTTAATCTCTTTTAGTTATTTACTGTATTCATCACAGTACGCAATTGCATATGTCAATTACTCACGAGATAAATGCAAGTTCTTACATTTAGAGAACCATTTGTGTTAGGTGTCATCACCTAATATGTATCAATTTTAAAATGCAGCTATTGGCTTTGTAGGTCTCAGTGACCGTCACATATCCTCCATTGCATGTTTTATGTCAGTGTACTGAAATGTATTAGGAAGTTTGTTTGTGTTGTTTAGAGTCGTTGTTTGCGGAAGTTAATCTTCTCTCTTCATGTTTGGAAATCTTCTTTCTTGATTCATCATGAATTTAGTTTTTTGTGTTTTTAATTTAGTATTGTGTAAATACTGTATAAAATAGTTCTGTAGTATGAATGCTTTGTGTTGTTGAATCTGTGTCCAGTTGAGATATTTGAAGTTTGTTTGATGAATTGTTTTAATGTTGTATTTCAGAGTCATATTTCTTCATGTGTGGTTCTCTTCTCTCTTGATTCTTCATGTCATTTGTCTGAGAAGTATGTAAAATGAGTGTAATTGGGTTTATAGTTTCATATGTAGAGTGATGTAAAGTTGTGTTCTGATATGTTTGTGTGAGTGGGTCTGTTGTATAGCATATATAGTGTTTTGTAGAGACATTTTTCTTCATGAAACAAAATCTTCTTCCTTTATTCTTCATGTAGTGTTAATGTAAATGGTTTGATATGTGGAGTGTGAGTGTTGAAAAGGTGTTGTATTACAGTAACCTGTAGAGAAATATACGAGTGTGTATGGAGGATATGTGGTATAGACGCTTGTGCCAATTTTTACATCATACATAGAGTTCTATATGTATCTGGAGATTTAGGCTTCGATTGATTCTGTCATTGAACTTTGTTGATAATTAACAGCTTGCACATTTGTTTCTGGAAACATGGTAACAATGTTTTTTTACACATAGAGAGCGTTCTGCCACACTCGGATACTGGCATAATAGTAAATCAGATGTTTTGGTTTATTAGGTTTTTTCCCATTTTCATTTGTAACTAATACAAGCCAGAATTGTATGCATCATAAGTGGTAATCCGTTTCAATGCCGAGTTGTCCGATACTTTAATCCTTCCATGTACTTAGCATATAGTGCGCTACATTTATCATGTTTTTTTCGTAATATCTTTTCATCTCTTTCAGTTATTTACTGTATTCATCACAGTACACAATTGCATATGTCAATTACTCTCGAGATAAATTAAAGTTCATTCATTTAGAGAACCATTTGTGTTAGGTGTCATCACCTAATATGTATCAATTTTAAGATGCAGCTAATGGCTTTGTAGGTCTCAGTGACCGTCACATATCCTCCATTGCATGTTTTATGTCAGTGTACTGAAATGTATTAGGAAGTTTGTTTGTGTTGTTTAGAGTCATTGTTTGAGGAAGTTCAACCTCTCTCTTCATGTTTGGAAATCTTCTTTCTGGATTCATCATGTAATTTCATTTTTTGTGTTTTTAATTTTGTATTGTGTAACTACTGTGTAAAATAGTTCTGTAGTATGAATGCTTTGTGTTGTTGAATCTGTGTCCAGTTGATATATTTGAAGTGTGTTTGATGAATTGTATTAATGTTGTATTTCAGAGTCATATTTCTTCATGTGTGGTTCTCTTCTCTCTTGATTCTTCATGTCATTTGTCTGAGAAGAATGTAAATTGAGTGTAATTGGGTTTATAGTTTCATATGTAGAGTGATGTAATATTGTGTTCTGATATGTTTGTGTGAGTGGGTCTGTTTTATAGGATATATAAGGTTTATTAGAGATATTTTTCTTCATGAGACAAAATTTTCTTTCTTCATTCTTCATGTAGCATTAATGTAAATGGTTTGATATGTGGAGTGTGAGTGTTGAAAAGGTGTTCTATTACAGTTACCTGTAGAGAAATATACGAGTATTTATGGAGGATATGTGGTACAGATGGTTGTGCCATTCTTACATCTTACATAGAGTTCTATATGTATTTGGAGATTTAGACTTGGATTTATTCTGTCATTGAACTTTGTCGATAGTTAACAGCTTGCACATTTGTTTCTGGAAACATGGTAACAATGTTTTTTTACACATAGAGAGTTTTCTGTCACACTTGTATATTGACATAATAGTCATTCAGATGTTTAGGTATATTAGGTTTTTTCCCATTTTCATATATAACTAATACATGCCTGAATTGTATGCATCATAAGTGGTAATCCGTTTCAATGCCGAGGTGTCCGATATTTTAATCCATCCATGTACTTAGCATATAGTGCGCTACATTTATCATGTTTTTTTGGTAATATTGTTTCGTCTCTTTCAGTTATTTACTGTATTCATCACAGTACGCAATTGCATATGTCAATTACTCTCGAGATAAATTCAAGTTCGTTCATTTAGAGAACCATTTGTGTTAGGTGTCATCACCTAATATGTATCAATTTTAAGATGCAGCTAATGGCTTTGTAGGTCTCAGTGACCGTCACATATCCTCCATTGCATGTTTTATGTCTGTGCTCTGAACTGAATTAGGAAGTTTGTTTGTGTCGTTTAGAGTCGTCGTTTGCGGATGTTAATCTTCTCTCTTCATGATTGGATATCTTCTTTCTTGACTCATCATGTAATTTCATTTTTGGTGTTTTTAATTTTGTATTGTGTAAATACTGTGTAAAATAGTTCTGTAGTATGAATGCTTTGTGTTGTTGTACCTGTGTCCAGTTGACATAATTGAAGTGTGTTTGGTGAATTGTATTAATGTTGTATTTCGGAGACATATTTCTTCATGTGGGGTTCTCTTCTCTCCTGATTCTTCATGTCATTTGTCTGAGAAGTATGTAAAATGAGTGTAATATGGGTTTATAGTTTCATATGTAGAGTGATGTAAAGTTGTGTTCTGATCTGTTTGTGTGAGTGTGTTTGTTGTGTAGCTTATATAGTGTTTTGTAGAGACATATATCTCCATGAGACAAAATCTTCTTTCTTCATTCTTCATGAAGTGTTAATGTAAGTGGTTTGATATGTGGAGCATGCGTGTTGAATAGGTGTTGTATTGCAGTTATCTGTAGAGAAATATACGAGTATGTATGGAGGATATGTGGTATAGATCATTGTGCCATTTTTACATCGTACATAGAGTTCTATACGTATCTGGAGATTTAGACTTGGATTTATTCTGTCATTGAACTTTGTCGATAATTAACAGCTTCTACATTTATTTCTGGAACCATGTTAACAATGTAGTTTTTACACATCGAGAGTTCTGTCACACTTGTATACTGACATAATAGGAATTCAGATGTTTAGTTTTATTAGGTTTTTTCCCATTTTCATTTGTAACTAATACATGCCATAATTGTATACATCATAAGTGGTAATCCGTTTCAGTGCCGAGGTGTCCGATACTTTAATCCATCCATGTACTTAGCATATAGTGTGCTACATTAGTCATGTGTTTTTGGTAATATCTTTTCATCTCTTTCAGTTATTTACTGTATTCATCACAGTACACAATTGCATATGTCAATTACTCTCGAGATAAATTCAAGTTCGTTCATTTAGAGAACCATTTGTGTTAGGTGTCATCACCTAATATGTATCAATTTTAAAATGCAGCTATTGGCTTTGTAGGTCTCAGTGACCGTCACATATCCTCCATTGCATGTTTTATGTCAGTGTACTGAAATGTATTAGGAAGTTTGTTTGTGTTGTTTAGAGTCGTTGTTTGCGGAAGTTAATCTTCTCTCTTCATGTTTGGAAATCTTCTTTCTTGATTCATCATGAATTTAGTTTTTTGTGTTTTTAATTTAGTATTGTGTAAATACTGTATAAAATAGTTCTGTAGTATGAATGCTTTGTGTTGTTGAATCTGTGTCCAGTTGAGATATTTGAAGTTTGTTTGATGAATTGTTTTAATGTTGTATTTCAGAGTCATATTTCTTCATGTGTGGTGCTCTTCTCTCTTGATTCTTCATGTCATTTGTCTGAGAAGTATGTAAAATGAGTGTAATTGGGTTTATAGTTTCATATGTAGAGTGATGTAAAGTTGTGTTCTGATATGTTTGTGTGAGTGGGTCTGTTGTATAGCATATATAGTGTTTTTTAGAGACATTTTTCTTCATGAGGCAAAATCTTCTTTCTTCATTCATCATGTAGTGTTAATGTAAATGGTTTGATATGTGGAGTGAGAGTGTTGAAAAGGTGTTGTATTACAGTTACCAGTAGAGAAATATACGAGTATGTATGGAGGATATGTGGTATAGACGGTTGTGCCAATTTTTACATCGTACATAGAGTTCTGTATGTATCTGGACATTTAGGCTTCGAATTATTCTGTCATTGAACTTTGTCGATAATTAACGGCTTGCACATTTGTTTTTGGAAACATGGTAACAATGTTTTTATACACATAGAGAGGTTTCTGTCACACTTGTATACTGGCATAATAGTAAATCAGATGTTTAGTTTTATTAGGTTTTTTCCCATTTTCATTTGTAACTAATACATGCCATACTTGTATACATCATAAGTGGTAATCCGTTTCAATGCCGAGGAGTCCGATACTTTAATCCATCCATGTACTTAGCATATAGTGCGCTACATTAATCATGTTTTTTTAGTAATATCTTTTCATCTCTTTCAGTTATTTACTGTATTCATCACAGTACACAATTGCATATGTCAATTACTCTCGAAATAAATTGAAGTTCGTTCATTTAGAGAACCATTTGTGTTAGGTGTCATCACCTAATATGTATCAATTTTAAGATGCAGCTAATGGCTTTGTAGGTCTCAGTGACCGCCACATATCCTCCATTGCATGTTTTATGTCAGTGTACTGAAATGTATTAGGAAGTTTGTTTGTGTTGTTTAGAGTCATTGTTTGAGGAAGTTCAACCTCTCTCTTCATGTTTGGAAATCTTCTTTCTTGATTCATCATGTAATTTCATTTTTTGTGTTTTTAATTTGGTATTATGTAACTACTGTGTAAAATAGTTCTGTAGTATGAATGCTTTGTGTTGTTGAGACTGTGTCCAGTTGAGATATTTGAAGTGTGTTTGATGAATTGTATTAATGTTGTATTTCAGAGTCATATTTCTTCATGTGTGGTTCTCTTCTCTCTTGATTCTTCATGTCATTTGTCTGAGAAGTATGTAAACTGAGTGTAATTGGGTTTATAGTTTCATATGTAGAGTGATGTAATATTGTGTTCCGATATGTTTGTGTGAGTGGGTCTGTTGTATGGCATATATAATGTTTTGTAGAGATATTTTTCTTCATGAGACTAAATCTTCTTTCTTCATTCTTCATGTAGTATTAATGTAAATGGTTTGATATGTAGAGTGTGAGTGTTGAAAAGGTGTTCCGTTACAGTTACCTGTAGAGAAATATACGAGTATGTATGGAGGATATGTGGTACAGATGGTTGTGCCATTCTTACATCGTACATAGAGTTCTATATGTATCTTGAGATTTAGACTTGGATTTATTCTGTCATTGAACTTTGTCGATAGTTAACAGCTTGCACATTTGTTTCTGGAAACAGGGTAACAATGTTTTTTTACACATAGAGAGTTTTCTGTCACACTTGTATACAGACATAATAGTAATTCAGATGTTTAGGTATATTAGGTTTTTTCCCATTTTCATTTATAACTAATACATGCCAGAATTGTATGCATCATAAATGGTAATCCGTTTCAATGCCGATATGTCCATTACTTTAATCCTTCCATGTACTTAGCATATAGTGCGCTACATTTATCATGTTTTTTTGGTAATATCTTTACATCTCTTTCAGTTATTTACTGTATTCATCACAGTACGCAATTGCGTATGTCAATTACTCTCGAGTTAATTCAAGTTCGTTCATTTAGAGAACCATTTGTGTTAGGTGTCATCACCTAATATGTATCACTTTTAAGATGCAGCTAATGGCTTTGTAGGTCTCAGTGACCGTCACATATCCTCCCTTGCATGTTTTATGTCAGTGTACTGAAATGTATTAGGAAGTTTGTTTGTGTTGTTTAGAGTCGTTGTTTGCGGAAGTTAATCTTCTCTTTTCATGTTTGGAAATCTTCTTTCTTGATTCATCATGAATTTAGTTTTTTGTGTTTTTAATTTAGTATTGTGTAAATACTGTATAAAATAGTTCTGTAGTATGAATGCTTTGTGTTGTTGAATCTGTGTCCAGTTGAGATATTTGAAGTTTGTTTGATGAATTGTTTTAATGTTGTATTTCAGAGTCATATTTCTTCATGTGTGGTTCTCTTCTCTCTTGATTCTTCATGTCATTTGTCTGAGAAGTATGTAAAATGAGTGTAATTGGGTTTATAGTTTCATATGTAGAGTGATGTAAAGTTGTGTTCTGATATGTTTGTGTGAGTGGGTCTGTTGTATAGCATATATAGTGTTTTTTAGAGACATTTTTCTTCATGAGGCAAAATCTTCTTTCTTCATTCATCATGTAGTGTTAATGTAAATGGTTTGATATGTGGAGTGAGAGTGTTGAAAAGGTGTTGTATTACAGTTACCTGTAGAGAAATATACGAGTATGTATGGAGGATATGTGGTATAGACAGTTGTGCCAATTTTTACATCGTACATAGAGTTCTGTATGTATCTGGACATTTAGGCTTCGAATTATTCTGTCATTGAACTTTGTCGATAATTAACGGCTTGCACATTTGTTTCTGGAAACATGGTAACAATGTTTTTATACACATAGAGAGGTTTCTGTCACACTTGTATACTGGCATAATAGTAAATCAGATGTTTAGTTTTATTAGGTTTTTTCCCATTTTCATTTGTAACTAATACATGCCATACTTGTATACATCATAAGTGGTAATCCGTTTCAATGCCGAGGAGTCCGATACTTTAATCCATCCATGTACTTAGCATATAGTGCGCTACATTAATCATATTTTTTTAGTAATATCTTTTCATCTCTTTCAGTTATTTACTGTATTCATCACAGTACACAATTGCATATGTCAATTACTCTCGAAATAAATTGAAGTTCGTTCATTTAGAGAACCATTTGTGTTAGGTGTCATCACCTAATATGTATCAATTTTAAGATGCAGCTAATGGCTTTGTAGGTCTCAGTGACCATCACATATCCTCCATTGCTTGTTTTATGTCAGTGTACTGAAATGTATTAGGAAGTTTGTTTGTGTTGTTTAGAGTCATTGTTTGAGGAAGTTCAACCTCTCTCTTCATGTTTGGAAATCTTCTTTCTTGATTCATCATGTAATTTCATTTTTTGTGTTTTTAATTTTGTATTATGTAACTACTGTGTAAAATAGTTCTGTAGTATGAATGCTTTGTGTTGTTGAGACTGTGTCCAGTTCAGATATTTGAAGTGTGTTTGATGAATTGTATTAATGTTGTATTTCAGAGTCATATTTCTTCATGTGTGGTTCTCTTCTCTCTTGATTCTTCATGTCATTTGTCTGAGAAGTATGTAAACTGAGTGTAATTGGGTTTATAGTTTCATATGTAGAGTGATGTAATATTATGTTCCGATATGTTTGTGTGAGTGGGTCTGTTGTATGGCATATATAATGTTTTGTAGAGATATTTTTCTTCATGAGACTAAATCTTCTTTCTTCATTCTTCATGTAGTATTAATGTAAATGGTTTGATATGTAGAGTGTGAGTGTTGAAAAGGTGTTCCGTTACAGTTACCTGTAGAGAAATATACGAGTATGTATGGAGGATATGTGGTACAGATGGTTGTGCCATTCTTACATCGTACATAGAGTTCTATATGTATCTGGAGATTTAGACTTGGATTTATTCTGTCATTGAACTTTGTCGATAGTTAACAGCTTGCACATTTGTTTCTGGAAACATGGTAACAATGTTTTTTTACACATAGAGAGTTTTCTGTCACACTTGTATACTGACATAATAGTAATTCAGATGTTTAGGTATATTAGGTTTTTTCCCATTTTCATTTATAACTAATACATGCCAGAATTGTATGCATCATAAATGGTAATCCGTTTCAATGCCGATATGTCCATTACTTTAATCCTTCCATGTACTTAGCATATAGTGCGCTACATTTATCATGTTTTTTTGGTAATATCTTTATATCTCTTTCAGTTATTTACTGTATTCATCACAGTACGCAATTGCGTATGTCAATTACTCTCGAGATAAATTCAAGTTCGTTCATTTAGAGAACCATTTGTGTTAGGTGTCATCACCTAATATGTGCCACTTTTAAGATGCAGCTAATGGCTTTGTAGGTCTCAGTGACCGTCACATATCTTCCATTGCATGTTTTATGTCAGTGTTCTGAACTGTTTAGGAAGTTTGTTTGTGTCGTTTAGAGTCGTCGTTTGCAGATGTTAATCTTCTCTCTTCATGTTTGGAAATCTTCTTTCTTGACTCATCATGTAATTTCATTTTTGGTGTTTTTAATTATTTATTTTGTAAATACTGTGTAAAATAGTTCTGTAGTATGAATGCTTTGTGTTGTTGTGCCTGTGTCCAGTTGACATAATTGAATTGTGTTTAGTGAATTGTATTAATGTTGTATTTCGGAGACATATTTCTTCATGTGGGTTCTCTTCTCTCTTGATTCTTCATGTCATTTGTCTGAGAAGTATGTAAAATGAGTGTAATATGGGTTTATAGTTTCATATGTAGAGTGATGTAAAGTTGTGTTCTGATCTGTCTGTGTGAGTGTGTTTGTTGTGTAGCTTATATAGTGTTTTGTAGAGACATATATCTCCATGAGACAAAATCTTCTTTCTTCATTCTTCATGTAGTGTTAATGTAAGTGGTTCGATATGTGGAGTGTGAGTGTTGAAAAGGTGTTGTATTACAGTTACCTGTTCAGAAAGATACGAGTATGTATGGAGGATATGTGGTATAGACGGTTGTGCCAATTTATACATCATACATAGAGTTCTATATGTATCTGGAGATTTGGGCTTCGATTTATTCTGTCATTGAACTTTGTCGATAATTAACAGCTTGCACATTTGTTTCTGGAAACATGGTAGCAATGTATTTTTTACACATAGAGAGCGTTCTGCCACACTTGGATAGTGGCATAATATTAAATCAGATGTTTAGTTTTATTAGGTTTTTTCCCATTTTCATTTGTAACTAATACATGCCATACATGTATACATCATAAGTGGTAATCCGTTTCAATGCCGAGGTGTCCGATACTTTAATCCATCCATGTACTTAGCATATAGTGCGCTACATTAATCATGTTTTTTTAGTAATATCTTTTCATCTCATTTAGCTATTTACTGTATTCATCACAGTACGCAATTGCGTATGTCAATTACTCTCGAGATAAATTCAAGTTCGTTCATTTAGAGAACCATTTGTGTTAGGTGTCATCACCTAATATGTATCAATTTTAAGATGCAGCTAATGGCTTTGTGGGTCTCAGTGACCGTCACATATCCTCCATTGCATGTTTTATGTCAGTGTACTGAAATGTATTAGGAAGTTTGTTTGTGTTGTTTAGTGTCATTGTTTGAGGAAGTTCAACCTCTCTCTTCATGTTTGGAAATCTTCTTTCTTGATTCATCATGTAATTTCATTTTTTGTGTTTTTAATTTGGTATTGTGTAACTACTGTGTAAAATAGTTCTGTAGTATGAATGGTTTGTGTTGTTGAGACTGTGTCCAGTTGAGATATTTGAAGTGTGTTTGATGAATTGTATTAATGTTGTATTTCAGAGTCATATTTCTTCATGTGTGGTTCTCTTCTCTCTCGATTCTTCATATCATTTGTCTGAGAAGAATGTAAATTGAGTGTAATTGGGTTTATAGTTTCATATGTAGAGTGATGCAGTATTGTGTTCTGATATGTTTGTGTGAGTGGGTCTGTTGTGTAGCATATATAATGTTTTGTAGAGATATTTTTCTTCATGAGGCAAAATTGTCTTTCTTCATTCTTCATGTAGCATTAATGTAAATGGTTTGATATGTGGAGTGTGAGTGTTGAAAAGGTGTTCTATTACAGTTACCTGTAGAGAAATATACAAGTATGCATGGACGATATGTGGTACAGATGGTTGTGCCATTCTTACATCGTACATAGAGTTCTATATGTATTTGGAGATTTAGACTTGGATATATTCTGTCATTGAACTTTGTCGATAGTTAACAGCTTGCACATTTGTTTCTGGAAACATGGTAACAATGTTTTTTTACACATAGAGAGATTTCTGTCACACTTGTATACTGACATAATAGTAATTCAGATGTTTAGGTATATTAGGTTTTTTCCCATTTTCATTTATAACTAATACATGCCAGAATTGTATGCATCATAAATGGTAATCCGTTTCAATGCCGATATGTCCAATACTTTAATCCTTCCATTTACTTAGCATATAGTGCGCTACATTTATCATGTTTTTTTGGTAATATCTTTATATCTCTTTCAGTTATTTACTGTATTCATCACAGTACGCAATTGCGTATGTCAATTACTCTCGAGATAAATTCAAGTTCATTCATTTAGAGAGCCATTTGTGTTAGGTGTCATCACCTAATATGTATCACTTTTAAGATGCAGCTAATGGCTTTGTAGGTCTCAGTGACCGTCACATATCTTCCATTGCATGCTTTATGTCAGTGTTCTGAACTCTATTAGGAAGTTTGTTTGTGTCGTTTAGAGTCGTCGTTTGCAGATGTTAATCTTCTCTCTTCATGTTTGGAAATCTTCTTTCTTGACTCATCATGTAATTTCATTTTTGGTGTTTTTAATTTTGTATTTTGTAAATACTGTGTAAAATAGTTCTGTAGTATGAATGCTTTGTGTTGTTGTGCCTGTGTCCAGTTGACATAATTGAAGTGTGTTTGGTGAATTGTATTAATGTTGTATTTCGGAGACATATTTCTTCATGTGGGGTTCTCTTCTCTCTTGATTCTTCATGTCATTTGTCTGAGAAGTATGTAAAATGAGTGTAATATGGGTTTATAGTTTCATATGTAGAGTGATGTAAAGTTGTGTTCTGATCTGTCTGTGTGAGTGTGTTTGTTGTGTAGCTTATATAGTGTTTTGTAGAGACATATATCTCCATGAGACAAAATCTTCTTTCTTCATTCTTCATGTAGTGTTAATGTAAGTGGTTCGATATGTGGAGTGTGAGTGTTGAAAAGGTGTTGTATTACAGTTACCTGTTGAGAAAGATACGAGTATGTATGGAGGATATGTGGTATAGACGGTTGTGCCAATTTTTACATCATACATAGAGTTCTATATGTATCTGGAGATTTAGGCTTCGATTTATTCTGTCATTGAACTTTGTCGATAATTAACGGCTTGCACATTTGTTTCTGGAAACATGGTAGCAATGTATTTTTTACACATAGAGAGCGTTCTGCCACACTTGTATAGTGGCATAATAGTAAATCAGATGTTTAGGTTTATTAGGTTTTTTCCCATTTTCATTTGTAACTAATACATGCCATAATTGTATACATCATAAGTGGTAATCCGTTTCAGTGCCGAGGTGTCCGATACTTTAATCCATCCATGTACTTAGCATATAGTGTGCTACATTAGTCATGTGTTTTTGGTAATATCTTTTCATCTCTTTCAGTTATTTACTGTATTCATCACAGTACACAATTGCATATGTCAATTACTCTCGAGATAAATTCAAGTTCTTTCATTTAGAGAACCATTTGTGTTAGGTGTCATCACCTAATATGTATCAATTTTAAGATGCAGCTAATGGCTTTGTAGGTCTCAGTGACCGTCACATATCCTCCATTGCATGTTTTATGTCAGTGTACTGAAATGTATTAGGAAGTTTGTTTGTGTTGTTTAGAGTCGTTGTTTTGCGGAAGTTAATCTTCTCTCTTCATGTTCGGAAATCTTCTTTCTTGATTCATCATGAATTTAGTTTTTTGTGTTTTTAATTTAGTATTGTGTAAATACTGTATAAAATAGTTCTGTAGTATGAATACTTTGTGTTGTTGAATCTGTGTCCAGTTGAGATATTTGAAGTTTGTTTGATGAATTGTTTTAATGTTGTATTTCAGAGTATTATATCTTCGTGTGTGGTTCTCTTCTCTCTTGATTCTTCATGTCATTTGTCTGAGAAGTATGTAAAATGAGTGTAATTGGGTTTATAGTTTCATATGTAGAGTGATGTAAATTTGTGTTCTGATATGTTTGTGTGAGTGGGTCTGTTGTATAGCATATATAGTGTTTTTTAGAGACATTTTTCTTCATGAGACAAAATCTACTTACTTCATTCATCATGCAGTGTTAATGTAAATGGTTTGATATGTGGAGTGTGAGTGTTGAAAAGGTGTTGTATTACAGTTACCTGTAGAGAAATATTCGAGTATGTATGGAGGATATGTGGTATAGACGGTTGTTCCAATTTTTACATCGTACATAGAGTTCTGTATGTATCTGGACATTTAGGCTTCGATTTATTCTGTCATTGAACTTTGTCGATAATTAACGGCTTGCACATTTGTTTCTGGAAACATGGTAACAAGGTTTTTTTACACATAGAGAGGTTTCTGTCACACTTGTAAACTGGCGTAATAGTAAATCAGATGTTTAGGTTTATTAGGTTTTTTTCCCATTTTCATTTGTAACTAATATATGCCATACTTGTATACATCATAAGTGGTAATCCGTTTGATTGCCGAGGTGTCCGATACTTTAATCCATCCATGTACTTAGCATATAGTGCGCTACATTAGTCATGTTTTTTTGGTGATATCTTTTCATCTCATTTAGCTATTTACTGTATTCATCACAGTACACAATTGCATATGTCAATTACTCTCGTGATAAATTCAAGTTCGTTCATTTAGAGAACCATTTGTGTTAGGTGTCATCACCTAATATGTATCAATTTTAAGATGCAGCTAATGGCTTTGTAGGTCTCAGCGACCGTCACATATCCTCCATTGCATGTTTTATGTCAGTGTACTGAAATGTATGAGGAAGTTTGTTTGTGTTGTTTAGTGTCATTGTTTGAGGAAGTTCAACCTCTCTCTTCATGTTTGGAAATCTTCTTTCTTGATTCATCATGTAATTTCATTTTTTGTGTTTTTAATTTTGTATTATGTAACTACTGTGTAAAATAGTTCTGTAGTATGAATGCTTTGTGTTTTTGAGACTGTGTCCAGTTGAGATATTTGAAGTGTGTTTGATGAATTGTATTAATGTTGTATTTCAGAGTCATATTTCTTCATGTGTGGTTCTCTTCTCTCTTGATTCTTCATGTCATTTGTCTGAGAAGAATGTAAATTGAGTGTAATTGGGTTTATAGTTTCATATGTAGAGTGATGTAATATTGTGTTCTGATATGTTTGTACGAGTGGGTCTGTTGTGTAGCATATATAATGTTTTGTAGAGATATTTTTCTTCATGAGGCAAAATTTTCTTTCTTCATTCTTCATGTAGCATTAATGTAAATGGTTTGATATGTGGAGTGTGAGTGTTGAAAAGGTGTTCTATTACAATTACCTGTAGAGAAATATACAAGTATGCATGGAGGATATGTGGTACAGATGGTTGTGCCATTCTTACATCGTACATAGAGTTCTATATGTATTTGGAGATTTAGACTTGGATATATTCTGTCATTGAACTTTGTCGATAGTTAACAGCTTGCACATTTGTTTCTGGAAACATGGTAACAATGTTTTTTTACACATAGAGGGTTTTCTGTCACACTTGTATACTGACATAATAGTAATTCAGATGTTTAGGTATATTAGGTTTTTTCCCATTTTCATTTATAACTAATACATGCCAGAATTGTATGCATCATAAATGGTAATCCGTTTCAATGCCGATATGTCCAATACTTTAATCCTTCCATTTACTTAGCATATAGTGCGCTACATTTATCATGTTTTTTTGGTAATATCTTTACATCTCTTTCAGTTATTTATTGTATTCATCACAGTACGCAATTGCGTATGTCAATTACACTCGAGATAAATTCAAGTTCGTTCATTTAGAGAACCATTTATGTTAGGTGTCATCACCTAATATGTATCACTTTTAAGATGCAGCTTATGGCTTTGTAGGTCTCAGTGACCGTCACATATCTTCCATTGCATGTTTTATATCAGTGTTCTGAACTGTATTAGGAAGTTTGTTTGTGTCGTTTAGAGTCGTCGTTTGCAGATGTTAATCTTCTCTCTTCATGTTTGGAAATCTTCTTTCTTGACTCATCATGTAATTTCATTTTTGGAGTTTTTAATTTTGTATTTTGTAAATACTGTGTAAAATAGTTCTGTAGTATGAATGCTTTGTGTTGTTGTGCCTGTGTCCAGTTGACATAATTGAAGTGTGTTTGGTGAATTGTATTAATGTTGTATTTCGGAGACATATTTCTTCATGTGGGTTTGTCTTCTCTTTTGATTCTTCATGTCATTTGTCTGAGAAGTATGTAAAATGAGTGTAATATGGGTTTATAGTTTCATATGTAGAGTGATGTAAAGTTGTGTTCTGATCTGTCTGTGTGAGTGTGTTTGTTGTGTAGCTTATATAGTGTTTTGTAGAGACATATATCTCCATGAGACAAAATCTTCTTTCTTCATTCTTCATGTAGTGTTAATGTAAGTGGTTCGATATGTGGAGTGTGAGTGTTGAAAAGGTGTTGTATTACAGTTACCTGTTGAGAAAGATACGAGTATGTATGGAGGATATGTGGTATAGACGGTTGTGCCAATTTTTACATCATACATAGAGTTCTATATGTATCTGGAGATTTAGGCTTCGATTTATTCTGTCATTGAACTTTGTCGATAATTAACAGCTTGCACATTTGTTTCTGGAAAGATGGTAGCAATGTATTTTTTACACATAGAAAGCGTTCTGCCACACTTGGATACTGGCATAATAGTAAATCAGATGTTTAGGTTTATTAGGTTTTTTCCCATTTTCATTTGTAACTAATACATGACATAATTGTATACATCATAAGTGGTAATCCGTTTCAGTGCCGAGGTGTCCGATACTTTAATCCATCCATGTACTTAGCAAATAGTGTGCTACATTAGTCATGTGTTTTTGGTAATATCTTTTCATCTCTTTCAGTTATTTACTGTATTCATCACAGTACACAGTTGCTTATGTCAATTACTCTCGTGATAAATTCAAGTTCGTTCATTTAGAGAACCATTTGTGTTAGTCGTCATCACCTAATATGTATCAATTTTAAGATGCAGCTATTGGCTTTGTAGCTCTCAGTGACCGTCACATATCCTCCATTGCATGTTTTATGTCAGTGTACTGGAATGTATTAGGAAGTTTGTTTGTGTTGTTTAGAGTCGTTGTTTGCGGAAGTTAATCTTCTCTCTTCATGTTTGGAAATCTTCTTTCTTGATTCATCATGATTTTAGTTTTTTGTGTTTTTAATTTAGTATTGTGTAACTACTGTGTAAAATGGTTCTGTAGTATGAATGCTTTGTGTTGTTGAGACTGTGTCCAGTTGAGATGTTTGAAGTGTGTTTGATGAATTGTATTAATGTTGTATTTCAGAGTCATATTTCTTCATGTTTGGATCTCTTCTCTCTTGATTCTTCATGTCATTTGTCTGAGAAGTATGTAAACTGAGTGTAATTGGGTTTATAGTTTCAAATGTAGAGTGATGTAATATTGTGTTCCGATATGTTTGTGTGAGTGGGTCTGTTGTATAGCATATATAATGTTTTGTAGAGATATTTTTCTTCATGAGACTAAATCTTCTTTCTTTATTCTTCATGTAGTATTAATGTAAATGGTTTGATATGTAGAGTGTGAGTGTCGAAAAGGTGTTCTGTTACAGTTACCTGTAGAGAAATATACGAGTATGTATGGAGGATATGTGGTATAGACGGTTGTTCCAATTTTTACATCGTACATAGAGTTCTATATGTATCTGGAGATTTAGACTTGGATTTATTCTGTCATTGAACTTTGTCGATAGTTAACAGCTTGCACATTTGTTTCTGGAAACATGGTAACAATGTTTTTTTACACATAGAGAGTTTTCTGTCACATTTGTATACTGACATAATAGTAAATCAGATGTTTAGGTATATTAGGTTTTTTCCCATTTTCATTTATAACTAAACCATGCCAGAATTGTATGCATCATAAGTGGTAATCCGTTTCCATGCCGATGTGTCCAATACTTTAATCCTTCCATGTACTTAGCATATAGTGCGCTACATTTATCATGTTTTTTTGGTAATATCTTTTCATCTCTTTCGGTTATTTACTGTTTCATCACAGTACGCAATTGCATATGTCAATTACTCTCGAGATAAATTCAAGTTCGTTCATTTAGAGAACGATTTGGGTTAGGTGTCATCACCTAATATGTATCACTTTTAAGATGCAGCTAATGGCTTTGTAGGTCTCAGTGACCGTCACATATCCTCCATTGCATGTTTTATGTCAGTGTTCTGAACTGTATTAGGAAGTTTGTTTGTGTCGTTTAGAGTCGTCGTTTGCAGATGTTAATCTTCTCTCTTCATGTTTGGAAATCTTCTTTCTTGACTCATCATGTAATTTCATTTTTGGTGTTTTTAATTTTGTATTTTGTAAATACTGTGTAAAATAGTTCTGTAGTATGAATGCTTTGTGTTGTTGTGCCTGTGTCCAGTTGACATAATTGAAGTGTGTTTGGTGAATTGTATTAATGTTGTATTTCGGAGTCATATTTCTTCATGTGTGGTTCTCTTCTCTCTTGATTCTTCATGTCATTTGTCTGAGAAGAATGTAAATTGAGTGTAATTGGGTTTATAGTTTCATATGTAGAGTGATGTAAGATTGTGTTCTGATATGTTTGTGTGAGTGGGTCTGTTGTATAGCATATATAGTGTTTCGTAGAGACATTTGTCTTCACAAGACAAAATCTTCTTTCTTCATTCTTCATGTAGTGTTAATGTAAATGGTTTGATATGTGGAATGTGAGTCTTGAAAAGGTGTTGTATTACGGTTATCTCTTGAAAAATATTCGAGTTTATATGGAGGATATGTTGTTTACATGGTTCTGCCATTTTTACATCATACATAGAGTTCTATATGTATCTGGAGATTTAGACTTGGAGTTATTCTGTCATTGAATTTTGTCGATAATTAACAGCTTGCACATTTGTTTCTGGAAACATGATAGCAAAGTATTTTTTACACATAGAGAGCGTTCTGCCACACTTGGATACTGGCATAATAGTAAATCAGATGTTTAGGTTTATTAGGTTTTTTCCCATTTTCATTTGTAACTAATACATGACATAATTGTATACATCATAAGTGGTAATCCGTTTCTATGCCGAGTTGTCCGATACTTTAATCCTTCCATGTACTTAGCATATAGTGCGCTACATTAGTCATGTTTTTTTGGTGAGATCTTTTCATCTCTTTTAGTTATTTACTGTATTCATCACAGTACGCAATTGCATATGTCAATTACTCACGAGATAAATTCAAGTTTGATCGTTTATAGAACCATTTGTGTTAGGTGTCATCACCAAATATGTATCAATTTTAAGATGCTGCTAATGGCTTTGTAGGTCTCAGTGACCATCACATATCCTCCATTGCATGTTTTATATCAGTGTACTGAAATGGATTAGGAAGTGTGTTTTTGTTGTTTAGAGTCGTTGTTTGCGGAAATTAATATTCTCTCTTCATGTTTGGAAATCTTCTTTCTTGATTCATCATGAATTTAATTTTTTGTGTTTTTAATTTAGTATTGCGTAAATACTGTGTAAAATAGTTCTGTAGTATGAATGCTTTGTGTTGTTGAGTCTGTGTCCAGTTGAGATATTTGTAGTGTGTTTGATGAAATGTTTTAATGTTGTATTTCGGAGTCATATTTCTTCATGTGTGGTTCTCTTCTCTCTTGATTCTTCATGTCATTTGTCTGAGAAGTATGTAAAATCAGTGTAATTGGGTTTATAGTTTCATATGTAGAGTGATGTAAAGTTGTGTTCTGATATGTTTGTGTGAGTGGGTCTGTTGTATAGCATATATAGTGTTTTGTAGAGACATTTTTCTTCATGAAACAAAATCTTCTTTCTTTATTCTTCATGTAGTGTTAATGTAAATGGTTTGATATGTGGAGTGTGAGTGTTGAAAAGGTGTTGTATTACAGTTACCTGTAGAGAAATATACGAGTACGTATGGAGGATATGTGGTATAGACGCTTGTGCCAATTTTTACATCATACATAGAGTTCTATATGTATCTGGAGATTTAGGCTTCGATTGATTCTGTCATTGAACTTTGTTGATAATTAACAGCTTGCACATTTGTTTCTGGAAACATGGTAACAATTTTTTTTTACACATAGAGAGCGTTCTCCACACTTGGATACTGGCATAATAGTAAATCAGATGTTTAGGTTTATTAGGTTTTTTCCCATTTTCATTTGTAACTAATACAAGCCAGAATTGTATGCATCATAAGTGGTAATCCGTTTCAATGCCGAGTTGTCCGATACTTTAATCCTTCCATGTACTTAGCATATAGTGCGCTACATTTATCATGTTTTTTGGTAATATCGTTTCGTCTCTTTCAGTTATTTACTGTATTCATCACAGTACGCAATTGCATATGTCAATTACTCTCAAGATAAATTCAAGTTCGTTCATTTAGAGAACCATTTGTGTTAGGTGTCATCACCTAATATGTATCAATTTTAAGATGCAGCTAATGGCTTTGTAGGTCTCAGTGACCGTCACATATCCTCCATTGCATGTTTTATGTCTGTGCTCTGAACTGTATTAGGAAGTTTGTTTGTGTCGTTTAGAGTCGTCGTTTGCGGATGTTAATCTTCTCTCTTCATGATTGGATATCTTCTTTCTTGACTCATCATGTAATTTCATTTTTGGTGTTTTTAATTTTGTATTGTGTAAATACTGTGTAAAATAGTTCTGTAGTATGAATGCTTTGTGTTGTTGTACCTGTGTCCAGTTGACATAATTGAAGTGTGTTTGGTGAATTGTATTAATGTTGAATTTCGGAGACATATTTCTTCATGTGGGGTTCTCTTCTCTCCTGATTCTTCATGTCATTTGTCTGAGAAGTATGTAAAATGAGTGTAATATGGGTTTATAGTTTCATATGTAGAGTGATGTAAAGTTGTGTTATGATCTATTTGTGTGAGTGTGTTTGTTGTGTAGCTTATATAGTGTTTTGTAGAGACATATATCTCCATGAGACAAAATCTTCTTTCTTCATTCTTCATGAAGTGTTAATGTAAGTGGTTTGATATGTGGAGCATGCGTGTTGAATAGGTGTTGTATTGCAGTTATCTGTAGAGAAATATACGAGTATGTATGGAGGATATGTGGTCTAGATAATTGTGCCATTTTTACATCGTACATAGAGTTCTATACGTATCTGGAGATTTAGACTTGGATTCATTCTGTCATTGAACTTTGTCGATAATTAACAGCTTCTACATTTATTTCTGGAACCATGTTAACAATGTAGTTTTTACACATCGAGAGTTCTGTCACACTTGTATACTGACATAATAGGAATTCAGATGTTTAGGGTTATTAGGTATTTTCCCATATTCATTTGTAACTAATGATTGCCAGAATTTTATACATCATAAATGGTAATCCGTTTCAATGCCCAGGTGTCTGATAAATTAATCCTTCCATGTACTTAGCATATAGTGCGCTACATTAGTCATGTTTTTTTGGTAACATCTTTTCATCTCTTCCAGTTATTTACAGTATTCATTACAGTACCCAATTGCATATGTCAATTACTCTCGAGATAAATACAAGTTTGTTCATTTAGAAAATCATTTGTGTAAGCTGTCATCACCTAATATCCTCCATTGCATGTTTTATGTCAGTGTACTGAAATGTATTAGGAAGTTTGTTTGTGTTGTTTAGAGTCATTGTTTGAGGAAGTTCAACCTCTCTCTTCATGTTTGGAAATCTTCTTTCTTGATACATCATGTAATTTCATTTTTTGTGTTTTTAATTTTGTATTGTGTAACTACTGTGTAAAATAGTTCTGTAGTATGAATGCTTTGTGTTGTTGAGACTGTGTCCAGTTGAGATATTTGAAGTGTGTTTGATGAATTGTGTTAATGTTGTATTTCAGAGTCATATTGTGTTCTGATATGTTTGTGTGAGTGGGTCTGTTGTGTAGCATATATAATGTTTTGTAGAGATATTTTTCTTCATGAGACAAAATTTTCTTTCTTCATTCATCATGTAGCATTAATGTAAATGGTTTGATATGTGGAGTGTGAGTGTTGAAAAGGTGTTCTATTACAGTTACCTGTAGAGAAATATACAAGTATGTATGGAGGATATGTGGTATAGATGGTTGTGCCATTTTTACATCGTACATAGAGTTCTATATGTATTTGGAGATTTAGACTTGGATATATTCTGTCATTGAACTTTGTCGATAGTTAACAGCTTGCACATTTGTTTCTGGAAACATGGTAACAATGTTTTTTTACACATAGAGAGTTTTCTGTCACATTTGTATACTGACATAATAGTAAATCAGATGTTTAGGTATATTAGGTTTTTTCCCATTTTCATTTATAACTAATACATGCCAGAATTGTATGCATCATAAATGGTAATCCGTTTCAATGCCGATGTGTCCAATACTTTAATCCTTCCATGTACTTAGCATGTAGTGCGCTACATTTATCATGTTTTTTTGGTAATATCTTTTCATCTCTTTCAGTTATTTACTGTATTCATCACAGTACGCAATTGCGTATGTCAATTACTCTCAAGAGAAAATCAAGTTCGTTCATTTAGAGAACCATTTGTGTTAGGTGTCATCACCTAATATGTATCACTTTTAAGATGCAGCTAATGGCTTTGTAGGTCTCAGTGACCGTCACATATCTTCCATTGCATGTTTTATATCAGTGTTCTGAACTGTATTAGGAAGTTTGTTTGTGTCGTTTAGAGTCGTCGTTTGCAGATGTTAATCTTCTCTCTTCATGTTTGGAAATCTTCTTTCTTGACTCATCATGTAATTTCATTTTTGGTGTTTTTAATTTTGTATTTTGTAAATACTGTGTAAAATAGTTCTGTAGTATGAATGCTTTGTGTTGTTGTGCCTGTGTCCAGTTGACATAATTGAAGTGTGTTTGGTGAATTGTATTAATGTTGTATTTCGGAGACATATTTCTTCATGTGGGGTTCTCTTCTCTCTTGATTCTTCATGTCATTTGTCTGAGAAGTATGTAAAATGAGTGTAATTGGGTTTATAGTTTCATATGTAGAGTGATGTAAAGTTGTGTTCTGATATGTTTGTGTGAGTGGGTCTGTTGTATAGCATATATAGTGTTTTTTAGAGACATTTTTCTTCATGAAACTAAATCTTCTTTCTTCATTCATCATGTAGTGTTAATGTAAATGGTTTGATATGTGGAGTGAGAGTGTTGAAAAGGTGTTCTATTACAGTTACCTGTAGAGAAATATACGAGTATGTATGGAGGATATGTGGTATAGACGGTTGTGCCAATTTTTACATCGTACATAGAGTTCTGTATGTATCTGGACATTTAGGCTTCGAATTATTCTGTCATTGAACTTTGTCGATAATTAACGGCTTGCACATTTGTTTCTGGAAACATGGTAACAATGTTTTTATACACATAGAGAGGTTTCTGCCACACTTGTATACTGGCATAATAGTAAATCAGATGTTTAGTTTTATTAGGTTTTTTCCCATTTTCATTTTTAACTAATACATGCCATACTTGTATACATCATAAGTGGTAATCCGTTTCAATGCCGAGGAGTCCGATACTTTAATCCGTCCATGTACTTAGCATATAGTGCGCTACATTAATCATGTTTTTTTAGTAATATCTTTTCATCTCTTTCAGTTATTTACTGTATTCATCACAGTACACAATTGCATATGTCAATTACTCCTGAAATAAACTGAAGTTCGTTCATTTAGAGAACCATTTGTGTTAGGTGTCATCACCTAATATGTATCAATTTTAAGATGCAGCTAATGGCTTTGTAGGTCTCAGTGACCGTCACATATCCTCCATTGCATGTTTTATGTCAGTGTTCTGAAATGTATTAGGAAGTTTGTTTGTGTTGTTTAGAGTCATTGTTTGAGGAAGTTCAACCTCTCTCTTCATGTTTGGAAATCTTCTTTCTTGATTCATCATGTAATTTCATTTTTTGTGTTTTTAATTTTGTATTATGTAACTACTGTGTAAAATAGTTCTGTAGTATGAATGCTTTGTGTTTTTGAGACTGCGTCCAGTTGAGATATTTGAAGTGTGTTTGATGAATTGTATTAATGTTGTATTTCAGAGTCATAATTCTTCATGTGTGGTTCTCTTCTCTCTTGATTCTTCATGTCATTTGTCTGAGAAGTATGTAAACTGAGTGTAATTGGGTTTATAGTTTCATATGTAGAGTGATGTAATATTGTGTTCCGATATGTTTGTGTGAATGGGTCTGTTGTGTAGCATATATAATGTTTTGTAGAGATATTTTTCTTCATGAGACTAAATCTTCTTTCTTCATTCTTCATGTAGTATTAATGTAAATGGTTTGATATGTAGAGTGTGAGTGTTGAAAAGGTCTTCTGTTACAGTTACCTGTAGAGAAATATACGAGTATGTATGGAGGATATGTGGTACAGATGGTTGTGCCATTCTTACGTCGTACATAGAGTTCTATATGTATCTGGAGATTTAGACTTGGATTTATTCTGTCATTGAACTTTGTCGATAGTTAACAGCTTGCACATTTGTTTCTGGAAACATGGTACCAATGTTTTTTTACACATAGAGAGTTTTCTGTCACACTTGTATACTGACATAATAGTAATTCAGATGTTTAGGTATATTAGGTTTTTTCCCATTTTCATTTATAACTAATACATGCCAGAATTGTATGCATCATAAATGGTAATCCGTTTCAATGCCGATATGTCCATTACTTTAATCCTTCCATGTACTTAGCATATAGTGCGCTACATTTATCATGTTTTTTTGGTAATATCTTTACATCTCTTTCAGTTATTTACTGTATTCATCACAGTACGCAATTGCGTATGTCAATTACTCTCGAGATAAATTCAAGTTCGTTCATTTAGAGAACCATTTGTGTTAGGTGTCATCACCTAATATGTATCACTTTTAAGATGCAGCTAATGGCTTTGTAGGTCTCAGTGACCGTCACATATCTTCCATTGCATGTTTTATGTCAGTGTTCTGAACTGTATTAGGAAGTGTGTTTGTGTCGTTTAGAGTCGTCTTTTGCAGATATTAATCTTCTCTCTTCATGTTTGGAAATCTTCTTTCTTGACTCAGCATGTAATTTCATTTTTGGTGTTTTTAATTTTGTATTTTGTAAATACTGTGTAAAATAGTTCTGTAGTATGAATGCTTTGTGTTGTTGTGCCTGTGTCCAGTTGACATAATTGAAGTGTGTTTGGTGAATTGTATTAATGTTGTATTTCTGAGACATATTTCTTCATGTGGGGTTCTCTTCTCTCTTGATTCTTCATGTCATTTGTCTGAGAAGTATATAAATTGAGTGTAATAGGGTTTATAGTTTCATATGTAGAGTGATGTAATATTGTGTTCTGATATGTTTGTGTGAGTGGGTCTGTTGTATAGCATATATAGTGTTTTGTAGAGACATTTTTCTTCACAAGACAAAATTCTCTTTCTTCATTCTTCATGTAGTGTTAATGTAAATGGTTTGATATGTGGAGTGTGAGTCTTGAAAAGGTGTTGTATTACGGTTATCTCTTGAAAAATATTCGAGTATGTATGGAGAACATGTGTTTTACACGGTTCTGCCATTTTTACATCATACATTGAGTTCTATATGTATCTGGAGATTTAGACCTGTAGTTATTCTGTCATTGAACTTTGTCGATAATTAACAGCTTGCACATTTGTTTCTGGAAACATGGCAGCAATGTGTTTTTTACACATAGAGAGCATTCTGCCACACTTGGGTAGTGGCATAATAGTAAATCAGATGTTTAGGTTTATTAGGTTTTTTCCCATTTTCATTTGTAACTAATACATGCCAGAATTGTATACATCATAAGTGGTAATCCGTTTCAATGCCGAGGTGTCCAATACTTTAATCCTTCCTTGTACTTAGCATATAGTGAGCTACATTAGTCATGTTTTTTTGGTGATATCTTTTCATCTCATTTAGTTATTTACTGTATTCATCACAGTACGCAATTGCATATGTCAATTAGTCTCGAGATAAATTCAAGTTCGTTCATTTATAGAACCTTTTGTGTTAGGTGTCATCACCTAATATGTATCAATTTTAAGATGCAGCTAATGCCTTTGTAGGTCTCAATGACCGTCACATATCCACCATTGCATGTTTTATGTCAGTGTACTGAAATGGATTAGGAAGTTTGTTTGTGTTGTTTAGAGTCGTTGTTTGCGGAAGTTAATCTTCTCTCTTCACGTTTGAAATCTTCTTTCTCGATTCATCGTGAATTTAGTTTTTTGTGTTTTTAATTTAGTATTGTGTAAATACTGTATAAAATAGTTCTGTAGTATGAATGCTTTGTGTTGTTGAATCTGTGTCCAGTTGAGATATTTGAAGTTTGTTTGATGAATTGTTTTAATGTTGTATTTCAGAGTCATATTTCTTCATGTGTGGTTCTCTTCTCTCTTGATTCTTCATGTCATTTGTCTGAGAAGTGTGTAAAATGAGTGTAATTGGGTTTATAGTTTCATATGTAGAGTGATGTAAAGTTGTGTTCTGATATGTTTGTGTGAGTGGGTCTGTTGTATAGCATATATAGTGTTTTTTAGAGACATTTTTCTTCATGAGACAAAATCTTCTTTCTTCATTCTTCATGTAGTGTTAATGTAAATGGTTTGATATGTGGAGTATGAGTGTTGAAAAGGTGTTGTATTACAGTTACCTGTAGAGTAATATACGAGTATGTATGGTGGATATGTGGTATAGACGGTTGTGCCAATTTTTACATCGTACATAGAGTTCTGTATGTATCTGGACATTTAGGCTTCGATTTATTCTGTCATTGAACTTTGTCGATAATTAACGGCTTGCACATTTGTTTCTGGAATCATGGTAACAATGTTTTTTTACACATAGAGAGGTTTCTGTCACACTTGTATGCTGGCATAATAGTAAATCAGATGTTTAGGTTTATTAGGTTTTTTCCCATTTTCATTTATAACTAATACATGCCAGAATTGTATGCATCATAAATGGTAATCCGTTTCAATGCCGATATGTCCATTACTTTAATCCTTCCATGTACTTAGCATATAGTGCGCTACATTAGTCATGTTTTTTTGGTAATATCTTTTCATCTCTTTCAGTTATTTACTGTATTCATCACAGTACACAATTGCATATGTCAATTACTCTCGAAATAAATTCAAGTTCGTTCATTTAGAGTACCATTTGTGTTAGGTGTCATCACCTAATATGTATCAATTTTAAGATGCAGCTAATGGCTTTGTAGGTCTCAGTGACCGTCACATATCCTCCATTGCATGTTTTATGTCAGTGTTCTGAAATGTATTAGGAAGTTTGTTTGTGTTGTTTAGAGTCATTGCTTGAGGAAGTTCAACCTCTCTCTTCATGTTTGGAAATCTTCTTTCTTGATTCATCATGTAATTTCATTTTTTGTGTTTTTAATTTTGTATTATGTAACTACTGTGTAAAATAGTTCTGTAGTATGAATGCTTTGTGTTTTTGAGACTGCGTCCAGTTGAGATATTTGAAGTGTGTTTGATGAATTGTATTAATGTTGTATTTCAGAGTCATAATTCTTCATGTGTGGTTCTCTTCTCTCTTGATTCTTCATGTCATTTGTCTGAGAAGTATGTAAACTGAGTGTAATTGGGTTTATAGTTTCATATGTAGAGTGATGTAATATTGTGTTCCGATATGTTTGTGTGAATGGGTCTGTTGTGTAGCATATATAATGTTTTGTAGAGATATTTTTCTTCATGAGACTAAATCTTCTTTCTTCATTCTTCATGTAGTATTAATGTAAATGGTTTGATATGTAGAGTGTGAGTGTTGAAAAGGTCTTCTGTTACAGTTACCTGTAGAGAAATATACGAGTATGTATGGAGGATATGTGGTACAGATGGTTGTGCCATTCTTACGTCGTACATAGAGTTCTATATGTATCTGGAGATTTAGACTTGGATTTATTCTGTCATTGAACTTTGTCGATAATTAACAGCTTGCATATTTGTTTCTGGAAACATGGTAGCAATGTACTTTTTACACATAGAGAGCGTTCTGCCACACTTGGATAGTGGCATAATAGTAAATCAGATATTTAGGTTTATTAGGTTTTTTCCCATTTTCATTTGTAACTAATAAATGCCATAATTGTATACATCATAAGTGGTAATCCGTTTCAATGCCGAGGTGTCCGATACTTTAATCCTTCCATGTACTTAGCATATAGTGCGCGACATTAGTTATGTTTTTTTGGTGATATCTTTTCATCTCATTTAGTTATTTACTGTATTCATCACAGTACGCAATTGCATATGTCAATTAGTCTCGAGATAAATTCAAGTTCGTTCATTTATAGAACCATTTGTGTTAGGTGTCAGCACCTAATATGTATCAATTTTAAGATGCTGCTAATGGCTTTGTAGGTCTCAGTGACCGTCACATATCCTCCATTGCATGTTTAATGTCAGTGTACTGAAATGGATTAGGAAGTGTGTTTGTGTTGTTTAGAGTCGTTGTTTGCAGAAGTTAATATTCTCTCTTCATGTTTGCAAATCTTCTTTCTTGATTCATCATGAATTTAACTTTTTGTATTTTTAATTTAGTATTGTGTAAATACTGTGTAAAATAGTTCTGTAGTATGAATGCTTTGTGTTGTTGAGTCTGTGTCCAGTTCAGATATTTGAAGTTTGTTTGATGAATTGTTTTAATGTTGTATTTCGGAGTCATATTTCTTCATGTGCGGTTCTCTTCTCTCTTGATTCTTCATGTCATTTGTCTGAGAAGTGTGTAAAATGAGTGTAATATGGGTTTATAGTTTCATATGCATATTTTGGAGACATATTTCTTCATGTGGGGTTCTCTTCTCTCTTGATTCTTCATGTCATTTGTCTGAGAAGTATGTAATATGAGTGTAATATGGGTTTATAGTTTCATATGTAGAGTGATGTAAAGTTGTGTTCTGATCTGTCTGTGTGAGTGTGTTTGTTGTGTAGCTTATATAGTGTTTTGTAGAGACATATATCTCCATGAGACAAAATCTTCTTTCTTCATTCTTCATGTAGTGTTAATGTAAGTGGTTTGATATGTGGAGTGTGAGTGTTGAAAAGGTGTTGTATTACAGTTACCTGTTGAGAAAGATACGAGTATGTATGGAGGATATGTGGTATAGACGGTTGTGCCAATTTTTACATCATACATAGAGTTCTATATGTATCTGGAGATTTAGGCTTCGATTTACTCTGTCATTGAACTTTGTCGATAATTAACAGCTTGCACATTTGTTTCTGGAAACATGGTAGCAATGTATTTTTTACACATAAAGAGCGTTCTGCCACACTTGGATACTGGCATAATAGTAAATCAGATGTTTAGGTTTTTTCCCATTTTCATTTGTAACTAATACATGCCATAATTGTATACATCATAAGTGGTAATCCGTTTCAGTGCCGAGGTGTCCGATACTTTGATCCATCCATGTACTTAGCATATAGTGTGCTACAATAGTCATGTGTTTTTGGTAATATCTTTTCATCTCTTTCAGTTATTTACTGTATTCATCACAGTACGCAATTGCATATGTCAATTACTCTCGAGATAAATTCAAGTTCTTTCATTTAGAGAACCATTTGTGTTAGGTGTCATCACCTAATATGTATCAATTTTAAGATGCAGCTAATGGCTTTGTAGGTCTCAATGACCATCACATATCCTCCGTTGCATGTTTTATGTCAGTGTACTGAAATGGATTAGGAAGTTTGTTTGTGTTGTTAAGAGTCGTTGTTTGCAGAAGTTAATATTCTCTCTTCATGTTTGGAAATCTTCTTTCTTGATTCATCATGAATTTAACTTTTTGTATTTTTAATTTAGTATTGTGTAAATACTGTGTAAAATAGTTCTGTAGTATGAATGCTTTGTGTTGTTGAGTCTGTGTCCAGTTCAGATATTTGAAGTGTGTTTGATGAATTGTTTTAATGTTGTATTTCGGAGTCATATTTCTTCATGTGTGGTTCTCTTCTCTCTTGATTCTTCATGTCATTTGTCTGAGAAGTATATAAATTGAGTGTAATTGGGTTTATAGTTTCATATGTAGAATGATGTAATATTCTGTTCTGATATGTTTGTGTGAGTGGGTCTGTTGTATAGCATATATAGTGTTTTGTAGAGACATTTTTCTTCACAAGACAAAATCTTCTTTCTTCATGTAGTGTTAATGTAAGTGGTTTGATATGTGGAGTGTGAGTGTTGAAAAGGTGTTGTATTACAGTTACCTGTTGAGAAAGATACGAGTATGTATGGAGGATATGTGGTATAGACGGTTGTGCCAATTTTTACATCATACATAGAGTTCTATATGTATCTGGAGATTTAGGCTTCGATTTATTCTGTCATTGAACTTTGTCGATAATTAACAGCTTGCACATTTGTTTCTGGAAACATGGTAGCAATGTATTTTTTACACATAGAGAGCGTTCTGCCACACTTGGATAGTGGCATAATAGTAAATCAGATGTTTAGGTTTATTAGGTTTTTTCCCATTTTCATTTGTAACTAATACCTGCCATAATTGTATACATCATAAGTGGTAATCCGTTCCAGTGCCGAGGTGTCCGATACTTTAATCCATCCATGTGCTTAGCATATAGTGTGCTACATTAGTCATGTGTTTTTGGTAATATCTTTTCATCTCTTTCAGTTATTTACTGTATTCATCACAGTACGCAATTGCATATGTCAATTACTCTCGAGATAAATTCAAGTTCTTTCATTTAGAGAACCATTTGTGTTAGGTGTCATCACCTAATATGTATCAATTTTAAGATGCAGCTAATGGCTTTGTAGGTCTCAATGACCGTCACATATCCTCCATTGCATGTTTTATGTCAGTGTACTGAAATGGATTAGGAAGTTTGTTTGTGTTGTTTAGAGTCGTTGTTTGCGGAAGTTAATCTTCTCTCTTCATGTTTGGAAATCTTCTTTCTTGATTCATCATGAATTTAGTTTTTTGTGTTTTTAATTTAGTATTGTGTAAATACTATATAAAATAGTTCTGTAGTATGAATGCTTTGTGTTGTTGAGTCTGTGTCCAGTTCAGATATTTGAAGTGTGTTTGATGAATTGTTTTAATGTTGTATTTCAGAGTCATATTTCTTCATGTGTGGTTCTCTTCTCTCTTGATTCTTCATGTCATTTGTCTGAGAAGTATGTAAATTGAGTGTAATTGTGTTTATAGTTTCATATGTGGAGTGATGTAATATTGTGTTCCGATATGTTTGTGTGAGTGGGTCTGTTGTATAGCATATATAATGTTTTGTAGAGATATTTTTCTTCATGAGACTAAATCTTCTTTCTTCATTCTTCATGTAGTATTAATGTAAATGGTTTGATATGTAGAGTGTGAGTGTTGAAAAGGTGTTCTGTTACAGTTACCTGTAGAGAAATATACGAGTATGTATGGAGGATATGTGGTACAGATGGTTGTGCCATTCTTACATCGTACATAGAGTTCTATATGTATCTGGAGATTTAGACTTGGATTTATTCTGTCATTGAACTTTGTCGATAGTTAACGGCTTGCACATTTGTTTCTGGAAACATGGTAACAATGTTTTTTTACACATAGAGAGATTTCTGTCACACTTGTATACTGACATAATAGTAATTCAGATGTTTAGGTATATTAGGTTTTTTCCCATTTTCATTTATAACTAATACATGCCAGAATTGTATGCATCATAAGTGGTAATCCGTTTCAATGCCGATGTGTCCAATACTTTAATCCTTCCATGTACTTAGCATATAGTGCGCTACATTTATCATGTTTTTTGGTAATATCTTTTCATCTCTTTCAGTTATTTACTGTATTCATCACAGTATGCAATTGCATATGTCAATTACTCTCGAGAGAAATTCAAGTTCGTTCATTTAGAGAACCATTTGTGTTAGGTGTCATCACCTAATATGTATCAATTTTAAGATGCAGCTAATGGCTTTGTAGGTCTCAGTGACCGTCACATATCCTCCATTGCTTGTTTTATGTCAGTGTACTGAAATGGATAAGGAAGTTTGGTTATGTCGTTTAGAGTCGTTGTTTGCAAATGTTAATCTTCTCTCTTCATGTTTGGAAATCTTCTTTCTTGACTCATCATGTAATTTCATTTTTGGTGTTTTTAAATTTGTATTGTGTAAATACTGTGTAAAATAGTTCTGTAGTATGAATGCTTTGTGTTGTTGTGCCTGTGTCCAGTTGACATAATTGAAGTGTGTTTGGTGAATTCTAGTAATGTTGTATTTCGGAGACATATTTCTTCATGTGGGGTTCTCTTCTCTCTTGATTCTTCATGTCATTTGTCTGAGAAGTATGTAAAATGAGTGTAATATGGGTTTATAGTTTCATATGTAGAGTGATGTAAAGTTGTGTTCTGATCTGTCTGTGTGAGTGTGTTTGTTGTGTAGCTTATATAGTGTTTTGTAGAGACATATATCTCCATGAGACAAAATCTTCTTTCTTCATTCTTCAGGTAGTGTTAATGTAAGTGGTTTGATATGTGGAGTGTGAGTGTTGAAAAGGTGTTGTATTACAGTTACCTGTTGAGAAAGATACGAGTATGTATGGAGGATATGTGGTATAGACGGTTGTGCCAATTTTTACATCATACATTGAGTTCAATATGTATCTGGAGATTTAGGCTTCGATTTATTCTGTCATTGAACTTTGTCGATAATTAACAGCTTGCACATTTGTTTCTGTAAACATGGTAGCAATGTATTTTTTACACATAAAGAGCGTTCTGCCACACTTGGATACTGGCATAATAGTAAATCAGATGTTTAGGTTTTTTCCCATTTTCATTTGTAACTAATACATGCCATAATTGTATACATCATAAGTGGTAATCCGTTTCAGTGCCGAGGTGTCCGATACTTTGATCCATCCATGTACTTAGCATATAGTGTGCTACATTAGTCATGTGTTTTTGGTAATATCTTTTCATCTCTTTCAGTTATTTACTGTATTCATCACAGTACGCAATTGCATATGTCAATTACTCTCGAGATAAATTCAAGTTCTTTCATTTAGAGAACCATTTGTGTTAGGTGTCATCACCTAATATGTATCAATTTTAAGATGCAGCTAATGGCTTTGTAGGTCTCAATGACCGTCACATATCCTCCGTTGCATGTTTTAAGTCAGTGTACTGAAATGGATTAGGAAGTTTGTTTGTGTTGTTTAGAGTCGTTGTTTGCAGAAGTTAATATTCTCTCTTCATGTTTGGAAATCTTCTTTCTTGATTCATCATGAATTTAACTTTTTGTATTTTTAATTTAGTATTGTGTAAATACTGTGTAAAATAGTTCTGTAGTATGAATGCTTTGTGTTGTTGAGTCTGTGTCCAGTTCAGATATTTGAAGTGTGTTTGATGAATTGTAGTAATGTTGTATTTCGGAGTCATATTTCTTCATGTGTGGTTCTCTTCTCTCTTGATTCTTCATGTCATTTGTCTGAGAACTATGTAAAATGAGTGTAATTGGGTTTATAGTTTCATATGTAGTGTGATGTAAAGTTGTGTTGTGATATGTTTGTGTGAGTGGGTCTGTTGTATAGCATATATAGTGTTTTGTAGAGAGATTTTTCTCCATGAGACAAAATCTTCTTTCTTCATTCTTCATGTAGTGTTAATGTAAATGGTTTGATATGTGGAGTGTGAGTGTTGAAAAGGTGTTGTATTACAGTTACCTGTTGAGAAAGATACGAGTATGTATGGAGGATATGTGGTATAGACGGTTGTGCCAATTTTTACATCATACATAGAGTTCTATATGTATCTGTAGATTTAGGCTTCGATTTATTCTGTCATTGAACTTTGTCGATAATTAACAGCTTGCACATTTGTTTCTGGAAACATGGTAGCAATGTATTTTTTACACATAGAGAGCGTTCTGCCACACTTGGATACTGGTTTAATAGTAAATCAGATGTTTAGGTTTTTTCCCATTTTCATTTGTAACTAATACATGCCATAATTGTATACATCATAAGTGGTAATCCGTTTCAGTGCCGAGGTGTCCGATACTTTGATCCATCCATGTACTTAGCATATAGTGTGCTACATTAGTCATGTGTTTTTGGTAATATCTTTTCATCTCTTTCAGTTATTTACTGTATTCATCACAGTACGCAATTGCATATGTCAATTACTCTCGAGAGAAATTCAAGTTCGTTCATTTAGAGAACCATTTGTGTTAGGTGTCATCACCTAATATGTATCAATTTTAAGATGCAGCTAATGGCTTTGTAGGTCTCAGTGACCGTCACATATGCTCCATTGCTTGTTTTATGTCAGTGTACTGAAATGGATTAGGAAGTTTGTTTGTGTTGTTTAGTCGTTGTTTGCGGAAGCTAATCTTCTCTCTTCATGTTTGGAAATCTTCTTTCTTGATTCATCATGAATTTAGTTTTTTGTGTTTTTAATTTAGTATTGTGTAAATACTGTATAAAATAGTTCTGTAGTATGAATGCTTTGTGTTGTTGAATCTGTGTCCAGTTGAGATATTTGAAGTTTGTTTGATGAATTGTTTTAATGTTGTATTTCAGAGTCATATTTCTTCATGTGTGGTTCTCTTCTCTCTTGATTCTTCATGTCATTTGTCTGAGAAGTATGTAAAATGAGTGTAATTGGGTTTATAGTTTCATATGTAGAGTGATGTAAAGTTGTGTTCTGATATGTTTGTGTGAGTGGGTCTGTTGTATAGCATATATAGTGTTTTTTAGAGACATTTTTCTTCATGAGACAAAATCTTCTTTCTTCATTCTTCATGTAGTGTTAATGTAAATGGTTTGATATGTGGAGTATGAGTGTTGAAAAGGTGTTGTATTACAGTTACCTGTAGAGAAATATACGAGTATGTATGGTGGATATGTGGTATAGACGGTTGTGCCAATTTTTACATCGTACATAGAGTTCTGTATGTATCTGGACATTTAGGCTTCGATTTATTCTGTCATTGAACTTTGTCGATAATTAACGGCTTGCACATTTGTTTCTGGAATCATGGTAACAATGTTTTTTTACACATAGAGAGGTTTCTGTCACACTTGTATGCTGGCATAATAGTAAATCAGATGTTTAGGTTTATTAGGTTTTTTCCCATTTTCATTTGTAACTAATACATGCCATACTTGTATACATCATAAGTGGTAATCCGTTTCAATGCCGAGGTGTCCGATACTTTAATCCATCCATGTACTTAGCATATAGTGCGCTACATTAGTCATGTTTTTTTGGTAATATCTTTTCATCTCTTTCAGTTATTTACTGTATTCATCACAGTACACAATTGCATATGTCAATTACTCTCGAAATAAATTCAAGTTCGTTCATTTAGAGAACCATTTGTGTTAGGTGTCATCACCTAATATGTATCAATTTTAAGATGCAGCTAATGGCTTTGTAGGTCTCAGTGACCGTCACATATCCTCCATTGCATGTTTTATGTCAGAGTACTGAAATGTATTAGGAAGTTTGTTTGTGTTGTTTAGAGTCATTGTTTGAGGAAGTTCAACCTCTCTCTTCATGTTTGGAAATCTTGTTTCTTGATTCATCATGTAATTTCATTTTTTGTGTTTTTAATTTTGTATTGTGTAAATACTGTGTAAAATAGTTCTGTAGTATGAATGCTTTGTGTTGTTGTGCCTGTGTCCAGTTGACATAATTGAAGTGTGTTTGGTGAATTGTATTAATGTTGTATTTCGGAGACTTATTTCTTCATGTGGGGTTCTCTTCTCTCTTGATTCTTCATGTCATTTGTCTGAGAAGTATGTAAATTGAGTGTAATTGTGTTTATAGTTTCATATGTAGAGTGATGTAATATTGTGTTCTGATATGTTTGTGTGAGTGGGTCTGTTGTATAGCATATATAGTGTTTTGTAGAGACATTTCTCTTCACAAGACAAAATCTTCTTTCTTCATTCTTCATCTAGTGTTAATGTAAATGGTTTGATATGTGGAGTGTGAGTCTTGAAAAGGTGTTGTATTACGGTTATCTCTTGAAAAATATTCGAGTATGTATGGAGAATATGTGGTTTACACGGTTCTGCCATTTTTACATTGTACATTGAGTTCCACATGTATCTGGAGATTTAGACCTGTTGTTATTCTGTTATTGAACTTTGTCGATAATTAACAGCTTGCATATTTGTTTCTGGAAACATGGTAGCAATGTATTTTTTACACATAGAGAGCGTTCTGCCACACTTGGATAGTGGCATAATAGTAAATCAGATATTTAGGTTTATTAGGTTTTTTCCCATTTTCATTTGTAACTAATACATGCCATAATTGTATACATCATAAGTGGTAATCCGTTTCAATGCCGAGGTGTCCGATACTTTAATCCTTCCATGTACTTAGCATATAGTGCGCGACATTAGTTAAGGTTTTTTGGTGATATCTTTTCATCTCATTTAGTTATTTACTGTATTCATCACAGTACGCAATTGCATATGTCAATTAGTCTCGAGATAAATTCAAGTTCGTTCATTTATAGAACCATTTGTGTTATGTGTCAGCACCTAATATGTATCAATTTTAAGATGCTGCTAATGGCTTTGTAGGTCTCAGTGACCGTCACATATCCTCCATTGCATGTTTAATGTCAGTGTACTGAAATGGATTAGGAAGTGTGTTTGTGTTGTTTAGAGTCGTTGTTTGCAGAAGTTAATATTCTCTCTTCATGTTTGCAAATCTTCTTTCTTGATTCATCATGAATTTAACTTTTTGTATTTTTAATTTAGTATTGTGTAAATACTGTGTAAAATAGTTCTGTAGTATGAATGCTTTGTGTTGTTGAGTCTGTGTCCAGTTCAGATATTTGAAGTTTGTTTGATGAATTGTTTTAATGTTGTATTTCGGAGTCATATTTCTTCATGTGCGGTTCTCTTCTCTCTTGATTCTTCATGTAATTTGTCTGAGAAGTGTGTAAAATGAGTGTAATATGGGTTTATAGTTTCATATGCATATTTCGGAGACATATTTCTTCATGTGCGGTTCTCTTCTCTCTTGATTCTTCATGTCATTTGTCTGAGAAGTATGTAATATGAGTGTAATATGGGTTTATAGTTTCATATGTAGAGTGATGTAAAGTTGTGTTCTGATCTGTCTGTGTGAGTGTGTTTGTTGTGTAGCTTATATAGTGTTTTGTAGAGACATATATCTCCATGAGACAAAATCTTCTTTCTTCATTCTTCATGTAGTGTTAATGTAAGTGGTTTGATATGTGGAGTGTGAGTGTTGAAAAGGTGTTGTATTACAGTTACCTGTTGAGAAAGATACGAGTATGTATGGAGGATATGTGGTATAGACGGTTGTGCCAATTTTTACATCATACATAGAGTTCTATATGTATCTGGAGATTTAGGCTTCGATTTATTCTGTCATTGAACTTTGTCGATAATTAACAGCTTGCACATTTGTTTCTGGAAACATGGTAGCAATGTATTTTTTACACATAAAGAGCTTTCTGCCACACTTGGATACTGGCATAATAGTAAATCAGATGTTTAGGTTTTTTCCCATTTTCATTTGTAACTAATACATGCCATAATTGTATACATCATAAGTGGTAATCCGTTTCAGTGCCGAGGTGTCCGATACTTTGATCCATCCATGTACTTAGCATATAGTGTGCTACATTAGTCATGTGTTTTTGGTAATATCTTTTCATCTCTTTCAGTTATTTACTGTATTCATCACAGTACGCAATTGCATATATCAATTACTCTCGAGATAAATTCAAGTTCTTTCATTTAGAGAACCATTTGTGTTAGGTGTCATCACCTAATATGTATCAATTTTAAGATGCAGCTAATGGCTTTGTAGGTCTCAATGACCGTCACATATCCTCTATTGCATGTTTTATGTCAGTGTACTGAAATGGATTAGGAAGTTTGTTTGTGTTGTTAAGAGTCGTTGTTTGCAGAAGTTAATATTCTCTCTTCATGTTTGGAAATCTTCTTTCTTGATTCATCATTAATTTAACTTTTTGTATATTTAATTTAGTATTGTGTAAATACTGTGTAAAATAGTTCTGTAGTATGAATGCTTTGTGTTGTTGAGTCTGTGTCCAGTTCAGATATTTGAAGTGTGTTTGATGAATTGTTTTAATGTTGTATTTCGGAGTCATATTTCTTCATGTGTGGTTCTCTTCTCTCTTGATTCTTCATGTCATTTGTCTGAGAAGTATGTAAAATGAGTGTAATTGGGTTTATAGTTTCATATGTAGTGTGATGTAAAGTTGTGTTGTGATATGTTTGTGTGAGTGGGTCTGTTGTATAGCATATATAGTGTTTTGTAGAGAGATTTTTCTTCATGAGACAAAATTTTCTTTCTTCATTCTTCATGTAGTGTTAATGTAAATGGTTTGATATGTGGAGTGTGAGTGTTGAAAAGGTGTTGTATTACAGTTACCTGTTGAGAAAGATACGAGTATGTAAGGAGGATATGTGGTATAGACGGTTGTGCCAATTTTTACATCATACATAGAGTTCTATATGTATCTGGAGATTTAGGCTTCGATTTATTCTGTCATTGAACTTTGTCGATAATTAACAGCTTGCATATTTGTTTCTGGAAATATGGTAGCAATGTATTTTTTACACATAGAGAGCGTTCTGCCACACTTGGATAGTGGCATAATAGTAAATCAGATGTTTAGGTTTATTAGGTTTTTTCCCATTTTCATTTGTAACTAATACATGCCATAATTGTATACATCATAAGTGGTAATCCGTTTCAATGCCGAGGTGTCCGATACTTTAATCCATCCATGTACTTAGCATATAGTGTGCTACATTAGTCATGTGTTTTTGGTAATATCTTTTCATCTCTTTCAGTTATTTACTGTATTCATCACAGTACACAATTGCATATGTCAATTACTCTCGAGATAAATTCAAGTTCTTTCATTTAGAGAACCATTTGTGTTAGGTGTAATCACCTAATATGTATCAATTTTAAGATGCAGCTAATGGCTTTGTAGGTCTCAATGACCGTCACATATCCTCCATTGCACGTTTTATGTCAGTGTACTGAAATGGGTTAGGGAGTTTGTTTGTGTTGTTTAGAGTCGTTGTTTGCGGAAGTTAATCTTCTCTCTTCATGTTTGGAAATCTTCTTTCTTGATTCATCATGAATTTAGTTTTTTGTGTTTTTAATTTAGTATTGTGTAAATACTATATAAAATAGTTCTGTAGTATGAATGCTTTGTGTTGTTGAGTCTGTGTCCAGTTCAGATATTTGAAGTGTGTTTGATGAATTGTTTTAATGTTGTATTTCAGAGTCATATTTCTTCATGTGTGGTTCTCTTCTCTCTTGATTCTTCATGTCATTAGTCTGAGAAGTATGTAAAGAGGGTGTAATTGGGTTTATAGTGTCATATGTAGAGTGATGTAAAGTTGTGTTCTGATATGTTTGTGTGAGTGGGTCTGTTGTATAGCATATATAGTGTTTTTTAGAGACATTTTTCTTCATGAGACAAAATCTTCTTTCTTCATTCTTCATGTAGTGTTAATGTAAATGGTTTGATATGTGGAGTGTGAGTGTTGAAAAGGTGTTGTATTACAGTTACCTGTAGAGAAATATACGAGTATGTATGGAGGATATGTGGTATAGACGGTTGTGCCAATTTTTACATCGTACATAGAGTTCTGTATGTATCTGGACATTTTGGCTTCGATTTATTCTGTCATTGAAATTTGTCGATAATTAACGGCTTGCACATTTGTTTCTGGAAACATGGTAACAATGTTTTTTTACACATAGAGAGTTTTCTGTAACACTTGTATACTGACATAATAGTAATTCAGATGTTTAGGTATATTAGGTTTTTTCCCATTTTCATTTATAACTAATACATGCCAGAATTGTATGCATCATAAGTGGTAATCCGTTTCAATGCCGATGTGTCCAATACTTTAATCCTTCCATGTTCTTAGCATATAGTGCGCTACATTTATCATGTTTTTTGGTAATATCTTTTCATCTCTTTCAGTTATTTACTGTATTCATCACAGTATGCAATTGTATATGTCAATTACTCTCGAGAGAAATTCAAGTTCTTTCATTTAGAGAACCATTTGTGTTAGGTGTCATCACCTAATATGTATCAATTTTAAGATGCAGCTAATGGCTTTGTAGGTCTCAGTGACCGTCACATATCCTCCATTGCATGTTTTATGTCAGTGTACTGAAATGTATTAGGAAGTTTGTTTGTGTTGTTTAGAGTCGTTGTTTGCAGAAGTTAATATTCTCTCTTCATGTTTGGAAATCTTCTTTCTTGATTCATCATGAATTTAACTTTTTGTATTTTTAATTTAGTATTGTGTAAATACTGTGTAAAATAGTTCTGTAGTATGAATGCTTTGTGTTGTTGAGTCTGTGTCCAGTTCAGATATTTGAAGTGTGTTTGATGAATTGTAGTAATGTTGTATTTCGGAGTCATATTTCTTCATGTGTGGTTCTCTTCTCTCTTGATTCTTCATGTCATTTGTCTGAGAAGTATGTAAAATGAGTGTAATTGGGTTTATAGTTTCATATGCAGTGTGATGTAAAGTTGTGTTGTGATATGTTTGTGTGAGTGGGTCTGTTGTATAGCATATATAGTGTTTTGTAGAGAGATTTTTCTCCATGAGACAAAATCTTCTTTCTTCATTCTTCATGTAGTGTTAATGTAAATGGTTTGATATGTGGAGTGTGAGTGTTGAAAAGGTGTTGTATTACAGTTACCTGTTGAGAAAGATACGAGTATGTATGGAGGATATGTGGTATAGACGGTTGTGCCAATTTTTACATCATACATAGAGTTCTATATGTATCTGGAGATTTAGGCTTCGATTTATTCTGTCATTGAACTTTGTCGATAATTAACAGCTTGCATATTTGTTTCTGGAAACATGGTAGCAATGAAATTTTTACACATAGAGAGCGTTCTGCCACACTTGGATAGTGGCATAATAGTAACTCAGATGTTTAGTTTTATTAGGTTTTTTCCCATTTTCATTTGTAACTAATACATGCCATAATTGTATACATCATAAGTGGTAATCCGTTTCAATGCCGAGGTGTCCGATACTTTAATCCATCCATGTACTTAGCATATAGTGTGCTACATTAGTCATGTGTTTTTGGTAATATCTTTTCATCTCTTTCAGTTATTTACTGTATTCATCACAGTACACAATTGCATATGTCAATTACTCTCGAGATAAATTCAAGTTCTTTCATTTAGAGAACTATTTGTGTTTGGTGTCATCACCTAATATGTATCAATTTTAAGATGCTGCTAATGGCTTTGTAGGTCTCAGTGACCGTCACGTATCCTCCATTGCATGTTTTATGTCAGTGTACTGAAATGGATTAGGAAGTGTGTTTGTGTTGTTTAGAGTCGTTGTTTGCAGAAGTTAATATTCTCTCTTCATGTTTGGAAATCTTCTTTCTTGATTCATCATGAATTTAACTTTTTGTATTTTTAATTTAGTATTGTGTAAATACTGTGTAAAATAGTTCTGTAGTATGAATGCTTTGTGTTGTTGAGTCTGTGTCCAGTTGAGATATTTGAAGTGTGTTTGATGAATTGTTTTAATGTTGTATTTCGGAGTCATATTTCTTCATGTGTGGTTCTCTTCTCTCTTGATTCTTCATGTCATTTGTCTGAGAAGTATATAAATTGAGTGTAATTGGGTTTATAGTTTCATATGTAGAGTGATGTAATATTCTGTTCTGATATGTTTGTGTGAGTGGGTCTGTTGTATAGCATATATAGTGTTTTGTAGAGACATTTTTCTTCACAAGACAAAATCTTCTTTCTTCATGTAGTGTTAATGTAAGTGGTTTGATATGTGGAGTGTGAGTGTTGAAAAGGTGTTGTATTACAGTTACCTGTTGAGAAAGATACGAGTACGTATGGAGGATATGTGGTATAGACGGTTGTGCCAATTTTTACATCATACATAGAGTTCTATATGTATCTGGAGATTTAGGCTTCGATTTATTCTGTCATTGAACTTTGTCGATAATTAACAGCTTGCACATTTGTTTCTGGAAACATGGTAGCAATGTATTTTTTACACATAGAGAGCGTTCTGCCACACTTGGATAGTGGCATAATAGTAAATCAGATATTTAGGTTTATTAGGTTTTTTCCCATTTTCATTTGTAACTAATACATGCCATAATTGTATACATCATAAGTGGTAATCCGTTTCAATGCCGAGGTGTCCGATACTTTAATCCATCCATGTACTTAGCATATAGTGTGCTACATTAGTCATGTGTTTTTGGTAATATCTTTTCATCTCTTTCAGTTATTTACTGTATTCATCACAGTACGCAATTGCATATGTCAATTACTCTCGAGATAAATTCAAGTTCTTTCATTTAGAGAACCATTTGTGTTAGGTGTCATCACCTAATATGTATCAATTTTAAGATGCAGCTAATGGCTTTGTAGGTCTCAATGACCGTCACATATCCTCCATTGCATGTTTTATGTCAGTGTACTGAAATGGATTAGGAAGTTTGTTTGTGTTGTTTAGAGTCGTTGTTTGCGGAAGTTAATCTTCTCTCTTCATGTTTGGAAATCTTCTTTCTTGATTCATCATGAATTTAGTTTTTTGTGTTTTTAATTTAGTATTGTGTAAATACTATATAAAATAGTTCTGTAGTATGAATGCTTTGTGTTGTTGAGTCTATGTCCAGTTCAGATATTTGAAGTGTGTTTGATGAATTATTTTAATGTTGTATTTCAGAGTCATATTTCTTCATGTGTTGTTCTCTTCTCTCTTGATTCTTCATGTCATTTGTCTGAGAAGTATGTAAAATGGGTGTAATTGGGTTTATAGTTTCATATGTAGAGTGATGTAAAGTTGTGTTCTGATATGTTTTTTGTGAGTGGGTCTGTTGTGTAGCATATATAGTGTTTTTTAGAGACATTTTTCTTCATGAGACAAAATCTTCTTTCTTCATTCTTCATGTAGTGTTAATGTAAATGGTTTGATATGTGGAGTGTGAGTGTTGAAAAGGTGTTGTATTACAGTTACCTGTAGAGAAATATACGAGTATGTATGGAGGATATGTGGTATAGACGGTTGTGCCAATTTTTACATCGTACATAGAGTTCTGTATGTATCTGGACATTTTGGCTTCGATTTATTCTGTCATTGAAATTTGTCGATAATTAACGGCTTGCACATTTGTTTCTGGAAACATGGTAACAATGTTTTTTTACACATAGAGAGGTTTCTGTCACACTTGTATACTGGCATAATAGTAAATCAGATGTTTAGGTTTATTAGGTTTTTTCCCATTTTCATTTGTAACTAATACATGCCATACTTGTATACATCATAAGTGGTAATCCGTTTCAATGCCGAGGTGTCCGATACTTTAATCCATCCATGTACTTAGCATATAGTGCGCTACATTAGTCATGTTTTTTTGGTAATATCTTTTCATCTCTTTCAGTTATTTACTGTATTCATCACAGTACACAATTGCATATGTCAATTACTCTCGAAATAAATTCAAGTTCGTTCATTTAGAGAACCATTTGTGTTAGGTGTCATCACCTAATATGTATCAATTTTAAGATGCAGCTAATGGCTTTGTAGGTCTCAGTGACCGTCACATATCCTCCATTGCATGTTTTATGTCAGTGTACTGAAATGTATTAGGAAGTTTGTTTGTGTCGTTTAGAGTCATTGTTTGAGGAAGTTCAACCTCTCTCTTCATGTTTGGAAATCTTCTTTCTTGATTCATCATGTAATTTCATTTTTTGTGTTTTTAATTTTGTATTGTGTAACTACTGTGCAAAATAGTTCTGTAGTGTGAATGCCTTGTGTTGTTGAGACTGTGTCCAGTTGAGATATTTGAAGTGTGTTTGATGAATTGTATTAATGTTGTATTTCAGAGTCATATTTCTTCATGTGTGGTTCTCTTCTCTCTTGATTCTTCATGTCATTTGTCTGAGAAGTATGTAAATTGAGTGTAATTGTGTTTATAGTTTCATATGTAGAGTGATGTAAAGTTGTGTTCTGATCTGTCTGTGTGAGTGGGTCTGTTGTATAGCATATATAATGTTTTGTAGAGATATTTTTCTTCATGAGACTAAATCTTCTTTCTTCATTCTTCATGTAGTATTAATGTAAATGGTTTGATATGTAGAGTGTGAGTGTTGAAAAGGTGTTCTGTTACAGTTACCTGTAGAGAAATATACGAGTATGTATGGAGGATATGTGGTACAGATGGTTGTGCCATTCTTACATCGTTCATAGAGTTCTATATGTATCTGGAGATTTAGACTTGGATTTATTCTGTCATTGAACTTTGTCGATACTTAACGGCTTGCACATTTGTTTCTGGAAACATGGTAACAATGTTTTTTTACACATAGAGAGTTTTCTGTCACACTTGTATACTGACATAATAGTAATTCAGATGTTTAGGTATATTAGGTTTTTTCCCATTTTCATTTATAACTAATACATGCCAGAATTGTATGCATCATAAGTGGTAATCCGTTTCAATGCCGATGTGTCCAATACTTTAATCCTTCCATGTTCTTAGCATATAGTGCGCTACATTTATCATGTTTTTTGGTAATATCTTTTCATCTCTTTCAGTTATTTACTGTATTCATCACAGTATGCAATTGTATATGTCAATTACTCTCGAGAGAAATTCAAGTTCGTTCATTTAGAGAACCATTTGTGTTAGGTGTCATCACCTAATATGTATCAATTTTAAGATGCAGCTAATGGCTTTGTAGGTCTCAGTGACCGTCACATATCCTCCATTGCTTGTTTTATGTCAGTGTACTGAAAGGGATTAGGAAGTTTGGTTATGTCGTTTAGAGTCGTTGTTTGCAAATGTTAATCTTCTCTCTTTATGTTTGGAAATCTTCTTTCTTGACTCATCATGTAATTTCATTTTTGATGTTTTTAAATTTGTATTGTGTAAATACTGTGTAAAATAGTTCTGTAGTATGAATGCTTTGTGTTGTTGTGCCTGTGTCCAGTTGACATAATTGAAGTGTGTTTGGTGAATTGTAGTAATGTTGTATTTCGGAGACATATTTCTTCATGTGGGGTTCTCTTCTCTCTTGATTCTTCATGTCATTTGTCTGAGAAGTATGTAAAATGAGTGTAATATGGGTTTATAGTTTCATATGTAGAGTGATGTAAAGTTGTGTTCTGATCTGTCTGTGTGAGTGTGTTTGTTGTGTAGCTTATATAGTGTTTTGTAGAGACATATATCTCCATGAGACAAAATCTTCTTTCTTCATTCTTCATGTAGTGTTTATGTAAGTGGTTTGATATGTGGAGTGTGAGTGTTGAAAAGGTGTTGTATTACAGTTACCTGTTGAGAAAGATACGAGTATGTATGGAGGATATGTGGTATAGACGGTTGTGCCAATTTTTACATCATACATAGAGTTCTATATGTATCTGGAGATTTAGGCTTCGATTTATTCTGTCATTGAACTTTGTCGATAATTAACAGCTTGCACATTTGTTTCTGGAAACATGGTAGCAATGTATTTTTTACACATAAAGAGCGTTCTGCCACACTTGGATACTGGCATAATAGTAAATCAGGTGTTTAGGTTTTTTCCCATTTTCATTTGTAACTAATACATGCCATAATTGTATACATCATAAGTGGTAATCCGTTTCAGTGCCGAGGTGTCCGATACTTTGATCCATCCATGTACTTAGCATATAGTGTGCTACATTAGTCATGTGTTTTTGGTAATATCTTTTCATCTCTTTCAGTTATTTACTGTATTCATCACAGTACACAATTGCATATGTCAATTACTCTCGAGATAAATTCAAGTTCTTTCATTTAGAGAACCATTTGTGTTTGGTGTCATCACCTAATATGTATCAATTTTAAGATGCAGCTAATGGCTTTGTAGGTCTCAATGACCGTCACATATCCTCCGTTGCATGTTTTATGTCAGTGTACTGAAATGGATTAGGAAGTTTGTTTGTGTTGTTTAGAGTCGTTGTTTGCAGAAGTTAATATTCTCTCTTCATGTTTGGAAATCTTCTTTCTTGATTCATCATGAATTTAACTTTTTGTATTTTTAATTTAGTATTGTGTAAATACTGTGTAAAATAGTTCTGTAGTATGAATGCTTTGTGTTGTTGAGTCTGTATCGAGTTCAGATATTTGAAGTGTGTTTGATGAATTGTAGTAATGTTGTATTTCGGAGTCATATTTCTTCATGTGTGGTTCTCTTCTCTCTTGATTCTTCATGTCATTTGTCTGAGAAGTATGTAAGATGGGTGTAATTGGGTTTATAGTTTCATATGCAGTGTGATGTAAAGTTGTGTTGTGATATGTTTGTGTGAGTGGGTCTGTTGTATAGCATATATAGTGTTTTGTAGAGAGATTTTTCTCCATGAGACAAAATCTTCTTTCTTCATTCTTCATGTAGTGTTAATGTAAATGGTTTGATATGTGGAGTGTGAGTGTTGAAAAGGTGTTGTATTACAGTTACCTGTTGAGAAAGATACGAGTATGTATGGAGGATATGTGGTATAGACGGTTGTGCCAATTTTTACATCATACATAGAGTTCTATATGTATCTGGAGATTTAGGCTTCGATTTATTCTGTCATTGAACTTTGTCGATAATTAACAGCTTGCACATTTGTTTCTGGAAACGTGGTAGCAATGTATTTTTTACACATAGAGAGCGTTCAGCCACACTTGGATACGGGCATAATAGTAAATCAGATGTTTAGGTTTATTAGGTTTTTTCCAATTTTCATTTGTAACTAATACCTGCCATAATTGTATACATCATAAGTGGTAATCCGTTCCAGTGCCGAGGTGTCCGATACTTTAATCCATCCATGTACTTAGCATATAGTGTGCTACATTAGTCATGTGTTTTTGGTAATATCTTTTCATCTCTTTCAGTTATTTACTGTATTCATCACAGTACGCAATTGCATATGTCAATTACTCTCGAGATAAATTCAAGTTCTTTCATTTAGAGAACCATTTGTGTTAGGTGTCATCACCTAATATGTATCAATTTTAAGATGCAGCTAATGGCTTTGTAGGTCTCAATGACCGTCACATATCCTCCATTGCATGTTTTATGTCAGTGTACTGAAATGGATTAGGAAGTTTGTTTGTGTTGTTTAGAGTCGTTGTTTGCGGAAGTTAATCATCTCTCTTCATGTTTGGAAATCTTCTTTCTTGATTCATCATGAATTTCGTTTTTGTGTTTCTAAATTAAGTATTGTGTAAATACTGTATAAAATTGTTCTGTAGTATGAATGCTTTGTGTTGTTGAATCTGTGTCCAGTTGAGATATTTGAAGTTTGTTTGATGAATTGTTTTAATGTTGTATTTCAGAGTCATATTTCTTCATGTGTGGTTCTCTTCTCTCTTGATTCTTCATGTCATTTGTCTGAGAAGTATGTAAAATGAGTGTAATTGGGTTTATAGTTTCATATGTAGAGTGATGTAAAGTTGTGTTCTGATATGTTTGTGTGAGTGGGTCTGTTGTATAGCATATATAGTGTTTTTTAGAGACATTTTTCTTCATGAGACAAAATCTTCTTTCTTCATTCTTCATGTAGTATTAATGTAAATGGTTTGATATGTGGAGTGTGAGTGTTGAAAAGGTGTTGTATTACAGTTACCTGTAGAGATATATACGAGTATGTATGGAGGATATGTGGCATAGACGGTTGTCCCAATTTTTACATCGTACATAGAGTTCTGTATGTATCTGGACATTTAGGCTTCGATTTATTCTGTCATGGAACTTTGTCGATAATTAACGGCTTGCACATTTGTTTCTGGAAACATGGTAACAATGTTTTTTTACACATAGAGAGGTTTCTGTCGCACTTGTATACTGGCATAATAGTAAATCAGGTGTTTAGGTTTATTAGGTTTTTTCCCATTTTCATTTGTAACTAATACATGCCATACTTGTATACATCATAAGTGGTAATCCGTTTCAATGCCGAGGTGTCCGATACTTTAATCCATCCGTGTACTTAGCATATAGTGTGCTACATTAGTCATGTTTTTTTGGTAATATCTTTTCATCTCTTTCAGTTATTTACTGTATTCATCACAGTACACAATTGCATATGTCAATTACTCTCGAAATAAATTGAAGTTCGTTCATTTAGAGAACCATTTGTGTTAGGTGTCATCACCTAATATGTATCAATTTTAAGATGCAGCTAATGGCTTTGTAGGTCTCAGTGACCATCACATATCCTCCATTGCATGTTTTATGTCAGTGTACTGAAATGTATTAGGAAGTTTGTGTTGTTTAGAGTCATTGTTTGAGGAAGTTCAACCTCTCTCTTCATGTTTGGAAATCTTCTTTCTTGATTCATCATGTAATTTCATTTTTTGTGTTTTTAATTTTGTATTATGTAACTACTGTGTAAAATAGTCCTGTTGTATGAATGCTTTGTGTTGTTGAGACTATGTCCAGTTGAGATATTTGAAGTGTGTTTGATGAATTGTTTTAATGTTGTATTTCAGAGTCATATTTCTTCATGTGTGGTTCTCTTCTCTCTTGATTCTTCATGTCATTTGTCTGAGAAGTATGTAAACTGAGTGTAATTGTGTTTATAGTTTCATATGTAGAGTGATGTAATATTGTGTTCCAATATGTTTGTGTGAGTGGGTCTGTTGTATACCATATATAATGTTTTGTAGAGATATTTTTCTTCATGAGACTAAATCTTCTTTCTTCATTCTTCATGTAGTATTAATGTAAATGGTTTGATATGTTGAGTGTGAGTGTTGAAATGGTGTTCTGTTACAGTTACCTGTAGAGAAATATACGAGTATGTATGGAGGATATGTGGTACAGATGGTTGTGCCATTCTTACATCGTACATAGAGTTCTATATGTATCTGGAGATTTAGACTTGGATTTATTCTGTCATTGAACTTTGTCGATAGTTAACAGCTTGCACATTTGTTTCTGGAAACATGGTAACAATGTTTTTTTACACATAGAGAGTTTTCTGTCACACTTGTATACTGACATAATAGTAATTCAGATGTTTAGGTATATTAGGTTTTTTCCCATTTTCATTTATAACTAATATATGCCAGAATTGTATGCATCATAAGTGGTAATCCGTTTCAATGCCGATGTGTCCAATACTTTAATCCTTCCATGTACTTAGCATATAGTGCGCTACATTTATCATGTTTTTTTGGTAATATCTTTTCATCTCTTTCAGTTATTTACTGTATTTATCACAGTATGCAATTGCATATGTCAATTACTCTCGAGAGAAATTCAAGTTCGTTCATTTAGAGAGCCATTTGTGTTAGGTGTCATCACCTAATATGTATCAATTTTAAGATGCAGCTAATGGCTTTGTAGGTCTCAGTGAGCATCACATATCCTCCATGGCATGTTTTATGTCAGTGTACTAAAATGTATTAGGAAGTTTGTTTATGTCGTTTAGAGTCGTTGTTTTTGGATGTTAATCTTCTCTCTTCATGTTTGGAAATCTTCTTTCTTGACTCATCATGTAATTTCATTTTCGGTGTTTCTAATTTGTATTGTGTAAATACTGTGTAAAATAGTTCTGTAGTATGAATGCTTTGTGTTGTTGTGCCTGTGTCCAGTTGACATAATTGAAGTGTGTTTGGTGAATTGTATTAATGTTGTATTTCGGAGACATATTTCTTCATGTGGGGTTCTCTTCTCTCTTGATTCTTCATGTCATTTGTCTGAGAAGTATGTAAAATGAGTGTAATATGGGTTTATAGTTTCATATGTAGAGTGATGTAAAGTTGTGTTCTGATCTGTCTGTGTGAGTGTGTTTGTTGTGTAGCTTATATAGTGTTTTGTAGAGACATATATCTCCATGAGACAAAATCTTCTTTCTTCATTCTTCATGTAGTGTTAATGTAAGTGGTTTGATATGTGGAGTGTGAGTGTTGAAAAGGTGTTGTATTACAGTTACCTGTTGAGAAAGATACGAGTATGTATGGAGGATATGTGGTATAGACGGTTGTGCCAATTTTTACATCATACATAGAGTTCTATTATGTATCTGGAGATTTAGGCTTCGATTTATTCTGTCATTGAACTTTGTCGATAATTAACAGCTTGCACATTTGTTTCTGGAAACATGGTAGCAATGTATTTTTTACATATAGAGAGCGTTCTGCCACACTTGGATACGGGCATAATAGTAAATCAGATGTTTAGGTTTATTAGGTTTTTTCCAATTTTCATTTGTAACTAATACATGCCATAATTGTATACATCATAAGTGGTAATCCGTTTCAGTGCCGAGGTGTCCGATACTTTAATCCATCCATGTACTTAGCATATAGTGTGCTACATTAGTCATGTGTTTTTGGTAATATCTTTTCATCTCTTTCAGTTATTTACTGTATTCATCACAGTACACAATTGCATATGTCAATTACTCTCGAGATAAATTCAAGTTCTTTCATTTAGAGAACCATTTGTGTTTGGTGTCATCACCTAATATGTATCAATTTTAAGATGCAGCTAATGGCTTTGTAGGTCTCAATGACCGTCACATATCCTCCGTTGCATGTTTTATGTCAGTGTACTGAAATGGATTAGGAAGTTTGTTTGTGTTGTTTAGAGTCGTTGTTTGCAGAAGTTAATATTCTCTCTTCATGTTTGGAAATCTTCTTTCTTGATTCATCATGAATTTAACTTTTTGTATTTTTAATTTAGTATTGTGTAAATACTGTGTAAAATAGTTCTGTAGTATGAATGCTTTGTGTTGTTGAGTCTGTATCCAGTTCAGATATTTGAAGTGTGTTTGATGAATTGTAGTAATGTTGTATTTCGGAGTCATATTTCTTCATGTGTGGTTCTCTTCTCTCTTGATTCTTCATGTCATTTGTCTGAGAAGTATGTAAAATGAGTGTAATTGGGTTTATAGTTTCATATGCAGTGTGATGTAAAGTTGTGTTGTGATATGTTTGTGTGAGTGGGTCTGTTGTATAGCATATATAGTGTTTTGTAGAGAGATTTTTCTCCATGAGACAAAATCTTCTTTCTTCATTCTTCATGTAGTGTTAATGTAAATGGTTTGATATGTGGAGTGTGAGTGTTGAAAAGGTGTTGTATTACAGTTACCTGTTGAGAAAGATACGAGTATGTATGGAGGATATGTGGTATAGACGGTTGTGCCAATTTTTACATCATACATAGAGTTCTATATGTATCTGGAGATTTAGGCTTCGATTTATTCTGTCATTGAACTTTGTCGATAATTAACAGCTTGCACATTTGTTTCTGGAAACGTGGTAGCAATGTATTTTTTACACATAGAGAGCGTTCTGCCACACTTGGATACGGGCATAATAGTAAATCAGATGTTTAGGTTTATTAGGTTTTTTCCAATTTTCATTTGTAACTAATACCTGCCATAATTGTATACATCATAAGTGGTAATCCATTCCAGTGCCGAGGTGTCCGATACTTTAATCCATCCATGTACTTAGCATATAGTGTGCTACATTAGTCATGTGTTTTTGGTAATATCTTTTCATCTCTTTCAGTTATTTACTGTATTCATCACAGTACGCAATTGCATATGTCAATTACTCTCGAGATAAATTCAAGTTGTATCATTTAGAGAACCATTTGTGTTAGGTGTCATCACCTAATATGTATCAATTTTAAGATGCAGCTAATGGCTTTGTAGGTCTCAATGACCGTCACATATCCTCCATTGCATGTTTTATGTCAGTGTACTGAAATGGATTAGGAAGTTTGTTTGTGTTGTTTAGAGTCGTTGTTTGCGGAAGTTAATCATCTCTCTTCATGTTTGGAAATCTTCTTTCTTGATTCATCATGAATTTCGTTTTTGTGTTTCTAAATTAAGTATTGTGTAAATACTGTATAAAATAGTTCTGTAGTATGAATGCTTTGTGTTGTTGAATCTGTGTCCAGTTGAGATATTTGAAGTTTGTTTGATGAATTGTTTTAATGTTGTATTTCAGAGTCATATTTCTTCATGTGTGGTTCTCTTCTCTCTTGATTCTTCATGTCATTTGTCTGAGAAGTATGTAAAATGAGTGTAATTGGGTTTATAGTTTCATATGTAGAGTGATGTAAAGTTGTGTTCTGATATGTTTGTGTGAGTGGGTCTGTTGTATAGCATATATAGTGTTTTTTAGAGACATTTTTCTTCATGAGACAAAATCTTCTTTCTTCATTCTTCATGTAGTATTAATGTAAATGGTTTGATATGTGGAGTGTGAGTGTTGAAAAGGTGTTGTATTACAGTTACCTGTAGAGAAATATACGAGTATGTATGGAGGATATGTGGCATAGACGGTTGTCCCAATTTTTACATCGTACATAGAGTTCTGTATGTATCTGGACATTTAGGCTTCGATTTATTCTGTCATGGAACTTTGTCGATAATTAACGGCTTGCACATTTGTTTCTGGAAACATGGTAACAATGTTTTTTTACACATAGAGAGGTTTCTGTCGCACTTGTATACTGGCATAATAGTAAATCAGGTGTTTAGGTTTATTAGGTTTTTTCCCATTTTCATTTGTAACTAATACATGCCATACTTGTATACATCATAAGTGGTAATCCGTTTCAATGCCGAGGTGTCCGATACTTTAATCCATCCGTGTACTTAGCATATAGTGTGCTACATTAGTCATGTTTTTTTGGTAATATCTTTTCATCTCTTTCAGTTATTTACTGTATTCATCACAGTACACAATTGCATATGTCAATTACTCTCGAAATAAATTCAAGTTCGTTCATTTAGAGAACCATTTGTGTTAGGTGTCATCACCTAATATGTATCAATTTTAAGATGCAGCTAATGGCTTTGTAGGTCTCAGTGACCATCACATATCCTCCATTGCATGTTTTATGTCAGTGTACTGAAATGTATTAGGAAGTTTGTGTTGTTTAGAGTCATTGTTTGAGGAAGTTCAACCTCTCTCTTCATGTTTGGAAATCTTCTTTCTTGATTCATCATGTAATTTCATTTTTTGTGTTTTTAATTTTGTATTATGTAACTACTGTGTAAAATAGTCCTGTTGTATGAATGCTTTGTGTTGTTGAGACTATGTCCAGTTGAGATATTTGAAGTGTGTTTGATGAATTGTTTTAATGTTGTATTTCAGAGTCATATTTCTTCATGTGTGGTTCTCTTCTCTCTTGATTCTTCATGTCATTTGTCTGAGAAGTATGTAAACTGAGTGTAATTGTGTTTATAGTTTCATATGTAGAGTGATGTAATATTGTGTTCCGATATGTTTGTGTGAGTGGGTCTGTTGTATACCATATATAATGTTTTGTAGAGATATTTTTCTTCATGAGACAAAATCTTCTTTCTTCATTCTTCATGTAGTGTTAATGTAAATGGTTTGATATGTGGAGTGTGAGTGTTGAAAAGGTGTTGTATTACAGTTACCTGTAGAGAAATATACGAGTATGTATGGAGGATATGTGGCATAGACGGTTGTGCCATTCTTACATCGTACATAGAGTTCTATATGTATCTGGAGATTTAGACTTGGATTTATTCTGTCATTGAACTTTGTCGATAGTTAACAGCTTGCACATTTGTTTCTGGAAACATGGTAACAATGTTTTTTTACACATAGAGAGTTTTCTGTCACACTTGTATACTGACATAATAGCAATTCAGATGTTTAGGTATATTAGGTTTTTTCCCATTTTCATTTATAACTAATATATGCCAGAAGTGTATGCATCATAAGTGGTAATCCGTTTCAATGCCGATGTGTCCAATACTTTAATCCTTCCATGTACTTAGCATATAGTGCGCTACATTTATCATGTTTTTTTGGTAATATCTTTTCATCTCTTTCAGTTATTTACTGTATTTATCACAGTATGCAATTGCATATGTCAATTACTCTCGAGAGAAATTCAAGTTCGTTCATTTAGAGAGCCATTTGTGTTAGGTGTCATCACCTAATATGTATCAATTTTAAGATGCAGCTAATGGCTTTGTAGGTCTCAGTGAGCATCACATATCCTCCATGGCATGTTTTATGTCAGTGTACTAAAATGTATTAGGAAGTTTGTTTATGTCGTTTAGAGTCGTTGTTTTTGGATGTTAATCTTCTCTCTTCATGTTTGGAAATCTTCTTTCTTGACTCATCATGTAATTTCATTTTCGGTGTTTCTAATTTGTATTGTGTAAATACTGTGTAAAATAGTTCTGTAGTATGAATGCTTTGTGTTGTTGTGCCTGTGTCCAGTTGACATAATTGAAGTGTGTTTGGTGAATTGTATTAATGTTGTATTTCGGAGACATATTTCTTCATGTGGGGTTCTCTTCTCTCTTGATTCTTCATGTCATTTGTCTGAGAAGTATGTAAAATGAGTGTAATATGGGTTTATAGTTTCATATGTAGAGTGATGTAAAGTTGTGTTCTGATATGTTTGTGTGAGTGGGTCTGTTGTATAGCATATATAGTGTTTTTTAGAGACATTTTTCTTCATGAGACAAAATCTTCTTTCTTCATTCTTCATGTAGTGTTAATGTAAATGGTTTGATATGTGGAGTGTGAGTGTTGAAAAGGTGTTGTATTACAGTTACCTGTAGAGAAATATACGAGTATGTATGGAGGATATGTGGCATAGACGGTTGTGCCAATTTTTACATCGTACATAGAGTTCTGTATGTATCTGGACATTTAGGCTTCGATTTATTCTGTCATTGAAATTTGTCGATAATTAACAGCTTGCACATTTGTTTCTGGAAACATGGTAACAATGTTTTTTTACACATAGAGAGTTTTCTGTCACACTTGTATACTGACATAATAGCAATTCAGATGTTTAGGTATATTAGGTTTTTTCCCATTTTCATTTATAACTAATATATGCCAGAAGTGTATGCATCATAAGTGGTAATCCGTTTCAATGCCGATGTGTCCAATACTTTAATCCTTCCATGTACTTAGCATATAGTGCGCTACATTTATCATGTTTTTTTGGTAATATCTTTTCATCTCTTTCAGTTATTTACTGTATTTATCACAGTATGCAATTGCATATGTCAATTACTCTCGAGAGAAATTCAAGTTCGTTCATTTAGAGAGCCATTTGTGTTAGGTGTCATCACCTAATATGTATCAATTTAAGATGCAGCTAATGGCTTTGTAGGTCTCAGTGACCGTCACATATCCTCCATTGCATGTTTTATGTCAGTGTACTGAAATGTATTAGGAAGTTTGTTTGTGTTGTTTAGAGTCATTGTTTGAGGAAGTTCAACCTCTCTCTTCATATTTGGAAATCTTCTTTCTTGATTCATCATGAATTTAGTTTTTTGTGTTTTTAATTTAGTATTGTGTAAATACTGTATAAAATAGTTCTGTAGTATGAATGCTTTGTGTTGTTGAGACTGTGTCCAGTTGAGATATTTGAAGTGTGTTTGATGAATTGTATTAATGTTGTATTTCAGAGTCATATTTCTTCATGTGTGGTTCTCTTCTCTCTTGATTCTTCATGTCATTTGTCTGAGAAGTATGTAAATTGAGTGTAATTGTGTTTATAGTTTCATATGTAGAGTGATGTAAAGTTGTGTTGTGATCTGTCTGTGTGAGTGGGTCTGTTGTATAGCATATATAATGTTTTGTAGAGATATTTTTCTTCATGAGACTAAATCTTCTTTCTTCATTCTTCATGTAGTATTAATGTAAATGGTTTGATATGTAGAGTGTGAGTGTTGAAAAGGTGTTCTGTTACAGTTACCTGTAGAGAAATATACGAGTATGTATGGAGGATATGTGGTACAGATGGTTGTGCCATTCTTACATCGTTCATAGAGTTCTATATGTATCTGGAGATTTAGACTTGGATTTATTCTGTCATTGAACTTTGTCGATAGTTAACGGCTTGCACATTTGTTTCTGGAAACATGGTAACAATGTTTTTTTACACATAGAGAGTTTTCTGTCACACTTGTATACTGACATAATAGTAATTCAGATGTTTAGGTATATTAGGTTTTTTCCCATTTTCATTTATAACTAATACATGCCAGAATTGTATGCATCATAAGTGGTAATCCGTTTCAATGCCGATGTGTCCAATACTTTAATCCTTCCATGTTCTTAGCATATAGTGCGCTACATTTATCATGTTTTTTGGTAATATCTTTTCATCTCTTTCAGTTATTTACTGTATTCATCACAGTATGCAATTGTATATGTCAATTACTCTCGAGAGAAATTCAAGTTCGTTCATTTAGAGAACCATTTGTGTTAGGTGTCATCACCTAATATGTATCAATTTTAAGATGCAGCTAATGGCTTTGTAGGTCTCAGTGACCGTCACATATCCTCCATTGCTTGTTTTATGTCAGTGTACTGAAAGGGATTCGGAAGTTTGGTTATGTCGTTTAGAGTCGTTGTTTGCAAATGTTAATCTTCTCTCTTTATGTTTGGAAATCTTCTTTCTTGACTCATCATGTAATTTCATTTTTGATGTTTTTAAATTTGTATTGTGTAAATACTGTGTAAAATAGTTCTGTAGTATGAATGCTTTGTGTTGTTGTGCCTGTGTCCAGTTGACATAATTGAAGTGTGTTTGGTGAATTGTAGTAATGTTGTATTTCGGAGACATATTTCTTCATGTGGGGTTCTCTTCTCTCTTGATTCTTCATGTCATTTGTCTGAGAAGTATGTAAAATGAGTGTAATATGGGTTTATAGTTTCATATGTAGAGTGATGTAAAGTTGTGTTCTGATCTGTCTGTGTGAGTGTGTTTGTTGTGTAGCTTATATAGTGTTTTGTAGAGACATATATCTCCATGAGACAAAATCTTCTTTCTTCATTCTTCATGTAGTGTTTATGTAAGTGGTTTGATATGTGGAGTGTGAGTGTTGAAAAGGTGTTGTATTACAGTTACCTGTTGAGAAAGATACGAGTATGTATGGAGGATATGTGGTATAGACGGTTGTGCCAATTTTTACATCATACATAGAGTTCTATATGTATCTGGAGATTTAGGCTTCGATTTATTCTGTCATTGAACTTTGTCGATAATTAACAGCTTGCACATTTGTTTCTGGAAACATGGTAGCAATGTATTTTTTACACATAAAGAGCGTTCTGCCACACTTGGATACTGGCATAATAGTAAATCAGATGTTTAGGTTTTTTCCCATTTTCATTTGTAACTAATACATGCCATAATTGTATACATCATAAGTGGTAATCCGTTTCAGTGCCGAGGTGTCCGATACTTTGATCCATCCATGTACTTAGCATATAGTGTGCTACATTAGTCATGTGTTTTTGGTAATATCTTTTCATCTCTTTCAGTTATTTACTGTATTCATCACAGTACACAATTGCATATGTCAATTACTCTCGAGATAAATTCAAGTTCTTTCATTTAGAGAACCATTTGTGTTTGGTGTCATCACCTAATATGTATCAATTTTAAGATGCAGCTAATGGCTTTGTAGGTCTCAATGACCGTCACATATCCTCCGTTGCATGTTTTATGTCAGTGTACTGAAATGGATTAGGAAGTTTGTTTGTGTTGTTTAGAGTCGTTGTTTGCAGAAGTTAATATTCTCTCTTCATGTTTGGAAATCTTCTTTCTTGATTCATCATGAATTTAACTTTTTGTATTTTTAATTTAGTATTGTGTAAATACTGTGTAAAATAGTTCTGTAGTATGAATGCTTTGTGTTGTTGAGTCTGTATCCAGTTCAGATATTTGAAGTGTGTTTGATGAATTGTAGTAATGTTGTATTTCGGAGTCATATTTCTTCATGTGTGGTTCTCTTCTCTCTTGATTCTTCATGTCATTTGTCTGAGAAGTATGTAAAATGAGTGTAATTGGGTTTATAGTTTCATATGCAGTGTGATGTAAAGTTGTGTTGTGATATGTTTGTGTGAGTGGGTCTGTTGTATAGCATATATAGTGTTTTGTAGAGAGATTTTTCTCCATGAGACAAAATCTTCTTTCTTCATTCTTCATGTAGTGTTAATGTAAATGGTTTGATATGTGGAGTGTGAGTGTTGAAAAGGTGTTGTATTACAGTTACCTGTTGAGAAAGATACGAGTATGTATGGAGGATATGTGGTATAGACGGTTGTGCCAATTTTTACATCATACATAGAGTTCTATATGTATCTGGAGATTTAGGCTTCGATTTATTCTGTCATTGAACTTTGTCGATAATTAACAGCTTGCACATTTGTTTCTGGAAACGTGGTAGCAATGTATTTTTTACACATAGAGAGCGTTCTGCCACACTTGGATACGGGCATAATAGTAAATCAGATGTTTAGGTTTATTAGGTTTTTTCCAATTTTCATTTGTAACTAATACCTGCCATAATTGTATACATCATAAGTGGTAATCCATTCCAGTGCCGAGGTGTCCGATACTTTAATCCATCCATGTACTTAGCATATAGTGTGCTACATTAGTCATGTGTTTTTGGTAATATCTTTTCATCTCTTTCAGTTATTTACTGTATTCATCACAGTACGCAATTGCATATGTCAATTACTCTCGAGATAAATTCAAGTTGTATCATTTAGAGAACCATTTGTGTTAGGTGTCATCACCTAATATGTATCAATTTTAAGATGCAGCTAATGGCTTTGTAGGTCTCAATGACCGTCACATATCCTCCATTGCATGTTTTATGTCAGTGTACTGAAATGGATTAGGAAGTTTGTTTGTGTTGTTTAGAGTCGTTGTTTGCGGAAGTTAATCATCTCTCTTCATGTTTGGAAATCTTCTTTCTTGATTCATCATGAATTTCGTTTTTGTGTTTCTAAATTAAGTATTGTGTAAATACTGTATAAAATAGTTCTGTAGTATGAATGCTTTGTGTTGTTGAATCTGTGTCCAGTTGAGATATTTGAAGTTTGTTTGATGAATTGTTTTAATGTTGTATTTCAGAGTCATATTTCTTCATGTGTGGTTCTCTTCTCTCTTGATTCTTCATGTCATTTGTCTGAGAAGTATGTAAAATGAGTGTAATTGGGTTTATAGTTTCATATGTAGAGTGATGTAAAGTTGTGTTCTGATATGTTTGTGTGAGTGGGTCTGTTGTATAGCATATATAGTGTTTTTTAGAGACATTTTTCTTCATGAGACAAAATCTTCTTTCTTCATTCTTCATGTAGTATTAATGTAAATGGTTTGATATGTGGAGTGTGAGTGTTGAAAAGGTGTTGTATTACAGTTACCTGTAGAGAAATATACGAGTATGTATGGAGGATATGTGGCATAGACGGTTGTCCCAATTTTTACATCGTACATAGAGTTCTGTATGTATCTGGACATTTAGGCTTCGATTTATTCTGTCATGGAACTTTGTCGATAATTAACGGCTTGCACATTTGTTTCTGGAAACATGGTAACAATGTTTTTTTACACATAGAGAGGTTTCTGTCGCACTTGTATACTGGCATAATAGTAAATCAGGTGTTTAGGTTTATTAGGTTTTTTCCCATTTTCATTTGTAACTAATACATGCCATACTTGTATACATCATAAGTGGTAATCCGTTTCAATGCCGAGGTGTCCGATACTTTAATCCATCCGTGTACTTAGCATATAGTGTGCTACATTAGTCATGTTTTTTTGGTAATATCTTTTCATCTCTTTCAGTTATTTACTGTATTCATCACAGTACACAATTGCATATGTCAATTACTCTCGAAATAAATTCAAGTTCGTTCATTTAGAGAACCATTTGTGTTAGGTGTCATCACCTAATATGTATCAATTTTAAGATGCAGCTAATGGCTTTGTAGGTCTCAGTGACCATCACATATCCTCCATTGCATGTTTTATGTCAGTGTACTGAAATGTATTAGGAAGTTTGTGTTGTTTAGAGTCATTGTTTGAGGAAGTTCAACCTCTCTCTTCATGTTTGGAAATCTTCTTTCTTGATTCATCATGTAATTTCATTTTTTGTGTTTTTAATTTTGTATTATGTAACTACTGTGTAAAATAGTCCTGTTGTATGAATGCTTTGTGTTGTTGAGACTATGTCCAGTTGAGATATTTGAAGTGTGTTTGATGAATTGTATTAATGTTGTATTTCGGAGACATATTTCTTCATGTGGGGTTCTCTTCTCTCTTGATTCTTCATGTCATTTGTCTGAGAAGTATGTAAAATGAGTGTAATATGGGTTTATAGTTTCATATGTAGAGTGATGTAAAGTTGTGTTCTGATCTGTCTGTGTGAGTGTGTTTGTTGTGTAGCTTATATAGTGTTTTGTAGAGACATATATCTCCATGAGACAAAATCTTCTTTCTTCATTCTTCATGTAGTGTTAATGTAAGTGGTTTGATATGTGGAGTGTGAGTGTTGAAAAGGTGTTGTATTACAGTTACCTGTTGAGAAAGATACGAGTATGTATGGAGGATATGTGGTATAGACGGTTGTGCCAATTTTTTACATCATACATAGAGTTCTATTATGTATCTGGAGATTTAGGCTTCGATTTATTCTGTCATTGAACTTTGTCGATAATTAACAGCTTGCACATTTGTTTCTGGAAACATGGTAGCAATGTATTTTTTACATATAGAGAGCGTTCTGCCACACTTGTATACTGACATAATAGCAATTCAGATGTTTAGGTATATTAGGTTTTTTCCCATTTTCATTTATAACTAATATATGCCATAATTGTATACATCATAAGTGGTAATCCGTTTCAGTGCCGAGGTGTCCGATACTTTAATCCATCCATGTACTTAGCATATAGTGCGCTACATTTATCATGTTTTTTTGGTAATATCTTTTCATCTCTTTCAGTTATTTACTGTATTCATCACAGTACGCAATTGCATATGTCAATTACTCTTGAGATAAATTCAAGTTCTTTCATTTAGAGAACCATTTGTGTTAGGTGTCATCACCTAATATGTATCAATTTTAAGATGCAGCTAATGGCTTTGTAGGTCTCAATGACCGTCACATATCCTCCATTGCATGTTTTATGTCAGTGTACTGAAATGGATTAGGAAGTTTGTTTGTGTTGTTTAGAGTCATTGTTTGAGGAAGTTCAACCTCTCTCTTCATATTTGGAAATCTTCTTTCTTGATTCATCATGAATTTAGTTTTTTGTGTTTTTAATTTAGTATTGTGTAAATACTGTATAAAATAGTTCTGTAGTATGAATGCTTTGTGTTGTTGAATCTGTGTCCAGTTGAGATATTTGAAGTTTGTTTGATGAATTGTTTTAATGTTGTATTTCAGAGTCATATTTCTTCATGTGTGGTTCTCTTCTCTCTTGATTCTTCATGTCATTTGTCTGAGAAGTATGTAAAATGAGTGTAATTGGGTTTATAGTTTCATATGTAGAGTGATGTAAAGTTGTGTTCTGATATGTTTGTGTGAGTGGGTCTGTTGTATAGCATATATAATGTTTTGTAGAGATATTTTTCTTCATGAGACTAAATCTTCTTTCTTCATTCTTCATGTAGTATTAATGTAAAAGGTTTGATATGTAGAGTGTGAGTGTTGAAAAGGTGTTCTGTTACAGTTACCTGTAGAGAAATATACGAGTATGTATGGAGGATATGTGGTACAGATGGTTGTGCCATTCTTACATCGTACATAGAGTTCTATATGTATCTGGAGATTTAGACTTGGATTTATTCTGTCATTGAACTTTGTCGATAGTTAACAGCTTGCACATTTGTTTCTGGAAACATGGTAACAATGTTTTTTTACACATAGAGAGTTTTCTGTCACACTTGTATACTGACATAATAGTAATTCAGATGTTTAGGTATATTAGGTTTTTTCCCATTTTCATTTATAACTAATACATGCCAGAATTGTATGCATCATAAGTGGTAATCCGTTTCAATGCCGATGTGTCCAATACTTTAATCCTTCCATGTACTTAGCATATAGTGCGCTACATTTATCATGTTTTTTTGGTAATATCTTTTCATCTCTTTCAGTTATTTACTGTATTCATCACAGTATGCAATAGCATATGTCAATTACTCTCGAGAGCAATTCAAGTTCGTTCATTTAGAGAACCATTTGTGTTAGGTGTCATCACCTAAAATGTATCAATTTTAAGATGCAGCTAATGGCTTTGTAGGTCTCAGTGACAGTCACATATCCTCCCTCCATTGCATGTTTTATGTCAGTGTACTGAAATGCATTAGGAAGTTTGTTTATGTCGTTTAGAGTCGTTGTTTGTGGATGTTAATCTTCTCTCTTCATGTTTGGAAATCTTCTTTCTTGACTCATCATGTAATTTCATTTTTGGTGTTTTTAAATTTGTATTGTGTAAATACTGTGTAAAATAGTTCTGTAGTATGAATGCTTTGTGTTGTTGTGCCTGTGTCCAGTTGACATAATTGAAGTGTGTTTGGTGAATTGTATTAATGTTGTATTTCGGAGACATATTTCTTCATGTGGGGTTCTCTTCTCTCTTGATTCTTCATGTCATTTGTCTGAGAAGTATGTAAAATGAGTGTAATATGGGTTTATAGTTTCATATGTAGAGTGATGTAAAGTTGTGTTCTGATCTGTCTGTGTGAGTGTGTTTGTTGTGTAGCTTATATAGTGTTTTGTAGAGACATATATCTCCATGAGACAAAATCTTCTTTCTTCATTCTTCATGTAGTGTTAATGTAAGTGGTTTGATATGTGGAGTGTGAGTGTTGAAAAGGTGTTGTATTACAGTTACCTGTAGAGAAATATACGAGTATGTATGGAGGATATGTGGCATAGACGGTTGTGCCAATTTTTACATCGTACATAGAGTTCTGTATGTATCTGGACATTTAGGCTTCGATTTATTCTGTCATTGAACTTTGTCGATAATTAACGGCTTCCACATTTGTTTCTGGAAACATGGTAACAATGTTTTTTTACACATAGAGAGGTTTCTGTCGCACTTGTATACTGGCATAATAGTAAATCAGATGTTTAGGTATATTAGGTTTTTTCCAATTTTCATTTGTAACTAATACATGCCATACTTGTATACATCATAAGTGGTAATCCGTTTCAATGCCGAGGTGTCCGATACTTTAATCCATCCATGTACTTAGCATATAGTGTGCTACATTAGTCATGTTTTTTTGGTAATATCTTTTCATCTCTTTCAGTTATTTACTGTATTCATCACAGTACACAATTGCATATGTCAATTACTCTCGAAATAAATTCAAGTTCGTTCATTTAGAGAACCATTTGTGTTAGGTGTCATCACCTAATATGTATCAATTTTAAGATGCAGCTAATGGCTTTGTAGGTCTCAGTGACCGTCACATATCCTCCATTGCATGTTTTATGTCAGTGTACTGAAATGTATTAGGAAGTTTGTTTATGTTGTTTAGAGTCGTTGTTTGCCGATGTTAATCTTCTCTCTTCATATTTGGAAATCCTCTCTCTTGACTCATCATGTAATTTCATTTTTGGTGTTTTTAAATTTGTATTGAGTAAATACTGTGTAAAATAGTTCTGTAGTATGAATGCTTTGTGTTGTTGTGCCTGTGTCCAGTTGACATAATTGAAGTGTGTTTGGTGAATTGTATTAATGTAGTATTTCGGAGACATATTTCTTCATGTGGGGTTCTCTTCTCTCTTGATTCTTCATGTCATTTGTCTGAGAAGTATGTAAAATGAGTGTAATATGGGTTTATAGTTTCATATGTAGAGTGATGTAAAGTTGTGTTCTGATCTGTCTGTGTGAGTGTGTTTGTTGTGTAGCTTATACAGTGTTTTGTAGAGACATATATCTCCATAAGACAAAATCTTCATTCTTCATGTAGTGTTAATGTAAGTGGTTTGATATGTGGAGTGTGAGTGTTGAAATGGTGTTGTATTACAGTTACCTGTTGAGAAAGATACGAGTATGTATGGAGGATATGTGGTATAGACGGTTGTGCCAATTTTTACATCATACATAGAGTTCTATATGTATCTGGAGATTTAGGCTTGGATTTATTCTGTCATTGAACTTTGTCGATAATTAACAGCTTGCACATTTGTTTCTGGAAACGTGGTAGCAATGTATTTTTTACACATAGAGAGCGTTCTGCCACACTAGGATACGGGCATAATAGTAAATCAGATGTTTAGGTTTATTAGGTTTTTTCCAATTTTCATTTGTAACTAATACCTGCCATAATTGTATACATCATAAGTGGTAATCCGTTCCAGTGCCGAGGTGTCCGATACTTTAATCCATCCATGTGCGTAGCATATAGTGTGCTACATTAGTCATGTGTTTTTGGTAATATCTTTTCATCTCTTTCAGTTATTTACTGTATTCATCACAGTACGCAATTGCATATGTCAATTACTCTCGAGATAAATTCAAGTTCTATCATTTAGAGAACAATTTGTGTTAGGTGTCATCACCTAATATGTATCAATTTTAAGATGCAGCTAATGGCTTTGTAGGTCTCAATGACCGTCACATATCCTCCATTGCATGTTTTATGTCAGTGTACTGAAATGGATTAGGAAGTTTGTTTGTGTTGTTTAGAGTCGTTGTTTGCTGAAGTTAATCATCTCTCTTCATGTTTGGAAATCTTCTTTCTTGATTCATCATGAATTTCGTTTTTGTGTTTCTAAATTAAGTATTGTGTAAATACTGTATAAAATAGTTCTGTAGTATGAATGCTTTGTGTTGTTGAATCTGTGTCCAGTTGAGATATTTGAAGTTTGTTTGATGAATTGTTTTAATGTTGTATTTCAGAGTCATATTTCTTCATGTGTGGTTCTCTTCTCTCTTGATTCTTCATGTCATTTGTCTGAGAAGTATGTAAAATGAGTGTAATTGGGTTTATAGTTTCATATGTAGAGTGATGTAAAGTTGTGTTCTGATATGTTTGTGTGAGTGGGTCTGTTGTATAGCATATATAGTGTTTTTTAGAGACATTTTTCTTCATGAGACAAAATCTTCTTTCTTCATTCTTCATGTAGTATTAATGTAAATGGTTTGATATGTGGAGTGTGAGTGTTGAAAAGGTGTTGTATTACAGTTACCTGTAGAGAAATATACGAGTATGTATGGAGGATATGTGGCATAGACGGTTGTCCCAATTTTTACATCGTACATAGAGTTCTGTATGTATCTGGACATTTAGGCTTCGATTTATTCTGTCATTGAAGTTTGTCGATAATTAACGGCTTGCACATTTGTTTCTGGAAACATGGTAACAATGTTTTTTTACACATAGAGAGGTTTCTGTCGCACTTGTATACTGGCATAATAGTAAATCAGATGTTTAGGTTTATTAGGATTTTTCCCATTTTCATTTGTAACTAATACATGCCATACTTGTATACATCATAAGTGGTAATCCGTTTCAATGCCGAGGTGTCCGATACATTAATCCATCCGTGTACTTAGCATATAGTGTGCTACATTAGTCATGTTTTTTTGGTAATATCTTTTCATCTCTTTCAGTTATTTACTGTATTCATCACAGTACACAATTGCATATGTCAATTACTCTCGAAATAAATTCAAGTTCGTTTATTTAGAGAACCATTTGTGTTAGGTGTCATCACCTAATATGTATCAATTTTAAGATGCAGCTAATGGCTTTGTAGGTCTCAGTGACCATCACATATCCTCCATTGCATGTTTTATGTCAGTGTACTGAAATGTATTAGGAAGTTTGTGTTGTTTAGAGTCATTGTTTGAGGAAGTTCAACCTCTCTCTTCATGTTTGGAAATCTTCTTTCTTGATTCATCATGTAATTTCATTTTTTGTGTTTTTAATTTTGTATTGTGTAACTACTGTGTAAAATAGTTCTGTTGTATGAATGCTTTGTGTTGTTGAGACTATGTCCAGTTGAGATATTTGAAGTGTGTTTGATGAATTGTATTAATGTTGTATTTCAGAGTCATATTTCTTCATGTGTGGTTCTCTTCTCTCTTGATTCTTCATGTCATTTGTCTGAGAAGTATGTAAACTGAGTGTAATTGGGTTTATAGTTTCATATGTAGAGTGATGTAATATTGTGTTCCGATATGTTTGTGTGAGTGGGTCTGTTGTATAGCATATATAATGTTTTGTAGAGATATTTTTCTTCATGAAACTAAATCTTCTTTCTTCATTCTTCATGTAGTATTAATGTAAATGGTTTGATATGTAGAGTGTGTGTGTTGAAAAGGTGTTCTGTTACAGTTACCTGTAGAGAAATATACGAGTATGTATGGAGGATATGTGGTACAGATGGTTGTGCCATTCTTACATCGTACATAGAGTTCTATATGTATCTGGAGATTTAGACTTGGATTTATTCTGTCATTGAACTTTGTCGATAGTTAACAGCTTGCACATTTGTTTCTGGAAACATGGTAACAATGTTTTTTTACACATAGAGAGTTTTCTGTCACATTTGTATACTGACATAATAGTAATTCAGATGTTTAGGTATATTAGGTTTTTTCCCATTTTCATTTATAACTAATATATGCCAGAATTGTATGCATCATAAGTGGTAATCCGTTTCAATGCCGATGTGTCCAATACTTTAATCCTTCCATGTACTTAGCATATAGTGCGCTACATTTATCATGTTTTTTTGGTAATATCTTTTCATCTCTTTCAGTTATTTACTGTATTTATCACAGTATGCAATTGCATATGTCAATTACTCTCGAGAGAAATTCAAGTTCGTTCATTTAGAGAGCCATTTGTGTTAGGTGTCATCACCTAATATGTATCAATTTTAAGATGCAGCTAATGGCTTTGTAGGTCTCAGTGAGCATCACATATCCTCCATGGCATGTTTTATGTCAGTGTACTAAAATGTTTTAGGAAGTTTGTTTATGTCGTTTAGAGTCGTTGTTTGCGGATGTTAATCTTCTCTCTTCATGTTTGGAAATCTTCTTTCTTGACTCATCATGTAATTTCATTTTCGGTGTTTTTAAATTTGTATTGTGTAAATACTGTGTAAAATAGTTCTGTAGTATGAATGCTTTGTGTTGTTGTGCCTGTGTCCAGTTGACATAATTGAAGTGTGTTTGGTGAATTGTATTAATGTTGTATTTCGGAGACATATTTCTTCATGTGGGGTTCTCTTCTCTCTTGATTCTTCATGTCATTTGTCTGAGAAGTATGTAAAATGAGTGTAATATGGGTTTATAGTTTCATATGTAGAGTGATGTAAAGTTGTGTTCTGATCTGTCTGTGTGAGTGTGTTTGTTGTGTAACTTATATAGTGTTTTGTAGAGACATATATCTCCATGAGACAAAATCTTCTTTCTTCATTCTTCATGTCGTGTTAATGTAAGTGGTTTGATATGTAGAGTGTGAGTGTTGAAAAGGTGTTGTATTACAGTTACCTGTTGAGAAAGATACGAGTATGTATGGAGGATATGTGGTATAGACGGTTGTGCCAATTTTTACATCATACATAGAGTTCTATATGTATCTGGAGATTTAGGCTTCGATTTATTCTGTCATTGAACTTTGTCGATAATTAACAGCTTGCACATTTGTTTCTGGAAACATGGTAGCAATGTATTTTTTACATATAGAGAGCGTTCTGCCACACTTGGATACGGGCATAATAGTAAATCAGATGTTTAGGTTTATTAGGTTTTTTCCAATTTTCATTTGTAACTAATACATGCCATAATTGTATACATCATAAGTCATAATCCGTTTCAGTGCCGAGGTGTCCGATACTTTAATCCATCCATGTACTTAGCATATAGTGTGCTACATTAGTCATGTGTTTTTGGTAATATCTTTTCATCTCTTTCAGTTATTTACTGTATTCATCACTGTACGCAATTGCATATGTCAATTACTCTTGAGATAAATTCAAGTTCTTTCATTTAGAGAACCATTTGTGTTAGGTGTCATCACCTAATATGTATCAATTTTAAGATGCAGCTAATGGCTTTGTAGGTCTCAATGACCGTCACATATCCTCCATTGCATGTTTTATGTCAGTGTACTGAAATGGATTAGGTAGTTTGTTTGTGTTGTTTAGAGTCGTTGTTTGCGGAAGTTAATCTTCTCTCTTCATGTTTGGAAATCTTCTTTCTTGATTCATCATGAATTTAACTTTTTGTATTTTTAATTTAGTATTGTGTAAATACTGTGAAAAATAGTTCTGTAGTATGAATGCTTTGTGTTGTTGAGTCTGTGTCCAGTTCAGATATTTGAAGTGTGTTTGATGAATTGTTTTAATGTTGTATTTCGGAGTCATATTTCTTCATGTGTGGTTCTCTTCTCTCTTGATTCTTCATGTCATTTGTCTGAGAAGTATGTAAAATGAGTGTAATTGGGTTTATAGTTTCATATGTAGAGTGATGTAAAGTTGTGTTCTGATATGTTTGTGTGAGTGGGTCTGTTGTATAGCATATATAGTGTTTTTTAGAGACATTTTTCTTCATGAGACAAAATCTTCTTTCTTCATTCTTCATGTAGTGTTAATGTAAATGGTTTGATATGTGGAGTGTGAGTGTTGAAAAGGTGTTGTATTACAGTTACCTGTAGAGAAATATACGAGTATGTATGGAGGATATGTGGCATAGACGGTTGTGCCAATTTTTACATCGTACATAGAGTTCTGTATGTATCTGGACATTTAGGCTTCGATTTATTCTGTCATTGAAATTTGTCGATAATTAACGGCTTGCACATTTGTTTCTGGAAACATGGTAACAATGTTTTTTTACACATAGAGAGGTTTCTGTCACAATTGTATAATGGAATAATAGTAAATCAGATGTTTAGGTTTATTAGGTTTTTTCCCATTTTCATTTGTAACTAATACATGCCATACTTGTATACATCATAAGTGGTAATCCGTTTCAAAGCCGAGGTGTCCGATACTTTAATCCATCCATGTACTTAGCATATAGTGCGCTACATTAGTCATGTTTTTTTGGTAATATCTTTTCATCTCTTTCAGTTATTTACTGTATTCAACACAGTACACAATTGCATATGTCAATTACTCTCGAAATAAAATTCAAGTTCGTTCATTTAGAGAACCATTTGTGTTAGGTGTCATCACCTAATATGTATCAATTTAAGATGCAGCTAATGGCTTTGTAGGTCTCAGTGACCGTCACATATCCTCCATTGCATGTTTTATGTCAGTGTACTGAAATGTATTAGGAAGTTTGTTTGTGTTGTTTAGAGTCATTGTTTGAGGAAGTTCAACCTCTCTCTTCATATTTGGAAATCTTCTTTCTTGATTCATCATGTAATTTCATTTTTTGTGTTTTTAATTTTGTATTGTGTAACTACTGTGTAAAATAGTTCTGTAGTATGAATGCTTTGTGTTGTTGAGACTGTGTCCAGTTGAGATATTTGAAGTGTGTTTGATGAATTGTATTAATGTTGTATTTCAGAATCATATTTATTCATGTGTGGTTCTCTTCTCTCTTGATTCTTCATGTCATTTGTCTGAGAAGTATGTAAATTGAGTGTAATTGGGTTTATAGTTTCATATGTAGAGTGATGTAATATTGTGTTCCGATATGTTTGTGTGAGTGGGTCTGTTGTATAGCATATATAATGTTTTGTAGAGATGTTTTTCTTCATGAGACTAAATCGTCTTTCTTCATTCTTCATGTAGTATTAATGTAAATGGTTTGATATGTAGAGTGTGAGTGTTGAAAAGGTGTTCTGTTACAGTTACCTGTAGAGAAATATACGAGTATGTATGGAGGATATGTGGTACAGATGGTTGTGCCATTCTTACATCGTACATAGAGTTCTATATGTATCTGGAGATTTAGACTTGGATTTATTCTGTCATTGAACTTTGTCGATAGTTAACAGCTTGCACATTTGTTTCTGGAAACATGGTACCAATGTTTTTTTACACATAGAGAGTTTTCTGTCACACTTGTATACTGACATAATAGTAATTCAGATGTTTAGGTATATTAGGTTTTTTCCCATTTTCATTTATAACTAATACATGCCAGAATTGTATGCATCATAAGTGGTAATCCGTTTCAATGCTGATGTGTCCAATACTTTAATCCTTCCATGTACTTAGCATATAGTGCGCTACATTTATCATGTTTATTGGTAATATCTTTTCATCTCTTTCAGTTATTTACTGTATTCATCACAGTATGCAATTGCATATGTCAATTACTCTCGAGAGAAATTCAAGTTCGTTCATTTAGAGAACCATTTGTGTTAGGTGTCATCACCTAATATGTATCAATTTTAAGATGCAGCTAATGGCTTTGTAGGTCTCAGTGACCGTCACATATCCTCCATTGCATGTTTTATGTCAGTGTACTGAAATGTATTAGGAAGTTTGTTTATGTCGTTTAGAGTCGTTGTTTGCAAATGTTAATCTTCTCTCTTCATGTTTGGAAATCTTCTTTCTTGACTCATCATGTAATTTCATTTTTGGTGTTTTTAAATTTGTATTGTGTAAATACTGTGTAAAATAGTTCTGTAGTATGAATGCTTTGTGTTGTTGTGCCTGTGTCCAGTTGACATAATTGAAGTGTGTTTGGTGAATTGTTTTAATGTTGTATTTCAGAGTCATATTTCTTCATGTGTGGTTCTCTTCTCTCTTGATTCTTCATGTCATTTGTCTGAGAAGTATGTAAAATGAGTGTAATATGGGTTTATAGTTTCATATGTAGAGTGATGTAAAGTTGTGTTCTGATCTGTCTGTGTGAGTGTGTTTGTTGTGTAGCTTATACAGTGTTTTGTAGAGACATATATCTCCATGAGACAAAATCTTCTTTCTTCATTCTTCATGTAGTGTTAATGTAAGTGGTTTGATATGTGGAGTGTGAGTGTTGAAAAGGTGTTGTATTACAGTTACCTGTTGAGAAAGATACGAGTATGTATGGAGGATATGTGGTATAGACGGTTGTGCCAATTTTTACATCATACATAGAGTTCTATATGTATCTGGAGATTTAGGCTTCGATTTATTCTGTCATTGAACTTTGTCGATAATTAACAGCTTGCACATTTGTTTCTGGAAACGTGGTAGCAATGTATTTTTTACACATAGAGAGCCTTCTGCCACACTTGGATACGGGCATAATAGTAAATCAGATGTTTAGGTTTATTAGATTTTTCCAATTTTCATTTGTAACTAATACATGCCATAATTGTATACATCATAAGTGGTAATCCGTTCCAGTGCCGAGGTGTCCGATACTTTAATCCATCCATGTACTTAGCATATAGTGTGCTACATTAGTCATGTGATTTTGGTAATATCTTTTCATCTCTTTCAGTTATTTACTGTATTCATCACAGTACGCAATTGCATATGTCAATTACTCTCGAGATAAATTCAAGTTCTATCATTTAGAGAACCATTTGTGTTAGGTGTCATCACCTAATATGTATCAATTTTAAGATGCAGCTAATGGCTTTGTAGGTCTCAATGACCGTCACATATCCTCCATTGCATGTTTTATGTCAGTGTACTGAAATGGATTAGGAAGTTTGTTTGTGTTGTTTAGAGTCGTTGTTTGCGGAAGTTAATCATCTCTCTTCATGTTTGGAAATCTTCTTTCTTGATTCATCATGAATTTCGTTTTTGTGTTTCTAAATTAAGTATTGTGTAAATACTGTATAAAATAGTTCTGTGGTATGAATGCTTTGTGTTGTTGAATCTGTGTCCAGTTGAGATATTTGAAGTTTGTTTGATGAATTGTTTTAATGTTGTATTTCAGAGTCATATTTCTTCATGTGTGGTTCTCTTCTCTCTTGATTCTTCATGTCATTTGTCTGAGAAGTATGTAAAATGAGTGTAATTGGGTTTATAGTTTCATATGTAGAGTGATGTAAAGTTGTGTTCTGATATGTTTGTGTGAGTGGGTCTGTTGTATAGCATATATAGTGTTTTTTAGAGACATTTTTCTTCATGAGACAAAATCTTCTTTCTTCATTCTTCATGTAGTATTAATGTAAATGGTTTGATATGTGGAGTGTGAGTGTTGAAAAGGTGTTGTATTACAGTTACCTGTAGAGAAATATACGAGTATGTATGGAGGATATGTGGCATAGACGGTTGTCCCAATTTTTACATCGTACATAGAGTTCTGTATGTATCTGGACATTTAGGCTTCGATTTATTCTGTCATTGAAGTTTGTCGATAATTAACGGCTTGCACATTTGTTTCTGGAAACATGGTAACAATGTTTTTTTACACATAGAGAGGTTTCTGTCGCACTTGTATACTGGCATAATAGTAAATCAGATGTTTAGGTTTATTAGGTTTTTTCCCATTTTCATTTGTAACTAATACATGCCATACTTGTATACATCATAAGTGGTAATCCGTTTCAATGCCGAGGTGTCCGATACTTTAATCCATCCGTGTACTTAGCATATAGTGTGCTACATTAGTCATGTTTTTTTGGTAATATCTTTTCATCTCTTTCAGTTATTTACTGTATTCATCACAGTACACAATTGCATATGTCAATTACTCTCGAAATAAATTCAAGTTCGTTCATTTAGAGAACCATTTGTGTTAGGTGTCATCACCTAATATGTATCAATTTTAAGATGCAGCTAATGGCTTTGTAGGTCTCAGTGACCATCACATATCCTCCATTGCATGTTTTATGTCAGTGTACTGAAATGTATTAGGAAGTTTGTGTTGTTTAGAGTCATTGTTTGAGGAAGTTCAACCTCTCTCTTCATGTTTGGAAATCTTCTTTCTTGATTCATCATGTAATTTCATTTTTTGTGTTTTTAATTTTGTATTGTGTAACTACTGTGTAAAATAGTTCTGTTGTATGAATGCTTTGTGTTGTTGAGACTATGTCCAGTTGAGATATTTGAAGTGTGTTTGATGAATTGTATTAATGTTGTATTTCAGAGTCATATTTCTTCATGTGTGGTTCTCTTCTCCCTTGATTCTTCATGTCATTTGTCTGAGAAGTATGTAAACTGAGTGTAATTGGGTTTATAGTTTCATATGTAGAGTGATGTAATATTGTGTTCCGATATGTTTGTGTGAGTGGGTCTGTTGTATAGCATATATAATGTTTTGTAGAGATATTTTTCTTCATGAGACTAAATCTTCTTTCTTCATTCTTCATGTAGTATTAATGTAAATGGTTTGATATGTAGAGTGTGAGTGTTGAAAAGGTGTTCTGTTACAGTTACCTGTAGAGAAATATACGAGTATGTATGGAGGATATGTGGTACAGATGGTTGTGCCATTCTTACATCGTACATAGAGTTCTATATGTATCTGGAGATTTAGACTTGGATTTATTCTGTCATTGAACTTTGTCGATAGTTAACAGCTTGCACATTTGTTTCTGGAAACATGGTAACAATGTTTTTTTACACATAGAGAGTTTTCTGTCACACTTGTATACTGACATAATAGTAATTCAGATGTTTAGGTATATTAGGTTTTTTCCCATTTTCATTTATAACTAATATATGCCAGAATTGTATGCATCATAAGTGGTAATCCGTTTCAATGCCGATGTGTCCAATACTTTAATCCTTCCATGTACTTAGCATATAGTGCGCTACATTTATCATGTTTTTTTGGTAATATCTTTTCATCTCTTTCAGTTATTTACTGTATTTATCACAGTATGCAATTGCATATGTCAATTACTCTCGAGAGAAATTCAAGTTCGTTCATTTAGAGAGCCATTTGTGTTAGGTGTCATCACCTAATATGTATCAATTTTAAGATGCAGCTAATGGCTTTGTAGGTCTCAGTGAGCATCACATATCCTCCATGGCATGTTTTATGTCAGTGTACTGAAATGTATTAGGAAGTTTGTTTGTGTTATTTAGAGTCATTGTTTGAGGAAGTTCAACCTCTCTCTTCATGTTTGGAAATCTTCTTTCTTGATTCATCATGTAATTTCATTTTTTGTGTTTTTAATTTTGTATTGTGTAACTACTGTGTAAAATAGTTCTGTAGTATGAATGCTTTGTGTTGTTGAGACTGTGTCCAGTTGAGATATTTGAAGTGTGTTTGATGAATTGTATTAATGTTGTATTTCAGAGTCATATTTCTTCATGTGTGGTTCTCTTCTCTCTTGACTCTTCATGTCATTTGTCTGAGAAGTATGTAAAATGAGTGTAATATGGGTTTCTAGTTTCATATGTAGAGTGATGTAAAGTTGTGTTCTGATCTGTTTGTGTGAGTGTGTTTGTTGTGTAGCTTATATAGTGTTTTGTCGAGACATATATCTCCATGAGACAAAATCTTCTTTCTTCATTCTTCATGAAGTGTTAATGTAAGTGGTTTGATATGTGGAGCGTGAGTGCTGAATAGGTGTTGTATTGCAGTTATCTGTAGAGAAATATACGAGTATGTATGGAGGATATGTGGTATAGATCATTGTGCCATTTCTACATCGTACATAGAGTTCTATACGTATCTGGAGATTTAGACTTGGATTTATTCTGTCATTGAACTTTGTCGATAATTAACAGCTTGCACATTTGTTTCTGGAACAATGTTAACAATGTAGTTTTTACACATCGAGAGTTCTGTCACACTTGACTACTGACATAATAGGAATTCAGATGTTTAGGGTTATTAGGTTTTTTCCCATATTCATTTGTAACTAATGCATGCCAGAATTTTATACATCATCAATGGTAATCCGTTTCAATGCCCAGGTGTCCGATAAATTAATCCATCCATGTACTTAGCATATAGTGTGCTACATTAGTCATGTTTTTTTGGTAACATTTTTTCATCTCTTCCAGTTATTTACAGTATTCATTACAGTACCCAATTGCATATGTCAATTACTCTCGAGATAAATTCAAGTTCTTTCATTTATAGAACCATTTGTGTTAGGTGTCATCACCTAATATGTATCAATTTTAAGATGCAGCTAATGGCTTTGTAGGTCTCACTGACCGTCACATATCCCCCATTGCATGTTTTATGTCAGTGTACTGAAATGGATTAGGAAGTGTGTTTGTGTTGTTTAGAGTCGTTGTTTGCAGAAGTTAATATTCTCTCTTCATATTTGGAAATCTTCTTTCTTGATTCATCATGAATTTAACCTTTTGTATTTTTAATTTTGTATTGTGTAAATACTGTGTAAAATAGTTCTGTAGTATGAATGCTTTGTGTTGTAGAGTCTGTGTCCAGTTCAGATATTTGAAGTGTGTTTGATGAATTGTTTTAATGTTGTATTTCGGAGTCATATTTCTTCATGTGTGGTTCTCTTCTCTCTTGATTCTTCATGTCATTTGTCTGAGAAGTATGTAAAATGAGTGTAATTGGGTTTATAGTTTCATATGTAGAGTGATGTAAAGTTGTGTTCTGATATGTTTGTGTGAGTGGGTCTGTTGTATAGTATAAATAGTGTTTTTAGAGACATTTTTCTTCATGAAACAAAATCTTCTTTCTTCATTCTTCATGTAGTGTTAATGTAAATCGTTTGATATATAGAGTGTGAGTGTTGAAAAGGTGTTCTGTTACTGTTACCTGTTGAGTCAGATACGAGTATGTATGGAGGATATGTGGTATAGACGGTTGTGCCAATTTTTACATCGTACATAGAGTTCTATATGTATCTGGAGATTTAGGCTTCGATTTATTCTGTCATTGAACTTTGTCGATAACTAACAGCTTGCACATTTGTTTCTGGAAACATGGTAACAATGTTTTTTTTACACATAGAGAGGTTTCTGTCACACTTGTATACTGTCATAATAGTAAATCAGATGTTTAGGTTTATTAGGTTTTTTCCCTTTTTCAGTTGTAACTAATACATGCCATAATTGTATACATCATAAGTGGTAATCTGTTTCAATGCCGAGGTGTCCGATACTTTAATCCATCCATGTACTTAGCATATAGTGTGCTACATTAGTCATGTTTTTCTGGTAATATATGTTCATCTCTTTCAGTTATTTACTGTATTCATCACAGTACGCAATTGTATATGTCAATTACTCTCAAGATAAATTCAAGTTCGTTCATTTAGAGAACCATTTGTGTTAGGTGTCATCATCTAATATGTATCAATTTTAAGATGCTGCTAATGGTTTTGTAGGTCTCAGTGACCGTCACATATCCTCCACTGCATGTTTTATATCAGTGTTCTGAAATGTATTAGGAAGTTTGTTTGTGTTGTTTAGAGTCGTTGTTTGCGGATGTTCATCATCTCTCTTCATGTTTGGAAATCTTCTTTCTTGATTCTTCATGTAATTTCATTTTTGCTTTTTTTAATTTTGAATTGTGTAAGTACTGTGTATGAGAGATCTGTTGTATGAATTCATTGTATTGTCATGTCTGTGTCCAGTTGAGATAATTGAAGTGTGTTTGATGTATAGTGTTAATGTTGTATTTCGGAGACATAATTCTTCATGTGGGGTTCTCTTCTCTCTTGATTCTTCAGGTCATTTTTCTGAGAGGTATGTAAAATGATTGTGATTGGGTTTATAGTTTCATATGTAGTGTGATGTAATGTTGTGTTCTGATCTGTTTGTGTGAGTGGGTTTGTTGTGTAGCATATATAGTGTTTTGTCGTTACATATATCTCCATGAGACAAAATCTTCTTTCTTCATTCTTCATGTAGTGTTAATGTAAATGGTTTGATATGTGGAGTGCGAGTTTTGAAAAGGTGTTGTATTACGGTTATCTCTTGAAAAATATTCGAATTTATATGGAGGATATGTGGTTTACACGGTTCTGCCATTTTTACATCATACATAGAGTTCTATATGTATCTGGAGATTTAGACTTGGAGTAATTCTGTCATTGAATTTTGTCGATATATAACAACTTGCACATTTGTTTCTGGAAACATGGTAGCAATGTATTTTTTACACATAGAGTGTTTTCTGTCACACTTGTATACTGACATAATAGTAATTCATATGTTTAGGTTTATTAGGTTTTTTCCCATTTTCATTTGCAACTAATACATGCCAGAATTGTATACATCATAAGTGGTAATCCGTTTCAATGCCGAGGTGTCCGATACTTTAATCCTTCCATGTACTTAGCATATAGTGCGCTACATTATTCATGTTATTTTGGTAATATCTTTTCATCTCCTTCAGCTATTCACTGTATTCATCACAGTACCCAAGTGCATATGTCAATTACTCTCGAGATAAATTCAAGTTCGTTCATTTAGAGAACCATTTGTGTTAGGTGTCATCACCTAATATGTATCAATTTTAAGATGCAGCTAATGGCTTTGTAGGTCTCAGTGACCGTCACATATCCTCCATTGCATGTTTTATATCAGTGTACTGAAATGTATTAGGAAGTATGTTTGTGTTGTTTAGAGTCGTAGTTTGCGGAAGTTCATCTTCTCTCTTCATGTTTGGTAATCTTCTTTCTTGATTCATCATGTGATTTCATTTTTGGTGTTTTTAATTTTGTATTGTGTAAATACTGTGTAAAATAGTTCTGTAGTGTGAATGCTTTGTGTTGTTGAGTCTGTGTCCAGTTTAGATATATGAAATGTGTTTGATGAATTGTATTAATGTTGTATTTCGGAGACATATTTCTTCATGTGGGGTTCTCTTCTCTCTTGATTCTTCATGTCATTTGTCTGAGAAGTATGTAAAATGAGTGTAATTGGGTTTATAGTTTCATATGTAGAGTGATGTAAAGTTGTGTTCTGATCTGTTTGTGTGTGTGGGTTTGTTGTGTAGCTTATATAGTGTTTTGTAGAGATATATATCTCCATGAGACAAAATCTTCTTTCTTCATTCTTCATGTAGTGTTAGAGTAAATGGTTTGATATGTGGAGTGTGAGTGTTGAAAAGGTGTTGTATTACAGTTACCTGTAGAGAAATGTACGAGTATGTATGGAGAATATGTGGTATAGATCGTTGTGCCATTTTTACATCGTACATAGAGTTCTATAAGTATATGCAGATTTAGACTTGGATTTATTCTTTCATTGAACTTTGTCGATAATTAATAGCTTGCACATATGTTTCTGGAAACATGGTAACAATGTATGTTTTACACATATAGAGTTTTCAGTCACACTTGTATACTGACATAATAGTAATTAAGATGTTTAGGTTTATTAGGTTTTTTCCCATTGTCATTTATAACTAATACATGCCAGAATTGTATGCATCATAAGTGGTAATTCGTTTCAATGCTGAGGTGTCCGATACTTTAATCCATCCATGTACTTAGCATATAGTGCTCTACATTAGTCATGTTATTTTGGTAATATCTTTTCATCTATTTCAGTTATTTACTGTATTCATCACAGCACGCAATTGCATATGTCAATTACTCTCAAGATCAAGTTCGTTCATTTATAGAACCATTTGTGTTAGGTGTCATCACCTATTATATATTTCACTTTTAAGATGCAGCTAATGGCTTTGTAGGTGTCAGTGACCGTCACATATCCTCCATTGCATGTTTTATGTCAGTGTACTGAAATGTATTAGGAAGTATCTTTGTGTTGTTTAGAGTCATTGTTTGAGGAAGTTCAACCTCTCTCTCATGTTTGGAAATCTTCTTTCGTGATTCATCATGTAATTTCATTTTTGGTGTTTTTCATTTTGTATTGTGTAACTACTGTGTAAAATAGTTCTGTAGCATGAATGCTTTGTGTTGTTGAGACTGTGTCCAGTTGAGATATTTGAAGTGTGTTTGATGAATTGTATTAGTGTTGTATTTCAGAGTCATATTTCTTCATGTGTGGTTCTCTTCTCTCTTGATTCTTCATATCATTTGACTGATAAGTATGTAAATTGAGTGTAATTGGGTTTATAGTTTCATATGTAGAGTGATGTAAAGTTGTGTTCTGATATGTTTGTGTGAGTGGGTCTGTTGTATAGCATATATAGTGTTTTGTAGAGACATTTTTCTTCATGAAACAAAACCTTCTTTATTCATTCTTCATGTAGTGTTAATGTAAATGGTTTGATATGTGATATGTGGAGTGTGAGTGTTGAAAAGGTGTTGTATTACAGTTACCTGTTGAGTCAGATACGAGTATGTATGTAGGATATGTGGTATAGACGGTTGTGCCAATTTTTACATCATACGTAGAGTTCTATATGTATCTGGAGATTTAGGCTTCGATTTATTCTGTCATTGAAATTTGTCGATAATTAACAGCTTGCACATTTGTTTCTGGAAACATGGTAGCAATGTTTTTTTACACATAGAGTGGTTTCTGTCACACTTGTATACTGGCATAATAGTAATTCAGATGTTTAGGTTTATTAGGTTTTTTCCCATTTTCATTTGTAACTAATACATGCCATAATTGTATACATCATAAGTGGTAATCCGCTTCAGTGCCGAGGTGTCCGATATTTTAATCCATCCATGTACTTAGCATATAGTGTGCTACATTAGTCATGTGTTTTTGGTAATATCTTTTCATCTGTTTCAGTTATTTACTGTATTCATCACAGTACGCAATTGCATATGTCAATTACTCTCGAGATACATTCAAGTTATTTCATTTAGAGAACCATTTGTGTTAGGTGTCATCACCTAATATGTATCAATTTTGAGATGCAGCTAATGGCTTTGTAGGTCTCAGTGACCGTCACATATCCTCCATTGCATGTTTTATATCAGTGTACTGAAATGTATTAGGAAGTTTGTTTGTGTTGTTTAGAGTCGTTGTTAGCTGAAGTTCATCATCTCTCTTCATGTTTGGAAATCTTCTTTCTTGATTCTTCATGTAATTTCATTTTTGGTATTTTTAATTTTGTATTGTGTAAATACTGTGTATGAGAGATCTGTTGTATGAATTCATTGTGTTGTCGTGTCTGTGTCCAGTTGAGATAATTGAAGTGTGTTTGATGTATAGTGTTAATGTTGTATTTCGGAGACATCATTCTTCATGTTGGGTTCTCTTCTCTCTTGATTCTTCAGGTCATTTGTCTGAGAGGTATGTAAAATGAGTGTGATTGGGTTTATAGTTTCATATGTAGTGTGTTGTAATGTTGTGTTCTGATCTGTTTGTGTGAGTGGGTTTGTTGTGTAGCATATATAGTGTTTTGTCGTGACATATATCTCCATGAGACAAAATCTTCTTTCTTCATTCTTCATGTAGTGTTAATGTAAATGGTTTGATATGTGGAGTGCGAGTCTTGAAAAGGTGTTGTATTACGGTTATCTCTTGAAAAATATTCGAATTTATATGGAGGATAAGTGGTTTACATGGTTCTGCCATTTTCACATCGTACATAGAGTTCTATATGTATCTGGAGATTTAGACTTGGAATTATTCTGTCAATGAATTTTGTCGATATATAACAGCTTGCACATTTGTTTCTGGAAACATGGTAGCAATGTATTTTTTACACATAAAGAGCGTTCTGCCACACTTGGATACTGGCATAATAGTAAATCAGATGTTTAGGTTTATTAGGTTTTTTTCCATTTTCATTTGTAACTAATACATGCCAGAATTGTATACATCATAAGTGGTAATCCGTTTCAATGCCGAGGTGTCCGATACTTTAATCCTTCCATGTACTTAGCATATAGTGCGCTACATTAGTCATGTTATTTTGGTAATATCTTTTCATCTCTTTCAGTTATTTACTGTATTCATCACAGTACACAAGTGCATATGTCAATTACTCTCGAGATAAATTCAAGTTCGTTCATTTAGAGAACCATTTCTGTTTGGTGTCATCACCTAATATGTATCAATTTTAAGATGCAGCTAATGGCTTTGTAGGTCTCAGTGACAGTCACATATCCTCCATTGCATGTTTTATGTCAGTGTACTGAAATGTATTAGGAAGTTTCTTTGTGTTGTTTAGAGTCGTTGTTTGAGGAAGTTCATCTTCTCTCTTCATGTTTGGAAATCTTCTTTCGTGATTCATCATGTAATTTCATTTTTGGTATTTTTAATTTGGTATTGTGTAAATACTGTGGAAAATAGTTCTGTAGTATGAATGCTTTGTGTTGTTGTGCCTGTGTCCAGTTGAGATAACTGAAGTGAGTTTGATGAATTGTGTTAATGTTCTATTTCGGAGACATATTTCTTCATGTGGGGTTCTCTTCTCTCTTGATTCTTCATGTCATTTGGCTGAGAAGTATGTAAAATGAGTGTAATTGGGTTTATAGTTTCATATGTAGAGTGATGTAAAATTGTGGTCTGATATGTTTGTGAGGGTCGGTCTGTTGCATAGCATATATAGTGTTTTGTAGTGACATATATCTCCATGACGCAAAATCTTCTTTCTTCATTCTTCATGTAGTGTTAATGTAAGTGGTTTGATATGTGGAGTGTGAGTGTTGAATAGGTGTTGTATTGCAGTTTTCTGTAGAGAAATATACGAGTATGTATGGAGGATATGTGGTATAGATCGTTGTGCCATTTTTACATCATACATAGAGTTCTTAATGTATCTGGAGATTTAGACTTGGATTTATTCTGTCATTGATCTTTGTCGTTAATTAACAGCTTGCACATTTGTTTCTGGAAACATGGTAACAATGTTTTTTTTACACATATAGAGTTTTCTGTCACACTTGTATACTGACACAATAGTAATTCAGATATTTAGGTATATTAGGTTTTTCCCATTTTCATTTGTAACTAATACATGCCAGAATTGTATACATCATAAATTGTAATCCGTTTCAATTCCGAGGTGTCCGATACTTTGATCCATCCATGTGCTTAGCATATTGTGTGCTACATTAGACATATTTTTTTGATAATATCTTTTCATCTCTTTCAGTTATTTACTGTATTCATCACAGTACGCAATTGCATATGTCAATTACTCTCGAGATAATTTTAAGTTCGTTCATTTAGAGAAATATTTGTGTTAGGTGTCATCACCTAATATATATCAATTTCAAGATGCAGCTAATGGCTTTGTAGGTCTCAGTGACCGTGAAATATCCTCCATTGCATGTTTTATGTCAGTGTACTGAAATGTATTACGAAGTTTGTTTGCGTTATTTAGAGTCGTCGTTGGGGAAGTTCATCATCTCTCTTCATGTTTGGAAATCTTCTTTCTTGATTCTTCATGTAATTTCATTTTTGGTATTTTTATTTTTGTATTGTTAAGTACTGTGTATGAGAGATCTGTTGTATGAATTCATTATGTTGTCGTGTCTGTGTCCAGTTGAGATAATTGTAGTGTGTTTGATGTATAGTGTTAATGTTGTATTTCGGAGACATATTTCTTCATGTGGGGTTCTCTTCTCTCTTGATTCTTCAGGTCGTTTGTCTGAGAAGTATGTAAAATGAGTGTAATTATGTTTATAGTTTCATATGTAGAGTGATGTAATGTTGTGTTCTGATCTGTTTGTGTGAGTGGGTTTGTTGTGAAGCATAATTAGTATTTTGTCGTGACATATATCTCCATGAGACAAAATCTTCTTTCTTCATTCTTCATGTAGTGTTAGAGTAAATGGTTTGATATGTGGAGTGTGAGTGTTGAAAAGGTGTTGTATTACAGTTACCTGTAGAGAAATGTACGAGTATGTATGGAGAATATGTGGTATAGATCGTTGTGCCATTTTTACATCGTACATAGAGTTCTATAAGTATATGCAGATTTAGACTTGGATTTATTCTTTCATTGAACTTTGTCGATAATTAATAGCTTGCACATTTGTTTCTGGAAACATGGTAACAATGTATGTTTTACACATATAGAGTTTTCAGTCACACTTGTATACTGACATAATAGTAATTAAGATGTTTAGGTTTATTAGGTTTTTTCCCATTGTCATTTATAACTAATACATGCCAGAATTGTATGCATCATAAGTGGTAATTCGTTTCAATGCTGAGGTGTCCGATACTTTAATCCATCCATGTACTTAGCATATAGTGCTCTACATTAGTCATGTTATTTTGGTAATATCTTTTCATCTATTTCAGTTATTTACTGTATTCATCACAGCACGCAATTGCATATGTCAATTACTCTCAAGATCAAGTTCGTTCATTTATAGAACCATTTGTGTTAGGTGTCATCACCTATTATATATTTCACTTTTAAGATGCAGCTAATGGCTTTGTAGGTGTCAGTGACCGTCACATATCCTCCATTGCATGTTTTATGTCAGTGTACTGAAATGTATTAGGAAGTATCTTTGTGTTGTTTAGAGTCATTGTTTGAGGAAGTTCAACCTCTCTCTCATGTTTGGAAATCTTCTTTCGTGATTCATCATGTAATTTCATTTTTGGTGTTTTTCATTTTGTATTGTGTAACTACTGTGTAAAATAGTTCTGTAGTATGAATGCTTTGTGTTGTTGAGTCTGTGTCCAGTTGAGATAACTGAAGTGTGTTTGATGAATTGTATTAATGTTGTATTTTTGAGACATATATTCTTCATGTGGGGTTCTCTTCTCTCTTGATTTTTCATGTCATTTGTCTGAGAAGTATGTAAATTGAGTGTAATTGGGTTTGAGTGTAATTGGGTTTATAGTTTCATATGTAGAGTGATGTAAAGTTGTGTTCTGATATTTTTGTGTGAGTGGGTTTGTTGTGCAGCATATATAGTGTTTTGTCGTGACATATATCTCCATGAGACAAAATCTTCTTTCTTCATTCTTCATGTAGTGTTAATATAAATGGTTTGATATGTGGAGTGTGAGTGTTGAAAAGGTGTTGTATTACAGTTACCTGTAGAGAAATATACGAGTATGTATGGAGGATATGTGGTATAGACGGTTGTGCCAATTTTTACATCGTACATAGAGTTCTGTATGTATGTGGACATTTAGGCTTCGATTTATTCTGTCATTGATCTTTGTCGATAATTAACAGCTTGCACATTTTTTCTGGAACCATGGTAACAATGTATTTTTACACATATAGAGTTTTCTGTCACACTTGTATACTGACACAATAGTAATTCAGATGTTTAGGTATACTAGGTTTTTCCCATTTTCATTTGTAACTAATACATGCCAGAATTGTATACATCATAAGTGGTAATCCGTTTCAATTCCAAGGTGTCCTATACTTTGATCCATCCATGTAGTTAGCATATAGTGCGCTACATTAGTCATGTTTTTTGGTAATATCTTTTCATCTCTTTCAGGTATTTACTGTATTCATCACAGTACGCAATTGCATATGTCAATTACTCTCGAGATAAATTCAAGTTCCTTCATTTAGAGAATTATTTGTGTTAGGCTTCATCACCTAATATGTATCAATTTTAAGATGCAGCTAATGGCTTTGTAGGTCTCAGTGACCGTGCAATTTTCTCCATTGCATGTTTTATGTCAGTGTACTGAAACGTATTACGAAGTTTGTTTGTGTTGTTTAGAGTCGTTCTTTGCGGAAGTTCATCATCTCTCTTCATGTTTGGAAATCTTCTTTCTTGATTCTTCATGTAATTTCATTTTTGGTATTTTTAATTTTGTTTGTGCAAGTACTGTGTACGAGAGATCTGTTGTATGAATTCATTGTGTTGTCGTGTCTGTGTCCATTTGAGTTAATTGAAGTGTGTTTGATGTATAGTGTTAATGTTGTATTTCGGAGACATATTTCTTCATGTGAGGTTCTCTTCTCTCTTGATTCTTCAGGTCATTTGTCTGAGATGTATGTAAAATGAGTGTAATTATGTTTATAGTTTCATATGTAGAGTGATGTAATGTTGTGTTCTGATCTGTTTGTGTGAGTGGGTTTGTTGTGTAGCATATATAGTGTTTTGTCGTGACATATATCTCCATGAGACAAAATCTTCTTTCTTCATTCTTCATGTAGTGTTAAAGTAAATGGTTTGATATGTGGAGTGTGAGTCTTGAAAAGGTGTTGTATTACAGTTATCTCTAGAAAAATATTCGAGTATGTATGGAGGATATGTGGTATAGATGGTTCTGCCATTTTTACATCGTACATAGAGTTCTATATGTATCTGGAGATTTAGACTTGGATTTATTCTGTCATTGAACTTTGTCGATAATTAACAGCTTGCACATTTGTTTCTGGAAACATGGCAACAATGTTTTTTTACACATAGAGAGTTCTCTGGCACACTTGTATACTGACATAATAGTAATTCAGATGTTTAGGTTTATTTGGTTGTTTCCCATTTTCATTTGTAACTAATACATGTCAGAATTGTATACATCATAAGTGGTAATCCGTTTCAATGCCGAGGTGTCCGATACTTTAATCCTTTCATGTACTTAGCATATAGTGCGCTACGTTAGTCATGTTATTTTGGTAATATCTTTTCATCTATTTCAGTTATTTACTGTATTCACCGCAGTACGCAATTGCATATGTCAATTACTCTCGAGATAAATTGAAGTTCGATCATTTAGAGAACCATTTGTGCTAGGTGTCATCTCCTAATATGTATAACTTTTAAGATGCAGCTAATGGCTTTGTAGGTCTCAATGACCGTCGCATATCCTCCATTGCATGTTTTATGTCAGTGTACTGAAATGTATTAGGAAGTTTGTTTGTGTCGTTTAGAGTCGTTATTTGCCGAAGTTCATCTTCTCTCTACATGTTTGGAAAACTTATTTCTTGATTCTTCATGTAATTTCATTTTTGGTGTTTTTAATTTTGTATTGTGTAAATACTGTGTAAAATAGTTCTGTAGTATGAATGCTTTGTGTTGTTGTGCCTGTGTCCAGTTGAGATAATTGAAGTGTGTTTGATGAATTGTATTAATGTTGTATTTTGGAGACATATTTCTTCATGTGGGGTTCTCTTCTCTCTTGATTCTTCATGTCATTTGTCTGAGAAGTAAGGAAAATCAGTGTATTTGGGTTTATAGTTTCATATGTAGAGTGATGTGAAGTTGTGTTCTGATCTGTTTGTGTGAGTGGGTTTGTTGTGTAGCTTATATAGTGTTTTGTAGAGACATATATCTCCATGAGACAAAATCTTCTTTCTTCATTCTTCTTGTAGTGTTAGTGTAAATGGTTTAATATGTGGAATATGAGTGTTGAAAAGGTGTTGTATTGCAGTTATCTGTAGAGAAATGTACGAGTATGTATGGAGGATATGTGGTATAGTTGGTTGTGCCATTTTTACATCGTACATTGAGTTCTATATGTATCTGGAGATTTAGACTTGGATTTATTCTGTCATTGTAATTTGTCGATAGTTAACAACTTGCACATTTGTTTCTGGAACCATGGTAACAATGTATTTTTTACACATATGTAACACACTTGTATACTGACATAATAGGAATTCGGATGTTTAGGTTTATTCGGTTTTTTCCCATTTTATTTGTAACTAATGCATGCTAGAATTGTATACATCATAAATGTAATCCGTTTCAATGCTGAGGTGTCCGATACTTTAATCCATCTGTGTACTTAGCATATAGTGCGCTACATTAGTCATGTTTTTTTGGTAATATCTTTTCATCTCTTTCAGTTATTTACTGTATTCATCAGAGAACACAATTGCATATGTCAATTACTCTCGAGATAAATTCAAGTTCATTAATTTAGCAAACAATTTGTGTTTGGTGTAATCACCTAATATGTATCAATTTTAAGATGCAGCTAATGGCTTTGTAGGTCTCCATGTCCGTCACTTATACTCCATTGCATGTTTTGTGTCAGTATACTGAAGTGCGTTTGGATGCTTGTTTGCGTTGTATAGAGTCATAGTGTGTGGAAGTTAATCTTCTCTCTCCCTGTTTGGAAATCTTCTTTCTTGATTCACATGTAATTTCATTTTTTGTGTTTTTAATTTTGTATTGTGTAACTACTGTGTAAAATAGTTCTGTAGTATGAATGCTTTGTGTTGTTGAGTCTGTGTCCAGTTGAGATATTTGAAGTGTGTTTGATGAATTGTATTAATGTTGTATTTCGGAGTCATATTTCTTCATGTGTGGTTCTTTTCTCTCTTGATTCTACATGTCATTTGTTTGAGAAGTATGTAAAATGAGTGTAATTGGGTTTATAGTTTCACATGAAGAGTGATTTCATATTGTGTTCTGGTATGTTTGTTTGAGTGGGTCTGTTGTGTAGCATATATAGTCTTTTGTAGAAACATATATCTTCATGAGACAAAATCTTCTTTCTTCATTCTTCATGTAGTGTTGGTGTAAATGGTTTGATATGTGAAGTGTGAGTGTTGAAAAGTTGTTGTATTACAGTTATCTGTAGAGAAATATACGAGTATGTATAGAGGATATGTGGTATAGATGGTTGTGACATTTTTACATCGTACATAGAGTTCTATATGTATCTGGAGATTTAGACTTGGATTTATTCTGTCATTGAACTTTGTCGATAATTAACAGCTTGCACATTTGTTTCTGGAAACGTGGTAACAATGTTTTTTTACACATAGAGAGTTTCCTGTCACACTTGTATACTGACATAATAGGAATTCAGATGTTTATGTTTATTAGGTTTTTTTGCCATATTCGTATCTTTACTTATATATGCCAGAAGTGTATGCTATCCCGTCTCAATTCCTAGGTGTCTGATACTTTAATCTATCCACGAACCTAGCATATAGTGCACTACATTAGTCATGTTTTATTAGTAATATCTTCTCATGTGGTTCAGTTATTTACTTTTTTTATCGCAGTATGGAATTGCATATGTCAGTTACTCTCTAGATAAATTTATGTTTGCTCATTGTAAGAACACTCAGTGGTAGGTGTCGTAATACGTATCAATTTTACGATGCAGGTAACGGCTTTGTAGTTCTCAGTGACCATCACATATCCTCTATTGCATGTTTTGTGTCAATGTACTGAAGTGTGTTTGGAAGCTTGTTTGTGTTGTATAGAGTCATTGTTTCTGGAAGTTCATCTTTTCTTTTCATGTTTGGAAATCTTCTTACTTGATTCTTCATCTAATTTCATTTTTATTGTTTTTATTTTGTATTGTGTAAATACTGTGTAAGAGAGATCTGTTGGATGAATGCATTGTGTTGTTGTGTCTGTGTCCAGTTGAGATATTTGAAATGTTTTTGTTGATAAGTATTAAGTTGTATTTCGGAGACTTTTTTTTCATGTGTGATTCCCTTCGCTCTTGACTCTTCATATCATTTGACTGAGTATGTGAAAAATGACTGTCGTTTAATTTATGGTTTCTTATGTAGAGTGATTTAAAGTTGTGTTCTGATCAGTTTGTGTGAGTGGGTTTGTTGTGTAGCATATATAGTGTTTTGTGGAGACATATTTCTCTATGAGAGAAAATCTTCTTTCTTCATTCTTCATGTAGTGTTAATGTAAATGGTTTGATATGTGGAGTGTGAGTGTTGAAAAGGTGTTTTATTGCAGTTATCTGTAAAGAAATATACAATTATTATTGGGTTTATAGTTTCATATGTAGAGTAATGTAAAGTTGTGTTCTGATCTGTTTGTGTGAGTGGGTTTGTTGTATAGCATATATGGTGTTTTGTAGAGACATATTGCTTGATGTGACAAAATCTTTTTCCTGTATTCTTCATTTGTTGTTAATGTAAGTGGTTTAACATGTGCACTGTCATTGCTGAAAATATGTTGTATTGCAGTTTTCTGTAGAGTAATATACGAGTGTCTAAATGGGATAAATGTGCCAACAGTTTTGGTGACTAATTTTGTTTATGTGTAGTGTGTAAATCTGTATTTTTTAGTTAGTAAAGTTATTAGCCTTACTTTATGCTAGTGAGCTGGTTTCATTTGAATGCCCCATATATTATTGTAAGTGGATTAATAGTAATCCTAAAGCAAAGAATTACTATTGGTCTCTCCAATTAAGGTATTAAGTACTTCGGAAATGAAATTGTAACACCATTGACTAAAATACTCAACAAAATTGAAAATGAAGGTTATTATCCAGAATGTTTAACAATATCTGTAGTTAAACCAGTACACAAGTAAGGAGATATAGCATCACCAGGTATCTGTTAACCAATATCACTTATACCCCTAATATGAAAATTAATAGAATTCGGCATGAATAAGCAGATGAATCAGTATTTTGTACATAATGATATACTATCTTCCTCACAGTGTAATTTCAGATCTAGCCTTTGTACAGTCTAAACAGTTTAGAGTATGCTAGCAAAAACATACAATTGTTCTGAAAATAAAGATAACTGTGCAACATTGTTGGACCTCAGGAAAGCTTTTGATATGGTCACCCACAATATTATCATTAAAAAAACTCTTCCACTAAGGAGTAGGAGAGAATGCTCTATGCCTAATGCAGTCATACTTGGATAATAGAAAAAGGTTAGTTAAGGTAAATAATCTGATGTCAGAGTGTCTCCCAGTTGTAAAGGGGGTACCTCAAGGATCTGTCCTTTGACCTTTCCTTTTCATTATTTATATATATGATTCACCTGCAGTTGTATTGTGTATGTAGTGCTATATGCTGATGACACAACACTCACCACATGTGATACCAATCTTGAAAATGTGCAACACAGCATGACAGTGGCAAAGGAGAGGGGCATTACTTGGTTTGAGGCAAATGTACTGCAGAAGAATGATAGTAAAACTGAAGTTGATGTATTCAACCTGAATGCTCCCAGTCACGGCAACAAAACAGTAAAATTATTAGGATTTAATATAGCTAAAAAGCTCAGCTGAAATACTCACACAGGGAAGATACGTGGCAAATTGGCACGTGCCATACATCTGCTGTATCAGCTGAGGAGCAGTGTCAGTAAAGAACTTCTGTTGTATGCATATTTTGCATTCTTCCATTCGCACATGAGTTATGGAATACAATAATGGGGCAATTGCGTAGGTTCAAAAGTAGGGTTTAAATGGCAAAAGAAAGCCATAAGGTGCATATCGTAATTTAGCCCTTGTGAATCATGTTGAGATCAATGACAGTGCCTGGCCTCTATATTTACAACTTCCTTGTCGTCATTAAAGAGAATCTGACTTGACTTAAGGAGAACAGTTCATGACCATAACATAAGAAGTGGTTCAAATGGCTCTGAGCACTATGGGACTCAACTGCTGAGGTCATAAGTCCCCTAGAACTTAGAACTACTTAAACCTAACTAACCTAAGGACGACACACACATCCATGCCCGAGGCAGGATTCGAACCTGCGACCAGACTGTAGCGCCAGAACCGCTCGGCCACCAGCGGCCGGCCATAAGAAGTGGACATACCATTAATATGCCATATGCTAGGCTTGCAAAGAGACACAACATCTACACATCTTGGTCCTGTCTACTTCAACAAATTACCAGAAAATGCCTACACAGTGCCAGTATTTAAATTTAAAACTAGTCTTTCAAGGTGGATCAAAAGTAAAGTAATTTACTCTGCTCAAGAGTTCCTAGAGTATGTGACAAATGACCCACTTTGCATATGAGAATGAACTATAAATTAACTGCAAACTATACTTATGGCACACTGTGCAACTATTTTATTACTGTTTGATGTGCTTATTGTTAATTATCTGTTGGATTATTTATTTGTCATTTACCGAACTCTGTAGTTCATTTATCTTGTAATTGAGCAATTAGGAAACTTCTTGTTGTTATTTACATTTGCACAAATATATATTGCATCTGTCCTGGATTCTTATATTGTAGTTAATAACATTTGTCATGTCGATGATTATTATTGTTGTTATTATGATGTATACACTGATGACACCAATTGCGTGTAAATATGCTCAATGGTGGAATAAAACATTTCTATTTTTAGTTCACTAGCTCTGAATCTTATGGCTGTGTTATGTCATAAGTATGTACAAGAAATAAACATTGCCCAAGAATGCTTCCCCAGGGGGACTTCATAGTTGAGTCATGTATTCCAGTTTTATTATTAAGATCTTACCTTCATTTTTATAATGTACGTTTGCACACTGTCTTCTGTCATTGAGATACGAACTTAAAAAATTTGCTGCCGCTCCTATTATGTGATAAGCTTCTAATGTGGATAAAATTATTCCATGATCTCTGAATCAAAGGCCTTAGCCAGATGTAGAAAAGCCCCAATTACTTTGTTTCCTTATTTTCATTATTTCACATTCTGTTACATCCATCAGGACGAAAATGAATTACTTGTTTCGGATGAAATTATTTGTGGTCTTGATTCATCATGTGGTGTCACTGCCAGACACCACACTTGCTAGGTGGTAGCTTTAAATCGGCCGCGGTCCATTAGTACATGTCGTACCCGCGTGTCGCCAATGTCAGTGATCGCAGACCGAGCGCCACCACATGGCAGGTCTCGAGAGACGTACTAGCACTCACCGCAGTTGTACAGCTGACTTTGCTAGGAAAGGTTCACTGACAACTACGCTCTCATTTGCCGAGACGATAGTTAGCATAGCCTTCAGGCTATTCAGTTAATATTGAGATTGTAAAACATGTACCGTCAAGAGCGATGTTCACCAATTAAGTATTCCAGAAGCTATGTACCTTTTTTGCTAGTCTGAAGACCTTGTCCTGTTCCAGACCTCACGCCAGCCTGTGTGAGCTTAAATGTGTGCCTTTCGGCTTCCTGTCCTAGTGGATTGGCTGTCTTGCCACAACAGTTGGCGATGAGCCCAAATCGCATTCGTACCTATACTGATACTGCCCTGATTTACTTGTGTAATGGCTTCGCCACAATCTCCTGATCTACTGTCCGAATTTTATCGCTTACAGAATCAGCAGATGCAGGCCTTACTGGATGCCCTTGGGCAGCTCGTCCAGGGTCTATGTGCAATGCAAAACGATGCGGCAGCTGCTGCTCCACCGCTACTGCAGCCACAACACGCTGTTGCACCAACTTTTCGTCCTTTTGACGCTGCACTGGAAAGCTGGACGGAGTGGTCACGCCAATTTGGATTCCATCTCGCTGCCTACAGAATTCAAGGTAACAAGCCATGCATATTTCAAAGAAACAGTCAATGTCGTTGCACAAAGGTATACGTTCTTTCGTACAAAACGTACGGCCGGTCAGACTAATAGGGAGTTTGAGTGTGAATGTGGACTACCTTATTCAGATTCAATGGTGCATGATGCAATTGCACAGAACATTTCTGATGCTCGTATACGGGAACAGATTTTGAAACTAGTTAATCCCTCCCTTCAACAAGTGATAGACATATTGGATAGGCAAGATACACTTGACTTTGCTCAGGAATCATTTGCAACTTAGCCAGCCGTGTGTCACATTAACACGGCCCGCCGGGCGCGCTGCACGGAACGGTAAACAGCCCTCGCGCCCGTCCGCGCAGCTGCCGCAACGCTCTCAACCAGGTGTGCCGCGCAAGCATGCAAATGCAGTGCTAAAATCATGCCCACGATGTGCTACTAGACATTCACGTGAAAATTGCCCATCACGCCAATCTATTTACTTTTTCTGTAATAAGAAAGGACATGTTCAAAGTGTTTGCCAGAAAAAGCTCAGAACGGACACTCACAACCATTCCAGGCCCTTTGCTTCGCGCCGGAATCGAACCAAGGACACTCAGGCTCGAGAACTTCTGCCCACAGACATTCATGTAGTTAATTCCACTCCGCCCAGTGCCACTTTCTCTAACAGTGACTGTGTTCGTCCCACAAATAGTGTGCGTCGATATCGCCGGAAATCCCGTAAAGTCGCGAGTGTTTCTGTACCAGTGTCAGTTCAAATTGCACGAGACAGTCGCTCTTGTCGTCAGCAGGACAATAAACTTTTTGTAGACTTGGACTTTCATGGCCACGTGATACCATTCCAGCTCGATACCGGAGCTGCAGTTTCATTGATCAATCACGACACGTACAAACAACTGGGCAAACCTCCGTTTCGTGCCGCAAATGTTAAGCTAACTACATATTCAGGTCAGAATATCCCTGTGTTAGGACAGTGCAGCCTTCTTGCAACATACAAGGGACACACAAAACTTGTGTCATTTTACGTTCTTCGTTCTTCTTCTGCAGTGAACTTGTTTGGTTTAGATTTATTTCAGTTGTTTAACTTGTCTATAGTAAATCAGGTCCTCTCAGTGAATCAGACTGTGCCTTCAGACAGTGTTTCTCGTCTATGTGAAGAATTTGCAGACATTTTTGCACCGGGCCTTGGTTGCGCTAAGAACTATGAACCACATTTGGAACTGAAAGTAAAGGCGCAACTGAAATTTTTCAGAGCGCGCAATGTTCCCCACGCGTTGTGTGATGAGGTCGCAAGAACGTTACACGATTTAGAATCACAAGGTGTAATTGAACGTGTGCAGGCTTCTCTCTGGGCCTCACCCTTAGTAATTTTGCCTAAACCTTCCGGAAAACTGAGACTTTGTGTGGACTTCAAGGCAACAGTGAATCCACAACTAGTGATTGCAACTTTTCCCTTACCCCACCCGGAAGATCTTTTTGATAAACTCTGCCCGGGTAAATACTTTTCGAAGTTGGACCTAGCAGATGCGTACTTGCAAATACCGGTGGACAAAGAATCCCAGCAAGTTTTGGTGGTTAACACGCATCTTGGTTTGTACCGATTCAAAAGACTGCCATTCGGGTGTGCATCCGCCCCTGCATTGTTTCAGCAATATTTACAAACTGTTTGTGCGTCGGTCCCTACTGCAGCGAACTATCTGGACGATATTGTGATCTCTGGAAAGACGGAAGAAGAACATTTAACCAATCTCAGAACATTATTTCAGGTATTGCGACAAAATGGTCTTCTCTTGCGGAAGGACAAATGTGTGTTTTTTGCTCGTGACTTACCATATCTGGGACATGTAATCAATGCCCAAGGCATACATCCGAGTCCAGAGCACCTCCGTGCCATACAAGACTTGCCTTCGCCACAGAATTTGAAGCAGCTACAGAGTGTGTTGGGAAAAATTAATTATTATGCCAAATATGTGCCGCAAGCCTCTTCCATTTCAGCTCCGCTTCATCGCTTACACCGTAAAGGTGTTCCGTTTGTCTGGACGATGGAATGCGAACGCGCCTTTCGCCAGTTGAAATCAGCGTTGCTTTCTAATCCTTGCCTTACGCCATTCGATCCCCAGAAACCCCTTTTGTTGATGGTAGATGCATCGGATTTTGGGATCGGTGCTGTTCTTGCGCACAAAGATGGATCGCATGATCGCCCTATTGCCTTTGCGTCCAAATTGCTCTCATCTGCGCAAAGAAATTATTCACAGATAGAAAAAGAAGCTTTGGCTCTCGTATTTGGTGTTACTAAGTTCCATGATTTCTTGTATGGTCGTCACTTTACCATCATCACAGACCACAAACCTTTGACATCGCTTTTTCATCCGAACAAGCCTGTACCTCGACGTCCAGCGCAGAAATTCATTCGCTGGTCTATTTTTCTCTCGCAGTACCGCTACAATATCTTGTATCGGTCCACTGCTAAGCATGGAAATGCTGATGCGTTGTCCCGTTTGCCTGTTCCTGAGGATAGAGCATTTGATTCTTCCGAACTTGCTTGCATGTTCATTGATGCGGAAACTGATAACGTGGTCAAATCGTTTCCGATTGCTTTTCGTCGTGTAGCTACAGCCACAGCTGCTGACCCTGTCCTTGCTACAGTTTTGCGTTTTGTTGCTACGCAATGGCCTTTGTCAAAGTCGCGGATTGAGGATCCCCTGGTTTGCCGATTTTTTGCTCGCAAGGAGAGACTTTTTGTACGACGTGGTGTTTTGTTGTTGCGTTCTGATAATGATCAGTCCAGAGTCGTGGTCCCATGTTCGTTACAGTCCTCTGTCTTACGGCTTCTTCACTAAGGACATTGGGGTATAGTGCGAACGAAACAACTTGCTCGTCAGTACTGTACTTAGTTTGGAATCGATGCTGCAATTACGAAAATGCGCTGTTATTCCATGGCGTGTGCCAAACAACAATCCGCACCGCCACGGAAATTCTTTGCATGGCCGAAAGCCACTTCCCCTTGGCAACGCTTGCACATCAATTTTGCTGGTCCATTCTGGAATGCTCGATGGTTGGTTGTGGTCGATTCTTTCAGTAATTTTCCTTTTGTTGTCCGGATGTCTTCCACAACGTCATCTGCCACCATCCAAGCGTTATCTGCTATCTTTTGCATTGAAGGTCTTCCACAGACTATTGTTTCCGACAATGGCCCACAATTCCTGTCCGCAGAATTTCAGTCATTCTGCAAGGCCAATGGTATTCAACATCTGACATCCACGCCGTTTTCGCCACAGTCAAACGGTGCCGCTGAACGATTGGTCTGGACTTTCAAGTCACAGATGTTGAAGTTGAAAGAGTCGTATTCTTGGGAGGACGTGTTGTTGCTCTTTTTGTCTTCGTATTGCTGCCGCCTGTTCTCCTGCTGGCGCCGCCCGCAGTGGACGCGTCGCTGCAACCGCCTGGCGCCTCCCTGGGTCACACACCACCGATCGCTTCCCGTGACCAGATGTCCTCTGCCATGGACCTCTTGCCTGCTCCGGACCACATGGCATCTTTGCGCGTCGGTTACCCCGACACGATGGAGGTCTACCCTTCGGCCCCTCCTGTCTCTTTACGGGCGCATACACCGCATGTTGGCGTGCACCCTGGACTAGGTTTTCAGGCGTTTCCTAGCTCCCCTCGGACCGAATGGCCGGGTGTGGGTGGCACAGCCTCGCCTGTTGTTAGGCTCCCCACCTCATCGCATACATCAACATGGGGTCCTCCCCACGGCGGGCGGAAGCCTTATAACACAACCGTTTGCTGATTTGCGGGGGAGGAATGTGGTGTCACCGCCAGAAACCACACTTGCTAGGTGGTAGCTTTAAATCGGCCGCGGTCCATTAGTACATGTCGGACCTGCGTGTCGCCACTGTCAGTGATCGCAGACCGAGCGCCACCACACGGCAGGTCTTGAGAGATTTACTAGCACTCGCCCCAGTTGTACGGACGACTTAGGTAGCGATGCAACACTGATGAAGCCTCGCTTATTTGCAGAGAGATAGTTAGAATAGCCTTCAGCTAAGTCAATGGCTACGGCCTAGCAAGGCGCCATTAGGATTACATTGCATGTATCTAAAGAGTCTAACTTGTATCGTCAAGAGCGATATACAAATTATGGGTTAAAGTTAAGTATTCCAGCAGCTACATACTTTTCTTTATAGCATTCATTATGTATCCTGTTTCAGACCTCACACCAGCCTGCGTGAGTTTAACGCGTGCATTTCGGCCTTCTCTAGCAATACCACACATCAATTTTCTTTGTATGCCTTACTAAAATCCTCTTTCATAATGTTTTACTAATATTACTGGATTCATTTATCTGTTCAGTGTATTACTGTAAATTTAGAATGTTCAGAGATATCTCAAGTTTCCTACATTTTACAAATAAGCTTTCCACCTCATGGACATTTTTTATGAAAACGTATAATGGAATCATAGTCTCTCTGTCTAAATAAGATATAAATCATGAAACACTACTTGTCCAGCAAAATTTCTCTGTTTGTACATTAAAGCTCAAATATAACTTTCGTAATTCATTTGCCTGAACCAGGGGGCTGATCAGTAAAACTTATATGATATTGCAAATGTTATACTTAATCTCTTAAAATAACTTTACAACCACAACTTGTCATAGAGTAAAAAAACAGCAATGACAGTTCTACATATGGGGAAATGTGATTTTATGATTTGCACATGTGGCTGCAAAATCCATTTGAACAAAACATTTAATTTTTGATGAATGGGTAATATATAATATTCTGTGATGTTGTCATTTTGGTCTTCAGACCAAAGACTGATTTTATGCACCTATCCCCAGTAGTCTGTCCTGTGCACACATCTGCATGGATACTCCTGCTACAGACCACCCTCCCTCCACCCCCTCCCTCCCTGCATTTTCTGCAATTAGCACATTGACAATCCCTTGATGCATCAAGATGTTCCGTATCAGTATATCTCTTTCTTTACTCTGGTTGTGCCATAAATTTCTTTTTACCTCAATTTGATTAAGTACATTCTCATTAATTGCATGATCTACCCTTCTAATCTTTGGCTTTCTCCTGTAGGTTTACGTTTTAAAAGCCGTTATTTTCTTCTTGTCTGAACCGCATATTATTAGAGTTTCACTACTATACAAAGCTGCACTCCAGACAAATATACTCAGAAAATATTTCCTAAGATTTAAATTTATATGATATTGTGGTGCTTGTGTTGTTATGAAGAACAATATAAAGTTCCTTCAGATATGCAGTTATGTCTCAAGGAAAACTTACAGCAGCAACTTCAGCTGTTATGAAATATGTGAAATTTATTTGATGTTGCAAATATGAACAACCACATGCATGAATGCATGTGTGTCCAAAGGACCATTGCATCATTCTTCTTAACAACACATGCATTGCAATGTCGTATTTCTCCGCTGATATAATTCAGTGACTTTCAATTAAAATATCCTCCCCTGTACAGGTATTGCCACTACATAATGTGTGTGTGAGTACAGCTTTCAGCACAAGATTGATGACATGGAAGCTTGGATCTGGGTATGAGTCCTGCACAGGAAGCCAAAGTGGTTAAGATTACCACTTACATAATGCAGAAAATCCTTGCTTGGGTTCCGGTCCACAACAGATTTCATTGTTGAGATTCCTTATACAGCTGATGGTTGTTCGTAATCACATCTGTGGGTACATTTCATGTATTTAAATTTTTATTCTACATTAACAAATGTATCTTTTTTTCAGACATCCTATGTTGGTTTTGCTGTTCTGCATTTTATATCCTGTGATTGGCCATTGTCATTTATTTGTTGCTGAAGTAACACACTTTACTTCTACTTTTAGTTTTAATTCCTTTTCTAGCTCACTAAGCAGCACCTGATTTAATCCTAACACATTTAAGTGCCCTTATTTTACTGTTGTTCATGTGGATCTTGTAACATCTTTTCAATTCATGCTATTCAACTGTTCATCAAAGTCATTCTTCCTCTGACAGAATTAGAGTTCCGTCTGCAATTTTAAATTCTTCAGCCTCAACTTAATTTCACTTTACAGATTATTCTTTGGTTTCCTTTACTGCTTGCTCGATGTATATGCGCAATATTAAAATAAAGCACTAAAGAAGATGTACCACACGAAACAGCAACCAAGCTCTATAACAAACTACCTTGTGACATTAAAACGAGAAAAGATACTTCAGGAGTGGACTGAACAGATGCATGACAACTACTGTCTGCTATGATGAAAATTATCTGTGCATATGTAAACTTGTTTGCAATTCTTTTTTGTACTTACTGTCATATTTAATATACATGATTAACTTTGGCTGCTTTTAATGTCTATAGTAAGTTCCAGAAATGTGACCTGTCCAGTACTATAATGTACTTGATGTACACAAAAATTAAAAGGACCAATAAACTATTTAACTTCGGCTGATAACTGACATTTTCATTTTCTCTAAGACTAGGTGTGATATGTTGAATACACACTCTCTTCTTTTTTTTTTTTTTTTTTTTTTTCCCGCAGCAGGCCATGTGGTTGTAATTTTGTTTTTAGAGATTGGATTACGTCTTTTTAGCCTATCACAATTATGTCCTTTCATACTTTGAGGTATTCTCTGTACTATAATTGTAACTGGGGTGTAGCTGTCTTCTACATTACATGTAGTTCATATTTTTCTTATTTGAGATTTAGCATAAATGGCCTCTTGTTCAATCTGCCAAGAGTTCCTCAATTAGAAATCAATAAGGTATACCACCTTAAGAAACACCTCATCCCTACCTTCCTGGTACTCTTAAGGGCCAAGTAGTATCAGAATTAAGGTACATCAACATCAAAGGGACAAATCACTAAACCTTATGATTAACATTCCACATTTAGTTAATAATTTCCTACTATTGCGGGAATCTCCTTTGGGCAGCAATATTTCTGCACAATTTAAAGGCTGAAAGAAAGTGAACACTTCCTAAATGTAATTACAGGAATCTGACCCTGGGTAAGTTGAGCACCACTGTCAATATTAGCTGAGTATAAACTTGATAATACACCTCTTCCACATTGCCATTGTAGGCTGTGTTTGTTGTGACTTCAGTTAGGAAAAATTGAGTTGTGTAGTGTGAGAGGGAGCTATGCCACAAAAATGAAAAACTGGGCTTTGGCTCTTTTCAATATTTGCTGCCACCTTGCATCTATCCTTTGAACTAGAACCACGTGACATAGCTGCTGCACTTTCTGCAGCAGTTGTCCTAAATCCTTGAATGCATCCTTTTGATCATTTTGAATGAGAGGAAGGGCTGTGCTACATAACGATGTCTACTATGTGAGTTGCAGATGTAGCAACATAGAACTGTTACAGATTGGTTTATCACTTATATGGGAATAACATATTGTCCCAAAATATAATTGCTGCCTCTATATCCATCTTCATTTTCAATTTTAAACTTAATTTGCATTTTGTCTCTTCACTGTAGTGAACATGTTATGTCATTCTTCTGTGTATGTAAGTTGTTGCACTCCTGGTAACAATGTTTTACAATAGTGAGAGAAATATGGATCACTGAGTATCAGAAAATGTTGGAAAGGTGGTAAAAATTCAATCATAATCTGCATAAATGAATGGCAGCAGATGTGAAGGGAAAAGAAGCAGTGGACATGAATATGTGAGTGATAAAACCGGTAAGTAAGTAACAGTAAAGCAATAAGGACCTGGATGTGACTGAAAAAAACAAATCAGATGTATCTAACTTCAGCCGGAGCAGCTATTTAATGTTAGATGAAGTTTCTGAAACCTCATTATTTTGTGAGTTTTACAAGCTGCAGGACTAAAATATTCAGAATACAAATCTCAGAGGTCTTGCTGAGCATAAGGGCTACTGTTGGAGCTATGCTAAAAAACATGATGTAGGAGTGTTCAGAAGAAAGCCGTCATTTGCTTACAAGGGAACATTGGTGACTGTAACATAACACAGAGTATGTTTTAGAAGCATTTTGAGCAAATTTTGCATCATCACAGAAAAAGGCATCAACGGCTAGAGGGGACAGGAAAGTGTTTAATGTTTATGAAGATTAATTAGGGATGAAAATACTGATGAAATTAAAACATCATATCTTCGCATGCCATGTATAGATAAGATGTAGAAAACCTACCAGGTTGGATACTGTTCGAGGCTATATTTCAAAGTTGCAGAAATACAGATTCCATTATTCATGGAAAGACAATACAGGTTTGGTGTACGTTTCTGTGTCATCAGTCTTCTGACTGATTTAATATGGCCCACCATGAATTCCTCTCCTTTACCAACCTCTTCATCTCAGAGTATCATTTGCTACCTACATCCTCAGTTATTTGCTGGATGTCCCACTCTCTGTTTTATTGTAGAGTTTTTACTCTCTACAGCTCCCTCTAGTACCATGGAAGTTATTTCCTGCTGGCTTCATGACGTTCTATCATCCTGTACCTCCTTCCTGTCAGGGTGTTCCATATATTCCTTTCCTCATCAATTTTATGGAGAACCCCCTCATTCCTTACCTTAATAGTGCATTTCAGTGTACATTGTAAATGTGAAATGCACCATTTCTATGGTGGAGAATTCCTACAAACATGAGTTTTATATGTAAAATGGGGAGCATATAATAAAGTTTTCAGTGCAAAATTTTTATAAGCTTCATGTTACCACATACAGGCACATGTAAAACTTCTGATGAGTACAGTGCTACTCCAAACAATGATATTCCTTTGGATTCCAGGCTACATCATCTTTGATCTGACAAAGCATACGCAATGTTGAGGTAAAACACAAAGGCTTGTTCCAGTAATGATTTCCAATAATCACTGCTCAGACCTAAAATTCAAAGAGAGGCATTGTGCTATATAAAGGCAGGTAGTGTATATGCAACTTGGATTCTACATATGCAACTCCATTTCAGGTATTATGTGCTTGTGGCCAGATGATATTGCCTCATGCAGTTCATCAGAAAATGCATCATGTATCATAAAAGTGCAGAGTGATCCCTCAAATATTCATTATAAAAGAAAGCTGATTTTTTTCAGATCTTGCCCTGGACAAAAAACCAAAATGCAATACCATGTTTGGCATGTACTCTTATTTTCAAAGGACTCTATGACACCATTCATCATTATTTCCCTTGTTCCTGGATGTACCTGTTTATGCACTGACCAAGATTCTGACACAATACAAAAGAAAATCTGAAAAACAGATCATATATACACAGGTGACCATTGCTGTGAAGTTGTGAAAAATGCTAGAGTCATAAACCCATTTAAGGTCATTCCAACGACAACAGAAAGTTTCAGGTATTTTCGGTAGCTGAACAATAAAATAGTTAGAAGTTGTGTTGTAGGAAATGATGTTACCATTTATAGTAGGAAAATTGGTGCTCCAAAATTTGATAGACAACGGAAGAATGACATGGACTGGAACTCTTCAAAAAAGTGCCAGGTCATTGCTCAAAAACCAGGATAGACCCAGTGGCTGATTATCCTGATATGACTAAACTTCTTGAGGAAATATTCTATCCACACAGAAGACCTGATCAACCCTGAAGTTAGAAGACCTTGTTCCACTAATTCCATACATTTCCCTAGTTTTTCTTCTCGTTTAATGATATCATTTTTTTGTTGAAATGGAAGCCTGACAACACGATTTATGGTTGGCCAACAGTATATCAACCAGGATAACACTTTTTGATATGTGTGTTTAACTTTTTTTAAATTGTTGTATTTGTTGTGGCATACAGTGTTGTAATCATTCCTATTTACATTAAACTTTAAATTTTTCCTTTTGCACAATGTATGTGAGAAAAAGTTAAGAAGGAAAAAGTTAACCCTTTATTGTACAAATAAGATCTTAATAAAATGTTTTAGAAAACCCTATTTATTTCCATTTCTTCTCAAAGTAACATAGTTCCCTCTCTCACTAGACTCCTCACTTCACAAAGTATTTCTGAAATGTTTACTTTTTCAGTAACCATCTGCACTCTTATCAAGTCCTATGTTAATTCACCTTAAGGTATTGTGATTGGTCATAATACTGGAAAACATATACACATATATATTATGTGTTTACCTGGTTTCATAATTTTCATTCAGTCTTAGAGTACACATACCCTAGATGACTTGGACCAGCAACTTTGCTGTGCGTTGACTATTGATCTTCGTTATTATCGATACTGAACTTTAAATGAAATAAAGACAAATTTAAACATACACAGGTAGTGAATTGTAAGGAATGACTAACTAGTAAGTAGCATATCAACATTACAGGATCAGGAGTGGAATTATCAACAATGATCTTGATGTGATTCATTTCATGACTGCAGCTATAATAGCAAGGATGTCTGTGATGCATTAAACTCTAGCTTCCCTCAGTTTAGCTGCATATGGCCAAAGGAACAGTTATTAGGTAATTATCTTCTCAGCAAGGAAAAAGGAGTGGAGGAGGCAGTGAAGAAGTAGGACTTTGTGATTGAGTCACTAAATTTTTGTCAAAAAAAATAAATAAATAAATAGAAAATTAAAAAAATACTGCAGTGATGTGTGTGTGTGTGTGTGTGTGTGTGTGTGTGTGTGTGTGTGTGTGTGTGTGTGTGTGTGTGTGCGTGCGTGCGTTCTATAGCAGTGTTTTTGTTTGCTGAGAATTAGTGAAAAACAAACTTTCGCACATGTGAAGAAGGCATGTGCTTTATTAAATATGACACAGTGGACATCAGTGTTTGACGGAGACTAGACTTGTAAATACTGCCAACCACTGAATACAAAAGTACAGGCTTCAGTTACTAAACAATACCAAAGATGTAAAATACATCAACACTGTAGCATTACATTGGGTCATTGCAAATTTTTATCATTGATTTGGGTATGAGACTATCTGCAGGAAATGTCTATTGCATCAGCAGAGAAAGAAACTTTAAGTGTCTTGTAGCTATAATAAGAAATTAAACACACTAAATGTAATACTGACCTTTTGGGAAGAACTGACCTGTTAGCTTGGCTGTCTCCTGTGGTACAGTTGCACACAGCAGATGTGGAGCCCTAACCCGCCTGTTTCACAGTTGCAACAAGAAGAAGTTGATGCACGATAATAATATTGCTGTCTCTTCTTAAAACATTCTGAAATAAAAAATATAAATGATTTCAACAGTCTCATTGATAATTCACTTCATATAATTATATAAAATGAAATACAGAAAGTCATTTCTGTTGCAAGAATGTATGATAAATTAATCATAAATTGTTATTTAGGAATGATACTATTGATATTGCCGAATAACTGAACCTTGAAATACTAAATACTCCTGTGAAAATGTTTCTTCAATTTTGTTAATAAACACGTATGAGTATAAATGTGACATTGAGTTTTGGTCAGTATGCACTACAGTATTGTGCCTTGTGTGACTAAAATCTGGAATGGCTTCTGCTATCACAAATCTTACAACTGTGAAAATCACACAGTCAATTTTGTCAGTGTAAGAAAGGCAAACCCTTTAACCTCCAGACATTTTTGTGTAATGTACAGAGAAAAGTCAATCAATAGTTCTGATTATTTCAAAACTGCTCACTTCATAGTAAATTACAATTACTATTTTTGGGACAGGAAAAGCATATTTAGGATGTGAATGACAACGATCATTTCAACAGTGCACAGTGAAATATTGTAAAAGTTATGAATACCAGTTGAAAGCAAGTCACATGGCCTATTAAGTCCTTGCGTGGTTTTGCCGTGTAATAATTTTTGTTCACATAATGCCACAAGAAATGAAATAAAGCTTGATAAGTTTGAATAGATGTTGTTGGCCATCTTCTGTACACCCTTAACCCTTTAACTGCTATGGACGTGTTAACGCACATGCCTTTGTACCTGTCCCTGTGTGCTCTGAATGTGTTTACACGCAGCACCAGTCCTTCTGCCTGGTACTCTGAACGTGTCTACATGTAGACACATTCAGAGTACAACATAGAAGGACTGGTGGCTTGTGAAAGATGTTCGGAGCACACAGGGACAGGTACAAAGGCAAGTGTGTTAACACATCCAGAGCAGTTAAAGGTTTAATTTGGTAACCAGTGATTACTAGTTCTTCCACTATACATGGAAAAAGTAGCTTTTGTTACAGAATTTTAGTAATGGTGAAAATATTTAAGACATCACTGAATAATGGTTAAATTGATCAGTGGTGTAGCTCTGTGATGGTGGGACACAGAGGATTTTTGGCATTGTGATGTGTTCTTTTACACTGCAATAAATGGTAATAGGAAGCAGTTTAAGGTTGTAAATTTAATAAATATATAGTGAAGATTCTATGTATGTGTTAGCGTTTTCTTAATAACCAAGTAGAACTTAGACACAACCACATTAATGAATGATACAAAATACGCAGTTGTGGAACTAAATTACAGCTGGAAGAACCTGTACAAGATACAGAAATTGCCCAGGACACTATCTCCCAATAGGCAGATGACCTGGTTATTAAGACCATATCAGATGCAAAATGAGAATAAATAATTTATGTGGATGGTAGCTTCAGGATATTTATTTTTCACTGACATGTTTTGAGTTCCATGAGCCAGCAGGCTCAGGTAGAACAGAATGGTAGAGAAATCATCAGTGAAGAATACTACCAGTTCATTTGGATATGTGTAATACAGGTAATCAGCAGTGATTTTGAAGAGACACAACTGTAAATTGTCTGAAGTTTTTAAGGAAGGCCATGTAAAATTAAATATGGATGGCCAGTTAGCAATTTATATTGTCCTCCTCAGTACTGTTCTTCCTTGCAGGTCTTTTTCTGTTCATCTTTTACCTCTCAAGGCATATTTTATTGTTTTGTAAATTTAAGGTGCATCAAGGTGAAGGGAAAGGAAAGGGGAAGAACTGATGATATCAGCAGCATCAGGACTTTATGCAGAATCAGCAGCAATGAGCGAAAATGTGGGGTAGACTAGTACTCAAACATGGGATCTCCTGCTTACTAGGCAGTTACATTAATCATTGCACCATCCGGACACAGCATTTATTTCAAATGAGGGAACTTTCTCGTTGTGCTCCCCAGCCCACCCAGTGCAATCTATCTGTAGTCCCTGTCTGTGTCCTTTGTTCTCACTAAGTTTAGATTCCCACAGGAGGTCAAACATAAATGTGCATTCTCACCAAGATTGTGGATAAAATCCTACCTCCTGTGGAAAATTAGTGAGTCTGGAGGACATGGACGGGGACTGCAGATACATGATGCTGCGTGGGAATGTGCATTTGCCAGGGAATGTAGCAAGATAGTTGATGCATTTGTGATGATCACTGTGTCTGGTTGTTGCAGTGGTTAATGCCACTGCATAGTAAGCAGGAGGTCCTGGGTTCAATGTACAGTCCAACACACATTTTCATAACATCACTGCAATTCCACATAAATTCCCAATGCAGCCCCTGTCCGGCCCCGGTAGCTGAGTGGTCAGCGTGACGGCATGTCAATCCTAAGGTCCCGGGTTCGATTCCCGGCTGGATCGGAGATTTTATCCGCTCAGGGACTGGGTGTTGTGTTGTCCTAATCATCATCATTTCATCCCCATCGACGCGCAGGTCGCCGCAGTGGCGTCAAATCGAAAGACCTGCACCGGGCGAACGGTCTACCCGACAGGAGGCCTTAGCCACACGACATTTCATTTCAATGCAGCCCCTTTCTGCATTTCCTCCCGTTGCCTTTCCTTTCTCCCCCCCTCCACCATCAGTATACATAATAAGTATCTTAACCGCAGATTCTGCACGGTGTCTACTCTTTAGGATATATCCCGAAGAACAGATACTACACATCCGTATAAAATTATTTTATTGAGGTTTTTTTGACTGCTTCTATTCTACTTTCCACTTTATACTTCTACTTTTTCTTTGGGCGACTGATTATTTTTGTACATCATTCTTATTTCCAGTTTCCATGTCTCCCTTGCATTTAGAATTGACAATATCATTTGGCAATTTTGCATTCAGAAGCTTAGCAGAAGTTGCAAAACTTAGCCAACCTAGAATTTCGTAACATTCTCAAATTTTTTCCCTACTGGTACTTTATTTTAGACCATGTGTGTGTGTGTTTTTTACATGCTTTTATAGTGAAGAGACTCATTAGGACCAAACTGGGAGGTGGCAGGTATCAAAATTATGACAATATCGCACTGCAACTTACATCCTCCCCAATGGTTAGTAAGGAGGTGAGCAGTTGGAAAGTAAATGAAAAGTGTAATATTCACCTAGAACCATTAAAAATTGCCCCTGTCCAGAGGCATTAGGGCAGTAGACTATACTAAGCAATCATAAGGAAGAAGGAAGCATCAAACAAATTCTTGTCAGTTCTATAGAGAATGGGAGTTCAAGATGTCATTTCATCAAACGGCAGCAGGGTATAATTTTGCTTCCCATATATGCCTCATGATTGTGAAACCTGGAGTCTTAGACGAAAGACAAGCAACCTATTGATGCACTGTGTTGCTGCAGAATACTGCATGTACAGTTCACTAAAAGAGGACAGATGTGTCCATTATGAGCAACTCATTATTTCCAGGCACCTTTCTTCTTGTGTCAAACAAAAAGTCTCCAGTTCTTTGACCAGGTTTTGAAAACATATGGAGAAAATAATCATCGAGGGATAGATCAAGGACATGAGACAAAGGGGGAGAACAATTAGCAGGTGGCCAGATAGAATAAAGGTCTGGTCTACTACATCAGAAAGCTGTAAGAGAAGCTGGTAAGCATCCAGGATTTAAAGTTTGATTCACAGGGTCACAACGCCTTGTGACAATGATGATGACATTCTTGATGAAGCTTTACTTAATGTACAAGACGTTATGCACATAACTAAGCCTTCTTACAATGAGATTTGTACTGTTTACGGTTTTTAACGTACTATTTTTTTAAATTTGTGTTGTTTTTAGTAGTTATGAAACTAGATAGCGATCAAGACTATTAGTTTACGATGATTTTGAAGCATTTTCGCTCGTATCACTTAGAAAAGCAGTCGAAGGAAAGGCTATGAACGTGGCAGACAGTTCCAATTGCCAGTATCAAAAATTGGCAGTATTAATTACATATGAAACTTACGTGTAGTTACTTGGGATAAAACCAATCATATAAAAGTTCAGATGTAAGTGTACTCTGTTCGACACATCAACTTTTAGATACTAGATGTAAGTTACTGACAGGTATCGTTTGCGAGTAGGAGTCTATGTTGCAAGCGGACAAGCTCTCCATCTGTCTCCATTACTTTTAATAATAGATTTATTGCAGACAAACTGGCCATTTTGTGCGCGAATTACAGGAATTATTCTCTATTGACTATTATTATTCTTAGTCACTGCAGAATTTCACCAGCGATTCTGTTCTCAGCCTAAAGATTAACACATGATATCACTCACACTGGTCACTGCACATGGCACATATGCAGCTCCTGCTGGGTTCATGAAAAATCTCGGTGTTGCACAGTTTGTGGTGAAATCCATGCACGTAGGGTCTTGTCACTACGTGGCGTAGTTCGTATCCTCCCTGCGTCTATTCACAGTTTGTCATGGCGTCTGTCACATAGAAATCCTTCCATATCTTGCGTTTCTTCTCATGTGGTTCCGTCAATAAAACCTAGTAGGTTTTCGTCTCTGGTAGTAAGTGCTTCAGCCGCATTTCTCCTATGAAGAAGGGATCCCTGGCCAGTTCGTACACAAGCCACGTGAGTGTGTATTTAGAGAGGCATAGGACCCTTTTTAAGCACCGTAAGTAGCCTTCAGCTTCTCTATTTTTTCGATGTCTGTCTTCTTCAGATGAATCCATATGTTTTCCAATCCGTAAATTGCAACAGGTTCAATTTTTACGTTCAAACAGTCATAGGGCTGTTTACAGGGAGAGTTTGCCTATCGACTTGATATCATTTATGGCTCTCGTTGCAGTGCTGGCTCTGTAGTTTATGTGGCATGTGAATACTGTTCCCTGTGACTGTAGGGAACTCCTAGGTACGTAAAACTGATGACTGACTGTTTTGGTGTCTCTCCAACGTAGAAAGTGCCGGGTCTTCCTCCTCTTCTGAATGTCATGGAGACGGTCTTCTCTTCATTCAAGGATAGGTCGTGTTAGCGCCTGAGTGATTGGAATGCCACCAGAGACTGGCAACACCACAACTGTCAGCTACCAGTCATAGAGAGAGGAATACAATGAGGACCACCACACCCTCACCAGCGGAAGTGGCCAATCATAGAGAGGAAGGTTAAAATAGGAATGTCACGCTGCCACTGGCGGAGGTCGAGGTAGAAAAAGAAGAAGAAAACGAGGGCTACACGTTAGTCGAAAGGGGAAGACGTAGGAAACGACATCAAGCCAGGAGAGAAAACAATGAACGTCCCTTTGTGTTAGGGACAATGCAACCAACAGGGTTAGGGCTTCGAGCAGGAGAGCGAACCACCTGACTTTATGTGGGCCAATCCCATCAGGACACCACAAAGGAGGAAATCGTCAGACACCTCAATGGACTGGAAATAGCGGGAGAAATCGAGTTCGATGAGCTGGAAACAAAGGGCCACCTAAAGGCCTTCAAAATTGAGGTGGATTTTGACTGCCACGAACAAGCCATACAGCCAGAACTGTGGCCAATAGGAGTGCCGGGGAGACAGTACCTTTCTTGGAGTAAGAAACCTGAAGCCCCTAGGTTGTAATACCATTCACAACAAACTCAGATTCAAAACATTAAACTGGAATATTGAAGGCCTTATCACAGCAGTAGCATGCGTTCAAGATAATTTCTTTAGACCTTGTGATATAGTGTTCCTGACGGAAACGTTCCTCACAAAAGACAGTAACAAAGTAAACATACATTACGCGATCAATGTAGTGGCGGAACAATGCCCAAAGGACAGACCTAAGGGCGGCATCACATGTCTCATCATGAAAATTTTCTCGCCCTTCTCAGTCTCCCACAAATCAAGGCACTCTCTAGTAGTAACGCCCGCCATTTGTGTTCTTATATGTGTGTACGTTCAGCCTGAGCTCACAGCAGTAAATATTATAGAGTAAATCAGTTTGTGTTTGGATACTACCACTCAGGACGACCCAGTCATATTGGCAGGAGACCTGAATTAGCCTGTGGACACCCCTTCACGGGAAACGACAGATGTCATGAACTACTTGGAAGAGGGAGGCTTTGCACTTGTCAATAATAAAGCAACCCACACTTACTTCTGTCATAACGGTGCAAGCACAATTGACCTCATATTTGTGAACTCCAAACCTAAACCACTAGAACAACGCATCATCCTGGGAGTGGAAAGGATACACCTACCAGTGGAAACATCGCTACAACTAGGGAACACAGTAAAAAAGAGGCCGAAAAATTCAGTCAAGCTAAGGAGGAAGGCAGACATATCAGCACTGGGCAGTCTCGACACCAGAGCAATAACATTGCTGCAAGGAGAGAATGTCAATGAAGGAGCATCATGGATAGAAGGACTCATCCTAAAGTCAACTCACACAGTAGACATCGCAAAACGGAAAGCTAAATCGTGGGTCCCCTACGCAGGAGATTGTACCTTTTACAGAAGAAGAAATAATCCATGGAATTATGAGCTCGAAGAACAATAAAGTATGTGACCCAGACAACATCTATAGCGAGCACCTGAAAACTACGTTCCCTGTACTAGTGATTCCCCTCACAGCGCTCCTCAATGAGTGCCTGAAACGAGGAATTGTACCAGATCAGTGGAAATATTCGAAAGTGATAATACTGTACATGGGAAAAGGTAACACGGCTGACCCAAACGCGTACAGGGGCACTGGTCTAGAGAACACTATTCAAGATCTTTACAACACTACTGTGCAAGCGTCTTAGAGATATCCTCGATGAGAAACTCCCCGATTCACAGTTTGGTTTCAGATGTGGGAGATCAGTGGCACAAGCTGTACACTGTCTCCAAACCGATACAAAAATGGCCGTAGCGAACCGAGGGGGAAAGCTTCATGCAATTTTCGTAGACTTTACCAAGGCGTTCGACACAATCAATAGATTCATTCTAATGAAGAAACTGGAAACCTCCTTAGGTCCAAGACATTACCTGTTGCCAGTCATTAGAGACCTCCATTACTTTTTTTACAGACTGTTGAAACCATAACTGGAACGATGAGACACTTTCCATGTATGGAAGCTCGTGGCTAAATAGCTTCCCAATATATCGATTACATATTGAAGTGATTAATATCTAGTCAGTACCGACAATGTAGTGGCATAGACGTAAGTGAAATTTGCGGAAATTTATGGTTGTAATACAACAGCAGTATGATGAACAGATGTACTGAAAGTGCAGTAACTCATAGTATGCTGGCAGTTAGCAGAACGTTACCAGATTTCGTAACTTTTGTTGAAATATTGTGTTTTCGCCAAACGTAAATCAATAACCCTATATGATATCATCTTGTGTTACGAAACTGAACTGCATTGTAGCTGGAATGTAACGAACTATCATGCTGCATTAACCCAATTTTACAGAAAAAAAACAAGGTGCATAAGTAATGCTGAAATAGAGGGTTCAGCGTACTGTGAACGATTTAAAAATCAGGCAAATGGGGCTGTTAGCGTGGGCTGTTCGGTGACAAAAATACTTAACCAAAAAATAAATACATTGCTGTGACACTCCACAAAATAACTAATAAGTACGTAGCACTGAAATTTTACGGAATCTACGAAGAGCTGCACACCACCGTGATACATCGCATTGCAACTCTCTTTCTTGCCTGACTCAAAGCACTGCAGAGCAGATGCAAATCATTTTACTGACGATGATTTGGTCTATTTCCGTAAATATTCGAATACCAGAGTTCAAAAGCCGATAGTTAATTCTCAGATTACAAGAAAAGAATCATTTTAAAAGTGTTCTGATTTACTGAGCTGTTCGAGTCGTTGCTACCAATGACTAAAATTTGCTGAATTGCTTTCATCCACAAACAAGGGCGTCCCTGCGCGGGATGTGGGAGGTGCCTTTAGCGCTAGGAAAAGAAAAATAGCTATTTTCGCAACTGAGAGTGAGAGATGTGTCTATACAATATCAGTTTGAAGAAAGCCGCATGTGGTTGATATTTACTTATAGCAAGTGTATCTCAGATCCGTTCGTCTTGAAATCTGAAAACCCATTAGCCGCTATTCTCCTTCCAAGAAAAATGTGAGGTGGCTATTGTTTCTGCAAGCTAAAAGCAGCATTGCACATTTAATTCGCAATTTTTTCCTTCATATTACCAGCCAATGTAAAAACTACCCTCCGGTATTAAAAAGATGAATATAGCCAGCAATCGTGTGTATCAGAATTTTACCTACGTACCTAACAGCAAAATTCATTAATATTTACACACTGGTAACTTATACAAACTGTACCTTCTCAATTTTAGTACATAGTACGTAGCAAGGGCGGATCTACTTATTATAAAGTGGCCGCATTCGTATGTTTGCTAATTAATAAACAGTTTTTCAATGATTTTGAATTTTATTTTGTAAGAAACTGTTTGGTTTCCTCCATCCCACCGCCTTAGACAGTGTGTGTGCTGTTGAAATTTCCTAGCTCTGCTAACATAACTATTGTAGGCACTTACACGATCAGTTAAAATACAGTAAGCATTAAATTATTTCCTCATGAATAGTTTCATTCGTTTTAAAATGAGCTGCAGTAGCAGGCCTACACAATACACCAGCGTGATTTTGGCCGAGGGGGCAACATTTCGCTAATCAATGACTCGGGGCAACCATTAAATAATTTCGCACTTAGTATTTTTAAGATGACTTCAGTTCTGACTTGGACAGATTCACGTTGTAACCTAATTTCGTCAGTTCCAGGTGAGTGGACAGGAGCTACGTCTATTCCGTGTCGGTGGAATGTGGGGCCAAGGACTGGCGAAAGGCTGAGGAATGATAAAAGGTTGCAGACAGGACTGCAGCGACGCGCAATTAAATTTCAGCCGCCGTCGTTCTCTTTACGTACTTGATAGTAATGTGAAAGACAATATAACTGCTGTAGTTCCCATAAATCTCACCTGTACGGCTGGCTGTCGCGGCGCGAGCGCTGTAGATCTGCAGAGGCCTCCGACGTCTGTGTCGCGTCTCGCGGAGGCTGCTGCCGGGCAACGGCCTAATTGTCGGCAGTCTTTTGTTCTCAGCCGTGAACGCGGTTAACGGGAAAAACACTATAGGTGTCAAGCACTTACGACTGATGTTAAATAAGTGACGCATCCTACATGGAGTTCTCTTTTCAGCAAACGTTTAGCTACAACGCATTTTCTACGACATTCTGAGCCCGTTGACGGATCAATTCTTCTGTTACTTTTAACCTGCAGGTTCTTTTCCTTTGATACTGAACTGACAGTAACACTTGCATCCGAACGTGTAATTCAAGCAATAAAATGGCTTTCCTTGTTCCATTTGAGTGCTGCTTTTCAACTCTACAACGTACTACTATCGTATAAGGTTACAATATTTCCTTTTGTGCAGTTAAAAAGTATGACATACCTGCACGAATAATTTTTTGTTTAGGTTTTGATAGGAGATGAGAGTTGTTATGTGAAGACTTTTCAAGAAGAAAAATTCTACTATTTTACGGAAGTACAATATAAATGTAATTCAGTTTGTGGCTTGCCTTCTTGCGCTTATCCAGGATCCGAAATGGTTATGGCAGAGAGATGCTCGGCCGATATTAGTCTGTTGGAAGGGGGAGGAATGGAGGAAACGAGGCATAATTTCTTACAAGTAAAGCTCAGCGTCAATTTAAGACTGTTTATTGATTATCAACGTAGGCTTGCTAATGCTACCACTTCGTGATGGTTACGGCTGCTGGTAACCTTCAACATTCGTAACGGAGAGAGTGGTTCGTATGAGATGTGAGTATATTATTTTGCTGTCAGACAAGTTACAACCAGATAATATGCTAATACTTTCTGTAGAGCCTATTCACATTTGAAGTAGTTTTTGACATTGGCTGGTAATACGAATTGAAGGTACAGTATTGATTTAGCCCTGTGGAACTAAGAATCTTGTGGCATTTTCAGTTGTAAGGAGAACAAGAAAACAATAGTTTTCAGATATCGGGACAAAGTCTTTGGGGTACAGTTGCTACTGCTATAAACATGTTATCTATAGATTTTCTTGCTTTCTTTAAATAATACGTCCATCATTGTGACATTTGAAGATGCAAATTCAGTTGCCAAACATATTTTTTATCATAATTTCATTATTTTTTTTTCTTTCCTAAACAACCAGTTACAAGCAGGAGCAGTTAGTTCCTACGCCGCAGATGTGTTTCAGTATTAACAGTTAACCGTGTTTACATTGTCGAACACATCGCAGCGCGGGAATGTCAGTTTCCTCATGGCCAGCACAGTGACGTGGGGACTTGGTATGCGTTTCGTTTAGCACAAGGGATTAAAAGCATAGAAATCTACTGCTGGTTAGAGGTGTCTAAACCAATTCCTCTATCAAACCAGAATATTTTCTCCTGAACTATGCGATCGAAAATTATCTATTGCAGAATACCACGAACAAAACTTCGCTCTATTCCTCTATGTTGAGTTTGCTTTCTCCCCATTGATATTGTAGCAATATAAACTTTTGCATGTAAATCGTTTCTTATCCCATAGCTACAAGTAGCAGTAGTAGTTCACTCATCCGTGGATAAGGTTTACAGGTATATTGCACTTGTCACATTACTACAATTTCAGAACAACGAAGACATCATAATTCATATCTACAGACAGTTACATATCGTATGTCTGGCAGACAATGGTGGGACATGAAGTAGTCTTATGGTGGAAACTCTCCTGGCATTTGCCTGAAGAAGCCTAACTTAGGGAAACCATAGAAAATCTAAACGAGGATGGCGAGATGAAGACTATAATCTCCAGCCCCAGAATACACGGCCAGTCTGTTTAAAACATTGGTAGATCTATCGGTTCATGTCGGTAAAAGTAAATTAATATAAGTAAAAGATCATTTATAAAGATTTGCACACACTGTCAGCCTGTTTCAGAGGACTGAACTGTAGTGTAATTGGAATGTAGCGAACTGCTATGCTCCGTTAATCCAGTTTTACAGAAAAAAAAAACGAAATGCAGAAATAATACTGAAATGGAGTGATTCAGCATATTTTGAACGATTTACAAACGAGACAAATGGGTACGTTAGCGTGGCAATTAGATAGAATGCCAATGTTAAGGAGTCTACGACGAGTTGTACATCACAGTGTTACATTGCGGGACAACTATTGTTGTAGCTGTCTCAAACACTGTGGAGCAGATACAAATAATTCAGCTGAGGATGCTTGGTTCTATTTTCCGAAATAATCGAGGATCAGAGTTCTGAAAAACGAAGGTTAATTGTTCTCTGACTATAAGACACTTCTTTCGGCTGGCCACTGTGGCCGAGCGGTTCTAGGCGCTTCAGTCCGGAACAGCCCTGCTGCTACGGTCGCAGGTTCGAATCCTACCTCGGGCATGTATGTGTGTGTTGTCCTTAGGTTAGTTAGGTTTAAGTAGTTTTATGTCTATGGGACTGATGACCTCAGATGTTTAGTCCCATAGTGCTGAGAACCATTTGAACAATTTTCTCAGGAGGATCCTCATTTACTGAGCTGTTCGTGTCGTTGTTACCCACGACTGCAAAATCCGTTAAATTGGTGGCCCCAGCGAGGGATACAGGAAAGTGGTTGTAGCAAAAGAAAAATAGTTATTTTCGCAACTCAGAGTGTTGGAAGTATCCATAGAATACTCGTATTAGTTTCAAGAAAGCCGCAGGTCATCTATATTTACCTGTAGAAAGTGTATGTCACAGGCATCCGTCGTAAGCTCATTCGCCGCTATTCTCTTTGAGGTTGAAATACCACGTATCTCTGGGTACTGCAAGCTTCAAGTGGCGTTGCACGATTTTCTCCTCATTTTACCAGCCAATGTAAAAACTTCCCAACGCTATTAAAAATGTGAACGTAGACAGTAGCCGTGTGCATCTGAATTTCATCTACCTAAGAGCAAAATAACGTTAATATATCGATAACTTACACACATTTTTACTTTCTCAGCGTCAGTACATTATAGGTAGCAGGTAGGTCTACTTATTACAAAGTGGTCGCATTAGATTGTTTACTAATTAATAAAAAGCTTTTCAGTAGTTCTGAGTTTTATTTTGTAAGAAACAGTTTCCTTTCCTCACCCCAAACCAGAGTGTAAGAGTACTGTTGAAATTTCCTTTCTCAGCAAACATACTGTTGTAGCCACTTAACTGGCCAGTGAAAACCTTGGAAGCTTTATCTCATTATGAATAGTTTCTTTCGCTTTAAAATGACGACAGTGGCAGGTCGACACATTACAGCGTGGTTTTGGCTGAGAGACCAACGTTTCGGTAATCACTGGCTCGAGGCAACCATTCAAAAGCTTTCGTACTTAATATCTTTAAGCTGACATCAGTTCTGACTTGGACGGGTTTACGCTGTAACTTTCGTCAGTTGCAGGTGAATGGACAAGAGGTACGTACTTTTCGCGTCGTTGGAAAGTACGGTGCTCTGTATGCTCAAAGACGCAAGAAACATGAGGAGTGATCAATGGTTGCAAACGGGACTGCAGTGAAGCACAGTTTAATATCACCCCGTCATCGTTCACGGTAGATGCTTGATATTAATAGGAGAGGGTTAAATAACTGCTATAGCTCTTGGGAGCTCCCGTAAATCTCAGCCGTATGGCAGGTTGCCGTGTCCTGGGCCCTGCAGGGCTGCAGAGACTGAAGCCTTTTCTCGTGCCTCGCAGAGGCTGCTGCTGCCGGGCAGTGGCCGTATTGTCGGCAATCTTGTTGTCAGCCGTGAACATGCTTGATGAGACACGCGCGGAAAAGATTATGACTCTTACAGTAGCCCCAGAATGCAACTAATGGTGTCAAGCATTTACAGTGTTTAATTTAATTTTATTTTTTATATTTTCTACATTTAGTTGTTGCAGGATCAGCAACGTCTTTTTTATATGTATATTTTCATAAATGTTTATCAAAAAGCTGTCGCAGATGCAGTACATATGTTTGGCGACTAGTTTCGAACCAACTGGTTCAATCTCAAGCACGACCTACTGAGAATGCAACGAAAGCGCCTGATCTTAATAACGGACATCAAAATGACAAAAGATGATTTACAAAGTAATCGTAGACGACTGCAGAATTAACACGTGCCTATTTAGCAAGTCAGAATGAAACAGTCTGATACTGACTTCCTAATTAGATACGTGTTAAATCCGAGAGTCAAGTACGATTATTTTTTAGAGCTTGTATTTTGATTTTCGTTATTAAGATCAGGCACTTTGAGTGGTGCCTCAGCAAGCCAGTTCGTTCGAAACTAGTCGCCAGACATGTGCACTGCGACTGTCACAGATTTATTGATAAATACTTCCCGAATTTAAATAATGGCCGGCCGGTGTGGCCACGCGGTTCTAGGCGCTACAGTCTGGAACCGGGCGACCGCTACGGTCGCAGGTTCGAATCCTGCCTCGGCCATGGATGTGTGTGATGTCCTTAGGTTAGTTAGGTTTAATTATTTCTAAGTTCTAGGCGCCTGATGACCTCAGAAGTAATGTCTCATAGTGCTCAGAGCCATTTGAACCATTTTTAAATAATGGAAGTATCCATAATGAAAGCCTCTTTTCAACAGTGTTTCGATATAATGAATTTTGTACGACATTTTGTGACTATTGAAGGATCATCCTATTACGTTAATCTGTAGGTTCTTTCCTTTGGTAATGTACTGGTCTTTGACGAACACTTGCATCCAGACGTGTAATGCATGCAATAAAGTGGATTTCGTTGATCCCCTTTGAGTATTGCTTGTCAGCTCTACCACTTACTACTGCTGTATTAGGTTGCAATATTTCATTCAATACAGTTAAAAATTCTTACATTTATGAACTTTTTGTTTAAATATTGAGAAGAGATGAGAAATTGTTTTGCGAAGACCCTTGGAAAAGAAAAAGTCGAGCATTTTTGAAAATACGGTGTAAAAGTATTTCGGTATTTGGTTTGTTATCAATGCGTATCCTGGATATATGTAGGATGGTTAAGGAATAGGAGGATTCGAGTCATATTAGCTTGTTGGAAAGGTAGCGATGGAGGAAGCGTAAAATCTCGCAAAAGAAATGCTCAAGACCAACATAGCTCTAGTACCGCATCCACTTTGAGATTGGTGGGACTATTTGCAATCCACGATGTTCCTAAGTAATATTCATGAAATTTGTACATGTTATTTTGCTCTCATGTAAATGATTTTCAGATGCGATAGGGCCTATTCACATCTGCAGTAGTTTCAGATATTCGCGGATGACAGAAATTGATGGTACTAATTTGGTAGTGTGGAACTCAGAATCATGTAGCATTTTCACTTGCGAGGAAAATAGCGGCGGAATAATATTTTCGCGACAAAAGACTATGAGGTACATTTACTATTGCAGTAAATAGGTTATCTACTACAAGCTATCTTCAAACAACACCTCTGTCTATGTGGCACTGCAAGATGCGAGTTCGGCTGCCGAACGTAAATTATGCGGGTTAACAGTAAAAATGCTTCCGATACAAAAATATCTATTTATTATTAATTTGAGGGAGCTGATAACGATTATGACATAAGCTTTTGAGGGTTGGTTCATGTTTCGAAGTAACATGTTATCGCCGGATACGCCCATGTGAGCAAAATAAGCGTTCATGACAACGGCAATTGTCTGCTTCGTTAATAAACGTCCACTTTTTGACTGTTAGATACATCGCTGATCTTATTGTTAGCACTATAACGTCAACAAAAATAAATCTACACTTTCGTCAGTGTTGCCAGTTTAGTAGTTTTTCGATTAAATTTGCTGGACTTGGGATATTCTTCAGACGGAAAAAATCTTCCTAAATTAACATTACTTTTATGTGGTAGATTAGCGGGTTTCTAAATTATTGCTAAGAGGGAAAAAGTATAGTTGTACATTGAAAACATAAAAGAGGATTTTTTTTACCACCGTTAGGTGCTTTTTCTTGAAACTAATTAACCACACTGAAAGTCATGCTTTAGTTCGTATTAAAAACTTCACCTGGGAAAACGGTACTTATTGAGTTTAGGGGGACAACATTTTCGAAAATGTTTTTTCCTTACTTTTTGATCAGTTAGACTATGTTGATCTAGAAGATGTTATTTATTTTCATCCTCGATAAAAACATTTTAATATATCGAGAGAAAAAAAATTTTAACGAAAATTTTTTTTCTCATTTTTTGATCAGGCCACGAGTATGTTATTTGCAAATATCATTCAAGCTAAATCGTAGCACATCAAAGCACTCTGATAAAATCGCCTCATTCAGTTTACACTAAAGTCAAATAACAGTGTAGTTAGGTGTTAGTTCGGTGTTTGTTCTGTGCTTTGTTCTACTAGCTCGTAATGACTAGAATTTTCCCTGATTTGACCGAATTTCGTATGGTAAATTTTTCGACGGTTGCCGTGATAGTGATTCAGCTATTGAATGGGCTTTTGGTCATGGCTTGCTGGACCATGAGAGGTTGACGATATCTGGTAAAAAATGAAAGATTTCATGGGTGTCCCCCTAAACTGGAAAAGTGCCATGGTGACGCTTAAACATCAAAGAAGTAATTTCGTACCTGTCAAAATGGAGGCCTACCAGAAATTGTATGTTTATAGTGGTCAAAGTGAGAATTTTATATATACAGTATGCTGACCAGATACATGACGCGTAAGTATGTGTAAATTGCGGTCAATTTTTGTTATATTTGCAGTGAGGTAACATTTGCCAATCAAAAAAGAAATTAATGCCAATAATAAAGAACGTCAACTACTTGCATTTTTGTTGTGAAGTGGGAGATATGGACGAGAAGTGGTTGCTATTCATTTGTTGTAATACGTGTTCTACAGATTTGTGGGACTGGCTTCATGTAAAAAGACCAAGCATGCCTTTAGCTGTTCCCGTGAAATGGAGAGAGGCGACCAATCATTCTACAAACTGCAATTTTAAAATGATTCCTCCAACTAAGCGCGTATCCGGAAAAAAGTGGCCGTCCATTTGTCCCAACATCCCTTCAGCTATTCGTCCTGTGCCACTCTCTCAAGAAGTACCTGTTCCACAACCACCCGCATTTTACTACAGTGGCTCACCCGATGAAGCCTCCAGGCAAACTCGACACAGGTGTGCCAAAATCAAATTTTCGCTCTAATCCACCACGTTGCGTTCGTTTTTTTCTCTCTTTACGTTGTAATAACGTGATCTTTTACATGTAAATTGTCTGCACTTTACCCCACAGGTACAAGTAGTAGTAGGAATGGCGTTCCGGTACCTCCCTGAGTATTTTTTTGAACTCAGTGTAACAAGTCGGCATCGAAGATTAAAAATAATACACTATTATTAAAGCCGGGACCACACATGTAGCTAACATCACGCCACAACTTGTGGCCTTCTGTAATAGTACCATGAGCTACCATTCACAAAGGATGCAACAAATTTTGTATAGTTTCACAGCTTTCAGAATGGTGTCAGTTGAAATAATAAGGGTGGGTATCAATGTTATAGCGTAGATTATGGTATTACAGCTGTGACAGAGTTAAATACAAGTAAGACTAAATTCAAATGTTGTAGCCAAAAACAGATTTTATGAAGGGACAAATCAGAGGCCACAAACACATTTATAAAAGAAATAACAATGACGAAAATGCTGTCTGCTATGATAAACTAACCAACAGCTGGCAAGAAAATATCAGCTGAACTCATACTACTCTTCCAAGATATTAGAATGTTATTGGTTTCCTGAATAACTAAGTTGTAGTTTAACACATGCCACATTACACTCAGGAACTATTTCCCCACATTTAAGCAAAATTTATACAGTGCTTGCACTCACAAATCACAACTTGCATCATTGGTTACATTTTATTTATTTAAGGCCATTTCACACTGGACGTCATGGCACTGTCACGTCATGGCACCATCAAGTCAAGGTGTAATGACACTGCCTGTCACATCATTGCATGTCAAGTCAATTCAAGTCACATGATATCTACTCACATAACTGTCTTCAACTGTTTTCTTTCTTTTTTTTTTTGGGGGGGGGGGTGAATTTTAATCTTTGCAATGATATTCAAATGAATTTTTTTTTAATTGCAAGAAGAGCACATACAAAACACAAAAGCATATATACATAGAAACTGGAACCCACATTTGTACGAAAATGACAAACGTTCATCACATTTTAATTGCTGATCAACATACATACCTAAAAATTTTGTGCTAGCTACAAACTCTATGATCTCATATTGTACTTTAAGGCTTATTGTATTAGTTATTTTACTTATATAGAAGTTCTTGATATTAGTCTCTTTCATATTAAGAGTAACCATCTGGGACTGATATAAGTGCCTTGTTAGCTTTTACTCCTAACATTTCTGGTGTCCTTTTTGCAATTATTAATTTGCTGTTGTCAGCAAGTAACACTCTTAACTTTCTGTGACCTGCAGTGGGAAGCCATTAATGTGGAGGTTGTTTGAAAAGTTCATCGAGTGGAATAGAAATAAATGACTCACGTCAGAGAAACTTTTTTATGTTTCATTTTTGTCTTCTGTATATTAAAACATTTGCCCCAGTGATGTTCCAATGCCTTACTTGTGTCAGCTACTGTGGGTGTCAGCACCAACACAGACAAAGAAGGAGAGAAGTTGTGATGGTTGGTGGCAGAAGTGCAAAATCATCTGTACAAAACACTTGAAGATTACTGTAACACTTCTTTTCTACAAGGAAGAGAACCATAATTTAACTTGTAGAGCCTCATATTATGCAAGTACGTTGACAATCTATTACTACTCACAGAACACAGGCCAAGTATAATCTTCCTTCAGTACTGATGCTTTCAAAGTCTGCAGTCACACTGGCCAGCCAGGTGGCCGAGGGATTCTAGGCACTACAATCTGGAACCGCGCAACTGCTACGGTCGCAGGTTCGAATCCTGCCTCGGGCACGGATGTGTGTGATGTCCTTAGGTTAGTTAGGTTTAAGTAGTTCTAGGTTCTAGAGGACTGATGACCTCAGAAGTTAAGTGCCATAGTGCTCAGAGCCATTTGAACCAGTCTGAATCACACTGAGCTGACCAGTTATGGGCTGCAAGTTAAATTCGTGTTGACAGGGGGGTGCCGAATCCTGTCTTCCTGAAGGTGTGACATTGCCCACTCTTTCCATTGACATGTGGGTCACTGCCTTCTTGATACCATTTCATGGTACTGCTCTGTTCAGTGTTCAGACAATGCTTTAGGACTGCACTTTCCTCCCCACAAAATGCTGCACCATTGTCATGTAGGGAGTGATCTTACAGCGACAGGTGATGGGGGAGAGGCAGGAAGCTGTATGACATGGGGAGCCACAATTGGGACCAACACAAAGTCCCTGGTCTCATCCCCAACATTTTTCCAGCACTCTGAGGGAATGTGAGTTGGAAAACCCTGGAAGGGTGCCCATTCTCTTCCTGAGCTGCTATGATGAAAAATGGAGACAGCAGTAATGATGACAGTGTTGAGTCTGTGGTGAACACCGGGATGAGTGCTTAGAAGGTCAGCTGATGCATTGCTGAGGACAATGGGATCCAGCTCCATCGGTTTTGCAGGCAGTGCTGAAGAGGCACCCAGGGGCATCCATACCAGCCACAGGATTCTGATAGGATGTGAATCTGGGGACAGAAAATCTGTGGCAGAATCTCATAAGTGACAAGCACAAATCTTGTTCTGATGTTGGCACAGCAACCCAGCAGGACCTCAAGTTAAACATATGCAAGCACACAAATTTCAAAGAATTGTTCCCCTCTTCTATCACCTGGTGCAATCAAAAACTCTGAAAAGAGTGGAAGCATCAGGAACAAAGCGATATTCATGGAGCATGGGAAGTGCCATGCACTACAGTGGAATTGTTCCCCTCTTCTAGCACCCGGTGCAATCAAAAACTCTGAAAAGAGTGGAAGCATTAGGAACAAAGCAATATTTGTGGAGCATGGGAAGTGCCATGCACTACAGTGAGTGCACCAACTGGAGCAGTGTGTGGTGGCACTGGCACTGTAGAAGCCCCTCCAGTGATGGACCAGGGGGGGGGGGGGGGGGAGGGTTGAGATTTACTTGAACATATGCACAAATTGCTCAGCTTCTCCAATCAACTGAGGATGAAACAGAGCACAGGTAATAGCAATGATACCATAGGCCACAAAAACTGCTCGAAGTCCTGTGCTGTAAACCGTGGCCCATAGACTGTAACCAACACTTCAGGCAAACCTTCCAAGCAAAAAATATATGACAAAGGCTGGATGGTACTAAGCAATGTAGTCGAGTTCATGGGCAGTGCAAATGGATATTTGCTAAAATAGTCCATAACAATAAGCTGCAACATGGAGTGGCTGTGCAGTTTGAGGCAGGCGCCATGTCACAGATTGCGCAGCACCTCCCGCTGAAGTTCAAGTCCACCGTTGGGCATGGGCTTGTGTGTTCTTCTTAGCATAAGTTATCTTAAATAGAGTATAAGTCTAGGGACAGATGACCTCAGCAGCTTGGTCCCTTAGGAATTAACACACATTTGGTCATTTTTGAACAATAAGCCAATGAGTGTTCCGAAAGGTACCAGCAAAATCAGTATGCTCTCATTACTATGGCGATTGAGACTTTGGCTAAGCTAAAAACATTTGCAGTGGAACCAATAGAGTCTCAGGTTAAGTGCTACACTGTGACATCATCTGCTCAGTGTGGGTATCCATGAGTGGTCAAGTACAGTGCCAATGTGCATACAATTCCCCAATGTCCTTGGTGAAGCAATCACAACAAATCTTTTTGCAATGCTTTAGGATTAAGCACACACAATTATCCAGAGTCGTGTTGCAATAAAATCACACTGTACTGGATGGAGAGGCTATGCCTATGAGCAAAATATTGGCACACAAAAGAATTATGAATGTTTTTCACTGAACAAGGCCAAGCTGTAGAGATGTAGTCCAAGTCAGCATCTTCTACTGTGGCCTGTGCAATTTTCTTATAGTTCAATGCAAAAGTTTAACAGTTCAGTACCCTGTCCATCAAATTCAGATTAAGGACCAACATAGAAAGAGCATCAGCATTTGTATGCTTTTTTGATGTGGGCTGATACAGTATTTCACACTGATACTGTGACAACAAGAAAGCAGCTTCTAAGCAGCGCATGGTGGTACAGATGAAACAAAGTCTGAAGTGCCTTATGATCCATCACAAGGCAATACTTCACATTAAACAGATAATGGTGAAACTTTATCATGCTTTAGATAATAGTGAGCGGTTCCTTCTTGATTTTGGAATAGTTACATTTAGTCTTGGTCAATAACTTGAAAGCAAAAGTAACCGGCCTGTCCTGTGAACAAAATCTGTATGAGAGCACAGCTCCCACTTCCGAAACCACAGTCTAATTGGGATCAAGCTGAACAAGGCACCTGTCATTCAACAGGGCAATTTTAAGTTTCTGGAATGTATCCTGACACTCTTAGGTCAAACAAAAGCACATTCTTCTAGCACAAATGATGCAGTGGAGCCAAAACCTGTCAATATGTCAACTTCCCACGAACTCACAGCAATTCTGTCATGTTCTATTGGGCAGAGAGGTACTGGATGTCCAAAAATTTGACTGAAGGGAATGAACTTCTTGGCTATTAAGGACACGGCCTAAGTACTGAATTTCAGTCTGAAAAAAGGCACAGTTGTCCTGGCGACACTTTAAATGTGCACCTGATAGTACTTGAAAAAGTGTATGAAGGTTACTGATATGCTCATCCAGTGAACGTTCCACATAATTTGAACACTACTGAACTTTTGCAGTAAGCTATTCCAAGTAGCATTGGAATATGCCAAGCATGGAAGTGCTGCCAAAGGGTAAGCACAAAAATTTGAATAACCCTAAATGTGTGTTGATTACAAGAACTTTCTGAGATCCACAACTAATTTGCAAATACACATTGTGTGTATGTCAGTTTTTGAAAAATAGTGTCTGGCACAAAAGCTGTGCATCAATTCCTCAGGGTGAGGCAACAGATAAGTATCAATTATTGATTGTGGATCCACCTTGGATTTAAAGTCAACACAAAGATGAAGTCTTCCAGAAGGCTTTGGTAAGATTGCTAAGGGAAAAGCATATTGACTGGCCTGGATAGGAGCAATAACACCATTGTCTTGCCATTCTTTAAGTTCACTTGGAACATTGTCTCTGAGTGCCTAATGGATGGGATGCACCAAGAACACTTGGGTTGCACATTGTCCTTCATTTGCAATGTGCACCACAAAATTATTTGCTCTGCCACATCCTTCAGAATATAAATCAGGAAGCTCCTCTATCAATTGAGTAATACTGTCTTTTGTGTTGAAAGCAGAAACAGAAAGTACATTGCCCTGAATACAAGGACTAACCAGATCAAATAAATCTCACCCAATAATATCTTCACAGACTTGCTAACGCAGAATTGTAAATGTCACTGTTCTGGTGTGAAACGATTATACACAGTAAGTTGCATGCAATATTTTGTCAACTATTGTGGGCCCAACTGTTCATTAGATGGCTCGATTAAGCAATCTAACAGAAGTGCCAGTGTCTAACTGAAGTTGCTTACAGCATCCAGCACCGACAAAGTTTACAGACAGTTTATTTGACTGTCACTGTACAGCACTCCAGAAGGGTGAAGGACTATCCTGAGTTTGATGGTTACCAGTATCGGTAGCTGGTTCAGAAAAATCTCCATTCATTGGATGAGCTTACAAGAGTGGATGTGGGCGGAATCCTTTTTCTGTTGCAAGCACACAGACTGTATATGACCTGGCTTTCCACAAGCAAAGCAAGTCATATTCGATGAAGGATAATGTTGTCTTTTATGTGTGGAAGTCATCGGGGTCATGATTTCACAGCAGACACACATGCTGACACTCCTTTACTCTGGCCACATCAAGGTAGTCTATTTGTGTGTGGTGTTCAGTTGCAAGGCCATAACTGTTTGACAATTTGCATTACACTGCAAATTTCTTTTACTCTGGCCACAGCACTGTAGCCTATTTGTGTGTGGTGTTCAGTTGCAAGGCCATAACTGTTTGACAATTTGCATTACACTGCAAATTCGAGCTACCTCAAAGTTTTGCATGGCATATTATGAGTCCTGATGTTCAATAATTTGTTTCAATTTAGGACAAAATGTTTGAGAATTTGTGAATGAAACCTTTTGTTTGGCACATTGTGTGTAATTGCATCACAGATCATTGCGTTACTATAGTACTGTCCACAGCTACAATGAAAAGGACACTGTTGTGTCAAACCCTGAGATTCAGTGATCCGCTGACAATATGACCATTCTGGCTTTTTCCTCAAGAAAAAGAACTCGTAATGAACTGCAACAACCTGTACCTGATTCTCATAATACTTAGTGAGGGACGAAACGATCTTCAAAATCTAGCAACTCCAGCATACTAGTTGGGAATGACTTCTGGGTGAGGTGGTAAACTCCTGTGCCGGCCATTGACAAGAAGTAATGAAGTTTGACAGTACCTCACATCTGATGTTTGGTGCAATGAGCAATGAATTGAGCATAGTACTCATTCCATTCCTGTTGTTTTGCATCAAAAGGTAGGAATGGTGGAATGCATGGAGGTGGTGTTGTAGATGTGGTGGCTGTCTGTAGTAGTGGAGCTGATGCAGCAGTGGCTTGTTCAGTAATGAGCTGCTGGACTAGATGGCATTTTAAAGAGAGGAGCACCACAAAAAATTATAAGTAGAAGCCAGGCAAAAGAAAGAACAATTAGTTGCAATGTGCTTCTCAATGAAAAGGGAGACATATTAGTTCCACTGTGTGACAGGGCGGAGTACAGCAGAGGTAGGTGACAGGAATCCAAAATCATCTAGAAAACACTAGAAGGTTAATATAACACTTTATTTCTACAAAAAAGAGAACTATTACTTAAATTGTTGTGCCTCCTATGTGCAAGTAAACTGACAGTCTATTACTACTCACAGAATGCAGGTAAAGTATTGTCTTTCCCATACTCAGTACTGATGTTCTTGAAGCCTGTAAACAAACAGGGCTGACCAACCAAGTGTCACTGGTTAAATCAGCATTGACAGGAGGAGACAAACTCTTGAGTTTCTGGAGGTGTGGCACTGCCTGCTCTTTCTATTGGCATATGAGACAGTACCTTTTCGATACTGTTTTTGGTACTGTGCTGATTGATGCATGATTAGTGCTTTAGGACTGCACAGTCTTGATCTCATCACAAAAATTAGATCCCTTATGCCTGCAAAAAACCAACAACTTTGGCTGTCAGTTCATTGTATGTAGACAGTCTCTGTCCACCATGGAAAATATTGAGCTTAAGGAAGAGATGGAATCCTGATGGAGCCAAATAAGGCAATAATTCATATCTTAGTTCATATGATTTTTTCATGGCAACAACATTGGTGTGAATGAGAACACACTGTCGTGATGAAGACTTTCATTCTAACCAAGCATGACCTGTATTCACATATTTTTAGCTATAATTGGACCAGGAAGTTAGCATGGTATTATCCTGTGATTATATGTCCACAGTAAAGGTAATCTATCAGCAGAATTCTTTCTGCGTCTCAAAAAGCTAATGCCATGACTTTCCTGTTGACTGAATTGCATTTGATTTCTTCAGTAGTTGTGAATCATTATGTTTCCAGTGCTTTGACTGTTGTTTTGTCTCTGGGTTGTAGTAATGTACCCAATTTTCATCCGTGATAACAAACTTGGCACAAAATTCCTGTTGGTTGCTCTGAAAGAGGTCAAACATTCATCAGACATTTCCATTAAAGACTCATGGAACCTGCCTAGCAGACAATTTCCTCATTTCCGATTCCACTGTTAAAGTGTGATACACCCATTCGCATGACATTCCTACATCTTCGGCAATTTCTTGCACTTTCAGTTGGCATTTGTTCCTGATAATTTTATGCTGTTTACATTTACTTCTGGGCTACTGGTGTATCTTGGGGGGATTGTTTCATGCTGTTAGCAGAGGCACTTGCCTAGATGTCTGCTGCCATAACCCATTAATGCCAAATTTTGCCACACTGTCCTAATGGAAACACCTGTTATACATCCCACATTGATTTGTGCAGCTATTTCAAGCAGTGTTCCTTGTCTGTTAATAGCGGCAACTCTACATAAATGCCACTGCTCTCCATCATTAAATGAAGGCCACTAACCACTGCCTTGTCTGTGATGAGAGGTAATCCTGACATTTGCTATTCTTGGCACGCTGTTCATACTGTGTATTGTGAAATACTGAATTCCCTAATGATTTCCAAAATGGAATGACCCATTTATGTAGCTCTAACTACCATTCTGAATTCAGAATCGGTTAATTCCTGTTGTGCAACCTTAATCACATCAGAAACCTTTCACATTTATTTATTTATTTATTTACGTCCAGAACCTTTGAGGTACATATACCATACCTTAGATGTTGGACAAAATGACATTATATTAATATACTGTTACATTGATTGTATACACTACATTTATAAATTGTTACATTGTTATATTGCTATATTGTTACATTACATTTTTATATTGTTACAACCAAAATTAACTTACTTTTCAAGATACTGTGTTACTGAGAAAAAACAGTTTTTCAAGAATATGAAGTTACAGATTTTTTAAAGCTATGGATTTTGTTTATGGCCTTTAAGTTACTTGGCAGTTTATTAAACAAATGTGAACCTGAGTGATATACACCTTTCTTGCACAGTGTGGTATGACAATATGTCTGTGTATGTCATTGTTTGCCCTTGTATGGTTTTCATGTACAGATTTATTTTGAATAAATACATTTCCATTTTTAGCATTTTTTTAGGTACATGACAACTTCTAGTATATAGATACATGGTAGGGGTAGAATCCCCCAGTTCTTTAAAGAATGGTTTGAATGATTTTCGGCTCTTAGCATTTTTCATTATCCTCACAATCTTTTTTTGTTTCCAGAATGTTGTTATGCTATGAGGAGAATTTCCTCATAATATGATGCCATATCGCAATAGGGAGTGTATGCAAGCGTAATACACTGCTCTAACTGTTTCAGGACTTGTGTTGTTCCATATAATCCTCATCGCATAAGTCATTCTCGATAGTTTAGAATTTAATGATGTGTTGTGGGAATTCCATTTAAGATTGTCTTGTAAGTAGATGCCAAGAAATTTTGTTTCAGTGACAGTGTTGATTCTTTGGTTTCCCATGGACATCTTTGATTTTAATGGGTTTTTATTTTGTTGTGTATGGAAGTGTAAGACGACTGTTTTTTGAGGGTTTATCACTAATTTATTCCTCATAAACCACTCTGTGACATTTTCATTTGTGACTGTAGCATTTAAACTTAGAGCCATTTCGTTTTCACCTTCAATTAGTATGCTTGCGTCATCTGCAAATAGCACTGGTTCGGAGTGTTGAACGTGTAGGGGGAAGTCGTTTATGAAAATTAAGAAGAGAAAGGAACCTAAAATTGAGCCTTGTGGTACACCGTGGGTTAATGTATAAGGTTTTGATTGATAAACTTGGAGTTCGTTTTTTCCCATGTGTTTTACCTCTGTTGTCTGAGAGCAATTTTCTAGGTAGGATTTCAGCCACTCGTGTGGCAGGCCTCTTACACCATACCACACTAACTTTCTTAGGAGAATTTCATGGTCTGTTAAATCAAATGCTTTTGTTAAATCCAGGAAAATCCCCGAAACATTTTTGTGATGATACACTGAATTTAAAATACGATTTATGAGGCAAAAAGTGGCTGTTTCAGTACTGCACTGAGGCCTGGAGCAATGCTGACATCCTGAGATCATTTTTTTTGTTAAAAAAATCAGTTAATTGTGGCAGAACTAGTTTTTCAATGATTTTTTGAAAAACCTGAGAGGAGTGACACAGGCCTATAGTTGACCATCTGCTGCCGATCGCCCTTTTTGTAAAGGGGTACAACTTTTGCAGTTTTTAGCTGTTATGGGAAAATACCACTTCATAGTGAAGAATTGCATCTATCTAGCAGTGGTGCGAGTATCTATTCAGCTGATACTTTTATAATATAGTCCACCGTTGTGCTTCCTTTGTCAGCTGGGAGCCAGCCGCAGTGGCCGTGCGGTTCTAGGCGCTGCAGTCTGGAACTGCGAGACCGCTACGGTTGCAAGTTCGAATCCTGCCTCGGGCATGGATGTGTGTGATGTCCTTAGGTTAGTTAGGTTTAACTAGTTCTAAGTTCTAGGGGACTAATGACCTGAGAAGTTGAGTCTCATAGTGCTCAGAGCCATTTGAACCATTTGTCAGCTGGGAGAACCAAAGTACTATCGTCGTCATTCAGGAGTTTATGGATGTGCCGACTATCTGAGTAAAATTACTGATCTACTGGATCCGCAAGCATATAGGAAGCTGAATAAGGACCCCACTAACAACGTTCTGAGAACTGTGTCACCGTTAATAAAAAAGTCCTCCATTGAAGAGAGTGTACAGAAAGGTCTCTGCAATTCGGTTGTGCTACCTCCGAGGCTTTATGGATTGCCCAAAATTCATAATGAAAATGTGCCGTTAAGACTGATACTAAGTGCCATTCGTTCGCCCACCTACTCGTTAGCCAAGTTTTTGACAACGCTGTTAAAACAACATGTGGGCCGTTCGGACTCTTATATAAAGAATTCGACACATTTCATCAGCAGACTGAATGGCGTAGTGGTCCAGCCGGAGGACATATTGGTCAGCTTCGATGTGGTATCGCTGTTTACCATGGTTCCACATAATGATGTATTGGAACAGCTGGATCGAATTTTTCCTGCCGACATTTCAGAACTGTTTAAGTGTTGTTTGACGACCACATACTTCAAGTGGAATGAACAGTTTTATGAGCAAACGGATGACGTGGCTATGGGAAGCGCCCTAAGTCCCGTAATTGCAAACTTCTTTATGGAGAAATTCGAAGAACAGGCCTTAGGTACTGCCAGCAAAAAACCAAATGTGTGGTTCCGATACGTGGATGACACGTTTGTGCTGTGGAGACACGGTAGGGAGGAACTAAGCCGGTTCCACGAACATCTGAATAGTATAAACTCAAGAATTCAGTTTACAATGGAGGAGGAGGTAGACAGCAAATTACATTTCCTCGATGTGCTTGTTTTTAGAAATGAAAATGGTAGTTTGGGCCACTCAGTATACCGCAAACCCACGCACACGGACCGTTATTTGCACCGGGATTTGAACCACCACCCACATCAGAAGCGGGGTGTTATCAAGACGTTAGCGGACAGAGCTAGAAATATTTGTGAACTTGAGTTGCTCGATGCTGAGATGGAACATCTCCACAATGCACTAATGAAGAACGGATATTCATCTGCCTAAGTAAAACGTGCGTTGAGGCAGCCACGCAGAAATCATACTGACGTACAGGCTACTGCAAAATCTAAGGTTTTCCTGCCGTTTGTTAAAAATGTAACGGAAAGAATAGGGAGGATCTTGATGAAGCGGAATATTACCGTAATTTACAAGCCCACCAGGAAGATACAGGAATACCTTAAGCCTGCCAAGGACGCTCGCAAACGATTGGAAAAAGCTGGAGTGTATAGGATCCCATGCTGCTGTGGTGGTGTTTATGTGGGTACCACCAAAAGAACTGTTTCTAAACGTTTGGAAGAGCACAAGGGAAATTGTAGAAGAGGAGAAATGGAACGATCAGCTGTTGCGGAGCATGATTTCCAGCCAGGGAACCACAATATTCGTTTCGAGGAGATGCAGGTACTAGCGGCCACAAGCGGATATTACGAAAGGCTCTACAGGGAGGCAATCGAAATCGCTAAACACGCAAATAATTTTAGCCGAAAGGAGGAGGGAGGGAAATTAAATGGTATATGGATGTCGGTGTTAAAGTAGATGCGTACCACCCGTCCACTACTGGGTGATGGCAATGGCGATCGATGGCGACGGACAGCGGCCAATTGCACTGACATTTTCAAAACACGTGACGTCACGCTGCGGTGCGGGAGCACGCGGACACGGAATTTAGCGGCCATCAGTAGCAAGCCAGTGGGTGTGTTGGACCTTCCATCGAGCTACGGACCCCGTTGAAGATGTCTCCCGCAGTCGGAGATGAAACGTTGGGAATCGACACAGAATTCGTCATTTGACAATGGCATAACAGCCCGGATAATTATAATGGAGATAATATTTTCGGCCGTGTAAGTCTACATTTTTGTGTTGTAACTGTTGTAGATTTTATTCCACAAGTGGGTACTTAGCATATGTTTGAAGTGCTCAATATTTTGTATGCTGAATTTTCTCTTGTAGATAACACTTCCATTCCTAGACAAATCAATACTTCCACATACGGCAAGTGGCTGTGCATTGTGGTAACTGTAGCCGGTATTAAAGTTTTCTGAGGTGTGCATGTCAGTGTTTACAAAGATCTGATTAATAAGTGTAGCACTAGTTTTTGTTATGTGTGTAAGGGAGTTTATTTTAGTGCACAGGTTATAGTCTTGAATAATATTAAGGAATTTTTCTCTTTGGGAGCTGCGTGTTAAGAGGTCAATATTAAAATCGCCACACAGAACTATAGTTTTGCAAGTATTTTTAAGTTTCCCAAGTGCAAGGTCAAGTTTTTTAAAGAAAATATTTACATTGCTGTTGGGTGATCTGTAAACACACATTATTGTGGCTTTTCCTGATATTATTTCAATAGCTGAGGCTTCAAAGTGTTTTTCACTTCCTAAGTGATTTACACAGTCTATTATCTTATAGTCTATGTTTTCTTTTACAAAAATGCAGCTTCCTCCAAGCTTTGTTACTGATCTGCAAAAGTAATTTGCCAGAGTGCAACCGGTTATGTTTGAATACTGTAAATGGTCCTTCTCTAGCCAGTGCTCACAAAAACATAAAACTGATACCTCCTTCCACTCATTGCTAAGAAGCACATTTATTTCATTAAGTTTGTTTGGTAGGGACTGTACGTTTTGGTGAACAACTTTTAAAGTGTATGTATAAGTTTGTTCTGTAACACAGATGAATTGCCTGAGTACAAATTACAGCTCCACCACTGAAATTTCCTTTTATACCTTGTGTACATGATACTCGTACCACGTGCATATGTGCATATTGTTATCCCATCGCTTTTGTTACCTCAGTGCCTGTTGAAATATCTGAAGTTCTATAATACATATGTAACCCACCACTTCCGTTATAGAGTTTTGGAGTTTATGCCTCTGAGTCAGTTCAGATGTTGGGAGACTGGAGGTATGCACTTCAAGGTTTGAAAATTATTCCAGATAATGAAAGTAGATACAATGAAATCGATATACTGACACCATTTACCCATGGGATAGGATCTTCAGTATGATAGACTGTTGACAAATCCAGCTGTTGAGTGTTTTCACTAGCTCACTTAACAACTGTGAATAAGTACTCAGTAAACTGAAAGTATCTCTACTACATAAACACAAGCTTAGTGAAGTTATTTTGTCTACTCATGTAAGAGAACTGGGCAGGAAATCCTGGAAGAGTAAAGTCCATCTGTAACCTGACAATTGAGCAGTGCTCACAGTCGAGAAACTTGCCTTTCCTGGAAGAACACTTCAGCTGCCTTACAGAATGACTAAGAATCAGTTTCCTCTATGGCAGTGTAGAACAGTATGCAGATATTTATGTATATTATGTCCATGAGCATTTCTTGTGTTTATGTTACTAGTAACTCATATTTGCATTTCATGTAGTGTTAATGCATTTAGTGTACAATAAACAACACCCGTGTATGTCTGTGTGTTGTGTCAAAAGTGGCTGACAAGGCCCACTGTGGAGGATCAGCATAATTTCATGGAACATCCTGCAGTTGCTTCTTGTGTCATAGTGGGGCAGATACAATGGGGATTAACCTGCTCAACATTCAGTTTGCAAATTTTTGAAGGGAGGAAGTCCCCGAACCAAAACATACAACCTACCTTCCCTTTGTGCTTCTACTCCAGATATTCTGCTTTCACCCTGTTACATCCACGGAACACAATTCATCCATTAACAGAGCTCTATGGCACTTAGATGTGGTACACACATTTAATACCTATGTTTTCAACCCACACCATAAAAAGTAAACATTAATTGTAGGCTGTTAAATCAATATTTTTGACAGTATGCGGTTTTTCCATACTTTTCAGTGCAGGAACTACTTGGCCTAGAGAACAAAATGAATAGGAAATTTTCTGTAGGAAATTTAATGTAGTTTGATTTTTCACTGGGAAATGTTTTCCCTAGCACCCATATTTTTTTTATTTATTTGGGAAAACATGAGAAAGCAAACTTTCAACAACTCCCCTCCCCCCCCCCCCTCCCCCACCCTTAACTACACTGCTCAGGAGTTTTAGTATGTTGTTTGTGACACTCTCTTGTAGCACTGTACAAAAATTTGTGACTGCATCATTTCTTTCCTCTAAGCGACCTTTTTTTTTTGTCCATTTACTGGGCTAAGAAAGACATCTGTACCATGGACCTCTACCCAGGGCACTCACACATCATGTGATTACCCATAAAGGGTGACCTATTATTATGTGGGAACATCATTGCGCTAGCACTGATATGTGGTGATGACTCTGGAGTTTTCAAACTAGCATCATCAATGAGAAACAGTACTGCGCCTAACACATCCCCTTGAGGGGCTCCAATGTTCAATTATACTGTACGTGAAAGATATTTCACCTTGTAGTGACTTCAACTGACAGTCACACTATCTAATGGGCAAATTGTGAACTTACAGCACTGGCCCGACATGGCACTGGTTAGTCAAGCAGCAAGCATTGCCCAGTGTGCAACAGTGCTAGTATGAGGATGCACCAGTCCACATAAAAATATAACACTTGATGCCCAATGGTAGAGGCTGAAAGTTTTGGGCCCAATTTTTAGCAACAATATTTTCATCCAACTGTACACCCAATTTAAGTGTATGATTCAAAGGTTTCAGATGGGATCCCATTGCTGTAACGTCACTTTACCTCCATATAATGCTTAATCACAGATACACAAGGCAGAATGCACTGGTTTTTGATATGTCTTGTGTTGGTGTCATAATTTCAGTGGCCACTTGTGTGATGGGGCCTGTTGTGGCTTCGGTGGTAGCATAAATACTGGTAACTTGAGCAATGGGATGTGTTAGTTAGGGTGTCACTTATGTTCCAAATTCAGTATTTTTCAGTACTCACCCTCCAATGTTGTTTGAATGACTCTAAAAACATGCCTGTAAAAAATTCTGTTGCAGTCAAACAATAGAAAAGTTCCAGATGAGCTGCTTCATGTGCTTTTGCCTATCTGGCTGCCTCGGCAGGCACGTGCCAGCCTTGCAACTGAGCAGACACATGCACTGTAAGAATTAGCGTCCTGCACTGACACTGTAGCTGTGGCCCTAACTGCAGCCCCATGTTCTCATGCAGCTTGTGTTGCCACTACCAACAAAAGCAATGCTGCCTCTGATGTGATAACTACGCCACCTTTCTGCAAAGTGGGCTACAGTACTTCAAAACCCACCTGGTCAGCCAGTAATTCCAGTTGGTTATGGCCCAGATTTTAGCCCTCACAGCTCAAGTGGCTGCAGGTTATGCATAGCCAGCTGCTGTTCCCACATCACCTCATCCTCACCAGCACACTCATGAATGTTGTCCTTCCAAAGACCAACCCACTATGTGCTGGAATCACTCCACCTTTGGCAAGCAAACTTCCCAGTATTGCCCACTGTGCAACCACCCAAATGCCAGCAGCATCTGCAAATGAGGACATACAGTTGTCACACTGCCTCAAAGTGCTTTTTCATCTTGGACAGAAAATCTGAGCCTTGTTTTCTTATAGACATATGGTCTGACTTGCATGACAACCCACACACACCGTGCTCATTGGGTGTTGACCAACACTATTTTAACAATCAGCTCCCAACAACTCACCCGTCACCACTCGTGGTGCCTATTCTTTCTATTTGGATCTAGGATTGCAATTTTCCTTCAGCTGTAAATTCACCATCACAATTGTGGTGTCACCGCCAGACACCACACTTGCTAGGTGGTAGCCTTTAAATCGGCCGCGGTCCGGTAGTATATGTCGGACCCGCGTGTTGTCACTATCAGTGATTGCAGACCGAGTGCCGCCACACGGCAGGTCTAGAGTGACTTCCTAGCACTCAGCCCAGTTGTACAGCCGACTTTGCTAGCGATTGTTCACTGACAAATTATGCTCTCATTTGCCGAGACGATATTTAGCATAGCCTTCAGCTACGCCATTTGCTACGACCTAGCAAGGCGCCATTACCAGTTAATATTGAGATTGTAAAACATGTACTGTCAAGAGCGATGTTCACCAATTATGGATTAAAGTTAAGTATTCCAGAAGCTACGTACCTTTTTTGCTAGTCTGAAGACCTTGACCTGTTCCAGACCTCACGCCAGCCTGCATGAGCTTAAACGCGTGCCTTTCGGCTTCCTGTCCTAGTGGATTGGCTGTCTTGCCAGTACACAACAGTTGGCGACGAGCCCAAATCTCGTTCGTACCTATACTGCCCTGATTTACTCGTGTAATGGCTTCGCCACAATCTCCCGATGTACTGTCCGAATTTTATCGCTTACAGAATCAGCAGATGCAGGGCTTACTGGATGCCCTTGGGCAGCTCGTCCAGGGTCTAAGTGCAATGCAAAACGATGCGGCATTGCTGCTCCACCGCTACTGCAGCCACAACACGCTGTTGCACCAGCTTTTCGTCCTTTTGATGCTGCACTGGAAAGCTGGACGGAGTGGTCACGCAAATTTGGATTCCATCTTGCTGCCTACAGAATTCAAGGTAACAAGCGGCAGCCTTTTTTGTTAGCATCCGTAGGCGTCCAGACGTACCGTGTGATAGTGAAATTATTTCCCCGACGCGACGTAGCAACTCTGTCCTATGACAAAATTTTGTCTGCATTAGATGCACATTTCAAAGAATCAGTCAGTGTAGTTGCAAAAAGGTATACCTTCTTTCGTACAAAACGTACGGCAGGTCAAAATAATAGGGAGTGTGTTGCCACTTTGCAAGGCCTTACTAGGGATTGTGCTTTTGAGTGTCAATGTGGACTCCCTTATTCAGATACTATGGTACGTGATGCAATTGAACAGAATGTTTCTGATGTTCGTATAAGGGAACAGATTTTGAAACTAGTCAATCCCTCCCTTCAACAAGTGATGGACATATTGGATCGACAGGACACACTTGACTTTGCTCAGAAATCATTTGAAACTTCACCGGCCGTGTGTCACGTTAACCGGCCTGCCGGGCACGCTGCACGGAACAGTAAACAGCCCTCGCACCTGTCCGCGCAGCTGCCGCCAAGCTCTCCACCAAGTGTGCCACGCAAGCAAGCAAATGCAGTGCTAAAATCATGCCCGCGGTGTGCTACATGACATTCACGTGACAATTGCCCGTCACGCTAAGCTATTTGCTTTTTCTGTAATAAAAAAGGACATGTTCAGAGTGTTTGGCAGAAAAAGCTCAGATCGAACACTCACAACCATTCCATGCCCTTTGCTTTGCGCCGGAATCGGAATCGAACCAAGAATACTCAGCCTCGTGAACCTTCGCCCATGGAAATTCATGTAGTTCATTCCACTCCACCCAGTGCCACTCTCTCTAACAGTGACTCTGTTCGTCCCACAAATAGTGTGTGTCGACATCGCCGGAAATCCCGTAACATCGCAAGTGATTCTGTACCAGTGTTGGTTCACGTAGCACGAGACAGTCGCTCTTGTCATCGGCAGGACAATAAACTTTTTGTAGATTTGGACATTAACGGCAAAGTGATACCGTTCCAGCTCGATACCGGAGCTGCAGATTCACTTATCAATCACGACATGTACAAACAGCTGGGCATACCTCCATTGCGTGCCGCAAGTGTTAAGTTAAGTAGTTATTCAGGACAAGCAATCCCTGTGTTAGGACAGTGCAGCCTTCTTGCAACATACAAAGGACAAATAAAACTTGTGTCATTTTACGCCCTTCGTTCTTCTTGTGCAGTGAACTTGTTTGGTTTAGATTTATTTCAGTTGTTTAACTTGTCTATAGTCAATCAGGTCCTATCAGTGAACCAGACTGTGCCTTCAGACAGTGTTTCTCGCCTATGTGAAGAGTTTGCAGACATTTTTTCAATGGGCCTTGGTTGCGCTAAGAACTATAAAGCACATTTGGAACTAAAAGTAAATGCGCAACCGAAATTTTTCCGAGCGCGCAATGTTCCCCATGCATTGCGTGATGAGGTCGCAAGAACATTAAACGATTTGGAATCACAAGGTGTAATTGAACGTGTGCAGGCTTCTCTCTGGGCTTCACCCTTAGTAATTTTGCCAAAACCTTCCGGAAAATTGAGACTTTGTGTGGACTTCAAAGCTACAGTGAATCCACAACTAGTGATCGCAACTTTTCCTTTTTGACAAACTGTGCCCGGGTAAATATTTTTCGAAGTTGGACCTAGCAGATGCATACTTGCAAATACCGGTGGACGATGAATCCCAGCGCATTTTGCTGGTTAACAAGCATCTTGGTTTGTATCGATTCAAAAGACTGCCATTCGGGTGTGCATCCGCCCTTGCATTGTTTCAGCAATATCTGCAAACTGTTTGTGCGTTGGTCCCTACCGCAGCAAACTATCTGGACGATATTGTGATCTCTGGAAAGACGGAAGAAGAACATTTAGCCAATCTCAGAACGTTATTTCAGGTCTTGTGACAAAATGGTCTTCGCTTGGGGAAGGAGAAATGTGTGTTTTTTGCTCGTGACTTACCCTATCTGGGACATGTACTCAATGCCCAAGGCATACATCCGAGTCCAGAGCACCTCCGTGCCATACAAGACTTGCCTTCGCCGCAGAATTTGAAGCAGCTACAGAGTGTGCTGGGAAAAATCAATTATTATCATCGCTATGTGTGCCACGCCTCTTCCATTTCAGCTCCGCTTCATCGCTTACGCGGTAAAGGTATTCCATTCGTCTGGACGACGGAATGCGAACGCGCCTTTCGCCAGTTGAAATCAGCGTTGCTTTCCAATACTTGCCTTACGCCATTCGATCCCCAGAAACCCCTTTTGTTGATGGTGGATGCCTCAGATTTTGGGATCGGTGCTGTGCTTGCGCACAAAGATGGATCGCATGATCGCCCTATTGCCTTTGCGTCCAAATTGCTCTCCTCTGTGCAAAGAAATTATTCACAGATCGAGAAAGAAGCTTTGGCTCTCATATTTGGTGTTACTAAGTTTCATGATTTCTTGTATGGTCGTAACTTTACCATCATCACGGACCACAAACCTTTGACATCGCTTTTTCATCCGAACAAGGCTGTACCTCCGCGTACAGCGCAGAAATTCATTCACTGGTCTATTTTCCACTCGCAGTACTGCTACGATATCTTGTATCGGTCCACTGCTCAGCACAGAAACGCCAATGCGTTGTCCTGTTTGCCTGTTGCTGAGGATAGAGCATCCGATTCTTCCAAACTTGCTTGCATGTTCATTGAAGCGGAAACTGATGACGTGGTCAAATCGTTTCTGATTGATTTTCGTCATGTAGCTACAGCCACAGCTGCTGACCCTGTCCTTGCTACCGTTCTGCATTTTGATGCTACGCAATGGCCCTTGTCAAAGTCATGGATCGAGGATCCGTTGGTTCGCCGATTTTTTGCTCACAAGGAGAGACTGTTTGTTCAACCTGGTATTTTGCTGTTGCGTTCTGATAATGATCAGTCCAGGGTCGTGGTCCCACGTTCGTTACAGTCCTCTGTCTTATGGCTTTTCCACCAAGGACATTGGGGTATATCTGCTATCTTTCACATTGAAGGTCTTCCGCAGACTATTGTTTCCGACAATGGCCCACAATTCATGTCTGCAGAATTTCAGTCATTCTGCAAGGCCAATGGTATTCAACATCTGACATCCGCGCTGTTTTTGCCTCAGTCAAACGGTGCCGCTGAACGATTGGTCAGGACTTTCAAGTCACAGATGTTGAAGTTCAAAAAAGTCACATTCTCGGGAGGACGCGTTATTGCTCTTTTTGTCCTCGTATCGCTCTCAGCCCCGACATGGTCGCTCGCCGGCTGAGTTGCTCCATGGTCGTCCTCATCGAATCTTGATGTCTTTGCTAAATCCGCTGCATTAGGTTCCTGTGCAGTGGCAGACACCTGCATTTGCTCCGGGCGACGTTGACTACTATCGTAACTATCGAGGTTCACGGTGTTGGCTCGTAGAGCGCATTCTTCGCTGCCTCGACCGCGCTATGTATCTGGTTTTGGGGCCCTCTGGTGAGGTGCGTCGGCATCTCAATCAGCTGCACCTCTGTCGTCGCACAGGTTTTGCCGCTCCCCGTCTGCTTTCAGCGACGGTGCCGTCCGGTCAGCGCCCTGGGGACCCATCTACTGGCTCGCCTCAGCCCCAGGTCTTACCGACGCTGTCTTCCATTTTGCCCCATGGCGACGCGCCGCCGCCGCCGCCTGTTCTCCCGCTGGCGACGCCCGCAGTGGACGCTTTGCTGCAGCCGCCAGGCGCCTCCCTGGGTCATGCGCCGCCGACCTCCGACATGGACTTCTTGCCCGCTCCAGACCACATGGTATCTTCGTCTGTTGGGTGCCCCGACTCGATGGAGGTCGACCCTTCAGCCCCTCCAGTCTCTCTACGGGCACATACACCGCATGTTGGTGTGCACCCTAGAGTAGGTTTTCAGGCGTTTCCTAGCTCCCCTCAGACCGAATGGCAGGGTGCGGGGGGCACAGCCTCACCTGTTCTTAGGCTCCCCACCTCGTCGCATACGTCAACATGGGGTCCTCCCCACGGCGGGCGGAAGCCTTGTAACACAACCGTATGCCGATTTGCGGGGGAGGAATGTGGTGTCACCGCGAGACACCACACTTGCTAGGTGGTAGCCTTTAAATCGGCCGCGGTCCGGTAGTATATGTCGGACCCGCGTGTTGCCACTATCAGTGATTGCAGACCGAGTGCCGCCACACGGCAGGTCTAGAGAGTCTTCCTAGCACTCAGCCCAGTTGTACAGCCGACTTTGCTAGCGATGGTTCACTGACAAATTACGCTCTCATTTGCCGAGACGATATTTAGCATAGCCTTCAGCTACGTCATTTGCTACGACCTAGCAAGGCGCCATTACCAGTTAATATTGAGATTGTAAAACATGTACCGTCAAGAGCGATGTTCACCAATTATGGATTAAAGTTAAGTATTCCAGAAGCTACATACCTTTTTTGCTAGTCTGAAGACCTTGTCCTGTTCCAGACCTCACGCCAGCCTGCGCGAGCTTAAACACGTGCCTTTCGGCTTCCTGTCCTAGTGGATTGGCTGTCTTGCCAGTCCACAACAACAATTGTCGCAGAAATAGTCGTTGGTGCTGATTTCTTAACACATTTTCAGCTGCTCACTAGCATTCCTGTCTCTCATCTCATTGACAAGGACTGCACTGGCACAACGGTGGGTTCTGTAGCATTGTCCAAAACTTTGTGCTGAAGCTCATCTATGCTGCAGTAGCAGGATCTTCTTGTCCATCATCCAGCCATCGCACTCCCACCTGGAGCACCAAGAGAAATATGACACAACACAGTGCATCATATTCACATCACACCTGGACCTCCAATTTTCAGCATGGCATGACACCTAACACTGGAGCAACTTGTTGCTGCTAAAGCCGAATTCGAGTTTATGCATTGGAATGGCCTTATTTGCCATCTGAACAGAACCTATAGTAGGGACAGCATAAGAAGGTCCCTGACAGCTCTGTTGCCAGCTTTCACCTGTGAAGCACTAACAGCTGTAGGTGACAACAGCAGCCAACTACTGAGGTGTTGCCACAGAGATGTTTACAAAATGGCGTTATGATATTGGTTGAGAGAGGCCAGTGAAGATGCCATACCTAGCTCACTGCAACTGTCAGGGATCAACTTACAGCAGCTCAACTGTATTCCTCTCTTCTCCACCTCACACTGAGAAAGGGTACATCTTGGCAAATTTGGGGCAAATATTGCACTCCTAATGCAAGCACCATCCCAGACATGTATGCTATTCTACAACTTTGCTACTGCAACCATTGACCTAAGCTGCACTTCAGTATTCTTCACGGAATGAACTCATTCATTCAGGTACCATTCATTCAGGTACCAGTCACCACAGCAAACAGTCCAAAGACAGCCTTCAACACACCCTTTGGCCTGTTTGAATCACATTTAATATCATTTTATCTCCAAAATTCTGCATAAATGAAGTAAAGATGCATTAATGATGTGCTTCATGACTTTTTACTTCCCCTACCTTAACTTCATACTGGCACTTTCTTCTTCACTGCAGCAACACTGAACTGCTGACTTCTGAGAAGGTTATGTATTCTCTAATAGTGTCTTACCTTCAAAACAAAATCCTCTCCAAATTATAGTTTGGGATTCAGAAGAGTTGTTCTACTGAGAATGCCATTTACATGTTCACTAGCCAAATTTAATAAGCATTAAATAATAAAATAGTTCTGAAATTACAATTAAATCAATACCATTAGCTGCTGATAGGCATTGATATACATCAACAGGGACAGGCGAAAGTGTGTGCCAAAACCAGGACTTGAACCCAGAATATCCTGTTTACACTGCAGACGCTCTATCCCTCTGAGCCACCGAGGGCACAGAGGATAGTGCGACTGCAGGGATTTATTGTCAGCATGTTTCCCGTGAGACCCTCATTCTCAGCTTATAGTGCACACACTACATTCATAGTGCCCCTGCCATTATACCCATTACTCGCGTAAGAACAGATGTCATCTTCATATAAGAGTTCTGGTTGATATTATCTGTTTTCTGTGACCTATCTATGGAATCTACTGTGTGAATCACAGTATTTTCTGATATAAACGGACATTTTATGGTATTGATGATACATATAGCCAATGTAGTCTAGGGACATAATTCTGTCAGGAAAATCAAATATTTCTTGTATGTCGAAACAATATGCCAGCAAATATACAACAAGCAGATAACAGTAGTATTGCAGGTTTTATACACCCTAGGGCAAATGGGTAAAACTCAGGAATTTTTTAGACTTCTGGGAATTTTTAATTTTATTAGTTTTCCGTTAAATGTTTGTAATTTCGATTGGCAGTAATAGATATCTCTAACAAAGAGTTTTACTTTAGGCCACTGCTGCAGAACAATAATTCAGCAAAACACATAAATGAGAGAATAACTCCAAAATAAAACTTTAATTACAAAGAAAAAGCATCATTTACAAAGAGAAAAAAAAAATACACAGTGCACACACAAGTTTCTGCCAGCAGCAAAATATGTCAAAGACTAAACAGTAATTCATAACAACAACTTGCTTGGAACATGCCTTTCTCATGGCCTTTGTTTCAATCAGTGTGATATTACAACTGCTTAAATTTGTTACAGGTTGTGGGAAAATGTAATGAATGGTAGTAGGAGCAGTATTACTTTCAAAATATATTTCTTTTTATACAAGATGAATTATGTTATGTGTGAGAATGTGCAATGCATTTCTTAAATCACAGAGCCTTAGACACTAATTCAGAAATTAACAATGAAGACCAGACATTTATGCTGTTATTTAGTATTTTACTGCCATATTTGTGGTATGGTATATCTTAAAGGGTAAAGCAAGTTGAAAAACACCAAGTTTCAAGGTTAGTTCTTCATGCTTATTTCAGTTCTTTTGTAGATTATAAATTATGCAATAACACTGGCAAAAAGTTTAATTGTCCTAAAAAGGAAAATGGGAGAAGTGAGTTCTTGAGCAATTACATACATAGCTGGCTTTTCTATGCAAAAGTCAAAATTCTCAGCAGAACATGTGTTCAGGTAGGTAACCCATGAAACATTTTGACACACAGCAATAAAATTTATAGTAAGGCTTGTCAGAAATTTTCAGTCCCACAATTTAAGCTGTGTTCTTAGGATCCTGCATAATCATAAGATCAGAAAAGAAAAACAGCAAAACATTTTTGAGGACTAATATTACATGTCAAAGCTTAACTTTCCTTGCAGCTAAGCTGTATATACATTAATTTAAATAATCAACTTTCCCTATTTGTGTGTCTGCGCTACTTAACAGTAATGTCACTATTGGGGGAGTACATCACGTTTCCTGTGTTCTGAATATCTGCTGTCAAAGGCTTGCCAGATCATGTGACATGAACTATGACCGTCTGACAAAAACACATCCCAAACTTGATTTCAGTGTTTCAGTAGTTACCATGCTGTATCTGCAGGAGTTCCATTATACTTCCATAATGCAAACACATACACTTGAGAAGGATTATCGGGTAGGTTGCACCAATAATGACACCCATTTAGTAATAGTTCATTTATTAACCTTAACACATACAAGAACAGGTAAGCCAGCGGTTTGCAGGTGGAAAGGAGCGATGACGACGATGTCTCTGGTGGGCACGGTGAACACACAAAGCGTGTCCAGGTCGACATCAGGTGGGAGGGAAACACATTTCACCAGGTGGCAGGGAGTGTCGGAGGTTGTGTCACGAGCACTGGATGAAGAGAAACACACGACAAACAGTGAATAATCGTGCAGTATTATTGAGATGTCACGAGTTATGTCCGGGGGAACAGCCACAAACACCTCGAGCAAGGCCACGTTCAAGCGTGAGAAACCTCAACAGAGCGAGGCAGGCAACGGTGGAGAGGTCAAAGGGACCACCAAAGGGCACGATCGTAGGTAAGCTCGACGTGGGGAACATGTGCTCACTCGATGGAGTGGGTGAGACCAGAGTAGAGGGCGACGTCAGAGGAGAGCTCGACGATTGGAGCTGGAAGTCACTTGACGGAGTGTGTAAGTCTGACACGGAGGGAGCGATCGCAGCGTCGTGAGCCACGGCAGTGAGTGGCGTGGTCGTGGCCTGAAGGGGGGTAGAAGAAGGCTCAACATGAGCAGGCTTAAGACTGTTGAGAGAGACTGTAACAGCTGAATCTTTCATCTGGATGTCATAGGTGTTGGCTGAGTGCCGGAGAACCCAGTATGGGCCGGTATATGGAGGTTGGAGGGGAGCACGGACAGTGTCGCCTCAGAGCATAACGTACACGCAGTTGTCCAGAGATTTCCAGACGTGAACCTTGGGGCAGGAATGGCTGGCGGGTGGAGGGATATGAAGGTTGATGAAATGGCATCTGACTTGGTCCACGAAGGAAGGTGAGTCAGACTGAGGGATAGAAGCAGAAGGGCTCACAAGTTCACCAGGGAGAACAATGTTCTGGCCATATACGAACTCGGCTATTGTGCCTTTGAGGTCTTCCTTATAAATTGCACGAATTCGAGTAGCACAAGGGGAAGGGCCTCCGTCCATAGAGAGTCACGGCATCGAAGAGCTGCCTTGAAAGTGTGGTGCCAGCGCTCGACTAGTCCGTTACTTTACGGGTGATATGTTGTGGTACGTATGCGCCGGATGCCGCAAATGTTACAAATCCCATTGAACGGGGCAGACTCAAATTGTCTGCCCTGGTCAGTCTTGATGATAGCTGGACATTTGAAACGCGATACCCGACGACCTATATAAACGACATAGACTGGCTATGGCGCCGCCATCTTTGAAGCAACTTGAAAACTGAGCCGCCGTGTCATGTAACGTCAAGGTGCTGCCTACACGTCGTCTGCTAATACTGAATGTAGTTATTGTTTACTACGCATGGCGTAAAAAAAAGCCAATCTGCACAGACAATCTGATTTCTCTACTGTAAAATATATAGTGATGAAGGCTAAAAGAAATGAAACACATTTCTGACATCGATTAATTGGAAGTTTATTTTGAAATGTTGCAATTCATTTCGCTGCAGTGCCAAATAGATTAGGTCAAAAACAATTTTAAATAGTTCAGTAGGTCCAAAACCGATCAATTGTCAGCACCAGAGCTTTCATTGTCCCTTAAACAATATAAGTTTGTATATATTTGTCGAATATGTTTCCCTCTTTCTTCCATTGCCTGGTTTTTGCACAAATGGTGTACCCTACAATTAAAATACTATTTTAACAGCATCCTGGCTAGAAAAGAGTAATGTGACTCTTCTCCAAATTCAGCTGGCACCATTAGATGGTCAAAATCGAGTAAATAAATTCGGCCTGTCACCCAACATCTGAACAATTCCACACACAGCTACAGAAGGAAGTTCTTCTTCCATATTAAGGTTTGACAGTCCCTGCCACTGTTAAAAATTTGAATACACCCTTTGGAGCAGTATAAAAACTATTTTTGATGCATTTTATTGCAATGAAACGTGTTTTCCATCAGTTTCCTCCAATTTACGGAGGTAGTGCTGCAGTAAATTAAGTTTCACATTTGCTGTTAAACCATTAAGAAAACAATAGCCAACAGGAATTTTCCAACTTCTATTAATCCCAGTGATCATATACGCTTGTGCCTCTTTTGCTGTTTGGCTATCATCACTTTCCTCACATTCTTGCCCTAAGTCAGCATAATCCCAGACCTCAGTACCATCCCATATTAAGTCTTTTTTAAGAGCCACCTCATCGAACATAAGTGCAGCTAAAATAGGTCCTGAACTACGTTGAACCTCATCTGCTAATTTTTTTAAGCTTTCTTCTGTAAATCCAGGACTGCCATTTACTGTAGTAGCCCACCTGCGGAGTGTTCGAGGATGGGGTAATTTAACAAACTTCCTCAAATAATTATAAGTTTTGGAGGAGTAAAAATCGAGTGTAAGGACAAACTGTCTTATTTCTTTAGGATATTCATAAATTGAACATTTGTTTTGCATTGCAAAAAGTGCTTCAGAATATCACTATTTTTGTCACATTCTATCACTTCAGAAGCTCAGTCTTGAAGTCTCTTATTTAGGCCTACAACCATTGTTTTATATGTCACAAATTTTCTTCTTTCTTGAAACACTTTGCCTTGCATGTTTCGCTTGCTTCCTCAGCTTCTCGGTCCTTTTCTGTAATGCCTCATAATTCTGTTTCAATTTTTTGGTGCTAGGCAAACAATAAGAATGATCTGTATGATCATTCTGATTCACTCTTTCACCTACAAAAATGAAGTATTATCATTAAGCTTTATTTTTCTATAAACATACATTGATTAATAGTAAAATTCACACATAACCCATGTAACAAATAAATAACAGGAAAACTATTTTACCTGGTTCATTTGATAATGAAGGTGATTCTTCACTGACAAGCCGTTTCCTTGGTTGTCTCTATACTATAGCTGATTACTGCAGATGGTCAGGAAATATAAATATTGTCGGTACTGCATTTGCCAGAAGTCGCCTTTTCTCATTTGTACTATACATGTATCTATCTTCAAAGTGAAATGAGCATATGTAGCTATATTGAGTTGGCTGCCACTTATCTCGCCTCATATCAGCTACCCACCTACTTAACAGCTTTTTCTTCTTCAGAGGAAATCTAAAAATAAAGAGACGTGTATACAGTAGCTTATTTACATTTTGTATACAGCTTAAACACGAAAATGATGCACAAGACGATAAGTACAACACGCATTTAGATACTCAACTGAAATAATGATGTTCCAGTTGTTTTATCACTTCTATTAGTGCACATACACTGGGCATGATTTGCGATTGGTCAATAAGACTTTTAAAACAAATTACAACCAGAAAACAGTGATTTTCTAATGCCAGTACTATACACCAAATGTAAATACACTGACATGTAGCCGTTTCAAAAAATGGCGGCTGGTGTTGCTTTTCGCTGCTGCTGGGAGCGCTGTTACCTCACAGATAGCCACTCTATGTAGTTTATATATCTCCTTGGCGATATCATGACTCAACAAAAGCTCGAGCAACAGTTTCTGCTGTAATACTGGGGAGGGGGACAGCCTCGACCCAGCGAGTTGTTTGGTTGATAGATGAGAGAACGTAACAAAAGGCATTAGAGGCAGAGAAAGGCCGACAATGTCAATATGAATATTCTGGAAACACCCAGGAGGAATCGAAAAGGCGCCGATGGGGGTGAAGTGTGCTTGTGTACTTTGCAGCAGTGGCATGCAACGTAGGAGCGTGCCCATTGCTGGCAGTCCTTGTTGACATTTCTCCATACAAAGCGCTGTGCTACGAGGTGGGCAGATACATGAACACTGGGGTGGGCTAAATTATGCAATGCGTTGAAGACAGCTCGACGGAGTGTGGTTGGGATGAGAGGGTGTAACGTGCCTGTACTGCCGTCGTACCAGATCTCACCAGAAATGCCAGGGTAGGTGGTGCGGACGAAGTGTAGTGAAGAGGTAGAGTCTGAAATCAGGTTTTGTGTTTCCTTGGCGGCGGGTTGGAGGTTAGGCAGTTCAGAGAGGTCTAACAGCGAATGGACGGCATCGACTCTTGAAAGGAAATCAACAATGATATTGTCAGCACCCTTTATGTGTCTGACTTCAGTGGTGAATTGAGATATGAAGTCCACGTATCTGAAGTGGTGAGGAGGCAGGTCAGCTGGCGGGTTTGTAATGGCTGCAGCCAGGGGTTTGTGGTCCGTTAGAACATAGAAAGAGCGTCCCTCAACGTCAGTCTTAAAATGCTTAATCGCTTTGTAGACCATGAGCAACACCCTGTCAAACGCGGAATGTTTCTGTTGTGCATTGGTGAGCTTGTGCAAGAAGAACTGAAGAGGCGAAGTTTGGCCGTCGATTGTCTGGCTAAGGACAGCGCTGATGGCAGTATCGCTCACTTCTGTGGTGATGAAAAGCTGTGCATTGGGATGAGGATGCACGATGGTGCAGGCCTTGGCAAGAAGAAGAAGATTTTTGAGGGCAGTGAAAGAGTCAGTCGTAGCAGGGGTCCATGGAATGGGCCAAGATCCAGAAGTGTTGGTGCCTGACAAGGCGTCCATCAGTGGAGCCTGAATCTCTGCAGCCCGAGGTAGATGTCGGCGATTATAATTAACCATCCCCAGAAAGCGCCGGAGCTCTTCGAATGAGGGAGGTCTGGGTAGCTTTAGTATTGTTTGTACTTTGTCAGGGGGTGGGGGGGTTGAAATGCCATCGGCAGAGACCCGAAAACCAAGAAAAGTGACAGTAGGTTGATGTAGCTGTAATTTGTCCTGGTTGGTCTCTATGCCTGAACTGCGAGAGTGTTCATAACAGTTTGCACATGTCAAATGTTGTCCTCAACAGAGGAGCTGAACACGAGAATGTCATCAAGATATGGAAAGCAGAATTTTAGATCGAATAGCACTTCATTGATGAAGCGTTGCCAGGCCTGGGTTGCGTTTTTCAGACGGAAGGGCATGAATCAAAACTGAAATGACCCAATCAGGGTGGTGATTGCTGTCTTCTCGATGTCTTCGGGTGCCATGGGGATCTGGTGGTAGGCTCGTTTGCAATCAATGACAGTGAATGTGGTCGCACCTGCGAGGGAACTGGTAAAGTCAGCAATGTTGGGTACGGGGTAAGTGTCCATAATTGTTCGTGCATTTAGTCGATGGTAGTCTCCGCACATGCACCACGACCCATCTTTCTTGGTTGTCATATGTATGGGCGTAGACTAACTACTGGCAGTGAGTTCAATGCTGCTGGAGCTTAGTAGTTCAGAAATCTGATTTTTAAGTTCGGAGAGGCGCTTGGGGCAAAGTTGACGTGGTTTACTGGAGATCGAGGGACCTGGCATGAAGCGAAGCTTGTGAACCGTGCCATTGGTGACGATGAAAATGTTGCTGGCGGTGCAGGAGGTGGTTTGTTTAAAATGTGTGGCAGGTGGGGCAGGCAAGGTGTGGTCGTGGTGTTCGGAGCCACTCAGCAGGTCTGATGGGACCTGAGGCGGCAAGATGGCCACCGGCCCGAAGCAGTGGCACCGTGGTCGGGAGAGCTTGGTAGAGCTCGTGAGCTGTTAGTGAGTCCATTGCCTGAGGGCACGGCCTGTGGCAGCACGGTCTTGGGCGAAACACTTGGCACGAGAGCACGGTTTGTGTTCGCATGGCAGCACACAGGAGCCAAAGTTGCATAGTTTGAGGTGCTGCCCATGAGGGTTGTCGTAGGAGCCGTCAGTTCGGGAACATGTACACTCGTTGCACATGTGCACTTGTGTCGGCCGAGTGTCATAGACTGCCGTGTTAGGAGGGTGTGGCCCTGTGGAACGATCAGTACACATATGGCAATCTTGATAGCACAGTTGCGAGTGGTAGTGGGAGGTAAACACATGAAGGCGCGATTGCTGGGATTGCAAGCTTATTCGGCACACTTACTGACCTTGCTTTGCCCTTGCTGTAGTGTTTGTAATTCCTTTGCTGCATCGGAGAGCTGGAGCTGTGTTTCGTGGAGCCGGAGGGAGAGCTCAAAGTTTTCCTTGCGTAGGCGAGTGACATGTTCAAGCTCGACAAGGCACTTGTGCGTGGTTTCTTTCTTGTAACGTCGTCGACAGAGACAAGCATTTATGGATGAGATGGGCCCAGACCGATGTGTCGGGGTGGGGGTGGGGGGGGGGGGGGCGTTGCTCAACAGAGCACAGGGGAAGTGAGTCTTTGACAGATGATGAAACACGGTGTTTCACACTAGGTTTGGTGAAAGTTTGTGGTGTCGCAAGAAGTCAATCCCTAGTATAGGTTTGTCAGTTTTGTGCACTAAAAAAGTCCACTCGAGTTTGCAGTTTGCAGAGAGTGAGACGACGTGGGAAGTTGAACCCGAGCATTGTAGTTTAGTCGAATTCATGGCTTGCAGTGAATGCAGTATGATGAGGGCGGCTGTTCGACAACGCTAAGGACGTAGGCAGCAGCGAAACATTCATTGCCTGTGTCCACTAGGAAAAGGTATCCCGATGAAATGTCTTTAATGTAAAGTCGTCCTCGATTATCCAGTTGTTCCCAGACAGAATGGAGCACAGGGGGGTGGCTGTCATGTTGTGTGCAGGAGGCGGCACCCGGACCTACCTGCGACTAGCATATGGGAAGCAGCAGGGTGGTCTGCAGTTCCGTGCCGCCTCACCAAACCGTGTGTGGAAGTAACAGTATCGGTAGTGTGGTTGGGCTTGTCAGTGGTGGTGGCCGAGGTTTGGTGGCCACAGCAGGTTTGGTTGCAGGAGTGGCGTGACCACGGATGGAGCCGGTGACATCCCAGTTGCTTGTTTACTGCTTCCCAGAGCGAGTGGAGCAGTAGGCACAGTACGGCCCCAGCCACGTCCGGAAGCAGGGCGATGAGCCTGAACCTGAGACGTGTCAGGTAGGCAGTGGCTGGCGAAATAGAGTAGTGATGCTTCGTGTAGCTTGTCAGCAATTGTCATTCTTTGCTCGACAGGTTCAGGAGGCCTTTGAGCCAGAGCAAAGCGGATGTGAGGAGCACTTGCTGTATTACTGCCTCAGTTGAGCGTGCAAGCCAACGTAGAACTGTCTTTTTGGCTGGAGTGTACCGGGTAGACGAGTCTGGGGCGTCGACCAGGTCAGCAATCAAGTCCTCCTGGTCATGCAGGTGCGTGATGAGGCACAGAAAACTGGTTGACTCGTCGAGAATGTAACGCTCGAACACTTTGTCCACAATTTTGAACCATGGTGTTGCTCTGTCAGGGTTAAATGGCGCCAGCGTCGGTAAGTGTTGTAGAATGTTCGGAAGAACAGGTTGAGTTGAGTTCGTTGGGACACTGCCTGAATTGAGCTGTTGTTGCTGTAGTATTCCAGGAGAGTGTGCCTCCAGGAGATGTGGCAACGATGGCTGTGCAGTTGGCAGCGTGAGGCGACACATTGTGGTTGAGCACGATCCGTTGTGACGCGGAAGACCAACGCGGGTGAGACACCATAATGTGTTGTTTTCAGTTGCGGAAGCTCATCACGTTGTGGGTGTATTTGGATTGATGCATCACAGAAGACCGACACAGAGGCACCAAGATGTGCCGAGAATGGTAGCAGAAGCTCGACTGGATCTGGTGCGGGGGCGACAGAAAAAGTTCAAAGTTTGTGAACGCATGTTGGTCCGCAGAAAGCTAGACGTATGATCAGAGCAGGGACCACCTGTGTTGTAGGGAGGCTGTGTAGGTGCGGGCTGTCCAGAAGCACAGTGTGGGAAATGACGTCGAGCGTGGGAGGGAATGTGTGAATGTTCACTGTTCATAGACACTCCACTCAAAATGGTGTGTGGATAAGATGAATGTCGTGGAACAAAACACTGAGACATAGCAGTGGGATGGAGGTAGAAGTTAGGCACAGATAACAAATTATTGTTCCTGTTGCAGGCTGAGGCATCGAAGTAGGAAGGCATGTGCTGATGCTGAACCAAGGCAGGCGAGGGCATGTTCGGTTGCTGAGGAAGTAGACCTGTGAACGAAGCAGTTCCAGCCACGTGGAAGGTATCCGCATGGTACTGCACGGAATGCGGCGTGGAAAATCGTTGTCCTGGCGGTAGGAGGTTGTCCGACAAAGGCATTGGTCCCACACTGCATGGAGATCTGTAAGAGGTAACTGCACAGCTGATGAGGGAGGGCACATGTGGTGGGAACAAATGCGTTTGATAGCTGGAGTCATGCACACTCCTAACCCTACTTGTTGTTGCAGGCTCGAAAACGTCCGGCGAAATCGGTGGAATCTTCAAGTGAGAGGCATTGTGTTGCAGTCCTGGCGGGTGTACATTACCCACAACATGATGCATGTTGATCACAAAATCTGATGTTAGGTTCTGGGGCAAAGTCATTGTTCAAATGCTGTGTCGGTTTAATACACATGAAAATAACCGACGCGGAGCTTGCGGACACAGTAAAACGGCGAAAACGGAAGACGTTACACCTTGGGTTTACCAGTGAGGAGGATTACTGGGTAGGTTGCACCAATAATCACACCCATTTAGCAATAGTTCATTTATTAACCTTAACACATACAAGGATCACAAAGAAATGAACTGAACATGGCGGAACAGTCAAAGATAAGCTTAGAGTCCAAAAACGAATGCAAATCGATGTTGGTGTTGATTTCATCGGTGCCACACGCTATAAATGTTGCTGTGCATTAAAGATCTTTCCAAAATGCATTGTTTTTTTGCTGGGTTTCATTTTCCAAAGTGCCGGGAAATTCTTTGCCACTGTATAACACATTCAGCATTCAAAGGAATGACAAGATTTACAACTCTGAGCCAATGTATACTGGCATGGGGAAAAAATGTACTTTTACCAGAGTTATAGTGTATTTTCACTCTGGAAACAGTGTATTTTTAACTGGGAGATATGGAAAAAGTTCTGGAACTTTTTTCTTGTACATGTACTCCCTTATTGTAATCAATCACCTCACACATCTACAACTACAAAAAACAAAATAAAAACAACAACATCTCAAAAATTCATAAGTCAAACATCCCTATATAAATTAAAACACATTAAATAGACAATAAATACACAAAAAATTACAACTCGAGAAAGATAGAGCCAAAAAAACAATTACTTACCACCAACATATTTCGGTGCTGCATAGTAGGTCGACCATCCCAAACACACACACACACACACACACACACACACACACACACACACACACACACAGATGGCACCATCAAACACAACAGGATGACTCTACAAACACAACCAACTCATAAACTCCGCGCTGTAATGATGTCACTTACCACAAAACCCGTACGTCATGGATCAAAGCAGATGGGTGGAATCGGATGCTGCCATTGACTCCCCCATCTGAGCCCATCTCTTTGCACACCCCTCAGATGTCATTGCCACCACCTGCCCAGTTAGCACAACCACTGGTCCTATAAAACTCTGGGCAACAAGTGTGTTAACCAGGTCAATTTGCCTAAACATTCTGCTACTTCCCTGTTTGGGGTAGCGACTGCAACCAGCAACTTCACAGTTTGACCAGGCACAGTACTACAATCTAGCCAAGTCATGCACTTATAGCAGAGGCCAAAAGGTAGCACTGGAAATACAGTTAGTCAGGCTGTGAGCTTACAGCATTGACGACATTGTAGCAGTGTCAGTAAGCGAGTGGCCAGCCTACACGGAAATATAGTACAGGACCCAAACAACAGAGGCTGCAAGTTTCGTGTCTAGGCTATATCAAAAGAATTTTTATCCCACTGTGTGCCCAGTTTGAGGGGGTCCAGCACAATTATGGAGCAGAGGTTTCAGATGGATCCCTGCTGCTGCAGGTTCATTCGACCGACCTGCGTATAATGTATAATCACACACACAAGACAGAATGTGACCATTCATTGTGTGTTCTTCAACGGTTTAGTGGTTTTAGTGGTCACTTGTGTGATGGAATGCATTGTGATTTCAATGGTCATCTAAATGATGGATTGTGTAGTGTAAAAGGTGGTTACTTGTGTGATGTGATATGCTGTGGTGTTAGTTGTCACACAAGTGACAGATCTTGTACTGAAACTAGTGCTTGCTTGTGTGACACCGATGTGGCAGTGAGTGCAGTTCTCACCTGAGCGATGGACTATTTTAAGTGTTTTTCAGTGGTTGCTCTTGCAACAAACCCTATACCGTGAATAAGTGTTCTCCCTGCAATGGGCGTTTTGTGACATTGTGATCTTTTCTGTCAATAGTTTCTTGAATCAGCAGTGCTGTCAATAACTATTAACTTAGTGAGCAGTTATCTCTTTTATGTGTGAGAATGTGCCTATTGTACTTCCTATGTAAATTATCTCAATACCATATATTTTCAGCCATCTGAAATTTCAGAGATCTGTACTGCTGCGCCCTGTTTGATAGGTAAGATCTAAACCAAACCATCCTTTCCACAGAAGTTGATCTTTATTTAAATAATCCATTGGTCAGTTTTTCATAATATTGACTATTATTTTTGAAAATGAAGTCAGTGGGGCTGTAGTTCTCTACATTTTCCTTATCACATTTTTTTGTGGACAGGAAGAACTTTTGCTTTCTTTAGGTAATCAGGGAAGCAACCTGGTGGGAATGACTTTTGTATGATACCTTTGAGAGATGCCTTTATGCTGCTAATACAGTCTCTTAGTAGACACACAGGAACATCATTTAGAAATGTGGACAATTTATTCTTAAATTAATGCACGGTCTGAGTGATTTCCTCTCCCATTTCAGCAGCAGCAGCATTATGTGAGGCACATAGTTATTTGTATCTGTATATCATGTTAGGTAACTTTTCTTGCAGTTTGATTCCTACATTGCTAAAGTAACTGTCTATAAAGTCATCCAGATCCTTAGGCTTATTTATTTAACCACCTATATTTCTGATTTTTGTATTTGTCTGTTTTGGCTTTGTGCTACCAGTTTCTTGTTTTAATATATTTGTTATTGCTTTGCTCTTATTGTTGAACATCTGTATGGTCTTACTAATTTGAATTCTTTTTGCATCTTGCAGCAGTTTCCTATATGTCCTTTTGTATTTGAGGAAAAACTGTAAGAAGACCCTCTCATTATCTTTGCTAGAGCCGAGGTACTTGAATGTTCTAAGCATTCTGTTATCCTTGTTACCTAGTTTTCTCTGGCAGATTCTCCACAGTGTGTGCTATTTTAGGAAATCTCTCCTGAAATTTTAGTTAGAGTATAATCATAAATTAGCTGAATTTTTCATTTACATGTGTTCCTGAATATACTTATGACCATTTCTTGCTGGTGCAGTATATCTTTTTATATTTTGTCTAACATGCACACTCTTTGCTCCAGGTATGTATACTTCCTTGGAGCAGACAAGGCACCCATCATTTTATGCCTAGGTTCTGGGGACAAAGAAAAGAATTTACTCTCAATCATTAATCATCTTGTGAGGTAGACAAAAAGATAATTACTTCCTTTTTAATGTGATGCAAAACAAGTTATAATTATTCTAAATTGTCTGATTTGTGCACAGTAGTAATATTACTCACAATATCAATAGGCAAGGGTACAACATTATTGTACTTTCTCGAGGATAAAACTCAAGATGAGATCTTTATTTCAACTACATCTAATTACTATTATCTTCACCCATGTTCACATGTAGATGAATTTGCAGGTCACAGGGGTCATTGCAAAGTGGACCAGCAACAAGAACCTACACTTTTTATCAAGCCCTGTTGGAGAAAATTTTCATTTAACTCTCTAAAATGCAGGATTGCAGCTGTGGCCATTAGTCAATGACAGAGCTATTCATGGCATTACATGTGAAATTCTGGTTTATGTAAGACTGGAATTTTTTCACATAAGGTAAGAAATTTGCAGCCAACATTTTACCTACCACATAATGTAGTCTCATAATGTTTCTAATATTAGTAAACGATCAGATGAATCTACAAATCAAAATTATCAACATCATAAATAATAATAGCAATAATTAAATCTTCATCTTTTAAATTGCATTATAAGGGTGTTGTTTGTGTTGTTGCCTCGAATGATGATTACACGAATATTTTGTCAGGATTTGTTAGTGGTAAGTCCTCGAGGTATGGCAATACACGAACACTGAGAAGTAAGTTTAAACAGTTTTCTTAACAAAGAAGGATTATAAAACATGCACACTGTGTGTACCCATCATCACTGTGTCTGACATCCCAACAGCGGCTAATTGCGGTCGTATCGAAAGGCTCCATGGTGAGCTAAGAAAAGGAGACATATTCGCACCTGAGGCCGTGCTAGTTAATACGGGGTGCTGCAGATGGCAGGCGGTGGCACAATCCCTGCCTCACACTCCAACCAGATGCCTCATGTACTGACCAAGCAAATTGTCAGCATTCCAGATAGGCTCACTGGCGAGCGCGTGTTACGTACTGTACGGCTGTGTACAACCTGTAGACCCTTACATCTTTCTCCCCAGAGAAAAAAAGCAACCATAGCTGGCTCAAAATGACCTCTTGGGCATTATAAATCTATTTCACCATTTGTGGCATCAGAAGGCATTGCAACATATATTTCATTTAAAGACACAGTAACGTTTGGTACAGAGAGGCATGCCTTCAGGTTAACAACTTCATACATGACATGCTGTTGACAAAAGACAAATTAATAAAAGCAAAAGAAACACCATAGTGACAATCAAGTATGCATTAACATTACTGGAAAAATCGAAGGACTTAATCTATTCCCTGCTTCGATGAAGCTTAACTAATTATTGGAAGAAATTACATTTTCGTGGATGTCCTTAATTAAATTATTGTCTTCAGAAAAAACATGATAAGGAATGCTTTCCATATGTTAATATGTATGAATCATTGTAATAAACAGATAACCTTCTCGTTAGTGGCAAATGTCCAGTTGCATGAAATGTAGTTGGCAATACACTAGGCATATCAAATAGTTAACATGATAAATCACAGTTCATTCAAGATTAATACACTATTATTCAGTTTGAGTGTAAAGGGTAGTGCAGGTGTATCATAATTTTTACATGTAAATGTGACGTCAAGGGTGGAGTTAAATGAGAAAATTATAGCTTCAGAACATCGTTTAAGAAATGGATGATAAAGATGCATTAAAATTCTAGGGCAATCATTTCTTGGAGGATGATTCATAAACAATTCTTTCTCACAGCTGTACACTCTACTGTTTACGAATACTGTTGATTCAGGGAAATTAACGTATGACTATGTTTACACATATGCAAATCTTTTTCATTTAGGGACACAAAATATCTTCGATCCTTGCTGAGCAGTAGATAATCATTCAGTATGTACTTTACATACATGAGTATCTGTCTGTCTCCATTTCAAAGGGTAGTTATAAATCTTATACATTTCAAAATTATGTTTTGATCTAGCAATGAGTGTAGAATAAATAACAGTTAATTCATCTTCAATCACTAAAGAGTGTGTGGTGGTTAACATATTGTAAGCATATAAGTTGTAAGAGTTAACTGGGTAAATCATAGTATAGGTTGCATCTGGCTTTTGCTCAGTTGATAGTAGGATCTGTAAAAATAGTAGTACACTGTTCAAACAATAATTTGAACTACTTTCAAAGGCTTTTCTCAAGTTAAGGGCATCAATTTTAGCATTTGATAAACTATCAGTAATCCTTAACAAAAGAATGTTTAGATCTAAGTGAATCTAAATGAATCTAATGAACATGGTTAATTAGTTCTATACATCAGAGTTAACAATGAACATAAATTAAATGAGTTTCTTGTGGTAACCTGTGGAATAAAAGGTTTGGTTTCACTCTGCACTTGTGCAATAGCTTCAATACTTAAATTTCACATAAGCACATGGCTAAAATAAACACTCACATTGCACTCTCAGACACTACACTCATTTACGCAGATTGTAGGGGTGTCTGGAACAGGATCGCTCGGAATGTGGCGATGCCTTGGCCTCGAAGTCTGGACTGCGAGCTCGCTGTTCTTGCTTCCTGGGTTTGAGAACAGCAGGTCGGCCTCTTGGTCGGTCCTTGTCATCTTGCGATACTACAGGAAAACTACCCAGAAATGACTTTACACGATTTACATGTACGACAATCAAACAAAAGGTCAGTTGGAGCTTAAGAGTGGCTGGTGACAACACCTCCAAGTTCAGATATGGTCCTTTCCAAAACTTCTTAAACTTTTTGACTTGTCTCTTCTTCAACAGCACGTCACTCAGATACACAAGATCTCCATTTCAATACTGTGGCATTGCTGCTTGGTGGTCGTGTTGTCTTGCTTGCTGAAGAAAGGACTGATAATTTTGCTGTTTGTCTCCCCTCCATGCTTCCTTTAGCTTGCATGCTAGATCCCTTATGTGTTCATTGCTGATTCCGATAGTTGATTGTGCAAAGTCCAAGGGTGAATGCATTCTTCTTCCATAGATGATCTCATATGGACTTGGCCAGTTGAGCTGTGCATTTTGGCATTGTAACTACCTACCAAGTATGGTAAACAGACATTCCAATTGTCATGTTTGCTGCTCACATAATGGCTAACCGTTTTAATAATTGTTCTGTGGACTCGCTTGATTCTTCCATTTCCTCCTGTGCTGGTGTAGTCCTTAACTGAGTTATTTGCATGGGCTTACAAGTCTGTTTAAGTAATTCACCCATAAAATTCGTTCCTTGATCACTAATTATACTTAATGGTCATCCAAACTTAAGAATCCATTCTTTTACAAAAACTTTAGCTATAGTCTCAGCACTCTGATCAGATATTTGTATTATGAGAAGGTATCTAAAGAAATGATCCAACATTGTCAATATGTATTTGTTTCCATCTTTAGTCTTAGGCAATGGTCCTATGACATCTGGTCCTACTCATTCAAATGGTTCACTTGTTTCTGGCAGTTCTTGCAATGGTGCTCTACTTTTTCCTACATTATTCCATCTGTTACAGGAATCACATTGTGACACAAACTCGAAAACAACTTTGTGGCTTGGCCTCCAAAACATTTGAGCTATTTTAATGTTTGTTGCTTTTCTACCGCAATGTCCTATTAATAAAGAATCGTGTTGCTCTCTAATGATTTGCTCTTTCATGCTTTCTGGAATAACTAGCCAATTTCCTTTACTAGTGATTGTTTACAATAATCCATCTATTTTGACAAAATGTTGATCATTTTTTTGATAATTTGTATTGTGGATCTTCTTCTTGAGCTGCCTTTAACTTGTCTTCTCGACTTATTGTAAGACAAACATTGACTTTGCAACTCACTGCATCAGCATTCACATGTTGTTTACCAGGTCAGTGAATAACCTTAAATTGGTACTCACTCAGTCTTAAAGCCCATCTTGTTAATCTGGAACTTGGATCCTTTAAGCTCAATAACCATTTAAGTGTGGGATGATCTGTAATAACTATAAATTCTCTTCCTATTAAGAAACATCTGTTATGTGTTATACCAAAAACCAAAGCTCAAAGCTGCTTCTCAATAGTAGTATAATTACATTCTGCTTTGTTTAATTGTCTGGAAGCAATGTAGTTGCTACAGCCGAGTCTCATCTTAATTTGTGTGGCAAATATCTCTGCCTCATTAGTGGACAAGAAATCAAATCCAAGTACACAGTCGTAACGCATTACATTATTTGAAATTACTTGCACCCTTGCTGTGTATTTATCTTTATCTTTATTTTCACCTTTATCTTTGCGATGGCCAAGAATTAATTCTACATCAACTTCTCCATAGTTACATAGGTTTCCTCCATTTAACCCTCACACTTTTAATAGTGGTGGTTTCAATTTATCCTGTTTATCTATGCAAGACCACATTAATGATGTCTGTGCTCCTGTGTCAATAAGTAGTTTGATGTTTCTCTCATGGTATACAGCACCTATCACGAAATCATGTTTGGTCTGATTTATCTGGAACTAACAGAAATCACTGTCTCTGGCAAGGGATGGATGAAGTGGTGGCATGTATGTCCACATACTCGTTTAAAGATCTGGCAGATTGTCTGTTGTTTGCATTACCTTTCTTCTTGTTGCAAGAATCTCTCAAAACATGACGCTGCATCCCACAATGATAGCAGATTCGATTCTCTTTACAATCCTTATGCTTGTGACCCAGCTTATTGCATCTGTAGCATTGTACTGTTGTGTTGAAAACTCTGTGTTCTTGTTTCTGCATCTTGTTTGATCATCTTAGTGCATCAACGAAACCAACAACTGATTCTAATACTTCTTGAAACATTTTACATTGTGCCAATGTAACAGCTTTGCTTACTTCCTCTCCATGCAACCCATGAGTGAATGTGTCCAAGGCTCTCTGGTTGGCTTCGAACAACTGAATGTGATCTTCATTTGTGTCTTCTACTAACTCGTACATTTGAGAGTTGATGTTTTGAATTTTGTCAACAAACTGCTTGATAGATTCGTCTCGTCACATGTAAAGCTGCTCTCTGTAAAATCTGACTGCGTTTTTACATTTAAATCTCGGAACAACAAACATTCTAAAGTCATTGTAATCTTCTGTTTTCATGCAGGTAGGCTCCACAATAATGAAATCTAGTGCTGCTTCCTGAATTCTTAATTTGGCAACCAGTAGCTTATTGGAATCCGTCCATGATCCTAACAGCGTGGCACCTTCAATTTTACAAAAAAGCACTTTCACATCATCTTCAGGTTTCTCTGGTACTGATGGCAATAATGAAAAATTCTTTATTGTAGTTGTCCCTGTGCTGCATGAACTATCATTTACCAAGTCTTTTGTAATGTTACTCTCGCTTCTTTCTGCTTTTAACTGTTGAATCTCTTATTGCAGTTCATTAATAACAGTTTGTAGATTGACAATGTTACTCTGACTGGATTGCAACCTTTTGTCTAGTTTAACGCCAATGAGTCACTCAAATGTAAAATAAAAATCCATCACTGCCTTTTGTATTCTAGCCAAACTGGAGTAGGCCAACCTGAATTCCAGTTCTGGATGTCCATGAGTAGTCGAAAGATGTTCAGGCTGCTGTTGCTCAAAGTTCACGTTGTGCTGCACCTCTTCAGAACTGTAGATTTTCCATAATTATCCCCATGCTGACACCACATCTATAAGGTGGTTATGTGTTGTTGCCCCGGATGATGATTACATGAATATTTTGTCAATATTTGTAAGCCGTGGGTTGTTGAGGTACGGCGGCAATACGCAAACACTGAGAAGTAAGTTTAAGCAGTTTTATTAACAAAGGCAGATTATAAAACACGCACACCCTGCGTAACCATCATCACTGTGTCTGACATCCTAACAGTGGTTAATTATGGTCATATTCAAAGGGTCCATGTTGAGCTAAGAAAAGAGGACGTGCTAGTTAATGCTGCACACTGCAGCCAGTGGTCTACTCGCTGCCTTGCACTCCAGCCAGACACTGTGTGTACTGACCAAGCAAATTGTCAGTATTCCAGTTAGGCCAGCTGGCGAGTGCGTGTTACATACTGTACGGCTGTGTACAACCCGTAGACCCTTACAGCATCAACTAAATTCTAATGGGCCCCTTTAAAAAGGTCTTGAGGACACATCACTTTGTATTGTATTATTGTATTCTGTTGTTAACCATTTTTGTTGCAAGTATTGAAAATTCTATGGTTGGAGGTCAGGTGCAATCAGTGCTGAGTCCATGTCCTTTACAGAAGAACTTCACAATGCAGCAGCAAGTAAAATCAGAGCATATAACTCCTGCTTTCTTGACTAGATTGTCCCCTTACCAAGCTGTAGGGTTTAGGTAATCTTCTAGGGTAGAGAGCTGGTACAGATCATGTCTTTCTGGGATTGTTCTCCAGTTTCAGAGTAGTATTCTTCACAATATGTGTCATAGAAAACTGTATTTCTGATCTCTTTTTTAACAGCAATTATCATTATAGCATCCTTATCTATGTGATGATATTGTGTGTGTATATGTAATATGGATAAACTGTGTTGTAATTTTATAGTAGGCACAAGGTTCTCATCCAAATTTGTTTATGTGTTACGGTCAAAACTTATGCTCAGTATAATATGGAGTCGGTGGACTTAGTCAATGTTGAGGTAGAGGTAGTGGAAAGCAGTGGCATGTAAACCACAAACTCAAGATCCCTAAAATTAAACTCTGCTGCAGTTGTGAATTCTAGCTGCAGAACGAACTGACATGGCCACTCAGGTTGCAGCATAAGTCACAAAGCAAAAAGGGATGACAACTTGTGGGGAAGTGAGACGCATTAGGCAAGATATGGCTTTCGTGAGCACTCAAATTATGAATCAGTGGAGAAACAGGAAGGCAGAGTGAAGGAATTAGAATTCCTGGATCTATGGAGACGCTACCAACAGAAGTGAATGAGAACCATGGTAGGCAGGAATCCCTAGGTGACACGGTAGGCTGACTTTTAGACTGAGTGATGAATTAGTCATTACAGTAAGAAAAAAATTATACAAGAACAGCTGACCATGGACAGGAGCAAGTCTCAATAGAGATAGATGCTTAGGCAAAGTCTAAGGAAGATCAAGTCCCACTATGCGTGAATGAGGAAAAAACAATCTGAATGCAAATCAACCAGTTCAAAGTATTTCACTTTCTACACATGACGTGCTGCTGGCAACAACACTACCCACAACAGTAATAATAGAAGATGCTTAAAAGAATAGAAAATTTTAAATGTTTTCATCAGATAAGAAGATGGTATATTTTGTGGTATTCATTTCTTACTTTGCAGGTGTGTTGCCATGATCATGCAACAAGGCACAAAAGATAAGTTATGTAAACGAATATATAATTGGTGATGGAGTCCTATGGGTAACTAAAATAAATGAGTCATGTGAAACCTACACTGAGGTTATAAAAGTCATGGGATAGAGATATGAACATATATAGATGGCAGCAGCATCACATACACAAGGTATAAAAGGACAAGGCTTTGGCAGAGCTGTCATTTGTATTCACATGATTGGCGTGAAAAGATGTCTGATGTGATTATGGACACAAGACAGGAATTAACAGACACTGAATGTGGAATGGTAGTTGGAATTAGATGTATGAGACATTCCATTTCAGAAGTCATTAGAGAATTCTATATTGTGAGATCCACGATTGAAGAGTGTGCTGAGAATATCAACTTTCAGGCATTACCTCTCACCTCAGAAAATACAGTGGCCGATGATCTTCACTTAATGACTGAGAGCAGCAGCATTTGTGCAGAGGTGTCATTGCAAATAGACAATTATGTCACATAAAATAATCACTGAAATCAATGTGGGATATTTGACAATTATATCTGTTAGGACAGTGCTGTGAAATTTGTTGTTAATGGGCTGTGGCAGCCGACTACCAGTATGAGTGCCTCTGCTAACAGCACAACATTTCCTGCAGCACCTCTCTTGGACTTTTGAACATATCAGCTGTACTCTAGATGACCAGAAAACTGAAGTCTGGTCATATGAGTCCCAATCTGAGGTAATTAGAGCTGACATAGGTTTCAGGTATGGCACATACCGCATGAAGTCATGGACCCCAATTGTGAACAAGACACTTTGCAGGCTGGTTGTGGTTCCATAATGGTGTTTACTGTGTTTACATGGAATGGACTGGGCTCTCTAGTCCAACTGGACCAACGATTGACAGGAAATGGTTGTGTTCAGCTACTTGTAGACCATTTGCAGTCAATCATGAACTTCATGTGCCTAAACAACAATAGACTTTTTGTGGATGACAGTACCCCATGTCACTGAGCCACAATTATTTGCAGTTGGTTTGAAGAACATTTGGAACAATTTGAATGAATAATCTGATCACCCAGAGTGTCCGACATGAATCCTATCAAACATTTATGGTACGTAATCAAGAGATCAGTTCATGTACAAAATCCTGCGCTGGCAACACTTTTGCATTTATGAATGGTCATAGAGTCAGTACCTCTCAATACTTCTGCATAGGACTTACTATGACTTGTTGAGTCCATGCCGTGTTGAGATGGTGCACTACTCCTTGCAGTCAGCCAGCCACTTCCATCTGCTATTTTGTCTTAACTCCCTCTAACACTTACTTCCTGTGTTGTCCATATTTTACTGCTGGCGGCATGCTTCATTCCACGCTTCGGTGTAGGTACGCCCATATTTTTCCAAGCTTGTTACCTGTGTTTTTGGTTCTGTTTTATCTTACTGTTCTGAGTTTTTTCTTGACACCCATTTCAATCTGTTACTGAGCGGGCACTGAAGACCTTGCTGTCGTGCACCCATACAACCCTCTCCATACATCATCCAAGCAAAAGGGTGTTCAACACAATATTAGGTGGTATGAAATGACTTTTGACCCCTCAGCGTATGAAGATTTTGAAAACGCATTTCTTGCCCAATCAGGGTCCAGTGGTGTACAGTTAATACTATGGAAGAAAGGTTTTACTCAGAGCCTAATCTTTTCAAATTGGAAGCTTGTGCCAATATTTGGAAAAATAACTTAATATGGCATGCTACTATTGTAGTAACACTGTTCACGTTACGTCGCACTTCACTTAGCGTAGACCGGGACTGTGTCCTAGGCATGCCCGATGTTGACTGACTGCGCTCTGCCTGTCCTGCCGGAGTTGTTGTTGTTACGCCGGCAGAGGGCGCGTCCGAATTCTCGCGTGCCCTCTGGTGGACGGGACTCTACTTGCGGCAACTACTGTCCATGACGCGCCGTGCCAATGTGCGCCTCCCGCGATCTTTCTGGTGGCTACTACACTCCTCCTCCTTCGGGGGGTGAAGCCACTGTGATCCACTGCGTCGAAAGGTGGAGCGTCGGGCAGGAGCGATGACCTCCACATCCATGGGATGGCCGGAGTCGAGGGAATCTGCCAACCCTCGAGCCGGAACCTTCGAATATGGCTGGAAATGACCCACACGAAGAGGCCCCCGTCGTCCCACAACCGGAGCCCGGGACAGAACGGGCGACAAGCTGTCGAACTCCGGATCCTGTTCCACCTCAGGAGGGGCAAGACCCAGTGGCGGGGACGAAGGGGAAGGGACGACCACAGGGGAACTAGCCCCCTGCGAAACCGGGCCGGCTAGGGGGGCCAGCTCTCGCTGGGGCAGCTCGAATGACGGCGATGCCGGTGCTGGAGCCACTGGAGGCTGCCAAGGCTGAGAACCATCACAGTGCGGCAGAGGCACAGCGGGGAGAGGAGGTAACGTCCCCTGTGAAACCAATACAGGTGCCGGCAATGGGGAAGCCGGTGTCCGAGATGGCGGAGGGTGGGTGCCCGAACGTGGACGTAGCTGATTTTGGTGACGACGTACCACCCGGTCCCCCACCTGCAAGGTATAGAGCCGGCGGCCATGTCGGTGCAGGACCACCGCCGGTATCCAACGTGGATTGCGGCCAAACCCACGGGCCCAGACTGACATACCCAGTGGAAAGCCAGGTACTCCGTTTTGGGAAGACTGGCGAGGACCAGGCTGGAGGAGGTGCAGCAGAGTCCTAGGTTGACACCCATGGAGGAGCTCTGCGGGGCTGCGGTCTCCCATTGGTGTGGTCCGGTATGCCGTCAAGAAAAACGTCAATGCTTCCTCTGCAGGAAATTCGTGCACATACTTTTTCATCTGCGTCTTAAAGGTGCGCACCATGCGCTCAGCTTCCCAATTCGATTGTGGATGGAAGGGGGGAGAGCAAACGTGCCGAATACCGAAGCGCCTACAAAAATCCTGGAAGGTCTGCGAAAGAAACTGCGGTCCATTGTCCGAGACCAGGGTGATTGGCAGACCTTCCACAGAAAAGATTTTTGCTAGTGCCTGCATTGCAACGTCTGAAGTGGTTGAGGAGCAGCGAACCACATATGGGAATCGGGAATAAGCATCAATGACAATGAGCCAAAAGCCATTGAGAAACGGCCCCGCAAAATCGATGTGAACACGTTCCCACGCCTGGGTTGCCGGCGGCCATGAAGAGAACGCTGCCCTGGGAGATGCTTGTTGGCTCGCACACTGGGAACAGGCGGCCACCAAGTGCTCAATTTCTCTGTCAATACCGGGCCAGTACACATGTCTGCGAGCCAAGGTTTTAGTACGGGAAACACCCCAGTGCCCCGCATGTAATAACTTGAGGACCTCCCGTCGTAAACTTGCAGGAACAACCACGCGAGGAGCTGTATCATCGGTAGCCAGAAGGAGAACTCCGTCCAAGACCGAGAGACGGTCTCGTAGAAGAAAATAATTACGAAGAGGGTCCGAGGCCTGGCCCGGAGGGCGGGACGACCACCCCTGCTGAATGAGGTGAACTACTTGCCGGAGAACCGGGTCAGCCGCTGTTTCCCTGGCGACTCGAGAACTAGTGATCGGGAAGCCATCAACCGCCTGGCGGGACGCCACATCCAAATGAAAACACATAATCTCCTCTCGATCAAATGTAGGGTCCGGGCCCACCGGATGACGGGAAAGAGCGTCGGCGTTGGCATGCTGGCCTGTAGGGCGAAAACGAATGTCATAATGGTACTTAGAGAGGAACAAGGCCCAGCGCTGTAGTCTGTGGGCTGCCCTATCCGGAATCTGAGAGGCGGGGCCAAATAACGATATTAACGGCTTATGGTCAGTGATTAACTGAAACTTCGTGCCATACAAGAAAGGGTGAAACTTGGTAACAGCGTAGACAATGGCCAAAGCCTCTTTTTCCACCTGGGAGTAATGGGCTTGCGCGGGACTAAGTGTTTTCGACGCAAACGCCAGTGGTTGCTCGGAACCATCTGCGTTGCGAAGGGCCAGGACCGCCCCCACCCCATACTGTGAAGCATCCGTAGCCAGGACTAACGGCTTATGGGGATCAAAAGTAGCCAAACAAGGGGCTGACGTGAGGAGGCCCTTCAACGAGGTGAACGCTCGCTCGCATGCTGGCGACCAATCAAAAGGAACATCCTTGTGCAGAAGGCAGTACAGGGGGTGGGCTATAGTGGAAGCCCTGGGAATGAACCGGTGGTAATAGGCTATCTTGCCTAAAAAACCTTGTAACTCCTTCAGCGATGTGGGCCGAGGAAGGTTGACGATACCTTGGACCAAACTTCCTAGTGGCTGGATGCCATGCCGAGAGATGGTGTAGCCCACATACTCAATGGACGGTTGGAAGAAGGTTGACTTCTGCAGGTTGCAACGCAAGCCCACAGACCTGAATTTGGGAAAGGGGATGCGAAGGTTGTGCAAGTGGTCCGTCGTGCTGCGGCCCGTGACAATTATGTCATCCAGGTAATTAATACAATGAGGGATTGTCGACGTGACATGCTCAAGATAACGCTGGAATATCGCCGGGGCACTGGATATTCCAAAAGCCAACCGCTGGTATTGGTAAAGGCCAAACGGGGTGTTGACGACTGCCAGCCGTTTGGAGTCCTCATCAAGTGGTATCTGATGATAAGCCTCTGACAGATCGATTTTCGAAAAATAGTGGCCTCCCGCCACGGCGGAGAACAATTCATCAGCACGAGGCAAAGGATAGGTGTCCACCACCAATTGGGAATTAATGGTGGCCTTAAAATCGCCACAAAGACGTAATTTTCCAGAGGGCTTCTTGACAATAACGAGGGGCGAAGCCCACTCACTGGAAGAAATGGGAAGAATGACCCCTAGGGCTGTCAGCCGGTCTAGCTCTTCCTTTACCTGAGGGCGGAGAGCCAAGGGGATCTGCCTCGCGCGTAGAAAACGCGGGCGAGCCGACGCCTTCAACGTTAAGTGAGCTTCAAAATCTGAAACATGCCCCAGGCCCTCCTCAAAAATGTCTGGAAAGTCTGAGATCAAAGATTCTAATGAGTGATAGGGAACGTCTTCGGAGACCAACTGTATGGTGTCAGCGATAGAAAAACCGAAAGCTTGAAAGGCATCCAGGCCAAAAAGGTTAGCGGAGCTCGCATCACTGACAACAATAAAAGTAATAGGCCGAGTGACGGATTTGTAAGTCACGTCGGTAGCGAATTGACCCAGTAGGGGAATGAACTGTTTACCATAACCGCGTAGACGCCGGTAAACTGGCGCCAACGGGGGCGATCCAAGGTCGGAATACGTTTGTGCATTCAACAACGAAACTGCCGCGCCCGTATCTACTTGCAGTTGTAACCGGCGCGACCGAACTGACACCTCGATAAAGAGTTTGCGTGCCGATGCATCGGGAGCCTGGCCCGATGAAACTTCCTGAATGTCAACGTCCATGTCCTCTGTACTTGCTTCCCTCGATTCCTTTGAGGCTGAGCGGCAAACTTTAGCAATGTGACCGTTTTTATGACATTTGCGACAAACGGCCCAACGCTGGGGGCACTTTGACCGATCGTGATGTATATAGCACGACGCACAGGACGGCAACAGGGGCTGGCAGCCGGAATTCTGTTTATGCGCCGCGCGGGAGCGGCCGTAACGGCCGGATTGTACCACTCGCACGTCGTCCACCCCGGACACAGTGGACGCGGCCGCGCCGCCCTGAACCTCCGCGACGTCGCACCACGCTTCCAGCTGTTGACCTGCTGCGTGAGAGACTTCATACGATTGAGCAATGGACAGGACTTCTTCGAGGGAAGGGTCTTCTAACTGCAGGGCCCGTTGCCGGACCTCCCTATCAGGGGCCGAACGAACAATGACGTCGTGTACCATAACATGGGCATACGACTCCCACGACTGCTCCGTGACAAAATGACACTTGCGACTAAGACCGTGCAGGGTTGCGGCCCACGCCCGATAAGACTGATGGGGCTGTTTCTTGCATTGATAGAACTCGACCCTAGCCGCCACAACATGCGTGCGGCGGCGATAATATGAAGACAGCAATGAACACAATGCGTCAAAAGACAAGGACGAGGGTTCCTGCAACGGCGCCAGCTGCCGCAAAACTTGATACAGCGAGGGAGATATCCAAGACAAGAAGAGAGCACGACATACCTCCGCATCGGCAACATGAAACGCCTGGAAATGCTGCCGAAGGCGATATTCATATGCGTCCCAATCCTCCGCCGTCTCGTCATACGGGGGAAAGGGAGGAGGGAACGGCGCCGGAGCAGACGGCGGTGAGAGCAACGCCGGAAGCACTTGTTTCATGGTGGCCATGAGCTCCGTCTGCTGCGCAACCAAAACCCGCACTAAATCCTCCATGCCGCGGAGAAACTGCGAAACCGGAACAACGACGCAACACGCGAAAGAACGACCCTACTCGTCGCCAATTGTGTAGTAACACTGTTCACGTTACGTCGCACTTCACTTAGCGTAGACCGGGACTGTGCCCTAGGCATGCCCGATGTTGACTGACTGCGCTCTGCCTGTCCTGCCGGAGTTGTTGTTGTTGTTACGCCGGCAGAGGGCGCGTCCGAATTCTCATGTGCCCTCTGGTGGACGGGACTCTACTTGCGGCAACTACTGTCCATGACGCGCCGTGCCAATGTGCGCCTCCCGCGATCTTTCTGGTGGCTACTACAACTATGGTTGAGGATGTTCCAGTAACTATTGCTGTAGACATAGGAGCGTTTGTCAATGTGATTTCAAGAAGTTCTTTCAGTAAAGTGTCCACAAAAACCAAGTTTCATGGCATTGCTGTTCAGAACTGCAAGATTATTGAAGGCACTCGCATGTGATCCAGAAATATTAGAATGATTGAGATGTCAGTAAAACTATAAAATGTAGCAAAACCATGCATCCTTCTAGTAGCTGTAGACTTGATTGTTGACTGTATTCTGAGCCTTTATTTTATCTGTGAGGACACAATATTGACTTCTCTACCAGTAAGGTTTTCTTTCTCACTGACAGTGAAAGAGCTAAAGTGGAGCTACTGTGGAAGGATGGTAGCTACAGACGGTAGTGCCCAGGTTTTCAGATCAAATTCTATTGTTAAGGAACAAGAGGGGATAAGAGCATTTCTAATCCTGTTGAACAAAGAAGTTGAAGTCACATTACAAGTATAACAGAAAGTAGAAGAGCCAGGGATCCTCACCAGCAAGGAAAGATAGCAGTAGCACGGAATCAGTGTGGGGATACAATTGAAGAGAAACCTGGAATAATCCAAGGAAATACATATGACCTTGTAAAACAGTTTCTATCTTACCACATGGTCACAGTGGGAAGCACTAGATAATGAAATTGGAAGGATGCTTAGAGAACATAAGAGGTTCATAAGGACATATTGTCATGACCAGCCAGTGCTACTGATTGACTACATGAAACCATTTGAAGAGATTGTGAATCATCTGCTTCATTTGTCAACACACTACACAACAGCAGAGCTAATGTTTCACATGAGGGGAAAGAATGATATGGATGGACCACAGGGATCCACAGGTTGCCAATGACAGAGATTAATGGGAGAAAAGGTTCAGAAAGCTTTGATCAGTTTCAGACACAAAGCATTCAGAAGAAAGCACAAGTGTGACAAGGAAGTGGTAAAAATAGTAAGGTATCTAGTGGTGAAGAAAATATTATTAAGAAGCAACCCACCTTTTGAACAAAAGGAACAAAATGTGGCAGCCACTGTGTATGGGACATTTTTTTCCATTCTAAGAATTTCACATCATGGTGCATATTTATTAGGGAACTCAAGTCATCATTGAATTAAAGGATTTTACCCTCTTCAAGATTTATGGAAATGTTATTTGTAGTGGAATTAGTGTGCATCATTGTAGGAACACAGGATCAGTTGGAATGGCTGAGCATAATATTGCATTAGTATAATGCATAAAATTGGATTCTTTTAATTTTACAACATGTGGAACATCATTGAAAGAATACAGGATCAATTGGAATGATTGAGCAGAATATTTGCATTAGCATAATGCATAAAATAGGATTTTTTTTTATTTTTACAGCATGACATTTTTAATTTAGGCTTAAGATATATATTTGGTTTTGTGACTATATGACGTGGGTTTATGTATTGTTGTCTGTAGAAGATAAGTATTACCCTGTGAAATATACAGAAGCTCATGAATGATTCTTGAATTATATTTAGTCATGTCCTGAGAATACATACAGTCATTTTTCATAGTAATAAGGTCTGTTTAAAAATGATGCATATCATTACAACACAGTGTAAGACGAACTTCTCTGTCTATGTAGAGTGAATGATTCTGAGCTGACAGTCTTCAGATCACTATTTGGTACATCTACATCTAGATGATTACTCTGTAATTCATGATTAATTGTCTGGCAGTGTGTTCATCAAACCACCTTCAAGGTATTTCTTCAATGTTTCACTATCAAACAGCAGTCAGGAAAAATGAAAATTTTAGTCTTTCCATACAAGCTCTGTTTTCTCTTATTTTACTGTGATGATTATTTCTCCCTCTATAGGTTGGTGCCAACAAAATATTTTCACACTCTGAGGAGAAAGTTGGTGATTGAAATTCCATGTGAAGCCTCCACTGTGACAAAAAATGCCTTTATTTTAATTTAGGTTAAGTAGTGTGTAATCATAGGGACTAATGACCTTAGCAGTTAAGTCCCATACGATTTCACACACATTTGAACATTTGACAGGAAATCCTGAATCCATTCACACAACTAGACAATTCACCATAGGCAAGAAATTTGATTAGGACTCGTGTATCATATCACATGGCACTCTCTCCCCCATTTTGTGATAATCCAAAATGACTTCTTTGAATTTTTTTGATGTCCTCCATCAGTTGCATCTGCTGTAGAACCCTCACTGCACACCAATTCTCAAGAAGTGAATGGAAGTGTGTAGTGTGAGCAGTCTCTTTAGTACATCTGTTGCATATTTTAAGTGTTCTGCCAATAAATCACAGTCTTTGGTTTGCTTTCCCCACAACATTATCTATGTGATCATTCCAATCTAAACTATATCTAGTTGTAATCACTAAGTACATAGTTGAATTGACAACCTTTAGATTTGTGTTATTTATCATTTAAACAAATTTTAGCAGAATCCGTTTAGTACTCATGTGGATGACTTCATACTTTTCACTATTTACAGTCAGTTGGCACTCTTTGCACCATACAGATATCATGTTGAAACCATTTTGCATTTTGTTTTGATCATCTGATAACTTTACAAGGCATTAAATGGCAGCATATTTTGCAAACAATCTAAGAGGGTTTCTCAGGTCATCTCCTAAATTGTCTATGGAGATCAGAAAGAGCAGAGGGCATACAACACTTCCTTGGGGAATGCTACATGTTGATTCTATTGTACTTGATGACTTTCCATTGATTACAGTCAACTATGACCTTTCTGATAGGAAAGGCTGCACAGGATTAGCTGAGCGGTCTAAAGTGCTGCCTTCATACACTGTGCAGCTGGTCCCGGCGGGGGTTCGAGTCCCCCCTCAGGCATGGGTGTGTGTGTTTGTCCTTAGGATAATTTAGGTTAAGTAGTGTGTAATCATAGGGACTGATGACCTTAGCAGTTAAGTCCCATACGATTTCACACACATTGGAACATTTGACAGGAAATCCTGAATCCATTCACACAACTAGACAATTCACCATAGACAAGAAATTTGATTAGGACTCACTTGTGAGAAATGATGTCAAAAGCCTTATGGAAATATAAAAATATAAACCAGACTAATGAATGTAACAAGTGACTCTAATGTGAAGTATATTTCAATGATGATAGTAATTATAATTTCTAAGACTTTCCCGGTGATTTGTTGTCATCTCGTAGAATCAGGTGTACTGCCAGTGGTCCGTGTCTTCCCAACCTGATATTTCGACGTCGTAACTTGACGTCTTCATCAGGAGTTCTGTGAGACTGGCTGACGAGTTGACCTTGTCCCATATTTATGCCTGGGTGGAGTGTGGCGCTCCTATGCCGCCTACACCCACTGTGGCCATTTTTGGTGGTGGTATCAGCCTCTAGGCGCTCCATCTTTGGTTTGCACCCATTGCGGCTCTCTTCTGAAGTAGCAGACATCTCAAAGCATTTCCTACTGGGTCCGCACCCGTTAGGCACGATCCTAGCACTATCATGGCTCTGTTGAAGTACCTTATGCTGTCCACGACAGCGGCAAGTTTCTCTCATGGCCAAGCCATTCTCCTGGCCTTCTGGACCCGGTATGCTCCTGTGTAGTGTTCTTCCTGTGGCATCCAGCTGATGTTGGAGCTGCATATTATGATGGCCATCCTCCAAAGAGCTTGATGCCGCCTGGTATCAAGTATGCCGTTCTGTCCATCTACATCTACATCTACATGACTACTCTGCAATTCACATTTAAGTGCTTGGCAGAGGGTTCATCAAACCACAATCATACTATCTCTCTACCATTCCACTCCCAAACAGCGCGCGGGAAAAAGAAACTCCTAAACCTTTCTGTTCGAGCTCTGATTCTCTTATTTTATTTTGATGATCATTCCTACCTATGTAGGTTGGGCTCAACAAAATATTTTCGCATTCAGAAGAGAAAGTTGGTGACTGAAATTTCGTAAATAGATCTCGCCGCGACGAAAAAGTCTTTGGTTTAATGACTTCCATCCCAACTCGCGTATCATATCTGCCACACTCTCTCCCCTATTATGTGATAATACAAAATGAGCTGCCCTTTTTTGCACCCTTTTGATGTCCTCTGTCAATCCCACCTGGTAAGGATCCCACACCACGCAGCAGTATTCTGACAGAGGACGAACGAGTGTAGTGTAAGCTGTCTCTTTAGTGGACTTGTTGCATCTTCTAAGTGTCCTGCCAATGAAACGCAACCTTTGGCTCGCCTTCCCCACAATATTATCTATGTGGTCTTTCCAACTGAAGTTGTTCGTAATTTTAACACCCAGGTACTTAGTTGAATTGACAGCCTTGAGAATTGTACTATGTATCGAGTAATCGAATTCCAACGGATTTCTTTTGGAACTCATGTGGATCACCTCACACTTTTCATTATTTAGCGTCAACTGCCACCTGCCGCACCATACAGCAATCTTTTCTAAATCGATTTGCAACTGATACTGGTCCTCGGATGACCTTACTAGAGGGTAAATTACAGCATCATCTGCGAACAACCTAAGAGAACTGCTCAGATTGTCACCCAGTTCATTTATATAGATCAGGAACAGCAGAGGTCCCAGGATGCTTCCCTGGGGAACACCTGATATCACTTCAGTTTTACTCGATGATTTGCCGTCTATTACTATGAACTGCGACCTTCCTGACAGGAAATCACGAATCCAGTCACACAACTGAGACGATACCCCATAGGCCCGCAGCTTGATTAGAAGTCGCTTGTGAGGAACAGTGTCAAAAGCTTTCCGGAAATCCAGAAATACGGAATCAACCTGAGATCCCCTGTCGATAGCAGCCATTACTTCATGCGAATAAAGAGCTAGCTGCGTTGCACAAGAACGATGTTTTCTGAAACCATGCTGATTACGTATCAATAGATTGTTCCCTTCGAGGTGATTCATAATGTTTGAATACAGTATATGCTCCAAAACCCTACTGCAAACCGACGTCAATGATATAGGTCTGTAGTTCGATGGATTACTCCTACTACCCTTATTAAACACTGGTGCGACCTGCGCAATTTCCAATCTGTAGGCACAGATCTATCGGTAAGCGAGCGGTTGTATATGATTGCTAAATAGGGAGCTATTGTATCAGCGTAATCTGAAAGGAACCTAATCGGTATAGAATCTGGACCTGAAGACTTGCCCGTATCAAATGATTTGAGTTGCTTCGCAACCCCTAAGGTATCCACTTCTAAGAAACTCATGCTAGCAGCTGTTCATGTTTCAAATTCTGGAATATTCCATTCGTCTTCCCTGGTGAAGGAATTTTGGAAAACTGCGTTCGATAACTCCGCTTTAGTGGCACAGTCGTCAGTAACAGTACCATCGGCACTGCGCAGCGAAAGTATTGACTGCGTCTTGCCGCTTGTGTACTTTACATAAGACCAGAATTTCTTCGGATTTTCTACCAAATTTTGAGACAATGATTCGAGATGATGTTTGGTTTGTGGGGCGCTCAACTGCGCGGTTATCAGCGCCCGTACAATTACCCAATCTTTGCTCAGTCCAATTTCGCCACTTTCCTGGATGATGATGAAATGATGAGGACAACACAAACACCCAGTCATCTCGAGGCAGGTGAAAATCCCTGACCCCGCCGGGAATCGAACCCGGGACCCCGTGCTCGGGAAGCGAGAACGCTACCGCGAGACCACGAGCGGCGGACGAGACAATGATTCGTTGTGGAACCTATTAAAGGCATCTCGCATTGAAGTCCGTGCCAAATTCGAGCGTCTGTAAATTTTAGCCAATCTTCGGGATTTCGCATTCTTCTGAACTTTGCATGCTTTTTCCGTTGCCTCAGCAACAGCGTTTGGACCTGTTTTGTGTACCACGGGGGATCAGTTCCATCTCTTACCAATTTATGAGGTATGAATCTCTCAATTGCTGTTGCTACTATATCTTTGAATTTGAGCCACATCTCGTCTATATTTGCATAGTCAGTTCGGAAGGAATGGAGATTGTCTCTTAGGAAGGCTTCTAGTGACACTTTATCCGCTTTTATAAATAAAATTATTTTGTGTTTGTTTCTGGTGGATTTGGAAGAAACGGTATTGAGCCTAGCTGCAATGACCTTGTGATCCCTAATCCCTGTATCAGTCATGATGCTCTCTATCAGCTCTGGATTGTTTGTGGCTAAGAGGTCAAGTGTGTTTTTGCAACCATTTACAATTAGTGTGGGTTCGTGGACTAACTGCTCGAAATAATTTTCGGAGAAAGCATTTAGGACAATCTTGGAAGATGTTTTCTGCCTACCACTGGTTTTGAACAAGTACTTTTGCCAACATATCGAGGGAAGGTTGAAGTCCCCACCAACTATAACCATATGAGTGGGGTATTTATTTGTTACGAGACTCAAATTTTCTCTGAACTGTTCAGCAACTATATCATCGGAGCCTGGGGTTTGGTAGAAGTAGCCAATTATTAACTTAGTTCGGCTGTTAAGTATAACCTCCACCCATACCAATTCGCACGGAGTATCTACTTCAACTTCACTACAAGCTAAACCACTACTGACAGACACATACACTCCACCACCAATTCTGCCTAATCTATCTCTATCTTTCCTGAACACCGTCTGAGACTTCGCAAAAATTTCTGCAGAACTTATTTCACGCTTTAGCCAGCGTTCTGTACCTATAACGATTTCAGCTTCTGTGCTTTCTATTAGCGCTTGAAGCTCAGGGACTTTCCCAGCACAACTACAACAATTTAAAACTACAATTCCGACTGTTCCTTGATCCAAGCACGTCCTGTATTTTCCATGCACCCTTTGAGATTGCAGCCCACCCTGTAGTTTCCCGAGGCCTTCTAACCTAAAAAACTGCCCAGTCCATGCCACACAGCCTCCGCTACCTGTGTAGCCGCCAGCTGAGTGTAGTGAACTCCTGACCTATTCAGCGGAACCCGAAACCCCAAGTCAAGGAATCTACAGCCAACACGGTCACAAAACGTCTGAGCCTCTGATTCAGATCCTCCACCCAGCTCTGCACCAAAGGTCCGCAGTTGGTTCTGTCAACAATGCTGCAGATGGTGAGCTCTGCCTTCATCTCGTAAGCAAGACCGGCAGCCTTCACCAAATCAGATAGCCGCTGGAATCCAGAGAGAATTTCCTCAGATCCAAAGCGACACACATCATTAGTGCTGACATGTGCCACCACCTGCAGCTGGCTGCACCCTGTGCTCTTCATGGCATCCGGAAGGACCCTTTCCACATCAGGAATGACTCCACTCAGAATGCACACAGAGTGCACACTGGATTTCTTCCCCTCCTTAGCCGCATATCCCTAATGGGCCCCATTACACGCCTTAACATTGGAGCTCCCAACTACCAATAAGCCCACCCTCTGTGATTGCCCGGACCTTGAAGACTGAGAATCATCCTCTGAAACAGGGCAGGCAGCTGCATCAGGCTCAGCCAGAGACAGTGCCTGAAACCTGTTTGTCAGACGCACCGGGGAAGTTTTCTGATCAACCTCCAGGGACGTCATTCGCTGCCTGCCACGCCTTGGAACAATCTCCCAATCAACCACAGGCGAGGGCTCAGCCCCACTGCGGGCAGCAACTGGGGCAACCACAGCGGCAGACCGATCTGGGGACAGACAGGACGAGGTTGTCATCACCGTGATACCCAAATCTGTTCTGTTCTTTATGCCCTTGGATGTCTGTACTTCATTACTGTAGGAGGGAACTTTCTTCCATTGTTTCTGTAGTAGCTCCAAAGCAGGATTCCACGCAGTACGAAGCTGATATCCTGTTTCCCGGTGGATCAAGTTCTCTGCCATCTTGATTTCAGTCGATTCATTAATGCAACTAGCCCAGAAGTGGGGGGACTGAGGCAGGATCCTGGTTTTGTCATAATCCGTGGTGTGCTCGAGGTCCAGGCAATGTTCTGCTATTGCAGATTTAGTTACCTGTCGTAGCATGGTGTGTCTCTTGTGTTTTTTACATCTTATTTCAATTATTCTGGTAGTCTGACCAATGTAAGGCATCCCACATTCATAAGGTGTATGGTAGACACCAGGTTTCCTTAACCCCAAATCATTCTTGACAGTTCCAAGGAGCGTCCTTATCTTTATAGGTGGGCAGAACACACTCTTGATACTTTGTTTCTTCAAGATTCTGCTGATCTTGGCAGATATAGGCCCAGCATATGGTAGAAAGGCTACTTTCCTGGTCTCTTCTTCCTGCTCCTCTCCTGTTGCCTCAGGCCGTATAGTGGGTTGGAGGGCTTTGCGGATGTCCCTGGTTGAGTATCCGTTGTCTGTGAACAATCTGTAGATGTTGTAATTCTTCTGTCAGGCTGCCTGAATCAGAAAGTGTTTTGTCTTGGTGTACGAGTGTTCTCAGCACTCCTTGCTTCTGTGCTGGGTGATGGCAGCCGTCAGCCTGTAGATATAAGTCAGTGTGTGTTGGTTTCCTGTACATGTTGTGGCGTAAGGTGCCATCTGCCTTCCTCTTTACCAGGACATCGAGGAATGAGAGCTGACCATCACTCTCTAGTTCCATAGTGAACTTGATGTTGGGGTGTCTTGTGTTCAGATGGTCCAGGATCGCATCTAGTTTTCTCTTGCCATGTGGCCAGATGAATGTGTCATCAACGTATCTGAAGAAACACATCAGCTGTTAGGCAGCAGTTGTAAGTGCCTCATCCTCGAATTTCTCCATAAACAGATTCGCCACTACTGAAGATAGGGAGCTACCCTGGCCACTCTTTCAGTCTTCTCATAGAACTGGACTTCACAAAGGAAGTACGTCGATGTCAAAATATGCTTGAAAAGATCCAGCAATGCTCCATCAAATATCCCACTAATTATATCGAGTGTGTCCTGAAGTGGTACCCTGGTGAATAGAGACACCACATCAAAACTGACCATGATGTCTGTGTCCAAGATACGTAGGTTGTTGAGACGTTCCACAAAGTCCAAGGAGTTGTGGATGTGGTGGACACACTTTCCCACATATGATGACATCATTTTCTTAAGGTAGGAGGTTGTGGTGTAGGTGGCTGGGCCAATATTACTGACGATCTGGCGGAGTTGGAACACCCTGTATATGGATATTGGGTAATCCATACAGTCTGGGTGGTACTGGTGCCCTAGCTTTTAGTTGTTTGACAACCTTCTCCAAAAGTTGGCAGAGCTTTTGGTCATAGTCAGTCTTCAGCAGTATGACAGTAAATCCCGCTCTCATCTTAAGGAAACAAGATGGCGGAGAACTTTATCAACCGGGAAGGAGGATATCAGCTTAGTACTGCATGGCATCCTGCTTTGGAACTACTACAGAAACAATGGAAGAAAGTTCCCTCCTACAGGAATGAACTACAGACGTCCAAGGGTGTAAGTAACAGAATGGCATACATGATACCAGGCAGCAGCAGGCTCCTTGGAGAGAAACTCGTTGCGGTCACCAACAGCATAAGGAACTTCAACAGAGGCATGATAGTGATAAGATTACGCCTATCGTGTGCGGACCCAATAGGGAACACCTTGGGATGTCCACTGCTTCAGAAGAGATCCACAACAGTTGCGGACCGAAGATGGAATGCCTAGAGACTGATACCACCGCCAGAAATGGCCACAGTGGGCGCAGATGGCATAGGGAGCGCCACACACCACCCAGGCATAAATATGGGACAAGGTCAGCTCGTCTACCAGTCTCAGGGAACACCTGATGAGGACGCCGAGTTACAACGTCAAAATATCGTGGTGGGAAGACGTGGTCCACCAGCAGTTCACTCAGTTCTACGAGATGACGTGATAGTCATTCATTTAGAAGTTGGTCTAGCTTGTGACTAAAGCTGCACCAACATTCATACAGGTAGGATATGTCATACAATTTGGTGGGATGTCTTCTAGACTCTTAAGTTTCATCCTTCTTCAGAGATACATGCTTGATTTCTGAATATTGAACTTGGGTGTTTGGCATAATTTATTTTCCATTGTCTGAGATTAAGCTACTTGCTCTACATATCAGCTTAATTAAATGAATTCATGAAAATATGAGGTGGTGCTGTTCAATTACTATAGTTGTCACGATTTATGGAACTTTTATGAGAGGGGTTTATATAAATATGTGGAACAATAAACATCAAGAAAAAATGTTGTTGATATTTTGACAATAAAATGGGCATAGAATCATGAACATATGTGCGTACAGTGATTTGAAGAAGGGAACACATTCAGTGCGCACAAAGTGTATCAAATGACAAATGATCACTCATGAATGTGGTATGACAATTGGCTCATAAAGTCTGCAGCGTTGCCACTGAAGCAAAGCTAATGTGTATAAGGATGCTGTTTTATTTGAAGGATTTGTGAAATGTACCACAGACATTCTGTGACTGTGCTGTATTGGCATTAACCAGTTTCCCACTGAAACTAAGGTTTCAAGTGATGGTCTAATGATAGTCTAAGGAACATTTACGATTGCATAATAATTAACCTTGTAATTAAACTTCTCCCAAATCCAACAAATTCAGCACAGCTGATAATTTAAAATTATTGATCAATATGGTGTCAGATGAAACCTCCTCATGTAAATGTTACTATAAAATGTGATAGTGATGTGTGTAAAGTTTTTTTAAAAAAGGTTATGTGAGTTACCCAGGGTGTATTGAGTGCAAGTTGTGGTACCATGATAAATGTGTAAAAGTGAATCTGAAGTACATAAAAGTTGATCATGACTGGATATGCCATCAATGCTTTATGAGTCCCTTGAAAAACCAAATATTTAACACACTAAAATCAAAAGAAACAATAATAATGGTTCTTACATACAATTTAGTGACTATAACCATGTAATACCATGAACTCCAGAAGAAATTTCAAGAACTAGAAATTAAATACCAAGGATTGGAGTAAAATCATTACGTAGCACAACATGTTGCTGCAAACAGCCTTTCTATGCTAGTGCCGACTAAAGCATGAAAACAAACAGTAAGTGCAGCTCTGGTGACACCGCTATCAAATAAATACTTGGTTCTGTAATAAAACAGCAAACACAGATGAACCAAAATCAGTAACAAAATGTCCAATGAAGTGCACAGTCAAGGAAAGGAAATATGAAATCACCATAACAGCTGCATAACAAGAAAGTCAGTCACAGCCACAGTATCAGTGCAACCAGGATCATCATTTGAACAAAAAGAGGCAGTGCCAGAATCATCTTCAGCAAAAACAGCAAGAAAATGTGAGGGTCCAACAGAACAAACAGTGGTCAGTGCATCAATCAGTAGGATAACTGTAACACCTCATCACCAAATGCATGTTTAGATCAAGGCACGAGAAACATAAAGTTTTCACGGTAAGCAGTGCTCAGTGCTTCTCAATCTTCCACCAAACTATGCAAAGCATAAGAAACAAAGTGCAACAATTAGAAGTGTCTATTGACAGCTCACTTGTTTGCATAACAGAACGTTGGTGTAATAATTCAGAATTAACAAATGTAGCACTAAATTCATGCAGTCAAGCCTGTCATTACAGTAGAAGCACTTTGAAATGTGGTGGATCATGCATATATGTGAAGGAGGGGATTATATATAAAATAAGAAATGATGTTTTGGCATTAAGTGAAGCTTTAGAGATAAGAAAACCTAGATTATTCCAAAGACGAACTGTACTGTGTATTTATCGTGCTCCCAGTGGTGACATGGACACATTCACTACAAAGTTATAATAATAATATAATAAACCCCGTAGAGGCTCGGGAAAAGAATAGGCCTTCGGTATGTTCTGCCAGTCGTAAAAGGCGACAAAAAGAACAAATCACTAATAGGGCTAACCCCCCTTTTAGTGTGATTAGTTGGTTCAGGACAAAACTAATGAATCCTCGGACAAGCGCTGTCATGGTCGGGGACGGCGCTTGAACCCTGTGCCTGCCCACATTGGAAACGACACTGCTAGCCACTTGGAAAATGATTTAAATCCAAATAGAGGTGTTTTGCAGGATATGCTTCCTGCAACCACCCTAGAAGGAAAACAAAGACAGAGGATGAGATGGTCAGATGAAGTTAACCGACACCTCATGTTCTGTTATTAACAAGCAACAAACTTAGGAATGAACACAACTGGATACATATCATGAGTATACACACAATTTATTACCAGATACCCAGAATTAAAATTTTTAACAGAACAAAGACTAGCTGATCAGATCCATGTAATAATAAAAAATAACAGGATACCCCAGTCAGAATTAGAAAACATCAAACAACAAGTACAACAGATACTGGAACAAAATAATGTGCAATCAGAAGAAGAAGAAGAAGAAGAAAATACAGTAATGGACACAAACATCCCAGAGCAAACAAACAAAGAACAACACACATCAATTAAACAATCAGAGGAAAACGAAATCTTAAGACAGCCACCAGAACAAGCACAAATAGAACGCAAAGTGACACACACGTTAGATATAGAAGAAAAATTTCAGCTGACATATATGGAATACAAAGACACAAATACACACATTAGACCATTCTTGCATAGACCACCAAATAACCCACAAGTCAAAACAACAATAACAACTATCAACACAATCATACACAACAAAATAAATGAAAATACAACTATGGAAGAGTTACAGCTACTGGTTTATATAGGAGCACTCACTACACTAAATATACACACTAGGCAGAGATCAGAACCAACCAACACACAGAAGAAACCCACAAAACCAGCATGGCAACACAGGCTACAGATCAGAATAGAAAAACTGAGAAAAGACATCGGACAGCTAACACAATTTATAAGAAATGAAATATCAGACAAAAAACGAAAAAGGTTAGGTAACATCTCACAACAAGAAGCGATAGAGCAATTAGATGAAAAGAAGCAGAAATTACAAGCATTGGCCAAACGACTTAGAAGATACAAAAAAAGTGAAAATAGAAGGAAACAAAACCAAACATTCAACACAAACCAAAAGAAATTTTACCAGACAATAGATAACACACACATTAAAATAGACAACCCACCAAACATAACAGACATGGAACAGTTCTGGAGCAGCATATGGTCAAACCCGGTACAACATAACAGGCATGCTCGGTGGATACAAGTAGAAACAGACACATACAAGACGATACCACAAATGCCTGAAGTGATAATTTTGCAACATGAAGTCACCCAAGCAATTAATTCTACGCACAATTGGAAAGCCCCTGGAAAAGATAAAATATCAAATTTCTGGCTAAAGAAGTTCACCTCAACACATCCACATCCACATCTAACTAAATTATTTAACAGTTACATTGCAGACCCATACACATTCTCTGATACACTTACACAAGGAATAACTTATCTGAAATCTAAAGAGCAAGCAGACACAGCAAACCCAGCAAAATATCGCCCCATAACATGCCTACCAACAATATACAAAATATTAACTTCAGTCATTACACAGAAATTAATGACACATAAAACACAGAACAAAATTATAAATGAAGAACAAAAAGGCTGCTGCAAAGGAGCACGAGGATGTAAAGAGCAACAGATAATAGATGCAGAGGTGACATATCAAGCTAAAACTAAACAAAGGTTGCTACACTACGCATGCATTGATTACCAAAAAGCTTTTGATAGTGTACCCCATTCATGGTTACTACAAATATTGGAAATATACAAAGTAGATCCTAAATTGATACAATTCCTAAACATAGTAATGAAAAATTGGAAAACCACACTTAATATCCAAACAAATTCAAATAATATCACATCACAGCCAATACAGATTAAGCGTGGAATATACCAAGGAGACTCATTAAGTCCTTTCTGGTTCTGCCTTGCTCTGAACCCACTATCCAACATGCTAAATAATACAAATTATGGATATCATATTACTGGAACATACCCACACAAAATCACACATTTGCTATACATGGATGATCTAAAACTACTGGCAGCATCAAATCAACAACTCAACCAATTACTAAAGATGACAGAAGTATTCAGCAATGATATAAAAATGGCTTTTGGAACAGACAAATGTAAGAAAAATAGCATAGTCAAGGGAAAACACACTAAACAAGATTACATATTGGATAACCACAGCGACTGCATAGAAGCGATAGAAAAAACAGATGCCTATAAATATCTAGGATACAGACAAAAAATAGGAATAGATAATACAAATATTAAAGAAGAACTAAACGAAAAATATAGATAAAGACTAACAAAAATACTGAAAACAGAATTGACAGCAAGAAACAAGACAAAAGCTATAAATACTTATGCTATACCAATATTGACTTACTCATTTGGCGTATTGAAATGGAGTAACACAGACCTAGAAGCACTCAATACACTTACACGATCACAATGCCACAAATATAGAATACATCACATACATTCAGCAACAGAAAGATTCACATTAAGCAGAAAGGAAGGAGGAAGGGGATTTATCGACATAAAAAACCTGCATTATGGACAGGTAGACAATTTAAGAAAATTCTTTATAGAACGAGCAGAAACTAGCAAAATACACAAAGCAATCAGTCATATAAATACATCGGCTACACCACTGCAATTTCATAGCCACTTCTACAACCCTTTAGATCACATAACGTCAACAGATATGAAGAAAGTAAATTGGAAAAAGAAAACACTACATGGCAAGCACCCGTATCGTCTAACACAGCCACACATCGATCAAGACGCATCCAACACTTGGCTAAGAAAAGGCAATATATACCGTGAGACGGAAGGATTCATGGTTGCAATACAAGATCAAACAATAAACACCAGATATTACAGCAAGCATATTATTAAAGATCCCAATACCACAACAGATAAATGCAGACTTTGCAAACAACAAATAGAAACAGTAGATCACATCACAAGTGGATGTACAATACTAGCAAATACAGAATACCCCAGAAGACATGACAATGTAGCAAAAATAATACACTAACAACTTGCCATACAACATAAACTAATAAAACAATACATTCCCACATACAAGTATGCACCACAAAATGTACTGGAGAATGATGAATACAAATTATGCTGGAACAGAACGATTATAACTGATAAAGCAACACCACATAACAAACCTGACATCATACTCACCAATAAAAAGAAGAAATTAACACAACTAATTGAAATATCCATACCCAATACAGCAAATATACAGAAGAAAACAGGTGAAAAAATTGAAAAATACATCCAACTGGCTGAGGAAGTCAAGGACATGTGGCATCAGGATAAAGTTGACATTATACCAATTATACTTTCAACTACAGGAGTCATACCACGCAATATCCACCAGTACATCAATGCAATACAGCTACAGCCAAACTTACATATACAACTACAGAAATCTGTAATTATTGATACATGTTCAATTACCCGAAAGTTCCTAAATGCAATGTAACATATACCGTACAGTTAAAAGGAAGCCACGCTTGATCAAGGTCCACGTCACTTTCCATTTTTAACCAGACCTAAGGTCTGAGAAAGGAAAGAAGATGATGATAATAATAATAATAATTTTATTGTTGTGCAGCTGATAACAGCAATAGACAAAGTCAATAGCGTATATTTCTACATAAACTACTATATCGATGTAAATTGGTTTACATAAAATAGGTACACGTTAGAATACAGTATTTTCATCTTCAAAGAATTCATCAATGGTGTAAAACGGATTGTTCACTAGTAGCTTGTATAATTTAGCTTTAAAGATATTTACAGGCAGTTCTTTAAAGTCAGCACTTAGTCTGTTAAATATCCTTAGTCCAAGAACTAGGTAAGAGTTATGCGATTTTGATAATCTATGATACGGTACGTCTACAGATGTTCTGTTTCTAGTATTATGGCTATGAAAATCACTTCTCAACACAAAATTAGACACATTGTTTCTAATGTACATTAAAACATTGTAGATGAATAAGTTCACTACTGTAAGACACTGCAATTTAATAAACAGAGGTTTACAATGTTATGTTTCATGAGAATCTGTTATTATTCTTATTACTTTCTTCTGTAAAAGTAAAATGTCATTTACATGACAGCTACTACCCCACAGTAAAATTCCATAAGAGATGATGATTTGGAAGAAGGCAAAATATGCTGATCTCACATAGTCATTGGGAACATGTCTTTTTTTAAATTGCTAATTAGATAAATAACTCTTGAAAGCCTAGCCAATATATTTTTAATGTGCGGTTCCCATGTCAATTTATTGTCAATAGTAACACCTAAAAATTTAACAGTTTCTAATTCCTGGTAGTTAGGAATCTCTTTGAGGCTAAATTAAGTGTGTGGGTTTTATTTTCATTTAGCAAGAAGCCATTAGCTTTGAACCATAATGAGGACTGAGCAAGGGTATTTTCGGTCAGTGTTTTCAGTGTACCTAGATCAGAGCTTTTATGTAGAAAAGTTGTGTCATCAGCATACAATATTGTATGAGAATTTATGAATAAGGGCAGGTCATTAATCATTAGTATAAACAGTAAAGGTCAAAGCACCGACCCTTGAGGCACTCCGTACCTAACATTAACCAAATTTGATTTCTCCCTACCAATGCACACAACTTGTTGACTGTTCTCTAGAAAAGACCTGAACATATTTATACTGTTGTCATCAAAACCATAGTAAACTAGCTTATTCAGCACAGTGGCATGCTCTACACAGTCAAAGGCTCTGCTCAGGTCACAAAATGTAGCCTGGGCATAGTCCCTAGCCTCGAACACATCTAGGACTAATTTTACGAGGGAGTCCATTGCATCTGTTGTGGATTTACCTTTCCTAAATCCAAACTGTTTATCACTAATTACAGTTAGTTTACCCAAGTAGGCACTAACTTGCTCATACATAATCGTTTCTAAAATTTTTGAAAAAACTGGGGTTATGGATATAGGTCTGTAACTAGCGGGACGGTTCTTTTCCCCTTTTTTGTATATGGGCACAACTCTAGAAATTTTTAGTATGTCGGGGAACTTACTTTCAACTAGGCATTTGTTAACACAAAAGGTTAAAGGATAAATCACACAATCAATAACATCTTTCAACAAATTACATGACATATCATAGTAATCAACACTAACTGAAGGTTTGAAATTTTTCACTATTTTTAGGATATTATTTGGGCTCACTTCTGTGAAAGTGAAGGTGCTTTGGGGAAGCTTTTCAAAGCAGTTGTCCATAATACTAAGTGCATTTTCAGGTGGTTTGATTATTGAACTACTAATTTCTTCAATGGACTGAATGCAATATTTATTAAATTCTTCTGGGGTAATGGTAATTTCCTCTTTGTGTTTAGTGTGTAAAATGGAGTTTATTACACTCCAGGCCTTCTTGCATTTATTGTTAGATTTTTCAATGTTTACTGTGTTATGCAGTTTCTTTGCTTCATTTATTGCCTTCTTATTCTTGCATTTAGCTTTAGCATACAGGTCTTTATACAATACTGATTTACTGGTTTTGTACAGACTAGAATACAGCATAACAGTATTTTTCAGTTGCCCTAACTGTGGAGTACACCATTCCTTCGTTTTCCTTTTCTTGTAATTACTACTAATATTTAATGTACATTTTTTCAGAGGGATGTTATTTTCAAATACATTTAAAAAGACGGAGAAAAACTTTGTGAATACAATATCAGCTGAACAGTGTTGAAGCCTAATAAAACATGTGTCCCAACTGAAATAAGTGAGGGCATGTCTAAACCTACCCACCCTCTCTCTGCTCACTGGTCTAGTAATCACAGTTTTAGATTCTGGTTTGGTGCAGTCTGAAGTTACATTATTAAGACTAAGATATTCTGCATCATGGTCTGAGAAAGGGAAACTAATTACATCAGTGGACATACAAGTTCTCTTAATATTTGTAAATATATTGTCTAGACAGGATGAGCCTCTGGTAGGTTTGCAGTTAACATAGCACAGGTTAAATTGTCAAAGCACATTTTTGAGCTCTGCCACAGTTTTTCTGTCCTGCAGGACATCAAAACTTGAATTGATATCCCCTCCAATGACAACATTGTATTTTTTCCATTTTGGTATACATATGTACATTAAGAGTTCCTCAAGTTTCTCCAGAAAGATATGGGGGTCACCACTCGGTGGCCTGTACACTACTACTACCATTAGCTTAAGGCTCTCAATTACTAGATCTGACATTTCAAAATGCATTTCATCACAAAGTGTATTGAGATATATCCTGCCAAAGTTTGGTGCAAGAGGTGTTTTTGCATATATTGCTACCCCACCACATAAGTGTTGCTTTCTGCAATAGCAACTATGTAGTGTGTAATCATCCAATACTTTGTACCCAAGCTCATCCTCTTTACACCAATGTTCACTTAAACATAGAATATCCATCACGTTTTCATTTGAAAATTCGTTGACAATTAAGTTTTTATCTGCCATGCCCTGAATATTGAGGTAGCATATTTTAAACTCTACTTTAGGCATTTCTTTTTTTGCATATTCTATTAGTTGACATGACCTACTGTTACTCCATGAAAGTTGACCAGGTTGTGTCCTTATGTTACTAGAACACCCAACCTGGTCTATGCATACAAGTTTTTTGTCATCTCAGTTGAAACATAATCCAAACACATTACTGGTCTTTTTCCCTTCTGTTGGTTATCCAATACTATTCCGATAATTGTATCACTTAAAAGACGTTTACCTAGATAACTGAAATGTTGACCATGCTTGGTATGCCATTCTCTGCTACAACTACTGGTGTTAATTAAGGAAACATTCTTAAAGTGCTTGCAGATAAATTTGTACTCCTTGTTTGTCTGCTCCACTTCCTTATTCACACATGACCACTGGGGCAAATCATGTCGATGTGGCACATTAACAACAATCACGTTGGTGTGGGTTAACATTCCGAGAGTCTTCTTCAGTGTCGAAGTAGCAATCTTCCTTTCGTTTCTGCTGACGTCGTTTGCTCCGGACATTACCACTACAAAGTCTCTGTCCGCGAGGACTGTGCTTTCTTTCTTGATTGATGGTGAAACATCTCGTAAACCAGCTCCTGATTTAACGGTACCTTCTATTTCAAACTTGTTAATCACACGAGGTCCGCTTTCCGTTTACATAGCTGCTAATCCTCTGGCGTAACTATCTGAATAAATCTTGATTTTACGTTTTTTCTTATACCTTACTTGGCTGTTCGCCAAGTTTTGAGAGTCCTGCACCACCTTATCAGATGAGTGTGCTGATACAGTTTCTATGTCATCTGTGTTTTGAAGCGAATTATATTTGTTATTTAATGGTAACACAAAGTCCTTCCTGTGTTTATTGTTAATATGTTTGTAAGCGCTCCCCTTTGATTTTACAGTTACCTAATTACTGCTAGGCCTGTTGTGAGCCGTTTTAGTCATAGCTTCACTTTCTGGCAATCCTTCCATAGATTTGGGGATATTAAGACATACCTGATGACCACTCTCTTCCAATTTAAGCTTGAGTCTTCTGTTTTCATCACTCAGAATTTTTGTGTCCTCTCGTAGCTCAGCAATAATTGACAACAGATCATTTTCGGAGGATGAAGCACCGATTTTCACATCTTTGGATTTTGTTTTACCATGCCATTGCTCCGACTTGTGTGGATTTAATTCATATTTCTCGTACAGTTTTTTTAATTCGTCCTGTAAGAGTCCAATAATTGTAATATATGATAGGTTTTCCTTTTTGATACTGTCGGTCTTCCTTGCTGCATCACACGTACACGTTTCTTGATCATTATGCAGCCTTTTGTGTACAATCCGCACAGTCCACATAGTCGCACAATTATCGTCCCTTCTCAGGGAAGGATCAACCTTTCCGCAACGAAAATGAAATTTATGGTTACACTGGACACAGATGAAGCCACTTTTAACAGGTTTCGTGCACTTTTTGCAAGATTGACACTGTATAACACTATTTTTGCGAACTTCTATATTCAATACTTCCACAACTGATGCCATCTTGTATACATCTACCTTCAAGAGTCTTCCAGTTCAATTAACCAAAGCAGTAGATATGGTCTGTAGCCTCAAAAGCAAACTCATCATTTTTGGAGATCTAAACATTCACATGATGGACCCAGATATGTGGGGCAACAGTTTTCTGAACATTATGTGCTCCTATGATGTATTACCATTAAGCTACACTGTCACTAGGATAACCATACATTTAGCATCAAGTACTGACCATATGCTAACAGACATAGAGAAAGATATGTGTGACATTGTCATAGATGACCTAGGTATCTCAGAACATTCAGTTCAGTTATTAAAATTAGGCATAGAGTTAAATAATAACACTAAAATACACAAGTACAGTAGGGTTTTCTCTGAGACAAAAAGATCTCTATTTGCCTCACTAATTAACAGTGAAACATTGGTGGAAGTGTACAGAGGAATTACTATAAATGAGAAGTTTTCAAAGTTTATTTCAATTTTAAATACAGATTTGAAGAAATGATTCCTAAAGTTCTAAGAATCACTAAATCATGCAACAATAACAACTGGGTAACCAATGGGATAAGGAAATCCTCTGAAACCCTCAAGCACGTTAGCTAAATGAAAAACTACCATAACAATTCAGCATTTCATAACTATTTATTTATTTTATTTATTTAGTCCTTCAAATCCTATATGTATAGAATATATACAAGGATATTGGACATGGTTAGGTATTTAAAAGATAAAATACAGTTTGTATTGCAATCCTGAGGACTAGATATTGAAGTAATTTAGCAAAGATTCAAACATACAACAAACATTACAGGCAATATACAAAGTATAATATTAATAATGCATCTTTAGTTTTGTTGTTTGGCTTTATATATTCTGCCTGACTGTAAAAGCAGTGATCAATTAAATATGCATTTACTTCAGCCTTAAAACTACAGAGTTTACCTATTGATTTAATATGGTTAAGTAGATTATTGAAAATCTTTATCCCAGTATGTAGTAGGCCATTTTGGCAGAATGATGTTCTCACCTGTTTCATATGAAGGTCAGATTTTTGCCTTGTATTGTGTGCATGCATATCTTCATTTTTTAATAAGATATCTGGGTGTCTATCTATACATTGTTTGACTGAAGTTTCATAGATAAAAATGAAAGGAAGACGAAGAACTGACAGTTTTTTGAATATGGGTCTGCATGATTTCGTACTGTTTACCCATTTAATAATTCTTAGTATTCTCATTTGCATCCTGAAAAGTTTAATATTTGTTGTTGTATTGCCCCAGAGGATTGTGCCATATTTAATTACAGAATGCACATAAAAGTAGTATACATTTAAGAGGCTGGATTTGCTGCAACAAGTTTTTAAGATCCGTTTTGCTTAGTTTTCTTTGCAAATATTCAATGTGTACCTCCCATTTTGTGTTGTTCTGGAGTCAGAGTCCCAGAAATTTAGTGCTGTCAACACTTTCAAGAACTCTGTCCCTAAGTTCTATTTCTATGTTTGGGTGGTGTCTTCCTTTTGCATTATAGAAGTGCAGTGCTACTGTCTTTTCTTTGTTTGTAATTAGCTTGTTGTAGCTGAACCACTGTTCTACAGTGTTCATTGTTTGGATAGCGGAGTCTTTATGTTTTTCTTCTGTTTTACCACTAATAAGGAAGCTGGTATTGTCTGCAAATTGGAGGGTAGTTTGGCAATACTTGTTGTACCTAAGATCATTGACATAGAGGAGAAACAGAATGAGTCCTAATACTGATCCTTGAGGGACGCCATATTTTAGATTTTCATATCCTGAATAGTAGTAGCTGATTTTGTTATGGTCAGTATATTGCACTTCAACCACCTGTTTGTGACCACATAGGTATGTCTTGAGCCACTCATTGGATATACCTGTAATTCCTAATTGGTGAAGCTTCTGCAGTAGGGCATTATGGTCAATGAAGTCAAAAGCTTTAGATAAATCAAGACATATGCCTGTCATAAACTCACTTGCATCCAGTTTAGTATAGATTGCATTAAGAAATTCAAATATTGCACTTTCAGTTGAATAGCCTTTCCTGAAGCCATGCTGTGAGGGAGAGAGAATTTCATTTTTATTTAGGAAATCAATCTCTTATAAAAAACTTTTTCTAAAATTTTTGAAAATACAGGCAGTAGGGCTATTGGTCTATAATTTGAAACACATTCGGGATTTCCTTTTTTGATCAGTGGTTTCAGTTTCGCTGTTTTTAGGCATGAAGGGAAGGTTCCTGATGCCAGTGACCTGTTGCACAAGTGTGTCAAGGGTTCAGCTAAGGCAAGACAGCATTTTTTAATAATTGGATCTGGTATTCCATCAATTCCAAATGAGTACCCTGTTTTCAAGGTTTTTATAACTGATAAAATTTCTTCAGTATTTGTGGATGAAAGGAACAAAGATGTAGACACATTTCTCACACTATTGCATGATGGAGGTGATATTTTGCTGTGCTCTTCCAGTCCACTCACCAATTGTTCACTTATGTTTGCAAAGTATTTGTTGAAGGTCCCTGCAATTTCTGTTGGGCAAGAAATCATTTGTCCTTCATAACATAAGTTCATATTTTATATTGTTTGGTTTTATTTATTTTATTTATTATTTATTTATTTATCTCTTGTTCCAGTGATCCATGTTGTGACAGTATTACAGGATATGGAACGTGTCAGTTTTACAAGCTTTTGGCCAGAATTTATGGTAATACATAAAACAAAACAAAAAAAGTAAACAGTAACTTAGGTCCCACTAAAAAAAAAAAAAAATACATTTTAGAAATAGATAGAGATTACGATACAAAAAACAGTAAACAGTAACTTAGGTCCCACTACAAAAATACATTTTAGAGAGAGATAAAGATTACAAAATAATAGGTGTTACAGAGAAATAAATATTGCAAAATATATGTTTACAATAAAAATATTCGGTATTACAAATACAAATTTGGGCATAAATTTGCAACTTACAATACAAGAGATGTTAAACACTGTAGTTCAGGAACTCTTCTAATGTATAAAATGATCCTTGCAATAGGAACTGCCTTAAGGTTTTTTTAAACAGGAGATCATCATCTACCAAACACTTAATTCTTGAAGGGAGGGCATTAAAAATCTTACAGCCATTGAAATGGACTCCTTTCTGCACCATACTTAGATTTGGCTGTTCATAGTGGATATCATGTTTCCTTCTAGTATTGTGACTGTGATATGCACTATTCAGCTTAAAGATGGATTTTTCTTTCCTTATGAAGCACATCAATGAGAATATATATTGCGCAGTGGATGTAAGTATTTCAAGCTTCTTAAAAAGATTCCTGCATGTGGCTCTAGGATGGACTCCACACATGATCCTTATGGCTCTTTTCTGTACACACAGTACTTTTTTAGCCAGTGGCTGATTTCCCCAAAACATAATTCCAAATGCCATAATTGCATGAAAGTAACCATAATACACTGACTTCATGGTTTCCATATTTCTATAAGAAGAAACAATGCGCAATGCATATGTTGCTGAACTTGCAAACTGAATTGGTCCAACCACATCATGGATCTGTGCAAAGATCCATGATGTGGTTGGACCAATTCAGTTTGCTATCAATATGCAAGCCTAGGTATTTTGAGGAATCTACCCTGGTTATTGTCTGCTCACCTAACTTTACAAATATTTCCTCATCTTTGGATGATTTGTGGAACTGAATGTAGTTTGTTTTACAGTAATTTAAAATAAGACCATTAATGTTGAACCAGTTCACCATTTCATTTAAAACCTTATTTGCCGTTACCTCAAGCTTATCTTCCGAATTATCAATAAGTAGTGTAGTGTCATCCGTGAAAATGGTGAATCTACAATATTCTGTAGAGAGAGGAAGATCATTTATAAATATAATAAAAAGTAAGGGGCCCAGAACAGAGCCCTGCGGCACTCCACATGTAATGGTACCCCATTCTGAAGATATTGGGACACCATCTTGACTATCTACTACAACTTTTTGTTTTCTGTTTGACAGATATGAGTCGAGCCATTTCCCTGCTGCACCACTTATACCGAGATGTGCAGCTTTTTGTAAAAGAATTTGGTGATTTACACAGTCAAATGCTTTTGTTAGGTCACAAAATATGCCAGTCACTTTCAGTTTTTTGTTGATAGATTCCAAGAGTTTGCCAGTAAATGCAAATATTGCATCTTCTGTTGACAAACCTTTCTGAAATCCAAACTGACTTTTGCTGAAGCTGTTGTGTTCACTGAGATGCTTAACTATCCTGGCATGCATTAGTTTCTCTAAAACTTTTGAAAAGCTTGTCAGTACTGATATTGGCCTATAGTTCACAGTATCCGTCTTATCCCCCATCTTATACAGCGGTTTTACAACTGCATACTTAAGCCTCTCAGGAACTATTCCTTGCGTAAGTGACGCATCAAAAATGTGGCAAAGGACTTTACTTACATGGCTGGAGCAGTATTTTAATAATTTGTTAGAAATGTTGTCAATTCCAGCAGAGTTTTTACTTTTCAGGGATTTAATAACTCTTTCAATTTCTTGAACAGTGACTGTTTTTACCTTCATGTGTTGCACTAAACCAGGTACTCTAGCTTTCAAAAGATTGATGGCTTGCTTCATGGACCCTTGTAAACCTATTTTTTCTGTTACTATTTATAAATTGTAGTTGAATGTGTCTGCAACTGTTTTTGGATCGCTAACTAGATTACCCTCAGTTTTGATTTGGGTATTTTCACTACAAACTGCATTTTTCCCCGTTTCCTTCTTTACAAATTTCCAGGTAGTTTTTACTTTATTGCTCGAGTTGTCAATTTCTGCCTTCAAGCACATGTTCTTTGCTGCCTGAATTGTCTTATTCAGCACTTTATTGTATATTTTATAGTGTGTAATCCTACTGTTATCATTTGAACTCCTGGCTGCAGCATATAGTTCTCTTCTTGTTTTACAAGAGATTTTGATGCCTTTAGTAATCCAAGGCTTGTGTCCTTATTTGAACAGGTTTTCTCTCACAGATTTTTTAGGAAATGCTTCTTCAAAAAGGCTTGTAACTTCATTGATAAATATATTAAATTTTGAATTAACATTAACTGTAGGATATACAGGAGACCAGTCCACAAGCCGTAATTGCTGATTAAAGGTTTCAGTGGTGTGTCTGTTTATAATCCTAAATGTTTTCCAAATGAAATTTTCTTTTCTTTGTACATTCATTTGCATTAGAGTGAGGAATTGCCCTTCATGATCAGAGAGCCCATTTATAATATTTTTCACGGTTAAATTATTGCAAATATCCTTATCTACAAATACATTATCTATTAAAGTGCTAGAGCTGGCAGTTACTCTAGTTGGAGTGTCCACCAATGGTACTAAATTGTAACAGTACATTAAATGTTCAAAATCTGCCTTGTTTCTATTTTCTGTTAAAAGGTCCACCTTGAAGTCACCCATAACAATGATAGATTTAGTTTTCCTACATAGGTGGGCCAGAAGTGATTCAGTTTGTGTTAGAAATACATTTAGATTTCCAGCAGGTGCCCTGTAAACAGCCAGAACAATACTAGTTACACTATCTGCTGTTAACTCAATGCCACACACCTCAAAATGTTGTTCATCACAGTATTTGCTTAAATCTAGGGATTTATACACTATATTATTTTTTATAAATATTGCAACACCACCTTTTTCCATAACAGATCTACAGTAATGAGTAGCTAAACTAAAGTTCTCAATCTGTATCATGTGGATCCCATTCATAACGTGATGTTCTGAGAAACACAGTATATCAGGCTCACTTTCACACTCGTCTTTTAAATTTATTAGCAACTGGTCTATTTTATTCTTGAGCCTACATATATTTTGGTGGAATAAAGACAAAGTTTGATTTTTTCTCACCTCTGCATTTGCATGATGTTTGCTAGGAGTGGCTTTTTTCAGTACATTAGTTGATAGTATTGCTTGGGGTGTGGAAAACTCATATTGAACACACGAGAGAGATGCTTCACGCAACTTTGAATTCTCATCTCTCGTGTTACTCACCATAAAAAACGCTGAGTTTGTTTTCTGTTGTGTATAGGACGGGCAATAGTTACCGCTGAATATGTTGTTTTAGCTGTTGGTTCCGCCACTGACGATTCTGCTGCTTTTGAGGATGCTTCTTTTTCTTTTGCTGAGACTGGTCCCATACCGGTACATGGAATTTTTCTGTTCGCTCTCTCTCTGTTCGCAATGATTTCTTTTATCATTTTACATACAAAGTTTTTTCCTTCATAATTTAGATGGATTCCGTGTTTGGTATGCTGGCATCTGTCCAATTTGCCTATATCAAGGACGCTACATTTTCCAAACAAAGAACACATCTGTTTTATTTTAATGTTAGTTTTTACGAATTTCTTTATTTACACACGAGTGATACATTAGATCATATCTGTGTAGTAATGTTGCAACTATTGTATTTTTATGTTCACTGCGTTCCAGGAATTTCTTTAGTTCAGTGAGACAGTTATTTGTTTCGTTTTTCGCAACATCATTTGCATCCGCTATACACACGACATAGTCATTTTTTACCGACATTTTGTCTTGTAAATCAAGACCAATAATGTTTTTTGCCGTTGCTCCTGGCTTCACAAAACCTGTTGCGTCGTATTTCGTGGTTTCTTTGAATAGTCTCGTCATTTTTCTGCCGTGACTGTCCGTTAAAAATAATACATTACTTTCGTCTTTGCACTGTTGTACGTTTTGATTGATAGTGTCTTTCTCATTACTACGTGCAATAGATGTCCCATTATTATGTACAATAGGTGGCATGCTCAATTTCGCACCTTCATTGTTTGCGTTAATGCTGAACTCAGAGCCTGTATCACCAATCTGAATACAAAGTTTGTTCAAAAATTCATGTTCCCTTACCAATGTTAGGCCTAAATCCGCTTCTTCACTCACGGAAAGAACTTGAAATTTGTTTTTAACAGCCATCTGCTTGGTGTGTTTACTCCCTGGTGATGCTTTCGTATTCACACCTCTGTTTTTATATGGTATATTTGTCCACTCGTTAGAGTTTTTTTGCAGAAGAGAACTGGCCGTTTGTTTGACTAATGACTCACTTATTTCTTTTCGAAGTTCTGACATCCCACTACTCAATACACTGACGATTTGCTGAAGGCTAGAAATACACTCATTTAACTTAATAATTTCGTCCTTACAATTCACACACACTGTACTTTTACCGATATTATTTTCGTTTTTCGCAGGAACACTACTCACTTGTACACACAACTTCTCCACCATCTTGAGGTGGGTTTCACTTGTTGTTTGATTTTCTATAACTTCCCATATAGCTTTAGATTTGTTTTTTGAATTTTCAATGTATTTGTCATTTGCCATTGTTTTAGCTCTCCTTACAACATTTTTGAGGATCCTCTTGTAATTCTTCAGGTACAAATGAAATTCAGGAGGCATGTTCTGTGTCTTTCCTATATCGTGTAATCTTCTTTTCTCTGCACAAGAGATTCTAATACCTGTTGTAATCCATTTGTTCTTTTTGAAGTTAGGTTGACATTTTTGTTTTTTTATTGGAAATTCAGCTTCAAAGTATGACATGAAGATTTCCATGAATTTTTCAAACTTTTTGTTAGTATTTTCACAAGTATACACTTCATACCAAGTTTCTTCACTTTGTCTCTGTACAAAATGGTTTATTTGTATGTTAGTGAATTTCCTTGCTTCTTTTACAAGTTCCTCATTCTCAGTTGTTTCACGTGTCGTGTGCAAAGCAATAAACTGTGCATAGTGATCACTGAAGCCAGTATTAAGATTTCGGGCACAGAAATTGTGATTTACATTTGTGTTTATTAATATCTGATCAATTGTTGAGCTAGTTGTTGGTGTAACTCTTGTAGGAGAGTCTATGGTGGCTTTTATGTTATATGTTTCCAGTAGGGTAATCAAGCTTTGCTGGTCTTTTGAGATTTCTTGAAAATCAATATTAAAATCTCCTCATATGATCACTGTTTTGTTGAAGTTTTTTATAGTATTTAAAGCTGCTCTAGTTGATGATAGAAATCATTTAAGTTCCCATCAGGGCTCCTATATACACAGATGATTATTAATTTTAATGCAGAGAGTTCAACTGCAGATACTTCAAAAACTTTCTCTTCAGCTAACAGTTTAATAGGTTTTATGTCACAATAATCAATTCCACTTTTAACAAATATACATGACCCTCCATGATGGATGTAATTCTAGAAAATGACGATGAAAGATTGAAGTCTGCAAGTTTTGTGACTGACATTGCATCTTTAGGCAGCCAGTCTTCAGTTATACACATATACAGAAGCGTTTTTTAGCTCATCAGTACATAAAATTTCAACTTCACTTAATTTTTTTTTCAATGGTCTGACATTTTGATGAATCAGCATGAAATTAAAGGATTTGTTAGGCTTTGCCATATTGTTAGACTTTGGCATATTTAATTGATCACTTACCTTTATCTTGTCAATAAAAAATCATTCTGGTGTGCTGGAAGTACTGCTTTCCTTTTCCCGACTGCACCTAATTTTCTATTATCATCTGCAGCAGAATTTTCTTCTGTGTCTGGCTCCCCTGGTAGTTGTTCAGCTGCTGATCCTACTGTTGATAATATTGCTGCTGGTGTTAGAGCTGGGTCTGCAATTAGTAGAGCTGTTACTGCATTCATTGTTGTTGCTGTGCCTGAATATTGGAGGCACCTTGTTCCTTCTTTTGTTGTTGATGTTGGTGAGTGAGGTATTGCTGGCGTTGTTTCCTTAGAATATTTGGGGGGCCAATCCAGGATGATTTTACTTTTGAGTGTTTGATGCCTCTTGATGATAATTTCTTCAATTTTTCCGAGCAGTTTTTTCCCCATGTTGTTAACGTGCAATCCATGTAACGTGTGGAATCTGCGCCCAATATTGTTAACATTTACGAGTTCTACATTTCTGAAATGTTTGCAGAGTAATGAAATTTGTTGGTCGGCATTGATTATTTCTTTATTTACGCATGACCAAGAGGGTAAGTCATGCCGATGTGGGATGTTCAGCACTAAAACGTTTGTGTGTGTCAACTGTCCTAAGCACCTTTTTAGTTCTTGTTTTGCTGTGTGTGTTTCATTTTTATATACATCATTTGACCCACCAATTAGCACAACAAAGTATTCAGAGGATAAGTCAGCAACGTCTGTGGATAGTACATGATTGCAAACTTCCGACATAGAAGCACCAGGCTTTATGTAAGCAATTGTTTGTACACTGGACTGACCGTTCAGAAGGCGAGCAAATCCATGACCATGACTGTCTGCCATCACAACTACTTTTCTTCGTTTAGGTTTCTCTGCATGTTTAGAAGGCCCACCGGCATTATGGCCCAACAATTTAGTATCAGCCCTGGACAAATACTTGATATTTAAGTCACGTAAGTGTTCAGGTCTTTCAGTTTCATTTCCTTTCATAACAGTAGTTGAGTTGTTTGGCATTCTTTTGGATGTATCACTCCGCATATTTATAGTTTCATATTCAACTCGGAAGTTAGTTTTATCACATGCACAATGTTCCTTATCTTGCACAGTTGATTTCACATTCGACCTGCTTGTAAATGCGATATTAGGCTCATACAATAAGCTTCATTGAGAATGAGGCACTTTGTTTTTCACTTTGCCAGGAATTTCGTGGTTACTGTGAGGCAAGTTTGATGTAGGTTCACACTTTCCGGACGTAACTTTTTTTAGTTCACTCATCAGAGTATTAATGGTTAGTTGTAGACTACTTATATGATCATTTAGCTTTCTGATTTCATCACTACAATTCGTGCACACGCTGTTTTTATCGGTGTAATTTTCACTTTTTCCGCCTGAACACTATACATATCATCACTAGCTGCCATCTTATTAGTTGCTATTTATCATACATACAGAAAGATCTATAGAGAAGTATTGTTAGCAGCTAAAAGGTACCAAAATGACAAATTTATAGAAAAAGCTAATAACAAAATCAAAGTAGCACGGAAAATCACCAAACAGGAAACTAATAGGACAAAATTAAAGCCAATAAACATGAAGTTTCAACACAATGATACCTAAATAAATGATCCCAAAAAACTAGCAAACTTTGTCCATCAGTATTTCAGCACATAGTAACCAAACTACAACAGAAGTTCAACAGAACAAAACATTTAAAAATGCTGACCAAAACTGTTAGAACTTGAAGTTTAACACATATATTTAGGAACAACACAACAACACATGTAAGTCACTGAGTAAGTTGACCTGTGTACACGTCGGCATTCGATTAAACACTGAGTCTCAGTCTAGCGGCCGCTGCTCGGCTGGCCGCTTAGGTGGCGCAGCTGCTGCATGGCTGGCAGACAGCGCCGCACGTAGAGGATGGCACTTTGAATAATCGGCGAGTCACAACACTTTTACCCCCTTTGAAATTGTTGCACTGGTCTTGATGGAGGTGTCCTGGAGATGGCTAACGTCCATAGGCGTTGTTTGACTCGCCGTAAAGTCTCAAGGAGGCGGCTTCCCGTATGGATGGAAGTGTCCACGATGATAACGGGTCGAGATGACAGGAGACGTGGGTGATGTGTCGGCGTCCATTGGAGGAGGAGGCGAGTAGATGTACTCTGACAGAGGATGATCCTCCGGTTCCTGCATGGGCACGTTTCCTGGTGGCGTCCGGTCTGGTGCTGGCAACGTGATGACGGTGAGAGGGCTGCGTTGTGAGTATTGAGAGATGCCAAGATCCCGAGCATCAGGTAGAGCCAAAGATGGTGTGGCGGCATTCGGAACAGCCGTTGCTGGCACCCGAGGCCGAAGCTGGTCCGAATGACGCACTGCAACACCCGTGTCCATCTGGATTTCATACAGGCATCTGCCACAGTGTCGTAAGATGCAGCCCGGGTTCCATTTTGGCTGCCTGCCATATCCCTGTACCCAGATGAGGTCGTCGGTGGTGAACCGGCCAAGTGAAGGCACCCGCGGCCGTGAGGTGGGAGGCCGCAGAAGATGAAGTAGCGTGTGGGGCTGTCGGTCATGTAAGAGCTCAGCCGGGCTGTGATCGCCCATGGGGGTGAAACGGTAAGACGCCAGGAACTGGAGAAGCGCATCATCAGCAACAGAAGAAGTCAGAAGTTTCCACATCTGAGCCTTAAATGTGCGGACCAGCCGTTCAGCCTCACCGTTGGATTGTGGATGGAACGGCGGGGCCGTGACATGCGTAACGCCGTGACGAGCACAAAAATCCGCAAAGTCGGAAGAGGCAAATTGCGAACCATTATCAATAACAAGAGTAGAGGGGAGGCCTTCCAAAGAAAAAATGCGGGCGAGAGCACTGGTGGTTGCCGCGGTGGTAGGTGACGTGCAACAGACAATGAAAGGAAAGTTAGAGTAGGCGTCAATTACGAGGAGCCAATAAGTACCTAAAAAGGGTCTCGCAAAGTCAGCATGAATGCGCTCCCAGGGCTTCTCAGGCGAAGGCCACGGTGACAAAGATGACTTCGGGGCAGCGGCCTGTGACGCACAAGGGCCGCAGGCAGCGACCATGTGTGCTATTTCAGAGTCGACGCCAGGCCAGTACACATGACGGCGCGCCAGAGATTTTGTGCGAGACACACCCCAGTGCCCCTGGTGAAGGAGGCACAAGACCGAAGCATGCAAAGATGCAGGTACCACAACACGCGGCGAAGCATTGTCAGTGGAGAGGAGGATAACACCATCCCCAACCGTGAGGCGGTAGCGCAATGCGTAGTAGTTCTGCAACGGATCAGAAGTCATAGCGGACAGGCGATCTGGCCAACCCTTCTGAATACAGCGTAAAACCCGGGAGAGGGTAGGGTCAGAACCCGTAGCAGCCGCCAGCCTGTCCTCAGTGATGGGGAACCTGTCCACAACCCGCTGCTCGGGCACATCCAGGTGGAAACACAAAAGTTCGTCCCTATCGAATGCCTGATCAGGACCCATGGGAAGGCGAGACAAAGCATCAGCATTCGCATGTTGAGCCGTTGGCCGGAAATGAATCTCATAATTGAAACGGGACAAGTAAAGAGCCCAACGCTGGAGGCGGTGTGCAGCCTTGTCGGGAAGTGACATTGATGGATGGAACAAGGAAACAAGTGGTTTGTGATCCGTAACAAGATGAAATTTTGAGCCATAGAGAAAAACGCCAAACTTATGAAGAGCGTAAATGATGGCCAAAGCTTCTTTCTCAATTTGAGAATACTTTTGTTGGGCATCCGTGAGCGTTTTGGAGGCATAAGCGATGGGTTGTTCCGAACCGTCAGAAAAACGGTGTGCAAGGACTGCACCGACCCCGAATTGAGAGGCGCCTGTGGCAAGAACAAGATGTTGGCCAGGTCGATACGTAGCCAGGCACGGGGCCTGTTTCAGCATAGTCTTTAATTTCTGGAAAGCCGCGTCACATGACGCGGACCAGTGAAAAGGCACGTTTTTATGCAACAGGCGATGCAACGGCTGAGCCACCGACGCCGCAGATGGTAAAAACTTGTGGTAGTATGCTATTTTCCCCAAGAAGGCCTGCAGTTCCTTAACAGACGTAGCGCGAGGAAGGGCATCGATCGCAGCGACAGTGTGTTGAAGCGGACAAATACCATTCCGAGAGAGTTGAAACCCCAAGTATGTGATACATTCCTGAAAAAATTGTGATTTCTGAAGATTACACTTAAGACCGGCAGTCTGTAAGACATTAAAAAGTGTGTGGAGATTTTGAAGATGTTCTTCAGTGGTGGAGCCAGTGACAACAATGTCGTCCATGTAATGGATACACCCAGGGACAGGGAGCAATAATTGTTCCAAGAATCGCTGAAAGAGAGCAGGGGCGCTAGCAACCCCGAAGGACAAGCGTTGGTATTGATAGAGGCCGAAAGGCGTGTTAAGGACCAGAAACTGCCAGGAAGCAGCGTTGAGAGGAAGTTGATGATAAGCTTCTGACAGGTGAATTTTAGAAAAATACTGTCCTCCAGCGAGTTTAGTGAACAGTTCTTCCGGACGGGGCATAGGGTAAGTGTCTATGAGGCATTGAGCATTTACATTGGCTTTGAAATCGCCACAGAGACGAATATCACCATTGGGCTTAGCAACGACAACGACAGGAGAGGACCACTCACTGGAAGTGACAGGAAGCAAGACCCCTGACGCAGTGAGACGATCCAACTCCTGTTTTACCCGATCACGAAGGGCCACAGGAATGGGCAGAGCCCGAAAAAACTTAGGCTGAGCAGTGGGTTTGAGCGTGATATGAGCTTCAAAGTCGTTCGCATGGCCTAACCCACGAGAAAAAAGGGACGAAAATGTAGTCGACAAGGAATCCAGTTGAGCATAAGGAATAGCGTCAGAGACAATATTGACAGAGTCATCTATGGAGAACACAAAAACGCGAAAGGCATCGAAACCAAAGAGATTTTCTGCGTTGCTCTGGTCAACCACAAATATGGGAACAGTGTGAACGACGGATTTGTAAGATACCTCAGCATTAAACTGTCCCAAGAGAGAAATCTTCCATTTATTGTACGTCCGTAATTGCCGAGTGACAGGGGACAGGAGTGGAGAACCCAGCTGAAGATACGCCTGAGAATTAATTATAGTGGCGGCAGAACCGGTATCCACTTGCATGCGAACATCTTGAGCAAGGATTTGGACAGTGAGGAATAACTTCCCTGAAAGGGAAGAAGTGCAACTGACAGACAACACAGAATCAGAATTAGCGTCATGTTCATGAACATCATGTATGCGGTCGGATTTGCAAATGGAAGACACATGACCTTTCTTTTTGCAGTTGTGACACACAGCCCAACGTTGGGGACAATCCTTGCGTGAATATTTCGTAAAACACCGCGGACATGAAGGAAGTTGCCGGGGATTTTGCTGAAGTTTCGTAGTGGGTTGTTTACGGCTAGGCAGAGGCCGCGCGTGGGAGCGGACTGTGGCCACGTCGGCCGGCGGGGACACGCCGCATGCGCCGTCAACAGCGCACAGAGGTTGTATTTCCCTGACGTCACCCCATGCTTCTATTTGCGCCCCAGCGGCACGAGAAATTTCAAAAGACTGCGCAATGGAGAGAACTTCATCTAGAGTCGGATTCGCCAACTGAAATGCACGTTGCCGGACTTCTTTGTCGGGCGCCGACCGGATAATAGCATTCCGGACCATGGAATCGGCATAGGATTCTTTGTGAACGTCAGTAAGAAATTGACACTTTCGACTGAGGCCGTGAAGTTCAGCAGCCCAAGCGCGATGGGATTGATTCGATTGTTTTTGACAATGATAAAAGGCAACACGAGAGGCTACCACATGCGTTTGCTTTTGAAAATAGACAGACAGAAGTGAGCACATTTCAGCAAAGGACAAAGATGCAGGATCCTTCAAAGGAGCCAATTGCGACAACAACCGATACATTTGAGGTGAAATCCAGGAAAGGAACAGAGACTTACATGGTTGTTCGTCCGTGACATGAAATGCCAAGAAGTGCTGTCGAAGATGTTTTTCATAATCAGACCAGTCTTCTGCCGTCTCGTTGTAAGGTGGAAAAGGAGGTACAGCCAACGACGAGAAACGCCCCGCATTTGACGCCGCGACGAAATCGCGAATCGTCGCTGTTAGAAGCGTTTGCTGATCGCGAATCGCCGCCGTTAGAAGCATTTGCTGTTCAAGGAGATTTTGCAAGAGTTGCTCGACAGTAGCCATGGAACCCTGTGAGTCAACGGTGAAAAGGAAAAATCCAATCCTCGTCACCAATTGTTAGAACTTCAAGTTTAACACATATATTTAGGAACAACACAACAACACATATAAGTCATTGAGTAAGTTGACCTGTGTACAAGTCGGCATTCAATTAAACACTGAGTCTCAGTCTAGCGGCCGCTGCTCGGCTGGCCGCTTAGGTGGCGCAGCTGCTGCATGGCTCGCAGACAGCGCCGCACGTAGAGGACGTGCGTAATTGCGCGGTGGCACTTTGAATAATCGGCGAGTCACAACAAAAATACTACACACAATGATGCTATGATCAACTACAGCAGAAGAAGTGTGCACTGTTGTGAGTAACCTAAAATGTAAAAATTCAGCAGGCATAGATGAAGTACCTGCATGCTTATGATGGACTGCATAGACAACATGAAAGACCCTTTAGTGCACATCATCAATGAATTCTTCTCCACAGATTTCTTCCCAGTCATACTAAAGCATGCAAAAATCCTACCTATACATCAGAAAGGTGACCCAGAAATCATAGAAAATTGCAGACAAATTTCATTACTCTCATCCTTTTCAAAAGTCATAGAGAGCATAATGAAAACAGGCTCATGGGGCACTTTACAAAGTTCAATGTTCTGAGTTTTATTTATTTATTTTATTTGTTTATCTCTTGTTCCGGTGATCCATGTTGTGACACTATCACAGGATATGGAATATGTCAATTTTACAAGCTTTTGGGCAGAATTTATGGTAATACATAAAACAAAACAAAAACAGTAAACAGTAACTTAGTCCCACTACAAAAAATACATTTTAGAGATAAATGGATATTACAAAACAAAAACAGTAAACAGTAACTTAGGTCCCACTACAAAAATACATTTTAGAGACAGATAAAGATTACAAAATAATAAGTGTTACAGAGAAATAAATGTTGTAAAATATATGTTTACAATAAAAATATTGAGTATTACAAATACAAATTTGGGCATACATTTGCAATTTACAATACAAGAGATGTTAAACACTGTAGTTCAGGAGCCGGCCGCGGTGGTCTAGCGGTTCTAGGCACTCAGTCCGGAACCGCGCGACTGCTACGGTCACAGGTTTGAATCCTGCCTCGGGCTTGGATGTGTGTGATGTCCTTAGGTTAGTTAGGTTTAACTAGTTCTAAGTTCTAGGGGACTAATGACCTCAGAAGTTGAGTCCCATAGTGCTCAGAGCCATTTGAACCATTTTTTTGTAGTTCAGGAACTCTTCTAATGTATAAAATGATCCTTGCAATAGGAATTGCCTTAAGGTTTTTTTTAAACAAGAGATCATCATCTACCAAACACTTAATTCTTGAAGGGATGGCATTAAAAATCTTACAGCCACTGAAATGGACTCCTTTCTGCACCATACTTACATTTGGCTGTTCATAGTGGATATCATGTTTCCTTCTAGTATTGTGACTGTGTTATGCACTATTCAGCTTAAAGATGGATTTTTCTTTCCTTATGAAGCACATCAACGAGAATATTATGTTGCACAGTGGATGTAAGTATTTCAAGCTTCTTAAAAAGATTCCTGCATGTGGCTCAAGGATGGGCTCCACACATGATCCTTATGGCTCTTTTTTGTACATACAGTACTTTTTTAGCCAGTGGCTGATTTCCCCAAAATATAATTCCAAATGCCATAATTGCATAAAAGTAACCATAATACGCTGACCTCATTGTTTCCATATTTCTATAAGAAGAAACAATGCGCAATGCGTATGTTGCTGAACTTAGTCTTTTGACAGATCCACAATGTGGTTTGACCAATTCAGTTTGCTGTCAATATGCAAGCCTAGGTATTTTGAGGAATCTACCCTGGTTATTGTCTGCTCACCTATCTTTACAAATATTTCCTCATCTTTGGATGTTTTGTGGAACTGAATGTAGTTTGTTTTACAGTAATTTAAAATAAGACCATTAATGTTGAACCAGTTCACCGTTTCATTTAAAACCTTATTTGCCGTTACCTCAAGCTTATCTTCCGAATTATCAATAAGTAGTGTAGTGTCATCCGTGAAAATGGTGAATCTACAATATTCCGTAGAGAGAGGAAGATCACTTATAAATATAACAAAAAGTAGGGGGCCCATAACTGTGCCCTGCGGCACTCCACATGTGATGGTACCCCATTCTGAAGATACTGGGACACCATGTTCACTATCTACTGCATTTTTTTGTCTCCTGTTTGACGGATATGAGTCGAGCCATTTCCCTGCTGCACCACTTATACTGAGATGTGCAGCTTTTTGTAAAAGAATTTGGTTATTTACACAATTAAATGCTTTTGTTAGGTCACAAAATATGCCAATCACTTTCAGTTTTTTGTTGATAGATTCTAAGAGTTTGCCAGTAAATGAAAATATTGCATCTTCTGTTGACAAACCTTTCTGAAATCCAAACTGACTTTTGCTGAAGCTATTGTGTTCACTGAGATGCTTAACTACCCTGGCACGCATTAGTTTCTCTAAAACCATTGAAAAGCTTGTCCATAGTGATATTGGCCTATAGTTAGCAGTATCTGTCTTATCCCCCTTCTTATACAGTGGTTTTACAACTGCATACTTAAGCCTCTCAGGAACTATTCCTTGCTTAAGTGATGCATCAAAAATGTGGCAAAGGACTTTACTTACATGGCTGGAGCAGTATTTTAATAATTTGTTAGAAATGTTGTCAATTCCAGCAGAGTTTTTACTTTTCAGGGATTTAATAACTCTTTCAATTTCTTGAACAGTGACTGTTTTTACCTTCATGTGTTGCACTAAACCAGGTACTCTAGCTTTCAAAAGATTGATGGCTTGCTTCATGGACCCTTGTAAAGCTATTTTTTCTGTTACTGTTAAAAAATTGTTGTTGAATGTGTCTGCAATTGATTTTGGATTGCTAACAAGTTTACCCTCACTTTTTATTTGGATATTTTCACTACAAACTGCATTTTTCCCCATTTCCTTCTTTACAAATTTCCAGATAGTTTTTACTTTATTGCTCGAGTTGTCAATTTCTGCCTTCAAGCACATGTTCTTTGCTACCTGAATGGTCTTATTCAGAACTTTATTGTATATTTTATAGTGTGTAATCCTACTGTTATCATTTGAACTCCTGGCTGCAGCATATAGTTCTCTTCTTGTTTTACAAGAGATTCTGATGCCTTTAGTAATCCAAGACTTGTTTACAGATTTGAACAGGTTTTCTCTCACTGATTTTTTAGGAAATGCTTCTTCAAAAAGTCTTGTAACTTCATTGATAAATATATTAAATTTTGAATTAACATCAACTGTAGCATATACAGGAGACCATTCACAAGCCATAATTGCTGATTAAAGGTTTCAGTGGTGTGTCTGTTTATAATCCTAAATGTTCTCCAAATGAAATTTTCTTTTCTTTGTACATTCATTTGGTTTAGAGTGAGGAAATGCCCTTCATAATCAGAGAGACAATTTATAATATTTTTCATTGTTAAATTATTGCAAATATCCTTATCTACCTCCCCCCATGAACCATGGACCTTGCCGTTGGTGGGGAGGCTTGCATGCCTCAATGATACAGATAGCTGTACCGTAGGTGCAACCACAACGGAGGGGTATCTGTTGAGAGGCCAGACAAACGTGTGGTTCCTGAAGAGGGGCAGCAGCCTTTTCAGTAGTTGCAGGGGCAACAGTCTGGATGATTGACTGATCTGGCCTTGTAACACTAACCAAAACTGCCTTGCTGTTGTGGTACTGTGAACGGCTGAAAGCAAGGGGAGACTACAGCCGTAATTTTTCCTGAGGGCATGCAGCTTTACTGTATGGTTAAATGATGATGGCGTCCTCTTGGGTAAAATATTCCGGAGGTAAAATAGTCCCTCATTTGGATTTCCGGGTGGGGACTACTCACTACTACAAACAGCACAGTGAATGTATTATAGTGGCCAAGATAGACACGAAGCCCAGCCTACTACAGTAGTACAAGTTTATATGCCAATTAGCTCTCCAGATAACGAAGAAATTCAAGAAATGTATGATGAGATAAAAGAAATTATTCAGGTAGACAAGGGAGACGAAAATTTAATAGTCATGGGTGACTGGAATTCGACAGTAGGAAAAGGGAGAGAAGGAAACATAGTAGGTGAATATGGATTGGGGCTAAGAAATGAAAGAGGAAGCCGTCTGGTAGAATTTTGCACAGAGCATAACTTAATCATAGCTAACACTTGGTTCAAGAATCATAAAAGAACGTTGTATACATGGAAGAATCCTGGAGATACTAAAAGGTATCAGATAGATTATATAATGGTAAGACAGAGATTTAGGAACCAGGTTTTAAATTGTAGGACATTTCCAGCGGCAGATGTGGACTCTGACCACAATCTATTGGTTATGAAATGTAGATTAAAACTGAAGAAATTGCAAAAAGGTGGGAATTTGAGATGTGACCTGGATAAACTGAATAAACCAGAGGTTGTACAGAGTTTCAGGGACAGTATAAGGGAACAAGTGACAGGAGTGGGGGAAGAAATACAGTAGAAGACGAATGGGTAGCTCTGAGGGATAAAGTAGTGAAGGCAGCAGAGGATCAAGTAGTTAAAAGATGAGGGCTAGTAGAAACCCTTGGGTAACAGAAGAAATATTGAATTTAATTGATGAAAGGAGAAAATATAAAAATGAAGTAAATGAAGCAGGCAAAAAGGAATACAAACGTCTCAAAAATGAGATCGACAGGAAGTGCAAAATGGCCAAGCAGGCATGGCTAGAGGACAAATGTAAGGATGTAGAGGCTTATCTCACTAGGGGTAAGATAGATACAGCCTACAGGAAAATTAAAGAGACCTTTGGAGAAAAGAGAGCCACTTGTATGAATATCAAGAACTCAGATGGAAACCCAGTTCTAAGCAAAGAAGGGAAAGCAGAAAGGTGGAAGAAGTATATAAAGGGTCTATACAAGGGCTATGTACTTGAGGACAATATTATGGAATTGGAAGAGGATGTAGATGAAGATGAAATGGGAGATACGATACTGCGTGAAGAGTTTGACAGAGCACTGAAAGACCTGACTCGAAACAAGGCCCCGGGAGTAGACAACATTGCATTAGAACTACTGACTGCCTTGGAAGATCCAGTCCTGACAAAACTCTACCATCTGGTGAGCAAGATGTATGAGACAGGCGAAATTCCCTCAGACTTCAAGAAGAATATAATAATTCAAATCCCAAAGAAAGCAGGTGTTGACAGACATGAAAATTACCGAACAATCAGTTTAATAAGTCACAGCTGCTAAATCAGTTTGGATTCCATAGAAATATTGGAACACGTGAGGCAATACTGACCTTACGACTTATCTTAGAAGAAAGATTAAGGAAAGGCAAACCTACATTTCTAGCATTTGCAGACTTAGAGAAAGCTTTTGACAATGTTGACTGGAATACTCTCTTTCAAATTCTAAAGGTGGCAGGGGTAAAATACAGGGAGCGAAAGCGTATTTACAATTTGTACAGATACCAGATGGCTGTTATGAGTCAAGGGACATGAAAGGGAAGCAGTGGTTGGGAAGGGAGTGAGACAGGGTTGTAGCCTCTCCCCGATGTTATTCAATCTGTATATTGAGCAAGCAGTAAAGGAAGCAAATGAAAAATTCGGAGTAGGTATTAAAATCCAGGGAGAAGAAATAAAAACTTTGAGGTTAGCCGATGACATTGTAACTCTGTCAGAGACAGCAAAGGACTTGGAAGAGCAGTTGAACGGAATGGACAGTGTCTTGAAAGGAGGATATAAGATGAACATCAACAAATGCAAAACGAGGATAATGGAATGTATTCTAATTAAGTCGGGTGATGCTGAGGGAATTAGATTAGGAAATGAGACACTTAAAGTAGTAAAGGAGTTTTGCTATTTGGGGAGTAAAATAACTGATGATGGTCAAAGTAGAGAGGATATAAAATGTAGACTGGCAATGGCAAGGAAAGCGTTTCTGAAGAAGAGAAACTTGTTAACATGGAGTATAGATTTAAGTGTCAGGAAGTCATTTCTGAAAGTATTTGTATTGAGTGTAGCCATGTATGGAAGTGAAACATGGACGATAAATAGTTTGGACATGAAGAGAATAGAAGCTTTCGAAATGTGGTGCTACAGAAGAATGTTGAAGATTAGGTGGGTAGATCACGTAACTAATGAGGAGGTATTGAATAGGATTGGGGAGAAGTTTGTGGCACAACTTGATTAGAAGAAGGGATCGGTTGGTAGGACATGTCCTGAGCCATCAAGGGATCACAAATTTAGCATTGGAGGGCAGCGTGGAGGGTATAAATCATCGAGGGAGACCAAGAGATGAATACACTAAGTAGATTCAGAAGGATGTAGGCTGCAGTAGGTACTGGGAGATGAAGGAGCTTGAACACGATAAATTAGCATGGAGAGCTGCATCAAACCAGTCTCAGGACTGAAGACCACAACAACAATGGGTGACTTCACCACAACAGCAACAACATCCTTATCTACAAATACATTATCTATTAAAGTGCTAGAGCTGGCAATTACTCTAGTTGGAGTGTCCACCAATGGTACTAAATTGTAACAGTACATTAAATGTTCAAAATCTGTCTTGTTTCTATTTTCTGTTAAAAGGTCCACATTGAAGTCACCCATAACAATGAGAGATTTAGTTTTCCTACATGGGTGGGCCAGAGGTGATTCAGTTTGTCTTAGAAATACATTTAGATTTCCAGCAGGTGCCCTGTAAGCAACCAGAACAATAACAGTTGCACTGTCTGCTGTTAACTCAATGCCACACACCTCAAAATGTTGCTCATCGCAGTATTTGCTTAAATCTAGGGATTTATACACTATATTATTTTTTATAAATGTTGCAACACCACCTTTTTCCATAACATATCTACAGTAATGAGTAGCTAAACTAAAGTTCTCAATCTGTATCATGTGGAGGAAACAATTAAGCGTGTATGCCAGTGGATAGAGGCTAATAAATTAACCCTAAATGTAAAAAAAAAACCAACAGTATTAGTTTCCACTTAAACAGAAAACTTAACAGTACCACACTAAAAGTTAATGACAAGCACATAAAATGTGTACCAACAACAAAATTTTTAGGCATGCATGTTGACTCTCAATCATCATCATGTCATCCCCATTGATGCAGAAGTCACTGAAGTGGTGTCATATCGAAAGACTTGCACCCGGCAAACAGTCTACCTGATGGGAGGCCCTAGTCACATGACTGCAGTACTTGGAAAACAAATAGCTTCAGAATGCTATGCACTTAGGATAATGAATTCAATGTGTAGTAGCTCAACTACTAGAAATGCATTTTTTGCATGTGTCGACTCTATAAATAGTTATGGCATATCCTTCTGGGGAGCAAATGAGCAGAACAGACAAACAATATTTAAGTTGCAAAAAACGGCTGTACAAATCATACCAAAAAGTAGCAGTAGATCCCATTGGACAGAGTTATTCAAATATTTGGGTATATTGACAGTTCTTTGTGAATATCATTTTTCAGACAGTGATATACATAAAAAACACATTGACCAGTTTCTAATAAACAGTTCCATACATGCACATGAAACAAGACACAGCCAACACTTTCACATCTATAGGAAAAACAAATCAAAAACTCAAAATAGCATGTTACACAATGTAATGAAATTGTACAAAAATCTTCCATGAGAAATCAAAGACATAAGCGAAATAGATATCTTCAGGAAATCGCTAAAAATATATCTCTTGGAAAAGTGTTTTTATACTGTCAAGGATTACTTGGAATGATGTCAAAATATAGCTACATGTAAAAATTATCAATTGTGTTATTAAGTGATTTAGCAATGTATCTTTATGTTACAATATTCATGAATTCCAATTGTGATAATTATAAATTTGTTTACCTATTGTATATACTCATTTGACAAGATCCATACAATCCTGATTGTCTATGGATGGATAAATAAATAAATGAATGAAAACAAATTACTCTGCACAAATTGTCATTGATAAACTAGTAAATTCCTTTAAAGTTATTCATATCAATAAAGTTTTGCTCTTTTATGTTCAACTATGTTGTATATTCACATGCCATCAGTGCTGACATGGCATAATGTCGGTCAGATCACCATCATTCTACCATTCCTTGGATCAACCCTATTTCCTGTCCATCTCACATCATGGATGAAATCAAGAAGGGCTTCACTGTCCCGCACACTAAATTCATCACCACCTTCCCTTCAGTTTTCTTAGGGACATCATATTGATGTTATTACATCTGATTAATATGTTTCCATTTTCATTGAAATATTGGTGTGGTACCTAAATCCTCATCCAAGAAACATTTGCAAAATGTACAGATTGAATAGCTTTATGTAACCTAGATTATAAGTATTTGGACATCAAAGCATAGTAGGGTAGGGATGGGCATAATCAAGTACTGGCTCTAGGAGCAGACAGGGACCTGCCTGGTGAGAAGAGGGTTGGGCAGTAAGGCACAGTCAGGAGGTAGACAGATGATTTGGGGGGGGGGGGGGGGGGGAAGTGCGCAAAAAAGAGAGAAGTAAAAAAAAACGAGAAGGAAAATACATGGGTGCATTGGTGGAAGAGAAGGCTGTGTAGTACTCAAGTGGGAACAGGGAAAGGGACAGGTGGGTGAAGGACTGCGACTGATGAAGGTTGAGTCTAGGGGGATAGGAGTGTAGGGTTTATCTGCAGGGAGAGTTCCTACATTTTCAGTTCAGAAAAACTGGTGTTGGTAGTAAGAATCCAGATGGTACAGACTGTGAAGCTGTTACGGAAGTGAAGAATTTTGTGTCGGTTAGTGTGCTCAGCAACTGTGTGGACCAACTGTATGTAGGTCAGAGGCCGATCATTCAGACAGACAGCTTGTTAGTTGTCATTCCCATGTAAAATGCAGCGTAGTAGTTGCAGCTTAGCTTGTTGATCATATGATTGCTTTCACAGGTAGTCCTGCTTTAATTGGGACATGTGATGTTTGGATTGGACTGGAGTAGGTGGTCTCGGGATGATGTATGGCGCAGGTCTTGCAAGTAGGTCTAATACAGAGATATGAAACATGAGGCAAGTGAATGGGAGCAGGGGTGGAGTAGGCATGCAAGAAGATGCTATATAGGTTTGTTTGCCATTGGAACAGCACTGTGGGAGGGGTGGCAAGGATAGTGAATAGGATGCTCTTCCTTTCAGGGCACAACGAGAGATAGTGAAAACCCTGATGGAGAATGTGGTTCAGTAACTCCTGTCCTGTGTGGTACCAATTTATGATGGGAATGCTCCTCTGTGGTTGGATGGTGGTACATTGCGTGGTGATGGGTGACTGCAGAGATAAGGCATGGAACATCTATTTCAGTTCAAGACTGTTAGATCTGTGAAGGCCTCAGCGAGATGGTTGTTTCATTTTGGGAGGGACTGCTTCTCACTACAGAAGCAAAAAGGCATAAGTGGTTAGGATGTTTGCAAGGGAATAGGTAAGAGCTGTCAAAATGGTGGTATTCCTGGTGGTTGGTAGGTTTGATATGGATGCAGTTACTGATGTAGCCATCTCTGAGATGGAGATCAACATACAGGAAGGTGGCCTGTTGGGTTGAGGAGAACCAGGTGAAGCAAATGGGGAAGAATTTGTTGAGAGTCTGGGGGAATGTGAGGTAGGATGCCCTCACCCTGGATCCCAATTACAATAATATCATCAGTGAATCTGAACCAGGTCCAGGTTTTGGGATTCTGGGCTGTTAGGAAGGATTCCTCTAGACGGCCCATGAATAGCTTGGCATGGGATGGGTGCCATGCAGGTGTCCATTGCCCTGCCTCAGATTTGTGTGTAGGTGATGCCTTCAAAGGTGAAGTAATTATGAGTTAGGATATACTTCGTTATTGTGACCAGGAAGCAAGTTGCAGGTTTGGCATCCTTTGGGCCTTAGGAAAGGAAGTGTTCAATAGCAGGAATACCATTGGCATTAGGGATGTTAGTAGAAAGGGAGGTGGCATCAGTAGTGATAAACCAGGCACCGTGTGGTTAAGGAACAGTAACTATGGAGAGTCAGTGGGGGAAATGGTCAGTGTCTTTTATGTAGGAGGGAAGGCTTCAGATGATAGGCAGATGGTGTTGGTCTACGAAGCAGAGATTCTCTCAGTGTGGGTACAATATTGGAAACAATGGATGGTGGGGCATATGGACTTTATGAAGCATGTAGAAGGTAGGAGTGCATGCAGTGGTAGGTGTGAGGGCAGATAGAGGCAGAGAGAGAGAGAGAGAGAGAGAGAGAGAGAGAGAGAGAGAGACTCAGTGGAGAGGTTCTGAGATCAGCCTAAGTATGTGAAGAAAGACACCGCAGCCCCCTCCTTAATCATATTACCCAGATTTCATCTCCCATCATGCACAGTTATTCGAAGTTTGCCTCTGCAGCCAGACATAATGGTCGTGTGTGTGTGTGTGTGTGTGTGTGTGTGTGAGTGTGAGAGGGGATTGGGGGGGGGAAGGGGGGAGGGCAGCATGTTGACTTCAGAAGAACACCCTTTGGCTCAAGAGGTTACATGTTTGGCAGTATTTTCGTTATGCCTGTCTGAGACACAACATCTCTAATATCTGGAGAGTAGAAATCTATCATTTTTATAGTATTGTCATTATTATTTTGCAAATACACTGCTGGCCACCGTAAATGCAACACCAAGAAAGACAAGAGGTAGCACAACAAAATTTATTTTGTAGATAACATGTTGACCAAGTATCAAATGATTACGTTTACAGACGTCTGTAACATGTGGTTCCTGCCAGAATCAGTAGCCAGAGTAGCCGCCATTGTTGGAGATCACCGCTGCCACACGTCTCGCTATTGAATCAAAGAGACGTTGGATGTGTTCCTGGGGTACAGCAGCCCAAGCAACTTCCACACGTTGCCAAAGATCATCTGGTGTGGCAGCTGGGGATGTAATCTGGGTCACTCGTTGAGCAACCATGGACCACATGTTTTCTATCGGTGAAAGATCCGGAGAGCGAGCTGGCCAGGGAAGCAATTCAATCTGGTTATTGACGAAGAACCTTTGGACAATGCGTGCCATGTGTGGTCGCGCATTATCCTGTTGAAATATGGCTGTGGCCAAGCCCTGAAGGTAAGGAAGGACAACTGGCTCCAGCACCTCGGATATGTAGCGCCGGCTATTTAAAGTACCGGCAATGCATACTAGAGGCGTGCGAGAGTAATATCCAATACCGCCCCATACCATAATACCCGGTGCAAGATCAGTGTGGCGGTGCATAATGCAGCTGTCCAGCATCCTCTCTCCACGGTGTCTCCACACTCGAATCCGACCATCGTGGTGCTGCAGACAGAAGCGTGCCTCATCAGTAAAGACAACGTCATTCCATTCTGCCGTCCACATCCGTCTGTCATCACACCATTGGCGACGGAGACGTCTGTGGTTCTGCGTCAATGGTAGACAAAGCAATGGACATCTTGCGGACAGACCACTCTGCTGTAAATGGCGTCAAATGGTACGCGCAGACACTGGATTATGTGTTACAGACGCAATGTGCTGTGCTATGGTTCGGAATGTCACTGAGTGATCCGTCACTGCCATGCGCACAATTTGCCAATCAGCACGTGCAGTGGTGCACCGAGGTGAATGCGATCGACCACGTCGGTCCGTCGTACTCTCCTGCATCCAACGGTCACATATCCGCATTACAGTTGTTTGGTTTCGTCCAACACGACTAGCGATTTCTCTGTATGATAATCCACAATCTCAGTAAGCCACTATCCTTCCTCTGTCGAACTCGGATACTTGATCAAAAGATGTTCACTGTTGTCTACGAGGCATAACTGATCGTCTTGTGAAACAACCACAAGGTAAACACACGTGCCGAACGTACACTCGTCGAAATCGCCAAGCCTTAAAAGGCGCTATGAGGTGGCGCCACAGGCGCGTGTGATGTGCGTCTGCGCTGAAATTCTAATCAGTTGCATATCTCATCGCTGCAAACTCATGGTGTAAATTTCACTTGATTCGGATGCTTCCTTCAGGGTGCTGCATTTACGGTGGCCAGCAGTGTATTTTATTATGAACCAAGACTGATCTAACTTTGCCCACAGTTGCGCCTACTTTCCCATCTCAGAATTAGCCCAAATGGGGAAGCTAATCCCCAGTAGCACTAATTGCTAATGAGTAGAAGAAAAATTACTAATTGCCTAACCTTTGACAAGCTAGCAATAAAGAATTGTGTCTTACTATAACTCAGGTGAGAGGTAGGAAAAGAAATTGAGAAATGCTGCCTGTACACCATGCTCCCACTCACCATTAATTTCCGTTAATTTATCAGGAGTTTCTTGACACCCTGTTACCCATTGCACCTGAAACTTTCTGGGAATTTTTTTCCATATTTGAGTAATCACCCTGATGAACATTTATACGAATTTTACATATATGAACATTTAAAAGAATTTATAACAGATATTCTGAACTTCAATCAGTTTTGATGGGATGTTTCCAGAAATCATACAATTTAATCTTGTTGTGTTGTTGTTGTGGTCTTCAGTCCTGAGACTGGTTTGATGCATCTCTCCATGCTACTCTATCCTGTGCAAGCTTCTTCATCTCCCAGTACCTACTGCAACCTACATCCTTCTGAATCTGCTTAGTGTATTCATCTCTTGGTCTCCCCCTACGATTTTTACCCTCCACGCTGCCCTCCAATACTAAATTGGTGATCCCTTGATGCCTCAGGCAATGTCCTACCAACCGATCCCTTCTTCTGGTCAAGTTGTGCCACAAACTACTCTTCTCCCCAATCCTATTCAATACTTCCTCATTAGTTATGTGGTCTACCCATCTAATCTTCATCATTCTTCTGTAGCACCACATTTCGAAAGCTTCTATTCTCTTCTTGTCCAAACTATTTACCGTCCATGTTTCACTTCCATACATGGCTACACTCCATACAAATACTTTCAGAAATGACTTCCTGACACTTAAATCTATACTCGATGTTAACAAATTTCTCTTCTTCAGAAACGCTTTCCTTGCCATTGCCAATCTACATTTTATATCCTCTCTACTTCGACCATCATCAGTTATTTTGCTCCCCAAATAGCAAAACTCCTTTACTACTTTAAGTGACTCATTTCCTAATCTAATACCCTCAACATCACCCGACTTAATTCGACTACATTCCATTATCCTCGTTTTGCTTTTGTTGATGTTCATCTTATATCCTCCTTTCAAGACACCATCCATTCCGTTCAACTGCTCTTCCAAGTCCTTTGCTGTCTCTGACAGAATTACAATGTCATCGGTGAACCTCAAAGTTTTTATTTCTTCTCCATGGATTTCAATACCTACTCCGAATTTTTCTTTTGTTTCCTTTACTGCTTGCTCAATATACAGATTGAATAACATCGGGGAGAGGCTACAACCCTGTCTTACTCCCTTCCCAACCGCTGCTTCCCTTTCATGTCCCTCGACTCTTATAATTGCCATCTGCTTTCTGTACAAATTGTAAATACGCTTTCGCTCCCTGTATTTTACCCCTGCCACCTTTAGAATTTGAAAGAGAGTATTCCAGTCAACATTGTCAAAAGCTTTCCCTAAGTCTACAAATGCTAGAACCGTAGGTTTGCCTTTCGTTAATGTTTCTTCTAAGATAAGTCGTAAGGTCAGTATTGCCTCACGTGTTCCAGTATTTCTACGGAACCCAAACTGATCTTCCCGAAGGTCGGCTTCTACTAGCTTTTCCATTCGTCTGTAAAGAATTCGTGTTAGTATTTTGCAGCTGTGGCTTATTAAACTGATTGTTCGGTAATTTTCACATCTGTCAACACCTGCTTTCTTTGGGATTGGAATTATTATATTCTTCTTGAAGTCTGAGGGTATTTCGTCTGTTTCATACATCTTGCACACCAGATGGTAGAGTTTTGTCAGGACTGGCTCTCCCAAGGCCGTCAGTAGTTCCAATGGAATGTTGTCTACTCCGGGGGCCTTGTTTCGACTCAGGTCTTTCAGTGCTCTGTCAAACTCTTCACGCAGTATCATATCTCCCATTTCATCTTCATCTACATCTTCTTCCATTTCCATAATATTGTCCTCAAGTACATCTCCCTTGTATAGACCCTCTATATACTCCTTCCACCTTTCTGTTTTCCCGTCTTTGCTTAGAACTGGGTTTCCATCTGAGCTCTTGATGTTCATACAAGTAGTTCTCTTATCTCCAAAGGTCTCTTTAAATTTCCTGTAGGCAGTATCTATCTTACCCCTAGTGAGATAAGCCTCTACATCCTTACATTTGTCCTCTAGCCATCCCTGCTTAGCCATTTTGCACTTCCTATCAATCTCATTTTTGAGACGTTTGTATTCCTTTTTGCCTGCTTCATTTACTGCATTTTTATATTTTCTCCTTTCATCAGTTAAATTCAATATTTCTTCTGTTACCCAAGGATTTCTACTAGCCCTCGTCTTTTTACCTACTTGATCTTCTGCTGCCTTCACTACTTCATCCCTCAAAGCTACCCATTCTTCTTCTACTGTATTTCTATCCCCCATTCCTGTCAATTGTTCCCTTATGCTCTCCCTGAAACTCTGTACAACCTCTGGTTCTTTCAGTTTATCCAGGTCCCATCTCCTTAAATTCCCACCTTTTTGCAGTTTCTTCAGTTTTAATCTACATTTCATAACCAATAGATTGTGGTCAGAGTCCACATCTGCCCCTGGAAATGTCTTACAATTCAAAACCTGGTTCCTAAATCTCTGTCTTACCATTATATAATCTATCTGATACCTTTTAGTATCTCCAGGGTTCTTCCATGTATACAACCTTCTATCATGATTCTTAAACCAAGTGTTAGCTATGATTAAGTTGTGCTCTGTGCAAAATTCTACCAGGCGGCTTCCTCTTTCATTTCTTAGCCCCAATCCATATTCACCTACTATGTTTCCTTCTCTCCCTTTTCCTACACTCGAATTCCAGTCACCCATGACTATTAAATTTTCGTCTCCCTTCACTATCTGAATAATTTCTTTTATTTCATCATACATTTCTTCAATTTCTTCGGCATCTGCAGAGCTAGTTGGCATATAAACTTGTACTACTGTAGTAGGTGTGGGCTTCGTATCTATCTTTGCCACAATAATGCGTTCACTATGCTGTTTGTAGTAGCTTACCCGCATTCCTATTTTCCTATTCATTATTAAACCTACTCCTGCATTACCCCTATTTGACTTTGTGTTTATAACCCTGTATTCACCTGACCATAAGTCTTGTTCCTCCTGCCACCGAACTTCACTAATTCCCACTATATCTAACTTTAACCTATTCATTTCCCTTTTTAAATTTTCTAACCTACCTGCCAGATTAAGGGATCTGACATTCCACACTCCGATCCGTAGAATGCCAGTTTTCTTTCTCCTGATAATGACATCCTCTTGAGTAGTACCCGCCCGGAGATCCGAATGGGGGACTATTTTACCTCCGGAATATTTTACCCAAGAGGACGCCATCATCATTTAATCATACAGTAAAGCTGCATGCCCTCGGGAAAAATTACGGACATAGTTTCCCCTTGCTTTCAGCCGTTCGCAGTACCAGCACAGCAAGGCCGTTTTGGTTATTGTTACAAGGCTAGATCAGTCAATCATCCAGACTGTTGCCCTTGCAACTACTGAAAAGGCTGCTGCCCCTCTTCAGGAACCACACGTTTGTCTGGCCTCTCAACAGATACCCATCCGTTGTGGTTGTACCTACGGTATGGCTATCTGTATCGCTGAGGCACGCAAGCCTCCCCACCAACGGCAAGGTCCATGGTTCATGGGGGGGGGGAATTTAATCTTAGCAGTCATTAATAAATAATTTAGCAGAAATATTAATACATTAACCCTCCATCCATGGGCAATGTTGACGGGTGCACTTAGCTCTCTCCAGACAATTTTACAGGGCCCATTATTATGGTGTCAGATCTGTTTTCTGCTCTGTCTGCACCTCACAAATCATGATCATTCTGTCAGTTACTTTTCTGTTGCTCTGGAACATAATAGGCTGCTATTTTCCCATCAAATATTTTTCTTTTACTCTGAAACATCATAGGCTGCTATTTTCACGTGAATTTTTTTTTTTTCTCTCTCTCTCTCTGAGACATTTTAGGTCACTGTTTTCCTATCTATAATATTGGGATTCATGTTTTTAATGTTCTCTAGTCTCATACATATACTTACACATGTACCTTCTGGTGGAAGCAATTTTGTATTCATATTCCTGAGCTTTGCATAGAACCTTCCTTTAAGAAATGAATGACACAGAAAACTTACCAGTAAGTTTACTCAGTTTTTATAATACTAAATGGAATATTCAAATTTTTCTGATTATTTATGTTAAAGATCAATTTAAAATCATCTCAAAAATAAGATTTGGTCTTCTTGTTATATTCATGTAATTATATCCTTATAACTATTCTAAAAACAAAGATGATGTAACTTACCAACGAAAGCGTTGGTATGTTGATAGATACACAAACAAACACACACACACAATTTAAGCTTTCGCCATCCACGGTTGCTTCATCAGGAAAGAGGGAAGGAGAGGGAAAGACGAAAGGATGTGGGTTTTAAGAGAGAGGGTAAGGAGTCATTCCAATCACAGGAGCGGAAAGACTTAACTTAGGGAAAAAAGGAAAGGTATACACTCGCGCGCGCCCACACACACACACACACACACACACACACACACACACACACACACACACACACACACACATAAACAGGAAAATACACTTGTGGTTAGAGTGTTAAGATTCTGCTCACCTAGGGAGAGGGACAGTGTGGTACAACTTTTTATATTTTGTTAATTATGCTCATACTGTGCGCCAGAGATAGTAGTTCATATTGCCTTCCTACACACATACAAAGTGCTTATAATTCTGAGACCTGTTCACATCCTTTTCTGCCATGGTTCTGGGGATAAAAGAATTTGCTGTTTATTGCTAATCATGTTGTGAGACAGACAAAAAGTAAATTGTTTATTGTAATATTACCTGGACGGAGTTGTAATCATACTAAACTGTCCAGATTGTGGATGATACTAACGTTATTAACAGTAGCACTAGACAAGGGAATAGGATTATTGCATTTCCTCAGAAATAAAACTCAAGATAAGATCTTTATCTTGATGACTTCATTACCATTATCTTCACACACGTTCCTAGGTATATGCAGTTTGTGGATTGGAGGGATCACTGGACAGTGGGTCAACAACAAGATCTTGAACTTTGTATCAAGCTCTGTTTGGGAAAATTTTCATTTAGCTTCTTAGAATACAATAAAATGTTTGCTGGCTATTAGCCAATGATAATGCTAAGTCTTGGACAAGTTTTCTCTAGTTTTCTTTCTTTTCTTTGTTACTCTGGCCTCCTTTGTCATGCATTCAGCAGTTTTTTTTACCTTCACTGACACACTGTCTGTCCACCAGTAGAAGCCCATTTTTTATTGTGTCTCCAGATGATTAGTCTGTTTAAGATTTTGAATCTGCTTGTAACTCCATCATTAAAGTATATTATGACATCCATCACACCAATCTGAAAGACTGACATGCCAAAAAATGCAGTTTTGGCAAGTGGTCCCAAATGCAACTACTGAGAGCTTTTTTTGGATTCTGCATTTTGCCTTGTAAACATTTTTGCAGGAATTTAGAATCTGAAAGACCTTCGTATTTTGGCTTTAGTTCTACCACAACAGTTTCTAGCATGGGTTGTGCATGTGTATGTTTTCATCCTTTTGCTTCACATCTGTTGTACTGGCATAATTAAGTATTAATCCTAACCCCACTTCACTGTGACATAACAACTCCTACAGTTGTAATATCATGTCCAACAATCCACTTCTGCAGTTTACCATCAAATTTGTGACTGGAATTCAGTTTGTTAGTTTTTGACATTTTGTCATGCTAAATCATTGAAATACACCTAGCCCAATCACAACACAAGGTTTACAACATAAATGCATGCAAAAAGCACATGTAAACTGAAGTAAACTACTTGTATTGACAGAAGGGTCAATTGCAGTAAATCCCCGCTGTCAGTAGAATGTTGGCACTGTTTTTCATCTCAGAGTAGCATTTGCAAACTCTGTCCTCAATTATTTGTTAGATATGTTCCAGTCTCTGTCTCCCTCTACAGTTTTTACCCTCTACAGCTCCCTCTAGCACCCAGAAGTTATTCCCTGATACATTAACATATGTCCTATCATCCTGTCCCTTCTTGTTTCCAATGAGTCTTTTCTGTACCACACAATTCTGAGCTGCAAACATACATTCTGAGATATTTCCTCCTCAAATTAAGGTCTATATTTGATATTAGCAGACCTCTTGTGGGCTCCTAGGCACTTAAAAAGCACTCATTGCATCTGCTTTAAAAAGGCATTTAAACACAAAAGTGATGAGGTTGCATATTGTACATAAAGTACATGTTTGGAGAATTGTGAAGAATTACAGAATTTTATTAAATAAAACAGAAAATTTTCATTTTTTGAACCCTCATGATGTCCAGACCCTTTAATCTGTTAAGTGGGTTTTTTGCATGCTCGCCTCTTCCACAGTGGGTAATATAAGCCAGCGCACCCGTTCTCGATGGTGCTGCGCACTGTTCTCACGTTTTCCTTTGCATTTTCATTGTGGAATTTAAATTGATATTGGGTGGAAATGAATAAAATATATTGCAGAAGTTAACAAAACTATATTTTCACAATATTACATATCGTTTTCAGAGTGAAACATTTTAAAACAAGGTGCTGCACATAAGGAAACTTCGCATTCTGCACACCAGTATGAAGTCTCTTTGCGAAGGCCTTTTCTCATACACACCACACACCTTGTTGGTCTTTTCTTCGTTGTGGATTGCAGAAGGTCTGGAAAATGCCTGGCTGTAAGGTGTGTTGCTTTTGGTGTTCGAGGTGGGCGTCCTACTGATGTCCCTTGATGTGGTGAAGATATGGTCGACCGTTCACCAAGACTAATCAGAAAGCTCATTCTACTTTGTTCGCCACCATGCTTCATGTACAGAATGAATGTCTTGTAGCATGCAATGTCCAACAAGTGGCGGAAAATCTTCTGATAGTATTTTTTCTGGCTGCTTCTGGCCATCTGGTAGCTTTGTAACTGAGAATTGCACCTATCCACACCCCCCATATTCTTGTTGTAGTCAACGAAAACTTGTGGCTTTTGTACGATTCCCTTCTTCGAGTTTACATTTACAAATGTATCGTCATGGAAGGTGCTGACCATTACAACGTCTCTTTTGTCTTTCCATTTCATTACCATCTGCTTGCCTTTGTACCCTGTTATGTACTCCCCTTTCTTCAGTTTTTCCTTTTTTATGGAGTCAGGGAACCCCTTCCTGTCTTGCCGCATTGTGCCGACAACATCGGTGTTATTGCTGGTTAGTTTGTCCACCATATACGTACTGGTGTACCAATTGTCAAGATAAATACAGTGGCCTTTCCCAGGTAGATCGTGTGCAAGCTCTAAAACAATTCAAGAGGTTATTTTTTCGTCTGGATAGTGGCTACCATAATTAGTGTCCTTTCCAGTGTAAACAATAAAGTCCCATACATACCCTGAACTGCTTTCACAGAGTTTGTATAATTTGATGTCAAATCTGCTACGCTTTGATGAAATATATTGCTTCCATCCAAGCCGTCCTTTCCAGAGCAACAACGATTTGTCAACGGTGATGTTCCTATCTGGCATGTACATTGATCTGAATTCAGGCCACAGATGCTCCGTAATGCGGTAAATTTTGAATAGTTTTCTGCTGATAGTGCCTAGTGGATCATATGAGGTATTGTCAGCAAAGTGGAGGAATTTCAATAGAAGTTGAAACTGCTTTTCACTAATCACTTTCTTGAAGAAAGGTGTGTCAACTGATTCCCTCTTTGAAAAGTACATTTTGTGGTCTGGTTTGTGAAGAATTCCTTGAAGTACAAGCATTCCAATAAGCGTTTTTACCTCATCGCATGTAGTATTCTGCCAACTGTGAACCCTGGAACATGCTGCTAAATTGGGATGAGAAGCTATGAACTGTTCTGCATATAAGTTGTTCTGTTCAGCTATCATTGTGCGCAAAGCATCATCCACAAAACACATAAAACAACTCATCACATCATTTTGTTTTAGAGGCACAACTGTACCGCTATCACCACTGAATAAATATTGAACACGAACTGAACTAGCACGCACAAATTCACTAGGTACCATCTGCTGCAGTAGTGTCTCGTTGTCAGATGGTTCTGAATCAAAGTCACTTTCACTAGCCTCAACATCTGTATCTTGAAAACTTTCAGAACTGTCACTGAAATTATCATCACTTTCTAAAAGCAGCTTCTCAATCTGCGAATATGATAAACGACTTTAAAACACAGACAAAAAAGGCATGCTTTTGCAGCTGCTTCACAGGACGCATTTTCTCGACGTGCGCTCGGGTGGACAATGTTATAACTAGCCTAGAACATGCTGTGTTGCATGACAAGAGCTGCCATCTAGTGGACGAAGCTCAACTAATACCACAGTGTCAACGGCAGGCTGATAACTCGTCAATCCCACTAGCTACTAGCCACAGAACGCAGTGGACGGATATATCCGTCGAACCCACTGTGCAATAGCAGAGCATGGACAGATATATCCATCATGCCCACTTAGAAGGTTAAAACTATTAACAAAAATGGTACTTATATTTTAACAGCTGCCGTTCTTTCCATGTCAAATGTTTCCTCTCATACAGCACAGGCAAGGCAAACACATTTATTCAGATGCAGGCTCTTTACAGGGATAGATCACCTTTCCCATTTCTGTCTTCACTGGACATAATTACAGCACCACCTCAGCTCAAAAGCAGATTTCCTCGGCCATCAATTCCAGTTCTGGTACTACTGATCCCTCCAAATAATTCCTAGGAATACACTTGTTGTCACTCAGTATTGTCCTGGCCTTGGAAGTATTTATCAGTTACTTCAACAAGCCTATGTCTCCCTAAAATCATACCATGAAATGAGGTCCATTCTATCCGACATTTTGTCCATGACATGTAGAATAGCTTGTCATGTCCCCGCCAATAACCGCATCCTTCTCAGACCTGATGCTTCTTCCATACTTATTCCTACTCTATGGTTCCTAGCCCTGTGACTGTCTCCACTGTAAGGCTTAACCTATGCACCCTCCTACCATCACTTATACCAACTCTGTATCTGTCAAAACATATTCTATCAAAGGGAGAACTATTTGTGAAATGACACATCTGCTGTACCACCTGTTACATAAACACTCTTCAGCTTTTTTACATTGGTACGACTACCACCAGGTCATCAGTTTGGAAGAATTTTCATAGGCACAGTGTGTATGCTGGAAACACACAACATCCTGTTGCAGAACTTGCTCTGCAACATGACAGTGTTAACCTCAGTGCTGTTTCATCACACATCCCATCTTGATTCTTACCACAGAAATATATTTCTCAGAGCTCCACAGGTGGGAACTGGCATTACAAGTCCTTGCTTCTTCATTTTTGTTAATTTCTTTGGTTTCAGTATTCATTTCTTCACATCCATTTAGTTTTGTGTACCTTAGTTTTCAGTCCCATCTATTCCCCCTCCAAGCTTGCCAATATGCCCTCTTCCCCCCCCCCCCCCCTCCCCTTCGTGCCTCTATCACATACTTATCTTTCTAAACTTATTAGATTGTGCACAGTGTTGTGTCAGTCATACTTGTATTATATATTGCCATATATTCCACCTTTAAGCTCTCAGATATTCAGATCTCTTGCAATGCAGTCCTCAGCAATCCATCTTTCCTTCTTATCCTCCCCTGTAAGTCTCCCTTGACTGGGGGCTCCTCTTACCATCCCTCCGACGAAGCAACCGTTGGTTGCGAAAGCTAGAATTTTGTGTGTATGTTTGTGTTTGTTTGTGTGTCTATCGACCTGCCAGCACTTTCATTTGGTAAGTCACATCATCTTTGTTTTTAGATATATTTTTCTATATATATATATGAATATAAAAAATATATATATATATATATATATATATATATATATATATATATATATATATATATATATAATAGAGGGAAACATCCCACGTAGGAAAAATATATCTAAAAACAAAGATGATGTGACTTATCAAATGAAAGTGCTGGCAGGTTGACAGACACACAAACAAACACAAACATACACACAAAATTTTAGCTTTTGCAACAAACGGTTGCTTCATCAGGAAAGAGGGAAGCAGAGGGAAAGACGAAAGGAAGCGGGTTTTAAGGGAGAGCGTAAGGAGTCATTCCAATCCCGGGAGCGGAAAGACTTACCTTAGGGGGAAAAAAGGGCAGGTATACACTTGAACACACACACACACACACACACACACACACACACACACACACACACACACACACACATACAGACACAAGCAGACATTTATAAAGGCAAAGAGTTTGGGCAGAGATGTCAGTCGAGGCGGAAGTACAGAGGCAAAGATGTTGTTGAATGACAGGTGAGGTATGAGCGGCGGCAACTTGAAATTAGCGGAGGTTGAGGCCTGGTGGGTAACGGGAAGAGAGGATATACTGAAGGGCAAGTTCCCATCTCTGGAGTTCTGACAGGTTGGTGTTAGTGGGAAGTATTCAGATAACCCGGGCGGTGTAACACTGTGCCAAGATGTGCTGGCCGTGCACCAAGGCATGTTTAGCCACAGGGTGATCCTCATTACCAACAAACACTGTCTGCCTGTGTCCATTCATGCGAATGGACAGTTTGTTGCTGGTCATTCCCACACAGAAAGCTTCACAGTGTAGGCAGGTCAATTGGTAAATCACGTGGGTGCTTTCATACGTGGCTCTGCCTTTGATCGTGTACACCTTCCGGGTTACAAGACTGGAGTAGGTGGTGGTGGGAGGGTGCATGGGACAGGTTTTACACCGGGGCCAGTTACAAGGGTAGGAGCCAGAGGGTAGGGAAGGTTGTTTGGGGATTTCATAGGGATGAACCAAGAGGTTACGAAGGTTAGGTGGACGGCGGAAAGACATTCTTGGTGGAGTGGCGAGGATTTCATGAAGGATGGATCTCATTTCAGGGCAGGATTTGAGGAGGTCCTATTCCTGCTGGAGAGCCACATTCAGAGTCTGATCCAGTCCCGGAAAGTATCCTGTCACAAGTGGGGCACTTTTGGGGTTCTTCTGTGGGAGGTTGTGGCTTTGAGGGGATGAGGAAGTGGCTCTGGTAATTTGCTTCTGAACCAGGTCGGGAGGGTAGTTGTGGGACGCGAAAGCTGTTTTCAGGTTGTTGGTGTAATGGCAATCAGTTGCTACAATTATGCATATAATAAGTTGTTGAAAGTCGTTTGTCGTGGAAAAATAATACTTGAAATAAAACACAATATCACAAATAATATTAAAGTGGATACAATTTATTGAAAAGTTCGGTATAAACTCACACATAATTAACACTTAGTGACCAGAACTAGCTGGAGTATCGCCGAACCTGAGTGATAGTTATCATAGAAACATGGAAAGCAGCAAACAGCACGACATCAAGCACATCTGATAAACGATGCGTTTTTACAAGAACAATTTTTTTAAATTATCTGTTGGGGAACACACCTGATTGACATTATGAAAAACTGTTCTATTGTTCATCAGGTTTGATGCATACCATGTGTATCATATCATATCGGAAAAAAATCGGAGAAGGCAATTGGTGGTGGACGATGAATTGGATTTTCATACAATCATCTCTGGAGTTGATGTCACGGTTTCGCTTGATTAAAAAAGCACAATTTTGAAGGTGCTTGATAAAATTTTTTATCTGCCGGTAAAAATACACGTTACACGGTTGGATGAGAGGAGTGCACTTTGGAGGAATGACTTTTATAGTGCTTCTTATCATCCTGGAACATCTCATCGTATAGCGCCGGGTTCGTTTGCCCACCCCAATAGTCGATCAGAAGGAGAAATTCTTTCTTTCATATGTATGGTTGCAAAGCATTACGCAAGAAGTCCATGAACAAACCCGTTGTTACTTTACCGGATTTGGAGGATGTAATAACAACGTTGGTATACTTCTAGGCACACTCGTCAACTGTCTTCTGTACTCTGGGTCCAAATGTACCTGTGGACTCTTGGAGGCACATGAAAACAAGAGGCAAGACTCGCCAAGACATCGTGATTGAATATTGTGCCGTATACATATGTGCCACCTTGTTCATTTTGTGTCGGGCTACCAGGACAGCCTTTGACCCTTTTTCGGTGAGAGTTCTGTTGAACGTGGACTGGTACTGGCACCCTGACAAACAAAATACAAAAATATCGTTTATATAAGAAATATATGAAATCTGTGTTGTCTATCATATATCAGATTATCATATTCTATCATCATGTCATATGACATTTGTGAACAGCTCTTTACGTACCTGTTTGATCAGTATTAATTATGAAATCTTTGTCGAAGTTAGTTATCAACATTCGCGTCTCAATCTGAAATGTGTCCGCTGCGGCCAGAATTTCGTCTTGGGTAGCCGCCTCCTTCCGGGAAACAAATTTTGAGATTTTACGTTGCCGAATCCCATGCTTCTTTTTAAATTCGGTGATCCATGTTTTTGAAGCTTTGAAGTTGAAATCTGGGAACTGACTTGCAGCACCCAAGGCGCAGTGCTGCAGGTTTCTGGTAGTAACTTGCTGGAAGTTTTGTCGAGCTTCTACGAAGCGATCATGCACCCATGAATCGATGGTACAATATTAATCAAATTTGCTACCGCCACATTTGATTTGCTCTTACCACATGGATAAATAGCACATATTTGTCAAATGAGAGCACCCCTTTTTTTGTAGAGTTTTGAGACTCTAGCCTAGATGTTCTTTGGCCAGATTGACAGCTCTAATTTTGTAATCCTGAGAAATATAGTCGTACCCTTTTTTTTTCTTCTTATCTGGCTCGTATTCGTCTGATGATTCATTGGCAATGGGACTTGTTTTAACGTCTTCGTAGGCATTATTATCGTTGATTTCATTAATGTCTATCAGTTCCTCACCATGAATGAGGGTTTTTTCGGCGAGCATTTGCAGTGTATTCTGGAACATTTCTTCCCCAATTACCATGGCTTCTTCGTTGAATGATGATGATGATTCTGCTGCGATGCAATTACTGTTATGAAGGAGGCTTTCAAAATATACCAATGCATCTTTCAATTGTTGTTTCACCACTTCACTGTGTATAGAATCTTTTTTGATCACATCACTATCATGCAAAGGGCCCGGATCGCTCTTCAATTGTACCACTTCCATTTTTCCGTTTGTTTAACAGGGTGTACCAAAGCTCTCACATACGCACTGATTTTCAACAATCTTATAAGGTGCGCTGGGGACTGCATCTACCTTCTTTTGAAGTTAGCAGGCAACTACGCTGTTATGCGGCGGCTCGTTTTGGCCCATTCAACATCTGTCCTTCAAGTGTAACAAGCCAGTAATGGAGTTTATATTTCATACCTGCCACAGCAAATGTGTGTTCATGGGATCTCTATTCTAATTCAAACGTTTGACTTTCACTATACATATTCGTTTTGGAATATCCGTTAACTATACGTGGTACACATTATGAAGACAATTACGAACCTGAGCGCTTACCGCTGCACCACAACGCTGTAGAAAATTATTGATCATAGAGAGTATTTCACCGCAACGGTTTCTTTTAACTGTCAATTTTCTCGACAACAGCTGAGAAGTGCATCTTGGTGCTTTGCCACATTACACCTCTGGCCATGAGCTTTTATTATGCGCAGTATTAATCGAATCTGAATTTCACAATTGGCGGCATCCCCTTGTAATTGCGAGAGTTTTCATTTGTTTTACTATAGACTTCGTTATGCAAACATTTGCTTACCCTGTCTGACATGGATTTAATGGTTCAGTGTGTTGGTTTCAGCCACTGTGAGTTTCCTGTTTTTCTGCCATAGAGTCCAAGTGAAATATGCAGTATCAGGTTTCAGAGTTGTGTGTGGGTACCAAGTATTGAGGGTTTCATTCATGTAGCACATCATTTTGAAATGCCCCTTTATCAAGAACACACATGTGAAGTCTCTCTTCAGCTGTCTCTGTGTCTAGGAGTTACGGCCTGTTGAAATTTGAAACTGCTAGGAGGTGGTCAATTCTGCTTTTTGTTGCAGGTGATTCATTGTGTCCCTACTGTGTGTCATTGTGATATTTTGTTAATGAGAGGCGGATGAAGTATCAGAATGATTGGTGCTGACTTCTTCAATGCCCAGCATCCTAAGAGAAATGGTGTTTCACACAGGACAGTGTCCAAGTTAATTGACTAGCCATGCATTGAACAACCAAGAACAACCACTGATGAAGAGATGGTAACAGAAATTTTGACACCATTTGTGGAAAGTCTAAGTCACAGCATGAACTGGCTGTCAGAAACATACAGGTGCCATTGGTGTGTTTGCAACACATGCAGCTTAAAACTTTGACACCAGATAAGCTACAGTCTCAGTACCAGATCTGAGGGTGACCCTGATTGGCGGGTGCAATTTGTAGAATAGGCTTTTGATCATTGTAATAGGAATCCGAACTTCATTTGACAGGTGGTTTTCAGTGACAAAGTTAATTTTTAGTTACAAGGAGAAGAAAATCTTTTTTACTTGTCAGATGCAAACTCCCTTTTGCATGGACCTCTTAAAAAGTGCTGGTGGTGAAAAATTGATGATTTTATGTGGTATTTGGGACAAAAATCATGGGTCCAGTGTTTATTGGTGGAACCTTGAATGGGGTGAGGTATCTTAATATGTTCCATGGTTATGTGCTTCCAACTCTGATGAATCAGAGGGTGATACCCCAACCACCTTCCAATGAGACTGTGTACCTCCCCAATATGCCACTGAAGTCAGACTGTTTTTGGCTAAAACGGTTTGTAGGTCACAGGATACATAGGAGGCATTTTATCAGAAGGCCACCATGGTGCCCTGGTCTCACAGCTGGACCCACAGGTCTGGTGATATGTGCAGCATGACTGGCAAGAAAGGTTTGGCACAATGGTGGTCTTATTGAGCACATACTGCAATACCAGCTTTGCCAAGTGTTCCAAATTTTAACAGGTCATAACTCCTACACAAATAAAGGTTTCTTAAAACAGATTTCACATGTTTATTTCTGAGAAAGAGACAGTTCAGAATGACGTCACACATAATCCTCTCACTATCTGAAACAAGTAACTGAAATCCAATATGGTATCTGTCACCATAGCTGTTATAAGTTGCACCCCAACATACAGACAACCCGTAATAAATGCCCTGTAGAATACATTGCATGTATTTGTGCTATTTTTAATTTTTTATGTTTATAAATGCACCTTAATAGTAACAATTTTTTGACTTAGTATTTTTCATTACCTCATGTTCCAAAGGTTTGTAACATCAGATATTTAACTAAAAAGCATGAAAAATGAGAATGCTGTTACTATGAAAAGGTTACTTCCTGGTCTCATCAAATGGTACCAGACTTTGCAAGTCCAAGCATCCCACAGTACCTATGAAGATAGTGATAGGGAAGGCAAATGGTCAGCTTTGGATTATTGGGAGCAATTAAGAAAGTGTGGTTCATCTGTAAAGAAGACTGCATATAGCACTCTAGTGTTACCTACACTTTTGTACTGTTCGAGGGAATGGGATTTGCAGCAGATCAGACTGAAGTAAGACATTAAAGAAATTCAGAGGCGGGGTGCTAGATTTGTTACTAGCAGGTTTCATCAGCATGCAAGTGTTACGGGGATGCTGTGGGAACTCAAATGGGAATCCCTGGAGGAAAGAAGATATGCATTTCTAAGAACATGACAGTTAAGAGAATTGGCATTTGAAGCTAACTGCAGAACTATCCTACTGCTGCCAAAAAATATTTCATATAGGGACCATGAAACAATATTTGAGTATTTAGGACAGATTTGGAGAAATATATCATTTGTTTTCCACTCTCTCTATCTTAGAGTGGAACAGAAAATAGAACTACTAGTAGTGGTATAATGTACCCTCCACGAAGCACTGTGCAGTGGCTTGCTGAGTATGTAGATGTACCTCCAGCCATGCAGGTCAGATGGAGTTCTCAATCAATCTATGCTGTTTTTGTAGAAGTTGGAGGAATTAATCTTGCAAATCATGCTTACAATTTTTTTCTTCCAGGAAACCAAATTTAGTATCTATATCAAGCCTACCGTTGTCATTTGATTCACAATTAGATCCTGATTTTCTTTCTGTGATACCATCATCCACATTCAATTTAGTTTGCAAAAGCACATAAGTGAATGTCAATGTTTTAAGCCAAAGCAATTAAATGAGATTATTGCATTGGATGAACACTTGGAAATTATATTTTGACAAATTTTTTTCAGAATTTACAAATTCGTAAACTTTATCAAACTACAACAGAACATATTTTTTGTTCTACAGCAAAGTGTGTGCTGATATGAAACTTCCTAGCAGGTTAAAACTGTTTGATGAATTGAGTTCTGGACCTTTGCCTTTTGAGTTTTATATTTGGGAAAATTACATCAGTATTGTATTTGGTGGTCTTTGTTACATTATCAATCTGCAATACTCCAATTATAAGTAAGCAATATCATTTTATGAATTAATATATAAAAAATCAGTTACAAGTCAAAAATATGTTGAAATACCTGCTATGCTTCGAACACAAATCTCCATTTTCAAGAAAGAAAATTATTTAAATGTTAAAGAAACTTAGTTGGCAAATATAACCAAGGTACAAGAACACCTCCTGTTTCTGTGTACAAGATCTTCCTTGACTGATGACATGTGGACAGATGAGTCCATGTTTTATGTGATACATTTCAAAATATGTTGATTTTACTCACCTTATATCTCTGTAACTGAAGAATGAACAAGTTATCCCAAACAGCTGTAAAGTATTTTATATCACTTAAATAAGTAGATTAGTTGACATTTACAAAAGCTGCACCCATGACTCAAAACAAGAAAAACAGTCAAAAATGACCAAAGCAGCCTATGGCAGATTCTACTCTACATTCCTTGGTATGATTCTAAAAATCTTTCACTCGACCAAAACCTCAGCCAGAAAAGATGTGCTCCAGCTACAACACTCTCCCCACCACTCAGGTGATGAAACATTGTGAAACTATTTTGAAAGCAGACCTAAAAATGCCAAATCTTTTTCTAAATGAACCCAAAGGCATTTACGGTGCAAAACAGTTTTGTTATGCGTTACCCTACAGGTGAAACATGAGGAACAACACAATTTTGTTTCCATGTGAATAATTTTGAAAATTGATGTTGAAACCCGTGGTAGTGGTTGGAAAGTCAAAACTCTTAATGGTAGGAGAAGGGGGACGATAATGATTATGATAGGACCAACAGAAGAAAATGCAGGGGAAAAGTTATTAGATTCCCAGATTTTACAAGTCGGACTAACATTTTACTGTCAGCTTGTTGATATTTATTGCATTAACCAGCTATGAGAAGTGCTTTGTAGGAACAATTACATCATATGATTACAAAGATGGCTCCAAGTCATAAATATTCCAGTGCACCATGGACATTCCTCCCTCTTGAATTTGAAAACTGTCCATCATCATACGAAGGGAACCCAATAAAGAGTACTCAAAACATTAACCTGTGATCCTTACAGGGCCCCCAGTGAATGGACCGAGTTGATTTTTTCCACTGTTTATGCACCCTAATGGAGAGATTTTTAAGTGCTTCAGTCCTCAAACCAAGTTTTGTAACTATGAAGTTACAGTGTAGTTTTCTGCACTCAAATTTTCTTATTTTCTTTTGTTGCATGTAGTTTAATGTATAGTAATATACACACATCATTCTTGTAAATTCATTAGATACACCAGCAGTAACAAGAAACTTTGAGTGATTGCAGCAGTGAATGCTAGAGTCAGCCAGAACTACAGTTGTGAAAGGAGATGGCACGGGAGCTTATTTCATCAGACTAAAATGCATTCCACTCCAAAGATATTTGCTCAATTTCACAGTTATCCAATGACAACTGAAGTTACAATCAGCCAATGAAACCATTCTGTTATGAGTGGCATATTTTATAGATTATCCTGGCTCACAAGGTATAATTAAATACCAAATGTGTAATGTTTTGGAAAGATTTTTGCCCAAAGTCATAACTTATGGAAAATGCATTTACCACTGACTGCAAGTGTCAGATTTGTGATGACTCTCAAAACACATGAAAACACATGAGTGTACAAAGGACAGGCAAGAAAAGTAGTCAATACAATATGATGTACTGTAATGTTGTGCATGTATCTTTAACAGTTACCAGTTAGTTTATTTAGGAACATGCTTATGATGGATGCCATTCCTTTGTTAATATTGTGTAAGTTGCTTTGCTGCATAAAAATGATTACCACATATCCTGTTTCTTTGTCTAGGCCTATGGCAGGTAAAGGAACACACTTACAGCATATTTTGTTGTATTCATAATGGTTTGTACATTCACAGGAGGAAACTTTGAATGCAATATAATTAAAAGACTGGTTTATGGGGTAGTCTCTTTTCAGACGCACAAACAGATTGCCACATACCAACGTATCTTAGATTACAGGGTATGCTACAGATTATTTACTACCTCAGTCCATATTCTGTGAGATGGTGGTGGGCACTATCACACACTAGCCATATTTTGTAGGATAAGAGAAAGGCAAGAACAGTTTTTGTAGATACCAGTAATTAACTGTTTTTTCTTTGCATGTAGCTTATTCCATAGCTTATAATCTTTGGTGATGTAATTTTTTATTTCTTCCTCTTGGGAGTCAGTGTGGTATTGACAGTGCATCCCGCTGCCCCACCCCCCAAGAAAAAAGGAGGAGCAAGAGAAAGTTGTTAAGTTAAAGAATCAATTTTCTATTCTAATTATGGTGCAAAGTGTCTGTTCAGTTATGAGGTAAAATTATATACTTTAGTTGGAGATTAAATGTGTTATCTTAAGAAAAGGAATTTTACAGAATTAAGCAGAACTCTTAGAAATGACAATAGGCTGCACGCGTCTCTTGTGATCACCATGGATGGCAAAGTGTGCTCTGCAATGTGGTGCCTTTCTGCCCCCTTATTTGGTATGTAGTTCTTATGGTAGGGCTTTCCATTCATCAGCATTGTCGATAATTGCACGACAGTTAACTGTGGATGTGGATGCGCTGCAGTATGTCTTCCCAACACACCCACCCATGCTACATGGGAATTAAAGCAGGGGAATGGGCAAGCTGTCCCACTGGTCAAATAACTTCTCACACCTACAGCTCTTGCACCTGTGCTGTTAGATGCAGTCCTGCAGTGTCTTCCATAAAAATGAAATCAGGGCCAAATGCACTTTTGGAAAGGCAGGTGTATAGAAGGAGTAGTGCCACAAAGATGTTGACCTGTAAGTGAACTGTGTTCAATGATTAGTAGGCAATATGCCCATGCAACATTATCACTGTCGACGCCCTAAAACCACCAAATTGATCATGTTCAACAATATTCCTGTATGCAATATGTGTGACCTCTTGGTGAGAGCACTAGTGCATCTCACCAACATTGCCTGACATCATCATTTTGGTAGTCTAGTTGTCATGATGTAAAAGGCACAATGTTGTAAGGGCATACTGTCTTCAAATCTTTGAACACAGTATACTGACCAGACAACACCATTGCGACACAGTACTTCTTCCCAATGTTTGCTTTTTCAGGAGTGCATTCGGCTGTGACTTCATTTTCATGGATGGAAATGCCTGACTGCACCGAACAGTGCATGTGGAGATCTTGGAATGCAAGGATATCTGACGAATGGACTATCCTGCATGTTCCCCTGACTTAGACCCTATCGAACATGTTGGGGAGATGCTCATTGGTGCATGTGGCCATGCTGCAATGCATCTAGCTATTGTTAACTGCACTGGAGGAGAAATGGAACACTGTACACAGGATCTCTTTACCAACCTTGTGCCAAAATGGGTGCACATTGCAGATCATGCATTGTCACTCTTGATCACACACCTTATTAAGAACAATGTTCTGTCTTTTGTAAGCCAGAGGACGTTCATAAATCATGGCCACTTCAGTGTACTTATTTTCTTTGAACGAAAGCATCATTTCTGTTTGTCAGTTTCTCTTTCAGTTGCCTTCTGTAAAATATTTAAATACTTATTTGTATGTACAGTTTCTCTGAGCTATGTTACTTGGCTGTGACACCATGCAAAAGTTGCTTTTGTCCTTATATTTTTCAAGCCAGTGTAATATGAATGTATAGGCCTATGAGCTTCCACGAACCTGTTGCTGTTTACTGTGGCACGAAGCTAATGTGTGGCATGTGTTCTACAATCTGATGCATGTACAACATGACCACCATCGTGAGATAAGTAAATGGAGACCCAGGTTCCTATCGAAATCCCCATACTTTCAGTGACTTATATCTCTTACTGATCCACTGCTGCTATCAATCTGCTGTAGTTGTTAACATGAGGTTGTTCTCTAGACATTGTGTTGCATTGTAGATCAGGCACAAGGGAGGTGCCAGATTTCTTGCTGTTATTGATTTGTTAAAGATGACATTTCCTAACACCTAGTGGGTGAATGCCAGGGAAAAGCAATGTCAAAGTTAGTCTGTCACACTCCAACATAAGCCAGCTCAAAAGAACTTTCTGGAATTCTACAAGAAAAACAGCTTCTATCAAAATTTATATTAATTCAAAGTATATGTATCACCTACTAGGTATTGTATAACACAGTGCTGAGTTGCTATTATTTGAAACAGTTACCACATAACTCCATTATGAACACTTCATTAATGCAATGAAATGTTAATGTTTACTGGAGATTATTTCACATTAGGTTTGATCCCAGCATCAAACTATGTGTGATTAGGCTTGTTAGGAACACTGTTAATGTTAAAAAATATTGTGTTTCATGTTATAATAATGGAATTTGTTGATAACCAAGGCAGCATCTTGTGTAGAAATAAAGTAGTTTTAATTATGAAAAATTTAAATTAAAGAACATGAATGTTGTGCCAGTTGGACTGATATCTTGTTAAATTTATGAACTGTAATGTTATTGTATGAACAATTACCCATACAATAAATGTCATGTCTCATAAAGGGTGCAAAACTAAATTTTGTTGTTGATAAATATACATTCAAGCTGTTGGTTGACTGTTCACTTTGTGCTAAATAAATATATCTGAATGAAGTAAGGAGGCCCATAGAGGAAGAATCATCCTACAGATGAAAATCAAGTGGTGCCTTGGTAATACTTGATTTGAGTGTTGTGGCAAATGTGTGGAATCATGTTCCACTGATAAGATGTATCCGATGAAAACATTTTCAAAAAACAATGATAAGCACATTCTGTATTACAAATTGATCAGTCTTCATATGCTTTCGGTATATTGAAATATAAACGTAATAATATCATAATTCCAGATAAAGCACTAGCAACACATTATTTTTACAAAGAGTATAATTTTTCACTATAGAACAAGTTTATGAAAGATGCACACCTTAACTTGAAAAACCCAACTACTGTTCTTATTGGTAAAGAGTATACAATATGCTTTACATATTCCCATATTAAAAACCTAGAGGTGAGTTCAGGAACCACACTTATGAGGAAGTTGACTTCTACTCCTGTTTACTCTCAAACTGAAAGCAATACAATATTTGGATTGGGGAGTGAACAAACTATAGTGCGTTGAAAGATGAGAGTGATTAAATTAGTTAAAGCTAGGAATTTGGAATAATAAAGTTAGATAAAAAGTGAAGGAGTATTAGCAGCCTGAATTTGTGTGTGTTACACTCAGTTGTGCAGTTCACTGCTATGATACTGTGGCATAATTGGTCGGTGGAGTGTCAAGTACAGTAACAAAGGATAATGCTGTGTCAACAGCCAGTTCACCATACAGGAGAAGACATGACAAGAAGCAGCTCACTGCAAGCCAGGGCACCGACATCGAGGCAGTAATTGGATCAGATAGGCCAGCTGAGCAACACCAGAATATTCCCCTGACCTACTGGGAAAGGAAAACAGCAGACCAGCAAAAGAAAGCCACATTTAAGGACCGGCAGCCCGCTCATCGACATCATCTGTCTTGAGGTGTTTGAGTGGCACAGAGCCGTGTTACTTACCACCACCACCAGTTCAGAGTTGTAACTGCAATCACAATCATTGTTATAGTCACCGTCATAATGCAGGTAGTTTCCCAGGAGGTGCCAGAGTGACTCCACTGCCATAACTATCCTGCCTTAATTATCTTCGGACACTGTCTTTGGAGCCATTGCTTGGGGTGCTTTGTGATAATGCACTGTTGGCATTATGCTGGATGCTGCTGGCTTGAATACCATGACTGGGGCAGGGCCAGGGACCCTGGACCATTCACACCAGATTGTCGGTGCTGGGGATGTCTGCTGAGACAGGGCACTGGTCTGTCCTGCCACACCCCCCAGTTGCCAGCATGACTGAGTCCCACAGTGAGTGGTTCCAGCTGCAGCAAAATGTCCTGGAAGGCTGTAGTGCCACTGGCAATGCAGCAGACTCAAGTTATGCCAATGCAATTACAGATGCAGCAGCCGGCGCGTGTGTGAACATCCTCCAGTCACCTCTGTCACCAGCAAGAATATTACGAATGGAAGCAACCCTCGCCTAGAGTGCCCACAACCAATATATTGCTGTTTATTAATAAATGTTGCTATTTTGACACCAGGAGACATCCATGGACACATTCCCATCATCTTCCTCACACCCAGCAGAAAAACCAGCAGTGTAGTTCAGTGCCTGTTAAAACTGCCCAATTACACTGGTGTAGATGTGGCCATTGACAAAGCACCTTACACTAAGTATCAAATAAACATATGTTTTGGAACTGCTGTGAGCATTTGCTACACAAGGAATATTAGTTTTTGTCAAACTATGCTGAAATTACTGTAACTTCAGACAGTGATTGCATTTGCTACTGTGGTACTGTGTGATAGGAGAGAGAGGCAGGCTGATTGATGAGCAAATTTACTTGCATAGAAGCATTTGACGTGCATAGTATTTTCTGGTGGTAATAAATATGGAATAAGAGGCATGTTAGTATAAAACTGTATAGTGTACATCATTTGCACAATTTCTGTATATCAGTTCACAACTTTTCTACAAGACTGATCAAGAGTCAGAGGGCTTAACAGATAATGCACATATGCACTAGTCATACCTCTGGAACACTTGGGGGTACCAAAATCAGCATAATCCACATATCATTTCCTAGTAGGGAAACAATCAGTGATTTTAAAAATCTGTTAGGGATGCAGGTATGGAAGGCGCTATATGTAAGCACAACTCTGAAACACGCACAGAAATTTATAACACACTATGTACTAATGAACATACTGTTGGGATAAGATGAATGCAACTCTATACAATGGTGTAGAAGAAACTGGATATGCAAGACATTTTCCAATGCTTTATTCTTCTGGAAACATCATTCACCTTCCTAACTCTAACAACTGTGGCTGGTGTGTGTGTGTGTGTGTGTGTGTGTGTGTGTGTGTGTGTGTGTGTGTGTGTGTGTGTGTGTCATTTTTTGTTGTGCATATGGAGGCACCAAGTAACATATCAACTAGCCATAGTCCAGCAGTGTATATGTAGTGAATCACCTTCCTGAATTAGCAACTGTTTGCAATCTCTTGGTTTTAGAAGGAGTGTATAAATCATTTCTTTAATGAGCTGCATGAATTGTGTCCCTTTGTTCGCCTAATGCACTTCTGTTAGCTTCCATATGGCAGGCTCACTCCTCAGGAAAAAAATATTATTTCCATACTTTGAACCTCTGGAGGCACACATTACATTTTAAAGTGAAGGCCTTCTCGAACATGTTTGCATAGCCTGAGGTTTGACAAGCAATGAGAACTTCTATACAATTAATGTAGGTAGTTCACATACTTTGAAATTGTGTGGGTTGGCAACTGCAGATTTACTTTGTGAGAAATAGCATATAATGAATGGCCTGTCTTATCGTAGACATAACTAACAAGCATCTTTTATGGTAAGATAATTTTCTGAAAGTGGACATTATTGAGACACATCTGTCTGCTTAGACTATTCACTGCTGCCAGTTTTCATGCACAGTACCTACATAACACATCAATTTGTCATCTGCATTACAAGGATTTTACTTAGCCTATACTTCTACAAAATTTGAACAGTACACTTATTTGTAATTGTTTCCAAGTATAATAATTTAAAAAATACTTAAAAATCCTTCTCAGACATTTCTGAGATTGAACATACAGTAATTTCAAGCCAAAAATTTATAAACTACAAGCTTTCGCTTATGGAAGAAATTGTCTGACAATCTCAACATGTAATTCACAGCCAACTATGTTTAGAGAAAATCACGACATCAGATTTAGGTAAGAGAACGTTACAAAAGTACTTTTGCAATTAGAGCTACATAATGAGGACAGATTATCTGCATTAATTGCCACCAGCTAATGTCCCCACAACACAGGCATATTACAGAACTGTACACTGGAATGTGTAAAAGCTTCCATTTAAGTAGCAGGGTACTATTGGAAGAATAATATGACCATACTAAAAATAACATGTGGCATGAGATCATTCTTTGTAGTCTAAAAAGACACATCAGGCCATTGGAATTTGGTAGGGGTCAATTGTTACTTCTAAAGCATTTTTTAAATGGCAGGATCCTCAGCCACTGTGAAACTGTGTGTCATCAGTTTCTGACTTTTGCTAATCACAGATCACACATTATACCAAGCTTTCTATTGCAACTGACAAAACAACTGTGCATTACATGATATTTCCAGGGGAGCCACATGGGGTCAACCAAATTTAACAGTGAAGGACTAATTCCAACTGCAAGATTTCATACAGTTGTAGGCTTACACCTTCTGACACATATTAATCGTCTTCATGTTGGATTCCCTGGGGATTTTTGTCCTACATATGAATCGGACTGCAAGGGGTCCCTCACTTCCAACATAAAATACTGACACCTCGATTATTTGAAAGCAGTTATCATCCTTGTGTCTCCTCTACCTGCACTAGCCACCAACACAATTGTGCAACCATTTACTAATTACAAGAACATGACAACAACGAAAACTGAAGACAGGCAGTGACTCATCTGTGAGTAACTGATTTGTTGTGCACAGACACACACAAAGATTTGATGTCTCAAGATTTTTAGCTACAGATATTTTTGTAGCATGTGTGTTCTAGTGGAGATTTACACATGCACACCGAGATAGAAACATGAAGCTACCTATTTTATGTGACAAGAACAGGAACAGAATCACAGGTTGCAAGAAGGCAGCACAAAATCATTGAAGCAATGGAAAATTGTACTGAAATGCAGGAGGATCTGCAGCGAATTGCCGCATGGTGCGGGGAATGGCAATTCAATCTCAATGTAGACAAGTTTAATTTGCTACAAATACATAGAAAGATAGATCTCTTATCATTTAGCTACAAAATAGCAGGTCAGCAACTGGAAGAAGTTATTTCCATAAATTATCTGGGAGTACGCATTAGGAGTGATTTAAAATGGAATGATCATATAAAGTTGATCGTTGGTAAAGCAGATGCCAGACTGAGATTCATTGGAAGAATCCTAAGGAAATGCAATCTGAAAACAAAGGTAGTAGGTTAGAGTACACTTGTTCGCCCACTGCTTGAATACTGCTCAGCAGTGTGGGATCCGTACCAGATAGGGTTGATAGAAGAGATAGAGAAGATCCAACGGAGAGCAGCGCGCTTCATTACAGGATCATTTAGTAATCGCGAAAGCGTTATGGAAATGATAAATAAACTCCAGTGGAAGACTCTAACAAAAGTCCGTACCGAGCTACTGTGCGTCTCTCCTGCAGAGTTTCTAGAACATACCTTCACTGAAGTGTCAAGCAGTATATTGCTCCCTCCTACGTATATCTCACAAAGAGATCATGAGGATAAAATCAGAGAGATTAGAGCCCACACAGAAGCATACCGACAATCATTCTTTCCACGAACAATACGAGACTGGAATAGAAGGGAGAACCGATAGAGGTATTCAGGGTACCCTCCGCCACACACCGTCAGGTGGCTTGCGGAGTATGGATGTAGATGGATGTACATGGAGATGTAGAAATTAATCTTTCTTTTTCTTACATCAAACCTCATAGTAGATATCTGTGGAAGTGATGCATAAAAGACAATAATCTACACACTTCAAAAGATTCAGGCTGTTCTAAAGGAGGTAACACATCAGAACAGAAGTAAAGTTATCTGAAGCAGAATGGCACTGAATGTGGAACAGTTATTATAGACCTACTGATTGTACTTTGTGACATGTAATTAATACACTGACTGCTTAGAAGCTGCTGCCTTCACTTAGTTACAACTGCAGGACACGGTTAGGCCTAAAGTGGGAAACCTCACTAATCGAAACTCTTACAGCCCCAAACAGTTATCCTTTACAGAAACATCTTGTTTTGTACACCATAGCCAAGGTTAGAGATTTTGTTGTTGGTCAGATTTATATGGAAGACTGAAACACAGCGGTGTTTATACATGATAGCACTGCTACTGAAATATCCCACAACTCCAACAAGGAAACACAAAATTACAGGAGTAACTCCTTTCTTGCCATAGTGTTATATCAAATCTTTATAAATGTTTTGCTACATCAAAACATAGCATTCCCCGGCATTTATGCTGATATGTACACATTTTCGCCATTTAATGTAGTGTCCACATAGATTTTTATGTTTTTTGCAAGTGTCCATATCATTTTAGTGTTGGGAATTAGGATCTTTTGATTTTCGCTATCATCTGATGAACTACTTATATGTTTTTTACTTCAGTTATTGAATTACATCAACATGGACTAATGTGGATGAATCTATCAAATCTTTGTTTGATAGAAATACTAAAATTTATGAAGAAGTGTTTTGACCACTTTTCATATATAAAAAAGAAATCATGGCCACTCACAATGGAAAATACTAACAAAGCCATGAAAGTTTTAAATCTCCTACCATATAGTTTGTCCTAAGTCTGACTAGTAGCTGGCTGCTCTAAATTTTTTGTCTGTGATATTACTGAGCTGCAAGCTTACCTGGCTACCATACCTATGACCTGAATTACGATTCCTCATCTGACATTTCAAATGCATTCATGTAGGTTGTGGGAAACAGAACATGCTACTCTGTCCCCATTCCACAATCATGCCTGCCATCCCATCTTTATTATGTATATGTACTACCTGTACCTACTAGACCTCTATACTAAAATACATTTTTCTAGATAATAAACTATAGCTTTTCATTGCTGATCTCTTCAGTTCACCAGGCACACTAGAGATCTGTGTCCTTCAAGTGAATCTGGCAGCCCACGTCTCACTCCAGCTGACTTACAACCTGTGTTCAGCTTTTTGTGGCAGCACAGTGCTCCTAAACTTTAGCTTAATATGAGTGCCTGTGCATATAGTGGGTGATTTGAATGTGCACAGCGGCAGAGGACTGTAACTGGAAGGCAAACTCTAGAGCATGAGGTAATGTCACCTAAATCTCTTCTTCCACCCAGACTGGGTGGAGCTCACCTTCAGAGCCATAGTTTGGAGGTTTCACACTTTGACAGAGTAGATGTTTGTGGATAATCCATTTTACTCTCTTTTACAGGTAAGGAAAATAGCAATAGCCATTGATTTTCTCAGCACATTTAACCACTTCAGGATCCCCAGTGCTTAATGGATGTACAAGATTAGGTTTTCCAGGCTGTCCTCTGGAATGCAATTACACCAGTTATACTGGGCAAAACAACAACAAAATAATACATTATTGTGAAGAACATAGTATCTAACTAGTGTCTTAGGTGGGTCAAGTGCAGATTGTATTCTGATTTCTCTCCACCTAGGATTCCTGTCTTGGAGATGACACACATTGCTGCTGACATGAAATACAGACAATAAGTGTAATCATGCACCAGAAAGACATTATATTTAGAACTTCATCCCTCAGAGCAAAAGTTACTGGATATTTCTTCAGGTAAACATGGTAATGTGTCAGTTACTACATTGTTCTGTTCCATGACAAACTATTTTTAAATTGTATTACTGAAGTGAACCACTTCTGCATACACTAATTTGCAACTGAGAAGAAAGCTTAAAGGTTGGCAACCACAATATACTTTGGTGTAATTATCAACAAAATAGTGGTGGAATTTCCTGAAAGGGTACATAATTGTGACAACTTCATATTCAGTGGCTGTGTAGGCCCATTAGGAAAGGGTAGTGTACAGACACTTCATCTACCATCTAAACCCCTGATTTGGAAGAGAGAAGCTCCCAACCTGGTAAATGAAGCATCAGTTGTCAAGCAAAAATCCTGGGACATTCATATGGTACACCAACTGTTTATTTGCTAGTGCATCTTTGATCTTATTAAAAGCAGACTGGATTACTTCAGACCCAATCTAAGGGATCAGTCTGCGTACAAAATTTTGTAATTGTTCTGCATATAAAAACTGGTTTGGAACAAAATGACAATGTTCATTGGCTAAATCTGAAGATACTTTTAACTGCACCTGTTTGGTATACTGGGAAGTTATGAATTCTTTGTATTTTTGTTTTGTCAATTACGATATATTGAGGCATAATAATGTGCCAGAAGAAATTTATTCATTCTCTCTCTCTCTCTCTCTCTCTCTCTCTCTCTCTCTCTCTCTCTCTCTCGAAAATTTGTTGTCTTTCTTTTTTTTTTTTACACATTGCCTTTAACATCATATTGCTGAAAGTATTCTAAAACGTTCTCTACCAATGACATGTGCACTTCCAAAATTTGTGTGGCATTCATCAAATCACCCACATATAAAGTAATTCTTTGTAGTAATTCTGGGCCTAAAACATCATGTAATGTTATTATAAACACACCAACACTCACGTTTAGAGTAACTGATGTCATTCTAAATGGGTAGGTATGACATGCAGAAATAAAAGCAGTGTACTTTACAGGAGCTCTGTTTAGACTTATCTGTCAATACGACATACTCAAATTGATGGAAACGAGGTACTTGATCCTTGGCTCCACTGTACTTGTTGAACTAAATTTTCTGCTCAGATTCTCACACGATTATTATTTTATTAATTGCCCCCATGTCCAATACCAGCCTAGTGCTTCTCCTAGTCTTACCTACAGCCAACAGGGGGTTGCAGTGCTGTCTTTTTGATGGGTTCCAATCCATCATTGAATGGTTCATGTGGTAGAATGTTGTCTCAATGACATAGTCTACTTTATGCTCAAAATCTCTCATTTATGCACAGTATGGAACACTGCTGGGGAATGAAATTCTCATTTTCATCTTTTAGTTGACTGCAAAGAATTTTGTGATAGATACTCAGAGTTACACAATAGTTTTTACAAAAATTGCATGAGAACAATGATATAGTAGTCCTCTCCTGTAGCAAATGCCAGAAGCAGTGAACTAAAAAAAATATGTTAACAGATGTAACAGTATGCAATGTCTGATCTCTGGTGTCTCAGATCATGTAAACTATTGTTGTATGGATGATGCAATATGTGCTGCAATCCATCAAGACATATTTGGATTTTCCAGTAGTAAATATGGAGGTACGAGTGATTAATGGAGACTGGATATAAGTATGGAGTGTGGGTGCCTTTAAAGAAGCACTATAACTTTACAGATTAGGTATCTGAATGAAGATTGTTAATTGGAAGCCATATGGAAATTCACAAGAAGAAAGAAGCAGCTTTGGATTGCATCTTATCTGATAAATACCAATAGCATTGGGCAAGCTACAATTAAGCAACTTTTGCATCCCCCCAAAAATAATTTTTTGTACTAGTCAACTTGTACTTACCCAGCACTGCATTGTAACATATGTGTCACACCACTTGTATTTGGTTAGATGAGTAATGAACCTAAGAAGTAAAATGAAAGGGTCACAGGCCACAGAATCTTTAATGCCATGCATTTGCAATGTAATCACAGTGTCACACCACAACCCTCCCAGCAATGTCTGATGTTCCAGTCGTTAGCAAGACTTTCTGCTGGAATAGCCGTACCTAACTAAGTTAGATTTAGATTCTCCTCTCTGGAAGGTACCTGTCTACATACAGACAGGTTAGTGTATGTAACGGACACAGGTCTCCACTCTGCAGCACCAGAAATAGAACCTGGAGCCTGAACTCCCATGCTGCAGTCACTACAGACCCTTCTGTTAGCAGAGCTACCATAGCTCCAGGTCACATAAAAATACAGGGGATATGCAGTGCACTGTGCAGTCCAAATGGAAAAAGCCTGTCAGTAGGAAGACAAAGAGTTAATGATTACTGAGTTTTCCCAGTTACTGTAGCACAGTGCCTTAAATATAGGCCATGTCTTTTAGTTTCAGACCCTGCTTCATATGGAAACAGAAGTCTACTACTGAAGGAGAGCTTTTGTGCCTAACCCTTGCTTCCTATAGCTGGGGCATCTTTCAAGGTTGTAAAAGTTGTGCAGTAATCTTGCATGCATTAAGTGTTGTGGGCATCCTTTAACTGTCTGAAACTCCTTGGGTCTTTCCCAAGTAAAAGCAATACCATCATGACAATTATAGGAAATGCAGCTCCTTCTGGCAAGAGATAGCTAATTACCATATCAGACAATTAACGTTAACAGGTGACACATCTTGCCGACCTTCACTCATACCTCACATTCACTGGAGGGTAGCAGGTTTCCATCTGATGTGCACAACTACTCTGGAGTAGTTATCTATGGAGTTCGTGGAAAAATCTTCATTGTTGCACAGCTTCTGATTATCATATGACATTGAGCAGTATTTGTATATTTTCAGTGATGAGGATTTCATAATCATGGAAATGAGCTAATTCTCTCGGTGATTTATTCACTGACCTGATGTGGCACTGGACAAATACACAACATGACATTGAACCACTTCTGCAGCTGCAAAGGTCTAAAAAATCCTCTAGTTCATACACCCCAAGAAATCAGCATTTTGGAACTAAGTATGTTGATTGCAGTGTTAAGAATATCTCACATGAAAGAACCTAGTGGCAGTCTTTTATATGCAAGTATTAGGTGAACAGAGTGTCTTTGGAATTCATACATCAAGAGCTTTCATACACAACTAAAGCATTTGGCATAACACTATGATGTGTATTGTATCTGTATGTGAGCTCTCAGGAGCTGTGTACAATGTAATATAAAACTATGTTCATATGTGATCTTGCTTTCGTGTCCAGCATTACTATATCATTATTATTCATAACCAGGCTCCAGCCAGAACATAACGTCAGCCAAGAGGTTCACCTGGCCAGCATCTTCAGGTGATTAATCCGGCACACTAACTCATTCAAACAGAAATTAAAGCATATAGCAGCTCCTTTGTACACTATCTAGGTCTACTACACTTGCACCACTCTAACTGTCCACCAGTGCTAAGCATGACAGTGCACCGGCAGTGAAAACTTGCAGAAATCTAATACCAAACACTAATTAAAAACCAAACAGAACAGGGTTCCACACCCTAGCTGAAGGATACCCCTGTAATTCTGTTTATAATGGACATAAGGGGTATCACTTAATAGAGATATGAAACCCTGTTTTGTTTGACATTAAAAACTACTCTTTGTTTTGGGCATCAATTTTTAGCAAATTCAAGTTCTCACAGCTTTAAGTATCTTTTCCTCAGGAACTATTTGTATTACAGAGTGAACTGGGTGGTGTTTTACTTGTGACAATTGAAGAGAGCAGTTTTTCTCACTTTCCTTAGGAAAGTGAATAAGGAAGTGAATGGAAGTTTTAATCAGATTTTGTCATCTTTTTTGGTGCTATGATTACAAATTTTAAGAATGTCCTACTTACTTAACTGCTTATCATGTTTTGTTTACTTTGCAATAATTTTTCTGTTCTCACTCACAAACTGTGTTTGAGTAACTGAGAATGAAAGTGATCTCAGCTTGTAGAATAGTGGTTTTCAGTAAACATCACACTCTCTATTCCAAAAGTTTGAGCCATGCACATTATAATTAGTATGAATGATTGTATGAATGTAACATGCAATTGTACACAGCTTGAAACAAAATGGAGAGAAAGTGAATTTCGGCGTTTTCAAAATGGGCATCTTCACTAGCCTGTGTCAGTAATTTATAACATGGAAGTAATATCACATGTGATGGTGAATTTTGGGTTCAAGTGTAGTAAACCCAAAGAAATCACTTTCCAGTCAGATCACTATTCTCTGGAAGACAAGAAAAAAAGGAAAAAGCCAGTGAGTGCAGAAGTTATGTCACAACACACATTCACTTTTATCAGTAATCGCATCCCACCATGACTGATGCAGCAGTGAAAAACACTCCTTTCCAGAAGCTCTGAATTCAGCAAATGAGAATTTGCAGGATTTACTAGTGGGCCAACTCAAGTCAATACAAATATTCCAGGTGTCCTTCAATCAGATTGACAAATTTGATGAGCTGCTCACTGAATTACAACAACCACCTTAAACTATTAACAATGACGCAGATGATGACTTACAGTTATTGCATACTGCAAATAGGAATTAATTTCTCTCCCTACAGTTGACAGATTGAGGTAACTTCTAAACTTTGCACACAAGCAGACAATTCAATTCATATCCAGGAAAGGAGAATCTGAAGGTTTGTTGAACAGAAAATATAAACATGAACATTTGAAAGCTGAATGTAGAGCAATATTGAAAATAATAAAATACTAGAATCTAAGAAGTTCGCGTAACATCCTTACACCTCTCACTGAAAGTTCTTCATCTGACCACCCTATGTCAGTGTGCTGATTATGTAAGACAGCACTGGGCTCCAAATGTCAAATACATCCAACTGTGGGATGTAGTGTACTGTATCACATTGATCTTTAGCTGCATGTATACCATTATTGAGACACAGTGCAGTTGTAACTGTGTAGAAGTGCAGAATCCAAAATGAGAGGATTATTTTAATACCAGTAATGGTAGACTTGGCATTCAGAATAAATATTACTGTAATAACAAAGACCTGTTGGAGCATTTAAAAAAAAAAAAAAAAAAAAAAGGAAACAACACTGCCCCTGGAATTAGTCAGTTTTTAGTTTTGTTATTCCACATAATGACTGACCAATTCTGAAAATTTAAAATGCCCTCATAATCTGAAACTGCACATTAGGAAATATATTATAAGATTAAAACAGAAAGAAACAGGTATTAGATTTAGGCACTGTGAACTTGTCTTTAAGAAGTGTAACTGACAGCATGCTGCTACCTGGGGTTTGTTTATCCAGTATTTGAGAATGTGACCTCTTAATGGAATCCAATTAACTTTTAGCACATAAGTGGAAAAAGTTTGGGTAAGGTTTGCTGTTGTACTTGAAGTCAAACATTTAACACACTAACTCACTGTGAAGTAATCAAACTCATTTTAAAGTAATTGGACTATTAAAGTTGCTTCACACATGGGAGTTTGATTGTTTAATGGATCTGTAGTTTACTGGTAAATTTGTACCATGTCATCCATGTGCTACAAAATTTCCACAAGTAAATTAGACACGATTGGAAATCCACTGCATTAACCTGTTTGTATTCAAGATATCTACATGATAACCATGCAAGCATGTTATAAATTTCTAACAAACTGTTGTCATGATATGTCCATAAAGTTGTTTTTTCATAACAACAATATTTGTCAATATAATAGAAATAGTAACATTAAGTAAGCATTAATCAAGTCAATATTCTGTCATTCATAGGTATTTATTTTTTAATTATTGTACAACAAGTTTCAGAGCTACATCTCCATTTTCACTGACTGTGTGAATGTAATGAGCATTACATTTGTTTCAATTTTTCACCTTACATCTAATGATACAATTGTATAGTTAACTTCCTTCAATTTAACATCAGCTGGGATGATGGCAGAGTGCAAAAGAGATTGAGAATTATGTCTACTAACATTACATACATCAGACCACAGAACTTCCCCTGTCTTGTGCATTGTTGAAATAGTTCCACATTTAGACTTACATTCTGAAACTATTTTTGAAATGTCTATGACTATACTACATACTAATAATACATATTTAACCAATATTACAGTGATGTGATGTAGATTATAATTGATTTACAATTATTTCCTTTCACATAATTGAAGAAATAAAATATGACATTAAAAGATTATTTGGAGAACTATACACTAGCCATTTTAGTTTATGTACTAACACACTGAGCATAAATTTTACATTCTAATTTAAATACAGAGTGACTTTATACTCAGTGCTGTTTGCCATTTGCTGCTTCTATTGCTATATGAGCAACAGAACAGGTCGAGGGGAAGGGGGTTTGGAGAGGGGGAAAAGTGTGTCTCACTTACATAAGAGCTGCTGACCATTAAACAGTCACTGTCATTACCACATCCTGTTGAGGTGCGGGCTGCTGCTTGCATCTTGACTATATTTCTTTTCAGCTGGCTGCTTTCTGATTAGGTGTAAGTAATAGTCCACTGGTACTAAATATTACTATCAGCTGAAAACTCATCAGAATACCTTGATGTGCCACATCTACTACAGTGAAATGTGCCAGAGAATATACTACCTGTAGTTTGGGACTAACTGCCATTTACAACCTCAGCATCTATAATGCTGATGGCCGTCAGGGAAGGTGAGACATGTACAGTACCAGTGAAGCATGTTGTTGGCCAGGTAGTCCTCTTGAATTGCCAATTCCACCAAGGCTGTTGCCCTACATGCAGTTGATGTCCTTTGCCCCAAGTGAAGTACTGCAGGTCCACATCTGGCTGGAACTCTTCATATGATGGCAAAGACGGAGAATGATCATAAGCAACAAACAGTCACTGTCTTCATAGTAATAGTCACGGACAGTAGGAACAGTGCACACATCTGTGAGCTCCAGGACAGAGACCTTCAGACATCGTACTACTTGAGAGGCCGTGCACTGAAGAGAGACTGCCTTGGGAAGAAGTAACTTTTGGCAGTGTTCCATCACAGCATAGTGTAATCATTTTCACTTTGGTCTCCTCTTCAGATCTGGCAGCCACAATTATGTTCTTCATCTGCTGCACACTGTCATTGGTATTATAGAACAGGAGTCTGCTCTGTCTCATCTGTATTTATTCAGTAACCATTGAGTTCACCTCATTGATATACACCACTCCAGTATTGTCCATGTAGTAGTGGCAGCAATGTGAGATTACGTGTTTCCAAAACACCTCATAACGCCTTTCAGTGGAATCACATCCAAACCCAGCAACCCTTCTACCAAGGGTGCTTCCTTATTCAGTAGGCTCATTTTTCCATACCACTTACTTCATGCAAAGAACATCTCCAACTGTGGTCACATTTTGTTACAAAACCAGAGCTTAATCAGAGTGATATCATATGAACACTGCTCTCTACACATCCACAATAACCCTTTCCGACCTCACCGCCTCTTACTTCGCATTCATATTTGAGGATGATTATTTTCAGGTGTGTGGAGACATCTACATTGGTATGTTACGAGCCTTAAACACATAACCTGCAGCTTGGAGGACCAGGCTTAGTATTATGTGATTGCTCTACAAGGAATGCTGGCTTCACAACACCTGAGCATGCCCTCCTCCCCCCTTCCACATAATGATTAGAGAAAGAATATGAAGGACACCGCCCGGCTTCACAACCTAATACCATTGGGGTCGAAAAATCAAGAGTTGGCCAAGGGAGGCTGACAGGAAAGGTGATAGTAGTCTGATAAATAAGTGGAATCAATGTCAGAATTAGGTAACAGCTTAGTCAGTCATGTGGTGGCATTTTCAAAGACTGTCAGAGAGTGCCTGATGAAAAAGGAGCATTGTTGTATGAAGGACAGAGCATTTCCATGGATTGTGAAATTTTGTACATGATAGTTGCAGTTTAACTACAATTTTATATCAGTGCACAGAAAAGGAATCAAGTTGTTACTTATACAGTAATGACACTGTTACTGATCAAGATGGCGGCTCGTATAGAAGTTTTAGTAAGTGGCTCCGTGAAAAACATGTATACTGCCGATATAAAGTGCATCTTATGCAGTGAAAGACTTTTTAATGGTTTCAGACTATGTTCAGCGAGTCAAAAATGGATTCATTCAAAATGCATCTTGAGTTCTGCCGCGGTAAGCGCAAAATGTGACTGTGGTGTAATTGGCTGTTGTTTGCGATCGATGTGCTTATCAAAACAAGATACTGTGCGAGAAGAAAACGTTGTTTCCACATTAGAACAGGATTTATTGTACGCTAAAGAGTATATACATAATTTGGAAACAGTGATTAGTGATCTCAAACAAAAACAAAAAGTGGAAAACGAGCCTTTTCTTAGGCCTAAAATAAACAGGCGTGTGAAACAAAGTGGAAATCGTTTCGAACTAAAAACAAGGAATAAATATGAGCTGCTAGACACGTATGAAGAGACGAACAACCAGGGACATAAGAGAAATGAATACACGTCTCTAGGGCATACTTTGAAGAGTGAAGAAAACACTAAATTTTCGCAAAATGGTTTACGAAGTGAGAGTAAGGGCGATGTTTACATTTTTTCAGCTAGCCACGGAAGAGGCTTAGCAGGTAAAATGGCCACTATGCAAAATAAACGAAAAGTAAGTGGAACCACCAAGCCTGGGGCTCCTCTACGAGAAGTGCTAAAAAACTGTGAAACATCAGTAACAAAAGGTTCGAAATGTGTCATTATTGGAGGAGGTAACGACGTTTATAGAAACGAAAGTGTCAATGCAACAAGGGCTCTACGTGAAACCTTAGGGAAAATTACACATTCAGATGTATATGTTGTAAGCATTCCACAAAGACATGACTTGATGGAAGCTTCATGCGTAAATAAAGAAATTATTCGAACAAATAGAAAATTTAGAAAGATCTGTAGCAGTTTCGCCAATGTAACATTTATTGATGCAACAAGCTCTCAGAGAGATCATTTTACAAAGCATGGGTTGCACAGAAACAATTTTGGTAAAACAATTCTGTGCAAAGAAATATTAGAAAAAATTGACAAACCACAAGAACAGATACATCCACCCATAACACTGCCAGTGAAGGAAGAAAAGGAAGAGTCACCACTTTGCCCTATAAAGGAAAAATCAGTGTTATTACCAGCAGAAGAACCAGTGTTGTCACCTCCAGAAGAAGAAGTTGTGACACCACCAGCTGAAGAAGAAGCACCACCTTCAGAGATCCTGCAGCCAAGATATGGGAGAGGAGAGAGAAGAAAGAAACAGCTAAAGGACCAGGATTTTGTATACAATGAAGCCAGCAGCAGCCGACCAATTCACAAGAGGCAACCACCTGCGAGAAGTCAGGATTTTTGTTGGCCCCAGATCAGCAACAGCACACCATAACAGACATGGGGATCAACAATCTGACAAGCACACCACTCGTAGGTAATGTAAAAAATATAAACTGTGATTCAAAGTCAAACTGTATCCAGATAAACAAAAAGGGAGATAATATGCTGACATTACTTCAAGTTAATATTTGTTGTATTAGAAATAAGATGTTAGAATTGGAACATTTCTGTAAGATTAAGAATGTTGATGTAATATGTGTATGTGAGCATTGGTTAGATGCAAATGAGGTAGATATGTTTGTACCTCAAGGATACGTCACTGCAGACATAATGTGCAGAAAGCAGAGGCGAAATGGTGGGGCTGGGATCTTTATCAGAGATAATTTCAACTTTACAAAAATAGATGTATCATCTTACTGTACAGAGTTAGATGCAGAATTTAGTTGTATAAAAATGACTGATGAAAATATAATAATTGTAAGCCTATACAGATCTCCCAATGGCAACATTGATACTTTTTTTGAAAGATTTGAACTACTGGTTAGAAAAATACTAATGCATAAAACAAAGATTGCCATATGTGGTGATCTTAATATAGAAATGGTAAACACAAGTAATGAGCCCTCAAGAACTTTTCTTAAGTTATTAAGGCCCCTTAATCTGTACTGTACCATCCAGTGTCCAACACGTAAAAATTCATGCATAGACAATATTATTGTGAATTTTCCCCGTGGCAGCTACACTGTTAGCCTTGCAAATGGGTGCTTTGCAGACCACGACCCATTGCTTCTCAATCTCTTTAGTAAGCAACCAAATTCCACTAGTGTGCACAATATGACATGGGTAAGAAGACAAAAAGAAGAATACATTATGTCATTTATTCGTATACTAGAGGATGCAAGTTGGGACTTTGTCTATAAGTGTTCATCTGAGAAGTCTGATGTTGAAACTACCTTTGAAAACTTCCTTAAAAATTATACAGAATTATGGTATTCATGCTCACCACTAATTAAAACCAACTCTTCTGGAACATATAAAAATAAAAAGCTGGAATGGTACACAGACGAACTGGTCCAGATAAGAAAAAACATGCTCGTACTATACACAGCATATAAAAATGCATGTAAACAAAGATCAGAGCAGGAGGGCACCTTTTATGCAGCATACCAAAAATGTAAAAAATTCTACAAACTTAAGCTGATACAGACAAAAAAGGCTGCTTATGAAGGGTACATAGAAGGTGCAACAAACAAGTGCAAGGCAGCATGGCAGATTGTAGCACAAGAAAATCCCACACGTCACACACATGAAACTCAGCTCACTCCAAGGGAACTAAATGACTACTTCATTAGCTCAATTAAAGAAATTGAAAGTAAGATAGAAAAAACAGATACATCTGCAAGCGATTTACTTAATGCCCTTCCACCAGTAGATCATGTCTTTAACTGGTATAGTATCACACCTGCTCAGATTAAAAGAACAGTCACAAAATTTTCAAATTCTAAAAGTATGGACTGCTACTGGCTCTCCAATTACATAGTAAAAAAAACTGTAGACTCGATCGCTAAACCATTGGCATTCATATTTAATAAATGTTTACAGTCAGGAGTGTTTCCCGACTCCCTCAAAATTTCCAAAGTTATTCCAGTGTTTAAAAAGGGTGACAAACATCTTCCTAAAAGTTATCGCCCAATCTCAATTGTGCCAATATTTTCTAAAGTATTTGAGTCACTTATGTACACTCAATTAAGTAGCTATTTTGAGACACACAACCTTTTGAGCAATAGTCAGTTCGGATTCCGACAGGGCAGAAATACCACTACGGCCATCCTGGAAATTGTTGACCAGACATTAACAGCCTTTGGAGACCGGAATATGGTGTCACTTGTCTTGTGTGATCTGAGCAAAGCTTTTGACTGCATTCCCTTTGGCACCCTGGTTGCAAAACTAGAATTTTATGGTGTATGTAACCCAGCAATAGCAGTAATAGAGTCATATCTTCATAATAGAAGACAGTTTGTCTCAGTTAAAAATAATTACTCCCCTGTAGCAGCAGTTAGTACTGGTGTACCGCAGGGCTCGGTTCTGGGACCCTTCTTCATCATAGCCATCAATGACCTACCTCATCACATAAATAGTACTACCATATGCTATGCAGATGACACAACCCTCCTCACCTCACATCAGAACATCTCAGCTTTGGACAATAACACACAGGAATCACTCAAATCAGCCATCCACTGGTTCACATCCAATAAATTACTGTGTAACTCAGAGAAAACACAACAGCTTCTCTTAGGGTTACCCAAAACCATAGAAAACAAAACTGTAAAACTATTAGGAATGCATATTGATTCCAAACTTAACTGGGAAGAACACGTAAATCAGGTTTGCAAAAAGCTTTCAAGAGTCTCCTATCTCCTTTGGAAACTTAGGGACATGATTAGCATGAACTTTCTGAGAACAATGTACTGTGGACTCTTCCAGTCACATATTACATATGGCCTTCTCATATGGGGGCACAGCTCTCACAGTAACAAAATTTTGTTGATGCAGAAAAGAATGCTGCGCATAATGTGTAAAGTCGGTCCCACGGAGCACTGTCGTCCTCTCTTTATAAGGCTAAGACTGTTGACCATTGTAAACTTGTATATTTATATCTGTGTGTTACACATTAAAAACAATGGTATGGAAGATGTTGTCAGGGAAGAAATTCATAACTACAACACTAGAAGGAAGGCAGATTATGATATACCAAGACACAGACTAACAAAAAGTAGTAACTCACACAAAGTGAATACCTTAAAAATATTCAACAAACTACCGCAATCTGCTCGGGACATGCCCACAAAAATTCTTAAACAAAATTTGTACAATTGGTTATCTGACAATCCATTTTATTCTATGCAAGAATATTATGATCTGAGTAGCACAGAGATAAACCTGTAATTGCATAATTAACTTAATTAACTACTATATATACTGTTACAAAATATTTCATATTTAATACCTTTGTATTTCAACTGTGTTAGGTAACTACTTTATTTGCCAGTGTTATGATGTGTTACGTAACTACTGTGTTTGCTACTACAATGTAACTCATTTTTGGTACCTTTGTATGTATCTGAAACAAGAATATGTATTAAGCATTGTAGTCACCTGCTTAAGGTTTATGTTATTTGTAAGTTACTCATATGCTAATTATATCTATGCCTTATATATAGTGTCTGGAATATTAATATTATTTTATGTACTGACGAAGCCTATTTCATCTTGCATGATCAATGGCTAATAAAGAATCTTGAATCTTGAATCTTGAATAACTTTTAGAACAAAACCATTACAGACACTTCTTACAGGTTATCTTTTATTGCACATGGGAAGTTGTGTACATCTACACAACAAAAGCTACATTCAGGCTACAACTTAGCTATCAGTACCAGCTCTCTGAGTCAAAAAATTAGCTGTTATTCTTGAAACAAAGTTGCTTCATGCCATCATAATATAAACAGTAAGTTATTTCTAACAAGCAAATTGTGCAACAATTTTTGTATCTACCGTTTAACAAAGCATGCCGAATACAGATACATTTTTACAACAGTCTTCATTACAGTGCTTGAAAAAGTTACATTAACTTAAGAATTTCAGTAAGATTAATATGAAATATTTGCTTCCTTTAAAGGAGAGCAAATTCCAATGACATTAATCGTACAAATGACAGTGACACCAAACTTATGCATTACAAATATCAAAGAGTTTCTCTTTCACAGTCAGTACTCCAAGCACACCACAAATTCCATTTTCACAAAGTACTTTGCACTGATGTTGACATGAATTTCCCAGTGTTATTGAAAAGTAAATAAATATGAAAAATTATCTAATTTTACACAAACTCTTCAGCACACTGTCAGACTGCAACAGTATTAACATACAAATTTCACACAAGGAAATTTATGTATCAAATGAAAAATTTAACTGCAAAATCTAAAGTTTCTGTAACAGTTACTTCCTCAATCAGGAGAGGGTGGTATGTCTGGAGAAGTTAAGAAATGAGGAGGAACTCAATCCAAGCCCACAATCTGAGTCACCCCTTGAGGAGATGGTGAGCATACAAAATGATCAGATGGTAGACAAAGATACTTTTGTGTTTAAGTCTTCACACAAAGACATTCATGTGCACTGAGAGTCTCCCTAAAATTGTTAGATAACTATTGTCTTTGAGAAATGCATGACACTGCTGCTTCCTGAAACTTATAACACCTGCTTTCTGTCATTGACCATCCTCACAGTTCCATATAATTGACAAAACTGAAAATAAAGCAATGTAACAATGAAATAGTGTATTATAGTTGAAGTGTACTTTTAATATTTGCAGAAAAATATTTTGTCAATTGTCATACATTTCTCCACATAGGAAAAAAAAATTGTCGCAATCAAAATGTAAGGAATGCAAACATACATATCCAGTGCTTCAGACTATACACTGTCTGTCAGGTACACATGTTTCATTTAAGAAGCCAACAAGGTAATACAAAGTAGATCATACAGATAAAGAGCATATATGTGGATAGCGTAGAGTGACAGTAAATGATAATTTTCAATGAATGTACTTCAAAATTTTTAAACTATTTACCCCATGATCAAACTGTATGTTCAGAGTGCATATACTGTATGTGTATATGCCACACAAGTATAATAAAAGAAACAGTGCACAAACCACAATTTAAGTAAATGGCATACGTATCAAATGTCATGAGGAGTTCCATTATTAAACCTACTTGAGTTCAATTTAATGAAATCATCAAGAAATATAGTAACACATTTATGTACTATATTTCTGAAGTTTATAACACTAAGACAAGATTGGAATACATGAGTGATTAAATAATCATATTAAATAATGTATCATCTGGAAGTATATAGAAAATCACATTGAATAGCAAGACAACACATCATAATAACCTGAGAGCTTCATAATGTAATCACACACTTGGTTTACTACTTTACTTAAGGGGCAGGGAGATCAATATGAAAATACCACTGGCACTCTAGGTACCTGCATGTTATTTTTCCTCCTGCACAAAAACTAAAAGGAAATGGAAATATTCACAATTCAAGCATAATCATGGAAACAAAACATTTAGAGCAAAATACAGTACATAATGCCCACCAATTGATGAGGAAGTACTCATCGAGAGTGAAGGATTGGGAAAGCTTTGAAAGCACTAGAGGAGTAATATGTTTTTCTGTACTTATACATCATGTTCAGATTACACTGAACCCATCATTACAATTATTAACACAAATCTACACTCAAACCACAATGTTGAGTAATTAAGTAAAAACTGTCATGTGATATAACAAAAGAACAGGAGTCCTAACACTACATGACTGTGTAAAGATAGAACAAATGTTTATACTGTATACAATAAAAGCCATGAGTGGTCAGAAGTCTGAAATTCACAAAATCAGAAATGTAATCTAATTTTGTTGGCCCTTGTTAACTTCAAAGGCGTATGATGGGATTAGAAGACAAGCAATATGGTGGCCAAAGTGTGTGCTAAAACATAGCTTAAATTGGTAATGTAATTCTCAAGGGACTAAATGTATTACAACTCAAGTGCATATTTAAAATACATTGAAAGGAGGTAAAATATAAACCACAGAAGAACCCTCCATCTGGAGAAGCAGTAATAGCAAATCAACATTAAACAGTGAACCTATGATATCTTAAGGAACCAAACACTCAAGTTTTTAAATTATTTGTAAAGCAATCAGATGTTTGCAGCAGTTTAAATGTGTTAAATATCTGAATCACAGGCAAAAAAGAAAAAAATTATATAACATTTGAACTTATGTTTGAAGTCACCAAGTTTTCTCAGTATGAAGCACAGCATTAATATAGTCTGTGTAATTTGCCAATCTTGAGCTACACTGACATATTACACTCAAACTGTGTTAAACCTTTGACCTAACATTATACCTGTTAATGAGTAGATCAAAACAGGTATTTAATTATTGACTGAATATAAAAATATATATGAAATGTTGAAATTCAAATTCTTGTTTCCCCTGGAAGCTGTTACATAGCCACCATGCATCTGGTGCTGGGTGTCATGAACCAGGTTAGTCATTAGGTAGTATTGATGGAATACTGTTTGGGCATACAATAAATACTGACCTATATCCATTGCTCTCTCTGATTTAGGCTAATGATGTACGTGCAGTTGTGAACAGTGCAGAGCAGTGGTTTCCAACCCATGGTAAGTGGACTGCAGTGTGGCAATGGTCACCAGCTACTTGAAGTCAAACATTTAACACAATAATTCATTTTTAAAGTAATCAGACTATTGATGCGGTTTTATGCAAGCGTGTTTGATTCTTTAAGGGATCAGATGTTTACTGGTACATTTTTAACATGTGGATGATAATGTGCAGAACATACATGAGAAAATTAGAGATTTATGGAAACTCCACTTCAGTGACTTGCTTGTATTTAAAATACTGATGTGATAACCATGCAATCAGGTTATTACTTTACAACAAACTGTTATGAATGAACGACTTTATGGACATCACATAACAAAAATTTTTGTGAACATGCAGTAACACAAACAAATGTAGTGAGTCTTGAGTTGGTTGGTATTCTGTCATTCACAAATTGATCACTTATTTATTATTGTCAAATGAGGTTTGGAGCTACATCTCCATTTTCACCAACTGTATGGATCTAAAGAGCATTAAATCTGCTACAGTTTTTCACCCAACACACAAAAATGCAGTTGTTACATTTAAGGAGGTGAATTACACCTCATGTGGAATACTGGCAGAGTGCAAGAGCAATGCCACAATAATGCCTATTAACATTACTTGCATTTGACCACACAACTTACGTTTACTGCATTGGTGAAATACTTCCACATTTTCACTTACATTTTGAAAAGACGTTATGACAATAGAGCACAACTAATGGTGCACATTTGACCTATTTTAAAATGATGCGATGCAAGCTGCAATGGATACACTGTTATTTTCATTCACATAATATGTAAAAGTATTAAGAAATTAAAAAATTACTTGGATTAGTGACCTGTAACAATATTATTTCAAGTACTTACATCTTCAGCATGAAATTTTACATGCTAATTTAGACACAGAGTAGCGCTCTCTCTCTCTCTCTCTCTCTCTCTCTCTCTCTCTCTCTCTGGCTACGAGTATAGAGTGTTCAAATTAACATTACTCTCTGACTCCTCATAAAAAATTGGTAAACAAGTTACACATTTGAGGTGCCAGGCAACTGCTGGTATCTTGTACTGTATTTCTTGTAAGCTGTCTGCTTTCTGGTAAGTCTAAAGCAGTAGTCCATTAATACTTAATAATGTGCCATGAGTAACTACTCTGTTGAAGAGTGCCAGAGAATGCATGTGTGTAGTTAGGCACCCAAACTTCTATTCATTACCCTGGCTATTATAATGCTGAAGGGCATGTTAGCAAATCTGAGACACATACAGTACTGCATCAAGCGCGCTACTTGGCAGGTAGAGCTTCTTATCTGTCACATTTCTATCACACTGTTATGGAAGGAAGTTGCCCTATAGGCAGTTGACATCTTTTCCCCAAGTGAAGGAGAGCAGGTATACATCTGGTTGAAACTCTTCATATTCCTGCTTGCAGGGATGCAGAAAAATCTTGAGTGACAAACAGTTGTCATTCTCCCAGTAGTAGACACCAATATAAAAATGAGGATTGGTGCCGACATCAGTGAGGTCTAGGATGACAGACCTTTGAATATGGTACCAATTGAGCTGCTGTGTGCTGAAAAGAGATTGCCTTGGGAAGAAGTACATCAGTGTCTCATACTTTCAGTAGTGTTACTTCACATCATAGTGTACTCATATTCATGTTTGGTCTCTTTTTCACATCTGCCAGCCACAAATTACATTCTTCGTTAGTCATCTCCAGCCTGTTGCCCACTGTTACTGGTATTTTAGAACAGGAGCCTGCTCTGTCGCTTCTGTGCACCACGCCATCATTGACCATGTAGTATGGTGGCAAAATTCCTCATTGTGGTTTAAGTGGAAACACATACCAGCCCAGCAACAGTTAATATTTGATGTGTTTTACACCGTACTACCGAGTGTGCATACTTATGCAGTAGGCTCATTCTCCATTCTGCTTACTTCATGCAGACAAACATATCTAACTCTGGGCACATTTCGTTCCAAAACCAGAGCTGAGTGATGGTTGGTTGTTTGAGGTGAAAGGGACCAAACAGCGAGGTCATCAGTCCCTTGTTTCAAATAGACTCCATGCTGCTAACGGGACATCTCAGAAAAGGCAGAACAATAAAACGGAAAAAGGGGAAACGTAAAAGGGCAGTCACGTTGTCATTAGTAAAAACAAACGAGGGAAGTTGGCAAGAGAACGAACCCAACACTATGCTGAAGCAGCATAGGCAAGACCACCTGTGACTTAAAAGGGGCAACCGCTATAATGCAGAAAGTACGGATGGGAATAGAAAAACTAACCAAGCCTTAAAAAGAAGGGGTAAAAACAGAGGAAAAGGGAAAGAAAAGAGGATTCCAGGCAGGGAGGTGAATCGGGAATCTCTGAACACCGCCTACAGTGGGAGACACCCAAACACTCACCGCCCTGCCCCAACACCAGAGGGAGATTAAAAACTTTAAAACTGAGAATAAAAACCACTCTCCCGGAGGAAACCTAGAACCAGAGAGACCATCCGGGAATCGTCAGCCAACATCAAAGGTAAAGTGTGGGGGAGTCTGTACTTCGCACGCAGAGCCAAAAGAAGGGGGCATTCAACCAAAATGTGGGCCACTGACTGGAAGGCTCCACAACCACATAGCGGGGGTGGCTCATCACGCAAAAGGAAACCATGGGTCAGCCTGGTATGGCCAATGCGGAGACGACACAGTGTGGTCGAGTCCTTGCGGGAGAGGCGAAAGGAAGAACGCCATGGGCCTGGATTCACCTTAATGGCACGAAGTTTATTAGACAGTGGAGTAGCCTCCCAAGAACTGGCCCATGACTGTGCAAAGTGGGATTTGATGTGAAGCCGTAAATCCGCTGCAGGAGGGGTTACAGAAAACGGGGGGTAAGTAACTGCTCCCCCAGCCAAACGATCAGCGAGCTCATTACCCGGGATACCCACATGGCCCGGGACCCATAGGAAGTCAATGGAACAAGCAGCATGGTGAAGATCAGCGAGATGGTCATGGATGGCAGAGACCAAGGGATGGCGCGAAAAACACCGGTCAATAGCAAGAAGGCCACTCATCGAGTCCGTACATAACAAAACGCGGCTGTGTTGGGATTGTTTAATAAAGGTAAGGGCCCGGGATATGGCCATCAATTCCGCGGTAAACACCCCACATGAGGGTGGCAGCAGATGATTTTCCGTTCCAACAAAGGACGTGAAGGCATACCCAACATGATCAGCAGATTTAGAGCCATCAGTGTAAAAAACAACAGCATCCCGAAACTCCCATAAAATTTGGCGGAAAAAGGAACGGAACACCACCGGGGAGATGGAATCTTTCGGACCGCGGCGGAGATCCATCCGAATTCGAGGCCGAGGAACTAACCAAGGAGGGGTGGAGGGGAGGGAGCGAGGAAGACAGGACAAAGAAGGAAGCCGGAAATCACGGGTAAGAGACGCAAGGCGCAGCCCAACTGGTAAACCCGCCCGAGGGCGGGAGTCAGGCGGGCGACGTCCATGGTCTGGAAATAGGATAGAATAGGAAGGATGAGCGGGAGAAGAACGGATAGTAAGGGCATAAGACACCAGAAGCTGGGACCGCCGAACAGAAAGGGGGGGGATCCCAGCTTCAACCAGGAGACTATCAACAGGGCTGGTAGGGAAGGCACCGGTGGCTAAACGGATACCACGATGGTGGACCGGATCCAGCACGTGCAGCGTGGAAGGAGCAGCTGAACCATAAACTTGACAACCATAGTCCAAACGTGACAGAACTAGAGCACGATAAAGACGGAGGAGGAGGGAACGGTCCGCACCCCAAGAGGAGTGGGCAAGGAAGCGAAGGACATTGAGTTTACGGAAACATCCTACCTTCAGGAGTCGGATATGGGGCAGCCAAGTGAGCTTGTTGTCAAAAAGAAGACCCAGGAAACGAAACTGTGGAACCACAGGCAATTGTTGTGCAGCAAGATAGAGCTCTGGATCAGGGTGGACCGTAGTACGGCGACAGAAGTGGACCACCCGCGATTTTAAAGGAGAGAATTGAAACCCGTGTGAGTGGGTCCATGCAGAGGCACGCCGTATAGCCACCTGGAGCTGCCGTTCTGCAGATGCCATCGAGGAGGAACTAACCCAAATGCAGAAATCATCCACATACAGGGCAGGAGCGACCAAGGGACCGACAGAGGCCACAAGTCCATCGATAGCAATGAGGAAAAGAAGGACACTCAAGACAGAACCCTGTGGGATGCCCGTCTCCTGGGTCCGTGGAGAACTAAAAGCAGTACCAACTCTAACTCTGAATGACCGATGGATCAGGAACTGGCGGATAAAAATCGGGAGTGGGCCCCGAAGACCCCACTGATGAAGGGTTAGTAAGATGTGATGGCGCCAGGCCGTGTCATAGGCCTTGCGAAGGTCAAAAAACACTGCAACCAAATGGCGGCGCTGGGAAAAAGCCTGCCGAACTGCGGATTCCAAGCGAAGTAAATGATCGATTGGAGATCGTCCCTCTCTAAAGCCACACTGGTATGGGGACAATAGATCCCGAGATTCGAGGACCCAAGTGAGCCGACGGGCTACCAGCCGTTCAAGTAACTTACAGCCAACATTGGTCAAACTAATTGGCCGATAGCTGTCAACAGATAGGGGGTTCTGACCAGGCTTAAGGACAGGAACCACAATGCTATCCCTCCACTGAGAAGGGAAGTCACCCTGGAGCCAGATACGGTTAAACACCCGAAGAAGATGGTGCCGTTGTGGAACACTGAGATGTTGAAGCAGCTGGTTATGAATGGAATCGGGGCCAGGGGCCGTATCATGAGAAGAAGATAGAGCAGAAAGAAATTCCCATTCAGTGAAAGGTTCGTTGTAAGATTCTGACGCACAAGTGGTGAAACATAAGGCGACAGCTTCAGCCTGCTGTTTTTGATGAAGGAAAGCAGCTGGATAGGAGGCCGACGCCGATGCCATGGCAAAATGTGTCGCAAGATCTTCTGCGAGAACTAATGGGTCCGTACAAATGCCATCTGGGAGGTGAAGGCCTGGGAGGGTGGACTGCCGATGGCAACCTTGGAGAGAGCGAAGTGTAGCCCATACCCGCGACAGAGGGACAGTGGAACCAAGGGAAGAAACGAATCGTTCCCAACATATCCGCTTGCTCTGTTTGATTAAATAACGGGCTTTAGCGCGAAGGCGCTTAAAGGTAGAAAGGCTGGCTACAGATGGGTGCCTCTTGAAGTGTTGCAAAGCTCGACGGCGATCATGGATGGCAATGGCAATGGCCGTACTCCACCATGGGACTGGCCGACGACGAAATTTGCCAGATGAGCGCGGGACAGCAAGGGTAGCCGCGCGAACAATCGCGTCAGACACGTCACGTACGACGTCATCAATACAACCCGACAAAGAGGGAGAAAACTCGACCTGTGCAGTGTATAGAGGCCAATCGGCGCGGTGGAAAGACCAACGAGGTAACCCATCCATCGGGGAGCGGGCAGGGAGCGTGATAATCAACGGGAAATGGTCACTATCACAAAGGTCGTCGTGTGGCGACCAGTGTAATGAAGGGAGGAGAGAGGGAGAAGAAAGAGAAAGATCAATGGCAGAAAAGGTACCAGGACCAGCACTGAAATGAGTAGGGGAGCCATCATTAAGAAGGCACAGGTCGTGGTCTGCAATAAATTGGTCGATAAGAAGACCTCGTCTAGATGGAAAGGCACTGCCCCACAAAGGATGATGAGCATTAAAATCCCCAAGGAGGAGGAAGGGAGGAGGAAGTTGCTGAAGAAGGGTGGTTAAGGCAGCAGGTGTGAAAGTCCTGTCAGGAGGGAGATAAAGATTGCATACTGTGACTGCAGAGTCTAAGTGGACCCTAACAGCAACCGCTTCCAATGTAGTTTGGAGAGGAATCCACGTGCTAGCAATGTCTGTACGGACCAACGTACAAACGCCACCAGAAGCCCGCAAGGGTCCGACTCGATTTCGACAGAAAACACGGAACCCACAGAGGGTCGGTGAGTGAGCATCAGTAAAATGAGATTCCTGGAGAACCACACAAGCTGCTGAGTAGGACGAGAGAAGGGATTTCAATTCCGGAAGGTGACGATAATAGCCATTACAATTCCATTGGAGAACCACAGAATGATGGTTTAAATGAGGGCTGAACACGCTGAATCCAGTCATACCGCCGGGTCCCCACCCGTCACCGACAAGGAGGGGGCGACGTCCATAAAAGACAGGTCAGAATCCGGTTGCGAAGTCGGGGAAGGGACCTCCGGTGGTACCAGAGGCTCTTTGTCCCGGGACTTATGTTTCTTCTTCTTTTCAGGCTGAGATCGAGGAGGGCTGTGTGGCATAATGGAGCCAGCTGCAGCAAGATCAGGAACAGAAAGAGACCGGGCGACCTGGGGGCCGATAGACCGCGGCTCTCGCGGTCGCCGCGCTGCAGCAGACCTCTGACCTGGAAGGTGCCGGGAAGGGGCATCCCGGGAGAGGCGCCCTTGACCGGCAGACGCCGAAGGAGTGGGACACTTCTCCGGCTGGGGAGGGGGCGCAGCGCCCAGAGGAGAGGGGGTGGGAGCCGCAGGGGAGGGGGGAAGGAGAGGGGTCCGGGATGGGGGTAAGGAAGGGGGAGGAAGGGATGAAGATGTAACCAAGGCGTAACTAGATTGCATGGACACAGGGTGCAATCGTGCATATTTCTTACGGGCCTCTGTGTAGCTTAAACGATCAAGGGACTTATACTCCTGTATCTTTTTTTCTTTCTTATAGACTGGGCAATCTGCTGAACGTGGAGAATGACTACCATGACAATTTACACATACAGGAGGGGGAACACAGGGACTCCCCTCATGGAGTGGACGTCCACAGTCACCACAGAGGGGGTCCTGGGAACAGCGAGAAGACATGTGGCCAAAACGCAAGCACTTAAAACACCGCATAGGAGGTGGGATGTACGGCTTCACATCACAGCGATAGACCATAATCTTAACTTTCTCAGGAAGGGTATCCCCTTCAAAGGCCAGGATAAAGGCACCAGTATCAATACGATTATCCTTAGGACCCTTCTGAACACGCCGGACGAAGTGAACACCCCGCCGTCCGAGATTGTCCCGAAGTTCCTCATCAGTTTGAAGGATGAGGTCTCTGTGAAAAATCACACCTTGTACCATATTTAGAGACTGGTGAGGGGTAATGGACACGGGAATTGTGCCAAGGTGGGTACAGGCACGAAGGGCCGCAGATTGGGCAGCCGAAGCAGTTTTTATCAGCAACGAACCCGACCGCATCTTGCTCAGGGAGTCCACTTCGCCGAACTTGTCTTCAATGTGTTCCACAAAGAATAAAGGTTTGACACTGGTGAAAGTATCTCCATCAGTCCTAGTGCAAACTAAATAACGGGGGAAAGGTTTTGCCCCTAGACGACGGGCCTGACCCTCCTCCCAGGGGGTAGCCACGGAAGGGAAGGCCGAAGGAGCAAGAGAAGCAGCACTTGAGGAATCAGTACCACGCAGAGAGACGGCCGCAGAAGAGCGGCCAGAGGTTTGGACCCGTATGCGTTTCATCTGCATAGCGTCCGCCCTGATACCACCCACTCCGATCAGGGGCTCTCCTCACGGGCGCCACCCAGCCACAGCAAGGGCCGTCTGGCACGGCGGCCATTGCCGGGAGTTCTGATGCTCCAGGATGACGAGCAACCACTCCAAGGCATGCATGAGGAGGTCACAGCTCAGGTATCAGAAGTGTGATCCCTGTGTGTTCAGGGGGCTCAACCAAAAGGGTACATAGCGACCCCACCACACGGGCTGGCTACCGTGCTGGCTATGCACCCTAGCATCAGACAACGACGTACAAGAAAAGGTGGAATGTACTAGAAGGGCACACGTCGGAGACACTAGGTAAGGTGCTCTTCCCCAAATGGCTCACACTACGGAAGAGAAATTTTGGAATGGAGGTCAAACCCCAGAGGGGGACCAAGGAATGCCAAAAGGAGGAGATGATTACGTAACAAAGCCGGAGTGTAAAACCAACAGAACCAGGAGGATAGCGAGGGCCAACATAAGCAAGGACACCAATAGAGGGAGAGGAGAGGGCGAGGGGAAAGGGGTATGGAGGGGAAAGGAGGGGAAGGGAAAGGAAATGCAGCCCGGGAGAGAAAGAAGGCTGCAATGGCTCGGGGCCCCGTGCTCGCCACACACGTATCCACAAAAGAGTTGTGGACCCCCTGGGGGGCAGAGCTGAGTGAGACTGGTATCATATGAACACTGGTCTATGACCTGTTCCAACATCACCACCCCTTACTTGTAATTCATATCTGAGGATTATTATTTTCTGGATTTTGAGGACAATTTTTACATGGTCATATTAACAGCCTTATATAACCCACAGCATTGAAGACTGAGCTTTGTGCTGTGCATTTGCTCCACAAGAAATGCTGGCTTCACAACACCTGAACATGCCCTCCTCCCCCCTTCCACGTAATGATTAGAGAAAGAAAATGAAAGACACCCTCTGGCCTCACAACCTAATACCATTGGGGTCGAAAAAACAAGAGTTGGCCAAGGGAGGCCGAGAGGAAATGTGATAGTACAGTAGTCTGACAATTAAGTGGAAGCAATGTCAGACTTAGTTAACAGCTTAATAGCTGTCAGTCATGTGGTGGCATTTTCAAAGATTGTCAAGGACCATATGACAAAAAGAAAATTGTATGAGGCATTAGATATTCTCATGGATAGCAAAATTTCATGAATGAGTAACAGCACTGTTACTCATTAAACATAAATTTACAACATACACTCACTGCTCACATGTTATCTTGTATTCCACAATGGAATTTATGTGCTTTTACACAATCACAGTTACATGCACATATATCATAGCTATAAACAGAAACTTCATTAAAATAAGGCCTGTAATATTTGAACCAATAATAATGAATGATGCTTGATCTGGTCAGAATATAAAAAAATTAAGATTTTGTAACAATTCAACTGTAGGCCAATAATTTCATTATCTACAATTTACAAAATTATTTTGAATACAGAGTAGTATTTTTAAAACTCACTTTATTAGAATGCTAGAGAAGAGCATCACTAACATAAAAAACTTTTGTTTCCTTTCAAGGAGAGCATATTCCAATGACTTTGATAACAGAAAAAGGTAATGATGATTACATAATGTAATATGAACATCTAAAAATTTCTCTGAACACAGGAAAAATAATCTATTGTGGAATCGATACGAGTACTCAAACACACCACAGATTCAATTTTTATGAAGTACTTTGCAGAATTTATGTGAAAATTAGTGCAAGTTATTGAAAAGTAAATAAACATGAAATAATTATCAAATTTTACACAAACTGCCAAGTACACAGAAAAACTGTAATAGAGTATTTACTAACATAAAAATTCATACAAAGAATTTATGTATCAAATGAAAAAGTTAACTGTGAAAACTACAGCTTTTGTAGCAGTCATTTCCTCAGGATATGATGGTACATTGGGAGACAGTAAGAAAGAAAATACAAGCCCACAGTCTGAGGGACCCATCCATGGTGGTGGTAGTGGTCAGGGTACAGAATAGATAATGATCAAATGGTATAACAGATACATTTGTTAGTGTGTGTGTGTGTGTGTGTGTGTGTGTGTGTGTGTGTGTGTGTGTGTGTGTGTGTTCATACAAAGACATTGAGGTACACAGAGGCTCTGCCTAAAATTATTAAGCAAGTACTGTCTTTGAGAAATGCATGACACAGCAACTTTCTGAAACTCATTACAGCTGGTTTCTGTCACTGACCATCTTCACAGTTCCATATAATTGACAAAACTGAAGAAAACTCAATGTAACAATGAAATAGTATATAACATTGGAAGGGTTCTTTTAATATTTGCAGAACAAAATTTTATTAGTCATCATACATTTCTCCACGTATGAAGAAAAACTGTGGAAATCAAAATGTAAAGAACACAAACCGATGTTTCCGGAGCTAAACACTATACATTGTCTGTCAGGTACATATGTTTCATTTAAGAAGCCAACAATGTAATACACAGAAGATCATACAGATATGAGCATATATGTGGATAGCAACATACAACTGTTTCCTCTAATATTATATATATGTAGTTCTAGAACAGGAGTGATAGTAAATGGTCAGTTTCAATGAATGTACTTTTTAAATTCTTGAAATATTTACTCAATGACCAAACTGTTTGTTCAGAATGCATGTGTATATTACATACAAATTTAATAAAGGAAACAGTGCACAAACCGCAATTTAAGTAAATGTCATCAGGAGCTCCATCAGTAAGCTTACTCGACTTCGATGTAATGAAATCATCAAGGAATTTAGTAACACATTTATGTCCTATATTTCTGAAGTTTATAGCACTAAGATGAGACTGCAATACAAGAGTCATTAAACGTTCATATTAAATAATGCATCATTAAAAAGCATATTGAAAAATACATAGCAAGACAACACACCACAATAACTTTAGAGCTTCATAATGTAATCACACACCTGGATTACTACTTCACTTAAGGGGCAGGGAGATCAATATGAGTAGACCACTGGCACTCCAGGTATCTGCATATTATATTTTCATATGCACAATAACTAAATGGAAAGAGAAATATTCTCAATTTAACCATAATAGTGGAAAAAACATTTAGAGCAAAATACAGTACATAATGCCCATCAATTGGTGAGGAAGTACTCATAGAGTGTTAAGGACTGTGAAAGCTTTGAAAGCACTAGAGGAGTAATATGTTTTTTTGTACTTACACATCACATTCAGATTACACTGAACCCATCATTACAATTATTAACACAAATCTACACTCAAACCACAATGTTGAGTAATTAAGTAAAAACTGTCATGTGATATAACAAAAGAACAGGAGTCCTAACACTACATGACTGTGTAAAGATAGAACAAATGTTTATACTGTATACAATAAAAGCCATGAGTGGTCAGAAGTCTGAAATTCACAAAATCAGGAATGTAATTTAATTTTGTTGGCCCTTGTTAACTTCAAAGGCATATGATGGGATTAGAAGACAAGCAATATGGTGGCCAAAGTGTGTAATAAAACATAGCTTAAATTGGTAATGTAATTCTCAAGGGAGTAAATGCATTACAGCTCAAGTGCATGTCTAAAATACACTGAAAGGAGGCAAAATATAAACCACAGAAGAACCCTCCATCTGGAGAAGCAGTAATAGCAAATCAACATTAAACAGTGAACCTATGATATCTTAAGGAACCAAACACTCAAGTTTTTAAATTATTTGTAAAGCAATCAGATGTTTGCAGCAGTTTAAATGTGTTAAATATCTGAATTGCGGGTAAAAAAGAAAAAAAAATTAGATAACGTTTGAACTTATGTTTGAGGTCACCAAGTTTTCTCAGTATGAAACACTGCATTAATATAGTCCGTGTAATTTGCCAATCATGAGCTACACTGACTGAAAACACCATCATGTCCATATTACAGTCAAACTGTGTTAAACCTTTGATCTAACATTATACCTTGTTAATGAGCAGATCAAAACAGGTATTTAATTATTGACTGAATATAAAAATATATATGAAATGTTGAAATTCAAATTCTTGTTGCCCCTGGAAGCTGTTACATAGCCACCATGCATCTGGTGCTGGGTATCATGAACCATGTTAGTCATTAGGTAGTATTGATGGAATACTGTTTGGGAATACAATAAATACTGACCTATATCCATTACTCTCTCTGATTTAGGCTAATGATGTACGTGCAGTTGTGAACAGTGCAGAGCAGTGGTTTCCAACCCATGGTAAGTGGACTGCAGTGTGGCAATGGTCACCAGCTACTTGAAGTCAAACATTTAACACAATAATTCATTTTTAAAGTAATCAGACTATTGATGCGGTTTTATGCAAGCATGTTTGATTCTTTAAGGGATCAGATTACTTGGATTAGTGGCCTTTAACAATAGTAGTTCAAGTGCTTACATCTACAGCATGAAATCTTACAAGCTAATTTAGACACAGAGTAGTTCTCTCTCTCTCTCTCTCTCTCTCTCTCTCTCTCTCTCTCTCTCTCTCTGGCTATGAGTAATAAGTATTCAAACCAACATTACTCGCTGACTCCTCATAAAAAACTGCAAAACAACTTATACATTTGAGGTGCCTGGCAACTGCTGGTATCTTGCACTGTATTTCTTGTAAGCTGTCTGCTTTCTAGTAAGTCTGAAGCAGTAGTCCATTAATACTTAATAATGTGCCATGAGTAACTACTCTGTTGAAGAGTGCCAGAGAATGCATGTGTGTAGTTAGGCACCCAAACTTCTATTCATTACCCTGGCTATTATAATGCTGAAGGGCATGTTAGCAAATCTGAGACATACAGTACTGCATCAAGCACGCTACTTGGCAGGTAGAGCTTCTTATCTGTCACATTTCTATCACACTGTTATGGAAGGAAGTTGCCCTATAGGCAGTTGACATCTTTTCCCCAAGTGAAGGAGAGCAGGTATACATCTGGTTGAAACTCTTCATATTCCTGCTTGCAGGGATGCAGAAAAATCTTGAGTGACAAACAGTTGTCATTCTCCCAGTAGTAGACACCAATATAAAAATGAGGATTGGTGCCGACATCAGTGAGGTCTAGGATGACAGACCTTTGAATATGGTACCATTTGAGATGGTCTGTGGAAGATTTTGTGGACAGATCAAGCACACTTCCATCTGACAGGATATGTCAATACACAAAACTATCAAATGTGGGCAAAGTAAAATCCACACTCAAATCAACCAATTCCCCTTCATCCTAAAAAGGTCATTGTGTGGTGTGGGGCTACAGCATCATTTACAAAGAGAAATGCTTTTGATCCTGTTACTTGTACCATCACTGCTAAGTGCTGTCAGTCTCTTTTGCACAACCACATCATTACAGCTCTCCAACAGCTTGTATGTGTGGTAGGGATTATTTTTATGCAAGATGGCGCACCTCCACACATTGCAAATCCAGTTAAGCAGTTGCTGAAGCGTCATTTTGGAAAAGCTAGAATAATCAGCCGCCATTTCCCTACATCTTGGCCATCCTGATCATTTGATCTTAATCCATGTTACTTCTGGCTGTGGAGCTACCTCAGGGACGTTGTGTTCAGTGTTCTGATTGCAAACTTAGCTGCACTGAGGTCATGTATTGTGCAAAACATTCTGAACATGACCCCAGAAACACTTCAATCAGTTGTGGAACATGCTGTTTTTTGATCTCAACTTGTTGCGAAAAACAGTGGGCAGGATATTGAACATATTTTGAGCCAATGGCACAGAAATTAATAATCTGATCTGATTTGATCTTGATTGATTCTTTTTATGCGGTTTTTGGCCTCAGGACAATTAAAAATCAAATTTTGTCATTCAATGTGATATGAACCTGTTGTGGTTGGTGGGCTTACATTACTAATGGTATCACACCTTTACACCCATGTACACTGAGTAGCACAGTTTGTTTAATATGAAACACACATCTTAAGCATTGTTGTACAATTCATTTCTGTTTTGTGGTTGAAAACTATTAAATTATGATGCTTGCAGTGCTATTGCTACATTTTGTAACTATTTATTTTTCTTCTGCCATACGATTTCCCCATCTCTGATAATATTCCATTGCAGTTTGATGTCATTCATAACAGTGGTGTTATTTCTACAATGATTTGAAAATTCAACTTTGAATATAATCACCCTATATATGGATAATCACAGTAAACAGCAAGTCAACACATCAAAGTACCACGAGAGCTTCATAATGTCAGCACACAACAATTAGATTATTTCTCTACTAAGGAGGAAGGAGTTCAGTATGAATAGTCCACTGATACACTAGATAATTCTGAGTCAGCACGTGATTATTCCATAGGCACAATAACTGTAAACAGAAATATTCTAAATTCAACAACAATAGCTTAAACAAAAATTTAATTTAATACATCATATAAACTGCTGAGCAAGCTATAACAGATTGAGAAAATGGGAAAGGTTCAAAAGGACAAGAATCATAATATGTTTGTCTGTACCTATAAAATATGGTTCAGATAAGACTGAAATCATCCTTACAACTATTAATAGAAATGTGTGCTCAAATCACTATGTTATGTATTTAACCAAAAACTTACATCTGATATAACAAAAAAATAAGAGTGCTGTCATCTTGACTGTGTAAAAACTGTACTAATTTTGTGCAGTATACAATGAAAGCCATGGATAATCAAAAAGCTGATTGAAGTTAACAAAGCCTGGCACAAACAGATTACATTCCTGTTTTTCTGTCAAAGGCATATTATCGGATTAGAAGACAAGCAATATGGTGGCTAAAGTGTTTGCTAAAATCCAGCTTAAATTGATAATATAATTCCCATGTAACATTGTATTAAGGCTCAAGCAGATAAAAATATTATGATAGATGTCCTAGTATAATCCATAGAACAAACCTCAGCCAAAATAAGTAGCAATTTGACACTAAACAGCAAACCTCCAGTTCCTTAAGGAATGAAACTCCCACATTTTTAAATTATTTCTAAGGCAATCAGAAGTTTCTAGCTATATTAAGATCTAAATATCTGACAGATATGTGCATGAAAAAATTTGGAGAAGGTTAGAACCTACAGTTAAAGTCGGAAGTCATGAAGTACTCTCAGTATGGAATACTGCACGAATGTAGTCTGGGTAAGTTGCACATCACAAGCTACAGTGCCTCATTACATCTACTCAAGGCATTACATCTACAATCCGCAAATCACTGCGAGGTGCATGACAGAGGCTACTTTCCACTGTACCAGTTATTAGGCATTCCTTCCTATTCAGTTCATGTATGGAGTGCAGTAAGAGTGAATGACTGAATGCCTCTGTGGTGACTACCACACACGTCGATTGCAGCTGACGCATAAAATTTGCGCCAACCACAGAGATTAATCTCCACAGTTCACATGGGAGTCACAGAGAAGAGAGCTGTTGACTGTGATTCTCAAACCTACCTTTTTTCTCTTTGTTGTCGATTCTCTTTTATGTATTCTCTTACTGTTATATATGAAAGAAATAAAAAGAGATACTTGAGTTCACACTCCATTAGTTTCCAATTTCTAACTGTGTTTGCGTGGGTACACACCTACTTACACAACATTGGTGACCCCGACTGCAAAACAAACAGCAGATATGGATATGGACACGCCAGCAGTGTCAAAACTAGCGGTTTGCTTACCACCCTTTTGGCCACACAACCCTATGCTGTGGTTCACACAGCTGGAAGCGAGTTTCACGTACGCGGGAATAACTGCAGAAACAACTAAATTTCCCCTCGTAGTAAGCCAACTCGATCATCGTTACACAACTGAAGTTCAGGATATCATAACTGCTCCTCCAACAGAGGATGCATATGAACGGTTAAAGACTGAACTGATATGTTGCTTAGCCGTTTCTCAAGAAGATAGAATCCGGCAAGTATTGACTCAAGAAGAAATTGGTGACAGGAAACCTTTACTGTTCCTGCACCATCTCCGCAGCACGGTGGACCCTGGCATGATTCCAGATAGCATTCTGCATACCCTGTGGAGTTCCCACCTGCCACCACAGGTAAAAGCAGTCATCGGCACGCAGAACGAGACGTCACTGGACACAGTAGCAGAACTCGCCGACTGCATACTGGAAGCGATCACACGGAACACACAGGACAGTGTTGTAGACATAACTGTCAGCGCAGCAGCTGCATCTACTATGGTGTCTTGGGCAGATTACAATGCACTAACCGCCAAGGTCAATCTGCTATGCACACAGCTCTCGAAACTAATGTCTAATGTCGAATGGCATCATTGTCAATCAGAGAAGCCGTAGCCGATGACGACATGGAAGTCGTTTCGCATCGCAATCTACAACCGAGAACAGACAGACCATTTGTTGGTATCATAGTCGGTATGGAGAGCAAGCACGTAAATGCATTAGCCCATGTTCTTTCTCCAAATGCTTGTTCACCCACTGCTTGAATACTGCTCAGCAGTGTGGGATCCGTACCAGATGGGGTTGATAGAAGAGATAGAGAAGATGCAACGGAGAGCAGCGCGCTTCATTACAGGATCATTTAGTAATCGCGAAAGCGTTACAGAGATGATAGATAAACTCCAGTGGAAGACTCTGCAGGAGAGATGCTCAGTGGCTTGGTACAGGTTTTTGTTGAAGTTTTGAGAACATACCTTCACTGAAGAGTCAAGCAGTATATTGCTCCCTCCTACGTATATCTTGCAAAGAGACCATGAGGATAAAATCAGAGAGATTAGAGCCCACACAGAGGCATACCGACAATCCTCCTTTCCATGAACAATATGAGACTGGAATGTAAGGGAGAACTGATGAAAGTACTCAAGGTACCCTCTGCCACACACCATCAGGTGGCTTGTGGAGTATGGATGTAGATGTAGAAATTGGAGCGGAAAGTGGCAGTAGATGCTACCTCCTATCTTCCTTCATCTTGACGCCTTTTTATAACAGATGCTGCGCCAGGCAGGAAATTTTTAATCGACACTGTTTCAGAGCTCAGTATACTATCAAGTCCTTGCATTGTTACCGGCCGTGCACAACATTTAACTTATCCACTGCCAACAATTCACAGATTTCAACATACGGATTACAACAAGAGAATCTGAACTTGGGACTCCCTAGAGATTTTAAATGGAATTTCACAGTAGCAGATGTCGCAGAAGCAATACTAGGAGCTGATTTCTTATCACACTTCAGACTTTTGCCAGACTTGGCCAATGCTTGCCTGATAGACAGTCTCACCAACCTATCAATGGCTTGTTATTATCGTGACACAGATTGTACCAGTATTAAGTTAGTTCAAATGGCAGACACAGAGTACCGCGCATCCCTAGCAGATTTTCCTGAATTAATGAAACCACCTGGAGCACTGCACAAAGTGTTGCATGATACAGTACACTACATAAAAATCACATACTGTGTCATGTCAACCTAGGACACTAGCACCAGAATGCCTCACTATAGCTACAGCGGAATTTGAGCTAATGCTTAAAGGAGGAATTATACGCCCGTCATCCAGTCCATGGGCGTCAGCCTTACACCTCGTACCAAAAAAAGGTGGAGACTGGCGTCCGTGTGGCGACTACAGAGCACTGAACACCAGAACTATTCCGTATTGTTATCCTGTACCTTTGTTAAGGGACTACAACCACACGCTGCAGGGTGCCACAGTCTTTAGTGTGCTAGACTGCGCAAAGGGCTATACACAATTTCCTGTAGCGCCAGAAGGGGTACCAAACACTGCCATAACAACACCCTTTGGATTGTTTGAAAGTAATTTCATGACGTTTGGTCTGGGAAATGCTGCACAGACATGGCAACATTTTCTGGATTCTGTATTACGAGGATTGACCTTCTGTTTTGCCTACCTGGATGACGTTCTCATATATTCTGCAAACAATTTACAGCACAAGCAGCATTTAAAATAAGTACTCCTATGCTTAGAGAAGTTTGGAATAGTGTTAAATACAGCGAAATGCCTGTTTTGCCAACCTGAAGTGGAATTTCTAGGTCATCGCATATCCGCTACAGGTTCAGCACCCTTACCCAGAAAAGCTGAGGCTATTCTACACATGCCCAAGCCTATCATGGTCAAAGAATTAAGAAGATACCTAGGCATGTTAAATTTTTACAGAAGGCATCTACCACAGACAGCTGAACAGCAGGCACCGTTAAACTCGTTATTAGCCGGCCCAAAGGTTCGCAGCAATGCAACCATGCAATGGAATGAGGAATCTGATGCAGCATTCGAAGTGACACATCAAAGCCTGGCTCAGGCCGCACTGCTGGCACACAATAAACTAGAAACACCTTTGGCACTGGTGGTGGACGCTAACCAGTTTGGTGTTGGTGCAGCCCTGCAACAATTGGTGGATGACACATGGCAACCTCTAGCATACTATTCGCACAACTTGTCACCAGCACAACAACACTGGAGTGCTTATGATAGAAAACTTTTGGCTGTATATTTAGTGATCAAACATTTCAGACCACAAGTAATTTTTACCAATCATAAGCCCTTGACTTACGTATTCAACAAGCATAGTGACAAATACTCCCCAAGGCAGTATTCTCAATTGGAGTTCATAAGCCAATTCACCACAGGCTTATGCCACATCGCAGGTTTAACTAACGTGGTAGCCGATTGTTTGTCACAAGTATCCAGTATAACACAGTCTGTAACTGTGGCCGAACTAGTGCAAGCTCAGCAGGAAGATGATGAGCTAAATACCCTGTTGAGTGACGACAACACGACATTGAAGTTACAACTAGTTGATGCGCCCGGGGAATATGTATGATTACATTGTGACGTACAACATGATCGATCACGCCCTTACGTTCCAATCACCCATCACAGAAGAGTGTTCGATTGTCTCCACAGCCTATTTCACCCCGGTGTTCGAGAAACTACCAGACTGGTGTCCGAAAGATTTGTATAGCCAGGAATAGACCCCGATTTCCGTAACTGGACTAGATCTTGCCCATGCTGTCAGCTATTCAAAGTGAGCAGACACATGCACTCTCCAATTGGACAATTCCCGGATGTCAAGGCATGCTTTTCGCACATTCATCTGGATGTCGTAGGACCTCTTCCACCATCAGGTGGTAATCGCTACCTGCTAACAATCATTGACAGGTATACATGCTGGCCGGAAGCAATACCTACCGATAACATCTTGGTGGAAACTCTGACAACGGCATTCATGTCAACCTGGATATCGAGAATCACCTACCCACTCCATACAACAACTGATAGAGGACGACAGTTCGAATCAGAGCTATTTGCTCAGTTAGCAAGATTCTGGGGATACTGCCATCACCGCAACACCGCCTACCATTCGGCAAGCAACGGAATGGTAGAAAAATGGCACTGTACCTTAAAAGCAGCCCTCATTTGCCACGGTACTAAATGGATGGAAGCATTACCCATTGTACTGTTAGGTCTTAGGACAATCATTAAACCTGATATGGATGCCTCTCCAGCAGAGTGTCTACGGAGAAACAATACGTCTGCCTGGAGAGTTTGCTGATGACTCAGGGGTACCGAATGCAGATGTCCAGTCAGAATATTTACAAGGATTGAGAGAAATGATCAAGGAAATCAAACCTGCGAAAGAGTCTAGACATGGAGCCCCGGTATCATTCATGCACAATGATTTAAAAACTTGCACGCATGTATTGTTACGCACAGATGGCGTCAAACCACCACTACACCCGCCATACACTGGACCTCATCGCGTGATATTCAGAGATGCACACACCCTAAACATAGTACTGAATGGGAAACAAGCCACCATATCGCTAAGTATAGTGAAACCTGCTTATATAATTCAAGACACTCTGGCGATGTCAGCATCGCGCAGCGATCAGCACAAGACAACGATGCAGAACCCCACTCCGCTACCTCCGCAGTCAGTAAAGCAGCAGCCTTGATGCACCACGCATTCAGGCAGACAAGTGCACTTCCCTGCCCGCTACAGAGAGGAACATCCGAGCTCCACTCTCACCAAGGGGTCTCATGTGGTGACTACCGCACACATTGATCGCAGCTGACGCGTAAAATTCACGCCAACCACAGAGATTATTCTCCACAGTTCGCACAGGAGTCACAGAGAAGAGAGCCAACAACTGTGATTCTCATACCTACCTTTTCACCCTTTGTTATTGATTCTCTTTTATGTATTCTCTTATTTGACAACCTGTTATATGTGAAACAAATAAAAAATAAACTTGAGTTCAGACTCTGTTAGTTTCGGATTTCTAACTGTGTTTGTGTGGGTACACACCTACTTTTGCAACACCTCTGTGCATGCAGTAATTATTCTTATCTTATCCACATAATTCCTATGTGAGGAATACAGAGAGGACTACAGTACATTTGCAAAGTCATAATATAAAGCTGGTTCTTTAAACTTTGTCAGCAGACTTTCTCAGAATCAATTGTGTCGATCTTCAAGAGGGTTCCAGGGCAGTTCCCTCAGTGGATTACAACCTCTGTCCATTCATACTGCCCTGATCTGTATACATTCAATATGCCCTGCTAGACTTATTTGGTAAGGGTCCAACACTCTTTAACAATATTCTAGAACTGTTCACACAAGTGATTTGTAAGCTATCACCTCTATAGACTGACTGTACTTCCCCAGTATTCTGCCAATAAACTGTAGTCTACCACCTTTACCCACAACTGAGCCTACGTGATCTTTCCTTTTCATATCCCTATGAGGGATTACACCCAGGTATTTGTATGAGGTGCCAGATTCCAACAGTTACCATTCAACATTTGACCTAAGATTATACCTCCTAATAAGTAGACCATGACAGGAATTTAATTACTGGCTGAAATTGAAATATATTTATGAAATTTTGAAAGACAAATTTCATTGGTCCTGGAAGCCATTACATAGGCAACATGCAACTGGTGCTGGGTATCATGAACCAGGTTAGTCATTTAGTAATACCCGTGGATTAGTGTCTGGGAGAGAAATGCATCCTGTCCTGGACCTTCTTCGCCTTTATTTATGTTAATTATGTACCTACAGTTGTGAATGGTGTAGAGTACAAATTTGCTATGTTTTCAGATGTCAAGCATTGCAACATCTTTCAAACAGTTGGCAGTAACACTTTATCAAAAGTTTTAACCAGTTTATGTTAATGCCCTTATTGTGTTTTGTTATCAATAACTCCACTGTGTCTGAATATGACACAGCAGTCCAGCTGCGTGGCAATGAATGTAATTTTGTGTATGAAAAAAAAGGCAGTAATTCTACGTGGCATATTGAGCAGTTCATTGACTGAAAACTTGAGTGTATTAGATGTCGATAAACTTAATAGTATGGCAAGCATTTTCATTTAAGTACGATCTGTGCTTAGTAGCTGTTCAGGTTTTGGGAAATATGTTACCATAAACTTGCTAACATGAATGAAAGGGTTTGTACATGACTGTGTTTGGATTAGCATGGGCTTGGCAGTGAATGTGTAAATTATCAAATTCCAGAATATATCAATGTTTTGCCATTATTTCCACCTTTCATTCAAAATTAAGGCCTTTTCTGATGCTTGGAATAGTTACGTTGTATGCTGCCTGGTGCAAGTTTCAGTACAGTAGGTTTCTGCATAGCTTTCCTACCCGTGATCTGCCACAGTGGATTCACAGCTAGGTCCAGGTAATGGAAGAAAGAAACCATGCTGCCACAGACAGTCGAACTGGAGATGAGTGATCTGCATTTAATGAAATCTGTGCATTCAGAGAAAATCCATTAGTAAAGATCATAAATATAATTTTTTACTGATAACTAATACAATTTGAATATCAAATAGTAAACAAATTAGGATTAAAAAACGTTTTAAGGTTGTATAATGCATACAGCTGTAATTTATGACAATGTATTCAATCAATTATTGATTAACACTAAAAATGTTGTTATCTGAAGGCAGCTCATTTATTAGGAACTACGTATCAAAAATTATATTTATGGTCTTCACTAACAAAGAATTTTTATGAGCCCCTATTTTTTTAAAGTGCAGTACAGCTAATGACATTAGCTGATGAACCAACCTGGGTACAACTGTCAAAAACTGGGCACGTTCTCAAGCAGAGAACATTAAACACTGTACTGGCAATTTCTTTGATTGGTGACAAAATTTCATGAGTTTAATGAAAAAAAAAGAAAAGACAACTCCACGTAAAAAGATACTGACACACTAAAACGACAGCTTCTTTCAATCTGCAGCTTCATTTTCATTAAGCACTATTGAAAGTGGCAGAATATTACTATGCAATTCCCAGACTTATTATCGACATTTGAAGTCTGTACTCATTTCACAAAAAAACACAAACTGAAATCAACTATTACAACACTGTCCTGTACTTTAAAATTATCCTGTCAAAAATTCCGGAACCTGATTTCCAAGAAAACTAAAGTTCTTCTTAATATATGTTTAATTAGATTTACAAAAATATAAGAAGCTGTACTTCAGTATCGATTTCTCATTTAAAGTAACCAAAGTTATTGGGTATAAGTTTTCTGTCTCTGTAGGCTAGATAATTGTTTATTTTCTTTAATAAGGAACAAGTATTTTGACGTGCGAATAGCTTAGGAAAAAGGCTAAACAGTTCGGAAGACAGACCACTTAGTTGATACTATAGCTGCCTAATTACAAGGCTGTTCAATTTTTTTTTCCCATTAAACATGTTGCATGTTGATATCACAAATCTGACTACTTATTACATACGTGTGGCATGTTCCATCAGACATGTCCAGCAGAACATACTTCTGTTCTCGATACAGTGATTGTAATTATCAATTTTTGGAGGAAGATACCAATATCAGCATCAATTGTACATTGAAACAATTCACTGGTGAAAGCTAAAAATTTGTGGTGGACTAGGATTTAAAACCAGATTTCCTGCTTTACATGAGCAGTCACCTAAAACATTCTGGCTACCTGAGCACACCCTTCATTTGATCCAAACTCTAAACCTATCCCACATACAAGATATGTATCCATTTAGCTCATTGTTTGCAGCAATTTCCATATTCCCACAAGAGGTTTGAACCCTATCGTGCACATGCACTGAGGATGTTATCAGTTAGCGTGCTTGAAGTTGTGAATTTGGGTCAGATAGAGAGTGTGTTCAGATAGCTGAAACAGCTAAGGCAAACACTTATGTGAAGCAGGAAATCTGGCTTTGAGTCACAGTCTGGCACAAATTTTCACCTTTAGCTACTGAATTATTTAATTAGCTTATTGCAGCTAATGTTAGTACCCCCTCAAAGTAATTGTTGATCAAAAAGTGAAAATACACAACTGGTCAGTTCTTTTTAAAGTGGTAGTCCAGCTTTTGGGACAAAATATGCATTTGAATGTAACACTAATCCCAGCTGGCAACCCTACCTCTAATGCTCAGCTTACTGACCATTAGATATGGGCAATAAGCTACAAAATTCCTTCAGAGAGCTGAATCATTCTATAGAGTGAGGGACAGGTGGCTGGATAAAAAGGATATCTATTAAGAACCAAATGTTTCCTGTGATGTCAGCAAGTGGGATGAGTACTATAGGGTAAGTTGCTGCAACAGCCTGTGGTGTAACAGATGACAAGTGGTCTGTTGCATGCGCCATCTATCGCCCCTGGCCTAGCACAAATTCTAATTAAATGATAAAATTGAGTTGCGGGTCAGGATTTCTTAGTTATGTGCATAAATACTGTGGCAGTATTTGGTTTTTATATGTGCAGATAATTCAAACACTGAGCCAGCAACTGGCGCGAACTTTCGTTGATGCGGCAAGTAGTGGGCCGCTATGGAGCAAACACAGTGAGGCTGATGATGTTACTCGCTGGAGGTCCAGAGTCGCAGCAGCGGGATACTCCAACACAGTTGTTGGACTTCGGAGGAAAATAATGAAGAATGTATTATGAGGAACTTCGTGTATAACAGCGAAAGTAGGAAGAAGCAATTTAATGGGCGGTAACGCCGTAGACGTTACCTCAAGAGCAGACTGTACATAGGTATCAGAAATAAATTGCTGTAACTATTGTAGAAAAGGAATTCTGAGTAAGAGTTATTATGAGAAGTAGTCAGGCAGCGTCAGTTACTGGTGAATGATCGCCATAGGCGACATTTTCTTCATCATCTGCACTGTTCCTTCTTTCACTCGATGAATTTAGTCAACATTAAGCTGGAGCTGAACTACGCAAATAATAAAACTCATTAGTAGGGCGGCAACAGCGCACTTGGTGACCCTGCAATTGGAAGATAATTTCGCATCCTTGAACCTTGAAGCAACAAATTAATCTAATTAAAATAAAAATGTTTACATAAGAAAGTAGAACATATGAGAGAAGTGAAACCTTTTATTCTTTGAAAGTGATCAAGTATAACGAAAATCACGAAGTAACAAAACAAATACAAACACATGATAAGACGGTTTAACCAGCACTTACAAACATCAAGAACAACCAACAAGTAAGCGATGCTACGAGTTACAGCTATATCACCAAAGAAGTTAATTACATCAGAGCAGACAACGCCAGCTGTGCTACAGCCGAGACACACCAGCAGACGATGCTAGCCAACAAGCCAACCACTACAATTCACATTTTGTGAGCTACAACTGTTTAAATATAATTAACTACTATAATGTGATCAGTGATATTTGGAATAAACAGTGATTTCAATACAGTAACATTTATTAGAAAACAGAGAGAAAAAGAAAAAGATATAATGATAGGCAGTGATTTCTGTACTGTGTATTGTTGTTGTTGTGGTCTTCAGTCCTGAGACTGGTTTGATGCAGCTCTCCATGCTACTCTATCCTGTGCAAGCTTCTTCATCTCCCAGTACCTACTGCAACCTACATCCTTCTGAATCTTCTTAGTGTACTCATCTCTTGGTCTCCCTCTACGATTTTTACCCTCCATGCTGCCCTACAATGCTAAATTGGTGATCCCTTGATGCCTCAAAACATGTCCTACCAACCGATCCCTTCTTCTAGTCAAGTTGTGCCACAAACTTCTCTTCTTCCCAATCCTATTCAATACCTCCTCATTAGTTACATGATCTACCCACCTTATCTTCAGCATTCTTCTGTAGCACCACATTTCGAAAGCTTCTATTCTCTTTTTGTCCAAACTAGTTGTCGTCCATGTCTCACTTCCATACATGGCTACACTCCATACAAATACTTTCAGAAACGGCTTCCTGACACCTAAATCTATACTCTATGTTAACAAATTTCTCTTCTTGAGAAACGCTTTCCTTGCCATTGCCAGTCTACATTTTATATCCTCTCTACTTCGACCATCACTGGTTATTTTACTCCCTAAATAGCGAAACTCCTTTACTACTTTAAGAGTCTCATTTCCTAATCTAATTCCCTCAGCATCACCCGACTTAATTTGACTACATTCCATTATCCTTGTTTTGCTTTTGTTGATGTTCATCTTATATCCTCCTTTCAAGACACTGTCCATTCCATTATGTATTTGTATTATGAGTATAATATTACTATTACATGCCAATATTAACACGCAATATGAGTTCAAATATCGAGCAGCTATTACAACAAATGCAACAAATGCAACAATTATTTGATCAGAACTTTCACGAACTTTACAAACACACAGGCTCAGAATTTAAATCAGGAACAGAAACAAGCTTTCACTGACTTTGCAGATGAACAAAACAAGAAATTTGACAACAGGCTAAAACTTTAAATGACTTAAAACAACATTTGGATAAAAGACTTAATGACCAAATTGAAGCAAATATGAAAAGTCTTGAATCTTTTAAAACTGACATTCAAGATTACATTACTCAACAAATTAATGAAAATAATAATAAGCTTTATACTAATTTAGGTAAGTATAAAACAGAAATCAATCAAAACCTGGAAGAGTGGGATAAGGAAAACAGTTCTAACCTAGATATGATTAGAACTTAGTTGCTTACAGATATCCAAAAACCAGTAACGACCTTAACAAACATATGGGGTACTTTTAAGGTTGACATTGTGGATAAGGTGCATACTATCTCTACAGCAACTGCTGTAATGCAAAGTAAAATAACATCATTAACGACCAAGTGTATACCCCTTCTTTCCCCCTAAGGTAAGTCTTTCCGCTCCCGGGATTGGAATGACTCCTTACCCTCTCCCTTAAAACCCACATCCTTTCGTCTTTCCCTCTTTCCTGATGAGGCAACAGTTTGTTGCGAAAGCTTGAATTTCATGTGTATGTTTGTATTTTTTGTGTGTCTATTGACCTGCCAGCACTTTCGTTTGGTAAGTCACATCATCTGTGTTTTTAGATATATTAATTTCTCATTAGTGTTACAGACACAATCTTTAACTGCCACCTCAAACTTCTTATTTAATTCTGGAAGATTAGAGTTGACTATCTTAATTTTTTAAATTTCTTTCTTTAGTTCATTCTTTAAACTAGTCATGTCTTCTTTCATACACATACCACTCAAACTACTCATAACTCACATTAACATCACTTCCACTTTTCCATCTGCCATAAACTTTTGCCCTTGTTGATTTTTGCTACTAGGTTCCTCCTCCTTAACCTTAATTATCTCATCCACTTTAGTAGTGTTCTTGTCCATTTCGCTCACATCACCATACAATCTACATGACACTTATCATTCCGTCTACAATAGGACTTTTGTCCCCATCACTCAAAGTTACATTCATATCTGATTTATAATCACCACCATCTACAGTATCAGTCTCCTGTTGCCCCTTGTCCCCCATCACACTGTCTTGTTCATTAAGGACACTCATTATTTATCACTTAATACAAAACAGATTTTGCTATGGAATTACCTTACTTTTAATCACTTGAGTCCTGTTGTTGCTGTTGTCATCTCGACTTGTCGTCCAAATGGCTGTTGCAAGTTTTAATTCTCTCAGAAAGGCATCTTTTTTATTCCAGTCAGCTGTGTCCACCTGCAAGCTGATTGGCTGCTCCCGTGCTCAGTGGCTGCTTCCACAGAACCTGCTTGCCAATTGGCTGTTGCGCCATTGCATTGTAAACTGCTGTTAAGTTCACTGTTCAAAATTTGGGAGTCCTCCTTTACAGTGGTTATGTACAAGTGGCATCGTTCCCAAGAGGTGCACATTGCGTTTCACAGTTGTTTCCTTTCTCTTTTCACACCCCCCCCCCCCCTCTCCCTCCCCATATCAATAATATACAGTTATGTATGGCCAGTGCACTATTGTTTAAACTTTCGATAAGCCTCATTAATAGTTTTGAGGCAAACATCCACATACTGCTACAATAGTTTATGTGTTGAATATCTATGAGCAGTAAAAATGTAATTCACAGTTCTTCCAGAATAATCAGGTACATCAGGAATAGACACTGTCATTGTTTGAACACATGGGTTAATTGTGTTACACTTATATCACAGTGAAGTTGATACATTGTTGTTGATGTAAGTGACACCGGTTTCTCATCTGAAACTCTTCTGTGGACTGACTGTCTTGGGACCTAAAATTGGGCCCTTCTATATCCTCACAATAATAGGTGCTGAAACTACACATTGTTAAAAGTTAAATTTACAGATATTCCATTTGAAACTGAATACATTTAAAAATTGTTTCTTTTTAACAGTTTCTTGTACTACGAGGGTTAAGCCAAATTATTTCTTTAAATCATGAAATTGAGAAATATTGTTAAACAAGCAATACTTTTGTCAAAACTGTTAATTACTTCGGAATTAATGAAAGGCTGACTTTACTAACATGTTTTCGAATAGGCCCAAATAAATACTTAATGAATGCTGGTATTTCATCTTCCAAATATTTATAATTATTATAGAATTTATATTTGTTTATACATCAACAACAGGATTTAAGTTACAAAATAATTACTGATTTTGCCCTACAATGAAAGACAGTAACTAGTAATAGTCAAAATAAATTAACACATCAATTACATACATAAAACAAAGCACAAAATTAGATCTGGTGCTAAATTCCTTAAAACTGAGGGCCAACCTTTCTCTGATGTGAAAACACAGATTATACTCCCATATGTAATTAGTCAAAAGTGAAAAAATAAATTTTAAGGAAGCACATGGCAAAACAAGTGGGGAAGAAAAATTATCCTGGCTTGATTTGTCACAATGGATGAACTGAATCAATTGGTTCAGTGGTTACATTTGGTGGTATGTTTGTAGTGCTTAAGGATACATTCACTTGTTGATAGCTGCTCTTAATTGGCATCCTTGTTCATATAACAACCTCTGGGAACATCAATTTACCGAGGGGGAAGTTCAGAAATGCTGAATAATCAGCAAAATAAGCACATATTTGTCGGTTCTATAGTAAGCATATGGTCACACTAGTAGCTTCTTGTCAGCTGATCAGGACTGGACCTGATTGACAAAACTAGATGTGCAATGGGCTCATCCAACTGTTGATATTTGTGTAAAATTGTAAGCTGCAAAGCTTTCCGGCTAAAAAAAAAAAAAAAAACCAGTGGAAAGGACAAGGAGACTGATATAACTGAGAAAACAACTACGTGGGGCAAGACACGGATGTCAAATCCATGAGGTATCAACACATTGATTACATATGTTGCACAATAACACATCTACCCTGCACAGCTAACTGCTATGAGAAACTAAGTCCACTCCACCTCCTCCCCAAAACCAGAATAATGCAGGTCCAGCAACTGAGAAGAGCTGTTGTCTCAATCCCTCACACAGTCTGTTACACTTCTGATATAGGGTCTCAACACAACACCCACCCTTATGACCTTGGCTCTTTCCATCCCAACTTCTGTTCCTCATTTCTACTCACATTACACCCCTCCCCCACCTGCCCCCCACCCCTCTGACACAAGCAAAAAATTTCAGTATCGTAGTTGAGAAATCACTTCCACTTGCACACTGATATGCTAGGACTCAAAGATGGAATGAAAATCTATAGAATTAATGATTTGTTTTCCATGTTGAGAGAGCAGTTAGTTTGTCTTTGAGTTATTTTGGATTTGTACATGGAGTTGTTGACTTTGTTAGAGTAATTTGAAATTTTGTTTCCTGTCTGTCTGGATGTTTCAGCGTAATGTCAAGCACCAACATGAAGATCAAGAGCGGAAGGGCAGGGAGGGCTGTGAGATGACATCAGCCAATATTAGGCTGACAAACCCCTCTCTAGGATGACACAGACAGGATTAGCATCTAGGCCAAGAGAATATAAGTGCTACTCCAACTGGCCGAGGCCCGAGTTGAAGTCAAGCTGACCTATGAACGGTACAGCAGTGACTCAGATACAGTACTGGTTCACTAGTATTATGAATTGTATATATTGAAGAGCTTGTCTGTATTTGTTACCCCCCTGCTATAACTCACAAAGTATTCTAATCTTTTCCTTTTGTAATGAACACCATTAGTAAGATTTTCTCAAATTGTTGTCTAGCAATCCAAGTAAGCAGCTTTCCTAGGGCACCCTATATATTAAACGAGTGGGCAGAACACAACACAGGGGAACTATACTAAGGCACCAGGACATCAGAAATGATTTTCCTCAAGTAAATAATTTGGTGGTGATCGTGCAGCAGCGGCTGTGGCAGTAGCTTTATTATCGATATGCCATTACAAAATGGTTTGTTTCAGCACTGAATTCCACCCGCACTCCTCTCCATCCCCCTTCCTAGGTGCTCACATCCTTCCTGTACATGAAGCTCTGAATCACTACGATACGTGCTTCTTTCACGTGCAGATATCCTTTCCCGTGGAACTTCTAACTTCTTTTTCTAAGACTTAATGCACCCCTGCAGAAATTTGTTACTTGTGGTAGCACTTCCAGTTTCTTTCATTAAACAATCTACCTTCATCCTTTCCCAAATATGGAGCTGCTTGAGTGGGATAGTTTAAATATTAAATAACTTATTGCATGTAGGAGACGGTTGATTAAACATTAGTGCCAGACAGAAAATGTCTCCAACCTATCATGCTGTAGAGAAGGTACAGAAGGGGTTATATGCTATTACGGTTGTTGCCACCTGGCACCTCAGATTGCATCAGGTATGTATCTGGGCTTCTCACACACAAAAAAATGCCTGCTGCGAAAGAGCTGGGCAGACACAGCAGGAATGACCACAGCCACAAACTCCGATATTCTCAAAGCAGCAGCGATTGTATGCAGGTAATAATGCAATTTGTATTGTGATTACTACCTCTACTATGCATTGGATTCCTAGAGAGACAATTAAAAGCACCTTTAAGTATGACATTGCTTATCAGAACAACAGTGCCTATAAAATCCAGGATGTATCTTTTCCTCAATAATGTGGATATTGCAGTCCAAAGAAATCTTGAAATGTTTATTACATGAGGATATGCTTGTAACATTACTTCCTTGAGGATTACATTCTGAATTAGAAAACCAAGGTCTTCTGTCTACTTCTGAGCAAGACATGGAAAATGAATACTGTTGTTTCACAGAAAATATATCCTTATAAGGCAACATACAGAATGCTGTAAGAGATGTAGCAATGCAGTAGGGAGATGGACTAAATTTGTTGTGTTAATATGACATAAACGAACACTTTCCTCAACACTCTCTTGTTATTATCTACAAGCACTTCATGAACAATAAGTATGTTGCTATGCACACAGTGGTAGTACAAGAATCCAGGTGAACATCCTGTAGATTTAAGTTTGCTTATAGGTTCTCATAGGAAGGGATCATCACAATGATATTTGAACTCTGAAAAAAGAAAATCTTGAATGACTCCATATTCAATACACATGACAACTGCACTAATGGTTATTAAAAATATTCCCGAGATTGAAAATTTTGTTATTTTGCATTTTCAAACAAATGTCACAAACAAATGATAAGTGAAGCACCTAAATTTGAATCACACATCAAACAGCTTTATAAAATGGTCTCTCCTTGTTACAAGCATGGCCAAAAGCAATTCCAGAAATTTTATTTAAATATTTTCCTGGTTCTTAAACTGACATCACAGGCACTTCCCGTATGTCTTATTTATCTCTGGAATATCCCCAAATACGTCCCATTTAGTAGTTCAACAAGAACAACTTCCTTCAGCACATGCTTCACAGCATTGTAATTATGTACATCATTCATTCTACACCTACAGCAATGATACCCTCAGCTACATGGACCATATCAGAAGAAATGCATTGTTTGCACTCAACACAAATAAAAGGAAAATAGAGACTAACCCAGTTATTTGAGAATTTTTTGGTTCCGAAGTAGTTGGGTGATACCTTTAGCCCCAACTGAACAGACCCAGGAGTGATTGCCTAAAGAAAAACAACTGCAGGTAATTCCAGGATTTAGATAATGTCTGTTTTATATTTTGCAGTATATTTCATTTTTAATAACATTAAAAGCTGTTCATGATTTTATAGTGAGTTTTCAGTTTTGTTTTTTATTTTACATGTCTAGTTCTGTAGGACCGAATTGACAAGCAAAATTCCATGCTCACGGAACATGTCAGCACATGAAATTACAACATAAAAGCAATAAATAAAATGTTGAATCCCAGAAAGACATCATGCTGTAAGTTCATGTAAACACAATCAACAACACGACACAGGAATGAGCTTTTCGTTTCGAAGAACTCCTTGGCAGAATAGAAGAAGTGACCCATGAGGGCACTCTTGAGTATAGATTTCAAAGTGTATGCATTAATTAAGATTTTGGAATTCTTGTGGTAGCTTACTGAAAATGGATGCAGCAGAACACTGCATGCCTTTCTGCTTCCTAATATTAAGTGAAAGTTGCTAATCCTTTGGAATACTATTAACAAGAAATGACAGTAAAGAATATATGTAACTTACCACATATGCCCAAAACCACCGATTTCTGAGCTAAAAATACACTTCGAGAATGGGAAGAGTTATCCCAAAATATATCATGCATCATAAGTGAATGGGAAAAAGCAATGTAGACTACTTTTCATGCCCAACTACCACTTACTTCAGATACTGTTCTAATAGTAAACATGGCAGGATTAGGTCTGAACGAGATGCTGCAAAGTGGTTTTCCATGACAGTTTACTATCTGGACATCTAGAAATTTGAACTGTTCAGTCTTACTACTCAAATGCCCATTCTGGATAATTAAAATGTTAGGTTTTGTTGAACCCTTTGTTAGAAACTAAAAACTGAGTCTTACTGTGATTTAGAGTTAAGTTTGTAGAAAATGAAGTATGTCTTCAACTGCAGTATTTGAAACAGTGCCAATCATTGACACAACATGTACATTAGTGTATGAGGGTCACTCCAGAAGAAAGGTACACTACTTTTGTAAAAACACAGATTTCATTCTGCATCTGTGAAAGTTATACAGTGTGTAGACACATTCTTCCCACCTGTTTTCAAACTGAGTTCAACCTGTTCCCGTGAGTGGAGCCCTCACGCCATGTCTTCAAGATAGGTGCTACACTTGCCGTTTGTCAGAAGCAATGTGCTCTCATAGAATTCTGGTGCTGTGAAAACAAGACAGTGGGAAACATCCACAAGAGGTTGAGAAAGGTGTACGGAAATGCTGCTGTCGATCGCAGTATGGTTAGTTGGTTGGTAGGCAAGCAGGTAATGTGATGAAAGCGGGCACAGCAATATTGATGGTTGTCCTTGCAGTGGCAGGCCTCGTACCACACACACTCAAGACAATGTACAGAGAATTAACGAATTGGTGACTGCTGACAGACACATCACAGTGAACGAATTGTCACGCTACATTGGGATAGGGGAAGGAAGTGTTTGCAGAATATTGAAAGTGTTGGCGTTAGAAAAGGTTTGTGCCATGTGGGTTCCCAGGATGTCAACAGTGGCTCACAAAGAAACAAGAAAAATGGTATGAAGTGAACTTTTGGAACAGTACGAGAATGGTGGAGATGAATTTTTTGGAAGAATTGTGATTGGTGATGAAACATGGCTCCATCATTTTTTACCAGAGACGAAGAGGCAATCGATGGAGTGGCATCATGGAAATTCACCCAAGAAAAAAAAATTCAAACACACACCTTCTGCTCAAAAAGTTATGGCTACGGTGTTTTTCAATTCTGAAGGTCTCTTGCGTGTGGACATAATGCCAAGTGGAACCACCATAAATTCTGATGTATATATGACGAGACTGAAGAAACTTAAAGCTCGACAGATTCATGTTTGACCACATCAGCAAAAGCAGGATGTTTTCCTATTGCATGACAATGCATGGTCACATGTCAGTCAAAAAACCATGAAAGCGGTCACAAAACTCAGATGGACAACACTGAAATACCTGCCTTAGAGTCCTGACCTGGCTCCATGTGATTATTATCTCCTTGGGAAACTGAAAGACTCTGTTTGTGGAACAAGGTTTGAAGATGATGACTCCCTTGCTCATGCTGCCAAACAGTGGCTCCAACAGGTTGGTCCAGAATTTTACCATGTGAGTATACAGGCGCTGGTTCCAAGATGGTGTAAGGCAGTTGAGAGGGGTGGAAATTATGTGGAGAAATGAAAATATTGTTCCTAAAGGATGTATCTACACACTGTAAAACTTTCCAACATGTAGAATAAAAGATGGATTTTAAGAAAATAGTGTTCATTTCTTTTGGAGTGACCCACGTTTGAGTACCACTTACAATAATCAAGAAAGCTAAATATGCTGGGTATGCCTGCCAAAACAAACTGCTGACCCCGGACAAAACCTTCAAAATCACCAGACATCTGTGTCAAATCATATTATTTTCCTAGGCACACACATTCTGTAGACATGATTTTACCCTGAACTCCAAAACAGTTACCAAAAACTACTTTAAGCAACACCAAATTTTAACATTTTGTTTGTGGAGGACCCCCAACTCTCCTTTTGTTAAGCGATATTCCATTCCCCCAAACCCCTTACTCCCTTCCCACCACATCATTTGTCCACCGCTTGACTGACCTTGAATTACCTCTGATCTCTAGTGCTACAAGGCACATCATTTATATAAATAAGGAGCAGGAGTGGCCTCAGAACTGACCCTATGTCGCCCCCCATTTAACTGTGCCTCACTCCGATTCCACATCGTAGCCATTCTCAGTGCTATGAAGAACGACCTTTTGTTCTGTTCTTAAGGAGATCAACAAATTGTGAGCCACTCCCCACATTCCACAATGGTCCAACTTCTGGAGCAAAATTTTATGATTGACACAATCAAATGCCTTAATTAAGTAAGGTGACTAGTGTTTGAAACCTTTTGTTTTATCCATCCAGTACCCCAAAGAGGAAATACACCAAAGAGCCAAAGAAAGAGGTACACCTGCCTAATATCCTGCAGAGGCCTTGCATGCACACACAAATGCTGCAACAGGATGTGGCAAGAACTCAACAAATATCTGAAGTATTGCTGGAGGGAACTGATACCAAGAATCTGTAAGAGTACGATGGGATGGAGATCTTTTCTTAACAGCACGTTGCAAGGCATCCCAGATATCCTCATATCTGGGGAGTTTGGTGGCCAGTGGAAGTGTTTAAGCCCAGAAGAGTGTTCCTGGGATCACTCTGTAGCAATTCTGGAAACGTGGTGTGTCGCATTGTCCTGCTGGAATTGCCCAAGTCTGTCATAATGCACAATGGGCATGAATGAGTGCAGGTGGTCAGACAGAGTCATATCTAGACATGTCAGGGGTCACATATCACTCCAATAGAAAATTTCCCAAACCATTAAAGAGTGTCCACCAGCTTCAACAGTCCCCTGCTGACAAGGAGGGTCCATAGGTTCACGAGTGTCTCCATACCCATACACATCCATCTGCTCGGTACAATTTGAAACAATACTCATCTGACAAGGGAACATGTATCCAGTATCAACAGTCCAATGTCAGTTATGACAGGCCCATGCGAGGCATAAATATTTGTGTCATGCAATGAAGGATACAAGAGTGAGCCTTCAGCTCCGAAAGTCCATACTGATGATGTTTCATTGAATGTTTCACATGCTAACACTTGTTGATGGTACACCATTGAAAACTGCAGCAATTTGTTGAAGGGTTGCACTTCTGTCATGTTGAATGATTCTCTTCAGTTGTTGTTGGTCCTTTTCTTGCAGGATATTTTTCCGGGTGCAGCTGTCAGAGTTGATGTTTTACTGGATTCCTGATAATCACGATACACCTGTGGAATGATCATATAGGAAAATCCCCACTTCATCAGTACATAGGAGACGCAGCATCCCATCGCTCGTGCACCGACTATAACATCACGTTCAAACACAGATCTCGATAACCTGCCATAGCAGCAGTAACCGATCTAACAATTGCTCCAGACACTTCTTTTATATAGGTGGCACCAACCAAAGTGTCATAGTCTGCCTATTTACATATAATTGTATTTGAATACATATGCCTGTACCAGTTTCTTTGGCACTTCAGTGTAATATAGCATTGTAGCGTTTTCAGTTGTTAGCACAGTTCTGAAATCGAACTGTACATTTGACAGCAAATTATGTGAAAGGAAATGATCAATTATCCTTGCATACTCAGCACTCAAGAAATTAAACACTGATGGCATAGAAATACACAAGTTCTAATGTAGGACCCCAAAATATTAAAACTGCAAAAAAAGTAAAGACAAAATCATTAAAAATTTTACAGTAAATGTTGAAATAACCTGAAAATACAGGTATAATGATGTTTAATGAAGAAGGCAAAGCACCTTTCCTTCATTTAATTTGTCAAGCGAATGCTGAGTGGTAAATCGTCAAAAAGAGATTGTCAGTTTCAGTGAGTGAGCGGTTCTGATTGTATCCCTGATAAGAATTGTTTTGTACATCTCTTCTCCACTGGCACAACTGCCAGAAATACTGAACACCCCAGTTAGTATATCCATCATATCCTTCCATGTGTCCACCTACCTGTCACTATCTCTGCTACCCTTCTCTTTATATATTCAATATTCCTGTTACTCATCTCTGATACAGCTTCCACATGCCTGATGTGAGTTCTGCAAGCAGTCTCTTATATAGACTTACTCAGTTCTCTAGTATTTTGTGAAAAAGTCTGCCACTTGATTCACTGATGAATATGCTTATGTAATCATTCCACAAACTGCTACACTCAAGTATCTGTACATGTTGACCAATTCAGATCACAACTCACTGACAGCGTAATCACAGGACACTACATTTCTCCATAATGTGAAGTGCTCAGTTTTAAATTTCTAGACATTTAAAGCAATATACAAATGTGACACGTTTAAAAAGTTGAAGAAAGGATTTAATATTTGCTCACTTTTTATACAACAATGTACAGCAATGAGGTGTGTCACTTTAGTCTTACGTGGTGAGAGAAACTGATTCTTGAAAGAAATCACCAAACTTCTTCACAATTCATAGAAGTACAAATACAAATTCAGTTTAATTGTATAAGTTTGTTTGGATGAACAGAAAGTATTTCTGAAGCAGATTATAATAATTTTAGTTCATCATAAGATAATACTTGTACTTAAGGTTGTTCATCTTCTAATGGATGACAGCAAACTGATACAGAAAATGGCTGTGTACTTCCATATAATTATCACAATGCACCATGCAAATCAGAAGGGTGACAAAGATTTTTTAAATTGTGCATGCATAGCGTCCAAGTCCTTAACAACTTTGAGTAGTATCACTAATATCATAAATCTTGACAGTATGTTACACAATGTTAGCACTATTAAAACTTAGCAACATTTCATTGAAGACGGAAGGTGTGTGAGAAAAGCAATAAGACTGACAACACTGCAAGTGATCTAGCAATGCTGTGTTGTTGTTCTTGTGTGGATTGGTGTAATCATACCTTCCAGATGCTCAGTCCAAATTACAGATCTGTATAGCTGTCACATTATCTTTGAGAGTACTATCAGCAAAGTCGGGTTTTTGTTGTGTGTTATGAATATGGAACAGCACAGTTTAATGTGTGGAATGCAGAAATGTGACATTTGAAAAGTTGAAACAGGCCTAAGGGGAACATTTCTTATCAAGAGCACCCCTTTTTCACTGGCACAAATCATTTCTGGAAAGCTGAGAACAACTTGAAGATAAACTTCACTCAGTGAGACTTTCAGCTTCAAAGACTAACAAAAAGTCTAATGTTTGTACACTCGTCAGAAATCAAATTGACGTTTAAAAATAAGGATGGTGGGCAACTTGTTGAACACTTTCACCATACATAAAATTTTGACTGAAGTTTTGTACATGTAAAAGGTTTGCACCAAAATGGTGCTAAAAACTCCAATTCAGCAGAAGAAATATGTGCACTGATTTTTAGAGGACTACCAATGACCACAAATGATACAGTTATGTGATCACAGGTGATGAATCCTAGATTTTGGAGTATGATCCTGAGACAAAGCAGCAAAGTGAGGAGTGGCACAGAGATTTCCACAACCTTTCTGTTGTGATTCACTAACCTTTCAAAGTGCCGCTGCGCAGTTACGCGCGTCCTCCACATGCGGTGCTGTCTGCCAGCCATGCAGCGGCTGCTAGACTCGGACACCATTCCGATTTGACTGTTAAAGTGTACACACATCTTACTTTGTTTACTTGATCTGTGACTTACATATATTGTGTCGTCCTTGAAATATATTTGTTCAACTTGAAGTTATAACAATTGGCGACGAGGTAGTGAATTTTTATTTTTCATGGTTGACCCACAGGTTTCCATGGCTAATTAAGTCAACTACTGCAAGGTCTCATTGAACAGCAAACACTTCTCACAAATGCAATTTGTAATTTCGTCATGGCATCCAATGCGGGGTGTCTCTTGTCATGGTCTCTCCCTCCTTTTCCTCCTTACGATGAGACGGCGGAAGACTGGTCTGATTACGAAAAAAGTCTTCGACAGCACTTCTTGGCATTTCATGTCTTGGACAACCAAACATGTAAGTCTCTTTTCCTTTCATGAATTTCACCTCAAATGTATCGGTTGTTGTCGCAATTCTCTCCTTTGAAAGATCTTGAGTCTTTGTCCTTTGCTGAAATGTGCTCACTTCCGTCCGTATATTTTCAAAAGCATACGCATATGGTAGCCTATCATGTTGCCTTTTATTGTTGTTAAAAACAACTGAATCAATCCTATCATGCTTGGGCTGCTGAACTTCATGGCCTTAGTTGAAAGTGTTGATATGTTACTGACGTTCACAAAGAATCCTACGCTGATTCCATGGTACGGGATGCTATTATCTGGTCGGCGCCCGACAAAGAAGTCAGGCAACGTGCCCTTCAGTTGGCAAATCCGACTCTAGATGAAGTCCTATCCATTGCTCAGTCTTTTGAAATTTTTCGCACCACATGAGCACAAATAGAGGCATAGGGTGACATCGGGGATGTACAATCTCTGTGAGCTGTTGACGAAGCATGCGGTGTGTCCCCGCCAGCCGACATGGCCGCAGTATGCTCCCAAGTGCAGCTTCAGCCTAGCCGTAAACAAACCTCTAAGAAACTGCAGCAAACCCCATGGCAACTTCCTTCATGTACGCAGTGTTTTACAAAACATTCATGAGACGATTGTCCACAACGTTGGTTCGTGTGTCACAAATGCACAAAGAAGAGTCATGTGTCATCCGTTTGCAAATCTGACCGCATACATGATGTTCATGAATATGACGCTGATTCTGCTTCTTTGTTGTCTGTCAATAGTACTTCTTCCCTTTCAGGGAAGTTATTCCTCACTGACCAAATACTGGGTCGGGATATTCGCATGCAGGTGGATATTGGTTCTGCTGCCACTATCATCAATTCTCAGACGTATCTTCAGTTGGGTTCCCCAATCCTGCTACCTGTCAGTAGGCAATTATGGACTTACAATAAACAGAAGATTTTTCTCTTGGGACAACTTGATGCTGAGGTATCTTACATCTGTAGTTTGCATTGTTCCCATATTTGTGGTCGACCATAGTAATGTGGAGAATCTTTTTGGTTTCGATGCCTTTCATGTTTTTGGGTTCTCCATAGATGACTGTCAATATCGTCTCTGATGCTATTCCTTATGCTCAATTGGATTCCTTGTCAATGACATTTTTGTCCCTTTTTTGTCCTGGGTTAGGCTGTGCAAACGACTTTGAAGCTCATATCACGCTCAAATCCACTGCTCAGCCTAAATTTTTTCAGGCTTGGCCCATTCCTGTGGCCCTTCGTGATCGGGTCAAACGGGAGCTGGATCGTCTCACTGCTTCAGGGGTCTTGCTTCCTGTCACTTCCAGTAAGTGGTCCTCTCCTGTCATTGTCGTTGCTAAGCCCAATGGTGATATTAATCTCTGTGGCGATTTCAAAGCCACTGTAAATACTAAATGCCTCATCGACACTTACCGTAAGCCTCAACCTGAAGAACTGTTCACTAAACTTGCTGGAGGCCAGTATTTTTCTAAACTTGACCTGTCAGAAGCCTATCATCAGCTTCCTCACAATGCTGCTTCCCGGCAGTTTCTGGTCCTTAACATGCCTTTTGGCCTCTATCAATACCAACGATTGCTATTCAGGATTGCCAGCACCTCTGCTCTCTTTCAGCGATTCTTGGAACAATTATTGCTCACTGTCCCTGGGTGTATAAATTACATGGACTACATTGTTGTCAATGTCTCCACCACTGAAGAACATCTTCAGAATCTCTGCACACTTTTTGTGGTGTCACCACCAGACACCACACTTGCTGGGTGGTAGGCTTTAAATTGGCCGCGGTCCGTTAGTATATGTTGGACCGGCATGTTGCCACTATCAGTGACTGCAGACAGAGTGCCGCCACACAGCAGGTCTAGTCTAGAGAGGTGCCCTAGCACACGCCGCAGTTGTACAGCCGACTTTGCTAGCATTTTCAGAAACGACAGTTTAGCATAGCCTTCAGCTACATCATTCGTTACGACCTAACAAGGCGCCATATTCAGTTACTATGTCTTCTGAACAGATAATATTGTGACTCATGTACTGTCAAGAGCGACGTTCATCATTGATGGATTAAAGTTAAGTATGAAACTAATTACATCCGCTTTCTGAATTCTAATTCCTTGTCATGTTCCAGACCTCATGTCAGTATAGTTCTTCCCTCCTTGTGGCAGCCTGCATGAGCTAAGATGCGTGCATTTCGGCCTCCTCTAGTAACAAGGTGTTGGCTCTTCTGCCAACACAACATTTTTTCATGTCTTAGAGACTGCTGGCCTTAAGTGTAATTTGCAGAAATCAAAATTTTTTCCAGCCTCTATCACGTACTTGGGGGTTTCAACTCTCTCAGTATGGTATTTGTCCACTTCAGCAAACTGTTGCTGCAATTGATGCCCTTCCCCCCCTACATCTGTTAAGGAACTGCAGGCCTTCTTGGGGAAAATAGCATACTATCACAGGTTTCTACCGTCTACTGCTTCGGTGGCACAGCTGTTGCATCGCCTGTTGCATAAAAACATGCCTTTTCACTGGTCCGTGTCATGCGATGTGGCGTTCCAGAAATTGGAGACTATGCTGAAACAGGACCCGTGCCTGGCTACTTATCAACCTGGTCAACATCTTGTTCTTGCCTCGGATGCCTCTCAATACAGAATTGGTGCAGTCCTTGCCCACCATTTTTCTGACGGTTCTGAACAACCCATTGCTTATGCCTCCAAAACGCTCACAGATGGCCAACAAAAGTATTCTCAAATTGAAAAAGGAGCTTTGGCCATTATTTATGCTCTTCATAAGTTTGGTGTTTTCCTCAATGGATCCAAATTTCATCTTGTTACGGACCACAAACCACTTGTTTCCTTGTTTCTTCCATCAACGTCACTTCCTGACAAGGCTGCACACCGCCTCCAGCGTTGGGCTCTCTACTTGTCTCGTTTCAGTTATGAGATTCATTTCCGGCCGACAGCTCAACATGTGAATGCTGATGCACTGTCTTGCCTTCCCATGGGTCCTGATCTGGCATTCGATAGGGACGAACTCTTGTGTTTCCACCTGGATGTGCCCAAGCAGCGGGTTGTGGACGGGTTCCCCTTCACTGGGGACCGGCTGGTGGCTGCTACGGGTTCTGACCCTACCCTCTCCCAGGTTTTACGCTGTATTCAGAAGGGTTGGCCAGATCATCTGTCCGCTAAGACTTCTGATCGATTGCGGAACTACTACGCTTTGTGTTACCACCTCACGCATAGGGATGGTGTTATCCTCCTTTCCACCAAAAATGCTTCACTGCGTGTTGTGGTACCTGCATCTTTGCGTGCTTCGGTATTGCGTCTCCTTCACCAAGGGCACTGGGGTGTCTCTCGCACAAAATCTCTGGTGCGCTGTCATGTGTACTGGCCCAGCATTGACTCAGAAATCGCACATATGGTCGCTGCCTGCAGCCCTTGTGCGTCACAGGCCACCGCACCGAAGTCATCTTTGTCACCATGGCCTTCGCCTGAGAAGCCCTGGAAGCGTGTTCATGCTGACATCGTGGGACCTTTTTTAGGTGCTTATTGGCTTCTCACTACTGACACCTACTCTAACTTTCCTTTCATTGTCCGTTGCCCGTCGCCCGTCGCCTACCACAGTGGCAACCACAAAAGCTCTAGCTCGCATTTTCTCTTTGGAAGGCCTTCCCTCTACTCTTGTTACTGATAATGGTCCACAATTTGCCTCTTCCGATTTTGCTGATTTTTGTGCCCATCACAGCGTCATGCACATCATGGCCCCTCCATTCCATCCACAGTCAAATGGTGAGGCTGAACGTCTGGTCTGCACATTTAAGGCTCAAATGAGGAAACTGCTGACTTCTTCTGCTGCTGCTGATGTGCTTCTCCAATTTCTGGCTTCTTACCATTTCACCCCCATTGGTGACCACAGCCCGGCTGAGCACTTACATGGCCGACTGCCCTGCATGCTGCTTCCTCTTCTGCAGCCTCCCACCTCACGGCCGCAGATGCCTTTGCTTGGCCAGTTCACCGCCGGCGACCGTGTATGGGTACGGGGATATGGCAGGCAGCCAAAATGGAGTCCTGGCCGCATCTTACAACACTGTAGCCGACGCCTGTATGATATCCAGATGGACACGGGTGTTGCAGTGCGTCATTTGGACCAGCTTCAGCCTCGTGTGCCGGCAACACCTGTTCTGGATGCCACTACACCACCTTCGGCTCTACCTGACACTCAGGATCCTGGAGTATCTCATTACTCACAACACAGTCCTCTCACCATCATCTCGGTGCCACCACAAGAACTGACGCCAACAGGAGATGTGCCCATGCAGGAACCAAATGACCACCACCTGTCAGAACAACTCTACTTGCCTCCTTCTCCTACGGACGCGGACACATCACCCTTGTCTCCTGTTATAACAACCGGACTTGCCGCAACAGGCAGATTGGTGCATGGGGCCCCAGCAGATGCAACCCCCACGTCTCCTGTCATTTCAACCCGTTATCATCGGGGACACATCAGTCCATACAGGAAGCCTCCTCCTCAAGGCTTTATGGCCAGTCAAACAACACCTATGGATGTTAGCAATCTACAGGCCACCTCCATCAAGATCTGTGCAAAAATTGTAAGAGGGGGAAAAAGTGTTGTGAATCGCCAATCTTTCAAAGTGCCACCGCAGCAAGGCCACCTAAGCAGCCAGCCGCGAGCAGCCGCTAGACTCAGACTCAGTTCTGATTTGATTTGACTGTTAAAGTGTACACATGTCTTACTTTGTTTACTTGATCTGCGAATTACATGTATTGTGTCGTCCTTGAAATATATTTATTCAACTTGAAGTTATAACACTCTCTCCAGGAAAAACTGCCTGTCAATTGTTTTACAAAGATGAAAGGCCCAGGAAAAGTGCGAATCAAGGGAGACTAGACACTGATTACAAATGAATACTTCATCATGACAATGCCCCATGTCACACAACCCCTTCCATCACGAAATTTTTGATCTGAAGAGGCATTCCTAGTATTCTACAGCCCCCCATTCTCCTGATTAGATTCCTTGTGACTTTTCTCTTTCCTGAAACTGCAAAATGTCTTAAAAGGAAATCATTTTGGGACCTTGCAGATCATTCAAAAGAACATGACTGATCACATTAAAAGCTGTAACAGTTTAAGCCTTTCAGTGCCACTATCAAGACTGGAAGTGATGACTCCACCAGGGTACAGCTGTCAAAGGGAGCTACTTTGAAAGGGACAGTATTATTGTTCAAGAAATATAAAAACTTGGTAGATAAATAATCAGTCTCATTACTTTTTTTCACACACCTTGTTTGTGCATCTTTCATCATGTACTACTTAATTATCAGTAATTGCAACACCTGCAAAAAGACTGAGATTACTGTTAATACTATTTCCCTGTTCATTAATATAGCACATTAACAACAGGAGCCCCAACATATATCCCTGGACGAGCCTGAAGATACATCTACATCTGGTGATGACTTACTACTTGAAATAATGTGCTGCATGCAGCCTAATGAGAAATCTTCCATCTGCTCACAATCTTCAATGGATAGCATATATCAGTGATAGTCAATCAGATCACTACCACCCACCAACAGGTATTCTATTAGGTTTTCATAAAATTCTGACAAAGTATTTGTTAAGTAATTATTATTACATAATTGTTACTTTATTAGTTTATAAGTCACCATTACTGTAGAACTGATGGGTGGGTAAAAAATTTTATTACCAACAGGAGATAAAAAATTCAACAGAAGGTAAAAACAGGTTGACTAGCCTTGCCATATATGGTCATTGTTTCATTTTTTTTGTCAAATGCTTTCACAAGTCAAGAAATATTGCACCAACCTCACAGCCTTGAGCCATGGCTTTCAGGGTAGTGTGCAAGAAATGCAGAACTTGCATTCTGTAGGACTGATACTTTTGGAATCCGTACCTGTTGCCTTGGGGGGGGGGGGGGCAAGGGGGGGGAGGTTCATTCTGTACAAGTTATCTCAAGGTATCTTACAGTGATTGTGTTTGTGTTTTCTGGATCTCTTCTGCTACCCTTCCTGGAGATCAGTGTAAAATTGGGACACTACTCCTGGATTTTCTTTAGTAAAGGAACATTCTGAAACACTGCACATCATTTCTGCTATTCATGTGCCACACCCCACTCCATTTCCTGTGTCGTCCATAAGTGCCTGGACTAACTTTTGTGCCACTTACTGCCTTTACAATTGACTGGAATTTCTTTGTGTTTTGTGAGATGTCTTTGAATAATATTCTGTTACAGTAATAAGTGAAGGCATCCCATTACTCTCAACAGCCACCTAGATTAATTTAACATCCCTGTCTATAATACTACGCTTTGTTTTATGTGTACTACGTAGAATGTTAGTCTCTTTTGGAGTTTCTTAAAGAGACCACAAACTGTGCACAGTACCTCCCATCACAAACTATTCTATCTATCCAGTACTAGTTCAACTATCCTAAGCTTCAGCTACAGTTCCACTACATCCTCCTCCCCAGAGTTATATGTTACCAGGTCCCCATTTAAAATAATAATACTACCTATATATGTAGTTTGCTGAACATGTAAATCATTATACTAATTTTTGTTGCCCTTATACCTTCAGTAATTATTATAGGTACAAGTGTCTCACTATCAATGACCTGAGTTTCAATGTGAACATTACATGAAGCAACGTCTAATGAGACACACTTAATCACTATAACAGTACAAATTATGCAATGATTTCCATGAATTCAAACTGTCCCATCTGCCATCTTCAGTGTTCCCAAGGTAACAAGACCTGTATTTGGCAATTTTTCATGTCATAAAAGTCAAACTAACATTTCACATATCGATGTTAGGCCTCTTAACTCCATCTGTCTGTGAAAACTAACTTCCAGTAACCAGTAACTCCATAATCAAAGAGTGTTTTGAAACAGCATGGATTTCTCTAATCTGTCAATAACTAGGCTTCTCTTATATATTTACACATTTAGCAACTTCCTGTATTACATTATAGTATTCTTTTCAGAAACTATTTTTGCTTCAACTGCAAAATTTAACAATTCAAATCCTAGAAGAACAGCTTGTGATGGGATGGATGCTCCGCCATACACAGTCACTGTGCAGCAGCTTTGATGGAAGCAGGAACTACTCCATAGCAGGTACAAAGTAAAGTATAGGGTTGTGGATAGAGAGCTACTGAAGGAATCACGTTTCACTCTCAAAAGGTCGGAACATGAAACCTTGAAATGACTGTTTCCATTGTTGTTGTTGTTGTTGTTGTTGTTCCTGTCTTCAAGACTAGTTTGATGCAGCTCTCCTTGTAAGTCCAACCTGTGCAAGCCTCTTCATTTCTGCGAAACTACCACATACTTGCATCTGAACCCTTTTCTTTACCGAAGCCTTAATCTCCCTCTGTCATATTTACACCTCACATTGCCCTGCATTACCAAACTGACAATTCCTTGATAGCTCTCATTGGGTCCTTTCAACTGAACCCATCTTTCAACAAAGTTATTGAATAAATTTTCTTTTTACCCAGTTCATTTCATTATCTGCTAATTTGTTATTTGATCAACACCATTCTTACATACACATCAAAAGCTTTTATTCTCTTGTCTGAAATGCTGATCACACACGTAATTTACTACAGTAAAATAATTTTAGAAACATTCCTGGCATTTAAACTGAAATTGGATGTTAAGCTGCCCTCTTTTTCATAAACTGCTATTGCCAGTCTGCATTTAATTGCCCTTCTGCTTTGAAAACCATTTCACTGCCCAAATAGCAAAATTCACAATACTTGTAGTGTCTCATTTCCTAACATAATTCCCCAATTTAATTTGCCTCTATACCATTACATTGTTTTGCTTTGTTGATATTCATCTTCTCAACATACTGTCCACTGCACTCAAGTGAAAGCCTTGGGTCAATGACGTCGTGTAGATTCAGTACTTCTCTATTTCTGAAATGCATAAGACTCTGTACACTTATGGTTATTATCAAAAGTAGGACCATTGGAGAGTAAGGAAAAATTTATGACTGGGCTGAGGATTCTTTGATAGGAAGCACACAGCTAGTGTGCTAACTCTGGCATAGAGTTATTGACAGATGTAGAAGTCAAATCTGGTGTGCACTAGGAAAATATGTCAGGGCTGTCGTCGTTTTTATTGTACATTTGTGGCCTCATCTACATTATTAACCTCTGGCTTCTTGTGGATGATACAGTTATCTGTAATGAAGTATTGTCCAAGAGAAGCTGCCCAAATATTCAGTCAGACCTTTAGAATATTTAAAAGTGGTATATAGCTTGGCAACTTGTTTTTAAATGTTTGCAATGTGAAATTGTGCACTTCACAAAACAAAAATATGTACTACCCTATAACTGTAGTACCATGAGTGACAGTCAGAATCTGTGCTGATAAATGGATGTACCGATACAAAATATGAGGGTGATTGAAAGGGAAGCCTTAGAAGTTCAACAAAATTTCGGAAAGTTGTGCTCTGGGGTTGGTAGGTGGCAGTAGTGTTCCTTGGGGTTCAGAACAACAGACAGAAGACAGCACCATCCACAACAATATGGCTGCTTGCCTGTCAACATGCACTGCAAATGAGCAAGACTGCGATGCATTGTTTCTGTAGTGTGGTATCAAAATTCATAACAGAAAGACAGTGCAGTATGATGGTTTGCGTTTGTCATTGCACCAAGGGTATGAGTGGTGTAGGACGTTTGAAAGTGGTCTAATTTCTGTTAAGGATGCCCCAAGACCAGTGCAGGCTCACTGTGTAGTAACGGATGAGAACACTGGGTTAGAGGAGCAGCTTGCAAAAGATAATAGATGCCTGACTCTGAACAAAATAGCTACAAGTTTGAAGATTAATATTGGTTCAGCACAGAATATTGTTCACAATGTACTGCAGTTCGATAAGATGTTTTTGAGTTGGATACCATGTCAGCTGACTGTCGAATTGAAAGAGCATCACATCAGTGCCTGTGAAGGTGCATTTCTGAGAAAAATTGTTACAATCAATGAGACTTGGGTCCACTTTCACCAATGAGAAATGAAAAATTCAAGCGACGAATGGCAACACACCTCATTTCCGAAACCAAAAAAAATCCACACTCGGGTGTTTGCTGGAAAAGTCATGCTCATTCTCTACTGGAATGCAAATGGAGTAATTCTGGAGCATTATGTAGGTTGTGGAGTGATGGTAACCAGAACTACTTATTCAGAAATGCTGAGAAATCAGTAGTAAATGATGAGGACTCTTGACTTTAAGAATACTGCTACAGCAAGACAATGCCAAATTGCACACAGTCCTTAAGAGATTGAGATTATTCAGGAAATTAAATTTGAATGTCTGATACATCTTCCTCATTCACCAGACCACACTCCTAGAGAATCACCTGTTAAATGCACACTCACAAGCAACGGTACATAAGTATTTTAGAAGTGATGAAGAGGTGAAAACCACAGTGCACGACTGGCTACACACATGACCAAAATAATTCTTTCATCTTGGTATCTATGCACTTCCAAATTTGTGGAATACATGCATTCAGCATCAGGGAGACTACATTGAAAAATGACATGTAAGTGTTTTGTCCACTGTTCCAATTAAAAATATTACTACACTTTTAAGATTTTCATTTGAATCACCCTCTTAGACAATGACAGAGTCTCAATCATATGTAAAGTAGGTTGACAGAATGAGGTTCATTGGCAGATAATGAGGGAAATGCAGTCAGTCTATGAATGACGCTGCATACATTGTGTGTGAACTGTGACAAATAATTGACATATACAGAAAAGGGAAGCATGAATGGTCACAGATTTTTTTGACCTCTGGGAGAGTGCCATGAATATTCAGAAAGTACTTAACTGATAAATGCTTTAATATTGACAAAAACTCCCCTGTGAAAACCTACTTATTATGTTGGTAGAATGAGCTTCAAGTGATAAATCTAGGAATATACTACAACCCACTATGTACCATTTCCACAGCAGTCACAAAGATGAGGTTAGACTAATTCAGTGTGTAAACAGGATTTAAACAATCCTTCTTCCCACTATGCATATGTGAATGGAATGCACGAAAACTGTAACAACGTGCAGTGGAAAATATCTTCTGCCATCCACTGCACAGTGGTTTGCACACCATAAAAGTAACTGTAGAATGAATAAAACTGTAGATCAACTACCTTCCTGTCCCACTCTCTTCTCGACCACAGCCGTCTTATGTCATTAAGCTCTTGTAACTGCAGTCTGATTTCTGAAGTCATAAATAACTTTTCACTCACTGCATGTCACACCCACTACCTTGGAAATTTCAATAAGGGTTGTAAAGACAATATTATTAAAAGCTTTCTCTGAATCTACAAATGTTTGGAACACATGTTTGCCTTTCTTCAAGCCCTTCTAGGGTAAGTTGTTAGTTTGGTATTATTGTTCCAGAACTGACACTATTGCTCTCCAAGATATAGTTGTAATGCTTTTTCCATGTAAGAAATTCATTCTTTATTTTGTAGCCATAGCTTATCAGGCTCACAGTTCAGTATTATTCACGTGTCAGCACCTACCTACTTTGAAACTGGAATTTTTACATGCTTCCTGACGTACAAGGATATTTTGCCCATCTCATATCCGGCACTTGAGGATCAATAATTCTTTCGTTGCTGAATCTCCCACTGATGTCCGTACTTCAGATGTAATGTCACCTACTCCATGGACATTATTTCCTCTTAGGTTTTTCAGTGCTCCAGCATACTCCCCTTGCATTATCATATCTCTCATCTCATCTTCACCTACTATTTCTATTGCTGTAATATTGTCCTCAAGTTTGTTTCCCTTTATACAAATTCTCTATATTTTCTTTCCACCTTTCAGCTTCCCCTTCTTTGTTTGGTACTGGCCAGGACAGAGCAGTGTGCAGAGATTTATATAGATTTTGCCTATATGCGGGCCTACGGAACAGGGAACTGCACAACCCCAATATGGACACCTGCCTCCCCTTGCACTGATACATCCTGTTACACCCACAGAACACAATTTTTCTCTGAATATGACTTCACTGCACTGGTACACACATTTAATGTTTGTTCCTAAACCACTTCATTTAATAGTTACATCTTTTATACCCCTGAAATGCTATTTTTAATAATTTGCCCTTTTTATAATGCCTGCAATGCAGGCAGTAGTAATCCTAGGGAGTACCTTATTGTAGAATATTTAATGTAATTTAATTGTGTATCTGCCAGAAATTGTGGTTTTTGATGTGTTTGAGAAAAAACATATAAAGTTACCTTTAAACTCCCACCACCACCACCACCACCACCACCACCACCACCACTGCACAGCACACAGCACCAGTGGGGATTCTTAGTATGTTGTCCATGACACTCCTTCCTGTCACTGTACAAATATTTGTGACTACCTGATTTTTCCCCTATTTTTGGTCTTTGTTAAATGGGTAGAAAAGGAAAGCAGAAATGCACTGGTGCATTTCCCAGTGTTCCTTTTCGAAGGAAGGTGATGAACTGCCAAACTTCTCACACCACTGCAAAAATGAGTGATTCAGTTATTTGTGTCAGTGGCATTTAGAAACAGCTAAAAATCCCTAAAGCTGAGAAGTGATTTGGGCCCCAAATGAATCTCCATTATTCTATACACAACATACAGCAGAGATTGCTCCCATGTTAATTCTAATATGGTATATTGTTGATCTCTCAAGGAAAAAAATGTGGCCAGTGGCTGGAAAGAAGTTTACCCACCTAGGAGGAGGCTACCAAAAGTGAACCGCAAACCTAATTTCATGTCACTGATTCCCATACATTACAGAATACTAGAATATATAGGGTGTATCAAAAAGATTCATCTGCTTTGGCATGCCTATATTTCTGAAACTAATAAACATATACCATGAGTTGTTTTTTGATGAACAGAAAACTCAAAATGTTTTCTCATATCTTTTTATAGGTCTTCAATATGCCCCCCTTGAGATTAATGTCATATGTCAATGCAGTATTCAAACCGTTACCACACTGCAGTGAGCATGTCTTGGGTTACAGCTTCAACAGCTGCTATTATGGGACATCTCAGTTCACTCATTGTTGTTGGTAAGGGAGGAACATAAACAGTGTCTTTATAACCCCCCCTCCTCCCCCCAAGAAATAATCACATTTGGTCAGGTCCAGTGAACTTGGAGGCCAGTAATATAAGGCCGAAACATTTGGTCCAGTGCAACCAATCCATCATTGAATAATCCTTTGATTGAAAAATTCCCTCAGTTCCAGTTGCCAGCATGGCGAAGCCCCATCCTGTAGGTAAATGAAGCCATTTAAAATAGGCTCTAACTGTGGGAAAAAAAGGAAAAAAAATTTCTGAAGCATATCGAGATATGTGCTAGCTGTAACAGTGTTCTCAGCAAGTGCTAAACAGTTATTACATACTGCCACTGCACACCATTTTTACTAGAACTTAAGTGGATGCACAGTGCTGCTACCTAGTGGGAGCCATGCAAAACTCAAGAGTTTGATTTTTCCAACAGTGTGTTATTCATGGACACATCTCAAATAACATAATAGCTGTGATTTTTTTTTTGCTCAGTTGGTACTTCTTGAAATACCCTGTATTCTGAAATCAAACACAATGAAGTGTATCAACCAGCTCAATCAAAGCAGCTCATCACATATCTAAAATACTTTTAGTTCCTCTAATAACTAATTTATGAAGAAGAGTACAGCGTAAGGTACACAAAGTATAACTCTCATATTGTTATACGTAATCCAGTCAAGAGTTGACATAAGTTAACAACAATCATTGAAACGCCTTGTCACCCACTTACTTGGATGACCAAAGTCTAACATTCATATCATCACTACACCATAATACTCAATTATTTCACCTATCCTTATAAACCCGTTCTTGTATAAAATTACTAGTTTAAATATATTGACTATTCACTTATTTATGAACAAAATGTAACTACTTTTAATGAATTCATCATATTTATAATATGTTTATAATATATTTATTTTGTACACTAGCTCACACTACTGATGTCTGACATCGTTAGTTTTATGCATGCTGCTGTTATATAGTGCCTGAAGATAGCGTTGGTGCAATGTCGAAACTAGTAGCCCAATAAATGTAAGCTGGAGGAGTTTCATTTTTAATAAAACTGGATAGATATTGGTAAAGGTTCATGATTTTGACTGCTGCCAACCACAGCAATTTAATAGCAGACTGAATTTAAATTCATTTTTGTATGAAATTCTGGTTCTTCCTAATCACAGTGTTAAATGCTTGAACTATGTATGAGGGTCACTCCAAAAGAAAGGCACACTATTTCTTTTTTAAAACCCATCTTATATTCTACATGTTTGAAAGCTTTACAGTGTGTAGATACATCCTTTAGGAACAATATTTTCATTTCTCCACATAATTTCCACTCCTCTCAACTGCCTTATGCCATCTTGGAATCAGCGCCTGTATACCCACATGGTAAAATTCTGGACCAACCTGTTGGCTCCACTGTTTGCCGGCGTGCACAAGGCACAAGGAAATCATCATCATCATCATCATCATCATCATCATCATCATCATCATCTTCAAACATTGTTCCAGGAAGAGAGTCTTTCAGTTTCCCAAAGAGATGACAGTCACATGGAGCCAGGTCAGACTGTAAGGAGGGTGTTCAGTGTTATCCATCCGAGTTTTGTGATCTTCCATGGTTCTTTGACTAACATGTGGCCGTGCATTGTCATGCAACAGCAAAACAGCCTGCTTTTGCCAATGTGGTCAAACACGACTCTGTTGAGCTTGAAATTTCTTCAGTGTCATTACATATGCATCAGAATTTATGGTGGTTCCACTTGGGATGATGCCCACAGGCAAGAGTCTTTCAGAATCGAAAAACACCGTAGCCATAACTTTTCCAGCAGAAGGTGAGGCTTTGAATTCCCCCCCCCCTCTCCTTTGTTGAATTTGCATGATGCCCCTCCATTGATTGCCTCTTCATCTCTGATGAAAAATGACAGGGCCATGTTTCATCACCCATCACAATTCTTCCAAAAAATTCATCTCCACCATTCTTGTACTGTTCCAAAAGTTCTCTGCATACCGTTTTTATTGTTTCTTTGTGAGCCACTGTCAACATCCTGGGAACCCACCTAGCTCAAACCTTTTTTAACGCCAACACTTTCAGTATTCTGCAAACACTTCCTTCCCCTATCCCAAGGTAGCGTGACAATTCGTTCACTGTGATGCATCTGTCAGCAGTCACCATTTCGTTAACTCTCTGCACATTGTCTTGAGAGTGTGCAGTACAAGGCCTGCCACTGCAGGGACAATCCTAAATACTGCCGTGCCTGCTTTCATCACGTAACCTGCTTGCCCATTGACTAACTGTACTGTGATTGACAGCAGCATCTCCATACACCTTTTTCAGCTTCTTGTGGATGTTTCCCACTGTCTTGTTTTCACAGCACAGGAATACTGTGACAGCATGTTGCTTCTGACTAACATGAAGTATAGCAGCCATTTTGAAGACACGCTGTGACGGCACCACTCACGGGAACAGGTTGAACTAAGTTTGGAATCAAGTGGGAAGGATGTATCTACACACTGTAAAACTTTCACACATGCGGAATGAAAATTGTATTTTTATGAAAATAGTGTGCATTTCTTTTGGAGTAACCCTCGTACTTTTCTATTTCGGATACCACTGTACATTTTCATTTTTGCAGGTTTTGCTACCACTAATGAAATCAGGAGTCAGCTGAGTTATCAATGTCTTAACAGGGTTAAGGGTCTCTGGAAAGCGCTATCTTTACAACGTTAAAACAGCACTTATTTAACATGGTTACTCAGAAAGTATTTGACCTAGCAAGCTGAAATTTTGGTAGGTTATCTATTGGAGTATTGGCTACGGCTTAACAGAGTAATTTTTAAAAGTTTCAGTTCAGTTGTTAGAGATTAATTTCTTCCATTTGAATGAAATTTCTCTACTTTGCCATTTTTTGTTTATAAAGAAATATAAAGGTTTCTGGAAAGAGACTGTGTTAAGTTATGTCGAAGGGACTGTGTTACATTTCCTGATGATCTGAAGCAAAATGGCTTGGCAGACCCTGAGAAAACTTGGAACGTATATGAAAAAATAAAACTTTTAGGAATTGAGCAACAAAGTTTGGATCACCTTTTTAGTGCATTCCAGATTCATAAGATGGATTACCTTCATCTTCTACAAACTCCTCTAGCAGCTTTCTCTCTGTTCTCTTGCTTGTTTTTTTTAGGCTATTTCCTGTCAGTAGCCTGAAGATGTAACATACCTAAGGCAAGCATCATTCATACCATGTTGAAACCTACCTTCATTCCTATGTTTTGAAATACTTTGCACCTTACAATGTTGCTATCATTGAAAGTAGCAACAGCATCACACACACCAAAGTGAACTGTTTCCTTTTCTCACAAATACAGTCTTGTGAATTCTTGGCTATGCATTTGTATTTGTATTTCTTTATTGGTCCTGTAAATCATGTTTAGGTACATATTTTGCACGAACGATGTAGGACAAGTCAGGTTGGTACAGTATATACAACATCATACACATTGTTATTTTGAAAGGAAAAATAATTTAAAATTATTCAATACATGTTGAATATTGATGACAAATTCAATATAATTAAATAAAATGATAGACTATTTGAGCAGTTAGACTACACTTTTCTGATACTCTAAAAACTCGGAAACAGAATAGAAGCAGTGGTCAAGCAGTGGTCAAGCAAGTACTCTTTCTGTTTCACTTTAAACTTTTGTAAATTTTGCATCTGTTGCAAATAGGATGGCATGTGATTGTACAACAGTATGCCAGTATGATACACTCCTCTCTCACAAATGTTTGTACTTACTGTATTGACATGAAAGTAATGCTTCCGCCTAGTATCACTAGGGTGGTAATCACTGTTATACTTGAAGATATTTCCATGTTTTAAAATACTTCCTTTTGTGAAATTTAATATTTCATACATATATAAGCAAGGAAGAGGCAATATATTGAGATTTTTAAATATTGGTCTACAGGAGCCTCTGTACTTAGCATGGTTTATTATTCTAACGATCTTTTTCTGTAGCCTAAATGTTTTGTTTGTACCCACGGAGTTCCCCCAAAAGATAATGCTGTACATCAGCAGTGACTGAATACTGCCATGGTACATTGTGATCACAGATGCACAGCTTGTATTTTGTGTAAGGATTCTTACTGCGTACGTGTGTTTTGCTTTTTATTTACATGGTTAAGATGTGTCTCCCATTTTAGGTTTTGCTGAATATGTATACCTAAAAATTTTGTATCACTCACTGATGATACAGTTTTTCCATCGATTTTAAAAATTGGTCTTGCAGGATGTAGTTTCTGAGAATTGTGGAAATTGACTGTCACTGTTTTTTCATTATTTATTATTAGCTTGTTTGTTCTGAACCATTGTGTCAAATTTTGTATTATACCTGTAGCTGTTTTTTGTAGGCTTTCCTCATCACATGATTTGATTAGCATATTTGTGTCATCTGCAAAAAGTACTGTTGTCCCTTTAGCTATTTTTCTGACAAATCATTAACATAAAGAATGAAAAGAATTGGCCCAAGGATTGATCCTTAAGGAACTCCTTATGTATAGTTTTGTGCATTACTGTAAAAATTACAATTTTTTTGTGTTTTTATGTCTTTGTATTTTATCTGAGTGATCTGTTGACGGTCATGAAGGTAGGAATGTATTCACTTGTTTGGCAGGCCTCGTACTCCATAGTTACCTAGCTTCTGCAACAGAGTATTATGATCAATTACATCGAAGGCTTTACTAAGGTCAAGAAATATGCCAGACACATGTTTCTTATTATCTACTGCAATTAGAATTTCATTTAAGAAGGTATAAATAGCTGACTGTGTTGATCTTCCAGTTCAGTATCCATGTTGTGCATCACTTATTATGTTTTCTTTATTTAGAAAGGCTGTCAGGCTTCTAAGAAATAGTTTTTCAAGAATTTTACCAAAGCCTGACAATACTGATACAGGTCTATAGTTTGCAGCTTCATGTTTGTCCCCTTTCTTGTTCAGTGGTGTCACTTTTGCCATTTTCAGATTTTTCGGGAATACACCACTCACAAATGATGAATTCAAAATATCCGTTAATGGTTTTATGATAGATGTTACACTTGCTTTGATGATATTACCTGATATTTCATCAGTACCTGCTGAATACTTATTGGGTAACCTTTTTATGATGACAGATAATTCCTCAGGTGTTGTTGGAGACATGAATAGGGTTCTTGTAAGAATTTTTGTATCTGACTGGAGTGTATTGCTGTCTGGTTGTGAGTTGTATTGTTTGGTAATCAGGTGGTGTGCTACATTATAAAAGTAGTTGTTAAATTTATTAGCCACTACTGTGGGGTTGATTATTTTATTGTTGTTTTCATGACATTCTATATTTTTGGGTGCTAATGATGTAGTACCTGTTTCTCTTTTTATGATACTCCAGGTGTCTTTAGTCTTATTCCTGGAATTTTTTATTTGTTTGTCGTTTTCAATTTTCTTTGTTTTTGTCATAACTTGTCTAAGTATTTGTTTATATTGTTCAAAGTAATTGATAAATACAAGATTTGTAGTTTGGTTTGAGTATTGATATAAGTTCCTTTTATTCTGGCATGATATTTTTATTCCTGTTGTGAACCCTTTATTTGGTTTGTACACAGAATTTATAAGTGACGTTTGTTTAGGAAAGGCTATTTCAAAAAAATATTTGTATGTGGCCATAAATTTATCAAATTTGTCATTTGTGTTGTTTGAACTGTAAACATCAGTCCTTATTTCTCTTCTCAAGAGAGAACAAAAGTAATCTATGTTTTCATTATTAAACTTCCTCACAATAGCTCTAGTTTTCTGGGCTTTCATGTTTCCTGGAATAGAGATTGTTAGTATTTGGGCATTGTGATCACTAAAACCAGTGTTTGCAGTCTGTGTGTTGCAGAAATATTTATCTGTATTTACAAACACCTGATCTATGGTTGTTGCAGAAGTAGTGGTAATACGAGTTGGGTTGGTTATTGTTGGTTTTAGGTTAAAGGACTTCAGTACGTCTTTGATTTCTTCTTTAAATTTACAACATTGAAATCTCCAAAAATGATATTATTTTTTAACGGTGTTGAAGTCCTCTAACAGCTCTTCCATATTATTATAAAAAACTTTATCACCATCTGGTGACCTATATACACAGATGATTACAGAATTGCTAGTTGGCAGTTCTACTACAGAGAGTTCTATGTCTCTTTCTTTAGATAAGTTGTCATATATATGTCGAACATATATGCAGCTACCACCATGCCTGCGTACTTCTGTACAAAATGTGGCAGCTAATTTAAACTGAGGTAGGTGTGCTAGTTCTATCATGTCTTTATTTAGCCAGTGCTCAGTAAAGCATAAAACAGAAATATCACTCATATCATTTAACAAGATATGTATTTCATTCATTTTATTGGAAAGAGACTGAACATTCTGATGGAACAATTTAAAGTATGAAGCAGGGACTATATTGTGTCTTGCTAGACCACTTATCTCTTTTTTACATCTACTATTGTTAGCTGTAAAAAATCCTCCTTGATTTGAGGTGTGGGTGGTGTCTTCTTGCTAGCTAGTTCCCTGGATTCTGGGCCCTGCCTTTCGTGTACTGTGGTGCTTCTAATGGTAATTCACTTGTCAAGTAGCATTTGTTTCATTTTAGGCACTTCTATTGCACTGGTTTTCACATTGTATTTATTTTGGTGAAACATTGATTTCTTCGGGTAGACTGGTTGATTCAGGGATACATGCATCTGGTTTGTACAATTGTTAATTTTAATTAACATAGACAGTCTATTGCATACTTGCTCCTTCCCCTGTCTGTTCAAGTGGAATCTGCGACGTGTGAATTTATCACGAGACAGTCTTTCCATTTCAAAGTTTATGGCTATTCTACTTTTGTTGCAAAATTTTGAGCAGTTCACTGTTTGAACTAAATGATGATTAAACATGTCAATTTTTTCGGTTATATGTTCTTTGTCAAATCTTTTGGGAACTGGATGCAAAATGATGTTTGTATTGTTACTGAGTTGGAGAACACTTGATAAGACATTATCAATGCTTTCCACAATGTTGTTGTAGGAGTCTCCAGTATCGTACGACCCTGCCATTAATGTAAGAGTATCACTTGCGTTCGAGTCTTCTGCTAATTTGTCAATTCGATTAAAAACTTCACGGATAGGAGCATTTGGTTCAATAAAACTTTGAAAGTCATATTTTGTGTGCAGTTTTGTCTCCAGAATGTTTCTGCAGTACCTGTCTTGGTACTACCTTGGGGGGAAGGTCAAAACAGTCTGTGAAGAAACGCCTTGGAGGATACTCATGATGAGAAAAATATGAAGGGGTATCACCTCGGCAGTTGCCAAGTGCCAGCCTTCAGAGACACTTTGCTTCAGGGCATAAAGGCAGGAGGATCCCAATCCATTAGGTCTGCAGGAGCATCGGCATTTTTCTGCTCTTGGCCTGTAGAGTACAGTGCAACAAAATGGCTGGTGTTGTGCACCGGTGACACAGATATCGGACTGACGAGGATATCATGTGGCAACACCATCAAAGACGATCTTCGAGTCAGTGATGGAAAGACTGCTTGCCTTTGTTTAACTTCTTTGAATCTTTCTGGTTACCGGACAAAGACGTGGATGTTGGATAGCTGGAGCAACATAGGAACACATAGGAACACATAGGAACACATCAAGAGTACTCCTTCTGTCCTTTCCATGCTGCCGGTTGTATAGCTGCGGTATTTGTCCCATGAGGTGAACATTTGATGGTGCATTGCACATTTGAAGGATTAGATGGATACCCTACCATACCACTGGGCAATTTCACAACCATGGTGCTAAATTTGAATTTGCATGTCTGCTTGGCCACTTCTTCTGTGGAGTGAGCTGTAGCTAGAACAGTACTGTAGCTGCCATATGGTAGAATGCAGGGTTTCTGACTTGCCAACAACTTGCGAGCAACCACGTAAGACACTTTTCCTTCACCCAGACCTCCTGGATCGCCTCCTTATTGAGGTACATGGGACAATTCTGGGAGGATGGGACAATTCTGCAAGGAGGCAGCACATACACCACTGCAGTTAATGCAGCAGGCTGAAGGAGGTGGACAATCACCCTTGTGCACATTAGTATGACAAGTTGAACATTTGACCGGATGCCAAAAAGAACTGCTAGTGTGGTTGAAACTATGACACTGGTAGCAGCGTATAGAGTTCGGAATGTATGGCTGGACTGTGATAAAGGTGAGAAAAAGTGTATGTGTGTGGGGGGGGCGGGGGGGGGGGGGGGGAGAGCACTATGGAGGCATCTATCCTTTTCATCATCCATTGGATGGCAGTGACACCCTGATCAGGCAGGTATGTTTGGATTTCAGCCTCCGTCACACTGTCAAGCAGCCTAGTGTAAATAACACCACAGAAAGAATTCAGAATTCAGAATTCAGAGCAGCTTGAAACTAACAGGATGGCTGAGGAGAAGTGAAGTGGCAAGCAGTTTTTGTGCTTGAGAATCAGAAATAGTCTCCAAGAGGAAAGTGCCACTCCATAAAAGAGAGCAGGACTTCACAGAGCAAGCATTTGCATTAACACCTTTGTAAATAATAAATGGATTTACCAATGCAAAGGACTCACCGTCTACAGTAAGTGAAACCATGAGGAACTGTGGTGCAACTGTGATGGTCTTTGAATCGTTAGATCATTCCACTTAGGCTTTGTAGATGATTGGGAAGATGATTGTCTTATTGTAATAAAATCCTCCATGATTGCCAGCATCTCTGATGATGTACTGCTTCTAACTGGGGGCCCCCTTCTCAAGGCAGCACACCTGCCTTAGGTGACTGTTTATGCTTCAGGTCACACCTACTGAACACCTGATTGAGGGACCAGTCGGCAATTTGGGAAGGTAGCTGCTCAGGCAATCACCCCTCCCTGGGCCTTGCCTACACACTGGAGGGGTGTGTGTGAACCCAACCTGTAGACCCAAGTCTGGGAAATACATGTTACCCTGTTATCTGCTATGCGTCAGATGCATGGGCCAGCCTACAGGAGTACACAGGGAGGAAGAAGAAAAAGAGGAACCTCAGATGCTGAAGTGGAAGGAGGACAGGAGAAGGTGAATGAAGAAAGAAAGAGGAATGAAAACACAGTGGTGAGACTAATCCAATGTGAGCCACCGAAAATGTGGAACATATTCCAAAATATACCCCAAACACGTTCCCCAAGGGAGGGTAAAAATAAGAGCAAGGTGATAGATATGCAGCACAGAAGGGAAAATATGCTGCAAAGGCTGGGGCACTGTGGAAGCCAAGCACGAACCCGCTAAAGAGCTGCGAGCTCCCTGCAGGTTTAAAAAAAAGTGAAAAATTTATGAAAGGAGCTACAGAAAGCTTCTCACCCTCTAGCCACTCTCGGTGCCTGCACCTGTTTGGTGCTGAATATTTCTGGAGTAACTATGACTGCAGGCAAAGCACTGTGCCCTCTCACAGCTGATACAAAACAAATGCTGTCTCTACATAGTTTCTCTGCAGATGTATTACTGCAGAATCAAACTGAATTGTTAAAACTATTTTCCATCACTAAGGATTTAATCTTGTATTTAGCTTATGGTGAAAGCGATTTGATTAATTAGATTTACCTCAATAGTTCTTTCTTGCATACCCGTTTTTAAAGTTGAGCCAAAATACAATGATCCCCGGTGCTTGTGCTAATTGGCAATGAGTGCCAGCGGTATTTCCATAAAAAGCTAATTTAATTTACAGTGATAATCATGCTAACAGACTATTACAGAGCAGTGAATATACAGCTCTGAAAAGACTGAAATTATATTAAATGAATCCTAAACTATCATTAAAAGAATAAAACATAAAATATTGCTGTCACACAGTAATAGCACTTTTATTAATAAGTGAAATAGCTAATGTAAGCTTACTTTGAATAAGGTTCAGGGTTTATTACATAAACCAATATTTCAAAGTTAATGCTTTAATAAAGTATGCCTAATACTTTCAGTCAAAAAGTATGTAAAAAGTGGGTTTTAATTGAGTGTTACACCCTAAAAATATTTAGGTATTTGAAAATAATCAGTACAGTATTGTAGTTATATAGTAATACAGTACTAAACTAGTACTAATATTTAGAAACTAAAAATTTAACATTGTGTATGTATTTAATTCTCTATTTTATAAAGATTTTTAATATTGCTCTAAATGCAATTATTAGGGCTAGACTGTCTTTATAAAGGTGTAAATGTCAACCATATGACTGGATTACTGAATACAAAGTTCTTGGTGACTGGTGAAATACCCAATTCATCCATAACATCTTGGTGGGCATGAAGAATAGCCAAATTGTCCAATCGCTTCTGTCCCTTTGTTGATTAGAGATATGACTTCAGACATTTAAGAGTGTTAAATGACCATTCTGATTTTGCTGTTGTGATTGGAACTACTTGGAGAATCTTAATTCACTTCACTACTTCACATAACATTTCTACAACTGCAGGCTCTTGTGTAATGTACTTTCTTACATCAAGCACATTTTTTAAGACCAGTTGTTTTTTATTAGTGATATCAAATAACATATTCAAGAGTAAGTGCTGCCTCTGAATGTCTAAGTCATTTTTGAAAAATTCAGTTGATTTTTCCAAATTTGTTTCACCTCTGTTTACTAAAAGCAAGCACACTTTTCCAACCCATCTGCAATGACCTGTGTGAGTCCAGTTGAAGCAAACCGCTCTGTAATGCAAGATTGCACCATTTCACATACTTCATTGTAACAGCTTTGCAATATTCCTTTTGGGTTTTGAAAGTGTGTGGTGTGCTGGCTTTGTTGTTTTCATACTTCTTGGGTATACTTTGATTCCTAGGAAGCGAAGGATCATCAACTTGAAGGTTTTTCTTTTAAACACAATTCCCAAAAGTGTTCAGAACTATCACACCTTCCATTCAGTATACAAATCAAGCCCTCATATTTTTTCCAGATCAGCAACACTTAGATGAAGGCATTGAATTTTTTCATTGACATCCTCTACTGGGTTCATTGCATGGCAATAAAGACGTAAAAAGAAGTAAGTCTTTAATTGTAACATTGACTCAAGGTAGACTGCACATTTGCAACCTGCCTCTGTTTTGTCCTCTGCAGAAAATGTTTCAAAAAACTCTAAAAGTTCTTCAAAGCTTTTCAGTATTCAAGACACTAGAAGCTCGCATAGTACATTGAGTTGGCCAAAGGGGTCAAAGACCAGCTTGGTTGATGGCGCTCTCACATCATATGCTTCTGAAAAGTAACATCATTTTGTTGGATTCCCCATGGTATTTATTACGTCCTTGGCTAAAGCCATAATATTCCTCATAGATGAAAGATGGTGGAGACTGTCTACAACTGCCAGGTCTAACCTGTGAGCAGTGCAGTGCATATACCGTGCTTTTGGTTGTATATCCAAAAATAACTTTTTTAGTCCTTTGAACTTACCTCTCATATTCGAGGCACCATCATAGTACTGTCCTCTGAAGTTATCCACTGACAAATCAAGATGAGCAAAAACATCTTTTAAAATACTAAACAGAGTGCACTAAAGAGAGTCTCATACAAGCCAATAGACTTCATTGATGATTAAGGAATCATTGACAGTATGAACACAAAATGACACTTGTTCATGAACTGAAGAATCACTTGTTTCATTAAACGTAACATAAAAATGTTCAGTCTTCTTGATTGAAGCCAATAAACTTTCTCAACACATACTTTCCTAGTAGATCAATAATCTCTTTTTGAGTATCATGGAACATCCATTTATACCCCGAACACCCTAAGCAATCTTTAAACTCAGGTACATCATTCTTCCGGAGTTCCAACAACTGAAAACATTTGAGATGATGTCTTCGTGCGATCTAATTGCTAGTCCTTATTGGTATAGGAATTGCACAGTACTAAAAATTTGTCTCAAGAGCTTTCTTCATATTATTGTCTAACTGTTCACTGAATTGGGAGGTCATACTTTGGTTAGTGATAGAATTTAGTTTCAGAACACCTTATTTGTCCATAAAATGTATTTTCATGAAGATGGGATTTTTCCAAAGCCTTTTTCCAGCTAGAAAATCCTATTGAAGTAAATGCATTCTTTTTTTAAGAAAATTGTAATAAATTTTTAGCATCTGCCTATTTGAAGGTTTTGCAAAAGACTTTTTTGGTAGATACTTCATATTCTAGCCATGTATAATTGATCAACTAAGACTTCTGAAATGACCTTCCCTTACCAGATTGTCCAGGTTGCAGGCGTGAATAGTTCTTACCCGAAGACAATGAAGCAATTGATGACAATAATTGTTGGAGGTTGACTTGCAGTATCAACAACTTCCAAGCGTGCCTTTTTGGTATCACATTTATCCATTGCAAATTTAATTCACAATACACTAAGAGACTAAAGTAAATGAATAAAATATAGTCATACAAAATAGACCACTAGACACTAAAGTCAGAATACTAAACATGTCTGCACCATGCACTGAATCAAACTACCCACACTGAATGACTGTGACAGCAAGGTGGGCTTATAAATCACCGCAGTGTCATAATGTCTCAAAGCGTCAAGGTGATGCAAGGCGGAGAGTTCCAGGCACTTATGCTCCAGTCCTTTTGATGCCACCACAGCCTCAGTGCTGGCCTACCAGCACCAGCCTTTCCCCAAAATTTCACACACTGGGTCAAATACTAAGTGTGGCTGCAGCACCGAAACACTATCATGATTCACACCCCTCATTTTCAGTTAACCTGCTTACTACCATAATAATTACTTGTTTTAACTCATTACTGAATGTATCTTAAAAGGGAACTATTGCAAACAAGGAAAATAATAAATTCCAACATAATTTTGGGATTTTAAAGAGCATAATGTAACTAATAATTTTCTAAAATTATTGGGAGAGCTCCCTGCTCCCGTTCCTCCTCGCCCAAACGATTCTTGAGGGGGCTCAGGCCCCCTCGGGCCCATGGAGTCAGCGCCTGTGCCAGGTACTCAGCTTTGTTGGAACACATGCCTGAATAGCTGTGCTTGTCCACCTGAACAAAACAGCAGTCACCAAGTTGATACTCAATAATTTACTTGGTTTTATTTTAACGCCATGGAATTTGATTCCATGAGTCACATAAGGTAGTGCAGGTGGGAAATATTATTGACAGTTTTCAAATTATTTTGTCTCTTTTATATATATCACGTGCAAGAAGTGTTATTACTGCAGGATATTTATCTATAAAGTGAGTTGCTACCTCGATAGAATTCAAGATTCGAGGGATATTATTTATTCTTAATAGTTTCAATGTTAATTAATGATACTTGTGCAATTGCACAGTTCCGTTCATCAGTTCAACTTAAGTTGTTAAAACTGCTGCATTTTGATAGGTTTAATAAACCTTATAAACAAGTTCAACAACATACATGTTTATGTGTGTTTTAAATAAAGCAATAGCAGAGAGAAAATAGTTAGGGAAACATATTAATAACCTTTTGCTAAAATTATCACTGATCACTCTTGTAACACATATTACACCATGGAATCAATTTCAAACTGTGGTAGTTAAGTGTCAAAGAATATTACAAAGTTGTATAATTTATTAAAATCTTACCCTAAAAGAACTTAACAAATACTCGTGTTATATGCCGAAATAAGTTTCCTGAAATTCTTAATTGACATAAGAAGGCAGTTCATGTTTCTGCATGTGAATGTTAAGAAAGAACAACTGAATTGTGTACTCACCATGCACTGCATTAATCCAATAAATGAGACAGCCAATATTCTTGTAGTTGGACCAGGCACTGGGAATTTCATGATCATCTGAAATCTTGTCCTCAGAGCTGCTGCTGGCACTCTTATCACCATCTGCTTCACCAAGATTAACAATGTTTTCCATGTGGGTCTCCATAATTCACCCTCTCTCGCAAGCACCTTCAATATTTTTTTTCGTATGTAGAATCACCACATATCTACTGAAATTCAGTCAAAGCCTGATGAAAGTTTCGAAATTTGTGGTAAGTACCTATGTTACCAATCTTCTTAGGTCATTGGTCCCTAGGGTTATACACTATTTAATCTAACTTAATCTAACTTAAACTAACTTACACTAAGGACAAAACACCTTGCAAACCATGGCAAGGAGTCTCAGGCCGCACAGCTCCCCTGTGCAGCTCAAAGCTCGATGAAGCAATTTTAACTCCTTGCTTTGTGAAAAAGGTGCTTGCTTATTATTTCTTGCTACATTTCCTTTTGCTTGAGCCCAAAGACACTCAATCGCATTGTACATGCAATGGTACGGTGGCAAACAAATAACCTTGTGACCAGCAGTTCTAGCTGATTTCATCATCAATCGTGTATACAAGAGTTTGTGGCGTTTTGAATTCCTAATGGACCAAACTGCTGATGTCATTGGCTCCTAGGCTTACACACAACTTAAACTAACTTATGCTAAGGACAACACACACACACACCGATGCACAAGTGAAGACTCGAACCTCCAGCAGGAGGGGCCGCACAATCCACGACATGGTGCCCCTAACAGCGGGACCACTCCACATGGCAGTTACGGGCTTAACAAGCTGAAGCAGCTCTGCCTTTTTTGGTTCATCAGTGCAATTAACATTATGTCACTGCAACCAACTTAACAAATCACCTTTTCTGTTTGACATGGTCGGCACTTTGTTCACCTGGGTAGAAAAATAAGGTGCTTTATCTATCATTATAATAGACTCTGGAGGAATGTTCCAAAGAAGTTTATCCTGAAACCGTGAGATGTAGATCACAGCATTCATTTCTTCATGGAAATCTCCTGACTACTTTGAAGCAAAAGCCCACAAAGCATTATTTATGACTGCTGAACTTGTTCCAGCATGGCAAACAATCTGCCACCATTCCCAGTTGTTTTTCGTAGAACTGAAGAACTTGTGTCATCAGTCCAAATGTGTGAAACACGAGTATTTGTCAAGTTCTTTTAGGGTAAGATTTTAATAAATGATACAACTTTGTAATATTCAAGTTGATCTATAAATATGACTTTGTCAAAGTCAATAGTGCACATTTTTTCTGAGGAAACTGCAGTGCAAATTTATGATGGTTGAATGTTTTATACCTGAAGTCTAAGGAATTCAGAACCTAAGAAGGTGACGTCATACCCCCGGAAAACAGACCTGCTTCATGAAGTGAAACAAAAAGTTTTTTCCTAGTTGGTAATTCATCTTTACAGCAATAATTGTAAATATGGGCCCAAATAGCACACTGATTAAAATTGTCAATGGCTTTCACTCGCTTCATACCCTTCCTGCATTTACCTGGCTTGCTAAGCATGAAGTCTTTCTCACCACTATCAAGGCCTATGCATTTTCTCTGAGTCACACGTTTCACTATAGCAGTTCCAATAACAAGCTCATCAGCTGTTCGTTGCACTACATTTGACACAGGGAGAATAGGTCCTTCATTATACCTCTCACTTTCAAAGTAATCCTGCACATGAATATCAAATTCCCTCACTGCCATCCAGCACTAGCTGTTGCAACCGTTAGCTATACTGTCCGGAAGCAACAGGGTTGCTTTCAGTTTCTGCGACTGGAGTGGTCTCTCGGCACAGTAGGTGGATCCATGGATCATCGTGTTTTCACCCAACACTAGAATCTGCATTTCTCTATTGGTTTCTAACCGTACTAACTCAAGACTGAATAAAAATAAGCCATATATTACAGATAACCGTACGCTGTTTTCGTTGTTCAAAATGCCATATTATGTTGTTAATAGCAGAAAATCACATACACATTGGAATGTACCGTAAGCAGTGGTAAGAACATTTATACTTCACTTTGGTAAGTTTGTTTTGTGATGTGTGTGGAAATTTCACATGGTCTACTATTTGTTTCTGAGAATACAAAAATCTGAGTGCTTTGTCATCTGCCATCAGATTCTTTACCTGTAATAGGTACACTGTGTGAAATGTTCTATCCAGGCACACATGCAGCTGTCCTTTGCAGATGGTAATCAGTGGTAGTGTAACTTGGAATCGCCGGATATGACTGTCTGCCTAACAATTTTTTTTTGTGCTCCACTTTTAATTGTTGCACGTAAGTACTCAATAGATTTTCCAACATTTTAAAGCTGTGAAACCTCTGTCTTTTCGTTGGCACATAAAATTCACTTATATAGCAGGTTCAGAATCATAAACAGTAAATTTAGCAGTTTCTTTTATACTTCGTGAATATATTTTCCATCCTTCTTTTTGATCTGGGCTTTGGACCAGCACTGGTGAAGTTAAAAATATATCTTTATGTTGTCTTTTGCTTTTTTATATTTTTTTCATTTTCTAAGTTTTTATCTGATAGCATTGTCGTATTCGTTCTGTGCTGCAATTGGCAATTTGTTTCTGTGTGGTAATTTTCAAAACTGGGAATGATACACACCTTGCAAGTTTTACATTCGTACTTGCTTTTTTTATGCACTTTCTGTTTCCAGCAAACAATGCATCTAGACATTAGCCTATTTTACTAAGAATGCTCACTTGTTATACTGTTTGGAAAATGCCTTCCCAAAAACCTTTGAGGATTATCATCAGAATACCTTCCCCTGCCAGCTTTTCTGCACTCTGATGCATACATTTCTGGAAGTTCCCTTACCAGCAAAAGATGAACTCTATCAGTAACGTACTACCTGTTAGTGACCTGTGAAGGACATGGGCATTTAAAACACATAGATCAAGAATGTGCAAAACAAACTCCTTATACCAGTTCATTGTTTTTCGTATACATCCGTCAGAGCTAAGCAGCCTATCAGAATGGTCAACTGATACCAAATTCAAGTTATATTCTACAATGATTTGTGGTTTCTTAATTTTCTCTCTAATATTCCTGTCAGTCTTTCCCTTGTCAACAATTTCTGTGGTGTTACATGTGATCAATGTCCACACTTCCCTTTTGTCACACCACTTTATTTGTTAGTGCAAATAATTTTAATGCCTTTCCATTTCAGTTTCTACAGAACTTTCAGCATGTTGCATCTGTTCTTCTGGATAGCGCCACATGCGTTTGTCCCATGAGTGTGAAGCCAGGAAAATTTCTGCGCTTAAGTACCAATTATCGAGGTAGTGGGTATTGACCACGTTCTAAAAACAGTTTTATTAGTGTAGCCACTACATCACTACTTTTCCTCAAATTGTGGAACTTAGTTTCTGTTGATGTCCCTGTAGAAAAATGAAATCTAAGACAGACAGTCTTACAATCACATAACACAAATGTTTTTCGTCTGAATATACTCTTGTTTCAATGGAATGAATTGTGTGAAAGATAAGCATCCTTTAAATAATAACAAACTTTCATCATTGCAGAGTTTCTTATGTGGATTAATTGCACAATGGAAAGCTGTACAAACTCTGTCATCAGTGTTCCTCATTTTAAATAATTAATCTCCTCCAGTACTGGCAGAGTTGTCACTGAAATTTAACATTCTCATAAATAACAAAAAACTGTCCCATGACATCATTTTCATTGAAGTCAGATTCATCATTAAGACATGATTTCTTCATAGGTATTTCACCATCACTTTCTGAGTCTTCAGATTCAGAAATACTAACATGTCTTGTTGAAACACCAGACTGCATTCAAACACTTGTTGACGTGGAAGGTTTATCACTACAGCTTTCCAATTCTGTGGAAGAGCTGAAACTTTCGTCAAAATCATATAGTTCATCCTCACTGTTGCTCCTTGTAAGAATCTACATGACTTCTTCCTCAGTGCACCAACCACGTCTTCCACTTTCTTTGTAAAACACGATAGGCAAAAAAGACTAAAGAAAATTCTGATGAACACAAACCTGTAGTTTGAAGCCTAGGCCCACAACAGACAGAGGTTCTTTTTTTTTGTGGTTTTAGGGCGCACAACTTCAATGGTCATTAGCGCCCTTACGACGTTAAGAATGCACCGCGAGGCACAAGTTTAAAACAACAACTAAAAGGGAAAACACGATAAAAGACAGACTGACAGGCATAGGATTAAAAAACAGCATCATCAAATGTCCTTAGTGAGGTTTGTCAAATTGATAAAACGAAGAACACGAGCAACTGCTCGTGGGTCATCCGCTAAAATGGCATCGAAAGTACCCGGCAGGTTAAGATCTAGACGCAGTGTGTTAAAATCTGGACAGGACATTAAAATGTGTCGAACCGTCAGCAAGTGCCCACATGGGCAGAACGGCGCCGGCGCAGCCATCAGCAGATGGCGATGGCTGAACCGGCAGTGTCCAATTCTTAACCGGGCCAAAACTACCTCCTCCCACCGAGAAGGGCATGAGGAGGACGTCCAAGCCACGGGAAGAGGTTTTAAGGCCCGAAGCTTGTTGTCTGTAAGTGCAGCCCAATCGGCGTGCCACAGCGATAAAATGCGCCGACAAATAACCCTGCTAAAATCTGACGAAGGGACACAACAAGAAGCTGTCCCAGGCTGGAGGACTGCAGCCTTGGCCGCGGCATCTGCAGCTTCATTCCCAGGGATACCGACATGGCCAGGGACCCACATAAAGCTAACCGGAGAACCGACGTCCACCAGCTGCCAAAGAGAGCGTTGGGTCCGGTGCACGAAAGGGTGAACCGGATACGGATCACTGAGGCTCTGGATGGCACTCAGGGAATCGGAGCAGTTGACATAAGCAGAATGTTGGTGGCGGCAGATGTAAAGAACAGCCTGGTAGAGGGCAAAGAGCTCAGCTGTAGAGACCGAACAATGGCCATGGAGCCGGTTTTTAAAACTTTGTGCCCCGACAATAAAAGAACACCCGACCCCGTCATTGGTCTTAGAGCCATCTGTATAAATGAAGGTCATATTAATGAACTTCGAACAAAGTTCGACGAAACGGGAGTGGTAGACTGAACCGGGGGTAACCTCCTTCGGGAGCGAGCAGAGGTCAAGGTGGACGCGAACCTGAGCCTGCAGCCAAGGTGGCGTGTGGCTCTCGCCCACTCGAAAGGTTGCAGGGAGTGAAAAATTAAGGTGTTGAAGGAGGCGACGAAGGCGAACTCCAGGGGGTAGCAGGGCAGAGACATACAACCCGTATTGACGGTCGAGAGAGTCATCAAAAAAGGAACGATAAGACGGATGGTCGGGCATTGACAGTAGCCGACAGGCATACTGACAAAGCAGTATATCGCGCCGGTAGGTGAGCAGCAATTCGCCAGCGTCAGCATGAAGGCTCTCTACGGGATTAGTATAAAATGCTCCGATCGCAAGTCGTAAACCCCAATGTTGTATGGAGTTGAGGCGGCGTAAGATGGATGGCCATGCAGAGGAGTATACGAAGCTCCCATAATCCAGCTTGGAGCGGACGATCGACCGATATAGATGAAGTAGGACGGTTCGATCTGCTCCCCACGACAGACCACTGAGAACACGGAGGACATTTAAAGAACGGGTACAATGGGTGGCCAAATATGACACATGTGGAGACCAGCTAAGTTTCCTGTCAAATGTAAGGCCTAAAAATTTGGTTGTCTCCACGATTGGGAGAGCAACGGGACCGAGTCGTAAGGACGGTGGGAGAAACTCTTTGTAGCGCCAGAAGTTAATACAGACCGTCTTCTCGGCAGAAAAACGGAAGCCATTGGCGACACTCCAGGAGTAAAGACGGTCAAGAGAACGCTGAAGACAGCGCTCCAGGACACGTGTACACTGTGCGCTGCAATAGATGGTAAAATCGTCCACAAAAAGAGAGCCTGATACATCAGCTGGGAGGCAATCCATTATTGGATTGATCGCGATGGCGAACAGAGCGACGCTCAAAACTGAGCACTGTGGCACCCCATTCTCCTGGCGAAAGGTGTCTGACAGGACAGAACCCACACATACCCTGAACTGTCGATCCATTAAAAAGGAACGAATAAAAAGAGGGAGGCAACCGCGAAGGCCCCATGTATGCATGGTGTGGAGAATGCCCGCCCTCCAACAGGTGTCGTAAGCCTTCTCCAAATCAAAGAACACAGCCGCGGTCGGGCGCTTCCGCAAGAAGTTATTCATAATGAATGTCGACAAGGTAACCAGATGGTCAACAGCAGGGCAGCGCCTACGAAATCCGCATTGTACATTGGTAAGTAGGTGTCGAGACTCGAGCAGCCAAACCAATCGAGAGTTAACCATTCGCTCCATCACTTTACAGACACAACTGGTAAGCGAGATAGGTCGATAACTGGAATGCAAGTGCTTGTCCTTCCCCGGCTTAGGAATCGGGACAACAATAGACTCGCGCCAGCATGCGGGAACATGTCCCTCAATCCAGATGTGATTGTATGTACGAAGAAGAAAACCTTTACCCGCAGGAGAAAGGTTCTTCAGCATCTGAATATGAATAGAATCTGGCCCTGGAGCGGAGGACCATGATCGGCCAAGTGCGTTTTCGAGTTCCCGCATGGTGAATGGGGCATTATAACTTTCACGATTCGAGGAGCGGAAGTTAGGTGGCCTAGCCTCCTCTGCCTGTTTGCGGGGGAGGAAGGCAGGGTGGTAATGAGCGGAGCTCGAAACCTCTGCGAAAAAGCGGCCGAAGGCATTGGAGACATCCGCAGGGGCCAAAAGGACGTCATTCGTGACCGTCAAGCCAGAAACTGGTGAGTGGACCTTAGTGCCAGATAGCCGGTGCAGGCTACCCCAGACAACAGAAGAAGGAGTAAAACTGTTGAAGGTGCTTGTGAAAGCAGCCCAGCTGGCTTTCTTGCTTTCTTTAATAATACGACGACACTGAGCACGTAATCGTTTATAATCGATACAATTCGCCACTGTAGGGTGGCGTTTAAAGGTGCGTAAAGCACGTCGACGAGCACATAAAGCATCTCTACATGCTGCGGACCACCAGGGGACCGGTACGTGATGTGGAGAAGAAGTAGGGTGAGGGATGGAATATTCAGCAGCAGCGAGAATGACATCCGTGAGGTGTGCGACCTGACGATCGCAGCTTGGGAAGGTTTGATCCTGAAAGGTCGCCCTGGAAGAGAAGAGCCCCCAGTCTGTCTTGGAGATGGTCCAACTAGAGGAGCACGGAGAGGGGGTATGCTGCAGGAGATGGATAACACACGGGAAGTGGTCACTCGAATATGTATCAGAAAGTGCATACCACTCAAACCGGCGTGCAAGTTGGGGAGTACATATAGAGAGGTCTAAATGGGAATAGGTGTGAGATGTGTCCGAAAGAAAAGTAGGGGCGCCAGTATTGAGGCAGACAAGATTGAGCTGGTTGAAAAGGTCTGCTACCAAGGAGCCCCGCAGGCAGGATGCTGGAGAGCCCCAAAGGGGATGGTGGGCATTGAAGTCTCCAGTTAACAAAAATGGTGCAGGTAGCTGAGCAGTAAGTTGCATCATGTCTGCCCTGGTAACGGCAGATGACGATGGAGTGTAAACGGTACAAAAGGAAAACGTAAAAGTGGGGAGAGTAATGCGGATGGCAACTGCCTGCAGGCCGGTGTGCAACGTGATGGGATCGTAGTAAATATCATCCCGGACCAGCAACATAACCCCTCCATGAGCTGGGATACCTACCACAGGGGGTAGGTCAAAATGCACAGAGGTGTAGTGTGCCAAGGCAATTTGATCGCATGGGCGTAGCTTCGTTTCCTGGAGGGCTACAACGAGCGGACGGTGAAAGCGGAGCAGCAACTTCAAGTCCTCTCGGTTGGAGCGAATGCTGCAAATATTCCAGTGAATAAGTGCCATCGTAAGAAAAGGAAGATGAAAGAAGGGGTCACCTCGAAGGCCGCTGAGGGCCTGGCTTCGAGCGAGCACTGCCGCCGCTATCAGTAGGCAGACAGTCATCGTCCATTGGGTCTATAGGTTCATCGGCCATCTCGGGAGGATGGCCGGGAGGGGGAGCTTCCTCCGCCGGTGAACGGCCAGATGTACGGCTACCAGCGGTGCGGCCAGGCGAAACGGATGACGGCCTGGGGCAGCAACCGCTGGGTGGCGCAGGAGAAGAAATGCGCTGTGGCGGAGAAGGAGAACTGTGCTTCCTATGAGCCTTCTTGGAAGGACGTTTGGTGGAAGTACCAGTCGAAGGCTGGGAGGTCGAGGTACGTAGGAAGTCTGCACGGGATGGTTCCTTCTTGAAGGCCCATGCATCTGACTTCGGGGTCTTCATCTTAGCAGAAGCTGATGAAGGGGCTGGCGTCTGTGGGGTGATGGGAGGAAGAGGAGACGTCGACCGCGCGATCTTAGCACTGGCCGAATGGACGACTGTGGTGCTGAAGGTCAGATCGCATGTCTGGGTTGCCACCTCCCTGGTAGTCTGAGGAGAGGCGAGGACAGTACTGTATTTCCCCGCTGGGAGCAGCGCGGGCTTCCTACTAGCCAATAGCTTGTGAGCAGCCGAGGTGGACACGTTCTCTTTAACCCGAATTTCTTGGATACAGCGTTCCTCCTTATAGACAGGACAGTCGCGGGAGGATGCGGCATGGTCACCGTGACAGTTCACACAACAAGGAGATGGAGGTGGACAGTCACCCTCATGGGCATCCCTCCCACAAGTGACACATTTAGCCGCATTGGAACAAGACCGTCGAGTGTGATTGAAATGCTGTCACTGGTAGCAGCGCGCAGGTGTCGGGACATAGGGGTGAACAGAAATAACCTCGCAGCCCGCCTTGATGCGCGATGGCAGCTTAACACTATCGAAGGTCAAGAAAAGTGTCCGGGTCGGTACAAGGTCATTGTTGACCTTTTTCATGACCCTATGGACAGCCGTCATGCCGTGCTCGTCAGTCAATCCGTCGAGGGAGCTAGTATAGACTACACCACGAGACGAATTCAAAGTTCGGTGGGCCTCCACCCGGACAGGGAACGTGTACAGGAGTGTGGCCCGAAGCAGTTTTTGTGCCTGAAAGGCACTCTCAGTTTCTAGTAATAAGGTACCGTTACGCAACCTGGTACAAGATTTGACAGATCCAGCTATGGCATCTACGCCCTTCTGGATAACGAAAGGGTTGACAGAGGAAAAATCCTTTCCGTCCTCAGATCGAGAAACGACGAGGAACTGTGGGGCAGGCGGTAGTACTTTTGTCACTGGTGGCTGGTCACGTTTCCGTTTTTGGGCAGAAGTCGAGGGAGATGGAGTGGAATCCATTGCGGAGGAATCCCCCATGATTGTCAGCGTCTCCGATGGCGCGCTCCTTCGTTATGGGGACCCTCTCAGAGGGCACTCCCGCCTTAGGTAAATGTTTACACCTCAGGTCACACCTCCCGAGAAACAGACGGAGGGACCAATCGGCATGGTGAGAAGGTATCAGCTCAGGCAATCACCCCTCCCCGGGCCTGGCCTTTACCAGGGGGTACGTGCGTGCCTTACTTGTCTACCCAGGGCGGGGAATTACACGTTACCCCGTCACCGGCTACGCGTGCGAACGCGTGGGTCGGCCTTCAGGCACGCACAGGGAGGAAGGAAGAAGAGGAAAAAGAAGAGAGAGATGGAGAAAGAGGACAGACTGTCTCAAACGCCGAGGCGGAGACCAGAGAAGGCAAGGAGAAGAAGGCAAGGGAAAGAGTAAGGAAGACAGTGAGATGGAGAAGAACAAAGAATGGAACCAACCAAAGGAAGGAAGAAACGAGAAGTGAAAAACCAAAAATACCACAATTATAGGTCGTGGAACCGTCCGTCTCCGGACGCAGGCGCTAACTACCCCCTTGAGGGGGATGTACTCCTTTTAGTCGCCTCTTACGACAGGCAAGAATACCGCGGGCCTATTCTAACCCCCGAACCCGCAGGGGGAGGAGCAAGGAAGGGAAAGGAGCAAGGAAGGGAAAGGAGCAAGGAAGGGAAAGGAGGGGAAGGGAAAGGAAATGCAGCCCTGGAGAGAAAGAAGGCTGCAATGTCTCGGGGCCCCGTGCTCGCCACGCACGTATCCACAAAAGAGTTGTGGACCCCCTGGGGGTGAAGGGGGATTGTTTGTCCCCAAAAAGAGCATCAAATGACAGACGTCATCTCACTGGCACTAATAAACTCGAGAACGCGATCGGCTGAGCGCGTGTCATCTGCTAAAATGGACGATATTTCAGGCAACAGCTGTAGACGGGTGCGTAACGGAGTAAAATAGGGGCACTCAATTAAAAAGTGTCTTACCGTCCACAGCTGAGAGCAGTGGGGACAGAGTGGGGGAGGATCAGCGCTTAAAAGATGGCGATGGCTAAAAAGACAGTGCCCTATCCGGAGTCTAGTTAAAATTACCTCCTCCCGACGACGCGTTCGGGAGGAAGAGGTCCAAGCACAGGGAAGAGCTTTCACGTCCCGCAATTTATTATGGGGAAGTGTCGACCAATGTGCGTGTCATGAAAGAGCAACACGACCACATAAAACACTCCGTAGATCGGCGAAGGGAATCGTGCGAATACCAGGCTGAAGAAGAGAGACTGCTGCCTTGGCCGCTATATCGGCCGCCTCATTTCCACAGATATCAACGTGTCCTGGGATCCAGAGGAACGAAGTTTTCAAGAAAGTTTTCGGAAAGAGAACGTAGCAGTTGACGCACTGATCCCAGTCTTACTCCTCACTGCATTGGCTGTCTCATGCTGCGAGGTTATTTACACATAAGTGAGAAGACATTGCTGCATGTGGCCAAGCACTATTCTGGTTGACGTAATTCGTGTGTAATATTCTCTGCAATGCCTCTCTTTCTTTTGTTAAATGAAGCGAACTCTCTATCTAAAGCATTTGTCACCTTTTGTTCATTTTTGTCTCTGTGTGCTGTAAATCAGAACTTCTTTTTACATTTTAGATAAGATCTGAGTCACGATGATAGTTATTGATATATCTTTATTTATATTTTCAGGAGTGCCTGATGAGATAAAGAGGAGATTTTTTAAGGGTGTACCTCGACTTTAGAGACACTACTGTTCAGAGTGGACAAAGAATGAAGGTACTTAATTTCATTTGTTGTTTTTGCTGAAGCTAGTTTATTTACAGTTCACAATGAACTCGCCAAATACATCGTGGTAAAGCAAAATAAATACAACAAAAGACGTTCGTGAAAACATTATTAATTTACTTATGGATGTAGCACAACAAGATGACCTGTAAATTTCAGACACTCATATTTGAAGCAGAAAGACCACACATGGTGTCGGCGCACGTCATCTAATAAATACAACAGATGCGTAAGAAATGAAGCATTTAGCGACTGTTAGAATTGAAAAAAAAAATACAGAGCAGATGGCGTGGATATAGGCTGGAATTTTTCAGTACTTACAAAAATGAAGCAAGTATATTTTATGAATTAACGTACATGGAATGTCGATACTTCGGTTTTTGGATTTCATTTCCGATCAGTAGCGGAAATAAAACCTAAAAACAGAAATAAAGAAGGGCGACAGATTTAACCTCGTGTTGAACATAGAGAAACCATTATGTATTCGTTAAGAAATGAAACAGGTGCTTCATTTCTTGCGTCGCCGCGAATACATCAGCAGACTTTAAATTTCTTTAAAAACTCTGTCCTTAAAGTTTCATCCTCCTCGGACGTCCACATGTATATTACAATAGTATTTAATTACGTATGCTGTGACAAAACATGAATTTTAGTCGGGCGGCCGGAGCGATGGCGCTACACTCGACGCAATCTGTTGGGTCGGCTATCGAGTGGTGCGATGCGCCCGACGGTGAACGTTCATCGTTCGGTCGGTCAAAACACCGACACGCAGCCAATTTGTCGGATAGTCGGTGGTTGAGGCGCCACGAGAGGCGCTGCTGGCGAATCACGTGATCAGGCTGACCGCTGCGACAGACGAAAGGAAGAGCTGTGAATCATTCTTCCTGCTTTGCTGGTTGCCGAAGTTGTGAAGTGCTATCTCGAGTTGTTTTGAGGAGTTGGTGTTGTTGAGTAGTTTTCGCTGTTGTTGGAGATCTTGTTGTCATTGCAGTTTTTATTGCTGGTGTTTCCGTTGTCGTCCGTCGAGGTGTTTCCGTTGTCGTCCGTCGAGGTGTTTCCGTTGTCGTCCGTCGAGGTGTTTCCGTTGTCGTCCGTCGAGGTGTTTCCGTTGTCGTCCGTCGAGGTGTTTCCGTTGTCGTCCGTCGAGGTGTTTCCGTTGTCGTCCGTCGAGGTGTTTCCGTTGTCGTCCGTCGAGGTGTTTCCGTTGTCGTCCGTCGAGGTGTTTCCGTTGTCGTCCGTCGAGGTGTTTCCGTTGTCGTCCGTCGAGGTGTTTCCGTTGTCGTCCGTCGAGGTGTTTCCGTTGTCGTCCGTCGAGGTGTTTCCGTTGTCGTCCGTCGAGGTGTTTCCGTTGTCGTCCGTCGAGGTGTTTCCGTTGTCGTCCGTCGAGGTGTTTCCGTTGTCGTCCGTCGAGGTGTTTCCGTTGTCGTCCGTCGAGGTGTTTCCGTTGTCGTCCGTCGAGGTGTTTCCGTTGTCGTCCGTCGAGGTGTTTCCGTTGTCGTCCGTCGAGGTGTTTCCGTTGTCGTCCGTCGAGGTGTTTCCGTTGTCGTCCGTCGAGGTGTTTCCGTTGTCGTCCGTCGAGGTGTTTCCGTTGTCGTCCGTCGAGGTGTTTCCGTTGTCGTCCGTCGAGGTGTTTCCGTTGTCGTCCGTCGAGGTGTTTCCGTTGTCGTCCGTCGAGGTGTTTCCGTTGTCGTCCGTCGAGGTGTTTCCGTTGTCGTCCGTCGAGGTGTTTCCGTTGTCGTCCGTCGAGGTGTTTCCGTTGTCGTCCGTCGAGGTGTTTCCGTTGTCGTCCGTCGAGGTGTTTCCGTTGTCGTCCGTCGAGGTGTTTCCGTTGTCGTCCGTCGAGGTGTTTCCGTTGTCGTCCGTCGAGGTGTTTCCGTTGTCGTCCGTCGAGGTGTTTCCGTTGTCGTCCGTCGAGGTGTTTCCGTTGTCGTCCGTCGAGGTGTTTCCGTTGTCGTCCGTCGAGGTGTTTCCGTTGTCGTCCGTCGAGGTGTTTCCGTTGTCGTCCGTCGAGGTGTTTCCGTTGTCGTCCGTCGAGGTGTTTCCGTTGTCGTCCGTCGAGGTGTTTCCGTTGTCGTCCGTCGAGGTGTTTCCGTTGTCGTCCGTCGAGGTGTTTCCGTTGTCGTCCGTCGAGGTGTTTCCGTTGTCGTCCGTCGAGGTGTTTCCGTTGTCGTCCGTCGAGGTGTTTCCGTTGTCGTCCGTCGAGGTGTTTCCGTTGTCGTCCGTCGAGGTGTTTCCGTTGTCGTCCGTCGAGGTGTTTCCGTTGTCGTCCGTCGAGGTGTTTCCGTTGTCGTCCGTCGAGGTGTTTCCGTTGTCGTCCGTCGAGGTGTTTCCGTTGTCGTCCGTCGAGGTGTTTCCGTTGTCGTCCGTCGAGGTGTTTCCGTTGTCGTCCGTCGAGGTGTTTCCGTTGTCGTCCGTCGAGGTGTTTCCGTTGTCGTCCGTCGAGGTGTTTCCGTTGTCGTCCGTCGAGGTGTTTCCGTTGTCGTCCGTCGAGGTGTTTCCGTTGTCGTCCGTCGAGGTGTTTCCGTTGTCGTCCGTCGAGGTGTTTCCGTTGTCGTCCGTCGAGGTGTTTCCGTTGTCGTCCGTCGAGGTGTTTCCGTTGTCGTCCGTCGAGGTGTTTCCGTTGTCGTCCGTCGAGGTGTTTCCGTTGTCGTCCGTCGAGGTGTTTCCGTTGTCGTCCGTCGAGGTGTTTCCGTTGTCGTCCGTCGAGGTGTTTCCGTTGTCGTCCGTCGAGGTGTTTCCGTTGTCGTCCGTCGAGGTGTTTCCGTTGTCGTCCGTCGAGGTGTTTCCGTTGTCGTCCGTCGAGGTGTTTCCGTTGTCGTCCGTCGAGGTGTTTCCGTTGTCGTCCGTCGAGGTGTTTCCGTTGTCGTCCGTCGAGGTGTTTCCGTTGTCGTCCGTCGAGGTGTTTCCGTTGTCGTCCGTCGAGGTGTTTCCGTTGTCGTCCGTCGAGGTGTTTCCGTTGTCGTCCGTCGAGGTGTTTCCGTTGTCGTCCGTCGAGGTGTTTCCGTTGTCGTCCGTCGAGGTGTTTCCGTTGTCGTCCGTCGAGGTGTTTCCGTTGTCGTCCGTCGAGGTGTTTCCGTTGTCGTCCGTCGAGGTGTTTCCGTTGTCGTCCGTCGAGGTGTTTCCGTTGTCGTCCGTCGAGGTGTTTCCGTTGTCGTCCGTCGAGGTGTTTCCGTTGTCGTCCGTCGAGGTGTTTCCGTTGTCGTCCGTCGAGGTGTTTCCGTTGTCGTCCGTCGAGGTGTTTCCGTTGTCGTCCGTCGAGGTGTTTCCGTTGTCGTCCGTCGAGGTGTTTCCGTTGTCGTCCGTCGAGGTGTTTCCGTTGTCGTCCGTCGAGGTGTTTCCGTTGTCGTCCGTCGAGGTGTTTCCGTTGTCGTCCGTCGAGGTGTTTCCGTTGTCGTCCGTCGAGGTGTTTCCGTTGTCGTCCGTCGAGGTGTTTCCGTTGTCGTCCGTCGAGGTGTTTCCGTTGTCGTCCGTCGAGGTGTTTCCGTTGTCGTCCGTCGAGGTGTTTCCGTTGTCGTCCGTCGAGGTGTTTCCGTTGTCGTCCGTCGAGGTGTTTCCGTTGTCGTCCGTCGAGGTGTTTCCGTTGTCGTCCGTCGAGGTGTTTCCGTTGTCGTCCGTCGAGGTGTTTCCGTTGTCGTCCGTCGAGGTGTTTCCGTTGTCGTCCGTCGAGGTGTTTCCGTTGTCGTCCGTCGAGGTGTTTCCGTTGTCGTCCGTCGAGGTGTTTCCGTTGTCGTCCGTCGAGGTGTTTCCGTTGTCGTCCGTCGAGGTGTTTCCGTTGTCGTCCGTCGAGGTGTTTCCGTTGTCGTCCGTCGAGGTGTTTCCGTTGTCGTCGGTGGTGGTGGTGGTGGTGGTGGTGGTGGTGGTGGTGGTGGTGGTGGTGGTGGTGGTGGTGGTGGTGCTGCTGTTTGTGGTGGTATTGGTGGTGTTGGTGCTGCTGTTTGTGGTGGTATTGGTGGTGTTGGTGCTGCTGTTTGTGGTGGTATTGGTGGTGTTGGTGCTGCTGTTTGTGGTGGTATTGGTGGTGTTGGTGCTGCTGTTTGTGGTGGTATTGGTGGTGTTGGTGCTGCTGTTTGTGGTGGTATTGGTGGTGTTGGTGCTGCTGTTTGTGGTGGTATTGGTGGTGTTGGTGCTGCTGTTTGTGGTGGTATTGGTGGTGTTGGTGCTGCTGTTTGTGGTGGTATTGGTGGTGTTGGTGCTGCTGTTTGTGGTGGTATTGGTGGTGTTGGTGCTGCTGTTTGTGGTGGTATTGGTGGTGTTGGTGCTGCTGTTTGTGGTGGTATTGGTGGTGTTGGTGCTGCTGTTTGTGGTGGTATTGGTGGTGTTGGTGCTGCTGTTTGTGGTGGTATTGGTGGTGTTGGTGCTGCTGTTTGTGGTGGTATTGGTGGTGTTGGTGCTGCTGTTTGTGGTGGTATTGGTGGTGTTGGTGCTGCTGTTTGTGGTGGTATTGGTGGTGTTGGTGCTGCTGTTTGTGGTGGTATTGGTGGTGTTGGTGCTGCTGTTTGTGGTGGTATTGGTGGTGTTGGTGCTGCTGTTTGTGGTGGTATTGGTGGTGTTGGTGCTGCTGTTTGTGGTGGTATTGGTGGTGTTGGTGCTGCTGTTTGTGGTGGTATTGGTGGTGTTGGTGCTGCTGTTTGTGGTGGTATTGGTGGTGTTGGTGCTGCTGTTTGTGGTGGTATTGGTGGTGTTGGTGCTGCTGGTGTTGGAGCTAACAGTCACGGTAAGTGAACTCATATTTCTACACTGTTTATTTTTGGATTAGAGATTTGCTTTCTGTCATTGACTTCCAAATTCTTAACCATTTAACTCCAAAGGTCTGTGGTGAAGGCTGTGAGAAGAAAGTTTGCAAACCGAGCAAACGTGGCATAGTGTTTTCAGCATTTTCGGGAAGACAGTGAACGGATATAAATTTCGTTGTTTGTGATAAACAATCGCGAAAGCTAAATCGTATTTTCTTTTTGTAAATGTTTTATTAAACTCACGTATATTTTAGAGCAGTATTACTCATTGAAAAGTAAAGGTGGATCAAACGCGGCGGTGGGAGTGGCGGGGGGGGGGGGGGGGGGATGGGTGTCATAGGAGGCAGTATGGGCTGGGTAGTGAGGACGTGAAAGACGAAAAAATTATCACAACGCAAACGTGGAAATAAATTTAAACTGCTCTTACGAATTTCACTTTCTTGCCAGTAATAAAGAAGGGCGAAGGAGGACTATGGTTCATTTCTGTTGCAGTGCCCTAGCGCTCTGAACAATCTTGTTTCATTGATTCACTGTTTTTTCTAGCGGAAGTATGCAACAGCGCTGGAATAGATCTTCAGGAAGGAAGGAAGGAAGGAAGGAAGGAAGGAAGGAAGGAAGGAAGGAAGGAAGATTAGGTTTAAAGTTCCGTCGACATGGACATGATTAGAGACGGAGCACAAGCTCGGACTGTGTCAAGGATGGGGAAGGATATCGGCCGTGCCCTTTCAAAGGAATCATCCCGGCATTTGCCTGGAGCAATTTAGGGAAACCACGGAAAACCTAAAACTGGATGGCAGAACGCGGGTTTGAAACGTTGTGCTCCTGACTGAGGGTCCAGCGTGTAACAACTGCGCCACCTCGCTCGTTAGTGTTTGCATAAACTTCGATTACATATCGTAACTTGTTTGGACAACTGTGTGAACATTGCTTGCATAACGCAACTTGTTTGGACATGAGAGAGGAGCTGTAATATTATACTGCTGTTAATTATCGCCCTCTTGTCCGCCCAAATTATCAGCTACACTGTCCACCCCTGGTAGCTGAGTGGTCAGCGCGATGGCATGTCATACCTAACGGCCCGGGTTCTATCCCCGGTTGGGTCGGAGATTTTCTCCGCTCAGGGTCTGGGTGTTGTTGTCTTATCATTTCTTCCCCACCGACGCGCAAGTCGTCGAAGTGGCAACTCGAAAGACTAGCACCAGGCGAACCGTCTACCCGACGGGTGGTCCTAGCCACACGGCATATCCATTTACCGCCCTCTCAACTCGAATTATCCACTATAGGAAAAGGTCACCGTCTTGAGTAGCTAAGAAGATCTGGAGTGCAGACTTTCTATCCAGCACATAATTCATCTCAAAATCGTGTTATCCATGAATGCAAACAGATATTAGTAATTCCCCTCCCGTGGAGGGCTACATTAGAGCCTCGCTATACAAACTTTCTTTGAACAATTTTGTTTAAAATCACGAGAGCTACATTGAATTTCGTTTTTGTAAATGTTTTATTAAAATAGTAACTACCAGCATGATGTCACTTATTATACCGAAAGCTTCTAATACTGAATAGTTCCAACATATTTTTCAAATACTAGCATTAATAACAGTAATAATCTCCTAGAAATATTTTCGTAATCTAGATACGTTAGGAGCTTTTTATTTTCTACCCATCAAAAAAGTTCATATTAGCGCCTGAGCGGATGATCACAGTCAGCTTAAGAACGTCTTTACTACAACGTAGTTGCAGCATTGTCGTCCGTGAAGGGAAATATTACGGCTTAAACAGTGACTAAATAATTCGGATTTTGTTAAGCCTCTCAAGCGCAGTCAATGCTAAACGTCAGTGAGAATTCTGTAATGCCTCTCCCTTTCACGGACGCCTACCATATTGCGGGGTACGCAGGATGTAAACGGTAGCTTTCACAACGTACCACAGTGGTGCAGGGCAAGTCGAGACGAACAATTCGATATACTTCCTATGCACCAAGCACGGGAACTGCCTCATTGTCGGTAAATGTTACGTATTTCAACCTGTTAAATTTTTCAGTATGGAGCAGATATAAACACTGGGCTTAACCGCCTGTCAATTGGTTACCACAAACTCTATTTGCCTTTGAAACTTCCTGGCAGATTACAAAACTGTGTGCCGGACCGAGACTCGAACTCGGGACCTTTGCCTTCCGCGGGCAAGTTCTCTGCCAACTGAGCTACCCAAGCACGACTCTACGCTCCATCCTCACAGCTTTACTTCTGCCAGTGGCTCGTCTCCTACCTTCCAAACTTTACAGAAGCTCTCCTGCGAATCTTGCAGAACTAGCACTCCTGAAAGAAAGGATATTGCGGAGACATGGCTTAGCCAAAGCCTGGGGGATATTGCCTTTCACATTCGTTGATTTCGCCAGCTATCAATCAAATTGTGACCTTCCAACGTAACACAATAAAGCTCGGGTTGTGCAACGGATCAGTCTGTTACCACACACAACCAAGATTCGTGGGTGGGGGATGGCGTGGTGGCAATACCACGCTTTGACTTCAGATTGGCCTTCGTGAAACACCTAAGCTATAGGGTCTGCGTTTCATTCGATATTTTTCAATATTCTCTCCCTCTTTTCGCTAAAACAAAAACAAAAACAGAATAAAACATTTTTGTAGCATATATTATGCTGTTTAGCAGAAATGCATAGCATTAAAAAATTAGTCATCTGTTCTCGAGTTGTTACAGAAAGGCGTAAAAAAGAAATGATCTCCAACTACACTTCCTCACACACGCCCCTGCACCCTCCCTCCTGTCAGAATGTTTAGTACGTTGCTCATGGCACTCCCTTCTGCCACTGTATAAAAATCTGAGATGAATTATTTCCATATTCTGCCGGTGTCATCGACCACCGTCATCGACCACCGTCATCGACCACCGTCATCGACCATTATCATCGACCATTATCATCGACCATTATCATCGACCATTATCATCTTCTTCTTCTTACAGACTTCATTGAACCACTCCCATTAAATTTACAAAGGTTTATAGAATTTGTTGGTGTTCTGCAACGCAATTGTTCAGTAATTCAGTAAGGTGATTAATAACACAGTAGTTGTTCAAGGAGTGTTATAATTTATTGTTACACAAAGGGTGTTTTACTCTCCTGTCCGGTCAATACTTCTCTATTCTTTCGGATATTTTTTTATTCTTATGGGATGAATCATAACAGCCATTTTAAACATAAGAACATTCACCGGTATACTTGGGAAGTCAGGGGAACCAGATCTGTCATTGACTATATAATAACAGATCAGGAATTCAGGAAGGCTGTGAGGGACACGTGTATTCAGGGGATTCTTTGATGACACTGATCATTATTTCATCTGCAGTGAAATTGGGATTGTGAGGCCGAAAGTGCAAGAGGTCAGGTCCATATGTAGGAGGATAAGAGTGGAGAAACTTCAGGATAAGGAAATCAGGCACAAGTACATAACAGCGATCTCAGAAAGGTACCAGTTAGTTGAATGTAGTCAATTACAGTCATTGGAAAAGGAATGGACAAGGTACAGGGACACAGTACTAGAAGTGGCTAAAGAATGTCTTGGAACAGTAGTGTGTAAAAGTAGGATGAAGCAAACAGCTTGGTGGAATGATACAGTCAAGGCAGCCTGTAAAACGAAAAAGAAGGCGTATCAGAAATGGCTACATACCAGAACCCAGGTAGACAGAGAAAGTTATGTTGAAGAAAGAGACAAAGCCAAACATAATTGCAGCATCCAAGAAGAAATCGTGGGAAGACTTTGGAAACAGGTTGGAGACTTTGCTAATTACACTCCAGAATGGTTTTCCAGCAGCTTGACCCAGTCTTCAAAGGGAGGTAAGAAGAAAATGACAAGTATTTTGGACAGGTCAGGAAAACTGCTGGTGAATCCTGTGGATGCCTTGGGCAGATGGAGGGAATATTTTGAAGAGTTGCTCAATGTAGGTGAAAATGCGATCAGTAATGTTTCAGATTTCGAGGTAGAATGGGATAGGAATGATGATGGAAATAGGATCACATTTGAGGAAGTGGAAAAAATGGTCAATAGATTGCAGTGCAATAAAGCGGCTGGGGTGGATGAAATTAAGTCGGAACTCATCGAATACAGTGGAATGTCAGGTCTTAAATGGCTACACAGGATAATTGAAATGGCCTGGGAGTCGGGACAGGTTCCATCAGATTGGACAAACGCAGTAATCACACCAATCTTTAAACATGGAAACAGAAAAGATTGTAACAACTACAGAGGAATCTCTTTAATCAGCGTTGTGGGTAAAATCTTCTCAGGTATTGTTGAAAGGAAAGTGCGAGTATTAGTTGAGGACCAATTGGATGAAAATCAGTGTGGGTTTAGGCCTCTTAGAGGTTGTCAGGACCAGATCTTTAGCTTACGGCAAATAATGGAGAAGTGTTATGAGTGGAACAGGGAATTGTATCTATGCTTTATAGATCTAGAAAAGGCATATGACCGGGTTCCTAGGAGGAAGTTATTGTCTGTTCTACAAGATTATGGAATAGGAGGCAAACTTTTGCAAGCAATTAAAGGTCCTTACATGGATAGTCAGGCAGCAGTTAGAGTTGACGGTAATTTGAGTTCATGGTTCAGAGTAGTTTCAGGGGTAAGACAAGGCTGCAACCTGTCTCCACTGTTGTTCATATTATTCATGGATCATATGTTGAAAACAATAGACTGGCTGGGTGAGATTAAGATATGGGAACAGAAAATAAGCAGTCTCGCATATGCGGATGACTTAGTTGTGATGGCAGATTTGATTGAAAGTTTGCAAAGTAATATTTCAGAGCTAGATCAGAAATGTAAGGACTATGGTATGAATATTAGCATCTCCAAAAAGAAAGTAATGTCAGTGGGAAAGAAATATAAACGGATTGAGTGCCAAATACGAGGAACAAAGTTAGAACAGGTGGACGGTTTCAAGTACTTAGGATGCATATTCTCACAGGATGGCAACATAGTGAAAGAACTGGAAGCGAGAGAGAGCGCGCGAGAGTGAGAGGGGGGGGGGGGGGGGGAGACTCAGCTGGTCCCTAACGGGTTTCCGCACGCTGTGGTTAGGCTACTGTCACATTGTGTGCCACCCTTATACCTGCATTACACCATAAATCTGCGGAAGATCTTTTGTTGTAAAGGTCATGTTATACGGAACTGGCTGAAATGAAGACCTTGAAAGTTCAATAAAATTCCTTTACGTTGGATTTGGCGTTTGCCGGGAGCTTTCCATCGTTCACAAATGACCAGCAGACTAGTGGAGGTCTTAGGCCCATACAAGTGCATTGCAGAATGATAGCACATTACATGATCCCTGCATGTTCCTGCAGCAAGTGTATGAATTGAATAGAGAAGAAAGTACAAGAGCCGTAACTTTATTATTATTATTATTTTTTTCTAATTTCTTGGCTTTCGGAACGTGCCCATACAGCCAACCAAGTACAGGAAATGGTATTACAGTTAGTTTCGACAGTTGGTGCTAGACATTATTTGATTTCGTGTCCAGGTACGACATAACATGGGATTAACAGAGGTAGGATTCGACATAAAACAAGATTTACAATCAAGACACGAAAACAAGTGAACAGGACGAAAATGGAACACTAGACACATGGTGCTAGTATACTATAAAAATCCTACTGGTAACACAAATGATAAATCGCCGGTGGTACACATTTGGGATAGTCCAAGGTCAGTTCCCATTAATGCCTATATATCTAAATTAACAATAAAATTTTCTTTTTATGTCCTCTAATTGTTTCAGAAGCTTCGGATAGAGAACTGAATGTTTGTACAGGTCTGTAAGTACAATCTACACAGAACAAAACAGTTCACAAGAACTAGAGTTGTGTATTACAGCTACAAACATAGATACACCAGTATTCAGACAAGTACACATGGAACACTCAGAAAGTACACAGTGACATCAATTCAGAGACTATGTCCTGCAGAGTAGCGCATGGGGATACCGTCAGTTAATTGAGCTTCGGTCTTCCTCTGGCATTCTAAGTACATGAACCATTAATTAGCAGCTGTGAGCTGCATCTTCGTGTCGGCACTGCTGTCGAATTCGTGCGGTAGCTTGTATGTTGCTACAGCGTTCGATGTTACCGAGGTTCGGAGGCTGCTTGAGAACACATGACGAAGAGCCCGAAAATTACTTGTAAGGACGTTGATGTGACAAGTGCGCAGAGGACATTCTAGAATTATGTGGTTGGATGACGCTTATGTCGGGCCGATAGAAGTGTTTGTTGAACTTCCAATGATTAAATTTCAGCCGTAGTTTAATTGTTGTGAAGTTCATTGATATTTGTTTTTTATGATACCACGGAACTCTCGCATGAACTAACGTGTTGTGGTCGCCTTTGATTTTAGATGTCTGCGACCATTCCTCTAGTCGTGTGAAGTTAGCACCCCTTTTTTCGAGAAATATTCATTTTTTTCACAGTTCTTGTTAGATGTGCCATAGTTCTAGAGTTCTTTGCACAAAATTTCCATAGTTCTGCAGAATGTAACTAAGAAAACAACAATACTTGAAAAAATTTTCGTATCGAAAACATTCTTCGTCAATTTTCGCAAAAATTAAACTCGTACAACAGTTCTAAACAGAACTCCAAGAGTTGTATCGAAAGTCCCAGTAACACTTTTTTGTGCAGCTAATAGTTTACGAGATAATTGAAAAAATATACATTTCTGAAAAAAAAGGGTGCCAACTTCACAGTATGTGAGAAGATATTCTCCTTAAATTGCAGAGTTCTTAATAGATATGTAATAGTTCTTAATAAATATGAAATAGTTCTAGAGTTCTTTGTACAAAATTTGAATAGTTCTGCAGAGTATAGCGAAGAAAACAATGTATAACACAGCAGATTCAAGAACCCTTTCCTTCTGATACAATTCTTACTGTTGTCACAATAAATCACTTGTGCATAGATTCCAACTGTACTGATCATTACAAAAATATAGCCATTGACCAGCGGCGCACATTTCTTGCAGCGTTGTACAAAGCATTCAGATTTTCCGCTGTGAAAATACCACACTTAACGCTATTGTAAAATTTACTACGGATGGCTTCAGTTTATCTACAGTGTCAGCATCTATCGAATTATCTTCATGCAAACGTGATGCCAGGATCACACATTTCCCCTTTTTAAGTACAGAGGAAACTAGAGTTCAGTCTTGTGGAAGACAAAAAAGGAACTGTGAGCAGCTCTTCTTTTACGGATAGCAAACTCTAGATATATCTCATGCTTGTTTTTCTTCATCGTGCCAACAAATGAAAAATTCTCCCTTCATAGATATATTATCATTCCAGTACTAGTAAACCAGTTGTCCGCTTTCACATTTCGACCTGACTGATATATAGGTTTACACAGCCACAGAACAACATCAAAATGTTTATTGCTCATTGCTCAGTTGGTAAATCCTTGTGGTTGCAACACAGCGTATATTTCCAAATTGTACAGGTAAAATACTGAATAATCCACAGAAGCATAGATTTTAAATCCATACTTGTTTGTTTTGATAGATACATATTGGCGAAAACTGTACCTTCCACGGAATCCTTCCAGCTTCTTGGCTATTGTATCATTTTCTCCAAGGGTATAAGATTTCTGGTAGTTGCGTACAACCACAGTAAACATTTCCCGAATTGCTGTTAGCTTATCTAATTGTCTCCTTTCATCACGAAAAGCGCGACTGTAAAATCTCTAAGGCACTCCACAATAAATTTGAAACGTTTTATGTTCATTTGCGAGGTGAAATTTTTCAATGCCATCCCCATCAGTTCCACACAGATCTTCCAGGCTTTATCTGTTACTTGTGTTAGCAACAATTAAAAACCAGAGACTGATGAAGACTTTCAATTCAATAAAATCTATTGATTTTGCCCCTCTCTCACGCTGAAATGAAGCTTTGATGCTCTCGAAATGCTGATTGGAATACAAAACTACAATAGACAAATATCGTCATCTATGAGGCAATCACAACATCACAAAGGTTGCTTTGGCTGCGCCTATCGGTCCAGATAAATTTCAAATAATATTATCCTCTTCGAACAATATGCTTTGGATTTCTACAACATGATCTAGTGCATCCCACTTAAAATAATAAAATTCCTATAAAATAACGCAACCAGGCGCAGTGTATTAATTTGATATTTGACGTTCAGACAGCAGACACTGACGAACAAACAGTTCAAACAGAATTTAAGTGCATTTTACATTCTGGATTAGCTTTGTACCACTTATTACACTGATAAACAAATAAATTAATAACTGCAATTAAATACGAAAGGGCACAGTGGATAACAAAGAGCTATCGGCTCATATCTCATTAAGAGAGTATTAGCGTCGATACTGGATCATACAACAATGAAAGGCATACAGAGAAAGGAAGCTATAACGAGAAGGCGCCAGTGCACCAATGTTGACAAATAATTTACAGAATCACACAACAATGAAAAGCATACGGAGAGGGGAAGCTATTAACGAGAAGGCGCCAATACTGCAAATTGTTGGAAAGTAATTTACAGAAAATTTCGACATGTATCTGTGGTGTCACCGCCAGACACCACACTTGCTAGGTGGTAGCTTTAAATCGGCCGCAGTCCATTAGTACATGTTGGACCCGCGTGTCGCCACTGTCAGTAATTGCAGACCGAGTGCCACCACACGGCAGGTCTAGAGAGACGTACTAGCACTCGCCCCAGTAGTACGGACGACTTTGCTAGCGACTACACTGACGAAGCCATTCTCTCATTTGCCGAGAGACAGTTAGAATAGCCTTCAGCTAAGTCCATGGCTACGACCTAGCAAGGCGCCATTAACCATTTCTAGAGAGAGTCTCACTTGTATCATCCAGAATGCTGTATACAAATGATGGATTAAAGTTAAGTATTCCAGCAGCTACGTACTTTTCTTTATAGCATTCATTACGTATCCTGTTTCAGACCTAAGCAAGCCTGCGTGAGTTGACGCGTGCATTTTGGCCTCCTCCTCTAAAAACAGTGTCGGCACGTCTGCCGACACTTCAGTATCAATCTGAACAGCTGCGCCCGATGGAAGGATAATGAAAACTACGGTACGTCCCTGAGACCTCTCAAGACCAAAAAATAAAGCACAGCAACAATGCAAAAGCCGTACCACTACAACTGGAAACAATGAACACGTCAACTGCATCTTTTAAACAATTGGCAAGTGACGTCAGTGTAGCAGTTACAATAGAGGTAGCATCAAAGCTTCTCGCGGCAGCATCAAAGCTAATGACAACAACAGCTGCACTTCTTGGGTGGCGCGCGCCGCGTCGTGTGGCGCCGTCCAGCGCTGCATTTCGCTCCTTGAGCTGCCCCCAATGACTAAACGTAACAATACTACTCACTCTCATGCGAATCATCATTATGCTCGTTCAGTCAGAGCTCTTGTGCAGTTGGTGCTGTTGTGTAAGTGATACTTATGAACTGTAATACCCAAAAAGTACAATCTACCAGAACTGAAACGTCTTCTCAGCATGGAGGAATTTAAAGTAACCGATGATAGAGGCATTCAATTCACTCCGTCTCATTCGGCCTTCCAAAAACTGTCCGATGCCATGGCCGACATCGGCTCGAAAATGTCTTGAAAACATATTTACACAACAGTTAAAGAAGATCGTCATGATCATCTTACTTTTGTTAGAAACAGCTGCAGGCTGGAATGTTTCGTTGAAGGAAAAGATGACGACAGCAAAGATGAGTCGTGGAATGTTTTTGGTACTTCGTGCAAGAAGGACATGACAAAGCAATTCGACCTACTACTGTCAGCAGAAAAATGGTCTACCATAAAACCATCAAAGAGGAAACTGGGAAAGCCTTCAAGACTGGAGATAGGGATATGGAATTTTGTGTTTATAAATTTTATCAGCCATCAAATCGGTCCATGTGCCTTTTCTTTCAAATACGTGAAAGTGTGTGAAAGTTCAAGTACCTCTTGAAGATCAAAGGAAGATGTACAGAATGCGGAGCCACTTTCGAAGGGATTGCTCTGAAGGAGCCAAAAAAGGACAACGATATTATTCTGAACTGCAGACTTTCTAACTTTTCAGACGATAGAAATCACCGGAAAAGAAGACAACTTCGTGGCACGAGAAGACAACAGGTAGCTGCTAAATTGGTTGATAGCAGGATGCCTGCAGCTCTTTGGCGAAATTATGAAGCGAAAAATATGTCTTTCAGAGACATGATTCCTCCAAATTTACCAAACGCTGATGTCTTGAGAAAGGCTAAAGGAGAGGAAAGGGACAAACGATTTGGTATAACAACTAGTAAGCCTGTGAAAACCTGAAAACCTGCAAATCACAAAACATACAACCCATCGGGACGAAATTCACGGAATCGGATTGGACCCATTCTTCTGTATATATTGGCTGAAATATCAAAGTCAGTTGCACAAATATTGTCATCAAATCGATAGCAGTGTATACGATTCAGTAGATGCTACAGGTGGCGTTGCATTTCGAGTTATTTCACGATTTGGGGATCTGTCAAACTGTGTGGAAATTAAGTCAAAGTATCAGTACATGTGCATCCGCGAAGTAAACGTCACTAGTAAAGATCCAAATATCGTCAATCGATCATCAATCAGTTGCCCAGCATATCAGATGATATCCTCTAGGCATGACGCATCATTGTCATTTTTCTTTCTGGAAATCGTCAGATCTTGAGCTCCTAGACCAAACTGCTCTAGAAATGGCAACCAACAAAGCCTTACCAAAACCAATAGCCAATTGCTCGGACTTAACAGACTATTTGAATACGGGTTATAGTCATATTGTTTTGCATGAAAGAGAAATCTGTTCCCAAACAACACGAGGGTAGAATTAAAGTCATTTTATGGTCATGATTTCCAGGTGGAAATGCTACTCAAGAGGTAAATCACAAGTCAAACAACTTTATCTTCGAATTTTGGCCCATATTTACATGAAGACAGATTTTCTTGATATTGAAAGTGCTTTGCGCTCACTTTTGGTTGTTGCGTTGAGTGAACATCTTGGCACTGATGAGTGCAGTCAAGAATATTCATCAATGGGACATCAGCGCCACCTTCATAACATTATCAGATGTGGTCACGTCATTCATATATTGACGAAAATAAAGATGATGACAAGAAAACTGATGATGTTGAAAACAATGATGACTGCCTTTTGAAATCAGTTTTGAATTCTAAGGAATCTACTGCAAACGCGTGGATTGATAGGGGAAAATGTATCTACAATGAAGCTGAAGTCATCGTGAATCAGACTAAGGATGACAATCTCTTTGATGTGAATCCATACAACATTCCTAACGCTGCAGAGATGCTGAAAGAGTTTATGTACTACATACCACTGTGGACAGCTGTGATGTATCCTTTCCATATTCGTTCGTCAGCAGCGACTGAAGGACAGTTTTCAAAATTGAAGACAATGGTCTTTGACAAGCTGCCTTTACGAGTACACAAATTCATTTTTCAACATTTGAAGTTAGCGCCACTTATGATGGAAAAACAAGATTCAAAGCAAGCTATGAAGCGCAAACCAATTGAAGCATCATTGCCTTACCATGAAGAAGAAAACTGGAGAGAAAAAAATTAGAAGCTGAAGATAACAAACCCCAAAAGCAATCATATCCTTGGTAATTCTGAGAGCACGCTGAACAATACCTTATGAAGTGAGACCCTACACGATGATGGCAATGAGACAGAATTAAACAAAATTTTTAATAGTTTTGAACACAGATTTTCTCCTACTTCGAGCTCACTTGTTATGAATGCGGAGAACAACAGTCTCTCAGACAAGAGCGAAAGTGTGTGTTTTCAGCGCTCTTCAGGTAATTTACTGCCGAATTTGGACTCTAAAGAGATATTTCATTCCATAAAAGACTATCGAGAATCATACTTGACCAGGGATGTCACTAAAATTTCATCCTGTGGTTCGAAAACAGAAGAAAACCGAGGGACCTGTAACAATAAAATTTAAGGGAGTGCAAGGCTGAAAAAGCTTCAAAATGAAATCATTGTCACATCGAACATGCAAACTAAGAGCAAGAAAAACTACTTAAATGATTGCCCAAACTGGAATTCGACTAAGAAATTCATAGAGATTACTTTGACATTTTTCCCAAATGGGTCCTCAAGCAAATTCAAATCTGCTATCTACAACTTGAAGGGAACGTGCGGTTTCGATTCTTTGATGACCTTATTCATGCAAGCAATATCATTCAGTGATGATTTCAAAAGTACCATTCAAATGGTGAGCCATCCATTTTTTGATCTGGCTTTGGATGTTTTGGACAAAAAAATCATGAACTCCCAGCATTTTAAGCAGAGATTTGATATTTTATATATGATACCATTCCTAAAAGAAAAGGAGTAATCTCTCGAAAAATATTGTCTCTGAATGCAGAGTCGAATGTTGGGGCATTATACGAGACAATATTAAAAGATATCCCGATTTGCAACAAAAAGATATCGTGTCTGACGTGCTAAATTCACGCTATGTGAAACTACATTATATTTCCGTTGAAACATATGTGCTTTTCAGACTTGGTTATAATTTCATGCAAGAGGCTGAGGTAAGAGATTCAAGATGGCGGCTAGTGTTAAAGTAAATCGTGTATCTCCGCAAAAAAAAGTAAAATTCGATGGAAAAAAGAAATCGTGTATGAGTTGTAAGGACGAGATATCAAAGCTAAATGAACGTATAAAAAGTCTACAATTCATAATCGGTACTCTAAAACAGGATATAAAAGAACTTCAATCGGGAAAATACGGGAAGCAAGAAGACACGGCCTCCACAGGAAAATGGGAATCAGTGACCAAAGAAAACTCTATCCAGGAAGATAAATCTCAAAGAAGCAGTGTAACTTTAATACAAAAAAACAGTGTGCAAAAATCGAGTGTAGTAAATCATGGAATACAGCCATCTGAAGAAAAACTGTTGCAAGGAATTGAAAGTAAACAAAAACGTGTGCAAACAAACAACTATAGCATGGTAGCGGAAAAGCATGAAAACAGATCAAACTTTCCTCGAAATCGCGAACTTCCAAACATACCGGTAGTGAAAAGTAAACTGTCAAATTCTCAAAGAAAGTTATTGACTGTTTCTAATATCGTGTGCAAAAACAGATTCAGTGTGCTATCAGAAAAAACGAACAGACAAAGTGAAGCAGATATACAAACGAAAGTTTCGGAACCGAAAACAACAAACGAAAACAGTCAACGTAAAAAACAAGATGCTGGCATTATTTATTTATTTTCTGATAGTCATGGAAAAGGACTGGCAAAGATCATGAACGAAAAACTAATAAATGAAAGTGTTATTGGATTTGTGAAGCCAGGTGCTCCACTGCGAGAAGTTACTCAGCATATTGACACACACAGTAACCATGGAAGTTGTAACTCTTGCATTATTTTAGCTGGCGCAAACGATGTCTACAAGAACGAGGCAAAATTCGCTTTGCGATCTTTAAGGGAAACATTGGCAAAAGTTATGGACATGAAAGTTTTCGTGATAAGCATCCCTATGAGACATGATCTCATCAAAACATCGTGTGTGAATGCAGAAATCGAAGCAACTAACCGGAAGTTCGAGTAAATATGTAAGCTCTTCAGCAATGTGACATATATTAATGCAGACAGTCAAAAAAGAGAGAATTTCACTACCCATGGATTGCACAGAAACAAGAAAGGGAAAGTAGTACTGTGCGATGCAATCATGGAACAATTAAACCGAAATCAGCCAGGCTTAGTGCAGCCTCCAATTGCAGCAGCAGCAGCAACGGAATCACCAATTTCAAATGAAGAGAATATTACTCCAATGACTTCAGGAAGTGTTGAAGCGGCAAGAAGAGGATCCCCATCTAGCCTGGTTGCGGTTCCTCAAATTACAACTCCAAAAATTACAGCAGAAACTCCATCACACTACAAGTCAACTCGCCCAACACGAAACAGGAAAGAACCACAACGTTTTTTATGGCAAGTGATTCCAGAGAAATGTTGATTTCATCTTCTAAAACATCGCTCTGGAAAGAAAACTTCAATTGTAAAAGTGTTAAAAATGATATGTCATGTGCAGCTGTCGAACATAAGGTAGGCCAAAACAACCTAGTAAATAAGTCATCGTCGAAATTTATGCTCCTGCACCAAAATGTACAATCCTTATCAAATAAAGTTAGTGAGATAGAAATATTGTTATCAGATGAACTAAAAGAAGTGTCTGTTATATGTGTTAGTGAGCACTGGTTATCCGAAAATACGTTACATCAAACAAGGATAGAGGGCTTTACCCTTTCATCTTTTTTTTTTGTAGGAAAACCTCCATGCATGGAGGAACATGCATATATGTTAGAGAGGACGTCAAACACGAAAATTTAAAGTTCACTAACCAGCTAGGGGAAGAGCAAAACTTCGAAATTTCTGCTACAGAACTGACAAATTTAAATATAATTGTTATTTGCATATATAGAAGCCCAGATGGAAACGTAACTACTTTCGTTGAAAATCTTGAGAAGGCACTTAACAGTATAAAAACAGTTAGTAAAACAACCATCATATGTGGTGATTGTAATATAGATTTCAACAAGAACTCAAAAGACAGATTAAACCTTGAGGCCTTATTAAAAACCTACAACATACATAAAACTATCAAATCCCCCACCAGAGTCACCAAATCGTCAAGCAGTGCTATAGATCAGATACTAATAAATACAGATAAATATTTATACAAATCTGGAAATATGAATACAGGTTTCAGTGATCATTATGCACAGTTTATTGAATTCCCACTAGACACTGCAGGAAATACTGAACAACAAATGACAAGAAAAGGTAGAAATTTTAGCAAGCACAACCTAGAACACTTCAGGCACTTACTGAAAAAAGAAACATGGAATGATATAGACAACTATGAGGACACATGTAAAAAGTTTGACATGTTCATGGAAATATTCTCCCATTATTTCAATATTTCTTTTCCAGTTAAAAACCAAACATTAAAAACTAAAAAAAGAAATGTTACATGGCTGACAAAAGGCATTAAAATATCATGTGCTGAAAAGAGGAGACTTTATGAAATCTCAAAAACACAAAATGTTACAGAAGAATTTCTAGTGCATTTCAAGAATTATAAGAGAGTGCTTCACAAAGTCATAAAAGAATCTAAAAAAACAACAAATGATCACCATATAAAAATGGCCAGGAACAAAATGAAAGCCATGTGGAAGATAGTCAGAGAACAAGTAGGAAACGAGACCTCCCAAAATGTAAATCTCCAGGTAATCCAAGATGGCAAAAAAATTACAAATCCAGAAGAAGTAGCCAATGCTTTTAATACATACTTTGCAAATATTAGTGAAAAATTACTATCTGACAAAATCTTCAAATAAAAATCCTGCTACAACACCATCCAATCAAAATAGAAACTGCAACTCCCTATTTCTTACTCCGACCAACCCTAAGGAAATTATACTATCAATAAGAGAGTTAAAAACAAAATTTTCAACAGGTGTGGATGAGATTCCAGATTATGTCATTAAAAATGTGGGGGACCTCATTGCAATACCATTAGCCCACATTTTCAACAGTTCATTAACAAATGGAGTCTTTCCTTCCTGCTTAAAGACAGTGAAACTAAAACCACTGTTCAAAAAGGGTAAGAAAGAAGACATAGCCAATTATAGACCTATTGCCTTGCTATCTACATTTTCTAAAATACTAGAAAAAATTTTTCATAAGAGGTTGCTAGATTTTCTAGAAAAGTGCAAAATATTATCCACAACCCAACATGGCTTCCGGAAAGGCCGATCAACAGAAACAGCAATATATGAATTTCTGGGTGAAGTACTTGAAAAAATTGATAGTGGACAAAAAGTAACTGGCATATGCCTTGATCTGTCTAAGGCTTTTGACATCATAGACCACACTATTGCTGCAGAAGCTTGAAAGAATTGGTATCAGAGGTATGCCTAACAACTGGCTTAGATCATATCTTACTGACCGCAAGCAAGTAGTAGAAATACATTTTCACAAAGAAAATAAATCAACAAGACATTATTCTGATTACAAAGCAGTAAAATATGGAGTACTGCAGGGCTCGGTACTTGGCCCCATCCTATTTTTGATATATATAAATGACCTAACATCAGCCAACCAGTACCATAGCACTATCCAGTTTGCAGATGACAAGCATATTAGTCAGCGGGAAGACTGCAGAGATACTACAGACAAGACTGTCTGAGGCATTAACAAATGTTGTAAACTGGTTCAACCAAAACAAACTAATAATAAATAAAAGCAAAACAGTAGCATTAAATTTTCATAATATCAAGAGAAACATTGAAGAGGATATAAGAATTCAGATGTCAGACACGGATATTGCAAGTGTGCCTAATACAAAATTTCTGGGGATCTGGCTACAGGATAATCTTAGATGGGAAACTCACATTGACAACATATTAAAGAAGCTAAGTACCATGTGTTATTTAATGAGAGTGCTAGAAAACTGCTGTCATAAGGACTGTCTAATGACAGTTTACTATTCTAATATACATTCTGTCCTAAAATATGGGATCACTTTTTGGGGTAACTCGCCATCCTGCCTAAAACTATTCAGGATGCAAAAAAGAATAGTGAGAATCATGGCTGGAATAAAAAGGAACAAACCATGTAGACCATTATTTAAAAGGATGGGGATTCTTCCCCTTCCATGTATTTTCCTATTTGAAAGTGCAATGTTTATAAAGAAATATACAATAACAAATCCTAGTATCCTCCCAAAAATGAAAATGTTCATCATCATAATACAAGACAGAAAACTGACTTTCATGTATTCCATACAAAAACCAGTTTGTGCCAAAAAGGAACATTACACCATGGAAAAATTATCTACAATAAATTGCCAAGAGAAATTAAAGTAATGACAGATGTAAAAAATTTTAAAGCAGCATTAAAAGAATATCTGTTGACACATTGCTTTTATAGTGTGGAAGAGTTCCTCCAAAATCCTCGAGAGTCTAAGTGATGATTATGCAAATACTGTAACCATTAATATTGGCCTATAAATACATTCAGATGTAATTCTCAAGTTTATAATGGGGTTCAAGTATAAGTTGTATAGCGACTTGCCCAGTATATGAAGTAAAATTCTGTGAATGTAATTCTCTAGTGTACATGTCAGTTCATAGTGTAGAAGAGTTCCTCAAAAATCCTTAGAGCTTAAGAGAGGATCATGCAAATACTTTAATCGTTAATATTGGCTTATACATGTATTCAGTTGTAAACTTCAAGTTTCTAATGTGGTTTAATTATAACTTACACATTGACTTGCCCAGTATATGAAGTGCTGTAAAATTTTGTGAACATAATTTTCTAGTTTCTAAAGTGTTTTAATTGTAAGATATACTTTGACCTGTCCAATATCTGATGTGCTGTACTGTACATGTAAGATTTACTGGACCAATAAATACAATACAATACAATACAATACACAACAAATGTAGGTCTAAAAGACTATCATAAAATGAAAGAAATGTAAAGGAGAAGCAGTCGAAGAAAAGAAATTCGGATGCTACTTGATGATATATCTTCAGCTAGTGGACAAGTTGTTATACAAGTATCTATTTCCTCCGAATCAAAGGAACAAATGTATGGTGCAAACGATCACGAAAGAAAACGCAGTCAACAATCAAGAGTACACTCTCGTTGGTGCCTTTCATTATAAGAGCTCCATCAAACACTACACGGCATATGTCTTCAATGGAACCTACTGGAAGCAGTACGATGACCAGTATAAAGATGTAAAGAGAGTTTCAAAGAAACGATAATTTCTCCAGACCTGTTCATGTATGTCAAGACAGGAAAATTTTCAAATGGCAGCTACAAGACCAACGAGACGAAACAAGTAGTTGTTACATAGGAACTTTGCTTTATAAGGTAAGCAACTGCTAAAAGTTGATATCTAAATATTACAAATACAGCTCTTATGTTAATTCTTAGTATCTTTGGTTCTGGAACCACAGCCCTCCTGTTTTAGTTACTAGAATAAGAGCATTTTATACCCTAAATTTCACGTATATATTCTTTGTACTTATTTTTCTTACTTGTTTCACACCTCATAAATTCTATGCTTATTTATTACTGAATTCCCTAGATATGTATTTCCTTCTGGGTTTTAGTGTATACTGAAGAAGAGCTGTTAAGGGGACCTGTACATCACGGCCTGTAGTTTTTACTGGTACTTTGAAATTTAATAATGCAAGACTGTCAATATATTCAGGAATGAAACTTTTATCAAAGAATTGGTATATTGTGAGCTCTAGGTGAAATACGTTGTAAATCTTTGGAATACATTGTGCAGTGAATATTGATGTTTTTCTTACATACTGAATTACACGTAATTGTTATTTTAGGTTCAATGTACTTGCACGCTATTCCAAATAAAAGATAAAAACTAATTTTATTCTTTGAGTTATTACCTTGTTGAAACAGCAAACCAGTAATATTTACCAATTTCATGTTTTGATTATTTTAAAAACAATATATTTTAAGAGTCAAATTTTTCTCCCAATAACTTATGAACATAATATGACATACTGCAGCTTAAAATATTTAATCCATTGTTGAATAATGTGGTTCAGTGTGTAGGCAAGCACTATATTACTCATCCATAGCTTTGTTTATGTAGCTTTAATAGTGGATGAGATACCGGTAACAGTATCTCTGTATGCAAACACGTTGATTACAGAACATTGAAACTAAAGATTTGTATGTCATTTTCTTTTCAATGACGACATTGCCAACCATTCCTGCTCCATAATCTTGTTGATACCTTTCATGTCCTTTTCATTTTCTTTAGTTTTGCTTCTTTGTTATTCTGGCCTCCTTTTTCATGTTCTTAGCAGCTTTTTCAGTTTATGTGACATGTTGCCTGTCCACCCATACCAGCACAAGTTTCATGTTGTTGCTAGTTTTGATGCCTGTTCTGCTCATCAGGCCGGCTGGAGTGACCAAATGGTTCTAGGCACTACAGTCTGGAACCGCGCGACCGCTCCGATGAGTAACTCTTCGTTGATTACATGATACCTATGAAGTTCGTGATTCAGCTTTTTTGCAGATCACAGGGAAAAATAAATTGACTGTCTAGATATTCATGGAAATCCTATGGTACTAAAGATTCAGAATGTACTGGCCTCGAAGTTCCTTAATTTATAGTGCCATCCGTTACAGAACGGATAGCTTGCTGCTCATTGTAAACATGGCACGTGGCCTACAGCACAGTGGAGCACCCTGCACAACATGGAGATAAACATAATATGCCCAGGCCATCTGCATTGTCCCATACACCACCAGCTTTTCTGAAATGGGAAGATTAGAGTTATCCTTAACACATTCTCTGCTCCTGAAATTGTGCTTGACTCAACCTACAGTAACCTACTGTCCCCACATCTTCTGCCACGCCGTATCATCTCCCGAGCCACAAACCTACATCCCCACTGTGCACAGCTCTGTGGAAGTACACAAACCTGTCCCTCCTACTTTTCTGTTCTCTCCTCTAATCAGTTTTTCCCCCTTCCCTCCCTCCATTACAGCTTCCTGTGCTACACCAGGTAGCCTCATCTCCCACCTCTAGTTCCTGCACACTCCGCCAGGTCGCATTGCTTCCTCCTCTTCCACCTGTGCTAGACTGCCCCTCTCCTTACCCTGCTCCTTACCTTGCTATGGATTTTTCCTCCTGTTCGACATGCATCTGGCCTGAGCAGCTATAGGTAGTGTGTGTGTGTGTGTGTGTGTGTGTGTGTGTGTGTGTGTGTGTGTGTGTGTGTGTGTGTGTGTGTGTGAAAGCTGTTGAAGAGTGCAGCTTTGTTTCCAGTAGTTTTAGTGGCATCCACCTATGAGCCTGATTTGGTCTTGTAACATCTGCTAATACGGCCTTGGTGGTCTGGTTCCACGAACAGATGAAATCGTGGGGAAACTACAGCCACTCTTTTTTCTTGTGAGTCTTAACCAATGAGCGCTCAGTTTCCCTCTCCCAAAAACAAAAACATATATGTTACTGATAAATAAAATGTGTCCTTGGAAAAAGCTCGTTTTTGTCGCACGATGTATGTCTTGAATGGGAGTCCTAGTGCACTGTATATCCTGTGGATGCACCTGCAGTTATTTACAAGCTGTTTGACAACAGACTAATTGCTCGAAAAACAGTGAAAAGGGGGTGGTGGTGGTGGTGGTGGTGGTGGTGGGGTTGGTTGTGGTGGTGGTGGGGTGAGCTGCAGTCTTGTGATAGACCATCATAGCAACAATAGTTAGGGACACAAACCAGTGGAAGATGTCATGGGAGGCCTTTGAACACCAGTGAGACCCTAGTTACTAGTAACAAACATGACAAATAAACATAGATAAATAAATGAATACACCTTTGGTTGTCATTACCCATGCCGTGGGCCCATCTCAAATCATTGATGTCTGCTTGACTGTGATTTTCTTGTGGTTCTGATTGTGAATGATAACTGAGGTATTGTCAAAAGTGTGTCTTATAAGTCAGAAATGGCAAATTAATCCAATGTTGATTTCTCTCTCATTATGCTGATAATGGTGAAAGTGTTTAAGGAAATTTTCTTTGACCACATGGCCTGTCCTCCAGTGTAAGCTGTGCAAGATTCAGCAAACATCTGCATTATGCAGATGATTTGACTTTCCATCTGTGCATGTCGCATATCTGGCAGATTCATGAATTTATAGGTATCCTGTGTTGATGTTGTTGTTGTTGTTGTGGTCTTCAGTCATGAGACTGGTTTGATGCAGCTCTCCATGCTACTCTATCCTGTGCAAGCTTCTTCATCTCCCAGTACCTACTGCAGCCTACATCCTTCTGAATCTGCTTAGTGTATTCATCTCTAGGTCTCCCTCTACGACTTTTACTGTCCACACTGCTCTCCAATACAAAATTGGCGATCCCTCGATGCCTCAGAACATGTCTTACCAACCAATCCCTTCTTCTAGTCAAGTTGTGCCACAAGCTCCTCTTCTCCCCAATTCTGTTCAGTGCCTCTTCATCAGTTATATGATCTACCCATCTAATCTTCACCATTCTTCTGTAGCACCACATTTCCAAAACTTCTTATCTCTTCTTGTCTAAACTATTTATCATCCATGTTTCACTTCCATACATAGCTACACTCCATACAAATACTTTCAGAAACCATTTCCTGGCATTTAAATCTATACTCGATGTTAACAAATTTTTCTTCTTCAGAAACACTTTCCTTGCCATTACCAGTCTACATTTTATATCATCTCTACTTCGACATCATCAGTTATTTTGCCCACCAAATAGCAAAACTCCTTTACTACTTTAAGTGTCTCATTTCCTAATCTAATTCTCTCAGCATCACCCGACTTAATACGACTACATTCCATTATCCTCGTTTTGCTTTTGTTGATGTTCATCTTATACCCTCCTTTCAAGACACTGCCCATTCCTGTGATCATATGACAACTATTAGTGGTAGTTATATGTATTTATAAAGCTATACAAATTCACTTCAAGGTCGACTATGGAAATGGAAGTTGCCTGAGTATTGGGAACTTCGGATTAAATATCAACCTGTGTGATAGTGAATCTTTGGAATATCAGAAGTCTATCCCTAAACTTGATCTCTGGTCCCAGTAAATGAATGGTGTTCAGGACAAACAAACAACAGCCTGACACACATCACCTAAAGTGTCTGCTGTAGCTACATTATGGGATCAAAACTATCCAGACGTCCCCCAAAACATATGTTTTTCATATTAGGTGCATTGTGCTGTCACTTACTGTAAGGTACTGCATATCAGCAACCTCAGTAGTCATTAGATATTGTGTGAGAGCAGAATGAGGTTCTCTGTGGACTTTGAGTGTGGTCAGATAATTGGATGTCACTTGTGTCATAGTCTGTATGCAAAATTTCCACACTCTTAGACTTCCCTAGGTCCACTCTTTCAGTTGTGATAGTGACATGGAAATGTGAAGGGACATGTACAGCACAAAAGTGTACAGCCTTTCCTTGTCTGTTTACTGAGAGAGACTGCAGACAGTTGAAGAGGGTCGTAATGTGTAACAGGCAGACATCTATCCAGACCATCACACAGGAATTCCAAACTGCATCAGGATCCACTGCAAGTACTATGAAGTTAGGCGGAAGGTGACAGAACTTGGATTTCATGATTGAGTGGCAGCTCATAAGCCACACATAACATCAGTAAATGCTAAATGCTGCTGCACTTGGTGTAAGGAGCATAAACATTGGACTACTGAACAGTGGAAAAACTGTTGTACGGAGTGACAAATTACGGTACACTATGTGGCGATCTGATGGCAGGGTGTGGGTATGGAGAATGCCTGGTGAACATCATCTGCTAGCATGTCTAGTGCCAACAGTAAAATTTAGAAATCCTGGTGTTATTGTGTGGTTGTGTTTTTCATGGAAGGGGTTTGCCCCCTTTGTTGTTTTTCATGGCACTTCCACAGAACAGGCCCACATTGTTGTTTTAAGCACTTTCTTGCTTCCCACCACTGAAAAGAAATTGGGGGATGGACATGCATCTTTGAACACAATTGAGCACCTGTTCATATTGCACAGCCTGTGGCAGAGTGGTAACGTGACAATAACATCCCTTTAATGGACTTTACTGCACAGTCCTGACCTGAATCCTATAGAAAACCTTTGAGATGTTTTGGAATGCCAACTTCATGCCAGGCCTCACCAACTGACATCGATACCTCTTCTCAGTGCAACAGTCCACAAAGAATGGGCTGCCATTCCGCAATGAAACTTCCAGTGAGTGACTGAACATATGCCTGCGAGAGTGGAAGCTGTCATCAAGGCTACGGGTGGGACAACACAATATTGAATTCCATCATTACTGATGGAGGGCACCACGACCTTGTCATTTTCAGCCAGGTGTCCAGATACTTCTACTGACATGGTGTATTTCCATTCTTCTTCCTCTTGCTTAAGAATTCAAAATAGGATACATGTATATTAAAATAGTTCATCCCTGGACCAAATTCAAACTAAAAACCTCTGTCTTTCCACCATAGTTCCCTCTGCAACAAGAGGTCAACCAGACAAACTTTTTCCCTTTATCTATATATCTTTTGAAGACATCAGACTGACATGTCTGCTATAGCCACTGGCATTCAGCAACTGCACAGTACAGTTATCAATTATTTATTCAAATTTGACTAACTTTATTAAGAACTAGCTAACAAATTTTTATTTAGGGACAAACACAGGTATGCACAGATGAGCATAATCTCAAGGTAACATCATCCATGCAATAGGTGGGATTCGAATCTATGACCCCTGGAAAAGTCTCACCCTACACCTCCACAGGCTGGAGCCGCAATGGTTTATGTCGAGACTTAGTGATACATCTGTTGCCACTGCCGTTCCTGATGGCAAAACGTTTACTTCCTCCCCAGGCATCAGCACAAGAGCAGTAAGAGGAAATAACATCAGGAGCAGTCAGTTGTGATAGCTCACTGGGAGCATTCGACATTCTGATTGAAGAAGACAAGTTTTTGTCTGGAGATGAATATAGGATCTATGGCGTGCCACTCACTACTCTAAAGAGATGTTGGAACAGTTATAGTGAAAGAGGCATATCGGCAGAATTCCTAGTTCGAGCAGGAAGAGACTGAGCACACAGCAGGATGGCACAGAGGTTGCATGTAAGAGCTAACAACTCCCTCTCCTAGATACGAAGCAGTTGTAGTGAGTGACCAGCTTCCCAGTTCTGATGAGACAGTTCACTGAAGGCTGAGGAAAGCTGTACAGCATGCACAAATATCCAATATGAAACAGGAACTGAGTGAGGAAAATGTGTTGTGCTGGGTGGCAGTCGCAGAGCTCAACCTGAATGCGGTGTGGGAAAATGTACTTTTCACTGATACGGTGTTTTACAATGGCCCGAGAGTAGTTTAATGGCCCTGAGGGTTGAGACATCATGAAGAAAAAGTGGTGACAACAAGCAGTACTAGCAGATTGTCAATTTCCTGGAGGGGTTGGATTTCTGTGAGAGGAGCAGGAATGCTTCCTCAATAGCAGGCAGTATGCCAACATTTTGAAGAAAGTAGTGCTGCCTGTAGTGTGAATGCTATATTGAGGAGAAGAATTAATGCTACAAAAAGTATGTTCCCTTGCGTACAAGTCTACTTCATTAAACAGCAGCTGTCCAACATGGACATTAGTGTAATGGACTGGCTGTGACTGACTGCTTACATGAACGCAATGTAAAATGTGTGTTTGAAGGTAGCAGGAACTCTGTCAGAGACCTGGCTGTGAAACAAACCATTTATAGCTGATGCTCTTTGGGGCTGCTGTTTTAAGCCGTGGAGGGAATTTCCTCTTCTGACAATTATGGCCAGTGCTTCACAGATTCAGTGTCAGAGTGCATGACTGAAGTTAGAAATAATGGGGTATTCTGGATAAAAAATAAGGCCCTAAAAATATTTTACTTTCTTTGTTCTGCTGCTCAGTTTTCTGTAAGTGAGAGCTAGCACAAAAACCCTTGGCAATGAAAGATACTGAACATGAGATAAGAAAATTTGAGCTAGTTCTATTTAACATTGTTCTTGAAACTGAAATAAATTTCTTTTAATTTTATGTTTTGAGTACTACATCCTCTTTACTTGCTCCCTGCCTATATACATAAAACAAATAAATCCAAATTTCCCTTTTTATGGCTATTTATCATTACATCAAACTCATATCTCACTTCCCCTTTATTGCCACCCATTGGACTCATCCAAAAATGTGCAAAACATACCTTCTAATCATATATTTTCTCTCTCACTCTCACTTTCACACACACAGACACACAGACACACAGACACACACACACACACACACACACACACACACACACACACACACACACACACACACACAATTTGTTTTACAAATGGCAATGTCTCGATGACCATATAAGAAAACAGGACATTAGGATAATTTGTAGTTTCTAATGGTGTTTAAATATTGAAATTAGTCTGTGTGCTGCATTTGTATGATGGAGCAAACATGTTTTCTCATGGTTAACGTAGAATAAGAAATAATGACATTTTGTTTGTGTTGGACAAAATATGTTTGTTGCTTGTCTCAAGGCTGTACTACAGCATTGAACTGTTTCCAGACATTGTTCTACCTATAATGGACAAAAATGCAACTGTGGACTCTGCATCATGTAATACCCACTGTCCATCCTCCACACCCTGACAAAACACAGCTTTTTTGGACGCCATCTGATTTCAATAATTGGTCATTTGGCCCAGTCAGTGCTACTTAACAATAGCAAGATCATGCACTCTGTTTACTTACTATGTTACAATCTGTCGTACATTCTGCTACCATTCAGTAAGAGTGAATGATTTGATGAGTGGGAAGTAACCATAGTGCCATTAGACTTGGACACTTCATACTTGCAGAATTGCAGTGAGAAGGTAGGTAGGTAGGTAGGAAGGAAGTCAGTATGGAACTGATGTAGCAGTAAATCAGTTTGTAAGCTATGTAACACTTGGCGTTAGACTCATACTCACTCAATATATGGACTCTAGTTGATGTTGTTGTTGTTGTTGTTGTTGTTGTTGTTGTTGTTGTTGTTGTTGTTATGTTCAGTCTGAACGTGGGTTTGATGCGGCTCTCCATGCTAGTATACCTTGTGCAAGCATCCTCATCTCTCTATAAATGTTATTCAATTCATTATCATCTGTTTAAATGTGGTAGGAGGCATACAGCAATGATCATAACACAGCACAAACAACTTCAGTTCAGTCACCTCTACCGACTTCTGTGTGAATGACTGGTCAGGAAATTCCTTACTGCTTTCACACAGAGAATGAAGTACCTGCTTCTCTTGTGGTAGTGCAGTGCCAGAAGTTGAGCCCCATCCAATTAGCTACTGAAACAGGTTAATTGGACCTAAATCTATTTAGTTCACATTCAGAGGACTAATTCCAGTCCACTGCTGTAGTCCCTCAGCAAGCTATAGATATTTGTGGACAAGCTTAGACAGATCTTTTTACCTATTTCTGAACTTCTTGTCTGCATTTTAATTTCTTATTTTCTTAGTTATGAATGCCATTGGGACCCTATTCGTTGGGCTCCCCCAGTCCAATTATGCTCCTGCTCATCTCACTATTCCACAACCATTTCTAATTTGCAATTGCTTCTTTATTGAACATGTTCACATTAGTCACATTGTGTTGCTGCTACCATAATGTCAGCTTCCATCTCAGTCAGCAATAACCACAGATATACACCTGGCCAAAATGCAAAGAAGCTTAAAAATTGTCCACAGCCACAGCTCCCCTTTGGAGATCCCCTGCTGGAAGGTGTGCTTCATCGGAGACTGTGCCAGTCATGTGGACCTTCTTCTAAATGACTGTTTTATGTGAAAGACTCGGAGAAAGAGAAGTAAAATCAAAGTGGAATGAAGCTCCTACCTCAATGTCTCTTCCTGTTGCACCTCGATATCCAGTAGTCTCACGTTTAGTCGAAAAGCTAACTTTTGCTACTGTTAACCCCTTTTTTATGCAGAAAGGAGTGGATGGCATCACCAGCCCTGTGAATTCATGCTCCTGTCTCCACAATGGAACACTGGTTTTGGAAATTGATATTGCTCTCCAGCCCCAGAAACTATTCAAGGCCCAAATCCTCCACAAATAGCCTATAAAAGTGGAGGCTCACAGGACACTTAACACGGCTCGTGGTGTTATCTACACCTGACTGTTGCATGGTTTGACAAAGGATGAAGTAACTGTATCAGATCAGAACATTATTGCTGTTCTTCCAGATATGAAGGAGGGAGCTGCAAATTTCGTGCCCACTCACACATTATAGCCTGCCTTTACCTTGGTAGGATGCATTAACCTATGAAAAGTCAGGAACAAAGTCATATCTCTGCTCCCTTACATTCCCAATCTGTTGAGGTGTTACAAATGCCACCAGTCCAATCATACCAGCTCGTCATTAATTCCCATAGTGCTCAGAGCCAACCAGCTCATCATGTGAAATCACAGCCGAATGTGTCACTTGTAGCAGGGATGCACACGAGGGCACCTGTCCCCCTCCTTGCCCCCCACTGCATCAACTGTAATGGAGAACATGCTGCTTCTTCTCGTTCTTGTCCCATGTATCGGGATGAGCGGGCTGTTCAGGAGATAAGGGTGAAGGAAAAGGTATCTTTTCCTGTTGCCCAGAAGCTGTTGGTGAGCCGTAAACTGAATGTCCCTTCATCTTGAAGCTACAGCACCATGTTAGGCTCTCCCCATAGCACAAAAGGCATGAGTACTTGAACTTTGTGACTTACAGTTCAGTTTGATAGTGGCACTGTCACCTCACCTTACAGGTGACACTGTCTCCCACTTCCTGGGCTATAGATTCTGCCAACTGCTTTGCGCCCTCACTGGTGAGGATGGTTGCAATGCAGCCAGTGAACCATTAATTCAAAAAGATTATTCCCAGAAATATTTCTTGCGTACCTTGAATTCGCAGCCGTCTTGCACTTCTGCAAATTGCCAAAAGCCAAAACAATCATCCAAAGGCAAACTGTCTTCCCCCTTTCCAACCCGTCAGCCCTCTTTGACATGTTGGTGCTTTTCAACTGACCGACACTGGGGAAGCTCTGTTGATCCTGCTGAGTTGATCTACGATGATCCTCCACCTGTGAATTCTTGTGGCTGTCTTCCCTCGACAGCTCGCCCTACGTGTCCATTGAGGTGAGTGTTTCTTATTCATTCTCTAGTGTTCCTAAATCTTACAGCCCTTTTACAATGGAATATCCATGGCCTTCAGTCTAACAGGGCAAACCTCCAGCATGTCCTGTGATCGCAATTTCCGCTTGTAGTCTAACTCCAAGAAACCAAGCTGCGTCCTCAAGACCCTTTTGCTCTTTCTCATTTTACTTTGCTACAGATGGACCTACCCCTTACAGTGGGAATTCCCGTTCATGGTAGGCCATGCTGCTTCTAGGAGATGTTTGTCATTGTCCTACCCCCTTGCACACCCACCTGCAAGCAGTGGCTGCCCGTGGTTTACTTCTTGAATTTACCTTTTCCCTCTGCACCATTTATATCCCTTCGTCTTCTGCTGTCACTTGGGCAGACCTGGTGCAGCTTGTTGCTGAGCTTCCTCCACCCTTTCTGCTCCTTGGTGACACCAACACCCCCATCATCCTCTTTGGGGCTAGCCTGTTGCCTGCCCGAGAGGTTCCCTTTTGGTGGATCTTCTTAATCATCTTAATCTTGTGTGCCTTAACACTGGTAAAGCCACGTTTATTTCTGATTTCTTGCACACTTATTCCCACGTAGGCCTCTTGATCTGCTCTGTACAGCTCGTTCGATGTCTCGAGTGGTGTGCTCTTTCCAATACTTACTCGAGTGACCATTTCCCTTGTGTGACTCACCTGTACAATCATATTCCACCACAGCAGCCTGCTCATTGGAAATTCTCTGTTGCTTTCTTGAAGCTATATTCCTCCTTGATGAACAGCCATTTCCAGCTGTGATTATCAGGTCAAGCAGCTCGTGATCATTATTCTCTCGGCTGCTGAGTCCTCTATTTCTCATACTACTACTTCTCCCCATCAGGTCCCAGCCCCTTGGTGGACTGTGGAGTGCAGCAATGCAATTAATGCCCAATTAAGTACACTTTGTGTCTTTTACCGTTATCCTACGTTAACAAACTGCAGCCACTACAAGAAACTACGTGCGCAGTGGCGTTCTACTAACAAGGAGAGCAATAAAGCTTACCGGGTTTCTTTCACCAGCTAGTTCAACAGCTTTACTTCGTCCTCTCTCATTTGGGCTGGCCTGCACTGGCTTTCCGAGACTACCACCCACTCCCTGTTACCTGGTCTGACTGTGGTGGAGAACATCATAGTCGACCCTGTCGATGCTTCCAAAGCTTTGATCCAGTATTTTGTGGAGGTTTCAAGCTCCACCCACTACCATCTTGCCTCCCTTCCTCGGAAACAGGTGGAGGAGGCTTGTGCAGTCTCTTTTCTCTCTTTGAAGAGTGCTACAATATTCCTTTCACAATGAGGGAGCTCAAGTGTGCTTTCTCCTCATCCAGATCATCTGCTTCTGGGCTCGATGCAATCCACGTCCTCATGCTCCAGAATCTTCTTCCTGCGGGAAAGCGCTTTCTCCTCAATACTTAAAACCATATTTGGACTGATGGTGTATTTCCCACACTTTGGCGTGAAGCTGTTATTGTTCCCCTACCTAAGCCTGGTAAAGATAAATCATTTCCTTCCAGCTATCATCCAGTTCCCCTTACCAGCAGTGTTTCTAAGTTGATGGAATGCATGATCAATGGTCGATTAGTGTGGTGGCTGTAGTCACACCATCTTCTCACCAATATTCAGTGTGGGTTCAGAAAGCACCTCTCAGTGGTTGATCATCTCATCATCCTTTAGAAGTTCATCATGAATAATTTTCTGCTGAAGTGTCAAACAGTGACCGTATTCTTTGTTTTGGAGAAAGCCTATGATACCCGTTGGCAGACAGGCATTCCACATACTATGCACACATGAGGCACTCCCATTTGCATCCAGGAATTTTGAACAGACTGAGTATTCTGAGTACATGTGGGTTCATCTTTATCCCACACCTTTCCACAGGAGAATGGGGTACCTCAGTGCTCAGCAGTGAGTGTCGTCCTCTTCGCCATAGCCATCAACCCACTTATGAACTACCATCCAGCTGGCATTTCTGGCTCTCTTTTCATTGATGACTGTGCTATTTATTACAGCTCCCAGTGGACATGTCTCCTGCAATGCCGTCTTCAGCGTTGTCTGCACCATCACCGTTCGTGGTGTCACTAATGGTTTCCACTTTCCCGCTACCAAATCTGTTTGCATTAACTTCTGGCAGTACAAGGCATTTCTTCCACCGTCCTTGCAACTGGGCCCAAATCCTTTCCCATTCATGGATGCAACAAAGTTCTTAGGGCTTACATTCGATAGGAAACTCAGTTGGTCTCCCCACGTGACCAACCTGGCTGCACACTGCATCCGATCCCTCAATGTCCTTTGTGTTGGTACCTCTTGGGGAGCTGATCGGACTGTCCTCCTCTGCCTCTCTCAACCTCTTGTCCACTCCAAGTATGATTATGGATGCACTGTCTACTCCTCTGCACGGCCATATATCTTACGCTGTCTAGATACAATCCACCTTTTGGGGACCCGTCTCACCACTGGTGCCTTCCGTACTAGCCCAGTTGTGTCTCTACGTAGGAGCCAGTGAACTACCACTGTCAGACCGGCATGACATCCTACTCAGTAGGTATGCGTGTCGGCTATCTTCCATGCCGTGCCACCCAATCTTTCACCCTTTTTCTGATGACACTCAATCTTGACCGCCAATACAAGATGTATGTTTCTTCTCTGTGGCCTCCCGGCATCTGCTTTTGTCACCTGCTTCAGCAGCTGCAGTTCACACTGCCTGCCACTTTCCAAACAGATGATAGCCCTTTATTACCTTGGCTTCAGGAACATTTTTGTGTTCATTTTGACCTCAGCTCACTTCCGAAGGATTCCACTACCACGGCAAATTTCTCTAACTTTGCTCACAATTTGCCGTTAGCATATTTTTGTACACTGATGGTTCCACCTCCACTCACAGTGTTGGCTGTGCTTTTGTCATTGGGGCTGATTAGTTTCAATACCGGCTTCTTGACCAGTGCACCATTTTTACTGCAGAGCTTTTTGCCCTCTATTAGGCTGTTCACCATGTGCAGAGGCAACAGCTTGTTTGCTGGGTGATCTGCTCTGACTCCCTCAGTGCCCTTCAGAGTCTGGATGATCCAGATCCAGTCCACCCCATCGTTTGAGGAATCCAGGAGTGCCACCATTTGTTCCCGGATGGGGAGACCAAGTGATATTCATGTGGGTTGCTGGCCATGTTGGTGTGCCTAAGAATGATGGTGCTGATGCTGCAACCAATATCACAGTCCATCTTGGTTGGCTGACCTCTTACTCTGTTCTCTCTCAAGATATTCGTACTTCTCCCTATTAGCGTATCACATCACTTTGACATGGCCATTGGAGCTCCCTTCATGGGAACAACCTTAGAGAAGTCAAACCTCTCCCAACAGCCTGGCCAACTTCATCCCGGCCGCCTCGCTGTGAGGAAGTAATGTTAGCTCGATTGTGAATAGGTCACTGCTGCTTTAGTCACCGCCACTTTTTGAGTGGCAACCCTGCACACAGCTGTCCTTTCTGTAGCCAGCCATTAAAAGACATTTCCTGATGCCCTGCCCCTATTTTATCCACTTACATCTCTGGGTCAGGCTGGCACCAGCTTTGCCAGATATTTCAGTGGATGATGTGCTAGCTGTGGTGCACGTTTTGAGTTTTTTTTAAATGCAGTAATATGGCAAAAGGGATTTGATTTCTACCTGGTGGCCCCGATGTCTTGTCAATGTCTTTTAGATACTGTTGCATAACGTCTTGATGTTTAAGATTTGTTTGTTTTTCCTTTCTGTATTAGACCTTGAAATGGTTTTTTACCATCACGGTCCCAGCATTCTGTAGTTCTATACTGAGTGCATATGACCTTGGATGTCTTGCGACCTAATCCCCCGTCAAAAAAAAAAAAAAAAAACCTAATATCATTCATTATTTCAGTTTACCAACTTATTAAAACTGAGATGAGCATGTGCAGTGAAATGACATACCACTGCCATGTTTCAAGGTGTTTGAATTACACTGAAATTCAGTTGTAAAGTTATTCATCTTTTTAAATTTTTTTGCAGGGGCCGCAGAAGTTACCAATGGCACAGCTATTGGCAGGTGAGTTCTTAGCTTTCTTCAGTAGCATAATTACACATTAAATTTGCAACTTCTATATTTTCTTATGTGGTAAATTATTTTTCATCTTTTCCTTTGACATTAATTCTTCATTGATGATGTGCTAAAGTATTTCAGTAAAACCGTTTTTTAAAACTGTATACTTTAACCTAACAATGGATGTTAATTATGTAGTACATACATCATACTGAAAATTGGCAGTGTTATCATAACTACAAATGATTGGTTACAAATGTGCAGATGCATTTAAAATGTGTAATGTGGTAGATTGTGAGGGAAATGTGATCAAAGGAAAAGACACATTTTTAAGTACCAAATTGACATTTAAAAATATGTCACTTTAAAGATAAGCAAACATTACAAATTGGCACACTATGGTAAGTAGTAATATTTAGCTCAAAATTCCTTTACTCCGTAGTCATGGCACATATTGAAATTGTCATCTTGAGATAAATATATTTAAGTATGCAACTATCACTCTTCATAGTTGAGCTTCTTAGAAAAACATGCCAATGTTATTGGGATCTGGAACAAGTTAACCACATTCATAGCCAGTGTTCTGAAACTTCATGATCATGCCTCGAAATGGGGAATATTGTCTGTGTAATCCTTCCTCTCTCCCAAAGCAGTATTTTGCCGCTTGACTGACATATGAATTAACCTGGGCCACCTGGGTGCCACAGTTACTCTCAATCCCTCACCTGCTACCCAATGAAAACATGCTACTGAGTACAAGGTGCCTTACTTGTTGGGTCTCGAGAGGGCAGTACACAGGTTGTGGAGCTACCATCTCCACACCTCTCACCCACTCCACTCCCATACCAGCTTCCCTAATTTAAACATATGGAATTTCCCCTTAACTTGTCTTAAGTTCCACAATCCTCCTCCCTCAGTAGTTGGTAGCCGGTAGCCCCTATGCTGCCCTTTCCCATGTGTAACTCTATCCCTGTCCCTGTGTCTCCTATATTGCACCCTCTGCCACCCCATCCCCTCACTGACATTCTCAATCAATCTGTCCACCACAACTCCTCACGCAGTTAGCCTGCAGGTTTAAGACAATTTATCTGATTGGCAGAGGGACAGAGAGTGGCAAATATTACTCCAGGCTTAGCCTTTTACTGCTTATTTCCAGATTAAACCTCTCATGGCCCATCGAATATCTTAGGATGATGCATAAAACTGTAGTGTTTTCTAAGAGTTAAAAAAACAGATAATATACATAATAGACACTTCAGTCATAATAAATCATATAAATAGCTTCATTGGTCACTACAGTCTGCCAATATTGCGGTATCTTACTGAGTCCACTACTGTAGAAATCGTGGTTTGTAGCGAAGAACCCTTAGAGCCATATTCAAAGTGTGTTTTCACCCAGAAATGAAGTACCCCAAAAGATCATTAAATAGAGAGCAGGAAAAATGGAAACCTGAGGGCACAATATCAGCTGAAACAGATGGGTGCAGAATGACTTCCCAACTCATGTATAGTGTTTCTTGCAGTCTGGCAGAATGCTGGTGGCTGTTACTGTGGAATAGCATCACTTCACACAGTCTTCCTGGTTGTTGTTCTGGGACAGCATCTGCAAGATGTCTGTTGTTGACAAGAAGTGACAACAGTGAAGATTACACCTCATGCAAGTACCTCGTAGTACACCACATGGCTACTGTTCCACCAGACGCGTAACATTACTTCTGTGGATGCACACAAGTCTTTCTGTGGGGAGTTGCAGCTTTGTTTGGACTAAAGCATTGCTTTTCATTATTCTCCTTACATTAGCATAAAGACAAAATTTCTAGTCACTGGTAATGATACAGGATAGGAATGGTGAGTGGTGTTCCCACACTAATCGATGAGAAGCAAATGGGTAATGCACATACGGCCAACCACTGATTTTTCTGATTTGGCTTGTTTTACCCATATGCTTTATTGTTGAACTTTCTCTTTTGTATTCAAATGTTGCACACTGATGGAATGATCACACTTCATCACATTTTCTGGTTCACAAGTGCACATATTTCGGTTAGAATGGATTAATGCATTTATTTGATCTTCATCAAATGCTGAAGATCTTTCTGAAAATGGAAGGTCACTAATGTCAAAAGAACCATGGTTTGAGTGAGAAAACCATTTTTTTTGCCATGCTCTATCCAATGGCATTATCCCCATAAATGGTTTCTGTATTGATCTGCTGCTGTCTCCCCTCCACTGAGCTGAAACTAAAGAATGTGTTGGAAGCATTCAGATTTCTTCAATTAACACTCCATTTTCTAGTGTCCACAGCCACATTCATTATTGCCAAATGGCAGAATGACAATATAAAAATCAAATAGCTACTTTGAACTAAAATACAAAATGACAATTTATAAATAAACCCATAGCAGCCAGAATACCAACATGCAAAAAACCTTAGCTACTTGAGCTCCAACCTAATATTTTTAATTTTTTGTGGCTGGATTTCATAGGGAAAATAAACTTACTTATAAAGGAATTTTTGCCACTTGTCATTGAAACCACTTATTGTAAGCACCACTGTTCTCATTTTACCCATTTAGCCATTTTATATTAAAATCTAGCAATGCTTTGTGTCAACATAATATTCATAGATTGACTATTTACCTAAAATAATGTGTCCACATTAGGTGAGAATGAGGTAATGTACTTCATAAAAATTGTGACAAAGCAGACTGTATCCTTTGGGTTCTAGGCACATCAACTTTTCCTAGATCACATGTAATGTCACTAACAACACAAAGCACAAAGATGGCAAAGGCTGACTAAATGCATGTGTTGTGTGCTCACTGTTACCATTATTGGTATCAGCTGAATAAAGATATTTCTCTTTTGTGCTCCCAACATTTAATGTACCAACATCAAAGTATTGATGGGTTCTTTCACTAAGATATGTACAAAACAAATGAAATTTGTGACAAGGCTGAGGATATATCTGTTGGTAGGACATGGCATAGAATTACATAGAACATTGTAGAAGTAACTTTAGATGTGCCCCAACGAAGTGTGTGGGGCCCTTGCTGTTGATGTGTATTAATAACATTGCAGACATAATTCTTCTTCTTTTTTTGTTTTTGCATTTGGGACATCTAATGACCACATGTTAATTTCAATGCTTCCTCCTTTGTTCCTCTATCTTCTTCTTCCTCTTCCTCCAGGTTTCTTTCATCTTCTCACAGTCTATCCTTTTTCTCTTCTCAGACCACTATGATCCTGCCCCTTCCTTCCTCATGCCTTGGAATCCTTCCATTTGCAACACTTTCTTCTTGAAAATCTGTTTTTATACTGCATGTTTTTCTTGTATTTCTTTTGAAATCTTTCCTAACATCTTGTATCCATGATATTGTTGACACCTTGACTCAAAGATGCTTAACAATCTGTTTGGTTAACCTGTTGCTGTTCATTCTGCATAAATGTCCAAAAATAGCAGTCAACTCTCCTGTAGCAATTCAGCTGTGTTTCCTATGTTGCAGTATACTTCTTTCTAAGCAAACTGAGTATTTTTCAAGTGATTCATCATTGTAGGACTTAAAGTTTGTATAATTAGTAATTCAACATAAAACATTCAACTTCATAGAGACTTTTTTCTCCATTTTTGTTAATCCGAATGCATTCTTCACTGCTCTATTCATTTCTTTGGATAATTCTTCCATTTTCCTGATCTAGCTGTTTTAATTTCTTCTGAAAAATCTTTTACTGTCTCCTTTGCGATGTTAAGCCTGTCTATGTAATGAAAATCAACCTGAAACTTCTCCCTAATAAAAACCAAAAGACACAGAGAAAATTCATTGAATGTAACACAATGATCAGCTTCAGTTTCCCATTTTCTTGTTACTTTCACATTTTTTGATAGAAGTTGACATTAACTGCAACTGAATTGTCCTACTAAGATTAATTATTCTTGACCTACTTCTGGTTTGTTCCTTTATGTACTAGATATTCTCTTAAAATCCTCCAGCATTATCACATTACTTGCTTTTGGAATTTTTTATATTTTGTTTTCCAAAAGTTCCGAGACTGCTTTTGCTGCACTCATAGCTTTCTTATTGTCATCATTAATTGGAACTTGGCAATTAACAATGGTATACTGCTTATTTTTCATGTGACTGTGTGAATCAGTTTGTATTGTCACATACTCTTCTCAATTTTTCTGAATATAGAAAGTAGTACCAAGTAGTCCCATTTTTTCATAATTTTTTAATCCTTTTTTTTACCCCTAAAATTCTAGGGACATAAAAATTTTAATGAGTGACTTGAACGCAAAAGTTGGTTCAGAAAATGAAGGGCTTGAACATATCATGGGCGTGCATGGCATGGGGATCAGGAATGTAAATGGTGAACTGTTGATAGATACATGCGCTCAACATGACCTAGGCATTGGAGGCACATTGTTTCCACATCGTAACTGCCATAAGGTAACATGGGTTTCTCCAGACCACGTTACCGAAAATCAAATAGACCACATAGTCATAAGTCGCAAGTTCTGACACACTCTGTTAGATGTCAGAAATAGAAGAGGGGCAGACGTTGGAGGTGACCACCACCTAGTTTTGGCGGAATTCAGACTGAAGATAGTGGCAAATAGAACCAAGCTCAATCATAGGTGCACGAAAATAGAGGTGGCAAGATTAAAAGACCAACAGATCAAAGAAACATTTGCCCTTTAACTACAAAACAGATTCCAGGCCCTCTCTGAAGAAAACTTTATGGAAGAGGGAATTGAAACATGCTGGCAAAAAATCAAGAACTGTTATTTAGATGTGGGAGAAAAAATCCTAGGATTTAAGGCACATCAAAGGAAAGAATGGATCTCCGATGCTACGTGGAATGAAATCAGCCACAGGAAAGAACTGAAACTTAAGTTAAATTTTTGTAAGACAAGAGCGCAGAAGAGCGAAGCACATAAAGAATACATGGAGGCAAACAAAAAAGTGAAAACATTGCTACGTCGAGATAAAAGGGAATGGATAGATGAGCAAGCAAATTTAGCAGAAGAGGCAGCAAGACAAGGAAATATGAAAGACCTCTACAACATTACCAAACGGTTGTCAATGAAGAACTTCAGACATGAAGGACCAGTTAAGAACAAGAATGGTGTGATGCTTACAACTCAACAGGCACAGCTACAGAGATGGGAGGAGCACTTCAGGGAACTGTTAAATTGTGGAGACAACGAAGAGAAACAAGTACGAGATGTTCCAGAGGAAGTCGAAGAAGACCAAAATATAAATTTGCAGTGCCCACAATGGACGAAATTAGGATTGCCTTGAAAACACTAAAAAATACAAAGGCTCGAGGCCTAGACAACATAGCACTGGAGCTCTTAAAAGCCGATACTGAAAGTACTGTTAAAATGCTCCATCCTTTGCTGAAGCATATTTGGCTTGAAGAGAAATCTCCAAAGGAGTGGAAAAATGGCTTGGTGGTAAAGCTTCCAAGAAAGGGAAATTTGTCAGACTGTAACAACTGGCGTGGTATTACATTGTTGTCAGTGCCCAGTAAGGTCCTCACCAGAATTATTTTAAACAGAATTAAAGAATCCCTTGAAAAGCGACTGCGTAAAGAACAGGCCGGTTTTAGGGCACAACGCAGCTGTGTTGATCTTATTAACACTCTTAGGATCATCTTAGAGCAAAGCAAAGAATTCCAAGCAACCATGTACCTGGAATTCATTGATTTTCAAAAGGCCTTCGATTCCGTAAAACATAAAGTACTCTGGCAGGTGTTGCGGAAGTATGGCATATCACAGAAGATCTTAAACATCATAAAAGATCTATATGATGGCTACGAATGCTGCCTACTCCACAAGGGAAATATGACAGAGCCCATAAAAGTAACAACTGGAGTCCGGCAGGGTTGCATTTTGTCACCAACACTTTTTCTACTCATTCTAGACTCTGTTATGAGAAGAGTCACAGCAGGCAGGAGACGAGGAATCCAGTGGGGGACCCACAAACGTCTGGAGGATTTGGATTTTGCAGACGACATAGTTTTATTAGCTCCAAGGCTGACTGATATACAAGCTAAATTAAGCTTGCTGAAAGAAGAAGCAGAGACTGCTGGCCTCAAGATAAATACAGGCAAAACAAAGGAAATGAGAGTAAATTCAGGTAACATGGAGATGCCCCTGTTAATAGATGAGCAGCGAGTGGAGACTGTCAACTCATTCCTGTATCTGGGTAGTATAGTGGCGGAAGATGGCGGAGCTGGAGATGACGTGAAAAACCGCATTAAAAAGGCAAATGCTGCCTTCATACAATTGTATCCAATATGGAAAAATAGAAATATCACATACAAAACAAAACTCCGTATTTTTAATACAAATGTGAAGGCCGTCCTTCTGTACGCCAGTGAAAGCTGGAAAATGGATAAAAAGATAACAACCCAGTTACAAAGCTTCATAAATAGATGTCTTCGACGCATCATGAATATCTGGTGGCCAGAAAAAATATGTAATGAGGAGCTCTGGCGAATAACAAACCAGATACCTATAGAAGACCAGATACGGGAGAGAAAGTGGGGCTGGTTGGGGCACACCTTGAGAAAACCAGATGGAGCCATCGAGAAAAAAGCATTGGAATGGAATCCCCAGGGAACAAGGAAGAGAGGAAGCCAAGGAGCACATGGAAGAGGACAGTGGAAGGGGAAGCAAAAAGAGTTGGCAAGACCTGGGCAGAATTGAGGCAAATGGCCAAAGACAGAGACGGATGGCGAGTTCTCCTGGATGCCCTATGCCCCCATAGGGGCCAAAGGAATTAAGTCAAAGTCAAGTCAAAATGTCTGGTTTGTCATTTCTGTAACATTTTTGTCTAAAATTCATATTTCTTGTATTGCAAAAAAAATTGTATGTTAGGCAAGGAAAGCATTTCTGAAGAAGTGAAATTTTGTTAACATGGAATATGGATTTAAGTGTCAGGAAGTCGTTTCTGAAAGTATTTGTACGGATTGTAGCCATGTATGGAAGTGAAACGTGGACGATAAATAGTTCTGACAGAAAGAATAGAAGCTTTCGAAATGTGGTGCTACAGAAGAATGCTGAAGATTAGATGGGTAGATCACGTAACTAATCAGGAGGTATTTAATAGAATTGGGGAGAAGAGTTTGTGGCACACCTTGACAAGAAGGGACCGGTTGGTAGGACATGTTCTGAGGCATCAAGGGATCACAAGTTCAGCACTGGAGGGCAGCATGGAAGTTAAAAATCGTACAGGGAGACCAAGAGATGAATACACAAAGCAGATTCAGAAGGCTGTAGGTTGCAGGTTGCAGTGAGTACTGGGAGATAAAGAAACTTTTACAGGATAGGGTAGCATGGAGAGCAGCACCAAACTAGTCTCAGGACTGAAGACCACAACAACAACAACAACAACAACAGTCATTGTATGGTAAGACACACTCAAACCACTTTATTCACCTTCATTTACATTTTATTTCGCTTCTGTAGATGTGAGTAGTATTCAGTGGGCTCAAGCGGTACTGCAGAACTCATTAGCATTGCCAATATCAGTTCTCACGTTAGCCGAAGTAACCGACAGACCGTCCACCACAGCCAGTAGGCGGTGGGGCGGCCGTCAGGCACACAGGTACTGTACGTCAGCGACGCCACAGCCCACCTGTCACCAACGAATTTTGTTCAGTAAATATTATTAAAAAACCACTTTTTTCACTACAGGTAGACGAAGCCCACCAGTCGTAAGCACTTGGTTACACCACTGTTGCTACACAAAGGAGTCGGTAGCTTCAAACAAACGAAGTTTTACGAACAGCTAGGGTGTTTCGGGATTGTAACTACGACATATCCACTAGAGGCATACACTAATTGCCGTTAGACTACCTTGCGAGTGAGTTCTGACTTAGAACCAAGCTCCCAAAAGTACTCGTTGAGTTGGAAAGTGACGTTGTTTCATTGTCAACTGAAATTCAGCTCTATCTGGCCAGCAGGAGGAACCATTCATTACCACATCTGAGTTAACCGCAGCGTAGGTGCAGTTGGAGCAACCGGCAGTTCGACGAGTTGACTGACCTCCGAAGTGGCCACGTTGTATCTCAGCGCTGAACACTGCGACCACTATGCAGAACGAGTTTCCTCTGCAGCCCCAGCATCGCTCCAAATGAACTCTTGTGGAAATGGTTCGATCTCGTGTAAGCTCGGTGAACACAGACCCCGACCAGCGCTTACGGTTATCACACCTGCTGAAGATGCTTCACCTTTTTTTCCAGCCCAGGTTCCGTATTTCCGTCTTGTTCCGTATGTCCTGGAACACCCTGCCGATTCAATATTTCAAACTCTTGCTTACTGATATTGAGGATTTCTTCGTGATCGATTTCTTCCAAATTACTTGATTGTGCAGCTTCGGCAGTGCTCCACAAATCCTGATTAGTAGATCAGCATAAAACCAAGAAATATGCTGCAGACTTCACACTTTTATGTTTGTAGGCTCCCTAGTCATTAATGGATTCGCTGTACTGCATTCCGCTTAAGGTTCCAACTGATTGTATCTGTCCTAGCTGGCAGTCCTGCTCCCCACATTGGCCTCATGGCATACGTATGCCGCAACACGACACTAATTCACTGTGGCTGTTGGAAATACTGTTTCATTTCCCTGCATTTGGGTGCCGTGTGTGTTTAGTTTCAGTACCATACACCCACACCTATGTGGTGTGAACAATTCCCCACATTATTGTTGAGCTTTTTAATTCAGTCATTGCATTACCTCAACGCAGGATTGAAGTGTAAAGGCTAGTGCGTTAGTTGATTCGTTCCAAACTGGTATTTTAATATCCAAAATAATGGGACTACCTGTACACTATGCGTGACAACTCATCCGAATCATTTTGTCGGAAGTGCCAGGAGGGTCTTTTGCCGTTCGAGAAGAGGAAAACCCCACACAACCTTCGTGATGTGCTTCTTAATTGTCGCAGACACCTTCTCTCAAATAGTAATCCTTGGAACTGTTGTATAGATATCCTGAGATTCTCCCATCTTTCAGCCTAGCGAAAAGGTAAGGCCACAAGAGGATGCTGAATTTACCTATCGTAGCATCGCAGATATTTTGCCTCTGAAGTTGTTACGAGGCTTCGCCCTACGGTAATTCCATCTTCGACTGCCCCTCCCCAAGTCCATTTTAATGGTGGTGGTGGTGGTGGTGGTGATGGCCAATCAGCACTCAGGCTGGCTCAGGTTGCGTTCAGGGGCACCGACAACAGTCGTCAGTCACTTGTCAGATGTTCCCCAAACATCGCCCCACAACTATCATGGTGCGTCCAATCTCCTCTGCATTTTTTGGCGGGTGGGGTCAAGGACGTTACGTTCGACTCTATTCTATGACTGAGGCACGTTAGATTTTAATCTGTAAGGGTGAGGTGGGTACCAGGACGCCTCAGCTTTGAGGCGAGTGCTGCAATGCGGCTTTTTCCATTAATGTTTCGAATGCTTGTAAATGAGCTGTATTTGCCTCAGAAAGAACATGACCAGTACTGTACTCACTGTCCCCAGTCACTGGTATTTTACCAGACCAGGTTTACGTGACTGAGATTAAGGGAAAACACAAGACCACGAAAATTGTAAACGCTTTCATCTTGTGATGCCTGTTTACTTCTCCAACCACCGATTAGCGGCAGAAGGGGCCGCCGCTTCTGAAACTAAAAAGCAATATCCGATGTATTTGGTATTTGTACATGTGTATTACAGCAATACGTAATTTCAGTGATGCATTGCATTAACGATCTCTAAAACAAGTTGTTCCCTTTGTGGTTTATTCTGATACAGTGATATCTTGTGACTTCGCTTTACTGCATGAAGGTTTTGCCAGTGAGTCTGGGAGCACATAATTTACCTGGCGGAAGTAGATATTGTGTGTTTTCATGAATGACATTTGTGAGTAACCAACTATTATTTCATTAACGAAAGGTGGACTTGTGTTTTCACAACAGCTTACTATATTCTAGAAAATGGCGAATATTAACGTAAAACTGGAAAGTATATTCAGATGTTCGGATTCTAGTACCGGAAACTTAAATGCTTCTGCACCTGCAACATTCAGGCTGAGTGCAGCTTTTAAGAAAGGAAATCTCCTATTACAGTGTACGTGTACTTTAACGAGGCGTAGCTCCAAAATTTGGTATGGAAAAAATAGAATACTTAGTCCTACTTTATGTGGGTGGCAGGAGTGAAGTAAACAGCTTTTAAGTAAGTCTTCAGGGCATCGTAGCCTGAATAGCACGCAACACATGACAAGAGCTTGTCAGAACGTCGTATAGGTCTCAGTATTGGAAAGATATAAACGCCAGATAGCAAATAGAGACTTGTCATTTCCCGTTTTACGTTAGCCAGAACTGCAGCCTCAGATTATCTGATTGTAGTAGACCCTAATCACACCTCTGCAGGTATTCAAAATCCGAAAGTGAGTCACCTACAAGTCTTCGGTGCAACATACTTTAGATGATTCGTGGTAACCTTTAATATCTCTTACTTCACGGAAGTATTTAGCAGGCATACCGGCCACCAAGCTTCCCATATTGCTGAGCCCTTTTCTGCCGTTTGCTAAAATTATCTTTTTCCATACCGAAGGCGCTCTTCCCTCTAGCCTTTTAGCACCTGCACGCGCCCGTTGCCATGTCTACGTGATTCCTCTTCGTTGCTGTTATCGCTGCACTGACCCTCTCCCGCGTGAAGGGAATTTTGGTATCCTGTCACTACGAAATATGGTCAATCTGTTGACCCAGTGACTCAAACCCCCAGTAACAAAAACGAGCAGCAGCAGCTCACGGACCAGAGTTTCAGTTGGCAAACCAACTGTTCAGGGCACCAAACGGGCGGCCCAGGTAGTTCGTATGTAAGTATACGTGCGAGATGCGCCTATTTTCTCACATCAGGGCCACGGAAGATGGGAAAACTTGATCGCATCGATCCTGGCTCCTCTGACGGTCTGTTCGAAATGGTGACGGCTGTACAGACTGTTCTGATAACCTCTCCGGCAAAGTGTGATCGCTCTGTCATGTAACGCATCTTCTTATTGGTGACCATGTCCACAAATAGGAAATGTAAGACAGGTATGAAGAGTTTGTAGCACTTATTCAGCTTTCCACGAGAGCCTGAGTTCATCATCCAGCGAAGGTAGCCCAGTATTGCGACACAAAACAGATTCTCCATTTGTTCCAGAATTGTTAACATGGCGGATGGAAGTTCATGTTCCTTCTTACAACGAATAGTACGTCTTAGAACGATGTCTGAATTTCAGTATTTTTCCCCTGTTGCCTTCTAATATCAGCATTCCGCCTCCTGTTCTCTATGTAAGTGAATTCCATTTCGTTCCATTCCCAGAGACCGATGATACGCTGTTCCTGCTCTCTAAACTGGTTTTCTTATCTTTCGAATTTGTCACTGTCTTACACCGTTGTTGCCGTAGATACCGATACAAAGCGACATAAATTCTATTTACCCGTGCTTCCACTGACATTTTTAATGCATCGTAAGTGTTGCGTGACAATATCTGCAGTCAAATACCATTTGTATTAGTGGTATGGCCAAAATAGAATCAGTGCGGTGTTTCTTTTCCACCGAGTTTAACGTATGTAACAATTACTTTGTCATCGTGTAGTATATCAATCTGTTATGGAGTTTGAGAAATTACAGCCCTTAAGTCATCACATTTCATACAGACGTCACGGCATATTTGACTGAACAGTAATGAGGACAAACAGAAAGAATGATTGAACTACTACAGCATAACATCAGCTGTGACAATCGTCGGGTGTCTGCAGTAAACATTTAGATGCGCGAAACGATTTTCGTCGCCAAGTTACTCTGCCTCCAAGGTCGCGAAACAGTTGGTGTTTCGATATACACGATGGTCAGAAACTGACTGTACGGCTTGTAAGGGTGTCGCAGGGCAGGTTGTGCCCAAACATGGTTGTGAAGCAAAGAATTCGATACGCTGTGCCGTTTTCGAGTTAACACTGAAATTGGCCCACCAGGCCGTTGCGCGGACGAATTGAAGCGTCCTGCCACACACAGCCAGAGTCAGTTCTCGTAACGTGGGTGTCAGCGCACACCACTGCTCAGCTTTTGGATCGGGTTCGATCCTTACTACTGTCGAGTGTCCGGTCATCGTATCGCTCCCTCGCTCCTCTTCAGGAAACCAAACTAAGAACACGTTTGGCGATACCATCTCTTGGCGGGTTCCTTAAATTTGCGCGCACAACGACCTTATTTGCTAAATTCAATACATTGCGCCGTTTCAGAGTTAGCATTGAATATTTTTGTTATTTCTCTGCACAACCTACGCTGCAACACCCTTAGAAACATTTCTGGTGCTTTGTAATCATCTTGTATTTAGGTTTCTATGTGCAGCAGTAACAATCATTCGCCATTTCTGTTCCCACTTAATCTGTACGAACTGAACAAACAAGTAACGTCATAGGTCCGGTCTTACTGTAAAAAGACAGAAAACAACGTTACACTGTAGTATTGCAACCAGTTCATCTTTGATGTTTCCCGCATGCACAGTATGCAATGCGAACTCCACAGCTATTCCTACCTGGTGACTTGACACTATTAATTTAAATCCTTACAAAATATCACGGCAGAGATTTTACAGTTTGCGGCACTGCAACAAATGTTGCCATTAAAGTGCAAGTTTTGGCAAGGTACAATAAAATATAGTTCACAATATTTAAATATTTGTGAAATAATTCGGTAATGAAACAGGAAACAACAACAACAACAATAATCATGAGTCGGCTTGCACAGAACATGGCAGAGTGCAGAGCTGCCTCAAACCAGTCTTCAGAGTGAAGACAAACTCAGCAACAGATAAAAACAGCAACAATAACAACCGTCCGTCCTAGTTTTGTATGCTCATATGCTAAGGCGATGTCCGCACTAAATCATGTAACGGAGTAACAAGACGTTCGAGAGCGTGATGCATTTATGAAGTCTTCAAGGATCTGTTTAGCGAATTTTACACCAACCCAACAATTCGTGAACTGGAAACTTCCTGCAGCTGCTTATGCGCAAAAAAGAACTGGGGACCATACGCGTCCAAGTCAAAACTATAAAACACGAACACAGGAGTTAAACGACTATACGTCAGTCACAAAGGACACAATAGGAGACAGCTGAAACTAGGCACGTGAAAAAAGGGCTAAAAAACCTTACAGAAATGGAGGACCAAAACTGAACCATAAATGGGCTTCGCCATATTACTTCGGCGGATAAAAAGTAAAACGCGGTCGACAGCCCGCGCGTCATTCGCTGAAGCGGCTGATGAATCAGACGGCAAACCCAAGCTGGAATGTAAATTGTTAAAAAAGGGCATTCCAACAGGAAGTGGCGGACAGTTAAAATTTGGGCGCAATGTTTACAAAGTGGTGCGGTAGCGCCACTGAGCAAATGACGATGGCTAAAAGGGCAGGGCTCTATATGCAGCCGAATTAAAATAATCTCCTTCCGGCGGCAGGGGGGGGGGGGGGGCTGGCGGGCTGAGGTACGAGGACTGCAGTCCTGGCAGCAGCGTCAACAGCCTCGTTTCCTGGCAGACCGACACGACCAGGAACCCACAGAAACACATTGGCTCCACCAAGACTGAGCAAGTGACAGTTTTCCTGGGCCCGCTGCACTAAGAAATGAACAGCGTACAGTGCACAGAGACTTTGGAGGGCGCTGAGTGCGTGAGCAGAGGACAGAATTGGAAAGACAGTGTCGCTGGATTTACTCCGTTCCCTGATAAGGGGAAGAGCACGGCTGTAAATACTGAGGAGTGTGCCAGAAGCCGATATTGAAAGAGACGAGAGCCTATGATGAAGGCACACCCGACCCACAGTCAGTCCGAGAGCCGTCAGTGTATACAATGGTACTATTGTGATGTTCCATGCGAAGGCAGTGAAACTGGAGGCGATAGACCGAGGCTGGAGTAGTGTCCTTACAAAGCAAATGAAGGCCATGGTTAACATGGGCCACTTCACAAAGGCACCCACTGGGAAAGTTGCAAGTAGCGTGAAGTTAAGTGCCTGCAGCAAGTGGCGAAAGCGGACTCCATCAGGTAACACGGACGAGGGACGAGCCCCACACTGACGATCAAAATAATCACCAAAGAAGGAGGCATAGGAGGGGTAGCCACACATGGTAGAAAAACGGCATGCAAACCTGCTCAGGAGGTCACAGCGGTAGGACAATGGAAATTCAGAAGCTTCAGCATACAGACTCTCAACCGGGCTGGTGTCAAAGGCGGCTGTGGCCCAACAGATGCCATGATTGTGCATAGTGTTGAGATTACGTAAGAGGGATGGGCGTGCAGACTCAAACAAAGCACCCATAGTCGAGTTTCAAACGGACAAGGGACCAGTACAAACGGAGGAGGGTGGTTTGATCGGCACCCCAGGAAGAACCGTTGAGGACACGTAGTACATGGAGCGACCCCATTCAGCGGGCTACCACGTAGGAGACATAGGAGGACCAAGGAAGTTTCCTATCGAGCATGACCCCCAGAAATTTCGTAGTATCAACGAATGGAAGGGCAAGAGGCCTAAGGTGTAGATATCGTGAGAGAAACCAACGGCACCTCCAGGAACTCATACAGACGGTTTTGTCAGGGGAAAAGCGAAAGCCGTTGTTGATGCTCCAGGAGTCAGACAGGTCCGTGGAGAACTGCAACAGACGGCAAAATCGTCAATAAAAATATAGCTGGAGATGCCCGGCGGGAGACAGGCTATTATACGGTTAATGGCGATAGCAAGGAGGACGTCACTCAGGACGGAACTCTGAGGCACACCAATTTCCTGGATAAGGGTGTCCGACAACTACTTCGATGTACTCCGTCAGTCCTATCTGGTAAGGACCCCACACCGCGCAGCAGTATTCTAAAAGAGGACGGATAAGCGTAGTGTATGCAGTCTTTTTAGTAGGTCTGTTACATTTTCAAAGTGCCCTGCCAATAAAACGCAGTCTTCAGTTAGCCTTCCCCACAACATTTTGTGTGTGTTCCTTCCAATTCAAGTAGTTCGTAACTGTAATACCTAGGTATTTAGTTGACTTTGCGGCTTTTAGATTAGCCTGACTCATCGTGTAACCGAAGTTTAGCGAGTTCCTTTCAGCATGATCTGCCTCCATCATAGTAAAGGCGGCATTGTAGCACTCACGATTCGGAGAAGGGAAGGGTACCGTCCGAGCCGCCTCCGATCGTTTCCGATGGAGGAAGGCAGGGTGACAGTGGGAAGAGCTCGAAACTTCCGGAAAATGGCGGGCCAAGGTGTTGGAGATAGCAACAGAGTCCACTATAACACCGTCAGCTCGGTCAGGCTGGTAATTGGGGAATGTAGCTTGGTTCCAGAGAGCCGTCCGAGGTTGGCCCACACAACAGAGCAAGGTGAGGAACTGTTAAAAGAACTAGTGAATGAAATACAGCTAGCTCTTTTGCTATACCGAAGAACTCTGACACTTTGCACACATCTGTTCATAACGAATGCAGTTTGCAGCGTAGGGTGGCAGTAAGACACGCGGAGAGCACGTCTCCGTGTGCGAATTTCATCGCGGCATTCCTCAGTCCACTGAGGGACTGCGACACGACGTGGTAAAGAGGAAGTGTGAGGAATGGAACGTTCTGCAGCAGTAAGGATAACGTTGGTTAGATAGTCCACCTGCTCATCACAACTGGGGAAGTCTTGTTCTTCGAAGGTCGCCAGGGAAGAGTAAAACCGCCAGTCAGTCTTAGTAAGGTGCCATTTGGGTGTGTACACAGGTCGGGTAGGAGTCAGCAAACGGAGAGCACACAGAAAATGGGCGCTCGAGTAGGTGTCAGAAAAAATGGACCACTTAAGACAATGGGCGAGCTGGGCACTGCAAAATGATAGGTCCAAATGGGAATAGGTGGGCGAGGAGTCAGAAAGGAAAGTGGGTGCTCGATTGTTAAGGCAGAAGAGGTTAAGTTGGTTAAGAAGGTCAGCCATGAGGGCACCTCTCTGACAGGGGATGATGTGCATTAAAGTCACTGAGTAGCGAAAGTGGGGTAAGTAGCTGCCCAATAAGCTGAAGGAAATCTGCCCTGGTGATAGCGAATGACGCAGGGACAAATGGTATACACGGAAAAAGTCAGGCAGGGAAGGAGAAGGTTGGTTGGTTTGGGGAAGGAGACCAGACAGCGTGGTCATCGGTCTCATCGGATTAGGAAAGGATCGGGAAGGAATACGGCCGTGCCCTTTCAGAGGAACCATCCCGGCATTTGCCTGGAGTGATTTAGGGAAATCACGGAAGGAGAAGGGGAAGGGGAACTGCAAGAGCTTGAAGACAGGTAGTCAGGGAGATGGGTTGCCTATGGAGGTCATCCCATATGTGCAGCATGACGCCCCCACGATTTAGAATCCCAACCTCAGGGGAAAGGTCAAAACCAATCAGTATGTAATGTGACAGCTCGAAGCGGTCGCAAGGGCCCAATTTAGTTTCCTAAAGGCAGAGTACAAGGGACGCTGCAGTGCTAGAAGCAGCTGTAAATCCTCTTTGTGGGACCAAAGGCTGTGAGCATTCCACTGGGGAAGAGACGTAGGGGTATCACCTCTGCGGCTGCCGAGTGACAGCTGGGGAAGAGGCGCCACTGCAGAGCACAGAGGCAGGAGGATCCTGCTCCATGGGGTCCACAGAAGTATCAGCTTGTTTGTGCTGTCAGGCTGTGGAATTAAACGCCAGAAAATGTTTGTTGGTGCGCATCGGTGACAGAGAGGCTGGCCGGCCTAAGGTATGCCTTTTGTTGACTTCTTAGAGCCTTTCCAGTTAGATGAAGACACTTGTGTTTTAGGCTGGAGGGATGGAGGAAGTGTTTATGGGAGTACTCCTCTCCATTCCGGCATTCCGGTTCTGAAGCTGGCGGTGCCTCTGTTGTGATTTGTTCATATAACAAATGTATACGCGATTCCGGTTGGTTTTACACAGGAGCAGAAACTGGAGTTTGCCTTGGCTGTTTGATGAGTAACAAGGCTAGAAAATCCAAGATAAATGCTGGCAAAGATGCGGCTAACGGAAGGAAAGAAATTTACCTACTTTGTCACTTAGACGGTAGCTTATGATTTTCGTAATTATCTAAGAACTGCTGAACATCAAACCCTTTTTAACCAAAAATAAATTCATCACAGGATGTAAGCTGCAAGGACAAACATCTCCCTATATTAAGATTTCTAGCCAATGGCAGGATTTAAGTGCACCTTAAATTCAGTGCTGTTGTACCCCCACAATTATTGACTAAAATGATTCATTTCCCTTGACTGAAGAAGTACAGCACGGTTAAGCAAAATAAAAGATGTTGACTAAACGTTATTAATTCCAATAAACAATGCGAAAGTAACTTACATACTTCCACTAAGACAAATTACTACAGCAATTGTTATAAATAAAAGCAAAATGTATTTAACAGGTACCCATTCATTCATCAACATATAATACACTCCTGGAAATGGAACACAGAACACATTGACACCGGTGTGTCAGACCCACCATACTTGCTCCGGACACTGCGAGAGGGCTGTACAAGCAACGATCACACGCACGGCACAGCGGACACACCAGGAACCGCGGTGTTGGCCGTCGAATGGCGCTAGCTGCGCAGCATTTGTGCACCGCCGCCGTCAGTGTCAGCCAGTTTGCCGTGGCATACGGAGCTCCATCGCAGTCTTTAACACTGGTAGCATGCCGCGACAGCGTGGACGTGAACCGTATGTGCAGTTGACGGACTTTGAGCGAGGGCGTATAGTGGGCATGCGGGAGGCCGGGTGGACGTACCGCCGAATTGCTCAACACGTGGGGCGTGAGGTCTCCACAGTACATCGATGTTGTCGCCAGTGGTCGGCGGAAGGTGCACGTGCCCGTCGACCTGGGACCGGACCGCAGCGACGCACGGATGCACGCCAAGACCGTAGGATCCTACGCAGTGCCGTAGGGGACCGCACCGCCACTTCCCAGCAAATTAGGGACACTGTTGCTCCTGGGGTATCGGCGAGGACCATTCGCAATCTTCTCCATGAAGCTGGGCTACGGTCCCGCACACCGTTAGGCCGTCTTCCGCTCACGCCCCAACATCGTGCAGCCCGCCTCCAGTGGTGTCGCGACAGGCGTGAATGGAGGGACGAATGGAGACGTGTCGTCTTCAGCGATGAGAGTCGCTTCTGCCTTGGTGCCAATGATGGTCGTATGCGTGTTTGGCGCCGTGCAGGTGAGCGCCACAATCAGGACTGCATACGACCGAGGCACACAGGGCCAACACCCGGCATCATGATGTGGGGAGCGATCTCCTACACTGGCCGTACACCACTGGTGATCGTCGAAGGGACACTGAATAGTGCACGGTACATCCAAACCGTCATCGAACCCATCGTTCTACCATTCCTAGACCGGCAAGGGAACTTGCTGTTCCAACAGGACAATGCACGTCCGCATGTATCCCGTGCCACCCAACGTGCTCTAGAAGGTGTAAGTCAACTACCCTGGCCAGCAAGATCTCCGGATCTGTCCCCCTTTGAGCATGTTTGGGACTGGATGAAGCGTCGTCTCACGCGGTCTGCACGTCCAGCACGAACGCTGGTCCAACTGAGGCGCCAGGTGGAAATGGCATGGCAAGCCGTTCCACGGGACTACATCCAGCATCTCTACGATCGTCTCCATGGGAGAATAGCAGCCTGCATTGCTGCGAAAGGTGAATATACACTTTACTAGTGCCGACATTGTGCATGCTCTGTTGCCTGTGTCTATGTGCCTGTGGTTCTGTCAGTGTGATCATGTGATGTATCTGACCCCAGGAATGTGTCAATAAAGTTTCCCCTTCCTGGGACAATGAATTCACGGTGTTCTTATTTCAATTTCCAGGAGTGTAGTTAAGAATAATGGTTTTTACAGTGTGTGAATGAAAATACCTTTTTTTTTGGCAAGGACCTTATAGTTTAAATCCCCCTTCCCCCAGAAGTTAACTTGTTTTACCACAACGGCTAAAAATACGTTAAATCCTGGTTTGCTAGAAAAATTTTTAATTGCGTAATTTTTAGAAGCACCGAGGATGGTCCGCAACTAATGTGCACAGCAGTGGATACAGACAGCACGAGGGTGTGCCTGTTTCGCTATAGGATATACACAATTTTTCCATGTTATTGCACTACAGCCGTCTTATGTTTGCGATAGTAATTTGTTTTTATTAATATTCTAACTGCTTAGCACTTGCAGCTAAACAGCGGCTATGGCTTGTGCACACCAGTTTTTAGCTAAGTCATAAAACCCTAAGCAACTCTCATTTCTCCTGATTTGCAAAACGAAAAATTACTAATAGCTTAGTTCAGACATCCGTTATTTCGTCGGCTTGAAACTTGCTCTAGAGGACTATTTTTAACTTCACTTTAAATCTGTTCTTTAACATCCATAATACAAGTTGTTAAATCATTGTCAGAAAGTGCCTTCAAGTACTCCAGTATGGTAAATGATTTTTCGTGTGTGGTTCTTATCCTGCGAAGAATTTCAAAAGTTCTAAAAATTTTATTTACTGATGCCTCAGATTCGTCACGAGTTCGGAGACAACTTTTGCCGTGCTGAGAAGCAGATAGTCGTAATGCATCTATTACGCTCCTGTTTCGGTAACCTTCTCGTTGTGTTTCAAAGTTCCAGTCGTGCTGCTTCTGAAAGAGCATTGTCAATTCTTACTGTGCTTAGCTGATTGTATTTAACAACTGCTGTAACATGTCAAATTGGACCTTCGTGCTTTTTAGCATTCGAAATAAAATTGATGCCTCTTCGCCTAGTCCCCACTCACGCCATTAACCATCAACCATTCCAAATAACACACAGTAAGAACAAAAGTTGTTCCTTACAACGCTGCCACTTAACCACCGTTTTGAATTTTACTATTGTGTTTGAAAGCTTCTTACAAATATTCCCTAAAATTTAATAGACAAACTGCGTCAGCTTTCTTTCTTACACTCTTGCAGAGAGACGAGTAAAGGATGCAGAGTTTTCAGTTAAAAATATTTTGAGGGTCTTGTGATGAAATAAATGCGTCCATGGGAGTTTGACGTAGTCGGCAATAGCATGCTTTGAAACAATAATTTAAATACTAGGCATCTCACCATTCCCTTTCGACAACGGTGTATAGACATTGTCTATGACACCTGACAGGACACACCGAATCATACTTCACTAGTCAGTTTTATCACTACCACTGCTTACTGCATTTTTGCTACTTAATTCATGTTACAGCTTTCACTATAAACATCCCTATGTTGATTTGAGAACCTACGAACACACTGCATTACTACGAACGTGTGAAATAAGGCTACTAAATTTTAATCTGAGGAACAATGAAAACACAGGCTTTTCCCTGTCATCTTGCAATGACATCCAATGATGGTTTCACATTTATTTTAAACGAATTATGAATGTCTTCTTGTTCTTAGTGTCTTATTCTTCTCGGCTTGCTGCTGGCGCGCAAGACTGTGCTAAGGCCAGTATTAGACTGTCATATTTCTCTGACAAAGATGTATCAAATATTCGTCAAATTTTTTGACAAAGATCGTGGCACTAAAAATGGGATTACACTCATTTATCGTCAAATTTCAAGATGGCGAACGGAAACTTATTATGCGCTGCAGTTGCTAATACCACAATTGCATTGTGTGTGTATTTGGAAGAAAAGCGGTAGAGAAAGAATAAACAGTTGAATGAAGCCGTAGGTATTACGTCTAGATAGTAAAAGAATTCAGTAAAATTTGTTAGGACAGCTACAAGAGGAGGAATTCAAGTCTTAACATATAAATTAGTTACGATTGGATGAGAGTATTCCAGTATTTGCTCAGGAATTTTTATTTTATTTTTTTGTGGTTTTAGGGCGCAAAACTTCTATGGTCATTAGCGCCCAGCCCGTGACTTAAGACAGTAAAAAACCGAAATTGAAAACCAGCAGCAATGGGAACAAAGTCAGAAAATTGGAGAAACTAAAAATAGAAGAATGCTTAAAAATCCACTACAGAAAGGGGGTGGTTGTCCACAAGAAATCTTCAAATGACTGACGTCATTTCACTGTCACTAATAAACTGGAGAACGCGGTCGGCTGAGCGCGTGTCATCTGCTAAAATCTACGATAGATCAGGCGATAGCTGTAGACGGGAGCGTAACGGATTAAAATAGGGGCATTCAATTAAAAGGTGTCTTACCATCCACAGCTGAGAGCAGTGGGGACAGAGTGGGGGAGGATCGCCGCTTAAAACATGTCGATGGCTAAAACGACAGTGCCCTATCCGGAGTCTAGCTAAAATTACCTCCTCCCGACGACGCGTTCGGGAGGAAGAGGTCCAAGCGCAAGGAAGGGCTTTCACTTCCCGCAATTTATTACGGGGAAGTGCCGACCAATGCGCATGCCATAAATGAGCAACTTGGCGACATAAACCGCTCCGTAGATCGGTGAAGGGAAGCGACTGAATAGCTGGCCGAGGAAGAGAGACTGCAGCCTTGGCCGCTATATCGGCCGCCTCATTCCCACAGATACCAACGTGTCCCGGGAGCCAGAGGAACGCCACCGAGACGCCCCCCAGGTGGAGCAAGCGCAGACAGTCCTGAATCCGGTGGACCAGAGGGTGCACAGGGTAAAGAGCTTGGAGACTGAGGAGAGAGCTGAGGGAATCTGAGCAGATAACGTACTGTATCCGCTGATGGCGGCGGATGTTTTTTTTTTTTTTTTTTTGTGGTTTTAGGGCGCACAACTTCAATGGTCATTAGCGCCCTGACTACTCTAAAAATGCACCGCGAGGCACAAGTTGACAACAACTAAAAGGGAAAACACGCTAAAAGAGACTGACAGGCATAGGATTAAAAAACAACATCAAATGTCCTTAGCGAGGTTTGTCAAATTGATAAAACAAAGAACACGAGCAGCTGCTCGTGGGTCATCCGCTAAAACGGCATCGAAAGTATTAGGCAGGTTAAAATCGAGGCGCAGTTGGTTAAGATCGGGACAGGACATTAAAATGTGTCTAACCGTCAGCAAGTGCCCACATGGGCAGAACGGCGCCGGCGCAGCCGTCAGCAGATGGCGATGGCTGAACCGGCAGTGTCCAATCCTTAACCTTGCTAAAACGACCTCCTCCCGCCGAGAAGGGCGTGAGGAGGACGTCCAAGCCACGGGAAGAGGTTTTAAGGCCCGAAGCTTGTTGTCGGTAAGTGCAGCCCATTCGGCATGCCACAGCGACACAACGCGCCGACAAATGACCCTGCTAAAATCGGACGAAGGGACACAACAAGAAGCTGTCCGAGGCTGGAGGACCGCAGCCTTGGCCGCGGCATCTGCAGCTTCGTTCCCAGGGATACCGACATGGCCAGGAACCCACATAAAGCTAACTGGCGGACTGACGTCCACCAGCCACTGAAGAGAGCGTTGGATCCGGTGTACGAAAGGGTGAACCGGGTACGGATCACTGAGGCTCTGGATGGCGCTCAGGGAATCTGAGCAGATGACATAAGCAGAATGTCGGTGGCGGCAGATGTAAAGAACAGCCTGGTAGAGGGCAAAGAGCTCAGCTGTGAAGACCGAACAATGATCATGGAGCCGGTATTGGAAACTTTGTGCCCCGACTATAAAGGAACACCCGACCCCGTCATTGGTCTTAGAGCCATCTGTATAAATGAAAGTCATGTTGATGAACTTCGAACGAAGTTCCAAAAAACGGGAGTGGTAGACCGAACCGGGGGTGACCTCTTTTGGGAGCGAGCTGAGGTCAAGGTGAACGCGGACCTGAGCCTGGAGCCAAGGTGGCGTGTGGCTCTCGCCCACTCGAAAGGTTGCAGGGAGTGAAAAATGAAGGTGTTGAAGGAGGCGACGAAAGCGAACTCCAGGGGGTAGCAGGGCAGAGACATACAACCCGTATTGACGGTCGAGAGAGTCGTCAAAAAAGGAACGATAAGACGGATGGTCGGGCATTGACAGTAGCCGACAGGCATACCGACAAAGCAGTATATCGCGCCGGTAAGTGAGCGGCAATTCGCCAGCGTCAGCATGAAGACTCTCTACGGGACTGGTATAAAATGCTCCGATCGCAAGTCGTAAACCCCGATGTTGTATGGAGTTGAGGCGGCGTAAGATGGATGGCCGTGCAGAGGAGTATACGAAGCTCCCATAATCCAGCTTGGAGCGGACGATCGACCGATATAGACGAAGTAGGACGGTTCGATCCGCTCCCCACGACATACCACTGAGAACACGGAGGACATTTAAAGAACGGGTACAACGGGCGGCCAAATATGACACATGTGGAGACCAGCTAAGTTTCCTGTCAAAGGTAAGGCCTAAAAATTTGGTTGTCTCCACGATTGGGAGAGCAACGGGACCAAGTCGTAAGGACGGTGGGAGAAACTCTTTGTAGCGCCAGAAGTTAATACAGACCGTCTTCTCGGCAGAAAAACGGAAGCCATTGGCGACACTCCAGGAGTAAAGACGGTCAAGAGAACGCTGAAGACAGCGCTCCAGGACACGTGTACGCTGCGCGCTGCAATAGATGGTAAAATCGTCCACAAAAAGGGAGCCTGATACATCAGCTGGGAGGCAATCCATTATTGGATTGATTGCGATGGCGAACAGAGCGACGCTCAAAACTGAGCCCTGTGGCACCCCATTCTCCTGGCGAAAGGTGTCGGACAGGACAGAACCCACACGTACCCTGAACTGTCGATCCATTAAAAAGGAATGAATAAAAAGAGGGAGGCGACCGCGAAGGCCCCATGTATGCATGGTGCGGAGAATGCCCGCCCTCCAACAGGTGTCGTAAGCCTTCTCCAAATCAAAGAACACAGCCGCGGTCGGGCGCTTCCGCAAGAAGTTATTCATAATGAAGGTCGACAAGGTAACCAGATGGTCAACAGCAGAGCGGCGCCTACGAAATCCACATTGTACATTTGTAAGTAGGCGTCGAGACTCGAGCAGCCAAACCAATCGAGAGTTAACCATTCGCTCCATCACTTTACAGACACAGCTGGTAAGCGAGATAGGTCGATAACTGGAAGGCAAGTGCTTGTCCTTCCCCGGCTTAGGAATCGGGACAACAATAGACTCGCGCCAGCATGCGGGAACATGTCCCTCAATCCAGATGCGATTGTATGTACGAAGAAGAAAACCTTTACCCGCAGGAGAAAGGTTCTTCAGCATCTGAATATGAATAGAATCAGGCCCTGGAGCGGAGGACCGTGATCGGCCAAGTGCGGTTTCGAGTTCCCGCATGGTGAATGGGGCATTATAACTTTCACAATTCGAGGAGCAAAAGTCAGGTGGCCTAGCCTCCTCTGCCTGTTTGCGGGGGAGGAAGGCAGGGTGGTAATGAGCGGAGCTCGAAACCTCGGCGAAAAAGCGGCCGAAGGCATTTGAGACAGCCTCAGGGGCCACAAGGACTTCATTCGCGACCTTCAAGCCAGAAACTGGGGAGTGGACCTTAGTGCCAGATAGCCGGCGCAGGCTACCCCAGACAACAGAAGGAGTAAAACTGTTGAAGGTGCTTGTGAAAGCAGCCCAGCTGGCTTTCTTGCTTTCGTTAATAATACGACGACACTGAGCACGTAATCGTTTATAATTAATACAATTCGCCACTGTAGGGTGGCGTTTAAAGGTGCGTAAAGCACGTCGACGAGCACGTAAAGCGTCTCTACATGCTGCGGTCCACCAGGGGACCGGTACGCGACGTGGAGAACAAGTAGGGTGAGGGATGGAATATTCAGCAGCAGCGAGAATGACTTCCGTGAGGTGTGCGACCTGACGATCGCAGCTTGTGAAGGTTTGATCCTGAAAGGTCGCCCTGGAAGAAAAGAGCCCCCAGTCTGCCTTGGAGATGGTCCAACTAGAGGAGCACGGAGAGGGAGTATGCTGCAGGAGATGGATAACACACGGGAAGTGGTCGCTCGAATATGTATCAGCAAGTGCATACCACTCAAACCGGCGTGCAAGTTGGGGAGTACATATAGAGAGGTCTAAATGGGAATAGGTATGAGATGTGTCCGAAAGAAAAGTAGGGGCGCCAGTATTAAGGCAGACAAGATTGAGCTGGTTGAAAAGGTCTGCTAACAAGGAGCCCCTCGGGCAGGAGGCTGGAGAACCCCAAAGGGGATGGTGGGCATTGAAGTCTCCAGTTAACAAAAACGGTGCAGGTAGCTGAGCAATAAGTTGCATCATGTCTGCCCTGGTAACGGCAGATGACGATGGAGTGTAAACGGTACAAAAGGAAAACGTAAAAGTGGGGAGAGTAATGCGGATGGCGACTGCCTGCAGGCCGGTGTGCAACGTGATGGGATCGTAGTAAATATCATCCCGGACCAGCAACATAACCCCTCCATGAGCTGGGATTCCTACCATAGGGGGTAGGTCAAAACGCACAGAGGTGTAGTGTGCCAAGGCAATGTGATCGCATGGGCGTAGCTTCGTTTCCTGGAGGGCTACGACGAGCGGACGATGCAAGCGGAGCAGCAACTTCAAGTCCTCTCGGTTGGAGCGAATGCTGCGAATATTCCAGTGAATAAGTGCCATCGTAAGAAAAGGAAGATGAGAGAAGGGGTCACCTCGAAGGCCGCTTAGGGCCTGGCTTCGAGCGAGCACTGCCGCCGCTATCAGTAGGCGGACAGTCATCGTCCATGGGGTCTATAGGGTCATCGGCCATCTCGGGAGGATGGCCGGGAGGGGGAGCTTCCTCCGCCGGTGAACGGCCAGATGTACGGCTACCGGCGGTGCGGCCAGGCGAAACGGATGACGGCCTGGGGCGGCAACCGCTGGGTGGCGCAGGAGAAGAGATGCGCCGTGGCGGAGAAGGAGAACTGTGCTTCCTATGCGCCTTTTTGGAAGGACGTTTGGTGGAAGTACCGGTCGAAGGCTGGGAGGTCGAGGGACGGAGGAAGTCTGCACGGGATGGTTCCTTCTTGAAGGACCGTGCATCTGACTTCGGTGTCTTCGACTTAGCAGAAGCTGAGGAAGTGGCTGGTGTCTGTGGTGTGATGGGAGGAAGAGGAGACGTCGACCGCGCGATCTTAGCACTGGCCGAACGGACGACCGTGGCGCTGAAGGTCAGATCGCATGTCTGGGTTGCGACCTCCCGGGTAGTCCGAGGAGAGGCGAGGACAGTACTATATTTCCCCGCTGGGAGCAGCGTGGGCTTCCTACTAGCCAATAGCTTGCGAGCAGCCGAGGTGGACACTTTCTCTTTGACACGAATTTCTTGGATGCAACGTTCGTCCTTATAGACAGGACAGTCGCGGGAGGATGCGGCATGGTCACCCTGACAGTTCACACAATGAGGAGACGGAGGTGGACAGTCACCCTCATGGGCATCCCTGCCACAAGTGACACATTTAGCCGCATTGGAACAAGACTGTCGAGTGTGATTGAAACGCTGACACTGGTAGCAGCACGTAGGTGTCGGGACATAGGGGCGAACAGAAATAACCTCGTAGCCCGCCTTGATGCGCGATGGCAGCTTAACACTATCGAAGGTCAAGAAGAGTGTCCGGGTCGGTACAAGGTCGTTGTTTACCTTTTTCATGACCCGATGGACAGCCGTCACGCCCTGCTCAGCGAGGAAAGATTGAAGCTCCTCGTCATTCAATCCGTGGAGGGAGCTAGTATACACTACACCACGAGACGAATTCAAAGTTCGGTGGGCCTCCACCCGGACAGGGAACGTGTACAGGAGGGTGGCCCGAAGCAGTTTTTGTGCCTGAAAGGCATTCTCAGTTTCTAGTAATAAGGTGCCGTTACGCAACCTGGTACAAGATTTGACAGATCCGGCTATGGCATCTACGCCCTTCTGAATAACGAAAGGGTTGACAGAGGAAAAATCCTTTCCGTCCTCAGATCGAGAAACTACGAGGAACTGTGGGGCAGGCGGTAGTACTTTTGTCACTGTTGGCTGGTCACGTTTCCGTTTTTGGGTCGAAGTCTAAAGCGATGGAGTAGAATCCATTGCGGAGGAATCCCCCATGATTGCCAGCGTCTCCGATGGCGCGCTCCTTCCTTGTGGGGACCCTCTCAGAGGGCACTCCCGCCTTAGGTGAATGTTTACACCTCAGGTCACACCTCCCGAGAAACAGACGGAGGGACCAATCGGCATGGTCAGAAGGTATCAGCTCAGGCAATCACCCCTCCCCGGGCCTGGCCTTTACCAGGGGGTACGCGCGTGCCTTACATGTCTACCCAGGGCGGGGACTTACGCGTTACCCCGTCACCGGCTACGCGTGCGAACGCGTGGGTCGGCCTTCAGACACGCACAGGGAGGAAGGAAGAAGAGGAAAAAGAAGAGAGAGAGGGAGAAAGAGGACAGACTGTCTCAAACGCCGAGGCGGAGACCAGAGAAGGCAAGGAGAAGAAGGTAACGAGAAGGCAAGGAGAAGAAGGCAAGGAGAAAAAGGTAACGAGAAGGCAAGGAGAAAAAGGCAACGAGAAGGCAAGGAGAAAAAGGCAACGAGAAGGCAAGGAGAAAAAGGCAACGAGAAGGCAAGGAGAAAAAGGCAACGAGAAGGCAAGGAGAAAAAGGCAACGAGAAGGCAAGGAGAAAAAGGCAACGAGAAGGCAAGGAGAAAAAGGCAACGAGAAGGCAAGGAGAAAAAGGCAACGAGAAGGCAAGGAGAAAAAGGCAACGAGAAGGCAAGGAGAAAAAGGCAACGAGAAGGCAAGGAGAAAAAGGCAACGAGAAGGCAAGGAGAAAAAGGCAACGAGAAGGCAAGGAGAAAAAGGCAACGAGAAGGCAAGGAGAAAAAGGCAACGAGAAGGCAAGGAGAAAAAGGCAACGAGAAGGCAAGGAGAAAAAGGCAACGAGAAGGCAAGGAGAAAAAGGCAATGAGAAGGCAAGGAGAAAAAGGCAATGAGAAGGCAAGGAGAAAAAGGCAATGAGAAGGCAAGGAGAAAAAGGCAATGAGAAGGCAAGGAGAAGAAGGCAATGAGAAGGCAAGGAGAAGAAGGCAATGAGAAGGCAAGGAGAAGAAGGCAATGAGAAGGCAAGGAGAAGAAGGCAATGAGAAGGCAAGGAGAAGTCAAGGGAAAGAGTAAGGAAGACAGTGAGGTGGAGAAGAGCAAAGAAAGGGACCAACAAAAGGAAGGAAGAAACGAGAAGTTTAAAACCAAAAAGACCACGATTATAGGTCGTGAAACCGTCCGTCTCCGGACGCAGGCGCTAACTACCCCCGTGAGGGGGATGGACTCCTTTTAGTCGCCTCTTACGACAGGCAGGAATACCTCGGGCCTATTCTAATCCCCGGACCCGCAGGGGCAAGGCGGCGGATGTAGTGGACAGCCTGGAGAACAGCGTAAAGCTCCGCAGTATAAACCGAACACTGGTCGGGAAGCCGAAAGCGATTTGGGGTGTCGCCAACAATATAGGCACTCCCTACACCTAACGATGTTTTCGAGCCGTCGGTGTAAATAAATGTGGCGTCCGTCATTTCTGCACATAGAGCAGCAAATGCCCGACGATAAACAAGTGTAGGGGTACCATCCTTGGGAAATTGACAAAGGTCACGGAGCAGGCAGATCCGGGGACGGAGCCAAGGCGGTGCTGTACCCCAAGTTGTCAAGAAGGTTTGAGGAAAGCGGAAGGAAAGAGAATGGAGCAGTTGACGGAAGCGGACTCCCGGGGGTAGTAGGGAGGAGGAGTGGCCTGCATACCCTACATCAAAGGAGGCGTCGAAAAAAAGGTCATGGGCTGGATTAGCAGGCATGGAAGACAGATGGCTAGCATAACGACTCAGGAGGACTGCTCGCCGATTGGACAGCGGAGGTTCAGCAGTCTCAGCATAAAGGCTTTCCACAGGGCTAGTGTAAAAAGCTCCAGACACTAAACGTAATCCACGGTGGTGGATAGAGTCGAGACGGCGAAGAATAGACGGCCGAGCAGAGGAGTAGACTATGCTTCCATAATCCAATTTCGAGCGCACTAAGGCGCGATAGAGGCGGAGAAGGACCACTCGGTCCGCTCCCCAGGAGGTACCATTCAGGACACGGAGGGTGTTAAGCGATCGCAGACAGCGAGCCGAAAGATAGGAAACGTGGGAGGACCAGCACAGTTTTCTGTCAAACAAGACCCAAGAATTTAGCGACGTCTGAAAACGGAAGGTTGACAGGACCTAGATGTAAGGAGGGCGGAAGAAACTCCTTACGTCGCCAAAAATTGACACAAACGGTCTTACTGGGTGAGAAACGGAAGCCAGTTTCGATGCTCCACGAGTGGAGGCGATCGAGACATCCTTGAAGACGTCGTTCAAGATGGCTGGTCCGTTGAGAGCTGTAGTAGATCGCAAAATCGTCCACAAAGAGGGAGCCCGAGACATCAGGAGGGAGACAATCCATAATTGGATTTATGGCGATGGCAAACAGTACAAGACTCAGCACGGATCCCTGGGGTACCCCGTCTTCTTGGGAGAAAGTACGGGAGAGAGTAGTGTTCACCCGCACCCTAAAAGTGCGCTCTCCCATAAATTCGCGAAGAAAAAGGGGCAGCCGGCCTCGAAAGCCCCAAGAGAACAGTGTGCGGAGGATGCCTGTCCTCCAACAGGTATCGTATGCTCTCTCCAGATCAAAAAATATTGCTACCGTTTGGCGCCTCCGGAGAAAACCGTTCATGATATAAGTGGAGAGAGCAACAAGATGGTCAACTGCAGAACGATGCTTCCGAAATCCGCATTGGGCTGGTGTTAAAAGACTGCGGGATTCCAGCCACCAAGCTAAACGGTAATTCACCATACGCTCCAAAACCTTACAGACACTACTCGTGAGAGAAATGGGGCGATAGCTAGAGGGGAGATGTTTGTCCTTTCCAGGTTTCGGAACGGGAACGACAATAGCTTCCCGCCACCGTCTAGGAAAGGTACTGTCGGTCCAAATTCGATTATAAAGGCGAAGGAGGTAACGCAGACTATGGGTTGATAAATGCAGCAACATTTGGACATGGATACCATCCGGTCCTGGGGCGGAGGAGCGAGAAGAAGAGAGGGCATGTTGGAGTTCCCGCATGGAGAAAACAGTATTGTAGCTTTCGTGATTTTGAGAGGAGAAAGCAAGATGTCGCACTTCTGCTGCACGTTTCTTCGGGAGAAACGCTGGCGGGTAATTTGAAGAGCTCGAAATCTCAGCAAAGTGCTGACCCAACGAGTTAGAAATTGCGACGGGGTCCACTAAGGTATCATGCGCGACAGTGAGCCCAGAGACCGGGGAGTAACTAGGCGCGCCTGAGAACCGTCGAAGCCGACTCCAAACTTCCGAGGAGGGAGTGAAGGTGTTAAATGAGCTAATAAAGAATTTCCAGCTTGCCTTCTTGCTATCGCGGATGACGCGACGGCATCGCGCACGGAGCTGCTTATAGCGGACACAGTTGGCCAAAGTAGGATGGTGACGGAAAATGCGAAGATCACGTCGCCGCTCACGTAGTGCGTCACGGCATGCCTCGTTCCACCAAGGAACTGGGGGGCGCCGGGGCAATTCGGAGGTGCGTGGTATTGAACGTTCCGCAGCTGTAAGAATAACGTCGGTAATATGTGTGACCTCATCGTCGACGCTGGGAAAGCGACGGTCATCGAATGTCACTAAAGACGAAAAAAGTGTCCAAATCGGCTTGGGCAAATTTCCAGCGTCGCGAGCGCATATATGGCAGTGGAGGCTGCAGTCTAAGGACACATGGAAAGTGGTCACTCGAGTGTGTATCATCAAGGGCGAACCATTCGAAGCGCCGAGCTAGCGGAACAGTACTGACCGCAAGGTCCAAATGAGATAAATTTGTCGTGGAGGCAGACAAAAATGTGGGGACCCCAGTGTTGAGGCAAACGAGATCCGCTTGGTGGAAGACATCTAGCCACGTGGACAAGGATGTGGAGATCCCCAAAGCGGATGGTGGGCATTGAAGTCCCCAACCAGCAAATAGAGGGGTGGAAGCTGACCAAGATGATGAAGGAGATCAGCTCGTGCCATTGGTGTGGATGATGGAATGTATACAGTACAAAGAGAGAACGTGTATCCGAAAAAGGAAAGACGGACGGCGACAGCTTGGAAGGAACTGTTTAAGGGGATTGGGTGATAATGGAGAGTATCATGGAGAAGAATCATGAGTCCTCCATCGGCTGGAGTGCCTTCAACAGAGGGGAGGTCATATCGGATGGACTGAAAGTGAGGGAGAACAAAGCGGTCATGGGGACGCAGCTTTGTTTCCTGAAGACAGAAGATGACCGGCGAGTAGGATCGTAAGAGGACTGACAATTCATCCCGATTGGCTCGAATGCCGCGGATATTCCAGTGGATAATGGACATGGGGTGAACAGAAAATGGAGGAATGTGACCAAAGTTGCTGTCAACTCAAAGACTGCTCGGAGCTAGCAACCGACAGCATGGAATGGCATTCAGCCGAAGGCAGAAGATCCTGATCCATAGGTTGGTCAGGAGCAGCCCCTGCCACCAGCGATCGGCCGGTTGACCGGCCACCAGCAGTGCGCCTCGGCGACACAGAAGACGGCCGAGGGCGATTTCCGCCAGGTGGTGCTGTAGATGGGACACGCCTTGGCGGAGAAGGAGAGGAACTGGGTTTCTTTGTAGCCTTCTTGGAAGAATGATGTTTAGATGAAGGAGAAACCGATGGTTGTGAAGTTGCGGTACGTAAAAACTCTTCACGAGTAAGCTCTTTTTTCGAAGATTTGGCGTCCGACTTTTGGGCTCGAGATTTAGCAGAACCCGACGAAGGGTGAGCCATAGAGTGGGCAGGGGAAAGTGGTGAGGTTGAACGAGCGATCTTTGCGCTGGCCGATCTGACGACCGTGGCACTAAAGGTGAGGTCGCAAGTCTGCGTGGCCGCCTCCTTTGTTGGCCGAGGAGAAGCAAGGACAGTGCTGTATTTTCCTGTCTGAGGCACAGTGGGCTTGCGACTGGCGAATAATTTTCGAGCAGCAAAGGTCGACACCTTTTCCTTCACTCTTATTTCCTGGATGAGCTTTTCGTCCTTAAAAACGGGGCAATCTCGAGAGGAAGCAGCGTGGTCACCCATACAGTTGATGCAGCGAGGGGATGGAGGTGGACAAGCACCCTCATGGGCATCCTTGCCACACGTAACACATTTGGCTGGATTGGAACAGGACTGGCTGGTGTGATTGAACCGCTGACACCGATAGCAACGCGTAGGGTTTGGGACGTAAGGGCGAACGGACATTATCTCATAGCCTGCTTTGATTTTCGATAGGAGTTGAACTTTGTCAAATGTCAAGAAGTCAGTGCGGGTTGGAATGATGTTCGTGTCAACCCGTTTCATTACTCTATGAACTGCCGTTACGCCCTGGTCAGACAGATAGTGCTGAATTTCTTCGTCAGACAATCCATCGAGGGAGCGTGTATAAACGACTCCATGCGAGGAATTTAAGGTACGGTGCGTTTCCACCCGGACAGGGAAAGTGTGGAGCAGAGAAGTACGCAGCAATTTTTGTGCCTGGAGGGCACTGTGTGTTTCTAACAACAGAGTGCCATTCCGTAATCTGGAACAAGACTTTACAGGACCTGCAATTGCGTCGACACCTTTCTGAATAAAGAAAGGGTTGACCGTGGAGAAGTCGTGACCTTCATCAGTCCGAGAAACAACAAGGAACTGGCAACGATGGAAGAATCGTCTGTGGCTGAGACTCAGTATACTTACGTTTGTGAGCAGACATAGTGGAAGGTGAGGAAACCATTGCGGAAGAATCCCCCATGATTACCGGCGTCTCCGATGGCGCGCTCCTCCCTTGTGGGGGCCCTCTCTGAGGGCACTCCCGCCTTAGGTGATTGTTCATACCTCAGGTCGCACCTCCCGACAAACGGACGGAGGGACCAATCGGCATTTTCGGAAGGTATCAGCTCGGGTAATCACCCCTCCCTGGGCCTGGCCGTTACCAGGGGGTACGTACGTGTCCTACCTGTCTAACCGGGGTGGGGAATTACGCGTTACCCCGTCACCGGCTACGCACAAAAGGCGTGGGTCGGCCTTCAGACACGCACAGGGAGGAAGAAAGAGAAAGGGAAAGGAAAGAAGAGAGGTCTCAAACGCCGCAGCGGAGAAAAGAGAAAGAGAAGAGGTAAGGAAAAGAGAAGGACAAAGGAAGGAAGAAGACATAAAAGCAAGGAAGGCGAAGAATGCAGTACATTTACGAGTGTCCGTCTCCGGACGTAGGCACAAACCATACTCCCAGATGGGGAGAAAAGGAAGGAAAGAGCCAGAGGTGAGGGGAGGAGGGGCGAAGATAGGGATGGGGAAGGATGCGGAAAGGGAAGGAAGGCCACATTAGCTCGGGGTCCCGTGCTCGCTATGCACGTATCCACAAAAGAGTTGTGGACCCCCTGGGGGGTAACTCAGGAAAGTGGCTTCTCGTGTTACAAAACAATATTCTTAGAAATGCTGTATGTCCAGAAGACACACTGTGTCACTGCAATTTCTTGATACGTGAGAGCTACTCTGGTTTACTACACAGCACATTAATATCACATTGTAATCAACCAAAATAATTTCAGAAACGTGTGAAGCGATTTATAAACCGATGAAGGTGGAATATGTGAAGGTAAATAAACGTTTAGTACACTTTATGGACTATAAGAATTTTTAATTTTAAATAATTTCTGGAATTAGTGTTCCCACAACGGCAAAATTAATACAAAGTACGAAACAGATGAAGCGCTTTTTACTTTGTCGCATCTAGAATCCAAAAACAGACAAAGTAGAAAGGAAAGCTAAGAAGGAATTTTTGAGTGTGACCACATCCTCTATTCCGGCTTGCTGCATGTATGTTTCCAGATGTAGAGGAGGATGGCTGTGGACATGAAGTCGCCTGCAGTATACTCCACCTCCCATCAACACACAGTTGATAACATGCATTATGCCCCTTGCTCCCGCCCCCCCCCCTCCCATAGCCCAAGCTAGTTTATTTTAAAAAAGTCGACGAAACTAACTTTGAAGCCATGTTTACAAACACACTACAATACGTCCAACAGCTGTAGCGACGCCAGCGCTCGAAGGTGTTACATTTCACATTGCAGTGAACAGATGATTAACGACTATGACCAAATCTATGATCATACTTTACGACAGGCCAGTTTTGACAAAGTTTCCTATTACACCATCAAATTTCTTTGACAAATGTTTGACGTATCAACTTTGACAAAGGAATGGGATAGTGTAATAGCGGCCCAGGTAGCACTGTTAGTGAACTCGTGGAAGACATCACACAGGCGTGTATCCACCTGCTGGCGAGAAGCAGAAAAATCTAACGCCAGCTTTTAAAAACCGTATCCACGCTGTAGAAGCCCCAGTCCGCCACGGAAAAGAAACGGGCTTACTGTGCATGCTCATAAGCAGCACAGAATTTCGAGCTGCTGTTGGTTACAAAGCTGGGAGTGATGCATTCTACCGGCGGGTGCATATAAGAAGTTCTAAAGTAAAAAATTCACAAGTTTACATTGCCCGATCTGATTAAATTCAGTATGGGAGAATTTTTTTTTTTTGGTAGGCTTCGCCAGCAATTAATTCATGTACGCAGTAAAGTTTAAGACTCATTTGGAAAACACTACACGGAGCTGTGACGCAAGTCTAATAAATAGAACATACATAAGAAAGGAAGAATTCAGCATCTGTTGGAACAGAAAATTATCCCATAGTTTGCTCTTCATTGAGGACTTGGATATAGGCTGGACTAACGATGAAGGAAGGATATTTCATGAATTGACGTCAACTAGGTGTCTATATTTCGTTTCTTCAGAATCATTTCCGTTAGGTATCGGAACTAAAAGACAAAATCAGAAATAGAGAAGATCGGCCGACTTACTCTGTGCTACAGGAAGTCACTATGGATTCGTTGAAAACTGAGGAAAGACCTTAATTTATTGTATCTACATTGATATACTCTTCTACGTGTCCCACAAACATCTGCAGAAACACTGACTAAAGACAGACGTCTGACATGCAGTTGGCACAACGGCCCGACAAGGAATGTTTGTCGGTCGGTCAAAACGCCTACACATGTTCTATATGTCGATTGGTCGGTGCGCGTGCAGGGGCCTTACCACAATCTTTGGCATTTATTCACATCCATTAGCTTCGCCAGTTCACCTTTCAACCTCTAGCCATGCTGCAGATCAATCTATCACAACCAAGATTCCAGGGGACTTCGCAGAGGGTGGGGGGGGGGGGGGGGGGGCTCGCAAAACCTCCTTCTGCACTTCACTTCATACGTGGTCACAATTTCAAATGTTTCACCGAAACCACGAATCCCACCCATAGTGCGGACGGCAAAAGTGGCGGAAATGTGAGTCAGTCCTTCCTACAGGTGAGGTGTGGGTGACACCACATACTACGGCTAGCCTTCACTTCGTGTCGCTGGCTGCCTACACCCGTGTCCCGTGCTTCTGCGAAAACGGAATGAATCACTGTCACAGGGACCTGCGATCCCTTGTGCTGACAGTTAAGGCCCCCATAAACCATAAAACTCTGACGAATCCGCAGCTGGCAAATTAACAAGCATGTACAGGTACGAAGTTTGTCACTTTCACCTCACTTTGAAGCACACCCTGCTCGTATTTTGACAAAGGCTACTAATACAGATAAAGCAGTTGTGGTTTCGATTTCGACGCTGGTCCAGGGAATGGCTTTCAACGGTAGAGACTTAACCCCGAAACTCATCTAAAGGAAATATTACTCTTAAAACCTGATTACGCGAACTTTAGTCGAATTGTCAATGAAACCTGTAATGACTATTAATGTTACTCCGCTCTCACGGTGTGAAGGCACATGGACGCGGCGATTTATCCTCATATTTCGTCCTCTTATGACAGCTCCTTAAAAAAAACCGTTGGAACATACAGACCACGTCGCGCGTAGAAGAACCGGGGAACTTTTATTACTTTTTATTTCGTTACGCTTCCGTTTGTATTATGGGTAGAATATATATTCCCATCTTAACCTATTCCTGAAAGATACAGCACTCATTTTGGTAAATGACAGTACTACTTTGTTTTTACCGTTGATTGTAGTTTCCATACTTGTGGAGACTCACGATACAGTGACAAATTCTAACCAAACTATGTCACTAAACATGTGCGGCGAAACAGACAACATCCCGCATCTTGTCAAGCTTTCCGTCAAAAATTTCTCAAAACACGATATATGCTTAAAGTTAGACAGCACCGTAAAAATACAGTTTACGTTTATTAAATATCAAAGTCTGACATCCTTTGGTACCGTACCGAGGGGCAGCGTCTTCACGCTACTGTAGTCTAACCAGTATCCCGTCATAAACTGACAAGTTCTAGTCGCCACTTCATAGCTATTCGCAGAAGCTGTTAACAGTCAACATGTTGCGCATCGTCAGTTACTTGCAGTTATGGGACACCCTTTGCGCCCGACTTCCAACACTTGCCAGTTGTGGTTGATCTTTTCAGTGTGCAAATTCTACGAAATTTGACTACAGAGCTGAACTATGAAGCTTAGTAGCTTACTCTCCCTAAACAGTTATTGCACAAACTGCCAGGAAGCCCGAATTAACATTTGTTCTAACAATTTTCAATTGGCTACTAAGAGTATGCTGAAGCAACTAACTTTTCAACTTTATCAAAAATGTAAGTGAGAATTCTTTAAGCAATTAAAGTGGCCCAAAGTTCGCTACACACAGCATGTACTGACATCACGAATTAGCTTTTTCGTAGCGCGCCAATAAGAAGTCAGTGCTTTGCAACAGCTGTACTGTGCGGGATATCACCAAACAACGTTCCGTACTTACCGAGAACTGCGCCGTCGGACCGTCAACAGCCACGACATACAGACCCAGGACGGTCCGCTAGCAGAACACGGACAGCCGCCTCCGCAGCTGTCGCCCTCGTCTCCACTTCGTTGTCGTCTACACGCAAGTCGCCGGGTCGGGGTCAAATAAAATGATTCGCAGAAGGCCACGGAACACCTAGAAATGGAACTACGGTCCAAAACACGCACTTTTCACCGTAAACTGTGGTACTGTTGCTTACACTCCTAAGTGAAAAGAAAGCCTCACGCCACAAACCCGAAGTGCGGCACTCAATGCTACGAGAGTTAATGGTGTAACGTCGTCTGACAGATACCACGTGTAATCTACTCTAGCGCCCTCCGTACCAGCAATCGACACTGATCACTTCTCGATATCAGACAGACTCACAATCTACAAGTCGACAGAGAACTCTCAGGGCAGACTTTCCAGCAATTCGCCGGGCTAGGGAAAACAGTTTCAGTTAACCTATGAAGGAAATTTAATAAACGCGATATTCCACTTCAGCATGAACGACGGCAGACTAGCGTCCACTGTAACGTTCCTTTCCTTATTGGTAGTTAAAAGTGAGAGAAAACTTCAAATCATTAAAAAAAATATTCTGCGCACGAGTTTGCCACAGGAAGGACACGTTACAAATGCGATGCCACAGTGTGGTTAGTATCCTTAATATATATATATTATCTGCTCAAAATTAGATATTTCGAAACTAAAAACAAAGTATGGTGAAATAACTAGAGTCAAGCACTTTAAGTATCTCGGTGAAGTTATTGAACCAACAGGACTTGAGAAAATAGCACAAAAAAACCGATTACAGAAAATCAAGAAAGCATTCGGACTTATTCAAAATATATATAACAAGAAATGTCTATCAAAAGGCACTAAAATCAGACACTACAACACAGTCATCAAACCAACAGTCACATATGCAAGTGAAACACTCTCCCTGAATAGAAAATTAGATTTACACGAAATTAAGAAAGTAGAGAGAAAAATTATTAGAAAAATCCTAGGACCACGATACACACAAGATGGATACAGGCTGCAGACTACCGAGACAACCGAAAAAATATCAAACATCGAGGCAGATATCAGGAAGAGGCGGATGAAGTTTTATGGACATATAGACAGATTACCTGGAAACAGGTTAACTAAACGTCTATTGGACTATATGACATCACTTAAGGCAACAATACCCTGGGTAACTGAAGTTAAGAAGGATTTGAAAAAGGCAAAAATTGACATAACAAACACATCAGACCGGGATACATTCAGAAGAAAAATCGACAAGTGGAAGTTTACTCCAGAGACGGAATCTAAACCTTTCCGACCAAAGTGGACCGAAGAAAGGAAGAAGGCCTTTGGGGGGGCAATGAAGAAATACTGGGAAAATAAGAAGAACATTAAGAAATGTTAATCACCTGCTTATCGTTCTCCCATGGGGACATTCGCTAATAATAATAATAATATATATATATATATATAATTAATCCTTTTAATATACTGGACCATTACTATTATTTACCCTTGAGGCCAACGCTGTTACATTCTTTCAGTGTCTGAGACCCTGGTGTTACTGAACACCATCGTCGACCGCTGTTTGAAGCCTCGTTGACTGCTGTCGATAATCGACCGATCTTCGTAAAAACAGGTCCTCAGGTCTAACCTAAGCAGAATAATAAACTGAAACGGCACAACGCTATAAGCAGTCGTTCATCTTGCTTTCAAATAACGTGACCACTATTTCGTGATACATCTACCTGAAAAATATAAAATCATTTAAGCAGTTCAATGTGGTAGTATTAAAAGGTTCACTACAATAACTGCAGACACCGATATTTATGAATGATAATCATATTATTCCACAAAAAATATATGACATAGAGATTTCGGCAACTTACCTCTTGGTACATCGAATGTCAAAACAGAAGTGAATCAATAGAAGAGAAAGTCTCCGTTTCTTTACAAAATCACTTGGTTTTTCGGATTTTTTTTTTTTTTTTTTTTTTTTTTTACAGAGATTTCCTTTTACGTTTCATACATACAGGCTCTGAGTCTTTCATTAACATCTGTTACTTAATCATTGACATTATTTATATTATTCGCGACACAAGAGTTTTTAAGATTTGAAAGTTTCTTTTTTTAAGATACACTTCAGTAACCTTCTGAATTCTGGAAGCTACCATATAACAGCATCTCATTCTAGCATTCGGGTGAAATTGGAATGGTTACTTGACTAGATTACACACAGATTCCTTCGTTCACACATACTTGCAAGTTAACAAAAAATGACTATTTTGCGCAAAACGTTTGTGCCTTTAGTGATTCGTTCCAGAAGTGTGGAAATATTTTGTTCTTGGTCCGGACTGATATTTTGGTTTGATCACCAATTTGGAAGCATGCTGAGAAAACCAGACCTAAGAACTCCAGTGTGAACCTTTAGGCATTCTTACTTTCAATGTTTTTGATTACATGACTTTCAGTAACTAGTACATTTTGCAGTTGAAAACGCCGTGGAATAAGTGCTCAGTAGTATTTGAACAAAGTTTGTAACACCTACTCTCCATTGTTGTCAGATGTATCCACGATGATGGTGATGACGTCATCCAAGATGGCGTCATGTAGACTTGGCAACAGCACATGACGTCATCCAAGATGGCTGACATTACGTCATTCAGGATGGCGGATTTTGGCGGCAAGTTTGAATTTTGGCAGGAAAGTGCCATGCCCCCTTCCCCTCAGAAAAATGGTGCGAAAGTCAAATTCCGACAGGATAATGCATCACACCACAGTTATCCCTACTAAGCAAAGAAAATCGCGTGACGATAGCTCACTCGGGCTACCTCCACTAACCTAAGTCACCTGGCCGCCACTTGCTCCTATGAACTGGGGCCAAGTTTGAATTTTGGCGGTAGACAAAGGTCACTTGTGGTTTCTCTACTAAGCTAAGAAAATAGAGCCAAAGAATGGACAATTGTACTAACCTCAGTCGCCTGACCGACACCTCCTCCTAAGAATTTGTAGGAAAAGGACTTGGAATAAGACTTTATTTAAACAATTACAAGCAGTTCCATCCATCTGTTGTGTTCACCACGAGGTCCAGAGCCCAACTGGCTTAGTACACATCGCCACCACCAGAGGGCGCTCTCATCTGTGACATAATCCAAGATGGTGGCCATCCGGTGTGTTGACCATGAGCTCCAGACTCCAACTGACTTAGTACATATTGCCACCGCCAGAGGGTGCTACCATGACGTCAGGTGATGACGCAAGTACCGTTATCCAAGATGGCGGCAAACAGTCAGTTCACCATGTAGCCTAGTACCCAGCACTGGCACTAGAGGGAGCTGTTGTGACGTCAGCGGGAACCAATAGGAAACCTTAATCCAGTCACATGCTCGACTTCAGCCAGTAGGATGAAAGTATCTGGCGACGCCATTGTAGGAGATATAGGTGAGGCTAAGCAGCTCCAGGGCCTCAGTCTTGTTCAGTCAGTCAGCAGAAGAACAAAAACCATGAAGAGTCAACAGCAGTCACACTCCAGCACAGTCATGCAGAATAGGATTAAACAGAAAAGTAAGTATCCCATATCACATCATTCTCTCTGGTTAGCCTTATAAATATTGTTATTTAAAGGTTTCACCTCATGGTCCATATCTAATGCTTCTTCATCTTTGTTCAACAGGGTCGAGCACCACCATGCCTAGCTCTGCTAACACATCCGGACCTGTAGCAACCGGGCCTGCCATCTCGTCGCGACCTACTGCTGCAGCCTCCAGCACGTCTGAACCAGTAGCGGCCACGTGGGACCCAGTAGCACACACAGCTCACTTGCTGAGGCAGGACAAGGAGTTTCTGCTGTCCATCCCACTCATCGATTTGTGTGATGAGGACATCGAATGCTGTCGCTGGCAGTGTTAAACTACAAGATGGAGGTCAGTACTGGTCGCCAACATATGACCCATCACAGCAGAACATCCCTGTAATAGAATACCCACAGAGTGGAGATACTGTGGATAAGAAGGCATCGAGTGCACCTACGCTTTTCGCCTCCACATACAGTTTAACTGCCAGTGGATCGAAACGTGTGAACATTGCTGTAAAAGTGCATCACGTCTGGGGGCTGCATGCTAGAATGGAGATTGAAAATGTATCCAAATGTGTTAAAGTGCCAATTTCGGAGTTCGACTGGGATGAAATATGTCGTGTAGAGCGCTACATCAATCAGCAGATGACTACAGAATATTATCCAACTCATTCTCCCCCAGACATTCGCCTTACTGGTGTGACACTTTCTGTTACAACAGTATATGATGACTGTGCAATATGTGTGAAATCGGGTGACAACTGTGTTTATCTAAGACATGCCTCAGTTATGAAGTTATACGATTTCGATACTGTCATACGTCTTGCACTGGACAGACTGAATCGTTGGTTGTCTAGCATAGACTCTGCATACAATGAAGTAGACTCCCTACGTGTGCCTAGTATACATGTTGATGATCTTAAGCAACCCCTTTGTTCGCACATGAACGCTAAACCTAAAGAGAAACAGATGAAATGTGTGTGTGAAGAACCTGAGTACTGTGAGTCATCGATTGGCTTGAGTGAGATACGCACTGAATTTATTGCTTGCCAAAAAGCTTTATTTAGTAAATACTGTACAGGTGCAACTCCCTACGTGTGCATAGTATACATGTTGATGATCTTAAGTAACCCCTATGTTCGCACATGAACGTTAAACCTACAGAGAAACAGATGAAATGTGTGTGTGAAGAACTTGAGTACTGTGAGTCATCTATTGGCTTGAGTGAGATATACGCTGAATTTATTGCTTGACAAAAAGCTTTATTGGTAAATACTGTACAGGTGCGAAGAAGAAGATACATCTAGATTGTAATGATAGTCCTGAAATACTACATCCCATGCATGATTTTTAAATAAATAATTTATGTATAATCTCAAACAGTGTTCGTGTATTATTTCACACCTCTGTCATCACAATCAAAGTATTACAATTCTTTTTTCAATGCTATGCAAGTAACTGAGATGATCATTGATCACGTTACATGTGTAAAATATATAGCCGTTTTCTCTGTGCAGTCAATATAGCTCAGTCGGTTAGGTGATGGAACTATAGTGGCTACACATACTATTATTACCCTTTCAAGTTTATTTTTCTATATATGTGAACTACATACATGTCTGTACCTGGTGCAGTTAGTATCATGGCGGGCTGGGTGAAGCACCCTTGCCACAAAGACTTTGTTGTCGGGAACTGGTCCTGTGAAGATGCAAATGAAGACCTGGAGAAGAACAAGAAGAACAGACTTCTCCTTCCTAATAATATAAGAGCAATTATTAAGGGTCCACCCAATTGTTGGAAGACTAATGTTCTCATGACTCTGCTAACACATGTAGATGGGGCCCGATTTGAACATATTTGTGTATTCTCAAAAACACTGTTTCAACCCAAGTATCAGCTATTGCAGAAGATATTGCGCAGTGTAGATAGTGTTACATACATGACATTCAGTGAAATCTGTGATATCCCTCCACCTGAAAAAGCAAAGCCAAACACAGTCTTCATATTTGACGATGTCGCCGTGGAAAACCAAGACCAAATTCGAAAATATTTCTGTTTTGGTCGTCATATGGGTGCTGATGTACTTTATCCAAGTCAAGCATATTCCACAATCCCCAAACAGTTGTTTACGGATAACGCAAACCTCATTATAGCCTTCAAACAAGACAACCAGAATTTAAAACACTTTTAACAGGCACATGTCGGAACGAACATATCATTTTGTAAAGATATATGCAGATTGCTGGAATCATTCAAAGTTTGGGTTTCTCGTTATTGATAAAACAAGAAAACTGAGTGATGGTAGGTACAGCCGAAACTTTCAAGAGTTTTCCATATATAGCACGGTAAGAGAGGTTAGTAGATCAGTCTGAGCTACACCATGGACAAATTCGCCTGTACGTCCACATCTCAACCCGAGAGGATGAGTGCACACAGACAGAACATTCGCCTGAATTCAGACTATTTCGCACAAACTTGCAGGTTGTTGTTGTTGTGGTCTTCAGTCCTGAGACTGGTTTGATGCAGCTCTCCATGCTACTCTATCCTGTGCAAGCTTCTTCATCTCCCAGTACCTACTGCAACCTACATCCTTCTGAATCTGCTTAGTGTATTCATCTCTTGGTCTCCCCCTATGATTTTTACCCTCCACGCTGCCCTCCAATACTAAATTGGTGATCCCTTGATGCCTCAGAACATGTCCTACCAACCGATCCCTTCTTCTGGTCAAGTTGTGCCACAAACTTCTCTTCTCCCCAATTCTATTCAATACCTCCTCATCAGTTATGTGATCTACCCATCTAATCTTCAGCATTCTTCTGTAGCACCACATTTCAAAAGCTTCTATTCTCTTCTTGTCCAAACTAGTTATCGTCCATGTTTCGCTTCCATACATGGCTACACTCCATACAAATACTTTCAGAAATGACTTCCTGACACTTAAATCTATACTCGATGTTAACAAATTTCTCTTCTTCAGAAACGCTTTCCTTGCCATTGCCAGTCTAAATTTTATATCCTCTCTACTTCGACCATCATCAGTTATTTTGCTCCCCAAATAGCAAAACTCCTTTACTACTTTAAGTGTCTCATTTCCTAATCTAATACCCTCAGCATCACCCGACTTAATTCGACTACATTCCATTATCCTCGTTTTCCTTTTGTTGATGTTCATCTTATATCCTCCCTTCAAGAAACCATCCATTCCGTTCAACTGCTCTTCCAAGTCCTTTGCTGTCTCTGACAGAATTACAATGTCATCGGCGAATCTCAAAGTTTTTATTTCTTCTCCATGGATTTTAATACCTACTCCAAATTTTTCTTTTGTTTTCTTTACTGCTTGCTCAATATAGAGATTGAATAACATCGGGGAGAGGCTACAACCCTGTCTTACTCCCTCCCCAACCACTGCTTCCCTTTCAGGTCCCTCAACTCTTATAACTGCCATCTGGTTTCTGTACAAGTTGTAAATAGCCTTTCGCTCCCTGTATTTTACCCCTGCCACCTTTAGAATTTGAAAGAGAGTATTCCAGTCAACATTGTCAAAAGCTTTCTCTAAGTCTACAAATGCTAGAAACGTAGGTTTGCCTTTCCTTAATCTTTCTTCTAAGATAAGTCGTAAGGTCAGTATTGCCTCACGTGTCCCAGTATTTCTACGGAATCCAAACTGATCTTCCCCGAGGTCGGCTTCTACTAGTTTTTCCATTCGTCTGTAAAGAATTCGTGTTAGTACTTTGCAGCTGTGGCTTATTAAACTGATTGTTCGGTAATTTTCACATCTGTCAACACCTGCTTTCTTTCGGATTGGAATTATTATATTCTTCTTGAAGTCTGAGGGCATTTCGCCTGTTTAATACATCTTGCTCACCAGATCGTAGAGTTTTGTCAGGACTGGCTCTCCCAAGGCCGTCAGTAGTTCCAATGGAATGTTGTCTACTCCGGGGGCCTTGTTTCGACTCAGGTCTTTCAGTGCTCTGTCAAACTCTTCACGCAGTATCGTATCTCCCATTTCATCTTCATCTACACCCTCTTCCATTTCCATAATATTGTCCTCAAGTGCATCGCTCTTGTATAGACCCTCTATATACTCCTTCCACCTTTCTGCTTTCCCTTCTTTGCTTAGAACTGGGTTGCCATCTGAGCTCTTGATGTTCATACATGTGGTTCTCTTATCTTCAAAGGTCTCTTTAATTTTCCTGTAGGCAGTATCTATCTTACCCCTAGTGAAATAAGCCTCTACATCCTTACATTTGTCCTCTAGCCATCCCTGCTTAGCCATTTTGCACTTCCTGGCGATTTCATTTTTGAGACGTTTGTATTCCTTTCTGCCTCCTTCATTTACTTCATTTTTATATTTTCTCCTTTCATCAATTAAATTCAATATTTCTTCTGTTACCCAAGGATTTCTACTAACCCTCTTCTTTTTACCTACTTGATCCTCTGCTGCCTTCACTACTTCATCCCTCAGAGCTACCCATTAATTTCAATTGTTCCCTTATGCTCTCCCTGAAACTCTGTACAAACTCTGGTTCTTTCAGTTTATCCAGGTCCCATCTCCTTAAATTCCCACCTTTTTGCAGTTTCTTCAGTTTTAATCTACAGGTCATAACCAATAGATTGTGGTCAGAATCCACATCTGCCCCAGGAAATGTCTTACAATTTAAAACCTGGTTCCTAAATCTCTGTCTTACCATTATATAATCTATCTGATACCTTGTAGTATCTCCAGGGTTCTTCCATGTATACAACCTTCTATCATGATTCTTAAACCAAGTGTTAGCTATGATTAAGTTGTGTTCTGTGCAAAATTCTAGCAGGCGGCTTCCTCTTTCATTTCTTAGCCCCAATCCATATTCACCTACTACGTTTCCTTCTCTCCCTTTTCCTACACTCGAATTCCAGTCACCCATGACTATTAAATTTTCGTCTCCCTTCACTATCTGAATAATTTCTTTTATTTTATCATACATTTCTTCAATTTCTTCGTCATCTGCAGAGCTAGTTGGCATATAAACTTGTACTACTGTAGTAGGTGTGGGCTTCGTATCTATCTTGGCCACAATAATGCGTTCACTATGCTGTTTGTAGTAGCTTGCCCGCATTCCTATTTTCCTATTCATTATTAAACCTACTCCTGCATTACCCCTATTTGACTGTGTGTTTATAACTCTGTAGTCACCTGACCAGAAGTCTTGTTCCTCCTGCCACCGAACTTCACTAATTCCCACTATATCTAACTTTAACCTATCCATTTCCCTTTTTAAATTTTCTACCCTACCTGCCCGATTAACGGATCTGACATTCCACACTCCGATCCGTAGAACGCCAGTTTTCTTTCTCCTTATAACGACGTCCTCTTGAGTAGTCCCCGCCCAGAGATCCGAATGGGGGACTATTTTACCTCCGGAATGTTTTACCCAAGAGGACGCCATCATCACTTAATCATACAGTAAAGCTGCATGCCCTCGGGAAAAGTTACGGCCGTAGTTTCCCCTTGCTTTCAGCCGTTCGCACTACCAGCACAGCAAGGCCGTTTTGGTTATTGTTACAAGGCCAGATCAGTCAATCAACCAGACTGTTGCCCTTGCAACTACTGAAAAGGCTGCTGCCCCTCTTCAGGAACCAGACGTTTGTCTGGCCTCTCAACAGATACCCCTCCGTTGTGGTTGTACCTACGGTACGGCTATCTGTATCGCTGAGGCACGCAAGCCTCCCCACCAACGGCAAGGTCCATGGTTCATAGGGGGGGGGGAACTTGCAGGTATGCGCAACTTGCAGGTATGCGCAGGGAATTAGAGACGTATTACCAGACTCTTCTGGGAATGGTGAGTGCATTAAATGAGTTAGTTAATCGAATCAGTAAGAAAGTAATCGACTTAACTGAAAAGGTCCGGGCTATTGAGGGGAAAATAGATGTACACTTGCTTGTTGTTAAGAAGGGTGGTCAGGATGACTAGATATATATAGCTTCACACCGCAGAGATGTCTGATCAGTTTACACCAAGATGTCCACGAAACAGAAAGTGATTGAGGTGCGTAAAGCAGTTCGTGAGAAATTACGGCTGCTGAGGTTAGGTCATATGGATCGACAGCAAACACTAAGAGAGAGCTTTAAGCCGGTTAATTAAAAAAAAAAACGATAACGAGGGTGTTGTCATTGATGAATTCACTATTCGTCACACCCCAGGTCAAATAGATAGAGCATTTGGCGTTAGCAGGGGAAGAACGTACATGTTGGGTACCCATCCTATAGCTGTAACTGAAGACACAATACAGATTGGGAATAGACGGTTTGAGAGAACATGCGGCTTAATGAAACCTACCAAAAAATAGCGCAAAGTTCAAATTCCATCATCATAAAGCGTCACCCATCAGTTACCTCTACTAAAGAAAGAAAATGGCGGGGAAAAAGGACTTGTCTTTATTATTTAACCAATTTCAAGCATGTGTGTTCTCCACTGGGTGTGGACTCCAACTGGCTTAGTTCATATCGTGGCCACCAGAGGTTGCTATCCTGACGTCAGATCATGAGGCAAGTGCCAGTATTCAAGATGACGGCACCCACTGTGTTCACCGCGAGTTCCAGAGCCCAGCTGACTTCGTTCATATCGTCGTGGCCACCTGATGGCGCTACCGTGAAGTCGCGTGACGACACAACATCGTCTGCTCTCTCGCGCGCGCGTTATTACGAGACACGCGCCGCGTCAGTGCCTGCGAGCGACTGCTTACGTCACAGCCTCAGCCCGCACCTTTGTACTCGTGGCAGACACAGTCTTCTGTTAATATGCCAACTGAAGTAACACCCACACCGCGCATCTAACTTATCAATTACCTAAGTACTCAATTCCATTTCAGTTTTAATCATATTCAATAAGTCAATTTACAAGTTCATTATTCAATGATCAAACGAGAAGTTCCACATTTTCCCACTATCAGCACGGTGTTCATTAATGACCTAGGACTCCCCACCCCCAGAATGCTGCACTCCTATTGGCTACTGCATTAGTCATGCGATTCGACTTCATATAGGTAAGAAAAGGGGTTCACTATACTTTCAACTACCTAGTTTCAACTACTACTCAAGCTCCAGACCGCCACCTCTTCCTACCAACCGGCGCCAAGTTTGAATTCTGACAGTAAAGAAAGGTCACTTGCGCTTTCGCTACCAATCTAAGAAAATCGTTGCAAACAAAACTCACGCCCCCCCCCCCCCCAAACCAAAGCCTCCAGGGCGCAACGTTGCTGGTAAAAGGACTCAGCCCACACTAGGCTGATGGAGAGAGGAAGGAGTGTACTTTATTTGTGTGGGAGCAGTTTATTTAAGGATGGAGTATATGTATCACAGAACACACGCTCTGACATGCCCCACAGCATACAGACCTGCAAACTACTTCTACATAACTCATGTATAAGGCTTTACACAAACTCTTGCTAATTGTAAACCGTCAAAAGTAACGTACTTCACAGCCTACAGACATGCGAACCATTCCTAAATAATACAACACATTTACGTCTAGACAGATAAACAACTCGTAAATTGTCATAATAATAATCCATCTAAAAGACTCTGCCTGCTAGTCGTCAACGGTCGAAATCGTACACCAGTCTTTATTTAAACAATTAGAGGCACCACCAACAAGTGTATTCGCCACTGAGTCCATAGCCCAACTGACTTAGTTCATATCGATGCCACTGGAGGACGCTGTAGTTACGTCAGGTGATGACGCAAGTACCGTAATCTAAGATGGCGCCACCTAGTGGGTTCACCACGAGCTCCAGAACCCAACTGGCTTGGTACATTTCATCGCCGCAAATCGACGCCACCATCACACCAGCTGATGACGGAGTTACAGTTATCAATGATGGCGGAAAACCTCTTTGTAATAACACTCTAGACAATTTGCACTCGCACCGATTTATACATCTTTCCGCAAGTGCTAGTTCAAATTTAGGTTGGAGAGAGGCATATCCAACACCTTCTGCAACCCGTGTAGAGACAGATCGAGCTGATTTACTGCAACAGGACCGTGTTTTGAGCATTCGGAGGAAATGCGCGCAATGTGGTATGCACCCGAACTAGATACAAGTACTAAAGATCCCCAACACGCTATTTTCGTTATTCTATACCCATCTCAACATAGAAAAACTACGAAAGGAACTGATGCCCTCAGGAGTTAAGTCATGGCTCAGAGCCATTTGAACCATTGTATAAAAGCTCATCCTATTTACAAGTGACCTATGCGTCGATGCTGGTGCCTCCGGCGTGAAGAAAGATATTTTACAATACTTCCGCCGAATAGCGTATAGTGCAGCCATCCAGGCATTCCTAACGGTTCACCAAGTCCGACATCTCAAACTGCAGCTGCCTATGTGCACACGATCATATTAAATATACAAACACAGCAGAGACCACATTAAACTTACCTCACCTATACTCTAAGCGGTTTATCGTTTGAGATGCTCCCTCTGGTCCTGATTCCAACACTGTTTTCTAACACGCTTTTGCACATGGCCAAACATTTCGTTTTCTGCCACGACTTCGAGTCTGTGTCAGATTCTAAACTCGCATTAAGACGCTCAGGTTCACGACCACTCACAGGAAACTATACATCACACGGTGTAAATCATGTTCTTACGTCGGATAGCATAACACTGGATCATTTTTAGATAAAATACACTTTCAACATAAGGAAACTAGAAGAGTTTGGCAGCGTTGTGGAGAGTTTCCAAACTACCGTCCGAAAGTGACAGAATACATCTGCATTTAAACTTGATGTCACAGTGACAGAGTAGATGATGGCTCCGTGTTCCATTTCGAGTTATTCCAAATTTTGCACTCATGTACGCGATCGCTGTTTAGCTGCTAGCAACCCCCAGTCACAATATTTCTTCCCCAACTCAAACTAGCGGTGTCACTCAATCATTATGTGGTAACCATCAGCGCACTAATGCAAAGATGTGATAGAAAAGGCACCGCCGATGTACTGTAATATTAAGCAACAGACTTGATAGCGCGAAGAATTTTACACTAATTTCAGCACCGCTCAATAATGTGACAGCATGTTTCCCCAATTTCAGTATCATAGCTAAACCATGCCCTATCCACGTTGCGAATATCATTTCGAACATCGACAGGTGACTGAGCAGTACGTCCATTAACTCTTTATTCTAACTCTTAACTCTAAACACGTTAATCGTCAAAGTATACGAGACAGCGCTCTACATATTTCTATCACCTCGAGTATAGTGTTTAATTTACGATCTATCTCTCAGCATATGGGAGTCACAGAGCATTCCCGCCGTCTTAGGGTAAAAGACCTTTACACACTGTCATTGACCAACCAGACCCGCACCACAGTTAGCGAATTATTGTAAAACCGAGCAAAAGAAGACCTCTACACTCCACGTCTTTCCAGGTCGTAACCCGTCAAAATCACGAGATTTCTCGAGATGCGACCATGTCGAGGAGCCTAGCACCCCTTATCGATGTATGGTAACAGATTCGAAAGTGCGGTCATATAATAGCAGACAGTTAAGAAGAACAACAAATGATTTTGATTTTTACATAAATCAAACAAGCTATCAACTCTAAAGTATTGTTCTAGAGTCTAGGATCCGCATCTGTAAGTTATTTCTAAGAGAAAGAGAGAGAGAGAGAGAGAGAGAGAGAGAGAGAGAGAGAGAGAGAGAACATAAACACACGCACTCCTAAGAATACAGCGTTTTGCACTTAAAAACTGGCTATAATGTTAGATCGCATATTTTTCCGACCGACCTATCAGACACACATACTTCTTCCCGGTTTCTTTACGCTGAACTATCTTATCGAATCGTAAAACATTTGCTTTGCGTTATACGTGCACAATATAGCTTTGTGGAGACGTATAATGCCACTGTTCACATCCGATCATGGGTCAGAAATTATACGATGCCTGCATCAGCCCAATATATAAAATGGTAGTTGGGATACATCCTACAAGGAAACAAATAAACGCATAGCAGCAGCGTCTGACATGTGAAAATTACAAGTCATTCCGTCACCAACTCTGTAAACAGCACATCAGTCGGGCAAATGTGAACACAGGGATTGCAGCGCATCACAAGCTCATACCGCTAAGTTAGCTATGACCCTGAAGTCTCGATTGTACGCCCAAGATGCGACAGGGGGATCGCATAAAATCAAAATTCGTTTAGAGGAATGTATCAAGTTTCATTACATATGAGATGGAAGTCATCTGATGACCGAGAGGTTTACCGTTAACGATCGCAATTAGACACTGCTTTAAACCACATACAGAACACGTGGCTGTATACGAGTAGAACGCAGGCTATGTCACGTGACTCATGCATCCGGATAGAACACTGGGAAAAAACTGACCTGCAGCAATTTCTCCTTCTCTAGAATTTATTAGTCAACCTTTAAATCGTACCTCGTTACAGCTCTTTCTCAATCGATCAGCCCCTCCATTCTTTGTTATCCTATAACGCAGATGCAAGTAAGTTTAAAGGTGAAATGATCTCTGTACTCCTCAAAAGCACCAAATACAGTAGTCAATTCGCGTGTATCACTGATACCTCAGTAGGCATACAGAATAATACTGACTCAATGGGAAAAAATTGACTACCTCCCTGATTGCTCTTCGTTTCGATATCAACGTTTTCTAGCATTCCTCTGGTTGGCGCATACTTGATCCCATGTACAAACTGTCTTTTATCCTAAGACGGCGAGAATGCTCTGTGACTCCCATATGCTGAGAGACAGATCGTAAATTAAACACTATGTAGCGCACTGTTCGATATAGTTTGATGATTTATGTGTTCGAGATTTAATAGTTAATGGACGTACTGCTCAGTCATCTATCGATGTTCGCAATGATACTCGCAACGTGCAGAGGGCATTGTTTAGCTATGATACTGAAACTGGGGAAACGTGCTGTCACATCGTTGGCTGGTGCTGAAATTACTGTAAAATTTTTCGCGCTATCAAGTCCGTTGCTTAATATTACGGTACATCACTGGTGTCTTTTCCATCACATCCGTGCATTGGTTACTATGTAATGACTGAGTGAGATCGCTTGTCTGAGTTGGGGAAGAAGTTTTGTGGATGGGTGACAACTTCTGGTGGTTGCTAGCAGCTAAACAGCGATCGCGTACATGAGTGCAAAATCAGGAATAACTCGAAATGGAACGTGGAGTCATCATCTATTCCGTCGCTGTGACATTTAAATGTAGATGTCTTCATTCACATTCGGACGGTAGTTTGGAAACTCTCCACAACGCTGCCAAACTCTTCTAGTTTCCTTATATTGTAAGTGTGTTTTATTTAAAAATTATCCAGTGTTATGCTATCCGACATAAGAATATGATTTACACCGTGTGATGTATAGCTTTCTGTGAGAGGTCTATGACCTGAGCATCTTAATGTCAGTTTAGAATCTGACGCAGACCGCTAAGTCGTGGCAGAAAAAGAAATGTTTGGCAATGTGCAAAAGCATTTTAGAAAACAGTGTTTGAATCAGGACCAGAGGGAGCGTCTCGTACGGTAATTCGGTTAGAGTACAGGTGATGTAAGTTTAAAGTGGTCTCTGCGGTGTTTGTGTATTTAATATGATCGTGTACACATAGGCAGCTGCAGTTTGAGGTGTAGGACTTGGTGAACCGTTAGGAATGCCTGGATGGCTGCACGCTACGCTATTCTGGAGAAGACCAACCAGATGACCAACCAGTAGTTAGCCGTGGGAACCAAATGGTTAAATGTTGTAGACCTCAACATCACTTCACAGCTTCCAGAGCCATCAATAACCTGAGCTGATGACATCCTGTGATCATCAGAGAAGTCATTTCTAAGATGTTCCTGGATGTAACAGCATAACTAGTGCTGCGATGGTCTGATATGACAATGGGACTAGTGCTATGATGGGACTGGCGCAATGATGAAAACGGTCTTGAGTGGATGAGCGTCTCTGGGGTGCAAGAATTTCTTCTGATAGGTGTGCAGCCACCAGGATTACGCTCTGTTCCTAGCTATACTGGACATTCCGTTTTTCTTAGACTCCTGGATTAATCTGTACTACTATCACGCTGTCTACCACACCCTGTTCTCTGTACCTCCCTTTGAAGGTGCAGTGGGTAACATGACACTAGTGAACACACTTCAGTTTTCTTTCCAAGAGAAAATTGGTCCTATGCAGACCCATCCTGACTCCACTCATAAACAACAGTTCTCAAATTTTGGATTTGACATCAGGTTTATAGGGGAAAACAACATTCCACAAAGAGCTAAAATTTAAGGACTTCGAAACCAGTGAATATGAATCTGGATGTGCATGAAAGCCTTTCTTGTGGAGCACAAGACATGGGTAGCCGACATATGTTTGCGGCACTGTGAACTGTGACTCGACAGCTTACCACTACCTTATCCAAGACTGCTTCTAAAGTAGTGGCGATACAGGCTGTGCATATGTGCAGTGGACTTTGGTGTGAGAACATCCATCAGGGGTTTCAGAATATGTAATTCTACAGCATGGAATGTGTCACAAAGTGCTCTGTGACCCAGTTAAGTTATAACATTACATGAATAACGCACAGCACAGTGAACAGTATTAATGATGATGATAACGACGCCGACAACATCAACAAAAATGATAATAGTCTATTCACTGGACAGTAAATGTGTAATTATTTATGTATTCTATTAGACGAGTCAATTGTTAATCAGTGGGATGATGACTGCATTACCATCTGAAGCAAGACTGAATAAAGCAGAAATTTGTATTAAGCAATCAATTTTTGGTGTGCACATATGTTCCTGCAACAATAAAGTACAATTAAATGATATGATTGAATTGTTCTTTTGATAGAATTCTGTGTTCATTTGGATGTTAAGTACACCAGTGTATCATTTCTTTAATAGCTCATCTGAATCCTTGTCACTTTAGCAATTTTTATCTCAAATTTACGTATAGCATTGCCTAACACTTGTTTGTAATTTAGTTTTCAAAGCTATAATTGTAAAAAAAATCACAGGTTGTTTGTGTTTAATATGTTGTTTAAGTATAATATGTTGTTTCACTGTTAGTATGTTCTGAACATTAATAATGTATTTCAGGACAGTTAGCAATATTCTTTAAAGTTATCCCCTATTGTTGCTTGCAGTGTTTTGTTAGTCTTTATAATATGTTGGTACTGATTTACACTTTTATGGCCATTTACCATTATTTTGTTACTGATCTCTTATAAAAGCAAATTACTGATTTATATACTTCATCTATTTTTATATCTTTCTTGCCTGTTGCGGAAAGTGGATGTTAACAATTTGTTCAATTATAGTGTAAGCAGCTATGCCTTCATGCAGAAAGAAATAAAACACGTTTGGCATGTATAGATGTTTTAATTCATGTCCCTAAAGATATCTCATTTTTAACTTGTTTCATCTCTGGCAGTGTTTATTAATTTGATGTGGTAGTCAGGAAACAACCTCAAGACATAAAACAAACTCTTGCAGTGTTTTTGTCCATAAAATTCGGAATTCAGAAGAAAGATAATGGTGGTAAATGCTGTTATCAAATACACAACACTGAAATGATTGTATTTGTGTGGTTATACACTACATTAAAACAGAATTTTCCAGTAATCAAAATTTCTTTTGTGACAGCATTATGGAATAAGTTTCTCCTATTCCCACGTGAGGATGCACAGATAGCTTGAGCGTTCAGGAGCTTGTTCCATACTCACTGGCAGAGCTCTCTCTCTTAACTAACACTGTGGCAGTTTTTTTATGTGCAGAGGATGACAGTGTGGGGCTCAACAGGCAGTTCCTGCTGATGACAGGGAAGCTGTTGAAAACTTGATTCTCCCTAAAACCTGAAGGGGAAAGTAAACCTGAAAAACAAATCTAAAAATTTCCTAATCTTGTTATGATTGTGTAGAAACATTTGTTACTCCTAAGTAACACTCATACACAATACAGAAGCCCTGTTGTGGTAAATAAATTGACGCTCATATTTAGGGTACGCTAATTATCACATTCGTGTAGGGAGTGATTCTTTATCACGTTAGTGTACCATTTTCAAAACTTTAAATGTGGCTTTTGAAAACAGAAAAAGAGGCACTTGCAGTTTATTCCATCCCATCCACAGCATGACTATGAAGGCCTAATGATGTAAACAGAAAGGTATACTAGGGTTTAACCTCCCATTCTTAATGCAGCTTTCACAGTGCTCTCCCAGAAAGTGGATGATCACAAATGCATGGCATACTGTCTCATCTGTTGCAAAACATGAATGTTAGGGTATGAGATTGATAAACATTTACCATTTATTGTTCCGCAGTGAGAAAGATTTATTGGATTTTTCCCATTGAAGCAACAGGTAAATCAAATATACTGGTGCCCGTTACAATTTATTGCATCAAAATGCTTATAGAAACAGAAGTACAGAGAGATGACAAACCAAAGATTGTCGTTACTTAAACTGTAAATAAAAAATGTAATTCTATGTGAGAACTCCCACAATTGCCCGGTTTAGGCAGTGCACGATCCACATCTCCATTCAACAACCTGTAGTAGTATTCATGGAGATCCATAGGAAACCCAGCATTCCATAGTAACCCTCTTGTGTGTCATGTGTTGTGAATAGATCTTTAAAATTTAGTGCTGCACTTTGTACTTTCTTGATGCAGTGGACCTGCTGTGCAGTTCCAATACTTCTGGCCACATAATTTTGTTTCTGTTTGCAGAGGATCAAGGACTGTAAGAAAGCACATATCTACTCCGACTCACAATGAAATAATGTAACCACTCTTAACAGACTCCTCTAAAGTGACGAGTGTTCATCGGAAACAATGGTATTGTCAGGAATACCCCTAGGGAAGTGTTTTCTGTACACGTAATAATTTGGCGGACGGGGTGGGGAGCGATCTGCGGTTGTTTGCTGATGATGCTGTGGTGTACAGAAAGATGTGGAAGTTGAGTGAAGGTAGGATGATACAAGACGATTTAGACAACATTTCTAGTTAGTTTGATGAATGACAGTTTGCTCTAAATGTAGAAAATGTAAGATCTTTTAAATATCTGGGCAGAATGTTGCAAAGGGATGTGAAATGGAATGAGCATGTCAGGATTGTGGTAATGAAGGTAGATATTGGGTTCATGGGAGACTTTTTGGAACGTGTGGTTCATCTGTAATGGAGACCGCATGCAGGATGCTAATGCGATCTATTCTCGAGTACTGCTAGTGTGTGTGTGTGTGTGTGTGTGTGTGTGTGATGTGCATCAGTTTCGATGAAAGGAAGGTACTGAAGCAATTCAGAGGCTGGCTAATGGATGTGTTAACGGTATGTTCAAATGACACGCAAGTTCTACAATGATGCTTCGGGGACTCGTATGGGAATCCCTGGAGGGAAAGCAATATTCTTTTTGTGGAACACTGTATAGAGAAATTTAGAGAACTGGCATTTGAAGCCGATTGCCATCAGCATACATTTTGCATATGAATTATAAAGATAAGCTATAAGATACTGGGGCTTACACAGAAGCATATAGATATTCATTTTTCCCTCGCTCTTTCTGCGAGTGGAACCGGAGAGGGAATGACTAGGAGTGGTCCAGGGTTCCATCGGACACGCACACTGCAGCTGCTTGTGGAGATGTAGCCAGGCTCATAACAGGAGCTCTCATTCAATCTTGTTGTGACAGAAAAGTTTCTGGATCATTGTCACCAGTGTCCAGTTTCTCCTCGAGTTCAAAGACACTACCAAGCCATCACGAGTTCAACCCATAAGTGGACCACCACAGCATGGTGAGAAGCACAAACACTGCCGTGCCTTGCTGATGTTAAAGAGTTAACTCCACTTTTCACAAATCTATACATACACGACAAAGGGCACACACGGTTGTTTGGCCCACACTTATTGATTACTTAAAATACCTTTTTAACACCACGAATGTCGTTCCTTGGCATGAGAGATAATACATGCATTTCAAGTTCTTGTTAAGATTGATTACACTTATAACATTTCCAGTTAAGTGTAATAGTATGTAATTATTTCATAAGCACATAGTTTTCCACTATATTTAGGTGGAAACAGTTTAACTGTTCTTTACCATAAGGAGTCACATGCTGATGCTGGGCTCTTTACTGCACTCCATTACTTCAAATCTGATTTGTGAGAAGTCAACATGTGCAGAGACACCATTTAAAATTTGTCATTTTCCAGGCAAGTCTCTTTACTTTTGACTATTTTGGAGAATATGTCATTAGTGTGATTCAACATCACAGTGCAGCTTAATATCCTTGTAGCACCAACATTTACAACTCAGTTTTTGGACAGACACTGTGTACATATATTATTTTTGTGATGATAGTGTCCCTTCTTTTATACCTCCATACAAAAATAGTATAGGTAATTTCCTTTATGTATGTACCTGACCCCAGGTAAGACCACCCCTCTTATGGGTCCGTCTAGGCACCCTCACTTCCATACATAAAATGGGGTTCACTGACCTTAAAAATTGAAACTATATCCCTTTCTGTGTCAAAAGTGTCTACATAGCCTATTTAAGTTTTACTTAATACACGGGTTTCCTACTACTTTCCATTCTATCACTCTTACTGTGCTTTTCACTAAACCATACCTCCCATCTATGTTATATAAACATTTAATAGCGTGCTTTCTCTCATACAAACTTAAGATTAACTACAGACTGTTCATTAAGACCTTATTTACTGTTACTGGATAATAATATTTTGATGTGATTGTTCTTATCAACAGAGTTGTGAACCACTCATTTTGAAATCGTGAAGTAGTACTGGGAATACAGAAGTTTCCTTTACTTTGTTACTTTTCCTCTCAACTACTTTGTCATATACTAGGTATATATGTGATACAGTAGCTTTTCACTTTCCACTGAGGATGCATCTATCTTTTTGTTAATCCCAATTGAAAAAATCATTAAATTATCAAACTCAAAACCTTCATTTATTGTGAGTCAAACACTTTACACTCAATTATGTAACATATGTATAACTATCAGCTTTTTCATACTCTTTGACATAAGGTTGACACACAAGTTAATAGCATTTCCATTTTGCATGTTGTTATGGGTTTATTTATCGATTACCATTTTGATTTGTAGTTCACTGTTGCTATCTCAGTTTACATTTTGCCATTTGGAGATAGTGAGTGGAGCTGTGGACACTGGAAAGTGGAGTGCCAATTGGAATAATCTGAACATTTTCTACTTGGGTTCAGTAGAGGGGTGACAGCAGCGGAGGCAGCCAGAAACATATGCACCGTGTATGGGGATAATGCTATTTGACAGAGCACAGCAAGAAAATGGTTTTCCCGTTTAAAGGAGGACCACGTTGATATTATTGACCCTCCAAGTTCAGGAAGGTCTTCGAATTTTTATGAAGATCATGGAACATTAATCCACAATGATGCACGCCAGTGTATTCGAGAACTGGGCCATGTGATGAACATGATCATTCCACCACTGTGCAAATTTTGCATGCAACAGAAAGGTTAAAAAATGAGGTGTACGAGTACTGCATGTCCGAAGTGAAAATCGCAAAAATCAGTGGGTGGCCATAGCTATCTCTATTTGCTCATCATCAAGTGGCTCATGAAATACTGACCATTACAACTGTTGTAGGGTTGGGGGTCAAACCCGGGACTCCAGATGGTGTTCAAGAACTTCGAGGGTGCAGAGTGATACAGCGGTATTCAGTAACATTGCTTTATTCAGCTAATTTACAGTATTTGATGGTGAAGTGTAGTGTCAGCATGCTGCCCGCGCGATGTCCTGCAAGTCTAGCCGGCTCAGCAGACTCCTGGTATGCCGACGCCGCTGCTGTCGTTATCAAGACTGCCCGCCGATGGAGTCGGCCGCCGCTCTCCCGCTCACCACCCACCGATGCGTAGCGACTTGCGCCGCGCTGCTGCCCGCGATTCCGGAGACTGCTCCAGTCCCTGGTCCTCACTGCCCTCCGCCCCTTTTGGCCTGCTCTGTCCGACCATGCGATGAAGGTCGATGTACTGGTCAGCCATGGCCCTCAGGGCGCTGCTGCTCCCAACACGTGACCGGGCTCAAACCCATGCCCATCTGGATACTGTGCTAATACTTGCCACTAATGTCGCTTGCCGGATGGCAACGCCTGCCGCCATCTCTGGCGCTGTCGCAGTGCTGCTGTGCTACCCGTAGGGTACGCCTCGCCCAGACCCCAGGTGGGAAATTGGGAAATGAAGGTGACCAGTAGACTGGAGTGGAACTGAGCCCCTCCTGGACCTGATGCAGACTGCTGTCACTGCCCTCTTTGAGGCAGACCGTGCTATCTCCAAGTTCCAGGCTGCCGCTCCACCCTCCCCTGGTGTTGTGTCCCCGGATGCGGAATAGAGCTCGAGCGACTACATAGAAACAAAGTACAAGTTTATGCAGAATGCTTGTAACATTGCTGCCAGACTGACCCCTATAAGCGTAGACCAGCACAGGTCTGTCCCGACACTCGACTGACCTGGCACACCCTGTCAAGCTAAACTTGCCTGTCTATTTATATTGGTTTCTCCCTTGCTTCTGAGGTAGTGTCAGAGAGATACAGAAGCTATGACAGGGATAAATTCCTACAGGTCAGCCATTTACAAATCGCCACTCCTGGTTCTGGCCTAGTGCCCCGCCTCAAACATCAAACAACTTAGATCAACGCTGCAGTTTCCTTCCTTGTTGTTGCTCCACTCAAAACAAACCGTGCGTGCAATACCGCTGTCGCAGCTCTGCGCCTGAAAGTGCCATGTTTACATTGCCTGGCCTGCTGGCTGTCGTCCGTTACGACACTCTGCCAGTGGCGCCAGATTTCATCGCCCAACCGCGCCTTCGTTGAATTTCGATAAAATTTCCCTTTCCCTTGACTAGACTGACACTAGCGCGCCACTATCCTGGTGATGAAAAATTGTGTCTTTATGCTAACATAAGGAAAAGGAAGGATTGGTTGAGGCCAAACAAAGGAGCAACATACCATACAATAAACTGCATGCATCCACAAAAGATAATGTTATGCATCTGATGGTACGACGATGGTGGGTTGTATTATGAATTACTTCCGCAAGATGTAACCATCATTGCTGACATTTCCTGTCGACAGAAAAGATGTCTTGCAGAGAGAGTCTAAGAACAACAACCAGGAAGTCCACGTGAAGCAATACTGATCCATGAAAATGCCTGCCTGCATTCCGTACAGTATTTTATTTTATTTTATTTTTTTTTTGTCAGTCTAGCAGAAGTTAGGTTGGGAAGTCATGTCACACTCGCCTTATTCACCTGATCTTGTGCCTCAGATTTGAACCTTTTCCACACTCTATCGAATAACCTTCATGGAACTTCCTTTCCGGATTAAAAATGCACTCTGAACATCACTCAATGAATTCTTCACCTAAAAACCATGCCATTTCTACTGTCGCAGAATCGAAAATTTCCGCAATGTTGGCTATCTATCGTAAGCACTGAAGTATGATATATTATTGTACACTGAAGTCTCTGTTATTTTTATTAAACTTATAGAAAAATTATACGAACTTATGCACCGGCTACGTACTTGTGTTGGGGCCTAGCGCAATGGTTATCATATAAACATGATGTAGAAGGTTGTAGGATCAAAAAACGACAAATTAAACTTTTTTTTTCAATTTATAAATCTGATCAAAAGAATGTGATTATTATTTTTATGCAATTAATTCGTATAAATGTAATTTTTGATCTTATTGTTTGTTTTATTTGCCCTTATTTTTCTTCCTGTCATTCTTTTTTCTCCTGGAATCTGCCTGTGTCACCTATAATCTGCAAATAATTGTTAATGAGGACTGCTCATTGGTTAGTAGCTCATGTAGCCAGTGCGACAATCGTTTCAGGTAACCAATGGCGGTGACAGATTAGTTTGCTTCAGTGCTAAAACTTTTATTTTTCCTCTCTCTCTCTCTCTCTCTCTCTCTCTCTCTCTCTCTCTCTCTCTCTCCCTCTCTCTCTGTCTGTCTGTCTCGAGTTGCTTCGTAGAGGTTAGCTTTAACGACCATAAACGAAGCGATTGCAATTTTTAGATCTGCCGCAGATTGTTGTTGATTGCTGTTTTCTCTGATGCATTTCACATCATGAGGTTGTGGTTACCTTAGGACACAAGTTTGAATTCAGGGGTTTGTCTGCTGTGGTTGTCATTGGTCACTTAGAATCAGCTGTCCATAGAGCATCTCGCATTTCCAACGTACCTGGCAGTGGCTGCCTCCGACATTATTCTGCATTACACATTAACAGCATTTACTGAGTGACCTACCGTGTTTATGTGTCACCTGTAACCAAGCGGTAGCTGGTAGCCGATGTGGTAATATTGTTGCTGTAAGTGAAAGATGTCAAATAACGAGTAATTTAATTAGTCCATAGTCATCAAGTAAAAAAAATAATGTTGCTACTTTGATAGTTCTCTGCAATTTATTGCATAATTTGGTAAACCATACTGTTGTTTATGCCATGCTCTGGCGGTTTCCGGTGATTAAGGGTGTCAGTGTGGTACTGGTGTGCGAGACTCACACTCCCTCTTGGCTATCGAACTTACTTGGAGTTGCTTCGCCGATCTTCTTTTTAGGATAGCCGGCTGTGATGTCCTGCACAACTTCTTCTCCGAATATAAGATGCTACTTTGGAGGAATTTTTTTATACTTTTAAAATAACTCCGTGCACTCGAGAATATTTTGAACTCAATCACACTGTATTTTCATCACACAACAGTTTTCATACAACTAAAACATTTTTTGTAAGTTCGGAACCGTCCTGTATGTCAGAAACTATCACATTCATTTTTCCATAAATACAGTCTAAAAATCTCTCAAAGTTTAACAAGACAACCGTCTGGACGTTACGAAAGTAAGAGAAAGAATGAATAAGTAATTGTCCCTTCTCTTCTTTCAACAACATCCTAATGTTCACACAGTAATGTTTGACGTCGCACAGAGTACGGCGCGTTTATTCCTTGAGCTGGACGTGTAACTCCTTAGGCGGGATCGGCGACTACCTGCCCGCGCCGATCATCCGTGCCATACACGTCCGTCCTGCACACACATACTTGTGGTGCAGTAGACACAGTTCTACTTTACCACACTCATCTCTAAAATAACGCGTGTTCAAGACGGTGGAAATACGAGGGTCTCTAGAATTTACAATGAAATTCTCGCGCCGCTACGATGCCTTCCAGAATGCTGAAAGTTAGCAGAGTATAATTATTAAATTGTCATTACTTCAACACCCCCATCAATTTAATAATTTCCTTAATTACCCGTAAAATTCACTATCGTCAGCTTTTGATATACTCTATTGAAATGTTCACTCCTAGCTGCTTTTGGTAAAATATCTGCCATTTGTTCCTCGGAGCTAATGTATTGAATATTCAGATGGCTTCACCTTGTATAAAGAACAGCCGTCCTATCACACTTCGTGGTCTCTAATGAACTCTCGCCGTCGAAGAGAACATACTGGGTTCTATTATTCAAGAAGTTTTCGAGCCATTCACATGTTGTGTTGGCAGATTAGCCAACCCAACGCACTAATTTAGAGAGGAGGCCGAAATGCACGCGTCAACTCACGCCGGTTTGCGTTAAGTCTGAAACAGGATACGTAATGAATGCTATAAAGAAAAGTAAGTAGCTGCTGGAATACTTAACTTTAATCCATCATTTGTATACAGCATTCTTGATGATACAAGTGAGACTCTCTCTAGAAATGGTTAATGGCGCCTTGCTAGGTCGTAGCCATGGACTTAGCTGAAGGCTATTCTAACTGTCTCTCGGAAAATGAGAGAAAGGCTTCGTCATTGTAGCCGCTAGCAAAGTCGTCGTACAACTGGGGCGAGTGCTAGTACGTCTCTCAAGACCTGCCGTGTGGTGGCGCTCGGTCTGCGATCACTGACAGTGGCGACACGCGGGTCCGACATGCACTAATGGACCGCGGCCGATTTAAAGCTACCACCTAGCAAGTGTGGTGTCTGGCGGTGACACCACATTCCTCCCCCGCAAATCGGTGAACGGTCGTGTGATAAGGCTTCCGCCCGCCGTGGGGAGGGCCCCATGTTGACGTATGCGATGAGGTGGGAAGCCTAACAACAGGCGAGGCTGCGCCACCCGCACCCGGCCATTCGGTCCGAGGGGAGCTAGGAAACGCCTGAAAACCTACTCCAGGGTGCACGTCAACATGCGGTGTATGCGCCCGTGAAGAGACAGGAGGGGCCGAAGGGTCGACCTCCATTGCGTCGGGGTATCCGACGCGCGATGACGCCATGTGGTCCGGAGCGGGCAAGAGTTCCATGGCGGAGGGCAGCTGGTCACGGGAAGCGATCGGCGGCGCGTGACCCAGGGAGGCGCTTGGCGGCTGCAGCGAAGCGTCCACTGCGGGCGGCGCCGGCGGGAGAACAGGCGGCGGCGGCGGTGGCGGCGGCGGCGGCGGCGGCGGCGCGTCGCCATGGGGCAAAATGGAAGGCATCGTCGGTAACACCTGGGGATGAGGCGAGCCAGTAGATGGGTCCCCAGGGCGCTGACCGGACGGCACCGTCGCTGAAAGCAGACGGGGAGCTGCAGAACTCGGGCGACGACAGAGGCGCAGCTGATTGAGATGCCGACGCACCTCACCAGAGGCCCCCAAAACCAAATACATCGCGCGGCCGAGGCAGCGAAGAATGCGCCCTGCGAGCCAAGGCCGTGAACCGCGATAGTTGCGATAGAATACAACGTCGCCTGGAGCAAAATCAGGAGTCTGCCGCTGCACAGGAACCTGATGCGGCGGATGCAGCAAAGACATCAAGGTTCGATGAGGACGACCATGGAGCAACTCAGCCGGCGAGCGACCATCCCGGGGCTGAGAGCGATACGAGGACAAAAAGAGCAATAACGCGTCCTCCCGAGAATGCGACTCTTTCAACTTCAACATCTGTCACTTGAAAGTCCGGACCAATCGTTCAGCGGCACCGTTTGACTGAGGCGAAAACGGCGCGGATGTCAGATGTTGAATACCATTGGCCTTGCAGAATGACTGAAATTCTGCGGACATGAATTGTGGGCCATTGTCGGAAACAATAGTCTGTGGAAGACCTTCAATGCAAAAGATAGCAGACAACGCTTGGATGGTGGCAGATGACGTCGTGGAAGACATCCGGACAACAAATGGAAAATTACTGAAGGAATCGACAACAACCAACCATCGAGCATTCCAGAATGGACCAGCAAAATCTGTGTGTAAGCGTTGCCAAGGGGAAGTGGCTTTCGGCCATGCAAAGAATTTCCGCGGTGGCGCGGATTGTTGTTCGGCACACGCCATGCAAGAAGAGCACATATGCGTAATCGCAGCATCGATTCCGAACCAAGTACAGTGCCGACGAGCAAGTTGTTTCGTACGCACTATACCCCAATGTCCTTGGTGGAGAAGCGCTAAGACAGAGGACTGTAACGAACGTGGGACCACGACCCTGGACTGATCATTATCAGAACGCAACAACAAAACACCACGTCGAACAAAAAGTCTCTCCTTGTGAGCAAAAAATTGGCGAACCAACGGATCCTCGATCCGTGACTTGGACAAGGGCCATTGCGTAGCAACAAAACGCAAAACGGTAGCAAGGACAGGGTCGGCAGCTGTGGCTGTAGCTACACGACGAAAATCAATCGGAAACGATTCGACCACGTCATCAGTGTCCGCATCAATGAACATGCAAGCAAGTTCGGAAGAATCGAACGCTCTATCCTCAGCAACAGGCAAACGGGACAACGCATCGGCGTTTCCGTGCTTAGCAGTGACCGATACAAGATATCGTAGCGGTACTGCGAGAGGAAAATAGACCAGCGAATGAATTTCTGCGCTGTACGCGGAGGTACAGGCTTGTTCGAATGAAAAAGTGATGTCAAAGGTTTGTGGTCTGTGATGATGGTAAAGTGACGACCATACAAGAAATCATGAAACTTTGTAACACCAAACACGAGAGCCAAAGCTTCTTCCTCTATCTGGGAATAATTTCTTTGCGCAGACGAGAGCAATTTGGACGCAAAGGCAATAGGGCGATCATGCGATCCATCTTTGTGCGCAAGCACAGCACCGATCCCGAAATCCGATGCATCGATCATCAACAAAAGGGGTTTCTGGGGATCGAATGGCGTAAGGCAAGTATTTGAAAGCAACGCCGATTTCAATTGGCGAAAGGCGCGTTCGCATTCCGTCGACCAGACGAACGGAACACCCTTACGGCGTAAGCGATGAAGCGGAGCTGAAATGGAAGAGGCATTGCGCACATAGCGATGGTAGTAATTTATTTTACCCAGCACACTCTGTAGCTGCTTCAAATTCTGCGGCGAAGGCAAGTCCTGTATGGCACGGAGGTGCTCTGGACTCGGATGTATGCCTTGGGCATTGATTACATGTCCCAGATATGGTAAGTCATGAGCAAAAAACACACATTTGCGGCACGCAACGGAGGTGCGCCCAGTTGTTTGTACGTGTCGTGATTGAGTAGTGAAACTGCAGCTCCGGTATCGAGCTGGAATGGGATCATGTTGCCATTAATTTCCAAGTCTACAAAAAATTTATTGTCCTGCTGACGACAAGAACGACTGTCTCGTGCAATTGGAACTGTTTCTGGGACAGAAGCACTGGCGACTTGATGGGATTGCCGTCGACGTCGACGCACACTTTTTGTGGGACGAACACAGTCACTGTTAGAGAGAGTAGCACTGGACGGTGTGGAATTAACTACATGAATGTCCATGGGTGAAGGTTCAAGAGCCTGTGTATTCTTGGTTTGATTCCGGCGCAAAGCAAAGGGCCTGGAATGGTTGTGAGTGTCCAATCTAAGCTTTTTCTGGCAAACACTTTGAACATGTCCTTTTTTATTACAGAAAAAGCAAATAGCTTGGCGTGACGGGCAATGTTCACGCGAATGTCTAGTAGCACACCGCGGGCATGATTTCAGCACTGCATTTGCTTGCTTTCGCGGGACACGTAGCTGCGCGGACGTGCGCGAGGGCTGTTTACAGTTCTGTGCAGCTCACCCGGCGGGCCGGTTAATGTGACACACGGCTGGCGAAGTTTCAAATGATTCCTGAGCAAAGTCAAGTGTATCTTGCCGATCCAATATGTCTATCACTTGTTGAAGGGAGGGATTGACTAGTTTCAAAATCTGTTCCCGTATGCGAACATCAGAAACGTTCTGCGCAGTTGCATCACGCACCATAGTATCTGAATAAGGGAGTCCACATTGACACTCAAAAGCACAGTGCCTAGTAAGGCCTTGCAAGGTTGCAACCCACTCCCGATTAGTTTGACCGACCGTACGTTTTGTACGAAAAAACTTATACCTTTTTGCAACTACATTAACTGTGTCTTTGAAATAGGCATCTAAAGCAGACAAAATTTCTTCGTAGGACAGAGTTGCTACGTCGTGTTGGGGAAACAATTTCACTATCACACGGTAGGTGGACACACCTACACACGAAAGCAAAAACGGCTGCCGCTCATTACCTTGAATTCTGTAGACGGCGAGATGGAATCCAAAATGGCGTGACCACTCCGTCCATGTTTCCTGGGCCGCATCGTAGGGCCGAAACTGGGGTGCAACAGCATGTTGTGGCGGCGGTAGCGGTGAAGCGGCGGCGGCCGCATCGTTTTGCAGTGCACGTTGACCCTGGACGAGCTGTCCAAGGGCATCCAATAACGCCTGCGTCTGCTGATTCTGCAAGCGATAAAATTCGGACAGTACATCTGGAGAATGTGGTGAAGCCATGACACAAGTAAATTAGTGCAATACGAACGCGAAATCCTCTTTTAAGACTCGTCGCCAAAATATTTGTTGTGTCGGCAGATTAGCCAACACAACGCACTAATTTAGAGAGGAGGCCGAAATGCACGCGTCAACTCACGCCGGTTTGCGTTAAGTCTGAAACAGGATACGTAATGAATGCTATAAAGAAAAGTACGTAGCTGCTGGAATAGTTAACTTTAATCCATCATTTGTATACAGAATTCTTGATGATACAAGTGAGACTCTCTCTAGAAATGGTTAATGGCGCCTTGCTAGGTCGTAGCCATGGACTTAGCTGAAGGCGCACGAGCTATGGGACACAGCATCTCCGAAGTAGCGACGAAGTGAAGATGTTCCTGTATGATCATTTCACGGGGGTACCGTGAACTGTCTCTCGGCAAATGAGAGAAAGGCTTCGTCATTGTAGTCGCTAGCAAAGTCGTCGTACAACTGGGGCGAGTGCTAGTACGTCTCTCAAGACCTGCCGTGTGGTGGCGCTCGGTCTGCGTTAACAGTCTAAATGGCGTACGTTGTCAAATGCTTTCCGGAAATCTAGAAATATGGAATCTGCCTGTTGCCGTTCATACATAGTTCTCAGTATGCCACGTGAGGAAAGGGCAAGCTGAGTTTCGCACTTACGATGCTTCCTAAAACCATGTTGATTCGTCGACATAAGCTGCTTACCCTCAAGTAAGTCTATTATAATCGAACTGAGAATGTGTTCAGGAAGTCTGCAGCAAACAGAAGTTTGGAATATTGGTCTGTAATTCTACAGGTCCGTTCCTTTACCTCTCTATATACTGGAGTCATTTGCGCTTTTTTCCAGCCGCTTGGAACTTTGCGCTGGGCGAGGGATTTATGCCAAATGCAGGTAAGGGGGCAATGACGTAGAACACTCTTTGTAAAATCCAGAACCTATAACAATATTAATATACAGAAGAAACACACTGCGATCTTATGCACCATCCTAATACTTTGCGATCTCAGAATTTGCGGCATGAGGCACCGTCACACGTCGCGAGGGCCAGGGAAGACCACCCTCCCTTCGAAAAAGCACTCGCATTATCGTGCCTGTAGACTAGACTTGCTGTCCTTAAGACACCCGCTTTCTACGTGGCGCTCACATTCCGCCAGTAGCAGGGTTATCGCATGCTAGTTAGGCAGCCAGCTACACACGCCAGCTCCTACCTAGCTCCGCGCCACCTGTCTGTCAAAGCAGCGCCCATATAGCCACGCCCGTCTCTCATCCTCTCCGCGAGCAACCTCAACATTTCTTCTTTTAAAATATGTAAAATTAAATAAATAAGTTTTTTAGTTTACTGCGAATATAACTTTTTGAGGCACTGTAAACATTTTCTTTGTTTAGTTACAAAGAGTGGGGATAATATGGAAAATGTTCTCAAACATAATTTTGAATGTCGAATGTGGAGTATATATACGAGATTCCTAATGCCAAATGCTGATTGGATGTACCTTGCATGTAGTGTGAAGGTTGACAGAAACTGTTCCGTCACTGGTGGCGCGTCTGTTTGGTAAAAAATCCACACCACATCTCCGTTCGACTTATCGCCAGCCACGGGTGGGTCCTGAACCTGTCCTGGAGAGTGGAGGCGTGTTCCAGCCCGAATCAATGGAGCGCTCTGTTAGTTCAGAGACAGGTCTCCGTGCCGGCGCTGACGTACGGCGTGGTAGGAGGTCCACAAAACCTCAGGCGTGGTGGGGATGTTTTGGACTTTGCGACGGCAATAAGGAATCAACTTTTACACTAGTATGGCCAGTGTAGTGAGCTGTGTGTAGCCTTCTTATCATGAGAAACTGCAACTCTATTGGAATTTTCGGAAGAATCCTTAGATAATTCTGCAGAACTGATATTTTCATTTTCATCAGTGAAGGGCTGCACTGCTGTTATTACGCAGTTTAATCTTTGCTTCATTAAACAGCAAAAAATAAACCCACATTATATGAGCTAAATCACTGTTTAATTAAACAGTAATAAAGTACCCAGTATCATTCTGGCAATATCCCCCAGGCTGTGGCTAAGCCATGTCTCTACAATATCCTTTCTTCCAGGAGTTCCAGTTCTGCAAGGGTTGCAGATGAGCTTCGGTGAAGTTTGAAATGTAGGAGACGAGGTACTGGCACAATTGAAGCCGCGAGGACGGGTCGTGAGTCGTGCTTGGGTAGCTCAGACGGTAGAGCACGCCGTGAGGCAAATATCCCGAGTTCGAGTCTCGGTCCGGCACACAGTTTCAATCTGCCAGGAAGCGCCAGTAATAAAGTAAACTTTCATTACATCAGACTGTTGCTGCGTACAAGTGTTACTCCGTGGTAATGGCCCATACGAAGGAATAAACACCGCAGCTGCAACAAATCCCAGCCACCAGCTTATTCGATGAAAGCTGCCTCGTTGTGGGATTGTGCTTCTGGCTCGGAACCTGGGTCATTTTCTTGCAGGTATCGCCAGTTTTTCTCATCCAGTTCGTTGCCCAGGTCAGAATGTACGGCATGGGACCAGTCATGCGTAGCGTTCTAGATATGAAATGCACACAGACGTATATCTCATTAAGGAAATTATGAGTGCAGTTATCCTGTTAGTTTGGTCGCGGTACTTGGTAGTGGCTGAGTGAAGTAGGCAAAATCCGCGAAATATGGAGCAATAAATACTCTTAGGTAATACTAAATAATATGCACCGAAGCGCCAAAGAGACTGGTATAGGCATGCGTATTCAAATACAGGCTGAATACGGCGCTGCGGTCGGCAACGCCTATATACAGGGTGTTTCAAAAATGACCGGTATATTTGAAAAGGCAATAAAAACTAAACGAGCAGCGATAGAAATACACCGTTTGTTGCAATATGCTTGGGACAACAGTACATTTTCAGGCAGACAAACTTTCGAAATTACAGTAGTTACAATTTTCAACAACAGATGGCGCTGCGGTCTGGGAAACTCTATAGTACGGTATTTTCCACATATCCACCATGCGTAGCAATAATATGGCGTAGTCTCTGAATGAAATTACCCGAAACCTTTGACAACGTGTCTGGCGGAATGGCTTCACATGCAGATGAGATGTACTGCTTCAGCTGTTCAATTGTTTCTGGATTCTGGCGGTACACCTGGTCTTTCAAGTGTCCCCACAGAAAGAGGTCACAGGGGTTCATGTCTGGCGAATAGGGAGGCCAATCCACGCCGCCTCCTGTATGTTTCGGATAGCCCAAAGCAATCACACGATCATCGAAATATTCATTCAGGAAATTAAAGACGTCGGCCGTGCGATGTGGCCGGGCACCATCTTGCATAAACCACGAGGTGTTCGCAGTGTCGTCTAAGGCAGTTTGTACCTCCACAAATTCACGAAGAATGTCCAGATAGCGTGATGCAGTAATCGTTTCGGATCTGAAAAATGGGCCAATGATTCCTTTGGAAGAAATGGCGGCCCAGACCAGTACTTTTTGAGGATGCAGGGACGATAGGACTGCAACATGGGGCTTTCCGGTTCCCCATATGCGCCAGTTCTGTTTATTGACGAAGCCGTCCAGCTAAAAATAAGCTTCGTCAGTAAACCAAATGCTGCCCACATGCATATCGCCGTCATCAATCCTGTGCACTATATCGTTAGCGAATGTCTCTCGTGCAGCAATGGTAGCGGCGCTGAGGGGATGCCGCGTTTGAATTTTATATGGATAGAGGTGTAATCTCTGGCGCATGAGACGATACGTGGACGTTGGCGTCATTTGGACCGCAGCTGCAACATGGCGAACGGAAACCCGAGGCCGCTGTTGGATCACCTGCTGCGCTAGATGCGCGTTGCCCTCTGTGGTTGCCGTACGCGGTCAACACTGTGTTCTAGGCGGTGGAATTCCAACACCAGAAAAATCCTCTGTTCTAAGGAATAAACCATGTTGTCTACAGCACAATTGCACGTTGTGAACAGTACACGCTTACAGCAGAAAGGCGACGTACAGAATGGCGCACCCACAGACTGCGTTGTCTTCTATATCTTTCACATCACTTGCAGCGCCATCTGTTGTTGAAAATTGTAACTACTGTAATTTCGAAAGTTTGTCCGCCTGAAAATGTACTGTTGTCCCAAGCATATTGCAACAAACGGTGTATTTCTATCGCTGCTCGTTTAGTTTTTATTGCTGTTTCAAATATACCGGTCATTTTTGAAACACCCTGTAAGAGAACAGGTGTAACCCTCAGTTGTTGCATCGGTTACTGCTGCTATAAAGGACAGGTTATCAAGATTTAAGTGAGTTTGAACTTGGTGTTACAGTAGGCGCACGAGCTATGGGACACAGCCTCTCCGAAGTAGCGACGAAGTGAAGATGTTCCTGTATGATCATTTCACGGGGGTACCGTGAGTATCAGGAATCCGGTAAAATATCAAGTCTAAAATGTAAACTTTCACGGCCGGAAATATCATGTCCATTATAATTATCCGGGCTGTTATGCCGTGGTCGGTTGATGAATGCTGTGGTGATTCCCAACGTTTCGTCTCCGACTGCGGGAGACATCTTCAAGGGGGTCCGTAGCTTGATGGAAGATCCAACACACACACTGGCTCGCTACTGACTGCCGCTAAATTCCGTGTCCGCGCGCCCCTGCGCCGCGGCGTGACGTCACGTGTTTTGAAAACGTCAGTGCAATTGGCCGCTGTCCGTCGCCGTCGATCGCCGTTGCCATCACCCAGTAGTGGACGAGTGGTACACATCTTCTTTAACACCGGCATCCATATACCGTTTAATTTGACGCCCTCCTCCTTTCTGTTGAAATTATTTGGGTGTTTAGCGATTTCGATCGCCTCCCTGTAGAGCCTTTCGTAATATCCGCTCGTGGCCGCTAGTACTTGCGTCTCCTCGAAACGAATATTGTGGTTCCCTGGCTGGAAAGCATGCTCCGCAACAGCTGATCGTTCTGTTTCTCCTCTTCTACAATTTCCCTTGTGCTCTTCCAAACGTTTAGAAACAGTTCTTTTAGTGGTACCCACATAAACATCACCACAGCTGCATGGGATCCTATACACTCCAGATTTTTCCAATGGTTTGCGAGCGTCCTTGGCAGGCCTAAGGTATTCCTGTATCTTCCTGGTGGGCTTGTAAATTACGGTAATATTCCGCTTCGTCAAGATCCTCCCTATTCTTTCCGTTACATTTTTAACAAACGGCAGGAAAACCTTAGATTTTGCAGTAGCCTGTACGTCAGTATGATTTCTGCGTGGCTGCCTCAACGCACGTTTTATTTCGGCGGACGAATATCCGTTCTTCGTTAGTGCATTGTGGAGATGTTCCATCTCAGCGTCGAGCAACTCAGGTTCACAAATATTTCTAGCTCTGTCCGCTAACGTCTTGATAACACCCCGCTTCTGTTGTGGGTGGTGGTTCGAATCCCGGTGCAAATAACGGTCCGTGTGCGTGGGTTTGCGGTACACTGAGTGGCCCAATCTACCATTTTCGTTTCTAAACACAAGCACATCGAGGAAATGTAGTTTGCCGTCTACCTCCTCTTCCATAGTAAACTGAATTCTTGGGTTTATACTGTTCAGATGTTCGTGGAACCGGCTTAGTTCCTCCCTACCATGTCTCCACAACACAAACGTGTCATCCACGTATCGGAACCATACATTTGGTTTCTTGCTGGCAGTACCTAAGGCCTGTTCTTCGAATTTCTCCATAAAGAAGTTTGCAATTACGGGACTTAGGGGGCTTCCCATAGCCACGCCATCCGTTTGCTCATAAAACTGTTCATTCCACTTGAATTATGTGGTCGTCAAACAACACTTAAACAGCTCTAAAATATCGGCAGGAAAAATTCGATCCAGCTGTTCCAATACATCATTAAGTGGAACCATGGTAAACAGCGATACCACATCGAAGCTGACCAATATGTCCTCCGGCTGGACCACTATGCCATTCAATCTGCTGATGAAATGTGTCGAATTCTTTATATAAGAGTCCGAACGGCCCACATGTGGTTTTAACAGCGTAGTCAAAAACTTGGCTAACGAGTAGGTGGGCGAACCAATGGCACTTAGTATCGGTCTTAACGGAACATTTTCTTTATGAATTTTGGGCAATCCATAAAGCCTCGGTGGTAGCGCAACCGAATTGCAGAGACCTTTCTGTACACTCTCTTCAATGGAGGACTTTTTTATTAACCGCGACACAGTTCTGAGAACGTTGTTAGTGGGGTCCTTATTCAGCTTCCTATATGCTTGCGGATCCAGTAGATCCGTAATTTTTCTCTGATAGTCGGCCACATCCATAACCACCGTTGCGCTTCCTTTGTCAGCTGGGAGAACCAAAATACTACCGTCGTCATTCAGGAGTTTTAAAGCTCTTCTCTCACCCACAGTTATATTACTTTTCGGCGGTTTTGCATTGGCTAATATTCTCACCGTTTCTATACGGATTTCTTCAGCTGTTACAGAATCTACACTGCGAATTCCTGCTTCTACATTGGCTATAATTTCTTCCGTGGGCACAAAACGCGGACTAACAGCAAAATTTCCTCCCTTGGCAAGCACAGATGTCTCATCGTCAGATAACGAACGTTTGGACAAATTGATAACGGTCCGGGAAACGTCTAAATGCCGAACAGTCTGATTAGGTAGCAAATTATCAAACTTCTTCTTCTGTCTACTAGACGTCGTCAACATACGCTTCCCCATGGTATCATGCAGTAGTCTATCAATTTTATCCCAGTCACCGCTGCACAGTTTATTACTGATCGTAATATGGAGAGACATTAACTTACAGTTTGTGCTTGCCAAGTCCCGTCGGGTCTGCTGAATGCGCTCTCGTAGTAAGGCCTCCTCAGTCCGTTTGAAAATGCGTTGTGCCTTTCCCGAATAGAACAGTCGCTTTATCTTCAGAAACTTCGGTATAACGCCGACGGCTCTGCAACGGGACAGGAATGTGAGGGAACACAAAAGCTGCACTCTCTTCTTCTGGAGTCCTTCCAGGCGTCGCACTTCTCTTGACATTTCCTCCCCGTAGAGGCGTCTGATACTAAAATGTAAACTTTCACGGCCGAAAATATCATGTCCATTATAATTATCCGGGCTGTTATGCCGTGGTCGGTTGATGAATGCTGTGGTGATTCCCAACGTAATTTACAAGCCAACCAGGAAGATACAGGAATACCTTAGGCCTGCCAAGGACGCTCGCAAACCATTGGAAAAATCTGGAGTGTATAGGATCCCATGCAGCTGTGGTGATGTTTATGTGGGTACCACTAAAAGAACTGTTTCTAAACGTTTGGAAGAGCACAAGGGAAATTGTAGAAGAGGAGAAACAGAACGATCAGCTGTTGCGGAGCATGCTTTCCAGCCAGGGAACCACAATATTCGTTTCGAGGAGACGCAAGTACTAGCGGCCACGAGCGGATATTACGAAAGGCTCTACAGGGAGGCGATCGAAATCGCTAAACACCCAAATAATTTCAACAGAAAGGAGGAGGGCGTCAAATTAAACGGTATATGGATGCCGGTGTTAAAGAAGATGTGTACCACTCGTCCACTACTGGGTGATGGCAACGGCGATCGACGGCGACGGACAGCGGCCAATTGCACCGACGTTTCCAAAACACGTGACGTCACGCCGCGGCGCGGGGGCGCGCGGACACGGAATTTAGTGGCAGTCAGTAGCGAGCCAGTGTGTGTGTTGGATCTTCCATCAAGCTACGGACCCCCTTGAAGATGTCTCCCGCAGTCGGAGACGAAACGTTGGGAATCACCACAGCATTCATCAACCGACCACGGCATAACAGCCCGGATAATTATAATGGAGACAATATCAAGTCTCCGACATCGCTGCGTCAGAACCATTTAACGAAACATCATCGATATGGGCTTTCGGAGCTGAAAGCCCACTCGTGTACCCTTGATGACTGCACGCGACACAAAGCTTTACGCCTCGCCTGGGCCCTTCAACACCGACATTGGACTATTGGTGACTGGGAACATGTTGCCTGGTCGGGCGAGTCTCGTCCGAAAGAACAGACACCATTGCTGACCTGAAGCCGTCTAGAGCGAAATTAGAATGATATTTATACCTTCAGCTGCTGACGGGCGTTGATATATATCAATGGCGACAGGTGAAACATGTGTGCCCCGGCCGGTACTCGAACCCGGGATCACCTGCTTACATGGCAGACTCTCTGTCCATCTGAGCCACCTAGGGCACAGAGGATAGTGCGACTGCAGGGACTATCTCGCGGATGCCTCCCGCGAGACCTACATTCTCACCTTGTATGTCTACACACTACATTCGTAGTGTCCCACCCCAACACACTCATTACTCGTGGAAGACATTCTTACCAAGCCCCATAAGAAATCGGGGAATATGTGTGCATTCCCTACAGAAAAACAAGGTCATGGACAGGATTTCCCAAACTATTTACATATGTGGATATGGTGTCTGTTCTTTCGGACATGTCCGAGAGAACAGACACCATTGATGACCTGCAGACGGCTAGAACGAAATTAGGATTGTATTAATACCTTGAGCTGCTGACGGGCATTGATATATAGCAACGGGGACTGGTGAAAATGTGTGCCCCGACCGGGATAGAGCGTCCTCCATGTAAGCAGGAGATCCCGGGTTAGAGTCCCGGTCGGGGGACACATTTTCAACTTTGCCCGTTGATATATATCAACGCCCGTCAGCAGCTGAAGGTATTAATATAACTTCAGACACTAGTCGAGCCGTGCCACGTCGAGTTGCGGTACTTCCGCTTACTCGTGGGAGTTTTGCACGACATTAGGGAGGTGTGTCGGTTTCTTTGACTCTTCAGTGTATATGACTTACAATCGAAACATTTTTACATATATGGTAATGTTCGTATCACTTATGGTGCAATTTAGTGGTGATAGAGTCTTCAACGTGTTTCATCAGTACTGTGGTGGATCGAGGTGAGTGAGTGTGGTCGGCAGATACCTCAGTGTACTGCGGGATGTAGAACACCTAGTTCTCTTAGAAAAGGCTATATTCTCTATGACCTTTGTATAAGCGAGTATATTAAGTAATACGGTAAAGTTCAATCCTCTCCCTGTTCCATCCATACTGGCATTAACGTTGCGTTTCGCGACATATTTAACCGCAGTAATACTCTCTTAACATAATGCTATTTAAATTAAGCTCGAAATGCGCGGAAGTTGGTTTATTTCATTAGGCATGTACTTTTCATTGCATATATGTAATATATTGTTTCACAATACTTGCTTACAGACTATATTTGCAGTTACTGACGAAAACGCACTAAATCGTGAAAAGGATTATACATGCGAAGAATAAGCGAAATGCTTATGCGAAATCACTGTAGAGAACCGTTCGGTTACCCATTTGTTAGTTACCAGTGGTTGTACCTTGTAGTCTATCTGGATTTTTTTTTCTTTGTGACTCTGTTGATTGTCGGCAAAGTGCAATTAACGAAAACGCACTGGGACATTACAAACTGATATATTTATTAAAGTTTGAATGACGAAACTGCGCAAGCATCGTATGGTGTCCGACGAATGAAACAATAAACGCATTTTCACAGAGTATGTAGCTTTTCCTAAGAGTATTTGTTGCTCAGTATTTCGCGAATTTCTTTTCGCCACACTTATCCACTATCCCGCACAAGAGAAAAGTCTCTTACCAACAGCGTGAGACCAAGCGGTAGCTACGAACACAACGACGAGTCGGTTATGCCGGAAAGTCTGTCAGTAAAAAAAAAAGAACATCCCTACGGCCTACCCAAAACATTGTTTCCCATTCGGGGTAGATGGCGCTGTAATCGACAAATATCGGCTGTGCCTGTTTTTGCATTTAAGACACAAAGCATTTTATTCTACGTTTCATTTACAAAGCAAATGTGAACCTTTCTATTCAAAAGGTACATACTGATCTTCAGACGTTGCTTGAGTGTGTTGTAACTGTGTACGTTGCAAATAAAAGAGATTTATAGCAAATAAGCTACTTGTATGGTAACGTAGTTATCTGTTTACTACGGGGTTGGCTGTGATAAGTGCCCAAACCACGTGAATGCTTCGCCATGCGTTGTGGCCGAGCGTTTCTAGGCGCGTCATTTTGGAACCGCGCGATCGCTACGGTCGCAGGTTCGAATCCTGTCTCTGGGATAGATGTGTGTGATGTCCTTAGGTTAGGTAGGTTTAAGCAGTCCTGAGTTCTAGGGGACTGATGACCTCAGATGTTAAGTCCCATAGTGCTCAGAGCCGTTTGAACCATTTGAAGCTGAATGCTTCACTTCGGTCGCCTCCCTCGAACCCCGCCAACAGGGTGACCGATTTAGATGTGAGTCTCCGCCCAACCAGTGTAAATCTCACGCTAGCCGCTACGCGGAATACAAACCACAACTACTGTAATAAGTTAAAATGCCCATGAAGTGATAATGACAGGCTCCAACGAAATCAAGCATTCCAATGGTGAGCGGCATGGGTGCTCACCGGTAGTCTGCATCCCGATGGGAACAAAATACTATTACACCAAAATCTTGTTCCTGGATCACGTTAAACGTCGATTCTAACCAGACACTGAAACCGCTAACCATGTTACATTCTACAATCCAATTTGGGACAGTCAAGTTGGTATCACACTGCTGGCCAGGGCGTCTCCAGACGCACCTTCGCCAAGCATCGGGGCTCAGTTCGAAGGGGGACTCAAGACTGAAGACAGCTCTACCCCAGCCAATGAGATTCCAGGCCGAAGGCGTTTGTGGAGACGTCACGGACAGTGGTGGTATACCGAGCTGTGTGTCGCTCACCGAACGACCCGACAACCAGGAGTGATGCTCTGGGGTGCCATTACTTTTCACAGTAAGGCCCCTTTGGTTGTCAGCCGCGATATCCTTACAGCACAGTGGTACGTGTAAGACATTGCACTTCTGTTTTTTTTCTTTTTTTTTTTTTTGAGAAGCCATTCCGGTCTGACATTTCAACAAGACAACGCCTTCCAGCATACGGCGAGAGTTTCTACTGCTTGTCTTCGTCCTGGCCAAACCTTACTTTGGCCAGCAGGGTCTCCTGGTCTCTCCCCAACTGAGAACGTTCCGAGCATTATGGGCAGCACCTCATCTACATGGATACTCTGCAAATCACATTTAAGTGCCTGGCAGAGGGATCATCGAACCACCTTCACAATCCTGTATTATTCCAACCTCGTATAGCGCGCGGAAAGACCGAACACTTATATCTTTCTGTACGAGCTCTGATTCCCCTTATTTTATCGTGGTGGTCGTTTCTCCCTATGTAGGTCGGTGTCAAAAAAATATTTTCGCATTCGGAGAAGAAAGTTGGTGATTGGAATTTTGTGAGAAGATTCCGTCACAACGAAAAACGCCTTTCTTTTAATGATGGCCAACCAAAATCCTGTATCATTTCAGTGACACTCTCTCTCATATTTTGCGATAATACAATACGTGCTGCCCTTCTTTGAACTTTTTCCTTGTACTCCGTCAGTCCTATCTGGTAAGGATCCCACACCACGCAGCAGTATTCTAAAAGAGGACGGACAAACGTAGAGTAGGCAGTCTCCTTAGTAGATCAAATACATTTTCTAAGTGTCCTGCCAATAAAACGCAGTCTTTGTTTAGCCTTCCCCACAACATTTCCTTTGTGTTACTTCCAATTTTGGTTGTTCGTAATTGTGATTCATAGGTATTCAGTAGAATTTACGGCCTCCATATTTGACTGATTTATCGTGTAACCGAAGTTTAACGGATTCCTTTTAGCACTCATGTGGATGACCTCACGCTTTTCGTTATTTAGGCTCAATTGCCCATTTTCGTATCATACAGATATATTTTCTAAATCATTTTGCAATTTGTTTTGCTCTTCTGACGGCTTTGCTAGGCGATAAACGACAACTTCATCTGCATACAATCTAAGACTGCTACTCAGATTGTCTTCCAAATCGTTTATAAATATAAGGAACAGAAAAGGGATTATAACGCTACCTTGGGAACGCCAGAAGTCACTTCTGTTATACTCGATGGCTTCCCGTCGATTGCTACGAACTGTGACCTCTCTGACAGGAAATCACAAACCAGTCACACAGCTGAGACGATATTCCAAAGCACGCAATTTCACTAAAAGCCGCTCATGTGGTACAGTGTCAAAAGCCTTCTGGATATCCAGAAATACGGAATCGATCTGAAATCCCTTGTCAATAGCAGTCAACACTTCATGAGAATAAAGAGCTAGTTGTGTTTCATAAGAATGATGTTTTCTAAACCCATGTTGATCGTGTGTCAATAGATCGTTTTCTTCGAGGTAATTCATAATGTTTGAACACAATAGACGTTCCAAAAACCAGCTGCATATCGACGATAAAGATATTGGCCTGTAATTTAGTGGATTACTCCTACCACCTTTCTTGAATATTGACGTGACCTGTGCAACTGTCCAGTCTTTGGGTACGGACCTTTCGTCGGGATTCCGACGATGTGACGCCCCAGTTCGACAGAATTTTGGCACGATATCCCTCAGGAGACCACCCAACAACTGTATTTAACAACGCCGAATCGAATAAATGCCTGAATAAGCACCAGTGGTGGACCAAAGTGTTACTTATTTGTTCGGTTTCTGAAGCTCTTTCTGTTGGATAAATCATCCAGATTGTTCTGTACATGTACTACACATCGACCGATTTTCGTCTCACTCGCAATATTCCTTCATGGCGTATAGTTTTGTGTCTTAGAATGTATATCCATATTTCCAGAATGACTACGGAAGATGCTTTATAAATAAAAGCGAAGCGCTTCTGGTGAAAGTACTCTTTAATTATTTGCAGTACCCTTAATATGGGAAAACCATACATAATTATTCTACAACTGATTGCAAAAAGTAATGACAGTCCTTTTTTAACAGCAAAACGTTTTCAGAAGAGAACGCTTCTGCTCAGATAATGTGTTTACCTTTAATCAGTTTCAATAGATGGTTCAAATTGCTCTAAGCCCTATTCGACTTGACATTTGAGGTCATCAGTCCCCTAGACCTGGAACTACTTAAGCCTAACTAACCTAAGGACACCACACACATCCATGCCCGAGGCAGGATTCGAACCTACGACCGTAGAGGCACCGCAGTTCCGTAAGGAAGCTCCTACAAACGCTCGGCCACAGCGGCCGGCCAGTTTCAATAGATCATCGAACATTGAGGACAGCTGAAATCTCTCAAACTGAATGAAGCTCCATGGCTCGACCGAATCCCTTAACACGCTGCATGGTATGTGCGGCTGTGTTAGCACTTCTGTTAACTATAATCCATCGTACATCGCACGAACAAAAAGCCCTGCCCAGTAGTTGGAAGAAATCACAGGTCGCACCCGTCTACAAGAAGGGCAGTACAAGTGATCCTCAAAACTACCGTCCGGTATCCTTGATATCGATTTGTTATAGAATCTTCGAATACATTCTAAATTAAAAAATAACGCGGTATCTCTAACAGAACGACCTCCTCGGCAACCAGTATGGATTCCGAAAAACATTGATCATGTGAAACCCAACTCGCAATTTTCTCAGATGACTGCTAAAAGTAATGGATGAAGGCAGATATTTGCAGTATTTTTCGATTTTCGAGAAGTATTTGACTCAGTACCACGGCTATACTATTATCAAAACTAAGACAGTATCGGCTATCAATGGAAATTTGTGACAGTTGAGGACATTTGATAAGGAGAATGTAGCTTGTAATCTTGGATAGAGAGTCATCATTAGGTATCAGAGTAACTTACAGTATGCCCCAGGGAAGTGTCTTGGGAGCCTTGCTCTTCATATTGTGCAGGGTGATGCAAAAGTCCGTATTTCAAAAAATAATGCAGGTAGAGAGAGCCGCACGGGGTAGCCGCGTTGTCCTAGGCGCCTTGCCACGGTTCGCGCGGCTCCCCCCCGTTGGAGGTTGGAGTCCTCCCTCGGGCACGGGTGTATGTGTTGTCCTTAGTGTAAGTTAGTGTAAGTTAGGGAGCGATGATCTCACCAGTTTGGTCCCATAGGTACTTACCACAAATTTCCCAAATTCAGGTTTTTACTGAAACTAAACAAAGAGCCGGCCGCGGTGGTCTAGCGGTTGAGGCGCTCAGTCCGGAACCGCGCGACTACTACGGTCGCAGGTTCGAATCCTGCCTCGGGCATGGATGTGTGTGATGTCCTTAGGTTAGTTAGGTTTAAGTAGTTCTAAGTTCTAGGGGACTGATGACCTCAGATGTTAAGTCCCATAGTGCTCAGAGCCATTTGAACCACTAAACAAAGTGCAAATGACAAATAATCCTGAGTTAGTAACGAGCATCAAAACCGATATAGGGATTAGTGAACACAGGGTTGTCGTAGCGAGACTTTATATTCGGATTCCTGTTCGAAAAAGCACATGACACATAAAAAGACCTGGTCACACAAGGTAGGCTAATGGACGAACTTTATAAATATGGGTCTCGATTACACATGGAATATAAATGGATCACTTAAAGTACTGACATACTGATGCGTAGAACGAGTTGCTTGCACTTAACGTCAGACTATCACTGAAACTTCTCAGTCCTTCTGGGAGAGTTAGTAGAACCAACTACAGACAAACAGAATGAAACAGGGCAACAGTCTTATCAAGCGACTCTACAGAGACATTTCAACATTTCATAAACACACTAATTATAATCCTTCATGCACTGATTTTCACGTTTTTCTCCTGTGTAATTACGGGGTACTTTTATTAATATGAGCGTCCACTATCTACATCTACATGGGTAGTCTGCAAATCACACTTAAGTGCCTGGCAGAGGGTTCATCGAACCACCTTCACAATAATTCTCTATTATTCCAATCTCGAACAGCGTGGCGGAATAACGAACACGTATATCTATCAGTACGAGCTCATATTTCCCTTATTTTGTTATGATGATCGTTTCTCCCTATGTAGGTCGGCGTTAACAAAATATTTTCACGTTCGGAGGAGAAAGTTGGTGATTGAAATTCCGTGAGAAGATTCCGCCGCAACGAAAACCGCCTTCGTTTTGATGATGTCCTCCCCTAACTGTGTGTCATGCAGTGACACTCTCTCCCCTATTTCATAATAATACAAAACGAGCAGCGCTTCTTTGAACTTTCTCAATGTACTCCGTTAATTCCATCTGGTAACGATCTCACACCGCGCAGCAGTACTTCGAAAGGAGACGGACAAGCACAGTGTAGCTAGACTCCTCAGTAGATCTGTTACATATTCTAACTGTTCCGCCAATTAAACGCAGTCTTTGGTTTGTCTTCCCCGCATCATTTTCTATCTCTTCTTTCCATTTAGGTTGTTCGTAACTGTAATTCTTAGGTATTTATTTGAAATTACGGCCCTTAGATTTGACTGATTTGTCGTGTAGAAGATGTTCAACGGATTCCTAGTAGCACTCTTGGCGGATAACCCCACACTTTTCATTACTTAGGGCCAATTGCCAACTGACAATTTTCGCACCATACAGATATCTTTACTGAATCGCTCTGCAATTGGTTGCGATCTTCTGATGACTTTACTACGCATTACCTGCGAACAATGATCGTAGATGGCAGCTACTCGTGGCCGCAACAGGGTTTCACTGTACACGGGGAGAAGTACGTTTTTCCGTAACAGATCGGTCAGTAGTTCTATTTGATGAACAGGATGCGCTTCACTTCAGCAACTGCTTCATTTCTGCACTACAATAGGGTGTCTCACGAAGACCTAGGAGCTATAAAGGGCTTGGAAAATCCCTGTGGACTCGTCTCATAGTCATTAAACCGGAGATGCTTATTTTGCTGTAACTGGTTTTGTGGAACCCAGAATTCAATGGGATCTTCTCTTGGAATGCTGCGTGGTGATTGCCCTTTAATCACCTCGATGACCTCCGGTCTTATTGCCACAGGAAATTAAAACTAAATTCGAGGATGTTATAAATGCATAAGATGCAAAGATCACGAGATGTAGATTGTTTACATAGGAAAGTATCACTTTGCTTATGTCACCCAGAAATACTGGCACAGAGTGTTGTGTATAGAGTCACAAGCAATACTGTGGAAAAATAGCTCTGAGCACTGTGGGACTTAACAGCTGTGGTCATTAGTCCCCTAGAGCTTAGAACTACTTAAACCTAACTAACCTAAGGACATCACATACATCCATGCCCGAGGCAGGATTCGAACCTGCGACCGCAGCAGTCGCGCGATTCCGGACTGCGCGTACTGTGGAAAGGTATATGTTAGTCAGTCAGGTAGATCTGTGGCACTTAGCTTATCTGAACATGAGAGAAACTACAGATTAAGAAAGAAAGATTAAACTTTTGCTGATTATCTGATAACAGAAAACCAGTCACTCAAATTATGTAGATTGTAAGATCTTACATTCCGTAAAGAATATCAAAAAGATTATCCCCCTGGAAATACTTGAAATGGAGAAACATGTGACTCAGAATGCCATGTTAGTATTAAATGACGAAACTCAATTTCCTTGGGTGTCTGAGTTGAGGACCATCCTGCAGCTGACGTGCTGTTCACCAGGTAGCTTTGTTGCAGGTACTGCTCACCTCTCCAGAGGCATATTTTGTAGCGCTGTTCTACAAACACAGTAATATTTTGATGCTTCCAATCAAAGGTACTACGACATCACACAATCTGATGATGTATTTGGTATTTATGTATCACAGTATGGTATTTGTTATACATAGAATATCTTTGGTTAGAAATTCTTTATTATGTATTAGACATGACGTCACTATTTCTACCAATGTGTTCATTTCTAACACTATGACGTCACACACACACTAGTGATGGAGTGGTGGCTTAGTAATGATACGTAAATCTGGACCACGCTGCACTGTGATTGGCAGAGAGAGTCACAATGGCGACATGACGTCGGGAACAGTGTGGTGGAAAATACATAAAATTGTGGAAAATCTGGTAGCGATTAGAAAACGAATGAAAAATACGTATTACTGGAGAAAATACAAAAAAATATGAAAATGGGTGAAAACTACAAAAAAATATGGAATAATGAGAGTACTTCCTGGATACGGCATCCGCTGGTGCCTCTAATCATATAATATTGGTATTAACAAATATAACTCAAGTGACGTGACTTAACGTAGTTCGTTATAAACAAATTAAACAAATAGCCACTGACTGATACTCCCCCTGTGCTTTACAGCTCTGGAGTAACCCCTCGCACTCAAGTGTCCCAGTTATAAAAGAGGGGAGGAGGGGGTGCCTGATCCTAATTGGTTAGAGGGGAGAGGAAATGAGTCGGTTGCCGCCATGTTCCTCACATGACACAGTTGCCTCGATGACTTTGATCAATTCCCACTGGTTCTCGGGGCATAGGGAGGGGGTTTACCAAGCATTCCCAATTTGGTAACCTGACATCTAATGTAAGATACGTGCAGATTCGACACACCTATCCTGCACTCCTCCATTGCCTCAATAGCAACCTCTGCTGGCGAACGTCCCGTACTGAACAGAAAGACTTGCTATGTGGGTCCCATTAAATATTGTAGACGGTACGAGCACATCTGCATCTTAGTAGTATGACCAACTGAAAATGGAATGTTTGCAGTGGTGCACATGTACGTTTAGATTGGAGATCTGCACCTCAAGATTGCACATAGACCGAGTATTGGGGACTGAAGACGCCAGATAAACTGTTTGAGCACAGTGGCTCCTGGGTAGTGTATGGCGTGATAAACTGACCTTATGACATCTTGGTCAACCGAATCAGTGCGTGGCAGCTAGGCCAGAGGGAGCGCTACGTCAAACTGATAAATGGGTTCACACTGTCAAGTTATTTGTAATTTGACTTGATTGTGTAATCACTGAAATAGCGTCACACATGCAGTAACCACTCACAGACGGTAAGTGCAGCAGTAGCAGTGGAGCGTGTACGTATAGCGTGTCAGGGGACGTGGAAAACGGTGCAGCCGTTGATAGAATTCGGAAAAGGAGAGACTGATCTGGCGTCCAAAAGGGCACGACAATTGCTTTTCGCGCCAAGGATGGAAACATTTCCGAAACGGCTAAGTTCATAAATTGTTCGCTGTCGCCGTGGCTGAAGCACAAAGTGCACGGTAAGACGGCGCTAACCAAAACTGGCGCCAGTGGATGTGTAGTGCACCACGCCCCACAGATGACAGGGGAGAACGGAGACGTGTACGGCCGAACAGACGAGCGACTTTCGAGCAGCTGGCCTCCCATCTAAGCCGAGGGGCTGCCGACTGCGTCCCCTCGGCGACCGTCCACCAGACGTTGCTGTGTCTGAACCTCTACAGCAGGCGCCAGCTTCAGGTCCGCATGCTGACTGCTGTCCAGCGTCGACAAAGGCTGGAATTTGCAGTGCAGGCCAGTACCGTAATTGGACGCCCACCCAGTGGCAACAGGTGGCCTCATCACACGGTTCCCGTTTCTATCATCCACTAGACAGACGGCTGCTGGCGTGTATGGCTTGAAATATCTAAAAGAAAACACCCTGCAACAGTCGTCAGCCAAGAGTCCAGGCCAGAGGCGGGAGCGTTGTGGTATTGGGAACGTTTTCGTGGCGTTTCCTGAACAGTTTTGTGAACGAAACGGCATTCGTCATCCAACAAGTGCTCCGTTTCACCCGCAGACCAGCGGAGAAGCAGATCGCATCATACGCACTTCCAAACAACAGATGGCCAAGCTTCACACCACCTACATACACTCCTGGAAATTGAAATAAGAACACCGTGAATTCATTGTCCCAGGAAGGGGAAACTTTATTGACACATTCCTGGGGTCAGGTACATCACATGATCACACTGACAGAACCACAGGCACATAGACACAGGCAACAGAGCATGCACAATGTCGGCACTAGTACAGTGTATATCCACCTTTCGCAGCAATGCAGGCTGCTATTCTCCCATGGAGACGATCGTAGAGATGCTGGATGTAGTCCTGTGGAACGGCTTGCCATGCCATTTCCACCTGGCACCTCAGTTGGACCAGCGTTCGTGCTGGACGTGCAGACCGCGTGAGACGACGCTTCATCCAGTCCCAAACATGCTCAATGGGGGACAGATCCGGAGATCTTGCTGGCCAGGGTAGTTGACTTACACCTTCTAGAGCACGTTGGATGGCACGGGATACATGCGGACGTGCATTGTCCTGTTGGAACAGCAAGTTCCCTTGCCGGTCTAGGAATGGTAGAACGATGGGTTCGATGACGGTTTGGATGTACCGTGCACTATTCAGTGTCCCCTCGACGATCACCAGTGGTGTACGGCCAGTGTAGGAGATCGCTCCCCACACCATGATGCCGGGTGTTGGCCCTGTGTGCCTCGGTCGTATGCAGTCCTGATTGTGGCGCTCACCTGCACGGCGCCAAACACGCATACGACCATCATTGGCACCAAGGCAGAAGCGACTCTCATCGCTGAAGACGACACGTCTCCATTCGTCCCTCCATTCACGCCTGTCGCGACACCACTGGAGGCGGGCTGCACGATGTTGGGGCGTGAGCGGAAGACGGCCTAACGGTGTGCGGGACCGTAGCCCAGCTTCATGGATACGGTTGCGAATGGTCCTCGCCGATACCCCAGGAGCAACAGTGTCCCTAATTTGCTGGGAAGTGGCGGTGCGGTCCCCTACGGCACTGCGTAGGATCCTACGGTCTTGGCGTGCATCCGTGCGTCGCTGCGGTCCGGTCCCAGGTCGACGGGCACGTGCACCTTCCGCCGACCACCGGCGACAACATCGATGTACTGTGGAGACCTCACGCCCCACGTGTTGAGCAATTCGGCGGTACGTCCACCCGGCCTCCCGCATGCCCACTATACGCCCTCGCTCAAAGTCCGTCAACTGCACATACGGTTCACGTCCACGCTGTCGCGGCATGCTACCAGTGTTAAAGACTGCGATGGAGCTCCGTATGCCACGGCAAACTGGCTGACACTGACGGCGGCGGTGCACAAATGCTGCGCAGCTAGCGCCATTCGACGGCCAACACCGCGGTTCCTGGTGTGTCCGCTGTGCCGTGCGTGTGATCATTGCTTGTACAGCCCTCTCGCAGTGTCCGGAGCAAGTATGGTGGGTCTGACACACCGGTGTCAATGTGTTCTTTTTTCCATTTCCAGGAGTGTATTTGATTGCAGCTGCCAATGGTTTGCACCGCCGCCATCAGAACCAAATTTGTGCGTGTCATTTGCTCCGTGATTCTACTGCTTTTCTCCCCCCAGATTCACTGCCTCACAGGAGCGCACGGCCTTCCCAGATGCCCGCTGGTGCCACCGAGCAGCTGACGGACGATACGCCCTCGCCCTCCCCGTAGCCGCTCGCCGACCCAGTGGAGCTGGACCCGGCATCGGCATCGCCGTGCCCTCGTCGCCCCAGGACACGCCCTCAGGCCTGCATGTGTGGCCTGGCAGCAGTTTGCTGGAGTACGTTGCTGTTGCCTCACAAGCCAGGTGGCGGGGTACAGCCAGGCGCACGCCGTCCTCGGCAGCTACGGCTCCTGGCTCATCTCTACGTCCAGCATCCTGCCTCCCTCACCACTGTCGTGCACTGCCTCACTACACGACAACGGTGCGCCATTTCGGGGGGAAGTAATGTGCTGGCATAAGCTCTCGCCAGCTCAGCAGGTGACAAAGACGTTGTGAGAAGGCTGATTGTAGGCACCGGAGCAGGCGGGCCTATCAGGAGGGAAGCCAAAGACAGACTCGCAAACGACGTGCCGCCAGCGCCCTCTTGACCACCAGTATTTAGATCGCCACCGCAGAATGGGGTGGGGTGGGGGGGGGGGGGGGGAGCAGTCAGCAGGCGTCCAGTGAGTCATCAGTCACAGCCCAGTGGGAGTCGAAATCGCAGTTAGCTCAGCCTCTAGCTCAGAGTCAGTCAGTACCTAGCCATCAGAATAGTGTGCATAGCCGACTTTTACTTCACACAAGACCTGACTTCTTGTTCTTATGAGTATAGAAACCTCTTAATACATGCATGCACTTTGTGTTATAGAAGAGGCCGGCCAGTGTGGCCGTGTGATTGTAGGCGCTTTAGTCTGGAACCGCGTGACCGCTACAGTTGCAGGTTCGAATCCTCCCTCGGGCATGGATGTGTGTGATGGCCTCAGGTTGGTTATATTTAAGTAGTTCTAAGTTCTAGGGGACTGACGACCTCAGATGTTAAGTCCCATAGTGCTCAGAGCCATTTGAAGACCTCTCTGTGTGTATTGCACTCTTTGTATTGCATTGTAAATACGTTGCTCGTATACTGCTTAATTTGTGCTGTCATCCGTAACATGGGATGAGGTAGATGATTCCGAATTTGTTTTTGTTGCATATTAAAAGGACGCTGGTTTTGTCGCACGGTGTTCTGCAGACTCACGTATTTTTGTTACAGCTTAAGAACCTCGATTGAAATACATTGTTAGTATACTCTTCGTATCCTTTGTTATTTTTGTTCCCATCCGTTTTTCGTACTCCACCAAAATTTTCATTGACTTCTGCTAAAATGTACTATTTGCACTGCCTGTTAATAACGTGTGAAAACATTTGCTAGTTACTGAGACTACGAAAGTTACACATCTACACCTATATCGACACTTCCATCTTAAACTTGATGTGGCCGGGTAAAGCTCGTGGGATTTTAACAACCTGACGTGGCTGAAAGCCAGAGAAAATCTTATTAATTCATATCGCCGCGAAGCCATGCATTGATAGATGACGTACTTCTACGGGGAGGAAACGTGGCGCAGCATTAAACGCCTGCGTGTTAAGAAGGCTAACCTGTTAAGCTCTCTAGCCCTCCTGCTACGCTGTCGAGATGACGTGGTGAGCCATCACATCAACACCTCGGCAGCCATAAGAATCTACCGTTGAGCGGGCTCTGCCCTGTTGCGGGAAAGGATACACTTCACTAGGGGGCAGCTGGATTTAAACGGTCGCGAGCTGCTGTCTGTACATCTGCAGTTGGCAGAGGGACTCTCGCAGGTAGACTGGGAGTGGATCGACGCGGCCACCACAGCACAACAGGTGTCATCGCAAAAGAAGATCACAGAGAAAGAGAAAGGCAAGTTGACGCTGCTATCTCAACAACAACACGGTGCAGAACGGAAATCAACACAACGAACTGTAATCAACATGACGGAGAAAGAGATCGACGCGGGTGCCATTTCGGCGGCCCTTATGAAAGGTCTTCACTTCGCACCAGCGCCTCAAAGCATCCCCGTCTGTAATATTATAAGTGGGGTTGAACAAGCAATCCGTAAGGCGCCTAGTGAGAGGGGCGACAGCAGCGGAGGCGCCCAGAAACATTTGGACCGTGTGTGGGGATAATACTATTGGACAGAGCACTCTAAGGAAATGGTTTTCTCTTCTTAAGGAGGATCGTTTTGACGTTAATGATTTCGGTGTTTGATGAAAGTCGTTCACACTCATGAACCCACAATGTTCCATACGAGTGTACTTGAGAGCTGGTAAATGTGATGAACTGCGATTATTTCACTACCGTACGAATTTACGTGCAACGGGAAAGGCTCAAACATCAGGTGTACGGGTGCCGCATGCTCTAAGCCAAAACCACAAAGACAGCGTGCATCACTACTTGGCTCGTGAACAACACCGATGACTACTACCCTGTACCACTACTGGTGACGAGAAATTGAGGTTTTATGCTAACACAGGGAAATGAAAGGAATGGTTGAGCCCAAACAAAGCAGCAACGACCTGCAATCATCCACAAAAGATAATGTTATGCATTTGGTGCTCTACGAATTGCTTCCCCGAAGTGTAACCATCACTGCTCACGTTTATTCTCAACAACCGAGACGTCTTGCAGACGCAATCCCAGAACGACAAGTGATGCTACTCCACGATAACCGCCACCCGCATTTTGCTAGACTGACAGAAGACACTGTACGGGAGGTGTGTTGGGAAGTCCTTCCCCAGCCACCTTATTCAGCTGATCTCGCGTCCTCATACACAGATACAACCTTGAAGGAACTTCCCTTTCCAATGAAAATGCTCTATGAACATGGCTCGACGAGTTCTTCGCCTCAAAACCACGTGTTCCACAGTCGCGGATTAGGAAACGTACTCCAGCGTTGGCAGACTGTTGCAAATAGAGAAGGAGAATGTATTATTGATGAGAAAAGTCTGTGTTATGTTTTAACTTACGGAAAAGCGCTACGAACTTATGCACCAACCAAATACCTTTTCTGCAGTCCGCAGAGCTTACTGAGTGACGGGATGCCGCAGCGTGAAGGGAAACGTGCAGCCGGCCATGAGGTTGCCCCGCTGATGAACAATAGAAGCTTCTCGAGCGAGAAACTATCCATTTCAGTGGTAGTATTGCTCGTTACGTAAACAATTTTCAGCCTCAGTCTTTTGACGTTATAGCAACAACAGCTGCTGAAGAGCACTGAAAGACATAAATCAAAAGAAGGCAGCCGTAGTAGACGAAATTTCTTCAGAATTGTTGAAAGCCTTCGGTGAACTTACCTTCGCAGCACCATTCCACTAGATAAGCGATATATGTGTATCGAGTAACACAGACTCTGAGATCAATAAAAAGTATAATAACCGCAATTCGGAAGATACTGACATCTCTGAAGAGTATTACGGCTACGAAGAACGCTCGGACGAAATATGAGCAGTGCATGCAACTGTATTCCGAGCACTTTATTCACCGTGGTCGTTTCTTTACATTTGATTACCCAGATAGGATTCTACAAGCAGTCAGCTGAATTACTTCTTAGCAGCTTCCCTTACGGTTGGGCAATGCCCTTGCCACACACTAAAAAAAAGACGTATTTCCCAAAAAAATTGTCAAGGATTCCTTTCCTGGTTAATGGATGGTTTAACGATATCTCTGAGCATTCGCAATCACTGTGTTCTGATGATTAGTAAATCTTCTTCGCCTCAGGACGATAATTCCCCGTGGATGATACTAACTTACAGGCAAAGCAAGTGGATGTCCTTTCTGTACATACAAAAGCTTGGTGAATGTCGGGCGGCCACATCATTGTCCGGCGAGTTGTCATACCTACCTGTCATTCTGCGAATGATGAGATTCCCTCAAACAGATATATATGAAATACTCCTTCAGATGTACGCGTGGGACTTCTAGCAGCTGACGTCTAAATGTATTTCTTTATGTATCGGAATACCACCTTCAGCTGTCTCAATTTACTTGCAGTGGGTTTCGGTATTACTCCATCTTCTGGCATGTCTACGGCACGATGTGATCATGCGTGTACCGAGTAATCATAATTATGCACACATCTCTTAGAGGGTATAACACCGAAAATGCAGACAAAGTACCTTCTCCAACTCCAAAATCTTCGCCGTTTAATTTTCGTTGATAACTTGCACTATATTCTTGAGTCTGAAGCTATAAGCTGTACTACAGAAACTAAATACATTAATACTTCGATTACGTATTAATTATAAATTTGACTGTATATAATTGATAGAAGTGTTGTAAATTGCTGGGTAATAGCCAAGGGAACTTAATTGAAATGTATCAATAGCAACGACGAAATGATAATAGCCTTGCCGATGTTTATCTTTGCGCATGGAGAGTCTGTCGCGTTGCGTGCAGATGGGACGCAGAGCAGCTTGTGTCGTGAAAGAGTGCGGACGTGTTTGTTGTGCGCTCCGGCCGACCCGGTGTGCACCTGCTGTATACTCGCGCCAGTGTAGACCGACATCCCTGACTCGTTAAGCTGCGATTATTGAGAGCACGGTAGGAGTGGACAGGCGGAGGAAGCTGGAGTTCCAGCTGCTGCCTGTCCCGTAATTACCCGTGGCTCTGCAGACGACTCGGGGTTCCTCTCATCACGCAGCAACGACGGCAGCTCAGCATTGTCGTCGGCTACATTCTTGTCGTCCGCACAGCTACAATATCGCGAGACTGTTAACTGACAATTGTAATGTAGAGGCTTCACCCAGCAACATTTCATTCACAGAGTATGAATAACTTGACTAATAACTTGCAATAGTTAAAATTTCTAGGGCACCTGTGTTGTATTGTTCTCAGACATTATTACCATGCAGGGTCCCTTTCCTTTCCATGCAATCATCGAGTGTCATAAGAATATCAAAACTGATTAAATATTTACTACTAGTTTCGTGTATTTCGTACTGACCAGTTTCAGTCTACATTTCTGCCTCAGTAACTTCATTCTTGTATTGCTTAACAGAGGCTACTTACAGTAAAGTAAATTTCGCTGGAAAAACTAATAACTACAGATAGAATATAAATTAAGAGAGCGCAATTTCATTTATTCTGTATTAACCTTAGCGAGTGACTTCTGCTGGCTTGGTATTTATTTGATTGTTGTTACTTTAAAAGTTAAACCGATGGCTCATTTGCTTAAAGGTAATTCAGTTCAATCTTTCACTAATCAAAAATTAATTGCTTGCCGTTTTCTAAATTTTGCATTAAGTTACACTGAGGTTACTGAAAGACTTTTATTTTTTTTTTTTGCATAACAAAGTTTATGTTAAGCTAGTCATTTATTTAACCGGTAATTACATTTAACGTTACTTTCAAAATTTAGTGTTTCAGAATGAGTAACTGCAAGTAGTGGGGCAACAAGGACGTGGCCGCAAAGTACCGTTATCCAAGACGGCGGCCGTCACCCCAAGGGTGGGCGTCACCCCAAGTACCGTTATCCAAGATGGCGGCCGTGACCCAAGTACGTGATGTCAACTGATGACGCAATTGACGTCAACTGATGACGCGAGTACCGTTTTCCAAGATGGCGGCTTTTGGAGGGAAGATAGCTCAATTGCGCTACCTCAACCTGAAAAAATGGCGGGAAAGAATGGGCTACCTCCACTAAACTAAGTCAACTCTTCCTAGGAACTAGGCGTAAGTCTTTATTTAAACAATTAGAGGTAGTACCACCATCAAGTGTTTTCGCCATCCTCTTGTAAAATGTACACTAATTTTCCTCTAAGAGCTTACTCCTGCAGCTGAGGCAAGTTAGTATGGTATTGCCGTTCAATTCGAATACAATTTTTATAAATTTGTTTAAATATGATTAAATTTGTTTAAATTTATTATCTACCTATAGCATTAGTGTCGTGTTACCGCCACAAGAGGCTTAGATATCGGTGTTTTAATAGCCCCATTACATGCACTGGACATAAACAATTAGAGCCACTATCAAGATCAAATGTGTTTGCCATCCTCTTGGAAAATGTGGGGGGGGGGGGGTTAGTATGGTGTCGCCCCCCACTAGAGGCTGATCATTCATATATAGCCAACAAAATGTGTTCGCTACACTTCCAAATACCTACTTTCAACTACTTTTCAAGGTCATCCAACCGCATTTCCTACCTATATGGAACTACGGATCTCACTTACTTTATTACGTTGAAACAAAACACTCACCATGCCCGCCGTCTGGAGGGGAGGAAAACTGGTGTGAAAAAAGGAATCAGCCTGTCGTGGGCTGCTGGAGAGAGGAGGGAGTGTAGTTTTTTTTATTTTTTTGAACGATTTATTTAGCTACGGATTTCACCTAATTTATTTATGACGCTGATGCAAAACACTCACCCTAACGTGCAATATACAGTTTACAGACCGCGAAACTACTCCTAAATAACAATTCATTGCACTGATGTGCCGAGAAGCAAGCAACTCGTGAAGTACGAAGTCGCACAGTGGGTGGTCGGCACACTCTGGACTGTTCAGTCCCGCGTTCGGCCCCATCCTGATTTAGGTTTTCTGTGATTTTCCTAAATCGCTCCAGGCAAAAGCCAGGATGGTTCCTTGGAAAGGGCCCGGGCGACTTCCTCCCGCGTCCTTCCCTAATCCGATGAGACCGATGACGTCGCTGCTTGGTCTCCTCCCTCAGACAAGCCAACTCCCAAATTACCGAAATAATCCAGCACACACCATGCAGACGTGCAATCTACTCGTAGATCACCAAAATAATGCATGCAAACAAGCTCACAACGCTTAATCGCTCGAAAATAATTCAATGCACAACACTCACTGCAAATAACAAGCCCAGCTTATCAACCACTCGAACCCTGATTCCAGTGCATTGAAAGCCTAAGTGCACACACGCCCACTAACGCATAGAAACTCTCCAATTGCAGGAGAGGAAGACTAAATTATTGTACTTGATTTATTTTGCTCGGGAAACTGACCTAGATATCCATCCTAATTTATTAATTAATCACAAATACACAACTACACGAATAGCGCTGCACAAGGACGGCTAAAATCGCAAAAATTAACTACATAACGCACCTTATCCTGCTTCAATTACACAAATATATGGATAACACTGAACAAGAGTAGCAATAAACCCGCAAAAACTGACAACTCGTGTTATCCTGTTTGGGAAAAATATTGTAGCAGTCGAAACCAATGGCAGTAACACATAAACTCTACCCTACACCTACAAATAGGAGAAAAACGTTCGACTCCCTAGCTCCTGCTGCTCGACAGAGATGAGTTTAAAAAAAGTCTATTAGCTGCAAGCTTATACCATCTATCCCTGGTTGGCGTCAGAGTTCACTACACATCCCTACTAAAAAATTACCCTAACCTAAGGTAGTGCGAGATCTTCGTCCTAAAAGACTATCTTCTCATCCACATACAATCACAAACTATGAGATCGCGTTACTACGCGAACAGTGTCACGGTGCCTGCCTCGCCGCGAAAGTCCCACTTTCCCTCCATATGCAACCTGTTCCTCTAAAAGTGCGCTGACCTAATGGCTACGAAGCACCGCTGTCACAGCCCCACAACGCCTCGCGTTCCCAGACTTTGTTTGACGTCACGTACTGTGCTCAAGCAGGAGCGGACGAGAGCCACCGTTCAGCATTCGACTATTATTGATTTAACATCAACTTCGCTCTTATAATAAAGCAAAACATTTCTGACCACAATAAATGTCCTATTTTTCTCGAAAATAGACGAAGTCCAATTTTATGAGCAAAAATCTGTGTAGTTTTTCACCTTCGACTTAGTTTAGACATAAATCTGTTAGCAGAGGTGATATGTTTCTGATATTTCCACTCACGAATACAGATTTCCGTCATTTAGCAGATTCTAAATCACGCCAAGTCAAATAACGTCTTTCTCATATCTAGACAACCAGAAACGTGTCTTCCACCTGCTAGATGCACACATTACAATCACCTCCTCCCAACAAAATAAGAAGTCAAATGCGCAGAAGCACTCGACCGAACAAGTTACATGATAACTGAATAATGAATGACCCAGTGCAAACACACATCCATATTGTCTTGTCAAATTCCCACTTGATCATGAAAGCTGTCCAACACATACTAAGCATTAGTTCGCTATTCGGCCGTCTAGACGACTACACGGTTAAGTCAAATACATTCCCACATTGCAACAGCCCTCTCCATATGGATAGCCACCTGCCGTTAGCGGGAGACTTGAATCATTCGCACCACAGGCCACGCGTAGACGGAATCATCCTACCAAATCGAACACATTCTTTGTAAGTATAGCGAACAAATATATATGACATTCGACCATGAGCGAAGTATCCGATAGGCGCAACTATCCAGAGTAACCTTGAGTGATATGACCACATAAAAGAGATAGTGGGAAAAGCAGACACCAGACTCATATTTCTCTACGATTCTTGCAATCAATCTAACTCAGCAACGAAAGAAGTGATTTATAAGGCGCTTGTTTGCCCGATTCTTGAGTATTGTTCATCCATCTGGGATCCCTGTCAGTTAGAACTGATAGAGGAGATAGAGAAGATCCAACGAAGAGCGGCGCGTTTCGTCATGGTATCGTTTAGCTGGCGAGAGACCATTACTGAGATGCTAAACAAACTCCACTGGCAGACGTTGCAAGAGAGGCGTTGAGCATCACGGCCGGCCGGTATGGCCGTGCGGTTCTAGGCGCTTCAGTCTGGAACCGCGTGACCGCTACGGTCGCAGGTTCGAATCCTGCCTCGGGCATGGATGTGTGTGATGTCCTTAGGTTAGTTCGGTTTAATTAGTTCTAAGTTCTAGGCGACTGATGACCTCAGAAGTTAAGTCGCATAGTGCTCAGAGCCATTTGAACCATTTTTTTAACTAAAAATCAAGTACTCATCTAAACAACTGAACGAATTATATTAGTTCATATTAACAGAATATTCCGTCGGTTCTTGGTAGAACAACATTATAATAATCAATGAAAAGCACCAGTTTGCTTTTGTTCTACAATATTATTTTTATTGCTAACCGGTTTTCGGCTTACAAGGCCATCTTCAGGCATTTACTGAGTATTATCACCAAAGAAGTTAAATGTTAGCAGACAACAATGGAAGAGAAGTAACACATCTAGAGTGAAGTAGAAACATACAGTGAGTAAGATCTTTGCAATGAAATAGTAAAAACTGAACAGTACATAAATAACAATGGAGTTGACAGGAAAACCTTTAGCATAAAATAAGAAGAATAGCATGCCTACATAACAGTTTCTATTGATAAACAAAACTATTGAAATAAGATAAAATTAGTACTAGGCAAGGCTGCATCAAGAGGTATGAAACATGGAGAGTAATACACAACCAATTCAAAAAAGAATTTTTTCTTCTCTAACAGGTTTCTTGCTTAATTACAACTGTTCTTTATAGAAAACAGTGCAGAGTTGAAAATACAACTGTCGTCCAGCGAATAAAAGATCATTGTAATTGGCTGCGCGAAAGAAGGGATGTGTAGTCGTGAAATTATTGCGAGGGCGTTTCACAAGTTTAGCTTTCTTTTCTAGAACAAATGTAAAAATACACATTATAAAATTTCAGTATCTGTGCACGTACCAAAGACGTCAATATGTGAATCTATTTTATACACAAAAATTAGTGCTAACATCCTGAGCACTGAATCTGACAGACTATATTTCATTTTTCAGAACAGCAAAATTTTATGGAGAATGTCTGTACACGGCATATAAACTGATATAACAACTAGCATTTTTCGCCTATTGCAGTTAATGGTGCCGAATTTAGCGAATGGTCTGCCAAAGATCATTATAAACAGACACCTACTCAGCGAGGAAGGCTGTCACTTGAGATATCAGCGAGGAAGAAGTCCACCTGAGACAGTAAGTCGTTGTTCTTTTGGTTGTCTAAACAAAACTGTCGCACCCACCGTATGAAAAACAAAGGACAGATACGTAGAAGCCCTACACCGAGTTGTTATTAATTATCGAAGAGCTTACGGAAGGCTTACAATAAATAAAAAACTAGATGACGTGGAGTGTTAACAGTAGCCGGCCGGTGTGGCCGAGCGGTTCTAGGCGCTACAGTCTGGAACCGCGCAACCGCTACGTCGCAGGTTCGAAGCCTGCCTAAGTTAGTTAGGTTTAAGTAGTTCTACGGGACTGATGACCTCAGCAGTTAAGTCCCATAGTGCCATTTGGACCATTTTGTTAACAGTACAACAAAAAAGACAAATTAAAACACAATAGTGACGGTCTACATTCTTGTGTTTAAACTAATAGTTTTTCTCGCAGCTGAGACAGAGTAAATGATTTATTTGATAATTCGCGTCACTCGACTGGAAGCTGTCCATTTAATTTTGTGTTTTTCTCATGTTACCTAAGTTGTGTGATGAAGGCGTTATTTGAGAGTTAGATTTGTTAGTGACAGACAATGGTCGTTCAGTGCACTGTGATTCGTTTAGCTAAGCTGAAGTACGACTCTTTTCTTTCCTGGCAGTATAGACTTGTTGGATCGAATTTTAACACTCGATTGCAGCCCAAGTTGGAAGGAAGACGTGTGTGAAGTATAAAAGGATCTATCTGCTTAACAAAGCGTATATATACTGAACAATTGTTACCAGTAAGCTGGTTTGTAAGTCGTTTGAGTTCAAAATTAGTTGTTGACAAATAAAATTTTGTTAATTGTCTCGGGAGGGTGCAGTAAATCAGTGGCAGAGGACGTAGTCGAACCAAAAATGCATCCATAACTGAGGCGAAAAAAATTAGTTGACAAGTTGAGTGACTGTATAGATTATATAACCTGAAAACAGAAGAAAGTGGACTTTTTAATAGTTTCTGCGTTACATAGCCACTTTTGTTCAAAATGGTTCAAATGGCTCTGAGCACTATGGGACTTAACTGCTGAGGTTATCAGTCCCCTAGAACTTGGAACTACTTAAACCGAACTGACCTAAGGACATCACACACATCCATGCCCGAGGCAGGATTCGAACCTGCGACCGTAGCGTTCGCGCGGTTCCAGACTGAAGCGCCTAGAACCGCACGGCCACCCCGGCCGGCGCCACTTTCGTTTCGGAATGTTTAAACAACTCCACAAAATATATAAAAGAGTGTCCGCGTCGATGATTACACATTAACACTGAGCATTTCAATAAAATACTAGCGCGAAAATAATGAATAATGAAAGAGAGACTGGCGACACACATGACATACTTCCACTTGTGACTGAGTAAGCTTGGTGTCCGCATTATAAGTGATGCGCGCTAACTTTCCATTACCTGTCATGTGTTCTTGTAGCTTTAGAACTGCACCACGTCTTGCGTTCGTTTGACAGCCAGTGGACATCTCTCTTTTTTTGCATTACGCGGGGTGTTTACGTTTACATAATGGGTATTTTCTCGTAAGCTAATACACATTAAATCGTATTATCGATCCGTACTTGTGCTGCATGCCTGTAGGCAACTAACTTTAATTCCACCTAATAATAATAAAATAAATTTTGGGTTCTATGTTTTCATGGGTGATGGACTGTTTAGGCTCTTTGAGTAAGACCAGAGTACGACTTGCGTAATAATTTCATTTCTTTTTTATGTTATACGTGGAACTGTTTCATATTTGACTAACATATTCAAACAGAAAGATTTTAAACAAAACGAGCTTTGGTCACTACTTTTATACTGTCAATCCTACTATTAAAAAACTACATCGGCCATGCCATTGTGTTAAAATCGTATATCCATCCGATGTGACAACATATCCAAATGAACTCGTCTGTTAGTTTTATAAGATTTAGTCATCACAAAATTTCTAAGATATGTGTAACCTACACGACTCTTCGTGTATAAAAGGAAACGTAGAATGTTCACATGTGCATTTCACCCATATGAATAACACAAGTGGGTTATTCGATAACAGGGAGTCGTAATGCGTCGGCCGGGGTGGCCGAGCGGTTCTAGGCGCTACAGTCTGGAACCGCGCGACCGCTACGGTCGCAGGTTCGAATCCTGCCTCGGGCATGGATGTGTGTGTTGTCCTTAGTTTAGTTAGGTTTAAGTAGTTCTAAGTTCTAGGGGACTTATGACCTCAGATGTTAAGTCCCATAGTGCTCAGAGCCATTTTAGTCGTAATGCAAACAGATGACTTGATCACCGCTAGAAATGTAAATAACAAAGTAAAAATTTATTTAAAGATTCGAAATGTCTCTGACAGTGCTGAAATAATAATCTATCATCCCAAAATAACTTAATAAAGATTCCTATCATTGTCCAACTGAGACTCTATTCGTAATTAAGTAGTTACACCAACGGAATAGAGGGCTTCACCACATTAGAAATCCCTGGGTTCGTAAATGACAGAAGTGGATTCAAATCTATGAACAGGGGTAACGATTTCTTTTACACCAACGTCCTCAAAACAGAGACAATTTTTATTGACATTTCGGTTTTCATTCCCTTCAGCAATTTTACAAGAGGCCATATGACTCCGTTTTCGATGTATTAACAAAGAACTGTAAAGTTTTCACTCCAGGAAGCAGTTAACATATATGCTGTTCCTTTAGTTCGGTCACTGAACCTCTTGTTGATGTTGTCCGAAACACACAACCGCGGCCAGGGAATGTTTGTGGAGGCACAAGGACGACGTCAGGACAAAGTGTCATGTTTGTTTGCAGATTGCTAATGTGGTTACTGCAGACAACTGGCGTCGGCCTCCCCCCCACCCTACCGCTGAGTGACGTCTTATATGACGTCAAACAAACAAAGGCCGAGCAGGCGCTACCCCTAGGCTCGCGGCGGGAGGTCACTTCTGGGAAAGCAGCGGCCCTCCGGCCCTCCACAAAATGCAGCTCCGAATTTGTTTTGCGCCGAAGCTCTGAGGGCGCAGTTAAGAAAGCACACAAACACGCAGAAGGCTTGCTTAGAGAGTGGCTACACGTGTTCGAGGCCCTTAGGATACTAATATCTCTTTTCCAACTGGTGATAAGTTCTACAAAATGAGTAGTGTCGTGTTTAAGCAGTTCACGCCTTTTCTTTGGATGTTCTTCTTCCGTACATTCCAGAGTCTCACTTCAAGGCATGCATGTTCGAAAAAGTTTGGGTTATAAACGTTATATTGTCCACGATCGACAGTAACTAGTAAACTATAAATGATGCACACAATATTTTTAGATGATTTTAAAGCTTAAGACCTTAACTACGTAATCTCGCAATAATTCGTAGACCATATCGTTTCCTCTGACAGCGAGAGGAGGCAAACTTTATGCCGGTCAACTGACGTGATAGTATGTGATTAGGTCACGTTGTTGGATCAAAATAAGCAAAGACCTGAACCGATTTGTAGCACCTGAGTATTGTACTCGTAGTATTTAAAAATACATTATGTCACGCTATATGTTTTAGTATAGAGGATACTAAATAAAACTGACAGAAGCATGTTGAGGTTACTAAGGAGGTAAGTAAATCTGAAGAAATCATTATTGCACTCAACGAACAGCAAGACTAGACAGACTCAATAACTATAGTAATTTATTTATTCCCTAGACAGAGGTTATCGGTCTAAAATATAAGGTACGAAGTACAAAGCGGGTTCTGCCTCGTACTTTTCTTTTTTAACAATCCCATCAAGACATTTGCTTGCAGTCTTACAACTTCCCAATTTTATCGCCCCGTGTGATAGTCTAATTCGTTGACGAAAGCCGCCGTTCGTATGTTAACTACCGTCGAAGTGTCGAGGAAGAAATAAATATGCATCCAGGAAGATAAAAAAGAGAGAGAATAAATCTAGTATGTCTACAAATCGATAACAAAACTGTATTCCAAAATGAATCTTCCGATATGTCTGTTGGTTGGTTGATTTGAGGGAGGGGACCAGACAGGGAGCTCGCCGGTCCCGTCGGCTTAGGGGAGGAAGCCGGCCGAGCCCTTTCAAAGGAACCATCCCGGCATTTGCCTGAAGCGATTTAGGGAAATCACGGAAAACCTAAAGCAGGATTTGAACCGTCGTCCGCCCGAGAGCGAATCCATTGTGCTAACCACTGCGCCATCTCGCTAGGTCCGACATGTCTCTAAACCAGGGCTTCCCAACCTTTTCAGCTGGCGGACCGCTTCTTCAGTCGAAAATCCATGGCGGGCCCCTAATCAGTCAAGAGCACAGTAACTTTAAATTCCATAGCGAAGCCCATGGAAACTGAAAGCTTCTTAATGCAAGTGCCATGTTCCAAATGAGCCTCCCCCCCCCCCCCCCCCCGAAGTATCAATAGTCTTTTGTTTAGAGATCAATGAAAACAACTTGAAATTAACGATCCAATTTGAATTCCCACTGAATCCAGACACTTGCTAGTGGATTTACTCCCTTTTTTCAACACACTATAGCCTGATTAGAATTACTTTGTCATTGACATTTCACACGTTGGAGCTGCCTTCCTCCAAGAGCAATCAACGTCACGTCCAAACTGTTCGCTGATTGGTCGACAAAGCTCGCTCCGCGCATGCGTAAAAGGTTTCAGCGCATCTAGCGCCGTGAGCCGGCGCACAAACGACCCCCGTATTGTTGCGAGACAGTCGATCAGAGAAGACGCATTCTCCGGCACTAAACTGTGTATGCCTTCTCACTTAAGAACCGCAAAGGCTGCTTGGGAATACGACCTGAAGTAAAAGTAAACATGTTTCTCACACGAACAAAAATAGTGATGAATTTGATTTTCAAATCTTTATTCAATAATTTTACTCATTATTTTACACGATTTGGTGAAAGGTGACCGCGGACCCCATAGAAAGAGCCGGCGGACCCCTAAGGGGTCCGCGGACCACACGTTGTAAAATAATGGTTTAGAGCAGGGCTTCCCAAGGTCTTCTGCAATTTCACTTTTTTCGTTTGAAAATAATCTTTGAATGTTCATCAGTTTTTTTCATACGCTGATATCTTCCAAATTTCATAGAAGCTATAAACGTTTACACATAGACATATAACCTATATAAGCAAGAATGTTGGATATTAATGTACGTATGATGCATAACTCTTCCATTGAGCGGGTTATATGCGAAAATTTGTTAGCTGACAATGTTCGAGATAAGAAATTTGCCCACCAGCCGGTTAAGGTCATTATTCGTTTAACAGAGAAAATACTTACACGTGAGTTTTTTCCCATTACTGGGAATTTCCAAAGATTCTCTTCAACTTAATTTTACAATCAACTTATACTTGATCTCTTGCGTTTGTTTCTATGAAAATGAAGTTAGCAAACAGTATAGAAAATTACTGAAAGCGAAATTTGTAGTGTGACGTGCTCCTGAGAATACGTTGTCTTGTCTGTTTCACTCAACTGACAACTGTCCAGCTACTGATTTCGTTATCATTTACATATCTTCCTTTTCTAATCTGGGTGATTATTTCACACACCATCTTGGACTCTTTACAGTAATAATTCATTTTCGTATACTCTTTACACCTCCGCCCTCTAATTCTGGTCATCCTGTGGCAGCCCTTCGAATTTCTTCTTAGTTATTCTAATACATTATCATCTGCATTTTGTGGTTCCATCATGTTTTACCATTCTCATTCATGCTCCCATCCTCACCATCTGAAGAATTTCTATTGTCCACGCTCCACTTTCAAACAACGATATATTGCTGCAAGACATAATTTAGCACCAAATCATGTTATGTGGCACGAATAATTTCCTGTTGCTAATGGACACTTTCGTGAACAATATTTGCCAGCTCTTCGTCATTGACTCAATTGGCCACAATAATTGAGGAGAGAAACTATTGTTCTAGAAACTTTTTCAGTTTGTAATAAAATCTTAGACAGCTAAGTAAAATTTGAAATCACTGGGTACATTAACAAAAATTTTAATTGCAATGTTGTGCACCCTTGTTTGTGCTAACGCAACTTTAATGTGGAATAATGAATGTCATTTTTCTTCTGGTATTGTAATTTGTTCCTTTTGAACTGCATTGGATTATTTATAATCAACTTCATGAGGTAATAAATATACTGTGAAGAAGTAGTCAGAATGCCCAACTCCTTAAACAGATGTCAACAAGATGATTATGGGTGAGCACTATACATTATTCTTGCAGAACATTTTTGAGCAATGAAGACTTTCTTCCTTAATGATGAGTAATACCAGAACATTATTCCATAGAGGTTATTGAATGAAAATGCGTGTAAATGTCAACTTACCGTTTTGTTTCTCCCTAAGATTTACAATGATTCTGTGTGTTTACATGGACAAAATTTTTTCAGGAGCAACGAAATGTGCTTTTGTAGTTTAAATTATCATCAGTATGGACACGTAAAAATACTGAAGTTTCCACCCTACTTATTATTTCCCCACTATGTGCCTTACTCTCATCATTGGGTGTAGCATCCGTAGATGTTCAGAACTATGTATGTGTCCTTTTATAATAGAGGGTGAGTCTATCGGCAGAAAACCAGTCAATGATGCTTTTAAGAATCTTGTTTACCATCTCATTTGTTAAGATATATATGCTTGGATCGATTACAATACTAGTGTCATCCACAAAAATAACCAATTCTACTTGCTGTATATTAGACGACAAAACTTTTACATATATGTGGAACCATAGGAGACCTCAAAATAATCTCGTACGGCGTCTCCCAATGCTTAATCTTAGAAGTTTTTGTAATGTTCAATTACTGCAGGATCTCTACTTGTTCTTAGAACAGATAAATTTCTGTTTTCCTTTCACAAAATGCTTTAATTCCTCTAGTGATCCATATTTTTTATACGGCTGTTTAATGTCCTTTCTGATTTGCTTTTATGGAAAGCTATCTTTAAATTCTGATATGAATTTATAATTCTATAAATTAAATTTTAAGTCAACGTTTGGTTCATTATAAATTTCATCCCATGTCATTGCTTGTAAACCATTCTTAAAAATGTTTGCCTTACTGTATAAGACGTCTAAGTCGATACCAATTAGAGTAATTAATGACTCTAGGGCAGTGTCTTATTATCCTGAGTAACTGTCCATCATGAACTGAGAGAAAAATTATTACTAGTTGTGCAACTATTACCTTGCTTTGAGCTTCATCAAAGGAAACATTGTCAATATGAATCCCTCTGTCTTCTTAAACTATTTTCAAATAATTATATGAATTTATCATAGAATGGTTGCAGATACATTCACAGGCACGGGATGTTCCAAGGCTTTCTGACTTTTTCGACAATTCTGTAGAGAGATGGTTGGAAAATGAAGAAAATTCTATCAGCCTTTGGAGCTGCTACAAACGGCTCCATCGAACAACAAACTCCGAAAAGGGCTGGCATAACAAAATTAATAATATGCTTTCCAAACCAAATACTAAAATTAGTGATGTAATCACTTGCATGAAAACAGAAGCAGAAAATACACCGTGCGCATTAATGAGAACAGAGCTGAGTATGGAAAGTAAAAGGTGGAGAAAACAGTGTACATGAAATGGGATGAAAGGCTGGAAAAAATATTGAAAAAGTACGAGGAGGATGGTGACATAAGGCATTGTTTGAAGGCTATCTCCTACCTTCAAAAACTAGACTAAATAATGTATCAGAATATGTATACAAATAAAAAATATATGAACGATGGACCTTGCCGTTGGTGGGGTGGCTTACGTGCCTCAGCGATACAGATGGCCGTACCGTAGGTGCAACCACAACGGAGGGGTATCTGTTGAGAGGCCAGACAAACGTGTGGAACCTGAAGAGGGGCAGCAGCGTTTTCAGTAGTTGCAGGGGCAACAGTCTGGATGATTGACTGATCTGGCCTTGCAACACTAACCAAAACGGCCTTGCTGTGCTGGTACTGCGAACGGCTGAAAGCAAGGGGAAACTACAGTCGTAATTTTTCCAAAGGGCATGCAGCTTTACTGTATGGTTAAATGATGATAGCGTCCTCTTGGGTAAAATATTCCGAAGGTAAAATAGTCCCCCATTCGGATCTCCGGGCAGGGACTACTCAAGAGGACGTCGTTATCAGGAGAAAGAAAACTGGCGTTCTACGGTTTGGAGCGTGGAATGTCAGATCACTTAATCGGACAGGTAGATTAGAAAATTTAAAAAGGGAGATGGATAGGTTAAAGTTAGACATAGTGGGAATTAGTGACGTTCGGTGGCAAGAGGAACAAGACTTTTGGTCAGGTGAATACAGGGTTATAAATACAAAATCAAATAGGGGTACTGCAGGAGTAGGTTTAATAATGAACAAAAAAATTCGAGTGTGAGTAAGTTACTACAAACAGCATAGTGAACGCATTATTGTGGCCAAGATAGACACGAAGCCCACGCCTAATACAGTAGTACAAGTTTATATGCCAATTAGCTCTGCAGATGACGAAGAAATGTATGATGAAATAAAGGAAATTATTCAGATAGTGAAGGAAGACGAAAATTTAATAGTCATGGGTGACTGGAATTCAGAGTAGGGAAAGGGAGAGAGGAAACGTAGTAAGTGAATATGGATTGGGGGTAAGGAATGAAAGAGGAAGCCGCCTGGTAGAATTTTGCACAGAGCACAACTTAATCATAGTTAACACTTGGTTCAAGAATCATGAAAGAAGGTTGTATACATGGAAGAATCCTGGAGATATTGACAGGTTTCAGATAGATTATATAATGGTAAGACAGAGATTTAGGAACCAGGTTTTAAATTGTAAGACATTTACAGGGGCACATGTGTGTAGATTAAAACTGAAGAAACTGCAGAAAAGGGGGAATTTAAGGAGTTGTAACCTGGATAAACTGAAAGAACCAGAGTTTGCACAGAGTTTCAGGGAGAGCATAAGGGAACAATTGACAGGAATGGGGGAAAGAAATACAGTAGAAAAAGAATGGGTAGCTCTGAGCGATGAAGTAGTGAAGGCAGCAGAGGATCAAGTAGGTAAAAAGACGGGGGCTAGTAGAAATCCTTGGGTAACAGAGGAAATATTGAATTTAATTGAAAGAAGAAAATATGAAAATGCTGTAAATGAAGCAGGCAAAAAGGAATACAAACGTCTCAAAAATGAGATCGACAGGAAGTGCAAAATGGCTAAGCAGGGATGGTTAGAGGACAAATATAAGAATGTAGAGGTTTATCTCACTAGGGGTAAGATAGATACTGCATACAGGAAAATTAAAGAGACTTTTGGAGAAAAGACAACCACTTGTATAAATATCAAGAGCTCAGATGGAAACCCAGTTCTAAGCAAAGAAGAGAAAGCAGAAAGGTGGAAGGAGTATATAGAGGGTCTATACAAGGGCGATGCACTTGAGGACAATATTATGGAAATGGAAGAGGATGTAGATGAAGATGAAATGGGAGATATGATACTGCGTGAAGAGTTTAACAGAGCACTGAAAGACCTGAGTCGAAACAAGGCCCCGGGAGTAGACAGCATTCCATTAGAACTACTGATAGCCTTGGGAGAGCCAGTCCTGACAAAACTCTACTATTTGGTGAGCAAGATGTATGAGACAGGCAAAATGCCCTCTGACTTCAAGAAGAATATAATAATTCCAATCACAAAGAAAGCAGGTGTTGACAGAGGTGAAAATTACCGAACTATCAGTTTAATAAGTCACAGCTGCAAAATACTAACGCAAATTCTGGTAGAAACCGACCTCGGGGAAGATCAGTTTGGATTCAGTATAAATGTTGGAACACGTGAGGCAATACTGACCCTACGACTTATCTTAGAAAATAGTTTAAGGAAAGGCAAACCTACGTTTCTCTCATTTGTAGACTTAGAGAAAGCTTTTGACAATGTTGACGGGAATACTCTCTTTCAAATTCTAAAGGTAGAAGGGGTTAAAATACAGGGAGCGAAAGGCTATTTACAATTTATACAGAAACCAGATGGCAGTTATAAGAGTCGAGGGGCATGAAAGGGAAGCAGCGGTTGGGAAGGGAGTGAGATAGGGTTGTAGCCTCTCCCCGATGTTATTCAATCTGTATATTGAGCAAGCAGTAAACGAAACAAAACAAAAATTGGGAGTAGGTATTAAAATCCATGGAAAAGAAATAAAAACTTTGAGGTTCGCCAATGACATTGTAATTCTGTCAGAGACAGCAAAGGACTTTGAAGAACAGTTGAACGGAATGAACAGTGTCCTGAAAGGAGGATATAAGCTGAACATCAACAAAAGCAAAACGAGGATAACTGGATGTAGTCGAATTAAGTCGGGTGATGCTGAGGGAAATAGATTAGGAAATGAGACACTTAAAGTAGTAAAGGAGTTTTGCTATTTGGGGAGCAAAATAACTGATGATGGTTGAAGTGGAGAGGATATAAAATGAAGACTGGTAATGACAAGGAAAGCGTTTCTGAAGAAGAGAAATTTGTTAACATCGAGTATAGATTTAAGTGTCAGAAAGTCGTTTCTGAAAGTATTTGTATGGAGTGTAGCCATGTACGGAAGTGAAACATTGACGATAAATAGTTTAGAAAAGAAGAGAATAGAAGCTTTCGAAATGTGGTGCTACAGAAGAATCCTGAAGATTAGATGGGTAGATCACATAACTAATGAGGAGGTATTGAATAGAATGAGGGAGAAGAGGAGTTTGTGGCACAACTTGACTAGAAGAAGGGATCGGTTGGTAGGATATGTTCTGAGGCATCAAGGGTTCACCAATTTTGTATTGGAGGGCAGCGTGGAAGATAAAAATCGTAGAGGGAGACTAAGAGATGAATACACTAAGCTGATTCACAGGGATGTAGGTTGCAGTAGGTACTGGGAGATGAAGAAGCTTGCACAGGATGGAGTAGCATGGAGAGCTGCATCAAACCAGTCTCAGGACTGAAGACCACAACAACAACATGAGATGTAAATAGCAATCTTAAAAAGATACAAAAAACAAAAGAAATAAAAAAATTGGCGCAGCTTGTAAGCTGATTTTAAACACGCCTAAATGACAATAAAATTACTTTTGCCATTTAGCCAGTCCAAAGCTTGGATAAAGTGCGACGGAAATCAGATTATATTTAAAAGTTGAGGTTGTGATTTCTAACGCATGTAAACCCAAAGCGCCATTACTCCCAAGCCTCAGTAGTGTTTACAAATTAACAGTTAAAATTAAGCTACATTCCACGTATGTGTACATAATGCCACTTAATATTTCCGTGTATTTAATAAGTGCACTTTTATGAAAATATGTCTATTAATAATGACTGCTGTCTGGTGCTGGAAAAGAACAGAATCGTCTTTATGTACTGAAGTATTCCAAAGTCTCTGTGAAGTCTTACTTTGTTCTATCTTCTGTCGATGTTATCGTACCAAGCGAGGTTAGCGCAGTGGCTAACCAGGGCTCAATCAAAAATGGCTGGTTCAAATGGCTCTGAGCACTATGGGACTTAACGTCTGAGGTCATCAGTCCCCTAGAACTTAGAACTACTTAAACCTAGCTAACCTAAGGACATCACACACATCCATTGCCGAGGCAGGATTCTAACCTGCGACCGTAGCGGTCGCTCGGTTCCAGACTGTAGCGCCCAGTACCGCACGGCCACTGCGGCCGGCTAGGACTCAATCATCTGGCCGTCCATAGTCTACTGTATTTAGTTTTCGTTGTTTAAGCAAACGCTGTGAAGGTTCATTAAAGAGATCATGGTAGCTTCCGACTCCCCACCCCCACCTCTCCCGTAACCAACAATCCGAGCGAAATCTAAATCTCTAATGACCACAACTGTGGACGATACATGAAACACCAAACGCAAAACTGGTTTTCTCTAAGTTGTAATGATGAATGATCATATACTGAGCTAAAATTAAGCATATCTTTGGAATGTAAACTTGCTTTCTGTGAGTCCCCATTCACTTTAGAAAGACGCGCACTAATGATCCAAAGATGAGACTCCTGAGGTATTTAAACATTAATACAATTCCGTGTGATCACGGCAAATATGGCCAAGTCATTCAATAACTTAATTTCCTATTTTGTTATCTACACGTCGAATATTTTGTTCTGCTGCACACTGACATTTTCGAAGTGGTTTGGCTACGTATGTTGAAACCCAACGCGGACTTCTGTCATCATCACCAATTACCATTCTCACAAAATCATTTATTTATTTACTAATTCCGATAGGACCATTCTTCCGTTTGAAGTGCTGTCTATGTAAGGTATTTCTGTTTACAGTTAGACTTGTTCCACACTTGAAAACTTTTAACAAATTTATATGAGTTGTTCAAACTCGTGCCTATGGTAAAGAGACTACAACAAGAATAGTACAAACTGTGAATTTTGGGCCGGCCAGGATGGCCGAGCTGTTCTAGGCGCTACAGTCTGGAACCGCGCGACCGCTGCGGTCGCAGGTTCGAATCCTGCCTCGGGCATGGATGTGTGTGATGTCCTTAGGTTAGTTAGGTTTAAGTAATTCTAAGTTCTAGGGTACTGATGACCTCAGATGTTAAGTCCCATAGTGCTCAGAGCCAAGTTTTGTTATTTTTGGTCGAATGTGCCATGCAAGTTCTAAAAACATTCGCACGCTGTGGCTGATATAGAAGGAGTCAGACGTTAACTGTTACTTAATGCTTTTCTTTATCTCATTGTCTGTTAAACAGGAACGAATGAGTAAGGTTTTTTTTTAATTTTTTGTCACTATTTTGATAATTCAACTGTTAGATTTTCAAGACAGTCAAAGGTCACTAACAGATGTCAGAAAAGAAAATATTACTACTACTTTCATTCGATTCTTCTTCATTTGCTCTTTATTCAACTAATACATTATCTTCTTTTGTATGACAGTTATGTGCAAGATTTTCTACGTTTTCTTTAAGTCTTTCAGTTTTATCAAGGACGACCTCCTTAATAGGTTCTTCATTTTTGTTAGTCTCGTCAATTTTTTGATCACCTACAAATGCACTCTTGAACTATAATATTGCTGCGCCTTCTTTCACATACTTTGGGTCGAGTGCTTCTCTGACGTAAGTTTAACAAATTTCAGCATTGAACCAGCCAACAAATGGCCCTCCAAAAACCTAACCGAAATTTGCTTGTTTATTTACTTATTTTGTGCTGCACTTGGGCAACGTCGCTGTGTATTTGTTCTAAACCAAATTAATATAATCATTAAAAGTAAAAAAAAAAATCAGTAAGAACTCTACGTAAAAACATATACGGTACGTGTCAGAACTGACAACACTGTTGCATGTAACAATTTCAGAGTGTACGGCTTGTACCGCAAGGCTCGAGCACGCTGGCTCGCGTCCCCAGGGGATTAGTGGGTCCTTGCTTCACCTTTTCTGGGAGGAAATTTCAAGGGCGGAAAATTCACAGGGCGGAGAACACACGGGGGATTAGTGGACCCTTCCTCGACCTTTTCTGGGTGGAAATTTCAAGGGCGGAAAATTCACAGGGCGGAGAACACACGGGGGATTAGTGGACCCTTCCTCGACCTTTTCTGGGTGGAAATTTCAAGGGCGGAAAATTCACAGGGCGGAGAACACACGGGGGATTAGTGGACCCTTCCTCGACCTTTTCTGGGTGGAAATTTCAAGGGCGGAAAATTCACAGGGCGGAGAACACACGGGGGATTAGTGGACCCTTCCTCGACCTTTTCTGGGTGGAAATTTCAAGGGCGGAAAATTCGCAGGGCGGAGAATACACGACACCCTTTATCCATCCATGTTGGAAAGTTAGTCACTGAGATCACACTGTAAGACCAAAATCAGGTTTCCACATCAAATGTCTTATCAGAACCCTTTAGTAAGTCCACGTTGAAGTCACCGCAGACCGTTAACGGCTTTCTGCTGTCTGCCAGATAGCATAATAAGGAATCCAAATTCCTCATAAACGATTCAAAATATCCCAGTGGGGGATCTATATGTAGTAAACAAGTAATTATGTAATAAGATTAGTTTTTCCCTTTGAGCAGTAGAAACTCAGTAAGAGAACTGGAAGTCAAAACTGAACTCAGATATTGATACTAAATCTTGCAGTGAGAAAAATATGGGAATGTAGAGCAACATACGTCTTGCAAATTTGTGCCATATAACAAGTAACTCTGCCTTGGACATCTTATTTCATAGTTCCCTGACGATGGGAAAACGTGTGGGTGAAGTTCGTTCGTAAAAGAACGTGCTACATTTTCCTGCGAGGGAAATACTCATAATATACACTCCTGGAAATGGAAAAAAAGAACACATTGACACCAGTGTGTCAGACCCACCATACTTGCTCCGGACACTGCGAGAGGGCTGTACAAGTAATGATCACACGCACGGCACAGCGGACACACCAGGAACCGCGGTGTTGGCCGTCGAATGGCGCTAGCTGCGCAGCATTTGTGCACCGCCGCCGTCAGTGTCAGCCAGTTTGCCGTGGCATACGGAGCTCCATCGCAGTCTTTAACACTGGTAGCATGCCGCGACAGCGTGGACGTGAACCGTATGTGCAGTTGACGGACTTTGAGCGAGGGCGTATAGTGGGCATGCGGGAGGCCGGGTGGACGTACCGCCGAATTGCTCAACACGTGGGGCGTGAGGTCTCCACAGTACATCGATGTTGTCGCCAGTGGTCGGTGGAAGGTGCACGTGCCCGTCGACCTGGGACCGAACCGCAGCAACGCACGGATGCACGCCAAGACCGTAGGATCCTACGCAGTGCCGTAGGGGACCGCACCGCCACTTCCCAGCAAATTACGGACACTGTTGCTCCTGGGGTATCGGCGAGGACATTCGCAACGGTCTCCATGAAGCTGGGCTACGGTCCCGCACACCGTTAGGCCGTCTTCTGCTCACGCCCCAACATCGTGCAGCCGGCCTCCAGTGGTGTCGCGACAGGCGTGAATGGAGGGACGAATGGAGACGTGTCGTCTTCAGCGATGAGAGTCGCTTCTGCCTCGGTGCCAATGATGGTCGTATGCGTGTTTGGCGCCGTGCAGGTGAGCGCCACAAACAGGACTGCATACGACCGAGGCACACAGGGCCAACACCCGGCATCATGGTGTGGGGAGCGATCTCCTACACTGGCCATACACCACTGGTGATCGTCGAGGGGACACTGAATAGTGCACGGTACATCCAAACCGTCATTGAACCCATCGTTCTACCATTCCTAGACCGGCAAGGGAACTTGCTGTTCCAACAGGACAATGCACGTCCGCATGTATCCCGTGCCACCCAACGTGCTCTAGAAGGTGTAAGTCAACTACCCTGGCCAGCAAGATCTCCGGATCTGTCCCCCATTGAGCATGTTTGGGACTGGATGAAGCGTCGTCTCACGCGGTCTGCACGTCCAGCACGAACGCTGGTCCAACTGAGGCGCCAGGTGGAAATGGCATGGCAAGCCGTTCCACAGGACTACATCCAGCATCTCTACGATCGTCTCCATGGGAGAATAGCAGCCTGCATTGCTGCGAAAGGTGGATATACACTGTACTAGTGCCGACATTGTGCATGCTCTGTTGCCTGTGTCTATGTGCCTGTGGTTCTGTCAGTGTGATCATGTGATGTATCTGACCCCAGGAATGTGTCAATAAAGTTTCCCCTTCCTGGGACAATGAATTCACGGTGTTTTTATTTCAATTTCCAGGAGTGTAATTTTCAGATTAATGGCAAAATAAATACCGTGACCTAACCTGTCAGTTTGTATAGTAAGTAATTCTAACGCGAAGCGGCTCTGCGAATGTGCATGCACGAAAGTTAGCCATGCCACGTATGAAACGCAGTAGACATTATGCCAGAAGAAGTCCAAAATAGTTTAAAGAGCTTAAAATCTGACTGTATCATGACATAAATATCAGAAACATTATATATGTTTTTAAACACATTCAAGTGCCTAATTAAGGAGAGGGGTACTGTCATGCTCAAAAGTACCCGAACGACATGAATCGCGTTTCGCCTGATTTATATGCAATCCTCATAACGGTACTGTCTTAGGCCTATCACGAACAATTCGCCATGTTCGATGTGGATTTTCACTGGCGTAAATCTTACACTTACGTGTGTTAACCTTGCCACTTAAGTGAAGAGATGACTCGTCAGAAGAGATGATTTTGTCCAAGAAATGTTCATCCCCATGTAATCGAGTTAACGTATCTGCACAGAAGTTCTTGCGAGCAATTTTATCACTGTCTTATCGCCAGAGACAACGCTGGATATTTCGAAAGTAGCGCGCTGTATTGAGGTTTTTTTATTTTGGACAGTGCTTTTCCGCTCGGTCTAATCTTTTCCCTCGACTCCGTTCCCCTGATATTTTGCCGGTCATTGGACAGATATCAAAGTTGCTGACATTAATTCGAGTCTATCGGCGTACGCTGCGAAAACAGGCCAAACGTTGGCCGTTCAATTTCGTGGCACTGCCTGTTCACGTGATACGCTGCTTCTTGTTTGTTTTACCTTAACCAAGTGACCAGAAAGCGCCGCGCCAAAGCTGTCAATTGCGATGTTTGCAATATTCACTTCCTCTGTAATCAGGTAGTTGGTTAGACCATTCTGGTTTGGATTTGCAAGCCAACGTTTGCAATCGATATAAGACACGGAAAAAATTTAATTTTCTCACCTAATAGAACTGTTTTGTAGAACACCCGGTGGCACTTGTTCAGCTCCTCACACAGGTGTTTGAAAAACAGACTGTAAAATAGACTGTTCGCTTTTACCGAGCGAAAGTGTGTGTAGGTTTGAATTTGAAATGACATGGCGTAAAGTTTTGTGGTGGATTGGGATTCGAACCCAGTTGATATTGAATTGTTAATCGATCACAATCAAATATTAGATCTGAAATTTTTTCAACAGTAGCAAGATGACGAAAACTGAAATACCGAGGTGAAAAACTTTTGCCTTACCGGGATTCGAAACCGGTACCCATTTTAGTCGTTATACAGTCATAAACACACGTTAAAAATCAGTTTATTTCAACAGTTGTTATTTCCAGTTCAAACAGATGTACATGACGTAAAGCTGTGTGCTGATTGGAAGTCAAGCCCTGCAAATATCTTCGTTTCGACTACACACGAAGAGGCATTGATTATGAAATACTTTTTCACCAAACTAAGCGAGGCATTTTTGTATATGAAATTAATATGACGAATCGTTCTGAGTCTGATTGCGAGTCGAAACCGGCATCAATTGATAATGTTGAAAGGCACGGAGAGACGTTGAAAGCTGTAATTGTCACCTGCAGGCTGGTGTGCGCGTACTGCAGCTTGAAACGTCGTGATGGAAACTTTTTTGCCAGACCAGGTGTCGAAGCCAGACATGCGCCTTTCGGAGAGACTTTGAGGACTATCAAATCCAGGGGAAACATTGAAACGTTGGAGCTTTATCATCTCAAAGGGGTGAAGCCTGGCGAAGGGAGGGATGTGAGTTCGAATCCCGGTCCCAGACCAATATTTTCAGCATCTCGGGTTCGAACACCGTAAGAAATAAATGCCCTGCGACCTTACATGACGATTCGTTCATTAATAATAATAACTCTCATATAAGGAAGCTTACTGATAACAGAATCGCAAACTGGACTCGCTTTCGGGAGGACGACGGTTCAGTCCTGCGTCCGGCCATCCTGATTTAATTTTCCGTGATTTTCCAAAATCGCTCTAGGCAAATGCTGGGACGGTTCGTTTCAAAGGGCACGGCCGACTTCCTTCCCCATCCTTCCCTAATCCGATGAGACCGGTGACCTTGCTGTCTGGTCTCCTCCCCGAAACAACCCAATCCAACTCCACCAGTATGTAGCGACCGGTCGTCGCGTTTAATGTGGATATGGAAGCACGGTGCAACACTGCACTGCTCAGCCAGCCTTACCACAGGTGAAGTGGGTCTGTTTTTGCTTGTTAAAAATGGTTGCCTGATGTGTGAATCCCACCCAGACCTTAAGCATACAGAGAATGTTCATACAAAACACCAAGCATTTGTTCCCGTTTGCGTCGTAAGGAAGGGTGCTCCACGCTGAAAGAGAATTCTGATTCCCTGTAGGTTTATTGCCACTTGTTCGATACATTCATTACCTTGTTCGTCCACATCGATATTCATTATCTGCATTGACAACCGCCGGCGCAGTGGCCGAGCGGTTCTAGGCGCTTCAGTCCGGAACCGCGCTGCTGCTACGGTCGCAGGTTCGAATCCTGTCTCGGACATGGATGTGTGTCATGTCTTTACGTTAGTTAGGTTTAAGTAGTTCTAAGTTCTAGGGGACTGATGACCTCAGATGTTATCTCCCATAGTGCTTAGAGCACATTTTATTTGCATTGACAACCAAAACTTGCATTTGACTTGATTCTATAATCTTTGAAATGAAATCACACAACTGTCAGTTGCACATACTGTCAACACGGTAGTATGCGGAAATTTTTGCTGGCAGTGTTGCTTTCCGTCTGTGATTCTGTGCTGATGTATGTGTTTATGGTCTATTCAAAAAAATGGTTCAAATGGCTCTGAGCACTATGGGACTCAACTGCTGAGGTCATTAGTCCCCTAGAACTTAGAACTAGTTAAACCTAACTAACCTAAGGACATCACACACATCCATGCCCCAGGCAGGATTCGAACCTGCGACCGTAGCGGTCTCGCGGTTCCAGACTGCAGCGCCAGAACCACGCGGCCACTTCGGCCGGCGTTTATGGTCTATTCAAAAATATGGTAGAGTGTAAACGAAAAAACCAGATCTCAAGTACACTCTCATCCTATGTTTTTAAACCAAATTTCGTGTCATATAACTGAGTAGGTAAGGGCGTTGTGACCTTTTGTCATGCAGCACATTATTTGCGGAGTACTGACATATGTAATCCACCTGGGCAAAATTTACCAAAAACGACAGTACAAGTGGGAAAAAGACCGCGCTCTGAGGGTTCTGTACAAATTACTTATTTTTATAGATAATAATAATAACAATAATAATTTAGTGTGGCTCAGTGGCGTGGTGCAAGTCTTCGTATTCAACGCCACCAGAGCGACTAGCGTGTCCCTAACCTGCTTCCGTTATCGAACCGGGTAAAGGCAACCTATATTTTTACGCGGAATCTGAACCGCGTGTTGTTTCTCACGATTCCTCATATCGTTGAGATGTGAAGACTAGGTTAAAACGATGAATGAGAAATTGGTGGTCCGATCGAGAAACGATACGACGACCTCTCGGTTTCTGCGCTGTACCTGTACAGCGCCTGGCCCCAGGACCGAGCTCTGATTTCATCGATAGGATTTGACGAGTGAGTTTGCAAGTAACGAAATATGTGACATATGTGGTCGTATCTTTTGACTACATTGACTTAGAACCTTAAATTATTTACATCGCAAAGGGATCGTTTACCACAGTATAGCCATTCTTGAGAACGGACAGACAGACGAACAACAAATGACAAAAACATCAATTTTAGGAAATAACGTAAAACCTACATCAGGATGGTCGGACGGGGATTCGAACCACTGCATATGAACTCCGAAACCACCAAATAATACGCACAGACAGATTCACAGACATAATCAGAAAACGTCGATTAATATTCTTTGGGCACATACACAGAATGAACAAAACCAGACTCAAAAAGAGGTTTTCTTGATGTAGCCAGCAGCTCACTCAAAAAACACCCAACTGGTTTCATGAAATAGAAGAAGACCTAAAATAAGCAAAAATCAGTAAAGAAATTATAGATGAAAGAGACGAATTCAGATACAAAATTATGAACACGAAATCTGAAGTAAAAGAAAGGAAGAGACCAGGGAAAATATGGACAGAACAAAGGCAACACGAACACAGTCAAAGGATGGAGAGGTTTTGGGAAGAGAAAAAGAAGAAGAATATATGAAGAAAGGGAAAAATTTAATAATCATGTAAAGTTCAAGTTCAATCACTGTCACAGCGGCAAAAATGGGCAATAATATTAATAAATAATGGTTGGCGCTAACAAAAGAAAAACAGAATCGTAGGCCAGTGTGAGTCCTCAAAGTATAATGTAATGCATGTAGTGGCACAAAGACGATGTTCTGTGTTAGAAAGTGCGTCCCATAGGTGCGTCCATCGCAGCTGGCAGCAGTCTCAGCAGCTGTTGCGCCTTGAGATCGCAATATACGAAAAACGACCAACACTATGTTCAATACGAGCCTGCCCAGAAACTCACGCCTTACCACGACGTTATGCGCTTTTGTGCCTGATCTGGTGTGTATCTAGTGACCTCCTGCGCAAGATACATTTCGGAAAATCCTCTAAAATATACAAACAACGCTTTGAGAATAGATCCAAACAGAAACCCAGTTAACAAATTATTCAGTGCCACACATTGACAGTTGGCAATATTCTCTTAGGATTTAAATGTTGGCTACAGCGCGCATACACAATCTCTGTAATCTAAGATATTGTTGTCGCGCTTCGCAGCGCACGGATTAATTAGTGGCAGTTTGGAAGCCAGTGTAGGAGCCCACCTGCTGTGGTGCGCACGTGTGTTGGGCGAGGGGTCGTCGCCGAGCTGCCGTACTGCCGTGTCCGCCAGCAGCGACACAGGATTTGGTATTGAGTTGATATTTTTTATAATTTGCAGCGCGCTTATTAATCTAAAGAAAAGGGTTTGTGTATGTGCGTAGCAGCAGACGGTAATTTTGATAACGATAGGAGTTAAATTCTTAAGGGAAACCATTTTTAGGCGAATAGATTAAGTATTGATTTTTGCCATTTATTTCTTTTGTAATTGTCAGGGAATTGTTTCACTACGTATTTAATTTAGAAGTATTTCAATCTGTCTCAAGAGTTTGATTAATTTGTAATATTGCTTTAATGACACTGGAAGCAGATTTACAACGAAGCGATCGTTCAACGAGCTTCTAGCGTTTTGTTAATTGAATGAAAAAGAATCGCTTTCAGAACATAGTTTTTGAAAAAAGGAATTACTTGTTTGGGTTATCATTTATTGAGTTTAGATTTGACCAAACCCTTTCTCTTGAATTATATGTAGTTGCAGTAAGCATCAGCAGCTGCAGCAATAGCAGGAGCCCCCATACAGATCATGAATTGCACTCAGCATGAATAATAGGTTTTTTTATGTTTTTGTTAAATAATGGAATGCAGCGGATCAAGCAGTGGCAGCATAAAGACCAAGTAAGTTATTTGTTGCGCACAGGACCAATAAAAAAAATATAGTTCAGGCAACCTCTGTAATAGTAAAGTTAACAAGAGTACAAGCACGAGATTTTCAATAGAAAACACGAGATAAGAAGACAGAGCTCGCGACATTCACTTGGCGACCCTGCCAGGATACGTTTCTTTTTTTTTTTTTTTTGATGAGTTGTAGTTAGATACGCTTCGCCTTTTTACTGCCAACTGCAAGCTTACGCAACAGTAATCATTAGTGGCGGCACAGCATTTTGATTGCTTGCGCACTGCTTTGTATTAACACAAAATTTTATTTCAGTAGTTTTGTCTTTGAATTTGTTGGTGTATTGTGTAATACTTAATTGAACAGTGGTATATTTAGCATACGGTGTATTTTAGTGACATGTTTTCGTTCATATTGCGACAATGATGATGCGAGCACAAAAGAAAATGCAAAAGAATGCAGATGCTACTGCAAACGCGAACGTAGATACGGTTCTCAACATGAATGTAGAAGCAGTTTCAAACGCAGTTTCCGAAAATTCGGAACAGAGAGTAGAAAATTCTTTTGAGAATATTGAGATCCGAGAATTTTCGAACAATATTGCGGAGAATCAGAATGTAGGCGATCATTTGCCAACAATGCGTGATGAACAACTGTGTGCTACACGCAACTTAGGACATGACAATACAGTGACGCAAACCGAACTCATTATGAGAAATTCCAGCGTTGCTTCCACCTCAAAAGTGCAGAGTAATTTTGTTTTCCCCACGTTCGGTGGAAATTCAGGTCTCGTTGTCACTCCGATAGAGCGGAGTACTTTTGCCTTTCCTTCTGTTAGTGGAAATGCAGGTACTGCTTCTGCTTTAACAGAGAAGAGTGACGCTGTACTCCCTGCCCCCAGTAATGATGTTTTACAATTATTACTGAGTAAACTCACTGAATTTAATGACAGACAGGAGAGTAAACTCATCGAATTTAACAACAATAATGCAAAGAATTTCAAATCGCTTCAGAACGAAATTAACGAGAATCACACATTGTTTCGGGGTGAGGTGAATGACAGTTTAAATCGTAAATTTGAAGAAATTACCAGTCAGTTGAAAAGTCAGCTACGTGAAGAATTCAAATCAGATATTAATAATCTTGTATCTCGACTTGATCACGTACAAAATGTTGATATTGTTGAAGTGAAACGACAGACGTCACAACAAGAACTGCAAGTAGAGGAATTAGCGAAAAATGTCGAGTCATTGCAATTACAGACCACCAATGAAGTTTCAAAGATAGAAACTAAATTAACGACAGTAGCTAAACAGGTAGGTGAATTATCCCTGAAAGTGACGGAACTGAGTAGCGGGTTAGGTAAGAGGTCAGATGACACTCAGCCGGTACCGATCGCGCATACCGAAGAATTTCAGTCTCCGCGACGTTTTAAACAAGAGCAGATGACAATTAATCAGCAAAACAAGCATGACGTGAAAAATATACAGGAACAGCATGCCAGCATTGATGAAAAGATCGATCGCAGCAATGACACTGCTAGATCCGATAATTACCAAATTGGTAACGACAATGAGCGCATTAATTATGGAAATTGTGACCACTTTTCTCGTGAATATGACACGTTTGCGGGACGTAATGAAGGAAACGTGAGTCATGCTGTAAAAGAAAACTCATCCCCTAAGAAAAATGACGAGTTTGACTGTAAGCATTTTCTCACAGTTAGGAAATTAAAAATTTTTCGGAATGCTAGTCACGAAATCCACCCTCGAGAGTGGTTACAACAATTTGACTATTCTTTACCACCAACATGGCCAATTGGCCACAAACTGGAATTCATTTGCAGTTATCTTGAAGGAGAGCCTGCAACAAGAATGTGCTCCATGGTACGTGAATGTCACACATGTGGTGATTTTTATCACACATTCTTATCTGCTTACTGGTCAGAGACTACACAAGATCGTGTAAAGCATTACATCATTATGATGAAAAGTTATGAGCAGTCGAAATTTTCAACTCCAGTGCAATATTTTGAAAACATGATGCGCATGAACAGATATTTAACGAATCCGTACAGTCAGTCGGAATTAATTCGTATTTGTTTGACAAAACTGCCGATCAGTTTACGCCACATAATTTTGGCAGGTAGGTGCAAAGATGACTTGGAGGCATTCCAAGCTCTTTTGCAAGAATTAGAATTTGACAACTATGAAAACACACAAAGAGATAATAGTAATCAGTATTGGGAAAATAATAATCCGCGGCGTGAGCGTAAACACGTATGGAACTCGGACGAACCTCAACGAGTACAGGGCGGAAGAGGATAGGCGCCATATGCGACATCAACCGTATAACACAGATCATAGACGCCAGAGAAATGATTTTTATGATCATAGCAACTCTCAGTACGGTAATAGAGATCGCGGACTGCGAGAGCAAAGGCGCTATGGAAATGAAAATTATTTTGGAAGGAATGGTCGCGGTAGAGACAACCGAAATTGGCACGAACACGCAAATTACAATTCAGAACGCGGTGCTCATGGAGAATACAGAGCATCGAGCCCACGTGATAATTATGGTCATAACAATTATGAGGACCAAACCAGTTATGATGAGGGGACAAATCAAAATCGGCAGGATCACAGAAATTCCAATTTAGAGTGTGGCGACAATGTTGAGAATGTCAAATATAAAACGCGTCATATGCAGTGCGACTGTACCTGGGTTGGGTGGTCTGATTTCTACAACATAGATCACAAATGGTTCAAATGGCTCTGAGCAGTATGGGACTTAACTACTGAGGTCATCAGTCCCCTAGAACTTACAACTACTTAAACCTAACTAACCTAAGGACATCACACACATCCATGCCCGAGGCAGGATTCGAACCTGCGACCGTAGCGGTCACGCGGTTCCAAACTGACGCGCTTAGAACCGCACGGCCACACCGGCCGGCCAACATAGATCACAAACGAGACAAGTTTTCAGTGTTAATTACTCATTTTCGGCGCTCTGGAGACAAACTGTAGGTATATAGACAGAGACAGACAGACAATTTCACAGAGTTTCGCACTCAAGTTACCATGTAGTCACGACTTATTTCCTTACTCGAACGAAAGGTCTTTCACACAAATATTTCGATCGAAACAGTGTAGCACTTTTGCAACCTCATAGTCTTGGAAAATCTGTCTGAGAAAAGCAATGTAGACGTCCCAGACGTTTTATCGTAAAAATATTTGTAATTAAAACCGAACTTACCTTGCAGGTCAATCAGTTGTATCTGCACATGCGTAGGAGAGCTTTCCAACTGAAACGGCCAACGAACAGATGTGAGATTGACAGCGTCCTCAAAACCTTTGTAAAACTATCGTCGTAGTTCTCCCACAATGAATTCTTGGTTCAAATGGATCTGAGCACTATGGGACTCAACTGCTGAGGTCATTAGTCCCCTAGAACTTAGAACTAGTTAAACCTAACTAACCTAAGGACATCACAAACATCCATGCGCGAGGCAGGATTCGAACCTGCGACCGTAGCGGTCTTACGGTTCCAGACTGCAGCGCCTTTAACCGCACGGCCACTTCTGCCGGCAATGAATTCTTCAAACCTTGCACTTCCCTTAACGTCAGTGAGCTTAAGGAATTGGATTACCTATGTCCGAATGCATCCCTTCTACAACGCGTTTTTCTGTTAATGCATTCCCCATCAGAAGTTACTTGGCAATGTGCAATCAAGCCCACTTAAAATGCGACGTCTGCAGTCCATTCTGGATGCTCTAGTTTCCGTTCCTGCACTCCTTTTTCCTTCATAAATTCAACAATAGTGATTTTTAAATAGAATTATCGTTCCGCGAATGCCCCTCGACTTAACCAAGTACTCTGCAGTCATGTATTAAGTCACGATACTCTCCGTTCATTTTAGTCGAAAACTGTTGCAATTGAAAATGGAATAATGGGTGTGATTTCTGAAATGTTATTATTCATTCCACCAATTTCATCAAGTGCTCCATGCCTGCAAAGTTAGCACGGGGAGCTTTTTATTGTGTAGAACATTGAATCCCACCTGTCAATCGTTATAATTTTTTGCTCTTTCATCGTCATCGAATAGCTTAAATTCTTTCTTCATGGTACTACAATGAAGAGCCATAAAAACTGGCACACCTGCTGAATACCGCGCAGGGCTCCCACGAGCTCGCACAAGTGCCTCAGCACCACGTGGCTTGGACTCGACTAATGTCTGAAGCAATGCTGGACGAAATTGACACCACGAATCCTGCAGGGCTGTCCATAAATCCGTAAGAGTACGAGTAGGCGAAGATCTTTTCTGTACACCATGTTGCAAGGCATCCCAGATATGCTCAATAATGTTCATGTGTGTGGAGTTTGGTGGTGTCCCATCGCTCGTGCGCCGACTACGACATCACGTCCTAACTAACTTAAATCTTGCTAGCTTGCTACTCGAGCGGCACTAACCGATGTAACAACTGCGCCAGACGCTTGTCGTCTTACATAGGCGTTGCCGACCGCAGCGCCCTCTTCCACCTGCTTACATATCTCTGTATTTGAATACGCATGCCTATATCAGTTTCTTTGGTGCTTCAGTGTATTATGTAAATTGAAGGGGCAGGGGGAGAAATGAAAGGAAAGGGCATGAATTCATGGTGTCAACTACATCGAGGCTTTATGGAACGTCAGCAGCGACGACTGAAAGTGTGTGCCGGACCGGTATTCGAACCCAACATCTGCTTACTAAGCAGTTGCGTCACCCAGAAACGTTATTTATCGCAACTGCGCGGACTACTTCGGTACACCCCTCAGCTGACTCACATTCCCACCTAGCGCCACCTGTCCGCAGTTCCCATCCATGTCATCGTTGCTCACTACTTTGAGATTCTCGCAGGAGATCCAACTTGATTGTGCATTCACACTACAGGTGCTGGATTCGTCGCCGATGAAGGCGAATCAGTTATACGAAGGTGTGGTGTCTGTTCTTTCGAACAGGTCTCAGCAACTGCTGCCATCACTATCACTGGCAGCCAATGACTTTAATACGCATTTTTGTAACTATGATTTTAATCTAATACATCAGATTTCTTTAAGAATGCTACCAGAGGCATCATCTCTAAGATATTGCAACACGAATGAAAAGACAATATAACACTGATTGCAAAAGAAGAACATCTGAAAAGGTATTTCGTAAGCTATGAATAACACACAGCTTCAGATCATAAAACCAAATAGTTTCCAAAGAACAGCAATCAAAAAGCAGTTAAGAAAAAGAAACAAGTGAATGAGTACTGTGCAAATTCTGTAATGGTAGATAATGTGGGACACGAATTGTTAATGATCAAATAAAGTAACGAAAAACGGTATATTAATACAGATGAACTGTAATTTACCTTGGCAACATTACAACAAAATACTCATGACAAACGGCTTCGGATCCTCACGAATTAGCAAGATATTTTACATTTTCAGCATAAAAACCGTCTATGACGGTCACACTGAAGTAGCGTTACAGAACTACCATAAAAGTGAGAAAACGTACCAATGTGGGAGGACACACAACGAAATACAATTAACGAACTACACTCCTGGAAATGGAAAAAAGAACACATTGACACCGGTGTGTCAGACCCACCATACTTGCTCCGGACACTGCGAGAGGGCTGTACAAGCAATGATCACACGCACGGCACAGCGGACACACCAGGAACTGCGGTGTTGGCCGTCGAATGGCGCTAGCTGCGCAGCATTTGTGCACCGCCGCCGTCAGTGTCAGCCAGTTTGCCGTGGCATACGGAGCTCCATCGCAGTCTTTAACACTGGTAGCATGCCGCGACAGCGTGGACGTGAACCGTATGTGCAGTTGACGGACTTTGAGCGAGGGCGTACAGTGGGCATGCGGGAGGCCGGGTGGACGTACCGCCGAATTGCTCAACACGTGGGGCGTGAGGTCTCCACAGTACATCGATGTTGTCGCCAGTGGTCGGCGGAAGGTGCACGTGCCCATCGACCTGGGACCGGACCGCAGCGACGCACGGATGCCCGCCAAGACCGTAGGATCCTACGCAGTGCCGTAGGGGACCGCACCGCCACTTCCCAGCAAATTAGGGACACTGTTGCTCCTGGGGTATCGGCGAGGACCATTCGCAACCGTCTCCATGAAGCTGGGCTACGGTCCCGCACACCGTTAGGCCGTCTTCCGCTCACGCCCCAACATCGTGCAGCCCGCCTCCAGTGGTGTCGCGACAGGCTTGAATGGAGGGACGAATGGAGACGTGTCGTCTTCAGCAATGAGAGTCGCTTCTGCCTTGGTGCCAATGATGGTCGTATGCGTGTTTGGCGCCGTGCAGGTGAGCGCCACAATCAGGACTGCATACGACCAGGCACACAGGGCCAACACCCGGCATCATGGTGTGGGGAGCGATCTCCTACACTGGCCGTACACCACTGGTGATCGTCGAGGGGACACTGAATAGTGCACGGTACATCCAAACCGTCATCGAACCCATCGTTCTACCATTCCTAGACCGGCAAGGGAACTTGCTGTTCCAACAGGACAATGCACGTCCGCATGTATCCCGTGCCACCCAACGTGCTCTAGAAGGTGTAAGTCAACTACCCTGGCCAGCAAGATCTCCGGATCTGTCCCCCATTGAGCATGTTTGGGACTGGATGAAGCGTCGTCTCACGCGGTCTGCACGTCCAGCACGAACGCTGGTCCAACTGAGGCGCCAGGTGGAAATGGCATGGCAAGCCGTTCCACAGGACTACATCCAGCATCTCTACGATCGTCTCCATGGGAGAATAGCAGCCTGCATTGCTGCGAAAGGTGGATATACACTGTACTAGTGCCGACATTGTGCATGCTCTGTTGCCTGTGTCTATGTGCCTGTGGTTCTGTCAGTGTGATCATGTGATGTATCTGACCCCAGGAATGTGTCAATAAAGTTTTCCCTTCCTGGGACAATGAATTCACGGTGTTCTTATTTCAATTTCCAGGAGTGTATTAAGTGCCCCAATTAAGTCACCACAATTGTTATTTCATAAAAAAACTAAAAAATTATCTCTGCAGAAACAGAAGAAGCAGCAATAATAAGTGCGCAAACGAGTAACTTTTTCACTTGTACAGGCTAGTGAATCAAGTCAGCAAAAAAACTTATGATGGAGAACTTTTTTAAAGATTTATCTACTGATTGCCGATCTGTAACTTTCTCACAGAAGAGTTAAACATCCTGTCTCCAGCGAGATTACAACTGACAACTTCCCTCTGAAGGTGAACACTTTACCGCTGAGCTAGCGGACAACTGTCTCGTGGTGCTCTTCCTTTGCCCCAGTGGTTGCCAAGAAGGAGAGTTCGCAATTTAAAAACCGAGAACGGTTCTTGTATCAGCATGGAATGAGTTTCCTGCGTTCAAAATCATAAATTTTGTACGTCATCTCTAAAGCGACATTTAATGAAAATGACAGGATAATATCAAGTCAGTATCAAATGATAAGTATCTGCCATTGCAGGAAGTCGAAAGTCAAAGTGTTACAAATATATTCTGGGATGTTGTTATATGTCCACCTAGTAGCCGTAAAAATGTTTCCACAGATAAGCTGTATCTCGCGCATCTCCTACTTGATTTTGAAAGACACAGAGCAGGCAGCCGCCTAGAACCACATGAATAGGCAAATGAATTTTATTTGCATTTATGTAACTAGGACTCGATGATTAATAATACTTATGAATAATTTTGAGATTCACTGACTACAGCCTAAGCACCATAAATTAACATTATGGAAATTTATTTGAGTGGCCTAATTCCCAATAGCTGTTACAGTTATTGTTTTCGGTCTTATTTTCGCTGCAAACTGAAAAGTGGATTTGCCGGACACAATTCCACAGCAGCTGTTTGTAGCGGCGCTGTAACATATATTTAATCTTTGACAGGGAAAAAGCTGATAAATTATATCTTAACTGCATCGACACCCCATGTCCCCACACATTACACACGTGCCGTATCCTGGTTAGTAAATAAATTATTTGCACTGTCTATTGCTTGTTTATCTGAATGTAAATTCCTGTTGGAACTCAATCCCTTTGGTTAAGAATTGTTGCAGCAAGGCTTTATACTGACAGCAGCTTTGGTGATAAATAGACACGGTCCTTAGATAGCACGTAAGACACTGAACTGAACTGACAGAATGCTGAACCACATAAATATAAATAAGGCATTTGGAATAGACGATATTCCCTCATAACTGTTGCGATCATCGGGAGAAAATACCATGACAAAACCATTCCAGCGGGTATGCAAGATACATGATACAGGAAAATACCCTCAGACATCAAGAATAACATAAGAATTCCAGGAGGAAAGATGACAGTTGCTGACAGATCAGGCTATTACCGAAGCACTGGTCTAACAAATAATAGTTGCAAAATACTGGCACAAATAATTTACTGACGTATTGAAAAAAAAAAAAACTAGTGGAAGCCGGGCTCAGGGAAGATGAATTTGGATTCTAGTGAAATGTAGGAAAACGTGAGGTAATACTATCTTAGAAAGTACTTTGAATAAAGGCTAACTTATGTTCCGGCATTCATCGATTTTGAGAAAAGAAATTATGAAGGCAGCAGGGATCAAATTTGCAATTTGTATAAAAACCAGACTGTGGTTGAAGGACATAAAGAGTAGTAGTTGTTGAGAAGGCAGTGAGGGAATTTTGTACTCTATTCTTGATGTTATTCAATATGTGCGTTGAGCAACTAGTCAAGGATATCAGGAGTAAATTTTTAAGGGAAGTTAAAGTTCAGAGAAATAAAATAAAAAGTTAAGAGTTTTAGTAACTATGTTGGTAATGGCAAAAGAGTTGGAGGAGCAGTTAAACGGTATGAGTAGCGTCCTGAAAGAGGTGATGTGATATACATCAACAAAAATAAAGTAAGGATAACGACATGTAGTGGAATTAAAACATGTTATGTTGGAGGAGTTACATAAGTAAATAGGACACTAAAAGTAGCAGATGAGCTTTGTTATTTAGGCACGAAAATAAGTGAAGATTATTATATAGATTTAGAGAGAATAGAAGAAGAAGCGTGCAATAACAAGAAGAACATTTCTAAAGATGAGAAATTAGTTTACAGCCAATATACACTGAGGCGCTAAAGAAACTGGTATAGGCATGCGTATGCAAATACAGAGGTATGTAAACAGGCAGAATATGGCACTGCGATCGGCAACGGCTATATAAGACAAATGTTTCTGGCGCAATTGGTAGATCGGTTACTGCTGCTACAGTGACAGGTTATCAAGATTTAAGTGAGTTTGAACGAGGTGCTATAATCGGCGCACGAGCGATGGGACACAGCATCTCCGAGTTAGCGATGAAGTGGGGATTTTACCGTACGGCCATTTCACGAGAGTACCGTGAATATCAGGCATCCGGAAAAACATCAAATCTTCTACATCGTTGCTGCCGGAAAAAGATCCTGCAAGAATGATACCAACGACGACTGAAGAAAATTGTTCAGCGTGACAGAAGTGCAACCCTTCCGCAAATTGCTGCAGATTTCAGTGCTCGGTCATTAACAAGTGTCAGCGTGCGAACCATTCAACGAAACATAATCGATATCGGCTTTCGGAGCGGAAGGTCAACTCGTGTACCCTTGATAACTGCATGACAAAAGCTTTAGGCCTCGCCTGGGCCTATCAACATCGCCATTGGACTGTTGATGACTGGGAACATGTTGCCTAGTCGGACGAGTGTCGTATCAAATTGTATCGAGCGGATGGACATTTACGGGTATGGAGGCTACCTCATGAATCTATGGACCCTGCATGTCAGCAGGGGACTGTTCAAGCTCGTGGAGCCTCTGTAATGATGTGCGGCGTGTGCAGTGGAGTGATAAGAGACCCTGATACGTCTATAAACGACTCTGCCAGGTGACACGAACGTAAGCATCCTGACTGATCATCTGCATTGTGCATTGTGCGTTCCGACGGAGTTGGGCAATGCCAGCAGGACAGTGCAACACCCTACACGTCCATAATTGCTCAAGAGCTGTTCCAGCAACACTCTTGTGAGTTTAAACACATCCGCTGACCACCATAATTCCCAGACATGAACATTATTGAGCATATCCGGGATGCCTTGCAACGTGCTGTTCAGAAAAGATCTTCTCCCACTCGTACTCTGACGGATTTGTGGACAGCCCTGTAGGATTCTTTGGTGTCAGTTCCCTCCAGCACTACTTCTGGTATTAGTCGAGTTCGTGCCTCGTCGCGTTGTGCCACTTCTGCCCGCTCACCGAAGTCCTACACGATATTACGCAGACCTGCCAGTTTCTCTGGCTCGTCAGCTATTTATCTGGGTTGTGACTCTGAACAGCATTGAAAAGTTGGCTTTAAACGGTTCAGAAAAGAAGGTAGTAGAAGCTTTTCAAATGTGGTGCTTCAGAAGAATGGCAAGGATTAGAAGTGTACATTGGATACTGAAACGATCTGCAAAGGAAATATATTTCTTTTACAACTGAACTCAACGTAGGGATTGTTTAACGGGACAGAACTTGAGGCCTCAAGAAATCGTAATTTGGTTTTGAATGGAGGTGTTTGTTAGGGGGGTGGGAGGAAAAACAGTTAAGAAAGACCAAGGTTTGAATGTGGTAAGAAGCAGATAATGGACTTGTTGAATTAGTGTAGATAATTGTATCATACCGGTCTTCAAACTGAAGACCACAACTGCAGCAACATATACATAACTCCAGTATTTGCCATGTATGTGTTTGACGGTGTACTATGAAGTGTCCTTGACACATGAATCCAGGTCTGCAGGACGTTGCACGGTACACCGTCAAACAAAGACACCGCAAATAGTATAATAAATTGTACAGCTAAAGTCTAATGGTATTCACAATTCCGAATACATTCCTTTCACGTACTTAAGTTTCTAATAAAGTATTTTTTCCTCTGACGCAGCTCGGCGCGACTTCCCCCTCCTGTGACAACCTCTGCATTTGCACCAAACTTCTTCAGTTATATAATGCATGTATTTCCATATCTATCTTCTCCTACAGCTTTTCCGCTCTGTGTAGCACCATGGATGTTTTCTTCAACTGTCTTAACACGTGTCCTATCACTCTGTTTTATTTAATATTTTTCACATATTCCTTTCGTCTTTTCTTCAGCAAAACATTTCACTTCTTATCTCATCAGACACTTAATTTTTGCCATTCTTCTGCAAAAACACACCTCATTTGATTTTCTTGTTTTCCGGTTTTCATATTAAAATGTAATTGTGTCTAAAACTTTTACAAAAGGACTTCGACCCAGGACAATTTTTGAAGTGAGCCATTCCAGTACTCAGAATATATTAGCCTTTCATCTAGCATAATAAAACATTGAGGAACAGTATATCTGCTTTCTACAGTTGTTTTGAGCTTTTGTAGAGGGACGCTAACTTGTGAAGTCCAAGCAATGCATCGAAAGTGAGGTGAAGACGGGAATGAGTTTGCAAACATGTACCTCTTGGGAACTTTCATGCAGAACATGCTAACTTTCAGTAAGATTCTGCATATTGATAGATAGGAGGCAGTGAACATATTATTTATTAAATATGTGCAGTGGCCATCCATAATTTCGAGTGTGTACCAGAGACAAGGTTTGGTATGCATATTATCTGCGGAATAACAGGTGCATCTAAGAGCGGTGCCAGAGGAGTAAGTGAAAGATTTGTAGGCAGAGCGTGTCACAACCTGCAGCTGCCGCCTACCGTACTCAGGTGCAAGGTTTGTGTACTGCATGTATCACAATTAGTAGCAAAAAGTGACGTGGATGGGAATGTACAAGGAAGAGGTGCGAGGGTGGTGTGGGAGGAGCAAATGAAAAGTCGATTGTGTGGGAAAATCTTCTCCATTCGGCCTCTGAAGTTAACAATTACTGTAGTAAGCAACGATTTAAGGTAGAGAACAACAAATTGCTAACAAGAGACAATGCCGTGCAACAGTTACAGAGTTTCGCACATGTCTCCAACCGGTTAAGAGTGGCAGCTGGTACAGCATTGTCTTTTAGCTTTCACAAGACAGGCAACACCACTTTCACAGCATGTAATTAGAATATGTAATGAAATTAAAATTAGGGTCACCGATTGCGTCATATTCAGCCAGAACTAGAGTGCTATTGAACGTAGTAGTCTGTTTTAAAAATTAAAGTTAATTCCCATGTGAAGTTTATGATACCCTAGAGGCTTCGCTAACATGAAAAATGAGGAACTAATTTTAAAGCAAACATTGCCAATTGCGAAGCACTGCGTAGAAATTTCGTCCCACACTCAGTTTGACGGACCTCTTACTGATATTTTTGTTTCTCCCAACTTCAAGTGCACTGCATGCTGACACGGTCATTCATCAGACGCATTTCGCTTTCACTGACAAAGCTATATCAGCGACTATATAGTAATCACTAAAAGTATAACGTACTATCCGTAACTTTACTTGACGGAAGGTCATCGAGTAAATCAGAAGTGATTTCTGGCGTTCCCCAAGGTAGAATTATAGGCCCTTTGCTGTTCCTTATCTATATAAATGATTTGGGAGACAATCTGAACAGGCGTCTTAGGTTGTTTGCAGATGACGCTGTCGTTTTTCGACTAGTTAAGTCATCAGAAGATCAAAAAATATTGCAAATAGGAAAGATATCTGTATTGTGCGAAAATTGGCAATTGACCTAAAAAACGAAAAGTGTGAGGTCATCCACATGAGTGCTGAAACGAACCCGTTAAACTCCGGTTACACGTTAAATCAGTCAAATCTAAAGGCCGTAAATTCAACTAAATACCTAGGAAATTACAATTACCAATAACATAAATTGGAAGGAACACATAGAAAATGTTGTCGGAAAGGCTAAGCAAAGACTGCGTTTTATAGGCAGGACACTTGAGAAATGTAACAGATCTACTAAAGAGACTGGCTACACTACGCTTGTCGGTCCTCTTTTAGAATACTGCTGCGTGGTGTGGGATCCTTACCAGATAGGACTGATGGAGTACATCGAAAAAGTTCAAAGATGGGCAGGGAAATAGGGGAAAGAGTGTTTTAATGATGTCCAGCCCAAATCCTGTATCATTTCAGTGACAAAGATGTTTTTCGTTGCGGAGGAATCTTCTCACGAACTTCCCATCACCAGATTTCTCCTCAGAATGCGAAAACATTTTACTGACGCCGACCTAGATAGGGAGAAACGACCACCATGATAAAATAAGGGAAATTAGGATTCGCACGAAAAGATATACATGTTCGTTCTTTCCGCGCGCTGTGCGAGTTTGGAATAATAGAGAATGGTGAAGGTGGTTCGATGAACCCTCTGCCAGGCTCTTAAGTGTGATTTTCAGAGTATGCACGTTGATGTACATGTAGATATTACAGACTGAACGGCAGTTTCGCTCAATGACGTCATATTTCAGACAACACTGTCAGTGTTTTATGTTCCTTTTTACATCTAAAAGTTACAGCTGCTTCTCCCTTCGTGTTAGCAGAATCGGGAAACGGATTTGTTCTGCAGACACTCCCCGGGTCCATTTATTTGAGAGTCTTTGAGCACACTTCGCTTTCTTGATATGAAAAATCATATCACGACAATGAAAATATTGTTAAGAGAAATTGTTTTTAAGTTCATAGTGATCAAAAGACTAAAAAGTGCAATCTCCTCATAACGTTTATAGAATAAACACGGGTCTTTCTGAGAAATAAAAAGAAGTGACTCCCACCTGGCGAACGAATTTCTGAATTTGACGTAAAAAAATGCGAGACTACTTAAGAGTAGGGCCGTCTAAATATTTCACCTGTTCTTTGCCTATGATGACTAAGGTACAGTCAGTGAGTGACGGGTGTTGTGTAAGAGTACAAGAGCAAGTCAATACCCTAACATTTGACACCTTTCGGAGTTATGGTTATTTTTCTTCGAATGCTATTAAACGTAATATAGATGCGGGGAAATGAAATACACAGCGCTAAATATACCGCCGTGTACTTCATTGCTACTCCTCTATACTCTGTGAAACTTGGCCTCAGGGTCGCGAGCACACTTTCGGTTGTGCACTTTTTAAGAAGCTTCTACACATGCACTACTGGCGTGACGTAATTGCCTTAAAGGCCAGATACGCACGGATTCGACAAACAACGTGCACAGTTCACTGCGTGCACTGCCAGCCATTACCACTCACCTAAAAGTTTACGTTAATGCCACCTGGTGGCATCACACTGCAGCAGACTTTTATCCGAGTTCGCTTCGCATACATCCCGCTAGACAGTAGCACACTCTGCAGATATGCCAAATCACGGATTTTATCACCCAGTAATCCATTTGAGGCGCTGAGAACCATAAAGTACGTCACCGTCAATTGTGAGATTGTAGCATTTATTCATGCTTCTGACATTTGTTGACAGTAGGGTGGTTTATCTGTGCTGTAGGCCCACACTTTATATACAGCGTGACAATTATTGAACTGTATGAAAAAATACATAAATTAGTTAAAAACTACGGCATGCACACTGTGGTGTCACCGCCAGACACCACACTTGGTAAGTGGTAGCCTTTAAATCGGCCGCGGTCCGTTAGTATACGTCGGACCGGCGTGTCGCCACTATCAGTGATTGCAGACCGAGCGCCGCCACACGGCAGGTCTTGTCTAGAGAGAGACTTCCTAGCACTCGGCCCAGTTGTACAGCCGACTTTGCTAGCGATTGTTCACTGACTACATACGCTCTCATTTGCAGAGACGACAGATTAGCATAGCCTTCAGCTACGTCATTTGCTACGACCTAGCAAGGCGCCATATTCAGTAATTAGAATGAATTCTGAACAGACAATATTGTGAATCATGTACCGTCAAGAGCGACGTTCATCATTAATGGATTAAAGTTAAGTATCAAACTACTTACGTCCGCTTTCTGCATTCTAATTCCTTGTCATGTTGAAACAGACCTCACGTCAGTAGAGTCCTTCCCTCCTCACGCCAGCCTGCGTGGGCTAAAACGCGTGCATTTCGGCCTCCTCTAGTAACACGGCGTTGGCTCTTCTACCAACCCGACACATACTTTATTCAAAATATAAACGTCGCTACAGATATTCGGATTCACGTTACGACATCTTCGATATGCCTGCCATCATAGGCGATGATGTGGCGGAGAGGAATAGCGGAGTTCTGCATGACCCCTAAAGTGTCGGAACATCGAGATGCCGATGACCTCCTGAATGTGTTAAAGACAAACCATTGCTGAGCTGAAAACAGCCAGCCACACAAAAAGCATGTTTTCAGATCCTAAGAATATGGCGGCCAGTCGAGGCCCTGGCCGGTAGGCTCTGGTTACCCGAGAGCCAGGATGCGGTCCCCAAAGTGCTCCTCCAGGATACCAAACACTCACCTGCTTCGACGGGGACGAGCTCGTTCTTTCATGAACCGCATATTGTCGAAATCAGAGTCACTCTGGATAATGAGCATGAAATCATCTTACAAAATCTTCACGCACCGTTCGTCACCGCGGCATCAAGGAATATCACAGCGATTATTCCGTGACTGGACATTGCATACCACACAGTTACCCGTTGAGGATGGAGAGAGAACTCGATCGCGAAAAGCGGATTCTCAGTCCCACAGATGCGCCGATTTTGCTTATTGACGTTCCCATCTGAATGAAAGTGGGCCTCGTCGCTAAATCAAACCATACTAATTAGCGAGCACGGAGAACGCGTGCGGGCACCGCGGCTAGGTGGAAGTGTGAGGCGGTCGGGGAGCGCGCCGAGACAGCCTGCCCGTTTGTCTGAGCACTGTGTCCAGGTGCCGTAATGGTTAGCGCAGTTGCCTCGTAAGCAGGAAGTCCTGAGATCGAGTCCCAGTCCTGCTCACATTTTCACTCGTAGCAGCCGATTCTGTCTATAAAGTCCCGATGCATCACGTCTCATCAGTTCCTTCCCTTCCCTTTGCTTTCTCCGCCTTCATCTTCCATTTATATTACACTTAATTAAATTACTCGAACAGTACGTAATTTTTTAAAGAAACTATTCGTACCTTTACATATACAGTCCAAACAAGATATCTGCAGAGAACTGGGAGGAATTACTGACAGCCATAAGATTATGTTCGAGTTTTGGAGTGAAAAAAGGTTTTGCAGAGACAATCGAAATACGCCAATTTTCAACTAGCACTTGAGGCCCGAAGGTACATCGGAGGAAAAAAAAAATCTTAAGAGTGAGTTATATAGCAAATTTTATGTACTATCATTTTGAATATGGAGTTTATTTTCGAAAAGATGATAGTTTTCGAGTTATAAGCAAAATGCTGCCAAAAATGAGACTTTTATCTTTCTTTACAATTTTTTTCCAATGTTTCGTAACTAAATATTGTTAGCAAACTTCAGATTCGGATTCAGCACCCCAAAAATCATATGGAATCGAACGTCACAACTTTCCTGGTAAAAACAGAATCCGACTCGAGTAACTGCACATGCTCGCCGGCCAGTGTGGCGCTTCAGTCGGGAACCGCGTGACCGCCATGGTCGCAAGTTCGAATCCTGCCTCGGGCATGGATGTCTGTGATGTCCTTAGGTTAGTTAGGTTTAAGTACTAAGTTCTAGAGGACTGATGACGTCAGATGATGTTAAGTCCTATAGGGCTCAGAGGCATTTGAACCATTTTTTTTTTTTTTTTTTTTTACGTGCTCCCTGTATCAGTCCCGTGTTTCCGAAAACGGCCAAGAGCAATTATATCGTGGTTCAGTAGTAATCTCTCAATAGCTGTATGACAAAAGACGAATGATGAAGACCTCGATCACCCCTATGTAAACAGTTGGGGTGTGAGGCTAGACACAAAAGCTTCTCCCGACCAGAGCGCCACTGTGTTCGTTCCGATGTTTCCCACAGCGTTCCTTCGCGTGAGTGTCGGTTAGACCGTCAGCGAGAGCAGCACCGCTAGTTCCTGCTACTAATAAGGCCAGTACACCGTTCGCTTGTTACATATTTTTACGAGCTTCAGACAAGAGCGACTGCAGTAATGGATAGGAACTGTGATTGTTGTGTACAGATGCGAGCTGAGCTGGCGACCCTTCGCTCACATCTCCAGGCTGCTTTGACTTCCGTCACACAGCTTGAGGCTGCTGCCAAGGGGCGTCACTATGGGGGATCGAATGCGAGGATGCGAGGGACGTCGAGCACGTCCCACGTGTCCTCTGATCGATCCACTGCTGTGGCCGCCCCGGATACTGCCTGCACTGAGGTTGACCTCTCACCTGTGGTCAAGTGCGAGATCATTCCAAAGTCTGGCAGGCAGCGAAAAACTTTCCGAGGGACCAATCGTAGTAGGGCCACCCTGGTTTGTTTGTCGAACAGGTTTCGGGCGTTATCTGTGGCTGACGATGTCTGAGCCGGATGCAGTCGTCCACCCTGTTCCAGAGGAAGCTTCTCGGCCCGCAAGGTCTGGGCATTCACAGAGGGTGGGTTGCTGGTGATTGGAACCTCCAAAGTTAGGCGCGTAATGGGGCCCCTTAGGAACATGGCTGACAAGGAGGTGAACGAAGCCAGTGTGCACTCCAAATGCATTGCATTCTGGGGGGAGTCATTCCGGATGTGAAAAGGGTGCTTCCGGATGCCATGAAGAGTACAGAGTGCAGCCAACTGCAGGTGGTGGCTCATGTCGGTACCAATGACGTGTGTCGCTTTGGATCAGAGCAGATTCTGTCTGGCACTCTTTACCATTTCCGCTGGCCGCCCGAAACCAGTCTTGCTTCCGAGATTAAGGCGTAGCTCACCATCTGCAGCGTCGACTCTGCTCTGCACCAAAGGACCAGAGTGGAGGGTCTGAATCAGAGGCTCAGGCGGTTCTGTGACCGTGTAGGCTGCAGATTCCTTGACTTGCGCCATTGGGTGGTGGGTTTCCGGGTTCCGTTTGATAGGTCAGGAGTCCACTACACACAGGAGGCGGCTACAGGGGTAGCGGGGGCTGTGTGGAAGGGACTCGGCGGTTTTTTAGGTTAGAGGCTCTCAGGGAACCACAGAAGGGACGTCCGTCTAAAAGTGGGCAGGTAAAACACATTAAGGTAGTTGTAGAAACGATTGGTGTTGTAGTTGTAAATTGTCGTAGCTGTGTTAGGAAAGAACCAGAGGTCCAAGCCCTAATAGAAAACACTGAAGCTCAAATAGTTGTAGGTACAGATACCTGGATAAAGCCTGAAATAAGTTCAGCCGAAATTTTTTCAAACGATCGAATAGTGACAGCAATACATACTCCACCACCAACTGTATTTAATCTATCCTTTCTGAACAGAGATAGTTTGCCTTATAGCTAAATTGAAGTAAATAGTTCATGTGAAATAGTATTGGTAGAGGTTATACCTGACAATTTGACTAAACTATTAATTGGATCGTTTTACCGACCCCCCTCGACTCAGAAGATATAGTTGCTGAACAGTTCAAAGAAAACTTGAGTCTCATTTAAAATAAGTACCCAGCTCATACAATTATAGTCGGTGGTGACATTAATCTACGCTCGAAATGCTGGCAACATTATACGTTTAAAGCCGGCGGCAGGCATAAAACGTCATCCGAAATTTTACTGAATGCTTTCTCAGAAAATTATTTTGAACAGTTAGTTCAGTAGTCCACTCGAAGCGGAAATGGTTACGAAAGCATACCTGACCTTTTAGCAACAAATAATCCTGGACAAATAGTGAGTATTGTGACGAATACAGGGGTTAGCGACCACAAGGCAGATGCTGCTAGGCTGAATACCGTAACACCTATAACCATAAAAAAGAAACGCAAAGTATATCTATTTAAAAAAGCTGATAGAAATGGTCTTAACGCCTTTTTAAGAGGTAGTCTTAACTCCTTTCGATCTGATCATGTAAGTGTAGAAAAGATGTGGAATGTTTTCAAAGAGATAGTATCGACACAAATTGAGAGATATACACAACATAAATTAATAAGTGATGGTACTGATCCCCCAAGGTACACAAAACTGGTTAGATCGTTGTTGCAGAAGCAACGAAAAAAGCACGCCAAATTTAAAAGAACGCAAAATCCCCAAGATTGGCAATATTTTATAGAAGTTCGAAATATGGCGCGCACTTCAATGCGAGATGCTTTTAATAATTTCCACAACGAAATTCTGTCTCGAAATCTGGCAGAAAACCCAAAGAGATTCTGGTCATACATAAAGCACACCAGTGGCAAGACGCAATCAATACCTTCACTGCACGATAACAACGGTGAAGTCACTGATGCCAGTGCCACTAAAGCAGAGTTATTGGTTCAAATAGCTCTGAGCACTATGCGACTTAACTGCTGAGGTCATCAGTTGCCTAGAACTTAGAACTAATTAAACCTAACTAACCTAAGGACATCACACACATCCATGCCCGAGGCAGGATTCGAACCTGCGACCATAGCGGTCGCTCGGCTCCAGACTGTAGCGCCTAGAACCGCACGGCCACTCCGGCCGGCAAAGCAGAGTTATTAAACACAGTTTTCCGAAACTCCTTCACCAAAGAAGACGAAGTAAATATTCCTGAATTCCAATCAAGAACGACTGCCAAGATGAAAAACATACAAGTAGATACCTTCGGAGTAACGAAGTAGCTTAAATATCTTAATAAAGGCAAGGCCTCCGGTCCAGATTGTATACCAGTCAGGTTCCTCTCAGAGTATGCTGATAAAATAGCTCCATATTTAGCAATTATATACAACCACTCACTCTCAGAAAGATCCGTACGTAAAGACTGGAGAACTACTCAAGTCACATCAGTACCGAACAAGGGAAGTTTAATTCTCTGAATTACAGGCCTATATCACTAACGTCGATTTGCAATAGGGTTTTGGAACATATACTCCATCCGAACATTATGAAGTATCTAGTAGAAAATGATTTATTGACACATAGTCAGCACGGTTTCAGAAAGCATCGTTCTTGTGAAACACAACTAGCTCTTTATACTCATGAAGTAATCAGTGGTATCGACAGGGGATGTCAAATTGATTCCATATTTTTCGATTTCCAGAAGGCTTTCGACACGGTTACTCACAAGCGTCTTCTAACCAAACTGCGTGCCTACGGAGTATCGCCTCAGTTGTACGACTGGATTCGTGATTTCCTGTCAGAAAGGTCACAGTTCGTAGTAATAGACGGAAAGTCATCCAGTAAAACAGAAGTAGTATCCGGAGTTCCCCAAGGAAGTGTTATAGGCCCTCTGTTGTTCCTGACCTATATTAACGACATAGCAGACAATCTGAGTAGCCGTCTTAGATTGTTTGCAGATGATGCTGTCATTTACCGTCTTGTAAAGTCATCAAATGATCAAAATCACTTGTAAAATGATTTAGATAATGTATCAGTATGGTGCGAAAAGTGGAAATTGACCCTGAATGAGGAAAAGTGTGAAGTAATTCACATGAGTACTAAAAGAAATCGCGTAAAATTACGCGATAAGTCACACAAATCTGAAGGCTGTAAATTCAACTAAATACTTAGGGATTACAATTACAAATAACCTAAGTTGGAACAATCACATAGATAATATTATGGGTAGAGCAAACCAAAGACTGCGATTCATTGGCAGAACACTTAGAAGGTGCAACAGGTCTACTAAAAGAGACTGCTTACACCACGCTTGTCCGCCCTGTTCTGGAGTATTGCTGTGCGGTGTCGGGTCCGCACCAGGTGGGACTGACGGATGACATCGAAAAAGTACAAAGAAGGGCAGCTCGTTTTGTATTATCTTGAAATAGGGGAGATAGTGTCACAGACATGATAAGTGAATTGGAGTGGCAATCATTAAAACAAAGGCGTTTTTCGTTGCGACAGGATCTTCTCGTGAAATTTCAATCACCAGTTTTCTCCTCCGATTGCGAAAACATTCTGCTGGCACCCACCTACATAGGGAGAAATGATCATCACGATAAGGGAAATCAGGGGTCGCACAGAAAAATTTAAGTGCTCGTTTTTCCCGCGTGCCGTTAGAAAGTGGAACGGTAGAGAGACAGCTTCAGGGTGGTTCATTGAGCCCTCTGTGAGACACTTTATTGTGAATAGCAATCACGTAGATGTAGATGCAGAACTCTTCTTACGCACCACACTGCCGTGTGCTTCGTGGAGAAGGCGACAGCAGAAGGTTGGTACCGATTTTCTGCGTCCCGCTGCTGTTCTCGCGAACGCTACAGCTGCTGCGCTGTGCTAACTACAGGGTGTTTCAAAAATGACCGGTATATTTGAAACGGCAATAAAAACTAAACGAGCAGCGATAGAAATACACCGTTTGTTGCAATATGCTTGGGACAACAGTACATTTACAGGCAGACAAACTTTAGAAATTACAGTAGTTACAATTTTCAACAACAGATGGCGCTGCGGTCTGGGAAACTCTATAGTACGATATTTTCCACATATCCACCATGCGTAGCAATAATATGGCGTAGTCTCTGAATGAAATTACCCGAAACCTTTGACAACGTGTCTGGCGGAATGGCTTCACATGCAGATGAGATGAACTGCTTCAGCTGTTCAATTGTTTCTGGATTCTGGCGGTACACCTGGTCTTTCAAGTGTCCCCACAGAAAGAAGTCGCAGGGGTTCATGTCTGGCGAATAGGGAGGCCAATCCACGCCGCCTCCTGTATGTTTCGGATAGCCCAAAGCAATCACACGATCATCGAAATATTCATTCAGGAAATTAAAGACGTCGGCCGTGCGATGTGGCCGGGCACCATCTTGCATAAACCACGAGGTGTTCGCAGTGTCGTCTAAGGCAGTTTGTACCGCCACAAATTCACGAAGAATGTCCAGATAGCGTGATGCAGTAATCGTTTCGGATCTGAAAAAGGCGCCAATGATTCCTTTGGAAGAAATGGCGGCCCAGACCAGTACTTTTTGAGGATGCAGGGACGATGGGACTGCAACATGGGGCTTTTCGGTTCCCCATATGCGCCAGTTCTGTTTATTGACGAAGCCGTCCAGGTAAAAATAAGCTTCGTCAGTAAACCAAATGCTGCCCACATGCATATCGCTGTCATCAATCCTGTGCACTATATCGTTAGCGAATGTCTCTCGTGCAGCAATGGTAGCGGCGCTGAGGGGTTGCCGCGTTTGAATTTTGTATGGATAGAGGTGTAAACTCTGGCGCATGAGACGATACGTGGACGTTGTGGCGTCATTTGGACCGCAGCTGCAACACGGCGAACGGAAACCCGAGGCCGCTGTCGGATCACCTGCTGCACTAGCTGCGCGTTGCCCTCTGTGGTTGCCGTACGCGGTCGCCCTACCTTTCCAGCACGTTCATCCGTCACGTTCCCAGTCCGTTGAAATTTTCAAACAGATCCTTTATTGTGTCGCTTTTCGGTCCTTTGGTTACATTAAACCTCCATTGAAAACTTCGTCTTGTTGCAACAACACTGTCTTCTGTTGTTGTTGTTGTGGTCTTCAGTCCTGAGACTGGTTTGATGCAGCTCTCCATGCTGTGTTCTAGGCGGTGGAATTCCAACACCAGAAAAATCCTCTGTTCTAAGGAATACACAATGTTGTCTACAGCACACTTGCACGTTGTGAACAGCACACGCTTACAGCAGAAAGACGAGGTACAGAATGGCGCACCCACAGACTGCGGTGTCTTCTATATCTTTCACATCACTTGCAGCACCATCTGTTGTTGAAAATTGTAACTACTGTAATTTCGAAAGTTTGTCCGCCTGAAAATGTACTGTTGTCCCAAGCATATTGCAACAAACGGTGTATTTCTATCGCTGCTCGTTTAGTTTTTATTGCCGTTTCAAATATACCGGTCATTTTTGAAACACTCTGTATTTTTACGGCTAGGAGCGGCACTCATACAGTTCTCATTACAATCTCGAAATAATTCTCCCAATAAAAATGAATTTTCAATTCACACAATTTTTGAATCGGACTGAAAGCAAATAATAATTTCTCTTAGCCGCGTACAGATTCCTTACCCCATACGGCTAGTCCTGAAAATTTGTGATAGTGCATTTTTAGCAGCTGTGAAAGTACTTGTAACATTTAAAACGAGAAATGTGGGGCACATGTAACAGATAATACTATTCATTCATCAAATAGTTAGTATTGTAATAGTCAGGAGATGAACTGTTTATATATAAATTATGTGTCACACGGTTTCAGAAGATATCGTTCTTGTGAAACAAAACTAGCTCTTTATACTCATGAAGTAATAAGTGCAATCGACAGAGCCAAAGAAACGGGTAAACCTACCTAATAACTGTAGGGACCCAGCGAGCACGCACAGCTGCAGCAACACGACGTGGCATGGACTCAACTAATGTCTGAAATAGTGCTGAAGAGAACTAACACCATGAATCCTGCAGGGGTTGGAGATATCTTCTGAAGAGCACGTTGCAAGGTATCCCAAATATGCTAAATAATGTTCATGACACGGGAGTTTGGTCGCAAGCGGAAGTGTTTAAACCCAGAAGAGTGTTGCTGGCAGAAGTCTGTAGCAATTTGGAAGTGTCGCATTGTCCTGTTAGAATCTCCCAGCTCCGTCGGAATGCACAATGAACATGAATGGATGCAGGTGGTCAGACAGGATGTTTATATACGTGTCCCCTGTCAGAGTCCCATATCACTCCAACAACACAAGCCCCACACCATTACAGAGTCTCCACCAGCTTGAACAGTCCCTTGCTGACATACAGGGTCCACGGATTCATAATGGTGTCTTCATACACGTCCATCCGCTCGATACAATTTGAAACGAGACTCGTCCGACCAGGCAACTTGTTTCCAGCGATCAACAGTCCAATGTCGGTGTTGAAAGGCCCAGGTGAGGCCTAAAACTTTTGTCGTGCAGTTATCAAGGGTACACGAGTGGGCCTTCCGCTCCGAAAGCCCATATCGATGACGTTTCGTTGAATGGTTCGCACGCTGACACTGGTTGATGACCCAGAATTGAAATCTGCAGCAATTTGCGGAACGGTTGCACTTCTGTCACGCTGAACGATTCTCTTCAGTCGTCGTTGGTCCCGTTCTTGCAGGATCTTTTTTCGGTCGCAGCAATGGCGGAGATTTGATGTTTTAGCGGATTCCTGATATTCATAGTACACTCTTGAAATGGTTGTAGGGATGATCCCCACTTCATCGCTATCTCAGATAGGCTGTGTCCCATCGCCCGTGCACCGACTATGGCACCAACTTCAAACTCACATAAATCTTGATAACCTGCCATTGTAGCAGCAGTAACCGATCTGACAACTGCGCCAGACACATGTTTTATTTAGGCGTTGCCAACCGCAGCGCCGTGTTCTGCCTGTTTACATATCTCTGTATTTGAATACGCATGCCTATACCAGTTTCTTTGGTGCTTCAGTGTATATGTCCCACTCTTTAATTTTAAAACTTACAAATATTTCCTCACCTATTAAAAATTCAGAATCATAAATTTTCTGGATTATCTATACGCTGCTAGGAATCTGAGCAGGGCTCAGAGAATTTATTTTACACTTCTTACTTCAGTTTATGAACGTGGTCATTTAATAATTTATTTTATGTAAATAATTATTTTTATTCTTGTGTGAAATTTTTAAACTTATTTCAGGCATTATGGTGAGACTGTTGTAAATTTCAGGTTTATTTCAGTTTCTCTTCACCTGACTTAATCAATGTATCGCTTATTTCTGTCTATGGACTTTGCACATAAGCCTCTAGGTGACCTCGATCTCTCTCAATCATTCTTCCTGCAGGCTATTCGTGACTGGTACAGTAAAATACAATCCCTCTGACATACAGCAGATAAGAAAGCGAGCTAATATTGCGTTTTCATTAGTATGTTTAACTTTTCAGCTCTCGCTCTCATCCGGAAGTTAGTCTAAAATCAGTTGCGATATTTGTACCCAACACTCAGATAGCTGTGTCTGACCACTCACATACCACCCAGAATGCATTGCGATGCTTCCTGCACGACACACCATTTGTGTAGGGTAGCCTAGATGTCAGGCGTTTAGGATGTTACCAGCGTCGTCCACCCCACCGCTAGCGAACAGACCGACAGGGAAGTGAGTCAGTAATAGACTGTCATGCAGTTCTGATTTATGTTTAAAATTTCAGGCCTCTAGCTCATTGGGAAGTTAGTTTAAAATCAACTGCAGAATCTGTACCAAACAGATGGGCAGACAAGACTGCAACCTAATAGAAATGTGTTAAAAAATAAAGTTAATTAATTAATTTTTATTTATTTGCCGGTAAATATGTGTAATCCTGGAGCACATTGGCACTTTTCGACAGTACTGTCCAAAGGCAATTTCAGAGGAGGCAAAAGAAGAATGAGACATCCCATTGGCTAAGTGGAGTATAGTGTAGTGCGAGGTTTCATTGTTTTACATTTGAAGAACAACGCTGTGGCCATCCATGCTGAATGGAAGTACGTGTATGTCAGCAGTGCACCACCATATGACACAGTAGTTAGGTGGTACAGTTTCTGCCATTGTGATTAGAAAAACCTGAACGATGACGAATGAAGTTTCAGACGCTCCCTCTGTGAAATCTGTGAAAAACCGGCAATCACGAGATGAATGGTAATCTGGTGCTTGAAAATCGGCATTTCAAAATTGAGTATATAGCGGAAAAAGTTAAAATGAGTGTCGGGGTAGTTTAAGACACCTTTCACGACATGTTGGACATGACAAAGGTCTCTAGTCGCTAGGTTTCGCCGCTGCTCGCATCCATTAACAAATCCGGCCGATCTGAGACAGCAGCGGACAGGTCGCAGCTGTGTCTCAACAACCGAGATGACTTCGTCAGCCGTCTTATGCCCGCGGACGAGTGCTGCGTGTCTCCCTACGATCCCGAGACGAGAGCGAAACAAGCGGTTGGAACACACAGGTTCGCCACCGCCGAAGAGGGTGACCGTCGACGGGCGTCGCCATCGTCGGGCGAAGTGATGCTGGGACTTCCGTGGTGGTGTGGTGTGGTGTGGTAACAGACTGTGCCCGTAGATGCCAAACCGTCATAGGAGCACACTACTGAATTCTTCTGACAAAGGTACGGGAGGCCGTGAAGATGTAGCGCTGCGGGAATCTGTCCGAGGTTCTGTTTTTGATTAACGGTAACTCCCCAGCTCATTCTGCACAAGACACAGTTACAAATGCTGCTTCTTTGGGCCTTCGTATTTCGTCTGACTCCTACATTCTCCTGACGTGGCACACGAGCTGAGTTTCGAGGTGGAACCTTCCTGAACAGCCAATATGCAGACTTGTATAACCGAGATCTCCACAGAGTCATACAACGTTGGCAAAAATCAGTCGCACTGAAGGGTGACTATGTGGAGTAGAAGTGACTACAAGTTTCGAGTCGATAATTAAAACATTTTGACTGCCCCCTAATATGAGCAAGAATTAATGATTGTCTACAGTTTTACTCGATAGCGGTGGTCGTTGTTTTGATATTATTAAAACGGTTCACTTTTTCTCGACATGAGTCCAGAATCATAAGAAAACCTTTCGGAACTCCATTGCCATCGCCAAATCACTTAGCTACTCACCTGCTTCTCGAATACCAACAGCTTCCCGTGCCACATATTCCCGTGGAGCAGCTTGCTGGTACACTGTGTCACCTTTCCAAGTGGTAAATACTAGTGGTTATTTCCAAAAATATAAATTGTCTTTTTATTGCACTTTTTCCGGTATTCGTCATTCAAGTGTAAGTGTGGGTTTTGAACGAATTGATTAAAATACAGGGGACTGGAGAGGCATATACACTCGACAAACACAATATGTGGACCTATTACGCAATTTTCTGTGTATCCAGACTACAGTGGTCCAATACCAAACCTAAACATTTGATTGAAGTGATATATGTAGCACTTACACATCGGAACGAAACAGCTCGTGCCGAAGATCTGGACAGTAACGCCTTGTTTATGACTCTTGCTAATCTGCCGGCCATAAATGTCTGTTACACGGTACTGCTCCTGTAGCGTCTTGTGTTTATGTTCTCCTCAGTTTCTTTAACCTTCAAACATAGATGTATACAAATGCAGAGTTTCATATATAAATGACATTCACGAGTGACAGAACAGTCACATCGTCGTATTTTAAAATCATTTTTATGCGGTTTTAGCCACTCGAGTTGTGATACCTCTTTTGTTACTGGAGTATGTTTTTGTTACAGTCTTATTAACAACATAAAGATTTATTTATTTCCATTTTATTAGCACGAAAGTTAGCAGTGTTGCTATTGCTTAATTCTCTTTTGTCGACAATCTTGGAATATTTCAGTAAGTAGCCTTGGAGGATTCTGTTGCAGTTAGTCTCATATTCACATTAAAAATGTGGCACAAGCAATAAACACGGTTTACATATATCACAGATTCCAGTTACATTTTCTTAGTTTCTACACACAGAAAAAAGTATAAATTAAAATAAAATCTCATATACAAAATCAAATTATAGAAACATCTATTATACTTAACTACACCGCCGCATGATACTTATATCAGCGTAATGTGATCTCGACATTTTGGGTAAATTCTTGTTTCACCAAGAAACCATATAAAACTTTAGACGGAATTAATTATCTGCGAGCTTACTTCTAGGCGCTTTTATTCCTCTGTCAACTACATGTCGTTATCTCTACCACTCTTTTCAATCGTAAACAAGACTACGTATTTTTACATTTCTCCTGGAAATTCAAAATCAATTCAAAAGTCACATATTTGAGCACTGTCTTTCTCCTATAATCCTTAACGTCGTTAACGATATGAGAAATGTACCTACTCAACTCCGCTAACCAGATTCTCAAGCAAATAATAGCATGTGCAAGAGGCACAGACTTCGTTTAATTTCGTTGCGAGTCTTTCGTGTCGCTCCCCAGAACGACCAGGACTGCATCCTCCCGTGCTGTCTGAACTACCAGCGCGGAACGCTTTGCCTTCGATCGACGAGTGCTTGTCGCTGTAACCAAAAACAACTAGGGTATGTTTGAAAGAGTGTAATTAGAAATGTACAGCAAGTATAGTCCCATTTCAAGTTACAGGAGAAAACAGACTTGGTCATCATAAGACAGCAAAGCGTTAAACTGATCCCACGTTCTGCTGAGTGAAATTTCACGGTTTTAGCGTTGTACAGGTTGTTTAGTGCGACTAGTGAATCACACAGAAGTGAAACATGCATACGTATTAGTAATGTTCCGTGCCGCTTTTTGCGTTTGCATGCGAAGACTAACCCCAGAAACTACTGTAGGGGTTTGGATGCGGTTCTCACTAATATGCAGACAGATTCGCGAGAAAATTGTGTGTAATTGTTACCGTTACGCCAGAGAAGCGATCCGGTCGTACATTATTTGTTAGTGCTACCGTGCCACCCCTAGTCTAAACTTAAGAGGTGGCGACGTAATCCCTTGTGCTTCGAGATAGTTTTTACCAAGTAAATGAGGACTGCAGTATGGGCGCTAATATCGTAACACCATATGTAGCACGATGTCCATATCTGATCAGTAGTAATCACGAATTAAAAAGTATGTGCCAGCCACTAAATGTTTAAATATAACGATAGAACGAAAAAAAAGTTTAAATCTAAGGACATCTGGCAGTACTACGAGTGGAAGGTCAACAATGACATTTCGTGTTCAGAAGAGTATAAGATAGGCTTGTAGACATTATTATTTCCATGATATGTGGTCCAAGTAATAGCAGTGAAACAAAATTTCAAAGAGGAAAAATAATCGCAAGGTCCTTTTTAACGTGTACAAGTCTATACGGTATCAGCTCCTATCTAGATACAACTATGACAAAAAAAAAAAAAAAAAAAAAAAGATTTGTGAATGGGACAGGAGCCAGCTCCAACTTCACGCAGACGAGGAAATACTTTTATCTATACGCATTCCACATTATATTGTGTACCTACCCACTGAATATCCAGAGACCATCCACGGTAGTAATATCACTTTCAAGTAACATTGCACTGAAATGAATACGTGAACTAAAAATCTTTCTACGTATGTTAAAGATTATGCTTTCATTTCTATGTCTAAAGATTATGTTGTCGTCTAGAAAAGACCCCACGTCCGCCATTATCTGTGCTAATCGTTTGTATGGTTTCGACGTGTAGGCGCCTTCCATGTGTGAACTACTGAAAGTATGACTTACACTAAATCACATGGCTGAAAGTAAGCAGTACCTGGTGAATGAGATATCACATAACGTGTGTTAAGGACAAGCGAAGATAAGGTGGAAGGAGTTATCAGTAACATAAAAAGTGATTGGCAACCTCATTATCATCGGAATTAGAGTAAGTGAAAGGAATACCCCACCTAGGAGGCACGAATATCAAGCATAGTTAAAGGAGCGGAGCTATTATAATTTTAATGATGCAGAGAAGACAGAATTCTATAGCAAAAGAGCTCTACTGGCTCGAAATATAGTCTGGAAATGAAAGTTAATCTTGAGAAAAGTAGGGAACAAAAACTGGTATCACTGGTGTCATAGAAAAATGTTAGACGTAAGTCAACAGGTGAATTAGTAGATGAGGCGGCTGGAAAAAAAGTAAAAGAGCGCGGTGGGGTTATGCGAAGAGTATGAGGGAATATTAGGTCATTAGAGACATAAAATGAGCTTAGGTTGTAGAATGATGGGTTAGCAAACTGGTCGTGTCCTTTTTCAAACCAACCAACTCAGCATTCTTATAAAATGATTTAGCGAAAACACGCAAACCTATAACTGATTGAATGATGCAGCCAAACGGTTTACACCTTAGACTCTCATTCATCAGTTTCGCAAAAGATTAGAGGATAGGTTTAATCAGATCAAAAGAGAATTAAGGACGAATTAATATATATTAGAACAAATAAGCCCTCAGCCACAAATATTAAGTCAAAATTGACCAGGTTTCGACGCTGCTATGAGCGTCGTCTTCAGAATTAAACTAACTGTTCTAAAACATAATAGGTATATAAGACATTAATAAACTAAAGTGTGTGCTGACTGGAAAGAGATGCAGTACTTACAAGTCACATTCTAAAAAAAAATCTAACCCGGAAAGGTGACGTCATGAATATTGCTGAATATTGCTGTCGCCAATGGCTTTAGGCACGTGTCCAGTAATTAAGAGATTATCGGCAAAGAATTAATTTAGGGGACTGGTGCCGTTTTTTCTCAAAAGATGTTCTTTACATCTGACGGTGAAAGCACGTCCAGTTTGCCCTGTATAATAGGAGGAGCAGGTACCACAGATGATCTTATAAACGCCAGAACTTTCTGTAGGGGAGCGAATGGATTTCAAATTATGAATGAAGTTTCTCTTCAGATTATTATTAGTAGAGAAGGTAACATTGCAGTTGTATTTGTTGCGAAGCATGCGCTGAATCTGATAGGAAATTGGTCCTACGAAAGGAATAGAAAAACGTTTTTTGGGTTAACTTCAGCATAGTGGACGATATCCTCAGAAAGAAAACTGTAAGAACTACTACGCTCAACACATCACGCGCTTGGCAATAGCAATATAGTGCATACCGAAAAGAAGGGGCGTAGGTTAGATGTTTTAGAGGGATTGGAGATTTTCAAACATCTATCTCGTCATGATGGCCTCAGTCTCAACGAATAGTTGCAGCTGCGAAATAAAAACTTTTTCGACTGTATAAAGCCGTTGCTTGATCTTTGATTCAGATTTCCTCATGCAGTTTACCGAAATATTATTTTCCTGTTTTCTTGTATGTCATAACTGACGTTTTTTTTTACGTTACAAAATGTATCTCTGTTTAAAGCAGATAAATATGTAACTTCATCTTTTTATTAGTAGTGCTTATGTTATGCCTGAATCAGCTTCATTACAATTTCATGTGTCTAATTTTGATTGTACAATAGCCTAATTGTTTCTGCGGCTACTAGATGGCGCTCGTAGCAACACCATGTTTACTTGCCCACACTTTCTAACGTGGGCACCTCAGTCTTGTTGCTACCCTTGTTCACTCGCCATCGTATCTTATTTACAACTTTTCATGACGTCGCCTTTCCGGCTTAGATTTTTTTAGAATGTGACTTGTAAGTACTGCATCTCTTTCCAGTCAGTACGCACTTTAGTTTATTAACGTCTTATATACCTATTATGTTTTAGAACAGTTAGTTTAATTCTGAAGACGACGCTCATAGCAGCGTCGAAACCTGGTCAATTTTGACTTAATATTTGTGGCTGAGGGCTTATTTGTTCCAATATAATTCTGACGCGGTCACTGAACCTTAGCAGCTATGTTCAGAGTTTCACGAATTAATATATGTTCGGAAGAATGCCCTGGTTCAGTCAGGACTGTTTATTTTCCAGACGTCTGAGAAGAGGTATTTAAGAAATCTTATCGGCGTCATTAGGAAGATGGGTGATATCCCGATGCGATCATCACTTTCAATCACTTTCAGCTACAATAGAAACCACTTTGTAACTGGGAGAACTTTGTCAAATCTCTGATGGCTTTCGCCCAGCCTTTGGTTTCTGTTACTGTTCTTTCTAGAAGCCGGCCCTACTCTTCTACTTTTTTCTGCTGCAGTGAGCTACAGATGAAGTATAATTTGGCCCGTGCATACTTATATTCTTACTGCGATAGCTCCACTGCTGTCTCCTTGTCTTTCGCAGAATATCTTGCGTGCTGTGAACATTTTCAATTTCTTTCTCAAGTCAGTAAGTACTAAAAACCTCCGCTATTCAGAGGGAAGAAATCAGACGATACTGTTTAAGTGCGGAGAGGACGTGCCGATGGGCAGGGGCGGCATAATAAAATGCGCTCACACTCGACTGAATACAAATTCACTGACGTGTCAGTCAACGAGAACTCTTTTCTTAAAACGTTGACGTCATTGTCATGACGATTTATTAGAATGCTAGGGCGACCATGGGGCATGACTAATGTTCATATAATGGTTAGACGAGGCACTTTACAGAAGCTATGTCTTGCTGGGGAACATGGTCTCTGTGTCTTCGCTAATTTATGAAGAAAAAAAAATACCGAAGAAAACAAATGGCTGTTTCGTAGCAGCAGAACCTTAGGTCGTCTTAACTGGGAAATATGTTACCTTACAATCTTCATTATATATTGCAAAAGAAGTGTAGCACGCATTTAGCGTCAGAGGGGATTACTGAGTGCTCGAGGAGGAGGGAAGAAATCAGTCGCTGTTGACATTGCACTCAGGAGGAAAAACTGTCAAGTTGGAAGAGCGAACGAGACACTTAGGAAGGGCTGTCTGCGTTGTTAGCCGACTATGCAGTAGGACAGTATTGGGGTTTAATAGCTCATCTAGTATTCTTACGGCGTGGAAGCGAACAGGGGATGTTTTCTTTTGATTCTCTTTAATTCCAGCGCTCGATCACAAACGTACATAGGCTGCTATTGATTTCTAGTGCTGACAACAACTGATGTACGCCTGCGATAAAACACTGGGGTTAAAGAGAATTAAAATCAACACTCCTTAGATCGCTGTTCCTTTCCATTTTCAGGATTCGCAACTCTTACTATGTTCCTCAGAATATTTTCTTCGCCGTGAGCCACTATCAGACTGTTAGCTCTACGCAACGGCCCGAGACTATTTGCTCGCTCCCACTCGACGCGGAGCAGTCAGTGAGCCTACAACAGCGCGGAGGTACGCCGTCCTCCGCCAAGTCACGCCACGAGGTGCGACCCTGCGGTCTACGGGGCGGTGTGAGGCTGTCCTCACAGCAACAACGAGCCAGCGTCATTGTTAGTCTGCACGGCTACAACGCACGCGACAGCTACCGACTTACTGACGGCCCACGCTGCGAGCTCGAACTGTGTCTTCTGCCTGTCCCTTGCCGGACTTGTCACAGAAATACATCGGACTTGGCCGTTACTCACGGAGACGCAACACTTCACGGATTTCATAACATCACCGCAGTCAGCCAGATGGTCTCAACCTGTACACAACTTGTAACTAGTGTTTAGTTCAAACAAACTGTGTGTCGAAGTACACGGCGATTAAAAAAAAGTTTACAAATTGATATGCCACATTAGAGATACAACATAGATCAGTAACCACACAGGAACCGGCAGTCGCAAACCCCACAGAGGGCGCTACTGTCACGAGAACGAAGTGTCTCTTCGCCGACGAGTCTGCGTTCTCTCTCGAGGGCGCGATGAGCTTCAGCAAGCTGCGTACGTGGGCGGGTGTGCACCCACATGTCACACGGACGCGTCACTCGTAACGCAAATTTGTCCTGAACGTGCGGCCGGGCTTGGTCGGGGGCTGTTTGATTGGGCCGTACACTCTCACGGACCGACTTGACGGTCGCTCGTGTCTCGCATACTTGCGACAGGTTCTGCCGGACACGCTGAGTGATGTTCCCGCGCCTATTCGTCGTCGCATCCGATTTCTGCACGACGGAGCCCCAGCACACGTCTGCACACAGCTGAGGGCACGTCTGCAGCCAGCCTTTCCGGGCCGCTGGATTGCTCGCGGTGGGCCAGTTGTACGGCTACCACGATCGCCTTCTCAGCCCCCAGTCGATATTTTCCTGTGGGAGGCATCTGGAGGTCCTCGTGTATGAAACAACTGTTACATGGCCAGAGCACCTAGTGTGCAGGATAGTTGCGGCAGCACGTCGTCCTCGAGATAAACCAGCTACCTTCCAGAGGGTACACCGTTCAATGCAGCGTCGATGTCACGCGTGTCTCGATGCCTCTGGACGAAACTTTGAGCATCTCCTCTAGTGGCATCCGTTTGTAGCGTGTGATGAAATAGTTGGAACGTCTTTTAGTAGCCCCAGATGGCCTTTGCGACCCGCTGTTCCTACGTGATTACGGATGTTGTATGCTCCATGGGCCGTGTCAGTTCGTACATGTTCTTTTGAATCACCCTGTATTCAATGGGTGTTCACACTCTCCCGGTGAATTCTGTCAGTGGGAGCTGCGTGCTGAGAGGTCAGCGGCCCTTCACCCGAGGTGCATCATCGCGTCGGAGTACGGCAGGTGGGCAACGTGAGACTGCAGCTGAGGATGGTTCTGTTGGTGGTGCTGGTGGTGGTGGTGGTGCGGCGGCTGCTGCTGGAGGTGGTGGTGGTGCTGTAGCTGGTGCTGGCGGTGGAACAGTGGGCAGTCGTCCTCGTCCAGGTCGCCGTCGCCGTCGCCGTCGGCGCTGCAGGAGGAGGAGGGCGAGGGCGGCAAGTGGGGGCGGCAGGCGGCCGGCGGCCAGCCAGCCGCGGCGGAGCACTGCAGCTCGGCGCCGCCCCCAGCCGGAGGCGGCAGCGCGGGGGCGGGCTGCGGCTGCGCCGGCGCCGGCGCCGCGGGGGCGGGCGCCGTCTGCTGCTGGAAGCTGAACGGCCACGTCTGCAACATACACACACACACCGTCACTCACCAGCCGATATACTGACTGCACGGTACCAGCGTTCATACATGGATACTATGCTACCGGTATACCAACCGTATCGTTATTTTCCCCCGACGGTCAGCTAGTTCTCTACGTTCCATAACCCATACTCACAGTAAATAATACGACGTGGAACATATCAAGAGAACAAACACACAACGTACACACACACACTATATACACACTGCTGGAAAAAATTAGTACACTTCTTTAAAGGTTTCCAGTTCATTCGAGATTGACTGTTGCAACAGTGCATATGAAGTACATGAAATTATCACATTTATGGATCAAGAGTCGAGGGGCATGAAAGGGAAGAAGTGGTTGGGAAGGGAGTGAGACAGGGTTGTAGCCTATCCCCGATGTTATTCAATCTGTATATTCAGCAAGCAGTAAAGGAAACGAAAGAAAAATTCGGAGTAGAAATTAAAATCCATGGAGACGAAATAAAACCTTTGAGGTTCGCCGATGACATTGTAATTCTGTCAGAAAAAATGGAAATGCCATGTGGCTAGGGCCTCCCGTCGGGTAGACCGTTCGCCTGGTGCAAGTCTTTCGAGTTGACACCACTTCGGCGACTTGCGTGTCGATGGGATTGAAATGATGATGAAAGACACACAACACCCAGTCATCACGAGACAGAGAAAATCCCTGGCTCCGCCGGGAATCGAACCCGGGACCCCGTGCGCGGGAAGAGACAGCAAAGGACTTGGAAGAGCAGTTGAACGGAATGGATAGTGTCTTGAAAGGAGGGTATAAGATGAACATCAACAAAAGCAAAACAAGGATAATCGAATGTAGTCGCGTTAACTCGGGTGATGCTGAGGGAATTAGATTAGGAAATGAGACAAAGTAGTAAAGGAGTTTTGCTATTTGGGGAGCAAAATAACTGATGTTGGTCGAAGTAGGGAGGATATAAAATGTAGACTGACAATGGTAAGGAAAGCGTTTCTAAAGAAGAGAAATTTGTAAACATCGAGTATAGATTTAAGTGTCAGGGAGTCGTTTCTGAAAGTATTTATATGGAGTGTAGCCATGTATGGAAGTGAAACATGGACGATAAATAGTTTGGACAAGAATAGAATAGAAGCTTTTGAAATGTGGTGCTACAGAAGAATGCTGAAGATTAGATGGGTAGATCACATAACTAATGAGGAGGTATTGAATACAATGAGGGAGGAGTTTGTGGCACTACTTGACTAGAAAAAGAAATCGGTTGGTGGGACATGTTCTGAGGCATCAAGGGATCACCAATTTAGTACTGTAGGGCAGCATGGAGGGTAAAAATGGTAGAGGGAGACCAAGAGATGAATACACTAAGCTTAAATCGGTTGGTAGAACATGTTCTGAGGCATCAAGGGATCACCAATTTAGTACTGGAGGGCAGCATGGAGGGTAAAAATGGTAGAGGGAGACCAAGAGATGAATACACTAAGCTGATTCAGAAGGATGTAGGCTGCAGTAGGTACTGGAAGATGAAGCAGCTTGCACAGGATAGAGTAGCATGGAGAGCTGCCTCAAACCAGTCTCAGGACTGAAGACCACAACAACAACAACAACAACAATATGGAACAATAGCACATGCGGTTCTGAGGTAGCAGGTATCGAATCATGCAGAAACACCCATATTAGGAATTCGTGTATCCCGCACGTGCGGCAGTGGAGCCACTGACCACTCAGTCGGTCCTACAGGTGGCGAATACTGTCCTGGGATAGGTTACGCCACGCCTAGTAGACCTGTCCACACAATACTGTAAGACTTTCAGTCGCACGAGTCATTTCTCGTTGCGTCGTATCCCACACGTGCTCGACTGGAGATGAGTTTGGAGTTTGCGCTGGCCAGGAAAGTGGCTGCGTTTCTGGTAGAGCACACCGAGTTTGATGAGCAGAGCGTCGGTGAGCGTTATTGTGTTGGAACCGCACATCAACTCCCCGTTGCAAGTACGGCAAAAAATGGGTCTAACATCATTCTGCACGTAACGAACGCTGGTTGGCGTCCCAGCAGCAACAGCAGAGGTGAACGAGAGTTGTAGGTTATCGCACCCCTGACGGTGAGGCCTGGGATGGGGGCCAGTGTGTATCGGACGAATGCACTCTGTGGGACACCGTTCAGCTGGTCTGTGTCGTATCCGTCACTTGCGTGCACGCAGAATCTCCTTGCATCACTGAAGCCATTCCATCTTCCACGTGATCCTCTGCCGGCACCAGTCGACAATGCTGTCACTCGAGTGGAAGATGGGCTAAAGGTGTGGGTGCCCGTTAGTGACGTTCACAGCAATTCACAAGCCCTCTTACGTGTGCAGTTGTAGCTGTACGGTCTGCCACTGCTGCCCTTACAAGACGACGGTCCTGCCGGGCGTATGTGCTGCGTGGTCGTCCAGAACCTCGTCTGGAGGTGTGACCACTGATACCAGCGTCATTGTGTAACTGGCGCAGCACGTCCAGCTTGTGTGACAATTCTCCGAAAGCACCATCCCGAGGCCATAATTTGATCCCTTTCAAACTCGCTGAATAGGAAGTAGGAAACATCGGTGTGTCTCCGTTCCGCGGTTAGCTGATTGCTTCACACGTTTTCGCCGCACTGGCCCTTCTGGCTCTGAGCATTCCGTATTAAAGGCCAGACACAGATGCCGGTCTGGTAGCCATGCCACTACGGTATCTGTTGGCGGACGACAGTGAAACCATCATCAGTACATGTACTACGCTGTCGGTGACATATGCCGTTATAGGATCAAAATCGACGTCGTCTTTCCAGGCGTAGTATTTTATTTTTCCAGGGGTGTATGTATTGCCTGACAAAAGACGTTAAGGACCCATACGAGATGGTCGGACGTCAGTGTAACTTCGTACAAATACGCACCATCGGCGGGTAAGCAAATGATTATAGAGTTGCAATTGTCTGTGACAGATAGAACGGGCACCAGCGTACAATAGTGTTTTCGCGTTTAGTGTTTTCACCACACCCGATGGCGTATACGAGGGTCGTGAACTACGTCCGGTGTCGAGTGAAGACTGTGAGGGACACGGAGATGCCGCGTATTCGTGTGAGACAGTGCTCGCGGCATCTGACGCAGTACGGAAAGGGCCTCATTGTGGGTCTCCGTTTGGCCGGCAGGTGTGTCTGTGCAGCATCCAGATTTGTGGGACATTCGGATGCAACAGTGGCTCCGTGTTAAACTGCAGAGCACGTGACAGCAGGCACACTCGCCGTCAAGGTCTGCGTAGACCACAAGAAGTGCTGTACCGCTCACCAACCCCTCCCCAGCCGCGCCTGCCGCCCTACGGCAAGTGATGGACCCTCCACAGTACTGTCATCCAGCACCGTCGGTCGAAGAGTGACTGGGAAATTACCGTCCCGTGCGAAGGCTGCCGTCAACATCGCAGCACAGGTCGCCGCGTCTGTCGTGGTGCGGTGATCGGGAAGTACGGACTGCTGGCGAATGGTGTCCCATCGTAATCAGCGACGAACCGCAGGTCTGCACTGCCCCGGATGACCCAGGAAGAGACAACTTTCTTACAATATTTTGGAGAGGTACGGCGTTGTTAGTGATAGCATGGAGAGTCATACGGTATTACTTCAGGTCACGGTCGGTAACTCTGAAGGCACGACGGTACTTGACGGACATCCTGGGTCCTCGTGTGTAACCCGTCGTACGTGCTGTACTGTGGTGCTGCTTTTTTTCAACAGCAATTTCTTAGTCCACAGCTGGCATTTGTCTCTGTGAACTGTCTACGTGACGTTGAGGTACTGCAGTGGCCAACAAGTTACCGAGATGTGTCACCAATGGAGCCTGTGTGGGAACAGCTCGGAAGTCAACTGGCTCAAATGGCTCTGAGCACTATGGGACTTAACATCTGAGGTCATGAGTCCCCTAGGACTTAGAACTACTTAAACCTAAGGACATGACACACATCCATGCCCGAGGCAGGATTCGAACGTGCGACCGTAGCGGTCGCGCGGTTCCAGACTGAAGCGCCTAGAACCGCCCGGCCACCAGCGGCAGTCGGCTCCCGAGTGGCCGCGGCCCAGGGCCCAGGTGTGGGTGTCACGACGGCGGGGGGCCGCCGCGCCTCAGGAGAGCCTGTGACGCCCACCCCAGCCGAATCGAGGCACGCATTCAGGCCAGAGGGAATGCAACGCCATATCGATGGCGGACTCGTACCGCCAAGTTCTGGGTCAATCTGACTGCAATTTTTCTTCACTGAAACATAATAACGTAGCCTCGGAAGCCGTGAAAGCTCATTTTGTTCCCTCCTCCCTTCTGGATGCTTTGCTTTTGTTGTCAGGCTGTGTATTTCGTAATGAATATTAATTCATTACTTGAAATTTCCTGCCCTTTTATAATCCAACCGCCACAATTTCAACAATGTGGAGAACAATAACTTTCCCAGAAAGTAAAACATTTTTTTTAGGTTGAAAATCCAACTCTTGCTAATTAATTAATGTCATTAACGGAAGTTTGAGAAACAACAAATATGATTAACTTTTGATGTTAACATTTAAAATAAATCTGGAAACCACTGAAGCTGACAAATTGTAGTGACTTTTACTTCTTATTGAAGTACTTTAATTAGTTTCCTGTGATTTTCATTTTTTTGTGTATCGGTTTCTTGGCCGTCGTATTCCTACGTCCCTTAAAAGAGATTAACGTATGAATGAATCAACATTGGAAGTGAATTTAAAGTATTTACAAAGTCTGTATATCGAAATTCGTAACAGTAAGGATTACAATAAGGTTAGTTTAGTTCATCTTCGTTCTGTGTGTGAGTGTGAAATCTTATGGGACTTAACTCCTAAGATCATCAGCCCCTAAGCTTACACGCTACTTAACCTAAATTATCCTAAGGACAAACACACACACCCACTTTTGGTAAACATTTTTGGAAACAGTGATCAATAGAGTTTTATATTTTAGCTAAAGTTCAGTCTCGATCCCAACACTTATGTCTCAATAACATAGGTGACCGGTTTCGGTTATACACTCCTGGAAATTGAAATAAGAACACCGTGAATTCATTGTCCCAGGAAGGGGAAACTTTATTGACACATTCCTGGGGTCAGATACATCACATGATCACACTGACAGAACCACAGGCACATAGACACTGGCAACAGAGCATGCACAATGTCGGCACTAGTACAGTGTATATCCACCTTTCACAGCAATGCACGCTGCTATTCTCCCATGGAGACGATCGTAGAGATGCTGGATGTAGTCCTGTGGAACGGCTTGCCATGCCATTTCCACCTGGCGCCTCAGTTGGACCAGCGTTCGTGCTGGACGTGCAGACCGCGTGAGACGACGCTTCATCCAGTCCCAAACATGCTCAATGGGGGACAGATCCGGAGATCTTGCTGGCCAGGGTAGTTGACTTACACCTTCTAGAGCACGTTGGGTGGCACGGGATACATGCGGACGTGCATTGTCCTGTTGGAACAGCAAGTTCCCTTGCCGGTCTAGGAATGGTAGAACGATGGGTTCGATGACGGTTTGGATGTACCGTGCACTATTCAGTGTCCCCTCGACGATCACCACTGGTGTACGGCCAGTGTAGGAGATCGCTCCCCACACCATGATGCCGGGTGTTGGCCCTGTGTGCCTCGGTCGTATGCAGTCCTGATTGTGGCGCTCACCTGTACGGCGCCAAACACGCGTGCGACCATCATTGGCACCAAGGCAGAAGCGACTCTCATCGCTGTAGACGATACGTCTCCATTCGTCCCTCCATTCACGCCTGTCGCGACACCACTGGAGGCGGGCTGCACGATGTTGGGGCGTGAGCGGAAGACGGCCTAACGGTGTGCGGGACCGTAGCCCAGCTTCATGGAGACGGTTGCGAATGGTCCTCGCCGATACCCCAGGAGCAACAGTGTCCCTAATTTGCTGGGAAGTGGCGGTGCGGTCCCCTACGGCACTGCGTAGGATCCTACGGTCTTGGCGTGCATCCGTGCGTCGCTGCGGTCCGGTCCCAGGTCGACGGGCACGTGCACCTTCCGCCGACCACTGGCGACAACATCGATGTACTGTGGAGACCTCACGCCCCACGTGTTGAGCAATTCGGCGGTACGTCCACCCGGCCTCCCGCATGCCCACTATACGCCCTCGCTCAAAGTCCGTCAACTGCACATACGGTTCACGTCCACGCTGTCGCGGCATGCTACCAGTGTTAAAGACTGCGATGGAGCTCCGTACGCCACGGCAAACTGGCTGACACTGACGGCGGCGGTGCACAAATGCTGCGCAGCTAGCGCCATTCGACGGCCAACACCGCGGTTCCTGGTGTGTCCGCTGTGCCGTGCGTGTGATCATTGCTTGTACAGCCCTCTCGCAGTGTCCGGAGCAAGTATGGTGGGTCTGACACACCGGTGTCAATGTGTTCTTTTTTCCATTTCCAGGAGTGTATTTATATAACCATCTTCAGACCCATGGCTTCCTTGGAGGATGGTAGGCGGAGCTCTTCTCAGCTGCTATGGAGTCAACTGATCAGTACACTTCACAGCAGCTGAAGAGAGCTCCGCCTACCATTCTCCAAGGAAGCCATGGGTCTGAAGATGGTTATATAAATATAACCGAAACCGGTCACCTATGTTATTGAGACATAAGTGTTGTGATCAAGACTGAACTTTAGTTAAAATATAACACACACCCATGCACGAGGGAGGACTCGAACCTCCGCCGGGACCAGCCGCTCAGTCCATGACTGCAGAGCCCCAAACCGCTCGGCTAATCCCGCGCGGCCATCTTCGTTCTATCGCGTACCTATGTGATCGATTCGATTTTCATTTTGTTTATCATTATCTTAAACGCTTCTAAAGATCTGACTAAGAGATATGACTTAAGTAAACATTTTGGGAATCCTCGTATATGCCAGTTTACTCGTGCGCCAGTTACAGCTGACGTCATCATTACACGTGTTACGTCAACTTACATTTAATTGTAACCAATTGCTTGCAGTAATGAATAGTCCGCTTTAAGAGTAGCGTTATTTCATTCCACGATTATGATTTCGCCAAGTCTTTATTAACCTTCCCACCACAAGGTGATGTCGGACAGAGATGGGTGAATTCGTGTTACAAAACCGGGTTGACTCCGGCTGAGTAGATTTCATGTCAGCCCGAGTTACACCGTTACTTACAACTCGAGTTGTGTTCGCGCGGCGCCACTCCCCCGGCAACGGTTCAGCTGCGACGCTGGAGTTTCCCTCCGTCACGCCGACCAAATCCGAGTTGGATCCATGCCTACAGAACGGGATGTCACTCACTGTGTTCTTTAAAAGTGTGTTATCGTATTACGATTTGTTTGGTAGAAATTCGTTAAACGTTTCATGAGTGAGGTTAAAATCGTTTGATCGCCGTCCAAATCTTACAGGAAATTCAAGGTGGCTCATGAGTGTATTCAGATACCAGTCTGTACTGTGGCATTCGTTAACCTTAGCAATTCAAACGCATTTTCCGCAGATCCCATTACCAGAGGATGATCCGTTAATTTTTGTTGACTTATATTAGCAACATACTTTTTAAAGAGTCATTGATATGAAAGTAAAATGCTCAAACTGAAAATACTGAATAGTAGCTTAGCGCCCACTGCTTCGCTCGTGTAGACTGTATGACCCGCACAGAGTTTTGTTTCTTTAATCGAATATTTAGGTTATTCACATATTGCTACACCTTCTAAACTTTTCACAGTAAACAAGGTCATAGACACATGGGATTTGCCGAATGTACTCCTGACCAAAAAGCTAGAGTAGCTAGAGTCCAAGGTTTTTGTTAATCATGACGTTTATTTTCTTGTGGTGATATATCCTTAGAAACATCATCACGTAACACATGTTTCCTTACATCTAACAGAGAAGTGAAATACCAGCTTTCACAAACTTATCTTTAAAAAATTTTAATATAACGAAATATTTTCTAGAAATTTTCATCCCTTACTTTACCCCCTTAGTGGTTGAACTGACAAAAAACCAATTTCTAGGTGAGAAACCATGTACCAACTTCGGTAGTTCTAGTTTCAAAATTGTCTAAATAGCATTATGTTTACGAAAAGCCTTTCATTCCCTAGGAGAGTACTTTCGAACGATGCCTACGGTATAAGATCCACACCATCTACAAATTTCAAGTTATTATTCTTAGAGGTTTGGGCTGGCTGATTGTGAGTCAGTGAACAAATCTGGCCCTATTCCATCCCCTTAGCGGTTGAGTATTCAAAAACAGTGAAACGGTACTTTTTTAATATCTAACAGAGAAGCCAAGTACAAGTCTTCATACACTTACCATCAAAAGTGATTGCACAATTAAATATTTCCATAAAAAAACTTGCATCCCCTGTTTCAACCCCACAGAAGTAGTGAAACTCAAATGCTCATAGATTTAGCTTTAAAAATGCTTTGGTAATGAAATATTTCAAAATCCTCCCCCTTAGCTGTTGAATCTGCACAAACACTGAAACAAATATTTTTTATATCTAGCCGAGAAGTCAAATACCAGTTTTCATAGATCAATCAATAAAAATACTTTAACAGTCCTTTAATCATAATTTATTTTCAAAAAAACTTTCACCCGCTGTTTTGCCCACACAGCTGCTAAATTTCAAAAAACGCCGAAACATATATTTCTTTATTTATAACAGAGAAACTAAACACCGATTTTCGTCGGTCTAGCTTCTGAATTTCCTTAATAGCAACATGTTTTCAAAAGACCTCTCTTCGAATATGTAGCCCACTTACAGGTCTAATTTGGAATGAACCCTTCTTAAACGACGCCTACAGTACAAGATCAAGACCATCTACAAACTTCAAGTTTTTATCCTTAGTGGTTTGGGCTCGGCGATGGTGACTTGTGAGTGAGTGAGTGGGTCAGTAGAGACATTTCCTTTTATAAATAGAGATTACATTCGTTGTGGAAAGGGACATCACTATTAAGAGTTAAATTTTTCGTTTAAAGCGCAGTTGCCGTTCGTGCTTGTGGCGGCGCATTTGGCTACAAAATCGCCGATTATGAACTGCTCTCAAGGAAAAAACTGGATAATATGTTAGAAGATTTATAATAATATTGAGTGTATACCTTGCAAGAAATAAACTGCAATGGATGGAACGTATTGCTTTGACATCAGATATTTGGATGTCAGGCAATAAAAAACGTGTACTCAGTTTGATCGCCGATTTCATATCAGAAACAAATTTGTAATCAAAGGGTATGCAAACTGCGCAGACGCTACCGAGAGAAATGAACGCTAGAAGAATATTTCTACCAATTTGATTTAGTTAGCGTATGTTAAGAGAAGTTGCAACCGCAGCAGACGTGAACGTGGCAAACGACGGTTTAAATTCACTTTATGAAACGGGCTAACTTGGGTTGGATTCTTATAACTCGAGCTGAACGCGCTGAGTTAGACCTTGTTTTGCGCTGTTTCTGAGCTCTCCGCCGCTTTCGCACCTACCGAACCTGAATTTATCCGGGTCACATGTCTACACCTTCATTAACGTGCGCGAACTGAACGTTATCACATATCTATCTTCAAAATTTCAAGCCTAAAGACCAAAAATTGCGGCCTATGCAGTAATCGTCACGCTCGTGACTAATACATATACATAATAATCGATTGGAAAACCGTGAATTTCGGGTTGTTTAACTGCATTGAACAGTAATCTGCTCAGATGCGAAAGAGAGATGTCATTGAAAGTTATCTCAGTTGTTTTTTCGTCCCAACTCGGTTAACACGGTTTGAACTCGGTTTTCTCAAATTTTCAACACGGTTAACTCGGTTTGGCGTAAACCCAAGTTTACCTATCACTGTCAGATTCGACACGTCGTGTTTCATTTCGCCTGCACATGAAACGGTGCTAGTGTCGCGATGGTTGCGACCTTCAAGTATCCTGTCAGCTATTACTCCTCAAGACATCGGCGTGGAAAGTTCTGTAGTTGACCTTCAGTTTTTCCGTAATTTAAGGTACTAGTAGGGTGCGCTCTGCCCCGGTGTCGGTTACCACACCCTCGTGTGGTCCACATCGTCATTTTTCATCGGAAGACGAAACTGCTACAGCAGCAGGCTGAAGAGTCACATGACGAATGCGAAAATATCAGCGACCCGTGTAGTACAACGAATGGTGTAATCTTCCAAAATGATGATGATTTGGAAGACAGCTCTTCACTCTCTAATCACGTTATGTTAGATTTTTCTACATATAAAACATTTTCCATGAGTGACATGAGGCATTATAGAACTTGGGCAAGCATTCGAAACTATTTGGTCAGATAAGCCTGTTGTATATTTTCGCGTGTTTCACGAAAAAACATAATAACCCACCATCTACATCTACATCTACATCCATACTCCGCAAGCCACCTGACGGTGTGTGGTGGAGGGTACATTGAGTACCTCTATCGGTTCTCCGTTCTATTCCAGTCTCGTATTGTTCGTGGAAAGAAGGATTGTCGGTATGCTTCTGTGTGGGCTCTAATCTCTCTGATTTTATCCCCATGGTCTCTTCGCGAGATATACGTAGGAAGAAGCAATATACTGCTTGACTCTTCGGTCAAGGTATGTTCTCGAAACTTCAACAAAAGCTCGTACCGAGCTACTGAGCGTCTCTCCTGCAGAGTCTTCCAATGGAGTTTATCTATCATACCCGTAACGCTTTCGCGATTACTAAATGATCCTGTAACGAAGCGCGCTGCTCTCCGTTGGATCTTCTCTATCTCTTCTATCAGCCCTATCTGGTACGGATCCCACACTGCTGAGCAGTATTCAAGCAGTGGGCGAACAAGCGTACTGTAACCTACTTTGTTTTCGGGTGGATTTCCTTAGGATTCTTCCAATGAATCTCAGTCTGGCATCTGCTTTACCGATGATCAACTTTATATGATCATTCCATTTTAAATCACTCCTAATGCGTACTCCCAGATAATTTATGGATTAACTGCTTCCAGTTGCTGACCTGCTATTTTGTAGCTAAATGATAACGGATATATCTTTCTAAGTATTCGCAGCACATTACACTTGTCTACATTGAGATACAATTGCCATTCCCTGCACCATGCGTCAATTCGCTGCAGATCCTCCTGCATTTCAGTACAATTTTCCATTGTTACAACCTCTCGATATATCACAGCATCACCCGCAAAAAGCCTCAGTGAACTTCCGATGTCATCCACCAGGTCATTTATGTATATTGTGAATAGCAACGGTCCTATGACACTCCCCTGCGGCACACCTGAAATCACTCTTACTTCGGAAGACTTCTCTCCATTGAGAATGACATGCTGCGTTCTGTTATCTAAGAACTCTTCAATTCAATCACACAATTGGTCTGATAGTCCATATGTTTTTACTTTGTTCATTAAACGACTGTGGGGAACTTATCGAACGCCTTGCGGAAGTCAAGGAACACGGCATCTACCTGTGAACCCGTGTCTATGGCCCTCTGAGTCTCGTGTACGAATAGCGCGAGCTGGGTTTCACACGACCGTCTTTTTCGAAACCCATGCTGATTCCTACAGAGTAGATTTCTAGTCTCCAGAAAAGTCATTATACTCGAACATAATACGTGTTCCAAAATTCTACAACTGATCGACGTTAGAGAAATAGGTCTATAGTTCTGCACATCTGTTCGACGTCCCTTCTTGAAAACGGGGATGACCTGTGCCCTTTTCCAATCCTTTGGAACGCTACGCTCTTCTAGAGACCTACGGTACATCCCTGCAAGAAGGGGGGCAAGTTCCTTCGCGTACTCTGTGTAAAATCGAACTGGTATCCATCAGGTCCAGCGGCCTTTCCTCTTTTGAGCTATTTTGTTTTTCTATCCCCCTGTCATCTATTTCGATATCTACCATTTTGTCATCTGTGCTACAATCTAGAGAAGGAACTACAGTGCAGTCTTCAGCTGTGAAACAGCTTTGGAAAAAGAAATTTAGTATTTCGGCCTTTAGTCTGTCATCCTCTGTGACCAAAATGGTACTGAAACAGAGTGTCTGGACATTTTGTTTTGATCCACCTACCGCTTTGACATAAGACCAAAATTTCTTACGATTTTCTGCCAAGTCAGTACATAGAACTTTACTTTAGAATTCATTGAACGTCTCTCGCATAGCCCTCCTCACACTACATTTCGCTTCGCGTAATTTTTGTTTGTCTGCAAGGCTTTGGCTATGTTTATGTTTGCTGTGAAGTTCCCTTTGCTTCCGCAGCAGTTTTCTAACTCGGGTGTTGTACCACGGTGGCTCTTTTCCATCTCTTATGATCTTGCTTAGCACATACTCATCTAACGCATATTGTACGATGGTTTTGAACTTTCTCCATTGATCCTCAACACTATCTGTACTTGAGACAAAGCTTTCGTGTTGAGCCGTCAGGTACTCTGTAATCTGCTTTTTGTCACTTTTGCTACACAGAGCCCGCATCTCGTGGTCGTGCGGTAGCGTTCTCGCTTCCCACGCCCGGGTTCCCGGGTTCGATTCCCGGCGGGGTCAGGGATTTTCTCTGCCTCGTGATGGCTGGGTGTTGTGTGTTGTCGTTAGTTAGGTTTAAGTAGTTCTAAGTTCTAGGGGACTTATGACCACAGCAGTTGAGTCCCATAGTGCTCAGAGCCATTTGAACCATTTTTTTGCTAAACAGAAAAATCTTCCTACCTTTTTTAATATTTCTATTTACAGCTGAAATCTCTCTGATTTTATCCTCATGGTCTCTACGCGAGATATACGTAGGAGGGAGCAATATACTGCTTGACTCTTCGGTCAAGGTATGCTCTCGAAACTTCAACAAAAGCCCGTACCGAGCTACTGAGCGTCTCTCCTGCAGAGTCTTCCACTGGGGTTTATCTATCATATCCGTAACGCTTTCGCGATTACTGAATGATCCTGTAACGAAGCGCGCTGCTCTCCGTTGGATCTTCTCTATCTCTTCTATCAGCCCTATCTGGTACGGATCCCACACTGCTGAGCAGTATTGAAGCAGTGGTCGAACAAGCGTACTGTAACCTACTTCCTTTCTTTTCGGATTGCATTTCCTTAGGATTCTTCCAATGAATCTCAGTCTGGCATCTGCTTTACCAACGATCAACTTTATATGATCATTCCATTTTAAATCACTCCTAATGCGTACTCCCAGATAATTTATGGAGTTCTTCCAGTTGCTGATCTGCTATTTTGTAGCGACATCAGCAGATAAAGGTAGGCCTTGTCAAGCAGAGTTAAATATTTTCAATATTTGTGACTTATGGAATCATTGATTACTGGTGCAATACGCCAAACGAAGAAACTGACCGTAAAACAGAGAAGTACAAGCCAACACAATGTTACATCGGTAGAACTGATTCAACACAGATTAAAGCTACTATATGCCTGTTGCTCAAATCGGGATTCGTTAAAAGTTTTAGACTGGCCGTAACGCATATGTTTTCACACATTTATAGTTCACCTTTATTTCAACGCATGATGACACAAAACACATTTGAATTTCTACTGGGTGCAGTACGTTTTGATACAAAAATTACAATGGATCTTAGAAAAGAAAGCGATAAATTTTCTGTCTTCTGCGAATTTTGGAATTTGTTCACTCAGTATTTTTCGGGATACTAGACGCCTTCAGAATACGTCACTGCTGATGAAACTTTTGGAGCTTTAGGGGTAGATGTCCTTTACATAGGTCCATACCTCAAAGACAAGATACATATGGTATCAAAATCATTGCTATGTGTGATACGAGAACGTTTTATTTTTGTGATTGGACTCCTGAAGTTGGCAGAGAGGATAGACCCGAAAATACCTTACTGCTGCCAACATACTATGTACTAAATCCTACTGAGCCACTGAAAGAAACCAACAGAAAAGTGACGACCGACAGCTGGTTCTCCTATTGCGAATTAGTTAAGGAATTAAATAAAAGAAAAACCTCTGTAGTCGGTACTTTCCGGAAGAACAAAAGAATAACTTTCTCCAGCCATGGAAATCCCAAAGGTCGTAATGGGAATTCTTAAAAATTTCTGTATGATGATCTGAAGATGATTGTTTCTTTCTGTCCGAAGAAAATAAAACCGTAGTCCTCATATCATCTATGTATTCCACTCGCGAAATTGACCACTTTAGCCACTTCCGTAGTTAAATTCTATAATTTGACTAAATGGGGCGTAGGAGATTTTGATAAGTTATGTCAGGCAAAATCTCGCCAAATAATGACAAATCGCTGGTCTATGCGATACTTCTATGGCATTTTAAATGCAATGGCAGTAAATTCCTATGTAATCCACAAGCTAAATATCCCACAAGGAAATAAAAACAGCACTTGTAGAACCGAGTTTTTGAAGAAATTTTCTGTTACACCCCGCATGAAGAACAGGATGATGGATCCCCACTTTATTAAAATATTGAGAGAAGAAATATGCAACATCCTATGAACAGAAATGTCCGAAGACGCATCATTACTTATTCCTTCAACATCGGCAAGGCCAGGAAAATATTCCTTTCGCGGTTGGAAAAAGAATCGAAGAGGGAATCACCTATGCAACAAATGCGAAAGTGTTTGTGGCGAACACAAGGAAGTGATTTGTCCGTTGTGCATTATGTTCAAATAAACACAAATAAAAACATTCTTTCTTAAAAAATAAAAAGTTTGTTCCGAATAAATAAAATTGTAATTCTGTAAATAATACAAATAGTTTGCTCCTAATCAAACAAAACTTTGCACGTTTTGTATTTATACATACATTCTTTAACGTGTATTTATGTATGTAAACTGAATGAACCTGATTTATATCGGGGAAAACAGTTTTTTAGCATGTGTCGTCTACGAGACGGTCTTGTCGCATGTGCCCGATAGTCCACGTTATGTCAGGAAGATTAAGACAGTGTATTCAGCGCTCACTTTTATAATTAATTGTAAACGTTTCCACATCGTTTTGGTCAAATTATTTCGGGATCGATTCTTCCTTGCAAATTAGGGACGAGGGTTGCTCAGAAAGTAATGCTCCGTGTTTCTTTTTTCCTCAGCCGAAAACAATGCTACGAATGCGAAACGTTACGTACGTTTTATTTGAAGTCTACTGAGTGAGCACGCCAACTTTCCGTCACTTTCGACAGTTAGCGTAGCTGCAGGACAGTTTCAAAATGGCGTCTGTAGGTGATGTACGTTACAAGCAACGTGCTGTCTGAATTTCTCACTGCAGAGAGAGAAACTGTGGGGAATATTCACAAACGCTTGTGCAAAGTCTGTGGAGCATCTGCTGTCGACAGAGGTACAGTTGGTCATTGGGCACGGGGTAGTGACGTCATCAGAAGGCGTTTCGGCGGAGCTCCACGATTTGTAGCGATCGGGAAGACCATCCACGGCTGTCACACCTGACATGCTCCAGCGAGCTGACGTTATCATTCACGAAGCCAGATGCATTATGACTCGGCAGTTGGTGCTGCGTCTGTCGATCAGCAAAGGAAGTGTGGATGCGATTATCCGCACTCTCGGATATTCAAAAGTGTGTGCAAGATGGGTCCCGCGGTGTCTAACGGTGGATCACAAATGGCACAGAAGAAACATTTGTCTCCATTTGTTGCGACGTTTTGAAGCTGAGGGGGGGAGGCCTTCTTGTCCCGGACTGTGGCAGGTGACGAAACCTGGGTTCACCATGTTGAGCCCGAAACAGAACAACAGTCGATGAAACGGCGCCGTTCCCACTCCCCACAGAAGAAAAAAATTCGAAGCAACTGCTTCCGAGGGTAAGGTCACGATCACTGGGTTCTGGAACTGCGAAGGTGTGGTTCTCATTGATGTGATGCCAAGAGGCGGTACCGTTAATTCAGAAGCATGTGTCAGTCCACTGACAAAACTCAAAACGCGCTTCCGGCGACTTGGGCGCTACAGCAACCCAGGAGATGTTTTGCTGCAATAAGATAGAGCTCGGCCCCACACGAGTCTGAGGACTGCTGAACACGTCGCAAAACAGGGCGGGACGGTGTCACCCCGTCCACCGTACGGCCCTCACCCAGCCGCCTCGGACTTCCACATTTTGAGGACGATGAGGAGGTGATTCACATAGTGAAGCACTGGCTCCGTCACCGTTTGTTTCACGCTGGAGGAAGGCCATAGAATGGGATGTAAATTACGTGGTAAAATAGGATGTGTAGATAAAACACCATATTGTTTTACGAGTGTAATTATCATTATGTTCAATAAAGAATAGTTGAAGAAGAATGCAGTGGATTACTTTTTGGGCAGCCCTCGTACATTTAATGACGGTCAGTTGTAGGGTATAGAGACCGAGGAGGAGTGTTACAAGAACACCCTGTCCGTTCTTCTGGTCTGTGTTCCCACATACTTGTTCACTCGCCGATTCAGACGAGAGCCTCATTCCTGATCTTTTCAAAGAACTTAGATTTCAATGTCCATTTCTAAAGTGGCAACTCAAACTCTTCGATTGTTTTTTTTTTTTTTCTTTTACGAAATCTAGCTTGGACTGTGGTAAAAGCGGGAAAGATGTTCTATAAGTGCACATTCGGTGGTCTGAGGAGACCAGGCCTGTAAATTTACCAGATTTTCCTGGAACGGTACCGCATTGCCCTCGGTTGGCAGAAAGGATGTCTCCGCAGTATGAAATTTTCACTCCGCAGCGGAGTTTGCGCTGATATGAAACTTCCTGGCAGATTAAAACTGTATGTCGGACCGAGACTCAAACCCGCGCACGGGCAGCGGAGTCGGTAGAGTACTTGCCTGCGCAAGGCAAAAGTCCCGAGTTCAGTCTCGGTCCGGCACAGAGTGTTTTAATCTGCCTCGCACAAGGACCTTTTGCCAACTACTACAATACTGTGGCAATCAGCGTGTTGTTTAAAGCGTTTTCGCAAATACCTGTGTTCGTGTTGTCATAGACAGAAACTGCTCTCATCGACCAAAACTAATGCTCCGTACCCTCACCAGTAAAATCGGACTCTGACCTCCGTACTGCTTCAAAACAGTTTTTGCGTCGGAACAACAAAGTGCCGACTGCTGTAACACAGTCAGATGTGCGACGATTGCGCTCGATCGCTCCATCGATGACTTCAGAGAGTACCTTAACTGCTACGTAGAGTTCAATCCATCAAACACTCAACATTCACCCAGTCACTACGGTGCTCTTTCGTACTGCGCTTAAAATACACCGATGAGTCAAAACATCATGACTGCCTGTCCAATGGCGTGTTGGTCCATTTCTGGAAAGCGATACTGCAGAGATTCTGCATGGCGTGGATTCGGCAAGACCTCGGTAGCTTTCCGGAAGTATGTCTACGATCAGGTCACGCAGTTCCCGTAAATTGCGGGCCGCCTGTTTGTGGGCACAGAGCTGGCGCCACTTGTGTTCCTTTGAGTTCAGGTAAGGTGAATTTGGTAGCCAAAACATTCTCAGTTCTTAGAACCGTTGTAGCAGTGTTCTGCACTTGTGACACGGATACTCATTCAGCTGGAAGACGCCATCAGCATCGTGGAAGACGTCACGGACAAAGGGATGAAGGTAGTTCTCAATCATGTTCAGGTCGTCGACAGCCGTCGCGGCGCCTTCGGTCACCACCATCCGTGAAGACAAATGCCTGGTCACTATGCTGCCGATATGGTTGCACTATCAGTCAGAGGATGGCATTCACGGATCGTACAACCATTACAGCACCTTCCATGACCACCAGAGGCATACGTTGGCCCCACATAATGCCACCACAAAACAGCAGGGAACCTCCTCCTTGCTGCACTCACGGGAAAGTGTGTCTAAGGCATTCAGCCTGACCGGGTTGCCTCCAAACACGCCTCCGACGATTCTATGGTTGAAGGCATATGGACACTCATTAATGAAGAGAATATGATGCCTATTCTGAGTGGTCCATTGGCATGGTGTTGGGCCCATCTGTACCGTGCTGCATGGTGTTGTGCTTGCAAAGATGGACGTTGTCATGGACATCAGGAGTGAAGTTGGGCATCATGCAGCCTGTTGTGCACAGTTCGAGTCATAACATGACGTTCTGTGGATGTACAAAAAACATTATTCAACATGGTGGCATTGCTATCAGTGTTCCTCCAAGCCATAATACGTAGGTAGTGGTCATCCACTGCAGTAGTAGCCCTTGGGTGGCCTGAGCGATGCATATCATTGACAGTTCCTGTCTCTCTGTATCTCCTCGATGTCCAATCTCTTTGGTTCCCTCTAAGATGCCTGCACACTTCCCTTGTTTAGAGCCCTTCCTGGCACAAAGTAACAATGTGGATATGATCAAACTGTGGTATTGACCGTCTAGGCACGGTTGAACTACAGACAACACAAGTCATGTACGTCCTTCCTGGAGGAAGGTACGGTTTTGCAGCACCTGTTCGCCTGGACGACGGCGCATCCGGATACGATTGTCGACCAGGTGTGACAGGAAACGTGGTTCACACGTGGAGGCGACGCGTTTCTGTTGGTCCTCGGTCGAATTCCGAGCATGCTGTGCCGTCTGCTATCGTCAGCGGCCGTGTAGTTGTGTCAAAATGGGAACGCGAACACCCGCAGGTCGTCTTCTACGTTTGAGGGTGAAAAGCGTCAAAGCTTTTCATGTTCATAATTAAAGGAGATAATTGCTTTCAAAATCAGTCATTAGTTTATTGCAATATATGAAGTGTGAGGGAGGTGAATTATTGTGCCATTAAGCTCCGGTAAAGGGCTACGATTCTTCTCTTTGCAAACTTGGTACACTTTGTGCACGAAAGGAATTCTTCTGATGCGTTCCCAGCCGGGGAGCCCGGCGACCAGGTGGACACAGGTGGTGCGCCCACGGGCTAGCGGCGGTCGCGCGCCCACGTCGGCACGCTTCACATCACAGAGGGTTAGCGACAGGCGAAGACGCCGCAGACATCGACACGCTGCCGAGGGAAGCCGTGGACATTCGCACGTGTGCCCTAGGCAGCGGAAACTACAAACTTAGAGCGAAAAACAGCTTTGCCACGATTCTAGGTAACGCGGACAGGGCGGCGAGTTGAATAGCAACAACACGACTTGGGTGTCCAAGAATCTCAAGTGGCCCGGGGAATTTTGGCCGTTTCCCGCGAGCAGGACACCTGGGAACGTAGCGGCAATACTCAAAGGGGGAAGTTGGGTTGGGTTGTTTGGAGTAGGAGACCAGACAGCGAGGTCATCGGTCTCATCGGACTAGAGAAGGACGGTGAAGGAAGTCGGCCGTGCCCTTTGAAAGGAACCATTCTGGCATTTGCCTGGAGCGATTTATGGAAATCACGGAAAACCTAAATCAGGATGGCCTGACGCAGGATTGAAAGGGAGAAGTCTCGGTTTATTTGTATGCTCTGTCTCACACAGGGTATCGCTCTCTTTTCCTCGCGGAATGCGACGGCCAGGAGGGAGGAAATTTTGACAGGGACCTCTTCATTGGCAAGAATCTCATGTTCGCTTTGAAAAATAGTACGAGCTACGTAATTTGTGGAAGGGCGGAGACAAGACGCTGGAGGGGAGCGGCCCTCTCTTTCCAGGTGCATCAGTGCATCAGTATTCCGAATATTGCTTCTGGGGAGGCAGGAGTTCACTCTTGACTGCTTCCGATAAGTCGCAAGGATTCTCTTATCGCTTTTCGTGAGACAATGCACTTTGCTCTCTACGCTGTTTGCGACGAATGCAAAGTTTGTTAGATCCAAGTAGGCGAGCTTCACTCACTGTGCGCATTATCGAGAGCTTCATTCAGGACCGCATTTTACTTTACTACATGTCCGATAACAGTAGTACTGTTAGAACAGTTTTGAGCTTTCTTCAATACAGTTTGACGTAGGTTTGCACTTGCAAATGGACGCATACCGTCGTCCAGTAATGATAACTTCCAGTAGCAGGTTTCGGTGACTATTTTTAGCGTAGGGCACGTCAGACGCTATCAACTACGTCGCCGGCAGAGTCTCGATGCAGCCGCACGCAATCAGCCGACACTACGGCCACGCCGACCACGCTATGAACATGGCAATACAGAAAACGCCCGCTTTCCTAGCTGCACATTCTTCTTTCGCTTTGTTAAATTTCTTTGCAATGTGTTAGAAGCTCATAAAGACACAAGGCACAGTATTCACCGTTTGCCCTTTAAGAGAGTCATATGTTTAACTGTTTTTTTATTCCTTCCTCATTTATTACACCAGATGAACCCGTCTCGTGTAATTTATTTATAGGTTATATTAGAATGAAGTCATACAATGCTCATGTTAAAAGGCAAATACCAGGGCAGGCTGTAAGTAGGCTGTTTAGGTTCTTATACTGGTAACGCCGCCGCCACGTAGTGCTCTCTGTATGAAAATCACTGGCTGTGCTGTGTGCAGTCTGTGGCTAGTTTGCATTGTTGTCTGCCATTGTAGTGTTGGGCAGCTGGACGTGAACAGCGCGTGGCGTTGCGCAGTTGGAGGTGAGCCGCCAGCAGTGGTGGATGTGGGAAACGAGATGGCGGATTTTTGAGTACAGAATGGATGTCATGAACTGCTATATATATTATGACTATTAAGGTAAATACATTGTTTGTTCTCTATTAAAATCTTTCATTTGCTAACTATGCCTATCAGTAGTTAGTGCCTTCCGTAGTTTCAATCTTTTATTTAGCTGGCAGTAGTGGCGCTCGCTGTATTGCAGTAGTTCGAGTAACGAAGATTTTTGTGAGGTAAGTGATTTGTGAAAGGTATAGGTTAATGTTAGTCAGGGCCATTGTTTTGTAGGGATTATTGGAAGTCAGATTGCGTTGCGCTAAAAATATTGTGTGTCAGTTTAAGCACAGTCATGTATAAATTTTTCTAACGGGACGTTTCAAGGGACCTTATATAATTTACTTGTTGTGAGCTCTTGGTACCAATTCAGTTCTATTTGTTGTTTTTTATTTGATACTTTCTACAGTATCTGGCGACCCAAATTTTTTATTTTTGTTTATCATTATTTGAATAATTTGTGAGTGGATGTTTAATGAATTTGATGAAATTTCAATAATTATTGCATATGCAGTTTAATGCAATTTTACTGAATAAATGACTTACATGTTGAATAGCACTCCTTGCATTTCATTTATAGAATCTAAATAAAATTCACACCTCTTCCTCCTTCTTGCAAAGGACACTTTCTTCCAGGTGCCGGGTCATGACGGTGTGCTCTCTGTCAGAGGCGCTTACGCCTGTGGCTTTCCCCGTTTCCGGTCAGTACCGTCGCTCGAGTGATTTTCCAGTCCCGTCTGCTGCATTTACACATTTTCCTTACCGCGACTCGGGCCTGCAACAGCACTAGGCGGTGGACAGTGGTCATCACGATATGCACGAACTAGCTCCACAGATAGGACGTCGTATCGAGTAATTAGTTTCATCGTAGCTCTGTGAAGTGCTTCTGTCAACACGTCCTACGAGAAACATTTTGACTTAATGGAAGAGGAATTTCGGAAAGCCACGGTGAAACTAAACGAACTGTAAAGCACGTGCGCGTCGTGTGATCAGTGCTGGAACGCTCAAAGCGACAGATAAGTTGGGTGTTGAGATTCTGCACGAAATGTGTAACTAAATGCAGAAAAGTGGTCAGTGGGTTAAAGACAGCTCTCTGTCAAAAATAATTGTCTTTTGCGAAAAATGCATATGTGTCGAAACTTCCTGACACATTAAAACTGTATGCCGCACCGAGACTCGAACACGGTACTCGTGCCTTTTGCAGGCCAGTGCTGTACCGACTTTCCGAGCACGATTAACGCGCCGTCGTCACGGCTCCGCTTCGGGCAGGACCTCGTGTCGTACCTCCCAAACGTCATACAAGTTCTCGTGCGTACCAGACTCTGCCTAACCCACGTTTCCACACAATCGTTTCTTTCGGAAGTGCTAGTCCCTCGTAGTATGTGCAAGAGCATCTGTGAAGCTTGTAACATAAGAGACGAGGCTCTAGCCGAAGTAAAGTTGTGAGGTTTAGGTCTTGAGTGGTACTCGAATAGCTCAGTCGGTACAGCAAATGCCCGCAGAAGTGAAAGGTCCCAGGTGCGATCCTCGGTCCGGCACACAGTTTTAGTGTGCCACGAAGTCTTATACAGCCGCCCATTGCGCTCCAGGGTGAAAATTCATTCTGAAATTCAAATGTGTTGTCTGAACAAGACCTACCCGTCCTGAGCTCAGTTTGCTCTTGCAACAGGATATTTTCTAAAATTGCTGTGAGTCTTTGTGATGTTATATTCGGAACCATTTAACATTCACTGTTTCTTTAAAAAAATTCCCCTACTTTTCTGTCGGTGTTTCCCATCTCCTTTCGTAAACATGAGCGTTAGTGTGTCCTGTCCAGACAATAACTCAGAAGCATGTGGTAGTCAATAGTGGAATACATCTACTATTTGCTGAATAGGCGAAAGTCGTTGATAATGTAGACAGGAGAATATTACTGAGAGAATATTAGACAGGAGAGTCATACGGTGCTATTTACTTAGAGTAACGGAGCAAATCTATCAAGACTCCGAAATTATTGTTGCTGGAGGAGAGAATGAAAAACTAATTAATTTAATATAATTTAATCTTACGACAAGGATGCATTTTGCCTCGCATATTTCGTAATACACTACTGGCCATTAAAATTGCTACACCAAGAAGAAATGCAGATGATAAACGGGTATTCATTGGACAAATATATTATACTAGAACTGACATGTGATTACATTTTGACGCAATTTGGCTGCATAGATCCTGAGAAATCAGTACCCAGAACAACCACCTCTCGCCGTAATAACGGCCTTGATACGCCTGGGCATGTAGTCAAACAGAGCTTGGATGGCGTGTACAGGTACAGCTGCCCATGCAGCTTCAACACGATACCGCAGTTCATCAAGAGTAGTGACAGGCGTATTGTTATGAGCCAGTTGCTCGGCCACCATTGACCAGACGTTTTCAGTTGGTGAGAGATCTGGAGAATGTGCTGGCCAGGGCAGCAGTCGAATATTTTCTGTATCCAGAAAGACCCGTACAGGACCTGCAACATGGGGTCGTGCATTATCCTGCTGAAATGTAGGGTTTCGCAGGGATCGAATGAAGGGTAGAGCCAGGGGCCGTAACACGTCTGAAAAGTAACGTCCACTGTTCAAAGTGTCGTCAGTGCGAACAAGAGGTGACCGAGACGTGTAACCAATGCCACCCCATACCATCTCGCCGGGTGGTACGCCAGTATGGAGATAACGAATACGCGCTTCCAGTGTGCGTACACCGCGATGTCGCCAAACACGGTTGCGACCATCATCATGCTGTAAACACAACCTGGATTCATCCGAAAAAATGACGTTTTGCCATTCGTGCACCCAGGTTCGTCGTTGAGAACACCATCGCAGGCGCTCCTGTTTGTGATGCAGCGTCAAGGGTAACCGCAGCCATGGTCTCCGAACTGATAGTCCAATGCTGCTGCAAACGTCGTCGAACTGTTCGTGCAGATAGTTATTGTCTTGCAAACGTCCCCATCTGTTGACTCAGAGATGGAGACTTAGCTGCACGATTCGTTACAGCCATGCGCATAAGATGCCTGTCATCTCGACTGCTAGTGATACGAGGCCGTTGGGATCCAGCACGGCGTTCCGTATTACCCTCCTGAACCCACCGATTCCGTATTCTGCTAACAGCCATTTGATCTCGACCAACGCGAGCAGCAACGTCGCGATACGATAAACCGGAATCGCGATAGGCTACAATCTGACCTTTATCAAATTTGGAAACGTGATGGTACGCATTTCTCCTTCTTAAACGAGGCATCACAACAACGTTTCACCAGGCAACGCCGGTCAACTGCTGCTTGTGTATGAGAAATCGGTTGGAAACTTTCCTCTTGTCAGCACGTTGTAGGTGTCGCCGCCGGCGCCAACCTTGTGTGAATGCTCTGAAAAGCTAATCATTTGCATATCACAGCATCTTCTTTCTGTCGGATAAATTTCGCGTCTGTAGCACGTCATCTTCGTGGTGTAGCAATTTTAGTGGCCAGTAGTGTAATACTCAGTATGCACTGGGCTGTCTCCACGATCACATGTGTTGCATGTTTTATCCATGGAAAATTAAGCGATTCAATATTGATCACTGCCGATTGTTGGCGCTAGACTTACTGACAACTTTCAAATTGCTACCACTCCAATCACACCTGGACACGCTCCACGGCTGGGGGTGGTGCATTCTGTCATTTATGCGCGACCATGAAAGCGGCTGCGATCATGACGGCAATTTTCTGCGACCTCTGAACATTCGCGCTGGCAGTGTATGAGGGGACTGGCGCTCCGCGTGTGGATCTCGGGGCAGGAGCGCGCGGGATGTGTGCGCGCTTCAGTGACCTCTCACATCTAGCTGTGACAACTACTGCTAAGGACTGGATCGTGCTATGGGTGTGCCATGTTTAGTGCTTCTAAATACACTGCAGTGGACTCTGTATTGTAGTGATTCTTGCTATTGTCTCTATCCTATCACGCAGTAGGCCCTTCCTCCTTCCAAACGTAGTGGAGACGAACAGTTTATGGACTCCATAGTGCTTTAAAAACCGACTCGCAACTCCAGAACGTCTGTTTCAATGCCATTATCATCCCTGAGTGTCTGGATATGCTGTTTCGATCCACTTACTGATTTAACGTAAGACCAGAACTTCCTAGGATTTTCTGTCAAGTCGGTACGTAGAATTTTACTTTCCAATTCACTGAACGCTTCACGCATAGCCATCCATACGCTAACTTTGACATCGTTTAGCTTCTGTTTATCTGAGAGGTTTTGGCTGCGTTTAAATTTGCAATGAAGCTCTCTTTGCTTTCGCAGTAGTTTCCTAACAGACGACAGCTACCTAGCTTCGACACCTATAACCTTTCACGACAAGAAGACATTTTTGAGATAATCAACAACCTGGCGAATGAGGTATCATTAAAGATCGTGCCTGAGGGACAACAATGATCCGTAGGATGTAGAACATACGTAGGGCATATCGCCGGGGTGAGGACTGGCCGACCGCCGTTACGACAAGAATCCGTCACGCCATGGAACAGGTGGGAGGGAGGTGCGCCACAAGCCAGGGAAAGACGACAGCACTTTTTTCAGTTGTAGAATTTTTGACGTATAGTAGGAAGTAGTTCGACGTGATAGTAAAAGTAGTAGTAGGCTCCAGTGACGGTAAAGCTTTTGCCATTAACTTTGATACACGTTGTAGTTCACACGGGATTTATGTAGCCTGTATTGAACTGAGCAGCCAAAGTTGCAGAAAGTCGCCGGACACAGGGAAGTCAGTGAGGTGCGTCCCTGTAGGTGCAGCCCCAGTAGGAACGCCTAGGTTTCCCGGCAGCACACATTCGCAGCAGACCGTCCGCCGGCTCCGCGGAGGCGACGTGACGTCCGTTCGTCAGACACTTGTGGTCGTCCTGTGCGATACTGAAGGCACACCGTACACACTGCTGACCTCAGCAACCAGAATACTCGTTTACACCGAGGTTATATGAGCCGTGAGCCTTGCACCGAATATCATTCCAGTTTCAGTATCCCGTAACTCGCTGTGTCCACTACACACGTGTCCGTAACAGACTGCTGAGGTGTGTCTACACTCGCACCGTGCACCGCCTAAGCTGCAGCACTCGGTCGCCAGACGCGGGGTAACTTTGAAGGTTAGAACCTTCCCACGACTTTTGGAAGCTGCATCTATTTTACTGCCGTACAGGTAATTTACAAATGTATGGGAATACTTCCTTCGTTGAGATTTTTTGCATTGTTTGACGTTGGTTGGAACACGAGGGAAAACGTTGCGGTCTGGGGGTACAACGATACCACAAGTTTGTAGAACCCAGAGCAATGAGAATGCTACTGGGACTTTTCAGGCGGAGGTCGCCTGCAGCGCCGTGAGAGGGTGTGCACGTGCACCTTTCTGACTGAGACGTGCCGAATCGCCGACAGATCGCGCGACAGTTGACTGTACTGCAGAACAAATAGTGACGACGTGACTAGTTCGACCGTATGTGACGAATAGATTGACGAAACAGCTGAACTCCTGGCAGATGTTTCGGGCAGAATTACCACCAACGGTCAGGATGAAATTACTGGAAGCTGCGTCCAGAGCTGGAGTTGCGTCGTTTACCGCTGACACTCTCGTATGCTGAGACCCGGTCGAGTTACAAGGTCTGACGGCATTCTGTGATGTTCAGCGGTGAGTCTCTGTTCTGTTTGTGGCGCTCAGATAGACGCTGACCTGGTGAAAGATCACGGGAAGCAGTGATGCTCGAGACTCGTACCTCTCCAGATCACGGAATCGCCATGTGGGAAGCCATTGGATATGACAATAGGGCGGATTTGGGAAGTGTCGAAAGTAGGCTGAGCGCTCGTCAGTACGAGGCAAGACTGATGAGTCCTACCAACGCGTCCTTCACGAGTAAGGCGCCAAATGGCACATTCTACCAGAAAAATGAGAGACCGTACACTGTAACCGTCTTGAGGAATGTACGGATCATTGACTGTCCTGCCCAGAACCCTGCTTTGTTACCCATACGGCATGTCTGGGATGACATGAGAAAACGTACAGTTTCGTACCAGCCTTCAGAAATCTTCATGAACTACACAGCATGTTTTTAAGGAGTAGAATAAATTCCTATTTGCTCCCATTCTGATGTTAATGATGAACATTTGCTCGGATCAAAATGAAAGTTTAAACCTTTAATGCTCGTTATGTGATGGACATTCGCACCAAGTTTGATAAACATCGGGCTGGCGCTTCATTCAGGATACATTTGTTACTAGCCGATATTCATTATATATTCTGAAATTCTTCAAAGTGATACTGAATTTGTACATTTGTCTCTATGGCAAGATGCGAGTTCGGTTTGCAAAGCTAATTCTTTTTACACGCCTTCCCCTTCCCCTCACTGGGGACTCCAAGGTGGGGTGATACTTCTTTAGGAGAAATGCAAACTTACACGTATGTTGCACTACACCGTTAATCTTTACGAGCTCCCTTATGCGAGCGCTACACGACGTAAGTCTATCCCATTAAGCGACTACACTCGTCCTCCTGGAGGAATATCTTCGGCACCACAGAACTCAGCACGTACAGTGTCCCATATGCTGATCTCAGTTGGTGATCCCTTGATGCCTCAGAACATGTCCTACCAAGCGATCCCTTCTTCTAGTTAGGTTGTGTCACAAGTCGTGTGCACTACGGTGTGTTCAAAAAGACTTGCGATCTGACAAATTGTCGTCTGTTTCGCCTTAGAGGGCAGGCCTCCGATCTCCACATTCTTTGACGCGGTGTGAACGTCATACATTTTGTCGCCTACTCTTTCTTTCACCGTCTTCGACCACTTTCCATAGACACTCACGACAGTAGCACGTAAACAGCCGACAAGGTTCGCCGTTTTCTAGATACCGGTTACCGACCGCCAACCATAACAACCAGGCCTTTGTCAAAGACGTTATTTATTCTTTCTTATTTTCTGACTGTACTTTCATTGGAATGATTCCTCATTCGTCTCTCCTCCGTTCGTGTATTTTCCTTACCTCGTCGGAAGAGGAGTTGAACGGAATGGACAGTGGAATGAAAGGAGGGTATAAGATGAACATCAACAAAAGCAAAACAAGGATAATGGAATGTAGTCAAATTAAGTCGGGTGATGCTGAAGGAATTAGATTAGGAAATGAGACACTTAAAGTAGTAAAGGAGTTTTGCTATTTGGGGAGCAAAATAACTGATAATGGTCGAAGTAGAGAGGCAAGTAGAGAGGCAAGGAAAGCGTTTCTGAAGAAGAGAAATTTGTTAATATCGAGTATAGATTTAAGAGTCAGGAAGTCGTTTGTGACAGTATTTGTGTGGAGTATAGCCATGTATGGAAGTGAAACATGGACGATAAATAGTTTAGACAAGAAGAGAATAGAAGCTTTCCAAATGTGGTGCTACAGAGGAATGCTGAAGATTAGATGGGTAGATCGCATAACTAATGAGGAGGTATTGAATAGAAATGGGGAGGAGTTTGTGTCACAACTTGACCAGAAGAAGGGATCGGTTGGTAGGACATGTTCTGAGGCATCAAGGGATCGCCAATTTAGTATTGGAGGGCAGCGTGGAGGGTAAAAACCGTAGAGGGAGACCAAGAGATGAATAGAGTAACCAGATTGAGAGGGACGTAGGTTGCAGTAAGTACTGGGAGATGCTTGTACAGGATAGAGTAGCACGGAGAGCTGCATCAAACCAGTCTCAGGACTGAAGACCACAACAAGAACAGCAGTGGATGGGGCTGAGGCGGACTGGGGAGCCGCGCTGCAGGGGTTGGCGGGCAGCGGCCGGCCGGCTGCGGAGGGCGCGGCGGATCGCTGCTCGGGGTGGGAGCGGCCCACCCGCGGGCCCGTATCAGCCGCGGCCCACAAACAAACCCGAGAACGTTGATCGCGGCGCCCGCCCCGCTCCCGTCTCACCAAAAAACGCGCCCACCTCCCTGGCGCAGCAGACCACAGCGGCCAACAGGCCGGTCTGCCACTCCACCCCCTGTCGCGTTACTTCTCTTCTTTACTCGCTTATGTCGCCACGGAATGACAAATTATATCTACTTGCTGACTTATTCCTTAGTTATTTACACCGTCATGACTCCGATATACAGCGCGTTTCACAATATCTGTTTCAGGCCTCTAGGTGTTTTAGAGGAGACTTAGCAGATAAAGTTTCAATAAGGAACTCGTTCCGGATTTGTACCAATTGATCGTAAAATAAGTTTGAAGATGGGTCAGTTCCAAATTTCCAGCTTCCCGGAACGCATGCCAGCTGAAAAGAGGGTGATGTCGCCAGACCCTGTTGCAGTTATGACGTCATCTTCATCTACATACATACTCCGCAAATCCACCATACGGTGCGTGGCGGAGGGTACCTCGTACCACAGCAAGCATATTTTCTCCCTGTTCCACTCCCAAACAGAACGAGGGAAAAATGACTGCCTAAATGCCTCTGTACCAGCCCTAATCTCTCTTATCTTTGCGGTCTTTCCGCAAAATATAAGTTGGCGGCACTAAAATTGTACTGCAGTCAGCCTCAAATGCTGGTTCTCTAAATTTCCTCAGCAGCGATTCTCGAAAAGAACGCCTGCTTTCCTCTAGACACTCCCACCCAAGTTTCTGAAGAATTTCCGTAACACTCGCGTGATGATCAAACCTACCAGTAACAAATCTAGCAGCCGGCCTCGGAATTGCTTCTGTGTTCTCCCTCAATCCGACCTGATACGGATCCCAAACGCTCGAGCAATACTCAAGAATAGGTCGTATTAGTGTTTTATAGGCGGTCTCCTTTACAGATGAACCACATCTCCCCAAAATTCTACCAATGAACCGAAGACGACTATCCGCCTTCCCCACAACTGCCATTACATGCTTGTCCCACTTCATATCGCTCTCCAATGTTGCGCCCAAATATTTAATCGACGTGACTGTGTCGAGCGCTGCACTACTAATGGAGTATTCAAACATTACGGGATTCTTTTTCCTATTCATCTGCATTAATTTACATTTGTCTATATTTAGAGTTAGCTGCCATTCTTTACACCAATCACAAATCCTGTCCAAATCATCTTGTATCCACATACAGTCACTCAACAACGACACCTTCCCGAACATCACAGCAAACAGCCGCACATTGTTATCCACCCTATCCAAAAGATCATTTACGTAGATAGAAAATAACAGCGGACGTACCACACTTCCCTGGGGCACTCCAGATGATACCCTCACCTCCGATGAACACTCACCAGCGAGGACAACGTACTGGGTTCTATTACTTAAAAAGTCTTCGAACCACTCACATACTTGGGAACCGATCCCATATGCTCGTACCTTAGTTAGGAGTCTGCAGTAGGGCACCGAGTCAAACACTTTCCGGAAGTCAAGGAATATGGCATCCGTCTGATACCCTTCATCCATGGTTCGCAAGATATCATGCGAAATAAGGGCGTGTTGCGTTTCGCAGGTGCGATGCTTTCTAATGCCGTGGTAATGCATGGACAGCAACTTCTCTGTCTCAAGGAAATTCATTATATTCGAACTGAGAATATGTCCGAGAATCCTGCACATAACACCTTCGTCCGGCTGCAACGTGGGCTGCGAGAAACTGGCTCGTTCGCAATGACGACGAACATCCGAAACACTGGCCGTGCCGTGAGATTTGGAAGTGATTCAATCCTCAGATTTATTTTACACCCAAACGGCACATTTCCAGAGATGGGTTTATTATCAAAACTTTACCTACTAAGTCTCCTCTACAGCCACTACAAACCTTTAATAGAAACTGTGAAACACCCCCGATAAGAGTGAAATTCAGTGCGTGCCATGTATTCCGACCACCCCAAATAACTTTTTTGTCCAGAAACAAAACCAAAAACGTTTCAAGTAAGTTCATTTAGCAACACCATTGCCTGTCTTGTAACTTTGGTCGCTACCAAGATATGAAATGCAATAAGTCTATTTTAAATAGCACCCTATATTTTTTTTCTCTCCCCGAGACGTGTTCAAAATCGTGTCACAGCGTACCACTCACGTAAACATGACGTTGCTAAAAACTTAACACAAAATTTACTTTGCCTCTTCCGCACGAGCTCACAGTGCACGTACCCAGGGTCTACTCTGTGGAGCTGACTGTACGCAGAGGAAATGCGCTCCTGTCGTCGAGGCAACCGCCTTCACGTGAACGACTGCGTGGGTACTGTGCTGCCAGCACAGGACAGTTGCGCTGCTAACTGCGTCAGGTTTACGTGATCTGTTCACCGCGATTAGTTTTTGAACACGTCTTGTGGAGAGGAAGTGGATTACCGAGTAAAAAATATAGGATGCCAGTTAAAAGGCACATACTGCTGTTCGTACCCTCGTAACTAAACCAAGTTACAAGAAAGGTGTTCTTGCTGGTTAATGTCCCCATGGTAGCTAAACAGTTCTTACTCGATATATTTTTTGTTTTGCTTCTGGGCTGAAAGTTATTTTTAGTGATCAAGATAAATGCACACCCTATGTAGGGACGATATATACACGCCTGGAAATCGAAATAAGAACACCGTGAATTCATTGTCCCAGGAAGGGGAAACTTTATTGACACATTCCTGGGGTCAGATACATCACATGATCACACTGACAGAACCACAGGCACATAGACACAGGCAACAGAGCATGCACAATGTCGGCACTAGTACAGTGTATATCCACCTTTCGCAGCAATGCAGGCTGCTATTCTCCCATAGAGACGATCGTAGAGATGCTGGATGTAGTCCTGTGGAACGGCTTGCCATGCCATTTCCACCTGGCGCCTCAGTTGGACCAGCGTTCGTGCTGGACGTGCAGACCGCGTGAGACGACGCTTCATCCAGTCCCAAACATGCTCAATGGGGGACAGATCCGGAGATCTTGCTGGCCAGGGTAGTTGACTTACACCTTCTAGAGCACGTTGGGTGGCACGGGATACATGCGGACGTGCATTGTCCTGTTGGAACAGCAAGTTCCCTTGCCGGTCTAGGAATGGTAGAACGATGGGTTCGATGACGGTTTGGATGTACCGTGCACTATTCAGTGTCCCCTCGACGATCACCAGTGGTGTACGGCCAGTGTAGGAGATCGCTCCCCACACCATGATGCCGGGTGTTGGCCCTGTGTGCCTCGGTCGTATGCAGTCCTGATTGTGGCGCTCACCTGCACGGCGCCAAACACGCATACGACCATCATTGGCACCAAGGCAGAAGCGACTCTCATCGCTGAAGACGACACGTCTCCATTCGTCCCTCCATTCACGCCTGTCGCGACACCACTGGAGGCGGGCTGCACGATGTTGGGGCGTGAGCGGAAGACGGCCTAACGGTGTGCGGGACCGTAGCCCAGCTTCATGGAGACGGTTGCGAATGGTCCTCGCCGATACCCCAGGAGCAACAGTGTCCCTAATTTGCTGGGAAGTGGCGGTGCGGTCCCCTACGGCACTGCGTAGGATCCTACGGTCTTGGCGTGCATCCGTGCGTCGCTGCGGTCCGGTCCCAGGTCGACGGGCACGTGCACCTTCCGCCGACCACTGGCGACAACATCGATGTACTGTGGAGACCTCACGCCCCACGTGTTGAGCAATTCGACGGTACGTCCACCCGGCCTCCCGCATGTCCACTATACGCCCTCGCTCAAAGTCCGTCAACTGCACATACGGTTCACGTCCACGCTGTCGCGGCATGCTACCAGTGTTAAAGACTGCGATGGAGCTCCGTACGCCACGGCAAACTGGCTGACACTGACGGCGGCGGTGCACAAATGCTGCGCAGCTAGCGCCATTCGACGGCCAACACCGCGGTTCCTGGTGTGTCCGCTGTGCCGTGCGTGTGATCATTGCTTGTACAGCCCTCTCGCAGTGTCCGGAGCAAGTATGTTGGGTGTGACACACCGGTGTCAATGTGTTCTTTTTTCCATTTCCAGGAGTGTACAAATGGAAAGAAAATTGATAGTCTGTTAGACGACGATTATGGCTTTAGGAAAGGTAAAGGCACCAGAGAGGCAGTTCTGACGTCGCACTTCATAACTAAGGCAAGACTTAAGAAAAAAGAAAGACACATTCATACGATTTGGTGACCTCTACAAAACTTTCTATAATGTAAAATGGTGCAAGGCGCTCAAAATTCTCAGTAAAAAAGGTAAAAGTCCGAAAGCTGATTTGATTTCATGCACCTTTCTACCCTACTGTATCCTGTGCTAGCCTCTTCATTTGTGACTAAGTATCACAAGCTACAGCCACTTACACCTGCTAGCCTTAGTCCAGCTTCGGTATCCTTGTACAACTTCAGCTTCTACTGACGCTTCCTTGATGACTAAAGATGCGTCCAATTAAGCGATCACTTCTTTTAGTCAAATTGTCCACAAATTTCCTTACTCGCCGACTAGATTCAGTTCTTCCTTTCAATCTTCAGCATTCTTCTTTAGCACCACAGATCAAGAGCTTCTATCAGTTTTGTGTCTACTGTTTATGGCCCGCAATCAACTTCGTGACATTCAAATTTGTAATCTATGTTAAGAAATGGTTTTTCTTTTGAGAAGCGCCGTCGCAGGTCCCAAACTGCAAAATTCTTCTACCAAGTTCTAATATCTCGCTTCCTAACCTAATTCCATCATCACATGATTTAATTTGACTACGCCCCAGTACCCTTGCTTTTAGTCTTGCTGATCACCTTATAACCTGTTTTCAAGAAACTATTAATTCCTTTGAACTACCTCAAGTCCTTTGTCGTCTCTCATAGAATTAAAATGTCATCGGCAAAATTGAAAGTTTTTATTTCTTCTCCCTGAACTTTCATTCCGCTTCTCTTTGGTTACCTTTGCTGCTCGCTCAGTGTACAGATTGAAGAACGTTGGGGATAGGCTTTCGTTCTCTGGCGAAGATATCGGAAATGACACGTTCAAAACCAGGTGTTAATTATAATTCTTCAGTTTCTTCACAATCTTTAAACGCAATCGAATGTAACATATTGCGGATATGTGATCTGAGGCTTTCCCGGCGTATGCACTGTTTTACGGGTTTTCGGGTGTCCAGCCGGATACGACCGTCGAATGCCCACGATATTTCGGCGAACAACCGTTCCGCCATCATCAGGTGCTACTGATTCAATGCATCGGCGACCGTATCCAGTTGGACAATCGAGAACCTTCAAACATATTGCGGATAAATAGGACGAAAGGCTTTTTATTTTGTGATTACACTATTGGGAAACTATCACCGGAAGCAGTCACATCCATCAAATATCTGAGAGTACGCGTGCAGACTGATATAAAACGGAATGACCACACTAAAATAATTGCAGAAAAAGCAGATCCCAGACTAAGATTCATTGGAAGAGTCGTCAGGAACTGTGACCCACCCAGGAAGGAGGGGCTTGGAAAACACTCATTCGACAGATACTTTATTCATCAGTCTGGGCGCCTTGACAGATAGGGTTCGTACAACAAGATCAGTGATAATAGATTCTTTCGGTAAGCGCTTAAGCGACACGGAAAAGATCATACAACTCCAGTAGCAGGTGCTACAAAAAAGGCAACGTCCATCACAGATTAAATTCTGAAAGAGTTGTTCCTAGAACAGCAGACCATTGTGTTGCTTCCCCCGGCGTATGTCTCAGGACATACCATGAAGGTAAAATTAGGGGGGCTTACCAAGAGCCGGTCCTTCCGCGCACCATTCGCAACTGGAACAGGGAAGGAGGACGTGATGGTGGAGCACAGAGTACGCCCCGCCACACACCAAAATGTGGCTTACGGGATACGCATGTAGATCAGGATGTGGATGTAGAGGGGCAATCGATATCGTCCGATGGCTCTGAGCTCTCACGTGGTAGTGTGTGTTGTGGTGCGTGACACTATTCACGTGGTTCTTGTTGCTTGGGGCCGCTTGTAGTTTCAGTTACTGCTGTGTTTGTATTGGGTTTGCAGAGAACGTTGTGAATTGTGATGGTGTGGCCGAGTTATTGAACTTAACAGTTAAACTGACTGAACAGAAGATAACGACTATTACTACAGGTTATCCGTCTTGAACTAATTGCAATAGAATAAAAAAGAATTACACAACAAGCTTTCGCTTTTATTTACAAAACATCTTCCGTGGTTATTCTGTAAATCGGATACATCGTTTGTACATTTTTCATTGTTTTAGGTTAAAAGCAGCGTTTTCTGTATAAAGTTGGTCTGCAAGTTACTTACGATGTTTCTTTACATATTCTGGTCCCTTCCTCCTTGCTAGCAGCGGTTGGTGTCGAAAGGCTTAATTTCACATATGCATTTGGCAGTTTTTGCCATTCTGCAGTATTTCTCGCACTGCACTATTTACAGTTTATTTTCTTAAACTATTTCTCACTCAGCACAGCCACAGTATTTATGTATGTTCGTTTGTTTTCGTTCACGTAGTGTTGCCAACCTGTGTAACGATTTTTATTTATTTATTTATTTATTTATTTTGCTTTTTTTGTAGGGGAGGGGGGAGGGGAAGGCAGAGATGGGCCTGGAAAGGACAGAATCTGGGAGGAGATGATAGCCTGTGATTATATGTGTACATTTAATGTTAAGTTCAAAGGGTGTGTGGTTTGCCAAGGTGGTCTCATCATTCATGAGTAGCTTCTTTTCTGTTATGGTTTTTTGGATGTGGTAGTTTTTGTGTAAGGTGAGGAGGTGTTTTTTGTTGTTGTTTATCCTTATGATTTCCATATCTGTGTCTTTGGTTGTAATTTTATGTTGCTGCTGGTGTAAGTACTCTGCAAAAGTTGATTGATTTCTCCCATACTTCCATGCTCTTTCATGTTCTTTGTATCTGGTGTCAAAATCCTCCTGGTTTAAACCATGAATCTTCCATCACATTTATTGCATTTCGATTGGTATATTCCAGGTTTCAGATACAGATCAGTTTTTCCTATTGTATTTTTAATTCGACTGCAGTCAGCTATAGCTTACCTATAGTAACACATGAAATTCCTGGCAGATTAAAACTGTGTGCCCGACCGAGACTCGAACTCGGGACCTTTGCCTTTCGCGGGCAAGTGCTCTACCATCTGAGCTACCGAAGCACGACTCACGCCCGGTACTCACAGCTTTACTTCTGCCAGTATCTCGTCTCCTACCTTCCAAACTTTACAGAAGCTCTCCTGCGAACCACATGTTAACAGTTGCTGCGGAAGATGGCCACAGAAACAAAAGTATAGAAGTTACGAGCTTAAGCTCCTAATACTCAGCACTGGCTTTCGAAATGGGAAAAGTTGAACTTCATAGGCCCTACATTTGAGGCAGTACATTGAAGGTGGATATGAAAATCCTAAATTCACAGAGTACTCTTTATGGATCTATCTGATGCATATAGCACGGCTAACCATCGGATATTGTTACATAAACTATATAATAAGACACAGCATTGTAAGATTCCTTAAGTTCTAAGCTATCTTCTTCAAAATCGCAAGTCCCTTGTCGAAATCCAAAGTTAGGGTAGTCGATGGAGGAAACAAAAAAAACTGCTTACCATAAGGCAGTGTTGTTGCCCCTATTCTCTTCAATATTTAAATGTACCACGAGAACCTTAGATGGTATCAGGAGCTTCATATACGCGGGCGATTGAGCTATTACATTTCTGGCAATCGAGTTTGAGGCTATAGAAGGTAAGTTATCCTATCGGAAATAACTTATAACCCTATCGGAAATAACCGACTGTTACAGAGAACACCAATCGAACGCTATCAAAAATTGAGGTTCGTGCCTACCATGTAAAGAACAAGCGGATTTGGAGGAAACTGCAAGCTTGGGAGGACGTTCGGTTAGACAAATGAGTAAGACGGGATTATTTAGGTGTAACAATGGATCGGACCTCCACTTACGAAAATCACCGCATAATCACCAAACAGTGAGTGTCAGCTACAAATACACTACTGGACATTAAAATTGCTACACCACGAAGATGACGTGCTACAGACGCGAAATTTAGCCGACAGGAAGAAGATGCTGTGATATGCATATGATTAGCTTTTCAGAGCATTCACACAAGGTTGGCGCCGGTGGCGACACCTACAACGTGCTGACATGAGGAAAATTTCCAACCGATTTCTCATACACAAGCAGCAGTTCACCGGCGTTGCCTGGTGAAACGTTGTTGTGATGCATCGTGTAAGGAGGAGGAATGCGTACCATCACGTTTCCGACTTTGATAAAGGTCGGATTGTAGCCTATCGCGATTGCGGTAACGGATCGTGCAGCCACGTCTCGATCCCTGAATCAACAGATGGGGACGTTTGCAAGAGAACCATCTGCACGAACAGTTGGACGACGTTTGCAGCAGCATGGACTATCAGCTCGGAGACCGTGGCTGCGGTCACCTCTTGTTCGCATTGATTACACTTTGAACAGTGGCCGTAACATTTCAGATGTGTTAAGACCCGTGGCCCTACCCGTCATTCGATCCCTGCGAAACCCTACATTTCAGCAGTATAATGCACGACCGCATGTTGCAGGTCCTGTACGGGCCTTTGTGGACACAGAAAATGTTCGACTGCTGCCTTGGCCAGCACATTCTCCAGATCTCTCACCAACTGAAAACGTCTAGTAAATGGTGGCCGAGCAACTGTCCCCTTCACAATACGCCAGTCACTACTCTTGATGAACTGTGGTATCGTGTTGAAGCTGCATGGGCAGCTGTACCTGTACACACCATCCAAGCTCTGTTTAATGGCCAGGGGTATTAAGGCCGTTATTACGGCCAGAGGTGGTTGTTCTGGGTACTGATTTCTCAGGATCTATGCACCCAAATTGCGTCAAAATGTAATCACATGTCAGTTCTAGTATAATATATTTGTCCAACGAATACCCGTTTATCATCTGCATTTCTTCTTGGTGTAGCAGTTTTAATGGCCAGTAGTGCAATATCCTTAGCAAACTGACTGGCAACAATTGGGGTACACAACCACAGACGTTCAGAACTACCGTCCTAACTCGGTGCTACTCTGTCGCAGATTGTGCCCGCCCTGTTTGGTAGACATCGCTTGATGCTTAACAAGCTGACATTTTTCTGTATGAAACATGTCTACTCGTCACTGGTTGCGTGAGACGAAAACAACGTAACAAAGTGTGGCAGGAATCGCTCCATCGGATATTACAAGAAAAGTTGCGTCCATGAACGAGAGACCTGAAACACTTGCTTCACACATGCGAATATTGTACGCCTATCAATCTGTCCACCGTTGACTGAGACTTAGGAGGAGTTTCCTGCATACAATCGTAAATCTAAACGACGTGAAGATTATGGAGGACGTGCTGGATGGATGATAGCAATCAAACATCTGCTCCCAGCAGAGAAACACTGATTTGCCGGAAAATCGTTAAACGGACTTCGTATTCATGTTGGAGGATCGAGAATGAGTACGTTAAAGTGCAACATCCCTGGCACATGTAGGCTCTGCGAACGTGGCGAAAATCAGACCACAGTCCACGTCGCCAGGTACACCAAGTGCCATTCGAGATGTGACACCTAACTCCGGCGATTTGGCAAAACTGTCGGCAGACAGTATTTGATATGCATTCTCATTAAGTATCATCATGTGAAGCAATTTGAATCTTCGTCATTGTTCGCTTCTGATACTAATGGATAAAAAGTCAGAATCAAACATTATATTTGGTTGTCATAGTAACAAACGTAAACGGTGGGTACAGTTCACTCGAACTTAGAATCGCTTACAAAAAAATTTTTATTCCTTTTTTTCATTCTTTTATTTCCTGCTGTTGCCACGCTGTGCTTCTTGGTAAATGGTAACTGTACGGTAATTTATCATATTTTGGCATAATGTATTAGTATCGATTTTTGGCTTTCTTTTTAGTTGAGCTATATTGGTCAAGAGTTGTTCTTCATTTCAATATTTTAAACATGGCTGAAACAGCAACTGTTGAAATTCTTCACGATAAAGGATGACAGCCAAAACAGTTGCAGAATAAAAATTCATTAAAATTGTTGACCAAGGTTTCGGTATATATAAATATACCTTCATCAGGAGTAAAAAATCTAAAATTACATCATGCAATGGAGATTAATAAAACAATTGTGCCAATGGCACCATTTATAACTGTTACACAGTCCGCCCTCGGTAGCTGAGCGGTCAGCGCGAAAGAATGTAAATCGTAAGGGCCCGGCACGGTAGCTCAGCGTGTTCGGTCGGAGGGCTAGCCGCCCTCTGCATTAAAAAACTGAGTTAATGGATCAACAACGAACTGAAACAGGTGTCTTTCGACGTCCGCCCAGAGCAGATACGACGAACGAAAGCGAACCAAATGAGCTAAAAAAAGGGGTTCAAAAATGGTTCAAATGGCTCTGAGCACTATGGGACTTAACAGCTATGGTCATCAGTCCCCTAGAATCTAGAACTACTTAAACCTAACTAACCTAAGGACATCACACAACACCCAGTCATCACGAGGCAGAGAAAATCCCTGACGCCGCCGGGAATCGAACCCGGGAACCCGGGCGTGGGAAGCGAGAACGCTACCGCACGACCACGAGCTGCGGACGAAAAAAAAAGGGCCTGGGTTCGATTCGCGGCTGGGTCTGAGATTTTCTACGCTCAGGGACTTGGTGTTGTGTTGTCCTAATCACCATCATTTCATCCCCATCGACTAGCATGTCGCCGGAGTGGCGTCAAATCGAAATAGGCAGGGGATGTAAAGCACATTTTGTGCAGTTTAGATGCTATGCAACGTGTCATACAAAATTTTGTGCAATATTTCGATCAAAATAGAAATGTGTCAACAATGTGAGATACTTTTATGTTGCTTCATTATGTCGGTATTTGGCATATACAAAACATTTAATAGAGTGTTGACCTGACAACATTGCAGCGATTTTGCATGCCACGGATTTAGCGAGTCTTGTGTCTATGTACGGGTTATTCAGTTCCCGTGCCGGCCGGGATGGCCGAGCGCTTCTAGGCGGTACAGTCTGGAACCGCGCGACCGCTACGGTCCCAGGTTCCGAATCCTGCCTCGAGCATGGACGTGTGTGATGTCCTTAGGTTAGTTAGGTTCAAGTAGTTCTAAGTTCTAGGGGATTGATGACCTCAGAAGTTAAGGTCCATAGTGCTCAGAGCCATTTATTCAGCTCCCGTAAATTACGGGCTGGTGGTTTATGGGTGAAGAGCTGGTGCGTGATAGCGCCCAGACGCGATCCACTGGATTCAGATCGGCAAAATTTGCGTCTTTGATCTCGGCCACTGTATCGCGTTCTGATTTTTCGGTAATTTTTTTTTCCTTGAGATTTTTGTTTGTCCCCGCGAAAAACACCCAGTTTCCCCGTTAGTTTCAATATTTACCATTAAGAATTCGTGCATTTTGGTATCTGATGACTTTTCATTTTCGCGGCAAGGGAACGGCTGATGTCATGATCGCCATTTTGAAATCATGTTTGTGTTTTGGGGCTTGCAATGAAATCACTGGCCGTTTAGTATCGAAGACTCTGTTTTATCCGATGTGAAGGCGCTTAGATTACGTTTTGGCTATTTATTATTTATTTATTTTATTTATTTACGCATTTATTTTACCTGGCAAGATAAGGGCCTTCAGGCCCTCTCTTACACCTAACCAGGCATACTCAGATTCAACAAATTTCAGTTTCTACAGAACATTAAGGACATATAACATGTTATACAGTATTAATGTTACAGAAAAAAATTAGAGATTATAAAAGTAGTACAATGATAATTATAACAATCAAAAAATAATTATAATAATCAAGAATAATAATAATAGTAATGACTATGTATAGGAAAGTAAACATATTTTTTCTTTTATGAATGTCAGTCCTGTTGCTAGTTGGGAATTTTCTCGTTATATTCTTGCAGCTTGTGAGTTATTCTGATCAAGCAGAGACATAAGACGATAGAATGGGGTGAAAGAGATATAGAAGAGGTAGATAGGTTAGAGGAAGAGAAATAGAATGGTAAAATTCGAAGCTATGATGGAGAGGAGAAAGAAAAAGATGAGAGGGGCACGACAATGGTGGCTATACCGTCTCTAATATGTAAGTCTTGAGTTCCCTCTTGAATGTTAAGTGGTTCTGGATAAGACGCAGATCACAGGGGAGCGCGTTCCATAGTCGTATGGCTGAGATGGAGAATGACACAGAGAAAGATTTTGTGTTATGTAAAGGTTCAGCCAAGATGCTAGACGTATCCGATCTGGTATTGCGGTTGTGGAATGATGATAGGTGTTTAATGTGAGAAGATAAGTATTGGGGGCACCAGTGGCTAAGAAATCGATGAAGTAAGCACATCGTGTGGAGATCGCGTGCCTTATGTGGGCGTATCCAACCTAGCTGGGAGTATGAAGGACTGATATGATCATACAACCGTATATTGCATACGTATCTAACGCAAGCATTCATCACTAGCTCGAGGCATCCTGAATTTTCACTATTTGTGCCGTGTTGAACTACATCACAGTAGTAAAGATTAGGCAAGACTAGTGTTTGGACCAATTTTTGTTTAACATGGGTTGGAAATAATTTTCTAAATTTTTGAATTGCATGTAGGGAGGAGAGCGATTTCCGGCAAGCTGTGACTGTTTGTTCTTCCCAGTTTAGGTGTTCATCCAAGATTATTCCAAGGTCTTATTAATATTACGTATTTAAAGAGAGTAGAAAAATGCATTCGAAATGTGGTAGAGGCTGACACCTTGTGGAGACACAGGGCAGCGGCACGCGACCCCGGGCGCCCTGGCCGGATGCGCGGCGCGGCGCGGCCTTCCACAATAGCCGGGGCGGGTAAACAGCGGCCGGGGGCGCCAGCTGCGCGCGATCCGCGCTCCGCCGCCACTTTTAATGGCGCTGTTTATTTTCGGGGCCGCTGCACGGCGCGGCGGCTGGCCCGCCGCCATCTTGCCCAGGTGCGTCTCGTCCAGTCGCCGCCATCTTTGTTTACGGAGCGCGCGCGACTAGCGAGCCGAGGAGCACTAACTCGGCTTTTAATAGATCCCTCTTCCCTTCTAAATGCTCGGCTCTGAATTCTTGATACCCCGTGCTTTGTAGAAGCATTTCCTGCCGAGAGACACCGAACGGCAAAAATTTGAGAAAGTTTCTGCTGCCCATTCCCAGAAGCGCTGGGTCTATTTCTATGGTGTTAAACAAAACAGAAAAAGGATATTTGACACACTAATTCTTCTCGATAGTCTTCGAAATGGTGACATTTTTTATTATTTTATCTCGTCGATGTACATTTCTGAACAGAGTTCCTTCATCAGGCGTACAGCTCGGTAGTAAGGCAGCTTAATCGCAATGTCACCACACAGCTGCCGCGCGGGATTAGCCGAGCGGTCTTAGGCGCTGCAGTCATGCACTATGCGGCTGGTCCCGGCGGAGGTTCGAGTCCTCCCTCGGGCATGTGTGTGTGTGTGTGTTTGTCCTTAGGATAATTTAGGTTAAGTAGTGTGTAAGCTTAGGGAGTGATGACCTTAGCAGTTAAGTCCCATAAGATTTCACACGCATTTGAACCACACAGCTAATGATAAAAGATCAATTGAAACGTGGATTATATTTTAACTTCTCTTGTTCGCGTATTGCATCCCTGGATATTGCATCGTAATACTCAAACACTGATGATCCAAAACGTTATGACCACTGCCCAGGGCAAGAGTCAGTGCCGACTTGTGCCGTTGCAGGCATGTGAAGCGGTAAAGAGAGAATATAAGGGGAGCAGAGTCGGATGGAGAATCATTGTGTCGACGATAGAGGTTGCAAATGCGGAAGTCCGCTGACTGACAATAGGCAGAGTGTTATAGCCTGGAACATGGGGAGCAGCATTTCGGAAACGGCGGAGCTGGTCGACTGCCGGACTGAGCCACTATACGAAGTGGTTTAAGGACGGTGAAAGCGTGAGAAGATAACGACATGCGCGACATCCGTGCATCATGACGGAACGTGGACATGAAAGGCTTGCCCGTTCAGTGAAGCACGATTAACAGCGATCTGTGGCGGATTTGAAGGCAGAGTTCAACACCGATGCAGGCAAAAGTGTTCCACTGCACAGTAGTGAGCACAGGGCTCTCTGCAGTAGACGACCCGTACGTGCTCCAATGTAGACCTAACAACATGGGAAATAACGATTGCAGTGGACGTTGTATCACCGAGACTGCATCGTTGATCAGTGGAAACGTGCCGTCCGGTTGGGTGACTCACGTTTGTCGTTAGGCGAGGTCGACATCCGCGTCTGCATAGACCATCAACCAGGCGAACGGCTGCTGGAAACACGCGCTCTGAGTGCCAGCTGGTGGGAGCAGCAGCGTCCTCTTAATGCTACAGGAACATCACTCGGACATCCGTCCGACCTGTCATAGTTATCAAACTCGTCATGACACCAGTGGACTAAGTGAATATTACTGTCGCTCCATCGATTTATTCTCGATGCCAGAATCGTGTTACAGTCGTTTCAGGATCATTCTAGTGAACTCACATCGAACTGTATGCCACCAAATGCTCGAGATCTGAATCCAGTGGAACACGTCTGGGCATTGTCAGGCACCAGCGCTTCACCCGTAAACCACCAGCCTATATGATTACGTAGGCTTTCCCGGCGTAATAAGTCTTGAAAGTCTCTTCGGGTTTGCTACCGGATCCTAAAACCAACTTGATATTTCGGCGATCCAGCTGTTCGCCATCTTCAGGCAAATGCTGCTTCTGCTGATAAGTCCCGCTGAGAACTGACACAGTTCTCAGTGGGACTCATCAGCAGAAGCAGCATTTTCCTGAAGATGGCGAACAGTTGGATCGCCGAAATATCGAGTCTTCATTTTAGGATCCGGCAGCAAACCCGAAGAGACTTTCAAGACCAGCCTATAATTTGCGGGAACTGAATAACCCGTGCGTAGACACAGGACTTCCTAAATCCGTGGCAAGCAGAATCGATGCTATGTTGTCACACTATTAAATATTTTGTATATGCCAAATACCGACATAATGAAGCAACGTAGAAGTACCTCACATTGTTGAGAGATTTCTATTTTGATGGAAATATTGCACAAAATTTTATATGACACATTGCACAGCATCTAAACTGCACAAAATTTGGTTTACATCCCCTGCCTATTTGCAAAACGTATGCGTGGTTGGTTTCAAGACGAGCACGGATGAAATAATAAGCCTCATAAATCTAAAAAAAGAGGAACTTTAGCGTGAAACGAAAGCAAAATAATAGTTAAAATACAGTCAATCTTCTGAAAGGTACACATCTTTCGAACAAATGGAATCTAAACGTACTGCTACGTAAAATTCAGTACCACGTTACTCCATCGTGTGTACTGTAACGTAAAGTGGACCCATCGGCCCTGTCCCACTCTTCAAACAGCAGCTCTGCTGACGTCACCCAGTGTGGCGGGATGGGTTTCTGCGCTGATGCAATGCGACTTTCCACTGACCTCCAGAATGCTCCGTCACGGAGAAGAGTGCGACAGGTCATTCCATTGTTTGACTCCTGACTGCAGAAAGAAGACCGCGACGAGGTGGGAACCGTGTGCTGAGTACTACCGCCTTGAAAAACAGACCTGTCGATTGTACGGCTAGAGAATAGAACGACCGCGTCCCAGTACTGCACAGCACTCACGCTGTTCTGGACGGCGACCATCAAACAGAGCAGCCTGTCTGCTGCAGCGTGAGCGAGCAGGCCTCAGGTGTGCGTTGGTACCAAACAGACCCCGCCCCGCAGTCTCCTACGACGATCACGAAGCATCAGGCAAGTCGGTCGAGAGATCCGAACGTCGTCATTCCATATCGTACAGGCTTCTGCGGCCAATGTCACATTCAGAATAATGTCTCTGGGTTTGTGCATAGAGTAAATATCTCTGGAGTGAGCATTGCGTTCGGCGCATGTTGTCAACATTAAACCAGGATCGTCACGTGTTTTCGGGACTTCGCTGTGCGTATGTGATTTCCTCAGAGTTTGATGTTCATAATATCGAGAGTTTTTGTTGTGTCTTCACCGTTTGTTGATAGTGTAATAGCGACGGTGAATAACTGTTGTTGCTACGGATGCTAAGAAAAATATGCGAAAGGAGGGATAGTAACTTTTCATGGGTACTATGTTTAAAAATTTCGAGACGCATTATAATTAAGGCTTGATTCTGTAGACCTATTTTCCTACGATTTTATGACTATATAATAGATATTACGGCTCGTACAAAAGCTTACAAATAATCGCTTCCTCTCGTAAATTCGCTAGTGGAACAGGAAAGGGAATGGTTAGTTGTTTCAGCAAATACTATCATCCATGCATTTATCAGTGACTTGTCAATTACGTATATAGATTTGAAAGACGGGAGAGAGATAAATTCACTAGAGTGGGAGTCTGTAATTGTCTTCGTATAATGTGTGTCTCCAAACCTTTTGTTTACTATAAAGTTCCAGTAGGAGACCATGTTAAGTGTGTCTAGGACATGGAGAATGATTATGTGTGATTTATATTTTAGGATGAACAATGAGTAAAGACGTGCCTCCAGAAAATAAGGAGGAGTAATTTTGTCCCCACAAAATATTCCAAAGTATGTTCAAAGCACTTTGAAGAGGAATGTTTAGAAAGAGAAAAATTTGGACGTGTGTGGCTGAAGGTAAATGCTATACCAACTATTTTTAATTTTCCACAGCACCTACTACCAATTTCTGCATTCTGCTTAAATACATTTTCTGCACAAATCAAATAAAAAACACAATAGTGTAGCTAATCGAAGTACACATTCATCTTCTTTGGTGTATTTTGCCTTCAATTTATTTTCTTCACCATTTGATTAAGAAGCGTAAAATATTAGTGAACATGTCCCCAAACTCTTTCATTTGTGTAACTTTCCACTTTCCTTAATGGTGTTATATGGTTTGACTGTTACATGACCAACTGTATTTGCTTTGCAGTACATTTATTCTCCGATCGACTTTTTTCCCCCTTCTTACTCAGTCTACTATTTATTTAATAAACTGGGAGCAAGTACGTAAAATGCGTTAAATAAACACTTCAAAGAGTCACCAGTAAGAAAAATTGTGCTTTAGGTCGCAAAAACGAAAAAATAAATACACAGAAATAGCAGAAAAAAGGACGAATTAGCAGGGATATAATCGCTAATGTGAGGCGAATTCGGTGTTTTTCGGACACTTGCAAAAGTACTAGCGTACTGTCAAGTCGTTTTCCAAGACTATCACTGCAAAAATGTACGTCAGGCTCTGTAATACTATCAAGTGCCGTATCATACCGAAAACTACCAAAAATCGGGTGCATCTGAACTGACACCTATCGTAAAGAAGCAGAATGCAATATCACTTGCCCCTAAAATTTACGTAGCTGCTTTATTCCCAGTATCAAATGGATACTGTCAAAATGTCTGCGCAACATATATAAATAATCCATGACACGTACGAAAAGAATCCGTCTGTACTAAAGATGTAGTGACATTCGAAATATACAGGGCGCTATACGGACAAACACACGACGTCCCGAGATCACGTGACCAGGCCGGCAATGTATGTTGACAACACAACACCTATTCTGCGCATATGAATGCTGACTCCAGAGATATTTACTCTATGGGTTTGTGACCGTATTGTCAATATTTAAAACTACCGACGTTTCGATCCCTGTTGCAAGTGACGTTCTTCGGCGCGTTTTTGTTCACTGCCGAAAGAGAAACCTTTGTTTCTTATTACCTGTAGACGTAGCTGTTATCTAATTCTGATAGGTTGTTAAGGATGAAGGGGAGGGATGTTATAAATCTTTACTGGTGTTCTTATTATTTGTTATCATTGGTGGTAACCCGACGTTTCGATTGGTGTTTGCATTACTGCTTGTGACTGGTGGAAATCGGCAAATGGAACACTGGACGGCAGTTGTGAGGTGGCGTTGCTTTCCTGCTTCCTAGCGCCGGCGCCAGTGCTCTGTGTACTTGCGGCCGCTGCGGTCTCCCGCGTGACCACGTGTGTCGCTTCACGTGAGCTGCCGTGCCGTAACGCTGTTACTGCCGGCAGCCAAGACGTCGGAAGTCGGTACCCGTCTTCTCTGTCCACGGTGGCGGGTCGCTTGGCTATTTCTATTGCCTCTCTAATCTTCAATTCTGAAGGTGGAAGGGGTAAAATACAGGGAGCGAAAGGCTATTTACAGTTTGTACAGAAACCAGATGGCAGTTATAAGAGTCGAGGGGCATGAAAGGGAAGCAGTGGTTGGGAAAGGAGTAAGACAGGGTTGTAGCCTCTCCCCGATGTTATTCAATTTATATATTGAGCAAGCAGTAAAGGAAACAAAAGAAAAATTCGGAGTAGGTATTAAAATTCATGGAGAAAAAGTAAAAACTTTGAGGTTCGCCGATGACATTGTAATTCTGTCAGACACAGCAAAGGACTTGGAAGAGCAGTTGAACGGAATGGACAGTGTCTTGAAAGGAGGATATAAGATGAACATCAACAAAAGCAAAACGAGGATAATGGAATGTAGTCAAATTAAGTCGGGTGACGCTGAGGGAATTAGATTAGGAAATGAGACACTTAAAGTAGTAAAGGAGTTTTGCTATTTAGGGAGTAAAATAACTGATGATGGTCGAAGTAGAGAGGATATAAAATGTAGACTGGCAATGGCAAGGAAAGCGTTTCTGAAGAAGAGAAATTTGTTAATATCAAGTATAGATTTAAGTGTCAGGAAGTCGTTTCTGAAAGTATTTGTATGGAGTGTAGCCATGTATGGAAGTGAAACATGGACGATAACTAGTTTGGACAAGAAGAGAATAGAAGCTTTCGAAATGTGGTGCTACAGAAGAATGCTGAAGATAAGGTGGGTAGATCACGTAACTAATGAGGAGGTATTGAATAGGATTGGGGAGAAGAGAAGTTTGTGGCACAACTTGACTAGAAGAAGGGATCGGTTGGTAGGACATGTTTTGAGGCATCAAGGGATCACAAATTTAGCATTGGAGGGCAGTGTGGAGGGTAAAAATCGTAGAGGGAGACCAAGAGATGAACACACTAAGCAGATTCAGAAGGATGTAGGTTGCAGTAGATACTGGGAGATGAAGAAGCTTGCACAGGATAGAGTAGCAGGGAGAGCTGCATCAAACCAGTCTCAGGACTGAAGACCACAACAACAACAACTCTAATCTTCCTTCTGAAAGTAGGGGATTGTTTCACCAGTACGCGAGCTTCACCGAAATCAGTCTGTTTGCCGCACTCATCCCGATGTTCTCCCACCGCTGACTTCGTGTGACGTCTTAGTCGGATATATTTTTCGTGTGCAGATATCCGTGGGCTCATGGATCGCTTTACCGACATGCCCCGAGGACCGCATTACTTCCATCTAAGTGCTCAGTTTCTATAGTCCATTAACAGATTAATCGTGGGAAACACGCAGCTCTGTATGAAACACTTTCCTAAATGAAACGTTCGAAATCCCCTCCGTTAACGAGGCTACTTGCATCAACCGACCGTCACGTTTTCACAGCCTTCCACAATACGGGCACGACGACTGTTTACATACCATCTGGGGTTCGGGAGACGTGAGGTTCCAAATGCCCACCAGAAGTAAAAGATAAAATGGTTTGGATCCGGACAGTGTGGACGACGACAAGTCAAATCCCCATTCTGCCACCCAAATTTAGGTTTACTGCGATTTCTCTGCATCGCTCTGGGTAAATGCCGGGATGGTTCCTTTGAAAACAGCACGGCCATCATTTAAAACAGCATGGCCGATTCTATTCCCCAACTTTTTCAAATTCGAGCTTGTACTCCATCTCTAATGATATCTCAGTCGATGGGACGTTAAACACTAGTCTTGCTTTCTGCTTTCCTTCCTTCATTTCTCTGCGTGTCGAACGCCGAGTGCAGAACATTTCACATCAGGGCTGTCTTGCGTTGTTACTGCGGTCTCGTAAACTGACATAGGGTCGGGAGAGCGGTGTGCTGGCTGCGTGCCCCGCCATAACCGCATCCAGTGACGGCCGTGGGCCGGCGGCCGGTCGCTACCGTTGGCCCTTTGTGGCCTGTTCAGGCGGAGTCCAGTTTACTTCCGTGGTTACTGTCATTATGAGAAGTGGAAAATGAGCTCCGCTATGTTTTTGCGTTGCTGCTCGCAAGGTCACTGAGACGAAGAGCAATGAGTGGAGTGTTTGGAGATGGCAAAGTTAATTAGCCATCCTCCACCTTTTATTATTCATCATTGAATTCCTTGTGTCTACTGATGATGTTCAACCAGCGGTATTTTTCTGATTAGTGGCCGCTAACGCCCCAGTTACCTGCCCTGGAGGTAGCGTATTTTCGCGGCAGTGTACTTTTCCTCGCCTTGCCGCTACTGTCCGGTAGGGCGTGTAGTTTGACAGCCTCCTTGATTGTGGTTCAGATATTTTGTCCTTTTGGATTACCTTGGTCGTAGTGGTTCGTTCTGCTTCTGGATGTTCTAAACACCAGATTCTGTAGACGCAGTGCTGTCCGCCAGTTCTGCCTTGCCTGGGTTATTCCATCGTTGTGTTGGTTACCTGAAGTTAGGTAGATTTTCCAACACTCTTGGTCTGCATTTAAACTGTCACTGGTTTGAGTTGTCATTCGGTTACGTGAATACAACTCTTGGCTGCCTGTCTCATTGGTTACGAAGTTGAACGACTTTCTCAGGTCGATCCTTGGAGCACTGTCAGAGGCCCGCTTCTCTCTTGATTTGGTCAGGCTCTGAGCACTATGGGACTTAACATCTATGGTCATCAATCCCCTAGAACTTGTTGTTGTTGTTGTTGTTGTGGTCTTCAGTCCTGAGACTGGTTTGATGCAGCTCTCCATGCTACTCTATCCTGTGCAAGCTTCTTCATCTCCCAGTACCTACTGCAACCTACATCCTTCTGAATCTGCTTAGTGTATTCATCTCTTGGTCTCCCCCTACGATTTTTACCCTCCAAGCTGCCCTCCAACACTAAATTGGTGATCCCTCGATGTCTCAGAACATGTCCTACCAACCGATCCCTTCTTCTGGTCAAGTTGTGACACAAACTCCTCCCCAATTCTATTCAATACCTCCTCATTAGTTATGCGATCTACCCATCTAATCTTCAGCATTCTTCTGTAGCACCACATTTCGAAAGCTTCTATTCTCTTCTTGTCCAAACTATTTATCGTCCATGTTTCACTTCCATACATGGCTACACTCCATACAAATACTTTCAGAAATGACTTCCTGACACTTAAATCTATGCTCGATGTTAACAAATTTCTCTTCTTCAGAAACGCTTTCCTTGCCATTGCCAGTCTACATTTTATATCCTCTCTACTTCGACCATCATCAGTTATTTTGCTCCCCAAATAGCAAAACTTCTTTACTACTTTAAGTGTCTCATTTCCTAATCTAATACCCTCCACATCACCCGACTTAATTCGAGTAGATTCCATTATCCTCGTTCCCTAGAACTTAGAACTACGTAAACCTAACTAACCTAAGGACAGCACACAACACTCAGCCATCACGTGATTTGGTCAGATTGTGATGATTGTCAATAAGGTCTTCAGCCGTGAATGCAATTTTGTCTTAAGAATTTTTAATTAGATATTGTCTCTTAATGTGAGTGTCCCTTTTTCAATAATATTTCAGTAAGAATTTGCTATCTAGGCCTTCAGCCGTCAGTTGAGTAATTGCTATTGGCCGACAAAGAATTTGAATTTCTTGTTAGTAAGGCCTTAAGCCATGAATGCAATTTGTCTAAAGAATTTTTAATTAGATGTTCTCTTAGCAGTCAAATTTAATAATTGTTCCTTATTGTCGACCTTATATGTAATTGGTTCCAAATAAAGTGTACGTGATTTAAAAATAAAAAAACTGAGCAACCGACGGTAACTGAGTAAGGCCCTGTCCACACCAAATACTGCCTTTCCCTAGGTACCATGTTACAGTGGTAGCAGGGAGTGGTTGCGATTTTAATATTGCCATTACAGTTACCGTTGGTTCGAATTCTAACTCTGTCAGCGATACACGATATTTGTCTTTGCTATTTCGTTGTTTCAGGTAAGCTATTGTAATGGCGGTCAGACAGTGCCCGGGATCGGCCTGTTCAAGAAGGACCACCTCACATTTATGAGCTGGCGATAAGGCGCCAGCCCATTGACGGTGGTGTCCCGGACTCAGCTGCCCGTCTGCGTGCTGCCGTGCTTCAGCCGGTTGACGTCACGTCGGATGTTGTGGGTGAGACAGAAGCAGCAACTGAGTTTTTGTGTAAGGCTGTTAGAGGTTTTCAGGGCATCATCGGTTAGTTGGAGGGCACTCAACCTAGTGGCAGTCAGTTGGACAGGGTGCGGGCACAGTTAATACATTTAACCAACCAGATGGCGGATTTAAGGACTTTAAGGTTAGAGGATCATTATAAGGAATCAAGCGCTGAATTGGGATCCTTGATTAATGAGTTGCAGTTTAAGACTACATGTTTAGAGCTCGATGGGAAGAGGACTGGGGAGCAGTACTTGCTGTCGTCTTCCGGGTGCGCGCGAGCCAGCCCGGGAAGTTAGACGCAGCGTTTGCTAAACTGCCTAATCCCCTGGTGAATCTGTTTCGAGATTTCACTAAGTTAGCTATAGACCGACTTGAGCAAATTGAAAGGTTGTTATGGTTGTTGGTTCGCTTTGAGCAACATTCTGATGCGTTTGGTGCTTCGCATCAGGTAATTTTGTCCCTATTGTATCCTTTAACCAGAGGCGAATTGAGGACTCCGGTATCCAGGACTATGCCAGATGGGTATTCACTGCAGCGGTCGAGGGAGCTTGTGATCAGCGGAAGATTGACCACAGGAGTTCGTAAGCAGCTCATGGGTCGCTATGTTTGGCATATGCACCAAGATAGGGAGGAGTTGCATCAGTACGTGGAAAGGGTTAAGACGGCCTGTTTAGCCTTGTTAGTCGACTTGCCAGAACTGGAGTAAGTTTCAATTGTCCTGAGGGGAATGCGAGCGGCGGATAAGTCACATTTTGTTTTTTGTGATCGTCCCTCCAGTTGGGAAGAGCTTGGTGCCGCCGTTGTAGCGATATCCGCGTTGCCGCTCTCGGACGACAGACACCGTGAGGTTAAGGTTCAGCCCGTGGGGGTCACCGAGCAGAACTCCGGATTACCAACATCAACTGAGGAATCGCGGCGTTGTTTTAGGTGCAGTCGAACTGGCCATTTAGTTCGTACTTTTCAGCCGCGGACACCCAGAGTCAATAACTCTGCTAACGGGGAATCGCAGCGTTGTTTCAGGTGCGGTCGAACAGGGCATTTAGCTCGTACTTGCGTTCAGCTGCGGACAACTAGAGTTAATAAATCAGAGCCGTCGGCCGGTATGGCCGAGCGGTTCTAGGCGCTTCAGTCTGGAACCGCGCGATCTCTACGGTCGCAGGTTCGAATCCTGCCTCGGGCATGGATGTGTGTGATGTCCTTAGGTTAGTGAGGTTTAAGTAGTTCTAAGTTCTAGGGGACTGATGCCCTCAGATGTTAAGTCCCATAGTGCTCAGAGCCATTTGAACCATCTGAAATCACAGCCGGCTGGGCAGCGACCCCGGGATCGAGCCTTTAAAGCCTGGTGTGCCCGTGTCGCTGCTCCATCATCTCCCTCACTGCCTTATATTTGTTCACGAATAGGTGGCGAACCTCTTTGTGCCCTTTTGGATTCTGGTAGCTCCTTTTCATTGCTGAGCTTGGAATGGTTTCTTGAATATGGTCATCTTGTGAGACTTAGGCCTGTCCCTACTCTGTAGGAATCAGCATCGGTTTCGAAAAAGACGGTCATGTGAAACCCAGCTCGCGCTATTCGTCCACGAGACTCAGAGGGCCATAGACACGGGTTCACAGGTAGATGCCGTGTTTCTTGGCTTCCGCAAGGCGTTCGATACAGTTCCCCACAGTCGTTTAATGAACAAAGTAAGAGCATATGGACTATCAGACCAATTGTGTAATTGGATTGAGGAGTTCCTAGATAACAGGACGCAGCATGTTATTCTCAATGGAGAGAAGTCTTCCGAAATAAGAGTGATTTCAGGTGTGACGCAGGGGAGTGTCATAGGACCGTTGCTATTCACAATATACATAAATGACCTGGTGGATGACATCGGAAGTTCACTGAGGCTTTTTGCGGGTGATGCTGTGATATATCGAGAGGTTGTAACAATGGAAAATTGTACTGAAATGCAGGAGGATCTGCAGCGAATTGACGCATGGTGCAGGGAATGGCAATTGTATCTCAATGTAGACAAGTGTAATGTGCTGCGAATACTTAGAAAGATATATCCGTTATCATTTAGCTACAAAATAGCAGGTCAGCAACTGGAAGCAGTTAATCCATAAATTATCTGGGAGTACGCATTAGGAGTGATTTAAAATGGAATGATCATATAAAGTTGATCGTCGGTAAAGCAGATGCCAGACTGAGATTCATTGGAAGAATCCTAAGGAAATCAACCCGAAAACAAAGTAGGTTACAGTACGCTTGTTCGCCTACTGCTTGAATACTGCTCAGCAGTGTGGGATCCGTACCAGATAGGGCTGATAGAAGAGATAGAGAAGATCCAACGGAGAGCAGCGCGCTTCGTTACAGGATCATTTAGTAATCGCGAAAGCGTTACGGAGATGATAGATAAACTCCAGTGGAAGACTCTGCAGGAGAGACGCTCAGTAGCTCGGTACGGGCTTTTGTCAAAGTTTCGAGAACATACCTTCACCGAGGAGTCAAGCAGTATATTGCTTCCTCCTACGTATATCTCGCGAAGAGACCATGAGGATAAAATCAGAGAGATTAGAGCCCACACAGAGGCATACCGACAATCCTTCTTTCCACGAACAATACGAGACTGGAATAGAAGGGAGAACCGATAGAGGTACTCAAGGTACCCTCCACCACACACCGTCAGGTGGCTTGCGGAGTATGGATGTAGATGTAGATGTAGCTGTAGAGGTGCAGAGATGTCGGGTTGCCGACGGCAGGTGTTGCCTCTTCATGGTTGGGTCCGCGGGAGTATCTCGGTTGGTGATTTCTCCTGGCCCTTGTCTTTGGCCTCGGTTAAGAAGCTGCCGATTGATTTGATATTGGGATGTGATTTTATCAGTAAAACTTGTCTTGTCTTGGAATATTCGGGGTACACCTTGTTTTTTATTTTTAAATCTTATGGGACCTAGCTGCTAAGGTCATCAGTTCCTAAGCTTACACACTAATTAACCTAAATTATCCTAAGGACAAACATACACACCAATGTCCGAGGGAGGACTCGAACCTCCGCTGGTATCAGCCGCACAGTCCGTGACTTCAGCACCCTAGACCGCTCGGCTAATCCCGCATGGCACACCTTCTTCTTTAAGTTCGCTTCTGGTCAGAAATTCGGGTTCTGTGAGTGTGCTAAATGGAAGGTGCATCGAGATGCGGGGATGCTGGCTGTTGATGCCAAGGTTAGTGAGTTTGATCTCACCCATGTCTCTTCCCAGCTTCTCTCAACTGTTTGGTGGAGAGGTTCCCAGAGCTCCTCTGTGATAGACTCGGGGTTAATAATGTTCTTGACTATCAAATTCGTCTGTCTGACCATATTCCCGCCAGGCAGTCCCCATATCGCCTCTCACCACCAAAGACGAAGATACTAAGCGGAATGATCTCCAAAATACTTTGTAAGTAGGCTGTTTGTATTCTTTATGTAAGTAGGCTGTTTATGTTTTCTTATTGGCAACGTTACGTAGCGCTCTATATGAAAATCACTGGCTGTGCTGTGTGCAGTCTGTGGCTAGTTTGCATTGTTGTCTGCCATTGTAGTGTTGGGCAGCGGCAGCTGGATGTGAACAGCGCGTAGCGTTGCGCAGTTGGAGGTGAGCCGCCAGCAGTGGTGGATGTGGGGAGAGAGATGGCGGAGTTTTGAAATTGAACTGCTATATATATTATGATTATTAATGTAAATACATTGTTTGTTCTCTAAAAAAATCTTTCATTTGCTAACTATGCCTATCAGTAGTTAGTGCCTTCCGTAGTTTGAATCTTTTATTTAGCTGGCAGTAGTGGCGCTCGCTGTATTGCAGTAGTTCGAGTAGCGAAGATTTTTGGTGAGGTAAGTGATTTGTGAAAGGTACAGGTTAATGTTAGTTAGGGCCATTCCTTTGTAGGGATTTCTGAAAGTCAGATTGCGTTGCGCTAAAAATATTGTGTCAGTTTAAGCACAGTCTCGTATACAATTCTTCTAAGGGGACGTTACAACTTGAGCAGGGAGTTACTAGGCCTTCTAAATCTGCTTATGCTTCCTCCATATTCCTCGTTCCTAAGGATCAGGGGCGGAACTTTCGGCCTGTTGTTGACTACCGTCACCTAAATAAGAAGGTTGTCGTTGAATCAGTTCCATTACATGATCTTCATAACTCCTTTACTTGGTGTGCCGGGGCTATCTGGTTTACTGTGCTCGACCTGAATCAAGCTTGTTATCAGATTCCCTTGGCCAAAGAAAGTAGACACCTTACAGCATTTTGTACTGATTGTAATCTGTTTGAATTTAATAGGGTGCCCTTTGGTTTGGCTACTGGCACAGCCGTTCTTACACGTTTGCTGGATAATATTAGTCTGTGTTTACAATTACCTGGACGATCTGGTAATTTACAGTCGTTCGTTTCAAGAGCGTTTGGAGCATACCCGGCTTGTTACGTTGCAGGGGGCGGTTTAGCTGTTAAAGCCAATAAGGCGATATTACCCAGGCAGCAGGTATCCTTCTTAGGTCACCTAGTATCAGGCGAGAGTGTTCGCATCGATCAGAAGCGGACTAAGGCCTTGAGAGCCCTCCCGTCGCCCACTAATGAGCGAGGGATTGCCAAGTTCATACGGATGGCGAATTATTTTAGGCGTTTTGTCCTTATTTTGCTCAATTGCCGGCTCCTTTAAATGAACTGCGTTGAAAAGGGGTGCGTTTTGAATAGGGACCTGCCCAAGAGGCCGCGTTTGAGCATATTAAGGCAGCTATAGTCAACCGTCCGGTTCTCGGAGAGCCTGATTTTAATAAAAAATTTATTGTACAAACCGACCCATCTAATGCGGGAATTTCGGCCGTCCTCCTAGAGGAGTTCGAGGGTCAAAGGCAGCCATTAGCGTACGTGTCTCGTAGGTTAACCAGTGTTGAACTTGCAAGAATTAAGCGGGGTGCTATCCAGACCACGTAAAACTGGACATTTCGCCAGATGGGCAGTACGCGTTTCAGTGTGTCAATTCGAGGTTAAACACATTAAGGGTGTAGTGTCACCGCCAGACACCACACTTGCTAGGTGGTAGCCTTTAAATTGGCCGCGGTCCGTTAGTATACGTCGGACCCGCGTGTCGATACTATCAGTGATTGCAGACCGAGCGCCGCCACACGGCAGGTCTAGAGAGACTTCCTAGCACTCGCCCCAGTTGTACAACTGACTTTGCTAGCGATGGTTCACTGACAAAATACGCTCTCATTTGCCGAGACGATAGTTAGCATAGCCTTCTGCTACATCATTTGCTACGACCTAGCAAGGCCCCATTACCAGTTACTATTGATGCTGTAAAACATGTACCATCAAGAGCGACGTTCACCATTTACGGATTAAAGTTAAGTATTCCAACAGCTACGTCCTTTTTCGCTAAATTCTAATTTCCTTGTCCTGTTCCAGACCTCACGCCATCCTGCGTGAGCTAAAACGCGTGCCTTTCGGCTTCCTCTCATACCGGTGTTGGCTCTCCTCCAAACCCACAACATTTGGCGACGAGGCAACACCGCGTTCGTACCTATACTGCCCTGATTTACTTGTGTAATGGCGTCGCCACCATCTCCAGATGTACTGTCCGAATTTTATCGCTTACAGAATCAGCAGACGCAGGCCTTACTGGATGCCCTTGGACAGCTCATCCAGGGTCAACGTGCAATGCAAAACGATGCGGCAGCCGCCGCTCCACCACTAACGCAGCCACAACACGCAGTTGCACCAACTTTTCGTCCTTTTGATGTTGCACTGGAAAGCTGGACGGAGTGGTCACGCTAATTTGGATTCCATCTCGCCGCCTACAGAATTCAAGGAAATGAGCGGCAGCCTTTCTTATTGTCCTCCGTAAGGGTGCACACGTACCGTGTGATAGTCAAATTATTTCCCCAACGCGACGTAGCAACTCTGTCCTACGACAAAATTTTGTCCGCATTATATACATATTTCAAAGAATCATTCAATGTAGTTGCGAAAAGGTATACCTTCTTTCGTACAAAATGTACGGCCGGTCAGAATAATCGGGAGTGCCGGCCGGTGTGGCCGCACGGTTTTGGCGCTTCAGTCTGGAACCGTTTGACCGCTACGGTTGCAGGTTCGAATCCTGCCTCGGGCATGGATGTGTGTGATGTCCTTTGGTTAGTTAGGTTTCAGTAGTTCTTAGTTCTAGGGGACTTATGACCACAGATGTTAAGTCCCATAGTGCTCAGAGCCATTTGAACCATTTGAACTAATCGGGAGTGGGTTGCAACCTTGCAAGGCCTTACTAGGGATTGTGCTTTTGAGTGTCAATGTGGACTCCCTTATTCAGATACTATGGTACGTGATGCAATTGCAAAGACCATTTCTGATGTTCGTATAAGGGAACAGATTTTGAAACTAGTCAGTCCCTCCCTTCAACAAGTGATGGACATATTGGATCGGCAGGACACACTTGACTTTGCTCAGGCATCATTTGAAACTTCGCCACCCATGTGTCAGGTGGCCCGCCGGGCGAGCTGCATGGAACAGTAAACAGTCCTCACGCCGGACACACCACTACCACTAGCCTCTCAGCCTCGTGTACTGTGCCGGCAAGCAAATGCAGTGCTAAAATCATGCCCGCAGTGTGCTACTAGACATTAGCGTGAGAATTGCCCATCACACCAAGCTATTTGCTTTTACTGTAATAAAAAAGGACGTGTTCAAAGTGTTTGCCAGAAAAAGCTCAGATCGGAAACTCAAAATCATTCCAGGCCATTTGCTTCGCGCCGGAATCGGAATCGAACCAAGGATACTCAGGCTCGCGACACTTCGCTCATGGAAATTCATATAGTTCATGCCACTCCGTCCAGTGCCACTCTCTCTAACAGAGACTGTGTTCGTCCCACAAATAGTGTGCGTCGACATCGCCGGCACTCCCGTCAAGTCGCAAGTGATTTTGTACCAGTGTCACTTCACGATGCACGAGACAGTCGCTCTTGTCGTCAGCAGGACAATAAACTTTTTTTGGACTTGGACATTAACGTCAAAGTGATACCATGCCAGCTCGATACTGGGGCTGCAGTTTCATTGATCAATCAAGACACTTACAAACTGCTGGGCACACCTCCGTTGCGTGCTGCAAATGTTAAGTTAAGTACCTATTTAGGTCACGTGATCCCTATGTTAGGACAGTGCAGCCTTCTTGCAACATACAAGCAACAAACAAAAATTGTGTCATTTTACGTCCTTCGTTCTTCTGCTGCAGTGAACTTGTTTGGTTTCGATTTATTTCAGTTGTCTAACTTGACTATAGTAAATCAGGTCCTATCAGTGAACCAGACTGTGCCTTCCAACAGTGTTTCTCGCCTATGTGAAGAATTTGAAGACGTTTTGCACCGGGCCTCGGTTGCACTAAGAACTATAAAGCACATTTGGAACTGAAAGTAAAAGCGCAACCGAAATTTTTCAGAGCGACCAATGTTCCCCACGCATTGCGTGATGAGGTCGCAAAAACGTTACACGATTTGGAATCACAAGGAATCGCAGTGCCGCTACGATATCTTGTATTGGTCCACTGCTAAGCACGGAAACGCCGATGCGTTGTCCCGTTTGCTTGTTGCTGAGGATAGAGCATTCGATTCCTCCGAACTTGCTTGCATGTTCATTGATTGAACGTGTGCAGGCTTCTCTCTGGGTATCACCCTTAATAATTTTGCCAAAATCTTCCGGAAAACTGAAACTTTGTGTGGACTTCAAGGCAACAGTGAATCTACAACTAGTGACTGCAACTTTTCCTTTACCCCGCACGGAAGATCTTTTTGACAAACTGTGCCCGGGTAAATATTTTTCGAAGTTGGACCTAGCAGATGCGTACTTGCAAATACCTGTGGACGAAGAATCCCAGCCCGTTTTGGTGGTTAACACGCATCTTGGTTTGTATCGATTCAAACGACTGCCATTCGGGTGTGCATCCGCCCCTGCATTGTTTCAGCAATATCTAAAAACTATTTGTGCGTCTGTCCCTAAGGCAGCAAACTATCTGGACGATATTGTGATCTCCGGAAAGACGGAAGAAGAACGTTTAGCCAATCTCAGAACATTATTTCAGGTCTTGCGACAAAATGGTCTTCGCTTGCAGAAGGACAAATGTGTGTTTTTTGCTCGTGACTTGCTCTACCTGGGACACATACTCAATGCTCAAGGCATACATCTCAGTCCCGAGCACCTCCGTGCCATACAAGACTTGCCTTCGCTGCAGAATTTGAAGCAGCTACAGAGTGTGCTGGGAAAAAGAAATTACTATAACAAATATACCCAACACGCCTCTTCCATTTCAGCTCCGCTTCATCGCTTACGCCGTAAAGGTGTTCCGTTCGTCTGGACGACAGAATGCGAACGCGCCTTTCGCCAGTTGAAATCGGCGTTGACTTCCAATACTTGCCTTACGCCATTCGATCCCTGGAAGCCCTTTTTGTTGATGGTGGATGCATCGGATTTCGGGATCGGTGCTGTGCTTGCGCACAAAGATGGTTCGCACGATCGCCCTATTGCCTTTGCGTCCAAATTGCTCTCGTCTGCGCAAAGAAATTATTCACAGATCGAGAAACAAGCATTGGCTCTCGTATTTGGTGTTACAAAGTTTCATGATTTCTTGTATGGTCGTCACTTTACCATCATCACCGACCACAAACCTTTGACATCGCTATTTCATCCGACCAAGCCTGTACCTCCATGTACAGCGCAGAAATTCATTCGCTGGTCTATTTTCCTCTCGCAGTACCGCTACGATATCTTGTATCGGTCCACTGCTAAGCACAGAAACGCCGATGCGTTGTCCCGTTTGCCTGTTGCTGAGGATAGAGCATTTGATTCCTCCGAACTTGCTTGCATGTTCATTGATTCGGAAACCGATGACGTGGTCGAATCGTTTCCGATTGATTTTCGTCGTGTAGCTACAGCCACAGCTGCCGACCCTGTCCTAGCTACCGTTCTGCGTTTTGCTGCTATGCAATGGCCCTTGTCAAAGTCACGGATCGGGGATCCGTTGGTTCGCCGATTTTTTGCTCACAAGGAGAGACCTTTTGTACGACGTGGTGTTTTGCTGTTGCGTTCTGATAATGATCAGTCCAGGGTCGTGGTCCCACGTTCGTTACAGTCCTCTGTCTTACGGCTTCTCCACCAAGGACATTGGCGTATAGTGAGAAGGAAACTACTTGCTCGTCAGACCTGTACTTGGTTCGGAATCGATGCCGCGATTACGAATATGTGCTCTTCTTGCATGGTGTGTGCCGAACAACAGTCAGCACCACCGCGGAAATTCTTTGCATTGCCAAACGCCACTTCCCCTTGGCAACGCTTACATATCGATTTTGCTGGTCCATTCTGGAATGCTCGATGGTTGGTTGTGGTAGATTCATTCAGTAATTTTCCTTTTGTTGTCCGGATGTCTTCCACGACGTCATCTGCCGCCATCCAAGCGTTATCCGTTATCTGCTATCTTTTGCATTGAAGGTCTTCCACAGGCTATTGTTTCCGACAATGGCCCAAAATTCATGTCCGCAGAAATTCAGTCATTCTGCCCGACCAATGGCATTCAACATCTGACGTCCGCGCCGTATTCGCCACAGTCAAACGGTGCCACTGAACGTTTGGTCAGGACTTTCAAGTCACAGATGTTGAAGTTGAAAGAGTCTCATTCTCGGGAGGACGCGTTATTGCTCTTTTTGTCCTCGTACCGCTCTCAGCCCCGAGATGGTCGCTCGCCGGCTGAGTTGCTCCACGGTCGCCCTCATCGCACCTTGATGTCTTTGCTACATCCGCCGCATCAGGTTCCTGTGCAGCGGCAGACTCCTGCTTTTGCTCCAGGCGACGTTGTCTACTACCGCAACTATCGAGGTTCACGGCGTTGGCACGAAGGGCGCATTCTTCGCTGCCTCGGCCATGCGATGTATCTGGTTTTGGGGGCCTCTGGTGAGGTGCGTCGGCATCTCAATCAGCTGCGCCTCTGTCGTCGCACGGGATCTGCCGCTCGCCGTCTGCTTTCAGCGACGGTGCCGTCCGGTCAGCGCCCTGGGGACCCATCTACTGGCTCGCCTCAGCCCCAGGTGTTACCGACGCTGCCTTCCATTTTGCCCCATGGCGACGCGCCGCCGCCGCCGCCGCCGCCTGTTCTCCCGCCGGCGACGCCCGCAGAGGACGCGTCGCTGAAACCGCCGGGCGACTCCCTGGGTCACGCGCCGCCGATCGCTTCCCGTGACCAGCTGTCCTCCGGCATGGAACTCTGGCCCGTCCGGACCATATGTCGTCCTCGCCGTCGGGTGCCCCGGCCCGATGGAGGTCGACCCTTCGGCCCCTCCTGTCTCTCTACGGGCGCATACACCGCATGTTGGCGTGCACCCTGGAGCAGGTTTTCAGGCGTTTCCTCGGTCCGAATGGCAGGGTGCGGGTGGCACAGCCTCGCCTGTTGTTAGGCTCCCCACCTCGTCGCATACGTCAATATGGGGTCCTCCCCACGGCGGGCGGAAGCCTTATGCCACAACCGTCCGCCGGTTTGCGGGGGAGGAATGTGGTGTCACCGCCAGACACCCCACTTGCTAGGTGCTGGCCTTTAAATCGGCCGCGGTCCGTTAGTATACGTCGGACCCGCGTGTCGCCACTATCAGTGATTGCAGACCGAGCGCCGCCACACGGCAGGTCTAGAGAGACTTCCTAGCACTCGCCCCAGTTGTACAACTGACTTTGCCAGCGATGGTTCACTGACAAAGTACGCTCTCATTTGCCGAGACGATAGTTAGCATAGCCTTCTGCTACGTCATTTGCTACGACCTAGCAAGGCGCCATTACCAGTTACTATTGATGCTGTAAAACATTTACCATCAAGAGCGACGTTCACCATTTACGGATTAAAGTTAAGTATTCCAACAGCTACGTCCTTTTTTGCTAAAGCCTAATTTCCTTGTCCTGTTCCAGACCTCACGCCAGCCTGCGTGAGCTAAAACGCGTGCCTTTCGGCTTCCTCTCATACCGGTGTTGGCTCTCCTGCCAACCCACAACAAAGGGGACTGAGAACGTGCTCGCGGACGTCGTCAGCCGTATGTTCACTGAACATCCATCTAGTAAGCGCGCGCAAGAAACGGAGGAAGGCAATCCTAGTTGTGTCGTGTTAGGCGATATTCCTCATTTGTTTAGTGACGTTGCCGACCATCATGATCAGGACCCCATTTTGTGACCGGTTAAGGAACTGCTGTCGGCGGGAGAACCTTTGCATGGATGTGTCATCATGAAAGGCGTTTTGTGTAAAAGGGTGGGACGTGCCAAGGAGTTGAAGATCTGCCTACCAACCACCCTGAGACGCCCCGTTTTCCATTACTTTCACAGCTCGGTGATTGGCGGGCATTTAGGAACCTATAAGACCTTGCAGAAAATTAAGGAACATCTGATTTGGCCGTCTATGGACTGAGACGTTAGAGAGATGGTTTCTCGGCGTCGGTTGAGTCGTGTGGGCAAACCGAATAACGCTCTTCAACAGAGCTTCTTGAGATCTGAGCGCGAATTCTGCCCCATGGACAAAGTCTATATCGATTATGTGGGCCCCTTACCTCGCGCCAAAAGAGACCATAGGTACGTACTGGTTATTATTGACGCGTTTTCGAGGTTTACCTGGCTTCTTCCGAGTCGTAACGTGACTGCTGGTACTACTATTGCGCATTTAACTAACGTTTTTTAGTGTTTTTAGCCCCCTAAGTAAATCGTTAGTGATAATGCGCCGGCCTTCCTTTCGGCTCCCTTCAAGGTCTGTTTTCAAAGCTGTGTCAAGCAGGTGACAACCCAGTAAGTGGGACTCTAGTCTCCCTTGGCTTAGTTTTTCCTTCAGTACCGCCAGCCATGGGGCTTTGAAGGCTACTCCGGTTTCCTTGATCTTCGCTTATGCTGTTAATTCCCCCATTTCGAACTTACTGGGAATTCAAGATCTAATCCTTGCGGATATTACCCCTCAGATCGTCAAAGAAAACTGGAATCGTGCCAGGCGCAATATTGTCACGGCCCTCAACAAACAAGCTGACCGTTACAACCGTAATCGACGAGTCTTTAGGGGTAAACCAGGAGACCAGGTGTATGTCCGTAATTTTCCCGGGAGGGAGGTGCGTGTTGGAAACCTCGGTGCGTTCACTCCCCGTTTCCCCACTCCCTGTACTATTATGCGTATTTTAGACCCAGTTAATCTTCTGTTTAAGGACAACCGCACCGCTCTTTCGGTAGGTTGGCATCGTATAATAGGGATAGTGGCGTCTCGTTTTCTTCTTGTGTTTACTGGGGCCACTACATTAGCTAGCCTTATTTGTCCGTGAGTGGCAGCAGCAGCGTTATCGATATCTAGATACTGTCTGAGGGCCGCTTCTGTCTTGATTTCATCCGATTGTGATGATTGTTAATAAGATCTTCAGCCGTGAATGCAATTTTGTCTTAAGAATTTTTAATTAGATATTGTCTCTTAATATGAGTGTCCCATTTTCAATAATATTTCAGTAAGAATTTGCTATCTAGGCCTTCAGCCGTCAGATTGAGAAATTATCATTGGCCGACAAATAATTTGAATTTCTTTTTAGTAAGGCCTTCAGCTGTGAATTCAATTTGTCTAAAGAATTTTTATTTAGATATTGTCTTAACAGTCAAATCTCATAATTGTTCCTTATTGTCAACCTTATATGCAATTGGTTCCAAATGAAGTGTACGTGATTTTTTTTAAAAAATTGAGCAACCAACGGTAACTGACAAGGGGAAGGCCTCAGACACGGCCAACCTATTCGGCTCAAATTTGGCAGGTCGCTTGTGTACAACTTAAAACGAAGGACTCTAAGATATTTTGGGTCAACACCCCCGCAATTTTCAAAAAATCAACCCTAAAGGTTATGACGAGCAACAGTGACAGGAAGAGCCATTGTAAAGTGACCTGGAGTAACATTTTAGTTGTTGACTATCCCAAGAGGTTTGAGAAATTTATTTGCCTACCTTATTATTATCATTCCTTATTGATTTACTTACCTTATTAACCCTCCTATCCGTATCAATTGCGATATGAAAAAATACAAACGAAAAGAAGAACATCCGCTAGATTTTTTCGAGATTCGAGCGCGGGTTCTCCGATTCCCAGCCACTTACCTTGGCCGTTGCGCTAATTTTTATTTTTATTTTTAAATCTCACTTTGTTCGCTTTCGTTCGTTGCATCTGCTCGGGGCGGACGTCGTAAAACATCCGTTTAAGTTCGTTGCGGATCAAGTAACTCAGTTTTTTTTTATTACAGAGGGCAGCTAACCCGCTGAGCGAACACGCTGAGCGACCGTGCCGGCGATATCGGTGCTGTCGACGAGAAGCGTTTACCATGTGGTTACAGAACAGCAGTTGTAAAAGTTTCTTTCCTCGATTTCTGGAAAAGTATGAGTTTGCGGACCCATACCTGATGATGAAAAATGTTCTATTTACAATTGTCTATCGATCCCGCCAATTTTGAGTCGATTGCTCGTCGTAACCTTTAGGGGTGATTTTCTCAAAAAACGCTGGGGTGTTGACCCAAAATATCTTAGATGCCTTCGTTTTTAAGTTGTACACAAGCGACCTGCCAAATTGAGCCGTGTCTGAGGCCTTCCCCTTGTCAGTAAAGCCCCGTCGACACCAAATCCTGCCTTCCCCTACGTACCTTGTTTCACGCCCTGTATTCCAGGCGTTACCTCGCCCAACGTTCCCCGCGCACCGCAGTACCGGCAGTTTGTCGAACGGACGCCCAGACGAGGAGACGGCGAGGAGACGGTCGCGTGACGTGTGGCTGTGAGGGGGGGGGGGGGGGGGGCGCGGCCCTCTGAGTTGGCCGGCGGCGCGCACTGCGGCTCCGCTCCGCCCCGTTGCGGCCAGCGCTCCCGCCGCCGCGCCGGTCGTCAGCTGCTGCCGTCGGTCGCAGAGGCCGCCTCTTCGGCGTTTCGCGTCTCACACTATCGTCCGAATGCTCAAATGTCACCACGTGGTGTGCGATAAATCTGCACGAAACTTCCCTGCTGACAACGCTTCTGGACAACGTGTGCACCTCGCACGCATCAAGTGACCCTCCGAGACACGTGACGGGCCTAAAGCCGTCGGCACACGGACCGTGCTGTCGAACGTTAACGTTGAGCGTGCCAAGCTCAACGTGCTGCTGAACGCTCAGGAACGATGCGTCTTGTGCATAGGTACGTGGGCCCCAACGTCGTATACGCGATCGCAACGCACTCCAGCGGCAGTTGAGGGATGTTTCTAGCTCGTAAATCACACTGTTTACTCGTATCCCACATTAGCTCTATTAAAACGCACATTTCCTCCATCGTCCCCGAAAAGGAAAGTACTATGTCCAATCAATAAGGACACAGGCTTATAAAATTTCCATTACAAACAGTGCGGTACAAATTTGGAATACTTCTCCGCATAAGAATAATAAATAATGTTTATTATTTCATCATTCCCACATTTTAGTAAAACCCCAAGGTCATTCTTACTTGATCACCGTTCCTACCTTGTTGCAGAATCTTTGCAACATGTGAATTACGAAGCGTAAAAGAAAAAGGAGCAAAATATATTTATACAAGTAGCGCAAGCTGTCTAGTAGATTAAGTCAATCGAAAAGTCACCCCTCAAAAAAAAGGTGAACTTATATTTACATAACATCAAATATTATGGTGTATACCTATATTAAACTAATAATAAAGTATCAGATCCTAATAAAAACGCGAATGTTAAGAAAAAAAAATTTGCAAGTGTCTAGACGCGAACTATCTCCCCGACACTTAACTCATTACAAGTCGGTGATTCTACTCATTACGTTTTTTTTTTTTTTTTGCATCTTGTTCGTTATTGATCGTTGTGTTTGGTCGCTGCGGACGTCGCAAGACATCCTGTAAAAGTTCGGTGGTTGATCCTTCCGCTCAGTTTTTTTATTACAGAGCTCAACTGGCTCTCTGACCGAACATGCTGAGCTACCGTGCCGGCTGTCTAAACCAACCACAAATCTCTGTTTCTAATGGTAGTATCTTATTGCATGCTGAAACCTTAATCGTAGATAATTACTAATTGAAATTTAATTATAACAAATTGTACCAAGAACAATGCGTTTTGGGTGGATCTTCAGTGTGCCGGTGCCTTCAAATAGCCTACTCTCATAATACGCAAGTTACAATAATTCTTTCGCCACGACTATGATGTTTCTCATTATTTTATTGGAACGGATCACACAGTTAACAACGGGTTTTCCAGTGATTCTCAATTTTCTGGTGCTCAGAAACGGCATATATACATATAGGCTTGAAATGAATGCCAATATGGCGCCTCACAACTCTGTACTGAAGAGAGACGGCGTGCGTGTGACGGTAGGTGGCGATGTGCCATCTCATTGGTCAGCGCTCAGACGCACGTTCAGAATATCTGACATGCCAGATATTGCTCTGCACGTTCGGAAAGACTCCCGAACGTGCTATTCCACGCTATGACGTCAGAAACTCGGCACGCTCAACGCTCAACGTTCGGATGCACGGTCCGTGTGCCGACGGCTTAAAGCCCGAACGTGCTATTCCATGCTATGACGTCAGAAACTCGGCACGCTCAACGCTCAACGTTCGGATGCACGGTCCGTGTGCCGACGGCTTAAAGCCGTCGGCACACGGACCGTGCATCCGAACGTTGAGCGTTGAGCGTGCCGAGTTTCTGACGTCATAGCGTGGAATAGCACGTTCGGGGGTCTTTCCGAACGTGCAGAGCAATATCTGGCATGTCAGATATTCTGAGCGTGCGTCTGAGCGTTGACCAATGAGATGTCACTACGCCACCTGCGTCACACGCACGCAATCTCCCTTCAGTACAGAGTTGTGAGGCGCCATATTGGCATTCATTTCGAGCCTATATGTATATATGCCGTTTCCGAGCACCAGCAAATTGAGAATCACTGGAAAACCCGTTGTTAACCGCGTTATTCGTTCCAATAAAATAATGAGAAACATCACATTCGTGGCAAAAGAATTGTTGTAACTTGGGTATTATGAGACGCAGCGACACACTGAAAATCCACCCAAAACCCATTGTTCTTGGTACAATTTGTTATAATTAAATTTTAATTAGTAAGATGTCGACGCGCTATGGTCGCAGATTCGAATCCTGCCTTGGGCATGGATGTGAGTGTGATGTCCTTAGGTTAGGTAGGTTTAAGTAGTACTAACTTCTAGGAGACTGATGATCTCAGATGTTAAGTCCCATAGTGCTCAGAGCCATTTGAACCGAGATGTCGACGATTAAGGTTTTCGGCACGGGTAGTATAATGTGATTAGAAACACTAGATATGTTCTTCGTTTAGCGTAATGAATAGCGTCACTCTCCCACAACAAGAACTTTATTGACGGCGGTAGTTCGTTACTTGATACTCCCAATTTTTTTTTTCTTAAGATTCGCGTTTTTATTAGGTTCTGACACTTTATTATTAGTTTAGTATAAGAATATACTATAATATTTGATGCTGTGTAAATATAAGTTCCTTTCTTTGAGGGTTCACTTTATTCGATTGGCTTAATCTACAGGACAGCTTGCGCTACTTGTGTATAGAGATATTTTGCTCCTTTTTCTTTTACGCTTCGTAATTCGCATGTTGCAAAGATTCTGCTACTGTGTAGGAACAGTTATCAAGTAAGACTGACCTTGTGATTTTACTAAAATGTGGGAATGATGAAATAATGTTGATCTTATGCGGAGAAGCATTCCAAATATCTACCGCACTGTTTGTAATGGAACTTTTATAAGTCTGTGTCCTTATTGATTGGACACTGTACTTTCCTTTTCGTGGACGAAGGAGGAAACGTGCGTTTTAATAGAGCTAACGTGGGAATTTTACGCTCGCCCATTGAGTAATCAGTGTGATTTACGAACTAGAAACATCCCTCAACTGCCGCTGGAATGCGTTGCGATCGCGTTTACCACGTTGTGGCCCACGTACCGTATGCACAAGTCGCACCGTTCCTGAGCGTTCAGCAGCAGCACGTTGAACCTGGCACGCTCCACGTTAACGTTCCACAGCACGGCCCGTGTGCCGACGGCTTAACAGTGTACACGAGCGCCACTGCCGCACTAGCGACTGCAGACACAGTGCACTCGATCCAGATGAACTCGGGATACAGAACCGCATTTACGTCCGTCATTCAGACACAGGGCTTGGACAAAAATATGAAAATACCACAAACATAGCAAATTACTGTGCTCACCACGACGTACACAGGACACGCAAAATATTGCGAACAGTGGTAGCAATGGGATAGTTTTGTTTCACCGTCAACAACGCACGTTACGCTCGTGTCGGGCTGGACTGTGCGTGTCGAGTACGGTCTTGGCATCCGTGCAAATGTTTACGAGTAGTGCACGCTTCGTATTTGTTTTCACAGGTCGAGGTCGACGTGCGAGGAAAGACCTGACAGAGTTCCAAAGAGGGCAGATTGTGGGCGCCGGATTTGCTGCAGCATCAGTAATCGCGACAGCCAATTTATTGAATGTTTCGAGAGTAAGTGTTTCAACAGCCATGACAATCTACACAAAGCATGGGAAGACCTCATCGTGTAAACGTAATAGTGGGCGCGAATCAAAACTAAATGACAAAGATCGTCGTCTGCTGACACGAATTGTGTCAAAACAACAAAAAACTAAGGCTGCTAAAGTGACTGCAGAGGTCAACAGCCTTCTTCCAGACCCTTCTTCTATCCACACTGTCGCTCGGCAACTGCATAAAGCGAATATTCGTGTACGAACAACTGTATTGAAACCATTAGTGACGACAACCAAGTCAAAGGAGCGTAGAACATGGTGTCAGAAGCATAAATCCTGGACGGCTCATCAGTAGAAACATGTCATATGGCCCGACGAGTCATCAATTTCGTTAATTGCAACATCGGGCCGGGTTTAGGCATACGTCTGGAGAGCGCTAGAAGAAGCCTACAATAGTGATTGCTTGATTCCAGTAGCTAAGCATGGACGTGGAAGTTTCGTGGTGTGGGCAGCCACATCGTGGAATTCTGCTGGTCGCGTGATTACTCCCGCTGGCCGTGTTACAGCCAACGATTATGTGAACATTTAGGGTGATCAGGTGCACCCCATTATTCAAATATAGTTCCCTAATACCGATACCATATTTCAGGACGATAATGGACCCATTCATATGGCCAGGACAGTGCAATCGCGGTATGGGGAGCATGCAGCTGAACTGCAGCGTCTTCCCTGGCCAGCTCAGTCCCCGGACTTCAACATTGTCGAACCCTTGTGGGGGCGGTATTGGAGGGCAGACTCCGGAGCACATTTCCGCCTCCATCGTCACTACAGGAGTTAGAGGTGGTTTGGTCGAAGAGTGGCGTAACATTCCACTGGAGACTATCAGACATTATGTGCCAGTATTCCACCAGAATCGCAGCTGTATTACGGGAAAATGGGGATCCAACCCCCTATTAATAAAACTTTCCCAAGTAGGTACAGGTGTTCACATTATTTTGGCTATCCACTGTAGGAAAACCGTTGGCATTCATAACATCTTCCAGTCGTCTCGGAATGGGTGAATACAGAAACCTTATAGCATTCTTCGTGAAAAATAGGGGCAAGTGGCCGGAGGTGGATAGCGATCCGTGCGTTATCGACTGATACCACCCCGTCCTGTGACAGTGCTGTCTTGCATTTAATCTTCTCAGTGTGTAAGTAGGCTGTTTATATTTTCTTATGGGCAACGTTACGTAGCGCTCTGTATGAAAATCAAGGGCTGTGCTGTGTGCAGCCTGTGGCTAGTTTGAATTGTTGTCTGCCATTGTAGTGTTGGGCAGCGGCAGCTGGATGTGAACAGCGCGTAGCGTTGCGCAGTTAGAGGTGAGCCGCCAGCAGTGGTGGATGTGAGGAGAGAGATGGCGGAGTTTTGAAATTACATATATTATGACTTGTGATGATATTAAGGTAAATACATTGTTTGTTCTCTATTAAAATCTTTCATTTGCTAACTATCCCTATCAGTAGTTAGTGACTTCCGTAGTTTGAATCTTTTATTTAGCTGGCAGTAGTGGCGCTCGCTGTATTGCAGTAGTTCGAGTAATGAAGATTTTTGTGAGGTAAGTTATTTTTAAAAGGTATAGTTTAATGTTACTCAGGGCCATTCTTTTGCAGGGATCTTTGATAGTCAGATTGCGTTGCGCTAAATAATATTGTGTGTCAGGTTAAGCACAGTCTTGTATAAATTGTTCTAAGGGGACGTTTCAAGTGGTTCAAATGGTTCAAATGGCTCTGAGCACTATGGGACTAAACATCTGTCGTCATCAGTCCCCTATAACTTAGAACTACTTAAACCTAACTAACCTAAGGACATCACACACATCCATGCCCGAGGCAGGATTCGAACCTGCGACCGTAGCAGTCGCGCGGTTCCGGACTGAGCGCCTAGAACCGCTAGACCACCGCGGCCGGCCTTCTCAGTGGTCAATACATACTTATTCCATTAATTTGCTGCTTGTCTGTGAGTTGTTTCTAGCCTTCCCGCTGTCCCTAATTACATCATTTATTTGGCAACAGAAACACCTGTCGTAAGTTAGAATTCCGACTCCTCTACAGTCAAGGGAGAGATCACCAGATAAGAACGCTTTTAGCAGCTAATTCAGAACTGGTATCACAGTAGACAGTTAATTGAGTTAACTACTACTCATCACCTCGTGTAACGAGCCCTGAAGACCACTCGTCCAAAGTGCTAACGCAAAGATAAGTTCGAATGCGTGCGAAAAAATGAGACGCTCGAAACGAACGGAACCGCGGGCGCGGCACGACTGTCGCACCAGTCTCCCTGTTTGGGACGGGCAGACACACGGACGGGTAGCTTGCGTGCACGCTCCTACCTCTCCGTGCACCGGCAACGTCCACCCAGTGGCGCACGGAAAGTTACCCGGGCGTAAACCCACCTCTGGTGTCGTAAGTTGGACAATATCGGCAACTCGGGCTGTATCATCGACGGCAGCTAACTTGTATCCGAGCTGCTGCGATTTTTCACGGCACGGCGGTGCTACTAGCTGCTCAGAAGAAGTGCACTCCTCGGCTGTGCAGGGGTGGGCGGATGCAGCTCGACGAGCGTTCTTGTGCTCCTGACAGCGCGGCGTCGAGGCGTCCTCTCGACGGAAAGGTTCGTGAACGAGCAGCCGGTGATGTCGCAGCGCGAAATTCCGTAGCTCGCCACAGTGCGAAGCGTTAAAAGGAGAGACTGACGTGGCACACGTGTGCCTCGTGGAGACGTAACTGGTCACTGAGACGCGATGACAGGTTTACGTACACACCGTATTGTACGTGTTAAACTCGGTATTTTGTGCTTCCTTTTTTTTTTTTTTTTTTTTTTTTTTAAATACAGAGTACACCGGGAATATTTTGAAGAGTTGCTCAATGTAGGTGAAAATGCGATCAGTAATGTTTCAGATTTCGAGGTAGAATGGGATAGGAATGATGATGGAAATAGGATCACATTTGAGGAAGTGGAAAAAATGGTCAATAGATTGCAGTGCAATAAAGCGGCTGGGGTGGATGAAATTAAGTCGGAACTCGTCAAATACAGTGGAATGTCAGGTCTTAAATGGCTACACAGGATAATTGAAATGGCCTGGGAGTCGGGACAGGTTCCATCAGACTGCACAAAAGCAGTAATCACACCAATCTTTAAACATGGAAACAGAAAAGATTGTAACAACTACAGGGGTATCTCTTTAATCAGCGTTGTGGGTAAAATCTTCTCAGGTATTGTTGAAAGGAAAGTGCGAGTATTAGTTGAGGACCAATTGGATGAAAATCAATGTGGGTTTAGGCCTCTTAGAGGTTGTCAGGACCAGATCTTTAGCTTACGGCAAATAATGGAGAAGTGTTAGGAGTGGAACAGGGAATTGTATCTATGCTTTATAGATCTAGAAAAGGCATATGACCGGGTTCCTAGGAGGAAGTTATTGTCTGTTCTACAAGATTATGGAATAGGAGGCAAACTTTTGCAAGCAATTAAAGGTCTTTACATGGATAGTCAGGCAGCAGTTAGAGTTGACGGTAAATTGAGTTCATGGTTCAGAGTAGTTTCAGGGGTAAGACAAGGCTGCAACCTGTCTCCACTGTTGTTCATATTATTTATGGATCATATGTTGAAAACAATAGACTGGCTGGGTGAGATTAAGATATGTGAACACAAGATAAGCAGTCTTGCATATGCGGATGACTTAGTTGTGATGGCAGATTCGATTGAAAGTTTGCAAAGTAATATTTCAGAGCTAGATCAGAAATGTAAGAACTATGGTATGAAGATTAGCATCTCCAAAACGAAAGTAATGTCAGTGGGAAAGAAATATAAACGGATTGAGTGCCAAATAGGAGGAACAAAGTTAGAACAGGTGGACGGTTTCAAGTACTTAGGATCCATATTCTCACAGGATGGCAACATAGTGAAACAACTGGAAGCGAGGTGTAGCAAAGCTAATGCAGTGAGCGCTCAGCTACGATCTACTCTCTTCTGCAAGAAGGAAGTCAGTACCAAGACTAAGTTATCTGTGCACCGTTCAATCTTTCGACCAACTTTGTTGTATGGGAGCGAAAGCTGTGTGGATTCAGGTTACCTTATCAACAAGGTTGAGGTTACGGATATGAAAGTAGCTAGGATGATTGCAGGTACTAGTAGATGGGAACAATGGCAGGAGGGTGTCCACAATGAGGAAATCAAAGAAAAACTGGGAATGAACTCTATAGATGTAGCAGTCAGGGCGAACAGGCTTAGATGGTGGGGTCATGTTCCGCGCATGTGAGAAGCAAGATTACCCAAGAGACTCATGGATTCAGCAGTAGAGGGCAGGAGGAGTCGGGGCAGACCGAGGAGAAGGTACCTAAATTCAGTTAAGAATGATTTTGAAGTAATAGGTTTAACATCAGAAGAGGCACCAATGTTAGCACTGAATAGGGGATCATGGAGGAACTGTATAAGGGGGGGCTATGCTCCAGACTGAACGCTGAAAGGCATAATCAGTCTTAAATGATGATGATGATGATGATGATGATGAGTACACCGTACAAATATACGCTGTTCCAAAGCATCAGCACATCGAGGATGTCTCGAAGACGATTAGTTGTAACAAAATAACGCGAAACTACCTGTCGGTAGTTAAAGACACTCTTAGTGCCATATCTTGTGCGGTGTGGAAGTTTATCGTTTCCGTAATGATCAATCAAAAGCACATCTCTTCTTTTTTTAGCCGGCCGGTGTGGCCGTGCGGTTAAAGGCGCTTCAGTCTGGAACCGCGTGACCGCTACGGTCGCAGGTTCGAATCCTGCCTCGGGCATGGATGTGTGTGATGTCCTCAGGTTAGTTAGGCTTAAGTAGTTCTAAGTTCTAGGGGACTTATGACCACAGATGTTGAGTCCCATAGTGCTCAGAGCCATTTGAACCATTTTGAACATCTCTTTTTTGCACTTTTGTGGTTAAATATCAAATAATGGCATCTGTAGTTACGGCCCTTAGACATTTTTACAAACAGTATAGCATGTAATATAGTTGCGTCATATTAAAACCATAACATTCTCGGCAGCGTCGAGACAGCTGTGAAAGAGAAAGTAGCAGGTTCGCCCCCTGACTACTTACATTTTTTCACTAATATTTGTTGTACAAATTACTTAACTTAAACTAACTTACGCTAAGGACAACACACACACACACACACACACACACACACACACACACACAGAGACATCCACACATGTTGTTGTTGTTCTTGTTGTTGTTGTGGTCTTCAGTCCTGAGACTGGTTTGATGCAGCTCTCTTCATCTCCCAGTACCTACTGCAGCCTACATCCTTCTGAATCTGCTTAGTGTATTCATCTCTTGGTCTCCCTCTACGATTTTTACCCTCCACGCTGCCCTCCAATGCTAAATTGGTGATCCCTCGATGTCTCAGAACATGTCCTACCAACCGATCCCTTCTTCTAGTCAAGTTGTGCCACAAACTCCTGTTCTCCCCGATTCTATTCAATACCTCCTCATTAGTTATGTGATCTACCCATCTAATCTTCAGCATTCTTCTGAAGCACCACATTTCGAAAGCTTCTATTCTCTTCTTGTCTAAACTATTTATCGTCCATGTTTCACTTCCATACATGGCTACACTCAATACAAATACTTTCAGAAACGACTTCCTGACACTTAAATCAATACTCGATGTTAACAAATTTCTCTTCTTCAGAAACGCTTTCCTTGCCATTGCCAGTCTACATTTTATATCCTCTCTACTTCGACCATCATCAGTTATTTTGCTCCCCAAATAGCAAAACTCCTTTACTACTTTAAGTGTCTCATTTCCTAACCTAATTCCCGCAGCATCATCCGACTTAATTCAACTACATTCCATTATGCTCGTTTTGCTTTTGTTGATGTTCATCTTATACCCTCCTTTCAAGACACTGTCCATTCCTTTCAACTGCTCTTCCAAGTCCTTTGCTGTCTCTGACAGAATTACAATGTCATCGGCGAACCTCAAAGTTTTTATTTCTTCTCCATGGATTTTAATACCTACTCCGAACTTTTCTTTCGTTTCCTTTCTGCTTGCTCAATATACAGATTGAATAACATCGGGGAGAGGCTACAACCCTGTCTCACTCCCTTCCCAACCACTGCTTCCCTTTCATGCCCCTCAACTCTTATAACTGCCATCTGGTTTTTGTACAAATTGTAAATAGCCTTTCGCTCCATGTATTTTACCCCTGCCACCTTCAGAATTTGAAAGAGAGTATTCCAGTCAACATTGTCAAAAGCTTTCTCTAAGTCTACAAATGCTAGAAACGTAGGTTTGCCTTTCCTTAATCTTTCTTCTAAGATAAGTCGTAGGGTTAGTATTGCCTCACGTGTTCATTTCTACGGAATCCAAACTGATCTTCCCCTGATATATATATATATATGCCCGAGGCAGTACTCGAACCTCCGACGGGGAGAGCTGCGAGAACTGTGGCAAGGTGCCTTACGTAGACCGCGCGGCTACCCCTCGCGGCTGCAGTTTTTCAACCTGCCTTTTGTATTAGATTCTGGAATTTAATTATTAATTTAATAGAACACTCGATGTTACTTATAACGGGTCCGCTGCAATTCTTGTTGCATAGGCCAGCGACTGAAACGTTGCTTCAGTGACCAGATATTTTAACGTTGCTGCCAGTCTGTCAGGAAGTAAACACAATTTACACACTGCAAGTTTTTGCTATTATGAACCTCTGTGTGCAAGATATATACCTATCTCTCAGTTTGACGGACTGAGTCATGTTTGCATTTTCCGGTTAATACCTTTCTCCGTGATGATAAGTAGCTTAGAACCAACCTCCCACACCATTCCTACGGAATTACGAAACGGATCTCGATCTCGAAATTTACGTCATAAAGTGCGACGCTCCGTCCGCCGAGGTAGCTGCACGATCGGCGTGGCACGTTGCTAGCCAAAGGGGTCCGTGTTCGATCCCTGGCCAGGTCGGGGATTTTCTCCTCTCGGGGCTGCTTTTTTACTGTTCTTACGTTCGTATCCTCAGAAATGACATTACGCTGTTGAGATGACTGTTTGGCACTTCCCGGGAACCAATAAATGGAAAAAAGTAAAGTCTGATGGTAGTCAATACAGCATCGAAAAGAGGGGTACTATGCACGCGGAAACTGACGTCAGACACTATATTTTATCTATATTCAATTTAAAACCAAAAATGTGATGGACATTCTAGTTGACGAATAACCTCTTTTAAACTTCGCGTCATGTAGAAAGAAGGCCCCTATTTTCATGCGTTCTGAGCATTCCCCACCATTAACTACTAGTAATCAATAAGATTCATTCTCTCTCCTTGCGCCTAGTGGTGAATTACAAACTGGACTACGAGTTGCCAATTTCGCGACAACGCAGTACCATTCACAGAGTGACCGAGTTATTCATGCAGATGTCGATGTTAGTTTCTCGTAGCAGTTGAGCTGTGAACGTGTTTCTGTAAACGTTTTAATCTGATTTCCAAATGAATGTCAGTGACGGTAATAAACGTGAAGTTCCTCACAAGCCACTTTAATTAAATTGCGTATCTGCGGAGTAACGTTTTAGTTGTGTGACTGGATTCGTGATTTCCTGTCAGAAAGGTAACAGTAATCAACGAAAAATTATCGAGTAAAGCTGAACTGATTTCTGGTGCTTGCAAGGAAGTGTTGTAGGCCTTTTGCTCTTCCTGACCTAATAAACGATTTAGGAGGCAATCTCAGGAGCCCTCTTAGATTGTTCGCAGATGATGTTGTGATTTACCGTCTTATAAAGACATCAGATGGTTAACACAAATAACAAAACGATTTACACAAGCTATCTGTGTCATGAGAAGAGTGTCAATGGACTCTAAATAATGAAAAGTCTGAAGTCAACCACACGATAACGAAAAGAAATCTGCTAAATTTCGGTTTACAAGACAAAACACACAAATCTAAAAGCTGTAAATTCGACTAAATACTTATGAATTACAATTATGAATAACTTAAATTGCAACACTCACGTGGATAATGTTGTGTGGAAAGTAAAACAGATTGCGGTTTATTGGTAGAACACTTAGAAAATGCAACAGATCTACTAAAGAGACTAGTTACACCACATTTTCCGCCCTCTTCTGGAGTATTGCTGTCCAGTATGGGATCCGCAGTATATAGGTTGATTAAAAAAAGTTCAAAGAAGAGCAGTCCGTTTTTTTACTATCGTGAAATAGGGGAGGGACTGCCACGTATGATACGCAATTTGTTGTGGTGATCATGAAAACGAAGGAGTTTTTCATTGTGGCAGGATCTTCTCATGAAATTTCAGTCCCCAACTTTCTCGTCAGAGTGTGAAAATACTTTGTTGGCGCCAGCCTACATAGGGAAGAGCGATCATCATAATAAAATAAGGGAAATCAGAGTTCGCCCCCAAAGATTAAAGTGTTCGTGTTTCCCGCGCGCTGTTCGAGAGTGGAATAGTAGAGAAATAGCTTGAAGGTGGTTCGATGCACCCTCCGCCAGGCACTCAATTGTGAATTTCAGAGTAATCACGTAGATGTGGATGCTTCACAAGTAGTCGAGGCGGTTTATGTCCCGCATTCATAGCTTTTTCAAATGAGAATCTGAAAGCGAGACTTCTATTTTTGACATTTTGAAGAGTCAAGAACGAACTGCAGAAGCACGTATCGGCAAGAGAACTGTACAGAGAATAGTAAACAAAAGTGACGGAGCTGTAGAAACTTCCAGAAAACTTGTTTTCGTGTCGCCTGAAAAGCACCAAATTCGAAAGAAACCTGTAACACAAATAGATGGTTGTGACAACTATGTTCCCACAGGAAAAATGTACTCGAATACTTATTCTGCGTGCTGGCTCTTTTCTGATTTGCTTCATGAGAGTAAAGTTGTATTTAGGTGTAAGGTAAATGGTAGTGCCTAGCATTCGGAAATGGAAGTTGTCACTGTCATAAAGTGGTTCACTGAACAATTCTTGCCATACCTTGCTTCGAAGTCGGCCATTGTAATTACCGCGGCAGTTACCATTCAGCTGTTCATATGGTTCAAATGGCTCTGAGCACTATGGGACTTATCATCGGAGGTCATCAGTCCCCTAGAACTTAGAACTACTTAAACCTAACTAACCTAAGGACATCACACACATCTATGCCCGAGGCAGGATTCGAACCTGCGACCGTAGCGGTCGCGCGGTTCCAGACTGAAGAGCCTAGAACCGCCCGGCCACACCGGCCGGCCCATTCAACTGTTACAGAGAAAAGACCAAGTACGAGCACCAGGAAAGGGGATATTGTGCTTTGGCTCAAAAATAAAAATATCCGGGACAATATGTGCCAGTCTCGTGCTGAACTCCTATAGCTCGTTAATTTATAGAAGTCAGGCGACAGAATGTATAAAACTTGACTTTCTTGCATGTGAATGTGGTCACACAATTTTGCGATAGAATTAATTTGCGCACAGGTTACATGCTATGTGGGTTAAAAAAAAATCAAAACAGACACTTTGGAACAACAGACAGCATCCACCTTCAGCGTGGGCTCGCTGAGAAGTTTCAGAAACAAGAATCTGGCAGGGAAGTGATCCCATCATCCTAAATTTACAATCAGATGGTTCGGACATGGGCTCAGATAGCAGATGTTATTACGGTGTAGACGTTGAAACAAAGTAAAGTAATAATCTTTGTTGGTTTTAAAGACGCATGGTGCAAAAATACTTTTGCCAACAGACCAATTGCGTACAAAGTGCATGAGAACTTCGTAGCTTTTATCGATTACGAATATAAGGCCTGTGAAGTATTCAGACAATGATATTCAACACTTCTCCCAAGGAGAAGTTAAGCTTTTTCCAGAGTGTTGTATGCTGCAATTACTCGAGAGAATACGGCCGGATAAATACGTCAAAAACTCCAGTATTTCGAAAAGTAAACCACTGTCATTTTCAAGGCACGAATTGGAAAATGCCGTAAAATAAAAGGGAGTGTTACCTGTCAAGATACCGGTGATTTTCGACATTAACTCAACGGAATGCTGACAGATATTCACAGGTGATGCTTAAAGGCTTGCTTGTTCATTGGATCATAAATGGTTCCTCCCACTGTAATGTCGAACGAATAGGTTTAAACTCATAATGCCTGTTGATACCGAAAAATATGACATACTGACAATTTTTACGATAGTCTTTTGCGTTAGTCTTTGCTCCCAGTAATTCTTTTTTATGCATTGTAATTTAAATTGAGCTACATTGAAACACCCCCTCATAAACGCATTATACACATTTTAAAATATTATACGGAGTAGAAGCAGTTGTCATACAAATATAATTTCGGTTTTAGTTTGAAGTTTATGTTGTTATGTATTACATTTTTACTTACACTACTGACCATTAAAATTGCTACACCAAGAAGTAATGCAGATGATAAACGGGTATTCATTGGACAAACATATTATACTAGGACTGACATGTGATTACATTTTCAAGCAATTTGGGTGCATAGATACGGAGAAAGCAGTAACCAGAACAACCACCTCTGGTCGTAATAACGGCCTTGATACGCCTGGGCATTGAGTGAAACACAGCTTGGGTGGCGTGTACAGGTACAGCTGCCCATGCAGCTTCAACACGACACCACAGTTCATGAAGAATAGTGACTGGTGTATTGTGACGAGCCAGTTGCTCGGCCACTATTGATCAGACGTTTTCAGTTGGTGACAGATTTGGAGAATGTGCTGGCCAGGGCAGCAGTCGAACATTTTCTGTATCCAGAGAGGCCCATACAGGAGTTGCAACATGCGGTCGGGCATTATCCTGCTGAAATGTAGGGTTTCGCAGGGATCGAATGAAGGGTAGAGCCACGGGTCGTAACACATCTGAAATGTAACGTCCTCTGTTCAAAGTGCCGTCAATGCGAACAAGAGGTGACCGAAACGTGTAACCAATGGCACCCCATACCATCACGCGGGATGATACGCCAGTATGGCGATGACGAATACACGCTTCCAATGTGCGTTCACCGCGATGCCGCCAAACACGGACGCGACTATCATGATGCTATAAACAGAACCTGGATTCATCCTAAAAAATGACGTTTTGCCATCCGAGCACCCAGGTTCGTCGTTGAGCACGCCATCGCAGGCGCTCCTGTCTGTGGTGCAGCGTCAAGGGTAACCGCAGCCATGGTCTCCGAGCTTATAGCCCACGTTGCTGCAAACGTCGTCGAACTGTTCGTGCAGATGGTTGTTGCCTTGCAAACGTCCCCATCTGTTGACTCAGGGATCGAGACGTGGCTGCACGATCCGTTATAGCCATGCGGGTAAGATGCCTGTCATCTCGACTGCTAGTGATACGAGGCCGTTGGGATTCAGCACGGCACCTCGTATTACCCTGCTGAACCCGCCGATTCCGCATTCTCCTAACAGTCATTGTATCTCGACCAACGCGAGCAGCTGTCACGATACGATAAACCGCAATCGCGATAGGCTACAATCCGACCTTTATCAAAGTCGGAAATGTGATGGTACGCATTTCTCCTCCTTACACGATGCATCACAACAAAGTTTCACCAGGCAACGCCGGTCAACTGCTACTTCTGTATGAGAAATCGGTTGGAAACTTTCCTCGTGTCTGCACGTTGTAGGTGTCGCCGCCGGTGCCAGCCTTGTGTGAATGCTCTGAAAAGCTAATCATTTGCATATCACAGCATCTTCTTCCTGTCGGTTAAATTTCGCGTCTGTAGCACGTCATTTTCGTGATGTAGCAATTTTAATGGCCAGTGGTGTATATTGTCGAAATCGCAATAAGTGGCAATTATTGCAAACGTTTTCGATTACCTTGTAGTTAGACAATAGTCATTTTGAGGAAATTTGTACTAGACGTGTTCACAAAACTACGTCAGCTGTTCTCGCATTCCGACGTAGAACGGATAGTCGCTGCAGAGCAGTGGAGACGACGTCAACACGTGAAGCAAGGTTTCTCTCATGTAGACGACTGATAGAAATCGGTTTTAAATATTATTCATGTGGTGTCACCGCCAGACACCACACTTGCTAGGTGGTACCTTTAAATCGGCCGCGGTCCATTAGTACATGTCGGACCCGAGTGTCGCCACTGTCAGTAATCGCAGACCGAGCGCCACCACACGGCAGGTCTGGAGAGACTTACTAGCACTCGCCCCAGTTGTACGACGACTTTGCTAGCGACTACACGGACGAAGCCTTTCTCTCATTTGCCGAGAGACAGTTAGACTAGCCTTCAGCTAAGTCCATGGCTACGACCTAGCAAGGCGCCATTAACCATTTCTATAGAGAGTCTCACTTGTATCGTCAAGAATGCTGTATACAAATGATGGATTAAAGTTAAGTATTCCAGCAGCTACGTACTTTTCTTTATAGCATTCATTACGTATCCTGTTCCAGACCTCACGCCAGTCTGCGTTAGATTATAGCGTGCATTTCGGCCTCCTCTAACTACAAGGTGTTGGCACATCTGCCAACACATCAATTCACCCGTAGATTTGACCGCATAATACGATGTACTGACAGCAAATGAATGTGACTGTTGTCCGCAGCAACACAGTTCGGCAACACGGACTTTTGTTTGCCCACTCCCTGCCGCTACGCATGCGCAGACCTCATCCCCTCTACGCTTCCCTATCGCTCCGCCTGTATGAGCGGAAGCGACCTCCTATGTGACGCGGGCTAATAGTACATCTGTAACATTGTTGTGCACCATACGTAGTTCAAATGGTTCAAATGGCTCTGAGCACTATGGGACTTAACTTCTAAGGTCATCAGTCCCCTAGAACTACTTAAACCTAACTACCCTAAGGATATCACACACATCCATGCCCGAGGCAGGATTCGAACCTGCGACCGTAGCAGTCACGCGGTTCCAGACTGTAGCGCCTTTAACCGCTTGGCCACCGCGGCCGGCACCATACGTAGTGTTCTTCTACCAGCAAATCCCTGGTAAATTCACTGACGAATTCAGAATCTGCTCCGCGATTTCATACATCTATCTCGGACGATCGCTGACAGTGTTAATGCAACTACCGGGTGATCAAACAGTCAGTATAAATTTGAAAACTTAATAAACCACGGAATAATGTAGATAGAGAGGTAAAAATCGACACACATGCTTGGAATGACATCGGGTTTTATTAAAACAAAAAAAAAGCAAAGTTCACAAAATGTCCGACAGATTGCGCTGGACAGCAAAACGTCAGTGACTGCGGATTGCAATAGTGTATAAAAGGAGCTGTAATGAGAGAGAGAATCAGATGCGCCAGCAGTCGCAGCATGTTGACGTTACCTGAAACGACGCTTTTAGTGAAGCTTTATTATCAGAATGTGGGACGTGCTAGTTCCTATCGCCATAGGAATGGGATTCGAACGGGTAAAGGTCCGTTGACAAATGCAGCTGTGGCGAGAATGATTTCTAAGTTCGAAGCCACGGGTTGTTTAGACGATAGCCCCCATAGTGGATGGCCGAGCACAAGGCGTAATGCTGCTGAGACAGTTCAGGAAGAAATGAAGACTGTAGCGGGTTCGTCTATGCACGGGGAAGTCAGCGCTCGTGCAGTCGCACGTCGCACCGGCATTCCATACATTACTGTTTGGTTAGCACTTAGGCGTACCCTCCGATGCTATCCGTACAAAATCCATCGGCATCATGGACTGTTACCTGGCGATTAAGTGAAGCGGAGGGCATTTGCGGTGTGGACGTTTCAAAAGATTGCGGAAGATGACGATTGGTTGAGTAACGTGTTGTGGACCGACGAAGTTCATTTCACGCTCCGAGTGTCTGTCAACGCCCACAACTGCAGAATTTAGGCTACCGAAAATCCTAGAACTGTCGTGGAAACTCTATTGCACGACGAGAAAGTCACGGTATGGGTTGGATTTACCACATCTACCGTTATTGGGCCTTTTTTCTTCGAGGAAATGCGTGATTCTGGTTTTGTAACTGCTACCGTGACGGGTGGGAGGTACGCCGATATGTTACAGAATCGCATCATGCCCAGCCTGGCTGATAAACACCTGCTGGAACGTACGATGTTTATGCAGGATGGCGCTCCTGCCTATATTGCTAGACGCGTGAAAGATCTCTTGCGCCGGGCGGAGTGGCCGTGCGGTTCTAGGCGCTACAGTCTGGAGCCGAGAGACCGCTACGGTCGCTGGTTCGAATCCTCCCTCTCGCATGGATGTGTGGTTTAATTAGTTTCAAGTTCTAGGCGACTGATGACCTCAGAAGTTAAGTCGCATAGTGATCATAGCCATTTGAACCCTTTGATCTCTTGCGCGCTTCGTTTGGTGATGATCGTGTGCTCAGCCGCCACTTTCGTCATGCTTGGCTTCCCAGGTCCCAAGACCTAATTCCGTGCGATTATTGGCTTTGAGTTTACATGACGTCGCAAGTGTACTAGATAGACCGACGTCTCTAGGGATGCTGTAAGACAACATCCGACGCCAATGCCTCACCATAACTTCGGACATGCTTTACAGTGCTGTTCACAACATTATTCCTCGACTACAGCTATTGTTGAGGAATTGTGGTGGACATATTGAGCATTTCCTGTAAACAACATCATCTTTGCTTTGTCTTACTCTGTTATGCTAATTATTGCTATTCTGATCAGATGAAGCGCCATCTGTCGGACATTTTTTGAACTTTTGTATTTTTTTTTTTTTGGTTCTAATAAAACCCCATGTCATTCCAAACATGTGTGTCAATTTGTACCTGTCTATTTACATTATTCCGTGATTTATTTAGTTTTCAAATCTATACTGACTAAAGGTGGCAGGGGTAAAATACAGGGAGCGAAAGGCTATTTACAATTTGTACAGAAACCAGATGGCAGTTACAAGAGTCGAGGGACATGAAAGGGAAGCAGTGGTTGGGAAGGGAGTAAGACAGGGTTGTAGCCTGTCCCCGATATTATTCAATCTGTATATTGAGCAAGCAGTAAAGGAAACAAAAGAAAAATTCGGGGTAGGTATTAAAATCCATGGAGAAGGAATAAAAACTTTGAGGTTCGCCGATGACATTGTTATTCTGTCAGAGACAGCAAAGGACTTGGAAGAGCAGTTGAACGGAATGGATGGTGTCTTGAAGGGAGGATATAAGATGAACATCAACAAAAGCAAAACGAGGATAATGGAATGTAGTCGAATTAAGTCGGGTGATGTTGAGGGTATTAGATTAGGAAATGAGACACTTAAAGTAGTAAAGGAGTTTTCCTGTTTGTGGAGCAAAATAACTGATGATGGTCGAAGGAGAGAGGATATAAAATGTAGACTGGCCATCGCAAGGAAAGCGTTTCTGAAAAAGAGAAATGTGTTAACATCGAGTATAGATTTAAGTGTCAGGAAGTGATTTCTGAAAGTATTTGTATGGAGTGTAGCCATGTATGGAAGTGAAACATGGACAGTAAATAGTTTGGACAAGAAGAGAATAGAAGCTTTCGAAATGTGGTGCTACAGAAGAATGCTGAAGATTAGATGGGTAGATCACATAACTAATGAGGAAGTATTGAATAGGATTGGGGAGAAGAGAAGTTTGTGGCACAACTTGACCAGAAGAAGGGATCGGTTGGTAGGACATGTTCTGAGGCATCAAGGGATCACCAATTTAGTATTGGAGGGCAGCGTGGAGGGTAAAAATCGTAGGGGGAGACCAAGAGATGAATACACTAAGCAGATTCAGAAGGATGTAGGTTGCAGTAGGTACTGGGAGATGAAGAAGCTTGCACAGGATAGAGTAGCATGGAGAGCCGCATCAAACCAGTCTCAGGACTGAAGAGCACAACAACAACAACAACAACTGACTTTTCGATCACCCGGTATTTTCGCGCACTTGTTTTCGTTAACGAACTGTGCCATTGCTGCGGCAGGTGCAGCCGACAACTGCCGCTGGAAAATGGTGGGATCAAAAACGGCGGTGAGGCGCAGGCCGCGTTCCGCGAGACGCGGCAGGTGTGGAGCGAGCAGCGAGCACTCACGAGGTTGAGCGGGTGCCGGGCGGAGGGCGGCGCCGGCTCGTCGGTGAGGATGGCGCGCAGGTGCGCGATGTAGGAGGCGGCCAGGCGCAGCGTGTCCAGCTTGCTGAGCTTCGTGTCGGCCGGCACCCACGGCAGCGTCGTCTTCAGCCGGCAGAAGGCGCGCGCCAGCACGCGCATGCGCGCCCGCTCGCGCGCGTTGGCCGCGTGCCGCTGCTCGGGCCGCGCGCAGCAGCCCGACTCGTCGTCCGCCAGCGCCGCCGCCGCCGCCGCCGCCCCCGCCGCCCCCGCGCCGACGTCCGCGCCGCGGCCTCCGCCCCCGCCGGCTGGTCTGCGCCGGCGAGGCATCTCAGCTCCTAGGCAAAGCGCGCCGTCATTTCCACCCTTTTCAATATTTATTTTGACGAAATCGTTCACGAATGGCTCATTTCATTAAATGCAGTGAGAAGTTGTAAGTAGGCTGTTTATTTTTTCTTTATGTAAGTAGGCTGTTTATGTTTTCTTATTGGCAACGTTACGTCGCGCTCTATATGAAAATCACTGGCTGTGCTGTGTACAGTCTGTGGCTAGTTTGCATTGTTGTCTGCCATTGTACTGTTGGGCAGCGGCAGCTGGATGTCAACAGCGCGTAGCGTTGCGCAGTTGGAGGTGAGCCGCCAGCAGTCGTGGATGTGGGGAGAGAGATGGCGGAAGTTTTGAAATTGAACTGCTATGTATATTATGATTATTAAGGTAAATACAGTGTTTGTTCTCTATTAAAATCTTTCATTTGCTAACTATCCCTATCAGTAGTTAGTGACTTCCGTAGTTTGAATCTTTTATTTAGCTGGCTATAGTGGCGCTCGCTGTATTGCAGTAGTTCGAGTAATGAAGATTTTTGTGAGGTAAGTTATTTGTGAAAGCTATAGTTTAATGTTACTCAGGGCTATTCTTTTGCAGGGATCTTTGATAGTCAGACTGCGTTGCGCTAAAAATATTGTGTGCCACTTTAGTGAATGTTTGAGTACGTTCAGTTTTGCTCAGCTGTTTGAAAAGCAAATAGTGTAAGAGGTTTATCAGCACAGTCGTGTATAAATTCTTCTAAGGGGACGTTGCAAAGTGATACGTCGATTTCAAGACACTGCTATTCCCTGGTGATCAGCTTATAATAGGAGAACCCTGAAGAAAAATTTCATTTAGGTCACTTCAAGAATTGGAGCATATAAAAAGCAAAACTGTTATGTAAAAAACTACGGCCGAACAGGCCACGAAGGCCCTGAACCAGACCGCTGGTCGATCATCAGCAATCGGCTTGTTATCTGTGGCGCGTCCCCGGGCGTGAGCATCTTTGCGTTTTCGGATGGGGCGCGCGGGACGGCGAGAGGCAGTCGGTTTGGAGCGGCCGGTGGGACTGGCGGAGTTGTGGTTCGGGCGTAAGCACACGTGTGATGTCTGTTACACTGGGGCTGTTTGCTAATCGTGAAACTCCTGCGGCGGTTACTGGTTGCCTGGAAGGCATTTCATAGAAACTGTGCCAGGCTTCGCAGTGACAGGGAAGTCCTGAGTTGGTGTTGTCCTAGATGTTTGTACAAATTGAGGTGCCCGTGTGAGAAGCACGGCGTGGGCCTGTCGGTTGCTTCGTCCTTGTGGCAGCCACCGCAAGCGGATGTTCGACCGGAATGTTTACAGTATGTGGTGAGCATAGTGTGAGAAAGTTCTCGTAGGATGTGCTGCCAGCCTGACTCCTAGCCAGCGTTATTTGTGGGTGCCGACCCCTTGTCTGCTACTGCTTCCGGGTGTCCTGTAACATTTCACAGCAAAACTGTGTTTTTGTGGCATTCTGTGTTTCTGGCTCAGCCTCCGCCTAGAAAGGGGAAAGATTTGGAATTCCTTAACGCTGTAATTTAAACATATAAAAAAAGTTGTTCTTTCAGAATAAGCGCCGGTTCCTTTGGGACACTGCAGTTCAAACAGGAGTGGCGTAATATTAATGTGTATCTGTTAATCGTCAAATGAAGCGTATTTAATGGCTTGTTGTTTTCTGGGGCACGCAGCTGTGTTATTGAACTCATTTTGAAGTGAATGACTGCTCCCTACTTCAGTGTATTCTTTTCAGTAGTATTGTAAGGTTTTTTGGATATTTGTCAGTGGGGTGTATTGATTGAATTTTGTTTTTCTCTTTCCTTTGAATTACGATGAGTTGTTCAGTTTACCTGGTTATTGGCTTAACTCGCGCTTCACGCACTAAATCAGCTGATATTGAAATTGTTTTTTTGTTCCTGTTTAATGTCATACAGAGTCAAATGTAACTTCATGTATGTTATTTGAAATAAATGTGTTGGATTGACCTTAATGAAATATGTGCAGTCGGAGTAAGGGACCCAGTCCTTCATTAGTGCTTAACAGTGGCGTGTGGTTCGGGTTGTGAGTCCCGTGCTCGGACCAGACGCGACAGTGCCGAACAAATAGATTTTAAATATCTAGAGTCCAGTTTTAAACTTACCAGTTCATATGATGTAAAACAGTCCATATTCAGACACTTCTCTGAACCAGTTACAACTGAAAAATACGGACTTAACTTCAAACACCACGTCCAATGTACAATTAATAATAGATAACTAAAGTTGTAGTATTATCTAACCCAACAGGAAAAAGAAATTACGAAATTTATTCCCTAATTGCGAATATCTTGTCATCAGTTGCATTAGATAGATATATATATACTACCTGTTAGTGACACACGAATATTTGTGTCGGCCCAGTACTCGAAAGCGGTTTTCCCACTTAACACTGACGATCGCCTCAACCAGTTCGGCCATTAGTGCGCACATTCTCGACCCAACTAAACCTCCATATGTCACCACATCCACAGCTCTTACTACTCGCGCGCTTTCCATAATCCGCCCGTGTCTCAAAAAAATGATTATAATGACTCTGAGCACATAGGGCTTTTAACTCCTGAGGTTATCAGTCCCCCAGAACTTAGAACTACTTAAACCTAACTAACCTAAGGACGTCACACACATAGACTGTAGCGCCTAGAACCGCTCGGCCACCCCGGCTGTCCGTCCGTGTCTCAACTACATTGCATAGTATTATACAGACACTGTAAAATGTAGGCATTGCAGATTTGTACCCTCATTTGATTTCACCAACATTCCGGATACCTTAATAGTGGTAAATAGTGTTTCGACAACAAGTGTATCGGTCGAGGCTCACCAATACCCTCGCCTCCTAGACGCCCAACTGGAACTGGAGTTTCTTTGTTTGGGGGATATTTCAAAGTTTTCATGTATTCCAGTCCTGTTGATAATGTAGAATGACTGCACGAACTCGTTGTCGATGGCTGTCAATGTACAGGCTGTCCCACTCAAACTTCCCTCATTTCAAGTAGTAGTAGTAGTATGTTGTTCTGCCTCACGGCAGGTCTTGTCATGGGTTAAGCCTCTTCCACTTTCCTCTGTCTATAGTCAGTCTTTTCATTTCCGAATATTTGTCTCCTTTGATATTGCCCAGCATTTGATATCTTCTTTCTCTTCTTCGCGTTTTTCCCGCCACCATTCCTTCTATTCCTTCCTTCGATAAACAGTCCCTCCTCAAACAATGTCCAATCCAGTTCCGTAATCTCTTTCTAATGACTCAGATTGTTTCTTTCTTCTCCAACTCTTCCTAATACTTCTTCATTCCTTACTCGGTCTTCCCATTTCACTTTTTCCACTCTTCTCCATATCCACATCTCTAGTGCCTCCACTCTTCTTTCATCTTCCTTCCTCAATGTCCAGATCTCTGCACCACATACGGCGATGCTCCAGATGTAACATTTGGCAAGTCTTTTCCTCAGATATTTGTATAGTGGTCCACAAAGTAATTTGTGTTTCCTCTTGAATCCTTCTTTTGCCATTGCAATTCTTTTCCTAATTTCTGTTGAGCAATACATATCTGTTGTTACACTTCCTAAGTAATTGAAGTTATTCACTTGCTCTATTTCATCTCCCAATATTTTCATATGGCATTTTCTCCCCTTTCCTCCAATTACCATGCTTTTCGTTTCCTTCTTGTTAACCTTCTGCCGGCCACGGTGGCCGAGCGGTTCTAGACGCTTCAGTAGAGAACCGTGCGCCTGCTGCAGTCGCAGGTTCGAATCCTGCCTCAGGCATGGATGTATGTGATGTCCTTAGGTTAGTTAGGTTTAAGTAGTTTCTAAGTCTAGGGGACTGATGACCTCAGATGTTGAGTCCTATAGTGCTTAGAGCCATTTGAACCATTTTTTTGTTAATCTTCTGATTTCTAAGAGCCAGTAAAAAAAAACACATTAGATACAACAATGAAAAATGCACCACATTGTAGAGTACCTGAAAGAATTTATTTACTTATCATCAATGCACCTCTACATTTGAACCATTTGTAGCACGAAGTAGTTTAGATTAGTGTTATCACGAATATGTTCAATGACAACGTGCGGATTTTGCGAACCCCAAATAAAACATTTTGCCTATTAACCCTTCCTGATAGATCGAAGAATCTGAGAATAAACATCTTTCCAGGAATCTGGCATCCATATCAATACCTTGTAGCATATCTGTAGCAAATTATTGTCGGCGTGGTTTGTCGTTCGGCGTGACATGTTGCAGAATTTGCACTTTGTAAGCACACGTGCGAAGACTCTGGTGAACTACAGGATGCAATGTTGATCGAGGTACATCAAGTTGCCTAGATGCTTCACGAATTGACTTACGTGGGCTTCTGAGAAACGTTTCTTTGATGTCCTCCACTGTCTCTTCTGAAACGCCGTAATGTGCACCTCCAGAGTGTTTCAGAACACTTCCTATTGCCGGAAACTTCCTTACCATTCCTTCATTGTTTTCACATCAGATTATTTTCACATCAGGTGCATCACATTCATACACACGACGATAATTTCTTTGCACAGAAATTGGCGGTTTTGTTTCTGCAAACCATACTACTGCTTGCGCGCACTGCTGTGGAGTCGCCATTTTCACTTCATGCGACCATGCTGCACCCTGGCGACTATACTTGGCACTTCTGACGCGGGAATATAAATTCTGTGAGATGCTCTACATTGTGGTACATTTTTCATTGTCGTGTCTACTGTGGTTTTTTTTCTCTCCTGGGTCCTTGAAATCAGGGAGGTTTGAGTGGGACACCCTGTATTAAGAAAATGCCTGCGATTTTTGAACGTGTATGGGTAGCTATGAGGAGAAATGCTGAAGCCTGTGACCATCTAGAACACTTGTCATGTATTTGCATGTCCGCAGTTTGGATTTTCGGTTGACACTCTTATAAAGTGTTAATCTACTCAGTCTTAATGCTCTGTATCCGGGAAACGTTGCTTTCGGGTCCATGTCTGTTGCGATTATTTTTTTGTTTCATTGTCCTCTACTCATCCTGTGGTATCGTAGCTCACCAGTACTGCCACAGCCAGAGCCTCGGCAGAGATTCCCATGGGCACTGCCAGTGGCGGTTTGATAGAAGCCATCATTAAGGTGACCTTATAACATATTTGTCTATGGTCCATTTAAATTTTTATAATTTTTTGCATTAAAATTTTCCCGTATTAGTACTACTGGCCATTAAAATTGCTACACCACGAAGATGACGTGCTACAGACGCGAAATTTAACCGACAGGAAGAAGAAGATGCTGTGATATGCAAATGATTAGCTTTTCAGAGCATTCACACAAGATTGGCGCCGGTGGCGACACCTACAACGTGCTGACATGAGGAAAGTTTTCAACCGATTACTTATACACAAACAGCAGTTCACCGGCGTTGCCTGGTGAAACGTTGTTGTGATGCCTCGTGTAAGGAGGACAAATGCGTACCGTCACGTTTCCGACTTTGATAAAGGTCGGATTGTAGCCTATTGCGATTGCGGTTTATCGTATCGCGACATCGCTGCTCGCGTTGGTCGAGATACAATGACTGTTAGCAAAATATCGAATCGGTGGGTTCAGGAGGGTAACACAGAACGCCGTGCTGGATCCCAACGGCCTCGTATAACTTGCAGTCGAGATGACAGGCATCTTATCCGCATGGCTTTAACGGATCGTGCAGCCACGTCTCGATCCCTGAGTCAACAAATGGGGACGTTTGCAAGACAACAACCATCTGCACGAACAGTACGACGACGTTTGCAGCAGCATTGGACTATCAGCTCGGAGACCGTGGCTGCGGTTACCCTTGACGCTGCATCACAGACAGGAGCGCCTGCGATGGTGTACTCGACGACGAACCTGGGTGCACGAATGGCAAAAAGTCATTTTTTTGGATAAATCCAGGTTCTGTTTACAGCATCATGATGGTCGCATCCGTGTTTGGCGACATCGCGGTGAACGCACATTGGAAGCGTCTATTCGTCATCGCCATACTGGCGTATCACCTGGCGTGATGGTATGGAGTGCCATTGGTTTCAGATCTCGGTCACCTCTTGTTCGCATTGACGGCACTTCGAACAGTGGACGTTACATTTCAGATGTGTTACTACCCGTGGCTCTACCCTTCATTCGATCCCTGCAAAACCCTACATTTCAGCAGTATAATGCACGACCGCCTGTTGCAGATTCTGTACGGGCCTTTCTGGATACAGAAAATATTCGACTGCTGCCCTGGCTAGCACATTCTCCAGATCTCTCACCGATTGAAAACGTCTGGTGGATGGTGGCCAAACAACTGGCTCGTCACAATACGCCAGTCACTACTCTTGATGAACTGTATATCGTGTTGAAGCTGCATGGATAGCTGTACCTGTACACGCCATCCAAGCTCTGTTTGACTCAATGTCCAGGCGTATCAAGGATGTTATTACGGCCAGAGGTGGTTGTTCTGGGTACTGATTTCTCAGGATCTATGCACCTAAATTGCGTGTAAATGTAATCACATGTCAGTTCTAATATAATATATTTGTCCAATGAATACCCGTTTATCATCTGCATTTCTTCTTGGTGTAGCAATTTTAATGGCCAGTAGTGTATGTAAAGTAAAGTGTGCTATACTGGAAGTTGAAGTTCTTTATGTATGTAAAATACCATGTAAATTGTTTGTTACGTTAAATAATTTTCTGATGACCTTTCGTAATGAAAAATATTTGTGGGTATAAATTGTTCATGTTGGTGTAAATTTGACAATTTTAAGAAATGGCCACGCTTAGCAACAATATATGAAATAGGTGTTACGTTAAAACCAGTGCGCTTTTGTTTAAAACGAAAGTGGCGTTGGGGAGTGGAGAAGGTGGCAAGGGAGAATTGGCGCGCTACCTGGAGCAAGCGCGTGTATTGAGGCAACACCTTTGTAGAGCAGCAGAAGCTTTGCCTGCGAAGTCGTACAGAATGCCTCGGATAGAGACTGCGAAAAGCTTACGGCTTAGCTGCGAATTGTTGGGCCACTGTATGCAGATTTCACCAACGCCAAGAAGAGAAATTGAGCCTATACAGACGTGCAGGCCGTACTGTGGGTGGTGTAGCCGCCATAATTGTTCGCCACACCCAAGCCTCCAGCTACCAGAAAAGACTTTTATTGTAAATTTACTTCTGCACTACGTGAAGCATTAAGTTAAACTGTGTTTAACTAATCGTACTTGAACTTTAAAGAAACTGGTTCACCCTATTATTTAATCCTAATCATACACCTATATAGAGTTTCGTTTGGGTGTTTGATGAGTCCGAGTATCCTATTTTAAAGACTTACGAAGTGCCAAGTTAATATAAAGAGGCGCCATTTAAATTGTTTTTGTGTTTTCTTAACAATTACAAAGTGCTGTAGTGAAAGTCTGCTTACGTAAAATTCAATCAGAGTGTAGACAAGTTACTAGAATCTCGTATATCACTATACTGAGTTACTTCGAAGAATAATAGCTTCTGAAAATAAACTCCAGTATGAGGGCGGTTTTGTTAAAGTGAAATGATCAGTATAAGAAAGTGTGTCCTTTAGTATCTAAGTGTTTCAGTATTTCAGTTTATTTATTGTAGAAAATGTTTTTTTTTTTATGGTCCCCCATGCCCAAATTTTTTAGCTTCCCTGAAGTTGTGTTCTGGGCCTTTTTCTCTTTTTAAAACGTAATGTATAAGGGTTTAGTAGACAAAACGAAATTCCATTGTCTGCATTAATATTGTTTACGTGGAGTAATATTACTTTGAGGAACCAAATTAAACAAAACAGTAGGAAGCAAGTAGCCAAAATTCATACTTCTGTGTGGTGTGCGTACTGTAAGACCTTCGGTACACACACCATCAGATTTTTTGACTTGTCACTCTAAGGAAGTAGGCGAGTGTCAGCAATATGTCTCTTGGTCTTATCGTGGCGTGTTAATCTTCTGCTGTTACGTCAGACGATAGAAATGCCACTTGCACGCTTAGAGAAGCAGATTGACGGTGACCAACTTTAAACAGAACTTGATTAATTTCCACACACATTTATTAAAATAATAACAAGCATAAAAATTACTTAACTTGGTTCTGGATGCTATTTATAATTGACAATCTGAAGTTCCTTTGGTATTGGTACGTTAATCTTATTCTCACATATATCTCTGATACCTGACAAAAGTGTCTATACTTTTATCTCCATGGCTATGTACAGGAATATGGTAATCTTATTAGGCGCAGACTGAAACTTGACTACAGACTGGTACAGACAAATGTAGAACTCGTACAGACTAATGCAGACTGGTACAGACTGGTGCAGACAAATTCAGACTGACTAATCGCAGGTCTGTACACTCATTATAATACCTCGCGCGTTCAGGTATCACTGCGTGAGTGTGATCCGCGAGGAGAAAAGGTTCTACGTTAGCAGCAATCTCATTGGCTGCGAGACATATTAATACGCGGATCACCGGAAGCAGAATTTGGTCCGTCTCTAAGACAGCGCCATCTCTTAGTGCAGAGACGGACGAGCGCTGCGCCTGCGCTGTTGTGCTTAGCAGGGCGCGCTCTAGTGGGAAACTTGTGTACGCGCTGACTACGCGGAACTATGTACACAACATTCTGCGTTTCCAAATACTTCACTGTTTTCTTTGCTTGGATAGGCTGGCGACCATTAGTACATGTTTTGAAGCACTAAATGAACTTGGAACTGAGTTGTCCTAGCTTCAGTATAATATTATTCATACTGCGCTTCTGTTTAACCGCAGGGTAAACTCCTAGGGAAAGAATTGAATAGTCTGATCTACTTATCCATTAGACACAGCACATGGTCAAATGCTGCAAAAATGGTAACCCTATTGATTAGGTTTTCCTACTAACAGGACTAGCCTCCCATAGTGTATTTTAGCTGGAAGCTAAACTAAATTTTAGTAACAGGTTTATACGTGGCTTTTCCCGTAACAATTGTATTTGTGCTGTTGGGGAATAGTATACGTGACAACATAGATACAGGATTTTCTGTTATTTAGGTAAAAGCATACTAAATTACAATAGTAGAGATAGGGTTATAATCGCGCTTGGTAACAGTACCTTTTACAGCAGTTAAGAGTCCATAAACAGTTAGGCACAGTAATTCATTTTACAGATAGGTGATATTCTTTTGAAAAAAGTATAAAGGTCTCAGGGGCACGAATTTGTTAAAGCAGCTAAGAGAAATGTGCAGCAGTATAAATTACTATATATGTGGTTTAAGCAATTATTTAAAATGGATAAAGATAAGTGTATGCAGTATAGAGAAATGAAGCAGGAGGATAAGTGTGTTGACACTTCAGTAAACAGTGATCAGGGTTAGGACATAGAGGAATCAATGTTATTCATGGAAAAGGAGGCAGAAAATATTCATCTGTGGAATGAGACTTCTATGCTGTCAAGCCTGTCTCAGATTAAGAAAGAAGTAGATTCAGAAGAGGAAGACAATGGGGTAGACAATAATCAACAAAATGAACAACAAACGATTGATTTGTATGCATTACTACACAATATGCATACACAAATTCTAGCACAAAACAAGAACTTGCAGGTTCAAAATGAAAAATTTGAAAGTCTGAATAAAATCAGTCAGGAACAGGTTTAGTTACTAAAAGTCTGCCGCACGGGATTAGCCGAGCGGTCTGGGGCGCTGCACTCATGGACTTCGCGGCTGGTCCCGACAGAGGTTCGAGTCCTCCCGCGGGCATGGATGTGTGTGTTTGTCCTTAGGATAATTTAGGTTACGTAGTGTGTAAGCTTAGGAACTGATGACCTTAGCAGTTACGTCCCATAAGATTTCACACACATTTGAATATTACTAAAAGTCTATCTGAAGACACTTCTAGTAATAACGAAAAAATTAAGAAACGGAGTGAACATATAGAAACGAACAACCAAAAGTTAGAAAAAGTTAATAGTAAAATAGGTTTTCCGACTGAGGAACTTATTAACGCGAAGAAAGATGAAAAAGATTTAGGTGAAACTGTTAGCAATATACAGGCAGAAATTGTGGGCATTAATGACAGGTTTGAAACCGAAGTAGAGAAAATACAGGAACAGATCGAGTCTATGATAGAGTTAAAGACTGAGGAAAAATTTTCCCATGTTATAGAAAGCAATAACGAAAGCGAACGAAGTACAGATTTCTCAACTGAGAATGACTGTTCAAGAAACTGAAAGAAACCTAGAAAGGAAAGTAGAGCATTGTGAGAGAAGTGTTGCAATAACACCTCCAGTATACAAGAAAAGTTAGTGACTCAGAAAGGAAGATTACGTGTAATGCCCTTAAGGGGTAGGCAGAACACCAGTTTAAAAGGTTCTAGAGGGCGAAGAAAAATTCGACCCATACCGAAAACATAGTGGATTATCCCCTGTGGATTTTATTCAGAACTGCGAAATTACAGCAATCATGAGCAAAACGACGGTTCAAAGAGGAAGAGGCAGAGGCAGAGGCAGATTTTCCTCTAACCATCACGGAAAAGGACATAGGCCCCGAAATAACTCCCGTAGGGAAGAGTTAAAGTAAATAACGCGAACGTTGTGGGTCTGTCGGACGCGGGAATAAGTTAGAGGAGGCCCAAACGTAAGAAATATTCTCGACATAGACAGAGAAGCTTCAAAACGCTGCAGTACGGTGCAGATGAGAGGCAGGGTAGTAGGCCTGCCGCGACAGATGGTACTGCAGCTGAGTCACAGTCGGCCAGCAGCGGACGTATTTCGTGCGCTAACAAGCCGCTGCAGCGCACCGCTGTAGCGAGAAGTGCAGACGGAGCGTGACGTCACAGGGCAACAGGGCAATCAGCTGAGGCTGTGAGTACGTCAGTAGAGGGGGCGTTGCCCACTGGAACCAATTCGGAGGCTCTGGACAGACAACGTGCAGCAACTGAGATGGAGGGGAGTTTGTACGGAACTGACAATTGGCGTATACAGGTGAGTAATCTGTATGACGGTATAAAGCAGTGTAACGAAAAGGAAGACAGCGTTACTGCGACCGGAAAGGAGGTCAGGGAGAAAGGTTCATTGTCTGAAGCCGCGCAGAGTACGCGACCTGCCACTACAATTGAAATCAAAAAGCACCGCGCAAAGGACGCGTGTCGCTAATGTTAGGGAAAATTAAGAGGTCGTACGTAGACGCGAAGTAGGAGATGCAAATTTACACTTTGCTGAAGAATCATTCCGTGGCAACGAATCTGCGGATAACGTTTTTGTCATTTATAAGTCTGATTTGAAGCAAAACGAATTTGTGCGATTGAAACAAATCCACAAAGATTGTAATGTTTATGAAGTCCAAGCTGATGACGTCAGGAAAGATAAGGAGGACAGTTCTGATGAAGACGAACTACCAACAGACAGAGGAAAAAGAAACTGCCTGCAACAAAAGATAAACAAGGGGAACTCGTTACTATAGAACGAATCCAGAAATCCACTAATTACGAGACTAGCGACGATCTAGAGTTCTCAAAGAAGAAGGGCTTTCATGTTAGAAGCCGACAGTGATAGCGAAGATGCCGACTCAAATGAAAATAAAGAAATCAATGAGTCTAGTGATTCAGAATGCGAGGAAACAAAGCTTAATGAAAAACTTTTATAGAAATGAGAATACCACAGAATTAGAATATTTCGTGTGAAAAGTTGTCGAAATTGGACATTAAACAGCAAAAAAAAGTCAGTCGAGAGGAAATACAATCTGTAAATGACTAGACCTGTAAAGAAGCAGTAATGTAAATACAGGATACGGAAGACGTAATGGGTTCTAAGGAAAAGGAACCACCGGACGAAATGATTAGTAAACAACAACAACTAAGGACCATGAAGGATTTTGCGACAGGAAAGAAAAAAGAACCACCCGACTTAGAATGTAAAGAGATGAATGTCATTTCGTGGGAAGAAGTAATAATAGACCAAGACTTATTCTGGCAGAAACAAGAGGACAAGGAAGTGGAAGTGACACAAACCAATGAGGACGGAACTTTTAAAAGAGGTAGTTGGTAGTAGAAGAATAGCCAATATATGTAAAGATATTAGGAGACTCCAAAACGAGGATAAAGTGTGGAAATCAGTAAAGGACAAATTTGACAGTAATGATTGTCCACAGATACCAAAATTTTAATTTTACAACATATTTAAAGAAGTACCGTTTATTAGTAAGGCGAGAAATAGTGAAGAATGGCAAGTCTGTTGACCATCACTGATTGAAATAGAATTCATTGATTACTTTCATTAGGCATATGGACATTGTGGGGTGAAAAAGTGCCATGAGAAAATTCAAATCGTTGTCAAAATTGGGAGTAATGCTTTGAAAAAGGTTACACAACGTTTAAAATCGTGTCATGTTTGTCTAAGTACTGTAGAGGCCAACAGTACCAACAGAGGTGCTATGCAGAATCTCAACCATTAGGTTACTTAGTACCTATATGGGTCCTTACATAAAACCACTGGAAATTTCACCTACGTTCTAGTTATTTTAGATGTATTTTCAAAATTTATTAAAATGTATCCAATCAGGAAAGCCCCAGTTAAAGCAGTAATCCATAAAATGTTGGAATACTTTAATGAAATAGGAATACTAAGGAGAGTGCTATCTGACAATCGTCCGCAATTTATTGTAAAATTATGGTTAGAAGGAACGAAGCGAAAAGGAATACAAGTAACACACATTTCAGCCTACCGTCCACCTAGTAATCCAGTAGGACGCTATATGCGAGAATTAGCAAGACTATGTAGGACATACTGTCGCCAAAACCATACACCTTGGTGCAAATTTATTCCAAAATTTGAGGTAATTATGAACTCTTTACAACATGAAACCACTTGTTTCACACCTGAAGAAAGGCCATGAAACTAAAAATTTGATAAATTAGTGTTAGAATAGCCACCCAGTAAAGAAATAGATTTGGTAAAGAAAAAGGAAATAGTGAGGGAACTAAGCAGACGAAAAGCAGAAGCAAGAGCCAAAAGGCACGATAAAAAGGTAAAATTTTCAAAATTTAATTTTAACTTCTTAAAGCTCCGAAAAATCTAGTGAGGAAAATCACGAGATTTCATATTTTAAATACGTTTACTATGGTCTTTTGAAATTCAATACCACACCCTAATGCATACTTTCTGGTTTATCCTAAGTCCAGCCTAAAGAAGTATATAGCCGGAAATGTGTACAAGTTTGTAACTATTATTATTATCCAATGTTAATATCTATTAAGTTTCAGGTTCTGAGATACTTTTGTATAAATGTGCAAAGATAGAAAATTGAAACAAATGTATCACTTAGAAAACTGTTAAGGGAAGTACTGTAGCCTAAGGCGCATGACAAACCAATGGTTTTTGACGAAAAAGGACTGCCAAAAATTATTTCAAAATAAAAGAGGCAGCCTACAAGGAAGAATGAATCAAGTGTTCTTAAAGAAAACGTAAAATGGACTGCATTTGATGTCATAAAGAGGCAGTCAAAAGAAAAGTGTATGCTATTGGTTCACAGGAGGCAAGTAGGACTGCCATAATACCCATACTGGTGACAGTAAATTGTTCTATTAATGTGTTGTAATTTTGTATTATTAATGTTTATGTGTAAAGAGTGTTTTTATGATTAACTTGTAACAGACTTAAGTGTATACTGTTTGTTCAGGAGAACATTGCTTTAATGTAAATGAACCAAAGAAACCTATTATTTTTGGGTATTTTAATTATGCTTACCTTCAGGGCACATAATTAAAACAGGGGCATATATAACATATTTGTCTATTGTTGATTTAAATTTTTATAATTTTTTGCTTTAAAATTTTCGCATATTGGTACTACATTTTCTGTGTATGTAAAGTAAAGTGTACTGTACTGGAGGTTGAAGTTCTTTGAGCTATGTATGTAAAATACTATGTAAATTGCTGGATGAGGTTTCGGGACTGCAGCCGGATCATGTTGACTTCTTGCCACGATATTTCGGCTGGCAATCGTCCAGCCAACTTCAGGTGAATGCCAGTCAGTGACACATACCTGAAATTGGCTGGACGATTGCCAGCCGAAATATCGTGGCAAGAAGTCAACGTGATCCGGCTGCAGTCCGAAGCCTCATCGAAGATTCAGTACGCCGGGAAAACTTAAAGAATCACGCTATGTGAATTGTTTATTATGTTAAATAATTTTCTGATGACTTTTCTTATTGGATGTCTGTGCCAGTATGGGCTTAGTAATCACTAACTCCTTTTTTAAACATAAGAACATTCACCGCTATACTTGGGAAGGCAAGGTAACCAGATCTGTCATTGACTATATAATAACAGATCAGGAATTCAGGAAGGCTGTGAGGGACACACGTGTATTCAGGGGATTCTTTGATGACACTGATCATTATTTAATCTGCAGTGAAATTGGGATTGTGAGGCCGAAAGTGCAGGAGGTCAGGTCCATATATAGGAGGATAAGAGTGGAGAAACTTCAGGATAACGAAATCAGGCACAAGTACATAACAGCGATCTCAGAAAGGTACCAGTTAGTTGAATGTAGTCAATTACAGTCATTGGAAAAGGAATGGACAAGGTACAGGGACATAGTACTAGAAGTGGCTAAAGAATGTCTTGGAACAGTAGTGTGTAAAAGTAGGATGAAACAAACAGCTTGGTGGAATGATACAGTCAAGGCAGCCTGTAAAAGGAAAAATAAGGCGTATCAAAAATGGCTACATACCAGAACCCAGGTAGACAGAGAAAGTTATGTTGAAGAAAGAAACAAAGCCAAACAGATAATTGCAGCATCCTAGAAGAAATCGTGGGAAGACTTTGGAAACAGGTTGGAGACTATGGGTCAAGCTGCTGGAAAACCATTCTGGAGTGTAATTAGCAGTCTTCGGAAGGGAGGTAAGAAGGAAATGACAAGTATTTTGGACAGGTCAGGAAAACTGCTGGTGAATCCTGAGGCTGCCTTGGGCAGATGGAGGGAATATTTTGAAGAGTTGCTCAATGTAGGTGAAAATGCGATCAGTAATGTTTCAGATTTCGAGGTAGAATGGGATAGGAATGATGATGGAAATAGGATCACATTTGAGGAAGTGGAAAAAATGGTCAATAGATTGCAGTGCAATAAAGCGGCTGGGGTGGATTAAATTAAGTCGGAACTCATCAAATACAGTGGAATGTCAGGTCTTAAATGGCTACACAGGATAATTGAAATGGCCTGGGAGTTGGGACAGGTTCCATCAGACTGGACAAAAGCAGTAATCACACCAATCTTTAAACATGGGAACAGAAAAGATTGTAACAACTACAGAGGTATCTCTTTAATCAGCGTTGTGGGTAAAATCTTCTCAGGTATTGTTGAAAGGAAAGTGCGAGTATTAGTTGAGGACCAATTGGATGAAAATCAGTGTGGGTTTAGGCCTCTTAGAGGTTGTCAGGACCAGATCTTTAGCTTACGGCAAATAATGGAGAAGTGTTATGAGTGGAACAGGGAACTGTATCTATGCTTTATAGATCTAGAAAAGGCATATGACCGGGTTCCTAGGAGGAAGTTATTGTCTGTTCTACAAGATTATGGAATAGGAGGCAAACTTTTGCAAGCAATTAAAGGTCTTTACATGGATAGTCAGGCAGCAGTTAGAGTTGACGGTAAATTGAGTTCATGGTTCAGAGTAGTTTCAGGGGTAAGACAAGGCTGCAACCTGTCTCCACTGTTGTTCATATTATTTATGGATCATATGTTGAAAACAATAGACTGGCTGGGTGAGATTAAGATATGTGAACACAAAATAAGCAGTCTTGCATATGCGGATGACTTAGTTGTGATGGCAGATTCGATTTAAAGTTTGCAAAGTAATATTTCAGTGCTAGATCAGAAATGTAAGGACTATGGTATGAAGATTAGCATCTCCAAAACGAAAGTAGTCTCAGTGGGAAAGAAATATAAACGGATTGAGTGCCAAATAGGAGGAACAAAGTTAGAACAGGTGGACGGTTTCAAGTACTTAGGATGCATATTCTCATAGGATGGCAACATAGTGAAAGAACTGGAAGCGAGGTGTAGCAAAGCTAATGCAGTGAGCGCTCAGCTACGATCTACTTTCTTCTGCAAGAAGGAAGTCAGTACCAAGACTAAGTTATCTGTGCACCGTTCAATCTTTCGACCAACTTTGTTGTATGGGAGCGAAAGCTGGGTGGATTCAGGTTACCTTATCAACAAGGTTGAGGTTACGGATATGAAAGTAGCTAGGATGATTGCAGGTACTAGTAGATGGGAACAATGGCAGGAGGGTGTTCACAATGAGGAAATCAAAGAAAAACTGGGAATGAACTCTATAGATGTAGCAGTCAGGGCGAACGGGCTTAGATGGTGGGGTCATGTTACACGCATGGGAGAAGCAAGGTTACCCAAGAGACTCATGGATTCAGCAGTAGAGGGTAGGAGGAGTCGGGGCGGACCGAGGAGAAGGTACCTGGATTCGGTTAAGAATGATTTTGAAGTAATAGGTTTAACATCAGAAGAGGCACCAAAGTTAGCACTGAATAGGGGATCATGGAGGAACTGTATAAGGTGGGCTATGCTCCAGACTGAACGCTGAAAGGCATAATCAGTCTTAAATGATGATGATGATGATGATGACTTTTCTTATTTAAAATATAATAAATGGGTATAAATTGTTCATGTTGATGTAGACACTTTAAGAAATGGTCACGTTTAGCAACAATATAAGAATTGGTGTTACGTATAAGAATTGGTGTTACGTAAAAGCCAGTGTTCTTTTGTTTGAAACGACAGTGGCTTTGGGGAAGAAAAAGGAGGCAAAGGCGAATTGGCGCGCTACCTAGAGCATGCGCGGGAAGTAGGTCACACAGTTTTTAGGCAGCAGTGATTGAGGCAACACCTGCAAAGTTGCACAAAATGCCTCGGATGGAGACTGCAAACGGTTTAAGGCATAATTGCGAGTTATTGGGCCACTGTATATATATTTGACCAACGCCAAGAAGAAAAATAAGGCTGCTTACGTAAAATTCAATCAGAGTGTAGACAAGTTACTAGAATGTGGTAACTGACTATACTGAGTTAATTCGAAGAATAATAGCTTTTGAAAGTAAACTCCGGTAAGAGAGAGGTTTTTTTGAAGTGAAATCATGAGTATAAGAAAGAGTGTCCTTTAGTATCTAGGTGTTTTGTTTATTGTAGGAAATGCTTTTCTTAAGGTCCCCCCCCCCCCCCAGCCAAATTTTTTTAGCTTCCCTGAAGTTACCTGCTGGGCTTTTTCTCTTTTTAAAACGTGATGTATAAGGATGTAGTAGTCAAAACGAAATTCCAGTGTCTGCACTAACATTGTTTACGTGGAGTAATATTACTTTGAAGAACCAAGTTAAACAGTAGGAAGAAAGTAGGCAAAATTCACACATCTGCTTTTCCAAATTCTTCACTGTTTCGTTGCCTGGATAGGCTGGCGACCATTAGTACGTGAGTACATGTTTTGAACCACCAAATGAACTTGGAACTGAGTTGTCCTAGCTTCAGTATGATATTATTCATACTTAGTTTATGTTTAAACGCTGAGTAAAATCCTAGGGAAAGAACTGAATAGTTCGATTTACTTATCCATTAGACACGACACATGGTCAAATCCTGCAAAAAGGGGTTCAAAAAATGGTTCAAATGGCTCTGAGCACTATGGGACTCAACTGCTGAGGTCATTAGTCCCCTAGAACTAACCTAAGGACATCACACACATCCATGCCCGAGGCAGGATTCGAACCTGCGACCGTAGCGGTCTCGCGGTTCCAGACTGCGTGTCGATTCTGTCATTGCCAACCGGCCGAAAGGTGGAACCGCACGACCACTTCGGCCGGCGCAAAAAGGGTAACTGTATTGATTAGCGTTTCCAGTTAACAGGAATATGCTCCCATAGTGTACTTTAGTTGGAAACTAAATTTTTAGTAAGAGTTTGGGTATAGTATACGTGACAACATAGAGACAGGGTTTTCTGTTATTTAGCTAAAAGCATATTAAATCACAGTAATAGGGATAGGGTTATAACTTTACCAATGTTCTCAAGAATCTGACCCCACAACCTGTTATCGATGGCTACGTTATGAAATTTATGTCGTATAAATCAGCAGATGGAGTTTCGGTTTGAAAAGTTAAATTTACTTCAGTTATTGAATGCTAGAGAGCAAAATGAAATGCCGCCGATCAATGGAGACCGCCAGGACGGTGCTGTTAGCGGCAGGCACCTGCGCACCAGCCTCCTAGCTCGAGGTTCTGTGCCTGGCTGCAGTGTACGTGGGAGTGGTCAGTTTTCGTCCAAAGCGCTTGACGAGTTCGTTCGTTTGTTCAGAAGGTGAGGCCGACAAGCCTATGCCACCTTTCGGCCGGTTGGCAATGACAGAATCGACACGCACGCTCTGCAGTCTTTCTGAAACAATTTGACATGAACTAGTTGGAAAAAAAAATAATTTGCTTTACTTGTAACTTTATATGTCAGGTTGTTTATGATGTTCCCATCATTTCTTTAATGGTCATCGTTATTGTGATATCTACGTGGAAGTAAGACAGTTCGCGGAATCCGAACAAGTTTGCAATGAAAAATAGGAATCGCTATGATTTCTGGAAAGCTATATTGTGCATGTATCTCGCAGAATCGATGTTTTAACCGTTTTTTCATTTCACAGTAGGTCATCATTATCGTCCAAGTGCTAGAAATATATAGATCGCTGCCAGGTATACTTTGATGCATATATTCGAGAATTAACAGTGAATGGACGTACTGCACAGCCATCTATCTACATTCGCAATGGTACTCGCGAAGTGGAGGAGGGGCAGTAAAGGTGATACAGAAACTGGTAAGCATGCTGCCCTGTCACTGTTCGGCGTTGTAAAAAAACTAGTAAAACTGCTAAATTGATCGCAGTATCAAACTGTGACGCTTATTACAGTACATCGGTGGTGGCTTTTCGATCCCATCCGTCCACTGGTATGCTCTTGTTTACCACATGAGGATCGACTGACATCGCTTCTTTGAGACTGAGAAAGAGTTCTGGTGGAGAGGCAACACCTTCTGGGGATGGCAAGCACCAAAACAGTGATCGCGTACATGACTGCAATTTGAGGAATCAGCCGAATCGAAACACCGAGACATCTGCTACCCCGTCACTGTGAAAGATGTATTTAAATGCAGAGGTCGTCAATCACCTTCAGATATCAGTTTGGAAACTCTCCACAATGCCGCAACACTCTCACAGCTTCCTTATGTTGTGACTGTCTTTTATGCAGTGTTGGGTTGTGGAAGCAGCAGCAACATGATTTACATCATGCTATGTCCAGTTTTCTGCGCGAGCCAATGGATCGAAACGTGTTAATGTCTGTTTAGAACCTGAAACGGACCTCAAAGTCGTTGGGAGAAAAGAAAATGTATGGCGGTGTACAAGGCGTGTTACAGCAGAAAAAGAGCAATGTATCAGATGCTAAAACAGGGAGCCTCTCTTGCAACTGATGTCTGCTAGATTCGATCCTCTTACAGTACAGGCGATGAGACTTTGCGCTGGTCTGTGCAAACGAATTCTATCACTGGCCACCTGCTCCAGTGGTTCAGTACGTGTATATTTGTATATTTAATAGGATCAACACTTACCCTCGATGCCGGTATACAGACGGGATTTGTTTTCGATGTATCGGAAGAGAGAGATGCGGTAAAAGTCTTTTCGAGTTGTCTGTCGGATGAAGTTAGCGGAGCTCTTGTAGTTCGTAGTTTTTCTCTGTTGGATGGTACAAAATAACGATGATAGAATGTTTGGCAGACAGACGTCAATGCACCCTGAGGGAAGCAGACCTCCGTCAGACTCAAGTGCCTGTATGTAGTCTGGAAACGCATCGCAATACAGTAGCAAAACCCTCGCCCCTTTTCCAGTTCCTGTATGTGGAGTCTTCCTAATTTTCCCGCTAAGAAGCACCGTGGTAACTGTTCTTACTGTCTTTTAAGCTGACTCGTGTCGCAGGAGAAAGCTTCGTTTTGGAAATTAATTTACACATCGTACACCATTGGCGGAGTTACAACAACATGTTCCCATTTCCATCGAGTGGTCAAAATACGGTGCTGTCGCATTACCTCATCTTACCCGTTTCTACACGGGTTGCAGAAAACGTTAGATACAGTGGTCTGCTCAGTTCCGATCTAAACTGGAAAGATCACACGCTCAAAGCCGCAGGGGTGGCGGGAGAGCTGAGGAACAGTTACAATATGCAGAGGAATTGTTTGAAACCACGTTGGAGTTTTATTGCAGTGGATAGGTTCGAAAAAAGGTGACTCGTTTCGAGATATGAGAGTGCCACGGAAATAATTCACTAGCAGCTGTAATCATGAAAAGACATTGCCACCACGCATCACTTGAGCCAGGCCACGGTCTCGGTGGACCGTCAGTCCAAGTCGTTGCGTCTGTCGGTCCATGGCTGTACCCTGGTTGGGTTCCGACGGATCAAGTGTAATTGGAGTCACCACGTGTCTCACCTAAGTCAGCGAGGGCAGACCGGCCTCCCTGGAGGCTTCTGAGTGCCGTTGTCATTACTGTCTTTCCCACCGGTGTTTGATTATCTGTTTTCAGCTACTTAAAATTTAAGGCTTATGGCTATTTTTTCTTTATTCTGAAAACTTTTGCCAAATTAATTGTGAGCTTTCAGCTATGCAACCGTATTCTTAAAATTATCTTTCAAACCTAAAGATTGCGGCCTTCTGCCTTTAAAACTCTATGGTAATATATTCTAAAATTTTGAAACTTCAGCCATTGGTATTGCACCTTGCATATGTTTGTTCTGTTTGCTTTCCCTTGAGGCTCTCCACTTAGAAGTGATATGTTTTTTTTTAATTTATTTTATTTGCTTTTTTAAATGCATTTTTTATCTTGTTGATTTTTAAGATTTCTTGTCTTTGAACATTGTGGCCTTCAGCCTATAAATGTCTAAGGTAATATATTCTAAAATTTTAAACTTAATTGTGGCCTCCAGCCATTTGTATTGCACTTTGCGTATGTTCGTTCTATCTGCTTTGCTTTGAGGCTTTCCACCTAGCTGTCATAGATGTTTTTTAATTATTTTATTGCTATTTTAATTTGATTTTTATCTTGTTGATTTTCTTATGATTTCTCGTTTGGAGGCCTTCAGCCGTGAAAGAGTTGCATTTGGTAAAGCTTCGGCTATTTGCCAATCTGGCTGTAAATGTGTTATTAAATTACAATAAATTACAATTAGAAGGTGAAACTGACTCCAACCTTATTTGGCCTTGTCCACAATCCCAATTACTTGTTCTGCCCAGTGGGTTTATCGGGCGTATCATATGTATTAATGTATTATTGACTTTGATTTGAATTTTGTGTCATGTGATCCTTCTTCTCCAGCATGGGGCAGGCCTTTTCTCTACTAATTTTTTCTGGCAGGGGCGGTGGCAAGAGATAGGGCGGTGGGACACCCTCTGGTGGTGGCACTGTGCACTAGTTCAGTCGATCCCTGGATGTCAAGGTGAGCATACACAGGAAAATGTTCCAACAAGATGACACCTAATTTCTGCCACAGCATAATTATATAATTAGGACATGTAGTCGCTGGATGTGACCTTTTCCCTCCAAACAAAAGTGAGTTCAAGCCCTTGAAAACTGAATTTTATAAATAAACAGTATATTCTGTGCTATATAATTGAGTTTCTTGTTGTGGGATCCTTTCTCTCCACCACAGATGGCAGTTTAGAGCCCATATCGGAATCGATTCTTAGACAGGCACTTGCCGTGGAAGGAGTTCTCGTGTGTCTCAGTATTCTGCAGAGGTTTATGAGGTAAACACTGCTTTGTTTCTGGTTCAGTTTGACAGCGACCAATGGCGCATACAGGTCTGGCAATGGGATGCTGCAGGAGGAGAAACAGGAATTTCTCGGATGCTTTTGTTCGCGGACTAGCGTGCCAACTGGTCTGTCAGCCACGAGCTCGAGCGGACACTCTAGGATAGGCGGGTGGCGAGGTCGTGCTTTTGAGAGCCCCGAGCGAGTTGCGTGTGTCGTGGTTTGACATGGTATTGGGTACCATCCAGTGGACAGGGGACGGTGAATGATGTGTGCTTCCTATCGAAAGATTTTTATCAGGATAATTACATGTGATGTGTGTTTCATGATGGTATTCCTTGCACATTCAGAATGAAAAAGCATCGAAATTGTTTAAATATTGCACATACTACCGTCTATCAGGTACATTGGTTAAATAAAAACTATTTCACACATTGTCTAAATTTTTTAAAGAATATTCCATACACTGCTATCGATTTCCCTCCAAATGCCCTATCAACACAGTCCTTTTCCCGCCAATGTCCAGAAGGGGAAGGGGAGGAGAGGGCTGTATGTTTTACCAGAGGGGGAGGGGTTAATTAATTGATAATTTTAATTAAGTAGTCAATCAAATTGATAAGAGAGAGAGAGAGCTATTCGAATGCGTACCTGTATCACTGAGGGGAGTGGGGAGAGTTAGAAGTTTCCTGAGGGGTTGGGTGTGGGAGGGGGAGGGAGAGGGTGAGTGGAACAGTAGGTTAAGGATCTATCAATCAAAAGGATGGATGACCCCTGGGGGGTTAGTATGATTAATTCATCCAAATAATATAAATCTTAATCATATAGGCAGAGCAATTGCAAATGTCATTCAAAAGAGAACAATAGGTTCACCCCTGAGTGTATACTTGCCCCTGATGTAAGCAACCCGCATTAACAAATTGTGCTCGTGGCGACCTTGTCCCCCTAATCATGACTTGTTAGTGAAGAAAATACGGCCCAGGTCTGCTTCTTTTGTTTTGTTGGTTGACATGTATCTGGCAGACTTGTGTTTGTGGTGCACAGATGGGGTTTCTATGCATTGTAGTCCGTTGGGAAAAAAAGGATGGACTGATGATATCTATTTTATGTAATCACTAGGATCCTTTTCTCATACACTCCATGCCGCACAGTAATTTCTGCGGGTATGAATATGTGAGTGTGTGTGTCTGAACCCATTACTAAAGGTAACCGTGACCGTCTTGTGGCGTCTGATGGCGTCGTGGCAACCTTGCTAGTCTTCCCTAGCGAGGTCTACCAGAGCGTTTACTTTCGAGTCATAATGTTCCCATTAGATTGTCTCTGAAACACTGGCAATGAGAACCACATTACTAAATCGACTGGTCATTTCGGCAGTCGCCGTTGGCTGATGTGAATCAGACCGTTTCGCACTTCCCCTTCTCCGTAAACCACTGCCTCTCCACCCGGCCTCCTTACACAGGAAGCCGGTCCCCACTGCAGCGGACACTGTCCTGCGCCTCCAGACACTCGCTCCTGGTCCGGACGCAGGTGTGGTAAGCATCATGTTCTTCGGAACACGTTTTACTACTTCTTTACGTTTCTGTTAGTGAGAATACGTACTCGTTTTGGTTAGATAACTGCTCCATTTATTTCATTAACCGTGCGGGAGTATTTTCCGTTTCGAATCGTGGAGATATTTTTGATAAGTTCTCGTGGGTGTTGTTTGAATTACATTTCCCTCTTTGTTCAAACCTTCGCGTGACTGATGCCATCGAAGCTGGGGTTTCTTCTCTTGGCAGACACTTCGAATCTGTTTAAATACGGCACGTTTTTAAATTCGTGAACCTATCGATGGTGACAGAAAATGTGTTTCGTTGACCAGTCCGCTGCGAAACGCCAACATGTCCAGCCACTTCACACACCGTGTCGCTACTGGCACAGCCAAACACGATTGCCTATTTTTGCCAGTCTTCCCACGTTCGCGTACAATATCCGCTTGAAACACGAATGTGTCACTGGTCGCCTCTGCCTTGTGCTAACGTAGAGGCAGTTCGCGCGTGACTCGATCGCTGCGCCATCTGGGAAGGCTCGACGATTCATTTGTGTACACTGTGCGCACTGCGGTGTGTAATTTTTTGTCCGGGGGGCTTAAATGACAGCATGCGTCACTGCGAGGGTCGTTCAATAAGTAATGCCCACATTTTCTTTCTCGGAACATATTTATCGTTAAGAGTCAGAATTTGGTGGCAATATACATCAACATGTCTTGTCCATGTCCTATTTTTCTACTTAGTCTCCATCACGTTCTATGACGGTACGCCAACGTTGTGGAAGAGCATGTATTCCCTGCCGGTAAAACTCTTGTCCTGTAGGCGTAGCCATGTTTTCACTGCATGACTGACACTCCCGTCCTCTTCAAAGTGTGTTCCTCGTAGAGACTCCTTAAGGGGCCCAAAGAACTGGAAGTCCGTGGGTGCCAGATCTGGACTGTAAGGTTGATGAGGCAATGATATCCAACTCAATTTGGCGATGTGTTCCCGGGTTCTCAGACTTGTCTGTTGGCTTGCTTTATCGTGTCGGAGCAAGATTTATGCTGCATTCTTGTCCGAACACGTCGGAAATGGTTCTTGAGTTTGTTCAGAGTCTTCACGTATGCCTCTGAACTGATGATTGACCCAATGGCGTCACATCCACGAGAATGACGCCATCACAATCCCAGAAGACTGTCACCATGACTTTTCCGGCAGAGGGAGTTGTCTCGAATTTCTTCTTTTGTGGTGAATGAGGATGATGCCAGTCCGTGGACTGCCTGTTTGTTTTGGTCTCCCGTAACAATCCTTGGCAGAAAGGCCTCTCCGTCGTGCTCAAAACGCTCCAAGAATTCAGATCAGCTGGCCTTCCTTTGAATCTTGTGGTCCGCTGTGAGCATTCGTGGAACCCATCGTGAGCACTTCATTCGATATCCGAGAGTCTCGAACATTGCAGACGACAACTGAAGAGACTATTGACGAATTGTGATGCGCCAGTCGGCGCGAATAATGGCATCCGCATCATTCAGCATGTCTGGAGCAGTGGCTGTGACAGGACGTCCAGAGCGTGGCTGATCGTGGAGCTCTGTTTCTGCATTTCCTCGGGCTGCAACTTTCTCTACCCAACTGTATCCCTATCAACTGCAGCATCGCCATACACTGCACGCAAACGCTTATGGATGTTCACCACGGTTTCTTTCTTTGCGTACAAGAATTCAATAACAGCACACTACTTGTAACGTGAGTCGTATGTAGACGCCATGTTGACGCTGTACTTCGCTTCTGCCATCTGCCAGAACGGTTCAAAACTTCGCCGCCTCACAGAGCAAACGTCAAATGTGAAGCACCAACAAGGACGTTTGTCTATGTGTGTTAATGGTTTTTTTTTTTTAAAAAAGGTGGGGCACTACTTATTGAACGACCCTCATACTTTATCCCGGAGGACTGCCTAGCTGTGCAAAAGTGTCTCTTGTAAAACGAGGTCAGATTTTAATAAAAGTTTTCCTAATAAGAGTAGTAGATATGCACCTGCCGACTGTTGCCAAACGTAAGTAGTAACCTGCCAAATTCCTCCACACGACTAATACACTCCTGGCCATTAAAATTGCTACACAAAGAAGAAATGCAGATGATAAACGGATATTCATTCGACAAACATATTATACTAGAACTGACATTGCATTTTCACGCAATTTGGGTGCATAGATCCTGAGAAATCAGTACCCAGAACAACCACCTCTGGCCGTAATAACGGCCTTGATACGCCTGGGCATTGAGTTAAACAGAGCTTGGATGGCGTGTACAGGTACAGCTGCCCATGCAGGTTCAACACGATACCACAGTTCGTATTGTGACGAGCCAGTTGCTCGGCCACCATTGACCAGACGTTTTCAATTGGTGAGAGATCTGGAGAATGTGCTGGCCAGGGCACCAGTCGATCATTTTCTGTATCCGGAAAGGCCCGTACAGGGCCTGCAACATGCGGTCATGCATTATCTCGCTGAAATGTGGGGCTTCGCAGGGATCGAATGAAGGGTAGATCCACGGGTCGTAACACATCTGAAATGTAACGTCCACTGTTCAAAGTGTCGTCAATGCGAACATGAGGTGGCGGAGACGTGGAACCAATGGCACCCCATACCATAACTCCGGGTGATACGCCAATATGGCGATGACGAATACACGCTTCCAATGTGCATTCACCGTGATGTAGCCAACACGGATGGGACCATCATGATGCTGTAAACAGAACCTGGATTCATCCGAAGAAATGACGTTCTGCCAATGGTGCACCCAGGTTCATTGTTGAGCACACCATCGCAGGCGCTCCTGTCTGTGATGCAGCGTCAAGGGTAACCGCAGCCATGGTCTCCGAGCTGATAGTCTATGCTGCTGCAAACGTCGTCGAACTGTTCGTGCAGATGGTTGTTGTCTTGCAAACGTCCCCGTCTGTTGACTCAGGGATCGAGACGTGGCTGCACTATCTGTTACAGCCATGCGGATAAGATGCCTGTCATCTCGAGCGCTAGTGATATGAGGCCGTTGGGATCCAGCACGGCGTTCCGTATTACCCTCCTGAACCCATCAATTCCTTATTCTGCTAGCAGTCATTGGACCTCGACCAACGCGAGCAGCAATGTCGCGATACGATAAACCGCAATCGCGATAGGCTACAATGCGACATTTATCAAAGTCGGAAACGTGATGGTATGTATTTGTCCTCCTTACACGAGGCATCACAACAACGTTTTACCAGGCAATGCCCCTGAACTGCTGTTTGTGTATGAGAAATCGGTTGTATACTTTCCTCATGTCAGCACGTTGTAGGTGTCTCCACCGGCGCCAACCTTGTGTGAACGCTCTGAAAAGCTACTCATTTGCATATTCTTCCTGTCGGTTAAATTTCGCGTCTGTAGCACGTCAACTACGTGATGTAGCAATTTTAATGGCCAGAAGTGTATTATGTGTACGAAATTTTGATTTCTGCTCTGATATTGAGCAGTACCGTACAAAATCTGAGACTGGACGTTTTGAAGGTGAAAGTAGCATTACATCCCACACCACATAATGGACGGTCTCCAGGTCCTTGTTATGCCTACCACTGATCCACACATCCGGTAGCGGGCGACTGACAGTCCTGTTGCTGTTGAACTGTGCGGCACTGTGGCTTCTGGCTATTTCCCACCAAATGGTTTTACAACAGGCGCACACGAACGACTGCTGAACAATGAGACGTCGTTGCCCTTGAGAAACCAAGTCTACGGCGCAGTGAACTATGCAGTAGTATTACAGACGTCACGTGACCTGTGCGCGCTACATTGGCGTCTTAGTTCGCTGTCGAGAATACCTGTAGTGCTTTCCAACGGTGATGGACCCGACGAATAAAATGCAGTTCCTATTTAGAGACTTCCTTATTTTTCACATGTACGACTTTTCGATCACGCAGTATTTACAGTATTACATAGGATAAACGTTTTGTTCCTGTTGGTAGTCTTTCGACTGTATTCCCACGTTTACTCCAGTTTTCGAGGACTTTACTTCGTGAGGTGAAGAGTTCGGCTTTGTGCGACGATGACTGACAGCAGCGTCTCTCGTGCCGTCCGTTAATTGCGTAGCCATTGCTATTAGTGGCACATTGTGGCACCTTTACTGTGTTCAAAATTACAGCTAGCTCTTGATTATGCAGTTTGTGGATTATCTGCGCATAATACGGCGATATGAAAAAAAGAAAAACAAAGCCTAAAGCATTCTGTTAGCATTAGGGCGAATATTTTCGACTGGAACGCACTACTATGCGTGTCTCACAAGTTTTGGCACCAGAAGACTAAGTGAGACTTATCTCACCTCCAGGCACCTCTGAAATATTTGTCCGCTGTTTCTCATATCATCTTCAGCAGAATGTGGGGACTCTGCCAGTGATTCGTTACGTTGTAACAGCAATTAACATTAACCTACTTGACATGTCTTGTTGTTATTGAAGTTACGAACAGCTTACATGTGCTAGCAAGATGACAGATAAACGCGAAACTATTGTTGTAACAGTCGAAAAGAAATTAGAAGCTATAGCTAGGAAAGTCATGGCTGGAAAATACTAACAGGAATTCCTTACAGACGACTGGAAAAACTGATAGAAGAAGGCGACCTTGGGGAAGCTCGTATTTCATAAAAATGTTGCAACACGTTAGGCAATACCGACTCTACAACTTAACTTAGAAGATAGATTAAGGAAATACAAACCTCCTTTTCTAGCATTTGTAGACTTAGATAAAGGTTTTGACAATGCTATCTTGAATACTCTCTTTCAAATTCTGAAGGTAGCAGGGATCAAATACAGGGAGCGAAAGATATTTATAATTTGTACAGAAACCAGACGGCAGTTATTAGAGCCGAGGAACATGAAAGGGAAGCAGTGGTTCGGAAGGGAGCGAGATAGGGTTGTAGCCTATCCCCAGTGTTATGCAATCTGTACACTGAATAAGCAGTAAAGGAAACAAAATAAAAATTTGGAGTAGGAATTAAACTACAGGGAGAAGAAATACAAACTTTGTGGTTTGCCGATGACATTGCAACTCTGGCAGAGACAGCAGAGGTCCTGGAAGAGCAGCTTAACGGAATGGACAATGTCTTGAAAGGAGGATATAAGATGAACCTCAACAAAAGCAAAACGAGGATAATGGAATGTAGTCGAATTGAATTAGGTGATGAAGAGGGAATTAGATTAGGAAATGAGACACGTAAAGCAGTAGATGAGTTTTGCTATTTGGGCAGCAAACTAACTGAGGATGGTCGAAGTAGAGAGGATATAAAATGTAGACTGGCTATGGCAAGGAAAGCGTTTCTGAAGAAGAGAAATTTATTAAGATCGAGTGTAGATTTAAGTGTAAGTAGGTCTTTTCTGAAAGTATTTGTATGTAGGGTAGCCATGTATGGAAGTGAAACATAGACAATAAGAGAGTAGAAGCTTTCGAAATGTGGTGCTACAGAAGAATGATGAAGATTACTTGGGTAGATCACGTAACTAATGAGGAGGTACTGAATAGAATTTGGGAGAAGAGGAATTTGTAGCACAAGTTGACTAGAAGAAGGGATCGGTTGATAGGACACGTTCTGAGGCATCAAGGGATCACGAATTTAGTATTGGAGGGAAGCGTGGAGGGTAAAAATGGTAGAGCGAGATGAAGGGATGAATACACTAAGCTGATTCAGAAGGATGTAGGTTGCAGTAGGTACTGGGAGAGGAAGAAGCTTGCACAGGGTAGAATAGCAGAGAGAACTGCATGAAACCAGTCTGTGGACTGAAAACCACTACAATAACAACAACAACAACAGATAGAAAAGGCGACTGTGCAGTAAAAGTTTCTCAGGATTATAGGATAGTCATAGAGAGAATGGCAGAGTTACAGAAAAATAAAGAAAAGATGTTAAATTTTATAACCACACATGGCAGACGTGACGTATCCTGTGACTCATTGGTGGAACGATTAGATGTCTTTGCAGTAACGCGAGCCCCAGTTACCGGTTTAATGACAGTGTTCCACACAATGTCCTAGTGAGCGTGCTCACCAACGGTGTCCGGACTGGGAATCCGAGCGTTTTACGTGGTGCAGGCTGGGCCAAATTCAGTTTGTTTACAACGATGTTGTATATTGCGGCTGTAGGAGTGCCGGCCTCGGTGGCCGAGAGGTTCTTGGCGCTTCAGTGCGGAACCGCGCGACTCCTACGGTCGCAGGTTCGAATCCTGCCTCGGGCATGGATGAGTGTGATGTGCCTAGGTTAGTTAGGTTTAAGTAGTTCTAAGTTCTAGGGGACTGATGAACTCAGATGTTAAGTCCCATAGTGCTCAGAGGCATCTGAACCATTTTTTATTGCGCGGGACGCCACCGGACGCCGGCCTATGGAGGCCTGCGCTCTCGGCACCGCCTCCCCCGCGGCCGCCCCCGGCGAGTCGCCCCTTCCTTGGCTTCGCACGGCTGATTCTACACTCGCCTGCTCTCGTCTGGCTCCACGGCTCGCCGTGTAGTCGCAGTCTGGGGATTCGTCCCTCCTCCCCTCCGTTCGGTGGTGAGGGAGCTGCCTACGGTGACCACCAGTCTTTCCTCTCTGTCCTGTCGCTCCAGCAGCTCAGGTCTGCGATCGTCTCGTGCCAGGTGGCCCGTTCTTTCCCTTCCTCTGCTGCGTCTCTCCGCACACCCCTGGTGCTCCTACCGCTCTGCCCGGCCCTTTTCTTTCCGCCCACGGCGGCTCCTCGGAGTTTTCCAGTTGCGGTGCCGCTGCCAGTCGCTGTTGTTCTGCGCCTCGGGCTGTGCCCTCGTCAAAGTTCCGTCACCAAACCTGCCTTCCCCAGCCCCACCGCATCGCCACCTCCAGTGGTCAGTTTGATTTTCTCCTGAGCGGACACTGCATCCGTCTATTTTCTTCGTTTCCTTGCCTTCAGATAGCCAGTTCGTATCCTTTAACTGGGGTGTTAGTTCGTACACCCTGCGCGGCAGTTACACGATTTTTCTTCAGAGATTTCAGCGTTTTCGTAGGTTACTATTATTCTTTTTTTTTAGAAAAAGTGCGTCTAGCGTGTCGGTTATGTTCGGTACTTGTGGAATAGAATATTGTGTTACAGTTACCACCAGTTTCTGAGTGGTAATTTCTCAGACAAATATTTGTAAATTGGCTGAATGTGCTGTTGTTCTGTTCAAGTAGTGGAGACTTGTTCTGATGGCTGACTTGTGCCTCCTCCGTTTCGGTGCCGCGCCTTCTCGTTGTAAGTGGGCTGTTTAGGTTTTTATGTTGGTAACGTCACCTAGCACACTGTATGAAAATCACTGGATGTGCTGTGTGCAGTCTGTGGCTGGTGGGCATTGTTGAAATAGTCGCTATTGTAGCGTTGGGCAGTTGGCTGTTAACAGCGCGTAGCGTTGCGCAGTTGGAAGTGAGCCGCCAGCGGTGGTGGATGAGGGAAGAGAGATGGCAGTTTTGAGAGCGGATGATCTGGACGTGTGTCCATCAGAGAGAATAAATTTGTAAGACTGGGTGTCATGAACTGATATATATACTATGACTTTTGAACAATATTACGGTAAATACATTGTTTGTTCACCAACAAAATCTTTCATTTGCTAACTACGCCTATCAGTAGTTAGTGCCTTCAGTAGTTGGAATCCTTTATTTAGCTGGCAGTATTGGCGCTCGCTGTATCGCAGTAGATCGAGTAACGAAGATTTTTGTGACGTAAGTGATTCATGAAAGGTATAGGTTATTGTTAGTCAGGGCCATTCTTTTGTAGGGATTATTGAAAGTCAGATTGCGTTGCGCTTGTGTGGAAGTTTAGTGATGATCAGTATAAGTCTAGAGAGAAATGTCTGAGTACGTTCAGTTTTGCTCAGCTGTTTGAAAATCAAATAACGTAAGTAGTTTACTAGCACAGTAATTCATAAATTTTTTCTGAGGGGATGTTTCATAGTAAACTGTAGCTCCATGGTGCCCCTAATGAGGAAGGGTTACGGTATATGCCAGGCGCGCTCCTTCAACACGGCCGCCACACTTAGCTACGTGTCCCACAGGTACGGCCCGTCTCCTGCTGCGAGTAATTCTGTAACCCGACGACGATACTGTAGCACTTGGCCGCCTCGATGCTGTTGCTGGAAACGTCCAGTGATGTTGCAGTAAGCAACTACAGTGGTGATTCAGGAAAACTCGTAGGACTGTCAATGTGTTCGCAAATGTTGTGCGTATACTACCGAGTGATTCAGCATGTCCTCGCGAAATAACACGATAAAACTCACCACAAGCCGACCGAACCGTGCTCGCTCCCAGGTGAAATAATACTGTGATCGACTCATATTCCTAGATATGCCACGGAAACACCGGACGTCGACACAGTTCGCCGGGTTGTTTTCCTCCGTGCCTCACGCAGGTGGGGCACGAGCCGATTGACGTGCGACACGCGTGTCGTAGTAAAGAGCGGTGCCGTCGCTTTGGCGAGACCACGTGCCCTCGCAGCTCCTCATCTGCGGGCGGAACGCCTGCCGCGTCTGCTGCCCGCCACACACACGCAGCAGCGCCTCGCTCGAGCCGTACGCCCACAGCCTCGCACCACCACCTTCCTGCTTATCGCCACTGGTGCTTTCGTGGAATTCGTCATTGTGGGCATCTTCTAGGCATCCTCAAAGATTGACATTTCAGTTGCGTACTGCGGACACTCGTCCCAAGAAACTGCATTGAGTTCTGTTCTTAGTTAAGAAACGCACAGTTATTATTGCTGCTTCTGCATTTCAGATCTCACCTGTCGCTCCCCTCTGCTACGGACAAAAAAATAAGTATACTGTGTGATATATTCTTTCTACGGGGTCAATCAATAAACTATTCTCCCAACCAATTTCAATAACGAGCGACAAACAATCAGTTATCTTTAAAGGTGATGATAAGGGAAAGGATTAATTCTCCCCAACGCTACACTTTAGATTTTGCATTTATTGTCACACCCTTCAGCGCAAACCACAGAACAAGCGAGTGTAACAATCAGAGAATATTTGCACTCGTAATATTTGCTATGTAACTTAAGAATTGCTTAATTAACAATAGGAATCTGAGATTATTCCTTTTTAACAAACATATTTTTAAGACCATAAACGATAAAGATCAACGGTTAATAAACTCCCATAAACTTGAGCAAGGATCACTGTTGTGTTGGCAGAAGAGCCAACACCGTGTTACGAGGGGAGGCCGAAATGCACGCATTTTAGCTCACGCAGGCTGGCGTGGGCAAGGAAGAACTATACTGACGTGAGGTCTGGAACATGACAAGCAATGAGAATTCAGAAAGCGGACGTAATTAGTTTGATACTTAACTTTAATCCATTAATGAAGAACGTCGCTCTTGACGGTACATGATTCACAACATTATCTGTTCAGAATACATTCTTGTAACTGAATATGGCGCCTTGCTAGGTCGTAGCAAATGACGTAGCTCAAGGCTATGCTAAATTGTCGTCTCGGCAAATGAGAGCGTATGTAGCCAGTGAAACATGGCTAGCAAAGCCGGCTGTACAACTGGGGCGAGTGCTAGAGAGTCTCTCTAGACCTGCCGTGTGGCGGCGCTCGGTCTGTAATCACTGATAGCAGCGACACGCGGTGTCCGACGTATACTAAGGGACCGCGGCCGATTTAAAGGCTACCACCTAGCAAGTGTGGTGTCTGGCGGTGACGCCACAATCACGTTTTCAGTCTCTGAATGACGTCAGTAGGGGACAATCAGACGTACATTAAATGTTACACCATTAAGGACGATCACTCATTAAGGATTATAACAACAGATTAAAGAAGATCCACGTAAAGCAATTAAAATCAATAGCAAATAATTAAGTCACGTCCCAGCAAATGTATCAAAACCAAATCTTTCAGTTTTATAACATTGTTGGATCGTGGAATACGCAGGATTACCGACACAATGGGCTAAATTTTACCAAACAGCAATTTCTCCAAACCTAGTACAGTACTTAGGTTATTCAGAACTACTCTAATTCGCCTTTCTTGGGCATAACGGTGGAGTAGATAACTGACCTCTTATTTCATTCGCCTGGAACATTGAGCGGCAATAGACACTCGGGGAAACTCTTACACTACCGTGGCTCAGGCAAGATGACGGCTCCACCAGGAGGAGGAAACATTTAGCCGAACTGGAAAGGGAACTCGTCTAACACGAGCCACTAGGTCGGACGAAGACGAGTTGGCGGTTTTTAATCACTAACCAAAGATTGCTGGCCAGCGGACGAAAATTACAGAGGCAAAGGTAGCTTTATATGTGCTCATGAGAATTGATAACTTGTGCAAATGAGATTCCGGCAGAACTACCACCGTAGTATCAATACGGGACTTCGGAGCTGAGGAGAGCGAGTCAACAACGGTCTCTACCGAATAGGCCCAACATTTCAGACAGACCGAGCAACCGACATGAGTCGTGGCTAGGCGGATTACCAAATAGAAACTCTAGCACTACCTTAAATATAATTAAATATAGCACTTAAATGCCACGGGGACTAAACTCCTTAACACGAGAATATATGCACAATAACAACGACTAAAGTTATAAATGCCTAAATAGTAAAACACAACATATATTAGCGAACATAAACATAATCTCGCGTCTCAGACATCCATAAAATTAATTGGCTACAGTCCACTCTATCTCTCCGCCAGATAGTACACGGTTATTTAACATTTTACAACGTGCTTATCCAAACAGTGACCTACGCCTTCCATGGGAAAACAACGGCTTGCAGAAGGTCCACAGCAAAAAAATATTTTCTTTGTTTCTTTACCGACGCGAGCCGTAAGTCAGCATGGCGTTCAAATGGACGATTATGCAAGGGGGCAGTAACACACAAGCAAGGCAATTTCCGATCACAAAGTCAAAGCAGAGAAACGTTGCCACACAGTTTCTAATAGCTCCCACAACACCGGGAGATTGGCCCCGTCAGACGACGGCCGTTGCACTAACTAGACGAAAAATGTTATTTTCAGTGATGACACCACCTTCTGGAGGTTATTGGGAGCCGCAGACGGATTTCATAGCTTCCCCAGCCCATGAACGGAAACCAAACGATGTCCACAGATTTACGGCCTCTTGTGTCCGGGTTTTGGGCCCGTCCAGACTTAGGACAGAGGGACCGAGCGCCCTGCTGCAGAACGGTCGTCCAGGGCCAAACACTCGTCTCTGCTGCCTCGCCGGCCCTGGGCACGGCACGCAGCGACTCCCCCAGTGGGCGCGCTAGCAGGGCACTTGCGGGGGTAGGAAAGCGCGGAAAGTCCAAACAGAAGTAAACCGAGGGAAAACAGGAACCGTGGTGAACGACACGGTTCACTATGTCTTTATGAGGATAATGTCTCGACATATTCGAAAATTCTAAATTGCATCTTTTATAAAGAAAAGACTAAATACGACTTTCGTGGTTTAAACAAAGAGTGAAATGTTTGCAGTCGATGGGATGTCCAAGTGAAGTGTAGAATTATGTCCTGTAGTGCGCAAAAGTGAAACGACAGAGAACTGCACAGATCGTTAGTGTAGCTTGGACACATCGTGGACTGCTTACAGAATGTGTTTAAAAACTTCTAAATGCAGCTGTGAATTTTAGAATTAACTTTAAACGAATTTATCGGTTACGCAATGGCAATTGTCCGACAAATAGTGTGCATTGCTCATATAATGTCTTTTATTTGGATTTTTTTTCAGGAGGGCCAAATTTCAAATCCTTGATATATGTCCGTAAACAATCGCACCTCCATTGTACAAAGGAATACAAGGTTGTTTTTGATATTGTTCTTCATTAATTCAACAATCTGTTGCAGGATCAGCAGATGGAGAAACTAATAAGTCGGAGATCATTCCTTATGAGCCTTGACCATTGGCTAAGATTCTTACTGTTTATCGTAGATGCATAAGACACGGACGTAAATCGTCAGCTTTGATGAATACAGTTTGTCGCATAGCGTAACGATATTCCATATATACGAGGGTCGCTCCAAAAGAAATGCACACTATTTTTGTAAAAATACAGTTTTCATTCTGCAAGTGTGAAAGTTTTACAGTGTGTAGACACATCCTTCCCGCGTATCTTCAAACTTAGTTCAACCTGTTCCCGTGAGTTGCGCCGTCACAGCATGTCTCCAAGATCGCTGCTACACTTGACGTTTGTCAGAAGCAACGTGCTGTCACAGAATTCCTGTGCTGTGAAAACGAGACAGTGGGAAACATCTACAAAAGGTTGAAAAAGGTGTATGGAGATGCTGCTGTCGATCGCAGTGCAGTTAGTCGTTGGGCAAGCGGGTTACGTGATGAAAGCGGACACGGCAATATTGAGGATTGTCATCGCAGCGGCAGGCCTCGCACTGCACACTCTCCAGACAATGTTCAGAGAGTTAACGAATTGGTGACTGCTGACAGACGCATCACAGTGGACGAATTGTCACGCTACGTTGGGATACGGGAAGGAAGTGTTTCCAGAATACTTAAAGTCTTGGCGTTAAAAAAGGTTTGTGTCATGTGAGTTCACAGGATGTTGACAGTGGCTCACAAAGAAGAAAAACGGTATGCAGCGAACTTTTGGAACAGTACGAGACTGATGGAGATGAATTTCTTGGAAGAATTGTGACATGTGATGAAACATGGCTCCATCATTTTTCACCAGAGACGAAGAGAAAATCAATGGAGTGGCATCATGCAAAGTCATCCAAGAAAAAAAAATCAAAACCACACCTTTTTCTGGAAAAGTTATGGCTACGGTGTTTTCGATTCCAAAGGACTCTTGCTTGTGGACATCATTCCAAGTGGAACCACCATAAATTCTGATGCATATGTGACGACACAGTCGAGCTTGAAGTTTCTTCAGAGTCGTGTTCAACCACGTCGGCAAAAGCAGGATGTTTTGCTGTCGCAGGACAATGCACGGCCACATGTCAGTCAAAAAACCATGAAAGCTATCACATAACTCGGATGGACAACACTGAAACACCCGCCTTACAGTCCTGACCTGGCTCCATGCGACTATCATCTCTTAGGGAAACTGAAAAACTCTCTTCGTGGAACAAGGTTTGAAGATGATGACTCCCTTGTGCACGCTGCCAAACAGTGGCTCCAACAGGTTGGTCCAGAATTTTACCGTGCGGGTATACAGGCGCCGGTTCCAAGATGGCGTAAGGCAGTTGAGAGGGATGGAAATTATTTGGAGAAATGAAAATATTGTTCCTAAAGGATGTACCTACACACTGTAAAACTTTCAAACATGTAGAATAAAAGATGGATTTATAAAAAACAATGTGTGCATTTCTTTTGGAGTGACCCTCGTATGATGTGTTACTTATTTTCCGGGATTCCCACGACACCATGCCAGCCACTCTTACTTCATCATACACATGACAGAGGCGACCAGATTTAACTCTCTTTTTCTACGAGTTTCGTTTCCGTTTTCTGCTACAGTCGTGCGTTCGTCTTCGTGTTACACTATATCTGTGCGCAGTCAAATCAGTATTCGGTCAGCTATTAGTGCACAGTAATATCGGATGTGTCCACCACATGTGAGGTCTCTGAGTGTTCTTGGATGGATGACAGATCATTCCACCTCCAGCTCCGAAACCAGAAAAGGCAGTGATGTTGGACGCTGGCGCCTGGAGCAAGGTCGACGTTCTGATTCGTCCCACAGATGTCACATTTGGATCAGGTCGGGACTGTGAGCTGGCCAGTCCACGTCAGGAGTGTTGTGGTCCACAGACCTCTGCGTCACACCTGCTGCTTTACGGCAGGCTGCATTGTCACGCTGACACTATCGATCATCGTCTTCGAAATGTTCCTCTACTGTAGGCAGTACACTGTGCTGTGTAATCAGATCGTATCCTTCCGTATGCAGGGTTTTGCCGAGAGCGTAAGGGGACCACTGAAGACTCCTCGTCACCATATGAATACATCCTCCACACTCCTCTGTTGGCGCTACACGTGATGGCATTCGTCAAACCCGAGCCCTGCCATTGGGTTGTCACAGGGTTCAGCGTGATTCATGACGCCAAATCAGTCGTCTGCAGTCACCCACTGGCCAGAGGCGTTGCTCTTTACATCAAGTAAAGCGTCTCTTATCACTGTTGCAGAAAGGTAGGCGTGTGAGGAACTGAGCGACAGTGGTATCCCTTTCTTTATAACTCCCTACGCACTGTCACTGTGTAGCTGGACTGCCGGCAGTAATTTGGAGCTCACGGATGATTCCATCCGCTGATTTCATACGATTTTTTACGACCCGACATTGGTTCAAACATCTGAGGTCAGAAGTCCCCTAGAACTTAGAACTACTTAAACCTAACTAACCTAAGGACATCACACACATCCATGCCCGAGGCAGGATTCGAACCTGCGACCGTAGCAGTCACGCGGTTCCAAACTAAAGCGCCTAGAACCGCTCGGCCACACCGGCCGGGCCTTCGGAAATGCTCGGCAGTCCTTGTCCATCAGTACAAGAGGTCTCCCTTGTCTTCGTTTAGCTACGGTTGTTCCTTCTCGTCTCCATATCACAATCAATAGCGTACAGTCGACATGGGCAGCTTTACAGCGAGTGAAATGCCCGTGATGGATATCACACTCAGGTGGTATCCGATGACTGGTCCACGCTCGAACTCACTGATGTCTCCTGTCAAACCCTTTTTTTTCTTTTTTTGTGGCATGTTGTGTCCAAAGAGTGAATGACTTTGGCTATGTTTCCTTCTGCAGTGGCAACTTGCGAGAAATAGTTCACTTTATTGTATATTCGCTTGCGAAGGGACTTGGGTACTCTGTGGGTCCTTGAGTCCTTTGAGGCTGTTGGTTAGGTAGCCGTACGAGTGATTGACAACTATTTATATGTTGTTGTTTTTGTTGTGGTCTTCATTACACAGACTGGTTTTATGCAGCTCTCCATGCTACTCTATTCTGTGCAAGCTTCTTCATCTCCCAGTACCTACTGCAACCTATATCCTTCTGAATCTGCTTAGTGCATTCATACCTTGGTCTCCCTCTACGATTTTTACCATCCACGCTGCCCTCAAACACTAAATTGGTGATCCGTTGATGTCTCAGAACATGTCCTACCAACCAATCCCTTCTCCAAGTCAAGTTGTGCCACAAATTTCTTTTCTCCCCAATTCTCTTCAACACCTCTTCATTAGTTATGTGATCTACCCATTTAATCTTCAGCATTCTTCTGTAGCACCACATTTCGAAAGCTTCTATTCTCTTCTTGTCCAAACTATTTATCGTCCATGTTTCACTTCCATACATGGCTGCACTCCATACAAATACTTTCAGAAACGACCTCCTGACACTTAAATCTGTACTCGAAGTTAACAAATTTATCTTCTTAAGAAACGCTTTACTTGTCATTGCCAGTCTACATTTTATATCCTCTCTACTTCGACCATAATCAGTTATTTTTCTCCCCAAATAGTAAAAGTCATTTATTACTTCAAGTGTATCATTTCCTAATCTAATTCCCGCAGCATCACCCAATTTAATTCGACTACATTCCATTATCCTCGTTTTACTTTTGTTGGTGTTCATCTTATATCCTCCTTTCAAGACACTGTCCTTTCCGTTCAGCTGCTCTTCCAGGTCCTTTGCTGTCTCTCACAGAATTACAATCTCGTCGGCGAACCTCAAAGTTTAATTTCTTCTCCATGGAGTTTAATTCCCACTCAGAATTTTTCTTTTGTTTCCTTTACTGTTTGCTCAATATACAGATTGAATGACATCTGGGAGGGGCTACAACCCTGTCTCACTCCCTTCCCAACCACTGCTTCCCTTTCATGCCCCTCAACTCTTATAACTGCCATCTGGTTTTTGTACAAATTATAAATACCTTTCGCTCCCTGTATTTGATCCCTGCCACGTTCAGAATTCGAAACAGAGTATTCCAGTCAAAGAAACTTCCTGGCAGATTAAAACTGTGTGCCCGACCGAGACTCGAACTCGGGACCTTAGCCTTTCGCGGGCAAGTGCTCCACCGAGTTCGAGTCTCGGTCGGGCACACAGTTTTAATCTGCCAGGAAGTTTCATATCAGCGCACACTCCGCTGCAGAGTGAAAATCTCATTCTGGTATTCCAGTCAACATTGTCAAAAAGCTTTCTCTACGTCTACAAATACTAGGAACGTAGGTTTGCCTTTCCTTAATCTGTTTTCTAAGATAAGTCGTATGGTCAATATTGCCTCACGTGTTCCAATATTTCTACGGAATCCAAACTGATCTTCCCCGAGGTCGGCTTCCACCAGTTTTTCCATTCGTCTGTAAAGAATTCGCGTTAGTATTTTGCAGCCGTGACTTATTAGACTGATAGTTCGGTAATTTTCACATCTGTCAACACCTGCTTTCTTTGGGATTGGAATTGTTATATTCGTCTTGGTCTGAAAGTATTTGTCTCTGCATCTGTTGACAGGTTGTTCGATGTTCCTCCCAGAGGTTAGGAAGGCCGTGTCATCGCCGTACAGACTGGCGGTGGCGTGTTGAGCGGTACAAATTAAACAGGCATCGCGATACCAGCGCTCCCTGGGGGATGCCAGCTGAGACAAGTTTCAGTTATGACTTCTTCCCATTTGTTTGTACGAACAGACGCCTGGCCTTCCAAAAAGCTTGATGTAACAGTCGGGCAGACGGGTTTGGTCGACTAGTTTGCATGTAAGCTTGTCACGCCGCACCCGGTCGTATGCCTTCTCGATATTTAGGAAAACTCCAGCCGTAGATTTTCATCTTTTGAGGTTGAGTTGTATGGATTCTGTGATGAGAAGCAGCTGAAGCTCCGCCGATAACCGTGGCTGGAAGCCAACTGTTCGTGGGAGGAGATGTTACTTTCTCCCAGATAGTCTTCGGGGCGCTGTAGCAGCACCCGTTCCAGTGTGAGCATCAGAGTAATCGGGCGGTAGCTTTCTGGCAACGTTGGATTTTTTCCTCTTTTGGGAATAGGGATCGTCTTCACCGTCTTCCAGTCCGCGGGGAAGTAACCGTTGTGTTAGCAACCGTTGATAATTCGAATTAGGAGAACGATGGCTTTTATAGGAAAATGCTTAAGATCGGCGTTTGTCACAGAGGCGCCGAGTTGTTCGTCTTTCTAATCTTCCTAATGAGTTATCTAACTGTGGCGGGAGTGCTAAGAACAGGCCTCTGTTGTGTGGGGAGTTGGCGGAAGTCGTCGATTCGCTGCGGATACGGTACGCTTCCCTTGCGTCCTCTGCATCCGGTGGGGGCGGAGCTGTCAGTGGTGTTCGCATACGTCGGCTTACAATTCAGCTTTGCCAGGCGAGTCGTATATGAGGCCAACGGTGGTCCCGGTTGCCGTAGTGCCCTGACAATTAGCCACTCTTCCCTAGTCTGGAGAAACATTTCGTCCACCTTTCTTTCCCACAGGTCTTGCCGCCATTCTTCAGCACGGCGGCGTAGCTCCCGGGACAAACGATGCATCAGCTGTCTATCTTCTGGATGTCCGTATCGCTGCCATAGTTTTCTGTGATTGTTCCGGCGATGCTTGATTTCGTCGAGACGAGGAGGGAATGTTTCAAATTGATCCTCGTGACGAAAGATATCAGTTGTTGTACGTCTTGTTGCCCGTTGGATTTTAGCTGTCAAAGCAGCCACAGCGATGTTAATTTCCGTAATTGTGGGGACTGCTTGGGTCGGTCGGACGTTATTGTTAAAATATGTCGCAAAGAGATCCCAGTTAACAGCGGTGGAGCTTGGAGGAAGTATTGGGAGGCCACCACCCTCGAGAAGTCCGAGAACTGGTAGATGATCAGATGACAGGTGCTGGATGGTCTTGAGCTGTATATTTGCAGCGATATTTTTTAAAATCGCTATATCGAGAATGTTACCCCCCTGGACGGCGAACTCTGGGACGTCGGTTCCCGTGGCCCATAGATGGTGACTTGAAGGTCATTCTCTAGATCATAGAGTGGCTGTCCATTTCGGTTGGTCCTCCTTGAATGCCAAGCCCCATGTTTGGAGTTAAGGTCTCCTCCCGGCAAGACCTTATTGAATCTGTGGAAGACAGCATGAATATCTCTGGCCACCAACTGTTTCTTGGAATTAAGATGCGCTGCCACCAGAGTAATGTTTCCTATTGCTGTGAAGATTGTAACAGCTGTGGCCTCCAGTGAGTCCAGGGGCGGTAGATCCTCCTGATGATGTTGTATGGTGTTTTTGACGAAGACTGCAGCTCCGCCACCTCGGTGTCGAACCCGGTCCGTTCTGTAACCATGCATGTTGCGTAATTTGAAACTAGCCGTCAGATGCCTTTCCGAGATCAGAACTATGTCCAACCTGTGCCGACTAACAAATTCGTTCAGTTTGTTTACTTGCTACAATGGCATTCCAAATGCAGAGTCGGAAGTGTCTCGTTCTGCGGCCGTTATCCATTCCCTCCACCAGCGTGAGGATTCCTGCCAGTTTTTGTTGAAGTGGTATGGCTGGCGTGAAGGTGCCTGGGGTGGAAGCAGATGTTGCAGGTTGGTGTCTCCTAGGCGACATAGGATCGTGAAATCCGTCGTCTCTGTAGGACAGCTGATATTTGGGGCTGTCTGGATGGCTGTTGTTCTGGTCCCTGACAGCCCATCTTGCTTGTCGTCGCTGGCATTGTTGATTGTTGAACGATCTTCACCGTCGGTTTCTTGGACCGCTGTTGCTGTCCGGAGGTGTGCCTGGTATTTTTCGTAGCCGCGCCATGAGGCTCATTGGTCTTTGTCACAGTTACCACATTTTGATTTCAAGGTGCAAGGCGGGCTGTAGGCCTCGGTTCGACGGTCTCCAGCGAACTTCACGCAGCAGAATGGCATCCGGCAATAATTTGCCGTACGCCCAAAGTGTTCACAGTTTTTGCACTATATCGGCCCATGCTTGGACCGATAATCTTCAGTGCGCACCCTCGTGTAGAGAAGGTAATGGATGTCGTATATTTTACGGGTGTCTTTTGCCTTAGAAAGGCTGATACAATAGGTGGGCAGCCTAACTAAGTCACCAGTGACTTGATCTCCCTCTCTCTTTTATATTGATGTACCAAGGCGTGGGGGAATCCTTTTTCACTTAATGCTTCCTGGAATTGACGTTCTGTGACCTTTGCAGGCACTCAATTGATCACCAACTTAAGTTCAATTTCCTCCGGTGGTTGGTGTGCAAAATGTGGCAAGTCGTAGGCCTCAAAAAATTTGAGAGCCTTTCTTTGTTTGATCCTCGGAGGACTCGAAATGGTATTTAATCCGGTCCTTCTGGAAGATGGCCTTCAGGGTTCCGATGAGTTATTGCTGTTGAGCATTATTCAGTAGCACATACTGGCCATTATAATAAATCGTCACTTCTTGTTCCGAGGTTCCTAGTTCGAGGATCGTGTCTGGGTGGAGTCGTTGTCATCTTTGGGAGTAACTGGTGTGAACCCACTGGTAGTCTCAGTGGCATCAGCTTGTGATTTCTGAAGCTTCACATCTTCTTCGGAGTTCCTCCGATAGTGCCGTTTGTGTCGCACTAGGATTAAATGATCCGTTGCTGCGACGCTGTTGTCTCTTTCCAGTGGTTCTCGGTCCATCAATTCGATGTTTTCGCCGAATTGCAGAGGTGTTGTCCTATCCTGTTCCACGTCAAGTTAGTCGTGGAGGACACTACCCTGTGGAGGGTTCGAGTTTTCTTCGTCCGTGACGGTTTCAGTTTTTGCGCGGCGCATCCCTCCAGTGTTTGTCTGCTGGTGCCGAAGTCGTCGTAAGTGGAGCAACCGATGGACAGACCCCGGCGACTGACCCCCTCCTGTTCGCGTTGCCATCGCGCTCTCGACCGTGCCAGCTCAGTACTCTGCAGTTCCTTTTACACTTGTGGGTCCACGTCTTGCGACATCTAGTGGTCAGTCCCGTATCACAGAGGGCTCTGTGGACACTTCTGATCAGATAGCGGGCGCCACACCGTACGATCGAAGCTCGTGGCGCGGTGATTAGACTCCTGTAGCCAGTACAGCTGAGTATTGGACTTAAGCTGAACCTATGTGTAATTTTATTCCCGAGGAGGACAGTCACACCATATTTGATACGATTCCACAAGTGTAGATGCTCTGATAACAACGCGTTATGGATTCTGTAAATATTGATTCCACTATTAGTCTGTACAGTTGATCCTTCCTTTTTGTGACTCTAAATGAAGCTAAGACTATACTTCATTCATTGCTGACGCTCCCTGTCGGTCTAATGTCGCTGCCGCACATATTATCAGCATCGGGAACTGTATAGGCGCTCGAAATTTAAATCCAATGCAGTGGGGAAAAACAAATACTGTACTGGCCATTAAAATTGCCTCACCACGAAGATGACGTGCTACAGACGTGAAATTTAACCGTCAGGAAGAAGATGCTGTCATGTGCAAATGATTAGCTTTTCAGAGCATTCACACAAGGTTGGCGCCGGTGGCGACACCTACAACGTGCTGACACGAGGGAAGTTTCCAACCGATTTGTCGTACACAAACAGCAGTTGACCAGCGCTGCCTGGGGAAACGTTGTTGTGATGCCTCGTGTAGGGAGGAGAAATGCGTACATCGCGTTTCCGACTTTGATAAAGGTCGGCTTGTAGCCTATCGCGATTGCGGTTTATCGTATCGCGACATTGCTGCTCGCGTTGGTCGAGATCCAATGACTGTTAGCAGAATATGGAATCGATGGGTTCAGGAGGGTAATACCGAACGCCGTGCTGGATCCCAACGGCCTCGTATCACTAGCATGGCTCTAACAGATCGTGCAGCCACGTCTCGATCCCTGAGTCAACAGATGGGGACGTTTTCAAGGCAACAACCATCTGCACCAACAGTTCGACAACGTTTGCAGCAGCATGGACTATCAGCTCGGAGACGATGGATGCGGTTACCCTTGACGCTGCATCACAGACAGGAGCGTCTGCGATGGTGTACTCAACGACGAACCTGGCTGCACTAATGGCAAAACGTCATTTTTTCGGATGAATCCAGGTTCTGTTTACAGCATCATGATGGTCGCATCCGTGTTTGGCGACATCGCGGTGAACGCACATTGCCGGCCGGAGTGGGCAACAGTTCTAGGCGCTACAGTCTGGAACCGCGAGACCGCTACGGTCGCAGGTTCGAATCCTGCCTCGGGCATGGATGTGTGTGATGTCCTTAGATAAGTTAGGTTTAATTAGTTCTAAGTTCTAGAGGACTGATGACTAAAGAAGTTAAGTCCCATAGTGCTCAGAGCCATTTGAACCATTTGAACGCACATTGGAAGCGTGTATTCGTCATCGCCATACTGGCTTATCACCCGGCCTGATAGTATGGGGTGTCATTGGTTACACGTCTCGGTCACCTTTGGTTCGCACTGACGGCACTTTCAACAGTGGACGTTACATTTCAGATGTGTTACGACCCGTGGCTCCACCCTTCATTCGATCCCTGCAAAACCCTACATTTCAGCAGGATAATGCACGACCGCATGTTGCAAGTCCTGTACGGGCCTTTCTGGATACAGAAAATGTTCGAGTGCTGCCCTGGACAGCACATTCTCCAGATCTCTCACCAATTGAAAACGTCTGGTCAATGGTGGCCGAGCAACTGGCTCGTCACAATACGCCAGTTACTACTCTTGATGAACTGTGGTATCGTGTTGAAGCTGTATGGGCAGCTGTACCTGTACACGCCATTCAAACTCTGTTTGACTCAATGCCGAGGCGTATCAAGGCCGTTATTACGGCCAGAGGTGGTTGTTCTGGGCACTGATTTCTCATGATCTATGCACCCAAATTGCGTGAAAATGCAATCAAATGTCAGTGCTAGTATAATATATTTGTCCAATAAATACCCGTTTATCATCTGCATTCCTTCTTGGTGTAGCGACTTTAGTGGCCAGTAGTGTAGGATGCAGTTTTTCCAAGTTTCATTAGGACTACTAGGGCGCGCTATCTTATTACTGGAGGCAGGCCGTAGTGGTCCACGCATACCTCTTAGCCAGTAGAAACGGCCGCCACGCGGGCACCGTCGCCTGTGCAGCACCACGTGGAGGTGGCGCTGTGTGCAGCTCTCTTGTTTGCCCTTTAATGTTATCTTTCATTTACTTGCAGCAGTTTAAGGAAAAATACATGAATTTGGAAGCTATAAATTGTATGTTGACGTTATATTTCAGAAAGAGAACAAAAACAAGAACAGAAATAAATGTCTCTTCATCAACAGCATCAAAGGAATGGGACACGTGTGGCGGACGCGCGTGCTATGCGTCAATATTACTCGCACGAGTATCACGCCTCGGAAAAACTCTATTTGCACAGTCCACGTGGATCTACTCTAATTTATTTTTATGTTATTTCTTATTGTGCTCTGTGTTAATGTCTGTTAATTTGTAATCTAATTATCACAACTAAGTTAGAAAACAAACAAATTTTGCATGGCTTCGGAACGATATCCTGTAACCCTCTAACCCAAGTAACTTCCGTACAGCTCTTTGGGGCTAGTAGAAAAAATAACAGCCACAGACTAACTTCATTATCATTCTGTTGATTTATACTTGTATAATAAAACTAGTTATGCGTATCTTCAAGCAGTGTACTTGTCAATCACTACGCATGCGCTATTTAGTAGTTCCAAAACGCCTCTCATAAAAACGGTATTTTTCCGATGCTCATACATGTTGCGTTGGTAGGATCGAGTGTATTGGATAGCCCTTTGGCTAGCGAACGATCCTCGTACAGTAACTATCGTACAGAAACGTGTCAAACTTCGAATGTTACACACTTCCCCAGCTCAGGCAAATGGACCAAATCGATTGGTTCTTTTTCAATTTGATGTCGTCTACGGTGCACCTCATGGAGCTTCAGCAAGCACCATTTAGTTGGTAGGCGGTTCGTAAGAAAAACCGAAAAACATGATTTTTGGCTATGAAAACAGAGCCGCGGATTCCAAGACGACAACGAACAGCAAATGGCTCAAAATTTCGCCATACAAGATTCAGATTTCGAAAAACCTCGAACATTTTCTTGATATATTTACCAGTTTCAGAGATACAAACTTACCCAATTTGAACACGTAAAACGTGCATGTAAAATTCGGGAAGGGGCGAAATGTAAACAATAAATAACCGCATCACATTGCTCAGATTTTAAGGGTATGTTCTCTAGCATTTCTCTATAACTGCCGTCTTCCCGTTTTCAAAATCTTTAGTCATTATGGAGAAACTGCCCCAAAAACGTGGTTTCTGGGTAGCGAAACTGGGCCGCGGATTCTAAGACGGCTAAGCACAGCACATGGCTGTAATTTTTGCCATATCGAACACCCTTGGCAATTTTCTTGATATCTTCATCCGTTTCCGGGATACAGAGGAACAAGTTTGCCCTATTTGTAAACGTAAAATACGGACATAAAATCCGGTGTGAGGCGAAACCATAGTTTATAAAGTGCCGTAGCACGGAGAAATATGCTGTGAAGTATCTCCGTTATCATCAGAGGCATTCTGGGAGCCGCATGTAGTTGTAATAATGAAGCACATGCAAATTTTTTATGCATATAAAATCATGTCTGAGGTGTAAAACTATTACACCTTCAAAATCGTTTTGCAGCTTGTTTTGATCTTCTGATGACTTTATAAGTCGATTGAGGACAGTGTCATCTCCAAACAACCTAAGACGGCTGCTCAGATTGTCTCCCAAATCGTTTATATAGATAAGGAACAGTGAAGAGCGTGTAACACTACCTTGAGAAACGCCAGAAATCACGTCTGACCACCCTGTATATCTTAGTTACTTCTTACGCCGTTTTTCTGATGTTTAATCAAAACTTTTAGCTCGAAGTTGAAAGGCTGAGCAGTATTTAAATTACGGGTAGTCAACGTCTCCAAGCGAAAACGAATCGAGTAGTATCCGATTATAAGATAAGTAGCAAACTTTTTTAGCCCGTTACATCGTTTAAGTATTTAGATACTACCAAAGGTTCGCACCCGCCTCCATAGCGGACGTCTGTGTAGGTGGACCTAAGCCGCTTCGAATCATAGTGGTGAAAAGTTTTCACTGCTAGTACACTACTGGCCATTAAAATTGCTACACCAAGAAGAAATGCAGATGATAAACGGGTATTCATTGGACAAATATATTATACTAGAACTAACATGTGAATACATTTTCACGCAATTTGGGTGCATAGATCCTGAGAAATCAGTGCCCAGAAAAACCACCTCTGGCCGTAGTAACTGCCTTGATACGCCTGGGCATTGAGTCAAACAGAGCTTGGATGGCGTGTACAGGTAAACTGCCCATGCAGCTTCAACGGGATACCACTGTTCATCAAGAGTAGTGACTGACGTATTGTGACGAGCCACTTGCTCGGCCACCATTGACCAGACGTTTTCAATTGGTGAGAGATCTGGAGAATGTGCTGGCCAGGGCAGCAGTCGAATATTTTCTGTATCCAGAAAGGCCCGTACAGGACCTGCAACAGGCGGTCGTGCATTATCCTGCTGAAATTTAGGGTTTTGCAGGGATCGAATGAAGGGTAGAGCCACGGGTAGTAACACATCTGAAATGTAACGTCCACTGTTCGAAGTGCCGTCAATGCGAACAAGAGGTGACCGAGACGTGTAACCAGTGGCACTCGATACCATCACGCCAGGTGATACGGCAGTATGGCGATGACGAATACACGCTTCCAATGTGCGTTCACCGCGACGTCGCCGAACACTGATGCGACCATCAAGATGCTGTAAACAGAACCTGGATTCATCCGAAAAAATGACGTTCTGCCATTCGTGCTCCCAGGTTCGTCGTTGAGTACACCGTCGCAGGCGCTCCTGTCTGTGATGCAGCGTCAAGGGTAACCGCAACTGATAGTCCATGCTGCTGCAAACGTCGTCGAACTGTTCGTGCAGATGGTTGTTGTCTCGCAAACGTCCCCATCTGTTGACTCAGGGATCGAGACGTGGCTGCACGATCCGTACAGCCATGCGGATAAGATGCCTGTCATTTCGACTGCTAGTGATACGAGGCCGTTGGGATCCAGCATGGCGTTCCGTATTACCCTCCTGAACCCACCGATTCCATATTCTGCTAACAGTCATTGGATCTCGACGAACGCGAGCAACAATGCCGCGATACAATAAACCGCAATCGCGATAGGCTACAAGCCGACCTTTATCAAAGTGGGAAACGTGATGGTACGCATTTCTCCTCCTTACACGAGGCATCACAACAACGGTTCACCAGGCAACGCCGGTCAACTGCTGTTTGTGTATGAGAAATCAGTTGGAAACTTTTCTCATATCAGCACGTTGTAGGTGTCGCCACCGGCGCCAACCTTGTGTGAATGCTCTGAAAAGCTAAACATTTGCATATCACAGCATCTTCTTATCCCTGTCGGTTAAATTTCTCGTCTGTAGCACGTCATCTTCGCGGTGTTGCAATTTTAATGGCCAGTAGTGTATTTGGCCAGCAAGGGGAAGAGAGGTAGTGGTGTTGAATTCCTGATCTGCAGTCTGTGCGCCAGTGTCCTGGGCTGACTCCACAGAGTCTCATGACGTGTGGGCACGTGGCAGTGTTGACGGAGATACACTGCACGGGGGCGCTAAGCTCAGAGGCTCGAAGCAGCAGGCAGTGTACCGACCACGGATCTCGCACTCCACTGCCTTTCATCCACAACGACACCGTACTGTACAATGAGTCATCAGGGTCATCCACACGAAGCATATTTACACTCGGCACTTCACAACAGGCCGGCGGAAGGCCACGGCAAATCACCTCCGCTAGGCACTTTGCAAGAGCGGCGATGCGGGATTTCTGCATCTGCTCACCTACGCTCATTCCGTCAGTATGGGAACACATTGACACAATGGTCAAAACGAAACTGTCCTGGAAAAAAAAAAAAAAAAAATCATGCTCCTTATGGTAGGCAACCCACCATACATCTTTCGCGCGTCGGGTGTACGATGTAAGTTCTGCCGTTTATCTTGGGCTGCATGCATTATTTTGCAGGTACGTTTTATTTTGCGCACCCTGCACTAAGACAGGATGCTGCACTAAGTTAGGATGTTGCAGACATGTAAAATCCTTCGTAAGGGAGAGGAACTGAAGACTGTTAGAATTACTGAGAAAGTGCAGTGTATTTGTAAAGAAAAGCGTATTTAAGGCGCTAATGAGCTCAATTATAGAGTAGTGATATAGTGTTTGGAATGTTTACCAAATACGCATGGTAGCAGATTTCGACCGAATATAGAGACCAGTTCCAGGATCGTAACAGTTCGGTATAGCCAGTACTAGTTTAAAGACGACCTGAATGGAGACCTTCGGAAGAAAGGCGATGTTTCCAGAATGAGATTTTCACTCTGCAGCGGAGTGTGCGCTGATATGAAACTTTCCTGGCAGATTAAAACTGTGTGCCCGACCGAGACTCGAACTCGGGACCTTTGCCTTTCGCGGGCAAGTGCTCTACCATCTGAGCTACCGAAGCACGACTCAAGTAGGAAAGTAGGAGACGAGGTACTGGCAGAAGTAAAGCTGTGAGTACCGGGCTTGAGTCGTGCTTCGGTAGCTCAGATGGTAGAGCACTTGCCCGCGAAAGGCAAAGGTCCCGAGTTCGAGTCTCGGTCGGGCACACAGTTTTAATCTGCCAGGAAAGTTTCAAAGGCGACGTTGTTTACTTGAAATCTTGTTAAGCAAATTCAGACAGCCTGTATTGGAGGAAGGCAATGCAACATTTCTACTGCAGTATACAATAAAGCGCCAAAGAAACTGGTATAGGCATGCGCATTCAAATTCAGAGATATGTAAACAGGCAGAATACGTCGCCGCGGTCAGCAACACCTTTGTAAGGCAACAAGTACCTGGTGCAATTGTTAGATCGGTCCCTGCTGCTACAATCGCATATTAGCAAGATTGCTTCAAATGGCTCTGAGCACTATGGGACTCAACTGCTGTGGTCATAAGTCCCCTAGAACTTAGAACTACTTAAACCTAACTAACCTAAGGACATCACACACATCCATGCCCGAGGCAGGATTCGAACCTGCGACCGTAGCGGTCATGCGGTTCCAGACTGTAGCGCCTTTAACCGCTCGGCCACTCCGGCCGGCTATTGGCAAGATTTAAGTGAGTCTGAACATAGTGTCATAGTCAGCGCACGAGCGATGCGTCACAGCATCTCCGAGATAGCGATGTGGGGATTTTCCCGTACGACCGTTTCACGAGTATCAGGAATTCCGTAAAAGATCAATCTCCGACATCGCTGCGCCCGGAAAAAGATCGTGCAAGAATGAGACCAACATTGACTGAAGAGAATCTTTCAAGGTAATAGAAGTACAACCTTTCCGCAAATTGCTGTAGATTTCAGTGCTGGGCCATCAACAAATGTCAGGGTGCGAACCATTCAACGAAACATCATCGATATGGCCTTTTGGAGCCGAAGGCCCACTCATGTACCCTTGATGAATGCACGACACAAACCTTTACGCCTCGCCTGAGCCCGTGAACTCTGACATTGGACTTTTAATGACTGGAAACATGTTACCTGGTCGAACAAGTCTCGTTTCAAACTGTACCGAGCGGATGGATGTGTACGGGTATGAATACAACCTCATGAATCCATGGACACTTCATGTCAGCAGGGGACTGTTCAAGCTGGTGGAGGCTCTGTAATGGTGTGGGCGTGTGCCGTTGGAGTTATATCGGACACCGGTACGTCTAGATACGACCCTGACAGACGTAAGCACCCTGTGTGGTCACCTTCATCCATTCATGTCCATTGTGCATTCCGACGGACTTGGACAATTCCAGCAGGACAATGCGACACCCCACACCACCAGAAATGGTACAGAGTGGCTCCGGGCACACTCTTCTAAACACTTCCGCTGGCCACGAAACTGCCCAGACCTGAACACTATTGAGCGTATCTGTGATGCCTTGAAACGGGCTGTTTAGACGGTATGTCTACCCCCTGGTACTCTTACGGATTTATGGACAGCTCTGCAGGATTCATGGTGTCGATTCCTTTGAGCACTACTTCAGGCATAAGTCGAGTCCATGCACGTTATGTTGCGACACTTCTGCGTGCTCGCTGGGGCCCTACATGATATTAGGCAGGTGTACCAGTTTCTGTGGTATATCTGAATAGCTTAGCGTTGATTTAATTGCGATCCCTCGCTTTCTGTCCACATGCACACGCAGTTAGGTGAAGGTGAACATCCTGCGATGGTGTGTGTGAATGACGTCGCACCAATACCAAGTTCACGGATCGCAACTCAAATTAATATCGGCTCAAAACGTAATCCATTAGATTCCAAAAAAAGGTTGATTAATGAAATTAAGCTGCTTGGTACATCTAAAAACGGTTGAGCATCATGATTTTAACGAAGAACCACCATATTCCTATTATGTATCGGCTGCAGCATCATTATCCGCATTCTGAATTCGGATTTAACATTGTTTGGAAAAATTTGGAAATTTGTGGTAAGGTCTTATGGGACCAAACCGCTGAGGTCATCGGTCCCTAAGCTTACGCAGTACTTAATATAACCGGAACAAACTTATGCTAAGGAAAACACACACACCCATGCCCGAGGGAGGACTCGAACCTCCGACGGAAGGTTAACACTGTTTAATAGAGATGGAGGGCAAGGCAAGGAATGATAGCGTCGGGGGAACATTTAATGATGCATAGCGATGGAGATACAGGCCTTTGTGGCACTGGTTTCCTTCTACAAAGGTCTGTGAAGGCTAATGTAATTGGTTTTACTGCAATACGTGACAGAATGTGTTCTCTAAGGATAAGGGCAAAATTTTTTAACGTTATAATAGTGAAAGTCTACGCCCCTGCGGAGGAAACAGATAAAGATGCAAAGGATATATTTTATGGCAAATTGGAAGAAGAAATTGGCAAAATTCAAAGGCACCATGTGACTATAATACTTGGAGACCTAAATGCAAAAATAGGGAAAGAAGAGGTACATAGAAGTATAATAGGAAAGGAAAGCCTACACAATGACAGTAATGATAATGGACTCGGACTGATAGACTTCGCCAGTGGAAAGAACATGATAATAAACAGCACCTATCATCCAAGGAAAGATATTAAGAAATGTAAATGAGTATCACCAGATGGAAACACTAGAAACCAAATAGATGACGTACTCATAGACGAAAGGCATGCATCAGATATTATGGGAGTTAGCAGCTGCAGAGAGGCGGACGGAGACACCAGTATTTAGTACGAATTACATATAGGTAGAAGATAGATTTGGTAAGAAAACAAAGCAATAAGATTAGAATGAAACACAATATACAAAGACTCCAAACGAAGGAAACACAGGAAGAATATAGGAAGAAACTAGAAAAGATGTTGGAAGCAGGGAGAAAAACAGGGAATGAAGATAATGTGGAAATTAATGGGAGTCGTTGAAAACTGTCATTAGCGTAGCTGCAGAAGAGATACCGGGGAGAGAACAACGCAAAAGGGTGGTTAAGTGGTTCGACGAGGAATGCTTAATGGTAATACACGAGAGAAATGAAGCGAGATGGAGAATGTTGCAAAGGAACAAAAGGTTAGCGGCAGAAGAATACAGAGAAAATAGGAAAAGAGCGGATAAGCTTTTTAGGGTAAAAAAACGGCAGCATGACAGGAGAAAGATAGGACAGTTGGACGAAATAATAAAGAGATCAGAAGGTTCTGTGAAGGAACAAGAGATTTGAAGAAAGGTTTCCAACCTCGAGCAGTTTTTTATAAGGACGGGAATCTAATTGGAGATAAAAGCAAAGTCCTAGAAAGGTGGCAAAAGTATTTTACCGAGCTGCTTGACGGGAAAGAGAGAGATACAGAAGAAGGAACCATGAATGAAAATGAAAGGGAACAGGACTCAGAATTGGAATCTGGAATCAGATGTGGAGGATCGGGAAGAGGAAGTAGTACCAGAGCTAGAGGAAGTGAAGAATGCTATCAAGAGCCTGAAAAATAATAAAGCAGCAGGAGAAAACGTCATAGAGGCCGAATTATTAAATTGTGGGTCGAAAGAAAATGGAGGAGGCAGTCCATGAATTGATAAAGGAAATATGGATAAAGGAGGTAATGTCTAAGGATTGGAACATGGGAATTATCTGCCCGTTACATAAAAAAGGCGACAAGTCAGAATGTAGTAATTATCGTGGAATCACTCTCTTGGACGTAACATGTAAGATAAGGGATGATAGAAGGGATATTGGAGGACTATCAGGCTGGATTTAGGAGGAACAGATCCACGATGGATCAGATATATTAAGACAAGTGCTAGAGAAGTTTTATAAGTATGACAAGCAACTACATCAGTTGTACATTGATTTTAAGCAAGCGTACGACAGCCTACACAGGAAGAAAATTATACAGATCATGAAAGAATTTAGAATCCCACTAAAACTGGTCAGTTTAACGGAAGTGCCAATGAAAGCAACAGTGTGTAAACTAAGAATAGAGCAAGAACTGTCTGGTGAATTCCAAGCACAGAGGGGGCTACGACAGGGAGATGTGATCTCTACAATGCTATTTAATTTGGTTTTAGAAAAGGTGACGCGGCAAATGCCGATAAACCCAAGAGGAACAATACTTAATCGGCAAGTTCAAGTGGTACCACATGCGGATGACGTAGCATTAATGGCAAGGAATGTAAGAGCACATAAGTTATTGAGGAAATTTAGAGAACCAGCATTTGAGGCTGACTGAAGTACAATTTTACTGCCGCCAACTTATATTTCGCGGAAAGACCACGAAGATAAGGTAAGAGAGACTAGGGCTCGTACAGAGACATATAGGCAATCATTTTTCCTTCGTTCTGTTTGGGAGTGGAACAGGGATGCTAGTTGTGGTACGAGGTACCCTCCGCCACGCACTGTATGGTAGATTGCGGAGTATGTATGTATGTATGTAGATTTAGATGTAGACGAACTACGATACGTTAGAGGAAGCAGCAGGAGAAGTAAGTTTAGAAGTAAACATAAACAGAACAAAGTATATGCTGATGGGGGAGCCCAATATAAACGGGCAAAAGAATTCAATAGTAATGAATGGGAAAGAATATGATAGAGTGAAAACATTTAAATATTTAGGTTCTGTAATAACGGAGGACAATAAAGTACCAGTAGAAATTCAAGAAAGGATAGCGAGTGGAAGTCGTTGCTATTTTGCCTTACAGAAGGGCGCTGATGACCTCGATGTTGAGCGCCCATAAACCCCAACACACACACCCACACGCCTTACAGAATGTAGTTAATTCCAGGAATGTTAGTCGGAATACAAAAATCAAAATATACACGACCATATTAAGACCTATAGTAATATATGGATCAGAAGGCTGGGTATTGACATTAAAGAAGGAGAACTTGTTTTGAGATGGGAAAGAAAAATACTGAGAAGGATTTCTGGAGCGGTGAGAGAGGAAGATGGCTGGAGAGTAAGGACAAATGTAGAACTAGAAACACTTTTTGGACGGATGGATATTGTCGTTAAAATTAAGCAGGGAAGAATAAGATGGGGACGACTTGTACAGAGAAAGCCAGAAACTCAAGTTTCAAGAAAGTTTTCATGGGAAAACCTGACGGGAGAAGGAGAAGAGGTAGACCCAGGAAAAGGTGGCTGGACGATATAGAAGAAGATCTAAAGGCGATGGGAATAAGAAACTGGAGAAGGAAGGCGATGGACAGAGAAGAATGGAGGCAGGTGATACAGGAGGCCAAGGTTCTTCAAGGACTGTAGAGCCAACCAAGGAGAAGAAGAAGAAGAAGAAGAAGAAGAAGAATGGAGAGAGAAATCAAGACGTGTTAGGGAGCATCACTTGTGCTAAACTGAGGTGCTGATTCTCTTCATGCCCGATATGTTTGCTACAGCAGCACATTTCTACAAGGAGTAGGATATTGTACCCAAAAAATTTAGTTATAAGGAGGGTCTCTTCAAGTATGAGGCTTTTTCGAGTAATTACAAATCGAGGTCGGTAGCGTCTTCTGTATTACTGCATAACAGATCAAGCGACGGGGAAGGTAAGTGATGCTATTTCAGCAACTACAATGTGGAGTCAAATTTAGAAAGAACTGCGCAGTGTGTGACTGGCTACCAGTACGGCGTTGCACCACTTGTCGGCCGGCCGCACGCACTGATTCGTTCGGGAAGGCCGTCGTACAGGCGCCGCGTCCTCTCCTCAGGCAGACTGGCCCTCAGTGTTGCAACTGCTCACTGGCACCTCGGCCGGTCCCACCACGTGCTGTACTGGGGACAGAGGTGGGCACCTGGCTGACCACTGGAGCAGACAGTCCAGACACACAAGTGACGGGTGTCCTCTTGTAGAATGACCCCACGATAGTGTCGCATTAGAGGTAACTCGTGAGGACGTCCGATGCCTGCGACGCACCCGTTGTGCTGTCACATTCCCTTAACCACCGCCATTCGAAAAATTGCCCCCAAAATTCAGGTGCGTCTTATACTCGAAATTACTACGAAAATGTCCATTGTTTGAATTAAAATTCCCGCCAGTCTTAAAAATGGCCATCTATTCGATGCCGCGGGAAACCTATGTATGTCTGGCAACAGTGGATTCAATTGGCAGCAGCAGTGCATCGATGCGACGAACACGAGTTGCGGGGGTTCACGAGCTGGCCAACACCGTCTGTCTCCCTGTCCGCCCCTGGTAGCTGAGTGGACGGGAGACCGAAAAGAAGGACGCAGATACACAAAAGGAAGAGGTCGGCGAGTCTTCGGATCGGAACAAGAGAGAAGAACGGGCTGATACGCCACACGGAACATTTGAACCCTTGCATGACAATACGACATCAGATATGGACAACGAAACCCGACTTAGACAAGGGCATGGACACGACATCACCGAGCCACGATTTAACTGGGCGGACGAAAAGGAGGATCAGACCGATGCAATTGGGGCGGAAGGGGTTTTGAGGAAGAATTTTTATTAAAAATTGTCACACCGAACTCTAAGAAGAAAGAAGAAAAAAAAAAGAAAAAAGAAGGGAGGGATCGAGCTGACAAACGTGTGCCTTTTAGAGTCGGGGAGGGGAATTAGCTGCAAAATTTTTATCACCACTTTTATAAACCTATACGCACCTTCAGGCAACAATGCGAGACGAGAGAGGGCAGCCTTTTTTAAAAGTGACATTTTATTTCTACTGCTAGAAAACCCTGCAGAAATTGTCACTGGTGGAGATTTTAATTGCGTTTTAAATAAAAAGGATCAGCGACCAAATTTTAACTTCTCCCAAGAACTGCAGGCGTTGGTCACCAACATGAAGTGGTTTGACCCGTGGGAAATAAAATATCCGACGCTGGTTCGCTTCACATATATCACTGGTGCTACACAGAGCAGAATTGACAGAATACATGTCACCCCCCACTTTAGACACCACAGTCGGTAGTATCGAGGTGATACCAGCTGCCTTCTCTGACCACCTTGGAGTGAGGTGCGGCATCAAATTAACCAGGCAAGAGGCATATTGGGGTCGCCCACTATGGAAATTAAATATCAATACCCTCTCTGAAAACGCTCTAGCTTTAAAGATGCAAGAAACTTGGCAGTCTGTTTTAAGGATGCGTACTAAATATAGAACAACTATTGAATGGTGGACTATGGCCGCTAAGAAAAAGATAAGAGCAGCGCTGATATCTTACGCCAAAGAAAGGGCAATGTGGTCAAGACACACAATGGAGTTTTACTACTCTTGCGTAAGAGACCTTTACGACCAACCAATGTCTCAAGACGTCTTTATCAATATTAAAAACGTTAAAGCCAAAATGATAAGTATCAAGAGGGTACATTTGGAGGGATTACAAATTAAATCACACACTAGAACGACGGTGGAGGCAGAAAACACCTCCATCTACCACTTGATACAACACACAAAAAACAGAAGAAGAAATTTTATTGCCAGCCTCAGAACGGAAGACAACAGAGTCCTGACAGAACAAAGGGATGTCTTAAATGAAGCACATAGATTTTTTCAGCAATTATATTCTGGAAATGCTACTGACGACAACTCAGTACAAGATTTTTTACAGAACTCCGGAATAGAGGCAGTTGTTATAGAGGAGGAGAACAGAGGTTTAACGTTAGAAATTACGAATCACGCGGTTTTTGATATACTCAAATCTTCACCTTCACGTAAGTCTCCAGGCCCAGACGGCCTGCTGTGGAGTTTTATAAGACCTTTTGGCACCTAATAGGTTCCCAATTCACGGTAGTAGTTAATGACGTCTTGAGAGGAGAGGAAATTCCTGCTGCTTTCAAGGAAAGTGTAACTGTACCACTTCCAAAGGGAAGGAGTACGGACACGAAAGATATTACTAAAATGAGGCCGATCAGTCTAATGAACTCAGATTACAAGGTAGTTGCACGTGTAATTAAAGAACGAATGGGACTGATTTTAGAGAAAGTCATTGGATACCACCAGACGTGTCTCCCTCGGCGTACCATTTTTAAGACTATGTGAATATCGAGACATTATTTCTATTTTCTCATCATCGTCAGCGAATGGAGGCATTGCCTTGATTGATTTTGCTAAAGCGTTTGACAGAGTCAACAGCGGATATCTGTTCAGAACCTTGAAACACATAGGTTTCAATGATGGCAATGATGAACATCGTCAGAGGCATACGAACCAAAATCTCGATCAATGGACAATATACTAATGAAGTATTGATATCTAGTGGAGTTCCTCATGGAAGTCCCCTGTCCATGTTGTTTTATGTGGTTTCTCTGGAACCCCTTTTACGGCTTTTGAACACAACCTTAGAAGGCATAACAATAGCTGGTCTGAAGACGGTTACAAATGCATACGCTGACGATCTGGGAGTTCTAGTAAGGAGCGATGATGACTGTGCCCAGCTAACAGACAAGTTATTGCTTTATAGCAGGGCAACTGGTGCGAGGATAAATGAAACGAAAAGTTCCGTTTTAAATTTACAGGGTCTTGACAATGTGCAGCTACCTTGGGTAAACAGGGTGGAGCGTCACACTGCTTTGGGCATAACTTTTTACAGTTGCCCGTTAAGAACAACGGCTGCTAATTGGAAACAGGTGTTAGGAAAAATGAGAGGCAGCTTAACACTGCATGAAGCGAGAGACTTAAATATCAAGCAAAGAATTAAACTAATAAACTGTGCAGTTCTTTCGAAAACTCCATATGTCGCTCAGATTTTACCAACACCTCCAGACATAGTGAAATCTATAGTGAGCACAATCTGTCGATACGAATGGAAAGGTCATATTTTTAGAGTAGCAGTAGGAACGACTACATCGAGACCCGAAAACGGAGGCCTAGGGCTGAGCCGAACAGCATAACTGCCGCTCTATTTGACCTGCTTAAACCCGGAAGCATGCAGCCGCCAGTAGCTGTTCACAACATAAATTACAACCTAAAGCATATTAAGGTTTTTTATGTAGAATTAAGCTACTTGAAATGCATTTTAACAGAGAAAAATAAGAGGACAAGTAAATATATAGTAGAGAAGTTACAATCACGCGAAAACCAAAATAAAATGGAGCTGAAGTATCCCAACAAAAACTGGGAAAAAATATGGACTAATATAAATAACAAAACACTGACTACTGAAGTGCAAGCGTCATAGTACAGAGTTGTCAACAACATTATTAGTACCAATGAAAAACTGTATTCAATAGGACTACAAGGAACCAATGTGTGCCAAAAATGTCACAATATGGACTCCTTAAAGCATCGCTTCATCTGTAATGGATACAAGAATATTTGGAATGACATTGTATTGCAAGTCGCTTTTCTCAAACGGACCGATGGAAGAGAAATCACACTAAACGATATACTCTTCCTAGAAGAAATTTCCTTTCCAACACAAAAAAACAATGTCATCTTGTGGCTATTCGGAAATTTTGTCAATTACGTTGTTAACAACAAAGGCAATGACAATCTACAAGAATATCGAGAATATATGAAAGACGAATACTTCAAAATGTACCGGAACAAAGACCATAAAAATAAGTTCGGGAATATGATGCAAATTTTGTTTCAGAAACAAAGCATCGGTTAATACCTACATAATATGAAACAGGCGGAACAAGATAGACTGCCAAAGTAGGGGATTGCTGTTGAGGGTGAAGTACGGTGGGGACTTCGTGTGCCCCGGGACCGATACGGTAGCCGTGAAGGCCTCAACAGAACCCCCAAAAAAGTATGTTTTCCCAAAAAGTAACAGGAGTCATGCCACAGCACAAGAATAGTAAGAAAAAACTATTCTAATGCATAAGACGTGCATCACTGAAGAAGTTTAATTTCTTCTCTTAATTTTTACTTTTGCTACTCTCTCATTTTTGTTTAAATTCTAATGGAAGAATATTTTGCGTTCCGTTAATGCAGTAAATAGTATTATAGAGAGAGTTATTTTCACCGTAATCAATTCGGATTACAATTTACAATTTTCTAACATTGTCATCAAGATGCAATTAAAAAAAAAAAAGTGATCAGCGCGACGGAATGTCATACCTAACGGCGCGGGTTCGATTCCCGGCTGGGTCAGAGATTTTCTCCGCTGAGGAACTGGGCGTTGTGTTGTCCTAATCATCATCATTTCATCCCCATCGACACGCAAGTCGCCGATGTGGCGTCAACTCGAAAGACTTGCACCAGGCGAACGGTCTACCCGGCGGGAGTCCCTAGCCACACGACATTTCCATTTACCGTCTCCCTCCCGCCCCGCCGTCACAAGCCTATGATGCCTTATTCCAGTCTACGGTCCCAGTGAACTTGAAACGAAACAGTACAATATTTTTATTAGTACCCAACATCGTAATGAAAAAAACATTATATGATGCAGGCTGTAAATTGAGAGTAATAGCATGTGCGGAAGAGCATGGAAACAGAGCAGCTCCACCAATAGAAAAAATCATTCGCGACTGGTGGACTAGTAAAGAAGAACTGAAAAATATGGGGAACACTAAACGTGCATATAGAGAAATAAATGCAAAATGACCAAAGCTAGAAGATGACGTATTGAACTGGATTCAAGGATACCGTCAAAATGGCACTGCAATTAATACAAAAATGATTCAAACACACGCTCGTAAGTTAGCGCGACAGTGGAAATTAATATACTTTAAGGGCTGAGTTGGTTGATGCTATGGGTTTACGAAGTGTCATGGACTTCACATGTGAATCAAAACCAAAATATCTCAGAAAATTCCACAAGAGTGTGAAGAGAAACTATTATCTTTCCAGTGCTTTATTACTCCCCATCGAGAGGAAACAGGTGAGGAAGTAAGTCAAACAGCGGATATGTACGAAACTTTTCTGAGATTTCGTGTGCCGAGTAACAGAACTGTTTCCGTGAAAGGTGCTAAAATTGTAACTGTAAAAACAAGCGGACATGAGAAAATACACTACGCTGTTGTCATTTGATACTATTATCACGGTACTAAACTAAATCCAATGATTATTTTCAAGCGCAAAACAATGCCAAAACCTGAAACACCGTCAGGTGTTGTTGTTCACGTACACGACAATGGTTGGATTGATGAGGCTGGTATGAAATTATGGACGAACAGAGTGCAAATTATGTTAAAGAGAAAGTGAGACGGGGAAATACAGAGTTGCTGTTATTCTGGAATGACTTACTTGACAATTGCAACTTCTTGATGTCTCGATAAACAAACCATTTGAAGTGTATATGAGAGTGGAAAGGAACAAATGGATGATGGATGAAACCCGACACGAATTCACGCCGAAGGGAGCTTTAAGGAGACCTACAATCGAACAAGTGTGTCATTGGATAAAACAATCGTGGTCTACAGTGGGAGAAGACGTTATTGTTAACTCTTTCAAGCAGTGCGTCATCAGTAACGCTCTCGATGGTAGGGAAGACCATATTATATATGAAGAGAACAACGATGACGACCAAGAGGAGGAGGAGGAGGAGGAGGAGGAAGAAGAAGAAGAAGAAGATGATGAAAAAGAAGAAAGTTCAGATGAGGATTTTCAAGGATTTTTAAAGGTCAGTTCACTTTTATAAACTATTTTTTTTACTCAGGCTTTGCAATGTAATAATAAAAATAGTAAAAACTTCAATATTTTTTTAAAAAATTTACTTAAAAATAACGGTGCATCTTCTGTTGAATCCAGCTTAGTCGCAAGCAAGGGGCGACGTGCAAAATAAGCAATGTTCTTCAGTATAAACAATCCTAAGTCCGTATTAGATAAACAGTACAAGGAAGTGATTACAGTTGAGACTACAATGTTCTATACAAATCGCTAGTCTTGAAGCCACTGTGCAACGGGGCCGCGACCAGTTCGCCGCGACGCTTATATCCTCTTCACCTAGGGACCTCTGCTGTCGCGTTGTCGTCCTGGAAAGGGGTCGGTGAGCGTGCTATTGGCTGGCCATCTCTTCTCTATTGTTGCCGACTGGCGTGCCGGCGCTTGAGTTTACGCCTAACACCTTCTTGTCCGTAGCGTCTTACAGTCCGTAAAATACGGTACCCGATGGCTCACGACAGTGATCTCAGAAGTAACACCGCATCAAAGAATGAGACGTTTCCCAAGTAGACCCTGTACTCGCCTAAGATGCTCATCCACAGTAACGGAGAACCGCCACAACACAACGCCATTCGTCGCCAGTCCGCCCTTGCCGGTCACCAATCCCAAGGCTCGTTGGTGTCCTGCTGCTGATGGCAGGTAACTCCTGGCTGCTGCTAATCTGTGACCACGGGTGCCGGATTTCACAGAACGTTCCGTGGAGTGCACTGCTTGTTCTCGAAAGGAAAAAAATTGGAAATTTGTGGTAAGTTCTGTGGGACCAAAATGCTGAGGTCATCGGTCCCGAGGCTTACACTAACGCTAAGGACAACACACACACACACACCCATGCCCAAGGGAGGACTCGAACCTCTGACGGGGAGGGGGGGGGGGGGGGGCGTGCGACTTCCCAGCGCGGCTTCTCGAATGTCAGACGCAGATGTGAAGTGCATACGGTGTGCCTGGTGCTGGCCAGACGTGGTCTACAAGTGTTCCTGCGCTCACTTTCCCATGCTGTCTAACGTCGTGGTCACTGTCATATCCGAATGCCACACAATTCTGGACAAATGCTTCAAGTGGCTCCGAGCACTATGGGACTTAACTTCTGAGGTCATCAGTCCCCTAGAACTTAGAACTACTTAAACCTAAGGACATCACACACATCCATGCCCGAGGCAGGATTCGAACCTGCGACCGTAGCGGTCGCGTGGTTCCAGTAGAACTGGTGACTCTTCTTTCGGGCCGACTTTTACAATCAAATGAGCGAGCAATTCTGTAAACAGATTACTCTGCACCCATACAGATGGGTGAGCCCTGCCTATCGAACCCGGAGGAGATGCTTTCATTAGAACGCGAGTCATGTTCGTTCGTGGAAGAATGACTTTTTTTTTTGGTCATCAGTCTACTGACTGGTTTGATGCGGCCCGCCACGAATTCCTTTCCTGTGCTAACCTCTTCATCTCAAAGTACCACTTGCAACCAACGTCCTCAATTATTTGCTTGACGCATTCCAATCTCTGTCTTCCTCTACAGTTTTTGCCCTCCACAGCTCCCTCTAGTACCATGGAAGTCAGTCCCTCATGTCTTAGCAGATGTCCTATCATCCTGTCCTCCTTATCAGTGTTTTCCACATATTCCTTTCCTCTCCGATTCTGCATAGAACCTCCTCATTCCTTACCTTATCAGTCCACCTAATGACTATAGGAGGAAGAAACCGCCCAGCTGCACTCATTCAGACAATAACTGTCTCTGCAGAGCCTGTCCCAGCCAAAGTCAGAGCTGCTATTTGTGACCTGTTTTTCCCAATGGCTTATGGTATCTTGGTCTCGGCAGTTGAAAGACCTACTTCATCCAGGTTGAATATTTTTTCTGCAGCGAATTTGTGCTTTTGGTCGTATCTCCCACTAGGTTAAAGGAAGCTTAGATATTTTCTTTGTTGAAACCTAGTGTCCTTCCAAACTATGTTCCACAAGTGTTGCGAAATGATAAACAGTCTTTGTGTCGAACTGGAAAAAGATCTAGCTAGCCTCTGTCAGCGTCATTTGATTTGAAAGGAGTTTGTAGACCGTTTCCAACTGAAAGTTGAAGTGTTATGCATCTCGGATCTGCTCCAGTACATCAGTGGAATTTTTGTCCCACGATAAGATGGCATTTACCCAGCTTTTCCTGTAATTCTGCACCCAAATAGGATTTTCTCCGCAGTTTATTACGAGATGCTACAACTTGAGTCATATCAGGCTTTTTACTTAATGTTTAGACTTTCGTGCGAGATACAGGGTGTTTCAAAAATGACCGGTATATTTGAAACGGCAACAAAAACTAAACGAGCAGCGATAGAAATACACCGTTTGTTGCAGTATGCTTGGGACAACAGTACATTTTCAGGCGGACAAACTTTCGAAATACAGTAGTTACAATTTTCAACAACAGATGGCGCTGCATGTGATGTGAAAGATATAGAACACAACGCAGTCTGTGGGTGCGCCATTCTGTACGTCGTCTTTCTGCTGTAAGCGTGTGCTGTTCACAACGTGCAAGTGTGCTGTAGACAACATGGTTTATTCCTTAGAACAGAGGATTTTTCTGGTGTTGGAATTCCACCGCCTAGAACACAATGTTGTTGCAACAAGACGAAGTTTTCAACGGAGGTTTAATGTAACCAAAGGACCGAAAAGCGATACAATAAAGGATCTGTTTGAAAAATTTCAACGGACTGGGAACGTGACGGATGAACGTGCTGGAAAGGTAGGGCGACCGCGTACGGCAACCACAGAGGGCAACGCGCAGCTAGTGCAGCAGGTGATCCGACAGCGGCCTCGGGTTTCCGTTCGCCGTGTTGCAGCTGCGGTCAAAATGATGCCAACGTCCACGTATCGTCTCATGCGCCAGAGTTTACACCTCTATCCATACAAAATTGAAACGCGGCAACCCCTCAGCGCCGCTACCATTGCTGCACGAGAGACATTCGCTAACGATATAGTGCACAGGATTGATGACGACGATATGCATGTGGGCAGCATTTGGTTTACTGACGAAGCTTATTTTTACCTGGACGGCTTCGTCAATAAACAGAACTGGCGCATATGGGGAACCGAAAAGCCCCATGTTGCAGTCCCATCGTCCCTGCATCCTCAAAAAGTACTGGTCTGGGCCGCCATTTCTTCCAAAGGAATCATTGGCCCATTTTTCAGATCCGAAACGATTACTGCATCACGCTATCTGGACATTCTTCGTGAATTTGTGGCGGTACAAACTGCCTTCGACGACACTGCGAACACCTCGTGGTTTATGCACGGCCGACGTCTTTAATTTCCTGAATGAATATTTCGATGATCGTGTGATTGCTTTGGGCTATCCGAAACATACAGGAGGCGGCGTGGGTTGGCCTCCCTATTCGCCAGACATGAACCCCTGTGGCCTCTTTCTGTGGGGACACTTGAAAGACCATGTGTACCGCCAGAATCCAGAAACAATTGAACAGCTGAAGCAGTACATCTCATCTACATGTGAAGCCATTCCGCCAGACACGTTGTCAAAGGTTTCGGGTAATTTCATTCAGAGACTACGCCATATTATTGCTACGCATGGTGGATGTGTGGAAAATATCGTACTATAGAGTTTCCCAGACCGCAGCGCCATCTGTTGCTGAAAATTGTAACTACTGTAATTTCGAAAGTTTGTCTGCCTGAAAATGTACTGTTGTCCCAAGCATATTGCAACAAACGGTGTATTTCTATCGCTGCTCGTTTAGTTTTTATTGCCGTTTCAAATATACCGGTCATTTTTGAAACACCCTGTACATTACACATCTTTGTTGCTCTCGTATCCATTCACTTTTCTCGGACACTTGTTGTTGTTGTTGTTGTGGTCTTCAGTCCTGAGACTGGTTTGATGCAGCTCTCCATGCTACTCTATCCTGTGCAAGCTTCTTCCTCTCCCAGTACGTACTGCAGCCTACATCCTTCTGAATCTGCTTAGTGTATTCATCTCTTGGTCTCCCTCTACGATTTTTACCCTCCACGCTGCCCTCCAATACTAAATTGGTGATCCCTTGATGTCTCAGAACATGTCCTCCCAACCGATCCCTTCTTCTAGTCAAGTTGTGCCACAAACTCCTCCCCAATCCTATTCAGTACCTGCTCATTAGTTATGTGATCAACCCATCTAATCTTCAGCATTCTTCTGTAGCACCACATTTCGAAAGCTTCTATTCTCTTGTTGTCCAAACTATTTATCGTCCATGTTTCACTTATGGCTACAGTCCATACAAATACTTTCAGAAACGACTTCCTGACACTTAAATTTATACTCGATGTTAACAAATTTCTCTTCTTCAGAAACGCTTTCCTTGCCATTGCCAGTCTACATTTTATATCCTACTTCGACCATCTCAATACTCCTTTACTACTTTAAGTGTCTCATCTCCCAATCTAATTCCCTCAGCATCACCCGACTTAATTCGACCTCGGACAGTTATAATAGCTTTTTCCATGTCCTCTTCATTCCAGCACTTTCTTTTATTCTTTAGATTATAGTGTCGCGATTTTTTAGGCAATCTGAAACAAGGGCTATCATAAATCAACCGTTTGCGTTGTGTGTAGCAGAATAAAGTGTAAATATGGGCTAGACCATAATTACACCCTTTTGTGTAGCCCATAGTTAGACCAATTGGAAGATTGCCTTAGAGTGTTAGTAGCTCATTGCAAAAATACGTTATACTATAAATAACATATTGGAAGAAACTGTGGAATATAACTAACAACAAATTGTTAACAAAAGGTACCTTACTGCAACAACCAATGGTAAATAAAATAAAATAAACATACGTACAACACGTTTCAAGGCACTGGAAACGCCAAAATGACGCGTTCTGTACCACTGTGTGCAAACACTTTGGCTGCTAGCGATCTACTGCCCCTTTCGCTTGCTGGCTCCCTCTCTAACATTTTAACACTTGCCGCCACTAGTCTACCGCACCAGTACGCCCTTGGGCAACAACTAGATCGCAGTTAGTGTCTGGACTATTTCCTCTATATTTCTCGACAAATGAAAAGAGAACGAAAGAGAGATTAGAGCAAGCGCGGCGATTCTGGCAGCATTTTTTTCCCCTATTCAAGACTTTTCGGCATTTCAGAGGGGCAACAGCAGTATATCCAAAACACCAGAATTAGATTAGTTTCGAAGGCAGTTCAAATATTAGGTCTGCGACAAACAATGAAACATTTTTCTATTAATATCGTTGAAGATCGACGTTATAACCGACGAGCAATCGGCTTTCAGGTGCGGTGTGTAGTACAGTACTTACGTGACTTTTCGGTATTGGCGAGTGACTAAAGATGCCACGTAATTGTCAGTTTACGCTCTAGTAGTACCCAACTTCCAGAAAACATTGTAATAATTCTACTGAAATGTTTACAACAGTTTCATGACGCCCACCAGAAAATCTGAAACACTGTTCGATGCCGAAGTCACCGCCGTATCACCGAAATCTTCATCAGAACGCACGTCACGTCAGTAAGAGAAGGATTGGATGCTCCCATCTTAAAACATCCCATACTGCCGTTTTCGTTAGATCGTGTGAAACAGCTTACCTCAAGCTTACGTTGCACCAAGGTCACCGTGACGTGCAGCTCATAGAAATAAGCGCTCTTTTCAGTCTCCGACTTCGCGGCAGCTAAGACTGAAGACGCCTCTAGTTGAACCTTTAAGAGAATAATAAACGATTAAACTACGTCACCCAGGTTTTATATGGACAGTACTACGCTTTACAAGATCACTCTGTCTTCGTCACTTCCACTGTGCAGTTGAGTCGCATTGGGAGCCACGCCGTTCCTGCGAGCGGACACGGCCGGCCACCCGCGCTCAAACCGAACCTGTGCTCCGTCTCTAATGACCAGGACGTCGATGCGCTATTCAACCAAAATTTTTCTCCTCTCCTCTATCATAATGTTCAAAACAGGTAGGTTGTTACCTTAGATCACTTTCTTGTTTTTGTAACCTTATGCGAGCAGTCAAATTTTGAAAAAACGTATTGCAAAGGACTTATATCATTTTAGAGAAATTAGATGTACCGCTGTTTCGAAAAGAAACTTCGGTATGGGTTTCCCCTTTTTGAGGTGACGGATGTTCAAAATTACAGTGCATGGCAGACTGTAGCGCGTAACTACAAAGACATGGAAAATACAGCTGTTCTGTTATATGATCACTTATTGATTAAAGGCAAAGTGAATCGTCACAACCGTACGGAGCTAGCACACACCCAGAACCAGCACACTCGAAGAACTTATACAGATCACCAGGGATATTCAGAAAGCAGAAAAACTGCCAGAAAATTGGAAGCATGCAACCATCCACCCACTCCACAAGAGAGTTGGCAGGACAGACTCACATGCAAGATATTCTCTGCATGTTTGTTTCAAAGAACACTAGCATAATGCGAACATAAGACCGGAGATACCAAGCGGGCTTTCGACCAGGCGCTCGTGCGCAGAACAAACCTTCGACCTACAAGGCAGTCCCGAACAGCCCAAATCATCTCCTCTTTCGCCGACTTCAGGAAGGCATATGACTCGACTGATCGACAGCCACGTTTCGACTTCCTAGAGGGCAGAGACTATACCGCATCAGGCAAACACACACGGACATGTAGTAAAAACTAAAATTTACTGGGAAATGTCACGCTACTTTGCATTTAAAACCGTGCTCTCTTACTCATTCTACATAAAATCGTTAGGGAGTGGGAAAAAGAATTTAAAATCCAAATTCTATGGAAGCCTGTTCATCTTGGACGGACTAAAGACCACTTTACTTAGCTTCTCGCAGACGATTTATCGATACTATCAACAGTGGTCATAGCAATAAAACAGATAGAAGTCCTCAAACAATGCACTGGAGAAGTTGACCTACAAATCTCCGCTGAAGAAACCAAATTTATTTGCACTAAATTTAGCTTTCAGAAATTAAACACGAAGTACGAGCAAATAAACAAAGTTAGGTACTTCACGTACGTCGGTGATATCGTAGTACCAACGGAACTCGACGACGAAACAAACAGAGTTCGATTACAGAATGCTACGGCAAAACGCATGAGATTGACAACAAGATGCGTACGCCAGTACATTCAATGGTTAGACAGAACAACACGGTGACAAAACCTGAAGTTCAGTAAGCAAGCGAAGCTTTAATTCTGAACAGAAAAGGCGATCTTCAAAACATACTGAAGGAAGAACGAAGCATTATGCGAAAAATTCTTGGCATTTTAAGGATTGATACGGATTGAAATCTCATATTCAAATTAAAAAATGTACCATGGATCCAGCAAGTGAAAAGGACCGCGAGAGAGCCCAGACAGATGCTGTGGAAGTAATAAACAGAAAACTATTAAATCAAAAAGTGAACTGTTCAGTAACTTACTATACGTGGCAGAGAGATAACATAATGTTGTCCCTCTCCTACCATATTCATGAGGAACGGTAATTAGCACACCTTCGTATACGCCAATATCCCACTAATATTACAGCTATGGTCATGTATGTGAGAGACAGTGCTATGTTCCTTGGGACGTCTGAGGATGTCGTAATTTCAGAAGCACTCTTTTTCCTAACAAACAGCGGATATTTGTATCTTCAGCTGGCGTTTGTTGAGAAGTTACGTAGCTCTCGTGCTGTTGAAATAAATCCCTGAAGAATTTTACAGCTTTTCCCTGAAATTTCTGCATCACTTCCATTAATCCAACTTGATAAATGTGTCAGGCTGACAGACACTACTCGTCAGCCTGACGTAAGAAACTTCCGACGTCATTCATAAATGAATCGTGCTTTCTTAACATTCTTCCAATGACTGTCTGTCATTTTCCATCCCCTGAATCAATCCTATGTGGATGTTTCACAATACTTCTGGATAGGTTGTACAACTGATCGTCGTGACAGATCGACATTATTGCAAGCAAATAACGACGAGAACTATTGTCTTCATATTTAGTTACAAGTAAGTTGCACGACCCGTATTTATATACCAAGCAACAATCATCGCCCCTATCTTCTTGCTAGTTACAACACTTTTCTGACGTTCTGACTTTTTGTGGGCAGCTTAGAGGCGAATAAACAAGTTCGGAGAAATACTGTCATTAGCTACCTGGTCACTGATTTATAACTCGAAGATTAACAGTCCCGACGGGACAGGGAGGCGCTCAAAGCTAATGTCGGTTCTGCTGATGCCTCACTATTAAGTACGATGTTTTGCGGAGTAAGTGATAGGGTAGTATTTCCGTAGCACGTATTTTAATTAGCAGCCGATAAGACAAGACTGTATCGAAAGCTTTTCACGAATGGAATAAGGAGCCGTAAAATTACACAGAGGCACATCGAGAGCTGGAGCAGCCGTCTACCAAAACCTGGCAAGTAGAATTTGTTGTACATATCGTTCAGTCCTTTTGCAGAAACAAATATTGGTCAGAACGACCCAGGAGGTTAAATAAAGTTTTCTAATGGAAATAACATCGTGGTGACAAGATATTAAGCGACAACTGAAATAACTGTTTATCTGCTTCACCAACAAACTCGAAATCTCGAACTGAATTTTTATTTTAATTTGTAATGGCAACAGCTACAATAGCAAGAAACGTTGATGAACACTAATAAAAGCAGCAGCCATTTAATTAGATCATATGTCCCGGATTCGATTCCCGGCAGGATAATGGATGTTGTGTGTTTCCATCATCATTGACCCGCAACACGCCGATGTGGCGTAACCGAACCCCCCCCCCCCCCCCCCCGCATGGGGCCTCACGGCCAACAATGCCATACGCTCATTTCCATTTTACCCGTGCTTGGCTTCAGTCTCTAATATTTGATGTGGAACATAAAAGGAAGCTTCAAAGAAGTTAACGGATGTCAGAGAAGGATTTCCAGTTATGTCCTTAGTAATTCAAAGGACAATAAAGAAACTCACAGACAACAAAATAGTTGTGGAATTATCGACAGTGAAAAGTGAGATATATATATAAAGTTCGAAATACCGAAGTGGATAAGAGAGACCCGCGAATGATCCTCAGAGCGCAAAGTAACAACTTGGAAAAGACGCACGTGACAGAGACAGGAAAACAATATCGTGTTTAGAGGGGAAAAGACAGTTTTGCAGCTTGTCGCTCTGTATGTTGACAAAAAAACATTGATATTAAAAGAAAAAAAGAAAAGAGTAGAGAGGAACAACTAGCGATTCCGAGTTTCGACCCGTCTTTAATAACGGCATCTTCGAGGAGCAATGAACTCGTTTCTCCCTTTACAAAATTAAATAGCCGTGAACGTATAGAAACTCATCGGTAATCTTAAGTGAGATGAAGTGTTCCAAATTCTGAAAAGATTATAAACTGCGTACTGAGATATCCATTGATATTACATATTTCCCTGTAATTAAGAAATTCGTTCCTGAAACATTGGACCCGGAATCAGTCGGACAGATCCACATGGAATAGGCAAAATAATGTGAACACCTGTACTTACTTGGGAATGGTTTATTAGTGTTGTTGTTGTGGTCTTCAGTCCTGAGACTGGTTTGACGCAGCTCTCCATGCTACTCTATCCTGTGCGAGCTTCTTCCTCTCCCAGTACTTACTGCAACCTACACCCTTCTGAATCTGCTTAGTGTATTCACCTCTTGGTCTCCCTCTACGATTTTTACCCTCCACGCTGCCCTCCAATACTAAATTTGTGATCCCTTGATGCCTCAAAACATGTCCTACCAACCGGTCCCTTCTTTTTGTCAAGTTGTGCCCACACCATCAAACTTCCACCTCTATTCTTAAGCGTTGGAATCAAGAAATCGGGATTGCAAGCTTCTTTTAGCGTTCTCTAGATGTAAACTCGGCCCGATGTTGGAAATAACGAAAACGTTGACTCGTCGGGCCATATATCGTGTCTCCACTGATCAGCTGTCCAGGATTTATGCACCTGACACCGCATTTTATGGTTCTTTGCGTTGCTTGTCGTCCACGAATATTCGATTTGTGGTGTTGTCGGTGGACAGAGTCGATAGATACGGGGTCTCGAAGATGGCTATTGAGCTCTGGAGTCATTTTAGCTGCCATAGTTTTGTGTTGTTTTGACACAATTTGTGTTAGCGTGCGACGATCTCTGTCATTTAGTTTTGATTTGCGCCTACTATTACGTTTACACGATGATGTCTTTCCATGTTTTGTCTAGGCTGTCATGACTGTTGAAACGGTTGCTCTTGAAACATTGAAAAAGTTGGCTCTCTCGGTTACTGATGCTCCAGCAAATCGGGCCCCCGCAATCTGCCCTCTCTGGAACTCTGTTGCGTCTTTCATTGCACGTCGACCTCGGCCTCTGAATGCATATACGAAGTGTGCACTACCCGTAAACAACCTGCACAGATGCTAAGTCCGTACTGAACACGCACAGTCCAGCGCTACACGTGCCTCACGTGCGTTGTGGACCACCAAACAGAATCATCCCATTACCACCACTGTTCACATTATTTTGCCTATCGCCTGCACATTACAAAACGGCTGAAACAATACATGGTGCACAGACGTAGTTGTAGGCCGCCTACTAATAGCTTCCAGGGGCGACAAACATTTGATTTTCAATATTTCGTATGATTACTGACCGAATTTAAAATGTTATCATACTCGTTAAGAGGTGTAGTGTTGAGTTAAAGGTTTAACACAATAAGTCAGATATTGAAGCTTGAAACTGTGCAATGGTCCTGCTGCAGCGAAACTCACTGCGTGCAGCCTGTGCAGTTCTTTTCCTCCAGTATTTGAGAATGAAAGCACTTGGTTACTTGCAATAAACCTTGCAAAATAATGTCAAAGCCTTCCGAAAATTATTCACACTGTTACCCCCCCCCCCAAACCCAAAAAAAAAAAAAAATAAAAGAAAAGAAAAGCAGAAAAGTTTATCGCTTAGTACATTTTTCGATATTCGTGCAGTAAAACTTGATCAGCAGGTATAACCTTTAATTTATTACTTCGATACTACGAGCATCTCTGTTTTGCAACACTTTTTGCAGACGGTGACAACATCTAAGTGAGCTGTTTGGGTTTTTATGTTGGTAACGTCACGTAGCGCTCTGTACGAAAATCACTGGCTGTGCTGTGTGCAGTCTGTGGCTGATTGGCATTGTTGGAATATTCGCTGTTGTAGTGTTGGGCAGTTGGATGTGAACAGCGCGTAGGGTTGCGCAGATGGAGGTGAGCCGCCAGCAGTGGTGGATGTGGGGAGAGAGATGGCAGTTTTGAGAGCGGACGAACTGGACGTGTGACCGTTAGAAAAATGAGATTTGTAAGACTGGATGTCATGAACTGATGTATATATTTTGACTTTTGAACACTATTAAGGTAAATACAGTGTTTGTTCTCTGTCAAAATCTCTCATTTGCTAACTATGCCTATCAGTAGTTAGTGCCTTCAGTAGACAGAATCCTTTATTTAGGTGACAGTATTGGCGTTCGCTGTATTGCAGCAGTTCGAGTGACGAAGATTTTTGTGAGGTAAGTGATTCATGAAACGTATAGGTTATTGTTAGTTACAGCCATTCTTTTGTAGGGATAATTGAAAGTCAGATTGCGTTGCGCTAAAATTATTGTGTGTCAGTTTAGTGATGATCAGAATAAGTAAAGAGAGAAATGTCTGAGAACGTTTTGCTCAGCTGTTTGAAAATCAAATACCGTAAGGGGTTTACCATCACAGTAAGTCATAAATTTTTCAAAGGGGACGTTTCAAACATATACCACTGAATCCTCTCATAAATAAAATCATTGTACGACATATAGTTTACGAAATATCGCGTCATAAACACTGAGAAGCGTGAAAAATTAGAGTTTCTTAAAACGGAGTTCAGTCCTTTAAAGAGTCGGGTCTGGGGCCCTACTGTTCAAGGACTAAGCAAGAAGGCAGTAGCAAGTGCGTGAAGGACACTATGCAAATATTTTACTGACAGAGTCGACACGTTACTGCTAAGGTGTCCAGAACCGTGTTTCTGAGCGTATCGCCAGTTAGGACGAGACGCTGTCGGCTGCAGTTCACACCACACACTCGTGTTCAGATGTTCAGGCTGCAACGTCCGGCGTCGAAACGGGGGGGGGGCGGGAGGGGGGGGGGGGGACCGCCAGCGCTGGAGAGCGCGAAGGAAGTCGCCGAGAGCGTGTCTGCAGACAACTAACGTAAAAGTGTAGTGGGGAAAACTATAATGCTGAAACTACAGCAGTACTACAAAGGAACACAGGAGTATGCTGTTGACAGAACACGTAATGAGGTAGGGCGTAGTGCCTGCGAGGCTGTACTCTGGCGATGCTGTTATCTGTGCACAGGCAGCAACGCCAGAAGAGTACAACAGAATGCAGCAAGACCGGCAGAGGAGCCACGAATCATGGAGCAACCTGCGGATGGTTCTCAGTGTAAAACTAGCGTATTGCGAACGATTAGGTGGAAAGATTCTTTGCCGGTCTCATTACTGGAGATAAATGACTCGAAACACTAACATCCGTAAAATCAGAACCAGTAACCGTTCGTAGTGGCATATGGTTTGGCAATTGATCCTAAATAACTAAAAGTGTGACGTCATCCACATGAGTGCTTCAAGGAATCCGTTAAAATTCGGCAACACGAGAAATCAGTCAACTCTTAAGGCTGTAAATTCAACGAAATACCTTGGAATTACAATTACGAACAACTTAAATTGGAAATAACACATAGGAAATGCTGTGGGGAAGGCTAACCAAAGACTGCGATTTATTGGCAAGACACTTAGAAAATGTAACAGATCTACTAAGGAGACTGCCTACACAAAGCTTGTCCGTTGTCTCTTAGAATACTGCTGCGTTGTATAGGATCCTTACCGAGTATTATTGACGGAGTACATCGAAAAAGTTCAAAGAAGGGCAGCACGTTTTGTATTATCGCAAAATAGGGGAGAGAGTATCACTGATGTGATACAGCATTTGGGGTGGACATCATTAAAACAAAGGCGTTTTCCGTTGCGGCGGAATCTTCTCACAAAATTACATTCATCAACTTTCTCTTCCGAATGCGAAAATATTTTGTTGATACCGACCTACATACGACGAAACGATCACCATGATAAAATAAGAGAAATCAGATCTCGTACAGAATGATATAGTTGTTCGTTCTCTCCGCGCGATATACGAGATTGGAATAATAGAGAATTCTGAAGATGGTTCGATGAACGCTGTGCCAGGCACTTAAATGTGATTTGCAGAGTATCCATGTAGATGTAGATGTAATTGGTTGAATGCTTACATGGAACTAGTTGGAGGAAAATCAGGTACCGGGCTCAGATTCATTGCAAGGAAGAAGACTTGCAGTCGCCTCTGAATGTTAATAAGCGTGACGTATTGTGCGTAACTGTTCGACTGTAAGATGTAATGAAGAGTAACAGAAGTGAGGTTAGTCACAAATTTAACATGAAATTTGGAGATCATGAAGTACGCAAAGTTAAGGTATTTCGTTGCCGTACAAGCAAAATAACCCAAGACGTACAAATAAAGGAGGGACATAAGAAGTAAACTGGCACAGGTGAGCGGGGTATCCCTGGCGAAGAGAAGTCTACTAGGGTTACCGTCGTCCTTAATCTGAGTAAGAAATTTCTGAAAATGTACGTTTGGAGCACAGCATTGTGGGGAAGCCGGAAAAGAAGAGAATCGAAGCGTTTGAAATGTGCTACTATGGAAGGATGTTTAAAAATAGGTGGAAAGATAAGGAATGAGGACGTTTTCGACAGACTCAACGTAGAAAGGAACATACGGAAAACACTGGAAAGAAGAAGGAACAGCATGACAGCAGATGTGTTAAGATATCACGCAATGACTTGCATGCTACTAGAGGGAGCTGTAGAGGGTAAAAACTGTAAGGGGCGGCAGAGGATGCAATACATACAAAAATAGCACTGTTCCAGAAACAACGAAAAAAGCATGCCACATTTAAACGAACGCAAAATCCGCAAGATTGGCGATCTTCTACAGAAGCTCGAAATTTAGCGTGGACTTCAATGCGAGATGCATATAACACTTTCCACAACGAAACTTTGTCTCGAAGCCTGGCAAAGAGAGTCTGGTCGTATGTAAAGTATGCTAGCGGCAAGACACAATCAATGCCTTCTCTGCGCGATAGCAATGGAAATACTATCGATGAAGAGATAGTAAGTACAGCCTTCTCAATTTCCTTCACAAAAGAAGACGAAGTAAATATTCCAGAATTGGAATCAAAAACAGCTGCCAACTTGAGCAACTTAGAAGAAGGTGTCCTCAGAGCAGTGAAGTAGCTTAAACCACGTAATAAAAGCAAGTCTTTCTGTCCAGATTATATACCAATTAGGTTCCTTTCAGAGTACGCTTATGCAATAGCCCCATACTTAACAGTCGTATACAACCGATCGCTCGATGAAAGATCCATACCCAAAGATTGGCAAGTTGCACAGGTCACATTGGTATTCAAGAGAGGCAATAGGAGTATTCCACTAAATTATAGCCCCATGTCATTAACGTCGATATATAGCAGGATTTTGGAACACTTATTGTGTTTGTACATTAACAGTTACCTCGAAGAGAACTGTCTATTGATACATAGTCAACACGGATTTAGAAAACATCGTTCTTGTGAAACAAAACTAACTCCAGAATGAGATTTTCACTCTGCAGCGGAGTGTGCGCTGATATGAAACTTCCTGGCAAATCAAAACTGTGTGCCGGACCGAGACTCGAACTCGGGACCTTTGACTAACTCCACTCACACGAAGGGTTCAGTGCTGTCGACAAGGGATTTCAAATTGATTCTGTATTTCTAGATTTCCAAAAGTGTCTTGTAATTAGATTCCGTGCTTGTGGAATATCGTCTCAGTTACGCAACTGGCTCTTCTGATTTCCTGTCAGAGAGGTCGTAGTCCGCAGGAATTGACGGAAAGTCATCGAGTAAAACAGAAGTGATTTCTGGCGCTCCCCAAGTTAGTGCTACAGGCCCTGTGCTGTTGCTGATACACACAGACGATTTAAGAGACAATCTCAGCAGCCCTCATAGATTGCACATCGTGCTGTCATTTACCGTCTAGTAAAGTCGTCAGAAGACCAAAAGTAATGCAAAATGATTTAGATAAGATATCTGTGTGGTGCAAAAATTGGCAATTAACCCTAAATAATGAAAAGTGCCGTGTCATCCACATGAGTGCTAAAAGGAATTCATCGAGCTTCAGTTATACAATAAATCAGTCAGATCCAAAGCCCGTAAATTCAACTAAATACCTAGGAATTAAAATTACGAACGAGCTAAATTCGAAAAATCACAGAACACGTTTAGGGAAGGCGAACCAGAGAATGCGTTTTATTGGCAAAACACTTAGAAAATGTGACAGATCTACGAAAGAGACTGCCTACATTATGCTTTTGCGTCCTCTTTTGGAGTACTGCTGCATGGTGTGGGACCCTTACCAGATAATACTGACGGAGTATATGGATAAAATTCCAAGAAGGGCAAGAAGGACAGCACGTTTTGTACTGTCGAGAAGAGTGCCTCGGACATGATACCGGATTTGGATGAACAACGTTAAAACAGACGTTTTTCGGTGCGACGGGATCTTTTCAGGAAATGTCAATCGCCAACTGTCTCCTCCGAACGCGAAAATATTTTGTTGACGCTGACCTACGTACGGAGAAACGATCATCATAACAAAATAAGGGAAATCAGAGCTCGCACGGAGAGATACAGGCGTTCATTTTTTCCGTCCTCTGTTCGAGATTGGAATAATAGATAATTAGTGTGGAGGTGGTTCGACGATCCCTCTGTCAGGCACTTAAGTGTGATTTGCAGAGTAGCCATGTACATGTAGCTGTAGATGAGCAATCAAAGAAGTGTGCTGTAAGGCGTACTCTGGGGTGAAAAAATAGGCACAAGAGAGAAATTCAGGGCGGGCTGGAAAAAAAATATTTGGGGAACCAGTCAGCGGAAACAGTAACTCCAGAAAAATAGCCGAGAGCAACATACTTAGAACGACAAGAAAAAACTAGCGTTCGATAATCAAACGGTAGATGGGGATTTATTGGGGAAATCGTAAGGAAATCTAATACTTCATCTATGAAGTTGCTTGCTTAGAATACACTTGGTCGGCTGATTCTTGGGTACTGGTAATCATTCTGGGCCCCTTATCAGGTATTTGTATTAGAGCAGATATCTAAGATATAGAGACGAGTGGCGTATCTCATCACAGGGTTTGTTTAATGCGTGCAGGAGCTTCGCGGAGACGCTCAGCACAGTGTATTAGCAGACGGTACGAGATGCTTGTTGTTAAAATTGTGGAAGCATTCGTTTCCGAAGAAGTCAGTCAACGCACTACTTTTCTTGGTAAGATTCTTCTTGGAGTACTATAAAATTTTCCACTATTTCTGTAGGCAGCCTTCATGAATTGGCAGTCTGATGAAGGCGGCGCGGCATTGTAGCCGAAACGATGGAAGTTTCATCACGTCACGAGACGGTCACATATGTAAAAGGATTTTGCAGAAATTGAAGCCTAGGCACAGATACTAAAATATTACTTCCGTCCAGAAAGGTATCTTGAAAAGGCCGCGACGGGAAACGCAGAGAAATCGTATCTCACACGCTGTTAACGGATGGAACAGGAAAGGAAGGGTATAACGGAAGTAACCTCAATCACATGCTGTCAGGTGGCTCGCGGAGTGTGTATGCAGATGTAGTAGCTATGTAGAAATGAACCAATCATTACAAGAGAAGTAGGGACGCTTTATAGCATCTGTAGATTCAGAGAAAGCTATTGACATTGTTCACTGCACTACGTACACTCTTTGAAATTTCATCAGGGATGAAATGCAGAGAGTGATAGGTTGTTTGCAACCAGACTCAAGCTGTAAGAGACGAAGGACGTGAGAGGGAAGGTGTAGTTGAGAAGAGAGTGAGAAATGGGCTGTAGGTCATCCCCAGTATTTTTCAGTCTGTACATTGAGCAAGGTGTGAATGAGAAATTTAGAAAGACAATTGAAGTTCAGGGGAAATAAACAAAAATGTTGTCATTTGCTGATCACGTAATTCTGTCACACACGACAAGGAAACATGGAAGAGTAGCTGGACAGAATCGATGGTGCCTGGGACGGACGTTATAAGACGAACATTAACAAAAGTAAAAGTCGTGTACTGTAAAGTGGTCAGCTTAAATCAGGCTGTGCTAAGCGAATTAGGTGAGGAAATGAGACAGCGAAAGAAGTAGATGTGGGTGGTAAGTAGAGGAGATATAAAATGCAGACTAGCGACAGCAAGAAAAGCATTTCTGCGAAAGCGAAATTTTTTAACATCTAATACCAATTTAAGAGTTAGTAATTCTCTTCTGGAGGAGTTCGTCTAGAGTATATCCTTGTATGAAACAGAAACGTGAAGTAGGTGAAACGAAAAGAGAAGAGAAACTTCTGGAATGTCTTGATGTAGAATAAACAGTTTCTCGTTGCTGCGGAAGCATCTCACAAAATTTCAGTCACCAATTTTCTGCTCCGAATGCGAAAATATTTTGTTGGCGCCGACCTACACAGGGCGAAACGATCACCATGGTCAAATAAGAGAAATCAGAGCTCGTACGAAAGATATAGGCGTTCGTTCTTTCCACGCGCTATGCGAGATTGGAATAACAGAGAATTGTGAAGGCAGTTCGATGAAACCTCTGCCAGGCACTTAAATCTGATTTGCAGAGTATCCGTGAACATGTAGATGTATATCGAACTAATGAGATGTTGCCAGATCAGATTGCGCAGTGAAGAATTTGTGGTATAATCGGTTGATAGGATTTCAAGGAATTTTACAAGTGTGCGAAGTAAAAATTTTGGAGGGGAAGGACGTCTCGAATACAGTAAACTAGTGGGTGCAGGTCGAGGCCCTTATGCGTAGATGAAGATGCTCGTACAGGACTCAGAAGCGTGGCAGCTGCATCAAATGAGCCTCCGACCGAAGGCCACAGCAGCGGGGAGGGATGAAGGATGGCATCAAAGGTGTCGGTAGTAGCACTGAACAGAACTCACTTTGGTGGCTTGTGAAAGTACGACTTACATGTGACGCCGCGTCAGAGTCCGCCTGGAGTGTTTCTGCGCCTCTGGTCGGTGCAGACAGCAGAGCACCGTACAGGATCCATAGCAGGCGTGGCGGGCGGGCGGGCAACTGCTCGCAAGCGGACCGAGGGCGGCCGGCGGGGGCGGCGGCGACGGCGGCGGCGCCCGCAGCACCGCGGGGGGCGTGTCCGGCCGCGCCCATTGGCCGCGCCGCCGCCCACCGGGGCTCCGCATTGGCTGCCGGGGCGGCGGGGGCGGCCGCGGCGCCCGGCGTCCATCCCTCCCCGAGCCGAACCCTGCGGGAACAGGGCGGCTACCGGCTGCAGCGTGCGTCCTGACGCGGCGATTCCCGGTTAACGTGTCGCCGTCGGTCCCTGGACGCACGCCTTGCGGGCTGCGCTTGGCCCCCGGAACGTACCAGTTCGTGCACTACTGTTAAAAGTAATTTCCGTGTAGAGTATTCGCCCCGTGTGGGGAGGCGAGGTGGTCCAGTATCCCGGTTTAAGGGGCTCCGGAACGCCCTATACTTGCAATGTTAAAATAACGCTTATAAATTACATCTTTCCTCACAAAGTATTTGAGGTAGGAAGTTGAACTTTTTACAGATTATTTATTGGAATATGGGCTACAACTTAACACAGGGATTTTAAAAAATTTTAGTTCAGTTATTAAAGATGATTTTTTTTCAATTGTAATGAAAATTCACAACATTTTTTTGCAATTTTTTATTTATATATTCAAAAATATACAGTTTTTTGGAAAAAGGCTGTGTTAAATTATGCAGAAGGTACTGTGTAACATTTACTGAAAGTTTGAAACAAATATGTTTGGAAGATCCTTAGAAAACATGTAATTAGTATGAGAAAATAAAAGTTTTGGGAATCGAGCGACAAAGATTGGATTAACTTTTTAGTGCATTCCAGGTCCATAGGCTGGATTATCTTCATCCTCTGCAAACTCCTCGTCCAGCTTCCTCCAGCTTCCTCTTGTTCCTCCTCCTGTTTACTCTTGCTTCTATTTCTAGACTCTTTACAGCCCTGTCTGCAGCCCGAAGGCGTTCCTTGTCTAAAGCAAGCATCGCTCGTACCATTTTAGAACCTATCTTCATTACCCTTTTTCTAAATACCTTGCACCTTACAATGTTGCCATCATTGAAAGTCGCAACAGCATCTTTACTTTTACTCATTATTATACTTCAACAAAACAGAGACTCAAGAAACAGAATTAATTACAAATATTTTTCGAGATAACGACAGAGTAAATAAACATGAAACAATCGACAATCACACCAGCGATATATATTGAACCATCACAGGTTAGCCACAACACATACTTTATCTCACATCACTAAAATGTACCTGATGAACACGGACGTTAATAATAACACCATTTGACAGCAGTTTAACAGTGCCACAGTGGGTCATACCCATGTAGAACACATTTCAAAAAAAATTTTAAAGTAGTTGTAGTCTTCGGAATTGAATAAATTATATATCTATTAAAAGGTAATAGTCTGCAGATTCAGAAAACGCAAAAAAGTAAAAGTTGAACTTTTCATGATTTTTGAGCCTTTCCGGAGCCCCTTAATATGTAAACCTGACCGCAGTCACTACCTTTGAAACGTCTCTGTCGAGTCTTTTCATACATGCTTGCCTCATATGATTCAGTTACGCCCCATTTGATCCACTGCGTAATTGCGATTTTGCTTATTAATTCTCCCAGAAAGACTGAGCAGTGGAACTGAAAGTAATTCACTATATATCCAACGTAAAATGCAAGAAAGTGGTGCCTTGCACTAGTATTTCAATGTATTGTATTCTAATTTTATGGTCTACGTGAAGTCATGAGCCATATTTATCATGCCCCTCCGCTATGTTACCTTACGTGTGGTTGAATGTGAGTGAATTGGTGTTTTACGTATCTTTTCGGGCTTATTTTGTGGTGGAAGCTGGTTGGTTGTCGTCTGCTGGGAGCAGAAGATGAGTGCCTGTCGTTTGGCAGGCTTCACAGGCTCACCAACTTAGAATTGCCTACCTGAGCAAAGAGGTTCATCCGAGGTTCATCCCTTTAGTCCCGAGATTTGCGTGTTTGTGTTTGTCAGGTTGGTGGCGGAAACGATCCCTCTGGTCGCTTCCGTCTCAGCCAGGGGCTGCCGGGAGCTGTGTGCACAGCAGGCGCTCTTCTCCAGGCCGCTGGTGAGTACGGTTCACAGCTCCTAAGTAAGGCTTCTGGTACTGATGACAAAGTAGGAGGTAGTGTTAATCGCGATTTTCCCATGTTAAATTCATTTGAATATTTAAGTCGTTCAGCCTAACTGAAACCTTACGAATTTCTGCTCGGACTGTGGTACAACTGGTTAATAATAGGTCATGATCGTGTTTAAAAATAGTTGTGGAGGAAATTGGCTTTGTTCCTTTGGGACATCGCCGTGTGGAATATTCACTATTGAACATGATTAGGAACAGCTAGTGAACTTATATCTCGTGCCAATGTGAGACTAATTGTGTGTTTTGCGTGAGTGGTTTCATTTTTTTTTCTTTTTTGTGGTTTCTTGGTGATAGTATATGCTTGTGTTCGTATTGTACTACGGGATTGGTAAACCATGTACGTTTCCGCTTCCTACTGCATATCGATAGGTTTTTCCAGTACTAATTTAATCTGTTATGTGCGGGATAAATTCATTGAAACATCGGCTTTTCGTGAATTAAGGCGAACTTTTGTAATGGTTTAATTCTTAACGGACCACGTGTATCTTCAATCATCCGAAGGTTTCTGCCATGGTGATTTAGTTTTCCGTTGTAGTCACAAATTCATTTTATAGTCGTTCCCTAAGAAAAGAAACGCTTCTTGTATTTGTGCTTTCCACTCAAATTCTGCTTTGAAACCATAAATGTGTGACCCAATTCAGCACGTGGTGAACTGAGTTCTTTGCACGTGGGCGCACGGCTTCTCACCTCGTGTACTTACGCTGAGCAAATCTTGCGACGGGAATAAACCTGTTTGCAAATCAGTGCACGTTTGTAAAGGTGGTCGGTTATTCCTCTGATCTTTCTCTGTCGTGTGAATCTAGATTAAATGATTGAGAGGATGTTTCCAGTTCCCCCTTCCTCACCTTTTCCATTATTCACAACAGTTAAATTGTACAATATAATTTCACTTATCGAAAATAGATTAATGTAGTTCGTGTTCAGGCACCAGCTAAGTGTACCCATAGGATGTGCACGCTATTTCAAAAATCTTTATTAACGAATACATATGCCGTAAAGGGGAATACTGTGTGTCCTACTACTTCATTTGTTTCCATTGAATTCTAAATTTGAATTAATTCCAGTTCAGGCCGGCCGAAATGGCCGCGAGGTTCTGGCGCTGCAGTCTGGAACCGCGAGACCGCTACGGTCGCAGGTTCGAATCCTGCCTCGGGCATGGATGTGTGTGATGTCCTTAGGTTAGTTAGGTTTAACTAGTTCTAAGTTCTAGGGGACTAATGACCTCAGCAGTTGAGGCCCATAGTGCTCAGAGCCATTTGAACCATTTGAACCAGTTCAGTCATTCTTCTATGTTAGGAAGGGCTTGGGCTAGTGGCGACCCTGTAAATTTTATTCTAAATAAATTGTCTTTTGATGGTAACTAACCGCAGATATTTGCCAAGTGTGGATGCAATTCGGTACTTAATATGGTTCGATTCAGTCCATTATCATCGATAAGGTTACAACGTGTACTTTACACCAACAAATAGAAATAGCTCCCACTGTAGACCAGAGAACTAGCGGTATACATAAGTAGCTTACACCTTTACGCGGAGCACCCAAAACTGGATGTCGTAAACCGATTTCCCAATTTCGCTCCTGGTTGCTCTTGTGAACACTCTAAGATTCATTCTCGTTATGCCATTCTATCTGCCGGATTTCGATTTTCGCTCCCACGTTAAGTCACAACCTTTCGCGATACGTGCTTGCACTGTCAGTCTACGTTTTATTTTTATGAGTTTCGCCTAATCTGGACGACGTGACTTTTTGTGCAGAGAAAGAGAAGTAGAAGTATTGGCTGAGCTCGAAGTTTTCTACCTCCTATACGTTATTGAATTGTGCTGACATAAGTCAACAATTGGTTTACGGAGGCAAAATTTGTAAGACAACTGAAGATCGGAAAACCGATATCTCACCGGACTGACAAACACATTTCAAGCCTCAACATGTAAACACAACTGTGGAAAACTATTCCCGAAATGCGGTTTTCGCCTTCCGATGGTTGTGTCTTATGTAAAGTGAGTGTCTTATGGACTGGGAGCATATGACACAGTTAATGATCTTCCGACCGTTCGATGGGGACGCTAACACGTGGAGTGACGGTAAGTCCGATCGGAGTGCATCTGCGTTATTCTACGGAGATGCGCACTGCGATCAAAGTGCTATGCAGCAGCTTTAAATGTCAGCGTTGACTGAAAGCGGTTGTTGTCAGTACGGAAATCTGCCGCACATCAAAACGTGCTGCAGTTGCTTTCGTGTGTGTGTGTGTGTGTGTGTGTGTGTGTGTGTGTGTGTGTGTGTGTGTGTACCTGGCAAAGCAAAACAGAACACCTAAAAAGATGAAATCGTATGGCACGAATGGCTGGAAGTAATGCCGGAGGCCGGCCGGTGTGGTCGTGCGGTTCTAGGCGCTTGAGTCTGGAACCGCGTGACCGCTGCGATCGCAGGTTCGAATCCTGCCTCGGGAATGGATGTGTGTGATGTCCTTAGGTTAGTTAGGTTTAAGAAGTTCTAAGTTCTGGGGGGCTGATGACCACAGGTGTTTAGTCCCACACTGCTCAGAGCCATTTGAACCATTTTTGGAATGCTGGACATTTGCCACGCCGGACATTTGCCACACTTGCCCCTTCGCCAGGTAGCGATCCCTCGGGTAAGGGACGCCCTTCCCCGTACTACCTCTGTCCGCTTTCAAACCGCCGTCTCCACATCTTACTCGATACAACCAGTACGTAAGGGACATTCTTCTTCGACATCTTAGCCAAATACAGAGCTTCTTTTCTGAAATCGAAATATTTATAACTTTTGGGAAACGAAACCAATACCGATGATTATGTTAGTATGTAATAAGTTCTACCAAATATAAATATAGATTCCTCTGCCTGTAGGGTAGCTTCCTTTCACGCTTACTGATTGCAGTAGAAACAGTCCATCGCCACGGGAGCAACAAGAAAGGAATGCTGTAAAGAGAATGCGAATGTACGCTAATCATTTCTTTTTGATCACTGCATTTGTGCCTACTTTAATTACTAAAACTGCGTGCCCAAAAGACAATAAGGAAAGAAGAAATGGGTATGTGAATGTTTGAAAAGAAGAACGACATACTCCATATTAATTTACTCTCTAAAATGCGATGTCCCTTGCGGTGAAACATTAGTTAATAATGTGTAGGGCGACAATGTTCAAAACATGACTGAAAATACGTTCACTAAACAGAGATAAGAACATGTATGATTGACTTGTCATCTATAGTCGACGTACATTTTTAAAATGTTAGAAATAAGGAAATGAAGTAATACAGAACACTATGCTTGTAACGGACGTCGTTGTTCTACATTGTTTAGCTCTGGTATTTACAGGGTCACAGAGAAAGCGTCCTCTGTTTTGGAGGGAAAAGCCGTAATTGTAATGATCTGCACTACATCAAAAAGAAGAAGCACAATTTAAGTAAAAATAATGTAATGTGTGTTTCAGCTAACAAGCGACATTGAAGCAGATAGTTCCTGTGACTTAGTATGGGCAGAGGTTATATTCGACAACCGGAATAAATTAATAACTGGCTCCTTTACCGATCCCCGGTCTGAGATGAAACAGTTGCAGAACAGTTCAAAGAAAACTTGAGTCTCATCACAAATAGGTACGCTACTCATACAATTATAGTTGGCAGTGACTACAATCTACCTTCCGTATGATGACAAAAATACGTTTTCAGATCTTATTGTAGATAGAAAACAACTTCCGTAATTGTTCTAAATGCTTCTTTTTAAGATTATTTTGAACAATTAGTTCACGATACCATTCAAATTGCAAATGGTTACGAAAACACACTTGACCTCTTAGCCACAAATAATCCTGAGCATCATGACGGATATAGGGATTAGCGAACACACAGTCGTAGCGAGGCTCAATTCCGTAATAAAGAAATTCACCAAAACTAAACGCGAAATATATCTATTTATAAAAGCAACCAAAAATTCGGTTGACGTCTTTCTAAGAGACAGTCTCCAATCCTCCCAAACTATGTAATTGAAGACCATATGTGGCTTAAGTTAAAAGAAATAGTATCAACAGCACACGAGAGATTCATACCAAATAAATTAATAAGAGACGGAACTGATCCCCCATGGTACACAAAACACGACAGAAAGCTGCTGCAGGACCACCGAAAAAGGCACGTATAGTATAGACGAACGCAAAATCTCCCAGATTGGCGAAGTTTAACTGAGGCTCGAAATTTGGTGCCGATTTCAATGCTAGATGCATTTAATACACTCCTGGAAATTGAAATAAGAACACCGTGAATTCATTGTCCCAGGAAGGGGAAACTTTATTGACACATTCCTGGGGTCAGATACATCACATGATCACACTGACAGAACCACAGGCACATAGACACAGGCAACAGAGCATGCACAATGTCGGCACTAGTACAGTGTATATCCATCTTTCGCAGCAATGCAGGCTGCTATTCTCCCATGGAGACGATCGTAGAGATGCTGGATGTAGTCCTGTGGAACGGCTTGCCATGCCATTTCCACCTGGCGCCTCAGTTGGACCAGCGTTCGTGCTGGACGTGCAGACCGCGTGAGACGACGCTTCATCCAGTCCCAAACATGCTCAATGGGGGACAGATCCGGAGATCTTGCTGGCCAGGGTAGTTGACTTACACCTTCTAGAGCACGTTGGGTGGCACGGGATACATGCGGACGTGCATTGTCCTGTTGGAACAGCAAGTCCCCTTGCCGGTCTAGGAATGGTAGAACGATGGGTTCTATGACGGTTTGGATGTACCGTGCACTATTCAGTGTCCCCTCGACGATCACCAGTGGTGTACGGCCAGTGTAGGAGATCGCTCCCCACACCATGATGCCGGGTGTTGGCCCTGTGTGCCTCGGTCGTATGCAGTCCTGATTGTGGCGCTCACCTGCACGGCGCCAAACACGCATACGACCATCATTGGCACCAAGGCAGAAGCGACTCTCATCGCTGAAGACGACACGTCTCCATTCGTCCCTCCATTCACGCCTGTCGCGACACCACTGGAGGCGGGCTGCACGATGTTGGGGCGTGAGCGGAAGACGGCCTAACGGTGTGCGGGACCGTAGCCCAGCTTCATGGAGACGGTTGCGAATGGTCCTCGCCGATACCCCAGGAGCAACAGTGTCCCTAATTTGCTGGGAAGTGGCGGTGAGGTCCCCTACGGCACTGCGTAGGATCCTACGGTCTTGGCGTGCATCCGTGCGTCGCTGCGGTCCGGTCCCAGGTCGACGGGCACGTGCACCTTCCGCCGACCACTGGCGACAACATCGATGTACTGTGGAGACCTCACGCCCCACGTGTTGAGCAATTCGGCGGTACGTCCACCCGGCCTCCCGCATGCCCACTATACGCCCTCGCTCAAAGTCCGTCAACTGCACATACGGTTCACGTCCACACTGTCGCGGCATGCTACCAGTGTTAAAGACTGCGATGGAGCTCCGTATGCCACGGCAAACTGGCTGACACTGACGGCGGCGGTGCACAAATGCTGCGCAGCTAGCGCCATTCGACGGCCAACACCGCGGTTCCTGGTGTGTCCGCTGTGCCGTGCGTGTGATCATTGCTTGTACAGCCCTCTCGCAGTGTCCGGAGCAAGTATGGTGGGTCTGACACACCGGTGTCAATGTGTTCTTTTTTCCATTTCCAGGAGTGTAGTTTCCACAATGAAACTCTCTCTAGAAATGTGGAGGAAAATCCAAAGAGATCCTGGTTCTATGTTAACTAAACCAGCGGAAAGGCTCAATAAGCGATGATGATGATGATGAGGAGGAGGAGGAGGAGGAGGGGGAGACAAGGGACCCATCCCTTCGGACCAGGTGAAATCGTGGCAAATGTCCACACACCGGCTGGAAGACCCCAAGGGGCTGCTTCAGCCGCTTTTCTGGGAAGGTCTTACCTCTCCTTCGAGCACGCTGACACAGAGTGTGAGAGCCGCGTGTTAACCTCGCTTCAAGAAGTGACGCCCACCGCCAGCCCACAGGCCAGCCCTCTCGAACAACACGGCAGCCGAGCCCAACGTCCCCGCCAGACGGCAGGATCACCGTAAGCAGTGTCGCATGTCCTCACGTCACGAGACATTGCGGAGAGGTTTTGGAATTCAACCCGGGACTTGACAGCAAAGTCAGGAACTTTACGCCACTGGCCGCTCCTCCCCATTACCGGAAACGCAAAGACTTTGCAGTCAACAGCGCAAAGCGTAGTAATTCATACCGGTCGCGCCCTGCTTTGCTTCACTTCGGTGATGCGTCGGGTACCGGCGTCGGCACCTGGCACCTAAACACGGTGGTAGCCCCGTCGTTGTTTACGGCCGACGAATGGGGAGGGGATGCGTAACCGTATACACCCTGGTGCTCCCATACACTAGACGTTCTAACGTACCCACGACAGATAAAGCCTACGATCGTCTGTGTAAATGCACTCGACAAGCAGCCTGAGCTGTCAGTAATCGGAATCTAACGTGCGTAACACTGAGTGTCAGTTTCACTGTCATTTAAGCCCGCAACAGATCGTTACATGAAAAACTGCGTACTTCAACAAGAATTTACATGTGATACAGTACCTGGATGTGTAACGGAATTTTCTGGATTAGAGTACACGTGGTGTGGCACTGTCCCTTTTTTTTTTTTTTTTTTTTTTTGGCTCTACGTTCTGCATTTACCTCTTAAGATGATGCCTTTTTCCAAGTGGTTTACAGCAATTCGCTGCAGCATGCAGCAGCAGCGGCTAAAGCTTATTGTTACTAACAAGGGAACCTCCCCATCGCACCCTCCTCAGATTTAGTTGGCACAGTGGATAGGCCTTGAAAAACTGAACACAGATCAATCGAGAAAATAGGAGGAAGCTGTGTCCATGTGAAGATAGGCAACATCAAGGATATCGTGAGCTCAGGAGTGCCATGGTCCCGTGGTTGGCGTGAGCAGCTGCGGAACGAGAGGTCCAAGGTTCAAGTCTTCCCTCGAGTGAAAAGTTTACTTTCTTTATTTTCGCAAAGTTATGATCTGTCCGTTCGCTCATTGACGCCTCTGTTCACCGTAATAAGCTTAGTGTCTGTGTTTTGCGAATGCAACGCAAAACCGTGCGATTAGTAGACGAAAGGACGTGCCTCTCCAATGTGAACGGAAAACATTTGATCGCAAGGTCATAGGTCACCCGATTCCTCCACAGGAAAACACGTCTGATATATTCTATACGATACTGGTGACGGCATGTGCGTCACATGACAGGAATATGTTGTCGACCCACCTAACTTGTACACTTGGCGAACGGCTAAAAAGATTTTTCTACCTTGCCCGATTTAGGTTTTCTTGTGGATGTGATAATCACTCCCAAAAATGTGATGAAAACATAAGAGTTTGTCACATAAACTGCAACAAATGAAACAACAGTTTCACAGTCGAACAGTTTTCCCTGTGCTCTGTCAAAACATATGTTTTTAACGTTTTGAAATTTTTCCGTTTAGGTGTAGCGTCCCCATACTACGGTGCAGTTACCTCGCATCGGACGGACGGACTGACAGATAATAATTGTCTGAAAATAAAAAATTAAACTTTTCACTTTTTTTGTTTTTTTAATTAATCTCTTTTTGTTCGTTTTAGTTCGTTGTATGTGCTCGGGGCGGACGTCGCAAGACACCCGTTTCAGTTCGTCATTGCTACATTAACTCAGATTATTTTTTATTACAGAGGGTAGCTAACCCTCTGACCGAACACGCTGAGTTACCGTGCCGGCAGTTCACTCCAGGTAAGACTTGAACCAAGAACCTCTCGTTCCGCAGCTGCTCACGCTAACCAAGGGACCACGGCGCTCCTGGGCTAACTCTATCCTAGCTGTTCCTTATCTTGCACATGGACTACACAGTTTGTATATTTTGCCTATTTCTTTCATAGTTCCACACAACTTCTTCCTGTTTTCTCGATTGATCTGTGTTCAGTTTTTCAAGGCCTATCCACTGTGCCAACTTATAACTAAATCTGAGGGGGGTGCGATGGGGAGGTTCCCTTGTAAGAACGAAATTAATAAAAAGGAGTTTGCTTTGATCCTGTTAACTACTAAATAATTTGTAAGAAGGGATTTCATAAATTAAGTCTGTTTAAGAACTTCAGAAATCATCATGACCAATAATACAGGGCTATTACAAATGTTTGAAGCGATTTCGTAAATTCACTGTAGCTCCATTCATTGACATATGGTCACGACACACTACAGATACGTAGAAAAACTCATCAAGTTTTGTTCGGCTGAAGCCGCACTTCAGGTTTCTGCCGCCCGAGCGCTCGAGAGCGCAGTGAGACAAAATGGCGACAGGAGCCGAGAAAGCGTATGTCGAGCTTGAAATGCACTCACATCAGTCAGTCATAACAGTGCAACGACACTTCAGGATGAAGTTCAACAAAGATCCACCAACTACTAACTCCATTCGGCAATGGTATGCGCAGTTTAAAGCTTCTGGATGCCTCTGTAACGGGAAATCAACGGGTCGGCCTGCAGTGAGCGAAAAAACGGTAGAACGCGTGCGGGCAAGTTTCACGCGCAGCCCGCGGAAGTCGACGAATAAAGCAAGCAGGGAGCTAAAGGTACCACAGCCGACGGTTTGGAAAATCTTATGGAAAAGGCTAAAGCAGAAGCCTTACCGTTTACAATTGCTACAAGCCCTGACACCCGATGACAAAGTCAAACGCTTTGAATTTTCGGCGCGGTTGCAACAGCTCATGGAAGAGGATGCGTTCAGTGCGAAACTTGTTTTCAGTGATGAAGCAACATTTTTTTCTTAATGGTGAAGTGAACAGACACAATGTGCGAATCTGGGCGGTAGAGAATCTGTTGTGACTTGGCAAGACAGCCAAGCCACTATGATTGGTAGCCGAAAGGCACGCGTTTAAGCTCACGCAGGCTGGCGTGAGGTCTGGAACAGTTAAGGGAATTTATAGTAGCAAATAAAGTACGTAGCTGATGGAATACTTAACTTTAATCCATAACTGGTGAACATCTGTCTGACGGTACATGCATCACAAGATAAATAGCAAATGATAATGGCGCCTTGCTAGGTCGTAGCAAATGACGAAGCTGAAGGCTATGCCAACTATCGTCTCGGCAAATGAGAGCGTAATTTGTCAGTGAGCCATCGCTAGCAAAGTCGGCTGTACAACTGGGGCGAGTGCTGGGAAGTCTCTCTAGACCTGCCGTGTGGCGGCGCTCGGTCTGCAATCACTGATAGTGGCGACACGCGTGTCCGGCGTATACTAACGGACCGCGGCCGATTTAAAGGCTACCACCTAGCAAGTGTGGTGTCTGGCGGTGACACCACAGAATCCTCACGCATTCGTGCAGCAAAACCGCAATTCACCAAAAGTTGGCGTGTTTTGTGCAATCTCACGGTTTAAAGTTTACGGCCCCTTTTTCTTCTGCGAAAAAAACGTTGCAGGACACGTGTATCTGGACATGCTGGAAAATTGGCTCATGCCACAACTGGAGGCCGACAGCGCCGACTTCATCTTTCAACAGGATGGTGCTCCACCGCACTTCCATCATGATGTTCGGCATTTCTTAAACAGGAGATTGGAAAACCGATGGATCGGTCGTGGTGGAGATCATGATCAGTAATTCATGTCATGGCCTCCACGCTCTCCCGACTTAACCCCATGCGATTTCTTTCTGTGGGGTTATGTGAAAGATTCAGTGTTTAAACCTCCTCTACCAAGAAACGTGCCAGAACTGCGAGCTCGCATCAACGATGCTTTCGAACTCATTGATGGGGACATGCTGCGCCGAGTGTGGGAGGAACTTGATTATCGGCTTGATGTCTGCCGAATCACTAAAGGGGCACATATCGAACATTTGTGAATGCCTAAAAAAACTTTTTGAGTTTTTGTATGTTTGTGCAAAGCATTGTGAAAATATCTCAAATAATAAAGTTATTGTAGAGCTGTGAAATCGCTTCAATCATTTGTAATAACCCTGTAGTTTGAAAAGTATTGATACTGGCGAAATGCCTGACAATGACCTTATAAGTATCAATAATGGCTGAGTGCCAGATTAACAAATTATTTCAGTTTCAAAGTTACATTACGATGTAATAATAACAGCAGATTTATGAATCAGAAGTGGAGAATAATTGTTATTATTTGGGGGATAAGGAGGCTTGTTTAACCGACAGTCAAAATACGCGATTATTGAAAATTCGGACTGCAAATCACGAGGCTAACGCTGCAATTGTGCTTTATCCTACGATTGCGAATTTTACCTTGAATTCCATCTTCAAGCGTAGCGAAGCCATTTAAATCCCTCCTGGCCATATAAACGAAATCAGGCCTCGAGCGTGACAGATCTGCCACCACCGACGTGAGGGCAGCGTGACGTGTTTTCCGCCTCCGAGCTTTCGGCCAACACTACTGAAATTTTATTCTCGCAGACAGACCTCGTCTCACAATGGTTGGAATCGCGCTCCCGCGTTTCGCCCTCAGAGTGTTACTGTCGATATCTGAGTGCTAATTTATTTTAATAGAGAAGCGAGGAACCTTACACAATGCAAATAATAGCCTTAACTTGGCTACATTGTTTTCGATACTCAGTGTAAATTCAAACAATGTAATAGAGAGTTCTGGCACACTCCTTATAACGCCTATACCTCCCTTCTCTACTGAGAAAAACAAACATTGACCAGCGACTTTGTCTGATTCTACAGCCTGTCGCGTACTGGCACGGGACAGAGGGAAGACAGACAGGAGGTTTGGGTTCAGTCCGCGATTTATGAGCGGTGGGGAGCAAATGCGTAAAGACAGATTCCCAGGAAAGGCAGGCTGATGACACGGATCAGCGCCAGACACACTGTCACAGGGCACCTACGAGAGATGCAGGTTCTGGGACACGACAGCATGCTTGCAGCGCGAGACTCGTGAAATTAACACTATTTATAGACTTGAAAGTCTCTTCGGGTTTGTTGCCGGATCCTAAAGTCAACTTGACTCGATATTTCGGCGATCCAACTGTTCGCCATCTTCAGGAAAATGCTGCCTCTGTTGATGAGTCCCGCTGAGAACTGACGCCAGGCTGCAAATCGACGTCCTATATAGGCCACCGTTCAGCACACGGCGCATGCGCCGCCCATCACGTTGCTGCCCTCCAAGACAGGGAGGTGGCGCCGGCTGCTGGCAACGATATATCGCACTCAGGGCCGCACCGAAGAACGTTCAGTTTTGATGCGCGATAATAGAGTATTCCACGTCTTGCTAAGAGGAAACGCATTGTCTCTGTTGATTAAATTATCCGCCAACCTAATTTCAATCGCCCCTTTATAGACACTGTTCCAGAAACCGGAAATGTTGGCAACTACCACAGTTTCATCAAATTTCATACTGTGTCCTTCATTTAAGCAGTGTTCTGCTACTGCCGATTTTTCCGGCAGTTGTAGCTTCGTATAACGGCGATGTTCCACACACCTGTCGTACACTGTGCGAATCGAACGGCCAATGTAAGCTTTCCCACATTGACACGGAATTTTGTACACCTCGGGTTTCCTAAGCCCCAAATCATGGGCGGCTCATGCGCCGTGTACTGAGCGGTGGCCTATATAGGACGTCGATTTGCAGCCTGGCGTCAGTTCTCAGCAGGACTCATCAGCAGAGGCATCATTTTCCTGAAGATGGCGAACAGTTGGATCGCCGAAATATCAAGTTGATTTTAGGGTCCGGCAGCAAACCCGAAGAGACTTTCAAGACTTATTACGCCGGGAAAGCCTACGTAATCACAACTCTATTTATATGCGGTCAGACAAAGTGCTACACTGAAGGCTAATTCCAAACATTAAAAAGGAGGCAATTGGTTGCACAACAGAAGTCAGCGTGTGTAGCCATGAGGTTAGGTGCTAACAGAAGTAGCGAACATTAGCAGCAAACTTGAGAGCAGCACTCCGAGTGAGAAGAGCAGACATGTCGGAGCTCAGCGAGGCCGGCCACGAGTGACGTGGAGTCGGCTCCCCAGCGATATGACTGAGAGCCGAGAAACTGACTGAGAAAAACATGGGTTTTTAAAGAATCGTGGTGGCACACTATTTCTTCCTACCTATAATCGACCCAACAGTCCACCGTCACTTAACAAGCTTTGGTCAGTCTGGCTGGTCGTTCTGAACCTCCAGGGCGCCTCTAGCCAACCATAATTAGATTCCTCCCCTACTCCTGCTCGGTAGGCAGGGATGCTTCTGGATTTTACACTGACAAACTCCAGGTTTGTTGAAAGCTAAACGTCACAGCCACTCCTATTATGGCTAGCAACAACAGTGTTTTACGTCATTTCGACCCACCTTCAGTCCTGGAGACTGCTGTAACAGCACTCCAAGCTACAGAGGTTGCTGTTCTCAGGAGCAAGTATTAAGCTTGCTGCCTCTGCTAAGACGTGCCTTTCCGTGTCCATCTTCTGCTGTGACCCCTTATAACAGCTTCTAGGCGGTGGGTTGATGTCAGAATGCTTTTAAGGCGATAAAGGCTCCATCAGCACAGCACCTCACTGTGTTTGAACGAGATCGTCTAATAGGGCACCGAGAAGCTGGATACTGCGGAAAAATCATAGGAATAAACCTGATGTAACATTACGCGTCTGCTGGAACCTCATTGGATTTCGTTTCACGTGGAGCAGAAGCCAAGCTGTCTCGAGTACTGTCAAGTACGATGATAAGGGTTCGTTTTGTGTTGTGCGTGAAGCCGTCGGCACACGGACCGTGTTGTCGAACGTTAACGTTGAGCGTGCGAAGTTCAACGTGCTGCTGAACGCTCAGGAGCGATGCGACTTGTGCATACGGTACGTGGGCCCCAACGTGGTATACGCGATCGCAACGCACTCCAGCGGCAATTGTTTCTAGTAGTTCGTAAATCACACTATTTACTCAACGGGCGTGCGTAAAATTCCCACGTTAGCTCTATTAAAACGCACATTTACTCCATCATCCACGAAAAGGAAAGTACCATGTCCAGTCAATAAGGACACAGGCTTATAACAGTTCCATTACAAACAGCGAGGTACAAGTTGGAATACTTCTCTGCATACGATAAACATTATTTCATCATTCCCACATTTTAGTAAAACTCCAGGGTCAGGCTTACTTGATCACTGTTCCTACCCAGTAGCAGAATCCTTGCAACATGTGAATTACGAAGCGTAAAAGAAAAAGGAACAAAATAACTTTATACAAGTAGCGCAAGCTGTCCTGTAGATTGAGCCAATCGAACAAAGTCACCCCTCAAAAAAAGGTGAACTTATATTTACATAACATCAAATATTATAGCGCATACTTATATTAAACTATTAATAAAGTATCAGAACCTAATAATGCGAATGTTAGGAAAAAAATTTTTGTAGTGTTAAGACGCGAACCACCGCCCCAACAAAAAGAGCTTCTTCGACAGAGACGCCCGGCCCGGCCACAGTGTCCGCCTCACCACCACCGAGCCTGTGGTGCTTAGGGAAGTGGGAGAACCAGGAATCAACAGTAGTGGAAGGCTTTGTTATTTATTTATTTGCGTGTGTTTTTGTAATATTCACTAATAGCATGAAATTATGGGAACACTTATGCGAAAGAGAAAATGAAATATAAATTCTGGGTAAAGAAAAAGAAAGGAAAAAGGAAAAGCAAAAAGAAATAAAATCCGCGCAATCTGCGACGCGCTCTCCCATCCGCGGAGGTCAGAAGTAGAATAGATCGTAGGCGGTTGAAACTCAGACACCGCCGGGGGAGGAGGGGTGGGTGCCCTCTGTGCCAGGCACCCCCCAACTCAGTGGAGGTCTAACAAAGACCGCTCGAAGATAGTTAGCAAATAATGTTCGGTAACGTGGCGTGTTTTCGAGAGCTGCATGGGCTGTTCGTAAATAGGTCCAGAAGTCGAGGCGGGATTTAGGTCCCTCATGTAAGAGATAAGCGACCGCCCACCCTTTGACCCACGTAATAGCATGACTTTTGGCGGCGGGAAAATGTCGGTCCTCCGGGTATAGAAACATTCGAGGCTCGACTGTGTCTGGTGGCACCTGGAGATAGCAGGCAATCATTTGCTGCACGAAGCGCCATACATCTCACGATGAGGCGCATGTCAGACGGTGTTCATCAGTGTCCAGCTGCTGGCAAAGGAGACAAAGAGGGGATTGTGACAAGCCAATGTTGTGCAGGCGCTGCTTCGTGGCAAATTTCCTGTTGACTATGTGCCCGGACGTTCGTAGGGAGGAAGGGCTGGTGGACGGTAGTCCACACTATGGGCCACTGGATGGAGAGGTGTTTGGTCTCCATCACATTCCGGGGAACACAGCGCAGCAACAGGCTGTAAAAATCCTTAGTCCTAGGTGGGCGTGTATCTGGGAGACTGGTATGTATGTAACTGTAGTCGACGAAAAAGGTCGAAATATGGGACAAATGAGGCACGATATGGCCGACAGACACCGGTGGTGAGGTGGAAGCAGGTAGGAGGACCTCAAGCAAGCTGCGTGTTAGAGTTGTACCCTGGCCCATCCACTGTTTTCTCATGGTACTCATGTACAAGGCTGCAGCTCGCATACGGACATTGACGAGCCCGACGCCACCATACCGTGAGGGCAGGGCAAGTGTCTCATAACGGACTTTGAACATTGAACCAGCCGTGAGATAATAGCCAAAAGCCGCCTGAAGGTTGCGCCCAATTGCAGTTGGCAGAGGGAGAACTTGCGCGATGTGAACCAATTTTGATGCCACATAAAGATTAATAAACGCAACCCGTTGAAGTGTGTCCTGGCGGCGCAAGAGGTGCTGGCGGACGTCGTTTACGCTAAACCCCTTACACACTTGTCGTACTTAATCATATTGTATTACGGCGTCCTAAAACCGTTAATCGTAGATAATTGTTACTAATTGAAATTTAATTATAACAAATTGTACCAAGAACAATGCGTTTTTGGTGGATCTTCAGTGTGTCGCTGCCTTCAAATAGCCTACTCTCATAATACACAGGTTACAATAATTCTTTTGCCACGAATACGATGTTCCTCACAATTTTATTGGAACGAATCACACAACTAACAACGGGTTTTTCAGAGATTCTCAATTTGCTGGTGCTCAGAAACGGCATATGTACATATAGGTTTGAAATGAACGCCAATATGGCGCCTCACAACTCTGTACTGATGGGAGACGGCGTGCGTGTGACGTAGGTGGCGCTGTGCCATCTCATTGGTCATCGCTCAGACGCACGCTCAGAATATCTGACATGCCAGATATTGCTCTGCACGTTCGGAAAGACTCCCGAGCGTGCTATTCCACGCTATGACGTCAGAAACTCGGCACGCTCAACGCTCAACGTTCGGATGCACGGTCCGTGTGCCGACGGCTTTACGCGCACAGCGACTCGGCGATAATACGAGGCAACAGCTTCAGCGGCGCATTTAACTTTTGCACAGCGCTGGCCAGGCAAGTGATCCAGCTAACCTGCAGTGATGTGAACAGTCGCAGTAAAGACGTAGAAAGAGACGAGCAGAGAACAATATAGCTTTCAACGTCATTTAATTTTGAAACAGAAGGAGATTATGTATGATAAAACTCAGGCGATACGCTTGTTAGGCGATCTGACGGAAAACAACACGCTCTCGATCTTAGCTAACATGGTATTGTAATCAAAAACAAGACTGATAAGAATTCGTGGCTTTAACAATGGTAATTTTTCTGCACGAGCTCTGTGTGACTGATGGGATTTTACCACGTTGTTACATATTGAAGCCACTGAAGGTATTACCGTCAGTCGTTTGGTAATCTCTGATCTCCGATATAGGACTCCGAGAAATACATTTCAGTACTGCTACGTTGATAGCGAGGCAATCAGCAACAGAATCCAAAGCCACCAAAGAGTCCACATTTCCTCCCCTTCTTTTATGACGGGCTGTTCTGCATTTCGCCATCGTTCGTGAGTGACGTGTCGCAAAGCCTCGTTCATTAGCTCCAGCACGTTTGGTAAATGTCTCGTTATTTCTCGCGACAAATCCCTTAACTTGGCTCCAGATCAATTCTTTTGGCTTCATACAGCAGTGTTAAGCTGGCAACTATAAAATTGCAGCATGTGCACAACATGCTCGACGCCGTGAAAATTACTGTTTTCTATATTTGTACGGTGCTTATCACTCTTCGCTCGCGTGAGACCACGCCTGTCCTACAAACCGATGGGCATGTTCACACAAAGACTGATTTTTCGTTTATCTCCAAACAATTTAATTGTATAATGATTTCTTAACTTCAACAATCTTTTATAAAAGATCGATAATTAATAATTTGTATTTTTAATAAGGACCAGAATTTCGCGCCTAATATGTTACTGGAAACTGGAAGACGTGCATTTTTCTTCATAGACGACGGTTAAATATAAATCACCATATATTTGATAAATTTCATATTTAAATGATTTAGGTATTCAAACGGAAAAAATATAGGTCCGCATGAAGATTGAGACAATTACAGCACAATTACAGCACAAGCAGCGTTTTGAAATAAAAATTACGTACCTAAAGTGCGATTAAGAAAAAAGTTGATGGCTGTTAATACATCAGAATGTATTTAAGTTTCATACACAGTGACGTAGTAATAAGATTTCTGATACATAAGTTGGATCTACTTCCAAGGGCGGAATAACACGAGTGTACTAGAGTTACGGTTGCTGACCAATCATCGCTTTTGTGTCTGTTTGCATCAGGTTTATTCTTATGATGAACAGAGTGTAGGCAGGAATGTAGTCGCTGTACATGACTGCTGGCAGCGGTGGGCACGAGAATGAACGCTCGCAGAAACACCGGCCTCTGGACGGCCGTGTGGCACTGCCGAGGGCGAAGGCCGTAGTGTTCAGCGCACGGCGATGGCGCCGGCGTTTTTTACTGCGTCTGCAGCAGCAGTTTGAGCAGCAGTCGGCACCACGGTGACACAACCAACAAATCGATTACTTCGAGGACAGCTCCGAGCCAGACGCCCTTTAGCGTGCGTTCCGCTGACCACAAACCACCGCCGGAGGTCTGTTTCGTTTTGTGATGAGAACTGGTTCTGTGTCAGTACCACTGATGGTCGTGTGTTGGTTAGAAGGAGGAAAATCGAAGGCCTGCAACCAGACTGTCAGCGTGCTGTAGACACTGGACCTGTTTCTGTGGTCTGCGGTGCGATTTCGTATGACAGCAGGACCACTCTTGTGCTGCAAATTTTTATGTGAATCGGCCTGTTGTGCTGCCATTCGCGAACACCAAACCACGGGGTGTTTTCCAACACGCTATCGCTTACCCACATACCGCTGTTGAAACCCAACGTGCTCTACAGAATACTGACGTGTTGCCTCGCCCTGCTCGGTCATCAGATCAGTCGCCAATCGAGCACGTATGGGACATCTACTACTACTACTACTACTACGTGATCAGGCCCACTGGACCGCACGCATCTACAAGTTTCCTCCTCCACTGTATTCTGTCCATTGCTGCTATTTGCCATCCGCTCACATCTATTGACACTTGGTTTAAATCTTCAGGGGGTCCATCCCTCCAGCGCTTCTTGGGTCTCGCTGGCCGTCTCTTTCCTGTACGTGTGAAATCCAGGAGCTTCCGAGGCCATCTGTGACCCTCCATCCGGGCCACATGGCCGGCCCACTGCATTCGTTTGGCTTTGACACTTCCTGCTATGTTGGGCTGCTGGTAGAGTTCCTCAGCTCTTGGTCGTATCTGATCCTCCATTCCCCTGTATCTGCATCCAGAACTGGACCTAAGTTCTTCCGAAGCACTTTTCTTTCAAAAACAAGGAGCTTATGGAAGTCCTGTTTCTGGATACTCCATGTCTCAAAGCCATATAGAACAACAGGCTGGATCAGGGTTTTGTACAGTCGAATCTTGAACTGTCTGGAGAGATATCTGGACCGAAGCAGTTGTTCTAGGTTGTGGTAAGATCGGTTTCCTGCTTGTATTTTGGCATTGATCTCTGCTTCACACGACGCGTCCTCAGTGAAAAGTGCCCCTAGGTATTTGAATTCTTGCACTCTCTTGTAGGACTGGTCCCCAACCTGCAGTGATTGTAGATGATCAGCAGTCTGACAATGACCACGCGTCATAACGAGGTGCCGGCCGGAGTGGCCGTGCGGTTCTAGACGCTACAGTCTGGAACCGAGTGACCGCTACGCTCGCAGGTTCGAATCGTGCCTCGGGCATGGATGTGTGTGGTGTCCTTAGTTTAGTTAGATTTAATTAATTCTACGTTCTAGGCGACTGATGACCTCAGAAGTTAAGTCGCATAGTGCTCAGAGCCATTTGAACCATAACGAGGTACTCTGTCTTGGCTTCGTTTATGTTTAGCCCAGATTTGCTGGCAGCCTCCTTTAGTGCTTTGGTCATTTGCTCCAGCTCCTCTTCCAACCTAGAGAGTTAACAGATGTCGTCTGCATAGGCTAAGTATGCCAGTCTCTTTCCTTCAATCCCGTCGTTCTCTTGGAAGGTCTCGCGTACGATCATCTCGAGGGCAAAGTTGAATATCACCGGACGACAACTCCAGCGTCATCCACGAACGACATTAACCGCCCCTTTGTTCACTGGTCGTGTGTAACAGGCACTGAACTGCATCCTACAAACTGACATCGGGCACATGTACAACACAATTCATGCACGTTTGCATGCTTGCGTTCAACAGTCTGGCGGTTACATCGATTTTTAATGTACCAGCATTTAACATCTGCAATAGCTCTTCTCGTGCATACATTAACCTATCTTGCAATGTTAATCACTTAAATACTAGACAAACGTAGTCCCGAAACTTCATTCTCTACATTATTTACATGGATGTATGTATATGTGCAAATATGTGCGCGTATATACATTCCACATCTCCTCCAAAATCACTGGACTGATTTCAACCATGCTTGGTACACACATCTCTTACTCTCAGACAAAAATCGCTGAGGGGTAAGAAACACATACCTATCATACCTACAAGATACGACACCGTAAACAACGAAATGCGTCAAAAACTGCCGCGTTGTGTGTGGCCTTTAAATTAATTACACCTGTGATACCAGCTCTGTTCACAACACATTTTGCAGACAGTTTCCACATATGCCGCAGAATGTACCTAGAAAATTAAATCACTGTCTGACACAACGACCTAGAGACTTCATAACACAGATACGTGAAAAAATGCTACAACCTGCAGGAAGTTTTAGTGCATTTCTTCTTTAGTACTGAGACACTTCTAAAGTCCAATAAGCTTAAAGAAATCCTCGACTCGAATAGCACTTTTGATGGCTTTCAGCTGCGAAGCGCAAACGGCTGTAGGCGAAAACAACAGCCGTCCCCTCTATAGGGCTATGAAGAGGTGCTGCCGCACAGGCGTTTACTAAATCGTATCGTAGGCACGCGAAGCAGCTGCGCTCAGCGCACAGAAAGAGTTCGGAATCATCTCTGGCCGACTCTGCAGCAGGAGTGCATACGAGGTCTCGTTTGTAATAGAAAACTGGTGAAATGAACACCCAGACAATGCCGGGTTTGGCAGCTAAAATAAAATACACTTGAAGGTGCTATTTAGTCTACAAAGCAAGTTAGCCTGCGGCATTTCAATAGAAGGCACAAAATTTTAACATAACATCCAATTTCTGCAGGAGTTCCGACTTCTGGGGAGGTGGGTGGTTTAATATTAGTATTATTTATGATTTAATTTATACTACTACACATTGATCTTGCCAAAAGCCGAGAAGCGATTCCTCTTTGTGTTTTAGCTCTCTGGGGCACTCTGTGATGCTCTCTTTGCTATAATATCTCCATGATATATAATCATTCTTTTCCTAATTGTTAATAAATATAAAATTACCCTTTATTTTATTGATCATTTCAAACTTGCGAAGCATCCTTATCTATCTCGTGAGATTTTTTTTAAGTATATACCTAGTCCATTTAAAAAGCTAATGTATTTCATCTATTTATTAATTATTTATTAATCAGAATCTACCGATGGGTGCGGGAGTTCTGACTCCTGGGGAGGTGGGTGGGTATTCATGCATGGCTGTGTGCTCCGCCTTAGAGGCGGGTGACCTTGAACGAGCTTCGCTCGGCTTCCGCTTGGCCGCGGAGGAATATATAAGTGCCCAAGTGATAAGGAATACCACTCTACTACTCAATCCATGATAAGAAGATTGCAGCACTGCATTGGTACTAATGGTCATCACTTCGAACACCTGTAAATGGACGTTCATGCCACCTTTATTACCTTCATTGACCTTCAAAGACCTTACTGTTACACATCATTGGATTAGTCTCGATAGCCGCCATCAAGGAATAAGTACTAAACTAAAATAATCACATCTCTGACGCGACCCTACCTAGCAACAAAAAACCAACGTGATATTATGGCCTCCGTTGTCCACTGCAACATTTGTCTGACAAACGTTTCGCCTACAATCATACTTTCTGAGTTGTTATAGGTGGTAATATGGCTCTGAGCACTATGGGACTTAACATCTGTGGTCATCAGTCCCCTAGAACTTAGAACTACTTAAACCTAACTAACGTAAGGACATCACACACATCCATTCCCGAGGCAGGATTCGAACCTGCGACCGTAGCAGTCGCGCGGTTCCGGACTGAGCGCCTAGAACCACTAGAAGGTGGTAATAGTCAGTCACTCACCCTATGTGATTAAAAGTTTCCGTACACCGCCAAAAACATGCGGTTTTCATATTACTTGTATTGTGCTGCCACCTACAGCCAGGTGCTCCATATCAGCGACCTCAGTAGTCATTAGACACCGTGAGAGAATGGGACGCTCTACAGAATCACGGACTTCGAACGTGGTCAGGTGATTGGGTGTCACTTGTCTCATACATCTGTACGCGAGATTTACACATTCCTAAATATCCCTAGACCCAGGGTTTCCGATGTGATAGACAGGTGGAAACGTGAAGGGACACGTCCAGCACAAAAGCGCACAGCCGACTGAACCGTGCACGGCTCGTGTTTATGCCATTTATTGTTTGTATTCTAATGGCGGTCAGACAGAGTCCAGGGATCGGCCTGTACAGGAGAATCATCGTGTTTACGAGTTGGCAATAAGGCGCCAATCTATTGAGGGGAGCCGGCCGGAGTGGCCGAGCGGTTCTAGGCACTACATTCTGGAACCGCGCGACAGCTACTGTCGCAGGTTCGAATCCTGCATCGTGCATGGATGTGTGTGATGTCCTTAGGTTAGTTACGTTTAAGTAGTTCTAAGTTCTAGGGGACTGATGACCATAGATGTTAAGTCCCATAGTGCTCATTTGAACCATTTTATGTGTTCCGGATTTAGTGGCCCGTTTGCGCGCTGCCGTTCTTCATCCCTTTGACGTCATGCCAGCGATGGTGGGTGAGACAGGCGCGGCCATTGAAATTTTGTTTAAGGCTGTTCGAGGCCTTGAGGACACTTTTTGTGTCAGGGCGCGAGCATAGTTAATGCATTACTTCCGATAGCTCTTTTCGTTCTACTGCGAATAGTTCTTGTCATCTTCTGAGACTTATCTCGGTACCATCTCCGGTGCAGGGATGTCGGGTTGCGTGTCGAAATGTGTTTCCTGTGCCCGGTTGGTTTCGAGCGGGTGTCTCGCTTTCGCCTTTGGCCTAGCAATGAGACCTGAATTAGTCATCTTGCGGGATTTAGGTCGGTCTGTTCCTGGTGCAGGGATGTCGTTAGCCAGTGGACTTATTCCCTCTCCACGGACAGGTCCGAGTGAGCATCTCGCTTGCGGCTTTCTCATTCCCATTGTCTTTTGCTTTCGTTGAGGAGCTGCCGCTCAATTTCATTTTGCTGTCACCCCCGGGTTGATGTTTGAAGGGGGAGTTTGAGCCGTGCACGGCTCGCGATTATCCCATTTATTGTTTCGTCACCTTTTATTACGGTACTGCCGCCTCGTTTTCCTATTCCATTTACTGGCGTCACTAACTTCCTGCCTTACTTGCCCATGAGTGGCAGCAGCAGTGCGTATCGATAAGCGCACTGTGGTACCATCTGGAGCTACCGATAGTACACTCCTGGAAATGGAAAAAAGAACACATTGATACCGGTGTGTCAGACCCACCATACTTGCTCCGGACACTGCGAGAGGGCTGTACAAGCAATGATCACACGCACGGCACAGCGGACACACCACGAACCGCGGTGTTGGCCGTCGAATGGCGCTAGCTGCGCAGCATTTGTGCACCGTCGCCGTCAGTGTCAGCCAGTTTGCCGTGGCATACGGAGCTCCATCGCAGTCTTTAACACTGGTAGCATGCCGCGACAGCGTGGACGTGAACCGTATGTGCAGTTGACGGACTTTGAGTGAGGGCGTATAGTGGGCATGCGGGAGGCCGGGTGGACGTACCGCCGAATTGCTCAACACGTGGGGCGTGAGGTCTCCACAGTACATCGATGTTGTCGCCAGTGGTCGGCGGAAGGTGCACGTGCCCGTCGACCTGGGACCGGACCGCAGCGACGCACGGATGCACGCCAAGACCGTAGGATCCTACGCAGTGCCGTAGGGGACCGCACCGCCACTTCCCAGCAAATTAGGGACACTGTTGCTCCTGGGGTATCGGCGAGGACCATTCGCAACCGTCTCCATGAAGCTGGGCTACGGTCCCGCACACCGTTAGGCCGTCTTCCGCTCACGCCCCAACATCGTGCAGCCCGCCTCCAGTGGTGTCGCGACAGGCGTGAATGGAGGGACGAATGGAGACGTGTCGTCTTCAGCGATGAGAGTCGCTTCTGCCTTGGTGCCAATGATGGTCGTATGCGTGTTTGGCGCCGTGCAGGTGAGCGCCACAATCAGGACTGCATACGACCGAGGCACACAGGGCCAACACCCGGCATCATGGTGTGGGGAGCGATCTCCTACACTGGCCGTACACCACTGGTGATCGTCGAGGGGACACTGAATAGTGCACGGTACATCCAAACCGTCATCGAACCCATCGTTCTACCATTTCTAGACCGGCAAGGGAACTTGCTGTTTCAACAGGACAATGCACGTCCGCATGTATCCCGTGCCACCCAACGTGCTCTAGAAGGTGTAAGTCAACTACCCTGGCCAGCAAGATCTCCGGATCTGTCCCCCATTGAGCATGTTTGGGACTGGATGAAGCGTCGTCTCACGCGGTCTGCACGTCCAGCACGAACGCTGGTCCAACTGAGGCGCCAGGTGGAAATGGCATGGCAAGCCGTTCCACAGGACTACATCCAGCGTCTCTACGATCGTCTCCATGGGAGAATAGCAGCCTGCATTGCTGCGAAAGGTGGATATACACTGTACTAGTGCCGACATTGTGCATGCTCTGTTGCCTGTGTCTATGTGCCTGTGGTTCTGTCAGTGTGATCATGTGATGTATCTGACCCCAGGAATGTGTCAATAAAGTTTCCCCTTCCTGGGACAATGAATTCACGGTGTTCTTATTTCAATTTCCAGGAGTGTATTTCCGGGTCGTCGTGTGCCGGGTAGTCGGTGAGCGGGAGACGCACCAGCAGTGCAGTCGCGGACGGACCAGCAGTCCAGCCGGTCGGTTGGCGTGCAGCGGCAAGCAGGCCCCCGTCGCTGGAGCCGCTGGCGGCGTGCACGCGCGCTTGCAGTGTGAGGTGCTGCTCGCGACTGCTACCAAGTTCGTCGCCCACCGATTTTGGACATGAAAGTTGAGTCCTCACTTAACTTAGTATCGAGCCTCAACTGTTTACATTCTAAGATTCCAGCCTTAATTTATTCCCTGTTATGGAAGTTCACCAGCGGTATCATCTACCTTGTGGCCTTTTACGTTCCGGTTGCCTGCCCTGGTCGTCGACGTAATTTTAGGCAGTGTATTTTCCTCGTCGTGTTGTTGCTGTCCAGCTTGGCGTGTAGTTCGACAGCTAGGGTGTTGTTGGTCGTTGTGGGCGCCAATATCCTCTGTGTCGTGTATTGAAATCTTCGACCACAAGATTTTGCTGGTTGCGTGGAGTAGAACTGATTTGGTTGATTGGTCGGTCGGCTGTCTGTCGGTTGGGTTGCCTCCAGATTAAGAAGTCGATGGGCAGGCTGCCTTCTCACACAAACGGGCGTTAGTGTTACAGTCCCAGGCCGACCATTGGAAACTTCTGAGCGCCGTTCCTTGTGGGCGATGTAGTAATTTCCCTGTTTGGATTTTAGTTATTTAGTTGACGTGTGGCCTTCAGCCGAGTAGCAATATCTCTTAAATTAATGGTCCTTGTCTTTCCCTTAAGGCACGAGATTGTTATATTTTTATATGGGGCCTTCAGCCGAATTAGCCGGCCGGTGTGGCCGTGCGGTTCTAAGCGCGTCAGTTTGGAACCGCGTGACCGCTACGGTCGCAGGTTCGAATCCTGCCTCGGGCATGGATGTGTGTGATGTCCTTAGGTTGGTTAGGTTTAGGTAGTTCTAAGTTCTAGGGGACTGATGACCTCAGTAGTTAAGTCCCATAGTGCTCAGAGCCATTCAGCCGAATTATACTGGAGATGTTTTAAGATAAGGCCTTCTGCCTTTTAGATTGAAGCTCTTTCTAGGCCTTAAGCCGTTAAACATATTTCGTTGATATGTAGCCTTCAGCCGAGTATTAATACCTCTTAAATTAAGGGTCCTTCTCTTTCCCTTAAGGCATGAGATTGTTATTCTTTATTTTATATGAAATGCTTTAAGATACGGCCTCCTGCCCTTGAAAATTGAAACTGTTCTTCTAGGGCTTACGCCGTTAAATTATTTGTTGGTGAGCGGCCTTCAGCCGAGTTTTTAATATCTCTTAAATTAATCTTCTTCTCTTTCCCTTAAGGAATAAGATGGTTATGCTTTTGAATGGGGCCGTCAGCCCAATTTGCATGAAATGTTGTAAGATAAGGCCTTCTGCTATTTGATTGAAATCGCTCTTATTGCTTAATGTGCGACCTCCAGCCTAGTTCCATTAAAATTAAATTGCTAAGGCATTCAGCCCATTAGATTGAACATTTAGAAAATATTATTGTGTGAAACTCCAGAAGAACCTTGTATTTCACTTTTGCTTAAGCCTTGTGTCTTGCATTGTGAACGTGGCCTTCAGCCGATCTAAAGTTAATCAAAGGAGATCGATTAAAGTTTTGAGTGTTTTGCATCCTTGTTGTAATATTGTGTGTTGATAAATAAAGTTTGTATGTTGAGTGCATCTGACAGAAACTCATTTTGGCCCCTTTCCACAACGTAATCCATTCTGTCCTGTTATGCCGGCCGCGGTGGTCTAGCGGTTCTAGGCGCGCAGTCCGGAACCGCGCAACTGCTACGGTCGCAGGTTCGAATCCTGCCTCGGGCATGGATGTGTGTGATGTCCTTAGGTTAGTTAGGTTTAAGTAGTTCTAAGTTCTAGGGGACTGATGACCATAGTAGTTAAGTCCCATAGTGCTCAGAGCCATTTTTTTCTGTCCTGTTCGCCCAGGCATTTCACCGATCTCGTCTGTTGACTTACAGAGACCACCGACAGTTGAAGAGCGTCGTAATGTGTAATAGGCAGACATCTATCCACACCATCACACAGGAATTCCGAACTGCATCAGGATCCACTGCAAGTACTATGACATTTAGGTGGGAGATGAGAAAACTTGGATTTCGTGGTCGAGCGGCTGTTCATAAGCCACACATCACGCCGGTAAATGCCAAAGGACGCCTCGCTTGGTGTAAGGAGCGTAAACATTGGACGACTGAATAGTGGAAAAACGTTGTGGGGAGTGACGAATCACGGTAGACGATGTGGCGATCCGATGGCAGGGTGTGGCTATGGAGAATGCTCGGTGAACGTCATCTGCCAGCGTGTGTAGTGTCACAGTAGAATTCGGAGGCGGTGGTGTTATAGTGTATATAAATATAAATGGTCTTTTTCGTATCTGAACTTTACACACACAGAAGAGAGATAACACTACGCAATATTAATTATGTTTGATATACTACAAACTTTGCTGTCTTATGTGCTTGGGCAAGGCATTTTTGTCCGTTATGTTAATTATGACGGCGCTCTTTCAGATTCACCTTTTATCTTTTATATTGGACTTCGTATTTCAGATCAGCACCCAAAGACACCGATGGTTCGTGTTGGCGACTATCTTTTCAATTTACGGAACCTTTCTTTGCCAAGCTAAGCCACTCAACAATCTTATAAATAACTAGTGACACAAAATAAAACATACACGGATTAGTAATAATTATATTCTGAAATAGAAACATAGTTTAAAAATACACTTACATCATGTGATTTCGAGTGCCGGTGATTGCAACTCGTGAATAAAATATTGAAATAATACTATGTTAATGGCGGTGTGCCACACACGTCCGATATGTACAGGACCTATCAAACAAAAAGTAACCTATCCTTTCGTCATCTGACAATCGTAATTCTTCCTCTGTTTTCCAGCGCCTGCAGGCAATGCTTGCATAATCGTGGATTTCATCTGTGGTTTTTTAATGTATCTTTATTTTTCAACTTATAACTACAACATTTTCCTAAATAGCCGCTCAGCGTGCCAATGTGCCTTTAAATGTGGTCTGGTTTTTCATGGAGGGGGCTTGCACCCCTTGGTGTTTTCCGTGGCACTATCACAGCACAGGCCAACATTGATGTTTTAAGCTTGTTCTTGCTTCCCACTCTTTAAGAGCAGTTCGGAGATGGCGATTGCATCTTTCAACACGATCTAGCACCTGTTCATAATGCCTGTAGCGGAGTGGCTAAATGACAATAACATCCCTGTAATGGACTGGCCTGAATCCTATGGAAAACTTTGAGATGTTTTGGAACGCTGACTTCGTGCCATATCTCACCGACCGACATCGATACCTCTCCTAAGTGCAGCACTCCGTGAAGAATGGGCTGCCATTCCCCAGGAAACCTTCCAGCACCTGACTGAACGGACGCCTGCGAGGGTGGAAGGTGTCATCAAGGCTAAAGGTGGGCCAGCACCATATTGAATTCCAGCATTACCGATGGAGGGCGCCACAAACTTGTAAGTCCTTTTCAACCAGGTGTTCGGATACTTCTGATAACATAGTATGTATATACAGAGAGCGTTATAGACCGTCCTCAAATTTTAACGTTGTCCTTTAGAAACGTTGATAAAATGGCAAATACATTTGGCAATAAACCTGTTCATGGAACTAGAAACCGTTACTATAAGAGATAAATAATCTTCAGTGAGGCGGAAATCACAGCTTGGAGAGGGAACTTTTTTTAAAAAATGTCGCATTTTGTTTGTATTTATGTGATCCACTCTTAGTCTGTTAATACTAAGAATTTCTATTCGTGTAAGCGCCGAGTTGAGAAACTAAGGGACCAATAGTATGTGCCTTTGATGTTAGAGTGTGTGTCCATTAATACTGTAATTCCGTTTTTGCTTGGTTGGGGAATCTACTGTGTAAATCACAGTATGGTTTGGGTTTATAGGTGGGAAGTAGGTGCTGCAACAGTTCCACCAGCTGGTCTGCAGGTTCGTTGCCCGCAATACCAACATTTCTTGGGATCCATTGTAGATGAGACAGCTGAAGCAGTTCCTCTGCATGATGGAGACATCTCGGAACATCGTCTTCCAAAGAATATATAGGTTTCCCTTCGGCTGCGTATGTGCAGAGCACTTGTCGAGTGAGTGCATATTAGAATTTTGTCGACTGTGTAAAGAATAGCTTGATTAATGGCACACACCTCCGCTGATAATATCGAAACTTCTGTTGGCAACAAGGAGGGTCGTCCTCACCCTGGTTTGTCATCAAAAAATGCGGTTCTGGCAGAGCCATACATCGGTGAACAGTTTGTATCATATACGTCAGTTATTTTCCGAATGTGATGGCAAAGAGGCCCTCAGTTCACTCCGGTGTACGGATACTTAAGTTATATGATAAACATATACAGCAAAATGGGTTTCTGAAGAGTATCGTTTGATTGACATCGCGTGTCCTCTGCAAAACTGATGTTAAAATAGTGCTGTCAGATGTTCCAGAATGTGGCCATGCTATTAAAAGGCGCTCACTGTTTATTACTTTGCGAAAACGTGTAACCATTGGTGATCGGTTCTTTGGTGGAATGTACTTTTGCAATGTAATACGCACATTTTCGTAGCCGCGGGCTGCCTACTGAACAAAACAGCGCTTACCATTCTCTGACTTCCTCTGAATGCCAAGGCGTCTGAAGTTCGAGAGATATTAACTGAATTTAGCCGCAGGTATTATCACAAAAAAACCGCGCAACGACCGACTGACTGTGTACAATATGCGACCCAGCTCACCAGCTGTCTCGGAGGCCGAAAACACTTGGAGGGGGGCGAACTGACCAATGGGCAAAACGGATTCTTCAGTGCCACCATGAATCTCCTCCAGTCAGGCGATAGGAGTAAGAACACCTTTTCCCCTCGCTCAAAATTTTCCATCGGTTCAGCAGGTATGATTTTAACGACGTGCGCCTTGTCCGTGCATGTGGAGGAACCAGTCGCGAAGCCGTACCTTAAGAAAGCCTGGGCCCACAAGGCCGGCTTATCCGACCAGCCTCGAGAGTTAAACTCGACGACCCTTCCCAGTCCTCTGCTACAAAGCTCAACCAAAAGAGTCCATCTAAATCCGCCAAAGCGCATGCACCCACATTCATAAAATCTAGCAATCACGCATGTTTAGGAAATGTTGCTAAACGAACATGGACTGCTGAATATCAAACATAATAAAATGGAAATACGACACACTCAGATTGGTTGTCAGCGTGAGCTTTCTTCCTGTCATGGTAAAAATACAAGAAAACTCAGGCAGAGTGCGGAACTGACTGTCGCCTTTCACTATACGGTGTTGATTGTAGGCGTTTGCATTTCTTCGACCCGTATGTCTTAGTCTGTATCAGATTTGGTAATAGAGGTAATTTCCAATATAAAGGATGATTGATAGAGGATCTGACGTTCAACGTGTATCGAGCCGTATTTTTCTGTGCCTACTTCGTGAGGTATTGTATTCTATTGCATGGAACTGGGGGCCTAGAAACGACGGAGAGGTTTCGTCCCCGCCGTAGCCCGCAGTGGTACACAACCCCACAACAGGCTAAGCAGTCCTCTCACCCTACCGCCTCCCTACGCAGAACCTAGGGTTATTGTGCGGTTTGGCCCCCAGTGGACGCCGCCCTCCCCCCCTCCGGGAACGGCTCACACCAGACGCGTGTAACCCCAATCTCTGCGTGGTAGAGTAAATTGTGGTGTAAGCGTACGAGCAGAAAGTGTTTGCGTAGCAGTCGCCTATACACAGTGTAACTGAAGCGGAGTAAGGGAAACCAACCTGCATTCGCAGGGGCAGATGGAAAACCGCCTTAAAAACCATCCACAGGCTGGCCGTTACACTTCTTCCCGCCCGGAAAGCAGTGAGTTAGGCCGCACGGCAGACCGGGCAGGCTTACTTTGTGAGGTAATTCAGCTAAGTACACTACTGGCCATTAAAATTGCTACAACATGAAGATGACGTCTTACAGACGCGAAATTTAACAGACAGGAGGAAGATGCAGTAATATGCAAATGATTAGCTTTTCACAGCATTCACACAAGGTTGGCGCCGGTGGCGACACCTACAACGTGCTGAAATGAGGACTTGTTCCAACCGATTTCTCATACACAAACAGCAGTTGACACGCGTTGTCTGGTGAAACGTTGTTGTGATGCCTCGTGCAAGGAGGAGAAATGCCCATCATCACGGTTCCGACTTTGTTAAAGGTCGGATTGTAGCCTATCGCGAATGCGGTTTATCGTATCGCGACATTGGTGCTCGCGTTGGTCGAGATCCAATGACTGTTGGCAGAATATGGAATCGGTGGGTTCAGGAGGGTAATACGGAACGCCGTGCTGGATCCCAACGGCCTCGTATCACTAGCAGTCGAGATGACAGCCATCTTATCCGCATGGCTGTAACGGATCGTGCAGCCACATCTCGATCCCTGACTCAACAGATGGGGACGTTTGCAAGACAACAACTATCTGCACGAACAATTCGACGACGTTTGGAGCAGCATGGACTATCAGCTCTGAGACCATGGCTGCGGTTACCCTTGACGGTGCATCACAGACAGGAGCGCCTGCTATGGTCTAATCAACGACGAACCTGGGTGCACGAATGGCAAAACGTCATTTTTTCGGATGAATCCAGGTTCTGTTTACAGCATCATGATGGTCGCATCCGTGTTTGGCGACATCGCGGTGAACGCACATTGGAAGCGTGTATTCGTCACCGCCATTCTGCCGTATCACCCGGCGTGATGGTATGGAGTGCCATTGATTACACGTCTCGGTCACCTCTTGTTCGCACTGACGGTACTTTGAACAGTGGACGTTACATTTCAGATGTGTTACGACCCGTGGCTCTACCCTTCATTAAATCCGTGCGAAACCCTACATTTCAGCAGGATAATGCGCGACCACATGTTGCAGGTCCTGTACGGGCCTTTCCGGATACAGAAAATGTTCGACTGCTGCCCTGGCCAGCACATTCTCCAGATATCTCACCAACTGAAAACGTCTGGTCAATGGTGGCCGAGCAACTGGCTCGTTACAATACGCCAGTCACTACTCCTGATGAACTGTGGTATCGTGTTGAAGCTGCATGGGCAGCTGCAGCTGTACCTGTACACGCCATCCAAGCTCTGTTTGACTCAATGGCGAGGCGTATCAAGGACGTTATTACGGCCAGAGGTTGTTGTTCTGGGTACTGATTTCTCAGGATCTATGGACCCAAATTGCATGAAAATGTGATCATATGTTAGTTCTAGTATAATATATTTGTCCAATGAATACTCGTTTATCATCTGCATTTCTTCTTGGTGTAGCAATTTTAATGACCGGTTGTGTACTTTGAACTGGTGTTTGATTGTATACAGGTAATTTAACCTAGTTAGGTCGAACCACGGCCGCGCCTACGGTGTGCCTTGTCGAGTAATACTTTCTAATTTTGAGAGTAAATATGGAAACTGCAGCAGGGTCCTCAAGTCCAAATAAATGCATGTTGTTGATATAGGAGAAGTTACCTTAAATGTAAAAGAGTGTTGTCTGAAGTATTGGAGAACTTATAAGACAGTGGCTGCAGGAGTCATTTTTCTGACTCTGAAGACGGTTGTTGAGGTGTGCATTAGGAGAAGTTACTGTACATCGGATTCCTGCACAGTCTTCATCATATTTATGAACAACCAGAAGCCGAATGTGAGACCCAGGATAAGGATCGAGACTGATTTAAGGAAAACACGTGGAATGGTGACCCAACTTGATGCGTCATTTACCATTCCCAAATAAGTATTTTTATGTAATAACAATTATATCATAAGCAATTAACAGCTACCAAGATTCTTGCCAAATTGAAACGAATAGTTGAGATTTTTAAATTAATATTACAAAGCACAAGGACATTTGCCTTATACGTAGAATTAAAATTGTTACTCGCGGAACAAGTCAACAGCGCAATACAATGGTGGCCCGACTGCAAAGACTTAATTCATTAAATAAACATGAGGCGGCACTCCGTCTGCGCGACCGGCTTGACAACTGTGGGCCAATCCCACGGCAGGACTCGGATACAAGTTCAACAAACGTTAAATAAACGACATTCAAAGGTTATAAAGAATCCGCCTCGATTGCAAATAGAAACCGGATGTTGACCTAGGTTTCGGCGCGGATAACCACGCCTTCTTCGGATCACACTGCCTAAAGAGGCATGGTCCTACAGTAACACAGAACGCCCAAAAAGGCAAAAGACTCGCATGAAACGTAAAATAAGCGGTACGTGTGCACCGTGTCAGTAGCTGCACTCGGCTCAGACGCCAGAAGCGTGCTTCCTCACCCCAGCCAACGTTCGGTGGGCCGCGGCCTCTCAGGTAAACTGAGGCGGCGCCGGCAGCCGGGCTGTGAGAACGTCGGAGAGGAACGCTCACGTGCAAACTGAGAAGTCCTCTTCTTGCTTGTGACTGGCATAAAATGTGTTACGAAAGTGATCAGATGACCGGGTCAAAGGCGCAGGAAGTTAATGCGTGTGAATGGCTTGGCTCAAATGGCTCTGAGCACTATGGGACTTAACTTCTGAGGTCATCAGTCCCCTAGAATTTAGAACTGCTTAAACCTAACTAACCTAAGGACATCACACACATCCATGTGCGAGGCAGGATTAGAACCCGCAACCGTAGCAGTCACGCGGTTCCAGACTGAAGCGCCCAGATCTGCACGGCCACCGCGGCCGGCGATGAGTGTGTATGTATAACGTTCCTTGCTCGAGGACGCTTTTATAGAACTATAGAACGTGGATAGGCTTTAACAATATATTTGTGGGATAGAAAATTCCACGGATGGTCAAAACGCATGCACGCAGGATAGATAAAATACCATCAGCTAGGAGCAGGCTAAAAATATGGGGGATGCCCATTTTTCAATTCCTTGGGGTCGGGGATAGTACTTGATGACTTCCCTTCGATAAGCGTGTTAAGTTACTATGTTAAATTCTAAGCGCTTTTGACCAGAAAAGGGTCAAATTAGTATGATAGGCTTAATGTAATTGCGTCAAAGAACATACAACGTCGCCTTCTTCGCCCTTCGTATGTAATGACCGACAGAGGTCATTTTGACAAGTGCTATCGGATATGTTCCAAAATAATGAAAAAGAGCCTAAAGCTAGTTTCTTAAAATCAGGTATCTGAGGTACTGAACCATGAAGCTTAATGAAGTGAGGTCTGTGAACGCTTATAGCATCGAACAGACAAACTACCTTTATGTTCCAATAGCTGTTGAGATGGAAGGTCAAATAATGTAACGGGCTTAATATGCATGCGTGAAAGGACGTACGACGTCGCTTTCCATCGCCCTTATTATCTATCGACCGACAGAGGTCAACATCCGGTTTCTATTTGCAATGGAGGCGGATTTTTTATAATAGTTAAATTATTCACGATTGCTGACGCGCTGCTATGTTAAAATTTCTCAAAAGACATTCAGGTGCATTCCACTGCAACAGTAAGCTACATGTCTATTCCATGGCTAGAATTTAGACGCAAGTACATACAATATTCATTAGTCACCTCACCACTAGAAGGTACACAATCACATTAAACTTTCCTTTTAGTAACAATACTACGGAGCGTAAAGCAACCGACGACACTTTTCTGTCGTAAAACAATGTTATTCTGCTCCCACACCGATAACACCGAGCGGGGTGGCGTTGTGGTTGGCACACTGGACTTGCATTCGGGAGGACGACGGTTCAAACCCGTCTCCGGCCATCCTGATTTAGATTTTCCGTGATTTCCCTAAATGGTTTCAGGCAAATGCTGGGATGGTTGCTTTGAAAGGGCACGGCCGATTTGCTTCCCAATCCTTCCCTAATCCGAGCTCGTGCTCCGCATCTGATGAGCTCGTAGTCGGCGGGACGCTAGCCACTGATCTCCTCCCCCTCCACGTGGGCGAGACACTGTCAAGGTGGCCAGACACTACCGACGTGTAAAAACAGAAGCCAACGGTAGTACTTCACTGATTGCCAACAAGGCTGTTACACACAAATCAAGTTAAGGACATAAATAAACTGCCGCGGTCCTAAAACACTATTAAAGTGATAGTGACAATCACACCATTATTGTTTTGAAGAAATCGAGAAACTCGGCGCACCATTTGCCCAAAGGCTTTCATCACACGCCCACAAGGACCTTACAATTACAGAAACACTGAGTAAATTACACTCCTGGAAATTGAAATAAGAACACCGTCAATTCATTGTCCCTGGAAGGGGAAACTTTATTGACACATTCCTGGGGTCAGATACATCACATGATCACACTTACAGAACCACAGGCACATAGACACAGGCAACAGAGCATGCACAATGTCGGCACTAGTACAGTGTATATCCACCTTTCGCAGCAATGCAGGCTGCTATTCTCCCATGGAGACGATCGTAGAGATGCTGGATGTAGTCCTGTGGAACGGCTTGCCATGCCATTTCCACCTGGCGCCTCAGTTGGACCAGCGTTCGTGCTGGACGTGCAGACCGCGTGAGACGACGCTTCATCCAGTCCCAAACATGCTCAATGGGGGACAGATCCGGAGATCTTGCTGGCCAGGGTAGTTGACTTACACCTTCTAGAGCACGTTGGGTTGCACGGGATACATGCGGACGTGCATTGTCCTGTTGGAACAGCAAGTTCCCTTGCCGGTCTAGGAATGGTAGAACGATGGGTTCGATGACGGTTTGGATGTACCGTGCACTATTCAGTGTCCCCTCGACGATCACCAGTGGTGTACGGCCAGTGTAGGAGATCGCTCCCCACACCATGATGCCGGGTGTTGGCCCTGTGTGCCTCGGTCGTATGCAGTCCTGATTGTGGCGCTCACCTGCACGGCGCCAAACACGCATACGACCATCATTGGCACCAAGGCAGAAGCGACTCTCATCGCTGAAGACGACACGTCTCCATTCGTCCCTCCATTCACGCCTGTCGCGACACCACTGGAGGCGGGCTGCACGATGTTGGGGCGTGAGCGGAAGACGGCCTAACGGTGTGCGGGACCGTAGCCCAGCTTCATGGAGACGGTTGCGAATGGTCCTCGCCGATACCCCAGGAGCAACAGTGTCCCTAATTTGCTGGGAAGTGGCGGTGCGGTCCCCTACGGCACTGCGTAGGATCCTACGGTCTTGGCGTGCATCCGTGCGTCGCTGTGGTCCGGTCCCAGGTCGACGGGCACGTGCACCTTCCGCCGACCACTGGCGACAACATCGATGTACTGTGGAGACCTCACGCCCCACGTGTTGAGCAATTCGGCGGTACGTCCACCCGGCCTCCCGCATGCCCACTATACGCCCTCGCTTAAAGTCCATCAACTGCACATACGGTTCACGTCCACGCTGTCGCGGCATGCTACCAGTGTTAAAGACTGCGATGGAGCTCCGTATGCCACGGCAAACTGGCTGACACTGACGGCGGCGGTGCACAAATGCTGCGCAGCTAGCGCCATTCGACGGCCAACACCGCGGTTCCTGGTGTGTCCGCTGTGCCGTGCGTGTGATCATTGCTTGTACAGCCCTCTCGCAGTGTCCGGAGCAAGTATGGTGGGTCTGACACACCGGTGTCAATGTGTTCTTTTTTCCATTTCGAGGAGTGTATTCCCCCAAAACCACCAAAGCGAACTCCTAATACGGTGACACCCTGGCCGCGGCACGAAACTACTGAACTTGTGGCTGAACGGGAGATTCGCTGAAGGGCGTGTGATTCGCCAACGCCTTGGCCTCGTGCGATGACGGGAGATCCGCCGAAGCAGAAGGAAAACGGGACGCGACACTGCCCCAGACCAGCAGAACAGCAACGCGACAACCGCTGCCGATACAAGGCTTCTTCTCATACCAAACAGCAAAACAAGTCTGGTGCGGCTACACAGCAATACTTAAACGGGCAATTGAAGACCATTTCCGAGGAAACCAACTATTAAAACTTCAGTATAGAAGCGAGTCGCTAATAAATATTGCACTTCAATCTTCCTAGTAGTAGCAAGAAGCAATGTAAAAAGTCATTCAAAAGAATAATTAGATAATAATTCAAACAAGATTAAAAAATCAAGGTATACCTTTACTCTGGTCTCTTAGGGGCTAATAGACAATGTAACTGGGCTACGCACCAAACAGCAGATGGCCGGTTAAACAGTACACCTAAAACCCGAGGGGCCTTTCAACAAGGAGTACGAGCGTGTGCAAACGTAAACAAGCACGCACGCAGGCACACACACACTAGCACACACACACACACATACACACACGACCCACACATGCGTATCTTTAGGACGAGAGAGCACAACTTTAGTTACAGGTCCAATCCAATAACTCACCCCAAAAATTACAATCAGTAATATCAACTAGTCAATGACAACAAACAATGATTTCAACCTTCAGATTGACACACACAGCCCCAAAAGTGGTCACTGAAAGCCATAAAGGAGCCGCATTCCTGGCCCGCTCGCACCGGGGCAGAATTAACAGTCTTTAAGTACAGTAATTACTGAACAGTTTTCACACATAATTTCATAGAAATGCCAAGGAGCCAACAGCTTCAGGACTCCTGGTAGGAACCGGGTAATGATGTCCTGCTGCTCGTGGTGTTGTTCAGCACATTTCGGCGTATTTAGCACACCACAATTAACTGACGCGTTTCGTGACCAGGTTTCATGGGGCGAGCGCCGCTCCTTCTCCGCTAAATTCGCCCGTAGCAACGGTCAACGCTGCAGGAAAACGCGGCCTCCCATGGCCCAACAATCGACCGTTTCAACTGGCTGCAATCGCCAGGGCGCCGAGAACTGAGGAACACCCGTCCAGCTGCGGGTCCCGTACACCACTCCCTGCCACTCAGCTCCAGAGGGAACACGTAACCGAGCACAGACCTACATCTACATTTACATTTATACTCCGCAAGCCACCCAACGGTGTGTGGCGAAGGGCACATTACGTGCCACTGTCATTACCTCGCTTTTCTGTTCCAGTCGCGTGTGGTTCGCGGGAAGAACGACTGTCTGAAAGCCTCCGTGCGCGCTCGAATCTCTCTAAATTTACATTCGTGATCTCCTCGGGAAGTAGGGGGAAGCAATATATTCGATACCTCATCCAGAAACGCACCATCTCGAAACCTGGACAGCAAGCTACACCGCGATGCAGAGCCACGTGAGTTTGCTAAACATCTCCGTAACGCTATCACGCTTGCCAAATAACCCTCTGACGAAACGCGCCGCTCTTCTTTGGATCTTCTCTATCTCCTCTGTCAACCCGACCTGGTACGGATCCCACACTGATGAGCAATACTCAAGTATAGGCCAAACGAGTGTTTTTTAAGTCACCTCCTTTGTTATGGACCACATTTTCTAACGATTCTATCAATGGATCTCAACCTGGCACGCACCTTACCAACGATTAATTTGATATGATCATTCCACTTCAAATCGTTCCGTAAGCATACTCCCAGATATTTTACGGAAGTAACTGCTACCAGTGTTTGTTCCGCTATCATAGAATCACACAATAAAGGATCCTTCTTTCTATGTATTCGCAATACATTACATTTGTCTATGTTAAGGGTCAGTTGCCACTCCCTGCACCAAGTGCCTATCCGCTCCAGATCTTCCTGCATTTCGCTGCAATTTTCTAACTTCTCTGTATACTACAGCGTCATCCGCGAAAAGCCGCATGCAACTTCCGACACTATCTACTAGGTCATTTACATATATCGTGAAAATCAATGGTCCCATAACACTCCCCTGTGGCACGCCAGAGGTTACTTTAACGTCTGTAGACGTCTCTCCATTGAGAACAACATGCTATGTTCTGTTTGCTAAGAACTCTTCAATCCAGCCACACAGCTGGTCTGATATTCCGTAGGCTCTTACTTTGTTTAGCAGGCGCCAGTGCGGAACTGTATCGAACACCTTCCGGAAGTGAAGGAAAATGGCATCTATCTGGGAGCCTGTATCAAATATTTTCTGGGTCTCATGAACAAATAAAGCGAGTTGGGTCTCACACGATCGCTGTTTCCGGAATCCATGTTGATTCCTACAGAGTAGATTCTGGGTTTCCATAAATGACATGATACCTGAGCAAAAAACATGTTCTAAAATTCTACAACACATCGATGTCCTAGATATAGGCGTATAGTTTTGCGCATCTGCTCGACGACCCTTCTTGAAAACTCGGACTACCTGCGGTCTTTTCCAATCATTTGGAATCTTCCGTTCCTCTAGAGACTTGCGGTACACGGCTGTTAGAAGGGGGGCAACTTCTTTTGCGTACTCTGTGTAGAATCGCATTGGTATCCCGTCAGGTCCAGTGGACTTTCCTCTGTTGAGTGATTTCAGTTGCTTTTCTATTCCTTGGACACTTATTTCGATGTTAGCCATTTTTTCGTTCGTGCGAGGATTTAGAGAAGGAACTGCAGTGCGGTGTTCCTCTGTGAAACAGCTTTGGAAAAAGGTGAGCGCCAGGCTCGACGGAACGCGCGCGCCTCACAGAAGCCGCCTCGCGGCAGAATGCACGGAAAATAAATTTCGGCTTCCACGTACAGGCTCACGGCAGGCTTCCACTGCTTGCACGCCCCTCGGTACTCTTCGAAATGAGTAGGCTACGCATTAGAACCTACTTTCGCCTTCTGCTTTCACTATCGCTGTCACCAACGACAAAGAAGAAGGCACTACTCTCTATACGCACTCACCACATTTCTCTACAGCTCTACTCTGTGACGTCTGGCGAGTGGTTCGTGGAGTACCACAACCGTTTTCTAGCCGCCCATTACTGTTCTACACTGAAGCGGCAAAGCAACTGGTATAGGCATACGTAAACGAATACAGAAATAGGTAAACAGGCAGAGCACGGTGCTGCGGTCAGCAACGCCTATATAACACAACAAGTGTCTGGCGCAGTTGTTAGATCGGTTGCTGCTGCTACAATGGCAGGTTACCACGATTTAAATGAGTTTGAACGTGGAGTTATAGTCGCAGCACGAGCGACGGGACACAGCATCTCCGAAGCAGCGATGAGGTGGGGATTTTCACGTACGACTATTTCATGACTGTATCGTGAATGTCAGTAATCCGATAAAACATCAAATCTCCGACACCGCTGCGGCCGGAAAAAGGCCCTGCACGGAAGGGGCCAACGACGACTGAAGACAATCGTTCGACGTGACAGAAGTGCAACCCTTCCGCAAACTGCTGCATTATTCAATGCTGCGCCATCAACAAGTTTTAGCGTGCGAACCATTCAACGAACATCATCGATATGCAGAATGAGATTTTCACTCTGCAGCGGAGTGTGCGCTGATATGAAACTTCCTGCCAGATTAAAACTGTGTCCCGGACCGAGGCTCGAACTCGGGACCTCTGCCTTTCGCGGGCAAGTGCTCTACCTTTCTGAGCTGCCCAGGCACGACTCACGCTCCGTCCTCACAGCTTTACTTCTGCCAGTACCTCGTCTCCTACCTTCCAAACTTTACAGAAGCTCTCCTGCGAACCTTACAGAACTAGCACTCCTGAAAGAAAGGATATTGCGGAGACACGGCTTAGCCACAGCCTAGGGGATGTTTCCAGAATGAGATTTTCACTCTGCAGCGGAGTGTGCGCTGATCTGAAACTTCCTGGCAGATTAAAACTGTGTGCCGGACCGAGACTCGAACTCGGGACCTTTGCCTTTCGCGGGCAAGTGCTCTACCATCTGAGCTACCCAGGCACGACTCACGCTCCGTCCTCACAGCTGTACTTCTGCCAGTACCTCGTCTTCTGGGTAGCTCAGATGCTGGAGCACTTGCCCGCGAATGGCAAAGGTCCCGAGTTCGAGTCTCGGTCCGGCACACAGTTTTAATCTGCCAGGAAGTTTCATCATCGGTATGGGCTTTCGGAGCCGAAGGCCCACTCGTGTACCACTGATGAGTGCACGACACAAAGCTTTACGCCTCGCTTGGGCCCGTCAACGCCGACTTTGGACTAATGAAGACTGGAAATATATTGCCTGGTCGGATGAGTCTCGTTTCAAGTTGTATCGAGCAGATGGACGTGTACGAGTAAGGAGACAACCTCATGAATCCGTGGACCCTGCGTGTCAGCAGAGGACTCTTCAGGCTGGTGGAGGCTCTGTAATGGTGTGGGCCGTATGAAGTTGGAGTGATGTGGGACCCTGATACGTCTGGGTGCGACTCTGACAGGTGACAAGCAGGTAAGAATCCTGTCTGGTCACCTGCATCCAGTCACGTGCATTGCGCATTCCGACGGACTTGGGCAATTTCAGCAGGACAGCGCGACACCGCACATGTCCTGAATTGCTACAGAGTGGCTCCAGGAACATGTTTAAACACTTCTGCTGACCACCAGACTCCCCAGGCAGGAACACTACTGAGCATATCTGAGATGTCTCGGAACGTGCTGTTCAGAAGAGATCTCCACCCCTTCGTACTCTTACTGATCTATGGACAGCCCTGCGGGATTCGTGGTGTCAGTTCCCTCCGACGCTACTTCAGACATTAGTCGAGTCCATGCCACATCGTGTTGCACCACTTCTGCACCCTACAAGTTATTAGGCAGGTGTTCCAGTTTCTTTCGCTCTTCACTCTACTTGCGGATGATACACTCCCGGAAATTGAAATAAGAACACCGTGAATTCATTGTCCCAGGAAGCGGAAACTTTATTGACACATTCCTGGGGTCAGATACATCACATGATCACACTGACAGAACCACAGGCACATAGACACAGGCAACAGAGCATGCACAATGTCGGCACTATATAAAATAAATAAAATAAATAAAATATTATTTAAATATTAATTATTCTATCTGTATGATGGTGATTGTGATTGTAATTGTAATAAATTTTTGCTTATCTGGAACGTGGACGTTTAATTATTCGGTATCAGACGCTTGACAATGGCTTTCTCATAAAGGCAATGTTACTCGTAGTTGACCGTGAAATAAAACTGAAATAATCGGACTTCGTAAATAAATCGTTTCCAAAGACTGCTGCGGTAGGTGCGGACTCATAATCTAAATCTCAATATTTCAATAATTTGCCAGCCATGCCAATACGTCGTACAGAGGTGATTGTCTACTAAACATAAAAAAGTTACACAGTTAGTTAAATCAGATATATTCAATGAATAAGCCTACAGTTCATAATCCTACTTACTTTTATAAATATAAATTCTTTACAGAATCGAGTGCCTAGTCTGGTTGCAACTCGCAGTATTCTTCTATAACATGAAATATGGCGGTGTGCCAGACAATAGAATAAAATACGTGCTTCACGCTAGAGATGGGCAAAACTGTTCTTTTCAGAGATTGGATCAGAACTGTTCACTCCCTGAAATGAATTAGCTCTTTTTCATGACTCACCACTCATTTACAATAGAAAATAAATGGAAGGCACATTGCCCTTTAAACTTGGTTTATTCCAGTACTATACCTGTATTTTGATCTTATTTGATCCTATTTTGAAGTAACACAGATAATGAGTAAGAATTTTGTATTGTTTATTGAAATTTCCACGATATGACAAAGTTTTTGATTACTGATTTATTTTGCACTATCGTGGTTTTTTGGGTGATCGGAAAATGTTGTAACTTGAGATTTACATTAACAATATATTTGGCTATAACGTATTAAAATTTCATTAACCTCATACAAATACATCGCAAGCCATATATTTTTAAAGTGAACGTTTCCTTTCGAAGACGCGTAAAATCGCAAAATCCGTACCAGAATAAGAAAAAAAAATATAAATTTGACTGTAAAACGAAAGTGCTGCATATAGCCTTACGCAGAATAAAACAAGGAAAATATTGGTGTATCACATTTTGCGATACGTTTATCGGTTCGCTCGTAATTAAAGCGTAAATTCGAGGGTCTATAATAAAAATCCTATAGTAAGAGGAGTCATCAGGAACCTAATCTAATCAGTTTAAACAAATAAAAATAAAATAAAAACAATTGATGTATACATAACATAATAATGTAATATACATAGCGGCATTACTACGAAGAACAATATCCAGTGGGGACGAACTCCGATGCAGAGGCGCTGAGTCGAGCAGGTCGAGCCGCGAGCTGTATTACTGCGTGAGCTGAGACCGCAGAGACCACAGTGACACCTGAGTCGCTTTGCTCGACGCTCTGGCTAGAGTCGAGACGGTGGGGCGAGCGTTGAGCGGGCGAGTTCCGAGGGAGGGGGTAGCGGTGAACTCACCCGCTCCGAGACAAATAGTTCGTTCCCTTGCGAGCGGGTTTTTGCAAGTAGTTCCTATGTTATCCGCTAGGTGGCTCTCTGTCCTGTTGCTCGCATCACTGCCCAGAGGGCAGGACGTGCGACTGAAACAATCGCCGACAGAGTGCGATGCGAAGTTACGCTGCGCCAGACACTGCGCGGCAGACGACGCACAGAGACGCCACGGCATATGTGAAACACAAAATCCAATGGGGCACTGCATAATGCAGGCAGCCAAGGTAGAAGCAGGGCAGAGGCCGGCGCTGGGTGTGTTGTGTGGCGTGCACTGTGCTGTGACCAGCAGAGGCGCTGCTGATATGCTCCGTCTCTCTCTCTCTCTCTCTCTCTCTCTCTCTCTCTCTCTCTGCCGTGGGAAACGTTTGGAGCTACCGTTCTTTTTTTCTGAATCACTGATTGTTCACTCCTTTGAAAGATTGAACTCTATGAATTAGTTCAAGAGCGGATCGCCCATCTCTACTTCTCGCACCACTTCTACCAGAGCTCTCCCCTTTCTTAATCAAACATAAGAGTAACGTAATTGTGCTTTTGTTTTATCAGCGACACAGCGCTGCAGTTGTGTGCCATAGGCTTTATTTATTTGTCACTGATTATTTATTTAATTAATATTTCGCGTTTCCGAGGAAACCCACGCTCGGCATGCAAATGTGCCTTAATATTGCCCCCTGAATTACGAGCCGAAAGGACACACCTGCAGGCGAGCAATTCACCTAAAGGCACAAGAAAATCTAAGTTATCTACAACTATTTACATGACCTACATTATACACATTATATACAAAATTTGAATGACGCGGGTGCGCCGTAAAAGTTCTTATGTTGGCAGATAGAGTGCGCGCATGCGCAGAAGCGTCTGTGTGACTCCGGCACTGCCGTTATATCGTACAGTTAGATCACGCGGCACAGTATTGCAGTTCATATTGTTCGTGTGCGCGTGTTTCTCAGTCGTTGCACAAAGAAAATATTCAACCAAGATTACATATGAAGACTACATTCTATGACAGGTAACTTAGTTTTAAATTTACAATATTTGTTATAACACAATACAACTTAGATTGTTGAATGTTCTTAGTTACATAGTATTGTTTTGAAATACTTCAAAGAAAAATGTCCGTATGTTTCAGGTGCGTTGACCTATACACATCGTGTCGTTATTACAGTTCATATTCATCTGCTGCACAATAATTTTTTTACAGGTTAGTATCGTCGTGGTAAAGTTTTTTTGATCACAGTAACATCGTTGTATAACAACGTGATTAATACATAAGCGTGTCCATTTCCCATTTCCATTATAGTCGTTGTGATGCAGTTCGTTGTGACTAAAGGCATTGCTCATTACAGATCAGACGTGACCCGTCGAGTAATTGGTCCACGTGCAGTTCGTTTTTTTTTTTTTTACATTCTGTGGAAGCTTGGTTGCAGAACCTCGGACGGCACATAGCTGGCGTCGATCCTTGGACAGTCCAGGTAAGAGTGTCCGTCACATTTCGAGAACATTTCATTCCCTGAAGTTCCAACCAAAATTCTTCCACCCGTCGTGTTGTTTTCTGGACAGGCACTTTGTGTCCATTTAATCCAGTTAACATCTTGAAGTTAGGCACTGTAGTAATGTCACTAGACGATGCAGGAATTATGCACTTCACATTTTCTGTTGTTTTTTTTTTTTTGCTGAATATAGCTCACCTAAATGTTCGTAGTTATTAATCAAAGAAATCATTCATCGCGTTTACATAGATACGCTGCATAATGAATGGCATTAACCGTTTCTTTCACATAGGTTTCTGCGTAGTTGCAGAGTTAGTAATGTTCGTTAATGTCCGTGAACAGAGGTTCACTATGCAATGTCTTTTTGGCACTCGTTTTGTTCAAATTTTTACATAGTAACAGTTACATGATACATCAGTTAAAAAAAAGTAATTATACATACACACGTCACATATTTTCTTAGCATAAACATAATACAGTTGCACATAAACATGTTTGCATCATCATTACATAGCTATAGGTTATTACATTGTGTCACGTGATGTCATCTGAAATTAAGATAGGTTAGACACAACATTCATTACATCAGTAGGCAAGACCAGGCGTTTTCACTACTCAATAAATATTCAAAATAGTAAGAGAGAAAAAATGTTCGATTCCTCGCGTTTTGTGCGTGTGTGTAGAGTGTCTGTGTGGCCTTGACTACTGATAGATGCTTTTCGTGTTGAGAGATGTGCGTCTAATCTATTTCTCAAAGTAAAAGATCGCTTCACAGATGACGTCTGTCGGTTCGTCAGGTGTCATACCAAGTCAGTGGTACCTACAATAACAAATGTTCCGTGAAAAATTAATATATCATTCACTGCTACGTAATCATAAATTTTATTTTGATATTCCGTCTTCCAGGTGGTGGTGCGCGCTGAAAGAAGAGTTCTTCTGCCTTCAACTGCGACTCTGGAACCGCTGAAATGAAAATTTCTACACCACTTATTATCTGTGTTGTAACAACAGAGTTTTTCGAGTTGCTTAGCAATATTTTGATGGGTATGACTTTGACATTATTCAGCATGAAATGCTCTAAGATCTCGGTGTGCGTATTTTTCTAAAATTCTTTGAAGTGTGCCAACGTGTTCCTTCCAAGACTGTGTAGCTATCAGTATATCATCTACATAGTGTGTGACTGTCTCAACTAAATCGTCGCCAAGCACAGTATCCAGGGCTGTAATGAATACCCCAGAGCTGACATTCAGTCCGAAAGGTAGAACACAAAACTGATAGGTTCGCCCCCCGAACATAAATGCAGTATATTTCCGTGAATCAGGAGTGATACCCACCTGCCAAAACGAATTAGCGAGATCTATTGTGGAAAAATATTTTGCATCTAGAAATTTCTGTAATTGCTCTTCTAAATTTTCGGGTTTTGTGTGAACCGGTAAAATTATTTCATTAATTGCTCGTGCGTCTAACACTAACCTAATGCTTCCATTTGATTTTTTTTTGACAACAAGTAGAGGACTACAATAAGGTGAGGTGGATGGTTCAATGACCTTCCAGTCTAACATTTGTTTTAATTCTTGCCACACAGCAGGTCGTTGAGATAACGGTACGTTATATGTCTTGTGGTAGAAGATCTTGTGAGGCTTAACTTCAATCTTGTATACATACGTGTTGATAACACCTAATCGTTTGGTAAAAACTTGTAAATATTTGGATAACACTTCCTGTAGTTTTATACGTTCATGTACACTGTTCATGTAGCTTCACTTATCTTATGATCAAGCAATGTTTTCAAGTCCAATAGCTCTGTGTCAGATGAGTGTGTTTGCATATCTTGAATGTCATTGTCAAGTACTAACTGAACCTTGTACCCTGTACAGTGTTTGTCATGCTTTAGAGTTCTCCTGTCCAAATCAATAATAATTACACTGCCTTTATCATTTAAAATACATTTACCTTTGGAGAAGTCTATAATAGAGTCCTTCTCGCTCATAATATCTATTCCTAATATGCAATTTGTCGCAAGGTTTTGTACAACCAGGAATGGCCATTGTACGGTTCCATTACCTATTTTAATGTTTACAAAAACTTGCTTCGTAACCCTACATGACTTATTACCTAGTGCAGTAGTTATTTTACAGTTTTGGGCAGGAAACTCAGGCACAGGTTCCAATTCACACATCTTTTTATAGAAATTAAAAGACAAAACGCTCACAGCTGCACCTGTATCTAGGATAATAGTAGTTGGAATCCCACCTACTACACCAGTAGTAGATGCTAAAACAATTTCATTTGTGTTTGAACGACATTGTGTACTGTCTTGTAAAAGTTCATCTGATATATTCTCATTATGGTTGTATCTTATAAATAAAACAGGTAATTTTTGTTTAGAATTATTCGGCATATCATTATTCTGTTGTTCAAGTGTGGTGTCAAATAACGGATTAACATTGCAGTCGCCCCGCAAGAATTCTTCAGCCACGACCTGGGGCATAGAAGTGACTGTTTCTAGTTTGTCGGATTAGCATTTGTACTAGGTACTGACCCAGATTGAGGTTGTGCATCAGGTGTCATTTCTATTATATTCACATTCGGATATTGCCTATTATGATCTCCAAACTTTTGCGGTTGTTGTTGCTGTTGCGCATTATAACTTACCTGTCGGTCGTAAGGTATGCTCCAATTTTGTCCTGGTGGATGCTGTGGTAAAGCAGAGTTTGAATGGAAGTACTGATCGTTACGAGTCCAACCTTGATGCTGTCTTGGCTCGTAGTTATTATTATTTCTATTTCTGTTTGTGTTTTTGTTGTTGCCTTTGTATCCGTTGTTACCGTTGTAGTTATTACCGCGGTGCCTTTTGTATGGATTCCCGCATGAAGTGTTATTACTGTTGTAACTATTGTTTGTATTGGAATACGCGTGTTGATTTTGATTGTCGTATTGAAACGGCATGTGAGTTTGCTGTTTTTGCTGTACCGCGTATCCAACTGTGGGCGCGCCAGAATTGAGTTGGCAAGCCTGCATGTTTTGCATACCACTAGTGTAAACATTGTGGCTGCTGTTTTGCCGCGCGAAGCGCTGATCTTCAAGTAACATGTCAACCGAATCTAAGGCTGTTAAAAAATAATCTGAATCGTCATCCGGGATATGTAGGAGTTTTTCTTTAATGTTGAAAGGCAATTTGGCCTTCAACGCACGGAGTATATCACGCGTTGCGACTGGTTCGTCTAAAAAGTGTCCCATGTTCAAGTATTTTTCAAAATATCTGCGTAAGTTGCCATTTTTACTGTTAAAAATTTCAGGTTCTAAAATTTGTCTTCTGAGTCGCTCCTGGACGGATTGCGACCAGAATTTGTTCAGAAAAGCACGCTCAAACTCACTGTACGTGGTACATACGTCAGCTTGACTGTATGCCCAGACAGCTGCATTGCCTTGGATGTAACCGACAATATATGAAATCTTTTTCCGGTCACTCCAAATGCGTGGAAATGCGTTACTAAAGGATTTAAGAAAAATCACCGGATGAATGGTTCGTTTTTCTGGGATAAAAATCTGAAATTGCCTGTGTTTCATTAAGCTTTCTTCTTCCTTCGTATTGTGATATGGATTTATTCCACTGTAATTACTGGTATGTTCAGCTGGCGAGTAATTACGATAATGTTGCTGTGGTTTACCATGATAATAGCTTGTGTTTGTGTTTGCACATCGTGGTATGTGTTGTAGTCGTTTTGTGTTTTGTTCTTGTGTGTTTGTCGTGTGCGGTATGTGTGTGTCATACTCGAATGTATATTGGTTCCTGAACTGTGCATTTTGACTGATATTTTCGTTACATTCAGACTGTGGTCGATCGGTGAATTGTCTCATGGGTGCAGTGACGGATTGTACTGCGTCACTGATCAGCTGTTTGTTATTAGTAATGTATTGCGCTACGGAGTCGTGCACAATTGTTGGTAAATTTTCACGTAAGCATCTATCAAAATGTTTGTCTTTGTTCACTACCCAATCATGAAATTCTTTATTAATATTTTGAAAATGAGCTGTGGCATCAGATTGTAAGATGTCAGTCAGGTGTTGTTCAACATTGTCAAATTTATTCTGTACGTCAGTAATTCGTTTTTCAAGGTTGTCATGTACTGAAGGATATGTTTGAATTTGTTCAGTAAGAACTTCACACGTGACATTAAGGTTTTTTACTTGTGTCTGTAAAAGTGCTACGTCAGTTGTAGTCTTTTCTTGTCTCGTATTAAGCTGGGAAAATTTAGTACTGAGTTCAGTCATCTGTTTGGTCAGTGTGGCCTCTATAAGTTCCACACGTTTACATAAAGTGTCATTACCTGTCTTGAGTGCTATGAGGTCAGATTTAATTGCGTCATTTTGTGTCTGTAAGGTTGCCATGTTTTCGGCGTTTTGTTTCATTAGCATTTGTAACATGTCGGCAATGTTTACTGTTTGCAAGGTCTGTGCCCCCGTCGCGTCATTAGACGTGACGTCATGCATCAACATGGGCTCTGACAGAGACTTTGAAATTTAGGTAGTGGACGGCCTATTGCCAAAATTTCCGTCAACACTTGCGTCAATGTTTGATAAATCGTCACTACCGGTTGCTGTCGTAAAGTCATTTTCTAACATTTGTCTCTCGTCCGAGTCGGATTGCGTCTGAATAGTACGTCTTTGCTGTTCCATTTTTGAGTATTGATTTCTAGTTATTACCATGCCACACGTGATATATGTTTCAAGAAAATATTTGACACTGATTTTAAAATAAAATGCAGTTGAGCATGAATCGCTCGTAGCAACAATGGCTGTCTGTTAATTTAAAAATATAAACTGAATTTGAGATTATTGGTAATGGCTGCTGTCCATGTTACTACGTATCGTACAGAAGTCGGCCATATTGTACACTCGTGTATTGGTATTGTTGCATACGTTATTGTTTAAGGAAAAGTACTGAGAATGAAATTTATCACTGAAAACTGTTATGCACGAAAGAAACACTACAGAATCTACTGAAAAGCTAATACACTGAATTATACGTCTGGTCAAGCCTGCTAATGCAAAGATGCTGCGTCTTACCTTATTTTGCTGGAAGTTTCATTGCGTCTTCCCGCAAAATTTTAGAATTGGAAAATATCTTCAGATTTTTTTGTTATCTCTCATACATTCACGTCCAGGTCCAGAAAGTTGATTTTTCACATGAAACAAAGAGAACAATGTAACAAATGACAAAATAACAAGTCCGACACGCAGTCGCCAATATAAAATAAATAAAATAAATAAAATATTATTTAAATATTAATTATTCTATCTGTATGATGGTGATTGTGATTGTAATTGTAATAAATATTTGCTTATCTGGAACGTGGACGTTTAATTATTCGGTATCAGACGCTTGACAATGGCTTTCTCATAAAGGCAATGTTACTCGTAGTTGACCGTGAAATAAAACTGAAATAATCGGACTTCGTAAATAAATCGTTTCCAAAGACTGCTGCGGTAGGTGCGGACTCATAATCTAAATCTCAATATTTCAATAATTTGCCAGCCATGCCAATACGTCGTACAGAGGTGATTGTCTACTAAACATAAAAAAGTTACACAGTTAGTTAAATCAGATATATTCAATGAATAAGCCTACAGTTCATAATCCTACTTACTTTTATAAATATAAATTCTTTACAGAATCGAGTGCCTAGTCTGGTTGCAACTCGCAGTATTCTTCTATAACATGAAATATGGCGGTGTGCCAGACAATAGAATAAAATACGTGCTTCTCGCACCACTTCTACCAGAGCTCTCCCCTTTCTTAATCAAACATAAGAGTAACGTAATTGTGCTTTTGTTTTATCAGCGACACAGCGCTGCAGTTGTGTGCCATAGGCTTTATTTATTTGTCACTGATTATTTATTTAATTAATATTTCGCGTTTCCGAGGAAACCCACGCTCGGCATGCAAATGTGCCTTTATAACTAGTACAGTGTATATCCACCTTTCGCAGCAATGCAGGCTGCTATTCTCCCATGTAGACCATCGTAGAGATGCTGGATGTAGTCCTGTGGAACGGCTTGCCATGCCATTTCCACCTGGCGCCTCAGTTGGACCAGCGTTCGTGCTGGACGTGCAGACCGCGTGAGACGACGCTTCATCCAGTCCCAAACATGCTCAATGGGGGACAGATCCGGCGATCTTGCTGGCCAGGGTAGTTGACTTACACCTTCTAGAGCACGTTGGGTGGCACGGGATACATGCGGACGTGCATTGTCCTGTTGGAACAGCAAGTTCCCTTGCCGGTCTAGGAATGGTAGAACGATGGGTTCGATGACGGTTTGGACGTACCGTGCACTATTCAGTGTCCCCTCGACGATCACCAGTGGTGTACGGCCAGTGTAGGAGATCGCTCCCCACACCATGATGCCGGGTGTTGGCCCTGTGTGCCTCGGTCGTATGCAGTCCTGATTGTGGCGCTCACCTGCACGGCGCCAAACACGCATACGACCATCATTGGCACCAAGGCAGAAGCGACTCTCATCGCTGAAGACGACACGTCTCCATTCGTCCCTCCATTCACGCCTGTCACGACACCACTGGAGGCGGGCTGCACGATGTTGGGGCGTGAGCGGAAGACGGCCTAACGGTGTTCGGGACCGTAGCCCAGCTTCATGGAGACGGTTGCGAATGGTCCTCGCCGATACCCCAGGAGCAACAGTGTCCCTAATTTGCTGGGAAGTGGCGGTGCGGTCCCCTACGGCACTGCGTAGGATCCTACGGTCTTGGCGTGCATCCGTGCGTCGCTGCGGTCCGGTCCCAGGTCGACGGGCACGTGCACCTTCTGCCGACCACTGGCGACAACATCGATGTACTGTGGAGACCTCACGCCCCACGTGTTGAGCAATTCGGCGATACGTCCACCCGGCCTCCCGCATGCCCACTATACGCCCTCGCTCAAAGTCCGTCAACTGCACATACGGTTCACGTCCACGCTGTCGCGGCATGCTACCAGTGTTAAAGACTGCGATGGAGCTCCGTATGCCACGGCAAACTGGCTGACACTGACGGCGGCGGTGCACAAATGCTGCGCAGCTAGCGCCATTCGACGGCCAACACCGCGGTTCCTGGTGTGTCCGCTGTGCCGTGCGTGTGATCATTGCTTGTACAGCCCTCTCGCAGTGTCCGGAGCAAGTATGGTGGGTCTGACACACCGGTGTCAATGTGTTCTTTTTTCCATTTCCAGGAGTGTACAAGGGAAAAATATTCTTTGATTGTACAAGGTGTTGCATAATTTGTATTTCAGGCTTTCTGGAGTTGTAGAAGGGAATTAGTAGATAAATTTTTGACAAGGAACTCAAGTCTGGAAGTGTACCGTTAGGATGTAAATCGAGTGTGATGATCGGATCACTTCACGGTGCGCACACAAACCGAGAAGAGGGCGGCGTCCTCAGCCCCACTGTAGTTACGGCATCGGGTACCAGTTTTGTCCGGTTAAGATACCGGCTGTGGGGAAATCGTACGATCCCAACTGGGAGGTGTGGCCGCATTCATGACGTTGAAGAAGAGGTCCTTCGTGACGTCGGAGAGGACGCGACGACGACAGAACGATCCTTCGCCCGTGCCACGGCTGCGGTACTCCGGAGCTCCGTGCCTCCGCCGTGTGGACACCGTGAAAGTTACCCGGTACACTTCCTTAAGTGGCTTCCTTATCAGAACTCTGTCCTCTGCAGTCCAGTAGAATACTCTAGAATGAGAAATTTCTTATCATTATATCTGCAGAACGAATTTCGAAACTGGAGAAAAGGAGCTTTCGCAAGAGCAGTGACAAGAGTAATACAAAAGAGTTTCACCAGTGTAGGAGTTTCAGGGCATACATACTTTGTAGATATCTTAACAATAAATAAAGTATTTTAACGAGAACAACCACACTATCACAGCCGGACGGAGTGGCCCTGCAGTCCTAGGCGCTACAGTCTGGAACCGCGAGACCGCTACGGTCGCAGGTTCGAATCCTGCCTCGGGCATGGATGTGTGTGATGTCCTTAGGTTAGTTGGGTTTAAGTAGTTCTAAGTTCTAGGGACTGATGACCTCAGAAATTGAGTCCCATAGTACTCATAGCCATTTGAACCACACTATCACAAGGAGGAAAACGATAAGGAAATACTGAATATTACAGGTCAACGTCAAAAATTTTTAGAAAAATTGCCACAGTTTCAGGAAGATATTGATTATAGTGTGCGGCGCTTAAATCCGGACAAAAGAAACTTTTTTTTTAAAAAAGATGTATTAAAACAATACACAATTAAAACTGAAAATCCTTTTACATGTAAGTGGTGGCATCTTTCAAGGGTAATATTACTCGATGTAATCCCCTTCAGCCGCAATGACCGCCTCCAGTCTTGTCCTGAAGCGATCGCACGCACACTTTAAAATAGCGCTGTCCATATTCGCCAATGCTGCATCGATAGCGGTGCGTGGAGATGTGGCATTAGGGTGCCTCGTCTTACTGGTAACTCTTTCCACTACGCTCCAAACATAGTAGTGAAGGGGTTCAAATCCGGGCTATTCCGAGGACAGAACTGCTTTGACCAAAACAAAAAAAAAAAATTGGTTCAAATGGCTGAGCTCTATGCGACTTAACTTCTGAGATCATCAGTCGCCTAGAACTTAGAACTAATTAAACCTAACTGACCTAAGGACATCACACACATCCATGCCCGAGGCAGGATTCGAACCTGCGACCGTAGCGGTCGCTCGGTTCCAGACTGTAGCACCTAGAACCGCACGGCCACTACGGCCGGCTGACCAAAACATATCAACGTTATCCGAGAATCAGTTTTGCACTAAATGGCTCATGTGCGGTCCTCCTCTGCCATCTTTCGTATTCTTCGCTCGCTCACATTCAATACTAACGCCACTTTTCCTCAGCGATCGCGCCGGGTCCTCTGAAATCGGCGCCTGAGCCTTTTCGATGACTGCTGCAGTTCGTGACACGCGTTTTTCAAATGAGGTTGCCTCGCCGGGTTAGAGGAACCTTCCCCACACTTCTTCGTAGCATTGTACTTACCAACAATATCTCTGATCTCGGGTACAAGAAGAATCGATCTATTTCAGTGGACGAACGCCCAGCTCGAAGACTTTCGATAGTCGCGGGTCTTCGGGTGCACTCCGCATTTGTCCGCAACATCTCGACCATTTTGAGATTCTGACTGTTTACTAGACGCCTATGGCTTTCAAGAACCCCAATCCCAAACCCCCGGAGGGGAATTCAAATTAAAATTTGACCGGATTTGAGTGCCGAATCCTGTACATTCTATATTTAATATACAGTACATATGAAATGTGCCGACAGTCTTGTCACAGTTGTAACACCGGTTCCCGTCAGATCACCGACGTTAAGTGCTGCCGGGGTTGTCTTGCACTTGGATGGGTGACCATCCGAGTCTGCCGAGCGCTGTTGGCAAGCGGGATGCACTGGGCCCTTATAAGGACGAGTGAGGAGCGACTCCGGTCACTAGAGCCGACAGTGGCCGGGAGGCCGGTGTACTCACCACGTGTTCGTCCTTACTCGCATGCAGTGTCGCGTAACGTCTGAGGACGACACGGCGGTCGGTCGTTACCGTTGGGCTTCCGAGACCTGTTAGGACGGAGGTTGGTTTTATATATGAAATTTAAATTGTGTTTTGTTATTGTCATTAGCTTCCCCTATTCTTTTTAATTACTTCCTTTATTTGAAATAAACCACGTCATGGCGAGCATTTGTTGTTATATGTTACACATACATACATTCTAGTTGACTACACATCAAAAGAAACCTTCCTATTAGTCAACACATGCTAAATGTTTACTATCAAAAACAGTTTTGATCACAATTTATTTATTACGGTGACCGGTTTCGACCACTAATGTGATCATCTTCAGACCTACAAATCGTAAACAAAGCTTTAATTAGAGGGCTACATACACTAAATTTAGCATTAAATCTTTCACGCACAAGGATCGTACAAACATACCGCCGTTTGAGTCTCGTACAGATTCCCGTATGGAGGACATAGTGATAGACATCCCTGGAGTTGTGAAGCAGCTGAATGGGTTGAAAATAAATAAATCGCCAGGTCCTGATGGGATTCCAATTCGGTTTTACAGAGAGTACTCTACTGCATTGGCTCCTTACTTACCTAGCATTTATCGCGAATCTCTTGCCCAACGTAAAGTCCCGAGCGACTAGGAAAAAGCGCAGGTGACGCCTGTATATAAGAAGGGTAGAAGAACGGATCCTCAAAATTACAGACAAATAACCTTAAAATCGGTTTGTTGCAGGATTCTCGAACGTATTCTGAGTACGAATATAATGAATTTCCTTGAGACAGAGAAGTCGCTGTCCATGCATCAGCACGGCTTTAGAAAGCATCGCTCCTGCGAAACGCAGCTCGCCCTTTTTTCACATGATATCTTGCGAACCATGGATGAAGGGTATCAGACGGATGCCATATTCCATGACTTCCGGAAAGCGTTTGACTCGGTGCCCCACTGCAGACTCCTAACTAAGGTACGAGCATATGGGATTGGTTCCCAAGTATGTGAGTGGCTCGAAGACTGCTTAAGTAATAGAACCCAGTACGTTGTCCTCGATGGTGAGTGTTCATCGGAGGTGAGGGTATCATCTGGAGTGCCCCAGGGAAGTGTGGTAGGTCCGCTGTTGTTTTCTATCTACATAAATGATCTTTTGGTTAGGATGGATAACAATGTGCGGCTGTTTGCTGATGATGCTATGGTGTGCGGGAAGGTGTCGTCGTTGAGTGACTGTAGGAGGATACAAGATGACTTGGACGGGATTTGTGATTAGTGTAAAGAATGGCAGCTAAATCTAAATATGGATAAATGTAAATTAATGTGGATGAATAGGAAAAAGAATCCCGTAATGTTTGAATACTCCATTAGTAGTGCAGCGCTCGACACAGTAACGTCGATTAAATATTTGGGCGTAACATTGCAGAGCGATATGAAGTGGGACAAGCATGTAATGGCAGTTTTGGGGAAGGCGGATAATCGTCTTCGGTTCATTGGTAGAATTTTGGGAAGATGTGGTTCATCTGTAAAGGAGATCGCTTATAAAACACTAGTACGACCTATTCTTGAGTACTGCTCGAGCGTTTGGGATCCCTATCACGTCGGATTGAGGGAGGACATTGAAGCAATTCAGAGGCGGGCTGCTAGATTTGTTACTGGTAGGTTTGATCATGACGCGAGTGTTACGGAAATGCTTCAGGAACTCGGGTGGGAGTGTCTGGAGGAAAGGAGGCATTCTTTTCGTGAATCGCTACTGAAGAAATTTAGATAACCAGCATTTGAGGCTGACTGCAGTACGACTGGAATCGTGTATCAAAGTCAGACGAATCAGTTGTGGAGGGTTATTTGAGAGCCGTGCAGTATCGAAACGAGAGGCTGCAATCTGTCTTCCAACCCAACTCTTTGGCGATGGATTCGTCTTTCAGCACGACAATGCTCGAGCACACAGTACCAACCTCTTGAAGACCTCTCGTCTCAGGGGGCAGCAGTCGACCGTGCGGCGCGATCTGCAGTACCCGATGGCAGGAGTCCGGTTTCGCACGCTCGGGACCAGCGGGAACACGGAGTGCGTCGTCGCAGCCACACTCTTCAAACACTGCACCGACCTCGGGACGCCCGCTGCAGAAGAGCGGCACGGACGGGCTTGAGCAACAAGGCTGAGACCACATCATGGGCGCCGCACACAGGGGGAGCCAAATACGTTGCAGTGCGTGCGGTGGAGCTCTACGGTCCTAAATATTACCCAGCACACGACTGTGATATCAAACAAGTGTTTCTAGGTATTGGTTTGCTTTTCTTTCACATTACAGTTTTCTTCTAGTTCCATAATATTTGTTCTGTTACTTCCTTGCACACCTAACCCACACGCATTCTCAGTTATTCAGGTCAAGCTAAACTTTCTTTGACCAATTTTCACGGTTAGCTAGTACATCATAAGCACAAGCTTAACTATTCGAGTACCAGCGGCCTGAAACCACAATTTTTTTATTATTTATTTTTGTTTTTGAATAGCAGTACCTATCACATCAAACCACCGATGCTGTTGCAAAACATCGAAATGCTTATACGGGTGTAACACATGGTAGGAACCGTTTACAGCGTTCAAAGGGAGATTGCGCTACGTGATTGTAGGAGACAGTGACATGTGGTTTTTTTATAGTGATCACATTGAATATATCACTGACAGTGAAAGTAACTATACCTAAAGTTAGTGTAACGAGAATTTGAGTTTGTGCTACTGTTTTTATGAGCAATACGGAAACCACTGGAGCGGAATGCACCTTCGATTAAATTTATTAAATCTGGTCCATTTTCGCTTTCATTTAGGATAATAATTTGTTTTAGGCATTATGAGTTCACGTAACTTTCGATATGTGCGATTGTGTTGTAAGAATACTGCTTAGGTTTTCATTTTGGTAACGTCACCTTGGACTCTGTATGAAAATCACTGGATGTGCTGTGTGCAGTCTGTGGCTGGTTAGCGTTGTTGAAATAGTCGCTATTGTGGTGTTGGGCAGTTAGCTGTTAACAGCGCGTAGCGTTGCGCAGTTAGAGGTGAGCCGCCAGCAGTGGTGGATGTGGGGAGAGAGATGGCGGAGTTTTGAGAGCGGATGATCTGGATGTGTGTCCATCAGAGAGAATAAATTTGTAAGACTGGATGTCATGAACTGATATATATATATATATATATATTATGACTTTTGAACAATATTAAGGTAAATACATTGTTTGTTCTTTATCAAAATCTTTCATTTGCTAACTATGCCTATCAGTAGTTAATGACTTTAGTAGTTAGATTCTTTTATTTAGCTGATAGTAGTGGCGCTCGCTGTATTGCTGTAGTTCGAGTAACGAAGATTTTTGTGAGGTAAGTCATTCATGAAAGGTATAGGTTATTGTTAGTCAGGGCTATTCTTTTGTAGGGATTTTTGAAAGTCAGATTGCGTTGCGCTAAAAATATTGTGTGTCAGTTCAGTGATGATCAGAATAAGTAAAGAGAGAAATGTCTGAGTACGTTCAGTTTTGTTCAGCTGTTTGAAAATCAAATAACGTAAGGGGTTTATCAGCACAGTCATTCATAAATTTTTCTAAGGGGACGTTTCAGTGTGTGAAGGAAAATGAGCAATTGCTTTCAAATACTGTATATCTCACGAAATGAATGATTGAAAACTGTCTGCCACAGTAGTTCCAAAGTGAAACCACAACTTTAAAATTACTGAGTGTTTACTTTTCACCTATTTCTTTTTCTATTCGTCGATTAGTCGGACTATAGAGATTAATTTTGTGAAAATTTTAAAATTATTATGCTTTTATACTGTTGGGACTCAAAGCGTTAATAGCACGCTGCACCCCTCTGGAACGTACTACATTAAACACTCTGCGTGGCGTGGATCCGACGACTTGTTGGTACGTGGCACCAGATGTCTGGGCGCAGATCACGCGTTCCAGGTGTGTTCTGTCTGGCTCAGATCGGGCGGAGGTGCCCAAGACGTTGAAGTGAGCCCACTATCACGCGACTCAAACCTCTGCTGCGCCATTCTGGTTCTGTGAGACTGACAGTTGCAGGGGCTGCACAAAAATACGGAAACACCACAAACAGAAGACGTTACCATACGTAACACGGTGTAGGGAACCGATTGGCATTCAACACAGCTTTTATTCGTTTCTGAAGTCATAAATAGAGATCCTGTACGGCTTTCGGCGAATTCTTATACCATTCTTCCTGCAAAATAGTAGCTAGTCAAGTAACGACGATGGCGGTGAATAGCGATCACGCAGCTCTCTCTCTAAGGTAGACCACAAAGGCTCAATAACATTGTGATCTGGTGGCCGAGGGAAATGGACAATCATCCTCGTGCTCACATATCCAGTCCTGGAGGACGCCAGCTGTGTGAACAGGGAGCCTGTCGGAACACAGCATCACCACTGGGGATCGAGCACTGTACAGTGGGATGAACCTTATCGGCGAATGTGATTACATAATTGGCAATAATACGTCTTTGCAGAGTAACCATGAGAACCACGGAATAGAGCGATATGGCTACCCAGATCATCACAGAACCTCCTCCATGTTTCACCCACGTGCCGTAAAGTCGGCTATAAGTTGGGAACGGTGTGAAGCAAGACTCATCCGACCAAGTGACTTTCTCTCATTGCTCGGTAGTCCAGGTCTGATGGCTTCGCCACGTTTCCCTGTTACGGGCTTTCGTGTCAAGCACGAGTAGTTTTGGGATCCCATCTCGCCCTCCACGTTCCAGCTGATGGAGCTCCCTTCGTGCTGTTTCGATGCTGGCAGGATTCACGAGCACGACATTCAGTTCTACAGTGACTTTTGTAGTTGTCGTCCTCTTACTTTTCGTCACAGTCCCCTTGAACGACGAACACTGATTACACGCGTTCGTTAGCGTTGCGACTTACTGAGTGATGGTTCTAATGGCTGTGAGCACTATGGGACTTAACATCTGAGGTCATCAGTCCCCTAGAACTTAGAACTACTTAAACCTAACTAACCTAAGGACATCACACACATCCGTGCCCGAGGCAGGATTCGAACCTGCGACCGTAGCGGTAGCGCGGTTCCAGACTGAAGCGCCTAGAACCGCTCGACCAGATCGGCCGGCTATTGAGTGATGGTTGTCAGCTTTTCATGTTGTTGTTGTTGTTGTTGTTGTTGTTTTCAGTCCGAAGACTGGTTTGGTTCGGCTCCCGATGCCAGTCTATCTCCAAATAACTACTGCAACCCACATCCTTCTGAATCTGCTTACTGTAGTTACCTCTTAGAGTCCCTCTGCGACTTTTTCCCGCCACACGTCCCTCCAGTACTAAGTTGGTGATTCTTTGACGCCTCAGAATGTGACTTAACAATCGATGCTTTCTATTAGTCAAGTTGTTCCACAAGTTTCTTTTATCCCTAACTTTATTCAGTACCTTCTCATCAGTTAGGTGCTCTATCCATCTAATCTTCAGCATCAAAAGCTTCTATTTTCTTTACACTTACATTTAGCCATGTATGGAAGTGAAACATGGAGGATGAACAGTTTAGACCAGATGTGGCCTGAATTCAAAGAAACAGTATCGGCAGCAATTGAGAGATTTATACCGAATAAATTAACAAACAACGGGGCTGATCCTCCTTGGCACACAAAACGGGTCAGAACACTGCCGCAGAAATAACGAAAAAAGCATACCAAATTTAAACGGACACAAAATCTTCAAGATTGGCGATCTTTTACAGAAGCTGGAAATTTAAGGCGGACTTCAATGCGAGATGCTTATAAAACTCTCCACAACGAAACTTTGTCTCGAAACCTGGCAGAAAATCGAAAGATTCTATTCGTATGTGAAGTATGCTGGCGGCATGATACAATCAGTGCCTTCTCTGCGCGATTGCAACGGAGATACTATCGAAGACAGTGCTGCCAAAGCACAGTTACTAAAAAAAGACTTCCGAAATTCCTTTACCAAAGAAGACGAAGTAAATATTGCAGAGTTCGAATGAAGAACAGCTGCCAATATGAGTAACTTAGAAGCAAAAAAACGTCGGAGTAGTGAAACAGCTTAAATTACTTAAGAAAAGGAAGTCTTCCGGACCATGACCGTACACCAGTAAGGTTGTTTTCAGAATATACTCATACAATAGCTCCACACTTAACAATTATATACAACCGTTCCCTTACCCAAAGATACCTACCCAAAGACTGGAAAGTTGCACAAGTCACACCAATATGCAAGAAAGATAATAGGAGTAATCCAGTAAATTACAGGCCCATATTATTATATTATTAACGCCGATATGCACCAGGATTTTTGAACATATATTGTGTTCGAATATTATGAAGTACCTTGAAGAAAAAGGTCTGTTAACACACAGTCAACACGGATTTAGAAAACATCGTTCTTTTCAAACACAACTAGCTCTTTACTCAAATGAAGTGTTGAGCCCTATTGACAAGGGATTTCAAAATGAATTCGTATTTCTATATTTCCACAAGGCTTTTGACACTGTACCACACAAGGGGCTTCTAGTGAAATTGCGTGCTTATGGAATATGGTCTCAGTTATGTGACTGGTTCGTGATTTCCTGTCAGACAAGTGACAGTTCGTAGTCATCGAGTAAAACAGAAGTGACTTCTTACGTTCCCCAGGATAGTGTCATATGCCCCTTGCTATATAAACTATTTAGGAAACAATCTGAACAGGCGTCTTAGAATGTTTTCAGAAGATGCTGTCCTTTATCGACTAGTAAAGTCATCAGAAGATCAAAACAAGTTCCAAAACGATTTAGGAAAGATGGTGCAAAAATTGGCAATTTACCCTAGATAACGAAAAGTGTGAGGTCATCCACATGAACGCTAAAAGGAATCCGTTAAACTTCGGTTACATGATAAATCAGTCAAATCCAAATTCAAGTTAATGCCTAGGTACTACAAACACAAACAACTTAAATGGAAGGAACACACACAAAACGTTGTGAGGAAGGCTAACCAAAGACTGTTTTATTGGCAGGTTTCGGCCGAAGTGGCCGCGCGGTTAAAGGCGCTGCAGTCTGGAACCGCAGGTTCGAATCCTGCCTCGGGCATGGATGTTTGTGATGTCCTTAGGTTAGTTAGGTTTGACTAGTTCTAAGTTCTAGGGGACTAATGACCTCAGCAGTTGAGTCCCATAGTGCTCAGAGCCATTCCAGGTTCACTTAGGAAATGTAGCGGATATACTAAAGAGAGCGCATTCACTATGCTTGTTCTTCCACCTTTAGAATAGTAATGCGTGATGTGGAATCCTTACCAGACAGGACTGACGGAATACATCGAGAAAGTTCGACGAAGGGCAGCACGTTTTGTATTATGGCGAAATAGGGAAGAGGTGTTCCAAGATGGCCGCCAAGATGGCCGCCGAGTAAGTGACGCCAGAAACCATTTCCAGAAAGTTAAGTGATTTAGACAGGAATATAATTTAGTTTAACGCCGACAACAAATTAAATACATGCATTAGTGTATCATTTAGTCTTGCCGTTAAAGTTTTGACTTTTCTTTGCATATTTTTTTCAGAAAACAGGAAAAGATCGTAACTTCGCGAAGTCGCGCTTAGGCTTAAATTTTGTAAACGTGTTTGTTTCTTGTTTCACGGTAATTTAACTAATTTCTCGGTAACAAATAAGTAAACTACCGTAAATAGCGTATAACTTCATTGTTTTAATACAGATTTTAGAAAAACAGCGTAACTTTATATCAGAAACTTGCTTATATACATTTGTTTATAGGCCTAATTCTCGTAACGTTTTTGGAGAATCAACGTTAAAGTACCTCGTTTAATTGCCCTTTTTTCATTCCATCGAGTGAAATATAAAATAAATAGCGTATACCTTCATTGTTTTAATACAGATCTCAGAAAAACAGCGGAATTTTAAATCAGAAACTTGCTTATATACATTTGTGAATAGGCTTAATTCTTGTAACGTCTTTTTTGATTTTCGGTAATTTAATTGATTTATTCTAGCTAAAGTATTATTTTTGCCATGAGTGAGAAGTGCCTGACTTGCCGTAGAATTGTTAGTTCCGGGATTTGGTGTGATGGATGCAGTAGTTTTTTTCACTGGGGGGGACTGCAGTGGCGTGGGTGTCGGGGAAGTGGATCAGGCTCATCAGTGGTTATGTAGGATTTGCAGCAGAGACAGGAAGATAGTGGAACAGGAGGGAAAAATTTCTGCCCTTCAGGCTGAGCTAGATCAGGCTAGGGAAGATCTGGACAGGTTAAGGAGGGAGAAGGGCAAAGAGAGGTGGGAAGTGGCAACAGGTAGCAGAAGGAACAGGCCTAGAACTAAGTCTGACAGTTTTGTGGTGAATGTCAAAAATAAGTTTGACTTGTTGCTTCAGTTAGAAACTGATGAGCCTCAAGCAGAGGTAGGTGTAGACAGGACACAACAAACTTTCAATAGGAAATTGAAAAAGAATGTAGGAAAGCCATCGAAAAGGAAGAAAGTTTTGTTGTTAGGCAGTTCTCATGCCAGAGGTGTAGGCCAACTTCTGCAGGAGAAATTAGGACCAGACTACCAGGTCACAATTTTTTTTTCAAACCAAGTGCTAGTCTGGATCAGGTGACAGAGGATTTAGGTTCACTCTGTAAAGGATTTACCAGGGAAGACACCGTGGTTATTGTGGGAGGGCCAGGGAACAGCATCGACAGAGATCCTGGTTACAGTATAGAGTGTGACCTGGTAAAGATTGCGTTGGCATGAAGACACACCAATGTTGAATTTGTATCTGTCCTGAGACGCCATGACCGGCCTCATTTGAACTCTTCTGTTGGGAGAGTTAATTTGGAGTTGGAACGGCTGCTTGGGTCGGGTGCGGGGGCTCATTTGGAGTGGTTCCTGTTGATTCTCTCAGTAGGTGGGACTATACCAGGCATGGCCTACATCTCAACAGGAAAGGGAAGGGGAAACTGGCTGGGGTAATAGCAGGAAATTTAAAGGGGGGAGGCACTGCCATGAATGGTAAAATACCAGTGGTTACAGGTGTTGGAGCAGCACCTTTTTTAGGATAGGTAAGACAGAAAGATGTCAAGTTCTTCGAGAGGTCAGGATTGAAACAAATCTTCAGTTTAGGAAAGAAATTAAAGAGCACAATTCTAGCACATTGGATCACCAATCACAGCTGTCAGTTATAAATTTTCACCAATCATCAGAAATTTTATCTCCACCGAGTTGTATCTCAGTCCTAGGTAATTGCATTGATGAATTAAAGTCACCCAACCCAGTTGACATAATCTGCCTCTCTGAACACCATGTGACCACTGGTATAGCAACTAGGCCTAAGCACAATGAGAAACTCAGACAGGAGAGTACTGCAAATGTTAGAATAAGGAAAGGTTCTCATAAAAGTATAATTAAAAATAATGTAAGTATATTTCATCAAAATATTGGGAGTTTAAAGAATAAAACAGATGAGCTTCTGGTTTGTTTAGAAGATTTAGAAGCTGAGGATGAAATAGATATACTATACCTGTCTGAGCATCACATTGTTACTGGTATGGATAAGGTAAATGTAAGTGGATATCAGCTCTCTGCACATGTAATGAGAGAAAATATGGAGAAAGAGGAGTTGCCATATATGTCAAAAGTTATCATTGTGCAAAAAATATAGAAACAAAAAAGTTTTGTGTAGAGAAACATATAGAAGCATGTGCCTGTGAGCTTAAATTAAATAAAGGCACATTTATAATTGTAACTGTATTCAGGTCCCCATCAGGAAATTTTCATCTATTTCTGAAAAATTTGGACTCCTTGTTGTGCTATCTGTCAGACAGGGGGAAGCAAATTATTATTTGTGGGGACTTCAATGTAGATTCTCTGAAAGAGGGTAATAGGAACAATGACTTTGAAGTATTACTCGGTTCTTTCAATTTGACACCCATTATTGATTTTCCTACTCGAGTGGTAAAGGATAGCAGCTCACTGATAGATAACTTCTTTATAGACCAAGATAAGTTTAACCAGATAAACGCCCAGCCTGTTGAGAATGGTCTTTCTGATCATGGTGCACAGCTAGTTACAATATATGACATAGCTCCATTCAGCAATACTAAACAGTCCTCCAAAGTAGTACGTTCAGTCAACGATTTAACAATTGCAAATTTCAGGGAAAGCCTACAGCAGTTAGACTGGGATGAGGTGTACCGTGAACCTGATGCCAATTTAAAATATAATTTATTTCATGACATTTTTGTAAATGCATTTGGAAACTGCTTCCCCAAGAAAATAGTTAAATATACTCGTAAGAAACCTTGTAACAAACCATGGCTTACTAAGGGTATAAAAATATCTTGTAACCGGAAAAGGGAAATGTATCTGACAGTAAGAAAGAGTAGTGACCCAGAAACTATCAAACATTATAAAAACTACTGTGTTATATTAAGAAAAGTTACTAAAAAATCCAGAAGTATGTGTATCATGTCTGAAATCAGCAACTCTGATAATAAAATTAAAACAATTTGGAATATTATTAAAAGAGAAACAGGTCAACCAAGAGCACAAGAAGACAGTATTACCATCAAATTGAATGAAAACTTTATGAACAAAAAGTCAGAAGTTGAAAATATTTTTAATAATCATTTTCTAAATGTTGTGGATATAGTAGGATCCAGGTGTTCATTAGAAGATGCTAGGCTGTTAATGGAAGAGGCCATATCTATGCAGTTTGATACAATTGAAATCTCACCCACTTCTCCCTCGGAAATTAGGAAAATAATAAACTAGCTTAAAAGCAAAAACTCACATGGAATTGATGGCATTTCCAGCAAAATACTAAAAGCTTGTTCTCAACAGATAAGTAAGATTCTCAGCCACCTATGTAATAGCTCTCTGGAACAGGGCATTTTCCCTGATAGACACCGAGCGAGGTGGCGCAGTGGTTAGCACACTGGACTCGCATTCGGGAGGACGACGGTTCAATCCCGTCTCCGGCCATCCTGATTTAGGTTTTCCGTGATTTCCCTAAATCGTTTCAGGCAAATGCCGGGATGGTTCCTTTGAAAGGGCACGGCCGATTTCCTTCCCAATCCTTCCCTAACCCGAGCTTGCGCTCCGTCTCTAATGACCTCGTTGTCGACGGGACGTTAAACACTACCCACCACCCACCCTGATAGACTGAAATATGCTATTGTTATACCTTTGCATGAAAAGGGGGATAGATCTGATGTCAACAATTACCGCCCAATCTCCCTTCTTACAGCTTTATCCAAAATTTTTGGGAAAGTAATGTATTCAAGAGTAGCTTCACATATCTGTAACAATGAAGTACTAACAAAATGTCAGTTTGGTTTCCAGGAAGGTTTTTCAACAGAAAATGCCATATATGCTTTCACCAATCAAATTTTGAATGATCTGAATAACCGAACACCACCCATTGGGATTTTTTGTGATCTCTCAAAGGATTTTGATTGTGTAAATCATGAAATTCTGCTAGACAAGCTCAAGTATTGTGGCATGAGTGGGACAGTGCATAAATGGTTTAATACGTACCTAACTGGAAGAGTGCAGAAAGTTGAAATAAGTAGTTCTCATAATATGCAAAGACCAGCACATTCCTCAAACTGGGGAACTATCAAGAATGGGGTTCCACAAGGGTCAGTCTTGGGTCCTTTGTTGTTCTTAATATATATTAATGACTTGCCATTCTATATTCATGAAGAGGCAAAGTTAGTTCTCTTTGCTGATGATACAAGTATAGCAATCACACCTGACAAACAAGAATTAACTGATGAAATTGTCAATACTGTCTTTCAGAAAATTACTAAGTGGTTCCTTGTAAACGGACTCTCACTGAATTTTGATAAGACACAGTACATACAGTTCCGTACAGTGAATGGTATGACGCCATTAATAAATATATACCTTAATCAGAAGCATATAGCTAAGGTAGAATATTCCAAATTTTTAGGTGTGTCCATTGATGAGAGATTAAATTGGAAGAAACACATTGATGATCTGTCGAAACGTTTGAGTTCAGCTACTTATGCAATAAGGGTCATTGCAAATTTTGGTGATAAACATCTTAGTAAATTAGCTTACTACGCCTATTTTCACTCGTTGGTTTCATATGGCATCCTATTTTGGGGTAATTCATCACTGAAGAATAAAGTATTTATTGCACAAAAGCGTGTAATCAGAATAATAGCTGGAGTCCACCCAAGACCATCCTGCAGACATTCATTTAAAGATCTAGGGCTATTTGCAGTAGCTTCTCAGTATATATACTCTCTTATGAAATTTGTTATTAACAACAAAACCCAATTCAAAAGTAATAGCAGTGGGCATAACTACAATACTAGGAGAAAGGATGATCTTCACTATTCAAGACGAAATCAACTTTGGCACAGAAAGAGGTGAATTATACTGGCACTAAAGTCTTTGGTCACTTACCAAATAGTATCAAAAGTCTGACAGATAACCAACAAGTATTTAAGAAGAAATTAAAAGAATTTCTGAATGACAACTCCTTCTACTCCAAAGAGGAATTTTTAGATATAAATTTAAAAAAAAAATATTAAAAAAATAAAAAATAAAAATAAAAAACACTAAAAATTAAAAAGTTGTTATATTAACTTAAGTATGTTGTTAAATTAACTTAATTATGTCATGTATTGGAAAATTTGACTCGTTTCACATCATTACGAAGTATCGTATTCATGATCCATGGAACTAGTATTAATCTAATCTAATCTAATCTAAAGTGTCGCTGAAATAATATAGGATTTGGGCTGGACTTCATTAAAAGAAAGGCGTTTTTCGTTGCAGCAGAATCTTGTCACGAAATTTCAATCACCAATTTTCTGTTTCGCATGCGAAAATATTTTGTTGACACCGACCTTCATAGGGAGAAAGCATCATCATGATAAAATAAGGCAGATCAGAGCTCGTACAGTAAGATATTGGTGTTAATTTTTGGCGCACGCTGTACGAGATTGGAGTAATAGAGAATCCCTGTGAAGGTGATTCGATGACCACTTTGCCAGGCACTTAAATGTGACTGCAGAGTATCCATATAGATGTAGATGTACATTCCAGACAAATACCTTCACGCGGTGTAAATCTCCAACACGATGGCTCTTGAAACAGTAAGCGGTTACGCCACCTTCCTTACAGAAGCACATACAGTTTGTTCACTAGGCTCCGGCAGGACGCTGCCCTAGAGAGCCTGTATACAGAGAGAGTGGCCATAGGTGAAGTTGCCCGCGATTGGTTGATTAGCTTTGGCGCCATTTTTCTGCCAAACGTCTCTCGCGCTTCCTATGTTAGCCGTGCTTTTGAGTTGAATTGAAGCTCAGTGGGCTTTTGGAAACGATTAAAAGGTATTTGAATTATTGAGAGACTTGTTATGCGTTGTACATGCATGTTCGATTTAGTTGTATATCGTTTTTAGTACGTAATTAGCGTTTGTGATCTTAAATACGAGTTGAAATAATGAAGTGTTTTCTGATGAAGTCGGTAGGCCTTCATGTTTGAAGTGAACACGTTAGTAATTGAACAGTATTTTTTTGACATCTGTAATTCGTTCTGCAGACGTTCGTAAACGATGCCAGGTTGTGCTGCACTTGGTTGTCCCAATAGAGGCGAAGGTGGATTTCGCATGTTAGCATTTCCACGCAATGAAGAAAGACGAAAGCCGTGGGCAGTTTTTTTAAATATTTTTAGTCAGGCAAAACAGGTGGGCCTATTACAATTTACTGCATTTTTAAGCTTTTTTTCTTTAACAGTTCGTGCGTACTGGTAGCATCACAAGCTTTTCTGAAGCCAATATCTGACAGTCCTTGCTGGAAACGGAAAGTTCCCGTAATTCTTGTGCCATGCTCATTCGACTTTATAGCGTCAAACTTTGTTTCGTTCCGAATCAGAACACTAGGCATTATTTTGGTTTCAGTATTATTGCCTGACTGTTCACGCAGGCAAGTTGTAAGCACGTTTTCCGCAGTTGTCGTGGTTGCTGAAACATTATTCGTAGTAAATAATTGTAGGTACTCTTGAAGACGGTTTTTAATAGGCCTACTTACTGTGGGGTAGAAGGGATACGGTAGTTTTCTTGTTATATTTGGTCGTTATTACAGTAGCCTATATTTAACATTACCTGATTTTTGTAATTTTTTTTAATTACTATTAAAAACAGTCTTGATCACGATTTATTTAACAAGGTGACCGGTTTCGACCACTACTGTGGTCATCTTCAGACCATTGAGTAGGAACCCCTTTCTGTTGGAGAATCAACAGATAATGATTCTGCAACAGAAAGGGGTTCCTACTCAATGGTCTGAAGATGACCACAGTAGTGGTCGAAACCGGTCACCTTGTTAAATAAATCGTGATCAAGACTGTTTTTAATAGTAATTATTTACAAGACATTGATCACTGCTGTTCCCATAATGCATTCAAAAGTAATTTTTTTTTTTTTTTTTTTTTTTGTTCTGGCGCTGCAGTCCGGAACCGCGGGACTGCTACGGTCGCAGGTTCGAATCCTGCCTCGGGCATGGGTGTGTGTGATGTCCTTAGGTTAGTTAGGTTTAAGTAGTTCTAAGTTCTAGGGGACTTATGACCTAAGATGTTGAGTCCCATAGTGCTCAGAGCCATTTGAACCATTTTTGTAATCTTTTTCGTTTGTTATCTACGAGAGGTATTAGTTTCATTCATCGGACGTAATAGAGGTACGTTAAATCTCTAGCGTTATGCACTTCCGATACAAAACAAATGCTATACACTATATTTTTTATTTACGTTACTTTCATTGCAATACGTCTAGTAAACGAACTTTAAAGGAGATAAATGCAAGTAACGAATAATTTTCACAGCCACTGTATCAAATTTTCCTGTGCTGTACGTAGTAGGCTACTATGAGTATATTAGAGCTGTAAAGAAAGGCATTTAACGAATGATTTCGCCATATTGTCTTGTGCATTTGATTCGGTGAGTGTGTACTACTCCACTACTGGCCACTCAAAAGTCCCGCCCGCAGTTTGGCAGAAAAATGGCCGCCGTATCGTCCGGTTGGCCACTCTCTCCCTATACAGGCTCTCTACGCTGCCCTGGCCACGAATGACACCTGCATCGGTACCGAGGACGCTGCGCTGGTGCCGCCCGTGGTCAGCTCCAGCAGCGCAGTCTGCAGTCTCGGCGACCACCTGCACCTGTCTTCATGCGTGTATTTCTCGCGATGTCTCCACATTTCTGTCCGGGTACTGTATCTCACTGCAAGAGGCCATCGCCGTCGGGGGCGACATCGAGCGTGAAATGCAGGTGGTTCGCAATAATGATCTCGTAGTCCGCAGCTGACACCGCGCCTTTTATCATTATCACGAGCTCTTTACGAGCCCAGTTAAACGTCGGCCGTAGCGTAATACTGCGCTCATCCTCCGTCGTCCGTGACGCGATGAGCAACCGTTTGCCTGGATGAAGATGTACCTGCTGTAACGAGAAACGTAATTTATCAGATCAGGCGGCACGCCTGTATTGATTCGCGGTCCAGTCTGGATAACCCCGTGCTCACAACATTGGCAGTTGACGAAACCGTTGGGTCATCTTGGAAACACGTAGAAAAATGATTCAAATGGCTCGGAGCACTATGGGACTTAACTGCTGCAGTCTGGATAACCCCGTGCTCACAGCATTGGTAGTTGACGAAACCGTTGGGTCACCGTGGAAACACGTAGAAAAATGGTTCACACGGAGCACTATGGGACTTAACTGCTGCAGTCTGGATAACCCCGTGCTCACAGCATTGGCAGTTGACGAAACCGTTGGGTCACCGTGGAAACACGTAGAAAAATGGTTCAAATGGCTCGGAGCACTATGGGACTTAACTGCTGCAGTCTGGATAACCCCGTGCTCACAGCATTGGTAGTTGACGAAACCGTTGGGTCACCGTGGAAACACGTAGAAAAATGGTTCACACGGCTCGGAGCACTATGGGACTTAACTGCTGCAGTCTGGATAACCCCGTGCTCACAGCATTGGCAGTTGACGAAACCGTTGGGTCACCGTGGAAACACGTAGAAAAATGGTTCAAATGGCTCGGAGCACTATGGGACTTAACTGCTGCAGTCTAGATAACCCCGTGCTCACAGCATTGGCAGTTGACAAAACCGTTGGGTCACCGTGGAAACACGTAGAAAAATGGTTCAAATGGCTCGGAGCACTATGGGACTTAACTGCTGCTGTCTGGATAACCCCGTGCTCACAGCATTGACAGTTGACGAAACCGTTGGGTCACCGTGGAAACACGTAGAAAAATGGTTCAAATGGCTTGGAGCACTATGGGACTTAACTGCTGTGGTCATCAGTCCCCTAGGACTTGGAACTACTTAAACCTAACTAACCTAAGGACATCACACACATCCATGCCCGAGGCAGGATTCGAACCTGCGACCGTAGCGGTCGCGCGGTTCCACACTATAGCGCCTAGAACCGATTGGCCACTCCGGCCGGCGGAAACACGTAGAGATCGTCTACTGCCGACCCACACGTTCACCAGTGTGCGCTCAACAGTCTGTTCCGAAACACTGGTGTCTGCACCAGCGTTATACTCTTGTCTGGCGGTGGACAGTGGCCATAATGCTTGGGTGATTAACAGCGAAATGACCAAGTGCTCGTTGCTGTTCGTGCTTTATATCGGGTGATCAGTTGTTTATTAAAGACAAACAGCAGAGCGAAAAGTATTTAATCCGACGAACTCTGGGAGGTTGTAGGGGACATCAAAACAAATATTTTTTCCTAATGCCATTATTTCCTATGAGGATTATTTAAACCGGTGGACGCCGCATCTTCAGTTGTTAGAGGGCGTATTACGCTCTTCAGTTGTAGGCAACTGCTGTCCACCAGTGTAATAGTGCATTGTCTCTGTTTACTAATGGAGCGATACATCTGGAGTGAGTACACTGATATGGTTGGTGCGTACTACTTAGCGCACAACAACGGATGAGCTGCACAACGGGCTTATCAACAACAATATCCTAATCGGCGTATCCCGCACCATACGACCTTTGCTGCTGTGTACCGACGTATGCGTGAGACCGGGTCATTTAGCAGATTACCTGGACAGGGACGCCTTCGCACGGTAAGAACGCTGCAGTTTGAGGAAGCTGTCTTGCAGCATGCGGAGCGGGATCCTTCAATCAGCATTCGTACAATTGCATGTAACATGGGGACGAATCAGACGAATGTAAGAACAGTCCTTCGAGAGCAACTGTTACGTCCATTTCACTTACGGCGTGTCCACAACCTGGAGCCAGTTTATTATCCATCCAGAGCACAGTTTTCGCAGTGGTACCTGGAACAGTGTGAAATGCATCCTACATTTCCATCCCGTGTGTTATTTACCGATGAAGCAACGTTCGGGCGTGATGGAGTCTTCAACATGTACATTTCACTTGTTTGGAGTGAGGCTAACCCACATGCCACAGTTACTAGCACTTATCAAGTGCGTTTCTTCGTTAATGTGTGGGTCGCTGCTGTTGGGGACTGTTTAATTGGGCCGTATCTGCTACCTAGTCCATTAAATGGCAGGCACTATTACAATTTTCTCGCCGGAGCATTGCCAGAATTGCTGGAAGACGACCCGCTCCCTACAAGACAACACATGTGGTTCTAAGATGACTGGGCGCCGGCACATTTCAGTCGTGTGCGTCGATTCCTGGGCCGACGGTTCCCAGAAACGTGGATTGGCAGAGGTGGTCCTGTACCATGGCCTGCTCGATCCCCAGATATTCCCCTCTGGACTTTTTTGTGTGGGGAGAGATGCGCAACCTTGTTTACACAACTCCTGTTGCATCGGAAAAGGATCTGGTTGCTCGGATAGTTGCAGCAGCAAGAACAATTCAGGATACTCCAGGGGTTTTTGCCCCTGTCAGACAGAACATGATCCGACGGTGTAACCTTTGTTTACGTGTCAATGGTCGCATTTTTGAAAATCTACTGTAACTGAAATTGGGTTGTGTTAATGTGTTGTCTGTTGGTCATAAAAAATGGAAAAATGTTTGTTGCTTTAATTAATTTGCCGCCAGAGAAACCTTCCTCTACCGGTTTAAATACTCGTCATAGGAAAAAATGACAGTAGGGAAAAATATTTGTTTTGATGTCCCCTACAACCTCCCAGAGTTTGTCGGTTTAATTTTTTTTCACCCTGTATAAGAGCTTGGAACACATCGCGCATGTCACTGAGTAGAGGAAGGTTCAGAGTTTCGACACAGCTGCGCTTTTGTTTGTAGCAAACAAGAGAATCATTTTGTGTGTTCGAATTTGCGCGAGGTCAGTCCATTGTTGAAGTACAACGTGCAGTCCGCCGTCCATTCAGCAAGAAGCCGCCTCTGCACAGGCAGATTCATGACTGGCGTTCAAAATTCTTGGACGTCGGTTGCACACGCAAAGGGAAGAGCACTGGTCGGACACGCATATCCGATGCAAATATCGAGCGCGTCCGAGGAGCTGTCACGCGGTACCCCAACCCTGGGAAGGCCACAACACGGGCAGGCTCTAGCGGTGTTCTCAAACGACGCTTGCATATGAAGCTTTATAAGTTGCAGTACACTGCAATAATTCCATTCCGACGACCATAACACAAGGTACGAATTTTGCGTTTCAGTTGTCCGGGATATGGCAGAGGACTCTTTCCTTCGAACGACTCATCTTTTTGCACGAATCGTCGTTTGCTCTATCGGGTAAAGTAAACCGCTGTAATGTTATGATTTAGGGGTCACAAAAGACCTCATACCTTGCGATTCTTTTCTGGGGCGGTACGTAAAGACAGAGTCTTTGTCCCACCTATGGCAGCTACCAAGAGCTCTCATACGATGGTTTGTGGGGGTTCTACATCTACATCTACGTACGTACTCTACAATCCACCATACGGTGCTTGGCGGAGGGTACCTCGTACCACAACTAGCATCTTCTCTCCCTGTTCCACTCCCAAAAAGAACGAGGGAAAAATGACTGCCTATATGCCTCTGTACGAGCCCTAATCTCTCTTATCTTTGTGGTTTTTCCGCGAAATATAAGTTGGCGGCAGTAAAATCGTACTGCAGTCAGCCTCAAATGCTGGTTCTCTAAATTTCTTTAGCAGCGATTCACGAAAAGAATGCCTCGTTTCCTCCAGAGACTCCCACCCGAGTTCCTGAAGCATTTCCGTAACACTCGCGTGATGATCAAACCTACCAGTAACAAATCTAGCAGCCCGCCTCTGAATTGCTTCAATGTCCTCCCTCAATCCGACCTGATAGGGATCCCAAACGCTCGAGCAGTACTCAAGAATAGATCGTATTAGTGTTTTATAAGCGGTCTCCTTTTACAGATGAACCACATCTTCCCAAAATTCTACCAATGAACCGAAGACGACTATCCGCCTTCGCCACAACTGCCACTACATACTAGTCCCACTTCATATCGCTCTGCAATGTTACGCCCAAATATTTAATCGACGTGACTGTGTCGAGCGCTCACTAGTAATGGAGTATTCAAACATTACGGGATTCTTTTTCCTATTCATCCACATTAATTTACATTTATCCATATTTAGAGTTAGCTGCCATTCTTTACACCAAATACAAATCCTGTCCAAGTCATCTTGTATCCTCCTACAGTCACTCAACGACGACACCGTCCCGTACACCACAGCATCATCAGCAAACAGCCGCACATTGTTATCCATCCTAACCAAAAGATCATTTATGTAGATAGAAAACAACAGCGGACCTACCACACTTCCCTGGGGCACTCCAGATGATACCCTCACCTCCGATGAACACTCACCATCGAGGACAACGTACTGGATTCTATTACTTAAGAAGTCTTCGAGCCACTCACATACTTGGGAACCAAACCCATATGCTCGTACCTTAGTTAGGGGTCTGCAGTGGGGCACCGAGTCAAACGCTTTCCGGAAGTCAAGGAATATGGCATCCGTCTGATACCCTTCATCCATGGTTCGCAAGATAGGGGGGGGGGGGGGGGGCGTTGATGGGGGAGATGGGGTTGGACATGGGGTGCTGCACAATTTTTAATCTTTTGGAAGCCGAACGGCGTCTTGTAAGTAGCCAAAAAAAGTTCCAGTTTTTATTCTGTTAAGAACGCGCGTAATACCGACTTCTAAATAATTTTCTCGAAAGAAAAACACCTGACCACCCTTTTTTTTTCGTTTACTTTGGAGCTAGCCCACGTACCCTGGCCCGCTGGTATGAGGGCCCTTGGCAGTTACTCTTCAGGAGTAGAGAAATCCAATTATTGAAGCTGTCGATTTAAAAAACAGGAACCTCTTGATTCATGTGTGGTACGAAAATGACTACCCTTTCCATTTTTCTCGAGCAACGCATGGTGCTCATGTTGAGTATATGGTATACCGGGTGATCAAAAAGTCAGTATAAATTTGAAAACTTAATAAACCACGGAATAATGTAGATATAGAGGTAAAAATTGACACACATGCTTGGAATGACATGGGGATTTATTAATTTATTAGAACCAAAAAAAAAGTTCCGACAGATGGCGCTGGACAGCAAAACGTCAGTGACTGCGCATGGCAATCGTGTATAAAAGGAGCTGTAATGAGAGAGAGAATCAGATGCGCCAGCAGTCGCAGCATGTTGACGTTACCTGAAAAGACGCTTTTAGTGAAGCTGTATTATAATGGGGAATGTGCTAGTTCAGCGTTACGATCCTATCGCCATAGGAAGGGGATTCGAACAGGTAAAGGTCCGTTGACAAATGCAGCTGTGGCGAGAATGATTTCGAAGTTCGAAGCCACGGGTTGTTTAGACGATAGACCCCGTAGTGGCCGACCGAGCAGAAGGCGTAATGCTGCTGAGACAGTTCAGGAAGAAATGGAGAATGTAGTGGGTTCGTCTATGCACGGGGAAGTCAGCGCTTGTGCAGTCGCTCGTCGCACCGGCATTCCATACATTACTGTTTGGTTGGCACTTAGGCGTACCCTCCGATGCTATCCGTACAAAATACATCGGCATCATGAACTGTTACCTCGCGATTTAGTGAAGCGGAGGGCATTTGCGGTGTGGGCGTTTCAAATGATGGCGGAAGATGACGATTGGTTGAGTAACGTGTTGTGGACCGACGAAGCTCATTTCACGCTCCGAGGGTCTGTCAACGCAGAATATGGGCTACCGAAAATCCTAGAACTGTCGTGGAAACTCCATTGCACGACGAGAAAGTCACGGTATGGGTTGTATTTACCACATCTACCGTTATCGGGCCTTTTTTCTTCGAGGAAACGCGTGATTCTGGTTTTGTAACTGCTACCGTGACGGGTGAGAGGTACGCCGATATGTTACAGAATCGCATCATCCTAAGCCTGGCTGATAAACACCTGCTGGAACGTACGATGTTTATGCAGGATGGCGCTCCACCCCATATTGCTAGACGCGTGAATGATCTCCAGCGCGTGTTGTTTGATGATGATCGTGTGCTCAGCCGCCACTTTCGTCATGCTTGGCCTCCCAGGTCCCCATACCTCAGTCCGTGCGATTATTGGCTTTAGGGTTACCTGAAGTTGCATGTGTATCGTGATCGACCGACATCTCTAGGGATGCTGAAAGACAACATCCGACGCCAATGCCTCACAATAACTCCGGACATGCTTTACAGTGCTGTTCACAACATTATTCCTCGACTACAGCTCTTGTTGAGGAATGATGGTGGACATATTGAGCATTTCCTGTAAAAGAACATCATCTTTGCTTTGTCTTACTTTGTTATGCTGATTATCGCTATTCTGATCAGATGAAGCGCCATCTGTCGGACATTTTTTGAACTTTTGTATTTTTTTGGTTCTAATGAAACCCCATGTCATTCCAAGCATGTGTGTCATTTTGTACCTCTCTATCTACATTTTCCTTGATTTATTCAGTTTTGAAATTTATACTGACTTTTTGATCACCCGGTATATCCAGTTACATGTGGAGTGTGTTCATAGTTTGTCTGTAATGAAGAATGGAAATCTGTTGTTTGTGATTGACTCATCCTGCATTTTCGTATCTACATCTAGCCATTATTCAGTACCTGAATACTGTGTTGCAAAGAATTATGGAAGAGAAGAGGATGAAACGCGATGCAGGCACACTACGTACTCCTAGCATCACTGGGGGGAGGGGGGCGGGGGGGGGGGGGGGCACTGAGGCTAGCGCCATCTGCAGGGCGGATCATCCCGATGTGACGCGGCCGCATTTCTTGAAACACTTCGGAATTATTTGGAAAGCGACTCAGGACCCTGGCGCCGAGATCGGTCCCACGTAATGAACGCTGCCAACTCCTCTCCCCTTGTTAGTTAAATTCTTGTGATTAAATACCTTCGATTAAAATTTCTCTCAGCATTCGAGTTCAAAGCAAGTACCTAAGGATCGGATGCGACTGTAGTAGATCGTTCATCGTGTCAGGACTTGTCCTTTAAATTGTCTGACACCGATGCACAGAAATACACACCAACACTGGCTAAACATACACAAACACATACATGAACACGATATGGGATATAGTGAAAGAGGAAACTGGTAGAACCAGAAAGGAAGAGGAGCAAACAGCACTAAGAGTAGATGACACATTAGTAACCGATGGGCATACTGTGGAAAATCTATTTAACAAGTACTTTATATCCGTTACTGATAGAATGGGACTGTCAGGATCAGTAAATAATGCCCTTGAATATCTGAAACCAACTTTTACAAATATCTTCGGGTACATGAATATGTCACTCACTTCACCAAAAGAAATAACTTCCATAATAAAATCTTTAAAAACAAAGCATTCTAGTGGTTACGATGAAATATCAACAAAGTTAATTAAGACATGTTCTAGTGAGTTTAGTACAATTCTAAGTTACTTGTGTAACCAGTCAATTATAACTGGGACATTTACTGACTGGCTAAAATATGCAGATGTTAAGCCTCTATTCAAGAAAGGGGATAAAGAGATACCATCAAACTACAGACCGATTTCAATTTTGCCAGCAAGTAATGTACAGGCAGCTGCTCAACCATCTGACCACAAATAACACACTATCAAGAACACAGTTTGAATTTCTGAAGTGTTATGGTATCTAGAAGGCTATTTACACCTACAGTGAAAATGTACTTAATTAATTAAATAACAAGTTACAAGCAGCAGGTATTTTCTGTGATTTGTCAAAGGCATTCGATTGTGTGAACCACAACATCCTTCTACATAAATTAGAATTCTATGGTGTCACGGGCAGTGCTGCAAAATGGTTCGTCATACCTCGCTAACAGGAAACAAATGGTGTCAGTGAAAGGGACTAGTGAATTAAGTCATCAGTCATCATCAGAATGGGAAGAAATTACATGTGGTGTCCCACAATGATCTTAGGGCAATTGCTTTTTCTTGTGTACATTAATGATCTCTCATCAGTTACACTGCCAGAAGCAGAGCTCGTTTTGTTTGCAGATGACACAAGTATTGCAATAAATAGTATGTCGAGTGTAGTTCTAGAAAGATCTGCTAATGATGTTTTCATGGATATTCAAAATGGTTCAAATGGCTCTGAGCACTATCGGATTTAACATCTGTGGTCATCAGTCCCCTAGAACTTAGAACTACTTAAACCTAACTAATCTAAGGACATCACACACATCCATGCCCGAGGCAGGATTCGAACCCGCGACCGTAGCAGTCGCGCGGTTCCGGACTGAGCGCCAAGTCGTGGATATTAATAAATGGTGTAAAGCCAACTCACTGACATTAAACTTCGAAAAGACTCACTATATGCAATTCAGAACCTGTAAGAGGTTTCCACCAAGCATATGCATAAAGTATGAAGAAGAGCAGATAGAAGAGGTTGACAGTCTTAAATTCCTGGGATTACAACTTGATAATAAAATCAGTTGGGAAGAGCACACCACAGAACTGCAGAAACGCCTTAACAAATCTGTATTTGCAATTCGAGTGTTAGCAGACATGGGCGACATAAAAATGAAAAAGCTTGCATACTTTGCATACTTTCGTTCCATAATGCCATACGGTATAATATTTTGGGGTAATTCTTCAAGTCAAACAAAAGTTTTCAGAGTCCAAAAGCGTGTAATATGTATTATTTGTGGAGTAAATTCACGGGTGTCCTGTAGAAACCTCTTCAAAGAACTGGGTATACTAACTACTGGCTCTCAGTATATTTACTCCTTAATGAAATTTGTCCTAAATAATATATCTCCTTTTCCAACAAACAGCTCAGTTCATACATACAATACCAGGAACAAAAATGATCTGCACAAGGACTTAAAAGAACTTACTGTAGTTCAAAAAGGGGTCCACTACTCAGGAACACTCATCTTCAATAGTTTGCCAGCAAACATAAAAAATTTAGTTACAAATAAAGATCAGCTTAAAAGGAGCTTGAAAGATTTACTAGTAGCCAACTCCTACTCCATTGACGAATTTTTTAATAGAAACAAATGATGTACTGTATATATTCATACTATTAGTATTGTTATTTCAGCTTAAAAAAAATTGAAATGTTCCACATCCACGAGGATCTCCTCAGCACGGATCTATGGAACGAAAAACTAATCTAAGCTAATCTAATCTAAAGCACGCACACTCATTTAGCGAGGGCAAGATGACCTTCGGAACTCGTCGTTGAAAACCCACTTTTTATTTTTTTCTAAATAATATTGTGCGAAATGATCTACTTTACTAACTAACAGTTTTATTTTGTATCAAGGTGTTCGCTTGATATGCCAGGTGAATTTCTCTGAAGTGGAGGGCAATCTCAACAAACAAAGTGGTCGTAGTAGTCGTTACTGTTAAGCCGATCGAAAGCAAAGTTTGATACAGTTCCGGCGTGCAGTTAAATGTCAACAGGTGTATGAAGAGGTCGCTGTAACAGCTCCTAGTGAACGAAGACGAAACCGAATTTCGTAGTATTACCGAATAATTTCATTTGAAGAACTGAACTGCTGAACGTATCGCGTAGGATGAGATTTATGAGGCCTTTGCACAAGTGCTGAATAACATTTACAAGACTGAGTGGACGTCAGTATAGCTTTGTACACGTACACACCATCGGCAGGTGTGGCTCCAGTTCGACCGCTACTCACCGGCAGTCACTACCGACCGTAATAGAACTGCCAGAATAGGGTACCGGAACCTGCAGATCTATGGCGGTGTGGAACAGCTCCTAAATCACCACTACTATAGTTCTTTAAAAATTTCCATAAATTTACTGAGTCGGTCAGGTAATAGAAAATAATCTCATACGATACACTTATTAATGGGTGAGAAGATAATATTAAAGCAACACATTTCTTTAGTAGCTTATCTAGAATTAGGTTACATCTGAAACAAATCTCTAGTGCAATAGCACTAAGTACTGTGACTTGTTAGGAATTAAATGTTATGTGTGCGGTAATGAAATAAGAAGCAAAATGAGTTTGCTGTAGTGGTTAAACCAAAAATAAATTTGCTGAATCCGCTGAAGGTGAATGTGATATTGCAAAAATTTCGAATAAAGATAGTAATAGTGCCGAAAGTCCAGTGAAGACACCGCCGCAATGGAAACTGCACTAAGTACCTCTGGAGGATCTGCAATAAATTGTGAACGGATTCACTCAATGACACTACTCCTTTGCCTCCTTGGTGGACTTCAGATCAATGGAATTACTTTAGTGCTGAAAGGCAACTTAGGATGAAAGATATGTTCAGAAGCAAATTTTATTCCCGCGCAATCGTCTGGGACTTGACATTTCGCGGGAATGACTGCAGAGAAAAGTAAATTGGTATGGAAGTGGTAAAAAACCTCAACAACAAAGTTTGAGGAGGTTCCATCAGAGAAGTCCGTGGAATAAATTACTTTCAGATATTTGTAGTATAACTCTATGCCCTATATAGTCAATATCCTAGGAACGAATGGGCGCTAAACAGTTGTGCAAAAGCTTTCCGGCAACCAGTGTTACATATAAGTAAAATGTTCGCAATTTGGTGGGTTTCATCAGCTAAAAGAACTCTACAAACTGTATGGGGAACGTCTGACGGTTCATATCTCCATTTCGAGATGGCTTGGACAGACGTTACAGGAAATCAGAAAGAAAGAGCCAATTATTCTGATTTACAGAAATATTCAGGAAGTGCGGAATTTGTAGAAAATTTAGGAATAGTTCTGGATGGTTTGATAGAATCACCTGATCTTCAAAAGAGGAGAATGACGCTGCCAACAGCAGGTAAAGTGATAAAAATAATTGTTAGAGTATTTCAGTCATTGCAACAAAATCTCGGCCATCACGCCAAACTAGCTAAATTAAGAACATTCAAATCTGTACCTCTGCAAAATCCAATAAAATGCAGATCATTCATGCAGGCAGTTTTACAGGTGTCTTGCTGCCAATTTAGAATCAAGATTATTAAATACTCAGTCCGCTTATAATGGATTGAATCAATATGTGTAAAATAGTAGTAGCTACAATGATCTCATCCGTCATCTAACAGTGTTAAGTTCCTCTGAATGGCCCTGGAAACTAGATACAATGTATGGAAAACAAATTACAGTTCATCTATGCAAACAATTTTCAGAGAAGACAAGGAATACAGAAATATTGAAATGGAGCCACGTAACCTGGTGCCACTCCTTCGTGCTTCAGACATTACTGCTATATCGACAGCTCAGTGTGAACGCTCATTTAGCTACAAGAATGAGGTTGAAACCCCTCTTTAAGAAAAGCTCTTTTGGCAGATGATGTGTCTGATTTGACGTTCATCCTCCTCTTTATGAATTCGACCCACTGCCATATGCGAAATCCTCGTTCGCATTGGGAGGCGATCAATATAGGAAGTATTTTGTCGTAAAAGAAAAATGGCTGGAGAGCAATATCTCTTCGAGCCTGTCTGGGAAATTTTGAAGGATTAAATTAGTGCCGGGAGTTATAATTTTCCAATTAAAGCCCTGTCGACGGTGTGTAAATCATTAGACTTGCTATTATCTGTGACATGTCTGCGGCTCGTGGTCTTACGGTAGCGTTCTCGCTTCCCGCGTACGGGATCCCGGGTTCGATTCCCGGCGTGGTCATGGATTTTCTCTGCCTCGAGATGACTGGGTGTTGTGTGTCTTTCATCATCATTTAATCCTCATTCACTCGTAAGTCTCCGTTTTTTTTTCTTTTTTTTTTTGGTCATCAGTCTACTGACTGGTTTGATGCGGCCCGCCACGAATTCCTTTCCTGTGCTAACCTCTTCATCTCAGAGTAGCACTTGCAACCTACGTCCTCAATTATTAGCTTGACGTATTCCAATCTCTGTCTTCCTCTACAGTTTTTGCCCTCTACAACTCCCTCTAGTACCATGGAAGTCATTCCCTCATGTCTTAGCAGATGTCCTATCATCCTGTCCCGTCTCCTTATCAGTGTTTTCCATATATTCCTTTCCTCTCCGATTCTGCGTAGAACCTCCTCATTCCTTACCTTATCAGTCCACCTAATTTTCAACATTCGTCTATAGCACCACATCTCAAATGCTTCGATTCTCTTCTGTTCCGGTTTTCCCACAGTCCATGTTTCACTACCGTACAATGCTGTACCCCAGACGTACATCCTCAGAAATTTCTTCCTCAAATTAAGGCCGATATTTGATATTAGTAGACTTCTCTTGGTCAGAAATGCCTTTTTTGCCATAGCGAGTCTGCTTTTGATGTCCTCCTTGCTCCGTCCGTCATTGGTTATTTTACTGCCTAGGTAGCAGAATTCCTTAACTTCATTGACTTCGTGACCATCAATCCTGATGTTAAGTTTTTCGCTCTTCTCATTTCTACTACTTCCCATTACCTTCGTCTTTCTCCGATTTACTCTCAAACCATACTGCGTACTCATTAGACTGTTCATTCCGTTCAGCAGATCATTTAATTCTTCTTCACTTTCACTCAGGATAGCAGTCATCAGCGAATCGTATCATTGATATCCTTTCACCTTGTATTTTAATTCCACTCCTGAACCTTTCTTTTATTTCCATCATTGCTTCCTCGATGTACAGATTGAAGAGTAGGGGCGAAAGGCTACAGCCTTGTCTTACACCCTTCTTAATACGAGCACTTCGTTCTTGACCGTCCACTCTTATTATTCGCCGTAGTGGCGTTAAAGAACTTGTGGAGCGGTGGCCAAACCACCCCGCGAGGGGTCTCCCGGCCACCAATGCCATACGCTCATTATTATTATTGTTATTATTATTATTATTATTATTATTATTATTATCTGTGACAGGTCAGCACGACCACTAGGGTGATTAGTGTTGTTTGTGTAGCGTTGTTACCACGACCAGCAGGGTGTATACGGGTAAGAATTGTGAACAGCGCCATACGTTGACAGCTGTGTACAACACAGGCATGTCGTGCACTTCTGCGAGGCAGCGTTATCAGCACCTGACAAAGTTTAAAAGAAGCCTCACAGTGGGTCTCCATTTGGTCGTTTGGTGCAATCGTGTAACATGCAGGTAGCCTAAACTGAACTGAATTCCATCCGAAGAGTTCACGAAGGCCCAATGCTACCGACCGGCCGCTGTGTCATCCTTAGCCCGCAGGCGTCACTGGATGCGGATGTTGTTGTTGTGGTCTTCAGTCTTGAGACTGGTTTGATGCAGCTCTCCATGCTACTCTATCCTGTGCAAGCTTCTTCATCTCCCAGTACCTACTGCAACCTACATCCTTCTGAATCTGCTTGGTGTATTCATCTCTTGGTCTCCCTCTACGATTTTTACCCTGCACGCTGCCCTCCAATGCAATGATCCCTTGATGCCTCAGAACATATCCTACCAATCTATCCCTTCTTCTAGTCAAGTTGTGCCACAAACGTCTCGTCTCCCCAATCCTATTCAATACCTCCTCATTAGTTACGTGATCTACCCATCTAATCTTCAGCATTCTTCGGTAGCACCACATTTCGAAAGCTTCTATTCTCTTCCTTTCCAAACTATTTATCGTCCATGTTTCACTTCCATACATGGCTACACTCCATACAAATACTTTCAGAAATGACTTCCTGACACTTAAATCTATACTCGATGTTAACAAATTTCTCTTCTTCAGAAACGCTTTCCTTGCCATTGCCAGTCTACATTTTATATCCTCTCTACTTCGACCATCATCAGTTATTTTGCTCCCTAAATAGCAAAACTCCTTTACTACTTTAAGTGTCTCATTTCCTAATTAATACCCTCCGCATCTCCTGACTTAATTCGACTACATTCCATTATCCCCGTTTTGCTTTTGTTGATGTTCATCTTATATGCGGATATGAACGGGAATGTGATCATACCGGTCGTATGTTAGTTTACGAGACCGGAGCCGCTACTTCTCAATCAGGTAGCACCTCAGTTTGCCTCACAAGGGCTGACTGCAACCCGTTTGCCAACAACGCTCGGCAAACTGAATGGTCACCCATCCGAGTGCTACACCAGCGCGACAGCGCTTAACTTCGGTGAGAAGGGAACCGGTGTTACCACTGGTATGTAGGTTCGTTGGGAATTCGCGTGTGACAGCGGTCTGATGCTGGACTGAATGGGAACGTGAGGGCAGCCATACACCTTGTCAAGGTCCTGGTCGACAACATGTGAGTAGCACAACCGTGTCGTCCACCGAGCACATGTGAGCCCCTTCACGTCTGCACCTGCTATCCTCCACCTGAGAACAAGTAATACACTCTCAGCCACATTCTGTGTCAGCCCGGACTATCAGTCAGTGATCGGAAGAGGTCCCATTCTTCCAACGTTTTCACCGAGCGAGGTGGCGCAGTGGTTAGCACACTGGACTCGCATTCGGGAGGACGACGGTTCAATCCCGTCTCCGACCATCCTGATTTAGGTTTTCCGTGATTTCCCTAAATCGTTTCAGGCAAATGCCGGGATGGTTCCTTTGAAAGTGCACGGCCGATTTCCTTCCCAATCCTTCTCTAACCCGAGCTTGCGCTCCGTCTCTAATGACCTCGTTGTCGACGCGACGTTAAACTTGAAACGTCCCCTTAGAGCAATTTATACTGACTGAAACGTCCACTTAGAACAAATTATACAAGCCTGTGCTTAACCTGGCACACAATAATTTTAGCGCAACGCAATCTGACTATCAAAAATCCCTGCAAAAGAATGGCCCTGACTAACTTTAACCTATACCTTTTACAAATCACTTACCTCACAAAAATCTTCGCTACTCAAGCTACTGCAAAACAGAGAGCGCCACTACTGCCAGCTAAATAAAAGATTCAAACCACTGAAGGTACTAACTACTGATAGGGATAGTTAGCAAATGAAAGATATTAATAGAGAACAAACAATGTATTTACCTTAATATTCATAATTGACATTCAGTCTTACAGATTATCAAAACTCCGCCATCTCTCTCCCCACGTCCACCACTGCTGGCGGCTCACCTCCAACTGCGCAACGCAATCTGCTGTTCACATCCAGCTATAGCAGTTCATGACAACAATGGCAGACAACAATGCAAACTAGCCACATACTGCACACAGCACAACCAGTGATTTTCATACAGAGTGCTATGTAACGTTGCCAATAAAAAACATAAACAGCAAACTTACATAAAGAAAACATAAACAGCCTACTTACATAGCCCCCATGCTCCCCACAAAAAATTTTACAAAGGGTGTTGGGCACTGGCCAATACAGATTTGAAAAAATTTTTCATAATTACAATCACAAAGATATCAAATGCACACACTTATTAATACAATGTTGGTCAACAGCTAAAATTTTCTCACAGTCAATAAAGACAGTCCTGATCATTCACCACAGTAAAACTGCCGTTTCTTTTATCAAAGTCTGAGCAATAAAAGACAATGCACACGGAAGTAGTGGATGTCCATGCAGTCTTGAAGAAGTAGTGTTGTCCTTCCAACAGAAAGACAGTGCTGACTCTTGACATGCTGACAGGTAATGCGCCACAATGGAGCAAACCCACAGCAGAGTCAGTCGAAGTTGATGAATATTGGTAGGTAGGTCATCACAGAGCAGACCCACTGCAGTCCTGGTAGAGAGTATTGTGGTATTGGTGGGCCACCAGAGGTGCAGACCCACTGTAGTCCTTGTAGAGACGGCCAGCAGCCATCTGCTGCGACTGTGCAGGTGCACAATCACCATCGAAGAGTCTTGCAGAGAAGATAGCAAGTCCATATACCCCCACTTGTGCACTCACAAAGTTTGTGGAATTGTCCTTAGAACCAGCAATGCTGTTATCCAGTCCCTTGCTGAATTATTAATACACGTGCAAACACTATCAGTCCCTACTTCTCACATATTGTCCATATACTATGACCAACAGAAATGTGTGCAGTGAAATGAATGCTTACAAGTTACTTAATTTGATTAACTGGCGTCAATTACAATTATATAACATAAGAATACAATTACAAAGGTACAAAATACATCATTAAAAACATAACAATACAGATAATATTTGTGGTAATAGGGGCTTTACAAAAGAATAGAAATAAACATATACATCAGTGTTACAGGAATGATGACATGAGTACATACATAAAAGATCAGAATAACTTTTGAAACGTCAACTTCACACATGAGCATTAAAACAAAACAGAATAAATAAAGTCTAAGCATCTTTACAAAGAAAATAACAGAGTATTAGAAAAATTCTACAACATAGCTCTCATCAGCTAAACACATAAAGACAGGAAAAACACAAATACACACGGGTACCCAAACACATAGTGGGATAACACAAATGGAAAGGACAACACACAATTACATATTTGGAAAAGGCAGCAAAGAGGAAAGGACAGGGTTTGGTTTACTGCAGTATTTTGCTTGGAGAACTCCCTTCATTCCATAGATCGTTCGTCTTATTTCAACATTTGTTTCCACCAAAAAAATCCTATCCAAGCATGCTTTCTGTATTTATATGTTCACATATTACTTACCTCATCATTTATTTACAAGAAAATCCTACCTATACCTCGTTCCTGTATTCTATTCATATTTCTTTTAAAATAATTATTTCTGATTGTACAATACTCATTGGGGCCCAAATCTTTCTTCGCAATGCATTCTTTACCTATTCTCCATAGTCAGTTTCTTATATAGTCAACCCCTCTTAAGCTAACTTAAATCTACTGAGCTCAGATATATATACCAAGGGACGAGGCAATGCAGCATGACAACAAATCAACACAAACAGAAATGACAAAAAATGCAAATTGGCAAAGCTAGCAGCATAAATTAGCAAAGCAAGTGCAATATTACAACTAATATAAGGCACTGTGCAGGAAACAAGAAAAACTAGCTTAGAAGAGTAACACAAAGTCAAATTCAGTAACACTATGCCTGACAAACAGCAGCAACTTATACCTAAACATGACATAGCTCAAGCAGAAAAAATATTACAGGAAACAACAATGCAGACAAGGGAAATGCATATTCACATCTTAATGTCTATGTAATTAAAGTGGTGCACCATAACAACTGATTGTAAAAAAATATTACCATGTACTAGAAAAGAAAACTATGTGTCCAGTTACTAGTTCCTTCTTATTGTTCTTTCCTTTCCAGGTGCTCCTTTTTTAAAGAATGTGGATCATAAAATAATTATTTAATAGATCTGTTGACAGAAAGAGTTCACATTATCAAATGCATTTTATTTTATCAAAGCAATGCTGTAACACAGCTGGAAACCAGATATCAAATGAAATAAGCAACTACGAAAAGCAAAGCATAAAAATATCATTCAATAGTCATGTGGCATTTCGTTTCATAAGTTAATTGCTCTCAACTCTCGTAAAAAGACACTTGTCATAATCAGGTGTGCAGATGTACGAATATTTCCCATCAATTCATAAGCATTTCAGTAATTAGCACAAAGTGCGAGTAATCATATGTTTTTAAGTAACGAGGGTGCCGCATTAGCGATGAAAGGCACATCCTAATGGCTTATTCTCCAGGTGTTTGACACAGCTGTGTGCCCACAACGCATTACAAAAATCATATGTTTTCAAGTAACGAGCGTGTCGCATTAGCGATGCCCTCTACAAAGGAATGTCATTAACAGAGGTATAGGCCTCTCTTTGTCCTTCTCTTCCACCTGTGTCTCTGGCACACCCTAATGGCTTTCTTTTCTACCTGAGGGTCTGAAAAGGCTTGTTCTCCAGGTGTCTGACACACCTGGGTGCCCACGTCGCATTATGTGCAGGTGGTCACTTAACTTTCTTACGGAAATATTTACGACAGCAGTTTCCGCTACAGTGGCAGTCTCATATAAAAATATTTCACAGGTCAAGAATTTGCGTTACAAATCTGTAGAGACAAAATCCAATTGACATAACAGAGTCCAAAAAATTTTCGTCGGCATTGTGATACATTCACGCATTTACACACATTTCATAACTCTTAAAGTACGATTCTTGGTTTCCAACAACCTTTTTCACAAACCAAGAGTCCCTAACTACTATTCATTATTCATATACATATAAACACGTAATCACATTCCTCATATATGGTAGCATCATCTTATTGACATAAACATACCTCAACAGCATAATACACATCGTCGTCGTAAAAATTACATCATAACACCTCAGTCAAATGTCAAAAACGTCGTAGCTTTCTGCAATCGTTTCAAAATCTAAGGAAAATTCTCTGCTCATGTCAATAGTGCCATCTACCTCCAACGTACTTTAAAATCATGATCTCATACCAAATACATCATTCAAAGCTCTCATAGTATCACAATGGTTCCGAAAAAATATGAAGAGTTCACACAGTACAGACAAAATACAATTTCTTAAGTGTGAAATAATCCAACTCTGTAATTGCGTAAACATGTGTCACTGACGTAGTAAAAAGGTTTGTCTCTCTCAGTTAAATGATCAGATAGCTGTGTAATTTATGTGTTAGAGAAATATGGTACCGATGTGTAAAGTTGTATAAGCAAATACCATATTAGCTAGGGCTCCTTGTGCTTGCCAAACACATGGTACACAAAGTAGGTGTGTACCCCCCTGAGGATTATTGTAATTATACCCTCAGGTGTTACAGATTACAGCAATGGAATGAAATGTATCATGGAAAACTTTCTTTGTAATTCAAAAATCTTTAAAAATAAATGTTTTAAGTACAAAATTAATCACTCAAATACGTGTCCTGTAGCGCTAAATGTGCGTCTTGCTGTAAGATAATCTCTGGGAAGTGTCATAGTTATTGTCCTCCGAAAGCTAAGTTCTGCAGAAGTCAATGTACTTACCTCATGATACACAAAAGTGGAATGCTTTGCGTATAGATATCATACTTATTACGCTTATTGCCGTGATGAGGAAAGTACTGTGCTGTAACGTATTGTTGTCCTACGGAAAAGGCTGTCTCCTTGTAGCTGTACCACAAACATTACTACTAAAACATGTTTTACTTTCCAGAATAATACATAAAACTGTGGAGACATAAAACAGAAACACCGCAAAAGCAACATTGTAAATTGTCACTCATTAGTAGCGTCGTGATAAAATCGTGTAGCTGTCACATAAACTAACCACTGTGTCATCTGGTATCTCACAGAAAGCACCTCAAATCCAGAATCCACTCGTAAGCAAACCAAAATGTTGCATGTTAACAGTTTCTCAGTGTGACAAATTGTACAAGTAGCGTGAAGTGAAAATTGCAAAGACTAAGTTAAAAAAGCAGATTATCTGTCAATAAATGGTTTTACATGAGAAATGTGGTGTAAACCTTTACTCTTCCTAGTACGCAGAGTTTCAACTTCAACGCAATTATCATGTGGTATACGTCGGATTCTGTAAGGTCCATTGTAAACTAGAAAGAATTTGTGACTCAAGTGTTTCTTCTTATGTGACAATGAATGAGCTTTAATGAGAACTTTCTGACCAATATATAATTTCTTTGCATTTGCTTTACCGTGTAGTTTTCTCCTTTTGTCTGCTGCAGATTTTATATTTTTTAGAGCCAAATCAATTATGTCTTTGTGTCGAAGTTTACGTGTATTCGGGAAAGGTACAAGCTCTCTGATTCTGTTCGGAGGTTCTTCATTCTTCAGTACAAGAGTAGGTGGTAAAGCAGTGGAATCATGAGGCATTTCATTCAGCACATTTTGAAATAAGTGTAAATATCTGTCCCAATGCTGATGCTTTCTGTGACAATAAAGTCTGCAAAGCTTATTGATTTCTTTCATAATCCGTTCAGACGGGTTACAATGTGGTGAATACAATGAAATAAAAACAGGTTTGATTTTATGATTCCGAAGCATGCGTGACCAAACAGCAGATCTGAATTGCGGTCCATTATCTGAAATGACTTTACTAACGTGTCCAACTTCACGTAAGAAATTTTTAACAAAGGCGTTGGATACAGACCGTCCAGTGGCTTTACGTAACGGAGTGAAAGAAACAAATTTTGAAGTAAGTTCAACAGCGACTAGAACGTACGAAAATCCATTCGATGTTCTGACAAGGGGTCCCAAGAGATCAACAGCAGCAAATTCTTTTAATTTAGAAGGAATAATAGGAAACAACGGAGCACGATGTGAGATAGTAGATGGTTTCGCCTTTTGACAAAGTTTACAAATAGACAAGACTCTTCGAATTCGCTTTTCCATATTGTTAAAATAACAAGTCGTTCGAAGAATATGATAACATTTTCGTGGGCCAAAATGTGCGTAGCTGAAATGAATGTACCAAATGAGCTTATTAACAAAATCGTCTGGAATGCAAAGTACCCATAGCTTGTCATCAACAGTGCAGCGTTTGAAGAGTATGTTGTTTCTAACCAGGTAATAATGCCGAATCTGAGTGTGTGTCTTTTCATGCCATTTACTTTTGATATTTTTCCAAATCGGATCTTTATCTTGTTCATGAGCAATGTCCTTTAAAGATGTGGTGATGAAGTTTTCAAAGGCGACTTTCTGAATGTAAAGAATACTGAAATTTTTCTCGAGGTTGCCTTCTGTGTTACTTTTCTCAAGCCCAGCCGGTGCGCGTGACAGCGCGTCCGCAACAATGTTCTCCTTGCCGGGAATGTAGACTATTGTGAAGCGGAATTCTTGCAGAAACAATGCCCAACGTTTTAACCTATCATGATTTAATTTTGAAGACATAAGAAATTGTAATGCACGATGATCACTGTATACTTTTACGTGCTTACCAGAAAGAAAGAAACGGAATTTGTTAAATGCCCAAACGATAGCTAAAGCTTCTAATTCAGTAACGGAATAATTTTTTTCAGATTTTGTTAGCACTCGGCTAGCAAAAGCAATGGTTTTCTGAACAGTAATGTCATCTTCTATGGCTTCCTGAAATAAATGGGCACCAAGACCAACTTTGGAAGAATCAGTGCTAAGGCAGAAATCTTGTGACAGATCTGGATGAGCTAGTATTGGCGCGTGAAGTAACGCTTCTTTCAAAGAATTGAATTCCAACTGTGCTTGTTCGTCCCAGTTCCAAATAGTATTTTTTCCAGTGAGAGAACAAAGTTTTGGTGTAACTAGAATTTGCATATTCAGAAAACGACGGTAAAAATTTACGAGACCTAGAAAACTGCGGACTTGTCTTTTTGTGGATGGAACAGGAATGGCTCTGATTGCTTCTAACTTTTCTGGATCCGGCTGAATGCCTTCAGAAGAAATAATATGTCCCAAAAACTTCACCTTTGACCTACCGAATTCAGACTTTTCCAAGTTAACTGTAATTCCAGATTCTGCAAAAATACGTAACAAACTGTTGAGGATGCGGTTATGTTGTTCCCATGAAGCTTCTGCTATTAGAATATCGTCCACATATAAAGTGATGTGACGTTTTAAGAACTCAGGTAATATGGAATTTAGCCCCCGAATGAATGCTGCTGAAGAAATGTTCAAACCAAAAGGAAGTTTCCGAAACTGATAACAAACGCCGAAACAAAGGAAAGCTGTGTATTTTCTGCATTCTGGATGAAGTTCGATCTGATAAAAGCTGGATCTGAGATCAATGGAAGACAACACTTTTACACCATTAAAATTTTGAAGAAGTTCTTCCATCGTCTGCGGCCTGTCTGTTTCAGGAATAATGATAGTATTGATTTGTCTCGAATCTAAAACAAGCCTGATCGATCCATTTTTCTTCTCAACAACATGTAATGGATTGTTGTATGAGCTTACTGCAGGCTCAATAATGCCCTCGTCAAGCATAGATTGTATTTCTGTTCTAACACGGTCCAAATCCCTTGATTGTTCCTGTCTTGTGAGTAAAAACTGTGGAATGTGCTTGTAAAATCTCAAAAAGGTCCTGCCTATCAGTGTCATTACAATTCTCAATTGTTTGAATTTTATTCTGAATTAACTCATTAATTTCAAATATGCCGTCGATATCATCCCTTTCAGTACTTGCAGAGTGATTGTTGGTGTCTAGTTCCGTAGAAAATTCCGAACTGTTATCTAACAGAAGGTAAAGCCGATTAATTTCCTCATCATGGTTTGAGAGCCAGTCTTCAAATTTCAAAGCTATTGACTTACCTTCTTTCTCTAAACTTATTTCAGCATCGTGAAAGCTTAAGATTGCTTTGTATTCATTCAAAAAGTCTACTCCCAGTATAATTTCCGTCGACAATAATGGAACAATAAGGAAGTTCATAGAGAAGCTGTGGCTTTGACAAAAGAATTCTAAATTGGTTTGTTGGCGTACATCTACACTTTTTCCAAAGATTGCACCTTGTAATTTAATCTTACGTAACGGAAGTGTGGGGCAATCGTTCGCTTTGTTGCATTTGCTAAAAGCTGTTTCGCTAATTACTGAAATGGGACTGCCAGAGTCAAGTACTGCCGTAAATTTTACGTCATTTACAGTAATGTGAATCACAGGATATGCAATGGTGTTACGTGTTACGTCGTGTTCCTGGAGTAAGATGTCCCTAATGTCTTCCATTTTTTACGTAATTACTAGCTACGGCAGCTGCGTCATCAGTTTCATAAGTACGTCTTGTGGCTGCCAGTGGTGTGAGTCATCGCCTATTGTCTCTTTGTTGGCGCGCGTCGTTATTGGGATTTGGAGACCTAACTTCTACAAATTCATCGTGACGAGAGTGCTCTGCTCTGTTTAAATCTCGCCAGTTCTGATGCAATTCAGGTCTGTCGTTACGATCATATCGTCTGTCGTCATGTCGGTAGTTTCCATAGTTTCTTTCTTGTCGGTCACATGGTGGAGAATTTCTCCTTGAATCGTAACTACGCGCTGGACCGTTGCGTCTAAAGTTATTCTGTCTTCCTTGATAATAGTTATTTTGGTTCCCATATTGTCTGTTTCTCTGATTGTCTCTGTGATAGTCATTACCGCGGAAAGGTGATCTTTCCCTGTAACTATTACTCTGCCAGTGGTTATCATATGGGTGGTGTCTGTTTTGGTCACGATTTACGTTGTAAGAATAGGTTTGTCGTGGCCATTTATTGTTTCTGTCGTCACGGAATTGTGACGGATGTGACCTGTAATGATTGTTTTCCTGTTTTCGCATCCCGCGACTGTCTGTGTCAATTTCCAGTTCTTGTAACAGTCCCTGAAAAGCTTCAATGTCGTCTTTGCAACGTCCTGCTAAAATAATATGCCGTAAGTGTTCAGGTAATTTGATTAAGCAAATGCGGATGAGTTCTGAGGGGCTGTATGGGTTTGACAGGTATTGCTTCTTGTGCAACATGTCTTCAAAATATTTCACAAGACTGGAAAATTCAGATTGCTCGAAGTGTTTCATCATTATGATGCTATGTTTTACGCGGTCTTGTGTGGCCTGAGACCAATAAGCTGAGAGGAAAGCATGGTAAAATTCTCCTTCACTGTGGCAATCGTGAATGACCGATCGCATTCTTACAGCTGGTTCATTCTCCAAGTAGCCACACATAAATTCTAATCTGTGCTCCAATGACCAGTTGGGAGGAAAACAATGAGAGAATTGATGGAGCCATGCTTGTGGATGAATATCGTTGCCAGAATTCTTAAATGTTTTGAATTTACGTGTAGTAATGAACAGCTTATAGTCAAAATCATCATGTCGGCGAGTCACATATCGGTCATTGTTACGTCGTGTCGGCGGTTCCATCTCAAAATTCGGTGCACCTTGCCAATTCCTTTCATAATTACCGAAATGCTCTGTGTTATTATATTGTGGCTTTTCCGTATTTCTATGTCCCTCTTCCAGTATTGGGGCGCGAGTGTCCTCTGAAATACGTAATTCTTGTATCACCTGCGTCAACTGATCTTGTACTTCCCGGATTTCTCTTTTATACTGTGTATTAATTTGATTTTGATTTTGTTTGAATTTTCTTATTTGTTCATAGTCTTCTGTGTCAGTGAAGGCTACGGGTCTTGTGTCATTCAGATCATCATCTACCTTTGTAGATAAGTTAGTGACCTGATCCGAAAGTTCGGCTACTTTCTCCGATAGTGAACACATTTCCTCAGTGTGTTTTTCTGAACCAAGTTTCAGAGTGTCCATTTGTGTTGAAATCGAATCTACTGTGTTCTTTAAGTTGTCCTGAGTTTTTGCCAGTTGCGTAACCGAATCGGTAGATGCAACTGAGTCAATTTTAGCCCACAAGGTCTCATGATTTTCATGAACAATGGTTTGCAGCTCTTTTATGGCTGCTTCGTGATTCTGTAATGCATTTTCATGCCGCGAAAAAATAGGCTGAAAATGCTCACAAATTTGTGTTTTTACGTCATTACAGACTTTTTGACATTTCGATTCAATGTTATGTAATTCAGTAGTTAAATCTTCACGTGTTTGTTCAAGTGTGGTGTCTAACTTTTGAAGCTTTTGCTGTGTTTGTCTCTGATTTTGTTCCATTGTGTCTAACTTTTTAAGATTTTGTTCCATTGTGTCTAACTTTAGGAGATTTTGTCCCATTTGTTGCATTAATTGTAATAACAATGCATTAGTGTCTGGAATCTGTTCCTCTACGCTTTTCGGCAGTGCATTTGCACCAGCAACATTCACATTTTGACAAGCAGAAAATGTGTCTTGCCTCATTTGAGAAAACGGTGAGGACGCAAAACCTGAATCTACAGTATTTGCAAAATTGTGTCCTATCATTTCGGATTCCTGAGGCGAGCTGTTGCCGACCGATCGATCGATAATGCTTCCCTGTTCACTACCTGTTTGACTGTCTACGCCATTGTTTGACGCCCGCTCCATTTCCCTATGCACAGTTACCAAATTACTACTTTGAACATTAGTTAACTCATTACACAGTGGCGCTAACACATTGCTTTCGTCTTCACTGTCGTTTCTCATTTTACTTTGGAGCCGAGTGTTACGTTTTTCACACGCCATTATTGAGACAATGTTTCACACGATAACACACAAAAACACAATTTGAAGAGCAAAAAATAAGAGAACACATTAACATAACACTGAAAATAATATCTAGTTAATTGCAGCAGCGAAATACTTGGTGCAAATCTACATGCATGCCACAACTGTTTTACATTACAACAATGAAAGACTGCAACTACAAAGGAGATTCTCTCTACAATTACGCGCTAGCAATAAACAAAAGCTACACTAAATACACAAACTACAAGAAAAAATCAGAAGATTCCAGTGAGGTATCCTAGGCTAAGGGTCGACATATGAAACGTCCCCTTAGAGCAATTTATACTGACTGAAACGTCCACTTAGAACAAATTATACAAGCCTGTGCTTAACCTGGCACACAATAATTTTAGCGCAACGCAATCTGACTATCAAAAATCCCTGCAAAAGAATGGCCCTGACTAACTTTAACCTATACCTTTTACAAATCACTTACCTCACAAAAATCTTCGCTACTCAAGCTACTGCAAAACAGCGAGCGCCACTACTGCCAGCTAAATAAAAGATTCAAACCACTGAAGGTACTAACTACTGATAGGGATAGTTAGCAAATGAAAGATATTAATAGAGAACAAACAATGTATTTACCTTAATATTCATAATTGACATTCAGTCTTACAGATTATCAAAACTCCGCCATCTCTCTCCCCACGTCCACCACTGCTGGCGGCTCACCTCCAACTGCGCAACGCAATCTGCTGTTCACATCCAGCTATAGCAGTTCATGACAACAATGGCAGACAACAATGCAAACTAGCCACATACTGCACACAGCACAACCAGTGATTTTCATACAGAGTGCTATGTAACGTTGCCAATAAAAAACATAAACAGCAAACTTACATAAAGAAAACATAAACAGCCTACTTACAAACTCTAACCACCACCTCTTCCAACGTTTTGGAATGGCACAGTGGCGTCCTGGTGTGGGAAGCCGTGGGTACGACTTACGTCACAGCAGGTAGTCACTGAGAGAGCACTGCCGACACGGACGTCGTGTGTTTTCTTGCATTACCTCTCTTTCGACGGTGCCGAAGTGGCCGTGCGGTTAAAGGCGCTGCAGCCTGGAACCGCAAGACCGCTACGGACGCAGGTTCGAATCCTGCCTCGGGCATGGATGTTTGTGATGTCCTTAGGTTAGTTAGGTTTAACTAGTTCTAAGTTCTAGGGGACTAATGACCTCAGCAGTTGAGTCCCATAGTGCTCAGAACCATTTGAACCTCTTTCGACGGTATCGTGGTGGCACTTTTCGGCGGGACAACACTCATCCACACTTAACAAGTGTTTCTGTGAATTGTCTGCACGATGCTGAGACACTCCCGTGGCCAGTAGGACCTACAAATGTGTCCCTGACACAGGACGTGTGGCGAGCCGGGAAGTCACCTCCGGGCCAGTGGCAGTATCCAGCAGATCGAGGACCAGTCTCAGCAGTTGTGGGGCAGTTTGCCTAGTCAGACTACACCCCTCTCGACTGTATTGGGCAAGCGTCCTCACCAGATCAGGTATGTCACACTGTTGAGTGGGCTCATTGCCAAGTTCTTTGTAGATTTGACTCGATTTTGTAATCACTCAGATAACTTCACGCATCCTCTCACACAGTGAAATTTCATTTCGTTTCCTCCTCCCCCTTTGTGGTGCATCTCCTTATTGCGATGCAGTGTTCTTATGTAGATTATGGACAGATAGAATTCCGTTTTATTACGTCCAAATTTTTCGGACATGCTAGGACATGAGGTGTAACTGTCACTGAATGGTACGATACCTCAGAAAAATTTAAGGACGCTTTTTTGCGAGAATGTTGGAGACAGAAGCAAATGGCACTGAAAAATAGTTTATGGGCTGGTGAAAAGTTTAATCCTAGAAAAGAAAGTATAAAGATGTTTGTTCTGGAATGGGCTACAATTTGTTTTAACAAATAAATTGGAGGCGAAACATGTTTTGGACGGCAAGTTGCCAATGAAATGGCGAAATAAAATTATTGCCGCTCCCAGAAATGTCATTAGTAAGTTTATTAATTACATGTAAAGGTTGGGAAACTTAATGAGGGGAAGAGGCAGCAAGGAAACAGGAACTTTAGGCCCCAGTGCAATGCAGAAAACAGGCCAATGATAATTTAAAGGGAACGGATGTCTTCGGAACAGCTGTGTTAGGGGGACGAGAAGCTGACGCAATGCTTCACTTATCAGACAAAATAATACATGTTTACAGAAATGCATTAAATGACTCAGACAGTAGGTAATAGAGACAGGAGATATGAGTGTATGAAGATGAGATGGGAGATAAATGCGTTCACCAATGCTTCACGCTAACGTTTCACATACCATACACCAGGTGTGGGTACAAGGTGGGATCCGAGCAGAATCATAGAATACAGGAAACTAGATCCCGTCTCTGAAGCTGGCAGTGTTTGGAGAATAGGGGGCAGAAATTTTAATCCACTTGCTACATGTTTCAAGAGTAATAATAACAAACGAACGGAATTTGGAAATAAGTGAATGAAAATAGTAAAATTAGGATATGTATGTATAACGGTGGCTTAGAGGAATTTGTTCATAGAAATTAGCGAAGTACACACTACAGTAGAGGTAATTGGTTAAATGGTTGTTCGGATAATAATAAAGAATCAGACAAACTGGAAAGTGTGCATAGTGAAACGCTTGAAGAATTTTGTCAGGAAGAAGGAGAAAGTACAGATAATGAAGCATTGCAGGATCTAGAGGAGAAGAAACTGGAAGAGATGAGGCAGGTAGTTAAGGAGAATTTATTTGTAGCAGAGAAAAGTGTGCCAGATGATGACTATAACGAAGGTGAGTTATTACGTGTAAATGTGTAGAAGAATTAGGCTGAAGGCGAATATGTGAAGGTTCAGAGGGACATGTCGAATTTAGTGATATATGTTGATTTTTCATTAGTTGACAAATTGACCAACGTGAAGAGGAAGAACAGCGAAAGCAGTCCTACAAATATATGTGTAATCTCTAGATACGGCGAAGGTTTTGAGAGAAGAGAAATTGTTCTCGATCTACTGGAAGAATTTGAAGTTAATAATAGTGGGAAAAAGACTGGACAGCTGGTGATTAATTTGGTAGTAGAGTGTGAAATGCAGTGTTCAGCTAGCAGTGGCAACGGTCTTCGTGCTGTTAGTCAGAAGTGGTTAGATAATTTATCTGAGAGGGAAGCACTGGTAACAATACTTGCTGCTTGTATTCAAATAATTATTGGTACAGGAAAAATATATGAATCTGCTAAATATTAAGAATGTCAGCAATAAGAATTAATACTATCTACTTGTATCACAATTTTCTGATAATTCTGGATTTGAGCGTTTACATGTTCACGGGTGTAGATTTTTTCGATAAAAATACATGAAAACTCGATTTTAATGAGGCTCCTGTGGTTTTGAAACTAAATGTGAGGAAAGCAACTATCATTTCCAGGCAAAAAGAAATTGCTAATAGCCCCATAAAATACTGAAGAAAACAGGAAGAGGTTGAGGTATGTAAGGAATATGGTAAAGAAATGGATCCACAGGTATTACTGGTAGTCCAGAATACAAGAACGGAGCGGATGACGTGAAGGGAATTCACGGATATGATAGGTCCAGAGACGGCAGGAAAGGCGGGGGGGGGGGGGGGGGGGTGTAAAAGAGCTCAGAGGGCACTGCACACTGCACTCTTTGCAGTGCTAGGTGACTGACAATCACCAGGTTGTAAATTATTAACAATACTACTTTACTTTCTTGTCAACATTCCTCATATGTCATTCTGAACTGTATCTATCGTCTTTAACATTCTTCGCTATCGGAGATAGGTCGACGGGAAGTTGGAAGGATGTGTAAACAGTGGAAGTAAATATTAATGGATTTTTATGGAAAATAAGTTATTGAAGATTAAACAATAAATATGGAATGAAATTAATTGAGGTGGAGAGGTGTCCTCTTTTGAGGTGGAAAAGTGGGTCTTGAGGTAGTGACGAATGTGGGTGGGATGAGAAGCGACAAGTAAATAGAATCTATTGGTGCACGAAATGCGAGAATTATACTGTGAACTGATGGGGAATGTTATGAAAACCAATGATGACGAGAATTCGACGGAATAACCAGATATTTGAAATAAAAGACGTAATGGTGCAGTAAGAAAGTATTTTGTTTTCGTAATGATGAAAGTGGGATGATATTCGTAAAAAAAAGACGGTCACTTCAGGAATATCGATAGCAACCTCGAATGGACACAGAAATCTTTATATGAGTAATCTGAATGTTTGAGACAGTAAGAATGAAAGCGAATGATGTGGAAAATTCCGTAAATAGTATCTTAATTTTTGAATGTATAATATATTTTGCACCCTTGGTTAACGCTTAAAAAATTGTGAAGAATTTTGAGAGGCACTGTAGTTTGCCTATCGTTAATTAAGATGATTGGTTGTATTCCGATGCATCAAATCTGAAGGTACGCCGTGCACGAGTGCTATCGGTAGTCTAGAGGACTCAGTGAGGGTCAGATGTGTCAGCACTGCAGTCTGAAAAAGTATTTTAATTTCGAGTAACCGCGAGACTAAAAAGATCGTGGACTGTCGGTCAAGAACTACAGGAAGAACGTAAACGACGAGTGTGAAAATTCCAGGGAACTGAGTCATCATTCGATCCACAGACAGGAGCGTGTGAAATTTTTGGTAAGAGGTCAGTACCGGAAATGTAAGCTGGCTACAAAGAGTGACTGTATTGTGCGAGTAAATACCGACTTATATAAAGTATGAACCTGATTGATAATGTATAAAGAACGGCAACAACATACCAGAGCTTTCACTCTCCAACTCCCTATCATTCGCTAGCTGGCCAAACCTCAATCTTAAATATGTTACGTATCCTGTTGTTTAGTGCGACCTGTTTCTGCGAAGCCTTCTACAACTGTGGAACTCTACTCGTTGTCTTAGGCAAGATGTGTGCTGCAGAAGGAATCACAGAAAAGTGGGTGGAACATTTTTATAGGCAACAGGCAGCGTCGACGCAGTGGGTCTTTCAGTGCTTAGTCAAATTTTTCTCGCAGAAGCATATCTCCCATCTCGTCTTCATGTGCTCTCCTCTCCTCTCTCTCTTACCTGAGTCATTCCGTACATTTATCTACATTATCTTTTCGTCTGTAAAATTCAGCATTGGTTTATTACTCAAAGCACATTTCATCAGCTGCTGCCTATCAAAACCTTCTGGTGTTTCCAAGTCTTTCCATTTATACAACCTTCTTTCATAATTCTTACAGAACTAGCAATGTTTAAATTTTTCTCTGAACGAAATTCTATCAGCTGGCTTCCCTGTGGTTCCTGTCCTCTAGTTTATGTTCTCTTACGATTTTTCCCTTTTCTTTTTTTCTGATGTCGACATCTAGCCCTCCATCACGGTTCAGTTTTCGTGTCCCTTAACGATTAAATAATGTACTTTATCTCTTCATACTTTCTTTCAATGTGTTCATCATCAAAGGAGTTGGTAGGCATTTCTGCTTGTTCTATGGTAATAGGCCTTGGCTCTGTGTTTATCTTGGCTACAATGTTGTTAACAGTTTATGTACATTCTTGTTTTATTATATATTACTAGACCTGCTCCTGTGTTTCTCTATTTGATTTTGTGATGGTAAGTGCAATGGCAGGATGAATAGGTTTTCTGGTCAGGTGAGTACAGTATTACCATCACAAAATCCTATTACGTCTAACTGCAACTTATCCAATACTTGTTTCAAGTCCTCTAACTTACCTACCACATTTCGTGATCTAACATTCCAAGCCCCGACCTGAAGAGCGATGTTAGCAGCCTCTTGAGTAGTCCTTGCCCTCAGCTCCAAATTGGAGGTAATTTCATCCAAGATGACAAGCATTAATTACAATGTTATACAGCAGAGCTTCACGTCCTCGTTAAATATAACAGCCATAGTTTCTCTCACCTCGAACTGTTAGCAGTAGCAACATAACAAAGCCGTGCTTGCTAATGTTACCGGACCAGATCGGTTGACCATCCAGTCTGCTGTCCCTTCAATTACTGCAAAGTCTGATTTCCATCTTCCGAAACAGTCTACATCTACATTTACATCCATACTCTGCTAAGCAGTGAGAACTGCATGGCGGAGGGTACGTCCTACTGTACCAGTTATTAGGGTTTCTTCTTGTTTCTTTCAATTGCAGAGTTCAGGAGAACTGGCTGTTTAAACGCCTCTGTGCGCTGTAATTATTACAGTCTCGTCTTCCTAGCCCCCCATGGGAACGACAGGTATGGAACTGTACTGTATACCTGCCAACCCTACCATTCTACCAATGAACCGAAGTCTGCCACCTGCTCTAACTACGACTGGGCCAATTTTATCATGCGATTTCATATCCCTACAACTTGTTGCACTCTGGTATTTGTGTGAGTTAACGATTTCCAACTGCTACTCATTGATATTGTCGTCATTGGGTATTTCTTTTTCTTTTCTTTTTTTTCATTTTATGACGCGCACAATTTCACATTTCTGAGCATTTAAAGCAAGTCGCTAATCACTGCACCACTTTGAAATTTTACCAAGATCCCACTGGATAGTTATACAGTTTTCAGACAGTATTTCATTAAAGATAGCTGATTCAGCTGTGAAAAGTCTGAGGTTATTATTAATATAGTCTACAAGATCACTAACTTACTAACAGCAAGTGTTGCAACACACTTCCTTGGGGCACATCTGAAGTTACGTCCACGACTGTCGCTGACCTACCATCCAAGAAATCCCCAATCCAGGCACAAAGTTTGTTGGATTGTCATAAGATCGTACTTTCGATCACTAGCGTAAGTGTGGTAATAATCAAACATTTTTCGGAGATCGTTGCCTTGATCCGTGGCTTTCAGGATGTCATGTGAGAAAGTGCGAGATGGATTTCACATGATGAGTGTTTTCGGAATCCATGGCGGTTGGCATGGTCTCGCAGCATATACCCCTCCGATGTAGTTACACCTTCAGTGAAACTGACTGTATCATTGGGACACGCAACCGCAGCAAGTTCCACATTTGTTTAGCGGTGCTATTTGTAGTTGCCCATGAATCGGGTTTTCTTAACGCAAGTAGAAGTTCTACATTGATAGCGATTCCAATCTTAATATGGATGTTTGGAAACCACTGCAAGACAAGGGGATCTGGTCTACAGCGGACCTATCCACTTCGCATCTGTGTGTGCTGTGTGGTCTGCGCGCTTCTATGAAAAGGCTCACGCCTCTCCTTAAGTTCGTACCATGCCGTTTCTTTCTTTCGTGTATATCCGGGATCGGTTCGTCAAGATGACGGCCTGTGGCCTTATTGTCCTAGTTCCTTTGGCACGTACTGGATTTTCTGGATTTACTTAGAGTTTTTCGCTCCCCAGTGATCTGTGTCACCATATCAACGTTCGTTTTCCCAGTCAAGTGCGTGCACCTTTGTATATGACGATTATATCAGTAGGATACATTCCGAGAACTACTTGTGGTGTTGTACCAAATACTCTTCTTAATCTTGCAAGCATATTTCGGTACCCTACATGCTACGTCTGTTTCCCTGCCTTAATAACTCAACATCTGAGGTCACACACTTGCTCCGGATCAAATAATGGAAATAAAAATTGCAGCACGACACAATTTCACTGGTAGCAATGGTAATTTAGAAATTAGAGCTCCAACTCGAGGTATGTTTTAGCATATTCTTTCTGTAACTTTATTGAGATGGTCGAATACTTTATTTTTTCGTCTTAGTGGAATCCAGACTACGTACAGGTGACATAGCGAGAATTGGCGGTGGCTGAAATTTGAACTGTCTGCCATGTTATGCAGGAACCAATCACATTACAATGTATACAGTGCTGCTCACAAAGGTAAAGGACACTCGTAACTGTGAGCGTAGTTGAGGGACTGGAGTTTTATTGACAGCAGGGAGTACGCAAGATCTAAAATCGCGCAAGTAAATCTGCTTCGTGACATTTCTTGGACTTAATACGTGGAAAAGGAGCTCAAAATCGTGAGCTGCCGTTAAACAGCTAATCTTCCTCCTTTTTTTACTGAGGTGTATCATGGCCGGAACAACACAGAGAAATTCCTGAACATTGCAGCACTTAATGTAGTGATTTGACAGTTGGATTGGAGAGTCGATATAGTGATAAGCAACTGAAAGCTGGTAGTACTAGAGACAAACTCGACTTTTGGCAATTGTTTTTGTTTTCGGTTTACTGCGTTTAGTTGTTTAATCTATAGAAAACACGAAATTAACCGAACGAACAGTTCACGGTTCTTAAAATTTTTCTGCTCCTTTACAACTCACTCACCTCCTCGAAATGCCTCCCAGTTCAGTGACCGCCTGCATTCTTCTTTACAGTAGGGAGTCTACGAGCAGTAAATGTCTCATTTTGTGTCATTTACTCCCAGTGAGGTAGGGCGAAATTCCAAAGATTATTGTGAGTTCTTGGCGTCGCGTGAGCCGGTCTTCTGCCATGGTCCATTTCATCGCCAACGATATGCTCTCAATGGGCCTGAGGAAGATGAGGCCATTTGAGAAGATGTAACATCGACACTTTGTGCCGTTGTATTGCTGTTGTTTATTCATACTGGGTGGAGCGCGGTAAATTGCTTTTTTAGAATTCACGTTGCGGCGGCACAGTTGGTCGAATAGGGGCGAGAGTTGGCGTGCTTTATAGTGAACAGACAGGAAGTTTGTATTTAATTGTTGTTCAGTTGCGATAGTGCAGTGAACACGTGAGGAGCGCTCATTTTGTGTTGAAGTGTATTTCTAGAATTTCCACTCGATCAGTGCACCGCGGCCCCACGCAGTCATGTTCCTAGATGGCAATCAATTTTAATCATTCAGAACAACAGGGGATGTGTCATCTGTATGAAGAGGACATGAGAGAAGTGTTACAACACCACAAAATGTCGCACGAGTTGGAGCAGCAGTATCGCAATCTGCGAAACGCTCAGGTCGGAAACACACACCTGCGCTTGGCATTTCAAGACCTTCTCTCCACTGGATTCTTCATAATGAACTGAATTTTGACCCGTATAAAATGTGCGTGGTCCAGCAGTTGTCAACACGGGATTGGATTATGTAACACGAAGAACGTCTTGTGAAGACATGTTTGCAACCGTACCCCGCGATGCAAATGTGTCCTTTTCTGATGAGGCGCATTTTCACCTCAGTGGGTGTGTAAACAAACATAAGATGCGCTACTGGAGCGACACGATCCCCAGGTAAGTTCAACAAAGACCCCTGCACCCAGACCGCGTCACTGTGTGGTGTACCACATCACGAGCAGGCACCATTGGCCCTTACTTTTCCCAGTAAAATCGTCCTGCTGTAACTGAGAATTCGGATCATTATTTAACTTTGCTGCAAATTTTTTTCCAGTCGGCTTTCGAGGCAACCCAATTACAGGATCTGGTTTCAACAACACAGTTCCACTGCACACACATCGGGCATTACTATGAACTTTTTGAGACAAACGTTTTCTGGAAGGCTTATCTCTTGGATGGGGGATCTCAACTAGCCCGCACGATCACCGGACTTATGCCCATGCGATTGTTTTCTTTGAGGCTACCTGAAGTCAAAGGCGTATTGCAACCGTCCCAACACCCTGGAGGACCTCCAGAACAATATTTGAGACTGAAACTGCAAGAATACCAGAAGACATGCTTGAAAGAGTGCACGAGAATTTCAGAAAACGACTGCGGCAGTGTGTGGATTGCGAAGGTAGACATTTGCCAGATATACTGTTTAAGGGGGGTAGGACGTCAAACGGGTCGACTTGAAGCAGGAGAGGCATCACACGACATTTTAATTTCCACTGTCTATACTTTTACAAATAAGTTCATAAAACTTTGTCAGCATCACCAGGAAGGATTCATAATTCACACGCCTTATAGTGGAAGTTCGAAAACATAACAAAATAAATTTTTTTACGTGCGAAATTTCATCATTTTTTCACTTACTAATGGCTGCATTTGTTGCTATAGGTACACTTTTCTTCATAAGTTAGAGAGATTCTTAGATAAATTTTGCACAGCATACATATCATACTTACAGGTGTATGAAACTCTATAATTTATTTAATTAATGAAAAAACGAATGAACTGTTGTATTTTAAACTTGATGTTTAGAAAAAACACAAATTTTATAGTTAATTACCTCAATTTTTACCACAGTTTTTAATAGATTTAGAAAATTCTATAGTTTCATGCACCTTTAAGTATGGTTTGTATACTGTGCAAAATCCATCGAAGAATTTCTCTTACTTATGAAGAAAAGTGTACGTACAGCAACAAATACTGACATTAGTAAGTCAAAAAAATGATGAAATTTCAAATGTAACAAAAATCATTTCGTTATGTTTTCGAACTTCCACTGCTATGAGTGTGAATTCTGAATCCTTCCTGGCGATGCTGACAAAGTTTTATGAACTTATTTGTTAAAATGTCCTGCGGCGCCTCTCCTGCTCCAAGTCGACCCGTTTGACGTCCTACCCCCCTTAAATCACTTGATTAGAAACTTCCATTATTGTCCAATGTGAGAGAAATAAAAATGTAAGTTTCTAAGTGTTCATTATTTTTTTATATCATTCCGAAATCAGTAATTGACCGCGCTCCACCTATTAAACATGTACGAGTATGAAAAAGGTAAGGAATGAAGGGTCCTCCACAGATTCGGTGAGAAAGAGGGGTTTGTGGAAAACTGTAACTAGAAGAAGGGAAGGGTGCTAGGAGGTCTGCCAAGGCATCAGGGAACGTCCACCGTTCTACGTCCTGATGGGATTCCAATTCGGTTTTACAGAGAGTACTCTACTGCATTGGCTCCTTACTTAGCTTGCATTTATCGCGAATCTATTGCCCAACGTAAAGTCCCGAGCGACTGGAAAAAAGCGCAGGTGACGCCTATATGTAAGAAGGGTAGAAGGACGGATCCTCAAAATTACAGACCAATATCCTTAACATCGGTTTGTTGCAGGATTCTCGAACATATTCTCAGTTCGAATATAATGAATTTCCTTGAGACAGAGAAGATGCTGTCCATGCATCACACGGCTTTAGCAAGCATCGCTCCTGCGAAAAGCAACTCGCCCTTTTTTCACATGATATCTTGCGAACCTTGGATGAAGAGTATTAGACGGATGCCATATTCCTTGACTTCCGGAAGGCGTTTGACTCGGTGCCCCACTGCAAACCCCTAACTAAGGTACGAACATATGGGATTGGTTCCCAAATATGTGAGTGGCTCGAAGACTTCTTAAGTAATGGAACCCAGTACGTTGTCCTCGATGGTGAGTGTTCATCGGAGGTGAGGGTATCATCTGGACTGCCCCAGGGAAGTGTGGTAGGTCCACTGTTGTTTTCTATCAACATAAGTGATCTTTTGGATAGGGTGGATAGCAATGTGCGGCTGTTTGCTGATGATGCTGTGGTGTACGGGAAGGTGTCGTCGTTGAGTGACTGTAGGAGGATACAAGATGACTTGGACAGGATTTGTATTTGGTGTAAAGAATGGCAGCTAACTCTAAATATGGATAAATGTAAATTAATGTGGATGAATAGGAAAAAGAATCCCGTAATGTTTGAATACTCCATTACTAGTGAGCGCTCGACACAGTCACGTCGATTAAATATTTGGGCGTAACATTGCAGAGTGATATGAAGTGGGACAAGCATGTAGTGGCAGTTGTGGGGAAGGCGGATAGTCGTCTTCCGTTCATTGGTAGAATTTTGGGGAGATGTGGTTCATCTGTAAAGGAGACCGCTTATAAAACACTAATAAGACCTATTCTTGAGTACTGCTCGAGCGTTTGGGATCCCTCTCTGGTCTGATTGAGAGAGGAGATAGAAGCAATTCAGAGGAGGGCTGCTAGATTTGTTACTGGTAGGTTTGATCATCACGCGAGTGTTACGGAAATGCTTCAGGAACTCGGGTGGGAGGCTCTAGAGGAAAGGAGGCGTTCTTTTCGTGAATCGCTACTGAGGAAATTTAGAGAACCAGCATTTGAGGCTGACTGCAGTACAATTTTACTGCCGCCAACTTACATTTCGCGAAAGACCACAAAGATAAGAGAGATTAGGGCTCGTACAGAGGCATATAGGCAGTCATTTTTCCCTCGTTCTGTTTGGGAGTGGAACAGGGAGAGAAGAAGCTAGTTGTCGTACGAGGTACCCTGCGCCACGCACCGTATGGTGGACTGTGGAGTATGTAAGTAGATGTAGATGTAGAGGCAGCCGTAGAAGGAATAAGTTCTAGGTGTGGACAGGCACGGAAACACGCACAGTAAATAACTGAGCACTTTGGTCGTAAATGCTTCTTTGAGAAAGAGTTGGTTAGTGCAGGAGAAAATACTGTGACGGGCTGCATCAGAGTAATCACACGACCGATGACAGGAAAGGTCGTTGTTAGGAAGGTCACGGCGTGTGGGAAGCGCCAGGTCAGCTGACGCTCAGGTCCAAGCTCAGAGAGAGAGGCAGCCCCTCCCAGCAGGAGCCGCCGAAGCGGCGCGGCGAGGCGCGGGAAGACCGGATATTTTTCCAGCGCGAGGGCGCTTCCTGCCGGCTGATATTACACACGCCGCTCCTAGGCGTCTTCCCGTCTTCCACCCCCACTTCGCTTTAACAACCACTTTTGAAGCTCTTCGCTGATGGACGGGCCGGACTCATTTGTGACGCGTCGACTCCGTCGTGTCTCACCTATGGAGGAACTTACCGCTCAGTGCCCTAATCCCTCCATTCTTTCTGCACTCTACTCGAGGGGAAAGAAAGGTTGTTATACACCTACATGTATAATGCGCACACCACTGTGGGGTACATGTCGAAGGGGACGTCGTACCGATATTACAGATTTTCTTTGCTATTCGACTAGCGTATTGAGTGAGGGAAAATTACTGTCTCCATGAGTCTGTACCCGCCCCAATCTCTCTAACCTTATTCTGACCATCGCAATGAGAGATACATTGCAGTGACAGCAAATTGGTGACACAGTCTTCCCTGAATACAGATTCTGCAAATTAACACAACAGTTGTCTTTTTTGTTTTTAGGTCAACCATTAACAACCCAGTGTTAGACAAGTAACAACCCCTCTAGCCTTCAAGAAAATAGTACCACATAAACGAAGCAACATATTCACTCATTATCACCCACCAAAGTAGTATAATAAAACAGCATTAACAAATTAATAATACGCGGACACAGAACTCAAAAGATGTATCATACCTTCTTACACACACGTAAGTTACGACAGATCATCGCCCTTACACAGGACGCACACACAAGTTAAGACATACCGCCTGCCTCCGCCCCCCCCCCCTCCCACATATACACATACTAGTCGAAAAACGCACACACTTGCACAGAGCAATAGCAGACGCTTCTACAACCACAAAAACAAAACAAAAAAGACTATCCCATCTCGCGATGTCGAAACGAAGTGCACCGTGTGAAAATGAAAACAAACTGCATGTCACTGAAGTTCATTGTACAAAAATGTATAGAAAAATGGTTCAAATGGCTCTGAGCACTATGGGACTCAACTTCTGAGGTCATTACTCCCCTAGACCTTAGAACTAGTTAAACCTAACTAACCTAAGGACATCACACACATCCATGCCCGAGGCAGGATTCGAACCTGCGACCGTAGCGGTCTCGCGGTTCCAGACTGCAGCGCCGGAACCGCACGGCCACTTCGGCCGGCAAATGTATAGAAGAACGTTACGAATGAAATAAGAAAGAAGAAAACGTGAGCAATAATAACAACTTAATGCCGTTTAATAGTACTAATTTGAAATATGGTAACTCTTTCCAGTTATGGCAAGCAGATTTGTAGGCGAACCCTAACGTTACAGTGACCACTGAATATGGTTTGAAATAAATTTAAACGTCTATGTTCTAAATAAGGCTTTTATTACAGCCCCAAAAGACAGACAATAGCTTACATTATTTATGACCAACATGTTTTCACGAGAACTACTTCGTCTTTCTTCCCATCTCAGTACACTGAGCATCTGTGTTGCACTTTGGTTGGTTGGTTGGTTTGGGGGATTAAAGGGACTGGACCAGACTGCTACGATCATCGGTCCCTTGTTCCAAAATTTCAAACACCCACACAGAATAAAAAGGAACAATGGAAAATACGACAGACGACACAGGACAAGAAAGACAAAGAGACCAGACAAAAGCAATTAAAATCTCACAGAGTGTGACAGTGGTTCGCCGACCATAGAGACAAAAAAGGAAAAGCCAACCTCCGAGAAACACACTAAAAAATTAGACTAAAATCGTAGGCCATAGGCCAGAATCAACACAAAAAGACAAACACTTACATTAAGCGATAAAAACCCCCTGCCCGAATAAAACTTAAAACTAAGCCCGCCATAGCAGTGTCATCAGTTAAAAGGGCAGGGAGCGCATCACGCAGCGCAAACGTCTGCCTGAGCACACTTAAAAGTGGACAGTCCAACAAAATGTGGACCACCGTCAAAGCTGACCCGCATCGACATGGAGGCGGGTCCTCACGCCGCAGTAAATGGCTGTGTGTCAAGCGGGTGTGGCCAATGCGGAGCCGGCAAAGGACTACCGAGTCCCTGCGAGTGGCTCGCAGGGATGACCGCCACACATCCGTTGTCTCCTTGATAGGACGGAGTTCGTTTGATGTGGTCATGTCGCGCCATTCAGTGTCCCAAAGTTCAAAAACTTTGCGGCGTAAGAGTGCTCGCAAATCAGGCGCCGGGAGACCAATGTCCAGAGATGGTTTACAGGTGGCCTGTTTCGCCATCCGGTCAACATTTTCATTGCCGGGTATCCCAACATGGCCTGGGGTCCACACAAAGAACACAGAGTGGCCGCAACGAGCAAGAGTATGCAGGGACTCTTGGATAGTCATCACCAGACGAGAACGAGAGAAACACTGGTAGATAGCTCGTAAACCGCTCAGGGAGTCACTACAGATAACGAAGGACTCACCTGAGTAGGAGCGGATATACTCTAGGGCACGAAGGATGCCGACCAGCTGAGCAGTGAAAACGCTGCAGCCAGCCGGCAATGAATGTTGTTCGTAGTGGTCCCCTAGAGTGAGAGCATAACCGACACGACCAGCAACCACCGAACCGACAGTGTAAACAACGCCAGAGCCCTGATACGTGGCAAGGGTGGAAAGAATGCGGCGGCGGCGTAACTCCTCCGCAGGGACTCAGTCCTTCGGGCCCTGTGCCAATCCGAGCCGAAGGCAAGGGCGAGGCACACACCACGGGGGTGTACGCAGAGGGGCCCGGAAAGGAGAAGGAAGAGGGAAAACCCCAAGCCTGGAGAGAAGCTCTCTGACGCGGACCGCGATCGTACAACCGGACCGGGGCCGACGTTCCCAGAGATGGACGACCGATTGTGGGAACAGAAGACGATAATTAGGATCCCTGGGCAAGCTAAAAACATGTGCAGCATAAGCGGCCAGTAAACGTTGGCACCGTAACCGCAGTGGAGGGACACCTGCCTCCACAAGTAAGCTGTTCACAGGGCTGGTCCGGAAAGCACCAGTGGCAAGTCGGATCCCGCTGTGAAGGATTGGGTCCAGCACCCGCAACGCAGATCGGGATGCTGAACCATAAGCCAGGCTCCCATAATCCAGACGGGACTGGAGTAATGCCTGGTAGAGCCGTAAGAGGGTAGAGCGGTCGGCGCCCCAACTGGTGTGGCTCAAGCATCGCAGAGCATTAAGATGCCGCCAACACATCTGCTTAAGCTGCTGAATATGTGGGAGCCAAGTCAACCGAGCATCAAAAACCACACCCAAAAAGCGATGTATCTCCAACACAGCAAGAAGTTCGCCGGCAAGATAAAGCTGCAGCTCAGGGTGAACTGTTCGTCGCCGAAATGCATAACGCAAGTCTTGGCTGCCGAAAACTGGAAGCCATGCGCTACAGCCCAAGACTGCGCCTTACAGATAGCGCCCTGCAGCTGACGTTCAGCGGCTGCAATGCCAATAGAGCTGTAGTAGAGGCAGAAGTCGTCAGCATACAGGGAAGCGGACACAGACTTTCCCAACGCCGCAGCGAGCCCTTTAATTGCAATTAAAAACAGGCAGACACTTAAAACAGATCCCTGTGGTACCCCATTCTCCTGAACTCGGGAGCAACTATGGGAGGCCGCGACTTGCACGCGGAAGGTACGATGCGACAGAAAATTGCGTAGGAAATCGGCAGTGGACCCCGAAGACCCCAACCATGAAGCGTAGAGAGGATGTAATGGCGCCATGTCGTATCGTGCGCCTTCCGTATGTCGAAAAAGACAGCGACGAGGTGCTGACGGCGGGCAAAGGCCGTACAGATGGCTGACTCCAGGCTCACCAGATTGTCGGCGGCAGAGCGGCCTTTATGGAACCCACCCTGAGAAGGAGCCAGAAGGCCCCGTGACTCCAGTACCCAGCTCAACCTCTGGCTCACCATGCGTTCGAGCAACTTGCAAAGAACGTTGGTGAGGCTAATGGGGCGATAGCTGTCCACCTCCAATGGGTTCTTACCAGGTTTCAAAACGGGGATAACAATGCTTTCCCGCCATTGCGACGGAAACTCACCCTCGACCCAGATACGGTTGTAAAGGTCGAGGAGGCGTCGCTGGCAGTCCACTGAGAGGTGTTTCAGCATCTGACAGTGGATGCGATCTGGCCCGGGAGCTGTATCAGGGGAAGTGGCTAGGGCACTGTGGAATTCCCACTTAGTGAATGGGACATTGTAGAATTCAGGATGGCGCGTGTGAGACGAAAGTCGTCGATGTTCCAACCGCTCTTTAAGGGAGCAGAAAGCCAGTGGGTAATTCACAGATGTGGAACTGAGAGCAAAATGGTCTGCCAAGCGGTTTGCAATTATGTCGGAGTCAGTACAAATTGCTCCATTCAGTGACAGTGCAGCGAAGCTGACAGGGGTTCGATAGCCATAGAGGCGCCTAATCTTGGCCCAGACCTGCGATGGAGAGACATGGAGGCCAATGGTGCACACATACCGCTCCCAGCACTCCTGCTTGCGTTGGTGGATAAGGCGGTGGGCCCGCACACGCAGCCGCTTGAAGGCGATGAGGTGTTCTGTGGAGGGATGTCACTTGTGACGCTGGAGCGCCCGCCAGCGATCTTTAATCGCTTCAGCGATCTCAGGCGACCACCAAGGCACAGTCCTCCACCGAGGGGACCCAGAAGAAAGTGGAATGGCAGATTCTGCGGCAGTAACGATGCCGGTGGTGACTGAGTGAACCACCGCATCAACGGCTTTATTAGAAAGAGGCGCAATAGCGGCCATGGAGGAGAACAAGTCCCAGTCAGCCTTATTCATAGCCCATCTGCAAGGGCGCCCAGAAGAGTGACGCTGTGGCAGTGACAGAAAGATCGGAAAGTGGTCACTACCACACTGGTCGTCATGCACACTCCATTGGACAGAGGGTAAGAAGCCAGGGCTGCAGATCGAAAGCTCAATGGCGGAGTACGTGCCATGCGCCACACTGCAATGGCTGAAAGCACCATCATTTAAAATGGAAAGGTCGAGCTGTGTCAATACATTCTCAACGGTGGCGCCTCGACCTGTTGCCACTGACCCACCCCACAGAAGGTTATGGGCGTTGAAGTCGCCCAGTAACAGGAAAGGCTGCGGCAATTGGGCTATCAGCGCAGCCAGGACATGCTGCGGGACAGCACCATGTGATGGAAGATAAAGACTACAGACGGTAACAGCCTGTGGCGTCCACACCTGAACAGTGACAGCCTCTAAAGGTGTTCGCAGAGGGCAGATTCGCTGTGAAGGGAGTGAAGGATATAGATGCAGATGCCACCAGATATCCTTTCATAAGCTGCCCGGTTCCTATAATAACCCCGATAGCCATAGACAGCGGGGGTTCGCATTACCGGAAACCAAGTTTCTTGTAGAGCAATACAGGCGAAAGGGTGAAGGCTGAGAAGTTGTCGGAGCTCAGCTAAATGACGGAAAAAACTGCTGCAGTGCCACTGAAGGTTGGTATTGTCCATGGCTGGGAAAGGCGTGAAGGGACTGGGGAGGCAGTTTACGCCACTGGGTCTCTTGCTGCCACCGATTCAGTACCCGCGCGAGTGACATCCATTGCGTCTGAGGGTTCGGCGAGATTCAGATCTTCAGCAGACGCTAGAATCTCCATCTCATCCTCAGAGGCTGAGCTTGTAGGAAGTGGTGTGACAGGTGCCACCGCAATGTCGGGATTCTTGGGAACCTTTTTCTTCTGTTTCTCTCGCTGTGCCTTCGGTGGTTCAGGCTGGGAGGGCTTCCCTGTGTCAGTCTCAGGGACGGCGACGACCGTGAGTCCCTACGACCAGCGATCGGTGGTTGTTTCAGCCACTTGCGGGTATCCACTTTTCCGCTGGTCTGAACTTGCGAAGGGAGGTCCCCAAGGGGCCCCTTCCTGGCGAGAGGAGCTGAAGAAATCAGCCGCTTCTCTGGCTAGGAAGGGGGAACAGATGTCCCCGATGGTTTGGGGGTGTTGCTCCTGAAGTAGATGGAGCAGGAGCAACAGGGAGTGCCCTCCACAATCAAGGGGGCCGGTGGATTCTGACATATCATAGAGCCAACCGTACGTGACAACATGGGAGATGGGAGAACCATTGTTGCAGCAGCAGCATAGGTCGACATCATTGATACAGGATGGAGCCTCTCATATTTCTGCTTAGCCTCGGTGTAGGTCAGGCAGTCCAGGTTCTTATATTCCATTATCTCCCGTTCTTTCTGGAAGACCCGGCAGTCTGGCGAGCAGGGGGAATGGTGTTCTCCGCAGTTCACACAGATAGGAGGCGGGGCACGTGGAGTATTGGGATGAGAAGGACGTCCACAATCTCGACACTTGATGCCAGGAGTACAGCGGGATGACTTGTGCCCGAACTTCCAGCATTTAAAACACCGCATCGGAGAAGGGATATATGGCTTCACCACACAACGGTAAACCATCACCTTAACCTTTTTGGGTAAGACATCACCCTCGAAGGCCAAGATGAAGGCACCGGTGGCTACCTGATTATCCCTCGGACCCCGATGGAAGCGCCAGACGAAGTGAACACCTCGTCGTTCTAGGTTGGCGCTTAGTTCATCGTTGGACTGCAGAAGAAGATCCCTGTGGAAGATAATACCCTGGACCATGTTTAGACCCTTATGGGGCGTGATGCTAACTGAAACATCCCCCAACTTGTCACAAGCAAGCAACCTCCGTGACTGGGCAGACGATGCTGTTTTGATGAGAACTGAACCAGAGCGCATTTTGGATGAGCCCTCCACCTCCCCGAACTTGTCCTCTATATGCTCCAGAAGAAACTGAGGTTTCGTCGACATAAATGATTCACCATCAACTCGCGTGCAGACGAGGTACCGTGGTGAATAATCTCCACTGCCTTGTTTAGCCATACGTTCCTCCCATGGAGTGGCCAGGGAGGGAAATGATCTTGGATCGTATTTCTTGCCGTTGAGGCTAGACCTCGATCGCTTAGAGACTGCTGGTGGAGGCCCACCAGCGAGAGACAATGTACTACGCTTCATTGCGGGTCATCCGCCCTAATGCCACCCACTCCGACCAGGGGCTCTTCCCACGGGCGCCACCCAGTCACAGCAAAGACCACCTGGCAGGATACCCTTTGCCAGGAGTCCTGATGCCCCAGAGGGATAGGTATCTACTCCTCGGCATACGTGGGAAGGTAGCAGCTCAGGTACCAGCAGTGCGATCCCTGTGTAGTCAGGGGGCTACCACCAAGAGGGTACATGACGACCCCACCACAACGGACTGGCTACCGTGCTGGATGTCGGGTGTCGAATATCCATGTATAGCACGAGGGCGTCCGCATCTCGTGGTCGTGCGGTAGCGTTCTCGCTTCCCACGCCCGGGTTCCTGGGTTCGATTCCCGGCGGGATCAGGGATTTATCTGCCTCGTGATGGCTGGGTGTTGTGTGCTGTCCTTAGGTTAGTTAGGTTTAAGTAGTTCTAAGTTCTAGGGGACTGATGACCACAGCAGTTGAGTCCCATAGTGCTCAGAGCCATTTGAACCATTTAGCACGAGGGCGACAGCAGGAGCGTCCACGTCGCGGCCCTGGGAGGGCTACTTGTAGTCCTGCTGATTCTGCTACCACCAAGCCATTACAAGAAAGAACAAAATGCGTGACGACTCTCATAATCGGTCCTTCTTAAGACCACGTTTGACTATCATCTCCATAAATGCGGAGGGATTATCACCTGCCAAACAGGATATACTGGCTGATTTGTGCAAATAGAACGAATGTCACGTCCTATGCCTACAGGAAACGCACCGAGGCCCAAACAGCAATAGACATAAAATTGCGGCCATGATACTGGCAATCGAACGGCCTGACGATCAATACGGAAGTGCAATTTTCATACGAGAGGGAGTAGCCTACGACGGGTTTCAACTTTCAGACAAAAACAACATTGAACTTCTCAGAGTTGAGACTAATCATATGACAATAACATCAATATATAAGCCTCCAAATACGCGCAATAATCCCCTTCCCACGGCCAGTATTGTAATGGGTGACTTCAACAGTCACCATACACGCTGGGGATACAATGAATCTAATGAAGACGGACTCAAGGTGGAGACATAGGCAGATGCTGAATCACTCTGTCTCATACACGACGCCAAACTCCCCCCATCTTTTAACAGCGGCAGGTGGCAAAGGGGATACAACCCTGACCTCGTCTTCGTCAGCCAGAACTTGGTAACTGAGTGCGTGAAAGATGTCCTGCGTCCTATAACACGCTCCCAACATAGACCCATCAAACTCACAGTTACTTCAGCAGTGGTGCCAGCGCGGATTCCATTTCAACGAAGATTTAATTTCAAGAGGGCAAACTGGGAAGGTTTCGCAATTGGAATCGACGAGAAGCTGCAAACTCTAGAACCAACACCCAGCAACTACGATAAGTTCATAGAAATCGTCCAGAATGTATCAAGAAAGTCTATCCCTAGGGGCTACAGAACGGAGTTTGTACCGGGCCTAACGAAAGAGAGCCGGCAACTATACGATGCATATAAGGAAAAGTATGAGGAGAACCCATTCTCTGAAGAAACTCGAACTTGCAAATGCACTTACCGCCAGCTAATCGAGAAGCGCAGGGAAGAATGGCAACATCTAATTGAAAGTGTAGACATGAAACATTCTAGCCGGATTGCCTGGAAGACAATTAAGAAACTAAATAATGACCCCAAGCAGCAAACGGAAGCACCAAGAGTAACAGCCAACCAAGTAGCGCACCAACTCGTTCTTAATGGGAAAACGAAGACTCCAGCAAAAACCATCCCAATAAGAAGTGGCGAAAGTGACACGAACTACTATAGCCGTCCATTTACCATCGAAGAGCTAGAGTCCGCACTTTAATCTCTGAAACCTGGCAAAGCAGCAGGGCTAGACGACCTTAGGAATGAACAGATCCTTAAATTTGGCGAGTACACGAAAAACTGGCTGCTCCTACTTTTCAATACCTGCATCTGGCTAAACAACATCCCGAAAACCTGGAGAAAGGGCAAGGTCATAGCCATTCCAAAACCCGGCAAACCACTGGACGAGCCAAAAAATTTCAGACCGGTAACATTACTTTGCTGCTTGTACAAGGTGTTCGAGCGCATGCTGCTGAATCGACTTGTGCCTAATATTGATCATCAGATAATTCCGGAACAAGCGGGGTTTCGCCCTGGGAAAACTTGCACTGGACAGGTCTTGAATCTTACCCAGTTCATAAGGCATGGGTGCGAGAACCGTCTAATTACTGGAGCCGTACTTGTCGACCTCTCATCCGCATTCGACACTGTAAATCACAAACTGCTGCTCACTAAAATATACGCTATGACTAATGATTTCGGGCTGATACAAATTATATCAACTCTTCTCAGCAACAGACGGGTCATCGTAAACCTAGGAGGGAAGCGAAGCCGATGGCGTATCCAGAAAAATGGACTACCCCAAGGCAGCGTCCTCGCACCCACTCTTTTCAACATATATGTGAATGATCAACCAGTTGCACCAGGGACTAGGAGCTTCGCTTACGCGCACGATCTTGCAATAGCCGTGCAGGGTCGGAACTTCAACGACATAGAAATTAGCCTTACGAATGACCTCAACGGTCTAACGCCATACTACGAAGCCAAGTGCCTACGCCCGAACGCAGCAAAAACATTATCCTGCCTATTCCATCTTCGAAACCGAGATGCCAAACATACCCTAAACATCACGTGGAACAACCAACGGATCGCGTTCAGCAGCACTCCTTGTTATTTAGGCGTCACCCTTGATCGCACACTTACTTACAGACATCATGTAGACAAGGTCAGGGGAAAATTATCAACAAGAAACAATCTCCTGAGTAAGCTCACCTCCACAAAATGGGGTGCCGACCCACATACTTTACGTACGTCGGCACTTGCACTCTGCTACTCGGTTGATGAGTACGCTGCCCCAGTTTGGGAAAGATCAGCGCATGCGAAACGAGTGGATCCTCTGCTGAACGATGCCTGTCGCGTAATCACGGGATGCCTGAGGCCCACCCCGGTTAGCCAACTTTATTTGCTTAGTGGCATAGCTCCACCCAGCATCAGACGAGCTATAGCAAGCGAAGCAGAGCGCCTCAAGCAGCTGCGCGACCAGCGCCATCCTCTCTTCGGACAAAACCCTCCACACACACGTCTAAAATCGAGACGGAGTTTCCTCACCTCAGTTCAACCGCTCGAAACCTCAAAACAAAAGGCCAGATTGTCAAAATGGCAAGCAACACTGCCTACGGGAGAACAGGCACCTCTAATCTCACCGAACGAACAATTGGCCTCTGGAAATGAACTAAAATGGCCATTATGGAGTACCCTCAACCGCCTACGAACTGGAGTGGGCAGATGCAACGTAAACACGTGTAGATTGGGATACCGAGGCGGGACGGACACATGCCAGTGCGGACAGACCCAAGCAATGGACCACCTCCTGGAATGCAGCAACATGGAAGAAGTGTGCAGGAAAGAAGATCTGGCAAACGGTACGACAGTGGCAGTTAAATGTGCTGAATTTTGGCGGGGCGTGATATGATATACATACTATGTTAGTCTTTATATTGTAATGTGACTCCCCATTTTGGGTTTGTTTTATTTATACACTCCTGGAAATGGAAAAAAGAACACATTGACACCGGTGTGTCAGACCCACCATACTTGCTCCGGACACTGCGAGAGGGCTGTACAAGCAATGATCACACGCACGGCACAGCGGACACACCAGGAACCGCGGTGTTGGCCGTCGAATGGCGCTAGCTGCGCAGCATTTGTGCACCGCCGCCGTCAGTGTCAGCCAGTTTGCCGTGGCATACGGAGCTCCATCGCAGTCTTTAACACTGGTAGCATGCCGCGACAGCGTGGACGTGAACCGTATGTGCAGTTGACGGACTTTGAGCGAGGGCGTATAGTGGGCATGCGGGAGGCCGGGTGGACGTACCGCCGAATTGCTCAACACGTGGGGCGTGAGGTGTCCACAGTACATCGATGTTGTCGCCAGTGGTCGGCGGAAGGTGCACGTGCCCGTCGACCTGGGACCGGACCGCAGCGACGCACGGATGCACGCCAAGACCGTAGGATCCTACGCAGTGCCGTAGGGGACCGCACCGCCACTTCCCAGCAAATTAGGGACACTGTTGCTCCTGGGGTATCGGCGAGGACCATTCGCAACCGTCTCCATGAAGCTGGGCTACGGTCCCGCACACCGTTAGGCCGTCTTCTGCTCACGCCCCAACATCGTGCAGCCCGCCTCCAGTGGTGTCGCGACAGGCGTGAATGGAGGGACGAATAGAGACGTGTCGTCTTCAGCGATGAGAGTCGCTTCTGCCTTGGTGCCAATGATGGTCGTATGCGTGTTTGGCGCCGTGCAGGTGAGCGCCACAATCAGGACTGCATACGACCAAGGCACACAGGGCCAACACCCGGCATCATGGTGTGGGGAGCGATCTCCTACACTGGCCGTACACCACTGGTGATCGTCGAGGGGACACTGAATAGTGCACGGTACATCCAAACCGTCATCGAACCCATCGTTCTACCATTCCTAGACCGGCAAGGGAACTTGCTGTTCCAACAGGACAATGCACGTCCCCATCTATCCCGTGCCACCCAACGTGCTCTAGAAGGTGTAAGTCAACTACCCTGGCCAGCAAGATCTCCGGATCTGTCCCCCATTGAGCATGTTTGGGACTGGATGAAGCGTCGTCTCACGCGGTCTGCACGTCCAGCACGAACGCTGGTCCAACTGAGGCGCCAGGTGGAAATGGCATGGCAAGCCGTTCCACAGGACTACATCCAGCATCTCTACGATCGTCTCCATGGGAGAATAGCAGCCTGCATTGCTGCGAAAGGTGGATATACACTGTACTAGTGCCGACATTGTGCATGCTCTGTTGCCTGTGTCTATGTGCCTGTGGTTCTGTCAGTGTGATCATGTGATGTATCTGACCCCAGGAATGTGTCAATAAAGTTTCCCCTTCCTGGGACAATGAATTCACGGTGTTCTTATTTCAATTTCCAGGAGTGTATGTTAACCGGAGCACACCGCAGCCGATGTGGCCGGAAGCTCGGTGTAATTCCATGACAATAACGAATGTGCCTGATCTTAGGGCAAGATGGATATTTAATGCACCACGTAAGGCGTCCTTCCCCAAATGGTACTCACTAACAGGAAATTTTGAAATGTAGTGGTCAAACCCCTTAGGGGACCATCACATTAAGGTCGAAACGTTGGAGACTCCTTTTAGTCGCCTGTTACGACAGGCAGGAATACTACGAGCCTTACTTACCCCCGAACCCGCAAGGGGGTGTTGCACTTTAGTACGGGCTGTTGCTCCTGTTAAGATACCAGCAGCCTGCCTGGTAGGCCTTCAAACACTGGCACAGTGCTCTGGAACTGATGCAACGGCATCTACCGCGAGACATCCTTCATAAACGCACTGCACGTTCCTAGCGCACTTTCAGCAAGTTTAATACGCTCCAAATTTTTTCCGGAGAAATATCACCCGGCGAAAGGACAGTCCCAAGACACGCATCGTCAGTTCGGTTTCTGTCATCTAAAATGCGTCGCACAGCTATCATAGACGGATCTGAGATGACTTGAACTGGGATTGGAAGCCCTGGAGGAAATTACTTTGTTGAATCATGATCACTTTACAAGACTAATTAAATGAAAACCATGAGGTTTTCAGCAGTGTCGCATTGCTGTTAAGAGACAGATGGGGGGGGTGGGGGGGAATCAAGGCAGCCTTCAAAATGGGACAAAAGTTATGAATCCACAATTCTGTAATAGTAATGGCACTAGCAATCTATCCACAGGAAAAGAATATATATACACTGAATCGCCAAAGAAACTGGTATAGGCATGCCTCTTCAAACTCAAAACAGACAGAGTACGGCGCTGCGGTCGGCAGTGCCTATACAAGACAAAAAGTGTCTGGCACAGTTGTTAGATCGGCTACTGCTGCTACAATGGCAGGTTATCAAGATTTAAGTGAGCTTGATCTTATAGTCGGCGCACGAGCGATGGGACAGAGCAGAATTGTTCAAATGGCTCTGAGCACTATGGGACTTAACTTCTCAGGTCATCAGTCCCCTAGAACTTACAACTACTTAAACCTAACTAACCTAAGGACATCACACACATCCATGCCCGAGGCAGGATTCGAACCTACGACCGTAGCGGTCGCGCGGTTGCAGACTTTAGCGCCTAGAACCGCTTGGACACTCCGGCTGGCTGGGACAGAGCATCTCCGAGGTAGCGATGAAGTGGAGATTTTTCCTTACGACCGTTTCACGGGTGGCCGTGAATATCAGGAATTCGGTAAAACATCAAATCTCCGACATCGCTGCGGCCGTAAAAAGACTCTGCAAGAACGGGACCAATGACGACTGAAGAGAATCGTTCACCGTGACAGAAGTACAGCCCTTCTGCAGATTGCTGCAGATTTCAGTGCTCCCCCATCAACAAGTGTTTCAATGAATCATCATCGATATGGGCTTTCAGAGCCGAAGGCACACTCGTGTGCCCTTAACGACTGCACAAAAGAAAGCTTTACGTTTCGGCTGCGTCCGTCAACACTGATATTGGACTGTTTATGAGTGGAAACATGTTGCCTGGTCGGAGGAGTCTCGTTTCAGATTGCACCGAGCGGATAGACGTGCACGGGTACGGAGAAAATTTCGTAACTCCGTGGACCCTGCATGTCAGCAGGGGACTGTTCAAACTGGTGGAGGTTCTGTAATGGTCTCGGGCGTGTGCAGCGGAGTGATATGGGACTCTTGGTATATCTTGATACGGCTCTGACAGCTGACACGTACGTAAGAATGATGTCTGATCACCTGCATCCATTCTTGTCCATTGTGCATTCCGCCGGAGTTGAGCAGTTCCAGCAGGACTGTGCGACACCCCACACGTCCAGAATGGCTACAGAGTGGCTCCAGGAACACTTTCTGAGTTTAAACACTTCCGCTGGCCACCAAGCTCCCCATACACGAGTATTATTGAGCATATCTGAGATGCTTTGGACCCGGTCGTACTCTTACGGATTTATTATGGTCAACCCTGTAGGATTCGTGCTGTCAATTCCGTCCAGCACAGCTTCAGACATTATTCGAATCTATGCCACGTCGTGTTGCAGCACTTCTGCGTGCCCGTGAGGGTCCTACACGACATGAGGCAGGTGCACCAGTTTCTTTGGGTCTTTAGTGTATATTACACAAGGAAATGACGGTGAGAGTTCGTTTCAGCCCCTAGGGAATATTAGTCCAGGTGTTGAGAGAAAATCATAACGAAGGGAATAACACACAGAGAGGCTTGAGAGCAATGGAGACGAGAAACGTAGCGATGGGCGTGTGAGAGCGTTGCTCGGCACGTGGGGCGTGACGGGCCTGTCGTTACCGCGACCGCCACCAGGGCGTGCATATTCATAAGATGCGGTCGGACTCCTCTCGTGTGTTTGCTGTACACGTCTGATTTCAAAGTAACGGAGTCGAGTACACGTTGCAAGTAAGATGGCAACTAATTTGCACTCCAATCTTCTCGATCTACCGAAACCGATCGACAGCCACTAGATAGTGCTCGAGAGCGGGGTCCGCATTCTGTGGGTTCTCGGTTATATTACCTCGACGGTGACAAATGTGCAGTGAAGTGCGGCGTTGGCCGCTGACCGGTCGGCCGCACTTTAAAGTACGCGCGCCGCCAGTCACGCCGCCGCGTTTCCTACAGCCGCCACCGCGGCACGGAGGCGCTGCCTGTCACGAACGGTTACGCCGCTGCCAATGAGATGCAAGCATCCCCTCTCCGGAGCTCCAACGGCGGGTCTACTTAAGAATCGAGCATTCGTGTACTGACTGAGCCCATTTTGTGTGTTTGCCGGTCGAACAACATTTGCAGACTTTCACAGTGGCCACAGCTCGGCATCTTCCGAACAGAGATTTAACTCTTTTGTATCTGTATAAATGTCTGCATTCGAACCTACTGTTAGCAACTGGCACTGCAACTGCAGCAACAAGGTTATGCATTATCTTTACTGTTCGATGGTAGAAGTAGAATAAATTAATATCTGAAATGTGATTCTTCAATTTCTCCAGGTGTATTTTGTGACGAAATAAATCTCAGGTGAACAGCCTGGTATGAGTGTGTATAGGACACAATATTTCGGCAATGGACCACGTTGCCGTCATCAGGTGCGCTGATGTACTGACCGGCGGTGGGCCGGCGCCAGGTATATATAGGACAATCCCCCTCCCGCTCCGCCCTCAGGCGCTTCCTATGAGTCGGTGCGGTCCAGGTGCAGCGTCCGTTCTCCCGCCGCCTGGTCGCTGCGTCCTAGGTCTTCTTGTTCAGGAGGGTCTGCCGGCACCGCTCTCGTTATTCTTCCCTCCTACCCCAAGTCGGTACACTCTGGAAAATATCCTTTTTCTCCTTAATCCGGGTGATCGCGGGTTCCCACGCCTTGCTAAGGACGTAACCCCTGTCACGATTTAGTTGTCGCTCCGTTACTCTGTTCTCTGTGGCTTCTTTGATGACACAGTCCCAGTATTTGGAAGTCTGTGTCAGGACTTTGGTTTGGTCATAGTCCATGCTGTGGACTTCCGACACGCAATGCTCAGCGATTGCCGACTTACTGGGCTGTTGCAGTCTAGTGTGCCGTTGATGTTCTCAGTATCGGTCCTCAATGGTGCGAATGGTTTGACCTATGTATACACTACCGCATTGGCAAGATATCCGATAAACCCCTGATTTACGTAGACCTAAGTTGTTCTTGGCACTACTAAAAAGGCTCTTGGTTTTGCTTGGAGGACGGAAGATGGTTTTCACTTGGTGTTTACGTGAAACGCGTCCAATTTTTCCGGATAACCAGCCAGGGCCGCCTCCTCCTGAGGCTCATCCTCAGTTTCCGCCGGTGCTGCAGGTGTGGGATGTGTAGAGCCTTCCGAATTTGCCCTTCCTTGTAACCGTTCCTACGAAACACGGTCTTCAGATGGTCCAGTTCTTGATGCAGACCGTCCCTGTCGGAGATGGTGTGAGCTCTGCGTGCAGGAGTCTTGAGCACGCCACTCTTTTGTGCCGGGTGTGTAACGCCGGAAATGCATATCCTCCTATTTCCATCTATTGTAATATAATTTTTTTCCTTGTTTTGTTACCTCAAGATATGACATTTCTGTCTCATTATATATTGTAATTGTTTTACTGTTTGTATATATATATATATATATATATATATATATATATATATATATATATATATATATATATATATATATATATATGCATTTATGTCGATGTATAATTGGTTTGTTTTGTGAATATTATTTGTATTTATACGCTGGGTCTTGCCTAGGGAAAACTATGCTATCGAACGATTACATCGATAGGTCGTGTGAAGAACGAAAGTGTGTAGGATCTTTGGTAGTGTTAACTCTGCCGCGTGGAGCGCGGGCTGAACAGAGGGGGGTCTGGCTGGAGTAGCGAGTGGAGCAGGTGTCTTGTGTGACGCTCCCGCGAGTTGCCGCGCTTTCGGGGTTTGGCAGCATGTAATTGCGCTCGACTTGCGATGATAGTTTCTGACATGGTGTCGCGGACGGGAAGCATTAGCTGGCGCACATCAAGAGCCCGTTTCGTCTGGTGACCGTGTCGAGAAGAAGGCGCGCCAACTTCCATCTTCTGCAACAGCGACGGCCGACAATGAGTGACTGTCGCCACCTCCTCGATCGACGGCTTCAAACCTTCGATCGACCAACAAGGAAGACTGGAAGCAAGTAAAGTTTTAGAACTGTATGGCAGAACTCAGCTTTTTAAACTGTACCATTTTCGTAACTATAATTACAGCAACTTAGCATGAACCATTTGTTGCTCATTGTCCCAATTGCATTACCAAGCAGGGTCCCTTCCTTTTCCGGAATGAACCCGAGTGTCATTGAAATTCAAACGCCAGCATTAAAGTAATATTCTATTTCGCTGCTTTAATTTCAAAGTTCAGTTAAAGTATTCATAGCTGGCTACAATACTGAGATTACACAAGCACAAATTAAGAGTGCTAGTTTTGTTACCATATTTTAGCTTACCTGTGACTGCAGCTCAGCTTGGTATGTACTACATTTTACTATTGTTCAGAATCATTTAATTCAAGTTCAAAGTTAAATCTCTTATTTCTAAATTGCGTAGATTCAAGTAGCTTTTGAAATGATTGTTGAGGTAGTCCAAGACTAACCGTGTTTTACTGAATTTCGATGTGCTTCACAAAGAAAGCTCACTATTAACTTCAGTCACTAAATTAAGTTTCGATTTTCCTGTTTTATTAATTCTTTTGCTAAATTAAGTCGGAGTGTAGCGAAATTTATTACTTCTGACAAACTTTCAATTTTCACTCTACACGTGTCAACCTTCAGTTGACACACTTCTAGTGCTAATTATATGTGTAATAATCTTTCTTTTTCAGTTACTATAGTAATTGTCCTTAGGACTGGCGACCGTAATTTCCCCCAAATCTCAAATATCTAATTACCGCTAGTTGATTGTTAACGTAACGGCCGCACATTTACTTTCTTTATTAACTTTACCCCTTATTCAAAATTAATTTCCACCAGTTTCATTTGCATTTTTCCTTTCATTTAGATGTAACCCTTTCCTCTGTCTTTACCGACAGTTTAACTTCGGTGACGATTGCTTTTCCCAAATTTCCATTAGGTACACGCGGTTTAATTTTTCACTGTCATTAAGGTCGATAAGTGAGGGGGAGGTTACAGGTGGTGGCAGCTATCCGCACGTAGGCACAAATCGGTGTGCGTCTTCTTCCTATACACGCTGTGGCCCAAAGTGCCGTCAGCTCGTCTTCTAATCGAACCATCCAGGAAAACGAGCATCCCATCCGTTTCCATCTCCATGGTGAAGTTAACTACGCAGTTACATGAGAACATTTCTGTAAGGGCCTTTTAATCATTGCGCGTGCTCAGAGTGTTTGTTTTAGACCCCTTTTGTTGCAGCCGCACATGGATGAGCTTTCAGAATTGCGTCCAAGTCCGGGAAGATGGCGAAGTGAACTGACAGGCAGACCGCCGCGACTAGGTCAGACCTGCGAAACACGCAGAGTGCAGTGCAACAGTGCTGCCAGAACTCGGGGGCCAACGTAAGGGAGACTAAAATTCTTTGTTGAACAAAAAATGGCGGAGAAACACAAATCCCTCGGCATCGTCGTTTCCATCTGTCCGCTCGAAATGATTGCCACAAGCTGGAAACCAATGCTAAATAATACTAGATTCTCAAGAAGTTACGACAAACGCAAAGTGATAAACGTATTACAGAATGTTAAATTGCTTTACGCTGCTATTGTGGCAAAAGCACTTTACTTAGGGCAATTTTTGACATTCCCTAAAGGAATAGCGAAATTAGTTATGACCGAAGTATGTAGTTCCATATGACAAGTGCGTGTATTCCGAGTCACATCCAGTGCTTTAGGACGAGAGATGAAACAGGAAGGCCCAAGTTCGATAAATATCCAGAGGTAAACGACGGTACAGAGACGTCTAGAGTGCACCGAACGAAATCTGTACAGTGCCACAGTAGCCTTAGTGAAAGCGACACAGCATAAAAGCCTCGATCCACTGACTAATGTTGACCGATCACTGCTGAACTAAAACATGTAAAGCAATTTTACAATGAACTTAGTTACATCAGACGAAGAATCAGATGTGAACAATCTTTCCAGCGCGGGTAAGATGATACAGAATGTGAAACGAAACAGAACGTAGCAGAAATGATCTGGAGAAAGCTAAACATAAATATCTTGTGACGCGAAATAAAAGAATTCCGATACAGAGTGATTAACAATGTTACACTCTCAAATGGCATATTTAAATCAGTTGGTTTATGTAAGACAAACTTACGCCAAAAATGTTTCCTGGTAGACACGCCATTTCAAAGAATCACAGGTGATGCCTGTGATTAACATGGAAAGAGGTCCAAAAAGAGAAAAAAACTTATGTTAAAATAACTGACAGTAAACACATGGAAATCTCGGAATTATTCATTCCTCATAACATAAAATACTCATACATACAATGTCACTGAGTGGCTTTATGCGATTTACGTAAACTAAACTACACTACTAGTAAGAAAGGACAGGAGTCCCAAGCGTATACTGAAAAAATATTGAAAAAGAATACTACACAGGCTACGCACTGAAAGATTATAAAGCGCAGTTTAGGACTGTGCTGAACAATCTCTTCAAAAAGGAAGTTGTGGGATGAGAAACATATAGCGCCAGAATCTGTGGCTAGGCAGCACAGTGTAGAGGTGCAGGAAGCAAGTGGAGGAAAGGTGGTGGGGGTGGCGTACGGCGGAGACTTTGTGGGGCCAGGCGCCGCTTACGTGTCATTCATATGAGGAAAGACGCGTAATGAAACAGAGAATATTGTAATGCCAGTGAATAAGCAGAAAGGACACAGAAGAAGATTAAAAACGAAGCCACATGTTTTAGTGTAAATAATGTGAGCATTTCTTAATACAAGTACAAAATTAAATAATATAGGTATAAATTGCAAAGAAGTAATTTTTATTTTCCATTTCAATCATTTTATTTCTGGTCACTCCACCATACAAATGTCGCAAGGTGAGGGAACTTTTTTTGCTTTACTTAAAAAGTTTTTAATTTTTGAAGGGCATTTTTAGTTTAATGCGTTCTCGAAAAATTTTAAGTTTTTGAGGTAACTTTCAGAAAACACAAGCTAACGAAGACTACAATTTCACTTCGATGCAGAAGAAACAGTTTTATTAAACCTTCAGGAGCTGTCTTGTTTTGAAGAAGAAACCGGGCCGAGAAGGCCGGGGTATAAAGGGAGGAAGGAGGAACTATCAAAAACATAAAAAAAAGATCGGTAAGGGCGCTGACCGCGGTAGGTGAGTTTCCGTGTCAGAATCCCGCTCCGGCAAACAGAATTAATCGCTCAAGAAGATTCAAGAAAGGACACACTTCTACACTTCTCGAACTCTTTTTCCCTTGGAGTTGGTGAATTAAAAGGACGCTGTACGTAATGAAAGAAATGACAAATTTGGACGGATGTTCGGTTGTCAAGGAAAACATGTGTAAAGAAAGGAAATCTGGAAGGAAGGTATTGGTTTACCAAGCCGCCCGCAGCCAGCAGAAACGAAATGAAAGCTCGAATTGGGAGAAGCAAATTGAATGTTTCCTTTCTTGTCTAAATTTGAATGGTTGGACTGGAATCTGAATATTGTAATGAAGCTGGGCGTTGCGTTGCATTTACTTTAATGTAGAAGACGATATTGTCAAGTGTCAATTTGTATCAGTTATTAGTAGATCATTAATTCGAGCCACATGCACAGGCATGCTCAAAAGTATCCGAAGGACCTGAACTGCATTTCGCCTGATTCGCATGCAACCCGCATAACGCATCTGCCTAGCAGGTCCTCTAATCGCTCCTCGGTACAGTCGTTTGACTATCGAAAATGGTTCCAACAAGTCACCACTAGAAAACACTGCTCTGTATCGCAATAACTCAAGATGTAAAGTAATACTACGATACTACAAATATCAGGGAACACCTCATCACAGATAAGACTGTCCTTAAGGCTTTGTAAGCTCACATTTATTACAATAAATGACATACTTGGAATGTTACATCTCTCATTATTACGTCAGATAGGTAATGCGCGTAGTAAGTTCGTCATATTCATGATTTCCTCTTCAAAGTAACATACCGTACTTATTATTTAACACAAAAGACATTAAAAATTTAAGTTATTCACGAGCAGCTAGTTGAGAATATGTATGAACTTCAAACGACACGACGGACCGTCTCGTCTCTGCATGTGGATTCAAACCCAGGTCATACAGACTAAGCAAAGATTTCGTGACTGACGGAAACTAACAGTCATTCCTGACTAGGCATACAGAGACTAATATACCTCGATTTTAGACAGTATCAGTTAGCAAATATCAACTTTAAATTGCATAACGTAAACATTTTTAATGGACGGGAATTCCTACCCACAATCTATTGTCTCTGTTAACGAACTACGAGAGATGTCAAATATTGCTTCTTCACAAGTAACTTACTTGAAATGCCGTGAGGTAAAGCTTTTCGTTCGACAGGGACTCGAACCGAGAACCTAATCGGATTGATATCGAAGCACAATCAACTATGACATATCGGATTTTCTCAGCAGTAGCAACATGTTTTAACTGAAATGACGAGATGCAACATTAATTTTTTCCTTCCCACGACTCCAACCCGGCACCTATCGCTGTTAATTCTAGAGAAAACGAACGTAAAATGTGGGTTAGTTACAGCAGCGACATGTAAGACTGTTTGAAGTAGAAAGAATATGACGAAGAGTTCATTGCTGACTGTGAATCGAACCCCACACGTGTCGTTGTTGACTACACACAAAGAGACGTAAGCTACCGAATTTTTCTCAACCAGCAGCTCGGAATAACATCCCTGAACATTTCGCAAATAGTTCTGTCTCTCCGCCGTCAAAAACGTCATATATCGTTAGTGTTGACAACGAATGAAAATACATTAAAAATCAAAATTATTATCCACCAGCAGACAGGTGTTCTCATGCTAGAGCTTGATAATACATCATGAAAACTTCAGTGCCGGGCTAGGATTCGAACCCATTCACGGGCAATATGTGGAGATGTTGAGGGAACTGCAGTTTTCAACAAACAACAAATTTTAGTCGAGCTGTATTGCCACGAAGGGATCAGATTCCGTGTTAAGGGCGGTCTGAATTGCATTCCCAGTTCAGAACCAATTTTATCGACAAAAAAATGGTTCAAATGGCTCTGAGCACGATGTGACTTAACTTCTGAGGTCATCAGTCGCCTAGAACTTAGAACTAATTAAACCTAACTAACCTAAGGACATCACACACATCCATGCCCGAGGCAGGATTCGAACCTGCGACCGTAGCGGTCGCCCGGTTCCAGACTGTAGCGCCTAGAACCGCACGGCCACTTCGGCCGACAATTTTATCGACATACAGAAGCTCAAATAAAAGATGAAATAAGTGTCCTGTGACCCTACATAGCGTTTCTGTCGTTACTAGAAATAAATAACTAGTATAAGAAAGGTTACTGGTGATAGTTTCTACACGTCGCCTCTCCTGACTTTATTGTGGTTCAACCTAACGTGTACTTGGTAGAGAAGGAATATGTTTAATGTGAATTTCAGACCACAATGCCATTATACCTTTTGCATTTCGTGTAGCCAGAAGAGAATAGAATCTGTCTCTCCCTATCAAAGATCATGGCAGAAGTTGGAATCGAACCCAGACCATAAGTATATGAACCTATCATCAATCCAACAGACCACCAAAACCTCTTCTCTGCGACTCTGGATGAGAATTCTGACACACAGACTCCCTGTAGTGATTTGCAGCATATTCAGTACGTTCATTTACTTGGTTGACCGAATCGCCATGAACTAGCTGCCTTGGCTACCCAGTGCATACATTCGACTCTATTTTGTAATCACCGAAATAAAATCACGTAACTGCCACCTACACAGAACTGCCAACAGGTAGGATGCAGAAATTTAAATAGGCAGTGTTCCTTTCCATTTGAGCTACTGTGTTGTGCTACCTGTTGGTTGAAAACGTCGTGCAGTGCAAAACAAAAGCTGTAACTATCTGTCTCTCAGAAGTCTAGATCCGGCCATATGCATTATCTCGCAGCACTGTGGAATGAGGAAGTTCTGGAGGAATTTTGTTGACTTCTGGAGCTGCTGTAGCTACATGTTACCGAGCGAGGTGGCGCAGTGGTAGCACACTGGATTCGCATTCGGGAGGACGACGGTTCAATCCCGCGTCCGGCCATCCTGATTTAGATTTTCCGTGATTTCCTTAAATCGCTCCACGCAAATGCTGGGATGGTTCCTTTGCAAGGGCACGGCCGACTTCCTTCCCCATCCTTCCCTAGTCCTATGAGACCGATGACCTCGCTGTTTGGTCTCTTCCCACCAAACAACCAAACAACCAACCAAAACCAGCTACATGTTATCTAGTAGCATAACGGTACACGATTGGAACCGTAGATAAGATGTCGCGAGTTCGAGTGCATTCACTGTTACATTTCTTAAAACGCAGTTCTGCTGTCTGTTGAAGTTATCAATCTAATGGCACTTTGAACATAATTCCCTTCATTTCTCAACCCAAAATAGTTGCACGTGGATAATGGGCTAACTTCTGCGACATCTGGTTCTTTTCAGGTTTAATAGACGTCCAGGCAGCAGATGCATCTTGAAATTTTTGTATTATGTATGGGTAGAGCGGATCGTGCCAAAATACATCCGAAAAGTATTTTTTAGGTTAGCTGTCGTGTGGTAGTGGCATTTTATTCTTCTTCACACCTAGTTTGACAGCTTTAGCTCAGAACAAGTTTTCTACATGCATATAATCAATAAACTGCATGTACATTGTCTGACTGTTATAGATAACATCAGAGAATTCGCATACATCGTTGATGACTAATTTCTCTCTCATGTTTGCTATTGTTTTAACAACACTAAAAGAAACCTTACGAAAATTGTGCACTTTATTATAAGAAATGAAATAAAACTACCCAGATAACCTTACGATGAAAGTCTGTTTTATTAAAACTGAGTATCCGTACACAAGCGTGCCTCTATCGGCACAAATTAGTAAAATACTACTCACTTAGATTTCGATTGGATCTGTGTTTAATTGGTATGCTGTGTCACACTCAAGAGGTATGCAAATGCATAAATAAAGTTATGTATTCCTAGAAACCCAAAATTTGCTTGTCAGCAGCGGTGAGCCGTAGTAAAGTTAGCTTTGAAAAGCGCGCCGCAGCGCCTAGCGTGAAGCAGTCGCCCTCCGTTTCCTGGTGGTGGCGCCGTTGTCGCAATTGAAGGCTTCGGTGTCTCCCTCTAGCGGGAAAGGGGAAAAGTTTGCTGTTCGCGTGGGTTTAAGAAGTGGCTGTGTGGGTTCTCGCGGAGAGTCGGCAGTCGGGGCATCGAGAAGCGACTCCTCTGCCGGTGCTGGAGGGACAGCGCGCAGACCGCGGCATCTGCGTAAGCGACGCGAGCAGCGGCTCCGTGGTATGGGGCTTCAACTGCTCTTCGCGAAAGGAATCTTCCTGAGCGTGGGTCGCAAGGGGCCGGCCTAATCTGCAGTTCGGTCGTATGCTGTCGACCGGCGACGAGATTCTGAAAATCGGCGCTCCTTTCTGAGTCCGTTGAAACGGCTGGCAGCGGGCGGTTCGCAGAGCATTTGGAGGTGTTGCGTTGGTTCAGTTCTGGGGGTCGTAACGCACCAGAAGTTGGGTATTGATTGTTACCTGATTTTATGAAGTTTAATTGAATTCAATTTACTTATTCTTGTTAATTACACCAGCCGTATATTTTGGTGGTTTCCCACCATTCATTCTCGTCTGCCCACCCGCGGGAAGGTGGTAATATTAGAAAGGGTGGTCCGTTTGTCCACTTTTGAGGGCGAAAGGGGAGGAGTCAGAGCAAATCTGTGGTTCGGTTCGGATTGCTTCTTTCCCCTCCCAGCTTACCTACGGGTTTATTCGACTGTTAGCCTCTGCCATGTCTGTGAAAGTCTAAGGCACCGACGGCTGTACTGTTTAAAGTGCGAGGCAGTAATACCTGATCCATTCTCTCGCCTGCCATAACTATAGTACTAGACTCATGTGTAAAAGGTACTCTAAGAAAGAAGAAAAATTCCTTTTGAATCGTGGTAAGGATTAGTCAATTGCATAACGAATTCTTGCTCATCTGGAAGCTGTAACTTACGTAAATTTGTGTTTATTTATATTTGGCTATAATAAGCAAGGTTGTTAATGTACGCTGTATTGGACTTTTTATATTGTTTCTAGTCAGCAAAAACTTTTGTGTATTTTTCCAATTCAATACCTTTTAAGGCTTTTACTCAACGTGCTTATGTGTTCTATACAGGCAGTTGGTTATTAGTGTGTTTTCTTGCCATGTAAAAGTTTGCCATTTCATTATGGGCAGAAATTGTTGCCTGGAAAGGAGAATGTTGTAAAAGTTCGCAAGTCATGCCTGGCGAGCGTGTGTGTTTGCCGTAACTGGCAGAAATTTGTAACATTTGTTTTTTGTATTTTGGAAATGTTAATGTTATTAATTGTTAATGTCCCCCCCTTGTGCATGACCCATGCGTTTTGGTTTTTCTATTTTGAGAACTTTTGTAAACAGGGTTGTCTTTATATCCTGCACCATTTAATGAATGGAGTGAAATTCACCTGTAATTTAGCTGAGCTTGAAATATTATACAGCGTCGCGTTGTATACGTTAAATTGTTTACCTGTACTTGCCTTTTACTGGCGTGAAATTTCTTAATAATAATTTAATAATTTAAGAAGTCCTTTCCTACAGTAAATTGTGACTTATTTGTTAAATGATTGTTGGTCTTTTTTTTTAATATATCGTCAAGTCTTGCACCAAATTTGAATAAAGAGTATTATTGAAAATTGTGTGTAATTTCACCAGTTGTTCCTTGGCACCTACTTCCACTTTACATTTTGTGTATTGATTGAGATTAATAACCTTTGGTGAACCAATAGTAATTTTAGGGTTCAAGCAGAAAAAGGCGTGACCCGTTGAGCAGCATTGTAAGTAACAGTCACCGAGACTGGAACCGCGAACCATAACACACGCTTTTTCGCAGCTCAGCACATTACCACAGAGAGAGCGAAGAGGTATACGTCTTGACTATCCCTTACGAAGGCGATAGTGGCTAGAACTTGTAAACTGCTACTTAAAGGACGAGAGTAGTTGTGATTTCCACGTGCAACGACTTTCCTGGGCTGTCAACCGTAAATTTACGATCTTTTGTTGCACATCAATCGACAATAGATTATTCAATGGAGATGACAGGAAAAATCAAGTGAACTTTGAGGCTTAATTCCGTGCACATCAGGAAGTAACTCGTTGATCACAGAGTTGCCAAATATACCTTACCTTGTTGCCAAATCTCAGTTACAGTGCCAGCAAGAAGACGACGAACCGAAGTGATCCTACAGCAGGCTGGGAAGTGACCATAGCTGGCGTCTCAAAGGCGCAGCTGCTGTGGCCTGGAATACGTAATGCGTCTGATTCACATTTCTGTAAGGGACTGGAGCGTAGTTACTAACAATACTCAGAACTGACTGCAAACTAAGCATCATAAAACAGTAACTCTCATGGTTGTTTTTATACTTCTTTCGTAAGTGTACTCAAAACTAAGAAACTCATTCACGGGCATTTTCGTGCCTCGCCGATAGTCGAGCACATCAACAAATAAAAAATAAAAAAGAATGTGTGTGATTATATATATATATATATATATATATATATATATATATATATATAGAGAGAGAGAGAGAGAGAGAGAGAGAGAGAGAGAGAGAGAGAGAGAGAGAGTAAAAAATTTTTGAAAAGAAATTGAATCATGGTAGGTAAAGAAATCTTTCATTAAAATGACCCGTTCCACATCATTACAAAATGTAGTATTCATGATCTATGCAACAAGTATTAATCTAATCTAATCTAATCATATTGCTCGCTAGTCATGAATTACCGAAATTTTCGCCAATATCAGTAACCAAATCTAAACTTGAAAATAAAAGACGATAGATTTTGTAATAAACCAGGAGGACTCCTGTTAAGACTCTTTCGTTCCTGTTAACTAACCATGAAAGATGTCTGATATACCTCCATTCAGAAGTACTAAAGTGTGCATTCATCTATACTAAAGTGTGCATTCATCTAAAGATGAAGCGCATGATGTGAAATTCTGTGATGGAGATACGAAACCAACATGTAATCGGATTGTTACTAAGTAAAATCAAATGTTACGTATCGGTTTTTCTTACCAGCTGCTAGGTGTTTGAATCTAAAATGAGAATACGATCTATGTGCCTGAGCGACCATCGAACCGCACACCTACCGTCCTTCTTTATCATCCACGAATATAGCTTAAGCATCAATTGCTTACTCACCAACAATAAGATGTGTGCGTGTTTGACCAGAAATAACGAGACCTATTGCGATTGTTGGCAACACATGAACAGACATTAAAAATGCACGTTTTTTTCACTAGCAGGTCGGTGTGCACGTGATAGGGCTTGAAATGAAATTATGGATATTTTCGTTCTGGATCAGGATTCGGACCCACACTTACCTTTGGAGGAGAACTAGAGAAGATTGCAGTCTTGGGAAAAGGAACGAAATGAGTGAACTATGCTGTTCCGAGAGATTCAGATCCTTGAAAGAGGAGATACGAATTCGAATCACAGTCCAGCACCAAATTTTTCAACGTCTCTAGTTCAATCAAGTACAAGTAACATAAGAGCCCTGTTCCTTTAAATGGCTATCGGTTCATCAAATAAAATAACATTTTCTAATGTAAGTAAGTTTACTGGCGACAGTAGTTCTGTTTACCACAACTTCCGCCTATGACATTTCCCAAAGCAAACTGGCTCTGCCAGGTTGGTAATGACTGAACGTGATGTTTAATGCCGATTCTGGATTATAACGTCTTTCTTTTGAGGTTACCAGAGGTAAAGTAAATCTGTTTGTCCCTCTTAAAAGTAAATGCTTGAACCCCTGCATTGGTGCAATGCCACATTTCCCAGCTCCCGGAGTGTGCTCTAACGGATTTTGTGCTTAGCTTACAAAATTAGTCACGGTGGAAAAAATGCGAGACTATTACTTGGTTAAGTAGAAGCAAGCTTCTGACACGGAGATTATGCTATTCTCATGTCAGCAGGATGTAAAGACTCTTCTAGGCATCATTGCCTCGATGTGAAGCCATTTAGAAATTTTCACTAATCAGCAAATTTCTTAATTCGAGAAAACCCACTGTGAAGTGTGAAGTTACCGGATAATTCGATTATTATAGTCATTATTGCTATAATTTTCTTCATACCGCTGCTGGAACACATGTACTTCAAGATCATTTAATGCCTTTTTGGTCATTATAGTAGTTGCCCAAGAACAGGTTCTTTCCCTGTCTACGCAATCCTTTTCATGTTAATATAAAAAATCAGCCATTACTCTTAGATGACACTAAAACTAAAGTAACTGATTAAGACGTTACTTGATAACAAAAAAACGCCGCCTTTCTTCGTTTACTTGAGTCTAGAAATGCCTGTCGAATACTGCCACACCAAAAGCCAAGGGATCTTACTGCCTTCCGATATACGTCACTGTCAGTTCTTCCATATGATTTGGTCGACGTGACCTATTCCAAATTGTGTATGACAGAGTATGTTTTAGAAAATCAATTGTTTTCCTTTGCAATAAACAGAAAGATTTTTATTCTAAGCTATCCAAGTTCAAAATTTTCGCAATATTAGTTCAAATTTAATATTTGCTTCTATAATGTAGGAAAGTATTTCACAGAAAGTATTTCCGACTCATTGACCTTATACTTAGTCGCTGACCATAAATTCTAGCTCAGAGTGACACCAGTTTAAGTAACCTAATGTAGCGAAGGCTGTTTGCCAGTGGTCTTTCTCACCGGAAAATATGCAATTCACTCATTGGGCTCCATAAGTACACTGTAACAGTAATTTCTGTGTGTATGCAGTGCATACGGATTGTAGAATTTACTGATGCTCTGTCTTCCACTTGTGTATACAATATGCTTGACCTAAACGGGCCCTTTATGATTACAGGCCCTGGGCAGTGCAACATCATACTAACAACAGTAATGTGCTTATACTGATAACCTCACTGTTCGTTTTACCTGATTTTGTAGTCATTTAAATAAAACAACATGACCTTCCAGTGGTAGACATTTCGTGCCCCTTTTCCTTCTGTGAAATTTGTCAGCAAGCTATTTGCCTTCCAACCAGCGAAATGCGGTAAAGTTCGGCCGGTAAAAGATTCACAAACCACGATTTAGTGCCGTTAAGACGATTTCTTTAAACATTGTCGTAGCTGAGGGAATTTAGTTTCTTCTTAAATCGTCTTATACAGCAACGTTCACAGATATCTTAAATAGGAAAAGCTCTTTATCCAGGTACTAAGGTTGTAAAACAAACTTCCCATAGTTTGTGTCAGGTTGATCTTTTCGTCTGATAGCACTGCGTAAGTATTTTGTCTAAGAAGTATCACAAGTAGTGTGCCTGCAGCTGTGGGAATCATTGATTGAAATCGAGTTTAACACCAATGGGTACAGTACTGCTAAATATACAAAATGATTATCAACCTAAGGCTGAGTTCATGCACAAACTGAGGCGTACTTATAATATTGAAGGTAGACTGTGTATCCTTGTCTTCCTTGAGCGGGCAATGGAAGGTGTTTACACACATGTAAACAATACAATGAATATTTCGAACGCTATAGTTAACGTTGCTCTCATAAACTAATTTTTTTTAATTCTTCTGGATCTTCAGCGTGCAATATGTGTTGTAGATACAGTCTCAGACAAAAAAAAATTGACCGTCAAGTCGTTCACGCAAGGTGAACAATACAGTCGTGCTCCGCTCAGAATTCTATGTCCGGCAATATGCTCGATCTGGAAACATTGTAGACTGTGGCACTTCTCGGAGGGATTCTTGATTGCAGTCTGAGTACATCACTCTCGACTACCACCGTAGTCTTGAGGTAAAACGCGAGACTAGCTACTACGACGTCTGGCAACCGAAAGTACACTTCGACAAAATTTTTATCGCCCCTTTCCTCTCGGTGCTGAAGCTATGAGTGTAATTCGAGCGAATCCACAATATATTTTGCTTTCTGTCACATTGGTAATAACATTTTGGTTCAACAACACATTGTAGGGGGCGCATAGCACCGAAACAGTGACCACATACGTGACTGCAATATGAGGAATCAGTCGAAATGGAATGTGGAGCCGTTAGCTGTACCGTGACTGAGACAGATGAGTTTAATAGGCTCGTTTCACACTGGGACACTTGTGACGGTCACCGGTGACTGTGGCGAACACTCCTGGGTCACTGGTGTCCCACACTGCAGCTGTTGCCAACTGATTAGTTGGTGAAATTGACTCGAGCGAGGAGGAACTGTTGTTAGTACTTGTAATGAGGAGGAGGAGGAGGAGGAGAATGAAGACAAAACGTTCATTACACATACATCCACTGCTACGTGATCGGCTGGAGAAAGGATAGTATTACACCCTTTATGACGATCTGAGACAATCTGAGAAGAAGTTTTTTCAGTATTTTCGAATGTCAAACACTTCATTTGATGGACTACTAGAAAATGTGAAAGAAGCAATCACAGTAAAAGACACTATACTAAGGAAGGCTATCCCACCAGAGGAAAAACTTGCTCTTACATTAAGGTAGGTACTGTAGTATTATTTTATTTTATTGAAAGCACATTTTACAGATTTTAACTGGTATTAATATACATTACAAAATATTGTAAAACTTTCACTGATAGTTTTAAGTTCATTGCTTCTCTGCCTGTGCTGTTGAAAAGTATATTAAGGACTCGTCACTGTACTCGGAGGCCGCTGGCGAGCACACAGCACAACCTCGACTGTCCTCCAGTGTAGCCTTGAACTGTTCCATGATATGCACGGTCGTGATGCGGATCCACCGTGGCGTAATTTGGTACAGGTGCAAATCCTATTTGGGACGAAGAGGAAGCAGAAGCGCTGTAATATTGTTGGGCATTAATAATGACATTCATCAAATCTGATTTCACTTTCAATCTTGTATGACTGGGTAATTTTTTTAATTCAGGTACTAAAGACTGCATAAACAAGCTATCTTCGTCGGCTTGCTGTGATGAATTGTCTTTTCTGGCGTACTTTTCCTTCCAAATGTTATATAGGATACCTTCTTCTTCAAGACTCTTCTTTTCACGTGGCCTTTTTTGCCGTCGTTCGGCAGTTTTTTCACGTGCCTCCTGCTCTAATTTTTCTCCTTCATCAAACTCATTTCTGTCTTCATCATCATCATTGTCAATACTAGAAGTAGTGTTCTTACAGTCAGTTGTTAGGAATCGCAGCTGATCGAAGTAGATATACTTCTTCCTACCAGTTGCTGCAGAACCACTCTTTTCTGTTTTTTGCCTTAATAACTCTCTGGTATAACTGGCCCTTAAGCTCTTCCACTTCCTTTGAAGGATTGTCCCTACAACAAACAAAAACCACCATAGTATTGTAATAACTAATATATAAAAATGAATGTTTGTTTGGTTTTGTTCGTATTTTATGCGCAGCCGTACCGTTCATCCGACTGCGATGAAACTTTGTCACTTGCGCGAAAGTTATAGGCATAGTACAATTATTAACATTTATTGAAATTATAGTTGCCGGGTGTTCCAGCTGGTTATCTATAATGTCTACGTGTGAGTGCGTGTGTATGCTTGTGTGTAACCTGCATAATTTTGTAGTTTTGCTCCATATGCTTTATCTTTTTTTTACAGGTACTTGTGGGCCGGATCATCCATGATGGACATACATTTTCAGTACAGAATTGGAGTATCAACTATCTCGTATATTATACGAGACGTTTGCTCTGCCATATGGCGTGAAATGAAGTCAAAATGTTTTCCCGACCTCTCTAAAGATCTATGGCTTGCCTCAGCTGAAGGATTCCATAAGAGGGCCAACTTTCCTCATTGTGTGGGTGCAGTGGACGGGAAGCACATCAGAATTGTAAAACCCACTTCCAGTGGTTCACTCTACTACACTCCTGGAAATTGAAATAAGAACACCGTGAATTCATTGTCCCAGGAAGGGGAAACATAATTGACACATTCCTGGGGTCAGATACATCACATGATCACACTGACAGAACCACAGGCACATAGACACAGGCAACAGAGCATGCACAATGTCGGCACTAGTACAGTGTATATCCACCTTTCGCAGCAATGCAGGCTGCTATTCTCCCATGGAGACGATCGTACAGATGCTGGATGTAGTCCTGTGGAACGGTTTGCCATGCCATTTCCACCTGGCGCCTCAGTTAGACCAGCGTTCGTGCTGGACGTGCAGACCGCGTGAGACGACGCTTCATCCAGTCCCAAACATGCTCAATGGGGGACAGATCCGGAGATCTTGCTGGCCAGGGTAGTTGACTTACACCTTCTAGAGCACGTTGGGTGGCACGGGATACATGCGGACGTGCATTGTCCTGTTGGAACAGCAAGTTCCCTTGCCGGTCTAGGAATGGTAGAACGATGGGTTCGATGACGGTTTGGATGTACCGTGCACTATTCAGTGTCCCCTCGACGATCACCAGTGGTGTACGGCCAGTGTAGGAGATCGCTCCCCACACCATTGATGCCGGGTGTTGGCCCTGTGTGCCTCGGTCGTATGCAGTCCTGATTGTGGCGCTCACCTGCACGGCGCCAAACACGCATACGACCATCATTGGCACCAAGGCAGAAGCGACTCTCATCGCTGAAGACGACACGTCTCCATTCGTCCCTCCATTCACGCCTGTCGCGACACCACTGGAGGCGGGCTGCACGATGTTGGGGCGTGAGCGGAAGACGGCCTAACGGTGTGCGGGACCGTAGCCCAGCTTCATGGAGACGGTTGCGAATGGTCCTCGCCGATACCCCAGGAGCAACAGTGTCCCTAATTTGCTGGGAAGCGGCGGTGCGGTCCCCTACGGCACTGCGTAGGATCCTACGGTCTTGGCGTGCATCCGTGCGTCGCTGCGGTCCGGTCCCAGGTCGACGGGTGAGCAATTCGGCGGTACGTCCACCCGGCCTCCCGCATGCCCACTATACGCCCTCGCTCAAAGTCCGTCAACTGCACATACGGTTCACGTCCACGCTGTCGCGGCATGCTACCAGTGTTAAAGACTGCGATGGAGCTCCGTATGCCACGGCAACTGGCTGACACTGACGGCGGCGGTGCACAAATGCTGCGCAGCTAGCGCCATTCGACGGCCAACACCGCGGTTCCTGGTGTGTCCGCTGTGCCGTTCGTGTGATCATTGCTTGTACAGCCCTCTCGCAGTGTCCGGAGCAAGTATGGTGGGTCTGACACACCGGTGTCAATGTGTTCTTTTTTCCATTTCCAGGAGTGTATAATTATAAGAACTATTTTTCCATTCTGTTGTTAGCTGTTTGTGATTCGACGTACAAATTCCTATTTATAGACGTTGGAGTATATGGGAAATCGTCCGACTCAACTGTGTTTCGTAATACAGTGTTAAATAATAAACTACAAGATGGTACGATAGATTTACCTGCACCAAAACAACTGTCATTATCGTTTGAAAGACCTATGCCATTCATGTTAGTAGGAGATGGAGGTTTCGGATTGTCAAAATTCATTTTGCGCCCTTATGGTGGAAAGTATTTAGACATTAAAAAACGTGTGTTCCACTATAGACTGTGCAGGTACATCAAGTGTACTTTTGGAATTCTTGCAAACAAGTGGCGCATTTTCTATCGACCACTGGATGTTAAATTAGATTTGGCAGAGTTTATTGTGAAGACATGTTGCCTCCTCCATAACTTTGTGCGTGATCGTGATGGAATACAGTTTGAGGATACGTTAACTATTCAGGGATTGCAGGACATGTCACCTTGCTTGGTCTGTGGAGGAAATATTGCGAACGGTATCAGAGAAGATTTCGCAAACTACTTCATCAGCCCTGAAGGCGAAGTGCCATGGCAGCTGCAAAAATCTAAGTGCTAGAAATGTTATGTGAACATTAATGTCGTTAGGCCTAAATGTTCATTGGAATTGTATTTGAAATGTGCAGCGTTCAATTATTACCATGTTAACCTTAACAAACCATACTGTTGCGTTCACTGAACTGATTAAAACTTGCAGTTAACATTATAATTACAATGCACTTTTCTGTATTACAGTTGTGTGTACCTAACTGAACAGAACCCAAGCACGAGCACTGTTCTCATTCGGGTGTCAAAAACTTGTAAGTCAATAGTAGTATGGTAAATAAATAAAATTAATTATTATAGTGACAACATATGCGTAAATAATTGTTGTTTTGAATAATATTTTAACTGTATTTTTCGGACCATAAGGCGGAGCGCCTTATTAGACTACGAAAAGACGTACCCTTAATTTTGTTATGAAAATGTTGAAATAAAACTTTTTATTTTATTTTACTTTCATTCGCCCTGTAGGGGTGAGTACATGGTTTCTGCGCTCCTCCATTTTGTCCATTCTTCTCGCATTGAGACTGCATAACAGTACACTTGCTATTGGTAATGCAAAAGAAAAGGGGTGAGGGATAGCATTCTCCTTGTAGATTATTAACCTCCTAGCCTCGTACAGGGGTAGAAAATATATTTCGCTATTCTTGTGGTCCGAAAAATACGGTATTAAAGTGAAAAAGAATATAAAACTTACCAATTTTGTTTCTTTCATCTATGCTCTTTTCATCGAAATCAGGCACAAACGTCGTAATAATTTCTTGCCACGCTTTTATTTTCATGACTTTGTTACTGTAGTCATCGCTTTTCATATCCCAAATAACGGTACGACTTTCCACTTCACTTATAAAATCTTCTGTGTTGATGAACTCTAAACTCATGGCTGCACTGTGTGGAGAGCCACTGGGCTCAGCAACGGCTGCCTGTCTGTTGGCAACTCTGCACTGCCGTGCCTGTGATCGGTGTCCCAGTGTGAACACTCCAATACGAGCTAATACATGTCCGGCGGTGACCGCAGCGAACACAGTGTCGGTGTCCGTCACATGTGGCGAGGGTGAGTCACTGCTGGGCCACCGTGACTCGGTGACTCAGTGCAGTGTCCCGGTGTGAATGCTCCAATTCAAACGAAGGTATCTCTATCAGTGACCGTCACAGGTGTCCCAGTGTGAAACGAGCCTTAATGTAGAGGTTCAAAAATGGTGCAAATGGCTCTGAGCACTATGGGACTTAACATCTATGGTCATCAGTCCCCTAGAACTTAGAACTACTTAAACCTAACTAACCTAAGGACAGCACACAACACCCAGCCATCACGAGGCAGAGAAAATCCCTGACCCCGCCGGGAATCGAACCCGGGAACCCGGGCGTGGGAAGCGAGAACGCCACCGCACGACCACGAGATGCGGGCCAAATGTAGAGGTTATCAATCGCTTTGGGACAGCAGTTTGGAAATCCTCCACAACGCTGCCAAACTCTTCCAGTTGTGAGCGTGGGGTTGATCTGCTATTCTGTTATTCTGCGCAACGGATTAATCTGAGATGTACCCTTTACACTGTGGCTCCTGCAAGATGTATTTTCCACCCCCACACTACTACAGAAGGCAGACAGACACTCTTAACGTTCTAAAGAGAAATGCCTGAAAAACTTTCAGCAATAAATATCTTGTGGAGTCGTCCTCTGTAAGGAAATGACACAAAAATTCACAAAATTTCTTACGTAACTAGTGGGATCCTGAAGTAGTGCTAGTTAGTGTAAGAAAAACATGAAACTAACGAAAATTATTATTTATTTTGCAAAAATTCTGAGAAATCACAATGGCACTTTTACTTATGAATTGAACAAGTGATATCCTGGTTCTTTTCGGAATGTGAAGTTACCTCTTAAGGATAGGATTCGCTAATGAAATTTCTATACAAAGTTTAAGATTTTTATTGACTTGGCAGAATGGCTGAGAGCCGCGCCTACTCAACTTGAATAATTATCCTTTAGAATGTTGCTAGGTACGGCCGAGGCTGTCGCGTGTGAAATGCAGTGAAGTGTGCTGTTGTGGAGGAAATATGGGGCTCGCAATAGCTGTAGCGCACAATAGCGTAAGCAGCGATGACTGCTGTCTGCACCGCTCGCTGCTGACAAATAAGATAACTCTCGTTCTATCTGGATTGACCTTCACCAATCAAGCTCTCCCTACGCCTTGATGAAGTCGAGGATTCCTATTCGCCCCTACTCTAACTATTGGTGGGGTACACCGGTCAGATAACCAGTCCACCGCAATGCCACTCAAAAATTCGCTCGCAGGCGTTTAACTATAACTCTGTCCATTCACACTGCACAATAAGTATTTCGGCCAACACAGTGAACAACGCTTAATTGCAAGGACTCAATATAGAGTCACACTTTGATTCGCTCTCGACAGAGGTGCTATCCCAGTGAAGTACTGAGGAGAGACTTGTTCCTCGCTCCAAGAGCGACAACGGAACGGCGCCTCTCCATGCCAGACGTGAAGGGGTATATCTTTTGGTCTGTTCCATTACTCCTTCAGCTGAAGGCATCAGAAATATCGTCTGCCAATCAGCATTGCTCTTCTAAAACGGGAGAATTACATTTCGTTTAAGGCAACCAATCCGGAAATCTGTAGTATTGGCGTTTGGTGTTTGCTGTCTCCCTGTGAAAATCTCTGAAACTGCGTGCTTTGTGTAAAGAATGCATAGGTTGGACGCTCCCACACAAGTAGCGGAATTTGCTTTTAAGCCAAACATGGGGTCGTTCCCCCTTTCACTCGGGCACACGCTGTCTGCTCCACGGGCAGCTGAGGTTGACTTGTCCTCTGAAGGGACGGCCTCCCGGTGTGTGATCTGCCTCTCTCGAACTAAAAGCTCCTGTGATCGTCGTGTCTGGAATGTATGTGTGTACGCCAGCCTCGAGAATTTCAACCCTGGTGTGCACTTGTTATTTGCATATTGTTTACATGAATTCATACAACATTGACTTTATCTTATCAAGTTCGGGTTCGAATGAAGCGTCTTGATGTGCGGAATATGATTGTGAGGGCGGAATATGTAAGCAATGAAGGTCAGGAGACCACAACGTCTTACACAGTTTCCTTATGTTGCAACTGTCTTTTATTTAAAGTAATCCAGTGTGTGCGGCGTGTTATAGCAGGCATAGTAACAAGATGATTTACGCTGTGTGATATCTAGTTTTCTGTGAGAGGCAAATGATCAGAACGTGTTAATGTCAGCTTAGAACCTGACACAGACCTTGAAGTCGTGGCAGAAAAACAAAACGTATGGCAGTGTACAAAGCGTGTTACAGCAGAAAAAAACAATGTTTCAAACAACGACACAGGGTCACAGGGAGCGTCACTTGTGACTCACGGTATAGTGTGTTGGATACGGTCATCCTCCTACAGTATATGTGATGAAACTTTAAACTGGTCTGTGCAGTGGATCAATACCTGTATATTTAATAGAATCGTCACATGTGCTCGAAGCTGGCACAGAAGCGGTACTTGTTTTCGATGTATGGGAGGAGAGAGGTTCGGTAAAAATCTTATCGAGTTCTCTATCGGATGAAGTTAGTGGAGCTTTTATAGTTCGTAATTTTTCTCTGGTGGATGGAACATAACTATGATAATAGTGTGTTGGGGGTGATAGAAGTGAATGTGCCCTGAGGGATGTGAATCTGTAGTACCTGCTTGTAGTTTGGAGGAGCACCACAACGTAGTAGCAAAACACACACCACACACAGTAGCAACATCCACGTACTTCCCCCAGTTACCATACTGTCTTTTATACTACCTCGTGTTACACGAGCAGGCTTCGTTTCCGTCGAATGGTCAAAACACAGTTCTGTCACGGTAACTCAGCTCTGCCTGTTTCTACATGGTTTGCAGAAGGTGGTAGACACAGATTTCTCCGACTTCTCAGTTCCAACTTACATTGGAACAATCACATGCGCAAAGCTGCAGGGATGGTAGTGCAGAGTCTGAGGGATAGTTGCAAGATGCATAGGGGCTACCTATGGAATTAAACTGTAGCAAACAGGTTCGAGGAAGGTGGCTCATTTCCGGATATGAGAGTGCCAGAAATATGATTCAGTAGTGACTAATCATTAGAGGACTTCTCCATATTATCCAATGCAGGTATGTGTTTGAATGGAATGACCTGATTCCAAATCATATACATCATTTCTAGCAGATATCTTAACACTAGAGATCTGAAAAGCTAGAGTACATTTCTTACGACTTCAATCCGCACACCATCTACTACTGTTTGTGATCCTTCTCGATCAGTCATTGCCTATAACTCAGTGGATATATCACAGAACCTCTGACATGATTTCGAGACATAATACGTTACAAATACTGGAGAAATATCTAGTGGTAACTGCGGGAGGGTGTTGCAAATAGCGGGTTCATACCACCTTCCTTAACCGAATCACTTTCAAAATTCAGCGATTTTATTATTTGGATGCAGCATGGGCTTCATGTAACCGGACTGCTGGTCTGATAATACACACTCCTGCGATCACCGGTTCATTATTTGTCTGGAAAAACCATGTGATTCGTAGGCAATGCCATATGTAAATTTATAAAGCCAGGATAGCTTTCAACATTGGTACTTGTTTGCACATGTAGAATCAAGACCGCTTGTGACAGTAACATACATAGTTGTTGGACTCAGGTTTCTTAACATCTGGCGGTTTGTAACACGACTAAACATCTCTTTCTAAGTCACGGTGGTGGCACTCGCAAGAAAACTCCATAGTTGATTTTTGGTCAGTATTATTTCGTATCGCCAGCGATCAGTTATGTACGAAGTATTATACTTAGTAGAAGGGGGTGCATGATAGGTTCGCCTTGAGCATCAGGCTTATAAAGCATGTGTTTGTGTTCCAACATGTGCAAAGGAAATGACTATGCCCATTCGTAAGGAAGGTATGGATTTGACGTCGAGTACTGTGATAGCAAACGGGAGAGTATGTCAAGTCAGAAGAATGATACTGATATTTCTATTTCCAGAGCCACAGCAGTCAACAGGGCGTATTTCTAATATTTCGCTCATTGTCAAATATCATTGAACGGCGACCGCGATCGCAGCATTTAGTTGTAAGGACAGGGATAAAACACATATGAGATCGATTTCTTAGGATGATGATTCTACCTGTGCGTGCTCAGCGTGCAGAGCTGTTCACCTGTGTGGGGACGATTCACGTTTCTCGTTAACTGTAGGAGCTGTCCAAATGGAGAGACCTGCTGGAGTGTAGGAATAGCGAACTAATACTTAGTATGTGTTGGACAGCTTAGGTGATCGCATGGAAATTTGAGAAGATTCAATATGGACTTGTGTTTGCGCTGGACCGTTATTCCCGCCCATGTAAATTGTTCGGTTGACTGCTTCCGCACATTTCGCGCCTTTATTTAGCTGAGAGAAGATCAGTTGTGGTGTGTGCATCTAGCATGTGGAAGACATATTTTCCGATTCTCTAGAAATGAGAAACATCTTAGTTGACCTTGTAAATTATAGGGATTATTTGGAATCTGCTGAATCAATGACATCGGTATTCATGAGTAGAAATATCAGTTTTTTCTATTTTTTTCAAGTTTCCGCGTAATGGCCTTCTAGGTGTGACAAGTTTCTAGTTACTCAGTGGTTTACAGCACGCCCCACCTAGCTAAAGTTTTGGGTTTAGAGAGAAATATTTCCAGTTTATATCTTCGGAATTATGTTGCATGAGCGATCGGTATGCTACTGCTGTGTGCATGATATGGAAAAGTACCACGAAAATAGTATAATGCTATGGCAAACTGTGCGAAAAAACGTTTGTCCTTGTAATCCCAGAGTCTGGATATGGGTGTAGAAAAGCAAGCAAGCAGGTCCAGACCAGAAACAGTGACACGGTTTTGCTGAGGGTGAACGAGCCCAAATTTGTAGAACAGTTCTGAGAGTGACTTTGGTCCACTGAGAGTGCTCTGGTCACCCGCCGGCCGTGGATGACCGCCGACCTCGCAGGGAAACATCTAGTTCTGCGAGGAGTGTATACAGTGCTGTCTGTCTTCATGGTAAATGTACGAATGACGTAGAAGGGCTGATTTTGCGTGGTGCAGGATATGAATTGTATGTTTACTACATCCACACAGTACACAGTGATATACTGCTGGGTTGGAGATTTGCTTCGCTCTCTAATACTCAAGCTCCTGTCCTCAGTGGGAGAGCAGTGTAATTGAGTAAGAGTCTTTCATTATTTGACAACCTGTAGGCAACTTTGCAGGGTTTAATTGTTGGTGCAGTATGGTGATCTGTACAAAATACAATCATAATGCTCTGTTCATTCACAAGAAATCCTTTGTGCATGGACGGAGGAGCATCTACAAAATAGGATGTAGGAATGTCTACAAACTGATTCGAACAAGATGGAGGCAAGGTATGTACAGAAAGTTCTGAGAAAGGAATTGTTCAAAGACAAGTTGAAGCAGTCCATCCATCTTTGGTGGGGATGCCGTCACTCATCCGCCATTATGGCCTTAGGACATCTCCAGATCTGTAGCTGTAGGGTACCGAAATTTCCAGCCATTTTTTTCTCTTCTGTAAGACCGCTTCGAATTCTGTTAGCATACTTGTTCTCATTTCCCCCCATCTGCGCTTAGAGTGTGCTCTCTTTCTAAACAACAACAATGCTTTTATGATCAACCGTGTTTTCACGAGCATGTACAGGTTTTTAGCAGTAGGAACGTTTAACGTTTCTGAGACTTATACTGATAGCAGGACAAACATTTCACACGATGCGTCAGCCACGCTGGGGTACACATGCATGGCTAGACACAGCTCGCATATTCCGTTAGGATCGTTAGGAAGAATCCATAGGTATCGCATACCAGCAGTGGTATACACACGTGCTGCCCAGAGGCGTCTCGCATATAGGACCGGCGTGAGCGTGCCTTGGAGTTCTGTCACATAAGTATAACACTCAAAGGACTCTGCATACCCAAAAATAGACCCAAATTCACCTGCTCACTGTAGGCAGCAGCGGCATGAGAGCGATGGCTCACACTGGCTTGCGTCCAGAGGTGTCTCACAGCGGCGTCGACGCACGCGCAGCATGGGAGCATCAGTGCTCTGCAAATAGGTCTTCACTGCTGCGTTCGCCGAGGTGATCACGTACTTCAAGAGGAATTTCTCAGGTGTCAAGCGGGGATGCCACTGCCTCATGCTTGAAGGACTCGAACAGGCACCTGTGCGTGGCTTGGCAGCGGGTTGCTGCATCATTTCGCGGGGGCTGTCAGTGCATCCCGATTTCTGGGAGCATGTGCGGTAGCCTCCTGTGTTGTCCAGAGGGAAGGGGGGCGGTGGGTGGGGTCTGTGCACATTGTTTGCATTTCTGTTGCATTATTTTGTAAACAGATGTGTAGGTTGTGCTTTGCATTATTAGGACAGTTTACAACTTGGTTTTGTGTCTGCACATAAGTGTACTGCATTATTTACGAGGAATCTGCATGTATGTGTTCTGTGTACTGAAATTATTTTTTGTAATTTAGGAATTGTTTGCGTGTCTGCAAAGCATTATTTCGGTAGTTTACAAGTAGTTTACAGGTCTGTAGGCTGTGTGGCATGAACCCAAGCATGGCAGAGCGTATGTTTTGTATCAGTGTGATAAATATACTATCTAAAATCCATCCCTAAATAAATTATTCCAAAATAAATATGTACACTCCTTCCTGTCTCCAGCAGCCCTCCATAGGCTGAGCCATTTTCCCCTCCAGGCAGCCATCTTGGGTTACGTCACAGAATGGACAAAAGCACCCTCTGGTGGCACTGCTTTGTATTAGGTCAGTTGGACTCTGGACCCCATGGTGATCACACTATTTCCCATCATTTCCCCCCGCCATCTTGGATTACGTCACACAACATGACAGTGCCCACTTGTGACAGTATTGAGTACTATGTCAGTTGGATTCTGGACCCCATGGCGACCACACTGTTTCCTGCCATTTCCTCCCACCCCAGACCACCATCTTGGATGATGTCATGGAACGGACGACAGTGCCCTCTGGTGGCAGTACTGTGTACTAGGTCAGTTGGACTACAGACGACTACACTTGATGGTGGTGCTACCTGTAATTGTATGGAAAAAAAGACTTATGTCCAGCACACTTTGAGTCCCCTTCCCACTAGTCCCTAGAAAGAGGCAGCAGTTGCATGACTTAGGTTAATGGAGGTATTCCAACTGCTCTTTCTTTCCTGCCATTTTCTTAGATTAGTAGAGAGAGCCTAATTGACCTATCTTCCCACCAAAATTCAAACATCCCGCCAGTTCTTAGGAAGAGGTGGCGGTCGGGTGACTTAGGTTTGTGGAGGCAGCCCTAGTGCCCTTTCTTTCCCACCATTTTCTTACGTTAGTAAAGGTGTGTTGCATTGTCCTGGTTGAATTTGAACTTCCCGCCATTTTCTGGGGGTGGGGAGGGGGTTAGGTTAGTACAGGTAGCCCAATTGACCTATCTTCCCACCGAAATCCGCCGTCTTGGATGACGTCATGCACTGTAGCCAAGTCTACAGGTGATCTTGGACGACGTCATCGCCGCAATATTGGATACATCTGGCAACAATGGACAGCGAGGTGGCGCCTGTCTAGTCCCCCTGCTGAGAACAATTTGAAAGTAATTACCCTAAAATGCAGTTCATTATTTTATTTTCTACGAAAGTGTGACTCTTAAAGTAAAATGTAAATGTGTTACTCTGCCTCCCATCGGGTAGACCATTCGCTGGGAGCAAGTTTTTCGATTTGGCGCCACTTCGGGACTTGCGCATCGGTGGGGATGAAATGCTGATGAATAGGACAACACAACACCCAGTCCCTGAGCGGAGAAAATCTCCGACCCAGCCAGGAACCACCCCCCTGTCGCGCTGACCACTCAGCTACCGGGAGAGGGCATTGCTAAAATGAATTATAATTGTGCAGTTTCTCGTGTTCTGCTAATAAAAAGCGAGTGGCATCCGGTATAAACAAACTTACTGCAAATTTAATAATTTATACAATATTAGATCTTCGCTAAAAGTTTCTTAATGCCTCAAGATATTGGATTCACGACCCAAGTGCTGTTTTCTGTGCTAGAAACAACTAGAGAAGGCTGGAGGTTGATGAGCATTAATTAGAACTAATACATTCCACTCAGGAAGGTGGAAGCAAATAGGTACCTCACGTGTACTGCTGTCTTAGTACAAATGAGATCAGTGACACGTTATTTGTGGTAACACAGAGGAGGTGTGAACGGAAATTTTCGAGGGAAAGGGTTTATCATGTACACTAACAATATCCATCTCTCTCTCTCTCTCTCTCTCTCTCTCTCTCTCTCTCTCTTCCACTTGCCGTAATACGCTTTCCACCTGGCAGTTAAAGTGCACATTTCCGAAATTTTACCGTATTGTATTATCTTAAACTCAATTAGCGTTTGCTGTTTTGTTGTTTCTCTGTAGGTCATCGTTTCTACAAACTATCTGCTGGCGTTCATATGAGTCAGATAGCACGGCTGGCTAGCCAGCACAAGTGTGCCAGTAACATTTGTGCGGCTGTGAGATTTTTTCGGTCTTATCGGCGACGTTGCTTATTATTATCTGACTTGAGTGTACACGAGAGGGCGTGCTTTAAGCTCCACGTAAACGACAGGTCAGTGGGGTAACAGCAGACGAAGAAATATACATACCGCAATGTTTTACAGCAGGTTTATTCTTAATAACACGTAAAGTCTGTGCTGTTCGACTACAGATCATGCGGTTAACCAAGCATTAGGACTGTTTGTTTACTTTGCAGAGTATTTCTCACGTGAAGTAAATGGATAAAAAAATCGCAGCGGTGCGTTTAAGCGGAAAAAATCGTATGCAAAAATAAGAGAGTAAACAGAAATTGACAAATTTCTTACTCAGCCCACCACAATCATTTCCGGCACAAACATTTGTGTTGACGGTGTCTCGGACAATGTGGCATCTGTTGAGAAGCCTACTGAAGGCGATCCGACAGTAACCGCAGACCACGACCACGCCACCGATCATGTCGACGACGTTTACTCAGCCCACCACAATCATTTCCGGCACAAACATTTGTGTTGACGGTGTCTCGGACAATGTGGCATCTGTTGAGAAGCCTACTGAAGACGATCCGACAGTAACCGCAGACCACGACCACGCCACCGATCGTGTCGACGACGTTTACTCAGCCCACCACAATCATTTCCGGCACAAACATTTGTGTTGACGGTGACTCGGACAATGTGGCATCTGTTGAGAAGCCTACTGAAGACGATCCGACAGTAACCGCAGACCACGACCACGCCACCGATCGTGTCGACGACGTTTACTCAGCCCACCACAATCATTTCCGGCACAAACATTTGTGTTGACGGTGTCTGGGACAATGTGGCATCTGTTGAGAAGCCTACTGAAGACGATCCGACAGTAACCGCAGACCACGACCACGCCACTGATCGTGTCGACGACGTTTACTCAGCCCACCACAATCATTTCCGGCACAAACATTTGTGTTGACGGTGACTCGGACAATGTGGCATCTGTTGAGAAGCCTACTGAAGACGATCCGACAGTAACCGCAGACCACGACCACGCCACCGATCGTGTCGACGACGTTTACTCAGCCCACCACAATCATTTCCGACACAAACATTTGTGTTGACGGTGTCTCGGACAATGTGGCATCTGTTGAGAAGCCTACTGAAGACGATCCGACAGTAACCGCAGACCACGACCACGCCACCGATCGTGTCGACGACGTTTACTCAGCCCACCACAATCATTTCCGGCACAAACATTTGTGTTGACGGTGACTCGGACAATGTGGCATCTGTTGAGAAGCCTACTGAAGACGATCCGACAGTAACCGCAGACCACGACCACGCCACCGATCGTGTCGACGACGTTTACTCAGCCCACCACAATCATTTCCGGCACAAACATTTGTGTTGACGGTGTCTCGGACAATGTGGCATCTGTTGAGAAGCCTACTGAAGACGATCCGACAGTAACCGCAGACCACGACCACGCCACCGATCGTGTCGACGACGTTTACTCAGCCCACCACAATCATTTCCGGCACAAACATTTGTGTTGACGGTGACTCGGACAATGTGGCATCTGTTGAGAAGCCTACTGAAGACGATCCGACAGTAACCGCAGACCACGACCACGCCACCGATCGTGTCGACGACGTTTACTCAGCCCACCACAATCATTTCCGACACAAACATTTGTGTTGACGGTGTCTCGGACAATGTGGCATCTGTTGAGAAGCCTACTGAAGACGATCCGACAGTAACCGCAGACCACGACCACGCCACCGATCGTGTCGACGACGTTTACTCAGCCCACCACAATCATTTCCGGCACAAACATTTGTGTTGACGGTGACTCGGACAATGTGGCATCTGTTGAGAAGCCTACTGAAGACGATCCGACAGTAACCGCAGACCACGACCACGCCACCGATCGTGTCGACGACGTTTACTCAGCCCACCACAATCATTTCCGACACAAACATTTGTGTTGACGGTGTCTCGGACAATGTGGCATCTGTTGAGAAGCCTACTGAAGACGATCCGACAGTAACCGCAGACCACGACCACGCCACCGATCGTGTCGACGACGTCTGCATCGCACGTGAAACAGGGAAAGAACAGTCGACCTACACACTCTTCGAAATGTTAAATTAAACTTCCTACGACTTGGGAAACTCCACTAACGAGACACTAAGTGATAAAGAAAAACATATAATTGTCGACATGAGGCCGTTACAGTCTTCAGGACCATTTCCTAAAGATCTCCACCAGAGCAACAGTTGTTTTCGATATCATACTACGTATGTTTCAGTTTCCAAGTATGGACCAGCTAATCGTTTTTGGCCGTGTTACTCCAAAATTCTAAACACTGCCTATTGTCAATTTTGCTGGTTGTTTCTTCGCAAAGGAGTACTGTACGATATGCAGCTAACCAGGACTGGAAACATCAGAAAGAATTAAAGAATATAGTTTCTGAGTGGCCGTACGGAAGCAAGTGCCATGTACATACTTAGGAAAAAGAATGATACTATCGACAAGAAAGTTGAAAATTGAATTCGAAAAAGGATTCATTTTGGAAAATGGTTCTTACAAGGTTATTCGATGTCATAGTTGCTCTAGCAAAAAGTTCGTTGGCATTCAGAGGGCACCTAGAGAACTTACGTCGGGAGGAAGGATACCAGGACAATTTCCTGTCCGTTCTAGAGCTTGTCACCCGGCATGATCACATTTCGCGGCAAGTTTTAGATATGCCCAAAGGTGATAGAACCCAGTACGTTGTCCTCGATGGTGAGTGTTCATCGGAGGTGAGGGTATCATCTGGAGTGCCCCAGGGAAGAGTGGTAGGTCCGCTGTTGTTTTCTATCTGCGTAAATGATATTTTGGATAGGGTGGATAGCAATGTGCGGCTGTTTGCTGATGAAGCTGTGGTGTACGGGAAGGTGTCGTCGTTGAATGACTGGAGGAGGATACAAGATGACTTGGACAGGATTTGTGATTGGTGTAAAGAATGGCAGCTAACTCTAAATATAGATAAATGTAAATTAATGCAGATGAATAGGAAAAAGAATCCCGTAATGTTTGAATACTCCATTAGTACTGTAGCGCTTGACACAGTCACGTCGATTAAACATTTGGGCGTAACATTGCAGAGCGATATGAAGTGGGACAAGCATGTAATGGCAGTTGTGGGGAAGGCGGATAGTCGTCTTCGGTTCATTGGCAGAATTTTGGGAGATGTGATTCATCTGTAAAGGAGACCGCTTATAAAACACTAATACGACCTATTCTTGAGTACTGCTCGAGAGTTTGGGATCCTTATTAGGTCAGATTGAGGGAGGACATAGAAGCAATTCAGAGGCGGGCTGCTAGATTTGTCACTGGTAGGTTTGATCATCATGTGAGTGTTATGGAAATGCTTCAGGAACTGGGGTGGGAGTCTCTAGAGGAAAGTAGGCGTTCTTTTCGTGATTCGCTACTGAGGAAATTTAGGAAACCAGCATTTGAGGCTTACTGCAGTACAATTTTACTGCCGCCAACTTATATTTCGCGGAAAGACCACAAAGATAAGAGAGATTAGGGCTCGTAGAGAGGCATATAGGCAGTCATTTTTCCCTCGTTCTGTTTGGGGGTGGAACAGGGAGAGAAGATGCTAGTTGTGGTACGAGATACCCTCCGCCGCGCACCGTATGGTGGATTGCGGAGTATGTATGTAGATGTAGAAAGGTAATCATTTTTACTTCTAAGAAATTATCTTAGCGTTTTATTTTTGTTTATTTTTTTCAATTGCTTATATTCGAAAACATTTTTAAAATTACACCTTTTTGTTTATAGGATCAAAATGAACTGATTGAGTGCTTAGGAAACAAACTTGAAAATAAGCTGCTAGAACAAATTAAAGCATCACCATTTTTTGCCATCATAATGGACACTGCACAGGATACATCGAAGATAGATCAGATAAGTAATGTTTCAGATATGCAGTAATAATCAGATCGAAAAATGGACAACCGATCGGTATAGAAGTAAAATAATTATTCCTAGGCTTTTATGCAGTTAGCATGCCTGGCACGGCAGATTTGGTTAATCAGGTGACTAAATTGCTCTTTATTTACAGAAATATAGAGTTAAAAAGATGCGTGGATCAAGGTTATGACGCGACCAGTATGACGAGTGGTGATTATAATAGTATAAAAAAACAGATTAAGAATATTCAGCCAAATGTGGAGTATGTACATTGTGCCAGTCATAATTCGAATTTAGTAATAAATGATGCCGTTAGCAGGTGTGTGGAAGCACAGATTTTTTCGCAACAATACAAGACTTATATAATTTTTTCGGGAATTCCGTAAGTGTTGGGGTCTACTGTCTAAATTCACTGGCGAATCAGAAACCATTCTAAGAAAATTAAATCCAACTATACCCACGCTCATAAATTAAGGGTAATGCTGATACATAGTGAAGCGACGCTCTGGTGGGCGGTTTGCGGGTTTAAATCACGTCAGGGTATGACCATGCAGTGCATCTGAACGTCGATCGTCGCACGGTGGCGCTGGCAGCAGTCCACGTACGCAGAGCTGTGTTGGTGCATGTCTGAGTACGGTGCAGCGAGTAAGTGTGCAGACGTTTTCAGACGTGCTAATGGTGACTGTGTGTGTAAAATGGCACAAAGAACAAATATTGATGACGTTATGAGGGGTAGAATACTAGCGCGAATGGAGGCTGGTCAGACACAGCAGGTCATAGCACGGGTCCTCCGTCTGCCACAAAGTGTGATCTCAAGATTGTGGCAATGATTCCAGCAGACAGGAAACGTGTCCAGGCGCTACAGTACGGGACGTCCACAGTGTACAACACCACAAGAAGACCGATATCACCATCAGCGCCATCAGACGGCCACGGAGTACTGCAGGTAGCCTTGCTCGGAACCTTACCGCAGCCACTGGAAAAGTTGTCTCCAGACACGCAGTCTACAGACGACTGAACAGACATGGTTTATTCACCTGGAGACCTGCGAGATGCATTCCACTGACGCCTGGTCACAGGAGAGCCCGTAATGCCTGGTGTCAATAACACCGTACATGGTCACTGGAACAGTGGTCCCAGGTTACGTTCATGGACGAGTCCAGGTACAGTCTGAACAGTGATTCTCGCCGGGTTTTCATCTGGCGTCAACCAGGAACCAGATACTAACCCCTTAATGTCCTTCAAAGGGATCTGTATGGAGGTCGTGCTTTGATGGTGTGGGGTGGGATTATGCACGTACACCCCTGCATGTCTTTGACAGACGAATTGTAACAGGTCAGGTGTATCGGGACGTCATTCTGCACCAGTATGTCCGCCTTTTCAGGGATGCATGGGGCCCACCTTCCTCCTGATGGATGATAATGCACAGCCCCACCGAGCTGCCATCGTAGCTGAGTACCTAGAAACAGAAGATATCAGGCGAATGGAGTGGGCTGCCTATTCTCCAGCCCTAAACCACATAGAGCACGTCTGGGATGCTCTCGTTAGACGTATCGCTGCACGTCTTTAAACCCCCTAGGACACTTCAGGAGCTCCGACAGGCACTGGTGCAAGAACGGGAGGCTATACCCTAGCAGCTGCTCGATTACCTCATCCAAAGTATGCGAACCTGTTGTGCGGCCTGTGTACGTGTGCATGGTGATCATATCCCATATTGTTGTCGGGGAACATGCGATGGAAACAGTAGCGTTTTGTAGCACATGTGTTTCGGGACGATTTTCTCAACTCACCAATACCGTAGACTTGCAGATCTGTGTTCCCTACGTGCCTATGCTATTAGAGCCAGTTTCGTGTAGTGCCACGTTGTGTGGCACAACATTCTGCAATTATCCTTAATTTATGAGCACGAGTGTAAATGGAGTTAATATGATATCTGCAACAAAATCGTTCTTCTAATACAATCTAGGCCTTGTGAGAGATACGTAATACCAAAGAATTCCAATAAAGGTCAGAGTATCGAAGCAGAAAGTATTTTAAAAAATGCTAAATTTTGTGTTCTTGTTCCTCTGTGACTTCATGGACCAAATATTGAATGACGTCAATTACGCATCCAGAATTTTATAAAAACGCGTTATCGATCTGGACGAGACAATTACAGCTTTAGCAGATCTTAAAATAAAATTGATATTTTATAGAAATGATTCCAGATCATTCAAGTGCAAAGCCAGTGAAACTTATCCAAGTTTTCAAGAAAAACAGCAAAAGAAGCTTAAAAAAACATATCGGTGAACTAGCTTCTGACCACTGATTTCGACACAGGGAAGAAATATTTAAAGTTACTATTTTCACTAATGTATTAGACACAATTATGGCTCAATTAAATACGCATTTTACGGACGTGAGTGCAATCTGTCAAATATTTAATTTTATAATACGATCATTTGCGCTCACTATAGATGAAGCAACTTTATTACAAAAACGTGATCAATTCCAAAGAAAAATATTTTGATATAATAGGCTCTCGTTTTTCACTTCGAATGAATGGCTCTGATCACTATAGGACTGAACTTCTGAGGTCATCAGTCCCCTAGAACTTAGAACTACTTAAACCTAACTAACCTAGGGCCATCACACACATTCATGCCCGAGTCAGGATTCGAACCTGCGACCGTAGCGGTCGCGCGGTTCCAGACTGTAGCGCCTAGAACCGCTCGGCCACCCCGGCCGTCTTTTCACTTCAGTTTATTAATACTTATCATCTTGCTCTACCCAAATTTGCTTCGATTGGACCAATTACGTAAGGAAATTACAACTAAATATGCAATGCTAGAATGCTACACTGCAGAAGTGTTTACCGCTGTTTTATTATTTTATACAATACCTGTCACTTATGCAACAGCCGAAAGATCATTCAGCAAATTAAAAATGATCAAACCTTATTTAAGGAATAGCATAGGTCAAGCTCGACTCCGACATTTGCCACTAATAGCAATCGAAAACAAGGCCGCATCAAGTCTAGATTTAACGGTACTTGTTGATGATTTTGCAGAAACTAAAGCCAGAGAATAGATTATAAAATGAATTGTTAAAATAAAACTGTGTACTCCATTTTATCGTCTACCTGCATTATTAACTGTAATCTACTACAGCCACGAAAACATTGTCCATACCTCCGACGCTTAGTGACAATTATCGATCGGAAATCGTAGCTCTAAACGAACTCATACTGATCGGTACGGTGCACTGGGCTCACAGCAGACTACAATAGTTTAATAGTTTAGAGTGAGTTGCAGGCACTGATAACAGCCTGCCTCCTCCACGGATGTCAAAGTCCTGCCTTGACTGTTCCCAGCATGCCTCATGTGAAGCGGGCATGTTTTTCTGGCTGAGAACCACTTCTTCATTCTTTATTTTTTACTTGCTTCTGCCTGCGACGTTGTTCGCCTAGTATCGACCAACGTTGAAAATTATCACACGGGATCAGCATCTACATCTACTTTTACATGATTACTCTGCAATTCACACTTAAGTGCCTGGCAGAGAGTTCATCGAACCATTTTCATATTACTTCTCTACCATTCCACTCTCGAATGGCGCGTGGGAAAAAGAAACACCCAAATCTTTCCGTTCGAGCTCTGATTTCTCTTATTTTATTTTGATGATAATTTCCCCCTACGTAGGTGGGTTTCAACAAAATATTTTCGCATTCGGAAGAGAAAGTTGTAGTATCAACCGATACCATCTGTCTTGCCTCTCCAGTTCTATCCAGTACCTCCTCATTAGTTATGCGATCTACACATCTAACCTTCAGCATTCTTCTGTAGCACCACATTTCAAAACCTTCTATTCTTTTTTATCTAACCTGTGTTTATCGTCCATGTTTCACTTCCATACATGGCTACACTCCAGACAAATTCACAATGCTTGTCTTGCCATTGCCAGTCTACATTTTATATACTCTCAACTTCGGCCATCGTCAGATATTATTCTGCCTAAATAGCAAAATACATCTACTTCTTTAGGTGTCTCGTTTCGAAGTCTAATTCCCTGAGCATCACTTCATTTAATCCGACTACTTTCCATTATCTTTCAAGATACTGTCCACACCGCTTAACTGCTTTTCCAAGTCCTTTGCTGTCCGACAGAATTACTGTGTCATCGGAAAATCTCAGATTCTTTATTTCTTCTCCTTGAGCTTTAATTCCTACTCCAAATTTTTCTTAGGTTTCCTTTACTGCTTGCTACAGTTGCGCCTGCTACCTTTAAAGTTGCAAAGAGCGTACTCCAGTCAACATTGTGGAAAGCTTGAAGTCCACAGTTGCTATAAATGTAGGTTTGCTCCAACCTATCTACTTTAAGAAGCAGTGTCAGTATTGCCTTGCGCACTCCTACATTTCTCCGGAAGCCAAACTGATCTTCCCCGAGGTCAGCTCCTACCAATTTTGGGGTATCTACAGCTGCTAGCAACTGTTTTCTTTAGACCTGGAATTATTATATTCTTTCCTACCGAAGTCTCTCACCTGCTGTAACTACGACTGATCCCATGGGATCGTTCCATTTCATATCCTTACAAAGTGTTAACACGCAGCTATTTGCACGCGTTGACAAATTTCAGTCGGGACTCGTCGTTATTACAGACACAGGATGCTACGTTCTTGTCTTTTGTGAAGTTTTCAGTTCTGAAATTTTAAGCTTTCCAGTACTACGGAATCTCATTAAGATAAAACTGAATATCTGTGACGCTTTTTTTTAGACTGTTCTTTATTACAGATATCATCATCAGCAAAAAGTCGTTACTATTACGAAGGGCATTCAGTAAGTAATGCAACACTGTTTTTCCTCAGCCAGTACACGGTGAGAAATGTGGAAATTGTTGTTGGGCGCCCAGTTGAACTTTTTTTTGTTGTGGGGCGTCGTGGAATATTCCCGCTTCAGCCCTTATAGTTTCATGAAGTTCCGATAGGTGGCGGCGCTATACCTATCTTGTAACTGATGTACTTTGCAATCAGAGAGCTGTCATGGAGTTTCTTTTGGCGGAAAACCAAAGCATCGCAGATATTCGTAGGCGCTTGCAGAGTGTATGCGGAGACTTGTCAGTGAACAGGAGCACGGTGTGTCATTGGCCGAGATGTCTGACATCACCGCAACAAGATCACGCTAACCTGTCCTATTTCCCGTGTGCCGCTCAGCCGCACACAGCTGTGACTCCTGCAATGTTGAAACGTGCGGACACTCTCAATGGAAATGATAATTAAATCAAGATCCTACGCTGCCGTCAGGCGTTGACATACATCAACGGGGACAGTTGAAAAATGTGTGCCTTGACCGACACTTGAACCCAGGATCTCGTGCTTACATGGCAGACGCTCTATCCATCTGAGCAACCGGGGCCACAGAGGATAGTCCGACTGCAGGGAATTACCCCTTGCACGCTCCCCGTGTGACCCACATTCCCAACTTAATGCCCACACACTACATTCGTAGTGCCCCTGTCCGAAAGAAGAGATACCATCTTCAGACACTCATTTGAGGTGCTCCACAGGTCACAATCAAACACCTCATTGTGCAAATACACTCCTGGAAATGGAAAAAAGAACACATTGACACCGGTGTGTCAGACCCACCATACTTGCTCCGGACACTGCGAGAGGGCTGTACAAGCAATGATCACACGCACGGCACAGCGGACACACCAGGAACCGCGGTGTTGGCGTCGAATGGCGCTAGCTGCGCAGCATTTGTGCACCGCCGCCGTCAGTGTCAGCCAGTTTGCCGTGGCATACGGAGCTCCATTGCAGTCTTTAACACTGGTAGCATGCCGCGACAGCGTGGACGTCAACCGTATGTGCAGTTGACGGACTTTGAGCGAGGGCGTATAGTGGGCATGCGGGAGGCCGGGTGGACGTACCGCCGAATTGCTCAACACGTGGGGCGTGAGGTCTCCACAGTACATCGATGTTGTCGCCAGTGGTCGGCGGAAAGTGCACGTGCCCGTCGACCTGGGACCGGACCGCAGCGACGCACGGATGCACGCCAAGACTGTAGGTTCCTACGCAGTGCCGTAGGGGACCGCACCGGCACTTCCCAGCAAATTAGGGACACTGTTGCTCCTGGGGTATCGGCGAGGACCATTCGCAACCGTCTCCATGAAGCTAGGCTACGGTCCCGCACACCGTTAGGCCGTCTTCCGCTCACGCCCCAACATCGTGCAGCCCGCCTCCAGTGGTGTCGCGACAGGCGTGAATGGAGGGACGAATGGAGACGTGTCGTCTTCAGCGATGAGAGTCGCTTCTGCCTTGGTGCCAATGATGGTCGTATGCGTGTTTGGCGCCGTGCAGGTGAGCGCCACAATCAGGACTGCATACGACCGAGGCACACAGGGCCAACACCCGGCATCATGGTGTGGGGAGCGATCTCCTACACTGGCCGTACACCACTGGTGATCGTCGAGGGGACACTGAATAGTGCACGGTACATCCAAACCGTCATCGAACCCATCGTTCTACCATTCCTAGACCGGCAAGGGAACTTGCTGTTCCAACAGGACAATGCACGTCCGCATGTATCCCGTGCCACCCAACGTGCTCTAGAAGGTGTAAGTCAACTACCCTGGCCAGCAAGATCTCCGGATCTGTCCCCCATTGAGCATGTTTGGGACTGGATGAAGCGTCGTCTCACGCGGTCTGCACTTCCAGCACGAACGCTGGTCCAACTGAGGCGCCAGGTGGAAATGGCATGGCTAGCCGTTCCACAGGACTACATCCAGCATCTCTACGATCGTCTCCATGGGAGAATAGCAGCCTGCATTGCTGCGAAAGGTGGATATACACTGTACTAGTGCCGACATTATGCATGCTCTGTTGCCTGTGTCTATGTGCCTGTGGTTCTGTCAGTGTGATCATGTGATGTATCTGACCCCAGGAATGTGTCAATAAAGTTTCCCCTTCCTGGGACAATGAATTCACGGTGTTCTTATTTCAATTTCCAGGAGTGTACATGTTTCTGTTGGTCGTGCTGACACATTCGTCCACCACTTGGGCTACTCAAAGATGCGAGTTCAATGCCCACCTTGCCGCCTAATAGAAGTCCATAAGGAGCAATCTGTACCGAATCGCGCGAGCGCTACGAAGTTGATCGTGATAATTTTTCTTCAACATCGTCACAAAACTTTATTGGACTGTTCTTCCTCATCCACCATACTGCCCGGTTCTCGCACGTTCCGTGTCTCATCTGTTTGGTCCAACGAACGAAGCACACCGCGGGAAGCCGTACGTGGATGATGGGGAGGTTATTAATGAAGCAAGACGTTGGATCCGACATCGGCCAGTAGAGCGATATCATGCGGGCGTACACGCCCTCCCAGTAAGGTAGAGTAAGGCTGTCGCACTGAACGGTTATATTGAAAAATAGGGTCTTGTAGCTCACTCCAGGTTAATAGTTGATGGTTGGAGAGAGAACATCGTTGCTACAAGTAGTATGCGAATACCATTATAGATGTTGGCCACTGATAAGTCGTGTTAACCTTGTCAGTATCAGTTAAGGCCTGAAGATGGCGTACTGAAGCACGGAAAACTGGAGCCATATACAGTAGTAACATAGTAAGGACGACTGTAGGTATGTCATTTTATTACTTAATTTACAATATTTGTTGGCCAGCTTTATCAAATGGTTCAAATGGCTCTGAGCCCTATGGGACTTAACATCTGTGGTCATCAGTCCCCTAGAACTTAGAACTACTTAAACCTAACTAACTAAGGACATCACACACATCCATGCCCGAGGCAGGATTCGAACCTGCGACCATAGCGGTCACGCGGTTCCAGACTGAAGCGCCTAGAACCGCACGGCCACACAGGCCGGCGCCAGCTTTATCCCAGGACAGGATACTACATGGGAGTGATAACGGTTCAGTGCATGCATGTAGGCCAGAGCTGGTGTTTTATCGTGCTGATAAGTAGGCTCATTCCGTCAAGTTCACTGTAATTGTGACTCGAGTTTGTAGTCGCTTCAGTAACGTCAGATACTGTCTCAGTCCGTGAATTTGCACTTTCTTTCCTGCTCCCCCGTTCGGTACTCGTCTTTCTGTCAGACAGTGTATTTAAATAATTTGAAATTTAATTTTTGGTGGTAGTGGTTGCATTTGATAGTGTATACCGCAAATACCATTTGGCGATTCTTGTTTCTGCAAGTTATTTTCTAAACTGCACAATTATGAGACCGGATTTTATGAAAGTACATAATTTGTTTTGCTGTGACATTGAAAAGATTGGTTGGTTGGTTTTGGGGTTTGATTGGGGCTAAACATCGAGGTCATCAGTCCCCAGTACCAAACAGAAATACTTGTAAAAGGCCTACGCAGTAAAAGCGTAGCCTCTGCTCCCAGAGGGAGGGAACACCAAGGGGTACAGAGCTAAAATGAACACCGCAGTAACACAAAACAGAGGACACTTAAAAGGAGCAGAGCAAATAGTTGACTAGAGTAAAACAGACTACAGTGGTTGATGGATCAGGTAAAAGATCAACCTCTCATCTACAAATCAAGAACCTCCAGCTGGAAAGCGTTGATAGGGGTACCAACACAACTTGTTACCATAAGAGACACTATTTCATGTCACAATTAAAAGTCGCTGGAGTGGGTATAGCCTGAGAAATCATGAGAGAGCACCCGGACTAGAGCGAGTGATAAAACCCAGCTGCACGGATAAAACCTAAAACTGAGTCAGCTATAGAGGCATCGTCACCTATAATTAAAGGAAGTGCAGCTGGTAAATTAAATGACTGCCGCAAGGGGGCTAAAAGGGGCAGTCCATCAGAAGAGACATTGAAAAGAACCATAAAAGTGGTCTTTAATGAGACATCATCTGCAGAACTTCCACGAATAATAGGAAGATAACAGAGCAGTCAGGAGTAGAGATCCCACAAATTTCTGCTCTACTGTACCAGATGTAAAGGAACAAGTGACTCAGTTATGGGTCCTATGTTTGTTATGACGACTGTCATACCAAGTGCTGAAAGTTATGAACTTCGCCACTGATACGTGCTCCTTGTACAAGCGATTCTGGACAAAACAAATGGCACGTTCAGTTTCATCTGAAGTAATCGGAACACAGGCTCACGCTATACTCCCATCCCATCTCGTGTTCGGCCAAGAAAGGCATGAATTACCTTAAGTGCAGACTGCTGCCCAAATCATAATACTTCCACTACTAAAATTTCTCCCCGTTCTTACCTGCAGCTCTGTTCTCAGATTACATCTGGCCCATATACAGGGTGTTACAAAAAGGTACGGCCAAACTTACAGGAAACATTCCTCACACACAAAGAAAGAAAATATGTTATGTGGACATGTGTCCGGAAACGCTTACTTTCCATGTTAGAGCTCATTTTATTACTTCTCTTCAAATCACATTAATCATGGAATGGACACGCACAGCAACAGAACGTATCAGCGTGACTTCAAACACTTTGTTACGGGAAATGTTCAAAATATCCTCCGTTAGCGAGGATACATGCATCCACCCCCCGTCGCATGGAATTCCTGATGCGCTGATGCAGCCCTGGAGAATGGCGTATTGTATCACAGCCGTCCACAATACGAGCACGAATAGTCTCTACATTTGGTACCGGGGTTGCGTAGACAAGAGCTTTCAAATGCCCCCATAAATGAAAGTCAATAGGGTTGAGGTCAGGAGAGCGTGGAGGCCACGGAATTGGTCCGCCTCTACCAATCCGTCGGTCACCGAATCTGTTGTTGAGAAGCGTACGAACACTTCGACTGAAATGTGCAGGAGCTCCATCGTGCATGAACCACATGTTGTGTCGTACTTGTAAAGGCACATGTTTTAGCAGCACAGGTAGAGTATCCCGTATGAAATCGTGATAACGTGCTCCATTGAGCGTAGGTGGAAGAACGTGGGGCCCAATCAAGACATCACTAACAATGGCTGCCCAAACGTTCACAGAAAATCTGTGTCGATGACGTGATTGCACAATTGCGTGCGGATTCTCCTCAGCCCGCACATGTTGATTGTGAAAATTTACAATTTGATCACGTTGGAATGAAGTCCGTAAAGAGAACATTTGCACTGAAATGAGGATTGACACATTGTTGGATGAACCATTCGCAGAAGTGTACCCGTGGAGGCCAATAGGCTGCAGATAGTGCCTGCACACGCTGTACACGGTACGGAAACAACTGGTTCTCCCGTAGCACTTTCCATACAGTGACCTGGTCAACGTTACCTTGTAGAGCAGCAACTTCTCTGACGCTGACATTAGGGTTATCGTCAACTGCACGAAGAATTGTCTCGTCCATTGCAGGTGTCCTCGTCGTTCTAGGTCTTCCCCAGTCGCGAGTCATAGGCTGGAATGTTCCGTGCTCCCTAAGACGCCGATCAATTGCTTCGAACGTCTCTCTGTCGGGATACCTTCGTTCTGGAAATCTGTCTCGATACAAACGTATTGCGCCACGGCTATTGCCCCGTGCTAATCCACACATCAAATGGGCATCTGCCAACTCCGCATTTGTAAACATTGCACTGACGGCAAAACCACTTTCGTGATAAACACTAACCTGTTGATGCTACGTACTGATGTGCTTGATGCTAGTACTGTAGAACAATGAGTCGCATGTCAACACAAGCACCGAAGTCAAGATTACCTTCCTTCAATTGGGCCAACTGGCGGTGAATCGAGGAAGTACAGTACATACTGATGAAACTAAAATGAGCTCTAATATGGAAACTAAGCGTTTCCGGACACATGTCCATATAACATCTTTTCTTTATTTGTGTGTGAGGAATGTTTCCTGGAAGTTTGGCCGTACCTTTTTGTAACACCCTGTATATTAAACTTCTTCCCATAACTGAAGATCACATTGTCCCATTCTGTAGACCGTGACGTATGCCTCTCAGCAAACTTCAGTCTAGCCTATTAATATTTGGGTGTTACAGCAGTTTCTGCAGTCGTTTCTTGAACGCATGATGTTTGTTATTAGACATTTGTCGTATACGTCTGACAGTTACTGAAAGCTGTAAATCAGCAACAGGTTGAGAAGCATAACGGCTGGAGGACCTTTCCCTACGCAAAAGGAACAATTTCATTGACTCGAATAATTTTCTACTTAGCGCATATTTTCCGTTCTGTCCATAACCTTGTAACACCAGAACTCCATAGCTCTACTGACATAAATTTTTCTTTCTTGTCTGTTCTACCTTCTATGATTAAGATATTGTAAATATTGTTTGATTGTACTGATACCACAAGAGTGTTCGCTAAAAACTTTGATGTCATGGTTTATTCTTATACGATGTAGTGTCTCTGTTATTTAAATTCTTTGCCTCATTTGGGGAGACAAAACTTACTGTGTATAATTGTAATTTCTGTGTGAATAATTTTATGTAGAAATACCAATATGTGTAACTGATCTATTTTATTTAAAGTGACTGTTTTCTGGTATGTAAATTACTGTCATTCACTGAGGGCTTTTAAGTATTGTATGATATAAAACATGGTGTGGTTCCTCTCCAGGACGGAACTTTGTAATGAGCGCAAAATGTGGTTGGCATGGATAGAAAGCTGGATGAAAGAGTCAGTCGGGGACACTCTGGCCGGACATGGGGGTTGAGCCCCTCTGACATACTTCACACCTTCAAATACTTAATCCGTCCCATCCTCTGTTATCAAATTCTATACGTCCCTCCAGATCCTCGAGTGCCATGCACTCCGCCTCGCCTTCCGTATCTGCCTCCCGTCCCCCACGCGGATCCTCTACGACCTGAGTCCTTTCCCCCATCTGCTCCTATTCCTCGAACATATCCACATACTCTGCACCTCCCGCTACCTTGATCCCCCTCTCCTCTCCAACCCCTGCCCCCGGCCGCACCTTCACTGTTGTGCCCACCCCCCCTCCCCTGCCCTCCATCTGTACACCCTTCATCTCCTTTCCCAAGGTGGCTTCCGTCAACTCCCCCTCCCGGATGATGCCCTCTCTCCCTTCATTTATCCCTCCTATCAACTCTGATCCTCACCCTGATCCTCATCCCCCCCTCCTTTCCTTTGTCCTTTTCCCAGGCTCCCTCTTCCCCTCCCCCTCCACCCTGTTTTTTCCCCACCTACCCTCTCTCTCCCTCCCTTCTCACCCCCAAGTCCTTTTGCGTTTCCTTCCCCTGCCTTTCCCCATTCCCTCTCGCACCTGCCCTGCTCCCCCCTTCTGAGTCCTCTCCCTTCGTCGGTCCCCCCCCCCCCGCCTTTCGTTTTTCCTCTCCTCCCCCCTTTTTTCTCCGCTAAATCTGCCCAGATCCCACCTCCCATCTGCCCTTGCCTGTGGTGTATCATCTTCGTGCCAACTTTTCAGTACAGTGTTCCCAGTGATTGTTAAGTGTTGTGCGTCTTTTCCGAAGTGTTGCAAACAGTCATCATGCTGTCGCAGGGTGTGATTTTTACGTCTCTTGCGAACAAAATGCAGACTGTCGCCGTGTTTTTTTAACTGTCTGTCTACTATTTTCCCTGTCTGCTCCCTGTGTATTTTATTATCATCGCCCACCATTTGTTTTATGTTTTAACTTTCCACAATTTTCCACCGTTTTACATTTTACATCACCGTTTTATCGCCTGTTTTTTTGTTTCTTATCTTATTATGTTTAAAAAATTTTGCAGGCTGAAAAGCGGCGTACCAAGCTGCTGCCAGCCCACCCCCGAACCGAGATCCAATAAAGGAAAAAAAAGTCAGTCTGGGACGAGCTACCTATCCGCCATCTGCTCATGTAAAAGTTGTGTATTGTACTGGTGCTGAGAGAGGCCTTTCGTGCCGTTTTCCAATATGTCAAAGACTCGGATGGATGGATAAATAGCTGGAAATATTCTGGAATTTATATGTATCATCGCCACCGAGAAATGACAGAGTCCAGTATTTATACCTGCAAATCCGCCTACCACCATGCACTCGCCACCATACTGCGCAATCACTGCAACGGAATAGAAGAATCGTAGAAATGTACCGTGAAGGATCAGCTCGTGTGGATGATTTGTTTTCAGTCATAAGGCAAAAAAAAGACTATGAAAAATTACCTTGATTTATCCTCTGTCACATATCCACTTAGGATCCTTCCCATGCTAAAGTGATTTCCGAGTATTGAAAAAATATTAAAGCCCAGTGTTTTACTGAGTAATGCATCTTGAATATTGTAAAAAGAAGTTTAAAGTTAATGTGGCAAAAGAGTGTGCTAAAGTAAATGATGTTTGTTGAAAGTAAAAGTAATCTTGCAATCAGAACTGCTTTCGAAAGACTAAAGTAAATAACTGAATATAAAGCAGTAGAGTAGTTGAAACAGGCATTAAAACAATTTGCTGTTACTTTTAAAAAGTATAAGTTCTTAAAACAGAGGCTTATAAAGTTTTGCTTAGTGATCATAGTGCTGCCTGTTGTAAATTGCAAAAGGTAAGTCAGCATCTTACAAACATGTCAATTTTGTGTCTCACTGCAGTAAACGTTGAGAACTGCAATTGTGGAAAGTTATATAGTCATGCTTGCTAAGTGCTTGTTTCTATTGTGTATTGAAAGTGCATATTAATCGTGTAACAGGATCCACAGTTTGTACATTGTGTTCATGATAGATAAACTTCAACAGAAAGACCACTATCTTCCTTTATTCAGAGGACAGTGAGGAATAGTTTGCTAGAGATCTCTTTTTATTCCCATGTCAATTAGAAAAGTAATTGGTAAAAGAAAGACTAAATGGTTCAAATGGCTCTGAGCACTATGGGACTTAACATCTGAGGTCATCAGTCCCCTAGAATTTAGAACTACTTAAACCTAACTAACCTAAGGACATCACACACATCCATGCCCGAGGCAGGATTCGAACCTGCGACCGTAGCGGTCGCGCGGTTCCAGACTGAAGCGCCTAGAACCGCTCGGCCACTCCGGCCGGCAAAAGAAAGACTAAACTTATGCCCAGTTTATAATTTTGCAGTGAACTTTATTTACATCTCATGTCAGGAAAGTGTTTGAAAAGTGATACTAAATCTATGTTCAATTTATGATTCTAAAGTGAACTTTAATAGTAATATTATTGAAACCATTCAGTTTGTCCAAGCCTTGAAGTAAAAAGTATTTCATTATCTGTTGTTCTTCTACAACTGTTAGCACTTTCTTCAACGTCAACATTGCACACTCGTGTGATAAAGTATAGGCTGTGTCTGTCCATTAAAGATACTCGTTTCTATTTTCTTGAACAAGAATTTCAATCATTCTCTTGCCTAATGAGGCTGGCGACCGTTTTCTTTATTCTTTGAACAGTGTGGATAGGTAAAATATTGTTTGTTACTGTTTAAATATTTAAGTAATTCTGACTTTCACTTCCGATAAGCCACCTCATCACGGTCAACACCACAAAATTCCTTTCAGAGAGTAACACTGCTATGTTGCTTTATACCATAAAAGGTTGACAAAAATAGTTTTAGAACATAAATAAAGAGCAGTGGTAGTGTTATAACCTGCGCCCTATCAAACGAAATTACCAGCCACTATTATTAAACGGTTGACTTGTTGGCGATTTGACTATCTGAGAGTCCTATTTCCTTGTACGCACCGATTTTAGCTTTCTCATCTCATGTTTTCCGCGTGGTATCGTCACAACCGTGGTTTATGTACACAACGCGCCGCCACTAGTGGTATGTCTTTCCTATCTGCAGTAGAGGCACATACTGAGACACCAACACCTCACAGAGCCGACTGCCTTTATACCGAATTCCACCCACTACCACCTGAATCACTGATGTAATATACTATGCTACTGACGTCAAATTCGATACCACCTGATTGCATTTGTCGGTATATTGCGTCTCATACTATTGCATACACACTGTGAATAGTTGTTCCAGCCGACAATGTCAATTTTCCTGCAAATATCTATGGCTGTATACTGATCCCCACTGCTGTATGTCTTGAGGACCGATCGACTCGGCTCCCAGTTCTTATTACGATGAGGGGTGGGGGTGGGGGGGGGTAGTCGTTTAAAACCTCGTCGAGGTTCGAAGGAAGCGGGAAATTGCGCAGGCTTCTCCTCACCTGCTCAGTAGTTCAGGGTGGAGTGTTCGGTTACTTTAGCCTGCCACACACCATTTCTGACAGCCAGAACCACTTCTTCGGCACCTTTGCGGTGTATTCCTGCGCGAAAACCTTTCGGATTTAGCAGGAAGGTCTCTCTTGACGAAAATTGCTAAGAATTGTTAAAATCGTGCAGCCCCCTCACCAACTGTGATAATTAAACATAGGTCAGCCTCAGTTGCAAATAGAAACCAATCTTTACCTCGGTTAGTATTCGACTAAAGAAAGTGGAGTCACGCGTCGGCGACTGCAAAGGAACGTAACATCAGGGCCGGTGAAGCAATGGTTGAAAACCTTCTAAAAGATTCTTATTTCTCAACTGCAGCTGGTCATTAAGTAGGTTTTCTTTATCAAGGAACAGGTGTTTAAAGACTTGCAACTCCTGAAGGATGTGAAGCCTAGTGCCTTTAGCCCCGCAATTTAATAGCTCTGTGCTATTTGGTGGATCGGGAGCACGGGCCAATTGAACAAGGTGCTCAGTAATAGTCGAGCCACGCGGGCCGTCACCACTTTTCGAGTAGCAGCCTCGAAAAGAACTTCGTCCACTCGTTAAAGAATACCAATGACAAATTGTCTCGTTCTGGGGTGTACAAAATCACCTGTAGTGATTGCCCGAGTTATTACATCGGCCAGACAGGGAGAGCCCTCTCAGCTAGATATAAAGAACATATACCCACGAAAAGTTGTGATGGCACGCAAGATTAAAGATTGCAAGATTAAACCTAACTAACTACAGAAAAGTTAGACTGCAGCATATAAAGCTAAAGTGCGAAGGGCTGTTAAATCGATATCAATTATCCAGCCCAACAACGTAAACGAGTTGCTTAAAAACTGGTTATTCGTGACCATTAAATAGCTGTAAAATACTACGTAGATATGACAACGCAAGAATAGCATCAGCAGCTGCTGATTGAAAGATTTTATTTGTTACATACTAGTAAAGGTAGAATGCTTTGGATTAAGTATACTAAACATGAACATGGATAAAAATGGCTTTGACTTTAGGCAAATAGATCAAAGTTCTCTGGATGCACAAAGTAATACCGAGGCACTACAATACCACCACAAAACTGTCTTTTGCAAGTTCATGTGGATCTAGTGTAACGTTGTCTTCTCTTTGGTGCATTTGGTTGCATTGCCTACAAGGAACATTAGTGTCATATAGCACCAATCTGCAGTGTACGATATGATGTAAATATGTTATTCAGTTAGCAAGAGCATGCCGCTATTACGAGGCAGCATGGCTTACGAGCCAAAGCACTTCTTTATGTACACTGAAAATAATGTATGTTGTTGAAATAACTAAATACACAAGGTCCTATGTTGTAACACCACCTCGTATTCAGTGCGTGTACGTCGCAAATTCTCGCAAGTGTACCATATACTGTCGATCATTCACCGTGTTCCATAGAGCCCACAAAGGAAACTTTGTTAACGAAAGCTAACCGATACACAGCTGGCAATCTTTCTAGTCGGCCTATCAATTCCAGAGATCGTCCTACAAGTAACGAGTTCCTGAACCGCCACGGAAACATGAGTAACTCGATTTCTGTAAGAGATATCGTAAGAAAAGTATAAAACACGTAACTGTTACGTCGTATGGAGGTTTACCTTTTGCTGGAAGTCTAAACAGCAACCCGGCTGGATAAATTAGAAGTGAGGAGCCCGGAATTGTGCAGATTAGAAGTTTCGAACCGCACTCGCTGAATACAACCCGCTAACTGAGGCGCCGCGAACACGTGATTCGGGGATGTGACGTCACAAGAGCTGTCTGGCCAATACGGCCGCAGCTCGCAACTTTTCAAAGCGCCCTAGACACGTACCAACCGACCGAGCGACAAATTGATGTGTTTGGCGTTTAGACGGGCAGAGCGATGAATTACCTTGTCGGGATGTCGTGCGGGTAGGAGTAACCGACGCACACACACCTCCCCCCCCCCCCACCTTCTCTGGAAAAGCGCAAAACATCCCCACCAACACCTGAGGTTTTGTGGACCTCCTACCACGCCGTACGTCAGCGCCGGCACGGAGACCTGTCTCTGAACTAACAGAGCGCTCCATTCATTCGGGCTGAAACACGCCTCCCCACTTTAGGACAGGTGCAGGACCCACCCGAGGCAAGCGATGAGTCGTACGGAGGTGAAGGTGTGGATGTTTTACCAAATAGACGCGCCGCCACTGACGGAACAGTTTCTGTCAACCTGCAGATTATGGGGCCCCTCATCATACAGGGTATTTCCAGTCAGCGTCTGGTGTGGGAAAAATTTTCTTTTTTTTTTTTTTACTTTATTGTGATTTTAAAACCTGTACAACTCAGGTTGGCTGGCAGCGGCACACAAACGCCGCTCTTCAGCCATAGCGATTTACAAGAGTATAAAAACATGGTGAATAACATGAACAAAGTGACGGGCAAAAGAGAGAGGTCACAGAGACATAAAAACACGGTGTCGTTCACATGTGACGATAACAACACTGAAAAGACGTGGGCACGGCGCACAAAACACTGATGAGTCCGACGACACAAGTGAACTTAGGAGTGGGACGGCGGACACCAAAAACACTATACGACGTCACACACACGAGACACAAAAGGCGACGATCTCCGGCGCGCGAAAGTTCACTAGACGTGTGCGAGTCCGGGGACCTGCCAAGAGAGGAGGAGGAGGAAGGGGAGTGGGAGAGCGAGAGGGGAGAGCAGAGATGCCACGGGCAGGGAGATAGGGGGGAGGGAGGAAGGGGGAGAGGAAGCCCGGGGGAAGAGGGGGAAGGGAGGGGACAGGGAGATGGAAAAGGAAGGGAAGAGAAGAGAAGGGAGGGAGGGTGCCGAAAGGAAAGGACACGGGGAGTGGGGGGCGGGGCAGGGTCAAAGTTGATAGGAGGGGTAGATGGAGGGGGCGAGGACATCATCAGGGAGAGGGAGCTGGCGGAAGCCACCTTGGGAGAGGGTATGGAGGGTGGAGAGATGGAGACCGGGTGGGACATGGGAATACAGGCGCGGCAGCGGGCGGGGGTGGGAGAGGATCGGGGAGACGAGCGGGTGAGGAGGATCGAGTTTACGGGAGGTGTATAGGATTCGTATCCTTTCGAGGAAGAGGAGGAGGTGGGGGAAGGGGATAAGGTCATACAGGATCCGCGTGGGGGAAGGGAGACGGATGCGATAGGCAAGGCGGAGAGCATGGCGTTCAAGGATTTGGAGGGATTTATAAAAGGAAGGGGGGGCGGAGATCCAGGCGGGATGGGCGTAACAGAGGATAGGGCGGATGAGGGACTTATAGGTGTGGAGGATGGTGGAGGGGTCCAGACCCCACGTTCGGCCGGAAAGGAGCTTGAGGAGACGGAGTCGGGAACGTGCCTTGGCTTGGATTGTCTGGAGATGGGGAGTCCAGGAGAGGCGACGGTCGAGGGTGACGCCAAGGTACTTAAGGGTGGGGGTGAGAGCGATGGGACGGCCAGAAACGGTGAGATAGAAATCAAGGAGGCGGAAGGAGGGAGTGGTTTTGCCTACAATGATCGCCTGGGTTTTGGAAGGATTGACCTTGAGCAACCACTGGTTGCACCAAGCGGTGAACCGGTCAAGATGGGATTGGAGAAGGTGTTGGGAGCGTCGCAGGGTGGGGGCAAGGGCAAGGAAGGCGGTGTCATCGGCAAACTGGAGAAGGTGGACGGGGGGTGACGGCGGCGGCATGTCCGCCGTGTACAACAAGTACAGAAGGGGGGAGAGGACGGAGCCTTGGGGCACACCGGCGGAGGGGAAAAAGGTGTAGGAATCGGTGTTATGGATGGTGACATGGGAAGGACGGCGGGAGAGAAAGGAACCGATCAGACGAACGTAGTGAATGGGAAGGGCGAAGGTTTGGAGCTTGAAGAGGAGACCGGAATGCCATACGCGGTCATACGCGCGTTCGAGGTCAAGAGAGAGGAAGATTGCGGAGCGACGGGAATTGAGCTGTTCGGAAAGGAGATGAGTGAGGTGAAGGAGAAGATCGTCGGAAGAGAAGGACGGCCGAAAGCCACACTGGGTAACGGGGAGGAGGCGGTGCTGGCGGAGATGCTGGTGGATGCGGCGGGTGAGGATAGATTCCAGGACCTTGCTGAAGACCGAGGTAAGGCTGATGGGACGGTAGGAGGAGACGGCGGACGGCGGTTTGCCAGGTTTGAGGAACATGAGGATACGGGAGGTTTTCCACAGGTCGGGGTAGTAACCGGTGGACAGGACTACATTGTAGAGCCTGGCCAGGGTGGAGAGAAAAGAGACAGGAGCTTCACGAAGGTGACGGTAGGTGACACGATCGTGACCAGGAGCGGTGTTGCATTTGGTGCGGAGTGTAGTGATGAGATCCTGTGTGGTGATGGGGGCATTAAGGTCCGTGTGTGGAATGTTGTCCAAGTACTGGAAACCAGGAGCGAGGGGAGGGACAGAGGTGTCAGTTCGATCGCGGATATCTGGGAAGAGGGATTAATCGAACTGGGGATCATCAGGGATGGAAAACACATCGGATAGGTAGGAGGCAAAGTGATTGGCCTTACTAAGGGCGTCAGGGAAGGGGTGATCATCGTGGAGAAGAGAATAGTAGGGGGAGGGTTTAGTTCCGGTAAGGCGACGGAAGGCGGTCCAGAACTTGGACGAGTTTATAGGGAGGGTAGCATTTAAACGGGTGCATGTCTGTCGCCAGTCCCGGCGTTTCTTAGCCGCGAGCAAATTTCGAATGTGTCGCTGTAGTTGCCGGTGGCGTCGTAGGGTGTCCGGGTCACGCGTGCGGAGGAAGGCACGGTAGAGACGACGGGATTCACGGAGGAGGAGGACGGCCTGTGGTGGTAAGGTAGGACGGTGGGGGTGGATTGCAACAGTAGGGACGTGGGCCTCCACGGCCTCAGACAAGGTCTGCTGGAGAAAGGAGGCGGCATGGGTGACATCATCGGGACGGTGGTAGGCGAGAGGGTGGCTATCGACCTGAGTGGAGAGGGTATCCCGGTAGGCATTCCAGTCGGCACGGGAATAGTCATGGATGTACTTAGGGGGAGGGTCATGACGAGGGTCGGGGCGGGGGTGACGGCCGTCTGAAACGGTGAGGAGGACAGGGAGATGGTCGCTACCAATAGGCTCCAGGACATCCACCGTAATGCGACCAAGGAGGTTGGGGGAGGAGAGAATAACATCGGGAGTGGAGTTGGATTCGGGACGGGTGTGCTGGGGGATGGGGATGAGGTCGCCTTGAAGGGAGGAGAGGAACCGATGCCACTGTCGTAACTGGGCAGCGGAGCGACTATGGATGTTGAGGTCGGCGGCGATCACATAGGAGGAGAAGGTACGATCGATGTGGGAGAGGAAGTCGAAAGGAAGAGGGGCGTTGGGGCGGACATAGATGGTGGCACAGGTAATGGTAAGGCCGGGGAAGAAGAGACTAAGGATCAGGTGTTCGGTGGGGTCGGGAAGGAGAGGTTGGAGCCGGACGGGGATCTGGCGGTGGTGGCCAATGGCAACTCCGCCACGCGCAACTGGGAGGGGATTATCGGAGCGGTGGAGGAGATAGGGGGAGGTGTGGATGGAGTGGTGGGGTTGGAGGAAGGTTTCATTAAGGAGGAAGGCATCCACACGGTGGGTAGCAAGGGTGTGCAGGTAGAGGTTCTTGTTGGCGGGAAGGGAGCGGATATTGTTGAAAAGGATACGATGCTGTCGCGCCATGATAAGGACTTATACGAGGGTGTCAAGGCGGGAGAAGGTGAAATGGGCCTGGTTATTGGAAAAGGTGGCGTACATTTTAAGGTGGAATATGGAACGGGCGGCGAGGGAGATCTGTTGTAAGGTGTGGGGGCGCTGAAAGGGATGGACGTTTTGGAGGACAATGGTGAGGAACCTGATGATGTCCTCAGCAGTGGGGGGGGACGAAGGGAATTGCCAGGAGGGGTGGGGGCGTCCAGGGGACGGACAGGTACGGTGAGTTCAGGAGTGGCGGGAGGGGGTCGGGCTTTACACTTTTGGGAGTAGGTGGGGTGGGGGAGGCTGCAGGTATTACAGGAGGGAGGGGATTGGAGGTTGGGGCACTGCCGGAGGAAGTGCGCTTGCCGACAATGCGGGCAGGTTGGGGCCTCGCGGCACTCTGCTGTTGGATGTGCATTGTAGCGCAGACATCTCTGGCAGCGCAGGGATTGAGGGGGGGAACGGGAGGGGTCGACCTTGTACCGCTGATTGAAGAGGAGGGCACCCTCCTTCAGGAGGCCGGCCGCGGTGGTCTAGCGGTTCTGGCGCTGCAGTCCGGAACCGCGGGACTGCTACGGTCGCAGGTTCGAATCCTGCCTCGGGCATGGGTGTGTGTGATGTCCTTAGGTTAGTTAGGTTTAAGTAGTTCTAAGTTCTAGGGGACTTATGACCTAAGATGTTGAGTCCCATAGTGCTCACAGCCATTTTCCTCCTTCAGGAGACGGTCAATGGAGGGGGCGTCCTCAGAAAAAACCCGCATAAGGCGGGTGGGGCCGGTCGCGTTGAAAATGCGGCGGACTGCCCGCACCTCCAGGGTGGGATGGGCCTTCAGCTCCGCCAGCACCTCCTCCTCCGTGATCGACGGACTAAGCCGAGTGATCACGGCGGTGAGGGTCGGCGGGCGACGCGGGGGTTGGGGCTGGCGGGTAGGAGATGGGGAGGGAGCAGGGGTGAGGGAGGCGTGAGGACCAAAACGGGTGATGGGGAGGCGGGAGAGGATGTCAGTATGGAGGGTCGGGCTGGGGGAGGAGATAAGAACAGAATCCCGTCTGGGAGTAAGGAGAGAGATGGGGGCGCCTGGGAAATGTTGGCGGAGGAGGAGGGAGAGATTCCGGGCCTCGAGGAAGGAAGGATCGGGACGGGACAGGAGATATTTGTAGAGACCGGGTGGGGAGGAGGAGGAGGAGGAGGGAGCGGGGCCTGGTGGGGAGACGTCCATGGCATTTTGGGGTGGGGACGGGGGGCGGGGTGGAGCCTTTTTAGGAGTAGAGGAAGTGGAGGCGCCACTAGGGCGTTTGACAGCAGCAGATGGGCGGGTGGTGACAAGAGGGACGGGAACGATGGGGAGGTGGTGGGAAGGGACAGGTCCCGGCACGGACGCAGCAGTCGGCGCCGGAGAAAGTGACTGTGACGGTGCAGGCGAATGTGGCAGTGATGGCGATGGCGACGAAGATGACGGCGGTGGCGGTGGCGGCGGTGATGGCGATGGCGACGGGGAGAGCTGGGCGTGGGCAGTGGCCCGACGGGCCACCACCTTAGCCGGAGCTGCAGTGACAGGCTGGGGGAGTGGGGGGAAAGGATCAGAACGAGAGGAGGAAGCGGGAGAGGGGGCGACAAAGAGCGAGGGCGAAGGGATAGAGAGGAGGGGAGGGATGGAAGGAGGGGGGTGGGACTGGGCACACCAAGCGATAGTGGTGGAGGCGGCGGAAGGGGACGTATACACGATGGCGGTGGTGGTAGTAGTGACGGTGGTGGTGGGGGCGGACATGACGACAAGAAGAAGAAAGAAAAAACACAGCACTAAAAGGACAGGACACACACTGGGAGACGGCGGACGGACGGACGGCGACGGCGAGAGGCAGGGACGCTGCTGCCGCGGACGGGGCCGGGGCGGCGGCGGCGGCGGCTGCTGCTGCTGCTGGCTGGACTGCTGCTGCCACCGGAGGGCTGGCTGGCTGGCTGGCACCTGGAACCCCTAACACTTCGATTAGCGCGAAAATTGCACTATCGAAGGGCGGTAACCTTTCGGTGTACCGCCGGAGATGGAAAAAAATTTTCGACACCTAGTATATATGTTAACAGCTCATGTCTAAAACTACATTTGAGAACATTTCATACATCCCTTTCATAATTTCTAGTAAGATGACGGAAACGTTAACATTATTTTAAGAAGCAATTTTCGTACCAAACTGAAGAAAGATATTGATAGAATTCTATATATTTTAGGAAAAGCGAGTTGGTTATGTTTAGAGCCGATCTGGCCAAACAGCGCTCCGGCGAACGAGGGGGAAACAGTAACAGGATATGCAAAGCGAGTCAGCAGCCGTTCACCGCTAGAGCGAGCCAGTCACCTTGTCGCAGTTTGCCGACGACACCGGCTGTGCTAAATTAGATTTACGTTCTGAATTAGGAACACCACTGCGTCTACGCACTTGAAAGAAAAAGTAGAGAAGTCACATCATTATCACACTAAATGGGAATTGCTCTTTGAACGCCATGCAAACTGGTTGTACACCAGCGCACTATTATGAGCTGCGAAAAACGTTCATTGGAACGTCGTTACACCACCAGGCACAAAGACGACTTGATTAGGCAAAGAAGAGTTAAAGGAAAAATAGAGCAGTGACACAATCTTTAATGGTCGACGTCACCAGTTTCTTCATTTCATCAAGTCTTTTAATGCAAGGAGAGAATGATTTACATATATGGCAGACTATGTTGATGCTATAAAACAAAAGCTAATCCTGTGGAAAAATCAGCTTCTAGTTCATGACATGGAACATTTCTCAAAGCTCAAGGCTGTCATTTCTCGACCAGACATGATTACCTTCGTTTCAGTAATCGAAAAATTTCGTCACGAGTTCTCAAAGAAATGTCAAGACTTTGCACGTCGAAGACTGATTTCGTTTTATTTGTGAGACCGTTCATGGTTGTGGCTGCTGATGTACCTCCTCATTACCTCCCACTTGAGCTGATATGACCTCTTAGTCCACTACAGGAATTTACAAGAATCTTATACAATATTACCCCAAGAGCCATACCTTCGACTGCACAGGCAATTCGGTAAAGTTAGTTCAACGTTTCGTTCAACGCAAGTGTGCGAACGGTATTTATTCTGTTGTAAAATTGAGGAAGTCCCCTTAACGTTCGGGTTTAGCAGATTTTAATCTCTGTGACACCACGTGTTTGTATCACGAACCGCAGTTCCATCTGTATCACATATTAGCTTACCACCCGATACTTTTCACGCGTAGTCTGTATCGTTTGCACAGATTTTTTTTTTTTGTTTTTCTTTAATCAAATTTTTTTATTGTTCACAAATTGCAACACCTTCTAAACTTTTCACGCTAATTGAGGCCATAGATGCATGGTCTTTTCCGAATGTAATTCTGACGAAAAAGCAGTTCCGGTAGCTGTAGTTCAAGGATTCTGTTAACCATGCCGTTTGCGTTCTTGTGATGATATTTCCATTGAAACACATACTTCTTTATATCTAACCTAGAAGTGAAATACTCGTACCAATTTCGTAGGCTAAGCTTTAAAATTTTTTTTTACGTAACGAAATATTTTCCTAATAATTTTACGCCCTAAGGATTGTATTTATGTAAAGAGTAAACACATATTTTTTGTTATTTCTAACAGAGGAGACAAGTACTAATTTCCAAAGAGTTAGCTTCGAAAACGTTTCCATAATGAAATAATTTTATAAAACCTTTTCTCTCCTATTTCACCCCCTTTAAGGCATTGAATTTCCAAAAACAGTGAATCCATTTTCACAGATTTAGCTTTAAAATGCGTTAGTTGTTCTTTAATAATGAATATTGTGAAACCTACGACTGTTTTTAAATAGTGATAATGGATTATTTCCAAAAAACGTTCACTTGCTATTTTCCTCACTTAGTAGTTGAATTTCCAAAATTGCTGAAACGTGTATTTTTTTACTTCTAACTGAGATACAAAATACCAATTTTCGACATATTTTGAGAAAGCCTTCCGTCCCTTATTTCACCCATTTTTTGTCTTCAATTTCGAACATTCCCTACTTAAACTATATCTACAGTATAAGATTCACTCTCTCTCCAAATTTCTTTCCATGGCGGTTTCAGCTGGGCGATGATGAGCCAGTGACTCAGTCTGGCCCTGAACCTTCCTGGCAGATTAAAACTGTGTGCCGGACCAAAATTCGATCTCGGGACCTTTGCTTTCGCGGGCAAGTGTTCTACCAACTGACCACAACACAGCACAACACAGGGCCCATCCCCACGGCCTTAATTCCGCCAGTACCTCGTCTCCCACATTCCAAACTTCACAGAAGCTCTCCTGCGAACCTTGCAGAACTTGTAGAGCAATTGCCCGCGAAGGGCAAAGGTACCGATTTCGAGTCTCGGTCCGGCACACAGTTTTAATGTGCCAGGAAGTTTCATAGCAGCGCACACTCCACTGCAGAGTGAAAATCTCAGTCTGTCCCTATTTCACCCCCCTTAGGGGCTGGTTTTCCAAAAACAGTGAAACACGTTTTTTCTTTCATTTGCAAACAAAACGCCACATCCCAGTTTTCATAGATTTAGCTTCAAAAATGCTTTCACAATGAAATATTTCCATAAAACCCTTCACCGCCTGTTTCACCCAATCTGCCTCCCTTGCAGAACGAGTCGTGAAGTGGAAGAGTCTACCTAGTTGTGTGCATACTTACGTGCAGCGTAAAAGTGCAAACGATGCTTTTAGTGCGCCGTTTTACCCAATAAAATTATCAGTAACCCCTCCCATCCCCCCCCTCCCCCTCTCCAATCCAACTCTAGATTCACCACGGGATCGAACTCCCTTATGTATAAGACCTTGAAACGTCTGATTTCTTTACAAATCAGTTAATATGTTAAGCTAGTTGTTCACCCATCTCAATGTATATGATGTCATATCACTTGAACTATGCGTCGTACAACGATATGCTGTTGCAGGGTCCGTGTAGTGGTATATGTGTGGATACTGCCTGCAAAATATGTTGCGAATAGAGTCAGTAGTAAATAAACAATGAATTAAATTGTCATAACTGATCATGGTAACAAAATACACTCCTGGAAATTGAAATAAGAACACCGTGAATTCATTGTCCCAGGAAGGGGAAACTTTATTGACACATTCCTGGGGTAAGATACATCACATGATCACACTGACAGAACCACAGGCACATAGACACAGGCAACAGAGCATGCACAATGTCGGCACTAGTACAGTGTATATCCACCTTTCGCAGCAATGCAGGCTGCTATTCTCCCATGGAGACGATCGTAGAGATGCTGGATGTAGTCCTGTGGAACGGCTTGCCATGCCATTTCCACCTGGCGCCTCAGTTGGACCAGCGTTCGTGCTGGACGTGCAGACCGCGTGAGACGACGCTTCATCCAGTCCCAAACATGCTCAATGGGGGACAGATCCGGAGATCTTGCTGGCCAGGGTAGTTGACTTACACCTTCTAGAGCACGTTGGGTGGCACGGGATACATGCGGACGTGCATTGTCCTGTTGTAACAGCAAGTTCCCTTGCCGGTCTAGGAATGGTAGAACGATGGGTTCGATGACGGTTTGGATGTACCGTGCACTATTCAGTGTCCCCTCGACGATCACCAGTGGTGTACGGCCAGTGTAGGAGATCGCTCCCCACACCATGATGCCGGGTGTTGGCCCTGTGTGCCTCGGTCGTATGCAGTCCTGATTGTAGCGCTCACCTGCACGGCGCCAAACACGCATACGACCATCATTGGCACCAAGGCAGAAGCGACTCTCATCGCTGAAGACGACACGTCTCCATTCGTCCCTCCATTCACGCCTGTCGCGACACCACTGGAGGCGGGCTGCACGATGTTGGGGCGTGAGCGGAAGACGGCCTAACGGTGTGCGGGACCGTAGCCCAGCTTCATGGAGACGGTTGCGAATGGTCCTCGCCGATACCCCAGGAGCAACAGTGTCCCTAATTTGCTGGGAAGTGGCGGTGCGGTCCCCTACGGCACTGCGTAGGATCCTACGGTCTTGGCGTGCATCCGTGCGTCGCTGCGGTCCGGTCCCAGGTCGACGGGCACGTGCACCTTCCGCCGACCACTGGCGACAACATCGATGTACTGTGGAGACCTCACGTCCCACGTGTTGAGCAATTCGGCGGTACGTCCACCCGGCCTCCCGCATGCCCACTAATCGCCCTCGCTCAAAGTCCGTCAACTGCACATACGGTTTACGTCCACGCTGTCGCGGCATGCTACCAGTGTTAAAGACTGCGATGGAGCTGCGTATGCCACGGCAAACTGGCTGACACTGACGGCGGCGGTGCACAAATGCTGCGCAGCTAGCGCCATTCGACGGCCAACACCGCGGTTCCTGGTGTGTCCGCTGTGCCGTGCGTGTGATCATTGCTTGTACAGCCCTCTCGCAGTGTCCGGAGCAAGTATGGTGGGTCTGACACACCGGTGTCAATGTGTTCTTTTTTCCATTTCCAGGAGTGTACTAACACCAATTTTTACTGAAGAATGAAAAACCTGGTAGAAGACTAGGGAACGATCAGTTTCGATTTCGGAGAAATGTAGGTACACATGAAGCAATACTGACCCTATGACGTATTTTAGAATATAGTTCAAGGAAAGGCAAACCTACGTTTATAGCATCCGTATACTAAGGGAAAGCTTTTGGCAATGTCGACTGGAATATTCTCTTCGAAATTCTGAAGGTAGCAGGGATAAAATGCAGTAAGTGGAGGACTATTTACAACTTGTATAGAAACCAGACTGCAGTTTTAATAGTTGAGGGGCATGAAAAGGAAGAGTGGTTGAGAAGGGAGTGAGACAAGATTGTAGCCTTTTGTATGTTCATCCTTTTAGCAGGAGTTCTCTGGGACGACGGCCGTTTACTATCGTGACAAAAAATAAAAACACCTATAGCCGTCCTTATGATTTTAATTTATTTTGTACCGCATCAAAGACATCCTGAAGATGGCGCAATGAAGCGTTGAAACTGGTAGTGACAAAATACGTAAATTAAAATAATAAGGGCAGCTGTAGGTGTTTTTATTTTTTGTCACGAGGATTGTAGACTGTTCCCTACGTTACTCAATCTGTACATTGAGCAAGCAGTAAATAAAACCAAATAAAAATTTGGAGAAGGAGTTAAATTCCAGGGAGAAGAAATAAAAACTTCGAGGTTTGCCGATGACATTGTAATTCTGTCAGAGACAGAAAAGGGTTGGAAGATCCGTTGAACGGAATGGACAGTGTCTTGAAAGGAAGATATAAGATGAACATTAACGAAAACAAAGAAAGGATAATGGAATTTAGATGGATGGAAAATGGAAATGCAGTGTGGCTAGGGCCTCCCGTCGGGTAGACCGTTCGCCTGGTGGAAGTCTTTCGAGGTGACGCCACTTCGGCGACTTACCTGTCGATGGGGATGAAATGATGATGATTATAAGGGCAACACAACACCCAGTCCCTGAGCGGAGAAAAATCTCCGACCCAACAGGGAACTGAACCCGGGCCGTTAGGGATGACATTCCGTTGCGCTGACCACTTTTTTTCTTTTTTTTTTTTTTTAATCTGATTTTGTTCGCTTTTGTTCGTTGCAACTGCTCGGGGCGGACGTCGTAAGACATCCGTTTAAGTTCGTTGTTGATCGATTAGCTCAGTTTTTTTATTACAGAGGGCAGCTGACCCTCTGACCGAACACGCTGAGCTACCGTGCCGGCTACCGCTCAGCTACCAGGGGTGGACATTTAGATGAATTAAATGAGGAGATACTGATGGAATTAGATTAGGAAAACGAGACTGAAAGTAGTGCATCAGTTTTGTTATCTAGACAGCAAAATATCTGATTATGGTCGAAGTAGAGAAGATATAAAATGTATACTGGCAATGGCAAAAAAAAACGTTAGTGAAGCAGAGAAATTTACTAACATAGAATATAGACTTAACTGTTAGGAAGTGTTACCTGAAGTTATTTGTCTGGAGTGTAGCAAAGTATGGAAGTGAAACATGGATTATAAACAGTTTAAACAAGAAGAGATTAAAAGCTTTTGAAATGTGGTGCTACAGAAGGATGCTGAAGATTAGATGGGTAGATCACGTAGAGGAGGTACCGAACAGAATTGGGGAGAAAAGAAATTTGTGGCATAATTTGACTAAAAGAAGGGATCGATTGATAGGACACTTTCTGGGACATCAAGGGATCACCAATATAGTATTGGAAGGGAACTGTGGAGGCTAAAAATCGTAGAGGGAGACCAACTGATGAATACACTAAGCAGATTCAGAAAGATGTAGGTTGCAGTAGTTATTCGGAGATGAAGAAGCTCGCATAGGGGAGAGTAGCTTGGAGAGCTGCATCAAACCAGTCTTCGATCAGAAGACTGCAACAACCAAAACCCGATCCTAAAGCTTTAATACATGACAAACTTTTTTTCCTACTTTATGAAGGGCCATAGGGAGAATAAGTTTCATGTACATTTGAAATTATGAGTTTGTTGGAAGTCTCAAAGTGCTCTCATTGTCAAACACAAGGTGAACATAGTTTGGGTAATTTCGGCGGCTCAAGACGTATACACATTTTCCAACTCTCGTACTTGAGAAATTATGCTGAACCTTTAACGTAAGATTATACCCACAGTACATGAGGACAGCATTTTGAATTTTAGAAGTCGGTTAATAATTACGTAAAATTCCGAAAATGACGACATGTCTGTTAAATAACCTGTACTTGATACCGGCTTTTACTGATGACTTAATCAGGAAATTCTTGATAAGCGGTCAATAGCCCTTTAGTGTCTGATTGTGACACTGATTTAAGTTCCTGCATAGAAACAGAGGGGAACAGAGCAATCCCGCGGATAAGCAACTTAGTATAGAGTTGACATTACCAGAACCATCTTACCTCAATTAGTGTAATAGCAGCCGTTCATTCCTTCCGTGTCGAATTTTTATGTCGTGTTGGAGCATCAAAGCATATCCACTGTACCACGCGGAAGGAGCAGCATACGGAAAAGCAGGCCACGGTCTTAACACAGACTCTCCTATCGTCTAGTGAAGAGCAGTGTAAAGCCGTAATATTATTATTCCATCCACTATGCCATCGAACTGATGACCACTGTCCAGGCTAATAAGATTTTATGTCAGACGTATCTCCAAGGATACTTTAATAACGTAGTCCCAAATTCGAAATTCTGCTTTCATAACATTCCATTGGATGCGTGGTGGGCATACGATGCTGAGGGATAGCATACTTCATGGGTTTCAAAAGGCGAGAGGAGCGATGGCATTCTACGCCACGTCTCTCCATTGTATGTCTGGTCTGAAAAATCGCATAAAACTGACAATAAATTCCAGTAGCAGGACCCAATTTAGCGTCTTACAAAAAAAAAAATGATTTTCAGCATTTCACGTAGTTATAGACTGTGATTAAATTTTTGTCGTAATGATCTCAGTAAGTGGTGTGATCTTTTGTAACAGGTTTAGCATAACTGAAGAATTAAACTAAGGCAGCGTAGCTCAAAGCATGCGAATCACGCACGCTACTCTCATACAGTGTTTCAGAATCAGAGCGCGTTGCGACTTCGAACAGACTTTTCTCATAATTTCAAACTACTCCGATACTTTTTTCTCGCCGAAAATTCCCTCTAAGCAAAGAAAGGGAAAAAAGATGTATCAGTTACTACGTTTTCGCTGTTCGGGGGGTAATATGCATGACGTTCTAATTTATTATTTCTTTACTAATAACTATATTACGAAATAAATCTCGGGTGAACAGCCTTGTATGAGTGTGCATAGGACACAATATTTCGGCAATCGACCACGTTGCCATCATCAGGTGCGCTGATGTACTGACCGGCGGTCTGGATGCTCTCATCTAATACTTTCCCTTCTTTGGGGAAGCGTGTGGGGGAGTTTGTAGCCTTGCGGCTTTTACTCCTCTGTGTACTTGTGTGTGTGAATTTATCTGTAATTTTTTGGTGTCTGTGAAATGTGAGGAATGTTCTGTATGTGACTGATACTTACCTGGGGTTGGCGAGATGATTGTTATTTTTGGGGTGGGAAGAGGATTAGGACTTGGATATAGGGATGTTCTCTTCGACTTAGTCGTCGAAGTTCGTCATAGAGCGTTTGTGCTTGTCGCGGGACATGTCATACCGACCTAAGGAGTGGATGAGGTTATTTCCAGATCTGGAAGAGCTCTCGTACAAAGCCCTTGCCAGATATTGGAATCTTTCTTTAAGGAATGGGATTTCGGCAGCGGCGTGCAGATCATCAGTGGGGAATCCCATGGGTAGGTGCAGTGCCCTCCCAAGGGCGCGGTTCTGCAGCCTCTGGAGTTTGTCCAGGTGCTGCTTTGCCGCGTATCCCCAGACGGGGCACGCATATTCCATTACTAGCCGGATCAGGGCCTGGTACATATTTACTCCTACTGGGCAGGGAAGGGAGCTGGTTGAGTTCAGGATTGGGTATAGGATGGACATTCTGGTGCAGACCTTCCTGTGGACCTCGTCTATGTGGGGTTTCCACGTAAGACGAGAGTCCAAGGTTGCGCCAAGGTACTTGGCGGTTCTGCGCCATGGGAGTTGTGTTCCGTTTAGGTGAAGATGGAGATGGAGGGAGGGGGGCGTTGAGGAGGTTCGCGCCTTCCGAGCCTGCGGGTAATCAGCATAGCCTGCGTCTTTTCAGAGTTGACGGTGATGTGCCAGCGGCGGGCCCGAGTTTCTCTGTCACCTAAAGCCCTTTGTATCCTACGGATGACCAGGTCCTTGTTCGCATTTCTCGTGTAGAAGGCTGTGTCGTCTGCGTACTATGCAGTGTGCACCAGGGGGCCGTTGGTGTGTCCGCAGTGTACGGGCCCCAGGACCGATCCCTGTGGCACCCCACCACAAATACGCCTTTTGGTGGAGGTGGCAGTTTCTTCTTAGATGGAGAAAGTTCTATTCTTGAGATAGCTTTTGATCAGCTTAAATATACTCCCGGGAAACCCTTGTGTGTACAACTTGTAGAGTAGCCCTCTATGCCATACTGAGTCGAAGGCTTTGGCTACGTCTAGTAGCACTATCCCGCAGTAGCCTCTGTGGTTGAAGCCCTCTGTAACTGCTTCAACCACTCTCATGACCTGTTGTGGGGCAGAGCAGTTCTGCCGGAATCCAAATTGGAAATCCGGAAGAAGTTGCTCTCTGGTAATATGTTCTTGTATGGGTCTTAGCAGGAGGCGCTCATAGATCTTGCGGAGAGTTGGCAAGAGGCTAATTGGCCTGTAGTCCTGCGGGAATAGAGGGTCTCTCCCTGGTTTGTGTATCGCCACCACTTCCGCGTGTTTCCAGCAAGTTGGGAACTCGCGGTATCGAGTAATCTCGTTGAGGAGTTCGCGAGGTTTGTGATCGCCATGGGTGGGAGATTTTTTACTAACTGATAGGTGATACTGTCGTGTCCTGCCGCCTTTTTGTGGGGAGAGACCTAATTACTCTTGCCACGTCCTAGGGGGCAAAAAGTATGGGTTCGTCCTCTGGGTGCTCCTCAGCATTGAGGAAGATGGCCAGTTGACGACTGACTACCTCTTCATGCACTTCATCCTACATCTACATCTACATCTACATTCATACTCCGCAAGCCACCCATCGGTGTGTGGCGGAGGGCACTTTACGTGCCACTGTCATTACCTCCCTTTCCTGTTCCAGCCGCGTATGGTTCGCGGGAAGAACGACTGCCGGAAAGCCTCCGTGCGCGTTCGAATCTCTCTAATTTTACATTCGTGATCTCCTCGGGAGGTATAAGTAGGGGGAAGCAATATATTCGATACATCCAGCAGCTTGAAACTGCTTCTCGAAGGAGTCGGCGAGGGCGTTGGCCTTGTCAGCATGGCTGTAGACCAGAGCCCGCTCGCCGTGCAGTGGCGGCATCCTAGCGCCTCTTTTTGTGAACTGTTTGGTTGCTTGCCTTAGTGTATGATGGTGTCTACTTTGAGAACTTTGAGGTTTTTTTTGCCATTGTTGGTTTCTGTGCTCATCGAGCGCTACCTTCAGTTCTCTCTGTAGGCGATTGAGCAGCCTCCTGGTGGCCTGATTTCTGGTGATCTTCCTTTTGCCACTCTGTTCTTATGTCGAATTTGAGCTAGCATGTGTTCCGGGAGCTGTATTTGCGGCGGTGGGCCATCCCTTCGTGGAGGGGTGGCCTCTTCCGCTGCCGGCAAGATGGTGCCTGTTAAGTCTTGTAGCGCTTGTTCTACTGTTTCGGCAGTAGGTGGCGGAGCGCGAGCGATATCAGAGGCCACATTTTCTCGGTATCGTTCCCAGTCTGTACGTTTGTAAGACATCTGGTACCGTGGGAATGCTACCCATTCTCCCACATCGACCTCTAGAATCACTGGGTTGTGGTCGGAGGACATTCTGTTGACTGTCCTAGCGGCCACAAACCCTGCGATCCTATATCTAACACCTCGGGCCTCCTCCATTTCCTGGAAAATGTGTGGGCTCACTGGACCCCGTGTTTCAAAGTGGTGGATGCGTGCTAGTTGTTGCAGTTTGGCGCCTGCTCTGGAGGTTACTCTAGAATTCCAATCAGGGTATTTGGCATTGATGTCGCCCCCTATTATGAGTTTGCCTTCAATTTGCCCTAGACCAGCTATGTCTCCCTCATCCATCTAAGAAGAGGCACACCGATTTGTACCTCCATGTGGGTAGCTGCCACCACCCCGCACAAAAGAATAGCGTTCTCAAAACTCTTGTACACAGAGCTCACACCATCTCCGACAGGGACAGTCTCCAACAAGAATTGGACCATTTGAAGACTGTGTTTCGCAGGAACGGTTACAAGGAAGGGCAAATTCGGAAGGCTCTTACGTCCCACACCTGCAGCACCGGCGAAAACTGAGGATGAACCTCAGGAGGAGGCGGTCTTGGCTGTTATTCCTTTTTGTGGGGCCTTATCTAGAAAAATTGGACGCATTTTACGTAAACACCAAGTGAAAACCATCTTCCGTCCTCCAAGCAAAACCAAGAGCCTTCTTAGTAGTGTCAAGGACTACGTAAATCAGAGGTTTATCAGATACCTTGCCAATGCGGTAGTGTATATACAGGGCAGACCATTCGTACCACTATCACTGGGTATATACGCAGACAAGGAAAAAAAATTCCCGGATTTCCCTGTTAAAAATACACTTTCTCCTGGGTGAAAACATACTTTTTCCCTGTTAACTGACAGTATATTTTCTCTCAGAACTGTATAACTTATCAGTCCTTTGAATGATTATTGTTTTTTCCCAGTGCTATCGAAAAAATAAAGACAGGGAAAAAACGCGTTTTGGAAAGATCTTTGATGTGCAGCAACATGTACGCTGCATATTTTCGTATTACGAAAGTATAAATTCGAATTCAACCAAACACGACTTGTTACTTTCCGAAGCATTGAAATCGAGATTGCGATGCGCTTTTGTAAGCCAGTCATAGCTCATGTCACGTGATCTTTCCAGCCGATGACAGCAGTTATTCAGAGATTAAGACACGCGATGTAGTCAGCCAATAGCAACATCACTGTTAAGCAGCGTGAACACACAAACAGAAAAAGTTAATGGTTTAAATTAATATACATAGTGTTGCTACATGAAATGCAAAGCTTTCACGCATAATATTGGTCTATAAAATTAATACGCTGCAAGAGGACCTAAGCTTTCACATATAATGTTGGTCTTTTATGCGCGTATTACAATTTAAGATATATCACACAAATGTGCCAGTAAAATTTTTAATAATGACATAAACTTCTGATCTTCTGGGCTCGAAATTCATCTACATGGCTTGTCGTCGAAGAATTGATTTTTAAATAAGAGTGAAACGCTCTGTGACTTAAGAAATTCATCGTACATTCTCGCACATAGTTCCGGTGTAACTGCCAGAATGGTAATTTGATGATAACGCTTTTCAAACCACCATTCAGAATATTTTCCCGCGACCTGTTAGAAATAGGTTCGTTTCTGCAGTTGCCAGAGAGCGCCAGATGACATCGGTCACCGTGCTTGCACAGCTACAATGTCTTAGGGAGCCCGTATGTTCGTACGTGTAAAACATTAAAAGATCTTACATTGTGTCATAAAAGAAACAAGACATCAGAGGATAGTCCAATAGCATCGGAATTTCGTGACCCATACTAAAATGTGCACATTTAAAGTGTACATTCGTATGTCCAGATTCCTAGTGAAGTAGGCCACGACCTGATATTAAGTTTTCAATGTGGTTTCCGGAATGTAAATTTTCTTGGAGTACAAGTTCTGTGTTATCCCACGTTTGGTTCTTTATTATGGCATAATGCCATATGTGCTAGAAGTTGAAAACGTGCACTTGAAATGCAACGAACAGCGTGTGGAATTAAACACTTCTTTTCAAATAATTGTCTGCCTTCACGGAAAAGATTAATAAAAGAACATTTCTTTAGCAAACTGACAAAAATGACTTCATTGTTTTGCAAGGCAATTAATGCTTGACTGTCAGAAAGATGGAAATAAAATAAAATCTGCAACTAGTAACACATTTTAGCCTTCCGTAATTGTGTGAATGTATTTTAATTCACTTGATAGCTCCCGGCCACAGAAATCTGTTTTGTTTTCAGTTGATGTGAGAGCAGTAAACGAACAGGAAACAGCAAAATCACTAAATGTAAACACGGGTCACGTGGAGACAAGCCACTTCCCCACTGTAACTCAGATTGCTCTGCGCATCAGTCCCGGACCTAAGATATTTCCGAACCGGGGCAATACCCCGCCACTCATTCCAGCGTTTGAGATAGGACGTCAAAATTTTTTTTAAGATATCGAATTTTCAAAAATATGTTCATTTTGTAGCGCACATCTTGCTGAAGAGATTGACGGATAAAACATATGTATTCGAGGAAATGTAACACGTGTTATTTGGTCGTAAGTGTGCCAAAGTGCAGTGCCACGCATCTTCACACAGCATTCTTCTATCGCACGTCACTGTACTTCGCTCTGTGGAATTGGTGTCCTGTAGTGCCTCTCATGCTTACAGTCGGTCAGTTTGACATCCTGTCCCTCTTCTTTTTAAAATAAATAAATCAATAAAGAACTCTTCAGAAAATTTGCACTCTTTATTCCCTATCAGTTAACAACATGTGACATAAAATTAAATATAGGATACATAAACCCAGTAAAGACATGAGACAAGCAAGACAATACACATTTCTTCAATCCTTAGCTCATAGAACTTTTTCTTTCTAATCTTGCTACAGCTTTACATGTCGTGCTGTCCTTTCTGCGAAAGAATCTATTACCTCTAAGTTCGTCAAACGTTTTGCTGCATGAAAAGTCATTGTCTAATACTGAAACAGCTGTTAATACAAATAGGACCCAAGACTGGTGTGGCCGGCCGGAGTGGCCGAGCGGTTAAAGGCGCTACAGTCTGGAACCGCACGACCGCTACGGTCGCAGGTTCGAATCCTGCCTCGGGCATGGATGTGTGTGATGTCCTTAGGTTAGTTAGGTTTAAGTAGTTCTAAGTCCTAGGGGATTTATGACCAGAGCAGTTGAGTCCCATAGTGCTCAGAGCCATTTGAACCATTTTGAAGACTGGTGTGGTTTCCCGATCTGATTATGTCTATTTTGTCACTTTCTGCTAGATAAAACAGAATAGGCCTTTCTAATACTGCAACAATTGTAACACACATCAAATAAACGAGACTGTTTTGGCACAAAAGTATGAAATTGGAAAGTAATAGTACGAAATTTTTATACAAACTCGGAATCGTCATATTGTTCTATAATTTGTGTGATGCAACCGTTTCTTCTCATTCCTCTTTCTAACAAACATTCTTGTTATCACTAATTCTGTAACTATTCCTGCCAATGGCAAAGCTTATTCGCAGGTTAACTTCACTAACTCAGCCAGAATCACCAGTTTAGTTATCCCGAGATTATTCTCCGGTCAGGCGTTGTTACGTGTTCGTACAACGCGTTTTCCGCGCTTCTTCCAGAATAGATCTTAAAGCGGCTGCTAGCCGGGGACTGTACGACTGGCCCTTGCTAGTATAGCGATCTGGCCAAAAATTTTCTGTCAACATTTCATTTTCTTGGATACATCGAGAAGGTAATACGTAATCTTTCTTACCTGTTATTTGTTTATTTCCACACCTGTAGTCTGAATCTATGGATGTCGCTAGTAATTATAACAACGCTCATCATTCGCAAACCCAATCAACCACACAATCAGACAGCGGTTTGCATTCATCCGTTCGGCCTTACTCCGCTCAGCTCGTATAGCCCCTTTTGTCTGAAGGAAAGTTTGTTTCTACATGCGACGAGGATTTCCCTGACAGAGACATTGCACGCATTCACCAATCAGCTTACGATTCATTCAGAAATCAACTTAGAATGTGTTCAAAAATGTTCAAAAACCAACAGGAATGCGTTTCGAAGTCATATGAATAATCGATTTGACAAACTTGCGCTGGATGCTAGTCGTTTTGTGAAACAAGGTTTTTTCCCCTCAAGAATATGAATTTGCCCCTCACCCCTAGATCTGGGCCTGCTGCGCATGCATTAATCTGGCAGCTTCGGCGCTCCAGTAAAATTTTTCCCGGTAGCATCTAGCTGCTTGCTGCGACTGCTTGCACAGCCAACAGCCACATTTCTGTAGCCAGAAGCGGGAGAATCTGCTACTCAAAAGTGACTCAACTGCGCATGATCCCGCTCGTTACTGCTAAAACGAATCTAATGTAAACAGTTATGACGTCACGCTGTATATGGCGCATTTCCTTTGCAATTGAAGTTTTATTTTCGTTTTTTCTCTCGTTTTATGCTTTTATGTTTTATTGCTGCAGTATTATTCTGCAGTAGCGGGATACAGTGATATCCTTTGTTAGAGCATCGGTTCTTATCAGTCAAAATTACAAAAATTTAACTGACAGCAAAAACAATGGAAAATTCCCGGAATTCTAAAAAATTCCCGGGTTTTTCCCGGATCTCCCGGGTCGTATACACCCTGTCATTGAGGACCGATGCCGAGAACATCAACGGCACACTAGACTGCAACAGCCCAGTAAGTCGACAATCGCTGAGCATTGCCTGTCGGAAGTCCACAGCATGGACTATGACCAAACCAAAGTCCTGACACAGACTTCCAAATACTGGGACTGTGTCATCAAAGAAGCCACAGAGATCAGAGTAACGGAGCGACAACTAAATCGTGACAGCGGTTACATCCTTAGCAAGGCGTGGGAACCCGCGATCACCCGGATTAAGGAGAAAAAGGATATTTCGTAGAATGCACCGACTTCGGGGGAGGAGGGAAGAATAACGAGAGCGGTGCCGGCAGACCCTCCTGAACGAGAAGACCTAGGACGCGGCGGGAGAACGGACGCTGTACCTGGACCGCACCGACTCCTGGAGGAGCGAGGGGGATTGTCCTATATATACCTGGCGCCGGCCCACCGCCGGTCAGTACATCAGCGCACCTGATGACGGCAACGTGGTCGATTGCCGAAATATTGTGTCCCATGCACACTCGTACCAGGCTGTTCACCCGAGATTTATTTCGTCACAAAATGAAGAATCACAATAACTGTATTCACAACCCGTTTTTCAGACACAATAAAAGTATGCGACTGAACGTGCCTGCAGACTGGAATCATAGTACAAGATAGTTTAGCAGATATGTCGTCGTAAAATATTACATGCGAGAAAAGCTAGCTTTCCATAACATGGAGTGCATATTACCCAGATTATAGTGATGCATTCTTACATAACGAGAGCTCGAGAGGTCACAGGTTTCCTAAGCGTATAGGCCGGCCGGTGCAGCCTAGGGGTTCTGGGCGCTTCAGTCTGGAGCCGCGCGCCCGCTATGGTCGCAGGTTCGAATCCTGCCTCGGGTTTGGATATGTGTGATGTCCTTGGGTTAGTTGGGTTTTAGTGGTTCTAAATTGTAGGGGACTGATGACTGCAGATACAAAGTCCCACAGTGTTCAGAGCCATTTGAACAATTTAAAACACGTAAAGTTAGGCTGTTCTTATTAATCCGCTTCCCAAGTTGTTTCAACTGCGAGTATAGAACCACTATGTGGTGTACTAACCAAACTGGCTTTCTCCTATGAGTTGAAAAGTAACTTCTTCACAAATCATGTACCATTAATCACTGCCCTCATAGGCTGAGCAAGGGGAGTTCTTACGCCCTCCTACAATGAAATGTAGACTTTTTATTATTTTCAGAATTCTCATGTATTTCTAGAAATGATTGTCACTGATTCTAGCGTTGCTGAATCCAAGAGGAAGTACTCTGGCTGTAGCAAATCACCGGAGTTTTTGGTTCTCACTTTGTTAAAGGGAAATTATTAAGTTTTTTGTGCCGTAGATTTATTTTGCTATCTTGGGGCACGTGAAACTCTGCGGAACATTGCCAAAATTAAGGACCCTACATTATCCCTGTCGTTTCCTTTGTACAGCCGTAACGAATTACAGCAGTACAAATAGGGTTGCCACGCTACTCGATATATCGGGACCGTCACCGTCATGGACCTTCTTGCCCCGACATCCAGACAGGACCCGATTCTGTCCCACTTTTGCAAAATGCTGTTACCAGCTTGCGTTAAGTTCTGGAATAACGCCATCTGTTGGCGCAACATGTGAATGCAGTCTCAATTAGTAAAAGTCAACACGTTTATTTTGACAAGATCGTCTCATACATGGCGTTGCATGTTGCGTGTCCTGTATCGACGATGCAAGCACCTTCTACATCTAGTGCCATTGTTCGAGAAAATACCATATTTTTCCAGTGGTACGTGGCTGGAACTATTTAAGCAGCGTCACGCGAAAGAATCGGTCAGTTCTCGTATGAATAGCAATCTGATAAGACGGTTCTTTCTAAACGTAACACGAACAACGAGCCCAAGTTAGGAATGTTTGAAGTATTTACTGCGTGAAGTGAAAAGTAATGTGTACTTCTATGACTAAAGTGTTATTGCCGACTGGTTACTGTCTAATGAAATTATCACACCTTACGAAAATGCCTTAGGATGGAAACAGAAAGTGCCACTTTTCGGATGATTACACAAAAGAGTGGTCTTTTGTCAACAAAGGACGTACGAATCAGGAAGCGTTGTGTGTTATATGTAGCTGTTTCGTTTCAGTAACTCATGGAGGTAAGGCAGTTGTGGGGCATCACATTTCTACCTAGAATCATACAAATAGATTCGACGTCAAGGTATATTTCTACATTCATGATTAGAGAAGATACGCAGGAAGAATACCTCGTTGCTGCTGCAGAAGGAACAACAGCTTATAACGTTGTCAGTCATCAATCCTTCAGCTCTCTCTACTGTACCGCAAAACTGATTTCCGCAATGTATCTTGACTCCCAAGTCGCCGCATAGCAGTCTACAAATAAAAAAAAAAAAAAAAAAAATGGTTCAAATGGCTCTGAGCATTATGGGACTTAACTTCTGACGTCATCAGTCCCCTAGAACTTAGAACTACGTAAACCTAACTAACCTAAGGACATCACACACAGCCATGCCCGAGGCAGGATTCGAACCTGCGACCATAGCGGTCGCGCGGTTACAGACTGTTGCGCCTAGAACCGCTCGGCCACCCCGGCCGGCAGCTGCCCTTAGGTTGGTTAGGTTTAAGTAGTTCTAAGTTCTAGAGGACTGCTGACTGATGCTCAGAGCCATTTGAATCATTTTTTCGGTCGGTGATGCCTGGCACGAAGTCGGCGTCCCATAACATCCCAGAGGTGTTATACAGGATTCTGGGCAGGACCATGCGCAGGTCAGTCCATTACAGGGATGTTATTGCCATGTAACCACTCCGCCACGGGCCGTGCACTATGACCAGGTGCTCGATCGTGTTGAAAGATACAATCGCCATCTCCGAATTGCTCTTCAACAGTGGGAAGTAAGAAGGTGCTTAAAACATCAATATAGGTCTGTGCTGTGATAGTGCCACAGAAAACAACTAGGGATGAAAGCCCCCTGCATGAAAAACACGACTGCGTCATAACACCATAGCCTACGAATTTTACTGTTGGCACTACACAAGCGGGCAGATGACGTTCACCAGTCATTCGCCATACCCACACCCTGCCATCGGATCGCCACGTGGTGAACCGTGAATCGACGTTTTTCCACTGTTCAGTCCTCCAATGTTTACGCTTCTTACACCAAGCGAGGCGTCGTTTGGCATTTACCGGCGTGATGTGTGGCTTATCAGCAGCCGCTCGACCAAGAAATCCAAGTTTTCTCACCTCCTGCGTAACTTCCATATTACTTGCAGTGGATTCTGATGCACTTCGGAATTCCCGTGTGATGGTGTGGATAGATGTCTACGTATTACACATTGCTACCCTCTTCAACTATCGGCGGTCTTTGTCAGTCAACAGACGAGGTCGGCCTGTACGCTTTTGTGCTGTACATATCCCCTCACGTTTCCGCTTCACTACCACATCGGAAACAGTGGGCCTAGGGATGTTTTCGAGTGTGGAAATCTCGCGTATCGACGTATGACACAAGTGACACCCAGTCACGTGACCACGTTCGAAGTCCGTGAGTTACGCGGAGCATCCCATTCTGCTCTCTCGCGATGTCTAACGGCTACTGAGGTCGCTGATATGGAGTACCTGCCAGTAGGTGGCAGCACAATACACATAATATGAAAAACATATGTTTTTGGGGGTGTCCGGATACTTTTGATCACATAGTGTATGTTAATGGCAGCCCCTCGGAAGAGCTTGAAGTTTGCTAACCAACTACAACTAAACTTACTTCTAAACCTATTGTTCTACATACAGTGTATATATATATATATATATATATATATATATATATATATATATATATATATATATATATATATACAGGGTGAGTCACCTAACGTTACCCCTGGATATATTTCGTAAACCACATCAAATACTGACGAATCGATTCCACAGACCGAACGTGAGAAGAGGGGCTAGTGTAATTGGTTAATACAAACCATAAAAAAATGCACGGAAGTATGTTTTTTAACACAAACCTACGTTTTTTAAATGGAACCCCGTTAGTTTTGTTAGCACATCTGAACATATAAACAAATACGTAATCAGTGCCGTTTGTTGCATTGTAAAATGTTAATTACATCCGGAGATATTGTAATGTAAAGTTGACGCTTGAGTACCACTCCTCCGCTGTTCAATAGTGTGTATCGGAGAGCACCGAATTACGTAGGGGTCCAAAGGGAACGGTGATGGACCTTAGGTACAGAAGAGACTGGAACAGCACATTACGTCCACATGCTAACACCTTTTTATTGGTCTTTTTCGTCCGCATCTCGTGGTCGTGCGGTAGCGTTCTCGCTTCCCACGCCCGGGTTCCCGGGTTCGATTCCCGGCGGGGTCAGGGATTTTCTCTGCCTCGTGATGGCTGGGTGTTGTGTGCTGTCCTTAGGTTAGTTAGGTTTAAGTAGTTCTAAGTCTAGGGGACTTATGACCACAGCAGTTGAGTCCCATAGTGCTCAGAGCCATTTTATTGGTCTTTTTCACTGACGCACATGTACATTACCATGAGGGGTGAGGTACACGTACACACGTGGTTTCCGTTTTCAATTACGGAGTGGAATAGAGTGTGTCCCGACATGACAGGCCAATAGATGTTCAATGTGGTGGCCATCAATTGCTGCACACAATTGCAATCTCTGGCGTAATGAATGTCGTACACGCCGCAGTACATCTGGTGTAATGTCGCCGCAGGCTGCCACAATACGTTGTTTCATATCCTCTGGGGTTGTAGGCACATCACGGTAACATTCTCCTTTAACGTACCCCACAGAAAGAAGTCCAGAGGTGTAAGATCAGGAGAACGGGCTGGCCAATTTATGCGTCCTCCACGTCCTATGAAACACCCGTCGAACATCCTGTCAAGGGTCAGCCTAGTGTTAATTGCAGAATGTGCAGGTGCACCATCATGCTGAAACCACATACGTCGACGCGTTTCCAGGGGGACATTTTCGAGCAACGTTGGCAGATCATTCTGTAGAAACGCGATATATGTTGCAGCTGTTTGGGCCCCTGCAATGAAGTGAAGACCAATGAGGTGGTCGCCAATGATTCCGCACCATACATTTACAGTCCACGGTCGCTGTCGCTCTACCTGTCTGAGCCAGCGAGGATTGTCCACGGACCAGTAATGCATGTTCCGTAGATTCACTGCCCCGTGGTTTGTGAAACCCGCTTCATCGGTAAACAGGTAGAACTGCAACGCATTCTCTGTTAATGCCCATTGACAGAATTGCACTCGATGATTAAAGTCATCAGCTTGTAATTGCTGATGTAGCGACACATGAAACGGGTGAAAGCGGTGACGATGCAGTATGCGCATGACACTACTTTGACTCAGTCCACCGGCTCTCGCAATGTCCCGTGTACTCATGTGTGGGTTCATGGCAACAGCAGCTAACACACCAACTGCACCCGCTTCTCCTGTTACGGACCCGTTTGCGTGCTACGACCATACCTGTTGCATACAATTGGCGGTAGATGTTTTGCAATGTGCGGCACGTTGGATGCTCTCTGTCTGGGTACCGTTCTGCATACACCCTGCAGGCTTCAGCTGCATTTCGTCGACACTCGCCATAGATGAGTATCATCTCCGCCTTTTCAGAGTTCGAATACACCATGGTCACAGTTCCTACAACACTACACTATCACAGACGTCTGGTAACACGGTGTACTACAGTTGGTCTGCGTGCGGAGACGAATGCAGAATAACAATATCAGCAAGCGCTACATGCGGACACTGCGACAGCTAGACCAAACCACAACAGTGCACTACAGCCACACTCGTAAACACGGTCGTCACCGTAAACATGTCCCTGCAGATGCTGCTCGCCGACCGTGGCCCGTGTTTGTTAGAACACGCAACTGAACGTCGGAGGTTTCAAACGCCAACTTTAGGTTACAATATCTCCGGATGTAATTAACATTTTACAATGCAACAAACGGCACTGATTACGTATTTGTTTATATGTTCAGATGTGCTAAAAAACTAACGTGGTTCCATTAAAAAAACGTAGGTTTGTGTTAAAAAACATACTTCCGTGCATTTTTGTATGGTTTGTATTAAACAGTTACACTAGCCCCTCTCCTCACGTTCGGTCTGTGGAATCGGTTCGTCAGTATTTGATGTGGTTTACGAAATATATCCAGCGGTAACGTTAGGTGACTCACCCTGTATATATATATATAATTTCTCTTAATTAAATTTGTATGTGCCTGTCATTATCTATAATTGAGGAAGTTCTTCTTGTGACCTGTTTACATTATTTTGATATTCAGAGCGATAATTTGATCTCATAGATTGAAATTTAAGCAGTTGCCTTTTAGATATTCTATGTGCTCCCATATTGACTGTAGCGCACAATTTTTGGTCACTTACAACTGTTTGCAGGTCGCAGTCTACATTATGAGCGGAACCTTCCTCTCTACATTCACAGACTGGTGTGCTACTACATCCCGCTCGATGCAAATTTTTGGAGTGTGGATCGTGGCCTGTTAATAGGTGCACCATACTTCGAGTAGGGGCAATGTGACGCAGTTTGATCCTCTTCCTGGTGTTTGGTAATATGCTGTAAACACCTGGCGTCGCAGTCAGACTGCCATTCATCAAACTTCCAGGCTCATAAAAGTCTTTTATCCGTAATGTGGGTTCCTGTGATCTCGTACACACGATCATATTGTTGAAGCCCCAAGCAATACAGCACTGCCCTGTAATGTAACCCGATATCCATCGGACATGGCGAGAATCACAAGTCAGCCCCCTACAGGTGTAGTGCGAAGGGCACGGTGAGCCTCAGAAGGAAGCTCCGCTGAATTCGTCGCAGTATTGTTTTGCAGCTGCCTGGACGATGCGCTCAGACGCTGGGAGCGAAGCCCACAGTGGCTTGGATGGTTGGATGGTTGGTTGGGTGGTTGATTTGGGGGAAGGGGACCAAAGAGCGAGATCATCGGTCCCATCGTAGTAGGGAAGGATGGGGAAGGAAGTCGGCCGTGGCCTTTCGAAGGAACCATCCCGACATTTGCCTGAAGCGATTTAGGGAAATCACGGAAAAGCTAAATCAGGATGGCTGGACGCACAATGGCACAATTAAGATCGCTTCGTGATATTGCCGCATCGCATGCAACGGTAATTTATCTTCAGTAGTGCCAGCACACGCAATCTTATGCAAAATTTTGGCCGCTTTACGTGTTCCAGAAAGTTTCGTTCCTCGTCTAGAGCAATTGCTAAATATCTACAAATAGTCGCGCGTTTTACAGGGATTCCGTCAAGTCTCAGGGAGTCTCAGGGACTTGTGGCAAGAGAAAGTGTTCTCTTCGAAAGTATGTATGTGGTTTTGTGAACAGGTGTAGTCACTCTGTTGTACTTGCTACAATGCTGCATCTGAGCAAGCACATTGTTCGCCTTTTCGTGGAGTCATCCGCGTATGCAACAACATCTAAAACAGCGAGTTTTATCCATAATGGATGCGACTGAACTCCGTTGCTGTTTCTTTACAGGGGAAAGAAAAATTTCCGCTACCGGACACAATGGACGATTATTTATTCGTCACACGACCGATTTCGGGCTTGTGTCTATTCTCAGATGTTTATACATCCATGTTTATATTGCTGGAGATCACTGCTTGAATACAAAGAAAATTATTTTCTGGTGACTAAACAGATACAAGTGGAATGATTGTAAGTGGCAAGGCAGCATTTGTCGAAAACATATCAGTACTTACATAAAGATGTTGTATCCTTATTACAACTATGGTGTGGTGACCGTTTTTCCACTCAGTTGCACACTTGTTACCATTTTCACGTCTGTGTTTCAGTTTCTTTTAAATTTAGCTGCGTATTTCACTACTGTGTCTTGAACTCGTGATACATACTGTGTTTACGTTGAAACATGTAGGTTATGGTCAAAGAACTTACATAGGAGATGCGAAGATGTTGCTCATACAAAAAGATGTAAGTTATTGTCAAAGAACTTAAACACAGGAAGTGCAAGGATGTTGCATTCATAGAAACATAAAAAAAGCTATTATAAATTGCGAAATTGTTGACCAATATTTTTGTCATAGAACTTAGATCTTGGATGTACAATGATGCTATATGTGTGAAGTTGCTGAGAGCTATTACAATTTACGAAAATGACAGCAATATAAAAATGTACACGAATGTATAAACACTGAGGATCGGTACAAGCCCGAAACCGGTCTGTGACGAATAAATAATCTCCTACTGCGAGCGGTAGGGGAAATTTTTCTACGTCTTTTATTGCATCTGCCCCGTCGAACAGATGCAGTAGGGGTTCAGCACTAAGATCCCACAACAGTGGGTCACTTACGGAGCATTTACAAAAGACCTCGGTAGCCTTTTTGGCTACCTCGCTCTGCCCCGCAAGCCACTGGACGCTACGTCCACTACAATAATCTACGAAGCTGTTATACGGACATTTGGGGCCCTGAGATCTCGGAGGCGTGCGAACACCGCGAGAGGTGGGGTGTGGGGGCAGTAGCGGCAGGTGCTGCTGGGATGGGAGCGGGTGACGGATGGCGACGCGAAGCCCGCTCCGCCGCGGCGCCGGCACGCGCCTCCCCCCCCCCCCCCCCTGCGCTGACGGCGCTGCCGGAAGTAGCGGACGACGTCCACCTGGCCGGCGGCGGCAGCAGGGCAGCGCAGCACGGCCACGTCACGTGACACGCCGACAGGCGCCCGCTGCGGGGCCAAGACTTGACGTCATACTGAACAATATCAGTGTCACTGCACCTCGACTCACTCACAGCAGTTTACGCTGCCCTCTTACAGTGCGTGTCCACTAGCAAGTAACTTCCACAAATAACTTACGCAAGTACACTACTGGCCATTAAAATTGCTACACCAAGAGGAGATGCATATGATGGAAAAATTCATTGGAAAAATATATTATACTAGAAATGACATGTGATTACGTTTTCACGCAGTTTGCGTGCATAGATCCTGAGAAATCATTACCCAGAACAACCGCCTCTGGCCGTAGTAACGGACTTGGTACGCCTCGGCATTGAGTCAAACAGAGCTTGGATGGCGCGTACAGGTACAGCTCCCCATGCAGCTTCAACACGATACCACAGTTCATCAAGAGTAGTGACTGGCGTATTGTGACGAGCCAGTTGCTCGGCCACCATTGACCAGACGTTTTCAATTGGTGAGAGATCTGGAGAATGTGCTGGCCAGGACACCAGTCGATCATTTTCTGTATCCAGAAAGGCCCATACAGGACCTGCAACATCCGGTCGTGCATTATCTTTCTGAAACGTAGGGTTTCGCAGGGATCGAATGAAGGTTAGAGCCACCGGTCGTAACACATCTGAAATGTAACGTCCACTGTTCAAAGTGCCGTCAATGCGAACCAGAGGTGACCGAGACGTGTAACTAATGACACCCCATACCGTCACGCCGGGTGATACGCCAGTATGGAGATGACGAATACACGCTTCCAATGTGCGTTCACCGCGATGTCGCCAAACACGGATGCGACCATCATGATGCTGTAAACAGAACCTGAATTCATCCCAAAAAATGACGTTTTTCTTCACTGAGTACACCATCGTAGGCGCTCCTGTCTGTGATGCAGCGCCAAGTGTAACTGCAGCCATGGTCTCCGAGCTGACGGTCCATATTGCTGCAAACGTCGTCGAACTGTTCGTGCAGATGGTTGTTGTCTTGCAAACGTCCCCATCTGTTGACTCAGGGATCGAGACGTGGATGCACGATCCGTTACAGCCATGCGGATGAGATGCCTGTCATCTCGACTGTTAGTGATACGATGCCATTGGGATCGAGCACGGCGTTCCGTATTACCTTCCTGAACCCACCGATTCCATATTCTGCTAACAGTCATTGCATCTCTACCAACGCGAGCAGCAATGTCGCGATAGAATAAACCGCAATCGCGATAGGCTACAATCCGACCTTTATCAAAGTCGGAAACGTGATGGTACGCATTTCTCCTCCTTACACGAGGCATCACAACAACGTTTCACCAGGCAACGCCGGCCAACTGCTGTTTGTGTATGAGAAACCGGTTGGAAACTTTCCTCATGTCACCACGTTGTAGGTGTCGCCACCGGCGCCTACCTTGTGTGAATGCTCTGAAAAGCTAATCATTTGCGTATCACAGCACCTTCTTCTTGTCGGTTAAATTTTGCGTCTGTAGCACGTCATCTTCGTGGTGTAGCAATTTTAATGTCCAGAAGTGTACTTGTTGAGGTGTTTACATTATTACCAAAACTTGCGCAAGTTGACTTGTGTAAGTCGCTTCGGCAAGATAATTTCGCGAACTATCTGCAAGTACTTGCGAAAGTGCACCCACTACAGTTCGCGTTGTGAGACAGGCAACTTGTAGATTACAATGTCCTGTGTACAAACCAGAGCAGCCACCAGTGTTGTTGTATTGTTATTGTTAAAGAAAAAGCGTCACGAAAAACGAAAAGTTAAGAAAAAGATAAGTGTTTGGTTAAAGAAGTGGGCACAGAGGCGCTAATGCGTAAGTTTCCAAGAAATGCTACCGAACTAACTGAAATCAGAGGACTTTGCTCAGATTACAAACTTTCTGAGAATGTCTATTGCAAGTTTTGAACACCTCTTGTCAATTGTAGAATCAAATATTCGGAAACAGGAAACAAATATGCGGCAAGCTATATCACCAAGAGATCGTCTTCTAATTACTCTTCGATTTTTAGCTACAGGTAATAGAATAAAACACGTAATTGTCAAATAAATATTTATTGTCAGTAATCGTACATTTACATTTCTGTCACTGAATTACTTTTTTCTAATTTTTAGGCGACTGTTTTCACTCTTTGATGTACCTTTTCCGAGTACCCGTTTGCACAATCGCTCGAGTTGTTACGGACTGCTGTGTGGATCCATATGAATGTTTGAAAACAGAATATTTGAAGGTTAGTATTTTGATATTTCATAACTCACACAAATAATTCGCTTAAGTTTACGAAACAGTTTCCTTGTGGATGATGATCTTGGGCAGTATCAAAAATAATAATTACTTTCTATGATGGTGTGCACATGAAACTGCTTCCACCTGTCATCCAAGAATTAGTTATAGTTTCATCTTCCTCAGATGCTTCGAGTATTGCCTTTTGCATTATCTTCCTTAATTTTTTTCGACTTGCTTTTTGTGTTAATAACCTTAATTCCGATGCCACATAGTCTCCAAACACCTGATGTTCATCAACAGATCTGTGCATCGCTTCTATTGCCTTGTTTAAAATAGTGTCTGAATTTTCCTCAGTATTATTTTTTTTTTCAAAATTCTTCTTTCCTGTGCTTTTTACTGGACTGTATCTGTCTCACACTCATTATCTTCCCTGGCGTTTTCTGGTCACTAAAATAAACATTATAATGTAATATTTATATTCAGAGGGATAAATTTCAGATATAATTTTGTTTTCTATAATTTTAGGTACCTTCAACATAACAAGAATGGTTACAAATAACTACTGGTTTTGAGAATAGATGGGATTTTCCAAACTGTATTGGCGCTATGGATGGAAAACATACAGGCTCCCAAGAAACATGGCAGTTGTTGTTGTGGTCTTCAGTCCTGAGAATGCTTTGATGCACCTCTCCATGCTACTCTATCCTGTGCAAGCTTCTTCATTTCCCAGTACCTACTGCAACCTACATCCCTCTGAATCTGCTTAGTGTATTCATCTCTTGGTCGCCCTCTACGATTTTTACCTTCCACGCTGCCCTCCAATACTAAATTGGTGATCCCTTGATGCCTCAGAACATGTCCTACCAGCCGATCCCTTCTTCTTGTCAAGTTGTGCCACAAACTCCTCCCCAATTCTGTTCAATACCTAAACATTACTTATGTGATCTACCCATCTAATCTTCAGCATTCTTCTGTAGCACCACATTTCGAAAGCTTCTATTCTCTTCTTGTCGAAACTATTTATCGTCCATGTTTCACTTCCATACATGGCTACACTCCTTACAAATACTTTCAGAAATGACTTCCTGACAATTAAATCTATATTCGATGTTAACAAATTTGTCTTATTCAGAAACGCTTTCCTTGCCATTGCCAGTCTACATTTTATATCCTCTCTACTTCGACCATCATCAGTTATTATGCTCCCCAAATAGCAAAACTCCTTTACAACTTTAAGTGTCTCATTTCCTAATCTAATTCCCTCAGCATCACCCGTCTTAATTCGACTACATTCCATTATCCTCGTTTTGCTTTTGTTGATGTTCATCTTATACCCTCCTTTCAATACACTATCCATTCCGTTCAGTTGCTCCTCCAGGTCCTGTGCTGTCTCTGACAGAATTACAATGTCATCGGCGAACCTCAAAGTTTTTATTTCTTCTCCATGGATTTTAATACCTACTCCGAATTTTTCTTTTGTTTCCTTCACTGCTTGCTCAATATACAGATTAAATAACATCGGGGAGAGGCTACAACCCTGTCTCACTCCTTTCCCAACCACTGCTTCCCTTTCATGCCCCTCAACTCTTATAACTGCCATTTGGTTTCTAAACAAAATTTAAATAGCCTTTCTCTCCTATATTTTACCCCTGCCACCTTCAGAATTTGAAAGAAAGTATTCCAGTCAACATTGTCAAAAGCTTTCTCTAAGTCTACAAACGCTAGAAACGTAGGTTTGCCTTTCCTTAATCTAGCTTCTAAGATAAATCGTAGGGTCAGTATTGCCTCATGTGTTCCAATCTTTCTACGGAATCCAAACTGATCTTCCCCGAGGTCGGCTTCTACTAGTTTTTCATTTCGTCTGTAAAGAATTCGCGTTAGTATTTTGCAGCCGTGACTCATTAAACTGATAGTTCGGTAATTTTCACATCTGTCAACACCTGCTTTCTTTGGGACTGGAACTATTATATTCTTCTTAGTCTGAAGATATTTCGCCTGTCTCAAACGTCTTGCTCACCAGATGGTAGAGTTTTGTCAGGACTGGCTCTTCCAAGGCTGTCTGTAGTTCTAATGGAATGTTGTCTACTCCTGGGACCTTGTTTTGACTTAGATCTTTCAGTGCTCTGTCAAACTCTTTACGCTGTATCGTATCTCCCATTTCATCATCATCTACATCCTCTTCCATTTCCATAATATTTTCCTCAAGTACATCGCCCTTGTACAGACCCTCTATATACTACTTCCACCTTTCTGCTTTCTCTTCTTTGCTTAGAACTGGGTTTCCATCTGAGCTCTGGATATTCATACAAGTGGTTCTCTTTTCTCCAAAGGTCTCTTTAATTTTCCTGTAGGCAGTATCTATCTTACCCCTAGTGAGATAAGCCTCTACACCCTTACATTTGTCCTCTAGCCATGCCTGCTTAGCCATTTTGATCTTCCTGCCGATCTCATTTTTGAGACGTTTGTATTCCTTTTTGCCTGCTTCACTTACTGCATTTTTATATTTTCTCCTTTCGTCAATTAAATTCAATATCTCTTCTGTTACCCAAGGATTTCTACTAGCCCTCGTCTTTTTACCTACTTGCTGCCTTCACTACTGCATCCCTCAGAGATAGCCATTCATCTTCTACTGTATTTCTTTCCCCCATTCCTGTCAATTGTTCCCTTATGCTCTCCCTGAAATTCCGTACAACCCCTGGTTCTTTCAGTTTATCCAGGTCCCATCTCCTTAAATTCCCACATTTTTGCAGTTTCTTCAGTTTTAATCTACAGTTCATAACCAATAGATTGTGGTCAGAGTCCAGATCTGACCCTGGAAATGTCTTACAATTTAAAACCTGGTTCCTAAATCTCTGTCTTACCATTATATAATCTATCTGAAACCTGTCAATATCTCCAGGCTTCTTCCATGTATACAACCTTCTTTTATGATTCTTGAACCAAGTGTTAGGTATGATTAAGTTGTGCTCTGTGCAAAATTCTACCAGGCGGCTTCCTCTTTCATTTCTTACCCCCAATTCATATTCACCTACTACGTTTCTTTCTCTCCCTTTTCTTACTACCGATTTCCAGTCACCCATGACTATTAAATTTTCGTCTCCCTTCACTACCTGAATAATTTCTTTTATTTCATCATAGATTTCTTCAATTTCTTCTTCATCTGCAGAGCTAGTTGGCATATAAACTTGTACTACTGTAGTAGGCGTGGGCTTCGTGTCTATCTTGGCCACAATAATGCTTTCACTATGCTGTTTGTAGTAGCTTATCCTCACTCCTATTTTTTTATTCATTATTAAACCTACTCCTGCATTACCCCTATTTGATTTTGTATTTATAACCCTGTATTCGCCTGACCAAAAGTCTTGTTCCTCCTACCACCGAACTTCACTAATTCCCACTGTATCTAACTTTAACCTATCCATTTCCCTTTTTAAATTTTCTAACCTACCTGCCCGATTAAGGGATCTGCCATTACACACTCCGATCCGTAGAACGCCAGTTTTGTTTCTCCTGATAACGACATCCTCTTGAGTAGTCCCCGTCCGGAGATCCGAATGGGGGACTATTTTACCTCCGGAATATTTTACCCAAAAGGACGCCATCATCATTTAACCATACAGTAAAGCTGCATGCCCTCGGGAAAAATTACGGCTGTTGTTTCCCCTTGCTTTCAGCCGTTCGCAGTACCAGCACAGCAAGGCCGTTTTGGCTGATGTTACAAGGCCAGATCAATCATCCAGACTGTTGCCCCTGCAACTACTGAAAAGGCTGCTGCCCCTCTTCAGGAACCACATGTTTGTCTGGCCTCTCAACAGATATCCCTCCGTTGTGGTTGCACCTACGGTACGGCTATCTGTATCGCTGAGGCACGCAAGCCTCCCCACCAACGGCAAGGTCCATGGTTCATGGGAGGAAGAAGGCAGTGTGTACTTTAATTATAAATGGAACCACAGTATTGTGCTATTGGCACTGATTGTACCTGACTACAGAGTTATATACTTCTTTGTGGACAGTAATGGTAGAATATCTGATGGTGGAGATTTAATAATTTTAGACTGTCAGAATGTCTTGAGTCCAATTCCTTGAATGTGCCAGTTCCTCGAAATTTACCTGGTAGAACTATGCTGATACCTTACGTCATTGTTGCTGATGGTGCATTTGCTCTAAAAAATTACATTATGAAGCCCTACCATTGTAGAGGCCAACCAGTGCAAAATCGTGTGTTTAACTATCGACTCTCTAGAGCAAGAAATGTGTCTGAAAACTTTTTTGCGTTTATGTGCACACGTTCACGAGTATTACGATCGCAAATTCTTCTACACCCAGAGAAATCGAGGCAAATTGTCAAAGCGATTTGGGCTCTTCAGAACTTTTTACTCACAGAAAAAGAGTAGAAATTCCGTGTATGCCCCACCTGGTACATTTGATTCTCAAGATTTACAGACGCTAGGAGAATGGCGCCCGGGTTCGATCCCGGCTGGTTCGGAGATTTTCTCCGCTCAGGTACTGGTTGTTGAGTTGTCCTAATCATCATTTCATCCCCATCGACGCCCAAGTCGCCGAAGTGGCGTCAAATCGAAAGACTTGCACCAGGGGAACGGACTACCCGACGGGAGGCCACGGTTCAAAAATGGTTCAAATGGCTCTGGGACTTAACATCCGAGGTCATCAGTCCCCTAGAACCTAGAACTGCTTAAACCTAACTAACCTAAGGACATCACACACATCCATGCCCGAGGCAGGATTCGAACCTGCGACCGTAGCAGTCGCGCGGTTCCGGACTGAAGCGCCTAGAACCGCACGGCCACCGCGGCTGGCGGGCGGCCCTAATCACACGACATTTACATATAGACAGAAACGAATATACCGTTGGAAGCAATAAACATACATAATTCGCCACAGATGGCCAAGGAAGTCAGAAATGAATTCACAGACTACTACAGGGGAAGTAGCGTGTCAATACAGACGCCTTTAAATTTTAATTGATTTCTGATGAGAGCGTAAACATAAATACATCTGTAATAAAAGTAATAATTAGTACATGCACAATATTAAATTTATTTCACTTACCATATTATCTTCGGTATCTTTTGGTGTGTAGGGACGAAACATAAATTTCATGGAATCAAAGAATTCCCATTTACTTTTATAAAGTCGTCTGAACTTTGTCCACTTTTTCTTTTCTTCGATTTATTTAGTTCTTGAATATACTGCGTACGCAAATTTTTGTATTTTTGTCGTACATCTGGCTCTGTAATGTCGAATTCTGAGTCAATAATTTCCAATGTGTCTTGTTTTTTTAACCGATATTTAATGTCCACGATACTGGAAAACACTCAACTCGCTGAATAAGCCATTATCTTTTTTCACTCGTCCACACGAACTTCAGGACTGAAATTTTGTTATGTATACACTTGTGCAAGTTCCGAAAAACTTCCCGCAACTGGGAAGTCCAGCAAGTAATTGCAGCAAGCTACGGAGAGCCGTTTACACTAGCTTGCGGAAGCTATACTTCTCCAAGTTGACGAAACTTGCGGAAGTCAACTTGCTGCGGGAGTTTCCACATGCAAAGAACTTGCAGAAGTAGCTTATGCAAGCGACTTTCGGAAGTTTACTTGCTAGTGGACACTCGCCTTTAGGTTCGTGCCTAACCAGACGCTCGGACGTCACCACCTATTTGGAGACAAAGAGACAAAAGTTTGTCGGAAGAAAGAATTATAATTTTACTGCAGCTTGTTTTAGTCGTAGCATTTACAGCTGTGCTCCTAGGTTCGTGCCTAGCCCCACACTCGGAAGTCGCCACATATTTGGAGACAAAGACACAAAAATTTATGAGAACAGAGAATACGAATTTGATTGCTGCGAGCTGTCCTCTTAGGTTCCTACCTAACCAGAGATTCGGAAATCGCTAAATATTCTTTACACTCTTCGTTCTCTAATCAGATGGAAACGTAAATAACATCGAATATTGCAGTATATTCTTGTATTACATTAATAAGAAAGTCCCAGAAGGTGTCAACAAAGCTGCCAAGAAAAAAAAAATAGTTGCCTGTGGCAAAATGTGAACCTATAACTTTCGATGCCTGAGACCACGATGGTATCCATTATGCTAGCAATTGATGATATGACAGTTGTTAGTTGCCTTTGGTATCATAGTATCTCTTGAAGGCTACATCATTCATGCATCATTAACAGACATTTAATGATAATGGTGAAGTGCCTGTTTTGTGTCATCTCGTTGTCCCTGTAGCCTTGTATCAAGGGAAGCAAGGAGAGGATGTTGTTTGGTGGCCGGTATCTTCTTTCTGTAACACTGCTGCACGCATGTATTAACAGCTTTATTTATTCATAATACACTCCTGGAAATGGAAAAAAGAACACATTGACACCGGTGTGTCAGACCCACCATACTTGCTCCGGACACTGCCAGAGGGCTGTACAAGCAATGATCACACGCACGGCACAGCGGACACACCAGGAACCGCGGTGTTGGCCGTCGAATGGCGCTAGCTGCGCAGCATTTGTGCACCGCCGCCGTCAGTATCAGCCAGTTTGCCGTGGCATACGGAGCTCCATCGCAGTCTTTAACACTGGTAGCATGCCGCGACAGCGTGGACGTGAACCGTATGTGCAGTTGACGGACTTTGAGAGAGGGCGTATAGTGGGCATGCGGGAGGCCGGGTGGACGTACCGCCGAATTGCTCAACACGTGGGGCGTGAGGTCTCCACAGTACATCGATGTTGTCGCCAGTGGTCGGCGGAAGGTGCACGTGCCCGTCGACCTGGGACCGGACCACAGCTACGCACGGATGCACGCCAAGACCGTCGGATCCTACGCAGTGCCGTAGGGGACCGCACCGCCATTTCCCAGCAAATTAGGGACACTGTTGCTCCTGGGGTATCGGCGAGGACCATTCGCAACCGTCTCCATGAAGCTGGGCTACGGTCCCGCACACCGTTAGGCCGTCTTCCGCTCACGCCCCAACATCGTGCAGCCCGCCTCCAGTGGTGTCGCGACAGGCGTGAATGGAGGGACGAATGGAGACGTGTCGTCTTCAGCGATGAGAGTCGCTTCTGCCTTGGTGCCAATGATGGTCGTATGCGTGTTTGGCGCCGTGCAGGTGAGCGCCACAATCAGGACTGCATACGACCGAGGCACACAGGGCCAACACCCGGCATCATGGTGTGGGGAGCGATCTCCTACACTGGCCGTACACCACTGGTGATCGTCGAGGGGACACTGAATAGTGCACGGTACATCCAAACCGTCATCGAACCCATCGTTCTACCATTCCTAGACCGGCAAGGGAACTTGCTGTTCCAACAGGACAATGCACGTCCGCATGTATCCCGTGCCACCCAACGTGCTCTAGAAGGTGTAAGTCAACTACCCTGGCCAGCCAGATCTCCGGATCTGTCCCCCATTGAGCATGTTTAGGACTGGATGAAGCGTCGTCTCACGCGGTCTGCACGTCCAGCACGAACGCTGGTCCAACTGAGGCGCCAGGTGGAAATGGCATGGCAAGCCGTTCCACAGGACTACATCCAGCATCTCTACGATCGTCTCCTTGGGAGAATAGCAGCCTGCATTGCTGCGAAAGGTGGATATACACTGTACTAGTGCCGACATTGTGCATGCTCTGTTGCCTGTGTCTATGTGCCAGTGGTTCTGTCAGTGTGATCATGTGATGTATCTGACCCCAGGAATGTGTTAATAAAGTTTCCCCTTCCTGGGACAATGAATTCACGGTGTTCTTATTTCAATTTCCAGGAGTGTAAGAAGACATTACTTAAGATAGTTCAGGTGTAGTGGTAGAAGCTCTTCTGTGATAGTCGACATTAGCCTCACTGCTGGTGAAGTACAAGTCCCGCTATGTACACTGCTCTGGTGGCCAGATACTGACTGACTGAGTGAGCTGACTGCGACTGCGACTCTGACTGGGCTACGACTGATGACTCGACTCATTGACTCACTGGGTGACTGACTGGGTCCTTTCGTCCGCGGCGGCAATCTAAATATTGGCGGCCGTAACATCCACGAGATAAATTTTAGCTACAGTGCAACGAGAGGAAATTATGCCACTAACAGTTATAAACATTATCTATCCGACATATGAAAAAACAGTGAAATAAATATTAATTATTTATATAATATTTTATGATGTAATTGGACATATCGATGTGTATCGTACAAAAACAATGATAATTGTAAATTCCTTTTATGATGTGCGTTTGTCTTCCTTTGTTTTTACCCTTTGTTGGTTGGCTTTTGTAGGTTGCGGACGCAAGACGCATATCAAACTGCTGAGATCTGTTAAGAAATTGTAATTATTTGTTAATTATTACTTGAGAATAGAGTTCATTATTATTATAAATATGAGTGAATAATTATTTGTAACTTTAATTCCTCTCTAAATAAGCATATCTGTGTTAATTATTTCTTTCCGGTGTAAAGAGCGCAGCCATTGATGATAGCGATTTGTATCGCGTTTTTATCTGTGTTTCTTACGAAAGTATCAAAGGTTTACTTGATGAAATTAGTCTAAATAGTGCACAATATGAAAGCAAAGTTTAATAAGCATTTCAAATACTTATCCTGTTAAAAGGAAATTTGCTCAAACCATAGAAAGTCTCTATCAATTGTGTGACGCCATCTTAACAACTATCTCAGCGGCAAATTCAAATTACACAACTCTGGAGACGTAAATGCTGAAGGTAATAAAAATGTGTAAAAATAAACGTGCACCGCTGGTCCCGAACTCATTTTAATGAAAATAATTCGAATCAGATTGGTTCTGTAAAAAACAGTGCTCATAGCACGATCCATATTACAAAATTTTCTTGCTGATGTATGGAGCCGAAATTAATTACGCACGATTTGCGAAGAATATTGTTTCAGGTAACATACGTCAGTGTTGTGCGCGGCTGATATTCGGTGGTTCTAATGATCATAACGCGTTCTTATAAATCTCACGCGTGCATGAAGGCTTATGAGAGGTCCATATCGAAGATTAACGAAAGTCGATAGCAGTTCCTGCTGTCGTCGGTACTACGCGTAACGTCAAAATGGCGTCACGTGAGCGTGGAGTAGGGCAAGACAAGGGTTACTCTGCTGCTCTGTCTGTCATCTACCTGTCCCTGGCAGCGCCGGCCGGCGTGGCCGAGCGGTTCTAGGCGCTACAGTCTGAAACCGCGCGGTTCGAATCCTGGCCTCGGGCATGGATGTGTGTGATGTCCTTAGGTTAGTTAGGTTTAAGTAGTTCTAAGTTCTAGGGGACTGATGACCTCGGATGTCAAGTCCCATAGTGCTCAGAGCCATTTGAACCATTTGTCTCTGGCAGCGGCGCCTCCCACTCTGTCACGCTCCCTCCTGTCAAGCACGGCCACACTCTTACAGCTGGAGCGCACACACACACACACACACATCTAGTTACAAATAACACCCACATATGCTGCTAGACTGACCGGCTTCAGCACAAAAGCATATACTACACCATTTGCTGCATACCAAATGGCTCTAATTAGGAGGTTTTCCACATGCATGGCCTGCTAGATCCTGAATCAAAGTCAGTTTCGGTTCTGGGGATACGAGTACCTAAGAGAACGCGTTTACCTGGGACACGTTCGGTCTTCACATGATATCAGGATCCACCGGAACTGCTCCGAGCAACTGCTGCTCATGGCGTTTTACAGATGAAGCTCTTTTCGACGTCGCCGGTACTCATACTGAAAATACTGCGTAAGCGTCGGTTAATAGCATCGGTAAAATCAACATTATGCCTTTCTCGCTTGTTAGACCTTTTGTGCCCACGTCCCGTTTCTAATCCACTACACATGGAAACATTTCTGTACGTCTCTCTTGCATTCACGGGGTCAGATTTGCACCTGGAGGCCAAAATTGAAACTGATTCGTTTTCCAGTGTAAATCGTTGGATATTAACGCATTCCAATATCTCTCAAATTTCGCTGCCAAATGGGAATTACAAGCGACACTGGACCTCTGTGAGTGGCTGCAATTTTATTATTACCATCAGGAAAACGACACCGATGGAACTGGTTATTATTTGAAAAGAAATCGCCAAAAGTGTTAACACACTTTGACGACTGTGAGGCAGGACAGTCAATGCCTTCATGGAATATAAGTCTGTGGTTGTCTACGGAACCACGATCGTATCTGACGTCCATCTCTTCGTACGAAGCAAATCGATGGTCACGAATGTCTTTCTCCAGGGCACCAAAAATATGCAAATTGCCCGCTGAGAGAAGTATGCAGGATGTGGGCGGGACCACATGTTTCCAGGGTTCTTTCCAGTAGTCTGAAGAAGTCTTCCTAGGAAGCCCTTATACATTCTCCGTACAGTTCCGATCTCTCCCCATGCGACTTCCATATGTTTGGTACCCAGGAGAAAGACATTCGTGAATTTGCTTTGGACGAAGAAGTGCACGCAGTCATGCCTCCGACGGCAACCGCAAAAGTTTTTCCATGAAGACTGGCCTACTTGTCTCACAGTGGGACAGATGTATTAACGGTTATTACGATTATTTTTGACGTAAGGAACAGTTTGCTTACTTTTTTCCGTGTATCTCGGTTTCATTTGACCGCCCCCTTATCATTTCATCAACGTCTCCTAATAGCCGCATTAGGAAGGGTCACGATTCTTGACCCCTGCATGTTCCAAATCAGCCTGCAGTTGTCACAAGATTGTCTCTGTGCAATAAAAGGATTGTTTCACTCATTAAGTATGGTTAGTACAGATATATTTCCTCATTTGAGATTGATTTACATTTATCCGAATTTATTGCCTTTCCATCTCCATTCTTGGTGTCACAGCTGTCTTACTGCAAGGAGACTGCACATCTCTTGTCTTAAACAAATACTTACTTTTTAAATAAAATGTTTCAGGCATTTATTTCTTTATTTATTTTACTTTATTTATTCCTCACGCAGTTTTCAGCCTGATACAAGCAACACATTGGTCCAGAATGAAACTGTCGCCAAAATCTGTACGTGGCAAGAACTCAGAAATGACACTACCAAGCTATTCATTATTTGGCAACAAAATTATTTTCTCACGTAAATACTTTTTGTACACATACATTACACTAGTTACGTCACCACAAATATTTGTGTACCTTACTATAATCAGATAACTTCAGTATAACTCACGTCAAATTCATAAATTCTCTTTATGAGTCAGACGGCGTCAATACAAACCATGCACTCCAGTAAATTATAAAAATACACGACTTTTCACTACATCGATTAATGACAGTGACAAACCGCAATCGATTTCATTATCAATAGAAATGGCTCTAATATTGTTACAGTTCACACGTTTAGCGTAGAAAACAAAACAAAAATATTACTTTAAAAGCAAGGTGCTGATTAAATTTGGACACGAAAAATGACAGTTAGGACAAAGTGAGGTCTAGTCCCACGGGAGACGGTATGTTTTCAACTAACTACACAGGAAAAATTACCAAAAACGTATTATATAAGCACCGCCAACGAAGTAATTAACATTTTCCCATTAGGATATCAAACAAAGTGCAAGAAAGACATGTCGGACCACTTGAAAATCGCACGTACAGTGGAGCTCAAAAGTATCCGAACTACCTGAATTGCATTTCGCCTGATTCGCATGCAATCCGCATAACGCTTTTGTCTAGTAGGTCCTCTAATCGCTCCTCGGTACAGTCGTTTGACTATTGAAAATGGTTCCAACAAGTCACCACTAGAAAATACTGCTCTGTATCGCAATAACTCAAGATGTAAAGTAATATCACGATATTACAAATATCAGGGAACACCTCATCACAGGTAAGACTGTCCTTAAGGTTTGTAAGCCCACATTTATTACAATAAATGACATACCTGGAATGTTACATCTCTCATTATTACGTCAGATAGGTAATGCACATAGTAAGTTCGTCGTATTCACGATTTCCTCTTCAAAGTAACATACCGTACTTATTATTTAACACAAAATGACATTCAAAATTTAAGTTATTCATGAGCAGCTAGTTGAGAATATGTATGAACTCCAAATGACACGGCGAACCGTCTCGTCTATGCATATGGATTCAAACCCAGATCATGCAGATTAAGCAAAGATTTCGTGACTAACGGAAAGTAACAGACATTCCTGACTAGGCATACAGAGACTGATATACCTCGATTTTAGACAGTATCAGTTAGCAAATATCAACTTTAAATTACATAACGTAAACATTTTTAATGGACGGGAATTCCTACCCAGAATCTATTGACCCTGTTAATGAACTACGAGAGATGTCAAATATTGCTCCTTCACAAGTAACTTACTTGAAATGCCGTGAGGTAAAGCTTTGTGTTCGACAGGGACTCGAACCGAGGACCTAATCGGATTGATATCGAAGCACAATCAACTCTGACATATCGGAATTTCTCGGCAGTAGCTAGATGTTTTAACTGAAATGACGAGATGAAAGATTAATTTTTTTCCTTCCCAGGACTTCAACCCGGCACATATCGCTGTTAATTCTAGAGAAAATGAATGTTAAATACGGGTTAGTTACACCAGTAGCGACATGTAAGACTGTTTGAACTAGAAATAATATGACGAAGAGTTCAGTGCTGACTGGGAATCGAACCCCACACGTGTCGTTGTTGACTACACACAAAGAGACGTCAGCTACCGAATTTTTCTCCACCAGCAACTCGGAATAACATCCCTGATCATCTTGCAAATAGTTCTGTGTCTCACTGGGAGTAAAAAACCTCAGATATCGTTAATGTTGACAACGAATGAAAATACATTAAAAATCTAAATTATTATCCACCAGCAGACAGGTGTTCTCATGCTAGAGCTTAATAACACATAATGAAAACTTCAGTGTCGCGCTAGCATTCGAACCTATTCACAGACAATATGTGGAGATGTTGAGGAATCTGCAGTTTTGAGTAAACAACAAATTTTAGTCGAGCTGTATTGTCACGAAGGGATCAAATTCCGTGTTAAGGGCGGTCTGAATTGCATTCCCAGTTCAGATCCAATTTTATTGACATACAGAAGCTCAAATAAAAGATGGAATAAGTGTCCTGCGACCCTACGTAGCGTTTGTTTCGTCACTAAAAATAAATAACTAGTATAAGAAACGTTACTGGTGATAGTTTCTACATGTCGCCACTCCTGAATTTATTGCGGTTCAACCCAACGTCTACTTGGTAGAGAAGGAATATCATGTTTAATGTGAATTTCAGACCACAATGCCATTATACGTTCTTCACTTGGCGTAGCCAGAGGAGAATAGAATCTGTCTCTCCCTATCAAAGATCGTGGCAGAAGTTGGAATCGATCCCAGACCATAAGTATATGAACCTATCATCAATCCAACAGACCACCAAATCCTCTTCTCCGTGATTCTGGAGAATTCGGACACACAGGCTCCCTGTAGTGGTTTGGAGCATTTCAGTACGTTCACTTACTTCGTTGACAGAATCGCCATTTCCACAAAATATATACGAATAAAACGCTTACCTTCTTACTTTGTGACAAAAGATTATTTCAGTACAATGAAAAGTCTTTGGAACTTAACTTTGCCCACCTGTCACCAAAAGTAAGATAACAAACACTTTGCACCTTGAAATCGATTGCATCTATGTACAATTTTGTGATCGTTCAAGTAGAATTTCATGAATTGCACGAGAATGTAGAAAAATGTTAGTGCGAATGAAAGCTATAAGAAACACAGTTAACTAAGTATTCTGTGCCACGTAATAATCAATTCATTTGAAAATTCAGGAGAGTAGAAACTAAAAATTATGCCCATTAAGACAGAAACTAAAGTGCAGGTGCGGGCACTGTGCAGATATGCGCTTTTTCATCTTCAGATCTGTACAAATAATGTATACTAACCAGAGGATTCATTGCTTCCGTAATGTTTCCCTCTTGTTTAGTGTTCTAATGATGAATTGGATCCGCACCCATGAGTCTGATTGTTTCTTTGTATCCTTTGTGATATTATTGGATTTCAGACATTTTGCATATGAGAAAAGGACAGCCACCAAGCTGTAGTTTGCAGTGATACTAAGCATGACAACACGAGAGTAAAAAAAAAAAAAACCAAATCTGTTTATAACGTTCGCCTACACCAAGACGCGCGGCCAGCGTTTAAAAGGTACTTTTAAATACTATGACACGCTGGGCGCAGATATTTAAAATCATTGCCGCAGCGCTTGATAGCAAGAAGCTGCGAAACAGGAGAAAGAACAATTTATCATTTGTTAGGAAAATTCTAGAGTCTTTATAGTTAGTTGTACTTCTGGTCGCCGATATGTTAACATGTACTTTATTACCTTTGATGTTTGGTTGCCGACTTGTTAAGACGTGTTGTGTAGCACCGCTACAAGTTTAGTGTGAAAAACCACGTTATCATCAAGAAAGAAAACGCTTTTGTAAACTTAGTGACGAAAAAAAAATACTTACGCGCACGCCAGGACATTTAATTTTTACAAAATATCACACATACAAAAGCAGCGATTGTTGGACTGCTCCATGTATGAGAAAAACATAAAAATGTAAGTTTTGTATTCATTGTAAATTTGGTAATGTTTATAGTTTAACGCCTTTCTTCTTTGAGAATATACTTTTCCTCCACTATACAGAAAATCTATGCTTATTCTTTTCTTTAAATTAACCACAAATAATGTTTATGTTTAAATGAACTTTGTTACAGGTTCGCTCTTTATCGCGGTGTGTCGATTGTATTTGGGAGACCATTAACGTGTTCAGTTTACGATCTGACAACTTTTTTTACAAAATTTCACTGTTTTGCATTCATTTCCAATTTTTTTTTATTATTCAAATAGGTCCCTTAGGTAATTTCATTGAAGAGTCTGATTGCGTGAAAGCAATCCGGGTTAAGAGGTCATTTGAGAAACTATTTTCACGCAATCAATCCGTACGTCTCCTAAACACAATCGAGAACCGACGCATCATCGATTATTCATTAATTTTTCTCTTTTTCCAAGTCGTACGAAGAAACGGCCAAGGAGAACTGCCGTGAGTACGCAATCTAGTGTTAAAAGGTTGCATTCTTTATCTTGTCGGCAAACATTGCCATGAATTATCAACATCAATGTTATATTTGGTTAAATGTGAAAAGCCAAAAAAACCTTTTAACGCTAGATGTGGCGCCCGAACAGGGACATAACTAAAAAACTAATTTGTTCTTTTTATTTTCATGCTACCATCTGGAGAAAATTGGAAGCCAAAACCAGTGATAAATAAAGGACGCATATGCAGAAAATCGCAGCAAGAATCCACAACAGCAATAAATAGCAGCGCGCAAGACAACTAATGTGAGTACGATGTTTCATTACGTTTGAAGCTTTGCGTACCGAGCATTCAGTCGGCTCGTGACATTCACTCTCTACGCTTTTTTCCTTTTCCTCAAGCAATTTAATTTCCAAATTTCTGTTTCCTTTTGCTATTAGATCCGCCTCTATCACATCATTTCGCTTACAATAGTTAGAAATAGTTAGCAAGAATTCCATTGTTGTGCATTTTAGTAAATCACAATGGCCGCCAGTTTCAGTGCTCTATAAGTGTTTTTCATTTATTTTATCTCTCTCGTTGCCATATTGGCATTTTCGTGTGTCAGAGTTTCAGTTGTTTATAACGCGCAAGCAATATCTGAGAAATCAGGACGCGAAATCCTTGGCGCACCTGACAAGTGAAAATCATAATTAAAAAAAAAATTATCTTTTCTAGCTCGTGCAGTGTAACTACTTTAAATTTACGATGGCTGATGAGCAACCAAGGCAACTTAGACCGCTCGCGGGTGTAAACAAACCTGAATCTCGTAGTGAGGGAACAACACAGGACGAAGCGACACGTGAGCTGTCGGTGCCACAGACCGCGTCGCAGTCACGTGAATGCTCGCTGTCAGATATACTAAAATTGTTTGCTGATATGAAAACCAGTTTTGAAGCAAACATGGGTAATCTTGACACTCGAATGGCACAGTTAACAAACCAAAGTGACAATCTTGGAACGCAAATCAGTCAGTTAACAAACCAAAGTGATAATCTTGGAACGCAAATCAGTCAGTTAACAAACCAAAGTGACAATCTTGGAACGCAAATCAGTCAGTTAACAAACCAAAGTGACAATCTTGGAACGCAAATCAGTCAGTTAGCAAATCAAAGTGACAGCAGGTTCAACAGTTTAGAATCAAGGGTAGAGGACACTCAAGTGCGAATGAACAATATAAATTCTGTTATTACCGACATCCAAGCACAAAAAATCGAATGACACCATGGAGGAAAAAATTAAAGCCATTACCACTGCTTACGCAAGCGAGCTAAACGCAAGCGTACACGCAAAAATTGATAGTGTTCTTTCGATGGTGGAATCCGCCGAGACCAATATTGGTAGCAAGTTCATAGATATGCAGGCCCAAATAGATGTGTGTAAATCAACTGCGAGTGACTCTTTGAAACATTACAGTGATGTTTCAAAGAGACAATTGACAGAAAGTGTCAACCACGTTGGCGAGCGAGTCGAAGACCTTGCTCAGCAAATATCCGATGTCAATATTGACAAAAAGATCGCAGATGTCAATACCGGTATAAGCAATACACTTAATAGGGAATTTGAAGAGTGGATGCAATCCAAAGAACAGTACATTGTCAGCAAGGTACACGCTGAACTAAAGGGTACGGTTAAATCTGCTACAGCAGAAATCTTAACCGCTCCCGGTACTTCTGGTGACACTTTAACCAGTGAATTAGGTGAAATCAGACGAGCATTTAGCCACGATCTTCCGGAATGGAAACGTCAGCTAAGCAATAAGATAGATCAACTAAAACGACAAGTTACGGAATTGCGAGGTGACAATCAAAGTGAGTATTCGCTACCGCCAGAACACGATAATCATCAATATCCCGAGTGTCAGGTACAATTCTCACCAACAGAAAATAATACGCGTGACGAAACTTCTACGTCACGTAGTCATGCCGATCAACTAACACTCGTGGAACTAATGCGAGACGAGAGTGTGCTAAAACACAGAGTTTTTCAGCCTTTTATACCTGAAAAACGAAATATACATCCCATGGTATTTCTAAAATCATTCACAGGTGCTTTTCCGGAATCATGGAACGACAGGCAGCGGGTACAGTTCATCTTAGGCTATGTACACGGTGAAGGATCAATTTGGGGTACAGAAATAATAGACAAATGTCACACCTATGCAGATTTTGAAAAGCATTTTTTGAATAAATTCTGGAGTTCAGGTATACAACAAAGACTCCGAAAAGAGGTTTACAACGCCGAACCTTTCAACACCAAAGGAGGAGGTTTGAGACGTTATTTTGAAAAATATCTACGTAAAATTCAGTATTGGGACACGCCCATATCAACCAAAGATGTAATCATGATCTTAAAGTCAAAACTTCCTGTGTCAATAAGAGAAAAACTAGTTAATGTGAGTGAAGAAGACCTAGAAGCCTTTCTTTCTGTTCTTGACAATTTGGATATGATCTATGAGGATGTGCGTGCGAGCGCGCGGAATAATTACAATAATGGACCGCCCGCTCCGCAGCAGCACATAACAAACTGTGTCAATGGAATGTCGTACCAACATAACACGGGACAACCAAACGCTCAGCCTTACGGCAATCATAACAGTTTCAACCGCCGTAATGGAAAACAATATAACAAACATCCACACCAGAATAGGTACAATCCGATTTATCAAAACACACAGCAACAATACGGTAATTCACCGATAAATCATAACGGTAATTACCAGTACCAGAACAACAAGACGAATAGTGGAAGTCGTCACAAGGGAAAGAAATGGAACAATTATAACAGACCACAACAGTACAGTCAGCCGAGTCACTTCACTCCCTCTCAGCAAATAAATTTTTCACAGCCGAAAAATGCGACATTTTCTCACCAACGCAACCAACAGTTCAGGAACAATAGTCAGGACAATTCGTCGGATGCTTTTCCTGACACCGCCGGTTATAATAGCCAAGGAAATCCGACTATTTTTTACACACAGGCGAACCAAGCACCAAACGCGATGTCAAATAACACGCAATCAACAGATGCACAAGTCGTATGGGATACGAACGCAAATTTTCGACCTGGTAGGTCGCAAAATACTAGTCAAGTAAAAATAACTGACATTTCAGCTCCACCCCAGTCGGAAAACCATTAGCAGCTTCTTTAGGCCTCCACGGGGAAGCTGCGGAACCAATGGGGGGGCAACTTCATTAAAAGACATATCAACGTAATTAGATACGAAGACGACAGAGACTTACGGGACGAACTATTAGACGAAAAGAACACCTACGAAAACAACGACTTTTGGGAAAACCAAGTACAAGCGTCAACTCTGATTCACATTTATGATATACCAGTCATTGCTATCATCGACACAGGTGCAAATATTAATGCTATGTCTATGTGTGTATATAAAAAGGTTTGCTCTGTAACAAAAATTCCTTCACTTCCTGTACAAGGATGTACTGTATCCGGAGCAGTAGGCTCCCTAGTACAGAAGGTTAGCTTGCAAGTACAAGCAACAATACAATTTAAATCCGACTGTATACCGTGCACATTTTTAGTAGTAAAGAACCTGTCAGTGCCATGCTTGTTAGGAATGGACTTTCTACGAAGAAATCGTGCCATCATTGATTTAGCTGAAGGTAAGTGCGCGTTAAGACTAGATGATAGGACACTGGTCATTCATCTAATGAGAACCAAAGTCAGGATAACCAACCTGGAACGTAAAGTGAAAATACGTAGACTTTCTGACAGGCAACATTACCACCGTGCGGTTGACGAGTTCAGTGACGTCAACAATGACCCTGACTTATTACCAACTGCCGACGAGTTACGCATAAAAATTGTGGAAACAGACGGACTCGACGACAGACAGAAGTATGAACTACACGACCTATTAGCAACATTTGTGAACATTTTTTCCAGAAAACCAGGTATCATAGCAGACTATGAATTTAACATGAGAGTGAAACCCCATGATACTTTTTGCAAAACAACCTATTCAGTTCCGCAGTCCCGTAAAGAAGCCGTCAAACAAGAAATACGTAAAATGCTTAAGTGGAAAATCATAGAACCGTCCGACTCTCCCTACAGTAGCCCGTTGTTACCTCTTTTCAAAAACGATGGAAGCGTCAGACTTGTCTTGGATGCAAGGGATATTAATAAAATCATCATTCCAGTATGCACAAGACCAGAACCACTGGAGGAACAACTACAAAAATTCCATAGTGTGAGGTTCTTATCCTCAATAGACCTCCGAAGTAGCTATTGGCAGGTGAAACTATCATCATCATCGAGGAAGTACACAGCCTTTATCTTTGCCGGCAGATCCTATCATTTTCGTGTAGTACCTTTCGGTCTCAACATTAGTTCTGGTGTTTTTATTGCAGCACTTGATTATGTGTTAGGACCAGAGTTACTTGACCAAGTCACCGTCTATGTTGATGATTTACTGATCGCAACGACTTCCTGGGAAGAACATTTAACTCTCCTACAAAAGATCTTTCAAAGATTCTCTGATTTTGGTGTTACCGCAAATTTACAAAAATCCAAATTTGCCAAGAAAGAAGTCAAGTTTTTAGGACATATAATTTCTTCGGAAGGAATCTCACCTGATCCCAGCAAGTTAACAGCAATAGAAAATTTCCCTGTGCCTTGCACTAAAAGGCAACTAAAAGGTTTCATTGGATTAGCTTCATTCTTCCGTCGCTTTATTCCGAATCAATCAATGAACAATCCCGCATTGTTAAATTTGCTCAAGAAAAACGTCCACTGGATGTGGACTTCTGAATGCCAAAAAGCCTTTGACAAGATCAAAGAAGCTCTTCTAAAGAGTAACATTTTAAGTCATCCAAACATGAGTTTAGATTTCTGCATTTCTTGCGATGCATCGTTTCAAGGATTAGGTGCATGTTTATTTCAAATAGACAAAACAGATGGGCAGGAGGAAGTCAAAATAATCAGCTTTGCCAGTCGAGTCTTAACCGAATGTGAGAGATCATATTCGGTAACCGAATTAGAGGGATTAGCCGTTGTGTGGGCTTTTCGCCGCTTTAATTACTATATTTATGGTCATAAAATCAGAGTATACTCAGATCATCAAGCACTGAGCTTCTTACTCTCTTGCAAACTGTATCATCCTCGGCTTACTCGATGGTGTTTATTTCTACAAGAGTATGATTTTGAAATTATTTACGTAAAGGGCAAGAATAACATCATTGCTGATGCATTGTCACGTATGCCGGAAGGATTGCCGGAGCCTACTGAATTAATAGAACAGATTTCTAATCACAAAATTCTTCTTATGAAAGATCCTCTACATCGGAGTTACTTTCTGCGTCTTTGCCGTCAAATGAATACTCTTCAAGACACAGATCGCAATTGGCTAGAAATTAAACAGCTTCTTCAAAACAACCCTGATCACTCGTTGTCAATATTTTATAAAGTACACAATGGAGTTTTGTTTCACCGAACTTCTCTGTTGACAGGAAGGTGGTGTGTCTGTATTCCTAAAGATTATGTTGAACATCTCATTTGGTACACTCACCTCTCCTGGGGTCACTATGGCCCAGAAAAATGCAAACGCAAGATTTCAACATACTGCTATGTACCTAATCTTCACAAGAAGGTGCACCAATTATTAAGAAATTGTTCCATTTGCCAAAAGGCGAAGCCTTTCAACTTGTCAAATGCCTTACCTTTAAACCCGATACGTACAGGAAGACCAAACCAAATCGTCATTTTGGATTATGCAGGTCCACTTCCTCAGGGAAGAGGAGGTGTGAAGTATCTGGTCGTATTGTTAGATCTTTTTACCAAACACGTGAGACTCTATGCAATGAAGTCATCTAATATACTTCCACTAATTAGACGTATTGAGAAAGACTATTTTCCTCGCTTTGGCAAGCCTGAAGCCATGTTATCTGATAACGCATCAACTTTCGTGGGGAAACGATGGAGAAATTTCCTTGCAACCAACGACATCAGACAAATTTTGATATCCCGGTATCGACCGCAAAGTAATCCCACAGAAAGAGTATTCAAAGAGTTCAATCGTTTCATACGAACGTATATTCCAAACCAGCAGACACGGTGGATTGATTTCGTCACACCCTTTGAAGAGATTGTTAATAATTTACCTCACACATCAACTGGTTTCACACCATCAGAACTAGTCTCTAAACGACTAGAAAGAAATGAATGGGTAGACCCCATCCCAAAATTACAACACCCCGAAGTAACATTAGACGACAAGTTAAGACAAGCTCTCATATCTTTAACAACTCATGCCAACCTAAGAAAAAAGGCGCATGACAAACACATTAGCAAAGTCTTATCGTATCGTATAAATGAACGAGTGCTATTAAAGACCCACTTCAAACCATCTTTGATTCATCATAAGAATCGCAAGTGGCAGCACTTGTATGAAGGACCATATATTATCTTAAGAAAGCCGCACATTGGTTGCTATCTATTAGCTGACCCTGTATCTGGACGAATAAAAGGATTGTTTCATCACGCAGACTTGAAGAAATACCGAGTCAACCATTGAAAATATCTGTTAAGTTAAGCTGCTAAAAGAAAATATACACACACACTATAAATTGTCATACTATGTGTGAAGTACCAACGTATGTAAGAGTAGTGCACAGGACTAACACCCTGTCGACCTGCCACAACAAGATAAGTAATTTATATGAGCACCTTAAGTAAAACACATTTATTGTAGGAGAGCAAGATTTGCCTTAGATGTAAGTTAGTTTTAAGTTAATTGAGCCATGAACGGCCACAGCCGAAAGAGCTGACATATATTATAGTAGGGACGTGCTAAGTGCCACCTGCTACCACTAGTTTTAAGTATAGCAAAGCTCTCTCCTCTTGAATGAAATAAATTAAAATGATCATTCAGACCAGAATGATTGCTCGTAGGTAAAATAAATAAATAAATAAATAAAAATTATCAAGGTCGCTTACTCTAATGAGGTAAATGTTATGTTATGCATAAGGAGTGTGTGACAACAAATTTTATGAGACCACCTATGAAACGCAGCAGGCAAAAAGCAGCAGCTTAGCATATAAGAATCAAGTAAGTCAATAACGATCCAGGTAGCAGGAAAGAAGTGCGCAACTCAATTATTTTATTATAATACGGAGAAAACCGTATACGCTCATAACAATTTTACGGCACAGTGCAGCTGAAATACAAAGATCATTTATAAATAAATTAGTTTAGTACTAGAAATATCTATTTCAGGTCCTCGAGATACGACGTTTTTTTTTTTAGAAAACAATTTTACGATACATGGAACAGGAGATAGTTAACAGACACAGTTCACTGCTAATGCATGGTTTAAGTAATTTTAGATATGCATAGAAAATTGTTTAGAGAGCTGGATCAGACGACACTGAAACTACTGTATCGATTTAATTATACTATTTGTCATGAAAAACTAAGGTGATAATAATTTATGTTAAGCTCATCATATCATACGTCATTAACACTGTGTCTTCAAATCTCTTCACTCCATAAAAGTCTTTTGTGTTTTCCTCTAACCAGTATCCTTACCATCCTACCTTATCCAGTAGAGAAGTGAATTTTACGAGCTGGTTGCATGATTGATACATACAGGCTATACGAATGGATAGTCGTGACACATTGGTTGTCGACGGGCTATGCTTATTCTTCGCAAATTGCGAGTTCAATTATGATTTGGTATGTGCAATTGCACGACAGGGAACACCAAGCTTCCCAATTACCCTAATGGTAGTTTGAACACGAACTGTTCATCACGTAAACGAAGCCACATTGACTATGTCTTCAAACTAACGACGTAATAGAGAGAAAATAAAAGAGCTGAACTTGCGAAAAAAGTAACTATTGTAAAAAGAAAAGAATAACAAGATTTCGAACAAAGTGTAAACCTAAAGTGCCTTGGAAGCACAAACTACGAACAAGAGACACGCTTTTCGTCAGGCCTTGTAGTCACAGAGACTAAATATTTCTTTGTAAATAATTTTTAGACGTGATATGTATACTAAATGTTAACTGTACTTTGTAGTAATAATGCAGTCAGTAATAAATGGACACGTATATGCTGCTGCGTGTGAACCGACTATAGAAAAGTAATTAATGGACACGTATAAAAGTGGTGCGTGTGAACCTTAACATGACGACCAAATAAATGTGAACACGAATTAATAATAAAGTGTGAACTGAAAAGGTGATAACTCCAAGGACACGCGTGAAATACCGCGTGTGAAGTAATGTTATAAGTACTTGTACCACGAAACCACGATGTAGAAAGCCGAAGAGTGAAAGTGAATAAGTGTTGTACTTACCACAAACGGTACTGTACGCCTTTCCACGGACACATTCTTCGAAACAGCTGCGGGAGTCGCCGCATCTGGCTGCTTCCGTAATCCAGTCGATGAAGAACTGTGTAAAAACTCACACCACGGCTAGTAGACACCAAACGCTCTGCTTCTCGCAGAATACTGCTGCTAGCGTTGTGGAACTGTCAAGTTATTATCACGTGATTGTGACCAACGGACGTAACACTGTGTACGCTGAGCGCTCAACAATCAATTTTTCTTTGCACAACGAGCGCGGATGCCAAATGTGTTTGAAATGCATTCAAAATAAAATATGATAAAGCAATGAATTAAGCACTCATGTACCTTGTGAAATTATAAAGACACTAATCGGAAGAGTCTTAAGCTCGATTTTCACAATTGCTACCGAATTTACTGACCAGGCCGAGTAATGACGAAAACGTGTCGAACCAAATAAAACCAGAAAAATAGATAAATATGAGAACTGAGCATTCCTAAGAGAATGAGACCTTATGTACATAAACAATTGTTATCCTTACCTAATCCAATTTTCTTTTAGACTAAGTTATTAGTAAGTAAGCACATTCTAATACAGATTTTTTTTCTGTATTTTTCATGTACGAAAACATAAATGGAAGCACGGACAAGTGTCAAGTGAAATAGAGACCGCCACCATACGGCTCAACATGTTGCAGAACCAGTCTTCCAGTTCCTGACCCACGACGTATTTCCAACGCAACATCACACCCCGACAAATACTCCAACTTCCACAGTGAAAGTGATGCCCTACTTTTCCTCCACTGTGAAAATGTAATCAATTTCCCCACTCAAGTGCAGTGCCATCATTTATACCCGAAGTTCTACCACTCCCAGTGCAACTCATACCTACCCAAGTGTAGTGAAACATTTTTTTTTTTTTGCAGGTCATAAAAGCCACAAATAAGTAAAGTGCTACGTATTTACTGCAAGAAATCTTCGACGAAACAACGACAAAAATATTCCTGTAGTATGTCACTGTAAAACAAGGATGTCAATTTTTTGTAACATATTTTTTCCACGAGTGCACACAGCACCCAGACTTCCTGCGAAGTCAAGTAATTTATTTCTTTGTTTTTTTTATATTTATTATGCCATGTATAATGTATCTATGTATGTGTATCTTTATCGTAAATTCATTATCTTTTACCGAGAAATGAACATTTGTTATCCTTGTACAATACATTAGAAAGGGCACAGTTCAATTGTCATGTAGTTACCCTATGGACAAATTACTATCAATTTCAGTCGTACGAATATACTTACCTGATACTCTGTATGTTAATCACTTTGTCTGATGCAGTGTGTAAAATCTATTGTAAAGAATTTTTGCAAGTAATACTAACTTGTTTCACGAAAGCAATAATATCACGACTACGCGTGAGTCTCGATGATCCTGACGGAGTCATCTCTCCTCACGCGGGAAGCAATGTGATATTATTGGATTTCAGACATTTTGCATATGAGAAAAGGACAGCCACCAAGCTGTAGTTTGCAGTGATACTAAGCATGACAACACGAGAGTAAAAAAAAAAAAACGAAATCTGTTTATAACGTTCGCCTACACCAAGACGCGCGGCCAGCGTTTAAAAGGTACTTTTAAATACTATGACACGCTGGGCGCAGATATTTAAAATCATTGCCGCAGCGCTTGATAGCAAGAAGCTGCGAAACAGGAGAAAGAACAATTTATCATTTGTTAGGAAAATTCTAGAGTCTTTATAGTTAGTTGTACTTCTGGTCGCCGATATGTTAACATGTACTTCATTACCTTTGATGTTTGGTTGCCGACTTGTTAAGACGTGTTGTGTAGCACCGCTACAAGTTTAGTGTGAAAAACCACGTTATCATCAAGAAAGAAAACGCTTTTGTAAACTTAGTGACGAAAAAAAAAAAATACTTACGCGCACGCCAGGACATTTAATTTTTACAAAATATCACACATACAAAAGCAGCGATTGTTGGACTGCTCCATGTATGAGAAAAACATAAAAATGTAAGTTTTGTATTCATTGTAAATTTGGTAATGTTTATAGTTTAACGCCTTTCTTCTTTGAGAATATACTTTTCCTCCACTATACAGAAAATCTATGCTTATTCTTTTCTTTAAATTAACCACAAATAATGTTTATGTTTAAATGAACTTTGTTACAGGTTCGCTCTTTATCGCGGTGTGTCGATTGTATTTGGGAGACCATTAACGTGTTCAGTTTACGATCTGACAACTTTTTTTACAAAATTTCACTGTTTTGCATTCATTTCCAATTTTTTTTTATTATTCAAATAGGTCCCTTAGGTAATTTCATTGAAGAGTCTGATTGCGTGAAAGCAATCCGGGTTAAGAGGTCATTTGAGAAACTATTTTCACGCAATCAATCCGTACGTCTCCTAAACACAATCGAGAACCGACGCATCATCGATTATTCATTAATTTTTCTCTTTTTCCAAGTCGTACGAAGAAACGGCCAAGGAGAACTGCCGTGAGTACGCAATCTAGTGTTAAAAGGTTGCATTCTTTATCTTGTCGGCAAACATTGCCATGAATTATCAACATCAATGTTATATTTGGTTAAATGTGAAAAGCCAAAAAAACCTTTTAACGCTAGACCTTCCATCTACTATGTTTGTCTGTTATTGCTCGGTGTTCAAAAAGCAAAATATTATGCCTGCCTCCACGAGATATTAGAACGAGGTCGCAAGAAGGCTAACGAATTACAATCAAAATACACTGAGACGTCACTTTGTCTGTCAGCATGATGTTAAGTCGACAGAAATAGTTGGGTATTATTGCCTATATCACCGGCATCCCATTGTCGTCTTCTCTTACTGAGATTTTCTACTACCCTGAACACAAGACGCCGAGATAAATGTGTATATTCTCCGTGACGAAACATCCCACATTTCATTCATCCGGATCAATTCGTTACATGCATCGGCAGCCATGAGTGATAGGAAAGCTGTTGTGAGGTGATGAATAATAATAACAATGGCAGTAATGACAAATCAGTAATCAGGGATGTTTACTGCATTACAGACAATTGTTAACGATTAACAAAAACACAAGAAAGGCTGAGTGTTTAATTGGCGCACTGCATAGTTGTTCTTAGCATTTTGTTACTGAATTCTGTTCTGGTTGTTTGCAGAGAGAAAAGAAAAAACCCTGTAGCCACACATATCGCTAGTACAACGAGATATTACCTATCAACTGTCCTTGCTTTACATCACGAGACGAACGTGGAGTCACCAAGATATCTGAAATACATTTCTGTTTTCTCTCTCTGGCTCTCTCTCTCTCTCTCTCTTTATTTTTATTTTTATTTTTTGAGGAAAGCATCGAGAAGCGCGCGTAATAAGCAAGTAGGCATATAATCTGTTTACAGTTATTGTCATCGGGATACATAATGCAAAAATACACCTTTTAAGTGTATTATTGCGTAATTCCAATTATTGACAGTCTATTCGTCAGCTTGCTCGCATTCAGTGGGATGAAACCTATCACAGAAGCAAGCAAAACATAAATATTTCTTGCATCATGAGCAACACACAAACGAAATCTCGCTGCACTGACGTGTTGTCTGATATATTGCTCGGAAAACATATCTGGTTCATGTTGATAAATATAGCTCTATCAGATATCAATTTGGATGCGTATCAAGTGTATAAAAGTATATCTTGAAATACACAGAAAGGCACATAGAGGTATTCGACTGAAACATAGCCATGACCAAAATTGTAACTGGGGTCGACAGCATCGTCGTCTACCACCTTGACAACTCGAACGGTGACAGTGCTCGGCCGGTTACTTACGTTTACTGGTATCAAAGCTACAGCATCTAAACACAAAACTGCTAATAACCCGAAGATCATTAACTTTGGAACCCATAGAAAAGTAAATCAGTCATCAGTTGGAAGATTGGTTTGAACACCACAGTGCTTTAATAGGCGGGGTCTTGGTGGAGGTGGTATGCCGTCGCTTTCCTCCGACCTTTGAGTTGACTTACCTAGCCACTTAATAGGGGAACCTACAGTTTGGCGTGGCTTTCAGACCACAGTGCAACTCGGCATTTTTCACATCAACAAACACTTCCCGAGGGGTGAAATAAGTGTAAAATGGCACATGAAAATCGAGAGACTGACCGGGGATTGAACCAGAGACCTTTGTATTTGTAGTAGTGTTCTTTACCACTTTGCCAACATGTAGCCACCAGTGTGGTTTCTGCTGATCATTAAAATTAAGGATCTCTCGTTTGTGCCTGCGTTGGCACTTGTGTGTCCCTGCACCAAAGTAAAGTGAATTGAATTGAATCTAGTGCCTTCAAGTTGGCATAAACAGAAAATGAGAAAAATTAAACAACATAACTGGTCTCTCTTTGATGCCTCAATCTTCATTGCTATTATGCGTCTTATGAGGAAAAACGTACTCTTCATTAAGATAAACATATTCCTCTTGTTATGCAAATATCTGCGATGATTTTACTAACAAAATTAAACGGAGAGAAGTTTTCCCTTTGTTCACAGCATCTTAATCGCTGAAGAGAAGCTGAAGTTAAACGATTTATGCTTTAAACAAAGTCTTCTTCCTACTGACACAGTGGACTCAGTACCGCGTCCAGTCCCCGTCCTCTTCTACAACTGCATTTAATCGCCGGGGAACGGAGGCAACAAGCTTTCTGATGCGTCTGTCACCCTGTGACATCTCTCCCCACGCAGCGTGAACTTCTTCCGACAACGCTGCCTTGGATGTTGGTGCAGGTCTTTTGGTCCTAATATTTTTTTCCATCTCTGCCCACACGTGCCCTATGGGATTGAGATCAGCAGCTTTTGGAGGCCAGTCAAACATCTGTAACCAGTGTCTTACACGATTGGCTGTATGGATTGGGGAACGGTCATGTTGGAAGGTGATTCTACCTGAAGGAAATCTCTGACGAACAGAAGGAAGCATGATTTCTTCTAGTATTTCGCAGTAATAAGCACTAAAAAGCGGACACTCAAGTTCCCACAGCACGCCGCAACCATTTGCTGATATCCAGCTCGAAACTGTGACAGAAGTCCGGCCACAATTTTGCCTCTGCTGGACATATTTACGGTTGTATCTGGTTTCACTTGGTCGATACGTATGGACAGAGCTATTTGGAGCAGTTGAAAATACCTTCTCGTCGGTAAATATAACTCGGTCCCAGTACGAAAGCGGCTGCCTTCTGTAGGCCAGTGCGAAATTTAACCTGACAGCCCTATGTTGCTCTTTCAGCATTTTCTTAAAAGCCGATATCCGTCCATACCTTCCTTCCTCGTTGAGCCGACCTGCTCACTGTTAGCTGCAGGATGTTTTTAATTTCTCTGCCGCTCCTGAAAGGTTCCTCACCACTGCAGCGGAGTGTACTCTTGTATTCATCCTCTGTGGTAGTCCGTGGGCGTCCAGAGCGACTACGACGGTTTACGTGGCCTTCATCTTCCATCCTCTTCACCCAGAGATGAACAGTGGATTTGCTGTATCCCAGAACACGGGAAATGGCACTGATACAGTACCCGTCTCCATAAAGCGCAACGATACGACCTCTATCAAACTCACTGAGCTGTGACACGTCGCCTTGGCAGAAGTGAGAACCGACTCACAAGGCAACAGGAAACGAAGTGCCGCACAGGACGCAGAGCACTCGGCACGAGCACCGACGTCAAATTCATTCCCGATTTAAAACTTTCAGTACTGTGACACACAGATTATGTTCACGATTTCACTGGAACGTTTAGAGCAATATCATTAAATCATTGCTGTTGCAGACGATCCAGTTATAACAGATACGTGGGTTCAATTTATGGTTGTTGTTGTTATGGTCTTCAGTCCTGAGACTGGTTTGATGCAGCTCTCCATGCTACTCTATCCTGTGCAAGCTTCTTCATCTCCCAGTACCTACTGCAACCTACATCCTTCTGAATCTGCTTAGTGTATTCATCTCTTGGTCTCCCCCTACGATTTTTACCCTCCACGCTGCCCTCCAATACTAAATTGGTGATCCCTTGATGCCTCAGAACATGTCCTACCAACCGATCCCTTCTTCTGGTCAAGTTGTGCCACAAACTTCTCTTCTCCTCAATCCTATTGAATACTTCCTCATTAGTTATGTGATCTACCCATCTAATCTTCAGCATTCTTCTGTAGCACCACATTTCGAAAGCTTCTATTCTCTTCCTGTCCAAACTATTTACCGTCCATGTTTCACTTCCATACATGGCTACACTCCATACAATTACTTTCAGAAATGACTTCCTGACACTTAAATCTATACTCGATGTTAACAAATTTCTCTTCTTCAGAAACGCTTTCCTTGCCATTGCCAGTCTACATTTTATATCCTCTCTACTTCGACCATCATCAGTTATTTTGCTCCCCAAATAGCAAAACTCCTTTACTACTTTAAGTGTCTCATTTCCTAATCTAATACCCTCAACATCACCCAACTTAATTCGACTACATTCCGTTATCCTCGTTTTGCTTTTGTTGATGTTCATCTTATATCCTCCGTTCAAGACACCATCCATTCCATTCAACTGCTCTTCCAAGTCCTTTGCTGTCTCTGACAGAATTACAATGTCATCGGCGAACCTCAACGTTTTTATTTCTTTTCCATGGATTTTAATACCTACTCCGAATTTTTCTTTTGTTTCCTTCACTGCTTGCTCAATATACAGATTAAGTAACATCGGGGAGAGGCTACAACCCTGTCTCACTCCTTTCCCAACCACTGCTTCCCTTTCATGCCCCTCAACTCTTATAACTGCCATTTGGTTTCTGTATAAATTGTAAATAGCCTTTCGCTCCCTGTATTTTACCCCTGCCACCTTTAGAATTTGAAAGAGAGTATTCCAGTCAACATTGTCAAAAGCTTTCTCTAAGTCTACAAATGCTAGAAACGTAGGTTTGCCTTTCCTTAATCTTTCTTCTAACATAAGTCGTAAGGTCAGTATTGCCTCACGTGTTCCAACACAAAATCACTAGTCTGAAATACGAAGCTGTTGATTTTACCACATATGTCTTAAAAAACAAGAGACGTGGCGTCTTGTCACGGGCCGCGCGCCTCCCCCCCGTCGGTGGTTCGAGTCCCTCCCTCGGGCACGGGTGTGTGTGTGTTGACCACGGCGTAAGTTAGTTTAAGTTCGATTAAGTAGTGTGTAAGCCCACGACACAACAAAATTGTGACAGCCGGGCTCTGGGTTCTCGCTGTGATATTCGTTCTCCTCGTCGCCAAATGTTATCCCACCGTCGTCGCCAAAATATGTAGCGTCTTGGAAGCCTGCATATTCGGATCTCTAGACAAACATTCTAACCAGTTGTATTAATGACTTTATTACAAAAAGAAATTTACAGCACTTAACTTTGGCAACTGCACAGATGTGTCGCAGGCAAAGGGCGACATACAAAGTAATCAATCTCCTTCAGTATCGACAATCCCAAGTCTGTGCTACATGGGGAGTACACGCGAAGTGACTAACGTTGAAGCTTCTATCGAAGCTGCTATTGAGCTGTCAGATAGGGGCCGCTGATGTCGCGTTGTCGTCCTGGAGAGGATCCAGTCAGCGAGCGATTGGCTGGCTGACTTCTTCTCACAGCCTTCTCTTCTTTGTCGTTCCCGACTGGCGTGCCGGCGCTTGACTTCACGCCGTAACTGATCTTTTATAGCCCCATCATTTAAATCGGTTGTGACGTTATTCTACTCTGTGGCCTGTTGTCCTGTGTCTCTTTTCACTACGTTTCATTTACAATTAAGATTGTTGTCATAGTTACTGAGTTGTGGGCTAACGTGCATGTTCCTTGATTTTAATAACTTTTCTAAGTAATCTTGGGCAGTTTTTGTAGTGAGTAACTGACGTATGATCTCTACTTGCTCTTGTCAACAATCTTTCTTTTCCCTTTTACAAGATACTTTAATTCCTCTGGTGTCCATGATTTTTTATATAGCTTTTTAATGACCTTTCCGGTCAGCTATTTTCAAACGATGATGTGAATTTATCACTGAATAGATTAAATTTTATGTCAACATTTGCTTCATTATAAATTTAACCCCTGGTATTCTCGTGTAAACTATTTCTAAAAATGCTAGTTCTACAGTTATAAGCTTTCTGATTTCCACTGTATCTGTACAGTAAAGCACGTCTTATTTATCCGTACTAACTGTGCATTCTGAACAGAGAGAACATTTATTGCTGAGTATACAGTTATTATCTTCCTGTCAACTTCATTAAAGGACATTATCAATTTCGGTCTCACTGTTTTCATCCACCTGTTGAAAGCGAATTAACGACTGAGATTAAATTTTAGGACCCAAATAAGGCTTCAAGGTCATTTTTCCTATCAGAATCCTTTAGAAACCCGAATTTAAATCACCACGGACTGTTAACTGCTTGTTTTTGTCTGACAGAAAGCGTAGTAAGGAACCCACATGTGTCATAAGCAGTTCAAAATTTTCCAGTTGGCACGTAAATAAAGTTTCAATTAAAAGTGAACTATTTTTAGTGTTAATTCACAGACACACATATGTTATGATCACTACAAAATCTACTTGTTTCATTGTTTTAGAACTTGTGTCTCAGTACAAGTAACAATTCCACCTTTTCCCACATTAGTTCTGGATGGGTAGGATGCTACAGAGTAATCTTTTATACGTAACTTGTCTAACCCTGCGGTTATGTGGTGCCCAGATAAGCACAGGATGTCTATCTTTCTGGACCTCTCTAAATTTTCCAAACAGCCAAGAAGCTCCTCTAATGTATTACTCAGTCTTCCAAGATTCTGGTGTAATAAGCTAACCATACTTTTCTCTGCGTATTTAAGGATTTGCGTGACGGTGATGTCAGTTTATTTTCTATAGGAACTTCAGCTAACCTGTCTTTCTCTCTCTTACTGAGGAGCAGGCTCTGTCCAGCACTTTCCCATCTCCCAGTTGTAACGACAGGCGCTGCATTCGTATGAGACTTCATTTCCGCCAGCAATAGCGCTAAATTTAGTGCAGACGCAGCTCACAGCAGTGTTATCTCCGGGGTGGCCACGGTACAACAGGACCTCCACAAAACCCACACTTGTGTGCTACGTTGCTACTTCTACTTCCTCCAGGACACGGCTGTAATTTCTGTCTTTTGCCAGGCTGTTTCCTGCTCCGTGTGCTATCATCACCTGATCGTCTTTGTCAAAACCTTTACACAAATTCCCTAAGCGCTCTGTGACTTGGCTAACAACTTGGCTTCACAATACTTGTGACCGGTGTCCTGTTGCTGATTCGTCCTGTGCCATCTGGCCTAAGCCCCTGCCATGGCTGCTACCTAACAGCAAGACGTATTACTCCCTAATCTCTTTTCGTGCTGATCTGTTCTCAGTTAATTTTGTAAAAGACAGAGCTTCATCCAGCAGGGCTTCTAAATATGTCTGCTCTACTCCGACCTACAGCTGGATGAAGCTCTCCCTCTCTTACTTCGGGTAAAAAATCAAACTTATTAGATACTATGATCTCCGCATTAGTCGAAGAAGTTGAAGAGCTGTTCCCCTTTTTTGCTCACTACTTGTTACCTTTACTCAGTTCCCATCGTCTTTTTTCCCCTTCTACCTACCTAGTTCGACTACGCTATGGCAACACCAACACCTGTCACGCATTGGAACATAGTTTATGTGGTGTCACCGCCAAACACCACACTTGCTAGGTGGTAGCCTTTAAATCGGCCGCGGTCCGCTAGTATACGACGGACCCGCGTGTCGCCACTGTCAGTGATGGCAGACCGAGCGCCGTCACACGGCAGGTCTAGAGAGACGTACTAGCACTCGCCCCAGTTGTACAGCCGACGTTGCTAGCCATGGTTCACTGACAACTACGCTCTCATTTGCCGAGACGATAGTTAGCATAGCCTTCAGCTACATTAGCTACGACCTAGCAAGGCGCCATTACCAGTATAGATATTGAGATTCTATTAATGTATCATCAAGAGCGATGTTCTACAAATGTGGATTAAAGTTAAGTATTCCAGAAGCTACGTACTTTTCTTTATAGCATTCATTACGTAACCTGTTTCAGACCTCACGCCAGCCTGCGTGAGTTTAAGCGCTTGCCTTTCGGCTTCCTCTCATTGTGTCTAGGCTGTCTTGTCTAGACACAACACAATATACGTTAAATAACTTATTGACAGTAAGATGTAACTTTCAATCACTGCTTATTGCTAGTCTTACTTGACATTAGACATGGTTTACTATCGGCAAAATACTGCCTATTACGTGTGAAGCGATTTTACATTATCTTTAAATACAAAATCTCAGATCACGAAATCTTCGATTTACCAGATGAAGGAGACATAAAGAAACGAACTTCTGTGTAAAATATTCATCAACAGACTCGCTTACCTCTATGGAAACTGTCTGTTTTTCACGAGTAACACAGACGCAGCTACAGACGGGTGCCAAGAATTTCTTAAATGTCTTTCGAAGACAGTCATGGGAAACTTGCAGCGACCAGTTATCTTCCCCAGTAGAATAAAACACCAGCTGTGAATTATTTAAAGAGGAAAGGCTGGCACTCAAGACAGAGAAATTAGATTGTGCTTTAAATTATCATAAAATCATACAACTTATAAGTTTAGTTATACGCTCAGGTCTGACATGTTTCATGGTTCTAATGTGGAAGACATCAGTCACTGCGTTTCCCACTCGTATTCCGGGAGTAGTATATATGCATTTCCAAACTTGTAGTTCTAATGTGATGATGACTACAAATCGAAAATTGACTAACTAGAAAAGTATACCCCATACAACAGTCTCAATTCTTCTTTCTATTCGTAAATATGGAATATTGTTCTGCAAAGCAGCAGTGCATGTCAAAGAAATTATGATACGGTGATCTAGAGACCCTGTGCGACCTATTCACACATTGTGATGAGTGTTGTGTATCTATTATGCTCGGAAAGCCACCTTTAGAATACTGATAATGTTATTTATATGTTTTTTAGGAGGGCCTACCGTGGTAAAGTAAATACTTGTTATAAGGCTTAAAGTATAGTTGGACAGCTTCGCCAGTAAAACTTTACTCGATGATTACCATTGCCCGCCTAGCGTCTCTTCGTTACGTTCCTATTTTATTTATATTTATATTTTACAGATATATTTGTGTATGAAGCTAGAACGCTTGTGGTTTTGGTATCATAGTTATATAGTTTGTCATTATTCCCCATTCGGTGAGGCACGAAACGAGTGCCATGCCGATGGGAGCGTACGTGGAGTCACTGTCCATCTTGGTCCGCATGTCATTTTCCCCCCTGTTCTTGCGCTTTTCGGTTTGCTTCTGGCCTGGCATTCCTTAAGTCCATGTGCCTATGCAGGTTTTCGGAGCTGATTCGTACCTTGCTCATGACGAATGTATAGATGGTGAGAGACTTAATAGCAAGTGAATATGTTCTTTTTTAGCGCTTACAATGCCTAAGACCATAGTGCCTAGACAGGTAAAGCCCAGAATACAGGTTTTACTCGCTCGTCACATTGTACCTAAGTCGTGTTATGAACAGCTTTCTGTGTGCATATTCCTGACGTCCTTATATGAATAAAGGTAAATTATAATATGTAGTTTTGTAAGGCGCTAATGGACAATGTCTGTGCCTCAGATGCTTTTACTTTGTAATTGACGTACTTTATAGTGATTATAGTATGTACAGGAAATATATGCGCAAATGTGGGCTTTGCATGGGTATGTGACAAGCAGTTATAGTAATGCCAAAATGGCGGGAACCACGGAAACAGACCGTAGAAGAAAACAAGTTCACACCAGCACCATAGATATATAAATCGCCCTATGCCTTTTAGATCGTATAAAAATGATAATTTTACTGTTTTTTAATCCTGAGAAGTACAGATTTTAGCTCTGATATCTACATATTTTAATTAAATATTTTTAATATAAAAAAGATCTACTGAATACAGTATGTGCAAATGGAATGTAACAAATGTACCAGACGCCACCTGTCGGTAATAGTATTATAATTAATATAAATGACGGGCACTCTGCCAACCAATTTTATGTGACGTAGCATGTGAAAGTTGCTGGATTTGGATGGGTTACTCCTGTAACTGAAATATCAGGTACGTTCTGGTACATTTGATGTTGATTAGATAGGATGAAAAAGATTTGCTTTCGTGAAATAGAAAAGTAGTATAATTATTTTTACAGATCTGAAGATGGTTCTGAATGAACCGAAACCGGTCATATGAATAATAAAAAAATTTGCAATCAAGACGGATTTTAAGTAACATTATAAAATCACTGATTGCTGTTATCCCCTAAGACATTATGTCTGTTTTTGCAAAGTTATAGTAAAGTTGTGTTTTAGTAGTAATGAGTGGTTATACCGTGGGACTGTGTATGCGCTGCTTGGACAGCGCTATCTGGTGGCCGGTTGTGAACCGCTAGAATCACAGCAGGTAAGCCTGCGCGGAACAGGGCAGTGATGATGCCGACCGGTGTTAGGCGAGCAGTGGTAGTTTCATCTGGTGACTTCAGTTTTATATTTTATGGAAAGAACGACCATGAAGCAGTTTTTTATTATTTTTTATTGGTTGTGACAATGATTTTATCAGACGGTCTGCCTCATATGCCATGATGTCCATATGGTTTTATAAATGTTAATCCACGTTTCAGGTATGTGGTTCTGTAATAATTGTAATATACATAATTAACTCATGTAAGCCCTCCCTCAATCCTGTTACACTCCTGGAAATTGAAATAAGAACACCGTGAATTCATTGTCCCAGGAAGGGGAAACTTTATTGACACATTCCTGGGGTCAGATACATCACATGATCACACTGACAGAACCACAGGCACATAGACACAGGCAACAGAGCATGCACAATGTCGGCACTAGTACAGTGTATATCCACCTTTCGCAGCAATGCAGGCTGCTATTCTCCCATGGAGACGATCGTAGAGATGCTGGATGTAGTCCTGTGGAACGGCTTGCCATGCCATTTCCACCTGGCGCCTCAGTTGGACCAGCGTTCGTGCTGGACGTGCAGACCGCGTGAGACGACGCTTCATCCAGTCCCAAACATGCTCAATGGGGGACAGATCCGGAGATCTTGCTGGCCAGGGTAGTTGACTTACACCTTCTAGAGCACGTTGGGTGGCACGGGATACATGCGGACGTGCATTGTCCTGTTGGAACAGCAAGTTCCCTTGCCGGTCTAGGAATGGTAGAACGATGGGTTCGATGACGGTTTGGATGTACCGTGCACTATTCAGTGTCCCCTCGACGATCACCAGTGGTGTACGGCCAGTGTAGGAGATCGCTCCCCACACCATGATGCCGGGTGTTGGCCCTGTGTGCCTCGGTCGTATGCAGTCCTGATTGTGGCGCTCACCTGCACGGCGCCAAACACGCATACGACCATCATTGGCACCAAGGCAGAAGCGACTCTCATCGCTGAAGACGACACGTCTCCATTCGTCCCTCCATTCACGCCTGTCGCGACACCACTGGAGGCGGGCTGCACGATGTTGGGGCGTGAGCGGAAGACGGCCTAACGGTGTGCGGGACCGTAGCCCAGCTTCATGGAGACGGTTGCGAATGGTCCTCGCCGATACCCCAGGAGCAACAGTGTCCCTAATTTGCTGGGAAGTGGCGGTGCGGTCCCCTACGGCACTGCGTAGGATCCTACGGTCTTGGCGTGCATCCGTGCGTCGCTGCGGTCCGGTCCCAGGTCGACGGGCACGTGCACCTTCCGCCGACCACTGGCGACAACATCGATGTACTGTGGAGACCTCACGCCCCACGTGTTGAGCAATTCGGCGGTACGTCCACCCGGCCTCCCGCATGCCCACTATACGCCCTCGCTCAAAGTCCGTCAACTGCACATACGGTTCACGTCCACGCTGTCGCGGCATGCTACCAGTGTTAAAGACTGCGATGGAGCTCCGTATGCCACGGCAAACTGGCTGACACTGACGGCGGCGGTGCACAAATGCTGCGCAGCTAGCGCCATTCGACGGCCAACACCGCGGTTCCTGGTGTGTCCGCTGTGCCGTGCGTGTGATCATTGCTTGTACAGCCCTCTCACAGTGTCCGGAGCAAGTATGGTGGGTCTCACACACCGGTGTCAATGTGTATTTTTTTCCATTTCCAGGAGTGTATATTATACTTTCACAGATCTGATGATGGCACCTTCAGAGTGTTGAAACCGGTCATCTAACAAACAATTGAAGCGATCATGGCTTTTCAATTATTTTAAAAACAGAGTGATCGCCCCACGACACACCATGTGTACACCGCAAAACGACTAGATATAATTCTGACAAGTGACACATACGTAAGCATCCTGTCTCATCGCCTGCATCCATTCATGTCCATTGTGCATTCCGACGGACTTGGGCAGTTCCAGCAGGACAGTACGACACCCCACAAATCCAGAATTGTTACAGAGTGGCTCCAGGAACACTCTTCTAAGTTTAAACACATCTGCTGGGCACCAAACTCCCAAACATAAACATTATTGAGCATCTGTGGGATGCCTTGCAACTTGCTGTTCTGAAGAGGTCTCCAGCCCCTCGTACTCTCACCAATTTACAGACAGCCCTACAGGATTCATGGTCTCAGTTCCCTCCAGCACTACTTCAGGCATTAGTCGAGTCCAAGCCACGTTGTGTAGCGACACTTCTACATACTCGTGGGGGCGCTGCATGATATTACGCAGGTGTTTATTAAGTTACTTTGTCCCATCAGGGTATAATAATAATAATAATAATAATAATAATAATAATTAACTACTTTCCAAGCTCCCCAAGACGACACCTCGTCCCAGATGCTTGTACCGCCTGGGACATGGTGTTCCTGGCCAGGCATTAGAGGAGACTGGGGTTCTCAGTACTCCTGAACACGTCCCATCTCAACCACCCACTAAGGCATGGGAGACTAGGATTCAGGGGGCTCCATCTCACCATCCTCATACTGTGGTGGATCTATCGACACTGTAACAAGAACAACAGAAAATAAGATTCGGAAACTTTTTTTCTAAATATGCTACAAAACCTGGTTTTTGTGTATTTACAAGACAGCAAAGGAGACTGTTCACTCTTCAACATCAGATCATTCGCATCGAGTTCATCTAGAAAAAGAACTGTAACCTTTTCGTACCATTAGTTTATACTACGAAATTTGGACACTATACCGTGTATTTACATGGCTATTGTGCCGTGGAATCGGACCTCGAGGCTGTTCCATGATGTAAGGGGACTGCATGGCCCCCATCATTCGACTCTCTTTCAGCCTCCAGTTCCCGAATTAGCTCATCCAATTTTTCGTTAATGAATGCTGTAACAAAAAGAAAAAAGAATTGGAAACAAAGAACTGCTAATAACACACTATTAAACACACACACACACACACACACACACACACACACACACACACACACACACTGCTCTCGTTTTAACGAAGATAAATAAAGCTACCTCATCCTCAAATTACGAAATACCAGTCGCTTACATTCACAGTGCACGTTTTAACGGATAACCATATAGAGCCACTAAATTTGAGCTACGAAAAGACTTGATACTAAATCCGAACTCGTTAACGACAATACACTGACGAAAATAAATATATCTATCTGATGCTAAATTACAAATAACGAACGAGGATACACCGACCCGAACGCACAGTAGTAGCTTTAAAGATAAAGTGCACAGAATGCTACTACACTGAAGAGCCAAAGAAACTGGTACACCTGAGTAATATCGTGTAGGGCTCCCGCGAGCAAGCAGAAGTGACACGACGTGACATGGACTCTGGTAATGTTGAAAGTAGAGGTGGAGGGAATTGACACCATGAATCCAGCAGGGCTGGCCATAAATCCGTAAGAATACGCCGGGGTCGAGATCTCTTCTGAACACCACGTTGCAAGGCATCCCAGATATGCTCAATAATGTTCATGTTTGGGAGTTTGGTGGCCAGCGGAAGTGCTTAAATTCAGAAGCCACTCTGTAGCAATTTAGGGTGTAGCATTGTCCTCCTGGAACTGCCCAAGACCGTCAGAATGCACAATCGCCACAAATGAATGCAGGTGATCAGACAGGATGCTTACGTACGCGTCACCTGTCAGAGTCGTATCTAGACGTATCAGGGCTCCCATATCACTCCAATTGCAAACGTCCCACACTCCACCAACAGTCCCCTGCTGACATGCAGGGTCCATGGATTCATGAGGTTGACTCCATATGTGTACACGTCCACTCGCTCGATACAACTTGAAACGAGACTCGTCCGACCAGGCAATATGTTTCCAGTCATCAACGGACCAACATCGCTGTTGACGGGCCCAGGCGAGGCATAAAGCTTTGTCTCGTGCAATCATCAAGCGTACAAGAGTGGGCCTTCGGCTCCAAAGTTCGCACACTGATACTCGTTGATGACTCAGCATTGAAATCTGCATCAGTTTTCGGAAGAGCTGAACTTCTGTCACGTTGAACGATTCTCATCAGTCGTCGTTGCTCCCGTTCTTGCAGGATCTTTTTCCGGCCGCAGCGATGTCGGAGATTTGATGTTTTACCGGATTCCTGATATTCACGGTACACTCATGAAATGGTCGTACAGGAAAATCCCCACTTCATCGCTACCTCGGAGAGGCTATGTCCCATCGCTCGTGCGCCGACTATAACAGCACATTCAAATTAACTTAAATCTTGATAACCTGCAATTGCAGCAGCGATAACCGATCTATCAACTGGGCCAGACACTTTCTTTCTTTTATAGGCATTGCCGACCGCAGCGCCGTATTCTGTCTGTTTACATATCTCTGTATTTGAATACGCATGCCTATTCCATTTTGTTCGGCGTTTGAGTGTAAAGTCTCTAAGCGCTACAGTTGTTTTAATGAAAATACAAAGAGCTACTTGAGCTCATTTCCTGGTACGCACTTGCTGCAAAACTCGTTTTAATAAACAGTGACGCAAAAACACACATGCAGCAACAAAATATCTGAGAGCTACTAAATGTGAGCTGTTGTTGTTGTTGTTTTGGTCTTCAGTCCTGAGACTGGTTTGATGCAGCTCTCCATGCTACTCTATCCTGTGCAAGCTTCTTCATCTCCCAGTACCTACTGCAGCCTACATCCTTCTGAATCTGCTTGGTGTATTCATCTCTTGGTCTCCCTCCATGATTTTTACCCTCCATGCTGCCCTCCAGTACTAAATTGGTGATCCCCTGATGCCTCAGAACATGTCCTACCAACCGATCCCTTCTTCTTGTCAAGTTGTGCCACAAACTCCTCTTCTCCCCAATTCTATTCAAAACCTCCTCATTAGTTATGTGATCTACCCATCTAATCTTCAGCATTCTTCTGTAGCACCACATTTCGAAAGCTTCTATTCTCTTCTTGTCCAAACTATTTATCGTATATATTTCACTTCCATACATGACTACACTCCATACAAATACTTTCAGAAAAGACTTCCTGACAATTAAATCTATACTCGATGTTAACAAATTTCTCGTCTTCAGAAACGCCTTCCATGCCATTGCCAGTCTACATTTTATATCTTCTCTACTACGACCATCATCAGTTATTTTGCTCCCCAAATAGCAAAACCCTTTACTACTTTAAGTGTCTCATTTCCTAATCTAATTCCCTCAGCATCACCCGACTTAATTCGACTACATTCAGTGTTTTGTTTTTGTTGATGTTCATTTTATACCCTCCTTTCAAGACACTGTCCATTGCGTTCAACTGCTCTTCCAAGTCCTTTGCTGTCTCTGACAGAATTACAATGTCATCGGCGAACCTCAAAGTTTTTATTTCTTCTCCATGGATTTTAGTACCTCTCAATATACAGATTGAATAGCATTGGGGAGAGGCTACAACCCTGTCTCACTCCCTTCTCAACAACTGCTTCCCTTTCATGTCCCTCGACTCTTATAACTGCCATCTGCTTTCTGTACAAATTGTAAATAACCTTTCGCTCCCTGTATTTTACCCCTGCCACCTTCAGAATTTGAAAGAAAGTATTCCAGTCAACATTGTCAAAAGCTTTCTCTAAGTCTACAAATGCTAGAAACATAGGATTGCCTTTCCTCAATCTTTCTTCTAAGATAAGTCATAGGGTCAGTATTGCCTCATGTGTTTCAACATTTCTACGGAATCCAAACTGATCTTCCCCGAGGTCGGCTCTACCAGTTTTTCCATTCGTCTGTAAAGAATTCGCGTTAGTATCTTGCAGCTGTGACTTATTAAACTGATAGTTCGGTAATTTTCACATCTGTCAACACCTGCTTTCTTTGGGATTGGAATTATTATATTCTTCTTGAAGTCTGAGGGTATTTCGCCTGTCTCATACATCTTGCTCACCAGATGGTAGAGTTTTGTCAGGACTGGCTCTCCCAAGGCCGTCAGTAGTTCTAATGGAATGTTGTCTACTCCCGGGGCCTTGTTTCGACTCAGGTCTTTCAGAGCTCTGTCAAACTCTTCACGCAGTATCGTATCTCCCATTTCATCTTCATCTACATCCTCTTTCATTTCTATAATATTATCCTCAAGAACATCGCCCCTGTATAGACCCTCTATATACTCCTTCCACCTTCCTGCTTTCCCTTCTTTGCTTAGAACTGGGTTTCCATCTGAGCTCTTGATATTCATGCAAGTGGTTCTCTTTTCTCCAAAGGTCTCTTTAATTTTCCTGTAGGCAGTATCTATCTTACACCTCGTGAAATAAGCCTCTACATCCTTACATTTGTCCTCTAGCCATCCCTGCTTAGCCATTTTGCACTTCCTGTCGGTCTCATTTTTGAGACGTTTGTATTCATTTTTGCCTGCTTCCCTTACTGCATTTTTGTATTTTCTCCTTTTATCAATTAAATTTAATATTTCTTGTGTTATCCAAGGGTTTCTACTAGCCCTCGTCTTTTTACCTACTTGATCCTCTGCTGCCTTCACTATTTCATTCCTCAAAGCTACCCATTCTTCTTCTACTGTATTTCTTTCCCCCATTCCAGTCAACTGTTCCCTTATGCTCTCCCTGAAACTCTGTACAATCTCTGGTTCTTTCAGTTTATCCAGGTCCCATCTCCTTAAATTCTCACCTTTTTGCAGTTTCTTCAGTTTTAATCTACAGTTCATAAACAATAGATTGTGGTCAGAGTCCACATCTGCCCCTGGAAATGTCTAACAATTTAAAATCTGGTTCTTAAATCTCTGTCTTACCATTATATAATCTATCTGAAACCTTCTAGTATCTAATGTGAGCTATCTGTTATTAAATTACGAAACAGCACTCGTCCACATGTACAGCAGTCGTTTTAACGAAATTTGCGAGCTACAGAAATAAAAGAAAAAAAGCTTACATATAAATAAGCAGACAGATACGAAATTCGATCTGAAATTAGGAAACTACATAGAGCTACTTGGTCCTCATAACTGCTATGATACCGGTTTTAACGAAAAAACACATCAGCTATTAGTTGAAGACGAAAATATATACTTATAAGGCAGTTCTTCTTCGTCCAGTCCAGGGAATTTGCCCCTGCACTGCCGGTAGATGAAGAATGCTTCATGACGATTACAGAGAGGCAAACAATCACACAGCTGCAGACCAAGGCAAGGCAGAATGAGGGTGACTGCGGAAGGGGTGGGACTTATATAACATCGAGCTCCTCCCCCAGTTTTGGCGGCAGCCAATGCGATTGCAGGAACTCTGAGCAATTGTCTTTGAACCAGTGGCTTCTGCTGGGTGGTCCCCTTCTTAGAAGTGCCGGTAGAGTGCTGTCGAGATAAATTGCCATACTCCAGAAAAAACTGCAAGTTCCCATAGAGGAAGCAAATGCCTGCTTCACCTCCTGAGGAGGTCGAGGTTTCTTTGTGAGGAGGGAAATATCTTCTCCCTGGGAGGAGTCGGTATCGTCTTTCACAGCGGAATATTTTGTTATGTTTCAGACAAAGCTACAGTTTTCCTGGTATAGAGAGACCTGCAGACTTCTAGTGGGTGGTCTGGAAACCGTTGAGAGCATATGTCTTCTTAGAAGGAGCTAATAGATCGCTATCGCCTCTGGCAATGAGATAAATTGCAGTGTTTCAGACAAAGCTATGAGTTCCTCCAGCAGGGAGAGACCTGTCAGCTTTTACTGGGTGATTCTGGTTCCCTTATCCTTCTCAGAAAATAGATCACTATCATCCCTGATAGTTCCACACAAAGCTATGGGTCTAAGTTTTCTGGGTATGCTCGAAGACATGTCCACAAGTGCCACTGTGGGACATGTATTGGTAAGGCACCCCTTGGTCTTTCTGGGAGATACTGTATGCTTGTTTCCAACTAGGAGTCCAGCTAGGTCGTCAAGAGATATGAGGCATGTTTTGGATAATTAGTGAAAGGCAGTCATACACGGCAGAGGGAGCAAGGGACGAAAACACACACTCACACACACACACACACACACACACAAACTGGGTGGGACAATGTGGGCCGCGAGCAGGTAGCGAGAGAAAAGGCTCGAGCAGGTACCACGTTGGGGACAGGATGGACCAATACAAGAGTCTTGCGCAGCAGTTTTTTTCCCTGGCCACCAGGTGGCAGCGCTGCGCGGCAGCCGGCACGTGGAGGGGGAGCTTGCAGCCCAACAGTTCGCACACGCATTGCGATTTTCTGCAGTATCTTGGCGTGTTTTTAGATGATCTGTGGGCGAGTTTAAATGTGTTTTTGGGTATTTAGTACTGTATATCGTGATAAGTACGATTTTCTATGCATGCATTTAGAAGAAGAGGGCAACTTTTATGATATTTAGTTTTCTTTTTAACACTCCTCCTGTCTCTGCGGGCGCATACACCGCATGTTGGCGTGCACCCTGGAGCAGGTTTTCAGGCGTTTCCTAGCTCCCCGCGGTCCGAATGGCAGGGTACGGGTGGCACAGCCTCGCCTGTTGTTAGGCTCCCCACCTCGTCGCATACATCAACATAGGGTCGTCCCCACGGCGGGCGGAAGTCTTATGCCACAACCGTACGCCGATTTGCGGGAGAGGAATGTGGTGTCACCGCCAGGCACCACACTTGCTAGGTGGTAGCCTTTAAATCATACGTCGGGCCCGCGTGTCGCCACTATCAGCGATTGCAGACCGAGCGCCGCCACACGGCAGGTCTAGAGAGACTTCCTAGCACTCGCCCCAGTTGTACAACCGACTTTGCTAGCGATGGTTCACTGACAAAATACGCTCTCATTTGCCGAGACGATAGTTAGAATAGCCTTCAGCTACGTCATTTGCTACGACCTAGCAAGGCGCCATTACCAGTTATTATTGATACTGTGAATAATGTACCGTCAAGAGCGACGTTCACCATTAATGGATTAAAGTTAAGTGTCCCACCAGCTACGTCCGTTTTTTCTAAATTCTAATTTCCTTGTCCTGTTCCAGACCTCACGCCAGCCTGCGTGAGCAAAAACGCGTGCCTTTCGGCTTCCTCTAGTAACACGGTGTTAACTCTCCTGCTAACCACAACATTGGCGACGAGGCAAAACCATGTTCTTAACAATACTGCCCTGATTTACTTGTGTAATGTCTTCGCCACCATCTCCAGATGTACTGACCGGATTTTATCGCTTACAGAATCAGCAGACGCAGGCATTACTGGGTGCCCTTGGACAGCTCGTCCAGGGTCAACGTGCAATGCACGCGGCAGCGCCGCTCCACCGCTAACGCAGCCACAACACGCAGTTGCACCAACTTTTCGTCCTTTTGATGCTGCACTGGAAAGCTGGACGGAGTGGTCACGCCAATTTAGATTCCATCTCGCCGCCTACAGAACTCAAGGTAACGAGCGGCAGCCGTTTTTGTTGTCTTCGGTCAACGTCCAAACGTACCGTGTGATAGTCAAATTATTTCCCCGACGCGAAGTAGCAATTCTGTCCTACGACGAAATTTTGTCTGCATTAGATGCATATTTCAAAGACTCAGTCAATGTAGTTGCCAAACGGTATACCTTCTTTCGTACAAAACGTACGGCAGGTCAGACTAATCGGGAGTGGGTTGCAACCTTGCAAGGCCTTACTAGGGATTGTGCTTTTGAGTGTCAATGTGGACTCCCTCATTCAGATACTATGGTATGCGATGCAAATGCACAGAACGTTTCTGATGTTCGTATAAGGGAACAGATTTTGAAACTAGTCAATCCCTCGCTTCAACAAGTGATGGACATATTGGATCGGCAGGACACACTTGACTTCGCTCAGGAATCATTTGAAACTTCGCCATCCGTGTGTCAGGTTAACGGGCCCGCCGGGCGAGCTGCACAGAACAGTAAACAGCCCTCGCGCCTAGCCAGGCCGCTGCCGCCAGGCTCTCAGCCACGTGTACCGCGCCGCAAGCAAATGCAGTGCTAAAATCATGCCCGCGGTGTGCTACTAGACATTCGCGTGAGAATTGCCCGTCACGCCAAGCTATTTGCTTTTACTGTAATAAAAAAGGACATGTTCAAAGTGTTTGCCAGAAAAAGCTCAGATCGGAAGCTCAAAATCATTCCAGGCCCTTTGCTTCGCACCAGAATCGGAATCGAACCCAGGATACTCAGGCTCGTGAATCTTCGCCCATGGAAATTCGTGTAGTTCATTCCACTCCGCCCAGTGCTTCTCTCTCTAACAGTGACTGTGTTCATCCCACAAATAGTGTGCGTCAACATCGCCAGAACTCCCGTCCAGTCGCAAGTGATTTTGTACCAGTGTCAGTTCACGTTGCACGAGACAGTCGCTCTTGTCGTCAGCAGGGCAATAAACGTTTTGTGGATTTGGACATTAACGGCAAAGTGATACCATTCCAGCTCGATACTGGGGCTGCAGTTTCACTGAACAATCAAGACACTTACAAACTGCTGGGAACACCTCCGTTGCGTGCCGCAACTGTTAAGTTAACTAGCTATTCAGGTCAAGCGATCCCTGTGTTAGGCCAGTGCAGCCTTCTAACAACATACAAGGGACATACAAAACTTGTGTCATTTTACGTCCTTCGTTCTTCTTCTGCAGTGAACTTGTTTGGTTTCGATTTATTTCAGTTGCTTAACTTGTCTATAGTAAATCAGGTCCTATCAGTGAACCAGACTGTGCCTTCCGACAGTGTTTCTCGCCCATGTGAATAATTTGAAGACATTTTGCACCGGGCCTCGATTGCGATAAGAACTATAAAGCACATTTGGAACTGAAAGTAAACACGCAACCAATTTTTCAGAGCGCGCTATGTTCCCCACGCATTCCGTGATGAGGTCGCAAAAACATTACACGATTCGGAATCACAAGGTGTAATTGAACGTGTGCAGGCTTCTCTCTGGGCATCACCCTCAGTAATTTTGCCAAAACCTTCGGGAAAATTGAGACTTTGTGTGGACTTCAAGGCAACAGTGAATCCACAACTAGTGATTGCAACTTTTCCTTTACCCCGCCCGGAAGATCTTTTTGACAAACTGTGCCCGGGTAAATATTTTTCGAAGTTGGACCTAGCGGATGCGTACCTTCAAATACCGGTGGACGAAGAATCCCAGCGCGTTTTGGTGGTTAACACGCATCTTGGTTTGTATCGATTCAAACGACTGCCATTCAGGTGTGCATCCGCCCCTGCATTGTTTCAGCAATATCTACAAACTGTTCGTGCATCAGTCCCTACTGCAGCAAACTATCTGGACGATTTTGTGATCTCCGGAAAGACAGAAGAAGAACATTTAGCCAATCTCAGAACATTATTTCAGGTCTTGCGATAAAATGGTCTTCGCTTGCGGAAGGACAAATGTGTGTTTTTTGCTCGTGACTTACCCTATCTGGGACATGTACTCAATGCCCAAGGCATACATCCCAGTCCAGAGCACCTCCGTGCCATACAAGACATGCCGTCGCCGCGGAATTTGAAGCAGCTACAGAGTGTGCTGGGAAAAAGAAATTACTATAACAAATATACCCAACACGCCTCTTCCATTTCAGTTCCGCTTCATCGCTTACGCCGTCAAGGTGTTCCGTTCGTCTGGACGACGGCATGCGAACGCGCCTTTCGCCAGTTGAAATCGGCGTTGCTTTCCAATACTTGCCTTACGCCATTCGATCCCCAGAAGCCCCTTTTGTTGATGGTGGATGCATCGGATTTCGGGATCGGTGCTGTGCTTGCGCACAAAGAAGGATCGCACGATCGCCCTATTGCCTTTGCGTCCAAATTGCTCTCGTCTGCGCAAAGAAATTGTTCACAGATCGAGAAAGAAGCATTGGCTCTCGTATTTGGTGTTAAAAAGTTTCATGATATCTTGTATGGTCGTCAATTTTCCATAATCACAGGCCACAAACCTTTGACATCGCTTTTTCATCTGACCAAGCCTGTACGTCCACGTACAGCGCAGAAATTCATTCGCTGGTCTATTTTCCTCTCACAGTACCGGTACGATATCTTGTATCGGTCCACTGCTAAGCACGGAAACGCCAATGCGTTGTCCCGTTTTCCTGTTGCTGAGGATAGAGCATTCGATTCCTCCGAACTTGCTTGCATGTTCATTGATTCGGAAACTGATGACGTGGTCGAATCGTTTCCGATTGATTTTCGTCGTGTAGCTACAGCCACAACTGCCGACCCTGTCCTAGCTACCGTTCTGCGTTTTGTTGCTACGCAATGGCCCTTGTCAAAGCCACGGATCGGGGATCTGTTGGTTCGCCGATTTTTTGCTCACTAGGAGAGACTTTTTGTACGACGTGGTATTTTGCTGTTGCGTTCTGATAATGATCAGTCCAGGGTCGTGGTCCCACGTTCGTTACAGTCCTCTGTCTTACAGCTTCTCCACCAACGACATTGGGGTATAGTGAGAACGAAACAACTTGCTCGTCAGCACTGTACTTGGTTCGGAATCGATGCCGCGATTACGAATATATGCTCTTCTTGCATGGTGTGTGCCGAACAACAATCAGCACCACTGCGGAAATTCTTTGCATGGCAAAAAGCCACTTCCCCTTGGCAACGCTTACACATCGATTTTGCTTGTCCATTCTGGAATGTTCGATGGTTGGTTGTGGTAGATTCATTCAGTAATTTTCCTTTTGTTGTCCAGATGTCTTCCACGACGTCATCTGCCACCATCCAAGCGTTATCTGCTATCTTCTGCATTGAAAGTCTTCCAGAGACTATTGTTTCCGACAATGGCCCACAATTCATGTCCGCAGAATTTCAGTCATTCTGCAAGGCCTATGGTATTCAACATCTGACGTCCGCGCCGTTTTCGCCACAGTCAAACGGTGCCGCTGAACGATTGGTCAGGACTTTCAAGTCACAGATGTTGAAGTTGAAAGAGTCGCATTCTCGGGAGGACGCGTTATAGCTCTTTTTGTCCTCGTATCACTCTCAGCCCCGAGTTGCTCCACGGTCGCCCTCATCGAACCTTGATGTCTTTGTTCCATCCGCCGCATCAGGTTCCTGTGCAGCGGCAGACACCGGCTTTTGCCCCAGGCGACGTTGTCTACTACCGCCACTATCGAGGTTCACGGCGTTGGCTCGAAGGGCACATTCTTCGCTGCCTCGGCCACGCTATGTATCTGGTTTTGGGGCCTCTGGTGAGGTGCGTCGGCATCTCAATCAGCTGCGCATCTGTCGTTGCACGGGATCTGCCGCTCCCCGTCTGCTTTCAGCGACGGTGCCGTCCGGTCAGCGCCCTGGGGACTCATCTACTGGCTCGCCTCGGCCCCAGGTGTTACCGACGCTGCCTTCCATACTGCCCCATGGCGACGCGCCGCCGCCGCCGCCGACCCTGCCGCCACCTGTTCTCTCGCCGGCGACGCCCGCAGTGGACGCGTCGCTGGAACCGCCGGGCGCCTCCCTGGGTCATGCGCCGACGATCGCTTCCCGTGACCAGTTGTCCTCCGACATGGAACTCTTGCCCACTCTGGACCGTATGTCGTTTTCGTCCGTCGGGTGCCCCGGCCCGATGGAGGTCGACCCTTCGGCCCCTCCTGTCTCTCTGCAGGCGCATACACCGCATGTTGGCGTGCACGCTGGAGCAGGTTTTCAGGCGTTTCCTAGCTCCCCGTACAGTGATATACAGTAATATACAGTGTTAAGTATTCCACCAGCTACGTCCGTTTTTTCTAAATTCTAATTTCCTTGTCCTGTTCCAGACCTCACGCCAGCCTGCGTGAGCTAAAACGCGTGCCTTTCGGCTTCCTCTAGTAACACAACTTTCCCACTAGAGCGCGCCCCACTAAGCACAACAGCGCAGGCGCAGCGCTCGTCTGTCTCCGCACTACGAGATGGCGCTGCCTTAGAGACGGACCAAATTCTGCTTCCGCCGATCTGCGTATTAATATGTAACGCAGCCAATGAGATTGCTGCTAACGTAGAACCTTTACTCCTCGCGGATCACACTCGCACAGTGATACCTGAATGCTCAGGGTATTATAACGAGTGTACAGACCTCTGATTAGTCAGACTGCATCAGTCTACATTAGTCTGTAGTCAAGTTTCAGTCTGCGCCTAATAAGATTACCATATTCCTGTACATAGCCATGAAGAGAAATGTATAGACACTTTGTCAAGTATCAAGACCAAAGGAACTTCAGATTGTCAATTGTAAACAGCATCCAGAATCAAGTTACGTAGTATCTATGATTTTTATTATTTTAATAAATGTGTTGTGTCCCATCGCTCGTGCACCGACTACAACACCACGTTCAAACTCGCTTATACCTTGATAATCTGCCATTGTAGGTGTTGTGGTCGGCAGGAGAGCCAAGACCGTGTTACTAGAGGAAGCCGAAAGGCACGCGTTTTAGCTCACACAGGCTGGCGTGAGGTCTGGAACAGGACAAGGAAATTAGAATTTAGAAAAAACGGACGTAGCTGGTGGAATACTTAACTTTAATCCATTAATGGTGAACGTTGCTCTTGACGGTACATTATTCACAGTATCAATAGTAACTGGTAATGGCGCCTTGCTAGGTCGTAGCAAATAACGTAGCTGAAGGCTATGCTAACTATCGTCTCGGCAAATGAGAGCGTATTTTGTCAGTGAACCATCGCTAGCAAAGTCGGTTGTACAACTGGGGCGAGTGCTAGGAAGTCTCTCTAGACCTGCCGTGTGACGGCGCTCGGTCTGCCATCACTGACAGTGGCGACACGCGGGCCCGACGTATACTAACGGACCGCGGCCGATTTAAAGGCTACCACCTAGCAAGTGTGGTGCCTGGCGGTGACACCACATTCCTCCCCCGCAAATCGGAGTACGGTTGTGGCATAAGGCTTTCGCCCGCCGTGAGGACGACCTCATGTTGACGTATGCGACGAGGTGGGGAGCCTAACAACAGGCGAGGCTGTGCCACCCGCACCCTGCCATTCGGACCACGGACTAACGTAGCTCGTCATTCGATAGAACTCCTGGAGGGCTTTAAAATATGACGCAATGTACTGACAAACACTGTTGGTATGACTATGAATTACATTGCGTCGAAGTAAAATAGGAAATAAACAATTACCACTGTTCTTTATTGCAAAAAAGCGGTTCGTGATAATGATACAAACACCTTTCCTTGTTATCGCCCGAATTAGGAGGCTTATTGCTTGTTTGGTTTAATTAATTAATAGAATATGAAGCAATTGGTATAAAGAATGCTTTTCAAAACTTTCTATAAAAGAAAGTCTGCTATCAAGACATTGATTTTGTTCTATTACTTTATTTATGACTGAACGTTTCTAAAACTGAAGACACTTGTCCATGCTCTGCACTGCAGTCGAGCTTTGGCAACGTCGTTCTCTGTTCATTGGCTGACTGTGTTCTGTGACGTCAGATGCGCAGAACGAACCTAAACTCGGCCGCCGTCGTAAATGACGCGCACTTTAGGTGCGGCTGCAGCATTGGCGCGGACGTCACGAAGTAGAGTATTTAAGTGCTCGTTGACTTTGCGGTAGCATCTCCGTTTGTATGTCACACCGAAACATCTGGAACGGAGGCAATGGCTGGTTGTCGTAATCGGCAGTGGGACTGCCTGTGAAGGTTCTGGCATCGGCACGATGAGGGCTCACGGCTGCCGGGGCGGGGGGGGGGGGGGGGGGGGGGTGGCGGCTTCCGCCGGTGGTGTAGTTCCGCCGACTCTGGCTGCCGCCCGATTACACCTCCGGCTCCGTCTTCTGCTCCAAGTTCTGCTGTAGTTTCACTCCCTTACCATAACTGTTGTTCACAATCTCAATTCATGCAGCACACACTGAGGAGCCACAGGAACTGGTGCACCTGCCTAACATCGTGTAGGGCCCCCGCGAACATGCAAGAAGTGCCACAACACGACGTGGCGTAGACTCGATTAATGTCTGAAGTAGTGCTGGAGGGAATCACACCATGAATCCTGCAGGACAGTCCGTGAATCCGTAAGAGTGCGAGGGGGTGGAGATCTCTTCTGAAAAGCACGTTGGAAGGCATCCCAGATATGCTCAATAATGATCATATCTGGGGAGTCTGGTGGCTAGCGGAAGTGTTTAAACTCGAAAGAGTGCTCCTTGAGCCACTGTGGGGTGTCGCATTGTCCTGCTGGTATGGTCCAAGTCCGTCGGAATGCACAATGGACATGAATGGATGCAGGTGACCAGACAGTATGCTTACGTACGTGTCCGTTCCATAAAATTTGAAACGTGACTCTGTGGTGTTTCAAAAGTCTAATCAGGAAACATAGCTTTTCTATACCGCTTGAGCGACGCCAGGTTGTTGTTGTTGTTGTTGTGGTCTTCAGTCCTGAGACTGGTTTGATGCAGCTCTCCATGCTACTCTATCCTGAGCAAGCTGCTTCATCTCCCAATACCTACTGCAACCTACATCCTTCTGAATCTGCTTAGTGTATTCATCTCTTGGTCTCCCCCTACGATTTTTACCCTCCACGCTGCCCTCCAATACTAAATTGGTGATCCCTTGATGCCTCAGAACATGTCCTACCAACCGACCCCTTCTTCTGGTCAAGTTGTGCCACAAACTTCTCTTCTCCCCAATCCTATTCAATACTTCCTCATTAGTTATGTGATCTACCCATCTAATCTTCAGCATTCTTCTGCATCACCACATTTCGAAAGCTTCTATTCTCTTCTTGTCCAAACTATTTACCGTCCATGTTTCACTTCCATACAAGGCTACACTCCATACAAATACTTTCAGAAATGACTTCCTGACACTTAAATCTATACTCGATGTTAACAAATTTCTCTTCTTCAGAAACGCTTTCCTTGCCATTGCCAGTCTACATTTTGTATCCTCTCTACTTCGACCATCATCAGTTATTTTGCTCCCCAAATAGCAAAACTCCTTTACTACTTTAAGTGTCTCATTTCCTAATCTAATTCCCTCAGCATCACCCGACTTAATTCTGTTACATTCCATTATCCTCGTTTTGCTTTTCTTGATGTTCATCTTATATCCTCCATTCAAGACACTGTCCATTCCATTCAACTGCTCTTCCAAGTCCTTTGCTGTCTCTGACAGAATTACAATGTCATCGGCGAACCTCAAAGTTTTTATTTCTTCTCCATGGATTTTAATACCTACTCCGAATTTTTCTTTTGTTTCCTTTACTGCTTGCTCAATATACAGATTGAATAGCATCGGGGAGAGGCTACAACCCTGTCTTACTCCCTTCCCAACCACTGCTTCCCTTTCATGCCCCTCGACACTTATAACTGCCATCTGGTTTCTGTACAAATTGTAAATAGCTTTTCGCTCCCTGTATTTTACCCCTGCCACCTTTAGAATTTGAAAGAGAGTATTCCAGTCAACATTGTCAAAAGCTTTCTCTAAGTCTACAAATGCGACGCCAGGTAAGAAATGTTAATATATATATTTATTTATCTGTAGTATGTTAAGTGGAGACTTGTTATTTAAAAAGATTTTGTTTCTTTTCTTTCATGTAGAGCGTGGCAGCAAGACGATCCAGTGGGGACTCCAGACGCGGCGGACGACGAGAGCTAACCACTACTGCATCGTAGTCGACGGCCGGCGGCTGGAAGCACCGTTGAAACATCATCCTGACCATTATTAAAATATGTTTTATGTTGGTTTTTTTTATAAAATGAAAAGGAGTTCAATGTTGATTGGGAAGGATAAAGTTTGTAATTGGATGTCAGTTGGTTATCAACTGTTAAACTTCGAGTTGGAAGTTGGAACAGTCAGTTGACTTTGTTGTTACGACATGCATCGTAAATATTACTTATGTGTGAGATTGGCAAGTTTTATTAAAATTCAGACTTGTTGAAGAGGTTCTGGCAGGGTTTTGTCGAGAGTGTGGACGATCTTCAACGGTTGACTGGTTTGAAGTTTTATTGGTGTGAGGTCCACACGTATTCATATTTTGAAAATAATCAAAAATGGTTCAAATGGCTCTGAGCACTATGGGACTTAACTTCTCAGGTCATCAGTCCCCTAGAACTTAGAACTACTTAAACCTAACTAACCTAAGGAAACTTCTCAGGTCATCAGTCCCCTAGAACTTAGAACTACTTAAACCTAACTAACCTAAGGACATCACACACATCCATGCCCGAGGCAGGATTCGAACCTGCGAGCGTAGCGGTCGCGCGGTTCCAGACTGTAGCGCCTAGAACCGCAGGGCCACTCCGGCCGGCGAAAATAATCGATACTGTGAAGTGTGTTAGGATTCTGTTTTGAAACTTTATCGGCGATTGTGGTCGGGAGGATCGGTTTTACAGTGGAATATTTCGTTGAATGAGAACAGGATTGATTCTTTAGTGACATTAATTAATAATTTAAGGAAAAATCAGGAGAATTTCAATTAATTCTGGCAAAGATATCAAGGAGTGTCAGACCGCACAACGAATATATAGAAACTCTGTGACTTTGTTGAACTGTCAAAAAAAAGTTTTACGACAAAACTTGTCTACAACAGGGACTGGTGAATTTTGCTGCGTCTATCCTTATCTTCTAGGTTGAATCTGCTACAGCTTAATGTTTTTCTTTATGTATTTTTCAAATAACCGGGAAAAGAACTTATAATTTGATCTGCGGCGGACCTTCGATATTGGGTACACGGTTAGGCTGTTGTGAAGCCTGTTGGTTTGCAGATCGCCTTTCTTTCCCCTGCTGCAGACATCGTTGCTGAGTTGCTGCGACAGGATCGTCGGTTCAGCGCAACTCGTCCTACTAAGCAACATGTTCCCAGTCATCAACAGTACAATATCGGTGTTGACGGGCCCAAGCGAGGGGTAAAGTTCTGTGCCGTGCAGTCACCAAGGGTACACGAGAGGACCTTCGTCTCCGAAAACCCATATCGCTGAATTTTCGTTGAGTGGTTCGCATGCTGACACTTGTAAATGGCCGTGCACTGAAATCTGCAGCAGTTTGTAGAAGGGTTGCACTTTTGTCACGCTGAACGATTCCCTTCACTCGTCGTTGATCCTGTTCTCGCAGCATCTTTTTCCGGCCGCAGCGATGTCGGAGATTTGATGTTTTATCGGATTCGTGATATTCACGGTACACTCGTGAAATAGCCGTAAGGGAAAATCCCCACTTCATCACTAACTCGGAGATCCTGTGTCCCATAGCTCGTGTGCCGACTTTAACACCACGTTCAAACTAACTTAAATCGTGACCAGAATGAGATTTTCACTCTGCAGCGGAGTGTGCGCTGATATGAAACTTCCTGGCAGATTAAAACTGTGTGCCCGACCGAGACTCGAACTCGGGACCTTTGCCTTTCGCGGGCAAGTGCTCTACCAACTGAGCTACCGAAGCACGACTCACGTCCGGTACTCACAGCTTTACTTCTGCCAGTACCTCGTCTCCTACCTTCCAAACTTTACAGAAGCTCTCCTGCGAACCTTGCAGAGTGAAAATCTCATTCTGGAAACATCCCCCAGGCTGTGGCTAAGCCATGTCTCCGCAATATCCTTTCTTTCAGGAGTGCTAGTTCTGCAAGGTTCGCAGGAGAGCTTCTGTAAAGTTTGGAACGTAGGAGACGAGGCTTTGAGTACCGAGCTTTGAGTACCGGACGTGAGTCGTGCTTCGGTAGCTCAGTTGGTAGAGCACTTGCCCGGGAAAGGCAAAGGTCCCGAGTTCGAGTCTCGGTCGGGCACACAGTTTTAATCTGCCAGGAACTTAAATCGTGATAACCTGCTATTATAGCAGCAGTAACCGATCTAACAACTGCGCCAGACACTTGTTGTCTTATATAGGCTTCGCTGACGGCGGCCCCGTATTCTGGCTGTAAACATATCACTGTATTTGAATATGCGTGCCTATACCGTTTCTTTGGCACTTCAGTGTAATGGTGCAAAAAATTCTGCCAAACTCTCCCAAATACCCGTGTTCTCAGTTGTGGAATAACGCTGGGGATAATACTGTAGCAAAGAATTCCTCTTAAGTTTGCTCTGAGTTTTCATAAGACAACGACTTCATGTAAATGCACAACAGATCTCCACCTGGGACTCATGCCGGTCGGTTGCCTGCTGCTGCTCAATGAGGCACCACCAACATGTAGCAGAATCGTAAGCAGTACAGAAATTACTGCCTTACATTCAATGCTCATTCAAAAGCTCGTATTACCTGACATGTTTATTTACAGCTACACTACTGGCCATTAAAATTGCTACACCAAGAAGGAATGCAGATGATAAACGTGTATTCATTGGACAAATATATTATACTAGAACTGAGATGTGATTACATTTTCACGCAATTTGGGTGCATAGATCCTGACAAATCAGTACCCAGAACAACCACCTCTGGAAGTAATAACGGCCTTGATACGCATGAGCATTAAGCCAAACAGAACTTGGATGGCGTGTACAGGTACAGCTGCCCATGCAGCTCCAACACGATACCACAGTTCATCAAGAGTAGTGACTGGCGTATCGTGACGAGCCAGTTGCTCGGCCACCATTCTCCAGACGTTTTCAGTTGGTGAGAGATCTGGAGAATGTGTTGGCCAGGGCAGCAGTCGAACATTTTCTGTATCCAGAAAGGCCCGTACAGGACCTGCAACATACGGTCGTGCATTATCCTACTGAAATGTAGGGTTTCCCAGGGATCGAATGAAGGGTAGAGCCAAGGGTCGTAAAACATCTGATATGTAACGCCCACTGCTCAAAGTGCCGTCAATGCGAACAAGACGTGACCGAGAAGTGTAACCAAAGGCACCCCATACCATCTCGCTGGGTGATACGCCAGTATGGCGATGACGAATACACGATTCCAATGTGCGTTGACCGCGATGTCGCCAAACACGGATGCGACCATCATGATGCTGTAAACAGAACCTGGATTCATTCGAAAAAATGACGTTTTGCCATTCGTGTACCCAGGTTCGTCGTTCAGCACACCATCGCTGGCGCTTCTGTCTGTGATGCAGCGTCAAGGGTAACCGCAGCCATGGTCTCCGAGCTGATAGTCCATGCTGCTGCAAACGTCGTCGAACTGTTCGTGCAGATGGTTGTTGTCTTGCAAACGTCCCCATCTGTTGACTCAGGGATCAAGACGTGGCTGCACGATCCGTTACAGCCATGCGGATAAGATGGCTGTCATCTCGACTGCTAGTGATACGAGGCCGTTGGGATCCAGCACGGTGTTCCGTATTACCCTCCTGAACCCACCGATTCCATATTCTGCTAACAGTCATTGGATCTCGACCAACGCGAGCAGCAATGTCGCGATACGATGAACCGCAATCGCAATAGGCTACAATCCGACCTTTATCAAAGTCGGAAACGTGATGGTACGCATTTCTCCTACTTACACGAGGCATCACAACAACGTTTCACCAGGCAACGCCGGTCAACTGCTGTTTGTGTATGAGAAATCGGTTGGAAACTTCCCTCATGTCAGCACGACGTAGGTATCGCCACCGGCGCCAACCTTGTGTGAATGCTCTGAAAAGCTAATCATTTGCATATCACAGCATCTTGTTCCTGTTTGTTAAATTTCGCGTCTGTAGCACGTCATCTTCGGGGTGTAGCAATTTTATTGTCCAGTAGTGTATTTCTTCCTTATCTCAACATACTGAGTTTAGGATTTCACAAAACGAGGAATAAGTTAAAATGGTATACATTGAAAGTATTATTTGTTTCAAGTAGGCATACACGACAAACGTGAACGATTAACAGTGTCACCAGTTGGACGAACTTTTCAAATGTAGTTAAAAGGTAACTTGTTTGGACTATTTAATTGATTGAGAATGTTGGCAAAATTTAGTGTACTAACAACATTTATTTTCCCAAACAAGAGATAAATTATACTAAGCAAGTCATAGATTGAATAAACAAGTATTGGTATGAAATTAAACAATTGTAATTGAAATGTAACAATTGTAATTTATTTTTATTTGTTGTACTAATTGATAATAAAAATTATACATTGTACACATTATTGTCTTTTATTTAATAAGGAATATTATACATTTGCAATAATGAAAAGATAGCTAAAGGATAAGGCTTTTTTATTGCATTTTTCAATTCATCATACTTTTTCCACCTAATAGTTCTCACACGAACATTGTTGAAATCTGGATGACTACATACAATTGGCTGAGAATTAGAAATTAACAGTAATGGAGTACGTCTTAAAATAGCGTCTCCTTTATATTTTACACGAATGTTGCATGCAATTCCTTCACAAACTTTTTTGAAATCTTCTATAGCACCTTCTTCTAAGAAAATTTCATTTCCAATGATTATACGCCTATTAACGGCGTCTTGAAGAGCAAATTGATTGGTCTTATTATTGCATCGGCCAATGTGGCCTACATTAAGTCCAAGTGAAATGAAACAATCAAAAAACCAATTTTTTCCAGAGTTTGGTGGGCCAATAATACAAAGAGTGTTTAATTTTTTATTTTGTACATAATTATTATCCTGCCATTGGTAAAGGCCCTGTCTATTAAACCATGATACCAAATTTAACAAAAATTTAGACACTTCATCTGTGTCATCATTAAATTGAAATAACAAAAGTTTATTTAGCCATGCAAGAGAATCTGCTAAAGTATAATAATATTCCCTATCATTTGTAGAATGGCTGTAAAATATACTGTCTTCTGAGCCAGAACATAAGAGATTCTCCAAACCTTTGAGTTCTAATTCATTTATAGTTTTTTTGTATAACTCTAGGCCCATGTCAAAAAAAACGCTTGAATTTAGGATCAATGAAATTAATGTAATAATGGTGTCCAGATGGTATTACACTGACTATATTTTCTGGTGGTATGCAATTGTATGACATTAATATGGAAAGTACCTTTTTTGCCGTCGTTTCAGGGTTGCACCTTTGGTAGTCAGAGATTGGCTTGCGCTTTGTATGAGGCTCTGGTGAGTTCTTGTTGCAACTGATCATAATAGAAGTACACTTCTATTCTCTACTGGGTGGATCCTGGTTGGCAAAGTAACTAGGTGATCAGTGAGTCAAGTACTATGGCCCTAAAAATGTGGATAACGCAAGCTGAATTGATCTGACACTGAGCAGACTTTGACTGATCAAATCTGCTGAAGTTTCTCTACATAGGTGCAGCTGAGAGCAAGTGGCAATTGAGATCTGCACGCCCTGACAATGCCGGAGCGGCAGTACGTTTCCCTGTTTACTTCGTGCGGCGACGTAACATGCAGCTGTCGAGATGGGTGCGGCGGAGGAGGTGAGACGTGGAGGCGGTTCCTGTGAATCATCGCGGCCACGAAAGAAATGCAAAAATCTCACCGTCTAGAGATCAAGCAGACTGAGCGCAAATTATTCTCCCCAAGAGCCCTGAAATCACAGTAGATTTCAGCGTGAGACACACCGGTTCGCTGATCGTACCATGGACCAATTTGGCTCACTTGTACGACAGAGCGCACAAGGATACCAAATGTCAAGACTGGTAAACCAAAAACGAATAAGTGTCCCATAGGCAAACGAGTAGTGTGAGACGTTTGAAGTCACACTGTCAGTACAGTAAGAACTGTAGGCTCCCCAGTCTAGAATACTCGCAAATGAAGTCAGTTTCAGGATAGGTCCCAAGTACCAACCATACATGCCAGAGCTTCGACCAGAAGTCCACTTACCAGGCAAAAGTCCCCCAGCCCAGTGCCTCGCACCTGTCCAGAAACAAATTCCTTTTTCCCGCAAAGTGCAGGAACGACATCGCCTTCATCCCGTCTTGAGCCAATCACGAGACTCTAGAAGCGCTGAATCTCCCCTCCCACACGACAGCACAACAAACGTATGTCGAACCAGGGCAAGAGTTAAGAAACCTACGTCTCTGAAAGAAGAAAAATCGACAATTACTGGCTTTTTTAAGTTTTCACAGAGGGGGAAGAGATGATTTTCTTTGAAGTCGTGTGTCTTCCCACAGCAACAAGCGAACAGATACAATTTCAAGGATCTTTATCTAAATCGCCTATGTCTTGAAGCTTGTTAGCCCTAGCTATGAGGTGTAGGAAATATTCTATCTCCAAACGGTTCTCAGATGCTGGATTTTTCTTATATAACAGAGGCAGCCGAGGGAAGTGGTTCACTGGCCTACTTGCACTATTGGCGAACACCAAAACATGTGAATTTTCATCAGACGTGGCTCTGCACATAATGCCCAGTTTACGACTCCACTGGATAGACGTGTTCCTTAAGACCGTCCCCCTGCCCAAGCTTCTGCTGGCGCTGTGGCAGGTGTCGTGGCACTGTTCTGCTGGAGCCCTGTCCCAATGAGGGGCTGAGCTGTCTGCCCTGCATGGCTGTGGGCCTGTCCGGCAAGATTTACTGAGGGATAGGCTCGCCGCCAATTGCTTTTAACTCCCAACAAGCTGTGTCTATGAGCTAAGAATCATAAAAATACCTCATGCTTTTAGTGACCTACCAGGCTCCATCAGCATCTGCTCAGGCTGTTAACTTTCTAGAGTCTCGTTCAAGGTGTGTCAGGTTGTAAGAAAATCTTTAATAATTTTCTGTACACGGAAAATAGGTGAGATAGTAACTTGTCCTCTTTCGTAGTCTAGAGAAGAATTTCGAGACCATAAAATGAGTGCTGCACAGTGTGAGGAAGCAACTCATGTTTATATCAAATAAGGGGAAAGGAATCTACGAAGCAAAATCCCATGTAAAGTAAAACTCAGAACCGTCGAAAAAATGTATTTATTAACCTCTAAACATACGAACCCTACGACTTTATACACTGAAGTGACGAAAGTCAGAGTATAGAGATATGCAGATATACACATGGCGATAGTATTGCGGACACAAGTTATAAGCGGGCAGTGCATTGGTGGAGCTGTCATTTGGACTCATGTGGAACATGTGGAAAGGTTTTCGACGTTATTATTGCCACACGACAGGTGTTGACACAGACTTTGAATTCGGAATGGTAGTTGGACCTTTATGCGTCGGACATTCCACTTGTGAAATCGTTATGGAATTCAATTTTCCAAGTTGAAGAGCAAGCCGAAAAAAAACTTTAGGCATTACCTCTCATCACGGACTACGCTGTGGTCGACGGGTTTCACTTAACAACCGAGAGCAGAATCAGTTGCCTAAAGTTGTCAGTGCTAACAGACAAGCAACATAGCGTGAAATAATCGCAGAAATCAATGTGGGGCGTACGACGAACGTATCCTTGCCGTCAATGGGCTATGGCAGCAGACGACCGATGCAAATGCCTTTGCTAGCAGCACGACATCTGTAGTTTTCCTTCTGCGCTTGTGACCGAATTGGTTGGGCCTTAGGCTACTGGAAATCCGTTGCCTGATCAGATGACTCCGGATTTCAGTTGGTAAGAACTGACGGTAGGATTCGAGTGTGGCGCAGATCCCACGAAGCCATCGACCCATGTTGTCAACAAAACACTGTGCAAGCTGGTGATGGCTGGTGATGTCTTCCAAACAACGACGGAATTTTTATGGGTGGTAGGACGCCACGTGACTGGACCACAGTTGACAGTGATTGGTCCAAAGAATATTCTAGACAATTCGAGCAAATGATTTGGCCACGCAGATCACCCGACATGAATTGCATGGGACATGACTGAGAGGTCAGTTCGTGCACAAAATATTGACCCGGCAACACTTTCGCAATTATGGCCGGCTACAGAGGAAGCATGGCTCATATTCTGCAGGGGATTTCCAACGAATTTTTGAGTCTATGCCACATCGAGTTGCAGCACTACACCAGGCAAAATGAGGTCCGCACTGCATTCTCGACTTTGAAGAGGACGTTCTTCATCACGTAGAAGAGAACCCGACACCGGTTCCGATCCCTTCGTCTTCGCTGTGTGCAGACCATGAAGAGTTAGATTTTTAAACGATTTGATACATTTCCCTGTACGAGTTCTATATCAAGTCTTCTACAATTCCGATTAGCCTGTAATAGGAATTTTGAAACACAGTTCATCATTTAGAGAGTAAGGTTAGCATGTGATTTGTACCCATTGTTTTGTTATCAGGCCAGTAATTTTCAGATAATGCGAATATTTCGTGTTCTCACGTTCTTAGTAGATTCTGTGATGTAGTTACACAGAGAACATAGCGAAATAAAGGCATTGTGGTGCTGCAAGCTATCCTGCCACTTCCCGGTGCAAGCAGAAGAGTGCCAAACGGTGAAGCAGTTCAGAGATCTGACAGTAAATAGCCCTTGCGATCAGTCAGTAACCATGTTCTGCTTTTCTTTAATGTTTCGACACTGGTACAATTGTCTGTGTGAAAAGTGGCAAGCCACTATCTCACTTCAGTTACTCTGTCAGTTAAATGTAGTATTAATATTTTAGGTCATGATCTCCGTGTTCCCCAAAACTACATTTGGTATGCGTGGCTTATGACTTTTTTTATATGAGGAAATTGTGAGCAGACTGTCCCTATAACTGCAAGTGTAGCCTGTAGAGAACTTGTACCCCAGGGGCCGTAGTGGAAGTGGCGGAGAGCAGGGAGAAAGATGGATTGTGGGCCATAAATGCTGTGTCCAGCGACCTGGCTGTGCGAGCAATTTGGAGAAGCAGCGCTCGGATTATACCTGCGGGGGACCTCGGACTGTGGCACTCCCCACTTAGGTTAGTAGCAAGAGGGCGACGGCTCGCAAAACATTTTACCTGAGCCAGGCGACAGTCATCGCGAAGGCGTCCAGGTGGCGGGAAGTGGGTGCAGGAAGCTATTTAAGACAGACTTCCATAATCTGAGCATTTGTGCAAATGGTGAGACCGTCTTAAAACTAGAAGCAGTCTCATGTTAGAAGCTGGGAAAATACGATCAGAGTGGCTGGTGCACCTGGTTAGTGGAGGCGAGACTGTAACTCCCCTGACGCCAGGAAGTCGCCAGGTTCTTTTGGTGAGTGGAAGAAAACATATACGAGTATTTCACAGGCACAACTGCCTGGGAAATTTAACAGGCTTCTTTCAGAAATTGAAAATGGTCAGCCTGGAAAGATTACGTCCCTTTTTCCCGAAAAATGGCCATGCTTACCGTGAGAACGACGCCCCGCTGGTCTAAAATATTCTTTTTTCAGACAAGAGAGTTTTAGTCGCTGATTGGATCCCTTCAGGATATGGAAAGCTGAGGCTTGCTCCTCCAGCATTGAAACTCCGGGTCCGCATCTCGTGGTCGCGCGGTAGCGTTCTCGCTTCCCACGCCCGGGGTCCCGGGTTTCGATTCCCGGCGGGGTCAGGGATTTTCTCTGCCTCGTGATGACTGGGTGTTGTGTGATGTCCTTAGGTTAGTTAGGTTTAAGTAGTTCTAAGTTCTAGGGGACTGATGACCATAGATGTTAAGTCCCATAGTGCTCAGAGCCATTTGAACTCGAAATTCCGGTGTTGTGTCTGGATTGGCTACCAGGCCAGCAGAACAGTCAAGAGGGGAGATACGATGGGATAATTCAACTGGTTTGTTCAACTGCTAATTTGGTTCCTGTACAAGGCTTGGAGGACAGTGTTTGTGATTCTTTGCTTTCTTCGTCTTCTGGTCCTACTGTGGTAGAGAATTTCAGGTCTCTCTCTAGTGGATGAGACTTGTGGTATGCAACTCACGGTGGACTAAGAGCCAGGGGCAGTTTACAACTGTACCGGCAGTGAAACTGCATATCATTTCGGACACATTGTGTGTCACGAGGGTGAACTTATTCGTCCTGAGTCGGCCGTCCGACGTTTGACAATTCCAACACGCGCCGTCGTGCCTGTCAGTCAAATTGGTTTGGCCAGACCAGCGAACGGTTGCATCTCATACTGAAGTCTGCCTCGATTTCAGGGCTCTGATAGGCAAGTTTCTCACCGAGCCGTGGTGAAAATTGCTGTTTTGAAGAGCGCGCCGCAGCGCGTTGTGTGAAGCAGTCGCCCTCCGTTTCTGGCGGTGGCGCCGCTGTGGCACTGGCAGCTTTGACGTCTCCCTCTGGTGGGAAAGGGGAAAGGTTGCCTGTTCACGTGCATTTAAGGGGCGCTACGAGCTCATCAGTTGGCCAGTCGGTCAGTCGGGGTCAGGGTGAGTCTGGAGTCAGTCTGGGGTCAGTCTCTCGTCCCCAACTTGCTAGTCTGTCTCTCGTCCGAGTTTGTGGCGCAGTGCGAGAAGTCAACGAGTGGTCGCCCGGTCGGGGGCTCAGTTCCTGCATCTGAGTCAGCGCGTTAGGCCGCCAGTCTGCTCGAGTTGCTCAGGCAATGGTCATTGGCGGTTGGATCGATCGGTTGGTCAGTAGCGCACTGAGACACAAGATGACTTGTCCGTCTTGAGCGCCATGTGAGTCCAGTGGGCCGCGCCGTATAGCGATGGGTAGTGGCTTCGTGGTCGACACGAGAGCAACAGGAGTCAACCCACGACATCGGTCTGGCCGGTGCGAGCTGCGACGCCGTGAGACGGGAGATCGGCGAGCCTTCCTGCGTCCGCTGAAGCGGCTGGCATCGGACGGTTCGGGAGAGCGATTTGGGTGGTGCTGCGCCAGGTCTTCGCCAGAAATTGCAGTTTATTAGAAGTTAAGTGATTGGTGATATGTTGTTTCATTTACTTGTTAAATTGTACTTGTTTTCTTGGTGACGTCACCAGCCGCTTTGTTTTGGGGTCGTCCCACCATTCGTCTCCGTTTGCCCACCCGCGGGAAGGTGGTTATTTATGAATTGGGTGGTCCGTTTTTCCCTAGTGGAGTAGGGGCGGGTTAGAGCAACCTGAGGTTCGGGTTGTTCGGTAATCCCCCTATCAATCTTCCGTACGTTAATAGCTGCCTCTGTCATGTTTGTCGGATTCGGTGTGATAGCGAATTTATTGCTTGAAGTGTAACGGTCTAATTCCTGAAATATGTTTTTATCTTGCCTATCATCTTCAGAGGCGGTATATGTGTACTGTAGAGCATGTTTGGCCAACCTTGTATAATTTTATGTAAGATTGCATTTCGTGGGCTTTTATTTACATGGTCATTTTAGTACATAAAGTTGCCACCCTCCCACCGTAAGACCTTTTCTTAGAAGTTATAATCAAGTTGCACCTTCGGCGGCAAGTTAATCTTTTAATGTTAGTGTTTTGTACCATTTCCAACCCTCCTACGGGATGCATAGTTTGTGTGCTTGTGTGAGTTGTTAAAACTCTTAGTTTAAAGTTATTTGGTGTGTTGCAGACTTGCACCAGTGTAGTCTTTCAGAGGCTGTTGTGAGCGGTCGTAACTACGGCTGTGGCAAAGGGGAGCGGCAAGGTTCTCTGCTCGAAAGCTCATACAGTCAAAACTTGTTTCTTTCTGCCTCCGAATAAATTGTAACTTTGATATTTAGAGGGTGCTTCCTGCTCATAATTTTAAATCTGTTTCTTAAGAAAAAGCTTTTAGGAATAAAATTCCCATTTATTAAAAGCAATTGCATTTTGATTTCATCAATTACTCCCTGGCAACTACTTCCACGCTCACATAGTATGCTTAAATGTGTTAATGTTCTTGATGAAGCGATAGTAAATAAAATAAATTCTTAAGAAAAAGTTTTGAAAGTAAATTCACGGTTCACTCACGTTCTCGTAATCAGACCAGTCCACACAGTTTGCACGTTTCCGTGGACGCGTCACAACACTACAGTCGCCGCCGCGCTCCGCCCCTCGGCCACGGCGTCCGGCTTCTGCTGTCGCCTGAATCAAGGTGAGAGGGCTCTGCTGCACCGCCGTGGGGCTGTTAGATGATATTCACAGCTCCCTGTTCTCCGTGAACCATAGTTTGTGGTGTACCTGGTCGTAGGTGGTTCCATTTGAATATAATTTGCCTTCATAGTGGATTCGTGTAAACCAAGTCTGATTGCGTTGTAAAAGGGGTTAATTCAGGGCAGAACGTATAGTTTCCATCCCAACCTTCGCTAGTCAAGCACCACTCCTTTCCTGACTTATGTTTGTCATTATTTTGTAAGATTTATCAGTTACAAAATGACGAATAAGACCTTCTCATTATTTTTGTAAACTTAAATATGCCACTGTTCTCATTCACATTCCCCCAGACATTCACTGTTTTTATATTATTCCGGCGATACATGGATACACCAGCAATTCAGAATGCAATCGTACTAAATTAGTTAATCTGATGATTAATCCGAGTTCTGAAAGTGACTGGAGACAGACGCAACCAAAGTGCCATGAGTAAACTCACCAATTTCATATGTAAAAATTAAGGATGTAGCTCACGATTTGAAGATTGTTGAGGAATTAATACTTTTCTATGTGTAAAGACAATAACATTTATCATCACTTGCACGTGTACCAGAGCGGAAGGAGAGTTATGTTTACGAAGATCATAATTTTTTCCTTAGTTTGTGAGGAGGGCGGAGGCTGTGACGTATAAACTGCAGAGGAAAACCAAACTTTAAATAATTAAACAGGCTCAGATTGGTGCTCGTTGCTGCAGGTCGAATGCAGTGATAACTTCCAACAGATGGACTAGAGAACGGATAGACAACCAGGGACCGCGGGCTTGATCCGCTCTGCGATTTGTTTCAATCCGGCCCGCGGAAGAAACCTACCTAGTTCCTCCTAATTGTTTGTCAAAAATGGCTCTGAGCACTATGGGACTTAACTGATGATGTCATCAGTCCCCTAGAACTTAGAAATACTTAAACCTAACTAACCTAAGGACATCACACACATCCATGCCCGAGGCAGGATTCGAACCTGCGACCGTAGCGGTTCCGCGGTTCCAGACTGTAGCGCCTATAACCTCTCGGCCACTCCGGGCGGCAATTGTTTGTCGACCGGCTTATTATGTTCTTCTGTCCTTTCTCGTATTAACGGTGGTAAGCAATTCTTTCTTGTCCGTTGTGGATATATTACAACACTGCAACTGTAGAAACTTAAGGTATTTTGTAATGAATAAGCGGCAAATGAGTCTCTTTTATAGTCGTTATTTTCCCACGATGACATTTCAGATGCCTGGAAGACTATATTCAGATGTTTACATTTATTTATGTGTCGTGACATTGTTCATTTACAAACGGCGTTGCAGAATTTTGGAGAAAAATTGTAAACAAACAAAACTGCACCTTTTCAAGACCAAAAATTGTGACGACTTCATTAAATAGTGAAGGACTGTCATGAGAGTCTTACTATCGGAAAAGTGCGTACAACATTCATGGGACATTTTAGCACTGCAAGTACAACACAAACGGCTAACGAGAGAAGACTAAAAATTAAAGGGATAAAGGCAGTATTACAACGCCCACATGAGTGATATGGTAGTACTGTCTTAGCAGGACCAGATACAGAGATGAAGGCCACAAGTGTTACGAATAGAAACAACATTGAAACTTTAACAAGTGAACTACAGTCGTGTAATACTACATCGGTGTACAAACCACCTAATATTTTTTTTACCTTCCATAACCTAGACAATTTTCACAACCAAAACATCGAGATTGTTTTAGGAGATTTTAACTGTCAAAGCGTCAACTGGAAATATAACTCAACTGATAAATATGGGGAAGAACTAGAAAGCTGAGCAGAAAGAGAGGGACTGAAGCTTATTTTTACCACAAACTATCACTTAATAGTAGCAAATGTCAGAATGTGTATAATCCTGAAAACATCTTCGTTATTGAGAATATTGTTCATCATGTTGCCAAAGCAGTGTCTGTATCTTGTATTATTTATGGAATTGACCGAGTAGGAATTGTATCCTTCAAACGCCGTTTCAGCTTCAAGAACTTGGAGTTTAAAACATAGTGGCAGACCCAGAAAACCACAAAGACTTTGTCGAACTTGTAAATAAAATGTGAAGAACGCACATTCCACGTGAATGTCGGACCCACATTATACCTGTCGATCTCACAAGACCTCTTGAGCGACTAACGTAGTAAGTGCAACACAGAGCCTTTCTCAGCGGATACAACTGAGGAGAACTATTCCGAGACACAGCTGAACAAAGGAGGGAACGACGGGCTGAGTTAATATTCCACATGGACGTGAAACGCAGTAGTCGACGCGCGTGGTAGCTGACAAGAAATCTTAGCAATGGTGCTACAAGTCCGCTGTTGAGCAGAAACGTGACTTCGGACCAGATCGCTCAGCAACTACCACTGATTGACAAGACAAGACAGAAGGAGGCTGTGTTTAATCTCAAGCGAAACATAGCAGGAGAGAGCGAATCTCTAGACACTCCATTCTCGCCTGAAGAAGTGGGAAGGAGCAGTGCGCAAAACTAAAGAAAATAAAGCAACAGGCCCCGATCACATACGAATAGAACAATGAACTAACGAACACCTGGTGAGGATGATGAAGCATTTCAGGTTGCCGAACTGTGGAGGAAACCACAAGTAATAGTAATTACTAAAGCCTAGAGAACGGACTGAGCCAAAAAATTTCCGTCCTGTTTCCTTAGCCTGACGCCTGCATTGTTTGAAAGAATGATTTTCTCAAGAATAGGACCCAAAATCGATACTAAACGTATCACTGAACAAGCTGGACGGAGACCGGGGAAAGCATGTTCTAGACGAATAATAAATCTGACTCAACACGCCGGCCGGTGTGGCAGAGCGGTTCTAGGCGGTTCAGTCTGGAACCGCGCGACCGCAACGGTTGCAGGTTCGAACCCTGCCTCAGGCATGGATGTGGGTGATGTCCATAGGTTAGATAGGTTTAAGTAGTTCTAAGTTCTAGGGGACTAATGACCCCAGATGTTGAGTCCCATAGTGCTCAGAGCCATTTTTTGACTCAACATATTGAAAATGGTTTCTAAAGAAAATGAACCATTTCTGCTCCCTTTATTGACCTTTCTGCTGCGTGTGACACAATAAACCGCCAGCAACTGCTCACGAAAGTCTAGGAAATAACAATGGACTTTCGAATGACTTATATGGTGAGAGGCGTGTTGCAGAACCGAAGACTCCAATGAAAGAAAAGTACATAGAGAAACCAAAACAATGGATAGCCACAAGGCCGGCCGCGATGGCCGTGCGGTTCTAGGCGCTCCAGTCCGGAGCCGCGCTGTTGCTACGGTCGCAGGTTCGAATCCTGCCTCGGGCATGGGTGTATGTGATGTCCTTAGGTTAGTTAGGTTTAAGTAGTTCTAAGTTCTAGGGGACTGATGACCACAGCAGTTAGGTCCCATAGTGCTCAGAGCCATTTGAACCATTTTGATAGCCACAAGGGAGTGCTCTTTCTCCTCTTCTGTACAACATGTACACAAAAAATCAGCACACCCGCCAGAAATTAAGGGAGTCATATGTGCAGACGACACTGTCATTAGTGCTGAATTTAGAAAGCTTGAAGAGGTTGAAAGAAAACTTACTGAGACTTTGCATACTACTGTGAAGGAAATCAGATGTACCTAACCAATGACAAGACCAAGTGTGCGCATTCCACCTGGGTAACAGAGAAACTTGAAGACCTTGGAAGCAGTATGGAGAGAGGTTAGACTAAACACTGCACCAAATGAAAATGCTTGGGGGTCAGCCTAGACAGTACACTGTCATTTAAAAAAGACTGTACTGATCTAAAAGGAAAAATACGTGAAATGACTAGTTCAACGTAGGGAGCTCAACCTGAAGTTCTTCGATCATCACCTACGGGACTCCAATCCTGCAACAGGAGAATATGAGGCACTAGCGTGGGAGGCGTCAAACAAGTAGACGTCGCTTTAAATGTGACTCTCAGGATTGTCACCGGATGCCTGAAGCTTACACCTGTCCATAAAATTTACCCACTTGCGGCTATAGCAGCAACAAGTATCAGATGCAAACTAGCCAGTGAAACAGAGAGGAAAATGCAGCAAACCGACGCATTACACTTAGTGTATAACCACCAAACAATTCCAGCTGGTCTTAAGGAAGAGCTTTATCCAACGGACAGTACTGCAGTAAGTGCGTGCTGGGTCCCGCCGCGCATCTTTACGGTTGGACTCTCTGCAAAAAACAAACTTGCACGTCAAAAAGGAAATCAAACAATGTCAGCAACTAGTTAAAGTATATGGAGGACACAGAATATTAATATAATAAATGTAGTAATTAATAAACGCTAAATGCAATTTAGTGTGACTGTTTCGTATCGAGCAGCTTAACCTCTTGCCTGTGTTTACATTCCGCGCTGACCAGTTGCAGCTGTAGCGGCGCATCGAAAGCTAAGTACTAATTAATTGTTTGTGTATAGTGGTTTATTTAGGAACTTTAGTAGTCTTCAACCGGTGTTCTTGGTGTTTTCTGGTGAAATAATTTCAGAAGAACCTTTTGGGAACTGTTTACAGCTTCGTTACTGTGTCATTAGACGTTTGATTCTCCTTCTGTATTAGTCTTTTGTTATATTCACATTTGTTGTTTATTAATACTGTTAATAATAGTAGTTACTTCCCTTGTAGAGTAAGTTTGTGATTATTGTAGTCAGGTTTGTAACATCTTCTTATTGTAGTAGCGGAACTTAGAAAAAGTAAAAATTTTACCATGAGTGAGAAGTGTGGGCTTTGCCGTAGGTTCGTGAGTAGTGGATTGCGGTGTGAGACTTGTTCGAAGTATTTTCACTGGGGGGAATGCAGTGGGGAAGCCAGTGGGCATTCTGGTGAGATCCTCTCCTGGAACTGCAGGTTATGTAGCAAGAGTAAATTGATAGAGGAGCAGGAGCGTAAGATCTGTGCCCTTCAGGTGCAGTTGAAAAACGCACAGGAGGAGCTAGATAGGTTGAGGAGGGAGAAGGGGGTTGGGGAATGGGAGCTGGCTGTTGGCAAGAGATCTGCTAGCAGAAGAAGATTTTCAGATAGTTTTACCGTTGGTGTTTACAATAGATATGACCAACTGTCAGAGTCTAGTGGAGAGGAATCTCTAGTAGCTGTAGATGTAGGAAGTATGCAGCAGACCTCAGTAGTTACTGTGCCTAGAACAGTTGCAAAGTCGGAGAGGAAGAAGAAGGTTCTGCTGTTAGGTAGTTCTCATGGCAGAGGTGTAGGCCAGCAGTTACAGGAAGTGCTGGGGAGTGAGTACCAGGTCACCAGCATTGTGAAGCCTAATGCAGGGTTGGCTGTTAACATAGGGGGGTTATGTAGGGATTTTACTAAAGAGGATCAGGTAGTGATTGTGGGTGGGGCTGGTAATAGTATTGGTAGGGATGGGGAGTATAACATAGATGGTGACCTGGAAAAGATAGCCACTCAGACTGGCAACACGAATGTGCATTTCGTGGAACTGTTTCAGCGTCACGATCGACCTCATCTTAATACAGCCGTCAGGCGTAATAACATGAGACTTGGGGGTGCGCTGATGACAGAAAGCATGGGTCACATTTCAGTGGTGTCGGTGGAGTCTATCAGCAGGACGAGTTTCACTAGACACGGCCTGCACCTCAACAGGTATGGGAAGGGGAGGTTGGCAAAGCTTATAGGTGACAGCATAGGTGGGGTTGGTGGGATCACTCATGGGAAAATTCCTGCAGTAGTGGGTGTTAGAGCTGCACCTTTTTTAGATTGAAGTCAGCTGATAGGTATTCCTGCTTAAGGGAAGTCTCTCTAACAAGGGAATCATTTTTGACAAAGCTTAGGTATCCGAGTAATGAGGGAATTAGTATATTTCATCAAAATATACAAGGTATTAGAGATAAAGTTAGTGAAATGCTTATAGATGTTGACTCTGAAATTATTGGTATATCTGAAAACCTCTTAAATAAGGAGATAATTCAGAGGCTTCCTTTACCTGGATACAGGTTGGCTGGCTGCTTTTCGAGGAGCTCTTTGCGGTGTGGGGGAGTAGCCATGTATGTGAAAAACGGCATCGCATTTGAGTCAATTGATGTTTCAAAGTACTGCACTGAAAAGGTGTTTGAATGTTGTGCAGGTTTGGTTAAATTTAACGGAGCTAAACTTGTAACTGTTGTTATTTATAGATCCCCAGACTCCGGTTTCACAACATTTTTGCTAAAGCTAGAGGAGGTTCTTGGTTCACTTTATAGGAAATACAAAAAGTTAGTTATATGTGGTGACTTCAATATTAATTGTATAAGTGATTGTGCAAGGAAGAGGATGCTGGTAGACCTCTTTAATTCATATAATCTTATGCAAACCGTATTCTTTCCAACGAGAGTGCAAGGGAACAGTAGAACAACCACAGACAACATTTTTGTTCATTCCTCATTACTAGAAGGGCATTCTGTTAGCAAAAAGGAGAACGGCCTTTCAGATCATGATGCGCAAATTTTAACTTTAAAAGATTTTTATGCTGCAACACGTGTTAAATATAGTCATCAGCTGTTCAGGAAAGCTGATCCAGTTGCTGTAGAGACCTTTGTAAACCTTATAAAGGAACAAGAGTGGCAAGATGTTTATAGGCTGATACAGTAGACTATAAATATAATGCTTTTCTCAAGACTTTTCTCATGCTCTTTGAAAGTTGCTTTCCGTTAGAACGTTTAAAACAGGGTACTAGCACAAACAGGCAGCCTGGGTGGCTGACTAGAGGGATAAGAATATCTTGTAGAACAAAGTGGCAATTATATCAAAACGTTAGAAACAGTAAAAATCTAAATGCAGCAGCCCATTACAAACAGTATTGTAAGGTGCTTAAAAATGTTATTAGGAAGGCAAAAAGTATGTGGTATGCCGATAGAACAGCTAAGTCTCAGGATAAAATTAAAACCATATGGTCAGTCGTAAAGGAAGTTGCTGGTCTGCAGAGACAGGTCGAGGATATAGAATCAGTGCGTAGTGGGAATGTCCGTGTTACTGATAAGTCGCATATATGTACAGTATTTAATAATCACTTTCTGAATATAGCAGGTGAACTAAATAGAAACCTAGTCCCGACAGGGAATCATATACCGCTCTTAGAAAAAAGTGTTCCGAGACTGTTACCTGAAATGTTCCTCCATGATACTGACAAGAGGGAGATTGAGTTAATAATTAAATCACTAAAGACCATGAACTCTCATGGATATGACGGGGTATCTAGCAGAATACTGAAGTATTGTTCTATGTACGTTAGCCCAGTTCTCAGCCATATCTGTAACTTTTCCTTTAGGAGTGGTCGGTTTCCTGACCGATTAAAGTACTCGGTAGTGAAGCCACTTTATAAAAAGGGAGACATTGATAATGTTGACAATTTTAGACCTATTTCTATGCCATCGGTGTTTGCTAAAGTTATCGAGAAGGTTGTATATACAAGGTTACTGGAGCATTTAAATTCACATAATTTGCTGTCAAATGTTCAGTTTGGTTTTAGAAATGGTTTAACAACTGAAAATGCTATATTCTCTTTTCTCTGTGAGGTTTTGGACGGATTAAATAAAAGGTTGAGAACGCTAGGTGTTTTCTTTGATTTAACGAAGGCTTTTGACTGTGTTGACCACAAAATATTACTGCAGAAGTTGGACCATTGTGGAGTAAGGGGAGTAGCTTACAATTGGTTCGCCTCTTACTTTAAGAACAGAAAGCAGAGGGTAATTCTCCGCAATATTGAGAGTGGTAGTGATTTTCAGTCCCAATGGGGCACTGTTAAGTGGGGCGTTCCCCAAGGGTCGGTGCTGGGGCCACTACTGTTTCTTATTTATATAAATGATATGCCTTCTAGTATTACAGGTGATTCAAAAATATTTCTGTTTGCTGATGACACCAGCTTGATAGTGAAGGATCTTGTGTGTAATATTGAAACAGTAACAAATAATGTAGTTCATGAAATAAGTTCGTGGCTTGTGGAAAATAATTTGATGCTAAATCACAGTAAGACTCAGTTTTTACAGTTTCTAACTCACAATTCAACAAGAACCGATATTTTGATCAGACAGAATGGGCATATTATAAGCGAGACGGAACAGTTCAAATTCCTAGGCGTTCGGATAGATAGTAAGCTGCTGTGGAAAGCCCATGTCCAGGATCTTGTTCAGAAGCTAAATGCTGCTTTATTTACCATTAGAACAGTATCTGAAATAAGTGACACTTCAACACGAAAAGTAGTCTACTTCGCATATTTTCATACGCTTATGTCGTATGGTATTATTTTTTGGGGTAATTCTTCTGATTCAAAAAGGGTATTTTTGGCTCAAAAACGGGCTGTTCGAGCTATATGTGGTGTAAGTTCGAGAACCTCTTGTCGTCCCCTATTCAAAAATCTGGGAATTCTGACATTGCCCTCACAGTATATATTTTCTTTAATGTCGTTTGTTGTTAGCAATATCAGCCTATTCCCAAGAGTTAGCAGCTTTCACTCAGTTAATACTAGGCAGAAATCAAATCTGCATGTAGAATGCCCTTCCTTGACTCTTGTGCAGGAAGGAGTGCAGTATTCTGCTGCATCCATTTTCAATAAGCTACCACAAGAACTCAAAAATCTTAGCAGTAGCCCAAACTCTTTTAAGTCTAAACTGAAGAGTTTCCTCATGGCTCATTCCTTCTATTCTGTCGAGGAGTTCCTGGAAGAGCTAAAAAATTAAGCAAATTCCTGTGTTACATTGTTGATTGTCTTCATTTAAACTTACGACTTGTCACCTGAATATGTTTTTTTTATATTTCATTTTATCTGTTTCTAATATCGTGTTATAATTTCATGTATTGACTCGTTCCATGACCATGGAGATGTGTCCTTAATTTGGTCCCACGGAACAATAAATAAATAAATAAATAAAAAATAAATAAACATGGTTAAGACGGGCTCCTCTAAAGATGACCAGTGTGAATGTGGAAAAAAGCAGATACTGAACATCTGATCGTGTGCCCACGGATGAAGCTTGTTTACGCGGCGGAAGATCTATTTCCGTACAATGACAAGGCCATTAAAGCTACAGTGTTTTGGAAGAAGAGAGTTTAGATGTTCTCGCCCAGACACGGAAACTTGTAAGTACTAAATATTGGGTTGGTGCGCAAGTTGGTAGCGGTTTTCCATAAATTTATTAAACACAACAGATACACACAACAAAGACTTTAGCCATCACTAATACATGCTCCTTCACTATTTACAACAGTCTGCCAACACGGGAGTAACTTTTCGATTCTGCGACAGTTGTTGTGGTCTTCAGTCCAGAGACTGGTTAGGTGCAGTTCCCCAGCTTCTTCATCTCCCAGTACCTACTGCAACCTACATCCTTCTGAATCTGTTCAGTGTATTCATCTCTCGGTCTCCCTCTACGATTTTTACCCTCCACGCACCCCTCCGATACTAAACTGGTGATCCCTTGATGCCTCAGAACATGTCCTGCCAGCCTATCCCTTCTTCTAGTCAGGTTGTGCCACAAATTCCTCTTCTCCCCAGTTCTATTCAGTACACCGCGGAAATGTGTCTGGCTGCCTCAGCTGCTGTAACCCGTCTATTGAACTAAAACAGAAGAACGTGTCCGAAATGTTCAAATATCTCCAGTTGACACACAATATTCTGGCGTCCACAGCTACAGTCACTATCTCCAAATGACAAAATCACCACGTGTAAACTCAAATAGCAACAGTGAACCACAAATAGAAAATGACCCTCGAAAAATAAAGTCATAGCAATTGGAATACCCAACTTGCAAAACAAACACGCTATGCACTTACGCACTGACCCTGATATTTGGGAGACCCTTTGTAGGATGTAACGAAAAGTTTCCTGTGGTGACAGGTGACAGTGTTTTGCGGGACGCAGTCCAGCGCACGGTTCTGGCGTTCGGGCTCACGAGTGCCGGGAATGAAACCGGAACCGCCGTTAGGACGGGCCGTGTGACCGCAGCTCCCTGGGCCCTCGCGGTGACAGCTGACACTCCGGGTCGGTTCCGGCGCGTTTCGGCCTGAGACGAGGGCGGGCGGCGAGCAGACGGTGGGCGGCGTGGGAGGGGCCGCGGCCCGACCCCCGCGCGCGTACGTCAGCAGCGCTAGAGGAGGCGCGTCGGTAGTTGGGGGCGGGGGCGGCAGTGGCGGCGGGGGCGGCGGACGGCGCGCCTGCCGCCTACGCGCTCACCCTCTGACGGCCCAGCGGCTCACCTCCGGCCGCCGGGTCTCGTTACCCCGTGACGCAGATTCACACCTTCACCTTAGGCAGTGTGGCGGAGGGGAGTCTCACTACCACCGTACCCGTTACCTCCTCCAGTCGCAAAGGTGGCGCGAATATTTCGTAAACCTCTGTGTCAGTTCGAATCTCTCTTATTTTACCTTCGTGGTCTTTCCGCGAGGTATAAGTAGGACTCTTCTCCTCTAAGTGGGTATCTTACAAGGAAGCATCACCAACTCGATCTCATATTGCTAGATATCAGCCGCAGCAATCGATTTCGTCCCAAAATGTGGGCCATAATTCTGATCCTACTCAGTTATGACCATCTGAATGTACAGCTTCGAGATTTCGCACGCACCGCTTGTTTATCACTCGCTCAGCCCCACTGCTGCCGCCTAATCGCCGATCCCGAAGTAATGTATATCGGAGTGACGACCAGAGTCCTCACATTCGCAAGATACATTTGCCGAGCGTGTTATGAGATCCTATGCGAGAACACATGTTATTCTACACCAGAAATTTGTAAGTAATGTGGCGTGAGGAGGTTCCGCGGTTACCAGTGTGTGTGTCTTTCACAAGGTCCTTGGCCAGGGTGGCAGCAGGTGGGAGTACGTGGCATGGTAGAAGATGTGGGGGCGTATTCCGAGGACCTTTGCCAGGGTGGCAGCAGGTGTGGGGAAGTGGAGCAGTGGCCAATGTGAGCGTGTATTGCCAGGACCTCTCACTCTCAACAACATGTACGAGGAAGGTTTGTTGTTAAAGCAGGTTCGTTTTATTCAGGGTTTCAATACACCATATTATTCACAACTTTTTTGGGGGGCGTCATTAGTCTTCTGACTGGTTTGATGTGCCCCTCCACGAATTCCTCCCCTGTGTCAACCTCTTCATCTCAGAATACCACTTGCAACCTACGTCCTAAATTATTTCCTGCATTTATTCCAATCTCAGTTTTCCTCTGTGGGTTTTGCCCTCCACAGCTCCCTTTAGTACCATGGAAGTTATCCCCTGATGTCTTAACAAGTGTCCTATCATCCTGTCCCTTCTCCTTGTCAGTGTTTTCCACAATTCCTTTCCCCTCCAATTCTGCACAGAATCTCCTCATTCCTTACCTTATCAGTCTACCTAATTTTCAATATTCGCATGTAGCACCACATCTCAAATCCGTCGATTTTCTTCTCTTCCAGTTTTCCCACAGTACATGTTTCAATACCACATCAGACATACATTATCAGAAATTTCTTCTTCAAATTAAGTCCCATGTTTGCTACTAGTAGACTTCTCTTGGCCAGAAACGCCATTTCCGCCAGCATTAGTCTGCTTTTGATGTCCTTCTTGCTCTGCCCACTATTGCTTATCTAGCTGCCTAGCTAGCAGAATTCCTGAACTTCATGTACTTCCTGACCGTCAATCCTGACGTTAAGCTTCTCGCTGTTCTCATTTCTGCTGCTCCTCATTACTTTCGTCTTTCTTCGATTTACTCTCAAGCTACATTCTGTACTCATTAGCCTGCTTATTCCATTCAGAATATAATGTAATTCTTTTTCGCTCTCACTATTTTGGCTACAAAACACAATTTTTCAACATAATCTCCAATCAGTCACATTGCCAGGAGGGTCCCTACACTCGAGTGGTTCCACTCTACTGGTCGACGTCAGAGCTGCGCCAGTAACCCTCCCATCAGCAGTGGCGCTAGGAGAGCGTCAGTCCATTTTGTTAGTGTGGGTTGCCTACATCAAGGGCAGATATACACTCGGGGCAAACCTATTGATCTCCTGTGATTGACAGGTACTTAACATATTGTTCTCCTTTGATTGACAGGTACTTAACCTATTATTCTGCTAAAAGGATCCTTCCTTTTGCACTTAACCTATTGTCCCCCTCGCCACTTCCCCCTTCCCAAACCCCCTCCCCCATCGCTGCTACATGTAGACTTTCAGGTCTGAGTTATTGGAATAGGCCCCCCCTCTCACTCTTATCAATTTGATTGACTACTTAATTAAACTGATCAATTAATTAAGCTCTCCTCCTCAGGTAATCCCTTCCCCTCTCACCCTCCCTCCCAGAAAATGGTGGGAAGTTCAAATTCCATCAGGACAATGCAACATACCATGGCTACCTCCACTAACTTAAGAAAATCGCTGGAGAAAAGGGCACTTGGGCTACCTCCATTAACCTATGTCATCCGACTGCCACCTCTTCCTGGGAACTAGCTGGAAAAGGACTCAGCCTGCACTGGACATAAATCCTTATTTAAACTGTTAGAGGCAGTAACACATAAAATGTGTTCACCCCGTAGTCCGGAATCCAAGTGATCTAGTACACAATACTGACATCAGAGGGCATTGTTGTCCCTTCTGTGATATAATCCATAATCTGGTGGTAGAGAGGATGGATCTCATAACAGGAAGTTCAAGGGTATATTGTTTATTTATAAAAAAAATCAGTTTGTGGGGTTGGATTTCTCTTGCTCATCATACTATGCTGTTTGGAAACATGTAGTCGTTGTAAGAAGTAATTACATGGGGCAAATATGTTGCATAACCTAATGTTTGGCACTGGGTGTCTTAACCTAATGTTTACATTTTTTGAATTTCACGAGCTTTTGAACGCCACTTCTGGCGCATTCTTCTTTGTCACCCACCCCTTAAACTATTGTACTGCGTTTTACAAAAAAATTATGCAAATTTACATAGTGTTATGAACTTAATCTGCTGTTCTGCTCCATGTCACCCACTCACACACACCCTCCCCTGAACTACTGTACCGCTAACACCATATTGATATAAAAATTTATGTAAATTTATTAAATAGATATCCTTCATATGCACTGGATAGCTTTTTTAATTCACAGCATCCTGTGGGTCAGTCAAATCAATGGAATATAGTTTAAACAGAAGATTGCTAATAAAAAAAAGTCTCCAACACGTGCACACACTTCATTCCCCCCCCCCCCCCCCCCTTGTCCACAGGACTGAGGACTGCACAGGACGCTACTGCACGCGCTCAGGATGCACCAGCAGCCCCCATGAAGCGCTACGACGTGACTGTCAGGTGCCAAGCCATGCACAGGTGCCCTTTTGGGCCCTGCAGGCATGAGGTGCTGACATCCCTTTCATACTTGACACCTGAGAAATTCCTCTCGAAATGCGTGATTATCTAGGCACCACTGCTGATGCAACTGGATAGAATCGAAGACCTATTTGCAGAGCGCAGACGCTCCAAGGGCGTACATGCTTTGACGCTGCCACAAGCCACCGCCGGAAGCAAGCCAGTGCGAGCCCTCACTCTCACATCACTGCTGCCAACAACAAGCAGGTTAAAGTTGCGTCTGTTTCCAGGTATACAGTTAGAGTTCTTCGAGTGTTATACTGACGTCAAAGAACTCCAAGGCATGCTCACACCAGCCCCATATGCGAGACGCCTCTGAGCAGTGCATGTGTTTACCATTGCTGATGTGATCCCTCTCTCTACCTGCGGTCCAGTGAAGACCTAATTGCTGAGTGACTCACCCTTGCAGACGCAAAGAAATCCATTCCAGAATAGCACAGGGTGCATTGTCCTAGCAATCTTAATGGGACATGCAAACAGTGTCCAGCCATGCACGAGTACCCAGCATGGCTGACGCATTGCGGTAAATGTTCGTCCTACTATCAATATATGTCTCAGAAATGTTAAACATTCTCATCGCTAAAAGCTTGTGCACAGTGCCAAAAACACCATTAATCATAAATCCGGACCTGCAGTAGACCCGAGTTAGCATATATACATATATATATATATATATATATATATATATATATATATATATATATACCCGGACTGATGTTTGGAGGTGGATCCACCAAGCGTCACATCTGGGATAGGGCTTGCAGGTGGACCAGTCAAGCATTACATCCGCACACGTGCTCTATGTTCGGTCCACCAGCGAGAGGAGCTGGTCCTGGGAACCATCCGCAACACATGCATATACACAGATATACAGAAAACAGAGCAGACACTCACCAAATGTGTAGCCAACTGGATACAATCGAATATGGTGCTATACTACGCCAGCCGAACAGTGCATTTGGGCTAGGTGTTGGCAGATGTACTACATCTGCAAGCAATTTTAGAACACAGAACGAGAGGTTATGTCATGATCGCATGGATGGAACTGACATAAAATCGATAGAATTACGAAAAATGGCAGGAGGACGCGTCTTCTACTTGGTGCAGAACTATTTGTACATGGAAACAAGCATGCGACAGCAAGAGGTATCTGAGAAAACATCTACATGGAACTGAAGGGACCAGGGAGACAGTCACTTTTTCTCCATCGAGGCAGCATTATACTGCATGTCTATTGAGGTAACAGTGATACACGTGAGTTAACTACTGTATTTGACGCTTTTCAGGAAGACAGAGAACCATCTGCCTCTAAACTCACTTTCATCTACGTTAAAGGACGACATAGAGTGGATGGATTGGTCGGTTGAGATGGAGTTGTAACGAGGTGCGATTTAATGGGAGACAGATGATGCATTCTAGAGTGAGGGGGGGGGGGGGAGGGATGTTGCTGCAGGTCATTTGACCATTTCTTTCCTGATGTTGTTAGGATGCATCAGATGTGTGACATAACCTGGTTCGACTTGTATACAACCGCTTGTTCTGTGTGGGTCTTAGAGCGGTGTCTACCTGCGATCATTAACAGTAAACCTCTCGGTCATCAGAGGACTTCCATCTCACGTTTGATGAAACGTGACACATTCCTCTAAACGAACGAAGATTTATGCAATGTACTCCATTCCCTTGTCTCACCTTAAGTGTAAAATTGATACTGCAATTTCATAACTAAGTTAGCGATGGATGTTTTTGTGACACTACAATCCCCTAGGTATACATCAGCTTGACAGATGTGCTGCTTACAAAGTTAGTGGCGACATGACTTGTAATTCCACATGTCGGACTCTGCTCCTATGCGTTTATCTGTTTCCTTGTAAGAGGTATTCTCCGTTACTAACGATAATTTTATATAGGACTGATGTGGGCATAGTATAATTTATGAACCGTGATCGGATGTCGACAGTGCACGCCGTACATCTCTGGAAAGCTATATTGTGCATGTATCACACATTGTTTTAAGGAAGTACTTTTATCTTTTTACGGTTTGATCCCATAGTCTATTGTAGAGAAACCTGCGAGAAGGATGTATGTCATGCATTGGAAATATACTTCTTACATTGGAATATTAACAGCACTGCATTCCACACGACTGACAGGTCGGAAACTCAAGTGATCTAACATTACAGCCTCTTTTAAGTGCGGAATGTTGTAGCCTTAGGAGTGCTTGTGTTTATGTTCTCTTTTACTTTAGAGTTTATAGCATAGTTGATTTACGTAAAACGCTTTGAACTCCATTCGTCTGGAGCTCCATCATGCATAAAAATCATCCGTTTCTTGTTCTTCTAAACCGTCTGTTATTACATACAACACTTTCAAATCTGTTACTATACACCGATAAGGGATGCTAACCTCCTCGAAATGGGTACATCTGGAGAAATCTTGTGTACTTGGTTGGGTGATGACTTGGCTAGCTCCATTCATTCTCGAGACGTGGAATGTAGCCGTCTACACCTGGTCTGTTGCATGTTAAATTGGTAGTGGTGCTGCAGGGCGGGTTTGTCAATGACAGTGGGAGGGGTCTTTCAGTCTCTAATTTTACCCTAAGACGGTGAGAATGCTCTGTGACCTCCATCAGCATTGAGATAGATCGTAAATTAAGCACTATGCTTGAGGTGTTAGAAATATGTAGAGCACTGTCTGGTATACATTGATGATGTACGTGTTCGACAATTAACAATGAATGGACGTACTGCACAGTCATCTATCTACATCAGCAATGATACTCGCAATGTAGAGAGGAGGGCGGTTTAGCTATGATACTTAGATTGGGAAACATGCTGTCGCAGCATTGCTCAGTGTTGAAATAACTGCAAAATTGCTAAAATTGTTTGCACTATCAACTGTGATGCTTATTATTAGAGTACATTGAGTTGTAAAAAGAGATTTGGTGGAGGGACAACACTTTCTGGGGATGGATAGCACCGAAACAGCGATCGCGTAAGTGAGTGCAATGTGAGGAATCAGTCAAAATGGAACTCAAAGCCATCAGCTATTCCGTCACTCTGACAGATGAGTTTAAATGTAGAGGTCGTCAGTCACTTTCGGACAGCAGTTTGGAAACTCTCCACAATGCCGCCAAACTCTTCCCTAAAGGAATATCACACGAAAGAAGCGTTGCATAAATCTACATAATATTTGCAACTTTTTGAAACTAATCTGTGTGAAGGGGAGAATATCGCTTCGTCTAAAAGTACTTTTCTAGAAGTTGTACGAGAAGCGGCTGTTAAATGTTTACTACTTGCTAAATCATGCAAGAGTTGAGGTCGCACGTCTGCACTTACTGATTTCTCTCGTCTTTGACAGAAAATAATTCTTCCAACACTTGTAAGGATGCCTCTAAAGCAACATATTGTTGCAAATGAGAACGGAGACTTGACTTTAGTTTCGGCATTACGTCACCAGTCACTTCACTTAAGATGTCGTGCTGTACAAAAGATCTGCTTTAAACAAGACGAGGGCGACTGAAGATTGTTGTGTACCTTGCGTCAGCAGTCCACATCACAAGTAAGCGACTCCCCTTCCCGGCAGTGAGGCGGCACGTGTGTTGGGGGTCACTCACTACACAATTTGTGTACGGATGAAGTTCATTCAAACGCCGTTCTCATAACATAACAATTCACGAGATTTTTTGTTAAATTTAAAAATTGTAACAAAGAAAGTGACAAATTGCGTGTTTTAGAAACAATTATTTAAAATATTTATTTACATAAAACATAACAAAAATATGCATTTTAATGTGTAATATAATTTCGCATACGACTGAAGTTTGCAGTTTCTGGAACTTCTGTCTAGTTATAGTCTTTCAGCTATAAGCAAAACCATATTCATTTACGCAAAAATCCGTTCCCTAGGGATGGCAGACCAGGTGACGTTGTTCACGCCCGTTAAATGCCCCACCAGGCCTAGTAACAACACTAAACACGAACAACACTAATACACGCTGGTCTCCATTCTACATGTCACAGTCAATCGCGACTCTATAAACATTTACATACCCATCGACAGCATGTAAGTATACCAACTTACACTGACATCCGACCACGTCTCCTGCGTGCTTCCCTTTTCTTGTCAGCTGTTATGACTTCCTTGCACGCTGTGTGGTTCTTTAGTGGATACAGGAGCGAGGAACAGATGCTGTTCACGAACAGAGAATTCCGATATCAATTTATTCTACATCTAATATTAAATAGTAAGTATAATACGTAGGTTTTTTGCTGTAGTTGTAGCGTCAGTTAGTAACAGTAGATTTGAATGTAGAAATATATGTAGATACGAAAGACTTATAAATCTGTCATTCTTCAATACAATGTCGAGTTCTGGCTACTGTGAACGTCTGTAAATGTTATTCAGCTGGCACACACACAAAATGGGCTCAGTACAGAAATGTTCGAACTTAAGTAGACCCGCCGCTGGAGCTCCGGAGAGGGGATGCGCGCATCTCATTGGCAGTGGCGTCATCGCTCGTGACAGGCAGCGCCCTCGAGCCCCGGTGGCGGCTGTAGGAAACGCGCCGGCGTAACCGGCGGCGCGCGTACTTTAAAGTGCGGCCGACCGGTCAGCGGCCGATACTGCATGGCGCAGCGTGTTTCGCCGCAACGTCCCGCCTTGGGGGCTGCAAACAACCACCGCCCGTCACTGCCAACCCTAATGCCCATGTATTTTGTTGAAAGTGCCTACCACATCGGCGACACCGCTAAATTTGTTAAAAGTCTCTGCGGAAAGAACACGCGCGCGCGAGTTCGCAACATGGACTTAATGTGATTGTAGCTTTTTGTTCGAAAACGTATAAGGAAAAGAGAAAACTACGGTCGTGTTTGTAACTAGCTCTACCAGCGTATTCCACATTCTACTACACATTTTCCTTCGCGAGCACATTTCTAAAATCGTTATGCTTGTTCTCGTACGGAACAGCATAAATGTAGATTTCCACTGGACGTCACGTAACGTAGAATCAGTACATTTGAAGTGACGGCACTCATACAGACCATAAACGGAACGGAAATGGGCGTGAATGTCAAGCATTCTCGGCAAGAGATTTTGGTGGCGACCTTGGAATGGGGGGACACCTGTTCCCACCGCTCTCACTCATGTGGCGGTGGATTTTGTCCTTTTGCCTCTCTCTTTAGCCTTTACTGTAATTCTTGCTTTTTTTCGTAACAATTTGCGATGAATCCGTGATGGTTTAGACAATTTTCCTACGAGTCTTCTCCCACAAAACAGGCCAAGTATTTGAAAGCGAAAAAAGATTTAAGTTTTCCAACATCTGGCAAAACACAAACCCTACACTGTGCATAATTAAGAACAGAGGTACAGGGAACAGTTTTTATTAAAAAGCTATAAAAAACTATTTTTTAACATTCAAAAGTCCGAAAGTCCGTTGAAAGTTCCAATATTATTTGGTACTCAGAATGGAAACGAAACAAGAAGACGATCTTTGTAATGTCTTCTAAATAGGGTTTGTTGTGTTAATAAGCAGCAGTAAATCTCTTCCCCCTGCCGCCTCCCATGAAATTGTTATCAAATACTGGATGATTATAGTCTGGGTAATTTGGACTTCGCTATAAGAAAAGCTAGTTTTTCACTCATTTCAATGTTTCTGACGTGCTATCTCCTAATCTATATGGCGTACGGTGATAGATTTTCACGCATCTCAATGTCTACGTCGTCATATGTCGTGAAGTACGTGTCATACATTCGTATATGTAGATACAGTTTCAGTGATGTATGAAGATACTGTCGGAAAAATGTGTTGCGAATAGAGTTAGTGGGAAATAAACAACAGATTAAAACGTCATACCCGATGTTCACGTTTTACTGCATTACAGTGAAAACGTAGTAAGCGATAAACTTTTTTTTTCTTTTCGTTATTTTGCGGGGTGTGTCAGTTAGGAAAAGTTTCGAAAAGGTTTGAAATTATGTGTAAATTGTGTTGGAAGCCGCTAAGTGCACTGGATGAATGCGCAAGGGCGTGCTAAAAAGTAATGACTGCGAATTTCTTATGTGAAGAGTCTTAAAGCTTTTTAAATGAAACAAACGTAATTAATATTCTACATCTTTATTCCTCACGTTTATTGATGTGCAGCCGTCTGCCGCCAAAGGCTTCCCAATATTAGCATGTGACCTGGCGGTGGGTAACGTATCTGTGTCGGCGCGTGAGAAAGAGCGTGGTGTAATCGAATTTCGAAATCGAAGATTTACTGCCCACAGGGAAAATAAAGAGACCTTTGGAGAAAAGAGAACCACCTGTATGAATATAAGGAGCTCAGACGGAAAATCAGCCCTAAGCAAAGAAGGGAAAGCAGAAAGGTGGAAGGTGTGTATAGAGGGTCTATACAAGGACGATGTACTTGAGAGCAGTAGTATAGAAATGGAAGAGGGCGTAGATGAAGATGAAATGACAGATATGATACTGCGTGAAGAATTTGACAGAGCACTTACAGGCTTAAGTCGAAACAATGGCCCGGAAGTAGACAGCATTCCATTAGAACTACTGATTACATCCGTAACTAACGAGGAGGTACTGAATAGAATTGGGAAGAGGAGGAGTAGGTGGCACAACCTGACAAAAGAAGGTATCGCTTGGTAGGACACGTTGTGAGGCATCAAGGGATCACCAGTTTAGTACTGGAGGGTAAAAATCGTAGAGGGAGACAAAGAGATAAATACACTAAGCAGTTTCAGAAGGATGTACGTTGCAGTAGTTATTCGGAGATGAAGAGGCTTGCACAGTGAACCGTGATTTATTTTCAAAGAATATTGTTAAGAATTTATTTTATTTACTATCGATTCATGAAGAACATTAAAACACATTTAATCACACTATGTAAGCATGGAAGTAGTTGCCAGGGAGTAACTGATGAAATCATAACCAAATTCCTTTTAACAAATGGGAATTTTATTCACTTTAATAGTGCCTAAAGGCATTTTTTAAAAGAAACAGATTTAAAATTATAATCAGAAAGCACCCTCTAAATATCAGAGTTACAATTTATTCAGAAGCAGAAAGAAACAAGTTTTGACTGTATGTGCTTTCGGGCAGAGAACCTTGCCACTCCTTTTTGACACGGGCGTCATTACGACCGCTCACAACAGCCTCTGAAAGACTACACTGGTGCAAATCTGAAACACACCAGATTACTTTAAACTAAGAGTTTTAACAATTTACACAAGCACACAAACCATATACCCCCCGCAGGAGGGATGAAAATGGTACAAAACACTAACCATTAAAATATTATCCTTGCCACCGAAGGTGCAACTTGATTTTAACGTCTAAGAAAAGTCTTACGGTGAAAGGGTGGCAACTTTATACACCAAAACGATCATTTAAATAAAAGCCCATGAAATGCAATCTTATATAAAATTCTACAAGACTGGCCAAACAATAGTTAAGATTCTCTACAGTACGCAGATACCGCCTGTCAAGATCGTATGCAATAATATCAAAGTTTCCAAAGATCAAAACATATTTCAGGTATTAGGCCGTTACACTCCAAGCAATAAAATCGCTATCACACCGAATCCGACAAACATGACAGAGGCAGCTACTAACGTACGGTAGATTGATAGGGAGATTACCGAACAACCCGAACCCCAGGTTGCTCTAACCCACCCCTACTCCACAAGGGAAAAACGGACCACCCAATTTATAAATAACCACCTTCCCGCGGGTGGGCAAACGGAGAAGAATGGTGGGACGACCCCCAAAGCAAAACGGCTGGTGACCTCAGCAAGAAAACAAGTAGAATTGAACAAGAGTAAATCAAACAAGATATCACCAATCACTTAACTTCTAATAAACTGCGATTTCTCGAGAAGACCTGGCGCAGCGCCCCCAAATCGCTCTCCCGAACCGTCCGCTGCCAGCCGCTTAACGGACGCAGGAAGGCGCGCCGATCTCCCGTCTCACGGCGTCGCAGCTCGCACCGGCCAGACTGATGTCGTGGGTTGACTCCTGTTGCTCTTGGGTCGGCCGCGAAGCCACTACCCCTCGCTATACGGCGCGGCCCACTGGACTCACGTGGCGACCTCACATGCGCCGACGCTCAAGGCGGACAAGTCATCTTATGTCTCAGTGCGCGACCGACCAACCGATCGATCCGACCGCCAATGACCATTGCCCGAGCAAACTCGAGCGGACTGGCGGTCTAACGCCCAGACTCAGGTGCAGGAACTAAGCGACCACTAGCTGAGTTCTCTTACTGACGGAGTGGAAAGACTCTCATTTTGCCGGCTTTAAAGGTTGATCCGAACGACAGACATACTAGCACTCCTAACGACCTACAGACTAGCAAGCTGGGGACGAGAGGCTGACCCAGACTGACCGACTGGCGAGCTCATAGCGCCCCTTAAATGCACGTGAACAGGCAACCTTTCCCCATTCCCACCAGAGGGAGACACCGAAGCTGCGATTGCCACAGCGGCGCCACCGCCAGAAACGGAGGGCGACTGCTTCACACTACGCGCTGCGGCGCGCTCTTCAAAACAGCAATTTTTACCGCGGCTCACACAGGATAGAGCAGCGTGGAAAGCTGCATCAACAACCACAACAACAAGAAGTTTCATGTCCAGGCGTATCGTCACACAATCAGTGCGTACACGTATTAGCAACGTTCGCTTTAGAGAAGATGCTCAAACCGACCACACTGCATTTGCAGACACTTAGTGTCTCGCTGGATCATACGCAACACACGTGCATCCACCATTGCCAAAGTGGCATGCACGGGAGTCTGATGGTCGAATGCATCTACGGATGGAGTGCTACAGACTTGTCCCTTTAAGTGCCTCCACAAACAGAAACTAGTGGGTTAAAGTCTGGGGAATGTGAAGGCGACAAAAATAGACCTCCAACGAGAATCCACAATCCATTTCCCTGGAAACGCTTCATTTCAAAGCGCCGCGGTGCGCGATCATATTGAAACCATAGCTGTCGCCGAACACCAGCTGGAACATTTCCCAATGCGCCAGGCAAAGTATTGCAAAGGAATGTGCATGTCCGAAAGAACAGATGCCATCTTCATATAGTTAAGGCTTACCGGCCAATGACCTTCTTCAGTGCGGATGCAGTCACATTGCCCGCACTCTTACGGGAATCGGCAGATTGACTGCCGCGACTAATGAGTATAGTGGGCAGGGGCACTGCAAATGTAGCGTGTGATCAGTAAGTTGGACATGTGAGGATCAGAGATAAGTCCCTGCAGTCGCACTATCCTTTGTGTCCTCGATGGCTCAGACGGACAGGGCGTCTGCCATGTAAGTAGGTCATCCCGGGTTCGGGTCCCGAAAGCACACATTTTCAACTGTCCCCGTTGGTATTTATCAACGCCTGTAAGCAGGAAAAGTTCTGGATTTCATTGTAATTTAATTCTTCGAGAGCTGCAAGATCACTAATGGTATCTGTCCGAAAGAACAGATACCATCTTCAAACATATAGTAAGTAATAGCTGTTGTCTACATTGAAAATACCTTCACGAGTGCAGCTAAATGTGTCAGTCCATATCACGTTATTTATCTTCCACTTGGTGCAAAAGGTATTCACAAAACTATAATCGTCGAATGCGTTCTTCTGGTCACTGGGGTTGAGTTAACGTGTAAATGATGTGGATGTAGTTCCTCATAATGCAACAACTCAACAACTAGTCTTTGATGTATCTGGAACTATCTTCCAATATCTTGGGTACTTCACCGAAATGCCTGATGAACGGACTCAAGATTCGTGTCTTCTGTTTGTAGAGTACGTTTATCCTTGGACGACTTCTTCCATTACTTTTGGACGAAGATTAGCGGTTTCCTGTATGCGTTGCTACAAGTGATGAAAAACATTCTTATTAGGATGACGCCTTTGAGGGTACCGTGCGGCATATGCCCGAGCAGCAGCAGCAGCAGCTACAGTTTGGTTATCGGAATCACCCAGCACCAAAAGCGTATCGACATATTCATCGTTTGTGTGCTCTACTGGTAGGCCGGCCTACATGAAGTTGACAGGACCAGTTATGGTTCTACACAGCGTGGTCAGTAGACAGACGCATGCTCTTTAATGGATCCAAAATGTTCAAATGTGTGTGAAATCTTGTGGGACTTAACTGATAAGGTCATCAGTCCCTAAGCTTGCACACTACTTAGCCTAAATTATCCTAAGGACAAAGACACACACACCCATGCCCGAGGGAGGACTCGAACCTCCGCCGGGATCTAATGGATCCCACTGTCATTTGTTAGGGTATTGATGTGTGACAAAATGGTGTCGCGCTTGTAAACGATGGGAAGTACGGAATGGACGTCTAAAAAGAATAGAAAAAGGAAGTCTGACAAGGATTCGAACCATAGCTCTATGGTTAGAGGTCTGCGCGGATAAGAAAAGAGCAATCCGCATCCGCACCGCATCCGCAAGGTCCTAATCCGCAACCGCATCCGCAGCAATTAATCCGCATCCGCAAGTTCCTTATCCGTATCCGCATATATTTAAGTTTTGAATGAGAAATTAATAGTAATAGACAGTAGAACTTAGAATTATAGTATGTAATGACATAGTTATTGTTGGGGTGCCATTTCTGCGACAACTTAACTACTTTTTATATATACTAAGATGGTATCTGTTCATTCGGACATGTCCGAAAGAACAGATACCATCAGTGACCATGCAGCGCGTTAGAATGAAATAACAATGAAATGAACACCCTTAGTTGCTTACAGGCGTTGACATACGCCAACGGGGACAGATGAAAATGTGAGCCCCGACCGGGACTCGAACCCGGGATCTCCTGCTTACATGGCAGACGCTCTATCCATCTGATGGTAGACAGTGGTCAGGTTTGCCACCCAGAAAGCACTTCACAGGCCACACAAAAGACACGGTCACGGAAACGGATTAGGCGCAGGTCTCTCGGGTACAGCTACGTCGGTCGTAGCCAGGGGCTGAGGACAATAGACATCTGCTCTACCCGGGCCCTGCAAGATTCCAAGAATGTCAACAGACTTGAAGTTTTCAACTAACATTGCAACATGCGTACTGGGCAGATGCCTTGCTCATTATCCGCAGATGATCCGCGGATATCCGCGCCGGTCGCGATTTTATCCGCTAAGTAACAAATACCGCGGATATCCGCATCCGCACAGACCTCTATCTATGGTGGATGGGCTTTGATATCCGAGTAGTCTACGTTTTCTTTTTTTATTCGTTCTTTTTTTAATTTTTTTTTACGCCAAAAAGTTTAACAAGTCGACTAAGAAAAGGAAAGAATAAGAAACAAAGAAGGCCTCTCCCGGGAGGTGATGAAGGCTGTGGCACTTAGCGGCCCCTGCCGCGTCGGGCACCTGGCGATGGGCCTGTCGTTAACGTCGCCACAGAAAGATTTGTCACTTCCCCAGGGTGTGGTTCTGCACTTTCAGAGTCTTCAGTTCGTGGACGGGTGTCGCCTTCTACCTGGGATGTTCCAGCTCCACCGAGGTTTGCAGACAGCAAAGCCTAGGTAATTTGTAAAGAACTGCAGATACTTCGGGTTATGAACAATTTTGATATGCCTTTCTTGCACGTCTTTGGTGACATTCCGAACAAATGAATGAACCGCGTGTCCTCTGATCCATGCGACTGTGTTGGCTTTCGTACGAGGGTACTAGGTATCATCCGAGAAAATGAGGTCCTGTCGAGCAATACGCAATGGCGTCACTCGGATAAGTAGGCCAGTAATTGTCGAACCAGGTGCCAAATGTCAACGTCCTCTCCACTGCAAAGACGATGTGGATTTGGGTGCGTCGTTCCGCAGAGGGTGCAACGGGTGAGTCTTGATTGTTTGCAGGTGTTTGCAGTTGATCGTTACATAACACGTGGACTGAACCTCAGTGTCCATCAGGCCCATCCTTATCGTTATCCACATGACCTTCCATCGGATGCGTCGGTGTTTCGACTCTATGACGGTCAGAGGTCGACCCATTTGCCGGACACAATAAACACCGCGCATCGTCATGTGACGTTTTGCCAATACATAGCTAAATTCTACGTAAAAATGGCTGAGATGGTATAAGGGGGGGGAAGGTTTCGTGTCGACACCAAGGATGCGAGGGAAGGTGGCTTAGACGATTCCTGGAGGAGGCCCGTCAGACTTTGTGGGCAGGTCCTTCACAGCTTGAGTTATGTGTTCAGGGAGAGGGCTACAGCCCTATAATGATGTGAACGAACCCAAGTTCCTCACGATTGGGGGGGAGGGTGAGGGATCAGTAATTGACCTTGAACAACACGCCAGTGATGACGAAAGATCCGAAGGCTGAGAGGTGGCATGAGCCCCCTCTCATATTTCTATCTTACGATTTTCCTCTCTAATTGCATGCAGTGAAAAGTCGCTATTCCTTCACACGCGGACTTCCCACGCAGCGTCTCTCGTCACCCGGGTGGTCCGGTGACAGGCGGGCTCTGCTGATCTGGAAAGCGTTAAGCCGACGGGTGTGAGGAAGTCGAGTGAATGCTTTGCAGACGCCGACATTGTCAAAAGACACGCCCGGAGGGGTCTGAAGTAGCGGCTGGGCTAGAGGTTCCGTTACTTCGCAGAAACTTAGCGAAAACACTTTCTGGCGGGCTGCCAGCGAGGCGTGGGAATGACTTGTGTACCCAGGCAGTTGTGGCGGGAAAATTCCCGCGCTTTCTGCAAAATAGTAACTGTGATTGGCTTGCTCAGGGCATAGCTCCGTGACGTAGCAAAATCAGCGCAGAAATTGGCGCCAAGAATCTCCATTGGTGGAATGGTAGTGCTCCGGCAATAGAGTGGAATTTTCCGCCAGTTTTCGGGTTGCTGATTGGAACGTTTAACCACGGCCACGGTCGTGGGGGCGGGAAAGTTGTGTGTTCGGCCTGTACGGGTGCTCTAGGTAGTCGGCTCTCGCTTTTCGGTCGAGGACGTCGAAGCAACCAGCCATCGCCTCCGGTACGCCAGATCGTGTTCTGGCAGTTAAGAAGACAGTTTGGTAATGTATGTCCACAGCACCGGCAGATAGGGATTTTCCTAGGTGATAATCAGAGCTCAGCAGAGCGCGCCTGTTCGTCTTTTTCTTACTTTGTTCTGTCTTGAGTAGCAGCAATTAATGTTGGGTTAGCTGTGTGTGTCTCTTAAGATTTGAGTGGCAAGGAATTGGCTCCACATACCACTTCGTCTTAAACCTCAAAATCTAGTTTAGGGACAACTTCACCTTCACAGCGTTTGTTTGAGTGTCCAATTTGACCCAATTTGATGTATTATAAATGTTTCATGTGTTTTTGTTTATTATTTTGTGTTTAGTCTTAATAAATCCTATTGTTATTTTGGACAGAACTTTCATTCTGTTAATCGGTAGAGCAACCCATCATTTCTCACTACGTTAATGAAACCTTCCTTTATTTAACTTGTTTATTAAATTAAATTATTGCAGGTGCCAAACTCTTTTCTACTCCACTTGCAGGGTTGATTACAGTCAGTTCGCGTATATTTTTTATCCATGTGCAACAGCAAAAGTCGGAGTTAGAATAGGGGGGGCTTAGAGCATCATTTACATATGTAGATTCTAGAAGAATTTAGTGTTAAATACACTGCTTGCCCCGGCACCTCGCAAGGCCCGTAACAAACGTAGCTCAATTGTGGCTGGCATAGTTAAGGTCAGGGCCAGGTGAGGGAGACGAGGCGCCAGGTGGGTGTTGACGAAGTGCGTTCGTTGGATGATGTCCACGGCTCGCAACCATTGCTCGGCGATGAGAGCCCTGATGTGTTGTAGATGGCGGTGATGGTTAAGGACCTCTGCCAGGCGTGTGTCGCTACTGCATTCATTGCCGAGGCACTCCAGTGTGACAAAGTCGGAGGGGGCGAGGGGCCCCAGACGGAGTCCTACCCGTACATTCATAGCGACCGATTTTTCGTTATTAAGGACGCTACCTGAGGGCATCCCGTACGTGTCTATACGGCCCAGAGCGTTACAGCCATCAGATCGTCGGCGAAGGCTCTACATGAAAACGTAACTCCACGGAACATCATACCTGTAATCTTCTGACAAAGGCCGCATAGACATTTAAGAGCCAGTCCATACAGAACTGTCGATAACGGGCACCTTTGTCGCACCGAACGTGGGATGGGAATGGAGCGCGAGCGCGTGAGGTGGCCATTGATCAGGACTATGGAAGTCACCCTTCGAAGGAGGCGTATCACGACGGGCTCTGGATGCGCCATTTTCAGGAGGGTGTGCGTCAGGTATGTTCGACTCGGTAGAATGCGTCGCTTAAGTCCAGAGATGCCGGAGCACCTGATAATTTGCCCTCCTTCACCAGGGCTATCTTATAACAATATCTGCACAAAGCAGCTTGGCTATTATCTGGTCCTCGTAATGGCGTTTGGTCGTACAAAATGACGCTAGACAGCGTACGACCGATTCGTGTCGCCAAGAGGCGGGCGAATACTTTGATGTCACAATTAAGAAGTGTTAAGGGGCGATAATCCTGAATCTGCGCCCCACCTTTCTGTTTCTGGATGGGAACGATCATCCTTTCAGCGAAGGAAGCGGGAGTTGGCATCTCCATGAACAGCAGGTCTTGACAGATGGATCGCTACAGCAGTGTGAGTAAATGCTGGAACTTTCGATAGAACTGCAAAGGGAGTCTGTCTTAGCCCAGTCATGTATGGGTCTCGCCTTTACAGATGGCATCGAGCGCTTCCTCCTCAGTAACGTCGGTCATCAAGTGGTCAGCCGTGGTGGGGAGTTAACATGCGATAGATCTCCTGTGGACTTCCATCACCACCAATCGATCGGGATCTTGAGCCAAGTGGTGTAGTGTTCGTATACGAACTGCACTGACGTCGCGCTGTGCAGAAAAGCGCCGCCCGTGGTCCGCGTCAGTAACACGGATCAGTTCTCGTTGGCGTCGTTGACGTTCTGTGCTGACACGGTACACCTACCGGGCGTCCGTGCGCGAATGGCTGCACCCTCTAACTGTCAGCACACGTGTACTGTGATCTGTCTTTTGGTCTAACTTTCCGCTGTCTCTCTGATGAGGGTGGCATCAAAGTGTAGTCACGTAAGACGTTGTAACAGAAGTCGAGTGACCGCCAGTTGCAAGCAGCAGTATAGCGACTGAATGCAGTCGAGGTACCCAGATACCGGTTCGGCACAAGCAATCCACAACTCCAGCATTGTGGGATATGCTCCTATGTGGTTGCCACTCGAGTGCCAGGCATCCTCGATGGCGGGTTTGCAGTCAGGAAAAGTCAGATGTGCAGTAGTAAGTTTCAAGGGGACTTCCGCTTCGAAAAAATGATTCAAATGGCTATGAGCACTATGGGACTTAACATCTATGGTCATCAGTCCCCTAGAACTTAGAACTACTTAAACCTAACTAACCTAAGGACAGCACACAACACCCAGTCATCACGAGGCAGAGAAAATCACTGACCCCGCCGGGAATCGAACCCGGGATCCCGGGCGTCAGAAGCGAGAACGCTACCGCACGACCACGAGCTGCGGACAGGACTTCCGCTTCGCCACACTCGGAGGCGGCAGAGGGTGACAGCGCTTTGTGGCAATGTTGTTGTTGTTGTGGTCTTCAGTCCTGAGACTGGTTTGATGCAGCTCTCCATGCTACTCTATCCTGTGCAAGCTTCTTCATCTCCCAGTATCTACTGCAACCTACATCCTTCTGAATCTGCTTAGTGTATTCATCTCTTGGTCTCCCTCTACGATTTTTACCCTCCACACTGCCCTCCAATGCTAAATTTGTGATCCCTTGATGCCTCAAAACATGTCCTACCAACCGATCCCTTCTTCTAGTCAAGTTGTGCCACAAACTTCTCTTCTCCCCAATCCTATTCAATACCTCCTCATTAGTTACGTGATCTACCCACCTTATCTTCAGCATTCTTCTGTAGCACCACATTTCGAAAGCTTCTATTCTCTCCTTGTCCAAACTAGTTATCGTCCATGTTTCACTTCCATACATGGCTACACTCCATACAAATACTTTCAGAAACGACTTCCTGACACCTAAATCTATGCTCGATGTTAACAAATTCCTCTTCTTGAGAAACGCTTTCCTTGCCATTGCCAGTCTACATTTTATATCCTCTCTACTTCGACCATCATCGGTTATTTTACTCCCTAAATAGCAAAACTCTTTTACTACTTTAAGTGTCTCATTTCCTAATCTAATTCCCTCAGCATCACCCGACTTAATTTGACTACATTCCATCATCCTCGTTTTGCTTTTGTTGATGTTCATCTTATATCCTCCTTTCAAGACACTGTCCATTCCGTTCAACTGCTCTTCCAAGTCCTTTACTGTCTCTGACAGAATTACAATGTCATCGGCGAACCTCAAAGTTTTTACTTCTTCTCCATGAATTTTAATACCAACTCCGAATTTTTCTTTTGTTTCCTTTACTGCTTGCTCAATATACAGATTGAATAACATCGGGGAGAGGCTACAACCCTGTCTTACTCCTTTCCCAACCACTGCTTCCCTTTCATGACCCTCGACTCTTATAACTGCCATCTGGTTTCTGTACAAACTGTAAATAGCCTTTCGCTCCCTGTATTTTACCCCTGCCACCTTCAGAATTTGAAAGAGGGTATTCCAGTTAACATTGTCAAAAGCTTTCTCTAAGTCTACAAATGCTAGAAACGTAGGTTTGCCTTTTCTTAATCTTTCTTCTAAGATAAGTCGTAAGGTCAGTATTGCCTCACGTGTTCCAACATTTCTACGGAATCCAAACTGATCTTCCCCGAGGTCGGCTTCTACCAGTTTTTCCATTCGTCTGTAAAGAATTCGCGTACGTATTTTGCAGCTGTGACTTATTAAACTGATAGTTCGGTAATTTTCACACCTGTCAACACCTGCTTTCTTTGGGATTGGAATTATTATATTCTTCTTGAAGTCTGAGGGTATTTCGCCTGTCTCATACATCGTGCTCACCAGATGGTAGAGTTTTTTCATGACTGGCTCTCCCGAGGCCATCAGTAGTTCAAATGGAATGTTGTCTACTCCCGGGGCCTTGTTTCGACTCAGGTCTTTCAGTGCTCTGTCAAACTCTTCACGCAGTATCTTATCTCCCATTTCGTCTTCATCTACATCCTCTTCCATTTCCATAATATTGTCCTCAAGTACATCGCCCTTGTATAAACCCTCTATATACTCCTTCCACCTTTCTGCCTTCCCTTCTTTGCTTAGAACTGGGTTGCCATCTGAGCTCTTGATATTCATACAAGTGGTTCTCTTCTCTCCAAAGGTCTCTTTAATTTTCCTGTAGGCAGTATCTATCTTACCCCTAGTGAGACAAGCCTCTACATCCTTGCATTTGTCCTCTAGCCATCCCTGCTTACCCATTTTGCACTTCCTGTCGATATCATTTTTGAGACGTTTGTATTCCTTTTTGCCTGCTTCATTTACTGCATTTTTATATTTTCTCCTTTCATCAATTAAATTCAATATTTCTTCTGTTACCCAAGGATTTCTATTAGCCCTCGTCTTTTTACCTACTTGATCCTCTGCTGCCTTCACTACTTCATCCCTCAGAGCTACCCATTCTTCTTCTACTGTATTTCTTTCCCCCATTCCTGTCAATTGTTCCCTTATGCTCTCCCTGAAACTCTCTACAACCTCTGGTTCTTTCAGTTTATCCAGGTCCCATCTCCTTAAATTCCCACCTTTTTGCAGTTTCTTCAGTTTCAATCTGCAGTTCATAACCAATAGATTGTGGTCAGAATCCACATCTGCCCCAGGAAATGTCTTACAATTTAAAACCTGGTTCCTAAATCTCTGTCTTACCATTATATAATCTATCTGATACCTTTTAGTATCTCCAGGATTCTTCCAGGTATACAACCTTCTTTTATGATTCTTTGTGGCAATAGGGTTCGTAAAGGCAGTTCGCCACAGCTCTGCATCTCGCAGCGTGGGTGTAAGGGACGAGAGACATTTATCCTGTCAATGTGGCTGGATGAACGGCTCGTGTAATGAGTGAATCTGGGACGATCTCGTAATTAGATGATCCCAAGTATCGACCAGTGTAAGGCCACGAACAAGAGCCCCCAGCTCGACACACGGAGAATGTCGCTGGATCGGGCGCGCCCGTCACAAGAGAGGCCGGTGACACACCGGCAAGCCACGCGCCGCCCACGCCCTCCCGACAGCAGGTATGTAGGCCGCCACCGCTGACCGGAGGGCCTCACTGATTCACTGATTCACTGATTCAGACTCCAGTTTGGCGTCTGTCAGTTAGCTGCACTGTGCGGTGATGATGATGTTTGGTGTGTGGGGCGCTCAACTGCGTGGTTATCAGCGCCCGTACAATTACCCAATCTTTGCTCAGTCCAATTTCGCCACTGTCCTGGATGATGATGAAATGATGAGGACAACACAAACACCCAGTCATCTCGAGGCAGGTGAAAATCCCTGACCCCGCCGGGAATCGAACCCGGGACCCCGTGCTCGGGAAGGGAGAACGCTACCGCGAGACCACGAGCGGCGGACACTGCTGCACTGTGCGTTTCCTTGGTAACAGGCTATGACAGCACCTAGCGACCAGAACAGTTACCAGCAGTGAGACTAAAGATTGTAAAAGCAAGATTACCGATATTGTCTGCAAGAGGACTGTTACTGATGAGCTTCAACCACTCCCCATTCAAGTTAAGTAGCAGCTATCTGTTCACGTAAATAAAGAACCTTGACAATTCGTGTCTGCATTTTTGTTGTACAAAGAGGATACTGACCACCCATTCTCCTCCTTGCTTCCTTGCGGTACAAGACTCTACAGTGGCGATGGGGACACTACAAGGAGTATCGCGACACTGCTGCCGGTGCGTGAAGTGTGGAACGTGGATGCATTATAACCCTACATACCAGGGAAGACACTTGTGCTGATCCCTTGGAGGAATGTCATATCGACATGAGCTGTAACAACCATAATTTGGGACAGGCGCGTATGTTGTTGACACAGATGGTCGCAGTTCTTTATTCTTGAATTCAAAAATGGTTCAAATGGCTCTGAGCACTATGGGACTCAACATCTGAGGTCATCAGTCCCCTAGAACTTAGAACTACTTAAACCTAACTAACCTAAGGACATCACACACACCCATGCCCGAGGCAGGATTCGAACCTGCGACCGTAGTTCCGCGTCGATCTCGAAGTCCGCGGTTCCGGACTGCAGCGCCAGAACCGCTAGACCACCGCGGCCGGCTATTCTTGAATTCCATCTCCATTGTGAACGGCCGCCGTCAGCTGATAAGTTGCGAAGGCACCCTGTGTGTGAGCTGTGACGCTGTGCCTGAATAGCGTGGGGGCGACTTCACACTTTTAATCACCGACCATCAACACCTCGGCGTCTTCGGTATCGTCTGCCCATGAGGTATGCTCGAGCAATTGTTTTGGGGAGGTACCGTCCGTGACAGAGTCGGCGGTGACTCCGGCAGGGAGTCGGCTGCAGAGGTCGGCTCGTGATTTGAACACCAACATGCCGTCACGTGCCGTGGCTGCTAGGCCCACCAGTGTAGCGTAGCTTCAGGTCGCGCATCGCAGGAGATCCATGGTGGATGTTCGCAAGGGAGGGTATCTGAAGTAACTCTCTGTAGTTCCGAAGCATATATTGCTTGCAGACATGTGACAGAATGGGAATGCGGACGGTGGGTTGCCGTCGCATCTCCTCCCCTAAGGAAAGCAGAGGTCGGCATAATCGTAGCTTCTACATCCGTGACATCAAAAGCTGGGGGTGGCAATGACTGCTGTCGAACAGCGTCTGGCTTTGGCTCCGTGTTCGGCATGTTGGAGTTCAAATCTGTCCTTGCTGTGGTGTCGGAACGTGACGTCTCAGAAGAGAGAGTCCGCCTTCGTCGTGCAAGGAACTGGCCACATTGCTGCAGGATAACTGAAGGGCAGGTTCGTGGTCGCACGATCCTGCAGCTCATAGTCCAGTCGGAGTTGCATCAGGCGCCGTTGGAGACACGCCGACCTGACGTGACATTCCTGGCGACATCCTGAGCCCGTGCATGGCTCTCTGCTGTACATTATTATTGCTTGTCAGCCACCATATTGATATAAGATGGTACGTGTTTACTTAGCTCCAAGTAAACTTGGCTGATACTGTTAATGACCGGATATATTGTGAACGTATTCCATTAGTTAGTTAGTTGGTTCAATCGCATGGTACGGAGGCCATTATGATGTGGAACGTGTCAAGTGCACAAGAAATGCACATATGAAACAAGATTTTACAGAGTTAAAGATTAATTTTTCTATTATATACCCCATTCCCCTAAATGGCACAAAATGCATATATTATATTTATAGATTTATTTATTACTATTCAAGAATTCATCTATCGTATAGAAGGAGTTGTCAAGGATATATGATTTCAATTTAGTTTTGAAGCTATTACTGCTGTCAGACATTTCATTTCATTTGGTAATTTGTAGAAAAATTTTATAGCAGCATATTTTACCAATTTCTGTGCCAAAGATTGGTTGAGTAAAGGATAGTGTAAGTCTTCCTTTTTTGTGGTATTATAATCATGAATGTCACTGTTGTTTTTAAACTGGTCCATGGGAAATACAGAAGCGTCCGATCTTACCCGTCGGCTTTGACCCATGACGTCACAAATACCGCGGAAACGACTATAAACAATTCCAATATGGCGGATATAAAAACATCGCATACGTATTGTAAACACTGAAATACACAAGTTTCACAAAAAGCCTAATGACTGTAACGGGACAAGCGTGGGAAATTAGGGGTTTTTGGGTGCGGAGAAACTAAATATACAGAAATGTAGCCACCGACCGCCATTCAAAACCACGCAAAACAACGAAATAAATCAACATCACAAAACTGACCAAATACCAAAAAACACATTCCTATCCATAATCGGACACTTCCCTTAACCTATATAGCTCAACAGAACCTACCGATCACATCCCCCAATAGAAAACTAAGAAACGAAAGCTTCCCTTACACCTACATACATCGGCACTTATGCAGTTTAGCAGGTACGGAAAAAATTTTTCATTTTTTTTCAAAATTTGATCATCATGTGTCGTTATGCGGTGGGGGGAGTCTGCAGTGCCCCCCCATCCCCCCACAGGCTTCATTAGTGTCAAATCAATATTTTCGAATCATAGGTGGCCGCTGCCGCGGCCGCATTCCAAAAAAAAAACTCCCAACCTAACCTCAAGTGGGCTACGCTACAGATCAATATGTTCATCAAATTGCTTCATATTACGTATACATGTTCATTAGTGTCAAATCAATATTTTCGAATCATAGGCGGCCGCTGACGCGGCCGCATTCCAAAAAAAAACTCCCAACCTAACCTCGTATTCAGGGCTACGCTACACATCAACCGAACCACAACCAAATACACTCAATAACAAACTCACCCGACGTACAGCAATGAGCATTAAATTAACCATTAACTCACTAATAGAAATTCCGCTTCAAATCCAACACCTGAGCAACAGAAAACTGACCCCACCACACGAAACAAACGAAACAAACGAAAACCATGAACACACCACCAGAGAGCACGACAAACAAAAACAAGACATCTACAAACACGCCACAATCGCAAATCAAACTCCGCGCCGTAATGACGTCACACACCACAACACGCTTACGTCACGGGTCAAAGCCGACGGGTAAGATCGGACGCTTCTGTTGACCCAAAAAACTCCCAACCTAACCTCGTATTCAGGGCTACGCTACACATCAACCGAACCACAACCAAATACACTCAATAACAAACTCACCCGACGTACAGCAATGAGCATTAAATTAACCATTAACTCACTAATAGAAATTCCGCTTCAAATCCAACACCTGAGCAACAGAAAACTGACCCCACCACACGAAACAAACGAAACAAACGAAAACCATGAACACACCACCAGAGAGCACGACAAACAAAAACAAGACATCTACAAACACGCCACAATCGCAAATCAAACTCCGCGCCGTAATGACGTCACACACCACAACACGCTTACGTCACGGGTCAAAGCCGACGGGTAAGATCGGACGCTTCTGTTGCAAATCAAACTCCGCGCCGTAATGACGTCACACACCACAACACGCTTACGTCACGGGTCAAAGCCGACGGGTAAGATCGGACGCTTCTGTTGACCCAAAAAACTCCCAACCTAACCTCGTATTCAGGGCTACGCTACACATCAACCGAACCACAACCAAATACACTCAATAACAAACTCACCCGACGTACAGCAATGAGCATTAAATTAACCATTAACTCACTAATAGAAATTCCGCTTCAAATCCAACACCTGAGCAACAGAAAACTGACCCCACCACACGAAACAAACGAAACAAACGAAAACCATGAACACACCACCAGAGAGCACGACAAACAAAAACAAGACATCTACAAACACGCCACAATCGCAAATCAAACTCCGCGCCGTAATGACGTCACACACCACAACACGCTTACGTCACGGGTCAAAGCCGACGGGTAAGATCGGACGCTTCTGTTGCAAATCAAACTCCGCGCCGTAATGACGTCACACACCACAACACGCTTACGTCACGGGTCAAAGCCGACGGGTAAGATCGGACGCTTCTGTTGACCCAAAAAACTCCCAACCTAACCTCGTATTCAGGGCTACGCTACACATCAACCGAACCACAACCAAATACACTCAATAACAAACTCACCCGACGTACAGCAATGAGCATTAAATTAACCATTAACTCACTAATAGAAATTCCGCTTCAAATCCAACACCTGAGCAACAGAAAACTGACCCCACCACACGAAACAAACGAAACAAACGAAAACCATGAACACACCACCAGAGAGCACGACAAACAAAAACAAGACATCTACAAACACGCCACAATCGCAAATCAAACTCCGCGCCGTAATGACGTCACACACCACAACACGCTTACGTCACGGGTCAAAGCCGACGGGTAAGATCGGACGCTTCTGTTGCAAATCAAACTCCGCGCCGTAATGACGTCACACACCACAACACGCTTACGTCACGGGTCAAAGCCGACGGGTAAGATCGGACGCTTCTGTTGACCCAAAAAACTCCCAACCTAACCTCGTATTCAGGGCTACGCTACACATCAACCGAACCACAACCAAATACACTCAATAACAAACTCACCCGACGTACAGCAATGAGCATTAAATTAACCATTAACTCACTAATAGAAATTCCGCTTCAAATCCAACACCTGAGCAACAGAAAACTGACCCCACCACACGAAACAAACGAAACAAACGAAAACCATGAACACACCACCAGAGAGCACGACAAACAAAAACAAGACATCTACAAACACGCCACAATCGCAAATCAAACTCCGCGCCGTAATGACGTCACACACCACAACACGCTTACGTCACGGGTCAAAGCCGACGGGTAAGATCGGACGCTTCTGTTGCAAATCAAACTCCGCGCCGTAATGACGTCACACACCACAACACGCTTACGTCACGGGTCAAAGCCGACGGGTAAGATCGGACGCTTCTGTTGACCCAAAAAACTCCCAACCTAACCTCGTATTCAGGGCTACGCTACACATCAACCGAACCACAACCAAATACACTCAATAACAAACTCACCCGACGTACAGCAATGAGCATTAAATTAACCATTAACTCACTAATAGAAATTCCGCTTCAAATCCAACACCTGAGCAACAGAAAACTGACCCCACCACACGAAACAAACGAAACAAACGAAAACCATGAACACACCACCAGAGAGCACGACAAACAAAAACAAGACATCTACAAACACGCCACAATCGCAAATCAAACTCCGCGCCGTAATGACAACACACACCACAACACGCTTACGTCACGGGTCAAAGCCGACGGGTAAGATCGGACGCTTCTGTTGACCCAAAAAACTCCCAACCTAACCTCGTATTCAGGGCTACGCTACACATCAACCGAACCACAACCAAATACACTCAATAACAAACTCACCCGACGTACAGCAATGAGCATTAAATTAACCATTAACTCACTAATAGAAATTCCGCTTCAAATCCAACACCTGAGCAACAGAAAACTGACCCCACCACACGAAACAAACGAAACAAACGAAAACCATGAACACACCACCAGAGAGCACGACAAACAAAAACAAGACATCTACAAACACGCCACAATCGCAAATCAAACTCCGCGCCGTAATGACAACACACACCACAACACGCTTACGTCACGGGTCAAAGCCGACGGGTAAGATCGGACGCTTCTGTTGACCCAAAAAACTCCCAACCTAACCTCGTATTCAGGGCTACGCTACACATCAACCGAACCACAACCAAATACACTCAATAACAAACTCACCCGACGTACAGCAATGAGCATTAAATTAACCATTAACTCACTAATAGAAATTCCGCTTCAAATCCAACACCTGAGCAACAGAAAACTGACCCCACCACACGAAACAAACGAAACAAACGAAAACCATGAACACACCACCAGAGAGCACGACAAACAAAAACAAGACATCTACAAACACGCCACAATCGCAAATCAAACTCCGCGCCGTAATGACGTCACACACCACAACACGCTTACGTCACGGGTCAAAGCCGACGGGTAAGATCGGACGCTTCTGTTGCAAATCAAACTCCGCGCCGTAATGACGTCACACACCACAACACGCTTACGTCACGGGTCAAAGCCGACGGGTAAGATCGGACGCTTCTGTTGACCCAAAAAACTCCCAACCTAACCTCGTATTCAGGGCTACGCTACACATCAACCGAACCACAACCAAATACACTCAATAACAAACTCACCCGACGTACAGCAATGAGCATTAAATTAACCATTAACTCACTAATAGAAATTCCGCTTCAAATCCAACACCTGAGCAACAGAAAACTGACCCCACCACACGAAACAAACGAAACAAACGAAAACCATGAACACACCACCAGAGAGCACGACAAACAAAAACAAGACATCTACAAACACGCCACAATCGCAAATCAAACTCCGCGCCGTAATGACGTCACACACCACAACACGCTTACGTCACGGGTCAAAGCCGACGGGTAAGATCGGACGCTTCTGTTGCAAATCAAACTCCGCGCCGTAATGACGTCACACACCACAACACGCTTACGTCACGGGTCAAAGCCGACGGGTAAGATCGGACGCTTCTGTTGACCCAAAAAACTCCCAACCTAACCTCGTATTCAGGGCTACGCTACACATCAACCGAACCACAACCAAATACACTCAATAACAAACTCACCCGACGTACAGCAATGAGCATTAAATTAACCATTAACTCACTAATAGAAATTCCGCTTCAAATCCAACACCTGAGCAACAGAAAACTGACCCCACCACACGAAACAAACGAAACAAACGAAAACCATGAACACACCACCAGAGAGCACGACAAACAAAAACAAGACATCTACAAACACGCCACAATCGCAAATCAAACTCCGCGCCGTAATGACAACACACACCACAACACGCTTACGTCACGGGTCAAAGCCGACGGGTAAGATCGGACGCTTCTGTTGACCCAAAAAACTCCCAACCTAACCTCGTATTCAGGGCTACGCTACACATCAACCGAACCACAACCAAATACACTCAATAACAAACTCACCCGACGTACAGCAATGAGCATTAAATTAACCATTAACTCACTAATAGAAATTCCGCTTCAAATCCAACACCTGAGCAACAGAAAACTGACCCCACCACACGAAACAAACGAAACAAACGAAAACCATGAACACACCACCAGAGAGCACGACAAACAAAAACAAGACATCTACAAACACGCCACAATCGCAAATCAAACTCCGCGCCGTAATGACAACACACACCACAACACGCTTACGTCACGGGTCAAAGCCGACGGGTAAGATCGGACGCTTCTGTTGACCCAAAAAACTCCCAACCTAACCTCGTATTCAGGGCTACGCTACACATCAACCGAACCACAACCAAATACACTCAATAACAAACTCACCCGACGTACAGCAATGAGCATTAAATTAACCATTAACTCACTAATAGAAATTCCGCTTCAAATCCAACACCTGAGCAACAGAAAACTGACCCCACCACACGAAACAAACGAAACAAACGAAAACCATGAACACACCACCAGAGAGCACGACAAACAAAAACAAGACATCTACAAACACGCCACAATCGCAAATCAAACTCCGCGCCGTAATGACAACACACACCACAACACGCTTACGTCACGGGTCAAAGCCGACGGGTAAGATCGGACGCTTCTGTTGACCCGGTCCATGTTGTTGAGAACAAATTTCATTAGTGAGTAAATGTACTGTGAGGCTGTTGTAAGAATTCCCAATCTTTTAAAAAGATGCCTACAAGATGTGCGACTATAATTCTAACCACTTTCTTTAGAGCAGTGAATTCTTTTTGTCTTAATGTTGAGTTACCCCAAAATATTATTCTGTATGACATTAGAGAGAGAAAGTATGCAAAATATGTTAGCTTACTAATTTCTATATCCTCAAAAATGGCAATTATTCTTATTGCAAAAGTTGCTGAACCTAGTCGCTTTAGAAGATCCAAAATATGAATTTTCCAATTAGGTTTCTCATATATATGTACACCAACTTAGTAAACTTAGTATGCTCTACCCTGCCTACTGACTCCTGTTGATGTTCTATATTTATTGAAGGAACGGTATTTTTTGCACCAGAAAATTGGATGTACTGTGTTTTTTCAAAGTTCAGAGCAAGCCCATTTGCAGAGAACCGATTAAAGGCCTATCCAAAGACCTTATTTGTATCATTTTCAATTGGAGTTTATTTTACTGGATTAATAGTGACGCTTGTATCATCAGCAAACAGTGTCAGTTTAGCTACCTGTTTCAGATAGGATGGGAGGTCGTTCACATGTATCAAGAACAGACGGGGGCCCTAATTTAACTTCACCCCGGTCAGATGAACTGGCAAACTTATTTAAATCACGTGACCCATATAAGGAAACTTTTTGCTTCCTGTTCTGTGGGTATGACTTAAACCACTTATATGCAGTTCCATTTATACGATAGAATTGTAATTTCTGTAACATAATGCCATCGTTCACACAATCCAATGCTTTGGACAAGTCACAGAAAATTCCTATTGGTGACATTTTACTATTTAAAGACTTTCTTATGTGGACAGTGAAATTGTATATTGATGTCTCAGTGGAACAGCATTTTTGAAATCCGAACTACGATTTACTAAGTATCACATTACTGTTGAGATGGCTGACCACGCTTGAGTACACTACTTTCTCGAAGATTTTGAAAATGCTGTAAGCAAGGATACTGGCCGATAATTATTGACATCTGTGGTGTCCCCCTTTTTGTAGAGCGGCCTGGCAATGGCATATTTTAACCTGTGTGGGAAAATATGTTGAGTTAGTGATGCGTTACATATGTGACTCAGAACATCAGCTGTAATTGCTCCGCATTGTTTTAATATCTTATTAGAGTTGTCATCCACTCAAACAAAACATTTATTTTTCAAAGATTTAATAATTTCACAGGGCTATTACAAATGATTGAAGCGATTTCATAAATTCACTGTAGCTCCGTTCATTGACATATGGTCACGACACACTACAGATACGTAGAAAAACTCATAAAGTTTTGTTCGGCTGAAGCCGCACTTCAGGTTTCTGCCGTCAGAGCGCTCGAGAGCGCAGTGAGACAAAACGGCGACAGGAGACGAGAAAGCGTATGTCGTGCTTGAAATGCACTCACATCAGTCGGTCATAACAGTGCAACGACATTTCAGGACGAAGTTCAACAAAGATCCACCAACTGCTAACTCCATTCGGCGATGGTATGCGCAGTTTAAAGCTTCTGGATGCCTCTGTAAGGGGAAATCAATGGGTCGGCCTGCAGCGAGCGAAGACACGGTTGAACGCGTGCGGGCAAGTTTCACGCGTAGCCCGCGGAAAATTGGCTCATGCCACAACTGGAGACCGACAGCGCCGACTTCATCTTTCAACAGGATGGTGCTCCACCGCACTTCCATCATGATGTTCGGCATTTCTTAAACAGGAGATTGGAAAACCGATGGATCGGTCGTGGTGGAGATCATGATCAGCAATTCATGTCATGGCCTCCACGCTCTCCCGACTTAACCCCATGCGATTTCTTTCTGTGGGGTTATGTGAAAGATTCAGTGTTTAAACCTCCTCTACCAAGAAACGTGCCAGAATTGCGAGCTCGCATCAACGATGCTTTCGAACTCATTGATGGGGACATGCTGCGCCGAGTGTGGGAGGAACTTGATTATCGGCTTGATGTCTGCCGAATCACTAAAGGGGCACATATCGAACATTTGTGAATGCCTAAAAAAACTTTTTGAGTTTTTGTATGTGTGTGTAAAGCATTTTGAAAATATCTCAAATAATAAAGTTATTGTAGAGCTGTGAAATCGCTTCAATCATTTGTAATAACCCTGTACTTATTTCACAAGAGGTTGTTAGGTGAAACTTAATCTGACTAAATTTTTTTCAAAACAGACTCTTCCATGTACTGCTTGGCTTTTTCTTTTGAACTGTTCTCACCAATTTTTTTCTCCTACACTTAAGAAATGGTTGTTAAATACATTAGCTACTTGTGTACTGTTGGTTAGGATGATCTCATTCACTTTAACATTAATATTACCTACCCCAGTGGTTACTTTTCCTGTCTCCCTTCTAACAACATTCCATATTGATTTTATTCTGTTGCCAGAGTTGTTAATATCTTCTCTAACATACATATTTCTTGATTTTCTTACAACTTTTCTAAATATGTTACAATAAATTTTATAGTGTAAAACTACTTCTGGATCTTTACTGGTTCTTGCTGTCTCATACAGTTTTCTTTTTCATTCTGAAGGCACTTTAATACCTGCAGTAATCCAAGGTTTCTTTGAAAAGTGTGTGTTGTTACATTTAGTAATTTTCTTTGGGAAACAATGTTCAAAAAGCGATATAAATTTATCCAGAAATATATTGCATTTATCATTTTCACACTACTGGCCATTAAAATGCAGATGACAAACGAGTATTCATTGGACAAATATATTATACTAGGACTGACACGTGATTACATTTTCACGCAATTTGAGTGCATAGATACTGAGAAATCAGTATCCAGAACAACCACCTCTGGCCGTAATAACAGCCTTGATACGTCTGGGCACTGAGTCAAACACAGCTTGGATGGCTTGTACAGGTACAGCTGCTCATGCAGTTTCAACACGATACCACAGTTCATCAAGAGCAGTGAATGGCGTATTGTGACGAGCCAGTTGCTCGGCCACCATTGACCAGACGTTTTCAGTTGGTGAGAGATCTGGAGAATGTGCTGGCCAGGGCACCAGTCGAACATTTTCTGTATCCAGAAAGTCCCCGACCAGGACCTGCAATATGCGGTCGTGCATTATCCTGCTGAAATGTAGGGTTTCGCAGAGATCGAATGAAGGGTAAAGCCACGGGTCGTAACACATCTGAAATGTAACGTCCACTGTTCAAAGTGCCGTCAATGCGAAGAAGAGGTGACCGAGACGTGTAACCAATGGCACCCCATACCAACACGCCGCGTGATACGCCAGTATGGCCATGACGAATACACGCTTCCAATGTGCGTTCACCGCGATGTCGCCAAACACGTATGCGATCATCGTGATGCTGTAAACAGAACCTGGATTCATCCGAAAAAATGACGTTTTGCCATTCGTGCTCCCAAGTTCGTCGTTGAGTACATCATCGCAGGCGCTCGTGTCTGTGATGCAGCGTTAACGCTGACCGCAGGCACGGTCTCCGAGCTGATAGTCCATGCTGCTACAAACGTCGTCGAACTGTTCGTGCAGATGGTTGTTGTCCCCATCTGTTGATTCAGGGATCGAGACGTGGCTGCACGATCCGTTACAGCCATGCGAATAAGATGCCAGTCATATCGGCTGCTAGTGATACGAGGCCGTTGGGATCCAGCACGGTGTTCCGTCTTACCCTCCTGAACCCACCGATTCCATATTCTGCTAACAGTCATCGGATCTCTACCAACGCGAGCAGCAATGTCGCGATACGATAAACCGCAATCGCGATATGCTACAATCTGACCTTTATCAAAGTCGGAAGCGTGATGGTACGTATTCTCCTTTCACGAGGCATCACAACAACGTTTCACCAGGCAACGCCGGCCAACTGCTGCTTGTGTATGAGAAATCGGTTGGAAACTTTCCTCATGTCAGCACGTTGTAGGTGTCACCACCGGCGCCAACATTGTGTGAATGCTCTAAAAAGCTAATCGTTTGCATATCACAGCATCTTCTTCCTGTCGGTTAAATTTCGTGTCTGTAGCACGTCATCCTCGTGGTGTAGCAATTTTAATGGCCAGTAGCGTATCATTTATGATTTTTTGTCTACGTAGTCGAGGACTTTCCCTAACGGTTGTAAGGCAGCTATGGCAACTTCAGGCACTTCATAGGGAGGCTTGAAGACGCGCGCTATCGACAGTGAATGCTCCTGTCTCCATCGACGCGTCTGAACCTGAGGCCTCTGCCATGTCTGGACACTGTCTCACTACAGGCGGCGTCGCTTTGACATATCCGACGCTACTGGTGATTGAAAGGTGGATGCATAGTATGTTCTTGGGACCGAGGAGAGCTTCGTCGCGAAGGAAGTACGCAATTTCAAGGACCTAGGTCGTACGTAGTCCACCTGAAAAATCAATTTGATCGTGGATTTTCTATTCACGTCAGCCATACCACGTCTGTCAATGGTCGTATCACGAAGCGGTGGCAAAATCGTAAACAGGCTGTGGGCGCTCGCGATCACCGTGGACGCGGTGCAAACGAGACGTCCTCGCCGATTCCCTTCCGAAGGCAGTCTGGACTCAGTGAACCAAGCCAGCCGGTACGGTAGTGCAGGGTGATAGACGTTTCACTACATTCGAATGCGGTGCACCATCTCAGAGTGTTGCCAGCTCCTCGTTTTCAAACAAGTGTTTTCAAAATGCACCCGATCTGATTTTGCTAGATTAATTTTTGTGTGAATGAGGAATCACGCGTCGATCTCGAAGTGCAGCATCTTTTCTTCACCGTGTACAAACAGTTTCTAACTGTAATACTTTTGCTACTGTGCTACATCATTAACATAAGATTACGACGCTTAATGAGTGGATTATGACAGTATTTTAAATTTTTAAATTCGATCGATAATAATATGAAGCACAGAAAGTCAAATTTTTGTGGCTCCTGGAAGCTGTTAGATAAGCAGCCAGCTACTGGGATCGTATTCCATGTACGAGTTTAGCACTTCCGAAAAATAGAGCTTTTCAACTAAGCAAGGCATGGCAACCATTAGTTAACTCCATCAAGGAGTCACGCTACAAGCGGACACAAGACCCTTCCACGACGGCCGCAGAGGACACTTCACGGGATTCTGCATCTTCCACCACCCGGCGCGACGCCGGGGTGGGCGCGGACCTGGGTCGGCGCCCGCAAACGGATTGTCGGCGGCCGCAACCGGAAGTTCGGCGGCGACAGACGGACCGTCGGAGCAGGGAATGGAAGCCCGACTGACGGACATAAATAACACTGACAATGGGCGGACAGACCATTCCATCAGAACCACCTGATGATGGCGGAAACTGTTATTCGCCGAAATATCGTGGGACTTCAACGATCGCATCCGTCTGGACACCCGAGAGCCCTGCAAACTGCCTGGTAATTGACCTGCCTTAAATCACACCGAGAGTTTGTGGAGTACTGTGAAAAGGCGTCTTGGCAAAATCGACTTCTCAACGAAAGAGCGCGTGAAAGTAAACGTGACAAAAGTGTGGTTTCATGACGACGAACTACGAAACATTTGCTCTAACCTGGTCGAATTTATGGTACATGTTCAGAAGATCATTAAAGCAGAAGGAGGGCACATTAGTTATCATTATTCGGTAAGCTCCTAACTGCATTATGCATACTGAGTGAACATAATAAAACCGACAAATTGCATGAACAGATCCCTGACTGGGAATGGAGGAAAAAATTTCCTATGAACATGTGTCCGGAAATTGACGGTGCGCGTGAGTAGGGGGACAAGGGGGGCACCAAGACACGTTGCATTGTTGCCAAATTTTAACAAGATGGCGGCGATGACGTCACCCAAGATGGCGGATTTTGGCGGAAGAATAGGTCAATTGTGCTACGTCCACTAACCTAACCTCAAGAAAAAAGGTGGGAATTTTGAATTTTGGCAGAGAAATAGGCAAATTGTGCTACATCCACTAACCTAAGCCTCCAGAAGAAAAAATGGAGGCAAGTTTGTATTCCAACATGATAATGTATGCAAAACCATACTTCTCTTTATTATTATTATTGATTATCATTCATTAACATTGTCATTTATTATTATTTATTAACATTTATTATTATTAACCTGCCTCCACTAGCAAATTCCCTCCAAATTCAAATTCCAACATGATAATGGATGCAAAACCTTACTTTTGTTTATTACTCATTATCATTCATTATGATAAATTATCATTCATTATCATTCATTGTCATTTATTATCATTCATTATCATTCATTATCATTTATTATCATTTATTATTATTTATTATCATTTATTATTATTTATCATTATTGACCTGACTCCACAAGAAAATTCCCTCCAAATTCAAATTCCTACACAATAATGGCTGCAAAACCTTACTTTTGTTTATTATTATTCATTATCATTTATTAACATTCATTATCATTCATTATCATTTATTATCATTCATTATCATTTATTATTATAGGACTACCTCCACTAGAAAATTGCACCAAATTCAAATTCCAACACGATATTCTCTCGAAAACTGTACTTCTATGTATTATTATCATTTATTATTTATTCAAGATGTCCGATTTTCTCGCTGAGAAACCCATTTTCCTTACATCCATAACAAAAATCTATCACAAGTTCAAATCCCCAACACCATAATTGATCACATGTACGAGCTTTCTCCTTCACTCTGATCTGCGCTGCAGGCGCGTGTAATCATTGAGAACACTCTATTTATTTTTTTCGAACAACTTATTTAACCATACAGTGTATCTATCACGCTATCACAAAACACCAATCCCAAATGTGCCCTGGGCCATGTTGCACAGCCCACAGACACGTACCCAATCATAATTACAGTACACACTACAGCAAACTGTTACTAAATAATACATCACACAGACGTGTAGATACGCTCAGTACTCGTAAACTATCCTAATAACGCATAGCAGAGTCTGCAGATCCGCTCGCAAAATATCTCAGCAGACGTGCACAGGTACCCCCACTCTGCACCCTGCCCACAGGATCGTGAAGTCACCCATCCGTCTGATTTCAGACCTCGCACAGCCCCTGCTCGGCTTCCGCAAGCGTGAGTTGGTGCGGTCAACGCGCTCGTCAGCGGTCAAAGCACACACATATGTCCGTCCAGGACCGCGATCCCGAGCCGCGACCACCGAACGCGGATGAAAGTCAATTTTATATCAACGTAGCATAATTCCAAATCGCAGCCTCCGTAGCGTAATTCCAAATCGCAACCTCCGTACGCTAGACACATCATAGCAGCACATGTCTTTACCTCCTATGACAGGCTGTTCCAGCTCGTCGGCTCCGTTGTGAGCCGCGGAGCGCTCCCTGCTCCAGGAAGCCGTGTCGCTCGCTGTGACCATTCAAGTGGGCCCGCACGCCGGCAGGTGGCACGGCAGGCTGAGGCAGGCGGCAAGGCAAGCGTTTTGATGTGCCAGTTGCGTCTTACAAGATCGACAACCTCATACTTTTAGCTCCTAAGACGTGGTGACATGCTACACCAGGAAATACGATGTTCAGGAAATAAATAAGAAACAACTGTTTTATAAGAAATTGCATACTAAATTTATTGGGCCTCTGTAGCTAGACTTTTCTTTTCATTACAAGATCGAAAATATCAGGCGTCAAAGTGTTCACAGCGGTAATGCGGAGGATGGCCTTCATTGTTGCATCCTGAAGAAACGATCGTTCCTTACTTTTTACTCTTTTCATTGCTGAGAAAAGCTGCTCACAACAATACGTAGATCCAAACATGCCCATGATCTGAGCAGCATTGTTGTGAAGCTTGGGAAATGTTTTTTGCTGTAATGAACGATACCATCATGACAAATCCAATGTGTTGTAGCACCTGTCTTTCAACAAAGTTGAATTTTGCTAATCAATAATCTCCAAATGAAGTGATGATGACAAGTCATCGGGGGAATGCTGAACACCTTAAGTTCCATTTCCAAACTAGTGAGGTCTCGGAATCGTGTTTCAAACGACGTGATGAGCTGCTTTAACTTCGCTTGGTAATCGCCGAAAGTAGTACCTTCAGGTAGTTTTAAAGAAGCAAGACGACTGAAGAACGTTAAATGTCCATTATTCATATGCCTCTCAAATAAACGTAACTTTTGCATGAACGCTTTGATCTGGTCGTGCATGTCAACTATTAGCTGCCCTTTGCCCTGCAATGACAGATTTACATTATTTAGATACATAGGTATGTCAGCTAGGAACGCCAGCTCTGATATCCATTTTATATCTTTCAGAAAACGCATTTCTTCCCCTTTCATTTCGAGAAAAAGGGTTATTTCCTCACGAATGGCAAAGAAAACATCAAGAAATTTTCCCCGACTCAGCCAACGAACTGTACTGTGGTAAGGTATATCCCCATACTCCGCTTCCATATCTTTCAGGAATCCTTTGAATTGGCGATGATTCATACTGTGACGCCACACAAAATTCACACACTTCACGACATCTTTCATTACGCCACCTAGCTCTATTGTTTCAGTGCACAGTGCCTCTTGGTGAATAAAACAATGAAGAGTCAAAATGTCTTTCCCGAATTCGTCCCTGAGTTTATTTTTCAAACGAGAAGCATAATTTGGTGGCACCCGATCGTGTGTGGTGCACCGTCTGTCGCTACAAAATGGAGCTTATCCCACGGCAAATTCATATTGTCCACTGATTCACAAACAGCTTCAAAAATGTCACGTCCTGTTGCGGTGTAATCGAGTGGTACCACATCCAAGAGTTCTTCAGTTACTTGCAGCTCCACGCACAAAAACTGCAAGCTGAGCACAGTCCGATATGTCGGTGCTTTCGTCAAGCACTAGCGAAAATGCAACAAAGCTCTCCGCCTTTTTCCTGAGCTGTGTCTCTAAATCCGCTGTCATGTCTAGGATTCGACGAGACATTGTTTGCTTCGACAGGCAAACCCCTTCAATTGCCTGCACCTCCCTTGGAAACAAACATTCTGCAACGGCTACCATGCACGATTTTACGAGTGGTCCCACCGAAAACGGCTTGCCACTCGTCGCAATGATGTGAGCCACCCTGCAGCTTGCTCGATTTGCAGACTCAGTAGTGTTTTCTCCGCTCTCATTCACCTGAAAATTATAAACGCATTACAGATCACGAACTATGTTGCATGTTTTGATACCCTCCGTATTACGAAACCGTTTTAAACTTAACGTCTCCTGGTATGTCGTTCTTAAGCCTGGCCACCAGTTCTCTGCGTGCAACGCCTTCTACCTGATCGTAGTGCGCTGCGTGAAGACGTGTATAATGTCGTTGTATATTGTACCTCTTTGCAGAATTAATTACTTTATGACATACAAGACACTGCGGACGACCATCCCTCTCAATGAATAGAAAGATATCCTCCAATAGAGGTACAGGGCTCCCGCGGCTAATCATAGCTGTCATTGAACACGGATTATTGCGTCAGTTGCGGCTGCATGCGGCCAGGGGGCAGTGAGTTCGCTTTCCCCCTCCACGCGAGCTCCGAGCCGCCGCAGTGAGCGCTCCGGAGCACTCCGGCTCCCTGGAGCTCGGTTGGAACAGCCTGTCCTATGACACTGTAGCACACTGCACATTGCTCCTCACACGACATTACACGGCCCTTTAACTAAACATAACTACACATCCCTGCTCTCGTCTCGTCGCATGACCAGCCATCTAAACACCTTCTCAATATTATTCTTACTTTACAACATTTTAAAAAAAAAAAAGATCTAATTTACACCTCCCACCGCTTCTAACCTCACATCCATCCCACCATCAACATACGCAAACGTCCTCAACCCTATCTTGACACTTATATATCACCCCTCAAAGCATGCCTATCAATCAGTTTATCATTCTCATCCCCTCTTTTCGAATTAAAAACGTAGCCTCTATCTAAACACCAATGAACTTATCTTTCTCGCACTTTCAACAGTAAAATTAATTTTACACACACCCAGAAATACCAAACGCAATTAAAGAGTCAAACTTTTATACAGAGCATCAAGCACATATGACAATATTCAAAGCCCGGTCCATATTTACCACCTCCACCTTCAATTAAATATTATTACCATTGCCCCAACATTCTGCCAGCGCTCGATTTGTACCTATTTTTCCGCTCTTAACTGTTGTCGCTAGCGGTTGAATACCACTATCTATAGATTGCATAAATTTCCTCATAAAAAAAATCTCGCCCCGCCGTTTAGAGACTCCTATATCCGAACACATAGCATCATTCAACTATCACTTGCTCTTATCTAATAACTCATCCATCAGGTCTGGGGGCAAGGTCATCCCTTTCTTTCTTTCTTTTCTTTCTTTCAGCAGCAGACAGCTATTTTTTTACAGTGGTAGCTAAACTGAGCCATCAACTTAACATCACCATTCGGAAACATATCTTCAAATACGTAAACACACTTACTCAATTACACAGCGGTCCCGCTGAGGACATGACCTTCAATATTACAGTTCTTAATCCAATAACCACCGAAACAAGTACTAAATGCTCATACTAATCCCATAGCGCCTTACAAAGCGAGTGTCCGAGCGCCGCCAGCGGCGTGTCACAGCCACATAGCTGGCCATCATAACAGCCGCCCACTCAGCCCCAGGACCAGAATGCTGAAGTGGGCTCTCCCTATACCTACTCTCCAGCTATTGTCTAACGACATACAGTGTACAAATGGATTCCTGAATAGCGCAGGTCTCTATCTCCCCCCTGTATCTCCAACAGAACATATAAACAGTGTGTCCCCCAGCCAGCGAACCCGACGTCATTCACCCTTCACTGACAATTTCCACTTGCATATATAAAACCATATTCACTCCTGTCAAAACTCACTCAATAATAAGAAAGCATTCTCCCTTTCCAAGCATATATGAGTATGCATTTATCTTCACCCATCTGATCTCTGCAATTTAAGTCGGAGAAAGACATATCTATTACCTTCTGCAATCTGTCTATAAACAGAGCGATCTCAGTTACTACAACAGGACCTTGTTTTGACCATTCGCCGGAAATGCGCGCAATGTTATACGCCTCAAACTAGGTACGAGTACGACAGGTCCTCAACACCCTATCATCTTTATCCTCTACCATGAAACAGTGAAAAAGTCACGAAGGCACCAATGCGATCCACCTCCAGTGCGGACAAACAGAATTCACAATACTCCCCCCGAATAACTCAGAGTGAAGCCATCCAAGAATTCCTAACAGCTTGCCAAATCCAACACCTCAAACTACAAATGCCTATATGAACAAGATCATATTAAATATACACACGCGCTGCAGAGACCCCTTTAAAGTTTGATCACCCATACTCTAAGCGAATGAGAAGCTGACTCTGGCCCTTGTTCAAACAGTGGTTTCTAACACGCTTTTGCACACTGCCGAGCACTTTGTCTTTCTGCCGCGACTTCGAAGTCATTGTCTGATTCTAAACAGACATTAACACGGACTGATGCACGGTCTCTCACAGGAAACTATACCTTGCACCTTACAGTCGATAGCATAACGTCGAATGATTTTAAATAAAGGACACCCACAACACAAGGAAAATAGAAGAGCCTGCTGGCGTTGTAGCCACTTCCCCCGAAAGTGATTGACCACCTCTACATTTAAACTCATATGTCGCAGTGACCGTATAGTTTATAACTCTGCATTCAACTTCTAGTGACTGGTTATTTTTGCGCACAAGTACAGGATCACCGTTTTCGGTGCTAGCAGCCCTGGAAGTTGCGGTTCATCAACCAAAATTTCTCCTCCAACTCAAGCAAGCATTGTCAGTCACTCATTATGTGGCACCCAATACACAGATGCGATGTGTAAGACACCACCGATCTACTGTAGTATTGTCCATCACAGCTGATATCGCGAAAAATTTTACAGTAAGTCCAACACTGCCCAATCATGTAACAGCTTGTTTTTCTTAATTTCAGTATCATAGCTAAACCATACATCCTCTACTTTGCAAGTATCATTGTGACCATTCATAGATGAATGCTCAGCACGTCCATTCAAGCTTAATTCTCGAACACATAAAGACGATCAAATTATACCAGACAACGCTATACACATTTCTAAGACCTTGCACACAGTACTCGATCAATCTCTCTGCGTATGGCGGTCACAGAGCTATTTAGTCCTCTTACGTTAAAAGACCATCCTCACCACGGCATTGACCTACCTACCCCACAACATCACTACCCAATTATTCCTCAACCGAGCAGACAAATACAGCTACACTCCACCTCTCTTGACTGAATAGAGCTTTCCTAGTCCTAATCCATCCAAGTGCACAACATTTCTCGAAATGTAACCAAGTCGTGGAGCTTAGCATGCCATATCCATCTATAGTAACAGATCTCAAAGTTTAAAAAAATGTTGTAAAGTAAGAATAATATTGAGAAGGTGTTTAGATGGTTGGTCACGCGACGAGGCTAGAGCAGGGATGTGTAGGTTAAGTTTAGTTAAAGGGCCGTGTAATGTCGTGTGAGGAGCAATGTGCAGTGTGCTACAGTGTCATAGGAGGTAAAGACATGTGCTGCTATGATGTGTCTAGCGTACGGAGGCTGCGTTTTGGAATTATGCTACGTTGATATAAAGTTGACTTTCACCCGCGTTCGGTGGTCGCGGCTCGGGATCGCGGTCCTTGACGGACGTATGTGTGTGCTTTGACCGCTGACGAGTGCGTTGACCGCACCAACTCACGCTTGCGGAAGCCGAGCAGGGGCTGTGCGAGGTCTGAAGTCAGGCGGATGGGTGACTTCACGATCCTGTGGACAGTTTGCAGAGTGGGGGTACCTGTGCACGTCTGCTGAGTTATTTTGCGAGCGGATCTGCAGGCTCTGCTATGCGTTATTAGCATAGTTTACGAGTACTGAGCGTATCTACACATCTGTGTGATGTATTATTTAGTAACAGTGTGCTATAGTGTGTACTGTAATTATGATTGGGTGCGTGTCTATGGGCTGTGCAACATGGCCCAGGGTACATCTGGGATTGGTGTTTTGTGATAGCGTGATAGATACACTGTATGGTTAAATAAGTTGTTCGAAAAAAATAAATAGAGTGTTCTCAATGATTACACGCGCCTGTAGCGCAGATCAGAGCGATTTGGTTTTTCCGTCACCATCTCGGTTGCATACGAGTAGTAAATGTTTTCCCGGCCGCGTTAATCGAGTGTGTCAACGAGCTATGAGATATTCTGAGAATAGACGTGAAGGCAGGTCGAGACCTGAGACGCCGGCGGTATACATGAGCAGAACAATGCAGCTTTCACATGTGTCGGCTGTCACGAGCGCTCGGAAGCTGAACTTGGCTGGAGACTCTGGAATCCCCTTCCCCGCCGACCGCACGCGCGCGAGTCCTGCCTTGGAACCTAATCTAAGGCGCATAGGCGATATCAATTTCTCCGGTGATAGGTGCGAATGCGACTGTGTTGAGGTCATGTTCGGGGGAGGTCGAGCAGAGACTTTTGGTCGGTTTGGCGGCTGGTGGTGTTTGGGCGCGTCTGTTGCACTATTTTGCGAGCATGTCTGTGCACTGTGCGGTACTTTATTTGGAGAGTTTAAGAGAACATAGTTCGTTTGCGGATATTGTGTAGTGCATTATTTAAGAGCTGTTTGGTATTGTGTGATGAAATTAGGCGTTGTTTACGTGTTTGTGCACTGTGTCAGATGACCACAGTGGGATCAATACGGATGATTTGTGACAAATATACTCCACGACTAAATAAATGGGCTCCAAATAAATAGAGTGCAGCCCTTCCTTACTTCCCCGAGCAGCACAGCGCAGTCTGAGCTGTTTTTGCGCAATAACGGCAATCTGGTCAGAATGTGAGTGAGTAGACAAATAACTGCACAAATTTATCTGTAGAGGAGTTACAGGTCTGGATTGGAATGAATATCTTGATGGGTGTTGTTGTGTTGCCAAGTGTAGTGCACTACTGGAGTTCAGAAACTGCCTTATGTCAGCCTTACATATCGAAACCTATGAGAAGTAAAAGTTTCAAAAAGATATGTTGCAAATAAATAAAGTACACTCGTTTCTCCTTCCATCTGCCTATGAACTGAAATTATTTCCGACAATTAGCAGTTGTTTGGCTATTTGGAGGTAAATGTTTTGCATTATTTACGAGCGGTTCGCATGTCTGTGGGCTGTGCTATGAGTTATTTTTAACTGTTTACAATTAGCAAGCGTGTGTGTAGAACATTATAAATGAGTTATGTAGGAGTGTTTTGCAGGTCTGTATGATGCGGGGCATGTCGGCGTGATACATATACTCCATTCCTAAATAAAGTAAATTCGTTCCTTCATCCATGGACTTACTGCAGGGTGAGTAACGTTACCAGAAACGTGTAGGAAGAGGTTGAGCGGTGGTGGCTTAGTTTGAAACAATTTTCTTAGGTTGGTGGTGTTGTGGACTGACAAGACAGCCAGTCCACAGTGACGGGTAACCGAAAGGCACGCGTTTACACACGCCGGCTGGCGTTTGGTCTGAAACAGGACACGTAATGAATGCTATAAAGAAAATTACGTAGCTGCTGGAATACTTAACTTTAATCCATCATTTGTATACAGCATTCTTGATGATACAAGTGAGACTCTCTCCAGAAACGGTTAATGGCGCCTTGCTAGGTCGTAGCCATGGACTTAGCTGAAGGCTATTCTATCTCTTGGCTAATGAGAGAAAGGCTTCGTCAGTGTAGTCGCTAGCAAAGTCGTCGTACAACTGGGGCGAGTGCTAGTACGTCTCTCTAGACCTGCCGTGTGGTGGCGCTCGGTCTGCAATTACTGACTGTGGCGACACGCGGGTCCGACATGTACTAATGGACCGCGGCCGATTTAAAGGCTACCACCTAGCAAGTGTGGTGTCTGGCGGTGACACCACAGGTGGCAGAAGTGCAAGTGAGCTTTGTTTACTGGCAGATTTCAAACTTGGCGCTGGTTCCTAGGAGGAGGTGGAGGTGGCGATCTGGTCCTCGGAAAGTAGTTGAAATTAGGGAGTTGAACACGTTTGAATATGTATATGAAATTGTAAATGGAATTATTTAATATAGCAGGGTGGTGAGAGTGACTTAGCGAGCTTTCTCGTGACGAGCAAACGCGCTGTTACATGGTCGTGGTGGATTCCACTGTCAGTGAAACTCTGGCGCCAAACGTATCCTTTGTACGGCACGCGGTCGACAGGTTCCATCGTGTCCGGCATTAAGTGCTCGCGGGCGCGGACGACCGTTTGTGTCGCCGCTGGCCGTGGGGGCTGTGCGGGCACCGTGAACCACTTGACGCCGGCCGGCCAGGGAGCGGGCTCAGTCGGCCCTGCGTACGTCAGCTGCGCTCTGGAGTTTCGCTGTGTGAGCATGGAGCAGTCAGTTGGAAGACACCTGATCGGGGAAAACCACCGCTCAGGCTGTGTTGCTGGCGGGGCCGGAAGGTGCTAACTGCCACACCACGTATCATTGTAAGTCTCATTGGCTCAGTGTGAACTGTTTCTACAACTAACCTACACAGCCTATACCTCAACCTCCACTATACTAAGAACTTCTCATCTGAAGCTTAAAGTTGGGCACCTCTTCAAGGGACCCACGCCCCCCTGGTAAGAGGCGGCGCACGTCCTGGATGGAAGGATCTTAATTGTGGTTCCTCTCTTTTGAGCCCAACCCGACGGATACCTATGGTAGATCGGGGAAAACCACCGTTCAGGTCGTGTTGTCGGCGGGGCCGGGAGGTGCTTGCACCTGATGTACTCTACTAGGAGCCTTGTAGGCTCAACACAAACCGTTAGCGTCATTACCTTATTACTTTTACTACGAGTACCCTTTCATTAGCAACTTTGAGCCAAGCACAAAATCAGTTACCTCTCTATTGTATATCGTAAATAGTTTAGTAGGCTGGACATGGAGGTCTTAGTCTTAGTTTCTAGCTTTAACGTATCGTAATCTCTTCTAGTTAAGATAGTTTTTAGGATAGTAGATGTTAAAGGCATGGTGAGCAACGGCCAGCGTCTTGAGGTTCATTCCAAGACCCGGGCCGCCGCCCACAACCAGGTGACGGGCAATATTATACCTATAATCTCTCTTTTCAGTTCTCTTCCTTCCTTCTTTCTAAATATTTAATTTCGTTTTGTTTATTAATATCTTACTTCATTTTGTATTAGTTATACGTTTTTCTAATGCTGCACCAAAAAAAAAGATATCAAATGGATCTAAACAGAGCCCGCCTCCACGTGGCGGGACACGGGCAACGGTGTGAGTGGGGACGGGAGCCGGTGTGGTGTTACTTTCAGTCACTGCGGACCCCGGACCCAGTCACAGCGGCTAAGTGGCAATATACGACCCACCATAAGAAATTAGACGGTGGGTCATAAAATATAAGCAGCTAGTGAAAAAAAAAAAAAAACACCTGCATGACCGTAATGTCTGAAATAAAGAGTCATTTTCCAGGTATTTACAGAATGCTATGTCCGTCGCGTGTATGGAGAGTGTGTGACTAAGCGGGGCAGTGGCGCATCGATTGTACAGTTATTACGCGCACGGGAGAGCGAGTCCATTAACGAGTGTTCTAGTGTGGTCCAAAAGTGCTGTTATATAGTCGTGGCGGATTTCACTGTCGAGCAAACTTTGCCGCCAAAAGTGTAGCACTGCATTCTCGATCGCACAAGGACGCGCGGCGAACAGCTGTGTGAGGTCGGTATCTGCAGGTTCGGACTTGCTCAGGGAACGGTCGACCGATGTGTGATTCAGCTCCGAGGCAGACAATTTTGGCGGGAAACGTGCGGAGGCGACGAATGCACGTGGTGAGCGGACAAGGGGCCGCTGTGACGTCAAACTCGACAAGTTTCAGCGTGTCCGACGAAAACATGTTTACAATTTGGGAGTGATCGCTGGGCTCGCCCCCCGCGCTAGTGGCCGGCTGCCTCACGTGACAGGCGTAGGCAGTGTCTCCGCGGGCTGGCCAGGGGTGGCGAGGATTTGAACTAACTCAGTTGGAGCGCGGACGTCGTCGTGACTGCACTGCGATATCACAGATGTGTGTGCTGACTGTGTTGGAGAACAAGTGATGACCGTACTGCTTGAAATAAAGTCTTGAGTCCCTTCCCCCCTCAGAAATCAAAGGACGTGAATTACGTTACTATAAGTGCAGTTTATTATTTGACGCGATTATGATAGGCTACCAGTGAAAAAAGATAAGTGAAGGAGAAAGTTCGTACATGTGATCAATTATGGTGTTGGGGATTTGAACTTGTGATAGATTTTTGTTATGGATGTAAGGAAAATGGGTTTCTCACCGAGAAAATCGGACATCTTGAATAAATAATAAATGATAATAATACATAGAAGTACTGTTTTCGAGAGAATATCGTGTTGGAATTTGAATTTGGTGCAATTTTCTAGTGGAGGTAGTCCTATAATAATAAATGATAATGAATGATAATAAATGATAATGAATGATAATGAATGTTAATAAATGATAATCAATAATAATAATAAACAAAAGTAAGGTTTTGCAGCCATTATTGTGTAGGAATTTGAATTTGGAGGTCTATTTTCTAGTGGAGTCAGGTCAATAATGATAAATAATAATAAATGATAATAAATAATAATAAATGATAATGAATGATAATAAATGACAATGAATGATAATGAATGATAATCCATCATAATGAATGATAATGAATAATAAACAAAAGTAAGGTTTTGCAGCCATTATCATGTTGGAATTTGAATTTGGAGGGAATTTTCTAGTGGAGGCAGGTCAATAATAATAAATGTTAATAAATAATAATAAATGATAATTAATGTTAATGAATGATAATCAATAATAATAATAAAGAGAAGTATGGTTTTGCATACATTATCATGTTGGAATTCAAACTTGCCGCCATTTTTTCTTCTGGAGGCTTAGGTTAGTGAATGTAGCACAATTGGCCTCTTTCTCCACCAAAATTCAAAATTCCCACCGTTTTTTCTTGAGGTTAGGTTAGTGGACGTAGCACAATTGACCTATTCTCCCGCCAAAATCCGCCATCTCGGATGGCGTCATGCGCTGTGGCCAAGTCTACATGCCGTCATCTTGGATGACGTCATCACCGCCATCTTGAATAAATTTGGCAACAATGCAACGTGTCTCGGTGCCCCCCTTGTCCCCCTACTTGCGTGCAACGACAAAAAATTCTCGCAGAACACAGTACACGGCTGCGTCACATCCACGTCACAACACGTGCCTCGGACTCCGTGGGGGGCAGTTCACTCGTGTGGTGGACTGCCGCACACTCCCGCTCGTTCCGGCCTCTCACTGAATAGCGTCACAGACGTGGTGAAGGGTCTGCACATCAGGAACTTTTCAGAGGCCCCCGGAGGTAAAACTGCAGTGACCTAGCAGGCCATTCTACAGGCCTCCGTATCCTATTCAACGTTCAGGGAAGACGCTGTTGAGGTATTGGCGAACTGTAACGCGGAAGTGCGGTGGAGTTCCATCGTGCAGAAACTACATAACCCGTCGTACTGCCGAAGGCGCATTCTCGAGGAGCCCAGGCAGAGCACTGTGCGGGAAGTCAGGGTACGTTACTCTGTAGAGGCGTTGTGGAACAATAACTGGTCCAAGTGTGTGGTCGCCAAGAATCCCTTCCCAGACACTGATGCTGAACCGATGCTCACGAGACGCCTCAACCATTCCCCGAGGAATGTCTGCAGCCCACAGATGACGATTACGCAGATTGATGGTGGCAGTTCTGGTAAAGATTGCTTCGTCGGTTAAGAGGACTGATGTCAGGAATCGCATAATTGTGATGGTCTGGTGCAAAAACTATCGACAGAATCCTTCCCGTAGAGGGAAATCTGCTGCTGATAATCAGATGGTCCAAATGGCTCTGAACACTATGGGACTCAACATCTGAGGACATCAGTCCCATAGAACTTAGAACTACTGAAACCTAACTAAGCCAAGGACATCACACACATCGCCCGCATCTCGTGGTCGTGCGGTAGCGTTCTCGCTTCCCACGCCCGGGTTCCCGGGTTCGATTCCCGGCGGGGGCACGGATTTTCTCTGCCTCGTGATGGCTGGGTGTTGTGTGATGTCCTTAGGTTAGTTAGCTTTAAGTAGTTCTAAGTTCTAGGGGACTGATGACCATAGATGTTAAGTCCCATAGTGCTCAGACCCATTTGAACATCACACACTTCCATGCCCGAGGCAGGATTCGAACATGCGACCGTAGCAGTCGCTCGGTTCCAGACTGAAACGCCTAGAACCGCTCGGCCACTCTGGCTGGCTTGCTGATTATCGTTGTACTCGTTGCAGGTGATAGGTATGGAAGCGGTTATCATGCGGAATACACGTAATCGTATTTTGGCTTACATCATGTTGTCAGAGCACTTGCCTGGAGCTCCGACTCGATATCCTGTAGAACCTGATCCTCCATATCCGATGTAAGCACACTCCGCCGCCGCCTCCCTGTACGTTCGTCTGTCTGAAAGGACCCACGATCACACAAATGCCGAAAAACGGCTAGAAACGTTGTGTGAAGTGGCTACGGTCTGTGAGGGTATTTGTTTTGGTATAGCCGTGCTCCCTCTCGACAGTTTCCACAAACTGTGGTATAGTCGATGCCCGCACCGTAGCGCCCGCAGCTGCGTGGCCGCGGCCTTTACGTCATTTCAGCCAACGGCCGGCACGCCCCGCTTATGCGCAGCTCTGCACAGCTGTACAGCGCAGGCGCGGGCCTCACACACTGGCAAGGGAACCTCCCCATCGCACCCCCCTTACATTTAGTTATAAGTTGGCACAGTGGATAGGCCTTAAAAACTGAACACAGATCAATCAAGAAAACAGGAAGAAGTTGTGTGGAACTATGAAAAAAAAAAGCAAAATATACAAACTGAGTAGTCCATGCGCAAGACAGACAACAAGGACAGTGTACGCTCCCGAGCGCCGTGGTCCCGTGGTTAGCGTGAGCAGCAGCGGAACGAGAAGTCCTTGGTTCAAGTCTTCCCCCGAGTGAAAAGATTAATTTTTTATTCTCAGACAATTATCAAAGTTCAGGCACTCACACATAATCAACTTCCATCTCCGAAATCCCAGGACATGTTCAGATTTGCTTGGACATATGCAGGATTTGACGGTCTACACACGGAAAAATTTGAAAACGTTAAAACCATATGTTTTGACAGAGCATAGGGAAAACTGTGCGACTGTGAAACTGTTACATTCATTTGCTGCAGTTTATGTGACAAACTCTTATGTTTTCATCACTTTCACACGAAAACCAAAATCGGGCAAGATGGAAGAATCGTTTTACCCCTTCGCCAAGTGTACAAGTTAGGTGGGTCGAGAACATATTCCTGTCATGTGACGCAAATGCCGTCACCAGTGTCGTATAGAATATATCAGTCGTGTTTTCCTGTGGAGGAATCGGTTGACCTATGACCTTGCGATCAAATGTTTTCGGTTCCCATTGGAGAGGCACGTCCTTCCGTCTACTATTCGCACGGTTTTACGGTGCGGTCGCAAAACACAGACACTAAACTTATTACAGTGAACAGAGACGTCAATGAACGAACGGACAGATCATAACTTTGCGAAAGTAAAGAAACTTTTCACTCGAGGGAAGACTTGAACTAAGGACCTCTCGTTCCGCAGCTGCTCACGCTTACCACGGGACCACGGCGCTCCTGAGCTTACACTGTCCTTGATGTTGCATATCTTGCGCGTGGACTACTCAGTTTGTATATTTTGCTTATTTTTTTCGTAGTTCCACACAACTTCTTCCTGTTTTCTGGATTGATCTGTGTTCAGTTTTTCAAGGCCTATCCACTGTGCCAACTTGTAACTAAATCTGAGGGGGGTGCGATGGGGAGGTTCCCTTGTGAGTGCCTCCGCGCTGTCACGGCAACCTCGGCCGGCGTCCTCCCGAGAGCGAGTTACGCCAGTCGTAACAGGACACGACGAGCGGACCCGGGTACGGCGGGCATATTCCTCCGTCACCCGCCCTGTACAGCCCCTGGCAACCTCGTGTTGGGCTACCTACGTGCTACTTCGACGTCGCACGCAGGAACGACGCTACACTGTGTACGACTGTTTACCGTACCGGACTTGGACTCTGCAGCCCAGTCGCTGCTCTCGATCCAGCACCAAGTTGTGTCAGTATTGTGGAACTGTTGGCAATAAACAGAATTTGGAACTCGCGCCAATCGTTATTTGTTGTGAAACGTCCCCTTAGAAAAATTATATACGACTGTGGTTAAACTGACACACAATATTTTTTAGCGCAACGCAATCTGACTTTCAGAAATCCCTACAAAGGAATGGCCCTGACTAACATTAACCTGTACCTTTCACAAATCACTTACCTCACAAAAATCTTCGTTACTCAAGCTACAGCAATACAGCGAGCGCCACTACTGCCAGCTAAATAAAAGATTCAAACTACTGAAGGCACTAACTACTGATAGGCATAGTTAGCAAATGAAAGAGTTTAATAGAGAACAAACAATGTATTTACCTTAATAATCATAATATATATGCCATCCAGTCTTACAAATTTCAAGTCTCCGCCATTTCTCTCCCCACATCCACCACTGCTGGCGGCTCACCTCCAACTGCGCAACGCTACGCGCTGTTCACATCCAGTTGCCACTGCCCAACACTACAATGGCAGACAACAATGCAAACTAGCTACCGACTGCACACAGCACAGCCAGTGATTTTCATACCGAGCGCTACGTAACGTTGCCGATAAGAAAACATAAACAGCCTACTTACAGTTGTTTCTACAATTACGGAAACAACACAAACACCATCTCGGCTTGTTCCCGACATGAATACCGGACCATTGTCCTGCTTTGTACGGTGCGTCAATCACAAAGCCTGCGGCACACAAGGAACTTACGAAACGTAGTCAGAGGATTTGTCATTCGTCAGCGCCATCTACTGTGGCAACGATGCATTTCCTGACCGATGTTGATACGACCTTTTTTCCGCCATTTCTAGTCAGGGATCTGTCCCTGCAGTTTGTGGGTTTTGTTAATGTTCACCCTGCGTAGCAATAAATACACACAGTTAAAGTTTAATCGCGTTGTTCCAATTAATTGGTTCAAATAGCACTGAGGTCTATGGGACTTAACTTCTGAGGTCATCAGTCCCCTAGAACTTAGAACTACTTAAACCTAACTAACCTAAGAACATCACACACATCCATGCCTGTTGTGTACATAGCTCCGCGTAGTCAGCGCGTACACAACTTTCCCACTAGAGCGCACCCCGCTAAGCACAACAGCGCAGGCGCAGCGCTCGTCCGTCTCCGCACTACGAGATGGTGCTGTCTTAGAGACGGACCAAATTCTGCTTCCGCCGATCCGCGTATTAATATGTAACGCAGCCAATGAGATTGCTGCTAACGTAGAACCTTTACTCCTCGCGGATCACACTCGCACAGTGATACCTGAACGCGCGAGGTACACTCCTGGAAATTGAAATAAGAACACCGTGAATTCATTGTCCCAGGAAGGGGAAACTTTATTGACACATTCCTGGGGTCAGATACATCACATGATCACACTGACAGAACCACAGGCACATAGGCAACAGAGCATGCACAATGTCGGCACTAGTACAGTGTATATCCACCTTTCGCAGCAATGCAGGCTGCTATTCTCCCATGGAGACGATCGTAGAGATGCTGGATGTAGTCCTGTGGAACGGCTTGCCATGCCATTTCCACCTGGCGCCTCAGTTGGACCAGCGTTCGTGCTGGCCGTGCAGACCGCGTGACACGACGCTTCATCCAGTCCCAAACATGCTCAATGGGGGACAGATCCGGAGATCTTGCTGGACAGGGTAGTTGACTTACACCTTCTAGAGCACGTTGGGTGGCACGGGATACATGCGGACGTGCATTGTCCTGTTGGAACAGCAAGTTCCCTTGCCGGTCTAGGAATGGTAGAACGATGGGTTCGATGACGGTTTGGATGTACCGTGCACTATTCAGTGTCCCCTCGACGATCACCAGTGGTGTACGGCCAGTGTAGGAGATCGCTCCCCACACCATGATGCCGGGTGTTGGCCCTGTGTGCCTCGGTCGTATGCAGTCCTGATTGTGGCGCTCACCTGCACGGCGCCAAACACGCATACGACCATCATTGGCACCAAGGCAGAAGCGACTCTCATCGCTGAAGACGACACGTCTCCATTCGTCCCTCCATACACGCCTGTCGCGACACCACTGGAGGCGGGCTGCACGATGTTGGGGCGTGAGCGGAAGACGGCCTAACGGTGTGCGGGACCGTAGCCCAGCTTCATGGAGACGGTTGCGAATGGTCCTCGCCGATACCCCAGGAGCAACAGTGTCCCTAATTTGCTGGGAAGTGGCGGTGCGGTCCCCTACGGCACTGCGTAGGATCATACGGTCTTGGCGTGCATCCGTGCGTCGCTGCGGTCCGGTCCCAGGTCGACGGGCACGTGCACCTTCCGCCGACCACTGGCGACAACATCGATGTACTGTGGAGACCTCACGCCCCACGTGTTGAGCAATTCGGCGGTACGTCCACCCGGCCTCCCGCATGCCCACTATACGCCCTCGCTCAAAGTCAGTCAACTGCACATACGGTTCACGTCCACGCTGTCGCGGCATGCTACCAGTGTTAAAGACTGCGATGAAGCTCCGTATGCCACGGCAAACTGGCTGACACTGACGGCGGCGGTGCACAAAAGCTGCGCAGCTAGCGCCATTCGACGGCCAACACCGCGGTTCCTGGTGTGTCCGCTGTGCCGTGCGTGTGATCATTGCTTGTACAGCCCTCTCGCAGTGTCCGGAGCAAGTATGGTGGGTCTGACACACCGGTGTCAATGTGTTCTTTTTTCCATTTCCAGGAGTGTATTATAACGAGTGTACAGACCTCCGATTAGTCAGTCTGCATCAGTCTGCATTTATCTGCATTAGTCTGTACCAGTCTATAGTCAAGTTCAGTCTGCGCCTAATAAGATTACCATATTCCTGTACATAGCCATAAAGATAAATATATAGACACTTTGTCAAGTATCAGAGATATGTGAGAATAAGATTAACGTACCAAGACCAAAGGAACTTCAGATTGTCAATTGTAAATAGCATCCAGAATCAAGTTAAGTACTTTTATGCTTCTTATTATTTTAATAGATGTGTGTGAAAATTAATCAATTTCTGTTTAAAGTTGGTCACCGTCAATCTGCTACTCTAAGTGTGCAAGTGGCATTTCTATCGTCTGACTTAACGGCAGTAGATAAACACGCCACGATAAGACCACGAGACATGTTGCTGACACTCGCCTACTTCGTTAGAGCGACAAGTCAAATAATCTGATGGTGTGTGTACCGAAGGTCTTACAGTACGCACCCCACAACGCCCGAGGCAGGATTCGAACCTGCGACCGTAGCGGTCGCACGGTTCCAGACTGCAGCGCGTAGAACCGTTGGGCCACCCCGGCCGGCAATTAACTGGCACACTACTGTGTGCTTCTGGGCGCTCCTCCGATGCAGGTTGCTCCAGCGTCGTACAGCCAGTCCCGACGCGTACCGCATCGCAAATCGCAACGCGTCGGTGGGGACCGCGCACAGCCGCACATTCGTCAGCCGGGGCAGGGTGGGAGCGCTCCGCCGCGCCGGGGATTAACCCGTCTCGTCCCCGTCAGCGGCCCTAAGCGGTGGGCGTGGCGAGACGGACGGCCGGCCATCCGTCAGCGGGACGCGCGCTAATTAGCCGCCACGTGGTGGGCGGGGCCGCCTCGGTTCCCACGTGGCGCGGCCCGCCCCGCACCAGCCGACATTCCGCCACAGAGCTGTTCTCCGAGCTCTCAATCCAATTTACAACCCTTACAAGGGAACCTCCCCTCCCCCTCAGATTTAGTTATAAGTTGAAACAGTGGATAGGCCTTAAAAAACTCAACACAGACCAATCGAGAAAACAGGAACAAATTGTGTGGAATACACTTGGCCACTGTTTCTATGTTTCGATACAGTGTATCGATACGTGGAACTGTTTCAGTGTTTCGGAACGGCTGTGGTTCACTGTTTCGAAACAGTGGTGTTTCATTCCGCCCCTGTCTCGGGTAACCGGACCCGATTCGATCTCGAGCCAGACACAGAAACTGTATCGTTGTTTCAAAATAAGGCTGTTTCGGTCCACCTGTGGTGTCACCGCCAGACACCACACTTGCTAGGTGGTAGCCTTTAAATCGGCCGCGGTCCGTTAGTATACGTCGGGCCCGCGTGTCGCCACTATCAGTGATTGCAGACCGAGCGCCGCCACACGGCAGGTCTAGAGAGACTTCCTAGCACTCGCCCCAGTTGTACAACCGACTTTGCTAGCGATGGTTCACTGACAAAATACGCTCTCATTTCCCGAGACTATAGTTAACATAGCCTTCAGCTACGTCATTTGCTACGACCTAGCAAGGCGCCACTACCAGTTACTATTGATACTGTGAATAATGTACCGTCAAGAGCGTCGTTCACCATTAATGGATTAAAGTTAAATATTCCACCAGCTACGTTCGTTTTTTTCTAAATTCTAATTTGCTTGTCCTGTTCCAGACCTCACGCCAGCCTGCGTGAGCTAAAACGCGTGCCTTTCGGCTTCCTCTAGTAACACGGTGTTGGCTCTCCTGTCAACTACAGCACCACCTGTGCTTGGAACGGACTAATTGTATCGAAACAGCGATGTTTCATTCCGCTGTGTGTCGGACGAGATTCGGGCTCGGCACAGGTACTGAAACACAACGTACAATTTCATGAAACACTTTCAAGAGTGTCGAAATCTTTTTGACAAGCAATAGCATGAGCTTGAGATATCCGAAAATAAAGCTTCGTTTCTAGCTGACTGCCCTATTCCGAAATTGCATAACATCTGCTTTATAAACACTAACCAAACAATAAAACAACGCAGACTATTCACATTCAAAGTAATAAATATGTGAAAATCATTCAGTTAAATTACAGTTTATTTATAACATACGCTTCTCTGTTCATGTACAGTAATCATATTAAGAAACGTAAGTAAGATTACAACATTTTTAAATAAAAAAAGGCGTAGAGTGACAGTTATTAGACATATACATAAATTTTATGTAGGTATAATTGCAAGCAATCTGTTTGACATATCACTGGTAGTGTAATGGTGAACGGGAAGGGCTGGGGAGCATGGTGAATTTATAGTAACGGTTCGAAACACCTTGAAAGACAAAATTTTTTTCTGTTATATTTTGTTCGAATTATTTGGCGTTATTTGTGAGTCTATAGTCACTGCCTATTATCCACAATGATTCCCTTTGTGTGCATGGAAATTATCAGGATGGGTATATTACCCATACTAACGGAATGTGGGAATCCCTGTTGTGAGTTAGCAGGAGAGCCAACACCGTTTTATTAGAGGAAGCCGAAAGGCACGCGTTTTAGCTCACGCAGGCTGGCGTGAGATCTGGAACAGGTCAAGGAAATTAGAATTTAGAAAAACGGACGTAGCTGGTGGAATACTTAACTTTAATCCATTAATGGTGAGCGTCGCTCTTGACTGTACATGATTCATAATATCAATAGTAACTGAACATGGCGCCTTGCTAGGTCGTAGCAAATGACGTAGCTGAAGGCTATGCTAACTATCGTCTCGGCAAATGAGAGCGTATTTTGTCAGTGAACCATCGCTAGCAAAGTCGGTTGTACAACTGGGGCGAGTACTAGGAAGTCTCTCTAGACATGCCGTGTGGCGGCGCTCGGTCAGCAATCACTGATAGTGGCGACACGCGGGTCCGACGTATACTAACGGACCGCGGCCGATATAAAGGCTACCACCTAGCAAGTGTGGTGTCTGGCGGTGACACCACAATCCCAGTAGCATATCCGTTGTTTCTGCAGTTTGTTCCCATCTCCAGTTCCGTTCGTGGTGGTTCTTCTATCTTCAGCTGTGGCTGTCCTCAGCCAATTGAAAAGTGTGAAAATCACACGACACGAAAGCAGCGCATTTGCTGCAGGAAATACGAAACTGCCAAGACGCCTAAGTGATAGTTTCATACTTTCTGCGACATGATTAGCGCTCTCGCACCTCATTTGTGTTTATATGGACATACTTATGCACTAGACATTCAAGATGATAAAATGTGTAGGTTTATTAGATTACAGAAAACAAACTGTGTCACTGTTTCGAAACATTGTACTGTTTCATTTGTTTCGAAACTGTTACGTGTTTCAGTTTGCGCATCTCTAATGTGGAACTATGAAAAATATAAGCAAAATATACAAACTGAGGAATCCATGCGGAAGATAGGCAACATCAAAGATAGTCTGAGCTCGGGAGCGCCGTGGTCCCGTGGTTAGCGTGAGCAGCTGCGGAACGAGAGGTCCTTAGTTCAAGTATTCCCTCGAGTGAAAAGTTTGCTTTCTTTATTTTCGCAAAGTTATGATCTGTCCGTTCGTTCATTGACGTCTCTGCTCATTGTAATGAGTTCTCAGTGTCTGTGTTTTGCGACCGCACTGCAAAACCGTGCGATTAGTAGACGGAAGGACGTGCCTCTCCAATGGGAACCGAAAACATTTGATCGCAAGGTCATAGGTCAACCGATTCCTCCACAGGAAAACACGTCTGATATATTCTATACGACACTGGTGACGGCATGTGCGCCACATGACAGGAATATGTTCTCGACCCACCTAACTTGTACACTTGGCGAATGGCTAAAGAGTTTCTTCTACCTTGTCCGATTTAGGTATTCTTGTGGATGTGCTAATCACTCCCAAAAAAGTGATGAAAACATAACGGACGCACAGATAATAATTGCCTTAAAATAAAATATTAAACTTTTCATTCGAGGGAAGACTTGAAGCAAGGACCTCTCGTTCCGCAGCTGCTCACGCTAACCACGGGACCATGGCGCTCCTTTTTTTTTTCATTTCGTTCGTTGTTCATCGTTGTGTTTGGTCGTTGCGGACGTCACATGACATCCGTTCAAGTTTGTTTGTTGATCCTTCCACTCAGTTTTTTATTACAGAGGGCAACCAGCTCTCTGACGGAACACACTTTTTTTCCGTTATTGATCGTTGTGTTTGGCCGTTGCGGACGTCGCAAGACATCCTGTTCAAGTTCAGTGGTTGAGCCTTCCGAACAAGCTGAGCTACCGTGCCGGCAGTTGAGCTCACACTCTCCTTGATATTGCTTATTTTTTCCATAGTTCCACAAAACTTCTTCCTGTTTTCTCGATTGATCTGTGTTCAGTTTTTCAAGGCCTATCCACAGTGCCAACTTTAAATCTGAGGGGGGTGCGATGGGGAGGTTCCCTTGTTAGCACCTGTTGACGTCACACGTTGTCCATAAAGTCCCGGCACCATTTCAAAAATTCGTAACTTGGAAAATACTACACTGAAGCGCCAAAGAAACTGGTACAGGCACGCGTATTCAAACACAGAGGTATGTAAACTGGCAGAATACGGCGCCGCGGTCGGCAACGCCTATGTAGGGCAACAATTGTCTGGCGCAGTTGTTAGATCGGTTACTGCTGTTACAATTGCAGGTTATCAAGATTTAACTGCGTCTGAACGTGGAGTTACATTCGGCGCACGAGCGACGAGACACAGCATCTCCGAGACAGAGATAAAATGGGGATTTTCACGTACGACCATTTCACGAATGTATCGTGAATGTCAGTAATCCGGTAAAACATCAAATCTCCGACATCGCCGCAGCCGGGGAAAAGGCCCTACAAGAACGGGACCAACGACGACTGAAGAGAATCGTTCAACGTGACAGATGTGCAATTTTTCCGCAAATTGCTGCAGTATTTCAACGAAACATCATCGAATGCGCTTTCGGAGCCGAAAGCCAAAGCGTGTACCCCTGATGACCGCACGACACAAAGCTTTACGCCTCGCCTAAGCCCGTCAACACCGACATTGGACTGTTGATGACTGGAAACATAGTGCCTGCTCGGACGAGTCTCGTTTCAAATTGTATCGAGCGGATGGACATGTACGGGTATGGAGACAGCCTCATGGATCCGTGGACCCTGCATGCTGTTCAAGCTGGTGGAGGCTCTGTAATTGTGTGGGCATTGAGCAGTTGGAGTGATATGGGACGCCTGATAGGTCTAGATACGACTCTGTCAGGTGACACGTACGTAAGCATCCTCTTTGATAACTTGCATCCATTCGTGTCCATTGTGCGTTCCGTCGAACATGGGCAATTGGAGAAGGACAATGCGACACGTCCAAAATTGCTACAGAGCGGCTCCAGAAACAGTTTTCTGAGTTTAAATACTTCCACTGGCCGCCAGACTCCTCAGACATGAGCACTATTATGCAAATCTGGGATGCCTTGCAACGTGCTGTTCAGAAGATACTCTTACGGATTTATGGACAGCCCTGCAAGAGTCACGGTGTCAGTTCCCTCCGGCACTGCTTCAGACATCAGTCGAGTCCATGGCACGTCGTGCTGCGGCACTTCTGCGTGCCCGCGGGGGGGCCTACACCGTATTAGGCAGGTGCACCAGTTTCTTTGGCTCTCCAGTGTAGAATCGTGGTTTATTGTAGCGGAATCCGAAAGTTTGACAATGGTTCTGCAGAAATATCGACGGCAATAAGGGAGGGTATCACCGGTGGACACAAGCATAATGAGGCGATTCAGAAACTTCAAAGATGTGAAAGTCCTTCCTCAAAGACGATGTCTTCCTGTGTCTCGAGCATAGAGTGCAAGCTGCGTTTCAGCGCACCTCCCAGAAGTCAATTCATCGTGTATCTCACGAATTGCGGGAAGCAAGACCAACTGTCCACCAAGTGTTTCATAAGCGGTTACGCCGTTATCCGTAAAAAGTGCAAATGACAAGTTTGTTTGCATAGACATCAACCGCAGGAAGCACGCAAATATTCGTTTTGTAAGTAAAAACCGCATTTTCTTGCTGAAATGTATTTTATTTCTTCCACGCGCGTTTCGCCTTTTACTTTAAAGCATCTTCAGCGGAATTTAGAATCGTACGGTTTTGCTTTTTCTATGCGATATTTGTAGATCATAAAACAGTTCAGGTCTCGTTTTTTGCCGAAATAAGTGATTGCGTTTTTGGCTGCCATCTCATCTGCTCACATCGTGGAGGTCGCACTTACGAAACATGAGCACTTTTTCTTGCTACGAACTTTTTTCTTCACAATTTTCATATTTTTTGCTCTTATGCCTGTGGAGTACTGTTGGTCTTCTGTCACTAGTTATAGATATTTTACCGAAAACTGTCATTTAAAGTGTTTTCTTTCTGTCTTATCTTACAATTAAAACCACCTCTGAACCCAACAGGAAAATTACCACATACAGAAAACCAAAGGAGAAAAGAAAAGCCAACTGAATGGTCAAGTATGCATGATAAATAAGTCATGGTTTACACTGATAGATAAAATAATAGAGTAAGACTTCAACAGAGAATTATTATCATAATAATAATACCACCCAACACCTTTCCACTCACTTGTCCATGAACCTTTCCACAAAACATTTAAATCAAAACTCACATCAGCTGAACACCAAAACTCTGAACCACTCTGACAGCTATTACATTCATATTCAACTTTCTACAATTTGCGCTGAATAGCTAGGCACAAACACACACACACACAGATATAAGCATAACACAAATTAATAGACGTTGGTTTTTAGAACATAGTTTCTTATATTGGCAACATGTATGTAAACAAACCAAACAGGACGAGACATACATTAAACGAACACATAGGAGTTACGACTTTAAATCACAGTTTTCGGTAAAATATCTACAACTAGTGTCAAAAGAATAATAGCGCTCCACAGAAATATGAGCAATCAAAGTGAAATTGTGAAGAAAAAAGTTCGTAACATGAAAACGTGCTTATGTTTCGTAAGTGAAGTTACAGCGCGACCTCCCAGGATGTGACCAGATGAGAGAAAACGCAGATGCTAATCAAAACGCGAAGAACTGTAAATAATCACTTATTTACGTAGAAAACGTGACTTGAACTGTTTTATAGCCTACAACTATAGCATGGTACAACAGAACAATATCATTCTAGATTCCACTAAAGATGGCTTTAAGCAAAAGGCGAAACGCGTCTGGAGCAAATAAAACAAGTTGCAGAAGGAAAAGGCATTTTTTATCCACGCACCGCAGTGCGTACGGCCCCGTCCTGCCACCCCTCTGCACCGTGCACTCGCACGCCCCACGCCGGTCTCCACAGAGGCCCGCAGCGACTACCTGAAAAAGCGCCAGTTTCCAGTAGAGGCGCAAATCTGACTCGCCGCAACATTAAAATTTGGTCCTGCGAAACACAACACGGCCGATGTGAACGCATCCGTGACAGCCGGTCCGCCGCTCGTGGTCTCGCGGTAGCGTTCTCGCTTCCCGAGCACGGGGTCCCGGGTTCGATTCCCGGCGGGGTCAGGGATTTTCACCTGCCTCGAGATGACTGGGTGTTTGTGTTGTCCTCATCATTTCATCATCATCCAGGACAGTGGCGAAATTGGACTGAGCAAAGATTGGGTAATTGTACGGGCGCTGATAACCACGCAGTTGAGCGCCCCACAAACCAAACATCATCATCATCCGTGATAGCCAGAATCCTAATGTCTGGTGCAGCCTGATGCGCTACAGAGTTAGTGGCCCATTTTCCTTCGGAGAGAAGACTGTACTGGCATGTGTTTAACTAGACCAGCTCCTGCGACCACAGATCGAAGAGCTGCAGCCGCCCGCCATCTTGAACGCCGCACTCTGGTGAACGAACGTGCTGGACGCGCCGAGTGACAAATTTCCCGGGAAGCTGACGGATAGCGCCGGACCGACTGCAAGGCTGCCGTGCGCCCGCGACGCCACGCCACCGGGCTCCTTTCTGTGGCGTCCTCCAGGGACCGCGTCTGCCAAACACCAGCCAGTCAGACGAAGCAATCAGAACGGTTGGCGCCGCATTGCCGGTGCTGGCTCTCATATACACGACCAGAACTCGTCTTGACGTCCTTCGACCGACGAGTGGGGCGCACAGTGTACTAGGTTTGTCCGGAAAATACATATAAAAGTTGAATAATGTCTTTATGTTACAAGTTGCAGTCACCACCAGGTGCGACTACTGCTGTAATCTATCCCATCAACGCTCAGTTCGAGTCAGAGCACTCTGCGAGAAGGTAAGAGTGTGCAGCAGCAGCAGCAGCAGCTTTTTCACCTCCCGTCGGCATGGAGCTCTCTCTGATTGAGGAACAGCGCGTCAACATCAAGTTTCTTGCAAAGCTAGGCAAGAATGGCCATGAGATTTTTGAGTGTTTGAAACAGGTTTACGGAGACAATATCCCACACAGCTATCTATCACCTTTCAGTATACGCACATTGATTTTTTTTTACTTTGAGCAATTTCTCGAAGCTGAGGGTAGATGCCATAATTACCTTCTGTCCATCACACTTTCATACCATTGTACCTACAGTTGTCCATTAGCCTCTTCCTTTACTGCTGGAATATCTTCCTCAGTTATTATTCAATACATCACCCCTTCATTGGTTGTCCATTGATATACCGGGTGATCAAAAAGTCAGTATAAATTTGAAAACTGAATAAATCACGGAATAATGTAGATAGAGAGGTACAAATTGACACACATGCTTGGAATGACATGGGGTTTTATTAGAACCAAAAAATACAAACGTTCAAAAAATGTCCGTCAGATGGCGCCTCATCCGATCAGAATAGCAATAATTAGCATAACAAAGTGAGCCAACCCGAGGGGGAACCTGTTCCCCTACCGGGCGCGTCCCCAGGTGGCGGATAGGGGAAAGCTCTACAGATATGTAGGGTAGGTGGGAAATAAAATACCACCCGTGGACCAACACAGGACCAGAAATCCAAAGGCGACTGTCTCACAGTGGGCGGTCTTTGGTCAGCGTCTGTTCCCCAGGTTAGGGGCGGCTGGGAAAAACCTCCAGGGCTAACAACCGTGGTTGTAAATTTGTGGCTCGAAGAGTCACCCCTTACATAATACTATCAATCATGGAAGAGTGTAATGTGAAACAAATTACCCCAGGTGGACAATCCACCGCACCAAGGTGCGCAAGCAGACTATCGGATTCTGGGGAGTCTGCAGCATTGCACAGAGATGAATCGGGACATGATAAGACATCAAGCAAATTGAAATGTAAAAAAACAAGTTACATAGCTACTTTCAATGTAAACTCTCTTTTAAAAACAGGAAAATTAAAACATCTTACAGATACCCTCAAACATCATAGAATACTCATAACATCACTACAAGAAACTCGATACATAGATGAAAACAATTTTGATTCCGGAGGTTTCAGAATATACAAAGGAAAGGTAGGCAAAAGAATAATGAAAAACACACCCCACCTCGGAACGGGCTTTATAATAGATAAAAGTATTTTAGACTCCATTATCAGCTTTCAATCACAATCGGAAAGACTCTCCACACTCACTTTTAAATCTGCTAATAGAGTATACACAATTGTGAATGCACATGCCCCCATAAATGAAGACAATAGGAAAAATAAGGAAAAGGTGGAACGTTTTTGGGAACAACTAGATGACGCGGTGCAAAAGCTCCCAGACAAACACAACATCATACTTACGGGGGACTTCAATGCTCAAGTAGGAAAAGAGAAGAAATACAAAAATATTGTTGGAAACTACCCAGCGCACAATAGAACTAACCAAAATGGAGTCAGATTAGTAGAACTCTGCCAAGCGCATGGCTTGATCCTGAAATCCACAGCCTTTAAGAGACTACCCAGAAAACAGAAGACATGGACCTCACCAAACCCACACTTGGGTGAATTTCAACTTGATCATGTGGCGATAAAATGGAAACACCATACAGAAATACAAAATGTCAAAGTACTCAGAGGAGCAAACTTGGATTCTGATCACTATCTTTCTAAAATAAAACTCAAAATTATCCCCAAAAGGAAAGATAGAAACAGTAAACCCAAAAGCAGAAGATACGATGCAGAAAAGATAATGAATTCGAAGGAGTTTCCCCTCGCGACTCAAGATATAAGGAACCAAAATTGGGATCAAATGAAGGAAAGCCTACTAACCAAAGCTGAACAAATAGCACCTATAACCAAAATCAAAAAACACGCATTGTGGACAGAGGAATGTGACAAACTTATTGAGCAAAGAACGAAAGCATGGCAACAGATGCAATCTCAGAAAAATGAATATAATAGGCAAAATTTCCTGAGTGTAAGAAAACTAGTGAGTAAAAACCTCAAAAGAATTAAAAAAGCGCAAGAAGATCAACTCCTTTTGCAGATCAACGAAGACTTCAACAAAAACAAGACTAGGAGCTTTTACAGAACTTTTAAACAAAAAATAACAAAGTACAGCCCACCGACACTCCAATTACAAGATAAAAATGGTAATATTGCACGCAACAACAGGGATAATTGCAAAATTTTGAGGGAATGTTTCAGAAACCTTCTCAACTGTAAAGAACCAATTGAAAAAATGGATTTCAGCAACTCAACTTCAACAAGTCCTAACTCAGAACCACCCACCGTCGAGGAACTACAATCAATCATTTTGAATCTCAAAAACTATAAGGCTTCGGGAGAGAACCAAATTACAGCTGAACTGTGGAAAAATGTCAATAGAAATGCCATAGAATCTCTCCAAAACATATTTGAAGAAATATGGAAAACAGAAAGAATTCCGGATGAATGGAAGATGGCCCTCATTCACCCAATTCATAAGAGGGGATCCAGAACAGACCCCAACAATTACAGAGGGATTTCGCTCCTTGACGTAACATACAAAATACTGTCTAAAGTCCTTTTGAACAGAGCAGAACCCCAGCTGGACTGTCAACTTGGAGAATACCAGGCAGGCTTCAGAAAGGGAAGATCCTGCCCAGAACAAATTCTAAACCTCAAAAATCTTATGGCCTACCAAAAATCGAGAGCAAAAGCGTATATCATCACATTCATTGACTTTCAAAAGGCGTACGACTCCATAGACAGGGAATCTCTAATCTCCATATTAAAAGAATTGAACCTAGACAATAAAACTACAAACCTAATTAGAGAAACCATCACCAACACATACTCCAAAATTAAATTTATGGGAGAACTCTCAGACCTATTTGAGATAAAAACTGGAGTACGACAAGGTGATGGACTCTCTCCATTGTTATTTAACTGTGCCCTAGAAAAAATAGTAAGAGAATGGAACAAGAAAATCAATAGTGGAATCCGACTAGGAACAAAAAAACAAAGGCATCAAGGTTAATTGCCTAGCATTTGCAGATGATATGGCCCTACTAGCTGAAACATGGGAAGAAGCCAAAGAACAGATCCTCGAATTACAGAAACAAGCAGAGAAAATAGGCCTTAAAATTTCTTTTGAAAAAACCAAAATAATCACAAATATAAAAAATCCAATGAAATATCTTAAAGTAAGAGACCAAAAGATCGAAATTGTTAAAGAATTCAAATATCTTGGTGAATGGATTAGCTGGAACGCCCTTGAGAAAAAAGCAATAGAATTAAGAAGAAACAAAGTTGAACTAGCCTTTCAGCTTACTAAAAATACTTATAATAAAAAGTCCCTCTCATGGAATTCAAAAATAAAACATTACAACACTGTCATTAAACCAGAAGCACTATATGCAGCTGAGACATTATCTATCACTAACCATGGCCCAATTGAAAGGCTAGAGATCAAAGAAAGAAAAATATTGAGAAAAATTTTAGGCCCCAAATTTCATAACGACAAACTAATTCATACCAAAAATGAAACACTCTACAAAACCACAGAAAAACTTTCGGATACAATGAGGAAAAGAAGAATTGAGTTTTATGGGCACATTCTCAGAATGAACCCAAATAGACTTACAAAAAGAATGTTTGACTACTTCAGGAATAAAAAATCCAAACCAAATTGGTTTATCCAAACAGAGAAAGACTTAAGAGAACTACACATCACAGAAAAAATGCTCACAGACAGGACCGCAAAAATGATAAGCAAAGACAGAAAAGAGGGATTCCAGCTCCAAAATAGAAAGAAAAGAACGATTGTCATCTCTGATGAGGAAAGAAAAGCAAGATCAGAAAGAATGAAACAGTACTGGGCGAAAAGAAAGGCACAGAACACACAGAAGTGATTGATTCAACGTACCCCAAAGTTGGGTGAAACGAAGAAGAAGAAGAAGAAGAAGAAAGTGAGCCAAAGCAAAGATGATGATCTTTACAGGAAATGCTCAATATGTCCACCATAATTTCTGAGCAATAGCTTTAGTCGAGGAATAATGTTGTGAACACCAATGTAAAGCATGTCCGGAGTTATGGTGAGGCATTGGCGTCGGATGTTGTCTTTCAGCATCCCTAGAGATGTCGGTCGACCACGATACACTTGCGACTTCAGGCAACCCCAAAGCCAATAATCGCACGGACTGAGGTCTGGGGACCTGGGAGGCCAAGTATGACGAAAGTGGTGGCTGAGCACACGATCATCCCAAACGACGCGCGCAAGAGATCTTTCACGCGCCTAGCAATATGTGGTGTACTTTTTTTTTTTTGTTCTAATAAAACCCCATGTCATTCCAAGCATGTGTCTCAATTTTTACCTTTCTATCTACATTATTCCATGGTTTATTAAGTTTTCAAATTTATACTGATTTTTTGATCACCCGATACGTAACCTATTCTCCTGAATGCTATTAACAGATAATATGAATTAAGAATTGTTCAACTTATACATTATCAAATGCTGTCACTGGCTAAGGAATAGTTGCTGATTGGTCACCATTTGGAAATTCTGCACTGCATTGTGTCTTCCTGTGGTCATTCTCGTCCATCTTATTATTCAATTGAGTAACAACCTCTTTGTCATTCCAACATGGAGCCACATGCTCCTACTAAATACAAAAACATTTTTCATTTCGAACATATGCTACATAAAGACGTTCTCTGTCATCAGTGCAGTATAACACACGAATCTTCTCAAATACGTCCATTCGCAACACTGGCGAGGACAATAATAAATCAAATAATCATCGTCTATGATGCGAGCCTGTACACACGAACCTTCTCAAATACGTCCATTCGCATCACTGGCGAGGACAATAATAAATCAAATAATCATCGTCTATGATGTAGGTCTGTATCAACAGTGTGGTGTCACCGCCAGACACCACACTTGCTAGGTGGTAGCCTTCAAATCGCCCGCGGTCCGTTAGTTCACGTCGGACCCGCGTGTCGCCACTATCAGTGATTGCAAACCGAGCGCCGCCACACGGCAGGTCTAGAGAGACTTCCTAGTACTCGCTCAGTGGTACAACCGACTTTGCTAGCGATGGTTCACTGACAAAATACGCTCTCATTTGCCGAGACGATAGTTAGCATAGCCTTCAGCTACGTCATTTGCTACGACCTAGCAAGGCGCCATTACCAGTTACTATTGATATTATGAATAATGTACCGTCAAGAGCGACGTTCATCATTTATGGATTAAAGTTAAGTATTCCACCAGCTACGTCCGTTTTTCTAAATTCTAATTTCCTTGTCCTGTTCCAGACCTCACGCCAGCCTGTGTGAGCTAAAACGCGTGCCTTTCGGCTTCCTCTAAAAACACGGTGTTGGCTCTCCTGCCGACCCACAACAGGCACTATATGCGACATTAGTTTCTGAGTTCCCTCATCATCTGTTCGGCAGACTTTGAGCTTGGGTAGTGCGCTGATACGTACAAAATTACATTCTATATCGGCGCAGATTGGCCCTCCAACTATCTGGTTTGAACTGCGGCCCCTTGTCAGATATAATGCTGATGAAATCTTCTCGGACTTCCATCCGGGTAGCTGCGTCGAAAATCCGCGACGTTTCGATGAAATATCTAGCTGGGTATGTCATTCTCATCATCTTCTGGCGAAGATGATGAGAATTACACTCATCGAAACGTCGCGGATTTTCGACGCAGCTACCCGGATGGAAGCCCGAGAAGATTTCATCAGCAGTATACACCGGGAAAGCCTACATTCGCAGATATAATGGTGTCCACACATCCTACTTGTGACACAAAATCCTTGCATAGTGCCTCAGACACAGTGAGTGCAATAGCCATGTGTAATAGCGTAAGAATCACGAATTTAAATGTTAGCTCCATAACAACCAAGATGTATCGATGTCCTTGCTACAGGTAATGGATCCACTAAATCAGCTGAGGCGAGATGTAGCTTCGATGTTACTGTGGGGTAAAGCGGTGCCTGCATTTCCTGGGTGACTGGTTTAGCATTCTGACAATCCTTACAGACAGAAAGGACTTTCCTTATCTCGCCCTCCACGTTATTCAAATGGCTTAACGTTTTTAAGTTTAAGAAACATTTTCTCAGACCGAAACGTGCATAGCTGAGATGGTTCTATCATATTATTTTCTTTCTCAGCTCTTCTGTGATGTAAAGTGCCCACAGTGAACATGTAACACCCCCCAATGAAACAAGATTCCACTCCAGACCAGGTAGATAAGCTGGGTTGATTTTTCTTCCCTATTTTGCCGTCTTTCCTTCTGTTGTCAGAGAACTGGTTTCCTATCCTGTCCTCTGGTCATGTCCAGTAGTATCACCATTCCACAACTTTCGAAGGCCACATTTATCAGGCAGTACAGGCTTAAGTGATAGTCTTCCCTAATGAGAGTGAATTGGCAATGATATTCGTTGTCCCACGTATGTACGTTATGGAGAAGTGAAACCTTGCAAGTAGGGTACCCAACATGTTAGAGTGTCGTGGATTAATTTAGCTGTCAGTAGAAATTCTAATGCTCGGAGGTAGGTGTATGGCTGCACCTTCCACGTAAAAATAAGTATAGCAATTCTTCTGAATCCGCAAACCACTACTATAGTCTTGCGTTCGGTCACTGAGTAATTCTTGTCGATTTTCGTCAGCACTCTGTTACCAAAAGCTACCGGATTTTTAGTGGTCGCTCGATTCTTCTCAATGTTCTGGAAGATCATGACCCCGACTCCTGATTTCGTGCTCTCAATTGCCGACAGGTCCGCATGCCCACATTGAATCTTCTCATGAGATTTCCACAGGGAACATACGCGACCACGAAAGCTGCCCAACACACACTGAGTATTAGTTGGCTGTTCAGCTTCCCAGAGGGCAACACCGTTGCGTTAGCTACATTCCTGTACCCCAGGCAGCTTCTCCAGTCGAGATGGCTCCCGCCGTAAACCGGGAACGTCAGTCGTTCTGGATACAGACTACCGTAGCCACTTGCCTCGCATCCCACCCAGAATCGTCCTGGGAAGCTGGCCACATATATATTTGACCGCTGTACTTACAATTAAATATTGCAATTTCAATCTCAGTCTCACGACATTTGACAAAGACTGAAGAATCCAAAATACCCCTACTGACAACTGTGGCTCTGGAAATATAAATGTCTGTACCATTCTTAAGACTGCACTTAATTTTTCACATAAAAAAAAATCTTTCATTCCCCTTGTGGCTATCACAGTTTTTGACGTCAAATCCATTCTTCCCTTATGACAAGCCCGCATCTCGTGATGATGTTGTGATGATGTTTGGTTTGTGGGGCGCTCAACTGCGTGGTTATCAGCGCCCGTACAATTATCCAATCTTTGCTCAGTCCAATTTCGCCACTTTCCTGGATGATGATGAAATGATGAGGACAACACAAACACCCAGTCATCTCGAGGCAGGTGAAAATCCCTGACCCCGCCGGGAATCGAACCCGGGACCCCGTGCTCGGGAAGCGAGAACGCTACCGCGAGACCACGAGCGCATCTCGTGGTCGTGCGGTAGCGTTCTCGCTTCCCACGCCCGGGTTCCGGGGTTCGATTCCCGGCGGGGTCAGGGATTTTCTCTGCCTCGTGATGGCTGGGTGTTGTGTGCTGTCCTTAGGTTAGTTAGGTTTAAGTAGTTCTAAGTTCTAGGGGACTGATGACCATAGATGTTAAGTCCCATAGTGCTCAGAGCCATTTTGAACCCTTGTGACAAGACGTAGTCATTTTCTTTGCACATGTCGCAACAGACACATACTTTATAAGCCCGCTGACCGTGGCGAATCTAACATTCATCTCCTACTACTAAGTATAATACCTCGCCAATAACTGAATGCTGGCGAAGCCAAACAATACAGAGTGAAAATCCGCGATGGATGGATATGTTTCATTTGTTTTTTCTTGCGAGTGGCACCAGTGTGTCTTTGGAAGAGAGACGTAATCGTCTTACAAACAACGACCAGCTATTAAGAAACCACGATGGCAACAGCCAGCTATGTTACTGTCACAAGCGGTATTTGTTCTACAGGCGCACAAAAGTACGCTAACGGTACCCATGTTTAACTATACAAGCTTTATAAATCGAAGTATCGTATCGTTGCCGAATGAAGTGGCTTTCCACACAAATACCGCGACATTGAATACAGATGGCGATCGCTGGGTGTGTATTAACAGACCGAAAGTGCAGGTGCACGTCGCCAGTGGTGGAAGCTCGTAATAAAATCGAAGAACTTACAAAGTGCTTCGGCTAAGGAACGTGGTATGAAGCTGGTATTTGCAACTCCCTCGTCCCGCAGCTAGATATTTCTCCAGTATTTGCAACGCATTCTATCCCCATGCCATGTCACAGGTTCTCCAATATATACACTGTGTTATAGCCGATGGCTCATTGAGAATGATCACATACAGTAGATGGTGTGTTATGTGACTGATCACTTAAAGAAGCAATGCTAGTTTGAGGTCGTAAGAAATGTACACTGGCTTTTCAGATCTGTAGTGTTACGCTTTTGGTTCAAATGGCTCTGAGCACTAAGGGACTTAATATCTGTGGTCATCAGCCCCCTAGAACTTAGAACTACTTAAACCTAACTAACCTAAGGACATCACACACATCCATGCCCGAGGCAGGATTCGAACCTGCGACTGTAGCGGTCTACGCTTTTGGTAGAAATGCTGTCCGCAATTTGGAATCAAGTCTCTCCATTCAACCACATACTTGCATTTAATCATATGGAGATCTCTTTTAATGATTACAACCCTTGGTGAATCATGTTTGTACCACTCCCATATCCCAAAACGAGTCACCTTTTCCGAACCTAACTGCTACAGCAAAAATTCACTTTGCTTTAGACAGTCCCTCTGGATCTTGTAACTGTACCTCAGTCCCTGCAGATTTGTGCATGTGGTAATTCCAGTTTCAGTCGGAACCGAACACAAGTCGTAGAGCACTATATCTACCACCGTCTTTACCCCATGGAGAAACAAGTTGAGCTGAGTTAATGTGACAGGACCATCTTTTTTGACCACTCAGTGCAAATGAGGGCATTTTGCCGTAGCTCTGTTAACGGTTAGAAGCCGAACTCGGAGAAAATCAGTTTGGATTCCGTAGAAATGTTGGAACACGTGAGGAAATACTGACTTTACGACTTACATTAGAAGAAAGATTAAGGAAAGGCAAACCTACGTTTCTTGCATTTGTAGACTTAGAGAAAGCTTTTGACAATGTTGATTGGAATACGCTCTTTCAAATTCTGAAAGTGGCAGGTGTAAAATACAGGGAGCGAAAGGCTATTTACAATTTGTACAGAAACCAGATGGTAGTTATAAGAGTCGAGGGGCATGAAAGGGAAGCGGTGGTTGGGAAGGGAGTGAGACAGGGTTGTAGCCTATCCCCGATGTTATTCAATCTGTATATTGAGCAAGCAGTAAAGGAAACAAAAGAAAAATTCGGAGTAGGAATTAAAGTCCGTGGAGTAGAAATAAAAACTTTGAGGTACGCCGATGACATTCTAATTCTCTCAGAGACAGCAAAGGACCTGGAAGAGCAACTGAACGGAATGGACAGTGTCTTGAAAGGAGGATATAAGATGAACATCAACAAAAGCAAAACGAGGATAATGGAATGTAGTCGAATTAAGTCGGGTGATGCTGAGGGAATTAGATTAGGAAATGAGACACTTAAAGTAGTAAAGGAGTTTTGCTATTTGGGGAGCAAAATAACTTATGATGGTCGAAGTAGAGAGGATATAAAATGTAGACTGGCAATGGCAAGGAACGCGTTTCTGAAGAAGAGAAATTTGTTAACATCGAGTATAGATTGACGTGTCAGGAAGTCGTTTCTGAAATTATTTGTATGGAGTGTAGCCATGTATGGAAATGAAACATGGGCGATAAATAGTTTGGACAAGAAGAGAATAGAAGCTTTCGAAATGTGGTGCTACAGAAGAATGCTGAAGATTAGATGAGTAGATCACATAACTAATGAGGAGGTATTGAATAGAATTGGGGAGAAGAGAAATTTGTGGCACAACTTGACTAGAAGAAGGGATCGGTTGGTAGGACATGTTCTGAGGCATCAAGGGATCACCAATTTATTACTGGAGGGCAGTGTGGAGGGTAAAAATCGTAGAGGGAGACCAAGAGATGAATACACTAAGCAGATTCAGAAGGCTGTAGGTTGCAGTAAGTACTGGGAGATGAAGAAGCTTGCACAGGATAGAGTAGCATGGAGAGCTGCATCAATCCAGTCTCAGGACTGGCACCAAATCTCGTTCTCCATCTCAAACAAGCGATGTCATTCAATCATATGGGGTAATCAACAGCATACCAGTGGGTGGATGGGGTGGAAAAGACACCGTCGATGTACTGCAATAAGCGTCACAGTTGATAGTGCGATCAATTTTAGCAATTTTCCAGTTTTTCAACACCGACCGCTGACAAACTACTCAGTTTCTGTATCATCGCTAAACCACCCCTCCACTACTATGCGAGTACACTAGATTGCGAATGTAGGCAGATGACTGTGCAGTACGTCCATTCATTGTTGATTCCCAAACTTATATATCCATCAAAGTATACCAGACAGCGATCTACATATTTCTAGCACCTCCATCATAGTGTGTAATTTATGATTACCATTGTCCATCTTTCCCTATGTGGGTGGGATCCACAGAGCCCTATCACATTCTTAGGATAATCGTCGACTTATTTTGCAGCTGACCAGAAGTAGACCACTACATTCCATGTCTCGTGAAAGAGCAGAACGAGCCAAGTCTGTAAGTTGTTCCGCACCAGTCTTCCTCACCGCATCCATCCAAATGCACAAGATCACTCCCGATGCGTGTATGTCAAGGGGGTTAGCATCCCTTATCGGTATGTAGCAGATATGAAAGTGTTGTGATGATATAACAGACGGTTATGAAGAAGAACCATGTCGTTTATGCATGATGGATTTCGAGACGGATCTAGTTTGAAGCATTTTAAGTAAATCTACTGCGCTGTCAATTCAGAAGTATTGTTCTGCGGTCAGTACCAAGAAGATATTGGTAAGAGAGAACATAAACACATGCTTTCCTACGGCTACACGGTTCTGCTCTTGAAACATGTTATAACGCTAGAGCGGTGCTGCTTCCCACCCATTAATCGCGTGAAATGCGAATAATCCAATGTAAGAAATATATCTCCAGCGCATGACATGCATTCTCCATGCAAGTTTCATTGCGATAAACTATGGCGACAAACTGTAAAGTGATAAACTACTACCTTGCACACCAAAGAAAACACCGAATCTTTGTAACGCAAACACTACATACGTTTCCAGAGGTGCATGACTAGCCCTCTCCCGATGATCCACTTGCATTCATTTAGGATAGGACGAACATGAAAGGTGTAGTAACAGTCGTTTTGTACATATGAAACTGAAGACTCGATGCCGTCCAAGATGTGGCAGAGAAATAGGCTACTTTACATACATCTTCTTTCGTCTAGAGGAGGGTACTGAAACAGGTTTTCCATCGACAGACGCGTTTCATCACACATGAATTGAAAGTCATCTGATGACTGTGGTTTGGAGAGGTTAGCTGTTAACGATCGCAGGTAGATAATGCTCTAAGTCGCACACAGAAAAAACAGTTTTATACGAGTCGATCGCAGGTTATACCACAAAACTGATGCATCCCGAGAGAGCAACGAAAAAAAAAGATTAAATGTTCGATAAATTATCATCAGCAACATCGCCCTCTCTTCTTCTCAACCGATCACTGCATCTACTTCCTATCGTCCTTTAACGCAGATCCATGTAAGTTTAGAGGGAGATGGCTCTCTTTTCCTAGAAAGCATCAAAGACAGCAATCGACTTGCGTGTATCACTATTACTTCGATAGACAACAGTAGAATGTTTGTCAAACAGCAACTGTTTGTTAGCTGACGTCGCAAGGTTATGATTGGCAGAGAGTACAGAGAATCAAATTGTAAATAATGTCTGTTTGAGTCTAAAGCACCTAAATAGACCTGTACAGGGTCAAATACGCGAGTATGCGACAGCATGTAGCTGTATGCTGCAGTCACCCCAGGCGGTAATACAACGCTCTTTAGCTAAGGACACTTTATAAAAGTTTATAAGGCGATCGCCAATAACTTTGGGATCACACCTGGGCTTGTGATCCGACATATATAAATCTGTTACTCTACCATTACTGGTCATCCACGTAAAGCATTCTATTCCAACCGTCTTTCGCTGTCGACGAAGAATGGCTGTCTCCCTGGTTCCCGGTGCTTCCATGTCAATATTTGCTCGTGTTCCTCTTGCTGTCACATACTCGTTCCCATGTACAAGAAAGTCCCTGCTACAAGCAGAAAACAAGCAAGTACTCCCTCAATATCCCCGCATTTCGGCCTATTTTCCGTAATTTTATCGATTCTATCCATGTGATCATGACATCACTTCTCGCTCCATATTCTAAAATTTATTGCAAACGTGGTCCAGTTGCCAACACGTAGCGCAAATCCACTTGTTGTGCATCCTCCTCTGAACATCGCTCTGCGTATAAAGCGCGACAGATCCACCTTCAAACTCTATTCCAAATCTCCTATTATGGAACTGTGTCCCAACATCGCTCTGGATATGTGCGGTGGATCCACAATATACGACATCCGTTAAAGGGTTTGAAGGTGGATCTGCTGCGCGTTATATACAGAGCTATGTTAAGAGGCGGATCTACAATACGTCAAATTTCCAACCATTTTTCTCAGCTGTAGGACAGTGCTTTGAATTCTGTTTGTGTAATTGTTCTGATTTTCCTGTCTGTGCTTAGACACCAGTATGTGCTTAGAGAAGTGAGGATAATAACGCACCTGACTCCAGCAGCAGAAAATAACTAAGCCCACTCACCGTTTCAGGAATATGATTAACACCACAACAGCTGCAGGACTCAGAAATTTTTCTCACTCTCTGGCAGTGCCTTCAAACATGCAGCTAAAACTCGAAGTGAGGAGATAGTCCAGTTTTTAGAGTTACAGCGCTATTTATTTCGACTTCCAAATATCATCGTTTTGGTGTGAAAATTACATATTGCAGCTGATATCTGTTCCAAGGACTTGGAAGAGCAGTTGAACGGAATGGACAGTGTCTTGAAAGGAGGATATAAGATGAACATCAACAAAAGCAATACGAGGATAATGGAATGTAGTCGAATTAAGTCGGGTGATGCTGAGGGAATTCGATTAGCAAATGAGACACTTAAAGTAGTAAAGGAGTTTTGCTATTTGGGGAGCAAAATAACTGATGATGGTCGAAGTAGAGAGGATATAAAATGTAGACTGGCAATGGCAAGGAAAGCGTTTCTGAAGAAGAGAAATTTGTTAACATCGAGTATAGACTGACGTGTCAGGAAGTCGTTTCTGAAAGTATTTGTATGGAGCGTAGCCATGTATGGAAGTGAAACATGGACGATAACTAGTTTGGACAAGAAGAGAATAGAAGCTTTCGAAATGTGGTGCTACAGAAGAATGCTGAAGATCAGATGGGTAGATCATATAACTAATGAAGAGATATTGAATAGGATTGGGGAGAAGAGAAGTTTGTGGCACAACTTGACTAGAAGAAGGGATCGGTTGGTAGGACATGCTCTGAGGCATCAAGGGATCACCAATTTAGTATTGGAGGGCAGTGTGGAGGGTAAAAATCGTAGAGGAAGACCAAGAGATGAATGCACTAAACAGATTCAGAAGGATGTAGGCTGCAGTAGGTACTGGGAAATGAAGAAGCTTGCACAGGATAGAGTAGCATGGAGAGTTGCATCAAACCAGTCTCAGGACTGAAGACCACAACAACAACATCATCTGTTTCGGTATCTGTTTCCCACAAAAGCGTGTGAAGTGTCTCAGGGAGGTTTCACAAGCGAGCAGCGATCTATTTTTAGAGTGCATGTTCGAGTGTAGCGGTATACATCGAAAAACTGAGTCAAACTACTGTGCAGTGATCTTTTTTGAAGGTATATTTAGAGACATATTCAGTTGGATTTAGTAACTTCTGATCCAGTCCGTACTCAAAGACAAGTGTATTTCCCACAAAAGCACGCAAAGTACCTTAGGTATGGTTTCACAAGTGTGTAACGATCTTTTTAGAATCCGTGTTCAAGTGTGGCGGAGGTGGTATTCGTCGGAATGAAACGTGCAATTGTTTAAATATTCTCGGCTCATCTGCAGGGCTCTCTCTCTCTCTCTCTCTCTCTCTCTCTCTCTCTCTCTCTCTCTCTTCGTGCAGTGGTACATTTCGTTCCTGTGATATCTTCAAGTTATGTATATGACAATATTCTGCAACACCAGATGTAATAACTCCTAAAGCAGTTCGTGTTCAACAATAAAGGATATCTGTGCTCTGGGGATGGGAAGGAGTAGGGCTGTGGGTATTTCAAACGCGACGTGAAGTGCTTAGCATGTGGCCCTGTGGCTACCGTGTGGCCGTGCCATAACCCGGCCTGGAGACAAAAATGTTCAAATGTGTGTGAATTTCTAAGAGACCAAACTGCTGAGGTCATCGGTTCCTAGACTTACCACACATGCATGCCCGAGGGAGGACTCGAACCTCCGGCAGGAGGGGCAGTGGCCCGGCGACACTTGGGGGGGGGGGGGGGGGGGGGGAGGAGGCAGGGAGCCTGGTGCGTGTCCTCTCTTCGCCGGCATCTCAACCAGCTGCGCCTCTGTCGTCGCATGGGATCTGCCGCTCGCCGTCTGCTTTCAGATACGGTGCCGTCCGGTCAGCGCCCTGGGGACCCATCTACTGGCTCGCCTCAGCCCCATGTGTTACCGACGCTGCCTTCCATTTTGCCCCATGGCGACGCGCCACCGCCGCCGCCGCCTGTTCTCCCGCCGGCGACGCCCGCAGTGGACACGTCGCTGCAACCGCCGGGCGCCTCCCTGGGTCACGCGCTGCCGATCGCTTCCCGTGACCGGATGTCCTCCGACATGGCACTCTTGCCCGCTCCGGACCATATGTCGTCTTCGCCCGTCGGGTGCCCCGGCCCGATGGAGGTCGACCCTTCGGCCCCTCCCGTCTCTCTGCGGGCGCATACACCGCACGTTGGCGTGCACCCTGGAGCAGGTTTTCAGGCGTTTCCTAGCTCCCCGCGGTCCGAATGGCAGGGTGCGGGTGGCACAGCCTCGCCTGTTGTTAGGCTCCCCACCTCGTCGCATACGTCAACATGGGGTCCTCCCGACGGCGGGCGGAAGACTTATGCCACAACCGTACACCGATTTGCGGGGGAGGAATGCGGTGTCACCGCCAGACACCACACTTGCTAGGTGGTAGCCTTTAAATCGGCCGCGGTCCGTTAGTATACGTCGGACCCGCGTGTCACCACTATCAGTGATTGCAGACCGAGCGCCGCCACACGGCAGGTCTAGAGAGACTTCCTAGCACTCGCCCCAGTTGTACAACCGACTTTGCTAGCGATGGTTCACTGACAAAATACGCTCTCATATGCCAAGACGATAGTTATCATAGCATTCAGCTACGTCATTTGCTACGACCTAGCAAGGCGCCATTACCAGTTACTATTGATACTGTAAATCATGTACCGTCAAGAGCGACGTTCACCATTAATGGATTAAAGTTAAGTATTCCACCAGCTACGTCCGTTTTTTTCTAAATTCTAATTTCCTTGTCCTGTTCCAGACGTCACGCCAGCCTGCGTGAGCTGAAATGCGTGCCTTTCGGCTTCCTCTAGTAACCCGGTGTTGGCTATCCTGCCAACCAAAACATATTGCCCTGCCAAAATTTGAGCTTCCCTACATGACATCGCTGCGACTTTGCCGCATTTATGGCCGCCACTTTGGATCCACCGTCTTGAATAAATTTGGCAACAATGTAATGTAGAGTGTGGCCATATGCAGTTTGCTCTAGTACTCTCATGTCTTCTTCGAATTACATGTGACTACCACTGCCTGAAGACTTTTTTGTCTAACCTTTCCGTTTCCTCTCGAGTACTGCCACTCGTTTAATTGACATTATTCCTAAATTGGATGTTATTCGAAATGTTACCGTCATTTTCGTCACCTGTTCGGCTTGATTGCTCTGTGGAATAAATTGCCTCTTCATCTAGTGACTGATCAGAACCCACAGTCTCGTGCGTGTCCGTAATACTGTCAAATTCAACACTATTCTGAAGTAATTGGGGGTGCGCCTTGCTCCCCGTTAAGATTTATCTTTTAACTAACTCAATGTCTGACCCATAAATCAACATATCAATCTCACAGCTTTAAAGAAAAAGGAATGAGCTTATCCCATTCTACATTAACAATCCTCAATCTAATATTTCCCCTCCAAAATTTCAGTATCGGTTTACAATGCAGGCCAGTCTCTTATGAACTACCTTTTCAATTGTAACCAAAGTTAAGTGGATAACACGAAATTACATCCCTCGACACAGATCCTAAAATGATGAATTTGAATAAATCTGAATTCGATTGACGCTAAACGTTTGGAATAATTTATTTGCATATGATTTACTATAATTGGAAGCATTTCCCTCAACAGTGGGTAATTGCATGTAGCTTGATCTAGTGAATATTGGGCGTCTAAGAAACTTACTTTCTCGGATCGCTAGACAACAATTCAAGCAAATAGTATTAATGAGTTTTATTACGAAAAGTACATGACAGTACTTGTCTTTCAGAGGTACATAGTTATGTCGCAAGCAAAGAGCAACAGACAAAATAGGCAAGTATCTTCAGTATAGACAATGCTTCATAGGACAAGCGACATGACTAGTTTTGAAGCTATTGTAGAACTGGACCGCTGCCGGTCGGGCGCGGCGCTTTTGTTCTCTTCGCACAGAGGCCGCTGTGTTGTTGTCATGGAGAGGGGTCGGTCAGCGTGCAATTGGCTGACGTGTCCTTCCCAGCCCTCTCAGCTGTATCGTTCTGGACTGGTGTCAAAATAGTGATAATTCTGTTTCCAAGCTCAGGCGTAAGTTTAAGTGGATAGCAGTTCTACTCGCTCAGCTACAAAATAACTACTTGTCCACTCGTGAATTTACACTCAAATAAAGTACAACAACAATTCCACGTTACATAACCCTGCAAATTCTCGATTGAAACCGTGGCTATAGTAGGTTGACTCCACACATTCATACGCGTGTGATGAACTTGAGACAAGCCATCGTCTTGGATTCCACAAGGGTGAAATCGGATTGAACTACTCTGCCGCTGCTGCGGATTATGCTATGAGTATGGCAGTGTTGCACTGCACTGTACGCTGCACAAGTGCTGGCCCTTCAAGAACACGAGGTCGTGAGCACCCTGTCGCAGTGCAGAGTTGTCACAGGCCCAACCGTGATGCAACGCCGAGTCGAACCCTCCTGTATATCTACCGTTCACGGATTCTATCCGTACACCCCCGTGACCAGAGCACAAAACACTGTGGACACGTCAGCATCAAAGCCTTAAACCCTTAGTACCTTCTCTCGTAGCGATCACTTACGCCCACTTCTACATCTACATCTACATCTACAAGGATACTGTACAAATAACATTCAAGTGCCTGGCAGAGGGTTCATCGAACCACCTTCACAGTTCTCTATTATTCCACTCGATAACGCGCAGAAAGAACGAACACCTATATCTTTCCGTACGAGCTCTGATTTCCCTTATTTTATCATGGTGATCGTTTCTCCCTATGAAGGTCAGAGTCAAAAAAATAATTTCGCATTCGGAAGAGACAGTTGGTGATTGGAATTTCGTGAGAAGATTCCTCCTTGATGTCCATCCCAAATCCTGCATCATTTCACAAGACTGATATTTTCTGAATCCGTGCTACTTGTCAGTAGATCGTTCACTTCGAGATAATTCATAATGTTAAAATATGATCTATGTTACAAAGTCCTACTGCAAATCGATGTGGTAATATTTGTCTGTAGTTCAGCGGATTACTCTTATTTCGTTTCTTGGGTATTGGTGTAACTTGTGCAACTTTCCAGTATTTAGGTACGAAATCTTCGATGAGCGAGCAGTTGTATGTGATTGCAAAGTAGTGAAGCTATTGTATCAGCATCCTCTGAAATAAACCTGACTGGTACACGATTTGCACCGGAGGTGTCGCCTTTATGAAGTGATTTAAGCGGCTTCACTGCGCTGAGGGTATCTGCCTCTGAGTTACTCATGTTGGCACTTGTCCTAGATTCGAATTCTGCAATATTAACTCCGTCTTATCTGGTGAATCTTCTTTTCTTCTTTTTCTAATCCCTTTGTCCCGCAGTTTTCGCAGGGTCGGCATGGTTACGATCGGATTTGGCATGGTTCATTGAAGGGGTGGCCAGATGCCCTCCCCATACCCCCTGGGATGGAATCAGTGTGCCCCAGCTGTATGCGTCTAGCGTAAACCGTGAAATAGCGCGAACGTGCTTCAAATGTATGCGAGTCGCGTAACTGAGGCTGGAGGTGGGGACCAGCCCGGTATTCTCCTAGGGGGATGTGGAAAACCGCCTAAAACCACATCCAGGCTGGCCGGCACACCGGCCCTCGTCGTTAATCCGTCGGGCGGATTCGATCCAGGGCTGGCGCGCCTACCCAAGTCCAGGAAGCAGCGCGGTAGCGCTCTCGGCTAACCTGGCGGATCTGTCTTATCCGGTGAATGAGTTTCGGAAAACCGTGCTTAGTAACTCAGCTTTAGTGGGACTGTCATCAGTGACATCACCACTGTTATCACATACTAAAGATATTGATGGCGTTTTGCTGTTGGTGTACTTATGACCAGAATCTCTTTGGGCTTCTGCTCTATTTCGAGACTGAATTTCGCTATCGAAACTATTTAAAGCATCTCTTTACTGGAGTAAATAAGCTACCACGATTGGCAGTCTAACATATCCTTGCAACCTGAACTTAGGATTTCGTTGCTTCAATCAACTTTCTGTTCCTAATACTATATGTCCAATGTGTGTGTGTGTGTGTGTGTGTGTGTGTGTGTGTGTGTGTGTGTGTGTGCGTGTGCGTGTATGTGTGTTGTGGTTCAGTCCAAGGACTGACTTGATGCAGCTCTCCTATACAAGTTATCCTATACAAGTATCTTAGTTTCCAAACAAATACTGCAACTTACATCCTTCTGAATCTGCTTACTGTATCCACATCTTGGTCTCCCTCTACGATTTTTACCGCCCACACTTACCTCCAGCCCTAAACTGGAGATCCCTTGATGTCTCAGAATGTGTCTTATCAACCGATCCCTTCATTAAGTTCAGTTATACAATATAACCTTGAATAAGCGATACAAATTCTGATATGTTTCCTTGGATGCTCCTGCACTTTAATATCATATTAACTTTTCTACACTCCTGGAAATTGAAATAAGAACACCGTGAATTCATTGTCCCAGGAAGGGGAAACTTTATTGACACATTCCTGGGGTCAGATACATCACATGACCACACTGACAGAACCACAGGCACATAGACACAGGCAACAGAGCATGCACAATGTCGGCACTAGTACAGTGTATATCCACCTTTCGCAGCAATGCAGGCTGCTATTCTCCCATGGAGACGATCGTAGAGATGCTGGATGTAGTCCTGTGGAACGGCTTGCCATGCCATTTCCACCTGGCGCCTCAGTTGGACCAGCGTTCGTGCTGGACGTGCAGACCGCGTGAGACGACGCTTCATCCAGTCCCAAACATGCTCAATGGGGGACAGATCCGGAGATCTTGCTGGCCAGGGTAGTTGACTTACACCTTCTAGAGCACGTTGGGTGGCACAGGATACATGCGGACGTGCATTGTCCTGTTGGAACAGCAAGTTCCCTTGCCGGTCTAGGAATGGTAGAACGATGGGTTCGATGACGGTTTGGATGTACCGTGCACTATTCAGTGTCCCCTCGACGATCACCAGTGGTGTACGGCCAGTGTAGGAGATCGCTCCCCACACCATGATGCCGGGTGTTGGCCCTGTGTGCCTCGGTCGTATGCAGTCCTGATTGTGGCGCTCACCTGCACGGCGCCAAACACGCATACGACCATCATTGGCACCAAGGCAGAAGCGACTCTCATCGCTGAAGACGACACGTCTCCATTCGTCCTGCCATTCACGCCTGTCGCGACACCACTGCAGGCAGGCTGCACGATGTTGGGGCGTGAGCGGAAGACGGCCTAACGGTGTGCGGGACCGTAGCCCAGCTTCATGGAGACGGTTGCGAATGGTCCTCGCCGATACCCCAGGAGCAACAGTGTCCCTAATTTGCTGGGAAGTGGCGGTGCGGTCCCCTACGGCACTGCGTAGGATCCTACGGTCTTGGCGTGCATCCGTGCGTCGCTGCGGTCCGGTCCCAGGTCGACGGGCACGTGCACCTTCCGCCGACCACTGGCGACAACATCGATGTACTGTGGAGACCTCACGCCCCACGTGTTGAGCAATTTGGCGGTACGTCCACCCGGCTTCCCGCATGCCCACTATACGCCCTCGCTCAAAGTCCGTCAACTGCACATACGGTTCACGTCCACGCTGTCGCGGCATGCTACCAGTGTTAAAGACTGCGATGGAGCTCCGTATGCCACGGCAAACTGGCTGACACTGACGGCGGCGGTGCACAAATGCTGCGCAGCTAGCGCCATTCGACGGCCAACACCGCGGTTCCTGGTGTGTCCGCTGTGCCGTGCGTGTGATCATTGCTTGTACAGCCCTCTCGCAGTGTCCGGAGCAAGTATGGTGGGTCTGACACACCGGTGTCAATGTGTTCTTGTTTCCATTTCCAGGAGTGTATATCCGATCTGTGAGAACGAGCATTCTCTGAGTACAATGTGGCTGATGTATCTTCGATTTTGGCAGGCAATTCGTCTCTGTTCCCTACTGGGCTAAGGGGTTTCTCTAACCTGAAAAAGCCCCACATGTAAACCACACGTACTCCGCTACTCTAGTAGCCGCTTCCTGCGCGTGGTGCACGCCTCACCTATTGAGGGGAACCCTACAAGTCTCCACCCGATAGCGGAGGTCGAGAAATTCGCATCCGCTATCATCGTGAAGTCGTCTGAGCCTCTGATTTAGACCTTCCACCCTGCTCCAAACAAAAGTACCGCGACTTACTCCGGTCAGGATGCTGAAAATAGTCAAATGATCAGACAGTGTGTACACTGCCTAAGCGAATACGATTGAACCGTCAGTGTGCGACTCACAACCTGCCCTCACAGTTCTTTATCCAACAGAGTTTTATCTGCCAGGAAGGTTCTATTACAACGCTATAAAAATTGAATATCCTGTAGATCATAAACTGTGGCTAAAATTAAGAAATCTGGAATACAAGCTGCCAAGAAGTAAGAAATCCAGTTATAGGAACAGGAGAAATTAATTTTCCATTATTCTCTGTGTCATGATTCACATAACCATAATTGTAGACAAAAAATTTCAGCTAAATTTATTAACTATTGCAGCATTATCTGACGACATTTTCTGTTAGTTCCTGTTAATAATTCATTTTGTCCCAAACATCTCCCCATCTGTCAAATTTCGTCTACATCACAAATGCGAATGTTAACTAGCAATAATCGTATTTTCAAATTTAATGCAAGTGATTTCCCTTCTATTTTTTCTTTGAAATAAAATCTTTTACGTCCAAATTGTAAGAATCTTTTTCGTAGCCAGTAATTCTCGAAATAATGAAACTGGTCAAATTTATTAGACTACCATCGTTACTTGTGTCGTCTGCATCTTTCAAAAATAGCATTACCCCTACTACATCCACACTCTGCAAAGTACTGTGAGGCGCACAGCTCAGGGTACTTCCCTATACCTCACACAGTTGGATTTACTCTCATTTCAGTCGCTTACGCAGTCTGGAAAGAATGATCGCTTAAATGCCTTCATGCGCACTATAATCAGTCTAGTCCTGTCTTCGCAGTCCCTATGGAAGACATACGAAAGGGGTTTCTCACTTACAACTGATTCTTGAAACAATGGAAGAAAGCTCTCATGGTATGAGTGACGTCTGTCTTCAAACATCTACCAGTTCCTGTTTTTCAACATTATTGTGAAAAATAGGCTCAATACCTCAGTTTTTCTTGTTTGGTATAGGGCCTACGCTATTGAGCAGTTTTCTAGGGTGAGCCGCTGCAGTTCGAAGTAAACCATCTGCTTTACTTTCAACAGATTCTTAACCTATTTACATGAGTTGACTGATACGAATTGCGACTCATTGACATCATTGATATTCTTGTCATACCATATTACGCCTCTTTGAAGTGAACAGTTTTACGTTTTTGAACTTTTAAATCAAGTTACCAGTCCTTCTATCACTTTTAAAATTCATCAAGACTTGACTGAATATTTGTACAGCTTTCCTTCCAGATGGTACTTCATTACAGATAACTGCATCGTCTGCCGAATGTTTGAGCTTACTATGAATATTGTTTGTGAGGTCACTGATTTACAATGTGGAAAGCAAGGGTTTCAACACGCTTCTCTGGGCACACTTGAAATTACTTCTGCGTCTGCTGATGACTATCCTTCCAATTTAACATGCTGTGCTCCCTAAAGAACGTAACCTCAGTCCAGTCACAAATTTCGTTTAATACTACATATAATCGATTTTCGTTAATCAGCATTGGTGACACACGCTGTCAAATGCTTTTTGGAAGTAAAGAATCAGTGCAGCTGCTGACTGTCAATGTTAAAATCCTCAACGGTTGTAAAAATTACTTATTTCTTGAAAGGAAAGCCGTACCCAGTTTCAGGATGTATGTCCCACATTCAGGAGCATATTAAAATGTGGGTCCACAAGGATGCATAACTAAGGTTAAAATGGGCAAAAATATGTTGAAATAGTGCATCCTTGCATGTCATGTACCAGGCGTACACTGTTTTAACATATTTTGACCTATTTTAATCTTAGTTATGCATCCTAATGGACTCACATTTTAATATAAACCGGAAAATGGGACATACATCCTGAAACTGTGTAGTGATTTGCTTTATATAAATACATATTTTTTTGCAACTGTAGCGGATTTTATCATTGACAATTAATAACAGTTGTGGTTGTCTAAAAAAGAGAAATGTGTAGTTTCTGCTGATTACCTCAAAAGTCAGCTGTCATTTAAAGCCAAAAGCATGTTAACGGTGATAACAAAGTATGTTATAACAAATCTGATAAGAGAGAGAAGGCATAAAACTACTCGTCAAATCAATCACTTTACAAGAAGACTAGAGGAAAGGAAAGTAAAAACTTTAACAACTCATCATCAACAAGGACACTGTGGCAGACAGGGCCAGTTTGAGAAAAATTTTTCCACATGAGCGACTTTTCATTTGCCTGCCCGTCCCTCTCCACCCTTTTTCCTTCGTGCTCTTTCACCAACATCAATTTTTGCTGTCAATTGTGATACTGTATAGAAATCCTGCACTCGGGTGCCCCTCTCAGCTTGGTTCCTCAAGAGGTAACTTGTGTCTCCTGGGCCTTCATCCGACCCTGTGGGCAGGACGCTAGTTCGGATGGTAGGGCGTGGAAAGGAGTCAGCAGTACCATCGCTGAAAGTCCTACACTGGCTTCTGCCAAAAATGATTCACGGAAACCATGGAAAGTCTAAATGAGCATTCTCGAATGGGGAATTAAAACCCCACTCCAGAGGGTTCAGATACCGACCTCTCACTTAGTTTAAAAAGTTGTTAAAAACAACATACATCTACAATACACAACTCTGAAGGTTTGTCATACACTAGGCCTCATGTTTTCACCAACAAATCAGTACTAAAAGCTCTGTTCTCACTGTTCACGCGAGAGCTATTATTGTGGCTCTCGGGTAATCGGAATTTAACATATCAGTTGGTTTCTTTCTATGAATATTTAAACATTGTGTCTAATTTGATTGAGTTCTCTCGCTATGGTCGAGCAACAATTTCTTGTATTCCGCAGAAAATAGTTGAGGAACATGTTTGATTGAGAAACATGTTTGATTGAGTTCTCTCGCTGTGGTCTAGCAACAATTTCTTGTCTTTCTCAGAAAAGGGTTGAGGATCATGTCTGAAAAAAGACATCATTCTAATTATTTATTGATGGATTACAGTTTTTCAAAAGTTTATAATGCTCTGTTAGTTATTACTCTATGTCCTCGCGATATTTAGAAATTATGATTTACATTCCAGACCAAGAATAAGCTGCTGCAACTATTCCAGTTTACGTATTGTGTTGCAAGAATAAGTTCTTTGTTGTCTTTGGCACTAATGTTGTGTTCATAGATCACATTTAACATGATCTACGATTGCGCACAATACTTTCCTTGAAGATCTTTGGTTTGTTCAATGTTTACAAGTGTGAAAACTTAAGTCAGTCGAAAGTGCAATATATCTTTTGTGATGGCATGACAATAATATGATGTTAAGCGTTCTTTTCTGTGTTTGTGTTTACAATTTTCTGTAGAATTTTTTCCGATATGAAAATTCCAATCTGCCGCTACAATTTCTGGAAATAACATGCAGTGTCACGTACCAGACTTCAGAAAAACTTAGGCACTCAGAAACATTGTAATGGAAGGAGACGAAGAAGGTGTTTACAGATTGGAAGGGATCACTGAAGAAGTAGGTGGTTTAGTTGTAAAGAAGAAACCGGTTAATGATGACAGCGTATTTAAAACACCAGCTCCGAAGAAGTCACTTCTTGGATTGGATAAGTTAGCAGGTAAAAGTTACTATTTTTCTGATTGTTTGTTCCAGAGTTAGATGTAATAACTTGTTATCTTCCAGTATAATAAATGTTGAAGTCATAGATCGGTAAAATACCCAATTGGAAGTTATGGTATGATAACCGTAGCGTCCAGTAAGGTTTTTTACTTGTTATACTATACGACAGTCGTTGTTGTGTACGATTCCAAACTGATTTGAGTAATTCGTGATATATGGAGCCGTACACAATTGCTGACAAATTGCTTGGAATATAAATTTTGGTGTAGAATTTGGTTACTTGGACAATTGAGGATGTAAAATTTACAATAAGAAAATTTTTGTGTATTCCGTGATTAATAAGTGTTGGAGCAACCAGTGAACGCAACTGCTTCAGCAGTTATCCTTAAAATCAGATGGACGACATAATTGTCCATATACTTGTATAATTTATTTTACGTTGTACAACTCAAGATAAAGAGCTGCGTCCAGCTTTGTGGTAAGTTCATTAATGTGACACACTGCACACCAGATAAAGTGTTGAGGTTGTTCCCTAGATGTGGTATTTTTTCACATATGTAAACAGTTTAGCTAAGTTTCCAGTTTAAACGTGTGATCTGTGAAGAATGTTGTTTTCAGGCAGTTCTAACATACCAGAAGCCTTGTTTCACACAACATTTGGATTATACATCTTTCCCAAAGAGAAATAATTAATGTGATTGAAGACTTTTGAGAAATACTCCCACAGCCCCTAATGGTAAACGTATTTAAATACTTCCAGCAATACGCAGAAAGGAGAAACAAGAGGCAGAGCAAAATGATGCAAAGAAGGCTAAGCATCTGTCTGACAAATCTGAAGGTGATGAAAAAAGAGTGGATGATAATGGTCACAGAAAGCACAAACGAAAATCTAAAGACAGGTGAGATGCATGTTTACCTGGGCTTATTATCAAAATACTTAATCCAAAAAATCTTCATAATATACCATAATTTTTGATATGAGGTATTTTGCTCCCTAAATAAAATGTGTACGAAAAGTATAGCAACAGACATAGAATTGAGCAAAATCAGACACAGATGCTAACTTTGGAAGCAGTAAGTATTCTTCCCATCAGCAAAAGAAACAAAAGATTTAATGCGAGTAGATCTCTTCAGTGAGTATATGGGGAAAATCACCATTGACCTCCAATCTTTGGAGATACAGCTGGACAGGATACAGTCCATGAAAAATTTCTATTTGTTCTTGTCTGTGTCTGTTGCTGTTTGCTTAATAGAATATTTCTCTTTATTTAATTCAGTTTTTGTTTTTAATATTATTATTGAATTTAATTATTTGCACATTCCTTGAACAAGGAATGTGTACATAGTATCCTGCAGTTATGTGCCTCATGCCAGTTAATTTATAAAAATTATATGTATTTCAGAGTGTGGATGGTTCATGCTAACCATTTACATGAGTATCTTGTACTTAATTAAGCTGTTTACAAGTTCCACATGTTGTAATTGCGACTTCACACTATGATGCGGAAAAAGTATTAGCCTATTATTATGTGCTTTCCCATTGAAAAAATATGACAGCAGGCTGACCATTTACAGAATTGTGTTAAGCTAATTTTTATTTGTGTGTTTCTTTTCAAAAAACAGTGATTTATACTTTACTAGTTCAATTACACAATTACATATTTCCCCCCCCCCCCCCCACCCCACTGCTCTCCCTCCCTAAAATAAAATCACACATAGAAAAACCGGGTCAACGGAAGCGTCCGATTCCACCCATCGGCTTTGACCCACGATGTAAGGCTGTTGTGGTGTGTGGCGTCACGAAGGTGCAGAATTTAGTTTGTGGGAGTGGCGTATTTGTAGATGTTGTTTTGATGTGATCAGTGGTGCTCTTTTGCGGTGTGTTTATGTGTTGTGAGTTAGGTGATGTTTTTGGTTTAGTTTGTGTGTGTGGCGTGCTTATAGGTGGCGTATTGTTGCAGTCGGTGGTTCTCTCTGGTGGTGTGTTTATTTTTTGTTTGTCCCCACCCAAAAACCCCCAATTTCCCCCACTTGTCCCGTTAGTTTCATTGTATTTATGGGGAATATGTGTATGATGGGTTTTCAATATATTTTTGTGTTTGTTGTCATGTTTATGTAATGGCGTCATAGTCGCAATATGCTAGTTGTTGTGAATGGTCGATTCCACCATATTGGTGACATCTTTGGTCAAAGCAGACGGGTGGAATCAGACATTTCTGTTAACCTGAAAAGGGTTTACAATTCAAATATTATTCTCTGAATTAGGAGGAGTTGTCAAGCAGATATGATTTCAGTTTGTATATGGAGTTCATTGTACTATCTAGTAAATTCTTTAAACCACCGGGTTGGTGGTCAAAGATATTTTCTGACTGAATACCACACAAAAGCTGGGTAAGGAAGAATGTTAGCCAGATCTCCTTCTGTATTTATGAAAGTTAACTGTTGTTTTTGAACTGTAATTGATTGTTGAAAAGCTAATAAATTTATTGAGGCTTTTGTCAGCATAACCAGTAGTTTAAAAGACCGTCTGCAAGAAGCTGTAGATTAGGCACTGCATATTACCATTATTACTCACTCCTGTGTTACAAACAGCCTTTTTCACTGAAAACTTACTCGTTTGACAGTCTTATTGTTGTGCCTGTTCGCGACTTAGCATCCCTGTTAGATGGTGTAGTAATCTATCCTATTCACAATATAATTTTTAAAATTGGTTGGCTAATACTGGCTTCACCTGTCTGCCAGTTGTTCTAATTATCGCATAATGTGCTCCATTCTTAGACAGAATAACATTTAAGCAATGAATAGTGTGATTTAGACTGAATAGTTGTGTACCACAGTTCCTAGAGTGTGAGCTTACATTGTGTTTTCAACATTTTTTGAACAGTGGGTATTTTGTGTTGAAAGTAATGAAGAATGCAGTACAACCTATCAGCTTGGCCTGACCCAATGGCGCTACCTATCAATGCAGTTTGTTATCACTACATAACCACTGTGCTGACTGACATACAATCATATATATTTTAACTCAAAGAGTATCGGGGTGCCAACAATAAATGAAAGATTTGGTTTGAGAAGATCTTGCAGTTAACTCCTTCAGATATCTTGAAAACTTGGAAACATTGTTGGGAAAATGGTTCTCAGCAGACAAGGAAATACCGTTACAGAATGTGCAATGTATAGAAAGTAATCATTCTTGTGATTATACATTTGTCGGTTTTCCCAAATTTATAAACAGACTATAGACATTTAACCTAATGCAGACTACAGGCTATGAGTACTACATCCTTGTGTCTGTGTGTAGAATGTTCTCAGATTTTTATATCATTTGACAGAAACAAATATAAATATATGAAGTAGAGTAGGCCTAACTTTCTGATATTTTCGTTTCAAGAATCTGCTTAAGTTGCTGAGCTACAGCATTTACTCCATATATTCTGTTTTTTTTTTTTGTGATATGTACACATTCCCTACAATAAGAGAAATTATTCATACCATTGATATATAATTTAGCATATGTATTTTCCATTACAATTGTCAGTCCTGTCTTTCACTCTGTTTCTGCATCACCTTCAGTGTGTAATACCTCTGCAAGCTATTTGTCTGTACTTTTGTATTAGCCTAATTTTATTTTATTCTCATTCTTAATTTAATTTAAATGAAATTATTGTATAGTTATTTTTTCCAAATGTTTAGTTTTGATGTTTTACTGATTTAGTCCCATGATATTTATTTACTATTTAACTTTTAACACTTTTTAATTACTTTACTACTCCACTACCGCTAATGACATTTGATCTGTGTTTGTACATCACTCTCGATGTGTAACATCATCTTATTTGACAGCAATAGCCAGTTGAAGTCTGATGTTGGCCTTGTAAACCAAACACGGCTTAACAAAATAAATTAATTTTATAGAACATACACAATCTTGTGCTTTTCATTAATTATTATGTAAGATGATGTGTAATCTTTGGTTTGCGTTTCATGTTGTAACAAGTGCATGCCCAAAAACATTTAGTATCTTAATTTACTTAATTCCAGTCTGTCTGAAACTTTTGTTTTGATAGTTTTATTAGAGCCTATTGTGTATATATTTTCCAAAAACAGAAAAGCAGTTTGCTGTTAGTACATTTCAGTAAAAGTCTAGAAACATATTACTTCCCCCAAATTATATATTATAAAATTAGAGAAATCTGAGAGTATGCACAACATTACCAGTGACATCTCTTCCTATAAACTATCTGTGGGTGGAATATGAAGGGGGAGTGCAGATTTTTATATTGCATCAGATTTTGCACTTTAATCTGCTGTGTGTGTCATGTACATTTTCAGAGGAGTTCGCAGAAGCTACAGACAGTTGAACTGATATAAGTAGCAACTAAGCTAAGAGGGAATGACTTCGAGAACTCATCAGCGAGATTCATTTTAAATTAGGAATAATTGCTGCATCCATGTGCAGTCTTGTTGGACAAATTGTGCTAAGATAAAATTGTTTTGCACTTTTGTTTGAATGTAATAACAAATTTAATTTGAGGCAATGAGCAATTCATTGCATGAGCACTGAAAATATATCCTAATTTTTCATTTTGTGTTTATAGTTGCTGTAAACCTAAGGTCCAAATAGCTTACATTTTATGGCTTTACTTATTACTGTTTGCTCTTTATTTCCAGTGTAAATTTATGCTGAGAAGCAACATTAGTAATTACCGCCTTAGAAATTAATGTAGTCCCCTAGTTTAGTATTTGTGTCGTGTAGAATGGTTTGACTGGAAAGAAGTGTCACTAAGTCCATAAAAATTAATTTATTGACCATAAATTCTTCGAAATAAGATGCTCTTGCATTAATACATTCTTTCTAGATGAGAATTTGATGTGCTGTAGGCATCCTGGAAGGTCTGAGTTTGTATGTCCTTTAGGGTTTGCGAATAGTAGCTGTCGATGTTCTTGAAATGGCATTCTTTCAAGAGTGTCTTGTAGCACAGAAATAAAACAAGGACAGGACTCAGTGCATTGTCTTGGTGAAGCATTCAAGAACCGCCAATGTGTAGGTTGATGCCCGTGACCTCGTTTTCAGCCTTTTGAACACTTACACTTGTTTTTCATGTCTTCTGACTTGTTTGATACAGCCTGCCACGAATTCCTCCCCTGTGCCAACCTTTTCATCTCAGAGTAGCAATTGCAACCTACATCCTCAATTATTTGCTGGATGTATTCCAATCTTTGTCTTCTTTTGCAGTTTTTGCCCTGTACAGCCCCCTCTAGTACCTTGGAAGCTATTTCCTGGTGTCTTAACAGATGAGCTATCATCCTGTCCGTTCTTTTTGTGTTTTCCATAACCCATTCTTTGCCGATTTTTCAGAGAACCTCATTCCTTAAGGAATGTACCTTATCAAATGAAACTGTGCAGTTCCAAAGTCATACATCTGTGATGTATCTGAAATTTAGATTATGGAGGGAGCCTTGCTGGGGTTGTCCATGCAGTTGGCAAAACTGTTGTGCCAGGGTGGAGTTGTAGTTAGCATATCTATCTAGTCAACAGGAGACCCGGGTTTGAATCCCAGCCTTGGTGTAAATTTTCATTCGTCACATCAGTCTGTTTGTGTACTTACCTTATCAGTCCACCTTATTTTCAACATTCTTTCATAGTACCACATTACAAAAGCTTTGATCCTCTTCTGTTCCATTTTTTCCACAGTCCATGTTTCACTACCGTACCATGCTGTGCTCAAATATACATTCTAAGAAATTTCTTCCTCAAATCAAGGTCTGTGTTTGATACTAGTAGACTTCTCTTGGCCAGGAATGCCTTCTTGCCAGTGCTAATCTGGTTTTTTTCCTCGCCATTGCTCCATCGATCATGGGTTATATTGCTGCCTATTTTTTTTTTATAGGTAACAGAATTTAGTAACTTTATCTACTTTGTAACCATCAATCCTAATGTTAAGTTTCTCACTGTTTTCATTTCTGCTATTTCCCATTACTTTCATCTTTCTTTGATTTATGCTCAACTCATTAGACTGCTTATTCCATTCAACGGATCATGTAATTCTTCTTCATTCTCACTGAGGATAATAATGCTGTTGTCAAAGATTATCAGTGATGTCCTTTCACTTTGAATTTTAATCTCGCTCTTGACCCTTTCTTTTATTTCTGTCATTGGCTTCTTCACTGTGTTTAATCATTGAAAAAGACAGTGAGCATTCCTTCTCTTTTCTTTTGTAATTACGTGGTGTGGCCACTCAGGGCTCTGTCTCTTCATCTCAGGATGGCATCTGAAAACCCATGACTCATCTCCCATTGTAACATTTTCCAAAAAAGGTAGCCTTGTTTTAAAAGAATTCCAGAAGTTCTTCACAAATTAGCATTCCGTTGGACGTGTGGTCGTCGATCAAAATTTTTAGTACCAGTTTTGCTTTATCTTCAATTGTTCAGTTATAATTTCATGGACAACAGTTTTATAAATATTCAGTGTCTGAGCTGCCAGATGAACACTCATTCTACTGGCTGTATACACGAGTCACACTGTCTTCAACTTTCGACGTTTACGGGCACCCAGAGATATTTTTGTCATTGACGTCATCCCGGCTTTGCAGAAACACCTTGTGCCACTGAAACACATGCTCTTTTGACAGCCATTCACTCCCAAATACCTGCCCGATCATTGGAAATGTTGTGGCAGTGGGCTTTTCAAGTTTCATGTAGAATTTGATTGTGTACCATTCTTCAAGTGAATGATGCATCACGGCTGGAAACAGACCATTGACAAGTTTCATGTAGGGACATGTCCTGACTCACCAGAAGCTCAGATGAAATTGGGATTGGTCGCACTGGGAAGCTGACAATCCTCACCTGTTAGCTTGGGTGGGCAGTTCTGAGCAATAGGGACATCGGAACAGAACTGGTGATGCAGGTAAAAGTGCAGTTATGATATCCATGGCTGTTTGTTGCATGCTTACACTGGTAACAGTTCACGTGGTGAACTATAAGAACTGAGTAGGATGAATCATGAATCGCGTGTCGATAGCAGTCATAACGCTCATTCATAATTTCCTACACTTCTTAAATAAATTTGGCTAATATTCTGTTCTATTTGGTTAGAGTTTAACCACATCTCCCGAATTTCCAGCAGAACTGGAAATAATACGTAAAAGTACAGGGTTATTACAAATGATTGAAGTGATTTCACAGCTCTACAATAACTATTATTTGAGACATTTTCACAATGCTTTGCACACACATACAAAAACTCAAAAAGTTTTTTTAGGCATTCACAAATGTTCGATATGTGCCCTTTTAGTGATTCGGCAGACATCAAGCCGATAATCAAGTTCCTCCCACACTCGGCACAGCATGTCCCCATCAATGAGTTCGAAAGCATCGTTGATGCGAGCTTGCAGTTCTGGCACGTTTCTTGGTAGAGGAGGTTTAAACACTGAATCTTTCACATAACCCCACAGAAAGAAATCACATGGAGTTAAGTCGGGAGAGCGTGGAGGCCATGACATGAATTGCTGATCATGATCTCCACCACGACCGATCCATCGGTTTTCCAATCTCCTGTTTAAGAAATGCCGTACATCATGATGGAAGTGCGGTGGAGCACCATCCTGTTGAAAGATGAAGTCGGCGCTGTCGGTCTCCAGTTGTGGCATGAGCCAATTTTCCAGCATGTCCAGATACACGTGTCCTGTAACGTTTTTTTCGCAGAAGAAAAAGGGGCCGTAAACTTTAAACCGTGAGATTGCACAAAACACGTTAACTTTTGGTGAATTGCAAATTTGCTGCACAAATGCGTGAGGATTCTCTACCGCCCAGATTCACACATTGTGTCTGTTCACTTCACCATTAAGAAAAAATGTTGCTTCATCACTGAAAACAAGTTTTACACTGAACGCATCCTCTTCCATGAGCTGTTGCAACCGCGCCGAAAATTCAAAGAGTTTGACTTTGTCATCGGCTGTCAGGGCTTGTAGCAATTGTAAACGGTAAGGCTTCTGCTTTAGCCTTTTCCGTAAGATTTTCCAAACCATCGGCTGTGGTACGTTTAGCTCCCTGCTTGCTTTATTCTTCGACTTCCGCGGGCTACGCGTGAAACTTGCCTGCACGTGTTCAACAGTTTCTTCGCTCACTGCAGGCCGACCCGTTGATTTCCCCTTACGGAGGCATCCAGAAGCTTTAAACTGCGCATACCATCGCCGAATGGAGTTAGCAGTTGTTGATCTTTGTTGAACTTCGTCCTGAAGTGTCGTTGCACTGTTATGACTGACTGATGTGAGTGCATTTCAAGCACGACATACGCTTTCTCGGCTCCTGTCGCCATTTTGTCTCACTGCGCTCTGGGGGCAGAAACCTGAAGTGCGGCTTCAGCCGAACAAAACTTTATGAGTTTTTCTACGTATCTGTAGTGTGTCGTGACCATATGTCAATGAATGGAGCTACAGTGAATTTATGAAATCGCTTCAATCATTTGTAATAGCCCTGTATGTTATTGCAATGGCAAATGTGTATCTGAGGTTACTCTGCAATTCAGTCTTTATGGCTATCATATTTTTGTGGATTTGCCAAAACACAAGCTAGTGGTCACATTAAAGTTACAGGTCAATCTGTCAGCACATTTAGGTTATTTCCAATTATCAAAGATATACAAAAATCACAAACTACACTTAAAATTTGTAATAACCAGATCAATAAAAGATATTGTGCCGCCACTCTCGATCTGAAATCAAACATAATCAATTCATATTTTCTGCTGAAAGAAATCATTAGATTTAGCGATCCTCATTGGCTGCTGTATGCTATCACCCAGTTGGCTATGATCAACACCAATGATATGCCAACATCAGCGAACAACACAAGAGCTGATGACACCATAAGTGTTATTTAGCCAATGACATTAATTTCCAGACAAATTGTGTAAGTCTTCAGCCACCCCTTCCACCTTCTCTCTCTCTCCCTCCCTTTCCCCCTCCCTCGCCCTTTCCCTCATTGTGGTGTGATTGTCATGTGCAGCTTGTTAGAAGTTTCATGATTGGAATGGTTTCCAAATGTTTTACTGTTGCACTTTCATGGTAAATGTGGTTTCACTTAAATGTTGTGTTTCAGAATCACTTTGGAACCACAGTTAACATTTAAAATTTCACATCTCTTTTTTTAGCTATGGTACTAAGACTTACTTTAATATTTTAAAGGCACTATCGCCATGTTCAAGAAGAAACTCCAACATACACAGGAGGAATATCCGATGAAGCTCGCCAGAGATTAGTTGAAAGACTACAGAAAAACAAAGAGAGAGGTGTCCACGCATCTACAAAAGATAAACATAGAGAGAAACGAGCACATGATGACAGGCATAAACATTCTCACCACCATTATAAAGGTAACCAATAGAATACTGATGTGTATCAAATTTTATTTCATATTTCAAAGAGATAAAGTGAAGCACTTGTACAGCTCACATTGCAAGTGAACATAATTGTTTATATTTTTTTTAATTATTTATCACTTAGAAAGTCTGTCTTTTGGTATCTTTTTCTGTTTGCTGAGGTCTTAGTAAGACAATTTCCCCTGAATTACTGTTATGCAGAAAGAGATCGTGATAAAAGAAGTCATCACAATGAAAGGAGGAGCCGTGAACGAGATGTTGATAAAAGATCTGAGCGAGGATCTTCCCGTTCTGCTCACAGCTGGATTGAAACACCTCGTTTTCGAGATGAGCCTCTCACACCAGTAATAAAGATAAAGGATCCCACATCCAAGTAAGAATTATGTCTTATAATATCACATAGGTGACATTCCATGTTGCCTTGGATATGTGGTATGGAAGGATTATTACATTAAGGGAAAACATAGAAAATTATATTGCAGCTTAAGATTCTAAGAAGACAGTAGATGAGTAATCAGATAGGCTAGTTGTTATTGTACATATGCCTCTTGTTGTCCAGCTGTTTGTGCTTTACATTTAAAACCATTATTTTACATTATAAAAATACTCTGCTGTATGCTTGCAGAACGAGCTGGGATGATGACGATCCGACACCATCAAAGTATTCCAGTTGGGATCTCCCAACACCACAGACAAGAGAACCAGACAGTGACTGGTCAATCAGAAAAGGAACAGAAAAGCGCCTACGGAAAGATGAAACTCCAAGACCTACCCCAGCCCACAGATTCAATAGCTGGGCCCGTGACAGGAAGAGAACTGGTGCTACACCTCTGCCAGGAAAAGGTAATACATTATAATTTGCTACATAATAGGTCACACATGAAAAACTTCTGCCGAAAATAACTATGTTGACCTCCGGCAGTTAGTTCTCTTAGAGAAGACTAAATTATTGTCATATGTCAATGTAGTCATGCATTGAAGGTAAAGAGAGTGCAGGACACAATAATTTAGTAAACTGGCCACATGATACCTCTTTTCCATCAGAATTTAATGACACTTTATAAATACTGCCATAAATAGCCTTGCAGTTGAGAGGCAAATCATGTGTGGCCTTGTTTATTGGTAGTGTTTGACCTTCATTGATTTAGTCATGTTCATTACAGGGTCCTTTTATGTGATCACACTTATGACAGATGTATTCATTGCTCAGACTAGAGTGATTATTCTATGTTGTTGTTGTTGTTGTTGTGGTCATCAGTCCTGAGACTGGTTTGATGCAGCTCTCCATGCTACTCTATCCTGTACAAGCTTCTTCATCTCCCAGTACTTACTGCAACCTACATCCTTCTGAATCTGCTGAGTGTATTCATCTCTTGGTCTCCCTCTACGATTTTTACCCTCCACGCTGCCCTCCAATGCTAAATTTGTGATCCCTTTGTGATTCTAGTTGAAGATAATTATTCATCAGTTGTTCAAATAGTGTGCAGAAACAACACCAAGTAAACCATTATCAGTAGAAACATGGTACATTTCACTGCAGACCGCAAGTTGCCTTAGACTTGAAAAGGACTGCATTTCCTATTTCTGTAAGACTTCCAGTTTCATTGTAAGTACACACACATACCATCTCCTTCCATTGCTAGGGCCACAAAAATGTGTTAACATTGTTAAGCTCACTCACTAATAAGATAAACGTGGGTGCCATAAAAATATTTATACTCTGTAATTGGCTGAGGTCGTTATGAAATGTGCTTTTGTATAGTCCTCTGTGATCAGATTTTGCTCTGAAGTACACTGTTACTTATTACATTAGTGGATGAAGGACTGTGAGTTATTACTGCTGAGGAAACAAACAAATGTAGAAAGAGAGGGACATGGACAGCAGTGGACATTCAACTTGACTATCAATAACAGTACACGGCTAAGTAATTACACCTTATTCATTGCACTAACAGTGCCTTCATCTCAGCTCATCGTACACAGAATATCAAGATGGTGACAGTTTTAGTCATGTCCTTCATAAAACTTATCTTTGCAGATAATTTGGTTAACCAACTTTTTATTTAAGTATTCATTTATGCATCATTTCATTGTGATCGAAGCAGACACTCTAACGATATTCCTAGACCTTCTCCATAATAAATCTGTATCTGTTAACGCATATTAAATGTTCATGTTTTAGATAAATGCCTCCTGCTTGATATTGCCATGAATTTGTGTGGCAAAGCAGTAAGAAATTCCTTATTGATGATTATTGTGATATTTTGCAGCATTGTCACAGGTGACTAAAAGACCTAATTCTTATTATGCTGTTCCATCTAGATTATATGACATCCTTAAATTCCTCAAAGAAGGGGTCCCTCTTCATCCAATTGTGAGTAACATAGGTGCTCCAGCATATTGTGTAGCAAAACACCTTGCTACTATCTTGAGCCCTGTAGGTCAGTGTGAGTCTAGTAAGTTTTGATGTGGTCTCACTCTCCACTCATGTCCCTCTGCCTGATTTGTTATGGTTGATTGAGATTAGGTTTGTTGCTGAATTAACGAACCTGTTCCACCGTGTGTTGACTCCCACTTACTTTTTATTCCATGACAAGTACTACAAGCAGACACGTGCAGTTGCAATGGGGAGTTCGTTGTTAGCGGTTATTGCCAATTGGTTTACAGAAGATGTCAAGGAACATGCCTTGGAATATCTCTCTCTCTCTCTCTCTGTCCGTGTGTGTGTGTTTGTTTTTCAGACACGTAGATAATACTTATGATCTTTGGCCTCAATGCAGTGAGAATTTGAAAGACTTTTTAGAATACCTGAATTCAATCCTCCAGAATATTTGTTTCATGATGGAGGTGGAAAAATATGGCTGTCTTCCCTTCCTCGATTTTTTTGGGATGTGCCATTTATAGGAAGCCTATTCACACTGACCCCCTCCCCACCCCCATGGACCTTGCCATTGGTGTGGAGGCTTGCGTACCTCAGCGATGCAGATAGCCATACCATAGGTGCAACCACAACGGAGGGGTATCTGTTAAGAGGCCAGACAGTTCCTGAAGAGGGGCAGCAGCCTTTTCAGTAGTTTCAGGGGCCACAGTCTGGATGTGATCTTGTAACATCAACCAAAATGGCCTTGCTGTGCTGGTACATCGGCTGAAAGCAAGGGGAAATTATAGCCATAATTTGTCCCGAGAACATGCAGCTGTACTGTATGGTTGAATGATGATGGCGTCCTCTTGGGTAAAATATTCCGGAGGTAAAATAGTCCCCCATTTGGGTCTCTGTGTGGGGACTACTCAGGTGGATGTCGTTATCAGCAGAAACAAAACTGGTGTTCTACGGATTGGGGCGTGGAATGTCAGATCACTTAATCTGGCAGGAAGGTTACAAAATTTAAAGAGGGTAATGTATAGATTACAGTTAGATATAGTGGGATTTAGTGAAGTTCGGTGGCAGGCGGAACAAGACTTCTGGTCTGGTGAATACAGGGTTATAAATACAAATGCAAATAATGGTAATGCAGGAGTAGGTTTAATAATGAACAAAACATAAGAACACGGATAAGCATAGTGAATGCATCATTGTAGCCAAGATAGACATGAAGCCCATGCCTACCACAGTCGTACAAGTTTAAATGCCAACTAGCTCCGCAGATGATGAGAGATTGAAGAAATGTATGATGCAATAAAAGAAATTATTCAGGTATTTAAGGGAGACGAAAATTTAATAATCATGGGGGACTGGAATTCGATAGTAGGAAAGGGAGAGGAGGAAAAGTAGTAGGTGGATATGGACTCGGGTTAAGGAATGGAAAAAGAAGTTGCCTGGTAGAATCATAGCTAACACTTGGTTTAAGAATCATGAAAGAAGGTTGTATACGTGGAAGCAGCCTGGAGACAGCATGTTTCAGATAGATTATATGTTGGTAAGACAGAGATTTAGGAACCAGGTTATTAATTGTAATATATTTCCAAGGACAGATGCACAATTTATTGTTTATGAACTCTAGACAAAAACTGAAGAAACTGCACAAAGGTAGGAATTTAAGGAGATGGGACCTGGGTAAACTGAAAGAACCAGAGGCTAAAGAGAGTTTCAGAGAGAACATTAGGGAACGATTGACAAGAACAGGGAAAAGAGGGCAGTAGAAGAAGAATAGATAGCTTTGAGAGATGGAATAGTGAAGACAACAGAGGATCATGCTGGTAACAAGACGAAGGCTGTAGAAATCCATCAGTATCAGAAGGGATATTAAATGTAATTGATGAAAGGAGAAAATATAAGAATACAGCAAATGAAACAGGTGAAAAGGGATAGAAATGTCTCAAAAATGAGATTGACAAGAAGTGCAACATGGCTTAGCAGGGATGGTTAGAGGAGAAATTTAAGGATTTAGAGGAATGTATCACTAGGGGTAAGATAGGTACTGTCTACAGGAAAATTTAAAGAGACCTTTGGAGAAAAGAGAACCACATGTATGAATATCAAGAGCTCAGAGGGAAAACCAGTCCTAACCAAAGAAGGTCCAGCTCAACATGAAGTGGTAGTGCATACTTTGGTTCACAGGGGCCCACCTCATCTTGATCCCTGTGAGTTTGTCAACTGAGTTCACCTGTCTTGAAGTCACTTTCCGTCAGAATGGTTGTAGCGAAAGACAGATTAGATATGATTTGCACTATTGACCAACTGTGCACCAAGTGAGTGATGATAATACTGAGGTGGCACCAAAGTCTATGACATTTTGCTTTACACAGGGAGCATTTTGAACAGGAGTGGTCCATTTTGTGAACATATGATGTGAAGTGTATTTTTTGACCACCATCTAAGATTGGGGTACTTTTGAGTTTCATGAAAAATGATCTACTTTACTTAAGGTGTCTACTGTTTTCCTTGCAGTTTTGTCATGTCATGTATCAGTCAGACTGTCAGGACTTTGGAGGACCAATGTGCTGATCATAAGTGACACACATGCTACAACAGCCAAGTGAATCCACGATTGCAGAACATTGCCCTGGCACCAGTCGTCCTATGAAATATAACAACAATCAAACAATGGAAAATCCAGGATGGAATGTAACAATATTAGAGAAGGAAAGTTGCTACTCACCATATGGCGGAGATGCTAAGTTGCGACAAGCACAACAAGAAGATTCACACAGTTATAGCTTTCAGCCATTAACACCTTTGTCAGCAATAGAAACACACACACACACACAACTTGCACACACCTGGTTTCAATTGTCTGAGACTGCAGATGTGTATGTGTTTCTATTGCTGACAAAGGGCTTACTGGCCAAAAGCTATAACTGTGTGAATCTTCTTCTTGTGCCTGTCGCAACTTAGATTCTCTGCCATATGGTGAGTAGCAACTTTCCTTCTCTAATATTGGAATGTAACAACAAATTGATTCTGGCATGCACTTCCAGCTATTGGGGTAGTGTTATTAAGGAAGCTGTTGAAATTAAGCAAGAAACCTCACAAGTAGAGAAAGTGCTTTTTGTTTAAATTCTGCATGGAATTCTGATCTTTTCCATGTCAAAAAACAGAGTGACAGAGTTTATGCTACTCCACCCATTGAATATTAATTTCACTGTCAACAACTTCTGACACTGGTCATCTTTGGTTTGTGATGGTGCTAGTGTTTACAGTGTGTGTGTGTGTGTGTGTGTGTGTGTGTGTGTGTGTGTGTGTGTGTTTGTATTATCTGTCCATAGTTTCTCTGAGAACCGAGGTTTTAAATTCCCTTGCAGAGCAATTACTTGCTGCAGTTATATCTTGAAAGTGGCAGGGCATGGTCCTGTCGAAATATTGGCAGTTGTTGATGACGTCACCTGGCTGCATTCCGTTAGGTTATTTGATCATTAAATGAAGCAGCATACTTTGAACTTAAGCAGCATTTTGGCATACTGTTAATTCTAATGAGTGACTGTTGGTTCTCCTTCCACACAATTTCATTAGATGCATTCATCTACATTGCAAGCAGGGAATCAGTGGACAGGACTCAACTGTGATATATTCATGCCAAGGAGAGAATGTATTTGGTTGTTTTGTCACTAGATAGAGAGGCTTTTAAAGTAGAAAACAACTATTTGAGTTCAACAACAATAGTGTCGAGGTTATAAGAATCCTATCTGCAAAGGACTATCAGAAGAATAATTAAAAGAGAAATTTAATGTTTGTATCAGAAAGATTCATTCTTGTTTATTGTCTGTACAGATGTTGCACTCTTCAACTTGGCTATGGGAAATCTCTAGTTGGTAGTGTGATACTCATATCCACCCCATTAGCAAAATAAAGGGATTACAATATGTTAGTAAAATACTTAACTACTTTTTCTAAATCTGTCTTCCTTTTTTAATAGAAAATGATGTACAGTGGTCCTCGGCAGAGGAACGAGAATTGTGGGAAGAAGAACAGAAAAGATTGGATAGAGAGTGGTACTCGTTGGATGATGGCTATGATGAAGAACACAATCCTTTCTCAAATCTCAGTGAAGATTACACCAAAAAGAAAGAGGAGCAACTTGAACAAAGGAAAAAAAAGCGGTTGTCTGCTCAACAACGGCAGATTAATAAGGTATTTTATTTGTGGCTATTGTCAGTCTATATTGTATCTATTTCTTTATTGTTTTTTCCTTCAGGCTGTTCATTCAAGTCATTAATTTGCCCTGCTTAAAAATATTTTGTCCTGCTAGTGTCCTTATCATGCTATTAAAATCTAGCTTGTCATGTGACGAGGCAGCACTGTGGAGGATTTTGTCTGTACTACAATGACTACAATTACCACATTAGTAAGGAGCCATACCTGTTGGAAAAAATTAACATATGGTCCATCTGTTACATTTGTTGTCTTCTTTATGTGTTTGTGGCGGTGCTTGCTATGTCTCTAGCATTACATAAACCACGCAAAACCCAGGATGATGTTATATGCTGAACTTACTATGAAACATATAACCTGTGCAGTCTGGGTTCAAATTTGATGACCGAGATCCCGAAGCTGAGGGAGTGATTATTGGCACCAGTTCCCTCATTATTGTACTATGTGGAGGCATTTCAACAACTAGAACTGGGCACAAAAATGGAAGGATGTACGTTTTCAAAGAATATGGGATGTTATCAGGGTGTATACGACCCGGGACAACCGGGAGATTCGGGAAAAACCCGGGAATTTTTTCATCCGGGAAAAACCCGGGAATTTTTTATAGTTTCGGGAATGTTTCATTGTTTTAGTTTTCAGTTAAATTTTTGTGATTTTGACTCTTTTAAGAACCAATACTCCAACAAAGGATATTACTGTGTCCCACGTCTGCAGGATAATACTGCAGCAACAAAACATTAACAAGAGGAAGAAAAAACGAAAATAAAACTTAAGTTGCAAAGGAAATAGGCCATATACAACAACAAAACATAGTGCTCATACAAGCAGCTGCCGACAGCAAAGTGTGTCAAAGGCTTTAGAAAGACTATGCAATGATTCATAATGACAAATTGCCTCCGATAAGCGTGACGTGACAGCTGTTGACATTAGATTCGTTTGAGCAGTTGCGGGCAGGCTCTTGTGCATGCACAGTTGAGTCACGAATGGGTAGTACCTTCTCCCACTTCTGGCTATAGATGTGTGGCTTGGCGTCACTATCCAATATTGCCCCGCTTCAGAAATATCGTAGATCCTGGGCTGATGCACAGAGCAGTCTGAGTTGTGGTGGGGAGGTAGGTAGTCTCCACGTGACCTGTGTTTACGTTTAATGATTTTGCTGTTTCCTCTTCATTTATTACTCTCGCATCAAATGAAAACAAAACGGATTTCTGTGGCCGGGAGCTATCAAATGAATTAAAATATGTTCGCATAATTACGGAAGGCTAAAATATGTTATTATTTTCAGGTTTTATTTCCACCTTTCTGACAGTCAAGCTTTAATCACCTTGCAGAACAATGAAGTTATTTTTGTCGTTTTGCTAAAGAGATCTTTTGCACTGAGGCAGTCAACTTATTTGAAACAAAGTGTTTAATTTCACACTGTTGGCTAGTTTCAACTGTTCGCTGCATTTCAAGTGCATGTTTTCCATCTTCTAGCTCGCATGGCATTGTGCCATAATAAAGAACCAAACATGAGATAATATAGTACTGGTACTCAAGAAAATTTACATCCGAATCTGGACATACAAATGTGCACTTTAAGCCCAATTATGCATTTAAGTGTGGTTGAGGAAATTCCGATGAATTTGAAATGTCCTCTGATGTCTTGTTTCTTTTGTGACATCAAAGATCTTTCCAAAACGTGTTTCCCTCCTCCGCCCTGAGTTCAGTTTTCTAACGTGCCGGGTAATTCTACGTCGGCGTATAAAACCATAAACATTCAAAAGACTGATATGTTTTACAGTGCCGAGGAAAAGTATACTCTCACATAACACGGGGAAAAATGTGTTTTCACCCGGGAGAAAGTGTATTTTCAACCGAGAAATCCGGGAAAAATCTGGGAATTCTTTTTCCTTGTCCATGTATACACCCTGGTTATCTTCACATCACAAGAGTAATGGAAAACCACCAGAAAATAATCCTTAACCTTGAAGGAAGCTACTTCTTGAAAAATTTAATCTTCATGCCAACTGGGACTCAAACCCAACCCTTTTGACTTACAGGCAGTGCTCTTACCGACTGAAGCACCTAAACACATCTGACAGTCTCATTGCAAGCTTAAGTTCACTGGTGCCTCTGTCCAATACTTTCACAAAAGTTCTGCATATGTTACTTCACCAACACATCTGGAAGAAAGGATTCACCTCAGAATTGCCAAATGAAACTTCACACTATTGCTTGTGTTCACTAATGAAACTTCATAGCAGGTAAAGGTAGTGTGGGGACGCAAACCTAGGTGTTTGCCTTTTCTATGCAACACTGAGCCATAAAAATACGTTTCACTGTGTCATATAAAGTGTCAGTCTAGTAATGTGTCTCCTACTACTTCCGATTCAGTCCAAAAACTGTTGCATGCATTGCTGTGTCAGTACGTTTTAAAGAATGAAACAAATGCTTGATATTGGTTTAGCCAAAAGGTCAGTACCATTCTCCTTTTAGGAGAATGGTACTGACGTCTGTGATGCAAGTCTGTGACCGTGCTGTTGCCCAAACAAGAGGTTGAGTACAGGCTCTTCTCACTGTGGTATTACGAGTGGGAGGCTGGTGCGTCCATTGCACTACCAGCCTTTTACCCATGGAAAAAAGGAAAACATTGTAACAGACTAGTGTAGTTTCACAGCAATACCTGCTGCCATGTGGAACAGTAAGCAGAATGCACGCTCAAACAAATTAAATTCCCTTTTGTAATCTACAAAAGAGCATGAATTGTTGTGGAGAACTGATGTATCAGATGTTTCAAAAGGTGAACAGTTCAACGAAATATGTGCAGTTTCTCAGCAACACTCACTGCCAAGTGGAACACAAGATCTCCAAGCTTCAGACATCTTCTCTAGGAACTGGTCACTTTAAAAGTATATAAACTATGCGATCCAAAGTATCCGGACACCCCCAGAAACATACGATTTTCATATTAGGTGCATTGTGCTGCCACCTACTGCCATGTACTCCATATCAGCGACCTCAGTAGTCATTAGACATTGTGAGAGAGCAGAATAGGGCGCTCCGTGGAACTCAAGGACTTCAAACGTGGTCAGGTGATTGGGTGTCACTTGTGTCGTATGTCTATATGCAAGATTTCCACACTCCTAAACATCCCTAGGGCTACTGTTTCTGATGTGATAGTGAAGTGGAAACATGAAGGGACACGTGCAGCACAAAAGCGTACAGGCCGACATCGTCTGTTGACCGACAGAGACCGCCGACAGTTGAAGAGGGTCTTAATGTGTAATACACAGACATCTATCCAGACCATCACCCAGGAGTTCCAAACTGCATCAGGATCCACTGCAAGTTCTATGACAGTTAGGCGGGAGGTGAGAAAACTTGGATTTCATGGTCGAACGGCTGCTCATAAGCCACACATCACACTGGTAAATGTCAAACGATGCCTCGCTTGGTATAAGGAGCCTAATCGGAGGTTGAACAGTGAAAAAATGTTGTGTGGAGTGACGAATCAAGGTACACAATGTGGCGATCCGATGGCAGGTTGTAGGTATGGCGAAAGCACAGTGAACATCATCTGCCAGCGTGTGTAGTGCCACTAGTAAAATTTGGAGGCGATGTTGTTGTGGTGTGGTCATGTTTTTCATGGAGGGGGCTTACACCCCTTGTTGTTTAGCATGGCACTATCACAGCACAGGCCCACATTGATGTTTTAAGCACCTTCTTGCTTCCCACTGTTGAAGAGCACTTTGGGGATGGCGATTGCATCTTTCAACATGATCGAGCACCTGTTCATAATGCACAGCCTGTGGCAGAGTGGTTACATGACAATAACATCCCTGTAATGGACTGGCCTGCACAGAGCCCTGACCTGAATCTTACAGAACACCTTTGGGATGTTTTGGTACGCCAACATTGTGCCAGGCCTCACCTATCAACATCAATATCTCTGCTCAGTGCAGCACTCCTTGAAGAATGGGCTGCCATTCCCCAAGAAACCTTCCAGCACCTGATTGAATGTAAGCCTGTGAGAGTGGAAGCTGTCGTCAAGGCTACGGGTGGGCCAACACCGTATTGAATTCCAGCATTACCAATGGAGGGCGCCACAAACTTGTAAGTCATTTTCAGCCAGATGTCCGGATACTTTTGATTACATTGTGTATCTTGAAACATATTTGTCCAGTGTTAATGGAATTTTAGTAGGTTTTAGGCACATATATTAGTAGTGTAAATCTCAAGTTACAGAATTTTGCAATTACAGAATATTTTATCAGTCCATAATAAACTTATAACAGAAAGCTAGGATCAGTTCTGAAGCTCTCTTTCGTGCTTATCATCAGCTGCAACCAATGTGACCATACAGTGTGTTACTGGTTTTAAAAATAGTGTTATTGATGAGTGGTTCTGCATGCAGCTGGAACTTGGGATCAGTCTACAGTGACTGTATCCTGCTGTGGTCCTCATCTGAATCAGTCACATGCCAGCCAGGCGAACAATATGTTTGCCACCGTTAGCTAGTCAGGCAGGCAGAAAGGTGGGACGCTCAATGCAGTAGCCATGAGAGGATTAATGTGAGTAGCTGTAGTAAATATTAATGTTTACACAATATGAATGACCCTTTCCTTTGTATAAGGAGCAAAATTACTTTAAATTTCATAAAATTTAGCAAAGAATGTAATCTATATCTTGTTAATAGAAGTATATTTTTAAGTATTGTGTGTGTTGATGGGTGGAAAATGTAGTAATACCTTTGATTGATCAGCTGATTTACCTGACCATAACTTCAAACATTAATTCCTGAAAAATTTACATTTTGTTGTGAAAAATTTTTGTGGTCTGAAAGGCATGCTAAAGATGGATGGGAGTGAATAAAGACATTTCTCATGGGCTCCAATTGCTTTTGGATCCTCCATGTGGTTTGCCAAATGTACCCGGCAGACAAAATGGTGTAGAGAATGTAAATACTTGTCTTTGGTGCTATGAAAGATGCTGCTATGTACCTACAAGGGATCATTATCACTGAAGGAAATAATCTGATTGAGCTAGCAGACAATAAAACTTACAAGGCTTGCAGAATTTCTCAAAGTATTATTACTCATTTGACTGTAATGTCACTGTTGTGGTTGAAAGTTCATGAGTTAACCAGAGAAAGAGTGACTAACAATGAATGTGCAGTCAGTCTCCTCCTCCTTCACTTCCTACCACTTTAAAACAACTTTTCTCTTTGACAGTGTCATTCCTCAGCCCAGCCACTGAGAAGAAATGGAGCGCTTTGATCCATTTCTTGCAAGCCATTGACTTTCGAGAAATGAAAAGAGTGCATTTTATTGACAAGATGGTAGCTGTTAATTACACTCCCATTTTGGCAGACAGTGGGAGAGGCATCTGGTACACACTGAATCTATGTAGTTTAGGTGTTCTGTGTTGTTGTTGGGACATCAGTTTTTAGTGCAGTGATCAGTCAACAACATACATTTGCCATAGTATTTTAGTTGCCAAACTTAGAAACTTATAAAGCAGTATGCTCTGAGAGTGAAATGAGATTTTTTCTAGTTTTTAAGAAATATTCTTGTAAAGTGTGAATTCTTACGACAAGAATGTAACATGTGCAACGTGAGTGACTGTTATGATGATTCGTCCTGTTTCTAATGTTTGTTGTATAGTTTACAGACAAGATTATTTTCATTGTCTTGAACTATAATCTCCCTCCTTTCCTCCCCCATCTTTCCCCTCTTCCTCCTCTCCCCCCCCCCTCCCCCCGTGTGTGTGTGTGTGTGTGTGTGTGTGTGTGTGTTTTTTATGCCACAGAAGATTCCATCATTTCATTGTGTATTTTATGGTATATTTAAAATATTTACTCATTTTAATCACATTTATCTCTAGGTATCATTTTCTACAGACACTTGAGACCTTGTGGTTATTACTCAAATATATGGCTTTTATTACCATCAAATTTTCTGTTCATTCCAGCACATAAGAATTTACGGAACCTATATTTTCTTTGATTCTCATTCTGATTGGGAAAATTCATATAATTGTTATTCACCATTATTTGCACTGTAGACTTGATTTGATTTGTACACTGTTAAAAGAGATGTAATAATAATGTTAATCTTCCCATTGACAGCATATTTCCTAATTTTGTGCACCATTATATTCAAGCGAGGGGTGCAGTTATTAAAACACTATACTAACATTTTAGAGTACCAGAATTCAAATCCCTGTCTGACCATTCATATTTAGACTTGGGATGGTTTAGTAAATCACTTTAGTAGAATGCTAGCTGGCTTCTTCTGATAAAAGATATGACCAGTTTCCTTCCTCATAGTTCTCCTGCCTTAGACCCTGCTCTATCAGCCTCATCATTGGTGAGATGTTAAACACTATTTTTTCCCCCAATCATTTTCTTCCATCACTAAATATTATTTTTTATTTTATTTGTGTGCAACTTAACAGTCCTCTTATTTATTTTCTTTTGTATGTTTTACCCATAGTATTTTTTTCCAAGATGTTTCCTGTAGCCTCCCATGCCCAATATGGAATAATATTTTAACAGAAAGTAATTGAAAAATTAAAAAGTAACACTTCATTATTTGGAAAAAAACAACATATTGTGGTACTTTATTCGATGTTGTAGTTTTCATTTGCTTGTACCTCAAACTACTTTTTCTGGAATTTTCTGTCATTCCTTGTGAATTTATGTGGTCCTTCGTAGATCTGTATTTTCAACTACTGTTTCTTACGTTTACAGGACAATGAACTCTGGGAAAGAAATCGAATGCTGACAAGTGGTGTTGTACAGTCTGTGGACGTGGATGAAGATTTTGATGAAGAAAACATCGACCGAGTTCATTTATTGGTGCACAACATTGTGCCTCCATTCCTTGACGGCCGTATTGTTTTTACAAAACAACCAGAGCCAGTAGTTCCAGTGAAGGTAAGTAAACAGAACACAGTACTGTAATAACTGGTGTATATGGGTGTTGAATAAAGCAGGTAACTTTTTTTAGTGTCATTTATTAATAGTAAATTGAATGATATTTAAAAAATGGCTTCGGCTACTCCATATTATTATGAAAAATTAAAATATTATGTGGAGGATAATAGTGTCAAGGATAACAGCCCAGAAAACCAAGCAGTATACATACATACATACATACAATACATACATATATATACATATACATACATACATATGGATATAATAGAAGGAAACATTCCACAAAGGAAAAATATACCTAAAAACAAAGATGATGTGACTTACCAAATGAAAGTGCTGGCAGGTCGACAGACACACAAACTAACACAAACATACACACAAAATTCAAGCTTTCGCAACAAACTGTTGCCTCATCAGGAAAGAGAGAAGGAGAGGGAAAGACGAAAGGATGTGGGTTTTAAGGGAGAGGGTAAGGAGTCATTCCAGTCCCGGGAGCGGAAAGACTTACCTTAGGGGGGAAAAAAGGACGGGTATACACTCGCGCGCGCGCGCACACACACACACATATCCATCCACACATATACAGACACAAGCAGACATATTTAAAGACCAAAATATATCTGCTTGTGTCTGTATATGTGTGGATGGATATGTGTGTGTGTGTGCGCGAGTGTATACCCGTCCTTTTTTCCCCCTAAGGTAAGTCTTTCCGCTCCCGGGACTGGAATGACTCCTTACCCTCTCCCTTAAAATCCACATCCTTTCGTCTTTCCCTCTCCTTCTCTCTTTCCTGATGAGGCAACAGTTTGTTGCGAAAGCTTGAATTTTGTGTGTATGTTTGTGTTAGTTTGTGTGTCTGTCGACCTGCCAGCACTTTCATTTGGTAAGTCACATCATCTTTGTTTTTAGGTATACATACATACATACATACATACATACATATGAATATAATAGAGGGAAACATTCCACGTGGGAAAAATATATCTAAAAACAAAGATGATGTGACTTACCAAAAGAAAGCGCTGGCAGGTCGATAGACACACAAACAAACACAAACATACACACAAAATTCTAGCTTTCGCAGCCAACGGCTGCTTCGTCAGGAAAGAGGGAAGGAGAGGGAAAGACGAAGGGATGTGGGTTTTAAGGGAGAGGGTAAGGAGTCATTCCAATCCCGGGAGCGGAAAGACTTACCTTAGGGGGAAAAAAGGACGGGTATACACTCGCACACACACACATATATCCATCCTCACACATACAGACACAAGCAGACTCTCCTTCCCTCTTTCCTGACGAAGCAGCCGTTGGTTGCAAAAGCTAGAATTTTGTGTGTATGTTTGTGTTTGTTTGTGTGTCTATCGACCTGCCAGCGCTTTCTTTTGGTAAGTCACATCATCTTTGTTTTTAGATATACATACATACATATGTAAATTTCTTGTAAAAATCTGACATGATTTCCAAATTTATTCAGACACCATTAATTTTGGAGCCAGATTTTTTGAAATTATTAAACTATTACAGATCGTGCATGAAGTGCAGATATAAGTTTCCTTTAATTAAACTATGAAACGTTTGTGATTGTTTCCTGCCCTATCAAATGTCTTGTCAACAAATATTTTTGTCTATTTAAAGGTTGGCAGGAATTGGCATGGTTTTTTCCTGTCACAATATAAATTGACAATTCATCAATGCAACTGTTTTGTCCTGGACTGGTTGATCCCTCCACAAATACAATAAGAAGTCAAAACATTGCGACCAACTGATTAGTAGCATGTTGGTCTAATATTGGAATGCAGTATGGTAACAGTCCTGTGTGGCTAGGCTTCAACAAGTCCTTGGCAGGTTTTCAGAGGTATGTGGCACTAGATGTCTATTCACAGGTCACACACTTTTCATAAATTAGAGGCCAGTGGTCTGTGAGTGCAGAGCTGACACTAGGTAGCACCCCATATGTGTTCGATCAGGCAGATTGAGAGGCCAGGCCAATAACATGAGTACACTGTGGAGGATCCTCAAACCACCATAGCCCAATTCTTGCTTTTTGACAAAGACATGAAGGTATGCAGGTGGTCTGTAGTAGTGTTCCCGTAGCCTGAATGTGTCATTGTCTGTTTTATTACTACTGCAGGTCACACAAAGCCCAGGTGAATGTCCCTTGTAGCATAATATTACACCAACCAGACACCATCTGTGGCAAAGTGCGTATCTTAGGGAGCCATTCTCCTGGACGACTGTGTATCAGGACACAATCATCGACCTGCCGCGACGAGAAATGTGATTTATTGGATCCAGTGATGTGTTTCCATTGATGAGAGTCTGAGCTCACGTATGAGCTCCATTGCATTTGTAACTCGTTGGATCAACATGGTAACACCTACTGCTGCAGAGTCCCATGTTCAAAAACGTGTGCCAAATGGTGTTCTCCAAAACAGTTGTGGCTGCACCAGTATTGTACTATGTCATCAGATTTACCACAGATTGCCATCTATTGTACTTAAACAGATTGGGCAAGCTACTAACACCTGTGATCTGTGGCGAGGAATTGATGCCCAACACTTCGTTGTCTACTCGTTGCTTTAACCACTTTCCATACATTCTCATGACAGTAGCACACAAACAACCACTCAGCTTCACTGTTTCTGAGATGCTCATTCCCAGGTGCCAGGCCAAAACAATGTGCCCTGTGCCAAAATCACTTACGTTAGTGGATTTCCCCATTTGCAGCTGTATCATCACTAGAACGATTCTCAATTTGTCTCTGCTCTGCTTACATACTTTCCTTTCCACGTTATGTGCCATCCAGTCTCGTGACAAGCTGCAGTCATAATGTTTCAGCACATCAGTATATCTTTCGTAGTGCTCCTGATTTACACAATTGGTTGTAAGTACTAATTTATTAAGTAAAACATGTATTTAAGAAAACCTTGCAATTGCAAATAACAATGAAAAGTAGGATACACAGTAGCTGATAAAAGTTATCTATATAGGCAGCCTGACAGAGCGTGGTTAAAGCATAACGAAAAGAGTGTCCAGGGAGAATAAAACAGTTCAGGACTGTAAACTGTAGATCATTTAAACAAAAAAGAGTGCCCAGTGATTGGAAAAAGGCACAGGTCACACACATCTACGAGAAGGGTAGCAGAAGTGATCCACAAAACCATGCTTTTTTAGGTTTCACATTTGTTTGCTTTGTCAACTGAAAACCAGACTATCACATTACAACCTAACCACATCCTCGTAATTCGTGACATGCTCAGGAAAAAAAAAAAAAACAGTAAAATATTTGTAAAGGATAAACTGCTACTCACCACAAAGATGACACATTGAGTTGCAGACAGGCTCAACGAAAAGACTGTTATACATTGAGCTTTCAGCTAAAGCCTCCTTCAGAAAGGAAACATACTGGAAACACACCTCACACACATATGACCACTATCTTCATCAGCTCCAGCCAGAATGCAACTGCGTTGAACAGAAGCAGCAATCTGTAGTAGCAGAGAGATAGCAGAGTATGGATGTGGGAAGAGAAGTGAGTGCTGCCTAGCTGAGCATGCAGGGACTAGGTGGGGCAGGACAAGGATGCCAGGCTGTGGGGCAAGGACAGGCCTCTTGAATACGGGTAACCCCACACACTACAGTGTGGCGCATGGAGCTTTCTCAGCGATTGACCTTTCCATTTGCAAACATTGTGGATGGACAGTTATCACCCAGCTAGTCTCACCATTGTTCTCTGTGCATTGCTCGAATGGATGGTAAACAGTGTGTTGTGTTGGCTCCTTGAGTCTCGGGGTCTTCTGGCTCTGTCTCAGGGCGATGGTTTCACCAAGGCCATTCCACTTCTGATAACCTGGTTTACCTTAAGTCTGCCATCCAAACAGCTTTTGTTCGATGTCAACACCTTGTAGCCATCTTCTTCGACATGCAAAAGGATTATGACACCACATGGCGACACCACATCCTTGCTATCTTGCACAAAGTGAGTCTCTGGGATCTGCTCTCAATTTTTATCCAGAACTTCCTGTTGTACCTTACTTTCTGGGTTCTAGTTGGTGCTCAGTACCCCCCATATCCAAGAGAATGGGGTCCTACAGGGCTCATACTGAGTGTGTCTCTCTTACTGGTAGCAAATCAATTGGCTAGTAGCAGCTGTGGGGTCCTCGTATCACCCCTCCTTGTATACTGATGACTTCTGGGTGAAACTGAACTTCGATTGCAAAGTTCCGTACGAAAGGTGCAGGCATGGCCTTTCATCCATGGCTTTCTGTTTTCAGCTGCCAAGACTCACGTCATGCACTTCTGGTGATGTCGTACCATTCACCCACAATCAGAGCTTTACCTCGACAACCAACTACTCAATATGGCAGAGACATACCGCTTTTTAGGACTGGTTTTCGATTCTTGGTTTATGTGGATTCCCAGTCTTCTGATGCTTAAGCTAAAGTGCTGGCTGCACCTTAGTATATTTTGCTGCCTGAGTAACACCAAATGGGGTGCAGATTGCACTACCCTTCTCTTGCCTTACAAATCCCTGATACAATCCCACCGTGATTGTGGGAGTCTGGCATACGGTTCGGCGTTGCCCTCAGTATTATGGATACTGGATCCGATACACCACTGGAGGGTTGAACTTGCGACAGGAGCCTTTTGATCTAGCCCTGTGAACAGCTTACTCATGGAGGCTGCAGTCCCTCCTCACTGATCAAGTGCCAACAGCAGCTTGTCAACTATGCTACCCATGTTCACATCTTTCCTAAGCATCTGAGTTACCGTCTTCTTTCCAAACATGGGAATCAATCTCTCACAATAGTGGCCCAGATCAGAGATTGCAATCGCAATCCGTATTCGGTCCTCCTCTCTTAACTGCAGTTGGTACCTCTTCCACCTCTTCTCCAGACCCACTCACGTACCCCTCCATGGTGCATCCCTCAGCCACAGTTTGGCTTGATCTATCACAAGATCCGAAAGAATAGGTGCCTCTTGAAGCCCTCCCCTACCAATTCTTCTCCATCTGTGATGCATCCCTGCGTACAGAAGTAATCTGTACTGGCTGCTGGTCATGTAGGCTTTGCTTATACTCATGTGGGACACACTGTGCTGTGCTCCTTGTTTTATGGCAGTAGTGTTTTCACTACAGAGATGGTAGCCATCTCTTGTGCTCCTGAATATATCCGTTCCTGCACCACTGGGTTCTTTCTCATCTACAGTGACTCCCTGAGCAGTTTGCAAGCTCTCCACCGGTGTTAACCTCGCCATTTCTTGTTCATTGCTATCCAGTATGACCTTGAACAATGGGGAAGCTCAGTGGCTGTTATCTCGACCCTGGGCTACATTGGGATCGCAGGAAATGAACTTGCTTATAGCCTGGCAAAACTGGCTACCTGTAAACCAGTTCTTGAGATCAGTATTCCAGAAACAGACCTCCGATCTTTATCACACCATCAAGTTTTAGGAATCTGAATACGGAATGGCTCACTCTGACTTCACCAAATAAACTGCGGATGATAAAGGAGACAATGAATCTATGAAGGTGCTCCACACAGGCCTCTCACAAAGATTCTACCATCCTTTGCTGGCTCTGCATCGGCCATAAATGGCTGATTCATGATCATCTCTCTGGACTGCAGCTGCTGCTGTCTGGGCTTGGTGGTCCAGTCCAGTCCTCACCCTACCTGCTCTTTTACTCTTCTTCCACCCCTCTTCTCCCCTCCCCTCTTGCGTTGTCTGTTAGACTTGTTCATCTCTTGTCTCTCAGTGATTCTCTTGCCCTGTTCATATTGCTAGTCTTTCCTAGGCAACTGACGAGTGATGTACCTCCGATAAGGGGCAGGGGCAGGGGGGATGTATGTCGCCTAATTGCACTCTGCTTTCAGGGGCTTCTGGCTGCTCTCTAGATGGGGCACATAGCCTGCCTTTCTTCCTCTCTCTCCTTTTCTTCTTTTTGTCCCCTCTCTCGCCTTCGTTGACCTTTCATAGACCTTGGGGTTTTCTTCTCCTGGGTTTTGTGCAGTAGGCTATCTCTGATCTACGGCCTTGTAGACCTATCTGTTTGAGGGAAATAGGACTGATTACCTAGTAGTTTGGTCCGTTTAATCATCCAACCAACCAATCATAATAGTGTTGATATTCCAACCTGGACTTTCCATTATTTGGAGTTAATCATCTCATTTCTTTAGCATCTAACCTATTTGTTGTGTGTTCTTATAAACTACATTTTGTGTTTTGCTATCGGGTGCAAAGACAAATGAGTTTTATTGTAGTCCAATGTGCAAACATGATAAATATAGTTATCCATTCCAGAAACCTGACTCCTACATTCAGTCAGCAACACAGGATGTTTACCCTTGTGCTTTATTGATAGTCCTACTTTACACTAATCTTGCCAGGAGTTACAGCTTTTTAAGTTGAGTGGTAAGTTGGTTGAAATAAATGTGGTTCATGTTATTGCCATTATCTTTTCTAATTAATACTTCCACTGTTCTTCTGTTGTTTAGCACCTTTTTTGACTAGATACAGAGAACATTGAGTGAATGTAGGAATTATGTTGGGACGCCTACACTTTAGCCGTCATTCATCATTGTAACAGTGGATTTAAATATTTTTTTCATCCCCTGGTATGCTGTATTTGCAGATTTGTTTGTTGAACTACCGTCATTTTTTGTTGCAAAAATTGTCCAGCACTTTTTCTGTGGGTTATTCTTCTGCCATTAATATGCTGACTGCTCATCAGTAAAGTCCATGCAGAACACTGTGGCCAGTAGGTGCACAGACAGCAGGACACACTTGGGGAGAGCGACAGTGGTGGGGGTTACAGGTGATGCAGCGTAAATGCGGAACACTGAGGGGAAGCACCATTCTAAGCAGAAGCCTACATCACATCTTTTGTAAATATTAAGTGGACTCACCCCATACCCACATTTCAATGGTAGAAAGATCTGTTATCTCTGCTTTGGTTAGCTTTGAAACAGAATTTTGCTGAAAATGCAGTGATTTATTTTTGCCTGACTTGTTAACACTTTTTAACTTTCAGAGAAGCATCATGAGTGACAAATTCTGAATAAAACCTGCAAATTTCTGTGGTTACTGTGTTAAAATTTGCTTGTTTTTGCCAAAATACAGTGGAATTTGCACAGCCTTGCCTCACTAACATATTGTGCAGACACAGTTGTGAGGGAATTCTGAAGCAGTTATTTATTAAGTTTATTAAATTAGGAACTGGGGAGAAATAAGGCCAGTAGCTTATGAAAAAGCACATCCTCAGTACTAAAAAACATGTAATGTCTCCTCCACTTATGTTGTTCCAAAACCCATAGAATTTCCCATTTCCTCAGCTATTGATGGCCCTTAAAAATTACATTCTTTCATCAAAAAAGTCTGTAGTTAGTGGAATAACATGGTAGATAATGAGAGTGCTATGTGAAATGATTTTTCTCAAGATTGGTGACAGATGCCTCTACCCAAACCACCTAAAAATAATAATAATAATAATAATAATAATTCAATATGTTAGCTTAATTTTGTATGCAGCAGCATATTACGTAATATGCCACAAATGCAAAATCATAGTGACCTCTATTTTTCACTGCAAACTTTTACGAATTTCGTGCAGTGCCTTACTTACATGTAAATATCACAATAACTGTGACCATTAATGAAATTATGGGCACATCATAATGAACCTGACGTATAAAGTTATAAGTAAAGCAGAAATGAATTTTTTTTACCAAATACACTCCTGGAAATGGAAAAAAGAACACATTGACACCGGTGTGTCAGACCCACCATACTTGCTCCGGACACTGCGAGAGGGCTGTACAAGCAATGATCACACGCACAGCACAGCGGACACACCAGGAACCGCGGTATTGGCCGTCGAATGGCGCTAGCTGCGCAGCATTTGTGCACCGCCGCCGTCAGTGTCAGCCAGATTGCCGTGGCATACGGAGCTACATCGCAGTCTTTAACACTGGTAGCATGCCGCGACAGCGTGGACGTGAACCGTATGTGCAGTTGATGGACTTTGAGCGAGGGCGTATAGTGGGCATGCGGGACGCCGGGTGGACGTACTGCCGAATTGCTCAACACGTGGGGCGTGAGGTCTCCACAGTACATCGATGTTGTCGCCAGTGGTTGGCGGAAGGTGCACGTGCCCATCGACCTGGGACCGGACCGCAGCGACGCACGGATGCACGCCAAGACCGTAGGATCCTACGCAGTGCCGTAGGGGACCGCACCGCCACTTCCCAGCAAATTAGGGACACTGTTGCTCCTGGGGTATCGGTGAAGACCATTCGCAACCGTCTCCATGAAGCTGGGCTACGGTCCCGCACACCGTTAGGCCGTCTTCCGCTCACGCCCCAACATCGTGCAGCCCGCCTCCAGTGGTGTCGCGACAGGCGTGAATGGAGGGACGAATGGAGACGTGTCGTCTTCAGCGATGAGAGTCGCTTCTGCCTTGGTGCCAATGATGGTCGTATGCGTGTTTGGCGCCGTGCAGGTGAGCGCCACAATCAGGACTGCATACGACCGAGGCACACAGGGCCAACACCCGGCATCATGGTGTGGGGAGCGATCTCCTACACTGGCCGTACACCTCTGGTGATCGTCGAGGGGACACTGAATAGTGCACGGTACATCCAAACCGTCATCGAACCCATCGTTCTACCATTCCTAGACCGGCAAGGGAACTTGCTGTTCCAACAGGACAATGCACGTCCGCATGTATCCCGTGCCACCCAACGTGCTCTAGAAGGTGTAAGTCAACTACCCTGGCCAGCAAGATCTCCGGATCTGTCCCCCATTGAGCATGTTTGGGACTGGATGAAGCGTCGTCTCACGCGGTCTGCACGTCCAGCACGAACGCTGGTCCAACTGAGGCGCCAGGTGGAAATGGCATGGCAAGCCGTTCCACAGGACTACATCCAGCATCTCTACGATCGTCTCGATGGGAGAATAGCAGCCTGCATTGCTGCGAAAGGTGGATATACACTGTACTAGTGCCGACATTGTGCATGCTCTGTTGCCTGTGTCTATGTGCCTGTGGTTCTGTCAGTGTGATCATGTGATGTATCTGACCCCAGGAATGTGTCAATAAAGTTTCCCCTTCCTGGGACAATGAATTCACGGTGTTCTTATTTCAATTTCCAGGAGTGTAGTTTCTGTAAATGCGTTTGAGAAAGATTGCAGGGCGTGCGCCGTGATTTTGCCATTGCTGACTGGCTGAAAGCTGGTAAACACTTGTTGACCTTGCTTTCCAAACAAACGAATGAACTTGCCCAGTGCATTGGATGAAAGATGATCACTGCACATCAGCCACCATATCCTGCACAGACTCCACCCTCTTCTATGCATTTCTCAATGTGACCTATTGCTGCTTTTGTATTTGAATTTAATTTTGCAGCAATAGGTCACAAAGTAAGCAAGCTTCTTGAGAAAGAAATGAATAAAGATAAGTTTATATCTAAATAGACAATAAATGATGCAAAAACACTAAAATCTATATATAACAAACTGAAAAACAACCAATCCATAGTTGTGAAGTCAGATAAAAGCAATACATTAGTTGTGATGAAAGAAAAAAAAATACATAGACAATACCAATGAATTTTTTGCTGCTAATAATATTCAGCACATTGAAAAAAACCCAATCAAACATTTTCAAATTTAATTAAGGAACAATTAAAGAACACGTATTTCCTATTGACAGGAACTGAAAAGAATACCTTACATGCATGAATCCAGAAGCACCACACCTAAGAGCATAGCCAAAAATACACAAAGATGGAAATCCAATATGTCCCGTGGTCAACTCTATAAATAGCCCAGCATACAAACTGTCACAAAAACTGAATAACATACTGATGAAAAATTATACACGTGAAACAACATGTGGTGTCACCGCCAGACACCACACTTGCTAGTGGTAGCTTTTAAATCGGCCGCGGTCCGCTAGTATACGACGGACCCGCGTGTCGCCACTGTCAGTAATTGCAGACCGAGCGCCACCACACGGCAGGTCTAGAGAGACGTACTAGCACTCGCCCCAGTTCTACAGCCGACGTTGATAGCCGTGGTTCACTGACAATTACGCTCTCATTTGCCGAGACGATAGTTAGCATAGCCTTCAGCTACTTTTGCTACGACCTAGCAAGGCACCGTATTCAATTGATATTGAGATTCTATTAATGTATCATCAAGAGCGATGTTCTACAAATGTGGATTAAAGTTAAGTATTCCAGAAGCTACGTACTTGTCTTTATAGCATTCATTACGTATCCTGTTTCAGACCTTACGCCAGCCTGCGTGAGTTTAAGCGCATGCCTTTCGGCTTCCTCTCATTGTGTCTAGGCTGTCTTGTTTAGACACAACACAACATATTCCATAAAAAACAGCATGATACTAGCTAAAGAACTAAGTATCAGAAAGCTCCCTCAAGATGTGCAGTTTATATCATGTGACATCACCAACCTTTACTCAAACATACCCATACAACAAGCTCTAAAGGTAATACAAAAGAACCTTATTCAACACAAGAAACTTTCATACACAGAGATTGTCAAATTTATGGAACTCCTTCAGCTAACCCTAAGTTACAACTACTTTACCTTTAGTAACAACATTTATAAACAACCAGATGGCCTAGCAATGGGATCATGTATATCTGTTACCATAGCTGACATATGCATAAATCGTTTATAACAAAAATTATTTGACAGCCAAGAACATTGCCTAAAGAAAATAGAATTTTTAGAAGATATGTAGATGACACACTACTGTTAGTGAAAGGGGATACCAAAGACATCACAGACATTTTAAATTATTTCAGTAATCTAGGTGAGAAAATCAAATTTACAGTGGAACGTGAGCAAAATAAAAGCATCAACTTTCTGGACCTAAATATTACAAGGAATAACAACACATGCACTTTCAAAATTTATAGGAAAAACCCAATGACTGACACCACAATCCCTGCAACCTCATGTCACCCAAATATCCATAAACAGGCAGCGTATGGGTCAGTGCTGCATAGGGCAACAAAAATACTGTTGAACCAAGAAAATATGCAACAAGAAATAAACACAGTGAAAAAGATTGTAGTTGTGAATGGTTACAATGGTTACAATGTTCCCATGGTTGACACAATCCTAGACAAAATGAAGAAAGGCCCAGGTGCAAACTGCACCACAGAAGAAACAGAGAAAAGCAAATGTATATCTTGTATTCCATACATAGGCAATGTATCACAGAAGATTGCAAATATTTTCAAAAATCACAAAGTAAAAATTGAGTTTTCTACATCTAATAAACTACAACAAAAACTAATACATAATATAAAATGTAATCAGGATCCATTTTCAGACTCTGGAATATACAAGGTAACATGCCAGGAATGCTCCATGTTCTACCTAGAACAAACAGGCCGAAATTTCAACACCAGGTACTCAGAGCACATTAAAGCCTACACACACAACAAACACACTACGTCAGCAATAGCAACGTAGAAACATAATACAGGACACCCATTTGGAAAAATAGAGCAAAATTTCAGAGTACTCCACCGGCTAAATAAAGGACATAAAATGGATTTGCTAGTAGAACTGGAGATATAATATTAAACGAGAAACTTGAAAGTGAATCAATGAATTTCTTCAGATGTTTCGATAGTATACTTAAATAAAAATAGTAAAACATAGAAATAAGAACAATTGTAAAATTGATAAAGCAATTTATGAGCCAAATTGATAAGATAAATAACCTCTGTACAAAAGCATATCATAATCTGTGGAACACACATAACGTTATCTCTGTGGACTACCTGTAAGAAGATCTTTGTAACTGTTTTGTTTATATAAGATATTTTTGATGTGTAAAGTGTACAACAAGTTGTGTGTGATGTTTAGTGTGTGTGAAACTTTGCACAAATGGACCCTAAGGAAACTGTAAGTACAAATTCTTCTAAATTTCGCCACTAACTTCACCAAAAGAATCGATACCCAATCTAAAAAATTGTGTGTTTCTTATACATTGCAGTAAAAGTCAACGAAATGAACATTGACAACGTCAATAGAAATGGTTTAATACACACAAAAAAAAAACACTTAAAAATGGGAATCATTTCCTGTAACGTGTCGTGCAAAAAGTAAAATAAAGAAAAATCGTGACTGGTAGCAGAAGATTTATTTATAAACAAACCTATTGTGTTTTCACAGTCGCAGGCTTTCAAAATCCATTTATAATGGATCAAATCAGATAAAATAAAATTCTTCAAAAATTTTACAGAAATTTAATCTATCCATTATTGTTTGCAGGATCCCACATCAGATATGGCAATGGTAGCAAGGAAAGGTTCAAATTTAGTTAAAATTTTTAGAGAACAAAAAGAAAGACGAAAAGCACAGAAGAAGCATTGGGAGCTTGCAGGAACAACAATAGGAAACATCATGGGTGTTCAGAAGACAGATGAAAAGGTAAGGTGATAATTATTGAGTTTGGGACTTGTTTAGCTTGTGTTGCAGTGGATCTAAATTTTCATTTGTGAGTCTTTTCTTTCCTATCCACCAGTAGCAATTTAAACTAACTAAACAGTTTTGTTTCCTAGTTTTGAAATTGTAGTGAATAGTCAGAATGATGTCCCAGCTCTGTATGCAGTAATGTTGCAGGTAGAGCCTACCTCTAATTCTTCCAAAATTTAAACATTTTATTCTATATGTTTGTCACAGATATCAAAGTGACCTAAGTTAATTATACAGCAGATAGCATCACTGGTATGTCAAAATCATTGTTATGATTTGGAGTATAAACTACAGATTACCCTCATTTGATGCTGTATGAAATCTAAGAAGTGTGGTGTATTGTGCATGTATTGGGTTCCTCAGTAAGGGCTTTAACTCTGTGCGGTTGTGTGTAAAGTTATTGTGACAATTCAGAGAAGTGGTACTGGATCACTCTTTTCCATAATGTGTCAAGTTTTTAACTTCTGGATTTTGTTAAGGTTTTGTGTGGCATCTATTGGTAATGCAGTATACATCCATCCTCTCCTCCTCCTCCTCCTCATCATCATCATCATCATCATCGTCGTCATTGTTGTCGTCCTTCTTTTTTTAACAAGATAATTTTCCAGAAATAAAAGTTGAAGGGTAAAAGTCTAGATCAGGGCCAGTGGCATAGTTATGTGTTTCGTGCAGCAACATTCTCAGCCCTCTCAGTGAGGTACAGTGGGTAGTACATTGTGTGTGTCAGCTGCTAGGTGTATGCAGTCAGTGAAAGAACAGCAGACAGACATCATGTTTTGAAGGAATATTGTGACTGCTCAAATCAATGAATCACCACCTCTGAAATCTTTGCACATTCCGGGAAACAAGGCAAATACTTTGACAGCAAAATTATTAATTTAATTTAATCTGTGCTGTTAAGTCCATTCCTAACCACAAACTCATAATAAGTATCATATTCAGAAGAGCCAAATATATATGACAACAAAGATTATTAATTTAACTTTTGCAAGTAAAGCTGTCTTATTCCAACCTACCCAAGACCTGTGGCTAAGCTACGAGTTAGTCTGTCATGACAAAGAGGTGTTTTAAAGGGTGTTTGCACCACAGGCCACACAGGAAATTCAGAAAAAACACAAGAATTTTTTCACTCAAGAAAAATCTGGGAAAAAAAACCCGAATTTTTTGAAATTCTGGAAATTTTCTTTTGTTTTAGTTTTCAGTTAAATTTTTGTAATTTTAAGTGGTAAGAACTGATACTCTAACAAAGAATTTTACTTTAGACCACTACTATAGAGTAATACCGCAACAATAAAATATAAATAAGAGAATAACACCAAAATAAAACTTTAGTTGCAAAGAAAATGTGCCATTTGCAACAATGAAACACAGCACATACACAATCGTCTACAGACAACAAAATGTGTTAACTACAGGACGAAACCTGTAGGGCGCTACACACACACACACACACACACACACACACACACACACACACACACACACACACACACACACTAGAAATCGTAATGTAGCTAACAGTTATCCACGTTAAGAAAGGTTTGATTATGTTCAGCAGCTCCATAATGCATGATTCATCCAGTCTTAGGTAATTAAGAAAATCATTGAATCCCAGCCACTTAAGTAACAGAATGTGGGTGAATTTCTTTTGTTATATGAACCAATTCTTTGCCCACACCTTTCTCTTGACTTTTTTGTGCTTGTTACCCCTAAAACAATCAAATTCTCATTTTTGTTCCTTTGTAAAACCAGGTGGCATCTCATGTAATGTAAACAATATGAACCCAAGATAAACAAATCCCAACAACTTGGCAGTGCTGTAATCTCTTGAGTGCAGTCGGTAGGGACATGTAGGCTGTCATAAAATTGTTCAGTCAGTCGGCTGATAAGTTGGTACATATGTACTGGCTGTGTGCAATACTTCATAACAACAAACTGCTTTTAATGAGAATGACATCACAACTGTTTACATTTCTAACAGGTCGCAGGAAAATACTGCAAATGGTGGTTTGAGAAGCATTACTTTCACTGTAAATTTCCTTTTGTACAAGATGAATTATGTTATGTGTGAGAATGTCCAGTGAATTTCTTAAATCACAGAGCATTTGGGTCTCATTCAAATCTTAGAAAACGTTCGGGCCCAGAATACCTGCCATACCATTATTTAAAATTTGACTGTCATATGTGATAAGGGTAACACACACTGACAAAACACTAAGTTTTTCATATATATTTTAGTTCTCTCTTAGATTACAAATTACTTGAGAATGGTGGCCAAAGGTGAGTTCTGGAACACTTTCACATGTAACTGACTTTTCCACAGAAACATCTTGTTTGTGTATACACCACTTTTTAGCTTCCACATTTGTTGGCTTCGCCAACTCATAACCAAGCCATCACATTCTAACTCATTCTAAACTTAGGCTAAGTCACAGATCTGCCTCATCAAAATCACGTTTTTGTAGCTTTGCTAACTCCCAACAAACAAAACTGTCACATTGCAACCTAACCACAATCTCATAATTTATGACGTACTCAGAAAAAACTGTCAAATATTTGTGAAGTATAAACTGCTATTCACCACAAAGATGACACATTGAGTTGCAGACAGGCACAACAAGAAGACTGTTACACATTGAACTTTCAGCAAAAGCTTCCATCATAAAGGAAACACACTGGAAACATACAGACACGCACACCAGGAAGCACACCTCACACGCACATGACTGCTATCTCTGGCCACTCCAGCCAGAATGCATCTGCATTGAACAGAAGCAGCAATGCTGAGATAGCAGAGTACAGGTGTGGGCAGTGGACTGAGTGCTGCCTGGTGGAGCATGCAGGGAGTAGACTGGCAGGACAAGGCTGCCGGACACAGTGTCAGGAGGCTGTGGGGGAGTGAAATGGGAGGGTGGGGAGCAGAGGAGGATCAGAGAAGGGGAAAAGTGTGGTGGGTGCATAGGCAGAGAGTGGCACACAGTGTGGGTGAGGGGACTTGAATTTGGAGGAGGTGATAGGACAGAAGGGTCAGAAACTGTTGGAGGGAGGGTGTGGGGAAAGTAGGTTACCATAGATTGAGGCCATGGTAATTTTGGGAGTGGAGAATGTGTTGTAATAACTCCCATCTGTACAGTTCAGAAAATCTGGTGGTGCAGGGGAGGATCAAGATTGCCTAGGTTGAGAAAACAGCCATTGAAATCAAGCATTGTCATGTTCAGCTGCATGTTGTGCCACAGTGTGGTCCACTTTGCTTTTGTCCACAGCTCGTCAGTATCTGTTCATCTTGGTGGACAGCTGGATGACTGCTTTCACAGGTGGTGTGGCCTCTGATGGAGTGGACCGCCCTGTGGCACAACATGCCAATGCACCCACCAGGCCTTTCCCTTCTCTGCTACACCCATTTTCCATTTCCCACTTCTCTCCTCCCCCGTTCCCCTGCCCCCTTCCCCATCCAGAGTTACCTGACACTTCACCTATCAGTTGGCAGTGCTGTCCCACCATCATCTAGTCCCTGCACGGTCCTTCCATCTGTGCACTACTAACCATCCCCTTCCCCCACCCCCACTTCCACTCAAGACAGTTGCATTCTGACCACAGGTAGCAATCATGTGCGTGTGAGCTGTGCTTGCTTGTGTGAAAGTGTGTGTGTTTCCTTTCTGAAGAAGTCTTTGGCTGGAAGCTCAATGTGTAACAGCTTTGTTATTGTGCCTGTATGCAACTCACAAAGTGTCATCTTTACAATGAGTAACAATCTGTCATTTTCATAATATTGTTGATATTCTAACCTGGACTCCCTATTGTTTGCTTTAGTTAAATACTCTTGACAACAAATAATATGAATTTAATCTTTGCTCTTGTGTCCCAGCATAACTGCACCCTTTGAAATCGTGATGTATTAAAAAAATGAATACCGTATTTACTCGAATCTAAGCCGCACTCGAATCTAAGCCGCGCCTGAAAAATGAGACTCGAAATAAAGGAAAAATAAAATTTCCCGAATCTAAGCCGCACCTGAAATTTGAGACTCGAAATTCAAGGGGGAGAGAAAAGTTGGTCCATTGTAATATGAGACACAGTTTAGGTCGAATGAATGACGATACAGCTACAGTAGTTTGGTTCGAGTCGTAAGCTTAGCAGTTAAGCTTTAACAGGTAGCCATTGCTATGCATCAGGCGCTCCGTCCGTATTTATACGGGTACCCTTCCTTTTTCACGTGCTTCGTCTGGTTTGAATCGTTTGCTTATTTTGCTTTGATCTGATAAGTGCCGTTTTCTTTGATATAGGTGTTTACGTCACTCTACCTGAAAATGCATTACTGTACTGTGTCACGCATTGTTTGTCACATTCTGATAGTGCGTGTTTACGGCCTGTCGCCGCTCGCGGCATGGCTTGCTTTTGTGCGCACTACCGCCGCTTACAATTAAAAAAAAAAAAAAGAGAGGAATCGTCTCATTAGCGAAACAATGGCAAGAGACTGCTATTTGTTGTTACTTACACTGCTGCTTTCTTTGATAATGATCAACAAGAACCAAATAATAGACTGCGTATGATAGAACATATTCTATGTTCTTCTTTACTACATCAAATTCTGCACAGAAATTAGAGTCATCTTAGATTTAAAAATCTAGTCAGTTACCATGCTTCATTTCTGACTGTATCACTATTAGGCATAAGAATAATACGAATATAAACATGACACGATACGTATATTCTTCCGCGTTTGCTATTGTCTCACTCTAGTTTCGTAGTTTATTAGGCAGACAGGATTTAAATGAGGTAGCAGCAAACACGAAAGAATACATGGCAAAATGTTTATATTCGTATTATTCTTATGGTGAAGAGAATACTGTATGTGATTCACATTTCATCAGGTTCCTATTAGCAATCATCTCTTCTCACAGGTAGGAAAAAATTCAGAACGTAGAGTTGGCCATATTGACAAACATCCCAAACACTCTTGCCAGTCGGATTTTCGTAGTACATTGAAATTCTGCTACATTCGAAGATGAACAATACGGAATTTGTATTTACTTCGTTGGATAATGTATGAAAATGCAGTGGTCGAAACTCGGGTCGGAGAAAAAAACTCGTCTTCCACCTTTTTTTTTTAATTTATTTACTGACGCAGAGGTTTTGGTGCCAGTATTTAACTTTGTGTATACAAAGCATGCCTGTGTAGCGCTACATATATTCGACGGCAGAAGTTAGTTGTGGCGGCACCTACCAACATTTTTCAGAACTTCCACTTGCTTTGCACTCGATTCTAAGCCGCAGGCGGTTTTTTGGATTACAAAAACCGGAAAAAAGTGCGGCTTAGATTCAAATAAATACGGTAATTGTGATAATCAAGATTGTAAACTATGTTTTGTGCGTAGCAGTGACAACAGCAAAGAAGAGAATGGTTACTGTTTCAATGCTAGAAGTTTATTCCCCTTTTCTCGCCTGTCATTGGTTACCTGAAAGTATCATCCAACTGACTAAGCGAAACTGAGCTGTTGCCAACCTATGAGCAGTAGAGAAACACCACCTTGACTGCCGCTGGCCGTGATCTAGACTTAGCCAAATTGAGGTATAAGGTGTTACAAATAATGTGCTCATCCAGTGGGGCTGGTTTAACCTGCCTTGAAAATTTGAAGTAACACCGCACTTCATGAAGATGGAGCAGTGCTGCAAAACCTTGTTGGAACTGTATATAGCATTCGTAATTAACATTATCAGCAGAATTAAAAAGTAGTTGTAGAGATTGTTAAGGTTGTGCGACTTGGTTGGAGTGTATGAGTGGAATTAAGAATATTTCAATACTAATACACTTTTTTTCCATCTTGGAAAAAAATCTAGTAGTTGCATGTGTTCACTGCACCAGTTGCACCTGTCACTGTAAAGTTAACCCTTCACAGAAGATTATGTTTCATATGAACTCCAAGTCTACATCCAGCTGTTTTCACATTACAACATATATCTGTCACATTATTTGTGTCTCTTCGTTTCTCATATGACATTGCAAAACCCTTGATGTAACACAATTAATGGAAGCAGTAACAGAATATCCATATAACTCAGACATTGAGTGGATGATAGGCACATAAACAATACTGGAAACATTCTTTAGATTTTGGTCAACATTGTTTTTCAGATTCAACTTGAGAGAGAGGGGGGCGGGGGGGGGGGGGGGGGGGGGAGGACTGACCACCTTCTTGCACATGTGCTTGTTGACCACCCACTACCACTACTACACAGAGTGTGGTTAACTTGACGTTTTAGCTTTTGTGCTGAGTGTTTCTTTGAGTCATCGGTCTTCTGACTGGTTTGATGCCGCCCGCCATATATTCCTCTCCTATGCCAACCTCTTCATTCCAGAGTAGCACTTGCAACCTATGTCCTCCATTATTTGCTGGATTCCTCCATTATTTGCTGGATGTATTCCCATATCTGTCTTCCACTGCAGTTTTTGCCCTCTACAGCTCCCTCTAGTACCATGGAAGTTATTCCCTGGTGTCTTAACAGATGTCCTATCATCCTGTCCCTTCTCCTTGTCAGTGTTTTCCACATATTCCTTTCCTCTCCGATTCTGTGCAGAACCTCCTCATTCCTTACCTTATCAGTCACCTAATTTCCGACATCCGTCTGTAGAACCACATCTCAGATACTTCGATTCTCTTGTTCTAGTTTTCCCACTGTCCACGTTGCACTATTATACAATGCTGTGCTCCAAACGTACATTCGCAGAAATTTCTTCCTCAAATTAAGGCCTATGATTTGATACTAGTATACTTTTCTTGCCCAGGAATGTCCTTTTTGCCAGTGGTATTTACTTTTTATGTCCTCCTTTCTCCGTTTATCATTGGTTAGTCTGCTGCCTAGGTTGTAGAATTCCTTAACTTCATCTACTTCTTGATTACCACCAGTGATATTAACTTTCTCATTTCTGCTACTTCTCATTACTTTCGTCTTTCTTTGATTTACTCTCAGTCCATATTCTGTACTCATTAGACTGTTCATTCCATTCAGCATATCACGTAATTCTTCTCACTTTCACTCGGGATAGCAATGTCATTAGCAAATCGTATCATTGATATCCTTTCACCTTCAATTTTAGTCCTACTCCTGAACCTTTCTTTTATTTCCATCACTGCTTCTTCGATGTACAGATTTATGAGTATGGGTGATAGACTACACCCCTGCCTTACACCTTTTTTAATAAGAACACTTCGTTCTTGGTCATCCACTCTTATTATTCCTTGTTGGCCCTTGTACATATTGTATATTACCAATCTTTCCCTAAAGTTTACTCCCGCTTTTCTCAGAATTCCGAACATCTTGCACCATTTTACATTATTGAACACTTTTTTCAGCTTGACAAATCCTATGAACGTGTCTTGATTTTTCTTTAATTTTGCTTTTATTGTCAACCACAATGTCAGAATTGCCACTCTGGTGCCTTTACCTTTCCTAAAACCAAACTGATCATCATCTGACACATCCTCAATTTTCTTTTCCATTCTTCTCTATTTTATTCTTGTTAGCAATGTGGATGCATGAGATGTTAAGCTGATTATGCAATCATTCTCACTTGTCAGCTCTTACAGTCTTCGGAATTATGTGGATGATATTTTTTCGAAAGTCAGATGGTATGTTGGCAGATTCATACATTCTACACAAGAATGTGAATAGTCATTTTGTTGACACTTCCCCCAATGATTTTAGAAATTCCAGTGGAATGTTGTCTACCCCTTATGCCTTATTGATCGTAAGTCCTCCAGAGCTCTTTTAAATTCTGATGCTACTACTAGATCTCTTCCCTTTTCTAAATTGACTCCCATTTCTTCTTCTATGACATTGGACATATCTTCTCCCTCATAGAGGCTTTCAGTGTACACTTTCCACCTATCTCTTCTCAGCATTTAACAGTGGAATTCCTATTGCACTTTGAATGTTACCAATGCCTACCCCCACCCCCCACCCCCCTGCTTTTAATTTAATCGAAGGTTGTTTTGACTTTCCCATATGCCGAGTCAGTCCTTCCAACAATCATTTCTTTTTCGATTTCTTCACGTTTTTCTTGCAGCCATTTCACCTTAGCTTCCCTGCTCTTCCTATTTATTTCCTTCCCCACTGACTTGTATTTCTGTATTCCTGAATTTGCATAAACATTTTTATACTTATTTCATCAATCAGCTGAAGTATTTCTTCTGTTACCCATGGTTCTTTGCAGGTACATTCTTTGTACTTGTGTTTTTCTTTCCAACTTCTGTGATTGCCCTTAATCCAGCATCTGATTTTGGAATCTGTGTGACCATGAAATCTTCCCGTATCACTTGGCCTTTTCCAAGTATACCTCCCCCTCTTGTGATTCTTGAACAGAGTATTTGCTATTAATAGCTGAACTTTATTAAAAAACTCAATTAGTCTTTCTCCTCTTTCATTCCTTGTGGAAGCCCATATTCTCCTGTAACCTTTTCTTCTACTCCTTCCCCTACAACTGCATTCCAGTCCCCCATGACTATTAGATTTTCATCTCCCTTTACGTACTGTATTACCCTTTCAGTATCCTCATATACTTTCTCTATCTCTTCATCTTCAGCTTGTGACATCGGCATGTATACCTGAACTACCGTTGCACTATTATAAATCCATATTGTAAGGTCAGCTCTAGGAATGCACACCAAGTTCTGTAAAACGGTGAACAAAACTGTGTTTCATATACTCTTCAGTATCATGACAATAAAGTATGTTACGGTGGAAACAAACTTAAATATATCTGCAGCTATACCAGTTTTTAATGGATTGTCATATTCAGTAGCCCATGGAATGATCAAAAGTTTGGATGTAATATGTCATGCATCATCATACTTGTGACGCTCCTACCAGTAGACTGGCAACATTTATGTTAAAGGTAAAACTTCGTGAAGTTATTGTAAAGCCTTTTGTGATGTACTGAAACATTGCCAGTGTCGTAGTTACAAGTTAAGAGACTACAATTGATGAAAATACAGAGACTAAAATTTGAGGAGGATGTGCAAGATAACAAAGAAACATGGAAGAACAAGTACATCAGAATGATGACCAAAGTGGCAACAGTAGAAAATAAACTTCAGAAAGGAAGACATAGACAGAAGTATGGAACTCTCATTGGCAAGAGTAGTTACACATAAAAACAAAAGTTGCCACTGTTACATACATGCAGTTGTTTTGGACAACTGCTGTATTTGAAGGGAATCAAAATGATGGCAGGTGCAACTGCAACTTAGCAGCTGCTGCTAAATAGCTGAGAATCATTGTAGAATAAGAACTTCACATGCAGATTTCAGTCAATATGTCATAAGCACTTTATCATTTTAGGGTTGCTCTTTTCTTCTCTTATTCTAGCATAACGCATCATTTCAAACATTACTAATAAAAAGCATATATCATAAGCTTATTTCCATTTCCCTTGAATCTATACCAAGATCATTTAGTTTTCTTGAAATATTTCTCTTTATAATGTGCAGTATGCATTGTCTGACGGAGTACAAAGCAGGGTCTTTTTTAAGAAGGTAGATTATATGTTCAGCCTCCGAGACATTACAGTGCTCAAAATCCTATCAGTTACAGGAACAGAGATGAAGAACAAGGTACGTGTGACATCTGAATAAGAATCTGAAGAAATAGAAGGATGTTCAAATCTAGGTGCCCTTTAGAAACATTATCCTGACGCGAAATGTTAAAATATGTATATGAGTACAAGGTGACTTTTAGATTGAAGTAGTAGCAACAATTAACAGTTTACCATACTACTGACCTTCTGTAAACACCTTAACAATATCACTTTAAATCTGTTTTAAATTGCTTGCAACTGCTTAGTGTTTTGCTACCGTTTTGACATACTGGCAGCTACAAAAGATTGTTTTATTTTATTCTTGTGTTTTATGTCTGTGTTACAGGACATACGACAAAATGAAAATGATGAAACGGATTATAAAACTGATCAAAAGTTTGCAGAACACATGCAAAATGCTACTCAGGCAACAAGTGAATTTGCGAAGAAAAAATCTATACTCCAGCAGAGACGATACTTACCTGTTTTTGCAGTGCGGCAAGAGGTACACTTTATTAGATGCCGTTATATCTCTTTCACATTTAAATTTGCTTAATTATATTGCGTACCAATTGGTTATCTGTAATGCAGTAATCTTGACAACTTGTTGTTGTTGTTGTTGTTGTTGTTGTTGTTGTAGAAATAATCTTTAACAGAGAAGAACCACCTGTATGAATATCAAGAGCTCTGATGGAAAACCAGTCCTAAGTGAGGAAGGGAAAACAGAAAGGTGGAAGGGTCGTGCAAAGGGTCTATACAAGGGAGATGTACTTGAGGCAATATTATGGAAATGGAAGGGGGCATACATGGAGATGAGGTGGGAGATATGAAACTGCATGAAGAATTTGACAGAGCACTGAAAGACGAGAGTGAAAGCAAGGCCCCAGGAGTAGACAACATCCTGTTAGAACTGCTAACAGCCTTAGGAGAGCCAACCATGACAAAACTGTTCCATCTGGTGTGCAAGATGTATGGGATAGACAATATATCCCCAGTCTTAAAGAAGAATATAATAATTCCAATTCCAAAGAAAACAGGTGCTGACAGGTGTGAAAATTACCAAACAACAGTTTAATAAACCACGTTTGCAAAATACAGACACAAATTCATTACAGAAGAATGGAAAAATTGATAGAAGACGACCTCAGGAAAAATCAGTTTAGATTTGGGAGAAATGTAGGAACGTGCGAAGCAATACTGACCCCTGTGACTTCCTTCGCAAGACAGGTTAAGGAAAGGCAAACCTACATTTATAGCATTTGTAAACTGAGAGATAGCAATTATATGAGTTGAGGAGCACAAAAGGGAAGCAATGGTTGAAAAGGGAGTGAGACAGGGTCAGAACCCGTTGTAGCCGCCAGCCGGTCCCCGGTGATGGGGAACCCATCCACAACCCGCTGCTCGGAAACATCCAGGTGGAAGCACAAAAGTTCATCCCTATCGAATGCCAGGTCAGGATTTTCCCCAAGAAAGCAGTTCCTTAACAGATGAAGGGTGAGGAAGGGCACCAATCGCAGTGACAGTTTGCTGAAGCGGACGAATACCCTCCCGAGAGAGTTGGAACCCCAAGTACATGATAGATGCCTGAAAAAATTGTGGTTTCTGAAGATTACACTTAAGACTGGCAGTCTGTAAGACATGAAAAAGTGTACGGAGATTATGAAGATGTTCTTCAGTGGTGGAGTCAGTGACAACAATGTCGTCCATGTAATTGATACACCCAGGGACAGGGAGCAGTAATTGTCCCAAGAATTGCTGAAAGAGAGCAGGGGCGCTGGCAACCCCGAATGGCAATTGTTTATTGATAGAGGCCGAAAGGTGTGGTAAGGACCAGAAACTGCTGGGAAGCAGTGTCGAGAGGAAGTTGATGATAAGCTTCGGTCAATTTTAGAAAAATACTGGCCTCCAGCAAGTTTAGTGAACAATTCTTCAGGTCGGGGCATAGGGTAAGTGTCGATGAGGCATTGAGCATTTACAGTGGCTTTAAAATCGCCACAGAGATGAATATCACCATTTGGCTTAGCAACGACAACTACAGGAGAGGACCACTCACTGGAAGTGACAGGAAGCAAGACCCCTGAAGCACTGAGATGATCCAGCTCCCGTTTTACTCGATCATGAAGGGCCACAGGAATGGGCCGAGCCCGAAGAAACTTAGGCCGAGCAGTGGTTTTGAGAGTGATATGAGCTTCAAAGTCGTTTGCACGGCCTAACCCAGGAGAAAAAGGGACGAAAATGTCGTCGACAAGGATTCCAATTGAGCATATGGAATAGCATCAGAGACGATATTGACAGTCATCTATGGAGAACCCAAAAACCCGAAAGGCATCGAAACCAAAAAGATTCTCTGCATTACTCTGGTCGACCACAAATATGGGAACCGTGCGAACGACGGATTTGTAAGATACCTCAGCATTAAATTGTCCCAAGAGAGAGATCTGTTTATTGTATGCCCGTAATTGCCGAATGACAGGTGATAGGATTGGAGAACCCAACTGAAGATACGTCTGAGAATTAATGATAGTGGCAGCAGAACCAGTATCCACGTGCATGTGAACATCCTGACCAAGGATTTGGACAGTGAGGAATAACTTCCCTGAAAGGGGAGAAGTACCATTGACAGACAACACAGAAGCAGAATCAGCGTCACGTTCATGAACGTCAGGTATGCGTTCAGATTTGCAAGCGGATGACACACGACCCTTCTTTTTGCATTTGTAACACACAGCCCAATGTGTGGACAATCTTCTCGTGAATGTTGCGTTAAACACCGCGGACACGAAGGAAGTTACCATGGGTTTTGCTGCAGTTTCTTAGAGGTTTGTTTAAGGTTAGACCGAGGCTGCGCTTGGGAGCGTATTGCGACCATGTCGGCCGGCGGCGACATTCCGCACGCTTCATCAACAGCGCACAGAGGTTGTACTTTCACGACGTCTCCCCACGCCTCTATTTGTGCCCCAGCAGTGCGAGAAATTTCAAAAGACTGAGCAATGGATAGGACTTCGTCTAGAGTCAGATGTGCCAACTGAAGGGCACGTTGCCTAACTTCATTGTCGGGTGCCGACCGGATAATAGCATCCCGTAGCATGGAATCGGCGTAGGATTCTTTGTGAACTTCAGTAACAAATTGACACTTTCTGCTGTGGCCGTGAAGTTCAGCAGCCCAAGCGCGATAGGGTTGATGCGGTTGTTTTTAACAATGATAAAAGGCAACACGAGAGGCTACCACATGCCTATGCTTTTGAAAATACATGGACAGAAGTGAGCACATTTCAGCAAAGGACAAAGACGCAGGATCTTCAACAACCGATACATTTGAGGCGAAATCCATGAAAGGAACAGAGACCTACATGTTTGTTCGTCCGCAACATGAAATACCAAGAAATGCTGTCGAAGACTTTTTTCGTAATCAGACCAGTCTTCTGCCGTCTCGTTGTAAGGAGGAAAAGGAAGTATAGACAACGACGAGAGGCATTGGATGCCACGACAAAATTGCGAATCACCGATGTGAGAAGCGTTTGCTGTTCAATGAGACCTTGCAATAGTTGCTCTAAAGTAGCCACGGAAACCTGTGGGTCAACGATGAAAAGAAAAACTCCCCTACCTCGCCGCCAATTGTTATAATGTCAAGTTGAACACATATATTTCAAAGACGACACAATACATGTAAGTCACAGAGCAAGTAGGCAAAGTAAGACGTGTACACGGTAACAGTCAAATCAGCACTGAGTCCAAGTCTAGCGGCCGCTGGCTGGCTGGCCACTTAGGTGGCGCGGATGCTGCATGGCTGGCAGACAGCGCCACATGTAGAGGACCCGCGTAACTGCGCGGCGGCACTTTGGAAGATCGGCGAGTCACAACAAAAACTACATGATTTCTCCAGTCACAGAATCAAAAAGTTACCCGTGTCGGGAGAATGTTTTTTTAAACTAATGGAAAAAAACATTACGAACTTATGCTCCAAGCCAATATTTTGCCCAGTTTTTAGTATTCAAGGAGTTGGCAGACAAGATAACAAGTGCGAGGTCTCTGTATCGAATTTCACTGCTGATACTTTACTTAATTCTAACAACAGATTTATTATGACTGCAAATTATACAATATTCAATTATTCATTTATTATCTTTGTGATCTTTACCCTGAGAAAAGGAGAAAGAAAGATTTTTGTATGAGGTTGGGGGAAAAAAAAAGGATGCAAAATAACTTCCAGTCAGATCAGTATAATCATTTTATTTATATTATTGTATCTACATTAGCGTCATTATACATCAAAACACCCAATAATTCAAGCATTTGTAATCCTCAATCTCAGATTTTCACAAAACTTGGCATATTTGCTTATAACATAGGGGTCTTGGACTACAACTTTATTTTGTATTGCACTTTAAATGTTGTGATATTCTGATAACTGGGCTCTGCAAGAATGTCAATGCAAAATGATACTTATATCTAAAAACAAAGATGATGTGACTTACCAAAAGAAAGCACTGGCAGGTCGATAGACACACAAACAAACACAAACATACACACAAAATTCTAGCTTTCGCAACCAACGGCTGCTTCGTCAGGAAAGAGGGAAGGAGAGGGAAAGACGAAAGGATGTGGGTTTTAAGGGAGAGGGTAAGGAGTCATTCCAATCCCGGGAGCAGAAAGACTTACCTTAGGGGGAAAAAAGGACGGGTATACACTCGCGCACACACACTCATATCCATCCACACATATACAGACACAAGCAGACATATTCAAAGGCAAAGAATTTGGGCAGAGATTGCTGCTATCCAATATAAGCATTCCACACGATCAAGAAAGTGCTGCTATGTGTGGACATCACAGATACTATTTTGAACCATCACAGATACTATTACTTGAAAGTTTTTGAAAGTCATCAAAGAACTTGTTGTGATCCTTTTAAAAAACACAGACAAATAGTTAAAAAATCTTTGAGGCCAGTCTTTGTCTAAAACATTAAGTGCTAAAACCAGGCCAAAAACTGTGCACAACATGTCGTAATATTTGTGAACAGCAAAATAACATCAGTGAAAGAAATGAAAGTGATGCAGATGATCCGGAGGTGACATCTCATTTATCAGTACTAAAAAGTCAAAGTATTGAGGATGCAAATAAAACTTTACATGATTTGGGATACTCTTCCTTAAAAGTTCACTCAATTCCAAATCACAGCAAAAGAAGCTAGAAAAAGTGTAGCATGTTTTGGATAAAAAAGTGGGACAGGCACTAGATTGCAGTATTGAAGATCCTGACCGTAGAGAAGAAAAATTTGATGATGAAATTGTTAAGAAAGCCAACGATTTTGATGCCATGATATTGTTAATGAAAGAAAATGTGGCTAGTGTAAGAGTAGCTTAAGGAATTGAAATTTTAACTTTAGCTCCACCCCCTTGATCAAAATAAAACATAATGTCAGAATTCAGTGTTAGTGAGTGCGTGGTTCGACAAGCAAGGAAGCTGAAAACAGAAATGGATAATTTATCAGTTCCTAAACGAAACAGGGGGAAAGCTATTGCCCATGAAGTAGTAAAGATTGTCACTGATTTCTACCAAAATGATGAATATACTCAAATGTTACAAGAATCAAAAGACGAAGTTAGCATTCAGAAGAATGTGTATATGCAAAAAAGACTCATCCTTTGCAACTTAAGAGAACTGTACTCTTGTTTTAAATGAGAGAATACAAACATTAACATTGGTATTTCTAAATTCTGTTCGCTAAGACTGAAGTGTTGAATTTTAGCTGGTCCTGCCAGCACTCATTCACTCTCTCTCTCTCTCTCTCTCTCTCTCTCTCTCTCTCTCTCTCTCTCTCTCTCTCTCTCTCTCTGTGTGTGTGTGTGTGTGTGTGTGTGTGTGTTTATCCACCAAAATGTAAAATTTCTTTTGGGTGCAGAACACATTGAAGAAACATACAAAGAACTTATAAAATTTCTTATATGTGACTCTGAAAACTACTGCATGCTTAATCACTGTGATAATTGTCTCAGTGATGACAAACAGAAATTAATGAATATTTAAAACAGAAATTAGCTTACAAAGATGCTGATGATGAAATTGAGATCAGCCAGTAGATAGACAGAGATCATCAGGCGGAACTGGTAAAACAGCCTGCAACCGTTAGTGAATACATCAACTTGTTGGTAGTAAAATTACAGGTACTTAAGCCACACTCATTTATATATAATTGTTAGTCAAAATCATTGAAAAAATTGAAAGAAAATCTAACCCCGGAAAAAGAAATTCTGTTAATTGACTTTGCTGAAAACTACAGTTTTGTAATTCAGAATGAAATTCAGAGTTATTACTGGACCAGAAGCAGCTGTGCAATCCATCCCGTGTGTGTTAATGTGGTAAATGAAGAGAGTAAATTGGTAATAGTGAACCATTGCTTTATAAGTGATGATATGGAACATGATGTAGGATTTGTAAATGCTTTCCAGAAAGAACTGGTTAAGTGACTGGCAGAGCATTACCCACAAGTGAAGAAAGTGCATTATTTCACTGCTGGATGTGCTGCTCAATATAAGAATAGAAAAAGCTTTAAAAACTTGTGTGAGCACAAAAACAATATTTCTGTTGAAACTGAGCATTCCTTTTTTGCTACTAGCCACAGTAAATCTGTGTGTGATGGTTTGGGAGGAACTATAAAACGTATATTGAGAAGAGCTAGTCATCAACTAGCAGATGATACACAAATAACAACTACATCTGGCATTTAAGATTTCCACAAAGCTAATATTGACAATGTTTTTGTCACTTCTTAGAAAAAGTTAGTGTGGATTTCCTTTACAAGAACCTCGGTAAGAGATTTTCGACAACCCACAAAATACCTGGTACCAGGAATTTTAACCATTACAAACCACTTTCTTGTGATTCTTTAGAGATTAGAAGAGTAACTTCTTCTGAAAAGCCTTCATGGTTATTTCATTGAATGAAAATGCCCCACAATGGACATGTACTCATCCTCAAAAAAATTCTTTTGTAGCAGTTTCTAACATTTTCCTGATGACCGGAGACTGTGTAGCACTGGGGTGCAAGACTCGCACACCTCTCACAGGTGATTTACATATTGTGTGGAGCCGATCTTCTTCTCAGGACAGATGGCTGTGTTGATTTTCACAATGCTTCTTCTGTGAAGATTTTGTGCTGGTTAGGGAAATGATACTGAAGTACTTCTGTACTTTTTAAATGATTTCTTACTCTCAGAATACTTTCATATCAGCTTCGCTATATTTTCTTCTTTACAATACAACAACTACACAAGTTTCACATGCGCTTTCAAGTCTCGCAAATCGACCCCGTCTGGAAAACCTTTGTACTTAATGTATATCATTACAGTCTCTTTTGGTATTAATAATCCTTGTCAAAACAGTTCTTGCTCCTAGGAAGTCAAACAACAGAGTATGAGAGTCTCTTGATAAAACATATTTCGTTTGTTCCCAACAGTCACTACTATTTCAGTGCCAAAGAGTAGCCCTTGATTACTCCTTGTACTGGACATACGGCTTCCAAGGCGTGCGCAGCCACCACTTGTCAAGACCGATAGACTGCCACAACTTTAGTCTTCTCGTAAAACATGCTTGTCCTGCACACACATAAATCGTAGCACAGTAGACACATTTCCACTCTCACACACTCATCCTTAAAATATCGTGTGTTCGGGATGGTGAAATAAGAGTGTCTCTAGAATTTGCCCCGAAATTCTTGAGGCACTACATATCCCTCCCCTTAGCTCGAACGCGCGATATTTTATACATGTTCATTATGTACATCAAGATCGTATTCACATAACACTAATTTACATTTCAATCAGTTTATATAACATTTTTTCTAGCAATCTTGTATCTAATACATAGCTCTTCTTTTTTCAGTAATAATTATCTGAGCATTGCACTTAATATTGAAGTTAGGACTTGTGCGGACAATATTCTTAAACTCCAATCACAGACTCCAGGTGTCATAGACACTTAATTATGTCATTCTTAGTCTACTCCTCTGTACTGTTTTTTCTTTAGTACATATTAATTTCATTAAATACCATTTCCTGTAATCTGGAGGAACTCTGGGCAAATGAAAAGGTTCTTTCCGACACTTATAAATATAAAACCTGACAATGCTAGTGGAATAGAGAATTCTAACTTACCAGAATAATCTCTACAAAATGTGTGACTTTTGTCACGATATTGCTTTTTTCCTTTTAGGCACAGGACCTATACCTTACATATGAGTTGATGCTATGAATGCTCTTCCTTCTTCTGTTTTGGAAGGTATGCCCCTTTAAACTTCCTAATCTACTATGGTACAGATCAATCCCCTTCTTGGTACCACTGCCCACACAATATAGGTCAGTCCTCTCTTCAGTCTGCCTATCTGCCCTTTTCTTCATTCAATAAATGCTGGTTTGCGCCCTCCTCCTCCTTCCTGAGTAGGCTTCATAGTTCATTGCCCTAATATACATCTTAATGTATACTGTCGCTAAATATTACCCGGCAAAATTCAATTCTACTTTGCACTTAACTCTTACCTCTTGGTACATTATTTGATCCCCTAGAGTTCTCCACTACTTTTCAACTTCTACACTTTCAGCAGACCTCATATTTATGTATAATTCAGTATATCATACCTTTCTTTATTCTATACTTGTCCTATTATCCTACAAATCATTAGAACAAATATTCAGCTGATATTCCTAAATAATTATCTCCATTAGTTCCTCCCTGGCTTATACTCATTAGTTCTTCCTTAGTTTCTACTCTCCTTCATTTCTCACACTTCCTTGTGTGATATAGAACTGTCTCTGTACTTATACCTATGTATACAAATATAAGAAGCGACGAAAGAAAAAAAAAGAGACGATTCAGAACCATCATATATCAACCGTACAATTTGTGCATCTATCCAGATGTACGTATGTCTATATTCCCCTCCAACTCTTGGCGGTTCTGACATCGCTTTAGATTTCTAGCCTGTAATTTTCATGTTTATGTTTAAGTGTAATCTTATGTGTATGTCGATGTGTGTTCGGGCAGCCTGTTTCTTCGGCCTACTTATTTGAAATAAATTGAAGGTCCTTTTTTTCCCCTAAGGTAAGTCTTTCCGCTCCCGGGATTGGAATGACTCCTTACCCTCTCCCTTAAAACCCACATCCTTTCGTCTTTCCCTCTCCTTCCCTCTTTCTTGACGAAGCAGCCGTTGGTTGCGAAAGCTAGAATTTTGTGTGTATGTTTGTGTTTGTTTGTGTGTCTATCGACCTGCCAACGCTTTTGTTTGGTAAGTCTCATCATCTTTCTTTTTAGATATATCAAATTATAATTTCTTAGTTAAATCTTGAAATTTCAATCCTGTCTCCGGTTAAATTTAGTAAATAATTGATTAACGTGAGTATTTAAAGAACTGGTTAGTTCACTCTTTAAATCTAACTTCAGATTCTTGACTTTATTAATCGGAGTGTCAGGTTCAGTCTTTAGCAAACTTATATTTGTTGCTTGACTGTTTAAGATTTCACTTGGGCTACTTAAAACCTCACTCTGAGCATCAAATTTGATGTTCAATTGTGTGTTTACTGAATCTAACGTAAGACTTTGAGCACTTAAAGTTTCATTCAATTCCTTTCTTAAAGAAACACTCAGTTCCTGCCTTAATGAAGCATTTTGAGCATTTAGTTCTTGTCTTAAAGAAGCTGAATCTGCTCTCTGTTCATATAATCTAGTATTTAATTGTATACTCTGAGTTTTGATTAAATTTATTACTTGAGACAAGTCTGGCATTTCCTGATTCACCGTCACGACCATGGCTGGTTCTGAAGTTTCTCCAACTTTCTGAATATTATCCATTTCTCTCTCTCTCTCTCTCTCTCTCTCTCTCTCTCTCTCTCTCTCTCTCTCTCTCTCCCCCTCTCCCTCTCCCTCTCCCCCTCTCCCCCTCTCCCCCTCTCCCCCCTCTCCCCCTCTCCCCCCCCCCATTTTTTTAACCTAGTAATCATCTGACCTAAAATACAATATTGTGTACAATAAGTACACCAACAGTTTATTGTCCTGCAGTTCTTTCAACTTTACCAAACAGTTACTGGTTTTCGCTCACCCGTTGTAGAGGTCGAGGGTGTGTCGGTGAGCAGGTGTAGAATTGGCACCGGTGAACAGCACAGGCACCAGCAGCGTCGAACATTGGTTGCGGTGTCAGCGAGTGGACGTGAAGTCAGCAACGGTGAACGGCAATTGCAGTCGGTGACGGCGGCTGATTACCACGTCGACGTCGTTGGCGGGATACTGCGTCGGAGTTGGCTGGATCGACGTATGTGTGAGGACTGCTTACTTCCCCACACCAAATCTTCTTAGTCGAACTATTCTCTGTTTCTTCCTTTGTTAAGTGTTTATTAACTTTTTCACTCTTTTTTCCTTTTAGGCAGAATCCAATTCTGCGTAACAGTTTCTTTGTCTTGTTACTCTCGGTTGCTGTGGCAACTCAATATCTTCTTATCTCAATTTCTGTCATAAAATTCCCGCTTTCTTTGAGTCCTCTCACTTGCGTCGCCATGTTCTAGCGTTTTCCTGATGACCAGAGACTGTGTGGTACTGGGGTGCAAGACTCACACGTCTCTCGCGGGTGATTTACGTATTGTGTGCAGCCGATCTTCTTCTCAGGACAAATGGCTGTGTCACTCTCCACAATGCTTCTTCTCCGAAAATTTCATGCTGGTTAGGGAAATGATACTGAACTACTTTTCTACTTTTGAAATGATTTCTTACTCTCAGAATACTTTTATATCAACTTCGCTATATTTTCTTCTTCACACTAAAACAACTACACAAGTTTCAAATGCATTTAAAGTCTCACAAATCACCCCCATCTGGAAGAGCTTAGTATTTAACATATATCATTACAGTCTCATTTGCTTTTAATAACCCTTGTCAAAACAGTTCTTGCTGCTAGCAAGTCAAACAACAGGATATAAGAGTCTCTAGATAAAACATACTTCATTTGTTGTCAACAGTCACTACTATTTCACTGCCAAAGAGTAGCCCTTGATTACTCCTTGTACTGGACATACGGCTTCCAAGACATGCGCGGCCACCACTTGTCAACCGACACAACTTTAGTCTTCTCGTAACACACACCCATCCTGCACACACATAAACCCTGGTGCAGTAGATGCATTTCCATTCTCACACACTCATCCTTAAAATATCGTGTGTTCAAGACGGTGAAATATGAGTGTCACTAGAATTTACCCCGAAATTCTCGAGGCACTACAAGTTGTATATGATGACAGGATGTACTTTGCTGTCGTCACAAATGTCTATGATGAACTACATTTTTCCACCCACCTGGACCAGCAGTGTCATTCTTTTGGCCTGAGAAGTAAGACTTGTTAGTTGCCTTTGGAAAACGTTTTATGTGCAGTTGTTGTATCTAAGTCAGTATCATTAGGCAGAATGTATTACTTTAATGGAAAAAATATGAAGTTAACAGAATATAATTTGCCACAATGGATTAAAAACAGAGATGCTCTTAAGAAATTTCACTGATAGTTTCAGAGACCTTCATTGCTGAATACGTACATTTTAAATTAACATTAGTGTGGCTAGAATAATTGTTTGTTAAAGATGCTAATTCGACAGTTTAAATAAAGTTAACCCGTGCAATGAAAATGTTTCAGTTAAATGTATATGTTTCGGCTCTGTACTTTCATGAGGCAGCCTGCCTACAGGTTGTCAGTTTACATAATCTGATTTGAATGATCTTCTGAACAATGGTGTGATACATTTTTAATGAACACCCGATATCTATCAAAACCTAGGGTGGTACTTCTTTTTACTTTTTTAAAAAAATATTATCAGAGTTTCGATAAAAATAAATCTTCTATCAGCCGTCAAGTTTTTTACATATTTAAAAATCATTGTTTGGACCACAACAGCTAAAGTTGATTTTCTATATTCCCATAAGTCAAGAATAGTTATTAATTTTTCCCAATAAAGATACTCCCATGTGTGACATCTGGGAAATATGACAATGATGTGTTGAAAATAAGATAGCTTCTGTTATTCTTCTTCTTCTTCTTCTTCTTCTTCTTCTTATTATTATTATTATTATTATTATTATTATTGTCTGAAGCAATGCAATCCAAATGACAAACTTCAATTGCAGCATTTACTTTTGTAAAACATTTCCATTTTTTCCACTCAACGTACATGAAGTATATGGAGAAATTTTGCATTGACTATTGCCATGCAGAAAGTAACAAAAAGAAAAATCTCCGTGAGAATCTGAAGCAGTATTTTTTCCCCCACACCACAAAGTATTGTGATTTCGGATTTATTTATGTGTCCATTTGTAGAAAACCCATTAATCATCTTGTTTTATTACAATGTGTACTGTTTTGGGAGTTATTTAAGACCACTTATAAGTTCCCACCAGGTTGAAGAATGTGATATAAGCATTTTTCAATGTGTGTGTACATTTTCTGGAAATTGGAAAATGACGTATATTAATTTTTTTTGTATTGTTCTTTGTAACTTTACTGCTTAAATAATTACGTATATGTTAAGTATGTGCTTCTCTTTAAAAAAATTCCAAATCAAAAGGTTCATAAACACCTGAGTTATGGGCATTTATGTAGGTAAGTTCCACTTTGAATTGACAGTCTTTCAGAGCCCAGTTATCAGAATATTCTACATTTAAAATTGATACAGAAAAAAGTTTTAGTCCTAGAGCATAAAGATTGTGCACAAGTTTTTATGTTATAAGTATAAGCAAACATGCAAAGTTACATGAAAATCTGAGATGATGGGTGACATGACCTGCGTGATTTGACGTGGAATGACTCCGTAGTAAGAAGTATAATGTGTAACCTATGAGCTCTGCATATGGTACTGATCATAGAAACTTGGAAAACAATAATTTTTGCAACGTATAGCACATATAATGAATGCTGAATTTTTGCATGTGTGTTGTTTTTTTAGTCACTAATCAAAACAAGGTTGATTTACATTCATAAATGATTCTTCCTTGTCACACAGTATTGTGGCATATCACACATATCCATTGTCAGAATTACATGGAAAATGGGGTGGGGAAGAGGGGCAAATAGAAAGAGAAAGAATACAAGTGACGAGATTTGATCCAGAGAGCTTGCGCTTCTAAGACTAAGCAATTAATCCCACAGGTGTGGAGTCTATGAATACAAGTGACTGTAAATAGTATATAAGCACATCTAAAATCTTAATCTCGACTTTCTCGAAACTGGTTGAGAGTTGTGTCTTCCAGTTTAAATAGAGGGCTGTTGAGCACCTCAGTCAATTACAAAATGTCATCAGAGCAACATAACACATTGATCCAGTGCATCCTCCTCTTGCTCCACTGACAGCAAGTGTGAGATTCATTCAGTCATTCGGTTCCTGACTTTGTACAACGAAATGGTGGCCAGTATCCATTGCCAGCTTGTGGAAACCTATGGTTCCAAGGTAATGAACTGTTGGTATGTTACCAAGTGTGTTAGATTATTTAAGTAAGGCTGTACCAACATCTACAATGAAGAAAAAAGTGGGAGACTGTCTTTTGTTCCAGAAGAGTTTGTACAGTGGGTTGAAGGAAAAGTTCACATTAATCACTGTGTGATTCTTGACTCCCTTAAAGTAAGTTTTACGCACATTTCATGAAGTCTCCTGGATGAAATCATGTTGGAAAGACTTAGATTTAAGAAGTGCAAGGTGGGTACCAAAAATGTTCACTTCGGAACACTGTGAAAATCACGTGTTGGCTGCACATAAATTTATTAAGTGTTTTCCAACTGAGAATAAATTCTTTCTCGACTCAGTTGTGACTGGGGATGAAACATTGGTGTCAAAAAGACTGCCTCTGCATTGGTACCATATCCATTCTCCATCCTCCCCAAACAATTTAAAGTTCAACCTTCAGAGAGGAAAATGACGGTGTCTTTGTTTTGGGACTGGAGAGGGCTCTTGTCGGTGGATTTCATGCCCAAATGGACCACCATCAGTGCTGCTGCATACTGAGAGATCCTACAGAAGTTTAGAAAAAATAAAAGACAAAACGAGAAGAATGTTGACCCATGGTGTGCTACTCCTCCATGACAATGCCAGACCCCCATACCACCTGGCTTACTCACAACTTTATTGTGTCGTTTAGATGGGGCATAGTGACTCATGCACACTACTCCCCTGACCTGGCACCCTCATATTACTGTCTCTTCACGAAATTGAAGTTCTTGGGTGGACTGTGGTTTTAGAACAATGCAGTGAGGGGAACTTCATATGGTCCCCTTGTCAGCCCAGTGCCCCAAGAGGCTGCTACGAATTGTGATAACATCCTGTATAGAAATCTTACAGTTGTGGCACCTCTGGTGTCCCTTCCACTGTGGCATCCTGAGTGGCAGCTTGTGTCACTTGGGCCTTAAACCAGCCCTGTGTATGCTGCAGTCATTCCATGATTGCAGAAATTCTTAGGTCTGTCGTGCTCCATTGATCAGAGTTCTTGTTTGTATTTCATAGTGTTTGATCCCTTTAGTTATGCTCTTATAAGAGTTAGTTCTGTTTCTTTAAACTGCATTTTTTCCATCCCTTATTGTTGATACTGAATGTTTATTTTTGTATCTATTTTTTTTTTTAGTTTGGGAGCCCTTGTCTCTATAAATTAGGCTACATGTCCTATGTACCATTACCTTTATATTTCTCCTTTATTGTTAAAAGTTACATTTTTATCACTAATGCAATTTTTCTGTTTAATTTTCAGCTACTTAATGTAATCCGAGAGAATAATGTAGTGATAATTATTGGTGAAACTGGCAGTGGGAAAACAACTCAATTAACTCAGTATCTTCATGAGGATGGTTACAGTAAATATGGAATGATTGGCTGCACGCAGCCTCGTCGAGTTGCAGCAATGTCTGTAGCCAAGAGAGTCTCAGATGAAATGGGCACGCACCTTGGAGAAGAAGTGGGATATGCAATCCGTTTTGAGGATTGCACATCAGAGGTAGTACATGTTTTTACACTTAATAACATTTCATCAAAACATTTTGTATCTATGTTCTCTAATGTGATGCTCTGTAGCTGTACACAGTGATTTAAGTGTACAGACTGTTCAGTTGACTAGATAATATTTTTGAAGTGAAGTGTATGTAGTAAATTTTGATGTTATCATTGTTTACACACGTGACACTGTGTGTGTAATCGTTCGACATGCAAACAAAGCCTAACTTCAGCTTCTTGTTGTGGTCTTCAGTCCTGAGACTGGTTTGATGCAGCTCTCCATGCTAATCTATCCTCTGCAAGCTCCTTCATCTCCCAGTACCTACTGCAGCCTACATCCTTCTGAATCTGCTTAGTGTATCCATCTCTTGGTCTCCCTCTACGATTTTTACCCTCCACGCTGCCCTCCAATGCTAAATTTCTGATACCTTGATGCCTCAGAACATGTCCTACCAACCGATCCCTTCTTCTGGTCAAGTTGTGCCGCAAACGTCTCTTCTCCCCAATCCTATTCAATACCTCCTCATTAGTTATGTGATCTACCCACCTAATCTTCAACATTCTTCTGTAGCACCACATTTCGAAAGCTTCTATTCTCTTCTTGTCCAAACTATTTATCGTCCATGTTTCACTTCCATACATGGCTACACTCCATACAAATACTTTCAGAAACAACTTCCTGACACTTAAATCTGTACTGTGCTCGATGTTAACAAATTCCTCTTCTTCAGAACCGCTTTCCTTGCCATTGCCAGTCTACATTTTATATCCTCTCTACTTCTACCATCATCAGTTATTTTGCTCCCCAAGTGCCTCATTTCCTAATCTAATTCCCTGAGCATCACCCGACTTAATTCAATTACATTCCATTATCCTCATTTTGCTTTAGTTGATGTTCATCTTATATCCTCCTTTCAAGACACTGTCCATTCCGTTCAACTGCTCTTCCAAGTCCTTTGCTGTCGATGACAGAATTACAACGTTATCAGCGAACCTCAATGTTTTTATTTCTTCTCCATGGATTTTAAAACCTACTCCAAATTTTTCTTTTATTTCCTTCACTGCTTGTTCAATATACAGATTGAATAACATCTGGGAGAGGCTACAACCTGGTCTCACTCCCTTCCCAACCACTGCTTCCCTTTCATTCCCCTCGACTCGTAACTGCCATCTGGTTTCTGTACAAACTGTAAATAGCCTTTCACTCCCTGTTTTTGACCCCTGTCACCTTTAGAATTTGAAAGAGAGTATTCCAGTCAACATTGTCAAAAACTTTCTCTAAGTCTACAAATGCTAGAAATGTAGGTTTGCCTTTCCTTATTCTATTTTCTAAGATAAGTCGCAGAGTCAGTATTGCCTCGCGTGTTCCAACATTTCTTTGGAATCCAAACTGATCTTCCCCGAGGTCAGATTCTCCCAGTTTTTCCATTCGTCTGCAAAGAATTCGCATTAGTATTTTGCAGCTGTGACTTATTAAACTGATAGTTCGGTATTTTCACATCTGTCAATGCCTGTTTTCTTTGGGATTGGAATTACTATATTCTTCTTGAAGTCTGAGGGTATTTTGCCTGTCTCATACATCTTGCTCACCAGATGGTAGAGTTTTTTTCAGGGCTGTCTCTCCCAAGGCTATCAGTAGTTCTAATGGAATGTTGTCTACTCCTGGGGCCTTGTTTCGACTCAGGTCTTACAGTGCTCTCTCAGACTCTTCACACAGTATCATATCTCCCATTTCATCTTCATCTACATCCTCTTCCTTGTCCTCAAGAACATTACCCTTGTATAGACCCTCTACATACTCCTTCCACCCTTCTGCTTTCTACTTTCCCTTCTTTGCTTAGTACTGGGTTTCCATCTGTGCTCTTGATATTCATGCAAGTCGTCCTCTTTTCTCCAAAGGTCTCTTTAATTTTCCTGTAGCCAGTATCTATCTCATTTTTGAGACATTTCTATTCCTTTTTGCATGCTGCATGTACTGCATTTTTGTATTTTATGCTTTCATCAATTAAATTCAGTATCTCTTCTGTTACCCAAGGATTTCTATTAGCCCTCGTCTTTTCACCTACTTGATCCTCTGCTACCTTCACTATTTCATCTCTCAAAGCTACTCATTCCTCTTTTACTGTATTTCTTTCCCCCATTCTTCTCAATCGTTCACTAATGCTCTCCCTGAAGCTGTGTACAACCTCTGGTTCTTTCAGTTTATCCAGATCCCATGTCCTCAATTTCCCATCTTTTTGCAGTTTCTTCAGTTTTAATCTACAGTTTATAACCAATTGATTGTGGTCAGAGTCTATATCTGGGCTTGGAAATGTCTTACAATTTAAAACCTGGTTCCTAAATCTCTGTCTTACCATTATATAATCTATCTGAGACCTTGTAGTATCTCCAGGCTTCTACCATGTATACAACCTTCTTTTATGATTCTTGAACCAAGTGTTAGCTATGATTAAGTTATGCTTTGGGCAAAATTCTACCAGGTGGCTTCCTCTTTCATTTCTTACCTCCAATCCATATTCACCTACTATGTTTCCTTCTCTCCCTTTTCTACTACCGAATTCCAGTCACCTATGACTATTAAATTTTTGTCTCCCTTCACTACCTAAATAATTTCTTTTATCTCATCATACATTTCATCAATTTCTTCATCATCTGCAGAGCTAGTTGGCATATAAACTTGTACTACTGTAGTAGGTGTGGGCTTTGTGTTTATCTTGGCCACAATAATGCATTCACTATGCTGTTTGGAGTAGCTTACTCACACTCCTATTTTTTTTATTCATTATTAAACCTACTCCTGCATTACCCCTATTTGATTTTGTATTTATAACCCTGTATTCACCTGACCAGAAGTCTTGTTTCTCCTGCCACCGAACTTCACTAATTTCCTCTATATCTAACTTTAACCTATCCATTTCCCTTTTTAAATTTTCTAACCTACCTGCCCGATTAAGGGATCTGACGTTCCACACTCCGATCTGCAGAACACCAGTTTTCTTTCTCCTGATAACAACGTCCTATTGAGTAGTCCCTGCCCGGAGATCCAAATGGGAGACTATTTTACCTCCGGAATATTTTACCCAAGAGGACGCCACCGTCGTTTAATCATACAGTAAAACTGCATGCCCTCAGGAAAAATTACAGCTGTAGTTTCCCTTTGCTTTCAGCCGTTCACAGTACCAGCACAGCAAGGCCATTTTGATTAGTGTTACAAGGCCAGATCAGTCAATCATCCAGACTGTTGCCCCTGCAACTACTGAAAAGGCTGCTGCCCCTCATCAGGAACCACACGTTTGTCAGGCCTCTCAACAGATACCTCTCCGTTGTGGTTGCACCTACGGTATGGCCATCTGTAACGCTGAGGCACGCAAGCCTCCCCACCAACGGCAAGGTCCATGGTCCAGCTTGGGTAGTGTAAATATTTTAAAGAGAGAAGAAAAATTATAAGCTAGGGTGAAGATTAGTTCACTTTTTTATGCCCTAATAGGATGACTTGATTAACAAGGGGCTAAGTGCCAAGTGATTCATGTTTTGGCAGTCATGTGCCAATTCAGAGGACAAATTGATTTTAGGGGCTTTATGATGTATAATTTCGACATTGCGGTTGCTCCTTGATGGGGAAAAGGAGAGAGCAGATTGTATGATTCGCTGCAGCTGCCGATTCACAGAGAAAAGTGCATATTGTGTTAGACATTTCTTATGCCTGAAGAAATATTTTGTCCGTAAAAAGGATGGTAAATTATTGTGAAATAAAACTTGAGCATCTCCTGTGATCTTGATAGGTCCAGCAAATTGGTAGTCCATGAATTGCTCTGTTCCCATCTTCAGGCGCAAGTCAACCGTAAAACAGAAAACGTTTCTGGAGTCCCTCCCACCACTGTGTCTACAGAAATTCATAGAATCATTTACTGAGAGTATCAAACAGTGGAAAATCCTGGACGGAATGTAACAATATTATGAAAAGGATAGTTGCTACTCAGCATATAGCTGAGTCACAGATAGGCACAATAAAAAGACTGTCACAAAATGAGCTTTTGGCCAACAAGGCCTTTTTTTGAGGCTGTGGTCATGTGTGTGCGAGAAGCTCCGTGTGTGTGTGTGTGTGTGTGTGTGTGTGTGTGTGTGTGTGTGTGGGCGTGCGTGCGTGCACCCTCACGAAGGCTCATTTTGTGACAGTCATTTTGTTGTGCCCATCTGTGACTCAGAATCTCCATTATATGGTGAGTTGCAACTATCCTTTTCGTAATATTGTTACATTTACTGACAAAATTTTGTTGGACAGTAGAAGCATCCTAAAGAGCTTGGAGAATCTACGAAGGTGGGTGAAGAGCATATTCTGTGCAGAGAGACAGAAAATATGACCCAACGTTGCTGATTTGTTTCTGTCAGTTCACGCAATCTGATAGCTGAATATGTGGTGGCATACACAGTTTTCCACAGTGAAGTCCATTCTCTGTAATGTGATTGTTTAGTGAGAGAGTAAGATGTACACGCAACTATATTGTCAATAATAATAATAATGCAGCTTCTTTCTTTAAATACTGTAAATACATAATGTTTCATCTTTGTAGCAATAGTGATCCTCTTCATCAATCATATGACATTTTGCATTGCTTACATTGGGTATTCACAATGATAAAGTATATTTAAGGCATTTTCTGACTGTAAAAAATATGAGCTTATTCTCTATGTCTTATGCAAGCAGCTTGTACAAGTGTTGAGATCCTTTGTATTGCCTCATTTTTAAATCTCTCAACATCGGCAATTCTGAATGTATTGTTTTTCTTGGCAAATTCGTCTGTCCCATAAATTCAGTGGGCAGGCTTGTGTGCATTGACAAGAATCACCAATTCTGCTATGTTCTGTGCCAAACTCTGATGTATTCTGTTAGAGGTTAACCACACAATATTATCTGCCTTTTCAGTATTCATAACTAGAGGTTTGTTGACTTGCACATAGGGGATGCCAGCTTTGTCCATAATAATAACACAAGACAACATTTGTTGTCTAAACCACTGTTAAAGACACTGTACAGCATGTCAGAATAATAATATTCAGAATGATTAGTCTTTGACGCTTTAAAAATTTGCTTACAGTGTGGAGTAATGCCAGTTTCTGCTGCTCTGACATGAAGCTCTGTAAGGCTTATTACTTTTGGCAACCAGAACATTGTGTTTACCATTCCCACACTCATTTTATAGCCTCTTTCATGTGCAAAACTGATTTTTCTGCTGTAAGATATTCACCTTTGGCATACATATTATGCACTACAAAACGTTGTTTGTGAAATTGTTGATATCACACACATCTTTTTCCAGTTTTGGTACTTGCCTCATGGCTTGAAAGCAGCTGAGATGCAGTTTTGAGTAGATACATTCTGTTCACTGGATATTCCCTGTTAAGTCCTTAGACCAGCCCCACAGTCTTCTTCCATGTGCAGCTGATCCTTGGCAGCTGCATGACACACACCTTGTGCCATCACTGATTTGCCAGAAAACTATTGTTTTAAAATACTGGTCCACACAGAGCATTATTCCTCTAGCTTGTTTGTACAGTACTTGGTGTGATTGCTTCTTATCACTCATGGCAAACACTATGAGAAAAAAATAATCTGTATGCGCTGACCACTATAACTGAAATGAACCGTAAACATTAAGAACACAACAGGATCTGCACAAAACAAAAAGAAGAAAGTGACTGGTTGAAAGTCACGTGGTACAGTTCAACCTGCTTCCATAAATCTGGCCTGTAGCCGCCTTTACACATGCTCCAAACTCAATAAATGTGACCTCAGATCAGTCTAGAAGTAATGGTATTTTAACTATGAAGAACACCCCCCACCCCTGTAAACAAGAAGAGCATTGTTCTTTATAATCAATGCTTCATAGCACAAAGTCTTTATGTAACAGAATCTGTATACCTGTCATTGCACTTAACTGGTGGAAGGAGGAGGAACATAAATAAGAATGCACTTTTCAGGAGGAAGTTCCAGTGGGAGAATAAACACAATAGTATCTGCTTATCAATGGTCTTGTTATTAAACATTATTGGTCCATTCTTTGCTTTGATTTGAAATGGTAAGTTCAATTTTCATTGGGGATTTATTAATCTTTGAAATGATTGAAAAAGGTACAGATATTTCATTTGTGTTCAGAATGTTATTAATTAATATTTGTTTTTGACCATCAATTTCGACAGTCGAAACTGTTGCCATCTGATCTGTAAAACATTCTTGGTTATAAATCGTGTTTATTGAAGATCATAAGATGACAGTTTCAACTGATGAAACCGGTCATCTGTAATAAATTTAAATTAATGCGATCGTTGTTATAAAAGGTTTTTTGAAGTTAAATATAGATGGCTCCTCCCATTTTCTCAATATGAGTAGCTTCAGTCGGACTATTACTACTTGAATTTTTTGTTGATTCAAATATATTTGAATTGTCATACTCTAAATTTTAAAGTTGCAGACAAAAGATTTTTAAATAATTTTAAATGTTTCAAAAAGAACCACTGCATTTTATCAAACCATTCCACTGAAACTATTTTGAGAATTTCTGTAAACAGAACTTTAATATGTGTGTGTGTAATCAGTACACATTGATTCAAATATAGCCAACAATGATAGAAAGTTGTTTATAGCACAGATCATGCCTACACTCATGAGCAGCAGAGTCAGAGATAGCTGATCTGTTGAAGAAAGAGGCCCCTGAGTCTGAGATGAACTGTTCAGTGTGTTTCATATGACTGGGATATCATCAGACTGTGTTTGTGCCTCAGTTCAAGGAAAACTGCAACTATACAAATATGGCGCCATCGGTGACAATGTGTAAATGATTGTTGTTGTCGTTGTTGTTGTTGTTGACGACTATTCGTATGCATAAGTCATAATGCAGCAAATCATTCAGCAGTTTAATACAAGACAATAAAAATTATGGGCAGCTGCACCACCAATAATTACATCCATTCTGTAAGTACTGTAGTATAAGATACTGTTCCACATGTGTGTGCCATTACTTATGGCACAGACAATTACGTGCACAAGAACACTGCTATTGAGGGTGCAGATAACAAAAAAATGGATCTGGCCTTGGTGACCAGAGACAGTGGTCATGTGTTGTGTGTGAGTTATGCTTAAAAGAAAACCTGTTGGCTGAAAGCTTAAATGTATAGCAGTCTTTTTGTCATGCCTTTTGGTGACTCAACATCTCATCTATATGGTGAGTAGCAATTTACCCTTTTCATTAGTTTATCGGTAGTCAATGCTTGATTGTCCACCGTCTGGAAAATGGTCATTTTAAGAGATGGATACGCATCACAGTGGCTGACAGTAATTGCATGTGAGTATGTTGAAAACCATATGAGGTTCAACATCCTGCTTGCATCATGGGTATCCAGTTGTGTGGCTGCAATACCCTTCAGTGAACTGAACCTTCAGCACGACAGTGCACCAGTCAGTGACTTCAAAATTTCATCAGAATGGTTTGAATGATATGTACTAGGCATGAGAGTGCATGTCTGACCCCTAAGTCACCTCACCTCAATCTTATTTAGCACATCTGTGATGCCACTGAGTAAGATGAAGTGCACTTAGGACCCAGTGACAGTGAATTTTCTGAGTTGTGAGTGGTGATTGAGTAATCATTAATTACCAAGGCTCTCCAGTACTTTTGATGTCTCGAATAGAATCCAGCCGACAGCACTATCATTAAGGTTAAAAGTGGGTGGTGCTTCACTCTGTTAGGTACATATCTCTAATTCAGTTGCTCCTGAATATGTATTGAAATAAATTAGTGACATACAATTGCTCTATTGACCAATTCACTGGTATATCCGTGCAGTTAACTGCTGCTCCCTTTTTGCAGCTAAAGCTCACCTATCTGCAATTAGCTACATGTATGAATTAATCATTATCAGTGCAGCTTTGACTGCTACAGCTTGATTCATGGAGTGAGATTGCATTTTTGCTTCATATGTAGATAGCAATATTTACTATACAATGAAAAAAAAATATTAAATTTCATATTTGTGCCTTCATAAATTTGTTTTTTGTTGTTCCAGAAAACTATTATAAAATACATGACAGACGGTATACTGTTGCGAGAGTCTCTACGGGAGTCAGATCTAGACAACTACAGTGCAATTATAATGGATGAAGCACATGAACGCTCTCTCAGCACAGATGTGCTATTTGGTCTCTTACGTGAGGTAAGTGCGCAACATTTTCATTTCTGAAATTACCAGTTTATATACTTCCATCCTGAGATCAGTATATATCATGTGTTGGTACATAATGACTCCATGGTGACCTTTCCAATCTATTCCATACAAAATTAGAGAGAAGGTAATGTAAATTTAAATTAGGTTAGCAATAATTTGAATAAAGTAACTCTCATTGAATCTGATAAGTGTGTTACAAAATGCCATGTTTGTTCAAGTAGTTAGAGTGATTAGTTCATATTTGATATAGAATTTGGAGCAGTTGTATGATGAGAATAACGCCAAAACAAAAATTATTCGAAAATGTTGCTGAACTGAAGCAGGAGGAATAGCGATAGACAGAAAAAGATGGCAAAATGCAGGTCTGGAACTAGGATTTTTGCCAAGGTGGGCAAGCTTAAATTTTCCAATCTTTCTATAACCCCCACCCATAAAAATAAAGTTTTATTACAGTAATTTAGGTAATGTGGTGTGAAATAAATGTCACCATCTCATAACATTGACTTATTTTATTGATTGAGTTAAGGTCAGTTGCAAAACAAATCAACAAACAGTTTAAAAATACAAACAAATAACAAATAATTATTCATTATTCAAATAATAAATTTACGATTTCACCTTCTGAGCTTTTTTGCAGCAAAAATGTTTATAATATCATAGTTTCTGTGTCCAGATTACCATACATTAAAATCTAGTATAAGCCAACAATGATACAATTTACGTTTTATATTTTGCCCAATAATCATATACACAGATCACCTTATAATTATCTACCTGTAAATCTAGTCGCATACAGCTCGTGATGAGGTTTGGGCACACCAGTTGGTGGTCATCCGTGTGGGCATTCCCACAGTCCCATAGTGGTTCTCCATCGAAGTAGTCCTATTGGGCAGTCTGTTGGGCAGTCCTATTCCTCAGCCTGTTGAGAGCCTTCCTGGTTGTGATGGATTTGTTACTTCCAGCCACAAGTTTTTCCTTCAGTTGCAGCATAGGATAGCTAAAGTCTCCTGTCTTTGTCGGTGACGTTGATTGGCTCTAATTTCTGATGAAAGCTATTTCTTGAGTGAAGCTTCCTGGACTGTTGTCGGTGCCTGTGTAGAGAGTGACGATTATCTGTCAAATTTCTCTCCCTCTCCACCTCGGCAGCTACTTGCCTCCGTATACTGGGCGGGGAGCTGTGCCTATGAGAGCATTTGGTATGGGCATCAAACATCCTGATATGATGCGGGATGACTGATTTATTTATCAAAGCACTTGTGGAGTCAGCACCCCAGTTTTTGTTGGTAAGGTCACAAATGATACTGTTCCTACCACTGAACTTTTGCTTAGTGTCTGAACAGTACTGTGTAAATGTCAGAGTTCTGTCCAAATACATGCCTAAGTATCTGGGAGTGTAGCGGTGCTCTAACTCTTGCCCTTTCCAGTGCATATATAATTTTTCTTCAGCTTCCTTGTTCCTCAGGTGGAAACTGCAAACTTGCATCTTTGATTGGTTTGGTTTCAGATGGTTCTGTTGATGATAATCCCCCAGTATTTCAGAGCTGCTAGTTAATTTCTCCTCCACTTCCTCGAAGGGGCTCCCCTTGGACAACTACAGCCATGTCACTAGCACACATAAACTGCCGGCTATTGACATGTGTTATCTACTCATTGGTGTATATCTTGAACAGCAGCGGATCTAACACACTGCCCCGCTGACCCCCTAGGGGCCTCACCACTCTTTGGTGAATTCGTGCTTGGCTACCTTGGTGTTCCAGCCTTTGGAGCACCAGTTTCCTATCTGTGCTGCCTCTCTATTCTTCTGCTGTCCTTTTCCCCTCCATTGGGGACCCTGTATGGGATATTTTTGAGAATGTGTTCTGAGGTTTTAATAGCCTGACATCAGAACAGCCCCTAATCTGTCTTCTCTTTCTTTCTTCGTTTTCCATCTCATACCCTTCCTCTGCTTTGGTGTTTGAGGTTCTTCTATGTTTCTTCTTGCTCCGTGTGTGCTCCTGAAGGCCAGCCCACACATTTGATGCATAACAGGTGCCTGGGTAGCGTGTAATTCCCAGCCCCGGCTGAACAGGCAGAGTTTGCATGTATCCTTGTACAGGCCAGGCCTAGGGAGGAGTGTTAGCCTGAGTTGTGACCTTCTCAAATTGCCAGTTGGTCCCTCTGTCAGAAGTTCAGGAGGTGTGAACAATCACCTAAGGTGGGTGAGGCCCCTCCAAGTGGTCCCCCAGTTGGAAGGAGTACGCCACTGACAATCATGTTACCCCTCCCCCCCCCCCCTCCCCCAATGAACCAGTCACCTTCATCTCACTCTCTGTCTACTAAACGCAAACGGAATGAGGCTAAGGATTCAATGACTCTCTCTATCACACCTCAGTTCCTCATTGTGTCACGTACTGAAGATGGCCAGTCCTTTGCTATGGTTAATCCATTTATTATTCAGAAAGGTATTGAAGCAATTGCTGGCCCTGTGAAGTCTTGCTCTTATCTATGTAATGGCACTTTGCTTCTGGAAACTAATACTGATTTTGAAGCCTAAAAACTGCTTACTGTTTCTCTCCTCCTTGGCTATCCTGTTCGTGTTAAGGCACATCAAGTACTGAATTCTTCACCTGGTGTTATTTACACTCAGCTGCTTGATGTTCTGACCAATGGAGAAATCCAGACTTCCCTCTGATCAGGGCGCACTGCAGTGCATCGAGTAATGAAAAAGGTTGATGCCACCTTAGTTCTTATAAGCACTCTTTTCCTCAACTTTAATCGAGTAGTGCTTCCATCAAACATCAAAGCAGGCTGTGAAATCAACACCGTGCGACCGTACATTAGAAACCCAACGTGTTGCTACCAGTGTCGGTGTTACAACAGCACTCAAATGTCCTGTAGAAACACTCCAAATGTGTTACTTGTGGTAGGGATGCTCACAAGGCTATTGCCCACCTCCTCCTGCTCCTTGCTGTATCAATTGTAATGGAGTCTATGCTGCCTCATCTCAAGACTGTCCCGTATATCTCGATAGGTGGTCTCTCCAGGAGATTGGGGTGAAGGAAAAAGTGGCTTACGCTGTCGCTCGCAAGATGTTGACTAGTCTAAAGCCCTGTGTTTTACCATCTGGCACTTACAGTACCATTCTTACTACAGTGTGCTCTGTGAAAGACATGGCCATGCAGACTTGCAACCTCAAATTCAGCACTGCAGTTATCTAATCGCCCAGTATAATGCTAACATCTCATCTCCTCTTCCAGAAGTGCACTAAGCCATAAAATCTTCACCCACGGTGGTGAAATCCCATGCTTCATAACCGGCAGGCCAGAAAGGACAAAAGGAACACTCCCACGAAGACTTCTTATGTCCCTCCAGCCAATAAACATCTGAATCTTCATCTGTCGGTCACAGAGGCTTAAAAAATCAAACAAAGAGAAACGGTCTTCTCATTCGCCAACTCAGAGATCATATTCAACGGCACTGCCACATAATAACCTCATACGGGTGACCTCCGTTTCGCCGGTGTGCACTGCCAGCCATTTTTATGCTCTGGAGTGAGCTGGCCCACCCAAAGAGAATGCCGATTACTCTGTAAATCTCAAGGAACAGGATACTCCAGCATCTGCACCCTGTAGCAGTGAGACTTCAAAGGATAGCAGTCGGCAGTCACTGAGGTAACTGCCTCTGATAGAACGTATACGATGTATAAATAAGACCCTGAACGCATGGAGCTGTCTCTGCATGTAATAGAACTCTGAAGCTGTTTCTTACAGTGGCAAGGCACAAATAGTATCAATTTGTTTCAAATTACTGACATTTTAAAAGAAAAAGTAACAGAAACAAATTAGTTTTTTTATGACTATCCAAAACAAAGACGAATGGTAGCAAATCACGTATTGATGGTGAGTCCCAGCCTGTTAAAATTTCAATAGGATGTGCTTGGAACATATTATTTGCTTCATAAATATTTGCAGAAACATTATTATTTTGATAATTATGTTGAATATTGCCCACCCCTAACTCTCAGACTCAAAGAAAATTATTGTGAAGAAAATTTGAGAGTGTGACCAGCAACAGCCACCACTGAATAAAACATTTTGTGTTTATAGATTGACTGAACAAGCTTCCAGCTGTACCTACCAGTACACTGTATTTGGGATTGAATTCGCAACTGTATCCCATTCTGACCAAGAAGTAAATAGGTAGTTATCTATCATTATCTTCCTGGTAATGTTTATCTACCAGAACTGGAGGAAGTAATGTGAGCAAATGGATAATGTTGTCGTCATTGTTGCAAGAGGATACATTACCAGTATCACACTTGAAGAAAGCAGGGCAGTGTCCACCAGTTACTATGAGGGATTATGCCTATCTGTTCTTGTTGAAGATATCTGGAAAAAGTGGTCACCAAATACTAATCCACAAAAAGAAATTCATTGTCTCAGAGCAACCAAAACATAAATGCTTCAGAAATGCATTCAGAAATAGAAAGACATTCTAAATTCCCAGTTATCCGCACAGGCACACTAGGCAGGAATAACTTTCACATGTAGAGAAGGGGATACTCCAAATATGCTTTCTGCTTGGTATTGTTTATGGTTTATTGTTGTTGTTGGAATCTGAGTCCAGCAGCTAACTTCAGATTTTCATATTGGAAATTTTGTGAATTTTTCAGTCATTAAATTTTCATAGATTCATAAACAAAAGCAGTACTTTTTACGTACAAACTTTTTTTATTATACTAGTTGTTTGCGAAAAGGAATCTTTGTACTGATTGCTTCATATTCTAGAAATATAATGAGCCAGAGAAGCAATAAGCATCCTGGTTCAGGTATATGGTAAAGAAAGGTGTCTGTATTATTATCACAATCCACTATGTCATAATAAATCACATCAGGAATTATCAGGTGTAGAAGTCTGAAAATGGAATTTCCCTATAGATGGTGCTAGCTGTCAGCGTAGGGCCCGTGAGACCACATCTGCAGTGCCATCTGCTCCTTGTAACAGCTGACAACGAATGTCAAAACACAGTAACCCAAGTTCCATACATCTGTATCTGTTTCAAACCTGTAAACATGTTGAGTTTTGTGCCTACAAATTATGATTTGCAGACAGCATTGGTTTTCTGTTATCATTTGAAGAAAACTGCTGCAGAATCGCATTGAATGCTTGTTGAAGCTTTCGGTGAACATGCTCTTGCGAAAACGCAATGTTTTGAGTGGCCCAAAAAATTCAAAAGTGGTGATTTTGATGTGAAAAACCACGAGTGCAGGAAACCACCAAAAAAGTTCAAAGACAATGAACTGCAGGCTTTATTGGATGAACATGATACTCAGACTCAACGGAACTCACAGAACAATTGAATGTGATGCATAAAGCCATTTCTCTTTGGTTTAAAGCTATGGTAAAGGTTCAGAAAGTGGGAAAATGGGTTCCGCATGAACCAAATGAAAGACAGCATGCAGATCAAAAGATCACTTGTGAAATACTGCTCGCCAGATACAAAAGAAAGTTGCTTCTCCATTGAATAATACAGGTGATGAACATTGGATATATTTTGAGAATCCTAACCGTCTTTAATCATGGGTGAATCCAGGCAAACCATTGACATCCAGGGCAAGACCAAATCGCTTTGGAAAGAAGACAATGCTCTGTGTTTGGTGGGATCAGAAGGGTGTCATCTATTATGAGCTGCTAATACCTGATGAAACCATTACCACTGATCGCTACCAACACCAAATGATCAATTTAAATTGAGCATTACATGCAAATTACCAGAATATGGAAAAAGGCTCCATGATAATGCTCCATCACACACAGTAAAATGGGTCAGGGAAACGATCGAGACATTCAGTTGGTAAATACTAGGGATGCGGCTTATTCTCCAGCCTTGGCTCCATCTGATTATCATTTATTTGCCTCGCTGAACAATGATCCAGTGTATATGATAATGTACAAAAATGGCTCGCTGACTAGTTCACTTCAAAAAAAGAACAGTTTTTTTGACGTGACATTCATAGCCTGCCTGAGATGTGGGAGAAATGTATAAATAGCAATGGAGATTATTTTAAATAAAATATTATTATCAGTTTCAAAGAACAACCGTGTAATTACTACAATCAAATTCTGGTTTCATACTTCTACACCTGGTATTTATGAGTAAATCTGCACGTAATTTTATATGTGTAATTTCTGACTTGTATGGGTAATGCTGTAATTGGTGAAAGTTAATGTTTGATTTGATTGTAACTTTTGTTTTATGTCAGCATGCTAGGAAGGAGAAACTGGTGATAGTTGGTGAGAGAGTCCAATCAGAAAATAAATAAAACAAATAGTTCAATTCTTACTTCCACCTAGGTGAAACTGCGTCACTTGAGTGAATTCCTTCCTTTATCATCAACAGCAGCATGTCGAAATAAGCCACGTCCATTAGCATGACTTTCCGAAATTCCTACCGGCCATTCAGTCCTCAGTTCCTTCACTAGTAGGGAATATATGCAATTACCTTCATTGCCTCTTGCCAACCAGGCTTGAAACCAACATCATCTGGCTTTTCTTCATCATTATTGTGCCCTAATCCTAAGGGTTACAGACATTATGATGGCAATAGCTCCAGAAAGCAACTTCTTCCTCCATGCACAAAATTCTGTATAAACGTAAATTTAGATAAACAGTGTCTGTGATACGAAGTGTCATAATATAAAATGAAGAGTTCAGCCCATAATTGAGAACAGAATTCAAATAATTTTGTGTTAGTTATACAAGAGAACATGAATTACGTAATTAATAATAATAATAATAATAATAATAATAATATCAAAAAATAAAAACAGTTACTTAACAAATAGGAATCTTCAGCTCTCAGGAATTTTTAATTTGAATCAAAGAATGTACAAGAAATTAGACAGTCGCCTTCAAGATTCATGCAGTATTACCATCTAGTGCCTAGACTATATGGCAAAAAATAAAATTATCCATTTGGGTTTTGGTTGTGTTAGTTGGTTCAGTTTAGTTTGGTATTGCCCAGTACTATTTCACTTGCAACACTTTCTGACTTGTACCAAATCATCAATGGCAACTTAATAAGTGTTTTCACTTTCTAGCATCTGTTCCCAGATGTTTATTGCACAACTGCATTTACAATTCACTCCATTAACGTGGCACTGATACACTCTTTCTCTATGAGAACTCAAACAAGAGCGCTGCGAATCTAACAGTAATACAAAAGCTTTCTTATATTACAATCCAGAAATGTCATTTGTTTTTCTCCTAAGAGATACCATAATCCCATTTATTCTGTGCACGTCTTCTGGGTCCATGAACTACATTCCGGATGCTCAGCAAGTAGTCAGCATTTTCCTGGCTTCCGCGTACTGTGGCTACATATTTCCTCTTATGCCCTCATAGGAACAAATATGGTATGCACAGTAAGTCTATCAATATTTGACCCCGCAAACATCGTGATCATCTGTAGCTGACACTACAGTTTTTGTACAGCAGAACAGGACCTAACCAACAATGTCCTGTTACACTACATATCCCCGCACTCGTGCAGAAGACGTCACTTTATTATTTTCTTATATAATAAATATAAATCTCCTTAAGTATCTTTTCTATTTATGCACGACATCCCCACTAACTCCTACTTAAATTCTTTTTCATTGCATCATAGCTGAACCTCTCCATTTTTGGGTAAGTACTGCACAACTTACTTTCATTTGTACTTGAAAGTGACCCTGCTTCAACTATTTCATAAAAGTGGTACAGACCATTTCTCTTGCAAATGGACCTTATGTTGCTGCGGTACAGATCAGTCACTCCAATCTCTGTCTACCCACATAATATCCAATCCTTCATGAGTTCACATTATTTGTACACCGTATTTTTGTCAGACAATACTGCTCAGCAAATTTAACTGCTTTATTGACCAGGAACGAAGAGGTTCTTTAATACCTTTCCTCAAATTTTACCCTCTTTCTTCTATCTCTATGTATTATTTGTCCTGTTCCCTATTCTTGCCGTGCAGTATCAATAACTATTTTCATTTGTATTTCTCTCACGCAAGTGTTTTCGACGTGCATTGATAATACTTCCTATTTTAATCCACCATGTTCTTTTATTATAATTTATGTGGGTCATTTGATGCATCACAGATTATTTCATTGATGTATCCTTTATTTCCCTCGAAAACGTGACGTGACTAAGTTGTCATTTGTCCATGCCCTTTGTGTCATGAGAGTAGGAGTCAGTCACATTATACAGCTTCATACTTTCGTATTCCCGCCTAAGGGCAGTCCTGTTAGTCCATTGTCGTCGGGTTACTTCGACGTACAAACACTTGAGACTTAACCTGGTTGTTTTTATTTGACTTTATTTTGCTTGTGCTATTATATATAGTTGGTCATGGCAACTAGAAAGGAGGTTGTTGGAATATAGGTAGTGGTAAGGCCATGGGCATCAGGAATGTTAATGTAAAGGGAGGTGCCATCAATAGTGATGACCTGGGCATCATGTGATAAAGGGACAAGAACTGTGGAGAGGCGGTGGAGGTAATATTTGATACCTTTTATGTTGAAGGGTAGGTTCCGAGTAATAAGTTGAAGGTGTTGATCTTCAAGAGCAGAGATTGTCTCTGTGGGGGCACAGTAAGTGGCAACAATGGGGCACCCTGGGTGGTTAGGTTTATGTACTTTAGGAAGCATGTAGAAGGTATGGGGAGTGGTAGAGGGGAGTTGAGAAATGGACTTAGGGGAGAGGTTCTGGGATGGGTCTAAGGATTTGAGTAGTGACTGAAGATCCTTTCCCAGCACCCAACAGATTCCAAACCAACAACTTCCTTCCTAGTCACCATGACCAACCATATCCTCACCCACAGTTATGTCTCCTTAGAAGGCATTACCTACAAAAAAATCTGGGGTACGGCTATGGCCACCTGCATGGCGCCATCATATGCCAACCTATTCGTCAGCCATCTAGATGAATCCTTCCTATAAAAAAAAATAAAAATAAAAACAGAATGCTAAACCCCTCACCTGGTTCAGATTCATTGATGACATCTTTGCAATCTAGATTGAGGGTGAGGATACCCTATCCACATTCCTCCAGGACCTCAGCAACTTCTCCCCCATTTGCTTCACCTGGTCATTCTCAGCCCAACAAGCCACCTTCTAGATGTTGACCTCCACCTCAAAGATGCTACATCAGTACCTCTGACCATATCAAACCTACTAACCACCAGCAATACCTCCACTTCGACAGCTACCACCCATTCCATACTGAGAAGTCCCCTCCACACAGCCTAGCCACCCATAGTCGTTTCATCTGCAGTGATCAGCAGTCCCTCTCAAAATATACCAAGGGTCTCACCGAGGCCTTCACAGACCATAATTATCCTACCAATTGTGTACAAAAACAAATCTCCTGTCCCATATCTTTCCAGTCTCCCACCACCTCCAAAAGTCCCACCGTCTGGCCACAAAGGAGCATTCCCCTCGTAATTCAGTAGCACCCAGGACTGAAGCAACTGAATTACATCCTCCACCAGGGTTTTGATTACCTCTCATCGTGCCCTGAAATGAGAAATGTTCTGCCCACTACCCTTCCCACCCCTCCCACAGTGGTATTCCACCGTCCACCAAATCTACACAATATACTCATCCATCATTACACAACCCCTACTCCCAACCCATTACCTCATGGCTCATACCCCTGTAATAGACCTAGATGCAAGACCTGTCCCATACAGCCTCTCATCACCACGTACTCCAGTCTGGTCACTAACATCACCTATCCCATCAAAGACAAGGCTACCTGTGAAACCAGTCATGATCTGCAAGCTGAGCTGCAATCACTATGCAGCATTCTGTACAGGCATGACAGCCAACAAGCTGGCTGTCTGCATGAATGGCCACCGACAAACTGTGGTCAAGAAATAAGTGGGCCACCATGTTCCTGAACATGAACATGCTGCCAAACATGACATCCTTCATTTTGAGGACTGTTTCGCAACGTGCACCATATGGATCCTTCCCACCAACACCAGCTTTTCTGAATTCTGCTGGTGGGAACTTTCCCTGCAATACATCCGACATTCCTGTAACCCTCCTGGCCTCAACCTTTGTTAGTCAGTGTCCTCACCCATCCAGCGCCTTCCCTGTTCCTGTTCTAGCACTACACAGTCATCGTTCTACCATCACACCCAATCTTTTTACTTTACTCCTTTTCCGATACTCCCCCCCCCCCCTCCCCCTTCCCTCTCCCCTGCCCTCCATCTAACCTGAAGTACTTCACTGTCCACACCCCCATCATACTATCCTTCTCCCCCTCACCGTCCCAGCCTCCTCCTTACCCCCACACAGTTGCCACTCCCATCATGCACTGGAGCTGCTCTTCACAGTGTGGTTTCAGTTGCCTGAAAATGCAGTCATGTGTGTGAGTTGCATTTGTTTGTTGTGTGTGTGTGTGTGTGTGTGTGTGTGTGTGTGTGTGTGTGTGTGTGTGTGTGTGTGTGTCGTCTTTTGTTGAAGGTCGTCTTAATGGCAAAAGGCTTTATTTGTGATAGTCTTTTTGTTGTGCCTATCTGCGACTCAGCATCTCTGCTATATGGCGAGTAGCAACTTTCCTTTTTTTCAATATTGTTACACTCCATCGTGGATTTTCCATTGTTTGAAATTGAAAGACAATAATGACAATAACAAAAAACTGTTTGCTACTTTAAACACTAAATTCGAGACTTTGAGCACAAGTGTTATCTTCAACGTCGCAGAGCTCAGAAGAACCTATTAAAACCTTAACAGACAAACTAGATAATATAAATACTACAACAGAAGATATTGTAGATGTTAAGTTTAATGCAAAACAGGATATCATACAAGAAACTATAACTAGTAACGTAACTGAAACATTAAAAGAGGATTTCAAAGCTGAAATAACGGAGCAGGCAACAAAGTTAACAGGTATTTACACAAAGGATAACACTCTCATAGAAAACTTACCTGATAAAGTACATCAAGTAGTAAATATGGAATTAAAGCAATATTATCGTAATGTTAGAGATAAGTTCAACAACGTACAGTTTGAAATATCCAGCACAAACTTACGTGTAGACTTGTAACGCTGTGCGCGTGGCACACGATACTCTTTAAAGCCTGTACTATGGTAAGTTGATGGGCTTCACCTTATGAGAAAGGATTTTCGTAAAAATATTGACTGCGTGTACCTAAATGGAGGCAAATCAGACTTACACCCACTCCGTAATAACAATGATACGTCAAGCAAGTCCGAAATGCAACTACACGTCAGGACGGACGAAAAGCAACACAGCAGATGCTACCAATTTGTTAATAATACGGTCGCCAGCCTAATTAACTAAGTTTCTTCCCTGTACAAGTCGATGTACGTTCATGCAAAACAACACATAGTAACACTGCATAATATGGTAAATTTTAGAACCAGAAAATCTACTGAACTGATAATTTCATTTTCTGTACTGATATGGATAAACCATAAATACATAACACTACACTATAATGTTTACTACAAAACTTCGTACTGTCTATTGATCTGATTAAAATCGGGCATAGGTTACCCTCGAAATAGCACTTTCGAAACACACACACAATGTCAATTTTGATAAAGGTAAAACACTGATAAATGGTTTTTATATTGGCCTTAACTTTGCTGGTCAAATCAGTTTAGAACACTTCAGAATTCAAATGAATAAAAAAAGGGGGGGGGGGGGGGACCCTGAAACTGTTATGATCACTGTATTAAAAAATTTGATTACTGAAATCATTATGTGCTCAAGATTTCCAACATATGAGTTACTACTCTTTCTTATTTCCTGCTCATTTAAATATCATTATATCTTTCTCGAAATAATTAAACTTCATTACTAAATCAATATCAAAATTATCTTCCAACTTCGTCAGACCTTCGTGATTCATCAACTAGTTCATTAACAAGACAGATCTTTAAACACCATTCTAACATAGTTAGGTCTGCAGGTAATTATTATTAACACAAACTTTAATTATTCATCTCGGGACACTCGGATTGCACAACATGTGGAAAGGACCCTATCTAGGTCAGTTGTGAGGATAATTAAATGATAGGACAGTTCTGGTAAAATTTAAGTTGTTATTGAACAGTATGGAACAAAAGTAACACTGGTCCACACGAATACAGTACTAAAAGTTTCAACCTGTTCGTATCGATGCAGCGGTTGGCAGGCGGCGAGATGGCGAGGCACAGAGCACACATACAACCACAGCTATGGCTCTTGATGTGTCGGCACTTTAATTCTTCTTGGCGTCGCAATACTTTTCCATTTAGTGCCTATGGAATTTTGCCATGCTGTATGGGCGTAGGAACGGCATATCTGAGGCTCAATGAAACTGCGTCTTCCAGGAGAGCCTCCTTGCTCCAGAACGTGTTGCTCAGATCAATGCCCAACTCTGACAACTACTGCTGAGCCCGTTATGCCGTGCAGCGCCCGTGCGCATTTTCCTGTGCTCGCCTGCCATCCACCTTTTACCGCTCCCCTACAGACAGGGTATTCACCCGAGGTTTTGCATTCTACATATCCTAATACATTGCCTACATATGGACCAGACGCACAATTACAACTTTTAACATCTTACAACAGTCTCAACATTTGTTGCACTTCAATTCTGTTACAATATTGTTTGACATTTGACATAAACATTAATAATCACATCGAAATTTGTTTACAGTTTTCTTAACACAATGACATGAAACAAAAAGAAGAAATGAAATCAGAACATTGATTACACTAGTTTATCAAAAATCAGAAGAAACAAAATATTATTTATATGTACAATAGTACAGCGTTGTTGTTATTACACATGCCCCTGTTTCCAGTAAATTTCACTAAGTGCAAATTTGATGGGAACACTAAACTTTATATTTATACAGGGGTTCTGAATCTTTGCATGAATGTGCCATCATAAAAGTTTATACCACAACTTACTAACAAAGAGATAGAGGGGCTGGCCAGTACTTAGCTCAGTACAGCCGATAGACACACATAAAACAAAACCGAAAATTTATGTTCCTAGCTTTCGGAACAAATGTTCCTTCATCAGGGAGGAGAGAGGGGAAAGAAAGGGAAGAAGGGAAAGGAGATTCAGTTACTCACAACTCAGGTTATGAAGCAACAGGGAAAGGAAAATAGGGAGGGTAGCAAGGATGGAGGCATGGTTGTCAGAGGGAAGCCAAAGATATTCTACTGTAAGTACTGTGCCAGCTTCAAACCAAAGAGGATGCATACAGAAGTAAAGAGGTATATAGTATAAAGATAAACACAACTATGCAGGATGAAAAGATGCGTGAATGGCTAAGAGGAAAGGGAAAGAGGAGAAGACTGAAGAGTAAATGGGAGTGAGGTTGTTTAACGTAGGTTCAGTCCAGGGAGATGGCGGGATGAAAGGATGTGTTGGAGTGCAAGTTCCCATCTCCGCAGTTCAGAGGGACTGGTGTTGGGTGGGAGAAGCCAAATGGCACATCCGGTGTAGCAGGTTCCTAGGTCCCTAGAATTATGCTGGAGGGCTTGCTCCGCTACTGGGTATTGGGCATCTCCTAGGCGGACAGTTCGTCTGTGTCCGTTCATGCGCTCAGCCAGTTTAGTTGTTGTCATGCCGATGTAAAAGGCTGTGCAGTGCAGGCATGTCAGTTGATAAATGACATGTGTAGTTTCACATGTGGCCCTGCCTTGAATTGTGTACGTTTTACCAGTAGCGGGGCTGGAGTAAGACCAGCACCTCCAACCTATCACCCGCAGACTCCCATCCTACATCAAAGACACAAACCACTTCCTAGAACGCCTCAAATCCATTCCCACTCCTCTCCCACCTGAAACCTTTCTTGTCACCATAGATGCTACATCCCTTTACACAAACATCCCACATACCCATGGTCTCTCTGCCCTTGAGCACTACCTCTCCCAACGCCCACCCTAAGATCTTCCAAAAACCTCGTTCCTTATCACACTTACCAACTTCATCCTCACCCATAATTACTTCACTTTTGAAGGCCAGACCTACAAACAAATCAGGGGAACGGCCATGGGAACCAGGATGGCTCTGTCCTATGCCAACCTCTTCATGGGCCGCATGGAGGAGGCTTTCCTGAAGACCCAACAGCTGCTTCCCCTGGCCTGGTATAGGTTTATAGATGACATCTTTGTGGTCTGGACTCATGGTGAAGAAACACTCCTTAATTTCCTCCATAACCTCAACTCCTTTTCGAATCTGAATTTCACCTGGTCCTTCTCCAAAACCCAAGCCACCTTCCTGGATGTTGACCTTCATCTTGTTGAAGCTCACATCCACACCTCCGTCCATATCAAACCCACAAACAAACAACAGTACCTTCACTTTGATAGCTGCCATCCATTCCACATCAAACGCTCCCTTCCCTACAGCCTAGGTATTCGTGGCAAACGTATCTGCTCCAGTGACGAATCCCTCAACAATTACACCAATAACCTGACCAGTGCTTTCCTCTCCCGCAACTATCCTGCAGACCTTGTCCACAAACAGATCTCTCGAGCAATACATTCCTCCCCGTCCAACAACAATGTTCCTACCCCCAGACCACACAGAAGCATCCCCCTTGTCACCCAATATTATCCTGGCCTCGAAAACATCAACAAATTACTCCGCCAGGGATATGATTTTCTCAAGTCAACCCCTGAAATGAGATCATCCCTTGACAAAATTCTCCCCACACCACCCAGAGTTTCCTTTCGTCGGCCCCCTAACCTCCGTAACATCCTTGTTAAACCCTACAATATTCCCAGACTACCTTCTCTACCCAGCGGTTCCTACCCCTGTAACCGACCCCGCTGCAAAACCTGCCCCATGCATCCCCCCACAACCACTTACTCCAGCCCCGCTACTGGTAAAACGTACACAATTCAAGGCAGGGCCACATGTGAAACTACACATGTCATTTATCAACTGACATGCCTGCACTGCACAGCCTTTTACATCGGCATGACAACAACTAAACTGGCTGAGCGCATGAACGGACACAGACGAACTGTCCGCCTAGGAGATGCCCAGTACCCAGTAGCGGAGCATGCCCTCCAGCATAATTCTAGGGACCTAGGAACCTGCTACACCGGATGTGCCATTTGGCAACACCAGTCCCTCTGAACTGCGGAGATGGGAACTTGCACTCCAACACATCCTTTCATCCCGCCATCCCCCTGGACTGAACCTACGTTAAACAACCTCACTCCCATTTACTCTTCAGTCTTCTCCTCTTTCCCTTTCCTCTTAGCCATTCATGCATCTTTTCATCCTGCATAGTTGTGTTTATCTTTATACTATATACCTCTTTACTTCTGTATGCATCCTCTTTGGTTTGAAGCTGGCACAGTACTTACAGTAGAATATCTTTGGCTTCCCTCTGACAACCATGCCTCCATCCTTGCTACCCTCCCTATTTTCCTTTCCCTGTTGCTTCATAACCTGGGTTGTGAGTAACTGAATCTCCTTTCCCTTCTTCCCTTTCTTTCCCCTCTCTCCTCCCTGATGAAGGAACATTTGTTCCGAAAGCTAGGAACATAAATTTTCGGTTTTGTTTTATGTGTATCTATCGGCTGTACTGAGCTGAGGTAAGTACTGGCCAGCCCCTCTATCTCTTTGTTAGTATTTGTTTCACATCTCTATATGAGATTTTCCATTAATCATTTATACCACAACTTACTTTCACTCACATTATATAGGTCTATACTTTTTAACGTATCAAGAACATTTACCTATCATTTGCTCAAGTGCCTTTGGCACAGTCCAACCTCCTATCACAACATGATTTAAATAGCAAATTACTCATTATTATTAAATTTCTCAGAGAAATAAATTCAATAGCTGAAACACAAACACTTAACTACAAAGCATATACAAATATCTATATACACTATAAGACAATTTGTTGCTGCTTTCATTGAATGGCAGTCCATTTCCTTATTTACTAATAAACACACAATAATATTAAGAAAAATTACTACACATATTTGCTGCCTATTATTCAGATTTGGGCAGTCCATTTCGCATCATTTTATCACATCACGTGCACCACACTTACAATTCTCCTTTGACTATTGATCTGCCCTCTTTGGTGTTTGGCAGTCCTTTATATTATTTGGCTTGCAGCATTTACCCTTTCTTTTCAGTCCTTTTCTCCATACATCTTTACATTTATAGTACATTTGGTAATCTGAAACTCACATAACTACATTAGCACACTGACATTTGTATACATACATTTACAAAGATTTGTTGCATTTAGAATAAAGTAGTTTCAGTATAAGATAAAGCACATTTACTGCAGATTGCTTTCTGATTGTACTTAGGTCACTCACTCCTAGGAACATACAGTTTCAGGTCCACAACGTTTCTTACTCCTAAAGGTCTTTTGGATTTTGGGTAGATGAGGTAGTAAGCATTATCGTGTGGAATGTTCTGTATTATATACGGTCCATTATAAATATATTTTAATTTGGAAATTTCATGGTTCAGTTCACTAGATTTTCCGTGGGTTTTTAAAAGAACATAATCCCCAATTTTAAATTTTGAAACTTTCAGATGTTTATCATGTCTTTTAGATCTAGATTCAGCTTTTGGCTTTGCCCTTTTTCTGACTAATTCTTTCTTTTTACTCAACCCCAAGCTTGTACAAGGTGGAAACTCTAGTTTTTCCTCAATTAAACTTTTACTTCTGCTGCCTAACAAAATTTCTTCCAGTCGAACCCAGTAGATTCATATTGTAAGGTGTTCATGACATTCTCAAAGTCCAATATAAATCTGCCCCAGACTCTAATTCATGCCCCTTCCTTTTTTTTTTTTTTTAAAAAAACACACAACGCACCTTGGTCGACCGTGACATCGTCTCAAGATACGTTTCTGACCTATGAACCATTTATATCTGGTGGCTTTCTAGGTTTCTGGAGTTCAAAGTCTTTACTTACTTGAACTCTTTGCAAAATAAACACTGAGTCGTCAGGTGGTTCTTTCTTTCTTTGTTCAGTCTCAACATCGGGATTTTGTTTTGAAACTTCGTCATAAGTAGGTACAATATCGCAATTAGCTGTATTCCCATTACTTTCACTAGTACCGAAATACTCGTCATCTGACCTATCGTTCGAATCCGACCATGCTGGATCGCTTTCAGGTTCTAACATGAAAGCTTTTCTGAGACAGGCACTAAGTTCTTCCTCTGCATTTTTGTCAGGCTTTGATTTTAACTCAGTATCCTCTTTTGACAAAACGGCCTCATTATCAGCTTTACTCACATCCACTGTTACTTCATATTTAGTGTAATCCTCGTAGACTTCAGTTACTCTTAGGTAATTACCTGTCCCTTCCCCACGGTGCCTTTCATTAACAGCTTGTACTGTTGGCGGATCGTTAACAGAAGTTACTTCCTCGTCAATGCTTAGGATTTCATCCTCCAATTCCTTCCTATCTTTAACCTTCGTCCTATCGGCAGCACGCGTACTTTGCACGGCGCTATTTACTCTCTCCTCTTCAAATTTGGACCACGTCACCTTATCGATGTCCCTATTATTTCCTTTTTCACTAATTAACCTCCTTGCCTCATATTCCTTCTTAAAATCCTCCCACTCACATTGCTTGAGGCCCTTGTACAGATCGTCGATCTGCACACGCCAATCAGTTACTTCTGCTAATTCATTCTCGCCATTTACTTTATTGCTAACACTGCTAACCGCACCTCTCTGTGTATCCACTGTTTCATCTACTATTTCCTTCGCCATGGAATTACCACTCGTAATGTATTCACCAGCTCTTACGGCAATGTTCGTACCTAATGCTGCCTTTTTCAACTGTGATATTCCGTGTTGGCATTCGTTTACTATCTCAGTTTTGAGACTGAAAACTTTTTCGTCTACTTTTGTTTCAACTAGAGGCTCTACTTTCTCTTGGATGTTGAGAATTTCAACATCAAACCTACTGTTAATGTTGTCAATTTCCCCTTGCATAGTACTCATATTTTTATTAATTGTGTCAATTTCAGACTTCATAGTATTTACTATAGAGCTTAAATTACCCACTTTTTGTTCTACCTGTTCTATTTGTTTACTAATTTTAATTCCTTGTTCTTCGACCTGTGCTTTAAGCTGACCAACTTGTGTGATAACTTTTTCGCCTAAATTTCTTTCAGTATCTGAAACTGCCTTTTTCAACTGTGTTTTAAGCTGATCATTCTGTGTTTTAAGCTGCTCGTCAACGTGTGTTTTAAGCTGATCATTCTGTGTTTTGAGTTGTTCACTCTGTCCTGCAATTTGTTTGGTTAATTGTTCAAATAAATCGTTCATGCTTAAAATTTTCACGCTGTTTTGTTCTACGAAATCGGTGTGTTCCGATCCTACATTAAAATTTTCTTTCGTTCTTTCTTTATCTGTGGTGAATCAAACATCTCAGTGGATTCGTTCACATACACACTATCATCTACAAAGTCATCCTCTACTTCCTGTTTTATTCCTTGCTATGTTCGAGGCAATTTCGACATTTCAATCTGTTCGTTAACATGTTCGTGATATTGTATGTACGCCAATTGTCTTCCGCTAACGCCATCTGTTATCTGGCCGCGTACACTCCTGTCATTGCCAGCCGCATTTTCCATTACGCTCGGCACATCTACTGTGTCTACGTTCCTGTCCATACTGAACGCAAATTACACCTCACTGCCGTACGTGATGTTCACTGCTATTTACTGTACTGAATAATATTGCAATTCGTGCCACTGAACATCCACTGTTCGGTATTCACATTAATTTGTGACCGATAACAACTGGACGTCCTGTCACCGTGAGCCACTTGTAACGCTGTGTGCGTGGCACACGATACTCTTTAAAGCCTGTACTATGGTAAGTTGATGGGCTTCACCTTATGAGAAAGGATTTTCGTAAAAATATTGACTGCGTGTACCTAAATGGAGGCAAATCAGACTTACACCCACTCCGTAATAACAATGATACGTCAAGCAAGTCCGAAATGCAACTACACGTCAGGACGGACGAAAAGCAACACAGCAGATGCTACCAATTTGTTAGTAATACGGTCGCCAGCCTAATTAACTAAGTTTCTTCCCTGTACAAGTCGATGTACGTTCATGCAAAACAACACATAGTAACACTGCATAATATGGTAAATTTTAGAACCAGAAAATCTACTGAACTGATAATTTCACTTTCTGTACTGATATGGATAACCATAAATACATAACACTACACTATAATGTTTACTACAAAACTTCGTACTGTCTATTGATCTGATTAAAATCGGGCATAGGTTACCGTCGAAATAGCACTTTCGAAACACACACACAATGTCAATTTTGATAAAGGTAAAACACTGATAAATGGTTTTTATATTGGCTTTAACTTTGCTGGTCAAATCAGTTTAGAACACTTCAGAATTCAAATGAATAAAAAAAGGGGGGGGGGACCCTGAAACTGTTATGATCACTATATTAAAAAATTTGATTACTGAAATCATTATGTGCTCAAGATTTCCAACATATGAGTTACTACTCTTTCTTATTTCCTGCTCATTTAAATATCATTATATCTTTCTCGAAATAATTAAACTTCATTACTAAATCAATATCAAAATTATCTTCCAACTTTGTCAGACCTTCGTGATTCATCAACTAGTTCATTAACAAGACAGATCTTTAAACACCATTCTAACATAGTTAGGTCTGCAGGTAATTATTATTAACACAAACTTTAATTATTCATCTCGGGACACTCGGATTGCACAACATGTGGAAAGGACCCTATCTAGGTCAGTTGTGAGGATAATTAAATGATAGGACAGTTCTGGTAAAATTTAAGTTGTTATTGAACAGTATGGAACAAAAGTAACACTGGTCCACACGAATACAGTACTAAACGTTTCAACCTGTTCGTATCGATGCAGCGGTTGGCAGGCGGCGAGATGGCGAGGCACAGAGCACACATACAACCACAGCTATGGCTCTTGATGTGTCGGCACTTTAATTCTTCTTGGCGTCGCAATACTTTTCCATTTAGTGCCTATGGAATTTTGCCATGCTGTATGGGCGTAGGAACGGCATATCTGAGGCGCAATGAAACTGTGTCTTCCAGGAGAGCCTCCTCGCTCCAGAACGTGTTGCTCAGATCAATGCCCAACTCTGACAACTACTGCTGAGCCCGTTATGCCGTGCAGCGCCCGTGCGCATTTTCCTGTGCTCGCCTGCCATCCACCTTTTACCGCTCCCCTACAGACAGGGTATTCACCCGAGGTTTTGCATTCTACATATCCTAATACATTGCCTACATATGGACCAGACGCACAATTACAACTTTTAACATCTTACAACAGTCTCAACATTTGTTGCACTTCAATTCTGTTACAATATTGTTTGACATTTGACATAAACATTAATATTCACATCGAAATTTGTTTACAGTTTTCTTAACACAATGACATGAAACAAAAAGAAGAAATGAAATCAGAACATTGATTACACTAATTTATCAAAAACCAGAAGAAACAAAATATTATTTATATGTACAATAGTACAGTGTTGTTGTTGTTACAGACTCTTTACAGGATAACAAGCTCTTAAATAATGAAACTATGGAAAATCCAGAATGGAATGTAACAATATTAGAGAAGGAAAGTAGGTGCTTACCATATAGCGGACACACTGGACTCGCATTCGGGAGGACGACGGTTCAATCCCGTCTCCGGCCATCCTGATTTAGGTTTTCCGTGATTTCCCTAAATCGCTTCAGGCAAATGCCGGGATGGTTCCTTTGAAAGGGCACGGCTGATTTCCTTCCCCATCCTTCCCTCACCCGAGCTTGCGCTCCGTCTCTAATGACCTCGTTGTCGACGGGACGTTAAACACTAACCTCCTCCTCCATATAGCGGAGATGCTAAGTCGTGATAGGCACAGCAAAAAGATTCACACAATTTTAGCTATCAGCCATTAAGGCCTTTGTCAACATTACACACACACACACACACACACACACACACACACACACACACACGAGCGCAAACGCAACTCACACACACATCTGCAGTCCAGGCAATGTGGTTTCAGTTGCCTGAGACTGCAGACATGTGTGCGAGTTGTTTTTGCATGAGTGCGTGTGTGCCTATTGTGACTTATTAAGTTGACATTTGATAATTTGGTACAGGTCGATAGTCAGAAAGCTTTAGCAATTTTCTGTAGCAGAGAAGACACTTCAGAGAAGTCCGCACATGTAAGGCACAAAATTCTACGCGGCGACTAGAATCACATACAAGCCATATTCATCAAATAATAGGTAATCCTTCAGCAGAACATTGTGACACAAGGTACAGGTTGCAAGTGAAATAGTACCAGACAATACCAAACTAAACTGAACCAACTAACACAACCAAAACACAAATGGATATTTTTATTTTTTTGCCGTATAGTCTAGGCATGAATCCATGCACGAATCCATGCATGCGTACTAGATGGTAATACCGCTTGAATCTTGAAGGCGACTGTCTAATTTCTTGTAAATTCTTTGATTCAGATTAAAAATTCCTGAGAGCTGAAGATTCCTACTTCTTAAGTAACTTTTTATTATTATTATTATTATTATTTATTAAGTAATTCTTGTTCTCTTGTACAACTAACCCAAAATTATCTGAATACTGTTCTCAATTATGGGCTGAACTATTCATTTTAGATTATGCACTTCGTACCACAGACACTGTTTATCTAAATTTATGTTTATACGGAATTTTGTGCATGGAGGAAGAAGTTGTTTTTTGGAGCTATTGCTATCACAGTGTCTGTAACCTACACAGGTATATAGAAAATTATGACTTCTTGTATATTGCACAGTCCAAATATAAATTCATGATTAGTTATATTCTAGTAAAGGTTGTTTAAATTTGACAAAAAATGCACTATAAATTAAATAGTGAAAATTCCAAGTTTGAATATCAACAATATAAAGAAAAGGATTAATTGCTACTCACCATATGATGGGATAGCAGGGTATGGAGGGGGGAAGAGAAGATGTCTGGTAGAGCATTGAGCAATCAGGGACTAGATGGAGTCACGATAAGACTGCCACTCGGTACAGTGTTGGGAGATTATTGTGGGGGAGTAGCAAATGAGAGGAGCAGGGAAAGGAAAAGATGGGTGGGTATGTTGGGTGAGGTTGGCACAAAATGAGGGTGAGGGGATGTGAATAGGGATGAGGTGATAAGAGAGAGGGGATGGAAACTGGTGGGCTTAGTTTGAGGCTGGGATCTACATCTACATTTATATTCTGCAAACCACTCTGAAGAGCATGGTAGACGATGTGTCTCACTGTACCCTTACTAGGGTTTTTTCCCATTCCTTCATATAGGGACCGTGGAAAGAATGATTGTTTGAATGCCTCTGTTTGTGCTGTAAATGTTCCAAGCTTGCCCTCATGATCCCTATGTGAGCAATATGCAGGGTGTTGTAGTATATTCCTAGAGTCATCATTTAAAGCCGTTTCTTGAAAAGATTTTCTCGGGGTAGTTTACATCTATCTTCAAGAGTCTGCCAGTTCATTTTCTTCAGTATCTCTTTATACTCTCCCATGGATCAAACAAACCCTCTCTGTATATGTTCAATACCCCCTGTTAGTCCTGTTTGGTACTGGTACCACACATGTGACCAATATTCTAGAACCGGTCACACAAATGATTTGTAAGCAATCCCCTTTGTAGACTGATTGCGCTTCCCCAGTATTCTACCAATAAACTAAAGTCTAGCACTTGCTTTACTCATGACTGAGCCTACTTGATCAGTCCATTTCGTATATCCACAAAGTGCTATAATCGGGTATTTGTACGGGTTGGCCGATTCCGCACCACTTTGAAATGTTAAAAACTGACTGAATATTTATGCAGCTTCTATCAGACAATATTTCATTATAGATAACTGAATTGTCTGCTAAAAGTCTGCGGTTACTATTAACATTGTCTGCAAGGTCGACAATCTGCAACATAAACAACAAGGATCACAACACACTTCCCTGTGCCCATCTGAAGTACTTCTACAACTGACAATGATTCTCCATCCAAGAAAAAATGCTGCATCCTCCCTACATAAAAGTCCTCAATCCAGTCACAGATTTCACTTGAGACTCCATGTAATCATACTTATGACAATAAGCATAGGTGTAGCACTGAATCAGACGCTTTTTGAAAATCAAGAAATACTGCATCTACCTGCCTCTATTGATCCAAAGCTTTCAGTGTGTCATGTGAGAAAAGAGTAAGTTGTGTTTCATGTGTTTGATATATTTTGAATCAATACTGGTTGGCATATACGAGGTTGTTCTGTTCGCGATATCTCATTATACCTCATTATGTTGGCGCTCAGAACATGTTCTGAGATTTTATAACAAATCGATGTCAAGGATATTGGACAGTATTTTTGTGGATCACTTCTACTACCCTTCTTGTAGACGGGTGTGACCTGTGCTTTTTTCCAAGAACTGGGCAAGGCTTTTTGTTCAAGGGATCTACAGTAGGTTATAGTTAGAACAATGGCTAACTTAGCCCCAGATTCAGTATAGAATCTGTTAGAGATTCCACCAGGCCTTGGAGGTGTGATCAGTTTTAATAATTACAGCTGTTTCTCAACACTGCTAATCATAACACTTATTTCACTCATCTTTTCAGTGGTAGGAGGATTAAATTGACACAATTCGGCTGGGTTTTCCTTTGCAAAGGGGCTTTTGAAAGCAGAATAAAGCATTTCAGCTTTTGCTTTGCTGCCCTCAATTTCAGTTCTTGTCTCATTCACTATGGACTGGACACTAACTTTGGTGCCACTAACAGGCTTTACATTGACCATAATTTCTTTGGGTTTTGTGAACAATCATTTGACAATATTCTGCTACGTTAGTTATTGAAGGCTTAACACATTGCTGTCTTGACAGCCAAGCACATTTTATTCAGCATCTCTCTGTCTATAGTTCTATGCTTTTGTTTTTCATCTATTATGCAGTGATCTCTACTTCCTTAGAAGTTTCCTTACAGTGACTGTGTACCATTGAGGGTCCCTCCAGTTATGAGCTGTTCTACTAGGTACATATTTTTCCAGTGCATGGTCAACCATTCTTTTAAACTTGAGCCATAGCTCCTCAACATGCTTCTGCTCTGCACTGAAAGTTTCAAGTTCCTCATTGAGATATGACACTACTGATTGTTATCTATTTTACTGAATATAATATCTTTCTGCTTGTTTTAGCTGTCCTTTGTTCTTTGTTAATCACTGTTGCCTCAACTGCATCATGTTCACTGATACCAGTTTCAGTGTGGACGTCCTGAAAGAGGTCAGGTCTGTGTGTTGCCATTAGATCCTGTATACTTGTATCATGAGTGGGGTTTCGAGTTATCAGTTTTAGGTAGTTTTCAGAGAAAGTATTTAGTGACATTTCACAGTATGTCTTGTCACACCCACCACTAACAAAACTGTAACTATCCCAATTCATTGTTGGATGGTTAAAATCTCCTCCAGTGATAACAGGGAACTTACGTACAAGTGAACTGAGGTTTTCTCTAAAGTTTTCAGTTACATCGGGAGATGAGTCTGTGGGTAATAGAAGGATCCAATTATCATTTTATGCCCATTACTGATAGTGGGTCTTGCCCCAACGATCTGATTTGAGTTTCTCGTCTATTGTGACAAATACACCATCTTCATTTTCCATTTGCCTATTCTTTTGATACACACTTAATTTGTCCCCAAAAATCTCACTGCTATGAAATTCAGGCTTCAACCAGCTTTCTGTACCTAGTATTATGCGAGCTTCACTGTTTTTTCAGGAGCGCCTCAAACTCTGGCACTTTGTTGCAAATGATTCATCAGTTAACCATTAGGATTTTAATATTTTCGCCTGTGGAAGGATTTCTTTTGATCTTACACTGATACTTCTGGGTTTCAAACAGCTATCGCTATCTAGATTGGATAGAGAGTTGCCTAATCTAAAAAATCCTTGTGTGCATCCCACCACAGTTAGCAACCATAGTAGCAGCCTCCAATGTGTATCCCTTCACTGTGCATCACGTGACTGGAAAGAGAACTTTCTTGAAGGTTTGTGTGACCTACTCGATTCTGATGTTCAGTGGTAATTTAGTTTTATTGCCTTGTCTCATGGTGTCTGACTTTTCTGTCTTCTTGGTTTGTCTTTTCCCATCATGTCTACAGATTCATGTTTAACATACAAAAGCCAGACATCTTTATAGTACCACTTCACACGCAATATATGTAACAGGACAACCTCTCGTGTTGTCTATGGCTCCTCTTCCCCCCCCCCCCCCCCCCCCTAAAGGGGATGTCCTGAGACATGTTCTATTATGTTTTGTCTTAAGTGCCTACAACATTTGTCTGGCTGTGTGAGAAAAAGTACCGCCATAGCTGTACCTTGAGAATGTCCTCATTGTCTCACACGACCAGTTTCAGCAGCACAATACCGCCATCCTCAGGCCCCACCACTGCCAAAAGAGTATCAAATTTCCTTGGTGCACTTATTGTGGGGTCAGTGTTACTAGTATACATGGGATAGCTTTCCTCAGGAATTTCTGCTCAACACTGTGTTGTTTGGGAGACAACATGGTGTCAAGTAGAGACTCCTGTCGAAAGCTAGCCCTCGTACACTATACCCATTCACTGAAACAAGAGACGTATTGTAAACACGGCAAGGCGCGTGACCACAGCGGTGCCGTCGAGGGGTGTACAAGGCAGGGGCGTCAGAAATTAAATAATTAAAGTCGTGTTTTTTATAATTTGGCGCCTGAACATGATAAAGTGATCCGAGAACTACCTTCTGACAACTTTTTTTACATTACATTAAAATTTTATGTCACTGAAAAAGAGAAATATTTAAGCTTTCAGGAAAAGTTGTTTTTTCGCGTTACTCTATATTTATCACGCCATATCTGCTAAACTGTGTGTCTCACAGCAAAATAATTTTATAATTGCCTTCAGTACTATATGTTGATGACGTCTGCAAATTTTCTGCCCAATAGAGTCAGTAATAGTGAAGTAATAAATTAAAATCTCACGTCTGATGCAGAACTTTTACCAAATCATCATCCGAAATATAGTAAGCGACAAACTTTTCCCCTTTGAATTTTTTTGTGGGGGTGTAAGCGAGAAAAGTTGTATACCTGGAAGAATCCTGGAGATACTAGTAGGTATCAGATAGATTATATAATGGTAAGACAGAGATTTAGGAACCAGGTTTTAAATTGTAAGACATTTCCTGGGGCAGATGTGGATTCTGACCACAATCTATTGGTTATGAACTGCAGATTGAAACTGAAGAAACTGCAAAAAGGTGGGAATTTAAGGAGATGGGACCTGGATAAACTGAATGAACCAGAGGTTGTAGAGAGTTTCAGGGAGAGCATAAGGGAACAATTGACAGGAATGGGGGGAAAGAAATACAGTAGAAGAAGAATGGGTAGCTCTGAGGGATGAAGTAGTGAAGGCAGCAGAGGATCAAGTAGGTAAAAAGACGAGGGCTAATAGAAATCCTTGGGTAACAGAAGAAATATTGAATTTAATTGATGAAAGGAGAAAATACAAAAATGCAGTAAATGAAGCAGGCAAAAAGGAATACAGACGTCTCAAAAATGATATCGACAGGAAGTGCAAAATGGCTAAGTAGGGATGGCTAGAGGACAAATGTAAGGATGTAGAGGCTTGTCTCACTAGGGGTAAGATAGATACTGCCTACAGGAAAATTAAAGAGACCTTTGGAGAGAAGAGAACCACTTGTATGAATATCAAGAGCTCAGATGGCAACCCAGTTCTAAGCAAAGAAGGGAAGGCAGAAAGGTGGAAGGAGTATATAGAGGGTTTATACAAGGGCGATGTACTTGAGGACAATATTATGGAAATGGAAAAGGATGTAGATGAAGACGAAATGGGAGATAAGATACTGCGTGAAGAGTTTGACAGAGCACTGAAAGACCTGAGTCGAAACAAGGCCCCGGGTGTAGACAACATTCCATTAGAACTACTGATGGCCTCGGGAGAGCCAGTCATGACAAAACTCTACCATCTGGTGAGCACGATGTATGAGACAGGCGAAATACCCTCAGACTTCAAGAAGAATATAATAATTCCAATCCCAAAGAAAGCAGGTGTTGACAGATGTGAAAATTACCGAACTATCAGTTTAATAAGTCACAGCTGCAAAATACTAACGCGAATTCTTTACAGACGAATGGAAAAACTGGTAGAAGCCGACCTCTGGGAAGATCAGTTTGGATTCCGTAGAAATATTGGAACACGTGAGGCAATACTGACCTTGCGACTTATCTTAGAAGAAAGATTAAGAAAAGGCAAACCTACGTTTCTACCATTTGTAGACTTAGAGAAAGCTTTTGACAATGTTAACTGGAATACTCTCTTTCAAATTCTGAAGGTGGCAGGGGTAAAATACAGGGAGCGAAAGGCTATTTACAGTTTGTACAGAAACCAGATGGCAGTTATAAGAGTCGAGGGGCATGAAAGGGAAGCAGTGGTTGGGAAAGGAGTAAGACAGGGTTGTAGCCTCTCCCCGATGTTATTCAATCTGTATATTGAGCAAGCAGTAAAGGAAACAAAAGAAAAATTCGGAGTAGGTATTAAAATCCATGGAGAAGAAATAAAAACGTTGAGGTTCGCCGATGACATTGTAATTCTGTCAGAGACAGCAAAGGACTTGGAAGAGCAGTTGAACGGAATGGACAGTGTCTTGAAAGGAGGATATAAGATGAACATCAACAAAAGCAAAACGAGGATAATGGAATGTAGTCAAATTAAGTCGGGTGATGCTGAGGGAATTAGATTAGGAAATGAGACACTTAAAGTAGTAAAGGAGTTTTGCTATTTAGGGAGTAAAATAACCGATGATGGTCGAAGTAGAGAGGATATAAAATGTAGACTGGCAATGGCAAGGAAAGCGTTTCTCAAGAAGAGGAATTTGTTAACATCAAGTATAGATTTAATTGTCAGGAAGTCGTTTCTGAAAGTATTTGTATGGAGTGTAGCCATGTATGGAAGTGAAACATGGACGATAACTATTTTGGACAAGAAGAGAATAGAAGCTTTCGAAATGTGGTGCTACAGAAGAATGCTGAAGATAAGGTGGGTAGATCACGTAACTAATGAGGAGGTATTGAATAGGATTGGGGAGAAGAGAAGTTTGTGGCACAACTTGACTAGAAGAAGGGATCGGTTGGTAGGACATGTTTTGAGGCATCAAGGGATCACAAATTTAGCATTGGAGGGCAGTGTGGAGGGTAAAAATCGTAGAGGGAGACCAAGAGATGAATACACTAAGCAGATTCAGAAGGATGTAGGTTGCAGTAGATACTGGGAGATGAAGAAGCTTGCACAGGATAGAGTAGCATGGAGAGCTGCATCAAACCAGTCTCAGGACTGAAGACCACAACAACAACAACAAGCGAGAAAAGTTTCATAAAGGTTTGAATTTAATTTTGTAGTTTGTTCGAATGCGATGGGTGCAACCGTTTGTCCTTTATGAGCGATGCATTGTGCGGTTTGCAGGCGCGGCACTCAGTCAGCGTGGCCGTCTCAGTTGCTGGTGTGAGCTCGTTAGTGGGTGTTGTACAGCGGCGATTTCAGGATATCTTAAATTCATCTGTAAAGATGCTTGAAAGACTAGTTGTTGATTATTAGAGTAAGTATATGTGTTTGTAGTCAGGCTGAGCATTCACTGTTTTGCGCATCCAATAGCATCGCATGGTTTCTTATTTTATATATTCACTTATTTCATTAGCATCACATACGGCTGTCTTCATTATGTCATCCACGGATTCAGCAAGCGAGGTCGACGTATCGGTTCTGAGTCTACCAAAGAAGCGAGCAAAGAAGATATCATTAAGTTCTCCTGAGAAGCACATGGTGCTTAATGTGTATAAAACGGAACTGTTACATCCAGAGCAGTCGATGAGTGACATTGTTTCGAAAACAGCTGCAGCTACAGGTGTTGGACATTCTTCAGTGTATCGTGTGATGAGTGAGTACAAGGCCACACACTCTTTGAAGTCTCCCAAGAAAGGGAAATTACAACAGAAACTTTCTGAAAGTGTTGATGACTTCGATAGAAATGCGGTACGAAGGAAAGTACACGATTTTTTTTTTTTTTTTTTTTTTTTTTTTTTTTTTTTTTTTTTTTTTTTCCGTAAGGAATTGCCAACAATTGACAAAGTGCTTACAGTCGTGAACGTAGATGCAGATATGGGCAATTTTCGGAGAACTGCATTTTATAAGTTATTGAGAGAAATGAATTTCAAATATGTCTGGCGTGGGCGCGATAGCATGCTTATAGACAGGGATGACATGATTTTATGGAGGCGGCGTTATCTTCGACCCATTAAACGGTTGAGAGATGAAGGCAGACCCATTTACTATTTGGACGAGACGTGGGTGAACGCAGGACATACCCGAAGTTACGTCTGGGTAGACGACACTATAAATTCCTCAAAACAAGCGTTTCTATCTGCATTATCCACCGGAAGCAAGGGCCCATTAGGTATAGGGAAACGTCTGATTATCGCTTACATTGGCAGCAAAGCAGGGTTCGTTGAAGTATGTGTGTGGACTTTCGAATCCAAGAAAAGTGGAGATTATCATGAGGAGATGTGCACCGAAACCTTCGAGAGTGGTTTCAAGATGTTCTTCCTCGGCTTCAGGTATTGGTTATTGTTCTTGATAACGCGCCGTACCATTCTCAGAGGAAAGAAAAAGTTCCCAGTGCGAATTCCAATAACCACGAAATATCAGAGTGGCTAAAATCTAGAAACATCGATTTCGAAGACGGTATGTTGAAGAAAGAACTTTTAGATATAGTTAAAAATCACAGAACAGTGCACAACGAATATGCAATAGATGAAATGGCGAAGAATGCAGGGAAAACTGTTCTCAGAATTCCTCCATACCACTGTGAATTAAACGCCATCGAGTTAGTGTGGACAGAATCAAAGGCTATTTTGCAGCGAAAAACAAAACATGCAAAATGCCGGAAGTTAAAGTACTGCTAGAAGAAGCAGTAAGAACAGTGACTGCAGAGGATTGGAGCAAGTGTGTCCTCCATGTCGTAGAAAAAGCGGAAACTCAAATGTGGAAATTAGACTGCATTATAGAGGAGAGAGAGGAGCGGTTTGTTATAAACCTCAATGAAAACAGTTCGACAGAGTGAACCTTGTTTCGTCCTGAATCATTATTATTACTGGTATTGTTATTAAAATTAACAATTAATTGTGTTTGAATGGAACGTTTTGTTAGCAACCTGAATGAAAATAAATCTGCTTCGACATAATGAACTCAGTTTAACATTATTTTAACATTATTGTTAAATTTATTTCGTACGTTGTTGCTCAGGTTTCTCACGGTCCGCTGTGACAGCTCGGCAGCCAGCCGAAAGCCGCCAGCTGCAAAGCGTGCGCCAAGGATTTTCCACACCCCTATGTATCATGTGAACACTGAATGCTTTCTCTGGAAACGAGCGTAGTCACTCACGTGACACTGTTTGTGTTTCGTCCCAGCTCTCGGTGAACAGACTGTAGTAACAATGACCCCACAATAAATGCACCAAGGAAATTTGATACTCTTTTGGCAGTGGTGGGGCCTGAGGATGGTGGTATTGTGCCGCCGAAACTGGTTGTGTGAGACAATGAGGACATTCTCAAGGTACAGCCGTGGTGGCACTTTCTCTCACACATTTCATCAGCTGAAGTCCCTCGTCCATGCAGTAGGATGGACATCCGTAATTTGTCTAGTTGTTTGTCGGTCTTGTAAATAAGTCAAGGGAAGAATGCCAGTTATCCATAAGTAATGTGCAACCTTTATCCAACTATGGTTTACACATTTTAGCACTATATTTGTACTGCCTAGAAAGGTAGGACCTGTCACGTCATCACCGGTATAAATTTTGAAAGAGAGGCAGTAACCAGAACTAGATTCACAATTTTTTAGACCTGTACACGATATGTTGCCCGTGTATGGATATTGCGTTGAACATAAGAAAGGCAGCCTCTGAAGTTCATTAGACTTTTTTCTACAGCTGTGTCCTGGTAAGGAAAGTATAATTCAAAAAATTTAAAAGAAAATACTAAATGATGGGCCCTACTTTTTTCTGTATATCACTTCAGTCTGCTTTCTCTTCATCCATGATACAAAATAATATTGAATCCCTCTCTACTCATTGTGTCATGACAGATAGCTGTCTCCAAAGACCTATTTTTGTGCCAGTACAATTTCATTCTAGATTTTTGCAATAGTGACATCAGGATAAGTAATGCAAAATATGTCCTAATCTCATCCAGCATAATTTCAAACAATTTATCACCTTTTCAGCTTCTTTTTCTGTGTTTGTTGTTCAGTTGTTTTCTCGTATAAGCAATTTTTGTGCCGTCTTTATTGTTCAGTTGTTTCCTCACATAGACATTAGACTCATCAAAAATCTGTTTGAACAATTGCCCCATCCATATATTCTAAAAGTGTATAGTTCACATGCTGCATGTACATTTATTAAACAAATTTTTGTAAGCCCCACTTCAGACATAGAATGTAAAAGGATAACAGGGTTGTTATCAGTTTTTTTCCAGTCCCATTCACTTTGTTTAGTCTGTGTCATACTATGAACATGTGTTGAAGAGGCCAATGCACACTCATCATTATCATCACTTTTATCCATACATTCATAAATATATTTACTTTGAACTAGTGCTTGTGGTTCTTCATACCTGTATCACTGAAAGGCAAGTCACATACTTCATTATCGCTGTTGAAAAGAGTATCAGCAAGCCTTTGCAAACCCTCCTCATCACCACCACTAACTAATCGCTTCACTATGTTGGTTGTTTGGTGCGATCATCTGCCACATTATATTTGTGGCCGTGCTTCATTTTAGAATACTTTTAAGAGTCATCTATTAGTTAGAAATTGGACCCCATGCATTCATATAGTGAAGCTTGCGTTTCCAAGCTGCGCATGTCATGCAGTTTAAATTATGTAGTCATGTCCTGCAATCTACAACTCATCACAATGGTGATTGTGTTAATAGCTGTCAAATATTTTCTATTCTTCAAAGGTGATTTTTACATGCGCCTTTAAGAATTGCTTCGTACTGCATTAGAAAATTTATGTCTGGTTACTGACCTTCAAATCTTTTAATTATGAAGAAAATCAAAGAGGGCAGAGCAGCCTCATGTAAGTCATAAACAGCTTTGTTAGCTGTTTTTCCTTTTGTAGTGTTTCATATCATATAAACTAAAGTTTCTGTACACAGGACAGAAACCTTTCCCAGTGTAAATACTTAATTAGGAATTATTCTAGTCCTTCCAAACCACTAAAATTGAAAACAGTGTTTCTGTACTACAGTGTGTTTCAGGAAGAATAGTGAATATTTTAGGAGGTGGTAGTACTGACTAATTTGAATAAAACATTCTGTATAACATTTGTGCCATTTTTATTTGTTACAGAGCTACAGCTGTTACATTGTAACCTAAGCAAATAGTCACGGAATGTGTTAGACACAGACAAATGATGAAGTCCAAAATTGATTTTCGTTAATTCCAACTATGATTTGACTACACATTTGAATTCTCTTTGCAGCACTATATGTAACTCTTGTGAGGTCATCTTCACTTTCTTTTGCGAGGACAGCAAAGTTCATAATGTGAACAACGAACTCATCTCTTTGTATTTACTTTTTCTTTGTACACTTCATTTTTCTACCATCCCCACAGGCAAAAATTTGAAGAGGTAGGACCAGGGACGTAGGTGGTCAAGAAGTGTGACAGTTTATGCCAATCCATCTCCCGAGGGTGTTGTTTAGACGATGGGTCACCTAATGACTAGAATGTGCACATACCGCATCTCATATTTACAGGGAAGTGTTTTTGAAAACATGTCTCCACAAAAGCATGTGTGATTTCGTCAGACCACCAATGTGAGTTATGAGTGTCATTGATTCCGTAACAATTGGATTTGCAATTAGGATCGAAAACATTCCAATCATCTTTCTTCAGCTCCTTCTCGAAGATGTTGCATCTGCTGTAAATGATAGGGATTGAGGTCGTCTGTACATGATGTGCACCATATTCTGGTATGCGGAACACGGGTATGTTTAGAAATTTGCTTGTTGAAGGAACATCTTACTGTACTAAATTCCATACAATCAGCTGGCATTTCACTGCGATGACTTGCGTCACCAGTGGAGAGTCACATGACTGACTGGTATCAGTTCTACGATATCTGCAGTGTGACAAAGTGGCCAGCGTGCTCTGTTAAGGAGATCACTATCGTGCGTCACGAGCTTTATTATAATATTAATATGAATTATGCTATAATGTAATACATTCATTTGAAGAGTCCATGTGAAGATACTCTTCATTGTATTAAAACAAACTGCCCAACTGAAAGTCTTACCTCACACTTAAATTCCACTATATTACTAAAAAGACATTTAATACACTGCGGAAGTGCATTAAATACAAATGTAGCCATGAATCTAACTACCTTCTGTACTAATGTTAAGACCTTGAAATCTTTATGCACTGGTCTTTTTATATTACATTCATGTTATGCATCTTTTTTGATAAAAGAGAAATATTGATAATTGCAAGCTAGTTAGTTAGCAAAGGACATTATGTATATATAGTTTCAAATAGTTGTCAAAATACTGAATTTTTAATAGATGTTCTAAAGATACTATTTTCATTACAAAGGATTCCTTTGCTTGTTAGTGAATGGAAATATGGCAAATCAACAAATTTCTTCATGTTTAAATTATCTCCAGCTACATTGTGTTTGTTATAGAAATTTGTAAAATGAAAACAATTAATCTGTTCATATGTACAATTTATTGATTCATCTGCAGTAGTAAAAAAAAATAAAAAATAAATACACCTAAGACAAAGTTGAATTGGATAGAAACTATATACAGGTGATATACAGATATGTACAAATGACATTAAATAAGATGAGAGATGAAAAAAATATTGTTACACATGATTCATTGTGTGTTGTGTCTCTTTCTCATAAACATCCACACACCAGCCGATGCAGACAAACTCCCCCACTTTGCGACATCAGACATCTGCAAATAAATAATTTTATGTTAAAAATTTGCTATAAAACCACACTTACATGGAAGCAGTTTTTATTAATTAATATGTTTGTGCACTGTGTAGGAATTCATTTAGTTCAAATCATTTTGAGGCCTTAGTGTGTCATATTATGTGCATTGTAAGCAGAATAATTGTCTTGCTTGTATATAGATTATGTAAAATTAATGATGAGTCGGGAGGAGCAAGAACTGCATGCACATTTCTTGATGGACTTACTCTAACTAGGCAGCATCATTTCAGTGGATTCCATTATTCCATGTACAAATATTATTCCAAAAAGCAAACTTGCACATCTCTTTTGTTTCATAACATCTCATGTTTCTTAATTTTTCACACATATGTCCTAGAACAGCAGTTTTGTTTTCTTTTTCTTGTTTTTCTCTTTTTATTCCAGAGAGGTTTCTTTCTGTTTTATTAGTATGTTTCTTTTATCGTCAGTCATCGCTGTTTCAGCAGAGATAATACCTAGTATTTATAAGCTCAAAATTGAAAATAAATCTGACATGTACCTGAACTGAGAATAGTGTTTCAATATTTGAAAGAAATTTCGAGTTTGTATTAACTAGCAATAATGAGGAATAGGTTCTATCTGCCCTTTTTTGTGACTTCTTACATGTATGTCAAGCTGTCAAGAAGAGAGCGAAAAATGATGCAATGCAGACATTTGACTTGATGCCAAACACTGACTATTACTGAGCAACTTTGTTCAGCCATCAATAGTTACCTTTCCCATTTTGATATCATTTACGTAGATCAACACAGTATGCTAAAAGCATAACATCTAATGAAATGTCACTCATAGTGCTTCAGTATTAACTTTGCCGGTGAGTTTTCCAAAATTTTGTGGGACTTGATAATTAAAAAAAAAAATAAAGAATAACAAGGAAGCAGTTCATAGACAGTAGCAGCATTAAAATTAAAATAAAATTCAAATAAATATAATGTTGCAAAAGTGATGTTACTCCTTTGTGGGAGCAGCACAGAGAGTTATTGATGATACATAATTTTATAAGCAATGTATCTTATTACATCATAAACCTTGCATAAAAGTACAGAAGCTGTTATAAATAATCCCTAAAGTGGAAGATATGTGGTTCATGCACACGGAAATTATAAATATAAGCTAAACATTGAGTTACATATTCTTTTACATTGCTCAGCCTAGATTTTTAATTAACATTGCAACACTTTGAACTCATCAATGCTTTAGCCCATTGAGCTTTGATGTAATACCTAAAAATAGAAAAGAACTCATTTTTCAAAAAGGATAGTACTCGTCAAGAATAGCAAATTCTTCTAAAAACATTGTTACACTGTTTAATGTTAATTTTTAAAAAATATGTATTTATGGAGTATGAGGAACTTATGTTATCTTGTAGAGTGTTGAAGAATGGAATGGGGAATCGGATGTGAAGTTACATACAGAGTTTCTTGTGTGTAAAGCACTACCTCATTTAACAAGTCATTATTAAACTGAAGAAGAAAGACTTGAACTAAGGGTGACGCTGTACACATTTATTGTTCAAGAAACACTGCTTAATCACAAAATATTTGAATACTCCCTTTGTTTTGAAATATATTTGTTGGTGGTTTCAGAGTTAAGTGATAGTAGGCTGCAGATACAAGTTTTTGGGATACAGAATGTGTTTGGTCCTACAGTTTTTGCTGATAGTACTGTGACATTCCCCTCTGAAAATACTTTCTATCTGTGAAAAACATCAAGTTGTATTGTGATCCGGATTTGACATTAAATTGTACATCTTTCTGTATCTGACTGTATGAACCAACTCTCAGCATAGAAGAAAGCTCTTTGTGGACGATCTTGAACAGCTACCGACGCAAGTATTTTAGAAGTGAAAAATCAAATCCTTTGACCACTATATGGGACTGGGGGGTGGGGGTGGGGGGGGGAGTTTGTTATGTTCCGAATTTAATCTTGAACATAAAAATTACGCTCAAAACCCAAAATTTTTGACAGGAGGTCCTTTTTGCTTTCCATCTCACAAATAATGAACTTAATTAAAATAAAATTTCATACCTGTCGTTTGTCTGTCAGTTTTTCTCCATGTCGACACCAGAATGCAAAGTGTTCAGAATTATGCCACTTTCTGCTTTTGTGTTGAAGTGCCTGTAAAAATAAATAAAATTAGAAATTTATTCTTAACCTGCTATCATTTGTAGCAATTTTTTTGTAACAGTTTTATATTACATGTTCCACTCGTTGGACAACTTCTTCCTCACTATGATGCTGATGTGTTTTGTCACTGCTGTTGTTTATTCTGATCTGTGAACCTTCAGTCCAAAAGTTTTCCAGTGGTTCTCGTACTATTTTACCCATTACATTTGGTTCATTTGATGGCTTATAATATGCAACTTCTATTTTGTTTCCATCTTTGGTCTCTGTCAAATGAAAATTTTATAAGATAGCACTTAAATATAATACTAAAAGTGCAAAAACCAAATTATGTATATCACTTACTTGTTTTTATGCCAATACCCCATATATGTAAGGTGTCATTTTGCACTTCTATAATGTCACCACTTTCCATAACATTGCAGAAGACCCTTTTTTCATCACCTGATAGCCATTTAGATGTAGTCCTCACTGTGAACTTCATGGTTGACACTTTCCCGGTACCTGCACAAGTCATGTATCAAATTTCAGAGTGGACTGTGACTTCTAACACACCTATCACAAAAGACAGGCTATTGGTTCGGACCGGCTGACAAGCCTCTGTTATCAGGGAAGTGGTATATCTTATCTCTTACCCACACAACACAAGATTACCTCAATATTGCGTTATATCTAAAAGCAAAGAAAACTGCGACTTAATTAATGTGAAAAAGAACATGTGTCTTGCCATAGTAAACATTATTTTAAGCTCTAAAGTATGCAAACACAATTTGCTGCTTCATTTATAAGGATTTTAATTGTCCCAGATGTCTGTTCTCATTGCATCATTGTGATTTATCATGCTAATGATCCATGGAATTAACTGACAAGAATAGGTTGCATACTTTGTAGCCATATACTCTTTACTAACTACAAATAGTTTTCGAGCATTCCAGTAATAATTTGCCACTTTACAAAACACAGAATGTTATACATTTGCCACATTTTCCTCCTCCTGAGTGTGCTTATTGTATTGATAGTCATGTTAGTGTCTTTAACAACAATCGTGTAACAAGAGCAGTGCATTTTTTATTTGATGCTGTAATGTATTTTCTTTAATTAAGCATCGAGCAACTGAAGCCTTTTTATCATACATTTGTCAGTGATGTACAGTTACCAGAAACAGTTCACAAAAAACAGCCTCCACCTGTACACAGAGCACCCCTATTGTAATAGATTATAATAATGTTGCTATGTATTTATGAAAATAGCTCACCATTCATTTTTGTGGTCTTTTGTTTTCCTTTCCCTCCCATATTACTTTGTGTTCTTCCTTTTTTTGACTGAGGCAGCGCTGTGAAGGCAAACCTGCAAGAGAAAAATGTATAAGGTACTGTACACAAACAGTCCTGAAAACAACTGGTAGCCGTCATGCATCGCAGTTCTCTCTGCCACTCAACCTAGTTAACATCACTTAACTCAGACACACTAACAGAGAGGGCAAACATAACACTACATCTGTTACCTTCGAAGCTGCTAGCTGAATGAGAACTACATATCTCTTAGCATTCTATTTTCTGAATATTTCTTGTACATGCTGTAAATTACATTATTTAACAGAGTTCTATGTATCCTCATTTAATGCTGCCATTAAAAACAACTTTTTGAAAAAGTGCAATATGATTCCTTAGACACTATTTTGGAAACACTTTCCTACATTGTGAATTTGTAGAATGTTAAAATTGTTATATTTAATCCAATTAATTTTTCCAATGTTTACTTGGTTTTTCTTGGGGTGATACATCTTACATAGTACTTTACACAGAAGTCAAGAAAAAAATGTAGCCAGTTCAGAACATTCTGACAGTGTTGTAACTTACATATATATGTCCATGGTTAGTTCCACTGATAAACTGTAGTGTCTGTAACGATAAATTTATTGCTACTGGATGAACACAAGACACAAGTTTTCAATTAAACTGAAGCTAAAGACAAGTTGTCTTAATGCAGCCGCACATCTCAAAACCTGCTCTATCAATGAAGGTGTGTATTTAAGCAGATAGTAAAACTGAGATATCATAAACCGCCATGCATCAGATAACAGGATGCTATCTTAACTTTATAATCTGTACCTTCTAAGCGGAATTTAAGTATGTCATATCTTCTGTGTGTTTCAGGATAATCACCTTAGTCTTGTGATAGCGGTCTTGCATTTAAACTCATATTATAAGAACTGTATATATGTTCTTTTCTTAAATTATTTAAAAACTAGAAACTGAACATTAATTTGTATAATTTCAATGACAATTTGAAAAATCTTTTTAGATGTATATTTTTATTATATTCTATATTGTATTTTGGATTACTAAGTAACATGCATTTTTGTCTCTTTGTCCCATTAAAATTCAGACAGTTAATTAATTCAGTTGCATCAATCATTGTTCATATCTCACATTTTCGTTCTACATAAGTGATGCAGTTGTTGCTTGTACAGCACAGCCAAGAACTTGCAGTATTAACTTGTATGCAAGTCATTTAGTGCATACCTCTTAATCACTGTTTTTAGCTAAGGGTAACCTTTCTAAGTTCCAACAGTTACAGATCACATATCATGTGTACTATGTATACTAGAAAAGACTTTTTTTCTATTTCCAAAATATGAAAGTCAAATATGAAGTTTTTTTAAAGTACTTGCTTAGAATCTGGTAAGAAAACAAAACCCAGAGCAAGTACCATGAAACAGATTAAAAAAGATGTAAAATCTCAGGCTGTTAGAAAATTCAGATCTTTTATAGGAAGGTACTTGATTTCTTTGTTTTTGCTTGATCTTAAAAGGCTTATCTTGTTTGGTCAGATTATAAATAGGTACCTGTTTCCATCCAACATAGACTATCTCATTATTTCCAAATAATAATTTCCATAAACAATTACATATTAGTTTATTAATACTGTCCAGTTCATTTTAATATTTAACATCTCATCTTCAGGTACATGTGGTGTGCAGCATACGGGTTAACGTCATGTAGGTGAAGTTAGAGTTCGTACCAAACACCTTAGCTTTGTGCAGGAATGCGTTGTTGTGCTGAGCGATTCCATTTCTTTGTTCCCAAGACGTGGCCTTCTCAGTTGATTGTTGCTTGTCAACCTGTGTATTTAAAGAGTTCTCATTGCTAATTCTTTGGTACATAGTATGGCACCAAAGTCTTACCACACCTTAGTTGCTGGGAAAGATCTTTATGACTTGGCATTTGTTATTGTATGCAATGCCATCAAATTTATGTTGGAAGGTGTAAATGAGGGAGCAAAAATCTCATTGAGATAAAGAGAATACAAAGAGGGTTGGGGGAACGTGACTACAAGTCCTTCCCAAGGTTTCACTAGTTCAGGAAAGTTGCCAAATAAGGAGGGAAAAAAAGTATATTTAAATAATTTTGACCTAGGATGTCATGCGACTGCCCCGTAATTTGTGTGGGACAGATATTTTTCATTTCACATTTTCAGTATCATAGCAAGTGACATTTTCCATTACACTAAATTTTTCCCCATCTTTTGTTTTATGAAATTTCCCTCTGGTAGTTTGTGATTGGACTTTGTTTTGCTTTGGTTGAACCTTTGTATGACTATTTCTTTTTCGGCTCTTGAGAAGTATTGACGTTGAACATTTATGTTGGTCAAATTATTATTCATACTGACATAACATGTTAATACAGTCATTTACAGATTCACTAGTTGTAGCTTACAAGTTATGCTAGATACGAGTTTGTACATGGGATTCAGATGTCAAACTGCAGTTTATCATTCTGCAATATTCCTGCCTGTGTCGGTTGGGATTCCACTACTGTCATGGAGTTGATGGGTACTGCAGGGCCAGACTCAGTGCCGGACAGAATCTCAGTGTCACCACTAGCTAGTGTCGTATAGGACAGTCATATTGTTTGCCAGACAGTGCGGGGTATAAAGCCACATCATCTACCTGGAGTCAGGAACTGGACTCATTTGCAGCAAGACAAGTATCCACACAGACAATGCAGCAGTGTCTGGAGCACCACAATCTGTCAGTGCGGTGATCATTGTTGTGGTATGGCAGCAGAGAGAAATGAGCCGAAAGTATTGCACCCGACAACAACACTGTACTCAGGAATGGGACCACACAGTCCTTACACATAAGTCCTCGTTCTGCATACAACCTCTCGAGTGACATAACCATGTGTGAAATCTCTGAGGGGAACTAATGCATAAGGGTCTAACACAACACTAGACTGCACAGTGCCTGTGCCGTCTTTGCCTGTCTTGGTGCACAGGGTGTTCAACTGTTGGCCTGGCCGGCACATTCTCCACATCACACACCCATCTGAAACATCTGTTCTTGGGTTGCTGAGAGACTCACACATCGTCACTCACCAGCTATTACGATTTGTGGACTCTGTCATGAAGGTGGATCAGTGTGAAATTACACACCCTTATCTGTAATCCCAGCTCAGTCCAAATGAGTGCCCAGCCAGTTTACAGCGTTTTGTGTGTGTGTGTGTGTGTGTGTGTGTATTGTGCTAAATTTCACACACCCTGTAACCCCCCCCCCCCCCTCCTTCCCACCCAATTTACTCATGTTACTTTCCTACTACGTTGCATACATATAATTTTCAAAATTTTGTTTTTTGCCTTCCTTCATGATGTTGCAGTTTTAATGGCCAGCAGTTTACTTACATGACATCAGATATTTTTAATGATGCAAGTATTTTTCAAGGTAAATTTTATTGCTGTGGTCACAGAAATAGGTTTCATAGCAGGTGCAACTTGTTAGAATGAGATTTTATTTGTCATTTTACTTATATCAGAAATCTCATGTCCTTAAGAACAAGATTTCCTTACGAAGAGTTTCATTGGTGTTAGTTTCTTTCAGAATTTTGTGAAGAAACACATCTTAAACACATTGCTTTTGTTACTTCAGTTTTATTTGTACAGGCAACATATTGTTAACGACAGAAGCTAATTGTAAAAACAAGTCTGTTCCAGTACTTAGATCATCTGTCTAATATGCAACAAGCAAAATTAGTTCTTTTTGCAGATGACACTAGTATTGCAATTAGTTCAGGGATACATACAGCAACAGAAGAAATGGTATCATTGTTCTTAAAACTACAGTTGACTGGTTTCTGCGAATGGTCTCGCCCTCTGTTTCAAAAAGACACTGCATATTCAGCTCCGCACATTTAGGGGCACTACACCAGTTATAAGTTAAGACATGGTGAAGAATTAATAAAAGGGGTGGAAACTTCAAAATTTTTAGGTGTCCATATTGATGGGAATTTAAACTGAAAGCAGCAGATTTTGGAACTCCTAAAGCAACATAGTTCAATCACTTGCTCAAAAACACACTGTAAGAATAATATATGGTGCTCACCTGTGATTGTCTTGTAGATATCTGTCTAAGAAGTAGAGCATTCCGACTACTACTTCAGCATATATCTATTCCCTCATGAAGTTTGTTGACAATGATCCACTAGAGTTCAAAAGGAAGAATGATACATAATTACAATACCAGAAGGAAAAGTGACATTCATTTCTCCTCATTAAAGTTGTCTTTAGCACAAAAAGCAGTGCACAAAGCTAGAACTAAAAATTTTTGATCGTGCATGCAATGATATAACATGTCTGACAGACAGCAAAGTAAAATTTGAACACGAACTGGAGAAGCTTCTCCTTGTCAACTCCTTCTGTTCCATTGTAATGTGTATTCTATTGTAATGTGTAAAAGGTGGTGTTCTGGAACTACTAACTCATATCTGTATATTTAAAAAATAAAATCTCATAAATATTCAACATGTAGCCATATTTACAAATTAATTTGCTGTTTCAATGTGAAATGACTCGTTCCACATCATTACAATTTATCGTGCAGAATGATCTGTGGAACATGAAACTCACCAACACTCTCACCCAGGAATTTACCCAGATGTAAGAACATAGTATCTTTCGCCTCCTGTGTAACCTCCATAACTTGAGAGATTTTTTTTCCCCACCGTTCCTGTGCTGCAAGAAAAGAAGCAATAGTTTTTAAACATTCATAATTAAAACTTTTAGTTCTCTAAACAGATTGCTGTGGTGGGAGCACTAAGAAAGGGCCATGTTGTAATAGAACTAATAGACAATCTTTCTGTGTCAAGAAATGTTTGTGATGCATTTTATTCATATCTTCATTCACAAGCTATGGCATTATGACTGCCAAAACTTTTTGGGGACAGTATTTGCAAGCAGTTCTTTCCTTTGCACAGACTATTTCATTATAAAATCTCAAGCTAGCACCCATTGTCATAACTAAATCCTCCATCATTTCAATTTTCTCTTTGAATGTCCACAGGGTATAGGCCATTTCCACTCTAGAAATACAGCGATTGCAGTGATAAAGAACACATGCCACTCTAGTCATCACTGTTACTTTATCCTTGCTAGCAACTCTTTGAGGGTGTTCAGGGTGTATACGATCCGGGAAAAACCCGGGAATTTTTTCATCCGGGAGAAAACCGGAAAAAACTCGGGATAGTTTTAGAATTCCGGGAATTTTTCATTGTTGTAGTTTTCAGTTAAATTTTTGTAATTTTGACTGGTAAGAACCGATACTCTAACAAAGGATATTACTGTATCCCGCTACTGCAGAATAATACTTCAACAATAAAACATAAACGAGAGAAAAAAACGAAAATAACTTAAATTGTAAAGGAAATGCGCTATGTACAACGACGACACACAGTGCTCATGCAAGCGTCTGCCAATTGAAAATGTGTCAAAGGCTTTAGGAAGACTATGCAGTGCTCCATAACAACAAATTGTCTCCAATGAGCGTGAAGTCGCAACTGTTTACATTCGATTTGTTTTTGCAGCTACGCGTGGGCTCATGCGCATGCGCAGTTGAGTCACGTTTGAGTAGTAGATTCTCCCGCTTCTTGCTACAGGAATGTGGCTGTTGGCTGTGCAAGCAGTCGCAGCAACCAGCTAGATGCTACCGGGAAAAGGGGGCGCCAAATTCATATTCTTGAGGGGAAAAAAACTTGTTTCACAAAGCGCCTAGCATCCAGCGCACGTTTATCTATCGATTATTCACATGATTTTTAACTCATTTCAAGTTGATTTCTGAATGAATCATAAGTTGACTTTTGAATGCACGCATAGTGTACGTGATGTCTCTGAAGGAGAATCCTCGTCGCATCTAGAAATAAACTTTCCGCAGACAAAAGGGGACGGTGCTATACGAACTGAGGGAGTAAAGCCGATCGGATGAATGCCAATCGCTGTCTGATTATGTGGTTGATTGGGTTTGCGAATGATCAGCATTGTTTTTATAATTACTAGCGAAATCCATAGATTCAGACTACCAGAATGGAAATAAACGACTAAGAGGAATAACAGGTAAAAAAGATTACGTATTATCTTCTCGGTGTATCCAAGAAAAGGAAATTTTGACAGAAAATTTTTGGCCAGATCGCTACACTAGTAAGGACCAGTAGTCTCCGGCTAGCAGCTGCTCAAGTTCTGTTTTGGAAGTAATGAGGAACATGTGTTGTACGAACACGTAATAACACCTAACCGCAAAATTATCGCGGGATAACTAAACCTGTGATTCTGGCAGGGTTGGGGAAGTTGATCGGTGAACAAATTTTGACAATGGCAGGAATAGATACAGAATTGGTGATGACAAGATTGTTTGTCAGAACGGGGAAGGAGAAGAAACGGGGACATGACACAAATTATGGAAGAATAAGACGCTTCCAAATTTATATAAAAATTTTGTAGTACTTCTTTTCGATCTCGTGCCTGAGACACAGGTACGTGTGAATGAAATGTGAAACTATTTCCTAACATAAAGCTTTTTGCTTGTAGTAGGCCTAATAGGCATTTGATACTGGTACTTCGTGAATTATATTCTGTTGTGTTATAAAAATGGCCATTTGTGCCAAAACAGTCTCGTTTATTTGGTGTGTGTTACAAAATTGCTGCCATATTAGAAAGGCCTATTTTGTTTTATCTAACAGACAGTGACAAAATAGACGTAATCGGATCGAGAAACCACACCAGTCTTGGGTATTATTTGTATTAACAGCTTTTTGAATATTAGATAACGACATTTCGATTTTTCATGTAGCAAATCGTTTGACGAACTTTGATGAGGTAATAGATTCTTTAGCAGAAAGGAAGGCACGCCATCTAAAGCTGTAGCAAGATTAGAGAAAAAAATGCTAGGAGTTGAGGTTTGAAGAAATGTGTAATTTCTTGCTTATCTCTTGTCAGTATTGGTTTTATATATCCTATATTTAATTTTATGTCACACAAAATAGCAAGTTATTAACTAATAGGCAATAAAGAGTTCAGGTTTTCTGAAGAGTTCTCTCGATTACAAATAATCCCATCCGCTATTAATTGCGAGATTACTTTTTTTTTTTTTTTTTTTTTTTTAAAAAAAAAAGAGGGCCAGGCTGTCAAACCGGGCGACTGGGAGCAAGAGAGGCACCATAGGACATTTCAATTTCCACTGTCCTGAATATAGTTTGGACGTGCGGTAGAAAAATGCTTTATGAAGAGGCGTGGCACTGCACTTTGGCATACTTAAGACCAAACAATATGTCTTACATTTCCTCGAATACATATGTTTCATTTTTCAGAAAGATGTGCGCTACAAGATGAACATAGGGTCTATTTTGAAAATCCGATTTTTTTTAGTGTTGACCCGGTTCGCAAATGTCATAGATCCGAGGCTCTTGCGCAGAGCAGTCTGCGGTATAGTGGGTAGTCTCCACATAAAGCGTGTTTACATTTCGCTGTTTTCCCTTCGTTTACTCTGACGTCAAATGAAAACAAAACGGATATCTCTGGTCGGGAGCTATCAAGTGCATTAAAACACATCACGTAATTACGAAAGGCTAAATTATGTCATTAGTTTCAGATTTTATTTTATTTCCACCTTTCTCACAGTCAAGCATTAATCGCCTTGAGGAACAATGAAGTTATTTTTGTATGTTTGCTAAAGATATTTGACCTTTTCCGCAGAGGCAGTCAATGTATTTGAAACGAAATGTTTGATTCCACAGTACTGGCTAGTTTCAACTGTTCGCTGCATTTCAAGTGCACGTTTTCATTTTCTAGCACGTTTGGCATTATGCCATAATAAAGAACCAAACATGATATAATACAGTACTGGTGCTCCAAGAAAATTTACATTCCGAAAACCACACTGAAACGCTTAATATCAGGTCGAGGTCTACTTCATTGGGAATCCGGACATATGAATGTGCACTTTAAATGTGCACATTTTAATAAATTCTGATGCTCTTGCAGTATCCACTGATGTCTTGTTTCTTTTATGATATAATGTATGATCTTTCAATGTTTTACACGCACGTACGTACGGGCTTCCTACGTCACGATAGGTACCCAGGCGCGGTGTCGCCTGTTATCTGCGATCTCTGGCAACTGCTGAAACGAACCTATTTCTAACAGGTCGCGGGAAAATATTGCGAATAGTGGTTTGAAAAGCGTTACTTTCAAAGTAAATATCCTTTTACGTAAGTTGAACTATGTGCAGGAATGTACCATGAATTTATTAAATCACAGAGCGTTTGACTCTCATTTAAAAATCAACTCTTTGATGACGAGCCATTTAGAAGAATTTCGAACGCTGAAGATCAGACATTTATGTCATTATTAAAAATTTTACTGGCATATTTGTGTGATAGTTCTTAAAAGAGTAACACGCGCAAAAACGATCAACAGTATATGCGAAAGCTTAGCTTCTCTTGCAGCTTGGGAACACTATTGTATGTGAAAGCTTTGTTTTTCTTGTAGCAACACTATGTATATTAATTTAAACTATTAACTTTCCCTGTTTGTGTGTTCGTGCTACTTAACAGTGATGTTGCTGTTTGCTGACTACATCAATCAATCATCACGTGTCCTAGGCTCTGAATATCCGCTGTCATCTGCCGGCGAGATCACGTGACATGAGCTACGAACGGCTTACAAAAGCGCAGTGAAATCTCGATTTCAATGATTCGGAAAGTAACATGCGGTGTTTGGTGGAATTTCAATGTATACTTTCGTAATAAGAAAATAGGCAGCGTACATGTTGCTGCACATCAAAGATATTCCCAAAACGTGTCTTTTTCCCTGAGTTTCGTTTTCTAAAGTGCAGGAAAATTGTACACCCGTGTATAAAACCACAACCATTCAAATGATAGATAAGGAAAAATATACTGTCACCTGGGAGAAAGCGTATTTTTAACAGGGAAATCCTTGTCCACGTATACACCCTGGTGTTGCACTTCACTCGTCATGCTAAAAGCACTTCCAGCAAAGAGAATGCTTGAGGCTGGGTGATGCGAGGCAGTATCACCTTGTACAGGGCTGCACTAAGCCAAAATAAAAGAGGGGGGGGGGGGGGGCATACATGATTGGAGATTGAGCGAGTTTGGCACATTAGGTTTGTATGAGAGGTTCAATCTCCAGTTTTTGCTTTGACCATGGGAATTGTATTTTGAGCAATTCTCAGTGTAAAAAGGCATTCTTAGCTATTTTGGACTAAATGAGATGGCACTGCTGTTGGAACAATAGACAACATTTATGAGGACAGTGGTTCACATCACCGTCTGGTTATCCAGGTTTAACTTTTCTGTGTTTTCACTTAGGACAAATATCAGGATGATTCTTTTGAAAAGGAGACAGCCAATTTCCTTCCTACAACTCACGACAATGTTCAATCTTAGTATTCCTTCCTTAGGAAAGTTGGCATCTTTTACAAATCTTTTGGTGATGAGTCTTGCATAAGTTTTCCTAAAACAATATCGTTTGCATTCTGTAAATCTTATTGTAGGTTAAGTTTTGTCCCCGGATATTCATAGCTTTCGAGAAGAGAGAGAGAGAGACCAACAAATTCACAGTTTGACATGAGACTGGCACAAGTTACTGGGAAGTAGTGGAGTATTTGCAAGCACCCCTGTGTAACTGTGTAACACTGGATTCGAATTCAGTGCAATGACAGTTCAAACCTGTGTCTGGCCATCCACATTTAGGTTCTCCATGATTTCTCTAAATCAGTCCTGGCAAATATCGGGATGGTCCCTTTCAAAGGGCACGGCCGATTTCCTTCCTCACCCTTGACACTATCTGAGCTTGTGCTCTGCCTCTAATGACCTTGATGTTGAGGGGATGTTAAACTCAAATCTTCCTTGCTTCCTTCATGTCTTCCTTCCTGTATCATGCAATGACCAGCACAAATTATACATGGTGGTAATGGAGTATTTGCAAGCAAGCCAGGCCATACAACTGTACTTGTCTGTTTCAGGTTGTTGCTAGGAGACATGATCTAAAATTGATAGTTACCTCAGCTACTATGGATGCTACAAAATTTTCTACATTTTTTGGTAATGTCCCAACATTCACGATCCCGGGAAGAACATTTCCTGTGGAAATTTTCTTCAGCAAAAACCCAGTGGAAGATTATGTTGATGCTGCTGTGAAGCAAGCTCTACAGATTCATCTGCAGCCAAACGAAGGTATCAGTATCAAACAAAAATTATTGGAGGTATTAATTCTCCATCTGATGTGTTGTTACCTTGTAAAAGTATATTGTTTGAAAATCATTAAATGGCCATTCTAAATATTTCACATTCTCACTTTTTAACAGGAGATATCCTCATTTTTATGCCTGGGCAGGAGGATATTGAGGTAACGTGTGAAGTTCTTGCTGAGAGACTTGGGGAAATAGATAATGCTCCTCAGCTTTCTGTTCTTCCAATTTATTCGCAACTGCCATCAGATCTGCAAGCAAAGATCTTCCAGAGATCACCAGAAGGACTCAGGAAGTGTGTTGTTGCAACCAATATTGCAGAAACTTCACTGACAGGTAAAGAAACATGGAAAACCTCTTCTTAGTTCACTCTCCTGCTCTCGTTAGTCCACTGTCATTAGTTCACTTTCTTGCCCTTTGTTACCCATCTTGTTCTCACTTTTTAAGATTTCCCTAATGCTGTTTACTGACTTAATGTGAAATATTTTCAGAACTCACCATCTGAGCATGGCTTGATTAAACTGTTGTTTTAATCATAAAATATATAAACAGAATTCTTAACTTAAACTAGAACCTGCTGTGACACTAAGTAATAGAAAGTTTTCACTATTGAATGAAATATTCGTGGGTTTAGAGTCATAACAATGTATCTGCAAAATGTGTGTTTTGAGATAAAGGCAAAAGGAATTTTGCAACCGTGGAAATCCTATCATTGTTACTACTAACTTCATGGTACTGATAATAGTGATACATCATGGTTGTTAGTGTGTGTTTATGCTTATTCAAAAATTTTGTCAACTTCAGCATTAAGTACTAAATAACAAAAAGATAGGTATAGTTATGGATACGTTAGACACCTTGGTGCTGTGGGCAGTACATCTGATGTTGTAGAAGTAACAGTAACATGGAATACTTACTCCTTTAAAAATTGTTAACAGTTTGTTGTAGAGATTTATACATGTTTTATAGTGCTTCAAAAATTAGATAGCTCATAATTATATTGCCATTTTGGAACATTAGTTCATCATGTGGTATCCTTATTCGTAACTTTAAACTTAAATTTATCCATGTGTTATGGAATGTCTTGAGATCAGTGACTGTATTACAAAATTTATAATTATTTTTTGTGGTTAAGTCACTTTTTACTGGTGTTTATTAGCATGGCATGTTTCGGCAGCATAATCAGGTGCTTTACATTTGTGTGTACACTAATTTTTAATTCAAGGTTTTTCTGAAACATGGTGAAGTCTGTTTGTCGGATGTTGTGGTGAGATTATGTACTGAAATGAGGTGATTTAAACGAACAATTTACGTAAGGTACACACTGAAATAAACTAATTTTTCTGTACATAACTCCTCACTGGTACAACCAGCAAATTGACCTCATAACACTTCAAAAGAATGTACAATATTAAAAATTAACATACATGTAACTGTGAAGTGCCAGATGATGCCATCATGATGCTAAAATGTGTGACATTAATAAATATTTGTAAAGTATGACTAAAAGAAAAAAGCTATTTTTTTAAATTCATATATCTACATCTACATGGTTACTCTGCAAATCACATTTAAGTGCCTGGCAGAGGGTTCATCGAACCACCTTCACAAGTCTCTATTATTCCAATCTCGTAAACCACGTGGAAAGAATGAACACTTATATCTTTCCGTACGACCTCTGATTTTCCCTTATTTTATCGTGATGTTCATTTCTCCCTACGTAGGCCGGTGTCAACAAAATATTTTCGCATTCAGAGGAGAAAGTTGGTGATTGGAATGTCATGAGAAGATTCCTTCACAATGAAAAACGCCTTTCTTTTAATGATTTTCAGCCCAAATCCTGCATCATTTCTGTGACACTCTCTCCCATATTTCGCGATGATACAAAGCTTGCTGCCTTTCTTTGAACTTTTTTGATGTACTCCGTCAGTCTTATCTGGTAAGGATCCCGCACCAGACAGCAGTTTTCTAAAAGAGGACGGACAAGCGTAGTGTACGCAGTCTCCTTAGTAGGTCTGTTACATTTTCTAAATGTCCTGCGAATAAGGTGCAGCCTTTGGTTAGCCTTCCCCACAACATTTTCTATGTGTTCATTCCAATTTAAGTTGTTCGTAATTGTAATACCTAGGTATTTAGTTGAATTTACGGCTTTTAGATTAGACTGATTTATAGTCTAACCGAAGTTTAACGAGTTCCTTTTAGCACTCATGTGGATGACCTCACACTTTTCGTTATTTAGGCTCAACTGCCACTTTTCGCACCATTCAGATATTTTTTCTAATCATTTTGCAGTTTGTTTTGATCTTCTGGTGACTTTATTAGTCGAAAAATGACAGCGTCATCTGCAAACAACCGAGTACGGCTGCTCAGATTGTCTCCCAAATCATTTATATAGATAAGGAACAGCAAAGGGCCTATAACATTACCTTGGGGAACGCTTGGTATCACTTCTGTTTTACTCGATGACTTTCCGTCAATTACTACAAACTGTGACCTCTCTGACAGGAAATTGCAAATCCAGTCACATAACTGAGACGATATTCCATAAGCACGCAATTTCACTACGAGCTGTTTGTGTGGTACAGAGTCAAAAGCCTTCCAGAAATTCAGGAATACGGAATCGATCTCAAATCCCTTGTCAATAGCACTCAGCACTTCATGTGAATAAAGAGCTAGTTGTGTTTCACAGGAACAATGTTTTCTAAACCCATGTTGACTGTGTGACAATAGACCGTTTCCTTTCAGGTAATTCATAATGTTCGAACACAATATATGATCTAAAATCCTACTGCATATCGACGTTAACAACATGGGCCTGTAATGTAGTGGATTACTCCTACTACCTTTCTTAAATATTGGCGTGACCTGTGCAACTTTCCAGTCTTGGGGTAGAGATCTTTCGTCGAGTGAACGGTTGTATATGATTGTTAAGTATGGAGCTACTGCATCAGCATACTCGGAAAGGAACCTAATTGGTATACAGCCTGGACCAGAAGACCTGCTTTTATTAAGTGATTTGAGTTGCTTCACTACTCCGAGGATGTTTACTTCTACGTTACTCATGTTGGGAGCTGTTCTTGATTCAAATTCTGAAATATTTACTTCGTCTTCTTTTGTGAAGGCATTTCGGAAGGCTGTGTTTAGTAACTCTGCTTTGGCAGCACTGTCTTCGATAGTATCTCCATTGCTATCATCCAGAGAAGGCATTGATTATTTCTTGCCGTTAACATACTTCACATACAACCAGAATCTCTCTGGATTTTCTGCCAGGTTTCGAGACAAAGCTTCGTTGTGGAAACTGTTATAAGCATCTCACATTGAACTCCGTGCTAAATTTTGAGCTTCTGTAATGGATTGCAATCTTGGGGATTTTCCGTCTGTTTAAATTTGGCATGTTTGTTTCGTTGTTTCTGCAACAGTGTTCTAACCCGTTTTGTGTACCAAGAAGGGTCAGCTCCGTCATTTGTTAATTTATTTGGTATAAATCTCTCGATTGCTGCCAATACTATTTCTTTGAATTTAAGCCACATCTGGTCTACACTTATATTATTAATTTGAAATGAGTGGAGATTGTCTCTCAGGAAGGCGTCAAGTGAATTTTTATCTGCTTTTTTGAATATGTATATTTTTCGCTTATTTTCCAAGGATTTGGGGATTACAATATTCAATCTCGCTACGACAACCCTGTGTTCACTAATCCCAATATCGGTTTTGATGCTCATTATTAACTCAGGATTATTTGTTGCTAACAGGTCAAGTGTGTTTTCACAACCGTTTACTATTCACGTGGTCTCGTGAACTAACTGCTCGAAATAATTTTCAGAGAATGCATTTAGCACAATTTCGGATGGTATTTCATGCGTACCTCGGGAATTAAACATGTATTTTCGCCAACATTTCAGCAACTGTGTCATCTGAACTGGGAGGTCAGTAAAAGGATCCAATTATTATTTTATTCTGGTTGCCAACAATGACCTCTGCCCATACTAACTCACAGGAAGTATCTACTTCAATTTTGTGACAAGTTAAACTACTACTTGTGACAGCAACAATTTACAACTGATTCCTGTATCTACGTTCTTCCTGTGTTTAGCCTGCATGCTTTGTGACTGAAGCCCTTCTTGTGTTTTTCTGAGACCCTCTAACCTAAGAAACCGCCCAGTTATATGTTAATTTACCAAATTTATTGATAATCTTGATTGCTGCAACAGCAATTTTTTCTAGCCATTTTAAGAGCCATTTCGGGTGCTGCACCTCTGATGTGCTTAATCCATATATTCTCTAAATGATACTGTCATAACCTTGTATAGTAATTTCTCTCTCTCTCTCTCTCTCTCTCTCTCTCTCTCTCTCTCTACCTACCCCTACTCCTCTCACTCTCCCCATCCCTCCCTCCCTCCCTCCCCATCACTCTGCCCCTCGTAAATCAGTTTGGAGAATGCCTGTAAAGTTGTAAATTAGCTTATGGAAACTTGTTCCTAATTGCACTAGCAATTATATCTTGTTAAAGTCCTTTTTCATGCGAGTAATCTACTACCGTCGCAGGACAACAAAAGTGCAAAGTATCTTATGTATTTATCAAGATGAAAATGAAAGCCAAAGTTTTGTAGCTGTTACCATTGAAATCATCAAGTATTTTTTTGTGATTAATTGTTAGAGAAGTTATAGATTTGATTGGTGTCCATGATACTGAATGGAGACACATACAGTTCTCTATTAAAGTGCAATTCACCTGTCCATGGTGTCCAATAGCCAGCATGAACTGTGTGGCAGGACTGCTGCAGTAGCAGTGTAGCTGCAGCAGCAGATGACTGCACTAGTTAATAAAAGTTTATGCTACAAAGTGTCATTTACTTTTATAGGAGACAAAAACTGGTCAAAATGGTCTTGAACTTTTATTCTGTTTTTTGATGTAGCAACCGAGTCTATAAAAACCACTGACTGACTGTGTGAAATGTAACTAGTTTGTGCAGGCCTATCTCTTTTCGGTGTCCATCCCTTCCCCCCCCCCCCCCCCCCCCCCCCCCCCCCAGCAGTAAGTACAAAACTATTTCACAGTCACTAATTCTGAGTGAAGTGCATCTGCTTCAACAGACTGCTCATGACTGAAGTTAAGAACACTATTCTAGTGCATGCCAGTGCATCCAACACATTGACAGCAGGCACAGTGCCAGTGCTCGTTGATGTAATGCATTTACTTCTGAACTGAGGAAAATGTTGATGCAATTCCAGTTGAAGAAACTTATCAGAGTTTTGGCTACATTTAATGTGATAGTTGATACTGAAAATGCAGCAGACATAAAGTAGCTAGCACTGACATGATGCAATATGATATTCTCAAATCAGTACCAGAATATCCTGATAATTATAATCAGTAATTGTATGATATTTCGTAACAAAATGAAAATATTAAATTAATATTTTAAAAAATTGATTTTTTTTACTAAGCCATTTCTTCAAAATTAACTGATAAAAGCTACAGTATTTTTTAATCACATGAGATTAGACACAGTGATTTTTTTATTTATCTTTTGGAACGTAACTGTAAAATTAATTCCAGAAAGTTATATAGCTTTTCTTCATTTATATACTGATAGTTCTACAGCAATAAAATTATGCAACTCATTTTTTCATGTACTGTTATCAGCAGCAGGCTGCAGCAACTTTATAGAAATTGCATGTTTATGCTTCCTCTGTGAACTTTGAAACATACTGAGATGATAGTATGTGGTTGCCACGTCATAGCAACTGTACCTTGAGTTTATTGTTGTACTAGTTCTCAAGTTTATGTATGAAATTGTTGCAGCTTTATGTAAATAAGAGGTGGTCCTCTGCATAACTATTTATCCGAAGAGATATTTTTGCTAGTGCAGATGAATTGTCAGACCGATATAGAACAACAACTTCCAATAAGTGAAGTATATGAACCTTGAAGTAATCCAAAAGGCAAGGGAAGTTGTTGTTTCTGTTGTTCTTTTCCCTCTTCCCCAAGACAGTAAGGCAGATTGCAATTAACATTACCACAAATGTGAGAACAATTGAGATAGAACACTGTTATAGCAATGAAATACAAACAAGTCTGTTCAGCAGTAGTGAATAAGTTTCTTCAGCCTTCAGAATTGCAAAATTTCCCACATCAAAGCTTCTAAGTACCCAAAAAACTGAATGGCTGTCAGTAAATCAGTGTGTAGTTGCAAGCTTAAAATCATTCCTTCCAGAAGACATTATTCTCGGAATTCATACAAAATTGTTCTTTTACAGCGTGCAGTTTCAGAACGTCACTATCTTTCTCATTTAGACATAAATGTTAATATTTGTAAGAAGATTACTGTTTGAATATGTCCTACCACAAATCTTAAAATTAAAAAAGATGACATGTTGAGCTGCTGGCAGGCACAACGAAAAGACACTTATACATTAGAGTTTGGCCAAAGCCTTGAACAGAAAAGGAATCATAGACAGATTCATTCACACAAGCAAGCACACCTCAAACACACATGATCGCTATCTCTAGTAGCCTGGACTCCAGTGCATGCAGTTTGCTTGTTACAAAAATCAACCAATGGAAAATCCAGGATGGAATGCAACAATGTAATGAAAAAAAAAGTTACTACTCATCATGTAGCAGAGGTGCTGAGTCACAGATAGCACAACAAAAAGACTGTCACAAACAAGCTTTTGGCCAACAGTGCCTTTGTCAAAAACAGATCTCTCACACACACACACACACACACACACACACACACACACACACACACACACACACACGCTTAGCCTGTCTGCTTGTCGTTGACACTGTTTTGCCCACCTACCTGTACAAAATTTTTATTTTTTTTTTATTTTTATTTATTTATCAATCACGTTCTGTGGGACCATGTGAGTCAGAAGTGCTCAGTCATGGAACGAGTCCATACATAGTTTGCCAAATGCGAATTAGGAGATGTATAAACAAAAGAATTAATAAAACATGAAAAAAATTGAAAGACAGTAATGAGTAAATAATTTGTTACAGAGAAAAGTTCTGAACTAATGTGAGGGAGGAATGTGACACAAGAAAATCTTTCAGTGTCAGTTTAAATACTTGCGATATATCACTCAACTTTTTCAGTTCCACTGGAAGCCTGTTGAAAATGAAACTTGCTGAATAGTGCACAACTTTCTGTACAATGTTTAAGAAAGTTTTATCCAAGTGCATACCATTTCTCCATCCAGTGTTTACTGAATGAATGTTGCTGTTCCTTCAGAATGAGTCGGTATCATCAACAACAAATCCCATGATGGAATATATGTACAGGCACGACACAGAATTGTAGGACACTTGAACAGTAGCCTACTTGAAGTTCATGAATTAACATCACAACTCTGCCCACCCGCCCTTTCGTTCTTGGTAACTCCATAGAGTTACTCCAAAATATTACACCATACAGGTACAAGAGTAAAAATAAGCAAAGTAAACAAGCCCTTGAGTTTCAGTATCAGAGATAGTGCAGACTATTCTTATAGTGAATATATCAGCAGTCAGATTATGCACAATATCTCCAATTAGATGCTTCCACTAAAGCTTTCCACCCACCCTCAGTCCTAAGAATTTAAAATAGCCATCTTGGCTGACTTTTTGACCATCTTGGGCCACTAAAATTTTACGTTTGCAAGTGTTCCATGTCAGAAACCGTATGCCTTGCATTTTAGCGTTAATCTGTTCTCTAAAAGCCGTGTGCTGATGTTACCAACTACCCTGCACCACAGTGCCTTCAACAGTACACAGAAAGAGGAACCACCTCATTCCTTTGGAGTTTTGATTATCCTTGTAGTATTGCTAACTGTTGACACACTGTGAATAGTCACCTGACAGTGAACTCAGGCTCCAGGCAAATTATGAGTTATTGAAGTAGTAAATAAAAATATGTAGTACATAATAAATACATATACCTCCAGTGTAGTAAATAATGATTACATAGTCGTCTTTCCACATTGATCATATCAAGTTTTTAAGTCTTGACTGTGAAAAATATAAAGAAAATTATTTGATTTTCATGAGTGTACTAACGATTTGGTTTCTGGAATACAATAAGTATTTTATTAAGCAATCATTTACAATAAAATTGTCAGGGAAGAGTCTGCAGCACACCATATTGGCATTCTGGCATGTCTCTTTGTGTTTAACCAGGTACCTATTATGCATGAGGATTTTTTGTTTTCACATCTTCACTTTTATGTTTTGTTTGTTTTTCAGTGGATGGAATAATGTATGTGGTAGATTCAGGTTACTGCAAACTGAAAGTCTACAATCCTCGTATTGGTATGGATGCTCTACAAATATATCCTATTAGCCAGGCCAATGCCAATCAGCGATCAGGTCGGGCGGGAAGAACAGGCCCAGGCCAATGCTTCAGGTAACTTATTACCAGACATTCATACGCAGTTATGATTGTGTTTGCGGGGCATTCTAAAAGTAAAATCTCCAATTTGTTTTTTTGTGTTGACTTGGTTGTTGATTGTGTTATAACTGATGGTGAACCTTTCTGCTAATATTGTATTAGTGTTTTGTCATAATACTAGTAGTAGCTGTAGTGTTTCAGAATTTCATCTGTTGTACAAATCCATAAAAAAAATGCAAGTAGATCACAGAATTCCTCACAGAAACACAACTCGAGATTGTTATTCACAAACATTTCCCGATGATGTATCGAGAAGATACAGCAGATGTGAGTACTTTAAGGAAATTGATGTATGTAAAAAGCAATGTTCCTGGTATTGCCTATCAGATATTACAGTGAAAAGCATCTTTACATCCTGCTGAATGTCAGATTTAATGCTTTACATAAGACATTTTTGTCCCAAAGTTTGTTTGTTCTTGATCTCAACCAAACGAGGTGGCGCAGTGGTTAGCACACTGGTTCCTTTGAAAGGGCTTTTCTGATTTCCTTCCCCATCCTTCCCCAACCTGATGGGACTGATGACCTTGCTGTTTAGTGCCCTCCACCAAATCAACCAACTAACAAGTTTTTGATGACTTAACCACCTGCAGTTAGATGATGTCCATAGAAAATGGTGTGATTCTTTTTGATAATGCAGAACCTGGAGAACCCATTCCAGGGCACCACAAAGTTATGCTAACCAACCTAAAAGATGAAATTTTGAGACTGAGGAGAGAAGAGTTTATCTCCCGCAGCACAATTCTGCTGGGCTACAGATCAGACTCACTGCCATGAAGTGTATTGCAAAATTTTGATGGACTGTTCTACCACATCCACTTTATAGACCAGTTTAATGTTATCTTTTGTCTTGTAGGGAAGTGGACAATACCCGCAAAGTCAGAATTGCATGTCAGTGATTAAGTGGAAAAGCTACTGTCAAAAGCTGTCTCATTACTTTGGTTCTGTTATGTTCATTCCATCTCAAGTCGTTTTTGTGAGAAAGGAGGGTGGAGGAAACAACCTTCATGATAACTGTGGCAGTTTCCATTGTTAAAATTAATGATGATTCTTATTTTGTAGTAAGTGTCAGCCATTTTTTTTAAGTTGTCACTATTAAATTGGATAGACGTTTATTGATCTTGAGAATTAAACATCACATAATAATTTTCACTTCACTGTGTACTGTAACTTGCAACTGCCTTTGTCTTATGATACAATCAATTCCGGAGGTAAAATAGTCCCCCATTTGGATCTCTGGGCAAGGACTAGTCGGGAGTACATCATTATCAGGAGAAAGAAAACTGGCATTCTACGGATCAGAGTGTGGAATGTCAGATCCCAGGTAGGTTAGAAAATTTAAAAAGGGAAACGGACAGCTTAAAGTTATATATAGTGGGAATTGGTGAGGTTCTGTAGTAGGAGGAACAAGACTTCTGGTCAGGTGAGTACAGGGTTATAAATACAAAATCAAATAGTGGTAATGCAGGAGTTAGTGTAATAATGAATAAAAAAATAGGAACACGGATAAGCTACTATGAACAGCATAATGAACATATTATTGTAGCCAAGATAGACACGAAGCCCATGCCTATCACAGTAGTACAAGTTTATATGCCGACTAGCTCCGCAGATGATGAAGAGATTGATGAAATGTATTATGTGATAAAAGAAATGACTTAGATAGTTAAGGAAGAAAGAAATCAAATAGTCATGTGGGACTGGAATTTGATAGAAGGAAAAGTAGTAGCAGAATACGGATGGGTGGGTAAAGAATGAAAGAGGAAGACCCCTAGTAGAATTCTGCACAGAACATAACCTAATCATAACTAACACTTGGTTTAAGATCCATGAAAGAAGGTTGTATACATGGAAGAGGTCTGGAGACACTGGGTTTCAGATAGATTATATAATGGTAAGATAGATTTAGGAACCAGACATTAAATTGTAAGACATTTCTAGGGGCAGATGTGAACTCTGTACACAGTTTATTGGTTATGAACTGTAGATTAAACCTGAAGAAATTGCAAAAATATAGTAATTTAAGGAGATGGGATCTGGATAAACTGAAAGAACCAGAGGTTGTAGAGAGTTTCAGAGAGAGCATTAGGGAACAATTGACAAGAACAGGGGAAAGAAATACTGTAGAAGAAGAATAGATAGCCTTCAGAGATGAAATAGTGAAGGCACCAGAAGATCAAGTATGGAAAAAGGCGAGAGCTAGTAGAAATCTGTGGGTAACAGATGAGATATTGAACTTAATTGATGAAAGGAGAGAATATAAAAATGAAGCAGGCAAAAAGGATACAAACATCTCAAAAATGAGATTGACAGAAGTGCAAATTGGCTAAGCAGGGATGGCTAGAAGACAAACGCGATGATGTTCTGCCATATATCACTATGGGTAAGATAGATACTGCGTACAGGAAAATTGAAGAGAACTGTGGAGAAAAGAGAACCACCTGTATGAATATCAAGAGCTCAGATGGAAAACCAGTCCTAAGCAAAGAAGGGTAAGCAGAAAGGTGGAAGGTGTATATAGAGGGTCTATACAAGGGCAGTGTGCTTGAGGGCAATATTATGGAAATAGAAGAGGCTGTAGATGAAGATGAGATGTAAGATATGATATTGCATGAAGAATTTTATGGAGCACTGAAAGACCTGAGTCGAAACAAGGCCCCAGGAGTAGACACCATTCCATTAGAACTACTGATAGCCTCAGGAGAGCCAGCCATGACAAAACTCTACCATCTGGTGAGCAGGGTGTGCGAGACCCTCAGAATTTAAGAAGAATATAACAATTCTAATCCCAAAGAAATCAGATGTTGACAGTTGTGAAAATTACCGAACTGTCAGTTTAATAAGTCACATGAATTCTTTACATATAAATGGAAAAACTGGTAGAATCTGCTCTTGGGGAAGATCAGTTTGGATTCTGTAGAAATGTTGGAACACGTGAGGCAATACTGACCCTATGACTTATCTTAGAAGATAGATTAAGGAAAGGCAAACCTACATTTCTAGCATTTGTTGGCTTAGAGAAACTTTTGACAATGTTGACTGGAATACTCTCTTTCTAATTCTGAAGGGAGCGAAAGGCTATTTACAATTTGTACAGAAACCAGATGGCAGTTATAAGAGTTGAGGGACATGAAAGGGAAGCAGTGATTGGGAAGGGAGTGAGACAGGGTTATAGCCTATCCCCAATGTTATTCAATCTGTATACTGAGCAAGCAGTAAAGGAAACAAAAGAAAAATTTGAAGTAGGAATTAAAATCCATGGAGAAGAAATAAAAAACTTTGAGGTTTACCGATGACATTGTAATTCTGTCAGATACAGCAAAGGACCTGGAAGAATAATTGAACGGAATGGACAGTGTCTTGATAGGAGGATATAAGATAAACATCAACAAAAGCAAAATGAGGATAATGGAATGTAGTTGAATGAAATCAGGTAATGCCAAGGGAATTAGATTAGGGAAAGGGACGCTTAAAGTAGTAGATGAGTTTTGCTGTTTGAGGAGCAAAATAACTGATGGTGGTCAAAGTAGAGAGGATATAAAATGTAGACTGGCTATGGCAAGGAAAGCATTTCTGAAGTAGAGAAATTTGTTAACGTCAAGTATAGATTTAAGTATCAGGAAAAACTTTCTTACGGTATTTGTATGGAAGTGAAACATGGATGCTAAATAGTTCGGACAAGAAGAGAATAGAAACTTCTGAAATGTGGCGCTACAGAAGAATGCTGAAGATTGGATGGGTAGATCACATAACTATTGAGGAGGTACTGAATAGAATTGGGGAAAAGAGGAATTTCTGGCACAATTTGACTAGAAGAAGAGACCTTTTGGTAGGACACGTTCTGAGGCATCAAGGGATCACCAATTTAGTACTGGAGGGAAGCGTGGAGGGTAAAAGTTGTAGAGGGAGACCAAGAGATGAATACAGTAAGCAGATTCAGAAGGATGTAGTTTGCAGTTGTTATTCACACATGAAGAAGCTTACACAGGATAGAGTATCATGGAGAGCTGCATCCAACCAGTCTCTGGACTGAAGACTGTCACCACCACCACCACCACCACCACCACCACCACAACAACAACAACAACAACAACAACAATGTTCATAAATGAAGTTGTTCAGGTTAAAGAGATTGTTCTGTACTTGACCAAACAATTTGCCAAATAGCTAACTGGTTTGATCCTGTGCACTGTTATTTTTTTGTTGTTCTTGGTCTTGTACAGACCTGTTTGAAATATTTCGTAGCTTATTCTCTGAGGACAAAATGTGATGTAGATTTATATGTGGAGGAAGAATATTAGACAGTATAATCATTTTCAGAGAGATATTGATATTTTGTTTCATTTGGCGGGCACCCAGTAGTTATTAAAGAACAGTTGTACCAGTCAGTACAGTGAATAATTGATAAGCCATGGCTTGCAAGCATGCCCCATTAATTTCAAGGGTATACTTAAAAATTATTTATATATTTGTTCCACCTATAATGTTTATGACATTGAAACAGGAGTACATACAGAGAAATACTTCATTTACATATGATATAACAATATGTCATTTCATCAAATCATATTACATACCTGTATATTCTCAAATATATTTATATGGATAATTATGCTATCTTCACCGTAACTTAAGGAGCCTCTGATTTATGTTTATTAGTAAATATCACTCTCATCAAGGAAAGCTATCCTTAGCTTCACCTTCTACTGCCTTATATCTCTGTCGGCCAGGGTGGCCAAGCGGTTCTAGGCGCTAAGGTCTGGAACCGCGCAACCGCTACGGTCACAGGTTCAAATCCTGCTTCGGGCATGGGTGTGTGTGATGTCCTTAGGTTAGTTGGGTTTAAGTAGTTCTAAGTTCTAGGGGACTGACGACCTCAGAAGTTATGTCCCATAGTGCTCAGAGCCATTTTTTTTTATGCGTTATATTTCAAATTAAGGGCAGAATGGCAACTATCAGTCTTGAACAGGCCATGAAAAAAATGTCACTACTGGTAGTCCTTTGTTAACATGCATAGCACTGTAGAACAGTCCAAAATCTGGAAAATTCTGCCACTCACCACATCTACAAAATAACTTGTCCATCCTTATGCAAAATCTACCCCAACCTCTTGCCATATGCACTATATCCCTGTAAAATACAGAGGTGCTACATCTCTCCTGTGCATCCAGTCACCACATCCTCTTCCAGTCCTGTAACAGATATGTTCCACTCCATTAGGCACAAAGCCACATATGTAAGCAGTCACTCTGGGATGATAATGGCATTGAAATAGAGGATGACACACGTAAAGCTGAAATACTAAACACCTTCTTCCAAAGCTGTTTCACAGAGGAAGACCGCACTGCAGTTCCTTCTCTAAATCCTCGCACAAACGAAAAAAATGGCTGACAATGAAATAAGTGTCCAAGGAATAGAAAAGCAACTGAAATCACTCAACAGAGGAAAGTCCACTGGACCTGATGGGATCCCAATTCGATTCTACACAGAGTACACGAAAGAACTTGTCCCCCTTCTAACAGCCGTGTACCGCAGGTCTCTAGAGGAACGGAAGGTTCCAAATGATTGGAGAAGAGCACAGGTAGTCCCAGTTTTCAAGAAGGGTCATCGAGCAGATGCACAAAACTATAGGCCTATATCTCTGAGATCGATATGTTGTAGAATTTTAGAACATGTTTTCTGCTCGCATATCATGTCATTTCTACTACTCTGTAGGAATCAACATGGATTCTGGAAACAGTGATCGTGTGAGACCCAACTCGCTTTATTTGTTCATGAGGCCCAGAAAATATTAGATACAGGCTCCCAGGTAGATGCCATTTTCCTTGACCTCCGGAAGGCATTCGATAAAGTTCCACACTGTCGCCTGATAAACGAAGTAAGAGCCTACGGAATATCAGACCAGCTGTGTGGCTGCATTGAATAGTTTTGAGCAAACAGAACACAGCAAGTTGTTCTCAATGGAGAGATGTCCACAGACGTTAAAGTAACCTCTGGCATGCCACAGGGGAGTGTTATGGGACCATTGCTTTTCACAATATATATAAATGACCTAGTAGATAGTGTCGGAAGTTCAATGTGGCTTTTCGCGGATGATGCTGTAGTATACAGAGAAGTTGCAGCATTAGAAAATTGCAGCGAAATGCAGGGAGATCTGCAGCGTATAGGCACTTGGTGCAGGGAGTGGCAGCTGACCTTTAACATAGACAAATGTAATGTATTGCGAATACATAGAAAGAAGGATCCTTTATTGTATGATTATATGATAGCAGAATAAACACCGGTAGCAGTTACTTCTGTAAAATATCTGGGAGTATGCGTATGGAACGATTTGAAGTGGAATGATCATATAAAATGAATTGTTGGTAAAGCGGGTGCCAGGTTGAGATTCATTGGGAGAGTCTTTAGAAAATGTAGTCCATGAACAAAGGAGGTGGCTTCCTAAACAGTCGTTCGTCCTATACTTGAGTATTGCTCATCAGTGTGGTATCCATACCAGGTCGGTTTGACAGAAGAGATAGAGAAGATCCAAAGAAGAGCGGCGCGTTTCGTCACAGGGTTATTTGGTAAGCATGATAGCGTTACGGAGATGGTTAGCCAACTCAAGTGGCAGACTCTGCCAGAGAGGCGCTCTGCATCGCAGTGTAGCTTGCTGTCCAGGTTTCGAGAGGTTGCGTTTCTGGATGAGGTATTGAATATATTGCTTCCCCCTACATATACCTTCCGAGGACATCACGAATGTAAAATTAAAGAGATTCGAGCACACACGGAGGCTTTCTGGTAATCGTTCTTCCCGCAAACCATATGCGACTGGAACAAGAAAGGGAGGCAATGACAGTGGCACGTAAAGTGCCTTCCACCACACTCCGTTGGGTGGCTTGCGGAGTATAAATGTAGATGTAGATGTGTTGTTGTTGTTGTTGTTATGGTCTTCAGTCCTGAGACTGGTTTGATGCAGCTCTCCATGCTACTCTATCCTGTGCAAGCTTCTTCATCTCCCAGTACCTACTGTAACCTACATCCTTCTGAATCTGCTTAGTGTATTCATCTCTTGGTCTCCCCCCTACGATTTTTACCCTCCACGCTGCCCTCCAATACTAAAATGGTGATCCCTTGATGCCTCAGAACATGTCCTACCAACCGATCCCTTCTTCTGGTCAAGTTGTGCCACAAACTTCTCTTCTCCCCAATCCTATTCAGTACTTCCTCATTAGTTATGTGATCTACCCATCTAATCTTCAGCATTCTTCTGTAGCACCACATTTCGAAAGCTTCTATTCTCTTCTTGTCCAAACTATTTACCGTCCATGTTTCACTTCCATACATGGCTACACTCCATACAAATACTTTCAGAAATGACTTCCTGACACTTAAATCTATACTCGATGTTAACAAATTTCTCTTCTTCAGAAACGCTTTCCTTGCCCTTGCCAGTCTACATTTTATATCCTCTCTACTTCGACCATCATCAGTTATTTTGCTCCCCAAATAGCAAAACTCCTTTACTACTTTAAGTGTCTCATTTCCTAATCTAATACCCTCAACATCACCCGACTTAATTCGACTACATTCCATTATCCTCGTTTTGCTTTTGTTGATGTTCATCTTATATCCTCCCTTCTAGACACCATCCATTCCATTCAACTGCTCTTCCAAGTCCTTTGCTGTCTCTGACAGAATTACAATGTCATCGGCGAACCTCAACGTTTTTATTTCTTCTCCATGGATTTTAATACCTACTCCGAATTTTTCTTTTGTTTCCTTTAGTGCTTGCTCAATATACAGATTGAATAACATCGGGGAGAGGCTACAACCCTGTCTTACTCCCTTCTTAACCACTGCTTCCCTTTCATGTCCCTCGACTCTTATAACTGCCATCTGGTTTCTGTACAAATTGTAAATAGCCTTTCGCTCCCTGTATTTTACCCCTGCCACCTTTAGAATTTGAAAGAGAGTATTCCAGTCAACATTGTCAAAAGCTTTCTCTAAGACTACAAATGCTAGAAACGTAGGTTTGCCTTTCCTTAATCTTTCTTCTAAGATAAGTCGTAAGGTCAGTATTGCCTCACGTGTTCCAACATTTCTACGGAATCCAAACTGATCTTCCCCGAGGTCGGCTTCTACCAGTTTTTCCATTCGTGTTAGTATTTTGCAGCTGTGGCTTATTAAACTGATTGTTCGGTAATTTTCACATCTGTCAACACCTGCTTTCTTTGGGATTGGAATTATTATATTCTTCTTGAAGTCTGAGGGTATTTCGCCTGTTTCATACATCTTGCTCACCAGATGGTAGAGTTTTGTCAGTACTGGCTCTCCCAAGGCCGTCAGTAGTTCCAATGGAATGTTGTCTACTCCGGGGGCCTTGTTTCGACTCAGGTCTTTCAGTGCTCTGTCAAACTCTTCACGCAGTATCGTATCTCCCATTTCGTCTTCATCTACATCCTCTTCCATTTCCATAATATTGTCCTCAAGTTCATCGCCCTTGTATAGACCCTCTATATACTCCTTCCACCTTTCTGCTTTCCCTTCTTTGCTTGGAACTGGGTTTCCACCTGAGCTCTTGATGTTCATACAAGTGGTTCTCTTATCTCCAAAGGTCTCTTTAATTTTCCTGTAGGCAGTATCTATCTTACCCCTAGTGAGATAAGCCTCTACATCCTTACATTTGTCCTCTAGCCATCCCTGCTTAGCCATTTTGCACTTCCTGTCGATCTCATTTTTGAGACGTTTGTATTTCTTTTTGCCTGCTTCATTTACTGCATTTTTATATTTTCTCCTTTCATCAATTAAATTCAATATTTCTTCTGTTACCCAAGGATTTCTACTAGCCCTCGTCTTTTTACGTACTTGATCCTCTGCTGCCTTCACTACTTCATCCCTCAAAGCTACCCATTCTTCTTCTACTGTATCTCTTTCCCCCGTTCCTGTCAATTGTTCCCTTATGCTCTCCCTGAAACTCTGTACAACCTCTGGTTCTTTCAGTTTATCCAGGTCCCATCTCCTTAAATTCCCACCTTTTTGTGCTGTTTCTTCAGTTTTAATCTACAGGTCTTAACCAATAGATTGTGGTCAAAGTCCACATCTGCCCCTGGAAATGTCTTACAAATTAAAACCTGGTTCCTAAATCTCTGTCTTACCATTATATAATCTATCTGATACCTTTTAGTGTCTCCAGGGTTCTTCCATGTATACAACCTTCCTTCATGATTCTTAAACCAAGTGTTAGCTATGATTAAGTTGTGCTCTGTGCAAAATTCTACCAGGCGGCTCCCTCTTTCATTTCTTAGCCCCAATCCATATTCACCTACTACGTTTCCTTCTCTCCCTTTTCCTACACTCGAATTCCAGTCACCCATGACTATTAAATTTTCGTCTCCCTTCACTATCTGAATAATTTCTTTTATTTCATCATACATTTCTTCAATTTCTTCGTCATCTGCAGAGCTAGTTGGCATATGAACTTGTACTACTGTAGTAGGTGTGGGCTTCGTATCTATCTTGGCCACAATAATGCGTTCACTATGCTGTTTGTAGTAGCTTACCCGCACTCCTATTTTCTTATTCATTATTAAACCTACTCCTGCATTACCCCTATTTGGCTTTGTGTTTATAACCCTGTAGTCACCTGACCAGAAGTCTTGTTCCTCCTGCCACCGAACTTCACTAATTCCCACTATATCTAACTTTAACCTATCCATTTCCCTTTTTAAATTTTCTAACCTACCTGCCCGATTAAGGGATCTGACATTCCACGCTCCGATCCGTAGAACGCCAGTTTTCTTTCTCCTGATAACGACATCCTCTTGAGTAGTCCCCGCCCGGAGATCCGAATGGGGGACTATTTTACCTCCGGAATATTTTACCCAAGAGGACGCCATCATCATTTAATCATACAGTAAAGCTGCGTGCCTTCGGGAAAAATTACGGCCGTAGTTTCCCCTTGCTTTCAGCCGTTCGCAGTACCAGCACAGCAAGGCCGTTTTGGTTATTGTTACAAGGCCAGATCAGTCAATCATCCAGACTGTTGCCCTTGCAACTACTGAAAAGGCTGCTGCCCCTCTTCAGGAACCACACGTTTGTCTGGCCTCTCAACAGATACCCCTCCGTTGTGGTTGTAGCTACGGTACGGCTATCTGTATCGCTGAGGCACGCAAGCCTCCCCACCAACGGCAAAGTCCATGGTTCATGGGGGGGGGGATGTAGATGTAGAAAGTGATTAAGTAGAGTGAAGACTTATCCTGTCACTCTCAACCAGTCTGATGTGGCAATAAAAGGAAAGTTGAAGTTTTATACTTCGTGTTTTAGAAATCTTTCACACAGGAGGATCATACAGACATAACATTGTTTGACTGTCATTCAGACTCCCACAGGAGGGACATAGTAATGGGCATTCCTGGTGTAGAAGAGCAAGTGAAAGAGTTGAAACCAAATGAGTCAACATGTCCAGAATTCGAATTCAGTTTTACTGAGACTACTCTGCAGCATTGATCTGTTACTTAGCTTCCATTTATTGCAAATGTATCAACCAGTGCGAAGTCTCAAGCAACTGGGAAAAAGTGCAGGTCACTCCTGTATAAAAGAAAGGTAAAAGAATGGACCTGCATAATTACAGGCCAATATCCTTCAAATCAGTTAGCTGCATAATTGTTGAACACATTCTGAGCCAAATATAATAAATTTCCTTGAGACAGATAAGCTTCTGTCCACAAATCAGCAAGGATTTGGAAAGCATCACTCATGCAAATCTCAGCTTGGCCTTTTCTCACCTGACATCCTGCAAACCATTCGCAGATTTCTGGAAAGAGTTTGACGTGGTGCCTCACTGCAGACTGTTGACAAAAGTCCACAGTCCACGGATTAGTTTCCCTGATACATGAATGACTTGAAGACTTTTTAAGTAATAGAACCCAGTATGTTGTCCTCAATGGCGAGTGCTTGTCAGAGGCAAGGGTATCATCAAGAGTGTCCAGGAAATTGTGATAGGACTGTTGTTATTCTCTATATAAAATGGTCTGGCAGACAGGGTGAACAGCAGTTGGTGGCTGTTTGCTGACGATGCTTTGGTGGATGGAATGGTGTCATTGTTGAGAGACTAAGATGGTACAAGATGACACACAGAATTTCTAGTTAGCATGATGAATGAAAGCTTGCTGTAAATTTAGAAGAATTTAAGTTAATGCAGAGGAATAGATAAACAATTCTGTATTGTTTGAATACAGCATTAGTATTTTGTTGCTTGACAGCATCACATCATTTAAATATCGAGGCATAACATTGCAGAACAATATGAAATGGAGTGAACACATCAGGTTGGTAGTCAGGAAGGCGAATGCTCAACTTCATTTTATTGGGAGAGTTTTGGGAAAGTGTAGCTTATCTAGAAAGGAGACGGCATAAATGCTAGTGCAATTCATTATTGGGTACTGCACAAGTGTTTGAGATCCCCACTAGGACAGATTAAAGGAAGACATCGAAGCAATCCAGAGGCGGCCTGCTAGATTTATTTCCAGTAGATTAAGTATTACTAAAATGCTTCATTAACACAAATGGCAATCTGTGAACAGGGGACAATTCTCTCTTCATGAGGCACTATTGCAGAAATTTATGGAACTGGCTTTAGAAGTCGATTGCAGATCGATTCTATTGCCATTGACATACAATTTTTGCAAGGACCTCGAAGATAAGATGAGAGAGAATAGGAGTTGTACAGAGGCTTATAAACAGCTGTTTTTCAGTCACTCTATTCATGGTTCGAACAGGAAAGAAAATGACTTGCAGTGGTACCTTCTGTCGTGCACCGTACAGTGGCTTGCTGACTACATATCTAATTGTAGCTGTAGATTACTGTTTCTGTGATGACAGTGTATTAAAATTTATTCATATTTAGTGACATGAAAATTATTGAGTTTAGTAGATATGTACAATATTATAAGATTTGTAACTTGATCTTCAGGGAAGTGTAGAAACATTGTTTATATTGGCGTGTGGATAGTACGGGGTGGGCCATAAGTTAATTGTCACTAGCAAACCATAGACTTTTTTCTGTGTGTAATGGTAGTGAGTTGTGAACCTGACTAGTGCACAGTATCAGTAACTCAGTTAACAGTTGTTTTTTGTTGCCAGAGAAACAGTGAATAGAAAGACTTACAGTTTTATGAAAGCATCCTGTGGATCGGTAAAGTGACTTTGAAGGCAAATGGCAGAGTGAACAGACACAACAGTACCTACTGAGATCCTACAAATCCCCATCTGATAATGGCGACAAAATTAAACTCTCCTGGCATGAATGTTGTTGTTGTGGTCTTCAGTCCTGAGACTGGTTTGATGCAGCTCTCCATGCTACTCTATCCTGTGCAAGCTTCTTCATCTCCCAGTACCTACTGCAACCTACATCTTTCTGAATCTGCTTAGTGTATTCATCTCTTGGTCTCCCCCTACGATTTTTACCCTCCACGCTGCCCTCCAATACTAAATTGGTGATCCCTTGATGCCTCAGAACATGTCCTACCAACCGATCCCTTCTTCTGGTCAAGTTGTGCCACAAACTTCTCTTCTCCTCAATCCTATTCAATACTTCCTCATTAGTTATGTGATCTACCCATCTAATCTTCAGCATTCTTCTGTAGCACCACATTTCGAAAGCTTCTATTCTTTTCTTGTCCAAACTATTTACCGTCCATGTTTCACTTCCATACATGGCTACACTCCATACAAATACTTTCAAAAATGACTTCCTGACACTTAAATCTATACTCGATGTTAACAAATTTCTCTTCTTCAGAAACGCTTTCCTTGCCATTGCCAGTCTACATTTTATATCCTCTTTACTTCGACCATCATCAGTTATTTTGCTCCCCAAATAGCAAAACTCCTTTACTACTTTGAGTGTCTCATTTCCTAATCTAATACCCTCAACATCACCCGACTTAATTAGACTACATTCCATTATCCTCGTTTTGCTTTTGTTGATGTTCATCTTATATCCTCCCTTCAAGACACTATCCATTCCGTTCAACTGCTCTTCCAAGTCCTTTGCTGTCTCTGACAGAATTACAATGTCATCGGCGAACCTCAACGTTTTTATTTCTTCTCCATGGATTTTAATACCTACTCCGAATTTTTCTTTTGTTTCCTTTAGTGCTTGCTCAATATACAGATTGAATAGCATCCGGGAGAGGCTACAACCCTGTCTTATTCCCTTCTCAACCACTGCTTCTCTTTCATGCCCCTCGACTCTTATAACTGCCATCTGGTTTCTATACAAATTGTAAATAGCCTTTCGCTCCCTGTATTTTACCCCTCCCACCTTTAGAATTTGAAAGAGAGTATTCCAGTCAACATTGTCAAAAGCTTTCTCTAAGTCTACAAATGCTAGGAACGTAGGTTTGCCTTTCCTTAATCTTTCTTCTAAGATAAGTCGTAAGGTCAGTATTGCCTCACGTGTTCCAACATTTCTACGGAATCCAAACTGATCTTCCCCGAGGTCGGCTTCTACTAGTTTTTCCATTCGTCTGTAAAGAATTCGTGTTAGTATTTTGCAGCTGTGGCTTATTAAACTGATTGTTCGATAATTTTCACATCTGTCAACACCTGCTTTCTTTGGGATTGGAATTATTATATTCTTCTTGAAGTCTGAGGGTATTTCGCCTGTTTCATACATCTTGCTCACCAGATGGTAGACTTTTGCCAGTACTGGCTCTCCCAAGGCCGTCAGTAGTTCCAATGGAATGTTGTCTACTCCGGGGGCCTTGTTTCGACTCAGGTCTTTCAGTGCTCTGTCAAACTCTTCACGCAGTATCGTATCTCCCATTTCGTCTTCATCTACATCCTCTTCCATTTCCATAATATTGTCCTCAAGTGCATCGCCCTTGTATAGACCCTCTATATACTCCTTCCACCTTTCTGCTTTCCCTTCTTTGCTTGGAACTGGGTTTCCACCTGAGCTCTTGATGTTCATACAAGTGGTTCTCTTATCTCCAAAGGTCTCTTTAATTTTCCTGTAAGCAGTATCTATCTTACCCCTAGTGAGATAAGCCTCTACATCCTTACATTTGTCCTCTAGCCATGCCTGCTTAGCCATTTTGCACTTCCTGTCGATCTCATTTTTGAGACATTTGTATTCCTTTTTGCCTGCTTCACTTACTGCATTTTTATATTCTCTCCTTTCATCAATTAAATTCAATATTTCTTCTGTTACCCAAGGATTTCTACTAGCCCTCGTCTTTTTACGTACTTGATCCTCTGCTGCCTTCACTACTTCATCCCTCAAAGCTACCCATTCTTCTTCTACTGTATTTCTTTCCCCCATTCCTGTCAATTGTTCCCTTATGCTCTCCCTGAAACTCTGTACAACCTCTGGTTCTTTCAGTTTATCCAGGTCCCATCTCCTTAAATTCCCACCTTTTTGCAGTTTCTTCAGTTTTAATCTACAGGTCATAACCAATAAATTGTGGTTAGAGTCCACATCTGCCCCTGGAAATGTCTTACAATTTAAAACCTGGTTCCTAAATCTCTGTCTTACCATTATATAATCTATCTGATACCTTTTAGTATCTCCAGGGTTCTTCCATGTATACAACCTTCTATCATGATTGTTAAACCAAGTGTTAGCTATGATTAAGTTTTGCTCTGTGCAAAATTCTACCAGGCGGCTTCCTCTTTCATTTCTTAGCCCCAATCCATATTCACCTACTACGTTTCCTTCTCTCCCTTTTCCTACACTCGAATTCCAGTCACCCATGACTATTAAATTTTCATCTCCCTTCACTATCTGAATAATTTCTTTTATTTCATCATACATTTCTTCAATTTCTTCGTCATCTGCAGAGCTAATTGGCATATGAACTTGTACTACTGTAGTAGGTGTGGGCTTCGTATCTATCTTGGCCACAATAATGCGTTCACTATGCTGTTTGTAGTAGCTTACCCGCATTCCTATTTTCCTATTCATTATTAAACCTACTCCTGCATTGCCCCTATTTGACTTTGTGTTTATAACCCTGTAGTCACCTGACCAGAAGTCTTGTTCCTCCTGCCACCGAACTTCACTAATTCGCACTATATCTAACTTTAACCTATCCATTTCCCTTTTTAAATTTTCTAACCTACCTGCCCGATTAAGGGATCTGACATTCCACGCTCCGATCCGTAGAACGCCAGTTTTCTTTCTGCTGATAACGACATCCTCTTGAGTAGTCCCCGCCCGGAGATCCGAATGGGGGACTATTTTACCTCCGGAATATTTTACCCAAGAGGACGGCATCATCATTTAATCATACAGTCAAGCTGCATGCCCTCGGGAAAAAATACTGCCGTAGTTTCCCCTTGCTTTCAGCCGTTCGCAGTACCAGCACAGCAAGGCCGTTTTGGTTATTGTTACAAGGCCAGATCAGTCAATCATCCAGACTGTTGCCCTTGTAACTACTGAAAAGGCTGCTGCCCATCTTCAGGAACCACACGTTTGTCTGGCCTCTCAACAGATACCCCTCCGTTGTGGTTGTACCTACGGTACGGCTATCTGTATCGCTGAGGCACACAAGCCTCCCCACCAACGACAAGGTCCATGGTTCATGGGGGGGAAAGGGCATGAATGTATGGACAGGGATTTTCAGGAGTGAGCTAATAGAGCCTTCTTTTGTAACGATAGTGTCAATTCTATGAATCACATAGATATCCATCAAAAAGTGTAGTCAGAACTGGAAAATAGTCCATTTTTTTTAAATATCTGCAGTCAGTTAAGGAAAAGTTGATATGGCAACAAGATAGAGTAACTCCGCATTGTTGAGTTATTCTGAAGGACTTTCTGAATGGAAGTTTTGACTAATGGATTGGCAGAGAGCATAGTATTGAATGACCTCCACAATCCCCACATATTACATCATGGATTTTTCTGTCTGGGCTATACTAAAAAATGAGGTTTATTCGATCAAGGTTAGTGATGTTAAGCATTTGAGGGAAGGAATCCAATGAGAAGTTGAAAATGTACAATCCGAAAAGATTTGCGACAAAATTTGTAAATTGTGTTGAAAAGATGCAATGTTTGCTTGTAACAGCATAGAAATCACTTTGAGCATCTTCTGTAGTTTCATTGAACTGTATATGCTTTTCTTTCTTGATAATAAATCTGTATTTTCATTTATTTAGTGCTATTGCACTGAACAGGTTTTTGACCAACTGACTAATGACCCATTCTGTAATTTCTGGAAGTTTTTCAGAAAAGGAGTATTAGCCAATTCAGTCTGCTCTTTAAGTGTATAGTCAGGGGAACTGTGTGCATGTTTGTGTTTGTGTGTGTGTGTGTGTGTGTGTGTGTGTGTGTGTACATGTATTTCTTCTAACATATGCATAGTGGCTCCTTTTTCTGCTGAGTGCAATACTGTCACATTTGTTTCTCATTGACTGACTTTCTTTAGCAAATTGCATTACCTTTTGACTGATTTCATTTTTTGCTACTTTATTATTTATATTGTATGTTTGTTGTTTTAGGTTATATACAGAAAGGCAGTATAAAGATGAACTGCTTGTTACAACTGTCCCAGAGATCCAGAGGACCAACCTTGCAAATACAGTGTTGCTTTTAAAATCTCTTGGTGTTCAAGATTTGTTGCAGTTTCATTTCATGGATCCACCACCTCAGGTAACTGCATGGAAGGCTGTACATTTAAAATGATATTGGAATTGTTTATTAGAGAATGTTTGGCTACAAATGATTGTGACAATCTTATCAGTAATGGCTACATGAAGGCATGGTGCTTGAAAGTATCACAAAACAATCACCATAGCATTACACCACCACTGCTAACATACATTTTTCAGTAATTATTGAGATGTGTGTGTTGTCTATTGTTTCTCACCTTACATGCCAGCACCCATGTTATGGACAGTGGGGCTCATTGGGGACATTGACCAACAGCAGAAACTAATTTCGATATCACTACCCATATTTATTCACCTTTATTGTCATAAAGAATAGTGATGATCAATTTGCTTCAGAGCCATGTACACAACAGATTTTTGAGCTGTTTTGTTGAAGTTTGAAAATCCCTGGCAAATTTAAATGCAGGCACACTTGGTCAACCCCATATATCCTAAGAACTGAGTCATCTGCAACATCAGTTTTCTATGTCGCAGAAAACAGTTTACATGTTGGTTACTCACACTGATCACATTTGTTCATTTACAGCTGATTTTCACGAGTAGGGAACAGTTCAAGGACTGTGCTAATTTAGAAATACTGCAGTAACTAGCAAACAAATCAGTAATAACTCTGTTAAATTGTTCCTTTTTCTCACAATAGTAAAAAGGTATATGTTGATGTAGTAGGCAGAGTTACACATCCTCCACAGTAGTGTATGACGTCTTACAGACCACAGCCTATGACTTTGTCATATATGGGTGGTCATGATAGTAATGTGACTCATATATGTATTTATGTATCCTTTCTTATTTCTGTGGCTTGATGACAAGGGTATACAAAAAGGTCTGAAGTATGCTCCCAGTCATACCAAGGATTTTTCTGACAGATGTTGTTTTATCTTTGATAATGGTTTATGTCTGGGAAAAATATCAAGTTGCAGCATGGTTCAGGTTTCTTGTTAAACTGTAGGTTTTTTTATAGGATGAAAACAAAGCTAAATATGCTCAGGCAGCTGCTCATATGACTAAGCGAGTTGTCAAATAAGGACTTAGCTTTTCTGCTGCAAATCATTTATCACTTCAGATCCCATGCTTTTCAATATCGTGGTCATGAGAACTATCGAAACAGACACATGAGACCTAATATTCATGAGGAAAAATCCAGGGCTGCAGCCAAAAATTTAACTGTGATTCATTTATCACATACTGATTTGGATTTTCCATCAATTTCTGAAATCATAACAGTGAAATGGCAAAAGATTTTCATCTAACATTTCCCATTCTTCAACTATTATTAATATGTGTAAAATGCAGTAAATTCTTGTGCTGAATGTTTATTTTATTATTATTATTACTACTACTACTACTACTACTACTACTACTATCATCTTCGTCATCATAATTTTCAGTTTGGAATTTTATAATTCAATATTTTGATAGTGCTGCAGCCAAATTAGAAATTGTATATAATATGAGGTAGATAGTAATGTGTCCCAAACATCGGTTACTGAATTCATCCATTCTTTTGTGCAAATGAGGTCCAGAACTATGGACCTGCTTTTGTTGTAAGATAATGTTAAAAGGCAATGAGATAAAAAAATAGTAAAGGAAATAATAGTTATACTACGTCACATAGATGCTTTTGTCATCTATACTACCTGTTAAGTAAGATCATACTTCATTTTATGTGAGTTATTTCAATCTTTTAATTTAAAAAAATTGTTATCTCTTCAGGACAACATTTTGAATTCATTGTACCAGCTGTGGATTTTAGGAGCACTAGATCACACTGGTTCTCTTACACCTCTTGGAAGACAAATGGCAGAATTTCCACTTGATCCTCCTCAGTGTCAAATGCTCATTGTATCTTGTGAAATGGGTTGCTCAGCTGATATACTTATTATTGGTATGTATTTTGTAATAGTGTATGTATGCACATAAAAAAATGAATTGAAGTATTGCTGTACTAAAATCTGTAATAATCATCTTGTGGTGTTGCAGTCGTTCTTGTTATGCTTGCTACGAAATAGGAAGAGAAATTCCACCTTATGCAAGACACCTTTTTTTCTGTTTTCTTTCACCTAGACATGTTTCAGCACTTTGTGTGCTATCTTCAGTGGGTTATTTTTTTATTTTCTAACTGTAAAATTGTTGTTATACGAGGGCAGTTCAATAAGTAATGCAACACATTTTTTTTCTGAAACAGGGGTTGTTTTATTCAGCATTGAAATACACCAGATTATTCCCCAATCTTTTAGCTACACAACACTATTTTTCAACGTAATCTCCATTCAATGCTACGGCCTTACGCCACCTTGAAATGAGGGCCTGTATGCCTGCACGGTACCATTCCATTGGTCGATGTCGGAGCCAACGTCGTACTGCATCAATAACTTCTTCATCATCCGCGTAGTGCCTCCCACGGATTGCGTCCTTCATTGGGCCAAACATATGGAAATCCGACGGTGCGAGATCGGGGCTGTAGGGTGCATGAGGAAGAACAGTCCACTGAAGTTTTGTGAGCTCCTCTCGAGTGCGAAGACTTGTGTGAGGTCTTGCGTTGTCATGAGGAAGGAGAAGTTCATTCAGATTTTTGTGCCTACGAACACGCTGAAGTCGTTTCTTCAATTTCTGAAGAGTAGCACAATACACTTCAGAGTTGACCATTTGACCATGGGGAAGGACATCGAACAGAATAACCCCTTCAGCGTCCCAGAAGACTGTAACCGTGACTTTACCGGCTGAGGGTATGGCTTTAAACTTTTTCTTGGTAGGGGAGTGGGTGTGGCGCCACTCCATTGATTGCCGTTTTGTTTCAGGTTCGAAGTGATGAACCCATGTTTCATCGCCTGTAACCATCTTTGACAAGAAATTGTCACCCTCGGCCACATGACGAGCAAGCAATTCTGCACAGATGGTTCTCCTTTGCTCTTTATGATGTTCGGTTAGACAACGAGGGACCTAGCAGGAACAAACCTTTGAATATCCCAACTGGTGAACAATTGTGACAGCACTACCAACAGAGATGTCAAGTTGAGCACTGAGTTGTTTGATGGTGATCCGTCGATCATCTCGAACGAGTGTGTTCGCACGCTCCGCCATTGCAGGAGTCACAGCTGTGCACGGCCGGCCCGCACGCGGGAGATCAGACAGTCTTGCTTGACCTTGCGGCGATGATGACACATGCTTTGCCCAACGACTCACCGTGCTTTTGTCCACTGCCAGATCACCGTAGACATTCTGCAAGCGCCTATGAATATCTGAGATGCCCTGGTTTTCCGCCAAAAGAAACTTGATCACTGCCCGTTGTTTACAACGCACATCCGTTACAGACGCCATTTTAACAGCTCCGTACAGCGCTGCCACCTGTCGGAAGTCAATGAAACTATACGAGACGAAGTGGGAATGTTTGAAAATATTCCACAAGAAATTTCCGGTTTTTTCAACCAAAATTGGCCGAGAAAAAAAAATGTGTTGCATTACTTATTGAACTGCCCTCGTATATTAACACTTAGCGAAACTTTTGGTACATAATATTTACAATTGTGAATGAATAATTGTTGTAAAATATTATACATCATATGTTCATAGTTCACAGCTCAGATATGTGTTAACGACCTGATGCACTATGTGTTGTTTACAACATTATGTCAAAGTTCTATTTATAGCTTCATTGGTGAAAAGAGTGGATGTATGCATTAGTTTACATACCTTACATGATACTAGTGTACATTTATTTTGGTAGCTATTCTGGTACACAATCTACAACTTCTCATCTGCAAACAGCAAAACGTAATTTTTATTTTTCTGTTTACCTACATCTACATGGTTACTCTGCAATGCACACGTAAGAGCCTGGCGAAGGGTTCATTGAACCATTTTTGTACTACCTCTGTACCATTCCACTCTCGAATGGCATTTACAAATGAATATCCATATATATCACGCTTTTTGTGTCTAACTTGCAGTTTTGGTATTGTGATCCTTTGTCATATGTTGTTGGCAAAGTGAATAGGCACATTTAGTGACCTATGGTCGCTTGACACTGCACTTTCTCTGATTTTTCAGAACATAGGAGAGTTTTCACCGCCATTACGTGTTGTTGTGACTGTAGTATTCATTTGTTTCGTAGTGTATTTGGTAGGATGAGGCATGTGAGTTTGCATTGTGTTTGGTGTCTGTGGTGTTTGGTGTCTGTGGTGTTTGGTTTGTGTGTGTGTGTGTGTGTGTGTGTGTGTGTGTGTGTGTGTGTGTGTGGTTTCGGGACTGGAGCAGAGAGGGGGTGGGGGGGAGAGAGAAGTTTTTTTCCTCCCTCAATAGTAGTTTTGGTGTGGGTGTTATTTGTATAGTTCTTATAATGTGGCGAAGAGAGTTTTATTGCACAGTGATGTGTATTCATTGAGTACTTTCTTTCCTTGGGCTAGTGATTTTTGGATGTGATAGTTTCCTTCTATAGTTAATTTTTGGTATAATCTGCTACTAGTTTTAAGGATGTGTAAGTCAGTTTCAATGTTTGTTGGGTGGTCATTGTGTGCCATCAGGTTGTCTGCAAATGTTGTGTGTGAGCTATTGCTTTTCAGTGCACTGAGGTGTTCTGTGTACCTGGTTCTGAATTTCTTGCATGTTTGGTCCACATATACAGATTGACAGCAGTTGCAAGTAAATTGGTATATACAGGACTGGCTGTATTTGTCAGTGCTGGTGGTATTTCTTCCGAGTCTGCTTTGTATTATGTTGTTGGTTCTGTATGCTATGTTGAGTCCTTGTTTGTTTAGTATATTAGCTACCCTGTGTGTGACTTTGTTGTTGTAAGTCATTATGTGCCATTTGTTGCTTACTGTCTGCTGATTTGTTGTGTGTTGTGTTGTGTTTGTTTGTGTGTGTGTTTCATTGTTATGTATTGTTTGTTTTTGTATTTTGTGGTTTATTTTGTCTACTATCTTTGCATCATATCTAGAGGCACCTGTTTGTGGTGGAAAATGTTTGCCCGATTTTGTCATTTTTAAAAAGTTATTTCGGTATATTTTTCGCCAGTTTTTTTCCATTTTGTCAATAATTCCACCAAATTTTATTTCCACTTTTCAGTAGTAAAAGGTAAAGGAAATACATTTATGGCACATTTGCAGTGAAAAATCTTTTTATTTTAGATAAATTAAAAAAGCATAAAAATTATAAATCTTATTAAAACACAAATACCGAATGATGAAAGTTTGGAAAATATTTATCCTGTCCTAGTGTATGTACACAACACACTAGTCTGTCTGAGGAAGACAAGGATACCATGACTTTCATATTACTGGGAGTCAGAGCTGTTCTAGCTGTTCTCCTCTCAGACATTATATTGCAATATCTAGAAAATGATCTCTCACTATCAATATTACTGACTGGGATCCACAAAGCCTTCACTGCAGCTTCCACAAAAAGTCCATACTCTGATTTCAGGGAAAGAAGAATACCAATCACGTAATCATCTTTTCCTTCTCTACAAGAACTAACTACTAAATCCCTAAACAATGTGTATGGTACAAGAAATTGTGATGTTGGAAGTTCTTGTAGAATGTAAATTTTCTTTATCAGCTGAGAGATTTCAGCACTGTCTAAATTGCCTTTTATTATGTTTCTTGGATCAAACAATTTACCTATAGAAGAAATGACAATTTTTCCCCTATCACACTCCATCAAGTGGTTCTGTTTTGTAAGACTTGCTCTACCTACAGACTGGAAGAGTGATGTTAACTGTACTTGCATATGCTCTGGCAGTTTAAGATGTTTTTCTGAGGTTGTCCTCGGGGGCGGGGGCGGGGGGGGGGGGGGGGTGCGTCATCTAGTAACTTCAAGCTCTTTGTAAGGTCACCAAGCTTAGACTGCAGAAGATGAATTAACGGTATATTGGAGCCCTCTAATGTCAGCAGCAAATTGCAACATTTTGAGCAGTGCTCAACAAGAAAAATAGCTAGGCACTGAATTTTTTTTTTTTTTTTTTTTTTGTTTTTTGTTTTTTTTTCTTCAGCAGAAATCAAAGCTTTAAAATAATTGACAGCTAAGCTCACATCTTCAACAGTTTCAACAAATTCTACTATATCACAGAGATATTCTCCAAGGTACTCAGCACTTTCAAACCACAAGTTCCACCTAGTGATGACAAGAATAGGGAAAAGTTTAGCTTTTGTGGGTACACCTACATATTTCTGAGCTAAGAACTGAATGTATGCATGCTTTCTCTTTCGGGTATTAAGGAAGATGTGTTTTGTCTGCAAAACACAATGGTTCAAATCACAAAGTTCCACAGCCTACACATTGCCAACCAAATTTAATTTATGAGCCCATCATTGTGTGTGTGTGTACTAACCCTTCTGAAACTAAAATCCTAACTGCATTTATACACTTGCCCATATAACGGGCTGAATCTGAAGTTATAGAAACTACATTTCTGTACTGAATTTCAAGTTTCTGTATTACACTAATTGCTTGTGAACATTATGTAGTAGTTGCATTTGCAATAACTTTCACTCCCCTGACAAATAATTTCTGAACTGCACCATCGCCACAACTAAGTACTTTTATCAGAACCACAAACACACACTGCCCTTTTCTGTCTGTCGTTTCATCACAAAGAATTGAAACTCTTTTGTCTTTCACGGCTCCTTTTAATCTTTCCTCTTCTTCTTTGATGATTCGATGTATGTAACCTTCCAGTAGTCTTCCAGCTGAGGGTAAGTCTCCAGCACCTTGAAAATGTCAATAGAACTGCTATTAGAGTACTATGTAATGAATTAAATTACCACATTACCCAATTATAAGACTTTTTTAAGAAGGTGCTTGAGGAAAAATTATTTTTAATATAGGACTATTCTGGCTATCGAGATTACCTAATCTTTGCTGCGATTAGCAGACGATAAAGTAATTATTACACAAACTTGGTATGTATTTGTTGATCCATTCTCTCAGCTTCGGATGATCAACTTTTTCCATCGGAATGTTAGCCTCAATGAAAGCTCGAGTAGTCGATAAAATGAATTCTTCTTTATCATTTTTCACTCATTTTGCCGCTGCAGTGACTTCCATGAACATAGCTTGTCTTTTTATACCAGTAGTTGTTAGTGCCTTCTCCGTGTTCTTCTTATGGGAAGAACTGTTGTTAATGTGTTTCAGGCATGTGTCCTTCCTCTGCCACTCAATACGCACATTGCAGTAGTTGCACATAAGTATCTTCTTACTTTTGTCGAAAACATAAAATCCTTCTGACGAAAATTCTTTTTCTCAGTCGAAAACTATCAATACCATATTAATCATCTGCAGCACGAAAACAAAACACAAAATACCACACTCAATGCTCCGGCGATCCACAACAATTTCCAACACCCAATACTGAATATACTGCCAGAACATTGTAGAATGTCTTTGGAATACTCTATATACTATATATATTGAAACGGTGTACAATCGATATCTGGATTGTATTACCATAACTCCAATCGAATTTCCGCAGTTAAGTTCAAATGACGAGATTTTGCAAACTTTCCTCAATTATTTCGCGATTTGGCTTAAAAGTAAATAGTTCCACGTTTTCACCAAAATGTGTAAAATTTTGCCATTTTGAACTTTGCGAAAACAGGTGCCTCTAAACATATCCATTCTCCTGTCCAATTCGTGTTATTGTGTTCAATTCTTGTGTGTAATCATGTTTGTTCATGGGTATTTTGTTCAGTCTGTGTAGTAAATATCTGAAGCTGGATTCTTTGTGAGTTATAGGGTGATTGGATTGGTTATGAATAATGGTGCTGGTGATTGTGGGCTTTCTTTAGATTGTGAATTCATGTTTGTTGTTTCTTTTGTGTATGGTGAGATCTAAGAAATTAAGTTTTTCATCTGTTTGTGTTTCAATGGTGAACTATATTTGTGGGTGGATGGAGTTTATGTTTTCTTGAAGTTCTTTTATGCGAGGCAGTGGTTCATCTATTAAGCAAATATGTCATCCACATATCTGTACCATTAAATTATTTTGTTCTGTTTTGGTATTACTATTTTGTCAAAGATTTGTTTTTCTATCTGATTGAGGAAAATGTCAGCTAGGAGGGCAGTGATGGGAATCCCATGAGTAGTCCATCTTATTGAGAGTAAAATCTGTTGTTGAATGTGAAGTAGTTTTTCTCTGTGATGATCCTGAGTGTGGCTGATATTTCTTGTATGTTTGTTGTGGCTATGTTTCCATGTAGTTGGAGGTTTCTTTCTATGATGTTAATGGTTTATTGTGTTGGGATGTGTGTGTACATGGAAATTATGTCAAATGAAATCAGTGTTGCCATGTTTGGTATGTTTTCATTCCTTATTTTTTCTATTATGTCACTTGAGTTCTTTAGACTTCTGTTTTCAGTGTGTTTATATACTGTCTGTGGCTGTGTGTGTGTGTGTGTGTGTGTGTGTGTGTGTGTGTGTGTGTGTTTGGCTAAGTAGTATGTTGGTGCTTTGGTAAAGTTTATCAATGGACGCATATGTATTCTGGGTTTGTGAACTTTAGGCAATGATTTTAGGGTGGGGGCCTTGGGAATTTTCTGTATCATTCTTTTAATCTGTGTTTCTGTGAAAATGATTTCTATGTTTTTCAGGGTTTTCGGTAACTTACTTCAGTATTGGTTTGTTGGATCACTTCTTAATGATCACATCTTAGTGAAAGAGGAAAGAAAGTACTTAATGAATACACATTACTGTGCAATAAAACTCTCTTCGCCACAATAGAAGAACTATACAAATAACACTCACACCAAAACTACTATTGAGGGTGGAAAAAAATTTCTCCTCCCCCCCCCCCCTTTCTCTCTCTCTCTCTCTCTCTCTCTCTCTCTCTCTCTCTCTGCCCCAGTCCCGAACACACACACACACACACACACACACACACACACACACACACACACACACCACAGAGACACCAAACACAATGCAACTCGCATGTCTCACCCTGCCAAACACACTACAAAACAAATGAATACTACACAGTCACAACAACACGTAATGGTGGTGAAAACTCTCCCTGTGTTCTGAAAAATCGGAGAAAGTGCAGTGTCGCGACCATAGGTCATTAAATCTGCCTGTTCACTTTGCCAGCAACATGTGAAACAGGACCACAATATCAAAACTGTAAGTTACACACGAAAAATGTGATTATATCCATATCCCTTTGTAAAAGCATAATAAACAGAAAAATAAAAATTACATTTTGCTGTTTGCAGATGAGAAGTTGTAGATTGTGTACCAGAATAGCTAGCAAAATAAGTGTCCAATAGTATCATGTAAGGTATGTAAACTAATGCATACATCCACTCTTTTTGCCAATTAAGCTGTATAGAACTTTGACATTATGTTATAAACAATATATAGTGCATCAGGTCATCAACACATATCTCAAATGTGAAAGTTTTGTTAAATGTTAATATATAATAACAATTTTACAGTTAGAAAATAAAAATATAACCCACTTAAGATAGCACAAAAAGTGCTGAAACATGTCTGGGTGAAAGAAAACAGAATAAAGGTGTCTTGCATAAGGCGGAATTTCTCTCCCCAAAATCTGTAATGGCTTGTAATTCATTTAATACCAACTGTGACTAATGACAACACCTGTATTGTCTCTTTCTTTAGGTGAATTTTCCTGCTTGCCATACTTTTCTTATCTTTTCACATTTATTTGCTAATAAATTGTTTAATTCCCCTCTTCCCTCTTCATCTTATTAAGAATCGTAGGTTTCAAAATGTAGGCATTTCCTATTTGCCTTTTACCCTGTGGTCAATTTGATTCCATTTTGAATATTTCGTGACCATAATCTAAAGCAACATACGAGGGCTATCCACAAAGTACATTACGTTTTGGAATTAAAAATAAATAAAGTATTGGAATTTTTTTTATTATATACAGATGAAAGCCACACTTAAATACTACTTTTCTGCATAGTTGCCATTTAAATTAAGGCACTCATCGTAGCGATGGACGAGCTTGGAAATTCCTTCATCGTAAAATTCGGCCGTCTGCGCCTTCAACCACGTAATGACTGTCTTTTGGGACAGAAAAGGTGTGATTTTTGTGGATTTCCTGGAAAGAGGCACTACAATAAACTCTCAAAGGTATTACCAAACTCTGCACAACCTCAGAAGAGCAATACAAAACAAGCGCAGGGGAAAGTTGGGCTCAAAGATCTTGCTGATTCACGACAACGCCCAGGCCCACACGGCAAATGCCACTCGTGAAGTTCTCGAATCTTTTAAGTGGGAGTTGTTTCCTCATCCGCCGTACAGTCCCGACCTGGCACCGAGCGACTTCCACTTATTCCCAGCAATGAAGAGGTGGTTGGCTATGCACCGTTTTGATGACGACGCACAGCTTCAAGAAGAGGTAACCACGTGGTTAAAGGCGCAGGCGGCCGAATTTTACGACAAAGGAATTTCCAAGCTCGTCCATCGCTATGATAAGTGCCTTAATTTAAATGGCAACTATGTAGAAAATTAGTATTTAAGTGTGGCTTTCATCTGTATATAATAAAAAAATTTCCAATATTTTATTTATTTTTAATTCCAAAACGTAATGTACTTTGTGGATAGCCCTCGTATTTGTAACATTTAGGCTCAAGTTATGATTTGTGGCCTTTTCTTCTTGTAATGAACTGTTTCTGTCATAGGTGACTCTTAAAAGCTTGTTATAAGGACAAGTTTCTACAGTACTGTTGTTTTATATCTGTACAGAGAATCATATATTCAATGGCCTTGATAAATGTTCTTTCATCAGCTAGTATTTTCAAGTGTCTACTCTTCTAATGGACCACTGTAAATCTGCTTGGGAAAATTCATTCATTATTTTTTTTCAGTATATTTATTCTTTGTTTTAGTTACAGCTGAATTGATTTTTTTTCCAGAACAAGTAGCTTAACATGAAAAGATGGACTAAGAACACTAAAAACATAGAAAATAATAACTGTATTATGTGGCCAGGATGATCATATTTGCAACAGTATTTAAATATATTAATTCTCACATTCAAATCTTTCCTTGATTAATCTGTTTCCTTTGCGTTTGTGGTAGATTCCTGTATATTTAATAGGCTTGAGACTTTATTGTTCTGCTGTTAGTGATTAATCTTGAATGTTTTTTTCAGTTTCCATGCTGTCTGTGCCATCAATTTTTTATCGCCCCAAAGGACGCGAAGAAGAAGCTGATGCAGTGAGAGAGAAATTCCAGGTTCCAGAATCAGATCACCTGACCTATCTCAATGTCTACAATCAATGGAAAAGCAACAAGTAGGTTGTTAATAGTTTGCAGACATCTTGAAAGCTGGCTGCCCAGTAATTATTGACTACAGGCTTGAATCATTGACTTTGTAGAAAGAGCTCTGAAATATGACAATATCAGTAGAGTAACAGTACAATATTGCTAGCTATAGCCGGTACTGCAGTGTCTGTAGAAGTTAAAAATACAGGGTGATTCAAAAAGAATACCACAACTTTAAAAATGTTTATTTAATGAAAGAAACATAATATAACCTTCTGTTATACATCATTACAAAGAATATTTAAAAAGGTTTTTTTTTCACTCAAAAACAAGTTCAGAGATGTTCAATATGGCCCCCTCCAGACACTCGAGCAATATCAACCCGATACTCCAACTCGTTCCACACTCTCTGTAGCATTATCAGGCATAACAGTTTGGATAGCTGCTGTTATTTCTCGTTTCAAATCATCAATGGTGGCTGGGAGAGGTGGCCGAAACACCATATCCTTAACATACCCCCATAAGAAAAAATCGCAGGGGGTAAGATCAGGGCTTCTTGGAGGCCAGTGATGAAGTGCTCTGTCACGGGCTGCCTGGCGGCCGATCCATCGCCTCGGGTAGTTGACGTTCAGGTAGTTACGGACAGATAAGTGCCAATGTGGTGGCGCTCCATCCTGCTGAAATATGAATTGTTGTGCTTCTTGTTCGAGCTGAGGGAACAGCCAATTCTCTAACATCTCCAGATACTGTAGTCCAGTTACAGTAGCATTTTCGAAGAAAAAGGGACAAAACACTTTATTGGCTGAAATGGCACAGAAAACGTTCACCTTAGGCGAGTCACGTTCATACTGAGTTGTTTCCCGCGGATTCTCAGTGCCCCATATACAGACATTGTGACGGTTTACTTTCCCGTTAGTGTGGAAAGTTGCTTCATCACTAAACACAATCTTTGAAACGAAAGATTCATCTGTTTCCATTTGAGCAAGGATAAAATCATAGAAATCGATTCTTTTAATCTTATCAGCTGCAGACAGTGCTTGAACCAATTTCAGACGATAAGGTTTCATAACTAACCTTTTTCGTAGGACTCTCCATACAGTTGATTGTGGAATTTGCAGCTCTCTGCTAGCTCTGCGAGTCGATTTTCCTGGGCTGCGAACAAATGCTTGCTGGATGCGTGCTACATTTTCATCACTCGTTCTCGGCCGTCCAGAACTTTTCCCTTTGCACAAACACCCATTCTCTGTAAATTGTTTATACCAACGTTTAATACACCACCTATCAGGAGGTTTAACACCATACTTCATTCGAAATGCACGCTGAACATCTGTCGTCGATTCACTTCTGCCGTACTCAATAACACAAAAAGCTTTCTGTTGAGCGGTCGCCATCTTAACATCAACTGACGCTGACGCCTAGTCAACAGCGCCTCAAGCGAACAAATGTACAACTAAATGAAAGTTTATAGCTCCCTTAATTCGCCGACAGATAGTGCTTAGCTCTGCCTTTTGTCGTGGCAGAGTTTTAAATTCCTAAAGTTGTGGTATTCTTTTTGAATCACGCTGTATTTTACAGATGGTCAAATAATTTAGTAATCTTCATTTACTGAAAGCTGTGCCTTGTCACTGCAACCATTCAGTTATTTTTTCCACATTTTTCTTCATTTCTTCATAGTTTAGATACACTCAGCAAAAAAAAAAAAAAAAAAAAAAAAAAAAAAAAAAAAAAAAAAAGGCCACTGTAGACAAAATGGCAGATACATAGACTATTTGGCAGTAGCAGCATAAAAAGCAGAACAACTAGGACATAGTATAATGCCAGGCAGATGGAGTGGGCCATTGATTCAGTAAATTCGAGGTATCTGACACTCTTTTTGTATTCACCTATGTCCCATGTTCTAAGTATTGCTTTCTTTACGTCATAAATTATGAACCAGGTGAATGTTTGAATTGCAGCAATAGCACGTACATGCCAATAAATATGCGGCACAGGTGCTGTAAAATGTCTAAGAATATGTGTATGAGGGCTCACTATTAACCATTCAGGCTAACTAAGAATGGAGGACCAATTTTACCAGCAACTTTTTTATTTTCTAAAGCCACTTATATTTGTCTTTTGCAACTTGAAATTATAACATTGCACAGTTTGGAATGAATATTAAAGCCACAAAAGTACATTCTACAAGCATATGGAGCCATGTTTAGAGAGATTACTCTCTCATCTGTATCTTATGGTGGAATGGATAAAATCAAGTCATATGTTCAGAGAGACTACGCTCACATCTGTTCCTCATGGTGTAATGGACAGAAGATTGGAATGGTAACCTGAAAGTGGAGAGTTCATAGCTACATTTTTCCTTTCTTTTAATTGTTTGTTCGAATTCACTATAAAGAAAAAGATGGCGATGATTTGGACAATGTTTACCCAAATTATGACATCAAGTGTGAGAGAAATGAAACAGCTGCCATTACTGCATATCAGCCCACAGTAATTCATATACACTCCTGGAAATTGAAATAAGAACACCGTGAATTCATTGTCCCAGGAAGGGGAAACTTTATTGACACATTCCTGGGGTCAGATACATCACATGATCACACTGACAGAATCACAGGCACATAGACACAGGCAACAGAGCATGCACAATGTCGGCACTAGTACAGTGTATATCCACCTTTCGCAGCAATGCAGGCTGCTATTCTCCCATGGAGACGATCGTAGAGATGCTGGATGTAGTCCTGTGGAACGGCTTGCCATGCCATTTCCACCTGGCGCCTCAGTTGGACCAGCGTTCGTGCTGGACGTGCAGACCGCGTGAGACGACGCTTCATCCAGTCCCAAACATGCTCAATGGGGGACAGATCCGGAGATCTTGCTGGCCAGGGTAGTTGACTTAAACCTTCTAGAGCACGTTGGGTGGCACGGGATACATGCGGACGTGCATTGTCCTGTTGGAACAGCAAGTTCCCTTGCCGGTCTAGGAATGGTAGAACGATGGGTTCGATGACGGTTTGGATGTACCGTGCACTATTCAGTGTCCCCTCGACGATCACCAGTGGTGTACGGCCAGTGTAGGAGATCGCTCCCCACACCATGATGCCGGGTGTTGGCCCTGTGTGCCTCGGTCGTATGCAGTCCTGATTGTGGCGCTCACCTGCACGGCGCCAAACACGCATACGACCATCATTGGCACCAAGGCAGAAGCGACTCTCATCGCTGAAGACGACACGTCTCCATTCGTCCCTCCATTCACGCCTGTCGCGACACCACTGGAGGCGGGCTGCACGATGTTGGGGCGTGAGCGGAAGACGGCCTAACGGTGTGCGGGACCGTAGCCCAGCTTCATGGAGACGGTTGCGAATGGTCCTCGCCGATACCCCAGGAGCAACAGTGTCCCTAATTTGCTGGGAAGTGGCGGTGCGGTCCCCTACGGCACTGCGTAGGAACCTACGGTCTTGGCGTGCATCCGTGCGTCGCTGCGGTCCGGTCCCAGGTCGACGGGCACGTGCACCTTCCGCCGACCACTGGCGACAACATCGATGTACTGTGGAGACCTCACGCCCCACGTGTTGAGCAATTCGGCGGTACGTCCACCCGGCCTCCCGCATGCCCACTATACGCCCTCGCTCAAAGTCCGTCAACTGCACATACGGTTCACATCCACGCTGTCGCGGCATGCTACCAGTGTTAAATACTGCGATGGAGCTCCGTATGCCACGGCAAACTGGCTGACACTGACGGCGGCGGTGCACAAATGCTGCGCAACTAGCGCCATTCGACGGCCAACACTGCGGTTCCTGGTGTGTCCGCTGTGCCGTGCGTGTGATCATTGCTTGTACAGCCCTCTCGCAGTGTCCGGAGCAAGTATGGTGGGTCTGACACACCGGTGTCTATGTGTTCTTTTTTCCATTTCCAGGAGTGTAGTTTTCTTCAAGTAGCTAAAGTTGTGAAAGATGTGGTGTCTTATGGCAGAGAAAATAACCGACCACAAAAGCAACATTTGGAAAGCTAGTCTTAAAAGATAGAACGGAGCATGAAACTGTTACCAATTCAGCTTACATATGTTACAAATTAGTACGGCTGCACGTAATGCTTAGTATCCCTAACTGTTTAAAGTAGTGGTTACAATTTCCCAATAAATTGACAGCAGAGTACTTGGACAAAGTGCGAACAAGCAAGAATGTGACAAGTGAGGTAGCATAGTGGCTAGCCCACTGGACTTGTATTCAGGAGAATGATGGTTCAAACCTGATTTAGATTTTCTTTGAGTTCTCTAAATCTTTTAAGACAAACGTCAGGATGGGTCCTTTGAAAGGGCACAGCTGACTTCCCTCTTTGTCCTTACCTAATCTGAGCTTGTGCTCTGTCTCTAATGACCTCGTTGTTGGTGGGATGTTAAACCCTACCTAATCTCCTCCTCATCCTTAAAGTTCTCATAAATGGGCAGTATCATCAAATTAGTAATACAATATTACTGGATCACCTGATTGTCAGAAAATATTCACTGTAATCTATAATGTCTGTTACAGTCTACTAGAAAAAAATTATGCCCACAGTTAAAAGCTTTCAGAGAAGTTTGAATTCAGACGTTCCCACCTCGAGTGGTGACATAAGTGCAATTAATAGGTTTTAAACTCAGTATGATTCATTGAATACAAACCAAACATCTAGGTAAAGAATGAAAACAGTAAAAATCATATTCACTGTTTCTTCCAGTTGCTAGCGTAGTTAAGCAAAATGGTGCATCACAATACTCAGTTACATACCAACGAACCCCATCTGTCTTATGTGCCAAACTCTTATTTCATTTTCCATACCATGGTTATGTACAGTCCAATAAATATACTTTTATTCTTTTTAATACTGCTTCATTTCTCTTCCATTCTGTCCAAACCGTTTTGTCCATCATCCTCCATAACCACAGTCCCATTGCGTCTAGACATTTTACATTATTCTTCAAATGTAAATCACATCATATTAGGAAATGTCCTCTGATGAATGATAGGTGAATTGTAGTAGTTGTGGTCTTCTGTCTTGAGACTGGGTTGATGCAGCTCTCCATAAGCAAAAAAGGGAGTGGCATTACAAAATAACTTTTAATTATGGTATACTGGGTGTTTTTTTTTTTTTTTTTTTTTTTTTTTGTTTTTTTTTTTTCTCTCTCTGTCACTACCATTCCTACTCTCTGTTCTGGGCTGTAAAAACTGGACAATTTTAGCAATATTCACCAAAATGCTACTTTGTTTTGCTGTTTTTTCCTCACTGCTCATATGACTGGTTTGATGCGGCGTGCTACGACTTTCTATCTTGCACAACCTCTTCATTTCAGAGGATCACTTGCACCCAACAGCTTTAATTATTTGTTGCATATATTACAGTCTGTGTCTTCCTCTACAATTTTTACTGTCTACACACTCCCATCAAGTGAAGTGGTCGGCAACCTTTTAGCAGACAAGAACCATGTAGTATCAAATGAAATAAAGGCGAGCTGCACCCATTAATAATTTTGTGTATCCGTAACTATATGATGATATTAAAAATCCAAAAACACAGATATTCGCTTTTACATTTTATTCATCATCATTTTATTATGAAGTAGGAACAATGGTGAAAGGAAAATAAGGAAAAAACAGACAAATTAAATGAGAATTTTGAAATAATTATAGGCCTACATGCAAGTTGAATCAGACTTGAAATTGATGTTTGGAGCTGTATTTGGCTACCTAGTTGTGGATGTGCAGTCTTTGCTTTCATTTATGTCATAGAAATTCACAGACTGGTACTAAAATGCTTGTCTGTGAGGGGGGGGGGGGGGGGGGGGAATTAATTATTTCTTCTAGAATTTAAAAAGTGTGCTCACAGGAGTAAATGCTGCCAAAAATTGTATTTAATTGCTAAGCAAACATTTTCATTTCTTCACAACTAGATGGCAAACTGCCATAAAATTTAACAAGATCACTGATTTCATAGAAAGAGTTCTCTCATTGAACTGATTTTGTAGCTGTGTTAAACTGCATTTCAGTTTATCATTTTTCCAATGGAAATTCATTCCAACTTCCTTGACAGCTTTTGTACAATTTGGGACATATTCCAGGTTTTTCCCATTAATATGTTTTATGGAGAGCTTGTTTTTCACATGGAATCACTTTGCATTAGTGTGTGTACCATGTACTTGAGGAGTCATATTCAAATATTTAACTCTCTTGTTAAATCTGTCAAAATTCGAAGGTCAAAATTCGAAGACCATTTAGGGTCTGTAAGTTCTGGAATACATTTGCCTTTTTCTTTTATAACTGTGTTGATTTTTTTCTGATGTCAAAAAATCTTCTTAGTGCTGCACCTCTGCTTAAGCACCTCACTTCAGAATAATACAGGACACCTCAGTGACGTGCATCCATATCTGACAGGAACTGTTGGAACTAGTAATGTATCAATCCATTTTTTGTTATTAAATGTACAGTGGATACCAAGTTGTCCATTACTTCCGCCCATGCAAGAATTCTGTAGACTAACACTTTTTAATGAACAACATGATGCAAAAATAATGAGATATCACAACTTATTCTGCCAGTTTAGTTTCCATTCTACCCATCGGACCCTTATTTTGTTCACTCATTGCTTTGCCTCCGTCAGTTGTAACACTTACCAGTTTTAGCCATGGTAATTGCATTGACACTAAGAATTCATAAAATTCTCCTGAGCTTTCAGTCATATCAAGTGATTTAAAATCCACAAGCTTTTGCCCAGTACATATCAGTCATTGTCAGTTTGTTACCGTCTTTTGGCTGCTTTTGGTTGCAGCAACCAAAGATGATCACCACTCAAAAGTGTATTTTAAGCTACTTGACACGGATGGAAGCTTGAGAGAATTTTATCTGTACATATCATCGCAAAACCATGCATTCATATGATGCAAATGCTTGTTCTAAGTGGTGAAATAAAACTTCCCCCTTAATCATTCCTTTCAAACAGCATAACTATTAAAGCTTATCAAAAACATTAAGGTTGTAATCAATTCCACAAACGATATTGTGTAGGTTCAGTAGGTAGTGGAATAAAATTGTGGGAGCGGTGGGAAGGATAGTGGGTAGGACATTTAACATTTCAGGGCATGACGAGAGATAGCTGAAACCTTGGCAGAGATTGTGATTTAGTTGCTCCAGCCCTGGGTGGTACTCAGTCAGGAGGGGAATGCTCATCTGTGGCTGGACAATGGGACTCTGGGATGTGGTGGGTGACGGGAGATAAGGCACGGGAGATCTGTTTTTGTACAAAATTGGGAGGGTAATAATGCTCTGTGAATGCCTCAGTGAAATCCTTGTTCTGTTCGAGAGTGGCCACTTGTCACTACACATGCGATGGTTGTGGATGGGTAGTCTGTATGGATGAAACTTCTTGGTATGGAATGGGTGGCAGCTGTCGAATTATTGCTGATGCTTGGTAGGTTTGATATGGATGGAGATACTGATGTAGTCATCTTTGAGATGGAGGCCAACATCAAGATAAGTGGTTTGTTGAGTTGAATAGGACCAGGTGAAGCGAATGGGGTGAAGGTGTTGAGATTCTGGAGGAATGTGGATAGGCTGTCCTCATCCTCGATCCAGATCATGAAGATGTCATTGAATCTGAACCAGTTGAGGGGTTTGGGATTCTAGGTGTTTAGGAAGGATTCTTCTAGATGTCCCATGAATGGGTTGGCACTGTGTGAGTGCCCACAGCTGTACCCCAGATTTATTTGTAGGTAATGCCATCAAAGCAGAAGTAATTATGGGAGAGGATATAGTTGGTTATGGCGCCTAGTTGGTTATGGCGACTAGGAAGGAGGTTATTTGTGTGGAATCCATCGGGCATTGGGATAGGTAGTGTTCAATAGTGGGAAGACAATGGGCGTTTGGAATGTTAATGTACAGGGAGGTGGCATCAATAGTGACGAGCAGGGCACCACGTGGTAGAGGAATTGGAACTGTGGAGAGTTGGTGGTGGAAATGGTTGGTATATTTTGTGTAGGAGGATATATTGTGGATAATGGGTTGAAGGTATGGTCTATGAGAGTAGAGATTCTCACAGTGGGGGCACAGTAACTTGCTATAATGGGGCTGTAAAACCAATCATGTGATTTACAAGCTAAGCTGCAAGCATTGTGCTGCATTCTACATGTGCATGACAACCAACAAGCTGCCTGTCCGCATGAACCTATGAACTGTGCCCAAGATGCAGCTGAAGCATCCCATTGCTGAACACGCCGCCCAACACTATGTTCTTCATTTTCAGCAACTGCTTCACAGCCTGTGCCATCTGGATCATTCCCACCATCACCACCTTTACTGAATTGCGCAGGTGGGAACTGTCCCTGCAATACAGCCTAAGTTGCTGTAACCCTCCTGGCCTCAACCTTCATTAGTCATTGTCCTACCCCCTTGCCCCTTCCCTATTCCCATCCAGCATTACACAGTCTTCTATTCCACCAGTGCATCCACAGTCACTTAACCTCTTTCCTTTTCCACTAACCTCTCTCCCTGCCATCTATCTAACCTCCTGACTTGCACCTAGATGCCTTACCCTCTCTCCACCTCACCTTTGTATGCCCCCACAAGCAGCACTTCACCATCCCCCATCCCTATCCTGCTATCCCTCCACCTCCACCTCCCAATCCCTGCCTCCACTGTACTGCCACCACCCGGTTGCATCTCCCATCATACAATGCTGCTTGCAATGTGGCCTCAGCCGCAGAGACTGTGGTGATGTACATGTGAGTTGCACTTGTGTGTGTGTGTGTGTGTGTGTGTGTGTGTGTGTGTGTGTACCTCCAAAGAAGGCCTTGGTGGCCGTAAGCTTATTTTATGACCTTTTTTCCCATTTGCGTGTCTGCGACTGAACATCTCTGCTATGTGGGGAGTAGCAACTATCCTTATCATAATATTGTTACATTGCATCCTGGATTTTCCATTGTTGAATTTTGCCTGATGGCTTTTCTTCTTTCCCAGTGCTGTTTTCCTGTGTTACTATTTTCTAATGCATTACTGTAATCAGTGTCAGTCCTTCTTTCTCTTCTTTCCTGTGTTTCTCTTGTTGCCTTACAAACTGCACCGGCCTGCAACCTATACTTTCTTATCACACTGTATCAACCATCTCTGCTTTGCACAGCAGACAGCTACAATACCACACTGATTGTTGGTGCAGCATCTCATGTCGCACATTACTCCCACTAAATCCAATACCTTCTAATTGATTACTCTTCCTGCAGCACACCTGCATAATTTCGCGTGTTATTTCCCATACCTTCCTGTGCCACACAACCTTGTATCTCATCCTACCAACCTGTTCCACCCCCCCTCCCCCTCCACTCTATTCCAGTTTGCACATACTAACTTCACCTAACTAGTCACATCTGCTGTCCCCCTTCTTCACACTTATCCATCAACAACCCACATTCTAATATTTTTATTTATTTTTTCCTTGATCTCCTTGTGTCTCCATGCCAATCTCAGTTGGTTCTTGTCTTTAACTATCGGCCTACTACCACAGATGTCATCTTGTTTTCCCCTACTCCACCTGTTTCATCCTTTGTGGCATTTTTCCCACGTGTTTTAGTGTATTTTTGTGAATTTTTTGGACATATTTCTATGTTAGCTACATATTTTCATGTGGTTTTATCCTCCACCATGGATCCTTACTCCTTCCATCTTCACCAATACAGATAAGTTTCCTTTTCCCTAGTCAGAACCATTCCCACATACTGTTCCTGTGTTGTTGCTTGGCTCATGTTACCCACCTCCGGCTGCCACCAGACAACAAATCATGCCTCAGACCTACTACATTTACCTCATCCTCCACAACTCCTCTCTCCACCATACAGAAACCAGAACCTAACCAGACACGAAACACAGTCTGAACCTTTCCTTCAAAAAGCCTTAGCCCCGCAAAAATATCAGTCCTTTCCAAGGATCCTGCCTTTTGCCCCCCCCCCCCCCCTCCCACCACCCCCAAATTCAATCATGAAGGACTTGTTAAAGACCTTTTCTCCTTCTACTGGTCCCAACCAAAGTTGAACCCTGCCTGACTCAATTCACTCCTTCATCCAACCGTGATCCACCGCCACTGCCCCCAAACCACCCCCTTTAACTTTCCAGAATTTCTTAATCTCAAACCTTGGCTCACCATCATTTCCCAAATCCATCAACATGCAAACTAGCCTTACATCTGCAGAAAGAATTGCAATCCACCACCTAAAAACTGATCGTAACCTTATAGTCCTACCTGTTGACAAAGGCTTCACCACTGTTGTTTTGAACTGCAAGGAGTACCTGGCAGGACACCGCCAGCTGTCAGATTCATCCATCTACAAACCCTGCCACAGTGACCCAGTTCCATAAATCCAGCAGGATCTCCAGTCCCCCTACAAATCCTTAGGCCCATCTGAAAACCTCTCCCCACAGTCCATCTCTCTCTTCACCCAACCACTCCCCACACTCCTACCTTCTACATGCTTCCTAAAGTTCATAAACCCAACCACCCAGGACACACCATTGTGGCCCCTTACTGTGCCCCCACTAAGAGAATCTCTGTTCTAGTAGACCAACACCTTCAGCCTATTAACTGCAACCTATCCTCCTATATAAAATACCAACCATTTCCTCTACCTACTCTCCACAGTTCCTGTTCCTTTACCACTTGGTGTCCTGCTCATCACTATTGATGCCGTCTCCCTTGACACTGACATCCCTAATGCCATGGCCGTACTGTTGTTGGACACTACCTTTCCCATCTTATCCAACAGATTCCAAACCGACAATCTCCTTCCTAATCACCATGATCAACTATATCCTCATCCACAATTACTTCTCCTTTGAAGTCATTACCTTCATATAGGGTATGGCTATATCATTCGCATGACACCATCCTATGCCAACCTATTCTTGGGCCATCTAGAGGAATCCTTCCTAAACATCTATAATCCCAAATCCCTCACCTGGTTCAGATTTATTGACGACATCTTCATGATCTGGATCAAGGGTGAGGACATCCTATCCCACATTCTTCCAGAATAGCAGCACCATCTCTCCCATTTGCTTCACTGGGTCCTACTCAACACACTTTCCTTGATGTTGGCCTCCACCTCATAGATAGCTACATCAGTAACTCTGCCCATATCAAAACTACCAAACACCAGCAATAGCTCAACTTTGACAGCTATCCACATTCCTTACCAAGAAGTTCTTTCCATACAGCATAGCTACCTGTGGCCATCACATCTGTCGTGACAAGCGGTCTCTCATGAAATACACCAAGGGTCACACTGAGGCATTCCGAGACCATAATTATCCTCCCAACCTTGTACAAAAACAGATCTCCCTTTGTTATCTCCTTCCAATCACACACTACATCCCAAAGTCCCACCATCCGACAACAGATGAGCATTCCTCTTGTGACTCAGTACCACCCAGGACTGGAGCAACTGAATTCATTCTCCACCAGGGTTTCTAGTGCCTCTCATCATGCTGTCAAATGAAGAATGACCTACCCGCTATCATTTCCACCCCTCCTGCAATGGTAATCTGCAGCCCACCAAACCTACACAATATCATCTTCCATCCATACACAACTCTTGCTCCCAACCTCTTGCCTCTTGGCTCATATCCCTGTAGTAGAGCTAGATGCAAGACCTGTCCCATACATCCTCCCACCATCACCTCCAGTCCGGTCACAAATATCACTTATCCCATCGAAGGCAGGGCTTTCTTTGAAACCAGTCATGTGATCTACAAACTAAACTGCAACTACTGTGCTTCCTGCTATGTGGGCATGATGATCAACAAGCTATCTGGCCACATGAATGGCAATCTACAAACTGTGGCGTAGAAACAGCTGGACCACCCCCATTACTGAGTGCACTGCCCAACACGACATTCTTTGTGTCAATGATTGCTTCACCGCCTTTTCATCAGGATCGTTCCCACCAATGCCAGCTTTTCTGAACTGTGCAGGTGAGAACTTTCCCTGCAATAGTATATCCTACGTTCCCATAACCCTCCTGGCCTCAGCCTTTGTTAGTCATTGTCCTCACCCTCTAGCCCCTTCCTTGTTCCAATTACAGCTCAACACAGCCTTCTATTCCACCAATGCACTCTCTCTCCTTTTCTGTGAACCTCCCTCCCCCCCCCCTCCACCACTGCCCTCCATTTGATCTCCCGACTGTACCTAGCTTCCCTACCCTCCCCTCTCTCCTCCTTGCCCCTATGTGCTCCCAAAAGCAGCATCTCATGATCCCCCCACCCCTACCCTGTTATCCCTCCCCCTCCCTGCCCCAGCTTTCTCCTTATCGCCAGCCCCCCCCCCCCCCCCCCCCACACCAGTTGTGTCTCCCATCACGCGCAACTGCTTGCAATGTAGCATCAGTAACCAGAGATTGAGGTCACGTGTGTGTGTGTGTGTGTGTGTGTGTGTGTGTGTGTGTGTGTGTGTGTGTTTTCTGTATTTGATGAAGGCCTTGTTGGCCAGAAGCTCATTTTCTGACAGTCTTTTTGTTGTGTCTACGTGCGACTCAGCATCTCCGCTATATGGTGAGTAGCAACTATCCTTTTCATAATAGTGTTATGTTCCATCCTGGTGTTTCCATTGTTGAAAACGAAATAATTGTTAGTTTCCTACAGTGCTGTGGATGCACAATAACTCGTTTCGCTTTATCAACCGGCACTGGTGGTGCACGGACAGCAGTTGTCATCATTGATACTTGGAATTCAGATTTGATGCAAAATTAAAGTAATTGTAAATGATAAGACTCTTATTAATAAAATATCTGTGGGCCATAAGGAAAAGGCATACAGCTCGTGTCACGTGGCTTGCTGACTGCTGCTCTAGTACCATGGAAGCTATCCACTGATACCTTAATTGTCCTGTCCCTTCTTCAAGACAGTGCTTTCCACATATTTTTCTCCTTGCCAATTCACTTAATTTTCAACATCCTCCTGTAGCACCACTTCTCAGACGCTTTGATTCTCTTCTGTTCTGTTTTTCTCACAGTGTGTGTTTCACTACAATACAATGCTGTGCTCCAAACAGATGTTCTCATACATTTCTTCCTCAAATTAAGACCAATGTTTGATACTAATGAACTTGTTTTGGCCAGGAATGCCCTCTTTGACTGTGTTAGTCTGCTTTTTGTGTCCTCCTTGTTTCGCCCATCATGTTACTACACTTTCTCACACACACACACACACACACACACACACACACACACTATCTCTCTATTTAAGCTTTCTGTTCTTTAATGGCTTCACTGATTAAAAAAATTATTGTGTTCCAGCAGCATAATCATGGTATTGATGTTCATGAGAATTTTTCTTGGGCTGTCTTTATCAGTGGAGTTGGTTGAGTGTTATTTTAGCATCGTATGTAAAAATTTCAACTTTTGCCTTTAGTTGAAGGAAAGATACAGAAAGAACAAGAAATCATTTATATTTTAAAAAGTTTAATCAACTAATGGCTGATATATATATGTTTAATGGGAGGGACACACCTTTAAATATTTTTCTTTTTTATTGAAAAACTCGGGAAACTTGGTTTGCTCTTTCCCGCCAGGATAATTAGGATAATGCATTGACAGTAGTTGTCACTATAGCTTGTTGATATTGGCAAGAGCTTGTTCATCTACACTGGAGGAAGAATATACTGATGCAAAAAAAATCAGATAAAAAAATAATTACTGTTGAGAAATGAAATTTTGGGAATACCTTTTTCTAGTTAATAAATGTAAGAATTAACATTGCAAGATCACAGCTCAGTGTAAGCAGGAGATTGCAGATGTGAAATACTGGTACGTTAATAAGGTTGTAACCTTCCAAACATTGAATGCAAGCATGCAAATGTGCATGCATTGTGTTGTAAGGTGCCAGATGTCAGTTGTGGGATGCAGTTCGGCGGCTGTTGCACTTCATTGGTCAATACACAATTAATGCTTGAGTTGTCATCCAATGATGTCACATATGTGTGTGATTGGAAACAAATCTGGTGATTGAACAGGACAAGGCAACATATCGACACTCTGGAGAGCGTGCTGGGTTACAGCAGTGGTATGTGGGTGAGCATTATCCTATTGGAAAACATTCCCTGGGGTGCTGTTCATGAATGGCAGCATAACAAGTTGAATCACCAGATTGACATACAGATTTGCAGTCAGGGTGTGTGGAATAAACACAAGAGTGCTCAAATTGTCATACGAAATAACACCCCAGATTATAACTCCACATGTAGGTCCAGTGTGTGGAACACAGAGAAAGGTTGATTGCAGGTCCTCAACTGGACTCCTAACCAACACACATTCATCACTGGCACTGAGATAGAACTAGCTTTCATCAGGAAAAACAACAGACCTTCACCCTGCTCTCCAGTGAGCTCTCACTAAACACCACTGATGTCACAAATGGCATTGGTTTAGGGTTGCATGTTACAGGGCATCCGACTCAGAGCTGTCCTTGAAAGTAACCAATTTGCAACGGTTCACTGTGTCATTGTGGTGCCAACCGATGCTCAAATTACTGTTGCAGATGCAGTATGATATGCCAGAGCCATACACTGAACACAGCTCGGCAGTGGTACTTGGCTGCCTCCAGGCATCTAGCGACTGTACATTCTCGTGACCAGCACTGCAAACAGTCATGTACAATGGCTACATTCCTGCCAAGTCATTATGCAGTATCACAGAATGGATAGCCTGCTTCTTGTAGCTCTATTACAAGACCTCATTCAAACTCAGTCAGGTGTTGATAATGGCATCGTTGTTACCTTAAGGACTTTCTTGACCGACATCAACTCACCACATCCAATCTCAAAAATAACTAATGCTCTTAATCTTTGCAGCATTTATTTAAAGGAAATCTGATTTGCATCCTCTTAGTGGTGCTACTAATGGCTGATGGGCACCTCATAACAGTGCTTTTAATAGCTGATATGCATCCTCATAGTAGTTCTACTGCTGCCACTCTCATGAGACTGATGCGAAATTTGGATAGTGAATAGACATCTTCTTTCAGATGTAACACACTTTTTGCGAGTTGCAACTTTTTTTCCGTCAGTGTATACCTAAGTAGGTCATTTCCTTGAACAGTAGTGCACACTGCAGTCATAATTGACAATGTGACTGAGTCAACATGGGATCATACAGTGGTCATCTGCTGTGGAGTTTCACATTCAACAATGTGTACTCCAAACACATTTGCCTGCACCAACACTGTCAGCCACAGATCACTGTCTGTCCTGCTTCACAGATAGGACAAGCCACCAAACTCCCTATTCTGTGATGAGGTGTGGACATCCAACACCTTATTGCCCACTCATGGTTCATCACCCTTCATCTAGTTTCTGTAGATGCTCACAACAGTAGTACATAAACAACTGACTAGCTCTGCAGTTTCTGAGGTGCTCATTTTCAGGTGCTGAACCATAATGACCTTCCCTTTGTCAAAGCTCCCTGTATGTTGTAGTTTCCCTTCTAAAATACATACAGGTTGTTTCAGGAGAAATAGTGAATACTTTAAGAGGTGGTAGTACAAATTGATTCAAATAAAGCATTCCGTATAACATTTGTCCCATTGTTATTGGTTACAGAGCTACAACTGTTAAGAGTATAACCCAAACACTCACAGAAAATGTTAAACAAAGGCAAATGATGAAGTTCGAAGCTGATTTTCATAAATTCCACCTCTCACTTCAGCACACTTTCAACAGTGTGTACACGCCCTGGGAAATCTGGGAAAAACCTTGGAATTTTTTCATCCAGGAGAAACACGGCTATTTTTTAGAATTCCGAGAATTTTTCAGTGTTTTAGTTTTCAATTAAATTTTGTAATTTTGACTGCTTACAACTGTCAGTCTAACAAAGAATGTTATTTTATCCCGTTACAGCAGAATTATACAGCAGCAATAAAACATAAACGAGAGAAAAAAATTAAGTAAAACTTTAAGTTGCAAAGGAAATGCGTCATTTACAACAAAACACACTGCACACACAAGCGTCTGCCCACAGCAAAATGTGTTAAAGGCATTAGGGTGAAAGACTATGCAACACTTCATAACAACAAACTGCTTGCGATGAGTATGACGTCACAGTTGTTTACATTATTTTCATAAGAGCAGTTGCCAGCGGGCTCATGTGCCTGCACAGTTGAGTCACGTATGAACAGTACATTCTCCCACTTCTGGCTACTGTTGTCTGTATCAGCAGTAGCAGACAGACAGGTGCAACCCGGAAAATTTTTTTCTGGCACCCAGTGTTTACATTAAGCGATTGTGCTGTTTTGTCTTCATTTACAGCTCTCACATCAAATGAAAACAATATGGATTTCTGTGACCTGGAGCCAGCAAATGAATTAAAATTCATTCACATAATTATGGAAGGCTAAAATACATTATTAGTTTCAGTTTTTTGTTTATATTTTATTTCTAGGTTTTTAACAGTCAGGCATTAATCGCCTTGCAGAACAATGAAGTAATTTTCATCGGTCTGCTAAAGAAACTTGACTGTTATTAATCTTTCCACCGAGGCAGTCAATTTATTTGAAACGAAGTGGTGCATTCCAGACTAGTGGCTAGTTTCAATTGTTTGCTGGATTTCAAGCTCACATTTTCATCTTCTGGCATGTATGGCATTATGCCATAATAAAGACCCAAACATGAGGTAATGCAGTACTGGTACTCCAAGAAGATTTAAATCCCGAAAACCACACTGAAAAGCTTAATATCAGGTTGGGGCCTACTTCATTGTGAATCTTGACATACTAATTTATACTTTAAGTGGAATGATGTATTTTAGTATGGTTTACAAAGTTCTCATGCTCTTGTGGTATCATCTGAAGTACTGTTTCTTTTATGACGTAATATAAGATCTGATAATGCTTTGAGCAAACAAATATACAGGCTTCCTACGTCATCGTAGCTGCACATGGGCAGTAATGACTGTTCTCTGGCGGTCAATGGCAACTGCTGAAATGAACCTGTTTCTAATAGCTCGCGGGAAAATATTGCGAATGGTGGTTTGAAAAGTGTCACTTTCAATGTATATTTCCTTTTACGCAAGATGAATGATGTTGCATAGGAGAATGTGCGATGAATTTTTTAAATCACAGAGTGTTTGAATCTCATTTAAAACTTTACACTTTAAGGACCAGCCACTTAAAAGAATTTTGAGCCAGAAGACCAGACATTTATGTCATTATTTAAAAATTTTACTGGCACATTTGTGTGACGTTTCTTAAAGTATAACACACACAAAAAAAGACCAGTTTATACATGAAAGCTTAGCTTTTCTGGTGGCTAATTGATCTTGGAGACCCGTATTATATGTGAAAGTGTAGCTCTTCTTGTAGCTACACGCGTATATTAATTTAAACCATTAATTTTTCCTTCTTGTGTGTTTGTGCTACTTAACAGTGTTGACTGACTACATCACCAGTTGTATGCTCGGAATATCTGCTTTCATTGGCTGGCGAGATCACGTGACATGATCTATGATTTACTTACAAAAGCACACCGCAATCTCGATTTCAACACTTCGAAAACTAACGTGGAGTTCGAATTTATAATACTGTAGTATGAAAATATGCAGCATACATGTTGCAGCACATCAATTTTTTATATATTATTTTGCCTTCCCTCCCTTCTCTCTCTCATGGTCGTGTACTAATGAGCCAGGAAGTTCAAGCCGGTTCATAAAACCTTAACCCTTCAAAGGATTGATAAGTTTTACAGTTCCGAGGGAAATTATACTGTCACTTAACACAGATAAAGTGTGTTTTTATCTGGGAGAAAGTGTATTTTGAACCAGGAAATTGGGAATTTGTTTTCCTCGTCCGCATATACACCCTCTTCAAATTCTGCTTACAACACTTTTCAGTCTTCCGAGATCGTCTTCACTTTCTCTTATGGGGGAACACTATTCATAATCTGAATGATCAGTTCATCTGTGGTGTTTCATTTTTCATTGTTCTGCCAATGTACCTTCTGGGGAATGTTTGGTTTAGGTGCAGTGTCATCTGATAACGAGAATGTTCTGTGTCCCCTTCGTGCTGGAGGAACACACCTATCCTTGTAGCCAAAGGAACCTGTTTGTGTAATGGTGGAAGCTCACTTTCAAGGAAGTCTAGATAAAGAGGTCCTGTAAGATGATACATTGAAATGACAGGCCTAATCAACTGGTTGTTTATGATACTACACCACACATTTACAGGGAAACATTCATGAAAATGTGTCTCCACAAAGGCACGTGGGTATTCATTGGACATCAAAGTGAATTATGAGTTTTATTGATATCAACATGAGTAAAATTGTTTTCATCAGCATTAGTGAGATTATTCAGTGATTTGCAATTAGCCAGTGACAAATGTCCAAATGCCAATTGTAAATGATAAGGGTAGCAGTTGTGCATACATAATACAGCCATATTGTTGAAGTGAAACACTGAGACATGTAGAAATTTGGTGTGTACTTACTGAAGGACTATTTCCTACCAACAGAATAATGTCCTCAACTTGATTCTCACACTGTTCATTAGCCCATTTGTATGAGACATGGCTGCTGGGTATTGCACCAGTCTCATGCAGTTTAGTGAAAACACAAGTAAACACCCCTGAATTTTGTACTCTGCAGTTACGAAATCATTCACTGTTTTGTACATACGTACTTGGCAAACCACTTTTAAGTGACTGGCACAAGATACTCCCAATCGTACCACATACACTCTGAGACAAACAAGATGACGCACCATTAAGAAATTATCTGAAAAGGTTGGAAATTGGTCGATGTGGTGTACCAGTATTGAAAGGGGGGGAATTATTATGTGAGAAAAATTGGAAGATTTATTCAAGAAAAAGAGCTTCACGAATTGAACAACTCACTAATGACTTGGTCCACATCTGGCCCATATGCAAGAAGTTATTCAGCTTGGCATTGACTGATAGAGTTGTTGTATCCTCTCCTGAGGTACATTGCGCCAGTTGATGATTAGATTCTCAAAATCCCAAACTGATTGGAGCACTCTGCCCATAATACTCCAAATGTTCTCAGTTGGTGCAACCTTGCTGGCAAAGGTAGCGTTCAGCAAGCACAAAGATAAGCAGTAGAAACCTCAAAATTTGCAGATAGGAATAATCTCGCTGAAATGAAGTCCAGGACAGCTTGCCATGAAGAGCAGCAAAATAGGACCTGCTGTAAAGGTGTTGCCGATAATCAGGGGGTCCTGCGAAATGAAATGTGATCCCACACCATCACTCCTGATTGTCAGGATGTGTATCAGGTGACAGTCAGGTTGGTTTCCCACCGCTGTCTCAAGACACACCTCAGCTGGACATTGGGGCTCAGTCTGAAGCAGGATTCATCACTGAAGATAATTTTGCTCCAGTCAGTGAGATTCCAGGCCAAATATTTGTCTGGGCAGTGCTATGAATCTTTCTGTCACAGCCACATTCTGTGAGAACAAAGAGTAAAGGTCTGAGGTGCCATTTCTTTTCACAGCAGAACCCCATTGGTTGTCATCCATGCCCCCCCTTACAGCACTGTAGTACAGTAATAATATTCTGCGCCTTGTTTTTGTTGTCCTTCATGGCAAGCCATCATGGGCTTACATTTCAGCAAGATAATTCCCACCCATACATGGAAAGAGTTTCTACTACTTCTCTTCATGCTTGCCAAACACTACCTCAGCCATCAAGGTCGCCAGATATCTTCCCAACTGAGAATATTTGGAGCATTATGGGTAGGGCCCTCCAACCAGCATGGGATTTTGACAATCTAACATGCCAATTGGACGGAATTTGGCATGAGATCGTCCAGGAGATCATACAACTCTATCAATCAGTGCCAAGCTGAATAACTGCTTCCATAAGGGCCAGAAGTGGACCAACTTGTTACTGACTTGTTCAGTTTGTGAAGTTCTTTGTCTTGAACCAGTCATTCAATTTTTCTGAAATTGTAATAATTAGTTCGTCTATACATGTTAATCACAACTACCGATATATACAGGGTGGTCCATTGATCGTGACCGGGCCAAATATCTCACGAAATAAGTGTCAAACGAAAAAACTACAAAGAATGAAACTTGCCTAGCTTGAAGGGGGAAACCAGATGGCGCTATGGTTGGCCCGCTAGATGGCGCTGCCATAGCTCAAACGGATATTAACGTGTTTTTTAAAAATAGGAACCCCCAGTTTTTATTACATATTCGTGTAGTATGTAAAGAAATATGAATGTTTTAGTTGGACCACTTTTTTCGCTTTGTGATAGATGGCTCTGTAATAGTCACAAACATATGGCTCACAATTTTAAATTTTTTAAATCAAAATACAGAACGTAGGTACTTTTAAACATTTTATTTCGGTTGTTCCAAAGTGATACATGTACCTTTGTGAACTTACCGTTTCTGAGAATGCATACTGTTACAGCATGATTACCTGTAAATACCACATGAATGCAATAAATGCTCAGAATGATGTCCGTCAACCTCAATGCATTTGGCAGTATGTGTAATGACATTCCTCTCTACACCGAGTAGTTCGCCTTCTGTAATGTTCGCACATGCATTGACAATGCACTGACGCATGTTGTCAGGTGTTGTCAATGGATCACGATAGCAAATATCCTTCAACTTTCCCCACTGAAAGAAATCCGGGGACATCAGATCCGGTGAACGTGCGAGCCATGGTACAGTGCTTCGACGACCAAACCACCTGTCATGAAATATGCTATTCAATACTGCTTAAAATGCACTCGAGCTATGTGCCGGACATCCATGATGTTGGATGTACATTGCCATTCTGTCATGCAGTGAAACATCTTGTAGTAACGTCGGTAGAACATTACATAGGAAATCAGCATACATTGCACCACTTAGATTGCCGTCGATAAAATGGGGGGCCAATTGTCCTTCCGCCCGTAATGCCGCACCATACATTAACCCACCAAAGTCGCTGATGTTCCACTTTTCACAGCCATCATGGATTTTCTGTTGCCCAGTAGTGCATATTATGCCACTTTACGTTACCGCTGTTGGTGAATGACGCTTCGTCGCTAAATAGAACGCGTGCAAAAAATCTGTCATCGTCCTGTAATTTCTCTTGTGCCCAGTGGCAGAACTGTACACCATGTTCAAAGTCGTCACCGTGCAATTCCTGGTGCATAGAAATATGGTACGGGTGCAGTCAATGTTGATGTGGCATTCTCAACACCAATGGTTTTGAGATTCCCGATTGTCCTGCAATCTGTCTGCTACTGATGTGCGGATTAGCCTCGACAGCAGCTAAAACACCTACTTGGGCATCGTCATTTGCTGAAGGTCATGGTTGACATTTCACATGTGGCTGAACACTTCCTGTTTCCTTAAATAACGTAACTATCCGGCGAATGGTCCCAACACTTGGATGATATCGTCCAGGATACCGAGCAGCATACATAGCACACGCCCGTTGGGCATTTTGATCACAATAGGCATACATCAACACGATATCAACCTTTTCCGCAATTGGTAAACCATCTATTTTAACACAGGTAATGTATCACAAAGCATATACCATCCTCACTGGTGGAATGTTACGTGATACCACGTACTTATAAGTTTGTGACTATTACAGAGCCATCTATTACAAAGCGAAAAAAGTGGTCCAACTAAAACAATCATATTTCTTTAGGTACTACAGGAATATGTAATTAAAAATGGGGGTTCCTATTTTAAAAAAACGCAGTTGGTATGCGTTTGACCTATGGCAGCACCAGCAGCACCATCTAGCGGGCCACCCATAGCGCCATCTGATTTCCCCCTTCAAGCTAGACAAGTTTCGTTCTTTGTAATTTTTTCATTTGATGCTTATTTCGTGAGACACACACACGCGCACACACACACGCGCACACACACACACACACACACACACACACACACACACACACACACACACACACAGTGTATTGGCGTTTTTCCCTATTCCATTCACATATGGCACGTAGGATGAGTGGCTCCTTAAATGCTTCTATATTTGCAGTAATTAGTCTAATTTGTCTTCACGATACCCAGGGAACTGGAGTATATCCCTGTATTCTTTACTTAATACTGTTTAATGAGTCAGATACAAAGTCTTCTTGATGCATCTGTGAACACAAATTGTAACAAAGACTGCAAGATGTTCGTATAAGTGCCTAAGACTGCCAAAAACACAGTAAAAGGTAATACTCAAAGTTAAGCACAGCATTCCATTGTTTCTTAGGATTTGTCAAGTTTCTGATTACTTTTAAATTCTGTGGGCTTGGCACTGAAAGTATAAAGTGCAGTGATTTAGTGGAAGTGGTAGGACAATGAAAACTGTAATATCCTGATACCAATAAGTGTAACCAGGAAAATTGTTTTTGTTAGTTAGTTTATATCATGATAAAAATCCATATCTTATACTTGCATATAACATTGTAATTTCTGGTTAATATATTTAATTATTGTTTAGATTATTTGCAGTGGATGTACAAAGGGATTGTTTTAAATCATTTTACATTGTTCTGATACAAAGTTAACCGCCATATCACTTTTAAGAGAAATTGTATGTTGGATCTGTTATTCTAATATTGATTGTATTTGTTCATAGTTACTCAGCAGCTTGGTGCAATGATCACTTTATACACGTTAAAGCCATGCGTAAAGTTCGTGAAGTTCGTCAGCAACTGAAAGATATATTAGAACAACAAAAAATTGAAGTTGTTTCATGTGGAACAGACTGGGATATAATAAGGAAATGCATTTGCTCAGGTAATTAAATCTGTTGAACAAAATCATTAAAGCTAGATATTTCCGTTTTCTATTTGAAAATAAGATGTTATAATAATTTATTTCCAGCATATTTCCACCAGGCAGCAAGACTTAAAGGCATTGGTGAATATGTAAATTGTCGTACAGGAATGCCTTGCCATTTGCATCCAACATCAGCTTTATTTGGAATGGGTTTTACACCAGATTATGTAGTTTACCATGAACTTATTATGACTGCAAAGGTATGTCATTTCAGTAAAAATAATCTTACCTGTTATGTAATTGTTCTTGTCTTCTGTATACACAGCTTAACATGTTAATGTATCAATGAAAATAACGGATCTTCAGTTTTTGAAATACATTGTAACTGGATAGATAAACAATCTACTCACCAAGCAGCAGCAGTAGAACACACACATATACAGATTAAGGAAATTTGCAAGCTTAGCCAGTGGCTCCTCCTCCTTGCAGAAAGGCCGAGAGGGAAGAGCGAGGGATGAAGAAAAGGACTAGCAGGTTTTAGGAAATGCAGAGAGCTCGGAAAAGCCACCCAGAACTCCAAGTCAGGGGGACTCACTGGACGGGATGAGAAAGAAAATCTTTTCCTTCTCATCCCAGCTGGTAAGCCTACCCTGACCCGACATTCTGAGCAACTTTCCCAAACTCCCTCGTATTGTAAGACAAAAACAACTCATGACCACAATGAACCAAAGTTTATTCTCCCACATACATGCCTACAGCAGTTGAGAATATGTACAAACAATGCCAGGACTGATACAAGCAATTGCTGTCAATAAGTATGAACACAATATGAGAACAAGTGCCACTGATCTGAGCTTATAAAGGCAAGGGCTCTGAGTGATGGTGCGGCAGAGCTGTGCAGAGTGCACAACTCATGTGGTACACTGCAGGTAGGCCCTGGTGGCTGGAATGCATAGATGCCGGTGGCAAAATATTCAAAATGCAGCACACCGATGGCATAATGCTGCAGCTCTTATCAAAGTCTTATATACAGTGTCATAACACCCCAACCCCCTTTGGGAAAGGCCATTTCGTCCATGTGGGCATTGGGTTAACTGTTGAAACATTGGTGGTCTCTGTGATGGACACGGCAAGTGATGGCAGCACTGGAGGGAGATTCTGAGTTGGAACCAGTGAGTAGAGGGGGCAAGTGGCACAGCCATGTACACGCACAATGGCTGCTCCCCTGCAAAGTAGCATAAGAGAGGATCAGTGCCACCGGTGCTGATTGTATCGCATTGTCCGGTTCCTCAATGTGGTGGAACTGCGCCGACAATGAAGGCTCAGGCTTGCCCAGTCTGGAGGCCCTGGGGACACTGGTGTTCAAGAACTCAAAGGCGCTGGCCCAACCAGTGACAGAATTACAGATGGTAGTGAAGTATCTTGGGAAGACTCAGCAACAGGCGAGGAGAGGCAGGAGGTAGTGATATCCACAAAGAGTGCGAGTCCACCCCCATAGGAGGGACATGCACTGAGGGAGGAGGTGGATGTGAGAGCTGCAGATCCACGTCTCACGCTTTTGCATGAGGACTCACACCGTCATGCAGCCGCACACCGGTGCATACCATACAGATGCGGCAGCCTCAGCAGCTTGTGGTCCGTTGCCAGGATCCACTTGAGATGGCAGTTGACTTCCCAGGTGTAGACTGGGGAGCCTGGAGCGAACCGTTACAAGCCCGCATCAACAGTCATTGGTGGGGGCATGAGCAGATTCAGGATATGTGCCTGGTGACCAAGGAGTGTCTCCACTGGACTGCAATCCCCCTGTGGCCTACATTTGTAGGAAGTCGAGAAGCATGTCAAGGCATTGCCTTTCTATGAGTTCTGCTTTGCTGTTAAATTGGGGGTAAAAATGAGGAGCAGTCATATGGCGAATGTCTTGACAGGCGTAGAAATCGTGGAAGGCCTGAGGCACAAACTGTGGATCGTTATCTGTCAAAAGTGTATAAGGCACTCCAATAGAAAAACTTTCAGAGGGGGCCTGAATTATAGCTGTGGCTGACATTGAAGGACTGTGGATAATGTATAGAACCATAGAGAAAGCATCAACAACGAATCCCATGGATGCTGCAGAGCGGGCCACAGCGAGTGTGTCACATATGACGTCACCTGTTGAGAAGCACACTGAGAGCAGTCAGCGACAAGATGTATGAATGATGTCATCATCGATGCCAGACCAAAACAGGTGCCTAATGGTCTTATAACTTGGTACACGAGACCTCCAGTGTCTCTGATGTGGGAGCTGAAGTACATCCCACTGTAGGGCAGCCGGGATCACAACCATAGGTAACAGCTCGTCTATAATGAAGAGTACTCCATCAGATACTCAAAGGCAGTGATTTAAGGCAAAATAGTTACGCAAAGTACCAAAAACCCACAGGCCTGGCCAGCCAACCATGCTGAATAAAGTGAACAACTTGACACAAAACCAAATCAACAATGACAGCCACTGTCATCCAACAGCCCTTGATAGCAAACCCTTCCACTGTACATTGCACTTTCAACATCTAACAAGGGAACCTCCCCATCGTACCCCCCTCAGATTTAGTTATAAGTTGGCACAGTGGATAGGCCTTGAAAAACTGAGCACAGATCAATCGAGAAAACAGGAAGAAGTTGTGTGGAACTATGAAAAAAACTAGTAAAATATACAAACTGAGTAGTCCATGCGAAGATAGGCAACGTCAAGGACAATGGGAGTCAAGGAACGCCGTGGTTAGCGAGAGTAGCTACGGAATGAGAGGTCCTAGGTTCAAGTCTTCCCTCGAGTGAAAAGTTTAATTTTTTATTTTCAGTTTATGTGACAAACTCTTATGTTTTCATCACTTTTTTGGGAGTGATTATCACATCCACAAGAAAACCTAAATCGGGCAAGGTAGAAAAATCTTTTTACCCGTTCGCCAAGTGTACAAGTTAGGTGGGTCGACAACATATTCCTGTCATGTGACACACATGCCGCCACCAGTGTCGTATAGAATATATCAGACGTGTTTTCCTGTGGAGGAATCGGTTGACCTATGACCTTGCGATCAAATGTTTTCGGTTCCCATTGGAGAGGCACATCCTTTCGTCTACTAATCGCACGGTTTTGCAGTGCGGTCGCAAAACACAGACACTAAACTTATTACAGTGAACAGAGACGTCAATGAACGAACGGACAGATCATAACTTTGCAAAAATAAAGAAAGTAAAATTTTCAGTCGGGGGAAGACTTGAACCAAGGACCTCTCGTTCCGCAATTACGCTAACCACGGGACTATGGCGCTCCTGAGTTCACGTTATCCTTGATATTCCCTATCTTGCGCGTGGCTACTCAGTTTGTATGTTTTACTAATTTTTTTCATAGTTCCTCACAACTTCTTCCTGTTTTCTCGATTGATCTGTTTTTAGTTTTTCAAGGCCTATCCACTGTGCCAACTTATAACTAAATGTGAGGAGGGTGCGATGGGGAGGTTCCCTTGTAAGTGAAACAAAGGAGTTCATCCTGATCAAAATATCTAGCCGCAATGGAAGCTGAGACAGTGGGTCAGCATTGGCATGCCATACAATAGGCTGAAAATGTATTTCAAAGGTTTAGTGAGACAGAAATAAAGCCCAGTGTTGGAGATAATATGCTGCTTTGTCAGGCAATGAAGCAGAAGGATTAAACACCGAAACCAAGGGATTTTGGTCTGTAATGAGGTGGAACTTAGTTCTATACAAGAACACATGAAAAACTTTGAGGGTGTAGACAATAGCAAGTGTTTGCTTTTCAACTTAGGAGTAGCGCTGCTGAGTGGTGTTGAGCATTTATGGTACTTGCGTTATCGAACATTCGGAACCATCCTCATATCAGTGTGTGAGAATGGCCCTGAGTCCATACAGAGAGGTGTCCATAGCCAAAACTATGTAGTGGCCAGGATGGAAAGTAGCCAAACAAGCAGCAGAATGTAATTTAGATTTCAGAAGTGTGAATGTACACTCACAGACCAATATCCACTGATTGGCACAGTGAAGCATTGCTTGCAGGGGATGACCCAAAGCAGGATGGACCAATGCAGTCACATCAGGGATAATAAGCAATTTTACCTGAATGTGCTTGGAGTTCTTTGACATTTGTAGGGTGAGTCTGAGCTGTGACTTTGGTGACATGATGACGTAAAGACCTGTTACCATTCTGAGAAACTTCAAACCCCAAATACACAAAGAATGGATGAAAAAAAGTATGACTTGGCCCAGTTGCATTTCAACCCCGCAGTATGTAAGACTGTGAACAAGGTGCAGAAGTTATGTAAATGCTCTCTATTTGGTGTGCCCATCACAACAATGTCATCGAGGTAGTTGATGCATCCCAAAACAGGTGTCGCCAGCTGTTCCAAAAAAAAAAAAATGCTGAAAATTCCACAGAGCGCTAGCCATACCGATCGGGAAGTGCTGATATTGGTTACACCCCAAAGGTCGTGTTAATTACAAGGAGCCATTTACAATCCTCATTGAACAGATCATGTAGAAACGCTTCAGGTAAATCATTTTTGAGAAAAACTGGTCCCCTGCATGTTTAACCAATACCTCATCTGGACAGGGCAAATTGGAAGGTGTCAATGATAGACTGAGCATTAATTGAAACTTTAAAGTCACCACAGAGACAAAGCTAACCAGTTGGCATTTTAATAGTCACAAGGGAGGTAGACAACTCACTTAATGTGATAAACTGTATGAATCCCACGACATCAGCCTATTCAATTCTGATTTCACTTGCTCACACAGAGGCTCTAGAATAAAGCATGTATAGAAAAAATGCAGTCTTGATGTAGCTTTGTGGATAATATGGGCCACTAAATTAGTGGCACAAACTAACCCATCCGTGAAGAGGAACTAGAACTCAGACAATAGACAATGTAACAGCTGGTAAAGGACCTGGTCACAGATGAAGTGGACTATGTCCAGAATGGAAAACCAAAAGCATTAAGAGAATCCAGATAGAACAAATTCGCAATGTCAGCATCATCCACTACAAAAAAAGTCAAGGAATGAACCACAGATCTATACGTAGTGGGAGCCATAAATTGCCACAAAACTGGAATATGCTGCTTGTTGTAGCTCACCAAAGGTCAAATAACTGGAGACAAGGCTGTATATGCCAAATCCACCAGAGTTTGTGTGTCCAATAAATACATGGCTGCACACACATCTCCTCGCAGTCTGAGGACTTTGTCCATCACTCTCACTTTAGTAAACAGTTTATGTTATGTAAGCAATGGAAATGCACACTTAACATCCACGTTCTTACATGGTCTTCTTATTTTGAGAAAAATGTATTCTGTATCACAAAGTCTTATACTTCAGATATTGTGAGGTCCTCTACTGTGAGTATTGTGTATTACTATATGTAACCAAACAAGCTCTGTTGGTCAGTTCCTTCATAATGTCAAAGTCTACTGGAGGGGGCTGGGAATGATGCACAGACGCTATATGTCTTTTTTCTGACTGTTGTAAGTTGCCCATTGCTTAGGGCATGCAGTCCTGTCTTGTTTCACGAAACAGTGTGGGCAAAATGGGGTACAGAGTGCTGCCATTGCTGTGGTTGTTGTTTAGCACATTGCTGTCCAGTGCAGTGCAGGGGCCGTGTTTGTGTGGCTGCCACATCATCCTCCCCCTGAAAACTGGCTGATTCCCGACGACGAGGAACAGGAGCCACTGTGGTAATGTCACAGTAAGCCTCAGTCTCATCACCAACAGCACGAGATACCTCAGAAGATTGAGCAATTTTTAACACTTCAACCAAAGATGGATTCTTGTACTGTATTGCGTGTTGACACACCTCCTAGTCAGGAGCCGACTGAATGATGGTGTCACAGACCATAGAATCAGCATAGGAAACATGATGAGCATCAGTAACAAACTGACATTTGTGACTGAGGCCATGGAATTTGGCCACCCATCCCCGGTAGTGCTGGTGTGGCTGTTTACGACTACAGTAGATGCCAGTGTGCACTGCAATGACGTGTGTGTGTTTATAGTGATAATTCGACAACCACCTATGCATGTTGTTGAACGAAAGTGATGCAGGCTAACTGGCAAAATGGCTGGTAGATCTGGAGAGAAATCCAAGAAAGGAATAAAGCCTTACAGATGTTTGCATCAGTGACACCAAAAGTGAGGAAGTGTTGCCAGAGCTGCTTGTCATAAGCTTCACAGTCTTCAGCCACATTGTTGTAAGGCAGAAAGGGCGGCGGTACACTGACGGTGTGGAAGCTTGTATAGGCACTCTGGCCAGCAAGTTCGAGGTAGCAACTGTAAGAGCCTTCTGCTGCTCTAGGAGAGATTGGAGAACTGCCTCCTTGGCCAGAAGAAGCGAAGCAACAACCAAATAGACTGAACAACTGGTAGTGGACACTACATGCATCACTAGTTGTATTGTACTGCAAGACACAAACAACACCACAACCACAATGAACCAGAGTTTATTCTTTGCAGGACACAAACAACACCACAACCACAATGAACCAGAGTTTATTCTTCTTTCATATACAAGAAACTGCAGTTGAGAACATAGACATAAACATAGAAACAATCTAGGTACTGATAGAAGCATTAGTATGAACACAATATGAGAGCAAGTGCCTGCTGCGCTGAGCTCATAAAGGCGAGGGCTCCGGTAGGCAGATATTGTACCATATGCACAAGACATGTGGCCAAACGCAGGTAGGCTCTGGTGGCCAGCTTGCACAGATGCCATTGATAGATTAGTCAGAGCGTAGCTGGCGCCTTGGTACTGTATTGTGTAGCCAATTATTACATACACAGTTATAGCATTTACCATTTCCTAAACCTCACCAGTCCCTTCTTCTTTATCCTCTCCCTTCCCCTTCAACTCTTCTGCCGGAAGATGGTGTGACTGGCTGCAAAAGTTGGCAGATTCCCTGAACCTTTATATATGTGTGTGTGTGTGTGTGTGTGTGTGTGTGTGTGTGTGTGTGTGTGTGTGTGTGTGTGTTCTCCTGCTGCTGCTTGGTTGAGTAGATTTTTTACCCATCTGGTCACATGATATTAACATTTTAATGATTTTATAAATAACTAGCAGTATGGTCGCTTTTGCTTCACTTCGAACCTATTTAACTTTAATCACACATTTTCATTAAGAAGTAAATGTTGATAACTGCATTGTGCCAATTGTTAAGTGTACTATAATAAGAAGTTCTCTTCCATGCATCTCAGTGTTCTGTTCATTAATGTGGATAGTATTTCTTTTCTGTAAAACCTTTTCTTTTACTAGCATTTTTTCCTCATCTTCAGAATTTTGATAGCAAGGGAATTTCCCTATATTTGTATGCATTGATTGTCAAACTACATTGCCCATTCCCAATCTTGACAAATTATAATGCACAAGCCCCAAGAAACATTACCTTCAAGAGCTAACTTCCTCACTATTGATATTATTTTGTCATTGTAAGTCTGAAATAAATTCAGTCACTTTTAACATCGATGCACTGCACACATAACCTGTGTAACGTACTTTACAAATTAGTGGTGTACTTGGACACATTTCCCGTAACCTTCACTCATCACAGCTTTTTGAATAACAGTCATCCACAGAAATTGATACTTCATAAGCTTTATCATCTCATATACCTGTAAGATTATTCATTTTCCTGCCAGAGTGTTTAACATGCATTTACATAAGACGCAAGAGATGCCCTTATAAACTGTCTTGCAGCAGGCTATATTCTGCAGCACATCAGTGATGGCATAAGTACTTTATTCATATTTTATGTTGCCACAAACTCATTTCTGTTTTTAAAATTTTGCATCTTTATCTTGTTTTACAAACAGTGGAAAGTTTACTGTGCAATAATAATAATAATAATAATAATGTTGTTGTTGTGGTCTTCAGTCCAGAGACTGGTTTGATGCAGCTCTCCATGCTACTCTATCTTGTGCAAGCTTGTTCATTTCCCAGTACCTACTGCAATCTTCTGAATCTGTTTTGTGTATTCATCTCTTGGTCTCCCTCTACGATTTTTACCTTCCACGCTGCACTCCAATACTAAATTGGTGATCCCTTGATGTCTCAGAATATGCCCTGCCAAGCGATCCCTTCTTCTAGTCAAGTTGTGCCACAAATTTCCCTTCTCTCCAATTCTATTCAATACCTCCTCATTAGTTATGTGATCTACCCATCTAATCTTCAGCATTCTTCTGTAGCACCACATTTCAAAAGCTTCTATTCTCTTCTTGTCCAAACTATTTATCATCTATGTTTCACTTCCATACATGGCTACACTCCATACAAATACTTTCAGAAATGACTGACTCCCTGACACTTAAATCTATACTTGATGTTAACAAATTTCTCTTCTTCGGAAACACCTTCCGTGCCATTGCCAGTCTACATTTTATATCCTCTCTGCTTCGACCATCATCAGTTATTTTGCTCCCCAAATAGCAAAACTCATTTACTACTTTAAGCCTCTCATTTCCTAATCTAATTCCCGCAGCATCACCCGATTTAATTCGACTACATTCCATTATCCTCATTTTGCTTCTGTTAATGTTCGTCTTACATCCTCCTTTCAAGACACTGTCCATTCCATTCAGCTGCTCTTCCAGGTCCTTTGCTGTCTCTGACAGAATTATAATGTCATCGGCGAACCTCAAAGTTTTTATTTCTTCTCCATAGATTTTGATACCTACTCCGAATTTTTCTTTTGTTTCCTTTACTGCTTGCCCAATATACAGATTGAATAACATCGGGGATAGGCTACAACCAGGTCTCACTCCCTTCCCAACCACTGATTCCCTTTCATGCCACTCAACTCTTATAACAGCCATCTGGTTTTTGTACAAATTGTTAAATAGCCTTTCACTCCCTGTATTTTACCCCTGCCACCTTTAGAATTTGAAAGAGAGTATTCCAGTCAACATTGTCAAAAGCTTTCTCTAAGTCTACAAACGCTAGAAATGTAGGTTTTCCTTTCCTTAATCTATTTTGTAAAATACGTTGTAGGGTCAGTATTGCCTCACATGTTGCAACATTTCTATGAAATCCAACCTGATCTTTCCCGAGGTCGGCTTCTACCAGTTTTTCCATTCACCTGTAAAGAATTCTTGTTAGTATTTTGCAGCCATGGCTTATCAAACTGATAGTTTGATAATTTTCACATCTGTCAACACCATCTTTCTTTGAGATTGGAATTATTATATTCTTCTTGAAGTCTGAGGGTATTTCGCCTTTCTCATACATCTTGCTCACTAGATGGTAGAGTTTTGTTAGGCCTGGCTCTCCCAAGGCTGTCATTAGTTCTAATGGGATGTTGTCTACTCCTGGGGCCTTGTTTCGACTTAGGTCTTTCAGTGCTCTGTCACACTCTTCACGCAGTATCTTATCTCCTATTTCCTCTTCATCTACATTCTCTTCCATTTCTATAATATTGTCCTCAAGAAAATTGCCCTTGTATAGACTCTCTATATACTCCTTCCACCTTTCTGCTTTCCCTTCTTTGCTTATTACTGGATTTCCATCTGAGCTCTTGATATTCATGCAAGTGGTTCTCTTTTCTTCAAAGATCTCTTTAATTTTCCTGTAGGCAGTAGTTATCTTACCCCTAGTGATATGCGCCTCTACATCCTTACATTTGTCCTCTAACCATCCCTGCTTAGCCATTTTGCACTCCCTGTCGATCTCACTTTTGAGACGTTTGTATTCCTTTTTGCCTGCTTCATTTACTGCATTTTTGTATTTTCTCCTTTCATCAATTAAGTTCAAAATCTCTTCTGTTACCCAAGGATTTCTATTAGCTCTCGTCCTTTTATCTACTTGATCAGTCACACAGATTGAGGCTGTTGTCAATGGGCATCACTGTGGAGGTCCGGATGGGGGTTTGTCGGGGACAGCCAGCTCGTCCCACGCATCGCCCGATGAGGCTGACCCCTCACCCATGGTAGAGTGGGAGGTCGTCTCGAGGTGTGGCAGGGGGAGGGCTGAACGGAAGGCCTCTCCAGTTTGTCTGACGAACCGGTTTCAGGCTCTGTCTCCGGCTGATACTGATCTTCGGCCAGACATGGCTGCTTGTCCTGTTCCAGAGGTTGCCCCTCTGTCTGCAAGATCCGCGGTCGCAGTGGGTGGGCTTACTGGTAGTTGGGAGCTCCAACGTCAGGCGCGTAATGGGGCCCCTTAGGGATATGGCAGCAAGAGAGGGGAAGAAAACCAATGTGCACTCCGTGTGCATACTGGGGGGAGTCATTCCAGATGTGGAAAGGGTCCTTCCGGATGCCATTTGCAGGTGGTCGCTCATGTCGGCACCAATGATGTGTGTCGCTATGGATCGGAGGAAATCCTGTCTGGCTTCTGGCGGCTATCTGATTTGGTAAAGACTGCCAGTCTTGCTAGCGGGATGAAAGCAGAGCTCACCATCTGCAGCATTGTCAACAGGGCTGACTGCGGACCTGTGGTACAGAGCTGAGTGGAAGGTTTTAATCAGAGACTGAGACGGTTCTGTGACCATGTGGGCTGCAGATTCCTTGACTTGCGCCGTAGGGTGGTGGGGTTTCGGGTTCTGCTGGATAGGTCAGGAGTCCATTACACACAGCAGATGGCTACACGGGTAGCAGGGGTTGTGTGGCGTGGACTGGGCAGTTTTTTAGGTTAGATGGCCTCGGGCAAGTACAGAAAGGGCAACAGCCTCAAAGGGTGCGGGGCAAAGTCAGGACATGCTGTGTTGGTGCTGTGTCCAAGCTGTGTTGGTAAAGTACCGGAACTTCAAGCGCTGATAGAAAGCACCGAAGCTGAAATCTTTATAGGTACGGAAAGCTGTCTGAAGCCAGAGATAAATTCTGCCGAAATTTTTACAAAGGCACAGACGGTGTTTAGAAAGGATAGCTTGCATGCAACCGGTGGTGACGTGTTTGTCGCTCTTAGTAGTAGTTTATCCTGTAGTGAAGTACAAGTGGATAGTTCCTGTGAATTATTATGGGTGGAGGTTATACTCAGCAACCGAGCTAGGTTAATAATTGGCTCCTTTTACTGACCTCCAGACTCAGCAGCATTAGTGGCAAAACAACTGAGAGAAAATCTGGAATACATTTCACATAAAGTTTCTCAGCATGTTGTAGTCTTAAGTGGAGATTTCAATTTACCAAATATAGACTGGGACACTCAGATGTTTAGGACGGGTGGTAGGGATAGAGCATCGAGTAACATTATACTGAGTGCACTATCCGAAAATTACCTCAAGCAATTAAACAGAGAACCGACTCATGGAGATAACATCTTGGGCCTGCTGATAACAAACAGACCCAAACTTTTCAATTCTGTAAGCGCAGAACAGGGAATCAGTGATCATAAGGCCGTTGCAGCATCCCTGAATATGGAAGTGAATAGGAATATTAAAAAAAGGGAAGAAGGTTTATCTGTTTAGCAAGAGTAATAGAAGGCAGATTTCAGACTACCTAACGGATTAAAATGAAAATTTCTGTTCCAACACTGACAATGTTGAGTGTTTATGGAAAAAAGTTCAAGGCAATCGTAAAATGCGTTTTATACAGGTACATGCTGAGTAAAACTGTGAGGGACGGGAAAAACCCACTGTGGTTCAACAAAAAAGTTAGGAAACTACTGCGAAAGCAAAGATAGCTTCACTGCAAGTTTAAACGCAGCCAAAACCTCTCAGACAAACAGAAGCTAAACGATGCCAAAGTTAGTGTAAGGAGGGCTATGCGTGAAGCGTTCAGTGAATTCGAAAGTAAAATTCTATGTACCAACTTGACAAAAAATCCTAGGAAGTTCTGGTCTTATGTTAAATCAGTAAGTGGCTCGAAACAGCATATCCAGACACTCTGGGATGATGATGGCATTGAAACAGAGGATGACACACGTAAAGCTGAAATGCTAAACACCTTCTTCCAAAGCTGTTTCACAGAGGAAGACCGCACTGCAGTTCCTTCTCTAAATACTCACACAAACGGAAAAATGGCTGACATCGAAATAAGTGTCCAAGGAATAGAAAAGCAACTGAAACCACTCAACAGAGGAAAGTCCACTGGACCTGATGGGATCCCAATTCGATTCTACACAGAGTACGCTAAAGAACTTGTCCCCCTTCTTAGAGCCATGTACCGCAAGTCTCTAGAGGAACTGAAGGTTCCAAATGATTGGAAAAGAGCACAGGTAGACCCAGTCTTCAAGAAGGGTCGTCGAGCAGATGCGCAAAACTATAGACCTATATCTCTGACATTGATCTGTTGTAGAATTTTAGAACATGTTTTTTGCTCATGTATCATGTCATTTCTGGAAACCCAGAATCTACTCTGTAGGAATCAACGTGGATTCCAGAAACAGTGATCGTGTGAGACCCAACTCGCTTTATTTGTTCATGAGACCCAGAAAATATTAGATACAGGCTCCCAGGTAGATGCCACTTTCCTTGACCTCCGGAAGGCGTTCAATACAGTTTCGCGCTGTCGCCTGATAAACAAAGTAAGAGCCTACGGAATATCAGACCAGCTGTGTGGCTGGATTGAAGAGTTTTTAGCAAACAGAGCACAGCATGTTGTTCTCAATGGAGAGACGTCTACAGATGTTAAAGGAACCTCTGGTGTGCCACAGGGAGTGTTATGGGACCATTGCTTTTCACAATATATATAAATGACGTAGTAGATAGTGTCGGAAGTTCCATGCGGCTTTTCGCGGATGATGCTGTAGTATACAGAGAAGTTGCAGCATTAGAAAATTGCAGCGAAATGCAGGAAGATCTGCAGCGGATAGGCACTTGGTGCAGGGAGTGGCAACTGACCCTTAACATAGGCAACTGTAATGTATTGCGAATACATAGAAAGAAGGATCCTTTATTGTATGATTATATGACAGCAGAACAAACACCGGTAGCAGTTACTTCTGTAAAATATCTGGGAGTATGCATGCGGAACGATTTGAAGTGGAATGATCATATAAAATGAATTGTTGGTAAGGCGGGTGCCAGGTTGAGATTCATTTGGAGAGTCCTTAGAAAATGTAGTCATCAACAAAGGAGGTGGCTTACAAAACACTCGTTCGACCTATACTTGAGTATTGCTCATCAGTGTGGGATCCCTACCAGGTCGGGTTGACAGAGGAGATAGAGAAGATCCAAAGAAGAGTGGCGCATTTCATCACAGGGTTATTTGGTAAGCTTGATAGCATTACGGTAATGTTTAGCAAACTCAAGTGGCAAACTCTGCAAGAGAGGCCCTCTACATTGCGGTGTAGCTTGCTGTCCAGGTTTCGAGAGGGTGCGTTTCTGGATGAGGTATCGAATATATTGCTTTCCCCTACTTATACCTCCCGAGGACATCACGAATGTAAAATTAGAGAGATTTGAGCGCGCAGGGAGGCTTTCCGGCAGTCGTTCTTCCCGCAAACCATATGCGACTGGAACAGGAAAGGGAGGTAATGACTAGAGATGGGGGATCCGCTCTTGAACTGATTCATAGAGTTGAATCTTTCAAAGGAGTGAACAATCAGTGATTCAGAAAAAAAGAACGGTAGCTCCAAACGTTTCCCACGGCAGAGAGAGAGAGAGAGAGAGAGAGAGAGAGAGAGAGAGAGACGGAGCATATCAGCAGCGCCTCTGCTGGTCACAGCACAGTGCACGCCACACAACACAGCCAGCGCCAGCCTCTGCCCTGCTTCTACCTTGGCTGCCTGCATTGTGCAGTGCCCCATTGGATTTTGTGTTTCACATATGCCGTGCCGTCTCTGTGCGTCGTCTGGCGCAGCTTAACTTCGCATCACACTCTGTCGGCGATCGTTTCAGTCGCACGTCCTGCCCTCTGGGCAGTTAATGCGAGCAACAGGACAGAGAGCCGCCTAGCGGATAACATAGGAACTACTTGCAACAACCTGCTCGCAAGGGAACGGACGATTTGTCTCGGAGCGGGTGAGTTCACCGCTCCCCCCACCCTCGGAACTCGCCCGCTCAACGCTCGCCCCACCGTTCTCGACTCTAGCCAGAGCGTTGAGCAAAGCAACTCATGTGTCACTCTGGTCTCTGGGGTCTTAGCTCACGCAGTAATACAGCTCTTAGCTCGACCTGCTCGACTCAGTGCTTCTGCATCGGAGTTCGTCTCTACTGGATATTGTTCTTCGTAGTAATACCGCTATGTATATTACATTATTATGTTATGTATACATCATTTGTTTTTTTTTTTTTTATTTTTATTTGTTTAAACTGATCAGATTAGGTTCCTGACGACTCCTCTTACTATAGGATTTTTATTATGGACACTCGAATTTACGCTTTAATTACGAGCGAACCGATAAACGTATCGCAAAATGTGATACACCAATATTTTCCTTGTTTTATTCTGCGTAAGGCTATATGCAGCACTTTCGTTTTACAGTCAAATTTATACTTTTTTTTCTTATTCTGGTACGGATTTTGCGATTTTAGGCGTCTTCGGAAGGAAACGTTCACTTTAAAAATACATGGCTTGCGATGTATTTGTATGAGGTTAATGAAATTATAATACATTATAGCCAAATATATTGTTAATGTAAATCTCAAGTTACAACATTTTCCGATCACCCAAAAAACCACGATAGTGCAAAATAAATCAATAATCAAAAACTTTGTCATATCGTGGAAATTTCAATAAACAATACAAAATTCTTACTCATTATCTGTGTTACTTCAAAACAGGATCAAATAAGATCAAAATACAGGTATAGTACTGGAATAAACCAAGTTTAAAGGGCAATGTGCCTTCCATTTATTTTCTATTGTAAATGAGTGGTGAGTCATGAAAAAGAGCTAATTCATTTCAGGGAGTGAACAGTTCTGATCCGATCTCTGAAAAGAACAGTTTTACCCATCTCTAGTAATGACAGTGGCACATAAAGTGCCCTCCGCCACACCGTTGGGTGGCTTGCGAAGTATAAATGTAGATGTAGATATAGATCCTCTGCCATCTTCACTATTTCTTCTCTCAAAGCTATCCATTCTTCTACTGTATTTCTTTCTCCTGTTCTTGTCAATTGTGCCCTAATGCTCTCCCTGAAGCTCTCTACAACCTCTGGTTCTTTCAGTTTATCCAGGTCCCATCTCCTCAATTTACCACCTTCTTGCAGTTTCTTCAGTTTTAATCTACAGTTCATAACCAATAGATTGTGGTCAGAGTCCACATCTGCCCCTGGAAATGTCTTACAATTTAAAACCTGATTCCTGAATCTCTGTCTTACCATTATATAATCTATATGATACCTTCCAGTATCTCCAGGCTTCTTCCATGTATACACACTTATTTCATCATTCTTGAACCAAGTGTTAACTACGATTAAGTTATGCTCTGTGTAAAATTCTACCAGTAAAATTCCTTACTCCCATTCCATATTCACCTACTAAATTTCCTTCTCTTCCTTTTCCTACTGTCGCGTTCCAGTCACCCATGACTATTAAATTTTTGTCTCCCTTCACTATCTGAATAATTTCTGTTATCTCATCATACATTTCATCAATCTCTTCATCATCTGCGGAGCTAGTTGGCATATAAACTTGTACTACTGTGGTAGGCGTGGGCTTTGTATCTATCTTGGCCACAATAACACGTTCACTATGCTGTTTGTAGTAGCTTACCCACATTCCTATTTTTTTTATTCATTATTAAACCTAATCCTGCATTACTCCTATAATAATAATAATAATAATAATAATAATATCAACACTTTGGAAAGGATCACCCCGTCCTCCAACACAGCCTATCAATACCGCATGTAGCAGCCCTCTTACGTCCCTGTCACAACCTTGCACGCTTCCACAGGCAGCACAGTATCCTCTCCCATTCCTGCCCCACTGTCCCTTCCCTTTTGTATCTCATGTCTCCCCATTATCACCGCTACCCACATCAGCAATTTCCTGTTCATGTTAGACACAGTTGCAGATGGACCCAAAGCACACAGAACAGTTGCTGTAAGTGTGTGACTTGTGCTCGTATGAATATGTGTGTGTGTATGTTTTCTGTTGGGGAAGAAGAGCTTTGTCCAAAAGCTTAATTATTTTAATAGCCTTTTTCATTGTGCCTGGCTGCAACTCAGTGCCTTCTCCCTTGTTTTCCATTTTTCACTTAAGTTGTCATGTGAGCATGTTGTATATGACTACAAAAGTCAGATGTTGACTTGAAACTTCCTGCAGCACTTACGAGTCAAATGTGAGGGATGGTTGTGATAGATCTTGTTGAAACTTCATTGTTCATTGCTTATCCTCTTGTGGTATTTCTCTCCAAAGATATATACAGCCCTATGGATGATTTACCTCCAGCATTGATTGTTTTTGTAGCTTTTATTTACACTGGTGTGCTCTTAACTCAGTATCTGTTAAGCATGAAATTTTATGTTTCATTACTTTAGTTTGTTATCCAGATTGACATTTGTGATAAATTTTGTTATCAGCAAATTTGTAAGATTTATGTAGTAACTTGGCATGAAAATAAACCAAACCAATAAACAAACAGTTCAACTATTGAAAAGGAAATGGTGGTCTGTCACATTTTATCCTGGTTGGAGAATGTGTCTCTCACATTGTTAATGTATCTGTCATTTCCTTCTGTATAGGAGTACATGCAGTGTGTTACTGCTGTGGATGGCCACTGGCTGGCAGAATTGGGCCCTATGTTCTTTTCCGTGAAGGAGACAGGTCGCTCAGGAAGAGCCAAGAGACGACAAGCTCTGGAGCATCTTCAAGAAATGGAAAGTCAAATGAAAATTGCACAGGAAGAGATCAGACTGCGCAAGGAAGAAGAGGAACGAAAATTGCAAGCAGCATCAAAAGCGTAAGTGTGACCACTCAACAGAGAAATCAAATGTTGAGGATGCAGATGCATTATTTCATTCATAATTATTTGATATGATGACTTAATGTAAATGATTTTTTACATATTGCATATTTTCACATATGCTTGTGTTCTATGTTTCAAGAATGTTATCCATCACAAATTTAATTAAGGTAATCATACTTTATTTAGTTGGACAGAGCTCCCATACAGGTATACAGGGGGAAGTTAAGAGCTGTAACTGTGTGCTTAGTATCCCTCTTATGTCCCTGTTTTGATTTAAAAACAGTTTCATTATTTATATATGTGGTGTCTGTTCTTTCAAAATTAGGGCAAGATCTCTTCAATGCAGATGCACACCAGGCTTGAATTCTTACGGGAATCAGCGAAATGGTGCGAGTAATGAAGATGATGGGCAAGGGGCACTAAATTAGAAGTGTTTGAATTTGGGTCTGACGGGAGGCATGCTAGGGTAGTCCGTGCAGCTACAATGACCACCATGTCCATGTGGCTTAGTGGCTAGAGCATCTGCCTTGCAAGCAGGAGACCAGGGTTCGAATCCCAGTCCCAATTGATTTCAGTGCCCACTCACATCCAATGTCTGTAATTCTTTCATGTCTTAGTTTCATTATTATTCATTTTAATTGAAATAGTCAGTAGTATGAAAGTTGTGTGTTTTAAACAATTCAGGATGAACAATGTATGTAAATATAGTGACTGTTTATTTGACAAGTATTTTAACCCAATACATTCAGTAGTGCAACTGTTAACCACTTCCGTTGCTCTTAATCAGAGCACTGCTTCTATAGTAACACCTTATCATAATCTCTTCAACCATTTCACTAATTAATATTTATCATCTCATTACATTTCCCGTGCTCACTCATCATCTACATTAATCTTCCATTTTATATCAATTACTTCTCCATGTAACACTGCTCTACTAATTCTGACCAACTGAAAATTCTAAACGCTTCCTCCCAACTCAAACAACTAATTGATTAATAACAGTGTACAGTGCTGTGCCAGACAGCCTTGTTCTTGCTGGTATTTAGTCCCTGCACACACACCAGCCAGCAGTTCCTCCCATCCCCCTCCCCACCTCATACACTGCTGTCCCTCTCCATTCCCCACCCCACTACAGTTTGCTGCGTTTGTTCAATGCCAAAGTTGCATTCTGGCTGCAGCAGATGGAGGTAGTGGTCATGTGTGTGTGAAGCATACCTGTATGTGTGAATGTGTGTGTGTTTTCATTTCTGAAGAAGGGCTTGGCTGAAAACTCAAATGTGCAACAGTCTTTATGTTGGGCCTGTCGGCAACTCAACTCGTTATCTATGAAGTGAATAGCAATCTAACCTTTTCACAGTATTTTAATTGATTAATAAAACACAAGTAGACTCAAACAATAAACCTTGCATTATCAATAATACAATATCAAACAGTTGTCTCCTAGGTTACCAAAGACATTGGCCTCAGTAGATATGGAACACTTATGGTGTGTATGTTGTGTCATTTTTTGCCCTTGTTCCTGCCTCCATGTATCCATCCTTCCATTGAGAGGAGTGCCTTCAAATCCCCATCTGGACATCCAGATTTAGGTTTTCCATGGTTTTTCTGCATCAGTCAAGGTAAATGCCAGTGTGGTTCATTTGAAAAGAACACAGTCGAGTTTCTTCCATATATTTTTTCTGTCCAACTGTGTGCTCCATCTCATGATATTGTCATTTATGGAGTGCCAAGTGCCAGTCTTCCTTCTGTCTGTCCTCCATTCTCACTCCAACAGAGTAGATTTATTGGTTTGTTAAACAGAATCAGTTAAATTAACCATATAGCGAAAATTCGTAGTTGACTTGCTTCCTCGTTGTTTTTGGTACTGCCAGTCATCAGTAATTTTCCAGGTGGAACCATTAACAGTTAACTGGCCTCAATAGACTTTTGAATTTGAGAGTTCTTTATCAAATGCCATCAGCAATTTGAGAGAAGATGTGCTCGCATATATTTATGGGATTGCTTGATTAATGAATGAAATATTCGTGGTATGAAGAGTTAAAAATTAAGTTCCAAAGGGCAAATTTTTGAAGAACTAGAATGAGATCAATGACGGTGTACAGAGAACAATATGTGCCCTAGAAAAGGAGAATAAATTGAAGCAGTAAATGAAAAAGCAGTATGGATGAAAGACGAATAATTATTTTACTTTCTGCTCCACTGGTCTGTGCATTTTAGCATGTCAAAATTCTGTTTTGTATCTCACCAGAACCATCCTTTATAAGGCAGTGTTTGTTCTTTCATGTTGGGTGTTCTTCATATTTGTAGTTTACTTGTACACTCTAAGAGCATTCGAAGTTTTATATTTTCTGTTCATCACTATCAAGTACCACAACTGCATTGCTCATCAGTATTCATGAGCACATGAAACTCTCTCTTCCCTACAACCTAGGCCTCCATGCAAACATATTTGCACCTACAGAAAATTCCTCAACTCCTACACCAACCACCTCTTCCTCATTTTGTTCTCCCACAACTACACTATGGATTGTGTCCATATATAAATCTCTTCATCTTATCTTATGACGACAAATTTAACTCTGAAGCACCCACTTTGTCACCCAGTACTACACTAGCCTCAAATGGCGCAATACATTACTCTGTCAAATCTTAAGTTTTTCTCCAGTCAAACTCTCAGATCAGATCATTCCTCCTTGATATTGTTCCCACATGACTCACTGGCACCTTCCATGGCCCTTCAAAAGTCCATGACATCCTTGTCAAACCATGCAATGAGTCCATCCAGCACTATTTATGGCCATAGGTGTATGTGTGAGGGGGGGGGGGGGGGGGGCATCGTGTGTGGCTGCACACTTCCTTCTGGGGTATACCTTGTCAAAGGATTTATTCCAAAAGCTAGCAAGTTTGCTTTCTTTCTTTGTGTTTACCTGTTGGCAACTCAGTGCTTCTGCTGTTTGTTGACTAGTATCATTTACTCTAAATTATTTTACATTGTGCCAGGGCCTTGCTCACCATATTTGTTAATCGATGTGATATTCTCAGACTGTTATCCCTACCCCACAGTCCCTTCCCCTGCAATTCCACCCACTGTAAGAAACACACCATGCAGCCGCTCACTACCACTTACTCCAGCCCCACATCTGGTAAGTTCTACATCAAAGGTATGTGAAACCATGCATGCTATGTACCACCATGTGGTGACTGTGTGGCTTTTTATGTACGAATGACTACCACTAAACTGTCTTGAGTCAGGAGACTTGAGTCTTGCTACACCACATAAGACATTTAATTGCATTATTTTTTCCACTTTTAAATTATCTTCCTTTATAGGCCACCTTTATTTCTCATTTATCATCGTTGAAATGAAGCTTTGCACATTTTTCACCAATTTACTATGGCCTCCTACTCTTTCTCATGCCACCTCCTTTTCCTCATCCTCACAATAGGTATGTCACATTCAGCATGCTCCTCCTTTCCAATCTTCCCTAACAAACCTCACTTTACTTTATGAGCAAAGTGGGGATTTTTAGACGCAAATTGAAGATCAAAAATGAAGGTAACAGGTGCAAAAGAGATAAAAAAGGGACTAAAAGGTCCTGATTTACTCAACTAATTCAACAAATTCTCCTATTCTAGTTTGTTGAATTACAAGCAAGTACATCAGGTCATCATTCACTGTAAAAATGACAAAAATGAAGCTGTGTACTTCAAGACAATAAACCTCTCTGTATTTTTAAAAATAAGTCTGCTCATGTTAGAAGATACAATGTCTTTATGGATGCTAAAACCACAGAAACCAGTAGGAAAACTTTTTAGTCACTCAGAATGGCAGTTGTACAGATGTGGCAAATACCTCAATACCTGGATTCTTCTGTAGGCTAGACTCAAGTTTGTCTTTGGCAAAGCCATCTAACTACTCCCTAATGGAAGTGAAGTAAAAATATCCCTTTGTTATTCCTCTATGAGACCTTGTACTTTTCATCATTAATAGCTGTTGTGAGGTACTTGTAACTATGGATGCACAACAGTTCTGTCTGCAAATGATGTATTTTCTCCAGTAGCAGAAGTTTCTGTGCCATGGAAAGTATTGGCTAGATCCAAAACAGCACAAACTCTTTAATCTTGTGAAAATTCTCACACAACATAGCAGCACACCCAACCCAGGAACCCCAGTGAGTAATTACCAAGAAATTTGTTGTGGGCAGGCCAGTGATTTCCTTGTGGGCAACAATATGACTCAGAGCTTTCTTTTCAGTCTTCTTCAGAGCAGAGATGAAGTGATTAGTGATGTCATATTCATTTGCTCACGTCTCAGTTAGTTAACAGGTGAAACCAGGTGCTGAACGTTATCTTTAACAACCGGAAGAATTTTCTCAAACTCAGTGCCACAAGGCCACTGTTTTTGACAGAAATCCATGATTTCATTACTGTACTGCCATTGTTTTTTTCCAGCTCTTACATTTTTTAACAGTGCAGTATGGACTTAACTTTCTTCCCTGCAAAGGGAAAAATTAAATATCATCCCACTGAGTACATTGTTTCATCCAAAATTATTCCCACATTGCAGTCGGACACTTCCTCCTCGATTCTTTGTATGGTTTCTTGGTAAACAGGCTCCACATAGTTTTTTCTTAAAATACTCTCAATAGGCATTGATATCTTTGTGCATTTTTGAAAAAAAAAATCCCTTGAAAGCAGGATGGTTCATCTTACTAAGTGGAATTCCTGCTTGTGTAAGAGTTGCATACAAATTGACGTTGAATTTATTCACATTTTGGCTTTTTGAAGAACGCTGTTCAAAAGCATTTAATAATAGAGGTTGCTGTAATTTATTTGTGTGAAGAGTGGTGTTCTGCTTAGAGCAAGAAGTGTGTTGTTTGATGTGATTTCCCTGGTGTTTTTCATCTAATAAAATTCTTAAATAAATGTAAGAAAATGGTAGCAGAAGAAAAGAGCAAAAGCTGGGAGAAATTCACCCGAGAGTTGGCAAAAGATGTTACTAGTGGTAAGAGGGTGATATATGGAATTACAAAGAGTATGAGGAAGGAAAAAACACACACAAAGCTAGTGAAAGGGGAAAATGGAGAGCTATTAATGCAACCAGAGGAGTCAAGGAAAATACAAAAAGAGTACTTTGATAAGTTACTAAATGTGAAGAACGGTAATGGAAAGTGAATAGAAGTATGGTAGAGGGGCTGGATATAATGATGTTAGAAGTGAAACTAGCTCTGAGAAAAATAAAAACAGGAAAGACACCTGGGATAGATGAAATTACTGTGTAGATGATAAAGGCAGCTGGACCAATTGGGCTACAGTGGCAAAAAGGATGTGTACCTGAAGAATGGGGAAAGCTAATAATAATTCCAGTTTTCAAGAAGGGTGTCAGGAAAGTATGTGACAACTATCAAGGGTTTACACTCATATCCCAAGTAGCAAAAATAATGGAGAGAATACTGGAAAGAAGAGTGAGAGTAAAAGTGGAAGGGCATTTAGAAGAGGGGCAGTATGGCTATCTTCATCGTAGATCAAGAGTGGACCCAATTTTTAGTATGAGACAGTTGATGGAAAGAATTTCTCGACCTAGTGAAAGCATATGATAGTGTTCCCAGGGAAAAGGTATGGGCAACCTTGAAGAGAAAGGGAGTTAGAAAGCAAACACCTGAAGTCATCCAGGCAATGTATGAAAAAAGCTCTAGTTGTGTGCAGACACCAGTTGGAAGAACTGAATGGTTTTGAGAATGTTATGGGACTAAGACAAGGAAGTGTGTTTTCATCACTATTATTTATAATGGTGATGAATGAAAGTCAGAGAGACGAAAGAAGCCCACAGAGGAAGGGGGATGAAGCTGTTAGTATTTGCTGATGATATTGTGGTGTGGGGAACAAGCAGTAATGAGGTACAAAAGCAAATAGACATCCTAAATGATAGGGTCGAAAAATATGGAATTAAATTTAGTGTGGAGTAAAGCAAGACCGTGGTGGTAACCAGAGGGGATAGAGAGGGCAAGAGACAAATTCATATTAAGGGACAGGATATTGAAAATTTGGACAACTTATTTGGGAAATATATTAATGGGAAATGCTCGTTTGGAGACAGAAATTAGCAAAAGAATACAACAGAGTACTACATTTTACCAGTGTGTGAGGGGCTTGGTGTGGGGAAGGTAAGTGCCAATGAGGTGCAAGCTGGTGCTATACAAGACTTACTTCACACCTATACTAATTTACAGCTCAGACACTTGGACTATGACTAGAAGATAGGAGAGGAGGAGGAGATTAGTGTTTAACGTCCCGTCGACAACGAGGTCATTAGAGACGGAGCGCAAGCTCGGGTGAGGGAAGGATGGGGAAGGAAATCGGCCGTGCCCTTTCAAAGGAACCATCCCGGCATTTGCCTGAAGCGATTTAGGGAAATCACGGAAAACCTAAATCAGGATGGCCGGAGACTGGATTGAACCGTCGTCCTCCCGAATGCGAGTCCAGTGTGCTAACCACTGCGCCACCTCGCTCGGTAGAAGATAGGAGAGTAGGATACAATCCAGTGAAATAAAGTTTCTGAGAAATATGCTAGGGAAGGCGAGGAAAGACAGAGTGAAAAATGAAGATGTTAGGAAGGACATTGGAGTGGAGAAGTTGACTGAGAAAATTGAAAAGATTAGATTAAAATGGTTTGGGCATGTGAAGAGGATGGGAGAGGGAAGAATACCAATAAGAATGATAGAGTTCAAGATTGAGGCCAAGAGGAAGAGCGAGAACAAGATGGATTGATACAATGTGAGTTTAAGGAGGAGAAACCTGCTATGGAACCAAATTGCAGAAGAAGAATGGTGGAAAGACCAAGTAAAGTGGCAAAGTACCATTGATACCCCAACCCGACCAGATGTTGGATAGAGGGGAAACGAAGATGATGATGAAAATTCTTAAATCATAAATAGTGCAATTGTTCCATCAGTTTCTGTGGAATCTTGCTTGACTTTCTGAGCCAGAACAGAAAAGCAGCATGGTAAAGCTGATTCCGGTGAAATTAAAAGTATCGAATGAAATACACTCGTCGTTATTTGCACTGTTGCAGGCTATTTGTGGTGATAAAGTGAGACAAAGAGGATTTGTCATACACACAGCTATTTTCCATTGTTGCAGCTGTGCTTTCATTCTCACATGTACTGAAAGAGGCAGGCTTACTGCAAGCTGAGGAGACTTTAATTGAAAGTTAAATATTTTGTATTGATTTGAAACCATATACAAGTAGGATTAAACTCACAAGTCATTTATCTTGTAAATAATAAAATGCACATAAGAATATTACTGAAAAGCTACAGTAAAAAAAGGGGGGGGCTTATGGACATGGTTGAAGGAAAAAAGGCAGAATGGGGCATGAAAAACATCTTTTTGCAATGAGAGCCAAACTGTGCACTGTGGTATCTTTCCGCAGAGCTTCAATTTATCTTAAGAGAAAAGGTTCACATCTAGAAATCCTAACCCTGTTCATGAGGAAGGAACATACGAGTTCCAAATACTAGGGATAGTTTTTAAATACTTTTAAATGTTTTTGTCCAAATTACTTGAATTGTAGCATTCTGAAATAAGGTACTGTCCAGCCATTCTGTCTCTTTATAAGTTAACAACTTTCTCAATTGAATTTTCCTTTTGATATGATAAACATTATTTTATGTCCTCTCATACATCCCACAATGATATTAAATGGCAGATAGAGTGTGACATCCAAAAAGTAAACCAGAGTGTTAGGCTTCAACAACAAAAGTACATCTTTTTAATACAAGATTATCAAAAATAATGAAATTGTTATTAAAAACTCTCATAACTCTGTTACTGTTGTTCCTGGCATTCTTTTTCCAATTAGTTACATTACCTTACACAGTGTCATTTTACTGTAATGGCTTATTTCATATTGTATGTGATATTACTGTTTATATTATTTACATATGTCATAACTGCAATGCAGTGATACCAGAATTAAAATTTTTACAGTGGTGAAATTGTTACACCTGGCCTTCGAGAACCTGGTACACCTGCGACACCTAGAAGAACCCCAGCACGGTTTGGTCTTTGATGGAGTAAAGCGAATAGTTCCTGATTAATATTCAAGGATAAAATGTTTTTTTTGCCATTGCTGAAGGTGTTTTGTTTTCTTATATTTCATTTATTAAGACATTTTTCATTGACATCTCAAGAGTCCTGTGATTGTATTAAACTTTTAGCAGGTCACAGCTGTGTTCAGAAAATGAAGTACTACACTGTTATTGACCTATTTGTTAGTCACCATGTTTGCATTATTGTACAAAATGGGCATTCAAGTAAACATATTATTTTTTTACGTGTGTATAACAAAACCATTACTAAACATAATTGTTTTAGATAGCCTTCTCTTGAATGGCACATGGAACATGGTGACTCAAAAGCATAGAATCCTCATGAATTTTATTTTAAGAAAGATAGTGATGTAAAATTTTGTATATTTGATATGTTTGTTTAGCTCTTGGAGAAGTTTATAATTTAAAATTACCATGTAAAGAAAAGATGTACATTATTAGATTTAAATAGAATTTGTGAATATAATGTCACAATAGATTATGTACATGTACATGTGCATGTTTTTAAGGGACATACATGGAAACTGATTAAAAAAAATAGTTGGCTATCTACAAATGTGCAGTATTCCTTTAGTAACACAGAACTTGTGTGTTACTATTTCATCATAGCAGTGGAAGATTTAGATGGGTGCCTCCTCATGAGAAATACTGTATATATTTTAAGATGTTTGAATAGTCATGCATCAGTACTACTAAGGGACCGATGTTTTATCTTATTTGAGATTTGTTCTGTATCTGAGTACTGTGGCAAAGATTAGTTCCATATGGTGCACTTCAAGTAATCTGCATACAAAAACCATTCCTTCACATTGCTGTAGTATTGTGAAGCCTACATTTTTAGTACCATGAGATTTCTTTGGTTACAGTATGCCACATTATCATACATTATGCAAAAGATATTTAGACAGATTTTCCAGTGACTTGTTGAAAATTCAGATCATTAAATTTAACTTGCAGTTTACTCATATTTAGCTACTTCTGTCTCCAACACTGTGCCATTTAAACAAAAAAGAAGTGTCTAGTAGGGGAGCTGTAGGCAGATTCTGTGAACTGTAATGTTGTTAATCACTGGGTTTGAGAATTCAATAGATGGATAAGACTTTAACATTCACTGCCATTGTCTTCTTCCTTACTTCTCCTTTTGCTCTGTCTCTTCTTTTCTTTCTGTCTTGACCAGCATTTATCTAGAAGCTGCTAGACAAAATACAGTACTGTGATGAGTTTTCTCTTTTGGTTGCAGACATAGAAATAATACTTCACATGCGTGAAAATGACCATGGTAAACTTCATGAAACATTGTTTTGTTGCTGGAGTTCGCAGTTTTTATGTTTTCAGAATGGAGTTCAGAACCAAAAGATAATCAATGACAAAGCATTCTATTATTTTAAAACTGTTTTAAACTAGTTTCCATAAAATGATAGTACAATTTTTATATTTTTTGATTTCTCTTCTTTGCAAAAATGAACACTTGTTTTATAAAGTTCTTTGTTTAAAAAATGTAAATAAATAGAGTATAAAAACATAACATTGTTCTGTTCATTCCATACATGTGTGCCTATCTCCATCTCCCAACCCACTCTCACTCACTCTCACTCTCCCTCTCCCTGTCTGTCTCTCAAGGTGCTTCCTAGAAACTTATGTATTTGTCTGCAAGATGAATTAAATGCACTGAAATGTATTGATGGTAATGAAATCAGCTAAGATGCAATGACATGAAATAATATTAGTGCAAATTCTTTAAATATGCTGAACCTGAACCTGAACCTGCATGGTAATGAATCAGTAGTGACAAATAAAATTTTTACCGGACTGGGACTCCAGATATTCTATTTATTCCAAGCTGTTGCCTTAACCATTAAGCTGTCGAAGTGTGGTTCCACAAGCCTGATGATTCAAACTTGTACTGTCACTGGTGTTCACACACACACACACACACACACACACACACACACACACAGCATGGGCAAAATAAAACTGCTCATGCTCCTCTCCCAAAAACAAAAACTTTGCTGTGTCATTACATTTGAATGAGTGAGAGGAGCTGACACGTTTAGAGACCAGTTGAGCACAACATAAAATGGCACTTACAATAAAACAGCATGTGTTCATTGTTGAGGTTCACGCAAACCATAAATCATGTATATGGAACTGTTTGTGCAAGTGCTTAAGACTGGAAGTGTTGTGGCGAAACCTCCAGCATAGCCTGCAATGCAAAACTTAGTGGCGAAATGGTGCAAAACAAGCTCTATAGTGTATAAAATCCCAAATTATCCGAAGAACATCAGAAAACATTGCTCAAGTGAAGGAAAGCCTAGAACAAAGTCATGAAATCTCATTTAACTGTGCAAGTGGGAATTAACAGATCATCGTATTGAAACAATATAAAAAAGACCTTCATTTGTATACCTACAAAGCACCTGGATGAAATTTCATGTGTTGTGTTCTGTCAGTGGTTTCTGAGTGAAGTAGAATCAGGACTTCAAGATCCTCGGTTTTTCATTTCTTCAGATGAGGCTTGGTTCAGCCTGTCGTGGTACGTGCGCTCACAGAACATATACCATTATGCATCAGAAAACCTGCATCAGAACTTTCAAGAGCTCATCTCAAGATTGGTATTAGGTGCGCGATGACTGGTGTCCACATCATAATACGATTGTTTCACCAAACTGTTAATGTTAACTGGTCTGTCTAGAAACTGTTTAATCCATATGTGGATAAATTCATAGAAGATGAATGAGTGTTTGGATATTTTCAGCAACACAGAGCAACAGCACGTGTCACCGTGAGAGCTTTGTCTCAAGTGTATGATGTGTTGTGTCAGGTGTGGACAATCAGCAGAGGTAGTCCAATATCATGATCACCTGATCTTTCTCGGTGTGATTTTTACCTGTGGAGAAAATTGTATTCAAACAAATCTCTCGCGCTGGAAGAGTTACTGCAGAACATGGAGAACACTATTGCTGCTATTACTCAGGCTGAGCTGCTAACCACGTGTCACATTTTGATAAATCAGGCACAGTGTAGCATTGACATTAATGGTGCCCATTTCCAGCATCTTCTGTGATGTTCATTAACAAGGGTAAATCCCTCATCAGTCTTATGGTAAATATTTTCCTTTTCAATATTTCTTCTATAGCTGTCATTTGTCGAATACCAACATTAGCAACTTGAGCTTGTGTTTGCAGCTTTCACAAACAGTATTTTTCCCTTAATATAGAAGAAATATAGGTGAAGTTGGACAGTACAAAAGAAAGTGTGTGAGTGTGTACAGCAGAAACTACAGAACGCAACCACTGCAGACAAGATTCATAATTCGTACTCATTAGGAACAGATGAGACAAGGCTATGGAGAAGTCATAATACGTACAGTGAAATGAAAAGGAAAAAAGAAAATCTCTTGAAATTCCAGAATGAAAATAATACTTAAAAGAACAACAATAATAGAAATAACACATTACCAAAAAAAAGCCCTGTAATTGACTAGATGAGGACTATTCAATACAGAAAAAGGGTGAGGAGTAAAATGCAAAGAGCACTGGAAATGCAGATGTGTTTGGTTGTCACTGAATTTAATACATGCAGAAGAGACAGGGTAGCCATCAGTGATCAAGAGACAAACATTCAGAAATTTGTCATAGTTTACAGAGAAGAGTAGGTTAAAAAGTTCGAGGAGCTTCAGTGGCACTGTTAGCACTGATGATGTAAATGCTGTCAATAAAAATAACCTGTTCCAGTGTAAACAACCCTGATCTTCAGTGGTATTGTTTATAAGGTGTCCATCACAGACAATGGAAAGTCCAGGATGGAATAACAACAATATGGAAAGGGTAGATTGCTACTCACCACATAAAAGAGGCATTGAGCCACAGACAGAAAAGAATACTAGAGATATTTAAGCTTTTGAACAAAGTCCTTCCTCAGAAGTAGAAAACTCAAACAACTACAACTGACATGTGCATGGCTTTTATCTCCAGGCACCTGGAGACTGTAGCCATGTGTGTATTAGTTGTTGCTGTTGAGTGACTGTGTGGAAGTTCTGTTTCTGAGGATGGACATTGTTAGCAAGATTAAATATTACCAATATTCTTTTCATTGTGCCTATCTGCAACACAGTGCCTCCTCTGTTTGGTGAGTAGAAATATGTTCTTTCTAGATTGTTGTTATTGTAATGCAGAAAACTCAAAATTCCTGCACCATGTGTTTTTCGCTTAACAGACAGATAAATGTGACCAACACAAAGATATATTGAAAGTTCTAACAAAATCTCACAATTTGTTTAAATAAACTGGCTATTGTGTAATGTCTCCAACTCGACCTACAACCACATAGTTCTGGTGCAAAACATGTTCACAATTGTGGTCTAAGTATATTGATTCTCTTGACTGGATTTAAGAAGAATATCTTGCCAGAATTATAAGAGAAGATAGGCTTTGAGCTATGGACAGTTCACATGCCAAACTGGCTGATTAAAGTGAACATGGGATGGTGTAGAGGCCAAGGTCAGTAAAAAATATGCAAAAATGGCAGAGGACCAACATGTCAATTGGCCAGAAGATATTAAGTATCATGTCAATAGATATATTTTCGTATACTGAACATTTTGTGATTTAATCATGTATCATGGCTGATACATGGGAGTATTTTTCCTGGAAAAATAAAAGCTGTTTCTCATTACTTTTATTCCATAATAACATGACCCAAACCTAACTGAGAGCAATAGAAAGTCATGTCCTGACATATCACTGACCTACAATTACAGAATATTGAGACCAAAATGGTTATGTGACAAAGAGTGTCTTGCAGTGGACAGTTCATTAAAGTGTAGCATATTAGTGAAGATAACATGATAAAAATGGCTAACTCCTTTAGTTGTTACCAATTAGTGATTATCCTTCACAAAGAAAATTAAATGGGTCATACTATTTTGCCCACAGACCATGTAGTATAAGAAACACAATCATGTGTTCTACACCTACATGGATTCTCTGCAAATTACATCTAAGTGCCTGGCAGAGGGTTCATCAAACTACCTTCACAACTCTCTATTATTCCAATCACCTATAGTGCGCAGAAAAAACGAGCACCTATATCTTCTTGTATCGTTTCTCCTTATGTAGGTCAGCATCAACAAAATATATTCACATTCAGAGAAGAAAGTTGGTGATTGAAACTTCATGAGAAGATTCTGCCGCAACAAAAAACGCCTTTGTATTAATGATGTCCACCACAAATGCTATATCATTTCAGTGACACTCTCCCCACTATTTCAGGATAATCCAAAAAGTGCTGCCCTTCTTTGAACTTTTTCGATGTCTTTCATGCTCTGTCTGGTAAGGATCCCACACTGTGCGGCAGTATTCTAAAAGAGGACGGGCAAGCATAGTGTAGGCAGTCTCTTTAGTAGATATGTTACATTTTCGAAGTGTACTGCCAATAAAACAGTCTTTGGTTAGCCTTCCCCACAACATTTTTTATGTGCTCCTTCCAATTTAAGTTGTTTATAATTGTAATCCTAGGTATTTAGTTGAATTTATTGCCTTTAGATTTGACTGATTTATCATGTAACCAAAGTTTAACAGATTTCTTTTAGCGCTCATCTGGATGACCTCACACTTTTCGTTATTCAGGGTGAATTGCCAATTTTCGCACCACACAAATATCTTTTCCAAATTGTTTTGCAATTTTTTTGATCTTCTGGTGACTTTACTAGTCGATAAACAACAGCGTCATCTGCAAACAACCTGCAAGATGGCTGCTCAGATTGTCTCTTAAGGGGATTAGGACGTCAGACGGGACGACTTGGAGCAGGAGAGGCCCCACAGGACATTTTAATCTCCACTGTCTATACTTTTACCAACAAATTTTTAAAACTTTGTCAGCATGACCAGGAAGGATTCAGGATTCACACTCATAGCAGTGGAAGTTCACAAACATGACAAAATAATTTTTTTTTAGATGTGAAATTTCATCATTTTTTCAGTTACTGGTGGCAGAATTTGTTGTTATAGGTACACTTTTCTTCATAAGTAGGAGAGACTCTTCGATGAATTTTGCACAGCATTTATTTAATTTATGAAAAAAATGAATAAGCTGTTACATTTTAAACTTCATGTTTAGAACAAACTCAAATTTTATAGTCAATTATCTCAATTTTTACCACAGTTTTTAATAGATTTGGAAAATTCTAGAGTTTCATACACCTGTAACTACGGTTTGTATGCTGTGCAAAATTCATTGAAGAATCTCTCCTAGTTATGAAGAAAAGTGTACCTATAGGAACAAATGCAGCCAATAAGAAGTGAAAAACTGATGAAATTTCATATATAAAAAAAAATTATTTGTTGAGTTTTTGAACTTCCACTGCTAATCATGAATCCTTCCTGGTCATGCTGCAAAAGTTTTATAAATTTATTTGTAAAAGTATAGACAGTGGAAATTAAAATGTCCTGTAATGCCTCTTTTGCTCCAAGTCATCCCATTTGACATCCTACCCCTCCTTAAATTGTTTATATAGATAAGGAACAGCAAAGGGGCTACAACACTACATTGGGGAATGCCAGAAATCACATCTGTTTTATTCAATGACTTTCTGTCAATTACTACAAACTGTGACCTCTCTGACAGAGTCACGAATCCAGTCACATAACTGAGACAATATTCCATTAGCACGCAATTTCACTACAAGCTGCTTATGTAGTACAGAGCCAAACATTGACATTGTTAAACATTTTCAACTTCCCTGTCCATCCTATATCCAGCTGGTTCCACAGACTGATTCCCTATGGGCAGTTGTAAAATGTCTCTCCTCTTCTGTGGCAATCACATCTTCCCCAAGGTGTTTCTAGAGTTCATTTAGCATTACAGAGTTGCTCCAGCACCTGCCACAGAGTGTATAGTGAGGGAAATTTGGTGCTCCTTGCTTTATTTAGAATAAGGTCCACATCTTGTCTAATTTTAATCCTCCTCCTTTTATAATATAGTTTCTTTTTTTTCCCCTATGGTGCTTGTGCACATTCTAGCACAATAGTGTAACAATATTATGAAAAGGATATTTGCTGCTCACCATATAATGGAGATCCTGATTCGCAGATAGGCACAACAAAAAGACTACAACCACAGTCTCTGGCAGCTGAAGCTAGTCATATGTGTGTGTGTTGCATTTACATGTGTGTATGTGTGTGTGTGTGTGTGTGTGTGTTTTGTCTAATTTTGACAAAGGCCTTGGCCGAAAGCTCACTTTCTGACAGTCTTTTTGTTGTGCCTATCCTGGACTCAGCATCTCTGCTATATGGTGAGTAGCAACTATACTTTTCATAATATTGTTACATTCCACCATAGTTTTTCCTAGCATAATAATGATTGGACCTTGATAAAACTATAGTACTCGAAAAATGAATTGGGTGATTCCCTAGTTCACTACTGCCAGTTTAGTGTTGCCTGAATGGCAATTGCTCTTGTGTTCTTTGAGCTAGGTGTTTGTTCTTTTAGTTGCTTCTATGTACACCTGAGCACATGTGCAGGGGATTTTTGTATACTTTTGCTGCAGCAACAAGCAGGTGTAAGTCCTTTGGAGTGGCTAGATATTCACACACCTTTCTTGTCAGTTTAAACAATGTATGAATACTGTAACTTCTTAGTGCCCTGATAAAGGAGCCAGCAACAATTTTTACGAATGGAAGTAAAACTTTCCCATAAGTTAGTTCTGTTTCATTGAAAGCTCCAGATCTTTTAGGATGTGTTGCCCTATTTAGCCGTAGGTCAAAGTAGCCATTTCTTCTGAAAGTAATTCTTAAATGATTGAGCTCTTCCTCCTTGTTCTGTGGCTCACAAATTTCTTTAGCCTAATCGACCAGTGTTTTAATCACTCCTATTTCCTGCTTAGAATGGCAGTTGGAATTCTTGTGAAGGTATCTGTAGAGTTTGTATTTAAAATACGATCAAGTTTTCTGAATACCTGCACATCCAAAAATAAAATTTGACCTCCCATCTCTTTCTTCCATAGTGAACCTTATATCAGTACAAACATCATTCAGAACATTTAGAAATTATGATAATTTGTTTTCTCCATACAGCCAAAAAATAAATGCATTGTCAACATACAAAAACCAACAACTGGGTTTTGTCTTGGCCATCTGAAGAGCTGTTTCTTCAAATTTTGGACAGGCTTCTTATTGCAAAGTCTTACTGTACCAGACATCATTCACAACAAGATCTTTCACTATAAAATGGTGAACACATCCCCTCCTTCCCTACTCATTTCACTCATGGCCAATAACAAGTAACAAATGTATTATTGTTGATCAGAAGCGTGCAACAAAGTTGAAGTCTGCTCAGTCCACTTACTGAATCCCAAATAACAAGCTCAGTTAAATTCCACCTTTGTGATCACTTGAAAGTATATTAAAGTGTCGTACAGTGCAATACAGCTATTGAGATGAGTGTTAGAAGTACCCATAGATTGGTAAGGGGAGTTTGCAGTGCCTATGTGGGCAATTAGCCTACTTCATGTACCTTTAGCTCTGGAACCAATGAAGATAACACTGTACAATTTTTACAGCGTTCTTATTGATGTTATTTATGTCTACTGAACCAGATTTAAGAGATGAGGTACAAAAGAAGGAGAGATAGGTCTATATATGTATTTTCAATTACAATATTTTTTATTAGAAATAATTGTACACATAATGCCTTAGATGGCCTTCTATTCAAGTTATTGCTATGGTTTTGCTTCAGTACATACAATATATTATAATGAAACAGGTGCCAATGTCTTATATAGCTATCACAAGTAGGTTTTGATATAAAGGAACATAAAGCATAAAAATGTCATTTTGAGAAAATCATATTTAAAGTATAAAATAATAAAAATTTATTTGTAATTTTAAATTAAGTCTCAAAAACACCCAGCAGCATAGCCAGCATCACTATCTTTGCCAGCTTCCTTCTCCAAAAGCTTCTTTCTTCTGATTGATCTTGCTTTTTTGGTGGTGAACTGAGCTGCACGCGAGCCTTATCTTCTCCAATAACTTCAAGCCCTTTACAGTATGGCAGCCTGGAGTGATGTTAAGATGTTTTAGAACTCTTATTCTTCCTATATTTTTATCATTAAATGTTAATACAGCATCACTAATGCCCCATTTTAGTGTATTGATAGGATTCTGTGTTTGCCCATGTAGACACTTTAGGAGGAGGTCTGGGTGAGCTAGGTCCCTATAAATTGGTTTTATTGCTTCCATAACAGCTTCAGGAATAGAGTTCTTGTGTACAAAAGACAGTCCTGAAACTTCAGCCTTCTGTAATTGACACCACGATTCAGGTCCAGGTGGGCAGAGTGCATGTGTCGATTTTCTGTCGGTTGAATGTTTGTGGAAAAGTATGTGGCCCAGACTGCTTTTCTCATACTTTCTAAATCATTTCCATTATTTCTGATGGCCATTCCATAATACTTCTGGACCTGATCTATTGTTTTATCAGTCAGCTGATCTCTAAGTGGCTTGTCATCAGACAGTGTGGTGGTGGGAAGAGATTGTTTTAATTTTCTGAGATGTGTACCCATCCTCTTTTGCACATGCTCAACACATTCCAGTTTCTTTATCACAATATTTTCATATGGATTTGCTTCAACAACACAGTTATATGCCTTAGAATCTCCATCACCAAGGAACTGGGTGTATCGTACACCCCTTTCCTGCAGTGATCTGCTAAACATTTTCATTGCGGCATCAGCTCCCATTCTTCCGGTAGTTCCTTCATAATTTTTCTGGCAGTTTTCATGTTCATTTTTTCCATTTTTGTCACAGGAGCTATAGCAATGTTTTGTAAGTGCCTCAAAGTCAATTACTTTGCCTGTGTCTACACTTGTGATTGTGGCAATTGAGTTTTTCGATGTGTGACCACGCTTTGCCGTGTCCCATCAGACACAGCTGGTATATCAATGTTGTCTTCATTCACTTCAACAGCTTCATTTGTTGCAACCTTCATTGACAGGGAAGTGACAGATTCAACAGCTTCTCCTACAACTTCAGTATTCCTCTGAATTTTTGTAGGTGGTGATGGTAGATTCATAACCGAACAGAAACACTGAGCTGCACTAAGACCTTTTCCAGTGGCTCTCATGGTACAGAAAAATCTTACATTTACCTCATAAAGATTATTCTTGCATCCATTTGACATTACAAATGACTTTTTGTTGTCAGAGCCAGTGCAAATAATTACTATTGTCATAGTGAGTCCTATTCTTGCAGAAAAATCTTCTTCAATAATTACTTTTCTGCCACAAATATTATAGCACAATGTATCACGCAGCACCTAAATTAAAACGTTCATGTCACACAAAATATAGCCCCAACCAGAAGTACTAGTTTCTAAATTATCCTGCAGTAACCCTAGTTCCTCGAGTTGTTTATGTAATTTAGTTTTACTTGCATTCGGTGAGGTCGCATCTCCCTTGTTCTCCAGTGGCACATCAAGATTATTTGATTTTACACTGCTTGTGGGTTCCAACTCTTGAATAACACATGGTTTTACACTTCTAGTGTGTTTGTTCCCACCAAACTTAGGTTTCTTGAATAGACTAGCACTTCTAGGCATGTTTATATTACGTCAAACTGCACCAGATTACATCGAAAGTCACTGTTTCGCTCAAAACAAACAAACAATTGCCAAGTAACTGTGAAATAGCAGTGTGACTAACATTGAGCACCACATATTTTCTGTCAGATATGAAAATCACAGCCTTCTATAAAATGTAGTTTCCGAGATATTCACATATAAACAGAAGCACGTCCGAAATTTGGTGATCTTGCAGATACGCATGTAAGACTTCAAAATTAAAAATAAAATACTTCTAAACGTCACACACAGATAATTTATGCGCTATTTTGTACAGGAAAGAGTACGTAATATTCTAGGGCGTGTTTTGTAAAATGTGAAAATTTTCTAATTTTTGCCTGTAAACAAACTCTCCTTAAGTTTAGAAAATAAAAGGAAAGTGCGTAATAAAATCAAAGCTGGTGCTTTTGCCAGAGTGTTATGACAGAGTTAGGCATTGCTAAGGTAACTTTTGAGCAATTGAGAAAAAATTACAATAAAACTTTAGATTTTCAGATAAAACAAAAACAGACAACTGAACCAAAACTAACCACTGCCTATGATGATGTGTGCACCCAGTACAAACAATAATGCTTTGTTGGAGGCCCCATAAAAAGTCCAACCGAAGGCTGCAGAGGAAACATTTTCAGATAAGTTAGGCCACACAAGTTTGAAGGCTAGTACTGGCAGATTCTGTAATGTCTACCAAAAACTGTGTGGGGAATGTTTAAGTGCAAATGTTGCAAGTGTTGAACCATTTCATCTTATAGGAGGGAAATTTCTCTTTAACATGAGGAAACTGGCTAGTTTTGGAAATCTTTCCCCAACAATACTCGTGGCAGTAGGAAAGACATTTCAACACCTTGACATAAAACGAACAAAGAACAAACCACTAGTATTTTCTGTGATAATGGCACTATTTTAAATCACTTGTAGCTGGGAAATCTTTAATACCTAGGGCAATCAAAAATATTATGCAGCACTCCTAGTCACCTATAAAGCTAACAAAAAGGCTCAAGGCCGGAATCCAAACACGCGTCTCCTGCTCACTAGGCAAATGCGCTAACCACTACATCGCAATGGCACAGTGCCTTTACACAACTGCATGGTTTACCCTAACGTGCCTCTCTTCCAATCAAAATTTCCATTTACACCTCAGACCACTTGGTATTCCCCATAAACTCAAACAACATTGCAGAGGCTCTCCAGCTGTATAGCACCTCAGCATCGAACAAAACCTGCCTGTAACCCAGGCAGGTGCTTTAATCAAATGAAACTATACGGTTCCAAAGACCTTTTCGAGTCTCAGACATGTATGATCTATATATCCCGGCCTTGGTACAAACTTTCACGTCACTTCAGTCTGCATATATACATCATACATGTTTGAGACTTGAAAAGGTCTCTGGAACCACATAATTTCATTGAAAAAGGCTTGAATTTCTGCACAGTAAGTTCAAGAACATCTTCACCCCAGAAGTTTGAAAACTGCAAATTGAAAAGTTATAACTGAAACATGAATATGTGAAAGTATTATTCATTTTGGAGAATGACCCCGCTCATTCCCCTTGTCTGTCTATTGATGATGGACTGAGTAAGTGTACTGTATGTTTCTCTTTTCAAACATTACTCCACTGATCCAGCATATGGATCAAGGAGTAAGTCTCACTTATAAGCACCTTCATAGATGCAAGCAACTTGATGAATGTATGGTGTGCTTCAATGCTAAAGGCAATATAAGTGAACAGCCCTTAATAAAACAGAAAGTGCGTCATTTGCAACTGGGCCGGCAGCTGGATTTCCCAGAGCTACAACCATTAAGAAAACATGAAATAACCTTTTGTGTGTCAAAGAAACAGAGTTTGATCTTGAAGGAATAGAAGATAGCTTCATAGTATGTTGCAGTGTATACATAGATGTAGATTTCCAGGCTGCATTTGGAGCTACAATGATGGAGAATCTTCGTGGTCTGCTGAATAAAGATGAAAAAGATTTTGGCAACCAAATCCTGACTGAGAACAAAATAATGGACCGGGCACAAGAAATCCCCAGTGGAAAACAGGAGTCAATAATATTAGTGAATACACTGGTAATAGATTAATTTTATATTGTCAAATGTAAGGAAAAATTTGCATACACTTCTCAACTTTACTGACATTAATCCAGATTATTAAATGTATTACCATACACTAAAAGAGATGTGATAACAAGATATTAAAAAACATTATACTAAATAGTCTCAGCCGAACTAAGTTTTCTTCTTCAACCCACTACCAACAGATGTTGCAGATGAAAATTTTGCCGTAATATCAGAATGAAGTACTAATGTTTCTTTGGCTACTGTGGACCATATGATTGTATTTCCAGATGACAGCAGCAAATAACTAGTTAAATTATGTACCATTCCACAGTAAATGTAAATTTCCAGTACAGAGCAGACTTTCGTTTTTGAGTACACAAAAAATATGCTAAGATGCATTTTGTCCATTTCAAATTATTCATTCCTCTTATATGGCCAAAAAATAAACTCTGTTACTGCATTGTGTCCTTAATTTCCCTGTTTTAGAATGTTGTTGTTGTTGTTGTTGTTGTTGTGGTCTTCAGTCCTGAGACTGGTTTGATGCAGCTCTCCATGCTACTCTATCCTGTGCAAGCTTCTTCATCTCCCAGTACCTACTGCAACCTACATCCTTCTGAATCTACTTAGTGTATTGATCTCTTGGTCTCCCTCTACGATTTTTACCCTCCACGCTGCCCACCAATGCTAAATTTGTGATCCCTCGATGCCTCAGAACATGTCCTACCAACCGATCCCTTCTTCTAGTCAAGTTGTGCCACAAACTTCTCTTCTCCCCAATCATATTCAATACCTCCTCATTAGTTACGTGATCTACCCACCTTATCTTCAGCATTCTTCTGTAGCACCACATTTCGAAAGCTTCTATTCTCTTCTTGTCCAAACTAGTTATCGTCCATGTCTCACTTCCATACATGGCTACACTCCATACAAATACTTTCAGAAACGACTTCCTGACACCTAAATCTATATTCGATGTTAACAAATTTCTCTTCTTGAGAAACGCTTTCCTTGCCATTGCCAGTCTACATTTTATATCCTCTCTACTTCGACCATCATCGGTTATTTTACTCCCTAAATAGCAAAACTCCTTTACTACTTTAAGTGTCTCATTTCCTAATCTAATTCCTTCAGCATCACCCGACTTAATTTGACTACATTCCATTATCCTCGTTTTGCTTTTGTTCATCTTATATCCTCCTTTCAAGACACTGTCCATTCCGTTCAACTGCTCTTCCAAGTCCTTTTCTGTCTCTGACAGAATTACAATGTCATCGGCGAACCTCAAAGTTTTTACTTCTTCTCCATGAATTTTAATACTTACTCCGAATTTTTCTTTTGTTTCCTTTACTGCTTGCTCAATATACAGATTGAATAACATCGGGGAGAGGCTACAACCCTGTCTCACTCCTTTCCCAATCACTGCTTCCCTTTCATGCCCCTCGACTCTTATAACTGCCATCTGGTTTCTGTACAAATTGTAAATAGCCTTTCGCTCCCTGTATTTTACCCCTGCCACCTTCAGAATTTGAAAGAGAGTATTCCAGTCAACATTGTCAAAAGCTTTCTCTAAGTCTACAAATGCTAGAAATGTAGGTTTGCCTTTTCTTAATCTTTCTTCCAAGATAAGTCGTAAGGTCAGTATTGCCTCACGTGTTCCAACATTTCTACGGAATCCAAACTGATCTTCCCCGAGGTCGGCTTCTACCAGTTTTTCCATTCGTCTGTAAAGAATTCGCGTTAGTATTTTGCAGCTGTGACTTATTAAACTGATAGTTCGGTAACTTTCACATCTGTCAACACCTGCTTTCTTTGGGATTGGAATTATTATATTCTTCTTAAAGTCTGAGGGTATTTCCCCTGTCTCATACATCGTGCTCACCAGATGGTAGAGTTTTGTCATGACTGGCTCTCCTGAGGCCATCAGTAGTTCTAATGGAATGTTGTCTACTCCCGGGGCCTTGTTTTGACTCAGGTCTTTCAGTGATCTGTCAAACTCTTCACGCAGTATCTTATCTCCCATTTCATCTTCATCTACATCCTCTTCCATTTCCATAATATTGTCCTCAAGTACATCGCCCTTGTATAAACCCTCTATATACTCCTTCCACCTTTCTGCTTTCCCTTCTTTGTTTAGAACTGGGTTGCCATCTGAGCTCTTGATGTTCATACAAGTGGTTCTCTTCTCTCCAAAGGTCTCTTTAATTTTCCTGTAGGCAATATCTATCTTACCCCTAGTGAGACAAGCCTCTACATCCTTACATTTGTCCTCTAGCCATCCCTGCTTAGCCATTTTGCACTTCCTGTCGATTTCATTTTTGAGACGTTTGTATTCCTTTTTGCCTGCTTCATTTACTGCATTTTTATATTTTCTCCTTTCATCAATTAAATTCAATATTTCTTCTGTTACCCAAGGATTTCTATTAGCCCGCGTCTTTTTACCTACTTGATCGTCTGCTGCCTTCACCACTTCATCCCTCAGAGCTACCCATTCTTCTTCTACTGTATTTCTTTCCCCCATTCCTGTCAATTGTTCCCTAATGCTCTCCCTGAAACTCTCTACAACCTCTGGTTCTTTCAGTTTATCCAGGTCCCATCTCCTTAAATTCCCACCTTTTTGCAGTTTCTTCAGTTTCAATCTGCAGTTCATAACCAATAGATTGTGGTCAGAATCTACATCTGCCCCAGGAAATGTCTTACAATTTAAAACCTGGTTCCTAAATCTCTGTCTTACCATTATATAATCTATCTGAAACCTGTCAGTATCTCCAGGCTTCTTCCATGTATACAGCTTCCTTTCATGATTCTTGAACCAAGTGTTAGCTATGATTAAGTTATGCTCTGTGCAAAATTCTACAAGGCGGCTTCCTCTTTCATTCCTTCCCCCCAATCCATATTCACCTACTATGTTTCCTTCTCTCCCTTTTCCTACTGACGAATTCCAGTCACCCATCACTATTAAATTTTCGTCTCCCTTCACTACCTGAATAATTTCTTTTATCTCGTCATACATTTCATCTATTTCTTCATCATCTGCAGAGCTAGTTGGCATATAAACTTGTACTACTGTAGTAGGCATGGGCTTTGTGTCTATCTTGGCCACAATAATGCGTTCACTATGCTGTTTGTAGTAGCTAACCCGCACTCCTATTTTTTTATTCATTATTAAACCTACTCCTGCATTACCCCTATTTGATTTTGTATTTATAACCCTGTAATCACCTGACCAAAAGTCTTGTTCCTCCTGCCACCGAACTTCACTAATTCCCACTATATCTAACTTTAACCTATCCATCTCCCTTTTTAAATTTTCTAACCTACCTGCCCAATTAAGTGATCTGACATTCCACGCTCCGATCCGTAGAACGCGTTTTGTTTTAGAATATATTTCTTTTTTTCATTTTCTTATGTAACTCCCATTTTTATAATGTGGATCTATTACATCCTGTATGATCTTTCTCTTTTTTCTTTCCAGTTTAGCTATTTAACTTCTCTCAGAGAGGATAAGACACTGAAATGCCAAGAAACACACTAGGTTTATGACAGAGTTTTAATGAGAATTCTGGTATTTATGGAAAAGATACCTGTGTTTTAAGGTGAATAGTGATGGAATGTTGTATGTTACTGGGAGTAATTAGATGCTACACCAATTATTCACTTCTGTAGTATTTCCTTTATTATGCAGAGGATGAATTAAGGTTAACTTCCCCTCATTATGTAGTTCTTCTTTCTCTGATTTGCTTTTCTATGGTTTTATGTAAAACATTTATTGCTTATTCAAACACAAATGTACGTAATTCTACTATTGTGGAGTCTTCTCTGGCAGCCTCATTGTTTTTAGTTTGTGGATATTGTGTTTGATATCACTGCAGTCTGGGGGAAGAGACCACCCATTTTGATCTCTTTCTTTATTAGTTCTGATTGGAGGAACTGGCTTTTCACAACTTAAAAGTATTCAGCAACAATTTCATAGTTTTCTTCATTTTACATTGCTAAGGTTCAATCTTTCATTTGAAAGTATGAGTGGGGGAGTTTGTATCCTTGTGTCCTCTCCTCAAAATTTGTGTAATATATACAGGTTTTCATTATATTGATATTTTATTCTATCTTGTTCAATAGTTCCTCCCTCTTTCACTTTTTTGTTTTTCCCCTGTCTTCTTATCAGTTTTCAAATGCTCTGTTCATTTCACTAGTCATTTCTTCTCCACTGTATACCCTCATTTCCCATTTCACTCTTATATCAGCTCTGAATTGACATTGGCACAGTGCTCCAAAAAATTCATTTATTCGCCCATGTGTCATCTCTCAATGATATAGTATTTCTCATCATAGCACAACATAAACAAAAAGCTCAAGCATACACACACAAAAAGTAAGTATGTTTTTATGAGGGTAGGTCATGTGGTCAGCTGTGACTTTGATGAAGATACCATTTTGGCATTATCCTCAAATTATTTAGGAAAACCTAAATCAGGGTAGCTGGACAGAATGAGTGCCATCCTTCTGAATATGGGGTCAGTGTCTTAACAAACTGCACTGCTTCTTTTCAGTTGGTATCTACAATAAAATTTTTTTTTATCATTCACAGTTTGCAATATATAACTAGATAACTTCTAGTACAAAACATAGTTTTTTATCACATATTCCAACAGTGCTTCAAGAAACATAGAAATACTGAAAAATGAAATACACAGCATTGAAGTTCCACAACAATAATATTTGTTTTATATTGTCTGAAGATGGCTGAGAAAGCCAAAAGCCAGTTCACAGCAAAATATAAAATAATTACTACTGTAGAACATCAATAGTGTATATTTCAGTTTTTAATAAAACATAGATCTGCACTGCATCACTTAATGTACTATGGACATACACTGGTGACTACAGGACCACACACACAATGCTGTGCCCCTTGCATTTCCATCAGTCTGTTTGCAAAACTGATTCCAGGCCTGTACACATGCTACTATACCCTTCAGTGCATATGGAGAACTGAATCAGCATCCAACCTTGACGAGTGAGATGATGAGCTTAGGAGAATAAGCATTACTACTATTGCGCACTATAGATATTCTCACATTATTTATTTGTAAAAACATCAGATTATAATCATGTACTGTAATATAAAAAGATATTGTAGTTCTCCCATTTTGTTCTTTTGTTGTTGTTTTATTGTTGTTGTTGTCTTCAGTCCATAGACTGGTTTGGTACAGCTCGCCATGCTCCTCTATCTTGGGCAAGTCTCTTTATCTCTGAATAGCTACTGCAACCTACATCCTTCTGAATCTACTTCCTGTATTCATCTCTTGGTCTCCCTCTACGATTTTTACCCCACACACTTCCCTCCAATCTAAACGGGCAATCCCTTGATGTCTTAGAATGTGTCCTGTCAACCGATCCCTTCTTTTAATCCCTTTTACCACAGATTTCTTGTCACTGCAATTCTATTCAGTACTTCCTCATTATTTATGTCATCGACCCATCCAATCTTCAGCATTCTTCCGTAGCACCACATTTCAAAAGCTTCTACCCTCTTCCTGTCTAAACTAGTTATCGTCCATGTTTCATTTCCATATATGGCTACACCCCATACAAATACTTTCAGAAAAGACTTCCTGACACTTAAATCTATACTTGATGTTGACAGATTTCTCTTCTTCAGAAACGCTTTCCTTGCCATTGCCAGTCTAAATTTTATATCCTCTCTACTTTGGCCATCATCAGTAATTTTGCTGCCCAAATAGCAAAACTCATCTACTACTTTAAGTGTCTTGTTTCCTAATCTGATTCACTTAGCATCATCTGATTTAATTAGACTACATTCCATTATCCTTGTTTTGCTTTTGTTGGTGTTCATCTTATATCTTTCTTTCAAGACACTGTCCATTCTGTTCAACTGATCTTCCAAGTCCTTTGCTGCCTCTGACAGAATTACAGGGTGATCGACACACCTCAAAGTTTTTATTTCTTTTCCCTGAACTTTAATTCCTACTCCAAATTTTTCTTCGATTTCCTTTACTGCTTGCACAACATACAGACTGAATATCACCAGGGATAGGCTACAACCCTGTCTCACTTCATTCCCAACCACTGATTCCCTATCATGAGCCTCAACTCTTACAACTGCCGTCTATTTTCTGTATATGTTGTAAACTGCCTTAAAGCTTTCTCTTAGGCTATAATTGCTATAAACACAGGTTTACCTTTCCTTAACCTATCTTCTAAGATAAGTCGTAGGGTCAGTATTCTCTTGCGTGTTCCTACATTTCTCTGGAAACCAAATTGATCCTCCCCGAGGTTGGCTTCTATCAGTTTTTCCATTTTTCTGTAGATCATTCATGTTAGTATTTCGCAACTGTGATTTATTAGGCTGATAGTTCAGTAATTTTTGCAGCTGTCAGCAACTGTTCTCTTTGGAATTGGAATTATTACATTCTTCGTGAAGTCTGAAGGTATTTTGCCTGTGTCATAAATCTTGCACATCAGATGGAAGTGTTTTGTCATGGCTACCCATCCCAAGGCCATCAGCAGTTCTGACGTAATGTCGTCTACTCCCAGGGCATTGTTTCAACTTCGGTCTTACAGTGCCCTGTCAAATTCTTCTCGCAGTAGCATATCTCCCATTTCATCTTCCTCTATGTCCTCTTGCATTTCAATAATACTGCCTTCCAAGTTCATCTCCCTTTTACAGGCCCTCCATATACTCCTTCCACCTTTCAGCTTTCCCTTCCTTACAAAATTGTTAAGGCTTTCGTGGCCACTTGTTGACACCACTTGTTGACAAAGTGCCTATTGGCTTCTGTCTCGGGTTCTTCAGCCGACGTTCATCTGATGATTTTACTGACATTTCGCCAGCACAAGTGGCTGGCATTGTCAAAGCTTCACCCTCCACTGCCGATGGTGAACTGGAGCCGAGCTCACGGCTGCACACTATAAGTACCTAGTGCGCCAACATCCGAGAGCTTCTCCGCGGTCATTTTCGGCTTCCCGTACAGCAGCGAAAAACCGTCACAGGTAGCAAGAGGAGAACTGCACCAGAAATGACCGTGGAGAATCCCTCAGACCTTGGAGTACCAGATACATATAGTCTCCAGCCACGATCTCAGCTCCAGTTCACCACTGGCGATGGAGGGTGAAGCTTTCCCTTCTTTGCTTAGGACTGGTTATCCACATGAGCTCTTGATATTCAAATGACTGCTACTATTTTCTCCAAAAGTCTCTTTAATTTCCTTGTAGATAGTATCCATCTTTCCCCTAATGAAATATGCTTCTAAATCCATACATTTGTCCTCTAGCCATTCCTGCTTAGCCAATATTGCACTTTCTGTCAATATCATTTTTTATATGTTTGTACTCCCTTTTGTCTGCTTCATTTAGTGTACTTTTATATTTTCTCCTTTCATTTATTAAATTCAATATCTCCCATGTTATCCAAGGATTTCTACTAGGCATTGTCTTTTTACCTATTTGATCCTTTGCTGCCTTCACCATTTCATCTTTTAAAACTAACCATTCATCTCCTACTATATTTCTTTCCAGTGTTCTAGTCAACTGTAACTCTCAACAACTCTGGATCTTTCAACTTTTCCAAGTCCCATCTCCTTAATTTCCTATCTTTTTGCAATTTCTCTAGTTTTAATCTACAGTTCATAACCAATAAACTGTGGTCAAAGTCCACATCTGCCACTGGAAACGTCTTGAACCTTTTGTGTCTCCAGGTCTCTTCCACAAATTCAACCTTCTTTCATGATTCTTAAATAAAGTGTCAGCGAAGATTAAATTATGTTCTGGGCAAAATTCTACCAGGCAGCTTCCTCTTTAATTCATTTCCCCCAGTCCGTATTCACCTACTATTTTTCCTTCTCTTCCTTTCCCTGCTGTCGAACTCCAGTCCTCCATCACAATTAAATTTTTGCCTCCCTTAACTACTTCAATAATTTCTTTTATCTTACCATACATTTCTTCGATCTTTTCATCACCTGTGGAGCTAGTTGGAATATAAACTTGTACTGCTGTGGTAGGTGTGGACTTCATGTCTATTTTGGCTATGATTATGCATTCACTATGCTGTTTATAGTACCTTAACCACATTCCTATTTTCTTACTCTTTATTAAAAACACCCCTGCAATACCCCTATTACATTTTGTATTTATACCCCTATACTCACCTGAACAGAAGGCCTGTTTCTCCTGTCATTGAACTTCACTAATTCCCACTATATCAAACGTCAACCTGTACATTTCCCTTTTAAAAATTTTTAACATACCTGCCCAATTAAGGGATCTAACATTCCATGCTCCGGAGATTTCAGGACTCGGTAAGTCTCCCCTGACCCATGGTTCTGGGTGACTTTCCCGAAACCTACCCTTTTTCGTACATCTCTCCAATTCTTTTCCTTTACCCCTTTTCCTTCCCCATCAATCCCTCTAGCTGAAGGAGGAACCACTGGCTCCAAAACCTTGCCTAATTACAACAATCTTTTGCGTGTGTTTTCTGCCACTACCTGGTGAGCAGATTTTTTATCTATCCAATAAAATTATTTTGTCAAATACTGATTGAGTCTGTTGTTAAATTCATGATAAAGTACTAAGAGAATAACATTCTGAAGGCTTTCTCTTTGCCAGTATCTTTGAGTGTTCATTCTGTGTTACCTGACAACCAATATACATTCCTAAAAACTTTGATTATTATACAGTCTGTAGATCTATATCTTTATCATTTATGCTTAGTGTTACAAGTTTGTCCCACTTAATGCTGAAGTGCTTGATGTCTATTTTCCTTACGTTCATATTTAATTTATTACAAACTGTCCAACTGTAAACATCATTGAGAATATGTTTCCCCTACTAATCTCCATCATATACCTGTCTCTTCATCTTCATTTCCCCTCATCCTCAAACTGTTCACACATGTATTATACTCCATAAATTGAATCACAGAGAAAAGTTATCAAGTCCTTCAGATAAGAGAAGCAAGTCAAGTTATACATCAACATGCACACACAGCTACTGCAGGCTCCCTTCCCTGTCTCACAAGTCATTTTGAGTGTTTCTTTTACTCTAGCTATTAAAAAGCTTTTCCTATGGTGGAACAGCATTGTGAGTGCAAAAATCCACAATTGCCTAGCAAACATTATCATGACTGATGTGGTGTTCCGTAGCTATTTCAAGTACTGTGCACTGTATTTGGCAAGCAGATGGAATTGCTATGCGCAGCTAGTTCTCTTCCACTACAAAAATAGAAGTAAAAACAAATTCCTTTTAGACTATGCATCTGTGTCTATGTTTCAGCAAAGAATTTTACATTATGTGTCAATAATTTAACAGATTACTAACAGATATAGGGCAAGACATTGAAAATCCCTAAATATTCAAAAATAAAGAAAAGAATACCTCATTAGCTGGTCCTACAATTTGTCAGAATATTTGGACTTCTGGTGTTAATTTGACCTAAATTTAACTTTTAATAGAAACGGATCTTGACTTCGCCAGTATGAGGTCAACCAAAGTTTAAGGCATTCCCTGCCTGCTTTGCACTGGGATGTAACTGTTTTGTGTTGTGTGACGCCATAGTGGCATAGCATATTTGAAACAGATCGTGTTTGCAGAGGGCATGCTGGAGTATGTAGTGGCATATCTACTGTGGGATGTTTATGTTTTTAAATTGTTTGTGAATGCTGTTAGTGATTAGTTGAACTTGTTAAGCACTGTTTGTGAGAATAATATTGGAAGAGTTTATGGCAGCTGGTTTGTGAGCTATTTTTATTTTTATGTTGGCAGTTATAGACCATTGATTCATTTTCATGTTTGGAATTATTAGCATGGTGTGTTCTTTAAGGATGGAGATTTAATTTTATGGTGGGTGTATTCTTTTGTTTGTTTGTATGTTTGTTTGTTTGTATGTTACATACAAATATATAATTATTCCCTTTCATGTCAAGAAGTATGTGAAGTGTTCCACTCATGGAGAAGGTATAGGATTGACTAAAGTTGTTGCACTTCACACCATGGACTAGTATATGTGACATTGTCAGTGGGACAAAGTATGGTGATATGTCCCAGGGGATTCTTGGTTTGATAAGTCTAGGCTGGCCATTCGAGAGATTGCATTGATGACATTGATTGATTGATTTTAACAGGGAAGCTAAAACAGCTTAGGTCTGACCCACCACTGCCCACACCGAAACTAGGTTTATTGTGTGGTATCGCTCCCTGTATATCTACTAAAGCCAACCAGTGCCCTTAAATAGTGCAAGGAGTCCCTCTACCAGTTTTTTGTTAGACACAATTTCTTCAGGTCAGGTTGTCCCGAAGATTCTGTATCTTTTACTCTCCAATGCCATGCATTTGAAGATTAGGTGTGATGCAGTTTCTTCACCCTCATCACAGATCCTACATTTAGGGTCCTCTTCCATTATACCCATTGTGTGTAGGTGTTTTTTGAAATTCCCATGGCCTGTCATCAGTCCAGTCATGAGTTTGATCTCTTTCCTGTTCAATCCCAGGATTACAGAGCTTCTTTTAAAATATGGCTTGGGCATCATTACCTTACCATGTTTTTGTTTATGGACCTTGGTCCAATATCCTACGTGCTGTTTCCTAAGCCAGTTCTGTGATTCTAATTTGATTGGTGATTGTCAGAACAGGTTCGGATCCAATACACGGAGTTGTTGCCCCCATCCTAGCCAATCTATCAGCTTGTTCATTGCCACAGATCCCTGAGTGTCCCGGGACCCACACTAGGTTTACCCTGCTGCTTCCCCCTAGCTCCACCAGAGCCCTGCGGCAATCTGTAACAATCTTAGATCTTGTTGCAGAGCTGCCAATGATTTCAGGGCTGCCTGGCTGTCTGAATAGATGTAGATGCTATGGTCATTGTAGCACCTACACATATTCTCCTCCAAACGTGCCCTGATTGTAGTAATTTCAGCTTGGAATACAGAGGCCAGTTTCCCTAGAGTGATGATGCTCTCCAGTCTTGGCTGTACTCTGTACACCCCTGCCCCAATGCCTTGGTCTGTTTTTGACCCATCGGTGAACCAAACAATGTCCCCTGTACGGTGTCGAACTGTTTTTTCCCACTGCTCCCTACTTCCAATTACACTCCTGGAAATGAAAAAAAGAACACATTGACACCGGTGTGTCAGACCCACCATACTTGCTCCGGACACTGCGAGAGGGCTGTACAAGCAATGATCACACGCACGGCACAGCGGACACACCAGGAACCGCCGTGTTGGCCGTCGAATGGCGCTAGCTGCGCAGCATTAGTGCACCGCCGCCGTCAGTGTCAGCCAGTTTGCCGTGGCATACGGAGCTCCATCGCAGTCTTTAACACTGGTAGCATGCCGCGACAGCGTGGACGTGAACCGTATGTGCAGTTGACGGACTTTGAGCGAGGGCGTATAGTGGGCATGCGGGAGGCCGGGTGGACGTACCGCCGAGTTGCTCAACACGTGGGGCGTGAGGTCTCCACAGTACATCGATGTTGTCGCCAGTGGTCGGCGGAAGGTGCACGTGCTCGTCGACCTGGGACTGGACCGCAGCGACGCACGGATGCACGCCAAGACCGTAGGATCCTATGCAGTGCCGTAGGGGACCGCACTGCCACTTCCCAGCAAATTAGGGACACTGTTGCTCCTGGGGTATCGGCGAGGACGATTCGCAACCGTCTCCATGAAGCTGGGCTACAGTCCCGCACACCGTTAGGCCGTCTTCCGCTCACGCCCCAACATCGTGCAGCCCGCCTCCAGTGGTGTCGCGACAGGCGTGAATGGAGGGACGAATGGAGACGTGTCGTCTTCAGCGATGAGAGTCGCTTCTGCCTTGGTGCCAATGATGGTCGTATGCGTGTTTGGCGCCGTGCAGGTGAGCGCCACAATCAGGACTGCATACGACCGAGGCACACAGGGCCAACACCCGGCATCATGGTGTGGGGAGCGATCTCCTACACTGGCCGTACACCACTGGTGATCGTCGAGGGGACACTGAATAGTGCACGGTACATCCAAACCGTCATCGAACCCATCGTTCTACCATTTCTAGACCGGCAAGGGAACTTGCTGTTCCAACAGGACAATGCACGTCTGCATGTATCCCGTGCCACCCAACGTGCTCTAGAAGGTGTAAGTCAACTACCCTGGCCAGCAAGATCTCCGGATCTGTCCCCCATTGAGCATGTTTGGGACTGGATGAAGCGTCGTCTCACGCGGTCTGCACGTCCAGCACCAACGCTGGTCCAACTGAGGCGCCAGGTGGAAATGGCATGGCAAGCCGTTCCACAGGACTACATCCAGCATCTCTACGTTCGTCTCCATGGGAGAATAGCAGCCTGCATTGCTGCGAAAGTTGGATATACACTGTACTAGTGCCGACATTGTGCATGCTCTGTTGCCTGTGTCTATGTGCCTGTGGTTCTGTCAGTGTGATCATGTGATGTATCTGACCCCAGGAATGTGTCAATAAAGTTTCCCCTTCCTGGGACAATGAATTCACGGTGTTCTTATTTCAATTTCCAGGAGTGTATTATGTTGTAAGGCTTGTTGGAGCAGTTGGGAGTCATCGTATAGTTGGCAGGCATTTCCCCGGCCATTCCTATATTTACCTCATTCACTTTGTTAGTGTGTGATTCTGGATATCTGAATGAGATCCATGTTTTGCCAGCTTTAAGTCTGTGTGCCCCAGCTGTTGCCTCCATCTTGACCCAAATGTGAAGTGGAGGCATATCCAGCATGGCTTCCATTCCAGCGGTTGGTGTGCTGCTAATTCCACCTGTTATGGCTAAGCAGGCCAATCTCTGCACCTTAGCAAGCTCCTTAGCAGCAACCCACTGTTCTACCTTCTTCCACCTCACTACGGCCCTGTGGGAAATCCTAGGTCTAACGACTGTGGTGCATATCCAGTGCATACCCCTGTGGCTTAGGCCCCAGTTTTTGCCACAAGCCCCCCTAGTACTCACTAAACTCCTTTTTGTCTTGGAGCAGATGCTCTTAATGTGAGGGGTCCAAGTTAGCTTCTCATCCAAGGTTACCCCTAGATATTTCACTATCCCCTTCACAGGTAGAGTTTCATCGAAGAGCTTTATATTCCAACTTGCATGCTGAATATGTCTCTTCGTAAATGGCACCACAACAGTCTTCTTAGGATTAACTCTCAGATCCTGTTTAATGTGCCATTTTTGCACAATGAACAATCCTCCTTGTGCCATATTCCTGACTGTGTCAGCGATTTGCCAAGTATTACTATGACAAGGTCATCTGTGTATCCTTGGCAGAAGCATTGTCTAGAACTTAATTCCTCAATGAGTTTGTTCACCACTAGATTCCACAATAGAGGAAAACTCCTCCTTATGGCAGCCTCTAGTGGTCTTAATTACCATCTTTTCATTCATCATGGTAGCCTCTACCTTCCTTCAACTAAGCATGGCCCTGGTCCGCCTACATATAGTGGTCCCCAGGTCATGCACCTCTGCTGCCCTTACCATGGAATCGAAGTTCATGTTACTGAAGGCCCCCTTGATATCCAGGAAGATGCATGAGCCGTGTGTGGCTCACGTTCCCGCCATCATGTATTTTACATCCTGTTTTTCACGTACTTCCACCTCACTGCATTAATTTAAATTGCTATTGTCACTGAGTTGCTGCTTTGCCTGACCATGAATGGCGCTAGCAACACATATCAGTATATCCCCATTCGTAGTATCTTGCTCGACTGCTATTACTTCCCAGTTGCTGTCTGTCATAAAGGAGTTCAGGTCGCTATTTCAGGTCTGCCAGTCAGTTGGAACGCGCCTGCAGCGCAGTTCAGACCTGCCAATTGGGGAGTTGCTATGCAGCACTAGTGCAGTTGGGTTGTAACTGTGAGGTCTGCATCAACATCGCTTCGCCCAACCATTGCCACCACGCACCACTTGAGCCGGGCCGTGGTCTTGGTGAATCATCGGTCGTTCGTCCTACAGGACAACGCAATTTGGCTCGCCGATCATTCATGAGTCAGCTGTTTGTATACATTGACTCCCAATTTGTCTTCATGTGTGCTTAGTTACTGCTGGGTATCATTCAGATTTTCGTGCAAGTGTTTGTCAGGTTGTGTGTGTAGTTTGTGTGATTTTGATTGACAAGTTATTTTAAATGTCGTCGGCATATTGTTGGCTCTGAAAGCTCAGTCGTCTCATCAGGTGACGTGTAACTGGTTCTCTGAGCACTTCTGGGCCCCTTACATTACCATCTTGTGGAACTTAGCTCCCTCTCTTCCTGGGGCAGGGATGTCGGGTAACCAGTGGGTGTTTCCTCCGCATGGTTGGGTCCGAGCCAGTATTTCCTCCGTCGGGTGTCTGGAAGTGAGTGGGAGACACACCAGCAGTGCAGTCACGATGGAGCAGCAGTCGCGGACGGACCAGCAGGTGGTCGGTTGGTTGCAGCGGACCGGGGAAGTTATCTCCACAGGGTGCAGCTGGATGGGTCTGCAAGCGGTCCCTGCGCAGTGTCGGAGTGTGTGTGGAGCTGTCCAATTGTTATGGGCTTTGTGGTTCACCAACCCAGGATGTCAAAGTTGAGTAGTGGTTTCAAGTAATCAAGCCACATCAATTCATGTTGTGTGGTTCATTTCGGTGGTTCACTGTTGGGGAGGTTTTCCTGTGAGCAACACCGAGTGTTTGTATTGCTGAAATTTAGCCGCCATGCGGTGGAATTAACTATATTGGTTGACTACAATTCAAGTGCACCAGCGGAATTTTCTGCCTTGTGGCTGTTAGTGTTCCAGTTACCTGCCCTGGCCACTAATGTAATTTTAGGCAGTGTCCTTTCCTCACCTGTTGTCACTGTCCAGCATGGTGTGTAGTTTTGACAACTTAACACATATACATATTTCCAGAATGAGATTTTCACTCTGCAGCGAAGTGTGCACTGTTATGAAACTTCCTGGCAGATTAAAACTGTGTGCCAGACTGAGATTCTTGTTTGGAGGCCTTCAGCCATGAAAGATTTGAGTTTGAAACTCGTAGTAGTAAAAGTTCGGCTATATGCTGCTTTTGTTGTAAATGTGTTATTAAATTACAATTTTAAGGTGAAACTGACCCCAAACTTATTTGGCACTTTCCAGTTATCTGCCCTGGCCATTAACGTAATTTCAGGCATGTCCTTTCCTCTCCTCTTGTCACTGTCCAACACGGTGTGTACTTTTTACAGCTTAATGCATATACATATTTGATTGTGGATAATCACCCCCATAACACTTTGTGTTTGAATTCTCATGTACCAATTGGTGGCAAGCAAGTCATTTGTCGGTCTGTCCATGGCTGTCCCTTGGTTGGGTTTCGACGGATCAAGTGTAGTTGGGTTCACCACCTGTCTCACTGAGTGCTGTTGTCTTTACTGCGTTTCTCTCTCGGTTTTACTGTGTTTTATGTAAGTAAGTTTGAATTCTGGCAAGTGGATATTTGCTGAAAGGTTATTGCCATTGTGTTGTCTTTTTTGTTAGTCCAGTTTCAGCTAATTAAAACTTAAGGATTATGGTTATATTTTTCTTAAAATTGGAAAATTAATTGTGGGCCTTCAGCCTTAAAACCTTATTGTTAAAATTACCTTTCAAGCTTAGACATTGTGGCCTTCTGCCTTTGAAAGGTTATGGTAATTTATTTTAAAATCTAGAAAATTTTATTATGGGCCTTCAGCCATTTGTATTGTGTCTTGTTTATGTTTGTCTATCCACCCTTGCCTTGAGGCTTTCAGTCTAGCTGTCATATATATATATATATATATATTAATTATTTTATTGACCTTTTTAACTGTACTTTTTATCTTGTTGATTTTTAAGATTTCTTGTTTGGAGGCCTTCAGCCATGAAAGAATTGTATTCTGAAACTCATAGTTGTGAAGGTTCAGCTATGTGCCACTTTGGTTGTAAATGTGTTATTAAAGTACAATAAATTACAATTTTAAGGTGAAACTGACCCCAACCTTATTTGGCCCTTTCCACAATCCTAATCACCTGTTCCGCCCAGCGGGTTTAGCGAGCGTCTCAATGCAGAAGGCTATTTCTTGGAAATGAAGTGCTTTTTCCACCTTCCCAATGAGTTGGTGAAGAACCGTCTCACATGATTTACCTGGTTGGTATGCATGTTGATTCGGGTGTAGAGGCCTCCTCTCCCCAACACATACATTAACCAGTTTTTCTGATGTTTTGAGAATAAAGGAGGACAGACTGATTGGTCTCATATCCTTGGCCTTGGTATGATCAATTCTCCCTGGCTTTGGAATGAAGACAACCTTCACTGCCCTCCAAGCATCGGGAATGATTCCTACTGCTAGGCTAACCCTGAATAGCCTGCATAGGACTCTTATGAGCTTTCCTCCTGCCTGTTGCAGGAGAGCTGGAAAAATTCCATCTGGGCCAGATGACTTGAATGGTTGGAATGTTCCCACTGCCTACTGGATTTTGTTGAAGTTCACACACTTCTTGGCCTCTCTTTGAGTGCCTGAGAGCTGTTGTCTCTCTGGGGTCACATACTGGTCTGTGTTGTCCACCAGAGCATACTGAGGAAAGTGAGTTTTGAGGAGCAATTCCAGTGGCTCATGTGCTGCCTTTGTATATTCCCCATCCTCCTTTCTCAACATACCTCCTGGATTGGCTGGTACTCTAGTGAGAATCTTGTGAAGTCTGGCTTGTGCAGCCATGCTCTCCACTTCCTCACAGAATGCCTTCCAGGATGCCTCCTTTGATTGTCTTATTGCAAGATTGTAAATGACAAGGGCTTCACGATATTTAGCCCATTGTCCTTTACGTCTCGCAGTATTAATCAGTCTCTGTACCTGTTTTCTTTGCGTTTCCAGTTTGTTATTCCACCAAGGAACAATCCTATTTGTGCACTTGCTGGTGATTGTGGCAGTTGTCCTGATATGAGGTCACTATGGCAGAGGTAACAGCCTCTGTTACTTCCTCAAATTCTACTGGATTCCTTATCGAGGTTTTAATTTCCAATAATCCTAAGTCAAGGTCCCTCCTATATGTCTCCCAGTCTGTTTTCCTGGGATTCCTAAAGGTCATGGTCTGTCTGATTCCCATTTCACCCTTGAATTTGATGTACGTGTGGTCCAATGAGGATGGCTCCAACACCACGTGCCATTGTTCAACATAGCTACCCATCGTCATGGAACCAAAGGTTATGTCAATTACTTCTTCCTTTCTGCTATTCCTGAATGTGGGTTCACTGCCCCTAGTCAGGACCTCTAAGTTGTGAGCTAAAAGAAATTCAAGAAGTTACTCACCTCTACTGTTGGTGTCCTTGCTTCCCCACACTAGGTTGTGGGCATTGGCATCGCATCCCACCAGCAGTTGATCACCTTGCCGATGGCAAGTCTCTACCAGTCTCCTCACCTCCAAGGGAGGAGGAGAGCTGTCTTCATTAAGAAGGAATGCTGAGGCCAAAATAATTTCCCTTGTGATACCTTCCTCACATTGCTGCATTTTAATGTTCACTAAGTCCCTAGAGCAGAAATCCATCATTGGCATAAAAGAAATGCCATTTTTTCTTACATAGATGCATGTTCTTGAGTTTCTTAGATTTCTATCATAGATCAGCTTACCTCCAGTGCAACCAAGACCCAATACACCCCCTTTGTATAAATAGGGGTTCTTGTATCAGCACCACATCCATTTCCCGACTCCCCAGGCAGTGACTCAGGGCAGCAGAGGACCCTTTACTGTGCTGCAGATTAATCTGCAGCACCTCCAGGCTCCATATTGCTGCCATCTTTGAGGTCTTTGAGATCCCTCACGGTGACCTGCGAGAACCCTAAAAACAATTTCAGGTCCTGCTCCAGCATCGCCTTCAGGGACTTCTCACCAACCTCCACCACCAGGGTTCGTCCTTCTGGAGCAACCTTCTGGTTAATCACTCTCCAGTCTTCTGTTGAGACTTTTGGGTTCTGGGCCCCTATTTTCCCAAACAGAGTCTTGGGAGGGACTTCCTTAAGAATCTTAGGTACCCATAATGATATCTTTGCGGTCTTAGAAGCTCCCCTGCCATCTTAACCAGCAGCTTCACATCTTCCCACGGGGATATCATGGGCACCTTGTTCTTGAGCCATTCTACTGTGTGCACCCCCTTACAGACAAAAATGAGTGCACCGCGATCTAGATAGACCCTCCTGAAGTCGAGACCTGTCCACCCCATTCTTTTCAAAGAGGGCCATCTGTACCAGTTCCTCCTGCTGCAAGGTGATGGCCACCAGTGGATAACCTTCCTGGATAACTGCCATCCTAAAAACCGAGACAGCAGTACTATAGGTCTGTTTCCCCATTTCTTGCTTCAGTTTTTTCTTGACTCACTTATCCAGGGAGGAGGGAGTCTTTGATTCCTCCCTTATCTGCTTACTACCTGTCTTTGACGTTGTGGGGGTCTGTGTGTCCCCTTCAACCTGAGACATTTCTTCCTGGGGGTCTTAGGTTTTAGTCCCTTTAATTCCCTCCACTTGCCTTTAGGAAGCCACTCTTTCCCTTCCTTTTTCCTCTGTTTCCTGAGTAGTTTCCTCTTCTGGGCCCCAGACAAGCCTCTGATCTTAATCTGGTCTTGCTTCTTGGTTACGTTTCCCAGTTCTGGCCCAGGTCTAGACCCTGATTCAGTAGTGGGAATGCCTTCCATCAGTTCTGTCCCTGATGTTTGGGTATCTGAGGTCTCAATTTGCTCCTCAGTTTGTTTTTCTTTATTTTTTATAATCGTGTCCATATTGGTCCCATGAGATTTGGGGATCTAGAAGGTCCACACCAGAAATACCCCGCGCAGTGTAAGGCTAATTACTCAGGGAGGTCACCCGGTATCCCAGAGGCTCCATTTGTGACACATCTTCCCATGTGCCATGCACCCCTCGGCACAGATCGTATTACACCTTGGGTTGGGTCAGGGAACAGGGCAGGACTAGAAGTGGATGGGGAAGAAGGGACATTGTGGGACACTCTTAGTCTGATCCATTGGCTGAGGCCTTTCCAGCAGTAGGTCCTCTACCTTCGGCATAGCCCTCAGCTTCCTGCAGATGCGCAAGCCTCTCTACTTGCACAGACAGTGCTTCATCAAGATGGTGTCCCCCGAAGAGGATTGATGTCATTACTTTTGCTATCACTAAACTGCTAGATTTATATGTTGGATGACTGGATGGTAAGCATGTTTTTTTGTTTTGTTTTTACTGTAGTTTGTATAGCAGGAATATTTATAATAATTTATATAATATAATAATTTATATAATAAATAATTATTTATAAAGTTCTGGATTGTGTTGTTAGATGTTGGATTGTAATTGGTAGGTATCATGAAGTTTCTTCTACCTACAAGGGTGAGGATAGGTTTTTGATATTAGTTATATTGCTGAGGTTAGGTTTTGTGATACTGCAGATTTTGTTTTAGCTACATAGGGCAAGTGAAGTCTTTGAGTCACAGACTGACACTATGAAAAGATTGTCACAGCAAAAGCATTTTCATTGCGTCTGTTAGCGACTCATTGCCTAACTCTATGCGGTGCGTAGAAATAATTCCTTTTCATATTGTTGTTATTACAGTCTGGACTTTCCATTGTTGGGTCATGTGAAGTCTTAGGTACTGGTTTTTTGTGTGTAGTTTCAGGGTATTGTGGGTTTCATGTAAAAGTCGATTGAAAATTTCTGATACCAGGTTTTGGAACTGTGTATGGGTGCATAGTATTGTCAACTTCTTTTGAGCTGTATGTGTCAAGTGAAATTTATGGTACCAGGTTTTAAATCTATGTGTGTGTTTGTGACATCACGAACTGCATTTGAGGTATAGAGGTCACGTGAAATTTCTGATACCAGGTTAAGCTTTTTTTTTTATTGTGGTTTTAATTGCTGAGGGTTTTCTTTCTTTCTGTTTTTTCTTGATGTGTGTGTGAGTATTTCTTTAGGATGTCTTAGTTACTAGGATTGGTGTTTATTTAATTTGTCCATACCCAAAACAAGCTAATTTCTGCAGTTGTCCCATTACTTACATATTATTTTTGCAATTAAATATTTTTCATATTACTTGTGTTTGCTCACATGTGCAATGAGTGACATCAAGGACACCATGTTATATAAGTTTGAAATAAGGGTCTCCACCATCTTGATGACACCATGAGCAAAAAAGTCAACAGATGGTACCACAATCTTCAGTTTTGCCTCAAAATATAGATAGCTGGAGGTGGTCTGTGTTAAGTTACATAAATCCTTAATTTTAAGTAAAAAAATTATTAAATGACAACAACAGCTGATTATGATAAGATTGTTTCAAATTACTTGTTCCTCCACAGATGTAAAGTATTTACCTTAATCATCAGTATTATTACTGGAGCTAGTCACAGTTTGTTGTTAGTATTCTGTACAGAAGTAGCCTGCAGTAACTGCTTATAAATGTATAACTCGGTTCATCCCAGACCAATGAAGGCTCTGCTTCATGATACTATTTACATAATGCGATGCATGAATGAATGGACAAATGAATGAATGTACAACTGATTGAATGAGTCGCTCATTACAACAAAGCAACAGTAAAAATATATATAACCTTCATTGTACAGATAATCTTCATTATACAGCCTTCTGATAAAGTTTGTACGATGACATCAGTGAAACATAATGAAAATGCCATAGCTTTCATCAGCTAACTTACATTTATAAGAAACTTATACAACCTATGCTATTGCTTTGGTAAGAATTTGATGCTGATTTGTAATTGGCAATATTCTGTTATGGTTAACTAATCAAATCTGAAAGTATATTCATTTTTTATTCTTCTTACATGTGGTCATGATTTCATAGTTGCTGTATAGATTATTTAGTATGATACCATCCATTCAGTCACTAAAAAATATGCTTTTGTCACCATGTACACACATTTTGTTTTATTGTGACCAAACATCATGTGCAAGGGCATTTCCTTGTCTGATCCTCCTTATACATGAATATATTTTGTAAATTATGAACATAAAATGTATTATTTTAGTTCTTGCATAGACTATATCAAAGCTGACAAAGTAGTTTTGTTACTCATAATGAAATGATTTGCATGAAACAATCATTAATTAGCTCTTTTTGACAAAATAAATAGTGTGGGGATTTCAATGCACTTTCAGTACTTTGTCATAGAACTAAATAAAATGAAAAGAAATATGAAGAAAGAAGAGTAATATAAAAACAACTACTGCTGTAAAATGTAATATAAAGTTACATACTGACCAGATCATTGTAGGGCACAACAATTGTATCTCACAGAAAAACTGTTGCTCTTTTATGTCAAACTGCTGTTTATCAATGGCACATTTACAAGATTAGAGGTTAACAGTAAATTTTTGCATACAATATTACACGACCTGTTCAGTCATCTGATACTTACATATGATGTAACCAGTTGTTTCTATTCATCCTAAATTAACATAAAAATTAACTGCGTGTGATGTACTGTGGGAAACATTATAATAAACTTAATAGAATAATGTATTATTATTATTATTACTAGTACAATGATGATTAGTGTATTGAGTCTGACATCTGTATTTTTACCGCAAAATTACAGATGTAGGTGCACTTTGTACTGATTAATTTTTAAAGTTCTGTTATTAAAATTGTATGTTGTTCTGCTTATAACTTGTCACTGTCCTTTCACGAATAGCATAGTTTTTCAGAATAACTATGTGACTGTAGATATTCGTTGTCATACTTACTATCTTATGAATGCCTCTAACGTCATTCAGATAATGAATATGGTATACTGCAACCCTTGTAGTCCCTACTTCAATTTGTTATTATGTGTTATAAATTGAATTCTGATATCTTCCTGCCTATCTCATTTGTTTGTGAACTGCAGCGTTATAGCTTTCGCAGATACGAAGCTTACTGTAATATAATATACGTTAAATTCAATAAACTTATTCAGATGTTTAAAAACTACTCACAGTATAGAAATGGTAGCCGACAAATGGATCTTTCAAATCCACCGCCAAAGAGAGCCTTTCGCTTCGCTACTATTTAGCACCAGAGATTATTTTGCAGCATTACGAGGAAGTTGGCCGTCACTATGTTTTGTTTTCTTTCTTGCGCGCTAGGGTGTGCTATGGTAGTCAGCAGCATTATGGCCGCTTGTTGTTGTGGCCGTGTTATTGTATTAGGGTCAGTGATATGATTGTGTCGATTTCGGTCGTATTCGAATCCGTAGTCCTCACAACATACAAAATTTTTGTTTGCTAGGAATTTAATACCGCATCAAGTGTAATGGGTGCTAAAGCCAGTACGGCAAACGGTGGAGGATCGAGTCCGCGAACTAGAACATTTTCTACGAGTAGCAGTTCCGATGTTGTTGCTGCTGGGAGTACGGGATTTAGCCTTCTAAGAGCAATTCCAGGTGCTGTGTCGAGTGATAGACAAAGAGCAAGATCCTTGTCAAGTGTTCCTGACAGTCATTCAAGTCATGAAGCAATTGGAATACCGAATGCAAGCGTCGGCGCTTATGACATATCTGAATCCCCTGAAACTGACAGCAGTTCTCCCGAGGATCATGTGCTGGTTGGTCCCTTGGCTGCCAACATTAGTCTTGGTCGAGTTTACGCTGCTCATTCGTTGCCGTCGAATATCTGGCCCTTAAACGGTGAGTAAATACAGTTGCAAGCAGCCTAGCTCATGAAATAGAAGTAAGAAAAGTTGCCTTAGTTCTGTATTAATTACCGACGGAATTCTTACTGGTATTGATGCTGTGCTAATGAAACTCTACAGCAGAACATGGCATAGAAATAATTTACCAGAAAGGCTGTCAACAATAGAGCTACTTATTCATTGTTGTGCTAAGTTCCATTTTGGCGCAGACTTGTATCAGCGTCCACTATGCTGCTCTGCATAAACATTGCTTGAAACTCCTGTTTTTTGTTGTGAACAGTGTAATAGTAACACATTCACCCGTGTGCGATTACAGTTATCCGAAAACTATTACGATCTCCGAAGTACATACCGGAACTTGTATGTAGCAAATAACAAAATATCAAAATTCTCTCAACTATCGTAAATTGAAAAAAAATTGAAAATTGCATTCATATGGTTTTAATTTTGCGATAACTAAAATTGGTATGTTAATATTTAGATTATCTTGTTTTACAATAGCTGTTCGTATCGGCTATTCACCATCCAAACTCTCTCAGCCACACTGCAATATAATCCTCTGTTGCTCCCCTGCATGAGATGTTGTTGAATTGTCTTGACTGGTTGATGAGAAGCTTGTCAGTGTTGATTTCACTGTGAGCAACAGTATATTATCTGGATCTGTCGACAGAACTGTATCTCCTGTTTCCCTAATATACTCATAAATTTCTTTTACTATTTTGATAGTCCTCTTTTTGATATCAGTACTGCCTGAAAAACAATGTTCATTGCTGCAGTGAATATTGCCTCCTTATATGTATGCCTGTATTTTGTAATAATGGTATTAGGTATAGCCAAGCCAGTGAGAACTTCAGTAATGTAGGTACAGAATTAGGGAATTACAGGCTTCTTGGTGAGTGTTACAATGATTCAGGTTTTGATTGTGTTGACCCTGCTTTTGTAGAAACTAATTTCTGTAGCACACAAACAATTAGAATAAGTTTTATTTGCCTTTTGTTTTTCTTAATTTTCATTTCATTTAGTTTACAGAACTTACTCTGTCATTTTAGATGGTATAGGAATGTTTCTGTTCATTTACAGTGGGTTCTCTGAATAGAACAATCAGTACAGAAGAATGTCACTTGATCCTTTTGCTGTGCATGAGAGCCCAGCATTGTAATTCATTGAAGTGAAGTGAGCTTTTAATCTGCCAATGAACTGCCTAGGAGAGATTACGCAAAAGATCTTTATAGCAGTTAGACAAGCACATATCCAAATGCTTGATTTTTCACATGACTTCCTCAGGCTCAGTAGTGTTGCATTTTATTCTTTCTCTCTGACCTGTATTCTGTTGTCTCTTGTGAATTTTATGGGATAGATATTACAGAAGAATAAGGTAATTGGTGTCTAGATCTGAGGATTCCAGGATAAGAGATTCCTGTACTGACAAAAGTTCTGTGAGCATAATACCAAAATGGTAACTTGTGGACCTAAGTGTCATGAAATGCGTAATGGTTATGGTTGGAATTAAATGTGAGTTTTTATTCTACTATATATGTGGTATATTATAATCATACCTGAACAACCTCAGGTCAATAAATTGCAAAATTATAGCCTGAAGTGTATGGAGGTAAATAAACTGACAAGTAAATGACGGAAAATTGTACAGGTTGAGATGAACCTTCATTATTCTTATAATTTTTCATTGTGTTATGATTTGCTGGTAATAAACTGGGAGGATACAAGAAACTACCAACTAATTATGTATTGGCAGTCTCAGATAGAGTATGGATAAAATAATATAAATGTATCTTGATATGTGAGGCTCGATGGGTAAGTCGGACAAGAAAGCCAAAAGTCTGGGATTCAATCATTAGTTGGTCCTAAGATTTTTTCTTACATCTATAATTTTTTCAGCTCTTGAGAATGACCTGTTGATACGAAAAATACCAAATATTTGATCCCAACAAGGGATCTGCCTAGATTAGTCAGTTCGAAAGTTAAAGGAAAGGGTATAATACCCCGAAAAGTATTTCACCTGGTAAAGCACTGTGGTTTTCAAACCAACTTTTGAGTTGACAGCTTAATATTTTTACTGCAGTATACTAGGACTCAGAACATGACTTTTAGCTGTTGTGTTTTGCGTGGCTATTTTGTATGACAATGTATTACAAAGCACTTTCTATTCCATGATGAGAAGTTTCTCAAATCCCTATTCAGAGAAGTGGTCTGTACTTCAGTTATTGATGGATCAATTATTTGTGCTCAGCACAAGTAGAAAACACATATCATACTTGCATTACTTCCAGTCTTATGGGAGGAAGGTAGAGTACATGTGGTCTCCCGCCCTTTTGTGTTGGATGAAGCTTAGTATGTGTAAACTCCAATACCAAAAACAAAATCGAAATGGCAAATCATAATTATTGCCTGGACTCTGTATCTTGAAGTGATGAATAAATAGTTAACAGAGTAGATGAATTTTGTTGATCATCTGGAAGATCTCTTTAGTGATGTGCATGTCACCCATAAAACTTTACAGAAATACTTAGCTATAGATAAGCTGCCTGCACTAATCAGATAAAACACACTGTGGATAATAGTAAACACCAAGTGCTTGATTTTTCACATGACTTACTGAATTCCTCAGGCTCAGTAGTGTTGCATTTCGTTCTTTCTCTCTGACCTGTATTCTGTTGTATGTTTCGCATTTTCCCTAATCCATATATCTACCATTTCTATTTTCTGTGGAAATTTATGGAAACAATCAACTACACAAAGCATCTAGATTCATGTATGATGATTCACATCTTTAAGTTCTGCTATAGTTTATATGCTGAAGGTGCTAAATATATTTTAGTGTGGGGTAATATGTGTGATCTTTTTCCTATATGACAATACTATACTACAATGTACTGATTGTACTGAACATTCTGATCGGCTGTCAAACATTGGTAATAGTCGCAGTATTGCTTTTCTGTGATCAATTGACACTGTCCAATAGTTTGGAGTATGTGGTATTGTTATACATGACTGGTTCTGCAGTCAATGTTTTGTTTGAAAACATAATTTCACTGTTGTGAATGCATGTATTCTCTGTGCATTTGATCAAATGGTTCTCTAACCTTCACTGTTTGGTATTGTGTGTGTGTGGAACTACACTCAAGTAAGGAAAACTGTCATATATTGCAGTATGTTGTAATTTGATGACATACTGCAATCTGTCATCAAAGTCTGAAGTATTACACAAAATCTAACAAGGGAACCTCCCCTTTGCACCCCCCTCAGATTTAGTTATAAGTTGGCACAGTGGATAGGCCTTGAAAAAAGGAACACAGATCAATCGAGAAAACAGGAAGAAGTTGTGTGGAACCATGAAAAAAATAAGCAAAATGTACAAACTGAGTAGTCCATCCGGAGATAGGCAACATCAAGGATAGTGTGAGCTCAGGAGCACCATGGTCCTGTGGTTAGCGTGAGCAGCTGCGGAATAAGAGGTCCTTGGTTCAAGTCTTCCCTCCAGTGAAAAGTTTACTTTCTTTATTTTCGCAAAGTTATGATCTGTCCGTTCGTTCATTGGCGTCTCTGTTCACTGTAATAAGTTTAGTGTCTGTGTTTTGTGACCATACCGCAAAACTGTATGATTAGTAGACAAAAGGACGTGCCTCTCTAATGGGAACTGAAAACATTTGATCGCAAGGTCATAGGTCTACCGATTCCTCCGCAGGAAAACTCATCTGATATATTCTATACGACACTGATGACGGCATGCGCGTCACATGACAGGAACATGTTATCGACACATCTAACTTGTACACTTGGCGAATGGGTGAAAAGATTCTTCTACCTTGCCCGATTTAGGTTTTCTTGTGGATGTGATAATCACTTCCAAAAAAGTGATGAAAATATAATTGACAGACAGAGATAATAATTGTCTGAAAATAAAAAATTATACTTTTCATTCGAGGGAAGACTTGAACCAAGGACTTCTCGTTCCGCAGCTGCTCTCGCTAATCACGGGACCACGGCGCTCCTGAGCTCACACTATCCTTGATGTTGCCTATCTTGCACATGGACTACTCAGTTTGTATATTTTGCTTATTTTTTTTTCATAGTTCCACACAACTTCTTCCTGTTTTCTCGATTGATCTGTGTTCAGTTTTTCAAGGCCTATGGGCTGATGACGCCTTTCCATTTTTGTTTGTAATACTGTAATGTACAAATTGAATAAGAGATCAATTTTGGCATGGTGATTGAAGTTGGCTGCTCATTACTTTTTTTAAATTTATCCTCTGTGCTAAAAAAGGAAAAGAAATGCTCTGTAAGCACAACTCTATGTAAAGCTAAAGTTGTCACTAACGTGACGGTTTATTTGAACACCTCAGTGCTTTTACTAATCAGGGTCTTATAAGAGGTGGTTTCCCTGTACCTTCGTCAGACTTTTAAACTCGATTTACGCAGCCAGTTATCAGGGGACCTGCAGTCGACTCCAAACCATGTTGCATTTTCCACATTAACAAATGGATGCTAGGCGATATGAGACAGAAAAAAAATCTTGGAGTTACTTGGGATTGAGCCTCAGGCATTTGAAACCTGGCATGACACAGATTGGCTGAAGCTACCAACACCGGACATGAGTTTTGACTTATGCAGGGTGCAGTCGTATTGTGTGTGACATCATATGTGCACAAAATGTGAATGGAATAAATCACTAACAATGTTTATGTTGCTTCTTTATCAGTTTTTAGACTGCAGGTTATGGTGACAGGAGATCAGTAGCATGGTGTGAGATCTACGACATGTTTAAAGTGCGCAGTCGTGTCATGTGTTGTCAAAGTCGATGAATGCAATGTTAAGAAAATAACTGTGATTCTGTTACGAGATATTTTATGTGTGGTGTGTGAGTGGTTTATGTTCGCCATTGGATACATATTGTTCGAAGCGGATGGTGGATGTGGGTAGGTTCTCTATTTCCCCATACACCTGCTCACTAAGCCACCACCAAGTTCTTGTAACGCCCACAAACTTCTGACTTCTAATTTATTCACAATTGTTTCGCTTCTAAATTAGCTATCATTTGACATCACCCACGGGGATGTGCTTTAATAGAAAATCTGTCATTACCGTATTCAGATATTGGCTCAGTGATAACATTCTGCAAGAGCAGTTGCCACAGCGTTGAATTTTTATACCCAGGCTTCAAGATTTTGTAACTAAAGGTTTAAGAAGCTGAGCTTGCCTAGGGTATTGGACGGGTCACAGGTGTCCCATCAGATACGGTGGACAGCTGCGAGTACAGAATAAGCAGTCCTGGACCAAGGCAAGACAAAACCAAATCCACTTTGCATCAGTCATGTTGTATCGGCAAAGTGGTCAGTGTCTGTTCACCAGTGATGCACTGAAATTTCTATTCAGGAGGTAATCCTTTCAGTTTTAACACACTCAGTAAGTCTACTCAGCCCCACCTGATTTCAGGTACAATCATCATGGAGCATTTTGATAATCACAGTATTACCACAGACGGTCAATCCACTGCCAGTATTACTGGTGCAACTAGTCTTTCGTATTATGGAGCGGCCAGGTTAAAATGCAATGTGATTCAATAGAGTCAGTTGGAGTGCTCTGGCCAACTTAAAACCAAGAAAAATACATTTTTGCAACACTTAACATACAAACACTTTTGCAAACAAATAAACTTCGTTAATTGGGAGCTACATTAAAAGAACAGAAGATTCAAATTTTGGCACTTCAGGAAACACAAATGGCAGACAATAACGCCGTGTATTTCGGCAATTATCGTCTTTTTAAAAGTAAAACTGATAAAAGAATACTTAATAATACACCACATTAGAGAGTGGTTTTTGCAGTCTCCAAAAATATTTTAAGTTCAATAACGGAGGTAAAACCCATTAATAACTGACTAATGACAATTTCTCTTAAAAGCATACACTTTTTTTAATGCCCATATGCCAGTCAATGAGGATAACCATAAAAAACTTGAAGAAGTTAATGAAGCTTGGGAAATGTTAGAAAGCATAGCCTAGGAAATTCCTTCAAACCATGTTAAGAATTTTACTGGTAATTTTAATCCTCAATTAGGTAAAGCAAAAAAATGTAAGAAAACGTTTGGGTGGATTTCCTGTGCATAAATGGACAAACCAGAATGATCAAAGACCTGTTGAAACATGAAAAAATTTTAACCTTCAAATCTTGTCAACATATTTTAAAACGAACCCTTCTAAACAAAAATACTTGGTGGGCACCCAATACATTTATTGGGGGATTTAAAGTTGATCACGTAGTAATTTTATACCCTATCTACAAAAAAATTTTAAATGTCTGAGTTAGGAAAAGGGCTAATATTGATTCTGACCATTATTTAATGTGAATAAATGTAAAACTTCAACCTCAAAAACTCTTCATAACAAAAAATTTTATCCCAAAATTTGACACTGCCAAAATAACCCCAACTCTAACAAGCGAACTTCACAAAAAAACACTTCAACAGTTTGCAAAGCCTAAAAGAAAAGTTCATCAAAATAGCACAGAATTTAATTCCGCTTCGAAAGAAACAAAACTACCCTTGGTGGAACACGGATTGTAAAACAGCAGTTAAGTCTAGGCATGAGGCACTCAAGAATTGGAATAGTAACAAAACTGAAAATACGTACACCACCTTTCTAACTGTAAGAAAAGAAACACATAAATTAATCCAACAGACTAAAAGAAACTACAAAAATGCCCAACTTTTAGAAATAAAAAAAAACTTCCTAAAGAACAATACAAGAAACTTTTATAGAACATTCAAAACAAAACTAATCAGTTACCAACCTCAGAGTCTTTACTTAAGATATGTAAATGGGAGTTTGGCTCTTAGCAACCAGGAAAATTGTAATGTACTTGCTGGTTAATTTGGAAAACTATAAACTGTCCAGAACCAGCGAATAAATACAGACTATACCAAACTAATAACACCAACCCTAACTCTAAAGAACCTCACAAAATCGAAATAACTAGACAAATTAAGAGGCTGTAAAACAATAAAGCAGCCGGAGAAGACAGTATAATTGCAGAACTACTAAAATCAGCTGGCCCTAACACTAGAAGAGATCACTCAACTAATAGGACATACCTGGAAAACTAAGAAAATACCTGTAACTGGAAAATTGCCCTACTTCACCCACTGCAAAAAAAAGGAGATATAACCTGTGTTAATAATTACCAAGGACTCTCTCTTCTCCCAGTCATATACAAAATTCTCTTGCAATGTTTACTTTGTCAAGGCTAAGAACAGTTAGAACCCAAAGTTGGTTAATACCAAGCAAGCTTTACACTGAACAGATCCTGTCTGGAACGAATTCTTAATTTAAAACTAAAGGATTTCTAGTAACAATATTGTGTGTACATTTGCAGGTTTTAAAAAGGCATATGACTCAGTTGATTGTGAATCTCTTTCCCAAATTTTAAAGAAACAAGGGCTAGATAATAAAACTCTTAACACTAACTGAGGAAATGTTAACAGGAACCAGCTCTGAAGTTAAATTCATGGGAGAAATTTCTGAACCATTTGATATAAAGACTGGTGTCAGACAGGGAGATGGACTCTTCCCATTACTGTTTAACTGTATTTTGGAAAAGGTAATTACCGAATGGTGAGAACAAAAGTCGAGTCAAAACATAGATCAATCAATCAAATTAGGTAGAAGTAATATTAGAGTAGGCTGCCTCGCCTTTGCAAATGATCCATCAGTTTTAACTAGGGGTATTACCACAGCTCAAAAACAAATTGAAATCCTTTAAAAAGTTGCAGAAAAGGTAGGATTACAAATATCATTCGAAAAAACTGAATATATGACTTTCAACAAGCAAACACCAAAGTTTTTGAACGCTAAATATGGAAAAACAAAAAGGGTTTCTCAATTTAAATACTTGGGGGAAATCATACAAATAAAGTCTGGAAAAAGCTGCAAACTAAGTTCGCTGTCAGAAAATGGCAACTGTATTCAGATTAACACAAAATATTTGTTATAAAAAATCACTTTCTAAATTCAGCAAACTTAGGCATCACAACGCTGCAATCAAACCTGAATGTCTTCAAGGAGCAGAAAATTTAATTTTAAATATAAAAGGGGTATTGAAGAAATTCAGAAGAAAGAAAGATTAAGAGGGAAATATTAGGCTCCAAAATTATTGATGGAGGAACTTACAGGCTGAGAAGTAATAAGGAAATAGAAGAATACAAAGACATACATTGTGACATGAGAAAACGAAGACTTAAATTTTATGGGTGAATTAAAAGAATGACACCCACTAAGTTGACAAAACAAATAGAAACAGAAGTAAGGCAAAATCTGAGCCAATTAAATGGATCACTGTGATTAAGGAGGCTCTTAGAGTTGTGCCTGTATAAGTCAGGCAGACATTACAGATAGAAAAACATTCAGACCAAAGATTTTGGATTAAAAAATTGGTCAGAAGGAAATCAGAAAACAGACTGGAACACCATGGTCTGATGAAAGAAAGGAAGGTTGAAACAAATTTGGGCACAAAGGAAGGCCAACCATCAAAAACAACATAGATTGATTGTACACCGTACAACAATAATAATATACATTATTGAGCAAATTAAACTTCAAGAAGTCTCATTTAACAAAGGCTTGTGCAGGGAACTTCCTCAAGTAAGTTATGACAGCATTAATTTAAGGGAAAGGGGAAAAGTTACTATTTTCTGAATGGTGAACAGACTTTAATGTCCGTTCCTCCAAAAATTACTGTTGCTAATGGCTATTCTGGCCATTGTAAGCCTGACTTCTATGTTAGTGTTTTCTCAATACTAATTTGACCACAGGGAACAGCTAAATACACTATGTGATCAAAAGTATCCGGACACTTGGCTGAAAATGACTTAAAAGTTCGTGCCGCCCTCCATCGGTAATGCTGGAATTCAGTATGGTGTTGGCCCACCTGTAGCCTTGATGATAGCTTTCACTCTCACAGATAGGTGCTGGAAGGTTTCTTGAGGAATGGCAGCCCATTCTTCACTGCTGCACTGAGGAGAGGTATCAATATCGGTCGGTGAGGCCTGGCACGAAGTCAGCGTTCCAAAACATCCCAAAGCTGTTCTGTAGGATTTAGGCCAGGACTCTGTGCAGGCCAGTCCATTACGTGTAACCACTCCGCCACAGGCTGTGCAATATGAACAGGTGCTCGATCATGTTGAAAGATGCAATCTCCGTCTCTGAATTGCTCTCCAACAGTGGGAAGCAAGTAGCTGCTTAAAGCATCAATGTAGGCCAGTGCTGTGATAGTGCCATGCAAAACAACAAGGCATGCAAGCCCCCTCCATGAAAACCATGACTACCCACAACACCACCGCCTCTGAATTTTACTGTTGGCGCTACACACCTTGGCAGATGACGTCCACTGGGAATTCACCATACCCACACCCTGCCATGGGATCTCCACATTGTGTACCGTGATTCGTCACTCCACACAATGTTTTTCCACTGTTCAATTGTCCAATGTTTATGCTCCTTACACCAAGTCAGGCGTCGTTTGGCATTTACCGGCGTGATGTGTGGCTTATGAGCAGCCGCTCGACTGTGAAACCCAAATTTTCTCAGCTCCCGCCTAACTGTCATAGTACTTGCAGTGGATCCTGATGCAGTTTGGAATTCCTGTGTGATGGCCTGGATAGATGTCTGTCTATCACACATTAAGACCCTCTTCAACCATCGGCAGTCTTTATCAGTCAACAGACAAGGTCGGTGTGGTACCGAGTGTCGCAGGTTTTGAATCCACGTCTGACAGCATGGACCTAGATTACCACTAGAGGTCTCTGCAGCCGTTGCGCTGTAGTCTCTACAGCTGTTGTGCCATAGGCTGTGACTGCGCGCGTTCCTGGCCCGTTTAAGACATGAGGGTGCCACTGTGAAGCACGTGGTCCCAATAGCCAATAGCGACAACCCCTGTACTGTATTTAAGCACCTGCCTCGCTCATCGAGGCAGTCTGATATTCGCCTGAGTCTGTCGACATCTTACCTACAGACAGCATGTTTACTTTGTTTTTGTGTACATCTACATCTACAGGGCTATTACAAATGATTGAAGCGATTTCATAAATTCACTGTAGCTCCATTCATTGACATATGGTCACGACACACTACAGATACGTAGAAAAACTCATAAAGTTTTGTTCGACTGAAGCCACACTTCAGGTTTCTGCCGCCAAAGCGCTCGAGAGCGCAGTCAGACAAAATGGCGACAGGAGTCGAGAAAGCGTATGTCATGCTTGAAATGCACTCACATCAGTCAGTCATAACAGTGCAACGACACTTCAGGACGAAGTTCAACAAAGATACACCAACTGCTAACTCCATTCGGCGATGGTATGCGCAGTTTAAAGCTTCTGGATGCCTCTGTAAGGGGAAATCAACGGGTCGGCCTGCAGTGAGCGAAGAAACGGTTGAACACTGGCGGGCAAGTTTCACGCGTAGCCCGTGGAAGTCGACGAATAAAGCAAGCAGGGAGCTAAACATACAACAGCCGACGGTCAACAGGATGGTGCTCCACCGCACTTCCATCGTGATGTTCGGCATTTCTTAAACAGGAGATTGGAAAACCGATGGATCGGTCGTGGTGGAGATCATGACCAGCAATTCATGTCATGGCCTCCACGCTCTCCCGACTTAACCCCATGCGATTTATTTCTGTGGGGTTATGTGAAAGATTCAGTGTTTAAACCTCCTCTACCAAGAAACGTGCCAGAACTGCAAGCTCGCATCAATGATGCTTTCGAACTCATTGATGGGGACATGCTGCGCCGAGTGTGGGAGGAACTTGATTATCGGCTTGATGTCTGCCGAATCACCAAAGGGGCACATATCGAGCATTTGTGAATGCCTAAAAAAACTTTTTTTATATGTGTGTGCAAAGCATTGTGAAAATATCTCAAATAATAAAGTTATTGTAGAGCTGTGAAATCGCTTCAATCATTTGTAATAACCCTGTACATCTACATTTATACGAGTGGATGTTGTGGAATTCTTGAGGTTGTTACTTGTGACCCCGTTGCTTCTTGCGTGTTGTTGTTCATAAAGTCTTGCTCAGCCGTCCGTCGTTGTCCGTGTCCATCCTTTCCCGTTTGTTTGTTTGCAGGACCGCTCCCGTTTGGTCCCGCAGTGCTTCGTTCTCAGCAACCCCGCAACTGTTCTGGTCTCGGTTACAACAGTCGGCCTGTATGCTTTTGTGCTGTACATGTCCCTTCACGTTTCCACTTAACCATCACATTGGAAACAGTGGGCATAGAGATGTTTAGGAGTGTGGAAATCTCGTGTACAGACATATGACCCAAGGGACACGCAGTCATCTGACCATGTTCGAAGTCCATGAGTTCCGTGGAGCACCTCATTCTGCTCTCTCACAATGTCTAATGACTACTGAGGTCGCTGATATGATGTATCTGGCAGTAGGTGGCAGCACAATGCACCTAATACGAAAAACTTATGTTTTTGGGGTTGTCCGGATACTTTTGATCACATAGTGTACAGGGTGTACATAAAGTCTGGGAACACTTTCAGTTGTTTATTGCACAAGAACCAAGCATTGTACAGATTTCATACATATGTCACTTTGAAGAGAAACCACCACCACAGCGTAGTTTGGTAATTTGCCAATAGTCAGTGCTAGTTGCAAACATGGCGAGTTCAGGTGTGGAGGGAGCTCTATGTGTGTTGGAGTTCGACAAAAACAAGAGTGTTACAGCTGTTCAACGGATGTTTAGAACCAAGTACAGTAAGAAGCCTGCAACAGGGAAGGCCATTTACCACTGGCACAACAAATTCATTACGACGGGTTGCTTGTGCCCGCCAAAGAGAAGCGGACATCCCAGTGTGAGCGCATACGAGATACATTCATAAGGAGTCCAAAGAAATCTGTGCGTCGTGCATCCCATTAACTTGAGCACGTACACGGAGCTGCAACATCGATGGATCGGCTGTGCTACTGAAGGGGACAGCTGTTTCATCAAGTGGCCTCCCCGATCACCAGATCTCACTCCGCATGACTTATTACTGTGAGGACACACTAAACATCTGGTGTATGTACTGCTTTTACCACGTGATGTAGCAGAGCTCCGGGAGAAAATATAGGAAGCGACTGCCACAGTCGACGATGCCATGCTGGGACGGGTATGGAAAGACTGCCGGGTCACTCATGGTTCACATATGGAATGGGGAATGGTTGGGGGGGGGGGGGGGGACCTTTGAGTTTCTCTTCAAAATGCAATATATATGACATCTGTATAATGTTTAGTTCGTGTGCAATAACTAATTGAATGTGTTTCCGGACTTTATGTACACCCTGTATAATGGATTTAAATGTAAATCTGGGTTCTCATTGTGGTTCCAGTAGAGTGCGTTGTATAGCCACTTGTGAACAGAACAATGCAAAGTGTACTTATACACTGTTTGGTCTGTTACAGACCTCGTAGGTCCATTTCTATATGAGACTGTGCACACATTGAGACTTTTACAACAAAAAGGCTTGTCAGCACAGAAAGCTGGCCGCAGCAAGATCATTTGGACATTGAGCGCCGATCGTGAGGGATAGATATGTGCCGTAATGGTCACCAGTCGTCAATACCACCAACTTGTATTTGTTACCCATAAAGTATGGCTAGTATGTACCCCGAAGAGAATGGAGAAGGCTGAATCGACCAGACAGTACGCAACATGCCTGCACTTTAATTTGGCATCCATTGCGAACAACAAAAGTATTCCCAACTGGCCTACTGGTGAACTTTGGTGCCAAGTCTTTACTGACTAACATCCCAGTACCAGATACATTGGAGATAATCGAACCAAATATGTGTGACCTGGTGGAATTATGCTTGCAGTAGAGTTATTTTCAGTATGAATGTTTTATGAACATTGTAACGAGGTTGCTGTGGACTCAACTTTGTCACCTGTAGCAACTAACATTTTTATGGAGAATTTCAAATAATAGGTGATAAACACAAGTATTTATTAACATTTTTAGTGGCCGAAGTATGACACCTACTCTTGTCCTTTTATTTATTGAACGAGAATATGTACTTTGCCTGTGGCATTGGCAAGGACATTTGCATTCGTGCCAACAGACTTCGACACGTGTTTGATCCTCTGTGCACATTTTTTTCCCTTTTTTTGCGATAATACTGGGTGTCTCAAAACGTACAGTAAAACTTTAATGCATCATAGCATCCAAACTAATTTAGATATTCACATGTTGGACTTACGTGACACACTGTCTCACAAAGTTGTTGTGCCATTCAGTCTTATTTAACAGGTGCACCTTTGTTATCACGCACAACATCCAGCCTGCATTCAAGGTGTATCCACACTCGGCGCAACATATCTGTATCAACTGAGGCAGTGGCAGCAACGATACGGTCCTTTAAGTCATCGATGTGATTGACAGGCGTGTAGTAGCTATCCTTGCCATACCCCCGTAGCATGAAGTCCATTGGTGTAATATCAGGCGACCTAGGAGACCAGGGAATTTGACCACACCTGCCAATCTAGCGAAATGGAAACACCTGGTCTCGAACATCTCGCACTGTCCGATCCCAGTGTGGCGGTGCACCACCGTCGTATCGACACCTGCGAGGGTGGTTGCTTTCTATACCGTGTTTAGAAGTTCTTTTGACCCTGCATGTCCGATTTTGTCTGAATAAACCATTCCACATACTGAACCTTTTTTTTGAACCATTGTCATTATGCTTAACTCAAGGCAACCTGGAATGCTCACAACAAGACTTGGTTAATTTGTCTGTCACATAACCATGGGGCCCCTCCCTTCGAAGGTTCGAGTCCTCCCTTGGGCACGGGTATGTGTGTTTGTCTTCGCATAAGTTAGTTTAAGTTACTTAAAGTAGTGTGTAAGTCTAGGGACAGGTGACCTGAGCAGTTTGGTCCCTTAAGGATTCACACATTTGTCTTGTCACATAAGCCAGATGTGGTGTGAATATCTTAATTAGTTTGGATGCTATAGCACATTGAAGTTGCAGTGGACTTTTTGAGACACCCTGTATTTCCCACCAGCTATGCAAGTCATGAGGGTGGTGCAAAAATTTGTGACATTTTAAATGGTTTTAGCAAGCACTGATAAATAATATATATTGCAGAGAATAAAAGCAAAGCAGTTTGGGATGTTATAAAAAAGGAAACTGGGAGAGGCAACCAAATGCAGAATAACATACTGCTAATGGACGGGGATAAGGTAATAAATGATTCACAACACTTAGCAAACTATGTAAACGAGCATTTTTCAAGTATTGCAGAGAAGTTACAGCAAATATTCCCCCAAAACAAATATAACATCTGTAAATAATGTTGCAGTAAATACAATGATGTTACTTCCAACCACAGAGAATGAAGTCAATAAAACTGTTCAAAAACCAAAAAAATAAAAAGTCAGTAGGCTTCCAATGTGTGTACTGAAACAATGCAAAGGGATTACACAAACCCCCTTGACAAATATAATAAATGAATCCTTCACATCAGGGACATTTCCAAAGCAGTTAAAACAGGCAAGAGTTGTACCTTTGCTTAAGAAAGGTAATGCAGAAGACATAGAAAATTACCAGCCCATTTCCCTCCTGTCAGCATTCTCAAAAATAATAGAAGCATTTATGAAGACAGATTAATGAATTACCTGAATAAATACAATCTTTTAAGAGAATCACAGTTTGGTTTCTGAAGTGACAAAAATACAGTGTCTGCCATTGTAGATTCAAAAAAGTTGTACTTGATGCTCTTGATAAAGATAAGTCTATCACAGGTATATTTTTGGGTCTTTCTACGGTGTTTGATACCGTTGACCACAAGATTCTATTAAACTAGAAGCATTAGGAATAAGAGGGGTAGCTAAAGACTGGTTTTGATCATACCTAGCAGATAGGGTACAAAGAGTAGAGATAACACATACCTCAAATAGATCTAAACATTTAGTGAAACACTTATCAGAACCAAAATACATTAACCCTCGCATTACCAAGCGGGGTATTCTGACTACCCCAGGTTGATTTTTTTCCCTATAATAATGTTATCTGAAGGGCCATACGCCTGTGGTTTCATGACTTTGCACTAAAATGATTGACGTTGAATTCACATGCAAGACTGTCTAATTTTTTGGCTTTATCATTGTTATTCAAGTCATTTATTGGTGGGGTTGTGAGACTACCCCACTTGGTATGAAACTTCTTATTTGTAGAAAAAGAAGATTTTGGGAAATATATCTGTCATTCGTCTTCTTTGTTGAGTTTTGCCATAGATCCAATGTTTGTTATTATTGCTGGTTGCTATTGTTGAGTTGAATTTGACGTTCACTGTTGAGCTGACATTACACGAGTCAGTATTTCCTCTGCAAGTAAGGATGTCAAAAGGATTTTCTAGCAAAGAGATCATGGTAATTCTATACAATTCTGATGTCCCCGATCGATGAACGATTAGCAATGTACTGAGGAAACTGCCCTTTTAGGGTTTATATGAAGAGCAAACCTGGGAAGTATGGCATTAAAATTTGTGTTTGTGCTGATGTGAAGAGATCTTACTTATTACGGATCCAAATTTACACAGGAATGGTGGACAATACTTGGGAAGTGAATCAAGGACAGAGAGTTGTTTTGGATCTGATGGAACCATTTCTGAATAAGGTTCATGGTGTAACAACTGATAATTTTTTCACCAGTTTTCCATTGGCTGCTGAACTAATAAAACGAAACACGACATTGGTTGGTACCTAGCGTTCCAATAAGAAAAAGAGTCTGAAGGAATTCTTGTCAAACAGAAAAAGAGAAGTTCATTCTGCAATGTTTCGCTTCACAAATGACTTGACTCTAGTTTCCTATGTTCCAAAGAAGGGAAAGGCAGTAATACTACTCCCTACTCAGCATAATGAGAGACAAGTGAGTGGTGAAGAAAGTGAACACAAACCTGAAATCATACTGCACTACAACAAAACCAAAGGTGGTGTAAATGATGGGGACAAAATGACAAGAGAATACAGTTGTGTTAGAGGAACGAGATGGTGGCCACTAAGAATCTTCATGGAAATGATAGATATTGCAGCACTGAATGCATATATTCTGTACACTCAAAGATTTCCTGAATGGCAGAAGAATGTAAACTCTTTCACGACTGAACTGACATTTTGACTCAGCAAAGGCAACATGGAAGAAAGAGCCAAAAATATCAGCGGTCATCATAAAGCTGTACAAGATGCACTGAAAGCTTGTGGCATTGCAATTCTACAGCAGTGATCCACACCCAGTGCTCTAAGTTACCAACGCTACAACAATGTCAAGATTGCAAGAGAACCATAGATCAGAAAACAAGATTCTGTTGTGTAACATGCAAGAAACCTGTTTGTAATATACACAGAGAAGAAACTGTTACTGTGAAGTGCATGCAGTGCAAAACTGTACTTGACTGAAAAGTTGAAAAAAGTCTTGTGTTATTTTACTGCAGTGACTGTTGAGGTACATAGATTATTTTCTGTTCGTTGAGTACTGAATTTAGTGAAAGATATAAAAAAAAAAAACTTGTACTTTGTATCTGTGGTCTGATTAAATACTTTTAATAACCTGAAAAGCTGTTTCTCAATACTTAATAAACCCATTCAATGGAAATAACTAAAACTGAGAACAAATATTACAATAAAACACAAAACTCTTTTGGGGTAGTCCAAATACCGCGCTTGGTAATATAGAGGTGTGAAAAAGCTTGGTGACGGGAGGGTTAATATAGGGGTTCCACAGGGTAGCATATTAGGACCAATACTATTCCTGATATACATCAATGACTTTGCCAGTAGTGTTACTCATGGTGAAAAAAACCTCTTTGCTGATGACAGCAATATTATAGTCACTGAGAAAACAAGAGAACACCTTGCTGAGAAAGCAAATGAAACTCTCAAGGAAGTTTATGATTGGTCACTAAGCAATAAAGTGACATTGAACATAAAGAAAACTAATGCAATGAATTTTAGTTTGAAGAGGAATAATGGAACCTCTATAGACTGTGTAACAAATGCAAAACTTCTAGGAATGAATATTGATTCTCAGTTGAAGTGGTGTGAACACACAAAGGTACTTGCAAACAAAATGTCATTAGCATGCTATGCCCATAGAATCCTATCATCAGTGTGTAAGATGCAGTGTCTTTTACTTACATGTTATTCATATGTACACTTCTAAGCAATGGCATTCTTTTTTGGGGAACAAATGCACAAAATATGAACACAATTTTCAAACTCCAGAAAAGAGCCATAAGAATAATAACCAAAAACACTAGTCGAGCATATTGTAAAGATCTGTTCAAAACAATGGGGATTTTAACTGCTCCGTGTGAATACATTTACCAGTCAGTTGTACACATCAAAAATAGCATTGGTAATTACTGCACAAACAGCTCTGTCCTTGACCATGCATCAAAAGATAGACTCAACTTACATTTACCAAGAAAAAATAAACATAAAATTCAAAACAGCATTTTCTACCAATGAATAAACTGTACAATAAATTACCAAAAGAGATTTAAAAAATTGCTAAATTACACTTATTTAAAAAGGAAGCCAAAAAGTATCTGTTATGCAATACATTTTATATGTTAAGGGATTACTTAGATAAAACAGAGTAGGGGTTTGATTAAAAAAATGTTGTACAAATAAATAATAATAACAATAATAATAATAATGATTATAAAACATTCCACATAACACCTTCACTTTGTTTTTTTCTTTCTTTTTTCATTTCTAGAAATACTTACCCCAAGCTATGCATAGCACAATACTAACACCTCTTTCTCTTTCTGAGCTCAACATCTCACTCATTATGGAGGGATGCTGACTCAGTTTTTCAGGATAGCAAATGGGAAGCTGCAGTACAGAAAATGGCCCAGAGATCACCAGTGTGTGTGTGTGTGTGTGTGTGTGTGTGTGTGTGTGTGTGTGTGTGTGTAGTGAGTGAAGTGTTATGAAACAATGTACAATAGTGTGTGTGGTGACTGAGAGTGAGATAGGAGTGAACAGTGTGGTATTAAATTATTTAATAAGTTATTTGTAAAACAAGTATTGTATACTTGTGTGTGTAGTGAGTGAAGTGTTATGAAACAGTGTACAATAGTGTGTGTGGTGACTGATAGTGAGATAGGAGTGAACAGTGTGGCATTAAATTATTTAATAAGTTATTTGTAAAACAAGTATTATATACCTGGAGTAAATCTAATGATTGTCTCTAACTAGAAGTCTGTAAATATATATGTATACGAATTAGCTTATTTTAAATTGGTCTAAACTTGTAAATACTTCGACATGTCCTATATCCTTGTAAAAAGAGACCTACGGATGAATACTAGTATTATTACAAGAGTCACAGTTGAAACTAAAATAGCCTGTGAAGCAGCTAAGATGACGAAACTAGAAGTTGCGGACACAGCCGTTAATAAAGCTTTATCCAGTCGGTGTAACTCTTCTGCTACCGTCAATCACGAGAGGATTTCTTTTTCTCTCATAATGAGATAATATAAGTTCACAAAAACCCAAGGCAGAAGTTCCAGATAGATCTATAGAAAAAGATAGCCCCAGTTTCTGCTTAACGATTACGAAAAGAAATCGCTGAAAATGATGAATCCTAAACTCCCCCAACTAAGATCGCAGGTTAAGATACATAAGCATGGAAACCCAGTCCTTCCAATTGTTAACAAATTGTCATCGGCGTGTTGTAGACTAAATAAGTTTCTTAGCAACAAACTTAAAGCATTGTAAACGTCCACTACCAATTTTGGTGTGAAAAACAGTTCTGACCTTGCTAATGCGATTAAGAACATGCAAATTCCAAATAATGCGACACTAGCTTCCCTAGATGTAAAAACCTCTACAGTGACGTCGCGATAAAGGAAACGATACAGATCATTAAATGTAATCTGGTAATTCATAGGAAGAGTAGTACTGCAGAATACACAGAATTAATAGTACTTTTGTAATTTGTGTTAACTTGTAACTTTTTTACCATCAATGGTAAGATATATCAACAAAAAGATGGTCTTGGGATGGATAACAGTTTGGCTGTTACGTTAGCAGACGTTTTTACGAACGATTTAGAATGTAAGTTCTTCGCTAAGTCTCCATAACTAAAAGACAAAACTATATGTTACAAAAGTTATGTCGATGTCTCCAAAACTAAAAGACAAGACTATATGTGATAAACGTTATGTCGATGGCATCTTGCTACTGTTAGAGGGTGACGAGAATGAGGTTACTGCATTTGCTCAAGCCATAGCACCAAAAAATAGCTTTTACTACAGAAGTAGAAGAAGCGGGCTCCATTAACTACACTCCTGGAAATTGAAATAAGAACACCGTGAATTCATTGTCCCAGGAAGGGGAAACTTTATTGACACATTCCTGGGGTCAGATACATCACATGATCACACTGACAGAACCACAGGCACATAGACACAGGCAACAGAGCATGCACAATGTCGGCACTAGTACAGTGTATATCCACCTTTCGCAGCAATGCAGGCTGCTATTCTCCCATGGAGACGATCGTAGAGATGCTGGATGTAGTCCTGTGGAACGGCTTGCCATGCCATTTCCACCTGGCGCCTCAGTTGGACCAGCGTTCGTGCTGGACGTGCAGACCGCGTGAGACGACGCTTCATCCAGTCCCAAACATGCTCAATGGGGGACAGATCCGGAGATCTTGCTGGCCGGGGTAGTTGACTTATACCTTCTAGAGCACGTTGGGTGGCACGGGATACATGCGGACGTGCATTGTCCTGTTGGAACAGCAAGTTCCCTTGCCGGTCTAGGAATGGTAGAACGATGGGTTCGACGACGGTTTGGATTCAGTGTCCCCTCGACGATCACCAGTGGTGTACGGCTAGTGTAGGAGATCGCTCCCCACACCATGATGCCGGGTGTTGGCCCTGTGTGCCTCGGTCGTATGCAGTCCTGATTGTGGCGCTCACCTGCACGGCACCAAACACGCATACGACCATCATTGGCACCAAGGCAGAAGCGACTCTCATCGCTGAAGACGACACGTCTCCATTCGTCCCTCCATTCACGCCTGTCGCGACACCACTGGAGGCGGGCTGCACGATGTTGGGGCGTGAGCGGAAGACGGCCTAACGGTGTGCGGGACCGTAGCCCAGCTTCATGGAGACGGTTGCGAATGGTCCTCGCCGATACCCCAGGAGCAACAGTGTCCCTAATTTGCTGGGAAGTGGCGGTGCGGTCCCCTACGGCACTGCGTAGGATCCTACGGTCTTGGCGTGCATCCGTGCGTCGCTGCGGTCCGGTCCCAGGTCGACGGGCACGTGCACCTTCGGCCGACCACTGGCGACAACATCGATGTACTGTGGAGACCTCACGCCCCACGTGTTGACCAATTCGGCGGTACGTCCACCCGGCCTCCCGCATGCCCACTATACGCCCTCGCTCAAAGTCCGTCAACTGCACATACGGTTCACGTCCACGCTGTCGCGGCATGCTACCAGTGTTAAAGACTGCGATGGAGCTCCGTATGCCACGACAAACTGGCTGACACTGACGGCGGCGGTGCACAAATGCTGCGCAGCTAGCGCCATTCGACGGCCAACACCGCGGTTCTTGGTGTGTCCGCTGTGCCGTGCGTGTGATCATTGCTTGTACAGCCCTCTCGCAGTGTCCGGAGCAAGTATGGTGGGTCTGACACACCGGTGTCAATGTGTTCTTTTTTCCATTTCCAGGAGTGTATTTAGATCTTACTATTAAGATAGTTGACAACAGATACAAATTTTAGATTTTCAGAAAGCCTACATGTACAGATACTGTTATCGGTGCCAGTTCACGCCACCCGCCGAGATATAAAAGGGCCTTCGTCACCTCCATTACCCACCGACTCTTTCGATTAGCATTGGCCAACAATGAAATACGTCAAGAACTTAGTATCTAAAAACAAATTGCAGTAGCCAACGGCTTTTCTACAAATGATGTTATGCGCCCGTACAATACAAACAAATAAAAAAAACAGAAAATAAACAGTAGGCAGGCGCATAATTACACAGAAAGAAAGAAGCAGTAAAGAAAAACTGAAAACTATTGCAATGAAATTTTACGGAAAATTGTCCCAACTAATAGAAAAATATTTTAGGAAATCTAAGGTTAGATGTGGTTTTCAAGTTAACAACTCTCTGAAACTCCGTGTAGAACACAATTTGTGTAATAATTCTGAAAAATTTGATGGTTCTGGGGCTTACAAGATCGTTTGTAGCGGTTGTGACAGATTTTATATCGGTCAGACTGGCCGTTCTTTTAAAGTAAGATTCAAGGAGCATTTGCAGGCCTATAACAAAACTGCATTGGGAATGCATTTGGCAGAAAGCGACCACACTATAGGGAATGTTGACAGTTCTGCACAAGGCGGAGAAGGGTCGTGCTCTCGATATGTTAGAGGAGTTGGAGATTTATGAGGCCACAAGGGTACTCAATGGACAGAGCTATTTTGTGACTAACACCTACTTTCCTTTGATAATATATTACAATAACTACTTAATGCCTCACTTTTTTATCTAGTCTTGTTGCTGATTTATGTCGAGAAAAGTATGCATTTTGCCTCACTTTCATACTTTCGTCCCTCTAATCCTGTAACTGATTATATTGTGTCTATTCGTGGACTGTATGGGCAGACTATATAATGTTATTTATTGGCTGTTAATATGTTGTAAAAACCTTTTCTGTGGAAGTTGTATCACGATGTACGAAAAGCCCTCTAGCTTTTAAGTTCTTACGATCACTACGAGCCTGCGTAACATCATGGCGACCGAGCCAACAGAAGGTACTGATCATTGATCTGTCTTTTTTCCATACAGTTATGTTGTCATATAGACGTTTTATCTTTCATAGGTGATTTATAGGTTGCTATAGGCACTGTATTAGAGTTTTTATTTTTACGATAAATTCAACAAAAGAAGTGTCAAACCTATCACTTTTATACATTTCCTTTAAATAATTTTATATGTTGGTGTATTCGTCTTTTATTTTATTACAGCCGTTTTCTATAGTAATTATCAAAATTTAAAAGTCTGCTATATGTATTTTACCTACTGTATTTTCATAGTGTTACGGTTCTTACGTAAATGAAGATTACATCTAAGCCCACAGCAGCTACGTCTGTGAAACCTATAGCCATACGTATTTTTGGTAGCTACTGCACTTCAGTCTGTGTTGTACAGTAACGCCAGTTGCAAAATGACTGTGTGAACGATATGGCCTATTTTACACCATAGTTTAGTTCTGCGTGACGATGCTTTGATGAGTGTGTTTATATGTTTTGACGATGCCATTACGGCTTTATCACATTAGGACATGGTGTAGAACAGGTACGTTTTACCTTATTTTATCAGCACACTCCCAGTTTGTATCAGAGTATATCGTGATAGGAAATAGTGTATTGTTTTGAAAGCTAGACTGCCCATTAGTTGTATATTTTTTATATTGTATATCTGAAGATACTCATTACTGACTGAAACCGGTCATCGTCGATGGACTTCATATTGTGATCAATGACTGGAATAAAAAACACTTGTGTTACAGTGACTCAACAACGCCGGCCGTTGTAGCCATCATGTTTGCGAGTCACGCTCGCGATTTCAGTACGCGCAGCGGTAATGTATACTTTTCCAAAAAGATTGTCCCAAGATGAACTGTTGTTTTTTGTAGGACAACCGTAGGAAATGGAGAAACATGTTACTAGACGTTTTGAAATATTTACTTGTGTTCTACTAACAGGTTTGTTTTGACCCCTTTACCGTTTACACCCTGTAGTTCCATATACTTACAAAAAAGAAAAAAGAATACACTGCACAACAGAATTACATGGATACTTTTTCGAAATCCCGCAATTCTCACCCACTGCTGCGCTTAAGTTTGAAATTTTGCTCAAATGTGCATACTACCTTTGTGTGCAGTGGTGCAAAATCACATCGCCCTCCGACGTCAGCCTGAGCTTCAAACAGCAACGTGTCGACAAGTACGAATAAAAGGCCACAGCAGTGTCAAATGTTGTCCAGCACGTCATCCTGTTGCCTATGACACTGCGACCTGTCGCTTTCGATCGTGAAATGTGTGGGAATCGACGCTACAAGGAAAGTGATAGTCTCATTGACACCCGTTATGCCACTTCTTGCGGCCTTTTCGTGCCGATTCTGATTGGCAGTGTGGTTGGGATATTGTCCTCGGCCACTCGCAAGAAAATCGCCGGGCGTCGCGTTTCTGACTTCCATCGCAGAGGCGTCAAAAGAAGGGGCGAAACGCGGGTGAGAGGGAATGTGACGACCTCATCCTGTGACACGTCAGTATTGGAACTACCCGCTTCCACCTCAAAGTACCGTTAACCAAGATGGCGGCGATGACGTCATCCAATATGGCGGCTGTGACGTCTTCCAAGAGGACGGATTTTGGCGGGAAGTTTGTATTTTGGCTGGAAAGTGCCACGCCTCCCTCCCTCAGATAAATGGTGGCAAGTTCAAATTCCAACAGGATAATGGCGGGAAAAATGGACATGTCTTTACTATTTAACAAGTTTAAAGCATGTGTGTTCTCCACGAGCTCAGAGCTCAACTGGCTTAGTTCACATCGTCGCCACCAGAGAGCGCCACTGTGACGTCATCCAAGGTGGCGACCGTGACGCCAATCAAGATGGCTGTGCCCAGTGTATCCACCACGTGGTGTAAGATTGGACACTTGGCCTACCTCCACTAACCTAACCCCCTTCCCAATAAAAATCACGCGAAGTTCAAATTCCAACATGATAATGCGGCACACCTACGATAATGGTGGGAAAAACCAATTTCAAGCAGCTGTGTTCTCCACTGGGTCTGGACTCCAATTGGCTTAGTTCATATTGGTGCAGCTAGAGGGCGCTCTCCTCATGTCAGATCATGATGCAAGTACCGTTATTCAAGATGGCTGCACCCGATGTATCCGTCACGAGCTCCAGTGGCTTAGTTTACGTCGTGACCACCAGAGGACGCTACCGTGACGTCGCGTGATGACACAAGATCGTCTGCTCTCTCTCTCTCTCTCTCTCTCTCTCTCTCTCGCTCGCTCGCTCGCTCGCTCGCGTGCGCGCTTTATAACCGGACACGCGCCGCGCCACCGGCCTGCGGGCGTCCGACCACTTGTGTCACAGATCCGCGAGCGGCTGAGCGCTCCCTCCATACACGCGCCACACATAGTCTTCTGTAAATATGCTAACACACACATCTTGCATCTAACCTATCAAATACCCAAGTACTTAATTCGATTTCAGTTTTAATCATATTCAATTTACAATTTCAATATTCAATGATCAAATGAGAAGTTCCATATTTTCTCACTATCAGTGCAGTGTTCATTCATGACCTAGCACCCTACCCCTAGAATGCTGCACTCTTATTAGTCACGTGATTAGACTTCATATAGGTAGGAAAAGGTGTTCGATCCAGACAGCCATCTCTTCCTAGGAACTGGCGCCGAGTTTGAATTCGGGCAGTAAAGAAAGGTCACTTATTCTTTCCCTACCAACGTAAGAAAATTGTTGCAAACAAAGCTCACTACCGCCTTTGACCTAAGTCACCAGGCCGCCACCTCTTTCTAGGGGTGGGTAGTAAATGGACTCAGCCTGCACTAGGCTGATGGAGAGAGGAAGCATTGTACTTTATTTATTTTGGAGCAATTTATTTACCGATGGCGTATATGTCCCACTGCATACGGACCTGCAAACTACTCCTCATGTATAACGCTGTACACACTCGCTTGCTTGCGCCGGGCGCTAATGACCTTAGCAGTTTTGCGCCCTAAAACCATAACACAAAAAAAAAAAACACTCGCTTGCTAATTGTAAACCATCTAACACATTGCACAGCAGAGAGACATGCGAACCACTCATAAAAAATGCACAGCATTTATGTCCATATAGCCAAACAACTCCTAAATCGTCAAAGTAATAATCCATGTAAAAGACTCTGCTTGCTAATCGTCGACTGTCGAAATCACTTACCAGCCTTATTTAAACAATTAGAGGCAACACCACCACCAAGTGTATTCGCCACTGAGTCTATAGCCCAACTGACTTAGTTCATATCGATGCCACTAGAGCACGCTGTAGTGACGCAAGTATCGTAATCTAAGATGGGGCCACCTAGTGTGTTCACCACGAACTCCAGACCCCAACTGTCTTAGTACATTACCTCGCCATCAGAGGACGCCTCAGTGACACCAGCTGATGACGGAAGTACAGTTATCCATATTGGCGGTAAATAGTGTGTTCTCCACGAGGTCTACGACACAGTCGTCCATTTCGTGCCGTAAAGCAAGATCGTGAGGGGAAACGACTCAGCCTGCTCTGGGCTGCTCGGGGCAGTAAAGGAGGAGTTCACTCTATTTAGTTACAAACATTTTCTTTAGCTATTGAATATATCATCACACTGATACAAAATATCCTTCCTGATGTGCTTGGCGTCACAATACGCAATCTGCAGACACGCAAACAACTCCTAATTTCAGTGCACAATAGCAAACTTCTCCTAAATAATGCAGTACACATATCTGCAAACACGCTCAGTACTCGTAAACTGTCCAAATAACGCATGGTACAGCCTACAGGGCCGCTCGCAAAATAATGCAACAGACACGCACAAGCATCCACCACCATACCCTCTCCCCCGCAAAGTCGCACGCCTGACAGCCCTCAAACCACGCACGGATCCCTGCTCGGCTTCCGCAAGCATGAGGCGTCGACAGCCGCATTCATACTCCACGTCCGTGAAATTCCTTTCCAAATACGTGTTCACCTAGACACAGCTCCTGGCGCGACCGGCCAGGGACATGTGCTCCGCCGCACCCACCAGCCACCACCACCGAACACTGGTGAAAGTTGCATTCCTCTATACTGTCATAGCACTCCAAAGCGCATTAACACCAGTCTCATATTCTAGGCATATCCAGGCGCCACTTGCCTTTACTATTGAATGTAGAACAGCACAGAGCGTGTTGACACACGTGCTCAACCGCACGTACCTGCCCCCCGGCATGACTGACGCAACACCAGCAAGTGCACGCACATAATTGCAAACTCATCTAACAACCTTCCCAATCTTATTCTTACGTCACATCTCTTTGTAAAAATAAATAAGAGCCAAGTCGACCTCTCGGGAATTGTATAGTGTCCCAGAAATAGTTAACGCCCGCTTTCTTCTCAGCTTGCATGCACTGAAATTCTCACCCTAACAGAAGCTGTTTACCAAAATATCGCCTAATCCAGGCTTCCTCCCGGACATAACGTGATAGCCTTCCTGTTCTCAACATACTCAAATGTTCTCACCGCTCCTATATCCCACCACAGTCAATCAGGCATTCTCATTTGCTCTTATTGAATTTACCAGTCGAATTACTTATGCCGCAGGTATCGATGCACCATCCACCTTTTCTTTCTCGGACTTCCAGCGGTTATTTTGCAAAGATTGCTAAATTGTACACCCCCAACCTGTTCATTCTTTCTACAGATGCTACACTCAGTGGTAATAAACTATTTTACACTGATCACCATTTTGCACCAACAACTAAACACGGCAAATTTGTCTAGACGTCATCAAATACATAGTATACTAGCAAGAAGATTGGAGCATCAAACCGATATCCAACCAGGGAATATATTCACCGAGTACTGTCTCTATCTAGTAAACATGCAATTCATATCCCCAACCATACCAAATCACCCCTTTACATCAGTGAACCGAAGTCACCCCCGGAACTGACGTTCAAAGAAATGCTCCTTCCCCTTGGCATAAACACTCTACTCTTTCCGCTTTCTTGCTTGCATTTCTACAGTCATCTCCAGACTAGTCGATTGCAAGAACAATCGTATTTTCGCCATAATATTATACAATTTTCACCGTACTTTTCGATATCAAGCACACAGCACTAGCCACCCGATCGGTAACGCGACATAATGCGCAAGATACAGACTGTAAATTATTTCTCCACAAACACCAAACTTTAGCGAGGCTCAGCGTGCTGTAAACCATTGACTAACTAGAAACAAGTAGAGTAAACTGGTATTCGCACTCTCGAATACCGAAGTCGGTGACCTACCAGATTCCACATGATCAGTATTGTTTACAAACCAACTACGGTCTTTCCCACGTCTAGAGAACAGGCAAACGTGTCTCCAACACACCACAATCCATATTCCGTCAACTAAATAAAGGCATCAAATGTGCAGTAGCAGTCGACCGAACAATTTACATAGGAGGGAATAACGCTCTACCGCAAACGCACCATCTTCTCAAAGTTACAGTTGCTGACGAAAGCAGCCCAGCACATACCTAGTTCGCTATTCTGTCGTCTAGAACATGGTAAAGTTAATTATCATACATTCCTACACTCCAACAGGCCTCTGAATTCGGAAGACCGCTACCATTAATGTGGGAATGTGAATCAATACCACCACAGACTTTGCATACACGAACACATTCTAGAAAACGCCTCACATATTTCTTCTATCATTATATCTACAATTAAATCTTACGATCTAGGTCTCAACTGAACGGTATTCGCCAATGAGCGAAGTATTGGAAATATACTCTGTTGAATGCTGTGGCTCTGGAAATACCTGTACCTTCCTTAGCACTAGACATACTCTTCCCTTCGCTATCACAGTACCCCAAGTCAAATCCACACAGCACATAGACATTTCCTGTACACAAACAGATATACTTTATAAACCTGATCCTCAAATGTGGACATGTCACACACCCGCCCGATGAATTTTGAAAGTCATTTGGCTAAGGAACGCAGTATGTGACCGGTATTTGCAACTCCCTCACGCCGCTAGATATTTATCCACTATGTGTAACGTATTCTGTCTCGATACCATGTCAGTTGTTCTGTTATATATCCACTGAGTTAAAGGCGACTCATTGCGAAGGATCATAGCCACAAGTGAATCATATCTCGAAACGAGTCACCTTTCTCGAGCCTATCCGCTACAGTAAAAATCCAACGTGGTCTTAGTCAGTCCCTACGCATCTTGCAACTGCTCCCATTTATACAGCTTTGCGCATGTGATCATGCCATTTTAAGTCGGAACTGAGCATAAGTCGGACAAAGCCATATCCACCACCTTCTGCAGCCCGTCTAGAAACAGAGCGAACTGAGTTACCGCGACAGGACCGCGTTTTGACCATTGGGTGGAAATGCGCGCATTGTGGCGCGTTCCCAAACTACATACAAGTACTACAGATCCACGTCCATTCAAATCTATAAACCCAACATGCTATCATCGCTATTCTCTAACCCCCAGCAGACCAAAAATTAACAACTGCAGAAGCTCAGATAACTTCAACTGATATAGAACTCACATAGACGCCATTACTCGCGCGATGACGCAAAGCTGCGTTGGGGGTCCAATGCGGAGAGAGAGAGTGAGAGAGAGGGGGAGGGAGATTTCGCAATGCTTTCCAGATTAGCACAGCGTGCAGCCCTCCAGGCATGCCTAACGGCATACTTCGCTCCTCACTGAATTAGCCTGTCACACTGCTTCTGCTACTATTCCGTGTGTGGAACAGACGCATTAAATACACAAGTATTGATACACTACAGAGAGTTGTTTAAAGTTTCATCACCTCTACTCTAGGATAATGATCGTATCCCACGTACTGTACTGTAAATCGCAAGAAACGCCCCTTGTTGTCCTGTTTAGTTGTTTGAAACAATGTTTTCTAACACACTTTGTCCACTAGCAAACATTTCTTTTTTTCTGCCACGACTTCGAGGCCTGCACCAAGTTCTAAACTGACATTAAGAAGTTCCAATCCACGGGCTTTCGCAGGAAACTAGACGTTCCACGGTGTAAATCATGTTCTTAGTGCTGATACCATAACATGCTACACATCGGATTATTTTAAATAAAAGACAGCTACAACATAAGGAAACCGGCAGAGTTTGCTCGCATTGTGTAGAGTCTCCAAATTAGAGACCGAATGTGATTCACGAGATTTACATTTACACTCATCTTTCAAACTGACGGAATAGCTGATAACTCTTATGTTCCGTTTCGACTCATTCGTAACTTTGCACACATGTACGCAAACACTGTTCCGGTGCTAACCACCCCAGAAGGTATAGCCCAGCTGCCAAAACTCCCCCTCCAACTCAAGCAAGCATTGTCACTCAGTCATTATTTCATAACCAACAGCATGTCTGCGGATGGGTGGGATGGAAAAGACTCGACCGATGTACTCTAACAATAAGCATCATAGTTGATAGTGTGAACAATTTTAACACTTTTACGCTAATTTCGACACCGACCATTGATGTGACAGCATGGCCCCAATTTCACTGTCACAGCTAAACCGCCACTTTTACATCACTTTGCGACTATGACTGCGAATGTGAATATATTACTGTGCAGTACATCCATTCATTGTTAATTATCGAACACATACGTGATCAAAGTATACGAGACAATGCTCTACATATTTCTATCACCACGAGCTTAGTCTTTAATTTACGATCTATCTGTCAGCGTATGGGAGTCACAGAGCATTCTCACTGTCTTAAGGTAAAATACCAACTTCACACAGTCATTGACAAACACTCCCTGCAGCACCGTTAGAGGAGCTTAGCACTCCTTATCGATGTATAGTAACAGATTTCAAAGTGCGTTAATGTAATAGCATACAGTTAAGAAGAACAAAAAAAGACTTATTTTTATACGTGATGGAGTTCGAGATGAATTGAGTTGGACACATTTTTACCTAAATCAACGAATCTATCAACTCTAAATTATTGTTCTAGAGGCTAGGATCTGTACCTGCAAGGTGTTGGTAAGTTAGAGAACATAAACACACAAACTCCTAAGACCACAACGTTCTGCAATTAAAAACGGGCTATAATATTATATCGAATAACTTTCCCGCCTATCAGACATACAGCCTTCTTAACACTTTCTCTACGCTGATATATTCTTATCGAACGGTAAAACATTTCCTGTGCATGGTAGGAGCGCAATTTAGCTTTGCGGGGACGTATAGTGGCCACTGTTCACATTCACCCACGGTTCAGAAATTATATTATGCCTGCTTAAGGCCTATATAAAATGATAGTAGTGGGGGATACATCCTACAAGGAAACAGATAAACACAAAGCAGCAGCATCCGACATGTGAAAATTACAAGTCAATCCGTCACTAAGTCTGTAAACAGCGCATCAGTTGGGCAAATGTGTACACAGGGATTGCACCGCATCACAAGCTCTTACCGCAAGTTAGTTATGAGCGTGAAGTCTCGATTTTACACCCAAGATGCGTCAGGGACGATCGCATAAATGAAAGCTCCTTTAGAGGAGTGTGTCAAGTTTCTTCACACATGAGATGGAAGTCCTCTGATGACCGACAGATTTACCATTGACGATTGAAAGTAGACAGTGCTTTAAAACACACATGGAACATGTAGCTGTATACGAGTAGAACACAGACTATGTCACGTGACTGATGCATCCGGAATCACTGGTACCTCAATAGACATAAAGTATAATGGAGCGTCAATGGGAAAAAATTGACTGTCTCCCTTATTCCCTTCGTTTCGATGTCCACTTTTCCGGGATTCCTCCTCTTGCAGCATACTTGGTCCAGTAAACAAATTGTTCGGTGCGAGCGAGAAGATAACAAAGTATTCCTCAAGTTGAGCACATTACACTGTATATTCGGTCAATATAAACCTATTCCCTCGTCACTTTTCGTAATTCTTTGGATTTGAGGTCAGATCTATATATGCGATCATTACATAACATCTCGTTCTGTGTTCTAAAACTGATTGTAAATGTAGCCTAGCTGCCACCACCTAGCCCAAATGCATTGATCGGGACGTGTAATACTGCACTGCACTCGACTGAATCCAGTCACCTCCACATTCGGAGGTGGCTGAGGTTAGTCCCAATACTCAAGTCCACAGCGGCATTGGGCAGAATTGTGGTGATATTTGCTGCCCATCTGGCACCATTAACCTACGTAACACGTGACGTGGACTTCTGAGCTGTGGCCTTTTTTTCGCCAGTCTTGACAGCTTGTTGTCTGAAGCGTCGTCATCCCCGTAGGGCGCCAAGCTTTCGCACCGTTACAGAGGAAGCCAGTACACAGCTTTGAGACAAAATTCAAACTTAGCGCCGCGCGATTGGCGGCATTACAGGTTTTAGAGTAAGTGATCCTTTAACTCTTTTGCGCAGTGGATTGTTACCAAAGAAGTGGACTTCAGTAAACAAATAAATGTTGATATATTTATCAGAAGTTTTGATTTCGTGGGAAAATATCGGTCCAATAATTCATATAGCGCTAACTGCACACCGCTTTCTACGTCTTGCAGAAGCTCTTTACTCATGAGAAGATTAACATCCGCAACATGCACAGTCTGCAGAAGCCATTTGCAGTACCGACGTTGAGAGAACAACAGTGTCTGTGCTGGTTAGTCGATTACTACGTTGCTGAGTGGTTTATGCACAGTTCTGCGAACAGAAGCTATGCACATACCAGCCTGGAGTGCTGAATGGCGCAACGATTTTCTCGGACGTGTTCCTAAGACCGCTTCGACTCGCGTAATTTGTTGTCGGTTACAACGTACCTACCTACCTCGCTGTCCTAGCATTAGCGCGGAGCGTCACGCGGCGATCTGAGGCTGCCTAGGGGAGATTGGTCACCCCACATTGAGAGCACACGCTGCCGTCGAGGCTCGGCTCGGTTAGCCCGGAAGCGTGGAAGCTGTGAGATAGAAGTTACGGTACAGAAAATAGTTTGCAAATGAAGTGTGTTCTTTTCGTACAAGAAAGTTGTAGGTACTATTGGCGAAGGTGTGCCACGGAGGCCGGAACACCAAACGGAACTTGTTGTTGCAGAGTGAATATAGGGGGAGCGACCGTAAACATGATACGCCGCGAAGATTTACAGCTGTTTGTCGAGCCCTGGGGCCCTCGACAGGTGGGACGGCCAGCAGTCTTGAGTGCTCCGCGCTTGTTCCTTACGTAACACGTTCGCAGCAGGCGGCTCCAGCTAATGAGTAGTGGGGCGACCTGTGCCGCTACACCTACAAACCAGGTCTAAAATTTTGTTCACTCTCTAAGACGTAATCCTGCATCACACCTTACGCCTCGTGGTTTTTTTTTTTTTTTTAATGCAGAGGAGAAACTGTGTTGCGGCGGTTTGAAAAATTAGCGATGGCGACAACAACAAAGAAGGTAACGTCGGTAACCCACCATGTACGGTCTCGTAACTGTGCCGTGTTAGAGCACTGTCTGCAGGGAAGCCGTGCTATCAACAGTGTGAAATTCCAGATTTTTGCATCTGTTTCGTTCTTCTGGGATTTAGTTTTCAGGGGAGATATATCAATACGGTTGACGAATGGTTAAATTGATCGTGACGGTGATATTGAACCTTGATAAAATGTGGACTCACGTACATAACGATACAGCCACCCGCCCCCACTCTGTCGACCAGAATTTGTGAAACAATATCCTGCACAGTGGGGTCACGGTACTAGCATAGCGTAATCATACGGACTCGGCTTGCCCTGCCGGTACAGTAAGCTTTTATCTTCAGCCCGTCAGGCTTACTCTGAAGATGGCTGGACGGCTTGGAGCCAAAAACAATAGCAGCAGGCAAAACTGTGCTTAGTACAGAAGTCCCCTAATTTTATGGGTCAGTTTTTACGCCGTCAGAACATGAGGATTCACAATAACAAAAATGTTTGGGCCGCTGTCGATAGCACGTATGAAGGTTGTAGCATTATTGTCAGTGATGGAAGGTACGCAAGACCTGATTGGAACTATTACAGGACCGTGTACAGGATCAGATGACCACTTATCCTTCATCGGGATCGTGTAATTCAGTTCTGTCTTCAGTTGATAAATGTTAAGTCGTTGATTGCTCTCCGAGCCATCGATTAGAAAAAGCCCTTGTCTTTGCAGCAGATTCGACTAATTGGTAGTTTCGGAATCATGTTTCCAATGGTTCAAGATTCGTACATAAATAGGATGTAAAAGCGTACAGCATAAAAATATTGCAAGATAATTTTCTGCACGACTATTGCTGACAGATACACATGTGTTTTTGTTTCTACAATATGACTGTGCCGACACATTTCCATCGTATTGTGACGTAATAACATCGATCTTAAAGTCTGAGATACATCATCAGGACTTACATCCCTGAGAGGTTTAACTTTGTAGTATACTAAAAGAAATTGTTACTCGTCTTCTCAGCAGGAGCCATTAATGCAGTCAAGTGCAGTTGCGATGTGTTGGAAAGCACCCGGTTCGAATCCACCGCGTTGAAATAATTTTCGTACAGTGTTTGCTCGGCAGTGGGAAAGGAGGTGGTGCAGAAAAGTTTGTTGATTATCAGGCGTAGTGCTACTGTGTCGGCTAAGAAAGCAAAACTGTTGCGGAGTGCTCCACGGAGGAATGGCATGTGACATTTTCGACCAGGATTCATCTGCGTCACGTTCGGCGGCCCCCTCCTTGCTATTAGAGACGGATATGCTGTGTGCAGGCACCGCGTTTCGAACTCTCCTTTATTTACTTTCAAAACTCGTCCATTAAAAAATGGTTCAAATGGCTCTGAGCACTATGGGACTTAACATCTGCGGTCATCAGTCCCCTAGAACTTAGAACTACTTAAACCTAACTAACCTAAGGACATCGCACACATCCATGCCCGAGGCAGGATTCGAACCTGCGACCGTAGCGGTCGCGCGGTTCCGGACTGAGCGCCTAGAACCGCTAGACCACCGCAGCCGGCATCGTCCATTATATTGCACAAATTCTCATCATTGTCGTGAGCACGACCTACAGACTTGACAAACACTCATGCAAATACGAAGTTACTGGTTCGTATTAATGACTAGGCAAGAGTAAATTTTTATGCACTAAAATTGAAAATACCGGTGGATGTGAAAGAGGAAACTTCTACAAAACTGTTAGTGTATTCTTTGATGTACAATCTTGTCAGCGTCTACTTGAGACTGGAGACGTCACTGTTTCGTAACGTCGAAACTCAAGGTTCGTCAAAAGTTTAATTTTACAGCATTATATCAACGAATTAGCACGTGCCCACAGTCGATGCGTTGATACAAAATACATAAACTTTTGAATTCAGAATTGCCTGATAGGTTGACGGCAGTTCGTTGATTTTTGCAGCAGGAACGTTGAAAAATTGTTCGTGATGCGGTTTGCTAATTTAATTGAACAGTAGCAAACATCCGGCATCCATTAATGCAGTAGCACAATATTTAACACTTCGGGTGCGTTTGGGATATTATTTGCTGCTCGGCGTCAGTTGACGTAAAAAGTGTCAACGTAATGAATTTTTCTTTGAGTATCCTTAACACTGAAAACGCTTTTAAGTCTTGCTCTCGACTTAAACTGGGTAAATTCAAATACTTCGGACTGATGATGCGACTGTAGTTGCTATGATGTAAGTTATTACGGTGATTTAGTGGAATGTGAAACGTTTTACACTCCTGGAAATTGAAATAAGAACACCGTGAATTCATTGTCCCAGGAAGGGGAAACTTTATTGACACATTCCTGGGGTCAGATACATCACATGATCACACTGACAGAACCACAGGCACATAGACACAGGCAACAGAGCATGCACAATGTCGGCACTAGTATAGTGTATATCCACCTTTCGCAGCAATGCAGGCTGCTATTCTCCCATGGAGACGATCGTAGAGATGCTGGATGTAGTCCTGTGGAACGGCTTGCCATGCCATTTCCACCTGGCGCCTCAGTTGGACCAGCGTTCGTGCTGGACGTGCAGACCGCGTGAGACGACGCTTCATCCAGTCCCAAACATGCTCAATGGGGGACAGATCCGGAGATCTTGCTGGCCAGGGTAGTTGACTTACACCTTCTAGAGCACGTTGGGTGGCACGGGATACATGCGGACGTGCATTGTCCTGTTGGAACAGCAAGTTCCCTTGCCGGTCTAGGAATGGTAGAACGATGGGTTCGATGACGGTTTGGATGTACCGTGCACTATTCAGTGTCCCCTCGACGATCACCAGTGGTGTACGGCCAGTGTAGGAGATCGCTCCCCACACCATGATGCCGGGTGTTGGCCCTGTGTGCCTCGGTCGTATGCAGTCCTGATTGTGGCGCTCACCTGCACGGCGCCAAACACGCATACGACCATCATTGGCACCAAGGCAGAAGCGACTCTCATCGCTGAAGACGACACGTCTCCATTCGTCCCTCCATTCACGCCTGTCGCGACACCACTGGAGGCGGGCTGCACGATGTTGGGGTGTGAGCGGAAGACGGCCTAACGGTGTGCGGGACCGTAGCCCAGCTTCATGGAGACGGTTGCGAATGGTCCTCGCCGATACCCCAGGAGCAACAGTGTCCCTAATTTGCTGGGAAGGGGCGGTGCGGTCCCCTACGGCACTGCGTAGGATCCTACGGTCTTGGCGTGCATCCGTGCGTCGCTGCGGTCCGGTCCCAGGTCGACGGGCACGTGCACCTTCCGCCGACCACTGGCGACAACATCGATGTGCTGTGGAGACCTCACGCCCCACGTGTTGAGCAATTCGGCGGTACGTCCACCCGGCCTCCCGCATGCCCACTATACGCCCTCGCTCAAAGTCCGTCAACTGCACATACGGTTCACGTCCACGCTGTCGCGGCATCCTACCAGTGTTAAAGACTGCGATGGAGCTCCGTATGCCACGGCAAACTGGCTGACACTGACGGCGGCGGTGCACAAATGCTGCGCAGCTAGCGCCATTCGACGGCCAACACCGCGGTTCCTGGTGTGTCCGCTGTGCAGTGCGTGTGATCATTGCTTGTACAGCCCTCTCGCAGTGTCCGGAGCAAGTATGGTGGGTCTGACACACCGGTGTCAATGTGTTCTTTTTTCCATTTCCAGGAGTGTAGTTCATTGTGAAGTAAACTACTTTCATCCGTGAAGTTAACTTCTATACAAACCATTGTCTCATAGATCATCGTTCGTTTATCTATCCAGCTTTAGGACTTTGTGAGATTATCGACAGGCAGCGGTAGAAGCGACTATCGAAAGGCCAAAAGGAAACAGCTCCCTTGGTGAGCGAAATGTTCCACAATGTTATATAAAACTTATGATAATTACAGACCTCTTTTGCGGTAGATTGAAAAGATTTTTCAGCCTCATTGTTAATAGTCCTACCCGAATCACAAAGACGATATGAGAAGCAACAAACAAGTAAGAATAACTAATTACTTTCTTCTTTTCGCACCTTCCATCTCTCGAAGTTTAATCATTTTTGTACGAGAAATAATGAACCTCCCCGTCTTGTTCGAGTACGTCACAAACTCCTCGTCGGGATTTATGAATCAATTGAGTAGATGACAGTGTACGATACTGTTAGTAAATAACATTGTCACATACTGGAGATGGTGTAAGAGTGTAAAAATACAAATGCCACGAATAAAATATTTACGTCTAACGAAGCGATGCGCATCAGTGGTTATAGTCTAAAGGAGAACTTGTATTACATACACAGTACGGTGGCGTGTGACGAGGAAAAAAAGGAAAGATGACTGTTTAAGTTGCCGCAGATTACGAGACCATTAAGAGATGGATAGCACACACTGGTTGGACAACAGTGGAGAAGGAATTTAGTCTCTCCTTTTAGGTCTAACTATCCCTGCATTCTTCTTCGTCGTTTTGGTGTTGTTGAAAACGTAAACCTGAATGTCTGAAAGGTGAGCTGAACTCCGATCTTTCTGAAAATGGTTCCAGTGTCACAGCAATCACTCCTCATTCGGTGATAAGAAGTAAATTTAAAAACGTTCGGCAGAGGGAGATGAAGAATAAAAAAGGAAAATGCAGCTTCCCTTATTGCGAAGAAACGAGTTATTATAGTACCACAGAATGTGGGTCATTGTAGGGAATCGACATCATTATTGGCTTGGGTTGTAGTTAGAGTTTATCGTTTACTTCGTCCAGGCTTTGCATACGTTGATGATGATTAAAATGAGCTGTTGAACGGTACGAATAGTTTCAGTTGGCATGTGTTGTCTAGGGCCAAGTACAGGCGCAGTTACAGTTGGGCAAACGATACTACATTTCGAACGATCTCGAAATTTCCCGACACAGCAACGTGACATTTAACTCATACGGCGTGTGTGCAAAAGACACGGAAAGAACTACGAATTAGCCGCAACGAGCTATAGCTGCTCTTGAAATTGGCGGAAAGAATCAGTGGCGAGTCCTAAAGTGGTGCCAGCAGTCCGGCTAGCGCAATGAGTGTGTGATAGGGAGCTCAAAAGAGTGCGATACGGTGGTCGAGTAGCTCCTCATGAGCCACACATTTCTGTGTTCAGTGCCGACACTTCCGTTGGTGTAAAGAGCGAATCCACTGCGTTTGTGGATGACTGGAAATGAGTCATTTGGATTGATGAATCGCACTGCACGTCTTGCAATCCGATGTAAGCGTTTGGATTTGGCGAATGATTGAAGAAAATTACCTGCAACCGTGCGTATGGCAACGGTGAAGTACTCAGAAGGTAGCCTAATATTATTGGTGTGTTTTTCGTGGCTAGGGTGCTGTCCCCTTTATTTCGGTTAAGGAAACATTAAATACAAAAGGATATGGGTACATTTTGAAGCATTGTATGCAAGGAGGAGAAAGATTCAGAGACTATGATTATGACAATGTATCCTGTCACGAAGAAGCATCTATGAGACAATGGTTTATGCACGGAAACATTCCTGAAATGGACTTGTCTGTCAAGAGACTCGATCTGAACACAACGGAGCACCTTCGGGATGAGTTACAACGTTGATCCGCTGCAGACCACAGCGCCCAACATCACCACGTACTTTGTCCGGACACCTGTTTGAAAGTGTCCCCAGTAGAGTTCAAGCTGTCACGATAACGAAGGATGGGCACACTCCGTATTAATGGACACTAGTAGTGTACGATCAGGTAGTGTGTATCGCAGAATGAACAAAAGCTCGAGAACAGGAGTTATTCGTGATTGCGAGGCGTTAAATTATCGAGGGACTCGTCCTTTCTAAGAATATCCGCCTGTTGAACTCGGGTCAGCTGACACACTTTTCCACAGCTACAGCGTCTTTTTCAGCCATTGACCTTTGTTTTTGCTCCTCAGCTATTGCAGACTCGGTTCAGTGGGAAGGGGCTACAGATTTACATTATAGTAAGCACTTCCCAGTGTGGATCGGTCTGCCGACTTGGATGGTGGTCGACAGGAGACCACGAAGATGATGATTCAGGGGGAAAATTAGTTGCAGTACAGTTGACAGGCCATTCTCGAACAAAAGGATTGTGTGCAGGAGACGGTCGCTCACATCACTCTATGGAACTTCAAACACCATCCAACTACAGAAAACCGTAGTGTCTTCAGATCTGCAAAAGCACGTGTGAAACGAGTGATAAAAGAATGGAAGAGGGATTCCTGGAAGTAATTCACGACTTCAATTAATCGAGCCACTTCCACGGCACAAGTTTGGGAAATAATAAGGCGCATTTCAGGCAAGGGCAGTAAATGTCCCCTTATGGTCTTATCAAGAAATGGGGTCTTGGTGGACGCCTCTAAAGACTTAGCTCAGGTTTTAGCTCTGCACTTTGTACAGTCGCTGTGTCATCCAGAGAAGCTCCTGCATTTCAGGTGTTCCGTAGGACTGCCGAGATGAGGAAGCTCCATTTCTTCTCGCATAATGAGGAAGTCTACAACCTTCCATTCTCCATTTGGGAACTACAGTCAGATGTGTCGGCGCCCCGAGACACTGCTCCAGGACCTGATAGGATTCATTATGCAATGCTCCGCCTCCTGAAGTGAAACTACGGCTCCTCTCTTGTTCCTGTCAGATCTAGTTTGATCGGGAGTACCCCAATATTAATTCCATTATGGAAACCATGCAAGGAGCCGCTCCTAGTGCAGTTTCAGGCGCTACCGTTCCACCTTTGACAATTTCTACTGGAGACGACGATAAGGAGTCCTCCTTATGACAAAACCATTTAGTTTGTGTGTTGTCTGACCTCGAAAAAGCGTACGATACAACTTGGAGGTATGACACCCTTCCAGTTCCGGCCGGAGTGGCCGAGCGGTTCTAGGCGCTACAGTCTGGAACCGCGCGACCGCTACGGTCGCAGGTTCGAATCCTGCCTCGGGCATGGATGTGGGTGATTAAGTTAGTTAGGTTTAAGTAGTTCTAAGTTCTAGGGGACTGATGACCACAGCAGTTAAGTCCCATAGTGCTCAGAGCGATTTGAACCATTTTTAACATCCTTCCTCAAGGACTGGCACCTCTATATCGCGTTGGTGATGCAATTTTGGTCGTACTAACTGAAGGTTTTAGCTAACCAGTGCTCACGGTGGGGGACTATATTTTCCATTTTCAGGAAACTGGACACTTTTTGGGTTTGTTTGACTCGAAATTAACTTGGCTTCCCTTCCTGAAAGACCTACAAACAAAGGGCTTCGAGTCATTGAATATTTTGTAATGCCACCTGAACCGTGAATTTACTTTCAAAATCTTTTCTTAAAGAATTTACTTTATTTACTAGCGATTCATCAAGAACATTAACACATTTAATCACTCTAGGTGAGCGTGGAAGTAGTTGCCAGGGAGTAACTGATGAAAATGAAATTACCTTTAACAAATGGGAATTTTATTCGTAAAAGCCTCTTCGAAAACAGATTTAAAATTTATAAGCAGAAAAGCACCCGCGAAATATCAAATTACAATTTTATTTAGAGGCAGAACGAACAATATTGACAGTATGAGCCTTCGGGCTGAGAAGCTTGCCGCTCCCTTTCAACACGGCCGTAGTCACGACCGCTCACAACCACCTCTGAAAGACTATACGGGTGCAAATCTGCAGCACACCAGATTACTTTAAACTAAAATTTTTTAACAACTCACAAAAACACATTAACTATGCACCCCGTAAGAGGGATGGAAATGGCACAAACACTCACACTTAGAAATTATTTGCCACCGAAAGTGCAATTTGTTTTTAAAGGGACTCTTACGGTGGAAGGGTGGAAACTTTATAAAAATGACTATTTAAATAAAACTCATCAAATTCAGACTTACATAAAATGTACAACATGCTCTGCATAACACATGTACCACCTCGCAAGATGATAGGCAAGATAAAAACATATTTTAGGAATTCGGCCTTTACACCTTAATTCTATAAATTCGTTATCACCGAATCCGACAAACATGGCACAAGCAGGTATTAACGTATGGCAGATTGACAGGGGGATTACTGAACAACCCGAACCGCAGATTACTCAAACCCTCCACAACTCCTCAAGGGAAAACGGTCCACCCAATTCACAAATAACCACCTTCCTGCGGGTGGGCAAACGGAGAAGAACGGTGGGACGACCCCAAAACAAATCGGCTGGTGACATGACCAAGAAAACAAGTAGAATTTAACAAGTAAATGAAACAACATATCTCCAATCACTTAACTTCTAATAAACTGCGATTTCTGGCGAAGACCTGGCGCAGCACCCCCAACGCTCTCCCGAACCGTCCGCTGCCAGCCGCTTCAACGGACGCAGGGAGGCGCGCCGATCTCCCGTCTCACGGTGTCGCAGCTCGCCCCGGCCAGCTAGATGTCGTGGTTTCACTCCAGTTGCTCTCGTGTCAATCTCGAAGCCACTACCCCTTTCTATACGGCGCGGCCCACTGGACTCACGTGGGGACCTCACATGCGACCCCCTGCGGGTTCGGGGGTTAGAATAGGCCCGCGGTATTCCTGCCTGTCGTAAGAGGCGACTAAAAGGAGTCTCACATGTTTCGGCCTTATGTGATGGTCCCCTCTCGGGTTTGACCTCCATCTTTCTAAATTATTCCGAAGAGCGAGCCAATTGGGGAAGGGCGCCTTACGTGGTGCACTGTATCCGTCGAGCATTGAGACCTTTAGCCGGCTTTTTCGTCGTTGCAATGGTGTCCCGCTCGTTTTCCATCTCTTGGGCGAGGATACGTCCCTGGGTGCGATTCCCACGCTGCACTCTGCAGTGTTTCTTTTAACTGCGACGACGACCTTGGACAGTTTTGCACCTAAGATCCAGCATGGTAGCGAGTCCGTTGTGGTGGGGCCGCCATGTACCCTCTTGGTTGTAGCCCCCTGACAACACAGGGATCGCTCTACTGATGCCTGCGCCGTTAACTCCCCACGTATGCCAAGGAGTAGATGCCCGTCTCCCTGGGGCATCAGGACTCCCGGCAATGGCCATCCTGCCAGGTGGCTATTGCTGCGGCTGGGTGGCGCCCGTGGGGAGGGCCCTTGGTCGGAGTAGGTGGCATCAGGGCGGATGACCCGCAATGAAGCGTGGTACATCTCTCGCTGGCGGCCAGCCGCCAGCAGTCTCTAAGCGTTCTCGGGCTCAATTTAATGCTGAAAAGTACAATCCGAAAACGTTCCCCTCTCTGGCCACGCCGTGGGAGGAGCGTAAGTCTCAGGATGGAGGTAATAGTTATTCGCCCCGATTCTTAGTTTGTACGAGAGCTGATGGGGAGTCTTTTCTCTCCACAAAGCCTCAGTTCTTCGTCGAGCATTTAGAGGACAAGTTTGGGGAGGTGGAGGGCTTGTCAAAAATGCGCTCTGGATCGGTCCTGATCCAAACGGCATCCTCTGCCCAGTCACGACGGTTGCTTGCTTGTGACAAGTTGGGGGATGTTGCTGTTACGATCACGCCGCATAAGAGTTTAAATATGGTTCAGGGAGTTATTTACCATAAGGACCTTCTTTTGCAGTCTGATGACGAGCTGCGCGCCAACTTAGAGCGCAGGGGTGTACATTTCGTCCGGCGCGTTCATCGGGGTCCGAAGGAAAATCAGATAGCTACCGGTGCCTTCATCTTGGCCTTCGAGGGTGATACGTTACCGGAAAAGGTCAAGGTGATGGTCTACCGATGTGACGTCAGGCCCTATATTCCTCCCCCGATGCGGTGCTTCAAGTGCTGGAAGTTCGGCCATATGTCTTCCCGCTGCACTTCCAGCCTCACATGTCGAGATTGCAGACGCCCGTCTCATCCCGATACTCCATGTGCCCCGCCTCCCATCTGTGTCAACTGCGGGGAGCACCATTCACCTTGCTCGCCTGACTGCAAAGTCTTTCAGAAAGAGCGCAAAATTATGGAATATAAGACCCTGGACCGGCTGACCTATACTGAGGCCAAAAGGAAATATGACAGACTCCATCCTGTGAGAATGACATCTTCTTATGCAGCTGCTACGACAACTGTGCTAGCCCCATCAGTTTCGAGACTTCCAGCCAGCTCGATAAGCAGTAAGACTCCTCCTGCCCCCTTGCCTTTGGGGGGCTCTACCCAACCGGTTGCTCCTGCACCACCTACCTCAGGAGCAACCTCCTCCCACCCGTCGGGGACGTCCGTCCCCGCTTCTCAGCCGGAGAAGCGTCTAACTTCTTCGGCTACTCTCGCCCGTAAGAGTTCCCTTGGGACCCTCCCTTCCCAGGGTTCCACCAGCGGGAAGGATGACGGCCGCCAGTGGCATAAGTCCTCACCAGCGGCCGGGCGTAGGGCTTCACGATCCTCCTCTGTCCCGGAGACTCAATCGGTGAAGCCTTCCCAGCCGGTGCAACCCAAGGTTCAGCGAGAGAAGTCCAAGAGAAAGACCTCTAAGGCCAAAGAACTTACGGTGGCGCCAACCCCACCGCACCTTTCGCGCTCTGCGTCTGAGGATGCAGTCGAGATTCTAGCGTCCGCTGAGGACCTTGATCTCGCTGGTCCCTCAGACGCCATGGATGCCTCTCGTACGGGTACTGAATCGGTGGCAGTGAGTGAACAAGCGGCGTAAATTGCCTTCCCAGTCCTTTCACGCCTTTCTCAGCCATGGACAATATCATCCTCCAGTGGAACTGCGGCGGTTTTTTCCACCATCTAGCTGAGCTCCAACAACTTATCAGCCTTCACCCTTTCTTCTGCATTGCTCTTCAGGAAACTTGGTTTCCAGCAATGCGAACCCCCGCCCTCCGTGGCTATCGGGGTTATTATAAGAACCGGGCAGCATATGAAAGGGTGTCGGGTGGCGTCTGCCTCTATGTCCTTCACACTCTGCACAGCGAGTCTGTCCCTCTCCACACACCTTTAGAGGCTGTCGCTGTTCGGGTGTGGACGCCACAGGCTGTTACCGTCTGCAGTCTTTACCTTCCACCGGATGGTGATGTCTCGCAGCATGTCCTGGCTGCGCTGATAGCCCAATTGCCGCCACCTTTCTTGCTATTGGGCGACTTCAACTCCCATAACCCTCTGTGGGGTGGGTCAGTGGCAACAGGTCGAGGCGCCATCGTTGAGCATTTATTGTCGCAGCTCGATCTCTCGATTTTAAATGATGGTGCCTTCACACACTTCAGTGTGGCGCATGGCACATACTCCGCCATTGACCTTTCAATATGTAGCCCTAGCCTCTTACCGTCTGTCCAATGGAGTGTGCATGACGACCTGTGTGGTAGTGACCACTTTCCGATCTTTCTGTCACTACCACAGCGTCACTCTTCTGGGCGCCCTAGCAGATGGGCTATGAATAAGGCTGACTGGGACTTGTTCTCCTCCACTGCCGCTCTTGAGTCTCTCTCTAATGACGACATTGATGCGGTGGTTCAATCGGTCACCACCGGCATCGTTACTGCCGCCGAATCTGCCATTCCCCGTTCTTCTGGGTCCCCTCGGCGGAAGGCTGTGCCTTGGTGGTCGCCTGAGATCGCTGAAGCGATTAAAGATCGCCGGCGGGCGCTCCAGCGTCACAAGCGACATCCCTCCTTAGACCACCTTATCGCCTTCAAACGGCTGCGTGCGCGGGCCCGCCTCCTTATCCGCCAAGGCAAGGAGGAGTGCTGGGAGCGGTATGTGTCCACCATTGGCCTCCATGTCACTCCTTCGCAGGTCTGGGCCAAGATTCGACGCGTCTACGGCTATCGGACCCCTGCCAGCGTCCCTGCGCTCTCACTGAATGGAGCAGTTTGTACTGACTCCGACGTCATTGCCAATCGCTTAGCAGAGCATTTTGCTATGAGTTCCGCTTCTGCGAATTACCCCCAGGCCTTCCGCTCCATTAAAGAGCGGATGGAACGTCGGAGCCTTTCGTTTCGCACCAACCACCCAGAATCTTACAATGCTCCATTCAGTGAGTGGGAATTTCGCAGTGCCCTAGCTGCTTGCCCTGATACCGCTCCTGGGCCAGATGGCATCCACTGTCAGATGCTGAAACACCTTTCAGTGGACTGCCAGCGGCGCCTTCTCGATCTTTACAACCGTCTTTGGGTCGAGGGGGTGTTTCCGTCGCAATGGCGGGAAGGCGTTGTCATCCCCGTTTTGAAACCTGGAAAGACCCCTCTGGAGGTGGACAGCTAACGCCCCATTAGCCTCACCAACATTCTTTGTAAGCTTCTCGAACGGATGGTGAGCCGGCGCTTAAATTGGGTACTGGAGTCTCGGGGCCTTCTGGCTCCGTCTCAGGGTGGGTTCCGGAAAGGCCGCTCCGCCACCGACAATCTGGTGAGCCTGGAGTCGGCCATCCGTACTGCCTTTGCCCGCCGTCAGCACCTGGTCGCTGTCTTTTTCGACATGTGGAAGGCGTACGATACGACATGGCGTCATCACATCCTTTCTACGCTTCATGGATGGGGTCTTCGGGGCCCTCTGCCGATCTTTATCCGCAATTTCCTGTCGTATCGTACCTTCCGCGTGCAAGTCGCAGCCTCCTATAGTTCCACCCATGTCCAGGAGAACGGTGTGCCACAGGGTTCTGTTTTAAGTGTCTGCCTGTTTTTAATAGCCATTAACGGGCTCGCTGCGGCCGTGGGAAATTCTGTCTCTGCTTCCCTGTATGCTGACGACTTCTGCCTTTATTACAGCTCTACTGGCATTGCAGCTGTTGAACGTCAGCTACAGGGCGCTATCCGTAAGGCGCAGTCTTGGGCTGTAGCGCATGGGTTTCAGTTTTCGGCAGCCAAGACCCGCGTTATGCATTTCTGCCGGCGCCGAACAGTCCATCCTGAGCCGCGGCTTTATCTTGCCGACGAACTCCTTGCTGTGGTGGAGACCCACAGGTTTTTGGGGGTGGTTTTCGATGCCCGGTTGACTTGGCTGCCTCATATCCGGCAGCTTAAACAGACGTGTTGGCGGCATCTAAACGCTCTGAGATGCTTGAGCCACACCCGCTGGGGCGCCGACCGCTCTACCCTGTTGCGGCTCTACCAGGCGTTAATCCAGTCCCATCTGGATTATGGGAGCCTGGCTTATGGCTCAGCATCCCCATCTGCGTTACGGGTGCTGGACCCAATTCTCCACAGCGGGATACGCCTTGCCACTGGTGCTTTCCGCACCAGCCCTGTGGACAGTGTACTAGTGGAGGCAGGTGTACCTCCACTGCGGTTCCGGCGCCAACGTTTGCTGGCCGCTTATGCTGCCCATGTTCTACGCTTGCCCGGGCATCCAAATTATCGTGTCCTGTTCCCGCAGTCAGTCGTCCATCTGCCAGACCGTCGGCCCCGGTCGGGTTGTCAGATCGCCGTACGCGTCAAGGAGCTTCTCTGCGGGCTTGGGTTTTTCCCTGTTCCACCTCCTTTCCGGGCGCCTCTGCGTACACCCCCGTGGTGTGTTCCTCGCCCTTGCCTTCGGCTCGACTTGGCACAGGGCTCGAAGGACTCGGTCCCTCCAGAGGCCTTCCGCCGCCGCTTTTATTCCATCCTGGCCACGTATCAGGGCTCTGGAATTGTTTACACCGACGGTTCGATGGTTGCTGGTCGTGTCGGGTATGCGCTAACTCTAGGGGACCATTCCGAACAACGGTCCTTGGCGGCTGGCTGCAGCGTTTACACTGCTGAGCTAGTCGCCATCTTTCGAGCCCTAGAGTATATCCGCTCCTGCTCAGGTGAGTCCTTCGTTATCTGTAGCGATTCCCTGAGCGGTTTTCGAGCTCTCGACCAGTGTTTTCCTCGTTCTCGTCTGGTGATGGCTATCCATGAGTCCCTGCATACTCTTGCGCGTTGCGGCCGCTCTGTGGTCTTTGTGTGGACCCCCGGTCATGTCGGTATCCCGGGCAATGAACATGTTGACCGCCTGGCGAAAGAGGCCACGAGTAAACCATCTCTGGATGTTGGCCTCCCAGAGGCTGATTTGCGGGCAGTCCTCCGCCGAAAAGTTTTTGCGCTTTGGGACGCTGAATGGCGCGATCGGATTACACCCAATAAACTCCGTGCCATTAAGGAGACGACGACTGTGTGGCGGTCCTCCATGCGAGCCAACCGCAGGGACTCAGTCGTCCTTTGTCGGCTCCGCATTGGCCACTCCCGGCAACACACAGTTATTTACTGCGCCGGGAGGACCCTCCTGTATGTCGCTGCGGGGCGGCTTTGACGGTGGCCCACATTCTGTTGGCCTGCCCCCTTTTAGCTGTGGTCAGGCAGACATTTGCGCTGCCTGATACGCTCCCTGCCGTTTTATCTGATGACCCTGTTATGGCTGCCTTAGTTTTACGTTTTATTAGGGCAGGGAGTTTTTATTCTTTCATCTGAGTGTTTCTGTTTTATTTTATTTTTTGTGTTGATTCTGGCCTTTGGCCTATGATTTTAAACTGATCTTTTAATGTGTTTCTAAGTGGTTGGCTTTTCCTTTTTTATTTCTATGGTCGGCCAACCACTGTCACACTCTGTGTGGTTTTAGTTCGTTTTGTCTTGTCCTTGTCTCCGTTTCTCTTGTTCTGTATCGTCTGTGATCTATTCTGTTCCTCGTTTTTATTCTCTGTGGGTGTTCTTTGTATTTGGAAAAAGGGACCGATGACCGTAGCAGTCTGGTCCCTTTCATCCCCCAAACCAACCAACCAACCTCACATGCGCCGACGCTCAAGGCGGACAAGTCATCTCGTGTCTCAGTGCGCGACCGACCGATCCAACCGCCAAAGACCGTTGCCCGAGCAACTCGAGCAGACTGGCGGCCTAACGCGCAGACTCAGGTGCGGGAACTGAGCCCCGACCGGGCGACCACTCTCTGAGTTCTGTTACTGGCGGAGTGGCTAGACTCTCATTTTCTGGCTTAAAGTTTGATCCAAACGACAGACATACTCGCACTCCGACGACAGACAGACACTAACTGCCACACAAATGCAAACGAGAGACAGACCAGAATAGGCAACCTATCCGCTTTCCTACCGAAGGGAGACACCAAAGCTGCGATTGCCACAGCGGCGCCACCGCCGGAAACGGAGGGCGACTGCTTCACACAACGCGCTGCGGCGCGCTCTTCCAAACAGCAATTTTTTTTACCACGGCTCACCACCGACTGCAGCGCCGCATTTTGCCCGTTTGCTTCTCTCTGTATATTTGAATACGCATGCCTATACCAGTTTCTATGGCGCTTAAGTGTAGATGGACCGCCATGAAACACAAACTAATCGCCATAAGAAAGCTTTTTGGATATAATCAATTCATTAAACCATTACTCGTTTAGTAACAGTATACGTAATTAAATAATAAACCTTAAATGCTGAGTTATATGCAGTTATTTCAAAAATTGCTATAAAACACAATTGTTGTCGAATAAACATCAAAAAATTTTGCCTGATTGGACCCGCACCATTGATTCCTAAATACGGCCTTGGTTTTTCTAGACGTGTATGCAAATAGCAAAAAATGAGTGTGATTTACTGAGCTGATAATCTACCTTCGCTGTAGAAATATCGAAACGGATGCCAACCTTCACGTTCTCTTCAATATCAACTAATTAAATGTCGTCATCAAAGCACATCGCGGAGAGATTTTGGGTAGACTTGTGTACAGCAACGCTACAGCTGTACGCCGAAATTGTTAGTGTTGTGCCAGGTAACCAGTCCTGAGACTGTTTTGTCGCGGCGCTCTTCACTAGTATCTCCTGTACAGGTCCAAGGAAGACGCGTTGTTCCGTCACAGAGGCCTCGAGCGAGGTACTCCAAAGCTTGAATAACCAGCTTCTTCGGCCAGGTTAAGAAATGCAAGTAGAAGACAATGCCTTCCGGGTAGTGCCCGAGTGAACCAGGCACGCCGCTGTCTTCCTGTTAACAGGCCACTGACACCACGTTCGAGGCCGGTAGCCTGTTCAAAACAATTTTTGCCAAGGTTACTCGTGGTCGTGAAGCGGGACCGGTCTCTTGAAGTATAGGATCACGCACAGAAAGAAATTTAAAAAAAAGAAAATCCTTAACTGAACGGTTGGGCGATTCTGCAGGCTTTTCGCTCTTATTCGTGCAATGAAACGCACCAGTTTTAATAACTAAGTTTGCAGAGATTTATCGTCTGCATATGCGTGTACAACTTTTATTGCGCTGATAAGTGCATTCGTATTTTGTTGACCCACTCAGCTAACGGTGAGGCTGTTAATCCAAAAGTATGAGATTCAAGTCCCGGTCTATTCTCAAGCCATTGGGAACGGGTCCCCTTGAAGTCATCCGGTAACACCTTAGACCACGTCAGGTATAGATGATTGCCACCAGTATATTCTACCATGCCACATCATACAGCTGCGAGTGCCACCCTAGATCTTAACGAGCAACTTTATGCTCTAAACGTCAGTTCATGCTTGCGTGTAAATCATCCGCCTGTCACGTCGCTAGTGGACCAGTGACGTCAGTGATCAGTTGAGTATGGCGAATGTGCAATCTCGGAGTATGCTGTAGACAGCGCAAGCGCAGAAACAGTGGACTACGGCGTCGTCTGCCAACGCCGGAAGTTAACCTATTCTCGCCGATCTCACTCCTATTATTGTGGGACAGTTGTGGTTTTGTGTCTTATTAATCTTTTTGTTGTTTGCTTTGGTTTCGTGTCACACTGTAACGCCTCCTCCAAGGCCTTGTGTTTTTCCTAATGGTAATCAACCACACAAGTGACCAGAGATCTGAAAGCAATAATGTCTTGATATTAACGTTTTACAATACCTGTACATGAATGAAGAAAAAGCCTACGTTTTGTGTAAATAAGACAGTGCATAAAAAAGTTTATATAGAAAATAATTTCAACATCGATAAAGTCAGAACAGCTTAACGAGAAAAATAATCTTTGAGGTTGTTCGGCACTTTAAAAGCAAATAAGATACAAAGTTAAAGTAAAAAGGCCCCGTTTACTGCCTTGTAAGTATTGTTTGACTTGTTTGTAAGTATATATTTTCTTTAGCAGATAGGTGCATCTAGTTTTCAGTGTTCGAACGACTTGTTGGCAGTAGCGACAGGAGCACGTATCTGTGAATTTCACACTTCCTTAGATCTCAGAACAGCTAATAAACATAATAGAAAACGTCAGTCACTGGTAACTGACGTAGCGTTCTGAAATGATGATGTATCCGTATGGCAATGTTACACACGTATGTGATGGCATTATGGCAGACACCTAACAGAGCTGTAAGTTTGGAACTGATTAGTCACCGGGTATAGCCAACAATGTGGCTTCCCTCTGGTGTGCATTGAAGTTGAATGTGCACTGTATCCTGTGTAAATCAGACTTTTATGCGTATGGACTGCTCGATATATCACCATCTGGTATAATTCCTCATGCATTTGTAAGGTAAGATGAAGTTCTATGACCAACTGGAGCAAGTCCTTAGTAAGATCCCTACCAAAGAGTAATCCAAGGCGACTTCAATGCTAAAGTTGGAGATACTACCCAAGACTTGCACTTACGATCTGTCGTTGGACTTGATGGCCTTGGTGAGAGAAATGAACGAGGCAGGAACTTAACGGATTTCTGTGTGAGTAACGACATGTCCATCTGTAACACAATGTTCCAACATCACCCAAGACGACTGTACACTTGGATATCACCAAAAGTAATCTATTAGAAAATTTGGTGAACTTGTAAGACCAAAACTTCACAAAATCAGTTCACTGCCGACATCAGAACAATCGCAGAGTGCAAAACATCCCTGAATATCGCAGTCCACACTACAGTTAATTGAAGAGAGCAGCCATCTGAAGGAAAATGGTATCCATACTACCCAGGATCAAGACATATACAAGAACCTGTGCACAGTAATACAACGGAGTTGTAGAAAGGGCAAAGCACATTTCATTAATGGTATCTGTAATGAAATAGACCAGCATCGTAATTGTAATCAGGTACGTGATCTCTTCAAGAAAATCAGCAGCATCACTGGTGAATTTAATCCTCGTACGTGGGTGGTAGATGACGAGAAGGTTAACCCTATCGGAGACAAGGAAGACGTTGTTGCGAGATGGAAACAGTATTGTGAAAAGCTGTACTCTGGAATTAACAACAATATGGACAATCAAGCAGTTGAGCAACTTACTTTGGAACCTACAATTTTACGCAGTGAAATAGAGAATACGATTCAACATCTGAAGAATTATAAAGCCCCTGGTGTAGACGGTATATCTGGAGAAATGATCAAAGATATGGGACAGGAAGGTATTGATGTGCTGCATTCATTGTGTAAAAGAATATGGGAAACTGGGGAGTGGCCAGATGACTGGTCAAAGTCTCTCGTCATCCCTTTGCACAAGAAGGGGTCTATCAGGAACTGCTCCAACTACCGAACTCTTGCCCTCATATCTCACGCAAGTAAAATTTTGCTCTACATCCTGAATCAACGTTTGAAGCCGTACATTCAGCCTCACATATCCACAGAACAAGCAGGTTTTGTTGAAGGGAAAGGAACTCGTGAACAGATCCTCAACACAAGACAAATAATAGAAAAATCGCGAGAGCTCTGTGTTCCTGTTTTCATCTGCTTCCTTTGACTGTGTTGTCTGGACTTGATAGCAACTGTACAGAACATGTCATTAGGAAAGCTCTTGATGGTTGGACTAAAGGCATCTCAACTGGTGGGAGAACTATCAAAAACCTCCGTTTTGCTGATGACACTGTTCTTTTAGCCAACAGCGAAGATGAACTTGCTGAACTACTAACAAGAATAAAGGTCATTAGTCTAGCATATGGATTAGACATCAACCTCAGCAAGTCCAAACTGATGATAATTGATCAAGAAGAACAGATCCAGCTTACAGGTCGATTAAAGGAACTGGAAGTAGTGGATTCCTTCATCTATCTTGGGTCAACCATCTGCAGCACGGGAAGTTGTGAAGATGAATAAGAAGACGGATGACGACAGGGCGAGAGTGGCTATGAAGAAGCTCACCAAGATCTGGCAGAGCAGAGTAATAACAAATAGCACCAAGATCCGGCTAGTTGAAACGCTCGTGTTTTCTGTCTTCTTTTATGGTTGCGAAACATGGACACTCAACGCCAGAGACACACAGCTCATTGATGCGTTTGAGCCTGGGTGTTGCCGTAGGATGCTACGCATAAAATGGATCGAAAAAACAACAAATGTATCAATTATTGAACAACTCGATATCTCCAGACGCCTTTCTTTTCGAGTCATCGAAACAATTCTCCAGTTCTTTGGCCATATTGTGAGAATAGATGGAGAAAATCTAGAGAAAATAATCTTACAAAGAAAGATCGAGGGCACGAGACCAAGAGAGAGAGTAGCGAGAAGATGGATAGATCAAATCAAGATCATCTCCAGTCTACCTCTTCAGCAGGCACTAAGAGAAGCTGGCAACCGTCCGGGATGGAGACGCTTGGTTCATGGGGTCACGACGCTCAGCAATGAGCACAACGACTTAGGATGATGATGATGATAATGATAATGATAATGATGATGATGATGATGATGATGATGTAAGGTAAAACAACTTTCATGGACTCAAGTGTTGCTTTGAGCACAATGCTTTACTACGCCTGGTTCTATAGCAGGAGAAATGCCGTTGCCTTCTTCCGACCTCAGATCTGACTTAACCATGTTGTTTTTTTTGGGGGGGGGGGTACCGCTTAACCTTCTTTCCGACACATGATACAGCTCGGCATTTTTCATATTAACAAACATTACCAGGTGTGGAAGAAGGTGTAAGTGACAAGCTAAAAAAGTGTGGAATCCACACATACGTGGTCCTGCATTTACTGCCAGCAAGCTTCATTATGAAAACAACATTCCTCAAGAGGACCTACTTCCAAAACTACAGAGACCGCTAGAAGGCGAAAGGTGTCACAAGCGACGGCCTGTTGCGACCTAGCAGGAAAATACTAGTGCCCATCAGACGTGACTGACAAGGCAAGTCCAAGAGTTAAACTTTGTGTACGCGGAACATGCCAAGCGGCACTGTGGATAAGTTTGGATTTATACTGTTATATTAAATGAAACTGGACTGAAAAAGCTACTTTAAGACTCGAAAAAGAGCACTGTGATACACATCCTTCAGGTTGCTGATCAATTTGCGTCAAGTATACCTGAGTGTAATTGCAGTAGTGGACAGGTTCATTATGGTACTGCAAACACTCGTCAATAGGAAGCAATAGTAAGTGAAAATATCCTCGGATTGGTAGCTATCCCATAATTCGAACCTTTCTGCTCTAGCGTCCTGAAAAGTACAACTGTAAACAGCTGGAACGCACAGTTTCTATGTAGAGTCTATGCTCGTTATGAGTCAGATGAAATATCAGTACACAGTGGCAATTGGAACATTTAGAGCTGGTTCAATATATTATGCACAGCTGTGCTTCGCTCATAATATCGTGGTCTTATGGGTCTGAATCATCCTGAAATAGTTAAGATTTTAATGGTTCAAATGGCTCTGAGCACTATGGGACTTAACATCTATGGTCATCAGTCCCCTAGAACTTAGAACTACTTAAACCTAACTAACCTAAGGACAGCACACAACACCCAGCCATCACGAGGCAGAGAAAATCCCTGACCCCGCCGGGAATCGAACCCGGGAACCCGGGCATGGGAAGCGAGAACGCTACCGCACGACCACGAGATGCGGACAAGATTTTAATGAATACACTGTTTTGTGTAGATAAACTGTGATAGTATTCCAGATAAACACTAAAAATGGACACAGACAATGCTCTTATTTATACAGTTAACTACTGCTGGCAAAAATTGTTGCGATGTTGACCGAGACTGATCTTCAACCCTGCCTGTAATACGCAGTATCAGACTCAAACTGGATATGGGATTTCATCTATTGAAAATTATGGTGTTTTCATAAGAAAAGGGATAAGTCAAATGGGGCAAGATTGGACGATAGGGTAGGAGCTGAAGACCTTTGATGCCAACTGCGAGTGATGATCAGTACAAATTTCAGATGAACTGCTAAAGGGTTATCGCTATGAAAGATCCAAGTTCTGGACTTAACCTTGGATGGTTTAACGTGTCGCCATAATTTCAAGCAGGCATTTTCCACATATAGCTTCGTTGTGCGTCTTCCCTTATTTTATATAGAGATTAATACGTCTTAACACTGGTCTTGTAACAAAACAGGCAACATTCAGTTCTTGACAATCACGCCTACGAACTGTAAATCTCGTATTCAAAACCCATGTCTTGTCGATCTTTCGACTTAGTTGAAACATTTCTTTGTGGCGGAATTGCTTTTTCCTTTTTTGAAATAGTGCTATTGCGGCAGCTGAATTAAATTATTTTCTGTTGTTTCCATCGTCCGTAACAGAGCATTGTGTTTCTGGCGCAACACTTTGTTCACCATCTCATTAGACGCCCATAATTTTCATTTGCATGGACATTAGAAGTTATCTGGAGTTTTCCAAAACTGTAGTGCAAATTCTTGCCGATTAAAAACTGATTGTTTAGCTGCGGGCAGCTATAGCCAGAAGTGGAAGACGCATGTAGTGGGGGAACTGCTGATACGCTATCATACACGACAGCTGTTAGTGGCCAAACATACGTCCAGTTGTGTACACTTCACTTCAAAGTGACGTCAGCACCCGACAAAGGTATCTGCCGTTACACGATGATGCTCATGGTTGTCGTTGTGGTCTTCAGTCCGACCAGTTTGATGCAGTACTTCACGCGAATCTCTTATGTTATCCTCTGCAACCCTCTTCAACTCTGCGTAACTAATGCAACCTGCACACATCTGAACAACCGTATTGTAATCGATCCTTGGTCTCGTCGTATAATTTTTGCCCCCTCCCATCCCCTCACGTACATACTCACTCACTCGCTACCCACTGCCAAATTAACTAGCCCGTCTTCCAGTGTATGTCCTATCAACCTATTCCTTTTAGTAGCTGCGCGGTCAGCGCGGCGGATTGCCGACGAGGGGACCGTACATACTTGCCGTCACCGATTTGATTCATATTGATAGGGTGTCCAGATTAGTGATGGGGAGCTCGTGAATGAGTCGTTCAAATGAACGCTTCACTCCAGTGAAGTGTGAACTAACCACCCAGTTTCAATGAACTGGTACTTCAAACTCCTCACAGATAGCACACTCCACACTTTTTTCTAGTTCACTCACTCTCTTCCCCTCTCCCTCTCCCACTACATCGGCCTACGTCACTCATCCTGCCTTCACTTCAGTCCTCCCTCTACTGCCTGTCGACGAATCGCGCGGTGTTTGTGGGGAACGATAGGTTTAGTAGTGGTTGGGCGGTGAGGGGCGAGAGGAATGGAGCGTGAGCTGCTTCCTGCAGTGCTGACATCATTACCCGTGACTATTTGTGCAGTTAAACTTCGCGTCTACGGGTAGCCTACCGTCGGCAGCGCTTGCAGACAAATGAATATTAAAGATACAAACGAGGAGCCTGGCTCTGTGAGCACGCACAGCCAACATGAAAATAATAGGTTTGTTAATAACACTGAAAGAGGGATTTTACCTGAAATCGTACCAATGACTACAGGTGACGGTTTACGTTTTGAATCTGGAGGGTTATTATTCTCAACAAAAATAAAATCTACAGGAAAACTATCGAATAATTACTTAACGTAGGTATATAGACTTTGTGACAGTGGTAAACAGACTCATTCTATTTTGGATTACATTTTAAAAGGAACATAAAATTGGTCTGCATTTCGTTGGTAGCCCTAGTCCACGAATAATTGGTTCAAATAGCTCTGAGCACTATGCGACTCAACTTCTGAGGTCATCAGTCGCCTAGAACTTAGAACTAATTAAACCTAACTAATCTAAGGACATCACACACATCCATGCCTGAGGCAGGATTCGAACCTGCTCGGCTCCAGACTGTAGCGCCTAGAACCGCACGGCCACTTCGGCCGGCGGTCCATGAATACAACAAATTATGTTTCATCTGGCAGATAAAGACTTTTTTGGGTGCTTCATGAGCAAATGTCGAGCAAGATTAAATGTAATACTTTCTTTACATGTGACAGGCTTATCTGTTTATCTTTCCTTTGTCCCCTTCGACCATGCTCTATGTAAGTTAACTCAGACGCTGTAAGAGCGTAAAACGTTGCGTGCACATAACTGCATAGTTCGGCCATCTGTTGGTAAAATTATGAAGTATTACAAAGCTTTATTGTACGAGCGAGGCGAAGCGAGCGAAGCCGCGGCTGAGCGGCGAACTGGGGAACTTCGCCAGGCTTCCGTACTTCATGAATGAACTATTTCATTTGAACGCTTCACGGCAAAGAGTGAAATGAATGAAGTAGTTCACAGCAATGAACGAGTTCCACCCATTCTAGTCCAGATCATGGCTAAGACTTAAACATATGTAAAAAGGATGGCGCAAGCCTTTTTCGAGAAAATTGAGTTTGAAAATGTTAGGCATGCATATACAGTGATCAGCCAGAACATGACGACGACCGACCTACTATCGATATAAACCCGTCCAGGCGATAGCAGGGTCACCTGGCGAGGCACGACTGCCCGTCAAACAAACGCGCGGTGCACGTAGTATCAGTGAGCGTAATGATCCTGTGTAGAATGGGGAAGTTTGACAGAGAGCAGATTGTATGGCCCGGAGGCTTGGCACGAGCATTTCGGAAACTGCATTACTTGTTGGGTGTTCGAGGAGTGCTGTGGTGTCTTCGACATTTGGCGAAACCGAGATGAAACCACGTCCAGATGTCGTGGGGTTGGGCGGCCACCCCTCATTACGGATGTCGAACGTCGTCGGCCGGGCAATCTGGTAAAACAGGACAGGAGACGAAGTGTGGCGGAACTAACAAAAGACTTTAATGTTTTGCGAAGTACAAGTGTGTCTGAGCGCACAGTGCACCGCACACCTATCGATCGGCCTCCGCAGCCGACGACTCGACCGTGTACTAGTGTTAACGGCACGACATTGGCAACTACGACTGAAATGGACACGTGACCGTAGGCAGAGTGTTGCGCGGTGTGATGAATCCTGTTACCATGTTTATCATGCCGATGGGGGGGCGCGAATCCGTCGTCTTCCAGGGGAACAGCTCCTCACCTTGACGATCAAGGAGTATCGTACACCAGTTGTAGACCACGTACACCCCTTCACGGCGATCATGTTTCCCGATGGCAGTGGGGTTTTTCAACAAGGTAATGCGCCATGTCACAAGGCCAGCAGTGTGACGGAGTGGTTGGAGGAACGCAGTGGCGAGTTTCAATTAATGTGCTACCCTCCCCCCCCCCCCTCCCAACTTAACAGATCTTAACCCTATTAAACACATCTAGAATCTGCTTGTATGTGGCGTCAGAGCTAGTCGCCTCCTCTCCCGTTAATTTACGCCAATTAGGTGACTTGTATGTGTAGATACGGTGCCAACTCCCACCGGGACCTACCAAGGCCTCACTGTTCCGTATTACGACGCGTTGCTGCTGTTACCTGTGCCAAAGATGGACATACCAGCTATTAGGTAGGTGGTCATAACGTTCTGGCTAATCCGTATGTGGTCGCTAGCAGCCCAGAAGTTGGTAGACGATCGAGTAAGCTCTTGGTTTCATAAGATGGATGACTCTAGATCGAATGTCGTTCCCATTACTGTTACTTCTTTTCCTTTCGTACCCACGTAATTCTAATAGCAGGTTTATTATGACTGAGCAAATTATCATTATCTAAGGAATCATTTATTGTTGACGTAACTTCACCTTGAGTATTCAGGTTTGTCTCTAACATTTTAAAAGTAGTTTATCATTGTAACCTGCAGGAACGTTTCAACTGACCGTGAGCCCATGCCCAGCTGCTTGTGCACAACAAACTTTCGGTTGAGGGAGAATGGGAACAACGTTTACAAACACGAAGAATGCTACATTCGTATGTTAGGGTCTGAGGTAGTTACATGTCAGCGCTCCAAGTTCTCATTTTATGATGACTGACGTGCTTGGTATCCGACAGCAAGAGTACTCGAACAAGAGCGTGAAGCCGAATAGCTTTACAGTGAAGTTTCAAAAATACGATTGAAAAGGGCACTTGGGTACAGTGAACAGTTTCTTCTCCAAAACAGTCTCATTGGTTCCAAACCTACTGCTGTAATAACACGGGAGCACTTGGAAATAGAAGAAGAAATATTTCGCAGAATTTTCGAAATTCTAGCGGAGAAACAACTTGTGGTACAGGACGAACTAATTGCCCACCAAGACATCAGTGAAGAGAGTGCGTTTGAAGATACTGAAGAGGTCGCTTCACCTTTGTCAGACGATTATGAGGCCAAAGAGAAACAGTCGAAAATGGACAGCGATTACGTTCCGCAGTATCACAAGGTCATGGTCGTCAGTGTAGCGAGAGAGCATCCAGGATGGATTTTTACCACTCTTAGTGGAAGAGAGCTTCACGCCTCGAAAGCATGAAAAGTTTTAAAAGATACGAAGAACGTATAAAACAGGGTGGAACAAAGCATAATCAAGTTAAAAAATTGATTCGTAGGCTTGTGATAGTTTCATTGAAGCTGTAGGCTGTAATTAGTACGTGACGACGAGAAACCTGCATCAATGGGCCGTCGCTGCCGCTAGCCAATTTACTGATTTCAATTTTGAAACTTCTGACTCGTGTTTCGTGCTGTTCAAGGGAAGACATCGGATTCGCCAAAGAAAAATCACCAGATCTGTATCCGAGAGGGAAGCAATCCCTTGAGGCAGCAGCAAGTTTCGGATTGCAGATTCGAGTCCTCATTCCAAAAAACGACAAGTATTGTGTTATTAACACTGATCAAACAGGTATTACACATAAAAGTACCTGATACATTACATCAATTGCAATACTATTTTACCATGTGTGTAGCAAAAGGAAATGCACAAGGTACAGATTCGCACTCTCCACAGTATGTTGTCACCTTATCTGGAAATTACTACCAACTGTCTTCGTTTGCTTGCAAGAGGCCACTGGCTCATTTGGACCAAGGGCGTAAAAGCAGCTGATGAGGACGCACACGTATACAAAAAGTTACTATAACAACTTAAAAGTTCGACAGACGCACAACAGTGCCCCCCCCCCCCCGCCCCGCCCCCTCAGGGTCTGGGGGTTAGAATAGGCCCGAGGTATTCCTGCCTGTCGTAAGAGGTGACTGAAAGGAGTCTCTCACGTTTTGGCATTTATGTGATGGTCCCCTGTAGGGTTTGACCTCCATTTTTCAAAATTTTCTCGAAGAGCGAACCAATTGAGCAAGGGCGCCTTAAATGGTGCATCGTCTCCATCGAGCATTGAGATCTTTAGCATTTCAGTCTGCCTCATTCTCCATCTCTTGGGCGAGGACACCTTCCTTGGTGCGTTTTCCACCAAGCACTATGCAGTGTCACTATCTGCGTCAATGTGACCATGGACTTCTTTGCACCTGATATCCAGCACAATAGCCAGACTGCTGTGGTGGGGCCATCATGTACCCTGTTGGTTGCAGCCCCTGACCACACAGGGATCGCTCTGCTGATGCCTCCAGTTTTAACTCCTCACGCATGTCAAGGGGTGGGTGCCCACCCCCTGGAGCCCCCCCTGCGGGTCCGGGGATTAGAATAGGCCCGAGGTATTCCTGCCTGTCGTAAGAGGCGACTAAAAGGAGTCCATCCCCCTCACGGGGGTAGTTAGCGCCTGCGTCCGGAGACGGACGGTTCCACGACCTATAATTGTGGTCTTTTTGGTTTTTCACTTCTCGTTTCTTCCTTTGGTTGGTTCCTTTCTTTGTTCTTCTCACACCTCACTGACTTCCTTACTCTTTTCCTTGACTTCTTCTCCTTGCCTTCTCATTGCCTTCTTTTCCTTGCCTTCTCATTGCCTTCTTTTCCTTGCCTTCTCATTGCCTTCTTTTCCTTGCCTTCTCATTGCCTTCTTTTCCTTGCCTTCTCATTGCCTTCTTCTCCTTGCCTTCTCTGGTCTCCGCCTCGGCGTTTGAGACAGTCTGTCCTCTTTCTCCCTCTCTCTTTTTTTCCTCTTCTTCCTTCCTCCCTGTGCGTGCCTGAAGGCCGACCCACGCGTTCGCACGCGTAGCCGGTGACGGGGTAACGCGTAATTCCCCGCCCTGGGTAGACATGTAAGGCACGCACGTACCCCCTGGTAAAGGCCAGGCCCGGGGAGGGGTGATTGCCTGAGCTGATACCTTTTGACCATGCCGATTGGTCCCTCTGTCTGTTTCTCGGGAGGTGTGACCTGAGGTGTAAACATTCACCTAAGGCGGGAGTGCCCTCTGAGAGGGTCCCCACAAGGAAGGAGCGCGCCATCGGAGACGCTGGCAATCATGGGGGATTCCTCCGCAATGGATTCTACTCCATCTCTCTCGACTTCTGCCCAAAAACGGAAACGTGACCAGCCACCAGTGACAAAAGTACTACCGCCTGCCCCACAGTTCCTCGTCGTTTCTCGATCTGAGGACGGAAAGGATTTTTCCTCTGTCAACCCTTTCGTTATCCAGAAGGGCGTAGATGCCATAGCCGGATCTGTCAAATCTTGTACCAGGTTGCGTAACGGTACCTTATTACTGGAAACTGAGAGTGCCTTTCAGGCACAAAAACTACTTCGGGCCACACTCCTGTACACGTTCCCTGTCCGGGTGGAGGCCCACCGAACTTTGAATTCGTCTCGTGGTGTAGTCTATACTAGCTCCCTCGACGGATTGACTGACTGGGAGATTCAATCTTTCCTCGCTGAGCAGGGCGTGACGGCTGTCCATAGGGTCATGAAAAAGGTCAACGATGACCTTGTACCGACCCGGACACTTTTCTTGACCTTTGATAGTGTTAAGCTGCCATCGCGCATCAAGGCGAGCTATGAGGTTATTTCTGTTCGCCCCTATGTCCCGACACCTACGCGCTGCTACCAGTGTCAGCGTTTCAGTCACACTCGACAGTCTTGTTCCAATGCGGCTAAATGTGTCACTTGTGGCAGGGATGCCCATGAGGGTGACTGTCCACCTCCGTCTCCTCGTTGTGTGAACTGTCAGGGTGACCATGCCGCATCCTCCCGCGACTGTCCTGTCTATAAGGAAGAACGCTGTATCCAAGAAATTCGGGTCAAAGAGAAAGTGTCCACCTCGGCTGCTCGCAAGCTATTGGCTAGTAGGAAGCCCGCGCTGCTCCCAGCGGGGAAATACAGTACTGTCCTCGCCTCTCCTCGGACTACCAGGGAGGTAGCAACCCAGACATGCGATCTGACCTTCAGCACTACGGTCGTCCGTTCGGCCAGTGCTAAGATCGCGCGGTCGACGTCTCCTCTTCCTCCCATCACCCCACAGACACCAGCCCCTTCATCAGCTTCTGCTAAGACGAAGACCCCGAAGTCAGATGCACGGGCCTTCAAGAAGGAACCATCCCGTGCAGACTTCCTACGTACCTCGACCTCCCAGCCTTCGACCGGTACTTCCACCAAACGTCCTTCCAAAAAGGCTCATAGGAAGCACAGTTCTCCTTCTCCGCCACGGCGCATTTCTTCTCCTGCGCCACCCAGCGGTTGCCGCCCCAGGCCGTCATCCGTTTCGCCTGGCCGCACCGCTGGTAGCCGTACATCTGGCCGTTCACCGGCGGAGGAAGCTCCCCCTCCCGGCCATCCTCCCGAGATGGCCGATGAACCTATAGACCCAATGGACGATGACTGTCCGCCTACTGATAGCGGCGGCAGTGCTCGCTCGAAGCCAGGCCCTCAGCGGCCTTCGAGGTGACCCCTTCTTTCATCTTCCTTTTCTTACGATGGCACTTATTCACTGGAATATTCGCAGCATTCGCTCCAACCGAGAGGACTTGAAGTTGCTGCTCCGCTTGCACCGTCCGCTCGTCATAGCCCTCCAGGAAACGAAGCTACGCCCATGCGATCAAATTGCCTTGGCACACTACACCTCTGTGCGTTTTGACTTACCCCCTGTGGTAGGTATCCCAGCTCATGGAGGGGTTATGTTGCTGGTCCGGGATGATATTAACTACGATCCCATCACGTTGCACACCGGCCTGCAGGCAGTTGCCATCCGCATTACTCTCCCCACTTTTACGTTTTCCTTTTGTACCGTTTACACTCCATCGTCATCTGCCGTTACCAGGGCAGACATGATGCAACTTATTGCTCAGCTACCTGCACCATTTTTGTTAACTGGAGACTTCAATGCCCACCATCCCCTTTGGGGCTCTCCAGCATCCTGCCCGAGGGGCTCCTTGTTAGCAGACCTTTTCAACCAGCTCAATCTTGTCTGCCTCAATACTGGCGCCCCTACTTTTCTTTCGGACACATCGCACACCTATTCCCATTTAGACCTCTCTATATGTACTCCCCAACTTGCACGCCGGTTTGAGTGGTATGCACTTTCTGATACATATTCGAGCGACCACTTCCCGTGTGTTATCCATCTCCTGCAGCATACCCCCTCTCCGTGCTCCTCTAGTTGGACCATCTCCAAGGCAGACTGGGGGCTCTTCTCTTCCAGGGCGACCTTTCAGGATCAAACATTCACAAGCTGCGATCGTCAGGTCGCATACCTCACGGAAGTCATTCTCGCTGCTGCTGAATATTCCATCCCTCACCCTACTTCTTCTCCACGTCGCGTACCGGTCCCCTGGTGGACCGCAGCATGTAGAGACGCTTTACGTGCTCGTCGACGTGCTTTACGCACATTTAAACGCCACCCTACAGTGGCGAATTGTATCAATTATAAACGATTACGTGCTCAGTGTCATCGTATTATCAAAGAAAGCAAGAAAGCCAGCTAGACTGCTTTCACAAGCACCTTCAACAGTTTTACTCCTTCTTCTGTTGTCTGGGGTAGCCTGCGCCGGCTATCTGGCACTAAGGTCCACTCCCCAGTTTCTGGCTTGAAGGTCGCGAATGACGTCCTTGTGGCCCCTGAGGCTGTCTCCAATGCCTTCGGCCGCTTTTTCGCAGAGGTTTCGAGCTCCGCTCATTACCACCCTGCCTTCCTCCCCCGCAAACAGGTAGAGGAGGCTAGGCCACCTAACTTCCGCTCCTCGAATCGTGAAAGTTATAATGCCCCATTCACCATGCGGGAACTCGAAAACGCACTTGGCCGATCACGGTCCTCCGCTCCAGGGCCTGATTCTATTCATATTCAGATGCTGAAGAACCTTTCTCCTGCGGGTAAAGGTTTTCTTCTTCGTACATACAATCGCATCTGGATTGAGGGACATGTTCCCGCATGCTGGCGCGAGTCTATTGTTGTCCCGATTCCTAAGCCGGGGAAGGACAAGCACTTGCCTTCCAGTTATCGACCTATCTCGCTTACCAGCTGTGTCTGTAAAGTGATGGAGCGAATGGTTAACTCTCGATTGGTTTGGCTGCTCGAGTCTCGACGCCTACTTACCAATGTACAATGTGGATTTCGTAGGCGCCGCTCTGCTGTTGACCATCTGGTTACCTTGTCGACCTTCATTATGAATAACTTCTTGCGACCGCGGCTGTGTTCTTTGATTTGGAGAAGGCTTACGACACCTTCGCGGTGGCCTCCCTCTTTTTATTCGTTCCTTTTTAATGGATCGACAGTTCAGGGTACGTGTGGGTTCTGTCCTGTCCGACACCTTTCGCCAGGAGAATGGGGTGCCACAGGGCTCAGTTTTGAGCGTCGCTCTCTTCGCCATCGCGATCAATCCAATAATGGATTGCCTCCCAGCTGATGTATCAGGCTCCCTTTTCGTGGACGATTTTACCATCTATTGCAGCGCGCAGTGTACACGTGTCCTGGAGCGCTGTCTTCAGCGTTCTCTTGACCGTCTTTCCTCCTGGAGTGTCGCCAATGGCTTCCGTTTTTCTGCCGAGAAGACGGTCTGTATTAACTTCTGGCGCTACAAAGAGTTTCTCCCACCGTCCTTACGACTCGGTCCCGTTGCTCTCCCAATCGTGGAGACAACCAAATTTTTAGGCCTTACATTTGACAGGAAACTTAGCTGGTCTCCACATGTGTCATATTTGGCCGCCCGTTGTACCCGTTCTTTAAATGTCCTCCGTGTTCTCAGTGGTATGTCGTGGGGAGCGGATCGAACCGTCCTACTTGGTCTATATCGGTCGATCGTCCGCTCCAAGCTGGATTATGGGAGCTTCGTATACTCCTCTGCACGGCCATCCATCTTACGCCACCTCAACTCCATACAACATCGGGGTTTACGACTTGCGATCGGAGCATTTTATACTAGTCCCGTAGAGAGTCTTCATGCTGACGCTGGCGAATTGCCACTCACCTACCGGCGCGATATACTGCTTTGTCGGTATGCCTGTCGGCTACTGTCAATGCCCGACCATCCGTCTTATCGTTCCTTTTTTGACGACTCTCTCGACCGTCAATACGGGTTGTATGTCTCTGCCCTGCTACCCCCTGGAGTTCGCTTTCGTCGCCTCCTTCAACACCTTAATTTTTCACTCCCTGCAACCTTTCGAGTGGGCGAGAGCCACACGCCACCTTGGCTCCAGGCTCAGGTCCGCGTTCACCTTGACCTCAGCTCGCTCCCAAAAGAGGTTACCCCCGGTTCGGTCTACCACTCCCGTTTTTTGGAACTTCGTTCGAATTTCATCAACATGACTTTCATTTATACAGATGGCTCTAAGACCAATGACGGGGGTCGGGTGTTCCTTTATTGTCGGGGCACAAAGTTTCAAATACCGGCTCCATGGCCATTGTTCGGTCTTCACAGCTGAGCTCTTTGCCCTCTACCAGGCTGTTCTTTACATCTGCCGCCACCGACATTCTGCTTATGTCATCTGCTCCGATTCCCTGAGCGCCATCCAGAGCGTCAGTGATCCGTACCCGGTTCACCCTTTCGTACACCGGATCCAACGCTCTCTTCAGCAGCTGGTGGACGTCGGTTCTCCGGTTAGCTTTATGTGGGTTCCTGGCCATGTCGGTATCCCTGGGAACGAAGCTGCAGATGCCGCGGCCAAGGCTGCGGTCCTCCAGCCTCGGACAGCTTCTTGTTGTGTCCCTTCGTCCGATTTTAGCAGGGTCATTTGTCGGCGCATTTTATCGCTGTGGCATGCCGATTGGGCTGCACTTACAGACAACAAGCTTCGGGCCTTAAAACCTCTTCCCGTGGCTTGGACGTCCTCCTCACGCCCTTCTCGGCGGGAGGAGGTGGTTTTGGCCCGGTTAAGGATTGGACACTGCCGGTTCAGCCATCGCCATCTGCTGACGGCTGCGCCGGTGCCGTTCTGCCCATGTGGGCACTTGCTGACGGTTCGACACATTTTAATGTCCTGTCCAGATTTTAACACACTGCGTCTAGATCTTAACCTGCCAAGTACTTTCGATGCCATTTTAGCGGATGACCCACGAGCAGCTGCTCGTGTTCTTCATTTTATCAATTTGACAAACCTCTCTAAGGACATTTGATGATGCTGTTTTTTAATCCTATGCCTGTCAGTCTGTCTTTTATCGTGTTTTCCCTTTTAGTTGTTGTTGTCAACTTGTGCCTCGCGGTGCGTTCTTAGAGTAGTCAGGGCGCTAATGACCATTGAAGTTGTGCGCCCTAAAACCACAAAAAAAAAAAAAAAAAATCCCCCTGGAGCATCGTGACTCATGGCAGTGGCCATCCTGCCAGGTGGCCATTGCTGCAGCTGTGGGTTGTCAGAATAAGGATGATGTAGGAAATAACTATCTGCAATGTATATCTTCCTCCAGATGGTGCAGTACCCCTGAATGTATTAGCTGCACTGATTGTTCAACTCCCTAAACCTTTCCTACTTTTAACGCCCATAGCCCCTGTGGGGTGGCACTGTGCTTACTGGCCGAGGCAGGGATGTCGAAACTTTACTGTCTCAGTTCGACATCTACCTCTTAAATACTTGTCCCGCCACACGTGTGGCTCATGGTAGTTACTCAGCCATTGATTTATCAGTTTGCAGCCGAGGACTTCTCCCATCTAGCCACTGGAGAACACATGACGACCTGTGTGGTAGTGACCACTTCCCCATCTTCCTGTCACTGCCCCAGCATCAGACCCACGGACGCCTGCCCAGATGGGCTTTGAACGAGGCGGACTGGGAAACCTTCACCTCTGCTGTCACCGTTGAATCTCCTCCACACAGTGACATCGATGTGAGTGTGAGCAGGTGACTACAACTATCGTTTCCGCGGCAGAAAACGCGATTCCTCGGTCATTAGGGTGCCCAAGGCGCAAGGCAGTCCCTTGGTGGTCGCAGGAAGTCGCTGAAGCAATTAAGGAGCGTCGGCGAGCTCTACAGCGGCATAAGCGGTACCCTTCCCTGGATTACCTCATAGCCTTTAAATGGCTCCCTGCCCACTTTCGCCAACTTATCAAACAACGGAAGCAGGAGTGTTGGGAGGGATACGTCTCGACTATTGGGTGCCATGCGTCACCATCCCAAGTCTGGGCAAAGATCAAACATGTTTTCGGGTACCAGACCCCAACAGGTGTTCCCGGTGTCAACATAAATGGCGTGTTATCTACCGACGCAATCGCGACTGCTGAGCACTTAGCTCGAGCCTCTGCGTCGGAGAATTACCCCCCAGCCTTTTGCACTCTCAAATAGCGGCTCATTCAGTACACGCCACAGTGAACCCTATAACGCCCCATTTACAGTGTGGGAGCTCCTCAGTGCCCATGCACATTGCCCCGACACAGCTCCTGGGCCTGATCGGATCCACAGCCAGATGATTAAACATCTCTCATCTGACTACAAACGTCATCTCCTCGTCATCTTCAACCAGATCTGGTGCGATGGAGTCTATCCATCGCAATGGCGGGAGAGCGCCAGCATTCCAGTGATCAAACCTGATAAAAACCCGCTTGATGTGGATAGCTATGGGCCCATCAGCCTCACCAACGTTCTTTGTAAGCTGCTGGAATGTATGGTATGTCAGCTTGGGTCCTGGAGTCACGTGGCCTACTGGCTCCATGTCAAGGCGGCTTCCGCCAGGGTCGCTCTACCACTGCACGCGCAGCTATTCACCGTGGCGGAGCATCGTTTACGTGTAACCGATAGGAAAACAATATCAAGCTTCTAACAGCCGTGTACCGCAGGTCTCTAGAGGAACGGAAGGTTCCAAATGATTGGAAAAGAGCACAGGTAGTCCCAGTCTTCAAGAAGGGTCGTCGAGCAGATGCCCAAAACTATAGACCTATATCTCTGACGTCGATCTGTTGTAGAATTTTAGAACATGTTTTTTGCTCGAGTATCATGTCGTTTTTGGAAACCCAGAATCTACTATGTAGGAATCAACATGGATTCCGGAAACAGCGATCGTGTGAGACCCAACTCGCTTTATTTGTTCATGAGACCCAGAAAATATTAGATACAGGCTCCCAGGTAGATGCTATTTTCCTTGACTTCCGGAAGGCGTTCGATACAGTTCCACACTGTCGCCTGATAAACAAAATAAGAGCCTACGGAATATCAGACCAGCTGTGTGGCTGGATTGAAGAGTTTTAACAAACAGAACACAGCATGTTGTTATCAATGGAGAGACGTCTACAGACGTTAAAGTAACCTCTGGCGTACCACAGGGAAGTGTTATGGGACCATTGCTTTTCACAATATATGTAAATGACCTAGTAGATAGTGTCGGAAGTTCCATGCGGCTTTTCGCGGATGATGCTGTAGTTTACAGAGAAGATGCAGCATTAGAAAATTGTATCGAAATGCAGGAAGATCTGCAGCGGATAGGCACTTGGTGCAGGGAGTGGCAACTGACCCTTAACATAGACAAATGTAATGTATTCCGAATACATAGAAAGAAGGATCCTTTATTGTATGATTATATGATAGCGGAACAAACACTGGCAGCAGTTACTTCTGTAAAATATCTGGGAGTATGCATGCGGAACGATTTGAAGTGGAATGATCATATAAAATTAATTGTTGGTAAGGCGGGTACCAGGTTGAGATTCATTGGGAGAGTCCTTAGAAAATGTAGTCCATCAACAAAGGAGGTGGCTTACAAAACACTCGTTCGACCTATACTTGAGTATTGCTCATCAGTGTGGGATCCGTACCAGATCGGGTTGACGGAGGAGATAGAGAAGATCCAAAGAAGAGCGGCGCGTTTCGTCACAGGGTTATTTGGTAACCGTGATAGCGTTACGGAGATGTTTAACAAACTCAAATGGCAGACTCTGCAAGAGAGGCGCTCTGCATCGCGGTGTAGCTTGCTCGTCAGGTTTCGAGAGGGTGCGTTTCTGGATGAGGTATCGAATATATTGCTTCCCCATACTTATACCTCCCGAGGAGATCACGAATGTAAAATTAGAGAGATTAGAGCGCGCACGGAGGCTTTCAGACAGTCGTTCTTCCCGCGAACCATACGCGACTGGAACAGGAAAGGGAGGTAATGACAGTGGCACGTAAAGTGCCCTCCGCCACACACCGTTGGGTGGCTTGCGGAGTATAAATGTAGATGTAGTAGATGTAAATGAAATAGCGACGTGCACTGCATACGGACAATATGGATCCTACAGATATATTAGTTTCGTTACCGCAGCAAAAGACACTTTATCAGTACAAATTGATCTATTTTAAACTTGAGACAACAATCAAATGTTGAGTGAAAATATCCTGCTAAGCGCTGAAGATGCATAGCTACTGCGGTGGTGTTATTTGAAATTTATATAAGTAATAAACATCTTTCTTTAACATTATCTTTACACAGAACTGACCACTGACTGAAAATGAATTTTTACACGCATGTTTTCTGATAATTTTCAATGTGAAGAATTTTCCAATTGACGGTACTTCAATGCAGTTTCCTGCACTTTTGTTGAATCATAAATTTAGTCTGTCACACGCCACGAATCAGTAAAATCGTATGCTCTGAACACCACAGTAACAATTGTTTTTTGTGGTAATGAAAATGCCCACAATACCTTTAGTTGCCTTCTTCAGCAACTGGTTTTATTATGCTTGTCGGTGTAATAAAATAGCTGGTACTTTGTACACAATCTGCTGCTTTGCTTAATACGGTAGTAATAATTTTAAGAACTTTATATAGGCCTACGTACATCCAGCTTATGATCTGAAAATGTTGCTGAGTAAATATCACAGTATTTGAAAAGGATATGCTAAACATCTATTGAAATAACAGGACTGTGATAAAGCTTGTTGCTTTTAAGCACTTAACTTGTATTAATTTGTACAAGAGGACGACGAATCATGACTTTTACAATATGTTCGTCACTATGAAAAGTAGTGTGTGTGTGTGTAATCTTATGGAAATTAACTGCTAAGGTCATCAGTCTCTAAGCTTACACACTAGTTAATCTAAATTATTCTAAGGACAAACCTACACACACACACACACACACACACACACACACACACACACACACATGCCCGAGGGAGGACTCGAACCTCCGCAGAGACCAGCCGCACAGTCCATGACTGCAGCGCCCTAGACCGATCGCATAATCCCGCGCAAGAAAAGTAGAATATACTGAACTTCACGATAGAAATAAATACTTCAGTCCTTTTGTGGTGTTGAGCAACGTGTTGCAGCGCGTGACGAGATTTTGCTACTGATGGATGGCTTAGCGGCTTTCACACAGTGGCTTCCAACTCGTAATTCCCGTCGTAGTATTTGGCCAGTTCAGTGGGTAATGCTGCAACGCTATGTCTGCTTCTTTCACAGCGAACGACGACTTCCCACCGGCCCTTGTAATAAGCTTGCCGCTTCTGCTTGGTTGACAAATAGATGCTTAATGCTGTAGAATTACGTGTAGCAATAATTTCGCCCATCCGAGGCCGTTTAACAATCATGGTGCTCACTTTAATCATCACACGATACAGTATGCAGCACCATACGCTACTCCGCAATCTTTCCGATTCACAAGGTTACTATGCGGTGTTTTTTCTTCCTGAATAGTAATTTTCAGATCAGTTCTAGTGCTCTTTAGGCATTCTTCGTAAGTTAGTACAGTCTCAAGTAATTCTTCGTTACTAGAAATTGTTATAGATGTCAATACATTCACAGATTAATAAAGCTACGGGACAAAATACTTTACGAATGGCGTACATTAAATGAAAATTCTCCTAAATCACGGTATCTCTGATATGCACGTCCTTTGGTTTCACTGTACTTCCTTCGATTCTTCAGAAGGGTAGTTCACAGTTACTACAGTATCTCCTATGTCGAGGCAGCAGAAAATTGTGACCCCACCAAAATAACTGTAAGAAAGACCTAACCTGCCGACATTTTCGATACGTGCACGTGAGCTTCAGAAGGAATAGAGAAGTGTAGACTGTAAAAGTGTTTGAAATTCATTCCGATTTTTTTTAGCTCATTGAAATGGAAACTCAAAATTCGTTTTATTGGATGGTGCTGCTTCGTAGGAAATACTTCAGCTTGCTCGATTAATAGGAAGAAGCGTATTATTGTGGTTCACGTTTGGGCCCTACTGGAACACGCAACTAGCAGAATTTTCATGATTTTGTTGTACCATTTCTTTGCCCCCACATTACTTAAATTCTCTCGGAATGGGCCCTTTTCCACTCATCAGACCACAGTGCTCCAGTCTTCATGAGCTTTTCTGTCTGACCAAAATGGCAGTCGTCAGTTTTCTGCCTAAATATTTTCCTGTCGTGTATGTCACATTGTCTTAATCCTATCCCTGCGCCTTTCAGGTGTTCCTTAACTACTCTGGTCCATTTTATTGTTTCAGTTTTGGCTTTACTGCATGTTTCGTAGAATTCTAGTTAATTGTTTCCGTTCCTGTAATCTGCTCATAGAATTTTAGAACGTGTTTCTTTCATATCGGAAGAAATGTAGGTATAGTTTTCAGCTTCATTTGCTCTCAGTCTGCATGTTCCTTCTCCAGTGCAATTTGGACGTAACATTTTCCTGATTACTTTCTGTTCTTTCCTTTTCGATTTCTTTAGCATCCCACTTTCTGTTTGAACTGAGTGTTTGTCTCATAAAGACACTACGGTTTGATTGTGTTGTAGTGCAACCGTTTGGTGTATTTTGATATGAATTTTTTTTATTATTGATGTCTTTTGTAAGCCTGGAAGCTGTTTCAATTTTGTGAGAACGAATTACATAACTATTTCTTTCCAGAGCAGTTTCGTGAATGATTTCGTCTAAACGGGTGAATTGACAGTCACGCTGTCTGTTTCAGAATTTCGTTTGTTTTTGCACTGTTTCAGTGCTCTGGCATAAAATCACTAGGTCTTCTGTAAAACCAACCAGGCTAATATTTGTTCATCATAATTTGAATCGTTCGTCAATTTTTTGCTCTGATTTTAGTTTCCAGTTCTAAGACAGGTGAAAATTAATGAAGAGAGTCCATCACCTTGTCCCACTCCGAAATTTCTCCCCTGAATGTTTCTCTAGATTTCGCACCATTTAGTGTTTCACTAACAATAGCAGTGGTTTTGAGGTCCAGACATGATTCTTTCAGAATCACTGAGTCACACGAGATTTTTTACTGAGTCATTCTTTTTTAAATTCTGCAAGGGTTAAAACTACATTCTTATACAGTACATGTTTTGATACCTGAGAATTAGTTTCATAACTGACATTTATTTTCTGCAAAATATATTTTCTCTGAAACCTGCTTGATGTTAAGTAGTTTTGCATTTAAGCTGGTGGTGTTGTCAGTTGAGGAGACATTGAGAAAGGATTTTGCCTGGGACGGGCTTAGAGGGAAATCCCTCTGCAGTGATTGATATTAGTTTCGCCTCCCTTTTACGTAGTGGTGTATGAGTGGACTTCCCTATCAACCGGAATTTTCTCACTTTGCCAGATTTTTGCATGATCAATGTAATTTCTTTTAAAGTTTTTGGGCCAGCTGATTTCGGGAGTTGTGCGAAATTTTAGTGATACAAAGTTGTTCATACAGTGACGTGTGGAAAACATTTTAATGTGTTTATCCGTCTGTGAAATACGAGGGTTGGAATTTAAATAGTGGCAATTATTTATTCACAACCGATACAAAAGATTTACATGTTTGCACATGTTACTGTCCTTCAAAATAAGTCACCAGCGTTGTGTAGAACCCGCTGCCAGCTATGTGGAATGCGTAGTTTACCATTAGCAGAGCTTGTTCTGTTGATGGTGCGAATGGAACGGTCTACTGCCTGTCGAATCTCTGGAGCAGTTCTGAAGCGAATGCCATCGTCAATACACAGAATTACTGTTCGTTTTTGGAGCATCACCTTCGATCAGCTTCGCGAAAGAAGCGGCGACACTTTCTGCGCAACCCAACCATCACTTTGCACGACAATGCGCGGGCGCATACAGCGCAAGCTGTGGCTGCTCTGTTCGGTCGATGGGACTGGGAGGTACTGTACCATACACCATACTCCCCGGACTTAAGTCCTTGTGACTTTGATTTGATTCCGAAGATGAAGGAACCACTTCGCGGCATTCGCTTCAGAACTGTTCTAGAGATACGACAGGCAGTAGACCGCTCCGTCCGCACCATCAACAGAACAGGCTCTGCTAACGGTATACTACGCCTTCCACATCGCTGGCAACGGGCTCTACACAACGCTGGTGACTACTTTGAAGGAGGGTAACAGGTGCAAACATGTAACTCTTTTGTTTCGGTTGTGAATAAATAGTTGCCACTATTTAAGTTCCAACCCAAGTATTTGAGGTATCCACATTTCTGTAACACATCCGTGTAAGAACAGTAAGTTCTTTTCTTTTTTCTCTACTCTGTTTTTTTTTTTTGTACTGGTAACTGCCGGTTATGACCTGACGTGCACGACAAATGGTTCAAATGGCCTTGAGCACTATGGGACTTAACTTCTGAGGTCATCAGTCCCCTAGAACTTAGAACTACTTAAACCTAACTAACCTAAGGACACCACACACATCCATGCCCGAGGCAGGATTCGAACCTGCGACCGTCCACGACACACCGAGCGAAAAATTCTGGTGGTTGTTGAGACATCACTCGCACAGGCGTGGACCGTTCTGCAAGTTGCCTCTCGGGGTATCCGGACACACATTTTTCTTCTTTAATTGTCAAGGGTATTAATTAGAAACGCTGCATTCAAATTTACACCCTATCCTTTTCCAATCGGAACTTCAGCCGCGTCCGTTGTGTCCTCAGCGCCCGACGAGGTACTGAAGTCCAGCCTACTTGTTTCATGACGCGCTGCGAATACTCGTGTAATGATATACGAGGACAGTTCAACAAGTACCCGTGTTACGGTCCTCGCCATTTCAACCCTTCGAAATAATATGAAATGTCGAGCATTTTGAAATACGCCTTGTCTCGACGATGACCTCATTTATATTCCTTCACGTTTGGTGACAAGATGATGTCGCAGGGAGGCAGCTTGGGCAATAATTACAGGTGTGGGGGGACGGCAGTTAAGAATTGTTGCAGATTAATTTGTTGCCGCATTGTGGTATAACAGCATGTTCTACGTCGCGAATTGGAGTCGCGTGTCTTTCAGTGTCTAGTCGAAACTGCCAAACACCTTAGTTTCGTATTTCCCAGTATTGGTTTTAAGTTTTCTTATTCTGTCAATATGACACCCTTTTCATGCCAAAAAGTCGTCTCCTCCAACTTTTTCCATCTGATGGGAACGGTTTCTACTTTGTACAACAGTTCACTGGAAGCAACCCGCTCTTCTGATTGGTACTTGGTTTCCCTGGGTGTAATAGTGAAATCGTCTCTCATCGACAGTAACAAATGGGGTTAAAAAGTTCTCTGGATCTCGCTTAAATTGCTGCAAACGCAGCTTCGAAATCGGATCGTTGCATTTACTGTCGATATACCTATGGCTTCTGCTGCTACTCGCTCTTTCATCCGACTATGAGCGAGAATTCTGTTGTGGACCTTCTCGGCGGTCTCTTCGGGGATCACATCTGCTGGGCGTCCAGGGCGAGTCTCATCAAAAAGGAACTTCTGGAATTCATTGAACCAACATACAGGGTGTCTCTATCCCAAGAGTCGTCTGAAGTATTTTCTCTGGTGCTTCCGCCACACACCGTTGGGTGGCTTGCGGAGTATAAATGTAGATGTAGATATTTGCAATTTCGTTTTTGCATCGTGTAGCTGGAGTCAGTCCAAACACACAGTGCTCGTACATCTTTCATGCGACACCCAGTGCAGAGGGAAAGGATTTTTAAAGGGGAATCTTATATGACCATTGCATAGATCGGTCCCAGATTTGTTTAATGCGATATTCCTATTTTCTGTATGTATTAACTAGGACAGTAAAACTCGCAGAATAACGATAACTCGAGAAGCGGCGGCACTCTCCTGGCCCGCTCTGTTGCCGCCAAGCACGCGGCACTGTTCGAGTTGCTGCTGGGTTGCTGTTTATCCTTCCTGTTTTGCTGTACATCTGTGAAACAAATATAGCGAAGGGCTAATTTGGGACCACTCTGTCGAATGAGCACGAAACATTTTACTTTTTAAATAACTTTACGAAACTCCAAGCATGCTGGAGTAATTGCAAGGCAGCAACTTGTGTTAATCAGTACAACGAAAAAAACGGCGAGAGCTGCAAATTTCACTTTTTTTTTTACTCGATGACTAGTTTCGGGTCGGGAACCATTTTAAAAACACCAAGATAGTCAAAACTATGTTTCCTAAAATATAACTGCCATGTCAAGATACAAACACGTACGCATAACAAAGTGCAAATGAGCAGTTACAGAGCATACAGATGAGTTATTTGTATGCTCTGTAACTGCTCGTTTGCACTTTGTTACACGTACGTGTTTGTTATCTGGACATCGTTGTTATATTTTGGGGAATGTCGTTTTGACGATCTGGATTATATGAAAGTGATTCCCGACCCGAAACTAGACATCAAGTAAATAAAACTGAAATTTGCGACTTTCGCTGTTTTTCTGTTTTATAAAAACAATTTTGTTTGTAAGGCAAAAGAAAAAGACCTCATGAGCACTATTTGTTTGTCGTGACTCCAGCTCCACAATGTAAATGTCTGCTGAAGCAGAGGGAAATTGCGCCTGAGACGCCATGTATAACTTTCCCTGCAGTCGCACTATCCTCTGTGCCCTCGGTGGCTCAGATGGATAGAGCGTCTGGCATGTAAGCAGGAGATCCCGGGTTCGAGTCCCGGTCGGGGCACACATTTTCAACTGTCCCCGTTGATAAGTCTTCTCACATACACCGAATCGCCAAAAATGTATTGGAAGACAAAAGGAACTTATTTATTTTTTTCATTAACAGTACAGAGTAAGCCACCGCCTTGAAATGTAAGGTGGGTCGGATGCTTCTGAATCTAATAGCAGAGATTTCTCATTGTTACAATCTTATTGGTATACTGTTGTTAATGCTTTTTTTAAATAATATAAAGAACATAATAGATAAAGATTTCTCTGAGGTTACAGCAAATTGAATGCTTAACAGTTGTTAAAATGGTTCCATATAGTTTGTTTCTACCTAGTTAATGAGAATATATTTCAATTTATACAATGAAAATTTCAAAGAAAAATGAAAAAAGGTGTAACACAATGAGTGTGGTGAAAATAATTTGTAGTATGTAGAGGGAAGTGATATGCTGTATTTGGATCTGTAATACTCTCTAAGAAGCATGTTTGTTAATAATGGCCTATTTCTACATATTTCAGATGAGAAGGTCTCGGTACAACGCTATTCTCATCTGAAATGGTTTGTGCTAATGTATGTTTACACAGATTATACAGATTAAATGCTGATTGAGCACTTCATACATGGAATACATGAATTTTAGCTTTACATGAGAAATACACTTACGTTTGTAACTTGTTAGTAGAAATAGAATATAGTTCATTCCCACTTGAATGCATTATTACTCAAATAACTTAATACATTTCTGATATATAAAATTCATTGATTGTAGCTTTGAACAGAGAAGAGAATATACTTCTGTCCGCACACAATAAGACGAGCAATACATTACTGCTTGAGTGCAGTATACTTCAAACACTAAGCAGGATGTCATTGGGGAGGAGGAGCCTCGGAATAAAAGTTCTTCGAGCCTTCTCCTCCCAAGCGACATTACCTTATTACTACAGTGTTAGTATGTGGTGCCGGTGTTTATTTGTTTTATGAGTGTTGTGTTGTTTGTGACTGTGTTGTGGCATGCAGTGTCATACATAGTTGGTTTTGGTCCCTTATATGTTGATCCCTTCTGAGTCACGTTCACTTAGTGTTCCTTCTCCGGTTTCGGAATCTGTGGTCGTGTTTGTGTCCTCCCATGTGGTTTGTTGTGTCGGATGTGCTTGTCTACGCCTCCTTCCATGTGGGTTTTGGCGCTTGTATTCTTCGTGCAGAGTGTTCGATACAATATCGGCTACGCTGTTTATTTTGTTCCAGTCATCGGGATTACGTATTATTCTGGCAATGTCATTGTCATTCTGTATAGGTCTCATTTGTGCTCATCAGACCACACTGATCCAGTCTTCATGAGCTTTTCTGTCTGGCCAGCAGTGTGACATGTTCTGGTGTCCCAGTTTCTCCGCATACGCATGCTTCATCGTTAGTCCCATACGGTTTAAATGTAACGGATACGGCCCGTGGCCTGTCAGGAAATGGACCATCCCCCGGCTTGGGTCGACATGTTTCAGATGTAGTCTTTCGTGTACATCAGGAAAGAAAGAGTTTACTCGGCGACCCTTGTCGGATGCATCCCACTCTCTGTGCCATGTTTGAATCCGCCATTGTTTCATTTGTGTTTTTTTCATAATGTTGGTTTGTGCAATTTCGGTGACTTTATCGAGCCTGTCCCTCGTAAGCCAGTAAAGTGCAGCTCTGTAACGTATTGTTATGTCTATAGGGCAGGTTCCCATCACAACGCAAAGTGCCTCTAGTGACGTCGTGTTGAAGGCTCCGCTCATTCTCAGGGGTACACTGCGTTGACCTCGTCTCGCAATTGTCTTGTTATTCTGTACGTTCAGTCTGTGAGCCCGAGCACTTGCGGCGAAGCGTGCGATGGATTCAAATATCGCAGTGTGGTAGGTCCTTATTGTCTTAATAGGTAATTTCTACTAAGATGTGTTTAGTATTGCAAGTTTGTGCATAATTTTTGGAGGCTTTGTCAATTGTCAATTTTATATGATGGTTGAAAGTCTGTTTTTTGTGTAGATGCAATCTGTGGCTTGCTGCCTCTGTACGGTTGTATTGTTTAATTTAGGATTGGATTCCTCTGTAGTGTCCCTCTAAGTAGAAAATATACAGTTTTGTTGGGAGATAGTTTAAATTTATTTTCTTTGCACCAACTGTTAATTTTCTGAAGCAGTTGCGTGCCCTTTGTCTCTAGTGCTGCTCTCGAGTTGGCTGACACCGCTACGAGCAGGTCATCCGCGTAAGCCGCCGCACCTCTTACCCTGTCGTCACTGTCCAGGGTGTTCAGCAGGGGCTCGATTGCGATATGCCAGAATATTGGTCGGCAGGTGAATATCCCTTTGTTATTCTCTTGACAACCTGCCGTGTACCAGCCCTCCACTCCGCCACTCTGCCTCTGCACTAGTCGAGGAGGCTATTTTAGAGGGAAGCTGATAGCCTCATTTGCCTTAACCTGGCGAAGAGGGACGGCCACCAAAAGTTGTCAAAAGCCACGGCTATGTCGATTAGAATGGCGGACGCGTTTTTGTCGCTGATGCTATTTGTAACTGTCAGTGCTTGGTTTACGGCGTCTTCTGTTGATCTACCTTCCCTGAAGCCGAATTGATGGGGCGTTAGGCCGAGGAGGCGTCTGTGCGATTGTAAACGGTCACACAGGAGCCTTTCCTGTACCTTGCCGAGAGTGTTTAAGAGACAGATCGGTCGGTACATTTTGGGGTCTGCTGGCTCTTTGTCTCGTGACTTCCTGATTATTACTACATTAGCATTTTTCCAGAGGTTTGGAATTCTGCTGTTAGTATGCCTCGTTGAACACGTTACTGTTTGTTTTAATGTTTCTGAAAGTATCTTGTCTGGGCCGGGTGCTTTTCGATTTTTAAGCCTGCTGATTGCCGTTGCGACGGTTACACTGTCACTGATGTATGGCTGTCTCGTGCTCTCTCGTAGGCCAGCGTGGTGCCGCTCGTCTTGTGTGGGGTCGTCATCTGGGAGGAGCCTGTTCAGAAGCTATTCTGCCGTGCTTCTCCATCCTTTGGTCTTTGTGCCGTCAGCTTGTTTTAGTGTTGACAGAACTGTCTGTGTCTTAACTCGTTCTGTTTCTATCTTGAATGGTTGTCTCCAGATATCGTTCTGTAGCTGGGTTTTTACAAAATTGGTCCACTAGTCTTGCCTTCCTGTCTTTCGTTGTTTTTGGCATTTCTGTTTAGCGTCACGATACAGATCAAGTCTTATCTATCTTTCAGGAACGGTCTTTGCTTGTTGGTGGCACTTTTTTTGTCCCTTGAACGCTTCCTTTATCTTGCCAGTTCTGCCGACCACGGTTGTTTCTGCCCCCACCCAGCTTTTGCGCGTGGTATAGCTGCTTCCTGTGCTCTTTTTAGGACCTCTGTCAGTACATGCGTTTTGTAATCTATACTGCCTTGAACAGTGTGTAGCGACGGGCCTCAGCAATATGTCGAACTTTTGCCAGTTGGCTCTTCCTATGAGTAAATGCTGCTGTTCGTGGTCCATGTTATGTGTATTGATATATTTGTCCGTGGTTATGACGATTGCCTTGTGGACACTGTGTGTGGCTCTATCTAATACCCTCCATGTATTGACTAGTGGAAGAGATTTTGCGTTCCCTAGGGAAAGGTCTATGTTACTTACATCACCGGCGTCTCCGCGGTAGGTAGGTGGCTGACCCTCCCTATTCAGTATGAAGAGGTTGCATTCATTTACCACGTCAAGCACTAGTTGCCCTCTGTCGTCAGTTCTGAGTTCCACAAGGGGGATTTTGCGTTGATATCAGTTAGAATGAGGAGCCCTTTTCTTTCTGAGTGTCGTGCAATGTCTTTGTCTAAGAAAGGTTCTATATCATACGAGTACATGCGGCTTTCGCGTTTGGTGTTCCTGCTATTGTGATGTAATGTGAGGTGAGCCCTGACATTTTCCCGCCTCGCAGAAAAGGTTCCTGAACGCAGGCGATGGCTGCTTTTGTTTCTTCTACGAGCCTACCTAGTTCCATGTTTACTAGGGTACTGCCCTGGCAATTTAGTTGTACGAGGGTCAGTCAAAAAGTAATGCCTCCTATTTTTTTTTTCTACGTTTAATTGTCAGGAAATTTAAATGCAATTACATAGGTTGAAAACCACAACATTGAGGATCATTTTGTCATTTTTCAATGTAATCTCCGCCCATCTCTACAGTTTTGGTCCATCTTTGAACAAGGGCATGTATCCCAGCACGGTAAAAATCACAGCTCTGCTTCCTAAGCCATTGACGCACGGATGTTTTGACGGCCTCCTCATCTTCAAAATGAATCCCACGATGAGCTTCTTTTAGTGGCCCGAACAGATGGAAGTCTGATGGTGCCAGGTCAGGGCTGTATGGGGGATGAGGCAAAACTTCCCATCCAATTTTGACAATCTCGTCAGAGGTGTGACGACTGGTGTGTGGTCTTGCATTGTCATGCAAAAGAACATCTGCCATTGATTTTGTTGGGCGAACTCGCTGAAGACGTGCTTTAAGTTTGTTGAGGGTTGTGACGTATTGAACAGAATTTATTGTGCATCCCTGCTCCAAAAAATCAACCAGAATCACACCCTCTGTATCCCAGAAAACTGTTGCCATAACTTTCCCTGCCGATCGCACAGTTTTGAATTTTTTCTTCCTCGGCGAGCTTGTGTGACGCCACTCCATTGACTGCCTCTTTGATTCGGGTTCAAAAAAATGCACCCATGTTTCGTCCCCGGTCACAATTTTTTTCAGAAACTCATCTCCCTCCAAACGGAAGCGCTGCAAGTGTTGGGAGGCTATTGTTTTCCTTGCCTCTTTATTCTGATCGGTTAACATTCTTGGAACCCACCGTGCACAAACTTTTGAGTACCCCAATTGTTTAATAATCGTGATCACACTGCCTTTACTAAGAGAAATAATGCGACACACTTCATCTGCAGTCACCCGACGGTCACCACGAATGATGTCATCAACTTGCTGAATGTTGTGTGGAGTCACTGCACTCACCGGCCTGCCGCTCCGCTTTTCGTCAGTCAACGGTGTTTGCCCTTCAGCTTCCTTACAACGACGAACCCATCGTCTAACAGTGCTGACATCCACTGTCACAACACCATACACCTTCTTCAGTCTTTCATGAATGCGTATGGGCGTTTCACCTTCTGCATTCAAGAATTCAATCACACAACGCTGTCTCAAACGAACATCGATGTCGGCCATCTTACAAACTTCTGCTGTGCTGCCACCTGTTGACACAGAAAGTTACTACTGCAGTGGATTGCAGAAGAAGGTTTGAGGAATGGCGCCAAATTCAAATTTTTCACTTAACTTAATTTCTTTAAGTAGAAAAAAAATGGGAGGCATTACTTTTTGACCGACCCTCGTATTACCTACAGAAGGGATATCTAGCGAAGAAAAAGCACTTGGGTGTGGTTTCTTTAAAATCCAGAAACACACGTCCATGTGCCCTCACGAAGTCCTTGTATACTTTCTCTAGGTTTATGCCCTCTCCCCTTCGCGCACACGCCTCCCCTAAAAGCTTACATAGCTTTTTGGGGTTCGTTGGCAGATTTTCAACTCTTAGGATCATCCTGTCAGTTTGTTCTGTAGTTGGAAAGCAAATTTTATCCCCGTTTTCATGCTTAGTTCGTATTTCATAGCGAAGAGCTGTTTGAAATATATCCTTGTTTTCTAATCAGCTAAGCCGTAAGTCAACTTTCAAGTTTTCGTAGTTTACTTAATTAACGGTATTCAGCTTAGGGCTCTTGGTTGTGTCTGGTTGGTGTTCTTGACTGTTTTTTTGTTGCTACGATTTCGAGTAATTTTGTAGTGCAGCACGTCTTTCCTGCTTCATAGTTTCTGGTAGTATGGAGTTTTATGTGCTTTCGCTGAGCATTTCCCCTGATAACGACGTCTTGTTTTTGATCTCTACCGGGGACTTGTTCGTAAAATGTGACTGTTGTATGTCCGTTTCTGTGGTGTTTGTGTCTGGTGTTGTGCCGGTGCAGGATGTGTCTTTCTGTTCAGCTACATTACTGTTTTGTTTGTCGTAGTGACTGTGTGTGTACTACCCCCGTAGACAAAACGAACTGGTGTAATGTAGGGTATACATTTTGTTGTATCATATTGTATTTGTTGCACGGGTAGTGTGCAATTGTGTTTGCCTGTGGTGTTGGATTTTTTGTGAACTCAGCGACATCCTCATTCTCAAGATGTTAAAGGGCGTCGTTATATTTCTCTGTACTATCTCGCAGTATTTCGTCTTCCGGTTCGTCAACTCGTAAAAGGAGACCAGCCTGGAAGATGGCCCAATCAAACATGTTATGTTTCAGGTGCCTGGCGACCCCATATTCAGTTGCCCCCTGCATGGACATATCTTCTATATAGTCGGTAATGCTGAAGTACCTACACTGTATTTTCTCCCAGAACTGAGGCATTACATTAGTATCGGTATCTGCACTTGGGAGTTGTAATATCCCCATGTGTTGCTGCCAGGCAACGGATCGACGGCGATTTGTACCTTTGCCTGTTTGTGTTATTAGTTACGTCTGTTCCAGCGTGTGTTAGGGGGGTGGGTTTCAGACAGTTATGGTTGCACTCCTTATTAATGGACGTTGTCCAGGACATCGTATTCGGTGCGCTCTATTTGTCTTTCGTAGAGCTGTTTATATGTAGGACAGTCTGCCCCCTCCTCCCCCTCCCACGCCTTATCGCATGTTCTGTGTTTGCATGGTATACAGCCTACAGGATTCTCCTGGCTGCATTGTAACTTTTTGTGTCCCGGTTTTGCCCATCTTCCACATACTAGATCTTTGTCGCAACGCTTCGATGGGTGACCGAAAGCCCAACAATTAAAACATTTTTGTACAGCAACAAAGTCGTTGATGTACAAAGATTCAAATTGAATAAAAACCCTTTCTTTTTAAAGCAGTAGTAATCGCACTCTTGGCGACACTTCTAGAATATTGTTTACTGTCCTTTTGCCCTTTGGTCCTGTTTTAAATTTTATTTTAACCTCGTTATCGAATTCGTCTTTGGTAATGTGTTCACTGAACTTTATTTCGTAGAGCTCTTCCAAGAATTCCTGGTCAGTTAAATATGTTGAGCATGGTGCACTGCCAGCAGGGGTCTGAACTTCTTAGGTTCTTCACACCTAATGTCCTTAAGCTGTGCCGCTTTTTCTATTACCTGTTTCTTGTCTACTTGTGATACTGTTTCAATTATTACGGTCTTTGCTGTTGACCTGATTGATTTTATTTTTAATTTGTGTTGCTTGGGGTTAATTGTTTTAGTGATGGTTTCTCTAATGGTTCTCGCATCTCGATTGGTTTCTGATTTAAAGAAAAGTGTGCTGGACTGTTTAGCTTTTGTTTGTTGAATGCGTTCCTGTACTTTGCTTTTAGGTTTTGCAATCGGACCGGCAGCCGCAACCGCTGTAAATGAGAATGAGAGGGGTTTATTTTCTGACTTTAATCTCTGATTTTTCGGATTTGAGTTCCGCTATTTCTTGTTCCAGGCGCTGAATGCTTTCCTGGGCATCTGGTGCGTTTGCAACCGCTAGTTCTTTTCTGAGTCTGGCGTTTTCAGTTCTGAGCTCTTCATTTTGTCCATAAAGCCTTGCTTGACCTAGTGCGAGTGCCCAAATTTTGTCTGTAACCTACGAAGTAATTGTGGTTGACGCCTATTTTTTTTAAGTTCATTCTGGAACTCCGCTAAGATCTCATCTATAGCGCTTATCATTTTAGTTTCCATTTTCTTTCTTTTGGGAGTTAACTCTACGCTGGATACCACTCGTCTTATTGCCCACGTGCTGATTCAAATGGCTCTGAGCACTATGGGACACAACTTCTCAGGTCATAATTCCCCTAGAACTTAGAACTACTTAAACCTAACTAACCTAAGGACATCACACACATCCATGCCCGAGGCATGGATGCTTGACAGAGTGAGGCAGAGAGAACGCACACCGGACGAAATTTGCTGTACGGCAGCCGATTCCCAAATTCTGGAGCCGTTGCGCATGTAGTTTGCCTCTAAACCGAGTGCAACCAGTTCCGTTAAGCGCAGTACGCTCTGTGATTTGTCCGACAGTTTGCCGCGCTGTTACTCGGTAACGCCAGGATATAAGAGCCACACGCCAGTTGACAGTAACTGCGGCCGCTGCTGTCTGGGACGCCCGACGCAACCAACAGCTGTGGCCCGCGCAGTCAGCCCGCCGCTGCACTCTCGCCGTCAGTAGAAAGCGCAACGCGTCGCAGCCCACAGGGAACATAATAGCCTCCCGTTGCCCCGACGAAACTTGCCACACAGCACATTCGCTATCACAGAACAGAAAGACTTCTCACGGTCAAACTATGGTCTCCGAACTAGTCTTTAATACGTAACGTGACAGATTACGCATTTAGCTATCCACGCTGAAACTTGCACTGCACTCCGACCACCTTTTCCCGCCACAAACGCGAAAACAAGCGGAGTGCTTGCCGAACACGTCCGCACGCCACGCCACGCCACTCGCCACTCCTCCTTTTTGAGGGGAACAGGCGAGTCGCCCATATTGTTTCCTTGTAATATGTGTAAGGGCGCTGATAATATCGCCGTTGAGTGCCCGAATCGCCGGCCGATACTGCACTTTTTCTATGTCGTTGCAAACGCCTAGTATAACTTACTTGGTCCGAGCACGGGGCTCACAACCCGAACCACACGCCACTGTTAAGCACTAATGAACGACTGGGTCCCTTACTTCGGTTGCACATAATTCATTAACACAGGAAAGGAAGACTTCTTACGGTCAAACGATGGTCTGCAAACTAGTCTTTAACATGTAACGTGACAGATTACGCATTTAGCTATTCAATTCCACAGTAACACAGTTCTGCTGTGAAATCTTACAGGACACCCGGAAGCAGTAGCAGACAAGGGGTCGGCACCCACAAACAACACAGGCTAAGAGTCAGGCTGTCAGGACATCCTACGATAACTTGTTCACACTGTGCTCACCACAAACTGTAGACATGCCGGTCGAACATCCGCTTGCGGTGGCTGCCACAAGGACGAATCAAGCAACAGGCCCACGCCGTGCTTCTCACACAGGCACCTCAATTTGTACAAACATCTAGGCCAACACCCACTCCGGACTCCCCTCTCACTGCGGGGCTCGGCACAGTTTATACGAAATGCCTTCCAGGCAACCAGTAACCGCTGCAGGAGATTTCACGATTAGCTAACAGACCCAGCGTAACAGACATCACACGTGTACTTACGCCCGAGCCACACAACTCCGCCAGTCTCACCGGCCGCCCCAAACCGACTGCCTCTCGCCGTCCCGCGTGCCCCAGCCGAAAACGCAAAGATGCTCACGCCCGGGGACGCCCAAAGATAACAAGCCGATCGCTGATGATCGACCAGCGATCTGGCTCTTTACTGACTTGACCGGCAAACCGCAACTAGACGTGCTCCAGTGCCGTGGAGCGTCAAGACGCATTGGTGTGTCACGAGGTTTTTTTAACATGGGTGTTAATCTTCCGCAGGTAAAATTAGTGCCGAATCGTTTCTTGCAGTAATAAATTTATAACATTTGTGTCTCATAGTCGATCCATAAAAAAGAACTGTTGCATGTACTTTGTGTTTGCTTTTTTGCATCTAGGAAAAAAAGTTACATGTAAGGGTGTCACGAAAGTTTGAAACGTACTTTGGTGTGCTTCAAAGGAAAAGGAATGTTGAGAAACTGCGGTCTAACATATTGCGGCAGACAGTGGTAACACCCGCTTGAAAGGCGGGTGCACACTGAATGGTTTTCGTATTAAGAAACGACCCTGAGGCACTGAAAAACCCTGTCAGGGTTGAGCCACACGAGCTAGGTGTCCATAATTTTACATGTTGGCCGTGGCTGTGTTCCTCATTCCAGTGCAGCAGCCGGAGTCGGAGCCTCTGAGAAGCGAATGGCGCTGGGCGGGGTAGCAGACGTTCGCCACTTGGAAAGCTACGGAGATGGAGAGGGGGAGTGAGGGAGGGAGGAGGAGGAGGAGGAGGAGGCTGGGGCACTCAGTGAAAGTAGTCAGCCGCCGCAACCCGCTGAGGCAGCCGCCGGCACGGCGCATTGTTTCGTGGAGCGCCCGCCAGGAGCTCCGGAGTGCGGCAGCGCCTAAAAAGCGTTCGTTGTAAACGTGCGCGCGTGTTTTTAGCCGGGACTGGCTTACCTAGGACGACCTCGCACTACGCAGCTGCGCCGTGGAAACCCGTGCCGTAGTGTCATGCATAACTACTCAGTGACACACTAAAACCGGCTCCGAGTACAGACTGCTCACCAGTTACGCGCTAATTGCCCGCTACGAGCAGATACAACAAGTAGATAAACATGTAACGATTAGATAATAAAGAAATAACAAATAGCCTAATGCAAACGCCTGTGTTTACTCAATCTTATCTTTTACGTTATATTACATTATGTGCTGCAAATGTCATTGTGCTTCCGCGATCTAACATGTTGATGTACACATTGCTCAACTCTGCCGCTCCAGTTCTCAAAATTCCGTTACGAATATTGTCCTTTAAAGTCTTCTAAAGTTGTTGGGATATTTGCGTAAACTTTTCTCTGTAGACTGCCACACAATAAGCACAAGTGTTTTCTTTTTCCTTTTTTTTTCATTGTGTTTGGTCGTTGCGGACGTCACGTGACATACGTTCAAGTTTGTTTGTTGATCTTTCCACTCAGTTTTTTTATTACAGAGGCCAACCAGCTCTCTGACCGAACACGCTGAGCTACCGTGCCGGCGGTAGTTAGGTCCGGCGAGCGCGGCGGCCACAATCCTTTGCTGGCAGGCCTTTCTTTTGTGGTTCAAAAAAATTGTTCAAATGGCCCTGAGCACTGTGGCACTGAACATCTGAGGTCATCAGTCCCCTAGAACTTAGAACTACTTAAACCTCACTAACCTAAGGACATCACACACATCCGTGCCCGAGGCAGGATTCGAACCTGCTACCGGAGCGGTCGCGCGGTTCCAGACTGAAGCGTTTAGAACCTCTCGGCCACACAGGCCGGCTTTCTTTTGTGAATTTCGTGGAAGTGAATGACTCACTCGCGTGAAGCATGAAAGGTGGTCCCCATCCTGTCGAAAGACAGCGAATATACATCGCAACAGCTTCGAAACAGTAGATGACAATTAGCGGGCGACAAGTACTGGGAGGTCGGTTTCTTGTGCGCCACCCTGTAGAAAGAACCAGAAAAACATCTTGGCTGGGACATAACGTCGCGAAGAAATTGCCTGTAACGAAGTCATCGAAGGAAAATTCGTGGGGAAGAGAGTGAGAGGAAGAAGACAGATAGCAAGGCTGGGTGAATTTCAAAATAGACGAAGTTACCAGCAGGTTGTGGTAGGGGCACAGGACAGAGGAAAGTGGAGAACATTCGGTCGATACCTACCGTAAGACAAGGAATATCAGAGTAGTTGTCTAATAGAATAACGCATCACAAAGATAATGTTTTGTTACAAAGTGAGCAAAATGGAAAGGGAAAGGCTTAACTGGGTAGTGTTGCTCTTGCCCGCGCCTCGCAGCTTACGTGTCGTCTCCGGCGTCGCTGCCAGAATCCGCACACTCGTCTACATCTACATCATACTCCGCAAGCCAACTAATGGTGTGTGGCAGAGGGTACTTTCGGCACCACTATCTGATACCTCCAACCTGTTCCACTAGCGATTAGTGCGTGGGAAGAATGATTGTCGGTAAGCCTCTGAATTGGCTCTAATTTCTCGAATTTTCTCCTCACGGTCAATGCGCGAGATGTATGTAGGGGAAAGTAACACGTTGTCCGATTCCTCCTGAAAAGTACTGTCCTGGAGTTTCAATAGTAAATCTCTCCGTGATGCACAACGCCCCTCTTGTAACGTCTGCAAATGGAGTTCGTTTAGCGGAGTGGCCGCGCGGTTAGAGGCGCCATGTTACTGATTGAGCGGCTGTACCCACCGGAGGTTCGAGTCCTCCCTCGAGCGTGGGTGTGTGTGCTGTTCTTAGCATAAGTCAGTTTAAGTAGTGTGTAAGTCTAGGGACCGATGACCGTAGCAGGTTGGTCCTTTAGGAATTCACACACATTTGGACATTTTTTTAGCATCTCCGTAACGCTCTCTTGCCAGCTAAACGATCCCGTGACGAAACGCGCCGCTCTTCGTTGGATCTTCTCCATCTCCTCTATCAGTCTTACCTGATAGGGATCCCAAGGTAGATGAACAATTCTCAAGAATCGGGCGAACAAGCGCTTTATAAGCCACTTCTTTCGTGGATGACTCTTGGCGTTGTGCGGGATGCGAAACAAATTACACGACGGACTGCTCTGCGGGTTTATTGGCGCAGCCAGATCAACTCTCTGCATGCTACACTTACAAAAGCTATCTAATCGAGGGACGTCAGTCTCGCTTCGACCCTCGAGACAAGGTTAAAGTTCTCAACACACCAACGACAACAACTGAAAGCTCTGAAGGTACCGAATTGCTTCCAGGAAAGATCGAAAGATCCGACTAGTGGAGTGGAATGTGTAGAGCGCTGACAGTTCGTACACCATCTCCAGATGACCACTAGCAACTCTTACCGATATTCACCACGACAGCAATGCAAAAGGGGTACACTACAAAGTCAATAGAGAAAGAGTCACACAAAAACATCACTCGCAGATTCACACGGAAACAAATGAAATGTGTTGGTGTCGTTGACCCTAGCCAAGTCCCACACCTCCTTCAGCTAGCTAATGTCTCTACGCCTCACTCTGAGATCTCTCTTTAAACGCAACAAAAATTCCAGGTCCGCCCTGGGGATGCTACACGACTTCGACACTCCACCCAGTTGCCGACTCCTTGACTTCGCGAGCCCCAATCAGCTCCACGAAATTAAGTAACGTTCCATTTGAAACTCTCCACTTCTCCCTCTCGCACTTGCCTCCTCAGAGTCACTTCCTTTTCCGTCTGCCCGATACCTCTTCATCTTCCACCTGCCTCCTACAGCTCCCACTTCTCTCTGTCTGTCTATCTCCTCCTCCTCCTCCTCCTCCTCCTCCTCCTATCTTTCCATCTCATCCTCCCCCGTCTCTCTGTCCTTCTCACCGCCCCCCTCCCCCCCGTGCACCTGTCCATCTTATCTTTCCACCAACTCTGTACATCTCATACTCACTACTCTCTACCTGCCCATTTCCTGAGGACATGTGGAACATAATACACATATATACATTTTATACTACTTTTAGATATAGATTAATGCCTGTCAGCGAGTTATAATCAGGAGCAGCAAAACGTAGAAAGTTTTATCTGATATTTCCTGCTCATACTTGTAAGGTGCTGTTTCCTGTCAAAATCTTTATAACTTTCTCTGCAATCGAAAACCCCAGCTGACTGGGGGAAATCACTCGACCCTTAGCCGGCTTCTTGCGCCTAGACGACTGCACATTTCGGAGTATTACGGAAAGACCAGCCCATCAGCTCTAGGCAGGAGAAATCCTACTTCACCCAAACACCGACCTTGTCGTAAACAGCAGCCACAGGAAATGATGCGTTACACGTTGACCAAACATACACTGCCCAAAAATAGTTAACCCTATAGGAGGAGGACAGAAAATAAGTAATATAATTATATTTCTACTACGAACTTGAGGAACGATTGTCCTGAGCTGGTAATTACAGAAATAAAACACTGTTGGTTCCCTCTCTGTCTTACGGTGCTTCTAAGGGCTGACGTGTGCGCTAATAACGGTTGGACGTATTGATACACATCGAGACCTGACAATCCATCATGTGTGGCGCAGCGTACATCTTGTTACACTTGGGTATTCCTCCTTTCTGTCACGTTTGCTAGAGGCACGTGAGAAGAACGATGGTCAGTAATTCTACTAATGAGTTCACATTTATTCCATTTTCATGACATGGCGATATCACGAGATGTACTTGGGGGAGGGGGGGGGGGTATTATGTTGCTCTCGGAATGTTAAAAGTAAACCTCACAGTGGCCCATATTGCCTCTCTTGCAGCGTCCTACCGCCAGTCTGATACGTACCTCCTTAACATACTTGAAAAAAGTGACGAAATTACCTAATTACCTGCTCACCCCCCCCCCCCCCCTACGGTTCCGGGGGTAAGAATAGATCTGAGGTATTCCTGCTTGTCGCAAGAGGCGACTAAAAGGAGTCTCGCAAGTTTCGGCTTTCTATTCATGGTTCCCTGTAGGATTTGATCTCCATTCTTCAAAATTTTTTCAAAGAGTGAGCTAATTGGGGAAGAGCGCCTTACATGGTGCATCGTGTCCATCGTGCCTTGAGATCTGTAGCCCGCTTTCTCGTCGTCGTATTGCAGTCCTGCTCTCTCCATCCCTTGGGCGAGGACACCTTCCTGGGTGCGTTTCCCACCATGCACTATGCAGTGTCGCTTTCTGCGCCGACGATGACCACGGACTTGTTTGCACCTGATATCCAGCACGGTAGCGAGTCCGTTGGGGTGTGGTCGCCATCTACCCTGTTGGTTGTAGCCCCCTGACAACACAGGGATCGCTCTGCTGATGCCTACGCTGTTAACTCCCAACGTATGCCAAGGAGTAGATGCCCATTCCCCTGGGGCATCGGGACTCCCGGCAATGGCCATCCTGCCAGGTGGCCTTTGCTGCGGCTGGGTGGCGCCCCTGGGAAGGGCTCCTGGTCGGAGTGGGTGGCATCAGTGCGGATGCGCGCGAAGAAGCGTACCATGTCATCATTTGCTGCTGATCAAACACCAGCAGTCTCTAAGTTTTCTAAGTCTCAGTACAATGCAAGGGAGTACAACCCTAAATCATTCCCCTCCCTGGACACTCCATCGGAGGAACGCCAGGCTAAGGTTGCCAGAATAACCTTATTCATCCCAGTACCTCATATGCACGAGAACTGATGGGGACTCCTTTGTTTCAATGAAGCCACAGTTTTTTGTAAACCATTTAGAGGACAAGTTTGGGGAGGTGGATGGCTTGTCCAAAATGCAGTCAGGGTCGGTCTTGATAAAAGAGCCTCCTCTGCCCAGTCACGGGCATTACTCACTTGTGACAAGCTGGGGGATGTTTCCGTTACCATCACGCCCCAGAAGACCTTAAATGTGGTCCAGGGTATCATATTTCACAGGGACCTTCTTTTGCAGTCTGACGATGAGCTGCGCGCCAATTTAGAGCGGCAAGGTGTACATTTCGTCCGGCGTGTCCACCTGGGTCCGAGGGATAATCAGGTTGCAACTGGTGCCTTCATCTTGGCCTTCGAGGGTGACACATTGCCCGAGAAGATCAAGGTGATGGTCTACCGTTGTGATGTAAAGGCATATATCCCTCCCCCTATGCAGTACTTTAAGTGCTGAAAGTTTGGCCATATGTCTTCACACTATACTTCCAGCATCACATGTCGAGTTTGTGGCTGTCCATCACGTCCCAGTACTCTCATGTACCCCGCCTCCCATATGTGTGAGCATCATTCCCCTTGCTCGCCAGACTGCAGGATTTTACAGCGCGGAAGGAAAATCGTGGAATACAAGACCATGGACCGACTGGCCTACACTGAGGGTAAGAGGAAATTTGAGCGTCTACACCCTGTGGCTGTGACCACCTCTTATGCCGCTGCTACGAGAACAGTTGTAGCCCCATCCGTTCCGCAGATTCCGGTCGGCTCTCCGAGCCGGAAGACTACACCTGCCCCCTTGATGGTGGGAGGGCACTTCCCACCCTGTTGCTCCCACACCACCTACCTTGGGAGCACTGCCCCCCAACCATCGGGAACACAAGTCCCTACTGCTCAGCGTAGAACTTCTTCGGCACCTCTCGCTTGGAAGGGGTCCCTTGGGTCACTCCCATCCAAGGTTTCTGCTAGTGGGACAGCTGACTCCCAGCAGTGGCTGAAGTGCCCAAACGTAGCCAGTCATGGGGCTTCACGGTCCTCCTCCGTCCCTGAGACTGAATCAGTCAAGCCCTTCCAGCCAGAGAAACCCAAGGATCAGGGAGAGAAATCCAAAAAGAAGACCCCAAGACCAAGGGACTTGGGGTGACACCCACACCACCCCTACCTACAAGCTTTGATTCTGAGGATGAGGTGGAGATTCTGGCGTCCACTGAGGACCTAGATCTGGCCGGACCCTCAGACACCATGGATAGACTGCTCAGAAAATAAATCGTTGGTAGCAGGTGACCCTGAGGCGTAAACTGCCTCACTGAATGTTCCATTCCTTCCCAGCCTCAGGATCACGTCATCCTCCAGTGGAATTGCGGCGGTTTTTCCACTCCTGGCTGAGCTACGGCAACTGTTTAGCTTTACACCTTCTTTCTGCATTGCCCTCCAGGAAACCTTGTTCCTGGCAATGAGGAACCCTGCCCTATGAGACTATAAGAGATATTACAGGAACCGTAGCGACTATAATCGAGTGTAAGGTGGAGTTTGCGTCTATGTCCTGAACTCAGTGTGCAGTAAACCTGTGCCCCTTCAAACCTCTATTGAAGCTGTGGCTGTCAGGATAAGGACAACGCAGGAAATAACTGTCTGCAACGTATATTTTCCTCCAGATGGTGCAGTACCCCTGAGCACATGAGCTGCAAGGATTGATCGACTCCCTAAACCTTTTCTACTTCTGGGAGATTTTAACGCTGATAACACCTTTTGGGATGGCACCGTGCTTATTGGATGAGGCAGAGATGTCGAAAATTTGCTGTCACGACTCAATCTCTGCCTCTTAAATACAAATGCCCCCACACATTTCAGTGTGGCACATGGCACATATTTGGCCATTGATCTCTCGGTTTGCGGTCCTGGCCTTCACCCATCTATCCACTGGAGAGCACATGAGGACCTGTGTGGTAGTGACCACTTCCCCATCTTCCTGTCACTGCCGCGACGTCAAGCCCACGGACGCCTGCCCAGATAGGCTTTAAACAAGGCGGACTTCGAAACTTTCACCTCTACTGTCACCGTTTAATCTCTCCCACACAGTGACATTAATGTGATGGTTGAGCAGGTGACTCCAACTATCGTTTCCGCGGCAGAAAGCGCGATCTATCGCTTTTTAGGGTGCCCGCGGCGAAAGGCAGTTCCCTGGTGGTCGCCGGAAGTCGCTGAAGCAATTAAAGAGCGTCGGCGAACTCTACAGCGGCATAAGCGGCACCCTTCCCTGGATTACCTCATAGCCTTTAAATGGCTCCGTGCCCACTTTCGCCAACTTATCAAACAACGGAAGCAAGAGTGATGGAAGGGATACGTCTCGACTATTGGGTGCCATGCGTCACCATCCCAAGTCTGGGCAAAGATCAAACATGTTTTCGGGTACCAGACCCCAACAGGTGCTCCCGGTGTCAACATAAATGGCGTGTTATCTACCGACGCAAACGCGATTGCCGAGTACTTAGCTGAGCGCTATGCTCGAGCCTCTGGGTCGGAGAATTACCTCCCAGCCTGTCGCACACTCAAACGGCGGATGGAAAGGAAAGTCCTCTCGGTCACTACACGCCACAGTGAACCCTATAACGCCTCATTTACAGAGTGGGAGCTCCTCATTGCCCTGGCCTATTGACCTGACACAGCTCCTGGGACAGATCGGATCTACAGTCAGATGATTAAACATCTCTTGTCTTACTGTAAGCGACATCTCCTCGTCATCTTCAACCGGATCTGGTGCGATGGTGTCTTTCCATCGCAGTGGCGGGAGAGCACGATCATTCCGGTGCTCAAACCTGGTAAAAATCCGCTTGATGTGGATAGCTATCGGCCCATCAGCTTCGCCAAAATTCTTTGTAAGCTGCTGGAACGTATGTTGTGTCGGCGGTTGGGTTTAGTCCTGGAGTCCCGTGGCCTACTGTCTTTAGGTCAGGGCGGCTTACACCAGGGTCGCTCTACCACTGATAATCTTGTGTCCCTCGAGTCTGCCATCCGCACAGCCTTTTCCAGGCACCAACACCTGGTTGCTGTCTTGTTTGATTTACGAAAAGCGTATGACACGACCTGGCCACATCATATCCTTGCCGCATTATGCTAGTGGGGTCTCCGAGGTCTGTTCCCGATTTTGATCCAAAATTTCCTGTCGCTTCGTACTTTCCGTGTCCAAGTTGGTGCATCCCACAGTTCTCCCCATATCCAGGAGAATGGAGCCCCACAGAGGTCCGTACTGAGTGTCTATTTTTAGTGGCCATTAACGATCTAGGGGCAGCTGTAGGTCCATCCGTCTCGCCTTCTCTGTATGCGGATGATTTCTGCATTCCTTCCTGCCCGTCCAGTACTGGTGTTGCTGAACGACCCCTGCAGGAAGCCATTCACAAGGGGGAGCCATGGGCTCTAGCCCACGGCTTCCAGTTTTCAGCAGCATAGTTGTGTGTCATGCACTCACGTCGGCGTCGTACCGTTCATGCAGTACCAGAACTTTACCTTACTGACGGTCCACTCATTATAGCTGAGGTATATCGATTCTTAGGACTGGTTTTAGATGCCCGATTGGTTTGGCTACCTCACCTTCGTCAGCTTAAGCGGAAATGCTGGCAGCGCCTCAATGCCATCCGCTGCCTGAGCAACACCAACTGGGGTTCAGGTCGCTCTACGCTGCTGCTGCTCTACAGAGCCCTTGTTCAATCCCGCCTTGACTGTGGGAGTGCGGTTTATGGTTCGGCGGCACCCTCAGCGCTACCTTTACTCGACCCAGTGCACCTCTGTAGCGTTCGCCTTACGACGGGAGCTTTTAGAACAAGTCCGGTGACCAGTGTCCTAGTGGAGGCCGGAGTCCCTCTGTTGAAGGTTAGGCGTGCACCACTGCTCGACAGTTCGTAGTTCTCCGGCGCATCCGAATTACCGTCTCCCTTTCCCACCCGCGGCAGCGCGTCTCCCGCATCGGCGGCCCAGGCCAAGGTTAACGATTGCAGTTCATGTGCGATCCCATCTGTCTGAACTGGAGCCCTTCCCTTTACCACCTGTACTTGAGGTATAGTCACGTACACCTCCATTGTGTACACCTAGGCCGCGGCTTCGCCTGGACCTCTCAAATGACCCTAAGGACTCAGTTAACCCTGCGGCTCTTCGCTGTCACTTCCTCTCGATTCTCGACATGTACTGGGGCCATGAAGTGGTTTACACTGATGTCTCGATGGCCGACGGTCACGTTGTCTTTGCCTATGTTCATAGAGGACATATAGAACACCACTCCTCGGACGATGGCTGCAGTGTTTTCGCTGCAGAGCTGGCGACCATATTTCGTGCTCTTGAGCACATCCGCTCATGTCCAGGGTAGTCATTTCTCCTGTGTACTGATTCCTTGAGCAGCCTACAAGCTATCGACCAGTGCTACCCTCGCCACCCTTTGGTAGCGACCACTTAGGAGTCCATCTATGCCCTGGAACGTCCCGTCGTCCAGTGTGTTTGTGTGGACCCCAGGACACGTCGGAATCCCAGGCAACTAATTAGCCGACAGGCTGGCCAAACAGGCTACGTGGAAACCGCTTCTGGAGATGAGCATCTCTGAAACTGACCTGCGTTCTGACTTACGCTGCAGGGTTTTCCGGCTTTGGGAGACAGAATGGCATAACAGTACGCACAACAAACTGTGTGCCATTAAGGAGGCTACGAACGTGTGGAAGTCTTCCGTGTGGGCCTCTCGCAGGGAATCGCCACGCTTGGGCGACCCACGGCACGGCCACCTCCTTCCCCAGTGTCGGTGCGGCGCCCGGTTGGCTGTGGCCCATCTTCTGGCGCACTTTCCCACGTTGACTGCCCAGCGACGGAATCTTGGGTTTACCGGACTCGTTGCCGCTAATTTTATCTGACAACGCCTCATTGGCTGATACAGTTTCACTTTTTATCCGTGAGGGTGGATTTTATTATTTGATTTAAGTTTTACCACTTGTCCTTTGTCCCTCTGTGTCCTCCACCCTAGTGCTTTTAGGGTGGAGGTTGTAATGTGGTTCAAAAGTGGTTCAAATGGCTCTGAGCACTATGGGACTTAACATCTGTGGTCATCAGTCCCCTAGAACTTAGAACTACCTAAACCTATCTAACCTAAGGACATCACACACATCCGTGCCCGAGGCAGGATTCAAACCTGCGACCGTAGCAGTCACGCGGTTCCAGGCTGAAGCGCCTAAAACCGCACGGCCACACCGGCTGGCGGTTGTAATGTGTTGCGGAGTGGCTGGCTTCTCTTTTTTATTCTCATGGTCGGCCAGCCATGGTCATCTGCTTTGTTGTTTTACTCTTTCCATCCTGTTTCTTGCGTTTCTGTGGTTTTCTTGTCCCCTTTTTTTGCCCATTTACATGTTTGTTGCCCTTCATAGTTCTTGTGATTTTTCTTTTCATTCCGTTTTGTGCTCCTCAGTCTCGTTTGTTTTATTCTCACACTTGTGGCCTTGTTTTATTCGGAACAAGGTTTGATGACCTCGTAGTTTGGTCCTGACCCCCCCCCCCCCCCACCGCTCTTTTAATCCAACCAACCATTACCTGCTCACCTTTGCATCTTCGTTGTACCTACTTGGTAATGGTAAGTTTCCCACGCTAAAGGGTATTAACCAAGAGTATTTTTTTCTGGGTGAATAACATTCATACCCCAAGTATGAGTATTTAGTCCAGTTTTGACTATGATAAATTTTATTGAAATATATTTCGTTAGGCTTCCTCGGGTGAATGTCGTCCTGGCACCTGCTCTTCATACAAGTAGTCTTAAGTGGTCGTGCCGCTTCAGATGTTTCACGGCTGTTACTGTTTCCAGTGACTTATCGCTAGTCGTGTAATCAGACAGGCTTTCCCGGCGAGATCTTGACACGTGAAATAATCGGGTCTGCTGCCGGATGTTTGTGTCGCTCTGGCACAATATTTCGGCCAGGTAACTCGTTGCCTTCTTCAGGTGCTACCTGAGACTGCCATATTGGAGGATCTTCCAATGCGGCAGTCTCAGGTAGTACCTGAAGAAGGCAACGAGTTACCTGGCCGAAATATCGTGCCAGAGCGACACAAACATCCGGCAGTAGACCCGATTATTCCACATGTCAGTAATATATCTCTTAGCCGTTTGTACGGAATATGTTACGCTTGCTTATGTTGAGGTTCAGCAGTCAGTCCCTGCTCCAAGCGTCGATCCTCTATATTAACTTTCCGTTGTTGCGTTCGCTCGTATTTTATTCCCTAGGCGCTCGAGTCAAGCATCGCGTCACCAACCTGGTCACCTTTACTTACACTCAAACTTTTTTTCCCCCCGATGTTTATGTACGGCGGAGTGGAAATTCTGTCGCGGAAGCGCCACGTTACAGGTCGTCTGTGAATAAGAATAGCTGACAGCCAATATTGAGCAAGAATAGTTAAGCTTGCCATTGGAGGAACTGAAGGTCTCTAAAGGCAATATGAACGGCATCTGATTCTCATATCATCTTGATCATTTTTACGTTAGGTCCGTCTAATTAAAACTGAATAAAACAAATTTTTGTTGTGCAATACGCATTTCACCCTTATTTTTTGAAAGTGATAATCAGTTCTCCACGTTTGTTCCTGTTCTGGTTTTAGAGCTGCTGTTTTGCTTACTACAATTCCAAATTCATTAGCACCGCATTAAGAAATGAACGTTTACTTCGTGTTACCTGTGAAGTAAATGAGAGTTCATTTCTTATTGCTGTGCAAATGAAATTTGAGTGACAGTATGCAGAACAACAGCTCTAAAACCAGAACAGGAACACGCCTTTCGGAAAGCAAAGGCGAATCCCGTGCAGGACGAAAAAAAAACATCGTATTTGTGGAGGGCGAAAAAATGAAATGATCGTATAGCGTTGATGGCCGTGAGTCGCCAGGCGGGAAGGTCAACTACCAAGTTGCAAGTCTTTTCAGTTGACGCACACTGGGCGACTTGCATGTAGATGACGATGAAACGATGGATAACACAACACCGACGCCCGAGCGAAGGGCCGCGCTGTCTTGGGCGCCTTGTCACGGTCCACGCGGCTTCCCCGTCGGAGGTTCGAGTCCTCCTTCGGGCATGGGTGTTTGTGTCGTCTTTAGCGTCAGTTACTTTAAGTTAGGTTAAATAATGTAAGCTTAGGGACCGATGACCTCAGCAGTTTCGTCCCGTAAGACATTATCACAAATTTCCAAATTTTCCCGAGCGGAGGAAATCTCCTACCCGGCCGGGAATCGGCCCTTTGCATGGCAGTCATGTGCACAGATCACTCAGCTAAAGGGCCGGACTATTCGTTTGTAATTAAATGGAACTGAACTGGAAGTTGTCAGCACATTATACGCAGCCGAAGACGACGGGATCACAGAATTTAGACGTTAGGTTAATGTCTTTTTGACGTCATTCACTGAATTTTTCTGCTCATCATTCAATTCGTGTGATGAGAACAGACGAGATCCTTATGAAGGACACATTTAGCTACATATACAGGGTGAAGAAAAGTTCGCTCACTCAGCCTTCGCAGCGCTTTTCCTCACATACATACAAAAAAATTTCGTCATGCGCGTATTTCCGGCAGTAAGTGGACGTTAAAGATTGGCAGTCTGGTAACACTTCAATCCACATGTACGGTAACTACCTCTGTCAGCAGGTAGGTGTAGTGCTGTGCAGATGGTGCAACGAATAGCGTTTTGGGTTAGTATGCAGGAGGTCGAGGGTTCGATTCTCAGCCGAAGCGTATTTGTTTTTATTTGCCAATTTCATTCTGCCAAATAGGACCGTAGTATACGCCTTTTCTTAAGTCACACGAATCCTAATGAAATGTAATGGACGTGGTAAGAAAAATGGTTGGTACTAATCGATGCCTCCCCCCCATGAACCATGGACCTTGCCGTTGGTGGGGAGGACTGCGTGCCTCAGCGATGCAGATAGCCATACCGTAAGTGCAACCACAACGGAGGGATTTCTGTTGAGAGGCCAGACAAACGTGTGGTTCCTGCAGAGGGGCAGCTGCCTTTTGAGTAGTTGCAGGGGCAACAGTCTGGATGATTGACTGATATGGCCGTGTAACATTAACCAAAACGGCCTTGCTGTGCTGGTACTGCGAACGGCTGAAAGCAAGGGGAAACTACAGTCGTAATTTTTCCTGAGGGCATGCAGCTTTACTGTATGGTTAAATGATGATGGCGTCCTCTTGGGTAAAATATTCCGGAGGTAAAATAGTCCCTCATTCGGATCTCCGAGCGGGGACTACTCAGGAGGACGTCGTTATCAGGAGAAAGAAAACAGAGCGTAGAATGTCAGATCCCTTAATTGGACAGGTAGGTTGAAAAATTTAAAAAGGAAAATGGATCGGTTAAAGTTAGATATAGTGGGAATCAGTGAAGTTCGGTGGCAGGAGAAACAAGACTTCGGGTCAAGTGAATACAGGGTTATAAATACAAAATCAAATAGGGGTAATGCAGGAGTAGGTGTAATAATGAATAAAAAAAAGGCATGCTGGTAAGCTACTACAGACAGCATAGTGAACGCATTATTGTGGCCAAGATAGATACGAAGCCAACGCCTACCACAGTAGTACAAGTTTATATTCCAACTAGCTCCGCAGATGACGAAGAGATTGATGAAATGTTGTTGTTGTTTTTGTTGTTGTGTCCTTCAGTCCTGAGACTGGTTTGATGCAGCTCTCCATGCTAATCTATCCTGTGCAAGCTCCTTCATCTCCCAGTACCTACGGCAACCTACATCCTTCTGAATCTGCTTAGTGTATTCATCTCTTGGTCTCCCTCTACGAATTTTACCCTCCACGCTGCCCTCCAATGCTAAATTTGTGATCCCTTGATGCCTCAGGACATGTCCTACCAACCGATCCCTTTTTGTAGTCAAGTTGTTCCACAAACTTCTCTTCTCCCCAATATTATTCAATACCTCCCCATTAGTTACGTGATCTACCCACCTAATCTTCAACATTCTTCTGTAGCACCACATTTCGAAAGCTTCTATTCTCTTCTTGTCCAAACTATTTATTGTCCATGTTTCACTTCCATACATGGCTACACTCCATACAAATACTTTCAGAAACGACTTCCTGATATTTAAATCTATACTTCATGTTAACAAATTTCTCTTCTTCAGAAACGCTTTCCTTGCCATTTCCAGTCTACATTTTATATCCTCCCTACTTCGACCATCATCAGTTATGTTGCTCCCCAAATAGCAATACTCCTTTACTACTTTAAGTGTCTCATTTCCTAATCTAATTCCCTCAGCATCACCCGACTTAATTCGACTACATTCCATTATCCTCGTTTTACTTTTGTTGATGTTCATCTTATATCCTCCTTTCAAGACAATGTCCATTCCGTTCAACTGCTCTTCCAAGTCCTTTGCTGTCTCTGACAGAATTACAATGTCATCGGCGAACCTCAAAGTTTTTATTTGTTCTCCCTGGATTTTAATACATACTCCGAATTTTTCTTTTGTTTCCTGTACTGCTTGCTCAGTATACAGATTGAATAACATTGGGGAGAGGCTACAACCCTGTCCCACTCCCTTCTCAACCACTGCTTCCCTTTCATGTCCCTCGACTCTTATAATTGCCATCTGGTTTCTGTACAAATTGTAAATAGCCTTTCGCTCCCTGTATTTTACCCCTGCCACCTTTAGAATTTGAAAGAGAGTATTCCAGTCAACATTGTCAAAAACTTTCTCTAAGTCTACAAATGCTAGAAACGTAGGTTTGCCTTTCCTTAATCTTTCTTCTAAGATAAGTCGTAAGGTCAGTATTGCCTCACGTGTTCCAACATTTCTACGGAATCCAAACTGATATTCCCCGAGGTCGGCTTCTATCAGTTTTTCCATTCGTCTGTAAATAATTCGCGTTAGTATTTTGCAGCTGTGACTTATTAAACTGATAGTTCGGTAATTTTCACATCTGTTAACACCTGCTTTCTTGGGTATTGGAATTATTATATTCTTCTTGAAGTCTGAGGGTATTTCGCCTGTCTCGTACATCTTGCTCACCAGATGGTAGAGTTTTGTCAGGACTGGCTCTCCCAAGGCCGTCAGTAGTTCTAATGGAATGTTGTCTACTCCCGGAGCCTTGTTTCGACTCAGGTCTCAGTGCTCTGTCAAACTCTTCACGCAGTATCCTATCTCCCATTTCATCTTCATCTACATCCTCTTCCATTTCCATAATATTATATAATATTATGAAATGTATGATGAGATAAAAGAAGTTATTCAGATAGTGAAGGGAGACGAAAAATTAGTAGTCATGGGTGACTGGAATTCGATAGTAGGAAAAGGAAGAGAGGGAAACGTAGTAAGTGAATATGAAATGGGGGTAAGGAATGAAAGAGGAAGACGCCTGGTAGAATTTTGCACAGAGCATAACATAATCATAGCTAACACTTGGTTCAAGAATCATGAAAGAAGGTTGTATACGTGGAAGAAGCCTGGAGATATTGGAAGGTGCTGATAGATTTTATAATGGTAAGACAGAGATTTAGGAACCAGGTTTTAAATTCTAAGACATTTCCAGGGGCAGATGTGGACTCTGACCACAATCTATTGGTTATGAACTGTAGATTAAAGCTGAAGAAACTGCAAAAAGCTGGGAACTTAGAGAGATGGGACCTGGGTAAATTGAAAGAACCAGAGGTTGTAGATAGTTTCAGGGAGAGCATTAGGAGACGATTGACAAGAATGGGGGAAAGAAATGCAGTAGAAGAAGAACTGGTAGCTTTGAGAGATGAAATAGTGAAAGCAGCAGAGGATCAAGTAGGTAATAAGACGTGGGCTAGTAGAAATCCTTGGGTAGCAGAACAGAGATTGAATTTAATTGATGAAAGGAGAAAGTACAAAAATGCAGTAAATGAAGCAGGCAAAAATGAGTAGAAGCGTCTTAAAAATGAGATCGACAGTAAGTGCAAAATGGCTAAGCAGGGATGGTTAGAGACCAAATGTAAGGATGTAGTGGCTTATCTCACTAGGGGTAAGATATATACTGCTACAGGAAAATTAGAGAGACCTTTGGAGAAAAGAGAATACTTGTATGAATATCAAGAGCTCAGATGGAAACCCAGTTCTAAGCAAATAAGGGAAACCAGAAAGATGGAATGAGTATATAGAGGAACACGTGAGGCAATACTGACCCTACGACTTATCTTAGAAAATAGATTAAGGAAAGGCAAACCTACGCTTCTAGCATTTGTAGATTTAGAGAAAGCTTTTGACAATGTTGACTGGAATAATCCCTTTCAGTTCTGAAGGTGGCAGGGGTAAAATACAGGCAGCGAAAGGCTATTTACAATTTGTACGGAAACCAGATGGCATTTATGCATGAAAGGGAAGCAGTGGTTGGGAAGGGAGTGAGACAGGGTTGTAGCCTATCCCTGGTGTTATTCAATCTGCATATTGAGCAAGCAGTAAAGGAAACAAAAATCCGGAGTAGGTATTAAAACCCATGGAGAAGAAATAAAAACTTTGAGGTTCGCCGATGACATTGTAATTCTGTCAGAGACAGCAAACGACTTGGAAGAGCAGTTGAACGGAATGGACAGTTTTTTTCAAAGGAGGATATAAGATGAACATCAACAAAACCAAAACGAGGATAATGGAATGTAGTCGAATTAAAGCAGGTGATGCTGAGGGAATTAGATTAGGAAATGAGTCACTTAATGTAGTAAATGAGTTTTGATATTTGGGGAGCAAAATAACTGATGATGGTCGAAGTAGAGAGGATATAAAATGTAGACTAGAAATGGCAAGGAAAGCGTTTCTGAAGAAGAGAAATTTGTTAACATCGAGTATAGATTTAAGTGTCTGGAAGTCGTTTCTGGGAGTGTTTGTATGGAGTGTAGCCATGTATGGAAGTGAAACGTGGAGGATAAATAGTTTGGACAAGAAGAGAATAGAAGCTTTCGAAATGTGGTGCTACAGAAGAATGCTGAAGATTAGATGGGTAGATCACATAACTAATGAGGAAGTATTGAATAGGATTGGGGAGAAGAGAAGTTTGTGGCACAACTTGACCAGAAGAAGGGATCGGTTGGTAGGACATGTACTGAGGCATCAAGGAATTACTGATGTAGTATTGGAGGGCAGCATGGAGGGTAAAAATTGTAGAGGGAGACCAAGAGATGAATACAAGATTCAGAAGGATGTAGGTCGCAGTTGGTACTGGGAGATGAAGTAGTTTGCACAGGATAGAGTAGCATGGAGAGCTGCATCAAACCAGTCCCAGGACTGAAGATAACAACAACAACAATTAATCGATGGGATCTTTGGTATAGGGAAGACTTGGAATCTAGCGGATGCAGTAGTACGAAATAATTCGTGTCCACGACGTGCAAACGGCTTCTTTAAAAGCAGACGAATGAATAAGATTGTACTTCCATTTCTGTGTTCGTAGTACGTAAGTGCAAATGTTTTGTAGAAAACTCACTGTAATCGCTGTATCACGATGAAGACGTCAGATACTGTACTACGCAGACTACATTTAGCAAATGGAAACAACTTCGCCACGATCGACAATCTAACCTGCGACTTCTGGCATGCTAACCCAAAACGCTATCCACTGCACGAACTACACCTACATGCTGCCAGAGGTAGTTACTGTACATGTGAATTACAGTGGTGCCAGCGAGAGTGCCAATCTTACTGCATGAAATATGCGCAGGGCGACATTTTGTGACAGACATTTTTGTATTGTAAGGATGTGAGGAATCGCGTTGCGCTGTCAGGGTGCGCGAATTTTTCATCTCCCTGTATACATCCTAAAAAGAAAGTTGTGTGAGACAGTCTGGAGAATAACTGCTCAGTATCACTGTAGCAGACGACTGGCACCATTTGCGTCCACACAACAGTTAGACATCTCACCGATACTGCTGTATTTTCAAGTACTGGAGCTACGGGGAGTGGTAGCCATCCCATGCTTGTTTGTGTCCATTTCGATATTGTAAAGATGGTCTATTGTTCAAATATGTGTTAGATCTTATTGGACTTAACAGCTAAGGTCATCAGCCCCTAAGCTTACACACTACTTAACCTAAATTATCCTAAGGACAAACACATACACCCATGCCCGAGGGAGGATTCGAACCTCCGCCGGGACCAGCCGCACAGCCCATGACTGCAGCGCCTTAGACTGCTCGGCTAATCCCGCGCGGCTGATGGCCTATTGTTGGTTGGTTGGTTTGTTTGTGTGTGTGTGTGTGTGTGTGTGTGTGTGTGTGTGTGTGTGTGTGTGTGTTCGTAATGATGTGCAAAACCCGGTACGGGTAGATAGTCTACTCGCGAATAGCACCAAGGAGCTCACTGAACTTGACCTGATCGCATATCAGGACTATTTGAAAGCGTCACTTGGCTTCTCTCAATAAACGGCAGCAGTGAAGTTGTGTTTTGACGTTGGACACTGATACAAAGTGTGATTCATGATTTCCATTACTTTCAAAGGAGAAATCTACAGGATTAGCCTAAATGATTCTTCGGGTTTCAAAGCCGATAAAAACGTACAAAGACTGGTTGTACATGAAAAACTACACTAACCAAGTATCTCGTAAATTCAACACATATTCAGTGTGCGCGCGCATTTGGTCACCCGTCACACATTCAAACGGTATTCCGTTTCCGTCCATACGTCCTCTAGCACGTTTTCGTCACGGGAGCAGTCATGCCCTCCTGCAGTTCTTGCTGCCATTTGGTGGGGAGAGGGGGGGGGTATACTTAAACCTAACCCCAGATTAGGAACTCACATGGCCTGAGATCGGGCGATCTGGGGGCCACCGCAGCAGAGGAGCGTCACTAAGAACCAGGACGCCCTGTCCAGCGATGCGGCACTTCTCTGTCGGACGACTGTGCTCCAGTGAGGTGGCCCCCGTCCTGTTGAAAGTCGAGTAATTGGCAGTCAGTTGCGCCAAGAACAGATACACGGAAGCTGTCACCGTCTGCTCGATTAAGGAAAAGGTGCAGTACACCTTTGTCAGCAGTTCACCCCACATTCCCGCATTGTGACGATTCACGTTTCCCGACAACGGAATGTCAACTCGTCGCTAAATATCAATGCCTCGCCGTCACAGCCCTGCCATGTAGCGTGCAAGCGACCCAAGAGGCGGGTTTTGTGAACTTGTTGAGTGTATCTATTTCTTCGTATGTCGTATATTTGTCAATATACAGTACTTTCAAACCCGATGAATCCTTTAGGCTAACCCCGTATTTGCGAATCCGTATCTAATTAAGTATGTATTTTAGAAATAGGAATTCCATTGTTACAGTTAATTGTTTTTATTTCATTCTTTGCGACCAGTTTCGGGGTTGCAGCCCCATATTCAAGCGCTCACTGCTGTAGAAATCCGAGCCGTCGAGCTGGAATCTCGCATCATCATTGGCGGCCATTGCAGCTGCCTGTATACATGTGTGGATTCTCCGCGCAATTAGAGAAGTACCGTATTAGCTCTGACCGGCGCTGACTGGATGCAGAGCACCGAAAGCATTAGAATCGAATGGTAGCTATAGCTATCCTGGTTGTTCATACAACGCACAGTAAGGGGGTGCAGAAAGTCAGGCAAACTATCCACACCATTAGTAGTAGTAGCAGCAGCTAGTCGTCGCCACCGTTGTAGTCATTGTCAGGAATGCTATTTCATTTAAATACATAGTTTTATATGTGACAAAATACCAACATGACACACTAATGTCTCAAGAAGTTGGCCGGGAAAACGTAGTGGATGGGAACTCCGGGGAAGGAACCCTCTTTAGTTGTTGAGAGCGAACGATACCTGTGTCCTGGGGGAGGACCGACAGAATTAGTAGGAATCGGTATTGGTGAGCGTACAACTTCCACCTCACGAAAAACACTTAAAACGGCTCGAAGGTATAGACACTAGATGCTTAAGAATTCTCATGTCCGCTAGGTGATTCCTTCCGTATTGTTGCTCGCCTGCGCAGAGCTCAGTTGGTGCATTATATTATGTATCGCTTATATGCCAGGCAGAACATCGCAGAAAAGCGATGTCGGGCGGGGTGGCTGGAAAAAAAAAACCAAAAAACTACTCTCACACGGGACGTGTGTCTTATCGCCAGACGTGGTTTCCGTCGTGGTTGGTGCACGCTTAGAAACGAGCTGGTGCATCTCACGGAACGTGCTCCACGTCGTGATATGCGAACGCAGCGCTCCTCCCCAGCGGCTGTCGCCAGCGATGTCTGGCTTGGAAATCAAGGAGTTTGTTTACGGAAACGGACGCGCGTAAAATTTTTACACCAGCTGTGTTAAAACGCACATTGAAGGGAGGCATACTATCGGAATCCAAAACCAGGACAGAACTTACGGTCACCGTAGCCGATCGAAGGAAATAAAAGGAATAAGGAGTCCTCGTGCCCATAAGCTAAGGGAAATGTGCATTTAATTAATGTTCCAGAGTTTAGGAAGGGCTGCTTCATTAAGAAAGCATTTATTACAAAAAATAAGAATATGCATTACATTATTCAGTACACGAAGTTCTATTGTCATCATTTGAGCTTTTCTTATACCAATCGTATTTCTCAGAACCTTGAATAGATGAAAGGAACTTAATCTGGTTCTCAATCAGTTTATGAAATTCACTGCAACTTACATTTTTCATATTGTACTGTATTTGCATCATTGCATTAACTGATTTTACTGTTAACCTATTCCTTTCTTCTGTCCACTGAGAATTCATGAGGGAAAAGACTCTCTCTACATTGCCGTTATAACTGGGAATGGAGAAATAAAATTCCACAATTTTCAGCAACTCTGAATACTGCTCACTAGAAATACAATTATGAATGAAGAACACCCATTTCTTATGTGACATCATATTCTCAAAACTTTCATCTTTGACCTCCCCCGCTACGGTCGCAGGTTCGAATCCTGCCTCGGGCATGGGTGTGTGTGATGTCCTTAGGTTAGTTAGGTTTAAGTAGTTCTAAGTTCTAGGGGACTTATGACCTAAGATGTTGAGTCCCATAGTGCTCAGAGCCATTTGAACCATTTGACCTCCCCCAAAACACACTTTAATTTCAGTACTTGGTCAAAGAGAAGGGACTCATTCAATTTACAGCTTGTGTTTTCATGCATCCACTTCAATGTCTTTCCAACATTTTCCCACGAAGGTACAGTCTTTAGCAAAATCCAGTGAAAATGTTTAATATCAGACAAGGGCTTACTCCATTTTATCAAGTTATCAATAACAGTTTGATAGAAAAGAGAGACTTCCCCTAGAAATGTAGACTGCTGATATTGTGTGAGGTCAGACATTAATTCTTTAACTTTAGTCGTAACGGAAACACACTGTTTTCTCTCTCCTAAAATTTGCAGTATGTTTTCTAGCTCCAGTCTTACCTCATTCACTGGTATGTCTTCCCTGCTGCTGCTAACTGCACTCTGGAAAGGATTCATTTGTGCATACAAGAAGAGCAGATACATTTCACCAACAGAATCAGAAAAGAATTTCTTGAGAAGGGAAGGACATGTATCAAGTGAAAGAAAGTAAGACTTAAGTGCCTTAAACATGTGGATGAACCTCTCTATAGCAGGAAACATGGTGAGCCACCTGGTTGTTACATGTCTAAGTAGGTCCTTATGTGTCACATCAACAAATTCTGAAAATTGTTTTAGTGATGCTACACGAACAGTATATATGGAGAAATAATTAAAAACCTTTATGATAATGCTCTCAATATCATAAGAGAGGACATCTGCACCAGTATGAATTGCATTATGCAAAATATGAGCTGGACAACCTACTCCTAAAATTTCCCTATTCAGTTTCTTCTGAAGTTTCTTGTACACATTGTTTTCTCCTTTTCTCGCAACACCCCCAAAGTTAGTATTTGTGTTATCTCCACCAAAAGCAGGTACCTTATCACTAGGCCCATGTTGTAAAATGGCACTGTATACACACTTAGTTATTGTACTAGAATCCTCACTGTCACATTCATTTAAATTTAACATTCTACTTTGGACACCTTCGTCATAATCAAAATACTGCACAAGAACAGGAAATATTTTCAAATACTTGTGGTTGCTAGCATCAGTGCTAATACTAACATAATTGGCCTTCGATAGACTGTTCCTTGTTCTGTCTTCAATGAACGGTGATATCACTTTATTAACGATGGCTTCTGTTTTAGTTTTGCCGCTGGAGAAGTTTACTGCAACTTTCGAGTCACTAAAAACGTGAGAGATAATTTTTGATGTGCAAGAACTTGAGTTTGTATGAATGATGGTGCTAGACACAGTGAAATGCAAATGCAGCTTCTGCTGCAGCTACTTTATTACCATCTGTCTGTGTTTTGAAAAAGCTGGTGAGCTGTTTGGAAGATGATGAACCCACTGCCGTCTTATGCTTTTTCGATTGCACGTGGTCGTTAATATCACGTCTACCTCCATTACTGATTGGAATGTAGGAACTGTGAAGAGGAAAAACGTATAATGGAATAATTTTTCTAGGAAAACAACGATTTCAATGGGTCTGTGTATAATCGTAATGTTACTAACCCGCAAATTTTGCAGAAAGCTTCGTATTCAGTTCTTCCTCGCTTTATACTTGGAAACTGTTCAGTATATTCCTCCCTGTACTTAACCTTCCGTCTAGCCGACATTATTAAACCACCAGGCAAATAATAACAACTATTTAATACGATATATCACAACGAAATCGCAAGCACAACAAACCATGCGAACATTCAACAAGCTAATCAAAGAGGATAATACTGTTCATTGCCAGAGATGACTGACCGCCCACTGTATCGACAACTCGCAGATCGAAGAGGATGTACCGTACGCCCGAGCCTGACTGCCCATTGTTTCCATATCTCGAAAGCTGTTCTGTTCTGTTTGGACTTTATATAATCTGAAGGCAAAGAGATAACATATTGATGCTTCTTTGACAGCAATTTTTGAAATTACCGGAAGTTGACTTCAAATCCAGCAAATATCGCGGACATATGCCTTTTCGGCCCGGACGTTTTCATTTATCCTAAAATCGCGGACTGTCCGTGAAATCCGTGGCGTATGGCAACCCTACCTCCCTTGTCCATATGCTAGCCGTATTGTTCTGTCTACAGTATAAATACGTAACTAAAAACTTATATATTTATGAACGTGGTACGAGATAGAAAGGAAAGTCCCATGTCCAGTCATTTAGGACTTCAGCGTTTAAACTTCCAGTACAAACAGTGCTATACAAATTCACAGTAGCTTTTCTACGTGAGATGAAAATTATTTCATCAAAGGACGTTATTATTAGAGCTTTTGTATTCAGCGCGCGCGTGTGTGTTTGTGTGTGTGTGTGTGTGTGTGTGTGTGTGTGTGTGTGTGTGACATCGCCTCCGAAACCACTGGATCGATATTAACCAAACTTGGTATACATATCCCTTACTGTCAAGCAACACTCGCTGTTGGTGTGATAACGACCTGCCTATCATAGTTAAGGACATACGACGTCATAAAAAAATCAGTAGCGTTAAAAGCTGCCGCATTATCCATGACGTTTAAATTTATTATTACTTTGTTACTATCTGTATTCTGAGAGTGTTTCGCAGATAATATCCACATATACCTGTGATTGTACCTACACAGAGATACGAGTATCTTTGCACGAGACAGTTCAGCAGATATGTCATGAAGACTGAGATGCGTGAAAACATGCCGCATCTTGTATGAAGTTTTAATACGTTTACTCTTTACTGATAAGACACTCCTACAGTCGAGTCATCTTGAGGAAATCCCAGACATCTGATAGCGATTTTGACAGCTTGCAACTGCGAATCGCAAACGGCTGCAGGCGAAAACGATAGCGGTCTATAAAGCTATGAAGAGGCGTTGCCATAGAGGCGTTTACTAAATCACGCTGTAGACACGCAAAGCAGCTATACTTACATTTCTACCTTATGCAGATATTTTTGTAGTACTGTTTCCTAATTTCAAAGGTGTTTTTACGGGTACATATAAGTGAATTTTTTTTCACTATTAAGCTACAAATACTATTCATTTTTTTGTTTTCGTATCTAATAGAAAATTGGCAAAATGAACACACGAGTAATGTCGGGTTTGTAAGCTAGTATATACAAGAAAAAAACCAAATACGAAAATTCTTTAACCACTATTTTATTATAACAGATCTTTACCAAAAACGACGCGTTTTCAAGTGATTCTCAATGTGCTGGTGCTTTGAAACAGCATATGTTCGTAGGACATAAGTTTTATAAAATAAAACTCATCAGATATACGCTTAAACTGAAGAAGGCGAAATCTAGTATGGCGTCTCCGAAGTTCGGTTTGCTACACAGAACGCGATCTTACATCATGTTGGACAGGTTTCTGTCCACGAAGCAAAAATGTGACTAATCGTAATCGGTATTTACACTTCGGAATGTTGTGGGACATGAAAACAGTTGCACAAAGAAATATTCATAATGTACAACTGCTTTGCGTGTCTGCAACACGATTTTGTAAACATTCTGTATGGCAACGCCTCTTCGTAGCTGTATGGACGGCTATTATTTTCGACTAATGCCATTTGCACTTCCATGTTGTGGAATTTAATCAGCCACATTTAGGTTTTATATGATTTCCTTACCTCTGTTAAGTGCCAGGATGTTTTCTGTGAAAGGGCAGGATATATATCCCACCACTTTCCTTCCCTAGGTCGGCCAATGTGGCCGTGCGGTTCTAGGCGCTTCAGTCTGGAACCGCGCGACCGCTACGGTCGCAGGTTCGAATCCTGCCTCGGGCATGGATGTGTGTGATGTCCTTAGGTTAGTTAGGTTTAAGTAGTTCTAAGTTCTAGGGAACTGATGACCTAAGATGTTAATTCCAATAGTGCTCAGAGCGATTTGAACAATTTTTTTTCTTCCCTAACCTCAGCATGCGCTCAGTTTCTTATGAACTCGACGCCGACTGGACGTTAAATTCTTAATGTTTCTCAAAACTCGTTTCTAGCTCACTGATCGATTTTGGAACCTATTGATTTTCAGCTTCGCTTGGAAGATATCTTTCAAGTAGATGAGTAGTACCTTCAGCGGACTTTGAAGATTGTTCTTTAGGGAAAGTAACGAAAACCCCTTCGGGAAGTCGTCAGTATTTGCACTGAATCAGCACTGTACAGGAGCGATGACCATGTGCTATCTGCCTCAGATCATCGCTCAGTTCATCTAGCCTATAATTTCGTTTCAAGCGTCCTTCCATCAAGGCTTTACCGAAGTCTCCTTGCCGTTAAAGAACATATACGTGGGAGCTATGTGCTTTTCCGCTGAGACAACAATTAAGGGTCGTTTTTCATATTTGGTAGGCAAAACTGGGAAGCTTCGTCTTTGGCTTGCGCCGCAGAAACACAAGTATTTTGAGCGAAGGGAAGACGTCTCCTGCACTTCTCGTGCACTCTTTTTCAGAACGTCGCGTAAAGTTGAGATGAATTTCCATTTGTCTGTTCGTCATCCAGAATAAATGCAGATATCTTGGTATCTTGCTGTGGACCTAGAGAACGTTGCTTAGTGATTTCCATATTGTTTCCGTTATAAATAACCATTTTATACAAACTGACGCAACACGAAAGTTTGTGTGTTCTTTATTGACGTATGTGGAAGGAGAAATGGTTTACAGCGCAGTGAAGGTGTATGCATGGGAGGTTGCGGTTAAGGGGACTACGACGGAAAGGGCAAACACCATCTCGAGAATTTTCATACGGCCAAGAAATTGTCACATCTTTTGTCCTCAAGTGTTCAGCAAACATCACAGAGTTCCGCAAGTATGTTACAGAAGTAGTTCCTTACTTCCTAACTGCCCGTCCAAGCTTAGAAGTTAGTTGCCATGCATATCGTGAGGACATTTTTCAGTTATATCGTGTCCTGTTGCAGTCCCCAGCGACGACAACACAATATTTTTGGTTCTCCTCGAATAACCATCTAAACTTCGGTATTTATCTGTGTATTTTCTTGAAGTGTGAGGTCTTAAGACCAAAGAATGCGCATTTTGTTGTGCTGTGTAACGAAATGAGTTAGGGTAGCGCTGCAATTACGACAAACATTCTGTCCTTGAAAATGTCATCTTAGTGAATAATATGTTGAATCGGATGCAAAATGAGATACATTCTCAGATAGTTATAGATGCTGCACGGAAAGGAAACAACGGAGCCAGAAACTGGTTTAACTTGGTTTCAGTCCTACACTTGTTTGCGATGTTACGTTGTTTGCTTATTTCCTGCTGATAAGAGCCCGGTAAATAGATAAGGGCTTGTATTGTCTCTGCAGGCAGCGCACTATGCGGAATCGTGTCCCACCAAATAGATAAGTTTGAATTGTCTCTACAGACAGCGACCTGTGCTGAATCATGTTTACATTTGGTGTTTCAGAGCGGGGGAATTGATGCTTTCCTGGAACTGTGGCTTACGACGCCAGTTTAAGAGTACGACTGGGCGTTCACGCTGTCAAGTGTCACGTAAAAGCAGGCAATCCCTAGGACAGGGCATTATAAAGAAATGCAATGAAATTGTGAGATTGGAACAGGATAAATCCCCAGTGGTGATTTAGTTTAATGCCAAGAGCAGGACAGCGGTTGGTCTCGAATGGCACCGCCACATTAGGCAGTAGAGTGGCACGCAGGTATTTTTAAGTGCTTGTCGACTTGTGTGTTCAGTAGTATCCCATCCAGGACTGTCTAAAATACTCCGCAACCACTTTTTATATTATGTGTATATCGTAATATTAGTAGTTTTATATATAGGTCTATAAGAATCGAAAGATTCAATGAAATGAAACGAAGTAAATCATTTCATGACATTGCACCTTATTGATTTCATCGCCCCTATCATTTCATTTTAGTGTATTCAATTAAAAAGTTGGCATTAAGTAAGGAAGCAGTCTTCCTGAGTTAAGATCATTATGTGCTACTGTTGTTTTCGTTACGACGACTGCTCTGTACATACGGATATCATTCGTAGCCATCAGTGGAAGTAGTACCGGCCCCAAACCACATTTTTCCTCTCGCCCCTCACTTTCTCATAACCGCAATTGTACTAGAGAGGCAGACTGTATAAAATTCCAGTCACTATCCTAGAGCCTGTATTTAGCTATTCGTCGAACGACACGAACGTCCTCAGTTTCAGATGCGATATTATGTATCCTCTGGCTGCGACCAAGTATCCATTTGGTTTCTCAAAATTAGCATTTCGATTTTTCATCTTGTCGTATTTTGCGCTCGATTAGGAGCTCGCTCGATCAGGCGTCTCTCTTCTGCTGCCGCATCAGTTTTGTCGTCAAAGAAGAGAGAGAGAGAGAGAGAGAGAGAGAGAGAGAGGAGAGAGAGAGTGGAAAGCGATGATCTCATTATGGTTGGCCTCACAGTAAGAATTAGCAGACGCCTTCGTAACAATGAGAATAATTTGTCCATTATTTGAAAGGAAATTACGAAGAAATCAACAAAGTGAGTTAATCCAAAACTTTGGACTTGCCTGCATTATTTAGCCCATCTATCCATAAGCTTCAGTAGATAAAGAAAATGAACGCGCATTACATCGGCATACGATGTATTACATCTGCTTATCAGAAATACAGACAGATAGTAATCCGTACAGAAAGGCAAACGAAATATAGGAGGAGAAGCCAGGCAAAAAACATCAGAAGCAGAGAATTACATGAGAAAGACTAATTTTCACACAGAAACCGTGTTTAGGTCTGATCGCTGTACCTTCAAGTGAGCTTCTTTAAAAAATACGTATTGTAAATGACTACTGGAAAAACAGAGAAGCGTCAGGTAATACCGCTCGTTTTGTATAAACTGTATTGTCGTTGCCTTTAGCAAATGACTTTTCCAACACCCGCAGTGGTTGGCTGGGCTGTGGACTGTACCGTTCAAAACGTTAGTAATTAAATTCTGATTAGGTGCTCTCATTTTGCAGTTAGCAATACGACTGCTGTGATCTCGTGGCTATTATAGGGGACTACTAGGGATGGGCATTCCAACGAAGACTGTTTAAATCATGCTCCAGCCACGCCGTTGAAACTTCAAGTTTTCTCAGAATAATTTTAGATTAATATTGGGGTGATTCTGCTTGCCCAATCCTGTTCAAAGCAACCTGTATTCTGAGTTCAGTGGTCTCGCTGACGAGAAGATATTAAGTAGCAATTAGTACCCACACTCACTTGGCATGTGACAATTATTTGGGGGTCGGTTTCTGGTGGAACACACACACACACACACACACACGCGCGCGCGCATTCAAAATCAGGGCCATAACAAACACAAGACCAACGATGAACAATGAGCAACGACAATAACATGACACTTCTCACTGAGTGTGTTGTCAGAAGTGTCTGCTCAGATCACATGTCGCCATATTTTGTGTAAGTGCCGCCATATTTTGTGTAAGTGCATTTGAGGAAGTAGTGAGCGGCAATTTGTGAAAAACTGTGTGGAAGCAATGCACTAAATAGCAACCGATTGAGACACCAACCAGGGACACGAAACAAGACGGAAAATGTAAGTTCAGAAACGTACATAACCTGTACCCTCGAATCAGCTTTCCACAAATACGCAATAATTTTCTTCGTGGTTAGTTTGAAGATGACATGCTAAACAAGACGAAGGAAATTGCAAATATTATATTTCTTAGGCCTACAGCAGTTAAATTATTACAAATGTGATATTGTACTTTACAGAAGTAAAAATTTGACCCACAGAAGATAACACATTGGTGTCGAAACATGTCTGGGTAAATATAAAAATAAACTAATGTCTGGGTAAATATAAAAATAAACTAATTGTGTTTGCATAAGGCTGATTTCCAAAACAACTCAGTTTTTAAATCGCAAACACGGAAGAACGAAAAGAGGAGCTTCAAACCTTAGTAAAACGAATATCCAGTATTGTGTTTCCCACAAAAACTCAAAAACTAAAGTTAGTGGCTATACAGAGGAAATCTACTTGCATAGATTTCATGAAATGCTTGCAAATTGTGATTAAGTTATCACTTCGTACGGAAATTGTACGAAGAGTTTACGGAGATTTTACAGAATTCATTGTGTAAACCCGAATCTCAAGTTACAGTAGCCATAACATAAAAAATGGGTTCAGTTCGCGAATAAACAATAAACCAGCAATAAAGTTCTCGAGCCCTTTTCGTGTGTCCGCTCCAGCATACAGAGATATGCCTAGCTGTGTGAAGGCGTCCGTTTGTACGTGACTTGATGTACTTGTTTATTCCACTGCAGCGCCTGCAGTAGCTGTGTCATATCAAGGCCGCGCGTCACTCGCGTTCCAGCTCGAGATCTGCTCAGCCGACGTTTCCTTTGTGGCTTGTGTTGTACTGAACAGAACGCCTACTATCCCCTCTAACAGTAATCACATATATGGAATAAAAACTGCAAATTTTTCAGGTATTCTCGTGTTGGCAGCAAAACGTTCAAGTACGACATTAAAGCCCAATGTTCTTATGCTAAAAGAAATAATCTGGTTCGATTCACCAGAACAACTTCGGATTTTTCCCATTGTTATATAATTTGTAGAAGAGCAGTGCTTTCTACATCTACTTCTATAATCTGCAGACCACCGTGAGGTGCATGGCAGAGGGTACATCCCATTGTACCAGTTAGGATTCCTTTCTGTTCCATTCACACATGAAGCGCGGAAAATTGATTGATTGAATGCCTCTGCGCGTGCAGTAATTATTCTAATATTATCCTCACGATCTCTCTGTGAGGAATACGTAGGGGGTTGTATTATATTCCCAGAATAATTATTTAAACCCGGTTCTTGAAATTTTGCTGACAGACTTTATCGGGATAGTTTACGTCTATCTTCAAGAGCCTTCCAGTTCAGTTCCTTTAGCACCTCTGTGACACTCTACCACGGATTAAACACACCTGTGACCATTTGTGCTGCCCTTCTCAATATCCCCTGTTAGCCCTATCTGGTACGAGTCCCACACACTTGAACAGTATTCTAGTATTTATAAACAATCTCCTGTTTAGACTGATTGCACTTCTCAAATATTGTACCAATAAAGCGAAGTCTACGATCTGCTTTACCCACGACTGAACCTATGTGATTATTCCTTTTATATACCTACCAAGGGTTACACCGATGTATTCGTAAGAGTCGGCCGATTCCAACAGTGAACATTGGTATTACAGTCATAGGATACTACGTTTTTTCGTTCTGTGGAGTGCAAAATTTTACATTTCTCAACATTTAGAGCAAGTTGCAAATCTCTACACCACGTTGAAATCTCATCAAGATCTGATTCAATATTTATGCAGCTTCTTTCAGATAGTACTTCATTTTAGATAGCTGCATCATCTGCAAAAAGTCTTATTTTAATATCAATATTGGCTGCAAGACCATTAACATACAACATCGGCAGCAGGGGTCCCAGTACACTTCCCTGGAGCACACGCGAAGTTACTCCCTATATCTGACGATGGCTCTCCATCGCAGGTAATATGTTGTGTCCTCCGTACTAAAAAGTCGCAGTCCAGCCACAAATTTCACTTGATACCCCACAGGACCGTACTTACGACAATAAGCGTAGGTGCGGTACTGATTCAAATGCTTTTCGGAAGTCAAAGCTTTCAGTATGTCATGTGAGAAAAGTGCGAGTTGGGTTTCACATGCTCGACGTTTTCGAAATGTGTGCTGCTTGGCATTGAGAAGGTCATTCTGTTTAAGATACGTTATTATGTTTGAGCTCACAATATGTTTCAAGATTCTACAACATATCGTTGTCAAGGATATTGAACGGTAGTTTTGTGCATAGCTTCTATTACCCTTTTTGTAGACGGGGCCGGCCAGAGTGGCCGAGCGGTTCTAGGCGCTACAGTATGAAAGCGCGCGACCGCTACGGTCGCAGGTTCGAATCCTGCCTCGGGCATGGATGTGTGTGATGTCCTTAGGTCAGTTAGGTTTAAGTAGTTCTAAGTTCTAGGGACTGATGACCTCAGAAGTCAAGTCCCATAGTGCTCAGAGCCATTTGAACAATTTTTTGTAGACGGGTGTGACCTGTGCCGGGCCTGGAGCTTTGTTCAATTTTAATAATTTCAGCTGTTTCTCAACATCACTGACCCTAACAATTGTCCTGGGTTTCCCTTTGGAAAGGATGATTTGAAAACGGAGTAAACGATTTCAGCTTTTGCTCTGTTACCCTCAATTTCAGTTCCTGTTTCATTCGCTAGTTAATGCACAGGTGCCAAGAAAAGACACGGTTTCAGACTACGCAAGTTCTCTTAGGAGAAAAGTCACCAAATATGACCTCAGCTCTAAAACAATGTAATCCATTGTGGCGTTTTCTCGATCCTGCCTGTGTCGTATAAAACTTTGTCGTATAAAACTTTGGTGCCACCAACAGCCCTTACATAAGACCGGAATTTCTTTGGGTTTTGTGAAAGATCATTTGACAATATTCTGCTACGGTAGTCATTGAAGGCTTCATGCATTGCTGTCTTGACAGCCAAACGTATTTCTTTTAGCCAGTTCTTGGCAGAACCTCCAGGTTGGTAGTTCTAGCTGTCCACTTTAGCTTTAACAGGCGTCTCCACTACCATACCTCAAATGCTTCGGTAAAATTTCATTTCTTTTTTGCCTATCGTTCATGTTTCACAGCCATAAAGAGGTGGGGTGCAAATGCAGCACTTAAATATCTTTCTCCTCACTTCAATATTTACGTTGTTTGGACAAAAATATTGAATAGTAGCACTGTATGGCTGTGAAACGAAGACAGTAGGTAAAAGTGAAATAAAAGCTCTCGAATTATATGAGGTTTAATGCTGGAGACGCCAGATAAGCGTAAGGAGAGTGAGTGATTAAGTGCTGACCGCAGCGCTGATAATTAATTATTTTATTGCACAACGATAGATAGTTAATGCACAGGTGCCAAGAAAAGACACGGTTTTAGACTACGCAAGTTCTCTTAGGAGAAAAGTCACCAAATATGACCTCAGCTCTAAAACAATGTAATCCATTGTGGCGTTTTCTCGATCCTGCCTGTGTCGTATAAAGCTGTTTCATCGCATTGATCTGCGTTCCACTGTACAGTCAGCAAATCTGACTTACACAGTCCTTCAGTTCGCGCATCAGAGTACTCCATTAAATTAATACCTGATACTGACTCCACAAAAACCGCGCCGCTTCACGTTGTATTTCGCTGAGCTTCGCATTTGAAGACCACTAAATATAACAAACTCCACTGCATTCTTTCTTCTCGTGACGATGATCCAACAGTATCGACTGCGTGGATTTCAGTATGAAGAGAGATTAGAAAATTGGAGCCGAGAATGTAGTCTGTGAGGTATAGCTATGTCGGTAGGGTCTCGTTTCGCAGCGTTGTTATTTTGAGACGTTTTTTAAAACGGCGCGTTAAGATTGCTCGGCTATAGGACGTAACAAGTAACCTAGCGAACACCTTGCATTACATTCGTTCAGGAACCTACATCTAGAAAACTTGGCAGCTTTGGGAAGAGAAAAATTTGAAAATACCCAGAACATCTGATAAGTGCTGTTCTGAGGCTTACTAAGTGTCCATATGCGTTAGCAGTAGCGGTGACGGCCAGACTGTAGCGGGCCGTGGTAATCGAGCTCCAGTTCACTGAAGCACCTGAGCCCCGAACCGGGGAATGGTGGCGTGGCTGGCGTCGGGCCAGAACTGTAGGACTCCACACTCCACTCGAGGTGAGGAGGGCGCGGCGCTACGGCGGCAGCGGTGAGCGCGAGCGGCACCACACCGGGAGCGGTACACTTGTGCTAGTGCTACGTATGTTGTTCATCGCCTCCCTGCTGCTGGGTGATTTGGCAAGACAGTGTCAGACACCTCTGCGAATCGCCGGCGAAAATCCTACATATTCCCGATTTCATGTCTCGTTGTCATTTAAGACTTCTTTCATCAGTTATTTGTAGAATTGTACAGTCATTAAATATTTTCTGTCATGTGGTTTCAACAGCCTGTCCTGCTAAGCCCATGATATTCTAATTATTGAGTTCCTCCCTCCTTCCTCGTTTTCCCTTCTTTCTTTTTCTCTTATGTCTCTCCCTTCTCACATTTCTCCGACATTCATAGCTCTCAGTTTCTGTGCCCCCTCTCCCCGTTCCGTTTATTAGCCCCTCCCCCCCCTCCCTTCCCCATTACCGTCTCGATTCCTGAGCGCCACCACTCTTTATCTCGATTCCTGAGCAACCTTCACTCCCTGCATCGTTTTGTGAGTGCCCTGCTCCTCCATCCGTGTCCCGTTTCCTGGCCTCCCTCCCTGCTGGCTCCTTTGTGACCCCCTCCCCACCTCACCTAGTCTCCACGCTCCGCTACCCCTTCGCCATCTCCGTTTCCTGGGGATTCTCCGATATGATTGGTGTTGAAATGTTTAACAGCTCGGGTAAAGTAAGTTAGTTACCTGTAGGAAACATGCTGCCAAGATTGTGTAAATCGTTGTTTCTTTTTTGATTTGTGGTAGCTCTCCCGCTCTCGAGTAATCTAGCATTTACGTGCGAAGAGAATGTTTTGCTGACGCTATTTTTTTGTCCGTATATTTTCGCGTTGCTGTTGTTGTAACATTAGGACCCCATAAAAAGAGCAGTACGTGTACAGTACGGGAGACATGTGAGGACATGCCTCTAGTGTACTATTTTCAGCGCCCCGAACAATGAAATAGTTGCAAATATAAATGAACTGCAATTTAAAACAAGTCCCGTCATTTCTGCCTTTTACGGCAGCTTGACGGCGTTTCTTGTAGGAAAAGGACGCACATATTCCTGTTAAATAGGGGATAGTCATATCGAGGTAGCCAATGTAGGGGAGAGCGGGGAAATAACGCGCATTTAAGCCATTTTTAAATATTTCTTATTTTTCGAACGCAGCTGAAATTATGAACATATTATTTTGTCAAGCAATCAATTCCCCACACGTTTATGGTTCCACATTGGGTATAGTAAATCTATTTACATCTCTACAAGCGTTTTACAAAAACGTTACGTTGCACGATAGTATCCCAAGGGGTTGGGTAATACCATGCATCGTAAGGCATCGTACAGTATAGCACATGAAATGGTGAAAACTCCTCAACTTCGTTGCAATTCGTAATGGGACAATCGACTGTTTTTTAACAATCGATTGATCAGTCGATTGCTTTTTCGTTCAGTCGGGTTTTTCAGTCGAATGAAACAACCGAATGAAACTAGCCTCTGCAGCCATGTCAGCAATATGAATGTTTTCACCATGGTGTTAAAAAAAGAAGGGAGGAGACACTGTGGACATACGCTGTTTGTTGTTGTTACGCTAGAGTGGGCCATTTTAAGTAGCCGATTACTGTTCACGATTGGTTCTTGTTCATTATTTCTCTCGTGTGCATCCAAAAACTGTTGTAAATACTAAAACTTGCACTACTTGCATGAAGAATATGTCAGGAAGACAATTTCGAACGTTTCTCTGTTCCGAATGCATATTTGCTCTAGTAATAAGGCACATTCGGCCTCGTTAATGTAACTTGTTTCTGTCGATACATTTCGAATAACCAAGAAGAGAAGGATGTGATGATAAAGGATGGTTCGAAATGCATTTCATTCTACTTTTACTACACTCCTGGAAATTGAAATAAGAACACCGTGAATTCATTGTCCCAGGAAGGGGAAACTTTATTGACACACTCCTGGGGTCAGATACATCACATGATCACACTGACAGAACCACAGGCACATAGACACAGGCAACAGAGCATGCACAATGTCGGCACTAGTACAGTGTATATCCACCTTTCGCAGCAATGCAGGCTGCTTTTCTCCCATGGAGACGATCGTAGAGATGCTGGATGTAGTCCTGTGGAACGGCTTGCCATGCCATTTCCACCTGGCGCCTCAGTTGGACCAGCGTTCGTGCTGGACGTGCAGACCGCGTGAGACGACGCTTCATCCAGTCCCAAACATGCTCAATGGGGGACAGATCCGGAGATCTTGCTGGCCAGGGTAGTTGACTTACACCTTCTAGAGCACGTTGGGTGGCACGGGATACATGCGGACGTGCATTGTCCTGTTGGAACAGCAAGTTCCCTTGCCGGTCTAGGAATGGTAGAACGATAGGTTCGATGACGGTTTGGATGTACCGTGCACTATTCAGTGTCCCCTCGACGATCACCAGTGGTGTACGGCCAGTGTAGGAGATCGCTCCCCACACCATGATGCCGGGTGTTGGCCCTGTGTGCCTCGGTCGTATGTAGTCCTGATTGTGGCGCTCACCTGCACGGCGCCAAACACGCATACGACCATCATTGGCACCAAGGCATAAGCGACTCTCATCGCTGAAGACGACACGTCTCCATTCGTCCCTCCATTCACGCCTGTCGCGACACCACTGGAGGCGGGCTGCACGATGTTGGGGCGTGAGCGGAAGACGGCCTAACGGTGTGCGGGACCGTAGCCCAGCTTCATGGAGACGGTTGCGAATGGTCCTCGCCGATACCCCAGGAGCAACAGTGTCCCTAATTTGCTGGGAAGTGGCGGTGCGGTCCCCTACGGCACTGCGTAGGATCCTACGGGCTTGGCGTGCATCCGTGCGTCGCTGCGGTCCGGTCCCAGGTCGACAAGCACGTGCACCTTCCGCCGACCACTGGCGACAACATCGATGTACTGTGGAGACCTCACGCCCCACGTGTTGAGCAATTCGGCGGTACGTCCACCCGGCCTCCCGCATGCCCACTATACGCCCTCGCTCAAAGTCCGTCAACTGCACATACGGTTCACGTCCACGCTGTCGCGGCATGCTACCAGTGTTAAAGACTGCGATGGAGCTCCGTATGCCACGGCAAACTGGCTGACACTGACGGCGGCGGTGCACAAATGCTGCGCAGCTAGCGCCATTCGACGGCCAACACCGCGGTTCCTGGTGTGTCCGCTGTGCCGTGCGTGTGATCATTGCTTGTACAGCCCTCTCGCAGTGTCCGGAGCAAGTATGGTGGTTCTGACACACCGGTGTCAATGTGTTCTTTTTTCCATTTCCAGGAGTGTATATTTGTATCGATGAAGTTGGAACTCGCAGACCAATGCTAGTTTGCTTCCTGGTACTGCTTCTTGTTCGTCATATTTTCAGCATTCAGCTCCTATGCTCAACATTTTTAATGTTCACGTTTGCAAAAAACCTACCTATGTGTTCTTTTTAAGCCTATAAACGTGTTCCATGAGGAAAGAAGTAACGTATGCTATCATTTCTTGTGCATGTCAGCAAAGTAAGCGATTATTGAAAAGCGAAAGGAAAACTACATAGAGATATTCCTCCATGCAGGATAGAGTTCTTGTTCTATTAGCTTGTCACTGCATTAGTCTCACCGTAATTTACACATCTTCTCAATTTGAAATCTTACCTATTACACGCCATTCAGTCTGTGGCCAGTAATAGCAATTTACAGGGTGAAATAAATGATATACTTTTTTTTAATTTCCTCAAGCATTATGGAATGATTAAATGTGATTATGGGAATGGTCTCAAACGCTTTAACACGTATAAAAGTAATTTTTTTTACTAATGCTAGCCTAATCCGCGTAAGTCGTAGGCATACCTTTCCAGCAATAGCCTATTTCCTTCTTTTCCCGGAATATTTCTCGCCAGTAACTGTCAGTTTTAACAGGAATAGCCAAACATAGCAAAATTGGAATGTACATCTACTTTGATCATCTGCTTCGTTTTGCTTTTGAATTTCATTTTGAAGTTTTTGAAGTATATAAGCCTAATATACAATGCTTTGTGATATACCAATAGTTAGTTAGTTAGTTAGTTTGCTGTTCCATGAATCACTTGCACGATAAATCGTAATGATGTGGAACGAGTCATTGCATACTGACGTCAGTTTTTTTTTTTGTAAATATGCCTCCATGTATTAGTTTTTTTTTCGTTTTTTAATTAAAAACAGATGTTAGTCAGTACTTCTTACCCATCACCATTTACACATTACAGTAATAGATATTCTTCTGCGGAACAGGAGGTGCTGTCAAAAGGAACGTTTTCAGTTTAGTTTCAAGTTGTACTTCGCTGTCTATCAGGCATTTTATATCAATGCATAAGTTATCAAAACTTTTGGTTGCAGCATTGTTAACCCGTGTTTGTGCTACAGAAAACCTTACTGTGGAATAATGAATGTCATTTTCTTTTCTTCTGGTATTGTAATTATGTACAACATTGGTACTGTTAAAGTGGAGTGGATTATTTACAACAAACTTCATGAAGAAATAATTATACTGTGAAGCAGTTAGATTGCTAACTCACATGCCGAGCAGTAGGCTGCGCGTCGAGAAGTGTGTTCACAAAAGCTTTCAGCCAATGCCTCTTCAGAAAGAAAACAAAGCACACATAGACACTCGTGCACACAAAACTAACACGCACATCACCGCTGTCTCCGACACTATCGGCGGGAGGAATTTCGGACATGAGATGAGGTGCTGCCCCAACAATCTGCCCGGTTATGTAGCCGTGTGTTGTGCGGGACGAGACCGTCAACACAGTGTGGTTCGGATGTTAAAAAAAATAGGAGCGTTTGCGATTTGGATGGCAGTGAAAGAAACAGGAAAGAAGAGAATGTACAGACACTGAGTAAAGCAAGGCAAATCTAAAGTCAAATGACAGAAATAAAAGCACTACAATAAAATCAAACGGTACAACATGTATACAAAAGAAATATTTGCACGAACTGCCACACTTACGAATGAAGTGTGGTTCTTGTAAACTTTAGATTACTATCGAATCGAGTAGTAAACAACGCAATCAGTCATTTTTGATAAAACAACTATGTCTCCACACAGTCGAAACCATCACGGTTGAAACTGGGCACGGGCATGCCAGAGTGACGTCACCGCGGTGAATTATGGAGGTATGACTGCAGTGAACATAATGTTTTAGGCTAAGACATTTCCAGGGGCAGATGTGGACTCTGACCACAATCTATTGGTTATGAACTGTAGATTAAAACTGAAGAAACTGCAAAAAGGTGGGAATGTAAGGAGATGGGACCTGGCTAAACTGACTAAACCAGAGGTTGTACAGAGTTTCAGGGAGAGCATAGGGGAAAAATTGACAGGAATGGGGGAAAGAAATACAGTAGAAGAAGAATGGATAGCTCTGAGGGATTTAGTAGTGAAGGCAGTAGAGGATCTAGTAGGTAAAAAGACGAGGGCTAGTAGAAATCCTTGGGCAACAGAAGAAATATTGAATTCAATTGATGAAAGGACAAAATGCAGTAAATGAAGCAGGCAAAAAGGAATACAAACGTCTCAAAAATGAGATCGACAGGAAGTGCAAAATGGCTAAGCGGGGATGGCTAGAGGACAAATGTAGAGGCTTACCTCACTAGGGGCAAGATAGATACTGCCTACAGGAAAATTAAAGAGACCTTTGGAGAAAAGAGAGCCACTTGTATGAATATCAAGCGCTCAAATGGAAACCCAGTTCTAAGCAAATAAGGGAAACCAGAAAGGTGGAATGAGTATATAGAGGGTCTATACAAGGGCGAGGTACTTGAGGGCAATATTATGGAAATGGAAGAGGATGCAGATGAAGATGAAATGGGAGATACGATACTGCGCGAAGAGTTTGTCAGTGCACTGAAAGACCTGAGTCGAAACAAGCTCCGGGAGTAGACAACATTCCATTAGAACTACTGACGGTCTTGGGAGAGCCAGTCGTGACAAAAGTCTACCATCTGGTGAGCAAGATGTATGAGACAGGCGAAATACCCTCAGACTTCAAGAAGAATATAATAATCCCAGGCCGGCCGGTTTGGCCGTGCGGTTCTAGGCGCTACAGTCTGGAGCCGAGGGACCGTTACGGTCACAGGTTCGAATCCTGCCTCGGGCATGGATGTGTGTGATGTCCTTAGGTTACTTAGGTTTAATTAGTTCTAAGCTCAAGGCGACTGATGACCTCAGAAGTTAAGTCGCATAGTGCTCAGAGCCATTTGAACCATAATAATCCCAATCCCAAATAAAGCAGGTGTTGACAGATGTAAAATTACCGAACTATCAGTTTAATAAGTCACAGCTGCAAAATACTAACGTTAATTCTTTACAGACGAATGGAAAAACTGGTAGAAGCCGACCTCGGGGAACATCAGTTTCGATTGCTAAGAAATGTTGGAACACGTGATGCAGTACTGATCTTCCGACATACCTTAGAAGAAAGATTAAGGAAAGGCAAACCTACGTTTCTAGCATTTGTAGACTTAAGAGAAAGCTTTTGATAATGTTGACTGGAATACTCTCTTTCAAATTCTAAAGGTGACAGGAGTAAAATACAGGGAGCGAAAGGCTATTTACAATTTGTACAGAACCAGATGGTAGTTATGAGAGTCTAGGGACATGAAAGGGAAGCAATGGTTGGGAAGGGAGTGAGACAGTGTTGTAGCTTCTCCCCGATGTTATTCAATCTGTATACTGAGCAAGCCGTAAAGGAAACGAAAGAAAAGTTCGATGTAGGTATTAAAACCCATGGAGAAAAAATAAAAACTCTGAGGTTCGCCGATGACATTGTAATTCTGTCAGAGACAGAAAAGGACTTGGAAGAGAAGTTGAACGGAACGGACAGTGACTTGAAAGGAGGATATAAGATGAACACCAACAAAAGCAAAACGAGGATAATGGAATGTAGTCGAATTAGGTCTGGTGATGCTGAGGGAATTAGGTTAGGAAATGAGACACTTAAAGTAGTAAAGGAGTTTTCCTATTTGGGAAGCAAAATAACTGATGATGGTTGAAGTAGAGAGGATATAAAATGTAGACTGGCGATGGCAAGGAAAACGTTTCTGAAGAAGAGAAATTTGTTAACATCGAATATAGATTTAAATGTCAGGAAGTCGTTTCTGAAAGTATTTGTATGGAGTGTAGCCATGTATGGAAGTGAAACATGGACGATAAATAGTTTGGACAAGAAGCGAATAGAAGCTTTAGAAATGTGGTGCTACAGAAGAATGCTGAAGATTAGATGGGTAGATCACATCACTAATGAGGAGGTATTGAAGAGAATTTTTGAGAAAAGAAATTTGTGGCACAACTTGACTACAAAAAGGGATAGGTTTGTAGGACATGTTCTGAGGCATCAAGGGATCACCAATTTAGTACTGGAGGGCAGCGTGGAGGGTAAAAATCGTAGAGGGAGACCAAGAGATGAATACACTAAGCAGATTCAGAGGGATGTAGGTTGCAGTAGGTACTGGGAGATCAAGAAGCTTGCACAGGATAGATTAGCATGGAGAGCTGCATCAAACCAGTCTCAGGACTGAAGACCACAACATCAACAAGACGGCAGACGGCGGCTTCAAGTTTGTGGCGTAAGGATAACTCCCTCCTTTTTCTACCTCCGTGGTTCACTCACTCACTACGTTTGAATGGTTTTACACAGTGTGAGACAACCGACTGAAACAAATCTCCTTCGGTCGTGGCCGTTAGGTGAATGTTTTCACTCACTCGCCGCGTTTGAGTGATTTTACTTACATCTTTCAAGTTTTCAGTACAGAAAATTACGTCGCCAAATACATACGTGCCCCCGACGTTTTCAGTTTTACAGGTAGTGTCATAGCTATTAGCAATTGACAAACACAAATTTTCAGGGCAATCTGTATAACGTTAAGAATCTGTATGGGGATAGGAGAGATTATTTAATGTTTGTTAAGGCGATTTAAAACCTGTTTATATTAAAAAGTTTCTCTATTTAAATAGTTATTTTCTGGTTTTTAGTCTTACGTGTGTGAAATTTTTCAACTGATTTAAAACATTTTTATGAGATTCCAACAGACATGTGGCAAACCTCAGGTTTATTTCAGTTTCTCTTCAACTGAGTCAACCAATATATTGCTTCCTCATTGGCGAATGTAATAATGAGAGAGAATCGAGCTCAAAGGGCAGCTTAGCGGCAATTGTTCTTTGCTGCGAAACATTAAGAAAACTGATAAATAGCAACGGTTACACAAACTGCCCGCTCTCCAGCACACACCACTAGAGAAGGCGAGTTAACATTGCATTGTATCCAGTTCTGAGCTACGTTGAAAGTTTCAAGACTATTGCTTATCGGGAAGTTAGTTAAAAATCAATTGCAAAATTTGTGCCGAACAGAAAGAAAGACTGACAGACAGACCGAAAAACAAAGTACCCTGCACCACACACCAGACTAGAAAGCGAGTTAATATTGCAATGTCATCCAGTCATCTGAGCTGTGATGAAAGCTTGAAGTCTCTAGCTTATCGGGAAGTTAGTTTAAAATCAATTGCAAAATTGGTACCGAAAAAAGACAAGAAACCTACCTAATAAAAAGGTGTTAAAAGTGATTGTTCATTTTTATGTACACAAATCTAGAGTGCAGCACCATATATTAGACTTTTAAAACCAACAAAAAAACTGATATTTAATGTCACAAGTACGAAAATTCGTATTTCAGTAAGTAAATACAAACATTTTGATTATATTTTTAGGAATATTCTTTTCATTCACATCCCCTGAAAGAAGATACTTTCTTTCTTAAAATGTTGTCAACGCTTGTTGTGCTCATCTTTGAATCTCCATTTAGGACAGCAGTAGTCCAAATTTTTCCGGATTGGTCCTAATTTTGAGGGCGTCCAGAGGCGTGCTGGAGGGATTTATATACGACTGACAGGCGTAAACCTAAACCTTTTTACGTGTCTGTGGAAATTCGATTGACTGGAAATAGATTGTAATAAACCTTGATTAAAATTCATTAAAGGAGGACCGAACCCTAGATATGTTCTTCGTTTTAGTCTACTAAAAACGTAGCGGCAAGCACGCTTAGACGTTCTCCTTTATGCATTCGTTATGTTGTAGATTAAAACTGAAGAAACTACAAAAAGGTGGGAATTTGAGGAGATGGGACCTGGATAAACTGACTAAACTAGAGGTTGTACAGAGTTTCAGGGGGAGCATAAGGGAACAATTGACAAGAATGGGGGAAAGAAATACAGTAGAAGAAGAATGGGTAGCTTTGAGGGATGAAGTAGTGAAGGCAGCAGAGGATCAAGTAGGTAAAAAGACGAGGGCTAGTAGAAATCCTTGGGCAACAGAAGAGAGATTGAATTTAATTGATGAAAGGAGAAAATATAAAAATGCAGTAAATGAAGCAGGCAAAAAGGAATACAAACGTCTCAAAAATGAGATCGACAGGAAGTGCAAAATGGCTAAGCAGGGATGGCTAGAGGACAAATGTAAGGATGTAGAGGCTTATCTCACTAGGGGTAAGATAGATACTGCCTACAGGAAAATTAAAGAGACCTTTGGAGATAAGAGAACCACTTGTATGTACATCAAGAGCTCAGATGGAAACCCAGTTCTAAGCAAAGAAGGGAAAGCAGAAAGGTGGAAGGAGTATATAGAGGGTCTATACAAGGGCGATGTACTTGAGGACAATATTATGGAAATGGAAGAGGATGTAGATGAAGATGAAATGGGAAATATGATACTGCGTGAAGAGTTTGATAGAGCACTGAAAGACCTAAGTCGAAACAAGGCCCCGGGAGTAGACAACATTCCATCAGAACTACTGACAGCCTCGGGACAGCCAGTCCTGATAAAACTCTACCATCTGGTGAGCAAGATGTATGAGACAAGCGAAATACCCTCAGACTTCAATAAGAATATAATAATTCCAATCCCAAAGAAAGCAGGCGTTGACAGATGTGAAAATTACCGAACTATCACTTTAATAAGTCACGTCTGCAAAATACTAACGCAAATTCTTTACAGACGAATGGAAAAACAAGTAGAAGCCGACCTCTGGGAAGATCGGTTTGGATTCCGTAGAAATATGGGAACACGTGAGGCAATACTGACCTGACCCTCCGACTTATTTTAGAAGCTAGATTAAGAAAAGGCAAACCTAGGTTTCTAACATTTGTAGACTTAAGAGAAAGCTTTTGACAATGTTGACTGGAATACTCTCTTTCAAATTCTGAAGGTGGCAGGGGTAAAATACAGGGAGCGAAAGGCTATTTACAATTTGTACAGAAACCAGATGGCAGTTATAAGAGTCGAGAGGCATGAAAGGGAAGCGGTGGTTGGGAAGGGAGTGAGACAGGGTTGTAGCCTCCCCCCGAAGTTATTCAATATGTATATTGAGCAAGCAGTAAAGGAAACAAAAGAAAAATTCGGAGTAGGTATTAAAATCCATGGAGAAGAAATAAAAACTTTGAGGTTCGCCGATGACATTGTAGTTCTGTCAGAGACAGCAAAGGACTTGGAAGAGCAGTTGCATGGAATGGGCAGTGTCTTGAAAGGAGGGTATAAGATGAACATCAACAAAAGCAAAACGAGGATAATGGAATGTAGTTGAATTAAGTCGGGTGATGTTGTGGGTATTAGATTAGGAAATGAGACACTTAAAGTAGTAAAGTAGTTTTGCTATTTGGGGAGCAACATAACTGATGATGGTCGAAGTTGAGAGGATATAAAATGTAGACTGGCAATGGCAAAGAAAGCGTTTCTGAAGAAGAAAAATTTGTTAATATCGAGTATAGATTTAAGTGTGAGGAAGTCGTTTCTGAAAGTATATGTGTGGAGTGTAGCCATGCATGGAAGTGAAACATGGACGATAACTAGTTTGGACGAGAAGAGAATAGAAGCTTTCGAAATGTGGTGCTACAGAAGAATGCTGAAGATTAGATGGTTAGATCACATAACTAATGAGGAGGTACTGAATAGGATTGGGGAGAAGAGGAGCTTGTGGCATAACTTGACTAGAAGAAGGGATCGGTTGGTAGGACATATTCTGAGGCATCAAGGAATCACCAATTTAGTATTGGAGGGCAGCTTGGAGGGTAAAAATGTAGAGGGAGGCCAAGAGATGAATACACTAAGCAGATTCAGAGGGATGTAGGCTGCAGTAGGTACTGGGAGATGATGAAGCTTGCACAGGATAGAGTAGCATGGAGAGCTGCATCAAACCAGTCCCAGGACTGAAGACAACAACAACAACAACAACAACAACAATTAATCGATGGAACCTTTGGGAGAGGGAAGACTGGGAATCTAACAGAGGCAGTGGTACGAAATAATTCGTGTCCACGACGTGCAAAAGGCTTCTTTAAAAGCAGACCAATGAATAAGATCGAGGGTAAAAATCGTAGAGGGAGGCCAAGAGATGAATACACTAAGCAGATTCAGAGGGATGTAGGCTGTAGTAGGTACTGGGAGATGATGAAGCTTGCACAGGATAGAGTAGCATGGAGAGCTGCATCAAACCAGTCTCAGGACTGATGACCACAACAACAAAATGTTCCAAAATGATGTTTACAAGTTTTATCAATTATATTTTAGGAATGGGAACAAGTAGAAACGTGCGGTTATGACAACGCACACTTAAAGCTAGTTTTTTTGTCTTGTTTTGCCATGGTAGCTATTGACTGGCCGCCCTCAAGTAGCTGAGACAATGTGTGGAATTGTTGGCACAGACTAGAGCCGACTCCAGGTTTTGCGGAACCACATTACATTTTTTTCTTTGGGCGGGACTTGCACGAACTGTGAGCTCGCATCAAAGCAGTAATAGCACACTTCAATGAGGACATCTTAAGCCGAATATGTAGTGTGGTGTCAGCACCAGCAAGGCGCCATATTCTTCAAGAATGTATTCTGAACTGATAATATTGTGAATCATGTACCGTCAAGAGCGAAGTTCATCATTAATGGATTAAAGTTAAGTATCAAACTAATTTTGTCCATTTTCTGAATTCTAATTCCTTGTCATGTTCTAGACCTCACGTCAGTATAGTCCTTCCCTCCTCACGCCAGCCAGCGTGAGCTAAACGCGTGCATTTCGGCCTCCCCTAGTAACATGGTGTTGGTAAGTCTTTTGTCAAGGTATTTGTGTTGAGTGTAACCTTGCACACTCGTGTCCGGCTGCTATCTAACCGGCGCCGGTACACGTTTGTCGCGAGGTGCGCTTAATGGGATATTTCACACTGGCCCAGCGCCGGTTAAACGGCGCATGGGTGCCGAGCTGCCGCTGCCACAGACTACCTGTGGCGAGGTGGCCATGGGGCATTCTTGGCGTTCACATCTGGCGGTATTTGACGTTTGTTGTGGTACTCCTCACTTCTTGTGTCTTCTTTGGTGTGAAACTACAATACAATTGTTTGAACATTCCTTACCTATTTTATCACGATGGAAGTAGACCTGGAAGTACTAATTTTAATGAAAAAATAAACGGGAACCAGCCCCAGTTGAACTATTAACAAGTAACAAGTAGCAGCGGGATGTAGAACCCAGAACGCCACTAGTCGTTTCTCAGACGAATAATTCCGTCCTCTAATATCGCGTAGTGGAATTCCAGTTTATAGTGTTACAAATCGTTTCTGGAGGGAAAAAAGTGTGATCCTAGCGTATCACGTGGATACCATTGACCACGGCACAGCCAGCACAATATACTACACATCCGCTACCAGGACTTCACAGGGACATTTTGTGCGTAGCCTGTTGTTTCAGATCACTCCATAATCTCATCAGCTGATCGACCGAGGTTTTTCTCTGTTACGTTGTTAATCTCCTTATAATACACAATATTATTAATGTCCTTGGAAACAGAAATAACAAATTTAAAATGCTTCGTATTTTCGACTCATCTGTGGCTGTCAACATGTGTGTATAGGCTGGATTTATTCTCGGAAGGATATGTTGCGGAGTTGTATTGAATTCTGCTTTCTTACTCGTAGATCGCCAAAGTTTGCAAACTTATCCTCAAACAGTTGAAAAAAGTGTCACCATCATTTCTTAATTCCCCTAAAAGTATAAAAATCCTCCAACATCGTCTCTTCTCATGTTGGTTGGATCATCCGAGGGAGTAATTTGTTGCGACCCATCTGCTAATTCTTTGTCAGTATTTAGGAATATGTGTACAAGTCGTGCTGCAGTCGCGTACTGTCAGCGATTGTCCGGCAGCCGTGTCGATGTGAAAAGCGCCGGATAAGTGTGAAATGACCCTGAGACGTGGTCGATAAGCAGTGTAGACAGTGAGAAAGTAGAGGCTCTTGACAAGTGGTACCATGCAAGAATGTTGAAGATTTGGGTGAGTAGATCGAGTGACGAGCGATGTACCGAATAGAACTGAACTAGCCATAAAAGAAATTTATGGCACAGACTGACCAAAAGAAAGAATCGGCTGATAGTACACGTTCTAAGGCGTCGAGGGCTTGTCAGTTTGATAGTGGAGGGGAGTGTGTAGTGTACAGATTGTAGAGGGAGCCCAAAGGATGGATGAAGTAAGCAGGTTTATGGCAGGCGCTTGCAGAGTTATTCGGAGGTAAGGCACAGTACGACTGTCGTGGAGGGCTACATCAAACCAGTCTTGGGATTGAAGACCACAACGAGGGCAAAGGGATGTCACTTTTGCAGCACAAAAGAACAACAGAATTTGTCAAATGCTCGTGATTCGCCAGTCACAGAGCGCTAGCAGACGGTTTTGTTAGGTAGGTGACAGACCATGAGTGAAGATAAGAATGCATCACAAACCAGCCAAGCCGGCAACTCGCTACCCCCGCTCTCTGCAACCACGCGGCTGCGTCGCCAGGTTTGGAAGGGTCAGTGTGTGCGGTTTGTTCTACAGAGAGTAAAGGAATGTCGAGCGAATTTTTAACGTGACGAAGTAAATCGTACGTGCCAGGCGCTTTGTTCACTGTGACAACCCTACTCCTGCTCTGCTCTAGCCTCACAGTGGCCACAAAATGTCGGTGACGCTGCATCGAGTCGGACAGTGAAACGAATACACGCTGTTGGCTCGCCACAACAGAATTTGTGTACCGCGGCTGCGGATGGGGCTTTCTCACGCGTCTCGACGACAAGGCGCGCAGAACCGGTTCCCGCGGAGACAGCACACCGGCAGAAGGCTGCTGCGTAACGCGCCCCAGCTCTCGCCGCAGCGGGTAGATCGGTCTGGGGCGATGGCAGCGAGTGGCACAGTGCCGGGCACGTCACCCCCGAAAAAATGAAGCCCTCGCGTACCCCTACCCCAGCTATAACCGTGCCAGGCTGTAGCTCAGAAAGGCGCGTTAACCTGCAGTCGTTACTGTATGCCCATCCTTCATAACAAATGAACACGAGGCAGTGGTTAACCTAGTAGTAGCCGGCCCGGCTCCTCGCACCTAGGAACGGTAACCTGGTTAATTAGTAACCAGGGCTAAGCAGGGCGGAAATAGTATGTAGCAAAGATGTAATGTAACATGTAGAGGCATTCTAGTATCCATTGTACAATTGCAGTAATTCTATAATAAAGTAGAAGTAGCACGGTCTATATATGTCTTAGAAATGGACCTTAATTATTTGTTTGTTTTTTAAAAAAATAAATAAAAAGACTTGTCACTGTGGAGCCAGCTGCTGCAAACCCTGTTAAGATGCGTCAGAGCCATACACGAAACCGAGCGAGGTGGCACAGTGGCTTGCATTTACGTTTTCCGTGGACACTCTAAATCGCTCCAGGCAAATGCCCGGATGATTTCTTTGAAAGGGCACGGCCGACTTCCTTTGAGAGGTGGCATGAGCCCCCCTCTCATATTTCTATCATACGATTTTCCTCTCTAATTGCATGCAGTGAAAAGTCGCTATTCCTTCACACGCGGACTTCCTACGCAGCGTCTCTCGTCACCCGGGTGGTCCAGTGACAGGCGGGCTCTGCGGATCTGGAAAGCGCTAAGCCGACGGGTGTGAGGAAGTCGAATGAATGCTTTGCAGACGCCGACATTGTCAAAAGACACGCCCGGAGGGGTCTGAAGTAGCGGCTAGGCTAGAGGTTCCTTTACTTCGCAGAAACTTAGCGAAAACACTTTCTGGCGGGCTACCAGCGAGGCGTGGGAATGACTTGTGTACCCAGGCAGCTGTGGCGGGAAAATTCCCGCGCTTTCTGCAAAATAGTAACTGTGATTGGCTTGCTCAGGGCATAGCTCCGTGACGTAGCAAGATCGGCGCAGAAATTGGCGCCAAGAATCTCCATTGGTGGAATGGTAGTGTTCCGGCAATGGAGTGGAATTTTCCGCCGGTTTTCGAGTTGCTGATTGGAACGTTTAACCACGGCCACTGTCGTGGGGGCGGGAATGTTCTGTGTTCGGTTTTGTACGGGTGCTCTTGGGGGGAGTCGGCTCTCGCCTTTCGGTCGAGGACGTCGAAGCAACCAGCCAACGGCTCCGGTACGCCAGATCGTGTCCTGGCAGTCAAGAAGACAGTTTGGTAATGTATGTCCGCAGCACCGGCAGATAGGGATTTTCCTAGGTGATAATCAGAGCTCAGCAGAGCGCGCCTGTTCGTCTTTTTTCTAACTTTGTTCTGTCTTGGGTAGCAGCAATTAATGTTGGGTTGGCTATGTGTTTTCTCTAAGATTTGAGTTGCAAGGAATTGGCTGCACATATCACTTCGTCATAATCCTCGCAATCTAGTTTAGGGACAACTTCACATTCACAGCGTTTGTTTGAGTATCCAATTTGAGCCAATTTGATGTATTGTAAATGTTTCATGTGTTTTTGTTTATTATTTTCTGTTTAGTCTTAATAAATCATATTGTTATTTTGGACAGAACTTTCATTCTGTTAATCGGTAGAGCAGCCCCATCATTCCTCACTATGTTAATGAAACCTTCGTTTATTTAACTTATTTATCAAATTAAATTATTGCAGGTGCGAAACACTCTTCTACTCCACTGGCAGGGTTGATTAGAGTCAGTTCGCGTATTTTTTTTATCCTTGTGCAACAGCAAAAGTTGGAGTTAGAATAGGGGGGGCTTAGAGCATCATGTACATATGTAGATTCTAGAAGAATTGAGTGTTAAATACACTGCTAGCCCCGGCACCTCGCACCTTCCCCGGCCTTCCCTAATCCTATGAGACCGGTGACCTCGCTGTCTGGTCTCGTCCCCCAAACAACCCAAATCCATACGCCGAACACGATGGTTTACCTTCTCGGTAGCGCCACGTGGTCGTACATTCCTGTAACCACCGCTGCCAGCGATCATGCTCAGGGGCTACATTCCTACCAAGTCGTTCTGCAGTATGGAGGAAGGGACATCAAGCTTCTCGTAGCCGTATTACACGACCTCATTCTAACTCAGTGAGCTGTTGATAATGGCGTCTTCCGTGTGTTGAAAGCATTTTTGGTTAACACCAACTCACGACGTCCGATATTGGTAAGTGACGCTCACGACAGTTGCAGCTCGCATTCAAAGCAAACCTGATTTGGATCGTTGTAGAAGCGCCACTAGCGCCACTCGTATGCGATGTAGAAACACGCCTACCAACTTTCGTGCACCTCGCACGACTCCTGCTTTCTGTTGGGATTGTTTTTCCGTCAGTGTAATGATCTGAAGATGGCAATTAAAATCTGCCGAAACTAATCGTGTTTAGATATAATCACTGCGCTATCTATGTAAATAAAACTCCTGTAACGTGGAAGATCGTATTTTCCGTAAAAAGAGGTAGTTGTCCTGCTGACAATGTGAGGTACCCATATACTATCAAGACTTTATTGACCCGTAAAGTTCTTTTCATATGAATAACATGCCATGGAAAAGAAGGGAAAAGAAGGGAACCCGTGGAAAAATGGTGCTTTCGGAGCGAATATGCTCCTGTTTAAAAAACTCAGACAAGTTGCTTCACTCTGTCTTCCTCAGCACCTTGAAGAACAGGCCCAGCAATATCGTGGTTATCCGCCGACACCGAGCAAGCGACTTTCAGTTAAAATGTGTCCCCGGTACGGGAATATACATAACGTATGTAGGGGTGCAGGTTGTAGACGACATGTGGTAGTCTCTATGTGAAGACTGTATTGTTGTAACTCTTCAGGCTTTCCCGGCGATCTAATGACATCTTGAGTTGTCGGGTGTTCTGCCGGATATCAGCGTCGTACTTGCACGATATTTCGGTCACGTAGCTCGTGACCTTCATCAGGTGCGACCTGAGACTGCTCCTCGAGTGGACCTGGTCCAGTATTTATGCCTATGGCCTTCCCCCTTCACCAACGGCTGCAGGCGCTTCCTCTGCGGTCCGCGCCCATTCCCTGCGACCTGCTGGAGCGTTGCTGCTCCGTTTTCCGTTCGCTGCGGTTGTAGGTGTTCCCTCTGCGGTCCGCGCCCACCAGACCCGCTCCTGGGGGTTTCATCTACGGTCTGGGGTACCAAGCGTTCCCCCTGCGGTCCGCGCCCGCTCACCACGACCTGTTGGAGCGTTGCCGCTCCGTTTTTCGTCCGCTGCGGCTCTGGATGTTCCCTCTGCGGTCCGCGCCCACCAGTCCCACTTCTGGGTGTTCCACCTTCGGTCTGGTGCGCCTGGCAGTCCGTCAGGGGCTCGTTTTCCATCTCCATGTCTCTGGTTCTTCTGTTTGTGTAGTGTTGCAGCTGGCCCCGTTGCTCCTTTAACAATTCCAGAGCCGGATCCCAGGCTCTGCTTAGCTGGTACCCTGTGTCACGGTTCATAAGATCGTCAGCCATTTTAATTTCTATCGATTCTCTTATAACACTGTCCCAAAATCTGGGTGTTTCTGCTAGAATCTTGGTATCTTCTAACTTCATGGCATGATCTAGTTCTAGACAGTATTCAGCAATGGCTGACTTAGTCACCTGTCTTAATCTAGTGTGCCTCTGATGTTCTTTGCACCTGATCTCCACAGTTCTTGTCGTCTGGCCAATGTAGGACATGCCACATTGACAAGGTATATTGTAAATCCCTGGTTTTCGTAACCCCAGGTCGTCTTTGACACTCCCCAGCAGCAACTATGAACTGTGCTGCAAAAGGAGAAACGGACGTATCAACACCGAGGAAGAAATGGGCACCAAGCCGGGCTTTGTGGTGGCCTGATTCTTGATCTCGTGAATAAAGAGGAAGGGGAGGAAGCCACCGACAACAGTCGTGCTTATCTCAGTGTTTCGTGTAAAGTTATTGTAGATTTTTCGCTTATTATTCAGTTTTGAAGACTAATCTCTCCCTTTCCGGGATCCATTTCAATCTCCGTAATAGTGAATATCACGATAAACTTTCTGTGTTATAACCGAATACTCGAACAGAAACCACTGCCGCATTGTCTAGACATGATCCAATGATACCGCTGCATATTGAGAGCTAGTTCTCAAATGGATCTGATTTCTTTGAAAAGTAAAACTACAACGCTACTTACATTTTCAGTGTACCTTTGCATATAGAAATTTCACAGCATTTGCGTAGTCCTTTAAGGTATCACTGAAAAAAATATTGTCAAACGAGATTTGAATCGGGCCGCCTAGTACAAATCCTGTGTTCGACACAGCTCCATCTGATTTCTGAGTATCTACATACATATACAACGGAATTCACTGTATAGTGTGTGGCTTCAGAATTTATGTACGGCTTTTGAAGCAACGAAGAAAGGACCCTGAAACCGGTGAATGTAACATTATGTGACCGTGTGTTCTGCTGCAACATACATCTCCGACAGATATAGGTCCTCTCCAGAGGGAGCATTCCGTCTCCAAAAATACCCTTAGCGTAAGGTGGCACTTCAACAACTGAAAGGACTTTGTTCAGAACTTACACGTCTTGTGGCGCCTCAGAGCCTGCTCGCTACTCTGTAATGTTTCCTCCTCCTTGTGGATCGCGCACTGCAATGAACTCGACGTCAGCTGTGGACGTGATGTCTGCCGCTGCCTTTACTCCGGAGACTACCTTGACGCAGCTCTCTGCCCTGTAGCAGCCTCTTCATCTCTGAATGACTACTACGACCTGCTCACTGTATTCATAGCTTGGGGTCCCTCTACAACATTATCTCCTCACACTTCCTCCTTTACCAAACTGACGATTCCTTTACGTCTCAGGGTGTCTCGTATCACCCGAACCTTTTACTTTAATGAAGTTATGCAATAAATATTTTCCCCGATTCGATTCAGTACCTTCTCATTTCTCAGTCTACCCGTCCAAATCGTCGGCGTTCTCCTGTAGCGGCACATTTCAAAAGCTTGTAATCTCTTACTGTCTGAACTGCTTGTCGTCCACGCTTCACTTCCGTAGAAGGCTGCGCTCCAGACAAATACTTACTACTTTAATTGATATTAGCTGTTAGCAAATATTTATTTTTTCCAGAAGTGCTTTTTCTGTTATTGCCATTCTGCATTTTATACACTCTCGATTTCGGCCATCCTCAGTTACTTCGCTGCCGAAATAGAAAAACTCATCTACTACTTTTCGTATTTCATTTCGTAATCTATTTCCCTCAGCATTTCCTTATTTAATTCGAGTATATTCTGTTAAGCTCGTTTCACTTTTATTGATGCTTGTCGTGTAATCTTTTTTCAAGATAATGTCTATTCCGTTGAACTGCTCTTGAAAGGACGAAGTAAGTCATTAACAAACCGCATGTATATTTTTTTATTCTCCCTGAACTTTAATTTCCGTTCCAGATTTCTCCCTTGTTTCCTTTATTATTTTGTCAGTGTACACATTTAATAATATCGGGGATAGATGCAACGCTGTGCCACTACCTTCCCGATCACTGCTTCCCTCCCATGCCATTCGACTCTTGTGTGGTTTCTGCATATATTGTGAGTAACCGTTCCCTCTCTGTGTTCATACCGGCTACACTGAAAAGTTCAAAGGGTGTAGTCCAGTCAACATCGTCAAAGTCTGTCTCTAAGTCTACAAATACTATAAAAGTAGGGTTGCTTTGCTTCAGCCACTTCTATGATAAGTCGTAATGTAAATATTGCCTAGCTTGTTGCTGTATTTCCACGGGACCCCAACTGATCGGTTTCTGCTAGTTTTTTTTCCATCCTGCGCACCTTCACTTTGAACGGTATGTACTGCTAGAGCGAAAATAAAATTAGTCGGACGTCGTTTTAATTGAAATTACTACTTTTGCTGAGAAACATTTGCTTGGCAATATCCAGTGATCGTACATCCTTTTGTTGCAGTTTCAATTCCCCCCCCCCCCTCTCTCTCTCTCTCTCTCTCTCTCTCTCTCTCTCTCTCTCTCTCTCTCTCTCTCTCTCCCCCTCTCCCTCCCCCCCCCCCCCTTGCCCTGCCCCCCTCCCTCTCGGCCGTCTTGTTATTCGTACCCAAGGTCTTGGTTCCTCGGAGAAACGTAAGAACAATGTCGCACCATACTGGGCCTGCAAGTGAATTTCGTGGAAGCGGACACGTCTGTAATTAAAATCGTGCTGTGGGTACGGAGGGCCCAGGAGGCGCCTGGCGCGGTTCCAAGCCGTCCTGCCGCCGGCCGCTGGAAGAGGCCGCTGGGTCCAGGCGGCACGGCACGGCACGGCACGGCACGCAGCACGCTGCTCGCCGACCCCACAAGGTCTTCTGGTCCGTCGCCCTTGCACAGTGCGACCCGCCAAACGGTTTCCCCTCCTCGCTTCTGGCTACGCGCCAGAACAGACAGCGTGTCTTGTGGCAGCACCTCACTGTGTGTAGCGACCTGCGTACTCTGTCAGTGTTCTCGTAACAGCAAATGCTGCCAGTGACGAATGAGTGTTACTGGGGCCGCACAAGCCAGTTTCTCCGTCTGCTAAGCACAATACGTACGCGGTTGATCTCGAGAACGGCTTTCAAGTTAGCTGCATTATCCGTCTTCGCCTGCCCACAGTTAACGGTTGCTATATAGTAAATATTTTTTATCAGCCACTTAACCTTGCATTTTCGTTGCAGCGCGTGCTTACAGATATTACTAAAAGGATATCACGGAACCAGGGAGTCGGTACCGTGATCCGTTCGTAGGTTGCCGACCTAGCTTCCGTGAGGAAACAAAACTTTTATTTTCGATATTTCGCGTAATTATTGACAGAATTCAAAAATTTGCATTCCTATCATCATCTACTCATTCTCAGGTGTAATGTTACGTTAAAAGTTTAGTTCAGTAAAACAAGTGTTAAAAGCTACAAACTGTATGTTGGTCTCGAGACAACGTAATTACCGGCACGCAAATGCCCGGCATTTATTCATCCAGTATTTGAGAATGAGACCACTTAGCTACTCCCAACAGACTTTACACATTATTTCACACCTCGCTGTGTCGGCGATAAAAATGGAATAAGGATACTATCATTACAGACAAATCTTAACACCACAACAGAACACAGCATGTCATTCCGAACAGAGCTGTCTGCAGACGTAAAATAAACTTCGGGCGTGAGCCACGAAAGTTACTAACGTCGCAAGTATCATGAGGCTTCGCAGAGGATGTTGCTGTATACAGAGAAGTCGGGACGCTAGAAAATTGTAGCGAAATTCGGGAAGACCTACACACGATCGACACTTGGTGCAAGGAGTGGCAGTTGACTCTCAACATAAACAAATGCAACACGTTGCGAGTACATGGGCAGAAAGAACCTTTATTGTGTGATTACGCAATTGCAGAACAGTCACCGGAAGCTCTTACTTCCACGAAGTATCTACGAGTATGCATACGGAGAGATTTGAAATCGAATGATAACATAAAGTTAATCGCTAGTGAGGCAGATGCCCGATTGAGATTCAGTGGAAGAATTCTCAGGAAATGTAGCCCATCAACCAAGAAAGTAGCTCACAAAACATTCGTTCGACTAATCTTTGAATATTGCTCGTCAACGTCGGATCCGTACCTGTTTCGATTTATAGAGGAAATGGAGACTATCCAAAGGAGAGCAGCGCGTTTCGTTACATGTTTATTTAGTGAGCGTAAAAACGTCGCAGAGATGATCAAGCAACTGCAGTGGCAGACATTACAAGAGACGCTTCCTGCATCGCAGTTTCTAGAGCGTGTGTTCTTACGTGAATCAACAGATATATTGCGTAAACCTCGCGAGAAGGCCGTGAAGATAAAATTAGAGAGATTCGATCCTACACGGAGCGACTGAAACACGAAAGGGGGAAGTGACAGTAGTACACAAAGTACCTTCCGCCACACACCGCAAGGTCGCTTGCGGATGTAAAAAATGAATGGAGATGTAAATAATAAATAGGCACGAAAATACAATAGCTATAGGGAATAATATAAGCAACACAGCACTACGCGGAAGCACAGTGGTCAGGCAAATAGGTTAGGAATACCACATCTGCGTGACCACAAGACAGGTTGCTCCGTGTTTCATGTATGTGGCAACAAGCTGTTATCGCAGCCATTCTGGTAGACGAAAGTTGTGTGGTGTTGATCATCTGCTATAGACCTGCAGTGAATGAGAGATCCGCGAACTGGGAAATTATTAGCACAGTGTTGCATCCATTCGTCTAAGTGAACGTTGTCGTAGTCTTGAGTTATTCGACATGTATATACTGGTAGCGGACGGGACTTGTAGATGAGGTATATGGTTTTCTCAGCCCCTGTGATCGCCTGGCAAGTGAACAAGTGCAGCGGAACCGGAAGCGCTAAGTCGCGCGCAACACCCCTGTAATCCAATAACGGCGTCCGCTCGGGGCTTCGGTTGTACGTCAGTGACCCCGTCCTGCAAGCCACAAATGGAACAGCTTGTCTCAATACTCACGCGATATTGCTGAAAGCTGCGCCGGTGAGTTACATTGAGTGCTGCCCGGGAGAGTTGCGACTTGCTCGAAATACACTGCCGGAAAAAAAAGTACAGCCGTATAGAGGTTTCCAATTCGCTCAAGATTCGTGTAGCCTCCACTGGCTGCAATGCAGGCTTTGACTCTGGCATCCAGTCGATCGTACAGATGGCGAATGCTGTCCTGGGATACAGCACGTCCAACTTGTGTGTCAATCCTCCGAAAGGACCTTTCCGCCACTTGGAAGTCTACAATTGGACCCCTTTCAAACTCGCTCAGTTGACTGTAGGAAGTAAGAGTGCGTCTCCGTGGCATGGTTACCTCTTGCTCCACACGTTCCAGAAACATCCCCCAGGCTGGAAACATCCCCCAGGCTGTGGCTAAGCCATGTCTCCGCAATATCCTTTTTTTCAGGAGTGCTAGTTCTGCAGGGTTCGCAGGAGAGCTTCTGTAAAGTTTGGAAGGTAGGAGGCGAGGTACTGGCAGAAGTAAAGCTGTGAGGACGGGGCGTGAGTCGTGCTTGGGTAGCTCAGTTGGTAGAGCACTTGCCCGCGAAAGGCAAAGGTCCCGAGTTCGAGTCTCGGTCCGGCACACAGTTTTAATCTGCCAGGAAGTTTCATACCAGCGCACACTCCGCTGCAGAGTGCAAATCTCATTCTGGTATCTTAATTTCGTTCACCCTGTGAAGCTTTCCGACGAGTAGTCTGTTCACATCAGTTACTTCGTCAGCAGTTTCACTGCAGATTCCAGAACAAGGTACGGTGTGGGGGACAAGACATAGACTTGCATTCGGGAGGGATGTAGATTTTACGCGACTTCCCTCAGCCTGTTACGTCAACTTCTCGGACGGTTCCTTGGGAAAGAATACGGCTGATTTCCTTCCCGAACTCTAGCTCTGATTCTAACAACCTATCCTCGACGAGAGGCGTTAAACCCACCTCCGTATTCCCAATTCCTAGAAAGTGGGCTTTTTTTTCTCAACAAAGAAGCCTCTAATAGTACATTTCCGACGCTTCAGAAGTCATTTTTTCGCACAGCTGGACGTCAGCTGAACACGTTTAACGCAGTTAAAAAACTGTGGTTCATTTTGTTGGAATAGGTATGATTAGTTTCAAGTACCATGCTGGTGTTCCACCGGGAACTCAATAATTCTTTTAGATCGCATTATTTTAGCAAAATTCACTTATGGCCTGTTCAGTTGTACCTTCACGTAACGTTCTCAGGTAATTAGATAATGCCTTTGCAAGAAGTCGAATCCGATTGCTATACTGATCGTGTCGCCGTGTTGTGCCCTGTGTTGAGACAGTGCTCGGTCACGGCGGACATATGTGGGAGGGACAGACGGGTGTGTTGTCGTAGTTCGGCGCATCTGTCTTTGACAGTGCGGCAAGTCTTGTATGACTTCGCGCAGCTACAGGAATTCTGTAAACACCTGGTCTTCTCAAACCGAGGTCGTTTCTAACGGAGCTTAGTAGAGCTCTTGCATTTCGTTGGAGGACATAAGACTGATTTAACTTTGTTTCCTTAATAATATTCTTGTTTTGGAATGTAAGGCGACCATTCACATTTGCTCTTCACTTTTTTTCAGCTCCTCAAATAGCTTAACATGCTCCAGGAGTGAGACACGCCAATCTCCCGTTCGGAATATCTGTTCGCGAGAATGCTTTACGGAAGTGATTTAGCTCTTCGGATATGTTGTGTCAAAAAAAATGAAATAATGGTGCGGCATTGATGGCCAGGAGGTCCCATCTGATGAAGTTCGGCCGCCGGGTTACAAGTCTTACTTCAGGTAACGCCACGTCGGGCGCCTTGCGTGTCGGTGGTGATGAAATGAGGCCGAGGACAACAAAAAACCCAGTCCACGAGCGGACAAAATCTTCAACTTGGCGCGCTGCATGGTAGGCAAACAAGTTACGACGACGTTGTCTGAATCCTAAATGCACTGTCGACCAACTTCGCAGGTAAGCCACTTCGTTGCGAAGGATGTTGATAGCTGCTGGCCTGTAAGTCCAAGTGCGTGTTTCTTGGTTTACGGTAACAATGTGACCCAAGGTGCATTCCTCTTTTCTTAGCACCAACACGTCCGTGAAGGATAGGACGCCATTTTTCTCTGTCTGCATTATAAACGTGGTGTTAGGGTGAAATGAATTTGAGATGCCGCAGAAATACATCTAGCGATGTAGTGCCCTGGAGGTTTCATCCACATAAGCACGTGGGTTTTAACACCTCGGCCTGGCTCCTCGAAATCGCCCATAAGAACATTAGCTTCGATGGTGACAAGGTACTACCCATTCCGTCTGTTTAGCGTATTGACCATCGAATAAAAAGTAGTTTGAGGTGATCACGCGAGTGAACAAATGAAATTCCCTCTCCAGCTTCTCGCCAATGAATAAAAGCGATCGGTGCAGTGGCACTCGAGCGAAAAGTATTTTATTTTCGTAACAACCTTGTTCTCTTCAATCAGTTCCCCTAGTGTACATTTACACCGTCTTAGTCGTTCGTTGCGAGTGCATTGAGATGAGTGTGGCCACGGTAAGACGTCAAACACGCCTGACGAGGGAAGGCCGCGACGTTGGGATCACGCACTTACTTCAAACTTTGTACACCTTTAGTTGGCCATTAAAACAACATAACGTGCAAGTAGTAATGGGCAGTATTCTGGCAGTTACGAGAAAATTGCGAGAGAAGTTTTACGTGGCTATTATGTAACTGTCGTATCTGTGTGTGTGTGGGGGGGGGGGGGGGCGGGGGGGGGGTGCCGGACGTTAGAGATCATGGCGGTCAGGTAGTTACAGTGTGAGTTATGTGAGCCAAAAATGTAATGATGCGACGGTTCCACTCCCGCCCAAACATCCATTTTTATGGTACAAGTATAAATTCTGTGATGTTAAAAAAAATTCGCACCTACGCTTTTCGTTCTTGCTACAGCAGCCACGTCTGACCGCTACGCAGGTTAACTGCCAAATGGAGCCTGCCTTTGAGTCTGCAGCTCGAAGCGTCGAGGTGGAAAGTAGTTCCGGGCACCTTACCACATTGCACGACAGGCGTATATTTCCAGGAAAGCTGTGTGCGTTTATTCATTTACCTGTCGATAGAAATATGTTTGTTGTAATAATTAAATTTAATTAAAAATAGTAATTTATCAAATTACCTGAAATTCACTTCGTGCAAATACACGTGGTTTTGTTTTAAATTGACATTAGCCCTAAAGTGCCATATAAATTAAATAATATGGCAAGTGATGGAAAAAAATAGATTAAAAGTTAAGCAAGAGTGGGAGTCGAACCGTCGCTTCAAACACGTCCGTCTTGCTAACCACTTTTTGCATTTTGTTCGTTATTATTCGTTGTTAGTTGGTCGTAGCGGACGTCACATGACATCCGTCGAAGTTCGTTGTTGATCCCTTCACTCAGTTTTTTATTTCAGAGACCAGCCAGCCCTCTGACCGAACACGCTGAGCTACCGTGCCGGCTTCCACACAGAACCGTCAGTTACGTGACAGAACTTGTCTCGCAATTGCCAGAGTAGTGCACCTTACTACGTGCACATTGTTTTTTTAATGGCCACCGAAACGTCTCCAAAGTTTGAAGTAAACCTGTGATCCTTTCGAGAAGAGGTGGCGCGTGCGCTGCCTGACCCCGGCGGCGCACTCGCACAGGTAGTGCGGCGGTGGGGAGGGTATCGAGTGTCGGCCGCTGTTGACGTATTGACCCGCGGCCGCCTCGAATAGCGCCAGCGCCGGCTGCGACTGTGAGCTGTGCACGCCACGTGGCTGGCTGGCTGGCGCCTCTCACACACCTGCCCCCCCCCCCCCTGCCCCACCAGCGGGCCCGCACTCCGGTACACGAGGAACCGTCTTAGGCCGGAAGGTGCCGTCTGCTCCTCACAAAGCAATGTGAAGTGCATGAGAGAGCATACGCAATTAACGCGGCAACACATGTTAAGGTTTACAAACGTTCCATTGACGCGTGGAGCGCGTGAAGAACCACAGATCAGTCGGCTCCGTGCGAGTTCTAATTAGTCTAATTTTGTCTTCAGCGTCCTTAAGGGACCGATGCGTGGGCGCTCAAGAATATATCTAGATGCTTCGGTTAATACTGATTCGTGAAATTTTGTAAGGAACCTCTTGTCGGATACATTGTGTCTGTCTTCGAGAGTCTGCCAAATCAGGTTTTTCAGTGTTTCCGTGACGCTCTCCGGCCAGTCGGACATACCTGTGACCACGCGTGGCTCCCTTCCTTGTTCATGTTCGTACTGGCCCCACACACACACACTTCGGCACAAGTGATTTTAAGTTGGAGTCCTTTCTAGAGTGCCTGCACTTCACTGGATCCTGCCAATGAACCTAGGTTTCCTGTCTCATCAACGACTGAGTCTATGTGATCGTTCTATTTCGTATTCCTGCAAATCGTTGTACTCAGATATTGGTAGCAGTTGACTGATAGTAATTGTGAATAATTGTTATTGTTGGCATATAATCCTAGGTTTTTTTATTTTCTGGGGCGAACATTTAAAGTATGTTGTCAGTCTCTGCACCACCCTGAAAACTTACGAGCATCTGATTGAATATTTTTACATCTTTTTTTTTCCAGACAGCAGAGGAAGTGGGGTCAAGTAGTCGCTCTAAGAAAAATTGATTTTTCACCAAACCAAGGTAATCGGCCCGTATTCATTATCGCGATAGCTTTCCACTTACACATTGTGAATCTACATATTATAGGGTATTACACGGAATATTTTTTAGTAGAAAAGAAAATAATGTGTGGAAACAGTATGCATTTTTATGAAATATTAAATAGTAGCCACTGTCCTCTACCTCTGGGGGTAATATGGCCAGGGTCTTCGCAGCAGCATCCCGTATTCCTAGTTCTAATTTCTGGACGTATTTTAAATGGAGCGCTGTGCTTTTCAGTGACTTTCGAAAGTTCCTGAAAAGACAAATACAGTCACTCGTTAATGTGGGCGTTGGCACTTTTCGCAAAACATACCGGAAAAATATGCAAAAATTGAGACGAGGCTCCTGGAATCGTCTGTTGAGGTGTAAACACCGCCGAGTGGATCCCTCAAGCCAGGCTCAGTCCCTGTCTGCACCGAGGTGATAGGCGTACGCCACTAAGATGAAACCAGTTTCCAGTTGGCCTCTTTTATACGAAACAGATACAGGCTCACGTGGGATTCTTGTAAGTGAACTGTATGTTAACGTCTAGGTTAGCAGAAAGAGGTTATGAAAACTATTTAAGATGCATTCCTGATCAGAATTCTCCATACACCTATTAATGGACATTGATATGGCTATATTCGACTTTGACATCTTGAACTGTGCTGCGCATACTGAAGTTACACGGTGGCATCTGCAGCGTAGTAGATGTTGTAACTCACCCCAAAGGTGCCCCAGTGGGTTCAGGTTGGAACTCTGGGCAGCCTAGAGCACCTCAGGAATGTTATCGCCCGCAAGCCATCGACCTTCGTCGGCTGATACTCGTATCCGAGTTTCCATTTCTGTCCTGAGTTTTCCTTTGTCACGGTTCAGGCGTGGAAGTGTCGGTGATGGGTTAGCAATCCAATCCTAGCGTGGAACAGGCGGCCACAGACATTACAGCTGATGGAAGGTGGAGGACGTGGCTGAGCCTGGAGGAGTTTACGTCTCCGGCGTTTGTCATTCCCCATTCTTCGACGTTCCAGCTCAAAGTTTTGAAGAGCATTTGAGGTAACTGAGCGCTAGCGACTTCGATCTTCTGCTATTGTGGACCAGTTACTCGGATCGATGTTCAAGTTTTTCAGATTTTTCTTCTACTGATCCTTATAACCTTTGAGAGGGACACCTCGTGGCCTTTTACCTGTGCTCACTTCGCTGTACAGCATTTGGCGTGGAAGTCTGTCATTTTTCATCCGCTGGACATGCCCGACCCGTCTGAGTTGATGCCCAATGATAAGAGCTTCCATGCTATACATTTTTACTTTCTCAAGAACAGCCGTGTTGGATATGAAGTCATCCCATTTCAGGTTCATGATATATCTTAGCTTCTGTTGGTTGAAGCGTTCTAGTTTCTTCAGATCACAGAAATATAACGTCCAGGTTTCGCAACCATATAGCAGGGTGGAAATGACTACAGCTTTGTACACCATCAGTTTGGTGTACAGTGTTAGGTCTTTATTCAGGAAGACACGCTTTGTAAGACGTCCAAATGCTACATGGGCAGCACGTAATCTATTCTCCACATCTTTTCCAGATGAGTAGTTAGATGACAGTATGCTTCCTAGGTAGAGGAAATGGTCCACTTGTTCCAAGGGTGTTATTATAAATGGATATGCTGAAATCAGGAACGGAGAATCCAGGAGTTAGCTGCGCCATCACCTATGTCTTTGGAATATTGATGGAGAGACCAAATCGTTCGTATGCCCTGCTGAAGGAATCAACTGACAGCTGCAACTCTGCAGGTGAATGAGCTGGAGAAGCATTGTCATCAGCATACTGCAGCTCTGTCACACGAGTGGTACTAGTGAACCCCTTTGTGAATGGAGTCTGGACTGGTTGAATAATCCTCCATCGAACCTGTACTTTAGTTCTATTCCTGCATTGTTTACGGACGCCTCGTAAAGCATAGTTGCCAGATACAATGCAAATAATGTTGGTGCCAGAACGCATCCTTGTTTAAGCCCACTTGTTATTGGGAATTCACCAGTTGTTTCATTCTGGCAGAGGACCTGTCCAGTCATATCATCGTGGAGAGCTTCAATCAAATCTACAAAATTTTCAGGGCAGCCGAAGCGTTGTAAGACCATCCACATGGCTTCTCTGGGAACTGTATCGAAGACCTTTTCTAGATCGTAGAAAACAAGTAGTGAAGGCTTTTGCTGTTCTCTGCACTTCTCCTGTAATTGTCGTGCACAGAAAATCGTGTCAATTGTCCCTCTTGAAGGTCGAAACCCGCATTGAGACTCAGGTAGTATAGTCTCTGAAAGTGTCTGGAGGCGATTCAAAAGGATTCCTGCAAAAATTTTGCCAGTGACAAAGAGTAGAGATATTCCCCGGTAGTTACCACAGACGCTTCTGTCGCCCTTCTTGAAGATGGTGACAATTGTGGAGTTCTTCAAGTCAGCTGGTACCTTGCGGGTTTCCCACATTAATAGAATGAGTGAGAAGAGTCTAGTTTTTAGAGGCAAGCCGCCACCCTCAATAAGCTCCATCGGGATGCTGTCAGGTCCAGGAGCCTTCCCAGGTTTCACTCTCTTGAGTGCCTTGCAAAATTCTTGAAAAGTTGGAGGATCAGCCATCGAGGGTTGTGGAGGGTGCTGTGGGACATTTTTGAGAAAATCTCCAGCGGCAGTAGAAGGGCGGTTTAACAGTGAGCTGAAGTGCTCTTTCCAATGATTTAAGATGTCCTGACTTTCAGTAAGAATGGTGTTGTCAGCAGCTTTCAGTGTTCCTGATGAGGAGCGGATAGGTCCATACATCTCTTTAATACCAGCGTAGAGGCCACGCAGGTTCCTTGCATCGGAAAGATTTTGGAGTTCTGTGGCTTTCTGTTGCCACCATTTGTTCTTGATTGTTCGTATTTCACTTTGACATTTCTGCTTGAGTTCTTGAAAGTGTGCTTTCTTTCCTGTGCAAGCCATCGACCTACGGACGATGCTTGTGTGACGCGATGTAGTGTCATGCTGCTACAATTGATCACCATCTGTAAACAGTTCCTCTGATGTACGCAGTACACAGTGCTCCAAAATGCGTTCATAAGGGCAATGAGGGAACCCAAGCCCTAATCACAAAAATCCCCTCCGTACTATAACACAACCTCCTCCTTGCTTCACTGTTGGCAATTCACGTGATGGCGGGTAACGTCCTCCTTACATTCGCCAAACGCAAACCCTTTCATCGAATTGTCTCGACGTGTAGCTATTTCCATAACTCTCAAGTCACTCGTTTCCAGCCATTCATTTTTCAGTACCGTAGCTTTTTGCACCACCTCGAAGCGTCGCCTAGCGTCAACTACAGAAATGTGTTGCTCCGACCATTGTGCCCCATTGTTTTCAACTCCCTGCACACAGTCGCTGTAGTAGCTGGACTGCTGTAGCACTTTGGAACTCTCTAGTGGCGGCTGGTCCCGGCGGAGGTTCGAGTCCTCCCTCGGGAATGGGCGTGTGTGTTTGTCCTTAGGATAATTTAGGTTACGTAGTGTGTAAGCTTAGGTACTGACGACCTTAGCAGTTAAGTCCCATAAGATTTCACACACATTTGAACATCTCAACTCTCTAGTGATTCCTTCCGCTGATTTCATGTGATTTTATACAATCACCCCCTGCAATGCTTGACGGTCCCTGTCCATTAGTAAGTAATGTCTGCCAGGTCTCGGTTTCGCTTTGGTCGTTCCTTCGCATTTCCAATTCAGAATCACTTCGCCAACAAATGACCTCGGCAGGTTTCGAAGGGCTGAATCGTCCTTGACGGGTTTGTTACTTAGGTAGCATGCTACGACTAGTTCGTGCTCGAAGTTTCTGAGCTGCTCTGATGCACCAGTGTTGCTGTTGCTGCTTCTCGGTAGACAACCCAACACTCGCTCGCTATTCTTATCTTGCGGGCCTGCCTCTCGTGACGCGTAGCTGTCAGTTCGACATTACACGAGGATGACTTGATGCCCTTTGATCAGCTAGTGCATAAAGACTAGTAATGGTCCTTAGCACTCCCTTGGGGTACGCCCGAAGTAGTTTTAGAGTACTCTCTCCTGAGAACGACATGCTTTGTTACATTCGATACAACCCCATAGCTCATCTGTTATTCTGTATTGTGTTCATTATACGACATTGCGGAATAGTACGGAACGCCTCCGGAAGTCGAGGAAGACAGCATCAACTTTCGCGCCGGTTTCTACTGCTGTACGGATCTGGGCAGACGAACAGAGCGAATTGGGTTTCACACTATAGATGTCCTTCAGCTGGCCTTCAATCCGGGCTCTACACTTCGCACTGCAAAGCACATGAAGTTTTCAACTCGTACACTGCACAGTGCGCGGATATTTCTGACCTGCCGTAAGAAAGGAAGATGTGACGCAGGAAGGAAAGTGAGTCTCGTGCCACGGTCCGCGCATCGATTCCCGGCGCGGCTCGGCACGCGACGCAAGACGTCAGCGCGGTTGGCGCAGCCGCCAAAATCAATGCTCGGTGTCTGACCCGCGACCTGCCGGCGAATCGCCCCCTTTCCCCGGACTGCCACTTTGGCGGTGCCCGCAGTGCTATTTGGGGATGGCCCGCCGCAGCTCGTTAACTACCCCAGCCGCTGTTCCCAGAGCCCGCTCTGGAAAGAGCCAGTCGTTTGAGGGACTGCAGAAATCTGATTCCGTTACATTCACGGTGGTACACTGTACCAGAGCCTCCCTGGCATCGCTTTTTAACATTACCTGGTGGTAATAGTTAAACTGAAGCTGCTCACGAAGTTGCAGTAAGGGCTGTAACTACCGAATAGCAGCGAAACTTGAGAGATACGCTGACGCGTTAATGCGGAGTCCCAGTTTCAGCCACAAAGTGCAAACCGGGCGCTGTACACCGTCTGTATGACATCATCCACCCTGTCATTTGACAAGCCATAACGTGAGTGAGCAGTGTAGTGTGGTGTCACCGCCAGACACCACACTTGCTAGGTGGTAGCCTTTAAATCGGCCGCGGTCCGCTAGTATACGTCGGACCCGCGTGTCGCCACTGTCAGTGATTGCAGACCGAGCGCCGCCACACGGCAGGTCTAGAGAGACTTCCTAGCACTCGCCCCAGTTGTACAGCCGACTTTGCTAGCGAAGCTACACTGACAAATACGCTCTCATTTGCCGAGACGATAGTTAGCATAGCCTTCAGCTACGTCATTTGCTACGACCTAGCAAGGCGCCATTACCAGTTTATATTGAGATTGTAAAACATGTACCGTCAAGAGCGATGTACACCAATTATGGATTAAAGTTAAGTATTCCAGCAGCAACGTACCTTATTGGCTATATTAATTACATTGTCCTGTTCCAGACCTCACACCAGTTTGCGTGAGCTTAAACGCGTCCATTTCGGCCTCCTCTAGCTACACGGTGTTGGCTCTTCTGACGACACATCATGTAGCTATCGAGAACAGAGACCGTTAGAGAAACGGTTTTATGTGAACAGCAGCAATTACAGAGCTACATTGAGGTAGTAACGCCGACTGAAGGTCGGAGCAGAGACCCGATGTCATTACATTACTTAAAGAACGTGATGATGAATACGAAAACATGGTTGAGCGTGGTATGGTTCCTGGATGACTAAGGCCTATCCCGGTGGAAGTAATTGACGAGGTTGCTCTTGCTGTAACTGACCATGCAGCACGTGTCTCGGGTGGTGCTAGCGCTCGTGCAGTGTCACGAGAATTGTTCGTCCCAGGGCCAACAGCACGGAAATTTTGCGGTGTGTGTTACATTTACGCCCGTACAAGATCCAGACGCTGCAGCAACTGAAGCCGCATGATGCACACCAGAGTTCTGAAATTACTCTTCGGTTTCTGGCACGAATCGAAGTTGGTGCATGTGCCCGGGCAATATTCTATGCAGTGACGAGGCACATTGTACAATACAAGGTGCAGTGGATACACAGAATTGCTGGATTTGGGCTAGTGTTAAACCGCGCGTTGTGCGCGAAGGGCCACTGCAGTCGCTACATTTGGCTGTGTGTTCACAAGCACCTATATTCTCGGTCCGTTCTTCTCTGAAGAGAATACACGCAGACGGCCTGTCAGGTGTTACTGTTACGTCTGCACACGACCGAGACCCTTTTGCAGCACGTGATTCCTGCATTGGAGGAGCGCAGTGCGTGAAAACAAGTTTTCATGCGAGATCGGGCAACAACTCGTGTCGCTCGCCGAGTGAAAGATCTGCTTAACGCAACTAACTATTCATGAACGTGTTAGCTCGAGGGGATTTTCCAAATGCGAGGCCTGCAATATCACCTGATCTGAATCTGTGTGACTTTCGCTGTGGAGATTTCTAAAAGAATGCGTTTACCAAGGACAAGTTCACTCTCTGCCTGGACTGAAGGCCAGTATACAGGAACACTTGCTCAGATTTCACCGGAGCTGCTGTGAGCAACTGTTCATGACGTCGTTGTACGCGTGCAGCGTCTCAGGACCTTGCCAGTGGTAATATTGAACAAATTTTGTAAGCGGCAGTTAATAATAAAATCAACATTATGGTTTTCTCACTTGTTTCACTTTATCCGCCCACGTCATCTTTTCCTAATCCGTTATAAATGGAAACATTTCTACACCTCTTTGTTGCACTTTACAACGCCAGATTTTGACCTGGTGGCTAAAATTTGAACTGATTTCTTTCCAACGTAAATCGGTTCTGCATCAACACATTAGCGTACCTGCCGCTGCCGTACGATAATTGTGAGCAGCTGCAGTTTAGTTATAACCACCCAGTATTTCTGTGGTCCACTAACTTCTTTCGTTACCGGAGCCCTTAATACATCTTTTCCCGCCGAGCCCTAGAAACGTTAATCTGACACAGCTGAAGCGCGCAACTGATGCAATTTCGTTAATTTTTTTTAAAAATGGTAGAAATTACAAGGGACCGTCTGCGCTCTAAGTTGGAGGTGTGTGCTGTTAATGCCTCTTGCGAGACGTCATAGGAAGTTACGGCGGCGACTTTGCCTTGGCTGGGTGGCGTCCAGAGGGAGAGCCTCCGGTCGGACTGAGTGGTAGTGGGACGGGATTGGCATCGGGTCCACTTTGTGGACCAGTAGTTCAGTCCCTTTAAACACATAACTGTCAGCTTCAGCCTCTGCCTTATTTCTTGTTTATTGGAACCATGATATTAGATTATATATACCTTTCTACCTGTTTCTCTCATGAAATGGAGGGCTGACGACCAGATAGTTTAGTTCCTTTAAACATATCATCACCACCACGCGCCTTATTTCTTGCTTATTGGAGCTATGCCATGAGATTATTATTTTCAGATATATATATATATATATATATATATATATATATATATATATATACTTCCCATATGCCTCAATATAGTTTCCGGTTATGAGAATGCTGCTTCCCATAGAGAAATATTTTACAAAAACTTATTGTTAGTCTGGTCTTACTGTAAGTTTCTCTGCTTCTCACGACCATGCAGTCCTTATGATAGTGATGTGCAGCCAATTTTTTTCCCCCGTAATGGGCCTCCCGGCCAATGACGCCAAACGCTCATGTCATTCCCATTGGCGAATAATATAGTTGATGGGTAATTACACTAAGGTCTTCACCCATTCTGCAGACTTTCTCATCAATTCTTCAAGAACTTGGTTCAGATAGTATTTAAAAAGAGTAGGTGCTGTTCAGCATCGTTGCCTGTGCTTTCCGTTGCTCGTATTACGTGCGAGATTATTTTCCTATTTTAATTATTGTTTCTAATTCCTCAAACCTTTTTAACAGCCGTGACATCTTATTATCCTGTCTTCATTGCATCGATAAACACCCTTTATATTTAGGTAATATTTATGGACGGGTTGCCAGGAAACTGACACACACACACACACACACACACACACACACACACACACACACACACAGAGAGAGAGAGAGAGAGAGAGAGAGAGAGAGAGAGAGAGAGAGAGAGAGAGAGATTTCCCCGCGTTCTTTATGTCATGGTTACCGACGTTTCTGCTTCGCTACACTGTTTACCCCCTTGTTTGTTTTACGAGATTTCATTCTGGCAGTGCATAGTTGGACTTATTTTGCTTTGATGGACCCGTCCTGTATGACACGTGAGAAACTCTTGGTGTTGAACACGTATATTTGTCGAATTATTACTCGCACTGACATAACGCGTTAATACGCCCGTTCGTAGACTCGCTAGCTGTAGCTTACGAGTTAGGTGAGATACGCGTTTGTGTGTATGCTGCAGCCCTTGCCGTGCCGTGGTCGTTCACAGCACCGCCGACCTGCGGCAGATGTAGAGTTTTTTGTATGCATCACACTGAGAGTGAAACGGTTCGAAACGGAGTGTACTCAGTTACTCAGCGGTGGCGCGATTTGCCTGTCAGCAAACACCGGCATCCTCGCTGCCCAGCGTCGTGTCAGACAAGCGATTATCCTACACGAAGCGCGAACGGAACAACTGCGCGTGGCGGCGTCGGCGGAGCGTTATCTTGTTTGGACAAGGCGGCTGCCCGCGGCAGCGGCGCCTCTGGATCGGCCCTGCAGACGGCTGCGGGCGACCCGCCACCCACCAGCGCGAACGGCTCGAGTCTGCGTGTACTCCACGTCGCCGACGGCAGAATAACCGAAAGCCTGACGAGCTGGTTTCGTCCCCCAGGGTGTAAAGCCCCTTTTACACGACAGACTTTGTCACGGTCGGCTGCTCGAGACAAGTGCATCGGCCGTGGCCGTGGCCGTGGCGGCTTATTTCCGTACGGAGTCTTCGTTTTGAGTGGTCATGAACGATAGCATTACGAGGGGCTAACCTTTTTACGGAAAATTCGAAATACAGTAACAAAATGTACGAACAAGCAATGACAGAAGTAGAATTCATAGTAAAAGTTCTTGTCAAATGTCGTGGCACACTCCTGAAGACTGAAAGAATAGGAAAAGTTCATCCATACATTTCAGAACGCACACACATTTATCTGCTCGACAATATATATACTTGCAAACACATCATACAATAAGTAGAACGCAGTATCTCGCTTTGCCGCCGATTGCCAAATAACGGCAAAAATTCTTCTTCTCGACTAATAATTTTCACATTTTCCCTGTTGACACAATTTTCATGAAACACGTTTATCTATTTACGCTCGTATTTATGTTAATGTAGGTTTTTTATGTAAAATGTAAATAGGTTTTCCTTTCAGGTATTACATCTCTCGTAGACTAGTGGAACATTAGTAGGAAAAAATGCCAGGACCTTGTGTAACTTTTCAGTTGCCAGGAAAACAGAGCAAACAACATAATAAAGATTAAGAAGCGACAAAAGCAGAAAATCAGTTCTGTAATAGGAGTGACCTCGACCAGAACACGCTATAACTTCCGATGTCAGCAGAAACCGCCATACTTTGTTCGCACTGTGCGGCAGGCTCGGCACAGACTATAGACCATTGACGTCATACACACATTCGCGACGTGGTTGGTTGCCGATTTACTCGCAGTCACGAACCGCGCACGCACTTCGAGTAGTCGATTTTGACCATAAGGTCGCTCGTGTAAAACGGGCGTAGGGAGTAGGTAAATTTTCACCCTGAGTGGCGTAATCACATAGCCAATAAGCTGCAACGCTGTTCTCCTTGTAGTAACTTTGGGCAGTATTGCTTAGTATCACAAATAGCGTCAGAATTACTACAGCGCCTTCACTTGCAACATCCACATTTTTGCAAGCCACGTTACAGTGCACGGTCGGGAGTACTTACGCCATTATTACTCGTTCCTTGTGCTGCAGCATCCATTACGGAATGGGCCAAAAGGCTGTGCGCTTCTCTGTATGTCAAAATCTCTTACCTGACATTCGTGAGCCAAAACATTATGTCCACTGCCCACCGCAAAACTGGATTTCGTCAGGTGTCGTTCAACGTACGCGGCGCGGTAAGGGAAGTAAACAAGCAGAGACGATGAGAAATCATTGTGGCGACGGTGCGGGCCGCGAATTGGGGACTTTCATTGACAATAGGCGCACTGTTGTTTCTCGACATGTGACTTCTTTGCTGGAACCCGCCACGACGTCCTCCTCCGTGCCACCGAGTAGCACTTGCACCCACGTCCTGTGCTGTTTGTCGGATGTATCCCAGCGTCGCTCTTCCCTCACAGTTTTTACCTCCTATAATCCTCTGTAGTACCATGGAAATTACTCACTGGTGTCTTAATACACGTCCTGTTCCTTCGTCTTGTCAGTATTCTCCGCATGTTCCGTTCCTCGCCACTTCTGCACAATACCTCCTCAGTTCGTATCTTACCGACGATGCTGTTTTCGTCGCCGCCGCCACTACTCTACCCTATGAAAGACTCTTCATCTCCGAGTAATAACTGCAACTTAAATCCTACTGAATCTGCGCACTGTTTTCATCTCTTGGTCACCTTTCGTGATTTTTACCCACTCCCCCCTCCCCCCACTTTTCCCCCAGTACTAAGTTGGCGATCGCTTGATGTCTTAGAATGTGTCTCATCAACGGAGCCCTTCTTGTAGTCAAGCCACAAATTTCTCCTCCCCCCCTCCCCCCAGTTCTGTTCAGTACATTCTCATTAGCTACCCGATCCACCAATCTGATCTTCAGCCCTCTTCTGTATCACAACATTTCAAAAACTTCTATTAGTTTCTTGTCTAACTGTCCATCGTCGATGTTCCATACATGTCTACACCCCATACAAATGCCTTTAGAAAAGACTTCCTAACAGTTAAAGCTATATTTAATATTAACATTTCTCTTCTTTGGGAGTGCTTTTCTTGCCATTCCCAGTCTACATTTTATGTCCTCTGTACTTCCGATATCATCAGTTATATTGCTGCCCAAGTAGCATCAGTCATCTACTACTTTTAGTGTCTCATTTTCTAATATAATTCCCTCAGCGTCACCTGATTTAATTCCATTCACCTTGTTTTCCTGTTTTTGATCTTCATCGTATATCTCCTTTCAAGACCCTATCCATTCCGGTCAACTGCTCTTCAGAGTCCTGTGTTGTCTCTGACAGAATAAGAATATCATCAGCAAACCTCACTTTTTTTTGTTCTTGAACGTTAATTCCTACCATAACATTTCTTTAAATTTCCTTTACTGCTTACTCAGTGTACAGATTAACATCAGGAATAGGCCTACAACTCTGTCTTACTCCCTTCTCTAACACTGATTCCGTTTCATGCTCTTCGACTCTTGTAACTGCCTCTGGTTTCTGAACAAGGTGTAAATAGCCTTTCGCTCTCTGTATTTATTTCAGAGAGTGTATTCCAGTCAACATTGTCGAAAGCTTTCTCTAAGTCTACAAATGCTATAAACGTAAGTGTGTCTTTCCCAGTGTTGCCTCGCGTGATACTAAATTTCTCGGGAATCCAGACTGGCCCTCCCCGCTGTCGGATTCTGTCAGTTTGTCCATTCTTCTGCAAAGAATTTGTGTTAGTATTTTGCAGCCACACCTTATTAGTGTTGTCCTCATCATTTCCTCATGATTGTCATCATTTGTGAGAGTGACTAGATTGGATTGTGAAAATAAAATGGACTGTGTAAAATTTGGGTTTTTGTACGGGCGCTGATGACCGCGCAGTTGAGCACCCCACAAACCAAACAACATCAACATCATCATCATCACACCTTATTAAACTTTTGGTAATATTGACTCCTGTGGGCAACTGTTTTATTTGGAATTGGAATTACTTCATTCTCTGTGAAGTGTGAGGCCTGTATCATACTTCGTGCACACCAGATGGTGTCATGGCTGGCACTAGCTCTAACGGAATGTTGTCTACTCCAGGGACCTAGTTTCGACTAGTGTTTCAGTACTCTGTCAAATTCTTTTCGCAGTATTATGTATTCATGTCTTTCATAAATGTCCTCTTTCCTTTCTCTAATATTGCTTTCAGGTCGATCTCTCTTGTAACGATTCTGTATATTTTCCTTTCACCTTTCAGCTTTCCAGTCTTTGCTTAGAAGTAGTTTTCCATCTAAGCTATTGTTATTGATACAGCTACTTTTCGTTTCTCCAAAGGCTAGTTTAATTTTCCTGTAGACGGTATCTATCTTCCCCAAAGTGGTATGTCATTCTAAATCGTTCCATTTGTGTTCTAGCCGTTCCTGCTTAGCCATTTTGCAGTTCTTCAAAAAAATGGTTCAAATGGCTCTGAGCACTATGGGACTTAACATCTATGGTCATCAGTCCCCTAGAACTTAGAACTACTTAAACCGGACTAACCTAACGACATCACACAACACCCAGTCATCACGAGGCAGAGAAAATCCCTGACCCCGCCGGGAATCGAACCCGGGAACCCGGGCGTGGGAAGCGAGAACGCTACCGCACGACCACGAGCTGCGGACTTTTGCACTTCTTGTCAATCTTGTAATGTTAAATGTGACGGGCAGCCAATAACAAGATCTATCACTCTGTAGTGGTATGCTCATTTTATGTCGCAAAAACAGTCGATGAGCGGTTTAAATTACTCGTGCTGGGACACCCATTCTCAATAGGGGCGCGTAACTTAAAGCGTGATGTAGCTGTCGGACGGACCAAAGAAATGCGTAGTCTGCGAACAGCACATTTACGAATTGCCGTCGCGATATTGTGGCAGAAACAGAATTAGCAGCACCACGTAAATCCCAAGTTCCAAAAGGAATACCTCTTCCTGTGTGTCTCGTAGAGAGTGTTACTTTTAATTGTGTTTTGCCATTCTTTAATTACAGAGCTAGTATTTCAACTTCGTATGCTCCCCAGTTACGGAGTTTATCTTGCTAAACTTGTGAGCAGCTCAGAGAGATAAAACGGTTTCGTTTTTTTCTTTGAAAAGGAAGAGGGAGAAGCGCAGTAGCAGCTCTGGCGGTCGGATGTGACGGCAGCGGCCTCTGTGTGCCGGGGCGAGGGAGGTGGGATCTCCTCAGTCCACTTTGTTAACTCTGGGCTTTCTTCTACGGGGTAACGACTCCCGCCTGCGTAATTGGAATCGTTATAAACCGCCGACGAGGCACTAATCAAGATCCGCTGCGTCTTGATTTATATGCAACACTCGGATCGTCAAAGGGACGGGCTAATGTAGCCCTGGATCTGGAGCTCGTTTGCCCCACAATTATTGCCGTCAGATGACGTCGCGTTACAGACAATGCAAAAAAAGGAGGGTGTCTCAAGGTGTCTTAACTGTTCTGATACCTTGCTAGCGTTTTTTATTTCTTCCTCCTATCTATCAGTTTCATTATTCGCAAGCGTTTTTTCCACGAACGAGATCAGTTACAGCAAAATTCGCAAATAGGGGAAAATTACTTTGACAAAACTACTTGTCTTTACAATAGTAAGGTATTCTTGCTTACAGGCGCGGTACTTGGTCAGAGCCTACAAAGATAGCGAAGAAAACCCTTCTGCTATTCATTTGCAGTAATTTACTGACAACATCGAAACGTTTTTGTTTTATCGTGCGGCGCCTATTTCTGTGATGCCGTATTAGAACAAATTACCTCGGTGGACAAGACTTCTTGCTGTCGTGACGTAAACGGAAACACCACTCGGGGATGAGGCTCGTGCCTGCTGCCTCGGCGTGAACACCCGCCCTGGATTAGTCCTCGGCCTGTTCCGCTTCATGTGATCAGCATTCGCCAGTCCCTTCGGCGGTCGTTGCCAGTAGATGAATCCTGATGGTGGCGCTGCTTCTTTATTCCTGCAGCTCCTCGTCTGGCCACAAGAGGTTGAGTGCACCCTGTTCGAGCCCACAGTACCTCTGATAAATTCTAAGGCGGTACCAGGAATCGAAAGCGGCCCTTTGGCAGCACCAAATGCTTTGGCGCTAACCGTGCGGCTGCGGAGGCGTACCTTCTGTCTACGCCTGTATATGAGGCCCATCTGCAGTGGGGATGGGAAAGACCGAAAACTGTATTTTAGTTACCAGCAACTATTTTTCGGCATTTTACCCGGATGGAAAACAGAAGTATCAATTAGCCACTAGCCATGGTGGCAATGTTGAAATTTTTGGTTTTCAGATAAACCTCTTTTAAAAATGGAATCATTCGTATTCCCTGCTGCTCGCAGTTTGGCTCCAGCTGCCAAAGACTGTGGTTGTGTGTGTGTGAGTTGCATTTGCGTGAGTGTGCGCGCGTGTGTATGTTATCTACGTCTGACAGAGGCTACGTTGACCGAAAGCTAACTTTCTGACAGTCTTTTTGTTGTGCCTTGCTGCATCTCCGCTATATGATGAGTAGCATCTATCCTTTCCTTATATTGTTACATTCCATACTGGATATTCCATTGTTTGATTTAGTCGTTTGGATTCGTAAGATCTCCATTGCTTTGAAATATTGCGTTAGTATAGAAAATGGGAACAGCGTTCAGTGCATAAACGAGCAACAAACACATGGCATAAGAACTGGCACAGCGTTGCTGAGAGAATAGTGTACCTGCTGCGATGCCGTGTGGGCAGCTGGATGGCACGCGTGCGAGGTTTGCTCTGTCTGGTCTGTACGGCGCTTCCTCGCTGTTGTCGTCGGTCATTGTTGTATTACAGAGTGGTACCGTCCCTGATGTGGAAGTACTACACGAAGTGCAGTGTCAGTTGAGTGGAGTACAATACCCGTTGGATTAAAAGATTAAGAACGGCACGAGCCACAATAAACTTGCGACATCACATAAGGGGAAAAAAACTTAAAACTTAACAATTCATTCACAGTTTACAATAAAAAAAGTGGCTGATCTGTCGCTTATGTCTGCATAATATGCTTGTAGCTTTTGAGAACGGACAAATCAACATGAAAAATAGAGTACTTCGATCACGGTTTTCACCCTTTAGCACTCACTATTCATATTGCCCAAAAAGTGGTATGATCTTCCATTACAACATTATTTTTTAGCAGAGTTTCAAAAAAGTTAGAATCAGTAGGAAAATACTGGTGATTTCTTTGTAGTATTCAACCACTTAACACTTTTCGAGAAAAACGGACCAAGTTTTGTTTCATTTCCGAGCACTTCGTCATTGGTCTTCCATTCTTCTTTTTCTCCTCTCGGTTCGTGTACATTTAATATATCATCCGGCTTTCCCTGTAGCTCAAACCTTTTTTCCGGAGAATTTCTAATGTTTGCACTATTTTACATTATGGAGCGCATTCCGTAGGTTGACAAACCCGATGAAGTTGTCTCGAATTTTCTTCTTGCTTTCATTATGAAGTGCATCGTCAAAACAGGTTATTTTACATTTTCTAAAGCCAGACTGATTACCATCCAAAAGATCGTCAATTTTCTTTTCCATTTTTCTGTAATAATTTAAGCCTTATAAGTCGGAATACTTGTCTTTAAGAAATGATGCATATTTGGAAAAATAATCAGTCTTCGCACTTGAGCAACGTTGCAAATGTTAGTCGATAAAATACACATTGCTTGACAGGTCTTACCCATCTAATAGAATTTAGGGTCGCTGGAATAACTTAGTTTCGTAGAGATTGCGTTCACAGAAAGGTGTCTGTAGCGGACGAACACCGTGTGTGAGGGTCTGGGGACCATCACTACATCAGGGTACAGCTGGCGCGCGGTGTAGTGCCACCCACCCACCCACCCACCCACTCACTCACTCTCGTGTGGGGCAAATCGCCGACTCCACGCGAACCATTTACCTACAGAAGGCGCTGCGGAACTAGGGAAGTGTTTCGATTCCCTTGCGCCTGTCACGACTTAAAAGCTACTTTCCATAGAACACTTTTACGTACAAATTACCGGCAGATGGCGACTTTTTATTTCAGTGTGCCTTATTTCGATTATCTGTCCCGGAGACATAGAGCCTAGAAACCATGAATGCACGATTTTGTGACGGACTACAACGGAGGTAATTTGTGAGTTAAAATAGCCGAAGGACAGACATCAAGATTACAGAAATTTTCTAGCAAGAAATATGACTATGTTGGGCTCCAATTACACGTTTTTAAACACACAATACTTATTCTTTATTGATTACCACTTCCAGCAAGACAAGAAGACAACCCTTATTCTTCACACACGTCAGGGACGGATTTGTTTTGGAAAAGTGAGGTACCGTCGTAGCTATTATTGTGCAGAGGAGAGTACAGTTATACGCCCACTCGATGTCGCGATCATTGGAGACGAAGCTCAGACTGAGGCGATGAAGAACTGCGACATTACCGTTTCACTGGAAGCGACAGAGAAAAAGCACTTAAAAAGGTTGTGTGCGGATTAGAACTTGGCCATTATGAAGTACGACTGGTCGAGAGTACTAGAAGACTGCAATTGGCTGACTGCTCTTGGACGCTGAGCGCTATGCTGAGTGCCACTCCAGTGTAAGCGAAGGAAGGAAATCAGTTGTCGCTGAGCTTGAGGAATGGGATGCGGTCGGAAGAAATATTCTGGAAATTATCGTGCCACGTACAGTGAACACAGGTGCTCCTGCTCTGATATCGCTATAGTTGTTTGCTAACCGAAGGCAGAGGTCCCATTCTCTCCGGTTGCAGGCCTGTTGATCCGTGCCTACCAACTGAAATGTCCCTACTTTTTGGATAATTATATTTATAACAAATCATAGGATCTCTTTCTTCGCGTTGAACATCCAGACGACGCGAATAGAGTTAATTACAAATAGCTTGAACTGGATACACAGATTTGATGTAACTTGTGTACCGAAAATTTAATGAAACTGATGAAATCTCCATGGCAGTTTCCTGTAACTGCTGAGCTGACGTATTCTACTCTTTTGTGCATCGTTAAGATCGTGAAAGTCTCGGGAGTGAACTTTGTGTAGCACTGTGTTTCGTTCATATGTGGAGTAATCTACCAGCTAAATATCTATGAGAGTTTAATTTATTAATTTATACGCTTTGTCTTTGTGTGAGATGTTTTATATATAACAATATTTTACACGTATTGGCCAATGGAAATTTTAGGTTTTGTTTTTAATGTACAAAATTTTATTTTACATACTCTTCGTCCAGAAATAATTACACTCGAGCAGTGGTGACCGAGGAGTAGCGCTCGTGAAAAACGAGGCAAAACTCAGTGCATCCAACCGGCCATAGGAAATCGGGAACTTAATTCGGAAAAATATATAGGCCGCCTTCTTGGCAGTGTGACAGTGCATAAAATACCTCCACTTCATTTTTGTGGTCAGTATGGTGAGAGACCTTGAGTGGCTCCAACGCCAGTAAGCGTGTCGACGTTAGGTGTGTCTATACATGTATCTCACCGGACTGTGCAAATGTGCACGTCATCAGAAATCTGGAATAAAGAGGCCTGTAGACCCATTAACCATATTTTGTCGATGACTATACTTAAGTCTTTCATAAAACGTTTACGCGCAAATTGTTGCCTTTTCATACATGGAAATTTTAACTTTTGTCAACCACTTCCCCCCTACACACACACACACACACACACACACACACAGTGAATAAATTCTGTTGTACATTGAAGATATTTGCTTTAATGAACACACCGAGCGATGTAAGAACAAAGGCAGTTGTTAGCTAAAACCACACCATTGTGTTCTTCTGTGCTAAGTAGCCGCCAGAGCGAGATGTTACATAAAACGCCGGTCACACGAGCCTGCGTGTGGCAAGATAGTCGCATGGTCACGTACGTTGTAACGGGCAGAGGTTACAGTTGCTTACGTAATTAACTGTTTGCATATCGTAGTATATGTTATACTGACTGGCTACACAGTAACATCACCGGTGTTTAGGTAGTAAGTACATAAAATAAATATGTAGGAAGGTATTGTCAGTTGACGTCAGTCAGGGTTTTAGGAGCACCTACCGCCTTTTTTCTCACCAGTAAAGATAACTTATCATATGTCGCACTTGTTCGCTAAACATCTTTGAAGTAAGTATATACTGTTTTCTTTTCATGCTTCATAATAATCTGCACCATCTAAAGAGAACCTCTTAATTGAAGCAAGGTCGTTTGGCGCGCAATTTTGTATGTTATATTTGTTTAGCAGACGGCAGTAAGAGAATGGGAATGACGTAATCCAGAGAATGCAATCATCGGTAAGTTTACCCTTTAGCGGATCAGACCGAAGACGTGACCATCATGGAATCATAAACGAGTATATTGTGACAGGAGAATGGTGGCTTATGACAGCTAGGTCAACATAACGCTGTGGGGTCAACATAACGCTGTTGGGTGTATGGAACAGGATGAAAGAATAATCACAGTTTCTCTCTCTCTCTCTCTCTCTCTCTCTCTCTCTCTCTCTCTCTCTCTCTCTAAGAAAACAATAAAAACAGAGAAAAGTTTCGAAACAGATATGCCAACTGAAAAATATATCTGATTCTTGCCGTTCTTCACCTCTAAGGCTAGGGCGATGTTGTGGAGACGGAACATCTGACAGAAATGGTGATGTTCCCAGTCGGAGCTTTAGAATGTACCTGCAAAGAAATTTAGGTTCATGAAGATATGCTGAAGCTGTGAGGTGAAAACATACTCTTTACGTTGCCGGAGGACCGTCCACAACTAACCAGAACAATATTCAGAACGCTTTTTGCGATGGAGAAAGAAGCCGACATGTGCAGAAAATCATCGGGAGTCTGACGTAGTGTTGTCCGAGCATTAAAAGACGAAAGTTGCTGGGCAGATGGGGGGGGGGGGGAGGGTGTAAGCTTGTCCTGCATGGCTCATGAACAGTAAGTGAAGATCAGTCATTCTGCGAAGAAGATAAACTGGTATGACCTGCTAATCACACGTCCTGAGTCGTGTGGCATGGATAATATTATCAAATAAATACAGAGTGAACCGAAAGTCGCGTACTGGAAAGCCACAGCAATTCCTTGCATGCTAACAGTACGAAAATATATCATCTAGTAGACATTCGTCGCGTCGATAAATTCTTTTGTTGAAATACAGAATCAAGAGCAAAGTCGTATTGACGAATCCGCCCTTAGACATATTTTGACTTAAAACGTTTCCTCTGTTCTCTTCCACGCACAACAGCTCTTCGTGCTTCCCTATCCATTGGTTGCTTCATTTTGCTTCCCCCAAAGTAAAAGGAAACCAACTCCACCCCATTGCTTCTTGGTTTATCCCTGCTTTTATTCTAAACAGATCGTCAGTAACCATGTAAATTACATTGTCTCAAGTGTATGCTTTCCGCTATGACAGGTAATTTATTTTTAACTGATCATTACTCTTCATCAATATTTCTGACACACCTGACCAATATCTTCAACGTTCAAAGAAACGGTGTTTTAAAGAACAGTGTATACTAAAGCTTTATTGGGAAGAACGAAATTGGAAAATAATAGAACAATTTCCTAAAACGAGCCAAAAAACATAAAATAATTTCCCATAGTACCATTCCTAAGCCGATACAGACAAGCCTTGAAAATTTGTCCTTGTGGATTTTTAATATCTATGACAACACTTGTAAAGCTTTAAAGGGAAACTTGCAGCGCTTGCAGTAGATAAGCATGAACATTTCACCGAAGTCAGTAACAGTTGTATTGCGCAGCAAATGATATGAACTGTTGTGATTTTTCACGACAGCTACTCTGCGCTCCTTACTGTTGCGTATTGCATGCGTCTCACATTTTTCGTTGTAAAACTTACATGTGTTTTCATAGCTGTTAAAATTTTACAAGCCCAAATTTTCAAGGCTATATCTGGAGGGCTAGGAATCTGTACGGGGCTAGGAAAAATTATTTTATACTTTTTAGTCCGTTTTAAAAACATGTTATATTAAAACATTTTTCTTTAAGTAATGTTTTTTTTACTTTTTAGTCTGTGTGTAAATTTTTTAATCGAGGTAAAAAATTTTGAAGAGTTTAGAACATAGACAAGCGGCAAATTTCAGGTTTATTTCAGTTTCTGTTCACCTGAGTCAATCAATATATTGCTTCCTCCTACGTATACCTCACGAAATGACCATGAAGGTAAAATATTAGAGAGAATCCAGCTCACATGGAGGCTTATCGCCAATCGTTCTTACCGCGAAACATTAGCGACTGGAACAGGAGAAGCGGGAAACGGCAGTGGTATACAAAATACCCTCAGCCACGTACCACACACGAAAGTGAGTTAATATGGCATTGTCGTCCAGTTCCGAGCTATGTTGAGAGTTTGAAGTCTTCTCATCTGGGTGTTCGTTTAAAATCAATTGCTAAATTTGTACCTAACAGGCAGACAGGAGAGCGACGTGCTAGTCGTAAAAACGTGTTAATAAAAAAAGTAGACCCGGAATCGAACTTTCGCACTCCAGTATTCTCTTGAAGAACGCTGCCCTCTGCACTAACTGTGCAGCACAGCTAGACAGACTCGACGTCCACAGTGTTACCAAATTCAGAAAACTGCCGTGGAAGACCCAAGCGACGGAAGCGACCGCTTGGGGCGCCACCCAAGCCGAGTGGCACCGGCGGCGCCCAGATGCAAGATTTGTATACAGCGTGTGTAATGATTGATGGCGGAAACTAACACGGACAAAAATGTAAGACGTAACGTCTTGCACTTTTGCCCGTGTGTGAGGTAGTTGCGATTGTGGGATTACTAGGCGTCACTGAATTCGGTATGAAATGTTGTCCTAGTTAGCAGAAATTTATTGGAAATGTGGGAACGTTTTCAGTAGAGCATTAAATTTCTAGGACTATCAAATCCATCCATTAAACGACAGTACAGAACTGCATTGAATGCCTTCCTAATGTCAAGGAGCAAGACTTCAAGCTGGCCGCATTTTGTGTGTGACGAAATACTGAATTCAGTGTTCCGCCATTGTCTTATTATCACGGAAGATCGTAATAACGATTACATCTGTTAATTTAGTCACGCTAAGAGCAACATCTTCTGTGCTACCTGTTAGTTAAACGACTGAAAAATTTCAGTACAGTACATTTACAATACAATATAAATTGTCAGTACATAAACTGACTTTGTAAATAGAATATATAATATATATCTGTGCACACCATTTTCAGCTTAGCACATAAAAATTTGGACCATTTTCATCAGTTTTAAACTATTTTCATGCCAAGTATTTTTGCAATTTGTTTACTTACTGATGAATGTCCGTCACATGTAGCATACAACTTGCACAGTTAAACAGTATCTTATGTTTGAAATGTTCGATGATTAATTACTTTTGAATACATTATGGGAGTGGCAGTGATCAATGTCTTACAAATATTTACTATTAAAAACAGTCTTGATCACGATTTATTTATCAAGGTGACCGGTTTCGACCACTACTGTGGTCATCTTCAGACCATTGAGTTGGAACCTGTTTCTGTTGGAGAATCGCGGGATAACACTGTCTCACGTAAAATCTAGTACTACTGTCTGACGAATCAAAGAAACGCAAAAGCCTGCCAGCAGCTCACAGTTGTAGCTGAACAGCTCCTGTTAAAACGGGGAAAGCGAAATGGCTTTCGGTGAGCGAACGATCGAGCGAGCTACCTCCACAAGCGGGACCCCTTCAGGCAGCCGTATGAACCGAGAACTTCGAGCTGTCGCCGACGTAGACTTCCAGTTTTGCCAGTAAGTCCCCCACCTCAGACTCTTTAAGGAATTGAGCTCTCATGTAAGAAACGCTTAGTGCTGTCATTATCAAACGCTCGGTGAGTGTAGTCAGCATAGTTTGCGCTCCGTTTTAAAAGAAATCTGGTTTTACATCACACCTCAATGTTTACGACGTCATGTTTCCTGAACTTTTAGGACCGCACAGTGACGTAATTCTGCAAGTGGATACAGTGTTATCTGTGGATGCTTTTTGCAAAACGTGTTGCGAATGGAGTTAGTAGCGAAGAAGTAATCGTGTCTGATGCTGAAGTTCTGCTGCACGAACAGCGAGAATGTAGTGAGCGATAAGCATTTTTTCCTTTCGTTATTTGTGTGGGGAGAGGTTGAGTGTTAGCGAAAAAAACGTTTTAAGAAGGTTTGAAATTAGGTGTCAAGTTCGTTGGAAATCAGTAAGTGATGTCACTGACATATGCTGGATGAATATAATCCGAGCATTTGCGCATCGCGAGTTAAGACATACACAAAGTTTATAACTTTAATACTAGTCTTATTGTGTTAAAAGATTACACCCCTTTTGAGTAGATTATTAAAGCAGTTTGGTCGATAATTATATTAAATACTGAAAAGGTAACTTCTGTTGTTACTGGATGCCGTTAGTTAGGAAACGTGCAAGTGGGAGCGGGTTTAGCAGTTGAGTGATGTGCATGCGTACGTTCAAAACTCAGTCCAAGTTTCCGTCGTCGTTTCTGTAGAAGACAGAGTCTTGTGAAATCGGATGCGTCATTTTGAAATAACACTGTTCATTCGTCAGAGGCAGTCTTGCAGATAGTTAGTACGGAAGTGCTGAAAGACTACAAGAAAATCAATTATGATCCCAACATTAAGAATTACTTCTAGAGGACGGAGAGCGCGGTGTCCTCTAAGTGAGTAATGTTCGCATGTCCGGAGGCGGCCTGGTTTTGAGCACTTCTGAGCGTCCAGCTCGTGTCGGCCGCTGGCGGCCTGCTTGCCAGTACCCTTCCGCGAAACATTCCGGAAGCTGATAACAGCTCCCATAGACGCCGCCTCACCGGCGATACGGTAGCGTTCATTCTTGTCCGCGGCGACAAAGGGAAAGAGTTATTTATAGCTGTTACCCCACCGCCCCTCTGAAGCCCGTTCCTCTCGACACTTTCATATCGTCCTCTGTGTAACCCGCCTCCAGGCGGGACGCCTGCTGTAAGTGGAAAAGCGATACGGCAGTCGTGGAATAGCAGGCATCCAGTGATACAGTGCGGAGCTGATTTGTCCGTCTGCGTAAGTGTTGACTCCGTGCCAGCAACCGTGAAAGTTGAAAGTTCACCTTAAACATTATGAATACGCAGTTGAGGCCTGTATCGGCTGTTATTCCATCGCGACGGTTTGTTGAAATTACGAACAGTATTTTTAAACCCAACTACCCGGTTGAAGGGCACTTCCTGTGTCCGCCAATTTTTCCGTTGCGTGCTACCGTTGATAACGATTCGCGTGATGAATGAAACCGGACACGACGAATCGTGAGTTGGATGTGGGTAGCCAATCAGTCCAATCACACTGCACTCGTAGCAATTTAAGCAGCCAAACTGCCACTCCGAAATCTCGATAATTACGGCAATCAGTGGAACTTCTGTGATAACCGTGATAGTAAACACATCTACTGCTCAATTTAGACTGTGCTCTCTGTATTGACGCTGACCACAACGTCGAAAATCGCGATTTATCCCAGAAAAAGGAACATCCAAATATTTATATTTCTAAATTCCACTCACAGCAATTGAAGCTAAGCTACCCTAACTACAATTTGTGAAATTGGCGACGTGTCACGGGGAACAGCGAAACGTTTGTGATGACAGTGGTCGGAAATATCAATGCTGCTTTCGCAATCATTTAAACTGTGCTAACAGCTACAACCAAAATCTTAGAAAAATTCGGAAACAAAACGTGATTGTGAATAGTAGCAAATAATAATCAATCTCGCTCTATCCATATCGGCAACAACAGCAGTCAATCCGTATCTTACTCCGAATGAAATCATTAGACTCAACGATTTTCTGTGACTACCGTGTCCTGCTACCCAATTGGACACGACCAGCGATAAAGTAATTGCCAAACGCGGCACGTGACGGAAGTGCCACGGCCACTTACATCCATATTATCCCGGTTATTTGTGAACTTCCTTCAGTTATTTGATTATTACGACATGTTACAAAACAAGAATTCAGCAGCAGGCGTAAATGACAATACTATAACATTTAACTCGAATGCATACTGTCTGAATGTATTGACGCTTGACTCGGCAGGAGTAGTGGACTTCTTCAGCAGACAGAAATGAACCACATTTAGGAGAGCGAGGTGTTCTCTCTCTCTTCTTCTTCTTCTTTTTTTTCTGGTCTGTTGCTAATACGAACATTACTTAATCAGTGTATTGGTGAGAAATGGCTGTCCTGCTGTAGCACAGTCTCCTGCTTCCGTTAAACTCGTGAAGTATCACACGTTGTTGCAATCATTACCAACATGTGTCGTTATTTACCTTTTCGTGTTACCAACAAACCAGCAAACTTATTTAACATGTTATATTTCCGTTTTAGACGGTCGGCAACATACGCCAAGACAAAAGTAATATGTGTATCAAAATGTGTGTGTATTGCCATTTTGGTCTAATGATGTCATAAGATGTATGAAACAGGCGAAATACCCTCAGACTTCAAGAAAAATATAATAATTCCAATCCCAAAGAAAGCAGGAGTTGACAGATGTGAAAATTACCGAACTATCAGTTTAATAAGCTACAGCTGCAAAATACTAACACGAATTCTTTACAGACGAATGGAAAATCTAGTAGAAGCCGACCTCGGGGAAGATCAGTTTGGATTCCGTAGAAATGTTGGAACACGTGAGGCAATACTGACCTTACGACTTATCTTAGAAGAAAGATTAAGGAAAGGCAAACCTACGTTTCTAGCATTTGTAGACTTAGAGAAAGCTTTTGACAATGTTCACTGGAATACTCTCTTTCAAATTCTAAAGGTGGCAGGGGTAAAATACAGGGAGCGAAAGGCTATTTACAATTTGTACAGAAACCAGATGGCAGTTATAAGAGTCGAGGGACATGAAAGGGAAGCAGTGGTTGGGAAGGGAGTAAGACAGGGTTGTAGCCTCTCCCCGATGTTATTCAATCTGTATATTGAGCAAGCAGTAAAGGAAACAAAGGAAAAATTCGGAGTAGGTATTAAAATCCATGGAGAAGAAATAAAAACTTTGAGGTTCGCCGATGACATTGTAATTCTGTCAGAGACAGCAAAGGACTTGGAAGAGCAGTTGAACGGAATGGATGGTGTCTTGAAGGGAGGATATAAGATGAACATCAACAAAAGCAAAACGAGGATAATGGAATGTAGTCGAATTAAGTCGGGTGATGTTGAGGGTATTAGATTAGGAAATGAGACACTTAAAGTAGTAAAGGAGTTTTGCTATTTTGGGAGCAAAATAACTGATGATGGCCGAAGTAGAGAGGATATAAAATGTAGACTGGCAATGGCAAGGAAAGCGTTTCTGAAGAAGAGAAATTTGTTAACATCGAGTGTAGATTTAAGTGTCAGGAAGTCATTTCTGAAGGTATTTGTATGGAGTGTAGCCATGTATGGAAGTGAAACATGGACAATAAATAGTTTGGACAAGAAGAGAATAGAAGCTTTCGAAATATGGTGCTACAGAAGAATGCTGAAGATTAGATGGGTAGATCACATAACTAATGAGGAAGTATTGAATAGGATTGGGGAGAAGAGAAGTTTGTGGCACAACTTGACCAGAAGAAGGGATCGGTTGGTAGGACATGTTCTGAGGCATCAAGGGATCACCAATTTAGTATTGGAGGGCAGCGTGGAGGGTAAAAATCGTAGGGGGAGACCAAGAGATGAATACACTAAGCAGATTCAGAAGGATGTAGGTTGCAGTAGGTATTGGGAGATGAAGAAGCTCGCACAGGATAGAGTAGCATGGAGAGCTGCATCAAACCAGTCTCAGGACTGAAGACCACAACAACAACATGTTCATTATTGCGAAAATAATATCGATTATTCGGAAAATCTGCAATTCACGAGCTCATCGATCATCAATTTTTGTATTCCAATGTTGTTATGCTTTAGAAGAGCTGAGTAATATTTCTCTATGTTTCTGAATAAATTGCTTTCAGCAAAAATAGGAAACAATATAAAAAGTAGTGAAGATGCAGTTGCGACACAAACAGGTAGCATTAATAGAAAAGTACGGAAGAACCAAAGAAGAGCGGCGTTTTTTGTCACTGGAACGTTAATTAAGCGCGGGAGCAGTACGGAAATCTTCATCAGACTCGGATGATGTTGTTGTGGTCTTCAGTTCAGATACTGATTTGATGCAGCTCTCTATGCTACTCTATCCTGTGCAAGCTTCTTCATCTCCCAGTACCTACTGCAACCTACATCCCTCTGAATCTGCTTAGTGTATTCATCTCTTGGTCTCCCTCTACTATTTTTACCCTCCACGCTGCCCTCCAGTACTAAATTGGTGATCCCTTGATGCCTCAGAACATGTCCTACAAACCTATCCCTTCTTCTAGTCAAGTTGTGCCACAAATTTCTCTTCTCCCCAATTCTCTTCAGTACCTCCTCATTAGTTATGTGATCTACCCATCTAATCTTCAGCATTCTTCTGTAGCACTCCATTTCGAAAGCTTCTATTCGCTTCTTGTCTAAGCTATTTATCATTGTCCATGTTTCACTTCCATACATGGCTACACTCCATACAAATACCTTCAGAAATGACTTCCTGATATTTAAATCTATACTCGATGTTAAAAATTTCTCTTCTTCAGAAACGCTTTCCCTTCCATGCCATTGCCAGGCTACATTTTATATCCTCTGTTCCTCGACCATCATCAGTTGTTTTGCTCTCCAAATATCAAAACTCATCTACTACTTTAAGTGTCTCATTTCCTAATCTAATTACCTCAGCATCACCTGATTTAATTCAACTACATTCCATTATCCTCGTTTTGCTTTTGTTGATGTTCATCTTATATCCTCCTTTCAAGACGCTGTCTATTTCGTTCAACTGCCCTTCCAGGTCCTTTACTCTCTCTGATATGTTTACAATGTCATCGGCAAACATCAAAGTTTTTTTTTTCATTGATTTTAATTCCTACTTCGAATTTTTCTTTTGTTTCCTGTACTGCTTGCTCAATATACAGATTGAATAACATTGGGGATAGGATACAACCTTGTCTCACTCCCTTCCCAACCACTGTTTCCCTTTCATGCCCGTCAACTCTTATAACTGCCATGTGGTTTCTCCCAAGTCTATCAGTACTTCTAATGGAATGTTGTCTACTCTCGGGGCCTTGTTTCGACTCAGGTCTTTCAGTGCTCTGCCAAACTCTTCAAGCAGTATCATATCTCCTATTTCATCTTCATCTACATCCTCTTCCATTTCCATAATATTGTCCTCAAGTACATCGCCCTTGTATAGACCCTCTATACACTCCTTCCATCTTTCTGCTTTCCCTTATTTGCTTAGAACCGGGTTTCCCTCTGAGCTCTTGATATTCATACAAGTGATTCTCTTTTCTCCAAAGGTCTCTTTAATTTCCCTGTAGGCAATATCTATCTTACCCCCTAGTGATATATGCCTCTACATCCTTACATTTGTCCTCTAGCCATCGCTGCTTAGCCATTTTGCACTTTCTGTCGATCTCATTTTTGAGGCGTTTGTATTTCTTTTTGCCTGCTTCATTTACTGCATTTTTATATTTTCTCCTTTCATCAATTAAATTCAATATTTCCTCCGTTACCCAAGGATTTCTACTCGTCTTTTTACCTACTTGACCCTCTGCTCCCTTCACTATTTCATCTCTCAAAGCTGCCCATTGTTCTTCTACTTTATTTCTTTCCCCCATTCGTATCAATCATTCCCTAATGCTCTCTCTGAAATTCTCTACAACCTCTGGTTCTATCAGTTTATCCAGGTCCCATCTCCATAAATTCTCACATTTTTCCATTTTCTTCAGTTTTAATCTACATAACCAATAGATTGTGGCCAGAATCCACATCTGCCCCTGGAAATGTCTTACAGTTTAAAACGTGGTTCCTAAATCTCTGTCGTACCATTATCTAATCTATCTGAAACCTTCCCGTGTCTCCAAGCCTCTTCCATGTATACTGTTGTGGCGTAGCAAGACAGCCACACCACTCGGAGGTAGCCGAAAGGCACGCGATGTAATGCAGACGGGCGTGAAGTCTGAAACAGGATAACTATTGAATGGTAGCAAGAAAAGTACGTAGTTGCTTTATACTTAACTTTTATTCTCTGATGAATACAGCGTTCTTCTTGAGACATTTATACTATAACTCTCAAAGTAGGTAAGGCTAATGGCGCCTTGCTAGGTCGTAGTCATGTGCTTAGCTGAAGGCTATTCTAACTGTCTCTCGGCAAATGAGAGGAAGGCCTCGTACATCTAGTCGCTAGCAATGTCGTCCGTACAACTGGGGCGAGTGCTAGTCCGTCTTTCTAGACCTGCCATGTGGTGGCGCTAGGTCTGCAAGTACTGATGGCGGCGACACGCGGGTCCGACATGTACTAATGGACCGCGGCCGATTTAAGCTACCACCTAGCAAGTGTGGTGTCTGGCGGTGACACCACATATACAACCTTCTTTCATGATGCTTGAACCAAATGTTAACTATGATTAAGTTATGCTCTTTGCAAAATTCTACCAGGTGCCTTCCTCTTTCAGTCCTTACCCCCATTCTATATTCACTTACTACATTTCTTTCTCTTCCTTTTCCTACTATCGAATTCCAGTCACCCATGACTATTAAATTTTCGTCTCCCTTCACTATCTGAATAATTTCATTTGTCTCATCATACATTTCATCAATTTCTTCGTCATCTGCAGAGCTAGTTGGCATATAAACTTGTACTTCTTTGGCGGACGTGGGCTTCGTACCTATCTTTGCCACAATAATGCGTTCACTATGCTGTTTGTAGTAGCTTACCCGCACTCCTATTTTTTTTATTCATTATTAAACCTACTCCTGCATTACCCCTATTTGACTTTGTGTTTATAACCCTGTAGTCACCTGACCAGAAGTCTTGTTCCTCCTGCCACCGAACTTCACTAATTCCCACTATATCTAACTAACCTTGCCATTTCCCTTTTTAAATTTTCTAACCTACCTGTCCAATTAAGGGATCTGACATTCCACGCTCCGATCCGTAGAACGTCAGTTTTCTTTCTCCTGATAACAACGTCCTCCTGAGTAGTCCCCGCCCGGAGATCCGAATGGGGGACTATCTTACCTCCGGAATATTTTACCCAAGAGGACGGAATCATCATTTATCCATACAGAGAAGCTGCATGCCCTCGGGAAAAATTACGGCCATAAGACTTTTGGTCAGGTGATTACAGGGTTATAAATACAAAATCAGATAGGGGTAATGCAGGAGTAGGTTTAATAATGAATAAAAAAATAGGAGTGCGGGTTAGCTACTACAAACAGCATAGTGAACGCATTATTGTGGCCAAGATAGACACAAAGCCCATGCCTACTACAGTAGTACAAGTTTATATGCCAACTAGCTCTGCAGATGATGAAGAAATAGATGGAATGTATGACGAGATAAAAGAAATCATTCAGGTAGTGAAGGGAGACGAAAATTTAATAGTGATGGGTGACTGGAATTCGTCAGTAGGAAAAGGGAGAGAAGGAAACATAGTAGGTGAATATGGATTGGGGGGAAGGAATGAAAGAGGAAGCCGCCTTGTAGAATTTTGCACAGAGCATAACTTAATCATAGCTAACACTTGGTTCAAGAATCATGAAAGGAGGCTGTATACATGGAAGAAGCCTGGAGATACTGACAGGTTTCAGATAGATTATATAATGGTAAGACAGAGATTTAGGAACCAGGTATTAAATTGTAAGACATTTCCTGGTGCAGATGTAGATTCTGACCACAATCTATTGGTTATGAACTGCAGATTGAAACTGAAGAAACTGCAAAAAGGTGGGTATTTAAGGAGATGGGACCTGGATAAACTGAAAGAACCAGAGGTTGTACAGAGTTTCAGGGAGAGCATTAGGGAACAATTGACAGGAATGGGGGAAGGAAACACAGTAGAAGAAGAATGGGTAGCTCTGAGGGATGAAGTGGTGAAGGCAGCAGACGATCAAGTAGGTAAAAAGATGCGGGCTAATAGAAATCCTTGGGTAACAAGAAATATTGAATTTAATTGATGAAAGGAGAAAATATAAAAATGCAGTAAATGAAGCAGGCAAAAAGGAATATAAACGTCTCAAAAATGAAATCGACAGGAAGTGCAAAATGGCTAAGCAGGGATGGCTAGAGGACAAATGTAAGGATGTAGAGGCTTGTCTCACTAGGGGTAAGATAGATACTGCCTACAGGAAAATTAAAGAGACCTTTGGAGAAAAGAGAACCACTTGTATGAATATCAAGAGCTCAGATGGCAACCCAGTTCTAAGCAAAGAAGGGAAAGCAGAAAGGTGGAAGGAGTATATAGAGGGTTTATACAAGGGCGATGTACTTAAGGACAATATTATGGAAATGGAAGAGGATGTAGATGAAGATGAAATGGGAGATAAGATACTGCGTGAAGAGTTTGACAGAGCACTGAAAGACCTGAGTCAAAACAAGGCCCCGGGAGTAGACAACATTCCATTAGAACTACTGATGGCCTCAGGAGAGCCAGTCATGACAAAACTCTACCATCTGGTGAGCACGATGTATGAGACAGGCGAAATACCCTCAGACTTTAAGAAGAATATAATAATTCCAATCCCAAAGAAAGCAGGTGTTGACAGATGTGAAAATTACCGAACTATCAGTTTAATAAGTCACAGCTGCAAAATAATAACGCGAATTCTTTACAGACGAATGGAAAAACTGGTAGAAGCCGACCTCGGGGAAGATCAGTTTGGATTCCGTAGAAATGTTGGAACACGTGAGGCAATACTGACCTTACGACTTATCTTGGAAGAAAGATTAAGAAAAGGCAAACCTACGTTTCTAGCATTTGTAGACTTAGAGAAAGCTTTTGACAATGTTGACTGGAATACTCTCTTTCAAATTCTGAAGGTGGCAGGGGTAAAATACAGGGAGCGAAAGGCTATTTACAATTTGTACAGAAACCAGATGGCAGTTATAAGAGTCGAGGGACATGAAAGGGAAGCAGTGGTTGGGAAGGGAGTAAGACAGGGTTGTAGCCTCTCCCCGATGTTATTCAATCTGTATATTGAGCAAGCAGTAAAGGAAACAAAAGAAAAATTCGGAGTAGGTATTAAAATCCATGGAGAAGAAGTAAAAACTTTGAGGTTCGCCGATGACATTGTAATTCTGTCAGAGACAGCAAAGGACTTGGAAGAGCAGTTGAACGGAATGGACAGTGTCTTGAAAGGAGGATATAAGATGAACATCAACAAAAGTAAAACGAGGATAATGGAATGTAGTCAAATTAAGTCGGGTGATGCTGAGGGAATTAGATTAGGAAATGAGACACTTAAAGTAGTAAAGGAGTTTTGCTATTTAGGGAGTAAAATAACCGATGATGGTCGAAGTAGAGAGGATATAAAATGTAGACTGGCAATGGCAAGGAAAGCGTTTCTCAAGAAGAGAAATTTGTTAACATCGAATATAGATTTAGGTGTCAGGAAGTCGTTTCTGAAAGTATTTGTATGGAGTGTAGCCATGTATGGAAGTGAGACATGGACGATAAGTAGTTTGGACAAGAAGAGAATAGAAGCTTTCGAAATGTGGTGCTACAGAAGAATGCTGAAGATAAGGTGGGTAGATCACGTAACTAATGAGGAGGTATTGAATAGGATTGGGGAGAAGAGAAGTTTGTGGCACAACTTGACTAGAAGAAGGGATCGGTTGGTAGGACATGTTCTGAGGCATCGAGGTATCACAAATTTAGCATTGGAGGGCAGCGTGGAGGGTAAAAATCGTAGAGGGAGACCAAGAGATCAATACACTAAGCAGATTCAGAAGGATGTAGGTTGCAGTAGGTACTGGGAGATGAAGAAGCTTGCACAGGATAGGGTAGCATGGAGAGCTGCATCAAACCAGTCTCAGGACTGAAGACCACAACAACAACAACAGTGTCCCCTTGCTTTCAGCCGTTCGCAGTACCAGCACAGCAAGGCCGTTTTGGTTAGTGTTACAAGGGAAGATCAGTCAATCATCCAGACTGTTGCCGCTGCAACTACTGAAAAGGCTGCTGCCCCTCTTCAGGAACCACACGTTTGTCAGGCCTCTCGACAGATACCCCTCCGTTGTGGTTGCACCTACGTTACGGCTGTCTGTATCGCTGAGGCACGCAAGCCTCCCCACCAACGGCAAGATTCATATGACTCAGATATCAGACTTAAAAGAAAATCGTTCTGCATCACGGAGAAAATGACTGTTGAGATGGAACAGGGGAAGTTTGTGTTGCCTGAAATACCCTCCACTACACATCGTGGGCTAGCTTGAAGAGTGTAGTAGTAGCGCAGAGCAGCGGATTGTCACGTAGCGTGTCTGCGAGCACCTGCACGCAAACGCACAATTGCCTTGCACCCAAGAGCGTACGACGCACGTACGCCAGATGTCTGCTGTTTCAAGAAGTCAGTTAGCAGTTGGAAGTTGTGGCGTCTCACCTGTAATGTAGATAGGCAGTCGTTTTTGCGAGGACGACCCACGGCCAATACTATCTTCCATTAGGCCCACAGTACCCGCCTGGGTTACTACGTTGAAACTGTAATATTTCCTCATAGGTTTACACCACATTGTATTGTCATCTCGGACGTTGCCGTGGTTTTTGCGGGATAGCTGGGTCTGATCCTCGTCTTATGTTATTTCAGGTGGCTTGTGGCAGTGGCCAGTTCCACGAAGTACAAAATTCAGAAGCGAGGCAAAATTAAAGTGTGCTTAACTTATAGTGTACATTGCACAAAACTAATATTTGTAAATTTAGGGTTTAGGAATACGAAGTCATTAAACATGGTAGCATACATTGTTAAGTTTTTCCTTCATCTGACAAATTATTGAACCAGACAGGTAGTAAGCACAAACTGAAGGTATCATTAAAGATCCCTTTGACTAAGTGTAATGAAGTTATAAATACATTTACACGTTTCATAGTTCAGTGAACTTAGAACTAATTGCAGTGAGAATTTCTCGACAATTTAAAGTTCTTTGTATGCTATTATCTAAGTTGTTTTCATATTTGTGCACTCTAATAAATTCAGGTTGTGATCTTCAGCGGTACAGCAACAGCAATACAGAAACTACATTAACGATACTCGGTCGTCATTTTGAACGTCAGCTGTCTTTGCATTAAAGTTTCCTGTTTCTCTGTGTATTGCTCTTAAGTATGGTTTTGTTATATTGGTCCTTACTGTGACTAGTTATTTCAAGCTGTTTATCCACAGCTTCGCCCTAACATGTGTATGTCACATTTATGCAAACATCTCCTTCGCCTCCTCCCTCACATTGAACATCTCCTCCATCTCTCTGTCCACCTCCTCCTTGCCCCTTTCTCTGTCCATCTCGCCTCATCCCCCTCTCGTTGTCCATCCCCTCCTCCCCCCACTCCGTCGTACTCTTCCTCCCTCTCTCCATCCTCCTTTGCCGGCCGTTGTGGCCGTGCGGTTCTAGGCGCTACAGTCTGGAACCGCGTGACCGCTACGGTCGCAGGTTCGAATCCTGCCTCGGGCATGGATGTGTGTGATGTCCTTAGGTTAGTTAGGTTTAAGTAGTTCTAAGTTCTAGGGGACTGATGACCACAGATGTTAAGTTCCATAGTGCTCAGAGCCATTTGAACCATTTTTTCCATCCTCCTTTCCCTCCACCTCTCTCCTTCCTCCTCTTCCTCTCCCTCTGTCCCTCGCTTCGTCCCCCCCTATCGTCTCGATTGTACAAAATCCATACTTGTGCGATTCGTGCAGGTACTCTAATCAATGAATAAATCTCGATAAATTTTGTCGAGTTAAGTAAATGGTATTCAGCGCACAAACAAGTCACTGGGTGGTTCTGTTGTTCTATTGGATATTGAGCAATTAACAGGTGACACTAGGATTCATAAAAAGAATACAATAAAAAATGCAACTAATTCCAACCGTGCGAAGGCTTTCTAATGACAGAGGTGTAAAGTGGCACTCACTTTTCTTCAGTGCAGTGTTCTGGGCGCACGAAACAAGTGGATTAACTTGGCAGCTGCGGTGATTTTATAGCATTTATCGCCGAGAATTGGCTAGCTGTTAACGTGAATATAAAGCACTGTCAGTACTATATTTACTTTCCAGGTAGAGCTGATGGGTACGTTGGAGTCGCCGTTGTCATGAGGGGGAACAGATTTTTGTTCTGCGTAATATGCAGTTTAATAAGGCATTACATTGTTATTTTTCTAATTGATAATATAAACTAGCAGGATTGCAGGTACGTTATGGCCATGTATTGCCCTTCACACATCCTTCATTCAGAAGCTGCTTGAACGGAACTGAAGAATCAGTTACTGAAGAAATGTTTCTTTGGTAGCGGTCTAAGTGCTCATTATACCCTGCGGACCGGTCGTATAGATAATTTTAGCGCCTTCTCTTGGCCATTCAGGTTTAGTATCTTCTCCAGATGTCTTGTTACCCTATGTTACTTTACCTCTAAAATCCGTCGCTGTCAATTCCTGACGACCAAGACAATGCAGAAACTATTTTCACAGTAAGAATTTCTCAAACCCCCCTCCCCTCACCCCGCCCTCCAGTTCTCTCAGTGTGTGTGAAGTTGCTGTGCAAACAGATATTGGCGTCTGGGTATTTTTACCTCGTAGTGTATTTTATAAAACATTCACAGTGGGCAAGATGTTACGTCGTTTCGGTTAGTAGCTGTTGGCTCGTATCACAGTAACTCAGTGTGTAACATTGGCTTTAGCCCTTGTAATCGTCCAAATTCATCGTAGTAGTGCGCCCGCAAGTTTCTTAAACAGTGCCGTATCCAAGTGAGCGCACTCTGTGTTGACTTGATCTCGCTGGGCTTCCAAATTGCGAGGATGATGTTGGTTATGTTTCATCCGCACGCATTGCCTAAGGAATTAAGATGCGTGATTTACGGAGTCAGTTGTCTGAGTCTTCGTCAAACCAGGAACGTGTTTGTGCAGCCCTGGGAGAACATGTGTCGTCATTTTGGGAGACGGGTGTCTCTACAGCAGACTCATTATGAAGATACAAAAGAAAGGATAACACTTTGTCTACGAATAAGTGTACGGCAACCTAAGTGGACTTACGTCATGGTGACACGAAAAACACATCCGAAACATCGCAGAGCTACCTCTGGTCTCAACTGCACCCTCCACATACTGCTGGGGAAGCAGCCCACCGGGCAGTCGCCATCTGGAGAGAGGCAAAGTCGCGTCTCGTCCGAACACACGAGGCGCCTCCAAACGGCTGTATTTACCTCATTCGGGATATCAGACTCTAAATGTCCATTGCGGGCAGTTCCCTTCACACTGTTGGATCGGAAACTGGTTGAGGTGGTCTGCCTCCACTGGCAGCTGCATTTTCAGTCTGGTTTGGAAATGCAAATAACACGTCTCCTGTCACTGTCCATAAGGATCCTTTTAGCACCACTGGGCTCACGCCGTTCTACATGCCTGCGAGTGGTAAATATTTCGTTGCGGGCACATTGGGCAATTGGAATCGATAGAGCTACAAATCGGGTAAGTTCATTGAAGATGTGGTCGTGGGGAAGTTCAAACACGATAACGCCTTTCTGCCATTATCCCACATCTCCATGTTGATCCTAATACCCGGTCCTATGCATAGACACGGCTTCACTGACACGTATACGTCAGGTTAGGAGAGAGATATAGCCGCATGGTACGAGACATGCACCATCTAAAACGTCTAGTATGCTCTGCTAACACGTGGCCGATACTTTGTCCGGTGAGTGCAGAACTCTTTGTAGTACTGGACCTGTAACAGATTGGTAGACGTGTTCCCATGCAGCAACGTGACATCTCGCCGTGAAGCGCCGTGGACAAAGACGGAACACGGCTCTCTGCTGCGTGGAGAAAGCAGAGAGACTGCAGACGGGAGAGCCCGCGTTACGTCGTCAGCGCGAACAGGTGCGTCAGAGCAGGGCTCCGCCCTTACACCACGTACCACCCGCAGGCGTGCAGTCTGCCGAACCTGTCTTACAACGGAGCCAAACGTAAACCAACGGGCATCCGCGAACGAGAATTGTGTCTAGCGTAAACGGCAGGCGAGCGAGCAGCTGCATTTTGCAGTGTTCGTCTCGCATTCGTGAGTGCTCGCTCGTTCGCGTCTTCTCTACTTGCTCTTAATCAGTACACTAAGCTTTTGTCCGCTATCTTGTCTGACTTTGTTGTTGATATCGGTTGCGTGAGCTGTGAAGTTCTACGCAGTGTGTGTAAAGTCGTTGCTAAAAGAATGTCGATATCATAGCTGCTTCTCGCAGTCAAGAGATCAAAAGAACAAAAGTCGAAGGAAAAGAAATGTGACGCTACAAAATTCCCGGAGCACTCAGAGCCGACAGAATGGCGATAAATTCATTACAGGCTTGCATCAACTGGGAACGAAGTGAGTAAGCGCAACCTTTGTAATTACTTCTATTAAAAATAAAAAACGCAGTAAATCTCCTTCAAACAGAACAAATGCGGATATCTATCCATTACGTTGATTGCTATTAAAAGTATGCGAAAGACTTGATCATTCTTATTACTTACGTTCGTGATAGCTGGAATCACATGGCCGATGTGTCACTCATATGATGAGAAATACACTACTGGCCATTAAAATTGCTACACCAAGAAGAAATGCAGATGATAAACGGGTATTCATTGGATAAATATATTATACTAGAATTGACATTTGATTACATTTTCATGCAATTTGGGGTCATAGATCCTCAGAAATCAGTACCCAGAACAACCACCTCTGGCCGTAATAACGGCCTTGATACGCATGAGCATTGAGTCAAACAGAGCTTGGATGGCGTGTGCAGGTACAGCTGCCCATGCAGCTTCAACACGATACCACAGTTCATCACGAGTAGTGACTGGCGTATTGTGAGGAGCCAGTTGCTCGGCCACCATTGACCAGACGTTTTCAATTGGTGAGAGATCTGGAGAATGTGCTGGCCAGGGCAGCAGTCGAACATTTTCTGTATCCAGAAGGGCCCCTACAGGACCTGCCACATGCGGTCGTGCATTATCCTGCTGAAATGTAGGGTTTCGAAGGGATCGAATGAAGGGTAGAGCCACGGGTCGTAACACACTTGAAATGTAACGTCCACTGTTCAAAGTGCCGTCAATGCGAACAAGAGGTGACCGAGACGTGTAACCAATGGCACACCATACCATCACGCTGGGTGATATGCCAGTATGGCGATGACGAATACACGCTTCCAATGTGCGTTCACCACGATGTCGTCAAACACGGATGCGACCATCATGATGCTGTAAACAAAACGTGGATTCATCCGAAAAAGTGACGTTTTGCCATTCGTGCACCCAGGTTCGTCGTTGAGTATACCATCGCAGGCGCTCCTGTCTGTGGTGCAGCGTCAAGGGTAACCGCAGCCATGGTCTCCGAGCTGATAGTCCATGCTACTGCAAACTTCGTCGAACTGTTCGTGCAGATGGTTGTTGTCTTGCAAACGTCCCCATCTGTTGACTCATGGATCGAGACGTGGCTGCACGATCCATTACAGCCATGACGATAAGATGCCTGTCATCTTGACTACTAGTGATACGAGGCCATTGGGATCCAGCCCGGCGTTCCGTATTACTCTCCTGAACCCACCGATTCCATATTCTGCTAAGTCATTGGGCCTCGACCAACGCGAGCAGTAATGTCGCGATACGATAAACCGGATTCGCGATAGGCTACAATCCGATCTTTATCAAAGTCGGAAACGTGATGGTACACATTTCTTCTCCTTACACGAGGCATCACCACAACGTTTCACCAGGAAACGCCGGTAAACTGCTGTTTGTGTATGAGAAATCGGTTGGAAACTTTCCTCATGTCAGCACGTTGTAGGTGTCGCCACCGGCGCCAACCTTGTGTGAATGCTCTGAATAGCTAATCGTTTGCATATCACAGCATCTTCTTCCTGTCGGTTAAATTTCACGTCTGTAGCACGTCATCTTCGTCGTGTAGCAATTTTATTGGCCAGTAGTGTAGAAATTGTTTACTCGGGATAACGGTATCTGCCCTCCAACTAACTATATAACAAATTTTATCAAGTGACCTATGTGACTAGTCGTATATACCGGTATACATTGCTCAAAAGAATCAGGGGAACATGAATTTAGGCGTCTTCCATACTCCATTGAACAGTAATGGAGGACTGGTCATGTTACCAGATTATACCTTCCTATTTCACAAATTACGTACATACAAAACATTACTACATCCTCGATCGTTTACATAAAAAGAACTGAAATGTCTGACACATTTAGAAAACAAATTAGAAACAATCATTGATCTCGTCGCCTTGGGTGCTTTTCATTGGTCGTTGAGAGTTTCAGTAACGTATATGTTGTTCTTGAGCGTTTATCTCTGCCTGACACATACGGTGCCACGATCCATATGTCTACGAAAGTCACCCTGTGCTATCCGTTCCCATTCTTCAGTGAGAGCCCACGTGAGTTTTTGGAGACGGACACGAACACGAACACGTCTGTCAAGGATGTCCCACGTATTCACGGTGGGGTTTAGGTCAGGACTCACCGCCGGCCATTCCACTACTTCAGTGTCGAGGCTTCGCAAAACATCCCTGCTGATGCCCGTCATAGGGGCCCTGGCATTATACCTGGACTCGTCTAAGGATAACACGTTTCGCTTGTGACGAAGTTGCCAGTTGACGTGAGAAGGGCAGAAGTGAAGGCGAGTTGCAAGATATTGTCGTATACCAGGACGTGTAGGTCGTAAGGTCCTTTATGGTAACCCGTTTATCACAGTCTGGTCGGTCCGCAGCTCGTGGTCGTGCGGTAGCGTTCTCGCTTCCCGCGCCCGGGTTCCCGGGTTCGATTCCCGGCGGGGTCAGGGATTTTCTCTGCCTCGTGATGACTGGGTGTTGTGTGATGTTCTTAGGTTAGTTCGGTTTAAGTAGTTCTAAGTTCTAGGGGACTTATGACCATAGATGTTAAGTCCCATAGTGCTCAGAGCCATTTTTGAACAGTCTGGTCGGACACAGCGGCACCCGTGACCCTTCTGAGTGCTCTTGCGATATCCGTACGACGCCGCAGCACAGAGATGCCCGGGTAGCGGTCTTCACGTGCAGTTGTAACGCTTCGGAGACTTGTGCACCGTGTCCACAACCTGTGGACGATACATGGAGAGACATTGACATCTGCAGCAACGCGACCGAAAGACCGCCCGTCCAACTTGCGCTGCGTTAAGGTGTCGCATTGGATGTGCTTGGTTGACTACAACGTACCTCCGCAAATGACAACGGGCATGTATGTACCTCACTTGAAAACACTGGGGCGCCGGTACCCACTCCCTTCTGAGGGGTCACCTGCTAATGTAAGGCGTAACACCGCCAACACGTGGCGAATGATTTTAATTTTTGTCTATATTGAAAGCGAAGATCTCGAGCCGTGCAATAAGATAACTGATACCGCCTGTACCAAAATAGATTTAACATACTGGTCGTTCATACATGTGTTCCCCTAATTGTTTTGAACAGTGTATTTTGCAATTATTTAATCGTACTATATTGACATTATCTTCTTCTAAGTAGATTAATAAAATCTTCGAAGTGTTTCGCATATGTCAGTGCGTGCTTGAAAAACAATGTGATATATAGCAGCTATTTACATTCGAAATTTCTCCGATTGCTAATAAAAACACTGTAAATGCTAAGCGTCCTTCAGGTTACATTGGTCATCGGTAATTGGTGTTCTGCTTTTAAATTTCGTCCTCAGACGTAATGAAGAGCCAGCGAAAAACATCAGCTTTAATACGAGTATGTGCAATGTTTTGTAATAGCGCTAAACAATGCTGGAGCTGCAGTTCTGTGTAATATGCATTACCTCCACGCATCTCAGGTACAGGTAGAAACTACGACGTCTAAATGCTTCGTTTCCTACTCTGTTTTGCTTACTTTGTCAAAGACAGCACGCTCGCATCTGCATCTACATCTGCGCAAGCCGCCCCACGGTATTTGGCAGTGGGTACCTTGTCTACCAGCCTCACGTCCCCCTTTTTCTGTTCCAATCGCTAATGGTTCTCGGGGAGGACAATCAAAGTTTCCGTGACAGGCAGAATCTCTCTGATTTTATGTTCGTGGTTTTTACGCGAGACGTATTTAGGAGGAGACTTACGATCCCGGAACTTTTTGCAGTAAACCATAGCGTGATGCCGCATTCGGGAGGACGACGGTTCAATCCCGCGTCCCGGCATCCTGGTTTAGGTTTTCCATGTTTTCCCTAAATCGCTTCTTATTGTTTAATGCGATTGAACGCCAGTAATATGTCATTTCGCCTGTTTGTGCGGTATTCAAGTGCATGCAGTCTTACCTGTTCCCATTAGCACGTAGAGAAATTTGTGCCTTCTTGGTTTTCTGAACTCTACATACTCCAGTGCGCGACACAAATTTGATTTTTGGTCGGCCAGTAGCATACCATTGCTTTCAAGCTGTACTCTGATCCCTATGCTGTTATATTTTCATGTGTCATAACCAACGAAGTTGCTATGGCACTAAATTAGTGGACCATTACACATTTTGTGACAGTAGAAGCACTGGTGGTTTTTTTTAACTATCTGAAACAGGATTTCCTTTAGGATATATTTATGTTACGTTCTTCACTTAACTGTGCATTAGACTTCGGCGTGATATAACCCCCGTTCGACACCTGCCAATCAACCCTAGCAAAACCACATCATGTTGTCTCGGGTTTAACCTCCAAAAGCATGTAACGTAGACCTACAAATACATCAAAAGGTCAGCCGAGGCAACTCGAATTCCTATAAATCTATAGCCTCTCATTCCTCTTAGGTATGATCTGTATGCAGCCCTAATGGAGGCAGCAAAGTTATTACAGGAAACACATTGCTTTTAAGTTTCTATGATTTCCAGTTATTTGCTATCAATTTCTTAATATTTTAAAATATCATTATTGTTTATAGTGTTGCAGTAATTCAAAAATCACTGTGTTCTGCGTTATTTCAGAAAAACCATAGTGGTGCTGTTGCCTTGTTTCAGAAATTATGATTCTACAATTGAAAATATTGTATTTCTTCTGTTAAGATGCATGGCAAGTTGAAGGTTCCTCCATTAATTCTTATACTGATTGCTGATGGGATTATTATTTTAGTTTGATGTAATTGTAGGTTAACATCCGGCAGTAAAATGTTTATTAACGTTCTGTAAACGATATTAAATAATAATGTTCCATCTATGCTTCGGACATTCTTTGATTTCGTTTGTATTTAATTTTGTGTTTTCGTTTTGTTGCAGGTACGTACGATGATTTCGGCTAAAGACGTACAATTATGACGAACAAGGGTGAGTAACTCTTGAGTACTGTGTAGAACTCTGTATGGACAGATGGATTTGTTTTTGACTGATGAATGTATATAAATATTACACTTCTGTAGAATTTATAGAGAGGAAAAATTAACTAGTGTCCTTTAAAGTTAGTAAGCTTCCAGAAGATATGTAAGAGAGCTTCTGTGAAGTTTGAACGGTAGAAGATAAGGGAATGATTAAAGTTATGAGAGCGGATCGTGAGTCGTGCATGGATAGCTCAGTCGGGAGAAACGTTAATCGCGGTTCGATTCGCGGTCCATCAGACAGTTTTAAACTCCCAAGAAGTTTCAAAAAAACTCACACGCTCCACTGTAGAGTGAAACATTAATTCTAGACAGAGCTCTGCCTTTAATGACCTCGTCGCACCGTAACCTACGACCCTTGTTACAGATTTTGTGATATAAGAATCCAAGGATGGAAATTTGATGTAGCCCATAGTTTGGTGGCGAAAAATACCAACATTGGGACTTGCACATGACTATTATTCTGTATTACATATTTTGTTTGCAGATGGTGTATCCTGATATGGCTGGTGACTCGTGTCACCGCTGTAATATCCAACTCAAGACGCCGCTATTGAGCTTACATTGCAGGTATTGCAGCGGAGAAAGCGCGGGTGTAAAGCTACCACTTCTGTTATATCTGCGTTATTACTATTGATTATTCCCCGTGTTTGTCAGGTAAGATTTGGTAGAGCGATTGGGTTACTAGCGGCAATCTGTGCGAGGCTGTAGTGGAGTTTCGTTGGCAATACTTGCGCGCTACCACTGCTGTAAGGCGCTTAAGCGCGTATTCACCAGCAAGGAATGGCAACTTCGTTGTCATATTCCAATACAGCGTTGCCGCATTCATTTGTTGTTGCGATTAGAGGTCAATAAAATGGCAAGTTGAAAGTGAACGCTCAGTATACAAGAAATGCCCAATAAATGAACAATGGAATGTATTGTATAATTCAACAGTAATTAAAAAATCGATTATGGAAAATATATTTTCAGGACAGAATTATTAATGAACTGAAATCTACCATAATGCCAGTAGGCTTTCTTTAGGAAATTCCCCGTATGACGTGGCATTAGTTGGAATCTCAATGTTATTTCTATGTAGTGCTTCAATAATAGAATCCTTCGTCCATTTGATAGGTGAACTTTGTGATACTGAATTTGTCGTGGGATACGGAATCTGATCCATAAAGATCGCAGATATTTGCTAATTTTCCGAGACTGCTCCCAAACCACTTTCTGGAGCTAGGTTCTGCACTGTCTGCAGCTTGTGACACATTCCCTGGCCACAATAGGATTCATTATAGTACTCTGTGACACCTCTTTGGCTGAAGCTAAAAAAAATCCTCCTCGCCCTTTTGAATGTCATTTGCGCGTCAGGTCACTTTTCCGACTCGTGGCGAGAGGCAATTTTAATTCCTCTTTTAAAACCTGTTAAAGACCGCACATGCCCGAGTCGTTATCGCAGTGTTGCCCTCAGTAGCTTTGTGGGGATGACCTTGTCTGGATCTTAGCTTCTAGGCAGCTCTGTAGTCACGTTCAGTGTGGTTTCCACCTTTGATAGCTTGGCCTTCCTGGAAGCGCCCATACAACAGGCTTTCCTGGCCGACATCATATTCTGGAGATATTTTTTGACATTGGAAAGGCCTACGACATTACTTGGAGGCTTATCTTCGTCAGGAAGCTTCATGAATGGAGATTATTTGATTGTCTTTCCACTTTTATTTGGTCGTTTCTCTCGCCACACTGTTTTCGATATTAAATCAGTGACTGGTTTGGGCAGGGGAACAGTGTCTCTCAAGGTAGTGTTAAGCGTGACTGTCTTTGCCATAGCTGTTAACAGTATTACATCAGTTGATAAATTTCCTATACAGCGTGGTCCATCGATAGTGACCGGGCCAAATATCTCACGAAATAAGCATCAAACGAAAAAACTACAAAGAACGATACTCGTCTAGCTTGAAGGGGGAAACCAGATGGCGCTGCCATAGGTCATACGGATATCGACTACGTTTTTTTAAAATAGGAACCCCCATTTTTTATTACACATTAATGTAGTACGTAAAGAAATATGAATGTTTTAGTTGGACCACTTTTTTCGCTTTGTGATAGATGGCGCTGTAATAGTCATAATCGTATAAGTACGTGGTATCACGTAACATTCCGCCAGTGCGGACGATATTTGCTTCGTGATACATTACCCGTGTTACAATGGACCGTTTACCAACTGCGGGAAAGGTCGATATCGTGTTGATGTATGGCTATTGTGATCAAAATGCCCAACGGGCGTGTGCTATGTATGCTGCTCGGTATCCTGGACGACATCATCCAAGTTTCCGGACGTTCGCCGGACAGTTACGTTATTTAAGGAAACAGGAAGTGTTCAGCCACATGTGAAACGTCAACCACGACCTGCAACAAATGATGATGCCCAAATAAGTGTTTTAGCTGCTGTCGCGGCTAATCCGCACATCAGTAGCAGACAAATTGCGCGAGAATCGGGAATCTCAAAAACGCCGGTGTTGAGAATGCTACATCAACATCGATTGCACCCGTACCATATTTCTATGCACCAGGAATTGCATGGCAACGACTTTGAACGTCGTGTACAGTTCTGCCACTGGGCACAAGAGAAATTACGAGACGATGACAGATTTTTTGTACGCATTCTGGTTAGCAAGGAAGCGTCATTCACCAACAGCGGTAACGTAAACCGGCATGATATGCACTATTGCCCCCCCATGAACCATGGACCTTGCCGTTGGTGGGGAGGCTTGCGTGCTCAGCGATACAGATAGCCGTATCGTAGGTACAACCACAACGGAGGGGTATCTGTTGAGAGGCCAGACAAACGTGTGGTTCCTGAAGAGGGGCAGCAGCCTTTTCAGTAGTTGCAGGGGGCAACAGTCTGGATGATTGACTGATCTGGCCTTGTAACAATAACCAAAACGGCCTTGCTGTGCTGGTACTGCGAACGGCTGAAAGCAAGGGGAAACTACGGCCGTAATTTTTCCCGAGGGCATGCAGCTTTACTGTATGATTAAATGATGATGCCGTCTTCTTGGGTAAAATATTCTGGAGGTAAAATAGTCCCCCATTCGGATCTCCGGGCGGGGACTACTCAAGAGGATGTCGTTATCAGGAGAAAGAAAACTGGCGTTCTACGGAGCGGAGCGTGGAATGTCAGATCCCTTAATCGGGCAGGTAGGTTAGAAAATTTAAAAAGGGAAATGGATAGGTTAAAGTTAGATATAGTGGGAATTAGTGAAGTTCGGTGGCAGGAGGAACAAGACTTCTGGTCAGGTGACTACAGGGTTATAAACACAAAGTCAAATAGGGGTAATGCAGGAGTAGGTTTAATAATGAATAGGAAAATAGGAATGCGGGTAAGCTACTACAAACAGCTTAGTGAACGCATTATTGTGGCCAAGATAGATACGAAGCCCACACCTACTACAGTAGTACAAGTTTATATGCCAACTAGCTCTGCAGATGACGAAGAAATTGAAGAAATGTATGATGAAATAAAAGAAATTATTCAGATAGTGAATGGAGACGAAAATTTAATAGTCATGGGTGACTGGAATTCGAGTGTAGGAAAAGGGAGAGAAGGAAACGTAGTAGGTGAATATGGATTGGGGCTAAGAAATGAAAGAGGAAGCCGCCTGGTAGAATTTTGCACAGAGCACAACTTAATCATAGCTAACACTTGGTTTAAGAGTCATGATAGAAGGTTGTATACATGGAAGAACCCTGGAGATACTAAAAGATATCAGATACATTATATAATGGTAAGACAGAGATTTAGGAACCAGGTTTTAAATTGTAAGACCTTTCCAGGGGCAGATGTGGACTCTGACCACAATCTATTGGTTATGACCTGTAGATTAAAACTGAAGTAACTGCAAAAAGGTGGGAATTTAAGGAGATGGGACCTGGATAAACTGAAAGAACCAGAGGTTGTAGAGAGTTTCAGGGAGAGCATAAGGGAACAATTGACAGGAATGGGGGAAAGAAACACAGTAGAAGAAGAATGGGTAGCTTTGAGGGATGAAGTAGTGAAGGCAGCAGAGGATCAAGTAGGTAAAAAGACGAGGGCTAGTAGAAATCCTTGGGTAACAGAAGAAATATTGAATTTAATTGATGAAAGGAGAAAATATAAAAATGCAGTAAATGAAGCAGGCAAAAAGGAATACAAACGTCTCAAAAATGAGATCGACAGGAAGTGCAGAATGGCTAAGCAGGGATGGCTAGAGGACAAATGTAAGGATGTAGAGGCTTATCTCACTAGGGGTAAGATAGATACTGCCTACAGGAAAATTAAAGAGACCTTTGGAGATAAGAGAACCACTTGTATGAACATAAAGAGCTCAGATGGAAACCCAGTTCTAAGCAAAGAAGGGAAAGCAGAAAGGTGGAAGGAGTATATAGAGGGTCTATACAAGGGCGATGTACTTGAGGACAATATTATGGAAATGGAAGAGGATGTAGATGAAGATGAAATGGGAGATACGATACTGCGTGAGGAGTTTGACAGAGCACTGAAAGACCTGAGTCGAAACAAGGCCCCCGGAGTAGACAACATTCCAGTAGAACTACTGACGGCCTCGGGAGAGCCAGTCCTGACAAAACTCTACCATCTGGTGAGCAAGATGTATGAAACAGGCGAAATACCCTCAGACTTCAAGAAGAATATAATCATTCCAATCCCAAAGAAAGCAGGTAAAGACAGATGTGAAAATTGCCGAACAATCAGTTTAATAAGCCACAGCTGCAAAATACTAACACGAATTCTTTACAGACGAATGGAAAAACTAGTAGAAGCCGACCTCGGGGAAGATCAGTTTGGATTCCGTAGAAATACTGGAACACGTGAGGCAATACTGACCTTACGACTTATCTTAGAAGAAAGATTAAGGAAAGGCAAACCTACGTTTCTAGCATTTATAGACTTAGAAAAAGCTTTTGACAATGTTGGCTGGAATACTCTCTTTCAAACTCTAAAGGTGGCAGGGGAAAAATACAGGGAGCGAAAGGCTATTTACAATTTGTACAGAAACCAGATGGCAGTTATAAGAGTCGAGGGGCATGAGAGGGAAGCAGCGGTTGGGAAGGGAGTGAGACAGGGTTGCAACCTCTCCCCAATGTTATTCAATCTGTATATTGAGCAAGCAGTAAAGGAAACAAAAGAAAAATTTGGAGTAGGTATTAAAATCCATGGAGAAGAAATAAAAACTTTGAGGTTTGCCGATGACATTGTAATTCTGTCAGAGACAGCAAAGGACTTGGAAGAGCAGTTGAACGGAATGGATGGTGTCTTGAAGGGAGGATATAAGATGAACATCAACAAAAGCAAAACGAGGATAATGGAATGTAGTCGAATTAAGTCGGGTGATGCTGAGGGTATTAGATTAGGAAATGAGACACTTAAAGTAGTAAAGGAGTTTTGCTATTTGGGGAGCAAAATAACTGATGATGGTCGAAGTAGAGAGGATATAAAATGTAGACTGGCAATGGCAAGGAAAGCGTTTCTGAAGAAGAGAAATTTGTTAACATCGAGTATAGATTTAAGTGTCAGGAAGTCATTTCTGAAAGTATTTGTATGGAGTGTAGCCATGTATGGAAGTGAAACATGGACGGTAAATAGTTTGGACAAGAAGAGAATAGAATCTTTTGAAATGTGGTGCTACAGAAGAATGCTGAAGATTAGATGGGTAGATCACATAACTAATGAGGAAGTATTGAATAGGATTGGGGAGAAGAGAAATTTGTGGCACAACTTGACCAGAAGAAGGGATCGATTGGTAGGACATGTTCTGAGGCATCAAGGGATCACCAATTTAGTATTGGAAGGCAGCGTGGAGGGTAAAAATCATAGGGGTAGACCAAGAGATGAATACACTAAGCAGATTCAGAAGGATGTAGGTTGCAGTAGGTACTGGGAGATGAAGAAGCTTGCACAGGATAGAGTAGCATGGAGAGCTGCATCAAACCAGTCTCAGGACTGAAGACAACAACAACAACATGCACTAGTGGGCAACGGAAAATCCATGATGAACGGTTTATCTATCTGTAATTAATTTCGATAAAATAAAAATGTTTACTCCGTGGAATTCTGACAGGTTGCAATGTTTTCTCATTGGTACATTTCTGTATAACAGTCAACATAATAATGAAGTTTCGTGTGAAATAAGTCGATTGAAGGTTGCAACTGACGAGGTTATTTGGTTCTGCCCCAAATCGTGGCCACGTTTCTGCTCATAAGCTATTCCACATTACGTCAGTACTCCGAGAGGCACATGACGTGTGTGGCGGGGGGCATTTCTGGTACCACTAACTGATCTCACTTCCCCGTTTCACTTCCGAATGGCGTGTGGGTAGAATGAATGTCGGTAAGCCTCTGTAGTAACTCTAATTTAGCGCTCATCTTAGTCATTTCGCGAGATGTATGAGAGAGGAAGCTATTAAGATACGCACGACAGTTGCACATGAGGGGAACACGTAACTGAGCACGAAAGAGGACTTAAAGTGAATTCAGAATTACATCTTCTACCGAGAAAAAGATATTTTGCCGATGTTTTATACCGAACTTAATAGTAACTTGAAGTGAAGATTTGTCCAGATAATAGTGGGTCTTGAATATTGTTGAGCCACAAGGAAGGACTATGATTAAATGCGACGTCAACAGCAACTGCTCCGCTGTTTTTTCCCTTTCGTGCGTTAAGTAGCGCTGATAAAACAGGCCTGGTGTAACAGATGCCGTGTGAATTGTGAGACTCCGGGGCTCACGCGGTGTTAGAAATTCAGCGAACGTGTCTCTAAAGGCTTGCGAAATTGTTAAACATGTTTAACATAATTATGTGTGAAAGTACCCCACGATGCTAAAGCTTTTCGCAGCTCGTAACTACCGACGGGACGTCGTACCTGCAGCGCATCAACACCAGCTCTTGGTTCTCTCTGTCCCTGTTTGTTAACCAGCTGCTTGAGGTTTCTCTCTCATCAAGACACAGTCCTTCTGGAAGTAAGTTCCGTTTCTGTTCCTTTCTGCGGCAGCCCTGCATTCACAGTTGGATGCATGCGCGGCAGCTCCTTTAAGGCAAGGAGGAGACGACACCGTCTTGATTTCTCCGGATGGTGTTTAAGCTGTACAGTTGCTTGTTTGGATTGGGAAACTTGATTGAAAATTGCGGGGCTCGTGAGATAAGATCAGTAATACATTTTTTGAAATCGAAGAACACTAAACCAGGCGCCATTTATCAACCTGTATGTGATGTTTACGGACGAAATGCGATGAGTGGTTCAGTGGTAAGGAGATGGATAGGACAGTTCAGTGGAGAACGTGATCTTGTGCACGATGACGGACGAAAAGGACGTCCATATTCGGTTAATGAAGAACTGTTTTGTACAGAAAGCCGTAAGTTTACAGTATCCGGTCTTTCTAAGGACTTTCCGCATATTTCAAGTTCACTCCATCAAATTGTATCTGAAAAAATAAATTCGAAAACTGTGCGCGCTTTGAGTGCCAAAAAGTCTTAGAGAGCAACACGAAAACCAGCGTCTGGGAAGTGGATTTAACTGTTTGACACTTTAAATCAAAGACGTTGATTTTCTGAGCTAGAAAGTGACCAGAGGTGACACCTGGCTCGATGTAAATGACAATCAGTGGAATGGAGGCACACTGCACCACCAGTAAAGACTGAAGTCAGGCAAATCTTTACACCTCGAAAAGTGGCTGGCTCTGAGCACTATGGGGCTTAACTTCTGAGGTCATCAGTCCCCTAGAACTTAGAACTACTTAAACCTAACTAACCTAAGGACATCACAGACATCCATGCCCGCGGCAGGATTCGAACCTGCGACCGTTGCGGTCACGCGGTTCCAGACTGTAGCGCCTAGAACCGCTTGGACCTCAAAAAGTCGTGCAGTCTTTTGGGACAGACACGGCATTTTAGTGGTGGATTTTTTTACCGCGAGATCAAACAAACAGTGCAAATGTTTACTGTTAGAATCTTACGAAAATGCTCCGTGGAATGCAGAACAAGGGTCGCGGGAGGCTCACCAACGGTATCGTTTTGATTCCTGACAGTGCTCAAACTCACACTGCGAGCAAGATACGTCTGGTACAGGACGCTGGCCGAAGCCTCCGTACAGCCGCGATCTCTCTACTAGCGATATCCAAAGAACGTGTTCAACATAGTTGACAATATAGACGGTAGCGTTCTATGAGGAAAACTTGGATTACGATATGACAAGTGCCTACAAAATGGTGGCAATTATGTAGAAAGATGGTTTACGACTTGTAGTTTTTCTGTAACGTTACATGTTTACGTTTTATTTCCAAATGGAACTTACTTTTCTGACGCACCTAATTCCATTTGTTGGACTGGACATAGAGACTTGGGTACCCCTTAGTTTCCCGTCATAAATTCGGTCGAATACCAGAATTGTAGAGTCATTTCACCATTGTCCGTGTAAATGTTTAGGGGTGCAGTTCAACGGCGCATCGTCGGTGGCAGTGCGACGTAGGGATCGAGCGTAGTATCCGTATCAGCCGCAGACACTTTTAACTAGTCGCGTCCCGTTTTGAGAACTAGCTGGCGCTCCCACTGTCATTACGTTCGACACAAACATTATGCTCCTAACTAAACAGTTCGGTGCATGAACGTGTGAGAGACGTTGTGTGCACAACGTGTGGGCACTTTGATAAGACAGCAAAGGTGTTCAGAAGCCATCTTAGCGTTTAGCAAACTAAAGGATGCGACAATATCAGCTACACTGGTGACTGTTTCCGTCATGTGATCCTCCGTTGTGTCGTCTTGTGTGATTCAATGAACAAGGTACCCTCTCTCTTCAACAGCTGATTTTGTCACTCGGTCGCAATGTAATTGCTGGAAATGTGTTTTTCAGGTTTTAGGAAACCTTCCACAGAGGGACAGGTTCGAAGCACACTTAAGGTAAGATGTGTAATTGTCTCAGAGGGGGAAAAAGATACCTCGTATAAGAATTTTAACTGTCAAAACTACAGACTTCCTCCTCAACATTTTTGATCATAACCATCATCCATTTGTTATATATATTAGTGCGCCAGAGTTCTTTCTAACGTTATCCACCCATCTTACAAATACGACGTCGTATCGATCTCTGCTTATCTCTCGGAATCCCGCAAAGGACTCAGTTTGTGCATGTACTGTATTTTCACCTGGCTACAGGTCCCATCCACTCCCATTTCATTTCCATTACAGGCAAAATTGCGTCTTCTACTCCAGTGTGGTCTCTGACGGATTTGTTTGTTTTTGTGTCACTGCTAAAAAGTGTCAACATACATTATCTCCATTCTTCACTGTCTAATCCTCAGTTTTTGAGTGATTTCATTTCTGTAAGTCAGATTTGGTACTAATCATTACTTGTCTGATGGAAAACTAAGCTTTGAAAATCCTTTTTACGTTAGCAACGTCATTAAAGGCTGTAACTCTTTTTTATTATTATTATTATTCATTTCGTTGTCCATTCAGTCAGTCCATCAGTTGTCGTAAACACAAAAACCCATCAACTGCTTCTGCGTCCCGACTCTAAATTTGTACGATTTCATGTAGACTGCCTGAAAAAAGAAAAGAAGCAATCAGAAAGGGAGGAGGACGTGAGACGTATGTTCACGGGTTGAGAGAGTATGCCGGCCGCGGTGGCCGAGCGGTTCTAGGCGCTACAGTCTGGAACCGCGCGACCACTACGGTCGCAGGTTCGAATCCTGCCACGGGCATGGATGTGTGTGATGTCCTTAGGTTAGTTAGGTTTAAGTAGTTCTAAGTTCTAGGGGACTGATGACCTCCGATGTTAAGTCCCATAGTGCTCAGAGACTTTTTTTTTTTAGAGTGTACGTGGTGATATTGCAGTGATTACAAAATCGAGTAAAACTGACAAAGAACTGGGCAGTATGAGCTCACTTATCACTGCGACCTTGCACCCCGTCGGACCTGGATACGGTATGGATGAGCGTTACAAAGCGGTCGTATCGTTTCCCGAGTCAAGTTGGCCCACAGCTGTTGAAATTGCTCCTCGATATACTGGAACTGGGACAGGGTCGACATCCGACCTGATCCCACACGTGTTCTGTTGCGGTTTGATGAGGGCACCTTGCCGGCCACAGCAGTGGCTCACCGCAGACTGGCCCCACGATACTGTCGCGCTAGATGGAACACAGGAGGACGCAGGAGGCCCGCGCCGTCACATTTCCCTCAGTCCCTGCCAACTGCGACCTGCTGCAATACCCGACGGCTCTCCACGCCGTGACGTCCGGAGTGAACACCGCTGTGCCTGCCCAGGACATTAGGAGGAGGGACCTCACCCCCAGTCGCCGTCGTACTCGTCCACCGCAGTGCTGTCCCTGATCACAAGGGTACGCCCTACGGCAGCAGTTCGTGCTTCCCGGTCACGGCACCGCTCCGTGCGCAGCGGTTTGTGTTGTCGTGTTAACAGCAGCCTGCGAGTGGGATGGTGATTCTACCCTCAGTCGAAGAAGTGACACTAAAATCCACTTTGCCTCTTGGATTTCCGCTGTCAGGAGCTGAAGACATTATTTCTGGCAGCGTCATATAAAATTCATCCTCTAGAAATAACTAGCAGAAAATTATGTTTTTATGCTGAACCCACTATGATGAAAGTGAATAGGAAAGGGAAGCCTTAACTGTCCAAACTAAGAGGGTCGTTCAATAAGTAATGCCCGTCTTTTCTTTCTCAGAACATATTTATTGTTAAGAGTCAGACTTTGGTGACAACATTCATCAAACTTGTCTTGTCCGTGTCTTATTCTTGTACGTAGTCTCCATTACGTTCTACGGTCGTACGCCAACGTTATGGGAGAGCAGAATCTTTAAGCGGCCAAAGAGATGGAAGTCCGAGGGTCCCAAGGGTCCCAGGTCTGGACTGTAGGGTGTATGAGTCTGTGATGTCCAATGGCTGTGGCAGGACGTTCCGAGCATGGCTAATCATGGAGCTATGTTTCTGCATTTCCTGAGGCTGTTACTTTCTTTACCCATTGCCCAACCGTACTATCAGCTGCAGCATCGCCGTACACTCGACGCAAACTTTTATGGATGTTCACCACGGTTTCTTTTTCTGCACACAAGAATTCAATAACAGCACGCTGCTTGTAACGTGAGTCGCATGTAGACGCCATTTTGACACTGTACTAAGGCTTTGTCATCTGCCAGAATGGTTCGAAACTTCACCGGCGCACAGAACAAACATCAAATGTGAAGCACCAACAAGGACGTTTGTCTATGTATATTAATGGCTCAAAATAACAGTGGGGCATTACTTGTAGAACGAACCTCTTAAAATGGTCAGTTTCAACCACAGACTATATACCTGTGGAATCAGAACTTGAGTGGCCCCATGCTCCAATCAGTAATTAGGACATAGATATATTTTGACTCTCTGAAGCTCACTGCTGATCAGAATGTCACAAGGGATTACAAATGAAGCAACGTCAAGTAAAGAGATTACGTTAACGTAAAGAAACTGGCGAAATAATAACCGTGAAACTTAGATGGGAATGGTCCAATCCGAAACGTCGAAATCTGCTGAAAGATACACAAAGACAAGATTTTAGCTGCTCAGACACACAGCGAGTATTGTCTAAAAATGTTGAAAATTGCGAAATTCGTAGCTCGTGAGGGGGCTGGAGATATGTACGCCTACACACCTACCGTAGCTGCAGCAGACAGCGCACTTGCGACACGGCGCGCGCCCTGCTTTGGTTGTCGGCGCTACCCGGACGTAATTCGTTGAGCGTTAATAGTTTCTCTGGCGCATAATTGTTCACAGTTACTGTACGCTAGAATTTACAACTTATTTAACATCCATAAGAATTTGCAGTTGTCTTTGCGGTATCGCTGAGTGTTAAGAGTGGTGATAAAACTCAAATTTTTTCGTTAAACGAAACAGGGAGAAAAGGCTTATAACTTTAAGCAGTGTGCAAAACCAGTTTCGTTTCCTAGAGTCTGACTGTGAACTCTGTAAAAGGAGGAATTAGGTACGAAATATGCGCCAAAATGAAATTCACAAAAGTGTGAAACAAGGACTATTCGAAAGATTTAGAACTGCTCATGAGAGTCGGTGTACAGTTACCGAGGGATATCTACGGGACTCGGCCCTCTGAATTGTAAATGAGATGAATATTACCGATTTCCATGCTTCTTCGACCTGCTTAAACGGATTCAGGAAAAAGAAGTCTCAAAATTACGATGTTTACCTCAAGTAACTGTGTACAGGACATGTCATTAGTGGTAATACTACAGAGAAATTTAAAGCGGACAGACAAAGCTTCTTTTTCTTCCTTAAAATGCTGCGTATAAAGCCAGTCAGTCAGCTTTCGTGCAAGAACTGTGTGCAAACCGCAGTTTTATCATTTCGAGTGAAGTTTCAAGCACAACCCAGCATCATGTCTATCTTCAGGAACATCAAGATGAATTAGGGCGAAAGCCTTAAAAAAAAAAGGAGTGTTTGATTCCAAAAAGTCTTGTAATCGACGTAGTAAAATTTCGAAAATGGAAGAGAATGATTTTCAATAGCACGTGCGAAATGTCTTCTTACCAGTTGCAGAAAATAATTCATTGCTTTTGTTGGACTCTTGGTCTGTACATAACGTGACCTCTGTCTTTAGAAGGACGATGAAAAGAAATTCGGACATCATCAGGAACAAATAATGAAATTTTTCAACAGTGTAAAGCATTTTCTAGCAAATTGTCGTCCAACTTTTTTTCCGATGGCTGTTTGTCATTTCCGGTGTATCAGCGGAACAGTATTGTTAAACTTCAGTCATTTGTGCATTACCAGTTTGCATCACCACGTTTTGCGAATTTGATCAAGTTTGCCTGGTACAAAGCACAGTATACAGAATAACGGCCAGGGTCATTTTGTACTCCAGCCCTGTTTGGTCTGAGTAAAAGTAGTTATTGGTGTGAAGTATCTGAATGCATTAATTTTTTTCATTTTTGCCTGGTGTAAGCAAAATGTTTGTTTTCGTCGTCCAATACACACTTCACACTTTTGTGACAACTACAGGAAAAGTATACAATAATGAAATATTGTCTTAAGAACTGTGCTACAGGAACTGCTATAAAATATTTAATGTTGACAAATTATATTAGCTACTGATGCAAGGCGCCTGTAATCTAACATACGAGGGTCGTTCAGTAAGTAATGTCCAACATTTTTTTTCTCAGAACATATTTATTGTTAAGAGTCAGAATTTGGTGACAATATACACCAACATGTCTGGTCCATGTCTTATTTTTCTACGTAGTCTCCATCACGTTCTAAAGCCGCACACCAACGTTGTGGAAGAGCGTGTATTCCCTGCTGGTAAAAGCTCTTGTCCTATAGGCGATGATGATGTTTGGTTTGTGGGGCGCTCAACTGCGTGGTTATCAGCGCCCGTACAATTACCCAATCTTTGCTCAGTCCAATTTCGCCACTTTCCTGGATGATGATGAAATGATGAGGACAACACAAACACCCAGTCATCTCGAGGCAGGTGAAAATCGCTGACCCCGCCGGGAATCGAACCCGGGACCCCGTGATCGGGAAGCGAGAACGCTACCGCGAGACCACGAGCGGCGGACGTGTCCTATAGGCGTAGCCATGTTTTCACTGCATGACTGACAGTGTCGTCATCTTCAGAGTGTGTTCCCCGCAGAGAATGTTTAAGCGGCCAAGGGGATGGAAGTCCGAGGATCCCAGATCTGGACTGTAGGGTGGATGAAAAAAAAGTGGTGCGTTACTTACTGAACGACCCTCGTGAAACGTTTCAATAATTTCCTTTTCTGTGCTAGTTCCTTGTGTAACAGTTGCATCTGCAGTAGTTTAGCTGTCAATATGAACTCCGGGTGTTCAAAAAAATCAGTGATTTGAGACTTTTTGGTTTAAATGCATAAAATTCGCGCGTGTGCACTTTGGACTTGGCGCTACGTGCTCTGGTCACAGCAGCTGCCGTCTGCTTATACACTAGACATGAAAGGGGTGTACAAATCGCCCTTGCAAGCGGTTCTTCGTGCGGAAAAACGATTAACTTGAACAATTTTAGAAAAATACTTGTAGTGCTTTTTAGCATCAAAAATTTCGACAGTGCAGTTTTTCATTGTATTCTTTTTGCTTAGAAAATTTCCGGGTGTATTTTGACATGTCTGATTGAACCATTCCGTTGTCAGGCTTTTGAGTGACGTGACCGATTGCAATTCTGACTCGTTGATATTGTGGTAGATATTTGCGCTTTGTGCTGTGTACAATTTGACATTTGTGGACGGTGAAAGCACAGTGCCAATCTTCCCTAGTTTTTGACTTGTTATGAAGTTCTAACTGAAAGTGTCTCTTCACGTCATTGTCGTCACGGTCGTCTCTTTGGGTCCGTGACCATTGTCGGTGCAGGTGCGCGAGACGAACTGTGTCTGGCAGTAGCCGTGATCTGCACTGGGAGATTTGGCCAGTGCGCTCTGAGGCGGCCGCCCTCGGCAGGGAGCTGCGAAGCGCAAGTGGCGGTGTCGCAACCGCGCCTTCAGGTGCCACTCGATAAACAGATTATCGCCGGGCGCTCCGCAAACAGCTGGTCCAGCCCTCAGCTCTCCGGAATAGGAGCGCTAAGTGCGCTAACGCACCGCATGCGACTCGCCGAGCACAGCCAAATTATTCCGCGCGCTCGCGTTTGTTGCCGTGGTCTGTCAGGCCGATTACCGCCGCCGCCGCCGCTAGCTCGAGCCACGTCTTCTCTCCTTAGCGGTTTATTTCCTCTCGTAAAGTGTCCACTAAGGATAAATTCTTGCTTGTTTTATGCGCGCCAGATCTTGTTGAGCTCCGTGGCAGTTTCTGATTTAAGGATCGTTATCTTAACTGAGTCTTTCGTCGCTTCTTAGTAGAACATCTTCTTGGTAAGTCTGATAAAAAAGGAACGAAAGATGTTCCTTTCGTAAAGAACTCCCCTTACTTCTCGACAGTCTTCTTTGAAGGATATAAACTCGGCCCAGCGTTTCTCCAGTTTTTTCATACCCTTCGGAGAAATATGTTCTGTCAAATTCTGAAAAATACTCGTTCGCTGCAACTATCAGTACCTCATTTCATGAAAATTCCTTCCCAGGGACTCAGAATTTCAAGTTGGGGAACGGAAAGAAGTCACTCGGGGCTGTCCGGTGAATAGCGTGGATGAGGAGCAAGGTCAAAGCCCAACCCGTGCATTTTCGCATCGTTGATGTGTGGGATGGTGCACTAGTCTGCTGAAAGAGTACTCTTTTGCGTGTCGACCACGGTGTGTTTTTAGCCACTTCAAGTTTCAGACGTCCCAACAATGAAGCAAACTAGGGTCCAGTTATGGTTCTGCCTATTTCCGAGTAATCTATGAGCATTACTCCGTGGGTATCCCAAAAAACAGTGCCCATTGCATTACCAGCTTGCAAAATGATCTTTGCGGTCTTGCACTTTCAAAAGCGTTTTTCCATTGTTTTGGCTGCCATTTTGACTCTGGTGTGTAGTGATGGATCCAGGTTTCATCGTTGTTGTTGTCGTTGTCTTCAGTCCTGAGACTGGTTTGATGCAGCTCTCCATGGCTACCCTATCCTGTGCAAGTTTCTTCATCTCCCAGTACCTACTGCAACCTACATCCTTCTGAATCTGCCTAGTGTATTCATCTTTTGGTCTCCCTCTACGATTTTTACCCTCCACGCTGCCCTCCAATGCTAAATTTGTGATCCCTTGATGCCTCAGAACATGTCCTACCAACCGTTCCCTTCTTCTCGTCAAGTTGTGCCACAAATTTCTCTTCTCCCCAATTCTATTCAATACCTTCTCATTAATTATGTGATCTACCCATCTAATCTTCAGCATTCTGCTGTAGCACCACATTTCGAAAGCTTCTATTCTCTTCCTGTTCAAACTATTTATTGTCCATGTTTCACTTCCATACATGGCTACACTCCATACAAATACTTCCAGAAACGACTTCCTGACACTTAAATCTATACTCGATGTTAACAAATTTGTCTTCTTCAGGTTTCATCAACAGCCACAAATCGCCGCAAAAAGTCTTGCTGATTGCGATTAAATATCGCCAAAGCGTCGTCTATTTAAGAAATGTACGTGAACGCCAAAAGCACAGGGAACCCTCAATAGGAGGAATAAAAACAATTGCCTCGAATATTCTGAACTATCCTACTTACCGTGACATGTGTGTGGCATAGAAATAGTACGGTTGTAATGTTTAATTGACCGTGGCAGGCAGTGGTAAAGAATATTCTAATAAGTATTAAGAGGGAAATACAGTAAAATGATGTGCGTTGTTAAGTCTGTAAGCGAAAGACCATACTTAACGGCGATCCCTATAGCCGGAGGAGTAACTTATTTTTTTTATTTTCACTTTTCTGTTCACAATTCTTTAAATGATGTTTCGGTATCAACCGACGTTTTTAATTTACGACACGGAAGTCAAAATAGGCGTTTTTTCCGCCACCGTGACCTTCGTCTTTTGGATGTGTGAAACTTTCTCCTCGCTATGAGCGTGACGCCACAACTGTTTACATTAGGTTCGTTTGAGCAGTTCCCAGCGCGCTCACGGGCATGTGCAGTTGAGTCGCGTATGAGCAGTACTTTCTCTCGCTTCTGGCTGCTTGAAGCGTGGCTTTCAGCTGTATCGGCAGTGGCAGCAAGGCACCCACCCAGGCGCTAACTGGAGAAACTTTCCTGGCTGCTGGATTCGCGCATGCGCAGAGCAGTCTGAGTTGTAGTGAGGAGGGGGGTATCCTCCGTGTGATCGTGTTTATCTTCATTGGTTTTGCTGTTTTCTCTTCGTTTACGGCTCCCACGTCAAATGAAAACAAAACTGATTTCTCTATATGGGAGCTGTCAAGTGAATTTAAGTACATTCACATAATTACAGAAGGCTATAACATATTATTAGTTTGTTATATGATTTTATTTTGTTTTCACATTTTTGGCAGTCAAGCATTAATCGCCTTGCAGAACAATGAAGCTATTTTTGTCGGCTTGCCAAAGAAATCTGGGTTTTATTACTCTCTTCCGGCCGGCCGGTGTGGCCGAGCGGTTCTAGGCGCTTCAGTCTGGAGCCGCGCGACCGCTGCGGTCGCAGGTTCGAATCCTGCCTCGGGCATGGATGTGTGTGCTGTCCTTAGGTTAGTTAGGTTTAAGTAGTTCTAAGTTCTAGGGGACTGATGACCTCAGATGTTACGTCCTATAGTGCTCAGAGCCATTTGAACCATTTGAACTCTCTTCCGCCGAGGCTGTCAATTTATCTGAGAAGAAGTGTTTCACACTATTGGCCAGTTCTAGCTGTTTGCTGAATTTCAAGTACACGTTTTCATCTTCTGGCAGGTATGGCATTATGCCATAATAAAGAAACAAACATGAGATAGTACAGTATTGGTACCCCGAGAAAATTTGCATCCCGAAAACCACACTGCAAAGTTTAATATCAGGTTGGGACCTACGTTATTGTGAATATGGACATACGACTATGCACTTCAAGCCGAATTATGCAGTTTAGTATGGTTTACGAAATTCCGATACCCTTGGAGTATCTTCTGATGTCTTGTTTCTTTTACGATTTAGTGTAGGATCTCTTAATGCTTTATACGTACGAACAGACGGGCTTCGTACGTCATCGTAGCTGCGCACGCTCATTAACGCCTGTTTTCTGGCTCTCTCAGGCAACTCCTGAAACGAACGTATTTCTAACAGGCCTCTCGAAAATATTGCGAATGGTGGTTTGAAAAGCGTTACTTTCGAAGTAAATTTCCTTTTGCGCGAGATGGGTTATGTTAGTGTGAGAATGTGCGGTGAATTTCTTAAATCACAGAAGACCAGACATTTATGTCATTGTTTTAAATTATACTGGCACATTTGTGTGCTGTATGTTAAAGCGTAACTCACGCAAAAAAGACCAATATTACATGTGAAAGCTTGGCTTCTCTTGTAGCTTACAAATCTTCGAAAGCAGTATTCTATGTGAAAGCTTAGCTTTTCCTGTAACTACACTCTGTATAGTAATTTAAACCATTAATTTTTCTTATTTGTGTGTTCACGCTATTGAACAATGATGTTGCTATTGGCTGACTACGTCATTTGTCCTGTGCTCTGTCATCGGCTGGCGAGATGACGTGACGTCAGCTGTGAGTGGCTTACAAGAGAACGTCGCAACCTCGATTTCAATATTTCGGGCAGCTCAGGGTAACCGTGCGGTTTAGGGCGCCTTGCCACGGTTCGAGCGGCTCCCCCCGTCAGAGGGGGAGTCCTCCTTCGGGCGTGCGTGTGCGTGTGTGTGTGTGTGTGTGTGTGTGTGTGTGTGTGTGTGTGTGTGTTTGTTTTGTCCTTAGCGTGAGTTAGTTTAATTTAGATTAAGTAGTGAGTAAGATTAGGGGTCGACGGCCTCAACAGTTTGATCCCATAAAATTTTACCACAAATTTCCAATACTTCGGAAACTGACGTGCTGTGTTTGGTAGAATTCGAGTTTATACTTCCGTAATACGGAAATATGCAGCTTACATGTTTCTGCACACCATAGATCTTTCAAAACTCTTTTTATTCTATTTGTTTTTTTTTTTTTTTTTTTTTTTTTAATGCTGGGTTTCATTTCGTAAAGTGCAGGAAGTTCTACGTCGGTATATGAAATGTTAACCATTCAAAGGATTGATAAGTTTTACAGTTCCGAGGGAAAGTACAGAGTGCATTCCATAAGTAATGCGACCACTTTTTTTTCTGACGCAACGGTACACCAGAGCGTGTTGTAACCAGCTGGGCTAAGTGGAGGGGGGGGGGGGGGGTGTTAGCTTCAAAACGCTCTTTGTCTCATTCGGCTGCGAGCTGCCGGAGAGTCAGGACGTGCGTTTCCGTCAACCCCGTTTTGAGTTTGTGTAACACGGCACAGTGGATCATTCTGTAGAGCAACGGTGCGCTATCAAATTTTGCGTTAAACTTGGGAAGTCCGCCACGGAAACGTTTCCATTACTTCAGCATGCCTTTGGGACTGATTGCCTGTCCAGATCACAGGTTTTCCGATGGCACAAGTCGTTCGTGGAGGGCCGAGAGGAGATCACCGACGAACCTCGCAGTGGACGGCCATCAGCCGCACGAGTCGACGAAAATGTGACGCGTGTGCTCGATTGTTTGAATTCTGACAGACGGCTGAGCCTCCAGTTGGCAGCACAAACTCTAAACACGTCAAAAACAACCGTTTTCCGCATTGTGACCGAATATTTGAAGATGAGAAAGGTGTGTGCCAAACATGCGAGTGCTTCGGTGCCGAGAAATGTTGGGAATGTGTGAAAATGATCCTCCTTTTTTAAACTCAGTTATCACTGGTGATGAGTCGTGGATTTTTGAATACGACCCTGAGACAAAAAGGCAGAGTTCAGAGTGGCACACCCCATCGTCGCCCCGTCCCAAGAAGGCACGAATGAGCAAGTCCATGATCAAAACCATGCTCATTGACTTCTTTGATGTCAGAGGCATTGTCCACCACGAATTCGTACCTACCAGGACTACAGTGAACTCAGCTTTCTACTTGCAAGTGCTCAAAAGACTGAAAAGGAGGGTATCGCGCTGCCGAAGCGACATCAAGGACACGTGGAAAGTTCACCACGACAACGCGCCGAGTCATAGCGCCTTCATTGTCAGCGACATCCTGGCTCCCCAGCCTCCCTACAGTCCTGACCTGGCTCCTGCTGACATTTTTTTTGTATCCTCGGTTAAAAGGAGTCATGAAAGGAAAACATTGGGACACGATTGAAAGCATCCAGGCTCATCTTACATCAGCTCTAAAGGACATTCCGGAAAAGGCATTCCAGGATTCCTTCCAGGCATGGAAACACCGCCTCCAGAAGTGTATCGACGCAAGAGGGTGCTCTTTTGAAATTTTTTGATTATTTGTACGAATATATTCAATAAATGATTTTTTATGAATTTGGTCACATTGCTTATGGAACGCACCTTGTATACTATCTAATGGGTAGCTTTGACGAATGAAATAGTGAAGGCAGCAGAGAATCAAGTAGGAAAAAAGACGAGGGCTAGTAGAAATCCTTGGGTAACAGAAGATATACTGAATTTAATTGATGAGAGGAGAAAATACAAAAATGCAGTAAGTGAAGCAAGCAAAAAGGAATACAAACGCCTCAAAAATGAGATCGACAGGAAGTGCAAAATGGCTAAACAGGGAAAGCTAGAGGACAAATGTAAGGATGTAGAGGCTTATCTCACGAGGGGCAAGACAGATACTGCCTACAGGAAAATTAAAGAGACCTCTGGAGACAAGAGAACCACTTGCATGAATATCAAAAGCTCAGATGGAAACCCAGTTCTAAGCAAAGAAGGGAAAGCAGAAAAGTGGAAGGAGTATATAGAGGGTCTATACAGGGGCGATGTTCTTCAGGACAATATTATGGAAATGGAAGAGGAGGTAAATGAAGATGAAATGGGAGATATGATACTGCGTGAAGAGTTTGACAGAGCACTGAAAGATCAAAGTCGAAACAAGGCCCCGGGAGTAAACAACATTCCATTAGAACTACTGACGACAGCCTTGGGGGAGCCACTCCTGACAAAACTCTACCATCTGGTGAGCAAAATGTATGAGACAGGCGAAATTCCTTCAGACTTCCAGAAGAATATAGTAATACCAATCCCAAAGAAAGCAAGTGTTGACAGGTGTGAAAATTACCGAACTATCAGTTTAGTAAGTCACGGCTGCAAAATACTAACGCGAATTATTTACAGACGAATGGAAAAACTGGTACAAGCCGACCTCGGGGAAGATCAGTTTGGATTTCGTAGAAATGTTGGAACACGTGAGGCAACACTGACCCTACGACTGATCTTAGAAAATAGATTAAGGAAAGGCAAACCTACGTTCCTAGTATTTAGAGACTTAGAGACAGCTTTTGACAATGTTGACTGGAATACTCTCTTTCAAATTCTGAAGGTGGCAAGGGTAAAATACAGGGAGCGAAAGGTTATTTACAATTTGTACAGAAACCAGATGGCAGTTACAAGAGTCGAGGAGCATGAAAGGGAAACAGTGGTTGGGAAGGGAGTGAGACAGGGTTGTAGCCTCTCCCCGATGCTATTCAATCTGTATATTGAGCAAGCAGTAAAGGAAACAAAAGAAAAATTCGGGGTAGGTATTAAAATCCATGGAGAAGAAATAAAAGCTATGAGGTTTGCCGATGACATTGTAATTCTGTCAGAGACTGCAAAGGACTTGGAAGAGCAGTTGAACGGAATGGACAGTGTCTTAAATGGAGAGTATAAGATGAACATCAACAAAAAAAAGGAGGATAATGGAATGTAGTCGAATTAAATCGGGTGACGCTGAGGGAATTAGATTAGGAAATGAGACGCTTAAAGTAGTGAAGGAGTTTTGCTATTTGGGGAGCAAAATAACTGATGATGGTCGAAGTAGAGAGGATATAAAATGTAGACTGGCAATGGCAAGGAAAGCGTTTCTGAAGAAAAGAAATTTGTTAACATCAAGTATAGATTTAAGTGTCAGGAAGTCGTTTCTGAAAGTATTTGTATGGATTGTAGCCATGTATGGAAGTCAAACATGGACGATAAATAGTTTAGACAAGAAGAGAATAGAAGCTTTCGAATGTGGTGCTACAGAAGAATGCTGAAGATTAGATGGGTAGATCACAGAACTAATGAGGAAGTATTGAATAGCATTGGGGAGAAGAGACGTTTGTGGCACAACTTGACTAGAAGAAGTTATCGGTTGGTAGGACATGTTCTGAGGCATCAAGGGATCACCAATTTCGTACTGGAGAGCAGCGTGGAGGGTAAAAATCGTAGAGGGAGACCAAGAGATGAATACACTAGGCAGATTCAGAAGGATGTAGGCTGCAGTAGGTACTGGGAGATGAAGAAGCTTGCACAGGATAGAGTAGCATGGAGAGCTGCATTAAACCAGTTTCAGGACTGAAGACCATAACAACAACTACAACAACACGGAAAAAGTGTATTTTCGCCCGGGAAAACTGCGTATTTCTAACGGGGAAATCCGGAACAAATCCGGGGATTTTTTTCCGTGTCCGCGTATGCACGCACCTTGCTGTGAGTGGTGCCGGCAGCTAACGCGGGCGTGTCTGTTGGGAGTCGGCTGGGGTTTGCTGTTTCAGGAACATGTATTGAATCAATCGTCTTAAGTTTCCCCCATGAGTTCGTAGTACACCAGAAAGGCATTTACATAAAGACAATAAGACATTTACCCCTTTTTTTTCAATTTTCATTTCAGTTTGCTTCAACAAAATTGAGTTTTTAACAGTTTATATTTTATACGTCAGATTTCGTCCCATGCATATGAAACGAATGGTAAAATACTTAACGAGTTACCGCGTCGCATTATCACGTTGTCTGGCGTGCTTGCTAAATTATTAGGGAGGGGGGTGGGGCTTAATATATCGCCTGGGTCACAGGTCAGACTGCCACATTTTTCTAAGTTGTTATTTTAGCTTTAACTTGGTGAGCCTATCTGCTGTAAAAACGGGACACCATGTTGAATTTCTAAATTTTGGATGATTGAGTGTAATTGTACGGATGAATAAGTGTGGAAATCGAAGAGTGCAATTTTAATTGAAGTAATGTATTTTTCTGAAGAGACCTCGAACAGAATTCGTCTGCACCAGTGTGTCATGTGTGATTTAGCCCAGTCGCTATTGCTGAGGATGACTTTTCGTACTTCCCCAGTAGGTCACCAACAGCAACGGCACAATGAATGTTCTTCCGGGTAGTACCGTGAAATGCTGTATGATCTATTTCTTTTTATGGGATGTGACTGCCGGCCGCTTTGGCCGAGCGTTTTAAGGCGCTTCAGTCCGGAACCGCGCTGCTGCGGTCGTAGATTCGAATCCTTCCTCGGGCATGGGTGTGTGTTATGTCCTTAGGTTAGTTAGGTTTAATTAGTTCTAAGTCTAGATGTTAAGTCCCATAGTGCTTAGAGCCATTTGGATGGTGACTAACGTTTTATTTTTGGTATCGTCATTGCTCACTCCTTTCTGCTAAGGGGTACCGAGAAAATGATTGTAAGTCTCCGTAAACATTGTGTCTTTATTTGTACTTGGTATGAATGGTTATCGTGTTTAGATAACTTGTACTTTTGTTGAGAGGAGTTATGTAAGCAAAAACTAAAAATAAGAGTTTAAGATGTCATTTCTCTTTACACTGGAGGCTGGTTTAATGCGCAAATGTATTCGGACCAGAAAAATCCGGCCGAAGCCAATCGCGAATTGCGTGGCAATGTTCCGCCTGGAACAACACTGGGTGAGCGGTTGTTCTTAAAAAATGTTACGAAGAAACACGTACGTGAAACTCTGCGGCCTTTGTCTCTGGATTTAGATATCACCTCTGTCATCCCTACATGTGTTCTGGAGTTGTAACTGTGACACTGCTTGAGCTTTCACCAAAGAAGTTTGTGTTCTTCATGACACATTTGGTAATTTGGTACAACATAACCAAAAAAAATTGTTGATGTTAGTTTGAATGAAGATCATTCCAAAGATTGACAGAATTTACTTATTCGTGAGTTTACTTTTGCAATTAGTTTCAACGTACGTTTTACACACAAATATACTTAATACAGTAACGATGGAGGGCAACGGCCTATTACAAGCGAACGTTTCTTCGTCTCAAGTATGTGTCTCTGGCGTTCACTTATTTAGCATTTTCATCGAACCACTGAAACATTGCTGATACCAGTTCTTTACTATATGCACGATAGTTTGTACTTTAGTACCAGTTACAAATACTCGTAGGAGGGACTAACCAACCTCACAGCATCGAAAAGACATTTCTTCTGGCACTGCAGTACATCCTGTAAATATGAAATGAATTAAATGCAAGGGAGTGAAACGAATCGCTCGATGGAGATGAGATGAATGATGATGCAGCGATGTAAAAAAGTACCTTTGCGAGCCGTTCTGAAATGCTGAACATGTTGTTGTTTTTGTTGTTGTTGTTGTTGTTGTTGTTGCTGTCTTCAGTCCAGAGACTGGTTTGATGCAGCTCTCCATGCTACCCTATCCTGTGCAAGCTTCTTCATCTCCCAGTACCTGCTGCAACCTACATCCTTCTGAATCTGCTTAGTGTATTCGTCTCTTTTTCTCCCTCTACTATTTTTACCCTCCACGTTGCCCTCCAATACTAAATTGGTGATCCCTTGATGCCTCAACACATGTCCTACCAACCGATCCCTTCTTCTAGTCAAGTTGAGCCACAAACTTCTCTTCTCCCCAATCCTGTTCAATACTTCCTCATTAGTTATGTGATCTACCCATCTAATCTTCAGCCTTCTTCTGTAGCACCACATTTCAAAAGCTTCTATTCTCTTCTTGTCCGAACTGTTTATCGTCCATGTTTCACTTCCATTCAGGGCTACACTCCATACAAATACTTCCAGAAATGACTTCGTGACACTTAAATCGATACTCGATGTCAACAAATTTCTCTTCTTCAGAAACGCTTTCCTTGCCATTGCCAGTCTACATTTTATATCCTCTCTACTTCGACCATCATCAGTTATGTTGCTCCCCAAATAGCAAAACTCATTTACTACTTTAAGTGTCTCATTTCCTGATCTGATTCCCTCAGCATCACCAGATTTAATTCGACGACATTCGATTATCCTCGTTTTGCTTTTGTTGATGTTCATCTTGTATCCTCCTTTGAAGACACTGTCTATTCCGTTCAGCTGCTCTTCCAGGTCCTTTTGTGTCTCTGACAGAATTACAATGTCATCGGCGAACCTCAAAGTTTTTATTTCTTCGTATGGATTTTAATTCCTACTCCGAATATTTCTTTTGTTTCCCTTACTGATTGCTCAATATACAGATTGAATAACACCGGGGAGAGACTACAACCCTGCCTCACTCCCTTCCCAACCACTGCTTCCCTTTCATGCCCCTCGACTCTTATAACTGCCATCTGGTTTCTGTACAAATTGTAAATAACCTTTCGCTCCCTGTATTTTACCCCTGCCACCTTCAGAATTGAAAGAGAGTATTCCAGTCAAGATTGTCAAAAGCTTTCTCTAAGTTTACAAATGCTAGAAACGTAGGTTTACCTTTCCTTAATCTATCTTCTAAGATAAGTCGTATGGTCAGTATCGCCTCACATTGCCAACATTTCTACGGAATACAAACTGATCTTCCCCGAGGTCGGCTTGTACCAGTTTTTCCATTCGTCTGTAAAGAATTCTTGTTAGTATTTTGCAGCCGTGACTTACTAAACTGATAGTTCGGTAATTTTCACACCTGTAAACACCTGCTTTCTTTGGGATTAGAATTATTATGTTCTTCTTGAAGTCTGAGGGTATTTCGCCTGTCTCATACATCTTGCTCACGAGATGTTAGAGTTCTGTCACGGCTGGCTTTCCCGGGGCTATCAGTAGTTCTAATGGAATGTTGTCTACTCCCGGCACCTTGTTTCGACTTAGGTCTTTCAGTGCTCTGTCAAATTCTTCACGCAGTGTCATAACTCCCTTTTCCTCTTCATCTACGTCCTTCTCAATTTCCATAATATTGCCCTCAAGTTCATCACCCTTGTATAGACCTTCTATATACTCTGCTCGTCTCTTTTTACATCCTTACTGCAACTGTTCACATCACTGCAGGTTGGTTGGCTCACTTAACTGGCCATTGCTGTCAAAGTTCAGTGCGCCGGAGAAGCGGCTGCCTCGTATCATCGCTGAATCGATGTACGCGTAAAGCACAGGACAAAACGTGTCCTCATGATCGTACTTCACTGAACTCCAGACAGCTTTGCTTCCGCTCCCCGTGGAACAAAATTCAATGAGGTTTCAGCAAACGCGGAAGAATACATAATGTGACGTTTACGTGAGCTTATTCTTATGATGAGCGGAGTGTAGAGTGCTCTTTAAGTGGTACTGTGAGTTTAACGGTTCTCGTTGTTTGGTCCTGTTGGACATCTAGTAGTCTACTGTGGGTGTCATTAAGCCATATCTCCGATCATTTGTTCCCATCGCATTTGCATTTGCTCCCCTGACAACTCGAGAAAGTCCAACGTCGGACGACTTGTAAATGAGAAATCTGTGTGTTAGGTTGCTGCCGGTAGGTTGAGAATCTGTCTGTTATATGCAGGCGTTTGACAGTAAAAGAGAGGAAGGACGATTAAGATTTAATCCCTCGTTGAAGACTAGGGCATTATAGACGGAGCAGAAGTTCCAGTTGGAGAACGAAATCGGCTGTGTCCATTTCCATTTCAGAGCAAGCATGCTGACAATAGAATTCAGCTATGTAGGGAAACATTGGAAAACTTCATTCTGGTTGGTTTCCTCGTCTGACATAAAACAATCTTGTTGTCTGGCGATCAGGTACAAAACGCCGCGCTGGTTAAACCATTCGTCAGTGAAGACCGTGTCCACTGGTGCATATAAGAGCTAAAATGTTACTCGTAGGAGATGATCAGTAAAATGTACGGGACTATGAAATTTTTGTCCGTTCTGTGTAATTTTAGCTGCAGTGACAGTCTGGTACGTTACACCGAAAGAAAACTGCATTTACTTTTGCATCTTGCGAATTTTTTTAAAGAATTTCATTATTTTCTTGCGCCAAGACTGAACAAGTATGTACTGGGTTTAAGCTTATTTAACCACTGCTGCCCAGTTTCGAATTTTAAGCTGTTTTCAGATGAATGTTTAATGAGTTGGTCTGTGCCAACTTTTCCTTCAATGGAGAAGTTAAGATGACGATGTCCAGTTCTGTATGGCTCCACTTGAAAGTTGCTAAAAATCGAAAAAGGCAATAGTGGTCAAATAAACTAACGTTTTGCGAACTGATATGCAGCATTTAAATTAGGAAATAATGCTTTCTTGAAAAAGACTGCATTTAGTTCTGTTTTCATAGGACAGACGGTACGATCTACCGTCTGTTTCATTAAATTAATTGTGCTATACTGGACTGAATTGTGCTATACTGGACTGATCGAGAGAGAGAGAGAGAGAGAGAGAGAGAGAGAGAGAGAGAGAGAGAGAGAGAGAGCACAACCTCCACACTCTTTTAACGATAACTCCATCATACAGTTCTACTGTACTGTGAATAACGTTTCTTCTTGATCCTGAAGATCCTATTAAACTTTTCTTTCCTGGTGTGGTCGGGATTATAAGCATTAGTATCTTTTTCTGGTGAAGGACAATATTCATGGTCTTCAAAGTAACAAAAGCCTAGACATTGTTTATTAATATTTTAAATGCTAAGTTCTGTAAGTTTTAATACGAATAAAATCACTTATATAAAAATTTAATTCGTGCGCAAGTTCTAACGTGTTGCAGAACCGTGATAGACGCCTGGCCATTGAAATTTTCCATCAAAGATAATCTTTTTAGCAATAACTTTTTAATAATAGTCCCGAAATTTCAATTATAGAAACAGTGGAATCGTCGTATGGAGTCGTTGACTAAGATGATGATGATTTATGGCGGAGGCCGCTAAACAGCGAGATCATCAGCGCCCTTGCATTGACTAGGAGACTCCAAGGGGTGGGTTCAGCAGCGTGCTCGCCCACGCACATTGGCCCCCATTAGTTGGAGGACTGGTGAGTCTAAGTCTGAGGGGTGGGGAGGGGAGGTAGATGATGCCGGCGCGTATCCTGCTCGTGTCGAGTAGCTGCAGAGGGGGCCGCAGACTCTGCGGAGAGGTTCGCACTTACAGAAGAATAAATAATCAAATTTTAGTTGTGAATGAGATTTTCACTCTGCAGCGGAGTGTGCGCTGTTATGAAACTTCCTGGCAGATTAAAACTGTGTGCCGGACCGAGACTCGAACTCGGGACCTTTGCCTTTCGCGAGCAAGTGCTCTACCAAAATTTTAGTCGTATTTGCGTTTTACGTTTACTTACAGTTCAGGACATTTGCGGAAAAAAAAGGATTTAATCTCTGATGAAGGTACTCGAGTTTCTAACAACACGTTCGTGTTAGAGAACTTCCTAATAAACGTTTCTAGCGTCAGAGTACATCTACGCTATCTGGAGAACCTGTTCTTGCACCGTAACGCAAAAAATTCTTAATACACCGTTGTTCATGAAGAATAACTCTATTTATTAGAACTGAAGATCATAACTGCAGATGTTATTGGTAAACTATCGGTATTGGGTTTTCTTCCTAATCTGAACATATAAAACGATTAAGTAAACTAGTCTTCTGCAAAAACTAAATAAAAATTCTGTACGGGTCGGTTTCGTATGGTGGGTAAAAAACACTACGAGAAATGTAAACGCAGAAACGACTAACGAATGGCTTACAGCAAAGAATGCATCAGTGGTAAGCTGCACCTCGTGCATGTAGGTTCTGGTACGCGGTGAATGTCGTGCAACATCAAAATGGGCCGTAAAGGGAAGGAAATAACTGTAGAGGAAAGGCAAATGGCTGCCTCCTAGTATGTAAAGGGAAATCATTTTCAGAAATAGTTGATGTTGTTGGAAGAAGCCGGGCAACTGTGCAGTCCATAATATCGCGGTTTAGAGAAGGAAATACTGGCATTATAGCGAAATAGGAGGTCGACCACTGAAGCTAACGCAAATAGACCGAAGTATGTCAGTAAGGACGGTCCGAAAACATTCTGAATTGACGGCTTCTGTACTGTATGCGCATGAAAATGATCACATCGAGGGCTGCTCGCTGTAATTTAAATAGGGCATGTTATGGAGGTAGGGTGTCTAGAAGAAAACCGTGTATCAGCGAGAACAGCAAGAAATGGAGAAGGGATGTTTGTTAACGACGGCAGAATTTTGATGTGGAGACGACCACAGTCAACCCACACTAAAGCACGGTGGTGGGGGAATTATGGTGTGGGGATGCATGGCTACATGTGATGTTGGGCATCTTGTTCTTTTCGAAGGTAACACGGATAGATTTTATTTTATTTGGGATATTTAAATATCCAAAAGGAAAATCTGCAAAAAAATGTTGATAGCTTGGGTTTAGGCACAGATTATTACTTTGAACAAGACCTACGCATACAGCAGAAATTGTTCGTCCTACGTTGTTGTACCATCCTCCCCATGTTCTCAAGTTTGCAGCACAGAACGCAGACCTTAATCCAGTTCAACATCTTTGGAGTACGCTTGAAGGAATGGCCAGAAAAAATGAAATACAAGGTAAGACTGCTCCGAACCATTGTCTACAACAAGATTGGCAATATGTTTCTTAAGAGACTACCAAAAAACTGGTTCATTTCTGTTATTATTTTTATGCACACTGTAATTTTCTTTGTTTATAAGCATACTTGTTTCGACGCTGTGCAAAGCCAGATGGTACGGAAATTTTACCTACTTTTTGCAGAAGGCTAATTTCGTTAATCCTTTTATATGTGCAGCTTAGGAAGGAAAACCCTTCCGTTAGTTTAGCAACTAGCATTTCTGGTTGTTATCTGTAGTTCTAATAAATATTCGGCGTGAACAACGGTGACTATATGTTTTACGAATTCACGCCTCGTTTGTACTATCGTGATGGTTGCACAGATTGAATGCATTGCAGAAGCGGATAATCGTAAGGAATGGGGTGAGTGAGGAAGTGTACTCCAGCCTCGACGCGAGCGCGATGTCGAGTCACGGGAGTAGAGCGGGGAGGAGCCGTGCTAATTATTCTAACGACACGCCCCGCAGCGTATTGCTCATTAGACCGGAGAGGCGGCCGCTGATTGCGGCGTCACCACCGCGGCGGAGCAGCAGCTGGGCATCTGGAGCTGCCGTAGCGTAAGGAAGGCGCCACGCGTGGTAAACGCTAGATCCAGGTTCCTGTGCAACAGTCCTGCAATCTGCTGCAAATTGCATTCAGTTCCAGCTGATGCAAGGAACCTAACACTTCACACGGATACCAAAAAGGAAAGGAGCGATTGAAAGCTCACTGCATTACCAACGCGTTACTGACCGGAAACTGACAACGTACTTACAAAACTACGCTTACAACACGACGTATTTCGTATCACCGCAGAACAAAAATAACAAGAATTCTGAAGGGAATCGTCCGAGAAGAAGACCTGGATCACCTTATTTTACTATCGGCTTTAACTGAATTGAGAATAATCCACGTTTGATCATACAAAAATATAGGATATCGTTCGCTGACATGTTACGTATCTTAGTCCCTGCATTTATCTGATGGTCAAATGGGAAACAACGAAAAATACATTTCAAGGACGTTCGATGGGGTCGTGTCTTCCGGCGATAAAACATCGATCAGAAGATTTAAGGCGGACTTTATGATGCCCTATATTCTCGAAAAAACTTTTTTTTTCGTTTATTGGTGAACTCATTTTGGTTGACACTCCATCTTCGTGTTAACATCTTAGGTTCAAATGGTTCAAATGGCTCTGAGCACTATGGGACTCAACTGCTGTGGTCATAAGTCCCCTAGAACTTAGAACTACTTAAACCTAACTAACCTAAGGACATCACACAGATCCGTGCCCGAGGCTGGATTCGAACCTGCGACCGTAGCGGTCGTGCGGTTCCAGACTGTAGCGCCTTTAACCGCTCGGCCACTCCGGCCGGCTAACATCTTAGGAAATGGACATTCTCAATGTTTAGCTGGCCGATGTGGCCGAGCGGTTCTAGGCGCTTCAGTCTAGAACCGCGCGACTGCTACGGTCACAGGTTCGAATCCTGCCTCGGGCATGGATGTGTGTGATGTCCTTAGGTTAGTTAGGTTTAAGTTCTAGGGGACTGATGACCTCAGATGTTAAGTCCCATAGTGCTCACAGCCATTTGAACCATTTTCTCAATGTTTCCTGTTTACATTTACCATCTCTTTGTACGCTACTTCCAGTGATCAATAACCCCACCCCCCGATTAGTTGAACAGCTTCAGACGTCTTACTACTTTACAGATTCAGGTTAAGAATGTAAAAACTGGATAAGTATTGTCGGGGTACCTACGCTCCGTTTTAAGAAATGAGCTTTTTCATGCAATTCAGTGTTTCTAACGTTACATCTGATAAACTATGCATCTAACAGTGATACAATTTTGCTGGTACATTCAGAGATATACGTCGACACTGTCTGCAAAGTGCGTTGCGAATAGACGTGGTAGTAAAGAAATAAAGTAAAACGCCGTGCTCGATACTGAATGTTTTTCTTCAAGAACATTGATGAACGTTGTTGTTATTGTGCTCTTCAGTCGAAAGACTGGCTTGCCGCAGCTACCGTATCCTCTGCAAGCCTCTTCATCTCCGAGAAACTACTGCAACCTTCATCCCTCTGCATATGCTCACTGTATTCATCTCTTGGTCTCCCTCTACGATTTTTACCCCATACGCTTCTCTCCAACACTAAACTGGTGATCCCTTGATGCTTCGGAACGTGTCGTACCAACCGATCCCTTCTTTTGGTCAAGTCGTACCACAAATTTTTCTTCTCCCCAATTCAGTTCGGTACCTCCTCATTAGTTACGTGATGTGATCTACCCATTGTGACGTCCCCTTTCCCCTTTTGTCGTCGCTGTTGATGTTGAGCCGCTACTGCTACAGCTCGGTCGGTGGAATGGAGACGCGACGCGCAGTGACGGTTGTCCCCGTCGGATAACGTGGAACACCACTTGAAAGTCTGTAAAGAAAAGTGTTCCTCGCGTAATGTATGAAAGTCCGTTTGCGAGTCCTCACAGTCTTCTCAGCTATGCGAGCAGCAGATTTTAATTGTCTGTTATGGTTTTATGATGATTTGCTATTACAGGCTAGTTAGTTATTGCAGTATTGAGTGAATCATTCATCACCGGCGTCGTTTCACACCACTGAAGCGAGGAAAAATTCATTTGCGGTTCAGTATCAATAGTTGTTATTACGTTGTTAGGCAGAATTCTTCACTACGGCACGACGCAAATCCAAAGATAATCTCTAATGCTATCTTGCTTTCGTGAGTCGTAATATTATTTCGGCAAAACACTCCTTTTAATGCTCAATGTTCGTCAAGTCACTCTTTCAATTAAAATGTTCACAGTTAATTAATTTTAATCATCAACTATCACACAGTTCAATTAATGATAGAGCCAACACTTGATATTTCCATTACTAACGAACATTTTTTATTGTTCCTTCTTAGCAGTTAGTTTATAGTCATCACACCACACGCACACCAATGGATCAGATCAATTACGATTCTTTTCAGTTCGGTGATCGTGACAATTACAATTTTTACAATCGGCGTGTTTGTATTATCTTCGTGTGTTCATATTAATGTTTCCTATTCAAGGCTGATCAGCTATTGCAGTCTTCGATACTATGTCCATTCTTCGTTGTAACTGTTCACTTTGATGAAGGTTAAGTCCAACAATAATATCTCCAATAATTAGAGTTCATTAACTCGTCGTACACTATCAGAATATCACTTCAGTTCAAGTTCTCAAGTCAGAATAATTGAGAACAAAGTCCGCGCATCTCTATCACGCAATAGTACTTTTTTTGAATAGATACAATCTCGTAGCGTTCCGTTTGTAGTACTATAACAAACGGTGCTCTCTCACGACTTGATAGCAAGCACTAACATTTCCATGATCGAGCATTGTAGGCGCATTGAATTTCCTTTTCGCCGCGTTTACAACTCACTTTCACAATAAATGTTATCTTTGACCGACATATTACTCAGGACTTAACTTTCGTCGTACTGATTTGCATTTATTACTGAAATCTTTGATAGCTAATTAAAAATAATCTTCCTTTCTTTGTACCTTTATATCATGACATACTCAGTAATTATTGAAATTGATGTTCATCGAAACTTTAAACTGTTATATTACTCTCAAAGTTGTCGTACCTGTCAGGATAACACTGTTTCCTACTTTAAATTATCATGACATTCTTATTTGGGTTTTCGGGTTTCTTGGGGTGTTACACCATCTAACCCTCAACATTCTTCTGTAGCTCCAAATTTCAAGTGCTTCTATTCTCGTCTTGTCTAAACTGTTTATTGTCCATGTTTCACTTCCATACATGGCTGCACTCCATACAAATACTTTCAGGAAGGACTTCCTGACACTAAATCTATACTCGATGTTAACAAATTTCTCTTCTGCAGAAACGCTTTTGTTGCTATTGCCAATCTACATTTTATATCCTCGCTACTTCGACCATCATCAGTTATTTTGCTTCCCTGATAGCAAAACTCATTTACTAATTTAAGTGTCTCATTTCCTAATCTAATTCCCTCAGTATCACCTGGTTTAATACGACTACATTCCATTATCCTCGTTCTGCTTTTGTTGATGTTCATCCTATGTCTTCCTTTCAAGACACTGTTCTTTCCGTTCGGCTGCTCTTTCAAGTCCTTTGCTGTCTCTGACAAAATTGCACCATTGGCAAGCCTCAAAATTTTTATTTCTACTCCCTGGACTTTAATTCATACTCCAAATTTTTCTTTTGTTTTCTTTACTGTGTGCTCGATATACAGATTGAATGACATTGGGGATAGGTTACAACCTCGTCTAACTACATTCTCAACCACTGCTTTCATTTCGTGACCCTCAACTCTCATAACTGCCGTCTGGTTTCTGTACAAATTGTAAATAGCCTTTCGCTCCCTGTATTTGACCCCTGCCACTTTTATAATTTGAAAGAGAGTATTCCAGTCAACGTTGTCAAAGGCTTTCTCTAAGTCTACAGATACTAGAAACGTAGGTTTGCCTTTCCTTAACCTATATTCTATGAGAAGTCGTAGGGTCGGTATTGCCTCAAGTGTTCCTACGTTTCTCTGGAATCCAAACTGGTATTCCTCGAAGTTAGCTACTGCGAGTTATTCCATTCTTCTGTAAAAGATTCGTGTTAGTATTTTGCAGCCATGACTTACTAAACTGATAGTTCGGTGATTTTCACACCTGTCAGCACCTGCTTTCTGAGGAATTTGAATTATTATATTCTTTTTGACGTCTGAGGGTATTTCGCCTGTGTCCTACACCTTGCTCACCGGATGGAAGAGTTCTGTCTCCCAAGGCTATAAGTAGTTCTAACGGAATGCTATCTTTCTACTGGGCTCTTGTTTCCACTTAGCTCTTTCAGTGCTCTGTCTAGCTCTTCACGCAGTATCATATCTCCCATTTCATCTTCATCTACATGCTCTTCCATTTCCATAATATTGTCCTCAAATACACCTTCTATATACTCCTTTCACCTTTCTGCTTTCCCTTCTTTGCTTAGGACTGGTTTTCCATCTGAGCTCTTGATATTCATACAGGTTGTTCTCTTTTCTCCAAAGGTCTCTTTAATTTTCCTGTAGGCAATATCTATCTTACCCTTAGTGATATATGCCTCTAAACCCTTACATTTGGCCTCTAGACATCCCTGTTTAGCAATTTTGTACTTCCTGTCGATCTCATTTTTGAGACGTTTGTATTCCTTTTCACCTGCTTCATTGTCTGTGATCTAAGTCCACATCTGTCAGGAAATGTCTTACAATTTGAAACCTGGTTCCTAAATCTCTGGCTTACCATTATATAATCCATCTGAAACTTACCAGTATCTCCAGGCCTCTTCCATGTATACGACCTTCTTTCATAATTCTTGAACCAAGTGTTAGCTATTATTAAGTTATGCTCTGTGCAAAATTCTACCATTCATTCCTTACCCCCATTCCATATTCACCTACTACTTTTCCTTCTCTTCCTTTTCCTGCTCTTGAGTTCCAGTCACCCATAACTATTAAATTTTCGTCTCCCTTCACTATCTGAATAATTTCTTTTATCTCATCATACATTTCATCAATCTCTTCGTCATCTGCGGAGCTAGTTGGCATATAATCTTGTACTACTGTGGACTTCGTGCCTATCTTGGTTGCAACAATGAGTTCACGATGCTGTTCGTAGTAGCTTCTTCGCACACCTATTTTTTTTTTATTCATTATTAAACCAACCCCTGCACTACCCTTATTTGATATTGTATTTATAACACTGCATTGACCTGGCCAGAAGTCTTGCTCCTCCTGCCATTTCACTAATTCCCACTGTATCTAACTTTAACCTATCCATTTCCCTTTTTAAATTTCTAACCTACCTACCCGAATAAGGGATCTGACATTTCACGCTCCGCTCCGCGGAACACCAGTTTTCTTTGTCCTGTTAACGACGTCCTCCTGAGTAGTCCACACCCGGAGGACCGAAATGGGGACTATATTATCTCAGAAATATTCTACCTAAGAGGATGCCATCACCATTTAACCGTACAGTAGAGCTACATGCCCTTGGTAAAAATTACGCACGTAGTTTCCCCTTGCTTTCAGCCGTTCTCAGTACCAGTGCACCAGTGCAGCAGGGCCATTTTGGTTGGTGTTACCAAGCCAGATCAGTCAATCACCCAGACTGTTGCCCTTGCAAATACTCAAAAGGCTGCTACCCGTTTTCAAGAGCCACACGTTTGTCTGCCCTCTCAACAGATACTCTTTCGTTGTGGTTGGACCTATGGTACAGCTATGTGCATTGCTTCTCCGCCTCGGCCATACTTGGCTGACTCATGGTCAAATCCTCAATCTGCCCCATTGCCGTCGTGGTTCCCATTTGTCGGTGGTCCACATTTTGTGGACTGTCCCAACCTAGCTGTGCTGCGGCGGCGGACTCTCAATCACCGTGACCCGCTAGAAGTTTTAAGGCGATGCTTCAGCCGCTAACTTAGTTTCATGTTTTATTCGTGAAGTCGACTTGTACCATTCTCTTTAAGGGAGGGATACTTAACCGATCGGCCCGTTGAGGTCTGTTGCCTCCTCTTCCCAGACCGGGCTGCAGATGTATGGGCTCTGTGGTCCAGTGCGGCCGTCACCCAATCTGCTCTTTTACTCTTCCTCGCACCTCTTGCGTGGTCTGTTCGACTTGTTCGTATTTTGTCTATCTGTGCTTCACTTGCTGTGTTCGTGTCGGTAGTCTTTCTTCGGCAGTTTCTGATTGGTATTCCTCAAATGAGTTGCGGGGGCAGGGGATATACGTCCCATCATTGCACACTGCTTATGCGTGCTTTCGGCTGCTCCCTACGTGGGACACCACACCGGCCTTTCTTCCTGTTTCTCCCTTTCTTCTTTTTCATCCCTTATCTAGCCTTCGTTGATCTTTGATAGACATTGGGGATTTCTTCCCTTGGGTTTTGGGCAGTAGGCCATCTCTGCTTTGCACACATGCAGACTTGTCCCTTCGAGGAAAAAGTGACTCCGTGTACAAATTTCTCCCTGCGAACCAGAAGATAAGCAAGTACTTCCTCATTTTCACCGCATTTCGGTGTATATTAGGTTATTTTATACCTATGCCCTAATCAGTTTACGCATTTCTTTAGATTTTATGTCAGATCCATCCATGCGACCGCGACCTAACCTATCGTTCTGTGTTCTAAAATTGGCTGTAAATGTAACACAGGCGTATCCAGTCACCTCCACATTCGGAGTGCACTTGCTCTGTTTTCTGTATGTCTGTGATCGGATGTCATCAGTGGGCACTACACGTGTCTGCAGGGCCATCTTGCGCTCGTATCATACAAAGCAAATGTTTTACGATTGGGGAAAGGTAGCTCAGCGTAGGGGAACCGGGAAGAAGGATGGATGTCTGACAGGACGGAAAAGTAGGCGATCTAAGATTATCGCCCGTTTTTAAGTGCGGAACATACTAGTCTTACGAGTGCGTGTGTTTATGTTCTCTCTCTCTCTCTCTCTCTCTCTCTCTCTCTATATATATATATATATATATATATATATATATATATATATATATATATATATATATAAAAACCAGAACCTTCGGCGCACCGATCCTAGACTCTAGAACAATACTTTATATATGATAGATTGGATGATTTACATAAAAATGTGTCGAACTACGTTGCGTATAAATATTACTCGGTTCTTCTTAACTGTGTGCTCTTACATTAAGGCACTTTGAAATCTGTTACTATAGATCTGTATGGTGTGCTAAGCTCCAAGACTTGGTCACATCTCGAGAAACGTGGTGCACCTGGAGGGGGAAGGGCTAGGGCTAGGAAAGCTCTATTCAGTCAAGAAAGTTGGAGTGTAGCTGTATTCGTCTGTTCGGTTGAGGATTAATTGGGTAGCGATGTTGCAGGGTAGGTTGTTCAATGCCCATGTGAGAATGGTCTTTTAACGTAAGACGGCGAGATTGCTCTGTGACCGCCATACGCAGAGAGATTGATCGAGTACTATGCGCGAGGTCTTAGAAGTATGTATAGCGTTGTCTCGTATACTTTGATTGTTTTTATGTGTTCGAGAATTAAGTGTGAATGGGCGTACTGAGCAGTCATCTATCTGTGCTCGCAATGATACTTGCAAAGTAGAGGGGGTATGGTTTAGCTATGATATTGAAATTAGGAAAACGTTCTGTCACATGATTGGCCAGTGTTGGACTTACTGTAAAATTTTTCGCGATATCAGCTGTGATGGATAATGTTACAGTAGATCGGTGGTGTCTTCTCCATCCCATCCGTGCATTGGGTACCACATAATGATTGAGTGACAATGCTTGTTTGAGTTGGGGAACAAATTTTGGTTGAAGGACCGCAACTTCCGGGGTTGCTAGCACCGAAAACGGTGATCCGGTACTTGTGTGCAAAATGAGGAATCACTTGAAATGGAACGGAGAGTTATTAACTATTCGGTCACCCTGACATACGACTTTAAATGTAGAGGCCGTCATCACTTTCGGGGGTAGTTTGGAAAATCGCCACAAAGCCGCCAGGCTCATCTAGTTTCCTTGTCTTGTAGCTGTCCTTTATTTAAAATCATTTAGTGTTATGCTATCGACCGTAAGAATATGATTTACATGGTGCAAGGTATAGTTTCCTGTGAGAGGCCGTGCATCAGTCCGTGTTAATGTCTGTTCAGAATCAGACACAGACGTCGAAGTCGTGGCAGATAGACGAAATGTTCGGCAGTGTGCAAAAGCGTGTTAGAAAACAGTGTCTGAACAAGGGTCAGAGGTAGCTTGTAATTCGCTTAGAGTATGGGTGATCAAACTTTAAAGTGTTCTGTGCAGCGTCTGACTATTTAATATGATCTTGTCCACATAGGCAGCTGCAGTTTGAGTTGTCGGACTTGGTGAGCTGTTAGGAATACTTGGATGGTCGCACTCTGAGTTATTTGGGGAGAGTATTGTGAATTCCGCGCTGGAGGTGGATTGCATTGGTGTCTTCGCGACTTGTAAATAGGATGAGCTGTTATAGTTCGTAATTTTTTTTCACTGTTTGATGGTAGAGAATAAAGATGATAGGGTGTTGAGGATCTGTTGTACTTGTATCTAGTTTGGGACGTACAACATTGCACGCATTTCCGGCGAATGGTCAAGACAAGGTCTTGTTGCAGTAACTGAGGTGGTTCTGTTTCTAGACAGGCTGCAGAAGGTAATGGATGTGTCTTTCTCTGACTTAAATGGCACGGGTCAGATGCGCAAAGATATGGAAATGGGATCAGCTGAACGATGTGTAGGGTGTGACTAAAGCCAAGTTGGAATTTTACTGTAGCATGCAGGTTCGGGAAAGGTGACACGTTTCGCACTGGAGGCAGCCACCTTGAATAACGGTAATTACGTAATCAACTGACGTGATGACAGAGCACTCTGGTGGCTGTGATAGGAGCTAAACACAGATGAACTTGGAGCCATTTTTGTTAGGTAAACGAATTGTATGATCTTCCGCCAAAATTCAAACTCTACACCAAAATAGGACATCTTGAATGACGCCCTCTGCTGATGGCGATGTGTACTAACCCAGTTCGACACCGGACCTTGTGGCGAACACACGCGCATGATATAAATTTGTAAAAAGAGTTCTGAGGGTGACTTAGGTCCGCTGATGTAAGAGGGAAGATTAGCTCTGAGTGTCGGGTCTGTAGAGAGAAAGAGCAGGTTGACGGTTCTTTCCTAGGACTGGAGAGCATTGCGGTATATAGACGCTATAGGAATAGGATATTTTTTTTTGCATGCTGCAGAGATGTACTGGATAAGTGCACTGTTTTGTGTCAAATGTGTATATACTGTTTGTAAAGTGACTGTGACTTACATTGTGTAGCGTTTGTATATATTTCATTGTAAAGTTACTATTTTTTATGTTATGTGATGAATAGAGAGGAAGTCGTAAGGACGGTAGAGATATTTCCAGAGTAACAGCGGTCAAGAGAGTGTATTTCCGTTACTTAGCTCATTGTCGAATGCCAATCAATTGAGACCGCGATCGTAACGTTTAACGGTAAGTATAACGACATCAGCGACTTCGGTATTCGAGAGTGCGAATATCATTTTTTGGTCTGTTTGTTTCTAGTTAGTCAGTGGTTTACAGTATGCAGTACTTAGAAAAATTTTGGTGTGTTCATGTAGTCTATGAGTCTGGATATGTTTGTAGAAAAAGCGAGCAGGCAATGAAGAAGAGAGAGTAACGCATTTGTGTTGAGGGGAAGCGATCGCCGAATTTGTGGAACAGTTCTGAGAGGGACTTCTGTCCGTTGATGTAGAAGGGCTCATTACCGCTGAGTGTCGCGTGTGTAGAAAGAAAGAAAGAGCAGGTTCACAGCGCTTCCTAAGGAATGGAGAGCATTGGGGCATATAGTCGGTGTGTAATGGATTGTAAAGTTACTATTGCTTATGTTTTGGAGTGAGGATGACTCTGTGTGTGTGTGTGTGTGTGTGTGTGTGTGTGTGTGTGTGTGTGTGTGTTAGGCCAGTAAATTCGATAAGAAGGAATAAGACTGATTAATCGGTTATGCTGGGATATATGAGGGTTGAGAACATTTGCATATGTTGAGAGCTGGAAGTGTTGGAGGTTAGGAGTGCATTCAGTATTATTTTCGTGAACAAGTTCTGTTAGGGCAAGAATTTGAATTTAAAACTAAGCTGAGAAAACACGAAAGCGAGTGTTAACTATTTCTGGGACACTATACAGTTTCGGAGAGGTTGACTATTTCTGGGATACTATACAATTTCGGAGAGGTTGACTGGGCTCTTATTTACACAGTCGGATGATCGTTTTAGATTGCGAGGGGAGGGCAGCGCTGGGATGTATGCGGACGGTCTGTGTGTGAACTCGCTCTCGGCTATTCTGACAACAGACGTGAAGGTGGATATATGTCGCAAATAGTTCGGCAAGCAATGGAATGCGGCCTTAACCTGTGTGTTGGACCGCACTGAGTTAGGACGGTGACAGACCACGCGCGCGGACTGGCTTGGATAGTCATGTTCGGCGTCTAGGTGATACGAATTTCTCCGGTGTTAGGTGTGAATGCGGCTGTCTTCAAGTCATGTTTGAGGGGTCAAACAGAGACCTCTGAGCGAATTGAGAGCTGTCGGACGAGTGACATAGTGTGGGACAGGTTGATTGCGCACGTCTGTTGAGTTGTTTTGCTATGCGTTATTTGGACAGATTACGAGTACTGAGGGTGTGCACGTTAGTAAACGGCAGTACACATTCGTACATGTTAGCCAACGAGCATGGGTCGGTAAGAGGACGTGGTGGTCGGTGGGGCTTCAATCCAAGTCCAGGTGGGTGTGGCCCTGGCGAAAATTGATTCCAAGTCTAGGTGGACGTGGCACTTTTCCGCATCAGAGAGGTTAATTAACTGATCAGTTTAAGTAAGTAGTGATGCAAACTTTGTTACATTCACTTGCGGAGGTACTAAGCTAGGCGCACGCGACGGCTCATGTGTACGGGCGTGCGTTTTCGCGACAATCTTGGATTAGGTAAGCGCAGAATGTGGATTGAATAATGAGAGTCGGGTGATCAATTAACTTAGCGAGAGACGTTGTGGCGAGCACATGTGCTGGACCACCTGTTGTGACGTCATTGCGGATTCCACTCGGGAGCAAACTTTGGCGCCAAACGTGCGGCAGGACGTTCTTTGTCAACCAGGTGCTGTATCAACCGACCTACCGTTATGGAGTCGCCATCGGCAGGTTCCAACCTGTCCAGCGAACAGCTTTGGTGCCAACTGGTCAGTGGGGGTGGACTCCACTGTCCACGAAAACATGTTGACATATCTGGACCAGCGCGGGCCTGCGGAGCGAGTCGGCGCCAGTGGGCTGTGACGTGAGCGGCCGCTCGCCTGCCGGTGGCGCGCGGTCCGACTAATTCAGCTGGACTGGGGGCCTCTTGGCGACTGGACTACGATCTGTAAGATGTGTACTAACTCTGTTGGAGAACAAGTGATGACGGTACTGTTTGAAATAAAGACTTCAGTCCTTTTCCCACGAATTCACAGGAGGTCACTTACGTTAATAAAAGTGCATTTTATTTTTATTTGACGCGATTTTCATAGCTTAGGAGTGAAACAATAAGTGACCGCGAAACATTCAAACTTCGTAGGATGAGGTGGACTTAGGTTAGTGCACTTGGCCCAATTAGTCTTTTTTTTCGTAGGTGTGACAGATTATCGTGTTTGAATTTGAATATGTGACAGATTTTTTGTTACGGATCTAAGGGAATTGGCTTTCTTGCCGCAAAAATCGACCGTCTTGAATAAATAATAAATAATAATAAATGATAATAAATAATAGTAAATGACAATAGTAATAAATAGAAGTACGGTTTTCCAGAAATTATGGCGTGTGAATTTTAACATGGCGCGATTTTCTATGTTAGTGGAGGTAAGTCAATAATAATAATAATAATAATAATAATAATAATAATAATAATAATAATAATAATAATAAATAATATATAATAATAAATGATGAATGATAATGGATAATAATGAATAATAATTATGAAGACAAGTACAGTTTTGCAGGTATTATCGTGTTGGAATTTGAATTTCCCACCATTTTCTCTGAAGGGTTAGGGTAGTGGATGTAGCCCAATTGACCTATTTTCCCGCCAAAATTCAAATTTCCCACCATTTTTTCTGGGGGTTAGGTTAGTGGAGGTGGCTCAATTGGCCTATTTTCCCAACAAAATCCGCCATCTTGGATGACGTCATGTGCTGTTGCCAAGTCTACATGTCGCCGTCTTGGATGACGTCATCGCCTCCATCTTGAATAAATTCGGCAAGATGGCTGCAACCGTCCAAATACGAATCAGCTTCAGTTCGATGTATTGATATTAAGGTCAAAAAGGATGAATAAGCGATATCGTCTATTACTGTTCTCCTAACAAAAGAAAATCTGCATAACGAAATATTAACAAGACACTTCAAACATCATTTCAACTGAACCAGCTGGTATTTGTTCCTGATGTAAATTAATAATGGATGACTACTGTTGGGGCTGGGGCGCTGTGGCTTACGTACTGGGGATGGTTCCGCAGCATCCAGCAACGTGTGGACTCTGATCCAGAACCAGTGCAGATCCACCCAAACAACCCAGCACTTCCAAAAACGCGCCCGCTACCGTGGGATTTTGGAGTTGACTGCCCTACGTTCCGCTTCTTCGATTGTTTCAGCCGTGGGCAGCTCAATTTAATTATATCTTCCCATTTTCGATAGCTAAGAGAAATACTGTTTATTGGCGTAATTTGAAACCAATTGAAAAGTTTCATATTAAATACATGAAGTTCGTATAAATGGGTACATAGCCACGATGAATTTCTTCAGGAACGTCATTTTCCTGCGTACGCTGTATTTATTTTTGAAATAATGACCTTATGTTGTAATTCAGCTATTAGGTAACTTCGTCCCCTTGGCGTTTTTAAGCTATTTGATTCACGATAAAAATATTGTACCATGTTATATTCCACACATATGTGTGGAGGGAGCAACATCTGATGACGTTAAGGGGGGAGGGAGTGAGTGAGAAAGAGTGCGATATTTATACGGGTTTTGTCACTGTGCCAACGTACAACACATCGAAATACTTTAGTTTCACGTAACAAAGCCGGCTCTGCTTTATGTCACCCGTTGTGCGTGATCGCCGTGAACGCAGCCTACGGAACGATAGAACTGCGGTAACTGAAAGAGCTGTGGGGCAAACTAAATGTGGTCTACACTTTTTCAGTTCAGATATCCTCGTGGATTTTGAAGTAGATGGATAACTGTACATATACTGAAGGTGTGTAGGCTGCTTAATACTGCAGTCTTTCATAAAGTTAAATAATGTAATAGTATTGAACGTACCTAAATCTTCGCCCTCCTTGCACATGCCTTGTCAGCAGTGTGTATAGAAAAAGATTCGTGTTATGTTTAAGGTGCCTGTCGACTTTCAGAGTTGAACCCACTGTAAGTTACGGAATCTGATCGCAATTTAGGGGGCATTAGTTCTTAATTCTGTGATATTGTCCCGTTAGGAAGCAATCGAGTCCCCCCCCCCCTCTCTCTCTCTCTCTCTCTCTCTCTCTCTCTTTCTCTCTCTCTCATGTGCTTCACTAGCAAAGCGTGAAGCTGAATGTAGTTATATTAATCGCCGTGCTTTTTTCCTGGCAACCGCCTCGGTCAGAAGCCTGGCTTAAATATTTTTGCATAATATTCTCAAGGCAGTCCAATTTTCCAGCACTCACCTTTATTCGTAAGCAACTGTTAGATAATTTCGTACTAACTGAAGCAAGCAAGCATTTAGTTTTGTTTCTTCACGGACCATATACAGATATAATATCCAATGGCTTATCTCAAGTTAATTTTAAAATACATTGCCTTTCGGATTATGTTTTCACATGATAAATCTACTCTACAAGGATGGTTTTAAGACACTGATTTAGGAAGTGTTTTACATTTCCCTTATTAAACAATAAAACGTCGACATATTTATGTAGTATGTATACCCGTAGGGTATATTCGAGTGCCATTTCAAAAGTTCTGCACACTGTCAGAATTGAAGAAAATAATTCCTGTTACAAAATACATTCGCAGGCATTTAACATAATCTCCATTCTTGCTGCCGGATGGAGTGGCCGTGCGGTGTAGGCGCTACAGTCTGCATCCGAGCGACCGCTACGGTCGCAGGTTCGAATCTTCCCTCTAGCATGGATGTGTGTGATGTCCTTAGGTTAGTTAGGTTTAATTACTTCTAAGTTCTAGGCGACTGATGACTTCAGAAGTTAAGTCGCATAGTGCTCAGAGCCAAGCAATCCATTCTTGCTTGTAACACAGCTTCCCAACGTTTTGGCAACTTCTGTAGTCCGGATAGGAAACCTTCATTGTTGAGCTGTGTGATTATTCTGGTCACCTCACTAGATGCCTCATCAAATCTATAGAAAGATTTTCCACGGATTCGTTCCTCCAATATGGGAAGCAATTCAAAATGTGATGGACTCATATCAGAACTGTATGATGGGTGGAGAAGTATTTCCCATCTATATTTGTCGAGCATTCCTCTCGCTGATAGGGCAACATGCTGTCTTAACAAAATGAGGGCACTCAGCTGCAAGCAGGTCAGGCCTTCAGTCCGATACAGACGTCCCCTGGTGCACTGTCTAACAACCCTACCACAACAAAGGTCAAAATTTTAATAACGATTGTGGTGTTGCTCACGCTGCTAAATACTGTATTTTCGGGCAACATCAGTCATATTATGTGGCAGGTGTCAATAGAGCACAGTTAATAGTCATTTCATGTAATAATGAAAAAACTAGGCACTCATCTTTTTGTGTTTCCCACGCTGGTCTCGTATTATCATGGCTCAGTCGTTGGAAATCTAGGTGATGATGATTCGAAGCTCGGATGCAAAGAGGCCTGGGTTTTATTCTGCTATATTCAATAGTTTTGTAGATGCGCTTCTCAAACCATTCTTGGAGATTAAACCTTCCAAAGTTAGCACAATAGTTGTGTAAAAAAAATAATCAGCACTCCCAATTTAAGTTACACTTCCTTTTAATTGCTTTTATTGCAATATCACGTAACACACAAAACATCACTTCACAATACAAAACATACTTGAAAACATCTCTCTCACAGTCACTGTTAAAGTTCACATTTTACAAGCGGACGACAATATTCGTCTTTCCAACATGACGTCCACGACTTGACTTTCTCAAGGTCCGACTCTCTAACAAGTTAACAAGTAACTAACTATCGCTTACGCGCCCAAAAATCAGAGTTACAAGTTCGTCAAATATCATAGTGACAAAAGAAAGAATACACATAAGAATAATATCATTGCAATATAAACATATCGATGTATCACAAATGAAATCAAATCTGAATGTTGTCTCAGAAATACGTCAAATACTTTGCAGAAACACAGTAGAATATTACTGGTATCGAGAGGTTCAGGTGAGCTGCCGTAAAGGTTACGTAATTCAAGTACCATTACAACTGTAACTGTAACTACGACTCCATTCACGTCATACTCAGAAATGATCATCAGTTTTACCTTCGATTGTTGGCGGCGGAATTTTTTCTGGCGTCGTAAGTCGGAACTTTTCCATTGTGATGACTGAATCTTCAGTTCTGGCTCAAAATCTCGAATTTAGATTTCATCAAATGCAACAGTCCTTTTCAGAAACCGTTTTTCTTCTGTTCAGTGTCGATGAAGCAATTCTTGTGCGATTCTTTTGTGAACTGCTTTCTAATCTTAACTCAGATCATACGGAACCCGTCTGGCAACAATATTTCTCATCTTTAACTTTTCAGTTACGATTCTACGAGGTGCATTCAAGTTCTAAGGCCTCCGATTTTTTTTCTAATTAACTACTCACCCGAAATCGATGAAACTGGCGTTACTTCTCGATGCAATCGCCCTGCAGACGTACACATTTTTCACAACGCTGATACCATGATTCCACGGCAGCGGCGAAGGCTTCTTTAGTTGTCTGTTTTGACCACTGGAAAATCGCTGAGGCAATAGCAGCACGGCTGGTGAATGTGCGGCCACGGAGAGTGTCTTTCATTGTTGGAAAAAGCCAAAAGTCACTAGGAGCCAGGTCAGGTTAGTAGGGAGCATGAGGAATCACTTCAAAGTTGTTATCATGAAGAAACTGTTGCGTAACGTTAGCTCGATGTGCGGGTGCGTTGTCTTGGTGAAACAGCACACGCGCAGCCCTTCCCGGACGTTTTTGTTGCAGTGCAGGAAGGAATTTGTTCTTCAAAACATTTTCGTAGAATGCACCTGTTACCGTAGTGCCCTTTGGAACGCAATGGGTAAGGATTACGCCCTCGCTGTTCCAGAACATGGACACCATCATTTTTTCAGCACTGGCGGTTACCCGAACTTTTTTTGGTGACGGTGAATCTGTGTGCTTCCATTGAGCTGACTGGCGCTTTGTTTCTGGATTGAAAAATGGCATCCACGTCTCATCCATTGTCACAACCGACGAAAAGAAAGTCCCATTCATGCTGTCGTTGCGCGTCAACATTGCTTGGCAACATGCCACATGGGCAGCCATGTGGTCGGCCGTCAGCATTCGTGGCACCCACCTGGATGACACTTTTCGCATTTTCAGGTCGTCATGCAGGATTGTGTGCACAGAACCCACAGAAATGCCAACTCTGGAGGCGATCTGTTCAACAGTCATTCGGCGATCCCTCAAAACAATTCTCTCCACTTTCTCGATCATGTCGTCAGACCGGCTTGTGCGAGCCCGAGGTTGTTTCAGTTTGTTGTCACACGATGTTCTGCCTTCATTAAACTGTCGCACCCATGAACGCACTTTCGACACATCCATAACTCCAACACACGTCTCCTTCAACTGTCGATGAATTTCAATTGGTTTGACACCACGAAAATTCAGAAAACGTATGATTGCACGCTGTTCAAGTAAGGAAAACGTCGCCATTTTAAGTATTTAAAACAGTTCTCATTCTCGCCGCTGGCGGTAAAATTCCATCTGCCATACGGTGCTGCCATCTCTGGGACGCATTGACAATGAACGCGGCCTCATTTTAAAACAATGCGCATGTTTCTACTTCTTTCCAGTCCGGAGAAAAAAAATCGGAGGCCTTAGAACTTGAATGCACCTCGTATAAACTGAAGCGACAAACATTCTGGCCTCATATGCAATTTCCTCTCATGTTGTTCGTCGATCCTCTCCCAAAATGTAATTAACAATAACTCGAGAGGTGTAGCCTGTTGCAGTTAATGGACTTCACTTCCCGGGTTGTCCTCATTGCTTACCCGACCATCACTGAAATGAACAGACCACTGTGATACTGTGCTACGATCCACTACACTATTCTCCCACACCTTTCTCAAAGCGGTGTAAATTTCCGTTGTTTCGTTTCATGTAGTGATTTGATTTTAATGTAGGAATGCTGGTCACTACATGTAATCAGACCTGACTCGGTTTCAACTTCCATCTTGAAACTGAGTTACGACGCGGCTGCGCGAACCAGCAAGCACATATGCGACCGTCACGCCTAAAGTCTCGCTCACAGCTGACACGAATTTCAACTTGATAACGCTAGCGTAACGGTCGCGCATGCACAGTGTACAGGATTTTTTCAAATGAACCTCATATCTCTAAAAGTAAAGATTGTCACTTTCCGCAGCCTATTGAAAACAGCGCTCGCCGTGTTTTAAATGCCTAACCGTGTTTATGGAGAAATTTTCAACTGTCTCCGACTTGCTCTAACAGAGATAGTTGATCCATATGCTGGGAAAACTATCACTTAAGTAACTTTTTCTTTTCAGTGAGGTCTCCAGCTTCAGTGATTTGAGAATCAGTATCGGTACATTAGGACTCATGTAGCCTAGTGGTTAGGGTTCGTCTCTCAAGAAGAATATGTTCAGTGTTCGATCAAAGGCATGGCATTTTTTTTCTCTTTTGTGAGGCAGAGTAATGGAAGATTCTTGCAGTGATTAGACAAACGTTGCGTTCCTCATTATGGAATTACCGCCGACGCCATGGACGCGTATTTGGATTTCATATTAGGATCTGTCAGTCTAAATTCATTATTTACGAGATTTTCAGAAATGTATTCAGCTAAATGCCGGGGTGGTTCTGCATTAATTTGCTCTGTGTTCTTGTCCTACTGAGCTACTGCTCAGTTTCATAATGAATACTCCTTTGACAAGTCATTAAATTCTATTCTTTCTTCTTTTGTCGCCGTCAAGTGATACAACTTCAGAACTGTTAGTACTTGCATAAACAAAAGAGTGACCTTATGTTCTGTAGTGTATCACAGTGCAGAGTGCCTCCATATTTAATTTTCTATGTCCGGCAAACTTTGTGCTGTCAGCCTAACTGATCGCGTAACTTCGTTTGTCTGTAATACTGCTGTTGAATCGTCTCCTACCAATGACGCTTCTTTCTGAGATAGATGTGCAGGTCGTCAAACGAGAATGTCAACTTCACTTAAATTAAATTTTGCCCATTTCCGTTGTGCGTTTAAGTAAAGGCAGTTGCGGTATATTAGACTCTATGTGCTTCTACCATTTTTTCGTTAGTTGTTGTCTGTCAAGGTTTGGGCACGGCAGCAATAAGAAAATCAAGAGTGTATTTTGTGTAATAAAATTAAAACGAAGGGAACCTTGCGGTGCGCTGCTGACGTCGATCGTTACGTGCACGTTCTAATTGTTACGTCACGCTCCAGGTCATCAGCTCACGGGACGACGCCTCGGACCGCATGCAGACAGCGCACCGTCATTCTGTCTTTCATCGGCTCTGCCACATTCCGTTTGTGAGGGTCTACCCAGTGTCAGGAACGCAGTCGATACATCGACAGGCAACATTAAAACATTCAAGACCCTCTCAATAAAAGCTATGGGCCAGACTTGTTTCAGCAAACAGCCAAGTCTGTCGGTAGACGTGATGACATTCTAAGCGGTCAAAATTCGACCACTAGCGTTCTGAATGATTCCATGCAGGAAACTTCGGTATGGTAAGAAGTTACCTGGCCGTCTGCTAACCGCTTCTTGATCACCTGAAGACAGCTGTAATGGTGGCGTGCAGGACAGGCTTGCAACCCGCTGTGGTTCTCCGATTCGGATCTTCTCAGTTGTTAACTGGATTGCCAGAGCTTGAGCACCCCGTCCTTATCAAAATGGAGCAGGCGACGCCTATCTGTCTCCTGTCTATTCTCTCAGCTTCAAAGGGGAGCCCTCCGTGAACCGTGGATCCGACCTAACCGTTGTGAAGTGTCTTGCGTCCCTCAACGATACAAATAGCCATACCATAGCTGCAATCACAACGAAGAAGCCAGACACCTGTCGCATGTGGAGAGCCCCCCCCCCCCCAGGGGGCTCTCACCCCTCTTCATTGAGTTCGTGCTAGGCTACCACGGCGCCCCAGCCTTTGCAGCATCTTTTCGCTTCTATGCTGCATGTCTGTCCTTCTGCTCTTCTGCTATTCTTGTTCCTCTCCCTTGGGGAACCTGTCTGGCATAGTTTTTGGGAGTGTGTCCCGAATTTTCAGTACCCCGACTGCAGAACGGTCCCCACACTCTTCCTTTCTTTCTTCGTTCTCCATCTCCTATCCTTCCTTCGCTTGGCAGTTCAGGTTCCTCTTTGTTTCTTCCTCCTAGCTGTGGTCTCCTGAAGGCGGGACCACTACTCTGCCGCGTAACAGGTGACTGGGTAACGCGTAATTCCCAGCGTCGGGTCGACAGGTAGGGTTCACATGTATCCCCAGGCCCACAGAGGGGTGATTACCTGAGTTGTTACCTTCCCAAATTGCCAAATTGCCGGTTGGTCCCTCTGTCAGGAGTTGGAGAGGTCTGACCAGTCACCTAAGGCGGGTGGGCCCCCCTCTGAGGGAGCCCCCAGTTGGAAGGAGCGCGCCATTGGAGACGATGGCAATCATGGGCGATTTTCTCGCAGTGTGTCAGTCACCATCTTCGCAGTCTACGTCTATCAAACACAAAATAGAATGAGGCTAAAGATTCGAAGACTCTCCCAGCTGTTCTTCGGTTCCTCGTGTTATCACAGACTGAAGAATTAATCCACTTATAATTCAGAAGCTGTTGATGCAGCTCTCGTTTATGTAATCACACTGTGCTTTTGGAGACAAATTGTGATTCTCAAGCCCAACAACAGCTCGCAGCTTTGTTCCTCAATAGCTATCCTGTTTGTGTTGAGACCTATCGAACACTGAATTATTCACGTGGTGTTATTTACACTAGGCTGCTCAGTGGTCTTACCCTTCTGATCAGGGCATCACTGCAGTCCATCGGTTAATAAAAAAGGTGAATTCAGCTTTAGTGCCTATTTCCTCTCTCTTTATCACGTTTGATAGGATAGTACTTCCATCAAAAATCAAAGCAGGCTATGAATTAATCTCAGTCCAACTATACGTTCCGAACTCGGTGCATTGCTACCAGTGTCAATGTTACAACCACACTCTAATCTCCTGTCGAAACCTAACCGAAGGTGTTACTTGTGGTAGGGATGGTCACGAGCGCAGTTGCCCCACTCCTTTTCCCCACTGTATCAATTGCAGTGGTGACCACGCTGCCTCATCCTGAGAATGTCCTGTGTGTCTCCATGAGTGGGATGAAGCAAAAAGTGCCTTATCCTGTCACTTCCAGGTTGTTGACTACGCGAAAGGCTTGTGTGTTACCATCTGGCCCTTACAGTACTGTCCTTACTACACATCGCTCCACTAAGGACACAGCCACACAGACTTGCGACCTCAAATTCGGCACCGTGGTTGTTAAGTCGCCCAGTGTCACAGCAGCGTCCCCACCTCCTTTTCCTCCAGCTGTGCAACAAGCAACCACATCGTTGCCTCCAGTGGCAAAATCACCGGCTTCGCAACCTGCAGGTCGGAAACGACAGAGGGAATACTCCGATGAAGACTTTTTACGTCCCTCCAGGCAACAAACATCTAAGTCTTCCTCTGCCAACTGAAAAGACTCCAAGAAATCAAACAAACGGTCTTCTCTTTCACCGACTCTGCGATTCTCTTCAACGGTGTCGCCGTGTGATACACTCACATGCCCGACCTCCGCTTCGCCTGTGTGCACCGCCAACTGTTTTTCTGCCCTGGAATCCACAGGCCAACCTAGTGAGAATGCCGATGCCTGTGTAGACTGTAGCAGTGAATCTTCGAAGGCTGGCACTCGGCAGCCGCCGAGGTGACAAACCTTCGTTTTTCTGCCTCCTCCCCTTTTCCCATCACGACTCTCCTCCAGTGGAATGTTCAGGGCATTAGGTCCCACAAGTAGGAATTACAGGCTACACTTGGATTTGCAGCGTACACTAGTTTTCTGCCTTCAGGAAACAAAATTGCGTTCTCGCGACATCTTTGATCTCTCGAATTTCTTTCCGGTTCGCTTTGACCTTCCCTCTGAGGATGGCATTCCATCTTATGGGGAGTCATGCTGCTCACTTGGGATGACGCTCATAGTCAACCATCTCACTGAACACGCGGCTGCAAGCTGTTGCAGTCCACGTCTTTCCTTCCTCACTTCATGTTTCCTCTTTGTAACGTCTACATCCCTCCGCTATTCGGTGTCACCAGGGACGACTTGCTGCAGCTTATTGGTCGACTCCCTCACCTCTTTCTGGTGCTCAGTGACTTTAATGTACACCATCCCCTCTGTGGCTCTTCCGGAACCTGTCCTAGAGGTGCCCTGTTGGCTCACCTTCTCAGTCACCCCTACCTCATCTGACTTAGCACTCGAGAACCCACATTCCTTTAAGACTCAACGCACTCCTATTGCCGTTTGGATCTCCCGTTCTGCACTGTCCAGCTTGCCTATCGTCTCTAGTGGTCCACTCTTTCTGACACATACTCGAGCGACCGTTTCCCATGTGCTATCAATTTGCTGACTCCTACCCCACGTACGTGCAAACCCAATTGGCAGCTTTCTAATGCTGACTGGTGACTTTACTCCTCCCTGTTTACCTTCGACGTTGACAAGGTAGAATACCTTACAAACGTTTTCCGTACCACTACAGAATATATTACGAAGTACGCCTTCGCTAGGACACCGGTCGGCACTAGGAAACATTGTATAGCAGACGCTGAACTAAGCACACCTGTGACAAAAGAAGACAAAGACACGCCCCCAGGCTCGCGCCGATAACGCCCCCTGGGCAGTGAGCAATTCAGCCGCCGCCGCCGATCGAGCTGGGTCATTCGCTCAGTCTCTGAAGCTCCGTACCTCAGTACGTCATATCGGGACTCAGTTCGCATTGCGGCGTCAATACACCGCACTGTGCTCTTGTCTTCCCCAGTGATAGTCGTCGCCTTGCACCTTAGCGAGCTGTGAGAGGACGTCAGTCATTGTATGTAGTTGTGTTATGTGCACGGACAAGATTCAAGAATTAGTACATATTATTTGATTGCTGTTAACCTTAGAACTTCGGATTGAAATTTAGTACTCAATTGGTTCCTGTAATAAAGTGTATTTTAACCACGTGTGCATTTTGTGTTGTAGTGAGAGGTAACCGACTACCCACCTATCATACCAACCTCTGCTCATCCAGCCAGGAACCACAAAACATTGCAGGGGGCACAGCCACAACAGAACGTTCCATTCCTTGCAGTTCATCGTGACCGCGCCGTGTCCTGGTGCCTTGGTGGACTGGGAGTGCCGCGGCAAAGTTGTGCTCTCTGCGTTTTTAACTGCCATTCTATGATTGCGAACAGTTTTCTTTATAAACAGTTGCATGCGCGGTGTCGTCGCATTCATTGGCACAGCAGTAAAGCTAAGTGGATTTCATTTACTAGTTCTTTTAACAGTTCCACTCCGTGTACCATCGTGTGGGCCAAGCTCCGGCCGATCTCTGGGACCAAATTTCTGGCCTGACCATAACAGATGATGTCATTGTGGACCCCATAGCTGTTCCAATCCGTTAGACCATTACCTTGCCGAGATCTCGAGCACCACCGACTATCTTCCTCCGTCAGAAAGAAATGGTGGAGGCTCAGGCGATACCCTCCTCTCAGATTCATGAATACTTTACTGTGAGGGAGCTACATCATGCTCTCACTTCATTCCAGTCCTCCGATCCAGGGCCGTACGAAGTTCACATTCAGATGATGCAGCACCTTTCTGTTGTGGGCAAGCACTTTCTCCTTCATATGTTCAGTCCCATCTGGGCAGAGGGCACATTTCCCATACGGTGGCGTGAAGCCACTGTCGCACCCATACCTAAGCCCGATAAGGACAAACACCTTCCTTCTAGCTGCCGCCCCATTTCTCTCACTAACTTGTTTGCAATGTGATTGAACGTACGGTTCATGGCCAGCTTGTATGGCAGCGTTTCGTGCTCATTGTTTTGCTGTTGACCATCTAGTCACTTTGTCAACCTATGTCACGAACGGTTTTCTGCGGAATCACCAGACTGTTGTTACGTCAGCAATCACCGAAGACGGCTTAGCCCCCCTCTGACCGAAGGAAGTCAGTCTTTTCCTACGGTTAATCTATTTATTACTCAGGAAGGTGTTGATGCGGTTGCAGGCCCTGTGAAATGGGACTTTGCTTCTGGTGACCAACTGCGATTTGCAAGCCCAACGATTGCTTACAGCTTCGCGCCTCCATGTATATCGTGTTCATATCAAGCTCCATCGTACACTTAATTGTTCAAGTGGTGTTATTGCTCCTTGATGGTCCGCCAACATTATCTCGCTAACGAAAAAGGGTGATGCAAACTTACTTCCTACATGCTCTCTTTTCCTCACTTTTCATCGAGTAGCGCTTCCATCGAAGATTAAGGTAGGCTATGAAGTTATCATGGCCCGATTGTACATTCCAAGTCTGATGCGTTTGTACCAGTTTCAAGGTTATAACGGTATTCGCGTGTCCTGTCAAAATTGGCCAAATGTACTACTTGTGGTAGACATCCTCATGAGGGCGATTGCCCGCCTCCTGCTCCCCGCTGTATCAGTTGTAATAGCGACCATGCCACCTCATCCCATGAATGTCCCACTGGAGATCCAGGTGAAGGAAAAAGTACTTTACCATGTCGCTCGCAAGGTGTTGGCTAGTCGAAAGCCCTGCATTTTACCTTCCGCCACTGACAGTACCGTTCTTGCTACAGGTGGCTCCACAAAGAACATGGCCACACAGATTTGCGACTTCCATTTCATCACTTCACCCTGTATCACAGTACCATCCCTGTCTCCTCCTACAGCTGCGCAACAAGCCGTCAAATCTTCGTCCCGGTGGCGAAACACGTTCTACACAACCGGCAGGCCAGGTAGGGCAAAAGGAATTCTCTCGGGAAAATTTTGTACGTCCCTCCAGCCAACAACCGTCTGTGTCTTCATCTGCCAACCGCAGTGGCTATAAGAAATCGAATAAAGGCAAACGGTTTCTCTTTCCCCGACTCGGAAATCCTCTTCAACAGTGTCGCCGCGTAATAGCTTCACTCATCCAACTCCCATTTCGCTGGTGCGTACCACCTACCGTTTTTCTGCTGCCCTGGAATCTGCAGGCCGACCCAGGGAGAAAGCAAACGCCTGTCTAGATATTATGGAGCAGGATCTTCCAGCCTCTGCACCTTGTAGCAGTGATTCTTCAAAGGGTGACACTCGGAAGCCGCTAAGGTGACTGCCCTACATTTGTTTCCTCCTCCCCATTCCCCATTATGACTCTTCTCGAAATGAACGTTCGTGGTATTAGATACAACAATGAGAAATTGCGGCTGCTCTTGGAATCGCAGTGTCTGGTTATTTTCTGCGTTGCGTCCTCTTGACTGGGTTTCCTTCCAGCCCGCTTTGACTCCCCCTCTGAGGACGGCATTCTGTCGCATGGGGGAGTCGTGCCGCTCATTCCGGATGGTGTCCATAGCTAGACCATCTCACTGAACACCTGCGCCTGGCTGCAAGCAGTTGCAGACCACGTTTTCGTTCCCTGCTTCACCTTTTCTGTTTGTAACGTCTACATCCCTCCGTCATTCACTGGCGCCAGGAAAGACTTCCCCCAGCTTATTGGTCACTCCCTCACACCTTTTTGCTGCTTGGTGACTTTAACGTGCAACATTCCCTTTGCGGTTCTTCAAGAACCTATCCACACAGGAGAACCCACGCACACCTATTCCCATTTGGATCTGTCGTTGTGCTCTGCCTAGCTTGCCCGTCGTCTCCAGTGGTCCGTTCTGTTTCATACGTGTTCGAGCGACCATTTTCCTTGCACTATCCGCTTGCTGACTCCTACTCCACTACGTGTAAACTCAATTGGCACCTATCTAAGGCTGACTAGAGGCCTTACTCCTCCCTGGCGACATTCGACAAAGAATATTTCCCCAGTTTTTATGACGTAGTAGAGTACCTTATGAACGTTATCCTATTCACCGCAAAATGTTCTGTACCTCACACTTCATCTTTACCACACCCTGTCCTGGTCGCCTGGTGGACTGAGGCGATGCATGCGAGACGTGCTCTGTGCATTTTTAGCCGTCATCCTGTGATGGCGAACTGTATTCATTATAAACAGTTGTGTGTGCAGTATCTTCACATTCTTCATAATAGAAAGCAAATTGGATTTCATTTACTAGTTTTTTAATAGTTTCACTCCCTCTTCCATTTTATGGGGCAACCTCTGTCGGCTCTCTGGGACCAAGGTCCATTCTCCAAGTTCCGATCCGACCATAGCAGATGGTGTCATTGTGGACCCTGTTGCCATTTTCGAAACCATAGGCCGCTATTTTGCGAAGATTTCGAGCTCCACACTCTATTATCCCGTCATCCTCATTCGGAAACGAGTGGGGGAGGCTCGGTGACATCCTTCTCCTCTCAGATTCTTGAATGCTAAATTGCCGCCTTTGCTGTGAGGTCGCTACACCGTGCTCAAACTTAACACCGATCCTCCGCCCCAGGGCCTGACGATGTTCACATTCAGATGTTGCAGCACTTTTCTCTTGTGGGCAAGCACTCTCCTGCATACGTACAATCGCATTTGTGGAGATAGCACATTTCCCATGTAGTGTTGTGAAGCCACTGTCATATCCATGCCTAAACCCCATAAAAACAACCACCTTCCTTGTAGCTACCGCCGCATTTCTCTCCAGCTGTATTTGCAATGTGATGGAATGAATGGTTTTTTGCTGAAATACCAGAATGACCGTGTTTTTTGATTTGGTGAAAGCGTACGACACCTGCTGGAGGACTGGTATCCTCCGTACTCCCTACACGTGGGCTTCTGAGGCCGCCTGCCCCATTTGGTACGGGAATTTTTCATCTTGGGCCTGTTGCTCTTCCGTTCGCTGAAACAACGAAATCGCTGGGGTTCGTGCTTGATAGGAAACTTTCTTGGTCCACCCATCTGTCTTGCCTGGCTGTTTCTGGTCCCTTAATGTCCTGTGTGTCCTCAGCGGTACTTCCTGGGAAGCGGATTCGATCATTGTGGAATACTTGTGGCCACTGGCAACTGTTATACTAGCCCGGTTGATAGTCTCTACGCAAAAGCTGCCGATCTACCACCGTCATACCGGCGTTACGTGCTCCTCACATGCCGTTTGTCTACCACGCCCGGCCACCCATCCTGTGCCTCCTTTTTCGATGTCCCCCTTCACCGACACTATGGGGCGCGCCCTTCTTCCCCGTTATCTCTCGGGAGTTCGCATTGGGCTACTGCTCTGGCAACGTAACTTCACGCTACTTTCCACAACCCCAATGGGTGTGAACACTTTACTGCCTTGGCTTCGTGAGCCGTGTTCATCTTGGACTTCATTCGCTCTCCGAGGGCATTACTCGTGATTTGATCTATCGCTGTAAGTTTCTCGACCTCTGCACGCAACTTAGCGATAGCACCTTCATGTAAACTGATGACTCTCGGGTTGATCGTAGTGTCAGGTGTGCTTTCGCCATTGGCACCCACCATTTTCATTATCGGCTCACAGAACACTGCTCAATATTTACAGCATAGTCCGTCACCCTCTATCAGGCCACCCAGTACATCCGGCGACACAGACTTTCCAACTGTGTCGTGTCCTCCTATTCTCTCAGTACCCTTCAGAGCCTATGTGTGCTGTACACAGTCCATCTCTTAGTGCAACGGGTTCAAGAAATCTCCCACTTGCTCGCTGTTGAGGGACCCGCCGTGATGTTGTTGTAGTTCCTGGTCACCTCGGTCTGACGTTGCTGCTAAGACTGCAGTCCTCCGGCCTCGGCATGCTAGCTCCTCTGTTCCTTCGTATGATCTGCGCGCTGCCGTGGTGTCACTTCTGCATCTTCACGGGAGCGAGCTCCGGGGAATTAAACCTCTCCCAGCGGATTGCCTGACAACTCTCGGCCCCTTCGCCGTGAGAAGATCATTTTAGCTTGGTTGCGTATTAGGCACTGTCGTTTTAACCGTCGTTATTTTTAGGTGGTGGTCCCCCACCACCTTGTGCTCATTGTCGTCAACTTTTGACGGTTCGCCATTTTCTGACCAAATGCCCTTTTTTTAACAGCTTCTTTCTAGCGTGTGTTTGCCGTCTGAGTTATCGACCGTTTAAGCGAACGACGCCGTGGGCTGTCGATCGCTTTTTACTTTTTATCCGTCGGTGCAAGATGGCGAAGGACATTTAATCTTTAGTTCGGGACCTCTGTTGTGTTTTACGGCATATTTTGTGGACCTCTCTCGAAGAGAAAGTTCTTGTTTTTAGCTTTGTTTCCTTCCATCGATTGGGCTTAAGGTCACTTGCTAGTGAATCTGCTTAAAAATTCGATTTTTTCCGTCTTAAATCAATATTTAGAGTTTTGTGAACAAAATGGTAGTTAAATGAATCGATTCGAACATCGAGAACATCTTTAAAAACAAATTTAAATATATGTTGGTATGCGGCAACGACCGTGTTTCCGCTGCGGTCAGATGTCAAATGGCGTCATTATTATTTGCGTTTACCTAGAAGTGTGAGAGGCGGAAAGAAACAAGGTCTCACAGCACAATTGAAGGAAAGTAACGGAAAGTGTTTAATTTGTAATTACATAAGACGAAAAACCGGCTTTCCTCTGAGTTCCTTTAATCCGTTTTTCGGTTGTTTTTTTTCGTTTTTGTCACTTTTTGTGAGCGTTTATCCCTGGGAAAGTAAGCGCGTATTCAAGTTAAAATTGATATCACGTACTAAGGTCGGTGGTCGTTTGGCGGTTTCAAAGTTTGAAGCTTGTAAGTGAAGGCAGCGAGGAGTTAGGGTAATTTATGCGTTCGCGATGTGTCTAATTTATGCGATTCTCTCACTGTCACTTGTTTGCACTTGTCCCGTTATAACGGGACAGCTGGTATAGGGAGCGCAGCGGAAAAATTTTAAATTACTGACCTACGTAAGTGTTTATATAATAAAGCTTATATCGAAGCTGTTCTGACTGTTCCTATACCGAGGTGCATTTCCCAAAAATTGAAGTCTATAGTCTGGCAGGAAAAATTTTAAATTACTGACCGACGTAAGTGCTTATTTAATAAAGCTTATATCGAAGCTATTCTGATTGTTCTTATACCAAAATCTTCATCCTAAAACACTTTCATTGTCCTAAAATGTCTATATATTCAGAGTTCACATTATGTAGGAGCTCACATTATGTAGTTAGACCCTCATAAACTTTATGAAAATTATTACTGTTTTTCCAGCCATTCACTGGCAAGTTACCTTAACTTGTAGTCACTTTTTAACTTTTTTCCTTATTAGTGTTCTCAGGTTATAAAATGGGCGCTTGTGACCTCAGTTGTTTTTTCGCCACCCTGCCCTGCAGAAAAATTCTCATTGTGTTTTATGTTTGTGTGTCTGTCATCTGGGTGTTCGGCTGACAGGTGTTCTGGATACGGACCCTGACCCGTCAGGATATACCACGTGCGGGATCTATATGTTTTAGCGTCATAATTGGCTGGATGCAAAATTAGTGGATAAATTGGCACTACAGTGAAGTTTGGACATTCATTGAAAGCTGTCCCAACACACCCCTGCATAGTTATTAGACAATAAAGGATAAGTAAATATTGGTTAGCGTGAAAAATGGTACATAACCTCTCGATGCCCTTTGTCATCATCTGTGCATCGTGTAATTTCCCGTACACTGTCAAAAGTCAGGCAGAATCTTCTAATCTCTGTATTTCCATCCATTTTTTGTCCATTGTGGCTCTCTAGCGTCATCGTAGCTACTCTCCGATGCAGTAACACGTGTCCTATTAGTGTGAAAGGAATTTACGCTAGAGCGAAACCCTTTAGTCGAGGTACTCTCTCGCATACGTCACATTCGCATTGCACAGTTCTGAGATAGTTGAGAGCCAGATTTCAGTTGCAATAACTTGTCCGAGGAGAGGAGTGGTAATGTTCGAGAGGATATGATCCTTGCCGGCTGAGTGGACTAAAGGGTCTAATGTTTAGTCGGTCCGAGCTTTTGTCTCTTCTTTCATTGGGGCACTGCTGTGGTAGTGTGAGAAATGCCAAGCTACACCGTCGTTCAGTGTCCACGCCGTATTGTAGTTCAACCTATAACTTGTTAGTCTGTTCACGGTTCGAAGAAAACAGAGCCATGGCACCTGGAGTAGGTCGACGCCTAGTAAAACTCTGGTATGTTCAAACCAACCTTCGGGTTGTGGATGGTTTTACCTTTCACTTCTTTGTGTCATGCTTACATTGGTCGACTTTTTTTTTTTTTTACGGGAACTGGAATACCGCCTCTACATTCTCCGAGCTACTAAGGAAGCACATGTTGAGGTTTACTAACGTAAGTGGTCTTAAAAAAAAAGTAGTAACGCTAACCTATGCAACGGCTTCAAATGTAAATTATTATGCCAAATGGTTATTCTGTGATAAATTGTTACAATCAGGGCAAGACTTTGTGCTCACCCTGTGTATTGGTTATGCAGTTACAGGAATAGTTTAATTGTTCTCCTTAATACACTTAACGGTAAAAGTTAACCTTCTGAAGCTTGTACTGTTGTGAATAAATTAATTTAATGGCACAGGTGAGTAATTCCTTTACCACTGTTCTTTATGATCTTTTCTAATTAGATGCGGGTTACAGCCCGCACAGCTTTATGACTTGGTTCTTATTGGGCAACAGGGTTCTATGCTTCGTCGAAGTTTGTTCTGTATCAGTTCACTTTTATTTTATACCTCTTCTGCGATCATATAATTACGTAGTGATTATCCTAATAGTCCTCAGTGTGACTTGTGGAGCATATTATTTTGGACCGCCACCTGTTTCCACTTTTCGCTTACAGCATGGCTTCCTGCTGACAGTGCTGCAAACAGTTGAAATGGCGTTCGAAGCTAGCCCGATATCAAAGTGGAGCAACGAAGGAAGGCTGTAACAAAGAGCTAATGTGAGCTACTCGGTGCACAGAGGCACCCGCGGACAAGGGGGACAAAGTGATGCAGGGAAGAGTGTAGCCTGCCACATCTTGTTCGCACCGTTGTGGAAAACGGGTGCTATCTGCGTGCGTTGTGGTCTATCTCGGCTACGTACTGCAGAATTGACAAAAATTTGAGTAATTCGGACGAGTAGTAGCACTGCGCTGTTAACAAACTGTGTTTTCTTTCATGGTGCTACGGTTTAGTATTTTTAACGAAAACGAGATACTAGAAGGTATCAGATAGATTATATAATGGAAAGACAGAGATTTAGGAACCATGTTTTAAATTGCAAGAATGAAGTAGTGAAGGCAGCAGAGGATCAAGTAGGTAAAAAGACGAGGGCTAGTAGAAATCCTTGGGTAACAGAAGAAATATTGAATTTAATTGATGAAAGGAGAAAATATAAAAACGCAGTAAATGAAGCAGGCAAAAGGGAATACAAACGTCTCAAAAATGAGATCGACAGGAAGTGCAAAATGGCTAAGCAGGGATGGCTAGAGGACAAATGTAAGGATGTAGAGGCTTATCTCACTAGGGGTAAGATAGATACTGCCTACAGGAAAATTAAAGAGACCTTTGGAGAAAAGACAACCACTTGTATGAATATCAACAGCGCAGATGAAAACCCAGTTCTAGGCAAAGAAGGGAAAGCAGAAAGGTGGAAGGAGTATATAGAGGGTCTATACAAGGGGGATGTACTTGAGGACAATATTATGCAAATGGAAGAGGATGTAGATGAAGATGAAATGGGAGATTCGATACTGCGTGAAGAGTTTGACAGAGCACTGAAAGACCTGAGTCGAAACAAGGCCCCGGGAATAGACAACATTCCATTGGAAATACTGACGGCCTCGGGAGAGCCAGTCATGACAAAACTCTACCATCTGGTGAGCAATATGTATGAGACAGGCGAAATACCCTCAGACTTCAAGAAGAATATAATAATTCCAATCCCAAGGAAAGCAGGTGTTGACACATGTGAAAATTACCGAACTATCAGTTTAATAAGTCACAGCTGCAAAATATTAACGCGAATATCTACAGACGAATGGAAAAACTGGCAGAAGCCGACCTCGGGGAAGATCAGTTTGGATTCCGCAGAAATGTTGGAACACGTGAGGCAATACTGACCCTACGACTTATCTTAGAAAATAGATTAAGGAAAGGCAAACCTACATTTCTAGCATTTGTAAGCTTAGAGAAAGCTTTTGACGATGTTGACTGGAATACTCTCTTTCAAATTCTAAATGTGGCAGGGGTACAATACAGGGAGCGAAAGGTTATTTACAATTTGTACAGAAACCAGATGGCAGTTATAAGAGTCGAGGGGCATGAGAGGGAAGCAGCGGTTGGGAAGGGAGTGAGACAGGGTTGTAGCCTCTCCCCAATGTTATTCAATCTGTATATTGAGCAAGCAGTAAAGGAAACAAAAGAAAAATTCGGAGTAGGTATTAAAGTCCATGGAGAAGAAATAAAAACGTTGAGGTTCGCCGATGACATTGTAATTCTGTCAGAGACAGCAAAGGACGTGGAAGAGCAGTTTAACGGAATAGACAGTGTCTTGAAAGGAGGATACAAGATGAACATCAACAAAAGCAAAACGAGGACAATGGAATGTAGCCGAATTAAGTCGGTTGATGCTGGGAGAATTAGATTAGGAAATGAGGCACTTAAAGTAGTAAAGGAGTTTTGCTATTTGGGGGGCAAAATAACCGATGATGGTCGAAGTAGAGAGGATATAAAATGTAGACTGGCAATGGCAAGGAAAGCATTTCTCAAGAAGAGGAATTTGTTAACATCGAGTATAGATTTAAGTGCCAGGAAGTCGTTTCTGAAAGTATTTGTATGGAGTGTAGCCATGTATGGAAGTGAAACTTGGACGATAGATAGTTTAGACAAGAAGAGAATAGAAGCTTTCGAAATGTGGTGCTACAGAGGAATGCAGAAGATTAGATGGGTAGATCACATAACTAATGAGGAGGTATTGAATAGAACTGGGGAGAGGAGGAGCTTGTGGCACAACTTGACAAGATGGAGTGACCGGTTGGTTGGACATGTTCTGAGGCATCAAGGGATCACAAATTTAGCATTAGAGGGCAGCGTGGAGGGTAAAAGTCGTAGAGGGAGACCAAGAGATGAATACACTAGGCAGATTCAGAGGGATGTAGGTTGCAGTAAGTACTCGGAGATGAAGCTTGCACAGGATAGAGTAGCATGGAGAGCTGCATCAAATCAGTCTCAGGACTGAAGACAACAACAACAACGAAAACGTGCGCTAAAACAGTTATTGGGCGGCGCAGGTAGCAGCACGACTTCCTTCTCCTCAGAGATGGGAATTCAGCGTTGATTACACGACATACAAACTACGCTCGTTGGCTACGTATTAAGCTGATGCTCAGAATTAAGTATAAAACATCATCATTAAGGTCCAAATGTTTTTCGTCTCTCCCTCCTGCAGAAAAAAAAAACTCAATTTAGAAAGTCCACTCCGCCCAGCTGACATATCACGAGAGAAAATCATTCTTGAAAAATAACGATTTTGCCCACTTCTACAAAGCGTTTACGGCTATCTTCCGCTAAACGCTTGCGTGTTTATGTTATGCGCAGTCGTCCTAACTGTATATGACGTTAGTCAGTCATTAGAGTGCGGATCCCTCCTCTATGATACTGCAGAGGGCACGAACTGTCTCCCTTTGTACCTCAGTAGCAGGACGTGCGAGGTGTGTAGTTTTGTCTTTACGCATCAAATTAAAACACTGGAATCCTGCAAATGTCCACCACCCTAACGTTCTCAAGTGATGTTCTCGTCTAAGCGCAGGGGTAGCACGTAGAAAGTGTGTCCGCTTCTCTTTCTGTGAGACTGCAACGGAACTACTAAAATCAAAATCCGGAACTTTTTTGGGATGCCATCGGCCTTTTTATTTCTCATTTTATCAAATGAAGCTGAAAACAGATAACAGGAATTGTGTGATACAACGTATGCTTACAGAAGTCAGGCGTGAAGTAACTGATCATGCATCTCATTCGTAACTATGATACGTAAGCATCGTTAAATATGTTAACTGTTTCAGAAATCGAATTACGCACCCTAAGCACTGTTGCTCTCAGATTTGTTCTCAGTGGTGCTGTTGTAGGCGCCCACTGAAACCCATCTGACTGAGCTGTGGGGCCCGTCTAGTGACAATGAGGGCAGCACTGTTTGGCCCCTTGGATAGCACGAACGGCTTCGCTGGGCGCTCAGCCGATAACAAAAGTGATTCGGCTCTATCTCCTTATTGAGCTGTTCTTCAAAAATTGATTCCAAAAATAAAGTTTAAATTGTTTGGTGATAGCTTATGATTGAGAGGTTTTTCCACTGCGATTGTGAAGACACCGAATTACACTAAGGTAATAAACAAAGAATGGAAATATGAGCTTTGGCGCGCTGAACCGTGATAATCCCTCCATTTTCTATGACGGCATGCAGTCAGGCTGCTAGACTATTCAGCTGGCACAACTTTTAACAACATGTCTGTTGTCCATACCTTTGGTGCAGAGCCGGGTGGAGGGTCTGAATCAGAGGCTCAGACGGTTTTGCGACCGTGTTGGCTGCAGATTCCTTGACTTGCGCCATAGGGTGGTGGGGTTTCGGGTTCCGCTGAATAGGTCAGGAGTTCACTACACTCAGCTGGCGGCTACATGGGTAGCGGAGGATGTGTGGCGTGGACTGGGCGGTTTTTTGGTTTAGAAGGCCTCGGGAAAGTACGGGGTGGGCTGCAATCTCAAAGGGTGCATGGCAAATACAGGACGTGCTTGGCTCAAGGAACAGTCGGAATTGTAGTTGTAAATTGTTGTAGTTGTGCTGGGAAAGTCCCTGAGCTTCAAGCGCTAATAGAAAGCACAGAAGCTGAAATCGTTATAGGTACAGAAATCTGGCTAAAGCCTGAAATAAGTTCTGCAGGAATTTTTACAAAGTCTCAGACGGTGTTCAGGGAAGATGGATTAGGTAGAATTGGTGGTGGAGTGTTTGTGTGTGACAGTAGTGGTTCATCTTGTAGTGAAGTCGAAGTAGATACTCCGTGCGAATTGGTATGTGTGGAGGTTATACTTAACAGCCGAACTAAGTTAATAATTGGCTCCTTCTACCAATCCCCAGACTCCGATGATATATGCAATTTTGTCATATGATGACATGTTAGAGACCGCGGCTGTTTTTGAAGACAAATGTTGATGGTGTTAGGACAGCAACCAGCCACAAATTTACTTTGAGTTCCTTTATTCAAAGGAAACCGTTACCGGTTTCGAATCGTTGCGATTCATCATCAGACGGTTTACACGCTTTCTTTCTGACATTTGGTGTGTTTTTTATAGATTAATTGTCCTGAAATATAAATAAAACATAATTACAAACACGCCACACACAGATGGTTGCGTTGCAGATTTTCGTTGCATGTGACTTACGTGAAACGTCGGTTTCGAGTGATTGTTTCCATAACGTTCATCCAGTCGATGATATAGTTGCTGAACAGTTCAGAGAAAATTTGAGTCTCGTAACAAATAAATACCCCACTCATACGGTTATAGTTGGTGGGGACTTCAACCTTCCCTCGATATGTTGGCAAAAATACTTGTTCAAAACCGGTGTTGGGCAGAAAATATCTTCCGAGATTGTCCTAAATGCTTTCTCCGAAAATTATTTCGAGCAGTTAGTCCACGAACCCACGCGAATTGTAAATGGTTGCGAAAACACTCTTGACCTCTTAGCCACAAACAATCCAGAGCTAATAGAGAGCATTATGACTGATACAGGGATTAGTGATCACAAGGCCGTTGTAGCTAGGCTCAATACCGTTTCTTCCAAATCCACCAGAAACAAACGCAAAATAATTTTATTTAAAAAAGCGGATAAAGTCTCACTAGAAGCCTTCCTAAGAGACAATCTCCATTCCTTCCGAACTGACTATGCAAATGTAGACGAGATGTGGCTCAAATACAAAGATATAGTAGCAACAGCAATTGAAAGATTCATACCTCATAAATTGGTAAGAGATGGAACTGATCCCCCATGGTACACAAAACAGGTCCGAACGCTGTTGCAGAGGCAACGGAAAAAGCATGCGAACTTCAGAATAACGCGAAATCCCGAAGATTGGCTAAAATTCACAGACGCGCGAAATTTGGCACGGACTTCAATGCGAGATGTCTTTAATAGGTTCCACAACGAAACATTGTCTCGAAATTTGGTAGAAAATCCGAAGAAATTCTGGTCGTATGTAAAGTACACAAGCGGCAAGACGCAGTCAATACCTTCGCTGCGCAGTGCCGATGGTACTGTTACCGACGACTGTGCCGCTAAAGCGGAGTTATTGAACGCAGTTTTCCGAAATTCCTTCACCAGGGAAGACGAATTGAATATTCCAGAATTTGAAACACGAACAGCTGATAGTATGAATTTCTTAGAAGTAGATACCTCAGGGGTTGCGAAGCAACTCAAATCGCTTGATACGGGCAAGTCTTCAGGTCCAGATTGTATACCGATTAGGTTCCTTTCAGATTACGCTGATACAATAGCTCCCTACTTAGCAATCATATACAACCGCTCGCTCACCGATAGATCTATACCTGTACATTGGAAAATTGCGCAGGTCGCACCAGTGTTTAAGAAGGGCAGTAGGAGTAATCCATCGAACTACAGACCTATATCATTGACGTTGGTTTGCAGTAGGGTTTTGGAGCATATACTGTATTCAAACATTATGAATCACCTCGAAGGGAACGATCTATTGATACGTAATCAGCACGGTTTCAGAAAACATCGTTCTTGTGCAACGCAGCTAGCTCTTTATTCGCACGAAGTAATGGCCGCTATCGACAGGGGATCTAAAGTTGATTCCGTATTTCTAGATTTCCGGAAAGCTTTTGACACCGTTCCTCACAAGCGACTTCTAATCAAGCTGCGGGCCTACGGAGTATCGTCTCAGTTGTGCGACTGGATTCGTGATTTCCTGTCAGGAATTCGTAGTAATAGACAGCAAATCATCGAGTAAAACTGAAGTGATATCAGTTGTTCCCCAGGGAAGCGTCCTGGGACCTCTGCTGCTCCTGATCTATATAAATGACCTGGATGACAATCTGAGCAGTTCTCGTAAGTTGTTCGCAGATGATGCTGTAATTTATCGTCTAGTAAGGTAATCCGAAGACCAGTATCAGTTGCAAAGCGATTTAGAAAAGATTGCTGTATGGTGTGGCAGGTGGCAGTTGACGCTAAAAAACGAAAAGTGTGAAGTGATCCACATGAGTTCCAAAAGAAATCCGTTGGAATTCGATTACTCGATAAATAGTACAATTCTCAAGGCTGTCAATTCAACTAAGTACCTGGTTGTTAAAATTACGAACAACTTCAGTTGGAAAGACCACATAGATAATATTGTGGGGAAGGTGAGCGAAAGGTTGCGTTTCATTGGCAGGACACTAAGAAGATGCAACAAGTCCACTAAAGAGACAGCATACACTACACTCGTCCGTCCTCTGTTAGAATATTGCTGCGCGGTGTGGGATCCTTACCAGGTGGGATTGACGGAGGACATCGAATGGGTGTAAAAAAGGGCAGCTCGCTTTGTATTATCACGTAATAGGGGAGAGAGTGTGGCAGATATGATACGCGAGTTGAGATGGAAGTCATTAAAGCAAAGACGTTTTTCGTCGCGGCGAGATCTATTTACGAAATTACAGTCGCCAACTTTCTCTTCCGAATGCGAAAATATTTTGTTGAGCCCAACCTACACAGGTAGGAATGATCATCAAAAGGAAAGAAGAGAAATCAGAGCTCGAACAGAAAGGTTTAGGTGTTCGTTTTTCCCGCGCGCTGTTCGGGAGTGGAATGGTAGAGAGATAGTATGATTGTGGTTCGATGAACCCTCTGCCAAGCACTTAAATGTGAATTGCAGAGTAGTCATGTAGATGTAGATGTACCGTAACTCCATTATATGGCGTCATCTTTGCGCAACTGAGATCTGAAACGAGGGAATACATTTTATGGTTCCAGGCTCCAGAAATGATACATACTGTTTGGTACAACACTGTATATCATTGACGCATTTGTGCTGAAACTGCTCATTGAGCCAGAAACCATTATCGGGGGGCGGGGGAGGGGGGGGGGACCGGGTGCAGAAGGGACGTCACAACGCATTGTTAGGATGATACCGGTAGCGGAGAGTGCCGAATAGAAGGTGAGAATCTGAGAGGAGCTCGCTGCTGGAGAAGGGATGCTGGTCCGAGAGCATTAATCACGCGTCTGACGTCAGCGGGCGGCGGCGCTTTCTTTTCTGCTCCGTTCAAATTAATAGCGGGAGCTCGCAGGCGCGAGGAGAGGCGCTGCGCGCACGGGCAAACCTCTCTGCCACAAAAGGCGCAGCGTTTCGCTCGCTCCGTGACGAAACAGACGTGCGAGCTTCGTTTAATAAATAATGCCGCACATTTTTCTCTCAGAACATATTTATTTTTAAGAGTTAGAATCTGGTGACAGTACTTGCAAAATAATTGTTGACTGAAACTATTTTTCAAGATAGTCGCCATCACTTCCTGTGGCGTTACGCCATAGTTGTATAAGAGCCTGTATTCCCCCTGGGTGAAAGTTCTTATCCTGTTGTCGTAGCCACGTTTTCATTCCCCGAATTACGTTCTCGTCATGTTCAGAGTGTGTGCCACGTAGAGAATCCTTAAGTACTCCAATCAGATTGAAGATTGACAGTGCCACATTCTATATTTATGATGAAATAGAATTAACGAATATTGATCATATACTTAAATAAAATATTTCCATATTCAATTACTAATTACATGAAAATGCTAGTATTAATAGTAATCTAAAATTTCGTGCAAAAAATGGGAAAAATAACATGAAAAATAAAATAAACATTTTTAGCTAAACATTGAACATTACTATTGGCGTATATAATTTTTTTGCTAGACGAGAAGACATTTCGGATGTCTGTATCAAATTTTTTTGCTAATCCGATTAATAATTAAAAATTAAAACATCTTAATTGACAAATATCGATCATCATTATAAAATTACCATTCTATTCGATGATAAATGGAGGATTCAGATTAAATAAAACAAAGTTGCTACAAGCGAGAATCGAAACGGCGACTTACGATTATAAGACTTAAACGCTACGCATTCAGTTGCGGTGTCTCAATTAACAAGCTCGAAATATTATGCAGTTAGCAACGCTCGGAATTTTCTAATCTTCAAGGGCAACTTTTTGTTTTTTTTTCTTATAGTTCATTCTTGTCCTAGAAAATCGTGTGAGGATGAAGAAAAACACAGGGGGCCATTTGAGGTCCCACTTCCAGACTGAGCGTGGTGAAGGCACTGGATGCGCAATCGGGAGGAACGTCCTTCAAACCTCCTCCAGGCCAGACAATATGGAGCATCTAAATATCGGAATCGTTGCTGTAGATGACACGCCCGAATTCCGTAACCCACCATTTCCGATATTGCGCTCCGTCTGTAACGATCTCGGTGCCGACGGGAGGTTACGCCTCCATCTTCCTTCATTGTAGTTATTGTGATCCTTCCAGCGACAGGGACGCACTTCATTCTTCCTAATTACCAGAAATTACATGTTGCGTCTAGAAATCGTAGAGTTCTGTGTAATGGTCCAGAGCGTCTTTGTAGTCACTTGCAAATGTGGTGTCTTAAGTAGTCATGCAATTTACGGGCATACTCGAAATGTTGCGGTGCAGGTAATTGTTGGAAATGTTGTGTTGATCTGATCTGATACGCAGTGCAAGTCCACGGATGGCGTACTGCTGCTACTTCTGTATGTAGTTTACTAGTTTCAGTGTGGAGGTGTCGAAATGTATCGACCAATTACATAGGTGACAACAAATCAAAACCACAGATGCATACTTTGCGAGTGCTTTTTCCCGGCACCACCAGGGACGATGTTTCATGGGTGTCATTTTCACTTGTGAGAAACGTCGCTTCAAGTCATCAGATTTGTACAACTTCCGTTTGGACGTTCATTGTTTCTGCTAAGAGGCAGATGTAAATGTCTTGTGAGTAGCGCCTCCCGTCGGGTAGACCGTTCGGCAAGTGCAGGTCTTTCGATTTGACGCCACTTCGGCGACTTGCGCGTCGATGGGGATGAAATGATGATGATTAGGACATCACAACACCCAGTCCGTGAGCGGAGAAAATCCCCGACCCAGCCGGGAATGGATCCCGGGCCCTTAGGATTGACACTCTGTCGCGCTGACAACTCAGCTGTCGTGGGCGGACTTTGCTAAGCTGTGATAGCATGGACTGCTTGAATCTGTATCTACGTATATACTCGTCAGACCTCTGTGAAGTTACTGACACTGGTACCACATGTTAGGGTTTCTTCCCGTTCCAGTCGCGTATGGAGTTCGAGACGAATGACTGTTTAAATGCCTCTGTACGCGTTGTACGAGGTCTAATTTTCTCTTGAAGGACGGTATTGGAACGACGAGAGTATGAAGGATTTGTCTACGTTCTTTGTTTAATACTGGATCTTGAAATTTTGTAATTGGACTTTTGTGAGATACCTATTGTCTACTTGGAGTGTGTGTCAATTCAGGTTTTTCAATTTCCGAGAAGGTCTCTCGTGAGTCAAACAAATTTGTGACTATTCATGCAGCTGTTCGTGGTATATGTTAAATATCCCCGTGTTAGTCCTATTCGGTATGGGCCCCAAACACTTCAACAGTACGCTGAGAGGGAAAGTGCAGGTTATTTGTGAGCAGCCTCCTTTGTGGAGGTGGTCGACCACGATCAACTGCAGCAGCAGATGACCGCAACATTATGTTACAGGTTGTTGTTGTTGTTGTTGTTGTGGTCTTCAGACCTGATACTGGTTTGATGCAGCTCTCCATGCTACACTATCCTGTGCAAGCTTCTTGATCTCCCAGTACCTACTGCAACCTACATCCTTCTGAATCTGCTTAGTGTATTCATCTCTTGGTCTCCCTCTACGATTTTTACCCTCCACGCTGCCCTCTAATACTAAATTGGTGGTCCCCTGATGCCTGAGAACATGTCCTACCAACCGGTCCCTTCTTCTAGTCAAGTTGTGCCACAAACTCCTCCCCAATTCTATTCAATACCGCCTCGCCGGCCGGGGTGGCCGAGCGGTTCTAGGCGCTACAGTCTGGAGCCGCGTGCCGCTCCGGTCGCAGGTTCGAATCCTGCCTCGGGCACGGATGTGTGTGATGTCCTTAGGTTAGCTAGGTTTAAGTAGTTTTAAGTTGTAGGGGACTGATGACCTCAGCAGTTAAGTCCCATAGTGCTCAGAGCCATTTGAACCAATACCTCCTCATTAGTTACGTGATCTACCCATGTAATCTTAAGCATTCTTCTGCAGTACCACATTTCGAAAGCTTCTATTCTCTTCTTGTCTGAACTATTTATCGTCCATGTTTCACATCCATACACGGCTACACTCCATACAAATACTCTCAGAAACGACTTCCTGACACTTAAATCTATAATCGATGTTACAGTTAAAGGGGTGCAATTACAGCCACATTTAACAGAATTGCAAGGAATGCAGTTTCAGTTTTTACTGTATGGGACGGGCCTCCTCGGCAGCCGACTGGTAGGTTGTCTGCCGTTGGCAGCCGCACGTGGGCCGCAACCGTTAGCGCCGGTGACAGGACCGTATACCTGCGGTCGAACGAGGACTGTCGTGTCGTCGCCTGCCGTAGTGGTTCTGGACGTACCCTCATATGGTGAGGTGGGAACACCTAATGCATCCAGGAACACAGTCGAACGTGATCGTATTAATGGTCCAGGTGTTACGGTGTCGGGAAACATGATGGTGCACGGGTGTACTGACTCCCCAGATCTTTGAACACGGTTGCTCTTCATTTACAGGACGTGACGACAAAGATGCTCACTGTTGTTGTAGCTGAGTGGTTATGCCGATTATAACGGAAAAACAAAAATGCGAAGGAGGAGGCAAAATTGAAAAGTTTTCAGCCCATTTTCAGTAACCAGATTTGACCGCAGTTTTGGAAACTCGGTAGTTGTGTAAAATGCACACATTTATCTTTCTTTCTCTGCGTCTCGCCCTTGTGTTCCACGTAAAATAAAACCACTTTTAGTAAGGGAGGGCACATTCATGCTGGGGTTGCGACAAACGACGATATTGGCTCAGCGGTTTAAAACGCAAATGGTATTCCTGTAGCAGTGATGTTCGAGCAGCGCTTACAAACTGAAGTTTTCTGCTGTAGAATCGAGGATGAGTTGCGGAAGTTCTGTTACTGAAATACTTGCCAGTCCTGCACTGCCGTATCATAAAGAGAGAAACCATCATCATTAGGTTTGTTTAGAAAAATTGTGACGTGCAGTGACAACACATAAGTGGAAAAGTTTATTTTCACGGTGGTAAGTGTAATAGGTACGTTTTGAACAAATGAGGCGAATATCTACGCCCCGGTAATTTGGTCTTCCAGCGGAAGCATAATTAGTTAGATCGGTTATGATGATGTTTGTACTGTTAGATAATATTTAATGGTTCAAATGGCTCTGAGCACTATGGGACTCAACTACTGTGGTCATAAGTCCCCTAGAACTTAGAACTACTTAAACCTTACTAACCTAATGACATCACACACATCCATGCCCGAGGCAGGATTCGAACCTGCGACCGTAGCGGTCGTGCGGTTCCAGACTGTAGCGCCTTTAACCGCTCGGCCACTCCGGCCGGCTAATGCTTAATACCTTCTTCGTCAATTACTGATAATATAATAAGCGAACTCATGTGACAATATCGTCGGCCTCACGTACAGAACTTTGTACTTAGGTTACATGTTCATCTAGAATACTTTATGCAAAAGGCGAACTCAAAAGTTTTTCGCGATCTTCATAACTTAATGTTGGAATATTCTTTCAGCGTGTAACCGATGTCTTTCGTTAATGCCATTAATATTTGTGAGCTTGTAATTAGAATGAACCGCTCCTTGTAACGCTATAGAACATAATATTTATGGTGTTTTATAAGTAGTATAAAACCACAATGAAAAGAGAAAATAATTCGAATACGCGTTCCGTGTCCGTTTCCTAACAAACTATAAAATTCCAGCTTTTGTGGTAGTCATCCACTATTTTTCCGAAATTGTCGAGGTCTTGCCATGTACGTTCGGTTACCTCTGCTAAGATTTCGTAGCTAGTGTTGGGAAGACGTGGCGTGGCTGTGGCGGCGCGGCCCCAGTCGTTAGTAGGGCAACTCGACTCGACCCGCTCGACAGCAAACAGCTCTCCAAAGTTCAGTCGAACGAGAAGTCCGATCATTGATTTTTGCCACAGCGCGGATAGCGCGCCAGAGATTAGACGGCACCCGTGTACCGAGTTTTCCAATCCCTGCAACTTCGCCCTCTCGTTGAGGGGTAATTTCCGGCATGTTTCTAGAAGTTCCAGCAGTAGCTCACTTGTAATTGCATAACAACGATAATCAGTATGAATTCCTGTTCTCGTTTAAATTTACGTTAACATGGTACGTGCTTTAGCTTTTTAGCGGAGTTTTGTTATACAGTATCTTCAAGTTCGTTTCACGTTAGTTTGTTACGTTTTTGGAGCTCAACATTGTCTGTTACAAACTACTACTGATACCCACCTCCTATAGGACCGTCCAACAGTGATGTTCAGTCCAACAAGATAGACTGCTTCTTACTGTACGCAGTCCTGCTGTCTTTTGTGGTCAGAGTGAGCTGTTCACCGAAATGAATATTGGTGTGAACGTTACGTTGATAAAGAAAGGTGGAGTGTGAAAGTCGACGAGTCAACCACCGTCAGTGACATTGCCGTTAATCGCACGTCGGGTGCTGGATGCGAAATACCACATCATTATCAATAAATAACTTAAGCTTTTCTAGAATTTTACCACACATGCATAATTAGTCCCATGGTCGGAAGCAAAGATCAGGTCGAATTTTATGTCTATGTCGGTAGTCGATTGTCCTGTCACCAGTATATAGCATGAAGAATATATTACGTGAACGATTCTCTTCGGCTTTTAATTTTCGTGGTAATTTAGTATTAAGATATTTTGTTACAGACGGCAGTTCTGCTTTGGTTGACATGACGTAATGATATACTTTTCGATATTCTATGATAAACTAACCAAAGATTTGATAAATGTATATGTAATATTAAATGTAAAATATGTTTCCGTAGAAATATTACGTTCGTTCTAACTTCGCTTGCTGGCTAATTCCGACAATACAAAGGAGGTTATAAACTATTGCTTATACACCAGTTGACTACAGTCGTAAGGTCTCCAATATATTTCGAACTCGTGAAAACTAGTTATATTACAGTTTCAAAAATGAGGCTAACTTTAATACCTTTTACACGCCAATAGTTAGATCTGACAACAACGAGATGCTCATTTTTCGGATAGTTGTCTGTCTGCATATCATCTGGCGTATGCCATTGATGTTCACTACAATGTAATATGTTTCCTAATATTACTAGCGGTTAACATTATACTTTTTTTGCAAATCTTTTCACTTACCATCCCTCAGATTCTGCGCCATTTTCGTTTCACTTCTCCTATGCAGCTTGTGACGTACAATCTCAAGCTTTTGTGTTAAAACAAAGTAGTGCATATATGCGCGCATGCGGTGTTACGCAACTGAAATAGTGTAAAAACAGATAAAAATGCCTTCCTGAGACACAATTTCCACTCCTTACATATTAACGATAAAAGTGTAGACCAAATGTGAGTTTAATTCAGAGAAATAGTATCGACAGCAGTTGAGACGTTTATACGAAATAAAATAACAAACGATGGAGCTGGTCCTCCATGGAACACAAAACAGGCCATAACACTGTTGCAGAAACAAAACGACCCCAGGATCCCCAAGTTTGGCGATCTTTTACAGAAGCTCAGAATGTAGCGCGGACTTCAATACGAGATGATTGTAAGAATTTCCAGACTGAAACTTTGTCTCTCAATCTGGCAGAAAATTCAGTGATATTCTGGTCGTATGTAAAGTATGCTAGTGGAAAGACAAAATCATTGCGTTGTCTGCGTGACAGCAATAGAAATATTGTCGATTACAGTCTTGATAAAGCAGAATTACTAAACACAGCATTCCGTCACCAAAGAAGACGAAGTAAATATGCCAGAAATCGAATAAAGAACAGCTGCCAACATGTGTAACCCAGAAATAGATATCCTCGAAGTAGTGAAGGAACATAACCACTTAATAAAAGCAAGTCTTCCTGTCCAGACTGTATACCAATTAGGTTCCTTTCGGAGTATGCGGATGCAATAGTCCCATACTTAAAAATCGTATACAACCGCTCCCTCGACGAAATATCCATACCCAAAGACTGGAAAGTTGCACAGGTCACACCAGTATTCAAGAAAGTCAGTAGGAGTAATCTACTAAATTACGGGCCCATAGCATTAACTTCTATATGCAACAGAGTTTTGGAACATATATCGTGTTCGAACATTGTGAATCACATCGAAGAGAACGGTCTATTGACACATAGTCAATACGGACTTCGAAAACATAGTTCTTGTGAAACACAACTAGCTCTTTACTCTCACGAATTATTGAGTGCTATCGACAAGGACAAGGAATTTCAAATAGATTAAGTATTGCTTGATTTCCAGAAGGCTTTCGGCACCGTTCCTCACAAGCGAAAGGTAATCCAATTGCGTGCTTATCGAGTAAAACAGAAGTAATTTCTGCCTTTCCTCCAAGGTGGTGTTTAGACCTTTAGCTGTTCCTTGTCTATATGCAGTAGAGCATCGGTATTTCGAGGTTCGTGTAGTTGGAGCTGGTCTTTAGGAAATCAAAATTTTACATAAAACTAGAGGAAAAACCCGTTTCCATACGTTGTTCACAGGTATGGTTTACAGTTTTAACTTTCTTCCAATTTTCCATGTACAATAAAGCTGAAACTGTCACACTTTGCGTTTTCGTTCATAATGCACGGAAATAGCCTTGGTCTCAGACTGTAAATGCATTTCTATTGCAGCTTGACATGTACCATTAGGTTTCGAGGAGTGCGCTTTCTCTTTCTTTGTCGACCCTTCTTCACTAATTGGGATCGCCTGACGATCAGTTGTACAGTGCATACCTTTCTTATTGTTACCTCTGTTGTTGTACCTACACAGAAACAGTGGTCATTAAAATACGGTACGCCTAAGTAATAATATAGTACACGTTTTACAATATTGGCTGACCGTTGTTGTATGTACTGTAGTTGATGGTGTAGGAACATCTCCGCTGTAGTAAGACCACCTGTGACACGTTAATTTTGAAGTGTATGTATGTACACTGTATTCTACATATGTAACTGTTTGTTTCTTAATGTCTTAATTCATACATTACAATGAGTGATAGGAGTAAAAGAAAGTTCATGCCGTTGAATGCGAAACTGGAGGCCTTGAAAAGACTACACGAAGGAGAAAGAAACAAACAAAAAGAAAAACAACTTGCAGCTGAGTTTGGAATCGGTGAAGTGACAGGTGGAGATTGACGTAGAAACAGAGACAAAACTGAGAAGTTCCGTCAAACAAGAGTTCTGTTTTGTCATTTGAACGGATGTCAATGAAGAAATTTGAGTATGGAAAACACGAGTGATGCTTGGTTCGTTTGACACAAGAGACAAAAAGTAATCCAATTTCAAGACCTATTCTGCAAACTTTTTTTTTTTTATAGAAATGAGTTAAAGAAAGGTGGGGTCGATTTTACTGCAAGTTCAGGATGCTTGCATAGGCGAAAGAAGCGCTACGGCATAAAGCAACTTGAAATTTGCGGTGAAAAACTTTCTGCGGATTCTCAAATTGCTACACAATTTTGTGGGAAATCAATAAAAATTATACAAGAAGAATATCTTACCCCTGAACAACTGTATAACTGTGTTGAAATAGGCCTAAATTATAAAATGTTTCCATATAAAACTGTAGCCTCAAAAGAAGAAAAGCCTGCCCCAGGGCTACAAAAAATGTAAAGAAAGCTTAACAGGTTTTTCTTCATCGAATTCAAGTGAAGACCATTAACTTAAACTGCTGGTAATAGGTAAGTCTGCTAAGCCTAGAGCTTAAAAAAAATATCATTGCTCCTGCACTGCCTATTACATATGTCCACCAAAAATCTGGTTGGATGGACAAAAATATTTTTAGAAGTGATTGTTCGAAGATTTTGATCCAGAGACAAAAAGATACCTGAGGAAAAAGTTTTTGCCTTCCAAAGTACTGACGCTTCTACAAACAGAATGTGAAGGAACCATCAAACAGTTTCTAAAAATAAGGGCAGAGACATTTAGTATTGAAACCAGATTTTACGGAATGCAGCAGATACTTACAGACGATGATGATCTACCATTGGCAGTACTGACGAAAAAGCTTGCTGAAGGTGAAAAGGCGAATGCGAGTGATATTTCATAATGGATGAACAGCTATAAACAGTTTGAAGTGACCGATCTTGCAATTGTTGGAATGGTTTAGTGAACCCGTTGAAAGAGGAGTTGCCTGGAGAAATTGTACCAGTGATCACTCTCACCGAGGGTATTGCAGCGCTAGATGCGGCATTGCGTTGTATCGAGCAGCAAGCGGAAGCTACTCAGAGTGACGCCGTGCTGCTTAGAAGGTGGCGCGACACTGGTGCTTGAAACAAAGGACAGTGGATAGTTTCTTTAAAATGCAACTTATCTTTTTGCAACATAGAAACGTGTACTCATACATGTAAATATAACACAGGTATGTACTACATTGGTTTTTATTTATTTTTTAATCATTATTGATCTCATTAAACATTTATTCTTGATTTATCCATTGATTTAGTGATATTTCCGTATTATATGAATTTTGTGTGTTTCGAGGCAGCCACAGCCCCAATTAGCCCGAATTGCCGGTGCTCTACTGTAAACGATTTAGGAGAGAATCTGAGCACCCGTCTCGAGAAAAGCCGTCAGAAGATGAAAACCAGTTGCAAAACTACACTCCTGGAAATTGAAATAAGAACACCGTGAATTCATTGTCCCAGGAAGGGGAAACTTTATTGACACATTCCTGGGGTCAGATACATCACATGATCACACTGATAGAACCACAGGCACATAGACACAGGCAACAGAGCATGCACAATGTCGGCACTAGTACAGTATATATCCACCTTTCGCAGCAATGCAGGCTGCTATTCTCCCATGGAGACGATCGTAGAGATGCTGGATGTAGTCCTGTGGAACGGCTTGCCATGCCATTTCCACCTGGCGCCTCAGTTGGACCAGCGTTCGTGCTGGACGTGCAGACCGCGTGAGACGACGCTTCATCCAGTCCCAAACATGCTCAATGGGGGACAGATCCGGAGATCTTGCTGGCCAGGGTAGTTGACTTACACCTTCTAGAGCACGTTGGGTGGCACGGGATACATGCGGACGTGCATTGTCCTGTTGGAACAGCAAGTTCCCTTGCCGGTCTAGGAATGGTAGAACGATGGGTTCGATGACGGTTTGGATGTACCGTGCACTATTCAGTGTCCCCTCGACGATCACCAGTGGTGTACGGCCAGTGTAGGAGATCGCTCCCCAACCCAGGATGCCGGGTGTTGGCCCTGTGTGCCTCGGTCGTATGCAGTCCTGATTGTGGCGCTCACCTGCACGGCGCCAAACACGCATACGACCATCATTGGCACCAAGGCAGAAGCGACTCTCATCGCTGAAGACGACACGTCTCCATTCGTCCCTCCATTCACGCCTGTCGCGACACCACTGGAGGCGGGCTGCACGATGTTGGGGCGTGAGCGGAAGACGGCCTAATGGTGTGCGGGACCGTAGCCCAGCTTCATGGAGACGGTTGTGAATGGTCCTCGCCGATACCCCAGGAGCAACAGTGTCCCTAATTTGCTGGGAAGTGGCGGTGCGGTCCCCTACGGCACTGCGTAGTATCCTACGGTCTTGGCGTGCATCCGTGCGTCGCTGCGGTCCGGTCCCAGGTCGACGGGCACGTGCACCTTCCGCCGACCACTGGCGACAACATCGATGTACTGTGGAGACCTCACGCCCCACGTGTTGAGCAATTCGGCGGTACGTCCACCCGGCCTCTCGCATGCCCACTATACGCCCTCGCTCAAAGTCCGTCAACTGCACATACGGTTCACGTCCACGCTGTCGCGGCATGCTACCAGTGTTAAAGACTGCGATGGAGATCCGTATGCCACGGCAAACTGGCTGACACTGACGGCGGCGGTGCACAAATGCTGCGCAGCTAGCGCCATTCGACGGCCAACACCGCGGTTCCTGGTGTGTCCGCTGTGCCGTGCGTGTGTTCATTGCTTGTACAGCCCTCTCGCAGTGTCCGGAGCAAGTATGGTGGGTCTGACACACCGGTGTCAATGTGTTCTTTTTTCCATTTCCAGGAGTGTATTTAGAAAAGACATCTGTATGATGCGAAAATTGGCAGCTGACCCTAAATAATGAAAAGTGTGAGGTCATCCACATGATTGCTAAAAATTTCCGTTAAACTTGGGTTACACGCTGAATTAATCAAATCCAAAGGCCGTAAATTCAACTAAAGACCCAGGAATTACAATTACGAACAACTGAAATTGGAAAGAACCCACAGAAAATGTTATAGTGAAGGCGAATCAAAGATTGCGCTTTGTTGGCAGGACACGTAGGAGATGCAACAGATCTACTAGACTGCCTGCATTACGCTTGTCCGTCTCCTTCGGGGTACCGCTGCGCAGTGTGGGATCCTTACCAGATACGACTGACGGAGAACATCGAGAAAGTTCAAAGAAGGGCAGCACGTTGTTTATTATCGAGAAGTAAGAGAATGAGTGTCACACAAGATTTAGGATTTGGGGTGGAAATCATTAAAACCAAGGCCTTTTCGGTTGCAACGTTATTTTCTCAAGAAATTTCAATAACCAATTTTCTCCTCCGAATGTGAAAATATTTTGTTGACGTCAGGGAGAAACAATCATAATAATAAAATAAAGGAAACCAGAGCTCTCACGGAATGATACTGGTGTTTGTTTTTTCCGCGTGCTGCTCGAGAGTGGAATAATAGAGAATTAGTGTGAAGGTGCTTCTATGAACCCTCTGCCAGGCATTTAAGTGTGATTTGTAGACTAACCACATAGATGTAGATGAAAATGTAAAAATTAGAAAAAAGTGTACTTTTCGTGGGACTCGAAGCACCTATCATTCCTCCAGGCGTAACTTCTCTTAAACGCTGTTCCTCGATGCCCTTTTATTATAAGCGGCCAATTTTTCGACATAAATTGGAAGCTTCAGTACTGAAGTTAGATATACGGGGTGTTACAAAAAGGTACGGCCAAACTTTCAGGAAACATTCCTCACACTCAAAGAAAGAAAATATGTTATATGGACATGTGTCCGGAAACGCTTACTTTCCATGTTAGAGCTCATTTTATTACTTCTCTTCAAATCACATTAATTAGTCTCTACATTTGGTACCGCGGTTGCGTAGACAAGAGCTTTCAAATGCCCCCATAAATGAAAGTCAAGAGGTTTGAGGTCAGGAGAGCGTGGAGGCCACAGAATTGGTCCGCCTCTACCAATCCATCAGTCACCGAATCTGTTGTTGAGAAGCGTACGAACTGCTTCTGTGCAATGTGCAGGAGCTCCATCGTGCATGAACCACATGTTGTGTCGTACCTGTAAAGGCACATGTTCTAGCAGCACAGGTAGAGTATCCCGTATGAAATCATGATAACGTGCTCCATTGAGCGTAGGTGGAAGAACATGGGGCCCAATGAAGACATCACCAAGAATGCCTGCCCAAACGTTCACAGAGAATCTGTGTTGATGACGTGATTGTACAATTGCGTGCGGATTCACGTCAGCCCACACATGTTGATTGTGAAACTTTACAATTTGATCACGTTGGAATGAAGCCTCATCCGTAAAGAGAACATTTGCCCTGAAATGAGAATTGACACATTGTTGCATGAACCATTCGCAGAAGTGTACCCGTGGAGGCCAATCAGCTGCTGATAGTGCCTGCACACGCTGTACACGGTACGGAAACAACTGGTTCTCCCGTAGCACTCTCCATGCAGTGACGTGGTCAACGTTACCTTGTACAGCAGCAACTTCTCTGACGCTGATATTAGGGTTATCGTCAACTGCACGAAGAATTGCCTCGTCCATTGCAGGTGTCCTCGTCGTTGTAGGTCTTCCCCAGTCGCGAGTCATAGGCTGGAATGTTCCGTGCTCCCTAAGACGCCGATCAATTGCTTCGAACGTCTTCCTGTCGGGACACCTTCGTTCTGGAAATCTGTCTCGATACAAACGTACCGCGCCACGGCTATTTCCCCGTGCTAATCCACACATCAAATGGGCATCTGCCAACTCCGCATTTGTAAACATTGCACTGACTGCAAAACCACGTTCGTGATGAACACTAACCTGTTGATGATGCTACGTACTGATGTGCTTGATGCTAGTACTGTAGAACAATGAGTCGCATGTCAACACAAGCACCGAAGTCAACATTATCTTCCTTCAATTGGGCCAACTGGCGGTGAATCGAGGAAGTACAGTACATACTGACGAAACTAAAACGAGCTCTAACATGGAATTTAAGCGTTTCCGGACACATGTCCAAATAACATCTTTTCTTTATTTGTGTGTGAAGAATGTTTCCTGAAAGTTTGGCCATACCTTTTTGTAACACCCTGCATATCAAAAATACTTGAAAATGTCACTATTGCATTTGCCTGCGAGGACCTATGTCTAGGGCATATATTTGCTTTGCACTATATTATATCTCTCAAAAAAATATAATGTATGCTATTTATTTAGAGGAAACACACTCCTAGTAAATTTGTTTGTCCTGTGATTTATCGTGATCTGTTACTGATTTTTAGTGGAGTTAGTTTTTACTTTCAGCTTTCAAAAAAATACAAAAGAGATATAATAAGCAAAATAATGAATTTCGTAGGTTGCCAATTACGTATTATATCTGGTTTTATCGAGCGCCAGGCTCCCTACAAATTACTGTAAATGCAATAGCGTAGTATTACTCAGCTCCAGTTCACTATCATAGAAAATGGACAAGTTTTAATAAAATTATTTCACTGGATTATCTTCAATTAATCTCACTTAATGTTTTTACAATATTTCTTCCGCTCCGGCTATCAGACGTTGTGCTGTGAAAAAATATTTTTAAATGTACCGCGTAATGGCGGCTAATTGTTAACAATCAGAGATCACTGTTACTCGCTCCGCAGCAGCTGGAAACAAGCTAAATAATTTTCATTAAATATTCTTTTCATAAGATAAATGTGGATTAGGTTCTTGAAATACCACACGGAGATCACATTATACTAATATATTCTTACTAGGACACAGTTTACACCATTAAATATTTGCAATTACGTTACGACAGAAACAAATGCTAGCGCAGCACAATAGCTTGCGTACCTTATTCTAGCTAACACCAGAACGAACAGAACAAAACAGATTAGACAGAAGAATGAACATTGCATTGTGTTTTATACTCTTACAGAGATGATAATACTGGCAGATGACATCGAAACAGCAAAGATTCAGATAGAAATGCTGCATGAGATCGCTGAGAAGACAGGTCTACAAATATCGTATGAAAAGACAGAACTGATGATACAGGACAAAACAGACCCAACACAGACATTGCAAACTAAATATGGAATAATTAAGAGAGTTCATAAATTTAAGTATCTAGGGGAATGGATTACACCGACAGGGTTACCAAATGTTTCACTACAGGAAAGAGCAATAAAGATGGAAACGGCATACCAGCTATGCCGAAATGTATACAATAAAAAGTCGATCTCCATCAATGCCAAGCTCAGGCACTACAATGCGGTAATAAAACCAGAAAGTTTGTATGCGATTGAATGCATCCCACTGAACAGAAAACGTCTGTTGGAGAAATTGGAAATAAAAGAGAGAAAAATACTGAGAAAGATCTTAGGACCTAAAAAGGATGGACAAGAATATAAATTGAGATCCAATAAAGAGTTATACGAGAAAATTGAAAAACTGACAACATCCTTTAAAAAGAGAAGACTGAGTTTCTATGGGCATGTCAAAAGAATGGCACCAGAAAGAACGGCAAAGAAAATCCTGGAATACATGGAAAGCAGAAAGACACAAATTAACTGGCTGAAAGAAGTAAAAGAAGACATTGCAGAAATGAACATTATACCAGAGACAGTTTACAACAGAATGGAATATAGGAATGCCATCAACAAAATACAGGGATTCAAAGACCGAACGCAATCAAAGAAGACGGGAACAACCTGGTCGCAAGAACGTAAAGAAGCCCACTCAGAAAAAATGAAGAAGTACTGGGAAGAACGCAAGAAAAAGCACAAGAAATGACTGATGCTTAGCGTAGTCCAAAGTTGACTGTAACGAATAATAATAATAATAATCGATAAATGCAGAAAAGACATTATTTTTAGTGTATGAGATTATAATGTGTAAGTAATTAAATGTTTGCAATTCATTTTGAGTCACATACAGTCATTTTTATTTATGTTTCACCTCGATAATGGTGAATATTGCAAAAGGGACACTAACGGCCCCCTGGACTACAAGGAACACGCTACTTATTGTTTGGTACTTGTAGACCACGAGTGTCACTTTTCTTTCGTTCGTTCGTCACTTTCAGTTCACTTTACCGTGTATTAGGTCATGGGTACACATTCATTTTGAGTTTTTTATATAACATGGCTGGGGACAGTTGCAATATAACAAGCTCTTCCATTTGGACGAGGGCCGCAGGGAAACCCCAGAAAAACCTCGGCAGAGCTGATAGATTTAACCCTTTGTGTTACTTTACATAAGTTGGTTCTACATGTTTTGGTATTACAAGTACTTACATCAAATATAAAATTTCTGAAAAAGAAACAAACATATAGTTTTTATATGAAAGTGTTCATCAAATTTTTTATATTGTGTTGGTAATATTTTGAGTTTTTTTTATTTTTGTCAGCGAATTTCTCGTCGTGTGGTGTGGATGACGCTGTATGTCGCTACCGCGATGCCTCGTGCCCGTTGCCATGGAGCGTCGGCTGGAAACTGTTGTCTTCTTTCTTGTCCGTAGGCTGCGGTCAGGATGTGGAGTACGGAACGACGTTATTTTGTCTGCGTGGTGCGTCTGCATTGTTGCGCACCGCTCGTTAAAGTTTTCAGCACGGGAGAGGATGTTGGCTCGTGCAAATCATGAAACAAATGCACATATGTTATAGAACGGATTTTGTAAGATGTTATGGCTGTGGGTAAGAATTGATTAGTCAACATTATTGCATCATCGAGGCACAGGCTCAGTTACTTGATATTTTCGTGTTCGTTTGCACGTACTGTTGCTGAATGACGCAGGAGATATGATGCTGAAGTAAGCACTGCACATCCCTGTTGTCATCACTTCGTATGGAATATTTATGTTTCACAATTTTTGTTTAACGGCGTTCCACCGTAGTTGCCATTGCAGTAACGTCCTACTACGTGGTCCGTGACGTCATATTAATTGTTGGCGCACAGGAGGTAGCGTGTCTGCTGCGGGTTGTTTACATACAGCTGCTCCGTTGTTACTTTTTGCAGAGCAGACTGTATTTTGCTTTCTACACGTTCTGTGATCTGGCTTTCTTTTTCAGTGAGCCAGTCACGGAACTCTTTTTCTACTTTCTGGGCTTGATCATGTAAATCCGTTTCTATGGTTTCTTTTTGTGTCATTTCTAAATTGTCCATTCGGTTCGCAAGCTGTTCTACTTCGTCCCGGATGACTGTGCGTGCCGTCTGAAGCGTTTGCACATCTTGTGCTATGTTGCTTACAATGTTCGGCAGTTCGGCTTGGGCATTCTTTATTTCTGTCATTTCTGAATGTATCTTTTCGAACAGTGTACCTATACTTTCTATTAAGACCTTTTCTCTTCCTTCATTTTGTTCCCTTATCTGATTGACTAGCTGGTGATTCCTCTCTTCCTTCAATCTCTCTCTTTCTTCGTTTTGTTCCCTTATCTGATTGACTAGCTGTTCGTTCTTTTTCTCTAATTTCCGTAAAAATTCAGCAAATGGATCCGGTATTGGTGAGCATACCGGTGTGGTAGTTGTTCTAATCATTGGAAAATTATCACTAGCCCTACTAGTAGTACCTATCGGTTTTACTGTTTTCGTCTGCTGGCTACTTCCTGGCATATCACCGGAAACTCCATTGTTAACATTTTCTTCCTCCCAGTCACTATTAATATTTAGTAAGTCAGTGTCACTATCCATATCGCTCAATAATTGCACATTATTTGTAACATTGGACACATTATCTGGTTGCAAATCTAACACACGTCCAACTTTTCCCATAATGACGATAACTTTCACTGGGCTAACTACAAACATTGTTCCAAACTACAAATGCGGACTAAGTTCACAAATCAAACTGCTTATTGTTTCCAAAATCACACAATATTAATATCTACACCATGTACCATCTATGATACTATACTTTGATGATACGGGCCTATGTAGCAAGCTTTTATGCATAGTGGTCCTTACCTTGATTTCTTTTTTCTTTTCTTTTCTTTTTGCTTTCTCGTCCTCTCAGGGTCTATACAGTTCTTCTCCGCTTTCCTCGTTCAAGTTTATACATGAAATGGAATTTGATAGACATTAGAATACATACAATACATGTTAACAATTACATACATACAAACCCTAAAAAAAAAAAAAAAAATTATCTTTTCGGGCCCCACGTAACAGGGCGCTATTTATTATATCTCTTAAAAAAATATAATGTATGCTATTTATTTAGAGGAAACACTCTCCTAGTAAATTTGTTTGTCCTTTGATTTATCGTGATCTGTTACTGATTTTTAGTGGAGTTAGTTTTTACTTTTAGCTTTCAAAAAAATACAAAAGAGATATAATAAGCAAAATAATGAATTTCGTAGGTTGCCAGTTACGTATTATATCTGGTTTTATCGAGCGCCAGGCTCCCTACAAATTACTGTAAATGCAATAGCGTAGTATTACTCAGCTCCAGTTCACTATCATAGAAAATAGACAAGTTTTAATAAAATTATTTCACTGGATTACTTCAATTAATCTCACTGAATGTTTTTACAATATTTCTTCCGCTCCGGCTATCAGACGTTGTGCTGTGAAAAAATATTTTTAAATGTACCGCGTAATGGCGGCTAATTGTTAACAATCAGAGATCACTGTTACTCGCTCCGCAGCAGCTGGAAACAAGCTAAATAATTTTCATTAAATATTCTTTTCATAAGATAAATGTGGATTAGGTTCTTGAAATAACACACGGAGATCACATTATACTAATATATTCTTACTAGGACACAGTTTACACCATTAAATATTTGCAATTACGTTACGACAGAAACAAATGCTAGCGAAGCACAATAGCTTGCGTACCTTATTCCAGCTAACACCAGAACGAACAGAACAAAACAGATTAGACAGAAGAATGAACATTGCATTGTGTATACTCTTACAGAGATGATGATACTTCTTTTAATTACTTACACATTATAATCTCATACACTAAAAATAATGTCTTTTCTGCATTTATCGATATACGAGGGCAGTTCAATAAGTAATGCAACACATTCTTTTTCTGAAACAGGGGTTGTTTTATTCAGCATTGAAATACACCAGGTTATTCCCCAATCTTTTAGCTACACAACACTATTTTTCAACGTAATCTCCATTCAATGCTACGGCCTTACGCCACCTTGAAATGAGGGCCTGTATGCCTGCACGGTACCATTCCACTGGTCGATGTCGGAGCCAACGTCGTACTGCATCAATAACTTCTTCATCATCCGCGTAGTGCCTCCCACGGATTGCGTCCTTCATTGGGCCAAACATATGGAAATCCGACGGTGCGAGATCGGGGCTGTAGGGTGCATGAGGAAGAACAGTCCACTGAATTTTTGTGAGCTCCTCTCGGGTGCGAAGACTTGTGTGAGGTCTTGCGTTGTCATGAAGAAGGAGAAGTTCGTTCAGATTTTTGTGCCTACGAACACACTGAAGTCGTTTCTTCAATTTCTGAAGAGTAGCACAATACACTTCAGAGTTGATCGTTTGACCATGGGGAAGGACATCGAACAGAATAACCCCGTCAGCGTCCCAGAAGACTGTAACCATGACTTTACCGGCTGAGGGTATGGCTTTAAACTTTTTCTTGGTAGGGGAGTGGGTGTGGCGCCACTCCATTGATTGCCGTTTTCTTTCAGGTTCGAAGTGATGAACCTATGTTTCATCGCCTGTAACAATCTTTGACAAGAAATTGTCACCCTCAGCCACATGACGAGCAAGCAATTCCGCACAGATGGTTCTCCTTTGCTCTTTATGGTGTTCGGTTAGACAACGAGGGACCCAGCGGGAACAAACCTTTGAATATCCCAACTGGTGAACAATTGTGACAGCTCTACCAACAGAGATGTCAAGTTGAGCACCGAGTTGTTTGATGGTGATCCGTCGATCATCTCGAACGAGTGTGTTCGCACGCTCCACCATTGCAGGAGTCACAGCTGTGCACGGCCGGCCCGCACGCGGGAGATCAGACAGTCTTGCTTGACCTTGCGGCGATGATGACACACGCTTTGTCCAACGACTCACCGTGCTTTTGTCCACTGCCAGATCACCGTAGACATTCTGCAAGCGCCTATGAATATCTGAGATGCCCTGGTTTTCCGCCAAAAGAAACTCGATCACTGCCCGTTGTTTGCAACGCACCAAAATTGGCCGAGAAAAAAAATGTGTTGCATTACTTATTGAACTGCCCTCGTATATTGTATATTTTTACAGTTAAATCAATGTTTGCAATTCATTTAAGTCACATACAGTCATTTTTATTTATGTTTCACCTCGATAATGGTGAATATTGCAAAAGGGACACTACAACTACTCTCCATCATCATCATCATCATCATCATCATCATCATCATCATCAATAATAACATCATTATAACAAATATGCCACTGTCAAAAAACAATTTTCGGTGGAACTTTGCCGTCCAGTATGTCCTATTCCTTGATGCTTTCTTCTGGTCTTGGTGAAATATTCGTTCCTTAAATACGTCAGTAAGGCATTCGTTCTTCAGTTTTCTTCTATTGTTCCGTTAATGATAAGTTGTTGCTTTTTGAACTAGTTTTTCTTTAGTATGTGTTCGACCCAGTTGGATTTCCTCGTTTCAATATGCTTCAGAAATGTTTTTATGTCAGTCACTCTTTCGAAGGCTTCATTATCTCTTATCGTGACAAACATTCTCTTTTCTCTAGTCTTTTCCAGAGCCAAATTTCTAAGCTTCCCAAATATTTCTCCCCTTAGTTTGCGTAGCAGGTCTCCTGGCGACACCCGTCGTTAAAACCATTACATTAGTATGCTGTTAATAGGCTTCATTGGATGCCACTAATCGGCCGTAGCGTGTACATTATCGTAATTTATACTATCAGGTGGTTGATCTGATGCAGTTACACGATCTGTTCGTACGTCTACATCGACAAAACCGTGTTAGTCCTTTTGGACTCGAGACGGCTGTATGCTGCTCACACTCGGGTGCCGAAATCTGCAGCAGTACGTTCCGCGTTTTATGTTTCCCCACTGGACACTGTGTATCTCGAAAGCCGGCCGCGGAAGTGTGAATGGCTGGGCATCACGGAGAGCATGCGATGAGAGGAGCAGTTATATTTGCTCTGCTTCCAACAGATAATTATAGAAAATGTTTACGTAGTTGGCCGGCCGGTGTGCAGCGGTGGGGCGCCGCTGGCTTTCGACTCTCTCTCTCCTCTGCCCCGAGAGGAGCTGCCTCCGGCCACTTGCTCGCCAAACAGTGTAAATACTCTCCGCTATCGCAGTTGTCTTCAGTGCTGGAGCAGTCGCGTCATATTTATGTAAACGAATTGCAACGAGTTGTACGAGCCTCTAGTCTAGACCTTGTTCTCCGTTTGTCTCTTCTTTTGTCAAGTTGTCTTGCCGGTATCCTTTTACCATTGAACAGATGTTTAAAAATGGTCTTCCTCGTGTGCCGTCCTCTTATCATCGTGGAATATTTTTCTCTCTTCTTAGCTGCTGTAACCAGTTTTACAGCGTCTGGGACGTTGAGCCAATCTGGAAGGTGCTGCTACCACATAACTTTCTCTGTACACGCCCACGTTTCCCTTCCATCTCTGCTTCAACGATAAATTGGAAGAAGCTGTAGTCGTCGCTTCGAGAAAGTGTCACGAGACTTTCATACGTTTGATGGTGCTTAAAGCTTCAAAGTTTACAAGCCTAGTGAAGTTTTCGAAGTTTAGGTTTCCAAAATGAATGTTCCCCAAGCAGTGCAAATTGTAGTCCGTGTCTTTTCATTTTGATATCATTTTTGTCAACCCTCACCCGACGTGTTTCATTTTGTTTGCTCTCTCAAATACAGGTTGGTTATAATTAAACTTTCTCTACTTGAGAGGGCCCCCATGAAAAACGAGTGATCGTAGGGCAGTTAAACTTTGTGGAAACGACACGCGGAAGAGAAATAACGAATAAAATATTGAAAGGAACACATTTTAATTAACTCTTAAGAAACTAACATTTGTTAATCGCGTACCATGTTTACTTACCAGATTACAAACAACCGTCTGTGTCCACGACAGCCCGGAACTGCACTAAAACACCGTTTCACAATTGTTCACAGCAATTTTCGAACGCCCCAGGGGGGTTAACAACCTTTTTCTGAATACATGCTTGGCTTCCACAGGGCCCCCGTCTTTGCAGCACTACTATCCTTCTTTGTTGCAAGACCATACTTCCACTATCCCTTTTCTCCCTCTGCTTTCCATCGAATGTTCTTCCTGGTACAGACCCTACTTGGACCTGGTACATGATTTAGAACTGTAGTTTTCCAGTTCACTTTTGGTGCTCCCTTTACCTTTCCATTAATAAATCTGTGGGCCCTATTGTTGGGTTTGATCTGCCACAACTTCTCCAAATTTTTCAGAAGAGCAGATTGTGCAGGGAAGGCTGCCCAGTGTGGTGTGTGTTTGGTTATGGGGACTCCAATCAGTGGATTACTGGCCAGGTAGCCATTGATGAGGCTGAGTGGCAAACATGGGGAGACCAACCGTAGTGGATGACTTGTATATAAAGTGGATCAAGCTTCCTCCCACTGGTGGTCATTAAGGCCCCAGCACTCTTCTTCAGAAGGAAAGAATTCCTTCAAATCACAGGAATGCAACCCCAAATGTTTACTGTGGGAGGAATGTACGGTTAATTGGCAAAACAGAAGAAATGCTCTCCCCAAATTCATGGTTTGTGCAAATACAGATGGGGATTCTTGTTTGCTCACAAAGCCTTTATTCTTTGTATAGAATATACAGGACAAAGTGAAGAGTTTTTGTAACAAATTGTAAGTTGAGAAACAATAATTAATAAAACATGTAGTAAAATATTGTGAGTGCACATGGGAATTTTATTTTTTAACAATACAAATGTTACATTCACCATTTTTAAAATGCTCAGAACACCATTAAAATGACCAAGAAGTCTCACTTTCGGAAGCACCCCCCCCCCTTCCTCCCCTCAGAATGTGACAGTGCTGGAACTTTTTTTTTTATAAATCAAGCACTGCTAAAAGGTGACAGACAAGGATACATACTCCAATACTCTTCACTCACGAACAGTCTTTCGAAATGCCTTTGATTATGTCAATAAATTACCAAAGATCAATGGTAAATGCTCAAAAGTGTCTCTTATACAGATGACAATGTAACAGTTGCTTACAACATACGCTTACATACAAGACCTTCACTTCCTTCATGACAGATTTAACACAAGCAGTAGAGTTTGGAGTTAATGTCAAATTCCAAAAACACGCATCACATATTCATCAGCAAGAAGAGCATATAAAAAAAACTATCATCGAATTGAAAAGTGGCAACATACAGGTGTGACTGTACTGGCACAAGCTGTCACCAGCACACCTGTCAACAAAGATGTAAGGAGAAGATCGATGGTAGGGACTGAATCAAGCGCGCCAATCACGAGAGAGGCCAGAGATGCACTGCAAGCAACACACTGCCAACGCCCTCTGGACAGCAAGTATTTAGACCGCCAGTTCTTTGATAAACAAATAAACGTCTTAATTGGTTAAATAATGAGTATAAACTGAAATAAAACAGGGATGACAGCAATTAAGATTACAAGATTCTTGAGTACTTCCTCAGTATTTTCCAGTTAAACAACAATGACCTTTTACTTCTTTCCCCATTTCAGTAGATTTTTCTTCACAAATGAAACAAGTTTTTGAATTTTTATAATTTATTCAGTCTTCTTTAGTCGGTATCATTTGGTAATTTCGTTCATATACTTTTTTAATTTCTCTAGTTTCTTGTACTAATAGGTCAGCGAATTTTTCCACTGCTTCTTGACCAGTATACGTTACAATCAGTGTTAGAATATTAGATATTAAAACATAATGAAAATGTTATATGTTTTGATATTAATTAATACTGTCGCAGAAGAAGCTGACTAGCACAGTCACTGTGGTGTAGAGGTTATGATACTAGACCATTGCATGGAGGATTGTGAGTTCAAAATTCACCTGATCTGTAAAATTTTAATTTCTATATTCGGTTCGAGTACATTCTAGAAGTATCCAAAAATGTCAAGAACCATTGTACTGGAATGTTCTGTAACTGTACATACATCGTATGTGTTCTGGCCGGAGGCAGTTCACTCTGTGCTCTTCAATGTGCAAGTGCTGAATAAACCTTAGTGAAGTTAGTGTTCATCATTCATCTAATTATATCTTCTTCTACATGACAATATAAGCTTTTTTGGGGGTTGGTTAACAAGTGTTCACATCTTATAAAAGACATTTGAAATTGGCAAATTACAAAATGCAACCATAACGAATTATGACAATTCTTAAATTTAATTTTTTCGTCTGCAGCCATGACGAATTATGAAAATTCTTAATTTTAATTTTTTCGTCTATTTTAGGCATTTTTATTCATACTTTATTATGTTCATTACAATCGTTTTTTTCCTTGACTCTAATTTTTCTTGTAAATCAAAAATCTGAAAGTTCTTTTGCAAGTATAAATTTTTACATTTTTTTAAGAACTAATTACCCTAGATTAATCTTTTCTCCAGCAGTAATGTGAATTATTTTCATGTTAGAGTAAGACATGATTAACATGTTTTTCTTCTTTATTTTTTGTGTGGTAATGTGGGTACATAAAAATTTTTTTCGTCTTGAGCTTAAACATAATGGCAATATTTGTTTCTTTCGCATTTTGGAATATGTTAATGGGAAAATTTTTTACTTTTTCAAAAATCTCGTCTATTTGTAAATCATTTTTTTATATTTACTAACTTTTTCCAAGTTGTGATCTGCTGTCTGTAAAGCTGATCTTATTAAATAATGAAAACAGTTTTGATCGTTGTTTTTAGTATGAGTTACGGCTTTTTTGTTTTTAATAACTTCTGGTAAATTAGTTACGAAGAAGCAAAAATTGGGTTACTTTGATTGACATTTAATTCTAAATTATCTATGACAAAAGACCAACCAGATTTTTCCATTTTCATTTGTTCCATTTCTATTAATAGTTTATTTGTTGATCTTTGATAATAATCTTCCAAGTCCATTGTTTTTAATGAAATTTCAATGCTTGTTTCGAAATTAAATTATTGTGTTTTGTCCTGATTCGAAAGTACAAAAAGCTTCATATTAACTTTAATCATCTTCTTTGTATTAATATGTTCTTAAATACTTGTGCATATACAATAGTATTGGTATTATAAATTTCGTAAGTTCTAGATTGAGAACCCAAAGTGATTTGTTTTCAATTTGTTGTCATCAAGATCTAAAAACTTATAACCGGATAATTTTTGTAACAGGTGTTTTGTTAAATTCTTGATAGTTATCCAACAAAAGTCCTGGAGTGATTAACTTTTTGACCAATATTATTATTAATACTGTCCTTGGATTTTTAGTTAATCCTTAATATTGGCCTCCTGGTTTTTTGATAAGTTCGATTAATTCTTGTTTATTAAGTTTAGAATAATTCTTTCAATTTCTCTATTTACAAATTTCTTGAAGATTTTTAAAGTTTATTTCTCTTCATTGTTATTGCTCTCTGGTTTTTCAGTACCTTTGATTAATTATTGTTTATTAAGTTTAGAATAATTTATTAAATTTTTCATTTTACCGATTTCTTGAAGTTCTGTTCTAGTTTTATACCTTAAATCATTGTTGGTGTAATTATTAATAAATGTTCTGAGTTTATTCAAATTTAAGTGTGAATAACTTTTCAGTTTATCTGTTTCCCAAAAATTATGTAAGTTTTGTAATTTAAGGTTGTCTGTTTATGTGTTCATTTTTTCACTTTATTTATATATAAAATATTAGACGTTTTGAAATCTTTATGGTTGAAATTTGAGTTTTTTCTTTTGTATGGAAAAAATTAAGATTCTTTATGTTTTAAATATTTACAGGTGAAATGTACTTATGAATTTATTCCTTTTATTTATATGGAAGATATGTAATTTTTTTTAATTGTTTACTTTTGAGTTTTTAGTTTCATTTATACATATTGTTTCTTAAAACATTTATTGATGAAATTCATTTTCCATACAAAAAAGAAAAAAAAACTTGCAAGTACATTTCAGCTGTAAATGTATTTAAAAATAAAATCTAACTCTTTTTCTGTATAAATGAAAGGAAAAAAACAATCTTCGATGATAATATTAAAAGTGAACTTAATTTTTATAGTAAAGGTTGTACAGAAGAATTTACTAAATTGACTGAATTAAAAATAAATGAATTGTACAATATTTCAAAAGCTGAACTTTCATAAACTAGATATGGTCAGAATGTTTCATCAGTTTTAAACAGTGTATATGAAATCATTCTCCCTGAACGTTATACTAAAACCTTTTCTGAAAATAAAAATAAATTAGGAAAACTTAACAATTTGAAAAAAAAATGAAATTGGCAGATATTGAGTTCATGAAATTGTTTCTGAATAAATATAAAATGTTTCTTTTTTTTAAATTTTGGGTTGAGTATATTTATTTTGATTTTCTTTTGAATCTGCATCAGAACTCTCAAATGTTATCTACTACCATAATTACTTCACGTAGTTCTCTCATAAAAAGTTTTATTGAGAGAATTGTAATTAATATTCAGAGATAGCACAAAAACTAGTGAAGATATCTGCTTATCTGTTATGTTACCAGAAGTGTTTAGTGTTACATGTCACTGGAGGACATTAGTTGCACTATTCCCCTTCTTAGTAAAAGTGAATTATGCAATGCCAGGAGTATTTCTGTCGCATATGTTTGGAGATGATCAGAATTCCCTGGTTACAGTGCATGCAGGATTTCTTTAAATGCCTTACACAGAAAAAAAATCTGCTGGTGTAAAATGTCATTTCTGCAGTTTCCTTCATAGAGTGGCAGCTGTTTAGGAGAGCCATCCTCAGGTATAGATTTTTCATGTTGGAACCACATTAGTACCACATATTTCAGAAACGGTGGGGGGATGGTTTGGAGAAAAAGTGAGTAGCGAGCTCCTGTTAGATACCTGAGGGTCACCAAGGTTGTTATCCATTATTAAACACTACATGTCTGTCACTGAAAAACTGTCTGATGTACTCAGTATAAATTAGTGCACCCTTACTGCATGTCGAGGAAATTAATGGGCCTGTTGTTGTGAAACTGCTGCGTTTTTATTTACAAATGGAACGTTTGAGGGTATTGAACAGGTGACCAAAATCAGCCATCACCTCTACCATGTGAATACTTAAAGCAGTCCTGTCTTGTCGAACAGCAGCCAACAAAACCTTTGGTTTGTGATGGTAATTCATTGGATGATTTCTTCACAACTATATATCTTTCCATTGAACTTCTTCGTGGCAGTACCATTCCAAACTCTTAAACATGCCACCTGTCGTTTGTCGTCTGTCCAGATACTGTTGGACATACAGCGTTTTGTCTAGCATCTCCTGTAAACAGTAACACATCTATGTCCTCGTTGGTTACATTACGGATCCTTTACATGCAGGAAGTTTCATGTTTTTATCAGTCAAACAGCATGCTTTCCCTTTCAGTTGTGACAGAGGAATTAAACTACAGCTTTGGACCGAGGATTCTAATTTGTCTGCGATTGCGTGGTTGCAACTCGGGGGGGGGGGGGGGGGGGCATCAGTTCAGCTCATTGTAAGGTGAGAAGATTGCAATTCAGTGGACCGTTTCCAGCGTATGCACAGCTCGTGCCTGGTTTGTGTGTCCAGCCTCTTCAACCCACCCCCTCCACCACACATGCGCATAACACCACATTATATGTGATCGAGGAAATGATGTCCAAATGAAAATATTTTTTCAGTCTGTGGGGTTCCACTGAATAAGTAATGCATGTCCTCCTTAACCACGTATGTGTGCTACTATAAGACATATTCTTGCAAAAAGTCTGCAAGTTACAGAGATCAGCCTCCGCCTTCTTTTTTTTAGAGTCTACTCAGTGTCAATGAGTAAATTAAAAAGTGTAGTTACAAAATTGATTCCAAGTAAGACATATTATACAGTACAATATTTTCAGGTGTGTTTAATAAATGATCTGGGAATTTTAATGCTGAACTGCACTCAGTGACAAACTATAATCAAGTATAAAAATATTTACAGTAATGTGTTTGATTGTAATGTAATGCAGACAGTATGGAAAAATTTGCATTTAATTTTTGTAGTACCTTTATTTAGATAATGTACCATTTAAGCATTCTGTATCAATATAACCTCTAGATGCATATGAGACAACACCGATTGCATATGAATTATGCAAAGTTGAATAAATTTGCTTCTGTCCTGTAGTTCCATGACGCTTTACTAGCATCATACCTGCAGTTCAGAAGCTGAGTGTGCATATAGTTGTGACAGCAGTTTTCTGGGCTAATAAATATCATTTCGTAAGGCGCAATACAATACTTAAGAATTCCATTGGGAAAAGGCAAACATAGAATAGGGTAATTTCGTTGTCACATAAGACTGCCATCAAACTTCTCCGTTTTCTGGTTACAGGAGTTAACCACCATAGCTAAGGTAGTATGCCTGTTTGTCTTACAGCTGTATTGTGTTGTGTGTGATGCGACATTTGTGCTGGCGACGACTCTAGGTACCGTTATTGTGATGTTCGTACAGCACTCGACTGTCTTTCAGTTGGTTATTTCAGTTTGACAAGTCTTCCATGCTTACATTGTAAGCTTTGTTAAATGGGATTTTATCTTTATGTGGCTAGTTTATCAGCGGTATGTATAATCAGTTGGCTGAAGTGGTATCTATGAGTAACGTCCAGCCTACTTCTCTCTGCTAATGCCCTTTTTTTTTTCTAACACCCATGTAGTTTGGCAATGGAACTTCTATTGTTTGTCACCAGAAATGAAACGTTTATACGCAATCTCTGCGCTACTGAGCTTTAGCTGATAATGTATTTTGTCCCTGTCACAGTTTTGTAGTCAGCAGATGTTTGCTGTATCGTCACTGATTCGAAGTTCTATCCTGTTACATATGCTTTAAAAGAATGCGCTTACATTTGGTGAACATTTATAAATTAGTGACCACCTTAGTTCTCTCTCCAGATCATTTGAAGTAAATTTGGTGATAACCTAACTGATTGGAATGTAGCTACCAATGAATTTAAGGAACGAGAGGAAATGAGGCGCCCATTGGACTGTTCGATCATTTTTCGCAATACATTCACGAAAATTATTGTTAGTAAATTAATTTAGTTTGGGATAACTGTGGTTAAATACGTAGTAATTGTATCCCTTTTTTTCTTTTGCGTGTCAGTGCGAAGTTTTGTTCTTTCATTTGTAGTGCTTCACTTTTCAACGATCTGTGGTGTGCGGCGATTGGGTAACCACCAAAATTCCTTACACAATGACTAGACAATCATCTTAGACAAGTGGACTACTTACATTTTATTTCGTTTCTCCTTTTTGTTACAGGTACGTACGACTTTGGCTAAAGGAGACGGGATTAGGAGTGACAGTGGTGAGTAGCTGTAACATGCATTAATATGAATTGCATTCTAATTCATATTCGATGTGTAGAATTTGCGACCGTCTGTGGAGAAAATATGCAGGAAAATTCCGATATCAGTCTGCCTGTTTAATAGCCTATGGAAAACAAATAGGTGTATGCTTATTTTGTTCGTAGGCTTGTGAAAAGAAAAAAGTAAAGTACAGAAGAACGAAAGCACCTCAGTCAAAATCAGGGTTTAAGGTTATGTGAGAAATCTGAACCTGTCGTGGGCTAAGTTGTAATGTCAGAGGCTAAAATGGGCGTGATAGCGCTGCATATCGTTCTGTACACAACACGCACTGCTTGTTGTGTACTTAAGCCAAGGACAGTCAGTGAAATGAAACATTGTATTTGTCATATTCCTTCATATACATTTGAGTGTTTTATTGGCCGAGTAAGCGTTTTCAGGCATCACCCTGGCATATTTCTGCCAGTTTGTCACCGAACGAGCATGAAACCGGTCATGCCTTAGTAAAAACACAAAAAATAACAGCGGCGGTGGTTGTTCAACATTCTTAAATGTATCCAGAATGAGATTTCCACTCTGCAGCGGAGTGTGCGCTGATATGAAACTTCCTGGCATCCCCTAGGCTGTGACTAAGCCATGTTTCCATAATATCCTTTCTTTCAGGTGTGCTACTTCTGCAAGGTTCGCAGGAGAGCTGCTGTAAAGTTTGGAAGGTAGGAGACGAGGTAGTGGCAGAAGTGAAGCTTTGAGGACGGGGCGTGAGTCGTGCATGGGTAGCTCAGTTGGTAGAGCACTTGCCCGCGAAAGGCAAAGGTCCCGAGCTCGAGTCTCGACACGGCCGTACCACATTCGGTAGGTTTTTTTTTTTTTTTTTTAATTCCCGGATAGTGTTTGAGATGCAGTTTTTCCGTTTTCTCTTTCATTCAGGGCAAAGTCCGAGATTTTTTCTTGCAAATGTCATGGGCTTTCCTTCCCCATTTCTACATATGTACCTCATAAGCCACCTTACGGTGTGTGGCAAAGGGCTTGTACTCATTAGCTCATGACCTCGTCGACGACTGGACCCAAAACACTAATCTTTCATCCTTGTTTCTTAGTGTGTTGCTCTGTTCAGCAATTGAGAGGAGATAAAAGCAGACACACACAGCTTCCTCCTCCGAAATAACACCATGGCAGCCGAATTTAGGGTCCCAGTCCGACAGCCGGATGACAGTGAAGACCCACACGCTCTCACCTTAGGAGCGTTGTTGCACAGTAGGGTTCGCATCCTGTGGTGACCGCTGCTGGTCCCACGTGTACGCCACGCAGGCAGTCTTACCCGTGTACTGGTGTCGCGCGCTCTGATTGGACCTGGTAGTGGTTACTCTGGACTGCTGGCCCGGCGCCAGCCCTGGCCGGATTAGCCGAGCGGAGGCGATGGCCGTGCCGCGTATCGAGCCGCCGAACGCCGGCCGCCCACGCTTCTGCGGCGACCCGCCGCGCCGCGCCGCCCGCGACCTTGCAGCCGGGCCGTGACGCACGCTGCGCTGGCCCGCCGCCCAGCCGTCTCTGCTTGCATTTGTCGCTACCCTTGTAGCTAACTTGGTGCCACAAACCATTTGGGTAAAACTCGTACGGAAGCTGCACCACTCTAGTCTGTACACTTAGAGACGTCGTATTAGTGGTCGGATTCCTTTTTGTTTATTTTTGTTTCGAAGTAGTAACAGCGTACAGTCCAGTACTGTTAAAAGTGGAGCACTGCCACGTCGTACATTTTCTATCTATCTGAGTACCCGGCGTTGCCTTGGTATGTATTTCTTGTGATCTTCTGTGAGTTCACCTCTTCCTTCCTCCTCTCTCTGTCCACTGCCTGTATGTGTATCTCTTCATACCGCTACTCTGCCTGCCTATCTTCACTTTCCCTCTGTGTCCATCTGTTCTTCACCCTGTCCTTCTGCTCTTCATCCTCCCTCTTTCCACCTACGCGTCTCCCCTCTTCTGTCTGCTCCTTCCCCCTCTGTCCATCTCCCCCCACCCTTTCCGTCCCCCTCCACCCATCCTCTCTGTCCATCTCCACCGTCTCCAACTCTTCTGTCTCCATCTACTCCCCCTTGCTCCCCTTCCTCCTTCCCTCCTCTCCTCCTCCCTCCCCCCTTCGTCCCTCCTCTTTCCTCCCTCTCTGTCCATTTCGTGTTTCCTCCTCTCATCCCCTTCTTTACCCACATTATCACCCCATCCGAATAGGAAGGCAGTAGTTGTCACACCCACAGTGTTTGTTTCCAGATCGTAATTAACCTGTGTACCAAATTTGGTTGAAACCGTATCGGGTATTTAGAATGAGCTTTCTATCTATTCTTTTGCCCTCGTATACACATGTCAAGCATGTTTTATACATATTCAAGATATTTCGCACGTGTTTGTACACGTATTTCACTTGTATCCCCAGCGAATTTCGCCCTGCAGTGTGGTTCTCGCGGAGCTCAGTGTTTGACGTCGTATTTCCTGAGCTATGTCCTATACAGTGATATAATTTTACAAATAGATTCAGACATATGTTTATAAGGTGTGCGAAATGTGTCGCGAATAGAAGAAGTAGTAGTAAAGAGGTAGCAAATTAAAGCATCCTACATGACGCTGCAGGTTTGAAATTGTGCGTTAAGTTTGTTGCAAGTCACTAAGTGCTCGCATTCTCAAATATTGGATCAATGAGATGTGGCTGTTGGCGCGTCTTGGCCTACACTGCTTTTTGACCTCCGCCCCTTTGATTAGGTAGATGGTTCTTACCCACAGTGAGTCATACATCGACCATGTTTGGTTGAAATCGGTCCAGTGGTTTTAGGAGGAGATGGGGAACATACATAAGGACATACATACGAGATGTGTAACGGAAATTTTTATTTTCTCAAACAATCTTAATTTATGCATCAATTTCAATTTCGTCCCCTTCAAGGTAATCAGTCTCAAATGTAACACACTTGTGCCTGCGCTTTTCCCAATCTCTCAAGCACTTCTAGGACTCACTTTTCGTGATGGTCTTCTGCTCCTTCAACGTTATGGCGATGCAATTTCCACCAGTGTTTTCGCCACAATTCTGGTCGTTTTCTTCAGATTGCTTCACGCAAACGGCGCATAATTTCCAGCTAGTATTCCTTATTGACCGTTCGACGATAAGACAGAAACTTATGATGCACCACCCCATTATAATCAAAGAAAACACCTTCACATGTGATCGAATTTGTCGAGTTTTTTTTGTCACTTCAGGCAGTTTCCATTGGGACGACTGGCCCTTGGTTTCGACGTCATACCGTATATCCATGTTTCGTCATCTGGTGAAACCTTGTTTAGAAGTTTTGGATTGCGGTCGACTCCATTCAGCAATTCCCGAGCGATTTCTGTGCGACGTCGTTTTTGGTCGAAAATCAACAATTTCGGAAAAAACTTTGCTGCGGCGTTTACTTTGCTTGACTTGAGCCAAAGGATACGTCAACACCATCAGAAGTCTCTCTGATGGGAATTAGGCGATTTTTCAGACCATTTTCTTTACTTCTTCCACGCTATTGTCAGTAATAGATGTGCTAGAGCGACCAGGGCGGTCTGCGTTTTCTCGACCCTCTGTGAAACGTTTATACCACTCGTAAACTCTTGTCTTACTTGTAGTAGATTCGCCAAGCGCCACAGTCAACACCGAATGCGGTGCTCCACTTTATTCCATTTTTCAAGCAAAATTTAATGCAAGTTCTTTGATCAATCTTTTTCGAAAGTAAAAATCCACTGACCACGTATAAACTTATCGACTGCGAACCATAAACTAAATACTCAAAACAGCAGAAAATGCAAAGATGCGTCAGGAACATGAATACCAACAAGGTAAAAAAAGCTTTGAAAATCGAATGTATAAAGTCCGCGAAATCAAAAATTCCCCGTTACTTTTTTTTTATCACTCATGCTACGTACATACATACATGTATAGAAACGTACATCCATCTTTATATAGAGTATGGGTTCATTGGCTTTCGGAACGCGTCCATACAGTCATCTCAACACCGGAAATGTTGTACTACAGTTTGTTTTGACAGCTCAGAGCCTACATTAGTTTGCGACTAGTACAAACACGCTATTTGAATGTAGAAGCTGCTCGAGTGTAAATGCAGCGAAACAGACGCACAAAGTCGCTGAGGTAGTATTCGTCGAGAGCTTCCCACCAGGCCAGCCGACACACGGCGTTTACTTGCTAGTACCAGATACGACAGCGGGTTAGGGAGCGAGATGCACGACGTGTTAATATGCGGATGATACTCTCCGCAACAGCTTCTACTGGATTTAGGTCTAGATGGTACGGCGGAAGTACGAATGGTGCCGTTTTCTTGCAGTATTGTGTTACCGGAACAAATTAATTCCAAAACTTCGACTTTCCTTGTCTCTCTGTATTTTTCCTCTTTTTGACTTGATAATCGGATCCTTCCTATGCACACTGTCACTTGGCGACATTTATACGCAGTGTGGTATGTATAAATCCACGGGTCATGTAAATAAACTAGTAGCTACTTTAATTCTGATGCTTATTTTGTCTACGCACACTGTCACTTGGCGACATTTATACACAGTGTGGTGTGTATAAATCCACAGGTCATGTAAATAAACTAGTAGCCGCTTTAATTCTTATGCTCATTTTGTAAGTATGTTCTTTTGTCCACGAGTAATGACTCGCTCATTTTGGCACCATTTAAAATCAAATTGAGTAGATTGAGCAGTTTTTATCCTCAGAAATCCTTTGCCAGCGTGAATTCCATTGCTACGGAAACTGTGAAGTTCTTGCAAAGACGGTGTTTCCTTGTATTCATAATATCGCAGAAATTGCTATTTAGTAACACATTTATTTACAGAATATCAGATTCCCAACCTGGTGGAGCGGTGGAGGGAGGGGTAGGGGGGGAGGTGCACAGCAGACGAAGGGAATACAGTACTAACTTGACTATAGCAGATATTGAAAGTGACCAACATACGTCTTTGCCAATCAATTTTTGGCGCACATGAAAATGGATGACACGTGACGAATGAGGCATATTTTACTGTGCACGGTGCCCTGAATGCACAGAACTCTGGCATATAGGGTCTTACCCGGCCACTCGTTTTGCAGGAACATCCACTGCACTCAGCTTATGTGACTTTGTAGTTTGGTTTGACAAGCTCTTTAATTCTCGGTCCGTTTTTCTTCGAGCATATGACACATTGCGGGAGTGTTAGGTGTACAATATCTGCACGCTGTAAAGACCTCCTTGTGCAATACGTAATTCTAGCTTTGCAACAACGTAGCGTATCCATACCACTATTTGCATGCAAGATGGGACGAATCACATGACGCTTGCCAAGTCAAAGATTTGCTTCGAGAAACCTTCGGTAACGACCGCATCACCTCTAAGCAATTTCATGCTGCGTGGCCCTCCAGGTCTCCAGACCTAAGTCCATGTGACTTCTGGTTGTGGAGACATGTATCTCAAAGACCGTGTCTATCAGGGTTGTACCTGAACTACAACTTACGTGAACGATAGCATACGACGACATATCTCTTTGAGTACAGCATATATGCAGCGAGCAACTGTCGACCATGCCGTGTTACGGATGCAGCATCTTGCAGAGTTGGGAGACCGTCTTGAAAACATGTTTTATCTTGTGACCTTATCCTAATAAACCTGCCAGAACCACCGTTATCATGTGTTTGATCGTTCCTCCTGCTTTCCTGCACCCACACCACATTCTCACTGCTTACGGCGGCAGAAAGTGAAACTGTTATTTTTCAGCTGTCTCAGCAAGCGTCCTGTGACGTATACAGACCGCACTGCTGTACTCTGAAAAGTACTGCGAGAAGTAATGCTTGCGGTACTTCCTAAGTTGTTTTTGCATCTGAAGATTTCTTTCTTTTGATAATGGCATGCTGTGCTCTATTTGCTAGAAATCACATAGCTGGTCTGATATTCTGTACGCTCGTATTTTGTTCACTAGACGGCAGAACGGAACTGTATGGAACTACTTCCAGAAGCCGAGAACACAGCATTAACCTGGGTGCCGGTATCTACTGCTTTCTGAGTCTCGTGGACGAACAGAGCAACGTGTTTCTCAGTGCCGTTATTTTCGGAACCCCTGTTAAATCGTACAGAAGAGACTTTCGGTCTCCAGAAATGACATGACACACGAGCATAAAACATCTTCCATCATTCTGCAACAGACCGATGCCAGATATAAATAGGGCTATAGTTTCTTGCGTCTCTTCGACGATCCTTCTTGAAAATGGTAATGACCTGCGTTTTTTTTCAATTACTAGGAACGCTTCGCTCCTCCAGCAACAAACAGAGTGCTGCTAGATGATCAACAAATTCTTCCGCTTACTCTGTATACAGTCGTGTCGGTATCTCGTCAGGCACAGTGGCATTTTGATTTGTTAAGTGATTTCAGTTGGTTTTCTGTTCCATACTTACTTATTTCGATAACCTATTTTGAACTTTGTAGTACGATTTAGAGAAGCTGGTGCAGTGCGATCTCCGTAAGTGAAAACAGTTTTGCCAAATACGTTTAATATTTCCATCTTCTCTGTGTCACGCTCCTTTTCGATGGCATTATGATCACAGAGTGTTTTGACGGATGGCTGCGATTCGTTTAATGTTTGAACGAAAGACAAAAAAACTTCTTAGAATTTTCTGTCAAGGCGGTATATACGATTTTAGTTGCTATTTTATTCACCGTACACAGTTAATCTATATGTACGCTATTTGAGTTTCTCCATGTATCCCGTGGTCGATTGATTTGCACAGAAAATGGACATTTGACGATAACAAAACATAAATATAAACATCATAAATAAAGACAGCTGAATGGAATAGTTCAAAGGGACGTGATTACTAAATCCAACGGAACCCAGAAAAGGTGTCCATCTACACTCTGCAACCTGCAGTGAAGTGAATGGCGGAGGTTACTTCCCATGGTAGCAGTGGTTAGGGCTCCCTCCCGTTCCAATGACACATGGAGCGCTGGATGAATGATTGCCTAAAGCATCTGTACGCGCTTTAATTAGACTATTGTTGTCCTGGCGAGCCCTGCGTTAGTGATGGGTAGGATTTGCTGCATATTCCTACTTGTGAAGAAACCTACTGAATTGGTATTCGCAGGATAGTTTACGCCTGCCTTCACGCGTGTGCCAGTTGTGGGTTTTCCATCGCGACTGTGATGTGGGCAAACGAACGTGCGAGCATTCTTACTGCCGTTTTATATGCAATCACTGTCTCGTGTTAGACCGGTTTTGAGTGGGTCCCACACACTTGAGCATTGTCAGTGGTGATGCGAAAGTAGACTCGTTAGTAGGCTGACTGCGTTTTTCCAGTAACCTGTCACTGAACCGGAGTCTGCCCCCTCCCCCCTTCCGCCCCCTGACTGACCTGTGGCTGAGACCGTGTGATCATTCCATTCCGTAACCCTGCAATGTGTTAACCCACTTACTTTTATGAGTTGATGGATTCCAGCAGTGAATCATTGATGTTGTAGTCATAAGATTTTACGTTTTTTCCGTGCTCGAAGTGCGCTATTTCACATGTCTGAATATTTAAAGGAAATTGCACCACTTTGAAATCTTATCGAAGTCTGATGAAATACAGGGTGTTACAGTAATAAAAAATACACCTAGCCGGCCGGGGTGGCCGAGCGGTTCTAGGCGCAACAGTCTGGAGCCGCGCGACCGCTACGGTCGCATGTTCGAATCTTGCCTTGGGCATGGATATGTGTGATGTCCTTAGGTCAATTAGGTTTAAGTAGTTCTAAGTTCTAGGGGACTGATGACCTCAGAAGTTAAGTCCGATAGTGCTCAGAGCCATTTGAACCAATACACCTAAAGAGACAAACACAAACAGTTTTTCTTACAATTATTCAGTGTGAACACCGACCACACATAGAGTCGATAGGCGAGTTGCTCTTAAGTTTTGATCAATTGTCAGGAGTAACTGTTGCAATAACGCTGTTTCTAAAGTCGGTATCGGAGGCACATACCCGCGTCAGATCGTGTGTGGACGTGGAGCTCATGGATAAAATGCTCTGTCGTTCGGTCCCCTTGCGGCCAATCCAGCGATTGGGTACAGAGTCGTTTAACCAGTCGCGTACTCAGTTATGCCAGTCAGGCGGCGCACTATTTTGCTATCAAATAAAGTCTTGTTGTTTCGCTTCTTCCAATTGAGACACGGGCCATAGTTTTAGAACATCAAGATGAGAAACACCAGTTACTGTTGGTTCACCGAAAACGATTGGCCCATAAATTATCCGCATAGATGTAGCACAAGAAACATTCAATTTGCAACTGTATCATCTCCTGGGGATTATCTGATCACCAGAGGCGCACATTATGTGTGTCGACACTTCCACTGACGTGAAATGTCGATTCCTCACTGAAGACGACACGACACAGGAAATGTTGGTTGTCATGTAGCAATATTTGGTTTGCTAATTTGGCTCGTAAACTGTGGTCTGTAGGTATTAGAACTTTTAACTCTCACTCGTTCAACACGTTCTTCAGTCACTCTTGGTCGTTTTGTACTCTTCCTTTTGCGCACAGGTATACAAATAAAACTGTTTGAGTTGCTCTTTTAGCTGGTGTATTATTTACAATTGTAAGTTGAACGTAATAAATGCTACAAAGCCTTAAAATCCGTATATTCATTTTGAAATACTTTGTATTCGCGAAGCTTTTTTAAACAAAAATACATCATGCACGGCAGTATCGTTTGTAAAAAGTCCGATGTTGCTGTTAATAATGACTGCAAATTCATTAAAGAAAGTGAACCGCTCGGGAACCAACACACTTCGCTGGGGCACGCTTGAAGTTAGTTGTACTCCTGGCGATTAGTTTCCATACGAGATAACGTACTGCATGCACGCGACTGTTCCGATTCGTGCCATTTAGGCGCTACATACAGGGTGGCAGTTCTTCAACTACATGAAATAAAATCGTCATAAATCCTGTACGGTTTGCGTTAGGACGTTGGAACTGCACTGTTGACGGCAGCGCACGATGGGAGTTAGTACGTGATGTACGGTTTGGTTTGGCGACGAAGCCCACTTTCATTTGCATGGGTTCGTCAGTAAGCAAAATTGTCGCATTTGGAGGAGTGAGAATCCGCATTTCGCTATCGAGGAGTCTCCTGACCCTCAGCGGGCCACTGTGTGGTGTGCACTGTCCAGTCACCAAGTAATCGGTGCGATATTCCGTGATGGCACGGTGACTGCCGACCGGTACGTGAAGGGTTTGGAAGACGATTTCTTCCCCATTATCCAACGTGACCCTGATTTCGACAAGGTGTGGTTCATACAAGATGGAGCTCGACTCCATCGAAGCAGGAGAGTGTTTGGTGTCGTGGAGGAACGCTTTGGGAAACGCAGGAAGGAGACAGATGGAAACTGAGGTACACAGAGGCCACTGGTATGGGCGTCGATTGGTCGCCATATTCTCCGGATTCGAACACATGTAACTCCTTTTGTGGGGCTGTATTAAAGACACGGTGCACAGCAATAACCCCAAAACCATTGCCGAGTTGAAAACGGCCACTCAGATGGTCATCGACAGCATCGATGTTCCTACATTTCAGCGGATCGTGCAGAATAGCGCTATTCGTCTGCGCCACTTGATCACCAATGAGGGCAGGCATATCGAACTTGTCATAACGTAAATCCGAATATCTGTAGTGACCTTTATATGTGTGCCGCAGTTTGTAACTAATTTAGGTTTTTTTTCATACAGATCAATAATTGTCACCTTGTATTACGAAAAGGAATCTCCGTCTAAAGGCAAAAATACCCCATGTCTCAATCCCCACAAGCGCGCCGTTTGCACAGAAACGGCAATGCGTCCGCTCTGTGGCTCCTTGGCTGCCGAGGCCTGAGCGACCCCAGCAGCAGCGCCGGCGCTCGCACGCCGGCCTCGCTCCCGCTGCAGCGCTGGCCGCGGAGGTCGGCGGCTGCTGTTGCAGTGGAGGCCGCCTGTTACCCGCACACCGTGCAGTGCCACTCTCACTAACGACTGCTGCGCTGCCGAACGGAGCAGGGCTTTCTCCAGATATACCGTGCACTACCTATCTAATGCAGGAGTAGGTTTAATAATGAATAAAAAAATAGGAGTACGGGTAAGCTACTACAAACAGCATAGTGAACGCCTTATTGTGGCCAAGATAGACACGAAGCCCACGCCTACTACAGTAGCACATGTTTATATGCCAACTAGCTCCGCAGACGACGAAGAAATTGATGAAATGTATGATGAATAAAAGAAATTATTCAGGTACTGAAGGGAGACGAAAAATTAATAGTCATGGGTGACTGGAATTCGATAGTAGGAGAAGTGAGAGAAGGAAACGTAGTAGGTGAATATGGATTGGGGCTAAGAAATGAAAGAGGAAGCCGCCTGGTAGAATTTTGCACAGAGCACAACTTAATCATAGCTAACACTTGGTTTGAGAATCATGATAGAAGGTTGTATACATGGAAGAACCCTGGAGATACTAAAAGGTATCAGATAGATTATATAATGGTAAGACAGAGATTTAGGAACCAGGTTTTAAATTGTAAGACATTTCCAGGGGCAGATGTGGACTCTGGTCACACTCTATTGGTTATGAACTGTAGATTAAAACTGAAGAAACCGCAAGAAGGTGGGAATTCAAGGAGATGGGACCTGGATAAACTGAAAGAACCAGAGGTTGTACAGAGTTTCAGGGAGAGCATAAGGGAACAATTGATAGGAATGGGGGAAAGAAATACAGTAGAAGAAGAATGGGCAGTTTTGAGGGATGAAGTAGTGAAGGCAGCAGAGGATCAAGTAGGTAAAAAGACGAGGGCTGGTAGAAATCCTTGGGTAACAGAAGAAATATTGAATTTAATTGATGAAAGGAGAAAATATAAAAATACGGCAAACAAAGTAAGTAGGGAAAAAGGAATAGAAACGTCTCAAAAATGAGATGGACGGTAAGTGTAAAAAGGCCAAGCAAGAATGGCTAGAGGACAAATGTAAGGATGTAGAGGCATATATCAATAGTGGTAAGATAGATACTGCCTACTGGAAAGTTAAAGATACCTTTGGAGGAAAGAGAACCACTTGTATGAATATCAAGAGCTCAAATGGAAAAGCAGAAGAGAAAGCAGAAAGGTGGAAGGAATATATATTCAGGGTCTATACAAGAGCGATGTACTGCAGGGCAAAATTATGGAAATGCAAGAGGATGTAGATGAAGATGAAATGGGAGACGATATTGCATGAAGAGTTTGACAGAGCACTGGAAGACCTGAGTCGAAACAAGGCCCAGGGAGTAGACAACATTCCATTAGAACTACTGACAGCCTTGGGAGAGCCAGTCCTGACAAAACTCTGCCATCTGGTGAGCAAGATTTATGAGACGGGCGAATTACCCTCAGACTTCATGAAGAATATAATAATCCGAATCCCAAAGAAAGCAGGTGTCGACAGATGTGAAAATTACCGAACTATCAGTTTAATAAGTCACAGCTGCAAAATACTAACGCGAATTCTTTACAGACGAATGGAAAAACTGGTAGAAGCCGACCTCGGGGAAGATCAGTTTGGATTCCGTAGAAATGTTGGAACACGTGAGGCAATACTGACCTTACGACTTCTCAGAAGAAACATTAAGGAAGGACAAACCTACGTTTCTAGCATTTGTAGACTTAGAGAAAGCTTTTGACAATGTTGATTGGAATACCCTCTTTCAAATTTTGAAGGTGGCAGGGGTAAAATACAGGGAGCGAAAGGCTATTTACAATTTGTAAGAAACCAGATGGCAGTTATGAGAGTCGAGGGGCATGAAAGGGAAGCGGTGGTTGGGAAGGGACTGAGACAGGGTTGTAGCCTCTCCCCGATGTTATTCAATCTGTATATTGAGCAATCAGTGAAGGAAACAAAACAATTCGGAGTAGGTATTAAAATCCATGGAGAAGAAACAAAAACTTTGAGGTGCCGCCGGCCAGTGTGGCCACGCGGTTAAAGGTGCTTCAATCTGGAACCGCGCGACCGCTACGGTCGCAGGTTCGAATCCTGCCTCGGGCATGGATGTGTGTGATGTCCTTAGGTTAGTTAGGTTTCAGTAGTTCTAAGTTCTAGGGGACTGATGACCTCAGATGTTAATTCCCATAGTGCTCAGAGCCATTTGAACCATTTGAGGTGCCGAAGAGATTGTAATTCTGTCAGAGACAGCAAAGGACATGGAAGAGCAGTTGAACGGAATGGGCAGTGTCTCGAAAGGAGGGTATAAGATGAACATCAACAAAAGCAAAACGAGGATAATGGAATATAGTCGAATTAAATCGGGTGATGCTCAGGGAATTAGATTAGGAAATGAGACACTTAAAGTACTAAAGGAGTTTTGCTATTTGGGGAGCAAAATAACTGATGATGGTCGAAGTAGAGAGGATATCAAATATAGACTGGCAATGGCAAGGAAAGCGTTTCTGAAGAAGAAAAATTTGTTAACATCGAGAATACATTTTAATGTCAGGAAGTCCTTTCTGAAAGAATTTGTATGGAGTATAGCCATTTATGGAAGTGAAACGTGGGCGATAAATAGTTTAGACGAGAAGAGAAGATTTCGAAATGTGGTGCTACAGAAGAATGCTGAAGATTAGATGGGTAGATCACGTAACTAATGAGGAAGTATTGAATAGGATTGGGGAGAAGAGGAGCTTGTGGCACAACTTGACTAGAAGAAGGGATCGGTTGGTAGGACATGTTATGAGGCATAAAGGGATCACCAATTTAGTATTGGAGGGCAGCTTGGAGGGTAAAAATCGTAGAGGGAGATCAAGAGATGAATACACTAAGCAGATTCAGAAGGATGTAGGTTGCAGTAGGTACTGGGAGATGAAGAAGCTTGCACAGGATAGAGTAGCATGGAGAGCTGCATCAAACCAGTCTCAGGACTGAAGACCACAACAACAACCTATGTTAATTGTTGCTGACGTCCAGCGATGTACTGCTTGAGCCCGTGGGCGACGACTCGAAATCTCAAGGAAGCAAAGTATTTTTAAAAAAATTCTGTTTTGGTATTTTACTTGGAGCCGTAACCGCACATAAACTCATACCGTCGCAGAAAACTGCACTTGTTTCTGGAAGTGGTCATTAAAACAGTACTATAAATTATGTAAAAGCGGATAGTTCGTGCAGTACCAGTACCAGTTACAGTTTCTCTTTTGGACAAGAGAATTGAATAAAGAGTTTCTAAATAGAGAGTGTTACAGTGATGGTAATACAAATTGTCCTGGATGATGGAAAAGGTTAAATCAATCAATAATAACTGGTATCCCTAGTCCGGATACCACTGAGTCGAAAGTTGTAAGAAAAATGAGAAAATCCCGAACTTAACGATTGGTCTGCTTGTGACGGTAAACATCGAAGAATGCGCATTTGTGTACTACTTTTCTGTCTGTAAGATACTTCTTTCAGCACAGTTGTTTAGACTGGCGACTCCCGATTTATATGTAGACATGGCACGGCCTAAACAACCGCAGTGTTGTTCGAACACTATGAGATGCACCGAGAAGAGTTGCAAGGAGATCCTCATCAGTCTGGACAGGTGCCTCGTGCACACAACGCTTCAGGTGACCTCACTAGAAGAAATCAGTTGGGGGCGGGTAACGTAAACGTGCTGTCCGCAGAATGGCTGGATCCGCCTCCTTCGTTCGCGAGCCGGATGTGACAAGTGAGCTGCGGTTACAAGCTGCAAGCGTGAAGATGACGTCACGTGTCAAATGGCTCTAGGCACTGTGGGCATCCGAGGTCATCAGTCCTCTAGACGTAGAACTACTTAAAGCTAACTAACCTAAGGACATCACACACATCCATGCCCGAGGCAGGATTCGAACCTGCGGCCGTAGCAGCAGTGCGGTTCCGGACTGAAGCGCCTAGAACTGCTCGGTCACAGCGGCCGGCGTCGTCACGTGTCAGCTTGAGGACTTGGCCACGGAAGCACAATGTAGCCTGGCTGTGTCTGACTTCAGATTCACTGCAAGGAGCTCTCCACGACCGTAGCGCCGTGATTTTCGGAGTTGTTCCACAGTGTGTTTGGCTTTATGACTATCTCAAATTGACACATTTGGCTTTCTCCATTGTCTCTGGGAGCTGTTTACATCATCGCGGTAACACCCTCTTACAGCAGTCATTGACTTAAAGTTTTCTGGATAATCCGTACGAAGTAGACGAGCACGCAATGATTGTAATAGTTTCAGACCATTGTTAGGTTTTTAAGAGTTAATTGTTATTCTTGATTGTGTGTAACATGGGCTTCATTGGGGACGACGCAGAAAATTTGTAGACAATAAAATAAGATTTAGTTTAAAAAATATTAAAAGATTTTAATGGTTACAAAATAGTCCTGTGTTGGTATCAATACATTTTTCTATTTGATGTAAAGTGTCCTGAAAGTAACGATGCCACTCTTCCCGAGGCACGTCAGAAACCAGGTTATTCTAATGTTGTACTGCTTTAGGTGATAATGAAACAATGATTCCACGCATTTTATTTTGAATTTTTGGAAATAAAAGTAAATTACCAGCTGTTATATGCGGCTATGGACTGTCGTTGGTGCCGACCTTTAGCGCATCCAGATACTGATTGTTACTTTTGCTGTGTGCGATGATGCGTTATCGTGACAGAAAATTTTCAAAAAATTGCTATAAAGAGGTTTGTGTACCAATCGTCTTAAATGGTACGTCTGTCTTCTAATGCTATACTAAGAAACAATATTGTCCGTTTTAGGAGAAAAAAATACCTGACAACGATCTTCTTACCGGCACTGCGAATTCGCCGGACTTGTGCAGGTTTAGGTTGTGTTCGGAAGACCTGCTGAGCCGACTGACTTCGTTTCAGGATCGTAATAGTCAGAGAGTCATCACCAGTAACGATATTCCAAATAAGGTTTGCAGTGTCACCTTAGAAACTTTCCAAAGTTATTGTGCACCAGTTAATGCGTTGTCGTCTTTGATCAGGTGTCTTATTGTGCACCAGTTAATGCGTTGTCGTCTTTGATCACGTGTCTGTCTATGTGGAATGCATCGACGTCAAAGTGTCCTATCGTCTGTTAATGTAAAATGCTTTGGATTTGGCTCACAGCAGTGCCTAATGTCGACCAAATAAATTCGTAAGAGGTCCGTCGATCTTCTTCAAGCATTGCTCGAATAGCGGGAATAATTTAACCTGTAACAGCAGTTCTTGAGCTGTCGTCACGAAAGTCATCACTAAGAAAAAACCGATCTCTCGTGAATTCGCTATACCATTGTTATTAATTGTTATTTGAGACGCGAATTCTTAGCCAAATGCATTTCTAAGTCGATCTTCACATTGGCGTTTGAATCGCAAAAGAACATAGGCCGGAAATTAGCTGTAATCAAATTCATTTTTCGATCCACACAATATATTTAAATGAAAATTACTAACGGACTGTCAGAGCAAATCGAATAAAGTAGATGGCAATCAACTCGCAAATATAAGCAACTTTCATTTGGTTTCAGAAGCACGGAATTCAAAAAATTTTCGGAGCGTCCATAGTATCCTTGGCCCAACTAGAATAACGTGTTTCTCCTTGTGACTCAGAAGCAAGGAAAGTGGGAAAAGAACTTTAGCGTTTGTATTATAACTTTTTTAAATTTAATCGTCGACCTTACGACGATTTTATCAAGACTGTGTTATTATGGGACTCATCTGCATATCGATAAATGTAAGAGCTATGGCTAGCTGTTCACGCCTCTCTCTCTCTCACTCACTCACTCACTCTCTCATCGGTGGGCTACAGGAAGAAGGAAAGATGCACGCCGTGGCTTGTTATTTACGTCGAGTAGTTCAGGAAAGTGGGAGCGGTGGTATCGGCCGCGCGGCCGCTGGTGGAGGCCGTGTGGCGGTGACGTCACGGTGACGCGCGGGGCGGCTGACCTCGGCCGTTGGGCAGGCGCCGTCACCTGACCTTGGGCAAGCGCGGCCGTGCGGAACTTTAGCTGACCCCAGCGGAAAGCGGCGCGGCGCGGCGCCGTGCGGTGCAGTGCAGTAGTCCAGCACGGGGTCTGCGCGCGCCCGCCGCCCCCTCCACCCCTCCCCCCGACACCAGAGTCACGCGATTACTGTCATTACGAGCTGTGCGAATTGGAGCTAACATTTACAGATTCGCTCATTTGTAGATAAAACCAAGCCGAGCATTTATTTTGACAATTAGGACCGAGTGTATTAGCACTATATATGCAGCAGTATAATTAACGTAATATTTCCAGAATCTCTGGCCGAGCGGTTCTAGGCGATTCAGCAGGTTCGAATCCTGCCTCGGGCATGGACGTGTGTGATGTCCTTAGGTTAGTTAGGTTTAAGTAGTTCTACGTCTAGGGTACTGATGACCTCAGATCTTAAATCCCACACTGCTTAGATCCATTTGAACCATTTTGAGCAGAATCCCCGTTCGCTTGCCTGACGTCCAGTGTAAGGGGCATGCAGTTATCGTGAGATTGGTAAAGAACTTTCTGTCAAATATACCACAGTGCAGGCGATCATCAAGAACTTTCGGGAGACTTACACAACAGACAATAAACCCAGATCCGGACGTCCAAAAGTTCTCAAAAGTAGGGAGCGTCGAAGGATAGTTCTTCCTGCACAAAAAGAGCTCTTTAAGAGCGCACGGTCGTTTGTTATCGGACATCCCGTCAGCGTCCAACAAACAGGTCAGTGCCCAAGATATTAAGAATATTTTTAACGCAGCTGATACTCACGGAACATCTCCCAGAAAGAAGCCCTTTATTTCGGATGTTAACGGAAGAAAACGCGTTCAGTTCGCTAAAGATTATGTCAATTGAATTTTGGAGTTCTGTGCTATTTTATGATGAATCCAAATAACTTGTTTGGATCTGACGGAAAGGGAAAGGTGTGGCGCAAACCAAATACAGAGCTGCAATCATAACACGTGCTACCTACAGTAAAACGTGGGGGACGTAGCATAATGGCTTGGCGATGCGTGGCAGCTTTTGGTGTTGCTGACTCGGCAATTATTGAAAGGTGTCATGGATCATAGTAAATATATCGATGTGTTGCCCGGCCATTTACGTAGCAGAAACGCGGTCTTGATGGTGTCTTTTAGTGTCAGCAAGACAACGATTCTAAACATACGGCTCTCACAACTCGCCGATGGTTATTGGAGCATTATACAAGAAGGTTTCACTCCACCACAGAATCCTGCTCGCAACCCGACAGATCATCTTTGGGCACACCTGGATACAAAAGTTCGAAAACGTCGTTCTACACGGGAGCGGGAGTTTCAGACGGTATTGTTAGAGGAATGGTCGAAGATCATCTCACAAAGCTGTCATCATTGTCAACGGTGTACACTCATTTAGTTGAATTAGAAGGCTTTAACTTCATTTTTGTGTAGGAGTGCCAATACTTTTCTGGTGTGCGGAGTAACTGAATTCTTTTGCTAAACTAATACTTTTGTTTTGAGAAACATACTAGAACAACATTATGTTTACTACTGTACATTTAAGTTAATATAGCAGTGTCGTGGTATCGCCTTTACTTCTTTGTAATCTATACGTGATAGTAGATGTGCCAGTACTTTGTGATGCCACTCTATCCGCCGCAACGGATATTTTGAGTATACACGTGGCAATTAAAACTCTACATGTACAGATGAGTCGTACTTAATTCTGTCTCCTGTAATTGTTGTATGGCCGGTTCCCATACATAGATGCAGGTAGTGGTGTGAGACTGTATTGCATTTTCGTAAGGATACGCGAGAACTGACAGTGTTACAGTATTAAACTTTGCGCGTAAAGTCACATGTACTTTACTGGTCGTTAATGGGCGAAACTAAGCCAAGAATTATAAGTTCCCTGCTTTAAATGGCTAAGAAGCCTCAATATTTACCAAATTTCAAGGGTTGCTGTAACTTTAAAACTCGAAGGCCTGATCACAGATGCTGATGGAAGACAGAAAATACGTTCGGGGAACTTGGAGTAATAGCGGCAGTTGAGACTTCCTTAGGCGGCCTTATCATTTCAGCGCACGCACCGTGTGATTTTTATTGCGAAGCCTTGTTGTATAGTAGCCGTTCACCTTTTGTGACTTTCAGACAAGTTCACAGGTGTGTGTGTGTGTGTGTGTGTGTGTGTGTGTGTGTGAGAGAGAGAGAGAGAGAGAGAGAGAGAGAGAGAGAGAGAGAGAGATATTAGGAAGCTAATGGCTGGAGGCTGGAACAAGTGCTGGTCGAAGAAACGGTCTTCGTGAGATTTATGGAATTAGGAATGAAGCGTATCAACGAAAGATTTTTTTTTTCTTCTCATGCAGCTGTGTTTATTAGTTTTAATTTTACTAGTCATAGATTTCGAAGCTAGATAGCCAGCATGACATAGAAGTCAATCAATATTAACAGGTGTGTGCTTTCTCATACAGATCCGAGTTGTGCACAGAAGATCTGCATGTGTCAAGTTTAACTGAAAAATAAATAACATATGAAACTGCTGAACAGTTCTTAGAGACAGTGTAGACTGGGTCGCCTTGAGAGACACTTGAGGATATCGATACGCTCATCATCCATCGTACTATAAGATGATTGTACCCAACTTTGGAATCGGCAGTGTGGAAAGAAAGATAACACCAGGAAATATAGATGCAGGACGCAACAAAAAGATGTTTAGTGAATTTTAAGCAGTTAACATCACTGTAACTTCCGTCAACACGGAAGAAAGGACATAAAACGCATTTTTTAAGAGAATACTGGATTTCTGAGAAAACGTGACTGTTTGATTTGACGTGTGACTTTCTTAATTCGACGTCTTTGAACTGTTTTCCTGAGATATTTTTCAGTGTGAAAATAGCTGGGGACGTTCCAGTGAGGCACTTGGAGGTTAAAATGAGATTGTTAGCGGTGTGAAATTAAATCAAGAGCCTACGCTGCCGACAGCCGTTGATGTACATCAACGGGGACAGTTGAAAATGTATGCCCCGACCAGGACTCGAACCTGGGATCTCCTGCTAACATGGCAGACGCTATCCATCTGAGTCACCGAGGGCACAGAGGATAGAGCGACTGCAGGGATTTATCCCTTGCACGCTCCCCGTGAGACCCACATTCCCAACTTCATGTCCACACACTACATTCGTAGTCCCCTGCCCATTACACTCATCACTCGCGGCAGACAATCTTACCGAGTCCCGTAAGAGTTCGGGCAATACGTGTGCATCCGCACAGAAGAAGAAGGTCAATGGCTGGTTAGCTCGAACTACGAGGTGCATTCAAGTTCTAAGGCCTCCGACTTTTTTTTTCTCCGGACTGGAAAGAGATAGAAACATGCGCATTGCTTTAAAATGAGGCCGCGTTCATTGTCAATACGTCCCAGAGAAGGTAGCACCGTACGGCAGATGGAATTTTACCGCCAGCGGCGAGAATGAGAACTGTTTTAAATACTTAAAATGGCGACGTTTTCCTTACTTGACCAGCGTGCAGTCATTCGTTTTCTGAATTTGCGTGGTGTGAAACCAATTGAAATTCATTGACAGTTGAAGGATGGAGTTATGGATGTGTCGAAAGTGCGTTCGTGGGTGCGACAGTTTAATGAAGGCAGAACATCGTGTGACAACAAACCGAAACAACCTCGGGCTCGCACAAGCCGGTCTGACGACATGATCGAGAAAGTGGAGAGAATTGTTTTGGGGGATCGCTGAATGACTGTTGAACAGATCGCCTCCAGAGTTGGCATTTCTGTGGGTTCTGTGCACACAATCCTGCATGGCGACCTGAAAATGCGAAAAGTGTCATCCAGGTGGGTGCCACGAATGCTGACGGACGACCACATGGCTGTCCGTGTGGCATATTGCCAAGCAATGTTGACGCGCAACGACAGCATGAATGGGACTTTCTTTTCGTCGGTTGTGACAATGGATGAGACGTGGATGCCATTTTTCAATCCCGAAACAAAGCGTCAGTCAGCTCAATGGAAGCACACAGATTCACCGCCACCAAAAAAATTTCGGGTAACCGCCAGTGCTGAAAAAATGATGGTGTCCATGTTCTGGGACAGCGAGGGCGTTATCCTTACCCATTGCGTTCCAAAGGGCACTACGGTAACAGGTGCATCCTACGAAAATGTTTTGAAGAACAAATTCCTTCCTGCACTGCAACAAAAACGTCCGGGAAGGGCTGCGCGTATGCTGTTTCACCATGACAACGCACCCGCACATCGAGCTAAAGTTACGCAACAGTTTCTTCGTAATAACAACTTTGAAGTGATTCCTCATGCTCCCTACTCACCTGACCTCGCTCCTAGTGACTTAAGCTTTTTCCAACAATGAAAGACACTCTCCGTGGCCGTACATTCACCAGCCGTGCTGCTATTGCCTCAGCGATTTTCCAGTGGTCAAAACAGAAGCCTTCGCCGCTGCCATGGAATCATGGCGTCAGCGTTGTGAAAAATGTGTACGTCTGCGGGGCGATTACGTCGAGAAGTAACGCCAGTTTCATCGATTTCGGGTGAGTAGTTAATTATTAAAAAAAATCGGAGGCCGTAGAACTTGAAAACACCTCGTATATATGAAGATGGTATCTGTTCTTTCGTACATTTCAGATACCATCTTCATATACAGGGTGTTACAAAAGGGTACGGCCAAACTTTCAGGAAACATTCCTCACACACAAGGAAATAAAATGTTATGTGGACATGTGTACGGAAATGCTTACTTTCCATGTTAGAGCTCATTTTATTACTTGTCTTCAAATCACATTAATCATGGAATGGAAACAGACAGCAACAGAACGTACCAGCGTGACTTCAAACACTTTGTTACAGGAAATGTTCAAAATGTCCTCCGTTAGCGAGGATACATGTATCCACCCTCCGTCGCATGGAATCCCTGATGCGCTGATGCAGCCCTGGAGAATGGCGTATTGTATCACAGCCGTCGACAATACGAGCACGAAGAGTCTCTACATATGGTACCGGGGTTGCGTAGACAAGAGCTTTCAAATACCCCCATAAATCAGAGGGTTGAGGTCAGGAGAGGGTGGAGGCCATGGAATTGGTCCGCGTCTACCAATCCATCGGTCACCGAATCTGTTGTTGAGAAGCGTACGAACACTTCGACTGAAATGTGCAGGAGCTCCATCGTGCATGAACCACATGTTGTGTCGTACTTGTAAAGAAAGGCACATGTTCTAGCAGCACAGGTAGAGTATCCCGTATGAAATCATGATAACGTGCTCCATTGAGCGTAGGTGGAAGAACATGGGGCCCAATGAAGACATCACCAAGAACGCCTGCCCAAACGTTCACAGAAAACCTGTGTTGATGACGTGATTGTACAATTGCGTGCGGATTCTCGTCAGCCCACATATGTTGATTGTGAAAATTTACAATTTGGTCACGTTGGAATGAAGCCTCATCTGTAAAGAGAACGTTTGCCCTGAAATGAGGATTGACACAGTGTTGGATGAACCATTCGCAGAAGTGTACCCGTGGAGGCCAATCAGTTGCTGATAGTGCCTGCACACGCTGTACATGGTACGGAAACAACTGGTTCTCCCGTAGCACTTTCCATACAGTGACGTGGTCAACGTTACCTTGTACAGCAGCAACTTCTCTGACGCTGACGTTAGGGTTACCGTCAACTGCACGAAGAATTGCCTCGTCCATTGCAGGTGTCCTCGTCGTTGTAGGTCTTCCCCAGTCGCGAGTCATAGGCTGGAATGTTCCGTGCTCCCTAAGACGCCGATCAATTGCTTCGAACGTCTTCCTGTCGGGACACCTTCGTTCTGGAAATCTGTCTCGATACAAACGTACCGCGCCACGGCTATTGCCCCGTGCTAATCCACACATCAAATGGGCATCTGCCAACTCCGCATTTGTAAACATTGCACTGACTGCAAAACCAAGTTCGTGATGAACACTAACCTGTTGATGATGCTACGTACTGATGTGCTTGATGCTAGTACTGCAGAACAATGAGTCGCATGTCAACACAAGCACCGAAGTCAACATTACCTTCCTTCAATTGGGCCAACTGGCGGTGAATCGAGGAAGTACAGTACATACTGACGAAACTAAAACGAGCTCTAACATGGAATCTAAGCGTTTCCGGACGCATGTCCACATAACATCTTTTCTTTGTTTGTGTGTGAGGAATGTTTCCTGAGAGTTTGGCCGCACCTTTTTGTAACACCCTGTATGTTGGCGGTGTTTCCAGTACAGTGGTGGCGTCAGAGAATTCATCTGAGTGCGTCCGGACTGCTGCGCGGGGCAGCGAGGAGTGTCTCTAATTAACCTTAGCTTGCGGATTGAAGCTGTTTTACTTGTATAGCAGTTGAGTGTGTTAATCCGCACCCATCTATTAGAAGTTGCATCGGCGACAGTGCGGCAGTTACTTACGCCGCGTAGCGGGTTCCGGTTCGCCGTGTGGGCCGCTCTGTACTAGTTTCAAGTCGCAATCAAAGTATAAGGAAATTTAATATTTTTCTTACCTGAAGTGACACGGGATGAGGAGAAACTGCAGGAGACGAAACTGGAGAGGATAACGAGCAAAAAGGTAATATGGACACGTGAGCGGAAATTCAATCCAAGCGAACATGACAACAGAGCAGGTCAGTGCCTGTTGCAGTGTCTTAAAGGGCGTTGGCAGCGAACCATCGGCACCGGCTCGGCCTCAGTGTGTGGTCGACCGCCTAGTGGGACCAGTCGGTCTTCCACGAGGCATGTGTGCACCTCCTGCGGGGACCGTGCCTGTGGTGGAACGACGAGATTGTGGCCGCTGCAGGTCGGTGCTGCAGACCACTTCCGCATTTCCCTGCGGAGGCATCTGGACAACGCCTGCTCCGGCAACACATTGAGACTGAACCTGTGCTTACGGTTCACTGCCACTGCACCGCTAAGTTGCTAGTGCAGGTTTGTTCTCATGTGTGCTTGCAATCATTAAAATCTACAGTGTCAAATATCTTTTATCTCCACGTTCAGGTGGGTGCGGTTGTTTTGGAACGCATTCCTGACTATACCTGTATGTCGATCTGGCCGTTTTTGTTCCTTGTCCTCCCAGGTATGGGTTCCTGCAGTTCGTCTCCATTTGTTGAAAAACTGCCCTATAGATACGGAGAACGAAGTCAATGACTGACACAATATCCTTTCTTTCCTTGAGCGACGTCGGAGTGTTACAGCTGTCATTTACTGGTGGCGCTTGGTAGCGCTCTCCTGTGGCTGTCGTGTGTGCTAAAGCCGGTTTCCGACATCGGAGCCAATCTGGTTTTCTGCAGTCCGAATATGACGGGCTGGTCTTGTGGTAATCCTTCTAAATGGGTTGTGTTGGAGGCCTACGAGGCTAGTTCACAGGAGAGAGATTTTCGAAGAATGACAGGAGTTTCTGACCACCTGTAGGCGGCAAACTTTTGAGGAGGCTTGTCAGGAGTCAGTATGTTGCATTGGAGTGATTAGAGCGCGAGAGAAACGTCTGATTGGCCGAAAAGCCTGAAGGTTACATATTTTCGTGGAGCGGTTTGTAGCTCGCTGTTAAGAGGAGTAGGGCAAGAGCCCTCGTGAGGTTGAGATGGCCTTGTAGGGCAGAGTTTTTATTTTTTTATTTGATGTGTAACTCAAGCCAGGAGCTAGTAACTGCCAAATACGGAAAGACTACAATACTCTGCATTTCGTTCCATTGTGCGGGCATGGACTTGTATTTCGTCTTTTACAGTTTTCTAGGCAAGGTTAGCCTTACAATGGGCTAGCAAGTGGCTTATAGGAAGGGGCGTCTTATGTCAGAGCGTAGAGCATTTACCTATTTGAAGGTAATGTTCAGCGGATTAAGCGAAGTTTTTACGAAGCAGATAAATTAGATTTCCTTCTGTCAAAATTTGAATGTGCTTTTTTATGTTAGTATTTCCCCTCAGAGGCAGAAATGCACTTTTGTTTTGCTGTCTCGAGATCATCGGCACTGTAGATATTCCATTTCAGCAATCGGATCTGCCAGTCCTTGTGGAAGTGACAGGATTGGTACGGTTCTTTAATTATTGACATTAGAGTAGTGAGAAGTTTAACGCCGTCTCGCGCTTCAACAAGAGGCCAGCGACCTGTGTTTACATTGATTGTACAAGTGAGTGCAGCAGTGCTGAAAACAGAAGCACCAGCCGAGGGAACGTATCAGTGTTGACGGGCGTCAGTGGTTCTCACACAGCAACTACTGAGCAGCATCTCTGGGGGTTTCAGAAGACGACAACACTGCAACTGCCACACATACAGGAAACTAACATACACCTGTGGATACAGCATCTCTCCGAGTTTTGTGTCGTAATGCGCGCCGTGGCGTAGTTGCAGAGCGTACCTTTAGGAGGCAGCTGGACCAGAGTAGCGCCTTACGTCTCTTAGAATTCGCGAAATGTGAGTCAGTTGTGACAGTTAAAGCAGCGACAAAGCAGTCCGTGGGTGGTACAATGCGTTCCGTGAAACTGGCCGCTAACGTGGTGCTAAGGAAACAGTCCTGCTGGGGCTTTGGGCGGAGAAGTTGGAGCGTCTGCGGAGACCGTTCATTAGGAGCACTCGACTGTCAGGCGCATTCTGCGGAAACGTGTCACGGAGAAAACCACATTATTACGTGTGCCGTCTACTCGGTACGCTGGACTTCCTTCTTACTTTTGCTCTGACTTGCATCATCTACTGGAGGAAGACAGTTATCCACAGAGGTCAATTTTCAGTGACGAAGCCGCGTTTCATGTCTGCAGAGGTGAACCGTTATCAGCAATTTATCGACAATTTTTCTTCGCACAGAAAACTGTGATTTGGTTCGTAAATCTGGACATGCTGCAGCGTGAGTACGAGCACTCGATTGTGGAACAAGACGGTGCTCCGCCACACTCTTCCACACTATGTCAGTGGCTTACTGCTCGGCGCCGGATTGGACTCTCTTTCCGCCACGACTGCCCTCTTATTAACGGGTCCCACGGACACCTGGTTGCCGATACCGGCCGTGACGTAACGTGTACGGGAAGAGTTTGACTGTCGTATTAACGCTGGCCGCGTCTCGTACGGTGGTTGTATTTTGGACCTGTAATGTGAGTTAAGAAATTGGAGAGGTGCCCTATCCAGTAATATGTGTGCGTTTTGTGTCGGTGTTGCGGTTTTCGCGCAGTCGCCTGCTGTAGCCCCGGAGGTATTGGTGAGTGACCGCGCGTGCACGCGCTCCCTGCTAAGGTCAGCGGCCAGCTGTCTGCCGGGCACTAGGCGGCTGTGCTTCTGAGCTCCGTGTGGCCAGCCTAAATCACCGCCTCCCACCCGATCCCATAAAGAACCAGATTCACACGTTTACGACGTCTTGCCTGATACTGGAGTTTTACTGCTCGAACAGCGAAAATGTGGTAACCGATTAACTTTTTTCCTTTCGTTAGTTTGGGGGAGGGGGGAGGGCGGTGTCAGTTTCTAAAAGGTGCGAAATTACATGTCAAGTTCGTTAGAAGTCGGCAAGTGGGCTCTTATTCCCAAATACTGCATGAATCGAGTATGGATAATTTGCGCGCTGGCAGTTAAGTTGCCGCAGGAGGTTGTGGCGCGTGCCCCTGGACCCCAACCGCGTGCTCATGTAGTCGACGCCGTAGAGCTGCTACTGCCACAGCTCTCGCGACAGAGTAGACACACGATGCGATATAACGTCGGTCCCCGTAGATTAACGGGAGAAATAACCTGAAAAACATCCGAAAAGGCGTTCCTCGCGTAGTCGTTGTATCTCAATTACAAGTCCGCAGCGTTTCCACGTATGCGAACTCGTATAATTGATGCTTTTTATTATTAGTATTGTATTGTTAATTGCCCGGATTTGCAGTAGTTACTAATTCTTCTCTCGTTCGCATAGCACACACCACTGATTGCGAGGAAATATTTTACTTAACAGTTTTTTTCTTACGCTGTTGTCTCGTTGCTATGGAATTGTTGTGCTGGTATGCAGCGAGATCCAGAGATACTCTTTGATTCAGTCTTTCTAAGATTGCGTCGTAATACGAAAATATTTTAAAGTTCACTTCTCAACTAATGACGTGAATATTTGCACTTCAATGAAATAGTCTTTCATGAGTAGTCATTGATTTAGTCATTTATCAAACTATTTAATGAGTATTTAACTGGTAACGAACAGTTTATTGTTATTTTATCACTAAATACTTCTAACTCCCGCACCACACGCACACGGAATAGTTTAGTTAAGTCAGTCCGATTGAGTTATTAGTTTCTTGGCAATTACCACAACTCAACACTTTAGCGTAATTGTTTTATCTTCATGATGTCGTGTACTTGGGTCCTAGTCAAGACTAATTGCGTGTATTCTTTCATAGAATGTTCACTTCTCCTTAAGGTCCAACTAATTTAAAGCCAAGTCCAATGTTCACTAATTCCGTTATTAGATTTCAATTAACCTGTAGTGCACGGTTAAATGAGTCTATCTGTTCCTATCTCAGTTCATAAAATCATTGTCTTAAGCCGTGAATCCCGTCACGCAACAAACACTTTTAAACTCGAAAACAATCTCGTCACGATTCGCAATCTCAATAATTCAGATAAGAACTGCTCTCGGACGTCTGCACTGGATGAGTTCTAGCAAGCGACTTCTTCTGTGGAAGAGCATTGTAGGCGCATTGAATTTCTTCGTTGCGTTTACAACTCTCTTCCACATAAAAGTTATCTCTGATGACATTACTTTGGACTTAACTTTTGACATATTAATTTCACATTTGTCACATGGATATTTGTCCATTGCTGAAATACGATGTTTCTTCTTTCTCTTTCGCTAACAAATATGCTCAGTAGTGTACAATGTAGTTGTTGACAAAACTCTTTCGTGTTAGCTCATCGGCAAAGATTTCGTAACTGCCAAGGTAACTTTCCCTACTTCATGTTCTTTCTTAATTGGCTTTAAGGTGGTCGTTGGGGCGTTACAACGTATATACAGTTTCTGATTTTAATGCTTTTCGTATTGTGTTAACTTTTAACGTAATTTTACGCCTCATAATGAGTGCACTAAGACAACATATTAAATTTTTAAATTCGCTCATTAATTATACGAGATACTGGAAATAAAATTTTTGTTGCCCATGGAAGCCATTAGAGAAGTAACAGAGACCGGATGACCGTTTTGGCCGTTTAGTAATACAGATGGCGGGATTGACGCTGCGCGAAAGCGCGTAGCCTATCTCTTTACCCGTGGCTCATCCATTCGAACTTTCGGTACATCTCAAATTACATCGTCCTCTGTAACAAATCAAATCCTATCCTTCCATAGTTTTTGACGGGGGGAGGCTCTGCCGTCATTCCTGTAGCCTAGCCTAGGGTGGACTTACTGCAGACCAACGTAGGCCAAGTCTCGTGTCGCTTTAATGGTAGCGTTTTTCCATCGGCAGTGAATCTTTGAGATGCATATTCATTTTCTAGGCCCTTGCAGTTTCCCACACTTAACAATAAAAATAATTTGCCAGTGCGCCCTCGTCCAGAGACGAAATTAAGAGAACTGTGTTTTCTATATACAAGTCCCGAATATTATGTTTCACAAATCAGTAAACACGAGACAAATCTTTACTTTGCACATACTCGAGTAGAAGCACCACCGCTGTCGTCCTTCAGCAATGTCCGTACTGTAGAGTGAAGGCGGTTACGGTGCGTGACGATGATGTTTCGGCCGCAGGCGTAATTATAAAGAGCAGTAAAATGAAAACTGTAAAGGCAGAAGCAAGTAAGTTATTATATGAAAAGTAATCGCCATAACTGGTAATTTATTTATCCCACTGAGAGACAAGACGGCCAATGCCTTCGTGGAAAAATGTTCACTGTTGCTTACGGAACCATTATTTTAGCCAGGCGTGCAGCTCTCCGTCAGAAACAAATCGACGGCCACGAATGTCTTTCATCAGGGCTCCGAGAACATGGAAAGTGCACGGAGAGAGACCGGGACTGTCCGGAGGATGTGTAAGGGCTTCCCAGCGAAACTTGCGCAGCGTTGCTGTAACAATCTCGGCGACGCAACATGTGGGCGGGTATTATCCAGCGGCACAGTGATGCTGCCCGCCAACGGTGCTGCACGTTAGCACTCCAGTTTTTGCAAAGTGCCCACGTACTGCTGTGCGTTAATTGTGTCGCCGTGTTCCGGGTCATCAGCGAGCAGCGTGTCAACGGAGGACATCATTCAATGGAAATTTCGCAATTTCCGGAACAAAAAAAGGTTACTTGGGCCATAATTTAAAAAAAAGCTCCAAACAGGTTTTTATCGTGCTTAGAGTCACTTCAGAGAACTGTACCACACGTGTTTTTAAGATTTGGTACGTCCTTTTGTAAGAGATGAAAACTTTACAGCGACTTTCTGTCGCCATTGAGAGTGGAGCGCCATTCTAACTTGAGACAGCGTCGCACAACTTCGAATCCCACGCCCCCCCCCCCCTCATAACCACACCACCCCAAATTTCGATAGACATTTATGATGGCGAGAGACACGTATTTGATTAGTCGCTCATTGTGTAGCGTCTGTTTAGTATGAAACGAACGCCGACAGGAGAGTCAACGGACTACTGTGTGCTCGAGTAGTCCGGCAGGAACCTCTCACTCACCTTGCCCGTAAGCCAGGCCAATCCAGTACAGTGCACGGTGTCCGTAAAAGAATGTCCCAGTTTCAGTGGTATATTACAACAGACTGTTTACAGCAAATTGTACATGAAATTGAAGGTAAACTAACCTTCTTTTTCTTACAAATGTTCAATATCCGGGATACATGCAGCCTAAAATCCAGTTCTTCCTACACTTTGGTTAAGAAATTAGGAGCAATGGAAGCAAAAGCCTATTCAGCTGTGTGTCTTAACTCTGGCGAACCCGTTAGGTGGTGCCGGAACATAGACACGATCTTTTATAAAGCTACAATGGGAAAAAATCGCATGGCGTGAGGCCAAGTGAACGTGGAACCCAGGGGAAAAGAGCTCTGTCGTACTGACCGTTTCGACTGATCGAACGGTCGGAGTCTTCGACGTTCGACCACTCTCGTACAGACACATGCCAGTGGAGAGGGTCTCCACCTTGTCGCCAAATACAGTTTTCAGGTTCTGCTTCAAATTAGAGAAAGAGCCACTCTTCCATCGTATCCAGATAAGCCATCTCTTTGAGCCGGCCGGTGTGGCCGTGCGGTTCTAGGCGCGTCAGTCTGGAACCGCGTGACCGCTACGGTCGCAGGTTCGAATCCTGCCTCGGGCATGGATGTGTGTGATGTCCTTAGGTTAGTTAGGTTTAAGTAGTTCTAAGTTCTAGGGGACTGATGACCACAGATGTTGAGTCCCATAGTGCTCAGAGCCATTTGAACCATTTTTTTAATCTCTTTGATATTTTACTGGTTCATTTTATGTTTGACTCTTTCATCTCTAGTACCGAACGAGGCGACGCCGTGGTAAGACAACAGTGAATTCGTATTTTGTAGCACGGCTATACAAATACCCGTCTGGCCATACGATTTTCTGTCATTTCCCTAAACTGCTTAAGACGGTTGCGGTGAAAGTACCTAGTGGATTCGAGGCTTAGGGGGACGTCAGTCAAGCAGCCGAAAGTTCCCGGATTGCTATCTTGCGGCTTCCCGATGTGGGTTAATTGGGGAGGCAGCGGCGTGGCTGAGGCGTCCCGAGGCCTCGTGTGTCTCGCATTTGAGTTGACCGTGCTGTGGCGTTGCTGTGCCTTGCGGCACGAGTTGCTTCTGGTTAGGGTACTGCTGTATCGATTCTATCCAGCAACGTTGCTGCAATCTGCTTCCTACTCGGCACGTTCCTCACCAGATCGATCGGTGCACTAGAGTGGGACGGATCCTATGAAAGCCATTCCTTGTCCAACCAGTCAGAGACCGATCCTGCACAGCGTTCTCTAATGATCTGTCATCGACCGGACATTTCACCCAAATCTTCCTTCCGTCCTTCATTCCTTCGACTGTTGATTCAAAGCAGTTGCGGTAGATACACCTAACGAGAGAAGCTATTGCTGCTGTCCCTAATCCCACAGTGAAGGAACGCTTATTATTTTTGAGTTCTCTCGGCCTCCCTTGGAATTATTGATTATAAATTAAAATATTACTTTTAAACTTTTATCTCACCTTTCATAATATTGTTAATAAGTCATTTCTATCTACAGTGCCGAGCGGTTCTAGGCGCTACAGGCTGGAACCGCGCGATCACTACGGTCGCAGGTTCGAATCCTGCCTCGGGCATGGATGTTTGTGATGTCCTTAGACTAGCTAGGTTTAAGTAGTTCTAAGTTCTAGGGGACTGATGATCTCAGACGTTAAGTCCCATAGTGCTCAGAGCCAACCATATCTACAGTGCGCTTAAAATTAGTGCGGCTTTTGACCTATGGCTCGGCGGAAGGTACATGATGCCGTTGCGCAGGTTTTACTAATGGCGAGCCGGCTTTCCCTACCACGCCGCCGGCAGTTCGGTTGGTAAAGCGCGCCTGTTGCCACGCCGTGGATAAGGAGTACCCACGTGGCCTATTAGATGCACCTATGTTCATTAGACCTTCTTGTAAAGCGGTATTTTCTGGCACTGAAGTGTTCTGCAGTAGTCAGGGATTGTGAAAAAGTGTCCTGTGTTCGCGTTGCAGTAATAACAACAGCACAGCACGTCTGAACATGACATTCGCAGTAAAAACGGTCGTCCAAGAACACGTTCACCGGCTGTGAAGATAATATTCTGCTGAAAATATTTCTCCTAATTCGACAATAATAATGGAAAGTTCGCCGTACCACTCTGTTGTGATCGAGAAAGCTCCAACAATGCAGGAACGAAAGCGGATATTTTGCTCTGGGTACAAAGAAACGTTCCATTAAAAGCCGAACCTAGCTCGTGTAAGAAGGCAGAGTTAATGGAACTTTTGTACAAGCCAAAAAACTCCACGCTAGTCGATCGACGGACCGACTGACGCTAAAGACCATAGTTTAATCAGCCTTCCTCAGTATCATGCTCATTTAAATCCGACTGAGACTACATGGGCCTAGGTGAGAAGTAATGTGGCAAAAAACAGTAAGTACGCTCAGTGGGGTTGAAATGCTGACAAAAGAAGCCATTGCAAATGTTACATCACGGTATTGATGTGAGCCATACAAAGAATGTAGTTGAGAATACATAGATTCATGTGGTACTGACAAGTTTTGACAATATTAACTTCTCTTGTGCCATGTTAAAATCCGCTTCTTTTGCCTAAGGACATCAGAGTTTCCAAATGTTCATCTCATTAACAGTCTAATGCAGTCGAAATTGTGACAGAATCCCAAAACGTGTACTATTAAACCAGCAACTGAGGGCAAACAGTTCAATAGTTGTCAGAAAAACCATTCTCATTACAAAAATAAACGTGCAACTTCTTCACTTATTTTCTTGCAAAACCGACAGCAGTTCTCGTTTCACCAGCTGTTATTGGTCCTTAAAGTTAGATTATTTGATCTGAAAAACTGTAGTTGCTTGAATATAGCGGTAAATATGGAAGTTTCGCATGTTAAATATGTTGTGTCTAGACAAGACAGTCTAGACACAGGGTGAGGTTACCGAAAGGGCACGCGTCAACTCACGCCGACTGGCGTGAATTCTGGAACAGGATACGTATGAATGCACTAAAGAAAAGTACGTATCGTCTGTTTACTTAACTTTAATTCATCCTTGTGGTACATCGCTCTTGACTATACAAGTGAGACTCTCTCCAGATATGGTTAATGGCGCCTTGCTAGGTCGTAGCCATGGACTTAGCTGAAGGCTATTCTAACTGTCTCTCGGCAAATGAGAGAAAGGCTTCGTCAGTGTAGTCGCTAGCAAAGTCGTAGTACAACTGGGGCGAGTGCTAGTCCGTCTTTCTAGACCTGCCATGTGGTGGCGCTAGGTCTGCAATTACTGACAGTGGCGACGCGCGGGTCCGACATGTACTAATGGACCACGGCCGATTTAAAGCTACCACCTAGCAAGTGTGGTGTCTGGCGGTGACACCACATTCCTCCCCCGCAAATCGGCGAACGGTCGTGTTATAAAGCTTCCGCCCGCCGTGGGGAGGGCCCCATGTTGACGTATGCGATGAGGTGGGGAGCCTAACAACAGGCGAGGCTGTGCCACCCGCACCCGGCCATTCGGTTCGAGGGGAGCTAGGAAACGCCTGGAAACCTACTCCAGGATGCACGTCAACATGCGGTGTATGCGCCCGTAAAGAGACAGGAGGGGCCGAAGGGTCGACCACCATTGCGTCGGGGTATCCGACGCGCGATGACGCCATGTGGTCCGGAGCGGGCAAGAGTTCCATGGCGGAGGACAGCTGGTCACGGGAAGCGGACGGCGGCGCGTGACCCAGGGAGGCGCGTGGCGGCTACAGCGAAGCGTCCACTGCGGGCGGCGCCGGCGGCGGCTGCGGCGGCGGCGCGACGCCATGGGGCAAAATGGATGGCATCGTCGGTAACACCTGGGGATGAGGCGAGCCAGTAGATGGGTCCCCAGGGCGCTGACCGGACGGCACCGTCGCTGAAAGCAGACGGGGAGCGGCAGAACCCGTGCGACGACAGAGGCGCAGCTGATTGAGATGCCGACGCACCTCACCAGAGGCCCCCAAAACCAAAAACATCGCGCGGCCGAGGCAGCGAAGAATGCGACCTGCGAGCCAACGCCGTGAACCGCGATAGTTGCGATAGAATACAACGTCGCCTGGAGCAAAAGCAGGAGTCTGCCGCTGCATGGGAACCTGATGCGGCGGTTGCAGCAAAGACATCAAGGTCCGATGAGGACGACCATGGAGCAACTCAGCCGGCGAGCGACCATCGCGGGGCTGAGAGCGATACGAAGACAAAAAAAGCAACAACGCGTCCTCCCGAGAATGCGACTCTTTCAATTTCAACATCTTTGACTTGAAAGTCCGGACCAATCGTTCAGCGGCACCGTTTGACTGAGGCGAAAACGGCGCGGATGTCAGATGTTTAATACCATTGGCCTTGCAGAATGACTGAAATTCTGCGGACATGAATTGTGGGCCATTGTCGGAAACAATAGGCTGTGGAAGACCTTCAATACAAAAGATAGCAGACAACGCTTGGATTGTGGCAGATGACGTCGTGGAAGACATCCAGACAACAAAAGGAAAATTACTGAAGGAATCGACGACAACCAACCATCGAGCATTCCAGAATGGACCAGCAAAATCGATATGTAAGCGTTGCCAAGGGGAAGTGGCTTTTGGCCAAGCAAAGAATTTCCGCGGTGGCGCGGATTGTTGTTCGGCACACGCCATGCAAGAAGAGCACATATGCGTAATCGCAGCATCGATTCCGAACCAAGTACAGTGCTGACGAGCAAGTTGTTTCGTACGCACTATACCCCAATGTCCTTGGTGGAGAAGCTTGAAGACGGAGGACTGTAACGAACGTGGGACCACGACCCTAGACTGATCATTAACAGAACGCAACAACAAAACACCACGTCGTACAAAAAGTCTCTCCTTGTGAGCAAAAAATCGGCGAACCAACGGATCCTCGATCCGCGACTTTGACAAGGGCCATTGCGTAGCAACAAAACGCAAAACGGTAGCAAGGACAGGGTCAGCAGCTGTGGCTGCAGCTACACGACGAAAATCAATCGGAAACGATTCGACCACGTCATCGGTTTCCGCATCAATGAACATGCAAGCAAGTTCGGAAGAATCGAATGCTTTATCCTCAGCAAGCAAACAGGACAACGCATCGGCGTTTCCGTGCTTAGCAGTGGACCGATACAAGATATCGTAGCGTTACTGCGAGAGGAAAATAGACCAGCGAATGAACTTCTGCGCTGTACGTGGAGGTACAGGCTTGTTCGGATGAAAAAGCAATGTCAAAGGCTTGTGGTCGGTGATGATGGTAAAGTGATGACCATACAAGAAATCGTGAAACTTTGTAACACCAAACACGAGAGCCAAAGCTTCTTTCTCTATCTGGGAATAATTTCTTTGCGCCGACGACAGCAATTTGGACGCAAAGGCAATAGGGCGATCGTGCGTACCATCTTTGTGCGCAAGCACAGCACCAATCCCGAAATCCGATGCATCTACCATCAACAAAAGGGGTTTCTGGGGATCGAATGGCGTAAGGCAAGTATTTGAAAGCAACGCCGATTTCAATTGGCGAAAGGCGCGTTCGCATTCCGTCGACCAGACGAACGGAACACCCTTACGGCGTAAGCGATGAAGCGGAGCTGAAATGGAAGAGGCATGCGGAATATTTCTATGATAATAGTTAATTTTTCCCAACACACCCTGTAGCTGCTTCAAAGTTCTTAGCGCAACCAAGGCCCGGTGCAAAAATGTCAGTAAATTCTTTACATAGACGAGAAACACTGGCGGAAGGCACAGTCTGGTTCACTGATAGGACCTGATTGACGATAGACAAGTTAAACAACTGAAATAAATCTAAACCAAACAAGTTCACTGCAGAAGAAGAACGAAGAACGTAAAAAGACACAAGTTTTGTTTGTCCCTTGTATGTTGCAAGAAGGCTGCACTGTCCTAACACAGGGATAAGCTGTCCTGAATAACTACGTAACTGAACATTTGCGGCACGCAACGGAGGGGCGCCCAGTTGTTTGTACGTGGCGTGATTGAGCAATGAAACTGCAGCTCCGGTATCGAGCTGGAATGGTATCACTTGTCCGGCAAAGTCCAAATCTACAAAAAGTTTATTGTCCTGCTGACGACAAGAGCGACTGTTTTGTGCAACTTGAACAGACACTGGTACAGAATCACTTGCGTGACGGGATTTCCGTCGACGTCGACGCACACTTGTTGTGGGACGAACACAGTCACTGTTAGAGAGAGTAACACTGGGCGGAGTGGCATTAACTACATGAATGTCCATGGGCGAAGGTTCCCAAGCCTGAGTGTCTTTGGTTTGATTCCGGCGCGAAGCAAAGGGCCTGGAATGGTTGTGAGTGTCCGATCTAAGCTTTTTCTGGCAAACACTTTGAACATGACCTTTTTTATTACAGAAAAAGCAAATAGCGTGGCGTGACGGGCAATTCTCACGCGAATGTCTAGTTGCACACCGCGGGCATGATTTTAGCACTGCATTTGCTCGCTTGCGCGGCACACGAGGCGGTGCGGACGTGCGCGAAGGCTGTTCACAGTTCCGTGCAGCGCGCCCGGCGGGCCGGTTAATGCGACACACAGCTGGCGAAGTTTCAAAGGATTCCTGAGCAAAGTCAAGTGTGTCTTGCCTATCCAATATGTCTATCACTTGTTGAAGGGAGGGATTGACTAGTTTCAAAATCTGTTCCCTTATGCGAACATCAGAAACGTTCTGTGCAATTGCATCACGCACCATAGTATCTGAATAAGGGAGTCCACATTGACACTCAAAAGCACAGTCCCTAGTAAGGCCTTGCAGGGTTGCACTCCTGATTAGTCTGACCTGCCATACGTTTTGTACGAAAGAAGGTATACCGTTTCGCAACTACATTGACTGACTGTTTGAAATACACATCTAATGCATACAAAATTTCTTCGTAGGACAGAGTTGCTACGTCGCATCGGGGAAATAATTTGACTATCACATGGTACGTGTTCACCCCGACTGATGATAACAAAAAAGGCTGCCACTCGTTACACTGAATTCTGTAGGCGGCGAGATGGAATCCAAAGTGGCGTGACCACTCCGTCTAGCTTTCCAGTGCAGCATCAAAAGGTCTGAAGGTTGGTGCAACTACATGTTATGGCTGCGTTAGCGGTGGAGCGGCGGCTGCCGCATCGTTTTGCAGCGCACCTTGACCCTGGACGAGCTGTCCAAGGGCATCCAGTAACGCCTGCGTCTGCTGATTCTGCAAGCGATAAAATTCGGACAGTACATCTGGAGATTGTGGCGAAGCCATGACACAAGCAATTTAGGGCAAGTTACTATCAAAATTAAGGCAACGTAGGCGCGTCACCAATCCTCGGCGCCAATGATGTGTTGGCACATTTGCCAACACACCAAAATATATGGAAAAATACTCTCCACTTTGGGTGGTATCATTTGCTAATATCGTATTTCGATATTTCTGACCGTTTATGAGATACGAGGCAATATTTCATTTTGACTTTTTCACTGGCGCCTGCGTTCGTGGCGGAGGTCTTTATATACATTCCTTTCTCCCGACGCTGGGGACAGATAGCGATATCCATCCTAGTTTTAAGAATAATTCAATATGTTCTGTAAATTTCATACACAGCAACATACGGCCTAACACGCACCAAAAGCAAGTTCATAGCGATCCATATTTTCCACTGCAAACCTTAACAATTTCGTGCAGTAGTTTTCCTAATACTGAAATATCACAATAACGGATCATAAGCTATAAGGGAGTCAGAGTTTATTACCGGATAGTTTAATTACAATCGTTTTAGAAAGATCGTGGATTGGCCGGCGTGTGCGGCTTCCTGTTCACGCCGTCAAGTGAGATGGACAGATTCCGCTGGCAACTACGCTACCCGCCACTCGCTCCGTACTCAACTGTCAAAACTCGCAACTGATTTAAAACGCACTGTACCTATTCGTGAGCCAACATTTTTAACTGCATCAAAGGTCGTTTGTTACAACGTAAGTGCGAGAGCTACAACTAGTTATTTTACCACTTGTGTCCTAAGCTTCATATTGTCATAGTAGCTCTTATTCTGTCCGTCAGTCTTTTTCCTGGTGTATTTCGTTCCTTAAAAATATTTTAGGTTAGTTCCAAATGCGACTGGGTTTTTGAAAAAAAGATGAGTAGGTAAAGAGCACACACTGAAAGTGACACGTAAATAGAAACACATTTGCAGCATAAAACAAAAGCGGAAATAATTCTAATTTGCAAAGACTGATCTCTATCAATAATTTATAAACAACAAATTTAGAAATTTTACAAGCTCCTTAATAGTAAAAGGCAATACAGTGTATGATATATATAAAGGGTGAACGTTACTAAAACCGACAAACTGCAGGGACGGATTTCTGACTGGAAATCGAGGAAAATCGCCTCTAATAAGGGTGTCCGCACATTGCAGCATTGCAGGTGTGCTGCCGGCCTGCGCATGGGAGGTCGGACCGACTTCCTTCCGGTAAGTAATTTTCACGCGTCGCCCAGCAACTTGCCGCGCTTTTGTACAGTGCGCGCTGTTGATTTTCTGTAGATACTTCTGAATATTTGTGATGGTGTGCTTTTCTGCCGAAAAAGAAATTCAGTAACTTCCCTTTGCTTGGAAGGCACGTCAGATACAGACTTCATTCTGAAGAACGATTATACCGCTGACATCTCCCTGGAGCTACTGGGAATGTATGAGATGATTCAGGAGTGTTTAACGATGTCGCAAATAAAATTAACTAAACTTGGCCGAGAAAAAGTGTTGCATTACTTACTGAACGCCTTTCGTACAATGACACTACGAGATGGATTACAAAGCAAGCCACCTACCGAAATACACTCCTGGAAATGGAAAAAAGAACACATTGACACCGGTGTGTCAGACCCACCATACTTGCTCCGGACACTGCGAGAGGGCTGTACAAGCAATGATCACACGCACGGCACAGCGGACACACCAGGAACCGCTGTGTCGGCCGTCGAATGGCGCTAGCTGCGCAGCATTTGTGCACCGCCGCCGTCAGTGTCAGCCAGTTTGCCGTGGCATACGGAGCTCCATCGCAGTCTTTAACACTGGTAGCATGCCGCGACAGCGTAGACATGAACCGTATGTGCATTTGACGGACTTTGAGCGAGGGCGTATAGTGGGCATGCGGGAGGCCGGGTGGACGTACCGCCGAATTGCTCAACACGTGGGGCGTGAGGTCTCCACAGTACATCGATGTTGTCGCCAGTGGTCGGCGGAAGGTGCACGTGCCCGTCGACCTGGGACCGGACCGCAGCGACGCACGGATGCACGCCAAGACCGTAGGATCCTACGCAGTGCCGTAGGGGACCGCACCGCCACTTCCCAGCAAATTAGGGACACTGTTGCTCCTGGGGTATCGGCGAGGACCATTCGCAACCGTCTCCATGAAGCTGGGCTACGGTCCCGCACACCGTTAGGCCGTCTTCCGCTCACGCCCCAACATCGTGCAGCCCGCCTCCAGTGGTGTCGCGACAGGCGTGAATGGAGGGACGAATGGAGACGTGTCGTCTTCAGCGATGAGAGTCGCTTCTGCCTTGGTGCCAATGATGGTCGTATGCGTGTTTGGCGCCGTGCAGGTGAGCGCCACAATCAGGACTGCATACGACCGAGGCACACAGGGCCAACACCCGGCATCATGGTGTGGGGAGCGATCTCCTACACTGGCCGTACACCACTGGTGATCGTCGAGGGGACACTGAATAGTGCACGGTACATCCAAACCGTCATCGACCCCATCGTTCTACCATTCCTAGACCGGCAAGGGAACTTGCTGTTCCAACAGGACAATGCACGTCCGCATGTATCCCGTGCCACCCAACGTGCTCTAGAAGGTGTAAGTCAACTACCCTGGCCAGCAAGATCTCCGGATCTGTCCCCCATTGAGCAAGTTTGGGACTGGATGAAGCGTCGTCTCACACGGTCTGCACGTCCAGCACGAACGCTGGTCCAACTGAGGCGCCAGGTGGAAATGGCATGGCAAGCCGTTCCACAGGACTACATCCAGCATCTCTCCGATCGTCTCCATGGGAGAATAGCAGCCTGCATTGCTGCGAAAGGTGGATATACACTGTACTAGTGCCGACATTGTGCATGCTCTGTTGCCTGTGTCTATGTGCCTGTGGTTCTGTCAGTGTGATCATGTGATGTATCTGACCCCAGGAATGTGTCAATAAAGTTTCCCCTTCCTGGGACAATGAATTCACGGTGTTCTTATTTCAATTTCCAGGAGTGTAGATCATATAAGCAGGAAGTAAGTCACAGGCCACTGGATCTTTTCTGATTCACAATCTAACCATTCCAGATGACTGTCAAGTGAATATCGGCTTTGCGCAGGCGGTTCCAAGATTAAATGACTCAGACGTCCTGTCAATGGAAAAAAATGGATAGATACCAGCATACCGTCGACATTGAGGTCATTAGCATCTATGCATTACATCACCAGAGTAAGGCGGAAGTAAATCAGCCACGTCCATGATGAAGGAACAGTTACTTAGATGATTGAACTACAACCGAGACAATAATTAATAATAGTAATAAATGTCGGACGAGATTTTCCACTCCGTCCATTCTGTTTATAGAGTGAAAATTTAGCGGTGGATGTCTGTACTCGTGCCTCAGTGGCGAACTCGGGCGGGAAGTGACGCGCTTCCAAGGTAAGCCAAACAGGCTTGGCTTGCTCACCAGACGTAAGCGAGGAAAAGTGACAGGGAAAGGCAGTGATCAGCATGTGTGCCTACGAGCGTTGGCGACGCATGCTCTGATACTCGGGGCACACTGTACACGTAATATATAAATTTCGCGTTAGTTTTCATTCTTTTGCGAATAGAAAAAAAATTGCACGAAGTGCGAGTGGAACGCTAGCGCACAGAGTTAAATGAACGGAAGCCGCACTCCACTTGGCCGCCTATCCAGTCGGTAAGTGGTTCCTTACAGATGTGTAACTGCAACCGACTGCGATGGTCCACCTGTTACAACGGACAGCCAGATGAAAACGAGACAGATGTTAAAAGAGTAAGTAAACTATTTATCATTTCAAGTAACTGCCATAACTGCTAACACGTACATCCCACTGTGACACAAGACCATCAATGCCTAATGGAAAAATGTTTGCGGTTGCCTACGAAACCATTTCGGTATCCAGGCATGCACTTCCCTGTCCGAATCAAATCGACGGCCTGCTACTCACTGACTTCCTGGAACACGACGACACAATTATCGCACAGCGGTACGTGGACGTACTGAAGTGTGCCTTCAAGCCCAAATGCCAAGGAGTGTTGACAGACGGCATTATTCTTTCGTACGATAATGCCTGCCCCACCTGTTGCCTAGGTTGCATTCACCGCGCTGCAGAAATTTCGCTGGGAAGATCTTAGCATTGTACATACAGTCCCTATCCCTCCCCATGCAATTGCCGTGTTTTCGATGCCCTAAACAAAGACATTTGAGGCCGTCGGTTTGCTTCGGACCGCGAGGTGCATGGCTGACTGCAATCATCGTTCTGCAGGCAACCGCATACCCTTTTCCACGAAGGCATAAACCTTCCTGTCTCTCAGTGGCGATTACTTTCGAAATGAAAACAATTTAGTCACTTTTTTCGCATCTGTCTCGTTTTCATTTGATCGGCCCTGTGTACTGGGTGAAGAAAAAATGCCGCACTTAAAGAGGTCAGCATGCGATTCCTCATCCAGAGTGAAGACAAAAGTTTGTCAAACCAAGTCAGAGCGGGTGTTTATTTTGAAAACACAAGTATGAAAACGAGGATCTGAGAGCACTGTCACGTCGTGCAGCGCATCAGAGTGTGCAGAGGAGCGCTTATCGCCGCGCACTACCGCACCAGCAGCCGCAGGGTCATCAAACCCGCATCCACCATACAACTGTCCTGCGGACACTCGCAAGGTTCCTTTTTGTTTGTAGACATCCGTTCCGTAGTTGTCGTCATTTACAAGCATGACATCATTTTGTCACATGACAACAGCCTATCATATGGCAGTGTAATCCATTAAACTGCATTAACCGCACAGTGCACAAGCATAACTAGTCTTGTAAAATGCACGTAGGGCGGCTTCCCGCTGGAGTATACAAACGGTGAATTCGTCGACATGGTTTTGGTGCTGGGTGCGTCCGGTAACCAAGCTGCTGCTCGTGTGTATGCTGCTCGGTACCCTCAAAGGTGGCGTCCAGATAAGAATGTTTTTCATGACCAGGCGCACCACCTACCGGAGACCTGTAATATTCGTCCACAAGTAAAGGACCGAGATTATCCAAGGACTAGACGCACTCCACAATCGGAGAACGCGATTTTTGACACCGTTCACGACTCACCTCAGCAAAATAGCCGCGATATAGCAGGGCAGTTCCAGATATCTCCAAGACTGGTTATTCAAGCGTTGAACGATTAACAACCGCATCCATATCACTACACGTTAACTCAGCAGCAATAGCCGGAAGAACGCATTCTATGAGTAGTGTTATGGGTAGCTTTTGCACCAAATGGAAGACAACGAACATTTTATAAATAACGTGATATGGGCCGACGAACCTAGCTTCATTTGTGAAGGTATTTTCAGCTTCCACAACGGCCATTAATTCCACAACAGCCATGTCACTCGTGAATGTGGCTTTCAGGCACGCTTTGACATACGCCTGTGAGTTGGAGCCGTGGGAGGAGTGCCTTTGGGCCCTTACCTGTTGCCGGACATGTCGAACGCGCACCTGTATCGAACGTTTCTGTGCAATACTTTGCCTGACGCATTAGAGAACGTCCCGCTTGGCGTTCGGCGAAAGCTATGATTTCGGCATGATGGTGCACCGCACACTTAAGGGATGAATGTGAGTCACTCTTTTCCAGGGAAATGATTTGGTCGTGGAGGTCCAATGTTCTGGCCTCCACGTTCCCCGGACCTTAATCCACTATATTTTTATTTGTGGGGACACTTAAAAGAACAGGTTTATAGTATTCCACTCATGAATGTACGCGACCTATTCCTAATAGCTTGCGTGCATGCAGATTCGGCATGCAAATACAAGGGGGTTCCTTTGAACATCTTCTCTGAAGTGAACATTACATGTACGTGCACGTACCAGCTCTGTGAAGGTAAGTGTGGACGTCAAACGTACAGAATGGAGTTCTTGTGTGTAGCATAATGTGCAATCTAGTGTAGCCTACCTGTTGTCTTTCTTTGTCTCTCGTTGGATACAGACGACGTTACTGATCCACAATTATTTGTTATTGGCTTTAACTGTGTCGTGGACGAAACAGAAGTGGTCCCCCACATTTGTGAGAGGTTCACGTTAATCTCGATGCTTATATAAAGGTAACAGTGACATAAAGAAATACCCGAGACACAAAAGTGTGGCGCGAACGCGACACGTACGTTGCCTCGTCTCACTGAGCTAATAGGACAGCTCCGGTACAGCGCAGAGTCGATGCTACGTGTTTCTGGCCGCACTGCACGCAGTTACAGCGTATCCAGAGCGATGTTTTCTAAATCGCATTTCTACTCAACCTATTGGCTGGACTAAGTTTTGCTAGATACACTTCTGTCTTGAAATGAAATGGGATGAGGAATCGCCACGTGTATTTTTTCTTCACCCTGTATACCTAAATGAAATTTTCTTATTTTTAAGTGATGTAATGATCCCAACTTGCCTCAATATCTTTTCTAAAGTGGGTGCATAGTGATCTTAACCCTTTCGTAAGAGTTACACTATGTGACCAAAAGTGTTCGGACACCTGGCTGATAATGACTTACTAGTTCATGGCGCCCCCCATCGGGAATGCTGGAATTCAATATGGTGTTGGCAGCCCATTCTTCACGGAGTGCTGCACTCAGGAAAAGTATCGATGTCGGTCGGTGAGATCTGGCACGAAGTCGGCGTTCCAAAACATCCCACAGGTGTTCTATAGGATTCAGGTCAGGACTCTGTGCAGGCCAGTCCATTAAGGGATGTTATTGTCATGTAAACACTCTGCCACATGCCGTGCATTATGAACAGATGGTCGATCGTTTTTAAAGGTGCAATCGCCATCCCCGAATTGCTCTTTAACAGTGGGAAGCAAGAAGGTGCCTAAAACATTTGTGTAGGCCTGTGCTGTGATAGTGCCACGCAAAACAAGAAGGGGTGCAAGCCCCCTCCATGAAAAACACGACCACATCATAACACCACCGCCTCCGAATTTTACTATTGGCACTACACACGCTGGCAGGTGACGTTCACCTGGCATTCTCCATAGCCACACCCTGCCATCGGATCACCAGATTGTGTACCGTGATTAGTCACTCCACACAACGTTTTTCCACTGTTCAGTCGTCCAATGTTTACGCTCATTTCACCAAGCGAGGCGTCGTTTAGCATTTACCGTCGTGATGTCTGTCGCTCGACCATGGAATCCAAGTTTTCTCACCTCGCGCCTAACTGTCATAGTACTTGCAGTGGGCCGTGATGCAAATTCGTGAGTGATGGTCTGGTTAGATGTCTGCCTATTACACTTTACTACACTTCAACTGTCGGCGGTCTCTGTAAGTCAAGAAACGAGGTCGGCCTGTACGTTTTTCTGCTGTGCTTGTCCCTTTTCGTTTCTACTTCACTATCACATCGGAAACAGTGGACCTAGGGATGTTGAGGAGTGTGAAAATGTCGCGGATAGACGTGTGACACAAGTGACACCCAATCACCTGACCACATTCCAAGTCCGTTAGTTCTGCGGAACGCCCCATTCTGCTCTCTCACGATGTCTAATGACTGCTGAAGTCGCTGATATGGAGTACGTGGCAGTAGATGGCAGCAAAATGCACCTAATATGAAATAGTATGTTTTTGAGGGTGTCCGGATACTTTTGATCGCACAGTGTACATTCCAGAGGCCACAGACAAAGTTCGTGGAAATCGATCCTCCACAAGGATTGACCTCCCCTCGGGTGTGTGGCATTACAGAAGAAAGTACTCCTGTAGCACATTAACTATCAGAAGTATGCAACGTAACGACGATTTACCGATACCTTTACCCATCAGTGGCAAGAGCCAAACGCAGAACGAAGGTCACACAACGGCGGACGCCCCCGTAGCAGATACTGCCGTTGCAGGCTGTTTTTATGAGCTGAGCAAGGGAACAAAATGCGGATCTTCGCCTACGGCGCGCAGGAACTTTGTACGGCACGGTCATCTTTCTGCGGAGAGGAGCGGACAGGAAAGAGATGGGAGGCGGCTGGCGAGAAGTACGGGGCGGCGGCCGCCGTCGCGTGGCGGCGCTGCGATCGATTCCGGCGTCCGGGATAAGTGGCGGCCTGTGGCCCGGCGGCGGCTGACGCAGCTCCGTCACTGCGCAGTCCGGTAGGGGTGCCGGCGCTCGCTGAGTGCGCGCCCGCAGCAGTTTCGCTTACGAATTGTCGACAACCAGTGAAGCAGTGGCAACGGTGATCTTTCTCTCTTGTACCCGCTGTGCAATACACAACTGCAGAAGATGAGCGCCACCAGGACTACTACTACAGCCAACCAGCAACCAGTCATTACAAAAGAAAAAAAAAATTACTGCGAATAGAAAATATAGAATTCCCCATCTCCACAAGTGATGCTTTTGGTACCAAAACATCATAGGTTTTTCGGCGTTCTCTCACGAACCACTGATGATCAAATAGTGCTTATATGAGCCACCTAAGGTCCACCGTAGACTACACATAATGCAAAAGAACCAGCTGGATGTGCTCAGTTCGCATGGTCTGGAGGAAGTGTGTAATTTTTGAATTTTGACTCTGTACTGTAGGGGAGCTATAATATGCCTGTGCTTCCAGTAGGTGTACAAATGGTCACGACGCCACGGGCTATCCAAAACACTTTGTCTCCTATCTGTGTGATCAATAGAACCAGAGGATATGACCCCAGAAAAATCGGATTTTTTCGTACTTTGCTATGTGTGAACCGTAACTTAAACCTGGAGATTATTTCTAAACCTGGAAGAAACTGTGTCTGTCTCCATTTACGAGTAACTGGTGGTTTGCCGTGTTCGACTAAATCATTGTACTTGTTACTGAGTTTACTGAATGTCCGAATCGTGTCATATGCATTATCTAGTTATACTGATAATTTACATTATCTTTAAAGTTGATTTCTTGTTTTAGGAATTAGGTTCATCAGTTTTAGTGGCTTATCTGATATATACCCCACATTGTGTTGGCTGAAATATGAGAGTCTATTAACTGAAGCATCTTTGAAAAAAATTGCAAATTAAATAGTCTGCTGATTAAATAACTGTTGATTAACAATTCTGTTAATCAAAATATCCACGGGTGTACTGCCAGTCTACAGTGTCCAACGGGCACAATATTTCGGCGATCATACATGTCGCCATCATCAGGTGAACTGACGGACTGAGCTCCTGTGAACGTGCCGGCACGGAGATCCGTACGCTATGGCTGCTCAGGCGGAACTGGGTTCGGTCGCGGCGGCGACCGATTTAAATACCCTCCGCCCGCGGCGCACTCCCTCTGCCGTCCGCGCCCCGCGCCACGGTCGCGCGGTGGAACAGATTGCGACGGCGTCTGAGATGACGTCGGTGTGATGCCTCTGTCTGCCGTGGTCCTCACAACTATACGTTTGCTCGATTTACTCTTGATTAACCCAATCGCTGGTTCCCAAGCCTTGCTAAGATTATAGCCACAGTCACGGTTTATGAGGTCGTCATTGGTGCGAGTTTCGATGGCCTCTCTAACAATGCTGTCCCGGTATCTCGACGTCTGTACCAGAATCCTCGTGCGTTCATACTCCATAGCGTGATTTTTCCGACAAACAATGTTCAGCGACCGTCGACTTCCTCGGATACATCAGTCTAGTGTGCCCCTCGTGTTCACGGCATCGATCCTCGACGGTACGCATCGTCTGACCAATATACGACTTGCCACATTGACACGGAATCTGGTACACGCCGGCCTTCCTCAAACCGAGGTCATCTTTGGCGCTCCCCACCAGTGCACGAGTTTTATTCGGAGGACAAAACACAGTTCCGACCCGGTGTTTCTTCAAAATGCGGGCGATTTTCCCCGAGAGTGCGCCTGTATATGGATGTCACCTGATGATGGCGACATGTATGATCGCCGAAATATTGTGCCCGTTGGACACTGTCGACCGGCAGTACACCCGTGGATATTTTGATTATCAAATACGCCGGGAGAAACTCAAGAATCACATCATACACCTTTACGGGGAGAAGATGTACCGCAGCATGAAGAAATTTGGAAAGTTGTGCCACCGTAGATGTCGTTTGCTAAGTACTCTTGCGTTTCTAAAGAGATGTTGTTCCGAGAATGTTGTTCCAAATTTTGCTAAGGTTATGCATCACATCAATTCTGCAGCAGCTAAGAGAATCGAGAAACGAGCCAGCCTCGCATTGGTACGTGAGAGAGTGCAATTCACCCGCCGGAGCCTTGAGTTTTTCTCACAGGACTTACTCAAACTACATTTGCAACTGGCTAGTAATTTCACTTCTTTTTCCTGGGATTGGATTGATGGTGTCACCTGGGTTGCAGCTGATTCCGCCCATAAGAAGGCAACGGGACGTCAAACAGCAAAGTTCTCACGTGTCCTTGACAAACCATCTCTGCAGGTTCCGTGCAAGACTGTCATCAATTTGAGTGCCATGGTGTTGAGTGATGATGCGGTCTTGGTTTTGCAGAAAGGTCTCAACTTCGCTCCCACCCCCAAGTTCACTCCGGTCGCAGAAATTGTTAGTGCTGTTGAACAGGTTGCAGCTCGACTTCCGCGTGAATCAGCTGAGGAAATACGTCGTGAAACTTGTCGTGCGTTGACGAAATCCAAGCCGATGAAGTCAAATATTACCAGTAAAGAGAGGGCGGCTATTCGTGATCTGAGGGAGCGCTCTGAAATTGTTGTCTTACCGGCTGACAAAGACAATGCTTCAGTTGTTGTCTCCCATAAGGTTCAAATGGCTCTGAGCGCTATGGGACTTAACTACTGAGGTCATCAATCCCCTAGAACTTAGAACTACTTAAACCTAACTAACCTAAGGACATCACACACATCCATGCCCGAAGCAGGATTCGAACCTGCGACCGTAGCGGTCACGCGGTTCCAAACTGACGCGCTTAGAACCGCAAGGCCACACCGGCCGGCTCTCCCATAAGGACTACACTGATGAGATGCAGAGCCTGCTAAATGACGATTCCTACTGGAATATCAGCGTTGACCCTACAAAGAAGGTGGAGAAAAAGACGAGGTCGTTTCTCAAGGAAGCAGATTTACCGGAGGGTGACGTTAAGAAATTGTTACCCCAAGGTTCGGTACCGCCTAGACTATATGCACTCGCGAAGGTTCACAAAGAGGGGGTACCATTACGTCCCATTGTCAGCAACAAGGGCACCTACATATTTGTTGGCCAAATACCTGACGGGAATATTAAGTCCCTATGTGGGTAAATGCCCTCATCACATCCGTAATTCCGTGGATTTTGTTGAACGCCTTGATAGCTTCAGGTTGGATGAGTCAGATGGTGAGTTTTGACGTCGTTTCCTTGTTTACGAGGGTACCCCTGCGAGAGTCACTAGAATTGATTAATCAGAAGTTTGACGAGAAGACCACTGAACTTTTTAGGCATGTCTTAACTTCCACGTATTTTCTTTTTAATGGAGAATACTACGAACAAACGGAGGGAGTGGTCATGGGTAGCCCACTCTCACCGGTGGTAGCGAATTTGCACTTGGAGAACTTCGAGGAGGGAGCCCTGTTGTCATCCGAATGGAAACCTACTTGCTTTTTCCGTTACGTGGACGACACGTTCGTCATCTGGCCACATGGTATGGATAAACTCCTTGATTTCCTTACACATCTAAACTCCATACACCCCAACATCAAATTCACTATGGAGACTGAAACAGAGGGTAAATTACCTTTCCTTGACGTCTTGGTCAAGAGAAGGGCTGATGGCACCCTAGGTCATGGGGTGTATCGGAAGACAACGCACACTGATCTGTATTTGCAGGCGGACAGCTGCCACCACCCTTCACAGAGGAATGTGGTACTTAAAACTCTAGTACATAGGGCGCGCACTATCTCTGACGCAGAGAGTCTACCCCAGGAATTTGAACATCTGAGAACCGTTTTCGAAAAAATGGGTACTCAGAGTGGCAGAGTCAACGTGCTCTCCGCCCAACCACTACAGCACAACCTGTGGAGATGGATGAAATCACGAGGGAGGTGGTAGGCACTGCGTTTATTCCATATACAGGCGCTCTCTCGGGGAAAATCGCCCGCATTTTGAAGAAACACCGGGTCGGAACTGTGTTTTGTCCTCCGAATAAAACTCATGTACTGGTGGGGAGCGCCAAAGATGACCTCGGTTTGAGGAAGGCCGGCGTGTACCAGATTCCGTGTCAATGTGGCAAGTCGTATATTGGTCAGACGATGCGTACCGTCGAGGATCGATGCCGTGAACACGAGGGGCACACTAGACTGATGGTACAGGCGTCGAGATACTGGGACAGCATTGTTAGAGAGGCCATCGAAACTCGCACCAATGACGACCTCATAAACCGCGACTGTGGCTATAATCTTAGCAAGGCTTGGGAACCAGCGATTGGGTTAATCAAGAGTAAATCGAGCAAACGTATAGTTGTGACGACGACGGCGGACAGAGCCATCACTCCGAAGACATCTCAGACCTCGTCGCAATCTGTTCCACCGCGCGACCGTGGGGCGGGGCGCGGACAGAGGAGGGAGCGCGCCGCGGGCAGAGGGTATTTAAATCGGCCGCCGCCGCGACTGAACCCAGTTCCCTCTGAGCAGCTATAGCGTACGGATCTCCGTGCCGGCACGTTCACAGGAACCCAGTCCGTCAGTTCACCTGATGTTGGCGACATGTATGATCGCCGAAATATTGTGTCCGTTGGACACTATAGACCGGCAGTACACCCGTGGATATTTTGATTATCAAATACGCCGGGAGAAACTCAAGAATCACAACAATTCTGTTGTTCCCCGTATGACTTTATTGTAGTAAACATGATATTCTATACAAGACGACAATTTAACTGAAATTTTCTGTAGTAAACGCAACTATGGGGTAACTGAAGTTTGGGAAAATTGTCAAATTATATTATTGTACTGTAAAGAAGTTCATTTTGCAAGTGAAGATAATCAATAATTGATTTTTAAAAGTGCCTATTGAGGAATGAAAACATGCTGGAACAGAAAACAGTCGCCGTTGGTTCGATTTGTGCCTATCTTCCCCCATATATAGTTGCAAGCATATAATAAAACGGAACACCTATTACTGCAAACATTCTTTCGTCTCATCCAAATCTCGAATGAGTAATGGTGCTGTTGGGGTTCTTGTTAAATTCGTATTGAAGAGACGGGTGAGATTCTCATCTGTGGTTGTTGTAATTTCACAGTCAGAGCCGTGACAGGCTGCGGGATATTGGACTGCTCGTCAGCTGCTAATGACAGACCGCAGCAGCGGCGGGCCGCTTGTCACGGACTGCTTCCGCCACGCCCGCCGCCGCTGCCACTAGCGCTTGATTTCCCACAGGCCTGTGGCCCCCGCTGCTGCTGGTCGTCCATTTGCGGCGTAACGCACCTGCGCGACATTGTGTTCACGGTTCACACCCACGCCACCCCCCCCCCCCAGTCCGACTGTTTTCATAGGTAGTGGAAAACACGCGGCCCTGTTCGCTTTGGCATTTCGTCGGTGTAGGGTCGCCGGACATTTCAAGTATTACTCCGTGCTCCTGTTTGATGCAACATTTCTTTTCTTTCTTTTTTTTATGCTTCAGGCGAATGTAAACAGGTTATAGAGAGTAAGAGGTCAGAGCTACTGTTGAGTTGCTATCATCGATCCTCCTCATTGCGTTGTCTCGGCACCATCTGCATCGTGTTTTCTATGTTACAGAGATCTGACATTCTGATATTGTCACCTGGCAATGGACGTTAAATTTATGTGTGAGTGGTGATGGACGCCACTCCACAGACACAGCAGGGGGCGTGTATTATTTTGGGTCACGGTCCAGAGTAGGTGCGGTATAGGATTTGAAGGTGGGATCCACAGTGTGTTATGTCCACGATAGGGTTCGAAGGTGAACCAACCACGTGTTACGTCTGGGATAGGTCTCGACGGTGGATCCACGAATAGTAGGTCCAGGGTAGAGTCTGTCACCCCCTCCTCCCTACACATACAGAAAACTAGCATAATTGCAGTAGGTGCTGGCAGTTGTACTAAATTTGCAAGCGTATGTAGCACACATGACCAGAAGTGTCAGCATCTTGTATCTTTAGAACAGGCTGCATATAAAGGGAGCTTTGAAAGTAGGTCTCTCTGTAAAATAGTGGATGTGTGAGGGTGTTGGGGAGGCATATCCATGAAAGTGTATCAGTGGTCGGTCAAACTTCTTTTTTTTTTTTTTTTTTTTTTTTTTTTTTTTTTTTTTTTTTTTTTTACGGCGCTACTCTCACATTCAGCTCGTGAATCAGAATAGTTGTGCAGTTTAACGTGTGCGGAATGTTGGATAAGCGCACCCTAAGTGTAGAAGATAAGGTCCAAGGCTAGCATCTTTCAGTGGTTGGTCTTCAGCTATTGAGCAGTGCCCTGACAAAGTGAAGCTGGACACTCTTACCCTGGTGACAAACATGAAACTGCATGTTTCCCTTGTGGTGGAGGGTTGAAATGTTGGCATGAAATGAACAACCCATGGGTTGAACATGTTTTGTAGTTTTCCAACAGCTTGTATGTGCTTCTTGCGAAGGTTAATGACATCTTGGATAATATCTGTCATGTCACAATATTGCTGGAAAAAAAAGGTGCTGCAAAGGTTGCGGCTAATGTTAAACCTCCATCAAATCTTCTGAAAGCATCACCAGAACACCATTTGACTCTGAGAGCTTTTGAAAATGCTCGCGTGTGTAAAATCTACTTTCCGGATGAAATGAGAGTCCTGTTCTGTCCCTGCACACATATTGCTACTCGCGTTAAATGGACGTATCCTCTCCTCGTGTACTGTGTGTCAGAGACCTGTTTTAACCACAGTAAGAACATTTTTTACGAAAGTAAGAGAGAGAGAGATTATTATTTTCTGATTTTTTTTATACATTGTTAGTACACAGTGTGAAGGAAGAAAGCATTATCATTTTTTTCCTACATCAAACACACTTAGTTCTGCCCTTAATATGACAGCTATATTATATGGAGGTCTTAACACTTCCTGACTTGCATTAAAGCATCATGATTTTGTTATCTCGAAACATAGAATTCTCAAACAATACAACCATATTGTCAACGTTCACTGTCTTCCACGGGGTTAAAAATACATCATCCCCACAGCAGAGTACTTTCGTTAAGATCTGTGGAAAACAGTTCCATACGATGCGATAACAAGTGCTTCGCGACTTGTTCACTAAGTTAGTAACTACTAGATTCTGTATTGAAATATATTACGGGGAGAAAAAGAAAATGATCGTGCTGCCTAAGACCATGTGTCATTAATTTATGAAAAGCAGTACACTCAGCAAATGTAATAAGAATTGGCGGTAGAAAATGCTTGGTTTCTTATTGTATTTACTAGATGTTGGACAGAATGATGGTGTCGTATTAATAGGGGGGAGCGTATGAATTCTGAAGACAGCGTCCCATTTATCTCTGTCGGGAGGAGGAGGAGGAGGAGGAGGAGACATATCGGGAGAAATTTGTATGGATGCACCGGGAATATAAGAAGTACATCTAAAGCGTAACTGGTTGATGTTAAAATGCCCATCAGCCTAGATTGTTTCAACAGGCTCCTGTAGATGACTATTAGCATATGGATTCGTGTAAAGCATGAGATTTTTTGACAGAATGGATATGTGCAACTACCTAACGTCTGTCAGACACGTTTGTCTGCCTCCACCAGAAGGATAAAGGCTTTTAGGCTCTAATTTATAACTGTGGGAATGGACTGTTCGAGTTTGATCCTGTCTAAGTGTATTAAATGTTAGTAATACGGAAGTAGATTTCAAAAAGTCATTATGGGATGTATATTGTGTGGAAGACTGTAGTTTTAATGGAACATTGGTTAGTGATATGAAGGCGTAAAACACACACACACACACACACACACACACACACACACAATTAGTGTACTTAAATAGGAGTGACACACATTTAGAAATTACGTGACAGTATTTTGCAAATAATTCCTTGCTTTTGTATGCTTTGAATTCCATATTTATTGCATCCAGTACCTGGTGGGGTAGGTATGCCATCGTGCATTGAACTTTCGTTATCTTAGAATAATTGAGTTACCGAAATGACAAACAACACATCACGGTCTCAGTGCTTCAACTGTCTTAAGCAAGACAATACCACAGATCTACTTCACTCCACTGCAACACATTCTACACATACACTCCTGGAAATTGAAATAAGAACACCGTGAATTCATTGTCCCAGGAAGGGGAAACTTTATTGACACATTCCTGGGGTCAGATACATCACATGATCACACTGACAGAACCACAGGCACATAGACACAGGCAACAGAGCATGCACAATGTCGGCACTAGTACAGTGTATATCCACCTTTCGCAGCAATGCAGGCTGCTATTCTCCCATGGAGACGATCGTAGAGATGCTGGATGTAGTCCTGTGGAACGGCTTGCCATGCCATTTGCACCTGGCGCCTCAGTTGGACCAGCGTTCGTGCTGGACGTGCAGACCGCGTGAGACGACGCTTCATCCAGTCCCAAACATGCTCAATGGGGGACAGATCCTGAGATATTGCTGGCCAGGGTAGTTGACTTACACCTTCTAGAGCACGTTGGGTGGCACGGGATACATGCGGACGTGCATTGTCCTGTTGGAACAGCAAGTTCCCTTGCCGGTCTAGGAATGGTAGAACGATGGGTTCGATGACGGTTTGGATGTACCGTGCACTATTCAGTGTCCCCTCGACGATCACCAGTGGTGTACGGCCAGTGTAGGAGATCGCTCCCCACACCATGATGCCGGGTGTTGGCCCTGTGTGCCTCGGTCGTATGCAGTCCTGATTGTGGCGCTCACCTGCACGGCGCCAAACACGCATACGACCATCATTGGCACCAAGGCAGAAGCGACTCTCATCGCTGAAGACGACACGTCTCCATTCGTCCCTCCATTCACGCCTGTCGCGACACCACTGGAGGCGGGCTGCACGATGTTGGGGCGTGAGCGGAAGACGGCCTAACGGTGTGCGGGACCGTAGCCCAGCTTCATGGAGACGGTTGCGAATGGTCCTCGCCGATACCCCAGGGGCAACAGTGTCCCTAATTTGCTGGGAAGTGGCGGTGCGGTCCCCTACGGCACTGCGTAGGATCCTACGGTCTTGGCGTGCATCCGTGCGTCGCTGCGGTCCGGTCCCAGGTCGACGGGCACGTGCACCTTCCGCCGACCACTGGCGACAACATCGATGTACTGTGGAGACCTCACGCCCCACGTGTTGAGCAATTCGGCGGTACGTCCACCCGGCCTCCCGCATGCCCACTATACGCCCTCGCTCAAAGTCCGTCAACTGCACATACGGTTCACGTCCACGCTGTCGCGGCATGCTACCAGTGTTAAAGACTGCGATGGAGCTCCGTATGCCACGGCAAACTGGCTGACACTGACGGCGGCGGTGCACAAATGCTGCGCAGCTAGCGCCATTCGACGGCCAACACCGCGGTTCCTGGTGTGTCCGCTGTGCCGTGCGTGTGATCATTGCTTGTACAGCCCTCTCGCAGTGTCCGGAGCAAGTATGGTGAGTCTGACACACCGGTGTCAATGTGTTCTTTTTTCCATTTCCAGGAGTGTATGTTCAGGACGCTTTGATGCTGTAGAATTTTGCTCTGCAGCAACACCAAACATGAAGAGCATTCATGCACTGACACTGGTGCTGTTGAAGACGGCAGTGCCAGGACACGGATCCTGAAACAGGAGATGCTGTACCTGGCCGTCAATCACCCCTCGATATGTCAGTTTTCTGCAAAGCTTTTCTCACTCTTCTTTGAATGAGCCCCACCTTCGTAGCTCGCCATACATTCCTAATTTCAACTGTAACTTTGAGGTCATTAGTCAGCTGGTATCCTAACATTAACATGCGTAGATCGGTTGGTAGTTGAATGATACGTACTGATGATTCGACAGTTCACTACTATGTAGTCAATGTCAACAAATCGTAAGTCTGCATCTAGTCAAGTTACTTAGCTGGTAGGTGAAGGAAATGCAGTATGTGGATACTGATAGGATCATGTAGGTTGGCATACTTCATTTTTAAATGTAACGGAAAAAAATCTCTGGGGAAGATGACCTGTTTCCCTCAAAAGCGTAAGAGTGGATTACGTTGCGTACGTAGGTGTATAGAGAATCATTTTTCAGTTGGTCAGTGCTTGATAGTGGAATGAAAGGGTAATGGATAGTACTGGTGATATAACTTCCACATTGCACTGTACAGCGGCTTGCAACATATATGTTTTAGATTTTGGATGTTTGAGGTAATGGACTTGTCTACAAGCGGGCAGGAAGATCTGTGGTACGCTGGTAGTTGATATGAACGTAAATAAAGGTATTGCTCATTAGTAGGACGAGAGATCCTCCAGCTGTCACAGGAAGCATTGAGTGCAGTAAAAAAAGTCCCTAGCAGTAAGCATCTGAAGCACGTTGAAGCAGAATCCATGTGCCAGGCACAGATTCATTTGCATAAATCTTTAGGTGGGAAGTAACCCTAACACAAAGAAGTGTGGCAGGTGAGCAGCTGCATGTCACCCAACACAACTCGGACCGACGTGTAAGCACTGGTGGGTTTGTTTCCAAAAAAATAAAATAAGTTCGACTACACGTATGTGCACTGCCCACTGCTTTAACCAGAGTTTGATATAATGATCAGTCCTCTCTCGAATATCAAATGGGCGAGAAATAAAGAATGCTGTGATTAAACCCTGTATCTTTCCCTATTCTTACGATGGATGTGAATTGTGTGTGGCTGTGCGAAGCAAATGAACCAAAGTAAATGATTCAATAGGTGGTGTGTGTTGGAGCTCTGTGACATTGTTAGAATCGCACCGTATCGGTGTATCCCATTTGAAAAAAGACTGTGTGTCTCTCACAAAACACTATGCATTCGACGAAGACTCTGATACGATTGTGGCATTATATATTTAGCATAATAAACATATAAGTATGATAAGGGGATTACGACACGTACAGGGACATATTTACATGTAATCATTTGATATCAATGAGTTGCATTTTTTTGTTCAGTCCCCATACTCGAAAGGTGCAGGAGTAACACTTCCTTGACCATTGCACTGGGAATTATTCCCTATGTTCTACCCATTAAAAAGCCTGTATTTGATGTGCCGATCATACAAGAGAATAGACCACGTACAGAGGCATGCAGACAGTCATTTTTACTCTGTCATTACACGTGTGAGTGGAACAGGGTGGGTTGTATCTATTGGCTGAGGACGACGATTAGTGGGAGTTGGAGATGCGTGTAAATAAGTATAACTATCGAGTCTGAAGAGCCAGAGTGACTTGCTACTGTTCTGTTAGACCACCGCAAAAACTAGCACCAGTCGTAAAATACCCGGATGTAAGCATTCAGATGGTGGTGAATTTCTTCTGGTGTGTGAGTCTGGTAGCTTTTATCGTTGTGAAAGGTCTCTACATAGTCAGCCTTGTAACTAATGGAACAGTACTGTCGCAATGTGATAGTTTTTGAGAGAATTAGCAGGGGTCTGTGACTTGGCTGGTAACATACGGAGCCAGCCTCACTCGCCAAGATCAGGTGGATGCAAATCGAAGAGTGGGATATTCTTGGGTGGTCACAATATGGGGGGGAGGGGGGGGGGCTGAGAGGTGATATCTGTACCACTTATTCTAAGTGTTGTAGGCAGACATATTACATTCTTCCACAAACGTCTCGCAAAGTGACTGCAACAAGAAAATACGAACATTTTTACCGAGATACGTTAAGCAGCAGACGTTCTGTCTTTTTTATTCTCGATAAATATGTTGCGGTTGGATAGCAATGAAATGTGATATTACTGATGCTGTGTTCATCGATGGTCGATGTTTTAATGAACCAGTTGTTAAAGGCGAGAGTATGCGAGGAAAAGCGGTGCCATCCACGAAGGAGAAGCCCTCATGTACAGGTATTAAAGGTGGTTGGTGATCCTCTTCCTATTAAACTGCGTTGTGAACATATCGAATAAAAAGTAAACTTTTTTCATATAAAATGTGCGACTGGTTTAGAACAGCCAGATGGTGATGCAGGGTCACTTCCCTTTTTCTATTTGCACTCTCACTCTTGAGAGCACTAAACCAGAAACACAACTGTGAGAACTTTAAATTACGAGCAACTCGTGGCAGCGAGAGAGAACATTCATCTGTGACTTGTGTGCATGTAAATGTATGGACTGACGACAACAAATGGCTCTGAGCACTATGGGACTCAACATCTTAGGTCATAAGTCCCCTAGAACTTAGAACTACTTAAACTTAACTAACCTAAGGACATCACACACACCCATGCCCGAGGCAGGATTCGAACCTGCGACCGTAGCAGTCCCGCGGTTCCGGACTGCAGCGCCAGAACCGCTAGACCACCGCGGCCGGCGACGACATCTTAACAGGTAGACTAAATTGACATTGTTGACTCGTAGATAAAGTCCTGTGGAGTAAGTTAAGGGATTGCTCTGGAGCTTAAAAATTTTGAACGACATAATAGACATTCTTTCCATCCGCCAAAGAGAAGACATGAGTGTACCACCCAGCAGCCGGCTGGGGTGGCCGAGCGGTTCTAGACGCTACAGTCTGGAACCGCGTGACCGCTACGGTCGCAGGTTCGAATCCTGCCTCGGGCATGGGTGTGTGTGATGTCCTTAGGTTAGTTAGGTTTAAGTAGTTCTGAGTTCTAGGGGACTGATGACCTCAGAAGTTAAGTCCCATAGTGCTCAGAGCCATTTGAACCACCCAGCAAGGAAAGCAGGTTCTAACGTATTTGTACTATATGTAAAGTTTATCAAATGGTAATTATATAATAAATGACACTGGACAAATAGCCTACAGCAACTTGTAGCATCTAGCATAGGCAAAGGTTTCCAAGGTTTTCTATGACTTGTGGGTGAAAGTATTAAACATCGCCAACACAGAGTTGACTTGTAATTAAACATTTTCTTTCGACTGCTCGGTTATAGACTATAATTACGTTATTTCTACAATTATCATCACTCCTCTGCTTAGTTGCAGTAGAGTAAATCAAGTGCTTGGGACATCATGAGTGGCAGAGAAGACTCTGTGGATACTGTACATTCTTCTATAAGTTTTGTGTGTTTATAAATGGACGGAATGACATCTTAATAGGCAGACTAAAATTACGTAGTTGGTTCGTAGATAAAATATGCTGAATAAGATTATGGAATTACTCTGCAGTACAAAAATTGTGACCAGGAGACAGTCATTGTTTCCGCATGCAATTAATGAATAGTTCTAATTGCAGACGAAAAACAAATATGCTTGATGATTACTTGGAGTGATAAAGTATACATCCTACCGCCAAGATAGCGAAACTTAAATCAGACGTACTTGTAACGTTGATCCATTCATCAGTGTTCGGTGGTCGCTTCCGTTTAAAATGGCTCTGAGCACTATGGGACTTAACATCTATGGTCATCAGTCCCCTAGAACTTAGAACTACTTAAATCTAACTAACCTAAGGACGTCACACAACACCCAGTCATCACGAGGCAGAGAAAATCCCTGAACCCGGGCGCGGGAGGTCGCTTCCGTCTAGAGTGCCGTAGTCGCTACCTGCTGACCCGCGCGTACGTTCTGCTGTCGCGGAGCAAGACGAGGGTTTTTGCAGGTCGCCTCCTATTTTCAGTCGTGAGCGTTCAGCAGTGCGACAGAAGCTACAAGGAATACATCGGGGCAGCACACTTTAGTGACGGCGTCAGCAGCTAGCTGTAAGTAACGTCTATATACTAGACGCATACAGGCACACACAGGTATGCTCTCTCCTGGACTGATTGGGGCTTCATGTGTGTGCGATCTGCCTTTCTCTGCAGAAGCATTCCCGCCGTTGTTTCTACGAGTCAAGTATAATCTTATTGTGTGTGTAAGGGGAGTTGATAGTGCAGGGGATATAGTTCGTTTTAAGTGAAATGTAGACCTGATGTGCGTTCGTTGTTAAATACAAAATGTTTTTCGAGGCTGAATATCCGTGTAACTTGTTAGGTTACTACGTTGTGGTGATAGACCGATATTTCACATGCGTCTTCCTGAAAAAGTGCCTTTTTTTTGAATTCGCAATCATATCAACGGTATGTGCTTGCAGGAGATATGCTGTAGAAATTTTTTGGACATTTAAAGTATTTAAGTGTGTCTTCTCGAGAAATCTGGGACCGATGATCTCAGCGGTTTGGTCTCATAGGACCTTACCACAAATTCCCAAAATTTTCGAGAAATCTGTGAAATAACTCCAAAAATGTAGATAGCATCAAACATTGAGTTGCTTGCAGGGCATTTATGGTGGTGGTATTTACAAACCCGTATTTTACATGTGTCATCCACTAAAATATCCACAAAACTAGTATTTGCGTCCACCACCACGTATCCACGTCTGACCATCGTTAGTGCGATCTATTCTGGAGTACCGTTTGAGTGTTTGCGATCCATACCAGGTCGGATCAAAGGAAGACATTCAAGCACTTCAGAGGTGGGCTGCTAGATTTGTTACTGGTAGGTTCGAGCAACATGTAAGTGTTACGGAGATGCTTCTGGACTCAAATGGGAATCCCTGGTTGTAAGGTGACGTTCTCTTCGAGGAGAACTATTGAGAAAATTTAGAGAATCAGCATTTGAAACTGACTGCAGAATGATTCTCTTGCCTCCAAGATACGTGGCACGTAAGGAGCACGATGATAAGATACCAGAAATTAGGGCTCCTACAGAGGCATATAGATGTCGCTTTTCCCCGGACGTGTTTGCGAGTGGAACGGGAAAGGAAGTCATTAGTAGTGGCACTGGGTACTCTCCGCCACGCGCCATAAGGTGAACTGCGGAGTGTTGAGGCAGAGGTAGATGTACACTGATCAGCCACAACATTATGACCACCTACCTAACAGCTGGAATGCCCACCTTTGGCACGGATAACAGTGGCGACGCATTGCGGCGTGGAACCAATGAGGCTTCGGTAGGTCGCTGGAGGGAGTTGGCACCACATCTGCACACACGTCACCTGGGGTGATGGGCTCTAATGCCATGTTGAATCACATCCCATATGTGTTGGATTGTGTTCAGATCGGGTGAGTTGGGGGGCCAGCACATCAATTGAAACTCGCCAATGTCTTCCTCGAACCCCTCCATCGCACTCCTGGCCTTGTGGCATGGCGCATTATTTTGTTGAAAAATGCCACTGCCGTCGGGAAACATGACCGTCATGAAGGGGTGTACGTGGCCCGAGACCAGTGTACGATACATCTTGGCCACCACCAGCTTGCTTCCGTCCTGTAGTACAGCTGTCAAGGAGCTGTTCCCCTGGAAGATGACGGATTTCGACCACCCCCTCCCCCTCCCCCCCAACGGCATTATGAAGAAGGTATCGGGATTCATCTGACCATGCAATGCTCTTGCCACTGTGCAAACGCCCAGTGCTGATCGTCACGATCCCATTTCAGTCGCAGTTGCCGATGTCGTGGTGTTAACATTGGCACATGGCTGGGTCGTTGGATGCAGAGGTCCATCGTTCGGAAAATTCCGTGCACTGTGTGTTCACATACACTTATACTCTGCCCAGCATTAAAAGCTGATGTTTGTTCCGCTCAACCCCACGATGTCTGGACCTGGTTTCACTTGGGTTTCGCCACACTTTGAAGACCCTCACCACAGCACTCCTCGAGCGCCCGACAAATGGCTCGTGCCGAGCCTCCGGGCCCTCACAATCTGCCCTCGGCCAGACTCAGATAGATCGCGCGCCTTCCCCATTTACACACGGACAGCACGCTGACTGACACTACCATGTCGCCTTCTTGTGCCTGACCTGGCAGTTGTTCCTCGTCAGGTTACGCTGGTATCGCCTGGACGGGTTTACATCGACAGGAGGTCAGTGTATGTGCGTTTCTTTGATGAAATCGACCAAATTAGCCATGAAACACACATTTACGTGTATCTTTCTTAAAAAAGTGGGGAAAAATCGGTAAAATAGCAGTGGAACCAACGTCGTCTTAAACAATCGTTAAAAGATTGCCACGAAACCGTAAATATCGTCGCATGTTGAAGAAAACAGCGTAGGTACCTAACATTCCGGAAAACTACGCCAATACCACTGGGTACTTACTGTACTGGAAATTTGCAACATCACCTGGATCTACTGATGCTGCTGCTTGAGTGATAGAGATATTAAGACTGCCAGTCGCAGGATGCTTGGGGGCAGTGGTGGTGGGGGAATGACCAATATTAGCACAGTGGGGCGGTGGGAGGGATGTTGTTGTTGTTGTCTTCAGTCCTGAGACTGGTTTGATGCAACTCTCCATGCTACTCTATCCTGTGCAAGCTTCTTCATCTCCCAGTACCTACTGCAACCTACATCCTTCTGAATCTGCTTAGTGTATTCATCTCTTGGTCTCCCTCTACGATTTTTACCCTCCACGCTGCCCTCCGATGCTAAATTTGTCATCCCCTGATGCCTCAGAACATGTCCTACCAACCGGTCCCTTCTTCTTGTCAAGTTGTGCCACAAACTCCTCTTTTAATTCTATTCAATACCTCCTCATTAGTTATGTGATCTACCCATCTAATCTTCAGCATTCTTCTGTAGCACCACATTTCGAAAGCTTCTATTCTCTTCTTGTCCAAACTATTTATCGTCCATGTTTCACTTCCATACATGGCTACACTCCATACAAATACTGTCATAAACGACTTCCTGACACTTAAATCTATACTCGATGTTAAATTTGTCTTCTTCAGAAATGCTTTCCTTGCCATTGCCAGTCTACATTTTATATCCTCTCTACTTCGACCATCATCAGTTATTTTGCTCCCCAAATAGCAAATCTCCTTTACTACTTTAAGTGTCTCCTTTCCTAAATAGGGAGGGATAGTGAAGGAGAATTCATTTTTTGGGGCTATAAATTACCATCATTACAATGACAGTTATCATTTTAGTCTAAAAGCATTCGGTCAACTGAGTAAACATGAATCCCAAGTCTCCCCACTAAGCTGCCATCAGGCCTAAAAATTATGGTAGTCACCATAGTTATTGACCATTGACATTATCATGACAGTTAGTGCGCATTAATTATGTCCTAAACGAACAATACATGCGCCCAAGTGAGCAGTTATACATTAGGGTCATTAAATTAGGATAGGACAAGGGGGCGGTTTTTTTTTTTACTACAAAAGCATTGTCCTGAATCCCACTTACGTCCCCTACTGACTGCCATCTCAGAATCAGAAATCTGCGAATCGTGTGTGGGTCGGGAAGTCATCATGGAAACTTGTGCTTTCAAGAATGCCACAGCGGTCAGTCTTTGTGTTCAAAACTTGGGTCTGAAACTAAACCACAAGACGTCACGTGTCATCTTTGTATAACACGCCGTAAGTTGATAAGCGAAGATTTACGTGAAACAATTTCTCCTGTGCTCCTTGACAGTATCGAATGTCCTTATAAATAACAGTACGTTGAAACTTTCTGACAGGTTAAAACTCTATGCCGGGCCAAAATCGAACTCGTGACCTTGGCCTTTTGCGAGCAAGTGCAGAACGACTCACGGCCTGTCCTCACAGCCTGCTTCCTCCAGTATCTCGTCTCCTACCATTCTAATATCACATAAGTTCTCTTCCGAAAAAAGTGGTTCAAATGGTTCTGAGCACTATGGGACGTAACTTCTGAGGCCATCAGTCTCCTAGAACTTAGAACTACTTAAACCTAACTAACCTAAGGACATCACACACATCCATGTCCGAGGCTGGATTCGAACCTGCGACTGAAGCCGTCGCGCGGTTCCAGACTGTAGCGCCTAGAACCGCTCGGCCACCACGACCGGCCCCTCTTCCGAAACTTGGGGAACTAGCACTTCTGGCAGAAAGACTATTGCGGAGACATGGCTTGGCCACAGCCTGGGGGATGGGTCGAGAATGAGGTTTTCACTCTGCAGCAGATTGTATACTGATATGAAACTTCCTGGCAGGTTAAAACTGCGTGCGAGAGTGAGACCCGGGTTCTAGTCCCGGTCCGAAACACAGCTTTAATCTGCCAGAAGTTTCATATCAGCCCACAACGCTGCAGAGTGAGAATCTCATTCTGGAAACGGTAAGAGATATCGGTGTAGTGTTGGTTGAATTGGGAAGAAAGAAGAGTGTCGTAGCAAGCACGAAATCTCTCTTGTCAGAAATGTTGAAAACTATTTTCACCTGCACTAAAACAAAAATTAGTTCAGTCCTTAATGTTGACAAATCCTTACGATTGTGAGGTGCAAGACGGCACAAATAATGAAAACTCCAGAAAACTGTAACGATGGGTGCTAGTGTTAATTATGTCATTGTTTGAGCACGTCAGTGCTGCCTGTACTGAATGCGACGATCACGCGAGGTGACTTTCGGCATGTTTTCTTCTATTCGTCGGTTTCTTAGTCTCTGGTGTCCTCAGTACTATAAAATACGTATCACCATTCCGTAACTGCAGTACAAGATCAGAACAAACTACCCAGTAACCTGCGTCTTACCCAAACACTCTGCGTTCGAGAGATTAGAGCCTCACCTGTTGTCATCGGCCTTGGCTCCCTCTGGGAATTTCCAGCTGCAATCCTTTTATCCAAGAACGAACCAGTGCTACTGTCATATTGTGAACGCTATCCATGCTTCCCTTGACTCTCTCAGTTTCCTTTTTCTTCTCTCCATTTCATCTGCTAACCTTCCCGTATTACTCGTCGCTCTTCTCCAGACCGTTCAACTGCTTCTGCACATTTGATTCCTTTCGTATTGCTATCATATATTTCTGTTAGACCTTGTTGTTCACATTCAACAGAAATATGAGCAGTAAATTTGTTAGGTGTTAATTAGACAGACATTTCAGGAATACCATATCATCATCATCAGCCAATGCGATCACTTGGTGATGTGGCCTGTTTGAATCGACGTCCCTGCTGGTTCTTCCATTTCTGCCGATTTTGAGCTTCCGATTCCCAGTTCAGTTCGGTTGCCTTTCTTACGTCCCATCTGTCCGCCGATCTTCCCCTTGGTCTATTTACGTAAACTGGGGTCTAATGTGGTTCTCGTTTTCACCACCTGTCATCTTTTCTTCGAGCGACATGACCAGCTCACTGCCATTTCAAGATTTCACTCTTTCTGTTATGTCACCGATGTTTGTTGTCAGTCTGATATCAGTTGCTTTCTTTCTGTCTTTCTTTGTGTAGCCATCTTTCCATTCCTCTCTGCGTTCTCTTAGTTACCTAACAATGAATTCGTTTAATGTCCATGTGTCACAGCCATAATTTATTACTTGCACTATACATTCTTCAAAAACTGTTTCCCTCAGCTCGGCCTACATCGTAGAGTTATAAACCGAACAGTATCTTCTATAAACTTGCCATCCTAATTCAATACATCGAAATATTTCTGGTTTTAGGTCTTCATTCATATTTACAGGCTGACCCAGAGGGACATATATTCTGTACCTCTTGGAGTTGCGTACTTCCAATTGGTATATTTCCCTCCGGTGTCCATTCATTCGTCACGGTCTTGGTTTTGTCATAGTTCACTTTTAGACTAAGTTCAGAGTAGACAATGCAAGTTCACTAACTAGTGTTTGAAGTCCTTCTATACTATTTGCAAATGAACAATATCAGCAGAAATCCTCAGTTTATTTAATCTCTTTCCTAGAGGTTGGATTCCATTTCTAGGCCACACCAATTTATACATTGTTTTTTTTTAGGCCTAGTATAAATAATTTTGGAGATACAGAGTCACCTTGTTTTATACCATTTTCAAAGGAAAATTCATTGATTTCTTCAGTTACATTCACAAAAGCTGTGGAGGTTTTGTGTACATGTATAGAACTTTAATATAGGCCTATTCTATTCCTTGTTCTGTTAGAGCCTCAAACACAGCTGAGTGAATGATCGAATTAAACCCTTTTTCAAAACCTATACCCCATATTTATTTTTGTATCCTATAATAATAATAATAATAATTATTATTGTTATTATTACACTTTTCGTTACTGTTAACTGCTATTATATACCGTTCGTGTATTATGTATATTGTAATGTTAACCCACACAGTATGTCTGCTTAGATGCGAGGCCCTAATTTTGCCAGGTCAAATGAACGTGTAAATGAATAAGGGTGCTACTAAGCCGTTGATGGTTCATGGTGTGGGTTCCTGGTATCATGTCCTAGTTCATGAACCACGGGCAACGTATGAGTGGCCAAGTAAGTGGTCCTGACAGTCGGGATACCAGTTACTTTGGAATAAGTACATATTCCGAGTCGTGGCCACCTTTGTGCTGTGCTCAGACGGCAAAGTCTACCAAATCCACCGGTTAGTCCCTCAACCGTTAGGGGTGAAACTCAATGGGACCCGGGGCAAGTAAGGCTAGCTACCTGCTTCCCGGTACTATAAATATGATGCTGGCAACAATCAGAGCAAAATGCCTCGGATCTTTGGAGGTGACGGAGTCCCACCTCTAATTGACAAACCAGGGACTCCTAAGTTACGACTCGGCAAACGAATGGTAACTGTGGTGTCACCGCCAGACACCACACTTGCTAGGTGGTAGCCTTTAAATCGGCCGCGGTCCGTTAGTATACGTCGGACCCGCGTGTCGCCACTATCAGTGATTGCAGACCGAGCGTCGCCACACGGCAGGTCTAGTCTAGAGAGACACTCTAGCACTCGCCCCAGTTAGACCCGACTTTGCTAGCGATGGTTCACTGACAAACTACGCTCTCATTTGCCGAGACGATAGTTAGCATAGCCTTCAGCTACGTCATTTGCTACAACCTAGCATGGCGCCATTACCAGTTACTATTGATGCTGTAAAACATGTACCGTCAAGAGCGATGTTCACCAATTATAGATTAAAGTTAAGTATTCCAGCAGCTACGTACGTTTTTGGCTATTCTCATTTCCGTGTCCTGTTCCAGACCTCACGCCAGCCTGCGTGAGCTTAAACGCGTGCCTTTCGGCTTCCTCATAGTGGCTTGGCTGTCTTGCCAAGCCACAACAGTAACGAGATGGGGTGCTATTAATATCCATGGGGGCTACTCTGGGAAGAAGGTAGAGCTGGCAGAGGCTGCAAGTAAGATGGGGTTGGACGTTTTAGCTGTTACTGACATTCGGGTAAGGGGTGAGAAGGAAGAGGAAGTGGGAGAATACAAGGTCTACCTGTCAGGTGTCAAAGCAGGAATAGCACAATGGGGTGTAGGGTTTTTCATCAGGAAAGAAATGGAACCCAGTTGTTGTTGTTGTTGTCTTCAGTCCTGAGACTGGTTTGATGCAGCTCTCCATGCTGCTCTATCCTGTGCAAGCTTCTTCATCTCCCAGTACCTATTGCAACCTACATCCTTCTGAATCTGCTTAGTGTATTCATCTCTTGGTCTCCCCCTACGATTTTTACCCTCCACGCTGCCTTCCAATACTAAATTGGTGATCCCTTGATGCCTCAGAACATGTCCTACCAACCGATCCCTTCTTCTAGTCAAGTTGTGCCACAAACTTCTCCCCAATCCTATTCAATACTTCCTCATTAGTTATATGATCTACCCATCTAATCTTCAGCATTCTTCTGTAGCACCACATTTCAAAAGCTTCTATTCTCTTCCTGTCCAAACTATTTACCGTCCATGTTTCACTTCCATACATGGCTACACTCCATACAAATACTTTCAGAAATGACTTCCTGACACTTAAATCTATACTCGATGTTAACAAATTTCTCTTCTTGAGAAACGCTTTACTTGCCATTGCCAGTCTACATTTTATATCCTCTCTACTTCGACCATCATCAGTTATTTTGCTCCCCAAATAGCAAAACTCCTTTACTACTTTAAGTGTCTCATTTCCTAATCTAATACCCTCAGCATCACCCGACTTAATTCGACTACATTCCATTATCCTCGTTTTGCTTTTGTTAATGTTCATCTTATATCCTCCCTTCAAGACACCATCCATTCCGTTCAACTGCTCTTCCAAGTCCTTTGCTGTCTCTGACAGAATTACAATGTCATCGGCGAACCTCAAAGTTTTTATTTCTTCTCCATGGATTTTAATACCTATTCCAAATTTTACTTTTGTTTCCTTTACTGCTTGCTCAATATACAGATTGAATAACATTGGGGAGAGGCTACAACCCTGTCTCACTCCCTTCCCAACCGCTGCTTCCCTCTCATGCCCCTCGACTCTTATAAGTGCCATCTGGTTTCTGTACAAATTGTAAATAGCCTTTCGCTCCCTGTATTTTACCCCTGCCACCTTTAGAATTTGAAAGAGAGTATTCCAGTCAAAATTGTCAAAAGCTTTCTCTAAGTCTACAAATGCTAGAAACGTAGGTTTGCCTTTCCTTAATCTTTCTTCTAAGATAAGTCGTAAGGTCAGTATTGCCTCACGTGTTCCAGTATTTCTACGGAATCCAAACTGATCTTCCCCGAGATCGGCTTCTACTAGTTTTTCCATTCGTCTGTAAAGAATTCGTGTTAGTATTTTACAGCTGTGGCTTATTAAACTGATAGTTCGGTAATTTTCACATCTGTCAACACCTGCTTTCTTTGGGATTGGAATTATTACTTTCTTCTGGAAGTCTGAGGGTATTTCGCCTGTTTCATACATCTTGCTCACCAGATGGTAGAGTTTTGTCAGGACTGGCTCTCCCAAGGCCGTCAGTAGTTCTACTGGAATGTTGTCTACTCCGGGGGCCTTGTTTCGACTCAGGTCTTTCAGTGCTCTGTCAAACTCTTCACGCAGTATCGTATCTCCCATTTCATCTTCATGTACATCCTCTTCCATTTCCATAATATTGTCCTCAAGTACATCGCCCTTGTATAGACCCTCTATATACTCCTTCCACCTTTCTGCTTTCCCTTCTTTGCTTAGAACTGGGTTTCCATCTGAGCTCTTGATGTTCATACAAGTTGTTCTCTTATCTCCAAAGGTCTCTTTAATTTTCCTGTAGGCAGTATCTATCTTACCCCTAGTGAGACAAGCCTCTACATCCTTACATTTGTCCTCTAGCCATCCCTGCTTAGCCATTCTGCACTTCCTGTCGATCTCATTTTTGAGACGTTTGTATTCCTTTTTGCCTGCTTCATTTACTGCATTTTTATATTTTCTCCTTTCATCAATTAAATTCAATATTTCTTCTGTTACCCAAGGATTTCTACTAGCCCTCGTCTTTTTACCTACTTGATCCTCTGCTGCCTTCACTACTTCATCCCTCAAAGCTACCTATTCTTCTTCTACTGTATTTCTTTCCCCCATTCCTGTCAATTGTTCCCTTAAGCTCTCCCTGAAACTCTGTACAACCTCTGGTTCTTTCAATTTATCCAGCTCCCATCTCCTTAAATTCCCACCTTTTTGCAGTTTCTTCAGTTTTAATCTACAGGTCATAACCAATAGATTGTGGTCAGAGTCCACATCTGCCCCTGGAAATGTCTTACAATTTAAAACCTGGTTCCTAAATCTCTGTCTTACCATTATATAATCTATCTGATACCTTTTAGTATCTCCAGGGTTCTTCCATGTATACAACCTTCTATCATGATTCTCAAACCAAGTGTTAGCTATGATTAAGTTATGCTCTGTGCAAAATTCTACCAGGCGGCTTCCTCTTTCATTTCTTAGCCCCAATCCATATTCACCTACTACGTTTCCTTCTCTCCCTTTTCCTACACTCGAATTCCAGTCACCCATGACTATTAAATTTTCGTCTCCCTTCACTATCTGAATAATTTCTTTAATTTCATCATAAATTTCTTCAATTTCTTCATCATCTGCAGAGCTAGTTGGCATATAAACTTGTACTACTGTAGTAGGTGTGGGCTTCGTATCTATCTTGGCCACAATAATGCGTTCACTATGCTGTTTGTAGTAGCTTACCCGCATTCCTATTTTCCTATTCATTATTAAACCTACTCCTGCATTACCCCTATCTGACTTTGTGTTTATAACCCTGTAGTCACCTGACCAGAAGTCTTGTTCCTCCTGCCACCGAACTTCACTAATTCCCACTATATCTAACTTTAACCTATCCATTTCCCTTTTTAAATTTTCTAACCTACCTGCCCGATTAAGGGATCTGACATTCCACGCTCCGCTCTGTAGAGCGCCAGTTTTTCCTCTTGAGTAGTCCCCGCCCGGAGATCCGAATGGGGGACTAATTTACCTCCGGAATATTTTACCCAAGAAGACGCCATCATCATTTAATCATACAGTAAAGCTGCATGCCCTCGGGAAAAATTACGGCCGTAGTTTCCCCTTGCTTTCAGCCGTTCGCAGTACCAGCACAGCAAGGCCGTTTTGGTTAGTGTTACAAGGCCAGATCAGTCAATCATCCAGACTGTTGCCCCTGCAACTACTGAAAAGGCTGCTGCCCCTCTTCAGGAACCACACGTTTGTCTGGCCTCTCAACAGATACCCCTCCGTTGTGGTTGTACCTACGGTACGGCTATCTGTATCGCTGAGGCACGCAAGCCTCCCCACCAACGGCAAGGTCCATGGTTCATGGGGGGGATGGAACCCAGCGTAGTTGCAATAAGGTATGTAAACGAGCGACTGATGTGGATAGATTTGACAATGTGTAGCACGAAAATTAGGATTGTATCAGTATATTCGCATTGTGAAGGGACAGATCAAGATAAGATGGATAGTTTTTATGAGGCACTCAGTGATGTAGTTGTTAGAGTAAAGGACAAGGACAGTGTTCTGCTCATGGGTGATTTTAATGCCAGGATTGGAAATCGAACAGAAGGGTATGAAAAGGTTATGGGTGAATTTGGAGAGCATATGGGGGCCAACAGGAACGGGAAACAACTCTTGGATTTCTGTGCCAGTATGGGCTTAGTAATCACAAACTCCTTTTTTAAACATAAGAACATTCACCGGTATACTTGGGAAGGCAGGAGAACTAGATCTGTAATTGACTGTATAATAACAGATCAGGAATTCAGGAAGGCTGTGAGGGACACACGTTTATTCAGGGTATTCTTTGATGACACTGATCACTATTTAATCTGCAGTGAAATTGGTATTGTGGAGCCGAAAGTGCAGGAGGTCAGGTCCATGTGTAGGAGGATAAGAGTGGAGAAACTTCAGGATAAGGAAATCAGACACAAGTACATAACAGTGATCTCAGAAAGGTACCAGTTAGTTGAATGTAGTCAATTGCAGTCACTGGAAAAGGAATGGACAAGGTACAGGGACACAATACTAGAAGTGGCCAAAGAATGTCTTGGAACAGTAGTGTGTAAAGGTAGGATGAAGCAAACAGCTTGGTGGAATGACACAGTCAAGGCAGCCTGTAAATGGAAAACGAAGGCATGTCAAAAATGGCTACATACTAGAATTCCGGTAGACAGAGAAAGTAACGTTGAAGAAAGAAACAAAGCCAAACAGATAATTACAGCATCCAAGAAGAAATCTTGGGAAGACTTTGGAAACAGGTTGGAGACCTTGGGTCAAGCTGCTGGAAAACTATTCTGGAGTGTAATTAGCAGTCTTCGAAAGGGAGGTAAGAAAGAAATGACAAGTATTATGGGCAGGTCAGAAAAACTGCTGGTGAATCCTGTTGATGCCTTGGGCAGATGGAGGGAATGTTTTGAAGAGTTGTTCAATGTAGGTGAAAATACGATCAGTAATGTTTCAGATTTCGATGTACAATGGGATAGGAATGATGATGGAAATAGGATCACATTTGAGGAAATTGAGAAAATGGTCAATAGATTGCAGTGCAATAAAGCGGCTGGGGTGGATGAAATTAAGTCGGAACTCATCAAATACAGTGGAATGTCAGATCTTAAATGGCTACACAGGATAATTGAAATGGCCTGGGAGTCGGGACAGGTTCCATCAGACTGGACGAAAGCAGTAATCACACCAATCTTTAAACATGGAAACAGAAAAGATTGTAACAACTACAGAGGTATCTCTCTGATCAGCGTTGTGGGTAAAATCTTCTCACGTATTGCTGAAAGGAAAGTGCGAGTATTAGTTGAGGACAAATTTGATGAAAATCAGTGTGGGTTTAGGCCTCTTAGAGGTTGTCAGGACCAGATCTTTAGCTTACGGCAAATAATGGAGAAGTGTTGCGAGTGGAGTAGGGAATTGTATCTATGTTTTATAGATCTAGAAAAGGCATATGATCGGGTTCCTAGGAAGAAGTTATTGTCTGTTCTACGTGGTTATGGAATAGGAGGCAAACTTTTGCAAGCAATTAAAGGTCTTTACATAGATAGTCAGGTAGCAGTTAGAGTTGACGGTAAATTGGGTCCATGGTTCAGAGTAGTTTCAGGGGTAAGACAAGGCTGCAACCTGTCTCCACTGTTGTTCATATTATTTATGGATCATATGTTGAAAACAATAGACTGGCTGGGTGAGATTAAGATAGGTGAATACAAAAGAAGCAGATTCGTATATGCGGATGACTTAGTTGTGATGGCAGATTCGATTGAAAGTTCGCAAATAATATTTCAGAGCTAGATCAGAAATGTAAGGACTATGGTATGAAGATTAGCATCTCCAAAACAAAAGTAATGTCAGTGGGAAAGAGATACAAGCGGATTGAGTGCCAAATAGGAGGAACAAAGTTAAAACAGGTGGACGGTTTCAAGTACTTAGGATGCATATTCTCACAGGATGGCAACATAGTGAAAGAACTGGAAGCGAGGTGTAGCAAAGCTAATGCAGTGAGCGCTCAGCTACGATCTACTCTGTTCTGCAAGAAGAAAGTCAGTACCAAGACTAAATTATCTGTGCACCGTTCAATCTTTCGACCAACTTTGTTGTATGGGAGCGAAAGCTGGGTGGATTCAGGTTACCTTATCAATAAGGTTGAGGTTACGGATATGAAAGTAGCTGGGATGATTGCAGGTCTAGTAGATGGGAACAATGGCAGGAGGGTGTGCACAATGAGGGGGGAAAAAAAAAAACTGGGAATGAACTCTATAGATGTAGCAGTCAGGGCGAACAGGCTTAGATGGTGGGGTCATGATACACGCATGGGAGAAGTAAGGTTACCCAAGAGACTCATGGATTCAGCAGTAGAGGGTAGGAGGAGTCGGGGCAGACCGAGGAGAAGGTACCTGGATTCGGTTAAGAATGATCTTGAAGTAATAGGTTTAACATCAGAAGAGGCACCAATGTTAGCACTGAATAGGGGATCATGGAGGAGTTTTATTAGGGGGACTATGCTCCAGACTGAACGCTGAAAGGCATAATCAGTCTTAAATGATGATGATGATGACTAAGCCGTTATGTTTGTTGTTTCAGCCAGGTGGAGTTTTAATGGCAGTTGCTTCTTGTGTCTCTTGGGGAGTTGGTGGGCGGGGGGAGTGAGAAGGGACGTAATTATTCGGCACTGCTCAGCCAGTTAGATTGTTCCATAGAGCGCACAAAGAAGGCAGCAAGAACCACTCCGCCTCGTTCAGTTTGAATGCGTTTGTAATTGGTGTAATTAATTTCCATTTCGCCTTGCCTTAGCAGACGATCGACCACAGGCGGTGTGGGATTGCTCTTTGGAGTTGTTGTCCTTCAGGCGTGCGGCCGGAAGCCGGAGTCAGAACCTGTTCGTAACCACGTACAGAACGCTGGACGTGGACCTACTTCTCCAGCTACTTTCTGTTGGACAGTCCATTTAACTGTACTCAACTGACTTTGAAGTCTGGCACAACGGTTATGACCCGTCACGCTGTCTTACAGAAATATTTTTGGATCTCTACTAACCATAAGTGATCATCGGTGCCGCTCCTCACCTTCCTATCTTTGCGTATCACACATTTAGGTTCTATTGTTTTAGCTATTGCCGGCCGTTGTGGCCGAGCGGTTCTAAGCACTCCAGTCCGGAACCGGGCCGCTGCTTCGGTCGCAAGTTCGAATCCTGCCTCGGGCATGGATGTGGGTTATGTCCTTACTTTAGTTAGGTTTAAGTAGTTGTAAGTCTAGGGGACTGATGACCTCCGCAGTTTGGCTCCATAGGAACTTACTACAAATTAAAAAAAATTTTCGTAACTTAAATGATGCAGTTACTAAATTGTATCTTCTTTTCTTGCATAACACTGTTTCATTATTTACCAAATCAAATGTACTGCTTGGAAAGAAGAGCCAGTAATGCACTAACCTCATAGCAGCCTAAATAACTTATTTACAGATTTGATTGTGAGATTTACAATCCTTCCGCAGTACGTATTCGTGGTTGTCTGTTGGAACTGAAATTCCAAAATAAATAAATACCACAAATGGGATTAAGATTGGTGTAGACACTGGACGCTACATTCGTCATACAAAGTTCGAGAAACCTATTCTTATAAATCAAAAGCTTTTTGGCCGCTTTTTTTACTGTCCAGTTGAGCCTCTATGGGCACCATGGTAACACCCAATTTCATTTTAGTGTCTAGGTCTCGTCCTTGTTCCAGCTTTGACTTCCTGCCACTGTCTTCTGAGCCCACCAAGAAGTGCCTGTTTATGCTTTTCGGACAAAGGTCCTCTCCGTTTGTTGCTGTCAGGAATTTCAGGGGGGCAGCAGCCTTTTCAGTAGTTGCAAGGGCAACAGTCTGGATGATTGACTAATCTGACCTTGTAACACTAACCAAAATGGCCTTGATGTTCTGGTACTACGAAAGGCTGAAACCAACGGGAAACTACAGCTGTAATTTTTCCCGAGGGCATGCAGCTTTACTGTATGGTTAAATGACGGCGGCGTCGTCGTGGATAAAATATTCCGGGGGTAAAATAGTCCCCCATTCGGATCTCCGGGCGGGGACTACTCAAGAGGATGTCGTTATCAGGAGAAAGAAAACTGGCGCTCTACAGAGCGGAGCGTGGAATGTCAGATCCCTTAATCGGGCAGGTAGGTTAGAAAATTTAAAAAGGGAAATGGGTAGGTTAAAGTTAGATATAGTGGGAATTAGTGAACTTCGGTGGCAGGAGGAACAAGACTTCTGGTCAGGTGAATACAGGGTTATAAACACAAAGTCAGATAGGGGTAATGCAGGAGTAGGTTTAATAATGAATAGGAAAATAGGAGTGCGGGTAAGCTACTACAAACAGCATAGTGAACGCATTATTGTGGCCAAGATAGACACGAAGCCCATGCCTACTACGGTAGTACAAGTTTATATGCCAACTAGTTCTGCAGATGAAGAAGAAATGTATGATGAAATGAAGGAAATTATTCAGATAGTGAAGGGAGACGAAAATTTAATAGTCATGGGTGACTGGAATTCGAGAGTAGGGAAACGGGCAGAGTAAACGTAGTAAGTGAATATGGATTGGGGGTAATAAATGAAAGAGGAAGCCGCCTGGTAGAATTTTGCACAGAGCATAACTTAATCATAGCTGACACTTGGTTCAAGAATCATGAAAGAAGGTTGTATACATGGAAGAATCCTGGAGATACTAAAAGGCATCAGATAGATTATATAATGGTAAGACAGAGATTTAGGAACCAGGCTTTAAATTGTAAGACATTTCCAGGGGCAGATGTGGACTCTGATCACAATCTATTGGTTATGAACTGTAGCTTAAAACTAAAGAATCTGCAAAAAGATGGGAATTTAAGAAGATGGGACCTGGATAAACTGACTAAACCAGAGGTTGTACAGAGTTTCAGGGGGAGTATAAGGGAACAATTGACAGAAATGGGGGAAAGAAATACAGTATAAGAAGAATGGGCAGCTCTGAGGGATGAAGTAGTGAAGGCAGCAGAGGATCAAGTGGGTAAAAAGACGAGGGCTAGTAGAAATCCTTGGGTAACAGAAGAAATATTGAATTTAATTGATGAAAGGAGAAAATTAAAAATGCAGTAAATGAAGCAGGCAAAATGGAATACAAACGTCTAAAAAATGAGATCGACGGGAAGTGCAAAACAGCTAAGCAGGGATGGCTAGAGGACAAAAGTAAGGATGTGGAGGCTTATCTCACTAGGGGTAAGATAGATACTGCCTACAGGAAAATTAAAGAGACCTTTGGAGAAAAGAGAACCACTTGTATGAATATCAAGAGCTCAGATGGAAACTCAGTTTTAAGCAAAGAAGGGAAAGCAGAAAGGTGGAAGGAGTATATAGAGGGTCTATACAAGGGCGATGTACTTGAGGACAATATTATAGAAATGGAAGAGGATGTAGATGAAGATGAAATGGGAGATACGATACTGCGTGAAGAGTTTGACAGAGCAGTGAAAGACCTGAGTCGAAACAAGGTCCCAGGTAGACAACATTCCAGTAGAACTACTGACGGCCTTGGGAGAGCCAGTCCTGACAAAACTCTACCATCTGGTGCGCAAGATGTATGAGACAGGCGAAATACCCTCAGATTTCAAGAAGAATATAATAATTCCGATCCCAAAGAAAACAGGTGTCGACAGCTGCGAAAATTACCGAACTATCAGTTTAATAAGTCACAGCTGCAAAATACTAACGCGAATTCTTTACAGACGAATGGAAAAACTGGTAGAAGCCGACCTCGGGGAAGATCAGTTTGGATTCCGTAGAAATGTTGGAACACGTGAGGCAATACTGACCTTACGACTTATCTCAGAAGAAACATTAAGGAAGGGCAAACCTACGTTTCTAGCATTTGTAGACTTAGAGAAAGCTTTTGACAATGTTGACTGGAATACTCTCAACTTCTGAAGGTGGCAGGGGTAACATGCAGGGAGCGAAAGGCTATTTACAATTTGTACAGAAATCAGATGGCTGTTATAAGAGTGGATGTAGCCTATCCCCAATGTTATTCAATCTGTATATTGAGCAAGCAGTAAAGGAAACAAAAGAAAAGTTCAGAGTAGGAATTAAAATCCATGGAGAAGAAATAAAAACTTTGAGGTTCGCCGATGACATTATAATTCTGTCAGAGACAGCAAAGGACTTGGAAGAGCAGTTGAACGGAATGGACAGTGTCTTGAAAGGAGGATATAAGATGAACATCAACAAAAGCAAAACGAGGAAAATGGAATGTAGTCGAATTAAATCGGGTGATGCTGAGGGAATTGGATTAGGAAATGAGACACTTAGGGAGCAAAATAACTGATGATGGTAGAAGTAGAGAGGATATAAAATGTAGACTGGCAATGACAAGGAAAGCGTTTCTGAAGAAGAGAAATTTGTTAACATCGAGTATAGATTGAAGTGTCAGGAAGTCGTTTCTGAAAGTATATGTATGGAGTGTAGCCATGTATGGAAGTGAAACATGGATGATAAAGTTTGGACAAGAAGAGAATAGAAGCTTCCGAAATGTGGTGCTACAGAAGAATGCTGAAGATTAGATGGGTAGATCACATAATGAATGAGGAGGTATTGAATAGAATTGGGGAGAAGAGGAGTTTGTGGCACAACTTAACTAGAAGAAGGGATCGGTTGGTAGGACATGTTCTGAGGCATCAGGAGATCACAAATTTAGCATTGGAGGGCAGTGTGGAGGGTAAAAATCGTAGAGGGAGACCAAGAGATGAATACACTAAGCAGATTCAGAAGGATGTAGGTTGGGAGATGAAGTACTGGGAGATGAAGAAGCTTGCACAGGATGGAGAAGCATGGAGAGCTGCATCAAACCAGTCTCAGGACTGAAGACCACAACAACAGGAATTTCTCTCTCTCTGAGATATCAATCTGCCTAATATCTTTTTCACGTTCTTCGAACCATCCGCTTAAGTAGTTACACCAAAGAAAAATTTCCACTAGGTGATGACTTCTTGAAAAACATAGAACTTATACGCTTGGGATCTAGGAAAAATAAATCTTTATCATCAGTTGTAAAGTTGAATCGGCTATTTGGTGGCTCCTGGACAATACGAAAAAACACATTATAATTGGAGTTCTCAAGATACCGTGTTGATGACATCGAACAGTGGAAGATATTGTTCTATGCAAAATATCTGCTGTGTGTATTCCATGAGGCATTGTAAAACTGTCCGTTACATAGCGAACTTACGCTTCCATTGCTGCTTGTTCCTCACAGTAATGCTGTCAGTGATAGAGTTTTTAGTATTGTTAGGAAAAATGGTAATGAATTTCGATCTACTATGAATGCATCAACCTTGCACGATTTGGTAGTCAGTAAAATGAGCCGCTTATCTTCAGGCAGAGCATGTTAACAAAATAATTTCACAAAGGATCAGTTTTGGACTGCAGAATGTGCAACAATGCTATCCCCCAAGAGAATTTCTATACCGTAATCACCTGCTTGAAACATTACATTTTCACGCGAAAGTCAGATTAGATGTCAGAGGTGAACTTTCCTTCCGTCAGTTAACACTCTAGCAGGAGTCAAGAAATCTAACATTAAAGCGCAAATACATTTTCACGCTTTTGCGGAATATTAGACTTTCCACACCGCTTGGTCATTATTTTGATCAAAGACGCCCTTGACCGCTCTGTGATCAACCTTGGTAAGCAGAATGACGCGGGATACGTAATGTGTAAAATTTAGCATTCGTCTTGTGGGTTTAACGTTCCATTGCGTCATCTGACCCGAATGTATGAAGTATTACTCTCGGTTAAGCTAGCAACGCTTTGTAGAAAGTACCATTTGAGCATTGCCACTCTTTTGTACTGAAAGAACGCTGCTTTACGGGGATTCGAGAAAATTAAGGCTTGTGTGAACTATAAAGAGAGTAAATAGAATTTAAGAAACTGACAATACATAGCAACAAACTAGTAGCAAAAGTGAGAGGTAATGGGAAGGAAGGAAGGTCATGGAGGATTGTCTCACCGAGATCGAGTAGTCAAGCGAGGAAAGAAAGGTGTCGGAACGCTACTTAAAGTAGGTTGCTTCATTCGACCGATCAACATGAGGTTTTGTTGACCCGTGTTGCTCTTTTCCATTCTTGTGGATACTGAGAAGTGATGCTAATTAAACGTTTGTTTATTTCAGAAGTAATTTACTGACCCATGGAATAATGATTTTACAGCCATGCAGTACGATTTAGAGCATCGCATTAGTGCGGAGAAAATTAAATGCTTGAATCCAACAGTGAGGTGACCTGAAACTTCCTGGCAGCGGCTCTTCTGCGAAGATATCCTTTCTTCCAGGAGTGCTAGTTCTGCAAGGTTCGCAGAAGAGCTTCTTTGAAGTTTGGAAGGTAGGAGACGAGGTACTGGCGGAATTAATACTGTGAGGGCGGGGCGTGAGTCGTGCTTGGGTAGCTCAGTTGGTAGAGCACTTGCCCGCGAAAGGGAAAGGTCCCGAGTTCGAGTCTCGGTCTGGCACACAGTTTTAATCTGCCAGGAAGTTTCATACCAGCGCACACTCCGCTGCAGAGTGAAAATTTCATTCTAGTGAGATGACGTATTTAGTGCACAAAATTCCCGTGCGTTCTTGTGAATTTTGGTTTAATCATCTCTAACTCTCGGCTCAGTCGCGAGAGCGCCTTTCTCTCTCTCTCTCTCTCTCTCTCTCTCTCTCTCTCTCTCTCTCTGTGTGTGTGTGTGTGTGTGTGTGTGTGTGTGTGTGTGTGTGTGTGTGTGTGTGTGTGTGTGTGCGTGTGCAAAGTTCCTTCGGACGTTCATGCGTAGCCGAAGGGAGAGGCAGAGCGGCGAATGTAGCCATTGTGAAATACAAGGATTGTATTCGCAGTGGCGAATATGGATAACCATCAGCTGTATAAAGGAATGGCGAAAGTGAAAATTTGTGCCGGACTGGGACTCGAACCCGGATTTCCCGCTTAGCGCGCTCTGTCACCTTACGCTTTGGCTATCCGAGCACGACTCACGGCCAGACCCAAACTTCGCTGAGTCGTCAACCATGTACTCTACAGCCTGTACTCGTACATCCATTATGTATCCTTCTGTACAGGGGAGACATGTTACTTGAATGTCTGCTTGCCCGGTGTCGGCGGATAAATTCGACATAGCATGTGTTTAGCATTGGGAAGGCGCGCGAACTGTTTGAGTCTGACCGAGGACAGATTGTGATAGCCCAGACGCTCAGCACGAGCATTTCAGAAGCTGCACGAGTTACCGGATATTCGAGGAGTGCTCTGGTGAATGTTTAAGACAAGCGGCAAAACCGAGGTGAAGCCACATACAGGCGTCGTGGGGTGCGGCGGCCACCCCTCATTACAGATATCGGAGGTTGTAGGCTGGCTGGACTGACTGGTAAAACAGGACAGGCGGCGAACTGTGGCGGAACTAACATAAGTCTGTAATGCTGGGCAGAGTATACAAGTGTGTGCGAACAGACACAGCACCGAACACCCCAACGATGGCCTCCGAAGCCGACGACCCATGCATGTGCCAATGTTAGGGCCGAGTCATTCCATGTCAAATCAACACACCTATTTTAGCTCACCCTCTTAGATTTTGCTGAAAGTTGGTATACTTATTGTGGGCACTGAGACTAAGAAAAGTACCAAATTTCAATTCTTTATCGCAAACCATTCCTGAAATATGGCTATGTAAACTTTTCAAAAACCAACCAAAAATGTGTGAACGGACTTTTTTTAAATTGTCCTAGGAGCTGTCCTAGTTCAGCTAGAGAACTGGGAAAGGTGTCATTTTGCAGCATTTTGCATTCTCTTTCCAGTGATAGACAAAAAACATAGCTTCTAATTAATAACCTTTTTGAAAATGGTAATTAATATTTTGATTTATTTTTTTACAAAAAGTACATAATTGAAAATTTTCAAAATATTTCCATAACTACTTGATACTATTGTAAATCACATGGCAAAATATAAATCTGGGATGACGATGGGTTCATTGTTAAAAAAAATTATTCCGGATGCTATTTACAATTGACAATCTGAAGTTCCTTTGGTCTTGGTACGTTAATCTTATTCTCACATATCTCTGATACTTGACAAAGTGTCTATTCATTTATCTTCATGGCTATGTACATGAGTATGATAATCTTATTAGGTGCAGACTGGAACTTGACTATAGACTGGTACAGACTAATACAGACTGGCACAGACAAATGCAGACTAATGCAGACTGACTAATCGGAGGTGTGTACACTTGTTATAATACCTCGCGCGTTGAGGTATCACTGCGCGAGTGTGAGAAATGGTTCTACGTTAGCAGCAATCTCATTTGCTGCGTTACATATTAATACGCGGATCGGCGAAAGCAGCATTTGGTCCGTCTCTAAGGCAGCCCCATCTCGTAGTGCAGAGACGGACCAGCGCTGCGCCTGCGCTGTCGTGTTTAGCGGGATGCGCTCTAGTGGGAAAGTTGTGTACACGCTGACTATGCAGAGCTATGTACAGCACATGTTCCCAACAGCAGTGGCATTTTTCAACAAAATAATGCGCTATGTGTTAAGGCGAGGACTGAGGTGGAGTGGTTCAAGGGACACAGTGGCGAGTTCCAATTGCTGTGCTCGCCCCGAAGCTCGCCACATCTGAACCCAGTCGAAAACAACTGGTATGTGATGGAATGTGGCTTCAGAACTCATCCTACCCTTCCCAGAATGTACGGGAATTGGGCGACTTGTGTGCGATGTGCGGGCCTCATTGCATCCATGCCACGAAGCGTCGCCGCTGTTACCCGTGGCAAAGATGGACATACCGGCTATTGGGTAGGTGGTGGTACTGTTGTGGCTGATCAGTGTACATAGCGGATGCACGAGTACAGGTTGTAGACACGTGGTTGATGACGTATGATAGTTTGGGTGTGGCTGTGAGTCGTGCACGGATAGCCAAATGTTAAGGCGACCGCTCGTGATAAGCAGGAAATCCATCGAGGGTTTGAGTCTCGGTCCACTCGCGAATTTTCGTTGTCGTCATTCCATTAAAAAGCTGATGGTTATCCATATCCACAAATGCAAATAAATTTGTTTGTTTAGTTTGGCCTACCCCAACCCCTACCCCTACCCTTCCTCCTACCCCTCCCCTTCCCCCTACCCCTCCCCCCCCCTACCCCTCCCCTTCCCCCTACCCCTACCCCTCATGTTACATCATACATACCGGCCCTGGTATTTAAAACTCTCATACAGTGTTCGATTCCGTCTTTGGCATCCAGCAAGAGCCTGTGTATCGTATGTATTTTATGTTAACCGGAGACTTAGAAACGACGGAGAGGCTCCGTCGCCGCCTCAGCCGCAGTGGTCCACAACCCCACGACGACTACCGCAGTCCACTTCACCCCTCTGCCGCCCCACATCGAACCTAGGTTTATTTTGCAGTTCGGCCCCCGCTGGACCTCCCAGGGAACGTCTAACACCAGACGAGTGTAACCCCTATGTTTGCGTGGTAGAGTGATGGTGGTGTACGCGTACGTGGAGAATTTGTTTGCTCAGCAATCACCGACACAGTGTAACTGAGGCGGATTAAGGGGAACCAGACCGCATTCGCCGAGGCAGATGGAAAACCGCTTAAAAACCATCCACAGACTGGCCGGTTCACCGGACGTCGACACAAATCCGCCGGGCGGATTCGTGCCGGGGACCAGGCGCTCCTTCCCACTCCGGAAAGCACGGCCAACCGGGCGGGCCAATAGCCCGTGACTTCCACCTTGCACTTTTCTGCCGACAGCTAGCTAGTTTGCGAAGTAAACCGCCTGTCTGTCACTACAAGGGCAGACTTGTATATTTGACGGATTCCGAGGTACCATACCGACTAAGGTATTCTGTCATGGACTGTGACACTACGTCATGCGTAAAAGGTTAATAAAAATGTAAAACAAGCCTTTTTTTTGGAGGAAAACAGGAAAGCAAAATAATTACTATAATGTACAAACTTAATAACACGTTAGAAGGTAGGGTTCTAAGTGCTGCGAGCAATTTATGTAGGAACTTGGAGTCTGCCACGAGAAAGCCTTTCTTTTTAAGATGGAAGTAGCCCAAATGGTACGTAAGGAACGAATAAAAAGGACTTTAAAATGTGGACATTTCTTTTGTACCACCGATCTGACGATTCTGATGCCTTCTTTCAACATAGTAACTACCGAACAGTAGGCAATACATTCATTATAAAAAGACATACACCCTATTTAGGAAATTGGTGGATCACTGTTGGAGTGGATACTTACTGTAGGAATTGCAAGATCTAAGGATATTTTCGTCTCTTTTAGGGGTAGTTGTTTTGTTTGTTTTAATGGCTAGCATAGTGAAAATTGTTCTACTTGGTACAGGACACTTTCAATGGAAGTTTTTTTCTACTTTCACTTACGGACATACAAGCGTGAGCGTAAGTTCGGAAAACATACTTCTTGCGCCTAATACCGAAAGACTCAGTAGCTGGAGTTCTTCAAAAAGTGTGCGTCAGTGATTCCCTTACAATCATCCATGTTGCTCGTTTTTAATCTTCAAAGTTTGATAAAGTAAGTATGTATTTCCCATAACAGTACACAAAATACTAAATGTCTTCGTATAAAACAATTTTAGGGGCTGCAGTTGTGACACGAACATTAAATTTAGTGGTGATAATGTTTTAAACGAGAATTTTCGTGCTTGTGATGTACTTTTGTGGCCAGTATGTGTGACTCCAAAAAAATCTCGTACAGCCTGTTTCATTTTTTTAAAATTGTGTGTTACATTAGTAATCAGGCAGTGGTTGTGGACAGCAGATTCCTAACACATACAGTGAGAAACATAAATACGACAGGAAAGTATATGAACGGACCCTCTAGCAAATGTTGAATGCTCCTTAAGATGCATAACAACTTTTCTCATCTGTTTTCAGTGCAAAATCCAGAATGCAGTAATAGAATATTATTTTTTATTTTTGTACAATTTTTTAAGAATTAAAATTTGTACTATATCAAAGGAATGATATCCTTCAGCCGTAGATGATATTGACATCAAAAAATAACGGCTGATGTGATGAGAAACGTGACGATTAATTCGGTTTGTCATGGGTTTTCATCTGGATTGGGCGAGAAAAAAAATGGGCACAATTGAAACGAAAAAGTGTGGAACGTAACGGCTTTCACAGGAAAGGGTCAGCAGATGCATTCTAGCGGCTTATCTGCGTCGGACACAGCCGCCGTGACTTGCTTCCTCTGTCTGCAATAATTTGCACGATTTGATGGCGAGACGCGGACAAAGGCCATTTTCACTAACTGTTACCGGCCGTTAATGGACCTTTGCTCTTTCTCATCCCGCCCACACCGAAATCGCCCCGCCGTTAAATTAATTTTTCAGTTTCTTCCGTAATTGGTCAAATACGAAGTAGTAACAGCGCCTAGGTAAGGCTGATTAGGACATTTCCGTATCCACGTTAGTTTTTACTTATTTAACATTTGGGTGGAGAATCAATTAATGCACTGCTTTTTTATACACTCCTGGAAATTGAAATAAGAACACCGTGAATTCATTGTCCCAGGAAGGGGAAACTTTATTGACACATTCCTGGGGTCAGATACATCACATGATCACACTGACAGAACCACAGGCACATAGACACAGGCAACAGAGCATGCACAATGTCGGCACTAGTACAGTGTATATCCACCTTTCGCAGCAATGCAGGCTGCTATTCTCCCATGGAGACGATCGTAGAGATGCTGGATGTAGTCCTGTGGAACGGCTTGCCATGCCATTTCCACCTGGCGCCTCAGTTGGACCAGCGTTCGTGCTGGACGTGCAGACCGCGTGAGACGACGCTTCATCCAGTCCCAAACATGCTCAATGGGGGACAGATCCGGAGATCTTGCTGGCCAGGGTAGTTGACTTACACCTTCTAGAGCACGTTGGGTGGCACGGGATACATGCGGACGTGCATTGTCCTGTTGGAACAGCAAGTTCCCTTGCCGGTCTAGGAATGGTAGAACGATGGGTTCGATGACGGTTTGGATGTACCGTGCACTATTCAGTGTCCCCTCGACGATCACCAGTGGTGTACGGCCAGTGTAGGAGATCGCTCCCCACACCATGATGCCGGGTGTTGGCCCTGTGTGCCTCGGTCGTATGCAGTCCTGATTGTGGCGCTCACCTGCACGGCGCCAAACACGCATACGACCATCATTGGCATCAAGGCAGAAGCGACTCTCATCGCTGAAGACGACACGTCTCCATTCGTCCCTCCATTCACGCCTGTCGCGACACCACTGGAGGCGGGCTGCACGATGTTGGGGCGTGAGCGGAAGACGGCCTAACGGTGTGCGGGACCGTAGCCCAGCTTCATGGAGACGGTTGCGAATGGTCCTCGCCGATACCCCAGGAGCAACAGTGTCCCTAATTTGCTGGGAAGTGGCGGTGCGGTCCCCTACGGCACTGCGTAGGATCCTACGGTCTTGGCGTGCATCCGTGCGTCGCTGCGGTCCGGTCTCAGGTAGACGGGCACGTGCACCTTCCGCCGACCACTGGCGACAACATCGATGTACTGTGGAGACCTCACGCCCCACGTGTTGAGCAATTCGGCGGTACGTCCACCCGGCCTCCCGCATGCCCACTGTACGCCCTCTCTCAAAGTCCGTCAACTGCACATACGGTTCACGTCCACGCTGTCGCGGCATGCTACGAGTGTTAAAGACTGCGATGGAGCTCCGTATGCCACGGCAAACTGGCTGACACTGACGGCGGCGGTGCACAAATGCTGCGCAGCTAGCGCCATTCGACGGCCAACACCGCGGTTCCTGGTGTGTCCGCTGTGCCGTGCGTGTGATCATTGCTTGTACAGCCCTCTCGCAGTGTCCGGAGCAAGTATGGTGGGTCTGACACACCGGTGTCAATGTGTTCTTTTTTCCATTTCCAGGAGTGTATAATTTGTTGTATTCTGCCTTAAGAGAATTGGCTTTTATGATTTCACAAACTCACTGAAAGAATAACTTCCCTTTTCCAAATCGATTTTGTTTCTCAAAATATTCGTCATGAAAATTTATACAATTTTGCGTGTGTTTGAACCTGTTATGGAGACTTTTTTTTGTTTCTGCTTTTGGCGCCTCAATAGTTGGTTTTGGAATAACTCAACATCATGAGGTGCGAATTTTTTGTTCGATATAAGGGAACAGATTACAGGATCTGCTGAATGGAATTGTCAGTCTAATGAGTGCAGAACATGGACTGAGAGTAAATCGAAGAAAGACGAGAGTAATGAGAAGCTGCAGAACTGAGAAAAGCGAAAACTTAACATCAGGATTTATGGTCACCAGGTAGATGAAGTTAAGGAATTCTGCTACCTAGGCTGCAAGATAACCAATGATGAACAGAGTAAGGAGGGCGTAAAAAACAGACTAGCACTGGGCAAGAGAAGTCTACTAGTATCAAACATAGGCTTTAATTCCAGGAACAAGTGTCTCAGATTGTATGTTTGGAGCACAGCATTGTACGGTGGTGAAACGTGGACTGTGGGAAAAATCTGGATCACAAGAGAATAGAAGCGTTTGAGATGTGGCTCTACAGACGAATGTTGAAAATTAGGTGGTCTGATAAGGTAAGGAATGAGGAGGTTCTGCGCAGAATCGGAGAGGAAAGGAATATGTGGAAAACACTGATAAGGAGAAGGGGCAGGATGATAGGACGTCTGTTAAGACATCGGGAATGACTTCCATGGTACTAGAGGGAGCTGTAGACGACAAAAACTGCAGAGGAAGACAGGAATTGGAATACAACCGGCAAATAATTGAGGATGTAGGTTGCAAGTGCTACTCGAGATGAAGAGGTTACCACAGAAGACTGATGAGATACAAAACGGGGTCTTCAGGTGAACAGTAGCAATAACATATTAATCCTACGCTTTTCTCCGTCAAATAATCACTTGTTTGTCGTGTTGTGTAGGACAGCTGAAATTGTCACGGTGAACAATGATGAGAAGTTTTCGATTGTTGCTCCTGATTTCATCGATGACTTATTCGGTACTTAGTAGCAAAATGTTTAGCATAACGAAAGAAACAAGTGATCAGTTTCTCGGTCATCGATGTATTACAAAAAGCAGGTATCTTGAGGAATCCAAATGGTCACGCACGTAATTGGCTTGTTTTTATTCTTTCGTCGGCAGCTGTCTAGCACAGGTGCCGCTTGAAGTAGAGCAGCAGGTGTGTGTGTGTGTGTGTGTGTGTGTGTGAGTGCGTGCGTGTGTTCAGACAGCGTCTCTCTCTCTCACTCACACACACACACACACACACACACACACACACACACACACACGCGGGCACGCGCTCGCTGGGAAGGGCACGGCAGCGTTTGCGCGCGTTCATTCATCACACAGTTGGTATTATATGATACATTTGCGGTTTCTCCTTTGTTCCTCAGAGTTCTTCCTTTGTTCTTTAGAGTTCATAGAGCAATCTATTTTAGCGATGTTTTGTTACTCGTTAATTTTGAAAACTTCAAGAAGAACGTAATAATTCCAATTCCGAAGAAAGCAGGTGCTGACAGGTGTAAATATTACCGAACTATCAGTTTAATAAGTCTTGCTTGCACAATGCGAACACTAATTCTGTACATAACTACAGAAAATTTGTAGAAGCCGACCTCGTGGAAGATCAGTTTGGATTCCGGAGAAATGTAGAAACACGAGAGGTAATAACGACGCTACGAATTACATTAGAAGATAGGTTTAGGAATGGCAAACCTACGTTTCTAGCATTTGTAGGCTTAGGGAAAGTTTTTGACAGTGTTGACTGGAATATTCTCGTTGATATTCTGAAGGAGCAGGGGTGAAATACAGGGAGTGAAAGCCTACTTACAAATGGTACAAGAACCAGACCGTAGTTAGAACAGTCGAGTGGCATGAAGGGGAAGCAGTGGTTGGGAAGAGAGACAGACAGGCTTGTAACCTATCCCCGATGTTATTCAAGCTGTAGTTTGAACAAACTGTTAAGGAAACCTAAGAAAAATTTGGAGTGGCAATTAAGTGTCAGGAGGAAGAAAGAAAAACTTTGAGCTTTGCCAGTAACGTTGTAATTCTGCCAGTGATAGCAAAGGATATGGAAGAGCAGTTGAACGGAATGGATAGTGTATTAAAAAGAGATGAACACCAACAAAAGCAAAACAATTATAATGGAATGTAGTCGAATTAAATCAGGTGATGCTGAGGGAATTAGATTAGGAAAGACACATTTAAAGTAGTAGATAAGTTTTGCTATTTGGACGTTAAAGTAACCGATGAGGGCCGAAGTAGAGAGGAGATGAAATGTAGACTGGCAATGACAAGAAAAGCGAAATTTGTTAGCATCGAATATGGATTTAAGTGTTAGAAAGTCTTTTCAGAAAGTATTTGTAAGCGGTGTAGCCATGTATGGAAGTGAAACATGGATGATGAACAACTTCGACAAGAAGAGAAAAGAGACGTAAAATGCGCTGCTATACAAAATGGCGTACACTCAGAATTCTATCATTATGTCGAATAACTCCCCTGTGGCGAATAGGGGAAGTCCTCTGGATAATCGGGAAAGGCGTAAATAAGGACTTGTAGAATACCTGCGGATCGTCTGAGGCGAAAAATATTGCTGTCGGACGTTTGCCAACGGCTGAGAGGGCAGAACTGGCTGCACAGCTCATAGCCGTAGTTCTGATAACGGTCGACCTGGGGGATCTATGCTCCAGTCCCATCAGGTAGCAGATGTTATACCTGTTAAACACAAGTGTGAAACATTTTCTGTCGTAAGAGCTTGTCTGTTCAAGTTTAAAGTATAGCGACTTTGCTTCCAATTTCCTACAGTGATTTAAACTGACTATGGATTGAGGAGGCACGAAAAATGGAGAACAACTAACAACGAAGGAGAATTGCACGGTGTTATCGCGGCACCAAGCAGTCAGTAGACAACCACAGCACGTATAAAATTAAATCGTGCCGTTTTAAAAAGTCTACGTCGACTGGGGAGTGTTTGACGCCACCTCTGTTTGTACATGTGGCGACGAAGAAGATACGAATCGCATCATATTATGTTGTCACGGCAGATCGAGGAATAGAATGGTTGAATGCGCAACTCGGGAGCACAGACGTTAGAGTTCACACCCCGTTCGCAGTTCTTACCGGTTAGGAGCGTTCACGTTAATCAGACATTGGAAAAAATTCAAATCTCATCAGTCGTGATGTGGTTTGATGTTCTACACGTCTTTACATGGATATTTCGGGCCGTGAATGGTCTGGCGAATACCTGCAGTTCGAGACCACATGGAGTTAAACCCATTTAGAGGTGTCACCAACAGGACGGAGAAAGGCATCGTCAGTAGTCGTGACTTCACGTACCGAGAAGCGACAGGAGACTAAGTGGACACAGATCTACGTGTACATATGGTACTGCTTACGTACAGCCAATTTTATATATATACACTCCTGGAAATGGAAAAAAGAACACATTGACACCGGTGTGTCAGACCCACCATACTTGCTCCGGACACTGCGAGAGGGCTGTACAAGCAATGATCACACGCACGGCACAGCGGACACACCAGGAACCGCGGTGTTGGCCGTCGAATGGCGCTAGCTGCGCAGCATTTGTGCACCGCCGCCGTCAGTGTCAGCCAGTTTGCGTGGCATACGGAGCTCCATCGCAGTCTTTAACACTGGTAGCATGCCGCGACAGCGTGGACGTGAACCGTATGTGCAGTTGACGGACTTTGAGCGAGGGCGTATAGTGGGCATGCGGGAGGCCGGGTGGACGTACCGCCGAATTGCTCAACACGTGAGACGTGAGGTCTCCACAGTACATCGATGTTGTCGCCAGTGGTCGGCGGAAGGTGCACGTGCCCGTCGACCTGGGACCGGACCGCAGCGACGCACGGATGCACGCCAAGACCGTAGGATCCTACGCAGTGCCGTAGGGGACCGCACCGCCACTTCCCAGCAAATTAGGGACACTGTTGCTCCTGGGGTATCGGCGAGGACCATTCGCAACCGTCTCCATGAAGCTGGGCTACGGTCCCGCACACCGTTAGGCCGTCTTCCGCTCACGCCCCAACATCGTGCAGCCCGCCTCCAGTGGTGTCGCGACAGGCGTGAATGGAGGGACGAATGGAGACGTGTCGTCTTCAGCGATGAGAGTCGCTTCTGCCTTGGTGCCAATGATGGTCGTATGCGTGTTTGGCGCCGTGCAGGTGAGCGCCACAATCAGGACTGCATACGACCGAGGCACACAGGGCCAAAACCCGGCATCATGGTGTGGGGAGCGATCTCCTACACTGGCCGTACACCACTGGTGATCGTCGAGGGGACACTGAATAGTGCACGGTACATCCAAACCGTCATCGAACCCATCGTTCTACCATTCCTAGACCGGCAAGGGAACTTGCTGTTCCAACAGGACAATGCACGTCCGCATGTATCCCGTGCCACCCAACGTGCTCTAGAAGGTGTAAGTCAACTACCCTGGCCAGCAAGATCTCCGGATCTGTCCCCCATTGAGCATGTTTGGGACTGGATGAAGCGTCGTCTCACGCGGTCTGCACGTCCAGCACGAACGCTGGTCCAACTGAGGCGCCAGGTGGAAATGGCATGGCAAGCCGTTCCACAGGACTACATCCAGCATCTCTACGATCGTCTCCATGGGAGAATAGCAGCCTGCACTGCTGCGAAAGGTGGATATACACTGTACTAGTGCCGACATTGTGCATGCTCTGTTGCCTGTGTCTATGTGCCTGTGGTTCTGTCAGTGTGATCATGTGATGTTTCTGACCCCAGGAATGTGTCAATAAAGTTTCCCCTTCCTGGGACAATGAATTCACGGTGTTCTTATTTCAATTTCCAGGAGTGTATATCCCTGACATGTTCTCCAAGGGAGGGGAAAAAAGATAGCAAGAGGATGGACATGCAGCACGGAAAGGCTGGGGTCCCATTGTAGCCTAGCACGAACTCATCAAAGAGTGGTGACCCACTGTCTGATAGAGAGATTGCTCAGTGACTTCCCTAGAACATAATTTGGAGTCTTTTTCTCTCTTGCAGCCCCACAAAATGACGGCATAAAAAGTTTATTTCCCACTAAATGTTCGTTTTTGATGCGGCAGAACTTCGGCACCAATTATTACGTTTCAATTTATTATTTCTATGCTAGTGAATTTACTCGCTACCCATAATGCAGACAGTAGGAGCATATAACAATGGAGATACGTACATATTTATATCATTGTACGACACATAGTTTTTTTCCTAAACTAGGGATTTATAGAATTACGTAAAACGCAACATACAAATAAGCCGAATATGATATTTATTTATAAATACAGTATTAGTTCACAAAACATTCGCACAATTTTTTATGTACAGGTAGGAAACAACATTTCGAGACTTGTTTCCCCCTTCAGTCTGCTGCGCCGTTGACAGAGGGCATATCCTGCTTTTGAGAACATTCTTTCAGAAGGTGTCTATGTGGCTACGCAGCTCAAATTTGAAAGAGGAGTTAGTACTGATAATGTGACTTCATATTCTTAATGAATCTGGTTGAAGATCGTTCGGATTATAATTGATCGGTGACGGTTGATCTGTTTCAGTTTGCAAACTTTACTTTTCTTGTCCCGCTATCGTAATATTCGCTCAATAAATCGAATTTTGTTTGCCCTAAACAAACCAAAGTGTTGGCTACACTGCTTGATACCACAAAAACATGAACTGAATGAACAGTGACTGACATTAGTCCACGCTTTTAGCTACAACAACAGCCAATGTTCCTGTGTAAGTTCGTTCAAAAATATTACTCTCCCCCAACCTCATCCGATGGTCACGTTCGACACGCCACGACTAATATCTTTGTGAGACATGTTCAGAAAAAAAACTTGTTTACATAACGAAAAAAAATTTAGCAGTGTTAACAGTTCCCCAGCATATTTTTTTTTTTTTTTTTAAGGTCGATATTTTGTCTCGAGCAGAGAAGATACGATGTTTGTAATACCGCAGTGTCGCTATTAAATGTGTATATTTAAACTAGCAGCACTGATAATTTGCGAACACCCACGGGATCAAGGCACGCCTCTAATCCACAATATGCAAGCAGTCGTGTTCGGCTCTCAGATGTCGCACGCCTGAAGTTACCGTTAGCTTCGACGGGACGGGCGACTAGTTCCTGACAAGGGAACCTCGCCATCGCACCCCCCCCCCCCCCCCCCTCAGATTTAGTTATAAGTTGGCACAGCGGATAGGCCTTGAAAACCTGAACACAGGTCAATCCAGAAAACAGGAAGAAGTTGTGTGGAACTATGAAAAAAAAATGAACAAAATATACAAACTGAGTAGTCCATGCGTAAGATAGGCAACATCAAGGATAGTGTGAGCTCAGGAGCGCCGTGGTCCCGCGGTTAGCGTGAGCAGCTGCGGAACGAGAGGTCCTCGGTTCAAGTCTTCCCTCGAGTGAAAAGTTTACTTTTTTTTATTTTCGCAAAGTTATGATCTGTCCGTTCCTTCATTGACGTCTCTGTTCACTGTAATAGGTTTAGTGTCGGTGTTTTGCGACCGCACCGCAAAACCGTGCGATTAGTAGACGAAAGGAAGTGCCTTTCCAATGGGAACCGAAAACATTTGATCGCAAGGTCATAGGTCAACCGATTCCTCCACAGGAAAACACGCCTGATATATTCTATACGACACTGGTGACGGCATGTGCGTCACATGACAGGAATATGTTGTCGACCCACCTAACTTGTACACTTGGCGAATGGGTAAATTCTTCTACCTTGCCCGATTTTGGTTTTCTTGTGGATGTGATAATCACTGCCAAAAAAGCGATCGCATCGGACGGACAGATAATAATTGTCTGAAAATAAAAAATTAAACTTTTCACTCGAGGGAAGACTTGAACTAAGGACGTCTCGTTCCGCAGCTGCTCACGCTAACCACGGGACCACGGCACTCCTGAGCTCACGCTGTCCTTGATGTTGCCTATCTAGCGCATGGACTACTCAGTTTGTATATTTTTCTTATTTTTTTCATAGTTCCACACAACTTCTTCCTGTTTTCTGAGTTCAGTTTTTCAAGGCCTATCCACTGTGCCAACTTATAACTAAATGTGAGGGGGGTACGATAGGGAGGTTCCCTTGTGAGGAGGCGGCTCTCTGCCCTATTGGACAGTGCAGCTAACGGGTCCAGTTTGCAGGCAACTCGCAAGGTCTAGATTAAGACAATTTGCGCACCGCGTCATCCGGTGCGGGCGAATTAGCGACACACACACACACACACAAACACACACACACACACACACACACACACACACACACACACACACACAGGATGCCGCACAAAAACCCCCGGCCCGGCCCGGCCTGCGCTGCCCGCAGCCGCGAATTGAATTTCCGGGGAGAGCCGCGAGCCGTCCCGTCCCGTCCCGTCCCCGCCGCTGGCTGCTGTGCTGGCGGCACAGCTACTGCTGCAGAACATCGCACATCACGCGCGCCTAACCGCCCACCATTTCCCTCCCACCAAGTGCGCATCTTTACGGTTAACGGTTTTACCTTCTCTTCTTTATTATTATACAGAATTTGTACACGTTAACAATACTCAGATTTGAGAGTTATCTTTTGTGTCGTCTGGTTGTCACAGTAGGCTTGTCTTCTATACGACAAACAGCACACATGCTTTAACAGGGTTCTTTATTTATAAGAATAAGAAGAGTCCCGCTACGTACACTACTCTGGTCGCTAGGTACTGACTGGCTCTATGAGCTAGAGGCGGAGCCGACTGCGATTGCGACTCACACTGGGCTGCGGCTGATGACTCGTTGGCTCACTGGATGACTGACTGGCCCTCTGGTCCGCGGCGGGGATCTAAATACTGGCGGTTGAGAGGACGGTGGCGGCAAGTTTCTTGCTCGTTTGTCTCTGGCCTCTCTCCTGATAGGCTCGCTTGCTCCAGCGTCTATTATCGATCTTCTCGCAACCTCTCTGCTGCCCGGAGTGCTGGCGCCAGCTTACGCCAGCACATGATCTAATGTATAATGATGTACACGCACTTATAAAATGCCGGCCGAAGTGGCCGTGCGGTTAAAGGCGCTGCAGTCTGGAACCGCAAGACCGCTACGGTCGCAGGTTCGAATCCTGCCTCGGGCATGGATGTTTGTGATGTACTTAGGTTAGTTAGGTTTAACTAGTTCTAAGTTCTAGGGGACTAATGACCTCAGAAGTTGAGTCCCATAGTGCTCAGAGCTATTTGAACCATTTTGAACTTATAAAATATTATTTCCGAAACGCTTCTGGTTCTTAGGCTCCACAGTGAAAATGAGTTTTTTAAGAACTTTTTCCGCCACTGACTGATGTTTTACGGCCTCGAATATCACGATGTTCGTATAATGGCCGAATATATCTTAATTATGCTAAGACACTGTTGTAAGCACTTCACAATGGCCTAAGTGCTGAGATTGCAATCAACAGAGATTGCAGTCAACTGCGGAAAGACTATGTCCTTTAAAAAACTATTACTGAGGTCATAGATGAGAAATTTTGCTGTACTTTTTTTTATAAGCGCATTCCCGACTATCAAAGTAAATATCACATCTAGACATTGACACGCATTCATCGGGTGTTAGAATGTGCAGGACCAAACTTGTTTCACCGTACATATGTTTTCCATTTCTCGAAAATGAAAACCGAGGTAAGGAAGAAAATGAAGCGAAAAAAAGGACAACTTCCCAAAAATGAAATGAAAGCAAGTGATACGAAATAAATTTCGTTTTACGTGTAATGTTTTACATAAGCTGTCAGTTCCCGACGAGTGATGCTTAAGAAACGTACATCTACATCTACATTTATACTCCGCAAGACACCCAACGGTGTGTGGCGGAGGGCACTTTGCGTGCCACTGTCATTACCTCCCTTTCCTGTTCCAGTCGCGTACGGTTCGCGGGAAGAACGACTGCCGGAAAGCCTCCGTGCGCGCTCGAATCTCTCTAATTTTACATTCGTGATCTCCTCGGGAGGTATAAGTAGGGGGAAGCAATATATTCGATACCTCATCCAGAAACGCACCCTCTCGAAACCTGGACAGCAAACTACACCGCGATGCAGTGGGATTTCAAACGTGACACGCACTCAAGTTCTGTAATCGCAGTTATTTTGCACAGGAAATGCATTCGGAGTTGCTAACACAGGGGATATCCAACCGTATAATGGAATTTGTGCCGTACTGCAACTCAAACCCGGATTTCCCGCTTGCCGCGAGTGTTCGTCGCAACCATTCCGGCGACCCGTGCACGCTTCACGGCCACATCCAGACACGCATACATGTTCTAATGAACAGTGCATCGTACTTCTTAGAAACACGCGCACTGCAATATCGTATTTATGCCCAGACACCGGGCAAGCGACTTTCGATTAAACGTTTCTCCTGCACGGGAATTGCAGCAAGATTAATGACGCATGGCTGACGACATATGGAAACTTGGGCCTGGCCGCAATTCGTGCAACGATGGGCGAAATATTCAAGACGCCCGCGCCCGCCCGCACGCAGCAAGCGGGAAATTTCGTTTCGACTTCCGGTCCTCGCAAATTTTTTTAGTGTCGTTATTCCATTCTACAGCCGGAGGTTGCATATATCCACAACTCCGAAAACATTTCCTGTATTCTTAATATGCGTATTTGGATTATCAGTGTTGTCTCAGGCACGCATTAACCCGAATAATTGGGAACTTGCTGTTGTACAATTTTAGATATACACTCCTGGAAATTGAAATAAGAACACCGTGAATTCATTGTCTGGCTGACACTGACGGCGGCGGTGCACAAATGCTGCGCAGCTAGCGCCATTCGACGGCCAACACCGCGGTTCCTGGTGTGTCCGCTGTGCCGTGCATGTGATCATTGCTTGTACAGACCTCTCGCAGTGTCCGGAGCAAGTATGGTGGGTCTGACACACCGGTGTCAATGTGTTCTTTTTTCCATTTCCAGGAGTGTATTTGGGAATGTGTTCCGAAGTTTCAGTAGCCTGACGCCAGAACAGTCCTTCCACTGTGGGGTTTTTTCTCCTCTCCTTCCTCCACTTTGGCATTTGAGGTTCCTCTTGTTTCTTCCTTTCCCTACGCGCTCCTGAAAGCCGTCCCACGTATCTGACGCCTAACAGGTGGCTGGGTAACGCGTAATTACTAGCCACAGGTCGGCAGCTTGGGTTCACACACATCCCCTCGTGCAGGCCACACCCAGAGAGGAGTGATTCCCTGAGCTGTTAACTTCCCAAATTGCCAGTTGGTCCCTCTGTCAGGAGTCTGGGAGGAGTGGCATATGGGGTGTGAAGAGTTACCTAAGGTGGAGGAGCCCTCCTCTGAAGAGGGGCCCCCAGTTGGAAAGTGCGCGTCATCAGAGATACTGGAAACCGTGGGGGATATTCTCATAATGAGCCAATCACCATCTCAGTCTACGTCTACTGTAAGTAAAGGGAGTGAGGCTGAAGATTCCAAGATTCTCCCAGCTGCCCCTCAGGAGAAATCCTGCTCTGGTTTACGTAATGGCGCTTTACATTTGCAGACCAATTGTGATTTTTAATCCCAACTACTGCTTGCAGCTACACTCCTCTACAGCTATCCTGTTTGTGTCGAAACCCATCGAACTCAGAATTCTTTGTTTGGTGTTATTTGCACTGGGCTGCTCGACGGTTTCACCGAGGGAGAAATCCAAACTTTTCGATTAGGGCGTCACTGCAGTCCATCGGGTAATGAAAAAGGTATAAAAACTCTACCAAACGTGTTGCTTGTGGTAGGAATGCTCACGACGGTGCCTCCTCCTCCCCGCTGTACCAGTTGTAATGAACCACTGCCTATCCAGTTGACGGAAAAAGTACCTTACGCTGTCGCTCGCAAGTTGTTGCCTTGTCGTAAGTTTCGCATTTTACCACATGGCACTTACCATAGTGTTCTTCCTACGCCATCGCTCCATGAGGGACATGGCCACGCAGCTCTACGATCTCAAATTCAGCACTCCACTTATACGATCGCTCAGTGTCACTGTAGTATCCCCATCTCCTTCTACTCCAGCTGTGCAACAATCCAAAAAATCTTCGCCACTGGCGGCGAAATCAACTGCTACATAGCGGCAGGCCGGAAAGGACAGAAGGAGTACTCATGCGAAGTCTTTTTACATCGCCTTTTGGGGCTCTACCAGAACCTGTCCGAGAGATACCCCCTTCGCTGACCTCAGTCAACTCAGCTTCATCTGCCTTAACACTGGAGCACCCACATTATTTTCAGACTCCATACACACGTTCCCATTTGGACCTCTTTATCTGCACTGTGCAGCTTGCCTGTCGTCTCAAGTGGGCCATTCTCTATTGACACATACTCGAGCGACATTTCCCGTGTGCTGACTGCTACCTCACCTCTGTTTAAACCCAGTTGGTAGCTTTCTATGTCTGACTAGAGGCTTTACTCCTCCCTGGCGACCTTTGACGAATAACATTTCCCTAGTTGTGATGACCAGGTAGAATACTATTGTATTGTATGTTCACCGGGGACCTAGAAACGACGGAGAGGCTCCGTCCCCGCCGCAGCCGCAGTGATCCACAAGCCCACGACGACTACCGCAGTCTACTTCACCCCTCCGCCGCCCCACACCGAACCCAGGGTTATTGTGCGGTTCGCCCCCCGGTGGACCTCCCAGGGAACGTCTCACACCAGACGAGTGTAACCCCTATGCGTGGTAGAGTAATGGTGGTGAACGCGTACGTGGAGAACTTGTTTGCGCAGCAATCGCCGACATAGTGTAGCTGAGGCGGAATAAGGGGAACCAGCCCGCATTCGCCGAGGCAGATGGAAAACTGCCTAAAAACCATCCACAGACTGGCTGGCTCACGGGACCTCGACAAAAGTCCGCCGGGCGTATTCGTGCCGGGGACCAGGCGCTTCTTCCCACTCCGGAAAGCCGTGCGTTAGACCGCTCGGCTAACCGGGCGGGGTAGAATACCTTACAAATGTTCTCTTTACTGCCGCAGAACGTTCTATTCGTCGCACTTCATCTTTACCACGCCGTGTTCTGGTCTCTTGGTGGACTGAGGTGGGCCGCGAGACAGTTCGCGTGTTTTTACCTTTGTCCTGCAATGACGAACTGTATTCGTTGTAAACAGCTGCGTGCGCAGTGATCTGTTCTTATGGATAGAAAAAAAAACCTAGCTGGATTTCCTTTACTTTTTTTAAAAGTTCGACTCCATCTGCTGACTTGTGGGGCAACCTGTGTCGGCTCTCTGGAACCAAAGTACATTCCCCGATTTCCGGCCTGACAGTAACAGATGATGTCATTGTGGCTCCTATTGCTGTCTCCAACACTTTGGGCCGCTATTTTGCGGAGATTTCGAGTTCCGCCCGCTATCAGACCAACTTCCTCCCTCAGAAACGAGTGGAGGCGGCTTGGGTGACATCCTTCTCCGCTCAGAATTGTGAATGCTACAGTGTCGCTTTTACTATAAGAGAGCTTGATCATGCTCTCACCTCATCTCGATCTTCCACCCCAGGGCCGGGTGATGTTTGCATTCAGATGTTGCAGCAGCTTTCTCTTCCAGGCAAGACCTTTCTCCTTCGTACGTTCAATCGCAATGGACAGATGACACGTTTTCCAGACACTGGTGTGGAGCCACTGTCATACCCATAACTAAACCCAATAAAGGAAACCACCTTCCTTCTAGCTACCGCCCCATTTCTCTCACCATTTGTTTTTGCAAGATGATGGAACATATGGTTCCAGCCCAGTTGGTTTTGTGATTCGAGTTTCGCAATCTACGAACCACTGCACAATGTGAATTTCTCACGCCGTTCTGCAGTTGACCATCTCGTCACTTCGTCAACTCACGGCATGAATAGTTTTCTGCGGAAATACCAGAGTATGGGCGTGTTTTTTGGTTTTTTGAAAGTCTACGACACCTGCTAGAGAAGTGGTATTTGTTGTGGATGGCAAAGCCAACCCACTAGGAGGAAGCCGAAAGGCACGCGTTTAAACTCACGCAGGCTGGCGTGAGGTCTGGAACTGGACAAGGAATTGAGACTAGCAATAAACGTACGTATCTTCTGGAATACTTAACTTCAATCGATAATTGGTGAACATCGCTCTTGACGGTACATGTTTTACAGCATCAATAGTAACTAGTAATGGCGCCTTGCTAGGTCGTAGCAAATGACGTAGCTGAAGGCTATGCTAACTATCGTCTCGGCAAATGAGAGCGTAATTTGTCAGTGAACCATCACTAGCAAAGTCGGTTGTACAACTGGGGCGAGTGCTAGGAAGTCTCTCTAGACCTGCCGTGTGGCGGCGCTCGGTCTGCAATCACTGATAGTGGCGACACGCGGGTCCGACGTATACTAACGGACCGCGGCCGATATAAAGGCTGCCACCTAGCAAGTGTGGTGTCTGGCGGTGACACCACAGTATTCTCCGTACTCTAAACACGTGGGGCTTCCGAGGTCGCCTGTCCTGTTTGATTCAGGAACTTTCAAAAGGCCAAGTTTTCAAGATACATGTGGGTTCTGCCTTATCGGACACTTTCATCCAGGAGAATGAGGCGGCTCAAGGCAGCGTCCTAAGTGTCGTCCTCTTTGCTATAACCGTTAACCCTATTATGGCCCGTCTCCCAACAGGCATCTCTGGCTCCCTTATCGTTGACGACTTTGCTGTCTATTTCAGTTCTCCACGGACGTGTCTCCTTGAGTTCGTATAGACAGGGAGGTCGGAGCAGCAGGGAAGGGCGCGCTGAACCATCGAAGGCGAGCGGGTGGGAGAGCGTTGCAGAACCTCGCCTCGCCAAGTGTGCCACGTGACCCTTCCAGTTCTCGTGATTGTTTGGCATGCTTGACACGATGGTTGGAGTTGGCCAGTAGTGCGAGTTCTGCATCACGTACCATGCTCGTGAACTGCTGACAGAACGCAGCGCAGCTAGGCAGGTATCCGACCCGGAACGAAATAAGACTTGCAATAAAATGTAATGAGAAAAACTTCCTATTAAACCCGGCGCCGCACGGTCGTCTGGTGTGGTATCACTCCCTTCAGTAGTTTATAACGAAGTAATTAGAATTTGTCAATAAATAATGCACTGAACTTCTGCGAGGCCCAAAAATATTCATTAATGTTATGGCAAAACTGTAGAAACATGTCATTTTTTTGCATTACATTTAATCTTGTTTAAGGCACGAATTATTACCATGGACACTTAGACGTTTTCCTTCAAGATGATGTAGGTGCGCCACACAACGGGTCCATAAAACATTTGCTACTTCTGCCTTCAAAGAAGCAACAAATCCGGATAGCGACCTACTATTGATAGTGCTCAGTCGGTAGTCATGCAACAATATTATTCAAAGGAGGATTTGTTTTAAAGTATGAGTTCACAGTAAGAAATTTAGATAGTTGTGCTCTCTCTCTCTCTCTCTCTCTCTCTCTCTGTCTTTCTCTGTAACGAGACTTACACGAGACTTACTACAAACAGGATTGCGTCTCACAATGTTTTGTTTTCACTAAAATAACTTACGTATGCCATCAATAAAGGACTATTATTTGCAACTGTAAAAGCGTCTAATTGCATGGAAAATGAGGATTTTTGAAGAATAGGAAAAAGTGTTTTTTTGTTTCCGCAACATTAACTGCCAGTCCTTCACTCTGTCGCCTTGCCGTGCTACCCCTTAGGTGCAACGTTTTTAATTTGGAGGTATATCCTGATGCACTACTGGGGAGATAATTTTTTTGTAGAGGATATTATTACTATTTCTCCAATAATAAAGGTTTTACCACTTTTTGCAATTAATTGTGAAATGTGATAAGTGATAATTAATTGATATTCTTTTGCTGCATGATTTTTCTTATGATGCAACAATTGTTGAACGATTGTGAAATTTCTTGTATATTTCCTGAAAATATTCAGTAGGCTTGTACTTATCATTTGGATGGTTTGCGGAAAGATGTTCTCGCAGTCGACTTGACTTCACTGCGTCACTGGATAGTGTTTTACGGCACAAGAAACTCACTGGATATTTTATATTTAGAACAGATTCTATGAAACCCATCCTGTTATACTATAGTAAATAGTCACGAACAGATTTTTTTATTTTGAAACATGTCACACAGTATATGAAGATACTTTTTTTTTTTTTTTTGGAAATTGTTAGGACGTGCTGACTCACAAATCGAACTGCAGAGTGACCATTGCGACAGAAAACATTATGGGCTGTGCCGTGTATCGTCACCACTAACGTCCTCCATGTTGACGGGACGTTACACACTAATCCTCCTCCCTTCGTCTCCGCATGCCTCTCGCGCATCGTGGGTGGGGATTGGGGTGGGGTTGCGCCAGCTCCTAGTTCCGACTGCCTGCCACAGTGGTGGTGTGTGGGGAAAATACGCGGGCTGTTTTGGGAGAAGGCGCTTTTGTTTGCGGTCGCGCTGCAGCACTATTTTGCTTCCCTTACATAACACGAACAAAACTTAACCCGTGAGCGATTAAAAAAAAAAAAAAAAAAAAAACCCTGCCCGTTACCGCCCATCATGATAGCTGGAACACCCACTAGTGGGCAGTACGGTTGGGACCAGGTTGACTACCACTTCGTTAAACGATTTACAGTATCATCTTCCCTTATGTTCATATGTTGTGAAGCTTCCCTAGTGTCTTCCAACCTGCTGTTCCTGACTTTATTTGAATCAATACTGCTGAATAGTGTTTAGTAGGGTCGATTGTTATCCATTCTATAAATACGGCAATAAATGTTAGCGTATAGACGTCAGATGTTCGAATCTTCTTCCGAAATGAAACTTGTTGTGTAGGACTTTACATGTTCCCAAGAATTTTTCGTACCTGTATTTCAGTTTTTATCGATTTATTAAATTTATTATTTTGTTAGTTTGACCAAGCCTGCGTGAAAGTTTTCCCTTATGCGCATCTGTCGACTTTTGAGTTCATATTGATTTATACAAAAATAAATAGACTGCCGCAAAAAAAAAAAAAAACACCTGGAAAGACGACGTCGATTATGATACGATGACAGCATATGCGGCCTGGGAGATGGTAGATCTTGTAGCCTTCCAAGTGGCGGGATTTTCCTTTCGGAGAATTGACACACAAGTTGGACGTTCTACGTCAGTTGTGCAACTATGCTGGAATCGGTGGTCACGTGAACATTCTCATTCGTTTAGACGAGCTACAGGACGTCCGTGCAGCAGAGACGACCACCAGGATCGTCGTATTGAGAGGGTAGCAGGGTGGATTGTGTAGTACCACAGCAGAGGAAAGGGGGCTTGTGAGCCGAAACGTGTCAACACGAACTGCCGTGAACCGATTGTTGGCAGTGTCAGTATGGGGAGCCACGGCTGTAGCCCATCTCCCACTCACATTTCAGCACTGACGACTGGTGCCGTCAGGAGATCACTTGGAAGATGAAATGGCGCGCCGTGGGCTTCAGTGACGGAAGCAGGTTCTGCCTGCGCGGTGGTGTAGACTCGGTGAGCGCTGGCTCCATTCCAGGCCTTACGGTCTGGCATGCGGGAAACACGTCTTCCAGCTGGGTACGCTGACCAGCGCTCGGTTCGTGCAGAATGTTGTTAGACCCATTATTTTGCCGTTCTGGCAATAGGAAGGTGATGTGTGCTCACCCACACACTGCCCACGAAACTTAATGTGCTGTACAAGACGTGCAGCAGCTTCCCTGCCCAGCACGATCTCCTACACGTGTGAGATGTGATGGGACGAGAAGTGAGTCGTGTGACTCTTGACAGCACTACGTGCACAGGTCGCGCAGGCGTGGCGGAACGTATCCCAGGACATTTGTACGATCGACTGCATGCCAGAGTCAGACACCACATACTAACATGGGTGTAAGGTGGTACAAATGTTTTGCCCCAGAGTGTAATTTAGGCGTCGGAAGGACCTTCCAATTTACGAGCAAGGTCTAATATTTTGAAAGAAAAATACTAATTTACATAAAGTACATCATTATTTATAGAAAACCTCATTTACACCGGAAAAACACTTTTCAGAATTTTAAAGCGGTGTTGACTGAAAGTTTAAATTAAGGTGACCGCTGGGACGGTTTCTTTGTAAATGACTGTCTGAGCGTATGCCATCGTCTCCAATGACCCCATCGTCTGAATGGCATTAAATCCTCGTCTTCCATTGTGCCTCGCTGTTGCGCTGCCACGTAATGCCGCAGGCGCAGCGTGTGTGTTTTGGGACGCGGCCGCCTGCATTGATTCGCAGCCAGCCCGCCGCGGTCCCCAGGGCGCGCTCTGCCGCTCTCGGAGCCCTGGGAGCGCTGGCGCTAGGCGGCGTGGAATGTCAACGGCCTGCACCCGGCCGTGAAATCGCCCACCAGCGCCCCGCTTGCTTTCTGCTTCTGGTGGCTCTTTTATTCGGCACGCGTTGCCGGTTAAATGCGACAGCAAAATTTAGGAGCATTTCCCAGGCTTATTTTCAGGAGAGCTTGCAAGGCAGCGACGTGCTCCGGCCCCAGAACGAAGTTATACTCCGTGTTGACGACAGCTGTGGTCTCTTACACAGGTGCTTAGGCAAATTCGGCACTGGCTCCCCTTCACTGCGTCAGAGACATAATACAAACAATTGAAATGCAGGTTGAGCATGAAGTCTCTGCTTCACTACAAAAATTTATCTCTAAGCAACTGTACCAGATAAAGTTATGCGCGCAAATTGTAGCCTAACTCATAAAGTTTCTTTTATGGATAAACCGCCAAATGTGCTCTTTTCTTGCCCGCACAACGTCTAGGCGACATTTAGCTTCTCCACGCCCAATGGCTGAAGCTCTGCCACCGCGTAACATTCGACGCGTACCTCATAAGGTGAGGAACCTACCAAAAGCGAAGACAGTACTATATCACTATCGTGCTAATCAAACGAAACAGACTGAGAATTCCATCACCTACATCCATAACTAAACAGGGACGTGGAAATATTTTGTCTACCGCTGCAGTTAAGTACAGGTCGCTCTGGATAAAGTGCAGCTGCTCACGGCCAGCCGGAGTGACCGAGCTGTTCTAGGCGCTACAGTCTGGAACCGCGCGACCGCTACGGTCGCAGATTCGAATCCTGCCTCGTGCATGGATGTTTGTGATGCCCCTAGGTTAGTTAGGTTTAAATAGTTCTAAGTTCTAGGGGACTGATAACTATAGATGTTAAGTCCCATAGTGCTCAGAGCCATTTGAACCTTTTTGAACCAATTACAGCCGACACCGTACTTTCGTGAATAGCTGCATTTTAATTATAGTCACCCGCTATATCCTTGCAGCTATTCGGCACGCGATTACGCAGTTGGTGCTCCATCCGTTTCGTTTTGGAACGATTTACACGTTTTGCACATACCTCTCTACAAATGAGATCCCGTCAAATTTGTAACAGAACGGCTGTCGGTGAAATGGCCGTTTCTGAATTGCATAGATGCAGTGCATAGACGCCAAGAATCCATGGCATTCGCTTAGTATGTCTGGATATAATACGCAGCTCTCCCTAATCTCGTTAGAAGTTTTAGCTGTCTTCTCTCTCGAGATACATCGTGGTATTTCTGTCTACCAACCGAAAACTGTTTCTATCGGAAGAGAAAGGCTTATATGATGATCAAAAGACTCTGGCTTAAAAGTGGGGTACCAAGTAACTTCCTCAGCACCGTCAAAAATTTTTGGCATCCTGACGTATTCGCGGTATTTTTAACATCTACCTCAGCTCTCACTCCTGTGAGCACCACTAATTGTAATTCGTTCACACACACTAATTGTCGCTGTAAGTCGCTCATGTCCATCCATTCCCGCTAGCCCATTCTCACTCACTCATTCACTATCTCTTTCTGTGTAACAGCCACAGTCTACTTCACTCTGTCCCTCTGCTACTGTCTGCTATCACTGTCACTGTCCTTGCTGCTACATTCCTTCCGACTGCTGCCGCATTATCTCTATCTTCCTTTTTGCCTTTGTCTCTCATTTTCAGTGGCTCCCACCCTTTTCCACCTTCTCTTTCCCTTTATGCCTCTCTCCGTCACTCTTTTGCTGGCACTGTTCTGTCACTGTCAACTATGTTCCACTGCCAACGTCCCTCTCCTGCGACACTGCCTTTGTCTACTTCACTCTTTCCGTACCACAACCACTGTCTATTATCTTCCAGTATTTATTACATTCCCGTCTCTTTCCCACTGCCATTGTCTTCTCCTCCTCTCAGCATAAGAAAGCTCGAATGTATTCGCTTACCAAAAATTTCGGAAAATTTTTAAAGGTGCCGAGGAAGGTAAACTGAGGCACCTGGTTATCCACTTTTTTAGTCAGAGCCTTTTAAACAGGAGCATATTCGTCTTTTATGTTCGTTTTTCCGCCGGATCCCCTCTTTTCCCTTCTACAGTAGGGCATGTCACTCATTTGAAAAGAAGTTTATGGGTCAGTAGGGGTTGCATAGTGTACTTATGTGAAATTGTACTAACACGAAACTAATTTTACACCTCAGACTGGATTTTACATGCTCGAAAATTTTGCATGTTGTCGAGTAGTAGTTCTGAGGACATCGGAGACACAGTGCGGCACATTTCTCCGTGCTACGATACAGGGCATTTCACGTGCGTACTTCACGGATAAAAGAAGGGTAACGTTAAACTGCTGTATTCGGAAACGGTAAGGATATCGAGAAGATTTTCAGTGTTGTAACAGATCAAAATCTTTTGAATATATCGCAAACATTTCAGCCATTTGCTGTGCGTAGACGTCTTGGAAACTGCGGTTCCTTTTTTTTTTGTACCGAAAAAACATTTTTGTGCGGTGTTTCTCGATAACGGATAACTATTTTTGTAAACGGGGAGGTGGCACTTCCAGATAAATGCATAGAGAATATACTGTTAAGATTGCAGCAGTTTGATGGGATTAGTTACTTCGATATCCGCTGCTGACGGCGAAACAGTGGTGAAAAACGCTTTTTTTCAGGTTTTCTCAGGAACCGCCTATGAACTAAATGGTGCCTTCGTAAGCTGCTTAAGGCGCACCGTTGACCACAATTAATGCAAAAAAAAAACGTATTTGCTCTATTTGCGTAAGATAAGGTAAAAACGACACAGCAGTGACGGCTTTTGGGCGCACACACACGACACTATTGCATGAGGGCTGGGGTTGCTGAAAAGGCCTCTCCCTGATGACGAAAAGCCGAATGACCAGCAAGATCACACAGACTGACGAAGAGACATGGATGACGCGTACACAGATGGCCTCGTTACTGTCCCATTTGTCAAAGAAAAGGTAGCGCTAGCAATTAAAGAGATGGCGTATACTCAGAAACACTCAAAAACACAGTTCCACAGGTCACCCCTTTGCTAACAGAGTTACTGAATGAAGCATTGCTATAAGGTAGGGACCCTGCCATGTGGAACTGCGAACATAACAATCATCAAAAAATCACATGATCGGGACCCAAAAGACCCAAAGACGTATAGGCCCATCTGCTTCTGGAACACTTAGGTTAAGATGGAGGAGAGGCTGCTGCTTAATCGACTACAGTCGTACAGGAGGCTCTTCGGCCTTAATCCACATCACAATGGCTTTAAACCCCAAATCTCAACAGACAGTGCAGTTAACCGCACGCCGAAAATACGGGACACAAAAGAAAAATACACAGTAGCAATAGCAATAGACATAGCTGACGACTTCGACAATCTCTGCTGCTCTGTCCTGTGTAGTAGGCTACGAGAGATGCAGGCATGAACAGTCCTGTACAATAAGCTCACTTGACTACTGCAAAGATAAGGTGCCTCAATGGCGAGCGGGAACACAAAAGGTTATGAATTTATTTATTTAAGTTATTAATTAAGTTATTTCAACTAAAGGATGCCCTCGGGTCAATTTTCTGGGATATGGACATATAATCACTCGTAAACTATCTGGACAAAGATGAAAGGATTAAGAGTATAGCAGCTAATGCTGCAGACGCGAAAGCGCAACTCGAAAGCGAGGTTACGCAACTCCTTGTAAAAATAAGCATAACAAGCACGTTATAAGCGGCAAACAAGAGAGTATACTTACTGATCGAAGGGGCACTGCGGAGAAACCCCACCATTAGGCTGAACAACGCTAGCATACAGAGGAAAATAACAAAACCTCGACGAATGACTGACATTCAAGTAGCACAAAAGACTCCCAACTGAAAAAGCGACTAGTCTAATGAACAAACTTGCCACGCTAAACTCAGTTCGCTACAGACTACCGTTTCAGACACTACGAATGTATAATTCAGCCCTCTTTGAGTCTATTATGTGTTTCCAAGCAAGTTTCTAGGCATATCGAGTGTCTCTCAAGACTCACACAACCATTGAGATGCGTGTACTGCTCAGATTGTCAGGGGGATTTGGCATCACGTCCGTGGAAGTCCTACGCGTTGTACTTGCAACATATCCCACCGACATAACCATTAGACACAGAGCAGCAGCATACTGGCTCAAGCGGGGAAGACTGGACAAGGTACATGAAATAACACACGACCTTATTACAGGAAAACGCCAATTAAATCTTTGGGAGGTTGAGACGTGTCAGATGTTTCCCATTCTTTTTGTCAAGTGCCGTCGAGTCTGCTGCTCCTTCCCGAACATCTGGGAACGGTACAGTTCCTGGTGGGCCATGGCCCTCACCCTACACCCTTGCACTGCTTTGGCCGTAGCTAAAGTGAGACATGTTAATGTAGGGAACATAGATCCCCCGAAGATACAACGCTACAATGCTGCACACTCACACGTGACAGAAATAGAAGATGTAGGGCAAGCTTTAAGAGACCCATTTAAATGGAGCATGCTTCACCACGTCACTGATGAAATATCGAGAGCGCTACACTAAACTTATTATATAAACAGCAGCCACCTTATGCAAGACCACGACTAGACGCACACTACGCCACACCACCATACGTGGGATAGTAGAGGTTCGAACACTGATATGGAAACAGATGTACATACAGACACAGACGATGACATGAACACACCAGTATACAGATACAGTGCGTATATTGCATATTAGCAGAGCATGCAACTGCAATAATGCTGCAACTAATATACAATTTAGGAATAAGTTAGTAATAAGAAGTAAAACAGTGAATTCTTGTTGATGCAAAGTAAAACGAGTAATTCCTTAGTTTTTTGGATCATTAATTTCAAACCTTTAATTCTGTAATATGTAAACAGTATAAGATGGAAACTGTAAAACATGAGAACTTTATAATGTTGTACATGAAAATACATATGCAATATAATAAGACTCAACTACACAAACGCGAACACACAACGTAGAAGTGCCGTTCGTGGAGACGAGGTACGAGGTCAATCTTCGGAAGCTCCTCTCCAGCTTATGGCGCGGGCAAGTGGAGGAAGTAATTGTGGCAGCAGATAGTATCAAATGTTTTTCTTTTTTAAATTGACAATGCAAATAATGAAAAGACATAAATAACAGCCCTGAGAGAAGCTGCAGAAAAAGACAAAAAGTCTGTCTCTGCAGCTTGTTACTGGTTTTTAGTAGCAAACGACCCACCATAGTTACGAAGGCAGTGGGGCCACTCTATAATGTTTATAAATAAATAAATTTGCCTAGGATGCAGGAAGAGTGTAATACTCAAACTACGACCCTGGATTCTAGGATTATTACAGTGAGACGATCCTTACACGGTGGTGCAAAATACGTGTTAGAAAATTTTTGTCTGCTACGACATAATAAGGGGTGACGTATTCTCGTTATTCTATTTATTCTATAACGGACAACCTGTAATTCAAGATTTCCAAAGTGGTTTCCTTGTGCAGCAATGTGTGTGTAGAGCTGTCAACTTCATTCCGTGGTGACTTTCTGAGGAACATGATTTTCGGCTGCTCGAACTACAGTAGAAAGACCTGGAATGTTGCAGCGACGACGTTGAAGACTCTGTCCTTTAAATAACCACATAAAAAAATAATCATACGGGCTGAGGAGTATAAGAGCGCCATTCCAGAGCCAGTTCAGTGGATGTTGGGGCGTCCACTGCGGCGATCCAGTGCCTGCGGTACGGGGCGCACGTGACCCACCCTTCCTGCACCAGAGCACCAGGCTCTTGTCCCAGGACTTGCCTGCGTTTGTCTGCAATAGTGCACTGTGCACAGACTGCCCACCAAACACAGACTTTTTGTGGACCAAGTGGAGCAGCAGTTTGAACGTGTGGGGTCACAGTACCGCTGTTCCACTGTTAGTGCTTCCATTATGAAATGTGAATTGCGTCATTGGTGAGTCAGCTAGGCAATTTTCAGAGCTACAATAGAAAAATGTTGCATCGAAAATCATTTACGGCATACGAGTAAACGACAGTTGACAAACATTCTCCAACACGTGTTTTGCACGACCCTGTGTGGCCGAGCGGTTCTAGGCGCTAGAGTCTCGAACTGCGCGACCGCTACGGTCGCAGGTTGGAATCCTGCCTCGGGCATGGATGTGTGTGATGTCCTTAGGTTAGTTAGGTTTAAGTAGTTCTACGTTCCACGCGACTGATGACCTCAGAAGTTAATTCCCGTAGTGCTCAGAGCCATTTTTTGCACCACCCTGTAGTAACTGCACCAGGGCATCTGAATTGAACTTCAGTCGGTTGTTTGCGGTGAATTGTGCTCCGTTGGCGTACCTCACGAAAACGTGCATACTTCATGCTGAATGCCGTTTGCAGGAACGGGAATTTGAATTACAGCAGTCACATGCAGTGTGATAAATGTCATGTCAGGTCCTTCAGCATGAAATGAGAATGTTACAATCACTTCGACAAGTCAGCTGTTTCGGACAATTATTACTACTTGTCGGTTGGCATTAGTGTGAAATACCACGAAGCAACATCTTTGGCTTCCATTCCTGTAGTAAATTTATTTGTGTGCTCATGTGACATTGTGGGTCGTTCAACGTTGGTTCTCCACTTAGGGAAATAAAATGACCTACGCTTATCAGCGAAAACATTATGACCCCCCCCCCCCTACCAAATAGCCAGTATGTCCACCTTTGGCACGGATAACAGCGGCGACGCGTTGTGGCGTGGAAGCAGTGAGGCCTTGGTTGGACGATGGAGGGAGTAAGCACGACGTCGACACACGCAAGTCATCTAACACCGTAAAATAATTTTCGGAGGGAGGGGGGGGGGGGCTATAAGCTCTGACGCCATGTTCAATCAGATCCCAGATTTGTCCGATCGGGTTCAGCTTTGGCGAGTTGGAGGCCAGCACATAAATTGAAACTCGCTGTTATGTTCCTCGAACCACTCCACCACACTCCAGGACTCTTGACGCGGCGCTTTATCTTATTTGAAAAAATGCCACTATGTTCGGAAAAGAATGATCATCATGAAGGGGTGGTACGTGGCTTGCAACCAGTGTACGGTACTCCTTAGCCGTCATCGTGCCATACACGAGCTCCGCTGAACCCATGGATGTCCACAAGAATGTTTCCCCAGAGCATAATGGATCCACCACCAGCTTGTCTCCGCCCAGCAGTATAGGTGTCAAGGAGCTGTTCCCCTGTAAGACGACGGATTCGCGCCCTCTCATCGGCACGATGATGAAGGTAACTGGATTCATCACACCATGCAACGCCCTGGCGCTGCGCCAACATTCAGTGCCGATTGTCACGCGCCCATTCCAGCCGTAGTTGCCGATGTCGTGGTGTTAACATTGGACGTGGCAGGGTCATCGTTCGGTGGTGTGTGTGTTCAGATACACTTAATGTCTGATGATAGTTCCGCCACCTCTCGCCGTCTGCCCTCCTTTACCAGTCCGCCCAGCTTACGACGTCCAACATCTGTAATGAGCCCCACGACGTCTCGACTTGGCTTCACCTTGGCTCCACGCTGGTTTCGCTACGCATTGAGGACACTCACCACAGCACTCCTCGAACACTCGACAAGTCGTGCAGTTTCCGAAATGCTCTCGCCGAGCCCCCGGGCCATCACAATATGCCTGACAGATCACGCGCCTTCCCGATCCTACACACGGACAACGCGCTCACTGACAGTAGATGCAACGTGCGTGCGTCTGATTAGCAGTCATTCCTCGCCAGGTGACGCTGCTATCTCCTGAGTGGGTAGGTCTGTGGTCATAATTTTCTGGCTGATCAGTGTATTTGCGTAGTTCTCTCTTTTCGTCAGTTTTTAAGCTCAGAATTTCACTTTGTTTTGGCGTAAGTAGTTTCATAATTTGCCACCAATCTCTGGTGTGATTAGTGAATTAACGCTCACGTTGACAGTATCACTGCCCTGTGGACTTTTTGCTGATAACTGGTTTAGCCGAAAATGTATTTATACGTTAGGTGTGGAAAAAAGAATGGCGGTTCTGTCTTGTACCATCGTGGGACCCACCTCTACATTTCCAAAGTACTTTGTTTTCGTGTCATGAAGATGGGAAGTTACTTTGTTTTTGGGGGTCCGAAATCCGGCGTATTTACCGGTCTAATGACAGTATTCAGTGAAACATCCTTCAGTATTATTCTGTGAAATGCTTTTAGCGTGATACTCGGCTTTAGCCTGAATCGTATCTGGTAGCGTTAGAGCAGCTAGTGCTCAAATGTGCACTCTTTTAATGGTTTACCATTACTTAGCAATTTTTTGTGATATTTTTGTGCAGTTGTTATTTGATGGAAACAAAACCTTGTCTAGAATCATTGACTACCTGTACTCCGGTACGTAGGCTAAAATGAAGCGTTGTGAAATCTTGAAGCTGCCTACTCGTACTATAACATGGTATATTAAAACGTGGCGGAAGCAGAACAGTGTGTCGTTTCTGAAATTCGTGAGGCGTTGCCAGCGTCTCCCAGTTCCGTGTAACGTGGGTTAAATTAAGTGAATGGTGTTTGGATTTGTTGCGATTGCATAGGGTTGCACAAAATCTTACCCTTGTTACGAAAATTTATTTCTGAGAATACACTCCCAAGTGTGCTCCGTTTGTTGCAGTAGAACGTGTAGGCGGTGCTCAATTTCTCTTCATGTCTTTGCCAACATCTCATCCATCATCCTTCCAACACCATGCCGTAAGAGTTTGCACATGAGGAACTGGCAACCTAAAGACTTTATCCTCAACGTGAGCCCCCACAAAAAATAGTCAAGGAAGCTTATGTTTGGCGAACTAGCTGGGCATGACAGACGGTGTCTACCGATCCATCTGCCCGAAAAGATTTCATCCCAGAACTAACGAACAAATAGCCTCCAGTGTGCGAGTGCACCGTCTTCTTGAAACACTAATTGTGGTTGAAGTTCCTATAACTCAGGTGCAGCCTAAAAAAAAGTTCCAAGATATCCGTGTAAACTGTTGCCTTAGCGATAGGCTCTGTGGAAAAGAACTGTCCACCAATTTTGTGTTACACGTTACGACACACCACGCATTCGTATTCACTTCCTGGCTGTCCCTTACCTGCTGCGATATGTGAATTCTCCGACCCTCAGATCTGGACTTGACGCCCGTTTACTTTCCCGTTGACGTGGAAAGTCGCTTCATTGGAAAAACAAACGTTATTCAGATTGTGATTGTCTGCGTCGTTTCATTCCAGCAAGTTCATATTAAACTCAGCACGGCTGGACCTATCATCTGGCTGCAAAACTAGCAGCAGCTCCACTTCTTATGCGTGGAAATGCAGCAATCTGTGTGCAATCTCCAGCTCAGTGCTGCACGCGCTGCAGCTTGCCGCCTCTTGTCTCGTCACGAGCTCAGTCTCTTTAAACTTCACACACTGTCCTTGGATGCTGTTCACATTTGTTGGATCTCGACCGTAGGCACTTAAAAACGGTCGCCGAACTGTGATAGGCGACCATATTTCGTGAAAACATGCTTCCCCTGCATAGACGCAGCACTCCTAAATAACGCTGCCTGTAACGAGATAGAGAGAGAGAAATTAGCTGCTGTCAGAGCACATTTAGAAATGTAGGCATAAGCTTCACGAGTTAAGCTACTACTTTCAACAGACCACGTAGTTCTATGTTAGCTCTATGTAGCACACACAGTTTCTTAGAAATAGGTCTCGTGATCAGGGAAAGACTTCACGGTGAACCTGTATTCCGCCTAGTGAGAGTGAGTGTCATTATTAGCTACAGTGTAGGAATTTTTTCGGTAGCATAATGCATTAGAATAAGTACAGGCAGATCTGAGAGCAGCGTGCTGAGTATCTTTTTCGCGGCCCGTAATAACTTTCGTATACTCGGAATAAAACGACTGCCGGCGGACCTAAGAGGCATGCGAACTTAACGTTAGTGCAGTCGCGTGCGAATTTCGAACCGCCGTACGAACTGTTGACAGGCGGAAAGTGGGCCGCCCTGCACGCGATGTGAGCTGCCTGCAGTAAGAGGGACGTGAGGCGTGAGACGTGGGGCGGCTGTAGCGCCAAAGTCTCGTGCCACACCAGTGCTGCAGGTGACGCCGACACTGCCGCCAATGTGCGGATTCCAGGCACTGTACCCCAACACACAGTCACCTGGCTCGGAGAGACTGGAGAGCTTTTTAAATACATGGACTGTGCTTTGAAAGATGCTTTCACGCTTGATTATTTCTGGCCTAGTCTGAGTGATGGAGGTTATTGTCTGTGTGCGTATTATATTTATCCTTGTCATCCTTTCTGAGTATTCTTCACGTTAACTGGTTTTTTGGTTCCATTATTTCTTGTATGGGAAATCGATTAAATAACAGAGAGAAGGTTTATTCATACTCTTTATCTGAACACCATGGTGCATCGGCCGTTACCTTGAAAATACATCCCGTTTTTCTGTAAGAGATAGAAATACGTAAAACTCTAGTACAGTTTGAATCAGTGGAAGTAACGAGAACACTGTTACAAATCTTCTACGGTGCGAAGAACAACTTCCTCTGCCGAATTAGACTGTTCACAAATTAGCCGAACGATCGTCAAACTACAGCATCTGCTTTGTTTGGAAGTGTGGATCATGTCAGTCCCACCTTTTTAAGATCATGAAATAAAATTCGGTTCAAGTTCTTATGATACTTTGATCTCATTTCAGAACAGCATCTGTGGCTATAAAGATCAATTCAGTGATATAACTCTTTCGTAGGCCTGCCAAGCAACTGCAAATGAAAAAGTTTTGATTTGATTTTCGTTACACACATACACACACACACACACACACACACACACACACACACATATATATATATATATATATATATATATATATATATAATGACCTGCCTTGCTGTCCTCGTTAGGTCGCTGTATCGATCGGTTCGGTAGGCGGGTGCGCGCGGCAGCTAGTCGGTGCAGCTCCCGAGGAACTGAGGTGGGCCACGTTCCTTTTTGCCGTCTCTCCTTGCGCCAGCCAATCAAAGACAAGTTCGCTTACACGATAAATCAATCTAATCTAAAAGCCGTAAATTCAGCTAAATACCTAGGTATTACGAAAAGCTTAAATTGGAACACATAGGAAATGTTGTGGGGAAGGCAAACCAAAGACTGTGTTTTATTGGCAGGACACTTAGATAATGTAACAGACCTACTAAGCAGACAGCCTAGAGTACGCTTGTCCGTCCTCTTTTAGAATACTGCTGCACGGTGTGGTATCCTTACCAGGTAGGACTGACGGAGTACATCGAAAAACGCCAAACAAAGGCAGCACGTTTTGTATTATCGCGAAATATGGGAGAGAGTGTCACAGAAATGATACAGGATTGGGGCGGAAATCATTAAAAGAAAGGCGTTTTTCGTTGCAACGGAATCTTCTCGCGAAACTCCAATCACCAACTTTCTGCTCCGAATGCGAAAATATTTTGTTGACACCGACCTACATAAGGAGAAACGATCACCACGATAAAATAAGGGAAGTCGGAGCTCTTACGGAAAGATATAGGTGTTCATTGTTTCCGCGCGCTATACGAGATTGGCATAATAGACAAATGTGAAGGTGGTTCGATGAACACTCTGGAACGCACTTGGCGACTGCGCCCATGCCACGGCGCACAACTTCGCAGTGGGAGCTCAGCGCTCCCACACCCGATGCGGCCAGCCGACACAACTAGCAACACGCTCTTCCCATTAGTTTTTCCGACTACTGGCGCATTGAGAGGCCTCACAACTTCGTTAATGCACTGTGTGACGCTTGGCTGACTCATCCCAGGTGAACCGTCATCCTCTACCCCCTTTCCATCGGACCTGTGTTCCATAAAATTTGAAGTTGTCAAAACCTAGGGAAAAAATGACCATTGCATTTGATGACTGACAGGAACTGTTTAGCTGATGTACTCATTTCAGGACTTGCTAAAGAAATACAACTTCTGGTGCAAACGGATGACTGTAGCTCTTTGGTGGGCTGCCGTGTACGGCCGTAGTTCCTCAGTCAAATTACAGACCACCTCCTGGTCAATATGTAGTCTCTACATCCTCACAAAGTTCCTCTCGGGCATTTCAAAGTGATACGTCTCGTCCCGCAGATTGTGTTACCGAATCGTGTGGCAGCACATTTCCACCAGCCGCCTTCGTCGCCCTTGCCTTCTCCTTATCAGTACCGATTGCACCGTGTCCACTTCTGTGATTCTCGGCTGAAATGGATGCATAATAACGTTTTTGAACTCACTTTCCACTCGAATGTCTCCTAGTGATCATTCAGTAAAACCTAACCCAAAAAATCTGAAACTAAAATGCACTCAGTACATCTAAAGTAAATTACCGTCGCAGTGAAAGCACACCGAAGCGAACGAAAGGCATTACCAACAGCTCACCACCTCTTGGTACAGTAGACGAATTATTGGCTCGTGGACCGATCTTTAACAGGTTTCAGTAGCGTACACAAAAGCAACCTCGACTACCGAACCGAAATTGATGTCACTACTGAGGTTAACCTACGGAACCGAACGGTATGGACGATACGGAATAGGCCTAATGGCTTCGCACGGGTACCAGTGACTATCTACGACCAGACGACTTGTCAGGGTAACTACCGTCACCTTTGTATAAGTTGTCGACAGGAGGGAAGTTCTCAGGAGATGCGAAAGGTAAATGTTCCATATGTGAGTGGCTTCTGCTCTGACAACTTGTGGCAGTGATTAGAGCTATGAGCTACCATGCCGTCCTGTCCACCCTACTGCAGCTCCACCAAAGAATCTGTTGTTATCAGCTTAACACCTTGTATGTTGTGAACTGCAGGCCTGCAGTAGCTCATCCCGGCTTGGCCTTCTGGTACCGGTACTGGCCTAGCACCGCAGCCGCAGGCTCTTCTCCCGTGCTGCTTTACAGCGGCTGTAGATTTTTAATTTATTCATAGTTCGATCTAATTTCACAAAACAGTTATAAATAACATTCACTGAACTTACTCATGAATCATGCTGCCCCAGTTAAATCTGTATTAAAAGCCGTAAAGTAGTTTCTGTGATTAGCTCAAACATACAGACAGAAATTGCTGTGGAGGACATTACACTATACACAGGAAACACTGTGAGAACTTCATGCTTGACCATAAACGCAGATTGTAGCCGAAACTGCAGATTGCGCGGTTGTAATTGACCACAGACGGCTCCTGTGCGATGTCAGTACGTTTAAAGTGTCAGCCGCGCTCAGAACTGTTCTACGTAGTTGTCAGTGTATTACGTTGGAGCTAAGTGAATTCGAATATGAGCAAAATAGTTGGTGCGCGTATGGTGGGTGCTTCTGTAATGGAGATAGCCAAGTGTGTGGTGGTTAAAGGGGCACCGTATCGAAAAATTGTTCAGAATACAGGGAAAGCGGAAAAACATAATCTGCTAACTCACAAGTGGAACTATAGTGTGTGTAGAGTGATCGTGAGGGACGGTCATCGAAGAGGATGGCGACGGAAAATGAGAGGACGACAGCTGCTATACTTACTGTAGAACTGAATGTCGCATTTACGAACCCTGTCAGCACCGGAACAACACGAAGCGACCTCCGTGAGCTGGGAATTTCTGAGGGCGAGCTGGAATTCCAGAACTACTTATGAGTAATAGGAAAACGTGATGCCGTAGCCGTAAAACCTGGACTACGGAGCAGTGGAAGAATGTCATTTAGTAGGATGAGTCGTCTTCCACACTACATCCAACTTCTAGCCTGGTCTGCGTCCCAAGACGGCGGTTCGGCAGTGATTTGGGCAGCAGTATCGTGTTGTTCCATGTGCCCAGTGGGTACTCTCAAAGGTTGCGTTACTGCCGCGGATCGTGTGACCATTTTGGATGATGACGTGCATCCCGTGGACAAAGTTTGTTCTCCATTGATGATGCTATTTTCCGAAACGGCAGGGCCCCTGTTCACACAGGTCACATTGTCCAGGACTGCTTCTGTGAATACGAGCATGAGTTGTCACATCTCCATTGACCACCGCACTCACCAGAGCTCAGTATTATTGAACCTTTGTGCTCTGCTTCGGAGAGAAGCGTGCGTGACCACGTCCTTCATCATTACCTGGAAATGCCAATATTTTGCAGGAAGAATAGTATAAGATTCCCTTAAAAGCAGCACGGGGCCTGTATCTATCCATCCAGAGACGACTGGAAGCTGTTTGGAATGCCAACGGTTTTCCTGCGCCGTTTTAGACATCGTAGTGTGTAGTATTTTTCGTGTTTCCATACTCTTATCCACACCCCCTCTATGCGTGCAGGTACATGTTTCAGTGGCCGCCCGGTGGGTTGCGCAACTATTTGCACTACGCTCGTTTTCTTGTGTTTGCAGCAAGACAGTGTGTTATCAGTCCTCGTTCATGTCCGGAAGAACAGTTCTGTTAGAAAAAGGAAAAGGAAAGAAAGCGGGAATGCCCCAGTAATGAGGTAGCGAAAACTACTCATCTTACATATCAAAAAAACATTGTTAAATAGAATAGTGCTTTTCTTGATATTTGCTGCAGTCATTCGCAGCAAGCTACATTTTAGAGATTGTAGGTAGCTTGCCACGAGTAGGCATGTTCTTAGTAGACCACTTGTCCGTGTCTTCTTGTATCCGTAGCCTGACACTGCTTGCTGCTCAAAGAGCAGTCTGATGTGTCTGACACACTTATCTGATTTCTTTACATCCAAAATTCTACTTCAGTTTTCAACAGTGTACAATTGATAATGAGATACCTACGCTATTTGTGCAGGTAGTTGACTTTTTTCATTCGAGTGGCTATACTACTTGTAAGACGTAAGACCGTTTTTACGAGGGCCATAAAATCAATGGGTCCTTAAATTGCAGTTGGAGGCGATATAAAAAAGTGATGAACCGTTAATCCAATGCTGTATTGTAGGTTATGGGAAGTAGCAAGTTTGCCTTAGGCGATCTGCCGTTCCTTACCTGGGGCGTTAGGACGTGCTGTTACTCAAATCACAGAGACAGTGTGTTAACCTCCACACCAGTTTCAAAGTATATACTTAACACGTAATGCTTACTTTTTCCTTGTGCATCGTAATCCTTTAGCTATAGAACTAAGCATTAAGAGTGTGTCAAGCGTCTCTCTCTTTCTTGCTCGCTTTCTCTGCTCTGACGAAACCGAATACCTTGGAGCACCAGGATTCGCTTCCATAAGCTTAATCGTCAGTGCACTGAAGCTCTAATATCTCTGGTCTCTGTGTAAATTGTGGCATGTCTAAAGCATGCCAGCCAGATATTCGCCTACCCACCCATCTACAACTCCCTCTCCCTCCCAGGGGGCTCACCACTCTTTATGAGTTCGTACTTGGCCACCACGAGGCCCCAGCCTTTGCAGCATCACTTTCTTTCCGTGCTGCAAGCTTACACTTTCACTACCCCTTTCCCCTTATACCTCTCCATCAGATGGTCTTCTTGGTGCAGACCCTGTTTGGACCTGGTTTATGATTGTTACTCGAGTTTCGACTAGCGGCATTTTCTACAACTTTTCATGAAACACATGGTTGGGTTTAACCTTCTACCAGCTTTCAAAATTCTTCAGAAGTGTGGATCGTGGAGGGAAGAGCACCCAATGTGGTGTATGTTTCACCACATCCTGTTGTGGGGGGGAGTCATCAAGTACCTGCACAGTGGTAGCCCCCTGACCACACAGGAATCACATTGTTGGTGCCTGTGCGAAACTCCCTATGTATGCCAAGGTGTATGTGCCAATCGTGACTGGGGCAAGGGGACTCTGAGCAACAGACTAGGCCTTGTAGCCATTACTGAGGCTGGGTGGCGCCCATGGGGAGAGCCCCTGTTCAGAGTGGGTGGCACCGTGGCAGTTGAGCCGCAAATGAAGCAGATGAAGTTATCTCCCTCTGGTGGTCATATGGTCTCAGCAGTGTATGTGGAAGGAAAGTCCTCTTGGTTCGTACGAGGACTTAACAGTGATTTCTTCTTAGACACAAAGCCCATATTCTTTGTGGAGAATTTGGAGGACAAGTTGGGGAAATGGCAGCCATCTCTGAAATGAAAATTGGGTCAGTTGTGATCAAAACAGCATTCGCAACCCAGTCACGGGCACTGCTCGCTTGTAACAATCTGGGTGACGTTCCGATGACTGTCATTCCCAATAACAGGTTGAGGGCATCAAATGGTTCAGGGCATCATTTTCCACCGTGACCTGCTCTTACAATCTGATGATAAGTTACGTGCCAACTTGGAGCAATGGGGTATACACTTTGTCCGTCGTATACCTAGGGGGCAAAGGACAAAAGGTTCACTACCGGTGCCTTGTCCTCTGACGGTGGTTCATTGTAAAGGTCAAGGTTATGGTAGACCGATGCGATGTGAAACCGTATGTTCGAGTACATGTCTTTGCATAGTAACGCTAGCCCCGTCTGTAGAGATGGTGGATGAGCCCTGGATGCGAACGATCCTTGTGCACTTCCCCCATCTGTGTCAACTGTGGAAAGTGCCATTCTCCCAGCTCGCAAGATTGCACTGTTTTCCAGAGAGGAGAAAATACTTGAATCTGGACAAACTAACTTATCAAGAGGCCAAGAAGTAGTAAGAGTATTTGCACCCTGCATGTAAAACAGTGTCATATGTTGTTCAGGCTTTTGACAGGTGGTCGCGTTAATGCGTCTAGGCAGGTAAAATGTAAACTGCTTACTGCAACACTATAACTAGAACCTGTAATAATTTTCATTTTCTTTCTGTTTGCAGGTACGTATGGCATTAAGCTGAAAAGAAGTAGGATGAAGATTGACACCAGTAAGTACGTGAAATACAAGCTTTATAGTAAGTAGCAATATTACACGGATTGTTCCGGCGTTGTTACTGTTGTTCATTTAATTCTCCCAAAAGCGCGTAGGCTAGCTTATAAAGAAGCATCTTGACTATTATGAAGAATATAATTTTCAGGATTTTCTAATGGCGTAAGTACTTTTTAATACCAGAAGGGGGTAAAAATGTGAGCTGCTTATCATTTTCCTTTTATGGAAATATTTTTCAAACTTTTATTGAGGTTAGGTTACAGTGAAGTCGTATAAAGCACGGAGGAGTCGTTCCCTGTAAGTTCAGAACTTGAAAGTAAAGAGTAATAAAACTTTCGTTAGAATGGAGTACACATGAAAGGATACAGATTTTAGGAATACGAATGTACACGTTTGATTCGAAATACTTGTCGAATATTGGTCATACTTGCTCTGTAATAAACTAACTGGGTGCAGGAGAGGTTGGAGGGTATTCAAGTTATAACTGGCTCTGACTCGCTCTGGCCAGAGCCCGCCAAGTCTAGCCATGCAGGCTCAACAGCTAGCTAGCTACGCCCGTAGCGTTGTGGATCTTTTTTGTACGGTCATTTTTTTCACGCGCTCTTTGCCTGTGGCGTTGGTGAGGGGGCAGGTCTCTCCACTTCCAATGACCTCTTAAAAACGGCAACAACTGCTGGAAAACCGTTTTAGTTGTTGACATCTCCCCATACCAGGTTTCAAAAATTGTTTAACATTCAGGCAATAAGCATCGCAATTACAAGCTGATATGGTTTTTGTGCCCAGTACCAACAGTCGTATTGGCAGAAGTATTAGAAGGGGATATCAAGCGGACCGAGAAATTTAAAACCTAGGAGACTGCATCGATAGCAACACATCAGAGAAAGAAGCCTTGTCATCACGAAGCATGACAGTGAAGGCCGCATATCGACTAAGCAGAAATGTGTAAAATACGAAATGCCAATATACACTCCTGGAAATGGAAAAAAGAACACATTGACACCGGTGTGTCAGACCCACCATACTTGCTCCGGACACTGCGAGGGGGCTGTACAACCAATGATCACACGCACGGCACAGCGGACACACCAGGAACCGCGGTGTTGGCCGTCGAATGGCGCTAGCTGCGCAGCATTTGTGCACCGCCGCCGTCAGTGTCAGCCAGTTTGCCGTGTCATACGGAGCTCCATCGCAGTCTTTAACACTGGTAGCATGACGCGACAGCGTGGACGTGAACCGTATGTGCAGTTGACGGACTTTGAGCGAGGGCGTATAGTGGGCATGCGGGAGGCCGGGTGGACGTACCGCCGAATTGCTCAACACGTGGGGCGTGAGGTCTCCACAGTACATCGATGTTGTCGCCAGTGGTCGGCGGAAGGTGCACGTGCCCGTCGACCTGGGACCGGACCGCAGCGACGCACGGATGCACACCAAGACCGTAGGATCCTACGCAGTGCCGTAGGGGACCGCACCGCCACTTCCCAGCAAATTAGGGACACTGTTGCTCCTGGGGTATCGGCGAGGACCATTCGCAACCGTCTCCATGAAGCTGGGCTACGGTCCCGCACACCGTTAGGCCGTCTTTCGCTCACGCCCCAACATCGTGCAGCCCGCCTCCAGTGGTGTCGCGACAGGCGTGAATGGAGGGACGAATGGAGACGTGTCGTCTTCAGCGATGAGAGTCGCTTCTGCCTTGGTGCCAATGATGGTCGTATGCGTGTTTGGCGCCGTGCAGGTGAGCGCCACAATCAGGACTGCATACGACCGAGGCACACAGGAGCAACACCCGGCATCATGGTGTGGGGAGCGATCTCCTACACTGGCCGTACACCACTGGTGATCGTCGAGGGGACACTGAATAGTGCACGGTACATCCAAACCGTCATCGAACCCATCGTTCTACCATTCCTAGACCGGCAAGGGAACTTGCTGTTCCAACAGGACAATGCACGTCCGCATGTATCCCGTGCCACCCAACGTGCTCTAGAAGGTGTAAGTCAACTACCCTGGCCAGCAAGATCTCCGGATCTGTCCCCCATTGAGCATGTTTGGGACTGGATGAAGCGTCGTCTCACGCGGTCTGCACGTCCAGCACGAACGCTGGTCCAACTGAGGCGCCAGGTGGAAATGGCATGGCAAGCCGTTCCACAGGACTACATCCAGCATCTCTACGATCGTCTCCATGGGAGAATAGCAGCCTGCATTGCTGCGAAAGGTGGATATACACTGTACTAGTGCCGACATTGTGCATGCTCTATTGCCTGTGTCTATGTGCCTGTGGTTCTGTCAGTGTGATCATGTGATGTATCTGACCCCAGGAATGTGTCAATAAAGTTTCCCCTTCCTGGGACAATGAATTCACGGTGTTCTTATTTCAATTTCCAGGAGTGTATCATTGCTGCGCAGTGTTGCGACAGGATATCTTACACGCCGCACATGCCTGACTGTGGGTGGAGAATGTTTGCTCGAGAAATTAGAAATAAGTGAGAGACAGATACTGAGTATAGATCCTAGGTCCAATCAAAAGAGGTGGTGAATCAGAAGAAGACAGAACTTTGAAGTCTACACACTTATAGAAAAGCTGAGCTGCACCTTCTTTGGAGCATTGTTTTCTGTGGCGCCGTACAGGGTAGGGAAGTCCTACAGGGTAGGGAAGTGGACTGAAGGGAAGGAGGAACAGCATAGGAGACGCATTCGGGAACATCGGTCTGAAGTAAGTCAAGGTACAAGGACATGGAAAAACACAATTCAAATAGCGTAGTCCGTAGATGGCTAAGCGACGAGAAAAAAAGAGTATTAGCAATATTGTATTCAGTATTCCATAGTGTCACAGAAAACTCGGTCATCGCCACGGCCGAGAAACGAAGGTGCGAGTATACGTTTCATACTGCCTGTTAACGGCTACTGACAAGAAAGATGATTTACGTTCCGTCGACGGTGAAATTATTTGAGACGTAGTGGCACAAATTCAGATTGATCAAGTATGAGGAAGAAAATTGACCGTGGCATTTTCAAACTAATCATTTCGTTTCACCTTCAGAGACTGAGGAAAAATGAATTATGTACGGCCGGACTGGTATTTAATTAGGCTCCTTGCCTAGGAAAAGGGACGCATGTTTTGCAGATTGGCAACCGCGGTTTCGCTGATCAGAGTGTTTCCCCCCGTCTGAAGCTCCGACGCGCCGCCACTATGAATAAATAAAGCACTCCGTCGTCAGGACACAAGTGGCTCATCGGGACCATCCGACCGCCGTGTCATCCTCAGGTGAGGATGCTGATAGAAGGGGCGTGTTGTCAGCACACCGCTCTCCCGGTCGTTATGATGGTTTTCTTTGACCGAAGCCGCTACTATTCGGTCGAGTAGCTCCTCAATTGGCATCACGAGGCTGAGTGCACTCCGAAAAATGGCAACAGCGCATGGCGACCCGGATGATCACCCATCCAAGTGCCGACCACGCCCGACAGCGCTTAACTTCGGTGATCTCACGGGAACCAGTGTATCCACTGCGGCAAGGCCGTTGCCACTACGATTGAACACCATTCGTATAATTAAAATCCGGATTGGTTGATTCATTACTATGAAAGTTCGTTCCAGCAAGACGAAAGAACTATTCCTCACTGTCGTCGTCAGTGCGAAGACCTGTTTGGTGCAGCTGTTAGCGTTAGGCTCTCCTGTGCAAGTATCGTCATTCTTGCGTAACGTCATCCTTTTGAACATGCTTACTGTAGTCAAGACGTGACCTAGCTGCACAATTTTACCTCCCAGTCAACACTTCCTCCGTTACCAAATTAACTATTGCTTGATGCCTCGAGATATGTCCTATCAACCAGTCTACATTTACGTCATAAGCCACCGTACGATGCTGATGATACGTTTCTTTTCCTGTTACACTCTCAAATAGAGCGAGGGAAAAACGTCTGTCTATATGCCTCCGTGTGAACCCTAATTTCTGTTATCTTCGTGGTCCTTACACAAATGTATGCTGACGGCAGTAGGAGCGTTCTGCAGTTATCCACAAATTTGCTAAATATTCTTCCTCGAAAAGAACGCCCCTTTCCCTCCGGGGTCTCTCATTTCAGTTCCCAAAGCATCCGTGTAACACTTGCGTGCTGTTCGAGCCCACCGGTAACAAATCTAACAGGCCGCTTCTGAACTGCACCGACATCTTCCTTTAATACGACCAGGAGCGGACCCCAAACACACGAGCAGTAGTCAAGAGTAGGTCGCACCAGCGTCGTATATGCGGTCTCCTTTACAGGTGAACCACACTCCCAGTAAACCGAAGTCGACCACTCGCGTTCCGTATTATGTAAATATATATTAAATGACGTGGTTGTGTCAAGCTGTACACTGCTAATGCTGTACTCGAACATAACACATTTGACTTTCCTATTCTTCTGCATTAACATACTTTGAGGGGTAATAGTACTCGCGATACTGAACAAAAAACTTCATATACACGTATGCCCTATTTCCACTGGTTTCCGAGATAGAACACATTTAATATCACGTTTTTACGTTTTTCTTGAATAACTCGAAAACCGCACCCTCCAACGAAAACGCGTCGCAGTACAAAATTAAACTACCTTACGTTTCATATAAAAAGTCCTCATTTTTTTTCTTTAGAACTAACACTTTGTGCGAAGAGAGCGCGAGAAAGTTGAAAACTCCCGCGACGCGCATGCGCTGTGTTTTACGTAGTTTTTGTAGGCCAATTTGAGTTAGTTTCCCGACTTGATAGACAACAAGTGTCCCGTATCAAACTGTTCGTCTCAACTTGCTCTACACTACTGTGGTACGTTGTAAACAGTGACAATACTTGATCGTACAGAAAGTAAATAACAATGAATATTAAATGTGTTCCATCTTGGAAACCATTTGGAATGGGGCATAAGTGGATATGAAGCTTTCTTGATTCAGTATCACGAGTACTACCCCTCAAAGCACGTACATTTCCTCCTGACTCACCCTGCATATCAGATAATGACATGATTGTTAGATTGTATCCATCATACTGGAACCAAATAATTGCAGTTCATTATTTAAGTGAAATGCCAACAGCTGCTTATCTGGTGTTTCTAGCAGAAACACTCTACCAGCCTTCTAAGCATTTACGAGATGTGTGAGAGAAGTAATGAGCCTGACAAGGCTGTGAGCGATGTGGCAGCGCTGTGTTGTTCTGCTTTGGTAGACCGGTGTGTTCATTCCTTCCAGATGCTCAGTTGGAGTTTGAGCTCCGTACAGCCATCACGTGATTTCTGAGAGCGCCATCAGTAAAGTTGTGATATTGTTGTGTGTTAACGACAGTTGAACAGCGGAATTTGGAGCTAAGTTATGCCATCAAGTTTTGTGTTAAACTTTGGGAATTCGGGAGTGCCACCTTTGAAAAGTTGAAACAGGCCTATGGGGAACATTTCTTATCAAGAACGCAAGTTTTTCTCTTGCATAAATGATTTTTGAAAGGCAGAGAACACGTTTAAGGTGAACCTCGCTCAGGGAGACCTGCAACTTCAAAAACCGACGCAAACGTGCTTGTGCGTGCTCATGTGAGATCAGACAATGGGCATGATGAGTGATCTGTTAAACACTTTCACCGTACATCAAATTTTGACCGAAGATTTGCACAGTCAAAAGGTTTGTGCCAAGGTGGTACCAAAAAACCTCACAACGAACGAAGAAACGTGTGCATTGGTCTTCTTCGGAGAGTTGTCAGTGACCATTAATCGTTCAATCGTGCGATCAAAGGTGGTGAATCGTGGATTTTTGAGTTAAGATCCTGAGTCAAAGCGGCAAAGTGAGACGTGGCAAACTAAGACATCTCGACCGAAAAAAGCTCGAATGAGCAAATCAAACATCAAAACAATGCTGATTCGCTTTTTTAACGGTAGGGTTCTCGTGCATAAAGAATTTGTTCAATTGTGAACCAGATGTTTCACAAAGATGTTCTTCAAAGACTCAGGCAAAAGGTGTATCGAGTGAGACCGGACATTGCAGACAAGTGGATGCTGTGTTATGACAAGACCCCGTGTCACACGGCCACTTCCGTAACGGAATTTTACACCTGAAAGGATATTTCTGTTGTTTCACAGGCCCCTTATTCATCTGATCTGTGTCCTTGTGATTTTGGTTCCTTTCCAAAAATTGAAAAACGTCTTAAAAGGTCGTTATTTTGAGACTCTGGAGAACATTCAAAAGTTGAAGTCTTTCATCGCTGCTGCCAAGACGAAACAACGGCTCCGCCGCTGTGTATTTGCCAAAAGGAGGGAACAATATTCTTGTTTCAAAAAAATCAAAACTAAGATAAAAATCAATCTAATTAGTTTTTTCATACACCTCCTATTAATTTTCGTAACCATAGTCATTATGACACAATGATCGTTAATTCCCGTCTCCAAACTGACGTATCCATAAGGTCCGGCCTGTTTGTAGCTACAAGGTGTAAGATATTTTCCATCCGCGTGGAACTAGCTGTTCAAGGCCAGTCCCTTTAATTAGTTGAGTTTTGCCATACATTTCTTTTTTTTCCTAATTCGATTCATTATCTCACCATTAATTATTCGATTTACACATCTTGAGCATTCTTTGTAGCATCACATATCAGAAGCTTAGATTTACCTCATGTCTATACTGTTTATCGTTCACGTTTCACTTCCGTGCAAGGCTACACTCCACTTCCAAACATTCAAATTTATATTCGATGTTAGAAAATTTCTGCTTTTCGGAAATGATTTTCGTGTTATATCCACTCTGCATACGATATCCTGTTTATTTTGTAAAAAGTAATTGCCATTTTACGTCTCTCCTTCCCTAATATAATTCTCTCCGCATCACCTGATTCATTCCATTAACCTTGTTTTAGCTCTGTTGTTGATCATCTTATAACAACTTTTCGGAACACTACATATTCTGTTCAACTGCTCTTCCAACTCCTTTCCCATCTCTGACGAAATTACAATGTCATCGACAAACTGATAAGTTTTTATTTCTTCTCTCTACAGTTTAATTCCCCTTCAAAATTTCTGCTTTTTTTTCTTCACTGCTTTCTTAGTGTACAGATTGAAAAACGTTGGTGATAGGCGACACTGTTCTCTCACTGTCTCCTCAGATACCGCCTTCATTTCGTACTCTTCAACTCTTACAGCAGCAGTCTGTTCTCTCTTCTCTTTTTTAAATCTACGAATAGTATAAACTTAGGTTTGCTGTTGTTCAGTCTACGTAGTAAAATATTCGGTAGGGTCAGTGGTGCCTCTTCTGTTTCTTCATTTCTCCGGAATTCAAACTGATCTCCTCCTTGATCGGCTTCTGTGATGCTTTTCAAAACAAGTAGTGAGCAATCTTTCTCATATACGTTGCAGTCATTTGCCGTTGTAAAGGCATTTGGGAGACAATTAGGCTGTGTCGCTCGAAAAGAGTGTTGATAATGATTCGTGTGGGAAGAATTTGAGCGTCGTATAGTAGGTTCTGTAATTTGTGGCGGACACATCAGCGGCGTAGTGCGAGGGCGGGTGTCTCTGCAGGATGCCGCAAGCCCAGCACGGCACGGCGGGCCAGCTTTCCCGGATGTTCACGCAATGCACCCTGTCTGCGGCCCACGCTACTTACTTCCCAGCGTCTGCCAGTGCGCCCGGGGGGCGGTAATCGGTACCTCTTCGTTGTTCACATCGATCATCTCAAAACCCTGTAGATTAAGGTAAAGATGGTTTCAGCACCGCAGGGTTCAGCAATACATATAGGTACAGCCCGGCGCCGGGGAACACGCATCTCGCGAACCGCGTAACTGGTCGGCTGTTGGCGTGCTATTGTCGTGTAAAGTGTTTGAAGGACGGTGCAACCACGTACAGGCTTCCACGCCTCAGCACAGAACCTCGAGGTCGGTCGATTGCCCGCTGTGTAGAACGTGTAAGATGGGGTCGGTCAGGGCCGGCCTTAGCCATCCAGGTGCCCCGGGCGAGTCGTCCAGTTGGCGCCCTTTATTGTATAAATAGCGAACCTGGCAGTGCTTTGCAACACGGTATTTGACTGTTTTCTAGAAATCGTCTTAAGTGGTTAATGGCGTCATCTTATGATCATAACATGGTTTTTTCCATCGTTAATTTGAGTATTTTATTTCTTGAAACAAATAAGAGAGGCGCTTTGGTAGAGCCCGTGCTAGCCCGCGTCAAACATGGATGGTTGCAGACAATACGAAGATTGCATTCAGCTTGATTTCTCTTCTGCTACCCCGAATTCATCGCGCATTCGTGAGATTAGTGACGTATGTTGAATGAGACTGAATAATATTTTAGTTTCGCGAAATGGGTGATTGTAAATTGTATTTTTTTTACATGCGTTTAGTACGTGGCGCCCCTTGGGCCCCGGCGCCCTGGGCGACCGCCCGGGTCGCCCCACCCTAAAGCCGGCGCTGGGGTCGGTGACGGATCGGACAAAGCTTCGCAGCACACGGTTTAGCGCACAAGATGGGGTTCTGCAGCAGACGACGCCTGTGTGTTCCCATGTTGACCCAGCGACATCGTCAATTGGGATTGCAACGCAATTATCGAGATTGGACCGTGGGTCAGTGGAAACGTGTAGCCTGGTCGGATGAATCACTTTTTTTTGTTATACCAGGTCGACCATCGTGTCCGGATACACCGTCTTCGCCGGCTGGAGTGGCCGAGCGGTTCTAGGCGCTACAGTCTGGAACCGCGCGACTGCTACAGTCGCAGGTTCGAATCCTGCCTCGGGCATGGATGTGTGTGATGTCCTTAGGTTAGTTAGGTTTAAGTAGTTCTAAGTTCTAGGGGACTGATGACCTCAGCAGTTAAGTCCCATATTGCTCAGAGCCATTTGAACCATTTTTGAACACCGTCATCTGGGCGAACGGCTCCTCGAAACACGCACAATGTGAGCATTCGCCTATGCTTCCACGGTTCGTGTGGTAATAATCGAACATACTATGACGGTTGTGGACTACGTGAGCATGATAGCGGATCACCTGCATCTTCCGTCCTTGCTGTCTTTCCCGACGTCTGTGGCATCTTCCAGCAGGATAACTGTTGTGAGAAGGCCAGAACCGACGTTGATAACTTTGCCAACCGAGTTACCCCGAAGTGAACGAGACGGAACGCATCCGGGATGCTGTGAGGCACCATCTCCGTGCCAACAGACCACTGGCCCGTAATTTACGGGTATCGCGCTACCAGTTCGTAGGCACCTGGCGCCGCATATCCCCGGAAATATCTTAAAGACGGCTAGAATCGGTGGAACACAGGATCGTTGCTATACTGCGTTCCAAAGTGACACAGACACGCTATGTTTGACCAGGTGGTCGTCATGTTACGGGTCATCATTGTGTGAAGACCTAGAATCTACCATGCACTACCATCCACCGTGGAAGATAAGCTTTCTTGGCATACACAGACCATCGCCAGAAGTTCAAAAAGCGATGTGAGACAGGAAATTTCCTAAGAGCGAGCGAGAATTCTTCGCCGAATCTCTCGGTTTGTGCTCTGACACGCGCCAACTCAGCCACCGTGCCTTACCAAAATTTAAATTATTTCGTTTGCGAATATCGTTTTTAGATTATTGGGAAGGGCTAGGATGAAACGTGCTCATACGTAGCTGTAGCCTTTCCCCCTCGCACCTCCATTTGTCTCCGGCCGGCGACACTGTAGCTTCGTCGGCCACCGCTATTTCGCCCCGCTCCTGTTCTCATCAGTGGTACGCGGGAAGAACCACTCTCAGTAAGCGCCTACATAAGCTGGAGTTTTCGCCTCCCTCGCTGAGTTCTAAGGTTTCATTAAGAAGGTCTGTTTGAAAACAAATGAGGTTCTTAAAGACTGTTAGTATTTTCGTCGTACGTCGCCATTTTTAAGACAGCTAGACACAAAAATGTCATTGATTAATAGGTTAGCTTTGGCAACTTCTTCAGTAAGTGATAACCACAAGTTTTTGGGAAAGATGGAAAAAGTCACTCCAATTTCTTTTTGGAAGAGGAGGCAGTTAGTGCGAGACTGCGTCACCCTCGGCCATCTGTGATATCATTTAGGTATTCGTTCAGTAAATTTAAACAACTTCGAGCGTCCGTTTTTGATTAAGGTTTCCCGGGACACCCGCCCGGTGTGTTTATCAAAGAAATCATAGGAAAATTGCATTACAAGATTCTCGTCGAAGGAAAGTACTCGAATGTGTTGATGGGAAAGGCAATTAATATTACGCGTGAGAAGTTGGCGATGAATAAATTGTCGGCCGGTAAAGTGCTGCGTTTGCTCAGACACCAAACGGGAATGCTTTTAACATTGAAAGTGCGTGGAGACATCTGGAGGACATTTTGGGTCCCTCCATGAGACGTGGTCTTGTCTACCCTGGAAACTAAGCTACAGCCAATCCAATAAGTTGATTCCTTAAAACCTGCTCAGAGCGAGCCCGGAAGATGTATGACGAAGAGGGCGTGGTACCGATAGCATTTCTAGTGAAACGAAAAACGAAACTTGTACGATACTGTAAGATATTGGACCGCTTCGACAATATGTGGAAGGAGGGGCATCGTTTTACGAAGAAGGAAGTGCTGTTTCAGCACGATAAAGTGCCAGCACATTCCTGTTGAGTTGACGTCACAAATCGCTACGAATTACTGCCGCGCTACCGGCGTTCGTCTGGCCTGGATCGCTCGAGATTCCCTCCTTATCCACAGATACGATAAAATAGCTCGCAGGTAAAATAAATCTGCTCAGAAAAGGTTGTCATCGTAGAGACAGATGCCCGTTTTAGAGAGCTCGATAATTTTTTTTTTTTTTGGGGGGGGGGGCAGGGGGGAAGTTAAAACACGCAGGGATATTGGAAAATTTGCATTTCTGTGAAGGGGAGTATGTTGAAAAATCAGTAATCTGTTTCTGAAAAAAAAGTTTTCGTTCATGAGTACTCATTCAACCGGCAGTGCACACTTACTCTGGCCGTTGGCCACAGGAATTGGATGAAAATCTCCGCCATGCTCTCGCGCGACGCAACAAACCTTTGACGCAACGGAGAGTTATTCTTTGAATCTACTCTGTTAAATTGCTCTGTTTTCGCGAGAAGAAAATTGTCATTTTTCCAAGGATACCCATTTAATTAACAATGTGCTTCCGAACGTTCTGGCGAGTTGTTGCTTCCATTTTGTGCACATAATTGGACAACCGATCAAGCCGCCTTGTTCGTGTGCTGCGAGTTCTGCTTTTATGCATACTGGCTGACTGGACTTCAATCAGACTGTGACGAGCACGTTATTAACACGCCGGCGGCCATAGTGAAGACTCACTCCGTGGCCTACCCCGGACTGTAGGTGGGCACCCATCACCATGCGTGCAGCAGTCAAACCTGAGAGACTACAATCGCATTTACAGTGATAAGCAAAAACATTATGACCACTGCCCACCGCCACGTTGGATGCTGCCTGATGATGATTGCTGGGACGTGACGCGGTCACAAAAGTATGTAAGCGGAGCAGACATGGACGAGCGAAGATATTGGCTGCAAATGGGGAAGTCCATTGAGATAAGCGGCTATGACAAAGGGCAGATTATTATTACGCAGAGCCTGTGAACGAGTATCTCGAAAACGACCAAGCTGGTCGTATGTTCACGTGCTGCTGTCGTGAGCATCTACGGGAAGAGGTGGAAGGACAGTGAAACTACCATTAGGCACTGAATGCTTCGACGCCCACGACTCTTCACGGAACATGGGCTTCGGAGGCTTGTCTGCTCTGTGAAACACGATTGATGGTGATCCGCCGAAGTAGCACAGTGCTGGTGCACACCGTTCATCGTACACTGTCGAACATTCAGCTCCGCAGCGGACCACCCCTACGTGCTCACATCTTGACCCAACGACACCGTCAATTACGATTGCAGTGGGCACGGAACCACCGGGATTCGACCGTCGGTCGACAGAAACGTGTCGGCTCTTCGGGTGAATCACGCTTTCGCTACGTTACGTCGATTGTCGTCTCCACAAACGCCTTCACCGAGATGAACATCTGCTCGAAACTTGCAGCGCGCCACGGACGCAGGCGAGAGGGTGCTGTATTACGCTATAGGAGACATTTTCCTGCGCTTGTATGGGACCTCTACTAATCGAAAACACGCTGACAACTGCGAACCACCAGTATCCCTTCGTGCTTGATGTCTTCCGCGACGGGGATTTCATCTTTCAGCAGTATAATTGTCCGTGTCACGGACCCAGAACCGTGCTACAGTGGTTTGCTGAGCGTTATAGTGAATTCACGTTGAAGACTCAGCCACGAAATTCGCCCGAAGTAAATCCTTTGGAATCCATCCAGCTTGCTATCGAGCGCCGTCACTGCGTAAGCAAATCAGCGGCCCGTTGTTAACGCGAATACATGACCAGAGCGTAGACATCTAATGCCACATACATCTACAAACCTACCAGCAAACTGTCAGGTCCATGATAAGCAGAATCAGTGATGTATTGCAACGACGGACAAACAAGTTATTAAGCAGCTGCTATAGTGTTTTGGCTCATCAGTGTTAGTTTCCTGTGCTTACAAGTTTCTACCGGCCCGTTACGATCCCAGAAGCGCGTGTCTGAAGTCATCACGTGTGTACTATCGTGTCTACTTGGTAAGGGCTCCGAACACTAAAGCAGTGCTGTAGTGTCTTGTATGCGATTTCCTTTACATATGCACCGCCCTTTCCGAGGAACCTTTCAACATATGGAAGTCTGCTATTTGCATTCCCTAGTACCGTTCATCCCCTTTCACATCGTTTCTTAGTCTTACCATTAAGTATTGACACGATGTGGTTTGCTGAAGATGTTACTCATTTGTATCCGTTCTTATTGAATACAACATTGTAACATGGTATGAAACTTGGAGGTATTTGTAGTAATCGGAAACTAAACAGCAATCTGCTCTTGAATGAAGCGAAACCAAAAACGTGCTTCGTTCTAGAAGCACTTCTAGAAAATTAATCACTTGTTTTTTTGGTGACGCTTCACATGTTGTACGCCGTGCAGATGTAACTGTAATTCCGTCTTCTAGAGCGATGGTCGCGTCACTTTTAATCGTGGCAGTACCAGCTGTTACACAGCGAATCCAGCAGTTGGTTATTCGATGGACGTAAATATCGAATTAATGTGTCATTTCCTATATTTAGCTGTAGACCTTTTTTTGTTTCCTTAGTCAAACAGAAACATACGTGGACCGTGTTTTTCATCTCGTCCAGAAGGTGGTGTTTCTCTCTAAAACCAATAGAGTGGAAAAAATGTTTCAAGAATTATTGGCAGTGGAGGCGCAGTCACTGCTTTCACAACTCACATTTTCTTGAAATTTGCAACAACCGTAATAACGGCCTTGATACGCCTGGGCATTGAGTCAAACAGAGCTTGGATGGCGTGTACAGTTACAGCTGCCCATGCAGCTTCAACACGATACCACAGTTCATCAAGAGTAGTGACTGGCGTATTGTGACGAGCCAGTTGCTCGGCCACCATTGACCAGACGTTTTCAATTGGTGAGAGATCTGGAGAATGTGCTGGCCAGGGCAGCAGTCGAACATTTTCTGTATCCAGAAAGGCCCGTTCAGGACCTGCAACATGCGGTCGTGCATTATCCTGCTGAAATGTAGGGTTTCCCAGGGATCGAATGAAGGGTAGAGCCAAGGGTCGTAAAACATCTGATATGTAACGTCCACTGTTCAAAGTGCCGTCAGTGCGAACCAGAGGTGACCGAGACGTGTAACCAATGGCACCCCATACCATCACGCCGGGTGATATGCCAGTATGGCGATGACGAATACACACTTACAATGTGCGTTGACCGCGATGTCGCCAAACACGGATGCGACCATCATGATGCTGTAAACAGAACCCGGATTCACCCGAAAAAAATGACGTTTTGCCATTCGTGCACCCAGGTTCGTTGTTGAGTACACCATAGCAGGCGCTCCTGTCTGTGATGCACCGTCAAGGGTAACCGCAGCCACGGTCTCCGAGCTGATAGTCCATGCTGCTGCAAACGTCGTCGAACTGTTCGTGCAGATGGTTGTTGTCTGTTGACTCAGGGATCGAGACGTGGCTGCACGATCCGTTACAGCCATGCGGATAACATGCCTGTCATCTCGACTGCTAGTGATACGAGGCCATTGGGATCCTGCACGGCGTTCCGTATTACCCTCCTGAACCCACCGATTCCATATTCTGCTAACAATCATTGGATCTCTACCAACGCGAGCAGCAATGTCGCGATACGATAAACCGCAATCGCGATAGGCTACAATCTGACCTTTATCAAAGTCGGAAACGTGATGGTACGCATTTCTCCTCCTTACACGAGGCATCTCAACAACGTTTCAACAGGCAACGCCGGTCAACTGCTGTTTGTGTATGAGAAATCGGTTGGAAACTTTCCTCATGTCAGCACGTTGTAGGTGTCGCCACCGGCGCCAACCTTGTGTGAATGCTCTGAAAAGCTAATCATTTGCATATCACAGCATCTTCTTCCTGTCGGTTAAATTTCGCGTCTGTAGGACGTCATCTTCGTGGTGTAGCAATTTTAATGACCAGTAGTGTATAAAAAAAGTCACACATTACAGTTTTACAGTGTATCTGAATCCAGTCATTCTCAGAACTTTCTGTGAGTCTCTTGTATAGGATCATGTATGGTTTTTCCTAGCGTGTCAAAAGTCTGTTATCGTGTTTTCGCTCTGTTCCTGTGAAGCTGCCAGTGCAGCGAAACACGGTGTAGGGTGAGGAGGTTGTTTGTAACAACAGTCGAGGATTGGGCGGGCATACTTGATACAGATTAGGACGTTATCGAGGGGCCGGAGCTCCGCATTCGGAAGAGGAGCGAATGGACACAGCGGCAAGACGGCTCGCCTTGGCGGAGTCTTAAGGACACGCTTGCGTCTGAAAGCAGCTGTCTTTGTAGTGGGTTATTCGACTCTGTTTGGTGAGTTTTACGTAAAAGTTCCGTCGCAACGGGCTCTAAAAACAGACTGCGAGTCAAAATCCACTGCTTTTCATCACTATGCGGTATGGTGGCAACTGCTTTGCGCTGCACGTACAGCGTACAGCTAGTGGCGGAGTAGTGCGTTCAGTCATTACAGGAGGCTTTAGCGAAGAGACCGCAGGTGGTGGCAGTCTCTTCAGCAGTGACTAAGTTTCTTCGATCAGATAAATAGACAGACAAGTGTTGCATTTCAGTGCCTTGTGCGCTTGGATTTTTTTTATTTTGTAGAGAAATCTGTATTCGTATATTTGAATAAATACTTCTCATTTGTCCTCTGTATACTGTAACCGGCCGCACGCGTAGTGATGGATGGACACAGTGGGAAGACGACTCGTCTTGGCTAGATTGCACTCCACTCTCTATCTTTCGTTACCCTCCAGAGTAGAAAAACTCTGCATAATTTCTCTGCAGTAACCGAGCGACGTGCATAACGGTTTTAATTAAAACTTATTAACTAAAGAAACAGTCAGGATATTACGTTTTGGTGTTTATTTTGTAAACAAATCAAATAAAATGTCACTCTTGCCTACGTGCCATTGTGGCTGTTGCGAATCTAAAGTCACAAAAAAATTTCTAGCCAACGCTGATAAGAGAGACGTTTAGTTTGTTAGAGGGCTTCTGTATGAAGTGGTTCTGCTTATAAACTGTACTGTCTACGTCATCATTTATGAGTCAAGGCATTTTAGGTGATCTTATTCCGTGCGGCACGATTCAAACTTTCATAAATAGATTGCAATTTTAAACGATATCTCTCGCAGACTACCAGTTCTTTTTGTGTGGTATTACTCTTTATAATTATTTCATTGAACTGTGTTAACAAGAACACGACAATATGTGTTAAATTTGTAAATGCTTTTCTAGGAATAGTGACAATATACATAATGAAGTTATACCTAGGATACTTCGTGGGCTGCCTGAGGGCGAAGATGAAGGATTAGAGCCTCCTTGCGATTTCTCAGATGAAAGTGAAGGGGAGGAAGAAAGCGTGAACGTGGACGCCCACAGTAGCGAGTCAGAACAATCCGGGGACCAACATTCCAATCCGTTAGATGATATTACAGGCAATCATTACCGTTTTGATGTAGGAAAAGACGGAGAAGGAATTCCGTATGTGTGTCGAATAAAACGAAATCGAAGAACAGTATAAAAGTACTGCCAGGCCCGACCGGCGCAGGCAGAAATACTTCCTCGGAATTGGACGCGTTTACGAGATTCATTCCTACAAATATGATTGACAAAATTGTTGGTTACACAAACCTGTGTATTCGACTACGGAGGTGTACAATTCACTATGCGAGGGAAAGAGATTCTGGATTTGCTTCTCCTTCGGAAATGAAAGCTCCGTGTGGAATTCTGTTCGTGATCGCTCTCAACAGAAGTAGCCGCGCCAATGGCCGAAGATCTTGAAAACGTAATGGTACACGGATTGTTCCCCCCCCCCCCCCCCCCCCCCCCCCCCCCCACGCACACACACACACACGAAGATAAAATGTAAACACAATTCAAGTTTGGCGCCGAACTCTCTGGTGAACAAATGAACACTGACTGGGCTGGGACACACAACAAACTACAATCACCCTGTGTTTTGGTGAAGTGAAAAGTGTTTTACTACGTTATTTGTGGAAAATACTTGTTACAGTTATGTGTGCATCGCAACACCTCAGAGAATGGAAGTGCTTGCCACACGAAAACGTCAGTAAAAACGAATATAGGCGCGAAAACATTGCGACAGACTAAATTACATTCTAGAAGATATTTTAACTCCCAGCAAAAAAACTTTCTCATCAACATCGTTTGGTTGCAGATGACAAGCTACCTGAAGTAATTAACACACAAGTGATCCAGAAAATTCATGCACACCAAACGTAAAGGTACTTACAAAAAGAAACGATCTATTGCTTGAACTAAAGATGGGCATAATTTTATAATCATTTAACAAAAATATTCACGTTACAGAATAAATAAAAGCGAAAACCCACTGATGATGGCACAGTGGTGCCCAAACATGTTATGGGTACTTAGAAATGGTTCAAATGGCTCTGAGCACTATGGGACTTAACATCTGAGGTCATCAGTCCCCTAGAACTTAGAACTACTTAAACCTAACTAACCGAAGGATATCACACACATCCATGCCCGAGGCAGGATTCGAACCTGCGGCCGTAGCGGTCGGGCGGTTCCAGACTGAAGCGCCTAGAACCGCTCGGTCACACGGCCGGCGGTATTGAGAAAAAACGGTGTTTTGCAGAACTGGCGGACCTCACATCCGACGATTTTAACTGCAAACACGGCCAACATAAGGAGCTGCAAATCAAAATAATGAATGTTTCCGTATGTAGTGGATTAGGAACGGGACGTGGGCCGAAAAGGTCAAACAAGTGAGAAAGGCATATTGTAATTGATTTTATTTTACACCGCCGCTTACGCAGTTTGTTCAGTATGAGAACCAGAGACATCGACGAGATGCTGCTTGTGTAAAACGACGTCAACGGTTGCTCGCAGCATTTCCGGTGGAACCGGCGCAACGTGTTCCTACATACTGGCCATCAGACCAGGCAGAGAATGAACGTGTCCTCGGTGAACGCATTCTTTTAGGTATCCCCGGAGCCGAAAGTCACACAAATCTCTGAAATATTTTCGTGAGAACAGTGTTGTGTCATGTTACCAACAGTTTCTGATAGGCTTTTTGACTACGTCTTTAATACTTTAGTGAAACATTAATTGGTGTTATAATTTTGAATCCATTCGACTTCTTCCTTGTACATCTACAATCTCGGATTGACTGGGTGTATTCTCTTCAAAGAAGGCCAGACCGAGAATAAGGGTGCTTGTGAATCCACAATCCACACCACGCAGTCACATGCAGCGAGTGCAGTCGCTCTTCGTGTGCACAGCACGCGGTGATACTGCCTGCTCACACGTCATCAACTTCTCTTCGTGCCACAAGCCGAAGAACTAATTCAGAACGTTGCTGCAGATCATGAGGTATCAGTTGCTGCACGCAGGTACCAGTGTGCTGTTGACCCTGGGATGAACAATTCTCGGGACACCGCACGAGCACTAGTACTACCCGGGTCGCATGTTGCACGATCAGTTAACAGCAACGTATCCTGTAACTTTCTTTGGATTAGTTTGAGCTAAAGACAATCTGTACTGCGAAGATCAGTCGGTTATCGATCTTGCACATGCATAGATCTTCTGTGCAATAGTCTCAGCAGATAACAGTATTTGCCACTCAGTGGACAGTCATTTATCAGGAACGATATACAAATCTCCGTTAAGATATCCACTTTTTTTTTAGTTCTCCTTCATTTTCTGTATCACTTATAGCGAATTTTGTGTTGGTTCCAGTGAAATCGCTTGCCGATTTTTTGACCAGTTCTACAATCTTGTACATCTACAATCTTCCGTCCTAGTCAACTCATGTTGTCCGGCCCCGGTAGCTGAGTGGTCAGCGTGACGGAATGTCAATCCTAAGGTCCCGGGTTCGATTCCTGGCTGGGTCGGAGATTTTCTCCGCTCACCGACTGGGTGTTGTGTTGTCCTAATCATAATCATTTCATCCACATCGACGCGCAGGTCGCCTAAGTGGCGTCAACTCGAAAGACCTGCACCAGGCGAATGGTCTACCCGACGGGAGGCCCTAGCCACACGACATTTCATTTCACCTCATGTTTGACGGGATGTTAAATCTTACTTTTCCTTCTAAAGTAAGGGGTAACATCGTGTCATCGTCTGTTGCTCTTTTCTTCACTGACAGACGTCGACATTTGTGGCGTGATCTAGGCTCCGCGCGACCTGCTTGCGTGTTTTGCTTTGTGGACGCGGGTGCGATCTATTTCGAGCCGCGCTTATTAGTTGTTTAGGGAGGGAGCAAATCTCTTGCCCGTTCGCTAGCTGTCCACTACATGGTTTTCGGCCAGGTCTCCTCGTCCACGAATATTTTATTATGCTGACTGTTTTCTTGAGTGCGGGGCCGTCCCACTTGGCCTTGATGGTGGTTCGGGTGTAGGGGAGGGGTTAAGGGCGCGGGCTACCTTTCAGTTCTCGTAAACTAACATAAATACACGACACAGTCGTTCCTGAACGTAGTGCAAGTGGGATGTTACGATTCGTGTACACGGGAAACGCTTTATGTTCTTAATTACACGCGAACATATCCAGTATTTCACAAGCGTGTGAGGTTTCTTCTGAGAGTCACAATACTTTGCACAGCAGACCCTAATTTGTACCACTTTTGCCGAGCGAGGTAGCCAGTATTTAAGAAATTGAGCTCTTTTTCAGAAGGGGTTGTTCTACGAGTAAAGCCCACTCACTTCCCCGCCCCCCTCCTCTCTCTCCTCTCTCTCTCTCTCTCTCTCTCTCTCTCTCTCTCTCTATGCTCCCACAGAATTGGTGGTTCGTCTATAAAGACCCTTTCTCTTTCTTCATATTGTTACATCACTGATCTATACATGTTCCGAAGGAACAAAGACGGTATACTTGCATTTTGCCCGCCTGTTGTCTTATCATTTCGTAGTCAAGCTTACGATAGAGACAGACTAGTTGTTCTGCTGTTCGTCTGAAATATTTTCGTGAGAACAGTGTTGTGCCATGTTACCAACAGTTTCTGGCCGGCTTTTTAACTGTCTCTTTAATACTTCAGTGAGATATTAATTTGTGTCATAATTTTGAATCCATTCGACCTCTTTCTTGTACATCTACAATCTCGGATTGACTTACCGTTGTATCAGTTATTAGTGTTGTGGGTTGGCTAGAGAGCCAACACCGGGTACCAGAGGAAGCCGAAAGGCACACATTTTAGCTCACGCATGCTGGCGTGAGGTCTGGAACAGGACAAGGAATTTAGACTTTAGAAAAAATGGACGCAGCTGGTGGAATACTTAACTTTAATCCATAATTGATGAGCGTCGCTCTTGATGGTACATGATTCAAATGGTTCAAATGGCTCTGAGCACTATGGGACTCAACATCTTAGGTCATAAGTCCCCTAGAACTTAGAACTACTTAAACCTAACTAACCTAAGGACATCACACACACCCATGCCCGAGGCAGGATTCGAACCTGCGACCGTAGCAGTCCCGCGGTTCCGGACTGCAGCGCCAGAACCGCTAGACCACCGCGGCCGGCGGTACATGATTACAGTATCAATAGTAACTGGTACTGGCGCCTTGCTAGGTCGTCCCGGCAAATGAGAGCGTATTTTGTCAGTGAACCATCGCTAGCAAAGTCGCTTGTACAACTGGAGCGAGTGCTAGGAAGTCTCTCTAGACCTGACGTGTGGCGGCGCTCGGTCTGCAATCACTGATAGTGGCGACACGCGGGTCCGACGTATACTAACGGACCGCGGCCGATTTAAAGGCTACCACATAGCAAGTGTGATGTCTGGCGGTGACACCACATTTAGGGCTTGTTCCCGTTCCATTCACGTGCGGAGCGCCTGTAAAAGCCTGTTTGCGCGCTGAGTTAGTCTGTTCTCATCTTAGCGGTCTCTTCGGAACCGTCACCTAGCGAATTGTAATACAGTATATTCCTGTCCTCGTCACTTAATGCCGACAACATGAGAACCCTAAACACATTGTGTTCTGAGGAGTGGGTGGCTGACTAGTTGACTGCGCTTGCGTAACCTTAAAACACTGTGGTTTCCAAGTGCACCTCAATTTCTTAGTGTTCATTCCACTTGACATCAATTTCTCATGTTGCTTCTCAGATGTGCTGTCGATGTGACTTTTTCTACAGATTTGAAACTTATTCTGTAATCGAAGAACATATTCTGACTCCCCCTCCTATTCATACAGGATATCTTTCACTTATCTATTCTCGTGGTGACTTGATGTATACAATAAGCGACTACAAATGAAAGTGTGCCCGTGTTTTTGCACCTGTTATTAATTTCATGATTTATTCTTTTGGACAGATATTGAAGGAAGCCTTTTTTTCCTTGGAGCGGATTAGGTTGAAATGGAAAGTTCTTGAAATGAGAAAGGATGTGATATCTAGACATTTTATTATCCGTAGTTATAGGAACTTTCTGACGTAAACATGTGGGGATGCCTCGATAGGTGCTTGTAGGGGTAAAGCGCTGGAGTGGCTTGGTGGTGGTGGTGGTGGTGTGTGTGTGTGTGTGTGTGTGTGTGTGTGTGTGTGTATTTGGACCGGGGGGGGGGGGGGGTTACGCAGTTGAGAGGAAGCTGGGAAGCTGCTGCGGATTATAATAGGACTCAGAGCCACCCGCTGAAAGACGTCTATCCAAAGAAGTTTCGCAAGTCGTCGGTCAAGACGAGACTACAGTGACAACAAATATTCGTGTTCAGTTAGTAGTGTGGCGTCTGTGTCGAGAATATCCTTAAACCATTCTTGCCAGTTAGACAATGACACATAAGTGCATCAACACCTCATGATTTAAGTTTCATTGTTGCCCATAAACACTAATGACAAATAACATGGTAGAGCATCCCAGAGAAGTCTCCCTTAGAATTTTTACTGCTTTTAATTGACAGTGTAATATTGTTTTTATATGATGCAAATGTGTCAAATCACGGACAGATAAATGTTCGAAAAAGTTGGTTCTAGGCAGGCGGTAAATCCGCACCCGCCAAGTCAGATTGTACGAGTATTCCAGCAACAGCTGAGTGTGAAAGTATGGCAGCAACCTTCTAATCACAGTTATCTAGAGCACATTGAGGACCACATTTAAGCCCTTTCAGCTAGTCATACTATGAAGTAGTGCTGACAGCAACACATTTTATTGTTTAAAGTGTGGACGAGGTGCAAGAAACGCGTCGTTATAATGATCTAAGACCGATGGTTGTCCTACACATTCTGATGAAGTCCTCTACAGATATTGAAACAAATGTATCTGTAGCTGTAAGTCCGTGACGTAGTACGTCCCTGAGGTGGTGATGGAAGATAACTGCATTCTCATTCCCACGAATCCTTTTGGCGTTAAGATCTGCGCATCGGTGGTACTGAGCATCTGTTACCAGGAGCCTGTACTGACAAAGCCGTTTGTAGTAGAAAGTGGAAATGTAAAAATTTTCTTCCCACGAACTCTTGACGCGGATGTTCCGTTTCGTTCCGTTCAAGGCATTTGTGGATGCCGTCATTTGAAGTGCGTTGCGTCACGTTCAGACATTCGGTCCCGTTCCGACTTTTTAACACCTGCAGAGCGGAAGAGACAATACCATCGAGCGTCGGCGAGCACCGGAAAGGAACTGACAATCGCCTCCTTTTGCGACCATCCGTATTTAACGGCTGGTAGGTTGTGGCACGCAGCTTCTTCGAACACGAAGCTTGTTAACATCTAAGACTCGTTAGAATCACGCAAAGCATTTTGAGTGGTATGGAGGTCTTAGAGACAACTGAACTTTGCACTGGCTCGTTACTCCAGTCATGCTTGAAATATTCCAGCTGCGCGCCACCGCAACAACTAGAACAGGTGTAGCCTTCTGGCTGTTTCAGCTGCGAACGTCGCAACCATTGCCGACTCCTGTTCAGCAGTGTTCAAGGCCTGTTACCGTGACATGCTTAGTTGACGACACCATCGCAAGTCCCTGTCAAGGATCTTCAATTGCGTGTAGCAACTTAGGTAAGTTAGCCCCGTTTAAATGCGAACATTTTAGGTTAGGCTAGATCGTGACCGTTATGAATGTCAGTTAAAAATTCGAATTACTTCAAGCAGTCACATTTATTGCTCTTCCGACGAGTGTGTTCGGATATTATAACTCCGTCTTCAGGTGATTTATGCCGATTAATAAGGCAGGGATGTTTTGTGTCTGACTAATGTAGGTGCAAACAAAACGGCGAGTAGAGGAGAACGGACCGAGTAAATAATCATAATAAACATACGTCCAGAAACCAATAGTTTCCCCAATACTAAATACGTACAAGTGCGGTCATGCCAACATTACAACACTGTTAATGTCTTAAGTCTTAGCCGCGCGGTGTAGCCGTGCGGTCTCAGTCGCGTTGCATGGTTCGCGCGGCTCACCCCTTCGTAGATTCGAGTCCTTCCTAGGGCATGGGTGTGTTTGTTGTCCTCAGAATACGTTAGTTTAAGTTAAATTAAGTAGTGTGTAAGCCTAGGGACATATCACCTCAGGAGTTTGGTCCCGTAGGAACTCATCAGAAATTTCCAAAATTTCTTAAGTCTAGGTTTATTTCGAAACACGGCAAGTTAGGCGTAAATCACAATGTGGTAAACTGCTTTCATTTGACTTTTTCATTGGTCCAGACACCTGACTACTGGTAAATAGTGTTGCGACAACAAGTGTATCGATCTTGGTCCAACAAAACCGTGGGTCCCATGTCCTCCGACTTAAACCCGTTGGACTCTCTCTCTCTCTCTCTCTCTCTCTCTCTCTCTCTCTCTCTCTCTCTCTCTCCCTCCCTCTACCTGAGTCATTTAGATGCTCCGTGTTCTAATTGCGTAATTGCCTGCTGTAACTCATAAAAAGTCACAGATCTATCAACACACCAAGAGTTTTTAAACCGCCCCCTCCCACCGACGTTTGCTCACATGGACGCGAGTGTTAAAATCTGTATGGCACAGCTACGCCCACTCTATTAGGAAATTTGTATGTAGTTTTCGTAAGTTCTTCTGTGACGACCTGTCAACTGATCGACTATTTTCATTGAAAAGATACATAATTGTTTCTCGTCGCTCACTTGATGGAATACAAGCATTTCGAGCGTGTGGGTGGGGGGAGGGTTATCATTCCATATAAATAATGTGGCACCGGCCGGTGTGGCCGTGCGGCGGTTCTAGGCGCTTCAGTCTGGAACCGCGTGACCGCTACGGTCGCAGGTTCGAATCCTGCCTCGGGCATGGATGTGTGTGATGTCCTTAGGTTAGTTAGGTTTAAGTAGTTCTAAGTTCTAGGGGACTGATGACCACAGATGTTAAGTCCCATAGTGCTCAGAGCCATTTTTTGAAATAATGTGGCTGGTGTGCAGCGACAGTTGAAAGTGTGTGTCAGGCTGAGACGAAACTCGGAGTTGCTGCATATGACAAGCAATCTCCTTACGATTGCCCTGTCTTCAGGTCTGACTCAAACTTCCACTGTCGCTGACGTTTCCACCTATGATAGTCGAACACCACTACCGAGGGTTCTCCCAGCGTTAGGGGGGGACAGAATACCACGACTGGAGCAACGGAGTCTGTTTAAGCGACTGCTAGGGATAAGCCAGAGAAGGAGCTGGGCCAGCAGACGGTGAACACAGGCCTGTGCCGGCAGCGACTGCTGTGCCCCGTCCCGTCCCCTTCGTTCCGTAGGCTCGGCAGACGTGTGTCACGGAGGAAATTGGTCGTGAGTGAAAGTTGGGAGCAATCCAGACCGTCTGTATATTCCTCGTCGATTTACAGATAAATTATTTCACGCTGCAGATCAGCGCAAATTGAACACTGGAAGCTTCTTCATTTTCCCATTCATTTGCGATACGAATCTTGATTTTTTTTTTTCTCTCCACCGACCCGACTGGCGCTCCATCTGTTGAGACACAAACTAATAAACTCTATAACAAAACTATATTTTCCACTTTTTTTTTCAAGAATATCACATCCAGCTATGTGCCTGCTATATCAACACTTCCATAGTGCGCTAAAGAATGCGCAACACACTCTTCACAAATATTTAACAAGCTGGCTCTGAACGTCGTCAGCCATAACCTGTGTGGAACACACGGTTGTTGTTGTTTGATAACGGCACCACGCGAAATTGTTCTAACTGAAGCCGACATAAATATTCAGCTGCAACTAGCAAGTATAGATTTATTAAATCACCATCCGTGAAAGGGCGCGAGGGCTTTGCTAAAAGTACTGCGGTTTTGTAGCCCTTCCAGCATCGGTACACTCGCTTGATTTTTCTTCATTTTCTTCTTCTTCCTCTTGAGAGAGCTTCCTTTTTAGTTTTCCAACCTCTTGTATACGGTCAGGTCCTTCATATTTTCCGTTTCCGTATTGTTTGCGTCGTAAGACTTGTGTGCACTTCATGAAAGTTGTAACTTTTCTCAGTTTCGTTCACGTGCAGTTCCTAGAGAAAAGAACTGTCAATAAGTCAACGTGTGCACATCTGTCTCTCAAGTCTGGACTTTAATAGCCTCTGTGCGATATATTTTCATGGAGATAATGTATGCGCTTGCAGTCTACCACAAATATTGTTTCTAAATGTGTCGAACAGCGTTACCCCAAGAACGTTGCTTTTATTCTAGTGACAAACATTTAATTTCCCTGAGAGTTAGGGTTTCACTGGATCTACTGATTACACTAGTAGCAGCACGTTGCTCAGTTCCCTTATAACTTCGTCTCTCTCTCTCTCGATTTCTACTCTACTTTTCCCCCTACCCTTTTGTTTCTTTGTCTATATTATCGACCGAACGAGGTAGCGCAGTGGTTAGCACACTGAATTCGCATTCGGGAGGACGACGGTTCAGACCCGCGTCCAGCCGTCCAGATTTTTAGGTTTTCCGTGATTTTTGTAATAAATCGCCTCAGGCTTATTTGGGTATGATTCCTTTGAAAGGGCAAGGTCGATTTCCTTCCATAATCTGAACTTGCGCTCCGTCTGTAATGACCTCGCTGTCGACGGAACATTGAACACTAATCTCTTCCTCCTCCTCCTCCTTGCCTATGTTGTCGTCTAATGGCGTTTTAACAGGCTGCAGTGAAAATTGGGCCGTGAGGAGGGTATTTAGTCATAAATAATGTGCGCTTACCAAATTAATTGTTGACAGTGAATACCCTTTTAGAACATTCATTATCTGCTACGTTTGTCGACAATGAAAGAAGTTCCTTTACTGACTATGGACGCCATCGAGATAAAGGATAGGCAGCAGAAAGCCCTGTGTAGAACGAAGATCTGAGTCATGCAAATTAAATGAAACGCAACTCAGAACAGCACAAGAACTCTTTGAATGTAAAAGTGCCGAACCACCACTGTGTGATGCCAACCATAACGCGGAGTCAACTGAAAGCTTGTCGTTCATTTCCTTTGAAGCAATCATTTCATCCTGCTGATTGGATGCATATGCTAAGTTGTCGAGGAAGACGAACAATTTCTTACCGTGTTGACAAGAATGAAGTGTAGTGTTACAGTTAAAAATTTTAAATACTTCAGTCACAAAAATCAATAATTCTCTTCAATAAATATACAGATACAGTTATTTCCACCAAAGAAAAGCAGAAGAAGAGGCATTTGTGTTCTTCCGTCGTACACACAGCACAGCAAAATTGTCTGTACGTTGTGCCTCGGGGATACCGGGCGACCTCCCTGAGTGAGCAGCCTTATACCACGTGGGGTATCTGTTGTGTGGACCTTGAAGATCCCCAAATCTTGTGGGACCAATATGGACACGACTAAAGAAAAAAAGAAAAACAAACTGAGGGGCAAATTGAGACCTCAGATATCCAAACATCGAGATCAGAACCGATGGAAGGCATTCCCACTACTGAATCAGGGTCTAGACCTGGGCTAGAAGTGGGAACTGTAACCGAGACGCTAGACCAGATTAAGATCAAAGGCTTGTCTGGGGCCCAGAAGAGGAAACTACTCGGGGAACAGAGGAAAAAGGAAGGGAAAGAATGGCTTCCTAAAGACAAGTGGAGGGAATTAAAGGGACTAGAACCTAAGAGCCCCAGGAAGAAACGGTCTCAGGTTGAAGGGGATATGCAGACCCCCACTATGTCAAAGACAGGTAGCAAGCGGATAAGGGAGGAATCAAAGACTTCCTCCTCCATGGATAAGCGAGTCCAGAAAAAACAGAGGCGAGAAATAGGGAAACAGACCTATAGTACTGCAGTCTCGGTTTTTGGGATGGCAGTTATCCAGGAAGGCTATCCACTGGTGGCCATCACCTCGCAGCGGGAGGAATTGGTACGGATGGCCCTCTTTAAAAAGATTGGGGGGGGGGGGGGACGCTGGCCCAGGACCCAACTTCAGGAGGGTCTGTCTAGATTCTAGATCGTGGTGCCCTCATTTTTGTCTGTGAGGGGTGCACACGGCGGAATGACTCAAGGACAAGATGCCCATGATGTCCTCCTGGGAAGATGCGAAGCTGCTGGTTAAGACAGCAGCGGAGCTTCTTAAGACCGCAAAGATATCAATATGGGTACCAAAGATCCTTAAGGAAGTCTCTCCTAAGACACTGTTCGGGAAAATAGGGGCCCAGAACCCAAAAATCTCGACAGAAGATTGGAGAGTGATCAACCAGATGGTTGCACCGGAAGGACGAACCCTGGTAGTGGAGGTCGGAGAGAAGTCCCTGAAGGTGATGCGGGAGCAGGACCTGAAATTGTTTTTAGGGTTCTCGCAGGTCACCGCCCGGGTTCTCAAAGACCTCAAAGACGGCAGCAAGCCGGAGACTGGAGGCCCCTGCTGCCCTGAGTTGCTGCCTGTGGCGGCAGGAAGTGGACGTGGCCCTGATACAAGAACCCTACTTATAGGAAGGGGGTGTATCGGGCCTCGGTGGCACTGGAGGTAAGCTGATTTATGCTAGAAATCTAAGAAACTCCAGTACATGCATCTATGTTAGAAATGGCATTTCTTTCATGCCAATGATGGATTTCTGCTCTAGGGACTTAGTGAACATTAAAATGCAGCAATGTGAGGAGGGTCTCACGAGGGAAATTGTTTTGGCCTCAGCATACCTTCGTTACGAAGACAGCTCTCCTCCTCCCTTGGAGGTGTGGAGACTGGTAGAGACTTGCCATTAGCAAGGTGACCAACTGCGACGCCAGTATCCACAACCTAGTGTGGGGTAGCAAGGACACCAACAGTAGAGGTTAGTACCTTCTTGAATTTCTTTTCGCTAACAACTTAGAGGTCCTGAATAGAGGCAGTGAACCTACATTCAGGGATAGCAGAAGGGAAGAAGTAATTGGCATACCCTTTAGTTCCATGATGATGGGCAGCTGTGTCAAACAGTGGCATGTGGTGTTGGAGCCTCCTCATCGGACCACATGTACATTAAATTCAAGGTTGAAATGGGAATCAGATAGACCATGACCTATAGGAATCCCATGAAAACAGACTTTGAAACATATGGGAGGACCTTGATTTAGGCTTATCGGAAATTAAAACCTCGATAAGGAATCCAGTAGAATTTGAGGAAGTAGCAGAAGCTGTTACCTCTGCCACAGTGACCTCATATCAGGACAACTGCACAATCACCAAGAAGTGCACAAATAGGAGTGTGCCGTGGTGGACTAACAACTTGGAAATGCAAAGAAGACAGATATGGAGACTGTTTAATATTGCGAGACGTAAAGGACAGTGGGCTAAATATCGTGAGGCCCTTGTCAATTACAATCTTGCGATAAGACAAGCAAAGGAGGCATCCTGGAAGGCATTCAGTGAGGAAGTGGAAGGCATGGCTGCACAAGCCACCAGATTCTCACTAGAGGCACAACCAACCCGTGAGGTACGTTGAGGAAGGAGGATAGGGAATATACGAAGGCAGCACATGCGACGCTGGAACTGCTCTTCAAAACTCACTCTCCTCAATATGCTCTGCCGGATAACACAGACCAGTATGTGACCCCAGAGAGACAACGGTTCTCAGGCATTCGAAGATAGGACTGGGAATCGGCCAAGGAGTGTGTGGACCAAGGAGTGTGTGAACTTCAACAAAGTCGAGTGTGCGGTGGGAACATTCCAACCGTTCAAGTCACCTGGCCCAGATGGAATTTTTCCAGCTCTCCTGCAACTGGCAGGAGGAAAGCTCATAAAAGTCCTATGCAGGCTGTTCAGGGTTAGCCAAGCAGTAGGAATCATTCCCAATGCTTGGAGGGCAGTGAAGGTTTCTTTCATTCCAAAGCCAGGGAGAATTGATCACACCAAGGCTAAGGATATGAGACCAGTCAGTCTGACTTCCTTCATTCTCAAAACATTGGAAAAACTGGTTAATGTATATGTTGGGGAGAGGAGGCTAAGTGTGGCCCCTCTACATTCAAATCAACACGCCTATCAACCAGGTAAATCATGTGGGGCAACTCTCCACCAACTAGTCGGAAAGGTGGAGAAAGCACTTCACTTCCAAGAAATAGCCTTCTGCATCTTCCCTGATATCGAGGGGATCTTCAGTAACACGACCTTCGATTCCATGGCAATGGCAGCAGAGGTGCATGACCTGGGGATCACTGTACGCAGGTGGACCAGGGCCATGCGTAGTGGAAGGAAGGTAGAGACTACTGTGTGGTAATTAACACCACTAGAGGCTGCCCACAAGGAGGAGTTTTGTCCCTTCTATTGTGGAATCTAGTGGTGATCGAACTCACTGAGGAATTAAATTCCAGACAATGCTTCTGCCAAGTATACGCAGATGACCTTGTCATAGTAATACTTGGCAGATTTACTGACACAGAAATATGGCACAAGGAGGTGTGGACATTGTGCATTAAACAGGATCTTTGGGTTAATCCTAAGAAGTCTGTGTGGTGCCATTTACGAAGAGACATATTCAACACTCAAGTTGGTATCTAAAGCTCTTCGATGAAACTCTACCTGTGAAGGGGATAGTGAAATATCTAGGGGTAACCTTAGATGAGAAGCTAATGTGGACCCCTCACGTTAATAGTATTTGCTCCAAGGCAAAAAGTGCTCTAGTGAGTACTAGAAGGACTTGTGGCAAAAACTGGGGTCTAAGCCCCAGGGGTATGCAATGGATGTACACAACAGTGGTCAGACCTAGGATTTCGTACGGGACCGTAGTGTGGTGGAAGAAGGTAGAACAGCGGGTTGCTGCTAAGGAGCTTGTTAAGGTGCAGAGATTGGCCTGCTTAGCCATAACAGGCGGAATTAGCAGTACACCAACCGCTAGAATGGAAGCCATGCTGGACATGCCTCCACTACACCTATGGGTCAAGGTGGAGGCAGCAGCTGGGTCATACAGACTTAAAACTGGCCAAAGCTGGGTTTCATTCGGATATCCAGAATAACACACTAAGATAGTGAGTGAGGTAAATATAGGAATGGCTGAGGATTACCTGCCGACTATATAATAACTCCCAACTGCTTCGACAAGCCTCACAATATAATAATTGGAAGCAGGGTGCAGTGGAGAAATACAATTCGACAACGTACGGGGGACATCGGTTTTTTTCACCGATGGGTCGTAAACAGACCAAGGCGCTGGGGCAGGGGTGAACGGGGTTCAGCCAAGACTGGAGGGCATCATCTCTGTAGGAAAACTGGTCTCCGTATTCCAAGCTGAAATTACTGCAATCAGGGCACGTGTGGAGGAGAATATGTGTAGGTGCTACAAGGATCGTAGTATCTACATTTATTCAGACAGGCAGGCAGCCCTGACATCTTTGGCAGCTCCTGCAACAAGATCTAAGATTGTTGCAGAATGCCACAGGGCCCTGGTGGAACTAGGAGAAGCAATAGGGTAAACCTAGTGTGGGTCCTCGGCCACTCAGGGATCTGTGATAGTGAACAAGCCGATAGATTGGCTAGGATGGGGGCAACAACTCGATGTATTGGACCGGAACCTGTTCTAACATTCACCATGGCTATGATCAAATTAGAATTACGGAACTGGCTTAGGAAACAGCACATAGGATATTGAACCAAGGTCCATAAACAAAAATATGGTATGATAATGATGCCCACGCCATGTTTTTTTAAAAAAAGCCCTGTAATCCTGGGATTGAACAGGAAAGAGATCAGACTCGTGACCAGACTAAAGACCGGCCATGGGAATTTCAAAAAACACATACACACAATGGGCATAACGGAATAGGACCCTAAATGTACGATCTGTGGTGAGGGTGAAGAAACTGCATCACACCTAATCTTTGAATGCATGGCATTGAAGAGTAAAATATACAGAATCTTCGGGGCAACTAGACCTGAAGAAATTGTGTCTAATAAAAAAACTGGTAGAGGGAGTCCTTGCATTATTTAAGGGCACTGGTTGGCTTTACTAGATATACAGGGAGTGATACCGCACAATAAACTTAGTTTCGGTGGGGGCAGTGGAGGTTAGACCTAAGCTGTTTTTGCTTCCCTGTTAAAATCAAATCAAATCAATTAAATGAAAACTGATCGTTCATTTGCTTTGAAGCAATCATTTTATCCTGCTGATTGGACGCATCTGCTAAGTTGTCGGCGAATACGAATAATTTCTTACCGTGTCGACAGGAATGAAGTGTAGTGTTACAGTTAAAAATTTTAAATACTTCAGTCACAAGAATCAATAGTTCTCTTCAATAAATATACAGATACAGCTATTTCCACGAAAGCAAAGCAGAAGAAGAGGCATTTGTGTTCTTCAGTCGTGCACACAGCATGAGCAAAATTGTATGTAAGTTGTAGTCTCGGGAAATAATCTTTACAGGAAACTGATTGCTCCCATATGGAACGTATCGTTCTTATAGGAGCTCCGGTGCGGAACTACACGGTATTTCAAAAAGATTCATCTGATATCACTATACCACGGTCCTGGTGGGTATCGATAGGGGTCTCCGTGGCACAGTTCGATCAATTGTTACGAGTCGAGTCGGGATGACGACAACTCAGCAAGAACAGTTACCTGCCTTAAGGGCGTTTCTTAACAGTGAGCTACCTAAACCATGGGATGGCCATTAAATCGTCCTCACACGGGACGTATTGCTCGCTGCCAAGTGCGCCAGACGTGATGTTCGTCGTGGTTGCTGCACGCTTTGAAGCGGCGTGCTACACCCCACGGAACGTACTTCTCATCGTGATTTGCTACCTCAACTCTCTCCAGCGGCAGTTCCCGGCTGCGTCTGACTTGTAAATCGCACAGTTTCTATACGCAAATTGACGCGCGGGAAATAGCTGTGCTAACTCTATTAGTGGTCGTCAAAGAAGAGCGGAGACAGTCGCGAAGAAGATTCTAGACTGATTGGTGGCTTGGACAGCAAACTGGTGGTCGAGGAACACAAGATAATGTGTACAACTAAACGAGATAGAAGTTATTCGTTATATTTATTGAATGTCGATCTCATTTTAGGCCTTAGATTGAATATACTTCAGTATACTGTCTAATATCAGTTTGTGCATGCATAATATCCGTATGGTCTTCGTTGCACTGACTACCATCGCTTAGAAGCTACGGACTTCATCGAACAGGTTTCAGTATCGGGATTCGCTTCGTTATTTTCTCCGAATGGAAGAAGAGAGCTTATTGAAGCTGAAGCTGCTCACCATCATTCCATTCCATCTCGTCTTTACTTTCTGACTTGGCAGTCACGTTAAGATTTCTGGGCACTGGGGAATGATTGCAGTCGTTGGTCTACGCAACAAGAATTGCAGAAAATACATTATTTATAATCAATAACATATACAATTCTAGATAATAATTCTGTTAAATTAATAATAAGAAGGAACCAGAATATTTTACTAAGCAAAAGCCGAAAAAACATTTCGAAAGGAAGTGGACGCAGGCCTGATACCTGTTTCCTCCACATCTCGCGACATCGTCAACTTCGTACTGTAATGGTATACAGAATGATTTATAAAAAGACAATGCCTCTGATACAAACCACACCACAACTGTCCGAGGGTGAAATTTGGATAAAAACTGTTGCTTATTTTCGGATCGATACGGTACTGTGTAAAGGCTGTATCTGAAAATGTGTTATTTGATATTTAACTATGACAAATTGCATCAGAACGGCCGGCTGGAGTGGCCGAGTGCTTCTAGGCGCTACAGTCTGGAACCGCGCGACTGCGACGGTCGCAGGTTCGAGTCCTGCCTCGGTCATGGATGTGTGTGATGTCCTTAGGTTAGTTAGGTTTAAGTAATTCTAAGTTCTAGGGGACTGATGACCTCAGACGTTGAGTCCCATAGTGCTCAGAGCCATTTTTGCATCAGAACGACGCGCTTTTGATAGATCATCATTGTGCCGAAACACTGAAACAGTATACTTTCATAAAGTAAATTATAACTATAAGAAGGTCAACTACAGAAGCTTTTAATTACCGATATGTAGTTTCGATTATGATATGTAGTGCACCAATTTGTTAATCGCGGCTGAAACGACTCCTCTTCGAGACACACTCAATTTATTGTTGCGTTGGAACAGCCTATATTCACACGACGTAACGCCGTTCAATGAGATGCTTGTGACTTTGAAACAATGTCGCATCTCATTCGTTACGCAGCCCATCACGAGGCAAAAACCTGCCTTGCGTGTTTCCTCGTTTCAGTGGGGGGGGGGGGGGGGGGCGGGCATAAGAACCCCGTCTTACAATTGGTCTCCAAGTGTATAGAGGACCACATCTAGGTCCCTCCGCTCTGGCGACTTAAGATTAACTGTGAAGCTACATACAGAAGCATGGGATATTTTAATTGAATGTTCATCTCGTGCGTTCATGTTGCGTCGACCATATAGAACATACAAAGGTAAACTTCGACCGTAAATTAATTGTAAAAAGTATGCAAAGACTCTGTGTACCCAGAGGTAAAAGAGATAACTCTTGTAAAATTGGATGCTTATGTAAAACTAAAAACATGGCAGTTCTTTGCGTAGCTCAAAATCTATCCCAGTTACTATCTTCTTTCATGTAGAAGACAATTCAAGAAATCGGCTGAATGTTTTTGAAATACCCTGTGCATTGCATCGATTATGCAGCTGCCACCTTTTTTAATGTAGTCGACAGTTAATTTCAGCTTCCTGCTTCCTGCTTCCTGCACATAGATATAGAATTTACAAATCAGCTACAGGGCATCAGAACCGTAGGCAGCCCGCTATGTTGCGAAAAACGCATGAAACAAATCCGTTCATGGCAAGAGCGATCTTAGTGTTTAAAGCTGCAGCTATTTAAAATACATGCAGGGACACCTTTCCCTTCACAGGTTGATAGTGGACATTAGCTTCCATTGTAAAATACGTATACAAATTGTCCACATTAAGCCTCCCGACGTTCCAAATGTATATATTTGACCTACTTAAGATTTGCGGCATTACGGCAAGTAACTCAGAGTTTTGTACAAAAATTAAGACGCTTCTACAAAGGCTCCTTTCGTACACCGTAAAATGTCTAGAAGATACACTCTACAGGGTGGTCCATCTGATGTTTCTGATGAGATTATCTCGAAAACCATACATCGGGTAAAAATAGTGGGTAAGACAAGTTTGTAAGCTCAAAGGGGGACATCAAATGGTACTACACGTGATTCAAATTCAAATGGCTCTAAGCACTATGGGACTGAACGTCTGAGGTCATCGTCCCCTAGACTTAGAATTACTTTAACCTGACTACCTTAAGGACAATACACACATCCATGCCCGAGGTAGGATTCGAACTTGCGACCGTAGCACCAGCGCAGTTCCGTACTGACACGCCTAGAACCGCTCGGTCACAGCGGCCGGCTTACTACACGTGACCCCCAACCCCCGCCCCCTTGGGTGGGGCGGGGTGAAACTTTTAAATCTTAAATGGAAACCCCCATTTTTATTGCAGATTCGTATTCTCCAGAAAAAAGTAGTCAAGTTTAACCTGAAACATTTTTTAAAACCATTGACAGATGGCGCTGAAATCGAGAAAAATTAAAATTGGGGGACAACTTTGATTTATTTAGAATGATCCGAGAAGGACGCATCAAATCGATTCAAAATGTGCACCAATTCTTTCGTTACGCCATATTAAGCACAGTTCTTGAAGGAGGGAGACGGAATGGTATTAAAATCTCCTTAGGGAACTCTTCCCCAATTGCATTACTCACCCGACTGTGGCGCTACTATGGCCAAACTACGAAATCAGTATACTGAGCCATAGTTAGCAGTATGGCCACAGTAGTGCCACAGTCGGGTGAGTAATACAATTGTGAAGAGTTCCGTAACGAGATTTTAACACCATTCCGCCTCCTTCCATCAATAACTTTGGGGGGTAGGATACATTTTATAAACAAAAATAAAAACTTAATTTGGCGTAACGAAAGAATTGGTGCACATTTTGTATCGATGTGATGCGTCCTTCTCGGATCATTCTAAATAAATCAGAGTTCTCCCCCAATTTTAATTTTTCGTAATTTCAGCGCCATCTGCCAATGGTTTAAAACAATGTTTCAGGCGAAACTTGATTACTTTTTTATGGAGAATCCGAATCTGGATTTCCATGTAAGATTTAAAAGTTCCCCCCCTCCCCTCCCAGCCACCCCACCCAAGGGGGTGCGGGCTGGGAGTCACGTGTACCCTTTGAGGTCACGAAATTGTCTTACTAACTATTTTTACCCGATGTATAGCTTTCGAGATAATTTCATCCGAAAATTCAGATGGACCACCCTGTATATCAGTCCAGTGTGCGTACTAGCATGTCTGGTATGATTGAGGATATTGCCTCCGCAGTTCTTCGGGGGAGACTGCTCAGGTGAGGCATAGCCTACACAATGTCTTTCAAATAACATCACAGGAAAAATCCTGAGGAGGTGGGCACTATGTCCGGAGGTGTCGGCGGGCACTTGGTTGGTCCATCGCGTCATATCCAGCACTGTGGAAATGTTCGGACGAAGTAGCCCGAACACATACACTCCAGTCTGGTGGTGGACCATCCTGCTGGAAGGTCGCATTTGGCTGTGGGGGTAGAATCTGAGGGACAGCAAACTGCTCAAGCGTGTTCAGATAAACGGTTTCTCTTATTTTACGAAACTGAAATTCCGAAATTAGCCGCATTGGTCACTGAAGTAAATTCAGTCGTGACAAATGAAAATTTGTACTATATTGCAGTGCCTGTGTGACATGCATGCATGTCCAGTGGAACATTGGAATAAGACACGCACTGCGATATCGTACTCATCAGCCGACACACGGCAGCTGACTTTCAGATAAAATGACTCGCCTGTACGGGAATATACATACTGGATGCACGAGTACAGGTTGTATACACTTAGTTGCAGACATATTGAGGTTTGGGTCTGGCCATGAGTCGTACACGGATAGCCTAAGGTAAGGCGACCGCTCGCGATAAGCGGGAAATCCGGGTTCGAGTCCCGGTCCGGCCCAGATGTTCATTGTCGCCATTCCATTACGATGGTGATGGTCGTCCATATTCGCAATTGTGAATAGATTTCAAGTGAACATTTGTGTCGGGCAGGGACTCGAACCCCGATTTCCCGCTTTACGCGAGCAGTCGCGTTAACAAATTGAGCTGTCCAAGCACGCTTCGACAGGGGGCGCTACGTGTGTAGTGAGCGACAAGTTGCTGATTTGGGTGAGATGGAAAGTGTGCTCGGGTGGCCGAAGCGGTGAAGGGGACCGCTCGCATAAAGCGGCAAATCAAAGTTCTAATACCGGCTAGGCACAAATTTTCACTTATCCCCATTGAATGCCGAATTGCGGCTGATGTCGGAATTTCAGTGTCATCATTTACATATATGGCTGTGGGATCAGAAAAAAATGGCGTGTGTTCTTTCGTGCATTTCCAAAAGATCAGAAATCACACGAAGTTATTGCTAGTGTTTCCTCGACGAAGAAAAATGGTCCAGTTGCCCTGTATTTCATCAGCGCACACCACACATCCACTTTTTTTCGCTGTCTCTGTAATGGCCCCGACAGCTGTGGGGGTTTTCCGAACCACCGGTGCCGATGTTGTAGACATTAGCTTTCCCACGTGTGTGGAAGTTCGCTTCGACAGAGAAAACAATTCCTTGATAGTTGGGGATTTTGGCCGAGCATTTCCAACATTTCCGTAACAAATTCGTGGCAATGCTGCAAGTCGTTTTGCTGCAGTGCTTGCATAAATTGAACTTTGTAAGAGTGCAAGCGAAGTCGTTTATGCAGGACCCTGTGAACCGCTGAGCGTGGGATGTGTAGCTCTCGCGACTTTGATGTACTTCTCTGGAAGGTCTCTGTTATCTCTTCTGCCTACCAATTCATAGAATGTGTGCTTCGTGCCAGGACTTGACTCCCACTGGCTAGGGTCTTGTCATACAAAGTCTTAATCGTCTTAAGTCTGGCGGCCGTCTTCGAAATTAAAGTCAGATACTTTTTGAACAGCGGTGGGTGGCACCGTTTCCGCATACCACACCATGCATCGGGGTCTCTCTTGATGTGTGGGCATTCCTGGTAATTATTTAGCGCCAGATACAAAATTTTAAAAAATGCACAAAACTTTTTGAGTTCGTTTACATGATGCTGAATGCCGCAGGTATCTATCTCTGCTTTCATTGATTACGTTTGGAAATCAGTGAGGTCTCATGTGAATATATTATCTAAATCAAAGAATGGAAAGTCCAGGATGGACAGACAATATTATCAAACGGATAATTGCTACTCACCGACCATATAAAGGAGACGTCGAGTCGCAGGTAGCCACAGCAAGATGCGTACCCTACATTTTGAAACGTGCTGATCAAACATGGCGACCATCTTCGAAAAAAAGTTGTGTACTACTGTAGATTAAACTTCAGTTCCAGACGTTAATGGGGCTGCTGTGTGATACATACAATTGATCTACTGTACCAGTTTAAATTCGAAAATAAATTATTTTATTAAATGTGCTTTCTTAATATCGCAGTAGATCATTTTCTACACAAGACCGGAAGGAATCTACTTCTTTGTTGACATGCTGGACTCGCACGCGGGGGGAGAGGGGGGGGGGGGGGTTCGGGACTGTCATCAAAATTTATTGTTTCACCCTTTGCATGGTAATCAATAAGAAGAATATACCTCGCATCAGCGAAAACACTGTCAGATGAAATAAATAAATGGACTTTGATTTCACACCACTGAGAAATTAGTTATGGTATTTACTTACGCTCAGCGTTCAGGAAATGTAGCACCCAACGTGCAAGCTATCACCTCATACTTCATTACTCCTTGTACTGACTTGCCTTCAGCGTCATCAGACAATGCCATATTGTGCACTTCCTCAAAGTTTTCGTCTGCTTTCGAACGTTCTTCGCCTCTGTAATCTTCAAGGAAATGACGACCACCTTTGTATCTAGTCGTCCAGTTTTTGACTGACTGTCGTTAATATTTACGTCTAATTCGCTTTTTCCCAACAAAATACTAAGTGCTCTACCGATGATAACTTACCTGACACCTGTCGTTGAATTTAATGTTTGGTCCACGTTGGCTTTAGCTTCATAGAGTGCGCATGGCCGCTTTTATGTTTATTTTTATTTGAGAAAAATATTAGTATTTCTCTCTCTCTCCCCATATCACTCTCTCCCTTCTTCCCTCCCTCCCCGCCAACATACCGTACCGTGAAAAGTGTGTCAAAGAAGTAGTAAAAATGGAAAATCTGAAGATACAAAAACTATAAAACAGTTCACGTGGCCTGAGAGTATGGTGACATCGCACAGTGAAAATGAGAACATTTAATAACGGTCTGTTTGCGTGTTCGTAGCATAACACGGTACTAATGTAATAAGATTGAAGGGATAAACAATTGTATTATACAAGAGGAACACTGGGTGTTATCTTGCTGATATATGAAATAACCATTTTCAAAAATCAGCCCTTTTTCTTCCTTTTGGAATGTAGGTAATCTCTGTAACCTTAGGATGTATGGGGGCCCTCCCACTCCGCTCCTGTGAAATTAACGCCGTGCCACGAGACAACCTATCTTTCGGGATAACAGCGGAATTGTTGCAATGTATGGAGTGCGTTTTGCTCGTAATAGATGATAATCACGGAAGTCGATAGACTTTTTATAGATTTCCGGTTTGTTACGTGTTAAGTACTTTTTCGGTAGAAACGGCAATTCACCACTAGTAATGAGGGCAGTAAACGGTTACAGTAGAGCGGTGGGCATTTATTATTATTTCTTTTATTTAACTCGTTGAATGTACTCTGTAGCAGCGATGACAATTTGTTAACTAACATCACATGTACTTTCCCTCAAATCATAACTGCTGAAGCAACAGTAGAAATTTTTACATCCTCCAGGCATTGTCCGAACCAGTCTCTTTTGCGCCACAGTTTAACTCGGGAACGAGAAGCCGGAACATCTGACGATAGGTAAATGACTAAATCGGAATTGCTCGTGGTACGTCGCGTCATCTGTGAGTCGCGGCACTACCTACAAGGAGGTTCCAACGATCGTCGACAGAGGGCAGCAGCGGCCGGGCGGTGTGAAGCCTTCGCTACTGCATGTAGCAAACGCTGTGATGGGCTAATTACAACTAATTACTCTCTAACGGGGTATGGAATGCATTTCAGATTACACCAAGTGCTTTAGAAGTAACTGATTGTTAATAAGCTGTTTCAGGGAAAAAGGCTGATCGTAGAAACAGAATAGGAGACTGTGTGCGCCGCTTGGATAAAAGCAAACGGTCTGGATCCACAGCGCTTTGTAAGCCACATGGCTGCTGATCAAATACTTTATAGATTATATTTGCCATTTCATTGTTTAAATTCTGTCAACGGCTGCCGGTTGGAATTAACTGTAAATATTAAATCACCATCGTAAAGTCACTTACGAAGTCGTACCGAGTTCTCCACGTCAGAGTATCTTGTGCGTAATGTTAATCACGTCTAGTGTTGCTAAATAAAAATTGAGTGCCATAAACTGCCCACATGTCAAAGTCGACACAGAGTACGACATAGCACGGTAGTAACAATCCGAGGAGTAAGTGATAGAAGTACAGGAATCACAGAGAGCACTTATCTTGAAATAGCTTTAATTTCCACATTTGTCCTAGAAAACATAGTGTTTCTAAAATGTCCCTTGAGTTCTCGGCCATCACCGGGAATATTTAAGCAGAATTTCTATTACTTGAAAGAAATGTGAAGTTTACGTTCGTGATAATCTTACTGCTGATTGATGCAGACTGTGCGTCTCCATATTTTCATACTTTGTCTTCATAAATCGCAACGTCAAAGTTTCTTTTCTGAGTGTTCTGCTGACTGCTGTTACAGAGAATCTTCCTCAGGAAGAGAAAGAGGTGAATTTGTCGCACTACATGTCAGTACAAGCAGTTGTCGAAAGTAATGTCACATGTGATGTGTATTTTTATCTTACTATATTGTGGTTCACTCAGCTTCACGACGACGAAAATAATAATGAGGAGGTGGTGGATGAGATTTTTTTTGTTAAATTAAAAACTGAGAATGAATAACTAAGAATTTGCGGTTGGGTAAGGGAAAAAAAACGGCCGCGGTGGCCGAGCGGTTCTAGGCACTTTAGTCCGGAACCCCACGGTCGCAGATTCGAATCCTGCCTTGGGCATGGATGTACGTGATGACCTTAGGTTAGTTAGGTTTAAGTAGTTCTAAGTTCTAGCGGACTGATGACCTCAGATGTGGTCCCATAGTCCTCAGAGCCATTTCAACCATTTAGCCAGTATATTAAAAATCTAGAAACCCGCGTCGACTGCGAAAAAAAGCACCTAGTGTTTACCTAGGTTTCGGCGTAGATAACTACACCTTGTTATCTACGCCGAAACCTAGGTAAACACTAGGTGTTTTTTTCGCAGTCGAGGCGGGTTTCTAGTTTTTTAATATATTAACCAACGACTGCTGACGCGCTGCAATGTTGAAGGTTCTTAATTTAGCCAGTACTGTGCCATTTGAACCATTTAAGGAAAAGAAACATGTCGGAAATAAGAAGAGACCACAGGATACAGAGGATATACACAAGTTGGCTAAACGCTTCGTCACTTTACAGAGATGATAATTCATGCGATCTGTTTCAAGACATTTCTTTTTTACGTTGTTGTAAATTTATGTAGACGTAATAATTACCGATTTAATGGTTTTGGGTGGCGGCAGCGTTAACCGTTTGATGTCACTGACGCCCATCTATGTACACTGATCGGCCCAGAACATTGTGACCTGACCAGGACGGATAACAGCAGCGACGCGTCCTGGCTTGGAGGCAATGAGGCCTCAGTAGCTCGCTTAAGGGAGTTGGCACCACATCTGCACGCGTAAGTTACCTAATTCTTGTAAATTCTGGGAGGGGGGGGGGGGGGGCGACGAGCTGTGACACCACGTTCAATCACATCCCAGATGTCTTCGATTGGATTCAGATCAAACGAATTGGGAGGCCAGCACATCAACTGGAACTCGCCACTGTGTTCCTCGAACCACTCCATCACGCTCCTGGTTGTTGTGACAAGGCGCGTTATCTTGTTGAAAAGTGCCACTGCCGTTGGGAAATATGATCGTCATGAAGGGATATACGTGGTCTGCAACCATTGTACGATACTCCTTCCCCGTCATGGTGCCTTGCACGAGCTCCAGTGGATGCATAGGTGTCCACATGAATGCTCCCAAGAGCATAATGGAGCCACCGCCAGCTTGTCTCCATTCCACAGTACAAATGTCGTGGAGCTGTTCCCATGGCAAACGACGGATTTGCGCCCTCCCATCGACATTTGGAGAAGTGAATGACTTGAGAATCCGACATCGCTATTTGCGTCTCCTCTTCGAACTTCCCACCTTCAGGACCTCGCTTCCTGAACAGTTAGTCGCGGTTTCATTTCTATTAATTTTTCTTCAAATGGCTTCGGTGAATGACTCATGGAAACAAGACTCAGAAACATGGCACAAAATGAAAATGTGCTTACTTTATAAACAGGAGGAGAACATGATGAAATTTTAGGTTAGATTCCTGCATGGAATGTTGGTGTGACTTAATTTAATCGATTCTGCGTATGTCCTCTAAATTCGTCGAATATTCCTCGTAGAACACTCCATTCGAACTATGTTTCTTGCTGTTCCTACATGCATGAGAGTGCAGTTCCTACAAGTAGACTGCATTCGAACTTCTTTGAAGGGAAACAGAATGGATGATGTGCCGACACACATTAAGAAGGACGCGAGGCATGACGGAGATAATTTGTCCGCCATTTTTGTCCATCCGAGCAAATGCTCTGTCTGAAACCTAAAAAACGGTAAACCCGAAACGCAAGCGTTATGCCAGAAGAAATCTTTAAGACTTCTGTTCTCTAGAATTGAATATATTGACTTAGGCCACTGCCTAACTTGTCTTCATTCCGAAACTCTAGCGTAATTTTTTTAAGGGTGTGCATAGCAACATGCGTACTAATAATTGTAAATACACACATCAAAAAAAGTCTTGCATCACCCCGGTTCCCAAAACTTCTGAAGATAGACGTTGACTGTGGATATTGAATCACAGAAACAGTCCCTTTGACTGTTCAGACATGTCACGAAACCCGCGCAAAGATGTGAACAACCATTCATGAGCAGCGCCTATTAGACGAAGGGGGTCCGACAGCCGATCTGTTCCAGTCATTCCACCTGGAAGGAGGTACATGGCTCGTGTTGTCTGTCGTTCAACGATGCCTAGACGGTCAATACCGCGGTTCGATCGCCTCTGCATTGTTACTTTGTACCAGTAAGGGCTCTCAAGAAGGGAAGTGTGCAGGCGTCTCGGAGTGAACCAAAGCGATGTTGTTCGGACATGGAGGAGATACAGAAAGACAGAAACTGTCGATGGCATGCCTCGTTCAGGCCGCCCACTGACTAGTACTGCAGTGGATGACCGCTACCTACAAAATATGGCTGGGAGGAACCCTGACAGCAACGCCACCACGTTGAATAATGCTTTTCGGGCAGCCATAGGACGTCGTGTTGCGACTCAAACTGTGCGCAAATTCACTCTCGACGTCCATGGAGACGTCCATCTTTGCAACCACGACAACATGTAGCGCTGTACAGATGGGCTCAACAACATGCCGAATGGACCGCTCAGGATTGGCAGAAAAATGGTTTAAATGGCTTTGAGCACTATGGGACTTAACATCTGAGGTCATCAGTCTTCTAGTCTTAGAACTACTTAACCATAAATAACCTAACCACCTCTGAATGTCTCGTTGTATGGTGGTACAACATGCAATGTGTGGTTTTCATGGTCAATAAGAAGGGCGGAACTGATGTTAATGTTGATCTCTATTTCAATTTTCTGTACAGGTTTCGGAACCGAGGTGATGCAAAACTTTTTTTCGATGTGTGTAGTTTCATTCTAGTGAACGTTTTTAGCAGCTTCTTTTGATGCTTTCAGTGAGTAACTTGGACTCGATATCATCTTTTACCGTCCAGCCACTGAGATTATCATGAACGCTGGTTTCCCCATGGCAGGTAGAACTTTTCGGATACTCGGCGGTCTAGAGTACCCATTTTATTGTTTTTGTCGCCAATAGCACCTTGTGATGAGACGTCGTCGTGTCCCCAATCCCCAACCCTGTTCCTTTAACGTAGTCCATTCTGAACTTCAAATAACTTTTAATCGCTAGCTAACAAGATGGAAACTGCTACTTTTAGAAACACGGTGATGGCGCTCTGCGCTGGCATGTTTTGAGGATGTTATTCTTCTAACTCATTTCAGCTAAACTTGTTGTAAACGCAGGCATAAGCCTGTCAACCGTAGAGCTACAAGGGACGAACTTCATGGTACGACGAAGTGGAACTGCTCCTGAGTGTGCATTCTCATTTCATTCGCTCTTCAAGTTGTTCGCATTGTTGTATCCTGCCTACTCGGTTCTCCAGACAGACAGACAAACAAACAACTCGTATTAATGAGTTTTATTACAATACTTAACTTTGGCAATTACTCAGTGTGTTGCAAGCCAAGGGCTGATCTCTAAGTGACCAAAGTCTTTGCTGAACTGCTATCGAAGTGGGTAACGTTGACGCTGCTATCCAAGTGAGCTGCCACCAGTCGGGCGCAGCGCTTGTCGTCATGGGAAGGGGTCGTTCAGTGAGCGATTGGCTGGCCTCCTCTTCTCTTTTGTTCCCGACTGGAGTGCTGGCGCTTGACTTTACGCCGTAACAAGCTTTGCACCTCATATTGGGTACCCATCAAGTCACGCTTTGAGCTTGCCTGTGACAGTCAACGTTCCATGGAAAAGTTTCACAGAATGTGTACACTTTTGTATAGCATTCACTACGGGACTAGGCTGTCACTAGTGTGCGATGGATGGAAAAGCTGATGGATACACAGGCTTTTTTTCCGGGAAACCGTGGCTCTAAAACTCGATGTTTTGCTCTCTGAATTTCTTTGGCCGATATGGGATCGTCGAATTCGGTAATACTTTTAACTGATGACGTTTTGCACTCCTTTGAGTTTGTAGTCAGTTTCTTTTCATGCAGATAACGGATAGTCACTCGACGTCTGAGTATAAATATCGCAAGATTGAGAACCACAATGTCCGTACCATCTTCTTGCTTCGAAACAATATTGTTATACCGCCGCAGTGGTTATTTAGTGCACATCTCATCATCGTATCGAAACTAGGGTGGAGGTTGCGGTGATACTTGGTATAAATAACTGATACGAGGTTCTTTTTATCGATTCAGATTCATATCTTTTGCAGAGCGAAACACGTAAAGAGAAATGATTCAGTATCTTGTGATTACGAGAAAGTAGTTGTCTTACGTAACTGCATCTCATGACCATTTCATGTTGCTTTCGTGCAATGTTTCCAACTGAGACACAGTAAATAATTTTTGTGCAATTATTTAACTTGTAGCAGTGAATGTATATGCCTGACCACAACAGAACGCCAGAGGTCGTGGCAGTCGTTAGGATATCATGCACACAGCGTGCGTTGACTGACGCAAACAAGTAAGACCACTAGCCAATTTGAAACGTTCCGTTTCAAAACAGTGATGTCTCCGTCTCCGTTATCCGGTTATCAGGCTGGAGTCAAGACTGCCGTTTGCTTGTGTGAGCAACTTCCGCAGTATAGTGTGTTTCATCTCTGCTCTAAAGAAAATTACCGACTAGTAAATACTGTTCCTCCTCAAAATTTATTGCGGATTTAGAACGCCGATAATATGATGCATCTGTTGATCCATCATCACGTTGCATATTTCGAGCCATCACATCATGCAATCGTTGTCTGCAGTCCACTGCTAGCAGAACCAAGCATTCAGAAAATGTCAGTCGTGAACGATATAGCATTCTTCATTGCTGTAAATAAAGCTAAAACATGGCACTGCAGCGCCTGCGGGAAGAATGTTTGTGACTGTTTAAGGGAACATACAAGTCTATTTCTTTGAAATGAAAATGTATGTGAAACTTTTTGCACGAACAGGATTTAACGGTAACGTGGGGAAATAATGTGTTTCGAATTTGAAGGACTGCTCCTATTTGACTAACCAGTCTCCCGCACTAAGGTGACCGTTTATTCACAAGGTTGCAATGCCATATTTACGTCATTATTTCAGATGTAAAAAAAAAAAGATTCAAACACGTAATGAAGGTGGGTTAACGATCTTAGAAAAGCTGCCGGAACAGGAAGGAAGCGAGTCGCTGCAGATGGTAATGCACGGAAAAATCTAAAGGTTGGCGGCGGGGGTGGATGATACGCAACGTTTACAGACCATCCACTTTATGGATGAGTAGTGTAAGAACAAGATGGTCCATATACACTGCGTGACAAAAGCACGCAGAAGACGCGATCGGATGTCGGGATAACTTTGTACGCGTACTCACCATCGGTGAGCATGTAAATGAATAGAGCTGCAATTCTCAGTGACCAGTAGAACGACTAACAGACTGCTTTAGTGTTGTTCCTTTTTAGTGTTGCTGCCAGGCCTGGTGAGGGACCTGAACAGTGTCAGATTTCGAGTGATACAGAGATACCGCTTACTCGTGTGAGACAGCGTTATCAGCACCTGAAAGAGTTTGAGAGGGGCTCATTGTGGGGTCTCCATTTGGCCGGCTGGTCGAATCGTGCAGTATCCTGTATGTTTGGGGAAATTTGGATGTGACAGAGGCCCGATATTGGAACGTGAGGGCAGGCGTACTCGTCAAGGTTTCGGTCGACTACTTCTTACCACCACACGAGAGGATCGCCGTATTGCGCGCCAAACACACTGCAACCTGCTCACGTCTCTGCCTGCTGTAGAAGAAAAAGTAATGGACTCCCAGCTCGTCGTAGGTTGTGTTCCAAAAATAAACAGCATAGAGACAGAAGTGATGACACTTTCTGCAGGACCTGACCATCATTTTACAGGACAATGCTCCAGCACGTACAGTGCAAGCTGTTAGTGGTTTGTTTGACTGATGGCGCTGCTAAGTGCTATACCACCTACTGCACTCCCCTGACTTAAGCCCTCGTAAGTTCAACTCGATTTATAAACTGAAGGAAGCACTTCACGGCATTCGCTTCAGAACTGCTACAAATTCGTCGGTCAGTAGACCGCGCCGCTCGAACTGTCAACACAACTGCCACTGCTAAGAGTATCCTACGACTTACACATCTCTGGCAACGGGTTATACACAAAGTTGGTGACTACTTTGAAGGTCAGTAAAACATTGAAACACGTATCTATTTTGTACGAGCTGTAAATAAATAGTTGCCACTATTAAAGTTGCAACCCACGTAAGAATGCTACAGGGCGTCCGAACCCGGACGGGACCTCCCGGCCAACAATGCCATACGATCATTTCATTTTCAGCACCACAACACAAATCACGATATGGGCAGCCATCACATACCACTTTGGGTCACGGTTATTAGTGATTGACCGAACTGTGACTGCGTAACGGTACATTACGAGCATCCTGCATCCTCGCGTGTGACCTTTCATTCGGCTGCATCGTAGTGCCGTTTTTCAGCAGGACAGTGCTCGGCCACCACAAGTGATTTGTAAGGCACCTCCTTTGTGAACAGACAGCAGTTTCCCAGTATGCTGCCGTGAAGTAAAGTCTGCCACCTTCCTTACCTGTCATTGAGCTTACTACATACCCCTACACATCGTTACACCCAGGTAGTTGTATGAGTTGACTGACCGATGTTATACTCATAAAGGTTACAGTGGCGGTAAGTAAGTAAAGCTGGCATCAACACGAAAGTTGTTTTGAACACTACGGCAATTTACTAGGCGCTGTCTTGTTGGAGGGTTTATATGCGTGGGACTTCCTCCGACCTTATGTGGAAACCTAAAGTTTAAGGTGGATTCCGAATGGCGTTGCAAGTCGACATTTTTCACATTAACAAACATTGCCGGAAGTGAAAGCAGTGGTAAGTACCGGAAAAAATCCGAGGAGTGATCGGGGATCAAACGCCGGCCGGCGTGGCCAAGCGGTTAAAGGCGCTTCAGTCTGGAACCGCGCGACCGCTACGGTCGCAGGTTCGAATCCTGCCTCAGACATGGATGTGTGTGATGTCCTTAGGTTAGTTAGGTTTAAGTAGTTCTCAGTTGTAGGGGACTGATGACCTCAGATGTTAAGTCCCATAGTGCTCAGAGCCATTTGAACCATTTGGGGATCAAACTCGAGCGCTTCGGATCTGTAGTCTGCCACTTTACCAATTTTTTTTCGTCTTTCTTTCGATCTGTTTATTCGCCCTTTTTTCGTCAGTGATTCTGTGCGCATGTCAGACACTTCCCTCACTGAACACACTGAGCTATCGTGCCGACTACCATTAAGCCACCGAGTCGCAGAATTCAAATGAGAACATACTGTATCGAGTGATTTACTGCGATCTCGTAAGCTCCTAGTATCGCGACCGCCTGCTGTGTGTTAGTAACACTCCCTGCGCAGCATTTAGTGCCGCGAGTGGCGTCGCGTGTCGACGTCCTCGCCAGTGGCGCCCTCATCTGCAGAGGCAGAGGGCACGGAGCGGCGCCGACGAGTCGCGGGGGGCGTGGCTCGACCCGCGCCACAGAAACTTATCTGCTAGAATTAATGCGCGTCGCCGCCCGGCCGAATCGCGTCCTTTCAACTGGAAAGAGCTGATACGCCCGCGACTGGCGCTCCTGCCGTATCCAGAAACGTCTGTCATTTTAAAACAGTGCTCGGCGATGCGGTGGTTTTCCCTGTTTCTGATGCTGTGTCTACACAATTCCGTCGAAGATAACATTGAAGCGAGTACGACAGGTGATTAACTGTGGACCTGATCCTCAGAACTCGTTGACTTGTAAATATCCTCCTCAAGAGTCATTCTGTATTCAGTCCTGAAACACAGACAACTACCGCGAAAATACCAAATTACTGTGCTGCGCCAGTTGCCAGCGATTGTCTGACTGTCAGGGTAGATAACTTGCTGGATTAGAGGGCTTAAACATAATCAACGCTACGTCGTCTCATTTCCGTAGCCAGTTTCCGGATTTATCCGATCACACGTCTGTTCTGTCGATTCATATTTTCTCTATACCCGATTGCCATGCGACGATTATACGTGTTTCCAGAACGGAAGGGTATTTGGCGGCTCTTTTATTAGCGCAGAATTTCTTGATCACGGGTGCTTCTAAGCTTGTCGTAATTGTGACAATAGAATTCCTCCTCTATTTTTTTATGCTATGGAATAAACCGTGCAGTGTATCATTCATTTAGAGACACTTGTATGGAGGCACCCATTTTCAAGTTCTGTTTCTTTGTTTGTTTTTTATTCTGTTGGACGTCTGCATCAGTGACATAGCGCCACACAATCCTCGTTCCTCATGAACACATAACACAGGAAAAAAAAAAGCCCTCAGCGGTATCAATGGCTAGAAGAGACCGGCGGCCGTTCCTTGCGCTTTGTAAGGGGCGACCAGTAGGAGTCTCTTTATTTGGTCAAGTTTTTACTTCGGTATTTTGACTTCTTTGAACTTCCGAAGGTTTTCGTTTTTTTATCGCTTTTTTCCCCCTCATCTTTTTTGGCTTTCTAAATTCTGGTCCCCATTTTGGGTTTGACCTGCACTTGCCAAATTTTACAGAAGTGCGGGTGGTTTGGGAAAGGACGCCTTACTGTGGTGCATTAACTCTCCACTACGCGCTGTTATCTTTTGCAGCCACCAATCGAGTGGATCTCCCTCCAGCGCAGTAGCCAGTCCGTCGTGGTGGGGCTGTCACGTACCCACTCAGTGGCAGTCCTCTGACAACACAGGAATCGCACTGGCAGTGCCTGAGTCGTAACCTCCCTGTGTCGGCCAGTGAGTGCGTGCCTGTCAAGTTCGGGGTGGCGGAACAACGGGCAACGGCTACTGTGCCGGCTGGGCTTTGCCTTGGTGGGGTGCCGAGTAACGAGTTCTTCGTTAGTTCCAACTAATCACGGGCACTTCAGACCTGTGTCAAGTTAGGAGATACATTCCAGTCATCATTTCTCCTCACATTTAACTCACTAAAAGTCGAGGCCGAGGTGTTATCTTCCATCGTGACCTAAAGCTACAAACTGATGGAGAGCTGCATACTAATCTGGCACAGTGTGGAGTCCATCTTGCCCGCCGCATCCAGAAAGGATCCAAGAATAATAGAGTGAACGATGCAGCTATTATCCTAGACTTCGACAGCAACATTTTACCTGAGAAGATTAAGGTCACGGTTTATAGTATGATGTCGGAGCTTATTTTCCTCCACCGATGCGATGTTTTAAGTGCCAGAGGTTCGAACTCATGTCCTCCCGCTGTTCTAATGAGGCTGTACATCGGGCATGTGGACGAGCGTCCCATGAGAGCAGTCCTTGTGACCAACCTCCTCAGTGTATCAACTTTCTGGAACGATACGCTTCGCATAACCCGCTCCCCATTCTCATAGACTGCAGTGCTGTGTTTAAGAGGGATAAGAAAATTCAAGATTCAAAGAAAAAGTTTCACGCAACAATCACATATTTGAGACTGTATCAGTCAGATGAAATCTTTCACAGTCCATACCTTTCGCGATAACAAGGTCTCGTATGACACCTCCTGGCCCTGGTCGTATTCCAGGGCCTGTCCCACAGTTGTGGTAGGGAATGTCACCTCCCTTGCCCCTACACCTACAGCCCTGGTGGTTCACACACCATCGGTGCGGCCAGAGATGCCTAATCTTCCTCGGCGTCGTCAGGGATGAAGATACCTGTCTGGACACTCCCTCTCAAGACCCATCCCTACAGAGGTCAAGCTTGTGCGCACTGACAGCTGACCGAGACCTGGTACCAAAGTAATCACACCCGTCTTTTCCATTCGCCACTTTCTCAGACCTGACCCCAAGCTCCTTCAATGGAACTGTAACTGCAGCTATCGCCATCTCACCGAACTCTGTCATTTAATGCCTACTTACCCCGTAGTTGACGGGGGAAAAAGAGTTTACGGCAACACATCCCCTTGCTCTAAAAACCCTTCAAACCCTATTGTAGCAACCCCGAGCGGATTGTACACTCATACGCTCTATCTTCAGTGAACAGGTGCCTCTTGCCACTGAACTAGGGGTCGTGGCCGTTAGTGTCTACCTGTCAGTTCGGATGACAGTCTGTCAACCTTTCCACTATCACGAGGTCTTGTAGTTAGTGGAACAGCTACCTCCCCCTTTCCTATAACTGGGGGACTTAAATGGCCATAATCCTCTGTGGGACGGTGGCACTGTCTTACAGAGGCCGAATACCAGAACCTTTCAGAATTGGATGTCTGCCTACTCAACACTCGAGCTGCAGCACATTTAAGTGGGGCCCATGGAACGTACTCGACTATCGATCACACGGTTTGCAGCTCGAATACTTTACGGTACCCTTTTTTAGTGGCGCGTCCATGGCGATCTGTGTGACAGCAACCATTTTCCTATCACGAAATTAGAATTATATATTAATACCTTCAGCTGCTGACGGGCGTTGATATATACATCAACGGGGACAGGTGAAAATGTGTGGCCCGACCGAGACTCGAAGAACAGACACCATATCCATATAATTATATTTTCCTATCATTCTCTCTGTCTCCACTCAGAGACGTCTGGAACATGCTGTACGTTGGTCATTTCCGAAAGATGACTGGCAGGCTTTCTCCTCTACAGCCACTTTTGCAGTCTGTCGTGCGACGGATATCAACAAACTGGTACAGGATTTTATTGATATATCATACATGATGCAGCAGCACCGATCCCGTACTACTGCTGCTTATTACGACGACTGGTGGTGCCATGGTGTTCTGAAGATATAGCGAAAGCTGTCAGGGAACGCCGCAGACCGCTTCAACGGCACAAGCACCATCGCTCTATGGATAATTTAATAGCATTCAAGAGACTCCGAGAGAGAGCGTCGCTTTTAATCAGGAAAAGGGAGCAGGAGTGTTGGGAGCAACATGTTTCATCTATGCGATGCCACACCCCATCGTCACAAGTATGTATTAAACTCCGCCGCATTTGCGGCCATGCACCACACAAGCAGTTCTTGGCATCCATGTCAGTGGTAATCTGCGCTGATCACATGGTACTTGCCGAATGTTTTGCGGCACACTTCGCCGAAGTGTCCGATTGCAGTAATTACCATCCTCATTTCATGACCCGGAAACACCTCAATGAACACCACCTGCAATCTTTCCATAACGCGGGTCTCTATCGTGTAATCTCCCTTTTAATGAACGGGAGCTTCGCAGTGCTTCGGCATTGTGTCGAGATACGGCCCCTGGACCCAACAAAATCCACAAGCAAATGTTGAAACGGCTTTGTGCCGACAGCTTGAAACATATCATCGGGCTTTTCAATCATATTTGTCGTGAAGGAGAATTTTCCTCTTAATGGCAGGAAGGTATAATTATTGCTGTCATGAATCTGGGAAAGGGCCCACATATTTTAACTAACTACTGGCCAGTCTCACTGACGAATGGACTGTGCAAGCTAATCGAACGAATGGTCAACAGCCATCTTTTTTGGTGCCTTGAAACCGGAGGGGTTATATCACGATTCCAAAGTTTCTTTCGTGCTTTCCAGTCCTCCACAGCTCATCTGGTTCGTCTGGAATCTGCAGTGCGCAATGCCTTCTCTCATCGCCAACATCTCATTGCTATCTTCTTTGAACTGCGGAAGACATGCGATACCACCTGGCGACATCACACCCTATCTCACTGCTTGGGTGGGATTCCTGTGGCACTTTATCCATTTTTATCCAGAATTTCCTATCTCTCCGACATTTTCGTGTCTGGGTCGGCTAATTTCTCAGCGACCAATAGAGACAGGTAAAGAGTTTCCTCAGCGATCGGTTCTGAGCGTAATGCTGTTCGCTATGACCATCAGTGGTGTTGTAAATGTTGTAGCCACAGCACGGACCTTTACCTGTACTGTCCCTCTGCATCACTGCGCATCTCTGAGTGCTAACTTCAAGAGGGCCGTCTGGAGAGCACATGACTTGGTCCTGAATCACGGCTGTCAGATTTCCAAGTAAAATCACGAGATGTGCAGTTTTGCCGACACCGGGCTGTGCACCCGCACCCAGAAATTTATCTTAGTGACCAGTTAATGGAAGTCGTTGAAACTTTTCAGTTCTTAGGTAATTTATTTGACAGGACGCTGCCACATGTCTGCCAGCTGAAGGCAACTTGCATGAGGAAGCTAAATGTTCTCTGCTTCATAAGAAGTCCATGTGAGGCGCGGACCACTTACTTATTCTGAGATTTTGCAAAGCACTGATTTTTTCCCACTTGGACTGTAGATGTGTTGCGCTCGGGTCGGTAGCAGCGACCATACTGACCTTGCTGGATCCTGTTCACCACACTGGCGTGCGGTTGGCAGCGGGGGCCGTCCGTATGAGTCCTGTTGACAGCCTCCTGGCGGAAGCCGGTGTCCCATCGCTGCAGGTCAGACGGAGGCAGCTTCTGCCTAGTTACGCAGTAACCGTCTTACAGATGCTTACTCAACCTCATCACTCAACCCTGTTCCAAAACCAACAGTTCAGATTGTTTGCACAGCACCTGAAACTGGGTACACCAGCTGGGATCCGACTCGATACTCCACTGAAGGACCGCCAATAGGTTCCTGTAGTCTGTGTTCCTAGGGCCCCTTCTCGACACCACCGTGGTCTTTTCCAGCCCACCTGTTTCCCACCCTCCTGTGGCGCGATGACAGAGTGGTGCGACAATGACTCTTGAATGAATAAGGCAAAGCGTCCTTTGGCAACACCCTTGAGCACTTCAAAAACGTACGTGAACAGAAACAGCTTTTGACGTAGTACTCGGCGCTTGCAGATAGGCAACCCTTTGACACACCACCGAATTCCGGATGGTCTACCAGCAGGCACAGGAGCAACAGCGGGTACATTTTTAACGTGCTCAACTAATGTGGGCGCGGAGGGTGCTGCCGAACTGGGCGGTCTTACAGGGACTCTCTGCCATTTTATTCACGCATGTGGCAACGTTGTACTCATAACACCTGCCCAATGCGGCTTCCGAAAGCAACGTTCTGCAGTTGACCGTCTTGTTGCTCTTTCCACTTATATCATGATCAATTTTCTCAGGAAACGCCAAACAGTAGAAATATTTTTTGATCTGGAGAAGGCATACGATACCTGTTGGAGGACAGGCATCCTCCGCGCACTGTTCTCTTGGGGCTTTCGAGGTCGGCTGCCCCTTTTTATTCGTGAATTTATGGCGGAGCGCACGTTTAGAGTGCGGGTGAACACTACTCTCTCCCGTACTTTCTCCCAAGAAAACGCGGTACCCCAGGGCTCTGTGCTAAGTATTGTACTGTTTGCCATTGCCATAAATCCAATTATGGATTGTCACCTTCCCGATGTCTCGGGCTCCCCCTTTGTGGACGATTTTGCGATCTACTACAGCTCTCAACGGACCAGCCTTCTTGAACGACGTCTTCAAGAGCATCAAAACAGGCTTCCGCTTTTCTCCCAGTAAGACCGTTTGTGTTAATTTTCTGCGTCGTACGGAGTTTCTTCCACCTTCCTTACATCTAGGACCTGTCAACCTTCCGTTTTCGGACGTCGCTAAATTCTTGGATCTTATGTTTGACAGAAAACTGTGCTGGTCCTCCGTTTCCAATCTTTCGGCTCGCTGTCTGCGATCCCTCAACACCCTCCGTGTCCTGAATGGTACCTCCTGGGGAGCGGACCGAGTGGTCCTTCTTCGCCTCTATCGCGCCTTAGTGCGCTCGAAATTGGACTATGGAAGCATAGTTCACTCCTCTGCTCGGCCATCTATTCTTCGGCGTCTCGACTCTGTCCACCACCGTGGATTGCGTTTAGCGTTTGGAGCTTTTTACACCAGCCTTGTGGAAAGCCTTTGTCTGAGACTGCTCAACCTCCGTTCTCCAATCGGCGAGCTGTCCTTCTGAGTCGCTTCTATGCCTGCTAATCCTTGGATTTAGGGTATGCAGCCCGCCCTTCCTCTCTGCTACCACCGGGATTCCGCTTCCGTCAACTGCTACGTTCTCTTTCCTTCCACTTTCCTAAAACTTTCTTGACAACTGAGGGTACAGCACCGCCTTGGCTGCGCCCCCGGAACTGCCTGCTCCGTGACCTTTGTCAGTTTCCCAAGGATGGTATCCCTTCTCTCGTTTATCATCGGGCATTTTCTGCTCTATGCGCACAAATGAAGGATGCCACATTTATTTACACTGACGGCTTAGAAACATCATTTGGTGTTGGGAGTGCCTACATTGTTGGCGACATCCCTAATCGGTTTCGGTTTCTCGACCAGTGTTGGCCGGCCGCGGTGGTCTAGCGGTTCTAGGCGCGCAGTCCGGAACCGCGCGACTGCTACGGTCGCAGGTTCGAATCCTGCCTCGGGCTTGGATGTGTGTGATGTCCTTAGGTTAGTTAGGTTTAAGTAGTTCTAAGTTCTAGGGGACTGATGACTTCAGATGTTAAGTCTCATAGTGCTCAGAGCCATTTGAACCGACCAGTGTTCGGTTTTTACTGCGGAGCTTTACGCTGTTCTCCAGGCTGTCCATTACATCCGTCGCCATCAGCGGATACAGTATATTATATGCTCAGATTCTCTCAGCTCTCTCCTCAGTCTCCAAGCTCTCTACCCTGTCCACCCTCTGGTCCGCCGGATTCAGGACTGCATCCGCTTGCTCCACTTGGGGTGCGTCTCTGTGGCGTTCCTCTGGACCCCAGGACACGTTGGTATCTGTGGAAATGAGGCGGCCGATATAGCGGCCAAGGCTGCAGTCTCTCTTCTTCGGCCAGCTATTCGCATGATTCCCTTCGCCGATCTACGGAGTGTTTTATGTCGTCGTGTTGTTCTTTTATGACATGCACATTGGTCGACACTTCCCCATAATAAATTTCGGGACGTGACAGCTCTTCCCTGTGCTTGGAATTCTTCCTCCCGAACGCGTCGTCGGGAGGAGGTAATTTTAACTACACTTCGGGTAGGGCACTGTCTTTTTAGCCATCGACATCTTTTAAGCGGCGATTCTCCCCCGCTTTGTCCCCAGTGCTCTCAACTGTGGACGGTGAGACACCTTTTACTTGAGTGCCTCTATTTTATTCCATTACGCGCCCGTCTACAGCTGTCGCCTGATATACCTTCCCTTTTAGCAGATGACACCCGCTCAGCCGATCGCGTTTATTAATGTCAGTGAGATGACGTCAGTCATTTGAAGCTCTTTTTGGGGACAAAACCGCTCTTCGATAGTGGTTTTCTAAGCTTTCCTTCTGTTTTTTAGATTTCCTACGTTTTTAGTTTCGCTCCCATTGCTATTGATTTCCAATTTTTTTCCCCTAAGCCACAGACCGGGCGTTAATGACCGTAGCAGTTTTGAGCCCTAAAACCATAAAACAAAAAAAAAAACAAAAAAAAAACGTTGTACTTCTTCGTAATCACGCCACCGGGGGTCACGAAATAGAAGCGCTGAAGAAGCGTAAGCACCCTTTGCTACTTCGGAAGACGCAGAAATTTCGTTGGTGACTCAACGGTGTCCTCAGAGTAGCGTTTAATTGTCCACGAGATGTCAGCAGTGTCACAGATCTCTAAGAACATCGCCCTCTTGCACATCGCACTGCGAACTGTCTTTCTCTACTGCGAAATGTGTGGGAATCAACGCCCCATACGAAGGGGTGGTTTCATTGACACCATTTATGCCACCGCCTGAGGTCTTTCCGTGTCTATTCCTGGCGGCGGTGTGTCTGTAATGTTTTCCTCTGGCACCCAGAAGAAAACCGCGCGATATCAACGCGAGGGGTCGCGGTTCTACCCTCCGTCGCAGAGACGTCAGAAGGTGCGAAATGTGGCTAAGACTGGGTTTCACACGTCCGTGGTGGCGTTGGTCGCAATTGTGGTGAAATTTTTTCCAATGTGACAGCAATACCCCTTACACTTCACATCGATTTCTGTGTTCTGTCCTTTTTGTTTCATGTGTAGACACCTCGACGTATTTTACAGAGTTTGAAATGGAGCGCGGGAGAGGGGAAAATTCTGAAGACGATTATAATTAAGGTATGACTACTGTGAATTTGGATTGAGAAAAACACCGAAGTGGAGAGAATCGTATTGTATGTAATCTTAACATGCTTTCACACCCTTTGGACATTAAGAGTAGTTATGGACGCATATTTCACTTTAATCCTTTCAGGCCTGAATTTTTTCGCGAGGGAGGAAAATTTTTCTTTGTGGTAATGCTCTTAGGTGATTTTTAACGATTTTAAATGCAAGATATATACAAAAATATATGTACCACTTTTCAAAACATAGTTTGTACACTTGGTTTCATTTTATGGACGAAAATAACTATTTACAGTATATTCTCTGTTATCATTCAGTAATTACCATGCAAAATAACAATGTTCAGTTATACAATCCAATGTAACGAACCAACCATTTCCATGTATTCTGGTGGCCACGAGCTGCTGCGCACTGCTACATTGACTTGCTGATATTTTCATAGTGATGTCCAACAGTTGGCAGCACTTGTGCGTGAAGAAAAGCTCGAACTTTCACCAATGTGTACCTGAGGTTTCCACTGGGAAAAAATAATTCAGTTGCTTCTAAGACACAGTAAAAGTTAATGTACACAAATCTAGCCAAAGGATCTGAAAGGGTTAAATACAATAAAAATTATAACCACCGCTACCTCTTCAGCCATCTTTCACGACCTAGAGTCTCGTTAAAGCTTTCTTTATTTAACTTGCCAAGTTTTTACTGCCTTGCGTCAGAAAAAGTTGATATCAAATTACCATCATTGTTTCGGCTAGAATTTTACAGCGCGCTGTAGCTAACTGAAGCGCCATCTGGGCCTATGTTACCAGGTTGTTCATGTTTCCGTATTCACTATTTCTGACCACGGCGATATATGACGTGTAACCTAAGCAGCGGAAATCGACCACCACGTGCTTCTTCCACGTGAAATGGTCAGTTATCACTAATTGTTTCGTGCAGTGATGAAACGCTGCTTTGAAGGTTACATGCTGCAGTTTGTCGTTCTTGTAACTCTTCTTGGAAGTGCTCTTACCTCGATAGCTAGGCGCAGCGTGCAGATAGTGCTGTGAGTACTTTATGTAACCTGCCGCGAGAAGTCGCCCGGTGGTGACTCACTATTACTTCCACGTGAGGTACTTTCCTTGTGGACAGAGCAGTTAGATACGCCAATATACGGATTCCTAAGCGACGCCTGTCTCAGCATGCTTAAACCATACGTGAAAAAGAAACGATTTAATGTGTTTTCCTCCTGTGGATATCCACAAAATAGCAAGAATTAGAGACATAGCAATTCTTTACGTTCTACTGCATTGTATACAAATAACAATAAAAAACCTTGAAACACGTATTTCTCAGGTTTATACTCCTATGTGATGAGTGTGCTCCATCCTGACACTCGGTATTTTCTTTATGTGCTCCATCCTGACACTCGGTATTTTCTTTATAAAGTAGGAGTTCACTGCCAAATTTACCCTTTTATCCATTCAGCGAAAAAGCTGAGATTCCATTCTAATCTCTCTACACTTCAGTGCATTCGAAAACATTTTCTTTTAAAATTTCTTCAACGAGGATTAAGAAAGGGACACCGGATGTTTCAGGAGGAATGGTCAGTATTCAGGGCTGTATCACGATCGATCGTATGAAGGAAAAAACTTAATGTGGACGTATGCCCAATTCCGAGTGGTTCCCAAGACACACTGGTTTTTATATTCTCTATTATTAAATAGATTGTCAGGTTTAGACATGCACAACAGTCGGTATTATAACAGCGCTTGTAGAAACACAGTTGACTGATTCTTCTGTCTGATACGTTCTCAGCCCTTCGCACTACTTCACTCACGACACACCATTGTCAACTGCACTTTCAAAGGGATGGTTTAATGGTGGAAAATCATCCCGTGCAAAGAAATTAGAAGCAACGAAGTAGGTAGGGTGGGCCAGAATTAAACGTAAGAGGTCGAGTAGGTAAAACACTCGTGTGCGCGGAACCAGTCCGCAAACGAATGTACATTAAATTTATTCTGTCTTGGAATCCATTCGGCACAGGGCATATGTCAAATTTTTTGTCTCAAATGAGCGTTTCTGTCTTATCCTTGAATATTGATGGCATGCCTTCTAAAGTCGTGTCGGACCTCCTGCTACTCGGTGCAGTGCAGCGACTCGAGTGGCACGGACCCCACAAGTCGTTGGAAGGGCCCTGACGAAGTAATGAGCCATGCCGCTTCTGTAGCCGTCCCTAATTCTGAAACTGTTCCACATTGACTGTGTCTTTCCCATCCCATCTGTCCGCTGGTATGCAGTTCATAACCACATAATGATCGACTGATGCCACTTGTTTGAGATGGAGGGCGTCCTGGTGGTAGCAGCACCTTCTGGAGATGGCCTGCACGAAACAGCAATGGTGTACGTGGCTGAAATATAAGGAATGAATCGAAACAACACCGAGACCTCTGCTACCGTATCATTGCGGAAGGTGAGTTTAAATGTAGAGGTCATCAGTCACCTTTGAGGAGCTGAATGCAAATGCCCCAAAATGTCACAAACTCTTCCAGTTTCCATACGTTGCAATGTCTTCCATCTTTTTGTTAATAAGAAACACCGCTCCTGTCTTTTATGTCAACCATCCAGTGTGCTGTGAAAGCAGCATAGTTTACTCTGTGCGGCGTCCAGCTTTCAGTGAGAGCCAATTGATTGAGATGTGTTAACGTTGGTTTAGCACCTGACACAGACCTCAGAGTCATGGTGGAACAAACAAAATGCTAGGATGTATAAAGCTGTAGTCGTACACTGCTTGGATGTGTTACAGGAGGGAAAAATGCATTTAACTGCTTAGGAAAGAGCAACAAAGGGGCCCTCTCTTGCGGCTGATAGTCCTGTGATGTTTGTGGAGTTTTTATAGTTCATAGTTTTCCACTGTCGGATGGTACAAAATAACAAGGAGGGAGAGAAAGTTTGGGTGACAGACATTAATGCACCCTGAGAGACGCATACCTCATTTCGACTGCAGTGTATGCATTTGTAGTACTGCGTAGATGTATTGCACTGCAGTAACAAAATTCTCGTCCTTCTTCCATTTCCTGTATGATGTGACGTCTTCCTAATTTTCCCAGTAAGAAAGATCACTGTGACTGCTCGTACTGTCTTTTCTACTACCTGGTGTCGGAGGAGAAAGCTTCGTTTCGCACTGGTCCGCCACCAGTAGCTAAGTGGTCAGCGCGACAGAATGTCAGTCGTAAGGACCCGGGTTCGATTCCCGGTTGGGTTGGAGATTTTCTCCGCTCAGGGACAGGGTGTTGTGTTGTCCTAATCATCATCATTTCATCCCCATCGATGCACAAGTCGCCGAAGTGGCGTCACATCGAAAGACTTGCACCTGTCGCATGGGATGATATGTAATATAAACCTTGTGTTGACAACTTCACTGTGCTGTTACCTTAAGAAACTTCGTGTGTGGCGAGGTATTTGGCTGCTGTAAAGGAATTAGAAAGTGAAGGGGCATCCTGTGACAGAGGTAGATATAAGGCCTCAGTCATGAGCCAAAAATGAGTTTAATACTGTGGTCTTGTGGTGCATCACGTAACAGATATTAAGCTTATTTGAACAAATTTTTTTCTACATTATGTGAAAATACTTACAGGAAATGTAGGTTGTGCCATACTGTTAGAAGATTTTCACAAGTAACCATACTGTAGCGATGAGAAAACGGGTGTATGCCTCGATTTCTTCTGTCTTCGAAAATAACTTGTATAAATCGAAGAAATGAACGTTTCGCATTAGAATTTCGAGGTATATGGTCAACAACATTGCTGTCTTGGATTGGGTAAAGTGGATTTTATGCACCAGGGGTTATGTGTAGGGGTGAAATTTTTTAGAACGACTGTGTAGATCCGAGCTTCATCTGTTTGTTTCACAGTGCACCACAGCAGGCGGCAGGGGTGATCGTGAGGAGTCAGCGACTGGATGTAATGGATTAGCTCAGCCTGTGTGAAGCAGTTAGGTATAAAGAGTGCACCGACCTGCAGGCTCCTGCCTGCGGCTGCAGGGTCTAGCGGAGTGACCAGTGTGCTGGGTGAGCGGCAATAGAAACAGGTGTGTGTGTTGTGGCTGTACTCCGTGTAAAATGTAGCTATTCAATACCAAACACTGGCGAGTGTTGGCACTGCAAATATTGATAGCATTCGGATTCCTACCATTCCGCACTTCCTGGAGACCTTCCACAGCTGGTGGTCCTCTCTCTCTCTCTCTCTCTCTCTCTCTGGCTGACACACACTTCCGCAGCAGCAGCCACGGGCCGCGTTCCCACCTGGTGTCTGACCTGCGTCTGCACACTGCTGCATGGGCGTGCTGTGTGTGGACAGCCGGAAGATGAGCACGTCGGATGTAAGAGTATTTTCAGCAGTCCCACACATCTGTAGGTGGAGTCGAGTTTAGGCTCGTTCTGCGCACCTATGTCATGCATACGCTGACAGTCAATGAGCCTTCAGTAGTGTTCTGAGCACTTTGCTCGTTCTGCGCACCTATGTCATGCATACGCTGACAGCCAATGAGCCTTCACTAGTGTTCTGAGCACTTTGCTCGTTCTGCGCACCTATGTCATGCATACGCTGACAGCCAATGAGCCTTCAGTAGTGTTCTGAGCACTTTGCTCGTTCTGCGCACCTATGTCATGCATACGCTGACAGCCAATGAGCCTTCAGTAGCGTTCTGAGCACTTTGCTCGTTCTGCGCACCTATGTCATGCATACGCTGACAGCCAATGAGCCTTCAGTAGTGTTCTGAGCACTTTGCTCGTTCTGCGCACCTATGTCATGCATACGCTGACAGCCAATGAGCCTTCAGTAGTGTTCTGAGCACTTTGCTCGTTCTGCGCACCTATGTCATGCATACGCTGACAGCCAATGAGCCTTCAGTAGTGTTCTGAGCACTTTCCTCGTTCTGCGCACCTATGTCATGCATACGCTGACAGCCAATGAGCCTTCAGTAGTGTTCTGAGCACTTTGCTCGTTCTGCGCACCTATGTCATGCATACGCTGACAGCCAATGAGCCTTCAGTAGTGTTCTGAGCACTTTGCTCGTTCTGCGCACCTATGTCATGCATACGCTGACAGCCAATGAGCCTTCAGTAGCGTTCTGAGCACTTTGCTCGTTCTGCGCACCTATGTCATGCATACGCTGACAGCCAATGAGCCTTCAGTAGTGTTCTGAGCACTTTGCTCGTTCTGCGCACCTATGTCATGCATACGCTGACAGCCAATGAGCCTTCAGTAGTGTTCTGAGCACTTTGCTCGTTCTGCGGACCTATGTCATGCATACGCTGACAGCCAATGAGCCTTCAGTAGTGTTCTGAGCACTTTGCTCGTTCTGCGCACCTATGTCATGCATACGCTGACAGCCAATGAGCCTTCAGTAGTGTTCTGAGCACTTTGCTCGTTCTGCGCACCTATGTCATGCATACGCTGACAGCCAATGAGCCTTCAGTAGCGTTCTGAGCACTTTGCTCGTTCTGCGCACCTATGTCATGCATACGCTGACAGCCAATGAGCCTTCAGTAGCGTTCTGAGCACTTGCCTCTGAATGTGTAGCTAATGCCAACGTTAAACATGATCATAGTGAGTTGCTTGGTGAATTTCTGTTGCCGGCCGGAGTGGCAGTGCGGTTCTAGGCGCTGCAGTCTGGAACCGAGCGACCGCTACAGTCGCAGGTTCGAATCCTGCCTCGGGCATGGATGTGTGTGCTGTCCTTAGGTTAGTTACGATTAATTAGTTCTAAGTTCTAGGCGTCTGATGACCTCAGAAGTTAAGTCACATAGTGCTCAGAGCCATTTCAACCATTTTTGAATTTCTGTTTCATTTGTTGTGCATTGTTGTCGCTGATGGTGGTGCTACGTGATTAATTCTGTATAAGCAAGAGAGAGACGTAATCTGTAGGATCAAGTAGAAAGCATGCACATGCACGTACTGCAATTGTCGCTTGGAGTTGTCAACAATGCCATTGCTGTCCGTGCCTCGGCATGAGCGAACCGCCATCGTTCGTGGATCAAACTATAGCCATGAATGGATTGTGCTGCTCAATACATTGCAGCGGTATCTGTTGTTGCTGTTGGTACTATACTATCACAAAATAGACCCTTTCCTCCATCCCTCTTTATACTGGTGTAATTGAGAAAACCAGTCAACTTACGAATTCTGTAGTCCTTCAAACAGAAAGAAAGAAAAAAAAATTACGCTTAGCAGACCTGTAGTGGTCGGATATTCCATGACCGTTACGGTATAAATTTACGTCGAAATCTGAAATTCCAACTATCACTTTAATCATCTACGCTTCCATTCATGATGTCCAATAAAAATAGGTTTGGATTATTTAATGACTTTTCTCTTCAAAAACATAACACTATTGTAAATGCAAGCAAACTACCGTACAGTGTTGATTGTTGATCTTTTTTATTTCGAGTAGTTTTAAACTGTGTGTGTGTAGCAAATTTATAATAACTCTTGTAGCAGTTCATGTTCAGTGGCAAGTTTACCACAAAGAAAGTGCGCCAGGAAAGCTCTCTCTCTCTCTCTCTCTCTCTCTGTGTGTGTGTGTGTGTGTGTGTGTGTGTGTGTGTGTGTGTGTGTGTACAACATTTAGTTCCGATCTCTTTTAAAGTGTGTTTCAAGTCATCCTGCTACTGGTTTTGTGACATCGTTAATTTGTGTGAGTGAAATAGGAGTCGTGTCCGACTTACATTTCATAATCCATAATTACGATCAGGTGACCGGAAATCAATTACTTATTGACTTCAACAGTATTTCTTGATCGATCCCCAGTCAGGCATTAGCTTTGGTAGGAAGGAGTGTTGTGTGTGCTGGTATCAGTCAGGTTGGTTCACGAATGCAGAAACAGGACATGACCACTTGAGATGGTGGAGGACACCGAGTGGATGCGTTCTTTTGTTCTAGAGATCAGCGCGGTAGTTCACGAAGCTGTGGGGCAGCTGACAGCTGTGAGTAGTGGGGCAAGGACGCCAGCCCATTTTGTTAGTGCAGGTTGCCCACATCAGGGGCAGGTATGCATTCAGGGGCAAACCTATTGTTCTCATTTGATTGACAGGTACTTAATCTATCATTCTCCTTTGATTGACAGGTCCTTAACCTATTGTTCTGTTAATTGGTTTTCTATGTCACCGCACTTAACCTATTGTTGCTCCATCCAATTCCACTCCCGTCCCCCCTCAGGAAACCTCCCCCTCATTGCTACAGATACACTTTCAGGTCTGTGCTACTGGAATAGCCCCTGTTACTATTATTAGTTTAACTACTCAATTAACCTCTCCCCCTCTGGTGAACCCCCTCCGCTCCCACCCTCTCCTCTCCAGAAAATGGCGGGAAAAGGACTCAATTGATCGGTCATTTGGAGGGAAATCGATTGCTGTGTATGGAATATTGTTTTAGGGGATTCAAGGCAGTGTATGGAATATTTGGAAAGGGTATATTGTTCATTTATAAAAAAAAATAGTTTGTGGGGGTTGGATTTCTTGCTCATCATTCTCTGCTGTGTGGAAAGATGTAGTCTTGTAAGAAGTAATTATATAGGGCAAACATGTTGCATAACCTACTGTTCGGCACTGTACTCTGGTTGTCCATTTCCTTAAACTATTGCACCCCCTTTGATACAAAATTAAGTAACTGGTTATGTCCTCCCACCGTTTTCTGGTACACTTTCCGAATTTCACATGCTGTTCAACACCATTTCTGGCGCATACCTCTTTCTCACCCACCTCTTTAAACTATTGTATTGCATTTCACATAAAAATAATTCAAATTAACTTAGTGTTCTGCACTTAATCTGCTGTTCTGCTCCAGTCACCCACTCACACACAGCCTCCCCTTAACTATTGTACCACTAACACCAAACTTATATAAAAATTATGCAAATTAATTAAATCAATATTCTTCATATATATATGGGGTACTTTTTTTTTTAATTTGCAGCATCCTATTGGTCTCAGAGTATTATCCATCTACACTCCTGGAAATGGAAAAAAGAACACATTGACACCGGTGTGTCAGACCCACCATACTTGCTCCGGACACTGCGAGAGGGCTGTACAAGCAATGATCACACGCACGGCACAGCGGACACACCAGGAACCGCGGTGTTGGCCGTCGAATGGCGCTAGCTGCGCAGCATTTGTGCACCGCCGCCGTCAGTGTCAGCCAGTTTGCCGTGGCATACGGAGCTCCATCGCAGTCTTTAACACTGGTAGCATGCCGCGACAGCGTGGACGTGAACCGTATGTGCAGTTGACGGACTTTGAGCGAGGGCGTATAGTGGGCATGCGGGAGGCCGGGTGGACGTACCGCCGAATTGCTCAACACGTGGGGCGTGAGGTCTCCACAGTACATAGATGTTGTCGCCAGTGGTCGGGGGAAGGTGCACGTGCCCGTCGACCTGGGACCGGACCGCAGCGACGCACGGATGCACGCCAAGACCGTAGGATCCTACGCAGTGCCGTAGGGGACCGCACCGCCACTTCCCAGCAAATTAGGGACACTGTTGCTCGTGGGGTATCGGCGAGGACCATTCGCAACCGTCTCCATGAAGCTGGGCTACGGACCCGCACACCGTTAGGCCGTCTTCCGCTCACGCCCCAACATCGTGCAGCCCGCCTCCAGTGGTGTCGCGACAGGCGTGAATGGAGGGACGAATGGAGACGTGTCGTCTTCAGCGATGAGAGTCGCTTCTGCCTTGGTGCCAATGATGGTCGTATGCGTGTTTGGCGCCGTGCAGGTGAGCGCCACAATCAGGACTGCATACGATCGAGGCACACAGGGCCAACACCCGGCATCATGGTGTAGGGAGCGATCTCCTACACTGGTTGTACACCACTGGTGATCGTCGAGGGGACACTGAATAGTGCACGGTACATCCAAACCGTCATCGAACCCATCGTTCTACCATTCCTAGACCGGCAAGGGAACTTGCTGTTCCAACAGGACAATGCACGTCCGCATGTATCCCGTGCTCTAGAAGGTGTAAGTCAACTACCCTGGCCAGCAAGATCTCCGGATCTGTCCCCCATTGAGCATGTTTGGGACTGGATGAAGCGTCGTCTCACGCGGTCTGCACGTCCAGCAGGAACGCTGGTCCAACTGAGGCGCCAGGTGGAAATGGCATGGCAAGCCGTTCCACAGGACTACATCCAGCATCTGTACGATCGTCTCCATGGGAGAATAGCAGCCTGCATTGCTGCGAAAGGTGGATATACACTGTACTAGTGCCGACATTGTGCATGCTCTGTTGCCTGTGTCTATGTGCCTGTGGTTCTGTCAGTGTGATCATGTGATGTATCTGACCCCAGGAATGTGTCAATAAAGTTTCCCCTTCCTGGGACAATGAATTCACGGTGTTCTTATTTCAATTTCCAGGAGTGTATATGGGGGCACTTAAGAGTTGGGTCTGATTCAAGCGATTGAGAAGGTCCAAATAAGAACCGCTGATTCATGGCTGGTACATTGAGCCATCACAGGAGAGTTACAAATCTCATTGAAAGTTTGAAATGGGGGCACATTTCCAGATAGACAACACGCTAAACAGAAGGGGCTGCTCACTAAATTCCAAAATCCTATCTTCGCTGAAGTTGTAGAGCACATATCGTTACCACCAACTTTCACATCTCGCAATGATCACCATTCAAAGATAATGGAAATTAAAGCTCGTACTGAGACATTCAGACACTCTTATTTCCTTCTCACGATCCACGAGTGGAACAGAAGGGGGGGAAATATGACCATGGCGTGAATAGTGCCCTCCACCACATACCGCTTGGTGGCCTGCGGAGTATATATGTAGATTTAAATGTAGATGGAATATAGTTTAAACAAAAGATCGCTAGTAAAAAACACATCCTGACACTGATGCCGGAGTCTGGGTGCACCAACAGTTCCTGCGAAGCTACGACACGACCGTTTGGGTCCCGCGAGCATGAGGCGCCAGCATCTCTTTCGTACTTGACACCTGAGAAATTCTTGTTGAAATACGTCTTCACCTTGCTACTGTTGCTGGCTCGGTGATGCATAGGGTCCAGCGTGGAGAGATGTTGCAATGCTTCCTATAATAGCACAGGGTGCATTCTTAACAGGACAGACCGTCCATCAGTGAATTTACCCATGAAATTGCTGCTGCTGCCAGTGTGGGAGCACCATCCGCCATTGTTTTCTGCAGATGAGACTTTCAGTGGCAAAATTATTTTGCACAGATCGCTACATTGCACTGACAGGTAACTCCACAAAAGTTGCGTACACATCATCAAATACATACAAGACTCACAAGAATATTGGAAGCCAGGAACATATTAACCAGTCTAACAACAACTAAATATTACGGTTGCTGCTGCAGTCTGACACCGATCGATGTACACGTAATGTCTCCTCTCGACGGCTGTGCTTCTGGAACCAGTCTCAGTATCTATAGTGTGCAAAATTTTCCACGTAAAAAAAAAATCTTTTTTTATACCTTCGCGGTTATCAATTTCCTGAATCTTTACATTCCTCACGATAGAGCACACATACTCCTCTTCTATGGTCATGCCTCAACATAAGCCACAGCAACTTTACAATTCGATATATACGTACTTTACTCCAACAGTGCAGTTAACTTTTATATCTGTACAGCACCCTACACTCACACAGGCTATATGTCTCGATTCTCGTAACTCCTAGGAAATTATCTGACGAAGTCATCGAATAAGCGCTTCTGGAAGGTGCTGCATCCTGCCAAGATTCTGTCAAACAAGTGAAGGACAGGCGTCCGGCACTGTGTGATAATGAATACCACACCCGTTGATGTAATGCTTGGGAAGGCATCACCGACACGGGTTGGTGTACTGTAATCATCATCACTATTGATAGAACAACAAGGAAAATGCGAATTAGTTCTTCCTCGTGGTCCTAACGTGGCACCGCATCCATCACGTGTTACCCTTCCCGCTTTCAGCATACACAAACGTTTTCCATCGGCACTATGTAGAGACTCCTATATCCCTGTCAATGTGACAGATGAGTTTAAATGTAATTTCGAAACCCAACGCCGTGAAACTGTTCCAGTTTCCTTACGGTATAACTGTCTTTTATTTAAAATCAGCCAATGTGTGCGGCGTGTTATGGTAGGCACAGTGACAACGTGATTTACACTGTGCGACGTGGCGTGTTATGGTAGGCGCAGTAACAACGTGATTTACACCGTGCGACGCCTAGTTTTCAATGTGATGCAGTTGATTAGAGCGTGTTAATGTCAGTTTAGAGCCTGACACAGACCTCAAAGCCATGGCGGAAAAAGAAAATGTATGCCGGGGTACAAAGAGTGTTACATAAAAAAAAACAGTGTCTCGATCAGTGACACAGCATCACAGGGAGCATCTGTTGCGACTTGCAATATAGCCTGTGGGATACGGTCATCCTCTTACAGTATAGGAGATGAAACTTTAGACTGGTCTGTGCAGTTGGTCAATACCTGTATTTTTAATAGGATCGTCACATGTGCTCGAAGCTGGCACGCATGCGGTATTTGTTTCCGATGTATGGGGGGAAAGTGATGCGGTAAAAATCTTATCGAGTTCTCCATCTGATGAAGTTAGTGGAACTGTTTTATTGTTCGTAATTTTTCTCTGATGGATGGAACAGAACAACGATGATAGAATGTTGGGGTGATAGATACGAATGGGCCCTGAGGGATGTGGATCTGTAGTACCTGCTTGTAGTTTGGAGAAGCACCACAATGCTGTAGCAAAATCCACGTCCTTTCCCCAGTTCCAGTACTGTCTTCTATACTACCTCGTGTTGTAGGGCGCTTCGTTTCTGTCGAATGGTCAAAACACAGTTCTGTTGCAGTAACTCAGCTTTGCCTGTTTCTACACGGGTTGCTGAAGGTGATAGATATAGCTTTCTCCAACTTCTGCTCAGTTCCGACTTACATTGGACAATCACATGTGCAAAGCTGTAGGGAACGTAGCACATAGTCTGAGGTCTGAGGGCTGTTGCAAGATACATAGGGGCTACCTAAAACCATGTTGGAATTTTACTGTAGCAGAGAAGGTGGCTCGTTTCAAGATATGAGAGTGCCAGAAATATGATATGGCATTGAGGCAGAATGCGTTACAAATACTAGAGAAATATTTAGTGGCGACAGCGTGAGGGGTTGCAAATATGTTTCATACCACACTCCTTAGCCGAATCACTTTCAAAATTCGATAATTTTAATTACGAGGGTGCACTGTCGGCGACGTGTAGCCGCACTGCTGGTGATAATATACACTCTGGCGATCACCATCTATATTCAGTGTCATGGTATTTGTCTGGAAAAACCACATTATAAGGTATTGCCATATGTGGACTTGTAAAGCCGGTATAGCTTTTAACATGGATACTTGTGTGCACCTGTAGAACCAAAACTGCTTTTGATGATAATATGGTTTTTTTTTTATTTTTTTTTTTATTTATTTATTTTTTTTTTTTTAAGATATAGCGATTTGTAAGATGATTACGCCTCTCTTTCTAAGACATGGTGGTAGCACTTGCAAGAAAAACTTATTAGACATGCCCACCCATCATTGATATGCAGTCAATATTATTTTGTATCGTCTGCAATCATTTATTGGTGAAGTATTATACTTAGTAGTAGGCGATGTGTGATAGGTTCGCCCTGGGCATCAGGCTTATAAAGTATGTGTTTGTGTTCTGGCATGTGCAAAGGAACTGAGTATGTCCAGTCATAAGGAAGGTACAGGTATTTCCAGAGCCACAGCATGCCACAGCAGAGTCACCAGCATGTATTTGATACTTCGCTCATTTTCAAATGTGATTCAACTGAAACCGCAATTGTAACATTTAATTATAAGTTAGCAATCAAATATACACTCCTGGAAATGGAAAAAAGAACACATTGACACCGGTGTGTCAGACCCACCATACTTGCTCCGGACACTGCGAGAGGGCTGTACAAGCAATGATCACACGCACGGCACAGCGGACACACCAGGAACCGCGGTGTTGGCCGTCGAATGGCGCTAGCTGCGCAGCATTTGTGCACCGCCGCCGTCAGTGTCAGCCAGTTTGCCGTGGCATACGGAGCTCCATCGCAGTCTTTAACACTGGTAGCATGCCGCGACAGCGTGGACGTGAACCGTATGTGCAGTTGACGGACTTTGAGCGAGGGCGTATAGTGGGCATGCGGGAGGCCGGGTGGACGTACCGCCGAATTGCTCAACACGTGGGGCGTGAGGTCTCCACAGTACATCGATGTTGTCGCCAGTGGTCGGGGGAAGGTGCACGTGCCCGTCGACCTGGGACCGGACCGCAGCGACGCACGGATGCACGCCAAGACCGTAGGATCCTACGCAGTGCCGTAGGGGACCGCACCGCCACTTCCCAGCAAATTAGGGACACTGTTGCTCTTGGGGTATCGGCGAGGACCATTCGCAACCGTCTCCATGAAGCTGGGCTACGGACCCGCACACCGTTAGGCCGTCTTCCGCTCACGCCCCAACATCGTGCAGCCCGCCTCCAGTGGTGTCGCGACAGGCGTGAATGGAGGGACGAATGGAGACGTGTCGTCTTCAGCGATGAGAGTCGCTTCTGCCTTGGTGCCAATGATGGTCGTATGCGTGTTTGGCGCCGTGCAGGTGAGCGCCACAATCAGGACTGCATACGACCGAGGCACACAGGGCCAACACCCGGCATCATGGTGTAGGGAGCGATCTCCTACACTGGCTGTACACCACTGGTGATCGTCGAGGGGACACTGAATAGTGCACGGTACATCCAAACCGTCATCGAACCCATCGTTCTACCATTCCTAGACCGGCAAGGGAACTTGCTGTTCCAACAGGACAATGCACGTCCGCATGTATCCCGTGCCACCCAACGTGCTCTAGAAGGTGTAAGTCAACTACCCTGGCCAGCAAGATCTCCGGATCTGTCCCCCATTGAGCATGTTTGGGACTGGATGAAGCGTCGTCTCACGCGGTCTGCACGTCCAGCAGGAACGCTGGTCCAACTGAGGCGCCAGGTGGAAATGGCATGGCAAGCCGTTCCACAGGACTACATCCAGCATCTGTACGATCGTCTCCATGGGAGAATAGCAGCCTGCATTGCTGCGAAAGGTGGATATACACTGTACTAGTGCCGACATTGTGCATGCTCTGTTGCCTGTGTCTTTGTGCCTGTGGTTCTGTCAGTGTGATCATGTGATGTATCTGACCCCAGGAATGTGTCAATAAAGTTTCCCCTTCCTGGGACAATGAATTCACGGTGTTCTTATTTCAATTTCCAGGAGTGTGTATGTGACCGATTTCATAGGATGATTCCGTCTATGAATGGCCTGTGGTGGGAATGATTCACGTTTCCAGCTAACGACAGAGGCCGTCCTAATGGAGACAGCTGCTTAACAAACTAATACTTAGTATGTGTTGGATAGCTTTCGTGATCATGTGGAAATTTGAGAAGATTGAATATGGAGGTGTGTGTGTGCTGGACCGTTGTTCCCTCCGATGTAAATTGTTCGGTTGAGTGATTCTGCACATTTCACGCCTTTATTTAGTTCAGCGAAGATCGATTGTGGTGTGTGCATCTAGCATGTGGAAGACACGTTTGCCAGTTCTCTAGACATTAGAAACGCCTTAATTGACTTTGTAAATTATAGGGATGATTTGGAATCTACTACATCACTGACATCGGTATTTGAAAGTGGAAATATGAGTTTTCTCTAATTTTTTTCGAGCTTCTGCGTAAATGTCTTCACAGACGTGACAAGTTTCTAGTTACTCTATGGTTTACAGCTCGCTCCACCTAGCTAAAGTTTCAGGTTTGTAGAGAAATAATTTCAAGTCTATACCTTCCGAATTGTGTTGTGCGAGCAATCGGTAGGATACTGCTGTGCGCTTGATATCGAGAAGTACCACGGAAATTGTGTAATATTATGGCAAATCATGCGAAGATACATGTGTTCTTGTAATCACAGAGTCTGGAGATGGGTGTAGAAGAGCAAGCAAGCAAGTAGGTCAGGACCAGAAATTGTAACGCGTTTGTACCGAGGGGGGACGATAGTGACTTCGATCCACTGAGGGCGCTCTGGTCACCTGTGGGAATCCACCCTGTGCTATTCTGGGAAGCATTGCAACATCTCTCCACGCTGGACCCTATGCATCTTCGCTCGAGCAACGGTACTTAGCTGTACACGTATTTCGGCAGGAATTTCTCAGGTGTTAAATGTGAAAGAGATGCCGGCGCCTCATCCGAACGGTCGGGTCGCAGTTTCACAGGGACTGTCGGTGCACCTAGACTCCGGTGTTGGTGTCGGTGTCAGGATGGTTTTTTTATTAGTGAGGGCACTATTCATGCCAAAGTCATATTTCATCCCTTCTGTTCCACTTGCGGATCGCGAGAGGGAAAATGGCTGTCTGAGCTCTAATTTCCCTTATGTTTGAATGGTGATCATTGTGTGATAGAAAAGTTGGTGGTAATAATATATGCTCTACATCCTCAGGGAAGATAGGATTTTGGAATTTAGTGAGGAGCCTCTTCCATTTAGGGCTTCGTCTATATGCAATTGTGTCCCACTTCAAACTTTCAATGTGATTTGTAAATCTCTCACGATGGCTAAACCTACCAGTCACGAATCTTGCAGTTATCCTTTGGACCTTCTCAATCACTTGAATCAGACCCAACTCTTACGGGCCCCCATACAAGGGGAGTCTGTGTGAGTGGGTGACATGGAGCAGAACAGCAGGTTAAGTGCATAACACTAACTTAATTTGAATAATTTTTATGTGAAACACAATAGTTACAGGGGGTGGGTGACAAAGAAGAATGCGCCAGATATGGCGTTTAAATGCATGTGAAATTCGAAAAGTGTACCAGAAAATGGTGGGAGGAGGTAAGTAATTACTTAATTTGGTATCAAAGGCGGTGCAATAGTTAAAGGAAATGTGGGTGACATGGAAAACCAGTTAACAGGACAACAGGTTACGTGCCGACAAAGTGCTGAACATTAGTTTAAGTGTACAGTGCTGAACATTAGGTTATGCAACATGTTTGCCCCATGTCTTTACTTCTTACAAGACTACATGTTTCCGAACAGCAGAGAATGATGAGCAAGAGAAATCCAAACCCCACAAACAATTTTTTTTATAAATAAACAATATGCCCTTTCCATATATTCCATACACTGCCTTGAATCCCCGAAAACAATATTCCATACACAGCAATCGTTTTCCCTCCAAATGACTGATCAATTGAGTCTTTTTCCCATCGTTTTCTGGGGAGGAGAGGGTGGGAGAGGATGGGGGTTTACTGGAGGGGAAGAGGTTATTTAATTGATCAATTTAATTAAGTAGTCAATCAGCTGACATTAGTGACGTGGTGTATTCGAATAACTCAGACCTGAAAAGTGTTGAATCCCCTAAAACGATGTTCCTTACACAGCAATCGATTTCCCTCGAAATGAACGATCAGTTGAGTCTTTTTCCTGCCATTTTCTGGGGAGGAGAAGAGGGTGGGAGGGGAGGGAACAATAGGTTAAGTGCAGTGACATGTAAAACCACTTGACAGAACAATAGGTTAAGGACATATCAATCAAAGGAGAGCAATAGGTTAAGTTCCTGTCAGTCAAAGTAGAATAGGTTTGCCCCTGTTTTAGGCAAGCCACATTAACAAAATGCACTGTAGTCCTTGTTGCCCTACTACTGCTGTGCTGGCGTTTGCAAGTCCCTTTGTGCACCCGAACCCCAGGCAGCCTGCGCAGGTGGCGAGGCACAAGAAAGCTTTTCAGTCTTGCCTAAGTGATCTGTGGCGGTGTAATTACATATTTCCTTACACGTGATCACAACGAAAAAGTGTCGCAATTGTTGAAATATTCCGCAAACTGCTATCGATTTCCTAACGATTTCTTGAATTAAATAAATAAACTATGTTCCATACACTGCTTTGTATCCGATATATTGCGTAAATAAATAATATTGCACACATTGCTTTGTCCACCAGAAATTGTTTAAACGATATTCCATACACTGCAATTGATTTCCCGTCAAATGGACAGTCAATTGAGTCTTTTTCCTGCCAATTTCCAAGTGAGGGAGGGGTAATTAATTAATCGATTTAATTAATTAGTAAATAAAGTGATAGAGTGGGAGGGTGTATTCGATTAATGCAGGCCTGGAAGTGTTCCCAGATGGGCGGGGGAGGAGGAGGAAGAGGGGTTCAGTGGCTTCTTAGAAGGATGGTTTATCCACAGGGAGGTCATAATCCACTTAGCAGAACAGTAGGTTAAGGACCTGTCAGTGAAAAAGAGGACGTGAGGTGTGCCTGTGAATGTATGCTTGCCTCTGATGCAGGCAGCCTGCAATGTGAGGTGGTGATGCTCTCTTTGTCCTATTACTCATCTTGAAATAGTAAAATATGTCTGACATGTCTGTGATATACCAGAAGTTTTAACATTTCAACATGCACTTGAACGATGATAAAGCCAAATTCGTGAGTGTGTAAAATAAATGATGAATTAACGATTCAGTGGCGGAAATTTCTTTCAAAAACTTGTACATTGTCTGTTGACTGCTCAGGAAGTATTTCCTAGGGAATTCGCCACCTTTAGTGATGCAGTACAGGATTTAGTTTCGTCGACTTTCGTGAATGAGGAATTGTGTCATGAACCAAGTTTGATAATTCTGGCATCATATAGGAAGTCTCTAATACAGTTGTGCTCCTGCTGTAGCTTTGGACCCAGATGTCGCTGGTAAATTAAACTGTCGGTCCTCCGGCGATGCTTGGTTTCAGTGAATCCCCATATTGTGGCATCTGTTGCCACGAGACACATTCCGCACTTTTTAATGAAAGTACCTCGTCAGTTTGCATAGTCTGACGACAATAATCAGCGATAATAAACTTTATCGCATCCTGCGTTGGTAACAGTAACTTTTGTAACTTTAAATCACTTGAGATAGGACTCAGACAATTTATCAACAATCTCAGTAACGTTATTGTGAGTTTGTGGACCTATAATACGTGATGGTGACGTTCTTGAGAAAAGCAGTACTACAAATAGAACTGCAACAAAATCATTCAACAATTTACAAGTGACAACGAACAGTTAACTTTCATTACGTACATTATAGGAATGCACGGTAAGAAATGACACAGAGATTTGTACAGCTCCTGCAGTCATTGTAGGTGGGTATCAATTTAACTTGAGAAATACGGAACTCAAAGTAAAAAAAAATATTATTTCAAACAGAAACAAGAAATTTAGAATATTGTTTTTGTGGTATATAAACAGCAGAAGGGGGGGGGGGGGGGAAGCTTCGTATCTTCGTATCAACTTATCTACAGTGCAGTAAATATCCCTTTTATTCTTAAGTAGATTTATTCTTAAGTAGTTAAGTGTTTGATAACCCCTTTCGTTATGGGAATTATTGTGGGCTTTCAGAAGAAATGTTGTTGAACTGAGTGGGCCAAGGGACTGCACAAACGGATCCCCACAAGGTATACCTCTTCTTGAGCGACACAGCCGGTAGTCACTATTTTTAGAGGCGCTGCTGGCCACCGGCTTGTACTAGTCTGGGCAGGAATTGTAATTTGGCTGCGTGTCTGGCTATGCGGCGCCGATGGAGGCCACACTCGCACGTCCAGGCCGAGTTCAGTTTGCTGGAATACGAGACAGTTGGTTGGACGGTACGCTTACGAAGGACAAGTTTACCGTGTAGGTGTAGGACACACACACACACACACACACACACACACACACACACACACACACACACCACCTTGAAGGAAACATTTTAATTCCTTTTTTTTCCCTCGTCTTTGTCGAATTGTCAGAAGCGTCCCTATGATGACACGTAATTATTACAGATTGTGCCTGACAGACTGCAGTGGTTTTCAGTGTAGTTCCCAATACCATAGAAGTTACTTGGTATGTCACCTTTGAAAGAATGACATATATATTTCACGTGTGTAGTAACATAATAAGTATTGCGACTTGTTACTTCGAACCACAAGAAATATTTTAATTGCACACTGAAACAAATGTCCACATGCTTATGTAGTAGCTACACTCTACAAATCAAGAATAATAATTGCATCTTTTGTGCAGCAATTCTGGTAGGCGTTTCTAAATATGTTGTTGACAATCCGCCTCGTGAGATCAGCGGGTTCTGTATATTACGATTTACTATCACACTGACTGGAATGTGTAATAATTTTCATTTTCTTGCTGTTGCAGGTACGTACGACCTTAATCCAGAAAGAAGACGGACTACTGTAAGTACGCGAAAGCCAAGCTATATAGTGAGTAGAAGTATCATACGTATTGTTTTGACGTTGGTACCATAGGTCATTCATTTCTATCAAAAGCGGATAGGCTTGCTTAAAGTAACATCACGCCTGATGTGAACAGTATAATTTTCAGGGTTTTCTAACGGTGTACTCTTCCTCATATCAGGAGATTAATTTGCGTCAGCGGGTAGAAATGTAAGATTGCAGTAAGCTACACGCCAGTTTCCTCTTAATTGAAAATCTTTCAGTCAAACTTCTACTGAGGTTAAGAAACGGTGAAGTCGTATCGAGCGCGAAGGAGATAATTTCGCTGTTAATTCAGAAATTAAAAGTAAAGAACAAGACTTTCATTAGAATGAGACACTCCTGAAAGGCTACTGCTTTTAGGACTACAAATGTAGATGTTAGATTCGAAATATCTAGCTCCTATTAGATTCTCTAGTATTTTACTTCCGAAAAGGAAAATTATTGTTTGCAATACCGAGGTCTACAAAGTACGATATTCTAATGTCCTGTGCGTTCTTATGGTACAAATTAGGTTTAGCCAGAGAAATTTTACACCTCCTTGAAACATTCATAGTGTTTCATTTCTCATTTTTAAATATACTATCGTTCGACTCAGTGTTGGTAACTGGGCAGTCAGGTTGTCAAACAGCCAAGCGGGGACCCAGGGAATTTTTTCTTTGCGGCAGGATTTGGAAGGAATGCACTCAGCTAGGCAATTTGAAAGTGAAGTAGCGACTCCGTGGTCTAGGAGGCCGGTACCCTGACCCACGCCTACCTATACCGCATCCGTATGACGCCACACGGGACGGGATGACACGGCGGCCGGTCGGCCATCTGTAGCTGCCGTGTAAGGAAGCCCACCCCAAGTATCATGCCTGGAGACGCTGCACGAAAAAGTGCCACGAGTAAAGCAATAGTGAACGTGCAAATTGAAATGGCTCTGAGCACTATGGGACTCAACACCTGAGGTCATCAGTCCCCTAGAACATAGAACTACTTAAACCTAACTAACCTAAGGACATCACACACATCCATGCCCGAGGCAGGATTCGAACCCGCGACCGTAGCAGTCACGCGGTTCCGGACTGAAGTGCCTAGAACCGCACGGCCACCGCGGCGGGCTCAGTGAACGTTCCATCAGATATGGTGAACAGCTGCGAGTACAGAATAAGTAGTCCAGGACCAAGGCAAAACAAAACCAAATCCACTTTGCGTCTTTGTAGCGAACAGCAAAGTCGCCAGCGTCTGTTCACCAGTGGTGCGGCTGAAATGTATGTCCTGAAACAAACCCTCCCTGTCTTAACACTCTGAGTTCACTCAGTGCCTCTACTCAAGCCCACCTGATTCCAGGTACAATCATCTTGGAGCTTCCTGATAATCACAGTATCATCCCAGGTGGTCAATCCACCGCCGTTATTACTGGCGCAGCTGGTCTTTCGGATTCTGGGGCAGCCAGATTAAAATGCAATGTGATCCAACTAAAACCCAAAACAAATACATTTTTTGCAACTCTTAACATACAAACGCTTTTGCAACCAAGTAAACTTCGTAAACTGGGAGATACATCAAAAAATAGAATATTCAAATTTTAGCACTTAGAGAAACACGAATGACGAACAATAACACCATTGTTGTTGTTGTGGTCTTCAGTCCTGAGACTGGTTTGATGCAGCTCTCCATGCTACTCTATCCTGTGCAAGCTTCTTCATCTCCCAGTATCTACTGCAACCTACATCCTTCTGAATCTGCTTAGTGTATTCATCTCTTGGTCTCCCTCTACGATTTTTACCCTCCACACTGCCCTCCAATGCTAAATTTGTGATCCCTTGATGCTTCAAAACATGTCCTACCAACCGAACCCTTCTTCTAGTCAAGTTGTGCCACAAACTTCTCTTCTCCCCAATCCTATTCAATACCTCCTCATTAGTTATGTGATCTACCCACCTTATCTTCAGCATTCTTCTGTAGCACCACATTTCGAAAGCTTCTATTCTCTTCTTGTCCAAACTAGTTATCGTCCATGTTTCACTTCCATACATGGCTACACACCATACAAATACTTTCAGAAACGACTTCCTGACACTTAAATCTATACTCGATGTTAACAAATTCCTCTTCTTGAGAAACGCTTTCCTTGCCATTGCCAGTCTACATTTTATATCTTCTCTACTTCGACCATCATCGGTTATTTTACTCCCTAAATAGCAAAACTCCTTTACTACTTTAAGTGTCTCATTTCCTAATCTAATTCCCTCAGCATCACCCGACTTAATTCGACTACATTCCATTATCCTCGTTTCGCTTTTGTTGATGTTCATCTTATATCCTCCTTTCAAGACACTGTCCATTCCGTTCAACTGCTCTTCCAAGTCCTTTGCTGTCTCTGACAGAATTACAATGTCATCGGCGAACCTCAAAGTTTTTCCTTCTTCTCCATGAATTTTAATACCTACTCCGAATTTTTCTTTTGTTTCCTTTACTGCTTGCTCAATATACAGATTGAATAACATCGGGGAGAGGCTACAACCCTGTCTTACTCCTTTCCCAACCACTGCTTCCCTTTCATGCCCCTCGACTCTTATAACTGCCATCTGGTTTCTGTACAAATTGTAAATAGCCTTTCGCTCCCTGTATTGTACCCCTGCCACCTTCAGAATTTGAAAGAGAGTGTTCCAGTTAACATTGTCAAAAGCTTTCTCTAAGTCTACAAATGCTAGAAACGTAGGTTTGCCTTTTCTCACTCTTTTTTCTAAGATAAGTCGTAAGGTCAGTATTGCCTCACGTGTTCCAACATTTCTACGGAATCCAAACTGATCTTCCCCGAGGTCGCCTTCTACCAGTTTTTCCATTCGTCTGTAAAGAATTCGCGTTAGTATTTTGCAGCTGTGACTTATTAAACTGATAGTTCGGTAATTTTCACATCTGTCAACACCTGCTTTCTTTGGGATTGGAATTATTATATTCTTCTTGAAGTCTGAGGGTATTTCGCCTGTCTCATACATCGTGCTCACCAGATGGTAGAGTTTTGTCGTGACTGGCTCTCCCGAGGCCATCAGTAGTTCAAATGGAATGTTGTCTACTCCCGGGACCTTGTTTCGACTCAGGTCTTTCAGTGCTCTGTCAAACTCTTCACGCAGTATCTTATCTCCCATTTCGTCTTCATGTACATCCTCTTCCATTTCCATAATATTGTCCTTAAGTACATCGCCCTTGTATAAACCCTCTATATACTCCTTCCACCTTTCTGCCTTCCCTTCTTTGCTTAGAACTGGGTTGCCATCTGAGCTCTTGATATTCATACAAGTGGTTCTCTTCTCTCCAAAGGTCTCTTTAATTTTCCTGTAGGCAGTATCTATCTTACCCCTAGTGAGATAAGCCTCTACATCCTTACATTTGTCCTCTAGCCATCCCTGCTTAGCCATTTTGCACTTCCTGTCGATATCATTTTTGAGACGTTTGTATTCCTTTTTGCCTGCTTCACTTACTGCATTTTTATATTTTCTCCTTTCATCAATTAAATTCAATATTTCTTCTGTTACCCAAGGATTTCTATTAGCCCTCGTCTTTTTACCTACTTGATCCTCTGCTGCCTTCACTACTTCATCCCTCAGAGCTACCCATTCTTCTTCTACTGTATTTCTTTCCCCCATTCCTGTCAATTGTTCCCTTATGCTCTCCCTGAAACTCTGTACAACCTCTGGTTTAGTCAGTTTATCCAGGTCCCATCTCCTTAAATTGCTACCTTTTTGCAGTTTCTTCAGTTTCAATCTGCAGTTCATAACCAATAGATTGTGGTCAGAATCCACATCTGCCCCAGGAAATGTCTTACAATTTAAAACCTGGTTCCTAAATCTCTGTCTTACCATTATATAATCTATCTGATACCTTTTAGTATCTCCAGGATTCTTCCAGGTATACAACCTTCTTTTATGATTCTTGAACCAAGTGTTGGCTATGATTAAGTTATGCTCTGTGCAAAATTCTACAAGGCGGCTTCCTCTTTCATTCCTTCCCCCCCAATCCATATTCACCTACTATATTTCCTCTCTCCCTTTTCCTACTGACGAATTCCAGTCACCCATGACTATTAAATTTTCGTCTCCCTTCACTACCTGAATAATTTCTTTTATCTCGTCATACATTTCATCTATTTCTTCATCATCTGCAGAGGTAGTTGGCATATAAACTTGTACTACTGTAGTAGGCATGGGCTTTGTGTCTATCTTGGCCACAATAATGCGTTCACTATGCTGTTTGTAGTAGCTAACCCGCACTCCTATTTTTTTATTCATTATTAAACCTACTCCTGCATTACATCTATTTGATTTTGTATTTATAACCCTGTAATCACCTGACCAAAAGTCTTGTTCCTCCTGCCACCGAACTTCACTAATTCCCACTATATCTAACTTTAACCTATCCATTTCCCTTTTTAATAACACCATAGATTTCGACAATTATTGTCTCTTTAAAAGTAAAACTCATAAAAGAATACTTAAAAGACACCACATGTGGAAGTCGCTTTTGCACTCTCCAAAAATATTTTAAATTCAATAAAGGACGTAAAATCCATTAATAATAGACTAAGAGTAATTCCTCTTAATGCGCAAATAAAGCATACTCTTTAATTAATGCCCATATGCCAGTCAATGAGGATAACCGTAAAAAACCCGAAGAACTCGGTGAAGCTTGGAAATCGTTAAAACTCATCACCTCGGAAATTCCCTCAAACATGTTAAAATTTTAATGGGTGATTTTAAAAAACAGTAGGTGGATTTCCTGAGCATAAATGAACAAACCAAAATGGTCACAGACTTGTTGAAACATGCAAAACTTTTAACCTTCAGATCATGTCAACACATTTTAAAAAGAATCCTAAACAAAAACCTTGGCGGCCACGCAATACCGTTATTGCGGAATTTCAAATCGATCATGCAGCAATTTCATGTCCCCAAAGAAATTTTAAATGTCCAAAAACTATTCCAAACAGAAAATTTTCTCGCAAAATTTGTCACTGCTAAAATAACCTCAACTCTAACTAGCGAACTTGACAAAAAAAAAAAAAAAAAAAAAACAATCCAACAGTTGGCAAAGCTTAAAAGAAAAGTTCGTCAGAACAGCACAAAATTTAATTCCGCTTCGAAAGAAACAAAAACACACTGTGTGGAACGTGGATTGTGAGACAGCAGTTAAGTCTAGGCGTTCGAAGTTTGGAATAGTGAGAAAACTGAAAATACGTACAACACCTTTCTAACTGTAAGAAAAGGAACATATAATCCGACAGACTAAAAGAAACTACGAAAATGCCCAACTTCTAGATATCTAAAAAGAATAGCAAGAGAATGATACAAGAAACTTTTATAAAACATACAGAACAAAACTAACCTGTTACCAATCTCAAAGTCTCTGCTTCAGAAATGAAAATTGCAGTTTGGCTCTTAACAAAGAGGTAAATTGTAGGATACTTGCTAATTATTTTGAAAAACTTAAAAACAATAAGCATCCGCAGAAGGCGGTATAATTGCAGAACTACTAAAATCAGCCGGCCCTGACACTATGAAACGGATCACTCAACTAATAGGGCATATCTGGCAACTATGCAAATGCATGAGGACTGGAAAACTCTCCTAATTCATCGATAGCATAAAAATGGGGATAGAACCGATGTTAATACACTACCGGCCATAATATTTACACGCCGTCGGCCACAAATCCACGATCACATTGAGTTAAATGGAACGCAAATACCATGGACAACATCAGTCAAATACCTTGGCGTAACAATAGACAATAAAATGTTATTCAGACAGCACATAGAGCAAAAACGACAACGCATATCAAGAACCATCCACGCAATCTACCCTCTTCTGGCCAGCAAGGATATGTTTCAAAGAACAAAATTAAACATATACAAAGCAATAGTTATACCTATGATGCTCTACGGCTGCTCGTCGTGGGGCATAACCAGTAGAACCAATAGGAAACCACTCCAAACACTGCAAAACAGATGCTTAAAGCTTATCCTTAACGCACCATGGTGGACAAATCGCGTACACGAAGAACTAAACATGCCGACAGTCGACAGCCAAATCATCACCTCTACAAGAAGACTCATCGAGAAAATGGAAAGGCTCAGACCTACCAGACAGCAATTACAGGATCTAGCAACTGTAGAATCAGCCCCTTGGCAAAAAATAAGAGTTCCGCTATCCATCCTACAATACAACTAAGAGATGCAAATCAATAGAAAAGGTCACATCAGAACAACGAAGCTTCAATAAAATATATAAAAATACCAAGACTGTGGGCCTCAGGGACCAATAAACTGTGCCCAAAGGCTCTCCAACGAAAACAAGGTGTCCCATTTTTCTCAAATAAATGGTGTCCCCAGTAAGCAAACCTACCTCGCACACTTGAGGGACCAACCTCCTCCGGAGGTAGTACCCTTGCCGACGCACAAAAAAAAAAAAAAAAAAAAAAAAAACCGGCCATTAAAATTGCTACACCAAAAAGAAATGCAGATGATAAACGGGTATTCATTGGACAAATATATTATAATAGAACTGACATGTGATTACATTTTCACGCAATTTGGGTGCATAGATCCTGAGAAATCAGTACCCAGAACAACCACCTCTGGCCGTAATAACGACTTTGATACGCCTTGGCATTGAGTCAAACAGAGCTAGGATGGCGTGTACAGGTACAGCTGCCCTTGCAGCTTCAACATGATACTACAGTTCATCACGAGTAGTGACTGGCGTATTGTGACGAGCCAGTTGCTCGGCCACCATTGACCAGACGTTTTCAATTGGTGTGAGATGTGGAGAATGTACTGGCCAGGGCAGCAGTCGAACATTTTCTGTATCCAGAAAAGCCCGTACAGGACCTGCAACATGCGGTCGTGCATTATCCTGCTGAAATGTAGGGTTTCGCAGGGATCGAATGAAGGGTAGAGCCATGGGTCGTAACACATCTGAAATGTAACGTCCACTGTTCAAAGTGCCGTCAATGCGAACAAGAGGTGACCGAGATGTGTAACCAATGGCACCCCATACCATCACGCCGGGTGATACGCCAGTATGGCGATGACCAATACAAGCTTCCAATGTGCGTTCACCGCGATGTCGCCAAACACGGATGCGACCATGATGATGCTGTAAACAGAACCTGCATTCATCCGAAAAAATGACATTTTGCCATTCGTGCACCCAGGTTCGTCGTCGAGTACACCATCGCAGGCGCTCGTGTCTGTGATGCAGCGTCAAGGGTAACCGCAGCGATGGTCTCCGGGCTGATAGTCCATGCTGCTGCAAACGTCGTCGAACTGTTCGCGCAGATGGTTGTTGTCTTGCAAACGTCCCCATCTGTTGACTCAGGGACCGAGACGTGGCTGCACGATCCGTTATAGCCATGCGGATAAGATGCCTGTCATCTCGACTGCTAGTGATACGAGGCCGTTTGGATCCAGCACGGTGTTCCGTATTACCCTCCTGAACCCACCGATTCCATATTCTGCGAACAGTCATAGGACCTCGACCAACGCGAGCAGCAGTATCGCGATACGATAAACCGGATTCGCGATAGGCTACAATCCGACCTTTATCAAAGTCGGAAACGTGATGGTACGCATTTATTCTCCTTACACGAGGCATCAGAACAACGTTTCAACAGGCAACGCCGGTCAACTGCTGTTTGTGTATGAGAAATCGGTTGGAAACTTTCCTCATGCCAGCACGTTGTAGGTGTCGCCACCGGCGCCAACCTTGTGAAATGCACTGAAAAGTAATCATTTGCATAATGGCTCTGAGCACTATGGGACTCAACTGCTGTGGTCATCAGTCCCCTAGAACTTAGAATTACTTAAACCTAACTAACCTAAGGACATCACACACACCCATGCCCGAGGCAGGATTCGAACCTGCGACCGTAGCAGCAGCGGCCCCAAAATTGCGCGTGGAGAAACTTACAGGCTAAGAAGCAATAAGGGAATGGAAGAAACGTGACAAAACGGTGACTAAAATTTTGTGGACAGATTAAAAAAATGATACCCACTAGGTTGACGACACAAATAGTAGAATACTACGAAAACAGAAGAAAGGCCTAAAATGAGCCAACTAAATGGATCGCTGCGTTTAAGGAAGCTCTCAAAGTAGCCCGTATAACACCGTGCTCCGATGAAAGAAAGAGATTTCATTCTGAAGAGATGAAACAAATTTGGACAGAAAGGAAGGCCAACCATCGAAAGCGGCATTGATTGATTGTACCTCGCGTGGTTCTATAGGGCGTAAACGTGATTAATAATAAAAATTATAGTCGTCTTTATCTTAATTTCTGAACATCTAGTTGCTAATTCTGCAGTGCGACAATCGCATATGCATCGTCTTACGTGGGCATACTGAGGGGTTTGTTTGCAACGATATCGCCAAAACAGTTTATCTTCTGGCTTTTCAAACTCGTTATGTTGATATTAATTATGGTAATTAGTTATTGTTTTTGTGGATAACTGAATAATTGAAACACTTTTTTTTCAATCTCTATGCCACAGGCATAAGCCGTTTCCAGCGAAAGTAAATGTTTTGATCATTCAAATGGGGCTTTTCCCACACAGGTGTCAATCGATTTGTTGATCCATCGTAGAATACAGTGACATCTGCTAAAATAGAAGATACTGCTTCATTAAAAGATTTAATAATAGCATTAATTGTTTTGTAATGTCATAGGAAACTGAGATTATATTTAAAGTACAGTAAACGACTTGCAGTCGATCATTTTTTTTATGTCACCATGGGCGCAAAGCAGAAGCGCCCAGAAAATTACCTATAAAAGTACTGCAAAATGTGCTATTAGACGATGGAAGAATTACTTGAAACATGCATAGAATTAATCCCATCGTCTGGCAGTAGCCACGTGGAAAACTGTGGAAAACCCCACTCCCAGTGATTGAATTAGGGAAACAAATCAGAATCCTTAGTATAGAGACAAATTTTTCTTTCTACTTGTGTATTTCTTGAGTCACAGTAACAAAGAAGCAGACGTGTTCATATGTGAACAGTGTTGTAGTTTTCCATTTGTTTCACTAATTTTGTTCCCCGTATTACAGTTAGGAGTGGAAGGAGATAGTAGCGACAAATTTAAGGATCCACGTGCTTTTCACTGCAGCCTTCAACTCGAGTGGAAGCCTATTTTCCATAGCGTTGAAAACTTTTTTTGGACAAACTTAAAATTATTCATGTAACATAGGTTTTCTGTCTTGCGTTCGTCAAATTGACTCCGCTGTTCCTTCTAAATTGCGAGGGGCGTATAATAAGTAATGTAACACATATTTTTCTCCGCCAACTTCGGTTGAAAAAACGCGGAATTTGTTGTGGAACATCGTGGAATATTCCAGCTTCAGCCCCTATAGTGTCACGAAGGTCCGGTAGATGGTGACGCTATACGCAGCCTTCAAAATGGCGTCTGTAACAGAGGTGCGTTCCAAGCAGAGGGCTGTGTGGCGGAAAATCTGAGCATCGCAGACATTCAGAGGCGCTTGCAGAATGTGTACAGCAGCACGGTTAGAGGTTGGGCAAGGCGTCGCGCACTGCTGTGGATCCTGCAGCGTTGGAACGTGCGGACACTGTCATTCGAGGTAATCGACGGATGGCAGTCAAACACCTCGCTGCCCAACTGGACGTCTCTGTCGATAGTACTGACACACTCGGCCACCAGTACTCACAGGTGTGTGCCACGTGCGTTCTCCGCCGCATGGGTGGAGTTGTTTGCGCGTTACGAGGCTGATCGTGATAATTTCTGTCGAACATTGTCACAGGCGATGAAACATCACTTCGAATCTGAAACAACCTAGCAATCCATTGAGCGGCGCTTCTAATAACCCTACCACAACAAAGATCAAAATTTAATTATGATTGTGGTGTTGCTCACGCTGCTAAATACTGCATTTTCGGGCAACAACAAAGTTATTATGTGGCAGGTGTCATTAGAGCACAGTTAATAAACTCATTTCATGTAATAATGAATAAATTTTAGGCACTCATCTTTTCGTGTTCCCCACGCTGGTCTCGTTGTAAAATCATGGCTCAATCGTCGAAAATCTAAGTGGTGATGATTCCAAGCTCGGATGCAAAGAGGCCTAGGTGTTATTCTGCGATATTCAAAAGTTTTGTAGATGTGTTTCACAAACCATTCTTCAAGATTAAACTTGAAAACATCTTCCTCACTGTTAAAGTTCACATTTTATAAGCTGACTACAATATGCGTCTTTCCCACATGACGTCCAAGACTTGACTTTTTCAAGGTCCGACTCTCTAACTAGTAACTAATAATCGCTTACGCGCCCAAAAATCAGAGTTACAAGAACGTCAAAGATCATAGTGACAAAAGAAAGAATACACATAAGAATAATATCACTGCAATACAAACATATCGATGTATCAAAGTACCTCTACATTAATGAACTAAAATCTGAATGTTATCTCAGAAATATGTTAACTACTTTACAGAAACACAGTAGAATATTACTGGTATCGAGAGTTAAGATGAGGTGCCGTAATGGTTACGTAATTCAAGTACCATTACACGCTACACCACCTCTCCTCCGGATAAAAAGTTCGAAGTCGCCCCTCAGCCGGTGAAGTCATGACGGCTGTCTTCTGGGAGTCTAAAGCGGTCATTCTGTTTCATGTCGTCGCTCATGGGGCCACCGTCGGGAAATTGAAGAAACGAAGTCAGCATGTTCGTCGCCACAAAAATGTAGTCGAACTTCTCTTTCACCACAACGCAAGGCCTCGCCCGAGTCTGCGCATCTGAGAGGAGCTCACAAAACTTCGTGGGTCTGTTCGTCCTCGTGCAACCTACAGCTCGGATCTCACAGCTTCCGGCTTACGTATATTTGGCCTAATGAGGGATGCACTCCGCAGGAAGCAGTGCATGGATGATGGAGAGGTTACTGACGCAGCAACACCTCGTGTCCGACGCCGATCAGTAGAGTGGTACTACGGAGGCACGGAGGCTCTCCCAGTAAGACGGCTGGGGGCGTAGCGTTGAACGGAGATTATGTTGAAAAATAAGATTTTTTAGGTAGAAGAGTGTGGAATAATAAGTTGTATTGGAATCCTGAATACAAACAACGTCCTACCAGAAAGAAAATCGGTTGTTGTATTAATTGAATCGTAATCCATATTGGCAACCAGAAATGTCACCAGCGTGTAGATGCATTGCGCCAGCAGTGTAACAGTGCCCAGCTCTTTAAACAGAGGTCCGAGGTCCATACAGGATTTGTAATGAACTAACACCACACGTGGGTCACAGTTGGCATTTGGGCTAAAACATCCTTTCTGACTGAACTAAATCGCTCCAGTATATTGTCTAATACGTCATGGAATGAGTTCCAGGTTCAGTGTGTCCCTGAAGCTGTTGTGTAATATAATAACGGAGGGTCTAATTGCGAAATTAAGAGCATGCAGTTTCTGTAACACTTAGTGAATGTGTGCTTCCCCAATATACAGGCAGCATATCAATAGTACGTGCAAGGACAGATGTATCCAGAGTTTTAAGGTGTGGAACTACTTGTTATGCCGAGCACCATAGCGTATAGCAAAAGCGCTACAAGTCTAGTTTACACGACGACTCTAGGTTGCGCGCAACTGCGCGTACCGGCCGGTGGGCGTTTGACCAACTCGTTGGTGAAACTAAACATTTTCTGCTCTTTCCAAGTTTGCGACGCTAGTTGCACGTGTTTGGCAGTTTGGCGTCATGTCGGTAGAGTGGCAAACCGAAATGTGAAGCGGGGAACATAAAAAAAAAACAATTCGCTTTGTGGATATCTATGCTATGCATAGGAGGTTGTCGGATTTCATTGACGTCCTACGGGACCAGAACAAGAATGAATTGACGATATCAGAACTGCAGAGCAAAGTTATTCAGTTGGTAGTACACTTACAATTGATATTTGATGACGAATTACAGTTTCAAATATTGAAATTTATTCGTGAAAGACAACGTAATTTTAACAGTTATAGATGTACTATATAAAGCGACACATGGAAATTTATGCCGGACAGGGACTGAGAGGATACAGCGAGTTGTGAGACGTAATGGAAGTTTGGATCTGTCCGGGAGTGTGCTTGGTAAGTGTAAGCGAGAAGGTAGCCGCCCACGATAATCGAGAAATAAGGGTTAGAGTCCCGGTGCAGCACAAGTTTTCAATCTCGTCTTAGGTAGTACGTGAATAGCCGTTACAGTTAAGTTGAATTTTATGAATAAATTTCAGCATACAAATGAAGGAGCAGGCAAGCAAAACCCCTGTCTGTAGAACGGCCGACGTCTGCGAGATTAAAATCCCGTGGTTGGAGCTGGGCGATTCTTTTTTAAGGAAAACTCTTTGGACACCAGAATTCCAAGCGCATTTTCTACAGCGCGGCGTGCTCTAAACAGTATGTAATTGAACATTCTTTATTTGACACTCGGCGGACCATCGTTTCATAAAGACTTATTACATATGGTGTTGACGAAAATGCATCATCATCATCATCAATTCAAACTACCTTGAGCAGTTAAACAGAGAACCGACTCGTGGCGATAACATATTAGACCTTCTGGTGACAAACAGACCCGAACTATTTGAAATAGTTAACTCAGAACAGGGAATCAGCGATCAAAAAGCGGTTACTGCATCGATGATTTCAACCGTAAATAGAAATATTTAAAACGGTAGGAAGATTTTTCTGTTTAGCAAAAGTGACAAAAAGCAGATTTCAGAGTACCTGTTGGCTCAACACAAAAGTTTTGTCTCAAGTACAGATAGTGTTGAGGATCAGTGGACAAAGTTCAAAACCGTCGTACATTATGCGTTAGATGAGTATGTGCCAAGCAAGATCGTAAGAGATGGAAAAGAGCCACCGTGGTACAACAACCGAGTTAGAAAACTGCTGCGGAAGCAAAGGGAACTTCACAGCAAACATAAACATAACCAAACCCTTGCAGACAAACAAAAATTACGTGAAGCGAAATGTAATGTGAGGAGGGCTATGCGAGAGGCGTTCAATGAATTCTAAAGTAAAGTTCTATGTACTGACTTGGCAGAAAATCCTAAGAAATTTTGGTCTTATGTCAAAGCGGTAGGTAGATCAAAACAAAATGTCCAGACACTCTGTGACCAAAATGGTACTGAAACAGAGGATGACAGACTAAAGGCCGAAGTACTAAATGTCTTTTTCCAAAGCTGTTTCACAGAGGAAGACTGCACCGTAGTTCCTTCTCTAGATTATCGCACATATGACAAAATGGTAGATATCGAAATAGACGACAGAGGGATAGAGAAACAATTAAAATCGCTCAAAAGAGGAAAGGCCGCTGGTCCTGATGGGATACCAGTTCGATTTTACACAGAGTACGCGAAGGAACTTGCCCCCCTTCTTGCCGCGGTGTACCATAGATCTCTAGAAGAACGTAGCGTCCCAAAGGATTGGAAAAGGGCACAGGTCATCCCCGTTTTCAAGAAGGAACGTCGAACAGATGTGCAGAACTATAGACCTATATCTCTAACGTCGATTAGTTGTAGAATTTTGGAACACCTTATTATGTTAGAGTATAATGACTTTTCTGGAGACTAGAAATCTACTCTGTAGGAATCAGCATGGGTTTCGAAAAAGACGATCGTGTGAAACGCAGCTCGCGCTATTCGTCCACGAAACTGAGAGGGCCATAGACACGGGTTCCCAGGTAGATGCCGTGTTTGTTGACTTCCGCAAGGCGTTCGATACAGTTCCCCACAGTCGTTTAATGAACAAAGTAAGAGCATATGGACTATCAGACCAACTGTGTGATTGGATTGAAGAGTTCCTAGATAACAGAACGCAGCATGTCATTCCCAATGGAGAGAAGTCTTCCGAAGTAAGAGTGATTTCAGGTGTGTCGCAGGGGAGTGTCGTAGGACCGTTGCTATTCACAATATACATAAATGACATTGTGGATAACATCGGAAGTTCACTGAGGCTTTTTGCGGATGAGGCTGTGGTGTATCGAGAGGTTGTAACAATGGAAAATTGTACTGAAATGCAGGAGGATCTGCAACTAATTGACGCATGGTGCAGGGAATGGCAATTGAATCTCAATGTAGGCAAGTGTAATGTGCTGCGAATACATAGGAAGATAGATCCCTTTTCATTTAGCTACAAAATAGCAGGTCAGCAACTGGAAGCAGTTAATTCCATAAATTATCTGGGAGTACGCATTAGGAGTGATTTAAAATGGAATGATCATATAAAGTTGATCGTCGGTAAAGCAGATGCCAGACTGAGATTCATTGGAAGAATCCTAAGGAAATGCAATCCGAAAACAAAGGAAGTAGGTTACAGTACGCTTGTTCGCCCACTGCTCGAATACTGCTCAGCAGTGTGGGATCCGTACCAGATAGGGTTGATAGAAGAGATAGAGAAGATCCAACGGAGAGCAGCGCGCTTCGTTACAGGATCATTTAGTAATCGCGAAAGCGTAATGGAGATAATAGATAAACTCCAGTGGAAGACTGCAGGAGAGACGCTCAGTAGCTCGGTACGGGCTTTTGTTGAAGTTTCGAGAACATACCTTCACCGAAGAATCAAGCAGTATATTGCTCCCTCCTACGTATATCTCGCGAAGAGACCATGAGGATAAAATCACAGAGATTAGAGCCCACACAGAGGCATACCGACAATCCTTCTTTCCACGAACAATACGAGACTGGAATAGAAGGGAGAACCGATAGAAGTACTTAAAGTACCCTGCGCCACACACCGTGAGGTGACTTGCAGAGTATGGATGTAGATGTAGATCTTCTGGCACGCCAAGAATTGTGGACGCTGTTGCCGATTTTGGAGTACTTCCTGTAAAAATGCCATTAGATACCCTTCTTGCTTAATGCATATGAACGTAAGTGAAACAGTAATTATTGCCTGCACTTGCGAGGAGAACGAAGCTGAATTAGGCAGTTCTTTATTTTGGAAAACGATATATCTACAGTACTGTATAAGAATATGAAGCTCGACTTCCCAAGAAACGGAATATGATCTGTTGCTCCGGTTGTGGCGACAGTGCTTCATGCATTACGGCATCTTTCTTCCTTATTAAATTATAAATTCTATTTAGAATAAACGTAGTCTGCTCTGGTGACAGTCTCGAATGATTGAAATAACAAGCGAGGTCGCTGAGCAGTCGAGCAGACGCCCTTTTTTTCTTTTTCCCTTATGCAGCGATTTCACTCAGACGAGCATTAACTCCGCCGCAACTCATGCAGCTGCCAAATCTTTCATTTCAGAGACGACTGCAGCATTCACAGAACGACGAAACTGGAGTGTACACTGGCGGCGCTGTGCCTACAGTCGTGTACGAACCCAGCTGCGCGAAAAGAATTGCGCAGCGTGATATCGCCGTGCAAACTAGTCCGTACATCCTGGAGGAGCGAGGACGGCCGCCGGCCATTGTTCCCGGCCGCTATTGAGCTGCAGCCACGGACCGTCACACCTCGTAAATACGTGATGGCCGCTTTCTGCCGCACTGAGCCCTTAATTACCTGCCGTCCTGAGGTGGTTGTGCGCCGCCTGTTGACCACATTTCTGAGATGGCTTTATTCCCCTTGACCGGTGTGACATGTGTGGGGTCCTTTCTATCTCAGTCTGACCGTACTTAGCCGAGCTTAAATATATTAGCCCCGTGGTAGTAAAGTAGCGATAAACTTCACCTAATCTTCAACGCAATTTTATCCGTCACCCTCAAATCGAATAAGAATTATTCGTTTTCATTTTATATTCTGACCGTGCATCGCCAATGGATATTCATTCAAAGTTGACTGTTTACAGCTACAGTCTCCAATAAGAAAAAAAGTCGAAAATGTCTTCCCACAGCTTTTCATTCGTAAGACAGGGGTTACAACGTTCACAATAATTCATAAACTGATTTTTTTGTTGTTGTTGTTGCTTTGATGTTATTACGATGTGTTTGTGCAGTGTTGACTTTTTTGAAGTTCAAAGTTACTTTGTTTGTGCCGAGTTTTAAATGTTACTAGCTGTACCTGAGCACGCCTTGGCGTGGCTCGGTCTGGTTAAATGGAAAAGAAAGAAAAGAGAAAGCACGCCCTAATCCCCTTCTGCCCTCCTCCACCCCCCCCCCCCCCCCTGTCCATCACTTCCTGCCACACTCTGTCTATCTCCTCTTTCCCCACTCTCTCACACGACCCTTGTTTCCGTCTTGGTTGGTAAGAATTTTATGTGATTTATTTTTGATTACTAGGTGTGTCAGTAATGATCGCCTTCAAATCTGTTAACTTGGCAGTCTCCAAGGCTCCGCTCAGTGTTGCACGTAGCCGACCCCGGAAAACAGTCCAGAATGAAATTGGCGGCCGATTGTCCGTTGTGGATACGCAGGGACCATCACTGGCTTCAGCATCGGTCTGCTTCAAAGCCCCATAGTAGTGTTCGGTCTAGTGCTGTGGTAGCCACGAATCTGGTAGCCCACTACTCTATTACAACGGTCAGTTTTTCACCGTAACCTGTCGATTACTCCTTACGCACGGTAGTTATCAACGCTAACCTTGCACGTAAATAGCACGTAGTTTGGTTTCAGGTGCGTGCGCTGCAATTTACGATTTTAGTTTTAACATATACTCGTCATCCCTTAAGCAAACGATTTAACCGAAACAGAAGTCAGTAATGTGGAAAAATCTTTCTTATAGGCGATACTACAGCGCTAAGTGCCAGAGAAGTTGTCCCTTAGTTCTGGTAAGCAGTATACAGTAGGTATTAACTTCTGTGCGCCGCGTCTGGAAAAAAATTGCCTCGACGTACTGAGATCGACCTAAAAACAATTGCTTTTTACATCCGCTTTAGATTGGAGCTGGCGTGTGTTCAGCCTCCAGTCCTCCGGGGAAACTAACGACGCAGGGTTATCAGCAATCAGCAGTAGACTGCGCCAGGCCACGGTGCGTACTCGTCGATTACTGCTGCAGGCGCGAGCGGGAAGTGTGGTGCGGCGAAAACTGTAAAGCTGCTCATGTAAATGGCATTCCGTAGCTTCTGTGAGAGGGCGGATGTCGCCGGCAGGTACGGCGCCAGGGCGAGAGGAGGGTGTAGGAGCGGGGGGGGGGGGGGCACTGCTAGGTATCGATTGTGGCGGCGCCGCGCCGCGCTTCCAGTCCCAGCCTGCATGGGTACCTCACTAAACCTCGGAAAAAAATCCATTGTATGCTCGAAAATGCCCCTCCAGTGTACACCGATTATTCTTGCACCAAATTTTCGTCGCTGCAGGTGTTTTTTTTTTTTCTTTTTTCTTCCTTTCGTCATTTCTTCTTGCTCTCTGTCTCTCAAAAAATGGTTCAAATGGCTCTGAGCACTATGGGACTTAACATCTGTGGTCATCAGTCCCCTAGAACTTAGAACTACTTAAACCTAACTGACCTAAGGACATCACACACATCCATGCCCGAGGCAGGATTCGAACCTGCGACCGTAGCAGTCGCGCAGTTCCGGACTGAGCGCCTAGAACCGCTAGACCACCGCGGCCGGCTCTCTGTCTCCCTTTTCCTCTCTTTCCCGCCCTCCCTCCTTTTTCCGTCGTCATTGTAGGAGTCCTGGATCCAGTCAGAAATTCCGGTTCATACCTTACGCTGGCGTGGTACTGAATCAAACGCTTTTGGGAAATTAAGAAATAGTGATGACTGTACCTGACTCCTTGATCCGTGGCTTCCATGATGTCAGTGTCATTGACATTGACAGCGCTGTGAATGTCAAGACTTACTACTGTACTGTAAAAGTAAGTTTAAGTGCTATAGTACAGCCAAAATAATCTTTAGAGGTCAGCCTACTATAAAGGCAATCTTTAATGCTGTCAGCCAGCTTTAAACTTTACGTCCTGATGATGCTTTTATTCATTTGAAGAGCGAAATCGGTCACAATAAAAGATACAAAGTACGACTTGTGGCTGTTTTCGAAAACTTAATTTTAACAGTGGCTCCCGCTGCAGACAGTGCCTGCCTGGTTTTGGCACGATTAACTTGTGTCTAGCGAATTCGAGGACACAAAATACACGCAACGCGGCACGTATTAACAGTCGAAATTTGGGGGCATGCTCTAACCAGTAATGTGTGTCTTTTTCTTCGTGTCTTGTAGTTTGAGTAGTCGCCTTCTGAAACCTTGGGGGCTCACGTACCGCTGCGGGGGCGTCGCCTTCTCTGAAGTAGAAATGCATTGCCTCGTGGCAGCTAGTTTAACTTACTTGCCGTCTACGATGCCATATTACGGAGTCTTCGACCATCGTCAGCACTGTCAGTAATCAGCTTTAGTTTCCTTCTATAGTACTCGTAGGCATCCTTATAGTAGTGCAGGAGTACACGTGGCCCACAGAACTAACAAGAGATACCTCCGAATCTGCTTACTGGACGAAAAGTAGTCTCCTCGGGACACTAGGTGCGCGATGAAACACGTGTTCCAGCATTATTCTCGGTATTAAGAATAGGCCTGGTGTGCACAATACTGTCAGTACTCGAGGCAGGTTACGGGTCGTACGCAAACATCCCAATCGTGCACCCATCACGTGGCAGGTTCAGCGGCTTTCAACGCTTTGCACTGATACTATTTCTTGTCAGTGCGTCATCCTTGGTTTCGTCCCCATCGACCTTTTCATTTAATTGTACGCAATTCATTTCATACGTCCCCATTCTTGTCCGACTGAAACAGTGCTCCAGCCGTCCTATTCCTCTGCTGCCAGTTCGTGTCCCGCGGGAAGCAGCAGTAACTCTTTCCGCCGCAGGTGGCTGAGCCGGCCGATTCGTGGCGACTTGACCGCGTCAAACGCTATTGATTGTTAACTTTTTATTCATGACCTGGCGACGTCAACGAACGTGATGGCGTGTCGCCTGCGGGCACACAGCCCCGCGGCCAAGTGTCGCAGTATTGAGTCACGCTCTGAGCGCCGTGTTCCGGAGCTGCGGCGATCCATCTCTATACATTATTGCTTCCGTTTTCCTCTTTTTTAAATACTTCTTGCGTCCCTCTAACTCAGCGGTGTTTCCGTTATTATTCGACAATAATGTTTTTATCGCATTTTATTTTGTTGTACGCAGAGTCATTTGTCGCGAAATCTCGCAACTCTCTCCTCAATCAGTGTGAAATCAATGTGAGTCGCCTACCTCATCCTCAAACGCACGGATAGTCCCTAATCTTTCAGTTCATAATTTTGTAGGTGGTCGGAAACTGAATACTTTTCCGTAAGGCAATAATGGCGGAAATGAATATTTAAGGTTCCTCTGTTGACACGTTACGGTAACAACTCGCGGCAGTGCAAAGTGAAGGCTTCCAGTGTCAGTGCATTACAACGATGTGAAGTGCATTACAACTTCCCCTCAAGTTCTATAGTGAGAACAACTCATTGCCGAGTACCGTGACCAGCTCCCTCCTCCCATGAACTACCCGGTTCCTCCGACATTTTTGTCCACTCTTTTGGCCTTCCAGGCAGTACATCACCGTGCGAGGTACATTAAATGTTTAGCCATAATGCGCCATCGTGGACAACCAGTCATTAGCTGAATTGTAAACAGTGATAAAATCCACAGTTAATACATCACATACGATAGTGCATTGTTTGCAAAGGTACCGCCGCCAACGTCAATACCGCAGGCGGATGTTCGGTATTATCTGTTTAGAGATGTACCTCTCAAGCATACTCCGTTCAAGATTTCGTACACTCTGAAAAAGAGATAGTGAAAGAGAGAGAGAGAGAGAGAGAGAGAGAGAGGGAGGGAGAGAGAGAGAGCCGTGTTAACGATAATTTTGTAAGAAATACAAGCTGTTGCACTGTTCCAGTACCGTGTTCTGCGTCTGTGTCGGTTCTCATAAGCAGCCGTCATTTGAGTACGATCTGTACCAAACCTTCTCCGACGATAGAACAAGCATTTGTCACGCATACAACGGTTTGTTGTGTTAGACTGCCTAAACTACTTTAAAGACAAATTGCAGGCTGATCTCGGCGTCCGGGGCAGTGCCAGGGGGCAGCATTGAGCTGTCTGCATTAGTCAAGCTGTCCCACTTCCTGACAGATAGATTGGAACTTAGACCTGAAATATTCGTATAGAGAACTGCATTCGTCTCATTTGAAACGGCTGGCTGCGTGCTCGGCGCATCGAGGCAGAACTTATTTCAGGTAACTTGTGGAATCGATTGCCCGCCGCTATAGCCGCAGTGAATATCTGACGCGCGATGTCGATGAAAAGTAGCTTCTCAGCGCCGTCGGAAAAACACCCCAACGCAGTCGTCGGATTAAGCACTGTAGCTGCCTTTAATATGTGTGGCGTGACGTCATTTTTTTCCAGCTAACTGAAAAAGCTAAACTCGATGTGACCAATAGTAGTATATACTTTACAGCATGTGCTTTGTATGCATCACTTGTTTTTTCATTTCTCCATGTTCTCAGTAGGTGGCAGCATATGATTAAACAAAGCTGTTTATCGGAGTGTCAGCATGAATTCGGCAAATAAAGTTGATTTCTGTTTATCTTTAGTAATTTTGTAGAATCTGTTCAGAAAATGCTGCCTGGGCTATCGGTTAAGTGATTTTTAATTCATCACAACAATGCAGTCATATATTTTTTCGATATAGCAGTTGGTTTTGATTTGGCAATACTTGACGTTCCAGTGGCATTTTTTCATGTTTTTGGATATTTGACATACGTTTTCAGTCATTTTCTAACATAGATAGTATTCATACCTGCCAGCTATCCCGATTTAGGCCATTATTTCTCTCGATTACGATTTTTAACTATTGGTATTCAATCAACACCCCCCCCCCCCCCACGCTTTTTTTACCCGCCATTTCGGTTTCTTTTGGCCAGTGGTCGGAAATTTGTGGAAATGAGGAAGTCACGCACGATCTTTATTGATTATTTTTCCTCTTTGCCGCACTTTTTGTACACTATAGCTCTATTCTTCAGTGTTGTGCTCTGTTTGGATTTGTGTTTCTGTGTTGTCATTGTGCGTAAGTAAAGTCGCTTGTTATTCAACGTTATTATAGTGAATATGAATTTTTAGAGTGGATGCTTACGTGCGTTATTTTGTTACCTTAAGTCCTAAAAAAAACTGTGTTTTTGTGTAAGCGGTTATTTCATGTGCATCTTATTCGTCATTTTCGTAGTACTTTGATTCGGTGTTTTTTCATTATGGCAAAAAAATCTTCTTCTTCATCCATATGAAAAAAGAGATGCGCATGTTCTTATGGTTGTTGCAATGTTACTCGATAATGTAACTGAATACAAGTAGGTTACGTACGTAGCTAGAGTTAAATATTATGAGAATTTTACGGACTTTAATGACATTGAATGAAATTACAATAAAATCCAGACCATTAGTTGCTTACAGGCGTTGATAAATATCAACGGGGACAGTTCTTCAGTGTGGATTTCATTGTTATTTCATTCTTCGTGGGCTACAAGATCAGCAAAGGTAGTTTATACGTTCTTTCTCATATATTTAATGACATTGCTTCCCTGTAAATATGTAATACCGGCTAACTTTGAAGATGCTGACGTATAATGTTAAAAGTCTTACGAAGAGAAAATTGATACTAGTGTTGTTGTTGTTGTGGTCTTCAGTCCTGAGACTGGTTTGATGCAGCTCTCCATGCTACTCTATCCTGTGCAAGCTTCTTCATCTCCCAGTACCTACTGCAACCTACATCCTTCTGAATCTGCTTAGTGTATTCATCTCTTGGTCTCCCCCTACGATTTGTACCCTCCATGCTGCCCTCCAGTACTAAATTGGTGATCCCTTGATGCCTCAGAACATGTCCTACTAACCGATCCCTTCTTCTGGTCAAGTTGTGCCACAAACTTCTCTTCTCCCCAATCCTATTCAATACTTCCTCATTAGTTATGTGATCTACCCATCTAATCTTCAGCATTCTTCTGTAGCACCACATTTCGAAAGCTTCTATTCTCTTCTTGTCCAAACTATTTACCGTCCACGTTTCACTTCCATACATGGCTACACTCCATACAAATACTTTCAGAAATGACTTCCTGACACTTAAATCTATACTCGATGTTAACAAATTTCTCTTCTTCAGAAACGCTTTCCTTGCCATTGCCAGTCTACATTTTATGTCCTCTCTGCTTCGACCATCAACAGTTATTTTGCTCCCCAAATAGCAAAACTCCTTTACTACTTTAAGTATCTCATTTCCTAATCTAATTCCCTCAGCATCACCCGACTTAATTCGACTACATTCCATTATCCTCGTTTTGCTTTTGTTGATGTTCATCTTATATCCTCCTTTCAAGACACTGTCCATTCCGATCAGCTGCACTTCCAGGTCCTTTGCTGTCTCTGACAGAATTACAATGTCATCGGCGAACCTCAAGGTTTTTATTTTTTCTCCGTGGATTTTAATACCTACTCCGAATTTTTCTTTTGTTTCCTTTACTGCTTGCTCGATATACAGATTGAATAACATCGGGGAGAGGCTACAACCCTGTCTTACTCCCTTCCCAACCACTGCTTCCCTTTCATGTTCCTCGACTCTTATAACTGCCATCTGGGTTCTGTACAAATTGTAAATAGCCTTTCGCTCCCTGTATTTTACCCCTGCCACCTTTAGAATTTGAAAGAGAGTATTCCAGTCAACATTGTCAAAAGCTTTCTCTAAGTCTACAAATGCTATAAACGTAGGTTTGCCTTTCCTTAACCTTTCTTCTAAGATATGTCGTAAGGTCAGTATTGCCTCACGTGTTCCAGTATTTCTACGGAATCCAAACTGATCTTCCCCGAGGTCCGCTTCTACTAGTTTTTCCATTCGTCTGTAAAGAATTCGTGTTAGTATTTTGCAGCTGTGACTTATTAAACTGATTGTTCGGTAATTTTCACATCTGTCAACACCTGCTTTCTTTGGGATTGGAATTATTATATTCTTCTTGAAGTCTGAGGGTATTTCGCCTGTTTCATACATCTTGCTCACCAGATGGTAGAGTTTTGTCAGGACTGGCTCTCCCAAGGCCGTCAGTAGTTCCAATGGAATGTTGTCTACTCCGGGGGCCTTGGCCTTGTTTCGACTCAGGTCTTTCAGTGCTCTGTCAAACTCTTCACGCAGTATCGTATCTCCCATTTCATCTTCATCTACATCCTCTTCCATTTCCATAATATTGTCCTCAAGTACATCGCCCTTGTATAGACCCTCTATATACTCCTTCCACCTTTCTGCTTTCCCTTCTTTGCTTAGAACTGGGTTTCCATCTGAGCTCTTGATGTTCATACAAGTGGTTCTCTTATCTCCAAAGGCAGTATCTATCTTACCCCTAGTGAAATAAGCCTCTACATCCTTACATTTGTCCTCTAGCCATTCCTGTTTAGCCATTTTGCACTTCCTGTCTATCTCATTTTTGAGACGTTTGTATTCCTTTTTGCCTGCTTCATTAACTGCATTTTTATATTTTCTCCTTTTATCAATTAAATTCAATATTTCTTCTGTTACCCAAGGATTTCTACTAGCCCTCGTCTTTTTACCTACTTGATCCTCTGCTGCCTTCACTACTTCATCCCTCAAAGCTACCCATTCTTCTTCTACTGTATTTCTTTCCCCCATTCCTGTCAATTGTTCCCTTATGCTCTCCCTAAAACTCTGTACAACCTCTGGTTCTTTCAGTTTATCCAGGTCCCATCTCCTTAAATTCCCACCTTTTTGCAGTTTCTTCAGTTTTAATCTACAGGTCATAACCAATAGATTGTGGTCAGAGTCCACATCTGCCCCTGGAAATGTCTTACAATTTAAAACCTGGTTCCTAAATCTCTGTCTTACCATTATATAATCTATCTGATACCTTTTAGTATCTCTAGGGTTCTTCCATGATACTAGTGCTGAAACTAAAAAAGGAGCGATTTTGGTAGAATTTCAGAATACGGCCAAGAGCCAGTCGGAGAGCCTTTCTTGCGCGTGCATGTTACATAACAATATGGCGGACAGTTTTATGGTAATCATACTGTACTATTTCAAACGAAATAACAATCCAACATAATACTGATTACCTGGCTTTAGCTACAAATAAGAAATCAACGTTTCGGGCAATTCTAGTCTTTTTTCATTTGCGTTCTTACAACCATTACACAGGGCGGCGAAAAATTTTGTCACGAAATTGTAACGATGCATAGCTGATGTCAGTAGGAACCAAAATTACTAACGTTATGTAGGTGGACAACGCACAGCTTTTAAACTACCGAAACTTAGCTCCACGCGCTGCGGTCGGCCGCGGGATGACGTTGGGGCAGTGACGGGGCGAGAGTCGTTTGTATGTGTGAGCCGACTACCATAGCGCTGCCCGTCGACCGACGGACGGCAACAGGGCAATCCCGCGGCCTATCGGAGTGCGTGGCGTCAAGTTTCCGAAGTGCGTTGTCGACCTGCACAACATTAGTAATTTTGGTTCCTACGGGCATCAGTTACCCAGGCTTAAAATTTCGTGACACAATTTTTCTCCAACCCCCTGTATAGCTTTGTGACGTCATAGGGAAAGGCTTACATTAGTTGTCTCGGGATTGTACTGAAAACTAGCCGCGGTTTTTGATCATTCGTACCTACTGAATCTGTCGATTTTTGATTTTTGCAAGTTGGCAGCTATGTGCTCACTATGAACGTCTAAAATTGGCTTGAATGATACCAGGATTTTAGGTATAGTATTATAATCTTATGTTACATATAACAATGCATTGATGACCAATATAAACGCTTCATTCATAAAATCTAAACACAGGACTGAGGAAGTTAAATTGGTGGCTTATTGCATTCTCAGATGTTGATCAAAGTAACTAAGGTATTACATCATTCTTCACAGCGAATATGGACGTAATCACACACTGTCACACAAGCGGGATAATACTTGTATTAATTGTCAGAAAAGAACATACGGCTCGTTGGGGCATAAATCTCAGTGAGTTGTTTTATGTGGTGTGGTGTTAATCAATGTGCCTCAGTTTCTTACAGGTTAACGTTTCTAATTTTCTTGCCATGAATTCGTACTGACAGCGATAATTATTTTTCTAAGCAAAGCCCATGTTCTTCTAGTTTTTTGTAGTGTAAGTGGATTTTCACAATTAGTGTTTGCACGAGTGACGCCTTTTGAGTTGTGACTTTCTATAATAAATCTATAGAAGATGGAAACATAATTAATGCAGACAGTCTCACGTGGCAAAGTCAGTAGTATACAAGATGAGCTAAGAAGAATGATTGGTCTCCTAAGAAAAATCACACCATTCCTCAACTAACTCATCCTAATAAATAGGACAAAATCAAACTAATCAGACTGCCGCGGTACTGCGCGTCGTTAATGAACAGGAGATATCTGCGCGACAGAAAATGTTCGCGGTAAAGCGTCGAGACGAATTTTCGCATGTTGAGCTGTGCCGGTGGTTTTTGAATGAAATGGAATCGGGGCTCGTGGATTATCCGTTTCTCAGTTCTTTAGATAAGGCGTTGTTCGACCTGTCAGGGTATGTGAAGTCACAGAATATGCGCCATTATCCATTAGTAAATCCCCATCAGTACTTTGAAGAGCCGTTGCATAATCTGGCGTTCGGTGGGAAATGTATTGTGTCGGCATCGTAACACGATTCTTTCACCAAACTGTTAATGCTGGCCGGCGTGTCCGTAAACTGTTTAGTCTCTATGTTCACAGAAGATAATGGACTGTGTGTGTCTTTTGACCAATAAGGAGCAACAGCACACACACGCCTTGACATACACGAGTGTATGCGGTGTTCAATGAGCCTGATCCCTCTGCCTATGGGACAAATTGGGGGCTCAGGTGAACTGAGATAACCCTGACACGCTGGAAGAGCTACAGCAGTACGTTCGAAACGCTACTGCTGCTACCCGTTAAGCAGAGCTGCTACGCGTATCTCAGAGTTTGATAAGTCCGGCACAGAGCTGCATCGACGTCAGTATTGGCCATGTCCAGCGCCGTCTGTGATGTTCATTAATGAGACTTAGTCCCACGTCAGTCCTGTTGTTGTTCATATTTTTCGGGCCATTGTTATTTTACCCGTCCTGTGTCGTCGCTTTAGGAATATACATAATAATACGTTGCGACTCCGTCTAATTTAAAAAGTTGAAGACAGAAACTAATTAATCTGGCACGCGACGTGTATTATAGGGTCGGAACATCCCCAGCAGTGTGGAGGATTCACGACGTTCATTTTATGATTATTATGCATAAGATGGTTGAGCTATAGCGGTCTCTAACTTCTGCGAAGATTATGTGGCTACTTGAGCGCTAAGGAAACCAATAAAATGAGTACGTTGGTGTCTTCGAAAAGGTTTTAAGTAAAATGAGTACGTTCGTGGTCTCGAGAAGGATGCAACTTGCATCGGGGACTCGCTTATTTCCGGTTCCTACGCATCTGACCGCATTCCAGGACAAACAACGAATAGAAGGAAGGGCGGGATGAAATACGACATACATAAGAGGTCACCAGTACTAAAATCTGCAGCCAGTTCCCCCGAGAAAATCGTGGTTGCACACAGCAGACGGCAGCTAACGTCACTCGTGCGTTTTTATCGTGCAGACTTGTCGACTCAGCTCCGCAGAGTGGGCGTCAGTAAGTCCCCAACACGTGTCTGCGCCCCGATATCAGAACATGATTACAGCCAGCCATTTCTTCCCTTTTGTCAGAGCAGTTCGTGCTTGGTACCGCCAGCGCCGAGCGGGTCGACCTACTTGCTTTCCGGGTCACACGTCACATAAGCCTTTCCCAAGGCGTGTGTCGCCTTTTCTACAGAGAAGCAAACGAGCTCGTTTTGCTCGCAATGAACACATTTCACATGTCAAACAAGGAGGCTTACGCGACTAGCACGTTACTTTGAGCAAAAGAATGAGATGAAACAACATTTTCCCATTGCTGTCGCCACTATTCTCATCTCAAAATAGTAACACTTAGACATTTAACTGATAGTGTCTGTCTGTACTGTCCCGTAGACTGCCCGTCAGATAGTAACTGAACATAACTGGGGGACCGTACTCTTTTACATATACCGGATTTTAATCTCAGTACCCGAACGTCAGTATCTCAATGAAGTACTACGCAGCTTCAAAAAAATCGAAAGATGTCGGTCTTGAAGACTGGAAGATTTCCGAGTAGATTTGCGTATAGAGTATTTCGGGCTAGCGCCGTCGACTGTATCAGAATGAGTGGAAAGCACCGCCGTTCTGGCCCTACTTTTTGGTCCGACCGACCGCTTGTCATCTTCAGCTAGTGGCGTCACGGAGATGCGGTGTGTAGGGTCACGACATTTCCACTTCCAATTTATGTAATACATTTTGTGAAACGTACGAAGCTGCTAAAACAAACAAAACAAAGATATAAAAAAGAGACAGAAATCAATAAGCCCGCCCCCACTTGGCGAGACATTGGTATGATCGAAAAGGGGCAGCGGGCGAGTCTGCTATCCAGCTCCACTCGAGCCCCATACGCTGGCCATAGCGGCCAAGGGGCAACCGTAAGCAGTCAAGAGGTGGACCGGTAAAATTAAGCAACGAACGAAAAACCCTCCGGCCTTTGTTGAGTTAGGAGGCACGGTGCCGCCACTACTGGATCAAGCTGCTCCTCCGTCGGCATCACGAGTCTGAAGCAGCCCATTACAGTCCTCACGTCTAGGAGAAATGTCTGGCAGCGGCGGGAATCGAACCCGCGTCCGCCCCATGGAAATCAGCTGCGCTGACCACTTTATGTCAATCTTCGTCAGTTTTCGTTAGCTGTTGTGAGCGGATGTCACAAACCACCACCTTTATTTCTTGGGCGAAAGCTTCAGTCACTTCCTTTTTTAAATTAAAGAGGGCGTCCAGTCCTCTGACGGGACACGCTGGATCACCGTGCCGGCGAATACAAAGCATCGGAGGCGAAGAGCCGAATGAATGCGAACTTTAAAAGTAATGCAGTCCCAAGGTCAGAGGAACCTGTCTCGCTAGGAGCAACTTCTTTACCGTTTATTTCAGAACCATCTGTGTTAAGAAATAAAAATGCAAATTAAAAAATATTCAAACATAATTTTTTAATAAAAATGACTACTGTTTCTAGAGGTTGACCTATAATATTGATGTATATAATTTTCATACGACTGTAATTACTAGTGAACGCCGCTTCGCAATTGCTAAATATGGGTGGCATCACCCATCAAAAAAAGATTTGCATCACCTCGGTTCCGAGAGTTCCGGAACCTGTATAGAAAATTGGAATAGAGGTCAACATAAACATCATTTCCGCCCTTTTTAATGCTCATGAAAACCACACATTACATGTTGTACCACCATACAGCGAGACCTTCAGGGGTGGTGGTCCAGATTGCAGTACACACCGGTACCTCTAATATCCAGTAGCACGTCCTCTTGCATTGATGCATGCCCGTATTCGTCGTGGCATACTAACCACAAGTTCATCAAGGCGCTGTTGGTCCAGATTGTCCCACTCCTCAACGGCGATTCGGCGTAGATCCCTAAGAGTGGTTGGTGGGTCACGTCGTCCATAAACAGCCCTTTTCAACCTATCCCAGGCGTGTTCGATAAGGTTCATGTCTGGAGAACATGCTGGCCACTCTGGTCGAGCGATGTCGTTATCCTGAAGGAAATTCACAAGATGTGCACAATGGGGTCGCGAACTGTCGTCCATGAAGACGAATGCCTCGCCAAATATGCTGCCGATGTGGTTGCATTATCGGTCGGAGGATGGCATTCACGTATAGTACAGCCGTTACGGCGCCTTCCATGACCACCAGCGGCGTACGTCGGCCCCACATAATGTCACCCCAAAACAGCAGGGAACCTCCACCCTGCTGCACTCACTTGACAGTGTGTCTTAAGGCGTTCAGCCTGACCGGGTTGCCTCCAAACACATCTCCGACGATTGTCTGGTTGAAGGCATATGCGACACTGATCGGTGAAGAGAACGTGATGCCAATCCTGAGCCGGCCGCGGTGGCCGAGCGGTTCTAGGCGCTTCAGTTCGGAACCGCGCGACTGCTACGGTCGCAGGTTCGAATCCTGCCTCGGGCATGGATGTGTGTGATGTCCTTAGATTAGTTAGGTTTAAGTAGCTCTAAGTGTAGGGGACTGATGACCTCAGGTGTCAAGTCCCATAGTGCTGAGAGACATTTGAACCATTTTTTTTTTTTTTTGTGCCAATTCTGAGCGGTCCATTCGGCATGTTGTTGAGCCCATCTGTACCGCGCAGCATGGCCTCGTGGTTTCAAAGATGGACCTCGTCTTGGACGTCAGGAGTGAAGTTGCGTATCATGCAGCCTATTGCGCACAGTTTGAGTCGTAACACGACGTCCTGTGGGTGCACGAAAAGCATTATTCAACATGGTGGTATTGCTGTCAGGGTTCCTCCGAGCTATAATCCGTAGGTAGCGGTCATCCACTGCAGTAGTAGCCCTTGGGCGGCCTGAGCGAGGCATGTCATCTGTCTCTCTGTATCTCCTACAAGTCCGAACAACATCGCTTTGGTTCACTCTGAGACGCCTGGACACTTCTCTTGTTGAGAGCCCTTCCTGGAACAAAGTATCAATGCGGAGGCGATCGAACCGCGGTATTGACCGTCTAGGCATGACTGAACTACAGACAACACGAACCGCGTACCTCCTTCCTGGTGGAATGACTGGAACTGATCGGCTGTCGCACCCCTCCGTCAAATAGGCGCTGCTCATGCATGGTTGTTTACATCTTTGGGCGGGTTTCGTGACATTTCTGAACAATTAAAGCGACTGCGTCTGTGATACGATATCCACAGGCAACGTATATCTTCAGGAGTTCTTTGAAGTGTGTATATGACCTAATTTCCTTTCCACTCTCTCCATCTCCTCAATCCACCACCCTGTGCGTGTCTCAGTATGTTCCTTGTCCCCTCGCTGTGTCAATCTACTCTTCCTCCCTGGCCCCCCCCCCCCCCCCTCCGTCTGCCAAAAAAAAAAAAAAAAATCATAAATACAACTTTCCTGTTTTCTTTGAAAACCGACTGCGAGGAAGAAAACAAAACTGCACCTAGCTGTGTAAAGAATTTTTGTTATATAGAAAGTGAATCACCCAAAACGTGCACAGCAAATATTGCGGAAATGGCGTGCAGTTTTTACAGAATGGAATTGTAATCCGGTGCTTGTAGCCAGTCAACAGGTTATAACAGTAATTAGTAAAGTATTTTTGTGCAAACATACTTTTTTCAATGGCACAATGCCTACTGAGATTAATAGATTAATAAACGACAAGTACAATAAATTATGTTTGTCGTGTCTCTTAAAAGGATTCAAGGTTGATAAGATATCGTATTTTGAAAAGTTCCCACACCGACACTAGAACACTAAAGAACAACACAAGTGCATATCCTAATTATGTGGATTTAATTAGTAACGAGGCAGCTGAAAATCACATGTTATACTCGTAATCACCGCCGGCAGCGGCAATTTGTCACTCATCCAGTCTGGTACGGAACGATTGCTCTACGCGTGTTAGCATTTCAGTGGAGATGTATGAGCAGGCTTCAGTAATAACTCGTTGCACATCATCTGGTGTACATAGTATTTCCTTGTAGACAGCGTCTATCAGCTTTCTCCACAGAGAAAAGTCTGTAGGCATCAAATCCGGGGAATGGGTCGGCCAAGATACAGGTCGTCTGCGTCCAATCCAACTGTTCGGAAACAATTCGCGAAGACATGCTGTAGTACTTATTGCACTAGGCGCTCCACAGCCATCGTGTTGATACCACGGGTTCCTCCTAGTCTGCAGAGGAACGGCTTGTAGCAACCGTGGAAGATGGTCTGTTCGGAGGCTTTGAGACTTGTGCGCGTTCAGTGTTTCGTCTATGAAAAATGGGGCTGTGAGCTGATTGTTCACTATGCCACACCACACCTTTACACTCCACGTACGCTGACGTTCCACCTGACGAATCAAACGGGGATTGTCAACAGACCAATAGCGCATGTTTGGGCAGTCTACCTGTCCGTGATTGGTAAGTGTGGGTCAGTTAATACGATTCTCGTAATCGTGTCTATGCTGCTTTTGATGGAGAGAGTGATACGCATGGAACCTATGTTGACACTTGCCACTTCCGCTTCCGATTGCAAGGTAGCTAACGTGCGTATCATTTGGATCAAGAGCCCGAACGTTAATTTCTCTCTTCTGTCATCACTTGTTTTCTTATGTTACGTTGTCTAGGTGTTACACTACCGCTTTCACGTAACTAGTTTAAGAGGTTGATAAATAATTGCCGAGATTCTATAATTTTCAGTGTGATAGGGTCTGCAGCTGCGATCAATTTTTTTGAAAGATTTCATGATGCCTTGAGCTCTCTCTATTTCAAGTACGATTGTACAATTTCGGCCTTAGGCCATTTTCAAGTATTTTAGGGATGATTTTTGTTTTTTTTTAGTTTTTGAGCATTTTTATTTTACGAGCATATCATGGAGTCATAGGGGCAACGACATACATGGCATAATTTACTACCAAAAAATACTTAAAATACGGCCTAAGGCCAAAATTGTACAATCGTACTTGAAATAAAGAGAACGGCAGCTGAAGGCATCATGAAATCTTTCAAAAATTGCCAAGGTGGTTTGGTTGGTGTCTGCTGGGTTATCTTACCACATACACAGTACAAGAAGGAACGGCACTCTTCCTACACTCTCCATACACCATGCATGTCAGCTTTTACTGTATTGGTGGCCGTGCGGTTAGAGGCGCCATGTCACGAATCGGGTGGCCACTCCCTCCGGAGGTTCGAGTCCTCCCTCGGGCTCGGGTGGGTGTATGTGTTGTCCCTAGAGTAAGTTAGTTTAAGTAGTGTGTAAGTCTAGGGACCGATGACCTCAGCAGTTTGGTCCCATATGAATTCACACACATTTGAATTTTGTGTTGGTGAATCCCATCGTCCTCTCATGACCCGCTGCTTGGCCTGTCACACACCGACTGACTAGCAAGTCTCATTGCACTCAAGGAACGCACGCGCGCACTGTAAGCAAACATAACAACAACAGGTGTCGGTGTGGAGACTCGTAAAATACTCACTCTAGACTCCAGCAACAAACACCACTGAGATTCTAAGTAATGTTAGTAGACATTGTTCCATTTAAAAAAGTGTATGTGTGAACGAAAGATACACTTTTTAATATTGTCGTCATCTGTTTATTGGCTAACAATACGAGCCCCCAGACTATTAACCTATTCTGTGAATACCGCACACCAAGAGCACTGCCTATGTCCGCAGTATTTCCGGTGCAAGTTTAGGTGACTCACGGAATCTAAAAGGGCTTGACAACTTTGGAATGATGTACAAATGTATTGAAATAACATGCAGAATCGGTAGTAGTCTCATTTTGTAGCAAACAACCTCAAGATTAATTCGCATAGTGCTTCAGGACCTCATTCCGGTACCACGAGCGGCACCGTAGTGCACAGTGAAAACGGCTGTTTTCGCCGGTGCGAAGCGCGTCGCTGTGTGTTTTGGTTTCATAGGAAGAACTCTGCAACCACTGTTTGGCATAAATTCCGCACCGAATACGCTAGGTCTGAGGCCCACAATTCACTCTCGGCTCGTGAAATTTGTTGCGGTGGATTGTGCACTGCATATGATAAATCACCAGGTCATCCGCGTGTTGTTGATAGCGTCGAACAGGTTAGGGAGAACTTTGCTCGCAGTCCCTTTAAAATCAATGAGACGCGCGTCTAGCATTCCACAAAAGACTCTTTGCCGAGTACTCCGAAGACGTTGACACTTGAAACCGTACACATTCACAGTGTCAAAGCACATTAGTGATGCAGATAAGGGTGCTCGTGGGGATATCTATGCGCATAGAGAACGACGAGGCATTTCTGAACACAATAATCTTCATCGATGAGTCAACATTTCACATAGTGGCATGGTGAACGACAACAACAGCAGAACATGGGGCTACGAAAATCCACATGCAGCCCTGGAACACATTCCTGACAGTCCCATAATTAACGCGTTTTGTGCCCGTAGCAAACTGTAAATTGTAATTCCCTCTCACGTGAGAGGTAAAGTGTTTAATTTTACTGAGATGGAATGATTCATAAGTCATTATTTCACCCTGAACCCAGTTAGTGTATGGAGATCTGTGTTGAAAATTTCCTTTCAGAGACAAAAAAGTAATGTCGATGAACTGCTTTTATTATTATTATTATTATTATTATTATTATTATTATTATTCATTTAATTACTGCTTTGAATTTATTATTATTATTAGTGATTCAAGGAATTAGTTCTTTAGTATCCAGTCTCTCTAAGGAAAGAGTTTAGGTCTTTAGAATGAACAAATATCCAGACAGATGTCACTAGACGACGAGGTGAAAGAAGAGGTTCATAACTTTCTGAACAGCATGGCGGCGAGCTGGTATGACACAGGCATACAAAAACCGCCACAGCGTCTACAAAAATGCACCGACATAAATGGTGATTATGTCGAAAAACAGCTAAATGCTCAAGCTGTAAACTGATGTGTAAACCATTGTAGAAATAAACAGGTCTATCTACTTATAAGAAAATATGGGGCCTTACTTTTGGGATTACCCGCGTACGTCTTGAGGTAGCGCAACTCGTGGCTCGCAAATCAGCCACAGATTCTCACCCACCCACCCACCCACCCACACACCCGCCTCCGCTAATGCACGCTTGGTGGTGGCATTCGACTCGTAGGAAAGCCGGTTCGAATCTTGGTGGTGAAAAATTTTCACTGCCAGTATTTGACCGAGGCGTAAAGTTCCTGATCAACAGACTTTGCGCCATTGTTGTGCCTTAGAATTCCAAGTGTCTCTGCAGTGTCTCGGGGAAGTGAGGGCTTGTGAGAATATTGATGGTGATCCGTGCGTGGGATGGGGGCGTTCAGCTCGGCGGCCCCACGATGTTACTCGAGAGCAGTGCGCCTTTTGCCCTCTCCCTTCCTCTCGTCCGTAACAACACAAATCCACGCTACACCGTGCAAGCTTTCATCGCAGGCATCCACACCACAGATACACTCTCCACGCTTCCTAGCGAGTCGGTGGAAGGCGACTGCCAACAGTCCACTAGGACCTTGGCGTGAGCGGCGGTGCAGGATTCCTGCAATCTGCTCCCATAAGCTTTATCGTCAGTGTGGGACTGTTTATTTATTTCTGTATCCAATATTTGAGATTGAGGGCATTTACTGACTTCCGACAAACTTTACACGCTGTTTCAAACCTTTTCGTAACTTTTTCTCGCTGACGCTGTCGTGTCGTCCGAAAACGAGGTGCCGAAGCGAGATCGGTTCTGCACAACGCAACGACACGAAAAGATAGTCGCTGCAGGCCGCATAGACGAATGGGCGGCGCCGCCATAGCCACGACCAGAAATGTTTCGATGTCGCAGCGCCCTTCTACTGGGGGCCGAGCACTGGACCGCGATTAACGACTAAGGCGACAGCACCGTCTTCTAGTAGGCCACCTGTATGGTTAATGTATGACACGGAACAGAACGAGTTATTCTTTCATGCACTCTCAGAGGGAGACTCGAATTTTGTCTGTATCAAGTGATAAGTCAGTGTTCAGAATACTCATGACATTACTGGGATTTTTACAGAGTTAAATTATTATTATTATTATTATTATTATTATTATTATTATTATTATTATTATTATTACTATTATTATTATCATCATCATCATCTACGTTGTAATAAAGTGAACTAACATGTTGTGCGTTGAGACTTCCTGGCACATTAAAATGCACTTGCCCACGAAAGGCGAAGGTCCCGAGTCCGAGTCTCGGTCCTGCACACAGTTTTAATCTGCCAGGAAGTTTCATGTCAGGGAACAAAGCAAAGAACTCAACGGACAAATTTATTTCTGTCCGGTACAACTGAAACCCCTACAAAATAATAAAAGGGAAAAAAAAGTTTATGGCGTATTAAATTTTCACTGTGCATGCAGAGAAACTCCATCAACAGGTATGACATTTGAATGTGTTACTTCTTGAATACTAACGCCACTCTTAAAACATATTGCATACACTGTCCACATGTAGCACTGAATGTACCTGCGAAATTACACTGTGGTGACAAACATCATGGGATACCTCCTGATATCGTGTCGGAGCTCCTTTTTCCCGGCTTATTCCTGCAACTGGATGTGGCATAGACCCCACAAGTCGTCGAAAGTCGCCTGCAGAAATGTTGAGCCATGCTGCCTGTATAGCCGTCCGTAACTGCGAAAGTGTTGCCGGGCACGAACTGATCTGTCGATTATGCCCCATGTCGGACGATGTGAGTGATCAAATAATTTGCTCTAAGTGTCTGGAATGTTCTTCATACCAGTCGCGAACAGTTGTGGCCTGGTGACTTGGCGCATTGTCATCCAAGAAAATTCCATCGTTGTTTGGTAACATGAAGTCCACGAATGGCTGCAGATGGTATCCACGTAGCCAAACATAATAGTTTCCAGTCAGTGATCGGTTCCATGTAAAAACAGCCCACATAGTTACGGACCACCAGCAACATGCACGCCGGCCAGGGTGGCCGAGCGGTTCTAGGCGCTAGAGTCTGGAACCGCGCGACAGCTACTGTCGCAGGTTCGAATCCTGCCTCGGGAATGGATGTGTGTGGTGTCCTTATATTAGTTAGGTTTAATTAGTTCTACGTTGTAGGGGACTGATGACCTCAGAAGTTAAGTCCCATGGTGCTCAGAGCCATTTGAACCAACATGCACAGTGGTCGTTGACAATTTGGGTCCAGGTGTTCTTTTGGGTCTGCGGCACACCCGAACCTTACCGTTAACTCTTAACCAACTGAAATTGCTACCCATCTGACCAGACCACGGTTTTAGAGTCGTCTAGGACCCAACCAATATGGTCAGGAGCCCAGAAGAGGCGCTGCAGGCGACGTCCTGCTGTTGCAAAGGCAATCTCGTAGGCTGTCTGGAGCCACATCCCATTAATGTAAAGTCTGCCCACACTGTCCTAACGGATACGTTCGTCGTACGTCCCACGTTGCTTACCCAGTGTTGCTCGTCCTTTAGCGCAAACGCCGCTGCTCTCGGTCGTAAAGTGAAGGCCGTCAGCCATTGCATTGTCCGTGGCGGGAGATAATGTCTGATATTTGGTACTCACGGCACACTCCTGACGCTGTGGATCGCGGAGTGTTGAATTCCCTAACGAGTTCTGAAACTGAATGTTCCATGCGTCCAGCTCCAACTACCATTTCGTGTTCAAAGTCTGTTAATTCTCCTCGTGCGGCCATAATCACATCGGAAACGTTTTTAACATGTGGCACCTGAGTACGAACGACGGATCCGCCAATGCACTCCGTTTTTAGAGCTTGTGTACGCGATACTACTGGCATCTGTGTTTGCGCATGTCATTGTCCCGTGACTTATGTCACTTCCGTGTCTATCACTGTACGACACGATGTCATAAATACTCAGATCTGTAAAAAGTTATCTGTTTCACACAGGGAACATAACATCTTTAAAGAATCTACATCTAGACGATACTCCGCGAGTGGAGGCTACTTCTGGTGCCAGTAAATAATCCCTTCCCCTTCCCTGAACCAGTCGCGAATGGCGCGTAGAAAGGATGATCGCCGATAACCTTCTGTATTAGCTCGTATTTTTCGAATTTTCTCCTTGTGCTCATTTCGAGAGATGTAGCAGGGATGTGGAGAAGTTACTGTGCAGGAGGATTCAGTGCTTAAAGTTCAATTTATTTAATGTAGTCTTGATGTACACGTCAGTACGCCAGTGCGAGGAATCGGAATGGCTTCAGAGCGTTTATGTACACTCTACAAACTATGGTAAGGTGCATGGCAGATGGCACGTCCCATTGTAACAGTTGCTGGGTTTCTTTACCGGGAAGAATGATTGTTTAAATGCCTCTGTGCGTGTAGTAATTATTCTAATCTTATCCTCACGATCCCTATGTGAGTGACACGTAGGGGGTTCTAGAATATTCCTAGAGTTATCATTTAAAGCCGGTTCTTGAAACTTTGTTAATATATTTTCTCTGTATAGTTTTCGTCTGCCAGTTCAGTTTCTATAACAGAATACTCGGGCATTGGGCTAACAACCCAATCCCATAAAAAAGCTCTTTGTTACTCGCCTCGGACATGGATAGATACAGTGGAATACAAAAATTGCAAAGGGAAAAAGGTATACGATTTAGAAGTTTTAATTTTGGATCGTCGAATGTTCAGGGCCTGTACAGACCAGGTCTCAGAAATTAACCGATATAAACTGGACCTGGTGACGGTACAAGAGACAAGATGGCTAGGAGAGGGAACTCACAAAGAGTATGGATACACGCTATTCTACGGCGGATGTGTAGATAAACACGAATTCGGCACTGGGTTTGTAATACATAACAAAGCAACATATTCGGTTAAATAATTTAAAGCTGTTAACAGAAGAATATCCTACACAGTACTTGGTCACCAAGTGTCAGACGTCACATTCATCAATGATCATCCCCGACTGAGGATAAAACAGATGAGGAAAAGGACGAGTTCTATGACCAACTAGAACAAACAATTGAGAGCACACCAACTAGAAATATCAGGATAGTGCTGGGAGTTCCCAATGGAAAAGCAGCAAAATAAGAATTCTACATACCAACTATAGGAAAAGCAGGAAAATAAGAATTCTACATACCAACTATAGGGAACACAGTTTGCATGAGACCAATGAGAATGGTCTGAGGATGATCACCTTAGCTATCTCAGTGAACTTGAGAGTAAGTTCGTCTTATTTCGAACACAAGTGAATACATAAGGGAACATGGTGCTCACCGGATGGAAGAACCACCAACAAGATAGATCACATTTTGGTGGACCAGCGCTATACCCATGGAGTCACGGACGTCAGGTCGTATAGAGGAGCCGACTGTGCGTCAGACCACTTCCTCATGTTCACCTTCATGTATAAGAAGAACCTGCTTTGAGTGTTAAGAAACTACGAGAAAATGCCATTAAAGAATAATATGCTATTGAAATCGAAAACCGTTTTGAGGTCCTAGAGACCCTGGAAGCAAGAGAGAACATGGAGGAAAAGTGGAAAGAAATAAAGTCCACGGTACTAAGTGTAGCAGAGGATATATCTGGAAGAAGGCTACAGAAAAGAGAAGGAAGATGAGGGAGAAATGGCTAGCTGACAGGGAGAATGAGCAGAAAAGGGAACATTTTATCAACGTCAGAAGGAAGACAAAGTGAATCCTAAGAGCAGAGAAGAGAATATATATAACCAGTTTGCTAGAACAAGAGGAGACAGAGAGCCAAAACAAGAATTCAAGGCAATTCTTCCAGTAGATTAAAAAAAAAATCGGAAACATGGATTTCAGAGCCGAACTTTTTTCATTAGATACAAGAACAGCAAATTGATAAATGACAAGGAAAGAATTATAGAAAGATGTAAGGAATACTTCTCAGAACTGTTGAAACGCCCAGACCCAAATGAGATGTTACCTGCAGATACTACGGAGGAAAGGAAGCACACGCTACCAGAAGGATGAAATTGTGTGTAATATGCCCAATATACAAGAAAGGAAGCAAAATTTAATTTGGTAAGTACAGAGGAATCAGCTTGTTGAATGTAACGTATAAGGTACTGTCCATCATTATCCTCAGAAAATTGCAACCATTCATAGAGAACAACATACAGGAGTACCAAGCTGGCTTTCGACCAAACCGATAGAAAATAAATTGTATTTGCACATTAAGGCCATTGTTTGAAAAACACTGGGAGTATGATAAAGATATCTACAGCCTGTTCGTCGATTTTCAACGTGCATATGACAGCATACACAGGACTAGCCTATGCAATGCAATGCATGACTTCAGAATCCTTGAGAAGCTAGTAAGAATGGTACAAGCTTGTATGGAGGGTCAAAGGCAGCAGTACGTTTCCGAGGAGCCACATCAGAAACATTCGAGATTGAGACAGGTCATATTACAGAAAGTAATAAGAGTGTAGGCAAAGGGAGTGGGCTGGAGTACAGATGGACGGTAACTTTAGTTGTCTCGCATATGCAGATGACATAATACTAGTAAGTTAATCAAAGCATGAGTTGAAAGGAATGTACCAGAAAATGGACGATTGTGCACATAAGGTAGGGCTCAAAGTGAATCGAGACAAAACAGTGTTCATACAATTAGGAAGAAGACAAGAGCAGGAAGCATTTGTTGAGATAGATGGCAAAAGGTTCGAGAGAGTACACTAGTTCAAATACTTGGGATCTCGGTTTCCCACGGACAACATAAAAATGTACATCAAGGAAAGCATAGCAGTGGGAATGAAATGCATGCATTCCCTCAGAGAGACGCTCGGCTCTAAATCGATCTCAGTGAACACCAAGATGAAGATCTACTACACAGTGATTTGCCCAGCAGTATTGTACGGCTCGAAAACATGGAACATCACTAAGCGAGAAAAGGAAAAAAACTACTAATATTCGAAAGAAAAGTAATGAGGAGGATACGAGTACCAGTTTTAGATAACGGAGAATGGAGGATGAGGAGGAAAAACGAGGAAATCTACATTCTGATGCGACAACCAACTATCCTACAGAAGATAAAGAGCAAAAGAATACAATGGGTGGGCCATGTAGCCGGTAAGCCAGATGGCAGATAGGCGAAGATGGCACTAGAGGGGAAACCGACACCAAACGCTCCACTGAACGTCCCAGGCAGCGCTGGATGGACGACCTGGCGAAGGATGTAACAGCCCTGGGGATTGAAGACGCCTGGGGGAACCGGGCACAAAACAGGAAGGAAAGGAGGCAGTTTGTGCGAGCAGCGCGCGGTCTGCAGGGCCTGTGATCGCTGGATCTCTGTCTATCTAGCATCTACCTGAGTGCCTCGATCCAAAGCTTTCAGTAGGTGTGAGAAAAGTGCGAGTCGGGTTTCACACGACCGATGCCGAAGAGACGAGGCGGCAGCGTAACAATTATCAGGTTAATCCGTAGCGAGCGCTGGAACTCGCCAGGAGAGGCTAATTAAGCAGCGGCCGTCGGCGCGGCTGCTCGGGCTACTCGCGAGTCGGCGCGGCGGCCGACACGTGACCCGGGCGGCAGGTGGGCGGCGCTGGCGGTGCCAGGGGGCGCCCGGTGGACGGAGCCCGCGCTCATCGATTCTGGGAGCGTGCCGCCCGTCCCGTCTAAACGGTCTCCCTCGGGCCGCTCGCTTCCGTCTTGTGCGTCTCATTTCCCCTCATCCGTCTCCAGACATCCGCTGGTGTAGTTCCTCCGAAAAACGCACGGCCGATTTTCTTCCCCGTACTCGGTCGGTGCACGCTTGTACCCGGGTGACTAGTAATCTCGACGTCGACATACCGTTATTCCCTGACCTCACTTCCTAGGTACCTCGGCTATCGGGCGGATAAAACTCGAAGTTAAGAAAACTGTGAGTATACTGTAGGCGTCACCCCCTGCCGGACTGGAAACCCCTAATGTTTGGTCGCAGAAGAGAACCTCTGTGTCGTCGTTAGTCGCAGTAAAGCAGTATTGGAGAGTATTCCGTGTATTACTCACAGTAAAAGTTATTGCTGTCTTCTCTGTCGGCTGGTGGCTACGTAATCTGGAGAGGAATCCATCGAATCCCCCAGCGGACTCACGGCTGTGCACGATCTAGCAGTGGATGTCGATGACGCCCGGCTGCGGCGGTTTGCCGCTCGCGGGCGGGGTACGCGCGCCCTGTCGGTAGACACGTGCACGGAGAGGGCGGGGGCCGCGGCGTGCCTGTTAGATTCACGTCCCGTTTCGGGGGCGTTTTATCCCTCGAAGATCACTGCTCGTGTTTTCCACTCAACTGGACCTCGATGTCGGATGCTGTCGAGTCGTGGTGAACGCTGAATCTGGTCCATCAGTACCTTAGGCCGTCAAACCAGTTCTACGGCCGGGCGCTGTGGCCGAGCGGTTTTCGGCGCTTCAGTCCGGAACCGCGTTGTTGCAACGGTCGCAGGTTCGAATCCTGCCTCGGGCACGGATGTGTGTAATGTCCTTAGGTTAGTTAGGTTTAAGTAGTTCTAATTCTAGGGGCCCGATGACTTCAGATGTTAAGTCCCATAGTGCCTAGAGGCATTTGACCCATTTGAATCAGTTCGACGGTGGACTTTTGGGCAGCTTCAGCCCTGGACAGGGGCCCCGTTGGGAGATCTCTGGCTGCTGACTGCCGTGCTGACTACTGTACTGTTCATTAACCGTGGCTACAGGTTGGTGATGTTCTCGTAAGGCAGCAAGTGAAAGACAATCTCACACACATGTTATATCGTGTCGTCCAAAGATCGCGGTGTTGTAACAAAGTGAACACCTTTACCGATAGCACAGTTGTTAACGATGTATGGCTGCGTTCCACAACGACGAATGAGACGTGCTGGCGAAGCCACGCCGTCTTTCCCAGCGCCGCCGCCACCGCCCGGAGGCCGCTAAATTGCCAAGCAGAGGAAGCCTCGCCACAGTTCGTGACCTCTGATCGAGCAGGCAACATCGTCTAGTTAGACCAAGTGTTACTCGTGTCTTGGGTTCAACTGTGATTCTGAACTTTATACTTCAACAGGAGAGTTTAGTAAATGTGTGGGTGAAGTGAACCTTTAACATTCAAAGACAGTTGTAAACATTCGGCACATTCCTGTGCCAGTGGACTATATAAAGTTAAGTAAATGTTTTTATTATTCTTGTAATAAACTGCACTAATATTTCATGTATTTCTGCCGCGCGGGATTTGCCGAGCTGTCTGGGGCGCTGCAGTCATGGACTGTGCGGCTGGTCCCGGCGGAGGTTCGAGTCCTCCCTCGGGCATGCGTGTGTGTGTTTGTCCTTAGGATAATTTAGGTTAAGTAGTGTGTAAGCATAGGGACTGATGACCTTAACAGTTAAATCCCATAAGATTTCAGACAAATTTGAACATTTCATGTATTGCTCTTACACTCCACCATCTTCCAGAGCAATCAAAGAAGCCACAGTTACACCGGACGATTCTGGTTTCAGCTGGTCATAACAATTACCCTACCACAACTACAGAATAGAGGGCGAACTGCGTGACGCCATCGATCCTGCTGATCGGGTGCTCTAGGCTATTCTGGATGGGGTATTTATGTCATTGAGGAGGGGTGCCGCTTTACTATGTCATTCGTAATGACCGAATCGGTTTTGCTCTCCTCGTCGGCTTTTATTTCTTTTACAATTGCTTAACGAATTTGTTTCAGTGTCTGTACTGCTTAGTCAAACCCATGCTAGGCGATATTGCATCCTGCCTAGTGTCTCTTACATGGCGTTTCGGAGGCAGTTTGGTCTGCAGGCTTCTACGGATTTTCTGCTGAGTTCGCTCGCAGTCTTGCTCAAGAGTGTCGAGGTTGCTGCCTCTCTGACCGGGTAATTTAACGCTTCCCACATGGCGGTCGTTATTTCCGGTTGATTAACACCGACTGTCCGAACTTGGAAAATCTTACTCTCCCGTTTCCGTACTAATTTGTCGCGTAACAATACGTTCTGTAGGCTTGGAAAGATCGATGCTATGTCTACATCGAAGAGATCGCATATGAGCTTGCGGTATTCGTATACTGACCAAGTCATTGATTAAAATGAAAACAGGCGGCCATGTTGGCACTTGAAACGATGTAAGGTGGAGGAGGGCAGTTTTAGGCCGGAGCCAGAGAGAGAGCACCAGAACACTGGGATGAAGACCTCAGAAAAGTTACTGGCTTCAGCTGGCAGAATACTGGTCGAGAGTTCCACAGACGGCGTCAACTTGCGAAATCTTACTGCTTCACTTCAACATCCTACAGCTCACAGGAATTCAAATTCGTACGTATTAATCAGGCGCATATGCAGGGGGATGGGTGGGTCGCGACATCCGGTGCCGCCACCTTCATTTCCATACTTCCCTACCCATAGTCTGCAGACTTGGTTTGACAGCCGCAGTGCTGAGTGAAATACTGCTAACGGTGGAAACACACTACGATTTTATATCGCGTAAGTTATAACGTTGTGAAAATTGTGTGTGTCTTTTGTTATAAAGCTTAAATCAGTACTTCTCAAATTTTCTGTCGAAGGCTTTTCAAATTATGCATTGCTCTGTACTCCAATGTCTTTCAAGTTATCCTTAAGTGACGTAATGCCGGCCGGAGTGGCCGAGCGGTTCTAGGCGCTACAATCTGTAATCGGGCGACCGCTACGGTCGCAGGTTCGAATCCTGCCTCGGGCATGGATGTGTGTGATGTCCTTGGGTTAGTTAGGTTTAAGTAGTTCTAAGTTCTAGAGGACTGATGACCTCAGATGTCCCATAGTGCTCAGAGCCATTTGAACCATTTTAAGTGACGTATTAAGAACTGATAAAAACTTTTTGTTGTGTTTGTTTGTGTGTGTATGAAAAGTAAATTCTGAAATGTTTATCTTTTAGTGTGAGCTCTGATTTCTCTTATTTTATTACATTTATTATTTCACCCTTTGTAGTGTGCTCTCAACAAAATGTTTTCACATTCGGAAGAGGAAGTTGGATACCGAATTTTCATGAAAAGATCTGACTGCAACGAAAAACGCCTTTGTTTTAGTGGTTGCCACCCCAAATCACTTATCTTATTCGTGGCACTCTCGCCTCTGTGTCACGATAATACAAAATTCCCCACAGGGGGTTCGCCACTCTTTGGCGGGTTCGTACATGGCTACCACTGCAGCTACCGCTGCACTTTGCAGCGTTTTTTCCCAACCGTGTTGCATGTCTATCCTCTTGCTACTTTTCCCCTTCCTTGAGGAACATGTCTTGGATGTTATGGGGAATGTTCTGCTTTGTCTGTCGCTGACGTAAGAACAGTCTCACCTTTATTTTTTGCTCCGTTTTGCTTTCTTCGTTTTCCTTCTCCTCTCGTTCCTCCACTTCGGCGTTCGAGGTTCCCCTTTTTCTTCTTCCTCCCAGTGCGCTCCTAAAGGTTGGTCCACGTGTCTGACACGTAACAGGTGACTGGGTAACGCGCAATTCCCAGCCCTGGGTCGACAGGTAGGATTTTCACGTACCCCTTGATACAGGCCACACCCAGAGAGGGGTGATTGTCTAAGCTGCAACCTTCCCAAATTGCCGATTGGTCCCCATGTCAGATGTTCGGGTGATGTGACCTGAGATGTGAACAGTCGCCTGAGGCGGGTGTGCCCCCCTGTGAAGGGAACCCCCAGCTGGAAGGAGCACGCCATCAGAGATGCTGGCGATCATGGGTGGTTTTCTCGCAATGAGTCAATCATCTTCCCAATCAACGTCTACGAAACGTAAACATAATGCGGCTGATGATTCAAAGACCCTTCCTGCTGCACCACGGTTCCTCGTCGTCTCACATACTGAAGATGGTCAGTCCTTCGCCACGGTAGATCAGCTTATTACTCAGGAAGGTGTTGATGCAATTGCTGGCCGTGTGAAATCCTGCTCTAGTTTACGGAATGATACTTTGCTTTTGAAGACTGCTTCTGATTCTCAAACACAACAACTGCTTGCTGCCTCGCTTCTCCGCGGCTGTCCTGTTCATGTCGAGCCCCATATAACTTTGAATTCTTCCCCTGGTGTAATTTACACCAGGCTGCTCGACTGTCTAACCGAGGCCGAAATCCAATCTTACCTCTCTGATCAGGGTGTCATTGCCATACATTGTGTAATGAAAAAGGTAGATTCCTCCTTAGCGCCTACCTGCACTCTTTTCCTCACCTTTGATAGAGTCCAAGATCAAAGCAGTGTCTGAAATTATCACAGTTAGGCCGTACATTCCGAACCCGATACGCTGCTACCAGTGTCATCCTTCCAACCACACTAGAACGTCTTGTCGACACCCAGCTATATGTGTAACATGTGGTAGGGATGCACACGAGGGCGATTGTCCGCCTTTTTCTCCCCGCTGTATCAACTGCAGTGGCACTCATGTAAAGTCGCCCAGTGTCAAAGTAGCATCGCCATCCCCCCATCCCACTGTGCAACAAACTGTCAAACTCTCGCCTCAAGGGGCGAAGTCCACAGCTCCAAAACAGTAGGCAGGAAAGGACAGAAGGAGTACTCCTGTGAAGACTTCCTCTGTCCCTCCGTCCAAACAACACCCTAGTCTTCCTCTAACCGGAAAAGCTCAAAGAAGTCCACCATAGGCAAACTGTCTTCACCTTTGCCAACTCGAAGATCCTGTTCGACGGTGTCACCATGTGGTACCTTAGCCCAGCCGGCCTCTGTCTCGCCAGTGCGCACCACCAACCGTTTTTCAGCGTTGGACTCCACGGACCGACCACACGAGCAAGCTGATGCTTCTGTGGACTCCGTGGAGCGGGATCCTCCAGCTTCTGTGCCCTGTAGTAGCGACTCTACACCGGCTGTCACATGACGGCTGCCGAGCTGACACTCCCACATCTCTTCCTCCTCATGACTGTCCTCCAATGGAATGATCTCGGCATCACCAGGGCAGACTTCCTTCAGTTTTTTGGACAGCTACGTCCCCCATTTTTGCTACTTAGTGACTTAAATATGCATAATCACCTTTGGGGTTCTCCCAGGACCTGTCAGAGCGATTTCCCTCTCGGCTGTCTTTTTTAACCAACTTATTCTCTTCTGCCTTAACACTGGAGCACCCACTTTCCTTTCCAACTCCTCGCACAGCTGTTACAGTTTGGACCTATCCTTCTGCACTGCCCTGGTTGCCCATCGTCTTGTATAGTCCGTTCTTTCTGACACCTAATCGAGCGATCATTTCCCGTGTGCTCCCTGTTTGCTGGCTCCTGCCCCATCCATGTGCACGACAAATGGCAGCTTACTGAGGCTGACTGGCAGCTTTACTCCTCCCTGGCGACCTTCGAAGAACAAGATTTCCACAGTTGTGATGACCAGGTCGATTATCTCACCAACTTTATCCTTACTGCTGCAGAACGTTCCATTCCTGGCACTTCCTCTTTACAATGTCATGTCCCAGTCCGTTGGTGGACTGAGGTATGCCGTGATGCAATTAACCGTCATCCTACAGTGGCAAATTGCATTCATTATAAACAAAGACCTGCAAAGTGTCGTCGCGTTCTTCGGGATAGCAAACGAGCTAGCTGGATTTCATTCACTAGTTCTTTTAACAGTTCCACCCCTTCCTCAGTCGTGTGGGCCAGCCTCTGACGGCACTCTGGGACCAAGATTCTTTCCTCCATTTCCGGCCTCACTGTAGCAGATGATGTTATCGTGGACCCTAGTGCTATCTCCAACACCTTGGGCCACCATTTTGCGGTAGTTACGAGCCCTTCCCACTATCACCCTTCCTTCCTTCATCGGAAACGAGCGGAGGAGGCTCGGGTGATAACCTTCTATTCTTCGAATCGTGAGTGCTACAATGCTGGCTGTACTATGGGGGAGCTCGATCAAGCTCCAGTTCATCCCGATCCTCTGGCCCGGGTCCTGACGCCATCAACGTTCAGATGTTGCAGCACCTTTCTCTTGTAGGCACGCACTTTCTGAACACGTACAACCACACCTGGGCAGAGGGCACACTTCGGGGACGCTGGCGTGAAGCCACTGTCATACCCATACCTAAGCCCGGTAAGGACAAAACCCCTCCTTATAGCTACTGCCCCATTTCTCTTACCAGCTGCGTTTGCAAGGTGATGGAATGTATGATTCATGCCCGACTGGTATGGTGCCTCGAGTCTCACAATTTACTGACGAATACACAGTGTGGATTTCGAACATGGCGTTCCACAGTTTACCATCTCGTCACCCATGTCATGAATGGTTTTCTGCGGAAATCCCAGATTGTGACCGTGTTTTACGATTTGGGGAAGGCCTACGACACCTGCTGGAGAATTAGTATCCTCTTTACACGTGGGGCTTCCGTGGCCGCCTGCCCTGTTTCCTTGATCGAGCTTTCAAGGTGCGTGTGGGTTTTGCCTTGTTGGACACCTTTATCTAGGAAAACGGAGTGCCTCAGGGTTACGTCCTGAGTGTCATCCTCTTTGCTGCCGCCATTAACCCAATCAAGGCCGGTCTCCCACCAGGCATCTCCGCCTCCCTTTTTGTTGTCGATTTTTCAGGTACATATAGTGTCTGAAACCTGTTTGCCAGGCAAGCCGTGGAGGCCTTTCGGCCGCCCTCCACCATGGAAAGTCTTCCACTGACATCTTGAAACGAGCTCCCACTTGGCCATGGTGAGGGTTCAGCCTCATTGTAGGCAGTAAGTGGGGCATCAACAGGCCAGTTGGGGGGGGGGGGGGGGACGGATGGGGTTGGGCATGTGGGACTAGCTAGACGTCCCGCGCATCCCCGCGTCCGGTCCTCCACAGTAATGCCCATTGCCAACAGCCTCAAATAGCGTGACCAAAGCATCGCCTGGAGCTGTGAGCGAAGGGACACCAACTCAGTGTGCATACAAACACAACAAACAGAGCCCCTAACCATACAAAAGTTGGCGTAACTGTACACTGCATGATTATTAATACGCTAGGATGTGTCTAGTAAGCACATGAACATGCATTAAATTTAAGAATTAAACTACGAAGTACACAGTTAACTGAAAATAATTCACTCCTAGTTGGAACTGATTCTTATAATTCACAAAGAGACGCTGTACTCACCTGACTTGCTGCGGGAAAGCTTAAGTGCCAGATCGCACATTTGTCAGGAGAATAAGAAAACCAATATATCTCCTTTTGTACATAAATTATGTACAGTGTTATAGTATGTGTTATGTATAGTGTGTGTGTGTGTGTGTGTGTGTGTGTGTGTGTGTGTGTGTGTGTGCGTGCGTGCGTGCGTGCGCCCCCCCCCCCTCCCCCCCCCCCACACACACACACATACACGCCGGCCAGTGAGGCCGAGCGGTTCTAAGCGCTTCTGTCCGGAACTGCGCGACTGTTACGGTCGCAGGTTCGAATCCTGCCTCGGGCATGGATGTGTGTGATGTCCTTAGGTTAGTTAGGTTTAAATAGTTCTAAGTCCTAGGGGACTGATGACCTCAGATGTTAAGTCCAATAGTGCTGAGAGCCATTTGAACACCCCCCCCCCCCACACACACACACGCGAAATTGACAACGACATACTGCAGTGTCCCTAAGTGTGTACTATCTGCAGCCGAGATGACTGCGACGACGGCAAGGCGGCAGTGCGTCTGGTATGCATTGTCACATACAGTGATACGCCAAAACATTATGACCACTGACCACCGCGACGTTGGATGCCGCCTGGTGGCGTTGCGGGCACGTGACATGTAAAAAAAAAAAAAAAAAGTATGTAAGCGGAACAGACACGGACGGGGGCTCACCATAGCGAAGACATGGGCAGCAAGTGGGGAAATACATTGAGATAAACGACTTTAAAAAAGGGGCGGAGGAATTATTATTACGTAGAGCTTGTGAACGGGTATATCGAAAACGGCCAAGCTGGTCGAATGTTAACGCGCTAATGTCGTGAACAACTATGGAAAGAGGCAGGACAGTGAAACTACCACTAGTCGCTAAGTAGTTGGATGTCCACGGATCTCCGCAGAATGTGGGATTCGGAAGCTTGTCTTCTCTGTAAAATATAGGGCAATCATTAATGAACTATATGAAATCGTCATAGCTTCTGAACGGTTTGTATTGGGACATTCAAACTGCACGGTTGGCCGCGGGGCATGATGGGAATCAGTATGCGCATGTCACTGTCGGCCATTTGCACATGAAAATGTCACGATACACTGAGCGTGTAGCGTTTGTGAAGGCGCATTATGGGAGCAATGACAGCCCAATTGCTCCTCAAAGGAGTGTTTGCGACCTAGCTGAAGACAACCAATCCGAGTGTGCTAACAATCAAGAATTTGATTCGCAAGTTTGAGAGAACGGGTAGTGTTCGTGATGACAATGTTGGTAATGTCAGCAGTCCAAAAAGGTGAAAACCGCTGAAAACATCGAGAAGACGCGCTGTGTTTCAACCCAGCCCCAGGGCATCGATCAGACGAACTGCACAGCAGGTGGGAATCAACCGGGAATTACTGCGACTGATTGTTGTTCGAGATCTGCAGCTATTCCCATTAAGTCCCAGGGCCATCGAGCAGCGATTGTGTTTCGCCAACACTACTGCCCACAGAATTGACGAACAGGACTTAGATGTGAATACGGTTTGGCTTAGCGACGAAGCCCACTTTCTTTTGGATGGGTTCGTCAATGAGGAAAATTGTCGCATTTCGGGGCCGAGAATCTGCATTTCGCGATCGAGAAGTCTCTTCTCCTTCAAAGGGTAACTGTGTGGTGTGCAATGTCCAGCCACGGAATAATCGGTGCGATATTCCTTGATGGCAGAGTGACTACCGGAAGGTACGTGAACGTTTTGGAAGGTGATTTCATCCGCATCCTAGGTGACCATGATTTCCATAAGATGTGGTTCATGCAAGACGGACCTTGACCCCTTCGAAGCAGGAGAGTGTTTGATACCTTGGAGGAGCACTTTGGGGACTACATTCCGGCTCTGGGGTACCAAGAAGCCACTGGCATGAGCCTTTATTGGTTGCTATATCCTCCGGATCTGAACACATGCGACTCATTTTTGTGGGACTATGTTAAAGATAAGGTGTGTAGCAATAACCCCAAAACTGTTGCTGAACTGAAAACAGCCATTCAGGATGTCATCGACAGCATCGATGTTGTTACGCTTCAGCGGGAGATGCAGAATTTAGCTATTCGTCTACGCCATATCGTCGTCAATATTACGCATATGAAACATGTCATAACCGAATATCTGTAGTGAAGTTTACATTTTCAATAAAATTTGTGCACGCCGCAAATTGTAACTAATTTACGTTGGTTTTTTTTTTTTTTTTTTCCATATAGTTCAATAATTGTCAAAGTGTAGGGTAGATGGTCATCTGTGACATCACTTAGGAAAACGCACAATGCTGGTGCACGCATAAATCTTTATCGGACATTGTTTAAAACAGTCCTCCGCAGCAGACCACACCTACATGTCACGCAACGAGTTCTTCAATTACGATTAGAATGGGTACAGGACCATCGGCATTCCGCCGTCGGCTGTTCGCGATGAATCGCATTTTTTGTTACACAAGGTCAGTGTTCGTCTTCGCAAACGACATCATCGAGGTGAACGGCGGCTCGAAACGTGCAGCTCGCCACGTTCGCAGACTGGTGGAGATGAGATGATGTTTGGTTTGTGGGGCGCTCAACAGCGCGGTTATCAGCGCCTGTACAATTGCCCAACCTTTGCGCAGTCCAATTTCGCCACTTTCCTGGATGATGATGAAATGATGAGGACAACACAATCACCCAGTCATCTCGAGGCAGGTGAAAACCCCTGACCCCGCCGGGAATCGAACCCGGGACCCCGTGCTCGGGAAGCGAGAACGCTACCGCGAGACCACAAGCGGCGGACAGACTGGTGGAGAGTATTATGCTATAGGAGACATTCTCCTGCGCTTGCATCGGACCTGTGGTAGCACTCGAAGACACGCTGACAACTGCGAACCACCTGCAACCCTTCACGCTTTATGTCTTCTCCGATGGCGATGTCATCTTTGAGCGGTATAATTGTCCGTGTCTCTGAGCCAGAACCGTGCTATAGTGGTTTGAGGTGCATTATAATGAGCTCACGTTGACGTCTCGGCGACCAAATTCGCCTGGTGTAAATCCTGCGGAACACATCTGGGTCGCTATCGGGCGCCATATCCCGTGTGCGCAAATCAGCAGCCCGTTATTTACACTTATTACGTGACCTGAGCGTAGACATCTAATCCCACAAAACTCCGTGATTGCAGCGACGTCAATACAGCATATTAAATCTTCTCAGTTCCCTAATAATATTGGCAAAATCCTCTATTTGTGTGCACGCTGTCAGTAACGTATTGGTGCACTTGCAGTGTATACAACCAGTGAAATGCGTTTTTTTTTTTTTTGCTCTCACGATACACGTTTCGTTTTATTCAGGTAAAATATCGCCCACAGTAGGTTTTTTCTCACCCGCTTCTTGGTTACAACTTGTACGTGTCTGCAAGCATGTTTCAGTAGACTGTTCGTGTTTTTTTTTATTGGTTCTGTTCATGAGACCTTAATTGGCGAACAACTAAACGCAACAAGGCCAACAATGCCTTTCGTGATAAGGAAATCTTTGGATGACAAGTAAGTCAGACTCCGAGCAGTCACTGGGCACAAGGAAGCTATGGGATGGGTTCACCGTTTGCAGGCATTCTTTTCAGCTGACTTAAGGTAGCGTGTACTCGCAGTACTGATCGTAGCTGTTGTTCAAGGTGGTAGGGGTATTCGGTCGGTCCGAAGTGGCAAGCTGGCCGCTTCGTAAAATGGAATCGTGTCAGAGCCTCAGATGGTTTGTTACTTGATTATCAAAGAGGTTTCCACGTAAGAAACTCGCTCTGACTTTCGGAGTTAACCTGTGTTACTGTATTATTTGCCGCCGCGCCGGATTAGCCGAGCGGTCTAGGGCGCTGCAGTCATGGACTGTGTGGCTGGTCCCGGCGGAGGTTCGAGTCCTCCCTCGGGCATGGGTTGCGTGTTTGTCCTTAGGATAATTTAGGTTAAGTAGTGTGTAAGCTTAGGGACTGATAACCTTAGCAGTTAAGTCCCATAACATTTCACAAACATCTGAACTTTTTTTTTTCCTTATCAGTGGAGCAATGTGTTGTTACTAACGTATCAGCAATCTGTCAGATGATACTGAAGATACGTGATACTGTATTGTGTGTCAGTCGTAGAGGGCGGCTGATACTAAGACTACGTTGATGAATTATCCCGTAATATAGGAAACGAGTATTCAATTACCGCTCCATCATTCGGTAAGATTTATCCTGTACAAAGTTTCTTCCTTTGATTCAAATGAAATGAAGAATGAGAACTTGGGAATATTTCCAACGTTCACTTTCTCCTTCCACTATCAGAACCATTAGCACTGTGCGTTTTTTGTAGATGAGATGAATGTTTTAATTTTAAGAATAACTTATTTTTTCGAACCTCACGGAACACAGTTATTGAAACGGTCACCTTTTGACAGTAACTCGTGCAAAACAGGTATTGTGAGGGTCGTTTCAGAGCCGAAAATGTTAACACATGTTGTCCACTTTTCGCAGTACCTCATCTTTACCATTTTTTAGAACCACAATTTTCATAACAGTCGTCAAAAGTTTTGATTTCGATTGTTTCTCAGCGGGATTAGCGGCAACGAAAAAGTTATTGTAGCCAAATAAGCCCTCATTAAAACTAACGTCCTCCAGAACTAGCAATAAGAGTGTAAGGCTTAAATGAATAAAGAGCAGGTATAGTGACAAGGAACTTTGGGCTTTCAGGACACGTTTCAAATCTTATGTGCTTGCTGAATTCACGATATTGAATAGATCAAGAGTTCTGGATTAATTGGTGACACTCCGCCGTAGCACATATTAAACGATCAAATTTAGTTGACTAGAGCCAACACGAGGCAGCTGCTAGAGGCGCCAGATTTCAGGCCAACCTAGACATCGTGTGACGTCGGTGGTGTCGCCGCAGCAGAAAGAAAACACTTCTCTGCTCCAAGCCCAGGAAGCAGGAATGAGTCGTCGGCTGCGAAAACTGCCCTGCCAACACACATTAGATGCGAACAGTAATCTGCCCAAATAAGGCTACAGACGATAATGTCTAGGGTGTAGACAAAACATATTAACTTCACATGCAAGTTACAAGCTCAACACCCCTTAAGATTACTTGAAAATTAACAAAGTGAAACATTAGCGGCCTGCTAATGCCCTGACTAGAGCATACTGATCTATAAAAGTGTGCCTTGTCAGTATTGGAACAAAGAAAGTTCTGGCACACTCTGCATTGTTGCCAGATGTATCCAAGATAGCGGCGATGACGTCATCCAAGATGGATGCATCCGGACAGAACACTGGAATCCCCCAGGGGGTCCACAACTCTTTTGTGGATACGTGCGTAGCGAGCATGGGACTCTGAGCTAAGGGGGCCTCATTCCTTTCCGGGCTGCATACCTTCCTTTTCCGCATCCTTCCTTATCCCCCATCTTCGCCCCCCCTCCCCTCGCCACTGGCTCTTTCCTTCCCTTTCTCCCCCTCTGGGAGTATGTTTTGTGCCTACATCTGGAGATGGACGCTCAAAAATGTAACACATTCTTCGCTTTCTCTGCTTGCACGTCTTCATCCTTCCTTTGTCCTTCTCTTTTCCTTACCTCTTCTCTATACCCTTTTCCGCTGCGGCGTTTGAGACCTCTCTTCTTTCCTTTCCCTTTCTTTGTTTTTCCCTTTCTCTTTTTTCCTCCCTGTGCGTGTCTGAAGGGCGACCCACGCATTTTCGTGCGTAGCCGGTGACGGGATAACGCGTAATTCCCCGCCCCGGGTAGACAGGTAGGACACATACGTACCCCCTGGTAACGGCCAGGCCCAGGGATGGGTGATTACTCGAGCTGATACCTTCCGAAAGTGCCGATTGGTCCCTCCATCCGTTTCTCGGGAAGTGTGACGTGAGGTGTGAACAATCACCTAAGGCGGGAGTGCGCTCAGAGAGGGCCCCCACAAGGGAGGAGCGCGCCATCGGAGACGCCGGTAATCATGGGGGATTCTTCCGCAATGGTTTCCTCATCTTCCACTATGTCTGCTCACAAGCGTAAGTTCACTGAGTCTCAGCCACAGACAGTTCTTCCATCGTTGCCACAGTTCCTTGTTATTTCTCAGTCTGATGAAGGTCACGACTTCTCCACCGTCAACCCTTTCATTATTCAGAAAGGTGTCGACGCAATTCCAGGTCCTGTAAAGTCTTGTTCCAGATTACGGAATGGCACCTTGTTGTTAGAAACAGTCAGTGCCCTCCAGGCACAAAAATTGCAGCGTACTTCACTGCTCCACACCTTCCCTGTCCGGGTGGAAGGCACCGCACTTTAAATTCCTCACGTGGAGTCGTTTATACACGCTCCCTCGACGGATTGTCAGACTACCTGTCTGACCAGGGCGTAACGGCTGTTCATAGAGTCCTATGTCTTCTTGACATTTGACAAAGTTCAACTTCCAACGAACATAAAAGCGGGCTATGAGATAATTTCCGTTCGCCCCTATGTCTCAAACCCTACACATTGCTATCGGTGTCAGCGGTTCAATCATACCAGCCAATCCTGTTCCAACCCGGCCAAATGTGTTACGTGTGGCAAGGATGCCCATGAGTGTGCTTGTCCACCTCGTTGCATCAACTGTATGGGTGACCACGCTGCTTCCTCTCGAGATTGCCCAATTTTTAAAGCCGAAAAGCTCATTCAGGAAATCAGAGTGAAGGAAAAGGTGTCGACCTTTGCTGCTCGAAAATTATTCGCCAGTCGAAAGCCCACTGTGCCTCAGACAGGAAAATACAGCACTGTCCTTGCCTCTCCTCGGCCAACAAAGGAGGTGGCCACGCAGGCTTGTGATCTCACCTTTAGTGACACGGTCGTCAGATCGGCTAGCGCAAAGATCGCCCGTTCAACCTCCCCACTTTCGCCTGCTCACTCTATGGCTCACCCTTCATCGGGTTCTGCTAAATCTCGATCCCAAAAGTCAGACACCCGGACTTCCAAAAAAGAGCATACTCGTGAAGATTTTTTACGTACCCCAACTTCACAACCATCGGTTCCTCCTTCATCTAAACATCGTGTTTCCAAGAAGGCTAATAAGAAACCCAGTTCCTCTCCTTCTCCGCCACGGCGTGTCTCATCTGCAGCACCACCTGGCGGTAGCCGCCCTCGGCCGTCTTCTGTGTCGCCGAGGCGCACTGCTGGCGGCCGATCAACCGGCCGATCGCTGGTAGCAGGAGCTGCTCCTGCACAACCTATGGATCAGGATCTTCTGCCTTCGGCTGAGTGCCGTTCCAAGCTGTCGGTCGCAAGCTCTGAGCAGTCGTTGAGTTGACGGCAACCTTTGTCACATTGTTCCATTTTCTGTCCACCCTATGTCCATTATCCATTGGAATATCCGTGGCATTCGAGCCAATCGGGATGAATTGACGATCCTCTTACGATCCTACTCGCCGGTCATCTTCTGTCTTCAGGAAACAAAGCTGCGTCCCCACGACCGCTTTGTTTTCCCCCATTTTCAGTCAGTCCGATTTGATCTCCCCTCTGTTGAATGCACTGCAGCACATGGAGGACTCATGATTCTTCTCCATAATACTCTCCATTGTCACCCAATCCCCTTAAACACTTCCTTCCAAGCAGTCGCTGTTCGTCTTTCCCTTTATGGATACGCCTTCTCTCTTTGTACTGTATACATTCCATCGTCCACATCAATGCCACGAGCTGATCTCCTTCATCTTCTTGGTCAGCTTACACTCCCCTATTTGCTGCTTGGGGACTTCAATGCCCACCACCCGCTTTGGGGATCTCCACATCCTTGTCCGCGTGGCTCACTATTGCTAGACGCCTTCCACCAAGCGGATCTTGTTTGCCTCAACACTGGGGACCCTACATTTTTGTTTGCCTCCACGACAAATTTCTCTCATTTAGATATTTCGGTCGGTACTGTTCCGCTAGCTCGGGGCTTCGAATGGTTCGCCCTTGCTGATACACACTCGAGTGACCACTTTCCATGTGTCCTTCGATTGCAGCCACAACTGCCATATATGCGCCCGAGACGCTGGAAGTTTGCCCAAGCCGATTGGACACTTTTTTCGTCTCTAGCGACATTCGATGACCGTCACTTTCCTAGCGTCGACGATCAGGTCACTCGTATTACAGACGTTATTCTTATAGCTGCGGAACGTTCAATACCTCGCACCTGCGAATTGCCCCGGCGCCTCCCCCCCCTCCCTCCCCTGTTCCTTGGTGGAACGAGGCATGCCGTGACGCAATACGTGAGCGGCGACGTGCTCTTCGCGTTTTCAGACACCATCCTACTTTGGCCAACTGTATCCGCTATAAGCAGTTCCGTGCGCGGAGCCGTCGCGTCATCCGCGATAGCAAGAAGGCAAGCTGGGACTTCTTTACTAGCTCATTTAACACCTTCACTTCCTTCTCGGAAGTTTGGAGTCGGATTCGACGGTTATCAGGCGCGCCTAGTTTCTCCCCGGTCTCTGGGCTCACTGTCGCGCATGATACATTAGTGGACCCCGTCGCAGTTTCTGACTCATTGGGTCAACACTTTGCTGAGATTTCGAGCTCTGCAAATTACCCGCCAGCGTTTCTCCCGAAGAAACGTGCAGCGGAAGTGCGACCTCTTGCTTTCTCCTCTCAAAATCGCGAAAGCTACAATATTGTTTTCTCCATGCGGGAACTCCAACATGCACTCTCTTCTTCTCGCTCCTCCGCCCCAGGACCGGATGGTATCCACATCCAAATGTTGCTGCATTTATCATACCTCCTTCGCCTTTATAATCGAATTTGGACCGACAATACTTTTCCCAGACGATGGCGGGAAGCTATCGTCGTTCCTGTTCCGAAACCTGGAAAGGACAAACATCTCCCCTCTAGCTATCGCCCCATTTCTCTCACGAGTAGTGTGTGTAAGGTTTTGGAGCGTATGGTGAATTGCCGTTGCCGTTTAGGTTGGTGGCTGGAGTCCCGCAGTCTTTTAACACCTGCCCAATGCTGTTTCCGAAAGCATCGTTCTGCAATTGACCATCTTGTTGCTGTCTCCACTTGTATCATGAACAATTTTCTCCGGAAACGCCAAACAGTAGCAATATTTTTTGATCTGGAGAGAGCATCCTCCGCACACTGTTCTCTTGGGGCTTTCGCGGTCGGTTGCCCCTTTTTCTTCGCGAATTTATGGCAGAGCGCTCATTTAAAGTGCGGGTGAACACTACTCTCTCCCGTACTTTCTCCCAAGAAAACGGGGTACCCCAGGGCTCCGTGCTAAGTGTTATACTGTTTGCCATTGCCATAAATCCAATTATGGATTGTCTCCTTCCTGATGTCTCGGGCTCCCTCTTTGTGGACGATTTTGCGATCTACTACAGCTCTCAACGGACCAGCCTTCTTGAACGGCGTCTTCAAGGCTGTCTCGATCGCCTCCACTCTTTGAGCATCGAAACAGGCTTCCGCTTTTCTCCCAGTAAGACCGTTTGTGTTAATTTTTGGCGTCGTACGGAGCTTCTTCCACATTCCTTACATATAGGACTTGTCAATCTTCCGTTTTCGGACGTCGCTAAATTCTTGGGTCTTATGTTTGACAGAAAACTGTGCTGGTCCTCCCACGTTTCCTATCTTTCGGCTCGCTGTCTGCGATCCCTCAACACCCTCCGTGTCCAGAATGGTACCTCCTGGGAAGCGGACCGAGTGGTACTTCTCCGCCTCTATCGCGCCTTAGTGCGCTCGAAATTGGACTATGGAAGCATAGTTTACTCCTCTGCTCGGCCGTGTATTCTTCGGCGTCTCGACTCTATCCACCACCGTGGATTACGTTTAGTGTCTGGAGCTTTTTACACCAGCCCTGTGGAAAGCCTTTATGCTGAGACTGCTGAACCTCCGCTGTCCAATCGGCGAGCAGTCCTCCTGAGTCGTTATGCCAGCCATCTGTCTTCCATGCCTGCTAATCCAGCCCATGACCTTTTTTTCGACGCCTCCTTTGATGTAGGGTATGCAGGCCGCTCCTCCTCCTTACTACCCCCGGGAGTCCGCTTCCGTCAACTGCTCCATTCTCTTTCCTTCCGCTTTCCTAAAACTTTCTTGACAACTTGGGGTACACCACCGCCTTGGCTCCATCCCCGGACCTGCCTGCTCCGTGATCTTTGTCAGTTTCCCAATTATGGTACCCCTACACTTGTTTATCGTCAGGAATTTTCTGCTCTATGGCACAAATGAAGGATGCCACATTTATTTACACTGATGGCTCAAAAACATCGTTTGGTGTAGGGAGTGCCTATATTGTTGGGGACACCACAAATCGATTTCGGCTTCCCGACCAGTGTTCGGTTTATACTGCGGAGCTTTACGCTGTTCTCCAGGCTGTCCAATACATCCGTCGCCATCAGCGGATACAGTATGTTATCTGTTCAGATTCTCTCAGCTCTCTCCTCAGTCTCCAAGCTCTCTACCCTGTCCACCCTCTGGTCCACCGGATTCAGGACTGCATCCGCTTGCTCCACTTGGGGTGCGTCTCTGTGGCGTTCCTCTGGACCCCAGGACACGTTGGTATCTGTGGAAATGAGGCGGCCGATATAGCGGCCAAGGCTGCAGTCTCTCTTCTTCGGCCAGCTATTCGCATGATTCCCTTCGCCGATCTACGGAGTGTTTTCTGTCGTCGTGTTGTTCTTTTATGACATGCACATTGGTCGACACTTCCCCTTAATAAATTGCGGGACGTGAAAGCTCTTCCCTGTGCTTGGACCTCTTCCTCCCGAACGCGTCGTCGGGAGGAGGTAATTTTAACTAGACTCCGGATAGGGCACTGTCTTTTTAGCCATCGACATCTTTTAAGCGGCGATCCTCCCCCACTCTGTCCCCACTGCTCTCAGCTGTGGACGGTACGACACCTTTTACTTGAGTGCCCCTATTTTACCCCGTTACGCGCCCGTCTACAGCTGTCGCCTGAAATATCGTCCATTTTAGCAGATGACACGCGCTCAGCCGATCGCGTTCTCGAGTTTATTAGTGCCAGTGAGATGACGTCAGTCATTTGAAGCTCTTTTTGGGGACAACCAACCCATTTCTATAGTGGTTTTCTAAGCTTTCCTTCTGCTTTTAGTTTCTCCAATTTTTGAGTTTCGTTCCCATTGCTGCTGGTTTCCATTTTCGTTTTTTACCTTTTCTCAAGTCACAGACCGGGCGCTAATGACCATAGCAGTTTTGCGCCCTAAAACAAAAAAAAAAAAGAACACTGGAAGAAAATTGACCTGCAGCAACTTCTCCTAGTTTAGAACCACATCAGTCAAGCATTAAATCTTACCTTGTTAACGCTGTATCTCAATCGATCACCCTGTCCACTCTCTGTTATCCTTTAGAGCAGATGCGAGTAAGTTTAAAGGTGAATGGTTCTCTGTCCTCCTGAAAAACATCAAATACAGTAGTCAACTCGCTTTTATCACTGGTACCTCAATAGACATACAATATAATACTGCCTCAATGGGAAAAAAAATTGACTGCCTCCCTGATTCCCCTCGTTTCGATGTCGAAGTTTTCCTGGATTCCTCTTGTTGCCGCGTACTTGCTCCCATGTACAATTTCTTCGGCGCGAACCAGAAGATACTCAAGTACTTCCTCAAATTCCCCCCACATTCCGTCAATTTACACCTATTCCCACCGAATAAATAAATATATTTACTATCTTAAATTTGTGTTTGTGTTTTTTTATTTCTCTAGACAAAATATCACATACATTAACGTACATAAACATGTACTAGTGTGCACTAATGTGTATTAACGTGTACTAATGAACCAGATGATAAGCAAGTACTTCCTCAATTTCCCCGCATTTCGATGTACATTCGGTCAATTTATACCTATTCCCTCGCCATTTTTCGCAATTTTATCGATTTTATGTCAGATCTATCCATGCGATCATGACGTAACCTCTCGTTCTGTGTTCTAAAATTGCCTGTAAATGTAGCACAGCTGCAAACACCTAGCTGAAATGCGCCAATCGGGAGGCGTAGTATAGCACTACACTCGACTGTATCGAGTTACGTCCACATTCGGAGAGCGTTTACCCTGTTTTCTGTACGTCTGTGTACATGCACGCCTTGCGGACGGCTCCCAGGACCCAGTCTCTCTGCTGGTGGACCAAACTTTGAACGTAGAATACTTGTCTGGACGTAACGCGTGGTTAGTCAACCCGCGAACCCTATTGCAGATGTGACGTGGTGGTGGTGGTTAGTGTTTAACGTCCCGTCGACAACGAGGTCATTAGAGACGGAGCGCAAACTCGGGTTAGGGAAGGATTGGGAAGGAAATCGGCCGTGCCCTTTCAAAGGAACCATCCCGGCATTTGCCTGAAACGATTTAGGGAGATCACGGAAAACCTAAATCAGGATGGCCGGAGACGGGATTGAATCGTCGTCCTCCCGAATGCGAGTCCAGTGTGCTAACCACTGCGCCACCTCGCTCGGTACAGATGTGACGTGTGGTGGATCTGCCTCCGAACATAGGTCCGGATATATAGTCCGCAGCAGATCCACTCAAACGCTAACTCGGATGTGGTATATTGTGGAACTGCATCCCAAGACCGCTTCGTATATTTCGCGTGGTGGATCCACCTTCAAACACTATCTCATGCACTGCATATTGTGGATCTGCATCTCAACACCACTCTGGATATGACGTGTGGTGGATCCACATTCGAACGCTAAGTTGGTTCTACTGGGGTCCTGGGAGCCTTCCACACGGCGTGCATATGTACAGACGTACAGAAAACAGAGCGAGCACTCTCCGAATGTGGAGGTGACTGGATACAATCGAGTACAGTGCTATATTACACCTCCCAATCAGTGCATTTGGGCTAGGTGTTGGCAGCTGTGCTACATTTACAAACAATTTTAGAACATAGAACGAGATGTTATGTCATGATCGCATGGATAGATCTGACACAAAATCGATGGAATTGTGAAAAATGACAATGGAATAGGTATAAATTGACCCAATATACATCGAAATGCGGGTAAATTGAGGAAGTACTTGCATATCTTCTGGTTCGCGCCGAACAATTTGTGCATAGGAAAAAGTATGCAGCAACAAGAGGAATCCAGGAAAACGTCGACATCGAAACGAAGGGATTCAGTGAGGCAGTCAATTTTTTTCCGTTGACGTAGGATTATACTGTATGTCTATTGAGCTACCAGTGACACATGCAATTTGACTACTGTATTTGATGCTTTTCAGGAGGACAGAGAACCAGTCACCTTTAAACTTACTTGCATCTGCGTTAAAGGATGACAGAGAAGGGAGGGGGTTATAGATTGAGATTGAGCTGTAACGGGGTACAATTTAATGCTTGACTGATGCACTCTAGAGAAGGAGAAGTTGCAGCAGGTCAATTTTTTTTCCAGTGTTCTGTCCGGATGCATCAGTCGCGTGACATAGCTCTACTTGCATACAGCCACATGTAAACCTGTCGCTCGTCAGAGGACTTCCATCTCATGTGTGATGAAACTTGACACTTCCTCTAAACGAACTTTGATTTATGTGGTGTACTCCATCCCCCCTGTCGCATCTTGAGTGTCAAATCGAGACTTCAGCGTCATAACAGAGTTAGCGATAGGAGCTTGTGAGGTGCTGCAATCCCCGTGTACACATTTGCCCAACAGCTGTGCTGTTTACAGAGTTAGTGACGGAATGACTTGTCATTTTGACATGTTGGACGCTGCTGCTATGCGTTTATCTGTTTCCATGTAGGATGTACCCCTCGCTACTAACGATCATTTTATTTAGGCCTGATGCAGGCATCGTATAATTTCTGAACCATGATCGGATATGAACAGTGCACACTATACGTCTCCAGAAAGCTATATTGTACTCATATCACGCAGAGCAAGTGTTTTACAGAAGCAGTTTCGACAACATAGTTTATCGTAGAGAAACCGGGAAGAAGGATGTATGTCATGTGCTTGAATTATATTTCTCACAATGGAATATTAACAACGCTACGTTCCATACGACTGATAGGTTGTAAATGCAGATGATCTAACGTTACAGCCCATTTTAAGTGGGGAACGTTGTATACTTAGGAGTGTGTGTGTTTATGTTCTCTCTTACCAATACCTTCCAGGTACCGATCCTAGACTCTATAACAATACTGTAGAATGACAGGTTGGTTGATTTATGTAAAACTGCGTCGAACTCCATCTGTATGGAGCTCCATCGCGTATAAAAATCATTTGTTTCTTGTTCTTCTTAACTGTCTGCTATACATCGATAAGGAGCGCTAAGCTCTTCGACATGGACACATCTCGAGATGGGTGAGGGCTCAGAAAGCTCCATTTATTCACGAGACATGGAGTGTAGCCGTCTTCTTCTGGTCAGTTGCAGATTAATTCGCTAACGGTGCTGCAGGGCGGGTTGGTCAATGGCAGTGTGAGGAGGGTCTTTCACTCTCTAATTTTACCCTAAGACAGCGAGAATGCTCTGTGACTCCCATACGTAGAGAGAGAGATCGTAAATTAAACACTATGCTCAAGGTGATAGAAAAATGTGGAGTGCTGTCTGCTATACTTTGATGATTTGTGTGTTCGAGAGTTAACACTGAATGGACGTACTGCACAGTCATTTATCCATGTTCGCAATGATACTCGTAAAGTGGAGAGGGGGTGGTTTAGCTATGATACTGGAATTTGGAAAACATGCTGTCACATCATTGGCCATTGTTGAAGTTACTGTAAAATTGCTAAAATTGTTCGCGCTATCAACTGGGATGCTCTTTATTAGAATACATGGATGGTGTCTTTTCCATTCCATCCGTGCACTGGTACGCTGTTGGTTACCACATAATGGTTGACTGATATCGCTTGTTTGAGGTGGGGAAAAAAGTTTTGGTGGATGGACAGCACCTTCTCGGATGGATAGCACCGAAACACTGATCGCGTACATGGGTGCAATATGAGGAATCAGTCAAAGAGAACGCAGAACCATCAGCTATTCGGTCAGTGTGAGAGAAGAGTCTAAATGTAGTGAATCACCTTCAGACTGTAGTTTGGAGACCTATACCAGCGCCCTAAAACTCTTCCAGTTAGCTTATGTTGTAACTGTCTTTTATTTTAAATCAGCCAATGTGTGTCGTGCTTTGCTGTCCGCCGTAAGAATATGATTTACACCGTGCAACGTCTAGTTTCCTGCGAAAGACCGTGGACCAGACAGTTTAGAATCAGGCACAGGTCACGAAGTAGTGGCAGAAAAAAAGGAAATGTTTGGCATTGTACAAAAGCGTGTTTAGAAAACTTTGTTTGAAACAACTAAACAGGACCAGAGGGAGCGTCTCATGCGATTTAGTATAGTCTGCGGGATACGATCATTCACCAAAGGTATAGGTGATCAAACTTTAATATTTAATTGGATCATGCCATACAGGCAGTAGCAGCAGCAGTTTGAGGTGTAAATTTGGTTGAGGGACTGGGTATACTGTTGTGAATGCTTGGGTGGTTGCACGCTACGCTATTCTGGGGAGCATTGTGAAATCTCTTTGTCCGCGCTGGACTGCACTGCAGCTATGTGTGCTAGCATCGGCACCTAGGTGACTTTTAATCGGATGAGCTTTCATAGTTCGTAATTTTTTTCTGTTATAGGGTAGAGAATAACGATGATAACATGTTGGGCTGATTGATTTGAATGGACGCGGATCTGCTTTGGGATGTAGTATCTGTATCTAGTTTGGAGACGTACCACGTTGCGCGCATTTCCACCAAATGGTCAAAACACGGTCCTGTTGCAGTAACTCAATTCATTCCCTTTCCTGCTCAGTTCCGACTTAAATTGGAACGATCACATGCAGAAAGCTGTAGAAATGGGAGCAGTTGCAAGATGCATAGGGGGTGACTAAAACGACATTGGAATTTTACTGTACCAGCTAGGTTTGGGAAAGGTGACTCGTTTCAAGATATGATAGTGCCAGAAATATGAGTGAGTAGTGGTTTTAACCATTAAAGGAATTTCAATAGGATCCAACGCAGGTATGTGCTTGAATGGAACGACCCGATTCCAAATCATGGACATCATTTCTAGCGGATAGCGTAACACTAGAGATCTGAGAAGTTAGTGTACATTTTCTTATGACCTCAATCGGCACATCATCTACTACTGCTGTTTGTGTTCCTTCTCAATCAGTCATCGCCTATAACTCAGTGGATATATCGCAGAACCTCTGAAATGATCTCGAGACAGAATGCGCTACGAATACTATAGAATTATCTAGCTGGGGCGGTGTTAGGGAGTCGCAGATATCGCTTACATACCATGTTCCTTAGCTGAATCACTTTCAAAATGCGGTAATTTTATCACGAGGTTGCATCGTGGGCTACATGTTGATCTGATGATACGCATTCATACAATGACCGTCACAACCCACCTCATTCAGAGGTAATGTCTTACCTCGATTTGTAAAGCTGGTATAGCATTTAACATGGATACTTGTGTGCACCTGTAGAACCAAGATTGCTTGTGACAGTAACATGCAGCAGTTGTTGGGATCGTTTTTTTTGTTTTTTTTTAACATCTGGTCGAGTACGTCTCTCTTTCTAAGACACAGTTGTAGCATTCGCAAGAAAAACCTAAGAGACATGTCCACCGATCGTTGATTTTCGGTCAGTATTATTTCGTATGGTAGGCAATCAGCTATTGATGAAGTATTATACTTAGTTGCAGGGGATGCGCCATATGTTCGCATTTTACCATCAGGTTTATAAAGTATGTGTTTGGGAAAGGAAATGACTATGTCCAGTTGTAAGGAGGGTATGGATTTGTCTTGGATTACTGCGATACCAAAGAGAAGAGTATGTCAGGTCATAAGGAAGGTAGTGTATTTCTATTTCCTGAGGCACTGCCTACAGCCGGTGTATTTCCGATACATTGCTCATTATCGAATGCCGTTCAATTGAGACTGCGACCGTAACATTTAATTGTAAGTATAATGATAAACATATATGTGATCAGTTTTCTAGAATGATTCCGTGTATGCATGGCAGTGGTGGGAATGATTCACGTTTCCCATTAACAGAAGCAGCCGTCTGAATGCAGAGGCCTGTTGGAGTGTAGGAATGTATCTGAGTTAACTTTGCCATCCTCTAGATGACCGAATAGCGAACTAATACTTCGTATGTGTTAGGTGACTTTCGTGATCAAGTGGAAATTTGAGGATATTGTGTACGGAGGTGCGTCTACACTTGATCGTTCTTCCCTCCCATGTAAATTGTTTGGTTGACTGCTTTTGCACATTTCGCGCCTTTATTTAGTTGAAAGAAGATCGATTGTGGTGTGTGCATCTAGCATGTGGAAGACACGTTTGCCTGTTCTCTAGACATCGGAATGACCTTACTTGGCTTGTAAATTATAGGAATGATTTGGAATCTTATACATCACCGACATCGGTATTCGAGACTGGAAATATCAGTTTACTCTATTTGTTTCTAGTTACTCAGTGGTTTACAGCACGCTGCACCTCGCTTAAGTTTCAGGTTTGTAGAGAAATAATTTCCAGTCTGTATCTTGGGAATTATGTTGCGCTAGCGATCGGTAGGATGCTGCCTAGTGCTTGACATCGAGAAGTACCGCGATAATGGTATACTATTATGGTGACTCATGCGAAAATACGTGTGTTCTTGTAATCCCAAAGTCTGGAGATGTGCATGGAAAAGTGAGCAAGTAAGGAAGCAGGTTCGGAGCAGAAACAGTAACATGTTTGTGCCAAGGGGAAACGATCCAAAATGTGTAGAACAGTTGTGTGAGTGACTTCGGTCCACTGAGATGCTGTGGGCATCTGTCGGGTGTAGATTCCCTAGTGCTGAGAGGAGTATATATACGGTACTGTCCGTCTTTGCGGTATATTTACAAATGATGTAAAAGGGATGATTTTGTATGGTGGAGGATATGTTATTGTATGTTTACTACGTCGACACGGTACGTGGCGATATATTGCTTGGTTGGAGATCGGTTTTGCGGACTAATATTCAAGCTCCTGTCCTTCGTGAGGGAGCAGTGTAAATGAGTAAGAGTCTTTCTGTATTTGACGATATGTATGGCACTTTGCGAGGTTTAGTTGTCGTTGCAATATGTTGATCAGTGTAACATAGTTTATTGCCGCTGAAAGTCTCGCGTGCAGAAGGAAAAAAAAAAAAGGCTGACAGCGCTTCGATACCGGCAGCATCAGTAATTTGGCATGTAAATTCGATAAGAGCCAGTCGTAATGCTCGATTCATTCACATCCCTTGTGCTGGGATATAGGAGCCTCTACATAGCGGAGGGAACGTTTGTGTGTGTTGAAAGCAGGAAGGGTAACACGTGATGGACTGGGTACCACGTTAGGTCCATGAGGAAGGCTGCATTCAGCATTATCTTCGTAAACATTTTCTGATAGGGAAAGAATTTCCGTGCATACAGGCTGAGACATCAAGAAAGCGAGTGTTAACTATTTCTGGGACACTATACAATTCCCGAGAGGTCGACTTGGCTTTTACAAAGCCATGTGATGTAGGAATAACATTGAGAATCTTTTAGATGGCGAGTCACCACGCAGACATTTCACGGCGTGGTATCAGTGATGCTGGGGCAGGTACGCATGACTGGATGCAGTTCGTATGTTCTGTTAGGGGGGAAAGCAGCTTATGCTGCTGGCCAGAGTGGCCAAGCGGTTCTAGGCGCTACAGTCTGGAACCGCTACGGTCGCAGGTTCGAATCCTGCCTCGGGCATGGATGTGTGTGATGTCCTTAGGTTAGTTACGTTTAAGTAGTTCTAAGTTCTAGGGGACTGATGACCTCAGCAGTTAAGTCCCATAGTGCTCAGAGCCAGTTGAGCCAGCTTACGCTCTTCTGTCATCAGTGGTAAAAACAAGTGCTGTCCGGAGGTGTCTGATGTATGAGACAGGCATAAGCATACCTTGGAGTTCTGTGATGTCGGTATAAGAGAGACTGATTACTCGAAAATGGAGGCAACTTTCACCGCCGGCCGAAGTGGCCGTGCGGTTAAAGGCGCTGCAGTCTGGAACCGCAAGACCGCTACGGTCGCAGGTTCGAATCCTGCCTCGGGCATGGATGTGTGTGATGTCCTTAGGTTAGTTAGGTTTAACTAGTTCTAAGTTCTAGGGGACTAATGACCTCAGCAGTTGAGTCCCATAGTGCTCAGAGCCAGCCAACTTTCACCCGCATGTGGTGGCGGCTCTTGGCTGTGTGGGCCCCGGGAGCATCTGCACCGGTACCTATGTGAACATGTATTTCGATAGGAATTTTGTCAGGTGTCAAGTATAAAAGGGGCACCACCACCTCATGCGTGCGGGACCGTAACGGGCATCTGTGTGTGGTATGAGAGCAGATGGCCGCGTCACCTCCTGTGCGGTCTAGTGGACAGGTGGTGGTGGAGGGTGCTTGCGTGCGTCTGTTGGATTATTTTGCGAGCAGGTCTGTAGGCTGTGCTATTCGTTACTTGGACAGTTTACGATTTGATGTGTGCACATCAATGTACTGAATTATTTAGGAGTGGTGGAACAGTTTTTGTATAGCACGATCTGTGATGTCCGTACACACACACACACACACACACACACACACACACACACACACACACACACACGCGCGCGTCGCGAGTGGTGGAACAGCACGATCTGTGAAGTCTGTATCGGCGTGTCAGAGTTGTCCCATTAGAATGACGATAGAGAGAAAGTGGCCTGTCAGATGAGAGGGATGATAACAAGCTCTGGTGGTGGTGCTATGCACTTGGTCATTTGGGCTCTGGACCTCGTGGCGAACACACCAGTTGGCGGTAGTGGCTCAAATTGTTTAAATAAAGACTGGTGCATGATTTCGACAGTTGACGATTAGCAAGCATGTATGTAGGCTGTGTGACGTGACCCCAAGCTTGTCATTGTGTGCGTTTTGTATCAGTGTAATAAATATACTCCATCCCTAAATAAATTGTTCCAAAATAAATAAAGTACACTCCTTCCTCTCTCCACCAGCCCAGTGCAGGCTGAATCCTTCTCCCACAAATCCCTAGGAGGAGGTGGCAGTTGGGTGACTTAGGTTAGTGAAGGTAGTCCAAGTGTCCTTTCTTTCACGCCATTTTCTTAGGGTAGCAGAGGTAGCCCATTTTACGTATCTTCCGCACAAAATTCTAACTTCCAGCCAGGTGGTGTGGCTTTTGTGACATCAACTGACGTCACGGCCGCCATCTTGGATGACGTCATGTCGGTGCACGTTAGTACATGTTAGCCCGACAATACGGGTTGGCGAGGGGACGTGGCGGTCGATTGAGGTTCGTGGTGGAGACTTTAACTATTTCCTTCCAAGTCCAGGTGGGCGTGGCACTCGGGAACATTCATTCCAGGTCCACAGTGGCGCTCTCTGATGATATGAGTATGTACTAGGCCTCGTGGTGAACACACTGTTTGCCTCCCGCCATCTTTGTAGTTACATCATCACCTGACGTCGTGGGCGCCATCTTACACGAAAGCGCCCTATGTTGGTGGCACTGTGTACTAAGTCAGTTGGAGTTCGGACCTCGTGGTGAACACACTGAATGGCCGTACTGCATGAAATTGCTTAAATAAAGACTTATGTCTATGTCCTTTTCCCATGAATCCTTAGGAGGTGGTGGTGGTTGGGTGACTGAGGTTAGTCCAAGTACCCTTTCTTTTGCGCCATTTTCTTAGCTTAGTAGAGATACACGAATTAACCTTTCTTTACCGCCAAAATTCAAACTTGTTGATGTCATATGCTGTTGCCAACTCTACACGCCTTCATCTTGGATGACGTCATCGCCACCATCTTGGATACATCTAGCAAAAGTGCACAGTGTGCCAGAAATCTCCTTGTTCCAATACTCTTGTCCTTGACACAGAGTACGTTACAATTTCAATTTCTTCAACAGGGAATGCTCGTACACCTGCACGGAATGTGGCCTGCAACAACAAATTATCGGTTACACTGAGCAATGATCCCACACACAATCACTCGCATTAATATGTCAGGTCCAATTCCACCTTAATTCAGACGTGGCCATACGATGACAAGTACCAATAAAAAACAACACTTATCTCCACTCAGGTGTGAAGAGGCGGTGACTTCCAGGGTTCCAAGCAGGGGTGTTATTGCCTCCAATCCATGCAGGCGGTCTTCGAGGTGCCGTAAAATTAAAGCTTGCGTAGTTTGTCGGGAACTTCCGGACCAGGTTGCACGCGGCGTCCACTGGTTCTCCCACAACTCGCCGCTGTCAATCTTTAATCCAGACACGAGGCTCGCATCGGACCGATGTAACCACTCGCGGCTTCTCGAGGCCCGTACCGGACTGCAGGAGATCCCCAAAACCAACAATTGGCAGCCAGGTGCCCTCCGGCTGACTGGCAGTGCCAGGGCCCGCCAAAATCCCACAGCACCCACTTCCGCCAAAGGCCCCAGCTCCCGACATATGATCAGGATCGACACCGACAGCCCGTACAGCTAGTGGCGCCAGCGCAGCGCCATGTCCGCCAAAATTAAAGCTCAAAAGTTTTACGTTTTTGTGTTGTGTGTTCGGGCGCGAGTCAGTCTGCCCGTCTGGGAGAGCGAGGTCGGCGGTCGAGCAGTCGAGGCGGTCCGCTATCCAGTGAAACTGCCAGCGTTGTTCACATTTTCAGACAGTCCACGTCGAGAGATCCTGGGCTAGTGAATATAACTTGGTCAAAACAGTTCCTGATCACTGTCGACGTGTGTGTGTAAGTGAACTATCGAAACGGCGGTGTAATAGCAACCTTCGACAAGTTCGCCAACGGAATGGGAAGTTCAAAATGGTGAAGATGTTGCAGATATCGGCAAAAATATAAGCGATGAAAGCAAACGAGAACACTGTGACGCAACACAATCTTTCTCGAATTCATTTCGGGACAGTTGTTGTGCACTACCACGTGTGAGCTCATCTATTTCTGAAATATGTCCTTTAATCGGAATGCACTGTCCCGGCAGTTTTAAATTACGCACGGGGAAATGTAGAAGTTGAAGAGATTGTCTAAGAAAACGAAACCTACGCCCTTCCAGATTTTGCCGAAAGTACCAGTAGCGTCTACGATTCAAGTGGATCAGCGCCATCGCCTGCGAAATCAGGATGTACGTGGGAGCAGGTACCATTGGATGTCAAAAGAAGCAGATTTACATTGGCGAAACGATATAGCAATTGTAGTTTGAAAACACTGCAGACCAAAAGAGCAGCTTCGAGGTTAACGAGAAAGGATTTGTTGAAGAGATGGGAAGCAGACATCCAGAACGGAGGAATCTTAGTCTATAAATCAAATGCTGCCGATAAATGAACGTTCGACAGATTCATGAAGCCAGAGAAAGTGCAGAGCACTTAACTAGTAGTCTTTAGTAGTGGAAGGATAGCAGCAAGTGCGCAGTATAAATCAGAGGAGAGGGATCTTCAGTTCACGGCATCGCCATCATGGTTAAAGAGGTTCAAAGCGAGATACAGAATACGCCGATGTCATGTAACCAAATATTTTTCCAAGAAAGCGGTGACATCGACTGAGAAAGCGCTTGAAGCTACTGAGCTATTTCAACGGCAGACCGAAGCAGGATTGGAACATATGACCGAGATTTTGTCATAAACGCCGACCAAACAGGATGTGAATATCATGTCAGTATTAAACTTACGCTGACACATCGAAGCGAGAGGAAAACGTTTGCTGCAGTTGGTAATGTGATTCAAGATACACTCTCATGCACTGCGCAATATTCCGTCTCTGCATCCGGAAAACTGCTGCTGACAGTGTTATTGTATTTGCAACAGCCTAATAGAAAATTCGGCCCGCGGGTTTCTCAAGAAGATGAAGCTCCCCAAAGGGAATCTGGAAAAAGTTTTGTCACGTGCTCAAAATCGGGGAAGTTGCCATCCCAACTGTATCAGTCATATCTGGATCACGTTGTGAAACCTTACCCGCAGCAAGGCCAAAGTGACATGACGCGCTGCGATAGGACTCTCGTAGATGATAATGTTCAACCGACCTGCACCGTGAGCGTGATACCATCAAAATTTACCTCTCTTTGTCAACCATGTGACGTTAACTTTTTCCTACAGTTAAAGAATTTAATTGAACGACTTCAAAATGATACTACATCACAGCAGTGCAGAGAATTACAAGATAGGTTGGATGCTATCAAAATTCACACGTTGGTCTACTGCCAGTTGTCCGTGCCTGTCTTTCAAAATATTCATTTGTACGCATGGTACATAGCGATATTAAAATATGATAGATTTGTGTTCAGCAACGTGATTCAGATATGTTTTCCACGAATATTGTGCCGAAAACAAAAATGTCAGTGCACGAGATTTCGTTAGTGTGCCTGTTTCCACGATAAGTTTCACCCCACTGGTGGCAGAAACGCTCACGAATAAACTGTCTCTTAGCATTACGCGATAATGTACGTAAGGTGTATTTTGTTCTTTGTATCATGACGAAAATAACGACAAATACATGATAGATACGTACTTGATTGTTAATCACTCCCCCCTATGTTTTTTTTTAATTCTTTATTATCAAAACCATTATAATTATACAAATTTAACCCACTACCTTAATACATTAGTAGGTCCTGACAGTGATACATTTTTATTACATTTTGCAGCTTAGTGTACTTATTAGTGGGTGAGCTACAGTTAACATTAGTAACAATGGGCATCTAATATCTACTTATATTATTTATGCCTAGTTCCTATTACTAATCTAATTTATGTATGTATACTGCAGCGTCACATATGTGCCAGTGAAGATATAAACCTACTTTTACTGCCCTGCTCTTCGAGCTAACCCCGAAGAGCATGCCCCTGGCACTGGGCGGGCCTCGATGTTTATTCGCTGCAGTCCCCATCTTAATTTCCTATAACTAAGTCCTACAAACTAACCTATCCTACGTCATGTCCGGTGTGTGTGTCGCAATCGGTAGTTGTTCCCCACTCCCCCTAGTCCTGCACGTGGCGGTTCCCAACTTAGAGGTAGTCGGCCAGTCCTCGCACAGGCGGTATGGGAATGGGGCTCTTAGACTCAGTTGGTGGTTATTGTCGCTCATTTTTTTTTACTGTATCTCTCCTAAATAGTCGATTAATACTTTTCGAGATACCTCGTTTGCCAGGGTGTTCAAGGTCTGAAAAGTTTCTTCTCGTCTAAGTAGTTGGTATGTGTCACGGTTGGGTAGTCTGTCTCGTAGTCCGTTGGCGATATCATTGAAGAGGGGACACTCGTAAACTACGTGCTCAGGCGTGCCCTCCGGAGCGCCACAGTCGCACGCTGGTGTTGCCCTTTTCCCAAATCGACATAAATATGTCGGGTAGGGTCCATGGCCAGTGAGAAAGTGGATCAGCCCTCGCGTAGGCTCAAAGTACTTCAGACCAAGTCGTTACCTCACTTCGGGTAGGAACTGGAAGGTTCTTCGTCCAGTCTCTTCTGCCTCCCAAATCTCCTGCCAGAGCTCTTCCCCTCTTTTCCTTATCTCTCTTTTGTCCCTCAATCTAATACCCATGATATCAGCAATCTTCTCATAATTTCCCTTCTTGGCCCAATACCAAGCCGCCTGTTCTCTAATCTTTATGTCCAAAGGGCAGAGCCCCATTATGATTAATAGGGCTCCCCCTGGAGATGTTCTATAGGCACCTACGGATCTTAATATCATGCTTGTCTGGACCCTTCTCACTGCCATGGCGGGCACAACCCTCGTCAGCCTGTGCGCCCAGACTCCCGAGCCGTAGCCCACAACTGAGGTTAGGATACTATTGTGATAGAGTCTAATTAAGTGTGGAGGAAGATGGAATCTTTTGTGGCCTATTGAAATGAGGTTATTTAATATCTGAAGGGCTCTCTGGGTGACAGTTTCAATGTGCTTCCCGAAGCTCCACCTCTCATCAATGATAACTCCCAGGTAGCGTGTCTCTCGTCGTCGGAGAACTGGTGATCCGTCTATTCTGACAGTCGGGTTTCTGATAAGATTTCCTTTTAGTAGCAAGTAGGTGGATTTACTAGGTGATATCGTCATTTTTGTCGCTTGGCACCACTTCTGGAGTTCGTCTAATGCTGTCTCTATTTTTGGTTCAATGTCTTCGCGGCTACGGCCGCCAACCAACAGGAGGAGGTCATCTGCGTAGGCTATCACCTCTAGCACCTCATCGCTTTGTTGTAATCTATCTAATAAAGGTTCCATATGTATGTCCCAGAAAAGGGGTCCTAAGACGGAACCTTGGGGACATCCTTTGGTAATTACCTTTCCGATTCTTTCGCTAGATGATGATAACCAGACCTCCCGATCGTTGGAATAGCTCCTCAGGCAACCATATAGCGGCCCTGGACACTCTTTCTCCCGCAAGCAGGAGAAGAGCGAAGGCCACCAAAGGTTGTCGAAGGCGCCACTGATATCAACCATGATGCCAACCACGTATTTGTGCGGGGTCGAGCTGCAGACCTCGGCCGCCAGGGCGATTGCATCAGATGCTGACCGCCCCGGCCTGAACCCGAACTGCCTGTCGCTCACCCCGCACAACACTCGGTGTGCCGTCAATCTGTCAGCCAGCAGTTTCTCCAATATTTTGCCAAATATGTCCAACAGGCAAATCGGCCTGTATGATTTCACATCTGCAGGGTCCTTGTCCATTCCTTTCTTTATAATTATTACGTTTGCCGTTTTCCATCTCTTCGGAAATTTTCTCTGTCGGAGACATTCGTTGTAAAGATGTGTTAGTGGCGCAGTTAGCTGAGGCGCCAGAAACTGCACTACCTCCGCCACAATGCCGTCCGGCCCAGGTGCTTTTCCTTTTTTCAATGATCTTATATGGGTTGCCACCTCCTCCTCTGAAAAAGGGTAGACAGCCGTCTCATTACCGTATTCCTCTTGATCTTCACTTCTGAGTTGTTTCTGCCCCTCTGTTTCCCCTTCCGCATTGTCGTCAGGCAACAGGGACCGGAGGAGGACCCCCGCAGTTTCCTGCCAGGACTCCGTCATCCTGTCCCCGTACCTGACTGTTGATAGCTCCAGAGGAGAGCGGATTTTTTCCCTTACCAGCTTGTATGGAAGCCCCCATGGGTCCGTGACTAGCTGATTAAGCACGAAATTCTCCCAACTTCTCATTCTGACTTCGCGTAGTTCCTTTTGGAACTTCTGCTTTTCCTCCCTGTATAATATCTGCCACCTTTGGCGTTCCTGCCAGACGACACTGCGCTGGTAATGCCTCCTTAGCCTTCTGACAGACCGACGCAGTTCACCTAGTTCAGCAGTCCATGGTGACGGAGAGGCCGCCATGGCCCTCCTCCTTGTAGGTACGGCTGCCTTCACCGCTCTTGTCACTGCATTCACCAGTTCCTCTGTTCTCTGGTCAACGTCTATGTCTAGATACATGTCACCTTCCGGTAATGGAGGAATGTCACACTCCCTCGCTAGGCGCTCCCAGTCAGCTCTTCTATAATTTAATTGCACCTCCCACCCCGTGGCCCAGCGGCACTCTCTTTCTCCCAAGGTAAAAGATATCAAGTTGTGGTCGCTTGTGGTGGCATTCTCTAGGACTCTCCAATTTTGAATAAAATTAGCCATATTTGGTGTTACAAGGGTCACATCAATATTTGTGCCCTGTCCTCCCCCTGCAGCGTAGGTAGGAGGATTGCCAGGCCTGTTTGCCACCACAAGTTGTGATGCCATTATGAGTTCCTCAATTTTTTCACCGTTGGCATCCCTTGTGCCACTGTACCACAGGGGGGATTTTGCGTTAATGTCAGCTGTTACTACAACTTTTCTTCCCTGCAACGCCGTGGTGACTCTAGCCAGGTGGTCTATGTAGAGATCAATGTTGTCCCCATACTGGAAATACATGTTTATGAGAATTATTGTTCCCATGGGGGTTTGAATCTCCACGACGTTGCAGTGGCTAGTTGTGAATTGTGATAGTGTGGTGACTCTGAGGAGTTTATTAGTGATTATGATTGCCGCCTTCGGGTCAACTCCTCTGCTGACTATTTGCCAGCCCGCAGCAGCAAAAGCTATTTTTCCAGCCAGGGAGTATGGCTCCTGTAGACAGAGTACATCTAGTCTCCTCTCTTCCACCTCCCTTCGGAGCTCCTGCATGACGAGTCTGCTATTATGACTGTTAAGCTGTCCAATGGTTATTTTCGTCATTAAGGGTAGTACGTATGTATTCGGTCATGTGGCCATGTCTTATTCCAGTCGAAAGCAATTCGTCCGTGTGCTATTACTGATTGCTCGTAAATTTCATTAAGGTCAAATTTCTCACCTCGTCTGTCGAAAACTTTCTTGAGCAGATCACGCAAGGCTCCGAAGTCGGTGGGGAGATTCACTGATTTTAGCTGGATTCTGTCAACAGCCTCCATAACCGAGAAGGTTACCTTTCTCCCTTCTTCATGTCCTACCCGGACCACGTGTCGTAAGGCAGTGGCCAGGGTTGCCGGCTGCTCCATTCTGGATAATTGCATAGTATACTCCAAGTTGGGGTATACCCTCACCGGATCGACCGGTGGGACTCTGACAGTTGGTGAGCTTTGTACAGTGGGGCTCGTGCATGAGCTCGTCACTGTATTTTCTTGAATGGGTAGTTGATTTATATGATTGATGTGATTGTCTTTTGGCGTTACGATGTGATTGTCTCTTGGCGTTACCACAGTCACAGGATGCCCTTGCCGTTGTTTATGTATTATCGGCTTTATTCCCCGGCTTCCAGAGGAGAGAGTTTCAGTCGTGAGGGGGAGATTGGTTTGTATACCAATGTCCATTGTTGGAAAATCAGTCTGAGTTGCTTTGTCTTGTATTTCAGTTCTAATGGCGCCGGAGAGCGACCTCAGAAACTCCTTAAATCTGTTTGCCCTCACGGCATCCCTCCTCCTATGTTTGCTTGAAAAAAGTCAAAGAAAAGTATTCCGATTATCAGGATATTATCAGATACATCAGAAAAACACAGAATGGAAAGAAAAAGCCACGGACCAGTACTTCAGTTGTCAAGCACCTGGACCGCCGACCTCGCTCTACTAGATGGATACGATAAAGCTTCCCCGAGCTACAGCATGAGAACACAAAAAGCTGCAATAACTCGGACGTGATTAATTTTTGGCCTCATATTTTGATCTTAAGATGTAAAGCGTTGGAAATAAGATATTCCGTCATCAAGTTTGATCTCTATTTTTTTTTAAAACTAGGAAATGTCTTGCAAAATGTCGAAACACGTCTGTCTCTATTTTCGGTGTAGGACGTCCTTCCAAAACTTGATCAAAGTCGGCAACTCACATGTCAGACTAACCCCTTGTTAGTACAAAGAAAATTATAATCTGTTTGAATGCTGTAATTCATCGAAGACCATGTTCCTAGATTTTGAGCTCTTTAGGTAATGTTAGGAGTTTCCGTGTTACATAAGGGCATCGTGTGTGTTTTGCGCAATCCATTGTTTCTATTACCTAGGAACAGTTGTGGAAAATCGGAACCGCAGTTATTGTAAACGAATGTCGTTTTGTATTTGCCCTATACAGGCCTATGTAGATAAATATACTGATGTTAGAGACTGTGATCTATAGCTGAACTAACGTTCTATTGACAGGAGTAACAACTTGAAGAGGCAGCTGAAGAGTCTCACTTCTCGCTTCTTATCTGATGCCCTTGCGCGCTATGTTTATTGACTTAATCGATCTCGCAACAAACACGTAGTTACTGACTCACTCTCCCACAATATCTGCAGTAATCAATGTAATGGACTTTTTTTCCGAAGCGGTTATTTCCGTGTCCTGAAGAGTGTGACGTGTTTCACCGACCTCATTTTTGTTGTTACGCTAGTCCCACTGCGTGCTTGAACGTAGTAAATTTCCGGCAGTATGCCTTGTGTTAACCAGTCTTCCGCGACATGCGTAACGTGTGACTGAGAGAACCTATTAGTTGATAGCATCACTGAAGGCTGGTCGCGTAATTACTTGTACAAGAGCAAGGGAGAGGTACTGAGTATTTCAGTACTGTAAGATGCACTCAGATAACTCGTCTGATACGATCACTGAAGGCAAAAGGAACAGATCTTTGTCGAAGTCCCGTGCTATCCCCTCAGCGAAACTTCCGAACGACGGATGACAGAATGGAGAAGATGCTTAAATCTCATTACTTGGGTAAATGTGCAAAGCTCCATTTACGAAGTACTTAATGGTTTCCCGTCTTCCCTCAGGGGTAGCTCACAGCTCTTCCGTGAGTACGCGTGTTGCGGACACGGGGCCCGAAGCCATTGCAGTTATTCTTGCTTTCCTTTGTTGCAATTTTACTCTAACGATATATTTTCTCAGACTTATTATGTACGTCAGATTTCCTGTTGAGAACCTAGCTGTCACCTAGGGCGTCGACTACGGCTTTACCCACTTTGTTCCCTTTATTGTACACTGGGTGGGCTGTCCGTTACCCATGCGGTACTAGCCGTCTGACCATGCACATGCCGAGGGGTAAGTGTCTGTCCTTAGGACTCCGGGCACTGGCCATCGCATCACATCACGTCACGCCGCGCGGTCTTTGCCCTGTGTGCGTGGCGCCCGAGGGGTGAGCCTGCATTCGGTATAGACGGCATCATGGAGGATATTTGGCGTCATGAAACGACCGCAGTTGTTAGCCGCCGCCTACGATGTGCCGGCGGTCTCTTTAGACAGCTCGCAATTCAGTGCAGATCGTTACCGTCCTGGCAACTTCACGTCCTTGGTCGCGCTATGCGAGGAAAGCAAAACCAAGTGATTTGGAGACACTCTTCAGATCCTTGTTTGTACCTGAACAAGTGCAGCCTCTTTTCTCTCTACTAAGCCAGGGGCATACTGAAAGCGTTTGTGCCCCTCAGTAATTTATGAAGCTGTTCTATTTTATTTAAAACAGCAAAACCTCCCTAGGCCAGGGCGTTACTCCCCTGCACAAAACTTGGTTTCGTAACTGTTATCTTAGATTCTCATAAAAGGGTTTCATTTTTCACTTACTAGACTTTAACGCTGCAGACGGGTTAAGAACTATGCGAACACATGAAGGAATCCACTTTGCACGTCGGGGCTCGCCCGACAAGGTTGACGCTCGGTGATTCATCCTCGCCATTGAGGGGGGCACTTCCAGATAATTCCAAAATCGTGGTTTACCGCTCTGATGATTTGGAACCGTATTTATCATTCCCGATGCGGTGCTTCAAATGCGAACGTTTTGCTCATATGTCTTCCCAATGCACATAGGAACAGATTGGTGAAGACTGACGTCGGCTACCGCATGAAAACGCACCATGTGAGCCGCCACCTCTCTTTCTTGATGGCGGGAACGACAACCTTCCTCAATCCCCGAAAAGCGCTATGCTAATTAACGGACGAAAAATCCAGAAACTGAAGATCACTGATTGTGCTTCTCATAGTTTGATGATGAGAGCCGGCCGCTGTGGCCGACCGGTTCTAGGCGCTTCAGTCCGGAACCGCGCTGCTGCTATGGTCGCAGGTTCGAATCCTGCCTCGGGCATGGATGTGTGTGATGTCCTTAGGTTAGTTAGGTTTAAGTAGTTCTAAGTTCTAGGGGACTGATGACCTCAGATGTTAAGTTCCATAGTGCTCAGAGCCATTTTTGATGATCGAGAGAAATATGGGCGAGGTATGCTTCTCCCTCTTGTGGTTCCTATAGCAGCACATTCAGAGACCCAGACTCACCGCACCCGGCCATGGGAGCAAAATCCTCTCCGGCGTCTACAGGTGGCAAGCTTTCCTTTTGGAATACTCTACCTGCAAACCTATACACCAGCGACCCGACACCAGTCGGCGGCTGAAGGAGCCAGGGCCTAAGGGCTGTCTGTCCCTCTTCCTCTCCTACGCCCACAGCGGAAGCCGTTGCAAGAGTTTCGACGGCCTAAATCAGTTTCAGAGAAAATGTTGTCATGGTAGACGAAAGAACAGTGCGACCGCTATTGACGATCGTATCAGGGCCATGCAACAAGTGAAGCAAATCCCAGACATAGACCAGCGTCATCATTTTTAAGCAGCTACATGCAAAGGCTCGCTGTCTAACGAAATGCAGCAAGAAGAAATTATGAGAGTGGTGCGCCTGCTGCTTGGGAATCATCCCAGGTGTGGGCCGCCAGAGATCCGCTGTCCCTGCGTCTCCTCCTCAGTGGTAGTATTCATAGCGATGCATCGGTTCCTGCTCAACACCGCGCCATCTACTTTGCGACAGAGTCGGGTACTCTTCTTGCCTCGCTATCTTTCGAACGCGTGAAAGGCAAGGTCCGTTACCTCCCGTTACTCCGTATTATCCACTACTGGCCATTAAAATTGCTGCGCCAAGAAGAAATGCAGATGATAAACGCGTATTCATTGCACAAATATATTATACTAGAACGGACATGTGCTTACATTTTCACGCAATTTGGGTGCATACATCCTGAGAAATCAATACCCAGAACAGCCACCTCTGGCCGTAATAACGGCCTTGATACGCCTGGGCATTGAGTCAAACAGAGCTTGGATGTCGTGTACAGGTACAGCTGCCCATGCAGCTTCAACACCATACCACAGTTCATCAAGAGTAGTGAGCCAGTTGCTCGGCCACCATTGGCCATACGTTTTCAGTTGGTGAGAGATCTGGAGAACGTACTGGCCAGGGCAGCAGTCGAACATTTTCTGTATCCAGAAAGGCCCGTACAGGACCTGCAACATGCGGTAGTGCATTATCCTGCTGAAATGTACGGTTTCGCAGGGATCGAATGAAGGGTAGAGCCACGGGTCGTAACACATCTGAAATGTAACGTCCACTGTTCAAAGTGCCGTCAATGCGAACAAGAGGTGATCGAGACGTGTAACCAATGGCACCCCATACCATCACGCCGGGTGATACACCAGTATGGCGATGACGAATACACGCTTCCAATGTGCTTTCACCGCGATTTCGCCAAACACGGATGCGACTATCATGATGCTGTAAACAGAACCTCGGTTCATACGAAAAAATGACGTTTTGCCATTCGTGCATCCAGGTTCGTCGTTGAGTACACCATCGCAGACGCTCCTATCAGTGATGCAGCGTCAAGGGTAACCGCAGCCATGGTCTCCGAGCTGATAGTCCATGCTGCTGCAAACGTCGTCGCACGCAGATGGTTGTTGTCTTGCAAACGTCCCCATCTCTTGACTCAGGGACCGAGACGTGGCTGCACGATCCGTTACAGTCATGCAGATAACATGTCTGTCATCTCGACTGCTAATGATACGAGGTCGTTGGGATCCAGCACGGCGTTCCGTATTACCCTCCTGTACCCACCGATTTCATATTCTGCTAACAGTCATTGGATCTCGACCAACGCGAGCAGCAATGTCGCGATACGATAAACCGCAATCGCGATAGGCTACAATCCGACCTTTATCAAAGTGGAAAACGTGATGGTACGCATTTCTGCTTATACGAGGCATCGCAACAACGTTTCATCAAGCAACGCCGGTCAACTGCTGTTTGTGTATGCGAAATCGGTTGGCAACTTTCCTCATGTCAGCACGTTGTAGGTGTTGTCAATGGCGGCAACCTTGTGTGAATGCTGTGAAAAACTAATCATTTGCATATCACAGCATCTTCTTTCTGTTGGTTAAATTTCGCGTCTGTAGCAGTCATCTTCATGATGTAGCAATTTTAATGGCTAGTAGTGTATAATGAACCTTTAAGTGACGGAGTTGGTTCAGGCTCTTGACTCGTCACACGATAGAACCCCGGACCTGAGTCGATTCATAATCAGTTGATCCAGTATCTGAATATTACTCAAGGACGGCATGTACTTAAGGTCTTCAACCGTATATATATGTAGTGTTTGTTTTAACTTGGAACAACTAAATACAAGGGAAGATCGGAAAGCAGCGCACAATAATTTTACTATCAAAAACTTCAATATATAACAAAACAATCGCAAATGAACTTACATCTTTTACCTACTTTTATACATAGTCACCAGCGTTCTCACCATATTTCTGTCATCGTGGGAGCAGTTTCAATATGCCCTGTTCGTAGAAATCCGTTTGGTTGAAATATAGCCGTCTGCGGACTGCTGATTTCACTTCCGCGTCTGTCGCACAGCATTTGCCGGCCAGGAATTTCCTCATCGGACCAAACAGATAGAAGGCCGACGGTGCAAGGTCCGAAGTACCTGAGGGATGCCGGATAGCGCACCCAAATCTGGCGATTTTCTCGCGAAAAGGAGCAGCAAAAAGGAGTCGAGCATTGTCGTGAAGAAGTTTGACATTGTCATCATGTTTTGATGTTTTTCAGGACGGCACGACGCAATTTAACCAACGTTTTAGTGTGGGCTGCCCCATTCACAGTGGTCCCGTGTTCAGTGAGGTCCACCAATAACACACCACACCACAGAGCAGTGTCACAAGCCCTTTCCCAGCAGACCGAGTCACTTTGAATTTTTTTCGTACTGGGAACCTAGAAGCTTGTTTGGTTTCGGGCTCGTACTGGTAAGCCCACGACTCATCACCAGTGACGATTCCTTTCAGAAAGACTGCCCTTCTGCGGCGTGACGCGTTAAGTGACAATAATATCTTACCGCACCGCCGGAAATGTTGAACTGCTGTGATAAGGCTCGCAGTTGCACAGGCCAGTGTTCAAAGTTGCTGCCTCAATGGGCCGACGTTATGCGGGTTACCGGCCACCCGGAGCGTGGGAGATTAATTTGATTCACACGGCCCTCTTGGAAGAATGCACACCAACTGGAGACTAGCCAGCAACATCAACCATCTCTTGAAGGAAACCTAAGAAAGAAATCTAGGAAAGGACCAAACTAACTTAATGAGCACAACATAAATAAATAAAAAATCAGAAAAGGACAATAGAGAATAAGTTGAAAGTTTTTCTTTCTTTCTAGCGATTTACAAATAAGTGGGGTCCAACCAAAGCTGTGGCTGAAAAGAGCGTTAAGCTCTCATCAGTCCACGATCTCACTTGAGGAGAAAGTGATACATTTAAAAGAAGTCGGGTATGGTGAATGTTCTACAGAGTATATACAGGGTGTCCCAGGGGGGAATGGCCAGTATTCAGGAATGTGACATAAAATATTTTTCGAAGAAAAACATTTTAGTTAATGTGGCCACTAAAATGCATCTCTAAAGAGGTATGAGCACTTCATCATCTGAGATAACTGTGAAGCTTTGCTTTCCATATTTTGGGATGGGCTAGTATTGACGAAAAAAGGAAAAAAAAACTCTACATTTTGGGGTCTTAAGGCATGCACTTGAGCCCATGCTGGCTGGCCATTTTTTCCTCGTTTTGGTCGATACTTCCACCTGTCAAAATGTGGAAAGCAAAGAGGTTGCAGCAGAACAAATTTGTTTCACAGTATTGAAGATGAAGAAATGTAAATACTTCTTAAGAGTAGAAACCCTGAAAATGATAAAACTATTAATTTTTTATTGGTGATTATGGTGGTTTGTAGCATGCTTGGTACGGATATAAATGTATTGTAGACCTAATCCTTATTTAAAGGTGCTAAATGTCAGCTTACACAGTAAAACAATCCCACTTATTGCTGCTCTGTAACTTCTCTTATTTGAATTTATCAGCCGTTACTTTAGGCATTGGCTGCTTCGTTTGTGGTCTTGCATTCAGTTGTTTCTTATAGTAATGTAAGTCGTGCATGTTTTTTATTTCTGAGCAAAGGATTGCCAAGATGGACCTCAAAAGTTTCCAAGAAAATATCTGGAGGACTGGGATGAAAGAAAATAGCGAATATAATGAAAGGAGTATTACGTTTGTGTATGCATTGTGTTAGAAAGGAGTTAACAGCAGAGAAAATTTTATTTGCCATTGTAAACTTCGCAAGCCCCCCTACAAAATTTCAGAAGTACAATTCTTTACTGCAAGCTTTTCGCAAAGCAGTGGCAGAGATATCTAAGTATGACACATGCAGTGAAAGAAGCTGTGGATTTAAATGTCAAGGTGTATAGCGGGAATGTATTATAAGACGTTGTGTGTGGAATGAAACTTAACATTTAGTTTCCTGTAACACTCGATTTTTCTAGCCTAATGTACATTATCTCTGGAATTACGTATTCCAGAGCAATCAAATTCTAGCAGACGTGTTAGTAGATGTGCCTGAAGCGACATTTTATTAACTTTATAGCTGTATTATAAAGGATTCTATTTCTTGGCCTTTGTAATCATAAAAATTTGCCGAAAAACCGCTCATTGTTAAAACTTTTTTCAAAATTACAATTTCAGTATGATATTCAGAAAAAAGTCAGTTTGTCAGCAAATAGTGTAATGTTTGTGAAACATATTTCAATATTGCACTGTTAACAACTTCCAAGGAAAAGGCGCACTGAAAATGGTCAGTTTAGCACAGTGGAGACAGAAGGTATCTCCTTCCCTTAATGCATTCATTTTGGAGCCCAAGTTTGCTAAACTTACTCGATTCGCATGAGCATTCCTGTCATAGCCCTGAATATTGACCATTTCTCGTGCTACACCGTTTATATACCCACTCTTATGAACTGCAGCACATGCCACTTGGCGTGCTGTTAAACCGCCCCGTAGGAACTGAGGATTACTGTAGCGCTAAAAATGTCTGCGTGCCAAGTACCAACAGCATACAACTTTCCGCGTTTACATATGACGCATCTGTTTAAACGAAATATCTGTAAAACTCTGGGGCCCAGAAATATGTGAAGAAAATTCATATATAAAATGAAAATGTTAAGGCACATATGCAGTTAGTTGAATATATGTTGATATATACTATTTTCAGAGTAAAAACGAAAAACCAGCGTTGTACTACTAGAAGCGAAGCATTTTTTGGATAATTTCCGTCGTTGTTATTGCCGCGATAAATTTTAGCACAGATGTAGAGCGATTTCGCTCTTTTTGGCCAAAAGGAAGTGCTATCTCCAAATGTAGCAGAAGGCATTTTCATCCTTTTGTCTGAACGATATATGTGTGTATGTTAAACCGAAATAAAAAAGAGATTGAAGCATTGAAAACAGACTTACACGCTTTCGCTCTGCTAAAGTTATCACTTTTCTCTGGAAGTGTGTCATACATCTCATTTTTTCCTGTTTCTGGTGTTGGACCGTCTAGCCCGAAAAAGTGAGATTTGTCGTAGAAGCAAACCAGTAACTTCCCTGGTAATTACCCTGGGTCATTGACATGTTCAGAATTGTCCCTTGGTCTTCACACCTTTCTAGTATTGCTGATGATAATTTATAATAATGACCACATTTACATCAACATAAATACAGCAGAGGTAACTTTACAGTGTATGGCGTTGGGTACTTCTTTTTCTGTTCCAGTCGTGAAATACGTTTGGAAAGAACGACTGTCAGGTTAAGCCGCCGTATGTGGTCTGATTTCTGTGATAATCCGGTCCTGCTCATTTCGCGAGATGATTGTGGGAGGAAATACTTTGCTTGGAACGCAGACACTAAGAATTTTAAAAGCGAACAACTCGTGATGCCAACGTTTCAGTTTTAGCGTCCGCTGCGGCATTCCGATGAACTGCTGCGCGACGCTCTCGCGCCCGCTGAACGAATGGGTGACGAAACGTGACGATATTCTTTGTATCCTTTGCATCTCCTGTACCAGTCCTGCCTAGTACCGGTCCCAGACTGTCGAAATAAAAGAAACATTCGACCAAGGGTTAATTATACCTCTTTAGGATTCTTCCAATGTATCTCAGTGTAGAATCTACTTCCCGACAACCAGTTCTTTGTAGTCGTCGGTCTTCAGACTGATACTATTCGATGTTTTACTGTTGCTGCTGTTATTAGTGATAAATGGACAATAGCGTAATTGCGCATTAATGTCATTTTTCGGCTGTTTATGCACAGTATGTTATGTGTGCTTATGTTGCGGATCAGACGTTAGTCCCTGTACGGACGTTCGATTCAAGAAGATCTTTGTTTTTTAGGATTGAGAGTTCACTGAGTGTAACAGCATCGTTCGCAATCAACCTGACGGGACTTTCGACGTGGTCCGCCAGTCAGTCACGTATATCATTGAAAGCAACGGTCCTGTGTCACTTCATTGGGGAGTCCGTCCCGATAAAAAATTTCATCCATAATGGATTCTGCTGAACTCGATGACTGTTCCATTAAAGGAAGAAAATTCGCTACCAGTCACAACTGAAAGCGGTTCATTTAAAAAGTGACTGATCATTTATTATCGATTGTGAGTGGAAGTAGATTTTCTTCAAAATGACCCCCTTTTGGACTCTACCTGCTGAGAAGTCCTGAATCTAATTAAAGAACAGGTCCTATATTCCTCAGGCTAGTATTTTGTTCACTTAACGGCATTTCAGATCTGCATCAGACGCCTATAGAAAGGAACACATCAACATTGGTGTTTTATCGTCATGTGCTGCCTTCCGGGTCTCACGATCAAACACTTCTGGATGAGCGAAATTCCTGTGGATTCCTACAGAGGAGATTCGCCTGCTGTCGCTTGTTGAACGATGTCCCACATTGACACGAAATACCAGCGGCTGACCTCAGTAACAGTGCGGTGCCGCTGTGCTGCTCTGTGGCTAGGGGCAGGGGAACAGGGGAGAGGCCGGTCACTGGGAGCTGGCCGTGGCCTTCCACGCAGGGGTCGCCAGCCTGTTTACCTGCTGCCCACTGGATCGATACAACTCCGCTCTCGTTAAATTTCCACGGCAGGGAAAGCCGTTACCACCTCGTTTTGCGAAAATTCGTGATCGTTAGTATTCGCTATGCCAAGAGATTTTTGTTGTTCGGGCAGACTTATCTAGCAGCTATGAGTTTTTTTGCGTGTAGGATATTGACTAATGGGTTCCAGTGTGAGAAAGCTCCGCGGCGCCCGCCCACATTCGCTCCATGATGATCGCTGTCTTTCACTAACTTTGTGTTACATGGTTGAGAAATCACAGACGCGTAGTAGCTCGGTGCGTATTATGTGCACATGTCGTGCATAGAGTAGAAGAAATACAAGGGATATTCAAAACAGTATCACGGTCAATTGTTTGAGTACTGTACCCATCAGCAGCAAAATGTAAAATACTTACTGGAAGCAGCCGATTGGTGTCGACCAACGTATATATATATATATATATATATATATTTATTCAAAGTGTAGAAATGCCATGCAACATCTTAACCTGCTGTTCGATTCATTCTTTATTGTGCGACGGGTTTTTATCAAAGACGATTATCCAGCACCGGTTTTTGTTACGTACCACATAAAAAACGCAATGTCACAATTGTAATACACTACTGGCCATTAAAATTGCTACAGGAGGGAGCGACAGGAGGGAGATGCTGCGATATGCAAATGATTAGCTTTTCAGAGCATTCACACAAGGTTGGCGCCGGTGGCGACACCTACAACGTGCTGACATGAGGAAAGTTTCCAACCGATTTCTCATACACAAACAGCAGTTGACCGGCGTTGCCTGGTGAAACGTTGTCGTGATGCCTCGTGTAAGGAGAAGAAATGCGTACTATCACGTTTCCAACTTTGATAAAGGTCGGATTGTAGCCTATCGCGATTGCGGTTTATCGTATCGCGACATTGCTGCTCGCGTTGGTCGAGATCCAATGACTGTTAGCAGAATATGGAATCGGTGGGTTCAGGAGGGTAATACGCAACGCCGTGCTGGATCCCAACGGCCTCGTATCACTAGCAGTCGAGATGACAGGCATGTATCCGCATGGCTGTAACGGATCGCGCAGCCACGTCTCGATCCCTGAGTCAAGAGATGGGGACGTTTGCAAGACAACAACCATCTGCACGAACAGTTCGACGACGTTTGCAGCAGCATGTACTATCAGCTCGGAGACCATGGCTGCGGTTACCCTTAACGCAGCATCACAGACAAGTGCGCCTGCGATGGTGTACTCAACGACGAACCTGGGTGCACGAATGGCAAAACGTCATTTTTTCGGATGAATCCAGATTCTGTTTCCAGCATCATGATGCTCGCATCCGTGTTTGGCGACGCATATTGGAAGCGTGTATTCGTCATCGCCATACTGGCGTATCACCCAGCGTGATAGTATGGGGTGCCATTGGTTACACGTCTCGGTCACCTCTTGTTCACATTGTCGGCACTTTGAACAGTGTACGTTACAATTCAGGTGTGTTACGACCCGTGGCTCTACCCTTCATTCGATCCCTGCGAAACCCTACATTTCAGCAGGATAATGCGCGACCGCATGTTGCAGGTCCTGTACGGGCTTTTCTGGATACAGAAAATGTTCGGCTGCTACCCTGGCCTGCACATTCTCCAGATCTCTCACCAATTGAAAACGTCTGGCCAATGGTGGCCGAGCAACTGGCTCGTCACAATACGCCAGTCACTATTCGTGATGAGCTGTGGTATCGTGTTGAAGCTGCATTGGCAGCTGTACCTGTACACGCCATCCAAGCTCTGTTTGACTCAATGCCCAGGCGTATCAAGGCCGTTATTACGGCCAGAGTTGGTTGTTCTGGGTACTGATTTCTCAGGATCTATGCACCCAAATTGCGTGAAAATGTAATCACATGTCAGTTCTAGTATAACATATTTGTCCAATGAATACCCGTTTATCATCTGCATTTCTACTTGGTGTAGCAATTTTAATGGCCAATAGTGTATTTATAAAAAAATTTAATCATTCAGAAGCAGATGAATGGGAGTTAGTTACAACCAACTTTCCGAGGATACCCTCTTGCAACTGTGACTGAAATAAATAACTAGTTGAAAACCAGTTGGATATTCGTCTGCCCTTTTGTAAGCCATAGGGATGATAATGTACCACTATCGAGCCTTCTAAATTGCATTGACCGATTAGCCAGTGACGCAAAGACTACAAAATGTTAAGAAGTTGGGCCAGACGAGTGTGTGTGTGTGTGTGTGTGTGTGTGTGTGTGTGTGTGTGTGTGTGTGTGTTATAAGATAGAGAAATAGGAATGTGTCGCTTGGGCTTCAGGAATAATGCATCCTGCTACAGCCAGAAGAAACTAGGATGAGATGTAAACCACTTGGTGTTTTCCTACAGCATATTCGAAATTCAGCAGAACCGCTGACTGCAAAACTGATGAAATAACAGGGTGCCGCTTCAGACGAGCGCTCCTGTTTTACTGTGTAAAACGAGTTACTCTCATATTACGAGATAGCAACGTGTGTTTGTGAAAACTAGTGTACTGTCTGTGTTAAAAAAAAATGTACAAATGTGTGTGACATCTTATGGGACTTAACTGCTAAGGTTATCAGTCCGTAAGCTTACACTTCTTAACCTAAATTATCCTAAGGACAAACACACACACCCATGCTCGAGGGAGAACTCGAACCTCCGCCGGGACCAGCCATACAGTTCATGACTGCAGCGCCTAAGACCGCTCGGCTAATCCCGCGTGGCCGTACTGTCTGTGGTTACGTAAACACACTAATCACCAGGCGTATGTTCCCCAATCTCTGTTGATTTGATTTTTACATTCTGTTTATCTATAATTGGTATTACGTCAAGATTCTTCGGCTAGAAGTATTATGCACTTGTAGATACTGTAAAATAATCGCGAAACATTGTTCAAACTCTTTTTTTCGTATTTTTTATTTCTTCGTATATGTATTTTAATATTTGTACCGAGCTATTGGTAGTACGGTGCAACAAACAAACAAAAGGAATTTGGCGGTACAGCGGAAGACTACACAATCCCGACCTCATCTGTGGGACCGTTTCTTAAGTTGTATCCAGTCACTGTCATTTGTAGTGTATTATTTTTTTTTCGAATGAAACATTGCGAATACTTATTCGACAACTATGGCAACTTCGTGGCAGTTTTGCAGACCTAGTTCTGAAATTACATTTAATTAAACAAAACAGTACGCTAAACCAGTGTCAGCAGGTGAATATGATTTTCTGTAGTTGATCGCATAATGTAAATAGAACAGCGTGTAAAGAAGGAGAAATTACGACTCACAATTCCTTCCAGACTCTCAGTCGTAGTAAACGGCTGTCAAAAAATAAATAAATAAAAAAATAAACTCCTGAAGATTCGAAAAATTTACCATCAAACTCAGATAGCGGTGGTTGAAAATGAGATTTCTTTTCTTAGCTGCAAACTCATCGGTAACAGAGATGCTTAGTTGAACTAACTGGGACCCTTATTAGACTTCAATCCCGCGTCCGGCCATCCTGATTTAGGTTTTCCGTGATTTCCCTAAATCGCTCCAGGCAAATGCCGGGATGGTTCCTTTGAAAGGGCACGGCCGACTTCCTTCCCCGTCCTTCCCTAATCCGATGAGACCGATGACCTCGCTGTCTGGTCTCCTCCCCCAAAACAACCCAACGCAACCCGTATTAGAAACTGATATACTTGTATCAGCTTTATAATGTATATATTACAGACATTGTTTTACAGTCTTTCACAAAAAGCGTTTTATAGTAAAGTAGATAAGAGTGCTTAGAAGGCAGTCTTTTATTCAACTCGTTGCCTCAGTTCGTGCTTTGGTTTCCCGAAGGATCAGCGTCCGAGTCGCTCTGTGGACAAGAGTTTGTCTTTTTCTCTCTTGCAAGGGCAACTAAGTAAAATAGGGAATCAAATTTGAGAGCGACAAAATATTCAAACTAATTACACTGTTACTAGGTGACTTTTCATGACTTGCAAGATGACATATTTGTTACATCGCTTCTTAACCAACAATCCTGAATCCAGTAATTCGTAAACCACAAAATGGTAACAATTTCTGTATCATTAATACCGTGTAAGTAGTCGAAACCCAGAACTACCAGATCCCGGCCTCTTTGACCAAAAATAAATAATATATACTGACTCGGGGTGGTATTTATGTTTTTCTGATTTAGCTGATCGGCGATCAGTCATTTTATTTCACACGCCACCGCACATAACGCCACGGAAGGGGCCAGACGCCACAGCGGAATAGAGAGAATCTCGCAGCGCTGTGTGGACCAGATGAGAAGTGGCTGAGCACAGCATCAACGCAGGGCGCACATCTCAGTATGAGCAGACAAGCTGTAAGGTGCAGAGGCGGGAGGGTGGGTGCTGCGAGGCGTGGTAGTAGGGGGAAGAGACGGTTTTGTTGGCCGGGACATCGATTTCCAGAGAAGTTCGTCTTACGAAGGTAATGAAGAAGCTGGTCGGTGCACTGCTGTGCAGAACTTAGGTGAACTTTCTGTGGACCGTAGTGAACCCAGGATCTCAAGGAAGTGAGTACGTGGGTCACCTCGCGGCACAACGGGCACTTTTTTATCCACGAACCCAGTGCATCAGGCACAGTTCTAATGAAACCTAGGTCTTGGCAAGAGCAGCGAGACGCCACAAAGGCGACCTGTGCTGTAACCTTTAACCTGTTCCCCTCAGATGACCGCTATACATATACATACTCCTCACTTATTCATAGTGACCCCAAAATGGCGGTCTACAATTACTCGCTAAAAATGGCGTGCGTCTCACTCGTTGACTAGCTGAGCGCGAATCCCTTCTTCCTCCTACTGGTACAAGAAAAAATCCTGTTTTTTAACAAAGTCAAAAAATACATGACGGTAGGCATAGGCTCTATGATGGGCTACCGCTTCATCTTCTCTCTTTGCCTTTAAAGAAGACGAAAACATAAAGGAAATTCAAAAGGTTTATCACACCGCCGTCCACCAGCGCGGCGGCTATGGCGGTTGCAGCAGGGCGTTCCGAGCCTCGTGGCCACCCCCCCGCTGCCGAGGACGCGTCACCCCGTGGTCAGTGCTCCGCTGGTATCGTATGTGTTTGTACAGCTGTCACTTTTTCCCCCTGCTCTTGTTTTCGACGATGCTAATTGCAAATTCGAAATGGTAAGGTGGTTCATATGGGAAACAAGGTGACAGCATCTTTGAAAAATGGACGGTTTTATCCTCGTCCATGACGGGTGGGGGGGGGGGGGGAGGGGCTAGTGTAATTTTTAGTGACGAAGCCTCTAAACTTTGAATTCATGTGATGAAATTGTATTACAAAAACGATTCATACGCAGACAACATAAATTGATTATAGACTAGTAGAATTTCGTTTCCGAAACTGGTTGGAGAGGATGCAACTGCTCTCACCTCAGCAAAAAAGACACAGGTACAGCGTGAGAACTGGAACTGGCAGGAGACTGCCTCTGGGAGAAACGACTGGCTGGCGGACGGAGAAACCCTTCGTGACAAAGAATTAGTTAAAAATAGCTTAGAGTACTAATTGGCCAATTGAACATATTTGTGAAGTGGCAGAACAACTAGTCCCCCGCCCCCCCCCCCCCCCATTCTACTTTCGTTCCATTAAGGGTGACATCGATTTCATTTCCTACATTTAAGGTAACTGTACTGTTACAAATAGGTGCAGGAAAGCTGCTTTGGAAGTCTGAATGCGAGAAAAAGGGCGGCAGTTGTGGCCACTAGGCGTAGGGGTTTCCCGACAGTCACTGAGGGTGGGAGGTGCAGCAGTGGGGCGCCGGCGAGCCTCTCACGCCGTATCGTCATTGCTCGCTTTGCGGCGTGCTCTGGCCTCTCAGTTGTAGTCGCTCTTAGCTGGAGTGACAAGCAATGTGTTCTGTGTAGCATGTACAGCTAGCTGATGACATAATCGACACTGTTGTGATAGGCCAACTCTGTGCTCATTTGTTTGATAAATATGTGGAACAACTACTGAAAGATGGAGATCCATAATGATCAAAAGTTTACAACACGAACCGCATCTGCTAGCAGGCGGACAGGTCCGAATTGGATGAGCAAGACATAAATGATTTCCATTCCCATTGCATGTGGAGTGACGGCGTACGATTCGATGTCAGAAGCTAATTCCTACGAACAGTGTCGAGGTCAGCAGAAAGTTTATGTACAAAGAAATGGCGCAGCTGAGCAGCATGCGTGCGTATATTGAGCCACACTCAGACATAAAGTGATTTTCTTTTTCTCGAATGCTTTAGTACGTTTCTTCTGTGCAACTACGTGTAAAAAATTGCTTTCGACACCGTGCCAACGACTGGAACATGTCCATTTCTGTCTCCATCTCTTACACCCTGACGGACATAGAACGTGTGACACCATGAAGCAACGGTCCGATATTTATCTAACTTTGTGGAGATCTTCGTGACGTGAAGGGTATTACACGATTAAAGCATCATGCCATTAGGAAACGAAGTCCATTATAAACGTTAGTCTGATGTTTGTCGCTACAAGGACGAATGCGCTGTTGCATTCATTGTGTCAAAGGAAGCGAACTGCTTCTGAATATCATCTTCACGATTTTCTTGCCATGCCAAAACCACACGCTGTCTCAGTCGTTGCAAATTGCTGGCTTAAAGCGGATATGGAGATATATGTCCCCTCATAGAATCTCACACTGGGTCAGTGGGTCGGAAATTATGGTACCAAGGAGACCAGTCGTGGATCAGTACATTCTTAAAGTGTTTGTAGCATGAACTGCAGTGCGACGTCTCGTGTTATCGTGTTGGAATATGCCATTTAGTACCTGGTCAAAAAGGATATGACAACAGGATTTGGCACTCTTGCCACATACCTGCCGTTAGCTACCAGCCTCCCTTCAACAATTACTAAATCAGCGCTGTTGTATCTGACAGCTCCCCCACGCCACGGTTCCACGAGGTGGAGAGCGCAGTCGATCTCGAGGACCGCCGGTTCCTCTCGCCTTCCGGCAAGTCGCTTGCGGACCCGTCGACTTCAAACTGACCGCCAAAAATAAAAGCGAGACTCGCCGCTGACCACCACAGACTGCTGCTGGATATCGCAGTTGACTCTCGACTCCCGCTGCTGTATAGTGGCAGGGGTCAACGACGCATCACAACTCCTCAGCTCAACACAGCTCTTCCTATTCGTCTGTTCCCAATGGTCCGTGGTGATGAAGTGTGCAACCTCTGCCAACATTTCAGCTGTTGGCAATCGTCTAGTAATCAGATACTACGATCTTCTTGTGGTGCAACGCTTGTGGAAAGATCCGTGTCTCCTCTCCTTGCCACGCTGTTGAACTGACGAGGACACCTAGCGATAGGATTTTTGTAACATTTTTTTATGTTTACGGTACATGAAATTCTGAACTCAAAAGTGTCTCCCAAACCGATCGATGTAACTTAAAAATTGTCGAGAAAGTCGACTTGTAGGTTTTCCGAAAATTCGTGCTATTTTTCATTACGTATCTTGTGGCTCGCTCGGCAGCTTTGGAGAACAGTAATCCTGTAATCAGTGGTTTGGAATCTCGCTATGGCCTCGATTTTTTTTCTCCGAATATAGAATTTGTCAGATATATAACACACCTAATCATTTTCTATGAAAAATGTTCGTTTTTAGTTTCTAATAGCATATTGCACGCAAAATTACAGTTTTAATTCCAGACATAAATTTTTAATTATAGATATCATATAAACATTGTTGATAAAGAGTATTTAAATTACAAAAATAAGTCTTTTTTGTACAGTACAAATAATGAAGGATTTATGTTTGCAATGAAAAGTGGAACTACAAACAATAAAAAGTGCATTTTCCACTTGAAAAATAGTGCTTAGATAACGGTATCTGTCAGTTAGCATATATTTCATAAGTTTTATATTTAAATGATGTAGATATTGGAACTGAACGAAGAAAAAAACGGAAAATAAAATACTGAGATTCGAACTAGTGAACCATTGGTTACTGAAGTGCCTCGGAAAAGTTCAAAGGAGAATTTCTCGGGATCTTTTGGGCGTTACATCGAACTGCTTTCGGGGATTGATATTAGAGTTCTGAACTTCACGTACCGCAAATATAAAACAATGCTACTGGCGGAGGTCCATCTCGTCACCATTTGTGTCTGTTACCTGTCCCCCCCATGAACCACGGACCTTGCCATTGGTGGGGAGGCTTGCGTGCCTCAGCGATACAGATAGCCGTACCGTAGGTACAACCACAACGGAGGGGTATCTGTTGAGAGGCCAGACAAACCTGTGGTTCCTGAAGAGGGGCAGCAGCCTTTTCAGTAGTTGCAAGGGCAACAGTCTGGATGACTGACTGATCTGGCCTTGTAACAATAACCAAAACGGCCTTGCTGTGCTGGTACTGCGAACGGCTGAAAGCAAGGGGAAACTACGGCCGTAATTTTTCCCGAGGGCATGCAGCTTTACTGTATGATTAAATGATGATGGCGTCCTCTTGGGTAAAATATTCCGGAGGTAAAATAGTCCCCCATTCGGATCTCGGGGCGGGGACTACTCAAGAGGATGCCGTTATCAGGAGAAAGAAAACTGGCGTTCTACGGAGCGGAGCGTGGAATGTCAGATCCCTTAATCGGGCAGGTAGGTTAGAAAATTTAAAAAGGGAAATGGATAGGTTAAAGTTAGATATAGTGGGAATTAGTGAAGTTCGGTGGCAGGAGGAACAAGACTTCTGGTCAGGTGACTACAGGGTTATAAACACAAAGTCAAATAGGGGTAATGCAGGAGTAGGTTTAATAATGAATAGGAAAATAGGAATGCGGGTAAGCTACTACAAACAGCATAGTGAACGCATTATTGTGGCCAAGATACACTCCTGGAAATGGAAAAAAGAACACATTGACACCGGTGTGTCAGACCCACCATACTTGCTCCGGACACTGCGAGAGGGCTGTACAAGCAATGATCACACGCACGGCACAGCGGACACACCAGGAACCGCGGTGTTGGCCGTCGAATGGCGCTAGCTGCGCAGCATTTGTGCACTGCCGCCGTCAGTGTCAGCCAGTTTGCCGTGGCATACGGAGCTCCATCGCAGTCTTTAACACTTGTAGCATGCCGCGACAGCGTGGACGTGAACCGTATGTGCAGTTGACGGACTTTGAGCGAGGGCGTATAGTGGGCATGCGGGAGGCCGGGTGGACGTACCGCCGAATTGCTCAACACGTGGGGCGTGAGGTCTCCACAGTACAGTCGTGGACAAAACGAGCGAGACCCCTCGCCTTTTCGTTATGCTGATCCGCACGGCTTTAAAGTCTGCTACACAGCATAACCGGCAAGGCGACGAAGTGCTACCAACATACTATGCACAGGCGTGAAATTGACAAACTATCTGAACTTTTTTAGGCTGTTTTCAATAATTTGTAAGACTATATTAATGCTGATTAGTGTGTTAAATACAACACGTAAATATAAGACAGAATGAAGGAAGAAACGCTAATTGGTATGAACTGTACCAATAAAAATGAATTTCAACTTATCGAGATAACATAACTGTTTTAGTAAGACAAAGAACGCCGGATCGTTACGAATTAGCAAAATATTATCCGCTTTCGGCCGCGAAACGGTCTGTGTCAACGTTCAGACCAGTCCTACTGGATTACCGTTGCTGACCTACCATGAAAGTGTGCAAATTTAGCAATGCGTGAAGATTCATAACGAAATTCAGTTAAAAATCATTCAGTGCCACACTTAAGTCAATTCCATTATTGACAGAAGCGGAAAAAGTAGGCAGTAACATGTATGAAATTCTACAAGAGTGTCATATTGACATGCACAGGGCGGCAGTACAGAATAAAGGTAGCGATAAAAAGTATTGAGGGCGCGAGAATTTCTTAAAATTGCTTTACTGATATTCTACCTGCCTCCATCGAGATTAGAACCGAAAACAAACCAGACCTTCCTTTCACTACGCTAGCAGACAACCCAGGCAAACAGCCCTCTATTATTACCCCAGACATGAATAAGCCGACAATTTCGCAATGAAAATGGTAAAATGATCTACAGACTCTGTTCCATAGAGCTTTCTGGGCTCAAAAACATGAATTTTCTTCCTTTATGTCACCGCTTATGTGATAATCATTCGGGATGTTTATCGAAATAACAAAATACTCTTATTAGAGGGTAAATTTAGTGGGATAATTCTGCACCACCTCAGGAAATAAACAGCTACATAGCTGCCAAACATATTCTACACTGTTTCGAATTCTCCACTAGACTCGCCACAGCCAGAAAACGTTCATTAGCCTAAGTGTTTCTTAAGCTACCTAGCAATGGGAATGTTCGCACTTCTAAAACACGGTAGCATTAATACTGGGATGTGAATTACAACGTGTATAGGCAAATGGATTCTATTTGCATTCCTGTAAACGTGATTTGGATCGAAAGCGTAGCTACGATTAATATGCTGATGTATCGACTACAACTAGAACATTTCGAATAAAGAATAGGGGGTGTTATTTATGCGGCCCTCATCTTCAGTAGCTGTCGTAGCTGTTTTCGTTGTTAGGATTTCGTCACCTAAACCGGTAAAAACGGAACCCTACTAGTCTCACTTTCTTGACCGTCTATCTGTCTACCCAACCTTTCAAACCCGTTTACCTCCAGAACGGGTAGACATAATAAGCGGAAATGTATCGCACTTCTTGCGGTAACCGGTCCCTTGGTGGTGTAAAAAAGTGAGCTTCTATGTCAACGCAATCTAAAGATACGGCCGTTTATGTAAAGAAAATTTACGCGAAAGGTCAAAAAATGGCTTCAAGAACTATGCGACCAAACTGCTTATGTCATCAGCCCCTAGACCTAGAACTACTTAAACCTAGCTAGCCTAAGGACATCACAGTCCGCATCGACTACTCAGTTTGTATATTTTGCTTTTTTTTTTCATAGTTCCACACAACTTCTTCCTGTTTTCTCGATTGATCTGTGTTCAGTTTTTCAAGGCCTATCCACTGCGCCAACTTATAGGGAGGTTCCCTTGTTAGCTATGAAACAACTGTAGCGAAACGGAGCATCCTCGTTATCCATGTGATGGATAAGACGACTAATTCGCAACATAAATGTCAGTGTAAGCATCAATTTATGTTGGAACGTGCTTCCTGGACCAAATAACATACGTTTTCTACGTCTTCAATACGAATCATGAAGCAAATGTAATTTAAAGGACATAAAAATATCGAGTGATTTTACTAACATAATTATAAACCACCCACGAACATAAATCGATGATCACATAGTTGTAAAAAAGTAGTCTACAGTATTGCCATTGTCCATTAGACTAGCAGCAGGAAGAAAACGTACGCTCAGCTGTGATGAGATATCTTGCACTGACGAAGCTCGCGCTTCGAAGACACCACAGCATCGTCTGCCACCATTTCATGGGAAACGAAATATCTCAAGTGTACAGCCTTAGACATAAAAACACCGCCGGCGCAAGCACCGTGCAATCCGCGATATGACGCCGTTGAAAGCACGGCTAACCCGCGCCGGAAAGCTGTTAATATCATCTGATGTTGCTAACAAGTTATTTACTTCTGGTGAATGATTTTCTGCGCAGTTCATTTAAGATAGAATAACTAAAATATATTTGATGTTACGGAAGACGAAGGACGCCTAATTCATTTCCCTCTCTTTACTTATGATGTTACATTCGCAATCTGAGCATACGTATTATCCATAACCACACTTTAGCGCCACACAGATACGTGAATGAAACACATTGGAGTACAGTTTTAGACATAAAAACTGACCGCCGGCCGCCTGCCACAGAGACTAAGTCCGAGTCTATTCACTTAACGTAGCCAATAAAACTGACCGGCCATCTGCACAATCTGGCAACACTGTAAGATGCGGAAGCGTTAGGAGGAAGTGTTGTCTACTTCCGAGATGTTCTCGGATTGTGTGAGCCCGTGGTCCAGTGCTAGCCGGCACGGTAGCTCAGCGTGTTCGGTCAGAGAGCCGGTTGGCCTCTGTAATAAAAAAACTGAGTGGAAGGATCAACCACCGAACTCGAACAGGATGTCCTGCGACGTCCGCAACGACCAAACACAACGATCAATAATGAACAATAAGAAAAAAAAAAAAGAAAAGAAAAAATGGTAATCGTCATGCATTCTAAGCTTATGATCGCCTGTTCGTGTCCAACTATTTTTTTTTACCACATTTCGGTCTAAAGTTATGATTCTGATTGAGCATCGAAGATAATTCGCTTAAAATTCTACCCACCAGCAACGACAAGTATTCCAGAAACAACTCCGCAGGACAGCTCGTGGCTGCGCCGCGATCATAACAGCTTCCGCTCGAGCGTTTCCTCGCGCTGCAGCGGCTACCGGCCACCGGCCAGACGCCACCCGCCGGCTGAAATCCGGCGCCGCCCATGTGAACGCGGCGCCGCGTTGTCAGTGTATGTATCAACCGTCATTTTCGAATTTGAAGTTCTAGTTATCATCTTGCAGTTAAGCACTGGATTTTGCATACTTGAAAATCATGAACTACAGTTAAGCATTGTAAAATTGAGTCGCAAGTGGAAAAAGGTGTAACATCTGCAACACAACGTTTACTTTTGGTATAACAGAGGGGTGAATGCAGAGGAGGCAGCTAGAAAGATTTGAACTGTGTTTGGAGCGAGTGGTTTTGGTAAAAATACGCCAGAAAAAGATATTCGTGTTTCAACAAAGATCGTTCTGGCATGAATGATTTTCCACATTAAGGAAGTCTCGACTACTGATAGATGTGATAGATTACTATTTAACCATCATGCGATGTTTGCATTCAACAGGCAAAGTTCAGAAGTCTGGTGTAGGAGTACTGCATGCTCTAATTCGAAACAACAAAAATCAATGGAGTGACTATTATTGAACGTCATCAGGTCACTCATCGACCATTCCTATGCAGTACTGTTACTGGTGACGTATTTTGTTGCCTTTATTGTCAACTTCCTAAGAAGAAATAAAGGCTGTGCCCCACCAAAAGACGTAAACTCGAGGAAAGAGTAACGTGAACATGATATTTTACATCTGATAATTCCAAAAGTGTGTTTTGGGCTACGAATTCTGCCCCCAGGGTGTGTGCAACACAGCTGGCATTTGTTGCCACAACTGAGACACCTTTCTTTCGCAATGTAAGAAAATCGAGCAACAAAACTACATCACCTGTGCTACTGTATGATAACGCACTATGTTGATTTGAGAAAGAAAACAATCCAGGAGATTGATAGAAAAGTCGTCTGTCAGGCACTTGTATTGATAGGGAAGTCCTCTCTCAAGCACTTGTCCCTCTCGTCATATATTTGTAAAATTTTACCTTTCCCGCTCTTGATCGATCAACCGTCAAGGCAATTCATTTCTAGACGGAAATACTCTTAAAACTACTCTGGTTTAATGACATCGTTAGAACCAGTAGGTTTCTACAGGCGTAGAATTTGTAAACAACTTTAGCATTGTCAGATCGTTTTAGATATCGTGAAAGAAAATTCTGCTGCTGATTAATTTCTCTTTGATAATTACTGTTGCGTTTAGTAAACTAATGGAAAATGCAATTAAAATATTCACTGTACTAATACGAATTAAATTCAGCTTCCTACAGAACCATCACGACGGCAGTCTATCTTAATAAAGCATTAAGTGCCTGTGAGACGATTGAACCTATTTTAACACGAATTAGTAGGATATTACCAACTTTTGACTTCGAAAAGATCTGTATTTATTTCATTTCCTGTACTATTCGCAAGTATTATGAAAATGTGACATTTCATAGGTAAAATTATGTATTCACAACAACAAAAAATATGTCGGTAGAAAACAAAAGTGGCATTATGAATTTGGCAGTACCGTATGGTTTTCGCTCTGACACTAAGAGTTACTGAAAGTAGCAAGACGAATTTTGCTCGAGCGTTGTCTTACGATTCCCTTATTGAGTTTTTATCAGCCTGCTTGTAGCTGTGCTACAAAAGAATGAAAAATCTGGCTTTCAGCGAGTCGCGAATGGCGAACGAAAGCAGCTTGCACCTGTTAGCTAAGCATGTTACCTGGGAACTGGTTTTTTCCTAAACTGGGAAGACGTCCATTTGTGGTTGAATTGTTGGCAAATGTCAGTCAGACGTGTGCCGTTGGTCTAAGCGTTTCGGTGTGTTGAATTTGTACCAAAGATTTTTCTACAGGTTTTTTCTGCCCAAATAGAGAGTTGAAGTTTCCCATTAGTATTTTCACGTCATCCTGGTGAATTTTGCTCATAGTATTTTCGACTTGGTTCCAGAATTTTTCCCATGCACTTCTAAGCGCTACAGTCTGGAACCGAGCGACCGCTACGGTCGCAGGTTCGAATCCTGCCTCGGGTATGGATGAGTGTGATGTCCTGAGGTTAGTTAGGTTTAATTAGTTCTACGTTCTAGGCGACTGATGACCTCAGAAGTTAAGTCGCATAGTGCTCAGAGCCATTTGAACCATTTTGAACCAGAATTTTTCGACATTTTCGGTGTTTTTCTTATTTTCGATGTTGGTGGGGACAAGTGCATTGATGAGTGTATATTTTATACTGGGGCTCTGAAGGAGCATAGTACCTAAGCTTACACACTACTTAACCTAAATTATCCTAAGGACAAACACACAAACTCATGCCTGAGGGAGGACTCGAACCTCCGCCGGGATCAGCCACACAGCCCATGACTGGAGTGCCCCAGACCGCTCGGCTAATCCCGCGCGGCTACTAAAAGTATACTCGTCCACAAAACCCATGTGGACAATTATCTGATAATCGGTCAGGCTTCGCTTTGTCGCAGCTCTTTAGCATACAAGTCCATTTACTTTCAGGCTCCTCCTTACAATTCTTGCAATGCAAGGTAATTGAAAAATCCCATCCACTCGACGCCAACTGAGGAACTGACTGGTGCATGTGTTGTTCAACACACAGTAGTTGTCAGCCTCACTAGAATCAATGACTGTGTGTGTGTGTGTGTGTGTGTGTGTGTGTGTGTGTGTGTGGGTGGGTGTGGGTGGGTCTTTTCGTTTTCATGCACAATCTGAATCAATACTATTAACATTAGAGAGAAAACCAACAATAAATAATTCATCAAATATGACTGTAAAGTATTTTAATGCGATGGGAAGTTACTAACTGAATTTTCACCCAACCCACGTCCAGCATATTACGTTAAGTAAGATGCATTAACTCCATAGTATCGTTAGCAGAGACAGTGCGCTCTTGTTGTCGAGGCTCGCGACAAGCGCAGCGATCAGCAGTGCCCAATGCCGCCGCGATTTTTTTATGTTGGCTGAGCGTGGACACTGCAGCAAACGCTTCGCCATAAACAGAAAGAAATCACCTTGTCTCTGACCGCAGTGAGCGGATATCACTGCCTGCGTGTTCTTATAGTAACCAACGTGAGACTCTACTCACAGGAGCCATGGAGCAATTGCAATGGGTATCATGTCATTAGTCATCAGAATATTAACCAGTGATGAAATGTCCACTCTATATGAATCCCAAGAAAATAGGAACCTTCTCACAAAGGAATGTGAGGTGATATCAAAATTTATCCAACATACAAAAATTAACTGCAGGGCTTTCATGTATGCAGTAGTAGCACACAAGGAAATATTATGTCTTGGAAGCGTATATTTCATTTCCTCTTCTCATTTTAACGCCCTATGAAGTGGGAAAATAAACACGAAAAACTCAATTTCCTGAGAAGCATATAAGTCATTTCCTCTTCTCATATCATAACTTTTGTTTTAGTATGAGGTAAAAAAATAAACAGTTTAGGGTTCTGAAACATAATATGACACCAGATTCTTATCGTAGGCGCTATCGGAAACGCAAAAAGCAGGGAGCTGTCCATTGTTTTGTCCAAAAGTCTGTTTCCTTTCATGCATTACTCACGTTAGGAGATTCTTATTTAAGGACTTGTGGGCATCAAGTTCTTCAGCAGAACAAGCCTTACGTTATTGTGCTAATTACGGTATGGAAAAAATGCAACAAAGACGAGTTCCCCTGGAGCACATGTCTGTATTCAGCAATGACCGCCAGCTGCCACAACACTTCACAGAATCCTTGCGGCGGGCAACACAACAGTGCGTGCACTTCAGACTTCATTCAGTAAGACGTCAGGAGATGGATGGAAACGTCAAATTAACGTTTCTTTCCGAGTCGTATTCAACCCAGAATGAGGTGTTATTAAGGTAGTTGAACGTTCTAGCAATTACACTTATATAATTCCAATATGAGTATTCAGATAGCCAAAAGAACCCGTTAGTGCGAAACCATCTGGAACTGCATTAACATCAAACTGCAAGAACTTGAGACAATACGTGGACTCTTCTCTTCGCTAGGTGACCTATTACTGATATTTAGGATTCTCACCTGCCTAGGCGTAATGGAAACGGAACTTCAGAGGCGCTTTCCGCTATTCTTGACAAACATGAGAAACTTGTAATCACTGCGAGTTACAACTGCGTGATGATAATGGTCCAGGTTGTCAGTAGTTGTGGTGGTGTTATGCTGTCAAACTGCTTACGGCAACGTTAATGGTGGCGCACATAATTTAGCGCTGACTACCTACCTAAGTAAAGATAGTGTTGTGGCGTCGTCGCTTGTCTTTATTTGGCCTCAGCTTGAGTAATCCGATTTAACGAACATAGTACTACATTCGCGGGCTGCTAATGATACAGTATGACTACAGAGATCATCGTGCGGGTATTACATTAATTCTGCAATGAATTGCTTAAAAAATGTTACCCTCAGCTATGCAGCTGGAATGACTCATTACACAGGTACTCTATGTTGCACTTGGTTAAGTGATCAGTTCGCTGCAATCCTGCTTCTTCTGTTTGTAAATGCTTGTATACGTCAAAAATGGTTCAAATGGTTCTGAGTGCTATGGGACTTAACATCTGAGGTGGTCAGTCCGCTAGAACTTAGAACTACTTAAACCTAACTAACCTAAGGACATCAGACACATCCATGTCGGAGACTGGAGTCGAACCTGAGACCGTAGCTCTCGCGCGGTTCCAGACTGTAGCGCCTAGAACCGCTCGGCCACCCTGGCCGGCATACTTGTATACTGACCACTCGTTATTTGACTAAATATGAACTACAATCTAATTCACATGTATATGGCATGGGTTAGCTCCGGCACGAAGGTATGACTATGGACTGGCTTCCGTTGGAGTCCCGTTATTTTGATGGCAAGACTAATGTTCGCAAATCACCTCTATTGCCTCAAAAAACAATTGCATCTTAAATATCGAAAGACCGACGTCGCACTGTCACAGCGCGTTGAAATACAGCAACGACAGCAGATGAAAATTTGTGACCGACTGAGCTTCGAACCTAGACCTGCTGCTTACTAGACAGACGTTCTGACCACTGCACTATTACTTTTTTTTAAAGTTTGAGAAGAATTTCAGCACCAGGTAGGCGGAGGCAAAGAGGGCAGGGGTCGAAAATCCGAGGCCTGGCCACAGTGCCTCCCCCATACCTGTCACTGAGCAGCTGCATTATTCACATGTATTCCATGTTTGCACTCATATATTCCTTTAAATTGTTGAACAAAATTGAAGTAGTAATTAAGGTAAAATAAATTACAGATTGTCGCCTCCAATCGCGTGCGATCCTTGTGGAACATAACTTATAACAGTGAACAGGGTGACGGAAAAATAAATAACAAACATTCATTCAGAAATATATTCACAATTTAAGTTAATATGCACTGGATGCATATGAAGTCTGTAAGGAAGCCATATATTTTTCAACAAATGGAAGAAGTTTCGGAGCCGGAGGGGGTTTGCCAAATTAGAACAGTTGTGATTTAAGAACCGACGTAAAAGAATATTCCAGGAATAAAAAAAAGTGAAAGAATAGTATTCTGCTTCTAATCAATAAAACTGTCCATCTCTTTGTAGCCCACATAAAGCAATAGATAAAAATTTTTTAAAACATTCCTTATATTTGTTATTCTTCTTCAGCTTAAAATGTTCTTCTGCAATATAAAACATGCACTCTTCTAAGTTCTAAGTTTTGTTTATTACGACGTACAACACAAACTGTCCCAGAAGCCATGAATAACTGTTATTCTTTGCGGACGGGTAACATTTCCAGTCAGGTTTAAAGCTTCAGTTATCGGTATATGACTTTCTGCGGTTCTGTGGATAGTGCTAATTTCTTCGTAGTTCAGTTCCAAATTCTGATTCTATTTTCACATAAGAAGATGTGCGCTACAGTTTCTAGAAGCCCACATTTGTCGCAGTATGAAGATGGTCTCAATTTGATTTTTCATAATCGTTCCGCTGAGGGTATGGTTTCGTTTACAACGTCGCACCATACGGCACTGACTCTAGTTGGTATAATTTTATTGTTGATATTTTTCCAGACGTTTCTCCAGTTTTTTGTAGGTTAATTCACCGGAATTGGTTTGTGTAGACGATGTCTGGTAATATAATCATAGACGGTTCTAGTGTTGGTTTGTGCTGGTGGAAGTCTTATTCAGCTCCAATCGCCATAGTACTTTCGGACGTAATCTAGGCTGGCGTGCTACATTAACAGGAGCGTTCCTATCTCCAGGATCTAGCGAGAGGAACAGAAGTTTCGTGATGCTTGTCTTAGTGGCATGTATTAGTTTAAAGGCACGTCTTTAATTCCAAGTCCTCTGTTTTGCCTGTCCAAAGTCGCCGTGTGGAAGGGTACTTTGAAGATATTTTGTTTCCACACATACCAAGAGGCTACAGCTAATATTTTATGTGCAGTGACCTGCAGTATCGGTAAGAGAGCTGTGACATGATAAATTTTGCTACGTATGTATGTATTTATAAACTGAACTTTCTGCAGTCACTCTAACGATCGCATATCATGGTCCTTCAACACGGTTCCGATGACATTAAGTTTCCGCTCCCAACTGTTCGTGGCCATTCGCTTGGGGTTCGCCCTTAACCACAATCCGAGATGGAGACTCACTTCAGTTACATCTATCCAGTGCGCACTTATTGCACTATTGTAGGAACCGAGATGCAGTATTTTGGATTTAAAATTTTGTAAATTTGTGGTGAGAACGTATGGGACCAAGTAAGCTTACACACTACTTAATCTAACTTAAACTATGGACAATGCCGGAGGGAGGACTCGAAGCTCCGACGGTGGGCACTGTCGGGACACAGCAACCAACCTCTCTGCAGCACATATCTACACACGCTCCTCATCAGACGCGAATTCCCATCTTTGCCGTATACCACATGTGCGGTACTCCCCCCTCCCTCCCCCACACCCCTCCTCACCGACCATTATTCCACTCGCTCGCGGCCACACTGTATTCCCGCGAGGGTTCGGACGATGCCGTGCGTCTAGCACTGAAAACTTTAGATGACCCGTCGAGAGCCAAATAATTATACAGGATGTTTCAGGAGAAATAGTAATTATTGTAGGAGATGGTAGTATAGACAAATTGCAGAAACAATGACATATAACATTTGTCCAATTTTTATTGAACATACATATAGCTGGGTTGTAATGTATCTAGAGGTAGCCCTAGATGGAAAAATATTATGAACACCTCACATAAATAATTTGTTCCACTGCGAAAGACAATCTTATAAGCACTAGAAGCTGCTGTAGGGTAAAATTGGGTCTAAACCCAGTACTTACTGGATATACACCTCTGTAAAAAGACCATTGGTAATTTATAGGCCTATAATATGAACAAAGTCGAACAGAAGGTGGCTGCTAGGGAGTCTGGCAAAGTGCAGAGACTGATCTGCTTTCACAAACAGATGGAATTAGCAGGACATCCACTCTTGGGATTGATATTACGCTAGACATGCCAGCCTTACACCTGTGGCTTAAAATGGAGACAGCGGCAGGGACATAAAGGCTAAAAATTGGAAATAGCTGGATATAGTTAGAATATACGGAATCCCAAATTAGTATGGCGCTGGCTCGCGAAACGCCGACTAACTATACAATAACTTGTAGCTGTTTCAATAAACCCTGCCATGTAACAGTTGGAGGCAGGGAGCAGTGGAAAAACGAACCACTAAACCGTGCAGGAGACATAATATAGTGGTTTGCTGAGAGGTCGAGAACAGATGAATGTACCGGGTCTGGTGTACTGCCTAGAATCTCTTTAGGGAAGATGGCCACAGTATTACACGACATCTTCTATCAGCAAGTGCACGGAGGAGAATTAGAGTAGACCCTACAAAAATCGTAGCATCCACTTTTATTCAGACAGCCAAGCAGCTCTGAAATCTCTATCAGCCCGTACAACTAGATCGAAGGTCGTTGCAGAATGCCATGAAACATTTTCTTTCGGACGTGTCCGAAAGAACAGACATCACACATATATCCATATACAGGGTGTTTCAGGAGGAATAGTAGATATTTTAGCAGGTGGTAGTACAGACGAAATGCATAAAAAAATTCCATATAAATGCGTCCACTTTTTATTGAGGACAGAGATACAGCTGTTAGTACACTCTTTGACATAAAACTCGACCGGCGGCCGGCCGCTTCAGAGGCTAAGTCCGCGCCGATCGCGACATGGGACAAAAAAACTGGCCAACTCGCTAATTCTCTAAGTCCGGTTATCTGCACAATCTGGCAACACTGTAGACTGCGGCACTTCCTGGAGGAAAACTTGTCCCAAGATAGAGAGACTCTAGGCTGATTACGCCTGTGGTCTTGCGGTAGCGTGCGTTGTTTCTGTTCATAATGTCAGTGGATCGAGAGCAGCTGGCATAAAATATTTTTATAGCCTCTTCTGTCTGAATGCTGAAGACGTGAATGTAATGGTAGCACAGATTCAATCTATTTCGCTTTGTGACACACCGATATCAAAATTTTATCTAGTAACGATTTTGCGGCATATTTCCTGCAGACTGTCCTCCTCTGGACGCCGTATGCGGCAAAGCTCCGGGATCCATTTGCTGGCTACTGGCAGCGGCCGTGGCGACAGCAGCGGCGCTGCACTCCCCCGTTCTTTATCGAAAGCGCCTGCTACCGCTCATCGCTTTTGATGATTTAAAACGCTTTATTATTAAATGTTGCTCCACAGAAAATTTCTGCAATTTCCATTCACGCTCAAAAGCAACGGAGACAGACGCCCTGATTAGTAGGCGGGTAATCGGCAAGAGCTGAGTATGGCCCGAAATTAATTTTATAGACTGGGACGAAATTAAACCTCCTCACTACATTCGATGAATTTATAAATGCTTCATACCTCGTTTCTTTTCCTTTCAAACTTAATTATTTGTGCAACTTTTCGTCAATGTTTGGATGTTTTCGTCAAGCCAGAGTGAGCGTCTGTGGTGTAAAGCGTATTACAGTTCTTGTTTCATTCCTTATGGTAAGTCTATGCGATAAACTGTGTGAATACCTTGCAATGCATGCTCTGTCGCAGTGCAGGCACACTGCACATTTGGAGTTCCATGTACGGGTTCATGAAGTATTTATTGTTGATCGGAAGTGATAGTTAAGGTCATCAGATTTCAACCAGAAAAATTTGTCGTTTTGAAGGTTTCAGAGAACGGAAAGGAATTGCTAACGCCGGTGTTAGAAAACGTCTACAGTTAAATGCTATTGCAAAAATTTAGAAGATGGGAACTATATTAATGAACAGGTGCACTTCATAAACAACCTTCCGACATGTTAGACCTATATGACGAACAAAGCTCAAATTTATATCGTTGACAGTCGGTTTGAATCTTTTCAGGACCTATTTTACAGTGAAGCACCTTGGAATTTGCAAAGCAGAAATCCATGATATTAACTTAATTTACTAAGTCGAAATCGGACGAAGATTGATGTTTAAAGGCATTCTTTAGATTTCGTATAAGAAATTTTTACTAGCAGTTTGCAACTCCATTAATTAAAATGAAAAATAAAAGGTTGTAGCCAGCGGCTTCTACCGTGATTCGAACTTATAGTACAAGCACTGCAACGCACAAGGGAACCTCTGCGCTAACGACACACTGGCGGCCAGAGGCGGACTATAGTCACTGCGATGTTGCCTGAGCCTCAAAACGCAACCTTAAACACACAAACAGAGGAGGTGGAGATTACTGTTTTAACATCCCGTCGACCACGATGTCATTAGAGACGGAGCGCAAGCTCGGATTAGGGAAGGATGGGGAAGGAAATCGGCCGTGCCCTTCCTAAGGAACCATCCCGGCATTTTCCTGAAGCGATTTAGGGAAATCATTGAAAACGTAAATCAGGATGGCCGGCCGCGGGATTGCACCGTCGTCCTCCCGAATGCACACACAAACTGATGTTACTTATGTGAAGAACGCCGTTCTTGGAGTCCAGAAATTAAATACACTTTCTAATTGTGTCATCTTGCAGTGGATTATATCGTACGAGTCTTCGATGTGAAAAACGAATGTCAAGTGAATTTAGCGAGGTAACGCCGACCTACACCCGGAAGTAAATGCACTATCAGAGTGTTGACAAATACTTGCTACGACGCTGTCATTTCTCGGCTCTCTGCTGAGGCAGCTCTTCAGCGAAATGCTTGCCGTGATTCTCCGATACGGTTCTTCAGAGTGGAGACGCGCGCGCACGTTTGGTTTTTATGTGGCGTTCTCCCCTGATGGTTTCTGACGTCGCCTTGTGGGCTATGTATACATATGAGACATTCAATTATCATTAATCCAGAATGATACAAGTTTCAGCTTCCGGCGTGGAAGAAGGCTGTTGACGCCGACATTATATCATTTCAACGTAGGGAAAGCAAAACGGATCATTCAATGTTTCTCATTCAACATAAAGCATGTGAGATAAATTTCCGTAACGTTCATAATCATCTAAAAATACAAACGAAGTAAAAATACACCGGAAGCTTATTCGAATTGAATATAATGTAAGATACCAAACGCTTTGCACCTCGATGTCGAATTTGTCCACTTGCAATCGTTTGCAGCATGCACATAGAATGTCATGATTACCACGAGAATGAAGAAATTTGTTGGTAAGGATGGAAGCAAGAAGAGACGCAGTCAACAAATATTCTATTCCTCATGGCATTCATTTCATTTGACACGTAAGAAGAGGTAAAGCGGGAATTTACTTTCGTTAACACGAAAGATATGCCGCACATATTGATAACGAGGAAGTCTGCGTCTTCATACGTTTCCTCCTTGAAATCTGTATGCTCTATTATATACTAAGTAGCCCGATCATTGTTTCAGTAATGTTACCCTCTTGTTTGACCCCATAACGATGAACAGATTCCAAATGCATGTCTCTGCGTGAAAGTAGCTGTTCGAACCCTTCCTGGGTTGTTTTTTGTGTTTTATTGCTTGGAATTCCTGAAGCAGACCACTGTGCCTTCCCCCCTCGTGGGTTAGGTCTCAAAACTAAACTATATCCATATCTATTGATCTTTGAGTTGGCACAATGCAAAAATATTCTTAGCATTTAGTTACTGAATTTAGTTCTGGATGTTTGCAGAGAAAAGGAAAAGTCGGTACTTCTCGCTAGTGTAATATAATGTGAACCAGCAACTACCCTTTCCTTAGAACACGACTCAAGCAGGTCCTCAAGCAGGCACTGCTGCATTCTGTTCCCTGACATTGCTCTGATGACGGTTAATGCAGATAGTTCCGATTATGAAATACAAAACGTATTGTAGGTTAGTTCCTAGGATAGTAACATTGAATTTCCGTTGTAGATGGCACATGAACGTGATGACTATCCATATTACTCATCAATATAAAAAGACAATATTTTGGGAATTTAGCGGGATTACTCAAAATGAATTCTGAAATTGGGTGACTGACCGCACAGGTGCTAAACGTCGTCAAGAGTATACGATGTCCTAATCGCATGTGTGTGATATCCTTAGGTTAGTTAGGTTTAAGTAGTTCTAAGTTCTAGGGGAGTGATGACCTTAGAAGTGAAGTCCCATAGTGCTCAGAGCCATTTGAACCATTTGAACTATTTAACACAAAATGACATTAAAAATTTAAGTTATTCACGAGCAGCTAGTTGAGAATATGTATGAACATTAAATGACACGACGAACCGTCTTGTTCTGCATATGGATTCAAACCCAGCTCATGCAGACTAAGCAAAGATTTCGTGACTGACGGAAACTAACAGTCATTCCTGATTAGGCATACAGAGAGTGATATACCTCGATTTTAGACAGTATCAGTTAGCAAATATCAACTTTAAATTGCATAACGCAAACACTTTTAACAGACGTGAATTCCTACCCAGCATCTATTGTCCCTGTTAACGAACTACGAGAGATGTTAAATATTGCTTCTTCACAAGTAACTTACTTGAAATGCCGTGAGGTAAAGCTGTGTGTTGGACACGGATTCGAACCCGGAACCTAATCGGATTGCCATCGAAGCACAGTCAAATGTGACATATCGGAATTTCGCGGCAGTAACTAGATGTTTTAACTGAAATGACGAGACGAAACATTAATTTTTTCCTTCCCAGGACTCCAACCCGGCATCTATCGCTGTTATATTCTAGAGAAAACTAACGTCAAATATGGGTTTGTTGCACCAGCAGTGACATGTGAGCATGTTTGAACTGAAATAATATGACGAAGAGTTCAGCGCTCACTGGGAATAGAGCCCCACACATATCGTTGTTGACTACACACAAAGAGACGTCAGCTACCGAATTTTTCTCCACCAGCTGCTCAGAATAGCATCTTGAACTTACAGTCATCTCGCAAATAATTCTGTGTCTCACTGGGAGTTAAAAACGTCGGATATCGTTAGTGTTGACAGCGAATGAAAATACATTAAAAATCAAAATTATTATCCACCAGCAGATAGGTGTTCTCATGCTAGAGCTTGATAATACATAATTAAATCTTTAGTGCCGGGCCAGGATTCGATCCCATTCACGCATAATATGTGAAGGTGTTGAGGAATCTGCAGTTTTGAACAAACAACAAATTGTAGTCGAGCTGTATTGCCACGAAGGGATCAAATATCGCGTTAAGGGCGGTCTGAGTTGCATTCCCAGTTCAGAACCAATTTTATCGACATACAGAAGCTCAAATAAAAGATGGAATAAGTGTCCTGTGACCATACATAGCGTTTGTGTCGTCACTTGAAATAAATAACTAGTATAAGAAAGGTTACTGGTGATAGAGTTTCTACATGTCGCCACTCCAGACTTTATTGTGGTTCAACCTACCGTCTACTTGGTAAAGAAGGAATATCATCTTTAATGTAAATTTTCAGACCACGCAGCCATTATATCTCCTTCACTTGGTGTAGCCAGGAGAGAATGGAATCTGTCTCTCCCTATCTAAAATCATTGACAGAAGTGGGAATCGAACCCAGACCATAGGTATAACAACCTACCATCCGTCCAACAGACCACGAAATCCTCTTCTCTGCGAGTCATTTTTCTATCGTAACGCAGTTGCGCCACACTGGATGAGAATTCTGACACACAGGCTCCCTGTAGTAATTTGCAGCATGTTCAGTAAATTCATTTACTTGGTTGACCGAATCACCATGAACTAGCTGCCTCGGCTACCCAGTGCATACATTCGACTATTTTGTAATCACAGAAATAAAATCACGTTACTGCCACCTACACACAACTGCCAACATTGTAGGATGCAGAAGTTTAAATAGGAAGTGTTCCTTTCCACTTGAGATATTCTATTGCGCTATCTGTTACTAGAAAACGTCGTTCAGTCCAAAAGAAAAGCTGTAACTGTTTGTCTCTCAGAAGTCAAGACCTGGCCATATGCATAATCTCACAGTGCTGTGGAATCCAAAAGTTCTGGAGGAATAGTTGCCGAGCTCTGGAGCTGTTGTAGCTACGTGTCAGCTTGTAGCATAGCTAAGATGTTGCGAGTTCGAATACATTCAGTGCTACATTTTTTAAAACGCAATTCTGCTCTCTGCTGAAGTTATCAATCTAATGGAACTTTGATCATAATTCCCTTCACTTCTCAACCCAAAGTAGTCGCATGTGGAAAAAGGACTAACTACTGTGACATTTTGTTCTATTCAGGTTTAATAGACAGCAGGCAGCAGATGCATCTCGAAGATGTGCAGGGAGAGCGCATCGTGCCATAATATGTCAGAAAAGTATTTTCTACATTAGCCGTCGTGTGGTAGTGATATTTGATTCTTCTTCAAACTTTGATTGACAGCTTTAACTCAGAACAAATTTTCTACATGCATGTAATCAATAAACTGCATGTGCATTGTCAGACTGTCATAGGTAACATCAGAGAATTCGCATATATCGTTGATGATTAATTTCTCTCTCATATTTACTATTGTTTTAACAACACTAAAGGAAACCTTACGAAAATTGTGCACTGTATTATAAGAAATGAAATAAAACTAACCATGATAACCTTACGACGAAAGTATCTGTACACAAGCATGCCTCTATCGACACGAATTAATAAAATTCTACTCACTTAGATTTTGATTGGGTCTGTGTTTAATTGGTATGCTGTGTCATACTCAAGAGGTATGCAAATGTGGCATTTCATAAATATAGTTACGTATTCCTAGAAACCCAAAATTCGCTTGTCAGCAGCGGAAAGAGGCGTTACCTGTTGTGCAGCATTGTAAGTTTTTCAACATTGCACTATGAGCTGAAAGCATTTTCTTGCGATTTCCTTATTGATGTTTGATCTGACTGCTTGTAGCTCTTTCACAGAAGGGATAAAAACGTTTCAGTCAGTGAGACTGGAACTGCGAACCGTAACAGACGCTGTTTCACGGGTCAGCACGTTACCACAGAGCTGTCGAGGAGGTATGGGTCTCGGCTTCCTATTACGACGGCAATAGTAACTAGAACTCGTAAACCGCTATTTAAAGGTCGAGATTAGTTGCGATTTCCACCTGCAACGACTTTCGTGGGCTGAAAACCGTAATTTTTCAATCTTTTGTTACCCTTCAAGCTATAATAACTCAGATTATTCAATGGAAATGACAGGTAAAATCAAGTGAACTTTGAGGCTTAATTCCGTGCACACCAGGAAGTAACTCGTCGATCACAGAGTTGCCAAACATACGTTGCCTTGTTGCCAAATCTCAGTTACAGTACCAGCAGGAAGAAGACGAACCGATGTGATCCTACAGCGGTCTGGGAAGTGACCATAGCTGGTGTCTCCAAGTCGCGGCTGCTACGGCCTGGAATACGTAATGCGTCTGATTCGCTTTCTGTAACTAGGTTTAGGGACTGGAGCGTAGTTACTAATAATACTCAGAACTGACTGCAAACTGAGCATCATAAATCAGTAACTCTCATTATTGTTTTTATATTTCTTTCGTAAGTGCACTCAAAACTAAGAAAGTCATTCACAGGCGTTTTCGTGCCTCGCCGATAGTCGAGCACAACATACAAATAAGAATAAAAAAGAATGTGTGTGTGTGTGTGTGTGTGTGTGTGTGAGAGAGAGAGAGAGAGAGAGAGAGAGAGAGAGAAATAAAAAGCAATGAGAGAGAGTGTAAAAAATTGTTGTAAAGAAATTGAATCATGGTATTTAAAGAAATCTTTCATTAAAATGACACGTTCCACATCATTACGAAATGTCGTATTCATGATCTATGGAACAAGAGTTAATCTAATGTAATCTAATCTAATCTAATCACATCATATTGATGATTAGCCATGAAGAGTCATGAATTACCGAAAGTTTTGCCAATACCAGTAATCAAATCTAAACTTGAAAATAAAAGACGACAATTTTTGTAATAAACCATGACTCCTATCAAGACCCTTTCATCCCTGTTATCTAACCACGAAAGATGTCTGATATACCTCCATTCTGAAGTAACAAAGTGTGCATGCATTTAAAGATGAAGTGCATGATGTGAAGTTCTGTGACGGAGATACGAACCCAACACGTAATCCGATTGTTAACTAACAAAAATCAAATGTTACGTATCGGTTTTTCTTACGAGCCGCTAGGTGTCTGAATCTAAAATAAGGATACAAACTTTTGTGCCTAAGCGACAATCGAACTGCACACCTACCGTGCATCCACGAATATAGCTTAAGTATCAGTTGCTTACTCATGAACAGCAAGATGTGTGCGTGTTTGACCAGAAATAACGACACCTGTTGCGATTGTTGGCAACACATGAACAGACACTGAAATTGCGCGTTAATTTTCACTAGCAGGTGGGTGTGCACTTGATAAAGCTAGAAATGAAATTATGGATATTTTTGTACTGGATCAGGTTTCAGACCCACATACTTACCTTTGGAGGAGACCTAGAGAAGATTGCAGTCTTGGGAAAAGGAACGAAATGACTGAACTATACTGTTCCGAGAGATTCAGATCCTCGAAAGAGGAGATACGAATTCGAATCACAGTCCAGCACCAAATTTTTAAACGTCTCTAGTTCAATCAAGTACAAGTAAAATAAGAGCCCTGTCCCTTTAAATGGCTATCGGTTCATCAAATAAAATAAAATTTTCTAATGTAAGTAAGCTTACTGGCGACTGTATTTCTTTTTACCATGACTTCCGCTGTGTCATTTCCCAACATAAACCGGCTCTGCCCAGTTGGTAATGAAGGAACGTGATGTTTAATGCGGATTCTGGATTATAACGTGTTTCTCTTGAGGTTACCAGAGGTAAAATAAATCTGTTTGTGCCTCTTAAAAGTAAATGCCTGAACCCACGCATTGCACCTGTGATAGCTCGTTCCACCAGACCATTGTGGCCACATTACCCAGCCGCAGGAGTGTGCTGTAACGGATGATGTGCTTAGCTTACAAAATTAGTCACGGTGGAAAAAATGCGAGTCTATTAAATGGTCAAGTAGAAGCAAGCTTCTGACGCAGAGATTATGCTATTCTCATGTCAGCAGGATGTAAAGACTCTTCTATGCATCATAGGCTGGATGTGAAGCCATTTTGATTTTTCACAAATTCAGCAAATTTCTTAGTTCGAGAAAATCCACTGTGAAGTGTGAAGTTGCCGGATAATTCGATTATTACTGTTATTATTAATATCATTTTATTCATACCGCTGATGGAACACGACCGTAGTCTTGAGGTAAAACGCGAGACCAGCTAATATGACGTCTGGCGACCGAAAGCACATATCGACAACATTTTTATCGCTCCTTTCCTCTCGGTGCTGAAGCTATGAGTGTAATTCAAGCGAATCTACAATATCATATTAGCTGGTCTCGCGTTTAACCTCAAGACTACGGTCGTAGTCAAGAGTAATGTACTAAGACTGGAGTCAAGACTTCCTCTGGGAAGTGCCGCAGTCTACATGTTGCTAGATCGAGCATATTGCCAGACATAGAATTCTGAGAGGAGCATGACTGTATCGTCCACCTTACGTGAACGACTCGGCGGTCAAGTTTTTGGTCTGAGACTGTATCTACAACACATATTGCACGCTTAAGACCCAGAAGAATTTTAAAAAAAAGTAGTTTATGAGAGCAACGTTAACCATAGCGTTCGAAGTATTCATAGTATTGTATACGTGTGTGTAAACGCCTTCCAATGACCACTCAAGAAAGACAAGGATACACAGTCTAGCTTCAATATTATAAATACGCCTCAGTTTGTGGATGAACTCAGACTTAGGTTGATAATAATTTTGAAAATATAGCAGCACTGTAACCAGCACTGTGTTAAACTCGTTTTCAACCAATGATTCCCACAGCTACAGGGATACTACTTGTGATACCTCCTAGACAAAATACTTAAGCAGTGTTATCAGACGAAAAGATCAACCTGACACAAACTGTGGGAAGTTTGTTTTACAACCTTCGTACCTGGATATTCAGCTTTTTCCTATTTGAGATATCTGTGAACGTTGCTGCTTAAGACGATTGAAGCATAAACTAGTTTCCCTCAGCTTCGACAATGTTTAAAGAAATCGTCTTATCGGCACTAAATCGTAGTTTGTGAATTGTTTACTGGCCGTACTCTTCCGTATTTTGCCGTTTGGAAGGCGAAAGCTTACTGACAAATTTCACACAGAAATTACTGTTACAGTGTACTTATGGAGCCAAATGAGTCAATTGCGTATTTTCCGGTGAGAAAGAGCACTGGCAAACAGTCTTCGCTACATTAGGTTATTTAAACTGGTGTCACTCTAAGCTAGAATTTATGGTCAGCGACTAAGTGTAAGGTCAACGTTTCGAATGCGAGTTTTGCGACTGTGAAATACTTTTATACATTATAGAAGCGAATATTAAATTTGCACTAATATTGCGAAAATTTTGTACTTGGACAGCTTAGAATGAAAATACTTCTGTTTATTGCAAAGGGAAACAATAGATTTTCTAAAACACTGTCCGTCATACACTACTTGAAACAGGTCATGTCGATCAAATCATGTGGAAGAACTAACAGCAACGTATATCGGAAGGCAGTAAGATCTCTTGCCTTTTGGTTTGTCAGTACTCGATAGCCATTTCTAGGCGAAAGTAAATGAAAAAATGCAGTGCGTTTTTTTTACCAAGTAACGTCTTCGTCAATTACTTTAGTTTTAATGTAATCTACGAGTAATTGCTGGTGTTTGATATTAACATGAAAAGGATTCCGTAGACAGGGAAAGAACCTGTACTTGGGAAACTACTTCTATAGTGACCAAAAGGCACTAAATGATGTTCAAGCACTTGTGTTACAGCAGCAGTATGAATAAAATGATATTAATAATAACAGTAATAATCGAATTATCCGGCAACTTCACACTTCACAGTGGATTTTCTCGAACTAAGAAATTTGCTGAATTTGTGAAAAATCAAAATGGCTTCACATCCAGCCTATGATGCATAGAAGAGTCTTTACATCCTGCTGACATGAGAATAGCATAATCTCTGCGTCAGAAGCTTGCTTCTACTTGACCATTTAATAGACTCGCATTTTTTCCACCGTGACTAATTTTGTAAGCTAAGCACATCATCCGTTACAGCACACTCCTGCGGCTGGGTAATGTGGCCACAATGGTCTGGTGGAACGAGCTATCACAGGTGCAATGCGTGGGTTCAGGCATTTACTTTTAAGAGGCACAAACAGATTTATTTTACCTCTGGTAACCTCAAGAGAAACACGTTATAATCCAGAATCCGCATTAAACATCACGTTCCTTCATTACCAACTGGGCAGAGCCGGTTTATGTTGGGAAATGACACAGCGGAAGTCATGGTAAAAAGAAATACAGTCGCCAGTAAGCTTACTTACATTAGAAAATTTTATTTTATTTGATGAACCGATAGCCATTTAAAGGGACAGGGCTCTTATTTTACTTGTACTTGATTGAACTAGAGACGTTTAAAAATTTGGTGCTGGACTGTGATTCGAATTCGTATCTCCTCTTTCGAGGATCTGAATCTCTCGGAACAGTATAGTTCAGTCATTTCGTTCCTTTTCCCAAGACTGCAATCTTCTCTAGGTCTCCTCCAAAGGTAAGTATGTGGGTCTGAAACCTGATCCAGTACAAAAATATCCATAATTTCATTTCTAGCTTTATCAAGTGCACACCCACCTGCTAGTGAAAATTAACGCGCAATTTCAGTGTCTGTTCATGTGTTGCCAACAATCGCAACAGGTGTCGTTATTTCTGGTCAAACACGCACACATCTTGCTGTTCATGAGTAAGCAACTGATACTTAAGCTATATTCGTGGATGCACGGTAGGTGTGCAGTTCGATTGTCGCTTAGGCACAAAAGTTTGTATCCTTATTTTAGATTCAGACACCTAGCGGCTCGTAAGAAAAACCGATACGTAACATTTGATTTTTGTTAGTTAACAATCGGATTACGTGTTGGGTTCGTATCTCCGTCACAGAACTTCACATCATGCACTTCATCTTTAAATGCATGCACACTTTGTTACTTCAGAATGGAGGTATATCAGACATCTTTCGTGGTTAGATAACAGGGATGAAAGGGTCTTGATAGGAGTCATGGTTTATTACAAAAATTGTCGTCTTTTATTTTCAAGTTTAGATTTGATTACTGGTATTGGCAAAACTTTCGGTAATTCATGACTCTTCATGGCTAATCATCAATATGATGTGATTAGATTAGATTAGATTACATTAGATTAACTCTTGTTCCATAGATCATGAATACGACATTTCGTAATGATGTGGAACGTGTCATTTTAATGAAAGATTTCTTTAAATACCATGATTCAATTTCTTTACAACAATTTTTTACACTCTCTCTCATTGCTTTTTATTTCTCTCTCTCTCTCTCTCTCTCTCTCTCTCTCTCTCACACACACACACACACACACACACACACATTCTTTTTTATTCTTATTTGTATGTTGTGCTCGACTATCGGCGAGGCACGAAAACGCCTGTGAATGACTTTCTTAGTTTTGAGTGCACTTACGAAAGAAATATAAAAACAATAATGAGAGTTACTGATTTATGATGCTCAGTTTGCAGTCAGTTCTGAGTATTATTAGTAACTACGCTCCAGTCCCTAAACCTAGTTACAGAAAGCGAATCAGACGCATTACGTATTCCAGGCCGTAGCAGCCGCGACTTGGAGACACCAGCTATGGTCACTTCCCAGACCGCTGTAGGATCACATCGGTTCGTCTTCTTCCTGCTGGTACTGTAACTGAGATTTGGCAACAAGGCAACGTATGTTTGGCAACTCTGTGATCGACGAGTTACTTCCTGGTGTGCACGGAATTAAGCCTCAAAGTTCACTTGATTTTACCTGTCATTTCCATTGAATAATCTGAGTTATTATAGCTTGAAGGGTAACAAAAGATTGAAAAATTACGGTTTTCAGCCCACGAAAGTCGTTGCAGGTGGAAATCGCAACTAATCTCGACCTTTAAATAGCGGTTTACGAGTTCTAGTTACTATTGCCGTCGTAATAGGAAGCCGAGACCCATACCTCCTCGACAGCTCTGTGGTAACGTGCTGACCCGTGAAACAGCGTCTGTTACGGTTCGCAGTTCCAGTCTCACTGACTGAAACGTTTTTATCCCTTCTGTGAAAGAGCTACAAGCAGTCAGATCAAACATCAATAAGGAAATCGCAAGAAAATGCTTTCAGCTCATAGTGCAATGTTGAAAAACTTACAATGCTGCACAACAGGTAACGCCTCTTTCCGCTGCTGACAAGCGAATTTTGGGTTTCTAGGAATACGTAACTATATTTATGAAATGCCACATTTGCATACCTCTTGAGTATGACACAGCATACCAATTAAACACAGACCCAATCAAAATCTAAGTGAGTAGAATTTTATTAATTCGTGTCGATAGAGGCATGCTTGTGTACAGATACTTTCGTCGTAAGGTTATCATGGTTAGTTTTATTTCATTTCTTATAATACAGTGCACAATTTTCGTAAGGTTTCCTTTAGTGTTGTTAAAACAATAGTAAATATGAGAGAGAAATTAATCATCAACGATATATGCGAATTCTCTGATGTTACCTATGACAGTCTGACAATGCACATGCAGTTTATTGATTACATGCATGTAGAAAATTTGTTCTGAGTTAAAGCTGTCAATCAAAGTTTGAAGAAGAATCAAATATCACTACCACACGACGGCTAATGTAGAAAATACTTTTCTGACATATTATGGCACGATGCGCTCTCCCTGCACATCTTCGAGATGCATCTGCTGCCTGCTGTCTATTAAACCTGAATAGAACAAAATGTCACAGTAGTTAGTCCTTTTTCCACATGCGACTACTTTGGGTTGAGAAGTGAAGGGAATTATGATCAAAGTTCCATTAGATTGATAACTTCAGCAGAGAGCAGAATTGCGTTTTAAAAAATGTAGCACTGAATGTATTCGAACTCGCAACATCTTAGCTATGCTACAAGCTGACACGTAGCTACAACAGCTCCAGAGCTCGGCAACTATTCCTCCAGAACTTTTGGATTCCACAGCACTGTGAGATTATGCATATGGCCAGGTCTTGACTTCTGAGAGACAAACAGTTACAGCTTTTCTTTTGGACTGAACGACGTTTTCTAGTAACAGATAGCGCAATAGAATATCTCAAGTGGAAAGGAACACTTCCTATTTAAACTTCTGCATCCTACAATGTTGGCAGTTGTGTGTAGGTGGCAGTAACGTGATTTTATTTCTGTGATTACAAAATAGTCGAATGTATGCACTGGGTAGCCGAGGCAGCTAGTTCATGGTGATTCGGTCAACCAAGTAAATGAATTTACTGAACATGCTGCAAATTACTACAGGGAGCCTGTGTGTCAGAATTCTCATCCAGTGTGGCGCAACTGCGTTACGATAGAAAAATGACTCGCAGAGAAGAGGATTTCGTGGTCTGTTGGACGGATGGTAGGTTGTTATACCTATGGTCTGGGTTCGATTCCCACTTCTGTCAATGATTTTAGATAGGGAGAGACAGATTCCATTCTCTCCTGGCTACACCAAGTGAAGGAGATATAATGGCTGCGTGGTCTGAAAATTTACATTAAAGATGATATTCCTTCTTTACCAAGTAGACGGTAGGTTGAACCACAATAAAGTCTGGAGTGGCGACATGTAGAAACTCTATCACCAGTAACCTTTCTTATACTAGTTATTTATTTCAAGTGACGACACAAACGCTATGTATGGTCACAGGACACTTATTCCATCTTTTATTTGAGCTTCTGTATGTCGATAAAATTGGTTCTGAACTGGGAATGCAACTCAGACCGCCCTTAACGCGATATTTGATCCCTTCGTGGCAATACAGCTCGACTACAATTTGTTGTTTGTTCAAAACTGCAGATTCCTCAACACCTTCACATATTATGCGTGAATGGGATCGAATCCTGGCCCGGCACTAAAGATTTAATTATGTATTATCAAGCTCTAGCATGAGAACACCTATCTGCTGGTGGATAATAATTTTGATTTTTAATGTATTTTCATTCGCTGTCAACACTAACGATATCCGACGTTTTTAACTCCCAGTGAGACACAGAATTATTTGCGAGATGACTGTAAGTTCAAGATGCTATTCTGAGCAGCTGGTGGAGAAAAATTCGGTAGCTGACGTCTCTTTGTGTGTAGTCAACAACGATATGTGTGGGGCTCTATTCCCAGTGAGCGCTGAACTCTTCGTCATATTATTTCAGTTCAAACATGCTCACATGTCACTGCTGGTGCAACAAACCCATATTTGACGTTAGTTTTCTCTAGAATATAACAGCGATAGATGCCGGGTTGGAGTCCTGGGAAGGAAAAAATTAATGTTTCGTCTCGTCATTTCAGTTAAAACATCTAGTTACTGCCGCGAAATTCCGATATGTCACATTTGACTGTGCTTCGATGGCAATCCGATTAGGTTCCGGGTTCGAATCCGTGTCCAACACACAGCTTTACCTCACGGCATTTCAAGTAAGTTACTTGTGAAGAAGCAATATTTAACATCTCTCGTAGTTCGTTAACAGGGACAATAGATGCTGGGTAGGAATTCACGTCTGTTAAAAGTGTTTGCGTTATGCAATTTAAAGTTGATATTTGCTAACTGATACTGTCTAAAATCGAGGTATATCACTCTCTGTATGCCTAATCAGGAATGACTGTTAGTTTCCGTCAGTCACGAAATCTTTGCTTAGTCTGCATGAGCTGGGTTTGAATCCATATGCAGAACAAGACGGTTCGTCGTGTCATTTAATGTTCATACATATTCTCAACTAGCTGCTCGTGAATAACTTAAATTTTTAATGTCATTTTGTGTTAAATAGTTCAAATGGTTCAAATGGCTCTGAGCACTATGGGACTTCACTTCTAAGGTCATCACTCCCCTAGAACTTAGAACTACTTAAACCTAACTAACCTAAGGATATCACACACATGCGATTAGGACATCGTATACTCTTGACGACGTTTAGCACCTGTGCGGTCAGTCACCCAATTTCAGAATTCATTTTGAGTAATCCCGCTAAATTCCCAAAATATTGTCTTTTTATATTGATGAGTAATATGGATAGTCATCACGTTCATGTGCCATCTACAACGGAAATTCAATGTTACTATCCTAGGAACTAACCTACAATACGTTTTGTATTTCATAATCGGAACTATCTGCATTAACCGTCATCAGAGCAATGTCAGGGAACAGAATGCAGCAGTGCCTGCTTGAGGACCTGCTTGAGTCGTGTTCTAAGGAAAGGGTAGTTGCTGGTTCACATTATATTACACTAGCGAGAAGTACCGACTTTTCCTTTTCTCTGCAAACATCCAGAACTAAATTCAGTAACTAAATGCTAAGAATATTTTTGCATTGTGCCAACTCAAAGATCAATAGATATGGATATAGTTTAGTTTTGAGACCTAACCCACGAGGGGGGAAGGCACAGTGGTCTGCTTCAGGAATTCCAAGCAATAAAACACAAAAAACAACCCAGGAAGGGTTCGAACAGCTACTTTCACGCAGAGACATGCATTTGGAATCTGTTCATCGTTATGGGGTCAAACAAGAGGGTAACATTACTGAAACAATGATCGGGCTACTTAGTATATAATAGAGCATACAGATTTCAAGGAGGAAACGTATGAAGACGCAGACTTCCTCGTTATCAATATGTGCGGCATATCTTTCGTGTTAACGAAAGTAAATTCCCGCTTTACCTCTTCTTACGTGTCAAATGAAATGAATGCCATGAGGAATAGAATATTTGTTGACTGCGTCTCTTCTTGCTTCCATCCTTACCAACAAATTTCTTCATTCTCGTGGTAATCATGACATTCTATGTGCATGCTGCAAACGATTGCAAGTGGACAAATTCGACATCGAGGTGCAAAGCGTTTGGTATCTTACATTATATTCAATTCGAATAAGCTTCCGGTGTATTTTTACTTCGTTTGTATTTTTAGATGATTATGAACGTTACGGAAATTTATCTCACATGCTTTATGTTGAATGAGAAACATTGAATGATCCGTTTTGCTTTCCCTACGTTGAAATGATATAATGTCGGCGTCAACAGCCTTCTTCCACGCCGGAAGCTGAAACTTGTATCATTCTGGATTAATGATAATTGAATGTCTCATATGTATACATAGCCCACAAGGCGACGTCAGAAACCATCAGGGGAGAACGCCACATAAAAACCAAACGTGCGCGCGCGTCTCCACTCTGAAGAACCGTATCGGAGAATCACGGCAAGCATTTCGCTGAAGAGCTGCCTCAGCAGAGAGCCGAGAAATGACAGCGTCGTAGCAAGTATTTGTCAACACTCTGATAGTGCATTTACTTCCGGGTGTAGGTCGGCGTTACCTCGCTAAATTCACTTGACATTCGTTTTTCACATCGAAGACTCGTACGATATAATCCACTGCAAGATGACACAATTAGAAAGTGTATTTAATTTCTGGACTCCAAGAACGGCGTTCTTCACATAAGTAACATCAGTTTGTGTGTGCATTCGGGAGGACGACGGTGCAATCCCGCGGCCGGCCATCCTGATTTACGTTTTCAATGATTTCCCTAAATCGCTTCAGGAAAATGCCGGGATGGTTCCTTAGGAAGGGCACGGCCGATTTCCTTCCCCATCCTTCCCTAATCCGAGCTTGCGCTCCGTCTCTAATGACATCGTGGTCGACGGGATGTTAAAACAGTAATCTCCACCTCCTCTGTTTGTGTGTTTAAGGTTGCGTTTTGAGGCTCAGGCAACATCGCAGTGACTATAGTCCGCCTCTGGCCGCCAGTGTGTCGTTAGCGCAGAGGTTCCCTTGTGCGTTGCAGTGCTTGTACTATAAGTTCGAATCACGGTAGAAGCCGCTGGCTACAACCTTTTATTTTTCATTTTAATTAATGGAGTTGCAAACTGCTAGTAAAAATTTCTTATACGAAATCTAAAGAATGCCTTTAAACATCAATCTTCGTCCGATTTCGACTTAGTAAATTAAGTTAATATCATGGATTTCTGCTTTGCAAATTCCAAGGTGCTTCACTGTAAAATAGGTCCTGAAAAGATTCAAACCGACTGTCAACGATATAAATTTGAGCTTTGTTCGTCATATAGGTCTAACATGTCGGAAGGTTGTTTATGAAGTGCACCTGTTCATTAATATAGTTCCCATCTTCTAAATTTTTGCAATAGCATTTAACTGTAGACGTTTTCTAACACCGGCGTTAGCAATTCCTTTCCGTTCTCTGAAACCTTCAAAACGACAAATTTTTCTGGTTGAAATCTGATGACCTTAACTATCACTTCCGATCAACAATAAATACTTCATGAACCCGTACATGGAACTCCAAATGTGCAGTGTGCCTGCACTGCGACAGAGCATGCATTGCAAGGTATTCACACAGTTTATCGCATAGACTTACCATAAGGAATGAAACAAGAACTGTAATACGCTTTACACCACAGACGCTCACTCTGGCTTGACGAAAACATCCAAACATTGACGAAAAGTTGCACAAATAATTAAGTTTGAAAGGAAAAGAAACGAGGTATGAAGCATTTATAAATTCATCGAATGTAGTGAGGAGGTTTAATTTCGTCCCAGTCTATAAAATTAATTTCGGGCCATACTCAGCTCTTGCCGATTACCCGCCTACTAATCAGGGCGTCTGTCTCCGTTGCTTTTGAGCGTGAATGGAAATTGCAGAAATTTTCTGTGGAGCAACATTTAATAATAAAGCGTTTTAAATCATCAAAAGCGATGAGCGGTAGCAGGCGCTTTCGATAAAGAACGGGGGAGTGCAGCGCCGCTGCTGTCGCCACGGCCGCTGCCAGTAGCCAGCAAATGGATCCCGGAGCTTTGCCGCATACGGCGTCCAGAGGAGGACAGTCTGCAGGAAATATGCCGCAAAATCGTTACTAGATAAAATTTTGATATCGGTGTGTCACAAAGCGAAATAGATTGAATCTGTGCTACCATTACATTCACGTCTTCAGCATTCAGACAGAAGAGGCTATAAAAATATTTTATGCCAGCTGCTCTCGATCCACTGACATTATGAACAGAAACAACGCACGCTACCGCAAGACCACAGGCGTAATCAGCCTAGAGTCTCTCTATCTTGGGACAAGTTTTCCTCCAGGAAGTGCCGCAGTCTACAGTGTTGCCAGATTGTGCAGATAACCGGACTTAGAGAATTAGCGAGTTGGCCAGTTTTTTTGTCCCATGTCGCGATCGGCGCGGACTTAGCCTCTGAAGCGGCCGGCCGCCGGTCGAGTTTTATGTCAAAGAGTGTACTAACAGCTGTATCTCTGTCCTCAATAAAAAGTGGACGCATTTATATGGAATTTTTTTATGCATTTCGTCTGTACTACCACCTGCTAAAATATCTACTATTCCTCCTGAAACACCCTGTATATGGATATATGTGTGATGTCTGTTCTTTCGGACACGTCCGAAAGAAAATGTTTCATGGCATTCTGCAACGACCTTCGATCTAGTTGTACGGGCTGATAGAGATTTCAGAGCTGCTTGGCTGTCTGAATAAAAGTGGATGCTACGATTTTTGTAGGGTCTACTCTAATTCTCCTCCGTGCACTTGCTGATAGAAGATGTCGTGTAATACTGTGGCCATCTTCCCTAAAGAGATTCTAGGCAGTACACCAGACCCGGTACATTCATCTGTTCTCGACCTCTCAGCAAACCACTATATTATGTCTCCTGCACGGTTTAGTGGTTCGTTTTTCCACTGCTCCCTGCCTCCAACTGTTACATGGCAGGGTTTATTGAAACAGCTACAAGTTATTGTATAGTTAGTCGGCGTTTCCCGAGCCAGCGCCATACTAATTTGGGATTCCGTATATTCTAACTATATCCAGCTATTTCCAATTTTTAGCCTTTATGTCCCTGCCGCTGTCTCCATTTTAAGCCACAGGTGTGAGGCTGGCATGTCTAGCGTAATATCAATCCCAAGAGTGGATGTCCTGCTAATTCCATCTGTTTGTGAAAGCAGATCAGTCTCTGCACTTTGCCAGACTCCCTAGCAGCCACCTTCTGTTCGACTTTGTTCATATTATAGGCCTATAAATTACCAATGGTCTTTTTACAGAGGTGTATATCCAGTAAGTACTGGGTTTAGACCCAATTTTACCCTACAGCAGCTTCTAGTGCTTATAAGATTGTCTTTCGCAGTGGAACAAATTATTTATGTGAGGTGTTCATAATATTTTTCCATCTAGGGCTACCTCTAGATACATTACAACCCAGCTATATGTATGTTCAATAAAAATTGGACAAATGTTATATGTCATTGTTTCTGCAATTTGTCTATACTACCATCTCCTACAATAATTACTATTTCTCCTGAAACATCCTGTATAATTATTTGGCTCTCGACGGGTCATCTAAAGTTTTCAGTGCTAGACGCACGGCATCGTCCGAACCCTCGCGGGAATACAGTGTGGCCGCGAGCGAGTGGAATAATGGTCGGTGAGGAGGGGTGTGGGGGAGGGAGGGGGGAGTAACGCACATGTGGTATACGGCAAAGATGGGAATTCGCGTCTGATGAGGAGCGTGTGTAGATATGTGCTGCAGAGAGGTTGGTTGCTGTGTCCCGACAGTGCCCACCGTCGGAGCTTCGAGTCCTCCCTCCGGCATTGTCCATAGTTTAAGTTAGATTAAGTAGTGTGTAAGCTTACTTGGTCCCATACGTTCTCACCACAAATTTACAAAATTTTAAATCCAAAATACTGCATCTCGGTTCCTACAATAGTGCAATAAGTGCGCACTGGATAGATGTAACTGAAGTGAGTCTCCATCTCGGATTGTGGTTAAGGGCGAACCCCAAGCGAATGGCCACGAACAGTTGGGAGCGGAAACTTAATGTCATCGGAACCGTGTTGAAGGACCATGATATGCGATCGTTAGAGTGACTGCAGAAAGTTCAGTTTATAAATACATACATACGTAGCAAAATTTATCATGTCACAGCTCTCTTACCGATACTGCAGGTCACTGCACATAAAATATTAGCTGTAGCCTCTTGGTATGTGTGGAAACAAAATATCTTCAAAGTACCCTTCCACACGGCGACTTTGGACAGGCAAAACAGAGGACTTGGAATTAAAGACGTGCCTTTAAACTAATACATGCCACTAAGACAAGCATCACGAAACTTCTGTTCCTCTCGCTAGATCCTGGAGATAGGAACGCTCCTGTTAATGTAGCACGCCAGCCTAGATTACGTCCGAAAGTACTATGGCGATTGGAGCTGAATAAGACTTCCACCAGCACAAACCAACACTAGAACCGTCTATGATTATATTACCAGACATCGTCTACACAAACCAATTCCGGTGAATTAACCTACAAAAAACTGGAGAAACGTCTGGAAAAATATCAACAATAAAATTATACCAACTAGAGTCAGTGCCGTATGGTGCGACGTTGTAAACGAAACCATACCCTCAGCGGAACGATTATGAAAAATCAAATTGAGACCATCTTCATACTGCGACAAATGTGGGCTTCTAGAAACTGTAGCGCACATCTTCTTATGTGAAAATAGAATCAGAATTTGGAACTGAACTACGAAGAAATTAGCACTATCCACAGAACCGCAGAAAGTCATATACCGATAACTGAAGCTTTAAACCTGACTGGAAATGTTACCCGTCCGCAAAGAATAACAGTTATTCATGGCTTCTGGGACAGTTTGTGTTGTACGTCGTAATAAACAAAACTTAGAACTTAGAAGAGTGCATGTTTTATATTGCAGAAGAACATTTTAAGCTGAAGAAGAATAACAAATATAAGGAATGTTTTAAAAAATTTTTATCTATTGCTTTATGTGGGCTACAAAGAGATGGACAGTTTTATTGATTAGAAGCAGAATACTATTCTTTCACTTTTTTTTATTCCTGGAATATTCTTTTACGTCGGTTCTTAAATCACAACTGTTCTAATTTGGCAAACCCCCTCCGGCTCCGAAACTTCTTCCATTTGTTGAAAAATATATGGCTTCCTTACAGACTTCATATGCATCCAGTGCATATTAACTTAAATTGTGAATATATTTCTGAATGAATGTTTGTTATTTATTTTTCCGTCACCCTGTTCACTGTTATAAGTTATGTTCCACAAGGATCGCACGCGATTGGAGGCGACAATCTGTAATTTATTTTACCTTAATTACTACTTCAATTTTGTTCAACAATTTAAAGGAATATATGAGTGCAAACATGGAATACATGTGAATAATGCAGCTGCTCAGTGACAGGTATGGGGGAGGCACTGTGGCCAGGCCTCGGATTTTCGACCCCTGCCCTCTTTGCCTCCGCCTACCTGGTGCTGAAATTCTTCTCAAACTTTAAAAAAAAGTAATAGTGCAGTGGTCAGAACGTCTGTCTAGTAAGCAGCAGGTCTAGGTTCGAAGCTCAGTCGGTCACAAATTTTCATCTGCTGTCGTTGCTGTATTTCAACGCGCTGTGACAGTGCGACGTCGGTCTTTCGATATTTAAGATGCAATTGTTTTTTGAGGCAATAGAGGTGATTTGCGAACATTAGTCTTGCCATCAAAATAACGGGACTCCAACGGAAGCCAGTCCATAGTCATACCTTCGTGCCGGAGCTAACCCATGCCATATACATGTGAATTAGATTGTAGTTCATATTTAGTCAAATAACGAGTGGTCAGTATACAAGTATGCCGGCCAGGGTGGCCGAGCGGTTCTAGGCGCTACAGTCTGGAACCGCGCGAGAGCTACGGTCTCAGGTTCGACTCCAGTCTCCGACATGGATGTGTCTGATGTCCTTAGGTTAGTTAGGTTTAAGTAGTTCTAAGTTCTAGCGGACTGACCACCTCAGATGTTAAGTCCCATAGCACTCAGAACCATTTGAACCATTTTTGACGTATACAAGCATTTACAAACAGAAGAAGCAGGATTGCAGCGAACTGATCACTTAACCAAGTGCAACATAGAGTACCTGTGTAATGAGTCATTCCAGCTGCATAGCTGAGGGTAACATTTTTTAAGCAATTCATTGCAGAATTAATGTAATACCCGCACGATGATCTCTGTAGTCATACTGTATCATTAGCAGCCCGCGAATGTAGTACTATGTTCGTTAAATCGGATTACTCAAGCTGAGGCCAAATAAAGACAAGCGACGACGCCACAACACTATCTTTACTTAGGTAGGTAGTCAGCGCTAAATTATGTGCGCCACCATTAACGTTGCCGTAAGCAGTTTGACAGCATAACACCACCACAACTACTGACAACCTGGACCATTATCATCACGCAGTTGTAACTCGCAGTGATTACAAGTTTCTCATGTTTGTCAAGAATAGCGGAAAGCGCCTCTGAAGTTCCGTTTCCATTACGCCTAGGCAGGTGAGAATCCTAAATATCAGTAATAGGTCACCTAGCGAAGAGAAGAGTCCACGTATTGTCTCAAGTTCTTGCAGTTTGATGTTAATGCAGTTCCAGATGGTTTCGCACTAACGGGTTCTTTTGGCTATCTGAATACTCATATTGGAATTATATAAGTGTAATTGCTAGAACGTTCAACTACCTTAATAACACCTCATTCTGGGTTGAATACGACTCGGAAAGAAACGTTAATTTGACGTTTCCATCCATCTCCTGACGTCTTACTGAATGAAGTCTGAAGTGCACGCACTGTTGTGTTGCCCGCCGCAAGGATTCTGTGAAGTGTTGTGGCAGCTGGCGGTCATTGCTGAATACAGACATGTGCTCCAGGGGAACTCGTCTTTGTTGCATTTTTTCCATACCGTAATTAGCACAATAACGTAAGGCTTGTTCTGCTGAAGAACTTGATGCCCACAAGTCCTTAAATAAGAATCTCCTAACGTGAGTAATGCATGAAAGGAAACAGACTTTTGGACAAAACAATGGACAGCTCCCTGCTTTTTGCGTTTCCGATAGCGCCTACGATAAGAATCTGGTGTCATATTATGTTTCAGAACCCTAAACTGTTTATTTTTTTACCTCATACTAAAACAAAAGTTATGATATGAGAAGAGGAAATGACTTATATGCTTCTCAGGAAATTGAGTTTTTCGTGTTTATTTTCCCACTTCATAGGGCGTTAAAATGAGAAGAGGAAATGAAATATACGCTTCCAAGACATAATATTTCCTTGTGTGCTACTACTGCATACATGAAAGCCCTGCAGTTAATTTTTGTATGTTGGATAAATTTTGATATCACCTCACATTCCTTTGTGAGAAGGTTCCTATTTTCTTGGGATTCATATAGAGTGGACATTTCATCACTGGTTAATATTCTGATGACTAATGACATGATACCCATTGCAATTGCTCCATGGCTCCTGTGAGTAGAGTCTCACGTTGGTTACTATAAGAACACGCAGGCAGTGATATCCGCTCACTGCGGTCAGAGACAAGGTGATTTCTTTCTGTTTATGGCGAAGCGTTTGCTGCAGTGTCCACGCTCAGCCAACATAAAAAAATCGCGGCGGCATTGGGCACTGCTGATCGCTGCGCTTGTCGCGAGCCTCGACAACAAGAGCGCACTGTCTCTGCTAACGATACTATGGAGTTAATGCATCTTACTTAACGTAATATGCTGGACGTGGGTTGGGTGAAAATTCAGTTAGTAACTTCCCATCGCATTAAAATACTTTACAGTCATATTTGATGAATTATTTATTGTTGGTTTTCTCTCTAATGTTAATAGTATTGATTCAGATTGTGCATGAAAACGAAAAGACCCACCCACACCCACCCACACACACACACACACACACACACACACACACACACACAGTCATTGATTCTAGTGAGGCTGACAACTACTGTGTGTTGAACAACACATGCACCAGTCAGTTCCTCAGTTGGCGTCGAGTGGATGGGATTTTTCAATTACCTTGCATTGCAAGAATTGTAAGGAGGAGCCTGAAAGTAAATGGACTTGTATGCTAAAGAGCTGCGACAAAGCGAAGCCTGACCGATTATCAGATAATTGTCCACATGGGTTTTGTGGACGAGTATACTTTTAGTAGCCGCGCGGGATTAGCCGAGCGGTCTGGGGCACTCCAGTCATGGGCTGTGTGGCTGATCCCGGCGGAGGTTCGAGTCCTCCCTCAGGCATGAGTTTGTGTGTTTGTCCTTAGGATAATTTAGGTTAAGTAGTGTGTAAGCTTAGGTACTATGCTCCTTCAGAGCCCCAGTAAAAAATATACACTCATCAATGCACTTGTCCCCACCAACATCGAAAATAAGAAAAACACCGAAAATGTCGAAAAATTCTGGTTCAAAATGGTTCAAATGGCTCTGAGCACTATGCGACTTAACTTCTGAGGTCATCAGTCGCCTAGAACGTAGAACTAATTAAACCTAACTAACCTCAGGACATCACACTCATCCATACCCGAGGCAGGATTCGAACCTGCGACCGTAGCGGTCGCTCGGTTCCAGACTGTAGCGCTTAGAAGTGCATGGGAAAAATTCTGGAACCAAGTCGAAAATACTATGAGCAAAATTCACCAGGATGACGTGAAAATACTAATGGGAAACTTCAACTCTCTATTTGGGCAGAAAAAACCTGTAGAAAAATCTTTGGTACAAATTCAACACACCGAAACGCTTAGACCAACGGCACACGTCTGACTGACATTTGCCAACAATTCAACCACAAATGGACGTCTTCCCAGTTTAGGAAAAAACCAGTTCCCAGGTAACATGCTTAGCTAACAGGTGCAAGCTGCTTTCGTTCGCCATTCGCGACTCGCTGAAAGCCAGATTTTTCATTCTTTTGTAGCACAGCTACAAGCAGGCTGATAAAAACTCAATAAGGGAATCGTAAGACAACGCTCGAGCAAAATTCGTCTTGCTACTTTCAGTAACTCTTAGTGTCAGAGCGAAAACCTTACGGTACTGCCAAATTCATAATGCCACTTTTGTTTTCTACCGACATATTTTTTGTTGTTGTGAATACATAATTTTACCTATGAAATGTCACATTTTCATAATACTTGCGAATAGTACAGGAAATGAAATAAATACAGATCTTTTCGAAGTCAAAAGTTGGTAATATCCTACTAATTCGTGTTAAAATAGGTTCAATCGTCTCACAGACACTTAATGCTTTATTAAGATAGACTGCCGTCGTGATGTTTCTGTAGGAAGCTGAATTTAATTTGTATTAGTACAGTGAATATTTTAATTGCATTTTCCATTAGTTTACTAAACGCAACAGTAATTATCAAAGAGAAATTAATCAGCAGCAGAATTTTCTTTCACGATATCTAAAACGATCTGACAATGCTAAAGTTGTTTACAAATTCTACGCCTGTAGAAACCTGCTGGTTCTAACGATGTCATTAAACCAGAGTAGTTTTAAGAGTATTTCCGTCTAGAAATGAATTGCCTTGACGGTTGATCGATCAAGAGCGGGAAAGGTAAAATTTTACAAATATATGACGAGAGGGACAATTGCTTGAGAGAGGACTTCCCTATCAATACAAGTGCCTGACAGACGACTTTTCTATCAATCTCCTGGATTGTTTTCTTTCTCAAATCAACATAGTGCGTTATCATACAGTAGCACAGGTGATGTAGTTTTGTTGCTCGATTTTCTTACACTGCGAAAGAAAGGTGTCTCAGTTGTGGCAACAAATGCCAGCTGTGTTGCACACACCCTGGGGGCAGAATTCGTAGCCCAAAACACACTTTTGGAATTATCAGATGTAAAATATCATGTTCACGTTACTCTTTCCTCGAGTTTACGTCTTTTGGTGGGGCACAGCCTTTATTTCTTCTTAGGAAGTTGACAATAAAGGCAACAAAATACGTCACCAGTAACAGTACTGCATAGGAATGGTCGATGAGTGACCTGATGACGTTCAATAATAGTCACTCCATTGATTTTTGTTGTTTCGAATTAGAGCATGCAGTACTCCTACACCAGACTTCTGAACTTTGCCTGTTGAATGCAAACATCGCATGATGGTTAAATAGTAATCTATCACATCTATCAGTAGTCGAGACTTCCTTAATGTGGAAAATCATTCATGCCAGAACGATCTTTGTTGAAACACGAATATCTTTTTCTGGCGTATTTTTACCAAAAGCACTCGCTCCAAACACAGTTCAAATCTTTCTAGCTGCCTCCTCTGCATTCACCCCTCTGTTATACCAAAAGTAAACGTTGTGTTGCAGATGTTACACCTTTTTCCACTTGCGACTCAATTTTACAATGCTTAACTGTAGTTCATGATTTTCAAGTATGCAAAATCCAGTGCTTAACTGCAAGATGATAACTAGAACTTCAAATTCGAAAATGACGGTTGATACATACACTGACAACGCGGCGCCGCGTTCACATGGGCGGCGCCGGATTTCAGCCGGCGGGTGGCGTCTGGCCGGTGGCCGGTAGCCGCTGCAGCGCGAGGAAACGTTCGAGCGGAAGCTGTTATGATCGCGGCGCAGCCACGAGCTGTCCTGCGGAGTTGTTTCTGGAATACTTGTCGTTGCTGGTGGGTAGAATTTTAAGCGAATTATCTTCGATGCTCAATCAGAATCATAACTTTAGACCGAAATGTGGTAAAAAAAAATAGTTGGACACGAACAGGCGATCATAAGCTTAGAATGCATGACGATTACCATTTTTTCTTTTCTTTTTTTTTTTCTTATTGTTCATTATTGATCGTTGTGTTTGGTCGTTGCGGACGTCGCAGGACATCCTGTTCGAGTTCGGTGGTTGATCCTTCCACTCAGTTTTTTTTATTACAGAGGCCAACCGGCTCTCTGACCGAACACGCTGAGCTACCGTGCCGGCTAGCAGTAGACCACGGGCTCACACAATCCGAGAACATCTCGGAAGTAGACAACACTTCCTCCTAACGCTTCCGCATCTTACAGTGTTGCCAGATTGTGCAGATGGCCGGTCAGTTTTATTGGCTACGTTAAGTGAATAGACTCGGACTTAGTCTCTGTGGCAGGCGGCCGGCGGTCAGTTTTTATGTCTAAAACTGTACTCCAATGTGTTTCATTCACGTATCTGTGTGGCGCTAAAGTGTGGTTATGGATAATACGTATGCTCAGATTGCGAATGTAACATCATAAGTAAAGAGAGGGAAATGAATTAGGCGTCCTTCGTCTTCCGTAACATCAAATATATTTTAGTTATTCTATCTTAAATGAACTGCGCAGAAAATCATTCACCAGAAGTAAATAACTTGTTAGCAACATCAGATGATATTAACAGCTTTCCGGCGCGGGTTAGCCGTGCTTTCAACGGCGTCATATCGCGGATTGCACGGTGCTTGCGCCGGCGGTGTTTTTATGTCTAAGGCTGTACACTTGAGATATTTCGTTTCCCATGAAATGGTGGCAGACGATGCTGTGGTGTCTTCGAAGCGCGAGCTTCGTCAGTGCAAGATATCTCATCACAGCTGAGCGTACGTTTTCTTCCTGCTGCTAGTCTAATGGACAATGGCAATACTGTAGACTACTTTTTTACAACTATGTGATCATCGATTTATGTTCGTGGGTGGTTTATAATTATGTTAGTAAAATCACTCGATATTTTTATGTTCTTTAAATTACATTTGCTTCATGATTCGTATTGAAGACGTAGAAAACGTATGTTATTTGGTCCAGGAAGCACGTTCCAACATAAATTGATGCTTACACTGACATTTATGTTGCGAATTAGTCGTCTTATCCATCACATGGATAACGAGGATGCTCCGTTTCGCTACAGTTGTTTCATAGCTAACAAGGGAACCTCCCTATAAGTTGGCGCAGTGGATAGGCCTTGAAAAACTGAACACAGATCAATCGAGAAAACAGGAAGAAGTTGTGTGGAACTATGAAAAAAAAAGCAAAATATACAAACTGAGTAGTCGATGCGGACTGTGATGTCCTTAGGCTAGCTAGGTTTAAGTAGTTCTAGGTCTAGGGGCTGATGACATAAGCAGTTTGGTCGCATAGTTCTTGAAGCCATTTTTTGACCTTTCGCGTAAATTTTCTTTACATAAACGGCCGTATCTTTAGATTGCGTTGACATAGAAGCTCACTTTTTTACACCACCAAGGGACCGGTTACCGCAAGAAGTGCGATACATTTCCGCTTATTATGTCTACCCGTTCTGGAGGTAAACGGGTTTGAAAGGTTGGGTAGACCGATAGACGGTCAAGAAAGTGAGACTAGTAGGGTTCCGTTTTTACCGGTTTAGGTGACGAAATCCTAACAACGAAAACAGCTACGACAGCTACTGAAGATGAGGGCCGCATAAATAACACCCCCTATTCTTTATTCGAAATGTTCTAGTTGTAGTCGATACATCAGCATATTAATCGTAGCTACGCTTTCGATCCAAATCACGTTTACAGGAATGCAAATAGAATCCATTTGCCTATACACGTTGTAATTCAGATCCCAGTATTAATGCTACCGTGTTTTAGAAGTGCGAACATTCCCATTGCTAGGCACCTTAAGAAACACTTAGGCTAATGAACGTTTTCTGGCTGTGGCGAGTCTAGTGGAGAATTCGAAACAGTGTAGAATATGTTTGGCAGCTATGTAGCCGTTTATTTCCTGAGGTGGTGCAGAATTATCCCACTAAATTTACCCTCTAATAAGAGTATTTTGTTATTTCGATAAACATCCCGAATGATTATCACATAAGCGGTGACATAAAGGAAGAAAATTCATGTTTTTGAGCCCAGAAAGCTCTATGGAACAGAGTCTGTAGATCATTTTACCATTTTCATTGCGAAATTGTCGGCTTATTCATGTCTGGGGTAATAATAGAGGGCTGTTTGCCTGGGTTGTCTGCTAGCGTAGTGAAAGGAAGGTCTGGTTTGTTTTCGGTTCTAATCTCGATGGAGGCAGGTAGAATATCAGTAAAGCAATTTTAAGAAATTCTCGCGCCCTCAATACTTTTTATCGCTACCTTTATTCTGTACTGCCGCCCTGTGCATGTCAATATGACACTCTTGTAGAATTTCATACATGTTACTGCCTACTTTTTCCGCTTCTGTCAATAATGGAATTGACTTAAGTGTGGCACTGAATGATTTTTAACTGAATTTCGTTATGAATCTTCACGCATTGCTAAATTTGCACACTTTCATGGTAGGTCAGCAACGGTAATCCAGTAGGACTGGTCTGAACGTTGACACAGACCGTTTCGCGGCCGAAAGCGGATAATATTTTGCTAATTCGTAACGATCCGGCGTTCTTTGTCTTACTAAAACAGTTATGTTATCTCGATAAGTTGAAATTCATTTTTATTGGTACAGTTCATACCAATTAGCGTTTCTTCCTTCATTCTGTCTTATATTTACGTGTTGTATTTAACACACTAATCAGCATTAATATAGTCTTACAAATTATTGAAAACAGCCTAAAAAAGTTCAGATAGTTTGTCAATTTCACGCCTGTGCATAGTATGTTGGTAGCACTTCGTCGCCTTGCCGGTTATGCTGTGTAGCAGACTTTAAAGCCGTGCGGATCAGCATAACGAAAAGGCGAGGGGTCTCGCTCGTTTTGTCCCCGACTGTACATCGATGTTGTCGCCAGTGGTCGGCGGAAGGTGCACGTGCCCGTCGACCTGGGACCGGACCGCAGCGACGCACGGATGCACGCCAAGACCGTAGGATCCTACGCAGTGCCGTAGGGGAGCGCACCGCCACTTCCCAGCAAATTAGGGACACTGTTGCTCCTGGGGTATCGGCGAGGACCATTCGCAACCGTCTCCATGAAGCTGGGCTACGGTCCCGCACGCCGTTAGGCCGTCTTCCGCTCACGCCCCAACATCGTGCAGCCCGCCTCCAGTGGTGTCGCGACAGGCGTGAATGGAGGGACGAATGGAGACGTGTCGTCTTCAGCGATGAGAGTCGCTTCTGCCTTGGTGCCAATGATGGTCGTATGTGTGTTTGGCGCCGTGCAGGTGAGCGCCACAATCAGGACTGCATATGACCGAGGCACACAGGGCCAACACCCGGCATCATGGTGTGGGGAGCGATCTCCTACACTGGCCGTACACCACTGGTGATCGTCGAGGGGACACTGAATAGTGCACGGTACATCCAAACCGTCATCGAACCCATCGTTCTACCATTCCTAGACCGGCAAGGGAACTTGCTGTTCCAACAGGACAATGCACGTCCGCATGTATCCCGTGCCACCCAACGTGCTCTAGAAGGTGTAACTCAACTACTCTGGCCAGCAAGATCTCCGGATCTGTCCCCCATTGAGCATGTTTGGGACTGGATGAAGCGTCGTCTCACGCGGTCTGCACGTCCAGCACGAACGCTGGTCCACCTGAGGCGCCAGGTGGAAATGGCATGGCAAGCCGTTCCACAGGACTACATCCAGCATCTCTACGATCGTCTCCATGGGAGAATAGCAGCCTGCATTGCTGCGAAAGGTGGATATACACTGTACTAGTGCCGACATTGTGCATGCTCTGTTGCCTGTGTCTATGTGCCTGTGGTTCTGTCAGTGTGATCATGTGATGTATCTGACCCCAGGAATGTGTCAATAAAGTTTCCCCTTCCTGGGACAATGAATTCACGGTGTTCTTATTTCAATTTCCAGGAGTGTAGATACGAAGCCCACACCTACTACAGTAGTACAAGTTTATATGCCAACTAGCTCTGCAGATGACGAAGAAATTGAAGAAATGTATGATGAAATAAAAGAAATTATTCAGATAGTGAAGGGAGAAAAAAATTTAATAGTCGTGGGTGACTGGAATTCGAGTGTAGGAAAAGGGAGAGAAGGAAACATAGTAGGTGAATATGGATTGGTGCTAAGAAATGAAAGAGGGAGCCGACTGGTAGAATTTTGCACAGAGCACAACTTAATCATAGCTAACACTTGGTTTAAGAATCATGATAGAAGGTTGTATACATGGAAGAACCCTGGAGATACTAAAAGGTATCAGATAGATTATATAATGGTAAGACAGAGATTTAGGAACCAGGTTTTAAATTGTAAGACATTTCCAGGGGCAGATGTAGACTCTGACCACAATCTGTTGGTTATGGACTGTAGATTAAAACTGAAGAAACTGCAAAAAGGTGGCAATTCAAGGAGATGGGACCTGGATAAACTGAAAGAACCAGAGGTTGTACAGAGTTTCAGGGAGAGCATAAGGGAACAATTGACAGGAATGGGGGAAAGAAATACAGTAGAAGAAGAATGGGTAGCTTTGAGGGATGAAGTAGTGAAGGCAGCAGAGGAACAAGTAGGTAAAAAGACGAGGGCTAGTAGAAATCCTTAGGTAACAGAAGAAATATTGAATTTAATTGATGAAAGGAGAAAATATAAAAATGCAGTAAATGAAGCAGGCAAAAAGGAATACAAACGTCTGAAAAATGAGATCGACAGGAAGTGCAAAATGGCTAAGCAGGGATGGCTAGAGGACAAATGTAAGGATGTAGAGGCTTATCTCACTAGGGGTAAGATAGATACTGCCTACAGGAAAATTAAAGAGACCATTGGAGATAAGAGAACCACTTGTATGAACATCAAGAGTTCAGATGGAAACCCAGTTCTAAGCAAAGAAGGGAAAGCAGAAAGGTGGAAGGAGTATATAGAGGGTCTATACGAGGGCGATGTACTTGAGGACAATATTATGGAAATGGAAGAGGATGTAGAAGAAGATGAAATGGGAGATACGATACTGCGTGAAGAGTTTGACAGAGCACTGAAAGACCTGAGTCGAAACAAGGCCCCCGGAGTAGACAACATTCCATTGGAACTACTGACGGCCTTGGGAGAGCCAGTCCTGACAAAACTGTACCATCTGGTGAGCAAGATGTATGAAACAGGCGAAATACCCTCAGACTTCAAAAAGAATATAATAATTCCAATCCCAAAGAAAGCAGGTGTTGACAGATGTGAAAATTACCGAACAATCAGTTTAATAAGCCACAGCTGCAAAATACTAACACGAATTCTTTACAGACGAATGGAAAAACTGATAGAAGCCGACTTCGGGGAAGATCAGTTTGGATTCCGTAGAAATACTGGAACACGTGAGGCAATACTGACCTTACGACTTATTTTAGAAGAAAGATTAAGGAAAGACAAACCTACGTTTCTAGCATTTTTGACAATGTTGATTGGAATACTCTCTTTCAAATTCTAAAGGTGACAGTGGTAAAATACAGGGAGCGAAAGGCTATTTACAATTTGTACAGAAACCAGATGGCAGTTATAAGAGTCGAGGGACATGAAAGGGAAGCAGTGGTTGGGAAGGGAGTAAGACAGGGTTGTAGCCTCTCCCCGATGTTATTCAATCTGTATATTGAGCAAGCAGTAAAGGAAACAAAAGAAAAATTCGGAGTAGGTATTAAAATCTATGGAGAAGAAATAAAAACTTTGAGGTTCGCCGATGACATTGTAATTCTGTCAGAGACAGCAAAGGACTTGGAAGAGCAGGTGAACGGAATGGATGGTGTCTTGAAGGGAGGATATAAGATGAACATCAACAAAAGCAAAACGAGGATAATGGAATATAGTCGAATTAAGTCGGGTGCTGTTGAGGGTATTAGATTAGGAAATGAGACACTTAAAGTAGTAAAGGAGTTTTGCTATTTGGGGAGCAAAATAACTGATGATGGTCGAAGTAGAGAGGATATAAAATGTAGACTGGCAATGGCAAGGAAAGCGTTTCTGAAGAAGAGAAATTTGTTAACATCGAGTATAGATTTAAGTGTCAGGAAGTCATTTATGAAAGTATTTGTATGGAGTGTAGCTATGTATGGAAGTGAAACATGGACGGTAAATAGTTTGGACAAGAAGAGAATAGAAGCTTTCGAAATGTGGTGCTACAGAAGAATGCTGAAGATTAGATGGGTAGATCACATAACTAATGAGGAAGTATTGAATAGGATTGGGGAGAAGAGAAGTTTGTGGCACAACTTGACCAGAAGAAGGGATCGGTTGGTAGGACATGTTCTGAGGCATCAAGGGATCACCAATTTAGTATTGGAGGGCAGCGTGGAGGGTAAAAATCGTAGGGGGAGACCAAGAGATGAATACACTAAGCAGATTCAGAAGGATGTAGTATGCAGTAGGTACTGGGAGATGAAGAAGCTTGCACAGGATAGAGTAGCATGGAGAGCTGCATCAAACCAGTCTCAGGACTGAAGACCACAACAACAACAACAACACCTGTCGTTATGATGCCGCGCCCCTCATGCCAGTGTTTCGACCTTTCTAAACGTCCGAAAGATGGCTGTAAGCTACTACATACACATTTCCTGTGCATGCTGTGTTGTTATGTTTGCCTGAGAAGTTTGCAGTAGCTTTAGATGTACCAAATAGCCCTCGTGTAATTACACCACTCTTCACCTTTAGGAATGGCTTATTTCTGTACTGAAAGTGAGCTTGCACAAGGACGAAATCTTAATCAGCACCTCACAAAGGCATTGAAATACGGAACTATCAGTTCTGTAGCGATAGCTCAAGGTGTAACTGTTTCCATTTCCACCATTTTGCGGTGCTACATTTTCGGAACTGAACTGCGTGACCTTTGTTTACGTTCCAGCGGTCTTTTCTCTGTGAACATTATAGTCGAATTCAGTTTGAAACATCGGTGAATGTTTTGATAATACTGTTCTGTCCAGCCAATAATTCCATGAGCCCGCCATCCGCAATAAACTTAAAAAAACTTCCTTGAACTGCCTTCGTCAAGCGTGAGCATTCATCTGTTTGCTTCTACAGGAGTGGGCATATCAAACGGCCCGGACGAGTGGATACATTTCGACGTGAATGTATGCATATAACCTCACCACGTCCACGCTCGTCACGTGACCCGCGCCGGCTCAGAGCGTACTGCGCTCTCTTGTCAGTGTGAGTGGAGCAGTGCAAAGCGGACGTTGGTTCTCTCAGTGGAGCAGCCAGGATTCGTCGTGGAAACGGCGTGGTCAGTTATTTATTGAAAAGTTTAATGGTGCCAGCAAAGAGTGCCGTGCACCGCTTAGTCAGACAGGATCTCTCCTGAACAAGTCAGAAAACATTCCGAAATGTGGCTGCGCTTCACCAGAGAATGTTTGGGAGTCCTATCAAATGAACCCGACGCCTGTCGCAAGAGACCGGCATATCACGTCGATCATGCGTCCACATGGACCTGCTCGTGCGACCTTCCGATTATCTGTTGCTCCTGAGTTCCTCCAGTTTTGCGAGTGGCTGTTTACTGAGATAACTATGAATGGCTTCGACGTGGATCTGTTCTTTATCCACATAACTTTCACGAAACACCATTGCACGATCAGAAGGCTGGAATTTGGTGTGCAGCGTTTGTACGCCGCATTATTGGTCCCATCCTCTTTCATCAGACGCTGTCTTACGGACGTTACATAGCCAACATTATGAAACCATTTGTGGCAGCATTGACGGAGGAGGAAAAGACCTACGGTTACTTCCAGCGTGATGGAGCAGCTGCCTATACAGCCGGTCGAACCTTTGAGCACATTTACACAACCTTCAAGAGGTTAGCCTGGTCGCGGCCCTACCTGCCAACCAGGTCACCTAATCTTGTCACTTCGTGTGGGGAGCCCTCAGGTCTAAGGAGTATCGCTACAACTCTCATAGGCTTCAAGACCTTCAGCCAAACATTTCGGATAAGACTGCAGCAATTCCAGCTGGCCCAGTTTCGATCCGCCTTCAGCAACTTGTTGACCAGGGCCCCAAAAAGGCAAAAGATGAATGATGGTACCTCTACAAGGTCGTAGACGTTCGTGCTAATTTAAGACGTTCACCACGCCTTATGTGTTTATATTTCAAGACACACGTCAAACTGTTTTTGTGCGTTACTTCTTGTGTGGTCTGGGACGGTGACTAAACAGGCACATGGTTGCAATTTTTTTATTCCAGTTGGATCTTACGTCTGTGATTGTCAGATATTACACCATTCGACGGGAATATGGAACTCAATTACATATTGATACATTGACAAAAACTTGAAACGGGAGGTGCATAGTACTAAGCTACTCAAAGAATCTACACTCCTGGAAATTGAAATAAGAACACCGTGAATTCATTGTCCCAGGAAGGGGAAACTTTATTGACACATTCCTGGGGTCAGATACATCACATGATCACACTGACAGAACCACAGGCACATAGACACAGGCAACAGAGCACGCACAATGTCGGCACTAGTACAGTGTATATCCACCTTTCGCAGCAATGTAGGCTGCTATTCTCCCATGGAGACGATCGTAGAGATGCTGGATGTAGTCCTGTGGAACGGCTTGCCATGCCATTTCCACCTGGCGCCTCAGTTGGACCAGCGTTCGTGCTGGACGTGCAGACCGCGTAAGACGACGCTTCATCCAGTCCCAAACATGCTCAATGGGGGACAGATCCGGAGATCTTGCTGGCCAGGGTAGTTGACTTACACCTTCTAGAGCACGTTGGGTGGCACGGGATACATGCGGACGTGCATTGTCCTGTTGGAACAGCAAGTTCCCTTGCCGGTCTAGGAATGGTAGAACGATGGGTTCGATGACGGTTTGGATGTACCGTGCACTATTCAGTGTCCCCTCGACGATCACCAGTGGTGTACGGCCAGTGTAGGAGATCGCTCCCCACACCATGATGCCGGGTGTTGGCCCTGTGTGCCTCGGTCATATGCAGTCCTGATTGTGGCGCTCACCTGCACGGCGCCAAACACGCATACGACCATCATTGGCACCAAGGCAGAAGCGACTCTCATCGCTGAAGACGACACGTCTCCATTCGTCCCTCCATTCACGCCTGTCGCGACACCACTGGAGGCGGGCTGCACGATGTTGGGGCGTGAGCGGAAGACGGCCTAACGGTGTGCGGGACCGTAGCCCAGCTTCATGGAGACGGTTGCGAATGGTCCTCGCCGATACCCCAGGAGCAACAGTGTCCCTAATTTGCTGGGAAGTGGCGGTGCGCTCCCCTACGGCACTGCGTAGGATCCTACGGTCTTGGCGTGCATCCGTGCGTCGCTGCGGTCCGGTCCCAGGTCGACGGGCACGTGCACCTTCCGCCGACCACTGGCGACAACATCGATGTACTGTGGAGACCTCACGCCCCACGTGTTGAGCAATTCGGCGGTACGTCCACCCGGCCTCCCGCATGCCCACTATACGCCCTCGCTCAAAGTCCGTCAACTGCACATACGGTTCACGTCGACGCTGTCGCGGCATGCTACCAGTGTTAAAGACTGCGATGGAGCTCCGTATGCCACGGCAAACTGGCTGACACTGACGGCGGCGGTGCACAAATGCTGCGCAGCTAGCGCCATTCGACGGCCAACACCGCGGTTCCTGGTGTGTCCGCCGTGCCGTGCGTGTGATCATTGCTTGTACAGCCCTCTCGCAGTGTCCGGAGCAAGTATGGTGGGTCTGACACACCAGTGTCAATGTGTTCTTTTTTCCATTTCCAGGAGTGTAGTTGAATTAATTTTCGTCTGTGGAAAATTGCTAGCTTTGAAAACAAACGAATAAACGTCCTGATACATTTGCAGAATTCCACTCAATAATAATCTTATAGAATGATTTTCTGGGATAACCCATCGCTTAGAAAGAAAGTATTGATTATACCAAGTCAAGCAGTTACCTCGTTGGTACATCCTCAAGGTGTTAGCCATTTTAAATGCACCTTCACACTGTTTATATTCGCTAATGGAACTCGTCATAAAGAGCCTATCACAATTCGAGAACAATAGTGTAATCTATACGTACGGCAACAGAAGGAAAAGAGACATTTATTACTCGTTATTAAAAGCTGCCAGTGGCTCATAAATTTCAGTATGCAACAACAAAAATGTTTGATCGTTGTCCGAATAGTATAAAAGTCCGACAGGTAGTAAAGCAATTTTAAACCAAATCTGAAGTCGTTCCATTTTGTCAAATTTTTATTACAGTCAAAGTCACGGAAAGGCGCTTATTAACTCGTTCATATGACTGGAAAGATTGTAAAACCATGTTTTACCAACAAAATGTATGTTCACTAAACTTTCTATAGTCAAAACACTTTCAAGTTTTCGGACGTTTATCAGTTTTTTTTTTAAGTATCTCCATTTCTTGTGTGTTACTAGCGCTTTGGTATCTATTTCCTTTTTAAAAGAGCACAATGTCTAGAGATTTGATTACTATAACTTTTTTCCGCACCCAACGCCATTATACCCAATGCTAGAGTTCGTCAAAAAATAATGATTTTTCAAACATTGTGCAAAATAGCAAAATACCAAGTGTTTGAGGATTTTTATTTCAATTTCTGTTTATATAGTAGAATTATATATGTTATGTTATACATTGGAATTGAACATCTCACTTTGCAGCCTGGTTAGCGTATATAGCATCGCTGAAATGACATATGACATGATATTCAGTACCTAACATAGTCGTTATCAGGAGAAAGAAAACTAGCGTTCTACGGATCGGAGCGTGGAATGTCAGATCCCTTAATCGGGCAGGTAGGTTAGAAAATTTAAAAAGGGAAATGGATAGAGTAAAGTTGGATATAGTGGGAATTATTGAAGTTCGGTGGCAGGAGGAACAAGACTTTTGGTCAGGTGAATACAGGGTTATAAATACAAAATCAAATAGGGGTAATGCAGGAGTAGGTTTAATAATGAATAAAAAAATAGGAGTACGGGTAAGCTACTACAAACAGCATAGTGAACGCATTATTGTGGCCAAGATAGACACGAAGCCCACGCCTACTACAGTAGTACAAGTTTATATGCCAACTAACTCGGCAGATGACGAAGAAATTGATGAAATGTATGATGAGATAAAAGAAATTATTCAGGTAGTGAAGGGAGACGAAAATTTCATAGTCATGGGTGACTGGAATTCAAGAGTAGGATAAAGGAGAGACGGAAACATAGTGGGTGAATATGGATTGGGGCTAAGAAATGAAAGAGGAAGCCGCCTGGTAGAATTTTGCGCAGAGCACAACTTAATCATAGCTAACACTTGGTTTAAGAATCATGAACGTAGGTTGTATACATGAAAGAACCTTGGAGATACTGGAAGGTGCAGATAGATTTTATAATGGTAAGACAGAGATTTAGGAACCAGGTTTTAAATTGTAAGACATTTCCAGGGGCAGATGTGGACTCTGACCACAATCTACTGGTTATGAACTGTAGATTAAAACTGAAGAAACTGCAAAAAGGTGGGAATTTAAGGAGATGAGACCTGGATAAACTGACTAAACCAGAGGTTGTACAGAGTTTCAGGGAGAGCATAAGGGAACAATTGACAGGAATGGGGGATAGAAATACAGTAGAAGAAGAATGGGTAGCTTTGAGAGATGAAGTAGTCAAGGCAGCAGAGGACCTTATAGGTAAAAAGACGAGGGCTATTAGAAATCCTTGGGTGACAGAAGAAATATTGAATTTAATTGATGAAAGAAAATATAAAAATGCAGGAAATGAAGCAGGCAAAAAGGAATAAAAATGTCTCAAAAATGAGATCGACAGGAAGTGCAAAATGGCTAAGCAGGGATGGCTAGAGGACAAATGTAAGGATGTAGAGGCTTATCTCACTAGGGGTAAAATAGATACTGCCTATAGGAAAATTAAAGAGACCTTTGGACAAAAGAGAACCACTTGTATGAATATCAAGAGCTCAGCCACCCAGTTCTAAGCAAAGAAGGGAAAGCAGAAAGGGGGAAGGAGTATATAGAAGGTCTATACAAGGGCGATTTACTTGAGGGCAATGTTATAGAAATGGAAGAGGATGTAGACGAAGATGAAATGGGAGATACGATACTGCGTGAAGAGTTTGATAGAGCACTGAAAGAACTAAGTCGAAACAAGGCCCCGGGAGTAGACAACATTCCATTAGAACTACTGACAGCCTTGGGGGAGCTTGTTCTGACAAAACTCTACAACTCTACCATCTGGTGAGCAAGATGTATGAGACAGGCGAAATACCCTCATACTTCAAGAAGAATATAATAATTCCAATACCAAAGAAAGCAGGCGTTGACAGATGTGAAAATTACCGAACTATCAGTTTAATAAGTCACGGCTGCAAAATACTAACGCAAATTCTTTACAGACGAATGGAGAAACTAGTAGAAGCCGACCTCGGGGAAGATCAGTTTGGATTCCGCAGAAATATGGGAACACGTGAGGCAATACTGACCTTACGACTTATCTTAGAAAATAGATTAAGGAAAGGCAAACCTACATTTCTAGCATTTGTAGACTTAGAGAAAGCTTTTGACAATGTTGACTGGAATACTCTCTTTCAAATTCTGAATGTGGCAGGGATAAAATACAGAGAGCGAAAGGCTATTTACAATTTGTACTGAAAGCAGATGGCAGTTATAAGAGTCAAGGCGCATGAAAGGGAAGTAGTGGTTGGGAAGGGAGTGAGACAGGGTTGTAGCCTCTCCCCGATGTTATTCAATCTGTATATTGAGCAAGCAGTAAAGGAAACAAAAGAAAAATTTGGAGTAGGTATTAAAATCCATGGAGAAAAAATAAAAAAACTTTAAGGTTCGCCGATGACATTGTAATTCTGTCGGAGACAGCAAAGGACTTGAAAGAGCAGTTGAACGGAATGGACAGTGTCTTGAAAGGAGGATATAAGGATGAACATCAACAAAAGCAAAACGAGGATAATGGAATGCAGTCAAATTAAATGAGGTGATGCTGAGGTAATTAGAATAGGAAATGAGACACTTACAGTAGTGAAGGAGTTTTGCTATTTGGGGAGCAACATAACTGATGATGGCCGAAGTAGAGAGGATATAAAATGTAGACTGGCAATGGCAAGGAAAGCGTTTCTGAAGAAGAGAAATTTGTTAACATCGAGCTTAGATTTAAGTGTCGTTTCTGAAAGTATTTGTATGGAGTGTGGCCTTGTATGGAAGTGAAACATGGACGATAAATAGTTGGAACAAGAAGAGAATATAAGCTTTCGAAATGTGGTGCTACAGAAGAATGCTGTAGATGGGTAGATCACATAAGTAATGAGGAGGTACTGAATAGGATTGGGGAGAAGAGGAGTTTGTGGCACAACTTGACTAGAAGAAGGGATCGGTTGATAGGACATCTTCTGAGGCATCAAGGGATCACCAATTTAGTATTGGAGGGCAGCGTGGAGGGTAAAAATCGTAGAGGGAGACAAGAGATGAATACACAAAACAGATTCAGAAGGATGTACGCTGCAGTAGGTACTGGGAGATGAAGAAGCTTGCACAGGATAGAGTAGCATGGAGAGCTGCATCAAACCAGTCCAGGACTGAAGACCACAACAACAACAACATAGTCAGCCGATAGTGGACGACATGAAACTGTCGTTGGTCACTTTTCAGAATCTTGCACTTTTTCAACGTAACGAAAGATCGCCGCCCATTGGTTTCCGCGACTGCTCATACCCATTCAAAAAAACTAGCGTAACTCAGTCAGCAGCGGATATTTTGAAGCCGTTTGAGGCCAATCCAGACAACTAGCACGGCCGAGTTATCACGATGGGATGAGTTGTGAGTGTATCTCTCAACCCCGAGAGAAAAGAGCAAAGCCAGCAGTGCCGCCGAGAAAGGTGAAGACTCGAAGTGGTGCTGCCGTGGTGGTTCCGACTCTTTCGCTGTGCTTTAGTTCCAGTAGTCTTGCAGGCCCAGCTCGGTTCGGTTGGGTTCATATTGTAATGGTACAATAGGAAATGTAAAAATGTCTGATGTGCTCGATGCTGTGAAAATGATGTCCTTAGGTTTAAGTAGTTCTGGTAAGAGGAGCTTACTACAAAAGTGTCATGACGATGTTACATGATGATGACGATGATTTATGGCGGAGGTCATCAGCGTCCTGAGGCTACGAAAACCGCAACACGTTATCGTTTCTAGCTAACGTAATGTTCTAGGGGACTGTTTTTCATGTTTCTACGATACTTATGTACGTCTGTGGCACAAAAGCTAATAAGCTCATATTTTCTTAGTTTAAACAACTTTTATGAACAGTCTTTCATAAAACATCGATAATTAAGAATTTGTATTTGAAATGGAATAATTAAGAACTTTTTTTTTAAGGCGACCAATATGTAATTAGAAATAAGAAGACGTGCATTATTCATAAAAAATGATGATGAGTTTTATAATTATGAGATGTAGATATTTCAAATTGAGCGCGGAAAAAAAATGTTACTGTGGAGATTGGAACCAACGTACGAGTAATCGCATTTGATTCACATTCCATTACGCTACAGACTACAACAAACGTTCAGAGAGGGGTTTCAGTATCGACTGCATGTATACATCACAAGGAAAACTTCAAAGCGAATTATCTCAGTAAATATATGAATAAGATTAAGAAAAGCCTATTTCTCGGCACTTTTTAACCTTGGTCCATGCGCGTGTTTCACTACGGAACAGAAAGCAGCCTCAGCCATTTTCATACTGCACATTAACAACACAACGGTGCAGATGCTGTGACCGTACACGATATTTGAAATAAAAACTACGTAGCTAAAGCGTGATTAAGAAAAACATTGATGGCTGTTAATACATTTGAATGTCTTCAAATTTCATTTAACGTAACTTAGTTATAAGATGTTTAATACATAAGTAGGACTTAGTTCCAAGAGGCAGCAGCAGTGTACATGTGCTACGACGGCTTCTGACCAATGAACGCTTTTGTGTTTGTTTACATCAGGGATATTCTTATGACGAACGGATTTTAGTCCGTGGTGTAGCCTCCACGTGCGGCAGTGCAGGCGCTGACTCCGGCATCCAGTCGAGCGTACAGAGGACGAATACTGTTGTGGAATACTTCTACGTTATGCCACGCCTGCTCTATCTGTTCACGTAGTTCTGAAAGCGCTGTTGGTTGACGAGTGGCACGAGCCACGTCTCATCCCATTACATCCCTCACGTGCTAGACTGGACACAAGTCTGGAGCAGTGCTGCCCGTCTTGCAGAGCACGTTGAGTTTTACGGGCAGTGTGTGGGCGGGCATTGTCCTGTTGGAATAACACGTCTCCTTCCTGTTACAAGAAGAGCAAAAGAACAGGTGTGACAACGTTTTACACGTACCAAGCACTGATTAGCGTCCCTTCCAGAAATACCAAAGGTGAACGAGTGTTGTAGCTTATCGCACCCCAGACTATAAGGCCTAGTTCTGAGCAGGCCTACGTCGTATGTGCAGTCGATCGTCACTCGCGTATGGCCAGAATCTGCTGTCATTGCTGAAGACCACGGGGCGACATTCCATCTTCCAGGTGGTCATCTGACGGCAGTGCACTTCGATGCTGTGGCGTGTGTGGAAGACGGGCCAGAGGTGTGCGTGCTGCTAATAAGTGGCTCACTGCAGTTCGTTTTGACACATGTGGGCTCGCAAGCCCTCTTGTATGTGCTGTCGTAGCTGGACGGTCTGACGCCGCCACCCTTACGATACGACGATCCTGGCGGGTGCTTGTGCTGCGCGGACGTCCGTAACCTCGTCTACAGGTGTGTTAATGATCACGTGACCACTGGTACCACCATCGTCGCACAAGTGACGCACCACTTCCAATTTCTGTGGCAGTTCTTCGAAAGAACCATTCCGCGACTCAGAAGGCCTTTATTTGGTCTCTTTCAAACTCGCTGTGTCGGCTGTAGGAAGCATGAGTACGTCTCGGTGGCGTGGTTGCCTGCCTGCTTCAAACCACGCTGAGGCTTCTGGCCGTAAGCGTTCCCTGTTAACGGGTGGACGCAGATGGTGATCTGGTAGCTATGCCACTACGCGTTCTCTTGGTGGACGACGTCAAAACGATTATCAGTACATCTACTATCCTCCGGGCGGCGTATGTCGTCATCGGATCAAAATCGACGTCGTCTTTCAAATTCAAATGGTTCAAATGGCTCTGAGCACTATGGGACTTAACATCTATGGTCATCAGTCCCCTAGACCTTAGAACTACTTACACCTAGCTAACCTAAGGACATCACACAACACCCAGTCATCGCGAGGCAGAGAAAATCGCTAAACCCGCCGGGAATCGAACCCGGGAACCCGTGCGTGGGAAGCGAGAGCACTACCGCACGACCACGAGCTGCGAACCCTCGTCTTTCCTGGTGTACTAATTTCTATCCGGCAGTGTACATTACATATACTGGGTGACCGTTGTTAGTGTTTAAAAACCACTGAAGCGTCGTAGGTAACGCTGAGACAAGTAACTTAATATAAGACAGATAAGGGCGCAAATATCGGAAATACGCAAAAAATGAACATGTGGTTGGGCTTCTGATCTCCGGTAGGGGCAGTGCTACACATCGCTCCGTTAGGGTACTTTGTTTTCGTTTTCACATTTGCCTGTGTGGTATGGTAGTGCTCGCGATAGTGGTAATAAGAGACTACGATGAATCCGTTTACATTTACGAAAGCAGAGTAGCGTAGCAGAGTGATGTGTAGCACTGCCCCCTACCAGCGAGATTAGGATCTACAAACCCAACTGCTGCATGTGCGGCAAGGTACATCGTCTGGTGACTCACATCTTTCACATTTGTCATCGGCTTTTGAGGTATATCCCGAGTTTTGCGACCCCATGTGCCTTACGTTAAATTACTTGTCTCAGCGTCATCTACATCGCTTCGGACTTTCTCTCTCTGAGTTATCAGCGTTCCTCATGTTTATGCCACTGGTCAGCAGTTATGTTTTCCCGCTCACTGTGAAAGTTGTTACCGTTCAAACTTCTTCCCACTTTATTAGCAGCTGTGTTCCGTCCTCCAGCACTAGTTAAATTTTACATGGGAGCTTGAAGGACCACTCTCAAGTGATTTCCATCGGCACTCACACACCACATGCCCTCTTACAGGAAACAAGTTTTTAAGCAACATAACACTGCAGGGATATGCAACAGGTGTTGCGAACGTTGCTGGCAGCAGTGTGTCGAAGGATTCTGCAGTTATCGAGGGATACATGTAAGCGGAAGATGACTTAATGTTTACTTTGTGGAATTATTGACAGAGACAGGCACTACATACATCTGGAGAGGATTTATGGCTGCGCTGTGGAATGGCGGTAATGCTGGCGCGGAAAAAAAAATACTTCCTGACCTACGGATGGAGAAACTCTTGGCGGTAAAAGAGAAATCTTGGCTGAGTTAACCGACCACTACGAGCAATTGTACTCAACTGCAGGTTTTCTGAAATGCAAATTTCTCCACTTTGAGTAACTTCTTTGATGTTCAGTTCTCAAAATACTTTGTCTTTGCTGTTCTTCTCGTAATAACCACAAGTTTCACCAACTTCCGATGTTCTTGTCTACGAAGCATCATAAATGAATTTGATTTTGTATATACAGTCGAAATACCTGTCTTACTTACCATTTTTCCATAGTGGCCTGTTTCCTTGAATAGCATGTTTTGAGAGGGCGCCTTATTTGCAGTTTACTCGCTACCAGAACGAAATCACGTCAGGCAAATCACGGAATGGTTTTTTCTACGATCCTAATCCTGGAGGAGAATTCTCAGTCCTTAAAGAAGTCGATGTCTATGGAGTGTGTAGCTGTCATCCTTCCTCCATTACTTCACCAACCCTTAATGCATATTTTCCTCACGAGGACTTAAATACTGTCATTTATTCCTTTTCCAATTCTGTTTATTGTAAACTCTAAGCGAGGCAGTTTTTAAAGTTTGTTCTCATCCCATACTACATTTCTACTCGTAGTTGAAAGAGTATCACATCTTTGAAACGTAGAGAGTAATTTCAATGTTGACGTTTGACAAGTATGATGCGATCAGGATAACCTGAGCCAACTTTTTCTGTTGTCATCTCATTCGAACGCCGGTCTGGTCTCTTCGGGTAGCACACAGCGGATGGTGTCCCGTATTCTTGCAAAATTAAGTCGGTGCTCAGATTCGAATGATCTTGGTCTTACAATAACGTCTAAATGCAATTTCTTCCACGATTTTCTTATGTGATTATGGTATATAATGTACGTATGTATGTATTGATCCGGGGACCTAGAAAGGAAGGAGAGGCTTCGTCCCCACCGTACCCCTCAGTGGTCCACAACCCCGCAACATGCCACAGCAGTCCACCCATCCCACCGCAGCCCCACACTGAAACCAGGTTTGTTGTGCGGTTCGGCCCCCAGTGGACCCCCCCGGGAACGCCTCATACTAGACGACTGTAACCCCACATGTTTGCGTGGTAACATAATTTGGTGTACACGTACGTGGAAACGGTGTTTGCGCAGCAATTGCTGATACAGTGTAACTGAGGCGGCATAAGAGGAACCAGCCCGCATTTGCCGAGGTAAATGGAAAACCGACTACAAAAACCATCCACAGGCTAGCCGGCACACCGGACCTCGACACCAATCCGCCGGGCGGCTACCCGGCCGGACATGGTATATGGTAGAGCATAGCACTTAATAATAATCCCCTTTTTATTGATCCCGATTATGCGTGCGGACTACGCTACAAAGTCATGTGTATGCATGTTTGAGTTAAAATTTGTCTCTCTCATTTCTTACGAATGACAATAATTGAATTTCTCTTGGCGCGAATAGCTTTTTTAGTGTTCTGATTCTGCCGTATTAGTCTGGTTCAAATGTCAAACGTAAATAACGGAATATTCAGGCAATGGAGACAAACTCTTTGAATGATTGACTATTTCTGATCGTCCAAGTAGGACGCGAGTGGTAGATCAGAGCGTTTCGCTGACCACGGGCGTATGCCTCTCATTTTCTTCCTACGTGGCTGATTATCTTCTGTGCAATTTCCCCCACCTTCCCTTCGCTTCTCCCGCCTCTCCGTCCCACTCCCCCTGCGTAATCTGATTTTCCTACCGGTTCTCTCCACTTCAGTTTTCGATTTCTCTGCTTCTCGTAAGTTACTCCTTTAATACAGAACGATATTTAAACCATTAATCCCAACTGATTCATCGGGGAAACTAACGTATTGAAACCAACATCCTCTGCTTGACTGAAGGCCCCCCCCCCCCCAAAAAAAAGGATGGCTGTAATACTTTATCGAAAGGCCCTCCCTGGTTGACGTTTGACAGTAATTTTCGTAAACTTGCTAGAGGGCGGATTTACCGGCACGGCGGAGTGAAGCTCTCGGTTAGGGGCCGTATCGATCACCGCCATTAGATGCGACTTAATTTGCGGCCCCCGGCAGAAACACGCTGTCAGCCAGCGATAGCCACCTCTACTGAATTACTTCCCGCCGTAATTGGAAAGGCGGCGAGCGAACCCTTCTGACGTTACATCGGCACACCACGACCTCGGGACGCTTGTTTGTCACTCCGGATCACGTTCGGTCAGTGCCCGACCCACTCGGTCTGCCAAGGCGATTAGCCCTACAAATTCAAAAGCCTACGAACAACTAGAAAATTGAGGTTGGTTCAAATCAAAACCGAAACGTGCTAAGGAAAGCAAAATATTGAGACCAGCATTTTGAAAGTGTCGTGTCAGCACCCGTAGTGGAATGTTTTTACTTAACACCTGCTTTGTTTAACCTTTAAATCTAAAGGGAGTAGAACGGCTGACCCAATAAAGTGAACATTCCAATTCCAATGTGTTTATTAACTAACAAAAACAATCTCACATAAAAATTGACAGACGCCACTCAGGAAAATTATTTACGAAACACTCATTACATAAAATCATGAACAAGTTAATAAATCATTAGCCAACGATCTCCCATAAACATTGAGAAACGCCACTAAGGCTGAATTTGACCGTAACTTTAACAAAACAACTCTAGTTAAGACACGTTATTTAAGACCCTTTCAGTTCCAGTACTTTAACATTACATTTAAAATAACAGTGGAAAATGGCTCTGAGCACTATGGGACTCAACTGCTGTGGTCATAAGTCCCCTAGAACTTAGAACTACTTAAACCTAACTAACCTAAGGACAGCACACAACACCCAGCCATCACGAGGCAGAGAAAATCCCTGACCCCGCCGGGAATCGAACCCGGGAACCCGTGCGTGGGAAGCGAGAACGCTACCGCACGACCACGAGATGCGGGCAATAACAGTGGACACACAGCCTCAATTTTAACAGGAATACTAAGAACATATATATTAAAACGTAACTTGGGCAGTCTTGCAAATTACTAAACTACAGAACCTTGCAGAGCGAACCACGACATTATTCAACTGCTCATTGGCTTGTCAGATGGGCTTTTAGGGCTTAGAAAGTTACAACTTTGTACAATCATATATGTGTAACAACAGAAGTAAGGCCCAAGCTTGTAAGGCCGAAGTTAAAACCACGAACGGTGGAGCCGACGGAGGGAAGTAATACTTAACTTCGAACCGAGACGTGGCTCCGTTTGCAACCCCACATCGAGTAGGCCACCGAAATGTGAACCCAGCAAACGCTACCGAAGAGGAACACACGAACTCAGGCGGAGTCCACCGCCCTAAGCCAGACTTGTAATCTAAGGGGAAGCTCGGCGCTTCGGTTGGCCGCTGCCTCAGCTCACCGCAGCACAGACCACACCCGACAACAGGAGGCCAAAAAAACTTTTCTTAACTTTAACATTCAAGATTGACCAGTAAATAACACTATAAAATCAAGCCCAAAAAACTAATTTCACTCACAAGTCCTTTCTTTAAGTGAAACAGTACCTAATAAACAAACACTAAGAATGGGAAATGAATTGGCTCACGAGAACCGACACTCACTAGAACTTAATGACACACGTATTGGCAACCTTAAGTGGGCCTGCAAAGCTCAACACGGTAAGCCTTAGAAATAAAAACTCAGATCGCTCGCAGGGGACATATGGACATGGATTAACCTATATCGTAAGCAAATTAAACACTTGCTAAGAATAGCTAATGAACTAACATTCTGCAAATACATCAATATTAATGGGCCGGCCGGTGTGGCCGGGCGGTTCTAGGCGCTACAGTCTGGAGCCGCGCGACCGCTACGGTTGCAGGTTCGAATCCTGCCTCGGGCATGGATGTGTATGATGTCCTTAGGTTAGTTAGGTTTAACTAGTTCTAAGTTCTAGGGGACTGATGACCTCAGAAGTTAAATCCCATAGTGCTCAGAGCCATTTGAACATTTTTTTGTCCCTTTCAATACGTACATACCGATAAAGCAGATATCACAGTGGACTAATCTGCCATCGCTCTATCGAATGGGCACAAGAAATAACGCTATAAAAATCATCTCGTTTATAACGGAAAACAAACCAACTCTCTCCGTCGCATGAAGGACGTCAGGAGCACTGTTTGTATGGGCTGCCACAATGCGAAAACGAAGTTGTAGTATCTGCTGAAACACCAGAGTCTTTGGAGAGACGCTCTTATAGATGTGGGACTGTAGTGCTCAGAGATGTATGGCGCTTGTTCCTGCAGAATGTTTCTCGTCGCAAAGACGCCCGGAGAGAAATTGGTGTCTGGTACAGTTCGCAGGACGTGAGTTTCGGGAGTTGGAGTTTTCTTCATAACTTCGTTAATGGACGGAGCAGCACTGGTGACGCAGTCACTGAATATGACTTCTGTAGAACTTGACTGCCGTTCGTTACGGAGATGAGTTACAGGGTGTCAGCTCTGTTCCACCTCTCACGGTAATCCGATGCACTGCCAATACAACCTTTGGACAGTTTCATCTCAGATAGAGAATTCTTCCCCACAGCTGAGCATGGGTGGTAGCTAGTCGTAATCATATCGCCTGTAAAGTTGTTATTGGAGCGATGTTTCGCGTTTTCCTCCATCTTTTGAAGTGTGTGTGTTTTAGGTTACAGAGCTTCTTTTGGAGACCGTCAGTGCAAAATGTTGTTGGATAAATAAACCTCTGAAGTCATTTTCAGTATACATTCATTTATTTATTATGTTTAATTTTATTGCAACATAGTTTCTAGTGAGTGCAGGTTTTCTTCTTTTATTTTTGCAGGTACGTATGGAGCTTACATTGAAGAAATAACAATCAAGACCTGTTAGTAGTAAGTACGTAAAATTTAAGTCGAAAACATTATCAAATTCATTAGCTTTTGCCAACAAACATGGTGTACTACACTGATAAGGAATACGTTGTTGATGAGTATCACGCATTTCGATGTATGTGTAGAGATGTATCTAAAACGCATTAAGTTTTGTGAAAGGGTCAAGAAGCGTAAATAACTCAACAAATGTTATAAACATAATTCATATTTTTAAATCCTTTATTCAAAAAATGTTCTTATTGTGTTCAAATATTATGAAGACTTTTTAAATTATTTTCTGCGTCTATTCCATTTTGAAAATGAACCCGAAACAAAAATTTTAGGCTTCGACATTCGATATTTTCTTGACGATGAGTGGATAAGAAACCTACGCACTTGACAGCTACGGTAAATAGCTGATTTTAGCTTACTGCCGTATTTTTCTTTTTAGTGTTTAGCATCCTTTTAGCAGGATGACCCGGTTTCGTTCTTCCTTCAGTCCGGATCGGAATCACAAAAGGTTTGTGATATGTCCAGTACGTTATTCAGAAAAGTGTCTTTTATAGCAAGAACTGTGCTAGACAGATACAAAAATAACTATTGAAGGGGTTTCGAGAACGACTGCTAACGAGTATTCCTTGCATCAACAGGTTAACGTATAAACTGATACTGTTCGTAAAATTCATCCTCCGGTATTATTCGTGGTGTGCGTTGCAGATCGTTACAGCTGACAAGCACGCGTTCTGCCCTGTTCGATTTATCACCATCAGATAACATCTTTTTCGTGAAAAAGATAAGGGCTCTGCAGTCATATTTTATTGGAATTGTTACATGTCAGGTACGGCTCGCACCGCGCAAATAAGAGAGAGCGCACGTAAAAAAGTACGAGCACACGCCGGAACGTATCGTGATCACTGTCATAGTGTGCAGTTCTGGTCTGTAACCAGCTCCGTACTTGCTGTTGTAATAGCCAGTTGTGGAGTAAGTTAAAAAGCTGCGGCAAATTTAAGCAGTATTTATTATGGAATTTCCTGGCTGGTTAAGAGTGTGTGCCGGACCGGTACTTTTTTTTCTTCTCGCGGGCAGGCGCCCTACAGACTGAGCCATGGAAGCGCGCGTCACGACCCGCACTCACAGCTTCGCTCCCGCCAATATATTCGCTCTTACCTTCCAAACTTCACACCAGCCTCATTCTAGAAATAGTCCCTTACGAGGCTGCAGCTTAGACATTTCTCCGCAGTGTCCTATCTTTCAGGACTACTGCCCCTGTTGGGTTGGCAGAAGAGCCAACACCGTGTTACTAGAGGAAGCCGAAATGCACGTGTTTTAGCTCACGCAGGCTGGCGTGAGGTCTGGATCACGACAAGGTATTAGAATTCAGAAAGCGGACGTAATTAGTATGATACTTAACTTTAATCCATTAATGATGAACGTCGCTCTTGACGGTACATGATTCACAATATTGTCTGTTCAGAAGGCATAGTAACTGAATATGGCGCCTTGCTAGGTCGTAGCAAATGACGTAGCTGAAGGCTGTGCTAACTGTCGTCTCGGCAAATGAGAGCGTATGTAGTCAGTGAACCATCGCTAGCAAAGTCGGCTGTACAACTGGGGCGAGTGCTAGGGAGTCTCTCTAGACCTGCCGTGTGGCGGCGCTCGGTCTGCAATCACTGACAGTGGCGACACGCGGGTCCGACGTACACTAAAGTGTCCGCGGCCGATTTAAAGGCTACCACCTAGCAAGTGTGGTGTCTGGCGGTGACACCACAACCCCCGCAAGACATGCAGACTTGTATGTAGTTTGGGAGGTAGGAGAGGACCTACCGACGTAAGTAAAGCTCCGCTGGGCCTTCTGTTTGCTAAACTCGGCATCGTTCCAGCCCAGACAAGTGCTCGCCTCACAGATGGAATAGAAAGTGGGCCACGGAGAGAAAAGTGCGAGCCATATAGAATCCTTCGAAGAGCTGAGAAACCGTATACACCAAAATAGTCCATACAGTTTTTTGCCGTCTGCTGCAAAGTTTTCTCGATGAAATATACAACTGTCTCTCACTCCGTCCAAGATTCACTGCGACTTGAGATACACACTGCGACTAGCTTAACCACCAGTAGCGAGCCTCCCTTCCCTTTGATGTACTGGACATTCAGTACGGTGACGGGGCCAAGCAGTTTTTCCGCAAGGTCAGGAAATGCGACGCATTGCGCACCAATACGCGGAACTCTCCATTGCTATTGTTACATTTCTCGCTGTCAGTCATTGGAAACTTTAACAACTCTCAGAGTGATCACAGCTTCATAGATGGACGCGTTGTATCAAAGTGAGACCATGGCAGAGGACAACTTTGAGGTGGTGTGACTATTACTTATTATTTATTCTTGCGTGACTGTACACTTTCGTTTTCATAATAGAGTACATTCCTCCTCCGTGTACGACTTGAAATTCTCCTCAACATTGCTGGCGCTACGGCAGGAAATTGACGTCGAACAGCGACCTTAAGTTCGCCAACTGTCGCGTAACGTGTGGCGGCAGCCTTCTCTTTAACGGATCGGAATAATGCGTTGTTGCTTAAGACGACAGATCAGGATTTCAGGTTGGCCACTCCCATGGACAGAAACACGTATGTATCAGGAAATATGTCACTGAGATATTCTCTAACGGCGATAGCATAACGAGCTGGTGCTTCATCCTGCTGGAAAGTTACACGGCCGAACAGTCCCCGATATTTGCAGATGTGGAATAAACCGGTCACTTGACTTGATGCTATAGGCAACGTGATTCTTAGCACCGTCAGAGAAATATACAGGGTGGTCCATTGGTAGTGACCGGGCCAAATATCTCACGAAATAAACATCAAACGAAAAAACTACAGAGAACGAAACTCGTCTAGCTTGAAGGGGGAAACTAGATGGCGCTATGTATGGTTCGCTAGATGGCGCTGCCATAGGTCAAACGGATATCAACTGCGTTTTTTTTAAACAGGAACCCCCATTTTTTATTACATATTCGTGTAGTACGTAAAGAAATATGAATGTTTTAGTTGGACTACTTTTTTCGCTTTGTGATACATGGCGCTGTAATAGTCACAAACGTTTAAGTACGTGGTATCACGCACGTAACACTCCGCCAGTGCGAACGGTATTTGCTTCGTGATACATTACCCGTAGAATGCTGAAGATTAGATGGGTAGGTCACATAACTAATGAGGAGGTATTGAATAGGATTGGGGAGAAGAGGAATTTGTGGCACAACTTGACTAGAAGAAGGGATCGGTTGGTAGGACATGTTCTGAGGCATCAAGGGATCACCAATTTAGTATTGGAGGGCAGCGTGGAGGGTAGAAATCGTAGAGGGAGACCAAGAGATGAATACACTAAGCAGATTCAGAAGGATGTAGGTTGCAGTAGGTACTGGGAGATGAAGAAGCTTGCACAGGATAGAGTAGCATGGAGAGCTGCATCAAACCAGTCTCAGGACTGAAGACAACAACAACAACAACAACAACAACAACATTACCCGTGTTAAAATGGACCGTTTACAAATTGCGGAAAAGGTCGATATCGTGTTGATGTATGGCTATTGTGATCAAAATGCCCAACGGGCGTGTGCTATGTATGCTGCTCGGTATCTTGGACGACATCATCCAAGTGTCCGGACCGTTCGCCGGATAGTTACGTTATTTAAGGAAACAGGAAGTGTTCAGCCACATGTGAAACGTCAACCACGACCTCCAAAAAATGATGGTGCCCAAGTAGGTGTTTTAGCTGCAGTCGCAGCTAATCCGCACATCAGTAGCAGACAAATTGCGCGAGAATCGGGAATCTCAAAAACGTGTGTGTTGAGAATGCTACATCAACATCGATTGCACCCGTACCATATTTCTATGCACCAGGAATTGCGTGGCGACGACTTTGAACGTCGTGTACAGTTCTGCCACTGGGCACAATAGAAATTACGGGACGATGACAGATTTTTTTGCACGCGCTCTATTTAGCGACGAAGCGTCATTCACCAACAGCGGTAACGTAAACCGGTATAATATGCACTATTGGGCAACGGAAAATCCACGATGGCTGCGACAAGTGGAACATCAGCGACCTTGGCGGGTTAATGTATGGTGCGGCATTATGGGACGAAGGACAATTGTCCCCCGTTTTACCGATGGCAATCTAAATGGTGCAGTGTATGCCGATTTCCTACGTAATGTTCTACCGATGTTACTACAAGATTTTTCAGTGCATGACAGAATGGCAATGTACTTCCAACATGATGGATGTCCGGCACATAGCTCGCGTGCGGTTGAAGCGGTATTGAATAGCGTATTTCATGACAGGTGGATTGGTCGTCGAAGCACCGTACCATGGCCCGCACGTTCACCGGATCTGACGTCCCCGGATTTCATTCTGTGGGGAAAGTTCAAGGATATTTGCTATCGTGATCGCCTGACGACATGCGTCAGCGCATTGTCAATGCATGTGCGAACATTACGGAAGCCGAACTACTCGCTGTTGAGACGAATGTCGTTACACGTATAGCCAAATGGATTGAGGTTGACGGACATCATTTTGATCATTTATTGCATTAATGTGGTATTTACAGGTAATCACGCTGTAACTTCATGCCTTCTCAGAAATAGTAAGTTCACAAAGATACATGTCACATTGGAACAACCGAAATAAAATGTTAAAACGTACCTACGTTCTGTATTTTAATTTAAAAAACCTACCTGTTACCAACTGTTCGTCTAAAAGTTTGAGCTATATGTTTGTGACTATTACAGCACCATCTGTCACAAAGCGAAAAAAGTGGTCCAACTAAATCATTCATATTTCTTTACGTACTACACGAATATGTAATAAAAAAAGGGTGGTTCCTATAAAAAAGAACGCAGTTGATATCTGTTTGACCTATGGCTGCGCCATCTAGCGGGCCAATCATAGCGCCATCTGGTTTCCGCCTACGAGCTAGACAAGTTTCGTTCTTTGTACTTTTTTCGTTTGATGCTTATTTCGTGAGATATTTGGCCCGGTCACGATCAATGGACCAGCCTGTGTACCTGCCGAGAGGATTGCAGACATTGCAGCCCAGACCGTGACATGTGTGGCTTGTGTTCAAGTTCTTTATAAAGATGTGGGTTTTCTTTAATCCAGAAATAAATGGTTCTTATTTTTGTACTGCGATATATTGCCCACTTGTGCGAGAAAATCACGTTGCCCCTCAGAGAAAGAGATGTAAAGACATCGAGCATTCGCCCACAAACGTGATATTTGTATGTTATTATCAATCAGTTCGTTTACAAACGAAGGTTTAAATGCCTTTAACTTCAAATCATTCTTGATATATTTGTGCAACGACGAATGTGGGGCCCCAATTCATGTGACTGCTGACCGATGGACTTTTTTGGCGAACGTTCGACAGACGCTACAGCCTCCACACACGTTTCCGGCCGTGTTGGTGGTCGTCCTGAGAGGGGCTTATCTTTTATGCAACCAGTTGCAGAGAGCTTTTCTTCCCACCGTAAAGTTATTAGGTTTGGTGGAGAAGGTTTCTGGAAGGTCATTGTAAAATCTCATTGGTTTTTCTGTATGGGGTACTCATTACGATCCGTTCCCCCGTGCTATCAGTGGACTCATCAGTCATGACTTGGGTATATATCATCGACTACAACAATAAGAGACAGCAATTCATTAACATCTATGTAATACATAGGGGGTAATGAGACTTTTTGATCGTTCTGTAGAACACCTGGCTGTACTCGTCTGGAGTGGAATAACAGCACAAAATCTCTCGTAGGAACAGTTGATCCCAGTTTGAGATTCACTCGAAGAATACTATTGAAGTGTAAAATATCGAGCAAACCGGTGGCTTAAAAACACTTTATCCAGCTGCTCTCGAATTCTGATCCTCACTCTAGCTCTTAACCGAAGGTTACGGCGGCGCTCACCAAACTCCAGTGGCAGAGGCGTTGTGGCTCCAGGAGGTGTTCCACTTTCATGATTCCGAGCGAACATTCCTGGACGAGTCGGGCCGAAGGTACTGTTTCCCCGTGCGTACATTTTACAAAGTGAACATTGCTCGTGTCAGAGCTAGATGCGCCGCGAGACGTGGTACCTCGGTCGCTGTGACGTGCTCACCGAGGACGACGAGCAGAGGCTCCATGCTCCGCCTCTGCTGGCTGCGGCGCTCGTCCTTCACCGCTATTCGTATTGCAGCAACATTCTGCGTAACTATTTGTGACGACGGCAAATTTAGTCATCATCAGTTAACGCTGATACAGTGACTACATTTGATTCCGCGGCAACTCGAGTCTTTTGCTTTTATGGTGCACTCGACCTACGTACGTATCAAGCAACAGATGACCTGTTTTGACTGTGTGGTGGTTTGTGCAGGAGGTGCGAGGAACCAGAGGGAAATGGTGTAGACACTGTTAATGATGTACTTCGTGCACTCGAGTTGTCGGATCTAGGAATTTTAGTTAAAGCAGTTAGACTAATACAGGCCATTAAACTTCGGTATTGGAGAGGTGACAATTTTAAGCTTGTCTCGCGAATCAAAAGCTAGGCTGGAGATCATTAGTTAAACTGCCCTGCAAGTTTCACTGCATAAACTTGATTCAGGTAAACTCGTAAACGTCTCCTTGTTAACCAATACGTTGCGCAGTTCGCCTCGCACTGCATGTCACTAACAAGGAGAGTGTTCATGCTACGTCAAGTTCAGAACTCGAAACATCAGTTTATCATAACTGTTCGATGCAACTCTCAAAAATCCTCGAAAAAATCGACTTCGAAATTTTCCGAGTATCTTCAAATCATTAAATCTAGGACGATTTTACGATGAGCCACGTGGCTCTGTGGTAAAATACTGGCATGTCATGCGAGGGGCTTGCGTTTGATTACCAATTGATAGAAATTTGTAAGCAAATGTACACGCTCTACTAGCATTTCCATAAAGCGCGAAACCATAACGATAAAAAAAAAACAGTAGCATTCGACATTGGTTATCGCTAGATTGCACTTTCGAGTCTCGTAACGGCCATTACATTTTTTCGTTTTTTTTTCATTCAGCTCCAATATCTGCGTAATTTAAATATAAAAATCATCAATTATATGCTAATTAAGATATATCAGATTGTAATTTATTATGGAAAAATGCACGTCGTTTTATTTCTAATTACATATTGCACAGAAAATTCCAGTTTTCATTGGAATTATAAATTTTTAGTTAGTGATTTTTTCATTAAAGATTGTTGAAATTAAAAAATATATAACAAATCATTTTTCTCATCTTTATGTATGTTAAGTTTATCGGAAACGCCTGTAGAGCATGTCGCTTTGTTCAAAAATTTGCATCATCCGACCACCTAATACTGTCTGACCACCTGATAGGCGAGCAACGTCCCGTTGCCGTTGTAAGATGAGGATGGGTATTGGCCGCGAGTAAATTTCGTATACGGGCCGGCATTTCATCTCATACGAAGCGTGGAGAAAATTTTGCAATTTAATTACTCGTGAGTGTCATAGCCGTATTCTTGACATTGCGAAAACACATCGTTTTCTCCGGCAAGCGGAGATCTTTGCTACTTCAACTTTGTTCCACACCACTTTTCGTCTGAGACAAAAAATTGACTGTCGAATACTAAGTAGCGGACGCCATCCGGTAACATGTAACCCAGTGCGGCAGAGATTTTGTGTGTCCTGTTGCTGACCTTGCGGAAAATCCATTTCCATTACTAGGCAGGGTAATTTCATCCGAATAACCGTTCGATACAGCATTAAAATCCCATTCATATTCCACGGTTACGTGTGTCACGAACCAGGCTGCTATCTGCATTACCCGAAGCCTACTTTTTTTTGTGGGCAAACGGCGCGCGACATATGCGTTTAATATTTTATCTCTAATATATTATCTTCTTTCAGAAGGAAAATTAAACCGGGTGTTCAGAAACAAAAATAGTAGCGAATATCCGTCTGTTCCGTACTATTGAAGGAGTCTTTCATTTACGTATCAAATTATGGAATAATCTGATAAACGTTTAGATGAATTGTATGTACTGGACAAGTCATTGTTTAGCTTTTGGGATTTTTCTTTTTGAGGGCCTGCAGCATAGTACACGTCAGATAATGACATGATTACTAGAAAGATATATCAGAATAGCTGCTTACAATAACTAATCAGAGCAGACGGTTTCGAGATTTTTCGCCATTGGCAAGTAGCTGGGAATACAGTTATGGTGACAAGGTACGTAATGTGAATGTCATTTATATTGAGGTGACTATATCGTACTAATGTCTAGAATCATGTGACATCCATATTAGGTCGTAGTGAACTGTCTTATAACAGTCGCTATTTTGATAAGATGGTAAATGACGTATACGTATTGAAAATAATACTCTGATTATGGTTTGACAGTTGTTTGACAGTTCAACTCTTACGACGCTATATGCAGATGAACAGTGATAGTATTTTATTAACTAAAATTTATCACAATTATCTTAGGTTGTTCCGTATAGTACTTCCAATTTATAGATTTGTTATTTTAAAAATTCCGTAAAATATTTGAGGTAGTACTTGGTTCTAAATTCTGTATGCTAGTTTTATATTTCTTGTGGGTATTTTCTCGTGTGTGTATAGATTTCCCATTCTGAAAGCATGTTTATTGGCTAAACAGGGAGAAATTTTAACATCAAATGTAAGGAACACATATGTGTCGAGATTTTTCTGCATTTGAAAAGCCAAAACCACGCTGCTGACACAATCGAAAATACACTCCAGATTCTGCACGGAATATCAAAGTGATTTGCAGTGAACATTCTTGAAGAATGGGAACTGTACACTGATGAGCCAAACCAGTATGACCACTGCCACCGTGGCGTCGCGGGCTCGTGACGCGTTACCAACTGAGCAGACACGGACAGGAGGTCACCCGAGTGAAGATCAGGGGTGCTAAGCGACTTTGGGAAAGGGCAGAGCCTGTGAACGAACATCTAGAAAACGACCAGACTGGTCGAATGCTCACGTGCTACTGTCGTGAGCATCTACGGAGAGAGGCAGGACAGCGAAACTACACTAGGCGCTAAATGGTTGGACGTCCACGGCTCTCCACAGGCTCTCAAGAGGCTTGTCTGCTCTGTTTAGTATGATAGTGGTCTGTGGCATCTCTGCCCAAAGAGCACACCGCTGGTGGATGCACAAGTGTTTCCGAGCACACCGTTTATCGTACATTGTTGAACACGGACCTCCGCAACGTATTCACGTGTTGACGCAACGACACGGTCAATTAACATCATTCAGTGATGTTTCCTAACGTTTCCCAAGCTTCATTACCTTCCCCAGATTTTTTACGGTTATTCTCATTGACTGGCATTTGTGCGTTTATTAAAGTGTATGCTTTATTTGCATATTTAAGCGAATCATTAGTCTATATTAACGGGTTTTATCTCCGTTACTGAATTCAAAAAATTTTCAGGACTGCAAAAGCGACTCCCAGATGTGCTGTCTTTTAATTATTCTTTTATCAGTATTACTTTAAAAAAGACGACAATTGCCGAAATCCATGATGTTCCTGTCCGTCATTCGTGTTTCTTGAAGTGCCAAAATTTGAATCTTCTGTTCTTTTAATGCATCTTCCAATGTATGAAGTTTACTTGGTTGCAAAAGTATTTGTACGTTAAGTGTTGCAAAAAAGTATTTGTTTTGATTATAATTTAGCCAGAGGACTCAGACTTCCTCTATTGAATCACACTGCATTTTAACCTGGCCGCCCCAGAATCCAGTAGACTTGTTGCGCCAGTAATACCGGCGGTTGATTGACCACCTGGGGCAGTACTGTAATTATCAAAATGCTCCATGATGATTGTATACTCACTGAGTGATTGTATACTCACTGAGTGAACTCAGAGTTCCTGAACATAAGTTTCGGCCGCACCACTGGTGAACAGACGCTGACCACTTTGCTGCTTGCTACAAGAAAGACGCAAAGTGTATTTGGTTTTGTTTTGCCTTGGTCGTGGACTGCTTGTACTGTTCTCGCAGCTGTTCACGATATCTAATGGAACGTTCACTATCCGCCACGTGTGGCCCGTCCAATACGCTAAGCGAGGTCGGCTTCTTAGACGTTTAATTACAAAGTCTTAAAGCATGAAATTACTATTACTGTTGTTAATTATTGTTACTATTATCGCATTAAGCTGAGAAAGATGATGAATTCATAAAAATACTAGAGTTTTCATCGTATATAAGATGTGTTTATAAGACCGATTGTAGGCAACTAGGGAAACGGGTATATAAATAAATATCCTCAGTATACACTGGTATGCATAACATAAGGACCAAAGTAACTTTCGCACGATGTGGTGTCGCTACTAACAAGGTTCAAATGGTTATGAGCACTGTGGGACTTAACTTCTGAGGTCATCAGTCCCCCAGAACTTAGAACTACTTAAACCTAACTGACCTAAGGACATCGAACTTAGAACTACTTAAACCTAACTGACCTAAGGACATCACACACATCCATACAGGAGGCAGGATTCGAACCTGCGACCGTAGCGGTCGAGCGGTTCCAGACTGTAGCGCCTAGAACCGCTCGGCCACCCCGCCCGGCCTCTAATAAGGAAAGCTGCCATTGCACCCTCTCAGATTTAGTGGTAAAATGGCCTAGTGGATAGCGCGTAAGAAACTGACCACATATCAGGCATGAAAACTAAGAGAAGATTTACTGTAGTATGTAAAAAGAAGCGTGCCCAATTGTTTCTTGACAAAATTATGAATTTTGCGTCCGGTCATTGACGCGTCTGTTCTGCTTCTGTAGTCTTGGCAGTTGTCATACTGCTCCTTCGTTGTAGAATAATAGTCATGTGGTAATAATATATTACCGTCGCACGAAAATGTGATGAATAGTGGTAGGAGGCGAGATGCCGCATAGGCTTCTCACCGAAATGAAAACAGTAAATAAACGGGTGTGAACTATGTTACAACGAAAAAATTCAAGAGTCAAAACTTCCAAAATGGAAAGCAGGAGTTATAACATGAGGTACTTGTGTAGAGGAAATAGGAAGTACGTACGTCTGGAGGTCTCTTCCTTGAACCTCGCTGATGCAGTGGGACGTTACATCAGAACACAGACAGAAATTTGAACAAGGCATACAGGCACGTCAGTGACCGGACGGACAGTTCATAATTCTGAATAAAAGGGGGGGGGGGGGCGGGACACGAGGGAGATTTGGACACGGATATTCCCATTCGCTGCCTAACACCGTGATCACATAACCAGCACCCCGCTTTATCGAACTCGCTCCATGTTGTACATCTTGAGCTTGGGACGTTCACTGTTTATGTTTTGCTTCTTTTTCCACAGTTCAGTCCAACATATTCGTGTTTTCTTGCTTGATTTGTGTTAAGGTTTTGACGGGCTCTCCACTGGACAAATCTTAATACTAAATCTGAGGGGGTGCGATGGAGGGCTTCCCTTCTAAGTAACATAGCTCCATGAAAACTGGACCATGCATAAAAAGAACAGCTACAATATGTAGGAGATGAAAGAAATACTCCACGAGACGATCACACATTTACTCAAAGAAAAGATGATACCGAAGTCACGGCGATTTTTGATGGTTCCCGGGACATTACAAAAGGCGGAACAGGGTTGTTAATAGGGCGTGTCATCACCGCGGACGGAAATGAATGCTCCCACGCTGACCACGAGGTTGGTGAGATAGTGTTGTGGCAGAGCGTGACACTTCTCCGCCAGCGCGATTGACAAATGCTGGATGTTCGTTGGTGCCTTGTGGACGTAGTGCTGTTCGTCTGCCCACCGCTTCCCACACATGCTAGTTTGGGGGGGAGTCCATTCGCCGAGTGACATCTCGTTCTAAGAAGTCCTCCACCTGCACAGTTAGATGCGGTCGCGCACTGTCGTCAATAAAAATGGACGTCAAGAGCGAATGCACCCCTGAAAAGGCGCACGTGGGGAAGGAGTATAGTTTGACTATAAAGTTGATCGGTGAATGTAACGTGTTCAAAGATTTGCCCTGTTGAAAGACTCGGAGGTCAGTATGTCCGTGCAACGTTATGCCTCCCAACACACTGGCACCTGGTGCGATCGCACGAACAGTGCAGCTGGAGGACCTCTTCGAACGAAAAGATGTTCGGCGGGTGGACTGACCTGCTCGTCCCTTCCACTTAAATCCCGCTGAGCCCGTTGGGATGCGTTAGGGGGACGTGTTGCAGCGCGCCCACAAGCTCCGACGCAACAGCTGTGTACCGGACGTGTTGAGGAGTGGAAATCTCTACCACAAGAACTCCTTGCCAACCTAGAGGGCAACGTGGGAGTACGTTGCGGAGCACATTCTGGGGATGATACATGGCAGATCACTTTAAGTGGCGACAGATAATGTGATGCCCGTAATAAATAGAGAAATTCAATTTAATCTGATTGAAAAAATGGGTGCGAACTTTGTCACGCCGTTACAGCATTTAAATATTGAGACATACTGAGAAACGATGGAAAATGAAAGAATACGTAAAATCTGAATTAGTGACGACGAATGGAGGACTTTATATTTGTTGGACCACTGTATTGATAAGTGGGTTAGTTTAGGTGATATTACGAAAAAACAGAAGTTGAAACGTCTGTGAAGCAAATCGCATACGAGACAGTAGTGCGACGAATTCCAGACCGTTGTTGTAACATTTGGAGTCCTTACCGAATAGACAGGGCAGCAGAAATGTACGAATTTATAAACGCGCTGTTGGAATCGTAACAGGTTGGTGTAGCGCTTACGAAAGTGTAAGAGATGTGGTCGGAAAACGTAAGTGGGAATGTATCCATGTCAGCCAACGTTTTTTCTCGTTTAATCTGGTCGGGTGAATTTAGAATCTGCGGATCGGTGAGGACTCTGCTACAGTTTTGCTGCCACTATAGTATACACTGATAAGCCAAAGAATTGTCAGCACTGCACGCCGCAAGAAGCCACGCTACCCGGTGGCGTTGTGGGTGCGTAGCGTGGTAAGGAGAGTGTGACACTCGAATGCAAAGGAACTGGGAACGTTCTAGCGACGGTACGCGCCGCAGATGGCGAAGTCAGCTGACGTAAGGACCTTTGACGGATGGCAGGTTTCTAGAGCTCAGCTCCTCGGAAATAGCTTCTCGGAAACGACGACGCTGGTCGACTGTTCGCGTGCTACACTTGTGGTCGAAGGACGTTGAAACCACGAATAGGTGACGACGTGTTGGACGTCCGCTCTCCACGGCAGAGGTTGGAATTGGAAAACTTGCACCCTCCGTAGGTGGGGGTAGGCTGCTGTCAGTGGCAGATCTGACGGCAGGGCACAGTGCCGGTGCAGGCCCGAGTATCTCGGAGCACACCGTTCAGAAAGATATTGCCGAACATAAGAGCTACGGAGCAGACGACTGCTCCGTGGTCCCACGTTGACCCAAGGACATCTACAGTCACGATTTCAGTGGCCACGCATTCACGGGGATCAGTGCAGACTTGTCGCCTGTTCTTCGGACTAGCTCAAAATCAAATGGCTCTGAGCACTATGGGACTTAACATCTGAGGTCATCAGACCCCTAGAACGTAGAATTACTTAAACCTAACTAACCTAAGGACATCACACACATCCATGCCCAGACTGTAGCGCCTAGAACTGCTCGGCCACTCCGGCCGGCTCTTCGGACTAGCCACGTATTTTGTTACACCGGGTCGGCGGTCGTGTCCGGATACGCCGTACTCAAAACATGCACCACCGTCCGACGGACGCAGGCGGGCAGGGGCCGTGTTATGCTACGCGGGCCACACACATTCGTTTACATTGGAGCTCTGGTAGTAACGGAAGGCACCGTGACAGCTGTGCTTAACAGGAACATTACTGTGAACCGTCTGCATTCCTTCATGTCTGATGGCATCGTGCTGCAGGATAACCGTCAGTGTCACAAAGCGAGAATCGCGATACTGTGGTTTGAGGATAACGGTAGTGAACTCGCGTTGATGTCTTGCCTGCCAAATTCGACCGATGTGAACCTGATGTTACACGTCCGGAACGCTACGGGGAGCCTGTCCCAGCTCACAAACTGCTGTCCCATAATTACTTCCGGAAACCTATTAAGGCCTTGTCGAATCCTTACCACGCAGAACCGCTGTTGCATTGCGCGCTGTTAAGAAGGTGGTGAGAATAACGTAAGACAGTATTTTGCTCTCGCTGAAAACGAGAACCTAGTTGGACAGAATATCGCAAATATTGGAATTAAATAACGCTCGTCACCCATTGTACAATTACTTCGGGAGTCTGTCGTATTGTAGGTCAATATACAAACTTCGAGAGGCTGTAGAGAGAGGCAGGGAACGACTTTGTGGAACAAATCGAGGATAGAAGCCACGGCCCGAACGCCAGCGACACTGCTGCAGAACAGCAGAGCCACTCCTTCGTCACCTGGCCAGCAGCAAACGTGTCTGTGGCAGCAGCTTGAATGTATCCACGCCTCTCACAGAGACATAACTGCTAAATGCTCTTAGGCCACTAGGATAAAACAAAAAGGTAGAAGAGTCGGAAATAATTGCTACAAAAATTTTAGTGTTTTAATTGCTTCATTTGTGGTCCAGTAGACTATCCTCGGTTCCCCCCTCCTTCCCCCGGCGTTGTGCGTAAAAATGAAACCCCAAAATGTGTGTTTTTGGCATTTTACGGTTATATCACGTGAACGACTCACAATACCGAAAACACGGTCCTATTAAAAGTTGTAGGGCATTAAATTCTGCATTGAATGAGAGAAGACCCAAATTTTTTGGACCACCCGTTCCCATACGACTGCCCACAAAAATGGACAGATTTTACATATTTATTACAAATTTTCGTTTTAACTTCTGTTTTTTCGTATTATCACCTAAACTAACCCATCTATCAATACAGCGGCCAATACAAAAGTTGTAGAGTAATAAATTCTGAGTTCTATGAGACCAAAAGTGAATTTTTTTGACCATCCGTTTCTGTAGAGCTCCATGTTAAACTTCGACCAATTCTTATCGTCAGCGAAGACTATTTAAACTGCAGTTCTGCAATAAGTGTTATTTAGGCTATATGAAACATGGTACTACAGCACTCCATTGTGCTAGTCTTGTACTTAGTACATATAGTAACACAATAAAATAGAGTCCGCCGCTCGTGGTCTCGCGGTAGCGTTCTCGCTTCCCGAGCACGGGGTCCCGGGTTCGATTCCCGGCGGGGTTAGGGATTTTCACCTGCCTCGAGATGACTGGGTGTTTGTGTTGTCCTCATCATTTCATCATCATCCAGGAAAGTGGCGAAATTGGACTGAGCAAAGATTGGGTCATTGTACGGGCGCTGATAACCACGCAGTTGAGCGCCCCACAAATCAAACATCATCATCACAATAAAATAGTAAAGATGTGGAATATATATAAAAATATTAAAAAATACTTTCATGTAGAATATGATGAGATCCATTCAACTATATGAAGACGGAGGCAGGGTAAGAAATACAGTTCTTGAAATGAATTAGCGATGATTATGTTCCATAATAACAAAAACTGTAGTTAAAGATATGAAAATAAAAAGGAGAAAAGTAGGTGAGTATCCAACTTTCAGAGACTCCGTCGTTGGGTCTCTTTGCTCCTCAAAGACTGTAATTTCCGACTCAGAATCAGTCGCCACATCACTCGGCTCCTCAAAGTCTGAAATTTTCGTCCCTCCATACATGGTTCGTCAGTTTCATCTGGTTGCAGGGAGAGTTCTCCTTGCAGTTGACACAAATCAGTGAGCACTTAATTCAACTCTTCCAACATCCAAAGTCCTCCTGCATAACACTTGATGCATTTGCAGGAAATTGTGCGGACAAAAGACTGTGGAGCTTTTTCCTTGGATGTAGCAGCGGGGTAAAATGGAAATGCCGTGTGGCTAGGGCCTCACACCCAGTCCCTGAGCGGAGAAAATCTCCGACCCAACCGGGAATCTAACGCGGGCCGTTAGGTATGACATTCCGTCGCGCTGACTACTCAGCTACCCAGGGGCGGACGGGAGCGGGGTTACAGACCATCCCCCAAGAAGTGGATCCATCTCGTGTCCTAACCACATCTGTACTTGTCGGTAAGTTATCAAGTAATGTTGACGGGCTGCTTCGGATGTTGGTGGTAGGGATGCCATGTTGAATTTGGATTTCACGAGGGCATTGGAAAACAAATCGAATCGGAATTGATGTGAAATATCTCTTGCCCTACCTCCATAGAAGGTTGTTAAAAATAGTAGGCCAGCTTCGGCAGTAGCTTGAGTGTCATGCTCAAAAAAAGGTTTTATTTTCGAGCAACAACTTAACCATTTTCGTATTGCCGTGCTTGAAGAGCGCTGAGGTTCTGTCACATACACACATGTCGTGAGGCGGCCTTTTAGTGTTGTCTGGTAGTTTCAGATGGACCAAATACTTTTGACGAGGTCGTTCCTCTTCCATGTTTTGAGAAATATATGTTTGCCGAAGAAGTGGCAAGGGCATTGATCCTGGTGAAAAGGTCCGTATCTTCACCAACTACGACAGTCTTCTCAAGCTCTTGGAATACTTAAAGGGCCGTGGCAACAATCACGTGGTCTGCGTCTACATTGGCTTGCTTCACTCAGAGGCCTCCACCTCCAAACCTGTCAGTAAGCGAGCTAATAAGACGGACTTTATTTCTGTCGTTGGAAAGGAATTGCTCCTGAGTCACGGTGACCACCATTAACTCGGTAAAGGAGACCGCAGGAGTAGTGTGTCTTTCGCTTTGGCGGGGGCGCGCAGCATGTTTGCTGTTCTTGGCGGCTCGTCTTCTGAGCAGCCATCAAACACCGTAACTGTCGCACTTCGATTGTGATGTCTCTTTAGGTAGTCAACGTATTTGGTTAGGATTAATTGGAATGTTTCGCCATTCTTCCACACAACCCAGTGGAGAAGAAATCCTTCACGATGACAAAAGCTGCTACTTCCAGATTTACCTCATTCAGTGGTGTGAACGAGTCATGTAGCACTAACTTAGGAATGTTCCTCAAACTAAGTGCATCGAACAGAGAGAGGGTATGCTATGCCATCTCGTAATGGAAGAATTATTGAAGCAGTTCATCGGATGTATTGAGGAGTGCTGTCTGGTGAAATTTGTTTTCAGGGTTCACTGCTACACCCTCCCCATCAGTAGTCACCCTACAGTTGAACCTTCGTATCTTATTATTCTTTTTTCCGGGCAATCTTGAGGTTGTCAAAGGTTTGAGCAACCGGGGCGAGCATTGAAGAATTAAAAGGATCTGTGGCAGTTGATTCAGTCGCCTCCAACGATTTCTGTGTCGATGGACATAAAAAAATTAGCCACAGGGAAAGAATTATGGGACTGAAACCACTCGATAAACTTCGGAAGGTGTGCATTGTCTCGCTGCACTCTGGTATCCCTCGCATCAGCTTGTTGCCCCGAGGTAACGAGTGATACCACACAAAACTACGACTTGCGGAGTCACTGTAATAAGAGTTGGCATGGTCAGAACCCATCTACTCAGGATACTGCCTGAAGTGACACGACCATCACTGAGCTCATTAGTTTCTGTTTAATCGTCATGTCAGACAATAGCCCATTCCAAAACTTACTCAACAGCTGAGGTCACGAGTCCCCTAGAACTGAGAACTACTTAAACCTAACTAACATAAGGACATCACACACATCCATGCCCGAGGCAGGATTCGAACCTGCGATCGTATCGGTCGCGCGGTTCCAGAGTCAAGCGTCTAGAACCGCTCGGCCACTGCGGCCGGCGTAAACCACTCATTAAGCGCAAACCGTGTATAGTCATCTTGGGATTTTTTTCCTTTTCAAGGCCCATCATGTCCTGTAAATAGAACTGCACTGATTTAGCATACGTGAAATTCCCACAGACATGGAAACAAGGTAACATCTTCTTAACAATCCGGACAGCAATTCCCCGTCGCTCGGATGAATTGCTTCGTCAGTAGGACCATACTTTCGATATTTTGGGTCCTTTACTAGCTATAACCGTAAAACCGCAAAAATATACCTTTTGGGAGTACCGTCACCACTTAAGCACAACACCACCGGAGAGGGGAGAGGGGGAGAACCTTGTATAATCATATTGGGCCACAAATGAAGCCATTAAAACAATAAAGACTCTTGCAGCAATTGGATTTTCAAGCCTACTGGCATATGTTGCGCCCAAGGTGTCAGCGTACAAACTCCCATTCACTGCTGCGAACGGTTTAACGTGAACTCCAAACTACTGCGTGATTTGGCATTTTCGAAGACAAAACGTTGCCAGTGGAGAAAGAAGCTGTAAGTGACAGAAAAAAATCCTGGGATCGAAACTTGTACCGTGAGTCTCTGGACTTGTAGTGTGACGTTTACGCGGGCTTGCAACCCAGCCACACTACTTTAATATGAGAGGAATATTACACATTCTTGGGTTTCGGTATTACTGTTGTTCTGAAGCTGTAGCGGACTGTTAACCATCACGTTGTCGCACTTACCCATTGAGGTACTGGTAAACGTTCTTTGATTGCAAGTGCACAAAACACGACTGAATAAAATCATTAGAGAGCAGAAAAATTATATATTTGAGAGAAAAATATTCGCGATGTTTGCTTACAGTTCCATTAATTCGTGTGTACTGCACTGATAGTCACGGTGAATTTCCGTGTAGGAATGTTTCAGTGCAGCAGTGTTTCAGAACTACATAATAACATGAACACATGTGATTCCAGGGCGGAATTAATTGGCGCTAGTCTCAGCAGCCTCTCTCTGGAGCTCACAAAACAACTAATTAACGTGTGTGTGTGTGTGTGTGTGTGTGTGTGTGTGTGTGTGTGTGTGTGTGTGGTGAACATGAGGTAGGGAACGTGTTTTAAAGAGCCAGTTAGGTAATTGCGAGAGCGAGCTGCTGTTATATTTGGCAGCGTTCCGAAGGTCATCCAGAAACCCCACACGACTTTCCTACGGCTTCACCTCTCGCGGGCGAAAACTCTGGAAAGTGGCTCAAAACGCTGCTGAGCTTTTTAACTGCGTCTCACATGTACTTCAACGCTTTACTTCGGCGTAGCGATCCAACTCCACACTGGCTAGATGATTTGCGTCTTTTTCACGCTGTTCCTATGCTTGAACGGTACGCTGGTGAGCAAGATTCAATTTTGTCTTTAATTATTACACTGTGTGCTCTACACTCGGCAGGAGAGAAAGATACTAAAAAAAGCGCAACGGAAGGAAGACGACGGAAACGTAGATATCCGAAGAACAAGAGGACAATAGTCCGGATCCGCCATGAAACACTCCAAAGCTCCCTACGATTAATGCTGTGTAGTGTTTAGTACGGGTTATTTCATTGTAAATTTATTCTGAAGTTGTACATTTTTCTCTGTTAATGTGTGGGAGGGACTTGTACGCTGCAGGTGACCAGTTGGTTGATGCTGTAAGAAACCATATTGATGCTAATCCTAAATTCAGCCCGTATTTGTTTGCTGTTCACATTTAGTCCGTTCTTTTTATAAGAAACTGTCTGTATGTTGCACATAAAATAGATAACACGTAATAATTTATATAAAATGTTAGTTTATTTAAGCAAAGTTATTATTTTTAGACAGAAGTGTTAAAGATAATATACGAAAACGATTTTTGTATTGGAACATATTGGAACACTATAAATATCAAGCTGGATTGTAAGCAAAAGTGATGATCATCAGTGTACTGAGTACGACGCTTGTGAGAGGTCAGGAAACACGTATTTACGAGTGGAATATTCCTCATAGTCGCTTTCATCAAGGTGTGTGCGGAAATTATTTTTGACCACATAACTTGCAATTTTTTTTAATCGCAATCCACTAGCGTTTATAAGTGAAACATCGGAAAAACAACGAAATGTAAACAAGAGGAAGCGAGGTATCGCTGTAAATAACCATTAGTATTGGATTGCCTTACAACTGGAATTCTGTTAGCTGTGTAGAAGAGTAGTTTTGTCTGCTGCAAATAGGCACACAGATTGAGTGGAGAGTAGGCTTTTATATACATGACAGAGGAATGTCGCAAAGTCCTCAGTTGGTACCTGTTTCACAGACGCAGACTCAATTTCGCCTTGAATTACATCGCGCACAGTCCACACCCACATTAGCGTTGTCTATGCGACAGACGGTAATCTTAAGCCTGTGGCGTTGTTTGTGAGCCAAAACGTGTCTCACAAGGTCGGCCAAGAGTAACCACTCCCCATCGTAATCGATGTCGCGTCTACACTGCATGACGATATCGATCGATGACTAAAAGACAATTACCTTCAGAGTTCATTAGTACCTCATGTGTTGCAGTTTCCCGATTGACTGGACAGGGTGTAAGAAAACGATAGCGACCAACTTCGAGGTGTATTAGAGGGTGTCTTTGGGGAATGAGGTGCGAGTAGGAATCCATTTCTAGAAACGACACCAAAGCCTTCTGTGAGGCCAACCTCTCCGCAACAAACGCGAGCTTGTAACTTGGCAGACGGTGAAATTCTGCGGTCACATTGGAAGTTACTTGGTGTTGCATTATGCGTGTCCTGGCCCGTTCATACATTTCAGCCTCCTGTGTATACTTAATGTAGCATGTCATATGCAACACAGGCAAAATCCGTACCGGAAATTTAGGCCTATATTATTACTAGAAAAATTATATAGTCAAGTGATAAAAGTGGCGTAAGTCAGTTTGGAAGCTTAAAGTTGCTGTAGACCTGATAGGTGGGCATTAGCTGTCTACGAATTGTTATTACTGTTTGCTTGTGTTTTTACGCCAGTAGAGTAGCGATTCTGTTACCTGAGGTGATTTGCAAAGGCGGCGTATATATATATATTTTCACTTTTCAGTGTTTCAGGTGTCCGTAGTGTCGTATTTTAACGTGTGTTTGTCTTTGACTGGTATACTGAATGAATGGCAGTTATTGAGGGTTAATTGACTTGTCCGTTTTGCTGAATTTATTTGAAGTTGTGCAGAGAGTTCGTACTCTGTTCAGTGTGATCACGAACCATCTCGAGTATGTATTCCTGTAACGGAGGAAATTGGGTACATTACTCGCCATTCTTTTAGAGAGACAGAAATGGTTTAAACGTCATTTTAATAGCAACATCCGCTATTCTGGACTAGTTTCTAAGAATAAAACCGTCGTGGCATTCATCGCGCTAAAAACTGACGTAGGGCATACGACGCACTGTGGCCAAGCTAGCAAGCGACCTCTGTTACGGTGCGCAACAGGGACCTCAGCCGCAGCGGAAATCCTTGCAGGGCCATGAAAAGGAAAAAAAAATCCCAAGAAGACTATACACGGTTTGCACTTAATGAGTGGTTTACGCCGCAGTCTGATCATTTCTGGAATCTTTATAGTTCCATTTGACAGCAGAGATGTTTTGATATTTTTTAAATAAGTGTGGCACATTTACAACAAAATATATTTCCCTTCCCACAACGGTTGTAGATTGTGCCCAAATAGAAGACCTCCATCATTTTGAGAAAGAAACTGATTTAAAGCTAGCTCCTAATCTTACAGAAGAAATCGTAAAACCCAATAAATTCAATAAAATGAATGTGTCAGCTGCTCGAACATTTCTGAGCCAAAACACGGTTGTGGGCTGAAGTTTATGGCTAGTGACAAAAGTGATGAGAAGTACCAAACATGGTTTTTTGAAATGATTAACAAATAGTTCACATTAATGACTTCTTGGAATCCTGTCACAGTTCTCAGTAACATAAAACCACATATGTATCAGGGTAACGTGCATTTTCTGAGTGATGTAATGGGTGTGTTTCAGTATACGCAGATTGGTACAGCAGGTCACTGGAAGCCAATTCTGAGTGGGGTGAGGCTATCCACTCAGTGTCCTTGACTTTATGAACTTCTTTTTGAATGAAAGGGGCTACAAATTTCTTTTGACAGGACGACTTACTCAAGACTGCCTTGTAAATTTGTTTTCTTGAATTAAGGAGTCTTCAGAGGGTGCCTACTGCACTACAATTCAGAAAACAATTTAAAGTTATTGTATGTGGCCCAGTACTTAAGAGATGTATCAAAATCTAGTTATGACAATAGTGAAGGATTTTACCTCGTAGGATATCTGGAACATACAGGACTGACGGCAGATGGCGTAACCACCTGTCAGCAGAGCATCACTGTGCAGACCGCCAGGCGTCGCTTACGTGTACAAACTCATAGAGAACATATATAGGGAGAGAGTGGCCAGTCTGCTCTTGGCCGCCATGTTTTTACCAGATTGCGCGTGGGACGTGTAATTAGGTGGCGACGCAAGCAGAAAGCTAGCCACTTCACGAGTAAAATAAGGCATGTGTTTGACGCATGAGACCAAAGCAGATCTTCTAGATTTAGACTCGGTACATGATTAAAACAAATGTCATCCGTCTATATTTATGTAGGGCTAATAAATTTGTGAGCAAATAGAAGTATGGTGAAGCAGTGTATATGTCTGCAGAATTTCAACAGCTGTATTTTATAATGCTGTATAAACATTGACAACTGATTAATAAGAAAAAGAAGTTTCATTTAATGAATATCAGAGTACATGATGCTATTTCAGATTTTTCCGTGCGGATATTCATCACTGAAACTGGTAAACTCTTGTCTCTTTGCGTCCCCACATAATGCATTTTTAAGTGTGTGTCGATCTTATAACATTTGCTTATGCTGGCAAAACACGTCATTCTGTACACACTTTTAGGAACTCTGTACCACAGAAAATCGGAAAAATATCGCTACTTAGGTACTCTACTGAAACAGCAGGAAGTAATTCAAAATTGGTAACTGAATATCCACACGATAATTATAATTAAAAGGAATGTGAATAGCCAAGACCACAGAGCCAAGTGCGAGTCGCCAGTCGAAGCACGTGGACTTAGGGTTCCGTATACATGTTGAAACACATCGTGTAGCACGAATTGTCACTCAAGAACCATTAAAAATCAAAAAATAGCGTTTAAGAAAACCTTAATTGAGCAGGATTCGAACTCACGACCTTCGGATTAAAAAGTTAAAACTCTACCTCTGTGCTACAAAGCCACATTAGTAGTGCTATGGTGTTCATTTAGTTTTTCTTTTATGGAGGGGATGCATCAGTAAAAAAGTCATTCTGTAATTTTTAAAATTTGTTTTGTAGGCAGTATAAGCATATAGAAAGAAATTGATTGTTCGATACACGAAGAAACCAAACAAGCTTTCTAACAGTGACAACCAGTGAGTAGGACACTTGTAACATAGGGATATCTCATGACTGCAAGAGTTCCTTGTACTTACCACACAACTAAAAAAATCGGCAATACCAATTGCAGACTATACACAAACATTCTGATCTCTGCAAATTGTATGTACAACAACTGACATACCTTGCAATTAGTAACTAAATGAGGGAGGAGGCGTGCTTGTTTAACCAGCTTGTCATGTTGTATCTATCAGTAGGTATAAGATGAAGTCTTCCTGTCTTTATTCATGCTGTATCCATATAATGCAGTGTAATGTCCAGTGGGCTCCAACTGACCTTACAACTCAAGTTTTCAAATACATATCACTAAGGAAACATATTGGAAATAACTTAGCATTATAGGAAAAGCAAAACCAGTTTTACTGGATGTCTAAGCTCTGGAAGTTGATGCTCACTAGCTTCATTTCAATCTTTTTCAAAAATTATTACTTGCATAAAGAGGAAAACAAGAGTTACACTGATTTTAAGGTAGCTGAAAGGGATGAGACCATAACTGACCAAGACTTACTAAATTGTCACTTATATATATAATAACTTTCTACGATCTTGTTATTATTTTAGATACTGAAATAAATTCAATAACACAATATATACATTCAAAATTTTTGTAACCAAGATTTATTTAACTTTTCTTGATAGAGCATACATAGCACAAGTTTTGCTTCCAGTAGGTGTCCACATTTTAAAGCATGTATATATTTTTTCCGGAGCTTGAGACCGTATATTTTAAGCCGGAACCTGCACATTATGGCAACTTTGAAATTGAACTTGCTTCAAGAGATCATTATTGGTCATACTGTTGAATACAAAACTAATACATTTGAACTGTTTCTCACAATCAAGAACGGGGGATAATTTTCTAAATGGCATTTCCATATCTAGAAAGAACATAAAACATTTGTTGGACACATACAGAAGACTATTTTTGTCCTGCTTATACTGTTTCAGATTAAAAAAGTGCTATAATCAGAATTTTCTCTTTCTTTAGTAACTAAATCTGTAAAGCATTTCTTACAAGTTTTGTCATACTTCATGGCTGTTCCTATGATGTATCCAGCAATATTAAAGAGTGCATTTCTCTCAATACAGCTTAGGTCATTTACTGATCCATTTCCCTTCTCATCCCAACATTTTGGAAGTTTTAATGTGGGTATATTCATGCAAGGTGCTGGTGTTTTGCTTCCTGTATGTTCCAGATATCCTGTGAGGTAAAATCCTTCACTCTTGTCATAACTAGATTTTGATACATCTGTTAAGCACTGGGCCACACGCAATAACTTTAAATTGTTTCTGAATTGTAGTGCAGTAGGCACCCTCTGAAGACTCCTTAATTCAAGAAAACAAATTTACAAGGCAGTCTTGAGTAAGTCGTCCTGTCAAAAGAAATTTGTAGCCCCTTTCATTCAAAGAGAAGTTCATAAAGTCAAGGACACTGAGTGGATAGTCTCACCCCACTCAGAATTGGCTTCCAGTGACCTGCTGTACCAATCTGCATGTGCTGAAACACCCCCATTAGATCACTCAGAAAATTCACACCATCCTCATACATATGTGGTGTTATGTTACTGAGAGCAATGACAGGATTCCGAGAAGTCATTAATGTGAACCATTTGTTAATCATTTCAATAAACCATGTTTGGTACTTCTCATCACCTTTGTCACTAGCCACAAACTTCAGTTCACAATTAGTGTTTTGGCTCAGAAATGTTCGAGCAGCTGACACATTCATTTTATTGAATTTATTGGATTTTATGATTTCTTCTGTAAGATTAGGAGCTAGCTTTAAATCAGTTTCTTTCTCAAGATGATGGAGGTCTTCAATATGGGTACAAACTACAACTGTTGTGGGAAGGGAATGTTTCAGTCTAATCATTTCTGGAATCTTTATAGTTCCATTTGATAGCAGAGATCTTTTGATATTTTTAAATAAGCGTGGCACATCTGCAACAAAATATATTTTATCGGCGAGGTTTTCAGGATTAAAAATATAATTCTGTAACACTGAAATTTTACCAGATATGATTCCAAATGATTTCCGTATACTCTGATTCATTGGTCCCATTTCTGAAGTGATGCAGTATATATGTAACCCAACACGTTCACTGCATTTAATTATTTCTATTATTATATCGTGTAAGGTTTGTTCATTACAGCTGTCACCATTGAAAACTTGTTTTCACCGTGTAGTTATACCCCATAACATAAAAACACATGCATGCATTGCAATACCTTCATGAGAGGGAAGAGTTACATTCCCAAAGAAAGAGCCTGTTGACACATCGAATTCCCTATCTGGAATTATTGTCATCTTGTCAAGCAGTAACACAGAGTCACGTTCACTGTCACTCATTGCTTTCACTTTGTTCATCATAAGATCAAACACTTGATGTAAAATTCCGGAACCAAACTTGAGATTTGGGAGTCGCCTTCTTTGTGTTCGTTTAGAAGGTAGAGGAAAATGATTACTGACTAAAAAGTCATAACCCTTGCTACCACATGCAAATTTCAACTTCAGTGCATTTTTGCACTGTATCTTCAGACCACCTAACTTTTTTTATTCAATTTTAGAGTCTGATTTTCATTAAATACTTCTTTAACTACATCTGCTACAGAGTTACATTTAGTTTTCAACTTTACTCGAAGGCGTGAATTTTGCAGTGTCAGATTGATTATCTTCTTTTTCAAAACTGTCACTGTTTCTTAGACTTTGAACATCTGCTGAAGTAGGCGATTGTGGTGCATTCTCCACCTCAACAGTGGACATGTTGGCCTCTTTGGTGTGCACAGGAGGACATGGCAGCTGGTACTCTTCGTTTTTCTTTCTTGGTGTCTTTGGCACAGAGTGGGAGAAAATTGTGGGTACAGCATTACACTTTAGTTTCTTCTTTCCATCAACTCTGACTTTCTCCCACTGATCATCAGCAAAATGTTCCTGTTAGGAGAAAAAAAATACTGTTACTTGTATGATAAGTTCAGAAGCAGTAATGTAATACAGAAATACCAAGTAGTATTGCAAGCTAAACTCACACATTGATTAAATTGCTTATACTGAAATGGTTATGATACCATAAAAAATTGTTTACTCTGCTAATGGATGCAATCTAAGAACTTAACTGCTATTACAACCCAATACACGTTAGCCTTCACTTTCCCCCTAATTACTGCCTCAGTCACAAGAAGCTAACACTTTCAGCTTTTTTAAGAAAAATGTCTAAACGTCAGCCTCTTTCTGTGTCATTTCCAGGATAAATATAGTGGGTCTATGTTATCCGTTTACAATCATTAAAAATTATTTTGTGCAGTTTGCTAATGGAAAAGGGGACAAACACACTGTAAAATATGGTCGCAAATATACAACAAATCTCAATATCGTTTAAAGCACTTAAATGAAAATCAACATAGATGAATCAATAAAAATCGAGCTGTACTAGATAAGAAAAAAAAACGGAGGCTAATATATAGCACATAAAGTAATAAAAAAGGCAAGCAGAACTAAAAAATAAGAGGACAACAATATGGGTAATTATGGAACTTTGCTATTCTTGTGAGCAAGTATCACTATGCACACATATAGATATTTGCGTGTATTTTACTGTATAATGTTGCATTTCAAAATGCTTATAATTTTTATTACAATAGAAAAGAAACTGAACTATTTACAGGCCAGTGCATTTATTGCTCGTATAGAAAGGCACCATTTAAGTAAACAGCCTGTGAACCTTCCAAGTAAAACAAAATGTTATTGCTCGTGCCCTACTAACAGCACATCACAGGAGAAAATTACTTACTTCACACAGAAAGGAATAATTTGTTGGTCTCCATAAGTCGCCTTTACGATTCGCGCCTTCTAGGTTGACTTTCACTGCCCACTGTTTACGTCTTTCTTCATTTCTTGGGAAAACGAGCACCACATACCTATCTTCACTTCGGTTTTTGCACCCAACAGCGGAGCAGCCAGGCATTTCTCTTGACTGTCCTTGATGAAATGAAATGAAATGTCGTGTGACGAGGGCCTCCCGTTGGAACCGTATTACAACCTGTACATAATTGGAATTAGCGTTCGAAGCGTTGAAGAGAACCAATAGCACAGAAGCACACACATAGTATCTATCTATACTCGTACCAAGTTTGGTAAAAACCAGTTTGGTAAAAACCTGGCGTCCTCAGCTCTCAGCCAATCAGCGACGCTATCACCATTGGCCACTCTCTCCATCTATATAGGCTCCCTACAACCCACATCCTTCCAGCCGAAGGCGGCCATTGGCGCTTAAAAATGCGACGCTCTCTAGCGTCGTTGGATGAGGTTTCCAGAGATAAATTACCGTCCTCAGCTTGTCCCTGGAGACACAGTCTCCAAGTTTATTGGTGTAATTTTTTAACACCTCTTATGTGCGAGTCTCAGAGCTGTTGGTCTCTGTGTTAAACCTTCGGCCGTTTGCGTTCCGCTCTTTGCTGATGGAGTCGGAAATATAGAGGGCGTTACAAAACTTTAGGGCCACAATAATACACGTGGTAAACGACGCTAAATTGAGTACTTCGCAATAAGACAAAGTTATTAAGTTTTATGTTTACGTAAACAACCGTCTCTAAGCATCAAGCTAAGCTCAGAGCAGTCGTACAATGTGACGACAACCAGCCATTACGACGGCTAATAAAAGGTTGCCGCTGGCTCTCAAATATCGCTGTCGGTCGTTGTGCAGTGAGCCAGGCAGCGAGGAGACTACCAAGTACTTTCTGCTGCTGATGTTTCGTACAGCGTCGTGTCCGCAGCTCGTGGTCGTGCGGTAGCGTTCTCGCTTCCCGCGCCCGGGTTCCCGGGTTCGATTCCCGGCGGGGTCAGGGATTTTCTCTGCCTCGTGATGATTGGGTGTTGTGTGATGTCCTTAGGTTAGTTAGGTTTAAGTAGTTTAAGTTCAAGGGACTGATGACCATAGGTGTTAAGTCCCATAATGCTCAGAGCCTTTTTTTTTCGTACAGCGCCGTCTTCGTGCGAACGTACCCAACCCTTCCCCTACACACATACAAAATACTCCAGGGTCACGTCCCAGGAGAATGTGAATTGTTTTTAACATATCGCCACCAGTGTTGACGTAGAAACATAATCAGCTTGCTAACAAGTCTTTGACACGCATTGCTCGTCCAAGAGGTTGCACCAACTGAAACATTCATTTGTAGCATTTAGTTTCTGGTCTCAAGACAGCGAGTTTCGGAGCGTGTACCTCAACTGTTTAGGCGCCCCTGTACAGATTTGACTCGATCATAGGCCGTAAATGGTCTTGCTGTATATTAATGGATCTATAATTTCCTTTGAATCAGCAGATAGGAGTACTCCTTTCCGTAGTTGGTGCTGTCAAACTGAACATTGAAGCACCCACAAGGAAAGCTGTAAATATTACTTTATACATTCTTGGTCTCTTGCACTCCGCAGTAGCGAAGTATTGTAAATGGTGATCTTGTTATTGTAAGTGGTGACGTGGTTTAATTATTTACTGAATTTGTAGAAGTTGATTAGTTTCAGACTTGGAAAAACACAGTTCCTGCTATTTTGTGCTGTAGATAGTACCCCATCTGCGATTGACGTACTCTGTCTGGACAGCTGTCGGTGGACATTAGTATCGGGTGTGTCTGGCGTTCACCGTTTTGACGGCTTCGCCTCTGCTGGGAGCACTCTGTGAGGTGTCTCAATGTCGGTGTGGAGGATTGGCGGCCCATGCTCCCTTACGAACTGAAACCAGAGAAAATCGCCGGCATCGGGACGGAATTCGAGGTTATAACTCATTCCAAAGTTGTTCCATTAGGCCCAGATCAGGAATACGAGAAGGCCAGCCAATTTCATGCATGTTATTGTCCACAAACTATTGCCTCAAGATGCTCCTTTGTGATTGGTTACATTTTCGTATTGATACGAAGTCATCGTCTTGGATTTGTTCCTCTAGTGTTTGCAGCACACAGTGCTGTAAAATGTGGTCATGTCGTTGTGCATTTGGGAACCACGTTCTAACCACGAAAAAACAAGCCGAAAACCGCCTCCTTCCTACTTCACTGTCGGCACCACACACGATTGCAGGTAACAGTCTCCAGGCATTCGCTAAACCCAGACCGTTTCACGGGATTTCCACACGGTGCAGCGTGATTCGTCAGTCCTGGTGGTTCGTTTCCAGTCACCCACTGTCCAGTGGCGTTGCCCTTTACACCACCCCAAGCACCGACGTTCTGCTGCTCGATCGCTGCAGCCCCTTCCGTTCAGCTCCCTACGCACGTCGTGCCGGTACCACTTTGGAACTCACTAGGGATTTTTTGCAACCGCCCTCCGCAGTGCTCGACGGTCGGTGGCCGTCAGTAAATGAGGTCCGCCTGCTCTTGTTTCAGCTGTGGTCGTTCCTTAGCGTTTCCATTTCATAACCACACCACCAACATTGAGTTGAGCAGCTTTGGAAGAGTTGAAATGACTCTGCTGTTATTTGTTACTAGGGTGACATCCAGTGACTAGTCCACATTCGAAACCACTGAGCTCTGTTGACAACACAGTACACCCCACCTCCTTGTATACTGGTGCGTGCGCCTCTCGCGACACCTAGCTGTTAATTCCGCGTTAGGTAGGGGTAAATAGTGCAGTGCACCAACAAATCGTAATAAACTGAGTAGAAAGCTTCGAGTGTTTGGACGTGCGGATTGATGGGAACAGCTTGAGAAACTGCATAGTAAGTCTGCTAAAACGTTTAGGTTCGGCTACTTTTACCGTAAGAATAATTGTCTTATTTGGGTTCAAATACATCAGGAATTTAATAAATTTTGCATATTTTGGTTCACTTATCCCCTGAATGCCGTTGTTCTGAGGTACCTTGTAATTTAGGGCAAGAAGTATTCTTCGCATAAATAATGAAAATTAAAATTAGGGTTAGTTCACATGTATATGTCTCAAAAGCTGGGCATATTACCCACAGCCTCACGGTACTTTCATTCATTGATGAGGGACAGCGCGCGCGGGGGTGGTTGTGTGGGAGAACGGGGAGGACACCGCGAAACCGGAACACTGCGGCTCACCCGAGGTAAGCTGTAGGGCGGCTGGAGCTCCACGGGCGGCCTGTTCAGTGCTAGGCTCAACAATAAGGAGGTGTTGCGGCTGCTCGTCCTGAACATCTGACACGGAAATGCGCTACCTCCTGGAAAACGACTGCCGTGCAGCGAATATCACGATCTGCACTCGACTTAGAGGAGGCCCCGTAGCCTCCACATACCTTGCGGAAGTATCGATGCGTATTTGAATTTTCCACTTTATGTAGTTGTGCAAGATCAGACTTTGAATCTGCAGACCTTCGTCATTCACGAAAATTAGCGAATTGTTGACGTTAGGGGCACGCAAATTAACTAAGCTGTCAAAAAGGGCGATGTAATGTTGTTATTCGTTTTTTCGCATTCCTTTTGCTAAACAACTTTTCGTCGGCAAAGGCTACGATCACTGCAAGAAATTTTCGACATGCACAGGAAACTGCTGGCATGTCACGAACAATATGTAATAGAAATGAAAGTAAATCTAGGCATCGATCCGAAAATGAAACAGTTAGTTTGAAACAGGCAACGGCCCTATTTTTTCTTCTTCGTGTTTACCTTTTCCTTCACCTTCTCATCTTGTTCAACGTTCTAGAATACTGCCTGCGTTTTCTTCCATGTCGTCCTTGAGCTTTCCACATGCCACAGCACATTGGAATTATTCCTCTCGTCAAGCTGCGTCTATTCTGAATGAACAAGAGTAGCTTTGATTCTGTTCTTATTTTGACTAACAAATTGTCTACAATTATAGGCTTCTTCGGTAGAAGGTTAACAATAGTAAATGGGGCATGTCTTGCCGCCAGCAAGAAACTATTATTATTCTTATAAGCTGTCATGAATTCGTCATATATGTTCGTAGGGTTTGGCGAACAAAGTTCTAGGCGGCGTTATTTTATAAAATGTTAAAGCAACGTTTCTGGCAGTGTTGCAAGTGGCCTGCATCAGGGTACGTAATGCTACTGGAGCACTGAACTTAACTCGTTAAGATATTCCTATTATTTTGCGCCAAAAATAAGTTTTTGCTAAGTTAACGTTATAGTGGGACTTTGCAGTTAACAGCATAACTCGTTTTCTTCATCAGCAGTGTAGATTGCACCGGGGTCCACTAACATTTAGACGTGAAGCTGAGACATATTTGTTAAATATTAAAAGAGACCTTTGAAAGGCACCTTGAGCGTATTAATGCTAGCAGGAGCCTGCATGTCATTAAAGCTTTCGTACTCTCATGACAATATGCAGTAAATTATTTTTATTTATTTATTTGTTCTTCACGAGACAACCTGTTGTATGGAAAGCTAACGTAGGCCATACAATCACATTTTTGGGGGTAGTAATAATGCATGTATTAATTATTTGTTGCCGCGAGGGATTAGCCGAGCGGTCTGAGGCGCTGCAGTCATGGACTGTGCGGCTGGTCCCGGCGGAGGTTGGAGTCCTCCCTCGGGTGTGGGTGTGTGTGTTTGTCCTTAGGATAATTTAGGTTAAGTAGTGTGTAAACTTAGGGACTGATGACCTTAGCAGTTAAGTCCCATAAGATTTCACACATATTTGAACATTTTTGAATTATTTGTTTCTGGCACTTATAAATATTTTTAAAAATGTTTATTCTACGGGAAAATGGTGCTGCTACGAAAATTCTACACCGCTACAAAACTATAATTAAAAAAAAAATCAACCAGTTACCCAACTATTAATACTGCTTTAGTGATATAGATTCTGTTGTGTTTGTGCTCTTTTATTGAGGTTCATCTTTACTGTTCGTATTTGTTCCCGCTGCTGGATCCGCTCGTTTACTGCCCCTGTCAGCCGCGTTGTCCCCTGGCTTAGGGCAGCGTCAGCGGCGTTTCCGCTTTACGAGCGATCCCACGTTTCGCTGCATTTCGCGGCATTTTCTAGTAGCCGTTAGAGGCGCTGCATTGAAACTATTCCGGTCTGCCCTGGTCTGATCTCTGAATCTTTTGTGAAACTACTCGTCGTTCGCTGCAGGACTTTTCATTATCGAATTTTGAGTTGTGAAGTATAACGCTGTATCGCGGGTCAAAGTGAGGCTGGCGACCCTTACTTAGAACGCTTGGTAGTGTAGCAGAGCAGAGCAGAGCATTACGTCGGGTCTGCCAATAAACGTTCCCGGCTGAACCTGTGCGTGCAGCAGTGCGGCGCGTCACCCGTCCCGCGCGACGCGCGGCGCCAACAGTGCGTGCATTCTGGTCGCGGACGCGAATTTGATATCGTGCGACCCGCGAACCGCGATATGAATGCATGGCGGGGATGGAGGCAGGGGAACTGATTTTTCCTTATTGCCAGTAGTTAAAGACAGGATTTTGTCTGCCAGCTGTGGTGAGCCTGGAGACAGCTGCGCTCGTGCCTTAGTGCTGTTGATCACGTTGTTCGGCGGTGGATAGCGCAGATCAATGTCATGCTGTTACACACGACTGGAACGAATTCGTTTTTCTGGCAGCAGTTAACAAGGGCTTACCACTGCCGTGTGGTCACTGCTCCGAGTGTGTTTTACGTTCTGATCATTGTAGTATGACGAGTGCTGAAAACTAATGGTTCCGAATTTTTTATGTGAAAGCTCTTAACGCTTTTAAAATAAAACACACGTTATTAACATTCTACATCTTATTCTTCACGTCTACATATTAACAGTTGTTTGAGGGCTCCGAATTGTAACGTCTAACGCTGCAGTGTATAAAGTAACTACACTGAAGAGCCAAAGAAACTGGCATACCTGTCTAATATCTTGTACGGGCCCCGCGAGCATGCAGAAGTGCCGTGACACGGCGTGGCATGGACTCGACTAACGTCTGAAGTAGTGCTGGGAGGAACTGAAAGTACGAATCCTGCTGGGCTGTCCATAAATCCGCAAGAGTACATCTCTTCTGAGCAGCACGGTTCACGGCATCCCAGGTACGCTCAGTAATGTTCATGTCTGCGGAGCGGAGAAGTGTGTTCCTAGAGCCACTCTGTAGCAATTCTGGACGCGTGGGGTGTCGCATTGTCCTCCTGGAATTGTCCAAGTCCGTCGAAATGCACAATGGATATGAATGGATGCAGGTGACGAGACGGGGCGCTTGCGTACGTGTCACGTGTCAGAGTCGTATCTAGACGTATCAGGGGTTACATATCACTCCAACTGCACACGTCCCACACCATTACAGAGCCTTCACCAGCTTGAACAGTCCCCTGCTGACACGCAGGGTCCATTAATTCGTGGGGTTGTCTCCATACCCGTACGCGTCCATCGTCCATCCGCTTGGAACCTGTTAGTTGATTAGTAAGTCCCTGTAAGCTGTTAGCCAGTACGAACTGAAACGTCGTCATGTATTACTCGTGATTATTAGTTTAGCCCGTACCGAGTCTATAGATTTATTGCCTTCAGCGGAAGTGTCTACTTACGGCCTCGTAGCCTTCTGATCTCTGTCGGTCGGTATACTGACCACCGGGCGGGCACCAACACGAACTGCGACGGTCGCCAGTTTGCCAGTGTCTTGCCCGCCAGCACGTGGACCGACAACGCTTCCTTGTTACCAGCCGCTCTCATCTGCCGACGTTGTCATATGAGGAATTCTCTCTACATCGCTTCTACGGAATTATACAACCAGGAATGAATATACCTCCATGTACATACATACTCTGCAGAACGACTGTGAAGTTCTCTGCGTAGAATACGTAGCTCAGTACCACATGTAAGGGTTTCTTCCCGATGCAGTTACGTACGATCTGTACGTACGGAGTCCGCCTCCGTAGCGTAGCGGTAGCATTACCGCCTGTCACGCAGGGGGCCGGTTCGATTCCCGGCAAGGGACTGGGTGTTGTGTGTTTTTCATCATCATTGACTCGCAAGTCGCCGAAGTGGATAGGAGCGCCGAGGTCCCGTGGTTAGCGTGAGCAGCTGCGGAACGAGAGGTCCTTGGTTCAAGTCTTCCCTCGAGTGAAAAGTTTAACTTTGACGGCGCGGTAGCTCAGCGTGTTCTGTCAGAGAGCCGGTTGGCCTCTGTAATAAAAAAATACTGAGTGGAAGGATCAAACACCGAACTTGAACAGGATGTCTTGCGACGTCCGCAACGACCAAACACAACGATCAATAACGAAAAAAAAAATTGAACATTAAAAAAAAGTGGCGTCAACTAAAAAGGACTTGCAATACGGCGGCCGAACTCCTCCGAATGGGGCCTCCCGGCTGACAATGCCATACGATTATTTCATTTTGTATGTACGGAGTTCCACCATATACACAGGTTACTCATTGAAAACTCGTACTTGAAACTTTGAAACAATGCTTGGGATAGTATGCGTCTATGTTCGAGCCTATGCCAGTTGAGATTTTTCCACACCTCTGTCACACTCCCCCCTCGGTCAGACAAACGTGTTATCGTTCTTACTACCCATCTTTGAATTGGTTCTATATCATCAGTCTGTTATGTATGGTACAGTCTCCACACACTGGAACAATATTGTAAGATGGAACACGCAGGCGATTTGTAAGTAGTCCTCTGCCTGATTACATTCCCTGTTGTACTTTCACTGAACCGAAGTCTGCCACATGCTTTACCTACGGCTGAACCTATGAATTGATTACGTTTAATATAACTATAATTGAGACGCATTGATGTTATAGGCCGGGGATAATACTTTTCTGCATTTTTTCTGAACTTCACACGTTTGTGTGTAAAGCATTTTGCGAATCCTAGCACCAAAAAATGGTTCAAATGGCTCTGAGCACTGTGGGACTTTATTTTAACATCTGAGGTCATCAGTCCCCTAGAACTTAGAACTACTTAAACCTAACTAACCTAAGGACATCACACACATCCATGCCCGAGGCAGGATTCGAACCTGCGACCGTAGCAGTCGCGCGGTTCCGGACTGGAGCGCCTAGAACCGCTCGGCCACCCCGGCCGGCTTCCTAGCACCACTTTCAAATCTTGTCAAGATATGATTGATATTTGTGCATTTTTTTTTTCAGAGTCACAGGTAACTAAATTATAAGTCTTACATTACTATTGGTATTATCTGCCATGTATGACGTAAACAATAAGAGTCCCAACACACTCTGGAGAGCCGTGGCTAGGGCTGCTTCCACTCCCAGTCAGAGGACCTCTTTCCCTGCGTCGTCCCTGCAGTTTGTTGGTTTCATTAGTGTTTACCATGTGTATGTTTCAAGCCAGATTACGAAATCGTATGTAGACAGTAATCACTGTGTTGGGAAAGAACCAGAACTCGCAGCCCTAATACAAAGCACTGAAAAGCCGGAAATAGGATCAGCCAAAAATTTTTTGAACGATCTAACAGTGTTCAGATAGGACAGATTAAATACAGTTGGTGGTGGAGTATTTATTGCTATCAGAAGTAGTTTGCCTTGTAGTGAAATTGAAGTAGATACTTCCTACGAAATAGTATGAGTATGGTTAACTTGACAGTCGGACTAAACTATTAATTGCATCGTTATACCGACCCCCGACTCAAAAGATACAGATGCTGAACAGTTCAAAAAAACTTCTGAGTCTCATCTCAAATAGGTACCCTCACTCATACAATTATAGTCGGTGGTGACTTCAATCTACCCTCGATACGCTGGAAAAATTATACATTTAAAGCCGGCGGCAGGCATAAAACATCATCCGAAATTGTACTGAATGCTTTCTCAGACAATTATTTGGAACAATTAGTTCGTGAACCCACTCGAAGTTGTGAATGGTTGCGAAAGCATACTTGACCTCTTAGCAACAAATAATCCTGAACAAATAGGGAGTATCATGACGAATACAGGGATTAGCGACCACAAGGCAGTTGCTGATAGGTTGAATACCGTAACACCTACAACCGTCAAAAAGAAACGCAAAGTACACCTATTCAAAAACTGATGAAAATGCTCTTAACGCCTTTTTAAGAGACAGCCTCTACTCCTTCCGATCTGGTCACGTAAGCGTGGAAAAGATGTGGAATGATTTCAGAGAGATAGTATCGACGGTAGTTGAGAGATGTATACCACATAAATTAATAAGTGATGGTACTGATCCCCCATGGTACACAAAAGGGGTCAGATCGCTGTTGCAGAAGCAACGAAAAAAGTATGCCAAATTTAAAAGAACGCAAAATCCCCAAGATTGGCAAAATTTTGCAGAAGTCCGAAATATATGAGAGATGCTTTTAATAATTTCCGCAACGAAATTCTGACTCGGAATCTCGCAGAAAACCCAGAGAGATTCTGCTCATACATAAAGCCCACCAATGGCAAGACGCAATCAATACCTTCACTGCGCGATAACAACGATGAAGTCACTGATGACAGTACCAGTAAAGCAGAGCTATTAAACACAGTTTCACCAAACTCCTTCACCAATGAAGACGAGGTAAATATTCCAGAATTTCAGTCAAGAACAACTGCCAAGATGAGAAACTTAGTAGTAGATATCCTCGGTGTAGCAAAGCAGCTTACATCACTTAATAAAAGCAAGGCCTCCGGCCCATATTGTACACCAGTCAGGTGCCTTTCAGAGTATGCTGATAACAATACCTCCATATTTAGCAATTATACACAACCGCTCGCTCACAGAAAATTCCGTATCTACAAGACTGGAGAATTGCTCAGGTCACACCAATACCCAAAAAGGGAAATAGGAGTAATCCGCTGAATTACAGGCCCATATCACTAACGTCGATTTGCAGTAGGGCTTTGGAACATGTACTGCGTTCGAACATCATGAAGTACCTCGAAGAAAACGATTTATTGACACATAGTCAACACGGATTCATAAAATATCGTTCTTGTGAAACACAACTAGCTCTTTATAGTCATTAAGTAATGAGTGCTATCGACAGGGGATGTAAGGTTGATTCCATGTTTTTAGATTTCCAGAAGGCTTTCGACACCGTTCCTCACAAGCATCATCTAACCAAACTGCATTGCTATGGAATATCGCCTGAGTTGTGCAACTGGATTCGTGATTTCCTGTGAGAAAGGTCACATTTCGTAATAATAGACGGAAAGTCGTCGAGCAAAGCAGAAGTAATATCCGGCGTTCCCCAAGGAAGTGTTATTGGCCCTCTATTGTTCCTGATCTATATTAACGACATAGGAGACAATCTGAGTAGCCCTATTAGATTGTTTGCAGATGAAATGATTTAGATAAGATATCTGTTTGGTGCGAAAAGTGGATGTTGACTCTGAATAAAGGAAAGTGTGAAGTTATTCAGATGAATACTGAAAGAAATCCGCTAAATTTCGATTACGCGATAAGTCACACAAATCTTAAGGCTGTAAATTCAACTAAATACTTAGGGGTTACAATTACAAGTAACCTAAATTGGAACGATCACATAGATAATGTTGTGGGTAGAGCACACCAAAGACTGCGATTCATTGGCAGAACACTTAGAAGGTGCAACAGGTCTACTAAATAGACTGCTTACACCACGCTTGTCCGCCCTATTCTGGAGTATTGCTGTGCAGTGTGGGATCCGCATCAGGTGGGACCGACGGATGATATCGAAAAAGTACAAAGAAGGGCAGCTCGCTTTGTATTATCGCGAAATAGGGGAGATAGTGTCACAGACACGTGAATTGGAGTGGCAATCATTAAAACAAAGGCGTTTTTCGTTGCGACGGGATCTTTTCATGACATTTCAATCACCAGTTTTCTCCTCCGACTGCTAAAACATTCTGTTGGCACCCACCTACGTAGGGAGAAATGATCATCACGATAAAGTAAGAGAAATCAGGGGTCTCACAGAAAAATTTAAGTGCTCGTTTTCTCCGCGCGCCGTTCGAGAGTGGAACAGTAGAGAGACAGCTTGAAGATGGTTCATTGAACCCTCTGCCAGGCACTTTATTGTGAGCAGCAGCGTAATCACGTAAATGTAGATGGAAACGTCGCGTCCTGAAGGTAAAATGTGCATAATTTCATCGAGGTCGAAATAAAGGTGTAGATTTGTGTGAATTACAAAGAAACAAACAAACGGACCCTGTTCATATATACACGTTTTGGAGAGATATTCAGTGTCCTGGGTCTGATTCTGCTTATACCTGTTTATACCTTGTGTGCTTCAGTACAAAAACCACAAAATACCGGGTTTAACCTCATACTATACGACGTCTCCTAAGTTACACTTGCTACGTACAAGTGAGCCCGGATGTCATTGGGTACTTCGTTCCTGTCAACGAGGCGAGAATCTGGGATGCCGGAGTCTTCATTTCGAGCTTAACAATGTAGTAGGACGTGGAATTCCACGCTGCGGCGTTGCCAGTTCCTCGTCCACGTACGTTTACACGTCCCGTGAGAGGACGCGTTGTAGAGAGCCTTATCTTTTGCTGTTGTACGATCGCTCGGGTGTAGAGAAGGCCGGAGAACGAGCGTGTGGGCCGCGGGGTGCACGGCGACACGCGCTACGCGGCGGGCGGGCGGGCGGCAGCGAAGCGCGCGCACCGCGTGTTGATATTTGGCGGGCCGGGAGAGAGAGAGAGAGAGAGAGAGAGGGAGGGGTGGCTAAAATCGTTATGGCGGGCGCGGCGGCGGCGGCGGCGGCGCGCGGCCAGTCGCGACGCTGGCCGGCCGCCAGGCGCCAGCCATGGGCATCATCATCGGCTCGTGCGTGCCCGACCCGCAGGCGCAGGGCTCGGCCGCCTCCGCCGCCGCCGCCCACCACGAGCTCGTGGCCGCCGCCGCCGCCGCAGCCGCCGCCGGCGCCGCCTCCGCCTCTCCGGGGGTGGCCGGCGTCCGCGGCATCCGCAGGGTGCTCTACGGTGCGTCGCCGCCGCCCACTTGCTGGCTCACCAGTCACTCTTCACTTTAAAATCTGCTGCCGAGTGCGCTGCCACGGGCGAGGGACTCTGTGGTGTGGCCCTGGCGCAAAGTAGTTTGCGACCGGCTAGTGCACGGAGTGCGAAAGTCGTATGACGCTCACATACAGTGCTCGCTAGCTACGCCCCTTAATTCTCACTCCCGCTAAACATTTTCGTAAGTACTACACTTTCTTGCTATGCTTGTGCATTCACAAATACGGTGGTTTCAGCAGCACAGATTATGCAGATGTGTGCAGTTTTGCGTATGTGGTGACCGCCTGTCCCGTATTCGCGTCAGGAAGCCGTCGCCGAACTACCAGACGGGTGTACCCTCTAGTAGCAACCCCCGATCGTCACGCTTGTAGTCGCGCAGCTGCGTCCCGCGCGTCGTAGTTGACCCTGACTGTGTACAACCGGTCGTTCCATCTCGCCAAACACCGAGTTCCTGTGTAGGGCCCCTGTTACTTTCACGTCTTCGGATATTCCGTGTAACGTTTTGCGTACTGGGCGGTCGAAAAGTAGCTGAAAAGGTCAAAAATCAGTAGCTCCGAAAGTTCCGCTAGTAGCGCGTACTTCATAGAGCGCGCGCGCGCACACACACACACACACACACACACACACACACACACACACACACACACACGAGAGAGAGAGGGGGGAGGGGGAGGGGAGGTCGGCACGCATTTATTGCGAAAGGAGATACATTTGTTCGCCGCCGCATGAAGTTGTATCCGCCCTGAAGGTTAAACATTCTTGCTAGGTGCTTCGAATAGTAACAGAAACAGATCGGCTGCTGAATTTTCCGTGCACATTCGAGGCACATTTACCTATTAACGGGAGTCAAATCTACGCAAGGATGAACTGTGTCATGCCACTTTCCCAGCTGCTGGCGCAAATGAAACGTCACGTATCGGCGAAATAGTAAATATTTCTTCGGTAGATACTCGTAAAAGTATGCCTCTCTCTGTGCATAAAATTGAAATCTGCGCGCTGTGCTGTTGAAGCGTACTCATCCATACAGTTTCTAATGTTCGGCACTACACACGTTTGCAACGGAGTGTAGCGTAAAGCGTGGTAAAACTCGGACTCGTATTTCGAAAATGCTGGACTCAAATCCTTCCTTGATTTTTTTTCTGATGAGTCATTTTTTAGGTCACGGCTACTTTCTTCCGTTGTCCTTCGGTAATTGAGCTAGTTCCTCGTTCCTTATAGCTTCGCTCTCGCGGCGACATTTAAGACGCGCAGCAAAAATGGTGAACGTTTGTTGCAGTTGGTACTCGCGGAATAGAGGATGTGTGACGCCGGGCTGAAGAGATTGCAGTCAAATGACATGACGTTGCGTTGTAATGCTGTTTGTCCTGTTCTGTGTACTTTTCGATTTGTACAGCAGGCACAAAGATCAACTCTCTGCTGTGGAGATAAGTGTCGCCTTGTGCTTTAACCCTTTTTGTTGTGGTCCTTAGGTACGGTGGTCATATAATTTTATTTTGGCAATGTTTGGGATTTGGACTCACCCCTTAAAACGAGAAGTTGACCTGCCCGGTACAATCAACAGTATGCTTTCCTACAAATGGCGTGTTAGCTTTCATTATTACACTGTGTCCTAGAAAGAAAAAGATTACTTACAACAGATTTTGTCATTACTAGGCCTCTTAATGTAGTTTCCAAAGCTCGTGCATAACAACAATTCAGAACTAGTCTGTACTTTAATTAACTGTAATCTTATCGGCGTGTGTACCGTATTGTAGGTACCGTAATAGTTAGCTCATTTGAGTTATTGAGTGTTGTAGGATTCTAGGGGAGGAATGTCCGGTGGTGGTGTGTGGTTGTACTTGATCTAGTCGGTCATGTCGTTCAACTGTCTAAGAGTAATACTGCGAGGGGATGATACGTGGAAAGACTACGTTCGGAAGAAGGGAAGACTTCTGTTACGGAAACCGCGCACACGACTGTTTGTGTTACTATACGTGCTAATACTGTGTTTGAAATCCTTACGAAGACCGCTTTACAGCAGACATCAAAGCAATTCAGACAGAGACTGCGAGGCCGTTGGGAACAGGTCGGTGAGCTGTCTGTATAATAGTCTAAGAGATACTACGGGAACTTGGATGAGAATCGTTGGGACCATGAAAACGACGTCCCCACGTATCTTTGAATACTTTTACGGAAGCGCCACTTGAGGCTTCTGTACAGCAGTTCTGCTCTGTACTTCTGGTCTCTTCTTTAGATGTCATACCGAGGCACAGATAAAGTACTTTTTTCCTCACTACAAGTAATACTGGAGTAGGAGAGGGAGGACTAACACGGACACAAAGTACTCTCTTTGCAATGTCTTTGCGAAGTGTGTAGAATCGTGGTCCTGTTACTGACGAGTCAGTTAAAAGTATCTCGCATGCAGGTGTTTCTTCGTGCGCTATACTAAAAATCAGGCAGCTACTCGGTGCCCCCTAAATTACACTACGTCGGGGATAGTTGCTGATCGAGGCTAAGTGGCATATCGCTTTTGTTTGTGACTATTCCCTCATCTCCAACGACTGGGTTAACGGCGTGGATGTCTTCGGTGCGTTCGATTATGCCACATTTTCCCTCGGGAAAACGCCATTTCGTAAACCTAACGCGAAGGGCTGCGCGGAAAGCGACATCCGATGTTTACGTGCTGCCGCGAGCTGCGCGTGCGGGAATCTGGCCGCGGAGTCCCGGGGTAGCAACGCCGGGTTCAATACCACGCACGCGGCGCGCGGCGGCGCGGGGGCGTGGTTGGCCGCTTCCCTATCGACCCCGGAACACCTGCTGTCCTGTCCAGGTAGCTGCTCAGTCTCCCCGGCTTCCGCCCGCCTCTGCGTGACTCCGAAAATTTCGACCGCACCGTTTGGCACGCTTCGCCCGTTTTCGGGACGGGCTCGGATCGATAAGGCGGCGTGCGCTGCAGACATTTCGGCTCACAGTGGCTCCGCCGAAATCTCACCAGGTCAGCGCCGCTGCGCCCGCGCCGCGCGCCCTTCTGCAGAGCGCCTGCCTCTAGTTGGTGCAGCCGCTGTTGTTTAAATGTGTGGAACTGGCCGTCATTGATTCTGTGATCCTGGGCCTCATTCTTTAAATTTGATCATTTTCCTTTCAAGATATTATTTAGGAGTGCGTTGTAACGAATTACGTGTCCAGTCACTTTCTTTTTTGCCTTTTTCTCGTTAATTAGCCGTAAAAATTATTTTTTTCTTTGCAGCCAGGAAATTCTTTGTGGTTCTTTTGCCTACCAGTGCTTAATTTGTGACTGTACGCGCCGGTTCGCCGTACCGGAACCTCTGACGAAAAAAGCGTTAAAATGTTTTAATACGTTAAAAAATTTAAAAAAGAAGAGTCACAAATCTGGAACCTCTTCTTTTACAGATCAAGCACTCTCTACAACTGTTGCCTCAGTTCCATTCTTTCAGGAGAATGACCGATAACTTACACACGTAGTTTCACTTAGGTGGCTAGGAGCCTAAGTGTCAGTCCAACAGTCCAGTTGTCTTCTGCTGAGTTCTTCTTAATCGATCGATCAGTGTCATTTTCTCTTATTTGTGACATTGATCTGTATGTGTGAAAAATGCGAAGTTGAGAAAGGCTGTTCAAAAGTTGGAGGAAGGTAAGATATCAGATTTTTAGAGTTTCAAATGCACTAAAGTAATACAGTGTCAGTTTTTCTTCAAGATAGTTGGTTGTTAACAAGTATTTTTATTTCTAAGGCTTTCTTGTCCATTACAGTGCTTCTTTTAACATCCATTAAAATGGCATCACAGTCACATTCCTACCCAAATATGTCATGTACGTGATTTCAGGTTGTGTTCCTCATTCTGATGTTTGTCCTGACGTTCGTGTTCAATTTATGTACGACAATAACAAGTTCGGGAACACTTCCACTATTGTCAGAAGCAGAGTTCTTATTATCATTATGTTTGTTACAGTCAGGAACTAGACTAGAAAACAGTTCTCTCTTATTTCATGCTCATCAGGATCATCGCATATTCCATCACTTTTCCCAAACGCGAGGTACATGGAGGCGTGAACTAAATTCACTTACCGCGAGGAAAGCATGATAGGATTAACTTTTTCGCCGTGAAATTTGTGCTTTCTTTGACTTCGATGTGCTCTTTTAGCACCTCTTAAAATAAATGTGATCTCACGTATCACCTAGTCCCATACCCTTATATGTTTGCGTCTACGATCTCCAGCTCAGTATCAAATCCATGTCAGAGTGTACCTTCACAGACGGACCTTCGGATGAATGTTTGCGAGCTTTTATTATTCTGATAGTATCTTCACGGTCTCTAATACGGCACTATGTAAGAGGCGGAAGAATAGTCATAGAAAACTCGAAGGTCGGTTTGGAGGGAACAATCTGTGTAGATTGTCGGAAGATATAATTACGAGTCTTGCTTTAACGGTTCGGACAATTCAGCCTTTTCAGCATTCCTCCAGTACTCTCTCGCCAGACAACCCTGTGTGCATTCTCGTCTTTCACTAAAAAAAGAAAAACTAGTTTCTCCGATGTAAGTCTGCTAGCTTTCGAAGTCGTTGTCACTAAAGTTAAAAATCTTATGGGTTGTTAAGCCGCGTCATATTTCCTTCTAAAATAATTGACGTTTCAACCCCTCTGCTGGGATCTTCTTCAGGATGTTGCTAGAACACTGTCAAAGACCAGTGTTGCGTTCTCTTATAAAGGGGAATTTTCCCGCGTTTGTGCTGGAGAAGTGGGTGTATCGGTTAAAATTCTTGTGGCTACCGTTGGTGGGCCATCGTCATAGGCTAATATTCCCGCAGAACAATGGGCGTATTGGCTAAACTCGTGTGGATACTATTGGTGGCCCATCGTCATTGGATAGAAAGGCACTATTCCACACTTACGCTGAAGAAGGGTTATTGGTTGAAATTCCTCGTACTGCTATTGGTTGGCCGTCATCATTGGCTAGATGCGAAACTGACAGAGCAAGAGAGGGGGAATATTTACCCAAAATAATATTGTCCTCCGAGGTGAGATGCAGCATGTCTTTTGTATCGCTCGCACACCGCGGCCGCATATTCACTTCCTTGATGGCGGGGAGCCACGATCCCGGAAGCCTATAGCCATCTTCTCTATTGAAATTAAATGCATTCTTAGAAATTTCAACCGCTTCTCGAACCTTTCGTTTAGCCAATAACGCCATCCTCTGCATAAGTGCGGGAATATTAACCTGTGATGATAGCCCACCAGTGGTAGCCACAAGAATTTTAACCCCCTCCCCCCTCCCTTTATAAGAGAACGCGACACTGGTCTGTGATAGTGTTCTAACAATAGTGGACACCGAAACATCCTGATGAAGATCCCAGCAAAGGGATCGAAACGTCGATTATTTTAGGAGGAAATATGACGGGTCTAAAAACCCAGAAGATTTCATCTTTGGTTTCTCCAATAGTTTATCAAGAAATGGAAACACTTACATTTTCTTTAACTACAAATCAGCTCCTGTGATAATGCTTCATTATATCCCCCACATACTTTTTCTACCAGGTATTTTTCGGGCTTTGACTGACTCTTGTTGTGGCTCTGAGCACTATGGGACTCAACATCTTAGGTCATAAGTCCCCTAGAACTTAGAACTACTTAAACCTAACTAACCTAAGGACATCACACACACCCATGCCCGAGGCAGGATTCGAACCTGCGACCGTAGCAGTCCCGCGGTTCCAGACTGCAGCGCCAGAACCGCTAGACCACCGCGGCCGGCGACTCTTGTTGTGATTCATCAACCTTACAGTCTAAACCCGGTACAATTTTACAATACAGTCCACAACTTTAGAATTCTCCGCGTTAAAAATTACTTGCAGCCACTAGACCAGGGTGATGTGGCAAGGTCTGAGTGGATATTACAAAATTAAAGAATTTTCTTTTTTCTCTTAACTCAGTAGGTGGTAGGTGGCTTGAATGTTCTTTCAAAAATGTTGAAATTGGATGTGTATCAGGCAGTTTCTTGAATCGCTTTATTTTATCGTTTGAAGGGCAATTGCCATCACATTATTTATTGGAATAACATTGTTAATCTCATAAACAAGTTTAACCTGTTCCATAACTGAATGAGTCTACTTAGTCTTTGCGTTTGTTTCTGTTCCGTGACGTTTTCTTCGTGTGATTCTACTGTTGCCTGTATCTTGGCGATGCCCTCTCATCCGCTCGTGCACTGCTTTATACTGGCGATGATAAACGGATCGTAGGAGAGCTGCTCTGGAGGATAAAATCAAACACAGTGCTTCGATTTCTGGATTTTATTCGTGTTTCATAATTACTCAGACGTAACACATTTGGACTTCGGTAACGATGTTTCTCTTTCTCTCTCTTCTTACATTCTACTTCTTCCTCGTCTTCTTCTTCTTCTTCTTCTTCGTCTTTGGTAGCGCTACAGCCCTTGGTGAGCCGTGGCTTCTTCAATGATTTTCCTCCGCATTTCTCGGTTCATTGCTGCTGTTTTCCACAACCAGACCCCCACACTGGTGAGATCCAATATTACATCGTCAATCCATCTTCTTCTAGGTCTCCCTTTTCGCCTAGCTGAATGGATCACACCTTTAACCATTTTCTTCGGGATTCTATCTTCTGCCATTCTCTCAACGTGTCCGAGCAATCGTATTCGTTGTGATTTTACTATGTTCCTACCTTGTATTAATACTTGTAATTCGGCGTTGTAGCGTGTTCTCCGGCCTTCTTCCTGCCTTATTGGACCATAGATTTTACGTATTTTCAGCTCAAAGGTTCTTAGTGCATTTTTGTCATGTTCTGCCAACGTCCATACCTGTCACCCGTTTGTGTAACTAGGCGGTCTAGGGAGTTGTATACCAGTAGTTTTGTTTTACTTGTAATAAGGCTGTTTCTTAAAAGCTGCATATTTGGAAAGTAAGCTCTGTTTCCTACTTGTATTTCCTTTTTAGCCTTTTCAATAGTGTTATCATTTGTTCTTAGGGCTCCCAAGTATCTAAAAGAGGGCACTCCTTTTTAAGCATTTCCCACTGAAGTTTAGGTCTGAGTGGTTCTTCTGATCCCAGGTTGTGACATTACCATATATTTTGTTTTGTTTCCATTTACTATGAGGCCAATTTTTAATGCTTCCATTTCCATTGCTCGGTATGTTTCTTGGAGTGTATTGATTTTTCTTCTTACTATAGCGATGTGATCAGCGCATGCACAAAACTGTCTAGTTTTCATAAATATGATGCTTCTCTTGTTGATTTTATGTACTACACTATGCAGGGCTATATTGAAGAGGACAGTGGAGGGACTATCACTCGCTTCACGCCATTATTAAAATCAAAGCTTTCACTTGTTCTGCTAAGGACCTTTACTTTTTCTCTTGTCTCTGTCATTGCCATTCTGGTTAGTCTAATTAGTCTAGCACATATGCCAGCATCTTCCAGTTCTTTGTACAGTTCTTGCCGGTTTATATCGTCAAAGGCTTGTTTGAAGTCGATGAATGGGAAAAGCAGATCTACATCGTATTCATAGAACTTTCCATCATATGTGTTATCACAAATATTTGCTCAATTGTTCCTCTGCCTGGTCGAAAGCCACTCTGGTACTATCCTTCTATGTCTTCTGCGCACTTCTGTATCCTTTCGTTTAATATACTTTTGAAGATCTTATAAGCTGTGCCCTTTCTTATAGATGGGGATTATTATTCCAGTTATCTGGCATAGTTTTTGTTTCCCATATATCTGATATTAACGTATGCAGTTACTTTATTACAGTCTCTCCACAAGTTTTTATTAATTCAGGGATTATGCTGTTTTCCCCAGGGCCTCGATTGTGTTTCGTCTTTGTACAGGCTAGGAGACTTGTAGTGTTGTATTTCTTGCCTCATTTTCTACTTCCGGATACACTCTTTCCTTCTGTTCAGCTGTATCTTCACCTTCTACGCTGGTATTTAGTGTATCTTTGAAATACTCTGCCCATGTGTTCTTCCTCCCTTACCATTTTACCATCTTAACTGGAGCATACCATTATTTTTGGCTGGAATCTGCTCTTTATTTTGCGTACAGCATGGTAGAACTTCCTTATTTCACTCTGTTCCTGTAACTCTCATGTTTCTTGAAATTTCTTCTTAGTCTACGTTTTTCTTTCTCTTGCAGTCTGTTATCTCTTCTCCTTAATTCTCTATATTGTCACGTAGAGGAAGGTGTAAGCAGATGAATGACGAACACTAACTTCACGTAACGAAGGTTTATTCAGCACTTGCACACACAAGAGCGCAGAGCGAAGTGCCTCCGGCCAGAACACATACAGTGTATATATGTACAGCTACAGAACATTGAAGTACAATGATTCTTGCCATTTGTGGATACTTCTAGAATGTACTCGAACCGAAGATAGAAATTAAAATGTTTCAGTTCAGGTGAGTTTTGAACTCACGACCTTCCATGCAACAAGCTAATATCATAACCAGTACACTACGGCGACTGGACTATTTCGCTTCTTCTGCGACAATATTGTTCCACATTGTTTCTGGTTTCTCTCTGAAGCGCTTTTGTTCTTGCCCTGTTCTTTTCCTCTGTTGCTGACCTGCAATATTCATCATACCATTCCTGGATTCTTCTGTTCCTTCTTTTGCTTATTATTTCTTCTGCAGCATATGTAATGGCTTCTTCAATCCTACTCTGCCTTTCGTCTACTCCTATTCAGTCTCTTTATTGCTCAATTTTTACTAACTATGGCTAACTTTTAGTGTTACTTGGTACTTTTTACTTGATCAGGGATTTTCAGTTTGTGAGTATCCTAGTTCATGTTCTTTTCTGTTCACTTGCGATTTGTTAGTGACAGTTTCTCTCTGAGGACTGATTTTATCACAAAGTGGTCTGAGTCACAGTTTGGTCCTCTGCAGCTCTGTACGTCTATGATAGACGTGGAGTACCGTGCAGTCACTGAAATATGGGCAATTTAATTGACTACTTCATTGACTGCAGACTTCCAGGTCCCACATGGATCCTTTTGTGTGAGAAGCAGGTACTTTTAATAATCTTATTATTCCTTGTTGCGAATTGGCATAGTAAGCCTCCATTCTCGTTGTTTTATTCATGTAGTGAATATTTCCAAGAAACTCCATATTGATGTTGATTCCTTCCTAATTTTACATTAAAATCATCTATTACTAGCATCAGGTCATATGTAGTACTGCGCAGCATACTTTTCCAAGTCTTCATAGAACTGTTCTTTTATTGTATCCTCTTTCTCCTCTGTCGCTGCTTGTGCATATACTGTTGATATATTCCTAAATTTCTCTTAGTCGGAGTCTGGGCATCCTTTCATTTATGGGTTCAAACTCTAGTAAACTAGTCCTAACTTCCCTAGTTATTATAAACCCTGTTCCGAATTGGTCTGTCGTTTCTTCTGGTCCGCTATACAACATCGAGTACTCTGGTTTATGTGTCTGCCCATTTCCTTGCCAGCTTATTTCCTGTAGCCCTACCACATCATAGTTAAATGGTATGGTTTCGTTGGCTATTTCTTCCATTTTTCCAGGCTGAAGCATTGTCCTCACATTCCACGATGCTGTTGTCAGATTGTTTTATCCGTTTCGTTTGCCGGTGTCATGATACATGTTTTCCATGCGGTTTCCGAGGCTTCAGTTGAAATTCTATACTATTCATTTTTTCTTTTTGTTACGGTATGGGGTTATTAGCCCCATAGCCAACTCCCGTTCGTGGGATTTGTCAGTTGGCGCGCCAGTTTCAGCCGAACTGGACTGTCGAGGAGTGGATCTGGGAAGGAAATCTTGGTGCCATTTAGCACTGAAGACTGGTGTGTCGACAGTGTTCTCACAGAAACTGAAACCTTCTACAGTAACAGTAGAGCGCCAAGTGGCCAGTTGAGGTACGGTTTCTCGGCGTCAGTACTGCAGTCTGTGCATGAGGGCTAAAGTTCCTCATCGTGAAATGAAGAATGATGTGAGAACGGTAGTATGTCAATCCAACACGAATTGTAGGACTGAACTTGTTCCAACAAACCATTTATGCTGTTGGGTATCTGAACAACATACTGCAACCCATTTTGAGAGAAGTGACAACTAACTACAAGTCCTACAGTTGTTTGATGCTGGTCAGTGGAAGAGATTGTTAAAGCAGGTGGAAGAGATTGTCAGTGGAAGAGATTGTCAAAGCGATGCCGCGAAGTGTCTTTAATAACAGGAATTATCGTACCTGAATTAGCCAGTTGACACATTAGCGTTCATTTGTAAGGTTTCAGCTCGAGTTTGTGTACAGCTCTGTGAACACATGTTAGGGACACTCTAGGCTGAAGTGCTAAACTACAACGACTTCCTTTGGCTGCTGGTGCTGTTTCGTTCAATTCGGCTAAGACTGAAAGCGACCCACCCAAGTCCAAGGAACGGAGTGTAGCATGTATGGCGATCGGAGATTGCGTTCACAACATTGGTCACCGCTCAGCGCCGGACGTCGCGCTTGCCTCATACGTGAAACACAGTGCATTTGTAGGTCTCATGACTGATTACAACGAAATGTCTGAGATTAGTTTTGTACGTATGCTGGTCAGTGGAAGAGACTAATTTCCCTTGACTGCGTCGTAAATGGGCTTTAGTGGTACTGAAGGCAGGTGATCTAGAGTGCCACACAATCGCTTTCTTTTTCTTAGTATATTCCGTAACGGTTCGGATACTATTTTGGAGCGATTGTGTTTGTGCATTGTCTTGCTGAAAGTGCAGATCGTCTGCAGGCTGCTGTGGGAGTTCAGAAGGATGGAAATTTTCGATCAGTAGAGTGCTGTGTCGTTCGCCGATGAGAGATTCTGGCAGATACGTCAAGATTTCCGTTTCGTGGCCTGTGCGGTCTTGGACTTTCTCATGCCGTGCCACTGGACTGTAGAAACGCGTACCTCGAGTCACCAGACGAGCCGGACTTTCAACGCCCACCGGGTGTCCATAGCGCTCAGGGCAGATGTGCATGTATGGTTATTTTGAATGGTATAGCTGCTCATCGTTGGTTGTCTGACATCGAATTAGCGAGCGATCTACTGCACTTTGGACCGTCTGTCTCCATGTGCTCTGCAAGCCATCTGACGGTGTGTGACGGAGGGTTCTTCTGGTACCACTTTAACTAATGCCCACTTCCCTGTTCCACTCCCGAATTACCCGTGGGAAGAGAGACTGTCGGTAAGTCTCTGTATTACCTCTAATTACTCTAATTTACTCATTGCGGTCATTTCGTGAGATGCATGTGGGAGGAAGTAATATGTTGTCCGACTATTCCCGGAAAGTACTCGCTCGAAATTTAAACACTAAAACTGTCCGAGGCGCACGTCGCCTCTGTCGTAATGACTACCACTGGAGATCGTTGGGCATCTCTGTAAAGCTGTCGCACCGACTACACGTGCCAGTAACGAAATGCGCCACCATTTGTTGGCTCTTCTCTGTCTTCTGTGAGTCCCACCTGATAAGAATCCTAGATTGACGACGAATACGCAAGAATCGGTAGAACGAGCGCTTGCTCCTAGATATTTTACAGTGCATACTGTTTTCAACAATTTGTCATCAGTAGTTTACTTGGGCAATAGTGGATGTATTTTGCCACGTACGCGCAATATGTTGCATTTATTTACGTTCGGGGTTAACCGTCAGAGCCTGCACCATTCATTAATCATGTGTAGGTCATTCTGCAAATCAATACTGTCTTCTGGCGTTGATACTTTTTTGTTTTTTATTTTTTTTATAGATAACCGCATCATCTGCGAACAGGCTTACACACCTTCCAACGCTTTGTGCTGTATCGCTTATGTACAATGTAAACAGTAATAGTCCTATCATACTCCCTTCGGATACTCCGAAAATTACCTTTACATCTGTACATTTTGTTTCCTTAAGAGCGACATGTTGAGTTTTACCTGCAAGGAAGCCTTGAATCCAGTTGCAAACCTGATCCGATTCTCCGTAACTTCTCTTTGTTCCACTAAAAGGCGGTGCGGGACGGTGACGCCTTCCTGAAGTCGGGAACACGGCGTCAATCTGAGCGCCGATAGATCTCGTGGTGGAACAGAGCAAGCTGTTTCACAACATCTCTGTCTGCGGAATCCATGCTGATTTTTATAGAGAAGATTTTCATTCTCCGAAAATATCACACTTCTTGAGCATAAAATACGTTTCATAATTCTACAACAGATTTACGTCAACCATATAGGCCTAAAATTATGTGCATCTGTCCTACGGCATGTCTTCAAAACAGGAATGACCTACCCTTTTTGCCAGTTGCTAGCATCATCTTTGTACAATCTTGCAGGTGTCTCGTCTGGAGAGCTACTTTCTGCGAACGGGTTATGAATAGTTTCACACTGGGCGTCTTCCTTCTCTGATGAATCCACGTTCAGAAATTACTGTGTACTGTAGCGTCATAGTATGCATTACCGGGCCACAGAAAAATGGAGTACGTCATGTCGATCGTCGTGGTCCGTTAATGTATGGTGTGGAATCTTTGGAGATGAAATCATCGGTGCACACTACTTCGCAGACACGCTGACAGGCGAGATGTATCGATCTTTTATTGTCGACAGTTTAGGTAATCTCCTTGAAAATGTTAGTCTTAACGTTGGACACTAGAGGCCGTAAGTGAGTGTAGCAGTGTAGCACGATGGTCACCCGACGTATTCTCGTCGTGGTCTTGCGCAAGAAGGGAACAACAGATTTCCTGGAATATGTTTAGGACGTCTTGTTCCTCAGGAATGGCCTCACCGTACAGCTACGGAATTCTTGTTGTGGGGATGTCTAGAAAATGGTGTTGATGTCATCGAACCCACAACTGTAGATGACGTTAAAGATCGCATCTCGGAAGCTGTCATTTCGTGACACGAGCAACTCTACACCTCGTCGGCAGGTCGTTTAGAAGGCGCGTTGTGTTGTGTATTCTAGAAGATGGACACTCTTTTGAACACCCCACATAAATGAACATTCGGCCACCAGAACATGAATCTGAACACAGCCAATTGTGTAGAGTCTCTTGCTCCACCATTGACATTTTTATGGTTTCTATAAATCGTTTCTGAACTCTGTGAAAAATAACAGAATTAACTGTATTCCTGGCTAGCTACGCAAATACTCCTTAAGTTACAGAGAAAATGCGTTACATGAAAAACCCTGTAGGTACGGTAATTTAGATGTGTACAGGAAATCGAACGACGTGACACTGTTTGGCGGTTTTTCTGTTACTTCCCGATGGCTGAAGGCGCCTCTCCTCTTCAATGTGGAAATAATTTCCGGGTTAGAGTCAGAGGTGGAGTATGGAAGTCGTAGTGAGTATCTGCAAACTTTATTACCGACAGATGATTGCACGCCGACACACGAAATACATCTTTTTTAGTAGGAGATGCTTAGTGTCGTGGTACAGCGCAAGACGAACCAAAACACTCTGAAAAAGGAAAGAAAGATGGTGAGTCCGTAGCCTGGTGCCTCTCGAATGTTCCACATACGTGGCATGACATACCGACCCTGAGAAATAGGCATATGTGTAACCCCCCTCCCCCCCCTCCCACCACACACACACACACACACACACACACACACACACACACACACACATTTTCTAATTGATAGTAAAAAGTACGTGTACCAGTTTTGGTAGAAATTGCTCGCGGTATTATTGACCTACGCATGAACATATACTGGAGACTCGGAGGATGCACGTAGAGCACCGTGCACCGAGAATGTTCTGAAAGAACAACTGTTTCGGGACGACACATTTCCTGACCCACTTCGCTAGAAAATAATATTTCGTTTCTCGCTCTGCGCGAAATAAATACCGGCTATTAGCTCATTTACGTTAATTGTAACTTGGAGTGACTGGAACTGCCGTAACGAGCTGTGAAGCAGAATCCGTAGAGTTGGAAACGCGAGTGGGGCGCGGCGCGAGGTGACGTCCTGTGTAACCCGGCTGAAACCCCGGCGCGCGAGCGTGTAAGCCTCTTAGTGGGCCGGCCAGCACGCCTCCTCTGTCTTCTGCCCACTGCGAGGAAACTCTTGTGCCGACTTGGCCAGCCAGCCGGGGACGCTGTGGGCAATGCAAGTTTCTTAAGCGAGTTTCGTTCGAGAAACCGTCTCTGACTAACAAAAAAGATAGCGTCGTCTTGAAGAAATCTTTGGACCAGTTTCCTACCCGTCACCTTCATGCTGTCGGTTCTAAATCTATATATTCTCTTCAAATTAGTACTAAGTGCATGACAGAGAGTACTTAGCATGTTAGGGTCTTTTACTGTTCCAGTCGCTGGAATACATATTCAACAAGATGATGCTAATCCGGTTTCAGCTTAAAATAAACCATCTCAGAGTAAACAATACTAGCGTCATTAGTCACAAGATACCCGCTGTTGCTACACTCATCTGGTAAAATAAGGTAACCATTTAAATTAATGGAAAAAAAATGAAAACAAGAAGCAGCTCTTATTCTACTGCAAACGCTTATACTGTATTTACCCTAGTATTCGCTATCCTTAACTATTATTGACTGACATGTACAATGCTTTTGCAGCATTACAATATTTGTGATTTTGTAATACTACGTGTGTGTGTGTAAAGTTAGTGTTGGGTGGTGATGAGACGTGCCGGCACAGAGCCTACTCATCGTCACGTCCGCTCGCTGCACTCAGCAGGCAAACTACGTTTATACACCTGTTAACTCGTGACTAGGTGTGTATTGCATCGTGCTGTTATTACTCCTGCACTGATCGGAAGTCCATAGACTTACTTATAATTTGTTACGGCTGTAGTGGAATGCAATAAAATTGAGATCATGCCAATATGATTATCAGTTGCATGAGGCACCACTTCTTACATGAAATGAGGACTGCTAAGCAGAAGAGACTAAATACTATGAACAAGCCGTTATACCATTTATTTCGATTATTGATCTTAAATTAAATTTTGTTGTAGTACTGTGAATTAGTAAGCCGGCCGCGGTGGCCGAGCGGTTCTAGGCGCTACAGTCGGGAACCGCGCGACCGCTACGGTCGCAGGTTCGAATCCTGCCTCGGGCGTGGATGTGTGTGATGTCCTTAGATTAGTTAGGTTTAAGTAGTTCTAACTTCTAGAGGACTGATGACAGATGTTAAGTCCCATAGTGCTCAGAGCCATTTGAACCATTTTGTTAATGAGTAAGACTTCATAATAGCAGATTCCAGTAGACGATGCAGTTCTCGTCAGTACGTACACGCCCAGCTGCGAGTTACCGGGCTCAGAAACGCATTTTGTCTGCTGAGCTGAGCGAGCGATCGAGCGAGCAAGTTCAGGCCTACCCTCGTGAGGTAGCCGCCACGGCCTGTCTTTCTCGTGGGCCTCGTGGACGCGGGTGATACGTACAATTTGTCAGCGTATTTTGGCATGTTGTGTCTGATTCACAGTTGTGTGTGCCTTATTAACTGTTACAACTCATCTTTCTTCTCCTCCTGATCCTTTTCGTTGTCACTGTTGTCACTGTCACTGTGAATGTGGCTGTCCACCCCCTTGAGATTGTCGTTACGTTGCGTATAGGCATGCCTGTCACGTCGTAACCGCAGGTACGCTTCGTGTGCTCTTTTTGAAATACTGTTTGTTCACGCATTTAATTGTACCCATTGTTCTTGGTCTCTTATTGCTTTATATAAGTGTCTGTTTCTGTATAGTCTAAGTGTAGTGTTGCCCGCAGAAGAAGACAGTGTGTGCATGTAGATGTCTGTCTCATAATCATGCGGTTAAGTGCGTCCGATAAGGTCCGTGTCCAGTTCAGAAATGTACCATACCGCGGCTGGGGTCGATATTTTTCATTCTCAAAAAATGGTTCAAATGGCTCTGAACACTATGGGACTTAACATCTGAGGTCATCAGTCCCCTAGAACTTAGATTTACTTAGATCTAACTTACCTAAGAACATCACACACATCCATGTCCGAGGCATGATTCGAACCTGCGACCGTAGCGGTCGCGCGTTTCCAGACTGTAGCGCCTAGAACCGCTCGGCCACAGCGGCCGGCTTTTCATTCTCAGCCACTCCCTTATGTCAGGGAGGAAGTCGTACAGTCTACACCCCTTGTCATTTACATCCCACTCTCCTTGCCATGTATCTGAATACCAACTTTTGAGGTGACATGTCTGTATCGGTACACTAATTATAGTGCGTACCTTACCTAGTCTCACCATCTTTAACCAGTACCTTGCAGTTCTATATTTCATCGTGATATCTGACAGGCAATTCCGAGCACCAACACAGGGTGCATCCACTAAGATGGTGCCTAAGGCGCCAGACAGCCTAAATAGGACACTTCTCTAGCCGACCGATGTGACCGAGCGGTTCTAGGCGCTTCAGTCTGGAACCCTGCGACCGCTACGGTCGCAGGTTCGAATCCTGCCTCGGGCATGGATGTGTGTGATGTCCTTAGGTTAGTTAGGTTTAAGTAGTTTCTAGTTCTAGGGGACTGATGACTTCAGATGTTAAGTCTCATAGTGCTCAGAGCCATTTGAACCATTTTTGAACACTTCTCTGCCATCGTCTGATTGATGCTTTGTTGGTGACCAGGTCCAGTCTGCGTGCTCACGTACTAGCCACGAAGCTGTGTATTGATTCTAAGACTGTTAGAGGTTCTCTGCACTGGTTCGAATTTAACCTCAACGTTTTATGGGATATTTTTTCAGCTTTGTCTGTGATTAGCCTTATGTGTTCCAGCAAATTCAACTTTATCATCTATATATAGTCCAAGATAGCGTCTAACATGTGCTTGTTTGATGTTTGTGTCCCCTATTTTAACCGAAGGACTTCTTTGGGGTGATACTTTCGGTAATGTTTATGTTGTTTTGTTTTCAACTATCCTGAGTCTTTTGTTGTGACATCATTTTGTAATTGTTTGTAATATTCCACTGGCTTTCTCTTCTAGCTGGACTCTGTTGTTTGTAGAGACTACATCTAATAAGTCATCTGCATAGACGCCAATTTCGTCTGACCTGTCATCTCCAGCCAGAAGTTGTGGGAGGGGTTCGATTGTTAACTCTCAGAAGATCTAGCCTTGAGAACTCTCAGAAGATCTACCGTTTGGTAATTCTTTTAATTCTTTTCTTGCTATATGCCATTCAACTACTCGGTCTTTACAGTTGTATAGGAAACTGTTGTACAGTGATTTCGGTACTTCCAGATGTCTTAACCTTTGCAACATTGCGAGCCACCAGAGGGAATTGAATCATCCGACAGTGTCAGTCATTATTGCCATGGCGTATTTCTGTGTTTACCGGTTCTGAAGTCGAACTGGTGTTGGCTAATGCCCTGTGGGTTTGCGAACGCTTACACAGTAGCTTCCCTGAATCTTTGCTAGTGTGTTTTGTTAGGGATATAGGTCGGTATGTCTGTGGCTCTGTAGGACTCCTGTCTTCTGATTTCTTAATAATAACTGCTTCGCAGTTTTTCTATACTGTAGGTACCCTGCCCGGCCGTAAGGCAATGTGTAGTAACGTTGTCCGCCGTTCGTGGTCTCGCGGTAGCGTTCTCGCTTCCCGAGCACGGGGTCCCGGGTTCGATTCCCGGCGGGGTCAGGGATTTTCACCTGCCTCGAGATGACTGGGTGTTTGTGTTGTCCTCATCATTTCATCATCATCCAGGAAAGTGGCGAAAATTGGACTGAGCGAAGGTTGGGAAATTGTACGGGCGCTGATAACCGCGCTGTTGAGCGCCCCACAAACCAAACATCATCATCATCTGTAGTAACGTTGTTAGGAACTGGGCGATCTCCGGTGCTAGTTTTTTAGTATTTCCGTGTGGATACCACGTGAACCAGGTGCTTTTGTGTTTCTGAGCTCTTAGATTGCTAGCGCAGCCTCATATTGCGCAAAAGGAAAGGTGACTGTGGCAGTGTTGGTATGGTGTGTTTAGGTCTTCTCTTAGTGTTGTGTAGTATTGTGTGTCTGTATCGATGACATTGTCAGAGATCAGTTTATACAGCAGAAATTCCGCTGTCTTATTCCATCCCCTCATCACCGAACCGTCATCCAGCCGTAGCGTTCCCAGAACTAAAGGGGTTTTATTTTCTCTGTTAGTATTTTTGTATGCTTCCCCCATATATTCTGCTCTTTTTGTGTTGTTACAAACCGTTCCCAGTGTTGTTTACGCGTGTTGTGTAGAGTTTTTCTGTACAAGTCTTCTGCATGCCTGTACACCTCAAGTCTTATGCGTATGTCTCGGTCCAGTATAGTCCTTTCATGCGGTGTATTCTAGTGTATGTCTATGGTGTAGTACAGTCAGGTATGAATAATTGCTTAAGCAGATGGCTAGATTATTAATAGAGAAAGGCAAAGAAGTCATCCTCTGGATGAACCGGAGAAAATGAGAAATACAATGCGGTCAGCAGAACCAATAGAGAAATGTAGAAATTGGTGGAATAGACTTTAAAAAAGTAACCAGCTTCAAGTACTTCTATAGTCTGTTAGACCACAACAACTTATCACGAAAGGTCGCCCAGGATCCTCGCAATAAAAAAGGCACGTTTTGCACTTAATAAATTCCTCGACTGCAACCTTCTTTAAAAGACAAGTAAGACTGAAATGTATAATACAATTGCCCAACCAGTGGTTTTATGTGGAACTGCGAAATAGTCACGAAACTGAAGACGGCGAGGAAGCTTATGGTCTCCAGAAACGCAGTCGTCAGACAGATATTTGGAATTTTTCGTGAAATTGGTGCGCGAAGACGAATCAAAGGCAGAATAAAATAGTGTAGCACAGGTCTCACAGGTAAAGTTAAACCGCAAGCATCAACTTGGTATGGAAGTTTCGAAAGGAAGCACGAAATGCAGAAGACGAAGGGGAGAACCAAGACAAATATGGTTAGGTAACATTAGAAAAGAAGTTGCTAAGCTAAGCGTTATTATTATTATTATTATTATTATTATTATTGTTGTTGTTGTTGTTGCTGTTGGCCAGCGTACCCAGCGTCGAGGTTATCACTGACCAGTAGATTAAGAGAAGTTGATGGACGTGAAGGGAGAACAAAATAGCAGGGGCTCGTTGATGAGGCAAGGGACTGACTTCGATTTGAGTGGCGTACACTAATTTACCATCCGTGCTCACAAGAGTTACATGAAGAATAAGCGACAGGTCTGAGCAGCGTGCGCCGAGTGATATCCGGGAGATAGCGGAACAGGTTCCAGGAGGCGATGGGGGCAAGTATTATTCTCTTACTATTCGAGAGTTAAGTGTAATGTAGAAATGAGAGCGTGTTTCATTAGGAGAATGTCGAAAGGTTAGGGGAAATTAGGAAAATTTCAATACGTTTGTCTTTGGATTGGTTGTTAAAGTGGCAAGTCCTTTTCGTGACGACTAAACTGGTAGCAGAAGAGCAATGTTACCCTAGCTGCAAGAGAAACATGACAGCTGAGCAATATGTTCTCTAAGAAGTGGTTCAATAGCTTCACCAGTTCCCATTCTTGTGGAGGACCTGTGCGGAGGTGTTGCAGAATGCCGAGTGCCAGCTGACGAGCTGCAGTTGTTTCCCAGACTTGCTCTGCAGGAAAGAACAGGATAGTGCGGTGGAGTCGTCAGTTACATACACGTTATCTCACAAATGGAACCCATTTCTTTTGCGTTGCAGCCTTCTAAATTTACTATTTTTTTCTGGAATGTGTTTCATTTTGTATCTCTGGTTCTTTGATGTATATATGCTACTATGTTCTTATTTCCGTAATCAATGCTACTGTTGACTTCTTTTTCCAGAAATACAAGTAAATTTCTTTCTTTTGCATGTTCTTGTTCATTCAGTGGAGGTGTACAAAGAAGATTCGCCTTCGCTTTGCCGTTGCTTCTGATATTTTGCGTATATTTTAGTAGATCTTCTCATTACTACTAATTTTTCAACCATATGAACTTTGTACTGCACCCATTATTTTCCTAATAATCCTTATTTAAAATATCTCTGTTCTGTGGAGGCTATAGATAATCGTTAACCATTCAAGTGCATGTAACCATTCTGGCCTTACGACTGTGTCATGCTGCTTTGGTGTTGTAATTTTAGTTGCAGGTAGTCTTAGTAGTCACACTACACTCGTCCGTTTTAGTAACTCTTATCAGTTGCGATTTTTTCTAGTCTGTTGTATGGTCTGTCCAAGATATGCACATTTACTGATTTGCTACATTTTACCTGTTCGTGTTCCTGTATATTTTGGTACATTCACCACACGGAGTGAGTTTACTGAATGGTGGCAAACTGCAGGGGGCGGCCCCAGAATAACGAGGAGCGACGCGGGTCTTACAGGCACATCCACGTGAAGGTGGACCCAGATTCAGCACCAGGCAGGTGTTGTAAAAGCCAGACGACCGTGTGGAACACTCTCGACGACCACTGCCGCTATGCTTATCACTTAAAACGCATGCAGGCTTTATTAGCTACGGACTACCCTCTGCGGCGATTGTCGCACAGGCCAGTACAGTGCTGGGATTTCTGTCATCCACCCTATTCAGAGATGAGCCTACCGTTACGAGGGGCGGTATCATCGCCCCTCATGACACCCACCTGTGTGGTATGGAGAATCCCCTTCGTATGGCGACAGCGAACCAGCATCACCAGTTCGGCCTGCATGTGGATGGGGATAATTGGCGACTGCCTCGTGGGACCAGTCATCCTTCCACAACGCCTCACAGCGTTAAAAATGTTCAAATGTGTGTCAAATCTTATGGGACTTAACTGCTAAGGTCATCAGTCCCTAACTTTACACACTACTTAACCTAAATTATCCTAAAGACAAACACACACACCCATGCCCGAGGGAGGACTCGAACCTCCGCCGGGACCAGCCGCACAGTCCATGACTGCAGTGCCTTAGACCGCTCGGGGCGTGGCATCCCGCAGGCAGACGTGTCTTTTGGTAGTACAGTGAGCACCACATCGTGGTGTCCCAGCTTACTGCCTTCTTGAGTGTGGACCTAAAACTATAGTACTGGCACTACACCCTCGCCCCTCTCTCAAGACCATTTTTTCGTAGACATTATTAGAGACTAATGCTGTGTTAGTTCAATCAACATGGGCACAGCCGCATCCATTACAAATCTTTGTGCGATCCTAGCTTAACGCAGCCCTGAGACTCATATTTGGGAAGACGAATAAAAACAGAGGAAATTAGTAACTGAAGTTAGGCGATGACGATTATCCTGGTATGGGCATGTAATGTGAAGCTTACGCTCCGTCTAGAATGACTGTGTCGATGTGACGTCTAACCGTAATATTCCGTACTTTCCTCGTTCCTTCGTTTTGCTACACTATAATCGTTGTTGTTTTAGTGTTCGTAGAAATTTTGTATATTTTATTTTCAATATGTGTTTCATTAGGCATCTCAGATCGTCTGATGTATGTCGCACATCATGCACAGGCACTTAACCACATCTGGTCCCTTTCATCCCCCAAACCAACCAACCAACACTTAACCATCGATTTTCGGCTTCATTGAAGCTTTCAATGTCAGTGACACCACATAGTTATAAGTCTTCCGTAGATATCTTGTGTCAAGTACAGTTCTATAGATCTCATAATTAAATTTTCCTCGAGACATTTGAGTCTCATCTTTATGCACGATAATGATGGAAGATGAAGAAATGAATTAAAATTTGTGCCATGGTCGGGACTTGAACCTAGGTCTCCTTGCTTGTTAGATGGGAATGGTAGCCCTAGCATGGCCACAGCACCACAGCTAACATTGCTGCACGCACTACCCCGGTCGAGTGCCCTCCCTGACCCAAATTTCAGTTCACGTCTTCAGCTTATTTTGTCCTTCTTAGACTGTCACTATTGCCCAGGCTCTCTGGCACTGGAAGAGCACCCCACATCTAATGCCTGGGTTCTGTTCCAATGCCGGAGAACCTCTGCAATAGTGGCAGTCTAAAAAGGGCAAAATAAGCTGAAGACGTGAACTGAAATTTGTGTCAGGGAGGGCATTGGGCCCTGCTCGGGACCTCTCAGTACAGTTAACAAGTTTCGTGACGCTTCCCACCGCTGCCAGTCTTTACGACATGACACTGAGTGGCCCTGCAGTAGCCGTTTCACAGTGAGCAGCGTATTGTTTTACCTTGAGCTGTGGCCTTAATATAAATTCGTGTACGTTGCTGCAAATAAATACCACGTATGAATGTAACGAGCTTTCACGAAACCTCGTTACTTCCTTCCGTCATCAACATCACAGCAAGTGGTCAGAACGGAGCGCGAGCTGCACATGGTATCAGCATTGCGGGATGTCTTCTCGCCGTAGCATTGTGGTAACATATCTCGTAGCATTGTGGTAACATATCTCGCCACGTGGCGTCAATAATGATTCGTTGCCTGCGGTCGCCACAGACATGGCTCAAGAAAAGTTGGACAGAGTATGGTTCATAATACCAGCATGCTGTAGTGTTGAAGTACGATTCCTTATCTATCTTATCTTCGGAGACAATCTGAGCAGCCGTCTTCGGTTGTTTGTAGATGACGCTGTCGTTTATCGACTAATAAAGTCATCAGAACATCAAAACAAACTGCAAAACGATTTAGAAAAAATATCTGAATGATGCGAAAAGTGGCAGTCTGACCCTAAATAACGAAAAGTGTGAGGTCGTCCACATGGGTACTAAAAGGAACTTGGTAAACTTCGGTTACACGATAAATCAGTCTGATGTAAAAGCCGTAAATTCAACTAAATACCTACGTATTAGAATTACGAACAACTTTTAGAATACTGCTGCACCTTGTGGGATCCTTACCAGATAGGACTGACGGAGTACATCGAAAAAGTTCAAAGAAAGGCATCACGTTTTGTATTATCGCGAAATATGGGGGAGAGTGTCACTGAAATGATACAGGATTTGGGCTGGAAATCATTAAAAGAAAGGCGTTTTTCGTTGCGACGGAATCTTCTCACGAAATCCCAATCACCAACTATCTCCTCCGAATGCGAAAATATTTTGTTGACACCGACCTGCATAGGGCGGAACGATCACCACGATAAAATAAGGGAAATCAGAGCGCGTTCGGAAAGATACAGGTGTTCGTTCTTTTCGCGCGCTATACGAGACTGGAATAATAGAGAATTGTGAAGGTGAATCGATGAACCCTCTGCCAGGCACTTAAATGTGATTTGCAGAGTAGCGATGTAGATGTACGTCTAAATTTTTATTTGGGGTTAGACGTGATTCAGAGACCTGTGGTACAGGGAACGGGGGTGGACTCCGCTTAGCAATTCCTGTTGGCACTTAGGAGCAAGTCGCCCAGTCACTTCATCGCCGCGGTGATGGCCTATGCGGGTGCCGAGCTTTACGTATGTTACGACTACTTCAGACTATGCTACGTGCATGGCAGTGACGTCTTCCGAAGAGTAGAGAAGCTGAGTCAAGTAGTAGTGTACCAGCACCTTTGCGGCAACATGTGCGACCTGAAAAACAAAATATAATGTGACTAGTGTGTTTCGTAACTGCAGTTTTCCAGTGTGTTTAACAATGAGTTTTTAATGTAATTAAGATTGCCTTAAAGATAAACCCAGGGTAATTCTTTACTCAGCTTTGGAAATGGATTGATTTGCAGTGTAGTGATTTTTTATAAAATTTAAATGTTTAAAGTCATCATTACCGTAATTTTATAAGAATCTTCCACGCGGACATTTTGATCAGTTCCATAAGTTTCCTCGTGTCTTTTGCCCCGGTCTCGACACGTGAAAAACCGTTCTCCAAAATGAAATACACAAAAGCATTTACAGATCTAAACTAACTGATGAACATTTGAAGTCTCTGTCGGTGATTTCCATTAATAAACTTAATCCACGTCCACGAACAATTGTAAATGGGAAATTACAATTACATAAATTTCATCAGTTACAATTTCTATGGTTAATTTCGTTGTGTGAATTTAATTATGTCATTTAGGTACGGTAAGTTTTCAGGAAATCTCATATAATTAATTACAGTTATAGATAACAGGTAATGTGTATCTTAATTGGCCATAAAATAAAAACGACTGATTCTTGTATGTATTTTGTAACATTCATTTGCATTGTACATTTTACGCTGTTACTTCGCGTAATAAGATGATTCGTTCTTGCATCTTGCTCGAAATTAAGAATCGTCAAGTGAAACACTTTTTTTTCGTAGGAATCCATGTGGAATAGCTCATTGCCTTCCATTCCGAAAAAATGGGTACTGAAATAGATTTTTAATATAGTACTGTATACTTGTGAACGCCTGCTTCAAAATTTCTCGGAACAAAAGACACAGCTGATTCGTAGCGTGCATAGCTGCTGCCTTACGGGCGTCTTTAATGAATCTGTGTTCGTTAACGATGACAAATCAGAGTGGGAATTCATAAAGAGATACTGGAAGGGAAAGGGTTACCACGCGCTTGCGAAGAAAGGTCTTGCAAAATGGTCGCTGAAGCGCGAGCCCTAGTACACATCACACGGATTGCGGCGCGAAGCGCATTGCGATCAGTACAGCCGACTGAGCTGCTACTTTCCTGAGCAGAAGTTTATAGGAGAACGCACAACTTAAGTCTTCGTTTATAGTGATCAAAGAGACGGGTCCAGGCCAGAAGGTGGTTTTTGAAATGGTTCTTAAAGAGTGAAAAAAAAGAAAAAAATTCAGTAAACGGGATCTCTGTGAATCATCGTCTGTTACGCGAGTCAGTTTCTTACATTTGTTCTACTCTTTTTGCGAGTCATTCGTTACGGTAGATGCTCAATAAACAAGCTTCGACTGTAATAAAAAAAAATGACTGCGGGCCAGATATCGTACATGTCCGACTCGTTACCGGGGGCCGGTGTAGGCTCGAGGGACGCAGTTTGGAGTGGAGTCCCGTACTCTAAACGTCAGAAGACGGGGAAGGTAGTAAGCGACCACTGTTCCTTTTTTTTACAGGATAACCGCAGACGTTACAAAGGAACAGCAGAGTTTCTGTGATTGCGAAACGGGATAAGAAAAGAAAATGGTCGTTTTTCGCTTGATCTAAAGTTTCTCGGATGCTTTGTTCACCTCTGTTCGATGTCGGTGGCTTGTCATCTAACTTGGTCATTACTCCTACTTGCTTCGTGTTACGTGTTCGGTAACTGTTTTCGTCAGTTGCAGTTGTCTCTTTGGTACATCTCTCTGCTTCGGAAGATGTGTAGCACAACAGAAAGTAATTTAATTTTGAATAATAAAATTGTGACTCGCATCCTTAATGCTGAACGTACCATAGCCCCCATATGGGACACTGGCCCCTGACCCGAGGCTGTCTTCGGCAGTGAGAGAAATCGTGACCCGTCGGTATACAAGGTGTACGATGTGTGTATGTCCATACAACACTTTTGTGTTAGGCTTTATGATGATGAGTTAGTTCATAGTTTGACAAGAGACATGGCCACAAGCTTTGGAGACGGCACTACAAGTGAAAAGGACGTCCTGGATTTGTGTTAAAACTATCAACTCGTATCTAAACTGCTTGGAAGGAAAACTTAAGTTTCTATAACGGGCTGCTTCTGACAAACCAATAGTAAATATTTATCGTTATAAAGTTCTTAATGAATTTTGCATCATTTGTTCCATTTTACATTTCTGTACAAATGTTATGCGTCTGTTATTTTTTATGAATTTAGTTTCTGTTTGTCGCGGTTATCAGTGGGTGGACGATAATAATCACAACCGTGTTACTTCTCGGTAACCTGTGCAACAGTTTGCAATGTGAACAGTGTGTGTTTTCGATACGCAAGTATTGTGAATATACGATATAAACTGTAATGGTAAGTGTGAGGTATGTGAGATGTCAAATCAGTGCCAAATTATAAAAGAGCCCTAAGTCGTCGTATGCTTGTCGAGTCTGCAGCCGGATCATACAATCATCTTCACACGATGTCTCAGCGGTCCGCCCGGCCGCTGTTTTCAAGTGAGAACTCTGAGTATTAAATTTCACCGGAAGAAAGATTCAGCAAACAGCGTTCTCACCTGTATATGGAGGCCAGATTGACCGCTGAAACAGTGTGTGAGGATGACTGCAGATGGAACAAGATTATCAAGAATTAATTCGCCAGGAAAGTTTACATACTCACAGAAAAAGAACGTGATGCCACATAAAAGAAATTTCACAAGAGAACTGTTGTGACGTATAATGCCAGTTTGCCGACTTCTCCCTCGAAATTATTTTCTAGCATTTTCTTCTATTATCGTAAGATAAATAAACGGTAATAAATGAAGTTTCAGTAACATCTTCTCTTAAAGAAACCAGTTTGAAGCGTCATGCTCGTGCGTCGTTCTTCTGAACGTGATTACCCTTAAATAAGTGTCGTATGTGTAGTACGAATAACAAAAATTCTAAAAATAAAAAAGAAAGGCACTTCCTATTCTTCTGTAAATTTAAGAAATTATTATTAAACTTCCAACATTCCCCAACCGTATGATAATTGCTGCCAGGGCACTGACAGTCGTTTTTAACTTCTTGTGCTTTTGCCAAGTTGTCTCAGAAAACTTCGTGTCGCATGTATAACTTTGCATTAGCTGAAGAGTTTCAGTCTCATGAGACTTGTACAGGCGTTTTACCCTTTCGAAAATAGAACGCCGTAGCAGCTAATAATTCCAAATTCAAAAGAGTACAATTTATGGTATTTTACTAAAAGTTCGTACATTCTCTTATGCTACAGAAACTTATTGTTATCTTTTATTTCTTCCGCAGGAATAAAATGTCCTGTGTGTGCAAAGTTCGTCCTTCCGGATGACATAGAATGTCACCTGGTGATGTGCCTCACGAAGCCGCGGCTCAGTTACAACGGTAAGTGAAAAAATTGCATCATCTCATCTCATCTCCTCTGTCGCCTGTCGCCTGAGAATGGCACTCGAGAGCGCGCACGCCCACACACACACACACACACACACACACACACACAGAGAGAGAGAGAGAGAGAGAGAGAGAGAGAGAGAGAGAGAGAGAGAGAGAGAGAGAGAGGGGGGGGGGCTGCATTTTAGTGAGTGTAGATGTGTGCGTTAAGTTTATTTATTTGTTGCTTTGCCATTCTGAGGAAACAGGCTAGTGATATGGCAAACTGTTCATTTGTGCGGTGAAAGGTAAAGAGTACTACATGCCCTTGACGTCTACATCTGGGTCTGCCTGAAAAGAGTTAATGATTAAGCCAAGAGGACACACAACTCTGACGCGTAAATATTCATAACGATTTAAAAAATTCTGTAATTTTTGCGAACAAGACCGCTTGACCTGTAAATACTAAGAGAACTGATATCGGCATCAAAACATGAATTTCCAGAAGCTAGTGCAGATTGTTAAGAGGCTGTCTGCGACATCTGCTACTGCAGGTGAACCAGGCAGTTGCAGGTTGTGGTTAACAAGGTCGCTCGCATGAAAAAACGTCAAACTACGTGAGTCTTTTGGTAGGGAGAACGGTTCAAGTCTAACATATAGTCATTATTCTTTTTAGGGCAACATTTTAGCCTCCATATGATGTGATTACGGACAGAAATTTGAACCTTGGCCGTCCCAAGTACGAGTCGGTTACCTCCAGCCACTGCGCTACCACGTATACAGCGACTGAGGACAGTTAAATTACATTGGTAGGTGACTTTTCCACCCTGGACTTAAAATTATCAGCAGATGACAATTAAGTTCATTTTAGAGGCTGGTAAAACCGGAGAAAATTTGGTTCATGCGCGCGTAATGTTTGGAGCAGGATAGCTTCAGTAAGTGGCGCACGACTTGACCTTAATTCTAACGGTCGTACAGCATTCTATCTCGATAGATGTAATGATGGTTGCGTGCCTCCACAGGAAAAATATTGGGCGCCAGGGCGTCAGTTCGCGAAACGTTAATTAGCAACCTACTGAAAGCAGTTGAGCAGTTGTTCTGTTTAAAGTTTCAACAGAAGTTCGTGATACAATAAAAATTCATCATAGTGACAATCGACATCACTAATGTTTTTACATATGGATGCTTAACTGATATCAATAGCATAGTTATTCGCTATAGCTAAGTTGTTCCATGTCCAAGAGTAAACAATCCTCATCTGTTTGCAAACCACGAATAACTTTGAAGAGTTAAATAAGCCAAAAGAAAGTGTGTGACATTTCAGTGTATCTTGCCATTAAGTCCACCAACAAGGGAAAGACATGTTGTGTGTATACCATAGAACGCGGGTACGTTATTCTTATCAGGCAGCTGTCATGTAAAATAGGTTTACAGACAAGAAATATAATTGGAGGTAACCGCGATCATTAACTTACTTAATATCTCTTGCTTTCATGAACTAATTATCGAGTTTTAAGGCCCAGATTCAGATAGGATGTGCCCCCCGGTAGCTGAGTGGTCAGCGCGAGAGAATGTCAATCCTAAAGGCCCGGGTTCGATTCCCGGCAGGGTCGGAGACTTTCTTCGCTCAGGAACTGGGTATTGTGTTGTCCTAATCATCATCATTTTATCCCCATCTACGCGCAAGTCGCCGAAGCGGCGTCAAATCGAAAGACTTGCACCCGGCGAACGGTCTACCCGACGGGAGGCCATAGTCACGTGGCATTTATTTAGATCAGGTGTGCAACATATTCATACTTGTTGCTGTACTGTCACAAGAAGACGGGTGCACTTTAATGTATCGCCGTGTGTTTTAGTTATTTAGCAAATTGCGTCCAAAGTAAAATTTATTTACTTATGGGCGCTATTTTTGTTAGGATCTGGCTGATGGGCTCCTTGCAGACACAGAATTTGAAGAAATTTTTCCAGTCCAGAAATTTTATACTGTATATTTGCAGTAAGATCTTTGTGCTGTACACTATTGTACAGCACATACTGCATGCTGGTCGGTTTCTGGTGGAAGTATTGGTACAAAATAATAACAAGAAATGATGTGTGACTGAAGCACAATGACAGTGGAAACTACTAGTTGGATCTTTACACCAATACCGGCTATACTGGCGCATTAAGCCAGTAAGGAAGTAAGTAAATCCAACTTCCGAAGCATTCTACATCTACATCTACATCCACACTCCGCAAGCCAGCTGACGGTGTGTAGCGGAAGGCATCTTGAGTACTTCTATCGGTTCTCCCTTCTATTCCAATCTCGTATTGTTTGTGGAAAGAAGGATTGTCGGTATGCCTCTGTGTGGGCCCTAATCTCTCTGATTTTATCCTCATGGTCTCTTTGTGAGACATACGTTGGAGGGAGCAATATACTGCTTGACTCCTCGGTGAAGGTATGTTCTCGAAACTTCAACAAAAGCCCGTACCGAGCTACTGAGCGTCTCTCTTGCAGTCTTCCACTGGATTTTATCTATCATCTCCGTAACGCTTTCGCGATTACTAAATGATCCTCGATCTTATGTATCTCTTCTATCAACCCTGTCTGATACATTTCCTTAGGATTCTTCCAATGAATCTCAGTCTGGCATCTGCTTTACCGACGATTAATTTTTTTTCGTTATTCCATTTTAAGTCACTCCTACTGCCTACTCCCAGATAATTTATGGAATTAACTGTTTCCAGTTGATGACCTGCTATATTGTAGCTAAGAGGTAAAGGATCTTTCTTTCTATGTATTCGCAGCACATTACACTTGTCTACATTGAGATTCAATTGCCATTCCCTGCACCATGCGTCAATTCGTTGCAGATCCTCCTGCATTTCAGTACAATTTTCCATTGTTACTGCCTCTCGATATATTACAGCATCACCCGCAAAAAGCCTCAGTGAACTTCCGATGTCATCCACTAGGTCATTTATATACACTCCTGGAAATTGAAATAAGAACACCGTGAATTCATTGTCCCAGGAAGGGGAAACTTTATTGACACATTCCTGGGGTCAGATACATCACATGATCACACTGACAGAACCACAGGCACATAGACACAGGCAACAGAGCATGCACAATGTCGGCACTAGTACAGTGTATATCCACCTTTCGCAGCAATGCAGGCTGCTATTCTCCCATGGAGACGATCGTAGAGATGCTGGATGTAGTCCTGTGGAACGGCTTGCCATGCCATTTCCACCTGGCGCCTCAGTTGTACCAGCGTTCGTGCTGGACCTGCGGACCGCGTGAGACGACGCTTCATCCAGTCCCAAACATGCTCAATGGGGGACAGATCCGGAGATCTTGCTGGCCAGGGTAGTTGACTTACACCTTCTAGAGCACGTTGGGTGGCACGGGATACATGCGGACGTGCATTGTCCTGTTGGAACAGCAAGTTCCCTTGCCGGTCTAGGAATGGTAGAACGATGGGTTCGATGACGGTTTGGATGTACCGTGCACTATTCAGTGTCCCCTCGACGATCACCAGTGGTGTACGGCCAGTGTAGGAGATCGCTCCCCACACCATGATGCCGGGTGTTGGCCCTGTGTGCCTCGGTCGTATGCAGTCCTGATTGTGCCGCTCACCTGCACGGCGCCAAACACGCATACGACCATCATTGGCACCAAGGCAGAAGCGACTCTCATCGCGGAAGACGACACGTCTCCATTCGTCCCTCCATTCACGCCTGTCGCGACACCACTGGAGGCGGGCTGCACGATGTTGGGGCGTGAGCGGAAGACGGCCTAACGGTGTGCGGGACCGTAGCCCAGCTTCATGGAGACGGTTGCGAATGGTCCTCGCCGATACCCCAGGAGCAACAGTGTCCCTAATTTGCTGGGAAGTGGCGGTGCGGTCCCCTACGGCACTGCGTAGGATCCTACGGTCTTGGCGTGCATCCGTGCGTCGCTGCGGTCCGGTCCCAGGTCGACGGGCACGTGCACCTTCCGCCGACCACTGGCGACAACATCGATGTACTGTGGAGACCTCACGCCCCACGTGTTGAGCAATTCGGCGGTACGTCCACCCGGCCTCCCGCATGCCCACTATACGCCCTCGCTCAAAGTCCGTCAACTGCACATACGGTTCACGTCGACGCTGTCGCGGCATGCTACCAGTGTTAAAGACTGCGATGGAGCTCCGTATGCCACGGCAAACTGGCTGACACTGACGGCGGCGGTGCACAAATGCTGCGCAGCTAGCGCCATTCGACGGCCAACACCGTGGTTCCTGGTGTGTCCGCTGTGCCGTGCGTGTGATCATTGCTTGTACAGCCCTCTCGCAGTGTCCGGAGCAAGTATGGTGGGTCTGACACACCGGTGTCAATGTGTTCTTTTTTCCATTTCCAGGAGTGTATATTGTGAACAGCAACGGTCCTAAGACACTCCCCTGCGGCACACCTGAAATCACTCTCACTTCGGAAGACTTCTCTCCATTGAGAATGACATGCAGCGTTCTGTTATCTAGGAACTCTTCAATCCAATCACAGTTGGTCTGATAGTCCATATGCTATTACTTTGTTCATTAAACGACTGTGGGGACCGTATCGAACGCCTTGCGGAAGTCATGAAACAAGGCATGCACCGTGTCTATGGCCCTCTTCGTGGACGAATAGCGAAAGCTGGGTTTCACACGATCGTCTTTTTCGAAACCCATGCTGATTCCTACAGAGTAGATTTCTAGTTTCCAGAAAAGTCATAATACGTGTTCCAAAATTCTACAACTGATGAACATTAGAGATATAGGTCTATAGTTCTGCATATCTGTTCGACGTCCTTTCATGAAAACGGGGATGAGCTGTGCCCTTTTCCAATCCTTTGGAACGCTACGTTCTTCTAGAGACCTACAGTACACTGCTGCAAGAAGGGGAGCAAGTTCCTTCGCATACTCTGTGTAAAATCGAATTTGTATCCCATGAGGTCCAGCGGCCTTTCCTCTTTTGAGCTGTTTCAATTGTTTTTCTTCCCTCTGTCATCCATTTCGATATCTACCATTTTGTCATCTGTGCGACAATGTAGAGAAGGAACTACAGTGCAGCCTTCCTCTGTGAAACAGCTTTGGAAAAAAACATTTAGTATTTCGGCATTTAATCTGTCATCTTAGAATTTTCTGCCAAGTCAGTGCATAGAACTTTACTTTCGAATTCATTGAACGCCTCTCGCATAGTCCTCCTTACTCTACATTTCGCTTCGGTAATTTTTGTTTGTTTGCAAGGCTTTGGCTATGTTTGTTTACTGTGAAGTACCCTCTGCTTCCGTAGCGGTTTTCTAACTCGGTTGTTGTACCACGGTGGCTCTTTTCCATCTCTTACGATCTTGCTTGGCACATACTCATGTAATGAATATATTACGATTGTTTTGAACTTTGTCCACTGATCCTCAACACTATCTGTACTTGAGATAAAACTTTTGTGTTGAGCCGTAAAGTACTCTGAAATCTACTTATGTCACTTTTGCTAAACAGAAAAAAATCTTCCTACCTTTTTTAATATTTCTATTTACGGCCGAAATCACCTATGCTGTAACCGCTTTATGATCGCCGATTCCCTGTTCTGCGTTAACTGTCTCAAATAGTTCGGGTCTGTTTGTCACCAGAAGGTCTAATATGTTATCCCCACGAGTCGATTCTCTGTTATAACTGCTCGAGGTAGTTTTCAGATAAAGAACTTAAAAAAAATTTCACTGGATTCTTTGTCCCTGCCACCCGTTATGAACGTTTGAGTCTCCCAGTCTATATCTGGTAAATTAAAATCTCCACCCAAAACTATAACATGGTCGGGAAATCTACTCGAAATATTTTCCAAATTTTCCTTCAGGTGTTCCGCCACAACAGCTGCTGAGCCAGGGCGCCTGTAGAGACATCCAACTACCATGTTTGAGCCTTCTTTAACCGTGACCTTCAACCAGATTATTTCAGATTTCGGATCTGCCAAATAACTAGCACACAAAGCGATACATTCACGTGTCAGCTGTCATCCTGCTGTGGTGAAGCCACCTCCAGCGCCCAACATCATCCTACAAGTAGGAAAATATAAACTCTTGCATGTTTCATCTGGAGATGAGCCTGAAGTGGGTATAATGTTAGTTCATGGAAGTAGAGAAATCATTACATATATCTACATGTACGTGATTATTCTATTATTCACAATAAAGTGCCTGGCAGAGGGTTGAATGTAAAATGAATTTCTCACTCTATGTTTTCCTAATTTCATTTTAAACTATTCCATCGATTTCAATCAAACTTGGTACACGTAACATTTATTGTCTGGAAAATATGCTGTGGGCGTAAGAACCATCTAGACCACCTAGCTCGAATTTGGTGGGGGGTGATGGAGTAGGTGTTGGAGAGAGGGAGAAGATGGAAAGAGATGGAGGGGGCGGCGGAAGAGGGAATGGCCACAGGGAAAGGTGGGACGAGTGTTTTGCTGTGTGTTTAATAAGCGAATGGTCACAACTACCTGTAGTTTTATTTCATTCAATGTATCCTACAGTCACGGGGTTCTGCATTATCCATAGTGTGTTAGCTTAAGTTCAGTCATAGTCTTATTATTTTTTGCTGCACTCAGAAACAATTTTACGAAACGGGCGGCGATTGAAAAACATCTGGACTCGATATTTAGAGTGTGGTAAAGCCCGGTGCTATAAGTATAGTGTGTCTCCATGTCACAAAGGATGACTGGAAGCCTAATGTTAAACAGGTGTGCATGTATCGTACTGTGCAGGGCAGTTAAGTGTTTCGGAAGTGTCTGGCTTATTGGTATAATGTTTTTATGAAAGAAATAAGATTCGAGCATGTCTGGTCGACGTCAAAACAGTTGGAGACGAAGTCCCATCTCAGTTGGAGAAAAGGAAAGATGGCAGCCGTGACTTGTCCAGTGTAGTTAAGTGCGACCACCGAAAGCCGTGACCAGGAAGGCCGTGTGGGTGTTTGAACGTATCCATCCCGGATACTTTACAACGCAGCATCGTGTTTGGGAACTACCAGTGTCATATCGGCGTGATGTTCTCCCCAGTGCTGTCTTTTTCTATGTCCAACCATCCATCCTATGCGTCCATTTTTGATGACTCCCTTGACGTCCCGTACGGAATAAGCGCCACGTCTTTGTTGCCTCCCGAATACTGCTAGGGAAGCTTTTAACCTTACGTTACCTGCCACTTTCCCGATGGGTGAGAGCCGTTCTTCATCGCCATGGCTTCGTGCAGAGGTCGGCGTTGATCTTGGACTTAGTTCGCTTCCCAAAAACACTACTCTAGCTGCGACCTACCTATAAGTTTCTCAAACTTTGCACCCAAATTGGAGACAGCACCTTCGTTTACACTGATGGCTCTTAAGACCGACCGTTGTGTAGGATGCGATTTTGTCATTGCCAACAAACATTTTAGATACCGGCTTCTAGAACAGTGTTGGATTTGTACTGCAGAGCTGTCCACCGTCTGTCAGGACACCCGATACATCGTCGTCACAGGCGCCTCAACTGTGTATTATGCTCAGGTTCATTTAGCGTCCTCCAGAGCCTCCGCGTGCTGATCCCTTAGTACAACGAATCCGAGATTGCCTCCACTCGCTCGCTGATGATGATGGAGCCAACGTGATGTTATGTGGGTCCCTGCTTACGTCGGAATGTCGGCGAATGAAACTGCCGAGGCTGCAGTCAGACTACCTAGGCCTTTCAGCTATTCTGTCTCTTCAGACGATCCCTCTGTCCGCATACGTAGGAACATTGTGTCACTCATCTGGTCTTCTCTATATGGGAACAAACCACGGGAATTAAACGCCTCCCAACGGCTTGGACGACTTTCTGTCGCCCCCTCGTCGCGAGAGGGTACTTCTAGCTACGCTTCGTATTTGGCACTGTCGTTTCAGCTACCGTTATTTAAATGGAGACTCCGCATCCCTCCTGTGTTTACTGCAACCAACCACTGACAAAGCGCCGTTTTCTGACCCAATGCCGATTTCATAACCTTTTATGTTTTAATGTATGTTTGCCATCTGAATTGTCAGATATTTTAGCAGATACAGCACGAGCTGTAGATCACGTTTTAATTCATGTTCGTCGTACTAATATGACGAAGGAAATTTAATTTTCAGCTGTTTGAGCAACCTGCTCGAATAGGAGTGATAGTTTTTAGGTATCCCTCTACTCCAATCGATTGGGATCTCGAGTATTATCGATTTCAAATCCATTCGGTAATTGACCATTTCAAGTTACGACTCGGGTGCTTATGACCTCAGCTGCTTTGCGCCCTAAAGCAACAGCGAACAAACAAACCGTGCTCGGCTCCAACGTACTCGAAAATTTTTTCACCGGTTTACGTTTGACTCTTTTCTTTCTACCTTTTTCTGTTACGTATGCATATTGTTGTGATGCAAGTGTTGAAATGTTTAAAATAACGTGTTCGAATTAACATAAGTAATTTGCTACTGGCGTTACCGTAGCTCTAGGGTAAAATATTAACTGGATATTTGCAGTGACACCTGTGGGTCGTAATAAAGTATATGTGCGTAAGCCAAGTTACGAATTGTGAACATTAGGAGGGATCTGTAAGATCATCTCAGCAATACGTAATAAGGTGGAGGCTGTGCGGAATGTGTCAGGAAAACTAGCAATATTGAGGTGATGGTACTCGCAGAGGACTGAAATCGAAAGGGGACAGGGAAACGTCTCGTGTGTTTCACAGCTGCCACGAGAGGCGCACGAGGGTGTCGCTACTGTATCGCTAACGAAGCCTGAGAGAGATCCGCCCACGTTCTTTATGGACACGGCACGAACTATGTGGCAGCTTGCAAATTGACGCGTCGAATGTTGGAGCGACCCTTTTAGCCTGGAAGTCGATACAGATAACTCGTGCAGGCCACAGAGCGACTTTGTATTAAGGGTCGGCTCTGCGAAACGACGAAGTTTAGAGCGGCAATAAAGCTGACGTCGGCGTAACGAACGGGAAGGCCAATTACGACGCTGTCTTGCAGTAAAGTTCAGTTGCAAGGCCCCTGCCGCCGTTGGGCGGAACCTCTGCGGAGCCGTGATTCGCTGTTCATCTTTCCCGGGACCCATTTACTTACTGCTGAAGGTAAGATGTAAATGCCCAGTTGTGGATGGTTCCGATAAATCATTGAAGGGATGTTTATTCAGTCGGCGTCACGGACTGTTTTCTTAAAAGATGCGTATTGTATTTGAGAAGATTCTCTATATCCGTTGATAATCTCTCAGCCAAATGTAAAATTATGAGGAAAGTAGTTCCTTTTCTGGTATCAAATCTGCTCGCTCTGTTCGCATTTACTTTTCTGATAAAGTGTTAATATTGAGAAGGGGGAGTACAATAAATTCATAAAAATTCCTCTATTGAAAAATTGAATCTTTCGCACCGTCTTCATAACACTGCGTGCATCTTTTTAATTATGATTGGCAATATTCCCTCTCTTACCTGACAGATTGGACACAATTAGGTGACGTGAGTCTTACAAATGTCTGATCGCCACACAAGTTGTTCATTTTATTGTCAGATTTGACTGGCAGTATTTGCAAACGCGCTTTCTTCTTCTTCTTCTTCTTCTTCTTCTTCTCTCTCTTTTTTTTCACTGTCAGATGCTTAAATAGTATATTTAGGTTCATTGATAGTCTTGATTACTCCGAGGTCGGAACGTGTGTTTTCAATGAATTCGATTGCTTTGCGAGAGAATGCAGAGTTCGAATACAAGCATTTTGTCAATTTACGGTACGACTATAATATAATAAAATCAGCATTAGTTAGACGTTTTACATAGAAACATACTAGTTTTTATATTAAAAAATAAGTTTTGCCATAGATTTGCTTTTCATTTCCAGGTACAAGTACTTCTTCGAAGCCCCCAACAGTCCTTTGAGTATCTGTTGTAATAAAAAAAAGTTCAGTTTTTCATCATTTCTGTTACTGATTGTGCATGCATCCTTGCAACCAAGTCTTCCGCCGACTCCACTGGGGTTTCATACACCACGGTCTTCAGATGACCCCACAAGAAAAAGTCCAGCGGGCGACCAAGTTACACGGCCGCCTCGACAAATCCAGCGGTCTCCAAACATCTGTCCAGTCTGGTGACTGGCAGCCAGGCTGAAGTGCGTGGATGCCCGATCGTGCTGGAACCACGGACCTCGATGAGCAACAAGTGTAACCCCCTCACTTCTCGACCGAATGTTGCTTAGCTGTCGCCTGCGAGTCGAGGAGAAACTATGCAGGAGACAATAAAGCAATTGTGTACCACGGCAGTCCGATAAACTTTTCTTGATGACGCCGTTCGTGGTCGGCGTCGGTGTTCTCTTCCGCGCAAGTATGGCAGTTGGGAGCGTTGAATAGCCGGCAGGCGTAGCCGTGCGGTTCTAGGCGCTTCAGTCTGGAACCGCGTGACCGCTACGGTCGCAGGTTCGAATCCCGCCTCGGGCATGGATGTGTGTGATGTCCTTAGGTTAGTTAGGTTTCAGTAGTTCTAAGTTCTAGGGGACTGATGACCTCAGATGTTAAATCCCATAGTGCTCTGAGCCATTTGAACCATTTTTTTGAGCGTTGAATACACGCTAACGGTTGAAGATCTCGTCCGCGAGCAAAACTTATGCAGCGTAATACGGCTGAGCGGCGCAACGTTGCAAAAACCACTGCCCGAACACACGCAAAGCAGACTAGTGGCCCATCAGTGCCTGAGTCAAGAAAATTGAACTGATGCCTTCCCGTGGCATGCATCGCGACACACCCGCGATGTGGTTGCTTTTTTACGTGTGCTTGCAGATGGGTCCCAGTCGAATTCCCCTCTAATAACTCCTCTTCAGATCGTACGTTTCTCACGCGACCTCCGCCGTTCCAACGTCCTTGGAAAGCACTTGTTTCACCCTCTAGACGGTGATGAATAGTCGCAAGGTTACCGTACAGTAGTGTGGGCGGCGCCAGTTTCGATATCTTTGCCCGTAGACGCGTAAAACTGCGTGGCCGGGCTCCTTCTCGCATCATCGCAAACGAAGTGCAGCTCACACTGCTCAAACCAAGCGAAGTTCTCCGTGATGCGGCGCGACAGCACAAGACAAAGTACGAATGAGCGATGTGTTCGTATGTCATTCCACTCTGCCGCCAGTGCTCTTAGCGGTTTCTACAGCTTTGTTGAGACTGGGGTTGACGCGTTCAGCCGGCCGGAGTGGCCGAGCGGTTCTAGGCGCTACAGTCCGGAACCGCGAGACCGCTGCGGTCGCAGGTTCGAATCCTGCCTCGGGCATGGATGTGTGCGATGTCCTTAGGTTAGTTAGGTTTCAGTAGTTGTAAGTTCTAGGGGACTGATGACCTCAGATGTTAAGTCCCATAGTGCTCAGAGCCATTTGAACCATTTTTGACGCGTTCAGCCCTAGTTAACGCCCAGCATTCTGTTAGGTATATTGTGAGACGTTGCGTCTGCGGAGCATCGGCGGACAAGATCACGTCTGTTGAAGGAGGGATGGCCTGGCGGCAGGCGGCGCTCTTCACTATCGTTGAATCACGTTTCCGGACACAGGCTCCTGTCCTCAGTTTGTTCCTCAAGACACCCTCTTCAATCCCTTGAAGTTTGTTGGTGTCGTTGTCCAACATCCTATATATATATATATATATATATATATATATATGACGCCAAAGTCAGTGATACGCTCTAACAAAGCAGCGTCGTCAACATGGTCGTTTCTCTACATCCAGCACAACCAAAAACACCACTAGAATTACAAACAACAGACAAAAATAAAAAAGTTAATTTAAAATGATGTTTTATGCACGGATTGGAAATGAAATTATTGAGCCAATTTGTTTTTATAAAGACTAACTGTAATCTCCAGTATCCTACAGATTTTTTTTTTTTTTTTTTTTTTTTTTTTTTTTTTTTTTTTTTTTATACTTTGTCGGTCAGAAATTCGCTGACTCTCAATAATTTTTTTTCCAAAGTAAATTGTTATTTCTGTCACTTGTTTGTATTCTGGTTGTATTTTTGATTATGTTGGATATATGATTTGATCTATTATAAATGGTCTCTGAAAGCCTGCGACTGTGAAAACAATGGATTTGTTTAGAAATAAATCTTCCGCTACCAGTCACGATTTTTCTTTATTTTACTTTTCGTACGACGCGTCTGGGGAAATGATTCCCATTTAATTTCAAGTCCGTTTTTTGTGTGTATTAAGCCATTTCTATTGATGTTGTCAATGTGTGAGAGTCTGCTTCATTTCGTTGACTTTTACTGAAATATATAAGAAACAGCGGTTTTTTCAGTTGGGTATCAATTCTTTTGGTGAAGTTAGTGGCGAAATTTAGAAGAATTTGTACTTACAGTATTCTAATGGTCCATTTGTGCCGAGTCTCACACACACTAAACATCACACACAACTTGTTGTACACTTTACACATCGAAAATATCTTATACAAACAAAACAGTTACAAAGATCTTCTTACACGTAGTCCACAGAGAGATCATTATAGGTCTTCCACAGATCATGATATGCTTTTGTACAGAGGTTATGTATCTTAAACAATTTGGCTCATAAACTACATATATCGATTTTACAATTGTGCTTATTTCTATGTTTACTATTTTTATTTTAGTATACTAACGAAACATCCAAAGAAATTCACTGATTCACTTAAAAGTTTTTCGTTCAATATGTTGTCTTCATATTTTCTGTAATGTGAATATATCTCCAGTTCTTCTAGCAAATCCATTTTATGTCCTTTACTTAGTCGGTGGAGAACTTTGACATTTTGCTCTATTTTTCTAATTGGGTGTCCTGTATTATGTATGTGTGGTGCTATTGCTGACGTAGTGTGTTTGTTGTACCTGGTGTTGAAATTCCGGCCTGTTTGTCCTAGGTAGAACATGGGGCATTCCTGGCATGTTACCTTGTATATTTCAGAGTCTGAATCTACATCTACTTCATCTACATCCATACTCCGCAAGCCACCTGACGGTGTGTGGCGGAGGGTACCTTCAGTACCTCTATCGGTTCTTCCTTCTATTCCAGTCTCGTATTGTTCGTGGAAAGAAGGATTGTCGGTATGCCTCTGTGTGGGCTCTAATCTCTCTGATTTTATCCTCATGGTCTCTTCGCGAGATATACGTAGGAGGGAGCAATATACTGCTTGACTCTTCGGTGAAGGTATGTTCTCGAAACTTTGACAAAAGCCCGTACCGAGCTACTGAGCGTCTCTCCTGCAGAGTCTTCCACTGGAGTTTATCTATCATCTCCGCAACGCTTTCGCGATTACTAAATGATCCTGTAACGAAGCGCGCTGCTCTCCGTTGGATCTTCTCTATGTCTTGTATCAACCCTATCTGGTACGGATCCCACACTGCTGAGCAGTATTCAAGCAGTGGGCGAACAAGCGTACTGTAACCTACTTCCTTTGTTTTCGGATTCCATTTCCTTAGGATTCTTCCAATGAATCTCAGTCTGGCATCTGCTTTACCGACAATCAACATTATATGATCATTCCATTTTAAATCACTCCTAATGCGTACTCCCAGATAATTTATGGTATTAACTGCTTCCAGTTGCTGACCTGCTATTTTGTAGCTAAATGATAAAGGATCTATCTTTCTGTGTATTCGCAGCACATTACACTTGTCTACATTGAGATTCAGTTGCCATTCCCTGCACCATGCGTCAATTCGCTCTGAATCATGATTACACTTTATATTATGTATTAGTTTTTGTTGTAGTTTATTAGATGTAGAAAACCGAATGTGTACTTTGAGATTTTTGAGAATTTTTGCAATCTTCTGTGATACATTGCCTATGTATGGAATACTAGATATACATTTGTTTTTCTTTTTTTCTTCTGTGGTGCAGTTTGCACCTGGGTCTTTCTTCACTTTGTGTAGGATTGTGTCAACCATGGAAACATCGTAACCATTGACAACTGCAATCTTTTTCACCATGTTTATTTGTTGTTGCATATTTTCTTGCTTCAATGGTATTTTTGTTGCTCTATGGAGCACTGACCTGTATGCTGCCTGTTTATGGGTATTTGGGTGACATAGGGTTGCAGGGATTGTGGTGTCAGTCATTGTGTTTTTCCTATAAATTTCGAATGTACATGTGTTGTTATGCCTTGTAACATATAGGTCCAGAAAGTTGTTTTTTTTTTCTTTGTTTTTTGCTCATGTTCCATTGTAAATTTGATTTTGTCATGTAGATTACTGAAATGATTTAAAATGTCTGTGATGTCTTTGGTATGTCCTTTCACTAACAGTAGTGTGTCATCTACATATCTCCTATAAAATTCTATTTTCTTGCCTGTCAAATAATTTTTGTTCTAAGTGATTTATGTATATGGTACCAGATATACATTATCCCATTGCTAGGCCATCTGGTTGTTTATAAATGTTGTTACTAAATGGCTCTGAGCACTATGGGACTCAACTTCTGAGGTCATCAGTCCCCTAGAACGTAGAACTACTTAAACCTAACTAACCTAAGGACATCACACACATCCATACCCGAGGCAGAATTCGAACCTGCGACCGTAGCAGTCGCGCGGTTCCGGACTGTAGCGCCTAGAACCGCTCGGCCACCGCGGCCGGCGTTGTTACTAAAGGTAAAGGAGTTGTTACTTAGGGTTAGCTGAAGGAGTTCCATAATTCGACAATCTCAGTGTATGAAAGTTTTTGTGTTGCATAAGGTTCTTTTTTATTGCTGTTAGAGCTTCTTGTATGGATATGTTTGAGTAAAGGTTGGTGATGTCAAGTGATATAAACTGCGCATCTTGGGGGAGCTTTTTTTATGGAATATGTTGCTTCATACGTATAATTTTTCATCAGTATGTTATTCAGTTTTTGTGACAGTTTGTATGCTGGCTTATTTATAGAATTGACGACGGGACGCATCGGAATTCCATCTTTGTGTATTTTTGGCTGTGCTCTTAGGCGTGGTGCTTTTGGATTCATGCATGTGAGGTATTTCTTTTCAGTTTCTGTCGATAGGATTAGTTGTTCCTTAATTTTACTTTGAAATTGTTTGTTTGGATCTTTTCCAGTGTGCTGAATATTGTTAGCTGTAGAAAATTCATTGGTATTGTCTATGTATTCTTTTTCTTTCATCGCAACTAATGTATTGCTTTCATCTGACTTTACAACTATGATTGGTTGTTTTTCAGCATAGGTAAAAAATATGAACAGATTTCGAATAAGTCCTCAGCAATGGGACCACGTAGTGCATAAGAAAGAAAGTGGCTATTCGGGGGAGGACAAGGCGCACTTGTTACTACAGCTGGTGTTTGCACGTTTCAAGGACGCTCGATACAATTTACAGGATGTACTTGACAGTGACCTGCTACGTTATGCAACTTAAACTGCGCGCTACGTTGGTTACAGTGATTTCAGGGGAAGAAGTGGATGATTGCTTGACTTCGAACAGTGCTACAGAATTGGAAGACGTAAGATCACAAAATTTCAAACAGTGCATCAACTCGACGAATCGGAGCAGTATGCGTAATCGGCCCGAAAATTTGTAGATGAGATAAACAGATGTATCCCATCGTTCAGGAAGGAGTTTGTTTTGAACTCCGGCCAATCGGGAAGAGGAAATGCGTATGAAAGGAACCCTGCAAATGAGAGGTACCAAGGGAGTTTTATCAAGATTAACTAACATCAATGCCTTAACACATTCGTATACAATTAGGGCGACTGTTAATCTGTATAGTAAATTTGCTGGAAAGTTATTTATTGGGCTGCCAGAAGATTGAGTTTCTCTGGCTCCTACAGTCCTTTCACATGTGCGTCATCTTGAAAGGGCAATAGTGAATATTTACGTCACAGCAAGCAAGAGTGGGAATATGGACGTAAGAGAACTACAACTACGGTACGAGCATTGATTTTGGCCAATAGCTGATCAAAATAACATGCTTTGTTTGATTATTGGTCTATGTATAAAAATCTTACTCCTTTAGAGGAAACTGTCCTTCCTGAAAAGTGTGTCACATTGCAGTTCATACTACCTGGAACCATTGGACAAATTGAGCACCTGGATGTTTGTTTTTTGCACGCCTGTAAAACGTATCATCGAACTATCTCCAGCTACACCTTAAAGTTTTCACGATAAGCTCCACGACAAACTGTTTCGCATTCGGTTGCATCCTATCACATTACAGCAATATGATTCTGTATTGATTCTTTAAGAGTGCCTTCGACCTTGACGGTGCGAACTTTCGTGATCTCTCTGGCGCTCCATTTTTGATTCGATGTTCATGGTAGAAGTTAATGGTTTTGTTTTGAACATTTTGAATGTCGACGATGTCCATTGGGTGAAGAGCGATACACACATCCCATAGAAGTTTTATATCTGCACCTCCCGGACAGTCACTTCCTGTCGCTCTCCTGATGCACATGGTGAGTCATTAGCACCTAATATTTTTCCTGTCATAACTGTTAACGCTTTGAAATGAGCCTTACTGAAAACAGAATTTGTAACCTCGCACGCGAGGGGTTCCTTGTCAGTCTTGTAACACGACAGCGAGACGGCGTGATGCTTGTGGCGCACGGATGACAGCGCGGCACGCATTACGTAAGCTGTGTTAAATTTTCAGAGAAGGGGGCAGCAGCTAATTTACCTGCAGGTTTTCAGTCCATTTTAGATATCAGCGAGACGAATGTGGCACGGCTTTAAGAGTCTGTGAAGTGCCCAGCTTGTGCACTGCAACATTGAGGATTAGTTTGTAATGTGGTACTAACTGGGCGGCTGGCTCAAAGATCTATTCGCAAATCCAGAATTCCTGTGCATATATTGAACTTGGGGTTGTTTAGTGTCATCTGTTGTAGGTCGACGGATAGACTTTTGTGTGTTGAGGTATTTTTTTAACTTTGTAAGTGGTAAACAAAAATTTTGCGTAGTATCTGTTTATTTGGTTTTCAAAATAAAAGCAATATTGGTTAGATGCAACAAACCAGGGGCGGGCGAGGCGAAGACCCGGCCTGCCTGCCACTCGCCGTTGCTCGCTCATTCCCAGGTGTACTCGGCACGCCGCGACGCTTCGTTTAACATTGCCACGTGGGATTTTTCTGTCGGCACAACTTTCCCAGTTCGGCAGAATCGTGCTCTCAGCGCTGTTTAACATTCGCTATTTGTTCCGTGGTACGAAAGACGATGATAAGTCCAGTGGCTTTTTGCACAAAAAGAGGCAGATCTAGCGACCTAATTTGACAGTCCTTTAAAATGATTACGAATGACAGTAGAGAAGGATGAGAATTCTCTTTTCGCCTGGCACTGTCTATTTGCTATGAAACTACATTAAAGTACCATGAAAGCTTTCAGATTATGTTTGACAGAGCAAAAACTTACAGTAATCCAGAGACGGAATTCGTTGTTCAGTACATAAAGAAGCACTTTGTGCTATATTTACGGGCCTGGAGCGCAAGTGGTACGAATAGTAAAATTTCTGAAGTCGCACACATTATTCCATTGTTAGTTGCTGCAACAGTTTTCATTGGAAGTCATGTTTTACTGCAAAGTACGTTCTGTAAGTCAAGGAACATGCCTGGAACGATTTTTCGATTTAATAATCTATATTGTTGAATTTACGGAGGAAGGAAAGTGCAGAAACGAAAATTAAAACGTCCGGAATGGAGTACAGATCTCGCATTTAAGTGGACTTGCCCACAGTAAGACATTGCAAGATAATTTCCTTTTGATTTGATGAGGATGCATCTAAAAAGAAAATCACGTTGTAGAAGGGACACATTCTGACAGAGACAGTCCAGTTACCTGAGAACTCTGCCTTTAAAGAGAACGCGAGGTTTGAAGAATTCATTGTGGCTTCGAAAGAATTACTGGGATAGTTTTTATAAAGATTTTGAGGACACTGTCGATCTTTCATCTGTTTCCGAGCCGTTTGCCGTTTCAGCTGAAAGCACCCCTGTGCATGTGCAGGTGTAATTGATCGATCTGCAAGGTAATCCCCGTTCTAATGACAAATATTTTTACTTTAAAACGATCAAGGATGCCTACATTGTTTTCCTCAGGTAAAGTTTCCAAGTCTCCATAATGATCTTCCAAAAATGCTACAGTATTTCGATCGACATATTTGTGTGAAAGATCCTTTTTTGATTACGTGTCTAAAGAAGTCACGATTACCTGACAACTTGAGTGTAAAACTCTGAAACAGTCTGCGTCTGTCCGTACGCCAACTGTTTGTACCAGGTAAAAATTAAGTTTTTGTATGTCCATCCTTTGGCAGGAGGTCTTCGGGATGATGGTCGTTTGCTATTGTGAGAAAATAAAACGCCCTACAGCCGTCCTTATAATTTTATTTATTTTGTGGCAACCAGTTTCGGCGGAAGTGCGCCATCTTCAGGCCGTAATCGATGCGGAACAGTTTATATATCGCATCAGTGGCCAGCATAAGTGGATACACAAATAATCTGAAAACTTAGGTGCCAGCACTCTAACCATCAACTGCCAACTGACTGGAGAAACACTCAAAAAACAACTGGTTGCAACAAAATAAATAAAATCATAAGGACGGCTGTAGGCAATTTACGTTCTCACAAAGGTAAAAATTATGTCTTCAGCGCGCCAAAAATAAATAATACTGAAAACTTGTTTTGTTTGTGACCTAAATTTAAAACGAAGTAGTATGTAGCAAGGTCCGTAAAAAAAATAAGGTTGAGCAGTAAGCGTTCTGTCCTGCCATTGGCTGAGGCTGTGACGTCACGAAGGAACCGCCGCTGCCTCTGGAACAGCGCTACAAGACGCAGCCCGCGCATTTAAGCGATGTATTTGTGAAATGTTTCAGTTTCTACAGAAATAGTAAAAGGTAAATTGTTATTCTGCTATTTCTAGAAAGTTACTGCTATATTCTGTAGCTTGTCCAGCTTTAAACAGACACTGCTGAGTGCTGACTTTAATAAAATCAAGCGTCTATAGATCAAACTATACAAAAATAAGTGCAAAGTACAGTCTGTTTTGCAGTACTCTACGAAGTAAACGTTCGAAATGAGCATTCAGTTTTCTAACTTTGGCTCTGGGAAAAGTGTTAACTTGTAGACAAGCTCTATGTAACGCTCATTTATATTCTGTTTACATAATGTCTACAAAAACACTGTCGTTTTCACTCAAGAAATTATGCAATTGCCTTATTTGTAGGAAGCATTTGAATTACCTACCTGATCTGGCACACACACACACACACACACACACAGACACACACACACACATTCTTAATTTTCTTACACCTCAAACCTTTGGCTTATATTTTTATCAAGGTGGATGTATAATGTTTGCCCTAGTTGTTAAAATTCACTTATATAAAAGGGCATTGAATCAAAAAAAGTGCTGCAAAATACGATTTACCGGAAATAATGGTAAATTAACTTACCGACTCCGCCGTTCAGCAAAGTTGGTATGTAGTGTGGGAAACAATAAGCCAATCCTTGGCACTGTCAGTGTAGTGTCTTGCTAGTTGTGAAACAAACACAGTCAGAGGACCTTCACTTCTATCACTAAGTTTATATATTATTTAACTTTCACAAATATTGTTTATTTACATTCTAAAGCGATGACAACTACCTCTTCCTTGCTTTCCGTTGCTGAGTGGCAACTGCTTTCTTCGACTTGTCCTTTGCAGACAGTCAACGCAGTCGGATAAATGTTCTCGTCTTAGCGTAAATCTTAATGATTTCTGGGTGAATAGTGGGGAATCGCTCGATAAGTATAGCGCACAGGTTCTTGATGACACCAGTTTCCCTGGACAAACTGTCGTGTCCATGGATCTGGGCAAAAATTAATTCAAATTTGCTTATTGTTTCGAGCCACGTTTCTGAAGGTACAAGCAAACCCCCACGAGAAACCATGCCCAGCCATCCTCTCGATGTCTCCTCAGGCAGTGTCAGTAACTCTCCAGTGGGTGTGGCCAGTGATCTGTCATACTGTCTGCATCGATAAGCTACATATACAGCAAGATATTTAAATCCTTCAGTGCTACAATCAGAAGCCAGTGACATTAGAGACACATCGGATTCTCCTACTCCGAAATCTAAATCTTCTATCTCCTTCTCCCCTTCAACCATTGCCAACGCCTCAGACATATCAGGCAGGATATTGCCAAAAACAGTTGCAGTCACGAATCTTCCTTCTTCATCTGGCTCAACAGACGATGCGTTTGCTCCCAACAACAACAGTCTTTCCCCGATCTTTACCTCGAATGGCGATGGATGATCATAAAAACTTCTACAAAGATAACCAAACGGTAACGACAACACGCACGAAGCACAACACGGACGAACCACGGCAACACAAAGCTCAGACGTACACTTCGCGCGCGCCAAGAGCTGTTCCTCAGTAACGTCATGCGCAGAACGTCAGAAATGGGTTTGCTTCTGCGCAGCAGTTACTGCTCCCTCGTGGTATGTAGTGTAACAGCACTGGCATTTAAACGCGTCGCGTTCCCAGGTTTCCCCTTCTCTCCTCTTCCTCGGGCGCCGTAGTGGAGCAAGTGTCGCAGGGGGGGGGGAAGTGTGGAGTGAGGCTGAGCGCGCGCCGCTTTGGCACTTGTGGCCCGGCCCCATAGCCGAAATTTTACCACCACAATGTTAGTGCACCTGGGAGTGAGTGCGTTCGGTCGGCTTATCGTGAGTTTTTAATCCTGATTTTTCTCGAGGAAACGCTGAAACACTTGATAGTATGTGCATAACTGTCTTGAAATCTTTGACAATCTGATGTATTTTCCCTAGTCATCACTCTTCTTGTTTACTGTATACGTCACAGTGCAAAATTTCCGACAACGGTCGCGCGAGGACGAGTGCAATAATGTCCTCAACATCTACATACATACACCGTAGGCCACCATACGGCGCGTGGTGGAGGGTACCTTGTACCACAACTAGTCGTTCCCTTTCCTGTACCACTCGCAGATATAGCTAGGGTAAAACGGCTGCTATATGCCTCTGTATGAGCCCAAATTTCTTGTATCTTATCTTCATGGTCCCTACGCGAAGTGAATTTTGGCAGCAGTAGGATCCTTCTGAAGTCACTTCCAAATGCATGTTCACTGAACTTTCTCAGTAGCGTTCTTCCAAATGAGTGCCTTATTCTTCTTTTGATCCATCCTGGAGCGGTTCACAAACATTCGAGCAGTACTCAAAAATAGTTGGCACCAGCTTTCTGTATGCGGTTTCCTTTACAGATGAACCACTCCTTCCTAAAATTCTCCCAATAAACCGAAATCGACCATTTGCCTTCCCCACCACAGTGCTCACATGCTCATTTCACCTCATATTGCTTTGCAACGTTACGCCAAAATACACTCCTGGAAATTGAAATAAGAACACCGTGAATTCATTGTCCCAGGAAGGGGAAACTTTATTGACACATTCCTGGGGTCAGATACATCACATGATCACTCTGACAGAACCACAGGCACATAGACACAGGCAACAGAGCATGCACAATGTCGTCACTAGTACAGTGTATATCCACCTTTCGCAGCAATGCAGGCTGCTATTCTCCCATGGAGACGATCGTAGAGATGCTGGATGTAGTCCTGTGGAACGGCTTGCCATGCAATTTCCACCTGGCGCCTCAGTTGGACCAGCGTTCGTGCTGGACGTGCAGACCGCGTGAGACGACGCTTCATCCAGTCCCAAACATGCTCAATGGGGGACAGATCCGGAGATCTTGCTGGCCAGGGTAGTTGACTTACACCTTCTAGAGCACGTTGGGTGGCACGGGATACATGCGGACGTGCATTGTCCTGTTGGAACAGCAAGTTCCCTTGCCGGTCTAGGAATGGTAGAACGATGGGTTCGATGACGGTTTGGATGTACCGTGCACTATTCAGTGTCCCCTAGACGATCACCAGTGGTGTACGGCCAGTGTAGGAGATCGCTCCCCACACCATGATGCCGGGTGTTGGCCCTGTGTGCCTCGGTCGTATGCAGTCCTGATTGTGGCGCTCACCTGCACGGCGCCAAACACTCATACGACCATCATTGGCACCAAGGCAGAAGCGACTCTCATCGCTGAAGACGACACGTCTCCATTCGTCCCTCCATTCACGCCTGTCGCGACACCACTGGAGGCGGGCTGCACGATGTTGGGGCGTGAGCGGAAGACGGCCTAACGGTGTGCGGGACCGTAGCCCAGCTTCATGGAGACGGTTGCGAATGGTCCTCGCCGATACCCCAGGAGCAACAGTGTCCCTAATTTGCTGGGAAGTGGCGGTGCGGTCCCCTACGGCACTGCGTAGGATCCTACGGTCTTGGCGTGCATCCGTGCGTCGCTGCGGTCCGGTCCCAGGTCGACGGGCACGTGCACCTTCCGCCGACCACTGGCGACAACATCGATGTACTGTGGAGACCTCACGCCCCACGTGTTGAGCAATTCGGCGGTACGTCCACCCGGCCTCCCGCATGCCCACTATACGCCCTCGCTCAAAGTCCGTCAACTGCACATACGGTTCACGTCCACGCTGTCGCGGCATGCTACCAGTGTTAAAGACTGCGATGGAGCTCCGTATGCCACGGCAAACTGGCTGACATTGACGGCGGCGGTGCACAAATGCTGCGCAGCTAGCGCCATTCGACGGCCAACACCGCGGTTCCTGGTGTGTCCGCTGTGCCGTGCGTGTGATCATTGCTTGTACAGCCCTCTCGCAGTGTCCGGAGCAAGTATGGTGGGTCTGACACACCGGTGTCAATGTGTTCTTTTTACCATTTCCAGGAGTGTATTTAAAACAGCGTCAAGCAGGACACTACTAATGCTGTATTCGATCATTACGCGTTTCTTTTTCCTACTCATCTGCATTGATTTACATTTTACCGTATTAAGAGCCAGCTGCCATTCATCACACCAACTAGAAATTTTTTCTACATCGTCTTTTATCTTCCTACAGTCACTCAACTTCGACGCCTTCATGTACGCCACAGCATCATCCGCGAACAACCGCAGATTGTTAGGTTTAAGTAGTTCTAAGTTCTAGGGGACTGATGACGTTAATATTAAGTCACATAGTGCTCATTTGCACCATTTTGACACGTTGCGATGGTCGGGAGATTCGCGGTAAATGCCAACTAAGTAAAGGGCCAGTTACGTAGAGTACCCTTTATAAAACCGATTTGGCATTCCATCCGAACCTGGCGATTTATCTGTTTTCAGCTCTTTCAACTGTTTTTCTACGCCAGGTGTGCATATTACTACGTCATCCGTACAGGACTCTGCGATGGTCAAATGATGGTACGTTTGCAAGATTCTCTTGTATGCACTATTTTTTAAACGTCAAATTTAATACTTCGGCCTTCCTTTTGCTGTCTTCTACTGCCAAACCAGACTGGTCAAGGAGTGACCGGATAGAATGCTTGGATCCGCTTAGCTATTTTATATAGGACCAGAGTTTTTTTCGGATTCTCCGTCGAATCTGTACCCAACGTATGAAGGTGGTAGCTGTTGTATGCTTCGCTCATAGATCTTTTCACAGACACACGAATCTCTACTAATCATTACCTATCGTTATTTTCACGTCGTCTTTTGAATCAAGAGTGCAACAGCCTTTCCTTCCCCAGAATTTTCCCAAATTTCGTAATTAATCCACGGTGCGTCTTTTCCGTCCTTAGACTACTTACTAGGCACATACTTATCCAGAACACGACTGACAATCTTTTTAAACTTTGTCCATAATTCCGCAGTATATATGATTCTAGAACGAAATGATTGCAATTCCTTGTCTGAGGCGATGCTAACAACTCTTGCGTGCTCTTTCTAGCAGAAGTTCTCTCCTAACCCTCTTGATGTTCTAGTAACCCGTAACCATAGCCGCTATGATATCACGATCACTGATCCTCGTCTCTGTACTGACACCATCAGTAAAGTCCGGCCTGTTTGTGGCTGCAAGGTCCAAGATACTTCCATTGCGTGTGGGTTCCCAAATTAGCTGCTCAAGACACGTTTTCGGAAAACGTGTTCAGAAGTACTTCACAAGACTGTCTGTCTGTACCCCCTCCAGTGAATTCATACGCGTCCCGGTCTAGACTTTTTTGCCCGGCCAGATAACTTCACTTTCACACTCAATTTCAACCTCAGTAGAGACAATATTTTTCTCGACTGCAGTCAACACTCGCCCTCCTACCGCGTCTAATCTGTCTTTCCGATAAAGATAATAAACTAAATAAAAATGGTTCAAATGGCTCTGAGCACTATGGGACTTAACTTCTGAGGTCATCAGACCCCTAGAACTTAGAACTACTTAAACCTAACTAACCTTAAGGACATCACACACATCCAGGCCCGAGGCAGGATTCGAACCTGCGACCGTAGCGTCGCGCGGTTCCAGACTGAAGCGCCTAGAACCGCTCGACCATAAACTAAATACATCAGAGCTTTTTACTTCGGTTTTTAACCAGCTCTCAGTCCCAAGAATTGTTTGAGATTGAGAACTTTGGTGGAGGGCAGCAAAATTCGGAAACTTTGTTACGAATACTTTGACAGTTTAGTGATAAAATTTTTACAGTCGATCTTTCTTTATTCTGCACGCGGTCTGATTTCCAACATGTGCACTCCACAAGTACTCTGCTACCCGAGTAACTGCTTCCTTTGTGTAGTGCACCCCTTACCTATCAAGGAGAGTCCTACAAATCCGCATCCAGTAACGCAGGTCAGGTTCAGAAATCTGCAGCCAAGACTTGTCACAGATGAACGAAGCATTTGGTTGAGACCCTCCACTCGGCACCAAACCAAAGGGCCCCGATCAACTAAGGGAATGATGCTGCAAATTGCGAGCTCTGCTTGCATCACGCGTGCGAGGCCAGCAGTCTTCACGACTTCCGCCAGCCGCCTGTAAGAATTGAGGATGGCCGCAGAACTTATGCGTCAAGAGTCGTTGGTGCTGACGTGAGCTACAACTTGGAGACGACTGCACCCTGCACGCTCGATAGCCGCATTCAAGGCCGCATCCACATCTCCCCCTCGGCAGATGTACCGTGTGCACATTGGCTTTCTTTCCAGTCCTGAACGCTCTGCTGAAGGATCGGCCACCTGTTCACTCACAGGATGAATAGGCGAGGCCATACAGCCAGGCTCCATATTGGCCCTCCGTCTCGAGCGATGCAAACGCGTTACCACGCGCCACTCACCCTGCGGGTCCACCGCTTCGGGTTCACTAGAAGGTGCCTCGGCGGTAGAGCCCCTGGGCGAAACAAGCGGTACCTGAGGTGTCCCATGCGACGCTCCAGAATCTCCGCCTGAAGGCTAGTGATCGCAGCCAAAACCACATTCAACTGTTCGCGAACTACACCCAGCACCTCCTGCATATGCAAACAGCAGGCACACACCCTATCCGTCCTAGCAAGACTAATTGACGAGTAAACAGTACAAGCCGGCAGAAAGCTTAAAAGGAATTTGTTTGTTACCCTCCTGATAATTTTCAGTGAATTATGTAGTTGGCTGTTCGGAAGAAATGACGACTGAGTTACAAAGGGCCTCAAATTAGACTTACAGCATTTTTTTTAAAAAAAAAAAGACTAAACTTCTTCAATGCGAAAACACGCAAGCAGTAAAACATATACTACTAAGGAAAAGCCTGTAGATGTGTCACAGGCGATGGCTCTCAGCACTATGGGACTCAACATCTGAGGTCATAAGTCCCCTAGAATTTAGAACTACGTAAACCTAACTAACCTAAGGACATAACACACATCCATGCCCGAGGCAGGATTCGAACCTGCGACCGTAGCGGTCACGCGGTACCAAACTGAAGCGGTTAGAACCGCACGGCCACACGGCCGGCCAGGCGATAGCTGGCACCGAACTGAGCGGCTAACTACACTCAAAACAAACAGCTGAGTAACTACTGCGCTGTTGACTAATTGGATGTACACTTACAAAACGCGAGATTAAACTCAGAGAATCTAAGGCTGGTGGTCTACTGAATATTTACTATTAGGTCGGGGGATCAAGTAAACAAAACGACACTAGTGGCTTCTGCGGCGGAAAGCTGCACTAAAAAGTAAACTCACTGAATACTAAAGATGGAAAATACAGAAAATCTTTGCAACAAAAGTATATAGCACTACTAAAAACAGCTAAATAATCAGCTGCTGTTCACTTCTGCCCAGAAGCAAGTTAGAGTAGCTCTAAACTAAACGATGTGAACAAACTGTGTACAACGGAAAAGCTGCTGCTGATCTTAGCTCTGCTGTTGAGGCTGTACGTCTGATTGGCCGGATAATACGTCTCTGCATCAGTGTTACCGGTGCTGGGCTGAAACAACGCAGCACGTGTCGAGAGCCTAGGAAGGGGCCGCACGGCTGCCTGGCAGTGAGTGCGGCTGGCGCCCTTCGACTGGAGCTGCTGCTTTTATTATCTTGGTAATTCGGCCGGCCGGAGTGGCCGAGCGCTTCTAGGCGCTACAGTCTGGAACCGCGCGACCGCTACGGTCGCAGGTTCGAATCCTGCCTCGGGCATGGATGTGTGTGATGTCCTTAGGTTAGTTGGGTTTAAGTAGTTCTATGGGACTGATGACCTCAGAAGTTAAGTCCCATAGTGCTCAGAGCCATTTGAACCTTTTTTTGTTGTTGTGATTTCTGACTTCATTCCCTTGGCGTCAAACAGTCCTCACCGTAGTGTTACGAAGTGTCTTGTAAATACGAAAAATTAAATACCGTGTAAATTTAAGCTATGCTGGTGGTGAATGATGTGGATAATGATATTGAGAGTGCCTCAGATATTTCCGATTCCGGTGGATGAAAATTGTGTATAATACGCAGATCGAAGGCCTAAAAAACAAAACACAGGGAGAAACAAAATAAAAATTAAACCGATTGCTGTTCTGATGCCTATCAAACGATTTCGTTTGATCAGAAAAAAGAAAATGATTGATGTACCCTTATCGACGTTATTATTAACTAGAAGAAAATGATTGATGTACCCTTATCGACGTTATTATTAACTAGTGAAACTAATTGTGAGTGTCGATGTATTTTGACCTCCTGCTGCAATTGAAATACATGAATTGCTTCAAAAGCCTTTTCGAAATAAGTGTAACAATTAAGATGAGCAGTGCCGGTCATATCAGATTTGTTGGTTGGTTGGTTCAGCGGAGGGGACCAAACAGCGAGGTCATCGGTCCCATCGGATTAGGAAAGGTTGGGGAACGAAGTCGGCCGTGCCCTTTCGAAGGAACCATCTCGGTATTTGCCCGAACCGATGTAGGGAAATCACGGAAAATCTAAATCAGGATGGTCGGACGCGGGTTTAAATCGTCGTTCTCTCGAATGCGAGTCGAGTTTGATAACCACTGCGCCACCTCGCTCGGTTTCATATCAGACTTTGCGGAATTAGTTGATGGAAGCCAATCTCCACAAAACCTGTCACGTCACTGCGGATAAAAGATGCATGTGTTAGTAAAGCTAGGGGTAATTTGTAAAACAGAAACCGAATACGATGACTTTAATCACACGAACAAATTTGATAAAGTAAATACATCTAAAAGGATAGGTATGTAAAGTGAGAGGATGATTTCAAGCAATTCTCTGGAGTGACTCAAAGTATCTTTTACGTTACGACGGAACGAGCTTTTGTCATGTAGAATGTCGTTCATGACGAAAAAAGCAGTTTTTATTTGTAGCCACCGATTTGGAGTAGAACACTATGTTTTCGGGATTAGGAAAAGCGGACTTTTAATAGAACGCTTGACTATACTTATAGTATTTTAATGGATGCGTGATTATTTGACTGTGTGAGAGGGACTGCAGTTTGAAGTAAGTTTGTCTGTTACCCCTTTGTAATATTTTATACGCTTTAATTACATTCATTTCTATTTACATTAATAATACGCGAAAATCGAACGAAAGTACAGAGTAAAGCTTTTCAATCGGTATATTCCAAACTGGAAGGAATTCATCATCATGTATAGAAACGAGGTAGCTCAATTAACGGACAGACGACCAAGATTGTGAACAAAGAATTTTCCACGCAGTAGTATTTTAGACATGGTGCTACATGGTGTGGCAAACAGTGCGGTGCTGATGTAGGGATCTGGGTTCTTCGCTTCGAACATTAGTGAGGAATTCAAGTTGTTGCTATAAGGCGTGTGTTGTTTATGTGTATAAAAAGTCAATACTTATTTCTGGCCATTAGTTTGTGTGTGTGTGTGTGTGTGTGTGTGTGTGTGTGTGTGTGTGTGTGAGAGAGAGAGAGAGAGAGAGAGAGAGAGAGAGAGAGAGAGAGAGAGAGAGGGGGGGGGGGTGGGAGAGAGAAGGAGAAGGAGGAGGAGGGGGGGTGGGGGGAGCAGGGGCCTTGTTCCACATCTCGTCCTGAACCTATGGACCGGTTTCGACCAAGCTTACTCTCAGGCAACAGTGTCCGAGTTTCAGCTCCGTACGGCCATCAAGTGCTTTTGAGAGCGTCAAGAATTTGTGTTTTACGAAAATGGAACAGCGGAATTTAGAGCAACGTTTACCACCAAGTTTTGTGTTAAGCTTGAGGAAAAAATGCCACATCGTGCGTGAAATTTTAATACAGCTACTCTTTTGTACTAAGGTACTCCTGCAGTCGAGGCAACTTAAGGAAATCTAATAATGAAAATGGTGAAGCAGTAGTGGAATGGATGGACAGAAACAACCTCTTCCACATCTTTGATGCCAAAGACCGAAGCACATTCAACTCAGAAGCCTGGAAAAGAGGGTACTCTCCTGATCTATGCTTTGTGTCCAGAGATGAAGGAAACAAACCTTTACCAACTACTCGAAAGGAGCTTAATGACTTCACTCATAGCCAGCACAGACCTGTGATATACGAAATCGGCATCCAAATCCCCCTGATCACATCCAGCCTCCGACCACGCTGGAATTTCAATTAGGCCAATTAGCGTGGCTTCACAGAAAAACTTGGTAATTGTATACGTCGAATACCACCTACATATGAAGCTTATGAACGATTTATAGGAGCTACGATATCTGCAGCAAAGAAACATATCCCTTGAGTGTGTCACAGAGAATTTATTCCTGGATGGAGTGAAGAAAGCGAAAACCTTTAACAACAAATTTACTGAGAGCAATGACCATGAAATTGCAGATCGGCTTTTACATAGCATAGATACAGCCAGGAGGAAGAAATGGGAAGATAAAGTTAGCTCACTTGACTACACAAAATCAAGCCGAGACGCTTGTTCTCTTCTAAGGAAGCTGCACAGACAACGTCAGAAATCCATCCAAACAAGATTGCCTCGCATATAGTCATGATTCCCAAAAGCAAAAGGAGCAAAAATCTTACTAAGGATACAAAGAAAGAAATGGAACTCCTTAAATGTAGCTCCCTGATGACACAACCCAAACCATTCAACGTGGAAGAAATAAACACCGCCATCAGTGACACTAAAGCCCCTGGTGAGGACGGCCTACACGCAGAGTTCTTCGCTCACTGTGGAAAAGAGGCTCGTGCCTGGCCAGCCAAATTCTATACTGATATTCCTAAAAGAGGCCAAATACCAAAGCTCTTCAGACAGACAAAGGTTATTGCTACACTGAAGAAAAATAAACCAAGTGAAAAGCCAGAAAGCTACACCCATATTGCCTTGCTCAGCATTGCATATAAACTCCTGACGTCAGACTCTGCATTCATACATCCTGGAGAGACTTATACTGAACAGAATTGGTCCTGATATACTCAAGATAATTCCAGTTGAACAGGCGGGCTTGACACAGGAATACAACAGATCAAGTTATGCCTCTTACAACTTACATAGAAGAAGGCTGTCAACGAAAACTCAAGACTTCAGTGGCATTCGTAGATTTAACAGCATCCTATGATACAGTGTGGAAATAGGAGTACTCTACAAGTTCCTTAAAGTTATTCCATGTAGAAGAACTACACGACTTTTGAACACCATGTTGAGCCAAAGACATTTCCGTGTGTATAAGGGGAAAGATGTAAGCAATAAAAGATCGTTGAACAACGGGCTACCTCAAGGGTCGGTTCTTGCTCCCTTGTTGTTTAGTTTGTACATTTCAGACATGCCAGAGACGCTTTCAAGAAAATTCAGGTATGCAGATGACTGAGCAATTGCTATCGGAAAACAAACCATTGAACAAACGGAAGAGAGCCTGAAAGAAACCTCAAGAGGCAGGCTCAGTACTTCAAAAAGTGGGAACTCAGACCAAACACCAGTAAAACTGAAGTTTGTTGCTTTCATCCAAACAACAAAATTCCTAATAGGGAGATAAGGTGTGCATGGACAACCAGCAGTTGAGACACAACAGATACCCTAAATGACTAGGGGTCACATTGGATAAAACGCTGCCTTTCAAACATCATCTCTAAAATGTTGCTGCAAAAATAAGAACTCGCAACAACATAATTCATAAACTATGTGAAACAATTCGGGGATCTACAGCCGCAATTTGCGACGATCAGCTCTAGGTTTGGTGTACTCGACTGCTGAGTACTGTGCTGCTGTCTGGCTCAATAGCGCCCATGCAAATATCGTAGATACCCAACTAAGTACCACAATGCGTCGTATCACTGGCACAATCAAATCTACACTGGCGACCAGTTCTAAGTTATACCCCCCGCCAGATCTCAGACGTAAATACGTTCTCTTAAGAGAATTCAACAAAATAATGGACAATCCAGAACTACCGATACATTCTGACATCAGCAACGCAAATGATAATCGCCTGTGTTCGAGAAAACCACCAACAAGAGATGGCATGAACTTGAGGAACAGCAGGTACCAAACTACCATTGAGTTGCAGAAGAGACTTAACGACAAACGCTGCCCAACAATGCCTCCTGTGAAGAAGACGTCGCCGCCTGGTTTCAACCTCCTTCGCAGACAATGGTCCACACTAAACAAAATCCGAACCAACAATGGGAATTGTGCAGCCTCCCACTTCAAGTGGAATATAACTTCAATGCCTGAGTGTAGAGATGGGTCGAACTCCTTCATTGCCGTGAACTACTTCATTCATTTCGCTCTTTGCCGTGAAGCGTTCCAATGAAGTAGTTCATTCATGAAGTACGGAAGCCTGGCGAAGTTGCCCAGTTCGCCGCTCAGCCGCAGCTACGCTCGCTTCGCCTCGCTCGTACATTGAAGCTTCGTAATACTTCATAATTTTACCAACAGATGGCCGAACTATGCAGTAATGTGCACGCAACATTTTACGCTCTTACAGCGTCTGGGTTAACTAAGTAGAGCATGGTCAAAGGGGACAAAGGAAAGATAAATAGAGAAGCCTGTCACATATAAAGAAGGTATTACGTTTAATCTTGCTCGACATTTTCTCATGAAGCGCCCAAAAAAATCTTTATCTGCCAAGTAAAACCTTATTTGTTGTATTCATGGACTGAAAACTAGGGCTACCAACGAAATTCAGTCCAATTTTATGTTCCTTTCCAAATTTAATCCAAAATAGAATGAGTATGTTTACCACTGTCACAAAGTCTATACACCTACGTTAAGTAATTATTCAGAAGTTTTCTTGTTGATTTTATTTTTCTTGAGAATAATAACCCTCTAAATTCAAAACGTAAACTGTCACCTGTAGTCATTGGTACGATTTCAGGTAAAATCCCTCTTTATTTTATTCGGAAAGCAGTTTTTGTATCTGTTCACGCATATACAATGGCTAGCAACTAGCGATCGCGTAAAAGTAGTGAAATTTGGGGTTTCTTCGCCGATTTAGGTGATGGGAAAGTAAAGTGCAACTGTTGTTCTAAGTGTATTTTGCCGCGCGATTCGTCGACAGACAGTAGAGGGAGCATAGAAGTGAAGGGAGAATGAGTGACGTAGCGCCGACGTAGTGGGAGAGGGGAAGAGGAGGTGAGAGTGAGTGAACTAGAAAAAAGTGTGGAGTGTGCTATCTGTGAAGAGTTTGAAGTACCAGTTCATTGAAATTGAGTGGTTAGTTCACACTTCACTGGAGTGAAGCGTTCATTTGAACGACTCATTCACGAGCTCCCCATCACTACCTGAGTGTGACTGTGGTGCTACACAACAGACGATCCAGCACGTCATCACCGAATGTAGGACAAGAAAGTATAATGACAGTGCTTGTGACTTTGCTCTCGCGACTCCACAAACTATAGACTACATTCGTTATCTAGACATACAAGTGTACATTTCAATCATGATAGATGTTGTATCTCTAGCCGTACGCTAAACAAATAAATAAGGCAGTCCTTGACACTTGGCAGCGCTTTTGACAGCTTTCAACTACGAAATGAAAACGGCTGTAGGAGAACACAACACCCGTCTATAGACCTATGAAGACCTGTTGCTGTAGAGACGTTTACAAAATCGCACCGTAGACAGGCGAAGCAGCTAGCCCAGCGTAGAGAAACTGTCCGTGATACTGTAGTTACACGCTTGAGCACCTGTACAACTCCTTCATAATTTGAAAGGTGTTTTCGCGAATACATGGAAATGAAATATTTTGATACTTCACTACAAACACTATTCATTTTCTAATAGAAAATTGCCCAGTTTGTGAGCTAGTAATATAGTAATATTGAACAGCTTTCGGAAGTCAGCATGGTTTCATGGGAATAAGACGCAGAATACATATATTGAAAATACATAAATTGTTACACGAGGTGAAACATTTGACAAAGCAAAACTGTGAACGCACGGCAAATAACTAATGTTTAAGAAAACTCCTGTTTTTGTCGATATTGACACGAACACTATGGCAGTAACATCGACCATTTGGGCCAAAAAGTTTAAAAAATTACAGCGTAAATCATTGAGTATGGTAAAGGTATTTAATTTAATATTAAAAATATAACCACAAGGAAATATTGGTTTCGAGACGTAAAGATCCCAACGGTACAGCAGCTATAAAGAGTGCCTCCTAGCTGTCGGTACTGACACGTCGTCACCTTTCCTGTATTTTCCTGTTCCGCTGTGTAAGATGTTAAACACTTCTTTGGAAAGAAAACAGAAACTTCATTCGCAGCTATTTTCCGTTCCTAAGAATTTTTCCTTTCCTACGAATTTTGTGGTTGCAAACAGAGTAATTATTTACCCATTCCAAAAAAACTGGGTCGCTTGCAAAGGGAAGCGATTAAAGCTAGCAGAAACGTGTCGACCTGATACCGTTTTGTCAGTCTGATACGAGAAGGCTTCTTTGCTCTTTGTTCGCCGACTAATCCACTAACGAATGTAGCGCCACAGTTTGAGTCACCTGATAACGCTCGATCGCTCGGGCGATCCGCCCACACGCGCCGCCCTTATCTGGAGCCGTGTCTGCGCCGGCGCCGGCGCCAGGTCCTGCGTCAGGGACAAGTTGCGAAAGAAGAGAAAGAAGGTGATCATCTCTGCCGACCACCGTCGACTCATTGACGCTGCTCTAAATCACGCACCTCTACGAAATTAGCGCTTCATTTCTCTGCTGCGGTTGTTTGGGATAGCGAATTTGTCAACAACTACTATTCTTGCGAAAAATATATAAATATATCTTAATAAATTTCAATCTTGGAAAATCCTTACCTCTTTTTCTCGCAGACAGCGCAAAGTTACAGTATTTTTTGCTGTATGTTATAACGATATGTTTACATAATGTGTATACATAAACATACAGTTATAAATGTCCCCGTTCGTAGTCTCTAATTATAACAATATGTTACTTTTGTGCTGTAACATATAGCTGTAATCAGCGGTGGAAACATATTTGCGAACGCCGACTGTGTGCGGCTGTTTCTTGTTGGATCGTCTGATCAGTCGGAAGTTGCATTGCAGAGGAGAGTAAATGCCTATTCAAAATATAATTATTTTGGATAGCTCAACATGAATTTCCTAAGGGACCGTAGTTTATCATGCATTTACCAGTAGAATATGGCGCGGAGAAAGTATTTCGCCGCATGCAACTTCCGTCCGAACTCGACGAAAGAATTCGTGACTGTGAACTCTCTATTTGGCAGAAACATAAAGAAAATTAAATAACTTCATGAAGGAGTGAGACATAGATTCTATATTAAATAAATAGTCCATACACAAGTTCCATTCAACTCTGAATTTATGGCAAGTAATAGACGAACTTAAACTGCAATGAAGGATTTAACATGGATGCCGTTTTGACTGGCACTTCTCTTAATGAAAACAATTCCTTTGACGTTTTCACATACACGCCGCACAATAAATCTACTGCTAGGCACTTTTAGTATTACACATGTACTTTACACTAGACAATATTAATTTTAACAATAATAATACGGCGGCAAGACATGCGCGTCCGACACAAGAGACAAGAGAAGATTGAGTAAGTGTTCATCGAGAATATCTCGTACCTCAAAAAAAAAAAAAAAAATGTGTAAAAGTGTTCTTCGTCTGTCTGTTTTTCGCGCCGCGGTTTTCAAAGTCAATAACTCACTGCATCTCTGACGGCGCTTCGACAATAAACAAGTTACGTCACAGGTCGTTCACCTTTTACATTCTCGCAACATTATTTGCTAACTGTAGCTGTTGCCGAGCGACTGCTCGATTAGTGAATGATTTAAAATGATAAGGCTATCACATAATGTTACAATGTCCACATTAATTCCATTTTTCTATAGGCGCATGCAACATCCACTACTAGCACCGAAAATGATTCGTTCGATTGCCCTTGTTTTTATTTCATGTTACAAAAAACGACCCACCCCACTCCCCAGGCAGTAAAAACCTTCAGTAGAGGCGGCATTAACACGGTTAATTTTCTGTGTGTTAAAGACTACGTGTTTACTACATGTGCACCTCGCGCCGAGGATGCTGGGAGTGACCATAAAGGATTCTGCGTATTCCATCATCCCCGCGCGGAGTATCAAGCTCGACTGCGCATATAGTAGTAACTAGGTTATTGTTGAACCATTGTCATGCCAAAACACACAATATGTGCCTGAAAAGTACCCGGCAGCCAATGCTGTAATCAGGATCCATGACACATGTCGTATGCGCCAAGCCTTAACTCCACTATCAATTTGAAAGAACCAATACGTCGACAGCTCTGACCAAGACACAGGTCTTTGTCATCGAGTAGTTTCTCACATACCATTAAACACCTCATCCCCGATTATTGAAAAAATCGAACTGCGTTGTATAAAATTTCATGTCTCCTGAACTGTGTGTCGTGCAATAATAAAAATTTGCCTCTTGAAAACTAAAGGACCTTTCTGTCTTCCTAAATCTGTGTGATACACAGATCCAGCGTGGCTTCTCGATTACTCGGGGAACGAATGACAAATAAATGTGCCAGTTACGAAAGCTTTTAATCTACGGTCACTTTGCCCTAAGCATGCTAGTCTGCATCCATACGACGCAAAGAACTGAAGCAATTCTCTGTGTTGGCAGACCATCGAGCGGTGAGCATATTTTGTGGTACCACGTCAGTTTGACTGTCCCTTTGTCATTCTACGAACAGGTACAATGTGTGAATATTATATCTAGTTTGGCTGTGGAGTAGAGATACCGACGTCCATTGTCGTAATCGACATTCTTAAAATTTGTCAGTAGCGTCACACAGTCGCGGAAATATTCGAGCCCATTGCGGAGATCTTGGAGGAAGATGAAAGATTGAAGTGTATCTAAGAATACCTACTCAATCGCGAAAGGACATTATCGCAAAACAGTAAGAGAATTTTCTCAACGAAAAGCACCGTATAGAAAATTGATGCTCTCGTATTTTAATTACGCGACTTCCCTCAGACGTATGTTGCAGAGAGGATGCAGTACCTAAGGTCATGAGAAGATCTCGGCTGGAAACCACGGCAACGGACAGTCGATGGTAAACAGTGTTACTGAATGCAAAACATGCTAACTAATGTGCTTTACTCATGTAAGTTCGTAGTTCACGGTAACCGGGAAATAGCTGCGATGTTTGTAATTTCAGATTCTCGTTAAGTTATATCTTTGTCAGAATGTGTGCATGTAAACAGCTGAACTACCAGAAACACAGCTGATACTAGTAATAACGAATGCGGTGCTCGTACCAAGAATATGCTTTCATTTTCTAATATTCAGGCTCCTGTCCTCGGTGGGAATGCAGTATAAGTGAGTAGGAGTCTTTCCGTATTTGACGATATGATGGAGATGCCACTGCCTCATGTGTGCAGGACCCAAACGGATGTCTGTGCGTGGTTTGACAGCTGACGACCGCGTCGCGTCACGCGGACTGCCTCTAACCTCCTGTGCGGTCCAGTGGACAGGGGGTGGGGTCAACACCGACTCAAAGGAAGGCCTCGGCGCTTGTTGGTGAAGTCACGTCAGCTAGGCATGGCGAATGCCAGGTCTGTTGCAGGTCTGCCACAGGAAAATGTGAAACTATTGGCGGTAGTTGACCAACACATTGTTCTGAGAGATCCCTGCAATCAATTAATTATGCAATTCATTACACTTCTTAACAAATAGTGTACTGTTGAACTTAAATTTCCACCTGTTTTAAGGATTGACATACAAAAACAACTTCGTGGTCCAGCAGCAACAGAATTCGTCCTTCTTTACCTTATTTGTAAATCTCAGGACGTTACGTTTGTACTGGGTTGCTTTTAGAAGAAACTGTAAACATATAGGTGCTCATCTTTAGGTGTCTTGGTTGACTATCGGGTGAGGAGCACAGAATGTTAATGAAATATCTTGCGATTGTACACGTTGGGGGAGGGGTGGGGGACAGAAGAAGAGGCAAAAGAGAGATACTTGTTTTATCAAATAAAATTTTTTTATGTTATAAAGTTTCTCCTTTCAGTTGCAAGAGGGGAATATTTATCTTTTCTAATGTCCATGTTTAAAAAAGTTTAAGCTCAGCAGTATTTTCGATGTATGAAGCTATTTTGTTTCCTGTTTAGAATTCCTTTCGTTGAAACTGTAATCTAATGACTAGCAACAGTTGGGCATTTACACATGTAAATTAGTTCACATTTCCAGTGACGATGTCAAACGAAAATAAATAAATAAATAAAAGAAACGAGTTAATTGTAAGGGGGTTGGGGTAAGTTTCGATAACAAAATGGATCAAGTAAATATAATTACTTGAATGTAAAATTTCCGAAGCTTGCAATGGGGCAAAGCATCTTCTCATATTGATCTGCGTTTGTTTCGACAGGGTCCAGTAATACAGAACTATGCTCTTCATTTGTAGCTTTACGATAGTAAGAAAATATTTCATCTAAATAAAACTGCAGAATCCAAAACAATACCAAACATTTTGTCCAAAAATAAGAGATTTATAGTGATAAGCACGCCCAGGCGTTTCTGCCAGCAACAGACCTGGCGTTCGCCTTGCCTAGCTGACGTGACGTCACCAACAAGCGCCGAGGCCTTCCTTTGAGTCGGTGTTGGTGGGGTGCGGTGCGGTGCTTGCGCGCGTTGATTGCGTGCCTGTTGCATTATTTTGCGAGCAGGCTTGAAGGCTGTGCTATTCGCTATTTGGACAGTTTACGAGTACTGAGCGTGTCTCCGCATCACTGTACTGCGTTATTTAGAAGCAGTTTGCAGGTCTGTACTGAAATAATTTTGATTTAGTAATTTGAATGTGTGTAGGTTGCGGAATGCTTTATTTGGACAGTTTACAATTAACAGGCATGATGGGATCGGTGTGAGCACGTCTTGGAGTTCTGTGGCGTGGTGGACAGGGGTGTGTGTGCTGTACCTCACGCGGTTGGCAAGGGCGTGACGGCGGAGGAGGCTGCGCTGTGGAACGGGGCCACTGTGATCAGGCTGGTCGCTGCAGCCGTAACCCGCTAGTCTGAGGGAGGGAGGCCCATGGGCGCCATAGCGGTGCTGTGGCGGCCGCTGCTCGGGGAGGGGGAGGGGGGGGGGTCGGGGCTGGGGACTGCGGCACCCACGTGCTCCGCTTCAGTCGCGGGCAGATTTCTATTGCACAGTTGCACAGTCTGTGACATCTGTATATGTATGCGGGCTATACGCTGTGACGTCACCATGCGCGCGCTGGCTACACACGTCGCACGAGTTCCGTTACAATCGCGAGCAGATTTCTGTTGCATAAACTGTGGCGTCAGTATGCACGTCTCACAAACTAGTCGCGAGTGGTGGAACAGTTTTCCTATAGCGTATGTGAGGGTGAGTCGCTCTGCAGATAGGTATTCGCTGGAGAGCAGCTAGGGATGGGAATGACATCAGCGGCGGTAAACACACACGCCCGCAGCCCAGAGGACGACTTGCCGCTTATTTAGATAGAGATGTGACGTCCATATGCGCGTGTTGGCTGTACAATGCGACGTCGCTATGCGCACACGCAGGCTAGACACGTCAGACCTGTCCCATTAGAATTACAGGAGGGAGAAAGCGGTCGAATAGATGAGAGGGATGATAGCGCTCTCTGGCAGTGGTACTGTGCACTAGGTCAGTTTTTCTCTGGACCTTGTGGCGAACACAGCGGATGGCAGTAGTGGATCAAATTGTTTAAATTAAGAATGGTGCATGATTTCGACAGTTGACGATTAGCAAGCATTGTTGCAGAGTCTTTTAGTGGTTCGCATGTCTGTAGGCTGTGTGATATGACCCCAAGCATGTCAGAGAGTGTCTTTTGTATCTGTGTAATAAATATTCTCCACCCGTAAATAAATTGTTTCAAAATAAATAAAGTACACTCCTTCCTCTCTTCACCAGCCCATTGCAGGCTGAGACCTTTTCTCACCAATCCCTAGGAAGAGGTGGCGGACGGGTGACTGGTTAGTGGTGGTAGTCCAAGTGTCCCTTCTTTCGCGCCATTTTCTTAGTTTAGTGGAGAGACCCCAAGTGACCTTTCTTTACCGCCCAAATTCAAACTTGGCACCAGTTCCTAGGAGGAGGTGGCGGCGGTCGGGTGACTTAGGTTAGCGGCAAGTGCCCTATCTTTCCGCCATTTTCTTAGGCTAGTAGAGGTTGCATTGTCCTGATGGATTTTGAAGTTACCGCCATTTTTCTAGTGGGGGCTAGGTTAGTGGAGGTAGCCCAATTGTCCTATCTTCCCGCCAAAATTCAAGCTTCCCGCCAGGGGCGTGTGGCACTTGTGTCAACTGACGTCACGGCCGCCATCTTGGATAACGGTACTTTGAGCCAGAACGCAGGTTGTCCCAACAGTCACACAGTTTGCAAGTAAACAGTGTTGAATACGTCTTGATGATATAGTTTTAAGAATACAATTTCAGATAGAATTCACCATTGTAAAAACATGTTCTTATTGTAAATATATTTGAAAACAGTGGCGTAAATGACTCAAAAATCACATTGCATGTGCTTGAAATACTTTGTTATTGAAAATTTATTGAAACTTTACCGTACAGTTTCTCAAAACTACCAGTTTGCCTCTTATCATTGTGTACAGCTGAGAGCTTCATGTATGTTATTTTTATGTCAATTAGAATTTCGCTAAAGATGGTACTATCTGTACTTCGTAACTAAATAATAAGCCAAAATATATGAAAATGAAATGAAAGCGCTACTTCACTTTTTCACGGTTTCTAAAACCGTTTTGAATCAACTGACCTTTCTCGGCTGAAACAAGTCAGAACTCCCAGATTCATATCCATACTGCGCGAATGAACTGCCATTGTTTGATCGAATGTACATAACAATAGCCAGTTTTAACTGTGCAACTTCCTGTGCAGTTTTTGTTCTTCGCGTTTATATCACATTTTCGGTTGCATCTACTCGGTCCAATCTACACACATATTGTAAACTTGATTTTCATTCATACAGAACAGCACTCAGCGAAGGACTACCATGTGTATCATAATGTCCCGAACAATGCAGAAAATTTCCCTGTACCTGAAATTAGTAACATGTACAATATGCGTACAATTAAGAAAACGATGTCATTATGTGGCATAGCTCGGATGACGCTGTAATGTCGTCACAAGCCGCTAAGTGAAGGAAGTCAGCTCGTCTGAGGGTGGTCGGTGTGTGGCCGTCATTGTCGAGGGAAGTTGACGCACCAGCCTGGACGCGCGCGTCTAGGTACAACAACCAGCTAGCTGGTCCAAAAGATAATTGCATCCACTAAAGTTGTCGATTTGTTTATAAACATTCGTGTTCGTATACGTTCAAAAGAAAAGGAATATACGATTGTTGGAACTTTAATAGTGGCAACTATTTATTTACAGCTCGTACAAAATAGATACGTGTTTCAAAGTTTTACTGACCTCCACAGTAGTCACCAGCATTGTGTGTAACCCGTTGCCAGCGATGTGGAAGTCGTAGGATACTCTCAGCAGTGCCAGTTCTGCTGACAGTTCGAGCGGCGCGGTCTGTTGCCCGACGAATTTGTAGCAGTTCTGAAGCGAATGCCGTGAAGTGTTTCCTTCAGTTTAGAAGTCGAGTTGAACTTACGAGGGCTTAACTCAGGGGAGTACAGTAGGTGATCCAGCACTTAGCAGCCCCATCAGTCAAACAAATCAGTAACAGCTTGCACTGTCCGTGCTTGGGCATTGTCCTGCAAAATGATGGTCAGGTCCTGCAGAAAGTGTCATCACTGCTGTCTCTGTGCTGTTCACCTTTGGAACACAACCTACGACCAGCTTAGAGACAGAAGTGATGAACTTTCTGCAGGACCTTCCAATTTCTACCCCGGTCACGGGCGCCGTCCTTTTGCTGGGCCGCGACGCATTTCAAATTTAAAAAAAAATCCCGCACTGCTAAAACATCGTGCGTTCTAGAATCTCTTAGTTTTGCGCTCTGTGTGCCATGCGTGCGTTTTATAATTAGCTTTCCTCCATCCAGAAGGTCCGTCTCTGCCTCGTGATGGCTGGGTGTTGTGTGCTGTCCTTAGGTTAGTTAGGTTTAAGTAGTTCTAAGTTCTAGGGGACTTATGACCACAGCAGTTGAGTCCCATAGTGCTCAGAGCCATTTTTTGAAGGTCCGAAATCACAACCTATTGTTTTAGCACTGATATCACTAATTGTCTAATTTAACAGCAGTTGTTATGTGTAGTCGCCGTCGCTGCTTTGTCTGCAGCCCTTACACTTTCAGTTTTTGCCAGCACGTTAATTGGGGCGTTTGTTATAGCTTCGTAATTGCGTTACCAATCACTTGCTATGAAAAACAGGCGCACTGTATGATACAGAAAACAACGTATTGACAGCTGTTAAGAGGCGCTTTCTGCCATAGACTCAGAGAATGAGTTCTAACGAAACGGTTTGAAATAAGTAATAAAACAATGTACCATTCATGGCCTTAGTAGACCACCACCTTTACTTAATGAAACAATTTGAAATAAGTTCCAAAGCAATGTACCATTAACGGTCGTAGTAGACCACCGCGTTTACCATATCTACTGCTCGAGATCAGCATTTGGATTCACTCCACTTGTGCAGTGTTCTTTATCTTCTTCCTCGTTCCAAACCAAAATTCGAACTCTCATTCGTAATAACTCGCATTAAATTCAGTCCTATACCCTAGAAATGAGTGCTGAGGACAAGCCGGCAACCCCACAGTTACGTGCTGAGCCGGTAGTTGATCATTGCCTCGCTCCCACCCGTTACGAAATGTCAAGTTCGGTTCAAATGGCTCTGAGGACTATGCGACTTAACATCTGAGGTCATCAGTCCCCTAGAACTTAGAACTACTTAAACCTAACTTACCTAAGGACATCACACACATCCATGCCAGAGGCAGGATTCGAACCTGCGACCGTAGCGGTCGCGCGGCTCCAGACTGTAGCGCCTAGAACCGCCCGGTCACACCGCCCGGCCAATGTCAAGTTTGTATATGTGTGCGTGGATGATTGCTGTGAGTGCGTGCGGAATGTAGTGTTGTGTTTGTTTAGTCATGGGCGAAGACGGAATGGAGGGGAGGGAGGGCGTGAAACCCAGGACAGGCACCAAACGGCAGCGGCAAGGACTCGTGCCCTACAGCTGTAAGCGATGGCGGGCTCGTACGTTCATCGCTGCAGTTAGTTAGCCTTGCGTGTCGCCAAAGTAGAGCGCTGGCTTCAGGTTCAACTTTCAAATCATCACAAAAAAGACGATATTGATGTCGCAGATCCTGTGTTGTAAGTGACCTTCAACTGATCGTGTAGAGTACTCAGAAAGAGGAGCAGATAAAGGTAACCAATATTAAGTAGGAAAATATCGTTTTTATAGGGAAAAATCAAAGCAACTAAATGTAAAAGAAACCAGCTGAACCAAACGATTTAGTAGCACTGAAACTATACTGTCCGGGAACGAGATTCATTTAAGAGATCACATTAAAAGTTTTTCTCCTGCTTGGTTTCTTATTACTGTGCTTTCGTAAGCTCTCGCGTAATATCGAGATAGAATCACGGTGTATGTACAGTAATGTTGTATTCGTCTCAAGTAATTTGTACTGAAGCAATGTATTGTGCAGAACATATATGCCTTGGGGATAATAGGCATGCAGTAAATGCGTTCGAAATGACCTTGCTTGGTAGTTAACAGCCCACACGTGCGTTTCCTGGCTACAATGTAATTGATGTATAATTCATGTCGGGGTCATTATACTGGGTGTAAAGTCCTAGAAGACTTTCAGTTATTTATTCCACAAGAACGAAACATTGTACAGATATCATAGATATGTCATTTTGAAGAGAAACCCTGAAGTTTTTTCGTGTATATCGCCACAGCGTAGTTTGGTAATTAGCCGATAGTCCGCGCTAGTGGCTAACGTGGCAAGATCAGGTGCAAGAGCACTTCGCCGAGAGCACTGTCACTGAATGTTCCTACTTGGACATGTTGCAGCTATGGTTGATGTCTCAAATGCAATTGGACTGTCCGTTCATCTTTCAACAGGATGGGGCTCCACCCGTTTTCATTGTGAAGTTCGTGGGTATCTGAACACGAAGCTGCCGCATCGGTGGATCGGCCGTGCTACGGAAGGGGACAGCTGTTTCATGAAATGGCCTCCCCGATCATCAGATCTCACTCCGTGTGACTTTTTTCTGTGGGGACACATTAAAGATCTGGTGTATGTACCGCCTCTACCATGTCATGTAGCAGAGCTCCGGGAGAGAATATGGGAAGCGACTGCCACAGGTATGGCAAGAATTCGATTACCGTATTGACGTCTGCCGGGTCACTCATGGTTCGCACATCACATGTTTCTAAAACAACTTTCAGAGTTTCTCTTCGAAATGCAATATGTATGATATCTGTTCAATGTTTAGTTCTTGTGCGATAAATAATTGAAAGTGTTCCCGGTCTTTATGTACAGCCACTATGTAGATTCTGAACTTTCTGAAAATTATAGAAGAAAAATTGTTCGACACATAAATTGTTTGACGAACAACGTATTGTACTTAGTGTTTCCCATGGAAATTATTTATAGAAACAATTGTAAAATACAGGAAAAAACAAATTTACTGTTCCGTTAAGAATTATAGACCTTTGTCTCTTCTTTTCGCTGAGCGCAACGAAGTAATTACTTCTTTACGAATTACTTATTTTGTCAGGTATTTTTTTACAGGTATTGCGGTAGAAAGAGAGATTTTGAGAAAGCACATAAAGACTTACAAGAAAGCCATAAACACCGCAGAGTACAAAGGAAGCAGCTCAGCAGCGAGCCAAGTCTCTGTCAGCCGCACTGCAGGATGCTCGTTGCTCAAGTGACTTAAAACTAAGACAAAAACAAAACAAAACAACATTATTATCGGATACTGGATATATTTTCACAAGTTGGTGGTCATCCTAAGAGAAAACGACGTGCAGAAATATTTTGAACATTGGAAAGAATACATTTAGATGTGCACAGAATCAATTAGGTCGACGACACTAATGCCGGCATGACCAAACGCTCATATAGGATCGACTCAAAGCTGGCGAAAGTCGTTTTCCAAAAATGTATTACAATTCGAGGTTGGGTTTAGAAAGCGACAAGGGAAGGCAAAATGAGTTGCAACCGCCAGTGTCACATCTCGATCTGGTGGGAAGGCGTCTTGTTTATTTTAAAGGAGGCATGCAAATTGGATCCTGTAATCTGACATACGCTAAGTAGATACACAAATAATGAATTAGGAATTCAGTGGCTCCTGAATGGAGAAAGAATCAGTTAATTCGGTGTATTCTGTTAAAATAACTCGTAAAACATTTGACAAACAAAAATATTATAGTATAACCTAGGTACATCTGATAAAACAGTCTGCGGTAAATTCTGATAACCGTGTAAGTGAAACAATTGCAATTGCAAAGTCGTACAAGAAAAGACAGAGCCTCCCCAGCGCGTCATCCCACGGTCACGACTCGATCTCGCCATAGCAAACTGTAGAGGCTCAAGTGGCTGCAGAACCAGCCAACGGATAAGTGCGGACCAGACCGAAATGTCGTCACGTCCCTCAGTTCATGTCTTGGCGGTGTCACAGGCCCAGCGGTGGTGAAGTCTGACCCTGGAGCCCCCAGCGAAAAAGCCTGAAGTCGAACGATCGAGATGAGAAACTGCTATTGTACCAAATACTCGCCACAAGCGAAGCCCGCTTGCTGTCTTTTGCACTCGTCAATCTGTTCGGATTTGCCGGGCTACGGATCTTCGGATCGCCGACTTGCAATAAAAACGTTTCTTACAAAACGCTGGCCCCCTTTCACTGAGCTATTGAGGCGGTTCAGCGCTAACGTGCGTCCTGCCATTTAGTGCAGAAAAAAGGCGCGTCTCTCTCTCTCTCTCTCTCTCTCTCTCTCTCTCTCTCTCTCTCTCTCTCTCTCCGTCGCCAGTGCGGTGAGTCCTCGTCGGCGTAGTCGAGTTTCTTTCTCTAACCTACAAGTTTATTTACAATAGCCAGTCCTGGCAATTCCTGTGTTGCGAAGCCAACCTCCAGTGGCATCTCACACCTCCAAAGGCGCCCCAGACAATGGGTTCTCACTCTGTGTACGACATGGTATCTGTAGCGTCCGGTGATTTCCGAAGAAAACAACCTTCTACGTTTTGTGCATAATAATGCCATCCTAGACTTGCCCAAAGACAGCGTTCCTTCCCTTTCCACTTCTGGGTTGTGAAACGCTCGCTGATCGGGACCTTATCTGTGAAGCATACTGTGTATCGGGCGCCCGAGGTCGGCACTACAAAAATGTGTCCGGCGCACTGCAAGCCATTGACCAGCCTCCCTCCCGGCATTTCCTTCTGAGAAACTCCACAAGTGTTTTCTCTGTTTGCTTTCAATGTGCTCTTACTTGTATGAAGCATGTAAATTTGAATAAAAGAGTAAATTGTGTTTTCTAACATGCCAGCAATCATTAGTACTGTTATGTACACTCTTTGGTGAGTTCGTGCTCGGCTACCATGGAACCCCAAGCTTCACAGGACCTGTTCCCTTCCGTGCTGCATGTCTATCCTGCTGTTATTCTTTTTCCCCTCCTTTACGAAATATGTGTTGTTTTTTTTTTTTTTTTTTTGCGAATGTGCCCTAAATTTTCAGAAGCCTGAGACCAGAACAGTCCGTCCGCTGTTTTCTCGTACTTTTTTTCTTTCTGCGTTCCCCTTCTCATATCCTTCCTCCCCTTCGGCCTTTCAGATTCCTATTTTTCTTCTTCCTCCCTGTGCGCTCCTGAAGGCTTGCCTATGCGTTTGATGCGTAGCAGGTGATGGGGTATCGCGTAATTTCCAGCCCCATCTTAACAGGTAGGGTGTGCACATACCCCTTGGTACAGGCCACGCCCAGGGAGGGGTCATTCCCTTAGCTGTGACCTTCCCAAATCGCTAAATGGTCCCTCTGTCAGGAGCTCGAGAGATGTGGCTTCAGATATGAACACTTGGACGGATTATCCTCCCTCTGGAGGGAGTGGCGGGAGGGGGGGGGGGGAGGGAAAGCTGAAAGGAGCACACCATCGGAGAAGATGACAATCGTGGGAGATTTTCTCACATGAACCAATCATCGTCTTCTCAGTTGGTGTCTACTAAACGTAAATGGAATGACGCTAATGACCCAAAGACCCTTTCAGCTGCACCTTCGTTCCTCGTGGTTTCGTGTACTGAAGACGGTCAGTCCATTGGTACCATTAATCGGTTTATTATTCAGGAATGTGTTGATGCAGTTACTGGCCCTGACCAGTCCTGTTCTCGTTTACGCGGGGGCCCTTGGCTTTTGGGGGCTAATTGTGATTCCCAAGCACAACTGCTTGCAGCTTCGCTCCTCCATGTCTATCTGGTTCGTGTTGAGGCTCATCGAATGCTGAATTCTTCCCGTGGTGTTATTTACAATAGGCTGCTCGATGATCTGGCCGAGGCAGAAATCCAAACGTACCTCTCTGATCAGGTTGTCATTGCAATCAATTGAGTGACGAAAAAAGTAGATGGATCCTTCGTGCTCACAAACACACACTCTTTTTCTCATGTTCGATAGAACAGTGCTTCCATGAAAGATCAAAGCAGGTTATGAAGTAATAACAGTCCGACCATACATTCTGAACCCAATACGCTGCTACGAGCGTCATCGCTACAACCACACTCGAATGTCCTGTCGAAACCCTGCCGGATGTATTACGTGTAGTAGAGATCCTCATGAGAGCGACTGCCTGCTGCTTTCCTCCACCCCCACCCCCACCCCATGTATCAGTTGCAATGGCGATTATGTGGCCTCCTCCCGAGAATGTCCTGTGTATGTCGGTCGATGAGTGGTCCGTCCAGTAGATCCGGGAGAAGGAAAAAGTGCCTTAACCTGTCGCTCGCAAGATGTTGGATAGTCAGAAGCCCTGCGTTTCACCATCTGGCATTTACATTACCGTTCTTACTACGTCTCGCTCCACAAAGGACATGGCCAAGCAGACTTGCGACCTCAAATTTAACACCACGGTTGTAAAATCGCCCAGTGTCACGGTAGCATCCCCGTCTCCTTCTCCTCCAGCTGTGCGCAAGCAGCAAAATTTTCGCCTCACGCAACAAAATCACTTCTTACACAATCAGCAGCTCGGGCAGGATGGAAAGAATACGCCTGCGAAGACTTTCCACGTTCCTCCAGCCAGCAAACATCTGAATCTTCGTCTGCCAACCGCAGAGGTTCCAAGAAGTCAGACAGACAACAGTCTTCTCCTTCGCTGACTCGGAGATCCTCTTCTTATGGCGCCACCCTCACGCGGCCCGCCTTCGTGTTGCTGGTGCGCACCGCCAACCGTTTTTCTGCCCTAGAATTCGTAGACCGACAGAGGGAGAACGCCGACGCCTATGTAGATTTCATGAATCAGGATCCTCCAGTCTCTGCGCCCTGACAGAGAAAATCTTCGAAGGCTCGCACTCGGCAATTGTTGAGGGAAGGTGCCTTCTTATTTTCCCTCCTCCCCTTTCTCTGTCAGGGCTCTCCTCCAGTGGAACGTTCGCGGCCATAGATCCAACAAGGAATAATTACGGCTGCTCTTGGAATTGCAGCATCGACTTGTTATCTGCCTCCAGGAAACAAAATTGCGTCCTCACGACCGCTTTGACTTCTGGGGAGTCACACTGCTCATCCGGGATGATGTTCATAGTCAAACCATCTCACTGAACAACCGCCTGCAAGCTGTTACTGCCCGCATTTTCCTTCCTCGCCTCCCTTATTCCCTCGTACCATCGGCATCCCTCCATCATTCGGTGTCACCAGGGCAGACTTCCTCCAGCTTATTGGTCAACTCCCTCAGCCCTTTTTGCTGCTCGGTGACTTTAATGCACACCTTCCCCTTGGGTCTCATGCAGAACCTTTCCGAGAGGTGCCCTCTTGGCTGACCTTCTCGATCAACTCAACCTCACCTGCCTTAACATTGGAGCACCCACGTTCCTTTCAGACTCCACACACACACCAGTTCCCATTAGGACCTTTCGTTCTGCACTGCCCAGCTCGCCCGTCGTCTCGACCGGTCCGTTCTCTCTGACACGTACTCGAGCGACCATTTCCTGTGTCTTCCTACCCCATCTATGTGCAAACCCAAGTGGCAGATTTCTTAGGCCTACTGGAGGCTTTGTTCCTTCCTGGCGATCTTCGACGAACAACATTTCTCCAGTTGTGATGACCAGCTCGAATATCTTACAAACGTTATCCCTACCGCCGCAGAACATTCCAATCCTCGCACTTGGTCTTTACCGCGCGATGTCCCGGTATCTTGGTGGAGTACGGTGTGCCGCAACGCAGTTCGCGCGCGCGGAGACGTGCTCTCCGAGCTTTTAACTGTCATACCACAAAGGCGAACTGCATTTGTTGTTTAACAGTTCCCTGCACAGTGTCGTACCATTCTTTTGGATAGCAAAAAATGTAGCCGGATTTCATTTATTAGTTCTTTCAACAGTTCTACTCCCTCTCCCGTCTGGTGAGCCAACCCCTGACGGCTCTCTTGGGAAGGTCCATTCCCCAGTTTCCGGCCTGACTGTAGCAGATGATGTCATAGTGGAGCCTATTGCTGTCTCCCAACTCCTCGGTCCGCTGTTTTGTGTACATTTCGAGCTCCACTCACTATCACTCTGCCTTCCTTCACCGGAAATGAGTGGAGGCGGCTCGGGCGATACCTTTCCCCTCTCAGAATCATGAGTGCTACAATGTCGCCTTCACTATGAGGGAGCTAGATCATGCTCTCACTTCATCCCGAACCGAGCGAGGTGGCGCAGTGGTTACACACTGGACTCGCATTCGGGAGGACGACGGTTCAATCCCGCGTCCGGCCATCCTGATTTAGGTTTTCCGTGATTTCCCTAAATCACTTCAGGCAAATGCCGGGATGGTTCCTCTGAAAGGGCACGGCCGACTTCCTTCCCAATCCTTCCCTAATCCGATGAGACCGATGACCACGCTGTCTGGTCTCCTTCCCGAAACCAACCAACCAACTTCATCCCGATCCTCCGCCGCAGCACCGAACTGTGTTCACATTCAGATGTTGCTGCACCTTTCTCTTGTGGCCAAGCATTTTCTGCTTCGTGCACACAATCGCGTCTGCGCAGAGGGCATGTTTCCCAGATGCTGGCGTAGAGCCGTTTTCATACCCATACCTAAGCTCGGTAAGGACAAACATCTTGCTTCTAGCTACCGCCTCATTTCTCTCACCAGCTGTGTTTGCGAGGTGATGGAATGTATGATTCAGGCCCAGCTGGTATTGTGGCTCGAGTCTCGCAATTTACTGACCAGTGCACAATGTGGATTTAGTTGGCGCCGTTGTGCATTTGACCATCTCGTCACTTTGTCCACCCATGCCATGACTGGTTTCCTGCGGAAATACCTGACTGTGACCGTGTTTTTCGATTTGGAGAAAGCCTATGAAACCTGCTGGAGGACTGGTATCCTCTGTACTCTCTACAAGTGGGGCGTTGCCTGCCGTCTTTCGTCCAGGAATTTTTAAAAAGACCGTATTTTGCAGGTACGTGTGGGTTCTGCATTGTCGGACACGTGTATCGAGGAAAACGGTGTGCCTCAGGTTTCCGCCCTGAGCGCTGTCCTCCTTGCTACCGCCATTAACGCTACTACGGCCAGTCTACCACCGGGAATCTCACTGAGCAGCTTCTTCAGCGATGTCTCGATCGTCTCTACTCTACGTCTAGTGATTACTCTGCTATTCACAATTAAGTGCCTGGCAGAGGTTACTCGTGGAGTATCGACGATGGTTTTCATTTTTACACTGGCAAAACCATTTGTATATGCTCGATAGGAAACTTTCTTGGTCCTCCACATGTCTTACCTTGGCACTGGTTGTATCCGGCCCCACAGTGTCCTCAGCGGTACCTCCTTGGGAGCGGATAGGACCACCCTCCTCCGATTTTACTAATCCGTTGTCCGATCGAAAGTTGACTATGAGTGTTCCGTTTATGCATCTAAACGTCCGTCCATCTTAAGCCGTCAAAGTACAATTCACCATCGTGGCGTCACGACGGTCTGACGAAAGCGAGGCCGCTGACGCTGCTGCCAAGGCTGCAGTCCTCCTGCCTGGGCCCGCCGGTTCTTCCATTCCTTCTGATCGTCTCCGTGTTGCCATCTGTAAGCACGCGATGTCCCTTTGGCATCACCGCTGGTCTTCACTTCGTGGGAACAAACTCCGGGGAATTAAACCTCTCCCAGCGGCTTGGGCGACCTCCTCTCGGTACTGTCCTCGTGAGGAGATCATTTTAGCTAGGCTGCGTATCGGGCACTGTCTTTTGAGCTGTCGCCATTTGTTAAGTGGAGCTCTCCCCCACTTTGTGCTCATTGGGCTCAACCTTCGACGGTCCGCCATTACGTTCACGTTTGTGCCTGCCGTCTGAGTTTTCGGCCGTTTCAGCGAACGACGCACGGCCTGTCGACAGCATTTTACTTATTATTCGTCGTAGCAATATGGCAAAAAACATTTAATCGTTAGTTGAGGACCTCTGTTGTCTCTGTGCCGTGTTTTATGGACTTTTCTCCGAGAGGAAGTCCCTCTTTTTAGCTGTCTTTCCTTGCATCGACTGGGCTTAACGTTTAGTCGCTTTTAACTCCTTTTTCATCTTAATGTTTTGCGGTTCCGACATGGGCGCGTGTGACCTTAGTTGTTTTTGCGCCCTAAGACAAAACAAAGGCGATTTGCACTGGAGATTTTTCAGTCTTCCTTACAGAAATGGATTTCTCTGTGTTTCATAGAACATCCGTCTTCCATTCAGAAACGAGATATTGTGTTGGCTGCTTCTGTGTGTGAGCAGTGTTGAAAAGTCCGGTTAGTTGCATCCACAGGAAGTTATATCGAGCGCGTGTTTTGCAAGTATTGTAGGTGGCATCTGGCAAGCGTTCGAAGAAAAAGCTGTTGATTATACACTCCAATAGCTTTCGTAATCTCTCTGATTTTGTCCTTAAGTGATACTTTCGTTCGATATAGAATCAGCCAAAGTTGAAAGATTCAATTTTTATGTAATTGATGAATAGTTTTCGGTTATATGAACCCATATTCAAACTAAAGTCGTCGTCAGTTAAATAAAAAGTGAATCTTGCGGGCGTGGCTGTTTCTGTATCGAAATGGTTGACTCAAATTATTGCCCTGCGATTAATCAAGTATGCTGGAAGCCCCATGATAAGTTTGTGTTGAAGCGGAATAAAATTATTCGACTCAACGTACGGGATGCATTCTTGATAGTTTAAGAGGATTCTGTCTGGTTAAATGTACAACATAGCTCTTTTAGTGTTTGATGTGTGCTTCATGTGTGCATCAATCAGAAACCGCGGAGCTCGCTCACCATTTCATGTCATGTTTAGCCATAGCTTGGCGAAGTTCCGGACAGATGAACAGCGCTCATGACCTTACCGCAGGCGAACTTCTTTTTGCAAAATGGGTCTTATACGGTGCCCCTGCCCTCACGTATTCCTCAGTAAACTGAATGTATATTCCACGCTGAAAGATTTACGCTGTTGTTCAACCTTACATTGCCACTTGTAGCTGGTGACGTCCCTTCACTTGCCCACATTACATGACACTCGCCGACTTTATAAAAAGCATTTACAGAAATCTTTCATCCGTCTGGTTTTACGTGCGAAAAATCACGCCGTTGCGCATGAAACTGTTTTGTAGAAATGCGTTGCATTTTATGCGCTGCATTAAGATATAATTAAAAAAACTGGTTGTTAATATTAATCATCGTTTCGTTGTTTATACGTTAAAAGTTTTATTCAGTAGTGGTTTAAAATCATTGAAAAAATGTTTGGACGTGCAAAACAATGCATGTATCAAAACAGAATTAAGCGCAGCCCCGTACAAAACGATATACTTTTCATACGGCAGATAATATTTTGTGTGAATACCTTGTTTCGCAGTTGTCCTGCTCATTTCAGGCAATCATGCGTTATTCGGATTGGTAGTTGCAACATTTCACGCCAAAATTATTCATGTGAGTTTTTGTAGTGGCGGTTTGTTAATTCTCAATTTTTGCATTTGCATACCCTAAGTAAACAATGACAAGAATTTTAAGATAGATAATACGAAGATATATGCTTTTCAGTAGTTTATTATTTTTTGTACGAATCGTTAAAGTTGCGATGTAGTAACATTTAAAGTAAGTTTATCTGTGTAATATGGTCCTTTCGTAAGATCTAGGTAATATAAGTTATTTAGCATTCATTATCATCATAAACTTCGCATGGTATTCAATATTTCTTTCGATATCATATTTATGTTTGCTGCTGTTTTGTGCACGGGTTAAGTATTCATGGTTATTTCTCATATGTTTGCTTATTATATAGTCTCATGCGTATATTAATAAAATGTAATTATAAAATAAAAAATTTAAAAATAATAAAATATTACAAAAATAAAAATATGAAACAAAATATTAAAAATATAAATATGAAAAATGAGAATATAAGAAATAAAACAAAAAACCTCCCACGGTCATTTGACCTTGACGTAGTGGTGATGCCCGCGTGCTCAGGGGCACAGTAGGCCTACTGGACGCAGCCAGGCCAGCGATGCCCAGCTCAAGCGATGCGGTTCAAAAGACAGCAAAATAATCTAAACCGGATCAGTCGTTGCCCGAGTCAACAAATAGTGCTCAGGGGCACAGTAGGCCTACTGGACGCAGCCAGGCCAGCGATGCCCAGCTCAAGCGATGCGGTTCAAAAGACAGCAAAATAATCTAAACCGGATCAGTCGTTGCCCGAGTCAACAAATAGTGCGCAGGGGCACAGTAGGCCTACTGGACGCAGCCAGGCCAGCGATGCCCAGCTCAAGCGATGCGGTTCAAAAGACAGCAAAATAATCTAAACCGGATCAGTCGTTGCCCGAGTCAACAAATAGTGCTCAGGGGCACAGTAGGCCTACTGGACGCAGCCAGGCCAGCGATGCCCAGCTCAAGCGATGCGGTTCAAAAGACAGCAAAATAATCTAAACCGGATCAGTCGTTGCCCAAGTCAACAAATAGTGCTCAGGGGCACAGTAGGCCTACTGGACGCAGCCAGGCCAGCGATGCCCAGCTCAAGCGATGCGGTTCAAAAGACAGCAAAATAATCTAAACCGGATCAGTCGTTGCCCGAGTCAACAAATAGTGCTCAGGGGCACAGTAGGCCTACTGGACGCAGCCAGGCCAGCGATGCCCAGCTCAAGCGATGCGGTTCAAAAGACAGCAAAATAATCTAAACCGGATCAGTCGTTGCCCGAGTCAACAAATATCTGCATCGATTGCCAAACTGTGGCGGTCTAATGTCAAAATTGTGGTAGAGTAAAAGTTGGGAACCAGAACGAACAGAGCTGCTAGCGTAGCTCAGAAAGAGGCGAATACGTCCTCAGCAGAGTTAGGTATGTGAAAAGAAGGGAACTAGCTTTTCATCTGGAAGCTTCAAAGACATTTAAATCGAAACTTCTTGACATGTTCGCGTTTTTGACGAGTTAACCCTACTTCCTCTACGCAGTTACGTCTGCAAGGTATTGGCGCACTTGCGCCTAGTGTCCAAAATCCAGAAGGTTCGCCCAGCCATAGTAAACAATATATAGTATCATATGGCTGAAGAGCATACATGTAATAGCTATAAAAAAGTATTTTTGGGGCGTAACATTTCTAGGAATGGGGAGGGTGACGCTGTAACAATTTCGAGGTTCTGGGTGGAGGGATTGATTTTTTAATTTTTCTTTTTCTTTTACTTTTTTCCGAGGGGACTATTTCTCGCTCAAACACAACCACCGTTGGGGTTGATCCGGCAATTCAGTACTGCCGGGATCGGCACACCTAAAATTAATTCAAACAGTGTCTTAAAGCCTGAAATGACTTAATATTCTGCGATCGGATATTCTGCTGTTGTAACCACTTGTGTCTATCTTGGCGTAGCTTTCGATGGGCACGGCAATTTGCTGTTATCACGCCGTCGCGTGTGTACTCTGCCTGTGCAGTTAATTCGCGTTTGGAGCGGACCCTCCTGCACCTGGATTACAGTCTACGGTGTTGGGTGAAGAACAAATAGATATAAATTTGTATGCTTATGGAGAGTGGGATGGATCTACAATAGAAAATATCCGAGAGTGGGATGCACGCGTCCTAAACGTTAATGACATGTTGTTTCATATTGCCCGAGATGACAAATGCCATGTTGGATCGCGTGATGGTATGTGCCATGTTATACGACATGACGTTATGTATCATGTTACTTTATTACGTGACGGGGGTACTGATACTAACAAATAAAAACGCGCGAATACGTCATTTTCTGTTTTAAATGTGTTTGAAACTACCAGATAAATCGAAAAACTACTCTCTCTCTCTTTTTTTACATAAACATCCCAAGTTCTGCCTAGTAAATATTTAACTTTCTGTGATGTGAAAGGAGAATTTTTTGATTATGGTTGTCAATACGAACGTAATTATATGAAACACTCTCGACACTGCTTCGAAAATGTATCAGTCAAAGTTTGTACTGATGAGCGAGAATGGTTATAGGACTGCCACTTCATAATTCAAGTTTGGTTTCGTAATCGCCAGCTGCCTGAAAATGTATTGCAGTAGAAACAATTAGTCAAATGGGTGGGAATATGACAGCTTGGCTTTACTGCCAGCAGCACGCCATAGCCCCGGTCTTATCGATTTGGTGCCTTTGAATAGCGACACGAATCAATATAATACGAAACGAAACGTACGTTGTCACAGCTGAGTAACGGCTGCGGTCACGAACAGAATTGTTCAGCCAAAAGAAGGAAATAAATTACGAATGAAAATGTTATTGTCTACTGAAGTAATCGGTCAACAACCAACTTTACACATTGACATGGCCTGAGGGATACTAATTTCTTCGGAACAGAGATCGTTCAGATTGTGTGACTGTCGACAGAGCCTTTATTAACAAAAACTAGGTGCTACCGGGCTAAGCTTAAGAAACGGACCTGTGTAGCCGTAAGAAAACTTAAGTAGCTAGTGTGTGGATCGAGCGAGTTGACGTAACGTTGGTGGCACAGGGTTTGTATTCGGAAAGACCGGGTTGAAGTAGTGTCTGACCATACAGGAGGTAATATTTCGAGTTTGACGTCCCACGGACAACAGACGGAGCACAACTTAGGTAGGGAAGGAAGTCCTCCGTGCCCTCTACAAAGGGATCATTTTGGCATCTGTCTGGAGCGATTCAGGGAAATCACGGAGAACCTGTATCTGGATGGCTGAACGGGGATTCGAACTGTCGTGCTCCCGGTTGCGAAACTAGTATGCTAAAACACTGCGCTACATTGGTCGGTATGATTATCCAGTGTATGTCTCTTGTGGTTTCCCAGAATCTGTTAAAGTATAAATGCCCAAGGTGGTTCATTTTAAAACGACGCGGATGATTTCCTTGCACTGTCCAGAGCTTAGGTTCATTTTTTAAAGACCCCCCTCCCTGTTCCCACCAGCTGCCACTATCGTAGATGTTTAAAATAGTATCATCTGTTAGAGTGGCATTGTGCTTTTCTCCTTAAGTCTGTTTTCCATACAATCTGAGGCACTGATTGTTCCAGCTACTTTATAAATATCGTTCTCTTTCTTAAAAGTTTGCTTATGCAAAACGCTTTCTTTACTAGGACCACCACCGCCACCACAACTAGGACTACGTAAATGGACGGAAGCACACTTTTCGGTAGCTATGCGAAATAAGATGTAATCAAGTTTCGTAAACAGGACAGAAAGAGTTAAATTTAATTACAAGATGTGTGACACTGACAATGACCTAAATATGTCATTAGAAATATCCTCAAACCCGAGATATTCGTAAAAAGTCTCTTGGACAACAACTAAAAAGTGAAGAGGATGATGGTTACACCAATGCTGGGCTTCCTTTCTGAGAAGTTGTGGAAGGATTTTGTCATCAGTCGATCTCCCTCCCGAGAAGGAAGCGCGTGATCGTTCAAGCGTATACTGTACTTACATGTGAAGTAGCCCAGCGCTATTAGCTGGGGTGCTTCCCTTGTTAGTGACAGCTGTAGGCTGAAAATCGTTTCCCTTTATGCAAACTACATATGCAGTGTAGCATTCAGACCTGGAGATTTTGCTGACTGGTCCATGTGGTAGATACCTTCACTTGTTGAAGTTTCATGGACCGAGGCCTCTCGATGCGGGCGGGCACTGCCGTTCACGAAGAGGAAACCTGTAGTTGCAACTACACTTTTGCAGAAGTATATGTGCGCTGCGTCACGTCTCTGCACCATAGTACCTTGACAATTTTCCTCCTGAGGCGCCACATTCCTCAAGTTCCAGGTCTGACAGCCAGCATAGTGCTCCTAAAGCCGGAATTATACGATACGCCAAGTCAGGTGTAGACGGCCTGCCACCTACAGTTGAATCCACGTAAGTTGATCCCTGACAGCTGCAGTGGGCTGGCCGCGGTAGCTTCAGCCAGCGATTTTGTACACGTATCTATGGCAACGCCTCAGTGTTGTTACACCTCTGTAGACGGCAACTGCTTTCGCCTGTAGCCGGTAACACTTTGCAGTTGGAAGCTGGCAACAGCGCTTTCTGCCGTGGATCAGCTTCCTACTGTTGGCATTACTTCATCGTTCTGGCCTTCTCCTAACGACTAAGGCGGACACTGTCGCGGCAAATGTTGCATAATCATTAAGTAGTTTTGTTATAGCTGCACAAGATAACAATAACTTTCTAATAAATACGAAACTAGGCCTCTCAGTTTCAAGAGGAAGTAGGAACTTTACAAAAATATCAACTTTCACACTCAACGAAGTAACCAAGCCTGTGGTTCGGAATATGTGCATTCTGGTCAAATGTCAAAAGTGTGTGAAATCTTATGGGACTGAAGTGCTAAGGTCATCAGTCCCTAAGCTTACACACTACATAACCTAAAGTATTCTAAGAACAAACACACACACACCCATGCCCGAGGGAGGACTCGAACCTCCTCCGGGATCAACCGCACAATCCATGACTACAGCGCCTTGACCGCTCGGCTAATCCCGCGCGGCGTACATTCGGGGCGCTGGTGCAGACTTACACGTTAGGTGTAATAGGGGGCGCTGGTGTATATGGTAGGTGTGTCGTTTAATACCAGTTTAAACTTCCGGGAGAACGACGACGACCACCACCACAAAGTTGTCGCTATTATCGGGGCCGGTCCGAGAACATTTTACCACACGAGCGGGTTATCATTTGGCGCCTCTCCCCCTCTTTTTCCCTCGTATACTTCCACCCGTGTCAGTTTTTGCTGCTAATTGTGATAACCACTGTGTAAATACCATTCATTTGGGTGTCCGTCTCAGCTTGGCGCCCCAAGCGGCGGCTGCCGCAACCAGGCCCTGCCCGTGATGTGTAACCACGGACTCTGCAAACTGATGCGGGCATGGTCACATTCTGATATTGTCCACAAAAGATGTTACCGTTGCAGTTCAGCAGTCACTGGTCGAAACCCTGCAAATTGCGAGGCAGCCGCGTTCAGTGCAAAGTGTCCTTGCGGATATTTCTGGATTACGTCGCGAAGTTAACGCCACGTTCGTCCATAGTTCTTCTCAAAATAACGCTTCATCTAAAACTGCGATCTCTCTCTGCTCTGCGCCAGGATGCCAAAGATTCTGCCTTGCAAAGCAGACTCCTTGTGCGTCTTTGTGACATTACATTGTAAACTTCACAAATATATTACCATCTGCTTACAGTGAAAGTGCAAATGCGTGTGAGGCTTGCAAGTCTATTACACTCACTTTCACTATCACCTCGATATCAGAAAGAGAGATCAGTGATTTCTGTATTGTTCTTTTTATCATGAACTCTAAGTCTAGTTTGACCCAGTTTTACAAACATGTCGCTTGCCAAACCGTTACCAATTCCGCATAGGTGGTGCATCGTATATCGTCTACGATTTGCTGTACACACACACACACACACACACACACACACACACACACACACACACTCTATGAGCACCTACTTAATTGCGAGTTGTTTCACCTTTGGAAGACAAAACAGCAGCCTTTCTGTGTGGCGTGGATTCGAAAAATCGTTGGTAATTTTTTTGAGGGGTGTCGCATTCCGTGAAGTTCCCGGAAATTACGGTCCGATAGTTTGCGGACGTAGAACTGTCGTCGCAGATGTGTTCAGCAGCGGCCAGATCAGGCGAATTTGATGGCCAAGACATCAACGTTACCTCACTGTGATGCTCGTCAAACCACTGTAACACGATTCCCACCTTCTGGCAGAAAGTTTATAACATATATGCTGCAAGTCAGCGCTAAGTATAACGCTCTCACAACTAGCGACACCCTCCGGGAGGAATTTTGAAATTGGACCGTATTTTTATCTAATGGACAAAGTGTACCGATCATGGATTTTGTGACTATGGCAGCTAATAGAAAGATGAAAGACAATTTTGTAAGTAATGAAAGTAGTAAAGTTCATGTAAATGAAATACTAAACGGTCGGCAGCCAAAATAGGCATAATACCTTGATACATTAAATTAAAAAAGAAATGAACATGGATTGCTGAAGAGACTTCCATTAATGCTCCTTTTAAAAGTGCAGTGGGTACACACAACTAACGAACGAACTACGTAGTGGTCAGCAGTAGATAGCTTTTTACACCAACCGGCCAACATAGAGAACTAAATAATACTTCACTCCTAGTAATAAAAGTTACTATTGCAATCATTAATTAATTCAGTACTAATTTAACATGAAGATGTTACTAAAGACACACTGCACTGAAATTGGGCATGGAAAGAGTTTTGATTTCGGCTAACACATACATACCACAAATGAAATTAAATAATCCTACACCTATACTTATTATGCCTTCATTATTAGCAATGTCACAGATTTCTTTTAATAGCAACAAAAAATAATGTTTAGTTTGACTGTCTCATAGTGGAAAAGAATATAGTGAGGGCCCATAAACTGTAATTTGCTCTATAGGTAAATTCTATAACTACACTCCTGGAGATGGAAAAAAGAACACATTGACACCGGCGTGTCAGACCCACCATACTTGCTCCGGACACTGCGAGAGGGCTGTACAAGCAATGATCACACGCACGGCACAGCGGACACACCAGGAACCGCGGTGTTGGCCGTCGAATGGCGCTAGCTGCGCAGCATTTGTGCACCGCCGCCGTCAGTGTCAGCCAGTTTGCCGTGGCATACGGAGCTCCATCGCAGTCTTTAACACTGGTAGCATGCCGCGACAGCGTGGACGTGAACCGTATGTGCAGTTGACGGACTTTGAGCGAGGGCGTATAGTGGGCATGCGGGAGGCCGGGTGGACGTACCGCCGAATTGCTCAACACGTGGGGCGTGAGGTCTCCACAGTACATCGATGTTGTCGCCAGTGGTCGGCGGAAGGTGCACGTGCCCGTCGACCTGGGACCGGACCGCAGCCACGCACGGATGCACGCCAAGACCGTAGGATCCTACGCAGTGCCGTAGGGGACCGCACCGCCACTTCCCAGCAAATTAGGGACACTGTTGCTCCTGGGGTATCGGCGAGGACCATTCGCAACCGTCTCCATGAAGCTGGGCTACGGTCCCGCACACCGTTAGGCCGTCTTCCGCTCACGCCCCAACATCGTGCAGCCCGCCTCCAGTGGTGTCGCGACAGGCGTGAATGGAGGGACGAATGGAGACGTGTCGTCTTCAGCGATGAGAGTCGCTTCTGCCTCGGTGCCAATGATGCTCGTATGCGTGTTTGGCGCCGTGCAGGTGAGCGCCACAATCAGGACTGCATACGACCGAGGCACACAGGGCCAACACCCGGCATCATGGTGTGGGGAGCGATCTCCTACACTGGCCGTACACCACTGGTGATCGTCGAGGGGACACTGAATAGTGCACGGTACATCCAAACCGTCATCGAACCCATCGTTCTACCATTCCTAGACCGGCAAGGGAACTTGCTGTTCGAACAGGACAATGCACGTCCGCATGTATCCCGTGCCACCCAACGTGCTCTAGAAGGTGTAAGTCAACTACCCTGGCCAGCAAGATCTCCGGATCTGTCCCCCATTGAGCATGTTTGGGACTGGATGAAGCGTCGTCTCACGCGGTCTGCACGTCCAGCACGAACGCTGGTCCAACTGAGGCGCCAGGTGGAAATGGCATGGCAAGCCGTTCCACAGGACTACATCCAGCATCTCTAGGATCGTCTCCATGGGAGAATAGCAGCCTGCATTGCTGCGAAAGGTGGATATACACTGTACTAGTGCCGACATTGTGCATGCTCTGTTGCCTGTGTCTATGTGCCTGTGGTTCTGTCAGTGTGATCATGTGATGTATCTGACCCCAGGAATGTGTCAATAAAGTTTCTCCTTCCTGGGACAATGAATTCACGGTGTTCTTATTTCAATTTCCAGGAGTGTATTTAAGAGACAACTGCATTACACTAATGTGGATATCTAACGCCACTTGAGTTTTTTTTTATTTTTCAACACCACACAGCAATTTAATCAATTAATATTTTGAAATAAAACTTCAGAACTGAGTTCCTAGTAATAGTCACAACAAAGTTAAGTTTCATGAAAGTTGAAATTATGTACCTCTTTCATTCCTGTGAAGCAGGTGGTTTAATTAGCCTCATTTATACACTTTAGCAGTGAAACTTTGGCACATTCAAATTAGAAACAATTCAATGATTATTCAGAAACAGGATACTCGGTCTTTTGCACGTGTAGGATAGGACCGTAATACGGTTTTATGATCAGAACAGTTTCAAAGTTCACACACGTTTTTATCACTTCAATTATTATTGAAAGAAACACACACAAATGTACTGGTCCATACTAAGATATATATCTGGTTTCCTGAAGTTGGCGAAGCAGTGGCGCAATAGTGGTGGCAAGCTCGTGGCGGCAATCTGGTCTCACCTCTTGCAGTTTAAGGCTCTTTTCAAATTTCTTCTTGGCAACGTATTGATCATTTCAGAACCATCGCATAATACAAGAGCACCATATTACAGTCGAAACCACATCCGAGGCAATTTCAACACGAATCGGCTTCTGAATGCCTCACTTGGCGCGTACGGTGTTGACTGTACAACTACTGGCCACTGACTGCGTAATGTACTCTGTCTCTCTTGCCGCCCAGATTGGCCGACAAAACCACCTTTTCCCACGCGCGAAGCCCGTTCCGCAGCGGAAGGGGTTCCCTTCACCTTTTCCTTTATATAATACAACTAATGAACCAGTATTCGAAGTAGAATTTCTCTTTTACGAGCATACGTGTTTTATAAAGTTTAATTATTTTTAAACATTATTAAATCTTTACAGTATACAGATCATAAACTTCCACTTTCCCTCTGACAATTCAATGATCTTAACTAGTACAGAGCAATCACTTCATAGTTAAATACACATAATAACACTGTATAAACTACTTACAATCGATAATGGTGTTACAAGCTGTGTTGCGGGAAATGCCATTGCATCGGAGAAGACATAAAGCAGAAAGGATGAAGGTGGTCCGCGATCATATTAATGTAGCGCACAGGTCCAGGTGCCTTCGGTTACTACCACAGGTGAATGTCCTCCCAAAGCACAGTACTGCCCCCACCGGGCAGCTTTCCGCCTGGTCGATGGCGCGTCCGACCAGGCGACACGTTTCCGTCTGTGTACGGTCCAGTCTCGATGATCTCGAGTCCACTGAAATCGTAATTGGCGAAGTCGTTCGGTCACCTTGGAAGGACTTAGACGGGTCGTCTGTTGCACAGCGGCTTGTCAACAGTGTGGGTTGAACGTTGTCCTCAGGAATACTCGCCCCTGCGACAGCGTTGTACTCTGTCTGCAGATCCGCCACAGATCGTCGCCTGTTCTGCTTCATGGAGTGGGCAAGGCTCAGATTGCCACGTTCTGTGACGTCCGACATCTTATCGCCTACGAGTTTCACCGTTCTATGTTTGTTAAATCTTGTATAAAAAGCAATTTCAGACTACTTCAGCACTTGAAACGTTCGTGCCAGTTTAAGAAGTAAGAGAAATTACACCTCGACTGCGGCGTACAGATAGTCGTTTTTTTTATCTCGCACTACTTGCGAATGGAACAGGGAAGGAAGTGACTAGTAGTGGTACGAGGTAGCCTCCATCATGCACCATACCGTGGCTTGGCAAGTACGCGTGCAGATGTAGAAGACGCTGTAAGAGGTGAAAACTGTTCTTTGAAATAAAATTAAAAATAATGAACGAGCTTTTATCTGGTAGTGATTTATACATTTGTATGAAAATGTGTAGTGAATGATGAGTTGGTATCATACGGCAAAAGAAATAAATTGTGTTGATGGTTACGACCAGAACAGATAATCAGTAAAATTGTAAAACAAGCGTTCGAGACTGTTTTAATAAGAATTGCGGTACATGTGGAAACTCTGACGGTCAGTGGAAACGATTGCTGAAGTTTTCTCTTTCCGTTGATGCTCTCTGTTCCTATTTCGGTTAACCTCCAAACACTAGCGTAGTATCCTACGAAATGATCACTGGCGATCGGGTGTTCATGATGATGTCTCCTGGCAGCCGCAGAGAGCGTGAACTGATCTTCTGTTTACTTTAAACTGTGTACAACGCATATTTCCTTTACTACTCTAAGAGACAAACCCATTTTTAGTGAAATAAAGAACTTTCGGTATTTTTTCTTTTTGAGCTCGAGAGCAGAATTTATTGCGCAAAGTGGCTGTTGCGGAGCCACGTGCGGTGCAGTGCGCGCTCGATCGCTCAGTGGGCCGTTGGTGAGGGCGGATTCAGTAGCTGGCAGCAGATAACCAAAGTAAATCGCTTACAGAAATGCAGCCCGGTAATGAATACCGTACCACACAAGAATTCTCCTAGTGATGAAAAGGATTGATATTCAATATTATAATTATTCTGACTACAGGTAATTACGTAATTTTCGTGTGACTATTCTCTCTCTTCAGTAAATTAGAATGAATTATACATCCAATGTGTACAGACAAAATGGCTTATCGCGTGCCTAATTAAAGTACATGTCATACTGTATCGAGCGGTAAGATTAAAGTGAACATTATACATTTTTTATTTTATTTTTTTTAAGCAGGAATCCTGAACAACCTAGTCGTAGCAGAGAGTACAATACGCGATCATCGCTCTACACCGTCATCTCTGAACATTATGCCTACCCTGACATACAAGAAATGTAATATTTTCGTGAGATATTAAAATAGAATTTTGTGATCCTACGGTGCTGGGTTCTTCTTGTTACTGATACATAAAGCGTCATATCTCGATAACAGTGTTATTATTACATTTGTTCGCAGAATGCAAGCGGATATTGTATGTACCTACGCGCGCTCCCAAGATTTTTAATTTGCAGCATTCCCGTAAGTGGAAGCAACACTAACTTACGATCTGTACGAAAGTTGAATGAGAATTCAGTAAATTGCTTTTAATACCTTACACGTCGCTTAATTCGAAGAGTTAGAAATATAATTAGGAGAATGTAACGAGGAATGTCAGCGAAGTGGCAGACCATTCTCTAAATAGTTTCGAGAAATAAAGAGGCTCCACTGTGCTACATTTACAGCATCAGTGAGAGTTAGTTATGGGCGATCACTTGTCCCCGCATTACTCGCCACCAATACGTCTAATTCGAATTACTCTCAAAGAAATATTGAAACACTGTTTTCGCTCGATTTCGTGAATGTTCACTTTGAAGCAAAAAACACGGATCCTATGAGTGGAAATTCGCTTGTGCACTTATCTGCTGGACAACTGAAGAAACTTAAGCTTACAGTTTTCGTGCGTCTTCCATGTTGTCTATTGCCATAAATGTTTCGTTCTCTGTCGGAATTTTGAAGAACAACAACAACAACAACAACAAAAATTAAATCACATTTCTATAGACATGGAAATCTAACTGCTATAGATCTAGTTGATACTTTAAATAGTTGAGAAAGAACGATATAGTATTTTGAATAGTTTGGTTACTAAAACAATCATTCACAATGCAGTAGAATGTTGAAAAATTAAAAGTAATTATATTTTACAGAGAAAATCATGTTTATCGAACTTCACGCTAGAAGAGGTTGCAAAAAAATGCAAGGCACTTGACGTTATGTTCAGTATCGAAACTTACCATTGCAACATATTGTACTGAAAAGTAGTGAATAACCGTCTGTAGCATTAGTTCTGTTATTATGCAAGACGTAAGATGCGCCTAGGACACACACGTTACGCAGGCCTTCTTCATAAGATAAAAATAAAGGATGATGCGTACTGTGCCGAGGAAGTTTTCCCAAAGTCTGATCTCAGTCACATCATTCTCGTATGTAAAAAGTGCAGGAAAGAGCAAAGAACTGGGGGGGGGGGGGGGGGAGACAAGGAGTTGCATTGGTCACCACTTCGGTATGTGCTTCATACCATGAAAATAATCACATCATCTCACAAAGCTACAGCTTTCTATTTCCCTTATGCATTAGTAAATAATCTGACACATTAAATATCAATCTATGTGAAAGAAACCTGAATGTGCGAAAAGCAGGAATTTTCCCGACGTTTACAATCTGTTATTATTTCCTGGTTCAAATGGCTCTGAGCACTATGGGACTTAACAGCTATGGTCATCACTCCCCGAGGACTTAGAACTACTTAAACTTAACTAACCTAAGGACATCACACAACACCCAGTCATCACGAGGCAGAGAAAATCCCTGACCCCGCCAGGAATCGAACCCGGGCGCGGAAAGCGAGAACGCTACCGCACGACCACGAGCTGCGGACTATTATTTCCTGGGGAGGTGCCAAATAAGGTTAACAGGTTGTCAAAGGAGAGCTATCCCAAAAAATGTTTTCGGTTTGTCGTGACAGGGCAATTGAAACAGTAAAGAGGACATTGCCAATCAGGACACACAAAATTGTGCCTCAAAGCAAAACACACACGCACACGCGCGCGCGCGCCCACACACACACACACACACACACACACACACACACACACACACACACGTCATCACATCAATGACAGTCACACCTCCACAGTCCCAAACACGGTGATCATGACCTTGCCGGCAGAAGCAGTTACTTTGAATTTTTTCTTCTGTGGGGAGTGGGAATGGCGCCATGCCACCGACTGTTTCGGGCTCAAAATGGTTAACCCACGTTTCATCACCTGTCTCAATCCGGTACAAGAAGGCCTCCGCCTCAGCTTCAAAACGTTGCAACAAATCACGACAAATGTTTTTTCTTTGCGATTTTTTGATCCACCGTTAGACACGGCGGGACCCATCTTGCAGACACTTTTGAATATCCAAGAGTGCGGATAATCGCATCCACACTGCCTTTGCCGATCGATAGATGCAGCGCCAACTGCCGAGTCGTAATGCGTCTGTCCTCGCGAGTGAGAACATCAGCTCGCTGCAGTGTGTCAGGTGTGACAGCCGTGGATGCTCTCCCCGCCTTCTGAACACCCTCCGTACCCAGCGACTAACTGAGCTTCTCTCGACAGCAGATGCTCCACAGCCTTTGCACTAGCGTTTGTGAATATTCCCCACAGTCTCTTTCTCTGCAGTGAGAAATTCAATGACGGCACGATGCTTGTTACGTACACCTACAGACGCAATTTTGAAACTGTCTTCCAGCTACTCTATCTGTCGGAAGTGACGGAAACTTGGCGCGCTCGCTCGGGAGAATTCAAATAATACATACGTAACGTATCATTGTTTTCGAATGAGGAAAAAAAAAATCGGTGCATTACTTTCTGGGCAACACTCGTCGAATGTCATGAGCGGTAAGTTGGCAACCGGCCACCGAGCACTGATCTTTAAAAAGTCGCCACCATTCGGAACGCTTCGTGTCCCTGTTTCAGATTCCTGCCACTCTCAGCGATCCCAAAGTATCGTATTTGTCTGACGAAGTTTTTTTGTGTTGTCTGTATGAGCGTATGATTAACAGTAACTCTACTTTTATCTAAATGCTCTGTTGAGTGTGAGACACGATCACAGATGTTTGCTAAGTGTTTGGCATGTCATTTTTCTACTACTTAGTGTGTTGTATTAGAGAACCCTTAATCTAATTTCATTTTCCTTGCTACAAATACCTACCACGTTTGAACATGATGAATTCGTGTTATTTTCTGTGTCAAAATTTATGCCGTATCGATAGACCGCCACGAGTCGCGTACGCGCCTCGGTCATTAGTACTGGAAGGCAAGCAACGAAACATTTCCTGTTTCACATCTCTAACCGCGCTGTGGTCACCGTACTTACTCCTTTGCCACTAAGGCAAGCGGTCAACGCGGTCAACTTTGCTGAGCCCACATCCAAGTTCACCAGAGTCGGTTAAAATTAAGCGCATCTTAAAATATAACTGTCTGTATGGAAACTCCTATTTGTTCCTGAGCGGAGAACTACTTTCTTAGGACGCTCTTAACGTCAATTGACATTTTTGGATGAGGCTGTTATTTACTAGTTGCATATCACTATAAAACAAGGTTGCGAACTGCAGCCCATACTAATAGTTGGCAGTTTGACGACCACTGCATTCAGGGGACTGGTTCGCGAACACAAGGGGACAGCCTAAAAAAAAATTGTCAGTTTTATGAACAGTGTAGCCCGACAAATAGGGAGTTGTAAGTCCGTGTAATGCCTACAATCTTTTAAGAGATATTTTGGGAACAATGTTACGTATAAACCACTGCTTTTGGTCTCATACTTTTCCCGAATTTTATTTTGTGTTTCAAATGTTAATTGTTTATTTTCAGCGTAGGTAAACATGCCTCGAAATAGAAACAAAGTAGTAGCTACATTTTTTTCTGGTAGCTGTTTACGTGATTATGTTTAAAGTAGGATTTTAAAAAGATATTGCTGTCATACATCATGGTTCAGAAAGGTTTTTACTAATGATTATCAGAAATTTCAATAACTAACTCAGTTTTTCTTTAAAAATGCCTTTAATTTTCAAATTTAAGTCGTAAGAATAGTCTATTTTTTAATTAAATATGTTTTAAGAGAGTTTACAAAATTTCAGCGCTCTATCTGTAATAGTTTTCAACTAGTGTGTAGCAGAACATAAAAAAATAACGTCTACGTAATTCAGATTAAAGCTAAAGTTTTTTTCTCTGCCTACCCAGCATAACAGTAATGAATCCCGTGTCCATATTCATCTGATTTCTGTTATTGTTCTCCCTCCCGTTTCTATCTCAGGCTTTTCTTCTTCTTCTTCTTCTTCTTCTTCTTCTTCATGCTTCTTTGGTAGCTTCCAACATTGAATTCTCTGCTTCTAAGAATCGTCTGCGGTCAATTGCAATTGAAATTCTTTGCATATTTAGTCCACCAGGCACTCCCATCAGTTCGATAACCTTAAACTTCGACACTGCATCATTAGTGAAACATAGCAGAGCATCCAGCACACACATTTTCCAAGTATTTAGCCCTACCAGGACAGTTTTTGGTATCCGTTTCCTATATACAGTTGTTATAACTCTCATTTGGGTTTTAGGCCTACCGGGTAATTGTTTCTCTAACAGTGTTGTGTCACTAAGACTTTATAGATTAAAACGTCATAAAACAACAAGCGAGCACAAAATTCTTTTTTTAATAGAGCTGTCGGCGTGACTTGCGTGCAGACACTTTTAAATTCCTCTAATTCCCTATATTCCTCGGTACAATTTCCTCGAAGTAAACTTGTTCTTGTTCAACAAACTACACAGAAACTTTTAAGACAAAAATTAAAAAAAATCGATTTTTGACATTTATTCACGTACTTGACCCATTTAAAGAGTTACATCAGAGGTGCTGGCAGCAGCGAGTTGTTCCGGGTCAGTTTTACCTCGGCCACCTTATCTTGCCCAGCCAAAAATAATCCAGGCATCACTTGGCTGTTTCACGAAGATTTACACCTGCTGAAAGCGGATGTAGATGACATTAATTTCGGATGTGGCTTTTGGCTTACATGGGGCATATCACTCGAACCATTACGAAAAGCTGGCTGCGCGGAGTGGCCGAGCGGTCTTAGGCGCCATGTCACGGGCTGCGTGGCCCCTCCCGCCGGAGGTTCGAGTCCTCCCTCGGGCATGGATGTGTGTCTTGTTCTTAGCATAAGTTAGTTTAAGTAGTGTGTAAGACTAGGGGCCGATGACCTCAGCAGCTTGGTCCCATAGAAACTCACACACATTTGAACGAAAAGCTGCTTTCAACACAAACAATATGCACGCCCTCTACAACATGGTAAGTATGTGTCGGCAGAGTACTGTGTAACAGGCAGCGTCCAGAAGACTTGTACTATCTCAGTTATAGTCCACATTTCAAATTTCTAGGGTAAGATGAGGCTTTGAGTGTTGCTATTATTAGGAAGCAGTATGGTAGGACTGTTTTTCCAAGTTCTTCAGAACATGCTGGGAAGTTTCTTCTGGAAAACTCTACATAAACTCATTAATTTCGGTCAATTACATTTCAATAACATTATTGACTAGGTAGGTCACTACAGTGCTTTAACTTCCATTAGATTTCGTCAGGACAGTGGGAAATTTAAACTGAAAGAGGAATCGGCAAGGAAATTCCATATCCTCACAGCTACTCTCAGTAGTCACAGAATATGTTCTCTGATTTTTAAACTGGGGAAAAAGAAGAATGAGTATGTGATATAGCGATGTTCCTGAACAGCCGTATGTTACTAATGATTCTTTACTGTTCGTGACTTCATCAGCTAACAAAAGAAAATAGGGGATGTTCTCAAGTAGATCAGAACATCATTTTAATAAGAAGAATGGAGAATCAATGAATAAGAAAGAAAATAGTACAAATTAAATTTGAACAAATAAAATCAGTAGAAAAGATTTTGTGTTTATTGCAGTTAAAGGCAAGACTAAATGGACATTATAAGAAATAAACATTATTGTAAAAAGTCCTGAATTAATATAAATTTCGAAACAAACTTTCTGATCTTCCTGGAACGGAAAGTTTACAGTTGGTTCTTTGGATGGTTCTGACTTATTGCAGCGAAACATGGACTCCCAACAGGAAAAGCTTTCAAATGTTGAGAGGTTGTTCAGTGAGTAATGCAGAGAAGCATGTCAGGAATTGGCAGTTAACACGTGAAAACAATGGCTGGAGTGGAAACGTAATCATGACCGGAATGAAATGGAGGTGACCGAGACGTATAACTTGTTCACAACGTCCCTAACGAGAGCCCTCTCTAGTAGAAAGAAGATAGCTGAACATCTGCAGTGGGACAATACTGTATGTTTGTGTACTGTAGCCGTTACGAAGTGATTGTCTTTCCATGTTGTATCATTCCGCGCATAATAATATGTAGTCCCAGAACAGCATGAGGAAACCGTGACTTGTTTGCTTCACGCATAGGGTTGTACTATTTAGCTGTGACCTTTTTCGGGTCATTCCGAGATAGGAATGTACAATTTAACGTAAAAAATTTATTTAATGTTATTCCTTTGTATTTATAACACAATTACATGGAACTTGTGACAGAAGTAGTTGTAACACCATATTTTTCGGAAGCTTTCACGTTTTGCAGCAAATCTTTTCTCCCTTTGACGTACTTATGAAACTCCATGAAAGTCAGCCTTAGTTAAACTGACACTATAAGATTGATTTCACAGTCCCTGGCAACAGTCGATTCCTTTCATCAGCGAAAATACTCTTTCCACAGTGGCGTTGTGTGCGGGAGTAGAAAACAAATAGTCGTATAATTTTAGCAGTTGGCATTTGCGTTAAGGATTTTCTGTTTCCTTAAGAAAGTAGATCCTCCTTTCTTCCACGGAGTGTTTAGACTTCCATTCTTCCGGGTCATGCTTAGTTTCTAAAAATCTCTTCAGATACATATATTCCTGTAAACAATTGACGCCTGAAATCTTCCCCCTGCTGGTCCGGGGTTAGAATACGCCCGAGGTATTCCTGCCTGTCGTACGAGGCGACTAAAAGGAGTTTCACACGTTTCGGCCTTTGTGTGATGGTCCCCTGTACCGTTTGACCTCCATTCTTCGAAATTTTCCCGATGAGCAAGCCAGTTAGGGAAGGACGCCTTACAAGGTGCATCGTGTCAATCGTGCACTAAGATCTTTAGCCCACTTTCTCGTCGTCACATTGCAGTCCTGCCCATTCTACATCTCTTGGGCGAGGACACCTTCCTGGGCGCGTTTTCCACCATGCACTATGCAGTGTCGATTTCTGCGTCGACGATTACCATGGATTTCTTTGCACCTGATATCCAGCACGGTAGCCAGTCCGTTGTGGCGGGGCCGCCATGTATCCTGTCAGTCGTAGCCCCCTGACCACACAGGGATCGCTCCGCTGATGCCTGCGCCGTTAACTCCCCACGTATGCCAAGGGGGAGATGCCCATTCCCCTGGGGCATCGGGACTCCCGGCAAAAGCCGTCCTGCCAGGTGGCCTTCGCTGCGGCTGGGTGGCACCCGTGGGGAGAGCCCCTGGTCGGAGTGGGTGGCATCAGTGCGGATGACTCGCGGTGAAGCGTAGTCCGTCATCTTAGTTGGGTGCAGTGTTTTCACTGCAGAGCACGTGGCCATATCTCGTGATCTTGAGTACATCCACTCATGTCCTGACGAGTCATTTCTCCTGTGTACTAAACCATTGAGCAGCCTACAAGCTATCGACCAGTGCTACCCTCGCCACCCTCTGGTAGCGTCCATTCAGGAGTCCATCTATGTTCTGGAACAGTCCCGCCGTTCCGTGGTGTTTGTGTGGACCGCAGGAGACGTCGGAATCCCCGGCAACGAACTTGCCGACAGGCTGGGCAAACAGGCGACGCGGAAACCGCTCCTGGAGATAGGCATCTCCGAAGCTGGCCTGCGTTCCGTCTTACACCGCAGGGTTTTCCGGCTTTGGAGACGGAATGGCATAACAGCACGCTCAACAAAATGCGTCTCGTTAAGGAGACTATGAATGTGTGGAAGTCTTCCATGCAGGCCTCTCGCAGGGAATCAGTTGTCCTCTGCTGGCTCCAGATTGGCCATACGTGGCTAACGCATGGTTACCTACCCCATCACCAGGACCCACCTCAGTGTCGCTGTGGCTCCCAAATGACAGTCGTCCACCTCTTGCTGGACTGCCCAGTTTTAGCCGCTCTGCGGCAGACTTCTAACCTTCCCAGCACCCTGCCTTCGGTGTTGGGCGACAATGCAGCTTTAGTTTTATGTTTTATCTGTGGGAGTGGGTTTTATACTTCTATGTAGGTTTCAGTGCATATCCTTTGTCCCTTTGTGTGCTCCACCCTAGTGAAAAAGTGGAGGTTTTAATGTGTTTCAGAGTGGCTGGCTTTCCCTTTTTATTCTCGTGGTCGGCCAGCAAATATAATCTGCTTTCATGGTTTACTCTCTTCTGTTTCTAGCGTCTCTCTGTTGTTTTCTTGTCGTCCTTTGTTCCTTTTAGTGTTCATCCCTTTTTCCTTTCCTTCCATTTTGTGTCATATGTTTCGTCCGTTTTATTCTCACACTTGTGGGATTGTTTTATTAGGAACTAGGGACCGACGACCACGTAGTTTGGTCCCTTCTCCCGCCTCTACATCAACCAATCTACCAAGCCTGAAATCTTCACACCATTTTTAGTCAGTGTTTTCAATCATCACCAAATCTGGGGCTTCACATAGCGTCATCCAATCAAATACTTGATATTTATTTTTAAAAAGCCTATTTCTCTAAGTAATCAAATGCTATGGTATAGTAAGGCATCGTCTCTTCTTCAAATTACGAAATCAAATTAATTTTATTTTGGTTAGGGTTCTCACTCTTCAGTTTTTTCAAATTCATCTTTGTTTGCATGCCAATATAATTGGCAGTCTTGTCTTCCTTTCATTCAAACATCTTTGAGTGTCGATTAATATATCTCTTATTTCAACTATCGAGTCTTTATTCTTCTCCACGCTGTTTATATATATATATATATTCTTTCAAACAGAGCCAAGTTTAACTGCACAAACACGAGGTAAATTTCACTGATCGGACTACTGAATAAATCTGCAATTATCTTAGGTGGCCTGTCTTCGGTGTTAAAAAATTGTTCTAATGGAGTCCAAAGCTTAAAAATTCTCTCAAGTGCGGGCATTAACGACAGCCATCTTGTTTTTGAGTGAGATGGGAGAGTCTGATGACTGACCTAACGTATAAGCAAAACTCTTTCAGCTTCTCTGTCCTTATCGTGTGTACTGAAAAGTAATTAAATACTTTCATGGCGGTGATTTCAGTGTCGACGGTTAAGACTCTAGCAGCGCTTGATATATTATTGTGGAGAATATGGGCAAGATCTCCAATTCCTTCTACATTTTCCCAGCTCTTCATTAATTTGGTGAGACATTCCGCTGGCCGTATTCGTATTGCCTCCACCAAAAGCGATTAATTTATCAAATAGAATTTGCAGTTGTCTTAAAGTGTCTAGAAAAACTTTGAAAACTGTCTCCGATGTTTCTTTACTCAGCGAATCAAATTTCAACAGCTTCTGTTGGATTCCATCAGTTTCAGGAAAGTACTGAACAACTAAAGGAAATATCTTTTCAGCCTTGTGGTTCAAACGTCGGTGCCTATGCCATAAAATGAAACTTCTTGCGATTATTTTATGCATTCTGACACGGAGTGTTGTGCGAGAATATTTTTAAAAATCGCTGCAACTTTGGTCGTGGCTGTAGCCTGTTTTGCGGCGACTTCGGCTTGAGGATACATTGTAGCGTTCAGTTTTACTGTCCACTCGAGAGAACTGAAGGACTGATGAAACTTCATAAGCTGTTGTTAGTTCTTCCTGGGTATCATCTTTAATCATGAATGCAGAAATAGGCTTTAATTTCGATGCTGCCGCCAATCTATTTGTACGATTTTTCGTAGAAATGTGATGGCTCACAGCTGCCTCATCTCTGTGAGCTGCTGAGATGAAACAGCTACATATCTCTCACAACGCTTCCTGATTCGTACGTCCCTTCTTGACAAAAGACCGCTCTTTTGTGTAATCATCCGAAAAGTGACACTTTCGCTTTCCATCCTTAAGACATTTTCGTAAGCTATGATAAGTTTATTAGACGGTAAACAGTCGACAATAACACTTTAGTCCACGAAGTACACGTCAACGTACAGTTCACGGCCTGTATATCGGCAGTAAATACTTCAGACATTACTAACTTGCTCTCGTTGATCGTATTACGTTTAGAAAGGATCACCTTATCAGATCGCTATTCAAATGGGAACAACACGATTCTTCCGCGCGGCGCTGATTAATTGTTCCAGCCGCGTAATACTGGAGACGTCTGTTATTTTCCCGAATGATTGCGTTAGATCTAGAAGGGGCTTACATCGTTGATATAGGACACGCAACATGCAACGCCATGTGTGAGACCTCGTCAACATAAGCTTGTTGACTTTTAACTAACTGTAGCCGTATTTACATGATGCGCTAACAGATGGCATTACTCCAGTACGTAACCAAGCTCGTAACAGTATTTTGCAAAATCGGCACAAAATTGGGTCTTATCGAGATGTCGGGACAGGAGGTCCATAGAAGTGACGGTCCCGATACATCGGAACGAACAGCAACTCTAGCCCAGCGTCCTTTATTCCTGAGTGTTGGGATTCGGAAGGCGGAGCTTGCTACCTCTGCTGCCTGCAACCGAGTGAAAGCTCTTGTCTAGACATTGTCAACAGCCTACCGTTAGTAGAAGAACTGGTCAAGTTCCTTGCTGAAAGTGACGAGGCAGGAAAGATCGTAACAGCGATCTTACGGAATTTGGAATGGAAATCATGCAGGAGGAACATGTATGATTATAAGCAGGAACCGTAATGCATGGGAGAGTCTGGAGGAAGCCTCTGCCTAGTAGTGTATGTTAGGTGACAGTGATGAACATAACGGACCTAAAATATTTCCGCAGCCGGTGGAAGGAGCTACCCGTGTAACACTTCGCGGCAGTAGTCCGTTAACCACCGAAACCATAAATTAGGAAAGTGGGACAGGATTTGAATCGCGATATTCTTAAATGCGAGGCCTGCCTTTTAACCATTGCGCCGTCTCGTTTGTTGCCATTCGGAGCTGTCCCACTAGTCACCCTCTACAACCGAGATGCCACTGAGGCAGACACGCTGTGCTTGTTCCAGTCCCCGTCTGGCCACCCATAATTAGATTTCTGTGCTGTCTGTAAATCTCCTGCAAGCATGGGGTCTTTGAAAAAATCCCTGTCGATTTACTTTTGCCTCGTTGATGAATCTGAGTTTCTGTCAGTCCCTAACTACGTCATTGTGTGGGATTTCATATGCTACTAGAAAGTATTCTCCTTTAGGCTACAAATGAAATACTGAAATAATTATTGTAAATATATGCAAAATACCATCCGTTTATCATAATCACCATTCATGTTTAAGCATCTGTCGCATCTCTTATGTTACCAAATCCCCTCTGAGTAAAATTCTGGCATTGCAGATAGCTCGTGAAAGGCACGATCTTGAGGTTCTTCATCGGCTTAAAGTGTCGGGATCCAAGCGATTTTTTTCATTTGCTTGAATAGGTGGAAATCAATTAGAGTTAAGTCTGGGCTGTAGGACAGAGGTTGAGGAACGTCTTACATAATTCTTGTGTGTGCCGGGAGGAGTATGGTCGAGCATTTCGTGCAAAAAACAGCACACCTGTCGTCAAGAGGTTGCCGGATTCCGTCATGTCGCACGGTATGCTTCGGAAGTGTTTGCAGGCGCGCGTGGCGTAGAATCCACGATCAGGTTTCCGTAAGACCCCCCCCCCCCATCTCCTCTCGTAAAAAAAAAGGCATAAACTGCGCGTACTTTTTTTTAAGAGGAGGGGGCGAAGTGCTCTCTCCCCATACCACTGACCGGTAGTTTGTCTTCGCGTTAGCATAGGAAACCCCTGACATCATTGGTCTCGATTCCATTTAGTAGGTTTTCTCCTTCCGTTCAGTAGGTTTTCTCCTTATACATCGAAACGAGAGAGAAAATCCAGAGAAACAGTCATCTATAGAGTTTTGTGGTTCTCAGAAAGTCGTTCTGGAGCCCAAACTGCACAAAATTTGCCCTATAATACTTCGGTCGCAATATTTAAAACCTCTTTAGGATCTCTGCGGGAAGTTGTACGACGGTTGAGATATTGTGGAACGCCATTTACCACGAATTGTCAATTTTCTGTAAAGTTTGTTCCTGACTATAAATGATTTCTGTCATGTGCACCAGTGACGCCGTAGACGCGCACAACACTTCGCTCTTCACATTCGGTCCCCGTACAGCACAAATTCGCGCAGAATGTCAGCATCTCTGAGATTTTTTGCCACATAAAACCGTATTATAGCACAGATCTGAACAGCTGTTGTAGGCAAACGAGGAGCAATAGCAGCTCTACAAGCAAGGCAGCCTCTTAACTTGTGTGCTTATTAATACTGAAAGTGATTAGACAAGTTTTGAATCATTCAACCCGTCCCCTCAAGATTCCCTTCTCATTTGTTACATTTCTTTGAGATGTGTTCCTACACGACGCTCCAACACGCCTAAAGTGTCTACGTCTATTGTGCGTACTAAACGTCAGTTCAGCTGTGATGGTGGGACGGTAGAAGAGCACCGCTTCCTAGCCTTCCGCTTTTCAACTGTCATTTCCATTTTAATTTCCACATTGTTGGATCTGCATGGGAAGTGTGTGTTTGTGAGTGCAGAAGCAAGTTAGCCGCCGTTCTTTCGCTCCTTTTCCTCTTCCTTCTTTCCCTCCCGCTCATCAGTCACTGCGTCGTCCTCGTCCTCATCCTCGTCCTCGTCCTCCTTTACGACATCCAAACCCTTTGCGCCCTTCACGCGCTCTAAACTCTAGCGTTTCGTGCGAGCGGAAATGTAATCGTTAGCGACGCCAAGTTTGTGTCGGTTTAAACACAGCTCGCTACAGGTAATTGTAGCAGGCAGTGATTAAGAGAAAGTTCCGGTTTTAGCCGGATGTAATGGCACCAAATTAGCAGAATCTGATACCGGAATGCCCGCACTGTAACGCGCACTCTCCGATCTTGTTAACGCTGAGTCACTTCGCCTGGTAAGCTTCCGCTTCGGAACATACACTCCTGGAAATGGAAAAAAGAACACATTGACACCGGTGTGTCAGACCCACCATACTTGCTCCGGACACTGCGAGAGGGCTGTACAAGCAATGATCACACGCACGGCACAGCGGAAACACCAGGAACCGCGGTGTTGGCCGTCGAATGGCGCTAGCTGCGCAGCATTTGTGCACCGCCGCCGTCAGTTTCAGCCAGTTTGCCGTGGCATATGGAGCTCCATCGCAGTCTTTAACACTGGTAGCATGCCGCGACAGCGTGGACGTGAACCGTATGTGCAGTTGACGGACTTTGAGCGATGGCGTATAGTGGGCATGCGGGAGGCCGGGTGGACGTACCGCCGAATTGCTCAACACGTGGGGCGTGAGGTCTCCACAGTACATCGATGTTGTCGCCAGCGATCGGCGGAAGGTGCACGTGCCCGTCGACCTGGGACCGGACCGCAGCGACGCACGGATGCACGCCAAGACCGTAGGATCCTACGCAGTGCCGTAGGGGACCGCACCGCCACTTCCCAGCAAATTAGGGACACTGTTGCTCCTGGGGTATCGGCGAGGACCATTCGCAACCGTCTCCATGAAGCTGGGCTACGGTCCCGCACACCGTTAGGCCGTCTTCCGCTCACGCCCCAACATCGTGCAGCCCGCCTCCAGTGGTGTCGCGACAGGCGTGAATGGAGGGTCGAATGGAGACGTGTCGTCCTCAGCGATGAGAGTCGCTTCTGCCTTGGTGCCAGTGATGGTCGTATGCGTGTTTGTCGCCGTGCAGGTGAGCACCACAATCAGGACTGCATACGACCGAGGCACACAGGTCCAACACCCGGCATCATGGTGTGGGGAGCGATCTCCTACACTGGCCGTACACCACTGGTGATCGTCGAGGGGACACTGAATAGTGCACGGTACATCCAAACCGTCATCGAACCCATCGTTCTACCATTCCTAGACCGGCAAGGGAACTTGCTGTTCCAACAGGATAATGCACGTCCGCATGTATCCCGTGCCACCCAACGTGCTCTAGAAGGTGTAAGTCAACTACCCTGGCCAGCAAGATCTCCGGATCTGTCCCCCATTGAGCATGTTTGGGACTGGATGAAGCGTCGTCTCACGCGGTCTGCACGTCCAGCACGAACGCTGGTCCAACTGAGGCGCCAGGTAGAAATGGCATGGCAAGCCGTTCCACAGGACTACACCCAGCATCTCTACGATCGTCTCCATGGGAGAATAACAGCCTGCATTGCTGCGAATGGTGGATATACACTGTACTAGTGCCGACATTGTGCATGCTCTGTTGCCTGTGTCTATGTGCCTGTGGTTCTGTCAGTGTGATCATGTGATGTATCTGACCCCAGGAATGTGTCAATAAAGTTTCCCCTTCCTGGGAAAATGAATTCACGGTGTTCTTATTTCAATTTCCAGGAGTGTAGATCAGTGGACTAGACCTCGCTTGGACGCATGTTGAAGTGGAAGCTTTTCACAAACGTGATGACTGAGGTTGAATTTAGACTGTAATTCAGACGCTTCGTCACGAATATAAGGAGATTGAACATTACATCATTCAAAGATTAGCTTTTTCATAAATTAATCAAATTAAAGAAAATTATCGTTACAGATCCCTTTATGATCTGATGAACTTTATACATACATTTACATGCTGGATAGTTCGAAGAACTTGGGAAAGATCGGAGTGAGGAAGAATGAACACATCAGTCCTTGTAGTGTTTTCACTCTTAGGTTTTTATATTTTACACACACCAATAAAAAAATGCAGGTTGTCATCTTCAACTCTACCGTGATTATGTAATTCAGAGAGATAATTAACTGTAAAAGACGTTCCGTTTTGTTGGTAGTCACGTGCCCTGCAGTTAAATTATTAACGGCGACAATCTATTTCCCCTTAAGACCAGAAATAAGAAAATTTAGGGTATTAGGTATGTGCTGTTGGATACTAGAGTAACAAGTTCCTCATTATACAGCGTTGGCGATTCTTGCCGGAGAAAGTGAGCGATCACAACGTAATATTGAAAATAGTAATAAAACATCCCAGATCGTAAGACACATTTTATGAAAAGGTGGCCAGTTTCGATCATCACGTGATCATCTTCTGATCTTCAGCTGCAATATAATAAAGGATATAAATTAGAGGAATACATAAAAATAACTTAAAATTAACTACTAAATTACAAAACATAGATATACCCATAGTGATGGACAATGGCTGTACATGCAGCAGGAACCGCTGATCGACGATAGTCATTGCTGAGAGAGCAGTGCAGCTATTTCTTAAATACTGGGGACTCCGGCTACAGCTGACAACATTACGTCAGTTTCAGCCAGTTAGGTATAAGTCGAGAGAATTATGTACAAAAAGATGTACTTATTAGTAAACACAATGCCAGAATTACATAGAATTATTGTAAACAAGAAACGTGTTGTTATGTTAATACAGCTATTGTCGAATAAATATACTAAGAGCTTTAAAAAGGAAACAAACAAACGTCACATTCGTTGTGTAGGCTGCAGTCTAGGAGCATGCTGGAAAAATAATTACGGTGTTGTTGGTTTCTGCAGAGTAGGTGGGCGGCGTTGCAAAGATGTAGCACATGGCTGCGAGTATCGATAGGTGAGGTCCAGCAGGCGACCTTCCGTGGTACTTGGCTACTCTGGAGACGGCAGGCGCTGATGTTGCGCGGTTTCCATTGAAGCACCTACAGCATTGATTAATGAAGTAGAGAACGCTCCATAGACGCAGCCTCAGGATATTAAACAAGCAGAATCCGTTAATGGACGTAACGATCTATAGTAAATAGCTGTAGATCGTAATGTGGTAGCAAATAGACGGAAGTAATGTGAGAGGCCAGCAATATTAAAGGCAAATATCTGTCCATATTTGTAAAATATATCATGTGGTAACTAGAGACAATAAGTAATGTCGACAAGTAATAAATTAAAATGATTCCATGAGGAACAAATATACATTAAAAATCCACTTCTGACTGACCTAATGTGGAACATATTTGTAAAAGTAATGAGAAAATGTGATGAGCCATTATATTTCAATAAAATCACAAGGAAGCAAAATAATGTGGGTCTCAATAAAAAGTGTGTGAAGAAGGTGTAAAATAGATTTGTACTGTTAGAAAATCAGGACATCACAGTAAGCATTCTAAAGCAGATCGTCAAATGCTCAAGGAAACTTGTTTTTATAATGTGAATAGGTTTAGATTTACTTCTAACATATTAAGAAACAGCCCTTCAGGTGTTTTGTGTAAAATTTTCAAATTGTTAGAAATGCAACATCAAGATGCTGACCTGACAAGTTTCTGGTATATGCAGTACCAGAAGTGTACTCTCTAACAAGTAGTAGAAAGATACAACCAGTTTGTCTGATATATTGTTTATCGCAGCCATTGCACAGTATTTTGTAGATGCCAGAATTTTGATATGTATTATATTCGCCAATTGTATGTTTCAGTTTCTTCTGTAGTATCTTGGTGGTTGTGAAGGCTATCGTCAGATTTGGTTTTTCCAGTAATTTATCATGTGTGAAGTAAATCCCATGTAAGTTATTTTAGTAAATCTCCTGTTAGAATTTTTGTGTGTGTTATTTGTTTGTTTTAGCTTTTGATATAACAAGTCGACTTGAGTAGCACCAAAATTATTGGCAAAATAGATTTGCTTTAAAGTACACTTTCTTTTTGGACTGCATCAGGTTGAAGAGGTAATTTTAATAATCTTATCATCTCCAGCTGCCTGTGCCAGGCATGGTAGTGAATTAAACCAGAATTTATTGAACAGAATTGGACATAAAATAATTTGGAGAGTAGTTATATGTTTATGTATATAATTTTTTATTTAATTATCTTGATCGCAAAGATTTTTTGAACAGAATTACCGGTTTCGGATATAAAATAACAATCTCCAGAATCTACAATAGACGTAAACGTTTTTTTTCTTTTACATCTGTTGTAGATTCTGAAGATGCCTATTGTATTGTGTTGCTCTGGTATAGAAGTAAAAGAAAAAAACAACATTCACTTCTTTAGTAGATTCTCAAGATGCCTAGTGCATAGCCGAAACTGCTTATTACGTTCGAAAAAATTTGCTCTCAAGAGAATTAAATGAAAAATTCTGTACAGAAATGATTTATTACAAATGTTTCGGGCAACAATCCCTTCAGATAGTGAACATCATCATTATCACTTTATACCGTTACTATCTCTTTATTCGTCATTGCCCGGTTATTTACTTACACCAGTTTCCTGTTAGATTGGAAAAGAAATAAATTTTTTTCATTAAATCACTCAGAAGTATAAGTACAGTGTACAATCTTCCAACTTAAATGTTATCAGGATGGTTATCAACAGTCCTAGAACCTCTGAAACTGAATTGCGTACTGATGTTGGCCATTTACAGTGATTTTTACATGTTATGACTGCCAGCCACCCAGAGGGATTTAGATCATCACGCCTGCCACTGAAAAGGCTATAGATTCCGAAAATTATATATGTGATATTATATGTATTTGTCGGTGTGAATTGGAGAAAACCTTTTAGCATCTCAGAAAGAGGAAACAAGTGGGCTGTGATAAATAGTGGCTGAAGGTCGAAACGGCTTGAAAATAGAGCAATATTCAGACAAACGTGCCTGATCGGTGGGGTATATGACGAAGGTATTTGGCCGGAAGATCTAGTTCAAACCGTTCTAGCCGCTTTTACCAAAGAAATACATCACCAAAGAATGCAAAGATTAAAGGGCAGTTAATTTCATATGGCACATTACAAAGGCGGTGTGTAGTCTACTGCTCTGAAGATTAGAAATACAAGTTAAAGAAAACATGGGTTCATGGAAGGAAGAGGATCACGAGATGCTGTTGGACGTTGAGTATGATAGGACAAAGAATGCTAGACGTTAACATGAGACATACATAGAGCACGTATCTTTTACATGTAATGACGATTACGAAAAAGTGTATGACAGTGGACTGTTGTACTGGCTGGCCGTGGTGGGCGTGCGGTTCTAGGCGCTTCAGTACGGAACCGCGTGACTGCTACGGTCGCAGGTTCGAATCCTGCCTCGGGCATGGATGTGTGTGATGTCCTTAGGTTAGTTAGGTTTCAGTAGTTCTAAGTTCTAGGGGACTGATGACCTCAGATGTTAAGTGCCATAGTGCTCAGAGACATTTGAACCATTTTTTTGGACTGTTGTATCCTCCTGAATATCGTAAAATACGTTGGTGAGGACTGAAGAGCAGAAGACTTACAAACGAACTCTAAAACAGAGAGAGTGGCGACGTGGATTGGCGATAAGAAAACGAATGAGACAGATAATGGAGGAAATGTTACATAAGATTGTTGTTAATCATCAACACTTTTGAATAACTATGCTACAAACCGACAGGTATAGCATTAGAAAAAACAAGAGGAGGAGAAAGGATAAAGACAGTTAAGTTTGCAGATGGTCAGGCGGTGTTAGCTGAACCAGAAGAAGAACTGCAATTTATGATGGAGAGGATCGTAAAAGTGAGAAAAAAAATTAAACGAATATAACTATAGGAGACACCAAAGAGTTGAGAATCTACAAACATGAAGGTGCCATCAAAAAATCGTTAGAAGGAAATATATTGAACTTTGGTGAAAGAAAGTGAAAACAGTGTGGAGGAAATAGGAATGTGTGGAGGATATAAGAATATCTATGGATAAAGCAGCTTTTGAAAAGGTGAAAGACTTGTTGACATCAAAAGTAATTTCAATGGAATTAAGAAATACGCATGTTTTGTCCGGAGTGTGATATATGGCCGCGAATGATAGATAGTTGAAAAGAAAGAGGAAAAAACACGTCACTGTGGCGGAAAATACTAAAAGTGAAATGAATTGACAGAATGACGAATAAAGTCCTGCGAAAAATAGGAGAGGAAAGAAAATTAGTGGAAATGACGAGAATGAGAAAATCGCACTGCAACGTAGAGACATCGAAGGAAGAGTTGTAAAGGAAGAGGCGAAGACGGCTAAGAATGCTGGATGACATTAAAAAAAAAAAAAGACGAAATTCCAAACAGGTTACTGTAGAGACACGGAACAGAGGACATCGGAGAGCTCCAGTCGATACATCGAAGAGGAAGAAAGAAGCAAGTACTGCATGTGTTAACATACATTGTTTGAAGCAGAGATTTAGCTTCTGGTCAAATATTCCCTCATTTATGACTCTTATGAAATAGTTCTCTATTAATCACTGTTATTTGTTCAGCGGCTTGCGCATGCGTATGCTTCAGAATGGTTAACCTTCAAACATCGGAGGTACACAAATGTTGAATTTACAGATAGTACAGCCACTTGTCTATTTCAAAATGATTTTTATTCGATTTTTAGGCTTTCAAAGTGGCTTACTTGTCTTACAAGTAGCGAAGTTATCTGCCTATGGATTCACCGTTGAAATTCATTACTGACAACTGATGATTTTTCAGACGTAAATTATATTATACCGCAATAGTATGTATCCTTGCGTAACTTTCAAGGTACGGGTGGAGAGCCGAAGCATTTTGTTATTGAATTCAGAGGAATAGTTACAGGATTAGTCATTCTATGACAAAGACGTCGTTAACTAAGCTTGTTAGTTGTTTGTTCATCCATAGATTATTTTCAAATTATCAGACACGTCATCTTAATTGAAACAGGAAGCATTAAAAAAATAACCTAATAATTGTATGCAATAATATTGTCTTATCAAGAAATACTTCAATACTAGAATTTCGATGAATAGCGTAAGAATTACAATTCCGTTACTCTATGTTAAGTTTCGTTTGGTTATTTGAGCGATATAAGACTTTCAGTGTTCTGTTGCTATACGTTTTCCAAACCGTAGCAGATCTACAACACCACATCCCAGAATAACGTGACATATTTTAAACTATTTTGATCAAAGCATGAAGTTGGTATTTCACTGTCTCTACTGATTTCCAAATTTGTTGGTCTTTGTTATTACTTCAGACACCGAGAAAGAGATTAGCATGAACGGAGGACATGGGACACGGAAAGCGAGAAGCGGCGCCAGCCGTAGAATACTCATGATGATGATGATGATGATGATGATGAAGCTAGCTGGCTGCTCGGATTTCAGTATCGCAAAGCTGATAACAAAGCGATTGTAAATCAAGCCACTTATCTTGTTAATGGTAATCCCTGTTTTGTTATTAGTCGCTAGCTGACTGCAGGTGTTCTTTGTCTGCTGGCAGTTCATTATCAACTGGATAACGTGAGAACATTATTTTCGTCCATACCTTCGTATATCGGTATACCATATGTTCTTTGATGGCGATCTTACTGTTTGTGCTGTCTGCTTTTATTAAATTAATTACAGCTGCGATCTATACTTTCCCTTTTCAGAATATGACCACCACAGTAGCAAGGAAAACAAGGTTAGTGGAAAAGAGTATGTCCAGTTCTAGTATGACGTTGCTGTTGGCCGGGCCACGGCCCATCTGCGTGGGTTATTTGGTAGAATTTTGTTAGCGTCGTAACGCAGCTAAGCCTAGTATTATCCGAGCTGCTCCAAAGTCTGGACATGTCCATACGTGCATCTGTGTTTGGCACCGTTTCCATCCACGATGAAGTGTGCACTTGAAATCAAAGTCTGCGTGAATCTTAGGGCGTCCGATATTGAAACGTTTTCAATGATTGAATGAGTGCACGTTTACACGTGGGATATACTCAATACCATTGGCCACGAAACTGTAAAAGAGCAATTGCAGATGAAGGAAGTGTACAAAAATGGTCCCGAAAATTTTGATCGACGACCGCAAATCCAACCAAGTGCTCGTTTGTGAAGAACTTCTGTGTTCTTGTAGAAATACTTCTGTGTTCATGTAGAAATGATACTACTTTTTGGACAAATAATGGGAGATGAGCTGTGGGTTTTTAAATATGACGTTGAGACGAAGAGACACACCTCGCAGTCACTGTGTCCTAAGAAGGCACGCATGAGCTGATCCAAAGTGAAGGCAACGCTCGTTATCCTTTTCTGTGATAGTGGTGTCATCCGTGATGAGTTTGTACGTGGAGGACAGTGCTGCCTATTTTGTGGAAGTACGCAAAAGCCTGAGAAAAGGGCAGTGCGCGTCCAATCACACATTCTCGATCCGTTCAAGATCTACCAAGACAAGGCGCCCAGCCACATCGTCTTGTTGTTGAGGAGTTACCATCGATATGGCTACGCTGACCCAATGCCCGTCCCTTACCAATCCCAACTTCACTACAGCAGACTTCTTTGTTTCTCTGCCTCAAGAGACGCTTAGGAGAGCACAGTTTCAAGACCAGTGAGAAGCTGTTTCTCGTGTCCTAAGGGACATTCCATCCCAGGAATTCCAAGATGCCTAAAACGCTTGGAAATCCAGCTGGTGAAAATGTATTGACGCAAGAGCGTCGTATTTTGAAGATTATTGATTGATTATACCGTTCCAAATTGATTATACCGTTCCAAACAATAGATTACTTTTTATGGACTTACTGAATTTCATTCCTGCACGTACCAGGTTATTTTTAGCCACTTACTAAATATCAGGCAGTTTGTCGGTTCATAACAAAATAATGGTTCAAATGGCTCTGAGCACTATGCGACTTAACTTCTGAGGTCATCAGTCGCCTAGAACTTAGAACTAATTAAACCTAACTAACCTAAGGACATCACACACATCCATGCCCGAGGCAGGATTCGAACCTGCTCGGCTCCAGACTGTAGCGCCCAGAACCGCACGGCCACTCCGGCCGGCGGTTCATAACAGTTGACACCTGAAGACTGCTACAAATGGACACACCAGTTGATGATCGGGTGTCGGAATGAAACGGCGTTGGCCTATTAATGGCCCTGAGCACTTTGGGACTTAACATCTGAGGTCATCAGTCCCCTAGAACTTAGAACTACTTAAACCTAATTAAACTAAGGACATCACACACATCCATGCCCGAGGCAGGATTCGAACCTGCGACCGTAGCGGTCGCGCGGTTCCAGACTGAAGCGCCTAGAACCGCTCGGCCACACCGGTCGGCGCCTATTAATGGAGCCATTTCAGAATTCTCCTGAAGATATTTAAGTAACCCAAGGAAAACAAAACAAAATTACCTCAACAGGGCAGATATTGGAACCACACTTCTCTCGAAAGCGACATATCACTCCAAAGTGTTAATCGCTATGGTAGATCGCTTGATGTACTCGACTGATGAAGGCGGTGATCGTTTGAGGATAAATGAATGTCACTTTTGATGCGAATAACCCCATCCAAGACTACACCAAGTACTTAGAAACCTCGCTTGGTCTTCTTCTGTGCAGTCTTGTTGCTATGGGCTTGCATCATTACCTCGGATCAAGCTGCTCCAGCCTTCTTTCTTTCCTCTCGGTCAAATTGCAATTTGTTGAACTGTAGACCGAAAAATGTCTATGTTTTGGGTGTCATCTTGTGTGATCCATGGCAGTTTTTGATAATTATTTGTATTTTTCTCTGCTCCATTTCATGGCCACTGTTTTTGCTTTCCCTGGTTTCATAAAATGTAAGTGTTTGTCTTGCAAGTTTATCAGGTCTCCTTGTTTTGATAGTGCCGAAAAATTTTGTTTACTAACGTCACGTCACTATGATCGCCTGTTTACTTTCCTTGCTTCTTAGCCTCAACTGAATTCTTGTGCATTTCCGTTCAAGGATTTTTTTAAATTATTTTCCATTCTCATTTTTCAGCGTTTCCGGTTCTAAATTAGTGTTTCTGAATCATTGAGATATTGTGATGTAATGACGAAATTGTAGTGTTCAGTTTAGTGTGTTTGGAAATAGATTTACTTTATTTATTTTGAATGGTAATACACAGTTTTCAGTTTTTTCCCACCTCTAACCTCTCAAACTTTCTTTTGAGTTTCATGTACTTGACATGTCTCACCAAGCTACACTTGAATATCTGTTACAGTGACAGCTCAGCCATAACTCGTGATTTCTCCATACTCCCCGTAAGGCAAATAATTCAACGTCATTTTCATTTGGTAACAAGATTTTCTAAGAATCAATGTACTGTAGAAGGAAATCTGTTGCAGTATGGCAACCTCGTATATTCCTCTCTCTGCCCTTCCGTCAACAGTAAGTGTCGTACAGACAACTCTCGTCATTGTTACCCTAGCACATTCGTAGTACAGTAGTGGTGACAATCAAAGAACTATTATCCATTTCATTATAGTTGGTCCCTGACTTTGAGTTCATTTTCTGGTTACATTGCATTACAAACATCGATATGTTATACCTTGGCGGAATCTTGGAAATGTCTACTTTTATTGAGAGTATGAATACTACATCTTAGTTGAAATGGGGGTGATATACGTGGTAATATTTAAGAGAAATTGTCCTTTTCCCAAATTTTTTTCGTCGAGTGTCAACTTTAAGGACGCACAAAAATCAGACCGTAATTAGGAGAAAAATTTCCATTGCACAGTTGGGGGATACAATCTTGTTCTATTTACTGGGGGATTCTAGTTATTTTCTAATAACTCGAGCCATCGCTAAAGCTCTGCGATTGAGCTTACCGGTGTAGCTATTGCGACGGGGAAGACACTGGTGTTAGGCTTGAACTTTTGTTGGTTACGTCATATGAATACTGCTGTGTGGACGGCGAACCGCGCTGCGCCGCGTCGTGCCACGCCGCACCGCGCAGTTTTCCGGCTGTTGTCGGTACATCAAGCAAACCGCGACCGCTGACGGCGTTCCCATGGTAACCACGCCGCTGCCGCGCGGCAGCCCTAGTAGGAACCAGCTGTAGCCTGTACAGCTGTGCGCGGGGTGCAGCAAGGCGGTGCAGCACGGCGCGGCGCAAATTGAGACGCGTATAGCGCGACGCAGCGCAGCGCGCGTTTTTGTAACATCACAGGTTCAAATGGGGCCACGCAAATTGCGACGCGACGCGACTGGGACGCGACACGCGCCTGCGCCAGGTCGCGCGGCGTTGTGGTTGAGGCACAGTTTCTCGCGTCGCGCGTGCCTCGCTTGCACCGTGGGAAATTTGAGGCGGGGAGCGGAAAAGTAATCCGGCCATGTGCTCACATCGGAACTGCACATATGAGCAGTGGTAGTATTGCCAATACGATAAATTTTGTCTTACTGTATACTAAATTTTATTGCGTTTGGGTAGTGTTTCGTTTTTCGCCATTTAAACCCTCCAGCTTTCTTCGTTAGTACATTATACTTTTTTGTTATTTGTATCTGTATAGTTTTGTTTTTCTTCTCTCAGGAAAAATGCATACTTCGGTAACTGGTGAGCCATTGGCCGCTGGGGTTGTATCGTATGCCTCCGCGATGTTTTCAGATCGCAAGAAGGGACAGAGGGTAGTAAAAAAGGAAGCAAGGAATATTATAAAATCATGTGATTAAGAAGCAAGGCAGGAAAGTAAAACAAGGTTATCTTCGCGCTGCCTAGTATGCTGGCTTATCTGTATGATGTGTTACAAAAATTTAGAAAGGGATAATCTCAACAGGTGTGATCCCTTTGTGCTCCTGGTAAAAAGCGTCCGAGATCTGACGTATAGAAGTCTCATTGTGATTACTTGGATGTGGCTGTACTTGGATGTGGCTGTAATAATGTAATACGACACACTGCACTACATGCATGTGAACATCACATTTCGACTGCAAGCTAGAAACAGTCGAAAAGCAATCACAAATAACAGTGTTTTAATTGGTTCGTCGTGATGAGAAAAAGGATTTCAATTGTTGCATGCACATTATCAGCATTAATAAACTAATTATACAACAGGCTACACAAATGATGAAAATGGTCGGTATTATTACGAAAGTAGGAATATCCTAAAAGAGTGTCATGATTAGATATATTTAATTTGTTGGAATGTACTGCTACTTGAACTCCAACTCACACGGCACACATGGCAATCTTCCGCATTCCTGTCGCGCGCATTATCCTCCGCTGCTGACAATACACTGACTGCGGCGTGCGACAGATAAATTATTTATTTTTGTCAATAACAACTATTTTATTCGTGATCACACATTGTCAATTTGGCAAGCCGTAGGTGAGTAACCAGTATCTGGCATGTGCCTATCCTTCCGCCTGAAGGAACGCTCGTCATTATTTTAATACTGCTCAGATCAAGAGAAGGAATAAAATCCTTTGGTAAGTTTCCATTCCAGTCGCTCAGTGTTAAAAATACGTGGATTCCACCAAAATTCCAACGGAATTGGCAGTCTATGAGTTGTTAATCGTTTCTCATTCGAAGAAGCATCACCGTTTGTGAGTAACGGCCACATTTCTCCTGGTGAATGGTTTAATTGTACTTCCTTTGTCACAGTGTCATTTACGAAACGGAGTGTCTCATTAAACACGTAATTGGCAGTCACAAAGCTCAACAGCTTACGAAGAACCTCATATTTCCATTAATATAAAAGAAGAAATTTCATGTTTATTTTCATACTAGGAAGCTCTTGTTTCGCTATCTGTCGATAACTCTTAAAAAATTACAGTCACTGGAGTGAAATAAAAAAGGGAAGTGTAAGTACTGATATATCACCATAGATAAGAAAGTTCCGTGTGTTTTAGAATTGGCAAAACACTCAACTCCTTATGTGCTATCATTCGCCAAACTTTCGTTTCGATGTCTCGAGCGGTTTAGGAGATACGAGAGATGCGTAGTGTCTTACTACAATGTGTACATCACAATAAGAATGGTCATTAGCGAGTTGATGGGCACTTCGTCACGAAGCTGACATATAACGCTACAAGTAAGGCAAAAATCATATATTTTCAGTGAATAGTTTCTGTAAAATCGTTTGAGAAAGATAACAGGTTGCGCGCGCTTCGGTTCTGTCAGCGCAGAGCGTGGCCAGTCGGCGCGTGCGAAGTATGGTTGCACGCATCGCAATGTGCGCTGCACCCGCGCGACTCGTGCGGCACGTGCGTGTCGCGCTGCAGTGTCGTGCCACGTCACACGTGCTGTACGCGTCTCAATTAGCGCGAACGGCAACTTCGTAGTCGCATTCCAGTACAGCATTGGCCACGTTGCGAGTAGAGGCAAATAATATGGAAAATTGGAAATGAATGCTGACATGCAAGCAGCTCACAGTAAATGAGCATTTGTATAGCACATTTCAGTCATGGAAAAGTCGATTAGATCGAATATATTTTTCAGTAAAGAATGATGACCGAAATAAAACCTACCGTAATCACTGTCGCTGCTGGCTGAGGTCTCGTTGCTGCTGTTGCAGTCGTCTCGTCTACTTGGATCAGCTGCGGTTCTGTTGCTACGTAAAAACAGGGACTCTTTGTGGATAACTGTTTCCAAGTTTGTGTACATTACTCACTGAATTCGTCCAAACACTTCCCAGAGCGAAGCGACACAACTGTAAAGTACTATTTATTTTAAAATTCTTGTTCTCGTTTGCGACATTGATCTTGACAAACGTCCAGATAAGTTCAGGCTGTCAATTCGCAGTGCGCTACAGGCGACAACATAAGTTTGATTTCCTTGGAGGTATACTTTCCAGAAGGTATTCCTGCGCCCTGAATTGCGGTCGTATGTGTTCCAGTAGTCCAGCTTTGGTAATTTTTTCATACGATGTGGCATTAGACAGAAGATCTACATTATTGCTTTCCATCCATCCAGTAATAGAATCATTTCTCCGTTTCGTAGATGGATTTCGTGGCCGGCCAGAGTAGTCGTGCGGTTCTAGGCGCTTCAGTCTGGAGCCGACCGACCGCTCCGGTCGCAGGTTCGAATCCTGCCTCGGGCATGGATGTGTGTGATGTCCTTAGGTTAGTTAGGTTTAATTAGTTCTAAGTTCTAGATGACTGATGACCTCAGAAGTTAAGTCGCATAGTGCTCAGAGCCATTTTTTGGATTTCGTGATAAATTATCATCGCGTGATATGGAGCCTGACCTAAAACAATAGCAGAACTCTTTGGTAATTTTTCGCGAATGCTCCTAAACCACTCGAGGTAGTGTCTGGCATTCATTTCACAATGATAATGTGTACCTCCTTTTTTCCCAATAAAGCATATGCCAGCATTTTGCATGAACCAACCTTCGTTCCCAGTGAGACGCATTCCACAGAATCGGACGGTGTTTGAATTCCTCCTTTCCAGCCATTCCACTCTTGAAAACTTCCTGTGTGATAATTGGGTACGTTTTGTGGTGCAAAAGGCATGTTAAATGATTTGCACCAGATCAGCACAGTGGTGAAGTGGAAATACTGTTCAGAGGTTCGGCAACATAGCATACGCGAGCGTACAGCGCGTAGAAACGCAAAAGCAAACAAATTAAAGATGTGATACTAGCGTTTTGAGCAGATTTATGTGCATAAAAACATAACTGCTGTGAAAGGCCACACAGTTTGCATTTACGGTTTTCGTCTTTCATGTGGTGTGGAGCAGAGTCGAAGCTCTAAACCAGAGGCTAAGACGATTCCGTGGCGTACATATGGGGCCTTTTTAGGCTAGATGAACCCTACCGTAGGATCAAAGAAGATTTGCCTGATAAATTAGTCACAGTCTCCCAGAAAATGCTTGTCGTCGCAGATTAGAGATATAAGAGGTTAATATGATTTTAGTAAACTCCAGGAGCATCCAAGGAAAGGTTCCAGAATATTACCGCTTACTGAAGGTAAGTACAGATAGTATTAGGGACAGGAAGTTGCTTGAAACCGGACATAAATGTCAACGAAATCCTACGTTCAGATTGGTTCAAATGGCTCTGAGCACTATGGGACTTAACATCGGTCCCCTGGAACTTAGAACTACTTGAACTTAACTAACCTTAGGACATCACACACATCACAGGATTCGAACCTGCGACCGTAGCAGTCGTGCGGTTCCGGACTGTGCGCCTAGAACTGCTCGGCTACGGCGGCCGGCAGTTCAGATTGGAGTATTTATCGTAAGAATAGGGTAGTCGCCAATGGTGGCGGCGTGTTTATTGCGACAAAGAATTCGATAAAATCTAGCGAGGTTACCCCTGATTCAGACTGTGAATTGACGTGGGTGAAGTTAAGTATCATAGATGGGTCAAAAACTGTAATCGGATGCTTCCATAGACCGTCTGGATCAGAAACTCTAGTGGTAGAGCGCTTCAGACAGAATCCTCAGAATTCATTATAAATTTTCCTGGTCTTGCCGTTGTAATTGGGATGAGTTCTACTTTGTCAGTATAGATTGGGAGCGCCAGAGACATTGTTTGGATGTCTTGTCCGAAAATTATTTTGAGCAGGTAGTTAGAGAACCAACTTGTGAGGATAACGTCTTAGACCTCCTGGCAGCAAAAGACCTGAACTTATCGAATAGGTGCACGTAGAGGAAGCTGTCAGTGGTCATCAGCCACGCGCAGCGGCCGCGCTGTTTGAGGCGTCATATCGCGGACTGCGCGGCCCCTCCTGGGGAGGTTCGAGCCCTCACTCGGACATGGGTGTGTGTGTTGTTCTTAGCATAAGTTGGTTTAAGCAGATTGGTCCCTCAGGAATTCACACACATTTAAGTGATCATAACGCTGTGATAGCATCTATGACAACGGGTCTTAACAAAGAATGTTAAGAAAGGTATGAAGATATTTTTGCCCAGAATACAAATTTCATTGTATCGGAGAAGTCGCATCAAATATTCTGTGATGAGGACGAATATGCCCTAGACAAGTATGTTCTGAGTAAAGTCTTACGGGATGGAAAAGACCCACCATGGTTTAGCAGCCGTGATAGAAAACTGCTACGTAAAGAAAGATAACTTCATCTTAGATACAAGAGAAGTGAAAACCTAGCTGACGAACAAAAGCTGAACGAAACGAAAATGAGCTAAGGAGAGCAATCAGAGAAGCGTTCAATAACTTTGAAATAAAATTTTGTCAATCAATTTGAGTAAAAACCCTAACAGATTTAGGTCGTATGTAAAATCAGTAAGTGGGTCAAAATCATCTATTCATTCACTTAGTGACCATACTGGCACCGAAACGGAAGATAATAGAGAGAAGGCCGAAATACTGAATTTGGTTTCTAAAATTGTTTCACCCTGGAAGATCGCAACATGGTTCCCCGAAATTCGCCGTACGAACGTCGAAATGGCAGATAGTGAGACAGCCGATCGCGGAAGAGAAATACAACTGTAATCGTGGAAAGGCGCCAGGATCAGATGAGATACCTGTAAGATTCTACAAAGATCATGCGAAAGTACTTGCTGCCTTTCTAGCAGTAATTTATCGTAGATAGCTTGAGGAACGAAGGGCACCTAGCGACTGGAGGAAAGCGCAGGTCATTTCCGTTTTTAAGAAGGGCCGTAGGACAGATGCACACAATTATAGACCTGTATTTTTGGCGTCAGTGTGTTGTAGAATTATGGAACGTGTTTTATGCTCAAGAATTATAACATTCTTGGAGAAGGAAAACCTACTCTATAAAAAATCAACATAAATTCCGCAAACAAAGAGCCTGCGAAATCCAGCTCACGCTGTTCTTCCACGAGATCCACAGCGCCGTAGACAATAGCGTTCAGGTCGATGCACCGTCCCGCACTGCCGTTTAGTGGGGAAAAAAAAAAAAAATACGAGCACATCGAGCATCGGAGCAGATTTGCGACTGGATTTAAGAATGCCTTGCAGAAAAAATTCAACATGTTCCTCTTAACGGAACAAAGTCGACAGGTGTAAAGGTAATTTCCAGAGTACCCCAAGGATATGTGATAGGACCGTTACTGTTTACAATGTATATAATGATCTATTAGAAAGCGTCGGATGCTCTCTGAGGCTGTTTGCAGATGATGCGGTTGTCTGAAACAATGTAGCAACGCCAGAACATAGTAACAGTTTGTAGTATGACCTCCACAGAATTGATGAATGTTGCAGGCTCTGGCAGCTGACCCTAAACGGAAATTATTGTGACATATTGCGCATACATAGGAAAAGAAATGCACTACTGTACAGCTACACTATTGATGACAAACCGGTGGAAACAGTATCTACCGTAAAATATCTAGGAGTAACTATACAGAGCGACCTTACTTAAGTGGAATGACTATATAAAACAGATAGTGGGGAAAGCAGACACCAGTCTCAGATTTATAGGAAGATTCATAAAGAAATATAACTCATGCACAAAGGAAGTGGCTTATGAGGCTCTTGTTCGACCGAGTCTTGAGTGCTGTTCATCCTTCTGGGATCTCTACCGGGTAGCACTGAAAGAAGAGATGGAGAAGATCCAACCAAGAGCGGCGCGTTTCGTCACGAGATCGTTCAGCCGGCGCGAAAGCGTCACGGAGATGCTCAAAAGACTGGATGGGCAGCCGTTACGAGACAGGTGTTGTGCATCACGGAGAGCTTTACTATCGAATTTTCGAGAGCGCACTTTCCGAGAAGAGTCTGACAACTTATTGCTTACACCCACATACGCCTCGCTTAATGACCACAAGGGACAAATTCGAGAAATTACAGCCAGTAGAGTGGCTTACCGACAATCATTCTTCCCACGCGCTATTCACGAGTGGAACGGGGGTGGACGTCTCAGTTAGTAGTATGAAAAGTAGCCTCTGCCACACACCATTCTGTGGTTTGCGGAGAATGACGTAGATGTAGAGATGTTAATATGTACCTCCATTAGGCGAATTGCAGCCATCTACGCCCGCCATATTAGGACAAAACGACTAATTGGAAACCAACGACAGTTAGTCTGGATTGAAATGGAATATGGTTGTTTCATTAAACTGAACAAAATAAATTTTTCTCCCAATTGCGGTCTGACTTCTATGACTCCTCTAATTTTACACTCGCCAAAAATTGGTCGAAAAAGCACGCTTTCTGTTAAATGTTACCGCGTATGCCACCCCCCTTTTCAACTAAAATCTAGTATTCGTACACCAAATTAAAGTAGACATTTCCACGATCCCGACAAGGTGTAACATATCGATGTTCGCCATGCGATCTGACCAGAATTTGAGCTCAAAGTCAGGGTTCAATCATTATGAAATGGATAATAGTAAACAGTAGACGTGATGTCCGTTTCCATAACAATTCGTTACGAAGTGCACGCTTTTTAGGACAGCATGGCCAGCAAAAGAAAAGGTGAAAGTGATTCATGAAATAGAGATTGGAGCCAAAAAGGTTGACGTGTTTCGTCAGTTTGGCCTCGTAAATTCCACAGTGCAAACGATTTGGGAGAACAGGTATCAAATTATTACAGCGTTTGAACAAAATGGATCTAAAATTAAGCGGTTATGAAAAGCTGAACGGAGCGAGGTGGATGAAGTACTGCTTAAGTGGTCTCAGCAACAGTGCACCCATTAGTGGACCTCTGCTTATGGTGAAAGCACAAGAATTTGCCAAGAAATTAAAAGATGAGGAAATTGTGTTTCTGGATTGACAGATTCAAGCAACGCTACGGCATTACTTTCTCAATAATGAGAGGTGAAGCCATAAGTGTGAATACTGAATCGTGGCTCACTGCTGTGTCACCTACAATTCGTGAAGGATATGCAGACTGTGACATCTTGAATGCAGACGAGACTGGGTTTTCTTTAGATTGACGCCCGACAAAACTCTAAAAGTCAAGGGCGAAAAACGTCTCGGTGGCAAGTTATCTAAAGAACGAAAAACAGTTTTGGTTTGTGCTAACGCAGATGGAACTGAGAAAAAAAATTGCTCGTGATACGTAAAGCAGGTAAATCAAAAGATCTGCAGTGATTCAAAAATCGCTCGTTTTAGCTGCGGAAGAACAAAAGCGGAAGCTATTGTATGCGGTGTATTGACCAAAGAATGAGTTGAAAATATTTTTAAGACCATCCTAGGAAAAAAATCTATCCTTTTCTTTAGCGACAGATGCAAATAATAAAAAAAATGGGAAAATGTTTTCAATTTGCAAACGATTCTTTGATTGCGATACCAGGGCTGTAAAGAGTCTACTGGAATTTGTAGAATGTTCAGATGAATGTGCATATTAAATTTCGAAGTTTATTGATGGACACATTGGAGAAGAATGGACTGGCTTTAAATGAAGTTACGGCATTCGCCGCTGACAACACTAATGTAAACTTCGGGAGAAACCTTTCCATTTATACACTTCTTCTAGCTGAAAATGATTGTCAAAGAAGGTAGTGCCGTCCATATCCTCCATAGTGCGACAGATCACAGTGCTCATAAACTGGAAGTGATGTAGAAAGTTTGATACTTCAGTAGAGTGCCTCGAGATTTTTATCTCTTGGTCCGCATATCGAAAGAATATTAGTTGTCCTCGTCTATTAGAAAAGATAATCACATGTGATGAAGGAGAGGAAAAAACTTTGGTCTATTCGTCGTTACTGCATAACGTAATGTTTTCGATAGAAACAACAAAGAAGAAGATTGAATGAGATTTTCCATCAGTTGTTAAGATGCATGCTGAAATGCACGGGATTCGCTTGAAGATTGAGCAAAGAATGAACACAACTTTTTCGAAAGTAAGACAAAAATAACGGGCGAATTAAACACTAATACACAACAGTCTATTTGGAACGATTTTCTACAGTTCTATACCAGTTTTGTTGCCGGCCGGAATGACCGAGCGGTTCTGGGCGCTTCAGTCTGGAACCGCTACGGTCGCAGGTTCGAATCCTGCCTCGGGCATGGATGTGTGTGATGTCCTTAGGTAGGTTTAAGTAGCTCTAAGTTCTAGGGGACTGATAACCTCAGAAGTTAAGTCCGATAGTGCTCAGAGCCAGTTTTGTTAGATATTTTTTACCACGATAAGATGTTTTTGAAAACAACATCCTTTCCAAAATACTGTTTTGAAACTTAAAATCACCAATACATTATGACTATTTTCAAAAAGCTGCGGAACTTTTAAGCGTCGATCAACTGAAGAACATGGACTCTTTATACAAAGAATTTCAAATAATTAAAAGAAGCCTGGACGTGGCACAGTGTTTTGATGACAAAAATAAGCCTGCGGTTGAGAAATGGAAGAAGATCGTAGAAGGGTTTTCCAAGAATTAAATTCCTAAAATTTTTCTCATCTTAACGTTCATCTTCAGTATCTTCGTCACGAAACATTCAAAATAAGCGCCACATTAAACAAAATGCAGACGATGAACAAGTGAGCAGCGACAACATAGCACCACCTCTCAGTGAGAATGGAGACAGAAGTGTCTGCTCAAGTGACGGTTTGTGGATAATACTTGCGAAGTAAAGTTGTGAGCGAAGTTTTATAAATAACAGTGCGGAAACAGTGTACTCAGTAGCAATATAAAGAGATATCCACCAGAGATACGCAACAGGACGAAAATGTAAGTACAGTGACGTACATGACCATTGCCCACGAAATAGTACTTCACAAATGCACAAGCAATTATCTTCCCGATTGCTTTGCAGATGGATGACATGCTGTCAAAAATGACAAAAAAGGACACAAAAACCCATGTATAATTACGCAGTTTCACTACCAATCTAATTTTGATTCGAGCAATCGGAACAAAACGCACCTGTTAAAATTTTAAACCTACATTAGATAAATGATTATAAAGTTTACATTACACTTTAGAGAGATAAGAAGTTTGATCCAAAGAAGATGACACATAGGCGTCGAAACCCGTCTGAACGAATACAAGAAATAGATAGTGTTTGCATAAGGCAGATTTTCAAAACAACCCAAATTTTAGATCGAAAGCACAGAAAAACGTCAAGAGGAGCTCTTTAAATATTAGTAAGGTGACACCTTAAGGACGTTCTTATTCTTTCCAAAGTAGAAACACTCCTTCGTACTTCAACTGATGTCATTTCTTATTACAATGATTAGTTGGAACAGCGTTAAACTCTCCGTCAACGTCTTCTCTGTTGTTGTAAACTCGTATAGACTAACGGCAGCAGAAAATAACCTTACTTCTTGTGCTAAATAGATGCAAAGTAGTTTTAACTTGTCCAAAAGTATGTACACTGGACAGCAGTCTTTCAGATATCATCAAGGAACTTACAACAAAAGAAGAGAAATTCTCTGGAGAAACAATTAGGACGGTATAGGGCGACCTCATGAGCTAGAACAATCTTTAAAGACGGAAAGCACAAGGGTAACGAAAGACATTGTGGGGGGGGGGGGGGGGGGGCGAGGCGGTTGTCGCTCTCCGTAGTTCTCGGACAGCAATAGTTTGCGCGCGACCCCTACATTATGCGGCTGAGTGTACTGGTGTTTTCTTTTGAGTCTTTTTGTGAAGTTTAATCGCTTCAAATATTGTTGATAGACGTCATTATAACAGCTGCGCCGCGTCCGGTGCTTCTCCTGCCCTTTTGTCGTTGGCCCGGTCCTCGGACAGATACACCATGCGCGTGTATTCTATACTGGGAGACTTGAGTGTTTGGGTGTTTTGTTTTGGGTTTCCTGTCGAGTTTCCATTCGGTATGGAATACACGGAGGATCAGCGAGTGTTTCTTGTGTCGAACTATGCATAGACAGAATTATATATGGAATGTTGGCTTGAGGTCATACGAAAATTTCCCGGAGTGCATGTTTCCAATGATTCTTTGAGTAGTGAAGAAATTTAAGAGAGACTGGATCTATAACACAAACTAAGGCCTAAAGAACCTAGTGTTTTAGCCGAAAATAAATTAGACGAGATAGGGGAGGCCTTGGAAAGAAGTCCGAGAAAACCTCTGCGCCGTTGGAGACTCCAGACTGGTGTGTCAAGAGCATCTGCTCACAGAGTTGTGCACGAACTGAAATTCAAACCATACAAAATAACGGTAGTGCCGTCAAGGTACGTAAATTATCAGAACAGTCGATTTCGGAGCTCCGAAAATTCTCATGAATCGCATCAACAACCTCTGCATGATGCGGAGAGGAGTTGGGTGTGCAGTTACAGCAAGACGAATTATTGGAGCAATCTTTTTCCACGAAACGGTGCGTTGGGACAGGTATGTGAACAATACAGTGCCTCCTTTTTTTCTTTTTTCTTTCTCGAAAACTAACGCCTAACGAAAAGATGTGCGGTTACTTCATGCAGGACAATACAGAACCACACATCACCTATGCATCTGTGACAGCAAAGGAACTGTTTTTGATAAGATAGTTGACAGGCCTCCTCGTTCTCCGGATCTAAATCTGTGTGATTTTTACCTTTCGGGAACGTTAAAAGACAAGATGTATTCAACCAGTCCCCACACGCTCGAAGAGTTGGAAGACAAGGTTCGGCTAGACATTTTCCAGGTTTCGACAGCCAAAATTCGTCGTGTTTTCTAATGTGTTCATGAGCTGTCAGGCTGCTCTCTACCACAGAGGGACATCATTTTCAGCAACTACTGTAAATATATGTAAGTTCGAGTTAATCAGACGGCAATTTGTTTACGCTTAACTCGGGGGAAGCGCGTCAGAGAGGCGGCCATGCCGCGCGACCCGCGCGGACACCTTCCGGGCGTCTTTTTTTGAGACACACTTCCTCTTTTCCACTCTCTTTTGTACAGTTTCGTTTTCGTCTGTGGACAATCAGTGAGCACATTACCGCTGGTCAGGCCCTCGATGATATTTACTTGGAAAGCTGATTCGGCGTCAGTGGCTCCGTGTTCAGCTCACCCACAGAGACTTTCCATAGTGGCGTTACTGTGCCAAAGAAGTCCGACCAGCAATTAAAACTACACCTGCGTGGAACTTGTTTACACCAAGACCCTGACAAATTGCAGTTTCACTCTTTAGGTAACGCGCCTTCCAAACTCTGATTTGTATACTTGCTAACGTCTTTCATCATAAACTGTGTTTGAAGTTCTGAACCAAAAATTCTTCGCAGTAATACAAGATCGCCACAAATTCTTTCTCATCACTTCATCGAGGATCACGGACAGCTGGGTGCTTTCGGGAGAAAAATGCATTAAATTCCTTTCATGCTTAAAAGAATTCACATTGCGGTTGATTGATGCTGCCCTAATTATTACAAAATTAACGTAGACTCTGTGCTGGGATGTATCTTCCAAAAATAAGACTAGCTTGTACTCCAACAAGGAATGAGCTATAACGCATGCCCCGTCGTACGTGTGTGTAATAAAGTTTTGGGCATTTAATTTAATTTGTGCTTCTCTAATGTTAAACATGCGATGTTGAACATGCAGCACGTCTGAGCCCCATGTCACGTCGTAACCTTTCCAATATTTTACAGCTTACTACGTAACAGTACAAACCAGGCATCTGAAATACATTTGCAATGTCGCTGGTTTCTTCTTCTATAACGGCCCTTATTCGTTTTGATGTCACCTGTATCAGCCTCTGAGTGTTGCAGCAAATTAGTAAGCCCTCAATGAGGAGACAGTTCTAACTTAAAAATTATTAACGCTACACTGTGTTATATTGACAAAGTCGCAAACCTATCAGTCGTAACAGCACCTACATAAGTGTCTGAAACCAAAACACTTAATCACCTCGGAAAACCGCGAGGCCAGAGGTATTCCTGCCTGTCGTAAGAGGAGACTAAAATGAGTCTCACACGTTTCGGCCTTTATGTGATGGTCCACTGTAGGGTTTGACCACTATTTATCAAAATTTTCCCGAAGAGCGAGCCAATTGGGGAAGGGCGCCTTACATGGTGTATAGTGTCCATCATGCGCTGAGACCTTTCGCATCCTTCGACGACGTGGACCTGCACTTCCACTCATTCTCCAACAATAGGGCGATGTCACCCTCCTGGGTGTGTATTTTTCCATCAACTGTGCAGTATCCTTTTCTACGCGATGATGATATTGGACTTCTTTGCTTGGTTGCACCTCATATCCAGCACGGTAGCCAGTCTGTTGTGGTGGGGTCGCCATGTACCCTGTTGGTTGTACCCCCCTGACAACACAGGGATCACTCTGCTGATGCCAGCGCCCTTAACTCCCCACGTATACCAAGGAGTAGATGCCCATCATCCTGGGGCATCGGGACTCCCGGCAATAGCCATCCTGCCAGGTAGCCTTTGCTGCGGCTGCGTGGCGCCCGTGGGGAGGGCCCCTGGTCGGAGTGGGTGGCATCAGGACGGATGACACGCAATGAAGCGTAGTACATCGTCTCTTGCTGGTGGTCCGCCGCCAGCAGTCTCTAAGCAGGCAAGTCCAACTTCAATGCTAAGAATTATGACCCCAAATCGTTCCCCTCCCTGGCCATACCATGGGAGAAACGCCATGCTAAGGATGGAAGTGAAGCGTATTCGACCCAGTACTTCGTATGTACGAGAGTTGATGGGGGATCTTTCATGTCCATGAAGCCTCAGTTTTTTGTGGAGCGTTTGGAGGACAAGTTCGGGGAGGTTGAGGGCCTGTCCAAAATGCGCTCTGGGTCGGTCTTCAGAAAAACAGCATCCTCTGCCCAGTCACAGGCATTACTCGCTTGTGACAAGTTGGGGGATGTTTCTGTTACCATCACGCCTCATAAGTGCTTAAATATGGTCCAGGGTATTATATTCCACAGGGACCTTCTCTTGCAATCTGACGACGAGTTGCGCGCCAATTTTGAGCGGCTAGGTGTTCACGTCGTCTCGGTCCGATGAATAATCAGGTGCCACCGGAGCCTTTATCTTGGCTTTTGAGGGTGACACATTGCCCGAGAAGGTCAATGAGATGGTCTGCCGCTGTGACGTCAAGCCATATATCCCTTTCCCAATGCAGTGGTATAAGCGCTGGAAGTTCGGCAATAAGTCTTCCTGCTGCACTTCCAGCGTCACATGTCGAGACTGTGGACGTCCATCACATCTCAATACTCCCTGTGTTCCGCCTCCCATCTGTGTTAAATGCAGAGAGCATCATTCACCTTGCCCGCCAGACTGCAGGATTTTACGGAAAGGGAGGAAAATCATGGAATATAAGATTCTAGATCGACTAACCTAGACTGAGGCTAAGAGGAAATTGAGCGTCTACATCCTGTGGCTATGACGCCGCTGCTACGAGAACAGTTGTCGCCCCATCAGTTCCTCGCATTCCTGTCGCCTCTCAGAACCAGAAGACTACACATGCACCCTTGACCGGTGTGGGGGGGGGGGGAGGGCAATTACCTCCCTGTTTCTCCCACACCACCTACTTCGGGAGCAACACCCCCCCCCCCCCCCAACCATAAGTCTCTTGCTAGGAAGGGGTCCCTTGGGTCACTCACTTCCCACGTTTCTGCTAGTGGGAAAGACGACGACACGCCAGAGGCTGAAGAGCCCAAAAGCAGCTGGCCTTAGGACTTCATGCTCAGTCCCGGAGATTGAATCAGTGAAGCCCTCTCAGCTGTGGAAACCCAAGGAGCAGCGAGAGAAATCGAAAAGGTCCCCAAGACCAAGGGAATAGCTGTGGCAGCCACACCACTGCTACCTACAAGGTCTCTGCCTGCAGATGAGGTGGAGATTCTGGCATCCGCTGAGGACCTAGAGCTCGCCAGACCCCCAGAGACAATGGATATAAACTGCTCAGGCAAAAAGTCGGTGGCAGCAGGTGATCCTGAGGCGTAAGCTGCCTCATTGAATGTTCCATGCCTTCCCAGTCTCACGATGACTTCATCCTCCAATGGAATTACAGTGGTTTTTTCCACCGCCTAGCTGAGCTATGGCATCTGTTAAGCTTTACACCTGCTTTCTGCATTACCCTCCAGGAAACGTATTTCGCAATAATGCGGACCTCTGCCCTCCATGGCCATAAGGGATATTACAGGAACCGTAGCGACTATAATCGAGTGTCAGGTGGAGTTTGCGTTTATGTCCTAAGCTCAGTCGATAGTGACACTGTGCCCCTTCAAACCCCTCTTGAAGCTGTAGCTGTCAGAATAAGGACGACGCAGGAAATAACTGTCTGCAATGTATATCTTCCTCCAGATGGTGCAGTATCCCAGAATGTATTAACAGCACTGAATGACCAATTCCCTAAACCTTTCTTACTTTTGGGAGATATTAACGGCCATAACCCCTAGTGGGGTGGCACCGTTCTTACTGGCCGAGGCAGAGATGTCGAACTTTACTGTCTCGAGCCTCAGGCGCATAGACGTCTACCCAGGCGGGCTTTAAACAAGGCAGACTGGGAAACTTTCACCTCTGCTGTCACCGCTGAATCTCCCCCAAACGGTAACATCGATGTGATGGTTGAGCAGGTGACTACAACAATCGTTTCTGTGGCAGAAAACACGGTCCCTCGCTCTTTAGGGTGCCCCTGGCGAAAGGCAGTTCCTTTGGTGGTCGCCGCAAGTCGCTGAAGCAATCAAGGAGCGTCGGCGAGCTCTACAGGGGCATAAGCGGCACCCTTCCGTGGAGCACCTCATAGCCTTTAAACGGCTCCGTGCCCGCGTTCGCGAACTTATCAAACGACGGAAGCAGGAGTGTTGGGGGAGATATGTCTCGACCATTGGGTGCCATACGTCACCTTCCCAATTCTTGACAAAGACCAAAGGTGTTTTCGGGTATTAGACCCCATCAGGTGTTCCCGGTGTTAACATAAATGGCGTGTTATCTACCGACGCAAACGCTATTGCCTAGCACTTTACTGAACACAATTCTCGAGCCTCTGCGTCGGAGGATTACCCCCTCCCCCCCTCCCCGGCCTTTCGCACTCTCAAATGACTGCTGAAAGGGAAAGTCCTGTTGTTCACTACACGCCACCACAGGGGACCCTATAACGCCCCATTTACAGAGTGGGAGCTCCTCAGTGCCCTTGCACATTGCCCTGACACAGCTCCTGGGCCAGATCGGATCCGCAGTCAGATGATTAAACATCTCTCATCTGACTACAAGCGCCATCTCCTCGTCATCTTCAACCGGATCTGGTACGATGGTGTCTTACCATCGCAGTGGCGGGAGAACACCATCATTGCAGTGCTCAAACCCAGTAAGAACCCGCTTGATGTGGATAGCTATCGGCCCGTCAGCCTCACCAACGTTCTTTGTAAGGTGCTGTGAAGTATGGTGTGTCGGCAGTTGGGTTGGGTCCTGGGGTCACGCGGCTTACTGGCTCCATGTCAGCGCGGCTTCCTCCAGGGTCGCTCTACCACTGATAATCTTGTCCCACTCGAGTCTGCCATCCGAACAGCCTTTTCCAGACGCCAGCTGCTATCTTTTTGATTTACGAAAAAGAGGATGATACGACCTGGCGACGTCATATCCTTGCCACATTATGCAAGTGGGTGTCCAAGGCTCGCTCCCAATTTTCATCCAAAATTTCGCTTCATACTTTCTGTGTCCAAGTCGGTGCCTCCCATAGTTGCCCCCATGTCCAGGAGAATGTTGTCCCGCAGGGCTCTGTATTGAGTGTCTATTTTTAGTGGCCATTAATGGTCTAGTAGCAGCTGTACGGCCGTCCGTCTCACCTTCTCTGCATGCAGGCGACTTCCGCATTTCGTACTGTTCCACCAGTACTGGTTGCTGAGCGGCGCCTACAGGGAGCTATCCACAAGGCGGTTTCCAGTTTTCGGCCGCAAAGTCGTGTGTTATGCACTTCTGTCGGCGTCGTACCGTTCATCCAGAACCAGAACTTTACCTTAATGACGTCCCACGCACTGTAGTGGAGACATATCGATTCTTAGGACTGGTTTTCGACGTCCGATTGACTTGGCTTCCTCACCTTCGTCAACTTAAGCACCTCAGTGCCCCCCGCTGCTTGGGCAACACCAACTGGGGTGCAGATCGCTCCACTCTGTCCGCCGCTCGTGGTCTCGCGGTAGCGTTCTCGCTTCCCGAGCACGGGGTCCCGGGTTCGATTCCCGGCGGGGTCAGGGATTTTCACCTGCCTCGAGATGACTGGGTGTTTGTGTTGTCCTCATCATTTCATCATCATCCAGGAAAGTGGCGAAATTGGACTGAGCAAAGATTGGGTAATTGTACGGGCGCTGATAACCACGCAGTTGAGCGCCCCACAAACCAAACATCATCTCATCGCTCCACTCTGCTACAGCTCTACAGTGCCCTTGTTCAATCCCGCCTTGAACATTGGAGTTTGATTTACGGTTCGGCGGCGCTCTCAGCGTTACGTTCACTCGACCCAGTGCACCACTGTGGCGTTCGCCTAGCGACAGGAGTCTGGTGATCAGCGCCTTATGGAGGCGGGAGTCCCTCTATTGCAGGTTAGGCGTGCACAGCTGCTGGCCAGTTACGTTGCACACATTCATAGTTCTCCTGCGCATGCGAATCACCGTCTCCTTTTCCCACCCGCAGCGGTTGATCTCCTTCATCAGCGGCCCAGGTCAGGGCTTCAGTTGCACTTGGTGTCTGATCCTTTCTTTCCGAACTGGAGTCTTTGTCTTTATCACCTATACTTGAGGTCCATTGATGTACACCTCCATGATGTACACCTACGACGCGGTTTCGCCTGGACCTTTCACAAGGCCTTAAGGACTCAGTGAACCCCACAGCTCTCCGCTGCCACTTCCTCTTGGTACTTGACATGTACTGAGGCCACAAAGTGGTTTACACTGACAGGCCGATGGCTGATGGTCACGTCGGCTTCGCGTATGTCCATGGAGGACATACTGAACATTATTCCTTACCCGATGGCTGCAGTGTTTTCACTGCCAAGCAGGTGTCTATATCTCGTGCTCTTGAGCAGATCCGTTCATGCCGTGGGGAATCGTTTCTTCTGTGTACTGACTTCTTGAGCAGCCGACAAGCTACCGACCAGTGCTACCCTAGTCATCCTTTGGTAGCGACCATCCAGGAGTCCATCTATGCCTTGGAACGGTCCGGTCGTTCAGTGGTGTTTGTGTGGACCCCAGGTCACGTCTGAATCCCAGGCAACGAACTTGCCGGTAAGGCTGGTCAAACAGGCTATGCGGAAACCGATTGTGGAGATCGGCTTCTCTGCAACCGACCTGCGTTCAGTACTACGCCGCAAAGTTTTGCGGCTTCGGGAGACGAAGTGACATAACCTCAGCACGCAAAACAAGCTGCGTGCCATTAAGGAGACTACGAAAGTGTGGCAGTCCTCCATGCGGCCTCTGTGGTTCTCTTCCGGCTTGCGTTGGTGCGGCGCCCGGCTGACAGTGGCCCATACCTTGGTGAGCTGCCCTTCTTTGGCTGCCCCGCGACGCACTCTTCAGTTACCAGACTCGTTGCCATAAATATTAGCTGATTACGCCTCATCGGCTAATTCGGTTTTACGTTCTATACGTGACGGTGGTTTTTATTATTCTATAAAAGTTTTAGCGCATGTCCCTTGTCCCTTTGTGTTCTCCTCTAATGCTTTTATGGTGCATGTTTTAATGTGTCGCTGAATGACTGGCTTTTCCTTTTTATTCTAGTGTTCGGGCAGCCACCGTCATCTGCTCTTTTGTTTTTACCCTTTCTACCTGTTACTTGCTTCCCTCTCTTATTTTCGTGTTGTGTGCTGTCCTTAGGTTAGTTAGGTTTAAGTAGTTCTAAGTTCTAGGGGACTGATGACCATAGCTGTTAAGTCCCATAGTGCACAGAGCCATTTTTGTCTCTGTTGTTTTCTTTTCCTGTTTTGTACATAGTAGTGTTGGTTGCCCTTTTGTCGTTCTTCTGGTTCTTCCTTTCTCCTGTTATTGTGCTGTACGTCTCCTTTCTTTTCTTCTTTTCCTTGTGTAATTATTTTACTGGGAACAAGGGACCGATGACCTGGCAGTTCGCCCCCCCCCCCCTCCTCGCCCTCCCTCTTTTAAATGCAACCAAGCAGATACGTGAAGTAGCTCAGTCAGTAGTGTCCTAGACTATCATGCGACCGACATGGGTTCGATCGCACGTACCAGTCGGTACGGTTTTATTTTGTTTTATGAATTGTTTTAAAAATTATAACAACTATTAAATAAAGTTAAAGACCTAAAGTATTATCAGTTAAATCATAAATAATTTTATTTAGTTTATGAAATAGCTGTCACAGCTACTTAAAATGTGAATTATACTCATCAGTGTTTTCTTTTTAAAAAGTTGAATAATTTCAAATGCATTTTTAATGGAGGCAAATTAATTACCACAATCACAAAATTCAGGGTGGAGTTTCTATTATGTAAATTTTTTTACAATATCATGTTCGTTTGCTGATTTTGTATTTTATGTGCAAGCATCAGAATGATAATTGTCATAAAATAATTGAAAACGAAAAATATTTTTGCATCTTGTACGATTCATGAACGACGATAGTTTTACAGGAACAACGTTTTTTTTAAAAAGGTCTGTTGAAAAACATACTTCGTTGACATTCCTGAAACCTCCTCTTTCATCAGAAAGCGTGGAAGCAAATTGGTGATGACAGCTGACGATAGACTATTGATTGTATTTTTATATACAGTCTTCACGAGAATTTATTTCCATATTATGTTTAATAACATAAGCGCTATTTTGTACACACTTTGTCAGATTTTTTTACTTGTCTATAAAAATAGATGTCACATGGTAGAACAAGTGGAGTACATTTCGGAGGAATCGCTTTAATTGTACATGTTGGTGATTTCTCGTCATCCATAAAAGATATCGTCGTCAGGTTACCTTCCATCCGGAAAGCGGTTGCACTCGGCGACTGTGGGTGAAGGGACTTACATACTTTGAGCGAAAATAATAGTGCATTGAGAATGGCTAGCTTCTAGCTGAAATCTAGATCTGCATAATAAAATTTTAAAAGGACGACTGATTGCTGCAGTCTATAATTTAGTGCATCGTCGTATAATTCAGGCTTTGCGTGTTCACCTCAAGAGTGACAGAAACCGTTCTTGACACACATATGACTTCAAACATTGGTTGAGAAAGTCTGTATACAGTTCTGTCGTTACTTTGGAAGACGTTATTACAGCGTTTTTATAATTTGCTCATATTTATTTACTGTTTCTTGAACTCGGGAACAAAAGTTCCCGGTTACCTCTTGTAAGTAAACTCACACTTGAGGTAGGATGGTTCCAGACAGAGTGAGAGCATATTGAGCGGTATATGTATGCGTCACTTTATTCATGTCGTATCTTTTGACGAAAATAGTTTTTCTTCCTTTGAAGAGCCAGATTTCTGTTGTACATCGACTGATAGTGACAGCGTGGAAAGAAAAAACAACCGAAATCAAAGTCTTTTGTCAGAGAGCAAAATGAATTTTTAAATACCCCGAAAAAAATATCTGTCTGGTCAGTGTTGATAACAAAATCTTCGTTGAAATTCAGAGTCAATTTTGATGTCTGGGTTCGAAAAGTGTCTGCAGCAGCTAAGGTTTCTTCGATCGTCCCTGTTTCTTTTCTTAAAACAAATCTTGTCAGTTTTCGCTGACGAATTCCATGTTTATTTTTGAATCTATGAACCAGCTGTCAGAAGCTTTAAATTCAAAATCTGTAGACTGTTGTGCTGCTGCTAAAGCCAGCTGTTGTAAATTCCGTGTCTTGCTGACACGTCATTTGCTGACAATTCCATCGGGATTCAACAAAAAGATGGTATGTCCAGGAACTGATTGTCGCGTACTTACCAAATTGATTGCCTCCTTTTATTTATTTCTTCTGTCCATTGCGATAAATTATCCTTCTTTCTTAACCGGCTGCATCCTCTTTTTTGTAATGTTTGTAGTTTCCACGTGGGGTAAGCCTTTGGGATATTAACAACGCTGCTTTTGTAATCCAGAGAAACACGATGTACTTCTCTTGCTTTCTTTTCATCTGGTTGATATACATCCGATGAGCTGTGGTCTCCCTCCCCACTTTTCGAAAGGGTCACCTTCGCAGTTTTCATTTTCGTGAGCAAGTTCATCAGTCACAAGTATTTTTTCAGCCAACATGGCCATACTACCTCTGCAAATTTCTTTACCGATCGACACTGCTTCACGAGAAATTGCCGTTCAAGATTCCGATGCAATCAAATTATTTGCAGCAGGCAAGATTTCTTAATAAAAAACCACATCTTTTAACATCACCTTCGACACTTCACTGTATAATGAATCTGCAGCTTCCTATATTTTCACGATGTCTTCATTGACAGATACTTTTAATTCACAATATTGTAAACATTTTGGTAATATTTTACAGTACAGGACGCTCCATCTCTGCGAAAGCCAGGAATGAACTGGCACTGTAGCAGGTAAGACCCATTTCTCGATTAGTTCCGTGCAGATCTTATACTTCCTGACCGTCCACCTGTTTCTACACTCATGCTCATAAATTAAGGATAATTGCAGAACGTGGTGCCACACAACGTGGCACTACACAAAACTTGCGCTAATAGCATAAGCACATGGGGAACACACCCGACACAGATCTGTAAGTCCACGTGGTTATAAGTTGAGAACACCGTCCCGAAACACATGTGGTACAAAACGCCACTGTACCCCGACATCAATATGGGATATGATCACCATGCACACGTACACAGGCCGCACAACGGGTTGGCATACTCTGGATCAGGTGGTCGAGCAGCTGCTGGTGTATAGCCTCCCATTCTTGCACCAGTGCCTGCCGGAGCTCCTGAAGTGTCTTGGGGTTTGAAGACGTGCAGCGATACGTCGACCGAGACGTGCTCGAGGGGGTTTAGGTTTGGAGAGAACAAGCAGGCCACTCCATTCGCCTGACATTTTGTGTTTCAAGGTACTCCTCCGCGATGGCAGCTCGGTGGGGCTGTGCGTTGTCATCCATCAGGAGGAAAGTGGGAGCCACTGCATCCCTGAAAAGGCGGACATACTGGTGCAAAATGACGTCCCGATACACCTCACCTGTTACAGCTCATCTGTCAAAGACATGCAGGGGTGTACGTGCACCAATCATAATCCCATCCCACACCATCAAACCACAACCTCCATACAGGTTCCTTTCTAAGACATTAAGAGGTTGGTATCTGGTTCCTGGTTCACGCCAGATGAAACCTGGCGAGAATCACTGTTCAAACTATACCTGGACTCATCCGTGAACATAACCTGGGACCGCTGTTCCAATGACCATGTACTGTGTTCTTGACACCAGGCTTTACGGGCTCTCCTGTGACCAGGGGTCAGTGGAATGCACCTTGCAGATCTCCAGGGGAATAAACCATGTCTGTTCAGTCGCCTGTAGATTGTGTGTCTGGAGACAACTGTTCCAGTGGCTGCGGTAAGGTCCCGAGCAAGGCTACCTGCAGTACTCCGTGGCCGTCTGCGGGCACTGATGGTGAGATATCGGTCTTCTTGTGGTGTTGTACACCGTGGACGTCCCGTACTGTAGCACCTGGACACGTTTCCTGTCTGCTGGAATCGTTGCCATAATCTTGAGATCACACTATGTGGCACACGACCTGCTGTGTTTGACCAGCCTCCAGTCGCCGTAGTATTCTACCCCTCATAACGTCATCAATATGTGTGCTTTGAGCCATTTCCAATACACAGTCACCATTAGCACGTCTGAAAACATGTGCACACTTAACTCGCTGCACCGTACTCTGACATGCACCAACACACCTCTGCGTATGTGGACTGCTGCCAGCGCCACCGTGCGACGAACGCAGGTCAAATGCACCGCACGGTCGTACCCCGAGGTGATTAAAACCTCCAAACCACCCACCAGAGCGTCGTTTCACCATGTATCAGCATTATCCTTAATTTCTGAGCATGGGTGTATATACAATAGGGCATCAGCTATACACCGGTTCCTCGAATTTACAACCAATATTTATAACCTTTCCACAGTTTATAATATCGTCCAATTTTGTAGCGCTAATGACAATAATTAACGCTTTAATTTACCTCCATCAAAATGCATTGGAAGTAATTCAACTTTTTTTAAAGAAGTATTGACGATTGTAATTCACATTTTAAGTAGCCTTTGACAGCCATTTCATAAACAAAATAAAATTGTTTATGATTTACTTGATAATACTTTAGGTCATTAACTTTATTTAAAAATTATCATTCTTGAAATACTTAAGAAAACAAAAAAAATCGAACCTGCAGCTAGAATCGAACATTTTTTTAGCCGTATATATATATTTTAAATTTATTAACAACGATAAATTCTTAACATTTCAATGTATCAATGTTGTCAAAGTTGGTAAATATTGCTGTTATTTTTATGGTTTTTTTCGTTTGTACATTCCGTTTCGGTTTGGTTTCCCCTATTGGTCTTCCTCAAATCCGTTTACCATGGCCATTTGTCGTCTTTATGTAGATAAATCATAGCAGGACAAGCATAATAAACGTATATCTAAGTTCAACACACCAATGATTGTTGAGTTCAGCTTTTTGCGTGTGTGATGCACTTTATGATGCCACAGACACTTTGTGTATGCTGGTCTAATTTTCTTTCCTTAATCAGCATTGGCAAAGTATGAGAGAAAACATTAGCATGACGGGTGGAACAGAAGTGGAAGAAATTTGCGTACAATACAACAAAAAGATAAATTGAAAAGCGATGTCATGCTATATAAGAGTCATGAGGAGAATGAGAGTATACATTATATAAAACTAGTAAAGCATATAACAAAAGGAAACCATTCAAAATGTGCGTGTAATAGGCGCTTGTCACTGAGTAAAGCATATTGCCTAGCACAATGTAGTACGTACAGTCGAGTACGGCTGGATGGTAAGCAACACTGCACGGCAGGATGGAAAGTTTGCTTTTTTAACACACACACACACACACACACACACACACACACACACACACACATTTAGAAAACACTGGTAATATTTTTGGAAGCTCTTTGGACTATGATTTGAAATTACGGACATGACAGATGTTACAGAGGGAGAACACTTCGTAAACACTAATTTCACTTAAACGCACTTCACACTGTTATATTTGATCGAGGTAGGCTATTTGGAGCGTGAGGAGATACCCTTTTTTCTGTTGCACTTTTTCACTTTCACTGCGCACTTTCTCTGGATAGGTGGCGGCGGTGGTGGTCACAGGCTGGGGAGGACTCTGCCGATTGCTGTCTGTAGTGGAATCTGGAGGAAGTTCTTGAAGTTGTCTGTGCTGCTGGGCCCTCGTGTTCTCGCCGCAGAGGTCCACGAGGGAGACCAGGTGGCCAGTCCGCTTCCTCGCTGCGAAGGCGAGCAACCAGAGGGTCGACAGCCTCTTGGGTCGTGGAAATGGGTTGGTCTCTGGGGCAGTGATAACTTCCACTGTGACACTCCTCAGCGCTGTTCCGATGATATGAGCTATCATTTGCTGGCATGCTTTCCATATTTCGGTGGCATTTCCGCAGGTGAAACGGTGCTCGATGGTGTCTGTCAAGGCGCATACGTCACACTTATCAGTTGCGACGAGTTTTATCTCCGCCAGTCTTTGATTGGTTAGCACCGTTGTGTTTACTCTTTTGTTCCATGTCCACTTGGCATCTTTTCGTAACACGTTTTGGGGGATTTTCTTCCGTATTTGGTTCCAGATGCCCTGTGGAAATTTGTTCTCCGTTTTGTTTCTCGCTGGCTTCCCACACAGGGCCGGATCGGCCGTATGACATTCTAACACGCTACTGGCTGAGCCGTTTCACCTGTGTGCTGGAACGCTACGTCTAACGTTATTTGAGGTGCGCTTAAAATTTTAGAGCTCCTTTTCTCGGAATTTTCTGGATAGTGCACTTTAAGACTTCTACGAGTGCACAAGCTTAAGGTATACTACGAACCGGCCAAGTCTCATTCCGAGCTGAATTTCCGAGACCAGAAGCTCTCCTTGTAATCTCGATTTACAGCGGACAGAAATACAAAATGTTGATGAGCAAACATTTCCTACGAAACTCTCATAACAAATTTGTATAAATTATAATATAAATCTTCACGTTGTGTATGTTCAGACACTCGTATACTGTCGAATCGACACTAAAATCGAAACCTAACCTGACAGCAACAAGCCACCGAAATACGCAGGTGCACTGTTCCAGAGTTGCGCCTGTGGGCTCATCACCCATCGCTGCCAGAGCTACTGTGGCGCGCTGTCGGCTGAGAAGGCCGTTTGTTGGCCTGTTACGGAGGATCGGGATATGCAGAATGTGGACGTTGAACGGCCGAAGATGGTCGATTGTAACATATTTTAGAGGATATGTTTGGTATATTAAACTAAAAGATTACATGCAAAGACAGCAAATGAGTGTAGAGTTTGGGAGTTGTGCAACACTGCAACAATATCGCACACAGCTCCAGCTATTACTTCATATGCTTGATTCAGTTTAATTACCTGCTCGCATTCCTCATTCCATCTAGCGTGTTTCCACCTTTTCTGCTGTAGGTTTTTTTAGCGTTATCGGATTGAAGCTTCTGCAGTATACAATTAAGTTCGGCCGTCAAACGTTTGAGCGGAGCGAAAACAAGACTTCTCGTAAATTACACAGTGGGTTTTGATCCTAATTCTCATATCCAGAGGAAGAGTGAAAAATGGACGAGACGATGTAGGTAATTCAGAAAAGATTAACAAGTGATCCGAGAAAAAATTGTAATATTTCAGGAACAGCTGCTGCTAGGTATCAAAATGAAGTGTCAAAAAGTCCTTCATTTCAAGGTGTAGTTATTTTGCGCATTAAAGGTTTCATTGGTGTGAAATTTTAACTGTCAAATGGGTTTCCTTTGAACAAGTGCATACAGGACATTTCGAGACGAGAAGACATAGGAAAGCAAATGACATGTCAATAATACGATATTTTCCTGAGCAAAACTTGAAAAAAAAATGATCAAATGTTTTGTGGAATGATTTGTCAATGAAATAGATTGGAGAAATATTTACGCGCCTTTGAATGATGGACCCTTTATTGTATGATTTTATGATAGTGGAACAAACACTGGTAGCCGTTGCTTCTGTAAAATATCTGGCACTATGCGTGCGGAACGATTTGAAGTGGAATGATCATATAAAATTAATTGTCGGTAAGGCGGGTACCACGTTGAGATTCATTGGGAGAGCCCTTAGAAAATGTAGTCCATTAACAAAGGAGGTGGCTTACAAAACACTCGTTCGACCTATACTTGAGTATTGCTCATCAGTGTGGGATCCGTACCAGGTCGGGTTGACGGAGGAGATAGAGAAGATCCAAAGAAGCGCAGCGCGTTTCGTCACAGGGTTATTTGGTAAGCGTGATAGCGTTACGGAGATGTTTAGCAAACTCAAGTGGCAGACTCTGCAAGAGAGGCGCTCTGCATCGCGGTGTAGCTTGCTGTCCAGGTTTGGAGAGGGTGCGTTTCTTGATGAGGTATCGAATATATTGCTTCCCCCTACTTATACCTCCCGAGGAGATCACGAATGTAAAATAAGAGAGATTCGGGCGCGCACGGAGGCTTTCCGGCAGTCGTTCTTCCCGCGAACCGTACGCGACTGGAACAGGAAAGGGAGGTAATGACAGTGGCACATAAAGTGCCCTCCGCCACACGCCATTGGGTGGCTTGTCAAGTATAAATGTAGATGTAGATGTAGATGCTTGCAATGAAATATAGAAAATGAGTTACGTCAAGTGTTTCTGTACTCAGCATTTATTTACTGTCAGACACATTACTTCACTAAACGTTTGACTATTCTTGTATTCAACTTAGTCCATTTTTCTGCACTTTTGTTTTCCAGTATTTCTTGCCGGTACAGTTACTTAACTGTTCGTTAAAGTCAACCAGTCATGTATTGACCTGAATCTGCATGTTTTTTTCCCATCTCTAGCATCGTTTCTACTACCTTCATTGACAAAAATGTGAGCGTTTATTGATTTGCACACTTTACGGTGATGATTATTAATCTGCTATTTAAGGGATTCATATTTATTGCTGACTTTAGTATGTTCTTGTTAATGGCGAAGGCAACTCCGAGGCACGTTTTAAGAGAGCGAAAGAGAGAGGGGGGGGGGGGGGGGAGGGTGGAAGGGGGCGAGAGTGGCAAGAGGGGGGATAGAGATGGGGTGAAAGCCTGTAGTTGCCAAAATTAATCCCATATGTGTGTGGAATTATTGTTCCCTAATTTGTGTAATTTTTGTGCTTGGAAAAGCGAATTTATGTTTACTGTTCCAAAAGAGCTTTGAGTTTTGGTCAGTCACACAAGGAAACACTTCACGGCATTCGCTTCAGAACTGCTACAAATTCATTGGGCAATAGGCCACACCGCTTGAACTGTCAACACATCTGGGACTGCTAAGAGTATCCTATGACTTCCACATCGCTGGTAACGGGTTATACACAATGCTGGTGACTACTATGAAGATCAGTAAAACTTTGAAACACGTATCTATCTTGTACGAGCTATAAATAAATAGTTGCCACTATTAAAGTTCCAACCCTCATATTAGTCATCATTAGTATCAAATTACAATGACTCTCCAGCCATGACAGCACCTATACTACTCTTTGACAGGAAATTGGTCCTACAGGAGCTAGATGTGCATTATCTTGAGAACACTGTATGAAACTGTCATCAAATTTTGTATGATGTCCATCATTTTTGTAGAATGTTAATTGGCAGAGATGGGCAGGGAATGAGTACCAATTTGTACCTTTGGTGCAATTTCCCAATGTGTCAATAGAACCAAACACCACTGAGCAATTTACGTCAGAAAATAAGTATCGAAACTCTGTCACATTGCCTAAATTGGCTGCATTCTTGCAAAAAATTTTTTGTTTTGTTGCAGTTTTCTTGTAAAGGTTTTGTATTTACCAAGTCCAATAGCTTTGAATGTTCAACATGGAACTGAAGCATTAATTGAGACACACAGTTGTGCAGCATCTGTCTGTAGTGCAGGTCTTCAGTTCAGTTACAGTTCCTTCATCTTCCATTTCTACTAAACAGTAATGACAGCTAATTTTATGATTTTGTAATATTTTATATTACCATTTTCTGGCATAATATTCCTCCTTTATTACAGAAAACTGTAATACATACAACAGTAGATAGTTCAGTTAAGCCATCTATTTAAATTAATATTCGCTCAAGAGAATTCAAGAAAAAGAAAGCTTATGTCATTTCTTAAAATAACAGTAATTTTCACATACTGAAACACTTTCCTTTTGCTTTTGTTTTAACCATAATTTTTTTACTAAAAACTATTGACAATTTTGTTTAACTGTGTTTTTGCAGAAGATGTTCTGGCAGATGACAAAGGAGAATGTGTCATATGCCTGGAGGATCTACAGCAAGGAGATATCATTGCTAGACTGCCTTGTCTCTGTATATATCACAAAAGGCAAGTAAATTTTCTCACAAATGTACAGCTTTTTGATTATGATTTGATAAGACTTCATAAGGCATAGTTAAATAGAAGATATATGCTGAAATTCAGTTTCTGAAAAAAAGGTAAAATAATTACTTGGTTAGGTATGATAGGTTACAGAATGGCCAGTTACTTGTCTGTGAGATGTATTCTCAAACAATTAACATACTGTTTCGAAAGATTTCTTGATGCCATCAGCTGCCATTCTCCTTATTATATGTACAATTGTACAATTTTGGCATTAGGCCATTTTCAAGTATCTAAAATGGAAGTATCATATATTGGATACATTAGTGACACTTGTGATTTTGATGTAGGAACAAGTCATATCTGTAAATATAGTAGGTGCATTATAACTTACTTTATGGATGATTTTTAGTAGTGAATTATTTCATGTACGTCATTGCTCTTATAACACCATGTTATGCTCATAAAATAAATCCGAGACATTCATGCTATTTTAGGAGCATGTTACTCATTGAAAATTACAGAATTAACATAATATTCATCTTTCTAAGTAACATGATGTAGACCACTCTTATGGCTCTGATATGTCATCCTGTAAGGCATCTGTAAAAACATATTGAGCCCTACAAAATTCCAGCTTACTGTTGTACACCTTTCTCTGTAGCGATATTGCAAATGCACTCTAGCATCGTGGTGGTGAACTTAAGTTTGTCATTTCCAGTTTTGATGGTAAATGAAATTTTTGTGATCAATGTTTTTTTGGGGGTGGGGGGAGAGATGGTGAGATGCATCTGCTAATCACTCTCTGTGTGCCAACATCCCAGTTATTTTGTAAACCTCTTTGCAGTGTCTTATTGAATAAGGGCATTAGTGATTGATCCATCCAGTGGGTCCATAAGTCCAGCAGTCCACATGTTGCTATTTAGATGGAATAACTATGTGTTGCCACAAGATCTTACCATCTATCTTACTTGTATTCTACAATTATTAGCAAAAACACAAGTATTGCACTTCATTGCATAAGCAACTGTTACTAGTAACGTTGCTTTCAGTTGTCTTTTAATACACAAGCTAGCATCTGTAACTCTGATGCTGTTGCATTAAATGATTCAGGTTGTTTTCCTCTAAAGGGAAGCATTATGGACAGGAGTTCAAGTCTTGATCTGGCACACAGTCGTAATCTGCCAGGAAGTTTCATATCGGTGCACACACTGCTGCAGAGTGGAAATCTCGAACATCCCACAAGCTGCTGTCTAAGCCATGTATCTACTAAATCCTTTCTTTCAAAAGTGCTAGCGCTGCAGGTTTCGCAGAATGACTTATGTGAAGTTTGGATGGTAGGAGATGAGGCACTGGCAGAAGGAAAGCTGTGAGGTTGGGTCATGAGTTGTGCGTGGGTAGCTGAGTCGCCAGTGCACTTGCCTGTGAAAGGCAAAGGTCCTGAGTTCGAGTCTCAGTCCAGCATGCGGTTTTAATCTGCCAGGAAGTTTCAGTGTTGAAATTTTTTTATTAAACATGATTATAGCGCCTTGCCATCAGCAAAGAACTATTACAGCTTCTTCTATATTTGATGGCATGTTGTTTATATATTCTAAGAACGACCACTCGACACCAGTTTCTGTGATACACCTACAGTGATTGTTCCCCTCTATGAAGATACTTTTTGTATACACTCTCTGGGTTTGTTATCTACTTAGACGTAATAAAAATTGATTACCAACAAGATCTTGAATACCATAATATTACACTTTCTGTTGGAGAAAATGGTGACCTCACAATTGCATGCTTCTGGCATGTCGCAGTGGGGGAAAAAAGTCAGTATTTCTAATTTAAATTTTGTATAATCTGATTTGTGGACCATAAAATGGCATCTTCTGTGGAGAGATGCTTTTAAAACTTAAATTGAAACTGACTTAATATTTTACTTTGAGGTAGGTGTGTTATTGTTCTTGCGTACGTAACTTTTTCTTCTAAAGTGGTCTGACAGTGCCACATTACAGCCTGTCAGGAAGTATACCCTGTGATAATGGTGTATTACATATGTAACTGAGTTCCTGATATATATCTGAAGAATGGGGTTTTAGCAATTTATTTTATTTATTATCAGCTCTGCGAGGATTGTTACTATTGAGTAAGTGAATTACATTCTTAATGTCTTTGGTACAGCATGCAGTAATTATGGTTTTGCTGCATGTATTGCTTCATGCATATGTTGTATTGTATTATTCCTTGAACTGTCACACCAGCTTTTTGAACTATTTCAGTGATGGGGTTATTATTGTTTGGTACCAGATTATTGTATAATGCCATTTGGTTGTTATCTTTAAAAACAAAATCTCCACATTCTTCAGTTTATTTATTGATTTATATCTTTACTATTCCTCATTCAGAATTAATTTTATCATCTCAGCTATTATTTTCATACACTATATAAGTCTCGGATTTTATTCTTTAATCACTTTTAACAATAAAGCAAAGTATATCTTCCTACCTCTTCAATTGCCCTAACCCTTTCATATAATTTCCTACTCATTACACATGATGTATTGATTCCTTTTATAATCATTGGCTTTTAGTAGGTGCTATTAGTGCCATACTTGCCCCGCCCCTTTTTTTTGTGTGAGTGAGTAATGGGGGGAGGGCAGCCGTTAAAAATTAATAGAGTAGATGACACTCAGTGACACACAAAAAGTAAAATATTCCTTCAGTTTTTTCATATTTCTTCGTTTACATTGTGAGGTGATTCCATAATGAAGAATGGTGTTTGTGGGGATGGGGATATTAAGATCAAACAATGTTGTAAAGTGTGGGAAAGGGTCCTTTTCATTTCATCTGTGTAACTGAATGTAATATCTTTTTAGTAATCATTTTCCAGTGCCTTTGCTAAGTGTTTGATTTTAAATGAGTGTTACAGTGTAGTGCCAAGCTAAAGGTTGTTTCATTTCTTATTATTTGTAGCTGAAAATTGAAGTTACTTGTGGATCTATATCTATTGGAAATTTTTTTGTTACAGCTGCATTGACAGGTGGTTTGAAGTGAACCGTTCGTGTCCAGAACACCCTGGTGATTAGCCTCTGTCAGCCGCCTCTTCCCGAACTGTTGAGGTATTACCTCATGGTGAAGTGATTGTTTTAAAACTGTTACATACATTCAAATAGGAATTACAGTTTTCACACCGTAACAAATGCAGTAACATTGGGAGGATAGTTAGGCAGTTTGAAAAATATAGTTGTTGAGTTTGTGATCTGGATTCACATTTTTAGAATCCTGCCCTCTGTATCTGTTTTAATTATCTACCCAAATAAGAACAACAGAGAGAGAGAGAGAGAGAGAGAGAGAGAGAGAGAGAGAGAGAGAGATGGTTTTGTGAGGGGGATGGATGACTCATATTGTGATGTGTTGAAAGATTTTTTTAGGGAAAGAGAAGCTACTGTGCTTTGCCAGCATTCTTGTCAGTTACTAACAACAGTTAAGAGAGGTTGTTTGAAACCTCACTGAAATAGAATGGGAAAGGGCAAGAATTTAATTACGTGTTCTGTTCATGAATATTGCTTCATATTTTATATATATATTTCTCAGACAGAACACATTGCTTGCTTTGCCTTTTTTGGTATAACATACAGTTTTAAGGCATTGTACCATATTTACTGTGACATATTAGACATATGTTTGAGTATTTGATTAACATAACTGTATTTACATGCTGAAACGAAAGCCGAATGTTTAGTCCTTCGAGTTCTTGTGTTTAACATCACTCACTGCAACGACCACTTGTCTTTGCTGTAAGAGCGTATAATACTTGTAATATGTTTTGAAGTATAATTGAAAAGACTTAGACTAAGGATTACGGGCACATACAAGTAACTGTGTTAGAAGCAGGGAACTCCCTAAAAGTCTGGTAGGCTTTAATATTTTTGATACTTTCATAAAAAAACTATATAGAGCAAACATGCTACTCAGGAGTATTTTTGAGTGACAGCTTAAGTAATTTATTGTTGTGAATGGAAATAAGTGAAACCAAAGATGTTGATTAAACAGTGCTAAAGTTTAAAACTGTTTGCATCCAAAATTTTTATTGCTTAGAAACTTTTTAAAAAAATATTAGATTTGTAAATCCTTACTTTTTATTAATGAGTGTGGAAATTGTATTCGTAAGCAGTTTCTAACAGTTGGTTTAACCCTATAAACACACACTGTTTTGATGATGCTTAAGTCAAATTGTACTGTTGCTAGAAAGTTTTATCAGTTTGCTGCAAGCTTACAGTGGGAGTGACTATAAGAGTACCTTACAACATGTTGTGCCATTTCTTTCAATTTTGTTCCTATCGTATATAATTATTGAAATCAGCTACAGTGTAACAAAAATCCTGAAATTATCTTAGCAGTTTAATTTTTATGTGAAAATTATATGATTGTTGCTAGCTTATAAGTGCTATTTGCTTTTACGATTTAAGTTCTAAACAATGTTGAATATGTGTGCTATGGGAAATTGTTTTATGGTTTTTATGACATTGTGATAGTAAGATAAAGATGCATTGTGGAACAAACTCCAGTAAAACATGACAACATTGTGATTAATTCTTACAGCTGAAACACTGAAGTGGTTTAAGAATGATTTATTTAAAAAAAGTGAATCTGAAGAGAGACAGCAGTCAGTGCTTTTCACATGCTAAGTGAAGAGTGAGAAGAGGTGGTAATAAAATCTAACTGTGATTCCATTATAAAGGCTTGATTTTACCAGGCTGCACTGTGCTGCCACTATTTCGGAAAGATGCCTTGGTGCTACACTTGAAGGTGTAAAACTCAAATTTGTGTGGAAATATATTCCTTGTGATGCAGTAATTAGACATGTAAATAACCAATATTATGATGATGAAACTTCTGTATTGTTATTTTAGCCAAAATCAATTATAATATACAACAACATCCTGTGTGTTTGTGTATATTTTTCCAGTCAAATCCTGTAAACACTGGAATCAAAACCTTGTATACATTGATAACAGTTTGGTGCTTCTCAAAAGCAACAACTCATTAAAGTCTAAAACTGAACCTTTTTTCAGCTTGTCCATTGTGAGCCATTTTCGAGTGATCCATGGTTTGTATATCATTACAAAAACTGAGACAATTCTTACAGATTGTTAAAGTAGTGCAATAGAAGGAAGGTAAGATTGATTGATTGTAAGATGGCAAATAATTGTGTGACTAGTTCAGTCAACTGACATTTATGTGTACTGCTAGATGTGTCATGCTTGATAATGCATGGCATTGGATGTGTGGGGAGTGACTTCTTGAGCTACTTTTTAATAAGAAACTGTGTTTCTGATTGAGCTATTTTTAGAAAGATTGACCATTTATTGGTTTCTTTCTTCATAAATGTGCTAAGTAATTTGGAAGATATTGGCTGAATAGGCAAATGAAGAGAGACAACTGTTATTTGAAGAGAAAGGAGGTGTCATTAAATTATGTTTTGAACTTATTCCGTTTTGTTAAAGAGCTGCAGTTAGCTCTGTTATCAGCTATAAACCACTGTCAGAATTTATGCACTGAAATCATAAGAGGTGTAGTGTTTTCTCAGATGGCTTACTCACTCTCTCCTACTAGACATTGTAAAATTTTCACACAAAGTGTTCATTACACCTCCTCAACATGTAGTTGTCCTGAATATGAACTACAATATTACACACACACACACACACACACACACACACACACACACACACACACACACACACACACACACACACACACACACACACGTTTCTGGTAGTGGCTAGGTCATTACTATGAGAAGTCTTCTGTCTGTGTGTAACACTCTCCCACAGTTGTTCTTACTTTGATGAGGTGGGAAAACAAACTTCATGTAATTGCTTAATTGTTCTTTTATTACTGCCAGATATGATTCATGTGTTTGTATTAAAGCAAGAAATGGTACAGGAAAGATGTTTAATAGCAGAAAATTGACAGGATTTTGAAGTTGCCTGTGTTTAAGTCAGTCCATAAGGGTTGTAAGTGTAGACTGTTCATTTTAGATAATCATATTTAAGAAAAAAATCATGAAACTACAAAAATACAGATATATTAGGCAGTAGTCGCATTCGGAGGTAACAGCTCTCAACACTTTTAATTAGAACATATAAAAACTGATGAAAGTTCCCCTAAATTGCAATGTCAACCTACACTTTAGCTGCAAAATTTTATGTCAGAAATTACAATTTAAATGCCAAGTGATAGTTTAATCTTTAGATTATTTAAGTTGTTTGGGATTAATTGATTCCCAATGGTCTGAATTAACTTACTGTGCCAAACATCATGTTGGTTACTACAAGCCAGTTAAAATATGGTACAGTCCATGTACAATCCTAAAAGAGGGATGGTAGGAGTGTGACAAGAAAATGTTGGATATGAGGCAATGATACTTAAAACATTGGTAAGTACACGTATTAAAGCACTATAAAAACTCTGATCATATATTATTTCTGCTCTTGTACCCTGTTCACTACGTATGATCAGAACTAGACATTAGCTGCATCTCTCATTCTTAATGATTCTCATTTATTTAGTAGAATCTTATGGTCAACAGTTGCAAAAGATATAGAAAGATCTGTAAATATGTCTTGTGTCACATTCATCTTTGTCAGGAGCATTAAGTATCATATTCTGTGAATTCTACTATTTATAATTCTGTACTTCTACTACTTTTGAAACCAAACTGTAATTCCCATAGTAGGTTGTATTTACTCAAGTTATTCATTAATCTGTTTTTTTATAATCAATTCTATTATTTTTTAGAACAATGACACCAGGGAATTGGGCTGGTATTTTCTGTCTTCTGCGTTACCTTCCTTTAGCATGTGCACGGCTCTTGCCTGTTTTAAATACTCTGGAAATCTCCCTGATATAAATGACTCATTTGTGGAGGGAGCTTGTATACTCTGTATACATTGCTTCCGCACACACCTTGGTACATTATCTCATCCTACTGACATTTGGTTTTTTAGGTTTTGTACAGTTTACTGACTTCATGCTCTGTTGTTGGTAGTAACTTCACTGTACTGTGCACATAATTACACTACTGTTTATAAAAGTTGCAACACAAAGAAGGAGATGCAGGATTACTACGAAATTTATTCCACGGTAAGGGATGTGACAATTTACAAATGATAAGAATTACAGAACAGTACATGCACTTCGACTGTGGAATTAAGCGTGGAATGAAGGCAGTGTATGCTACAGTCAAAGCCTCTAGATGTTTTAGCACATAATCAAAGAAGGCCTGGATATGTTGCTGTGGAACACACTGTACACAGGCTGTAATTGTTTCCCCAGTAGCACCGAATGAACAAGTTGCCGACAGGCCATATCTGAGACATGTTCGAAGAATGACATGTCAAGTGACAGTGCAGGCTGGAGAAGCAGTGGTACTTGTAATTCTTAAAAGAAAGCTTGTCCATTCCTTGCCACATGTGACCAGGTATTGTCCTGTTGAAATATGGAATGTGGAGCTGCCTGCAGGAGGGGCAGTGACTTGGTCTCAAAAACCTCCCTGATGTACTGATGTAGCTGTTGCTGTTCATATTACCATCAATATGTAGAAGGTGAGATCACTTGTTGTAGCCAGTGGTGCCCCAAAATGTCGCATTTGGCTTATGTCAATTATGCCTATCTACAGTGCAGTCTGTCTGATTTCGTTCACCACAGTAACATCTAATGAGTATGCAGCCATCACTGTAGGTTTAGTTGAAGTGGGACTCCTCTGAAAATACTACATTTAGCAACTCTGCATGCAACTGACATTCCCATAGTAGTCTGAAGCATTGGTGGTTTCTGGGCATTGGAAGTTGATGCAATGGCCACCAGTCCATCCCTCAGAAGATGGTGTCAGTCTGTTGACGCAAACTTATTTTACCTGTTGCAGTACTTCAACGTCATGCTAAAAATGTAGACAAAGCTATTGTGTCGGTTACGGTCACGTGGACAATATGTCGATCCTCTTGCTGTGTGGTCACTTTGTTAGGTCCAGTACTCGTTTATCGTTCCCTGGAGTCCAGCCTTCTTGCCCTTTTTGAACTCGCTCAAATGCTGATATTGTGCCCTTCGAGGTCAAGGAGGCACATTGAACACTTGGTTGTGTTTCCACTTTGCTTAACGTCCTTCACCGACTGAACACGTTGTAACACTGGTGTGTTAGCTCATACAAAAGAGGGTGCAGCTTGGCCTATGTGCACATTGTCTCTGTACAATTTTAATTATTTATTATTGTTCAACTATTCTACACATCCTCAGATTTTGGAGTGATTTCAGCCATTCATTCTCAGTGTTGTGATGGTTCTAATTTTCACTAACAGCTATGTATTTACAGGTGTCCCACCTGTTTTTGAGAATTTTTGGTGCAATTCCTCAGCAGTATTTGAAAATCACTCATTCAAATAGTTTGTTGGCTGATGTCGATTATTTATTGCTTTATCCTCATCTTTTATCAGTATGTTTTATGCCTTTGTTTTTCTTTCCCCTTTTCCTGTTTGCTGACTTCCAGGACTGCTTTGATTTTATTCTCTGTATTTTATATTACTTCATCATTAAATAAGTTTTTTTTGCAGCAGTCAGAAGCTTCCCATAAATCTTTTTGCATCCGATAGGAATTTAAGAATTCTGTCTTACTATAACTCTTTTTCATAAAGCTAAGATACTTAGAGGTTTGGGAGGACTTCCCAATACCTGTTATCCATTTGTTTTTGTTATACATTAATATTGATGTTAGGCACATTTAGAAATGCCTTTTCAAAGTTAATTTTAAATAATGTTTTAGAAGGTCTGAGGTAGTACTGTAGAGATTGGACTTGTGTAGATGAAGCGGGGCTCAAATCACTGGTTGGTGATTTAAGATTAGATTTTTCATGCCTCTTCTAAACTGCTTAAGGCAAATCTCAAAATGGTTTGTTAAAGACTTCATGACCAATTTACTTCCCCAATCTCACAGAATTAGTGCAGGTGATCAGTGTCTAATAACTTTATCATTCGAACCAGATCTTATTTCCTGCTTATTGGTTTTCATTAATTTATGCAGTAATGTAAACATTTAATTATCAGTATTTCTAGATGGTGTGCAATTTCAGTAGATGTGGAGTCCTGAAATTAATTCGTTACATATATGAATGAGAATGACTCTATTAACACCTTTGATGCATTTCTTTCTACAGCAGTAGTATACTATTTTCATGCCAGTGATTTAAGAGTAGATGCAGCAAGCTTAGTACCACATGATAGGTTTTTTATCTTTGTGATGACCAACAAGGATCACATAACTTAAATTCCTCCTCTTTCTTCATTTTTGCCTATTTTTCCAGCACTCCACTTTCTCCTCTGTTCTTTCTTCTGTCCATGTTATTCCTGATTTCTTATTTATTCTGCCTTGAAATCTTTGCAAACTTTGTATTTTATTCTTTAAGGGTTTATTTCTACTTCATTGATGTGCCTTTCAAGTTCTTTTTGTGTTTCCATTAATGATGCTATTGTCAATGTCATGTTGTTAATGATTTCCATTGGATCTGAAGATTTGTGGGAAAAATTGTTTAAAAACATGAATTTATTTTGAGTGTTGTCATGCCTATGTAAGTTCTGGCATGTAATATCCATCTTCTGTAGCTGGACTAAGCCATCTGGTGTATTACTCCCACAAATGATCTGTCATCCTGATGATTTCATGATAATTTTTACTTTAATTATGTTCATATGCTCACCTTCCTTTAAGTTTCCTGATGTAATGGACCCGTTATGCAGTGATTCTGATCGGTGTTGCTTAACTTTTTCACCATCTGTACCAGGCTGTAACAGAACTGGAAGCTATGAAATGACATGGCCACTTTTTAAATAACTCTTCTTTGTTTTGTTACTTGTGTTTAACACTTTTACAACATTGAAATAGCAAATCTTTTATTAATTCATAGATCAGACTAATATCTCCGAATAGACTCTTAGAACATAATGATGTTTTACATTGTATCTCTTCAACTGTTTACTGGGGATTGACATTATTGTCTGCCCAACTGCTGCTTGATTTCAAAGTCAACGCCAAGGGGCAACACCAAAGCATAAGCGACCTCTCCACAGGAGGTGGAGACTCTCAATTGTTGCCGCATCTTGGTGACATGAAGTCAAACGTGTACAGAAGTGAAAATTCCAAGAATCTTCATTGTTCAGGTATGTCTAATAATCCTGACAATGTTCGAGAACACTTCATTAGTGTGACTAACAGTCACTTCACAGCTCTTACCTCTGTAATAGCTGCTCTTACATCTTATCCCCCAGAGAGACACTATGTACATACATTATTGTCTTTGTGATGTGAGTGTCCCTTTCTTTATACTTCCATAAAAATGGTTCATGTCATTCCTTCTATGGATTCACCTGATCAAGGATTAGATCATCCCTTCCCTGTGTTCGCCTATCCTTCCTGTCTCCCATACCTACATAAACTTGGGTCCACCCCATCGTAATAATTTTTAGCTTTATGCAAAGCTTCTGACCCTTAACTGTATATCTTCCAATGATGAAGTTGCTCCATGGCTTATCAACTTTTCCTGACTTCTACTTTTGTACTCCTTTACCTATACTTCTCACAATGCTTTCAAACTATGTAACAAAGAGGCTTCTCTCAACTTATCCTTCCACTTTTTTGCTGTATATGTTATAAAGTAATTTCCCACTTTCTCTTGAGCACACTTCTATGTTTGTTGTTAATCTCTATTTCATCTTTTTTAATAATTATAAAATACAAGACGTTTACTTAGTGGCTCTTTAACCCTTCTGCTTTATGTTGAAAGATGTGGTATAAAATTATCACAGTTTTCTTACACTTACAGAAATCCTTTATGCACTAGCACTCTCTTATTGCAGTGTTCTGTAGTTTACTTACACTTCTCATCTGTTGAACAAGTCATCTGCACTCTCCTAAAACTTAAAACACTAATTCCATGTACCACAGAGGTGGCAATATAGTTCGCTTACTGCACTATTTCCTGTTCGCTTACATGTTAGCATGTCACCAACCCTACTGCCGTAGGGAATAGTTTCCCTTTCTCTACCCTTCACTCTATTGACATTGGTAACATGTTCTTTAAACGACAGTAAAAAGAATCGTCTACTTACTGTGCCAAAGCAAAGTCTCTAAAAGTTGGGTCAGTCAAAGTATTTCACCACCGTCAGATGTATGTATGTATGTGTGTGATAATGCAAAATATTTCATCTTAGCAATATGTAGTGAATAACTAAAATTACCTAATCTCCACTATAAAAGATAAACAAAACCCTAGGAAAGAAAAAGCACAAATCATGTGTACAAATTGTTCAAAAGCACAAAAAATTATTATGTTCATAGTTTTTGTGTGCTTGAACAGCCATGTTGTTTATAATTGTTACTTAATAATATATGTACTGTATGCTTGGCTCTCAAATGACACATTTCTCACTACTCTCACGTTTCGTCTTATGATAGACAGTACGAGATGGAGATCATTTGAAGGTAATGGCTAGTTGATGATGAAGAAATTGCTTCATAAAAATAAATATAAAGCTACGAAGCAATTAACTGTTGCTACTGATGGATATCACACTGTTGAGTTTGCAAAGGGTGCAAATTCTCCTGGGGATATAAATTTCTTTACAATATCAATCCTTTCTCTTGTCCCATTTTAGGGTCTATTAAGAACACTGCATTTGGATGTGGAATAACCACTATTTTCAATGCTTCACAATATATTGGAAAAAATTACTAGTCTCATTCATTATATTTATATTATAATACTTTGTAAACAATACACTCTAGAGATTACATAGTGTTCTTGGATCATACATCTTATCCCCAACCATTAGATTGAACAGTACACACATTTAGCACATACAGTGTGTATGTGTAATTTACAAATGATCGGTCACTCTGATAATTTCACGATAATTTTTAGCTCAGTTATGTTTGCGCGGTTGCCTTTCTTTAAGTTTCGTGATGCAGTGACCCTGATCTGTCCGGTTTAACTTCTTCACCTTCTGCAGAGGGCTGTAACAGAAGTCCATGCTACGAAATGACATGACCATTTTTTAAATAACTTTTCTGTATTTGTATGTTACAGTAACGACATTCGGTGAACAGATCTTTCATTAATTCATAGATCAGACTAACATCTCCAAATAGAATCTTAGAACAGAATAATGTTTTCATCTCTTCAGCTGTTTACAGGGTGTTGACATTGCCGTCTGCCTGTCCGCTCCTCGATTTTCAAGACAGCGACAAGCCACAACACCAAAGCATAAGCGACACCTTCAGTTCTGTACATACGTCAATTCGGTGCAGACCCAATGGAAAATTCCCTGCGTACTAATTACCTAAATAATTTTGTCACATGAACGACTTTGATCAGCCTGTAAGGAAGGAATGAAACATGTTGTTCTTGATGAACAGTATGTTCTGCTGCCATTTACACTACACAAAGCAGATAGAATGCCAAATATTTGCTCTCTAAACTATCTTCTTATTTTTCCTTCTTACAATTGTGGCTGCAAAAGTCATAACAGAGCCCACTATAAACATACTTTGGATGCCTGATAAGTAAATTATAGCTTAAAAGGATCCATCTGAAAGGAGTCCTTTTTACATAACTGGCACAATATTTAATAGATCACATTTTTAGGCAATATTATCATTGGCTTTCAGTAGACAAATTTAACCCACCTAAGAATATATATGCAAAATGCACATTCTGTTTAAATGTGCTATGACTGGTAGATCCTTTTTGGGGGAGGAGAGGAAGATAAATTGGGGCAGGTTAAAAGGAAGGGCAGGCTACTTAGACCCCAGGATGAGAGGGACCCAATTGTTATGAGGACAGTGGTAGACAAAGATGGAGGAGGAAGCGAAGACAGTAATAGGTTGTGTCAGCTTCTTTCCAGACATGATAGGGCAGAGTGAAGAGTAAAGATGGGTTAAAGGGGAAGGGGAAGAGGAATGAATAATGAAGGTGAAAATGAGGAGGAAAAGAGATGGTAAAAAGATAAAGAGTGGAGGGTAGAGAATGAAGATGAAATGAAAGCAATAGCTCAGGAGGGTGTCAGGATGCGAGGATGTGTTGGAAGGCAAGTTCTTGTCTTCAGAATTCAGGGAAACTAGTATCGAATGCGAGGAACCAAGTAGCCTGGATGGTGTAGGAGGCACTCAATTCCCTTGACTCGTGCTGCAGAGACAGCACGTTCAGCAACTGTGTACTGCATGTCCATGGAAAGAACTACTAGTTCCAAGAGCTGGGATAGTATGTCATACTTTTGTAAGTCTGTTGGCAGTACTAAATATTTTGCGTCCTGGAGACAAGTATTAGCCAGCAATTCTGTGTCATAAGTTAATAAACACCCCTTAAGTATGAATAAAATCTTGACTACTTTTAGATTAAATCTGAAAGATAAATACCATATATGACACAAACTGTGAGAGCTATAGTGATTCTTATATATTTAATAATAAATGCTTTTCAGACTTAAAGGAAATCATTCTAAATGACTGCACATATTCCTGCGTCTGTAGGTGGCCAAAGCAAAACAAATGTAAAATATAAAGTAGCATACTTCACAGGAAGACAGCACAAAGGATCAGGTGAAGCTGAGAAACACTTTCAAAACAAGTGCAAGCTGGGGAAAAAATACATCAATAACAGCTCAAGAGACAAGTCAGAGCTGATACTGAATGGTGCAAAATGTAGAAAAATCATCTACTCATATTATTTTTAGGCACTTTCAAAAGGATTAATAACAGCAGCAGCAATACTAATTGCAGCACTGAACTATTTTTCATCAAACATTTGAAATTGAAATTGCAGCAGTGATGCCTAGTTCAGGTGCTGAAGGCTAGGTTGCTTGATAGATTAAATTTTCCCAGTGGATGAAAGTACCCAACATATTGCAACCATTTGGTATGGCCTTAATTTGTTCTCAAGAACCTAGCACCAGTTTGGTTCTGTTACACCCTCTTACTGCCAAATATACAGCTGCAACTGTGCCATTAATGTAAGACAATCATTTACGCATGCAAGGTGACAACAGGAGAAGTATATATAATTTATTAAAGAGATAGCTTTTAAGAGAGCAGATTGCCTGAGATTGGCGAGAGGTTTGGGTCTTAATACAAACTGTCGAATGAAAAACCATCTTCAATGCACACAATCTTATTTTGTCTCATTATCTAATATAGAGCTAAATTTGCACAAATTTGGTTCCCAATTGGCTCCAGATCTGCTACAAAATTATGATGATATGATACAAAACAGCAGCTTCTACTGCTGGTGTAGCACTGGCTGTTACATAAAGCAGTAATGTATTACCTACATTGTAAATAATTCATTTTGGTTGATTCTTGACTCTCCCTCTCCCTCTCCCTCTCCCTCTCCCCCCATCTCCCTCTCCCTCTCCCTCTCCCTCTCCCCCCTCATTCCCCCCTTTCTCCCCCCCATTCCCCCCTCCCTCACCCCCCCCCCCCCTTTCATGTCCTGATTTGAGAAGATCAGTCGTGGGCTCCTCTATTGCTATCCTTACCTTGTCTAGGTAGAGGACTTGAAGTGGATTAAGAACAAATATTAAATGTGTGTACCATGGCTAAGCACAGTAGAGCCATATTAAGGGATAATTTGTATTGTGGAGGTGTAACAGTGTGGAGGCGGATGTGGTGGACCATAGAAGTGCGAGAAAAGGGAGGTCGCCAGATTGTTCTCGTGCAGTTCCCGCCTCCATACGTCTACAAACTGAAGAGGGAGCAGGTGTTCCAACACTCTACCTACCCCACAATGTCACAAGAAGCAACTAAAGTGATTCACAAAGTCATACCAGCTGTCCGTAGTGTGCTTTATGGATCAGTGGCAACACAGTTTGCAACATACCAGGGGGTGTTTATTTTCCACAAAATGCATTAACATAACATAGCATAGAGATACAGGTTATAAGCAATAGAAAGCACGTATAATAGCAAGAAATGCATATGGACAAAATCTACGTAAATCTCTGCACACTGTCCTACACTGCTAGACAGAAAACTGAATCTTAGTCATCCAGTAAGGCACCTGCATTGTTCTTCTGGAAAAGGCAACTTCCTCCACAATTTGTGCTACTCACTTTTTATTTTGCAGACAGGCTACTCCTCCCCAGTACTTACTGTACAGTTCTTTTATGCAAGTTGATCAAATAACTTTGGTCAACTTTTGTTTACATATTGGAGTTATTTTTAGTTTATTAAATGGGTGTTTACATCTGTTAATTGAGCTATTACATAAAAATGTTGGGGAGCTGGAGCTGTCTACTGTCTACCATACTGAAGAGCTTGTCCCACGTGTAACATGCCATCAATATGTGTTTGATAATGTCTGTTTTGTTATCTCCATTATCACTGTCTGGAACGTTTTCACAGTATGGGTGCTGTCACATGTGTCACCTCAGCCTGAGCTCTCCCAAGATCTGAAGAGGTCCAGAGGCTTAAATTATCTCCTCCTGCACCAGAAGAAGATCACCACAGAAGTAGAATCACATATATGTTACAGAACTTCAGATCTCTCGCCACAAGTCAAGCAACAGATTACAGGAAATTATGCTCTAGACTTGAACACGACATATTCACAACCAACATGGTAAATACACTGTGTATGTGTGGCTAGGGGCTGCAATTGGTACAGCCCGCTCTACAAGTGCCAGCAATTCATGACTGTAAGTATTTATGCAATACCTTAATTAATGGGAAGAGAAATGCAATATTTTTGTGGCCAATCATTAATTCACCACCAAATGACTACAACACAATTACATGACTTCACAGCATGCTGTGTAGACAACAGCAGTGTGCCACATTTCCCAATCCAATCTACTTCCTACCAACACTGCAACAGTCACTGAAAACGTGGCACAAATTATACACCGCTCAGCCATTGTTTATAGGGACATATTTTACAAACAAGATCACTTAGCAACTCAAATAAGCACTCATTTAATAAACTGAAGATAACTCCACTACATAAACATAAGATCAGTAAAGTTTGTTTGTCTACTCTCATAAGAGAATGGGACAGGAAATGCTGGGGAGGTAGATTTCATATGCAAAATGAAAAACAAGCAGCACTTGTGTTGGGGGAAGTTGCGCTTCCTGGAGGAACACTGTAACTGCTGTACAGGATGCTTAAGGATAATTTTGTTCTGTACCAGTGTAGTACAGCATGCAGAGATGTAACCAGAGAGTGCCCATATGCATTTCTTGCATTAGTATTATCAGCAACTTGTACCTGTTTCCTTGTAGTGTTAATGCAGTTTGTATAAAATAAACAGCACGGGCATGTTTTGCACACTGCATGACCAGTGATTCATAAGGTGCACTGTGGAGGGTGGGTATAGCTGTGTGAAACACTCTATAGTTGCTTCTTGTGATATTTTGGGGCATTCAGAGTGGAGAATCACCTACTCTCTCTTCAATTTGTAGATGCATGAATGAGGGAAGTGCATGAACACAATGTGGAGACCTCCCTCCCTTGCACTTGTACCCTCCACCTCCTTCCATCCTGTTACACTGCCAGAACACAATTTATTCCTTCATACAGCTGTGCTGCAGTTAGAACTGGTACACACATTTAATATTTGTTCTTAATCCACTTCATTCAAAGATGAACATTGATTTTATACCATTAAAACAATATTTTACATTATCCCATCCCTTGCAACAAAGAGAAAATTGAATTTGACGTTTTCTGCACAAAATTGTACTGGGAGATATTTTTACCAAACACCACCTTTTTGTAGTTATTCAAGAAAAACATAAAAAAGTGACCTATAAACACCCCATCACACCAATGCTGACACCACACCGGTCAGAGTTTTCAGTATGTTGTTCAAGACACTTCCTCCTATAATTGTAAAAAAACTGGTGATGCATGAGTTTTTCCCCAATTTTTCTTTGTAGATTGAACTATGGTAAGGTCTCCCAAGCTGGACAGATCAAATGTGATGATGCAGACTGAAGGGGATGACCTGGTCCTCCAGATTGGGGGTTGGGTGTGGGGCCGAGTCCCCACACCATAAAATAATGATAACTGTTATGAAACCCAAGAAATAGCTTAACATTTGGTTTGGAACAACAATGTAATTGACTCTAGAAAGTCAATGACTAGTACTGGAAGATCTCAGAACAATCCCTGACTGAATTGATGTACTAAGTATGTAAGATCACTCTGCATGCGTGGAGCAGTGAAGATGTTGGATTAAGAAAGGAATAAGCACAGGCTAGATTTAGTGGCACTGCAGGAGATCAGGTGGTGCAGAGAAGGGGCACATAAAGATTGTTCTGCTGCTACTTCTATAGTGGAAACACTTAAACATCAACTTGCAGTTGGTTTGCAGTAGCCAACAGAACAAGGAACTATCAAAGAATATGCTGGAGAAGAATGAAAGGAAAGTTTTACAACCTAACAGTTATTTTTTGAAGAAGACCCAGGCAAGTATGCTCATAGTTGAATGATTGAGACAATAAATGTGAAATACTGCACTTTATTGGATGGTAGCAATACATGAAAAAAATGCAGGTGCGCATAGTAAAAGGTCAGCTGGAACTGGGGGGGGCAGCAGGACCACCCATGCTGTGGTTGGTGGCTGCTAAAGCAGGCACAGCTGGAACTTTCTCGATGCGGCAGTTGGATGGAGTGAAGTGTCCGAAGTGTGACTGTGGCAATGTCTTGGCTATGGATGTGTCCTGCTACATTTGCAAGAGCTGAAGCTTGGTTGTTTCTTAGCAGCTGTGGCAGTGGTGTTTCTGTGTGCCAAAAGCTGGGAAGTAACGGCACCTGCAGTGGTAGTCTGTAGTTGTCAGAGGATATTCTGGGGAGTGTCCCTTCATTGCCAGCCTTTCCCTGTGTTGACCTTCCATGATGACAAGGTTATTGATGAGTTTTATCAGGTTGAAATTGTTACATGTCTAGTCTAGTCACACTACAAATACACTGTGAGCAATGTAAGTACTTTCATGTATGTGGGCAGTGCTATAATTGGTTGTGTTGAAGTTTATTGATGGTAACAGCCATTGATTTCTTGCAAAGCAGGATGTCAAACATGTTATTGCTCTGCCTAATCACTCTGTGGAGTTCCGCATATGGCTGATGCAAGGCCAGGCAGAATGTGTCATCCATCTGCATTACATGATCACAGTCCTTTAGAGCTTGATGGATGAAGATTTTATGTGAACCATGTGCTTGCAGGAGTGGTACCTTGAGATGGGTGATGTGCCAGTTCACATTGCAGACAAGCATAGGAAGTTCTATATCTGTTGGTGGTTGAGATGGCCCTGTGGAGTCCGGTGGCACAGTTAGTGGCTCCCTGTAAAGGATTTATGCTAAGGTCAGAAAGGTCTTCCTTATACATGGAATGCGCACCTAAAAGTACCCGCGGCAGGGCCTCCTTGCGGTCCCCTCTTTGGCACATGAGGGCTGGTTAGAGTGTGTGGTGCCAGTGCTCCTCTAAGCAAGTATGTTCAGGGTGGTAGGACATGGTTCGGAATGGCTGAACACTATGAAACTGACAGGGTTCAGTAAAAAGTGGGTTCCAATTGGCTGCCTTGATCAGTAACTACAGAGGCAGGACAGCCAAAAAAAGAAATCCATAAGTGGGCAAATGCCATTGCCTCGGTTTCTGCCATTATGTCAGATACTGGTATAGCCTCAACCCAGTGACGTACTCTATCGATTGCTGAAAGGGTGTAATGAAAACTGATTGAGGGAGTGGTCTGACATTCTGAGAGTGACCCTTAGGGACTGAGTAATGATTGTGTTGAGGTTGTCCATGCCGTCATATCTTACAGTGTTGGCAGGCAGCATACACTTGTATCCAGGTTTTACAATCCCTTGGCATTTGGTCACATGAAGTGGTCTGTGGTGAGTCCCCACAGATGGGACAGCCTGTGTAGTTTATCGAAGACAGCATCCGTCGTACGGAGCGGTAGGATTAGTCAAAGATGATTCTGTGGAATCTCACACACAACATTTCTTGGCAAGCTGTGAATGGTGAGGCATTCTATTCGCAAACTGGTTGTGGTGTCACACCGGGGTTTGCATAATTGTGTCATTCCTGTAGTTGTGCACCTGCTAGTTCCTCATAATCAGTATCAACTGAGAGTGTGTTGATTTGAGAGATTGCGTCTGCCATGATATCTTCTCAGCTATGGAGATGTTGAATGTTGGTTTTGAATTGTGAAATATAATCTAAATGGCAAAATGACTGTGCAGCAATCCTTGATAGATTTTAGATGGAATCTGCCAGGGGCCAATGACTGGTGTAGATTGTTAGAGGCCTGCCCTCAATATTTTCTGAACTGACATACTGTTTCATGCACAGCCAACAATTCCCTGTCATACATCAACCACTTGTGCGCAGGTCAGTCATCTTCTGTTGAAAGAAGTGTAGTGGTTGCTGTATTCCTGCTACCAGCTGGTGCAGAACCATTCCACTTGGAGAAATGTTCGCACCTGAAGTGATTGACAGATATGTGGTGGGTAGCTGTTGTACCTAGATCCTATCCTGAGAAACGCAGTCTTTAATTTGCTCTAATACCTGTTGCATCTTTGAGTTCCACTTGTTGTCTCGCTCTCTCAGTGTGTGCTTGCCTGCTAACACATTTGTCAGCAATGCCTGGATGGCAGCTGCATGAGGTAGCCATGTGCTATAAAAATATGCCAAGAAATTGGGTTAATCCTTGAAAGTTCTGTGGCCACAGCAGTATACTAATGAGCTCAGTCCATTGTGTTGTAGGGCATATGCTGTCACTGCTAACCAAATGACTAAGGAAAGTAACTCTCAACTGTTGCAGTTGACGTTTATCATCATTAACTACTTTGAGATGCCCTTCATGTTTGCATTAAGAAATAGAGAAGACTAAAATATCATCTAAGTAAGCGTAGCACAAGGAAAACATGAAAAGATTATTTTGTATGTGCCTCTGCCAAGTCTGCACTGCATTCTTGAGTCCGTATGGCATGTAACAGAATTCATAAAGTGCAAAAGAGGCAATAATAGTCTTCTTTTGTGTAGCACCTTGGTTCATGGGAATCTGCAAAATAAGCCTTTTAACAGTCCAGCGCACTGAACATGGAGGTGATTGTTAAATCTTGAGTAAAGACCTGAATATTCCAAATTGGATGACTGTCCAGGATCATGCAGGCATTAAGAGACAGATAGTCACCGCACAGCCTACATGTGCTGTGATTAGGGGCCCAAAGACTATCAGTCTGTTTGTCGATATGAGCTCTGAAAGAGAGAGAGAGAGAGAGAGAGAGAGAGAGAGAGAGAGAGAGAGAAGTTTGAACACTGACTGGAGGATCATCAGCTGTGTTAAGAGTTGATGTAATGAGTGGTTTGCAAGCTAGTGTTTGTGGAAGGCGTGTGTGTATGGTTCCAGTCACAAAATGTCCCCTGCCGTGATGTAGAAGAGTTCAAAGTGTCATATCCGGAGACAGATGAACATTTCTAAGGAAATGAGTCCCCAGTACTGGTTCCTTGACGTCGGCGATGAAGAACTACCGTGAAATCATCTCTTCTACACTCAGGTTCAAGGTTTGAAATGAGGTTCCGTATGCTGCAATATGTGAATCGTTTGCTGCATGAAGTTGGAAGGTGGTTAAAGTTCTTTCCAATAATGTTAGCTCATAAGTGTGGTACTCACTTCAGACCCCGTGTCATTGAGAAAATATTGGTTGGGAGTATGGTCTATGATATAGAGTCTGCACGTCTTGCGTGGGAATGGTGTGCAACTGAGCTGGTTCATGTGTCGAGGAAGTAGGCGGCTTGTACTGGTGCAACAATCTGGAGCATCTATTGTGAATTATTCTTACCATTTGGGTGATCGCAGGGTGTTGTGCAGTTGCATGCTTTACCGCCGAAATGTGCTTGAAACCAGGGGTTAATTTCATTTGGTATGTGCTGGAAAGGCATTGTGGCACCTCCTAGGGAATTGTTTTTTGATCTTAATGGAGCAATTTAGGACCAGAGATGTAGAATGGTACACATGTATTAAATTATTTGTGTAATAAATATGAACTTAGATTAATTGAGCTGTAATACAACTCAACGAGTAGAAGACAAATGACATTTAAAGCATTTACCAAACATCCAATTCCATCTCTCATATCACATCTCTTTGGGAAGTTGCAACTGTATGTGACTCCCATGGGTGGGAGTAACTTTATCATCACTAAATGCTTTTTTAATTCTAGGTACTCATTCAAGACATGACATCATAGTCACAAAGACTGCTGACTTATTGTGTAGATATGTATTGAGTGGAATAAGGAAGCAAAGTGACACTGCTATGGGGACAGATGATAGCATCTGTTGTTTATATTAAATATTGTGGTTTTATTGTTTTGGTTATGATAAATTATGTTGCAAATATCAGAATTCAGGACAATATTTTGTAAAAAAAATCATTTCTCATTGTAAGTTTTACCACAAGTTCCCAGAAAACAAAACGTGTTTTATTGTGGAGGATGGGTTGTATATGGTCAGCGAGGCGCATACTGACACATAAAATTTTAGACTGATTGGAGGCTGCTGTCCCTGCGGATATGAGCGACTTCATGCTCAGCTGCCTGCTGCCATATGTTGCAGTGTGGGCCCTGACTGAGACAGAGTTGCTCATTGTTTCCTTAGAAATTAAGTGTTGATTCTGCTACAAGCCCAAAACAAAGCGAGCCTTTATGGAGTGGAAGTGTGCTGGTTCCCTAGTGTGAAAAAAATTCAAAGTGATTTGGTCTGCTTGGAAAGTGCTCGTGACAGTGCTCTGGGATATGTATGGTGTGTTATTGGTGGATTTTGCAGAACACAGGACCACTGTGAATGCTTCAGTCTACATTAAACCTATGGTGAAGTTGCATCATGCCCTTTGTAACAAATGCCACTACATTAATGCTGACAGTATGAGACTTCCTTATGAAAATGCTTACCCCCTTGTTGCTGCTCCTTTTAATGAGAAAATTTCCGAATTTGGGTGGGAGGTGCCCCAGCACCCATCATACAGTCTGGACCTTGAACTGCCAGGCCTCCATCTGTTTGGTCCCATGAGGAAATTCCTGGTGGACTAACACTTTACAGCAGATGTGGAAGAGAAATAAGCAGTCTACAGATGACTGTACTCCAACCAAAATGGAGTTCTATGAACAGTGCATATTGAAGCTTTTACAATGATCAGCAAAATCTGTTGAGAATATTGGTGACTATGTAGAAAAGTAGGTGAATGATGTAGGTCCATTTTTTATTTTTTGTTTTGTTACCTATTAAACTTTTTGTTAATAAAATTAGTGTGTGACTTTCTGATTCTTCCTCATATTAGTGGAGATGCTAGAAATATAAATAGTGAGGGAATAAGGCATCAACAGTAAATGCAAAAGTTGTTGGATCCAAGGTATTATATTCCACTCGTTAGACAAACAAAATTATTTTGAATACAATAGTGTCCTGGCTCCATCGGGTTATTTAAAGTACACCATTGGAATGTGTTGTTACTGTGAATAATCTCAACCTCCTCATGAATGTTGAGATTCAGATCTTTCTTCTGATGGGGCATAATAAGTAAATTGGAGTTCAAGTTTGTAACTGTATGTCCCATTTTGTGGAGGGGTGTGCTCAAGGCTGACTTTCAACTGACCAGATAAAGATGTTCCTGGAAATGTGTACTGAATGACTTATCAGTCTGGCCGATATGTCTCATTGGACCTCATGGGATACTATAAACAATGGGTACATCGACTTTACAAGCTGTAGAGTAATCTGTGTGCCTACATTTATAACCAATGCTCTGAGGTATAAAACATCAGGGGGGATGTTCTTTGCTATGAGACTGGCACCAGTCTTCTCTGAAATCTTACCAGAATAGAGTAGCCTATGGCAACCATGGCCTCGCAATTGTTAAGCTATTGGCTGGAGAGTAATGCCATGAGTATGACCAGACCTCAGATCAGAACACTTTTGTTTAAAATGCCCTTTTTAATATCAATAGAAAAGTTGGTACTGTAACCATTACGTAAAAAATATTAATTGAATCAGTTGGTACTCTTTATTGAATGACTTACAAGATAAGGGCACAACGTGCATCTTATTTAGATGGCTATATATATGTGGCACCTATTCTATTGGACATGTCCAACTAGTTCCATTGAAATAAATGAATGCTCACTGGAAGCTAACGTATTTAGTTCTTTTTGTTCATTTAGCATTGTTCTGAAAGTGACCATTTTATACTTGGGAGAATGGTTTGAAGTACTGTGGATTACTGAGTCAGTGGATGTAGGTTGCCTATAAATATCAAAAGAGATAAAGGAATTCTGCAATATGATCATGAAGACTAAGTAAGGAAGTGAACCCAACACACTTTCTTGCACGGTGAACTGAATCTTTGGGTGGAGGCTCCCTATTGGCATCGTAGGCTAGCAAAATGTCACTGACATATCTGCACCACAACAGTATTTTTTCCGTATGGCAGCAAAATTATTCTGTGACATCCTGTTCAGAACTAGTCAGAAAAGTGTTAGGTAAACAAAAGGCCAAGGGAAACCCCATTGGCAGCCCGTCTTCTTGCATGTAGTAAGAGTCCCCAAACCTGAAATAGGTAAACTGAAGTGCTATCCTTAGTTTGTCTATGGCCTCATCTACTTCTCTCTCTCTCTCTCTCTCTCTCTCTCTCTCTCTCTCTCCCACCCCCCCTTGCTTTTTTTTTATTTTTTCCTTCCTTTGAAAGTGCATAAATTACTGGAAATGTGAATTAAAACTTCATCAGTTTGAGTGTTGGAATACATGTTTCACATGTGCTGGCAGTTTCTCAATAACTAAGTGGGACACTTGTAATATTTATTCAAGTACTTAGCCAGCAAAACATGATAGCCAGCTGCCCCCTAGCATTAACAAAGGGTTGGGCAGGCCGGTGGTCCTTATGAAACTTCATAGTGGCCCATAATTGAGGGGTGGTTGAATGCATTCAAAGTATTTGATTTTACTGAAAGCCGTTGAGAAGACATTCGAAGGAATTAAAGACCTTCTTTAGACTAGTTACGTTCTTGTACTTGGACATTAGATCAAATTTACATTTGACAATGTTATTAAATGTAAATAAAAAACTGCTCCAATTTTTCAGTGTAAATCTTCTTTTCAATTACGACCACCGTCTTCTCCTTATCAGCCTGTGTAATTAAGGCCTGGTTGCAAGCCAGCTTATCATTAATAGATTTCAAAGTCAGGACTTTTATACTCACTTTTGGTACCTTCCCTCACTTTATACATTTCTAGCGTTCCCCACTAAATACAGTGGGCACATCTCCATTTTTACTATGTTCTTTGTTTCATAGAACACTATTCCACTGGTAAGGAACTCCCAGATCTTTGGAGTTAAAAACCCCTCCTCACCTATCACATGTTGTAGTCTTCCTTCGTACACTTGTGCCTCCAGTCATATGGCCAACCCCGTGAGGTTAGTACACAGTTGACCTCATCCAGTGTTTTGACCTCATAACAACCAGCTACAGGGTATGTAAATTTTGTGTGTTGGTAAATTTGGAAAATTTAAGTTATATTATGTGGTTCATAAATCTGTTCTTCTGGTTCCTAAGTTTGTCTGTAGAAATACCCACTGTGGGTCCAGGGGTTAGAATAGGCGTGAGGTATTCCTCCATGTCGTAAGAGGCGACTAAAAGGAGTCTCTCACATTTTGGCCTTTATGTGATAGCCCCCTGTAGGGTTTGACCTCCATTTTTCAAAATTTTACCAAAGAGCGAGCCAACTGGGGAAGGGCACCTTACATGGTACATCGTGTCCATCATGCATTGAGATCCTTAGCCCACTTTCTCGTTGTTGCATTGCAGTCCCACACATCCTCCATCTCTTGGACGAGGACACCTCCTGGGTGTGTTTCCACCATGCACTATGCGATGTCACTGCCTATGCCGCCGATGAACGTGGACTTCTTTGCACCTCATATCCATCACGGTAGCCAGTCCGTTGTGGTGGGGCCGCCATGTACCCTGTTGGTTGTAGCCCCCTGACAACACAGGGATCACTATGCTGATTAACTCTCCACGTATACCCAGGAGTAGATGCCCATTACCCTGGGACATTGGGAATCCTGGCAACGGCCATCCTGCCAGGTGGCCTTTGCTGCGGCTGGGTGGCGCTCGTGGGGAGGTCCCCTGGGTGAAGTGGGTGGCATCAGGGTGGATGACACACCATGAAGCATAGTATGTCATCTCTTACTGGTGGTCTGCTGCCAGCAGTCTCTAAGTGAACGAAGTCCAACTTCAGTGCTAAGAAATATGACCCCAAGACATTCCCCTCCCTGGCCACACTATGGGAGGAATGCCAGGCTATGGATGGCAGCGAAGCTTATTGCCCCAGTACCTTGTATGTATGAGAGTTGATGGGGACTATTTTATGTCCATGTTGCCTCAGTTTTTTGTGGAGAATTTGGAGGACAGGTTTGGGGAGGTGGAGGGCTTGTCCAAATTGCACTCTGGGTCAGTTTTGATAAAAACAGCATCCTCTGCCCAGTCATGGGCATTACTCGCTTGTGGCAAGTTGGGGAATGTTTCTGTTGTGGGTTGGCAGGAGAGCCAACACCGGGTTACTAGAGGAAGCCGAAAGGCACGCGTTTTATCTCACGCAGGCTGGCGTGAGGTCTGGAACAGGACAAGGAAATTAGAATTTAGAAGAACGGATGTAGCTGGTGGAATACTTAACTTTAATCCATTAATGATGAGCGTCGCTCTAGACGGTACATGATTACAGTATCAATAGTAACTGGTACTGGCGCCTTGCTAGGTCATAGCAAATGACGTAGCTGAAGGCTATGCTAACTATCGTCTCGGCAAATGAGAGCGTATTTTGTCAGTGAACCATCGCTAGCAAAGTCGGTTGTACAACTGGGGCGAGTGCCAGGAAGTCTCTCTAGACCTGCCGTGTGGCGGCGCTCGGTTTGCAACAATCACTGATAGTCGCGACACGCGGGTCCGACGTATACTAACAGACCGCGGCCGATTTAAAGGCTACCACCTAGCAAGTGTGGTGTCTGGCGGTGACACCACATTCCTCCCCCGCAAATTGGCGTACGGTTGTGGCATAAGGCTTCCGCCCGCTGTGGGGAGGACCCCATGTTGACGTATGCGACGAGGTGGGGAGCCTAACAACAGGCGAGGCTGTGCCACCCGCACCCTGCCATTCGGACTGCGGGGAGCTAGGAAATGCCTGAAAACCTGCTCCAGGGTGCACGCCAACATGCGGTGTATGCGCCCGCGGAGAGACAGGAGGGGCCGAAGGGTCGACCTCCATCGGGCCGGGGCACCCGACGGGCGAAGACGACATATGGTCTGGAGCGGGCAAGAGTTCCATGTTGGAGGACAACTGGTCACGGGAAGCGATCGGCGGCGCGTGACCCAGGGAGGCTCCCAGCGGTTGCAGTGACACGTCCACTGCGGGTGTCGCTGGTGGGAGAACAGGCGGCGGCGGTGGCGCGTCGCCATGGGGCAAAATGGAAGGCGGCGTCGGTACCACCTGGGGCCGAGGCGAGCTAGTAGATGGGTCCCCAGTGCGCTGACCGGACGGCACCGTCACTGAAAGCAGACGGCGAGTGGCAGATCCCGTGTGACGACAGAGGCACAGCTGGTTGAGATGCCGGCGCACCTCACCAGAGGCCCCCAAAACCAGATACATAGCGCGGCCGAGGCAGCGAAGAATGCGCCCTTCGAGCCAATGCTGTGAACCTCGGTAGTGACGATAGTAGACAACGTGGCCTGGAGCAAAAGCAGGTGTCTGCCGCTGCACAGGAACCTGATGCGGCGGATGTAGCAAAGACATCAAGGTTCGATGAGGGCGACCGTGGAGCAACTCAGCCGGTGAGCGATCATCTCGGGGCTAAGAGTGATACGAGGACAAAAAGAGCAATAACGCGTCCTCCCGAGAATGCGACTCTTTCAACTTCAACATCTGTGACTTGAAAGTCCTGACCAATCGTTCAGTGGCACCGTTTGACTGTGGTGAAAACGGCACAGACGTCAGATGTTGAATACCATTGGCCTTGCAGAATGACTGAAATTCTGCGGACATGAATTGTGGGCCATTGTCAGAAACAATAGTCTGCGGAAGACCTTCAATGCAAAAGATAGCAGATAACGCTTGGATGGTGGCAGATGATGTCGTGGAAGACATGCGGACAACAAAAGGAAAATTACTGAATGAATTTACCACAACCAACCATCGAGCATTCCAGAATGGACCAGCAAAATCAATTTGTAAGCGTTGCCAAGGAAACTGGCTTTTGGCCATGCAAAGAATTTCCATGATGGTGCTGATTGTTGTTCGGCACACACCATGCAAGAAGAGCGCATATTCGTAGTCGCGGCATCGATTCCGAACCAAGTACAGTGCTGACGAGTAAGTTGTTTCGTTCTCACTATACCCCAATGTCCTTGGTGGAGAAGCTGTAAGACAGAGGACTGTAACGAACGTGGGACCACAACCCTGGACAGATCATTATCAGAATGCAACAGCAAAACACCATGTCGAACAAAAAGTCTCTCCTTGTGAGCAAAAATTCGGCGAACCAACGTGTCCCCGATCTGTGACTTTGACAAGTACCATTGCGTAGCAACACCACGCAGAACGGTAGCAAGGACAGGGTCGGCAGCTGTGGCTGTAGCTACACGACGAAAATCAATTGGAAACGATTCGACCACGCCATCGGTTTCCGTATCAATGAACATGCAAGCAAGTTCGGAGGAATCGAATGCTCTATCCTCAGCAACAGACAAATGGGACAACGCATCGGCGTTTCCGTGCTTAGCAGTGGACCGATACAAGATATCGTAGCGGTACTGCGAGAGGAAAATAGACCAGCGAATGAATTTCTGCACTGTACGTGGAGGTACAGACTTGTTTGGATGAAAAAACGATGTCAAAGGTTTGTGGTCTGTGATGGTAAAGTGACAACCATACAAGAAATCATGAAACTTTGTAACCCCAAATACGAGAGCCAATGCTTCTTTCTCGATCTGTGAATAATTTCTTTGTGCAGACTAGAGCAATTTGGATGCGAAGGCAATAGGGCGATCGTGCGATCCATCTTTGTGCGCAAGCACAGCACCGATCCCGAAATCCGATGCATCCACCATCAACAAAAGGGGCTTCTGGGGATCGAATGGCATAAGGCAAGTATTGGAAAGCAACGCCGATTTCAACTGGCGAAAGGCGCGTTTGCATTCTTTCGTCCAGACGAACGTAACACCATTACGGTGTAAGCGATGAAGCGGAGCTGAAATGGAAGAGGCATGCGGCACATATCTGTGATAATAGTTAATTTGTCCCAGCACACACTGTAGCTGCTTCAAATTTTGCGGCGAAGGCAAGTCTTGTATGGCACGGATGTGCTCGGGACTGGGATGTATACCTTGGGCATTGAGTACATGTCCCAGGTAGGGCAAGTCACGAGCAAAAAACACACATTTATCCTTCCACAAGCGAAAACCATTTTGTTGCAAGACCTGAGATTGGCTAAACGTTCGTCTTCCGTCTTTCCGGAGATCACAATATCGTCCAGACAGTTTGCTGCAGTAGGGACCGACACACAAACAGGTTGTAGATATTGCTGAAACAATGCAGGGGCGGATGCACACCCGAATGGCAGTCGGTTGAATCGATACAAACCAAGATGCGTGTTAACCTCCAAAACGTGCTGGGATTCTTCATCCACCGGTATTTGCAAGTACGCATCTGCTAGGTCCAACTTCGAAAAATATTTACCCGGGCATAGTTTGTCAAAAAGATCTTCCGGGCGGGGTAAAGGAAAAGTTCCAATCACTAGGTGTGGATTCACTGTTGCCTTGAAGTCCACACAAAGTCTCAATTTTCCGGAAGGTTTTGGCAAAATTACTAAGGGTGATGCCCAGAGAGAAGCCTGCACACGTTCAATGACACCTTGTGATTCCAAATCGTGTAATGTTTTTGCGACCTCATCACGCAATGCGTGGGGAACATTGCGTGCTCTGAAAAATTTCAGTTGCGTGTTTACTTTCAGTTCCAAATGTGCTTTATAGTAGAATGAGATTTTCACTCTGCAGCAGAGTGTGCGCTGATAGGATACTTCCTGGCAGATTAAAACTGTGTGCCCGACCGAGACTCGAACTCGGGACCTTTGCCTTTCGCGGGCAAGTGCTCTACCATCTGAGCTACCGGAGCACGACTCATGCCCAGTACCCACAGCTTTACTTCTGCCAGTATCTCGTCTCCTACCTTCCAAACTTTACAGAAGCTCTCCTGTGAATCTTGTAGAACTAGCACTCCTGAAAGAAAGGATATAGCGGAGACATGGCTAGCCACAGCCTGGGGGATGTTTCCAGAATGAGATTTTCACTCTGCAGTGGAGTGTGCGCTGATATGAAACTTCCTGGCAGATTAAAACTGTGTGCAGAGTGAAAATCTCATTCTGGAAACATCCCCCAGGCTGTGGCTAGCCATGTCCCCGCTATATCCTTTCTTTCAGGGGTGCTAGTTCTGCAAGATTCGCAGGACAGCTTCTGTAAAGTTTGGAAGGTAGGAGACGAGATACTGGCAGAAGTAAAGCTGTGGGTACCGGGCGTGAGTCGTGCTTCGGTAGCTCAGATGGTAGAGCACTTGCCCGCAAAAGGCAAAGGTCCCGAGTTCGAGTCTCGGTCGGGCACACAGTTTTAATCTGCCAGGAAGTTTCATATCAGTGCTTTATAGTTCTTAGTGCAACCGAGGCCCGGTGCAAAAATGTCTGCAAATTCTTCACGTAGACGAGAAACACTGTTGGAAGGCACAGTCTGGTTCACTGATAGGACCTGATTTACTATAGACAAGTTAAACAACTGAAATAAATCGAAACCAAACAAGTTCACTGCAGAAGAAGAACGAAGAACGTAAAATGACACAAGTTTTGTTTGTCCCTTGTCCCTTGTATGTTGCATGAAGGCTGCACTGTCCTAACACAGGGATCTCGTGACCTGAATAGCTAGTTAACTTAACAGTTGTGGCACACAACGGAGGTGTGCCCAGCAGTTTGTAAGTGTCTTGATTGATCAGTGAAACTGCAGCCCCGGTATTGAGCTGGAACGGTATCACTTTGCCATTAATGTCCAAGTCCACAAAAAGTTTATTGTCCTGCTGACGACAAGAGCGCCTGTCTCGTGCAACGTGAACTGACACTGGTACAAAATCACTTGCGACTTGATGGGAGTTCCGGCGATGTCGACCCACACTATTTGTGGGACGAACACAGTCACTGTTAGAGAGAGTGGCACTGGGCGGAGTGGAATGAACTATATGAATTTCCATGGGTGAAGTTGCGCGAGCCTGTGTATCCTTGGTTCGATTCCGATTCCGGCGCGAAGCAAAGGGCCTGGAATGATTTTGAGTGTCCGATCTGGGCTTTTTCTGGCAAACACTTTGAACATGTCCTTTTTTGTTACAGTAAAAGCAAATAACTTGGCGTGGCAGGCAATTCTCACGCGAATGTCTAGTAGCACACCGCGGGCATGATTTTAGCACTGCATTTGCTTGCCGGTGCTGTACACGTAGCTGAGAGCCTGGCGGCAGCAGTGCGGCCGGGCACGAGGGCTGTTTACTGCTCCGTGCAGCTCGCCCGGCGAGCCGGTTAACCTGACACACAGGTGGTGAAGTTTCAAATGATTCCTCAGCGAAGTCAAGTGTGTCCTGCCGATCCAGTATGTCCATCACTTGTTGAAGGGAGAGATTGACTAGTTTCAAAATCTGTTCCCTTATACGCACATCAGAAACGTTGTGTGCAATTGCATCACGTACCATAGTATCTGAATAAGGGAGTCCACATTGACACTCAAAAGCACAATCCCTAGTAAGGCCTTGCAAGGTTGCAACCCACTCCCGATTAGTCTCACCTGCCGAACGTTTTGTACGGAAGAAGGTATACCTTTTCGCAACTACATTGACTGATTCTTTGAAATTGCATCTAATGCAGACAAAATTTCTTCGTAGGACAGAGTTGCTACGTCACATCGGGGAAATAATTTGACTATCACACGGTACGTGGTCACCCCGACGGATGATAACAAAAAAGGCTGCCGCTCGTTACCTTGAATTCTTTAGGCGGCAAGATGGAATCCAAATTGGCGTGACCACTCCGTCCAGCTTTCCAGTGCAGCATCAAAAGGACGAAAAGTTGGTGCAACTGCGTGTTGTGGCTGCGTTAGCGGTGGAGCGGCGGCTGCTGCATCGTTTTGCATTGCACATTGACCCTGGACAAGCTGTCCAAGGGCATCCAGTAAGGCCTGCGTCTGCTGATTCTGTAAGCGATAAAATTCGGACAGTACATCTGGAGATGGTGGCGAAGCCATTGCACAAGTAAATCAGGGCAGTATAGTTAAGAACGCAGTATTGCCTCGTCGCCGATGTTGTGGGTTGGCAGGAGAGCCAACACTGGGTTACTAGAGGAAGCCTAAAGGCACGCGTTTTAGCTCAGGCAGGCTGGCGTAAGGTCTGGAACAGGACAAGGAAATTAGAATTTAGAAAAACGGACGTAGCTGGTGGAATACTTAACTTTAATCCATTAATGATGAGCACCACTCTTGACGGTACATTATTCACAGTATCAATAGTAACTGGTACTGGCGCCTTGCTAGGTCGTAGCAAATGACGTAGCTGAAGGCTATGCTAACTATCATCTTGGCAAATGAGAGCGTATTTTGTCAGTGAACCATCGCTAAAGTCGGTTGTACAACTGGGGCGAGTGCTAGGAAGTCTCTCTAGACCTGCTGTCTGGCGGCGCTCGGTCTGCAATCACTGATAGTGCCGACACGTGGGTCCGACGTATACTAACGGACCGCGGCCGATTTAAAGGCTACCACCTAGCAAGTGTGGTGTCTGGCGGTGACACCACTGTTTCTGTTACCATCATGCCTCATAAGAGCTTAAATATGGTCCACAGTATTATATTCCACAGGGACCTTCTTTTGAAGTCAGACGATGAACTGCACACCAATTTAGAGCAGTGAGGTGTTCATTTTGTCTGGTGCGTCAGTCAGGGTCCGAGGGATGACCAGGTTGCCATTGGTGCCTTCATCTTGGCCTTTGAGGGTGACACATTGCCTGAGAATGTCAAGGTGATGGTCTACCGCTGTGATGTCAAGCCATATATCTGTCCCCCGATGTGGTGCTTTAATTGCTGGAAGTTTGGCTATATCTCTTCTCGTTGTACTTCCAGTCCCACCTGTCGAGATTGTGGACATCCATTGCATCCCAATACTCCATGTGCCTCCCTCCTATCTGTGTCAACTGCAGAGAGCATCATTCACCTTGCTTGCCAGACTGTAGGATTTTACAAAGAGAGGAAAATCATGGAATACAAGAACCTGGACCGACTGACCTAAACTGAGGCTAAGAGGAAATTTGAGCGCCCACATCCTGTGCCTATGACCTCCTCATACACCACTGCTACACCAACAGTTGTTGCCCCATCAGTTCCTCGCATTCCTGTTGCCTCTCAGATCTGGGAGACTGCACCTGCCCCCTTGATGGTGGGGGGCACTTCCCTCCCTGTTGCTCCCGCACCATCTTCTGTGGGAGCAACACCCTCCAACCATCAGGGATTTCAGTCCCCACTTTTGAGCCAGAGAAGTGTAAGGCTTCTTTGGCTCCACTTGCTAGAAAGGGGTCCCTTGGGTCACTCCCTTCCCAGGTTTCTGCTAATGGGAAATATGACACCTGCCAGTCGCTGAAGAGCCCAAAAGCAGCTGGTCGTAGGGCTTCAAACTCATCCTCAGTTCCAGAGACTGAACCAGTGAAGCTCTCCCAACCTGGGAAACACAAGGAACAGTGCAAGAAATCGAAAAAGAAGACACCCAAGAACAAGGAACTTGTTGTGCCATCCACACCATTGCTACCTACGAGCTCTGCATCTGAGGATGGGGTGGAGATTCTGGGGTCTGCTGAGGACCTGGATCTCGCCGGAGCCTCGGAGACAATGGATGTAGACTGATCAGGTGAAAAGTCGGCGGCAACAGGTGACCCTGAGGTGTAAACTGTCTCATCGAATGTTCCATGCCTTCCCTGTCTCACGATGACTTCATCCTCCAGTGGAATTGCGGCAGTCTTTTCCACCGCCTGGCTGAGATATGGCAACTGATAAGTTTTACATCTGTTTTCTGCAGTGCCCTCCAGGAAACCTGGTTCCTGGCAGTGCGGACCCCTGCCCTCCGTGGCTATAAGGGATATTACAGGAACCATAGCGAATATAATCGAGTGTGAAGTGGAGTTTGTGTTTACGTCCTAAACTCAGTCTGTAGTGAAACTGTTCCCCTTCAAACCCCTCTTGTAGCTGTAGCTGTCAAAATACGGATGACGCAGGAAAGAACTGTCTGCAATGTATATCTTCTTCCAGATGGTGCAGTACCCCTGAATGTATTAGCTGCACTGATTGATCAACTCCCTAAACTTTTTCTATTTTTGGGAGATTTTAATGCCCTTAACCCCTTGTGGGGTGACATCGTGCTTACTGGCTGAGGCAGAGATGTCGAAACTTTACTGTCTCAATTCGACCTCTGCCTCTATAATACTGGGGCCACCACACATTTTAGTGTGGCTCGAGGTAGTTACTCGGCCATTGATTTATCAGTTTCCAGCCCAGGACTTCTCCCATCTATCCAGTGGAGAGCACATGATGACCTGTACGGTAGTGACCACTTCCCCATCTTCCTGTCACTGCCCTGGTGTCAGGCCCATGGAAGCCTACCCAGATTGGCTTTAAACAAGGTGGACGGGGAAATTTTCAATTGTGATGTCACCGTTGACTTCCCCCACATGGTAACATCGATGTGATGGTTGAGCAGGTGACTACCACAGTCGTTTCTGCGGCAGAAAATGCGATCCCTCACTCTTTAGGATGCCCCCGGCAAAAGACAGGCCCTTGGTGGTTGCCAGAAGTTGCTGAGGAAATTTAAGAGTGTCAGTGAGCTCTACAGCGACATAAGCAGCACCCGTCCCTAGAGCATCTGATAGCCTTTAAGCGGCTCCGTGCCTGTGTATGCCAGCTTATAAAACGATGGAAACAGGAGTGTTGGGAGAGGTACATGTCGACCATTGGGTGCCATACGTCACCTTCCCAAGCCTGGACGAAGATCGGACATCTTTTGGGTACCAGACCCCAGCAAATGTCCCTGGCGTTACCATCAATGGTGTGCTATGTGCCGACACAAACACGATTACCGAGCACTTTGCTCGAGCCTCTGTGTCGGAGAACTACCCCCCAGAATTTTGCACCCTCAGACGGCGGATGGAAAGGGAAGTCCTCTCGTTCACTACACACCACAGTGAACCCTGTAACACCCCAGTGAACCCTGTAACACCCCATTTACATAGTTGGAGCTCCTCAGTGCACTTGCACATTGTCCCAACACAGCACCTGGGCCAAATCGGATCCACAGTCAGATGATTAAACATCTCTCGCCTGACTACAAGCGCCACCTCCTCACCATCTTCAACCTGATCTGGTGTGATGGCATCTTTCCATTGCAATGGCAGGAGAGCACCATTGTTCCGGTGGTCAAACCCGGTAATAACCTGCTTGATGTGGATAGCTATTGGCCCATCACCCTCAGCAATGTTGTTTGTAAGCTGCTGGAACGTATGGTGTGTCGACAGTTGGGTTGGGTCCTGGAGTCAGATGGCCTGCTGGCTCCAGATCAGGGCGGCCCAGTCGCTCCGTACTTTTCATGTCTAAGTTGGTGCCTTCCATATTTCTCCCCATATCCAGGAGAATGGGGTCCTTCAGGGCTCTATATTGAGTATATCTCAATTTTTAGTGGAGGGACATCTGTCTCACCCTCTCTGTATGCAGATGACTTCGGCATTTCGTACTGCTCCACCAGTACTGGTGTTGCTGAGCAGCACCTACAGGGAGCCATCCACAGGGGGCAGTCATGGGCTCCCCCTCACGGCTTCCAGTTTTTAGCTGCTAAGTCATGTGTCATGCACTTCTGTCAGCATTGTACCGTTCATCCGGAACCAGAACTTACCTTCATGACGATTCACTCACTGTGGTGAGACAAATCAATTCTTAGGAGTGGTTTTCGACGCCCAGTTGACTTGGCTACTTTACCTTCATTAGCTTAAGCAGAAATGCTGACAGCACCTCAATGCCCTCCGCTGTCTGAGCAACATCAACTGGGGTGCAGATCGCTCTACTCTGCTGCAGCTCTAGAAGCCCTTGTTCAATCCCTCCTTGACTATGGGAGTCTGGTTTATGGTTCAGCATGCCCTCAGCGTTGCATGTTCTCGACCCAGTGCACCACTGTGGCATTCGCCTAGCGACGGGAGCTTTTAGAACGAGTCCGTTGACCAGTGTCCTGGTGGAGGCTGGAGTCCCTCCATTGCAGATCTGATGTGCCCACATTTGTAGTTTTCCTAAGCACCCGAGTTACTGTTTCCTTTTTCCACCCGCAGCAGTTCATCTCCCACATCAGCGGCCCAGGTCAGGGCTAACAATTGCAGTTTGTGTGCGATCCCTTCTGTCTGAACTGGAGTCCTTCCCTTTACCACCTCCTATCCAGGTCCATCTGCACACACCTCCATGGTGTACACCTAGGCTGCAGATTTGTCTGGACCTTTCGCATGACTATAAGGACACAGTTAATCCTACCACTCTCCGCTGTCACTTCCTCTGGATTCTTGCCGTGTTCCAGGGCTCTGAAGTGGTTTACACTGACAGCTCGGTGGCTGATGGTCACGTTGGCTTTGCCTACATCCACAGATGCCATTTCGATTAGCATTCCTTGCCCGATGGCTGCAGTGTATTCACTGCAGAGCTGGTGGCCATCTCTCGTGCATTTCGGTATAACCGTTCATGCCCCGGGGAATCGTTTCTTCTGTGTATTGACTCCTCGAGCAGCCTAGAAGCTGTCAACCAGTGCTAGCCTCACCATCCTTTGGTAGCATCCATCCAGGAGTCCATCTATGCCCCGGACCAGTCCCATCGTTCAGTGGTGTTTGTGTGGACCCCAGGATATGCTGGCATCCGAGGCAACGAACTTGCCAACAGGCTGGCCAAACAGGTTACGCAGAAACCGCTTCTGGAGATGGGCATCTCTGAACCTTACCTATATTCTGACTTATGCCGTAGGGTTTTTCGGCTTTGGGAGACAGAATGGTGTAACACTACACACAACAAACTGTCATTAAGGAGATTATGAATGTGTGGAAGACTTCCATGTGGGCCTCTTGCAGGGAATCAGTTGTCCTCTGCCAGCTCCACACTGGCCATACTCTAGCGACCCCCAGTTAACTCCTGTGCCGTGAAGACCCGCCAGAGTGTCGGTGCGGCGCCCAGTTGACAGTGGCTCACATTTTGGTGCTCTGTCCGACATTGACTGCTCAGCAACAAAATCTTGGATTACTTTACTAGTTGCTGCTAATTTTATCTGACAACACCAAAGTGGCTGATTTAGTTTTACGTCTTATACATGAAGCTGGGTTTTATCATTTGATCTAAGTTTAAGGGCATGTTCTTTGACCCTCTGTGTCCTCCACCCTAGTGCTTCTAGGGTGAAGATTTTAATGTGTTGCTTCTCCTTTTTTATTCTCATGGTCAGCCAGCCATGGTAATCTGCTTTGTCGTTTTAATCTCTTCATCCCATTTCTTGCATTTCTGTTTTCTTGTCCCCTTTTGTCCATTTACATGTTTTTTGGGGTTCATTGTTCTTGTGATTTTTTCTTTCATTCTGTTTTGAGTTATCAGTCTCGTTTCTTTTATTCTCACACTTGTGGCATTGTTTTATTGGGAACAAGGGACTGATGACCTTGTAGTTTGGTCCCTTTCCCCCTCTTTTAATCCGACCGACCTTTATAAATGTCGTTTATTATTATTTGATTTTCATTATTGGTTCTTACTAGTGTCTTGAATAAAGTTTATAACTTTATAAGGTTTTGAATAGGTTCAGTCCTTCATCTGCATTCAATTTGCACGTGGATGCTCAGGTAGGCCCATAGCTTAATTAATTACTCTCTTCCTGATTTTTAATCTGATTTTATCCTTTTAGAAGTTTTTATCTTTGTAGTAACAATTGGTTGATGGTTTGGATTTCTCAGACAGATGCTCCATTGTAGGTATGTTATTTTATGCTTCTTGTATTAAATTTTAATTATATTTATCACATTAAGTATGCTTCTTTTTGCCATAGTGCATCATTCCCTGTGCTATTTGCCCCAATCCCCTGCTGGTTGTTATTTGTTGACAACTTCCAGCATCATGGGGTTGAATTCTGTGACGGTGAATGTTGGGGGCATCTCCATGTGTTAATAATGTGACGCTACTGTACATACTTTTATTTAGGTTTTATATTATTGGCTGTCCTTAATTAAGTTTTAAAATGTGTAGATTACAAGGATACTTTGTTTTCTCTGTAGAACCACTCGAAGATGCTACTTTAACTTAGTGAAACTGGTTGTGAATAAATCATTAATTACCAGCTGTTTGCAGTCTTATTCACATTCAGTTTACCATGAATTTCCAGAGCTATGGCTGCTCATAGCTGGCCGCGGTGGTCTAGTGGTTCTAGGCGCTCAGTCCGGAACCGTGGGACTGCTACGGTCGCAGGTTCGAATCCTGCCTCGGGCATGGATGTGTGTGATGTCCTTAGGTTAGTTAGGTTTAAGTAGTTCTAAGTTCTAGGGAACTGATGACCACAGACGTTAAGTCCCATAGTGCTCAGAGCCATTTGAACCATTTGGCTGCTCATATGATAAAGTTGTTTCTGTCTTCACTGAGTCATATTTGTTAATAGCCAGGGCTGACAACTACATCTACATACATACTCTGCAAGCCACCATACATTGCATGGCAAAGGGTATCGTGTACCATTACTAGTCACTTCCTTTCTAGTTCCACTAGCAAATAGAGCAAGGGAAAAATGAGTGTCTATATGAGCCCTAATCTGTCATTTCTTATCTTCCTGATCCTTACATGAAATGTATGTTCGCAGCGGTAGAATCGTTCTGAAATCTACTTCAAATGCTGGTTCTCTAAATTTTCTCAGTCGTGTTCCTCGAAAAGTACAGGGTTATTACAAATGATTGAAGCGATTTCACAGCTCTACAATAACTTTATTATTTGACATATTTTCACAATGCTTTGCACACACATACAAAAACTCAAAAAGTTTTTTTAGGCATTCACAAATGTTTGATATGTGCCCCTTTAGTGATTCGGCAGACATCAAGCCGATAATCAAGTTCCTCCCACACTCGGCGCAGCATGTCCCCATCAATGAGTCCGAAAGCATCGTTGATGCGAGCTCGCAGTTCTGGCAAGTTTCTTGGTAGAGGAGGTTTAAACACTGAATCTTTCACATAACCCCACAGAAAGAAATCGCATGGGGTTAAGTCGGGAGAGCATGGAGGCCATGACATGAATTGCTGATCATGATCTCCACCACGACCGATCCATCGGTTTTCCAATCTCCTGTTTAAGAAATGCCGAACATCATGATGGAAGTGCGGTGGAGCACCATCCTGTTGAAAGATGAAGTCGGCACTGTCAGTCTCCAGTTGTGGCATGAGCCAATTTTCCAGCATGTCCAGATACACGTGTCCTGTAACGTTTTTTTTGCAGAAGGAAAAGGGGCCGTAAACTTTAAACCGTGAGATTGCACAAAACACGTTAACTTTTGGTGAATTGTGAATTTGCTGCACAAATGCATGAGGATTCTCTACTGCCCACATTCACACATTGTGTCTGTTCACTTCACCATTAAGAAAAAATGTTGCTTCATCACTGAAAACAAGTTTCGCACTGAACGCATCCTCTTCCATGAGCTGTTGCAACCGCGCCGAAAATTCAAAGCGTTTGACTTTGTCATCAGGTGTCAGGGCTTGTAGCAATTGTAAACGGTAAGGCTTCTGCTTTAGCCTTTTCCGTAAGATTTTCCAAACAGTCGGCTGTGGTACATTTAGCTCCCTGCTTGCTTTATTCGTCAACTTCCACAGGCTACGCGTGAAACTTGCCCGCACGCGTTCAACTGTTTCTTCGCTCACTGCAGGCCAACCTGTTGATTTCCCCTTACAGAGGCATCCAGAAGCTTTAAACTGCGCATACCATCGCCGAATGGAGTTAGCAGTTGGTGGATCTTTGTTGAACTTCGTCCTGAAGTGTCGTTTCACTGTTATGACTGACTGATGTGAGTGCATTTCAAGCACGAAATACGCTTTCTCGGCTCCTGTCGCCATTTTGTCTCACTGCGCTCTCGAGCGCTCTGGTGGCAGAAATCTGAAGTGCGGCTTCAGCCGAATAAAACTTTGAGTTTTTCTACGTATCTGTAGTGTGTCGTGACCATATGTCAATGAATGGAGCTACAGTGAATTTATGAAATCACTTCAATCATTTGTAATAGCCCTGTACATCATCTTCCCTCCAGGAATTCATATTTGAGTTCCTGGTGAATCTCCATAATACTTGCATGTTCTTCAAACCTACTGGTAACAATTCTAGCAGCCTGTCTCTGTATTGCTTCGATGTCTTCCTTCAATCTGACCTGTTGCGAATCCCATACACTTGAGTAGTAGTTAAAAATAGGTCACAGAAGTGTCCTATAAGCAGTCTCCTTTACAGAAGAGCCACACTTTTCCAAACTTCTCCCAGTAAATTCCTACCACAATGTTGACTGGGTTCCCGGGTTTGATTCCCGGCGGGGTCAGCGATTTTCTCTGTTTCGTGATGACTGGGTGTTGTGTGATGTCCTTAGGTTAGTTAGGTTTAAGTAGTTCTAAGTTGTAGGGGACTGATGTCCATAGATGTTAAGTCCCATAGTGCTCAGAGCCATTTGAACCATTTGAACCAATGTTGACACACTCATTCCATTTCGTATCACTTCTTAGTGTTATGCCCAGATCTTTAAACCATGTGACTGTATAAGGCAGGTTGCTACTAACGATGTCTCTGGACATTATGGGTTAGTTTTTCCCACTCATCCACATTAACTTACATTTTTCTGCTGTTTCTAGCAGACACACTCTCCTCGCCTTCTTGACTGATTGATTAACTTCTGTGACCATAGTTGCTATGATGACATCATGAGCACTAATCTCCATTTCTATACTGATGTTGTTGATAAGGTCTAGTTCGTTTATAGCTACAAGGTCTAAGATATTTCTGTTGTGTGTGGGCTGCCAAACTAGCTGCCCAAGACAGTTTTTGGGAAGCATATTCAAAAGTACTGCCTTTCTGTATCGCCTGCAACTAATTCGTGGATGTCCCAGTCAGTACGTGGCAGGTTCGGGTTGCCTCCAACTAGTATTCCATGAACTGGGTATTATTGCAATGCTGACCACAGACTTTCTTTGAAGGATTCTACAAGTGTCACAGCAGGATTGGGTAGCCGGTAAAAATATCCAACAATTAAATTGGTTTCACCTAGACATGTTGTTTGCTGCTAGATAAATTCACTGTCGCACTGAATTTCAACCTCAGAAGAGAGAATATTTTTGTCAACTGGAGTGGACTCTCCCCATCCTATGTTATCTAATCTGTCTTTGCTGTATACAACCTCTGACAATAAAGTTCTGTGAAT